>NW_027667727.1:10000-10010000 GCF_963924665.1 Micromys minutus
TTTCTGCATTTTTGACCTGAAATAAGGGGAATTTCTGATAATTTTGCCCCAAAATAAGAGAAATTTTTGCAATTTCGTCCCAAAAAAGGGAAATTGCAGCAATTTTGCTCAACAATAAGGGGAATGTCTGCCATTTGCCCCAAAATTAGGGGAATTTCTGCATTTTTGCCGCAAAATTAAAGGCATTCCTGTGTTTTTGCCCCAAAATAAGGGAAATTTATGCATTTTTCCCCAAAATTAATTGGAATTTCTGCCTTTTTGCCCTAAAATAAGAAGAATTTCTGCTTTTTTAGCACAAAATAAGGGGAATTTCAGTCTTCTTCTTTTAAATAAGTTTAATTTCTGCAATTTGCCCCCAAATTATCAGAATTTATGCCTTTTTGACCTAAAATGAGGGAAATTTCTGGATTTTTGTCCCATGATAAGGGAAATTTCTGCAATTTTGCCCAAAAATAAGGGAAATTTCTGCCTTTTGGCCCCAAAATGAGAAGAATTTCTGCCTTTTTGCCCCAAAATAAAAAGAATTTCTGCATTTTTGTCCCAAAATAATAGGAATTTCTACCTTTTTGCCTCAAAATTAGTGGAATTTCTGAATTTTGCCCCAAAATTAGTGAAATTTCTGAAATTTGCCCCAAAATTAGAAGCATTACTACATTTTTGCCACAAAATATGGAAAATTTCTGCCATTTTGTTACAAAGTAAGGGAAATTTCTTACTTTTTACTCCAAAATAATGGGAATTTCTGCATTTTTGCCACAAAATAAGGGAAGTTTCTGCAATTTTATACTAAAATAAGTTAAATTTCTAAGCTTTTGCCTCAAAATAAGGGAAATTTCTGCCTATTTGGCCAAAAATAAGGGAAATTTCTGCATTTTTCAACAAATTAAAGAAAATTTCTGCATTTTTGACCAAAATTAACGTGAATTTCTGCCTTTTTGCCCTAAAATAAGGGGAATTTCTGCCTTTATGCCACAAAATAATGAGATTTTAGTCTTGTTGCCCTAAAATAAAAAAAATTTCTGCATTTTTGCTCCAAAATAAGGGGAATTTCAGAATTTTTGCCCCAAAATAAGGGGAATTTCTGCCTTTTTACCCCAAAATTAGGGGAATTTCCGCCTTTGTGCTCCAAAATTAGGAGCATTACTGTGTTTTACAGCAAAATAAGAAAAATTTCTGCATTTTTGCCCAAAATTATGTGGAATTTCTGCATTTTTGCTCTAAAATAAGAAGAATTTCTCCCTTTTTGTCACAAAATAACAGGAATTTCAGGCTTTTTTTTTCCAAAATAAGAGTAATTTCTGGAATTTGCCCCCAAGAAAGCGTAATTTCTGTCTTTTTGACCTGAAATAAAAGGAATTTCTGTATTTTTGCCACAAGATAAGGGAAATTTCTGCAATTTTGCCCAAAAATAAGGGAAATTTCTGCAATTTTGTCCCAAAAAAGAGAAATTTCAGCCATATTGCGCACAATAACGGGAATTTCTGCCTTTTTGCCCCAAAATTAATAGAATTTCTGATTTTTACCCCAAAATTAGAAGCATTACAGAATTTTTGCGCCAAAATAAGGGAAATTTCTGCAATTTGCCTCAAAATAAAGAAATTCCTGCCTTTTTGACCCAAAAAAGGAAAATTTCTGCATTTTTGCCCCAAAATTAAGGGAATTTCTGCAATTTTGCCCCAAAATAAGGGAAATTTTTGCAATTTGCCTCAAAATAAAGAAATTTCTGACTTTTTGACCCAAAAAAGGAAAATTTCTGCATTTTTGCTTCAAAATTAGGGGAATTTCTGCAATTTTGCCCCAAAATAAGAGAAATTTCTGCAATTTTGTACTAAAATTACGGGAATTTTGCAATTTTGCCCCAAAATAAGGGAAATTTCTTCAATTTTGCCCTATAAGTAGGGGAATTTCTGCCTTTTTACCCTATAATAAGGGAAATTTATGCAATTTTGCACCAAAATAAGGGAATTTTCTTCATTTTTGCTCCAAAATATAGGGAATTTCTGCCTTTTTGATAAAAAAAGAGGAATTTCTGCAATTTTGTTCCAAAATAAGGGGAATTTCTTCATTTTTGCCCCAAAATAAGGGGAATTTCTGCCTTTTTGACGCAAAAAAACAGGAAATTTCAGTATTTTTACCCTAAAATAAGGGTAATTTCTGCATTTTTGACCCCAAATAAGCTGAATTTCTGCAATTTTGCCCCAAAATAAGAGAAATTTCTGCAATTTTGTCTCAAAAAAAGGAAATTTCAGCAATTTTGCCCCACAATAAGGGGAATTTCTGCCTTTTGCTTCAAAATTAGGGGAATTTCGGCCTTTTTGCCCCCAAATAAGGGGAATTTAGTCTTTTTGCTTAAATAAGGGTAATTTCTGTATTTTTTGCTTAAAATAAGAGAAATTTCTGCATTTTTGCCCCAAAATAAGAGGAATTTCTGCAATTTTTTTTCAAAATTAGGAGAATTTCTGCAATTTTGTCCCAAAATAAAGGAAATTTCTGCAATTTGGCCCTAAAATTATGGGAATTTCTGCAATTTTGCCACAACATAATGGAAATTTCTGCAATTTTGTCCTATAATTAGGGGAATTTCTGCCTTTTTACCCTATAATAAGGGAAATTAATGCAATTTTGCAACAAAATAAGGAAATTTTCTTCATTTGTGCTCCAAAATAAAAAGAATTTCTGCTTTTCTGAAACAAAAAAAGGGGAATTTCTTCAATTTTGTTCCAAAATAAAGAGAATTTCTGCATTTTTGTCCAAAATAAGGGAAATTTCTGCCTTTTTGGTGCAAAAAAAAGGGAATTTCAGTATTTTTGCCCTAAAATAGGGGTAATTTCTGCATTTTTGACACCAAGTATGCGGTATTTCTGCATTTTTGACCTGAAATAAGGGGAATTTCTGATAATTTTGCCCCAAAATAAGAGAAATTTTTGCAATTTTGTTCCAAAAAAGGGAAATTGCAGCAATTTTGCCCCACAATAAGGGGAATTTCTGCCATTTGCCCCAAAAATAGGGGAATTTCTGCATTTTTGCCGCAAAATTAAAGGCATTACTGTGTTTTTGCCCCAAAATAAGGGAAATTTCTGCATTTTTCCCCAAATTAATTGGAATTTCTGCCTTTTTGCCCTAAAATAAGAAGAATTTCTGCTTTTTTGGCACAAAATAAGGGGAATTTCAGTCTTCTTCCCTTAAATAAGTTTAATTTCTGCAATTTGCCCACAAATTAGCGGAATTTCTGCCTCTTTGACCTAAAATGAGGGGAATTTCTGGATTTTTGTCCCATGATAAGGGAAATTTCTGCAATTTTGCCCAAAAATAAGGGAAATTTCTGCCTTTTGGCCCCAAAATGAGGAGAATTTCTGCCTTTTTGCCCCAAAATAAAAAGAATTTCTGCATTTTTGCCCCAAAATAATAGGAATTTCTGCCTTTTTGCCTCAAAATTAGTGAAATTTCTGAATTTTGCCCCAAAATTAGTGAAATTTATGAAATTTGCCCCAAAATTAGAAGCATTAATACATTTTTGCCCCAAAATATGGAAAATTTCTGCAATTTAGTTACAAAGTAAGGGAAATTTCTTACTTTTTACTCCAAAATAATGGGAATTTCTGCATTTTTGCCACAAAATAAGAGAAGTTTCTGCAATTTTATACTAAAATAAGTTAAATTTCTAAGCTTTTGCCTCAAAATAAGGGAAATTTCTGCCTATTTGGCCAAAAATAAGGGAAATTTCTGCATTTTTGCCACAAATTAGAAAAAATTTCTGCATTTTTGACCAAAATTAACGTGAATTTCTGCCTTTTTGCCCTAAAATAAGGGGAATTTCTGCCTTTTTGCCACAAAATAAGGAGATTTCTGCCTTTTTGCCCTAAAATAAGGGGAATTTCTGCCTTTTTACCCCAAAATTAGGGGAATTTCTACATTTGTGCTTCAAAATTAGGGGCATTACTGTGTTTTACCCCAAAAAAAGGGAAATTTCTGCATTTTTGCCCAAAATTATGTGGAATTTCTGCATTTTTGCTCTAAAATAAGAAGAATTTCTGCCTTTTTGTCACAAAATAAATGGAATTTCAGGCTTTTTTTCCAAAATAAAGGTAATTTCTGGAATTTGCCCCCAAGAAAGCGTAATTTCTGTCTTTTTGACCTGAAATAAAAGGAATTTCTGTATTTTTGCAACAAGAAAAGGGAAATTTCTGCAATTTTGCACAAAAATAAGGGAAATTTCTGCAATTTTGTCCCAAAAAAGGGAAATTTCAGCAATATTGCCCACAATAAGGGGAATTTCTGCCTTTTTTCCCAAAAATAATAGAATTTCTGATTTTTTCCCCAAAATTAGGAGCATTACAGAATTTTTGCGACAAAATAAGGGAAATTTCTGCAATTTGCCTCAAAATAAAGAAATTTCTGCCTTTTTGACCCAAAAAAGGAAAATTTCTGCATTTTTGCTCCAAAATTAAGGGAATTTCTGCAATTTTGCCCCAAAATAAGGGAAATTTCTGCAATTTGCCTCAAAATAAAGAAATTTCTGCCTTTTTGACCCAAAAAAGGAAAATTTCTGCATTTTTGCTCCAAAATTAGGGGAATTTCTGCAATTTTGCCCCAAAATATAGGAAATTTCTGCAATTTTGTACTAAAATTATGGGAATTTTGCAATTTTGCCCCAAAATAAGGGAAATTTCTGCAATTTTGCCTTATAATTAGGGTAATTTCTGCCTTTTTACCCTATAATAAGGGAAATTTATTCAATTTTGCACCAAAATAAGAGAATTTTCTGCATTTTTGCTCCAAAATATAGGGAATTTCTCCTTTTTTGAAACAAAAAAGGGGAATTTCTGCAATTTTGTTCCAAAATAAGGGGAATTTCTGCATTTTTGCCCCAAAATAAGGGGAATTTCTGCCTTTTTAGCACATAAAAGAGGAAATTTCAGTCTTTTTACCCTAAAATAAGGGTAATTTCTGCATTTTTGACCCCAAATAAGCTGAATTTCTGCAATTTTTCCCTAAAATAAGAGAAATTTCTGCAATTTTGTCTCAAAAAAAAAAATTTCAGCAATTTTGTCCCACAATAAGGGGAATTTCTGCCTTTTGCTTCAAAATTAGGGGAATTTCTGCCTTTTTGCCCCCAAATAAGGGGAATTTAGTCTTTTTGCCTTAAATAAGGGTAATTTCTGTATTTTTTGCTTAAAATAAGAGAAATTTCTGCATTTTTGCCCCAAAAAATGGGGAATTTCTGTATTTTTGCCCTGAATTAAGCAAAATTTCTGCATTTTTGCTCCAAAATAAGGGGAATTTCTGCAATTTTTTTTCAAAATTAGGAGAATTTCTGCAATTTTGTCCCAAAATAAAGGAAATTTCTGCAATTTTGCCATAAAATTATGGGAATTTCTGCAATTTTGCCGCAAATAATGGAAATTTCTGCAATTTTGTCCTATAATTAGGGGAATTTCTGCTTTTTTACCCTATAATAAGGGAAATTAATGCAATTTTGCAACAAAATAAGGGAATTTTCTTCATTTATGCTCCAAAATAAAGGGAATTTCTGCCTTTTTGAAATAAAAAAGGGGAATTTCTTCAATTTTGTTCCAAAATAAGGGGAATTTCTGCATTTTTGCCCAAAATAAGGGAAATTTCTGCCTTTTTGGCGCAAAAAAAGGGGAATTTCAGTATTTTTGCCCTAAAATAGGGGTAATTTCTGCATTTTTGACACCAAGTATGCGGTATTTCTGCATTTTTGACCTGAAATAAGGGGAATTTCTGATAATTTTGCCCCAAAATAAGAGAAATTTTTGCAATTTTGTCCCAAAAAAGGGAAATTGCAGCAATTTTTCCCCACAATAAGGGGAATTTCTGCCATTTGCCCCAAAATTAGGGGAATTTCTGCATTTTTGCCGCAAAATTAAAGGCATTACTGTGTTTTTGCCCCAAAATAAGGGAAATTTCTGCATTTTTCCCCAATATTAATTGGAATTTCTGCCTTTTTGCCCTAAAATAAGAAGAATTTCTGCTTTTTTGTCACAAAATAAGGGGAATTTCAGTCTTCTTCCCTTAAATAAGTTTAATTTCTGCAATTTGCACCCAAATTAGCGGAATTTCTGCCTTTTTGACCTAAAATGAGGGGAATTTCTGGATTTTTGTCCCATGATAAGGGAAATTTCTGCAATTTTGCCCAAAAATAAGGGAAATTTCTGCCTTTTGGCCACAAAATGAGGAGAATTTCTGCCTTTTTGCCCCAAAATAAAAAGAATTTCTTCATTTTTGCCCCAAAATAATAGGAATTTGTACCTTTTTGCCTCAAAAATAGTGAAATTTCTGAATTTTGCCCCAAAATTAGTGAAATTTCTGAAATTTGCCCCAAAATTAGAAGCATTACTACATTTTTGCCCCAAAATATGGAAAATTTCTGCAATTTAGTTACAAAGTAAGGGAAATTTCTTACTTTTTACTCCAAAATAATGGGAATTTCTGCATTTTTGCCACAAAATAAGGGAAGTTTCTGAAATTTTATACTAAAATAAGTTAAATTTCTAAGCTTTTGCCTCAAAATAAGGGAAATTTCTGCCTATTTGGCCAAAAATAAGGGAAATTTCTGCATTTTTGCCACAAATTAGAAAAAATTTCTGCATTTTTGACCAAAATTAACGTGAATTTCTGCCTTTTTGCCCTAAAATAAGGGGAATTTCTGCCTTTTTGCCACAAAATAAGGAGATTTCTGCCTTTTTGCCCTAAAATAAGGGGAATTTCTGCCTTTTTACCCCAAAATTAGGGGAATTTCTACATTTGTGCTTCAAAATTAGGGGCATTACTGTGTTTTACCCCAAAAAATAGGAAATTTCTGCATTTTTGCCCAAAATTATGTGGAATTTCTGCATTTTTGCTCTAAAATAAGAAGAATTTCTGCCTTTTTGTCACAAAATAAAAGGAATTTCAGGCTTTTTTTCCAAAATAAGGGTAATTTCTGGAATTTGCCCCCCAGAAAGCGTAATTTCTGTCTTTTGGACCTGAAATAAAAGGAATTTCTGTATTTTTGCCACAAGATAAGGGAAATTTCTGCAATTTTGCCCAAAAATAAGGGAAATTTCTGCAATTTTGTCCCCAAAAAGGGAAATTTCAGCAATATTGCCCACAATAGGGGAATTTCTGCATTTTTGTCCCAAAAAATAATGGAATTTCTGATTTTTTCCCCAAAATTAGAACCATTACAGAATTTTTTCGACAAAATAAGGGAAATTTCTGCAATTTTGCCCTATAATTAGGGTAATTTCTGCCTTTTTACCCTATAATAAGGGAAATTTTTGCAATTTTGCACCATAATAAAAAAATTTTCTGCATTTTTGCTCCAAAATATAGGGAATTTCTGCCTTTATGAAACAAAAAAGGGGAATTTCTGCAATTTTGTTCCAAAATAAGGGGAATTTCTGCATTTTTGCCCAAAAATAAGGGGAATTTCTGCCTTTTTAGCACAAAAAAGGGGAAATTTCAGTCTTTTTACCCTAAAATAAGGGTAATTTCTGCATTTTTGACCCCAAATAAGCTGAATTTCTTCAATTTTGCACCAAAATACAGAAATTTCTGCAATTTTGTCTCAAAAAAAGGAAATTTCAGCAATTTTGCCCCACAATAAGGGGAATTTCTGCCCTTTGCTTCAAAATTAGGGGAATTTCTGCCTTTTTGCCCCCAAATAAGGGGAATTTAGTCTTTTTGCCTTAAATAAGGGTAATTTCTGTATTTTTTGGCGTAAATAAGAGAAATTTCTGCATTTTTGCCCCAAAATAAGGGGAATTTCTGTATTTTTGCCCTGAATTAAGGAAAATTTCTGCCTTTTTGCTCCAAAATAAGGGGAATTTCTGCAATTTTTTTTTCAAAATTAGGGGAATTTTTGCAATTTTGTCCCAAAATAAAGGAAATTTCTGCAATTTTGCCCTAAAATTATGGGAATTTCTTCAATTTTGCCGCAACATAATGGGAATTTCTGCAATTTTGTCCTATAATTAGGGGAATTTCTGCCTTTTTACCCTATAATAAGGGAAATTAATGCAATTTTGCAACAAAATAAGGGAATTTTCTTCATTTGTGCTCCAAAATAAAGGGAATTTCTGCCTTTTTGAAACAAAAAAAGGGGAATTTCTTCAATTTTTTTGCCAAAAATAAAGGGAAATTTCTGCCTTTTTTGCGCAAAAAAGGGGAAATTTCAGTATTTTTGCCCTAAAATAGGGGTAATTTCTGCATTTTTGACACCAAGTATGCGGTATTTCTGCATTTTTGACCTGAAATAAGGGGAATTTCTGATAATTTTGCCCCAAAATAAGAGAAATTTTTGCAATTTCGTCCCAAAAAAGGGAAATTGCAGCAATTTTGCTCAACAATAAGGGGAATGTCTGCCATTTGCCCCAAAATTAGGGGAATTTCTGCATTTTTACAACAAAATTAAAGGCATTCCTGTGTTTTTGCCCCAAAATAAGGGAAATTTATGCATTTTTCCCCAAAATTAATTGGAATTTCTGCCTTTTTGCCCTAAAATAAAAAGAATTTCTGCTTTTTTAGCACAAAATAAGGGGAATTTCAGTCTTCTTCTTTTAAATAAGTTTAATTTCTGCAATTTGCCCCCAAATTATCAGAATTTATGCCTTTTTG
This sequence comes from Micromys minutus, assembly GCF_963924665.1. Lineage (NCBI taxonomy): Eukaryota > Metazoa > Chordata > Mammalia > Rodentia > Muridae > Micromys > Micromys minutus. The sequence goes on from NW_027667727.1 coordinate 18,623, forward strand.
ACCTAAAATGAGGGAAATTTCTGGATTTTTGTCCCATGATAAGGGAAATTTCTGCAATTTTGCCCAAAAATAAGGGAAATTTCTGCCTTTTGGCCCCAAAATGAGAAGAATTTCTGCCTTTTTGCCCCAAAATAAAAAGAATTTCTGCATTTTTGTCCCAAAATAATAGGAATTTCTACCTTTTTGCCTCAAAATTAGTGAAATTTCTGAATTTTGCCCCAAAATTAGTGAAATTTCTGAAATTTGCCCCAAAATTAGAAGCATTACTACATTTTTGCCCCAAAATATGGAAAATTTCTGCAATTTTGTTACAAAGTAAGGGAAATTTCTTACTTTTTACTCCAAAATAATGGGAATTTCTGCATTTTTGCCACAAAATAAGGGAAGTTTCTGCAATTTTATACTAAAATAAGTTAAATTTCTAAGGTTTTGCCTCAAAATAAGGGAAATTTCTGCCTATTTGGCCAAAAATAAGGGAAATTTCTGCATTTTTCAACAAATTAAAGAAAATTTCTGCATTTTTGACCAAAATTAACGTGAATTTCTGCCTTTTTGCCCTAAAATAAGGGGAATTTCTGCCTTTATGCCACAAAATAAAGAGATTTTAGTCTTTTTGCCCTAAAATAAAAAAAATTTCTGCATTTTTGCTCCAAAATAAGGGGAATTTCAGAATTTTTGCCTCAAAATAAGGGGAATTTCTGCCTTTTTACCCCAAAATTAGGGGAATTTCCGCCTTTGTGCTCCAAAATTAGGAGCATTACTGTGTTTTACAGCAAAATAAGGAAAATTTCTGCATTTTTGCCCAAAATTATGTGGAATTTCTGCATTTTTGCTCTAAAATAAGAAGAATTTCTCCCTTTTTGTCACAAAATAACAGGAATTTCAGGCTTTTTTTCCAAAATAAGGGTAATTTCTGGAATTTGCCCCCAAGAAAGCGTAATTTCTGTCTTTTTGACCTGAAATAAAAGGAATTTCTGTATTTTCGCCACAAGATAAGGGAAATTTCTTCAATTTTGCCCAAAAATAAGGGAAATTTCTGCAATTTTGTCCCAAAAAAGAGAAATTTCAGCCATATTGCGCACAATAACGGGAATTTCTGCCTTTTTGCCCCAAAATTAATAGAATTTCTGATTTTTGCCCCAAAATTAGAAGCATTACAGAATTTTTGCGCCAAAATAAGGGAAATTTCTGCAATTTGCCTCAAAATAAAGAAATTCCTGACTTTTTGACCCAAAAAAGGAAAATTTCTGCATTTTTGCCCCAAAATTAAGGGAATTTCTGCAATTTTGCCCCAAAATAAGGGAAATTTCTGCAATTTGCCTCAAAATAAAGAAATTTCTGCCTTTTTGACCCAAAAAAGGAAAATTTCTGCATTTTTGCTCCAAAATTAGGGGAATTTCTGCAATTTTGCCCCAAAATAAGAGAAATTTCTGCAATTTTGTACTAAAATTACGGGAATTTTGCAATTTTGCCCCAAAATAAGGGAAATTTCTTCAATTTTGCCCTATAATTAGGGGAATTTCTGCCTTTTTACCCTATAATAAGGGAAATTTATGCAATTTTGCACCAAAATAAGGGAATTTTCTGCATTTTTGCTCCAAAATATAGGGAATTTCTGCCTTTTTGATAAAAAAAAGGGGAATTTCTGCAATTTTGTTCCAAAATAAGGGGAATTTCTTCATTTTTGCCCCAAAATAAGGGGAATTTCTGCCTTTTTGGCGCAAAAAAGGGGAAATTTCAGTCTTTTTACCCTAAAATAAGGGTAATTTCTGCATTTTTGACCCCAAATAAGCTGAATTTCTGCAATTTTGCCCCAAAATAAGAGAAATTTCTGCAATTTTGTCTCAAAAAAAGGAAATTTCAGCAATTTTGCCCCACAATAAGGGGAATTGCTGCCTTTTGCTTCAAAATTAGGGGAATTTCGGCCTTTTTGCCCCCAAATAAGGGGAATTTAGTCTTTTTGCTTAAATAAGGGTAATTTCTGTATTTTTTGCTTAAAATAAGAGAAATTTCTGCATTTTTGCCCCAAAATAAGGGGAATTTGTGTATTTTTGCCCTGAATTAAGGAAAATTTCTGCATTTTTGCTCCAAAATAAGAGGAATTTCTGCAATTTTTTTTCAAAATTAGGAGAATTTCTGCAATTTTGTCCCAAAATAAAGGAAATTTCTGCAATTTTGCCCTAAAATTATGGGAATTTCTGCAATTTTGCCGCAACATAATGGAAAATTTGCAATTTTGTCCTATAATTAGGGGAATTTCTGCCTTTTTACCCTATAATAAGGGAAATTAATGCAATTTTGCAACAAAATAAGGAAATTTTCTTCATTTGTGCTCCAAAATAAAAAGAATTTCTGCTTTTCTGAAAGAAAAAAAAGGGAATTTCTTCAATTTTGTTCCAAAATAAAGAGAATTTCTGCATTTTTGTCCAAAATAAGGGAAATTTCTGCCTTTTTGGTGCAAAAAAAAAAGGGAATTTCAGTATTTTTGCCCTAAAATAGGGGTAATTTCTGCATTTTTGACACCAAGTATGCGGTATTTCTGCATTTTTGACCTGAAATAAGGGGAATTTCTGATAATTTTGCCCCAAAATAAGAGAAATTTTTGCAATTTTGTTCCAAAAAAGGGAAATTGCAGCAATTTTGCCCCACAATAAGGGGAATTTCTGCCATTTGCCCCAAAATTAGGGGAATTTCTGCATTTTTGCCGCAAAATTAAAGGCATTCCTGTGTTTTTGCCCCAACATAAGGGAAATTTCTGCATTTTTCCCCAAAATTAATTGGAATTTCTGCCTTTTTGCCCTAAAATAAGAAGAATTTCTGCTTTTTTTGCACAAAATAAGGGGAATTTCAGTCTTCTTCCCTTAAATAAGTTTAATTTCTGCAAATTGCCCCCAAATTAGCATAATTTCTGCCTCTTTGACCTAAAATGAGGGGAATTTCTGGATTTTTGTCCCATGATAAGGGAAATTTCTGCAATTTTGCCCAAAAATAAGGGAAATTTCTGCCTTTTGGCCACAAAATGAGGAGAATTTCTGCTTTCTTGCCCCAAAATAAAAAGAATTTCTGCATTTTTGCCCCAAAATAATAGGAATTTCTACCTTTTTGCCTCAAAATTAGTGAAATTTCTGAATTTTGCCCCAAAATTAGTGAAATTTATGAAATTTGCCCCAAAATTAGAAGCATTACTACATTTTTGCCCCAAAATATGGAAAATTTCTGCAATTTAGTTACAAAGTAAGGGAAATTTCTTACTTTTTACTCCAAAATAATGGGAATTTCTGCATTTTTGCCACAAAATAAGGGAAGTTTCTGAAATTTTATACTAAAATAAGTTAAATTTCTAAGCTTTTGCCTCAAAATAAGGGAAATTTCTGCCTATTTGGCCAAAAATAAGGGAAATTTCTGCATTTTTGCCACAAATTAGAAAAAATTTCTGCATTTTTGACCAAAATTAACATGAATTTCTGCCTTTTTGCCCTAAAATAAGGGGAATTTCTGCCTTTTTGCCACAAAATAAGGAGATTTCTGCCTTTTTGCCCTAAAATAAGGGGAATTTCTGCCTTTTTACCCCAAAATTAGGGGAATTTCTGCATTTGTGCTTCAAAATTAGGGGCATTACTGTGTTTTACCCCAAAAAAAGGGAAATTTCTGCATTTTTGCCCAAAATTATGTGGAATTTCTGCATTTTTGCTCTAAAATAAGAAGAATTTCTGCCTTTTTGTCACAAAATAAATGGAATTTCAGGCTTTTTTTCCAAAATAAAGGTAATTTCTGGAATTTGCCCCCAAGAAAGCGTAATTTCTGTCTTTTTGACCTGAAATAAAAGGAATTTCTGTATTTTTGCAACAAGATAAGGGAAATTTCTGCAATTTTGCACAAAAATAAGGGAAATTTCTGCAATTTTGTCCCAAAAAAGGGAAATTTCAGCAATATTGCCCACAATAAGGGGAATTTCTGCCTTTTTGTCCCAAAAATAATAGAATTTCTGATTTTTTCCCCAAAATTAGAAGCATTACAGAATTTTTGCGACAAAATAAGGGAAATTTCTGCAATTTTGCCCTATAATTAGGGTAATTTCTGCCTTTTTACCCTATAATAAGGGAAATTTTTGCAATTTTGCACCATAATAAAAAATTTTCTGCATTTTTGCTCCAAAATATAGGGAATTTCTGCCTTTATGAAACAAAAAAGGGGATTTTCTACAATTTTGTTCCAAAATAAGGGGAATTTCTGCATTTTTGCCCAAAAATAAGGGGAATTTCTGCCTTTTTAGCACAAAAAAGGGGAAATTTCAGTCTTTTTACCCTAAAATAAGGGTAATTTCTGCATTTTTGACCCCAAATAAGCTGAATTTCTGCAATTTTGCCCCAAAATAAGAAAAATTTCTGCAATTTTGTCTCAAAAAAAGGAAATTTCAGCAATTTTGCCCCACAATAAGGGGAATTTCTGCCTTTTGCTTCAAAATTAGGGGAATTTCTGCCTTTTTGCCCCCAAATAAGGGGAATTTAGTCTTTTTGCCTTAAATAAGGGTAATTTCTGTATTTTTTGCTTAAAATAAGAGAAATTTCTGCATTTTTGCCCCCAAATACGGGGAATTTCTGTAGTTTTCCCTGTATTAAGGAAAATTTCTGCATTTTTGCTCCAAAATAAGGGGAATTTCTGCAATTTTTTTTCAAAATTAGGGGAATTTCTGCAATTTTGTCCCAAAATAAAGGAAATTTCTGCAATTTTGCCCTAAAATTATGGGAATTTCTGCAATTTTGCTGCAACATAATGGAAATTTCTGCAATTTTGTCCTATAATTAGGGGAATTTCTGCCTTTTTACCCTATAATAAGGGAAATTAATGCAATTTTGCAAAAAAATAAGGGAATTTTCTTCATTTGTGCTCAAAAATAAAGGGAATTTCTGCCTTTTTGAAATAAAAAAGGGCAATTTCTTCAATTTTGTTCCAAAATAAGGGGAATTTCACATTTTTGCCCAAAATAAGGGAAATTTCTGCCTTTTTGGCACAAAAAAGGGGGAATTTCAGTATTTTTGCTCTAAATAGGGGTAATTTCTGCATTTTTGACACCAAGTATGTGGTATTTCTGCATTTTTGACCTGAAATAAATGGAATTTCTGATAATTTTGTCCCAAAATAAGAGAAATTTTTGCAATTTTGTCACAAAAAAGGGAAATTGCAGCAATTTTGCCCCACAATAAGGGGAATTTCTGCCATTTGCCCCAAAATTAGGGGAATTTCTGCATTTTTGCCGCAAAATTAAAGGCATTACTGTGTTTTTGCCCCAAAATAAGGGGAATTTAGTCTTTTTGCCTTAAATAAGGGTAATTTCTGTATTTTTTGCTTAAAATAAGAGAAATTTCTGCATTTTTGCCCCCAAATACGGGGAATTTCTGTAGTTTTCCCTGTATTAAGGAAAATTTCTGCATTTTTGCTCCAAAATAAGGGGAATTTCTGCAATTTTTTTTCAAAATTAGGGGAATTTCTGCAATTTTGTCCCAAAATAAAGGAAATTTCTGCAATTTTGCCCTAAAATTATGGGAATTTCTGCAATTTTGCCGCAACATAATGGAAATTTCTGCAATTTTGTCCTATAATTAGGGGAATTTCTGCCTTTTTACCCTATAATAAGGGAAATTAATGCAATTTTGCAACAAAATAAGGGAATTTTCTTCATTTGTGCTCAAAAATAAAGGGAATTTCTGCCTTTTTGAAACAAAAAAAAGGGGAATTTCTTCAATTTTGTTCCAAAATAAGGGGAATTTCTGCATTTTTGCCCAAAATAAGGGAAATTTCTGCCTTTATGGCACAAAAAAGGGGGAATTTCAGTATTTTTGCCCTAAAATAGGGGTAATTTCTGCATTTTTGACACCAAGTATGCGGTATTTCTGCATTTTTGACCTGAAATAAGGGGAATTTCTGATAATTTTGCCCCAAAATAAGAGAAATTTTTGCAATTTTGTCCCAAAAAATGGAAATTGCAGCAATTTTTCCCCACAATAAGGGGAATTTCTGCCATTTGCCCCAAAATTAGGGGAATTTCTGCATTTTTGCCGCAAAATTAAAGGCATTACTGTGTTTTTGCCCCAAAATAAGGGAAATTTCTGCATTTTTCCCCAAAATTAATTGGAATTTCTGCCTTTTTGCCCTAAAATAAGAAGAATTTCTGCTTTTTTGGCACAAAATAAGGGGAATTTCAGTCTTCTTCCCTTAAATAAGTTTAATTTCTGCAATTTGCCCCCAAATTAGCGGAATTTCTGCCTTTTTGACCTAAAATGAGGGGAATTTCTAGATTTTTGTCCCATGATAAGGGAAATTTCTGCAATTTTGCCCAAAAATAAGGGAAATTTCTGCCTTTTGGCCCCAAAATGAGGAAAATTTCTGCCTTTTTGCCCCAAAATAAAAAGAATTCCTGCATTTTTTCCCCAAAATAATACGAATTTCTGCCTTTTTGCCTCAAAATTAGTGAAATTTCTGAATTTTGCCCCAAAATTAGTGAAATTTCTGAATTTTGCCCCAAAATTAGAAGCATTACTACATTTTTGCCCCAAAATATGGTAAATTTCTGCAATTTTGTTACAAAGTAAGGGAAATTTCTTACTTTTTACCCCAAAATAATGGGAATTTCTGCATTTTTGCCACAAAATAAGGGAAGTTTCTGCAATTTTATACTAAAATAATTAAATTTCTAAGCTTTTGCCTCAAAATAAGGGAAATTTCTGCCTATTTGGCCAAAAATAAGGGAAATTTCTGCATTTTTGCCACAAATTAGGAAAACTTCTGCATTTTTGACCAAAATTAACGTGAATTTCTGCCTTTTTGCCCTAAAATAAGGGGAATTTCTGCCTTTTTGCCACAAAATAAAAGGATTTTAGTCTTTTTGCCCTAAAATAAGGAAAATTTCTGCATTTTTGCTCCAAAGTAAGGAAAATTTCATAATTTTTGCCCCAAAATAAGGGGAATTTCTGCCTTTTTACCCCAAAATTAGGGGAATTTCCCACTTTGTGCTCCAAAATTAAAGGCATTACTGTGTTTTACATCAAAATAAGATAAATTTCTGCATTTTTGCTCAAAATTATGTGGAATTTCTGCATTTTTGCTCTAAAATAAAAAGAATTTCTGCCTTTTTGTCACAAAATAAGAAGATTTTCAGGCTTTTTCTCCAAAATAAGGGTAATTTCTGGAATTTGCCCCCAAGAAAGCGTAATTTCTGTCTTTTTGACCTGAAATGAAAGGAATTTCTGTATTTTTGCCACAAGATAAGGGAAATTTCTGAAATTTTGCCCAAAAATAAGGGAAATTTCTGCAATTTTGTCCCAAAAAAGGGAAATTTCAGCAATATTGCCCACAATAAGGGGAATTTCTGCCTTTTTGCCCCAAAATTAATGTTATTTCTGATTTTGCCCCAAAATTAGAAGCATTAAAGAATTTTTGCGTCAAAATAAGGGAAATTTCTGCAATTTGCATCAAAATAAAGAAATTTTTGCCTTGTTGATCCACAAATGGAAAATTTTTGCATTTTTGCTCCAAAATTAGGGGAATTTCTGCCATTTTGCCCGATAATAAGGGAAATTTCTGCAATTTGCCTCAAAATAAAGAAATTTCTGCATTTTTGACCCAAAAAAGGAAAATTTCTGCATTTTTGCTCCAAAATTAGGGGAATTTCTGCAATATTGCCCCAAAATAATGGAAATTTCTGCAATTTTGTCCTAAAATTATGGAAATTTCTGCAATTTTGCCCCAAAATAAGGGAAATTTCTGCAATTTTGCCCTACAATTAGGGGAATTTCTCCCTTTTTACCCTATAATAAAGGAAATTTATGCAATTTTGCACCAAAATAAGGGAATTTTCTGCATTTTTGCTCCAAAATATAGGGAATTTCTGCCTTTTTGAAACAAAAAAGGGGAATTTCTGCAATTTTGCTCCAAAATAAGGGGAATTTCTGCATTTTTGCCCCAAATAAGGGGAATTTAGTCTTTTTGCCTTAAATAAGGGTAATTTCTCCATTTTTGACCCCAAATAAGCTGAAATTCTGCAATTTTGCCCCAAAATAAGAGAAATTTCTGCAATTTTGTCTCAAAAAAGGAAATTTCAGAAATTTTGCCCCACAATAAAAGGAATTTCTGCCTTTTGCTTCAAAATTAGGGGAATTTCTGCCTTTTTGCCCCAAATAAGGGGAATTTAGTCTTTTTGCCTTGAATAAGGGTAATTTCTGTATTTTTTGCTTAAAATAAGAGAAATTTCTGCATTTTTGCCCCCAAATACGGGGAATTTCTGTATTTTTCCCTGTATTAAGGAAAATTTCTGCATTTTTGCTCCAAAATAAGGGGAATTTCTGCAATTTTTTTTCAAAATTAGGGGAATTTCTGCAATTTTGTCCCAAAATAAAGGAAATTTCTGCAATTTTGCCCTAAAATTATGGGAATTTCTGCAATTTTGCCACAACATAATGGAAATTTCTGCAATTTTGTCCTATAATTAGGGGAATTTCTGCCTTTTTACCCTATAATAAGGGAAATTAATGCAATTTTGCAAAAAAATAAGGGAATTTTCTTCATTTGTGCTCCAAAATAAAGGGAATTTCTGCCTTTTTGAAACAAAAAAAGGAGATTTTCTTCAATTTTGTTCCAAAATAAGGGGAATTTCTGCATTTTTGCCCAAAATAAGGGAAATTTCTGCCTTTTTGGCACAAAAAAGGGGGAATTTCAGTATTTTTGCTCTAAATAGGGGTAATTTCTGCATTTTTGACACCAAGTATGTGGTATTTCTGCATTTTTGACCTGAAATAAATGGAATTTCTGATAATTTTGTCCCAAAATAAGAGAAATTTTTGCAATTTTGTCCCAAAAAATGGAAATTGCAGCAATTTTTCCCCACAATAAGGGGAATTTCTGCCATTTGCCCCAAAATTAGGGGAATTTCTGCATTTTTGCCGCAAAATTAAAGGCATTACTGTGTTTTTGCCCCAAAATAAGGGAAATTTCTGCATTTTTCCCCAAAATTAATTGGAATTTCTGCCTTTTTGCCCTAAAATAAGAAGAATTTCTGCTTTTTTGGCACAAAATAAGGGGAATTTCAGTCTTCTTCCCTTAAATAAGTTTAATTTCTGCAATTTGCCCCCAAATTAGCGGAATTTCTGCCTTTTTGACGTAAAATGAGGGGAATTTCTAGATTTTTGTCCCATGATAAGGGAAATTTCTGCAATTTTGCCCAAAAATAAGGGAAATTTCTGCCTTTTGGCCCCAAAATGAGGAAAATTTCTGCCTTTTTGCCCCAAAATAAAAAGAATTCCTGCATTTTTTCCCCAAAATAATACGAATTTCTGCCTTTTTGCCTCAAAAATAGTGAAATTTCTGAATTTTGCCCCAAAATTAGTGAAATTTCTGAATTTTGCCCCAAAATTAGAAGCATTACTACATTTTTGCCCCAAAATATGGTAAATTTCTGCAATTTTGTTACAAAGTAAGGGAAATTTCTTAATTTTTACCCCAAAATAATGGGAATTTCTGCATTTTTGCCACAAAATAAGGGAAGTTTCTGCAATTTTATACTAAAATAAGTTAAATTTCTAAGCTTTTGCCTCAAAATAAAGGAAATTTCTGCCTATTTGGCCAAAAATAAGGGAAATTTCTGCATTTTTGTCACAAATTAAGGAAAATTTCTGCATTTTTGACCAAAATTAACGTGAATTTCTGCCTTTTTGCCCTAAAATAAGGGGAATTTCTGCCTTTTTGCCACAAAATAAGGGGATTTTAGTCTTTTTGCCCTAAAATAAGGAAAATTTCTGCATTTTTGCTCCAAAATAAGGAAAATTTCATAATTTTTGCCCCAAAATAAGGGGAATTTCTGCCTTTTTACCCCAAAATTAGGGGAATTTCTCCCTTTGTGCTCCAAAATTAGGGGCATTACTGTGTTTTACTCCAAAATAAGGGAAATTTCTGCATTTTTGCCCAAAATTATGTGGAATTTCTGCATTTTTGCTCTAAAATAAGAAGAATTTCTGCCTTTTTGTCACAAAATAAGAGGAATTTCTGGCTTTTTCTCCAAAATAAGGGTAATTTCTGGAATTTGCCCCCAAGAAAGCGTAATTTATGTTTTTTTGACCTGAAATAAAAGGAATTTCTGTATTTTTGCAACAAGATAAAGGAAATTTCTGCAATTTTGCCCAAAAATAAAGGAAATTTCTGCAATTTTGTCCCAAAAAAGGGAAATTTCAGCAATATTGCCCACAATAAGGGGAATTTTTGCCTTTTTGCCCCAAAATTAATGGAGTTTCTGATTTTTGCCCCAAAACTAGAAGCATTACAGAATTTTTGCACCAAAATAAGGGAAATTTCTGCAATTTGCCTCAAAATAAAGAAATTTCTGCCTTTTTGACCAAAAAAGGAAAATTTCTGCATTTTTTGCTCCAAAATTAGGGGAATTTGTGCAATTTTGCCCCAAAATAAGGGAAATTTCTGCAATTTGCCTCAAAATAAAGAAATTTCTGCCTTTTTGACCCAAAAAAGAAAAATTTCTGCATTTTTATTCCAAAATTAGAGGAATTTCTGCAATTTTGCCCCAAAAAAGGGAAATTTCAGCAATATTGCCCACAATAAGGGGAATTTCTGCCTTTTTGCCTAAAAATTAATGGAATTTCTGATTTTTACTCCAAAATTAGAAGCATTACAGAATTTTTGCGCCAAAATAAAAGAAATTTCTACAATTTGCCTCAAAATAAAGAAATTTCTGCCTTTTTGACCCAAAAAAGGAAAATTTCTGCATTTTTCCTCCAAAATTAGGGGAATTTCTTCAACTTTGCCCCAAAATAAGGGAAATTTCTGCAATTTTGTCCTAAAATTATGGGAATTTCTGCAATTTTGCCCCAAAATAAGGGAAATTTCAGCAATTTTGCCCTATAATTAGGGGAATTTCTGCCTTTTTACCTTATAATAAGGGAAATTTATGCAATTTTGCACCAAAATAAGGGAATTTTCGGCATTTTTGTTTCTAAATAAAGGGAATTTCTGCCCTTTTGAAACAAAAAAAGGGAATTTCTGCAATTTTGTTTCAAAATAAGCAGAATTTCTGCATTTTTTCCCCAAAATAAGGGGAATTTCTGCCTTTCTGGCGCAAAAAAGGGGAATTTCAGTCTTTTTGCCCTAAAATAAGGGTAATTTCTGCATTTTTAACCTCAAATTTGCTGAATTTCTGCAATTTTGTCCCAAAAAAAGAAATTTCTGCAATTTTGCCCAATAATAAGGGGAATTTCTGCCTTTTGCTTCAAAATTAGGTGAATTTCTGCCTTTTTGTTTCAAAATAAGGGGAATTTAGTCTTTTTGCCTTAAATAAGGGTAATTTCTGTATTTTTTGCATAAAATAAGAGAAATTTCTGCATTTTTGCCCCAAAATAAGGGGAATTTCTTATTTTTGCCCTGAATTAAGGAAAATTTTTGCATTTTTCTCCAAAATAAGGGGAATTTCTACAATTTTTTTTCAAAATTAGAAGAATTTCTGCAATTTTGTCCCAAAATAAAGGAAATTTCTGCAATTTTGCCCTAAAATTATGGGAATTTCTGTAATTTTGCCACAACATAAAGGAAATTTCTGTAATTTTGCCCTATAATTAGAGGAATTTCTGCCTTTTTACCCTATAATAAGAAAAATTAATGCAATTTTGCAACAAAATAAGGGAATTTTCATTTTTGCTCGAAAATAAAGGGAATTTCTGCCTTTTTGAAACAAAAAAAGGGAATTTCTTTTATTTTGTTCCAAAATAAGGGGAATTTCTGCATTTTTGCCCAAAATAAGGGAAATTTCTGCATTTTGGCGCAAAAAAGGGGGAATTTCAGTATTTTTGCCCTAAAATAAGGGTAATTTCTGCATTTTTGACACCAAGTATGCGGTATTTCTGCATTTTTGACCAAAAATAAGGGGAATTTCTTATAATTTTACCCCAAAATAAGAGAAATTTTTGCAATTTTGTCCCAAAAAATGGAAATTTCAGCAATTTTGCCCCATAATAAGGGGAATTTTTGCCGTTTTCCCCAAAATTAGGGGAATTTCTGCATTTTTGCTACCAAATTAAAGGAATTACTGTGGTTTTGCCCCAAAATAAGGGAAATTTCTGCATTTTTCCCCAAAATTAATTGGAATTTTTGCCTTTTTGCCCTAAAATAAGAAGAATTTCTGCTTTTTTGGCACAAAATAAGAGGAATTTCAGTCTTCTTCACTTAAATAAGTTTAATTTCTGCAATTTGCCATTAAATTAGAGGAAATTCTGCATTTTTGACCTAAAATGAGGGATATTTCTGGATTTTTGTCCCATTATAAGGGAAATTTCTGCAATTTTGCCCAAAAATAAGGGAAATTTCTGCCTTTTGGCCCCAAAATGAGGAGAATTTCTGCCTTTTTGCCCCAAAATAAAAAGAATTTCTGCATTTTTGCCTTAAAATAATAGGAATTTCTGCCTTTTTGCCCCAAAATTAGTGAAATTTCTAAATTTTGCCCCAAAATTAGTGAAATTTCTGAATTTTGCCCCAAAATTAGAAGCATTACTACATTTTTGTCCCAAAATATGGGAAATTTCTGCAATTTTGTTACAAAGTAAGGGAAATTTCTTCCTTTTTACCCCAAAATAATGGGAATTTCTGTATTTTTGCCACAAAATAAGGGAAGTTTCTGCAATTTTATACTAAAATAAGTAAAATTTCTAAGCTTTTGCCTCAAAATAAGGGAAATTTCTGCCTATTTGGCCAAAAATAAGGAAAATTTCTGCATTTTTGCCACAAATTAAGGAAAATTTCTGCATTTTTGCCCTAAATTAACGGGAATTTCTGCCTTTTTGCCATAAAATAAGGGGAATTTCTGCCTTTTTGCCACAAAATAAGGGGATTTTATTATTTTGGCCTAAAATAAGGGTAATTTCTGTATATTTGGCCTAAAATAAGAAGAATTTCTGTCTTTTTGCACTAAAATAAGGAAAATTTCTGCATTTTTGCTCCAAAATAAGGGGAATTTCAGGATTTTTTCCCCAAAAAAGGGGAATTTCTGCATTTTTACCTCAAAATTAGGGGAATTTCTGCCTTTTTGCTCCAAAATTAGGGGCATTACTGTGTTTTACCCCAAAATAAAAAAAATTTCTGCATTTTTGCCCAAAATTATGTGGAATTTCTGCATTTTTGCTCTAAAATAAGAAGAATTTCTGCCTTTTTGTCATAAAATAAGAGGAATTTCAGGCTTTTTCTCTAAAATAAGGGTAATTTCTGGAATATGCCTTTAAGAAAGCGTAATTTCTGTCTTTTTGACCTGAAATAAAAGGAATTTCTGTATTTTTGCCACAAGATAAGGGAAATTTCTGCAATTTTGCCTAAAAATAAGGGAAATTTCTGCAATTTTGTCCCAAAAATGGGAAATTTCAGCAATATAGCCCACAATAAGGGGAATTTCTGCCTTTTTGCCCCAAAATTAATGGAATTTCTGATTTTTGCCCCAAAATTAGAAGCATTACAGAATTTTTGCCCCAAAATAAGGGACATTTCTGCAATTTGCCTCAAAATAGAGAAATTTCTGCCTTTTTGATCCAAAAAAAGGAAAATTTCTGCATTTTTGCTCCAAAATTAGAGGAATTTCTGCAATTTTGTCCTAAAATAAGGGAAATTTCTGCAATTTTGCCCTAAAATTATGGGAATTTCTGCAATTTTGCCGCAACATAAAGGAAATTTCTGCAATTTTGCCCTATAATTAGAGGAATTTCTGTATTTTTACCCTATAATAAGGGAAATTAATGCAATTTTGCAACAAAATAAGGGAATTTTCTTCATTTGTGCTCAAAAATAAAGGGAATTTCTGCCTTTTTGAAACAAAAAAAGGGGAATTTCTTCAATTTTGTTCCAAAATAAGGGGAATTTCTGCATTTTTGCCAAAAATAAGGGAAATATCTGCCTTTTTGGCGCAAAAAAGGGGGAATTTCAGTATTTTTTCCCTAAAATAAGGGTAATTTCTGCATTTTTGACACCAAGTATGCGGTATTTCTGCATTTTTGACCTGAAATAAGGGGAATTTCTGATAATTTTGCCTCAAAATAAGAGAAATTTTTGCAATTTTGTCCCAAAAAAAGGAAATTGCAGCAATTTTGCCCCACAATAAGGGGAATTTCTGCCATTTGCCCCAAAATTAGGGGAATTTCTGCATTTTTGCCGCAAAATTAAAGGCATTTCTGTGTTTTTGCCCCAAAATAAGGGAAATTTATACATTTTTTTCCCAAAATTAATTGGAATTTCTGCCTTTTTGCCCTAAAATAAGAAGAATTTCTGCTTTTTTGGCACAAAATAAGGGGAATTTCAATCTTCTTCCCTTAAATAAGTTTAATTTCTGCAATTTGCCTGCAAATTAGCAGAATTTCTGCCTTTTTGACCTAAAATGAGGGGAATTTCTGGATTTTTGTCCCATGATAAGGGAAATTTCTGCAATTTTGCCCAAAAATAAGGGAAATTTCTGCCTTTTGACCCCAAAATGAGGAGAATTTCTGCCTTTTTGCCCCAAAATAAAAAGAATTTCTGCATTTTTGCCCCAAAATAATAGGAATTTCTGCTTTTTTGCCTCAAAATTAGTGAAATTTCTGAATTTTGCCCCAAAATTAGTAAATTTCTGAATTTTGCCCCAAAATTAGAAGCATTACTACATTTTTGCCCCAAAATATAGGAAATTTCTGCAATTTTGTTACAAAGTAAAGGAAATTTCTTCCTTTTTACCCCAAAATAATGGGAATTTCTGCATTTTTGCCACAAAATAAGGAAAGTTTCTGCAATTTTATACTAAAATAAGTTAAATTTCTAAGCTTTTGCCTCAAAATAAGGGAAATTTCTGCCTATTTGGCCAAAAATTAGGGAAATTTCTGCATTTTTGCCACAAATTAAGGAAAATTTTTGCATTTTTGTCAAAAATTAACGTGAATTTCTGCCTTTTTGCCCTAAAATAAGAGGAATTTCTACCTTCTTGCCACAAAATAAGGGGATTTTAGTTTTTTTGCCCTAAAATAAGGAAAATTTCTGCATTTTTGCTCCAAAATAAGGGAAATTTCATAACTTTTGCCCCAAAATAAGGGGAATTTCTGCCTTTTTGGCGCAAAAAAAGGGGAAATTATAATCTTTTTACCCTAAAATAAGGGTAATTTCTTCATTTTTGACCCCAAATAAGCTGAATTTCTGCAATTTTGCCTCAAAATAAGAAAAATTTCTGCAATTTTGTCTCAAAAAAAGGAAATTTCAGCAATTTTGCACCACAATAAGGGGAATTTCTGCATTTTGCTTCAAAATTAGAGGAATTTCTGCCTTTTTGCCCCCAAATAAGGGGAATTTAGTCATTTTGCCTTAAATAAGGGTAATTTTTGTATTTTTTGCTTAAAATAAGAGAAATTTCTGCATTTTTGCCCCAAAATAAGGAGCATTTCTGTATTTTTGCCCTGAATTAAGTAAAATTTCTGCATTTTTGCTCCAAAATAAAGGGAATTTCTGCAATTTTTTTTCAAAATTAGGGGAATTTCTGCAATTTTGTTCCAAAATAAAGAAAATTTTTGCAATTTTGCCGCAACATAATGGAAATTTCTGCAATTTTGTCCTATAATTAGGGAAATATCTGCCTTTTTACCCTATAATAAGGGAAATTAATGCAATTTTGCAACAAAATAACTAAATTTTCTTCATTTGTGCTCCCAAATAAAGGGAATTTCTGCCTTTTTGAAACAAAAAAAAAATGGAATTTCTTCAATTTTGTTCCAAAATAAGAGGAATTTCTGCATTTTTGCCAAAAATAAGGGAAATTTCTGCCTTTTTGGCGCAAAAAAAAGGAAATTTCAGTATTTTTGCCCTAAAATAGGGGTAATTTCTGCATTTGTGACACCAAGTATGCGGTATTTCTGCATTTTTGACCTGAAATAAAAGGATTTTCTGATATTTTTTTCCCCAAAATAAAAGAAATTTTTGCAATTTTGTCCCAAAAAAGGGAAATTGCAGCAATTTTGCCCCACAATAAGGGGAATTTCTGCCATTTGCCCCAAAATTAAGGTAATTTCTGCATTTTTGCCACAAAATTAAAGGCATTACTGTGTTTTTGCCCCAAAATAAGGGAAATTTCTGCATTTTTTCCCAAAATTAATTGGAATTTCTGCCTTTTTGCCCTAAAATAAGAAGAATTTCTGCTTTTTTGGCACAAAATAAGGGGAATTTTAGTCTTCTTCCCTTAAATATGTTTAATTTCTGCAATTTGACTCCAAATTAGCGGAATTTCTGCCTTTTTGACCTAAAATGAGGGGAATTTCTGGATTTTTGTCCCATGATAAGGGAAATTTCTGCAATTTTGCCCAAAAATAATGGAAATTTCTGCCTTTTGGCCCGAAAATGAGGAGAATTTCTGCCTTTTTGCCCCAGAATAAAAAGAATTTCTGCCTTTTTGCCTCAAAATTAGTGAAATTTCTGAATTTTGCTCCAAAATTAGTGAAATTTCTGATTTTTGCCCCGAAATTAGAAGCATTACTACAATTTTGCCCCAAAATATGGTAAATTTCTGCAATTTTGTTACAAAGTAAGGGAAATTTCTTCCTTTTTACCCCAAAATAATGGGAATTTCTGCATTTTTGCCACAAAATAAGGGAAGTTTCTGCATTTTTATACTAAAATAAGTTAAATTTCTAAGCTTTTGCCTCAAAATAAAGGAAATTTCTGCCTATTTTGCCAAAAATAAGGGAAATTTCTGCATTTTTGCCACAAATTAAGGAAAATTTCTGCATTTTTGACCAAAATTAACGTGAATTTCTGCCTTTTTGCCCTAAAATAAGGGGAATTTCTGCTTTTTTGCCACAAAATAAGGGGATTTTAGTCTTTTTGCCCTAAAATAAGGAAAATTTCTGCATTTTTGCTCCAAAATAAGGGGAATTTCAGAATTTTTGCCCCAAATTAAGGGTATTTTCTGCCTATTTACCCAAAAATTAGAGGAATTTCCGCCTTTGTGCTTCAAAATTAGGGGCATTACTGTGTTTTACCCCAAAATAAGGGAAATTTCTGCATTTTTGCCCAAAATTATGTGAAATTTCTGCATTTTTGCTCTAAAATAAGAAGAATTTCTGCCTTTTTGTCACAAAATAAGAGGAATTTCAGGCTTTTTCTCCAAAATAAGGGTAATTTCTGGAATTTGCCCCCAAGAAAGCGTAATTTCTATTTTTTGACCTGAAATAAAAGGAATTTCTGTATTTTTGCCACAAGATAAGTGAAATTTCTGCAATTTTGCCCAAAAATAAGGGAAATTTCTGCAATTTTGTCCCAAAAAAGGGAAATTTCAGCAATATTGCCCACAATAAGGGGAATTTCTGCCTTTTTGCCCCAAAATTAATGGAATTTCTGATTTTTGCCCCAAAATTAGAAGCATTACAGAATTTTTGCGCCAAAATAAAGGAAATTTCAGCAATTTGCCTCAAAATAAAGAAATTTCTGCCTTTTTGACCCAAAAAAGGAAAATTTCTGCTTTTTTGCTCCAAAATTAGGGGAATTTCTGCAATTTTGCCCCAAAATAAGGGAAATTTCTGCAATTTTGTCCTAAAATTATGGGAATTTCTGCAATTTTGCCCCAAAATAAGGGAAATTTCTGCAATTTTGCCCTATAATTAGGGGAATTTCTGCTTTTTTAACCTATAATAAGGGAAATTTATGCAATTTTGCACCAAAATTAGGGAATTTTCTGCATTTTTGCTCCAAAATATAGGGAATTTCTGCGTTTTTGAAACAAAAAAGTGGAATTTCTGCAATTTTGTTCCAAAGTAAGGGAATTTCTGCATTTTTGCCCCAAAATAAGGGGAATTTCTGCCTTTTTGGCACAAAAAAGGGGAAATTTCAGTCTTTTTACTCTAAAATAAGGGTAATTTCTGCATTTTTGACCCTAAATAAGCTGAATTTCTGCAATTTTGCCCCAAAATAAGAGAAATTTCTGCAATTTTGTCTCAAAAAAAGGAAAGTTCAGCAATTTTGCCCCACAATAAGGGGAATTTCTGTTTTTTGCTTCAAAATTAGGGGAATTTCTGCCTTTTTGCTTTCAATTAAGGGGAATATAGACTTTTTGCCTTAAATAAGGGTAATTTCTGTAATTTTTGCTTAAAATAAGAGAAATTTCTGCATTTTTGCCCCAAAATAAGGGGAATTTCTGTATTTTTGCCCTAAATTAAGGAAATTTTCTGCATTTTTGCTCCAAAATAAGGGGAATTTCTGCATTTTTCCCCAAAATTAATTGGAATTTCTCCCTTTTTGCCCTAAAATAAAAAGAATTTCTGCTTTTTTGGCACAAAATAAGGGGAATTTCAGTCTTCTTCCCTTAAATAAGTTTAATTTCTGCAATTTGCCCCAAAATTAGCGGAATTTCTGCCTTTTTTACCTAAAATGAGGGGAATTTCTGGATTTTTGTCCCATGATAAGGGAAATTTCTGCAATTTTGCCCAAAAATAAGGGAAATTTCTGCCTTTTGGCCCCAAAATGAGGAGAATTTCTGCCTTTTTGCCCCAAAATAAAAAGAATTTCTGTATTTTTGCCCCAAAATAATAGGAATTTCTGCATTTTTGCATCAAAATTAATGAAATTTCTGAAATTTGCCCCAAAATTTGTGAAATTTTTGAATTTTGCCCCAAAATTGGAAGCATTACTACATTTTTGCCCCAAAATATCAAAAATTTCTGCAATTTTGTTACAAAGTAAGGAAAATTTCTTACTTTTTACCCCAAAATAATGGGAATTTCTGCATTTTTGCCACAAAATAAGTGAAGTTTCTGCAATTTTATACTAAAATAAGTTAAATTTCTAAGCTTTTGCCTCAAAATAAGGGAAATATCTGCCTATTTGGCCAAAAATAAGGGAAATTTCTGCATTTTTGCCACAAATTAAGGAAAATTTCTGCATTTTTGACCAAAATTAACGTGAATTCCTGCCTTTTTGCCCTAAAATAAGAAGAATTTCTGCCTTTTTGCCACAAAATAAGGGGATTTTAGTCTTTTTGCCCTAAAATAAGGAAAATTTCTGCATTTTTGCTCCAAAATAAGGGGAATTTCAGAATTTTTGCCCCAAAATAAGGGGAATTTCTAACTTTTTACCCCAAAATTAGGGGAATTTCCGCTTTTGTGCTCCAAAATTAGGGGCATTACTGTGTTTTACCCCAAAATAAGGGAAATTTCTGCATTTTGCCCAAAATTATGTGGAATTTCTGCCTTTTTGTCACAAAATAAGAAAAATTTCGTGCTTTTTATCCAAAATAAGGGTAATTTCTGGAATTTGCCCCCAAGAAAGCGTAATTTCTGTTTTTTTGACATGAAATAAAAGGAATTTTTGTATTTTTGCCACAAGATAAGGGAAATTTCTGCAATTTTACCCAAAAATAAGGGAAATTTCTGCAATTTTGTCCCAAAATAAGGGAAATTTCTGCAATTTTATCCTAAAATTATGGGAATTTCTGCAATTTTGCCCCAAAATAAGGGAAATTTATGCAATTTTGCCCTATAATTAGGGGAATTTCTGCCTTTTTACCATATAATAAGGGAAATTTATGCAATTTTGCACCAAAATAAGGGAATTTTCTGCATTTTTGCTCCAAAATATAGGGAATTTCTGCCTTTTTGAAACAAAAAAAAGAATTTCTGCAATTTTGTTCCAAAATAAGGGGAATTTCTGCATTTTTGCCCCAAAATACGGGGAATTTCTGCCTTTTTCGCGCAAAAAAGGGGAAATTTCAGTCTTTTTACCCTAAAATAAGGGTAATTTCTGCAATTTTGACCCCAAATAAGCTGAATTTCTGCAATTTTGCCCCAAAATAAGAGCAATTTCTGCAATTTTGTCTCAAAAAAAAGGAAATTTCAGCAATTTTGCCCCACAATAACGGGAATTTCTGCCTTTTGCTTCAAAATTAGGGGAATTTCTGCCTTTTTGCCCCCAAATTAGGGGAATTTAGTCTTTTTGCCTTAAATAAGGGTAATTTCTGTATTTTTTGCTTAAAATAAGAGAAAGTTCTGCATTTTTGCTCCAAAATAAGGGGAATTTCTTCAATTTTTTTTTCAAAATTAAGGGAATTTCTGCAATTTTGTCCCAAAATAAAGGAAATTTCTGCAATTTTGCCCTAAAATTATGGAAATTTCTGCAATTTTGTCCTATAATTAGGGGAATTTCTACCTTTTTACCCTATAATAAGAGAAATTAATGCAATTTTGCAACAAAATAAGGGAATTTTCTTCATTTGTGCTCCAAAATAAAGGGAATTTCTGCCTTTTTGAAACAAAAAAAGGGGAATTTCTTCAATTTTGTTCCAAAATAAGGGGAATTTCTGCATTTTTGCCCAAAATAAGGGAAATTTCTGCCTTTTTGGCACAAAAAATGGGGAATTTCAGTATTTTTGCCCTAAAATAGGGGTAATTCCTGCATGTTTGACACCAAGTATGTGGTATTTCTGCATTTTTGACCTGAAAAAAGGGGAATTTCTGATAATTTTGCCCCAAAATAAGAGAAATTTTTGCAATTTTGTCCCAAAAAAGGGAAATTGCAGCAATTTTGCCCCACAATAAGGGGAATTTCTGCCATTTGCCCCAAAATTAGGGGAATTTCTGCATTTTTGCCGCAAAATTAAAGGCATTCCTGTGTTTTTGCCCGAAAATAAGGGAAATTTCTGCATTTTTCCCCAAAATTAATTGGAATTTCTGACTTTTTGCCCTAAAATAAGAATAATTTCTGTTTTTTGGCACAAAATAAGGGGAATTTCAGTCTTCTTCCTTTAAATAAGTTTAATTTCTGCAATTTGCCCCAAAATTAGCGGAATTTCTGCCTTTTTGACCTAAAATGAGGGGAATTTCAGGATTTTTGTCCCATGATAAGGGAAATTTCTGCAATTTTGCCCAAAAATAAGGGAAATTTCTGCCTTTTGGCCCCAAAATGAGGAGAATTTCTGCCTTTTTGCCCCAAAATAAAAAGAATTTCTGCATTTTTGCCCCAAAATAATAGGAATTTCTGCCTTTTTGCCTCAAAATTAGTAAAATTTCTGAATTTGCTACAAAATTAATGAAATTTCTGAATTTTGCCACAAAATTAGAAGCATTACTACATTTTTGCCCCAAAATATGGAAAATTACTGCAATTTTGTTACAAAGTGAGAGAAATTTCTTACTTTTTACCCCAAAATAATGGGAATTTCTGCATTTTTGCCACAAAATAAGGGAAGTTTCTGCAATTTTATACTAAAATAAGTTAAATTTCTAAGCTTTTGCCTCAAAATAAGGGAAATTTCTGCCTATTTTGCCAAAAATAAGGGAAATTTCTGCATTTTTGCCACAAATTAAGGAAAATTTCTGCATTTTTGACCAAAATTAACGTGAATTTCTGCCTTTTTGCCCTAAAATAAGGGGAATTTCTGCCTTTTTGCCACAAAATAAAAGGATTTTAGTCTTTTTGCCCTAAAATAAGGAAAATTACTGCATTTTTGCTCTAAAATAAGGGGAATTTCAGAATTTTTGCCCCAAAATAAGGGGAATTTCTCCCTTTTACCCCAAAATTAGGGGAATTTCCACCTTTGTGCTCCAAAATTAGGGGCATTACTGTGTTTTACCCCAAAATAAGGGAAATTTCTGCATTTTTGCCCAAAATTAGGTGGAATTTCTGCATTTTTGCTCTAAAATAAGAAGAATTTCTGCCTTTTTGTCACAAAATAAGAGGAATTTCAGGCTTTTTGTCCAAAATAAGGGTAATTTCTGGAATTTGCCCCCACGAAAGCGTAATTTCTGTCTTTTTGACCTGAAATAAAAGGAATTTCTGTATTTTTGCCACAAGATAAGAGAAATTTCTGCAATTTTGCCCAAAAATAAGGAAAATTTCTGCAATGTTGTCCCAAAAAAGGGAAATTTCAGCAATATTGCCCACAATAAGGGGAATTTCTGCCTTTTTGCCCCAAAATTAATAGAATTTCTGATTTTTGCCCCAAAATTAGAAGCATTACAGAATTTTTGCGCCAAAATAAGGGAAATTTCTGCAATTTGCCTCAAAATAAAGAAATTTCTGCCTTGTTGACCCAAAAATGGAAAATTTCTGCATTTTTGCTCCAAAATTAGGGGAATTTCTGCAATTTTGTCCCAAAATAAGGGAAATTTCTGCAATTTGCCTCAAAATAAAGAAATTTCTGCCTTTTTGACCCAAAAAAGGAAAATTTCTGCATTTTTGCTCCTATATTAAAGGAATTTCTGCAATATTGCCCCAAAATAAGGGAAATTTCTGCAATTTTGTCCTAAAATTATGGGAATTTCTGCAATTTTGCCCCAAAATAAGGGAAATTTCTGCAATTTTGCCCTATAATTAGGGGAATTTCTGCCTTTTTACTCTATAATAAGGGAAATTTATGCAATTTTGCACCAAAATTAGGGAATTTTCTGCATTTTTGCTCCAAAATATAGGGAATTTCTGCCTTTTTGAAACAAAAAAGGGGAATTTCTGCAATTTTGTTCCAAAATAAGAGGAATTTCTGCATTTTTGCCCCAAAATTAGGGGAATTTCTGCCTTTTTGGCGAAAAAAAGGGGAAATTTTAGTCTTTTTACCCTAAAATAAGGGTAATTTCTGCATTTTTGACCCCAAATAAGCTGAATTTCTGCAATTTTGCCCCAAAATAAGAGAAATTTCTGCAATTTTGTCTCAAAAAAAGGAAATTTCAGCAATTTTGCCCCACAATAAGGGGAATTTCTGCCTTTTGCTTCAAAATTAGGGTAATTTCTGCCTTTTTGCCCCCAAATTAGGGTAATTTAGTCTTTTTGCCTTAAATAAGGGTAATTTCTGTATTTTTTGCTTAAAATAAGAGAAATTTCTGCATTTTTGCTCCAAAATAAGAAGAATTTCTGCAATTTTTTTTCAAAATTAGGGGAATTTCTGCAATTTTGTCCCAAAATAAAGGAAATTTCTGCAATTTTGCCCTAAAATTATGGGAATTTCTGCAATTTTGCCGCAACATAATGGAAATTTCTGCAATTTTGTCCTATAATTAGGGGAATTTCTGCCTTTTTACCCTATAATAAGAGAAATTAATGCAATTTTGCAACAAAATAAGGGAATTTTCTTCATTTGTGCTCCAAAATAAAGGGAATTTCTGCCTTTTTGAAACAAAAAAAGGGGAATTTCTTCAATTTTGTTCCAAAATAAGGGGAATTTCTGCATTTTTGCCCAAAATAAGGGAAATTTCTGCCTTTTTGGCACAAAAAATGGGGAATTTCAGTATTTTTGCCCTAAAATAGGGGTAATTTCTGCATTTTTGACAAGAAGTATGCGGTATTTCTGCATTTTTGACCTGAAATAAGGGGAATTTCTGATAATTTTGCCCCAAAATAAGAGAAATTTTTGCATTTTTGTCCCAAAAAAGGGAAATTGCAGCAATTTTGCCCCACAGTAAGGGGAATTTCTGCCATTTGCCCCAAAATTAGGGTATTTCTGCATTTTTGCCGCAAAATTAAAGGCATTCCTGTGTTTTTGCCCCAAAATAATGGAAATTTCTGCATTTTTCCCCAAAATTAATCGGAATTTCTGACTTTTTGCCCTAAAATAAGAAGAATTTCTGCATTTTTGGCACAAAATAAGGGGAATTTCAGTCTTCTTCCCTTAAATATGTTTAATTTCTGCAATTTGCCTCCAAATTAGCGGAATTTCTGCCTTTTTGACCTAAAATGAGGGGAATTTCTGGATTTTTGTCCCATGATAAGGGAATTTTCTGCAATTTTGCCCGAAAATAAGGGAAATTTCTGCATTTTTGCCCAAAATTATGTGAAATTTCTGCATTTTTGCTCTAAAATAAGAAGAATTTCTGCCTTTTTGTCACAAAATAAGAGGAATTTCAGGCTTTTTCTCCAAAATAAGGGTAATTTCTGGAATTTGCCCCCAAGAAAGCATAATTTCTATTTTTTGACCTGAAAAAAAAGGAATTTCTGTATTTTTGCCACAAGATAAGTGAAATTTCTGCAATTTTGCCCAAAAATAAGGGAAATTTCTGCAATTTTGTCCCAAAAAAGGGAAATTTCAGCAATATTGCCCACAATAAGGGGAATTTCTGCCTTTTTGCCCCAAAATTAATGGAATTTCTGATTTTTGCCCCAAAATTAGAAGCATTACAGAATTTTTGCACCAAAATAAAGGAAATTTCTGCAATTTGCCTCAAAATAAAGAAATTTCTACCTTTTTGACCCAAAAAAGGAAAATTTCTGCTTTTTTGCTCCAAAATTAGGGGAATTTCTGCAATTTTGCCCCAAAATAAGGGAAATTTCTGCAATTTTGCCCTATAATTAGGGGAATTTCTGCTTTTTTACCCTATAATAAGGGAAATTTATGCAATTTTGCACCAAAATAAGGGAATTTTCTGCATTTTTGCTCCAAAATATAGGGAATTTCTGCCTTTTTGAAACAAAAAAGTGGAATTTCTGCAATTTTGTTCCAAAGTAAGGGAATTTCTGCATTTTTGCCTCAAAATAAGGGGAATTTCTGCCTTTTTGGCGCAAAAAAAGGAGAAATTTCAGGCTTTTAACCCTAAAATAAGGGTAATTTCTGCATTTTTGACCCCAAATAAGCTGAATTTCTGCAATTTTGCCCCAAAATAAGAGAAATTTCTGCAATTTTGTCTCAAAAAAAGGAAATTTCAGCAATTTTGCCCCACAATAAGGGGAATTTCTGCCTTTTGCTTCAAAATTAGGGTAATTTCTGCCTTTTTGCCCCCAAATTAGGGGAATTTAGTCTTTTTGCCTTAAATAAGGGTAATTTCTGTATTTTTTGCTTAAATTAAGGGAAAGTTCTGCATTTTTGCTCCAAAATAAGGGGAATTTCTGCAATTTTTTTTCAAAATTAAGGGAATTTCTGCAATTTTGTCCCAAAATAAAGGAAATTTCTGCAATTTTGCCCTAAAATTATGGAAATTTCTGCAATTTTGTCCTATAATTAGGGGAATTTCTACCTTTTTACCCTATAATAAGAGAAATTAATGCAATTTTGCAACAAAATAAGGGAATTTTCTTCATTTGTGCTCCAAAATAAAGGGAATTTCTGCCTTTTTGAAACAAAAAAAGGGGAATTTCTTCAATTTTGTTCCAAAATAAGGGGAAATTCTGCATTTTTGCCCAAAATAAGGGAAATTTCTGCCTTTTTGGCACAAAAAATGGGGAATTTCAGTATTTTTGCCCTAAAATAGGGGTAATTCCTGCATGTTTGACACCAAGTATGTGGTATTTCTGCATTTTTGACCTGAAAAAAGGGGAATTTCTGATAATTTTGCCCCAAAATAAGAGAAATTTTTGCAATTTTGTCCCAAAAAAGGGAAATTGCAGCAATTTTGCCCCACAATAAGGGGAATTTCTGCCATTTGCCCCAAAATTAGGGGAATTTCTGCATTTTTGCCGCAAAATTAAAGGCATTCCTGTGTTTTTGCCCGAAAATAAGGAAAATTTCTGCATTTTTCCCCAAAATTAATTGGAATTTCTGACTTTTTGCCCTAAAATAAGAAGAATTTCCGCTTTTTTGGCACAAAATAAGGGGAATTTCAGTCTTCTTCCCTTAAATAAGTTTAATTTCTGCAATTTGCCCCAAAATTAGCGGAATTTCTGCCTTTTTGACCTAAAATGAGGGGAATTTCTGGATTTTTGTCCCATGATAAGGGAAATTTCTGCAATTTTGCCCAAAAATAAGGGAAATTTCTGCCTTTTGGCCCCAAAATGAGGAGAATTTCTGCCTTTTTGCCCCAAAATAAAAAGAATTTCTGCATTTTTGCCCCAAAATAATAGGAATTTCTGCCTTTTTGCCTCAAAATTAGTAAAATTTCTGAATTTGCTACAAAATTAATGAAATTTCTGAATTTTGCCACAAAATTAGAAGCATTACTACATTTTTGCCCCAAAATATGGAAAATTACTGCATTTTTGTTACAAAGTGAGAGAAATTTCTTACTTTTTACCCCAAAATAATGGGAATTTCTGCATTTTTGCCACAAAATAAGGGAAGTTTCTGCAATTTTATACTAAAATAATTTAAATTTCTAAGCTTTTGCCTCAAAATAAGGGAAATTTCTGCCTATTTTGCCAAAAATAAGGGAAATTTCTGCATTTTTGCCACAAATTAAGGAAAATTTCTGCAATTTTGACCAAAATTAACGTGAATTTCTGCCTTTTCCCCTAAAATAAGGGGAATTTCTGCCTTTTTGCCACAAAATAAAAGGATTTTAGTATTTTTGCCCTAAAATAAGGAAAATTACTGCATTTTTGCTCTAAAATAAGGGGAATTTCAGAATTTTTGCCCCAAAATAAGGGGAATTTCTCCCTTTTACCCCAAAATTAGGGGAATTTCCACCTTTGTGCTCCAAAATTAGGGGCATTACTGTGTTTTACCCCAAAATAAGGGAAATTTCTGCATTTTTGCCCAAAATTAGGTAAAATTTCTGCATTTTTGCTCTAAAATAAGAAGAATTTCTGCCTTTTTGTCACAAAATAAGAGGAATTTCAGGCTTTTTCTCCAAAATAAGGGTAATTTCTGGAATTTGCCCCCACGAAAGCGTAATTTCTTTCTTTTTGACCTGAAATAAAAGGAATTTCTGTATTTTTGCCACAAGATAAAAGAAATTTCTGCAATTTTGCCCAAAAATAAGGAAAATTTCTGCAATTTTGTCCCAAAAAAGGGAAATTTCAGCAATATTGCCCACAATAAGGGGAATTTCTGCCTTTTTGCCCCAAAATTAATAGAATTTCTGATTTTTGCCCCAAAATTAGAAGCATTACAGAATTTTTGCGCCAAAATAAGGGAAATTTCTGCAATTTGCCTCAAAATAAAGAAATTTCTGCCTTGTTGACCCAAAAATGGAAAATTTCTGCATTTTTGCTCCAAAATTAGGGGAATTTCTGCAATTTTGTCCCAAAATAAGGGAAATTTCTGCAATTTGCCTCAAAATAAAGAAATTTCTGCCTTTTTGACCCAAAAAAGGAAAATTTCTGCATTTTTGCTCCTATATTAGGGGAATTTCTGCAATATTGCCCCAAAATAAGGGAAATTTCTGCAATTTTGCCCTATAATTAGGGGAATTTCTGCCTTTTTACTCTATAATAAGGGAAATTTATGCAATTTTGCACCAAAATTAGGGAATTTTCTGCATTTTTGCTCCAAAATATAGGGAATTTCTGCCTTTTTGAAACAAAAAAGTGGAATTTCTGCAATTTTGTTCCAAAATAAGGGGAATTTCTGCATTTTTGCCCCAAAATAAGGGGAATTTCTGACTTTTTGGCGAAAAAAAGAGGAAATTTTAGTCTTTTTACCCTAAAATAAGGGTAATTTCTGCATTTTTGACCCCAAAATAAGGGGAATTTCTGCAATTTTGCCCCAAAATAAGAGAAATTTCTGCAATTTTGTCTCAAAAAAAGGAAATTTCAGCAATTTTGCCCCACAATAAGGGGAATTTCTGCCTTTTGCTTCAAAATTAGGGTAATTTCTGCCTTTTTGCCCCCAAATTAGGTTAATTTAGTCTTTTTGCCTTAAATAAGGGTAATTTCTGTATTTTTTGCTTAAAATAAGAGAAATTTCTGCATTTTTGCTCCAAAATAAGAAGAATTTCTGCATTTTTTTTTCAAAATTATGGGAATTTCTGCAATTTTGTCCCAAAATAAAGGAAATTTCTGCAATTTTGCCCTAAAATTATGGGAATTTCTGCAATTTTGCCGCAACATAATGGAAATTTCTGCAATTTTGTCCTATAATAAGGGGAATTTCTGCCTTTTTACCCTATAATAAGAGAAATTAATGCAATTTTGCAACAAAATAAGGGAATTTTCTTCATTTGTGCTCCAAAATAAAGGGAATTTCTGCCTTTTTGAAACAAAAAAAGGGGAATTTCTTCAATTTTGTTCCAAAATAAGTGGAATTTCTGCATTTTTGCCCAAAATAAGGGAAATTTCTGCCTTTTTGGCACAAAAATGGGGAATTTCAGTATTTTTGCCCTAAAATAGGGGTAATTTCTGCATTTTTGACACGAAGTATGCGGTATTTCTGCATTTTTGACCTGAAATAAGGGGAATTTCTGATAATTTTGCCCCAAAATAAGAGAAATTTTTGCATTTTTGTCCCAAAAAAGGGAAATTGCAGCAATTTTGCCCCACAGTATGGGGAATTTCTGCCATTTGCCCCAAAATTAGGGTATTTCTGCATTTTTGCCGCAAAATTAAAGGCATTCCTGTGTTTTTGCCCCAAAATAAGGGAAATTTCTGCATTTTTCCCCAAAATTAATTGGAATTTCTGCCTTTTTGCCCTAAAATAAGAAGAATTTCTGCTTTTTTGGCACAAAATAAGGGGAATTTCAGTCTTCTTCCCTTAAATATGTTTAATTTCTGCAATTTGCCTCCAAATTAGCGGAATTTCTGCCTTTTTGACCTAAAATGAGGGGAATTTCTGGATTTTTGTCCCATGATAAGGGAATTTTCTGCAATTTTGCCCGAAAATAAGGGAAATTTCTGCATTTTTGCCCAAAATTATGTGAAATTTCTGCATTTTTGCTCTAAAATAAGAAGAATTTCTGCCTTTTTGTCACAAAATAAGAGGAATTTCAGGCTTTTTCTCCAAAATAAGGGTAATTTCTGGAATTTGCCCCCAAGAAAGCATAATTTCTATTTTTTGACCTGAAAAAAAAGGAATTTCTGTATTTTTGCCACAAGATAAGTGAAATTTCTGCAATTTTGTCCCAAAAAAGGGAAATTTCAGCAATATTGCCCACAATAAGGGGAATTTCTGCCTTTTTGCCCCAAAATTAATGGAATTTCTGATTTTTGCCCCAAAATTAGAAGCATTACAGAATTTTTGCGCCAAAATAAAGGAAATTTCTGCAATTTGCCTCAAAATAAAGAAATTTCTACCTTTTTGACCCAAAAAAGGAAAATTTCTGCTTTTTTGCTCCAAAATTAGGGGAATTTCTGCAATTTTGCCCCAAAATAAGGGAAATTTCTGCAATTTTGCCCTATAATTAGGGGAATTTCTGCTTTTTTACCCTATAATAAGGGAAATTTATGCAATTTTGCACCAAAATAAGGGAATTTTCTGCATTTTTGCTCCAAAATATAGGGAATTTCTGCCTTTTTGAAACAAAAAAGGGGAATTTCTGCAATTTTGTTCCAAAGTAAGGGAATTTCTGCATTTTTGCCCCAAAATAAGGGGAATTTCTGCCTTTTTGGCGCAAAAAAGGAGAAATTTCTGTCTTTTTACTCTAAAATAAGGGTAATTTCTGCATTTTTGACCCCAAATATGCTGAATTTCTGCAATTTTGCCCCAAAATAAGAGAAATTTCTGCAATTTTGTCTCAAAACAAGGAAATTTCAGCAATTTTGCCCCACAATAAGGGGAATTTCTGCCTTTTGCTTCAAAATTAGAGGAATTTCTGCCTTTTTGCTTTCAATTAAGGGGAATATAGACTTTTTGCCTTAAATAAAGGTAATTTCTGTAATTTTTGCTTAAAATAAGAGAAATTTCTGCATTTTTGCCCCAAAATAAGGGGATTTTCTGTATTTTTGCCCTAAATTAAGGAAAATTTCTGCATTTTTGCTCCAAAATAAGGGGAATGTCTGCAATTTTTTTTCAAAATTAGGGGAATTTCTGCAATTTTGTCCCAAAATAAGGGAAATTTCTGCAATTTTGCCCTAAAATTACGGGAATTTCTGCAATTTTGCCGCAACATAATGGAAATTTCTGCAATTTTGTCCTATAATTAGGGGAATTTCTGCCTTTATACCCTATAATAAGAGAAATTAATGCAATTTTGCATCAAAATAAGGGAATTTTCTTCATTTGTGCTCCAAAATAAAGGGAATTTCTGCCTTTTTGAAACAAAAAAAGGGGAATTTCTTCAATTTTGTTCCAAAATAAGGGGAATTTCTGCATTTTTGCCCAAAATAAGGGAAATTTCTGCCTTTTTGGCACAAAAAATAGAGAATTTCAGTATTTTTGCCCTAAAATAGGGGTAATTTCTGCATTTTTGACACGAAGTATGCGGTATTTCTGCATTTTTGACCTGAAATAAGGGGAATTTCTGATAATTTTGCCCCAAAATAAGAGAAATTTTTGCAATTTCGTCCCAAAAAAGGGAAATTGCAGCAATTTTGCCCCACAATAAGGGGAATTTCTGCCATTTGCCCCCAAATTAGGGGAATTTCTGCATTTTTGCCACAAAATTAAAGGCATTCCTGTGTTTTTGCCCCAAAATAAGGGAAATTTCTGCATTTTTCCCCAAAATTAATTGGAATTTCTGCCTTTTTGCCCTAAAATAAGAAGAATTTCTGCTTTTTTGGCACAAAATAAGAGGAATTTCAGTCTTCTTCCCTTAAATAAGTTTAATTTCTGCAATTTGCCCCAAAATTAGCGGAATTTCTGCCTTTTTGACCTAAAATGAGGGGAATTTCTTGATTTTTGTCCCATGATAAGGGAAATTTCTGCAATTTTGCCCAAAAATAAGGGAAATTTCTGCCTTTTGGCCCCAAAATGAGGAGAATTTCTGACTTTTTGCCCCAAAATAAAAAGAATTTCTGCATTTTTACCCCAAAATAATAGGAATTTCTGCCTTTTTGCCTCAAAATTAGTAAAATTTCTGAATTTGCTACAAAATTAGTGAAATTTCTGAATTTTGCCACAAAATTAGAAACATTACTACATTTTTTCCCCAAAATATGGAAAATTTCTGCAATTTGCTTACAAAGTGAGGGAAATTTCTTACTTTTTACCCCAAAATAATGGGAATTTCTGCATTTTTGCCACAAAATAAGGGAAGTTTCTGCAATTTTATACTAAAATAATTTAAATTTCTAAGCTTTTGATTCAAAATAAGGGAAATTTCTGCCTATTTTGCCAAAAATAAGGGAAATTTCTGCATTTTTGCCACAAATTAAGGAAAATTTCTGCATTTTTGACCAAAATTGACGTGAATTTCTGCCTTTTTGCCCTGAAATAAGGGGAATTTCTGCCTATTTGCCAAAAAATAAGGGGATTTTAGTCTTTTTGCCCTAAAATAAGGAAAATTACTGCATTTTTGCTCTAAAATAAGGGGAATTTCAGAATTTTTGCCCCAAAATAAGGGGAAATTCTCCCTTTTTACTCCAAAATTAGGGGAATTTCCACTTTTGTGCTCCAAAATTAGGGGCATTACTGTGTTTTACCCCAAAATAAGGGAAATTTCTGCATTTTTGCCCAAAATTAGGTGGAATTTCTTCATTTTGCTCTAAAATAAGAAGAATTTCTGCCTTTTTGTCACAAAATAAGAGGAATTTCAGGCTTTTTGTCCAAAATAAGGGTAATTTCTGGAATTTGCCCCCACGAAAGCGTAATTTCTGTCTTTTTGACCTGAAATAAAAGGAATTTCTGTATTTTTGCCACAAGATAAGAGAAATTTCTGCAATTTTGCCCAAAAATAAGGAAAATTTCTGCAATGTTGTCCCAAAAAAGGGAAATTTCAGCAATATTGCCCACAATAAGGGGAATTTCTGCCTTTTTGCCCCAAAATTAATAGAATTTCTGATTTTTGCCCCAAAATTAGAAGCATTACAGAATTTTTGCGCCAAAATAAGGGAAATTTCTGCAATTTGCCTCAAAATAAAGAAATTTCTGCCTTGTTGACCCAAAAATGGAAAATTTCTGCATTTTTGCTCCAAAATTAGGGGAATTTCTGCAATTTTGTCCCAAAATAAGGGAAATTTCTGCAATTTGCCTCAAAATAAAGAAATTTCTGCCTTTTTGACCCAAAAAAGGTAAAGTTCTGCATTTTTGCTCCTATATTAGGGGAATTTCTGCAATATTGCCCCAAAATAAGGGAAATTTCTGCAATTTTGTCCTAAAATTATGGGAATTTCTGCAATTTTGCCCCAAAATAAGGGAAATTTCTGCAATTTTGCCCGATAATTAGGGGAATTTCTGCCTTTTTACCCTATAATAAGGGAAATTTATGCAATTTTGCACCAAAATAAGGGAATTTTCTGCATTTTTGCTCCAAAATATAGGGAATTTCTGCCTTTTTGAAACAAAAAAGGGGAATTTCTGCAATTTTGTTCCAAAATAAGGGGAATTTCTGCATTTTTGCCCCAAAATAAGGGGAATTTCTGCCTTATTGGCGAAAAAAAAGGGAAATTTTAGTTATTTTACCCTAAAATAAGGGTAATTTCTGCATTTTTGACCCCAAATAAGCTGAATTTCTGCAATTTTGCCCCAAAATAAGAGAAATTTCTGCAATTTTGTCTCAAAAAAAGGAAATTTCAGCAATTTTGCCCCACAATAAGGGGAATTTCTGCCTTTTGCTTCAAAATTAGGGGAATTTCTGCCTTTTTGCCCCCAAATTAGGGGAATTTAGTCTTTTTGCCTTAAATAAGGGTAATTTTTGTATTTTTTGCTTAAAATAAGAGAAATTTCTGCCTTTTTGCCCCCAAATTAGGGGAATTTAGTCTTTTTGCCTTAAATAATGGTAATTTCTGTATTTTTTGCTTAAAATAAAAGAAATTTCTGCATTTTTGCTCCAAAATAAGGGGAATTTCTGCAATTTTTTTTCAAAATTAGGGAAATTTCTGCAATTTTGTCCCAAAATAAAGGAAATTTCTGCAATTTTGCCCTAAAATTATGAGAATTTCTGCAATTTTGCCGCAACATAATGGAAATTTCTGCAATTTTGTCTTATAATTAGAGGAATTTCTGCCTTTCTACCCTATAATAAGAGAAATTAATGCAATTTTGCCACAAAATAAGGGAATTTTCTTCATTTGTGCTCCAAAATAAAGGGAATTACTGCCTTTTTGAAACAAAAAAAGGGGAATTTCTTCAATTTTGTTCCAAAATAAGGGGAATTTCTGAATTTTTGCCTAAAATAAGGGAAATTTCTGCCTTTTTGGCACAAAAAATGGGGAATTTCAGTATTTTTGCCCTAAAATAGGGGTAATTTCTGCATTTTTGACACCAAGTATGCGGTATTTCTGCATTTTTGACCTGAAATAAGGGGAATTTCTGATAATTTTGCCCCAAAATAAGAGAAATTTTTGCAATTTTGTCCCAAAAAAGAGAAATTGCAGCAATTTTGCCCCACAGTAAGGGGAATTTCTGCCATTTGCCCCAAAATTAGGGGAATTTCTGCATTTTTGCCGCAAAATTAAAGGCATTCCTGTGTTTTTGCCCCAAAATAAGGGAAATTTCTGCATTTTTCCCCAAAATTAATTGGAATTTCTGCCTTTTTGCCCTAAAATAAGAAGAATTTCTGCTTTTTTGGCACAAAATAAGGGGAATTTCAGTCTTCTTCCCTTAAATATGTTTAATTTCTGCAATTTGCCTCTAAATTAGCGGAATTTCTGCCTTTTTGACCTAAAATGAGGGGAATTTCTGGATTTTTGTCCCATGATAAGGGAAATTTCTGCAATTTTGCCCAAAAATAAGGGAAATTTCTGCCTTTTGGCCCCAAAATGAGGAGAATTTCTGCCTTTTTGCCCCAAAATAAAAAGAATTTCTGCATTTTTGCCCCAAAATAATAGGAATTTCTGCCTTTTTGCCTCAAAATTAGTGAAATTTCTGAATTTTGCTCCAAAATTAGTGAAATTTCTGATTTTTGCCTCGAAATTAGAAGCATTACTACAATTTTGCCCCAAAATATGGTAAATTTCTGCAATTTTGTTACAAAGTAAGGGAAATTTCTTCCTTTTTACACCAAAATAATGGGAATTTCTGCATTTTTGCCACAAAATAAAGGAAGTTTCTGCATTTTTATACTAAAATAAGTTAAATTTCTAAGCTTTTGCCTCAAAATAAGGGAAATTTCTGCCTATTTTGCCAAAAATAAGGGAAATTTCTGCATTTTTGCCACAAATTAAGGAAAATTTCTGCATTTTTGACCAAAATTAACGTGAATTTCTGCCTTTTTGCCCTAAAATAAGGGGAATTTCTGCCTTTTTGCCACAAAATAAGGGGATTTTAGTCTTTTTGCCCTAAAATAAGGAAAATTTCCGCATTTTTGCTCCAAAATAAGGGGAATTTCAGAATTTTTGCCCAAAATTAAGGGGATTTTCTGCCTTTTTTTCCCAAAAATTACGGGAATTTCCTCCTTAGTGCTTCAAAATTAGGGGCATTACTGTGTTTTACCCCAAAATAAGGGAAATTTCGGCATTTTTGCCCAAAATTATGTGAAATTTCTGCATTTTTGCTCTAAAATAAGAAGAATTTCTGCCTTTTTGTCACAAAATAAGAGGAATTTCAGGCTTTTTCTCCAAAATAAGGGTAATTTCTGGAATTTGCCCCCAAGAAAGCGTAATTTCTATTTTTTGACCTGAAATAAAAGGAATTTCTGTATTTTTGCAACAAGATAAGTGAAATTTCTGCAATTTTGCCCAAAAATAAGGGAAATTTCTGCAATTTTGTCCCAAAAAAGGGAAATTTCAGCAATATTGCCCACAATAAGGGGAATTTCTGCCTTTTTGCCCCAAAATTAATGGAATTTCTGATTTTTGCCCCAAAATTAGAAGCATTACAGAATTTTTGCGCCAAAATAAAGGAAATTTCTGCAATTTGCCTCAAAATAAAGAAATTTCTGCTTTTTTGACCCAAAAAAGGAAAATTTCTGCTTTTTTGCTCCAAAATTAGGGGAATTTCTGCAATTTTGCCCCAAAATAAAAGAAATTTCTGCAATTTTGTAATAAAATTATGGGAATTTCTGCAATTTTGCCCCAAAATAAGGGAAATTTCTGCAATTTTGCCCTATAATTAGGGGAATTTCTGCTTTTTTACCCTATAATAAGGGAAAATTATGCAATTTTGCACCAAAATAAGGGAATTTTCTGCATTTTTGCTCCAAAATATAGGGAATTTCTGCCTTTTTGAAACAAAAAAGAGGAATTTCTGCAATTTTGTTCCAAAGTAAGGGAATTTCTGCATTTTTGCCCCAAAATAAGGGGAATTTCTGCCTTTTTGGCGCAAAAAAGGGGAAATTTCAGTCTTTTTACTCTAAAATAAGGGTAATTTCTGCATTTTTGACCCCAAATAAGCTGAATTTCTGCAATTTTGCCCCAAAATAAGAGAAATTTCTGAAATTTTGTCTCAAAAAAAGGAAATTTCAGCAATTTTGCCCCACAATAAGGGGAATTTCTGCCTATAGCTTCAAAATTAGGGGAATTTCTGCCTTTTTGCTTTCAATTATGGGGAATATAGACTTTTTGCCTTAAATAAGGGTAATTTCTGTAATTTTTGCTTAAAATAAGAGAAATTTCTGCATTTTTGCCCCAAAATAAGGGGAATTTCTGTATTTTTGCCCTAAATTAAGGAAAATTTCTGCATTTTTGCTCCAAAATAAGGGGAATTTCTGCAATTTTTTTTCAAAATTAGGGGAATTTCTGCAATTTTGTCCCAAAATAAAGGAAATTTCTGCAATTTTGCCCTAAAATTATGGGAATTTCTGCAATTTTGCCGCAACATAATGGAAATTTCTGCAATTTTGTCTTATAATTAGAGGAATTTCTGCCTTTTTACCCTATAATAAGAGAAATTAATGCAATTTTGCAACAAAATAAGGGAATTTTCTTCATTTGTGCTCCAAAATAAAGGGAATTACTGCCTTTTTGAAACAAAAAAAGGGGAATTTCTTCAATTTTGTTCCAAAATAAGGGGAATTTCTGCATTTTTGCCCAAAATAAGGGAAATTTCTGCCTTTTGGCGCAAAAAGGTGGAATTTCAGTATTTTTGCCCTAAAATAGGGGTAATTTCTGCATTTTTGACACCAAGTATGCGGTATTTCTGCATTTTTGACCTGAAATAAGGGGAAAATCCGATAATTTTGCCCCAAAATAAGAGAAATTTTTGCAATTTTGTCCCATAAGAGGGAAATTGCAACAATTTTTCCCCACAATAAGGGGAATTTCTGCCATTTGCCCCAAAATTAGGGGAATTTCTGCATTTTTGCCGCAAAATTAAAGGCATTCCTGTGTTTTTGCCCCAAAATAAGGGAAATTTCTGCATTTTTCCCCAAAATTAATTGGAATTTCTGCCTTTTTGCCCTAAAATAAGAAGAATTTCTGCTTTTTTGGCACAAAATAAGGGGAATTTCAGTCTTCTTCCTTTAAATAAGTTTAATTTCTGCAATTTGCCCCAAAATTAGCGGAATTTCTGCCTTTTTGACCTAAAATGAGGGGAATTTCAGGATTTTTGTCTCATGATAAGGGAAATTTCTGCAATTTTGCCCAAAAATAAGGGAAATTTCTGCCTTTTGGCCCCAAAATGAGGAGAATTTCTGCCTTTTTGCCCCAAAATAAAAAGAATTTCTGCATTTTTGCCCCAAAATAATAGGAATTTCTGCCTTTTTGCCTCAAAATTAGTAAAATTTCTGAATTTGCCACAAAATTAGTGAAATTTCTGAATTTTCCCACAAAAATAGAAGCATTACTACATTTTTGCCCCAAAATATGGAAAATTTCTGCAATTTTGTTACAAAGTGAGGGAAATTTCTTACTTTTTACCCCAAAATAATGGGAATTTCTGCATTTTTGCCACAAAATAAGGGAAGTTTCTGCAATTTTATACTAAAATATGTTAAATTTCTATGCTTTTGCCTCAAAATAAGGGAAATTTCTGCCTATTTTGCCAAAAATAAGGAAAATTTCTGCATTTTTGCCACAAATTAAAAAAAATTCTGCATTTTTGACCAAAATTAACGTGAATTTCTGCCTTTTTGCCCTAAAATAAGGGGAATTTCTGCCTTTTTGCCACAAAATAAGGGGATTTTAGTCTTTTTGCCCTAAAATAAGGAAAATTTCTGCATTTTTGCTCTAAAATAAGGGGAATTTCAGAATTTTTGCCTCAAAATAAGGGGAATTTCTCCCTTTTTACCCCAAAATTAGGGGAATTTCCAACTTTGTGCTCTAAAATTAGGGTCATTACTGTGTTTTACCCCAAAATAAGGGAAATTTCTACATTTTTGCCCAAAATTATGTGGAATTTCTGCATTTTTGCTCTAAAATAAGAAGAATTTCTGCCTTTTTGTCACAAAATAAGAGGAATTTTAGGCTTTTTCTCCAAAATAAGGGTAATTTCTGGAATTTGCCCCCAAGAAAGCGTAATTTCTGTCTTTTTGACCTGAAATAAAAGGAATTTCTGTATTTTTGCCACAAGATAAGGGAAATTTCTGCAATTTTGCCCAAAAATAAGGAAAATTTCTGCAATTTTGTCCCAAAAAAGGGAAATTTCAGCAATATTGCCCACAATAAGGGAATTTCTGCCTTTTTGCCCCAAAATTAATAGAATTTCTGATTTTTACCCCAAAATTAGAAGCATTACAGAAGTTTTGCGCCAAAATAAGGGAAATTTATGAAATTTGCCTCAAAATAAAGAAATTTCTGCCTTGTTGACCCAAAAATGGAAAATTTCTGCATTTTTGCTCCAAAATTAGGGAAATTTCTGCAATATTGCCCCAAAATTAACGTGAATTTCTGCCTTTTTGCCCTAAAATAAGGGGAATTTCTGCCTTTTTGCCACAAAATAAGGGGATTTTAGTCTTTTTGCCCTAAAATAAGGAAAATTTCCGCATTTTTGCTCCAAAATAAGGGGAATTTCAGAATTTTTGCCCAAAATTAAGGGGATTTTCTGCCTTTTTTCCCAAAAATTAGGGGAATTTCCTCCTTTGTGCTTCAAAATTAGGGGCATTACTGTGTTTTACCCTAAAATAAGGGAAATTTCGGCATTTTGCCCAAAATTATGTGAATTTTCTGCATTTTTGCTCTAAAATAAGAAGAATTTCTGCCTTTTTGTCACAAAATAAGAGGAATTTCAGGCTTTTTCTCCAAAATAAGGGTAATTTCTGGAATTTGCCCCCAAGAAAGCGTAATTTCTATTTTTTGACCTGAAATAAAAGGAATTTCTGTATTTTTGCAACAAGATAAGTGAAATTTCTGCAATTTTGCCCAAAAATAAGGGAAATTTCTGCAATTTTGTCCCAAAAAAGGGAAATTTCAGCAATATTGCCCACAATAAGGGGAATTTCTGCCTTTTTGCCCCAAAATTAATGGAATTTCTGATTTTTGCCCCAAAATTAGAAGCATTACAGAATTTTTGCGCCAAAATAAGGGAAATTTCTGCAATTTGCCTCAAAATAAAGAAATTTCTGCCTTGTTGACCCAAAAATGGAAAATTTCTGCATTTTTGCTCCAAAATTAGGGGAATTTCTGCAATTTTGTCCCAAAATAAGGGAAATTTCTGCAATTTGCCTCAAAATAAAGAAATTTCTGCCTTTTTGACCCAAAAAAGGTAAAGTTCTGCATTTTTGCTCCTATATTAGGGGAATTTCTGCAATATTGCTTCAAAATAAGGGAAATTTCTGCAATTTTGTCCTAAAATTATGGGAATTTCTGCAATTTTGCCCCAAAATAAGGGAAATTTCTGCAATTTTGCCCTATAATTAGGGGAATTTCTGCCTTTTTACCCTATAATAAGGGAAATTTATGCAATTTTGCACCAAAATAAGGGAATTTTCTGCATTTTTGCTCCAAAATATAGGGAATTTCTGCCTTTTGAAACAAAAAAGGGGAATTTCTGCAATTTTGTTCCAAAATAAGGGGAATTTCTGCATTTTTTCCCCAAAATAAGGGGAATTTCTGCCTTATTGGCGAAAAAAAAGGGAAATTTTAGTTATTTTACCCTAAAATAAGGGTAATTTCTGCATTTTTGACCCCAAATAAGCTGAATTTCTGCAATTTTGCCTCAAAATAAGAGAAATTTCTGCAATTTTGTCTCAAAAAAAGGAAATTTCAGCAATTTTGCCCCACAATAAGGGGAATTTCTGCCTTTTGCTTCAAAATTAGGGGAATTTCTGCCTTTTTGCCCCCAAATTAGGGGAATTTAGTCTTTTTGCCTTAAATAAGGGTAATTTTTGTATTTTTTGCTTAAAATAAGAGAAATTTCTGCCTTTTTGCCCCCAAATTAGGGGAATTTAGTCTTTTTGCCTTAAATAATGGTAATTTCTGTATTTTTTGCTTAAAATAAAAGAAATTTCTGCATTTTTGCTCCAAAATAAGGGGAATTTCTGCAATTTTTTTTCAAAATTAGGGAAATTTCTGCAATTTTGTCCCAAAATAAAGGAAATTTCTGCAATTTTGCCCTAAAATTATGAGAATTTCTGCAATTTTGCCGCAACATAATGGAAATTTCTGCAATTTTGTCTTATAATTAGAGGAATTTCTGCCTTTCTACCCTATAATAAGAGAAATTAATGCAATTTTGCCACAAAATAAGGGAATTTTCTTCATTTGTGCTCCAAAATAAAGGGAATTACTGCCTTTTTGAAACAAAAAAAGGGGAATTTCTTCAATTTTGTTCCAAAATAAGGGGAATTTCTGAATTTTTGCCTAAAATAAGGGAAATTTCTGCCTTTTTGGCACAAAAAATGGGGAATTTCAGTATTTTTGCCCTAAAATAGGGGTAATTTCTGCATTTTTGACACCAAGTATGCGGTATTTCTGCATTTTTGACCTGAAATAAGGGGAATTTCTGATAATTTTGCCCCAAAATAAGAGAAATTTTTGCAATTTTGTCCCAAAAAAGAGAAATTGCAGCAATTTTGCCCCACAGTAAGGGGAATTTCTGCCATTTGCCCCAAAATTAGGGGAATTTCTGCATTTTTGCCGCAAAATTAAAGGCATTCCTGTGTTTTTGCCCCAAAATAAGGGAAATTTCTGCATTTTTCCCCAAAATTAATTGGAATTTCTGCCTTTTTGCCCTAAAATAAGAAGAATTTCTGCTTTTTTGGCACAAAATGAGGGGAATTTCAGTCTTCTTCCCTTAAATATGTTTAATTTCTGCAATTTGCCTCTAAATTAGCGGAATTTCTGCCTTTTTGACCTAAAATGAGGGGAATTTCTGGATTTTTGTCCCATGATAAGGGAAATTTCTGCAATTTTGCCCAAAAATAAGGGAAATTTCTGCCTTTTGGCCCCAAAATGAGGAGAATTTCTGCCTTTTTGCCCCAAAATAAAAAGAATTTCTGCATTTTTGCCCCAAAATAATAGGAATTTCTGCCTTTTTGCCTCAAAATTAGTGAAATTTCTGAATTTTGCTCCAAAATTAGTGAAATTTCTGATTTTTGCCTCGAAATTAGAAGCATTACTACAATTTTGCCCCAAAATATGGTAAATTTCTGCAATTTTGTTACAAAGTAAGGGAAATTTCTTCCTTTTTACCCCAAAATAATGGGAATTTCTGCATTTTTGCCACAAAATAAAGGAAGTTTCTGCATTTTTATACTAAAATAAGTAAAATTTCTAAGCTTTTGCCTCAAAATAAGGGAAATTTCTGCCTATTTTGCCAAAAATAAGGGAAATTTCTGCATTTTTGCCACAAATTAAGGAAAATTTCTGCATTTTTGACCAAAATTAACGTGAATTTCTGCCTTTTTGCCCTAAAATAAGGGGAATTTCTGCCTTTTTGCCACAAAATAAGGGGATTTTAGTCTTTTTGCCCTAAAATAAGGAAAATTTCTGCATTTTTGCTCCAAAATAAGGGGAATTTCAGAATTTTTGCCCAAAATTAAGGGGATTTTCTGCCTTTTTTCCCAAAAATTACGGGAATTTCCTCCTTAGTGCTTCAAAATTAGGGGCATTACTCTGTTTTACCCCAAAATAAGGGAAATTTCGGCATTTTTGCCCAAAATTATGTGAAATTTCTGCATTTTTGCTCTAAAATAAGAAGAATTTCTGCCTTTTTGTCACAAAATAAGAGGAATTTCAGGGTTTTTCTCCAAAATAAGGGTAATTTCTGGAATTTGCCCCCAAGAAAGCGTAATTTCTATTTTTTGACCTGAAATAAAAGGAATTTCTGTATTTTTGCAACAAGATAAGTGAAATTTCTGCAATTTTGCCCAAAAATAAGGGAAATTTCTGCAATTTTGTCCCAAAAAAGGGAAATTTCAGCAATATTGCCCACAATAAGGGGAATTTCTGCCTTTTTGCCCCAAAATTAATGGAATTTCTGATTTTTGCCCCAAAATTAGAAGCATTACAGAATTTTTGCGCCAAAATAAAGGAAATTTCTGCAATTTGCCTCAAAATAAAGAAATTTCTGCTTTTTTGACCCAAAAAAGGAAAATTTCTGCTTTTTTGCTCCAAAATTAGGGGAATTTCTGCAATTTTGCCCCAAAATAAAAGAAATTTCTGCAATTTTGTAATAAAATTATGGGAATTTCTGCAATTTTGCCCCAAAATAAGGGAAATTTCTGCAATTTTGCCCTATAATTAGGGGAATTTCTGCTTTTTTACCCTATAATAAGGGAAAATTATGCAATTTTGCACCAAAATAAGGGAATTTTCTGCATTTTTGCTCCAAAATATAGGGAATTTCTGCCTTTTTGAAACAAAAAAGAGGAATTTCTGCAATTTTGTTCCAAAGTAAGGGAATTTCTGCATTTTTGCCCCAAAATAAGGGGAATTTCTGCCTTTTTGGCGCAAAAAAGGGGAAATTTCAGTCTTTTTACTCTAAAATAAGGGTAATTTCTGCATTTTTGACCCCAAATAAGCTGAATTTCTGCAATTTTGCCCCAAAATAAGAGAAATTTCTGAAATTTTGTCTCAAAAAAAGGAAATTTCAGCAATTTTGCCCCACAATAAGGGGAATTTCTGCCTATAGCTTCAAAATTAGGGGAATTTCTGCCTTTTTGCTTTCAATTATGGGGAATATAGACTTTTTGCCTTAAATAAGGGTAATTTCTGTAATTTTTGCTTAAAATAAGAGAAATTTCTGCATTTTTGCCCCAAAATAAGGGGAATTTCTGTATTTTTGCCCTAAATTAAGGAAAATTTCTGCATTTTTGCTCCAAAATAAGGGGAATTTCTGCAATTTTTTTTCAAAATTAGGGGAATTTCTGCAATTTTGTCCCAAAATAAAGGAAATTTCTGCAATTTTGCCCTAAAATTATGGGAATTTCTGCAATTTTGCCGCAACATAATGGAAATTTCTGCAATTTTGTCTTATAATTAGAGGAATTTCTGCCTTTTTACCCTATAATAAGAGAAATTAATGCAATTTTGCAACAAAATAAGGGAATTTTCTTCATTTGTGCTCCAAAATA
Source organism: Micromys minutus (assembly GCF_963924665.1). Classification (NCBI taxonomy): domain Eukaryota; kingdom Metazoa; phylum Chordata; class Mammalia; order Rodentia; family Muridae; genus Micromys; species Micromys minutus. The sequence continues at coordinate 60,712 of NW_027667727.1, forward strand.
AAGGGAATTACTGCCTTTTTGAAACAAAAAAAGGGGAATTTCTTCAATTTTGTTCCAAAATAAGGGGAATTTCTGCATTTTTGCCCAAAATAAGGGAAATTTCTGCCTTTTTGGCGCAAAAAGGTGGAATTTCAGTATTTTTGCCCTAAAATAGGGGTAATTTCTGCATTTTTGACACCAAGTATGCGGTATTTCTGCATTTTTGACCTGAAATAAGGGGAAAATCCGATAATTTTGCCCCAAAATAAGAGAAATTTTTGCAATTTTGTCCCATAAGAGGGAAATTGCAACAATTTTTCCCCACAATAAGGGGAATTTCTGCCATTTGCCCCAAAATTAGGGGAATTTCTGCATTTTTGCCGCAAAATTAAAGGCATTCCTGTGTTTTTGCCCCAAAATAAGGGAAATTTCTGCATTTTTCCCCAAAATTAATTGGAATTTCTGCCTTTTTGCCCTAAAATAAGAAGAATTTCTGCTTTTTTGGCACAAAATAAGGGGAATTTCAGTCTTCTTCCTTTAAATAAGTTTAATTTCTGCAATTTGCCCCAAAATTAGCGGAATTTCTGCCTTTTTGACCTAAAATGAGGGGAATTTCAGGATTTTTGTCTCATGATAAGGGAAATTTCTGCAATTTTGCCCAAAAATAAGGGAAATTTCTGCCTTTTGGCCCCAAAATGAGGAGAATTTCTGCCTTTTTGCCCCAAAATAAAAAGAATTTCTGCATTTTTGCCCCAAAATAATAGGAATTTCTGCCTTTTTGCCTCAAAATTAGTAAAATTTCTGAATTTGCCACAAAATTAGTGAAATTTCTGAATTTTCCCACAAAAATAGAAGCATTACTACATTTTTGCCCCAAAATATGGAAAATTTCTGCAATTTTGTTACAAAGTAAGGGAAATTTCTTCTTTTTTACCCCAAAATAATGGGAATTTCTGCATTTTTGCCACAAAATAAGGGAAGTTTCTGCATTTTTATACTAAAATAAGTTAAATTTCTAAGCTTTTGCCTCAAAATAAGGGAAATTTCTGCCTATTTTGCCAAAAATAAGGGAAATTTCTGCATTTTTGCCACAAATTAAGGAAAATTTCTGCATTTTTGACCAAAATTAACGTGAATTTCTGCCTTTTTGCCCTAAAATAAGGGGAATTTCTGCCTTTTTGCCACAAAATAAGGGGATTTTAGTCTTTTTGCCCTAAAATAAGGAAAATTTCTGCATTTTTGCTCCAAAATAAGGGGAATTTCAGAATTTTTGCCCAAAATTAAGGGGATTTTCTGCCTTTTTTCCCAAAAATTAGGGGAATTTCCTCCTTTGTGCTTCAAAATTAGGGGCATTACTGTGTTTTACCCCAAAATAAGGGAAATTTCGGCATTTTTGCCCAAAATTATGTGAAATTTCTGCATTTTTGCTCTAAAATAAGAAGAATTTCTGCCTTTTTGTCACAAAATAAGAGGAATTTCAGGCTTTTTCTCCAAAATAAGGGTAATTTCTGGAATTTGCCCCCAAGAAAGCGTAATTTCTATTTTTTGACCTGAAATAAAAGGAATTTCTGTATTTTTGCAACAAGATAAGTGAAATTTCTGCAATTTTGCCCAAAAATAAGGGAAATTTCTGCAATTTTGTCCCAAAAAAGGGAAATTTCAGCAATATTGCCCACAATAAGGGGAATTTCTGCCTTTTTGCCCCAAAATTAATGGAATTTCTGATTTTTGCCCCAAAATTAGAAGCATTACAGAATTTTTGCGCCAAAATAAAGGAAATTTCTGCAATTTGCCTCAAAATAAAGAAATTTCTGCTTTTTTGACCCAAAAAAGGAAAATTTCTGCTTTTTTGCTCCAAAATTAGGGGAATTTCTGCAATTTTGCCCCAAAATAAAAGAAATTTCTGCAATTTTGTAATAAAATTATGGGAATTTCTGCAATTTTGCCCCAAAATAAGGGAAATTTCTGCAATTTTGCCCTATAATTAGGGGAATTTCTGCTTTTTTACCCTATAATAAGGGAAAATTATGCAATTTTGCACCAAAATAAGGGAATTTTCTGCATTTTTGCTCCAAAATATAGGGAATTTCTGCCTTTTTGAAACAAAAAAGAGGAATTTCTGCAATTTTGTTCCAAAGTAAGGGAATTTCTGCATTTTTGCCCCAAAATAAGGGGAATTTCTGCCTTTTTGGCGCAAAAAAGGGGAAATTTCAGTCTTTTTACTCTAAAATAAGGGTAATTTCTGCATTTTTGACCCCAAATAAGCTGAATTTCTGCAATTTTGCCCCAAAATAAGAGAAATTTCTGAAATTTTGTCTCAAAAAAAGGAAATTTCAGCAATTTTGCCCCACAATAAGGGGAATTTCTGCCTATAGCTTCAAAATTAGGGGAATTTCTGCCTTTTTGCTTTCAGTTATGGGGAATATAGACTTTTTGCCTTAAATAAAGGTAATTTCTGTAATTTTTGCTTAAAATAAGAGAAATTTCTGCATTTTTGCCCCAAAATAAGGGGAATTTCTGTATTTTTGCCCTAAATTAAGGAAAATTTCTGCATTTTTGCTCCAAAATAAGGGGAATTTCTGCAATTTTTTTTCAAAATTAGGGGAATTTCTGCAATTTTGTCCCAAAATAAAGGAAATTTCTGCAATTTTGCCCTAAAATTATGGGAATTTCTGCAATTTTGCCGCAACATAATGGAAATTTCTGCAATTTTGTCTTATAATTAGAGGAATTTCTGCCTTTTTACCCTATAATAAGAGAAATTAATGCAATTTTGCAACAAAATAAGGGAATTTTCTTCATTTGTGCTCCAAAATAAAGGGAATTACTGCCTTTTTGAAACAAAAAAAGGGGAATTTCTTCAATTTTGTTCCAAAATAAGGGGAATTTCTGCATTTTTGCCCAAAATAAGGGAAATTTCTGCCTTTTTGGCGCAAAAAGGTGGAATTTCAGTATTTTTGCCCTAAAATAGGGGTAATTTCTGCATTTTTGACACCAAGTATGCGGTATTTCTGCATTTTTGACCTGAAATAAGGGGAAAATCCGATAATTTTGCCCCAAAATAAGAGAAATTTTTGCAATTTTGTCCCATAAGAGGGAAATTGCAACAATTTTTCCCCACAATAAGGGGAATTTCTGCCATTTGCCCCAAAATTAGGGGAATTTCTGCATTTTTGCCGCAAAATTAAAGGCATTCCTGTGTTTTTGCCCCAAAATAAGGGAAATTTCTGCATTTTTCCCCAAAATTAATTGGAATTTCTGCCTTTTTGCCCTAAAATAAGAAGAATTTCTGCTTTTTTGGCACAAAATAAGGGGAATTTCAGTCTTCTTCCTTTAAATAAGTTTAATTTCTGCAATTTGCCCCAAAATTAGCGGAATTTCTGCCTTTTTGACCTAAAATGAGGGGAATTTCAGGATTTTTGTCTCATGATAAGGGAAATTTCTGCAATTTTGCCCAAAAATAAGGGAAATTTCTGCCTTTTGGCCCCAAAATGAGGAGAATTTCTGCCTTTTTGCCCCAAAATAAAAAGAATTTCTGCATTTTTGCCCCAAAATAATAGGAATTTCTGCCTTTTTGCCTCAAAATTAGTAAAATTTCTGAATTTGCCACAAAATTAGTGAAATTTCTGAATTTTCCCACAAAAATAGAAGCATTACTACATTTTTGCCCCAAAATATGGAAAATTTCTGCAATTTTGTTACAAAGTGAGGGAAATTTCTTACTTTTTACCCCAAAATAATGGGAATTTCTGCATTTTTGCCACAAAATAAGGGAAGTTTCTGCAATTTTATACTAAAATATGTTAAATTTCTATGCTTTTGCCTCAAAATAAGGGAAATTTCTGCCTATTTTGCCAAAAATAAGGAAAATTTCTGCATTTTTGCCACAAATTAAAAAAAATTCTGCATTTTTGACCAAAATTAACGTGAATTTCTGCCTTTTTGCCCTAAAATAAGGGGAATTTCTGCCTTTTTGCCACAAAATAAGGGGATTTTAGTCTTTTTGCCCTAAAATAAGGAAAATTTCTGCATTTTTGCTCTAAAATAAGGGGAATTTCAGAATTTTTGCCTCAAAATAAGGGGAATTTCTCCCTTTTTACCCCAAAATTAGGGGAATTTCCAACTTTGTGCTCTAAAATTAGGGTCATTACTGTGTTTTACCCCAAAATAAGGGAAATTTCTACATTTTTGCCCAAAATTATGTGGAATTTCTGCATTTTTGCTCTAAAATAAGAAGAATTTCTGCCTTTTTGTCACAAAATAAGAGGAATTTTAGGCTTTTTCTCCAAAATAAGGGTAATTTCTGGAATTTGCCCCCAAGAAAGCGTAATTTCTGTCTTTTTGACCTGAAATAAAAGGAATTTCTGTATTTTTGCCACAAGATAAGGGAAATTTCTGCAATTTTGCCCAAAAATAAGGAAAATTTCTGCAATTTTGTCCCAAAAAAGGGAAATTTCAGCAATATTGCCCACAATAAGGGAATTTCTGCCTTTTTGCCCCAAAATTAATAGAATTTCTGATTTTTACCCCAAAATTAGAAGCATTACAGAAGTTTTGCGCCAAAATAAGGGAAATTTATGAAATTTGCCTCAAAATAAAGAAATTTCTGCCTTGTTGACCCAAAAATGGAAAATTTCTGCATTTTTGCTCCAAAATTAGGGAAATTTCTGCAATATTGCCCCAAAATTAACGTGAATTTCTGCCTTTTTGCCCTAAAATAAGGGGAATTTCTGCCTTTTTGCCACAAAATAAGGGGATTTTAGTCTTTTTGCCCTAAAATAAGGAAAATTTCCACATTTTTGCTCCAAAATAAGGGGAATTTCAGAATTTTTGCCCAAAATTAAGGGGATTTTCTGCCTTTTTTCCCAAAAATTAGGGGAATTTCCTCCTTTGTGCTTCAAAATTAGGGGCATTACTGTGTTTTACCCTAAAATAAGGGAAATTTCGGCATTTTGCCCAAAATTATGTGAAATTTCTGCATTTTTGCTCTAAAATAAGAAGAATTTCTGCCTTTTTGTCACAAAATAAGAGGAATTTCAGGCTTTTTCTCCAAAATAAGGGTAATTTCTGGAATTTGCCCCCAAGAAAGCGTAATTTCTATTTTTTGACCTGAAATAAAAGGAATTTCTGTATTTTTGCAACAAGATAAGTGAAATTTCTGCAATTTTGCCCAAAAATAAGGGAAATTTCTGCAATTTTGTCCCAAAAAAGGGAAATTTCAGCAATATTGCCCACAATAAAGGGAATTTCTGCCTTTTTGCCCCAAAATTAATGGAATTTCTGATTTTTGCCCCAAAATTAGATGCATTACAGAATTTTTGTGCCAAAATAAAGGAAATTTCTGCAATTTGCCTCAAAATAAAGAAATTTCTGCCTTTTTGACCCAAAAAAGGAAAATTTCTGCTTTTTTGCTCCAAAATTAGGGGAATTTCTGCAATTTTGCCCCAAAATAAGGGAAATTTCTGCAATTTTGTCCTAAAATTATGGGAATTTCTGCAATTTTGCCCCAAAATAAGGGAAATTTCTGCAATTTTGCCCTATAATTAGGGGAATTTCTGCTTTTTTACCCTATAATAAGGGAAATTTATGCAATTTTGCACCAAAATAATGGAATTTTCTGCATTTTTGCTCCAAAATATAGGGAATTTCTGCCTTTTTTAAACAAAAAAGGGGAATTTCTGCAATTTTGTTCCAAAGTAAGGGAATTTCTGCATTTTTGCCCCAAAATAAGGGGAATTTCTGCCTTTTTGGCGTAAAAAAGGAGAAATTTCAGTCTTTTTACTCTAAAATAAGGGTAATTTCTGCATTTTTGACCCCAAATAAGCTGAATTTCTGCAATTTTGCCCCAAAATAAGAGAAATTTCTGAAATTTTGTCTCAAAAAAAGGAAATTTCAGCAATTTTGCCCCACAATAAGGGGAATTTCTGCCTTTTGCTTCAAAATTAGGGGAATTTCTGCCTTTTTGCTTTCAATTAAGGGGAATATAAACTTTTTGCCTTAAATAAGGGTAATTTCTGTAATTTTTGCTTAAAATAAGAGAAGTTTCTGCATTTTTGCCCCAAAATAAGGGGAATTTCTGTATTTTTGCCCTAAATTAAGGAAAATTTCTGCATTTTTGCTCCAAAATAAAGGGAATTTCTGCAATTTTTTTTCAAAATTAGGGGAATTTCTGCAATTTTGTCCCAAAATAAGGGAAATTTCTGCAATTTTGCCCTAAAATTATGGGAATTTCTGCAATTTTGCCGCAACATAATGGAAATTTCTGCAATTTTGTCCTATAATAAGGGGAATTTCTGCCTTTTTACCCTATAATAAGGAAAATTAATGCAATTTTGCAACAAAATAAGGGAATTTTCTTCATTTGTGCTCCAAAATAAAGGGAATTACTGCCTTTTTGAAACAAAAAAAGGGGAATTTCTTCAATTTTGTTCCAAAATAAGGGGAATTTCTGCATTTTTGCCCAAAATAAGGGAAATTTCTGCCTTTTTGGCGCAAAAAGGGGGAATTTCAGTATTTTTGCCCTAAAATAGGGGTAATTTCTGCATTTTTGACACCAAGTATGCGGTATTTCTGCATTTTTGACCTGAAATAAGGGGAAAATCTGATAATTTTGCCCCAAAATAAGAGAAATTTTTGCAATTTTGTCCCATAAGAGGGAAATTGCAGCAATTTTTCCCCACAATAAGGGGAATTTCTGCCATTTGCCCCAAAATTAGGGGAATTTCTGCATTTTTGCCGCAAAATTAAAGGCATTCCTGTGTTTTTGCCCCAAAATAAGGGAAATTTCTGCATTTTTCCCCAAAATTAATTGGAATTTCTGCCTTTTTGCCCTAAAATAAGAAGAATTTCTGCTTTTTTGGCACAAAATAAGGGGAATTTCAGTCTTCTTCCCTTAAATAAGTTTAATTTCTGCAATTTGCCCCAAAATTAGCGGAATTTCTGCCTTTTTGACCTAAAATGAGAGGAATTTCTGGATTTTTGTCCCATGATAAGGGAAATTTCTGCAATTTTGCCCAAAAGTAAAGGAAATTTCTGCCTTTTGGCCCCAAAATGAGGAGAATTTCTGCCTTTTGCCCCAAAATAAAAACAATTTTTGCATTTTTGCCCCAAAATAATAGGAATTTCTGCCTTTTTGCCTCAAAATTAGTAAAATTTCTGAGTTTGCTACAAAATTAGTGAAATTTCTGAATTTTGCCACATAATTAGAAGCATTACTACATTTTTGCCCCAAAATATGGAAAATTTCTGCAATTTTGTTACAAAGTGAGGGAAATTCTTACTTTTTACCCCAAAATAGTTGGAATTTCTGCATTTTTGCCACAAAATAAGGGAAGTTTCTGCAATTTTATACTAAAATAATTTAAATTTCTAAGCTTTTGCCTCAAAATAAGGGAAATTTCTGCCTATTTTGCCAAAAATAAGGTAAATTTCTGCATTTTTGCCACAAATTAAAAAAAATTTCTGCATTTTTGACCAAAATTAACGTGAATTTCTGCCTTTTTGCCCTAAAATAAGGGGAATTTCTGCCTTTTTGCCACAAAATAAGGGGATTTTAGTCTTTTTGCCCTAAAATAAGGAAAATTACTGCATTTTTGCTCTAAAATAAGGGGAATTTCAGAATTTTTGCCTCAAAATAAGGGGAATTTCTCCCTTTTTACCCCAAAATTAGGGGAATTTCCACCTTTGTGCCCCAAAATTAGGGGCATTACTGTGTTTTACCCCAAAATAAGGGAAATTTCTGCATTTTTGGCCAAAATTATGTAGAATTTCTGCATTTTTGCTCTAAAATAAGAAGAATTTCTGCCTTTTTGTCACAAAATAAGAGGAATTTCAGGCTTTTTCTCCAAAATAAGGGTAATTTCTAAAATTTGCCCCCACGAAAGCGTAATTTCTATTTTTTGACCTGAAATAAAAGGAATTTCTGTATTTTTGCCACAAGATAAGAGAAATTTCTGCAATTTTGCCCAAAAATAAGGAAAATTTCTGCAATTTTGTCCCAAAAAAGGGAAATTTCAGGAATATTGCCCACAATAAGGGGAATTTCTGCCTTTTTGCCCCAAAATTAATAGAATTTCTGATTTTTGCCCCAAAATTAGAAGCATTACAGAATTTTTGCGCCAAAAAAAGGGAAATTTCTGCAATTTGCCTCATAATAAAGAAATTTCTGCCTTGTTGACCCAAAAATGGAAAATTTCTGCATTTTTGCTCCAAGATTAGGGGAATTTCTGCAATTTTGTCCCAAAATAAGGGAAATTTCTGCAATTTGCCTCAAAATAAAGAAATTTCTGCATTTTTGACGCAAAAAAGGAAAATTTCTGCATTTTTGCTCCTAAATTAGGGGAATTTCTGCAATATTGCCCCAAAATAAGAGAAATTTCTGCAATTTTGTCCTAAAATTATGGGAATTTCTGCAATTTTGCCCCAAAATAAGGGAAATTTCTGCAATTTTGCCCTATAATTAGGGGAATTTCTGCCTTTTTACCCTATAATAAGGGAAATTTATGCAATTTTGCACCAAAATAAGGGAATTTTCTGCATTTTTGCTCCAAAATATAGGGAATTTCTGCCTTTTTGAAACAAAAAAGGGGAATTTCTGCAATTTTGTTCAAAAATAAGGGGAATTTCTGCATTTTTGCCCCAAAATAGGGTGAAATTTCTGCATTTTTGGCGAAAAAAAAGGGGGAATTTTAGTCTTTTTACCCTAAAATAAGGGTAATTTCTGCATTTTTGACCCCAAATAAACTGAATTTCTGCAATTTTGCCCCAAAATAAGAGAAATTTCTGCAATTTTGTCTCAAAAAAAGGAAATTTCAGCAATTTTGCCCCACAATAAGGGGAATTTCTGCCTTTTGCTTCAGAATTAGGGGAATTTCTGCCTTTTTGCCCCCAAATTAGGGGAATTTAGTCTTTTTGCCTTAAATAAGGGTAATTTCTGTATTTTTTGCTTAAAATAAGAGAAATTTCTGCATTTTTGCTCCAAAATAAGGGGAATTTCTGCAATTTTTTTTCAAAATTAGGGGAATTTCTGCAATTTTGTCCTAAAATAAAGGAAATTTCTGCAATTTTGCCCTAAAATTATGGGAATTTCTGCAATTTTGCCGCAACATAATGGGAATTTCTGCAATTTTGTCCTATAATTAGGGGAATTTCTGCCTTTTTACCCTATAATAAGGGAAATTAATGCAATTTTGCAACAAAATAAGGGAATTTTCTTCATTTGTGCTCCAAAATAAAGGGAATTTCTGCCTTTCTGAAAAAAAAGGGGAATTTCTTCAATTTTGTTCCAAAATAAGGGGAATTTCTGCATTTTTGCCAAAAATAAGGGAAATATCTGCCTTTTTGGCGCAAAAAAGGGGGAATTTCAGTATTTTTGCCCTAAAATAGGGGTAATTTCTGCATTTTTGACACCAAGTATGCGGTATTTCTGCATTTTTGACCTGAAATAAGGGAAATTTCTGATAATTTTGCCCCAAAATAAGAGAAATTTTTGCAATTTTGTCCCAAAAAAGGGAAATTGCAGCAATTTTGCCCCACAATAAGGGGAATGTCTGCCATTTGCCCCAACATTAGGGGAATTTCTGCATTTTTGCCACAAAATTAAAGGCATTCCTGTGTTTTTGCCCCAAAATAAGGGAAATTTATGCATTTTTTTCCAAAATTAATTGGAATTTCTGCCTTTTTGCCCTAAAATAAGAAGAATTTCTGCATTTTTGGCACAAAATAAGGGGAATTTCAGTCTTCTTCTTTTAAATAAGTTTAATTTCTGCAATTTGCCCCCAAATTAGCAGAATTTATGCCTTTTTGACCTAAAATGAGGGGAATTTCTGGATTTTTGTCCCATGATAAGGGAAATTTCTGCAATTTCACCCAAAAATAAGGGAAATTTTTGCCTCTTGGCCCCAAAATGAGGAGAATTTCTGCCTTTTTGCACCAAAATAAAAAGAATTTCTGCATTTTTGCCCCAAAATAATAGGAATTTCTGCCTTTTTGCCTCAAAATTAGTGAAATTTCTGAATTTTGCCCCAAAATTAGTGAAATTTCTGAATTTTGCCCCAAAATTAGAAGCATTACTACATTTTTGCCCCAAAATATGGAAAATTTCTGCAATTTTGTTACAAAGTAAGGGAGATTTCTTACTTTTTACCTTAAAATAATGGGAATTTCTGCCACAAAATAAGGGAAGTTTCTGCAATTTTATACTAAAATAAGTTAAATTTCTAAGCTTTTGCCTCAAAATAAGGGAAATTTCTGCCTATTTGGCCAAAAATAAGGGAAATTTCTGCATTTTTGCCACAAATTAAGGAAAATTTCTGCATTTTTGACCAAAATTAACGTGAATTTCTGCCTTTTTGCCCTAAAATAAGGGGAATTTCTGCCTTTTTGCCACAAATAAAGGGATTTTAGTCTTTTTGCCCTAAAATAAGGAAAATTTCTGCATTTTTGCTCCAAAATAAGGGGAATTTCAGAATTTTTGCCCCAAAATAAGGGGAATTTCTGCCTTTTTACCCTAAAATTAGGGGAATTTCCGCCTTTGTGCTGCAAAATTAGGGGCATTACTGTGTTTTACCCCAAAATAAGGAAAATTTCTGTATTTTTTCCCAAAATTATGTGGAATTTCTGCATTTTTGCTCTAAATTAAGAAGAATTTCTGCCTTTTTGTCACAAAATAAGAGGAATTTCAGGCTTTTTCTCCAAAATAAGGGTAATTTCTGGAATTTGCCCCCAAGAAAGCATAATTTCTATTTATTGACCTGAAAAAAAAAGGAATTTCTGTATTTTTGCCACAAGATAAGGGAAATTTCTGCAATTTTGCCCAAAAATAAGGGAAATTTCTGCAATTTTGTCCCAAAAAAGGGAAATTTCAGCAATATTGCCCACAATAAGGGGAATTTCTGCCTTTTTGCCACAAAATTAATGGAATTTCTGATTTTTGCCCCAAAATTGGAAGCATTACAGAATTTTTGCGCCAAAATAAAGGAAATTTCTGCAATTTGCCTCAAAATAAAGAAATTTCTGCCTTTTTGACCCAAAAAAGGAAAATTTCTGCATTTTTGCTCCAAAATTACAGGAATTCCTGCAATTTTGCCCCAAAATAAGGGAAATTTCTGCAATTTGCCTCAAAATAAAGAAATTTCTGCCTTTTTGACGCAAAAAAGGAAAATTTCTGCATTTTTGCTACAAATTTAAAGGAATTTCTGCAATTTTGCCCCAAAATAAGGGAAATTTCTGAAATTTTGTCTTAAAATTATGGGAATTTCTGCAATTTTGCCCCAAAATAAGGGAAATTTCTGCAATTTTGCCCTATAATTAGGGGAATTTCTGCTTTTTTACCCTATAATAAGGGAAATTTATGCAATTTTGCACCAAAATAATGGAATTTTCTGCATTTTTGCTCCAAAATATAGGGAATTTCTGCCTTTTTGAAACAAAAAAGGGGAATTTCTGCAATTTTGTTCCAAAATAAGGGGAATTTCTGCATTTTTGCCCCAAAATAAGGGGAATTTCTGCCTTTTTGGCGCAAAAAGAGAAAATTTCAATCTTTTTACCCTAAAATAAGTGTAATTTCTGCATTTTTGACCCCAAATAAGCTGAATTTCTGCAATTTTGCCCCAAAATAAGAGAAATTTCTTCAATTTTGTCTCAAAAAATGAAATTTCAGCAATTTTGCCCCACAATAAGGGGAATTTCTGCCTTTTGCTTCAAAATTAGGGGAATTTCTGCCTTTTTGCCCCCAAATAAGGGGAATTTTGTCTTTTTGCCTTAAATAAGGGTAATTTCTGTATTTTTTGCTTAAAATAAGAGAAATTTCTGCATTTTTGCCCCAAAATAAGGGGAATTTCAGTATTTTTGCCCTGAATTAAGGAAAATTTCTGCATTTTTGCTCCAAAATTAGGGGAATTTTTTCAATTTTTTTTCAAAATTAGGGGAATTTCTGCTATTTTGTCCCAAAATAAAGGAAATTTCTGCAATTTTGCCCTAAAATTATGGGAATTTCTGCAATTTTGCCGCAACATAATGGAAATTTCTGCAATTTTGTCCTATAATTAGGGGAATTTCTGCCTTTTTACCCTATAATAAAAGAAATTAATGCAATTTTGCAACAAAATAAAAAAATTTTCTTCATTTGTGCTCCAAAATAAAGGGAATTTCTGCCTTTCTGAAACAAAAAAAGGGGAATTTCTTCAATTTTGTTCTAAAATAAGGAGAATTTCTGCATTTTTGCCCAAAATAATGGACATTTCTGCCTTTTTGGCGCAAAAAAGGGGGAATTTCAGCATTTTTGCCCTAAAATAGGGGTAATTTCTGCATTTTTGACATGAAGTATGCGGTATTTCTGCATTTTTGACCTAAAATACGGGGAATTTCTGATAATTTTGCCCCAAATAAGAGAAATTTTTGCAATTTTGTCCCAAAAAAGGGAAATTGCAGCAATTTTGCCCCACAATAAGGGGAATTTCTTCTTTTTGCCCCAAAATTAGGGGAATTTCTGCATTTTTGCCACAAAATTAAAGGCATTCTTGTGTTTTTGCCCCAAAATAAGGGAAATTTCTGCATTTTTCTCAAAAATTAATTAAAATTTCTGCCTTTTTTTTCTAAAATAAGAAGAATTTCTGCTTTTTTGGCACAAAAAAAGGGGAATTTCAGTCTCCTTCCCTTAAATAAGTTTAATTTCTGCAATTTGCCCCCAAATTAGCGGAATTTCTGCCTTTTTTACCTAAAATGAGGGGAATTTCAGGATTTTTGTCCCATGATAAGGGAAATTTCTGCAATTTTGACAAAAATTAGGGAAATTTCTGCATTTTGGTTCCAAAATGAGGAGAATTTCTGCCTTTTTGCCCCAAAATAAAAAGAATTTCTGCATTTTTGCCCCAAAATAATAGGAATTTCTACCTTTTTGCCTCAAAATTATTGAAATTTCTGAATTTTGCCCCAAAATTAGTGAAATTTATGAAATTTGCCCCAAAATTAGAAGCATTACTACATTTTTGCCCCAAAATATGGAAAATTTCTGCAATTTAGTTACAAAGTAAAAGAAATTTCTTACTTTTTACTCCAAAATAATGGGAATTTCTGCATTTTTGCCACAAAATAAGGGAAGTTTCTGCAATTTTATACTAAAATAAGTTAAATTTCTAAGCTTTTGCCTCAAAATAATGGAAATTTCTGCCTATTTGTCCAAAAATAAGAGAAATTTCTGCATTTTTGCAACAAATTAAAGATAATTTCTGCATTTTTGACCAAAATTAACGTGAATTTCTGCATTTTCGCCCTAAAATAAGGGGAATTTCTGCCATTTTGCCACAAAATAAGGGGATTTTAGTCTTTTTGCCCTAAAATAAGGAAAATTTCTGCATTTTTGCTTCAAAATAAGGGGAATTTCAGAATTTTTGCCCCAGAATAAGGGGAATTTCTGCCTTTTTACTCCAAAATTAGGGGAATTTCTGCCTTTGTGCTCCAAAATTAGGGGCATTACTGTGTTTTACCCCAAAATAAGGGAAATTTCTGCATTTTTGCCCAAAATTATGTGGAATTTCTGCATTTTTGCTCTAAAATAAGAAGAATTTCTGCCTTTTTGTCACAAAATAACAGGCATTTCAGGCTTTTTTTCCAAAATAAAGGTAATTTCTGGAATTTGCCCCCATAAAAACGTAATTTCTGTCTTTTTGTCCTGAAATAATAGGAATTTCTGTATTTTTGCCACAAGATAAGGGAAATTTCTGCAATTTTGTCCCAAAAAAGGGAAATTTCAGCAATATTGCCCACAATAAGGGGAATTTATGCCTTTTTGCCCCAAAATTAATAGAATTTCTGATTTTTGCCCCAAAATTAGAAGCATTACAGAATTTTTGCGCCAAAATAAGGGAAATTTCTGCAATTTGCCTCATAATAAAGAAATTTCTGCCTTTTTGACCCAAAAAAGGAAAATTTCTGCATTTTTGCTCCAAAATTAAGGGAATTTCTGCAATTTTGCCTCAAAATAAGGGAAATTTATGAAATATGCCTCAAAATAAAGAAATTTCTGCCTTTTTGACCCAAAAAAGGAAAATTTCTGCATTTTTGCTCCAAAATTAGGGGAATTTCTGCAATTTTGCCCCAAAATAAGGGAAATATCTGCAATTTTGCCCTACAATTAGGGGAATTTCTCCCTTTTTACCCTATAATAAAGGAAATTTATGCAATTTTGCACCAAAATGAGGGAATTTTCTGCATTTTTGCTCCAAAATATAGGAAATTTCTGCCTTTTTGAAACAAAAAAAGGGAATTTCTGCAATTTTGTTCCAAAATAAGGGGAATTTCTGCATTTTTGCCCCAAAATAAGGGGAATTTCTGCCTTTTTGGTGCAAAAAAAGGGAAATTGCAGTCTTTTTACTCTAAAATAAGGGTAATTTCTGCATTTTTGACGCCAAATAAGCTGAATTTCTGCAATTTTACCCCAAAATAATAGAAATTTCTGCAATTTTGTATGAAAAAAAGGAAATTTCAGCAATTTTGCCCCACAATAAGGGGAATTTCTGCCTATAGCTTCAAAATTAGGGGAATTTCTGCCTTTTTGCCCCCAAATTAGGGTAATTTAGTCTTTTTGCCTTAAATAAGGTTAATTTCTGTATTTTTTGCTTAAAATAAGAGAAATTTCTGCATTTTTGCTCCAAAATAAGGGGAATATCTGTATTTTTCCCTGTATTAAGGAAAATTTCTGCATTTTTGCTCCAAAATAATGGGAATTTCTGCAATTTTTTTTTCAAAATTAGGGGAATTTCTGCAATTTTGTCCCAAAATAAAGGAAATTTCTGCAATTTTGCCCTAAAATTATGGGAATTTCTGCAATTTTGCCGCAACATAATGGGAATTTCTGCAATTTTGTCCTATAATTAGGGGAATTTCTGCCTTTTTACCCTATAATAAGGGAAATTAATGCAATTTTGCAACAAAATAAGGGAATTTTCTTCATTTGTGCTCCAAAATAAAGGGAATTTCTGCCTTTTTGAAAAAAAAAGCGAATTTCTTCAATTTTGTTCGAAAATAAGGGGAATTTCTGCATTTTTGCCAAAAATAAGGGAAATTTCTGCCTTTTTGGCGCAAAAAAAGGGTATTTCATTATTTTTGCCCTAAAATAGTGGTAATTTTTGCATTTTTGAAACCAAGTATGCGGTATTTCTGCATTTTTGACCTGAAATAAGTGGAATTTCTGATAATTTTTTCCCAAAATAAGAGAAATTTTTGCAATTTTGTCCCAAAAAATGGAAATTGCAGCAATTTTTCCCCACAATAAGGGGAATTTCTGCCATTTGCCCCAAAATTAGGGGAATTTCTGCATTTTTGCTGCAAAATTAAAGGCATTACTGTGTTTTTGCCCGAAAATAAGGGAAATTTCTTCATTTTTTCCCAAAATTAATTGGAATTTCTGCCTTTTTGCCCTAAAATAAAAAAAATTTCTCCTTTTTTGGCACAAAATAAAAGGAATTTCAGTCTTCTTCCCTTAAATAAGTTTAATTTCTGCAATTTGACCCCAAATTAGCGGAATTTCTGCCTTTTTGACCTAAAATGAGGGGAATTTCTGGATTTTTGTCCCATGATAAGGGAAATTTCTGCAATTTTGCCCAAAAATAAGGGAAATTTCTGCCTTTTTGCCCCTAAATAAAAAGAATTTCTGCATTTTTGCCTCAAAATAATAGGAATTTCAGCCTTTTTGCCTCAAAATTAGTGAAATTTCTGAATTTTGCCACAAAATTAGTGATATTTCTGAATTTTGCCCCAAAATTAGAAGCATTACTACATTTTTGCCCCAAAATATGGAAAATTTCTGCAATTTTGTTACAAAGTAATTGAAATTTCTTACTTTTTACCCCAAAATAATGGGAATTTCTGCCTTTTGCCACAAAATAAGGGGATTTTATTATTTTGGCCTAAAATAAGGGTAATTTCTGTATTTTTGGCCTAAAATAAGAAGAATTTCTGTCTTTTTGCCCTAAAATAAGGAAAATTTCTGCATTTTTACTCCAAAATAAGGGGAATTTCAGGATTTTTGCCCCAAAATAAGGAGAATTTCTGCCTTTTTACCTCAAAAATAGGAGTATTTCCGCCTTTTTGCTCCAAAATTAGGGGCATTACTGTGTTTTACCCCAAAATAAAGGAAATTTCTGCATTTTTGCCCAAAATTATGTGGAATTTCTGCATTTTGGCTCTAAAATAAGAAGAATTTCTGACTTTTTGTCATAAAATAAGAGGAATTTCAGGCTTTTTCTCTAAAATAAGGGTAATTTCTGGAATATGCCCCTAAGAAAGCGTAATTTCTGTCTTTTTGACAGAAATAAAAGGATTTTCTGTATTTTTGCCACAAGATAAGAAAAATATCTGCAATTTTGCCCAAAAATAAGGGAAATTTCTGCAATTTTGTCCCAAAAATGGGAAATGTCAGCAATATAGCCCACAATAAGGGGAATTTCTGCGTTTTTGCCCCAAAATTAATGGAATTTCTGATTTTTGCCCCAAAATTAGAAGCATTACAGAATTTTTGCCCCACAATAAGGGACATTTCTGCAATTTCCCTCAAAATAGAGAAATTTCTGCCTTTTTGATCCAAAAAAGGAAAATTTCTGCATTTTTGCTCCAAAATTAGGGGAATTTCTGCAATTTTGCCCCAAAATAAGGGAAATTTCTGCAATTTTGTCTTAAAATTATTGGAATTTCTGCAATTTTGCCCCAAAATAAAAGAAATTAATGCAATTTTGCCCTATAATTAGGCGAATTTCTGCCTTTTTACCCTATAAGAAAGGAAATTTATGCAATTTTTCACAAAATAAAAGAATTTTCTGCATTTTTGCTCCAAAATAAAGGGAATTTCTACAATTTTTTTTCAAAATTAGGGGAATTTCTGCAATTTTGTCCCAAAATAATGGAAATTTCTGCAATTTTGCCCTAAAATTATGGGAATTTCTGCAATTTTGCCACAACATAAAGGAAATTTCTGCAATTTTGCCCTATAATTAGAGGAATTTCTGCATTTTTACCCTATAATAAGGGAAATTAATGCAATTTTGCAACAAAATAAGGGAATTTTCTTCATTTTTGCTCCAAAATAAAGGGAATTTCTGCATTTTTGAAACAAAAAAAGGGGAATATCTTCAATTTTGTTCCAAAATAAGGGGAATTTCTGCATTTTTGAAACAAAAAAAGGGGAATATCTTCAATTTTGTTCCAAAATAAGGGAAATTTCTGCCTTTTTGGCGCAAAAAAGGGGGAATTTTAGTCTTTTTGCCCTAAAATAAGGGTAATTTCTGCATTTTTGACCCCAAATAAGCTGAATTTCTGCAATTTTGCCGCAAGATAAAAGAAATTTCTGCAATTTTGTCTCAAAAAAAGGAAATTTCAGCAATTTTGCCCTACAATAAGGGGAATTCCTGCCTTTTGCTTCAAAATTAGGGGAATTTTGCCTTTTTGCCCCCAAATAAGGGGAATTTAGTCTTTTTGCCTTAAATAAGGGTAATTTCTGTATTTTTTGCTTAAAATGAGAGAAATTTCTGCATTTTTGTCCCAAAATAAGGGGAATTTCTGTATTTTTGTCCTGAATTAAGGAAAATTTCTGCATTTTTGCTCCAAAATAAGGGGAATTTCTGCAATTTTTTTTCAAAATTAGGGGAATTTCTGCAATTTTGTCCCAAAATAAGGAAAATTTCTGCAATTTTGCCCTTAAATTATGGGAATTTCTGCAATTTTGCAGCAACATAAAGAAAATTTCTGCAATTTTGTACTATAATTAGGGGAATTTCTGCCTTTTTATCCTATAATAAGGGAAATTAATACAATTTTGCAACAAAATAAGGGAATTTTCTTCATTTTTGCTCCAAAATAAAGGGAATTTCTGCCTTTTTTAAAAAAAAAAGGGGGAATTTCTGCAATTTCGTTCCAAAATATGGGGAATTTCTGCATTTTGGCTTAAATAAGGGTAATTTCTGCCTTTTTGGCGCAAAAAAGGGGGAATTTCAGTATTTTTGCCCTAAAATAAGGGTAATTTCTGCATTTTTGACATCAAGTATGTGGTATTTCTGCATTTTTGACCTGAAATAAAAGGAATTTCTGCAATTTTGCACGAAAATAAGAGAAATTTTTGAAAATTTGTCCCAAAAATGGGAAATTTCAGCAATTTTGCCCCATAATAAGGGGAATTTCTGCCGTTTGCCCCAAAATTAGGGGAATATCTGCATTTTTGCTACCAAATTAAAGGCATTACTGTGTTTTTGCCCCAAAATAAGGGAAATTTCTGCATTTTTCCCCAAAATTAATTGGAATTTCTGCCTTTTAGCCCTAAAAAAAGAAGAATTTCTGCTTTTTTGGCACAAAATAAGGGGAATTTCAGTCTTCTTCTCTTAAATAAGTTTAATATCTGCAATTTGCCCTTAAATTAGAGGAAATTCTGCATTTTTGACCTAAAATGAGAGAAATTTCTGGATTTTTGTCCCATGATAAGGGAAATTTCTGCAATTTTGCCCAAAAATAAGGGAAATTTCTGCCTTTTGGCCTTAAAATGAGAATTTCTGCCTTTTTGCCCCAAAATATAAAGAATTTCTGCATTTTTGCCCCAAAATAATAGGAATTTCTGCCTTTTTGCCTCAAAATTAGTGAAAATTCTAAATTTTGCCCCAAAATTAGTGAAATTTCTTAATTTTGACCTAAAATTCGAAGCATTACTACATTTTTGTCCCAAAATATGGGTAATTTCTGCAATTTTGTTACAAAGTAAGGGAAATTTCTTTCTTTTTATCCCAAAATAATGGGAATTTCTGTATTTTTGCCACAATATAAGGGAAGTTTCTGCAATTTTATAGTAAAATAAGTAAAATTTCTAAGCTTTTGCCTCAAAATAAGGGAAATTTCTGCCTATTTGGCCAAAAATAAGGAAAATTTCTGCATTTTTGAAACAAATTAAGGAAAATTTCTGCATTTTTGCCCAAAATTAATGGGAATTTCTGCCTTTTTGCCCTAAAATAAGGGGAATTTCTGCCTTTTTGCCACAAAATAAGGGGATTTTATTATTTTGGCCTAAAATAAGGGTAATTTCTGTATTTTTGGCCTAAAATAAGAAAAATTTCTGTCTTTTTGCCCTAAAATAAGGAAAATTTCTGCATTTTTACTCCAAAATAAGGGAAATTTCAGGATTTTTGCCCCAAAATAAGGGAAATTTCTGCCTTTTTACCTCAAAATTAGGGGAATTTCCGCCTTTTTGCTCCAAAATTAGGGGCATTACTGTGTTTTACCCCAAAATAAAGGAAATTTCTGCATTTTTGCCCAAAATTATGTGGAATTTCTGCATTTTGGCTCTAAAATAAGAAGAATTTCTGACTTTTTGTCATAAAATAAGAGGAATTTCAGGCTTTTTCTCTAAAATAAGGGTAATTTCTGGAATATGCCCCTAAGAAAGCGTAATTTCTGTCTTTTTGACAGAAATAAAAGGATTTTCTGTATTTTTGCCACAAGATAAGAAAAATATCTGCAATTTTGCCCAAAAATAAGGGAAATTTCTGCAATTTTGTCCCAAAAATGGGAAATGTCAGCAATATAGCCCACAATAAGGGGAATTTCTGCGTTTTTGCCCCAAAATTAATGGAATTTCTGATTTTTGCCCCAAAATTAGAAGCATTACAGAATTTTTGCCCCACAATAAGGGACATTTCTGCAATTTCCCTCAAAATAGAGAAATTTCTGCCTTTTTGATCCAAAAAAGGAAAATTTCTGCATTTTTGCTCCAAAATTAGGGGATTTTCTGCAATTTTGCCCCAAAATAAGGGAAATTTCTGCAATTTTGTCTTAAAATTATTGGAATTTCTGCAATTTTGCCCCAAAATAAAAGAAATTAATGCAATTTTGCCCTATAATTAGGCGAATTTCTGCCTTTTTACCCTATAAGAAAGGAAATTTATGCAATTTTTCACAAAATAAAAGAATTTTCTGCATTTTTGCTCCAAAATAAAGGGAATTTCTACAATTTTTTTTCAAAATTAGGGGAATTTCTGCAATTTTGTCCCAAAATAATGGAAATTTCTGCAATTTTGCCCTAAAATTATGGGAATTTCTGCAATTTTGCCACAACATAAAGGAAATTTCTGCAATTTTGCCCTATAATTAGAGGAATTTCTGCATTTTTACCCTATAATAAGGGAAATTAATGCAATTTTGCAACAAAATAAGGGAATTTTCTTCATTTTTGCTCCAAAATAAAGGGAATTTCTGCATTTTTGAAACAAAAAAAGGGGAATATCTTCAATTTTGTTCCAAAATAAGGGGAATTTCTGCATTTTTGAAACAAAAAAAGGGGAATATCTTCAATTTTGTTCCAAAATAAGGGAAATTTCTGCCTTTTTGGCGCAAAAAAGGGGGAATTTTAGTCTTTTTGCCCTAAAATAAGGGTAATTTCTGCATTTTTGACCCCAAATAAGCTGAATTTCTGCAATTTTGCCCCAAGATAAAAGAAATTTCTGCAATTTTGTCTCAAAAAAAGGAAATTTCAGCAATTTTGCCCCACAATAAGGGGAATTCCTGCCTTTTGCTTCAAAATTAGGGGAATTTCTGCCTTTTTGCCCCCAAATAAGGGGAATTTAGTCTTTTTGCCTTAAATAAGGGTAATTTCTGTATTTTTTGCCTAAAATGAGAGAAATTTCTGCATTTTTGTCCCAAAATAAGGGGAATTTCTGTATTTTTGTCCTGAATTAAGGAAAATTTTTGCATTTTTGCTCCAAAATAAGGGGAATTTCTGCAATTTTTTTTCAAAATTAGGGGAATTTCTGCAATTTTGTCCCAAAATAAGGAAAATTTCTGCAATTTTGCCCTTAAATTATGGGAATTTCTGCAATTTTGCAGCAACATAAAGAAAATTTCTGCAATTTTGTACTATAATTAGGGGAATTTCTGCCTTTTTATCCTATAATAAGGGAAATTAATACAATTTTGCAACAAAATAAGGGAATTTTCTTCATTTTTGCTCCAAAATAAAGGGAATTTCTGCCTTTTTTAAAAAAAAAAAGGGGAATTTCTGCAATTTCGTTCCAAAATATGGGGAATTTCTGCATTTTGGCTTAAATAAGGGTAATTTCTGCCTTTTTGGCGCAAAAAAGGGGGAATTTCAGTATTTTTGCCCTAAAATAAGGGTAATTTCTGCATTTTTGACATCAAGTATGTGGTATTTCTGCATTTTTGACCTGAAATAAAAGGAATTTCTGCAATTTTGCACGAAAATAAGAGAAATTTTTGAAAATTTGTCCCAAAAATGGGAAATTTCAGCAATTTTGCCCCATAATAAGGGGAATTTCTGCCGTTTGCCCCAAAATTAGGGGAATATCTGCATTTTTGCTACCAAATTAAAGGCATTACTGTGTTTTTGCCCCAAAATAAGGGAAATTTCTGCATTTTTCCCCAAAATTAATTGGAATTTCTGCCTTTTTCCCCTAAAAAAAGAAGAATTTCTGCTTTTTTGGCACAAAATAAGGGGAATTTCAGTCTTCTTCTCTTAAATAAGTTTAATAGCTGCAATTTGCCCTTAAATTAGAGGAAATTCTGCATTTTTGACCTAAAATGAGGGAAATTTCTGGATTTTTGTCCCATGATAAGGGAAATTTCTGCAATTTTGCCCAAAAATAAGGGAAATTTCTGCCTTTTGGCCTTAAAATGAGAATTTCTGCCTTTTTGCCCCAAAATATAAAGAATTTCTGCATTTTTGCCCCAAAATAATAGGAATTTCTGCCTTTTTGCCTCAAAATTAGTGAAAATTCTAAATTTTGCCCCAAAATTAGTGAAATTTCTTAATTTTGACCTAAAATTCGAAGCATTACTACATTTTTGTCCCAAAATATGGGTAATTTCTGCAATTTTGTTACAAAGTAAGGGAAATTTCTTTCTTTTTATCCCAAAATAATGGGAATTTCTGTATTTTTGCCACAATATAAGGGAAGTTTCTGCAATTTTATAGTAAAATAAGTAAAATTTCTAAGCTTTTGCCTCAAAATAAGGGAAATTTCTGCCTATTTGGCCAAAAATAAGGAAAATTTCTGCATTTTTGAAACAAATTAAGGAAAATTTCTGCATTTTTGCCCAAAATTAATGGGAATTTCTGCCTTTTTGCCCTAAAATAAGGGGAATTTCTGCCTTTTTGCCACAAAATAAGGGGATTTTATTATTTTGGCCTAAAATAAGGGTAATTTCTGTATTTTTGGCCTAAAATAAGAAAAATTTCTGTCTTTTTGCCCTAAAATAAGGAAAATTTCTGCATTTTTACTCCAAAATAAGGGAAATTTCAGGATTTTTGCCCCAAAATAAGGGAAATTTCTGCCTTTTTACCTCAAAATTAGGGGAATTTCCGCCTTTTTGCTCCAAAATTAGGGGCATTACTGTGTTTTACCCCAAAATAAAGGAAATTTCTGCATTTTTGCCCAAAATTATGTGGAATTTCTGCATTTTGGCTCTAAAATAAGAAGAATTTCTGACTTTTTGTCATAAAATAAGAGGAATTTCAGGCTTTTTCTCTAAAATAAGGGTAATTTCTGGAATATGCCCCTAAGAAAGCGTAATTTCTGTCTTTTTGACAGAAATAAAAGGATTTTCTGTATTTTTGCCACAAGATAAGAAAAATATCTGCAATTTTGCCCAAAAATAAGGGAAATTTCTGCAATTTTGTCCCAAAAATGGGAAATGTCAGCAATATAGCCCACAATAAGGGGAATTTCTGCGTTTTTGCCCCAAAATTAATGGAATTTCTGATTTTTGCCCCAAAATTAGAAGCATTACAGAATTTTTGCCCCACAATAAGGGACATTTCTGCAATTTCCCTCAAAATAGAGAAATTTCTGCCTTTTTGATCCAAAAAAGGAAAATTTCTGCATTTTTGCTCCAAAATTAGGGGATTTTCTGCAATTTTGCCCCAAAATAAGGGAAATTTCTGCAATTTTGTCTTAAAATTATTGGAATTTCTGCAATTTTGCCCCAAAATAAAAGAAATTAATGCAATTTTGCCCTATAATTAGGCGAATTTCTGCCTTTTTACCCTATAAGAAAGGAAATTTATGCAATTTTTCACAAAATAAAAGAATTTTCTGCATTTTTGCTCCAAAATAAAGGGAATTTCTACAATTTTTTTTCAAAATTAGGGGAATTTCTGCAATTTTGTCCCAAAATAATGGAAATTTCTGCAATTTTGCCCTAAAATTATGGGAATTTCTGCAATTTTGCCACAACATAAAGGAAATTTCTGCAATTTTGCCCTATAATTAGAGGAATTTCTGCATTTTTACCCTATAATAAGGGAAATTAATGCAATTTTGCAACAAAATAAGGGAATTTTCTTCATTTTTGCTCCAAAATAAAGGGAATTTCTGCATTTTTGAAACAAAAAAAGGGGAATATCTTCAATTTTGTTCCAAAATAAGGGGAATTTCTGCATTTTTGAAACAAAAAAAGGGGAATATCTTCAATTTTGTTCCAAAATAAGGGAAATTTCTGCCTTTTTGGCGCAAAAAAGGGGGAATTTTAGTCTTTTTGCCCTAAAATAAGGGTAATTTCTGCATTTTTGACCCCAAATAAGCTGAATTTCTGCAATTTTGCCCCAAGATAAAAGAAATTTCTGCAATTTTGTCTCAAAAAAAGGAAATTTCAGCAATTTTGCCCCACAATAAGGGGAATTCCTGCCTTTTGCTTCAAAATTAGGGGAATTTCTGCCTTTTTGCCCCCAAATAAGGGGAATTTAGTCTTTTTGCCTTAAATAAGGGTAATTTCTGTATTTTTTGCCTAAAATGAGAGAAATTTCTGCATTTTTGTCCCAAAATAAGGGGAATTTCTGTATTTTTGTCCTGAATTAAGGAAAATTTTTGCATTTTTGCTCCAAAATAAGGGGAATTTCTGCAATTTTTTTTCAAAATTAGGGGAATTTCTGCAATTTTGTCCCAAAATAAGGAAAATTTCTGCAATTTTGCCCTTAAATTATGGGAATTTCTGCAATTTTGCAGCAACATAAAGAAAATTTCTGCAATTTTGTACTATAATTAGGGGAATTTCTGCCTTTTTATCCTATAATAAGGGAAATTAATACAATTTTGCAACAAAATAAGGGAATTTTCTTCATTTTTGCTCCAAAATAAAGGGAATTTCTGCCTTTTTTTAAAAAAAAAAGGGGAATTTCTGCAATTTCGTTCCAAAATATGGGGAATTTCTGCATTTTGGCTTAAATAAGGGTAATTTCTGCCTTTTTGGCGCAAAAAAGGGGGAATTTCAGTATTTTTGCCCTAAAATAAGGGTAATTTCTGCATTTTTGACATCAAGTATGTGGTATTTCTGCATTTTTGACCTGAAATAAAAGGAATTTCTGCAATTTTGCACCAAAATAAGAGAAATTTTTGAAAATTTGTCCCAAAAATGGGAAATTTCAGCAATTTTGCCCCATAATAAGGGGAATTTCTGCCGTTTGCCCCAAAATTAGGGGAATATCTGCATTTTTGCTACCAAATTAAAGGCATTACTGTGTTTTTGCCCCAAAATAAGGGAAATTTCTGCATTTTTCCCCAAAATTAATTGGAATTTCTGCCTTTTTCCCCTAAAAAAAGAAGAATTTCTGCTTTTTTGGCACAAAATAAGGGGAATTTCAGTCTTCTTCTCTTAAATAAGTTTAATAGCTGCAATTTGCCCTTAAATTAGAGGAAATTCTGCATTTTTGACCTAAAATGAGGGAAATTTCTGGATTTTTGTCCCATGATAAGGGAAATTTCTGCAATTTTGCCCAAAAATAAGGGAAATTTCTGCCTTTTGGCCTTAAAATGAGAATTTCTGCCTTTTTGCCCCAAAATATAAAGAATTTCTGCATTTTTGCCCCAAAATAATAGGAATTTCTGCCTTTTTGCCTCAAAATTAGTGAAAATTCTAAATTTTGCCCCAAAATTAGTGAAATTTCTTAATTTTGACCTAAAATTCGAAGCATTACTACATTTTTGTCCCAAAATATGGGTAATTTCTGCAATTTTGTTACAAAGTAAGGGAAATTTCTTTCTTTTTATCCCAAAATAATGGGAATTTCTGTATTTTTGCCACAATATAAGGGAAGTTTCTGCAATTTTATAGTAAAATAAGTAAAATTTCTAAGCTTTTGCCTCAAAATAAGGGAAATTTCTGCCTATTTGGCCAAAAATAAGGAAAATTTCTGCATTTTTGAAACAAATTAAGGAAAATTTCTGCATTTTTGCCCAAAATTAATGGGAATTTCTGCCTTTTTGCCCTAAAATAAGGGGAATTTCTGCCTTTTTGCCACAAAATAAGGGGATTTTATTATTTTGGCCTAAAATAAGGGTAATTTCTGTATTTTTGGCCTAAAATAAGAAAAATTTCTGTCTTTTTGCCCTAAAATAAGGAAAATTTCTGCATTTTTACTCCAAAATAAGGGAAATTTCAGGATTTTTGCCCCAAAATAAGGGAAATTTCTGCCTTTTTACCTCAAAATTAGGGGAATTTCCGCCTTTTTGCTCCAAAATTAGGGGCATTACTGTGTTTTACCCCAAAATAAAGGAAATTTCTGCATTTTTGCCCAAAATTATGTGGAATTTCTGCATTTTTGCTCTAAAATAAGAAGAATTTCTGACTTTTTGTCATAAAATAAGAGGAATTTCAGGCTTTTTCTCTAAAATAAGGGTAATTTCTGGAATATGCCCCTAAGAAAGCGTAATTTCTGTCTTTTTGACAGAAATAAAAGGATTTTCTGTATTTTTGCCACAAGATAAGAAAAATATCTGCAATTTTGCCCAAAAATAAGGGAAATTTCTGCAATTTTGTCCCAAAAATGGGAAATGTCAGCAATATAGCCCACAATAAGGGGAATTTCTGCGTTTTTGCCCCAAAATTAATGGAATTTCTGATTTTTGCCCCAAAATTAGAAGCATTACAGAATTTTTGCCCCACAATAAGGGACATTTCTGCAATTTGCCTCAAAATAGAGAAATTTCTGCCTTTTTGATCCAAAAAAGGAAAATTTCTGCATTTTTGCTCCAAAATTAGGGGAATTTCTGCAATTTTGCCCCAAAATAAAGGAAATTTCTGCAATTTTGTCCTAAAATTATTGGAATTTCTGCAATTTTGCCCCAAAATAAGGGAAATTTATGCAATTTTGCCCTATAATTAGGAGAATTTCTGCCTTTTTACCCTATAAGAAGGGAAATTTATGCAATTTTTCACCAAAATAAAAGAATTTTCTGCATATTTGCTCCAAAATAAAGGCAATTTCTTCCTTTTTGAAACAAAAAAAGGGGAATTTCTGCAATTTGGTTCCAAAATAAGGGGAATTTCTGCATTTTTACCCCAAAATAAGGAGAATTTCTACAATTTTTTTTCAAAATTAGGGACATTTCTGCAATTTTGTCCGAAAATAATGGAAATTTCTGCAATTTTGCCCTAAAATTATGGGAATTTCTGCAATTTTGCCACAACATAAAGGAAATTTCTGCAATTTTGCCCTATAATTAGAGGAATTTCTGCATTTTTACCCTATAATAAGGGAAATTAATGCAATTTTGCAACAAAATAAGGGAATTTTCTTCATTTTTGCTCCAAAATAAAAAGAATTTCTGCCTTTTTGAAACAAAAAAAAGGGGAATATCTTCAATTTTGTTCCAAAATAAGGGGAATTTCTGCATTTTTGCCCAAAATAAGGGAAATTTCTGCCTTTTTGGCGCAAAAAAAAAGGGAATTTCAGTATTTTTGCCCTAAAATAAGGGTAATTTCTGCATTTTTGACCCCAAATAAGCTGAATTTCTGTAATTTTGCCCCAAAATAAAAGAAATTTCTGCAATTTTGTCTAAAAAAAAATAAATTTCTGCAATTTTGCCCCACAATATTGGGAATTTCTGCCTTTTGCTTCAAAATTAGGGGAATTTCTGCCTTTTTGCCCCCAAATAAGGGGAATTTAGTCTTTTTGCCTTAAATAAGGGTAATTTCTGTATTATTTGCCTAAAATAAGAGAAATTTCTGCATTTTTGCCCCAAAATAATGGGAATTTCTGTATTTTTGTCCTGAATTAAGGAAAATTTCTGTATTTTTGCTCCAAAATTAGGGGAATTTCTGCATTTTTTTTCAAAATTTGGGGAATTTCTGAATTTTGTCCCAAAATAAGGAAAATTTCTGCAATTTTGCCCTTAAATTATGGGAATTTCTGCAATTTTGCCGCAACATAAAGGAAATTTCTGCAATTTTGTCCTATAATTAGGGGAATTTCTGCCTTTTTACCCTATAATAAGGGAAATTAATGCAATTTTGCAACAAAATAAGAGAATTTTCTTCATTTTTGCTCCAAAATAAAGGGAATTTCTGCCTTTTTGAAACAAAAAAAGGGTAATATTTTCAATTTTGTTCCAAAATAAGGGGAATTTCTGCATTTTTGCCCCAAAATAAGGGGAATTTCTGTATTTTTGTCCTGAATTAAGGAAAATTTTTAAATTTTTGCTCCAAAATAAGGGGAATATCTGCAATTTTTTTTCAAAATTAGGGGAATTTCTGCAATTTTGTCCCAAAATAAGGAAAATTTCTGCAATTTTGCCCTTAAATTATGAGAATTTCTGCCATTTTGCCGCAACATAAAGAAAATTTCTTCAATTTTGTCCTATAATTAGGGGAATTTCTGCCTTTTTACCCTATAATAAGGGAAATTAATGCAATTTTGCAACAAAATAAGGGAATTTTCTTCATTTTTGCTCCAAAATAAAGGGAATTTCTGCCTTTTTAAAACAAAAAAAGGGGAATTTCTGCAATTTCGTTCCAAAATAAGGGGAATTTCTGCATTTTTGCCCAAATAAGGGTAATTTCTGCCTTTTTGGCGCAAAAAAGGGGGAATTTCAGTATTTTTGCCCTAAAATAAGGGTAATTTCTGCATCTTTGACATCAAGTATGTGGTATTTCTGCATTTTTGACCTGAAATAAAAGGAATTTCTGCAATTTTGCACCAAAATAAGAGAAATTTTTGAAAATTTGTTCCAAAAATGGGAAATTTCAGCAATTTTGCCCCATAATAAGGGGAATTTCTGCCGTTTGCCCCAAAATTAGGGGAATATCTGCATTTTTGCTACCAAATTAAAGGCATTACTGTGTTTTTGCCCCAAAATAAGGGAAATTTCTGCATTTTTCCCCAAAATTAACTGGAATTTCTGCCTTTTAGCCCTAAAAAAAGAAGAATTTCTGCTTTTTTGGCACAAAATAAGGGGAATTTCAGTCTTCTTCTCTTAAATAAGTTTAATATCTGCAATTTGCCCTTAAATTAGAGGAAATTCTGCATTTTTGACCTAAAATGAGAGAAATTTCTGGATTTTTGTCCCATGATAAGGGAAATTTCTGCAATTTTGCCCAAAAATAAGGGAAATTTCTGCCTTTTGGCCTTAAAATGAGAATTTCTGCCTTTTTGCCCCAAAATATAAAGAATTTCTGCATTTTTGCCCCAAAATAATAGGAATTTCTGCCTTTTTGCCTCAAAATTAGTGAAAATTCTAAATTTTGCCCCAAAATTAGTGAAATTTCTTAATTTTGCCCTAAAATTCGAAGCATTACTACATTTTTGTCCCAAAATATGGGAAATTTCTGCAATTTTGTTACAAAGTAAGGGAAATTTCTTTCTTTTTTATCCCAAAATAATGGGAATTTCTGTATTTTTGCCACAATATAAGGGAAGTTTCTGCAATTTTATACTAAAATAAGTAAAATTTCTAAGCTTTTGCCTAAAAATGAGGGAAATTTCTGCCTATTTGGCCAAAAATAAGGAAAATTTCTGCATTTTTGCCACAAATTAAGAAAAATTTCTGCATTTTTGCCCAAAATTAACGGGAATTTCTGCCTTTTTGCCCTAAAATAAGGGGAATTTCTGCCTTTTTGCCACAAAATAAGGGGATTTTATTATTTTGGCCTAAAATAAGGGTAATTTCTGTATTTTTGGCCTAAAATAAGAAAAATTTCTGTCTTTTTGCCCTAAAATAAGGAAAATTTCTGCATTTTTACTCCAAAATAAGGGAAATTTCAGGATTTTTGCCCCAAAATAAGGGAAATTTCTGCCTTTTTACCTCAAAATTAGGGGAATTTCCGCATTTTTGCTCCAAAATTAGGGGCATTACTGTGTTTTACCCCAAAATAAAAGAAATTTCTGCATTTTTGCCCAAAATTATGTGGAATTTCTGCATTTTTGCTCTAAAATAAGAAGAATTTCTGCCTTTTTGTCATAAAAAAAGAGGAATTTCAGGCTTTTAATCTAAAATAAGGGTAATTTCTGGAATATGCCCCTAAGAAAGCATAATTTCTGTATTTTTGACCTGAAATAAAAGGAATTTCTGTATTTTTGCCACAAGATAAAAGAAATTTCTGCAATTTTGCCCAAAAATAAGGGAAATTTCTGCAATTTTGTCCCAAAAATGGCAAATGTCAGCAATATAGCCCACAATAAGGGAAATTTCTGCGTTTTTGCCCCAAAATTAATGGAATTTCTGATTTTTGCCCCAAAATTAGAAGCATTACAGAATTTTTGCCCCAAAATAAGGGACATTTCTGCAATTTGCCTCAAAATAGAGAAATTTCTGCCTTTTTGATCCAAAAAAGGAAAATTTCTGCATTTTTGCTCCAAAATTAGGGGAATTTCTGCAATTTTGCCCCAAAATAAGGGAAATTTCTGCAATTTTGTCCTAAAATTATTGGAATTTCTGCAATTTTGCCCCAAAATAAAGGAAATTTATGCAATTTTGCCCTATAATTAGGAAAATTTCTGCCTTTTTACCCTATAAGAAGGGAAATTTATGCAATTTTTCACCAAAATAAAAGAATTTTCTGCATTTTTGCTCCAAAATAAATGGAATTTCTTCCTTTTTGAAACAAAAAGAGGGGAATTTCTGCAATTTGGTTCCAAAATAAGGGGAATTTCTGCATTTTTACCCCAAAATAAGGAGAATTTCTACAATTTTTTTTCAAAATTAGGGAAATTTTTGCAATTTTGTCCGAAAATAATGGAAATTTCTGCAATTTTGCCCTAAAATTATGGGAATTTCTGCAATTTTGCCACAACATAAAGGAAATTTCTGCAATTTTGCCCTATAATTAGAGGAATTTCTGCATTTTTACCCTATAATAAGGGAAATTAATGCAATTTTGCAACAAAATAAGGGAATTTTCTTCATTTTTGCTCCAAAATAAAGGGAATTTCTTCCTTTTTGAAACAAAAAAAGGGGAATATCTTCAATTTTGTTCCAAAATAAGAAGAATTTCTGCATTTTTGCCCAAAATAAGGGAAATTTCTGCCTTTGTGGCGCAAAAAAGGGGGAATTTCAGTCTTTTTGCCCTAAAATAAGGGTAATTTCTGCATTTTTGACCCCAAATAAGCTGAATTTCTGCAATTTTGCCCCAAAATAAAAGAAATTTCTGCAATTTTGTCTCAAAAAAAGGAAATTTCAGCAATTTTGCCCCACAATAAGGGGAATTCCTGCCTTTTGCTTCAAAATTAGGGGAATTTCTGCCTTTTTGCCCCCAAATAAGGGGAATTTAGTCTTTTTGACTAAATAAGGGTAATTTCTGTATTTTTTGCCTAAAATAAGAGAAATTTCTGCATTTTTGCCCCAAAATAAGGGGAATTTCTGTATTTTTGTCCTGAATTAAGGAAAATTTTTAAATTTTTGCTCCAAAATAAGGGGAATTTCTGCAATTTTTTTTCAAAATTAGGGGAATTTCTGCAATTTTGTCCCAAAATAAGGAAAATTTCTGCAATTTTGCCCTTAAATTATGAGAATTTCTGCCATTTTGCCGCAACATAAAGAAAATTTCTTCAATTTTGTCCTATAATTAGGGGAATTTCTGCCTTTTTACCCTATAATAAGGGAAATTAATGCAATTTTGCAACAAAATAAGGGAATTTTCTTCATTTTTGCTCCAAAATAAAGGGAATTTCTGCCTTTTTAAAACAAAAAAAGGGGAATTTCTGCAATTTCGTTCCAAAATAAGGGGAATTTCTGCATTTTTGCCCAAATAAGGGTAATTTCTGCCTTTTTGGCACAAAAAAGGGGGAATTTCAGTATTTTAGCCCTAAAATAAGGGTAATTTCTGCATCTTTGACATCAAGTATGTGGTATTTCTGCATTTTTGACCTGAAATAAAAGGAATTTCTGCAATTTTGCACCAAAATAAGAGAAATTTTTGAAAATTTGTCCCAAAAATGGGAAATTTCAGCAATTTTGCCCCATAATAAGGGGAATTTCTGCCGTTTGACCCAAAATTAGGGGAATATCTGCATTTTTTGCTACCAAATTAAAGGCATTACTGTGTTTTTGCCCCAAAATAAGGGAAATTTCTGCATTTTTCCCCAAAATTAATTGGAATTTCTGCCTTTTTGCCCTAAAAAAAGAAGAATTTCTGCTTTTTTGGCACAAAATAAGGGGAATTTCAGTCTTCTTCTCTTAAATAAGTTTAATATCTGCAATTTGCCCTTAAATTAGAGGAAATTCTGCATTTTTGACCTAAAATGAGGGAAATTTCTGGATTTTTGTCCCATGATAAGGGAAATTTCTGCAATTTTGCCCAAAAATAAGGGAAATTTCTGCCTTTTGGCCTTAAAATGAGAATTTCTGCCTTTTTGCCCCAAAATATAAAGAATTTCTGCATTTTTGCCCCAAAATAATAAAATTTTCTGCCTTTTTGCCTCAAAATTAGTGAAATTTCTAAATTTTGCCCCAAAATTAGTGAAATTTCTGAATTTTGCCCTAAAATTCGAAGCATTACTACATTTTTGTCCCAAAATATGGGAAATTTCTGCAATTTTGTTACAAAGTAAGGGAAATTTCTTTCTTTTTTATCCCAAAATAATGGGAATTTCTGTATTTTTGCCACAATATAAGGGAAGTTTCTGCAATTTTATACTAAAATAAGTAAAATTTCTAAGCTTTTGCCTAAAAATAAGGGAAATTTCTACCTATTTGGCCAAAAATAAGGAAAATTTCTGCATTTTTGCCACAAATTAAGGAAAATTTCTGCATTTTTGCCCAAAATTAACGGGAATTTCTGCCTTTTTGCCCTAAAATAAGGGGAATTTCTGTTTTTTGCCACAAAATAAGGGGATTTTATTATTTTGGCCTAAAATATGGGTAATTTCTGTATTTTTGGCCTAAAATAAGAAAAATTTCTGTCTTTTTGCCCTAAAATAAGGAAAATATCTGCATTTTTACTCTAAAATAAGGGAAATTTCAGGATTTTTGCCCCAAAATAAGGGGAATTTCTGCCTTTTTACCTCAAAATTAGGGGAATTTCCGCCTTTTTACCTCAAAAATAGGAGAATTACTGTGTTTTACCCCAAAATAAAAGAAATTTCTGCATTTTTGCCCAAAATTATGTGGAATTTCTGCATTTTTGCTCTAAAATAAGAAGAATTTCTGCCTTTTTGTCATAAAATAAGAGGAATTTCAGGCTTTTAATCTAAAATAAGGGTAATTTCTGGAATATGCCCCTAAGAAAGCATAATTTCTGTATTTTTGACCTGAAATAAAAGGAATTTCTGTATTTTTGCCACAAGATAAGGGAAATTTCTGCAATTTTGCCCAAAAATAAGGGAAATTTCTGCAATTTTGTCCCAAAAATGGCAAATGTCAGCAATATAGCCCACAATAAGGGGAATTTCTGCGTTTTTGCCCCAAAATTAATGGAATTTCTGATTTTTGCCTCAAAATTAGAAGCATTACAGAATTTTTGCCCCAAAATAAGGGACATTTCTGCAATTTGCCTCAAAATAGAGAAATTTCTGCCTTTTTGATCCAAAAAAGGAAAATTTCTGCATTTTTGCTCCAAAATTAGGGGAATTTCTGCAATTTTGCCCCAAAATAAGGGAAATTTCTGCAATTTTGTCCTAAAATTATTGGAATTTCTGCAATTTTGCCCCGAAATAAAGGAAATATATGCAATTTTGCCCTATAATTAGGAAAATTTCTGCCTTTTTACCCTATAAGAAGGGAAATTTATGCAATTTTTCACCAAAATAAAAGAATTTTCTGCATTTTTGCTCCAAAGTAAATGGAATTTCTTCCTTTTTGAAACAAAAAGAGGGGAATTTCTGCAATTTGGTTCCAAAATAAGGGGAATTTCTGCATTTTTACCCCAAAATAAGGAGAATTTCTACAATTTTTTTTCAAAATTATGAAAATTTTTGCAATTTTGTCCGAAAATAATGGAAATTTCTGCAATTTTGCCCTAAAATTATGGGAATTTCTGCAATTTTGCCACAACATAAAGGAAATTTCTGCAATTTTGCCCTATAATTAGAGGAATTTCTGCATTTTTACCCTATAATAAGGGAAATTAATGCAATTTTGCAACAAAATAAGGGAATTTTCTTCATTTTTGCTCCAAAATAAAGGGAATTTCTTCCTTTTTGAAACAAAAAAGGGGAATATCTTCAATTTTGTTCCAAAATAAGGGGAATTTCTGCATTTTTGCCCAAAATAAGGGAAATTTCTGCCTTTTTGGCGCAAAAAAGAGGGAATTTCAGTATTTTTGACCTAAAATAAGGGTAATTTCTGCATTTTTGACCCCAAATAAGCTGAATTTCTGTAATTTTGCCCCAAAATAAAAGAAATTTCTGCAATTTTGTCTCAAAAAAAGGAAATTTCAGCAATTTTGCCCCACAATAAGGGGAATTCCTGCCTTTTGCTTCAAAATTAGGGGAATTTCTGCCTTTTTGCCCCCAAATAAGGGGAATTTAGTCTTTTTGACTAAATAAGGGTAATTTCTGTATTTTTTGCCTAAAATAAGAGAAATTTCTGCATTTTTGCCCCAAAATAAGGGGAATTTCTGTATTTTTGTCCTGAATTAAGGAAAATTTTTAAATTTTTGCTCCAAAATAAGGGGAATTTCTGCAATTTTTTTTCAAAATTAGGGGAATTTCTGCAATTTTGTCCCAAAATAAGGAAAATTTCTGCAATTTTGCCCTTAAATTATGAGAATTTCTGCCATTTTGCCGCAACATAAAGAAAATTTCTTCAATTTTGTCCTATAATTAGGGGAATTTCTGCCTTTTTACCCTATAATAAGGGAAATTAATGCAATTTTGCAACAAAATAAGGGAATTTTCTTCATTTTTGCTCCAAAATAAAGGGAATTTCTGCCTTTTTAAAACAAAAAAAGGGGAATTTCTGCAATTTCGTTCCAAAATAAGGGGAATTTCTGCATTTTTGCCCAAATAAGGGTAATTTCTGCCTTTTTGGCACAAAAAAGGGGGAATTTCAGTATTTTAGCCCTAAAATAAGGGTAATTTCTGCATCTTTGACATCAAGTATGTGGTATTTCTGCATTTTTGACCTGAAATAAAAGGAATTTCTGCAATTTTGCACCAAAATAAGAGAAATTTTTGAAAATTTGTCCCAAAAATGGGAAATTTCAGCAATTTTGCCCCATAATAAGGGGAATTTCTGCCGTTTGCCCCAAAATTAGGGGAATATCTGCATTTTTTGCTACCAAATTAAAGGCATTACTGTGTTTTTGCCCCAAAATAAGGGAAATTTCTGCATTTTTCCCCAAAATTAATTGGAATTTCTGCCTTTTTGCCCTAAAAAAAGAAGAATTTCTGCTTTTTTGGCACAAAATAAGGGGAATTTCAGTCTTCTTCTCTTAAATAAGTTTAATATCTGCAATTTGCCCTTAAATTAGAGGAAATTCTGCATTTTTGACCTAAAATGAGGGAAATTTCTGGATTTTTGTCCCATGATAAGGGAAATTTCTGCAATTTTGCCCAAAAATAAGGGAAATTTCTGCCTTTTGGCCTTAAAATGAGAATTTCTGCCTTTTTGCCCCAAAATATAAAGAATTTCTGCATTTTTGCCCCAAAATAATAAAATTTTCTGCCTTTTTGCCTCAAAATTAGTGAAATTTCTAAATTTTGCCCCAAAATTAGTGAAATTTCTGAATTTTGCCCTAAAATTCGAAGCATTACTACATTTTTGTCCCAAAATATGGGAAATTTCTGCAATTTTGTTACAAAGTAAGGGAAATTTCTTTCTTTTTTATCCCAAAATAATGGGAATTTCTGTATTTTTGCCACAATATAAGGGAAGTTTCTGCAATTTTATACTAAAATAAGTAAAATTTCTAAGCTTTTGCCTAAAAATAAGGGAAATTTCTACCTATTTGGCCAAAAATAAGGAAAATTTCTGCATTTTTGCCACAAATTAAGGAAAATTTCTGCATTTTTGCCCAAAATTAACGGGAATTTCTGCCTTTTTGCCCTAAAATAAGGGGAATTTCTGTTTTTTGCCACAAAATAAGGGGATTTTATTATTTTGGCCTAAAATATGGGTAATTTCTGTATTTTTGGCCTAAAATAAGAAAAATTTCTGTCTTTTTGCCCTAAAATAAGGAAAATATCTGCATTTTTACTCTAAAATAAGGGAAATTTCAGGATTTTTGCCCCAAAATAAGGGGAATTTCTGCCTTTTTACCTCAAAATTAGGGGAATTTCCGCCTTTTTACCTCAAAAATAGGAGAATTACTGTGTTTTACCCCAAAATAAAAGAAATTTCTGCATTTTTGCCCAAAATTATGTGGAATTTCTGCATTTTTGCTCTAAAATAAGAAGAATTTCTGCCTTTTTGTCATAAAATAAGAGGAATTTCAGGCTTTTAATCTAAAATAAGGGTAATTTCTGGAATATGCCCCTAAGAAAGCATAATTTCTGTATTTTTGACCTGAAATAAAAGGAATTTCTGTATTTTTGCCACAAGATAAGGGAAATTTCTGCAATTTTGCCCAAAAATAAGGGAAATTTCTGCAATTTTGTCCCAAAAATGGCAAATGTCAGCAATATAGCCCACAATAAGGGGAATTTCTGCGTTTTTGCCCCAAAATTAATGGAATTTCTGATTTTTGCCTCAAAATTAGAAGCATTACAGAATTTTTGCCCCAAAATAAGGGACATTTCTGCAATTTGCCTCAAAATAGAGAAATTTCTGCCTTTTTGATCCAAAAAAGGAAAATTTCTGCATTTTTGCTCCAAAATTAGGGGAATTTCTGCAATTTTGCCCCAAAATAAGGGAAATTTCTGCAATTTTGTCCTAAAATTATTGGAATTTCTGCAATTTTGCCCTGAAATAAAGGAAATTTATGCAATTTTGCCCTATAATTAGGAAAATTTCTGCCTTTTTACCCTATAAGAAGGGAAATTTATGCAATTTTTCACCAAAATAAAAGAATTTTCTGCATTTTTGCTCCAAAGTAAATGGAATTTCTTCCTTTTTGAAACAAAAAGAGGGGAATTTCTGCAATTTGGTTCCAAAATAAGGGGAATTTCTGCATTTTTACCCCAAAATAAGGAGAATTTCTACAATTTTTTTTCAAAATTATGAAAATTTTTGCAATTTTGTCCGAAAATAATGGAAATTTCTGCAATTTTGCCCTAAAATTATGGGAATTTCTGCAATTTTGCCACAACATAAAGGAAATTTCTGCAATTTTGCCCTATAATTAGAGGAATTTCTGCATTTTTACCCTATAATAAGGGAAATTAATGCAATTTTGCAACAAAATAAGGGAATTTTCTTCATTTTTGCTCCAAAATAAAGGGAATTTCTTCCTTTTTGAAACAAAAAAGGGGAATATCTTCAATTTTGTTCCAAAATAAGGGGAATTTCTGCATTTTTGCCCAAAATAAGGGAAATTTCTGCCTTTTTGGCGCAAAAAAGAGGGAATTTCAGTATTTTTGACCTAAAATAAGGGTAATTTCTGCATTTTTGACCCCAAATAAGCTGAATTTCTGTAATTTTGCCCCAAAATAAAAGAAATTTCTGCAATTTTGTCTCAAAAAAAGGAAATTTCAGCAATTTTGCCCCACAATAAGGGGAATTCCTGCCTTTTGCTTCAAAATTAGGGGAATTTCTGCCTTTTTGCCCCCAAATAAGGGGAATTTAGTCTTTTTGACTAAATAAGGGTAATTTCTGTATTTTTTGCCTAAAATAAGAGAAATTTCTGCATTTTTGCCCCAAAATAAGGGGAATTTCTGTATTTTTGTCCTGAATTAAGGAAAATTTTTAAATTTTTGCTCCAAAATAAGGGGAATTTCTGCAATTTTTTTTCAAAATTAGGGGAATTTCTGCAATTTTGTCCCAAAATAAGGAAAATTTCTGCAATTTTGCCCTTAAATTATGAGAATTTCTGCCATTTTGCCGCAACATAAAGAAAATTTCTTCAATTTTGTCCTATAATTAGGGGAATTTCTGCCTTTTTACCCTATAATAAGGGAAATTAATGCAATTTTGCAACAAAATAAGGGAATTTTCTTCATTTTTGCTCCAAAATAAAGGGAATTTCTGCCTTTTTAAAACAAAAAAAGGGGAATTTCTGCAATTTCGTTCCAAAATAAGGGGAATTTCTGCATTTTTGCCCAAATAAGGGTAATTTCTGCCTTTTTGGCACAAAAAAGGGGGAATTTCAGTATTTTAGCCCTAAAATAAGGGTAATTTCTGCATCTTTGACATCAAGTATGTGGTATTTCTGCATTTTTGACCTGAAATAAAAGGAATTTCTGCAATTTTGCACCAAAATAAGAGAAATTTTTGAAAATTTGTCCCAAAAATGGGAAATTTCAGCAATTTTGCCCCATAATAAGGGGAATTTCTGCCGTTTGCCCCAAAATTAGGGGAATATCTGCATTTTTTGCTACCAAATTAAAGGCATTACTGTGTTTTTGCCCCAAAATAAGGGAAATTTCTGCATTTTTCCCCAAAATTAATTGGAATTTCTGCCTTTTTGCCCTAAAAAAAGAAGAATTTCTGCTTTTTTGGCACAAAATAAGGGGAATTTCAGTCTTCTTCTCTTAAATAAGTTTAATATCTGCAATTTGCCCTTAAATTAGAGGAAATTCTGCATTTTTGACCTAAAATGAGGGAAATTTCTGGATTTTTGTCCCATGATAAGGGAAATTTCTGCAATTTTGCCCAAAAATAAGGGAAATTTCTGCCTTTTGGCCTTAAAATGAGAATTTCTGCCTTTTTGCCCCAAAATATAAAGAATTTCTGCATTTTTGCCCCAAAATAATAAAATTTTCTGCCTTTTTGCCTCAAAATTAGTGAAATTTCTAAATTTTGCCCCAAAATTAGTGAAATTTCTGAATTTTGCCCTAAAATTCGAAGCATTACTACATTTTTGTCCCAAAATATGGGAAATTTCTGCAATTTTGTTACAAAGTAAGGGAAATTTCTTTCTTTTTTATCCCAAAATAATGGGAATTTCTGTATTTTTGCCACAATATAAGGGAAGTTTCTGCAATTTTATACTAAAATAAGTAAAATTTCTAAGCTTTTGCCTAAAAATAAGGGAAATTTCTACCTATTTGGCCAAAAATAAGGAAAATTTCTGCATTTTTGCCACAAATTAAGGAAAATTTCTGCATTTTTGCCCAAAATTAACGGGAATTTCTGCCTTTTTGCCCTAAAATAAGGGGAATTTCTGTTTTTTGCCACAAAATAAGGGGATTTTATTATTTTGGCCTAAAATATGGGTAATTTCTGTATTTTTGGCCTAAAATAAGAAAAATTTCTGTCTTTTTGCCCTAAAATAAGGAAAATATCTGCATTTTTACTCTAAAATAAGGGAAATTTCAGGATTTTTGCCCCAAAATAAGGGGAATTTCTGCCTTTTTACCTCAAAATTAGGGGAATTTCCGCCTTTTTACCTCAAAAATAGGAGAATTACTGTGTTTTACCCCAAAATAAAAGAAATTTCTGCATTTTTGCCCAAAATTATGTGGAATTTCTGCATTTTTGCTCTAAAATAAGAAGAATTTCTGCCTTTTTGTCATAAAATAAGAGGAATTTCAGGCTTTTAATCTAAAATAAGGGTAATTTCTGGAATATGCCCCTAAGAAAGCATAATTTCTGTATTTTTGACCTGAAATAAAAGGAATTTCTGTATTTTTGCCACAAGATAAGGGAAATTTCTGCAATTTTGCCCAAAAATAAGGGAAATTTCTGCAATTTTGTCCCAAAAATGGCAAATGTCAGCAATATAGCCCACAATAAGGGGAATTTCTGCGTTTTTGCCCCAAAATTAATGGAATTTCTGATTTTTGCCTCAAAATTAGAAGCATTACAGAATTTTTGCCCCAAAATAAGGGACATTTCTGCAATTTGCCTCAAAATAGAGAAATTTCTGCCTTTTTGATCCAAAAAAGGAAAATTTCTGCATTTTTGCTCCAAAATTAGGGGAATTTCTGCAATTTTGCCCCAAAATAAGGGAAATTTCTGCAATTTTGTCCTAAAATTATTGGAATTTCTGCAATTTTGCCCCGAAATAAAGGAAATTTATGCAATTTTGCCCTATAATTAGGAAAATTTCTGCCTTTTTACCCTATAAGAAGGGAAATTTATGCAATTTTTCACCAAAATAAAAGAATTTTCTGCATTTTTGCTCCAAAGTAAATGGAATTTCTTCCTTTTTGAAACAAAAAGAGGGGAATTTCTGCAATTTGGTTCCAAAATAAGGGGAATTTCTGCATTTTTACCCCAAAATAAGGAGAATTTCTACAATTTTTTTTCAAAATTATGAAAATTTTTGCAATTTTGTCCGAAAATAATGGAAATTTCTGCAATTTTGCCCTAAAATTATGGGAATTTCTGCAATTTTGCCACAACATAAAGGAAATTTCTGCAATTTTGCCCTATAATTAGAGGAATTTCTGCATTTTTACCCTATAATAAGGGAAATTAATGCAATTTTGCAACAAAATAAGGGAATTTTCTTCATTTTTGCTCCAAAATAAAGGGAATTTCTTCCTTTTTGAAACAAAAAAGGGGAATATCTTCAATTTTGTTCCAAAATAAGGGGAATTTCTGCATTTTTGCCCAAAATAAGGGAAATTTCTGCCTTTTTGGCGCAAAAAAGAGGGAATTTCAGTATTTTTGACCTAAAATAAGGGTAATTTCTGCATTTTTGACCCCAAATAAGCTGAATTTCTGTAATTTTGCCCCAAAATAAAAGAAATTTCTGCAATTTTGACTCAAAAAAAGGAAATTTCAGCAATTTTGCCCCACAATAAGGGGAATTCCTGCCTTTTGCTTCAAAATTAGGGGAATTTCTGCCTTTTTGCCCCCAAATAAGGGGAATTTAGTCTTTTTGACTAAATAAGGGTAATTTCTGTATTTTTTGCCTAAAATAAGAGAAATTTCTGCATTTTTGCCCCAAAATAAGGGGAATTTCTGTATTTTTGTCCTGAATTAAGGAAAATTTTTAAATTTTTGCTCCAAAATAAGGGGAATTTCTGCAATTTTTTTTCAAAATTAGGGGAATTTCTGCAATTTTGTCCCAAAATAAGGAAAAT
This sequence comes from Micromys minutus, assembly GCF_963924665.1. Lineage (NCBI taxonomy): Eukaryota > Metazoa > Chordata > Mammalia > Rodentia > Muridae > Micromys > Micromys minutus. The sequence goes on from NW_027667727.1 coordinate 101,015, forward strand.
TTCTGCAATTTTGCCCTTAAATTATGAGAATTTCTGCCATTTTGCCGCAACATAAAGAAAATTTCTTCAATTTTGTCCTATAATTAGGGGAATTTCTGCCTTTTTACCCTATAATAAGGGAAATTAATGCAATTTTGCAACAAAATAAGGGAATTTTCTTCATTTTTGCTCCAAAATAAAGGGAATTTCTGCCTTTTTAAAACAAAAAAAGGGGAATTTCTGCAATTTCGTTCCAAAATAAGGGGAATTTCTGCATTTTTGCCCAAATAAGGGTAATTTCTGCCTTTTTGGAACAAAAAAGGGGGAATTTCAGTATTTTAGCCCTAAAATAAGGGTAATTTCTGCATCTTTGACATCAAGTATGTGGTATTTCTGCATTTTTGACCTGAAATAAAAGGAATTTCTGCAATTTTGCACCAAAATAAGAGAAATTTTTGAAAATTTGTCCCAAAAATGGGAAATTTCAGCAATTTTGCCCCATAATAAGGGGAATTTCTGCCGTTTGCCCCAAAATTAGGGGAATATCTGCATTTTTTGCTACCAAATTAAAGGCATTACTGTGTTTTTGCCCCAAAATAAGGGAAATTTCTGCATTTTTCCCCAAAATTAATTGGAATTTCTGCCTTTTTGCCCTAAAAAAAGAAGAATTTCTGCTTTTTTGGCACAAAATAAGGGGAATTTCAGTCTTCTTCTCTTAAATAAGTTTAATATCTGCAATTTGCCCTTAAATTAGAGGAAATTCTGCATTTTTGACCTAAAATGAGGGAAATTTCTGGATTTTTGTCCCATGATAAGGGAAATTTCTGCAATTTTGCCCAAAAATAAGGGAAATTTCTGCCTTTTGGCCTTAAAATGAGAATTTCTGCCTTTTTGCCCCAAAATATAAAGAATTTCTGCATTTTTGCCCCAAAATAATAAAATTTTCTGCCTTTTTGCCTCAAAATTAGTGAAATTTCTAAATTTTGCCCCAAAATTAGTGAAATTTCTGAATTTTGCCCTAAAATTCGAAGCATTACTACATTTTTGTCCCAAAATATGGGAAATTTCTGCAATTTTGTTACAAAGTAAGGGAAATTTCTTTCTTTTTTATCCCAAAATAATGGGAATTTCTGTATTTTTGCCACAATATAAGGGAAGTTTCTGCAATTTTATACTAAAATAAGTAAAATTTCTAAGCTTTTGCCTAAAAATAAGGGAAATTTCTACCTATTTGGCCAAAAATAAGGAAAATTTCTGCATTTTTGCCACAAATTAAGGAAAATTTCTGCATTTTTGCCCAAAATTAACGGGAATTTCTGCCTTTTTGCCCTAAAATAAGGGGAATTTCTGTTTTTTGCCACAAAATAAGGGGATTTTATTATTTTGGCCTAAAATATGGGTAATTTCTGTATTTTTGGCCTAAAATAAGAAAAATTTCTGTCTTTTTGCCCTAAAATAAGGAAAATATCTGCATTTTTACTCTAAAATAAGGGAAATTTCAGGATTTTTGCCCCAAAATAAGGGGAATTTCTGCCTTTTTACCTCAAAATTAGGGGAATTTCCGCCTTTTTACCTCAAAAATAGGAGAATTACTGTGTTTTACCCCAAAATAAAAGAAATTTCTGCATTTTTGCCCAAAATTATGTGGAATTTCTGCATTTTTGCTCTAAAATAAGAAGAATTTCTGCCTTTTTGTCATAAAATAAGAGGAATTTCAGGCTTTTAATCTAAAATAAGGGTAATTTCTGGAATATGCCCCTAAGAAAGCATAATTTCTGTATTTTTGACCTGAAATAAAAGGAATTTCTGTATTTTTGCCACAAGATAAGGGAAATTTCTGCAATTTTGCCCAAAAATAAGGGAAATTTCTGCAATTTTGTCCCAAAAATGGCAAATGTCAGCAATATAGCCCACAATAAGGGGAATTTCTGCGTTTTTGCCCCAAAATTAATGGAATTTCTGATTTTTGCCTCAAAATTAGAAGCATTACAGAATTTTTGCCCCAAAATAAGGGACATTTCTGCAATTTGCCTCAAAATAGAGAAATTTCTGCCTTTTTGATCCAAAAAAGGAAAATTTCTGCATTTTTGCTCCAAAATTAGGGGAATTTCTGCAATTTTGCCCCAAAATAAGGGAAATTTCTGCAATTTTGTCCTAAAATTATTGGAATTTCTGCAATTTTGCCCCGAAATAAAGGAAATTTATGCAATTTTGCCCTATAATTAGGAAAATTTCTGCCTTTTTACCCTATAAGAAGGGAAATTTATGCAATTTTTCACCAAAATAAAAGAATTTTCTGCATTTTTGCTCCAAAGTAAATGGAATTTCTTCCTTTTTGAAACAAAAAGAGGGGAATTTCTGCAATTTGGTTCCAAAATAAGGGGAATTTCTGCATTTTTACCCCAAAATAAGGAGAATTTCTACAATTTTTTTTCAAAATTATGAAAATTTTTGCAATTTTGTCCGAAAATAATGGAAATTTCTGCAATTTTGCCCTAAAATTATGGGAATTTCTGCAATTTTGCCACAACATAAAGGAAATTTCTGCAATTTTGCCCTATAATTAGAGGAATTTCTGCATTTTTACCCTATAATAAGGGAAATTAATGCAATTTTGCAACAAAATAAGGGAATTTTCTTCATTTTTGCTCCAAAATAAAGGGAATTTCTTCCTTTTTGAAACAAAAAAGGGGAATATCTTCAATTTTGTTCCAAAATAAGGGGAATTTCTGCATTTTTGCCCAAAATAAGGGAAATTTCTGCCTTTTTGGCGCAAAAAAGAGGGAATTTCAGTATTTTTGACCTAAAATAAGGGTAATTTCTGCATTTTTGACCCCAAATAAGCTGAATTTCTGTAATTTTGCCCCAAAATAAAAGAAATTTCTGCAATTTTGTCTAAAAAAAAATAAATTTCAGCAATTTTGCCCCACAATAAGGGGAATTTCTGCCTTTTGCTTCAAAATTAGGGGAATTTCTGCCTTTTTGCCCCCAAATAAGGGGAATTTAGTCTTTTTGCCTTAAATAAGGGTAATTTCTGTATTATTTGCCTAAAATAAGAGAAATTTCTGCATTTTTGCCCCAAAATAATGGGAATTTCTGTATTTTTGTCCTGAATTAAGGAAAATTTCTGCATTTTTGCTCCAAAATAAGGGGAATTTCTGCATTTTTTTTTTCAAAATTAGGGGAATTTCTGAATTTTGTCCCAAAATAAGGAAAATTTCTGCAATTTTGTTCTTAAATTAAGGGAATTTCTGCAATTTTTCCGCAACATAAAGGAAATTTCTGCAATTTTGTCCTATAATTAGGGGAATTTCTGCCTTTTTACCCTATAATAATGGAAATTAATGCAATTTTGCAACAAAATAAGAGAATTTTCTTCATTTTTGCTCCAAAATAAAGAGAATTTCTGCCTTTTTGAAACAAAAAAAGGGTAATATTTTCAATTTTGTTCCAAAATAAGGGGAATTTCTGCATTTTTGCCCAAAATAAGGGAAATTTCTGCCTTTGTGGCGCAAAAAAGGGGGAATTTCAGTCTTTTTGCCCTAAAATAAGGGTAATTTCTGCATTTTTGACCCCAAATAAGCTGAATTTCTGCAATTTTGCCCCAAAATAAAAGAACTTTCTGCAAGTTTTTCTCAAAAAAAGAAAATTTCAGCAATTTTGCCCCACAATAAGGGGAATTCCTGCCTTTTGCTTCAAAATTAGGGGAATTTCTGCCTTTTTGCCCCCAAATAAGGGGAATTTAGTCTTTTTGCCTTAAATAAGGGTAATTTCTGTATTTTTTGCCTAAAATAAGAGAAATTTCTGCATTTTTGCCCCAAAATAAGGGGAATTTCTGTACTTTTGTCCTGAATTAAGGAAAATTTCTGCATTTTTGCTCCAAAATAAGGGGAATTTCTGCAATTTTTTTTCAAAATTAGGGGAATTTCTGCAATTTTGTCACAAATAAGGAAAATTTCTGCAATTTTGCCCTTAAATTATGGGAATTTCTGCAATTTTGCCGCAACATAAAAAAAAATTTCTTCAATTTTGTCCTATAATTAGAGGAATTTCTGCCTTTTTACCCTATAATAAGGGAAATTAATGCAATTTTGCAACAAAATAAGGGAATTTTCTTCATTTTTGCTCCAAAATAAAGGGAATTTCTGCCTTTTTAAAACAAAAAAAGGGGAATTTCTGCAATTTCGTTCCAAAATAAGAGGAATTTCTGCATTTTTGCCCAAATAAGGGTAATTTCTGCCTTTTTGGCGCAAAAAAGGGGAATTTCAGTATTTTTCCTCTAAAATAAGGGTAATTTCTGCATTTTTGACACCAAGTATGCGGTATTTCTGCATTTTTGACCTGAAATAAAAGGAATATCTGCAATTTTGCGCCAAAATAAGAGAAATTTTTGAAATTTTGTCCCAAAAAAGGGAAATTTCAGCAATTTTGCCCCATAATGAGGGGAATTTCTGCCGTTTGCCCCAAAATTAGGGGAATTTCTGCATTTTTGCTACCAAATTAAAGGCATTACTGTGTTTTTGCCCCAAAATAAGGGAAATTTCTGCATTTTTCCCCAAAATTAATTGGAATTTCTGCCTTTTTGCCCTAAAAAAAGAAGATTTTCTGCTTTTTTGGCACAAAATAAGGGGAATTTCAGTCTTCTTCTCTTAAATAAGTTTAATATCTGCAATTTGCCCTTAAATTAGAGGAAATTCTGCATTTTTGACCTAAAATGAGGGAAATTTCTGGATTTTTGTCCCATGATAAGGGAAATTTCTGCAATTTTGCCCAAAAATAAGGGAAATTTCTGCCTTTTGGCCTTAAAATGAGAATTTCTGCCTTTTTGCCCCAAAATATAAAGAATTTCTGCATTTTTGCCCCAAAATAATAGGAATTTCTGCCTTTTTGCCTCAAAATTAGTGAAAATTCTAAATTTTGCCACAAAATTAGTGAAATTTCTGAATTTTGCCCTAAAATTCGAAGCATTACTACATTTTTGTCCCAAAATATGGGAAATTTCTGCAATTTTGTTACAAACTAAGGGAAATTTCTTTCTTTTTTATCCCAAAATAATGGGAATTTCTGTATTTTTGCCACAATATAAGGGAAGTTTCTGCAATTTTATACTAAAATAAGTAAAATTTCTAAGCTTTTGCCTAAAAATAAGGGAAATTTCTGCCTATTTGGCCAAAAATAAGGAAAATTTCTGCATTTTTGCCACAAATTAAGGAAAATTTCTGCATTTTTGCCCAAAATTAACGGGAATTTCTGCCTTTTTGCCCTAAAATAAGGGGAATTTCTGCCTTTTTGCTACAAAATAAGGGGATTTTATTATTTTGGCCTAAAATAAGGGTAATTTCTGTATTTTTGGCCTAAAATAAGAAAAATTTCTGTCTTTTTGCCCTAAAATAAGGAAAATTTCTGCATTTTTACTCCAAAATAAGGGAAATTTCAGGATTTTTGCCCCAAAATAAGGGAAATTTCTAACTTTTTACCTCAAAATTAGGGGAATTTCCGCCTTTTTGCTCCAAAATTAGGGGCATTACTGTGTTTTACCCCAAAATAAAGGAAATTTCTGCATTTTTGCCCAAAATTATGTGGAATTTCTGCATTTTTGCTCTAAAATAAGAAGAATTTCTGCCATTTTGTCATAAAATAAGAGGAATTTCAGGCTTTTTCTCTAAAATAAGGGTAATTTCTGGAATATGCCCCTAAGAAAGCGTAATTTCTGTCTTTTTGACCTGAAATAAAAGGAATTTCTGTATTTTTGCCACAAGATAAGGGAAATTTCTGCAATTTTGCCCAAAAATAAGGGAAATTTCTGCAATTTTGTCCCAAAAATGGGAAATGTCAGCAATATAGCCCACAATAAGGGGAATTTCTGCGTTTTTGCCCCAAAATTAATGGAATTTCTGATTTTTGCCCCAAAATTAGAAGCATTACAGAATTTTTGCCCCAAAATAAGGGACATTTCTGCAATTTGCCTCAAAATAGAGAAATTTCTGCCTTTTTGATCCAAAAAAGGAAAATTTCTGCATTTTTTTCTCCAAAATTAGGGGAATTTCTGCAATTTTGCCCCAAAATAAGGGAAATTTCTGCAATTTTGTCCTAAAATTATTGGAATTTCTGCAATTTTGCCCCAAAATAAAGGAAATTTATGCAATTTTGCCCTATAATTAGGAGAATTTCTGCCTTTTTACCCTATAAGAAGAGAAATTTATGCAATTTTTCACCAAAATAAAAGAATTTTCTGCATTTTTGCTCCAAAATAAAGGGAATTTCTTCCTTTTTGAAACAAAAAAAGGGGAATTTCTGCAATTTTGTTCCAAAATAAGGGGAATTTCTGCATTTTTACCCCAAAATAAGGAGAATTTCTACAATTTTTTTTGAAAATTAGGGGAATTTCTGCAATTTTGACCCAAAATAATGGAAATTTCTGCAATTTTGCCCTAAAATTATGGGAATTTCGGCAATTTTGCCACAACATAAAGGAAATTTCTGCAATTTTGCTCTATAATTAGAGGAATTTCTGCATTTTTACCCTATAATAAGGGAAATTAATGCAATTTTGCAACAAAATAAGGGAATTTTCTTCATTTTTGCTCCAAAATAAAGGGAATTTCTGCCTTTTTGAAACAAAAAAAGGGGAATATCTTCAATTTTGTTCTAAAATAAGGGGAATTTCTGCATTTTTGCCCAAAATAAGGGGAATTTCTGCCTTTTTGCGCAAAAAAAGGGGGAATTTCAGTCTTTTTGCCCTAAAATAAGGGTAATTTCTGCATTTTTGACCCCAAGTAAGCTGAAATTCTGCAATTTTGCCCCAAAATAAGAGAAATTTCTGCAATTTTGTCTCAAAAAAGGAAATTTCAGCAATTTTGCCCCACAATAAGGGGAATTTCTGCCTTTTGCTTCAAAATTAGGGGAATTTCTGCCTTTTTGTCCCCAAATAAGGGGAATTTAGTCTTTTTGCTTTAAATAAGGGTAATTTCTGTATTTTTTGCCTAAAATAAGAGAAATTTCTGCATTTTTGCCCCAAAATAAGGGGAATTTCTGTATTTTTGTCCTGAATTAAGGAAAATTTCTGCATTTTTGCTCCAAAATAAGGGGAATTTCTGCAATTTTTTTTCAAAATTAGGGGAATTTCTGCAATTTTGTCCCAAAATAAGGAAAATTTCTGCAATTTTGCCCTTAAATTATGGGAATTTCTGCAATTTTGCCGCAACATAAAGGAAATTTCTGCAATTTTGTCCTATAATTAGGGGAATTTCTGCCTTTTTACCCTATAATAAGGGAAATTAATGCAATTTTGCAACAAAATAAAGGAATTTTCTTCATTTTTGCTCCAAAATAAAGGGAATTTCTGCCTTTTTGAAACAAAAAAAGGAGAATATCTTCAATTTTGTTCCAAAATAAGGGGAATTTCTGCATTTTTGCCCAAATAAGGGTAATTTCTGCCTTTTTGGCGCAAAAAAGGGGGAATTTCAGTATTTTTGCCCTAAAATAAGGGTAATTTCTGCATTTTTGACACCAAGTATGCGGTATTTCTGCATTTTTGATCTGAAATAAAAGGAATTTCTGCAATTTTGCACCAAAATAAGAGAAATTTTTGAAATTTTGTCCCAAAAAAGGGAAATTTCAGCAATTTTGCCCCATAATAAGGGGTATTTCTGCCGTTTGCCCCAAAATTAGGAGAATTTCTGCATTTTTGCTACCAAATTAAAGGCATTACTGTGTTTTTGCCCCAAAATAAGGGAAATTTCTGCATTTTTCCCCAAAATTAATTGGAATTTCTGCCTTTTTGCCCTAAAAAAAGAAGAATTTCTGCTTTTTTGGCACAATATAAGAGGAATTTCAGTCTTCTTCTCTTAAATAAGTTTAATAGCTGCAATTTGCCCTTAAATTAAAGGATATTCTACATTTTTGACCTAAAATGAGGGAAATTTCTGGATTTTTGTCCCATGATAAGGGAAAATTCTGCAATTTTGCCCAAAAATGAGGTAAATTTCTGCCTTTTGGCCTTAAAATGAGAATTTCTGCCTTTTTGCCCCACAATATAAAGAATTTCTGCATTTTTGCCCCAAAATAATAGGAATTTCTGCCTTTTTGCCTCAAAATTAGTGAAATTTCTAAATTTTGCCCCAAAATTAGTGAAATTTCTGAATTTTGCCCCAAAATTCGAAGCATTACAACATTTTTGTCCCAAAATATGAGAAATTTCTGCAATTTTGTTACAAAGTAAAGGAAATTTCTTTCTTTTTTATCCCAAAATAATGGGAATTTCTGTATTTTTGCCACAATATAAGGGAAGTTTCTGCAATTTTATACTAAAATAAGTTAAATTTCTAAGCTTTTGCCTTAAAATAAGGGAAATTTCTAGCTATTTGGCCAAAAATAAGGGAAATTTCTGCATTTTTGCCACAAATTAAGGAAAATTTCTGCATTTTTGCCCCAAATTAACGTGAATTTCTGCCTTTTTGCCCTAAAATAAGGGGAATTTCTGCCTTTTTGCCACAAAATAAGGAGATTTTATTCTTTTTGGCCTAAAATAAGGGTAATTTCTGTATTTTTGGCCTAAAATAAGGAGAATTTCTGTCTTTTTGCCCTAAAATAAGAAAAATTTTTGCATTTTTGCTCCAAAATAAGGGGAATTTCAGCATTTTTGCTCCAAAATAAGGAGAATTTCTGTTTTTTTACCTCAAAATTAGGGGAATTTCCGCCTTTTTGCTCCAAAATTGGGGGCATTACTGTGTTTTACCCCAAAATAAAGGAAATTTCTGCATTTTTGCCCAAAATTATGTGGAATTTCTGCATTTTTGCTCTAAAATAAGAAGAATTTCTGCCTTTTTGTCACAAAATAAGAGGAATTTCAGACTTTTTCTCTAAAATAAGAATAATTTCTGGAATTTGCCCCCAAGAAAGCGTAATTTCTGTCTTTTTGACCTGAAATAAAAGGAATTTCTGTATTTTTGCCACAAGATAAGGGAAATTTCTGCAATTTTCTGCAAAAATAAGGGAAATTTCTGCAATTTTGTCCCAAAAATGGGAAATTTCAGCAATATTGCCCACAATAAGGGGAATTTCTGCCTTTTTGCCCCAAAATTAATGGAATTTCTGATTTTTTCCCCAAAATTAGAAGCATTACAGAATTTTTGCTCTAAAATAAGGGACATTTCGGCAATTTGCCTCAAAATAGAGAAATTTCTGCCTTTTTGATCCAAAAAAAAAAAATTCTGCATTTTTGCTCCAAAATTAGGGAAATTTCTGCAATTTTGGCCCAAAATAAGGAAATTTCTGCAATTTTGTCCTAAAATTATGGGAATTTCTGCAATTTTTCCCAAAAATAATGGAAATTTATGCAATTTTGCCCTATAATTAGGAGAATTTCTGTCTTTTTACCCTATAATAAGTGAAATTTATGCAATTTTGCAGCAAAATAGGAAAGTTTTCTTCATTTTTGCTCCAAAATAAAGGGAATTTCTGCTTTTTTGAAACAAAAAAGGGGAATTTCTGCAATTTTGTTCCAAAATAAGGGGAATTTCTGCATTTTTGCCCCAAAATAAGTGGAATTTCTGCCTTTTTGGCGCAAAAAAGGGGGAATTTCAGTCTTTTTGCCCTAAAATAAGAGTAATTTCTGCATTTTTGACCCCAAATAAGCTGAATTTCTGCAATTTTGCGCGAAATAAGAAAAATTTCTGCAATTTTGTCCCTAAAAAAGGAAATTTCAGCAATTTTGCCCCACAATAAGGGGAATTTCTGCCTTTTGCTTCAAAATTAGGGGAATTTCTGCCTTTTTGCCCCAAAATAAGGGGAATTTAGTCTTTTTGCCTTAAATAATAGTAATTTCTGTATTTTTTGCCTAAAATAAGAGAAATTTCTGCATTTTTGCCCCAAATTAAGGGGAATTTCTGTATTTTTGCCCTGAATTAAGAAAAATTTCGGCATTTTTTCTACAAAATAAGGGGAATTTCTGCAATTTTTTTTCAAAATTAGGGGAATTTCTGCAATTTTGTCCCAAAATAAGGAAAATTTCTGCAATTTTGCCCTTAAATTATGGGAATTTCTGCAATTTTGCCGCAACATAAAGGAAATATCTGCAATTTTGTCCTATAATTAGGGGAATTTCTGCCTTTTTACCCTATAATAAGGGAAATTAATGCAATTTTGCAACAAAATAAGGGAATTTTCTTCATTTGTGCTCCAAAATAAAGGGAATTTCTGCCTTTTTGAAACAAAAAAAAGGGGAATTTCTGCAATTTCGTTCCAAAATAAGGGGAATTTCTGCATTTTTGCCCAAATAAGGGTAATTTCTGCCTTTTTGGCGCAAAAAAGGGGAATTTCAGTATTTTTGCTCTAAAATAAGGGTAATTTCTGCATTTTTGACACCAAGTATGCGGTATTTCTGCATTTTTGACCTGAAATAAAAGGAATATCTGCAATTTTGCACCAAAATAAGAGAAATTTTTGAAATTTTGTCCCAAAAAAGGGAAATTTCAGCAATTTTGCCCCATAATGAGGGGAATTTCTGCCGTTTGCCCCAAAATTAGGGGAATTTCTGCATTTTTGCTACCAAATTAAAGGCATTACTGTGTTTTTGCCCCAAAATAAGGGAAATTTCTGCATTTTTCCCCAAAATTAATTGGAATTTCTGCCTTTTTGCCCTAAAAAAAGAAGAATTTCTGCTTTTTTGGCACAAAATAAGGGGAATTTCAGTCTTCTTCTCTTAAATAAGTTTAATATCTGCAATTTGCCCTTAAATTAGAGGAAATTCTGCATTTTTGACCTAAAATGAGGGAAATTTCTGGATTTTTGTCCCATGATAAGGGAAATTTCTGCAATTTTGCCCAAAAATAAGGGAAATTTCTGCCTTTTGGCCCTAAAATAAGAATTTCTGCCTTTTTGCCCCAAAATATAAAGAATTTCTGCATTTTTGCCCCAAAATATTAGGAATTTCTGCCTTTTTGCCCCAAAATTAGTGAAATTTCTAAATTTTGCCCCAAAATTAGTGAAATTTCTGAATTTTGCCCCAAAATTAGAAGCATTACTACATTTTTGTCCCAAAATATGGGAAATTTCTGCAATTTTGTTACAAAGTAAGGGAAATTTCTTCTTTTTTACCCCAAAATAATGGGAATTTCTGTATTTTTGCCACAAAATAAGGGAAGTTTTTGCAATTTTATACTAAAATAAGTAAAATTTCTTAGCTTTTGCCTCAAAATAAGGGAAATTTCTGCCTATTTGGCCAAAAATAAGGAAAATTTCTGCATTTTTGCCACAAATTAAGGAAAATTTCTGCATTTTTGCCCAAAATTAACGGGAATTTCTGCCTTTTTGCCCTAAAATAAGGGGAATTTCTGCCTTTTTGCCACAAAATAAGGGGATTTTATTATTTTGGCCTAAAATAAGGGTAATTTCTGTATTTTTGGCCTAAAATAAGAAGAATTTCTGTCTTTTTGCCCTAAAATAAGGAAAATTTCTTCATTTTTGCTCCAAAATAAGGGGAATTTCAGCATTTTTGCCCCAAAATAAGGGGAATTTCTGCCTTTTTACCTCAAAATTAGGGGAATTTCTGCCTTTTTTCTCCAAAATTAGGGGCATTACTGTGTTTTACCCAAAAATAAAGGAAATTTCTGCATTTTTGCCCAAAATTATGTGGAATTTCTGCATTTTTGCTCTAAAATAAGAAGAATTTCTGCCTTTTTGTCACAAAATAAGAGGAATTTAAGGCTTTTTCTTTAAAATAAGGGTAATTTCTGGAATTTGCCCCCAAAGAAAGCGTAATTTCTGTCTTTTTGACCTGAAATAAAAGGAATTTCTGTATTTTTGCCACAAGATAAGGGAAATTTCTGCAATTTTGCCCAAAAATAAGGGAAATTTCTGCAATTTTGTCCCAAAAATGGGAAATTTCAGCAATATTACCCACAATAAGAGGAATTTCTGCCTTTTGCCCCAAAATTAATGGAATTTCTGATTTTTGCCCCAAAATTAGAAGCATTACAGAATTTTTGCCCCAAAATAAGGGACATTTCTGCAATTTGCCTCAAAATAGAAAAATTTCTGCCTTTTTGATCCAAAAAAGGAAAATTTCTGCATTTTTGCTCTGAAATTAGGGTATTTCTGCAATTTTGCCCCAAAATAAGGGAAATTTCTGCAATTTTGTCCTAAAATTATGGGAATTTCTGAAATTTTGCCCCAAAATAAGGGAAATTTATGCAATTTTGCCCTATAATTAGGAGAATTTCTGCCTTTTTACCCTATAATAAGGGAAATTTATGCAATTTTGCACCAAAATAAGGGAATTTTCTGCATTTTTGCTCCAAAATAAAGGGAATTTCTGCCTTTTTGAAACAAAAAAAGGGGAATTTCTGCAATTTTGTCCCAAAAAAATGTAATTTCAGCAATTTTGTCCCACAATAAGGGGAATTTCTGCCTTTTGCTTCAAAATTAGGGGAATTCCTGCCTTTTTGCTTCAAAATAAGGGGAATTTAGTCTTATTGCCTTAAATAAGGGTAATTTCTGTATTTTTTGCCTAAAATAAGAGAAATTTCTGCATTTTTGCCCCAAAATAAGGGGAATTTCTGTATTTTTGCCCTGAATTAAGGAAAATTTCTGCATTTTTGCTCCAAAATAAGGGGAATTTCTACAATTTTTTTTCAAAATTAGGGGAATTTCTGCAATTTTGTCCCAAAATAAGGGAAATTTCTGCAATTTTGCCACAACATAAAGGAAATTTCTGCAATTTTGCCTATAATTAGTTGAATTTCTGCCTTTTGACCCTATAATATGGGAAATTAATGCAATTTTGCAACAAAATAAAGGAATTTTCTTCATTTTTGCTCCAAAATAAAGGGAATTTCTGCCTTTTTGAAACAAAAAAAGGGGAATATCTTCAATTTTGTTCCAAAATAAGGGGAATTTCTGCATTTTTGCCCAAAATAAGGGAAATTTCTGCCTTTTTGGCGCAAAAAAGGGGGAATTTCAGTATTTTTGTCCTAAAATAAGGGTAATTTCCTTTTTTACACCAAGTATGCGGTATTTCTGCATTTTTGACCTGAAATAAGGGGAATTTCTGATAATTTTGCCTCAAAATAAAAGAAATTTTTGCAATTTTGTCCCAAAAAAGGGAAATTTCAGCAATTTTGCCCCACAATAAGAGGAATTTCTGCCGTTTGCCCCAAAATTAGGGGAATTTCTGCATTTTTGCCGCAAAATTAAAGGCATTACTGTGCTTTTGCCCAAAAATAAGGGAAATTTCTGCATTTTTCCCCAAAATTAATTGGAATTTCTGCCTTTTTGCCCTAAAATAAGAAGAATTTCTGCTTTTTTGGCACAAAATAATGGGAATTTCAGTCTTCTTCCCTTAAATATGTTTAATTTCTGCAATTGGCCCCCAAATTAGCGGAATTTCTGCCTTTTTGACCTAAAATGAGCGGAATTTCTGGATTTTTGTACCATGATAAGAGAAATTTCTGCAATTTTGCCCAAAAATAAGGGAAATTTCTGCCTTTTGGGCCCAAAATGAGGAGAATTTCTGCCTTTTTGCCCAAAAATAAAAATAATTTCTTCATTTTTGCCCTAAAATAATAGGAATTTCTGCCTTTTTGCCCCAAAATTAGTGAAATTTCTAAATTTTGCCCCAAAATTAGTGAAATTTTTGAATTTTGTCCCAAAATTAGAAGCATTACTACATTTTTGCCCCAAAATATGGGAAATTTCTGCAATTTTGTTACAAAGTATAGGAAATTTCTGCATTTTTATCCCAAAATAATCGGAATTTCTGCATTTTTGCCCCAAAATAAAGGAAGTTTCTGCAATTTTATTCTAAAATAAGTTAAATTTATAAGCTTTTGCCTCAAAACAAGGGAAATTTCTGCCTATTTGGCAAAAAATAAGGGAAATTTCTGCATTTTTGCCACAAATTAAGGAAAATTTCTGCATTTTTGCCCAAAATTAACGTGAATTTCTGCCCATTTGCCCTAAAATCAGGGGAATTTCTGCCTTTTTGCCACAAAATAAGGGGATTTTAGTCTTTTTGGCCTAAAATAAGGGTAATTTCTGTAATTTTGGCTTAAAATAAGGAGAATTTCTGTTTTTTTGCCCTAAAATAAGGAAAATTTCTGCATTTTTGCTCCAAAATAATGGGAATTTCAGCATTTTTGCGCCAAAATAAGGGGAATTTCTGCCTTTTTACCTCAAAATTAAGGGGAATTTCCGCCTTTTTGCTCCAAAATTAGGGGCATTACTGTGTTTTACCCCAAAATAAAGGAAATTTCTGCATTTTTGCCCAAAATTATGTGGAATTTCTGCATTTTTGCTCTAAAATAAGAAGAATTTCTGCCTTTTTGTCACAAAATAAGAGGAATTTCAGCCTTTTTCTCTAAAATAAGGGTAATTTCTGGAATTTGCCCCCAAGAAAGCGTAATTTCTGTCTTTTTGACCTGAAATAAAAGGAATTTCTCTATTTTTGCCACAAGATAAGAGAAATTTCTGCAATTTTGCCCAAAAATAAGGGAAATTTCTGCAATTTTGTCCCAAAAAAGGGAAATTTCAGCAATATTGCCCAAAATAAGGGGAATTTCTGCATTTTTGCCCCAAAATTAATGGAATTTCTGATTTTTGCCCCAAAATTAGAAGCATTACAGAATTTTTGCCCCAAAATAACGGACATTTCTGCAATTTGCCTCAAAATAGAGAAATTTCTGCATTTTTGATCCAAAAAAAGGAAAATTTCTGCATTTTTGCTCCAATATTAGGGGAATTTCTGCAATTTTGCTCCAACATTATGAAAATTTCTGCAATTTTTTCCTAAAATTATGGGAATTTCTGCAATTTTGCCCCAAAATAAGAGATATTTAAGCAATTTTGCCCTATAATTAGGAGAATTTCTGCCTTTTTACCCTATAATAAGGGAAATTTATGCAATTTTGCCCCAAAATAAGGCAATTTTCTGCATTTTTGCTCCAAAATAAGGGAATTTCTGCCTCTTTGAAACAAAAAAGGGGAATTTCTGCAATTTTGTTCCAAAATAAGGGAAATTTCTGCATTTTTGTCTCAAAATACGGGGAATTTCTGCCTTTTTGGCACGAAAAAGGGGGAATTTCAGTCTTTTTGCCCTAAAATAAGGGTAATTTCTGCATTTTGACCCCAAATAAGCTGAATTTCTGCAATTTTGCCCCAAAATAAAAGAAATTTCTGCAATTTTGTCCCAAAAGAAGGAAATTTCAGCAATTTTGTCCCACAATAAGGGGAATTTCTGCCTTTTGCTTCAAAATTAAAGGAATTTCTGCCTTTTTGCCCCAAAATAAGGGGAATTTAGTCTGTTTGCCTAAATAAGGGTAATTTCTGTATTTTTTGCCTAAAATAAGAGAAATTTCTGCATTTTTGCCCCAAAATAAGGGGAATTTCGGTATTTTTGCCCTGAATTAAGGAAAATTTCTGCATTTTTGCTCCAAAAAAAGAGGGGAATTTCTGCAATTTTTTTTTCAAAATTAGGGGAATTACTGAAATTTTGTCCCAAAATAAGGGAAATTTCTGCAATTTTGCCCTAAAATTATGGAAATTTCTTCAATTTTGCCGCAACATAAAGGAAATTTTTGCAATTTTGTCATACAATTAGGGGAATTTCTGCCTTTTTACCCTATAATAAGGGAAATTAATGCAATTTTGCACCAAAATAAAGGAATTTTCTTCATTTTTGCTCCAAAAAAGGGAATTTCTGCCTTTTTGAAACAAAAAAAAGGGGAATTTCTGCAATTTTGTTCCAAAATAAGGGGAATTTCTGCATTTTTGCCTAAAATAAGGGGAATTTCTGCCGTTTTGGCGCAAAAAAAGGGGGAATTTGAGTATTTTTACCCTAAAATAAGGGTAATTTCTGCATTTTTGACACCAAGTACGCAGTATTTTTGCATTTTTGACCTGAAATAAGGGGAATTTCTGCAATTTTGCTCCAAAATAAAAGAAAATTTTGCAATTTTGTCCCAAAAAAGAGAAATTTCAGAAATTTTTCCCCACAATAAAGGGAATTTCTTCTGTTTGCCCCAAAATTAGGGGAATTTCTGCATTTTTGCCGCAAAATTAAAGGCATTACTGTGTTTTTGCCCAAAAATAAGAGAAATTTCTGCATTTTTCCCCAAAATTAATTGGAATTTCTGCTTTTTTGCCCTAAAATAAGAAGAATTTCTGTTTTTTGGCACAAAATAAGGGGAATTTCAGTCTTCTTACCTTAAATAAGTTTAATTTCTGCAATTGGCCCCCAAATTAGCGGAATTTCTGCCTTTTTGACCTAAAATGAGGGGAATTTCAGGATTTTTGTCCCATGATAAGAGAAATTTCTGCAATTTTGCCCAAAAATAAGGAAAATTTCTGCCTTTTGACCCCAAAATTAGAAGAATTTCTGACTTTTTGCCCCAAAATAAAAAGACTTTCTGCATTTTTGCCCCAAAATAATAAAAATTTCTGCCTTTTTGCCTCAAAATTAGTGAAATTTCTAAATTTTGCCCCAATATTAGTGAAATTTCTGAATTTTGCCCCAAAATTAGAAGCATTACTACATTTTTGTCCCAAAATATGGGAAATTTCTGCAATTTTGTTACAAAGTAAGGGAAATTTCTGCCTTTTTACCCCAAAATAATGGGAATTTCTGCATTTTTGCCACAAAATATGGGAAGTTTCTGCAATTTTATACTAAAATAAGTTAAATTTATAAGCTTTTGCCTCAAAACAAGGGAAATATCTGCCTATTTGGCCAAAAATAAGGGAAATTTCTGCATTTTTGCCACAAATTAAGGAAAATTTCTGCATTTTTGCCCAAAATTAACGTGAATTTCTGCCTTTTGCCCTAAAATAAGGGGAATTTCTGCCTTTTTGCCACAAAATAAGGGGATTTTAGTCTTTTTGGCCTAAAATAAGGAAAATTTCTGCATTTTTGCTCCAAAATAAGGGGAATTTCAGCATTTTTGCGCCAAAATAAGGGGAATTTCTGCCTTTTTACCTCAAAATTGGGGGAATTTCTGCCTCTTTGCTTCAAAATTAGGGGCATTACTGTGTTTTACCTCAAAATAAAGGAAATTTCGGCATTTTTGCCCAAAATTATGTGGAATTTCTGCATTTTTGCTCTAAAATAAGAAAAATTTCTGCCTTTTTGTCACAAAATAAGAGGAATTTCAGCCTTTTTCTCTAAAATAAGGGTAATTTCTGGAATTTGCCCCCAAGAAAGCGTAATTTCTGTTTTTTGACCTGAAATAAAAAGAATTTCTGTATTTTTGCCACAAGATAATGGAAATTTCTGAAATTTTGCCCAAAAATAAAGGAAATTTCTGCAATTTCGTCCCAAAAAAAGGGAAATTTCAGCAATATTGCCCACAATAAGGGGAATTTCTGCTTTTTGCCCCAAAATTAATGGAATTTCTGATTTTTGCCCCAAAATTAGAAGCATTACAGAATTTTTGCCCCAAAATAAGAGACATTTCTGCAATTTGCCTAAAAATAAAAAAAAAAATTTCTGTCTTTTTGATCCAAAAAAGGAAAATTTCTGCATTTTTGCTCCAAAATTAGGAGAATTTCTGCAATTTTGCCCCAACATAAGGGAAATTTCTGCAATTTTGTCCTAAAATTTTGGGAATTTCTGCAATTTTGCTCCAAAATAAGAGAAATTTAGGCAATTTTGCCCTATAATTAGGAGAATTTCTGCCTTTTTACCCTATAATAAGGAAAATTTAT
This sequence comes from Micromys minutus, assembly GCF_963924665.1. Classification (NCBI taxonomy): domain Eukaryota; kingdom Metazoa; phylum Chordata; class Mammalia; order Rodentia; family Muridae; genus Micromys; species Micromys minutus. The sequence continues at coordinate 118,691 of NW_027667727.1, forward strand.
GCAATTTTGCACCAAAATAAGGAAATTTTCTGCATTTTTCCTCCAAAATAAAGGGAATTTCTGCCTTTTTGAAACAAAAAAGGGGAATTTCTGCAATTTTGTTCCAAAATAAGGGGAATTTCTGCCTTTTGCTTCAAAATTAGGAGAATTTCTGCCTTTTTGCGCCAAAATAAGGGGAATTTAGTCTTTTTGCCTTAAATAAGGGTAATTTCTGTATTTTTTGCCTAAAATAAGAGAAATTTCTGCATTTTTGCCCCAAAATAAGGGGAATTTCTGTATTTTTGCCTTGAATTAAGGAAAATTTCTGCATTTTTGCTCCAATATTAGGGGAATTTCTGCAATTTTGCTGCAACATAAGGGAAATTTCTGCCATTTTGTCCTAAAATTATGGGAATTTCTGCAATTTTGCCCCAATATAAGGAAAATTTATGCAATTTTGCCCTATAATTAGGAGAATTTCTGCCTTTTTACCCTATAATAAGGGAAATTTATGCAATTTTGCCCCAAAATAAGGCAATTTTCTGCATTTTTGCTCCAAAATAAGGGAATTTCTGCCTCTTTGAAACAAAAAAGGGGAATTTCTGCAATTTTGTTCCAAAATAAGGGAAATTTCTGCATTTTTGCCTCAAAATAAGGGGAATTTCTGCCTTTTTGGCACGAAAAAGGGGGAATTTCAGTCTTTTTGCCCTAAAATAAGGGTAATTTCTGCATTTTTGACCCCAAATAAGCTGAATTTCTGCAATTTTGCCCCAAAATAAAAGAAATTTCTGCAATTTTGTCCCAAAAGAAGGAAATTTCAGCAATTTTGTCCCTCAATAAGGGGAATTTCTGCCTTTTGCTTCAAAATTAAAGGAATTTCTGCCTTTTTGCCCCAAAATAAGGGGAATTTAGTCTTTTTGCCTTAAATAAGGGTAATTTCTGTATTTTTTGCCTAAAATAAGAGAAATTTCTGCATTTTTGCCCCAAAATAAGGGGAATTTCTGTATTTTTGCCCTGAATTAAGGAAAATTTCTGCATTTTTGCTCCAAAATAAGGGGAATTTCTGCAATTTTTTTTTTCAAAATTAGGGGAATTACTGAAATTTTGTCCCAAAATAAGGGAAATTTCTGCAATTTTGCTTTAAAATTATGGGAATTTCTTCAATTTTGCCGCAACATAAAGGAAATTTTTGCAATTTTGTCATATAATTAGGGGAATTTCTGCCTTTTTACCCTATAATAAGGGAAATTAATGCAATTTTGCAACAAAATAAAGGAATTTTCTTCATTTTTGCTCCAAAAAAGGGAATTTCTGCCTTTTTGAAACAAAAAAGGGGAATATCTGCAATTTTGTTCCAAAATAAGGGGAATTTCTGCATTTTTGCCCAAAATAAGGGGAATTTCTGCCGTTTTGGCGCAAAAAAATGGGGAATTTGAGTATTTTTACCCTAAAATAAGGGTAATTTCTGCATTTTTGACACCAAGTACGCAGTATTTTTGCATTTTTGACATGAAATAAGAAGAATTTCTGCAATTTTGCTCCAAAATAAGAGAAAATTTTGCAATTTTGTCCCAAAAAAGAGAAATTTCAGAAATTTTTCCCCACAATAAAGGGAATTTCTTCCGTTTGCCCCAAAATTAGGGGAATTTCTGCATTTTTGCGGCAAAATTAAAGGCATTACTGTGTTTTTGCCCAAAAATAAGGGAAATTTCTGCATTTTTCCCCAAAATTAATTGGAATTTCTGCCTTTTTGCCCTAAAATAAGAAGAATTTCTGTTTTTGGCACAAAATAAAGGGAATTTCAGTCTTCTTCCCTTAAATAAGTTTAATTTCTGCAATTGGCCCCCAAATTAGCGGAATTTCTGCCTTTTTGACCTAAAATGAGGGGAATTTCAGGATTTTTGTCCCATGAGAAGAAAAATTTCTGCAATTTTGCCCAAAAATAAGGGAAAATTCTGCCTTTTGACCCCAAAATGAGGAGAATTTCTGACTTTTTTCCCCAAAATAAAAAGACTTTCTGCATTTTTGCCCCAAAATAATAAAAATTTCTGCCTTTTTGCCTCAAAATTAGTGAAATTTCTAAATTTTGCCCCAAAGTTAGTGAAATTTCTGAATTTTGGCCCAAAATGAGAAGCATTACTACAGTTTTGCCCCAAAATATGGGAAATTTCTGCAATTTTGTTACAAAGTAAGGGAAATTTCTGCCTTTTTACCCCAAAATAATGGGAATTTCTGCATTTTTGCCACAAAATAAAGGAAGTTTCTGCAATTTTATACTAAAATAAGTTAAATTTATAAGCTTTTTCCTCAAAACAAGGGAAATTTCTGCCTATTTGGCCAAAAATAAGGGAAATTTCTGCAATTTTGCCACAACATAAAGGAAATTTCTGCAATTTTGCTTATAATTAGATGAATTTCTGCCTTTTTACCCTATAATATTTGAAATTAATGCAATTTTGCAACAAAATAAAGGAATTTTCTTCATTTTTGCTCCAAAATAAAGGGAATTTCTGCCTTTTTGACACAAAAAAAGGGGAATATCTTCAATTTTGTTCCAAAATAAGGGGAATTTCTGCATTTTTGCCCAAAATAAGGGAAATTTCTGCCTTTTTGGCGCAAAAAAGGGGGAATTTCAGTATTTTTGTCCTAAAATAAAGGTAATTTCCTTTTTTACACCAAGTATGCGGTATTTCTGCATTTTTGACCAGAAATAAGGGGAATTTCTGATAATTTTGCCTCAAAATAAGAGAAATTTTTGCAATTTTGTCCCAAAAAAGGGAAATTTCAGCAATTTTGCCCCACAATAAGAGGAATTTCTGCCGTTTGCCCCAAAATTAGGGGAATTTCTGCATTTTTGCCGCTAAATTAAAGGCATTACTGTGTTTTTGCCCAAAAATAAGGGAAATTTCTGCATTTTTCCCCAAAATTAATTGGAATTTCTGCCTTTTTGCCCTAAAATAAGAAGAATTTCTGCTTTTTTGGCACAAAATAATGGGAATTTCAGGCTTCTTCCCTTAAATAAGGTTAATTTCTGCAATTGGCCCCCAAATTAGCGGAATTTCTGCCTTTTTGACCTAAAATGAGGGGAATTTCTGGATTTTTGTACCATGATAAGAGAAATTTCTGCAATTTTGCCCAAAAATAAGGGAAATTTCTGCCTTTTGGCCCCAAAATGAGGAGAATTTCTGCCTTTTTGCCCCAAAATAAAAAGAATTTCTTCATTTTTGCCCTAAAGGAATTTCTGCTTTTTTGCCCCAAAATTAGTGAAATTTCTAAATTTTGCCCCAAAATTAGTGAAATTTTTGAATTTTGTCTCAAAATTAGAAGCATTACTACATTTTTGCCTCAAAATATGGGAAATTTCTGCAATTTTGTTACAAAGTAAGGGAAATTTCTGCCTTTTTATCCCAAAATAATGAAAATTTCTGCATTTTTGCCACAAAATAAAGGAAGTTTCTGCAATTTTATACTAAAATAAGTTAAATTTATAAGCTTTTGCCTCAAAACAAGGGAAATTTCTGCCTATTTGGCCAAAAATAAGAGAAATTTCTGCATTTTTGCCACAAATTAAGGAAAATTTCTGCATTTTTGCCCCAAATTAACGTGAATTTCTGCCTTTTTGCCCTAAAATCAGGAGAATTTCTGCCTTTTTGCCACAAAATAAGGGGATTTTAGTCTTTTTGGCCTAAAATAAGGGTAAATTCTGTAATTTTGGCTTAAAATAAGGAGAATTTCTGTTTTTTTGCTCTAAAATAAGGAAAATTTCTGCATTTTTGCTCCAAAATAAGGGGAATTTCAGCATTTTTGCGCCAAAATAAGGGGAATTTCTGCCTTTTTACCTCAAAATTAGGGGAATTTCCGCCTTTTTGCTCCAAAATTAGGGGCATTACTGTGTTTTACCCCAAAATAAAGGAAATTTCTGCATTTTTGCCCAAAATTATGTGGAATTTCTGCATTTTTGCTCTAAAATAAGAAGAATTTCTGCCTTTTTGTCACAAAATAAGAGGAATTTCAGCCTTTTTCTCTAAAATAGGGTAATTTCTGGAATTTGCCCCCAAGAAAGCGTAATTTCTGTATTTTTGACCTGAAATAAAAGGAATTTCTCTATTTTTGCCACAAGATAAGGGAAATATCTGCAATTTTGCCCAAAAATAAGGGAAATTTCTGCAATTTTGTCCCAAAAAAGGGAAATTTCAGCAATATTGCCCACAATAAGGGGAATTTCTGCCTTTTTGCCCCAAAATTAATGGAATTTCTGATTTTTGCCCCAAAATTAGAAGCATTACAGAATTTTTGCCCCAAAATAACGGACATTTCTGCAATTTGCCTCAAAATAGAGAAATTTCTGCATTTTTGATCCAAAAAAAGGAAAATTTCTGCATTTTTGCTCCAATATTAAGGGAATTTCTGCAATTTTGCTCCAACATAAGGGAAATTTCTGCAATTTTGTCCTAACATTATGGGAATTTCTGCAATTTTGCCCCAAAATAAGAGAAATTTAGGCAATTTTGCCCTAAAGTTAGGAGAATTTCTGCCTTTTTACCCTATAATAAGGGAAATTTATGCAATTTTGCCCCAAAATAAGGCAATTTTCTGCATTTTTGCTCCAAAATAAGGGAATTTCTGCCTCTTTGAAACAAAAAAGGGGAATTTCTGCAATTTTGTTCCAAAATAAGGGAAATTTCTGCATTTTTGCCCAAAATAAGGGGAATTTCTGCCGTTTTGGCGAAAAAAAGGGGGAATTTGAGTATTTTTACCCTAAAATAAGGGTAATTTCTGCATTTTTGACACCAAGTACGCAGTATTTTTGCATTTTTGACCTGAAATAAAGGGAATTTCCGCAATTTTGCTCCAAAATAAGAGAAAATTTCGCAATTTTGTCCCAAAAAGGGAAATTTCAGAAATTTTGCCCCACAATAAAGGGAATTTCTTTTGTTTGCCCCAAAATTAGGGGAATTTCTGCATTTTTCCGCAAAATTAAAGGCATTACTGTGTTTTTGCCCAAAAATAAGAGAAATTTCTGCATTTTTCCCCAAAATTAATTGGAATTTCTGCCTTTTTGCCCGAAAATAAGAAGAATTTCTGTTTTTTGGCACAAAATAAGGGGAATTTCAGTCTTCTTCTCTTAAATAAGTTTAATTTCTGCAATTGGCCCCCAAATTAGCGGAATTTCTGCCTTTTTGACCTCAAATGAGGGGAATTTCAGGATTTTTGTCCCATGATAAGAGAAATTTCTGCAATTTTGCCCAAAAATAAGGGAAATTTCTGCCTTTTGACCCCAAAATGAGAATTTCTGACTTTTTGCCCCAAAATAAAAAGACTTTCTGCATTTTTGCCCCAAAATAATAAAAATTTCTGCCTTTTTGCCTCAAAATTAGTGAAATTTCTAAATTTTGCCCCAAAATTTGTGAAATCTGAATTTTGCCCCAAAATTAGAAGCATTACTACATTTTTGCCCCAAAATATGGGAAATTTCTGCAATTTTGTTACAAAGTAAAGGAAATTTCTGCCTTTTTACCCCAAAATAATGGGAATTTCTGCATTATTGCCACAAAATATGGGAAGTTTCTGCAATTTTATATTAAAATAAGTTAAATTTATAAGCTTTTGCCTCAAAACAAGGGAAATATCTGCCTATTTGGCAAAAAATAAGGGAAATTTCTGCATTTTTGCCACAAATTAAGGAAAATTTCTGCATTTTTGCCCAAAATTAACGTGAATTTCTGCCTTTTGCCCTAAAATAAGGGGAATTTCTGCCTTTTTGCCACAAAATAAGGGGATTTTAGTCTTTTTGGCCTCAAATAAGGGTAATTTCTGTATTTTTGGCCTAAAATAAGGAGAATTTCTATTTTTTTGCCCTAAAATAATGAAAATTTCTGCATTTTTGCTCCAAAATAAGGGGAATTTCAGCATTTTTGCGCCAAAATAAGGGGAATTTCTGCCTTTTTACCTAAAAATTAGGGGAATTTCCGCTTTTGTGCTTCAAAATTAGGGGCATTACTGTGTTTTACCCCAAAATATAGGAAATTTCGGCATTTTTGCCCAAAATTATGTGGAATTTCTGCATTTTTGCTCTAAAATAAGAAGAATTTCTGCCTTTTTGTCACAAAATAAGAGGAATTTCAGCCTTTTTCTCTAAAATAAGGGTAATTTCTGGAATTTGCCCCCAAGTAAGCGTAATTTCTGTTTTTTGACCTGAAATAAAAAGAATTTCTGTATTTTTGCCACAAGATATTGGAAATTTCTGAAATTTTGCCCAAAAATAAAGGAAATTTCTGCAATTTCGTCCCAAAAAAAGGGAAATTTCAGCAATATTGCCCACAATAAGGGGAATTTCTGCCTTTTTGCCCCAAAATTAATGGAATTTCTGATTTTTGCCCCAAAATTAGAAGCATTACAGAATTTTTGCCCCAAAATAAGAGACATTTCTGCAATTTGCCTAAAAATAAAAAAAAATTTCTGCCTTTTTGATCCAAAAAAGGAAAATTTCTGCATTTTTGCCCCAAAATTAGGAGAATTTCTGCAATTTTGCCCCAACATAAGGGAAATTTCTGCAATTTTGTCCTAAAATTATGGGAATTTCTGCAATTTTGCTCCAAAATAAGAGAAATTTAGGCAATTTTGCCCTATAATTAGGAGAATTCCTGCCTTTTTACCCTATAATAAGGAAAATTTATGCAATTTTGCACCAAAATAAGGGAATTTTCTGCATTTTTGCTCCAAAATAAAGGGAATTTCTGCCTTTTTGAAACAAAAAAGGGGAATTTCTGCAATTTTGTTCCAAAATAAGGGGAATTTCTGCCTTTTGCTTCAAAATTAGGAGAATTTCTGCCTTTTTGCGCCAAAATAAGGGGAATTTAGTCTTTTTGCCTTAAATAAGGGTAATTTCTGTATTTTTTGCCTAAAATAAGAGAAATTTCTGCATTTTTGCCCCAAAATAAGGGGAATTTCTGTATTTTTGCCTTGAATTAAGGAAAATTTCTGCATTTTTGCTCCAATATTAGGGGAATTTCTGCAATTTTGCTGCAACATAAGGGAAATTTCTGCCATTTTGTCCTAAAATTATGGGAATTTCTGCAATTTTGCCCCAAAATAAGGAAAATTTATGCAATTTTGCCCTATAATTAGGAGAATTTCTGCCTTTTTACCCTATAATAAGGGAAATTTATGCAATTTTGCCCCAAAATAAGGCAATTTTCTGCATTTTTGCTCCAAAATAAGGGAATTTCTGCCTCTTTGAAACAAAAAAGGGGAATTTCTGCAATTTTGTTCCAAAATAAGGGAAATTTCTGCATTTTTGCCTCAAAATAAGGGGAATTTCTGCCTTTTTGGCACGAAAAAGGGGGAATTTCAGTCTTTTTGCCCTAAAATAAGGGTAATTTCTGCATTTTTGACCCCAAATAAGCTGAATTTCTGCAATTTTGCCCCAAAATAAAAGAAATTTCTGCAATTTTGTCCCAAAAGAAGGAAATTTCAGCAATTTTGTCCCTCAATAAGGGGAATTTCTGCCTTTTGCTTCAAAATTAAAGGAATTTCTGCCTTTTTGCCCCAAAATAAGGGGAATTTAGTCTTTTTGCCTTAAATAAGGGTAATTTCTGTATTTTTTGCCTAAAATAAGAGAAATTTCTGCATTTTTGCCCCAAAATAAGGGGAATTTCTGTATTTTTGCCCTGAATTAAGGAAAATTTCTGCATTTTTGCTCCAAAATAAGGGGAATTTCTGCAATTTTTTTTCAAAATTAGGGGAATTACTGAAATTTTGTCCCAAAATAAAAGAAATTTCTGCAATTTTGCCCTAAGATTATGGGAATTTCTTCAATTTTGCCGAAACATAAAGGAAATTTTTGCAATTTTGTCATACAATTAGGGGAATTTCTGCCTTTTTACCCTATAATAAGGGAAATTAATGCAATTTTGCAACAAAATAAAGGAATTTTCTTCATTTTTGCTCCAAAAAAGGGAATTTCTGCCTTTTTGAAACAAAAAAAGGGGAATTTCTGCAATTTTGTTCCAAAATAAGGGGAATTTCTGCATTTTTGCCCAAAATAAGGGGAATTTCTGCCTTTTTGGCACAAAAAAATGGGGAATTTGAGTATTTTTACCCTAAAATAAGGGTAATTTCTGCATTTTTGACACCAAGTACGCAGTATTTTTGCATTTTTGACATGAAATAAGGGGAATTTCTGCAATTTTGCTCCAAAATAAGAGAAAATTTTGCAATTTTGTCCCAAAAAAAAGAAATTTCAGAAATTTTGCCCCACAATAAAGGGAATTTCTTCCGTTTGCCCCAAAATTAGGGGAATTTCTGCATTTTGCCGCAAAATTAATGGCATTACTGTGTTTTTGCCCAAAAATAAGAGAAATTTCTGCATTTTTCACCAAAATTAATTGGAATTTCTGCCTTTTTGCCCTAAAATAAGAAGAATTTCTGTTTTTTGGCAATAAATAATGGGAATTTCAGTCTTCTTCCGTTAAATAAGTTTAATTTCTGAAATTGGCCCCCAAATTAGCGGAATTTCTGCCTTTTTGACCTCAAATGAGGGGAATTTCAGGATTTTTGTCCCATGATAAGAGAAATTTCTGCAATTTTGCCCAAAAATAAGGGAAATTTCTGCCTTTTGACCCCAAAATGAGAATTTCTGACTTTTTGCCCCAAAATAAAAAGACTTTCTGCATTTTTGCCCCAAAATAATAAAAATTTCTGCCTTTTTGCCTCAAAATTAGTGAAATTTCTAAATTTTGCCCCAAAATTTGTGAAATCTGAATTTTGCCCCAAAATTAGAAGCATTACTACATTTTTGCCCCAAAATATGGGAAATTTCTGCAATTTTGTTACAAAGTAAAGGAAATTTCTGCCTTTTTACCCCAAAATAATGGGAATTTCTGCATTATTGCCACAAAATATGGGAAGTTTCTGCAATTTTATATTAAAATAAGTTAAATTTATAAGCTTTTGCCTCAAAACAAGGGAAATATCTGCCTATTTGGCAAAAAATAAGGGAAATTTCTGCATTTTTGCCCAAAATTAACGTGAATTTCTGCCTTTTGCCCTAAAATAAGGGGAATTTCTGCCTTTTTGCCACAAAATAAGGGGATTTTAGTCTTTTTGGCCTCAAATAAGGGTAATTTCTGTATTTTTGGCCTAAAATAAGGAGAATTTCTATTTTTTTGCCCTAAAATAATGAAAATTTCTGCATTTTTGCTCCAAAATAAGGGGAATTTCAGCATTTTTGCGCCAAAATAAGGGGAATTTCTGCCTTTTTACCTAAAAATTAGGGGAATTTCCGCTTTTGTGCTTCAAAATTAGGGGCATTACTGTGTTTTACCCCAAAATATAGGAAATTTCGGCATTTTTGCCCAAAATTATGTGGAATTTCTGCATTTTTGCTCTAAAATAAGAAGAATTTCTGCCTTTTTGTCACAAAATAAGAGGAATTTCAGCCTTTTTCTCTAAAATAAGGGTAATTTCTGGAATTTGCCCCCAAGTAAGCGTAATTTCTGTTTTTTGACCTGAAATAAAAAGAATTTCTGTATTTTTGCCACAAGATATTGGAAATTTCTGAAATTTTGCCCAAAAATAAAGGAAATTTCTGCAATTTCGTCCCAAAAAAAGGGAAATTTCAGCAATATTGCCCACAATAAGGGGAATTTCTGCCTTTTTGCCCCAAAATTAATGGAATTTCTGATTTTTGCCCCAAAATTAGAAGCATTACAGAATTTTTGCCCCAAAATAAGAGACATTTCTGCAATTTGCCTAAAAATAAAAAAAAATTTCTGCCTTTTTGATCCAAAAAAGGAAAATTTCTGCATTTTTGCCCCAAAATTAGGAGAATTTCTGCAATTTTGCCCCAACATAAGGGAAATTTCTGCAATTTTGTCCTAAAATTATGGGAATTTCTGCAATTTTGCTCCAAAATAAGAGAAATTTAGGCAATTTTGCCCTATAATTAGGAGAATTCCTGCCTTTTTACCCTATAATAAGGAAAATTTATGCAATTTTGCACCAAAATAAGGGAATTTTCTGCATTTTTGCTCCAAAATAAAGGGAATTTCTGCCTTTTTGAAACAAAAAAGGGGAATTTCTGCAATTTTGTTCCAAAATAAGGGGAATTTCTGCCTTTTGCTTCAAAATTAGGAGAATTTCTGCCTTTTTGCGCCAAAATAAGGGGAATTTAGTCTTTTTGCCTTAAATAAGGGTAATTTCTGTATTTTTTGCCTAAAATAAGAGAAATTTCTGCATTTTTGCCCCAAAATAAGGGGAATTTCTGTATTTTTGCCTTGAATTAAGGAAAATTTCTGCATTTTTGCTCCAATATTAGGGGAATTTCTGCAATTTTGCTGCAACATAAGGGAAATTTCTGCCATTTTGTCCTAAAATTATGGGAATTTCTGCAATTTTGCCCCAAAATAAGGAAAATTTATGCAATTTTGCCCTATAATTAGGAGAATTTCTGCCTTTTTACCCTATAATAAGGGAAATTTATGCAATTTTGCAAAAAAATAAGGGAATTTTCTGCATTTTTGCTCCAAAATAAGGGAATTTCTGCCTCTTTGAAACAAAAAAGGGGAATTTCTGCAATTTTGTTCCAAAATAAGGGAAATTTCTGCATTTTTGCCTCAAAATAAGGGGAATTTCTGCCTTTTTGGCACGAAAAAGGGGGAATTTCAGTCTTTTTGCCCTAAAATAAGGGTAATTTCTGCATTTTTGACCCCAAATAAGCTGAATTTCTGCAATTTTGCCCCAAAATAAAAGAAATTTCTGCAATTTTGTCCCAAAAGAAGGAAATTTCAGCAATTTTGTCCCTCAATAAGGGGAATTTCTGCCTTTTGCTTCAAAATTAAAGGAATTTCTGCCTTTTTGCCCCAAAATAAGGGGAATTTAGTCTTTTTGCCTTAAATAAGGGTAGTTTCTGTATTTTTTGCCTAAAATAAGAGAAATTTCTGCATTTTTGCCCCAAAATAAGGGGAATTTCTGTATTTTTGCCCTGAATTAAGGAAAATTTCTGCATTTTTGCTCCAAAATAAGGGGAATTTCTGCAATTTTTTTTCAAAATTAGGGGAATTACTGAAATTTTGTCCCAAAATAAAAGAAATTTCTGCAATTTTGCCCTAAGATTATGGGAATTTCTTCAATTTTGCCGAAACATAAAGGAAATTTTTGCAATTTTGTCATACAATTAGGGGAATTTCTGCCTTTTTACCCTATAATAAGGGAAATTAATGCAATTTTGCAACAAAATAAAGGAATTTTCTTCATTTTTGCTCCAAAAAAGGGAATTTCTGCCTTTTTGAAACAAAAAAAGGGGAATTTCTGCAATTTTGTTCCAAAATAAGGGGAATTTCTGCATTTTTGCCCAAAATAAGGGGAATTTCTGCCTTTTTGGCACAAAAAAATGGGGAATTTGAGTATTTTTACCCTAAAATAAGGGTAATTTCTGCATTTTTGACACCAAGTACGCAGTATTTTTGCATTTTTGACATGAAATAAGGGGAATTTCTGCAATTTTGCTCCAAAATAAGAGAAAATTTTGCAATTTTGTCCCAAAAAAAAGAAATTTCAGAAATTTTGCCCCACAATAAAGGGAATTTCTTCCGTTTGCCCCAAAATTAGGGGAATTTCTGCATTTTGCCGCAAAATTAATGGCATTACTGTGTTTTTGCCCAAAAATAAGAGAAATTTCTGCATTTTTCACCAAAATTAATTGGAATTTCTGCCTTTTTGCCCTAAAATAAGAAGAATTTCTGTTTTTTGGCAATAAATAATGGGAATTTCAGTCTTCTTCCGTTAAATAAGTTTAATTTCTGAAATTGGCCCCCAAATTAGCAGAATTTCTGCCTTTTTGACCTAAAATGAGGGGAATTTCAGGATTTTTGTCCCATGATAAGAGAAATTTCTGAAATTTTGCCCAAAAATAAGGGAAATATCTGCCTTTTGACCCCAAAATGAGGAGAATTTCTGACTTTTTGCCCCAAAATAAAAAGACTTTCTGCATTTTCGCCCCAAAATAATAAAAATTTATGCCTTTTTGCCTCAAAATTAGTGAAATTTCTAAATTTTGCACCAAAATTAGTGAAATTTCTGAATTTTGCCTCAAAATTAGAAGCATTACTACATTTTTGCCCCAAAATATGGGAAATTTCTGCAATTTTGTTACAAAGTAAGGGAAATTTTTGCCTTTTTACCCCAAAATAATGGGAATTTCTGCATTTTTGCCACAAAATATGGGAAGTTTCTGCAATTTTATACTAAAATAAGATAAATTTATAAGCTTTTGCCTCAAAACAAGGAAAATATCTGCGTTTTTGGCCAAAAATAAGGGAAATTTCTGCATTTTTGCCACAAATTAAGCAAAATTTCTGCATTTTTGCCCAAAATTAATGTGAATTTCTGCCTTTTGCCCTAAAATAAGGGGAATTTCTGCCTTTTTGCCACAAAATAAGGGGATTTTAGTCTTTTTGGCCTAAAATAAGGGTAATTTCTGTATTTTTGGCCTAAAATAAGAAGAATTTCTATTTTTTTGCCCTAAAATAAGGAAAATTTCTGCATTTTTGCTCCAAAATAAGGGGAATTTCAGCATTTTTGCGCCAAAATAAGGGGAATTTCTGCCTTTTTACCTTAAAATTAGGGGAATTTCCACCTTTGTGCTTCAAAATTAGGGGCATTACTGTGTTTTACAACAAAATAAAGGAAATTTCTGCATTTTTGCCCAAAATTATGTGGAATTTCTGCATTTTTGCTCTAAAATAAGAAGAATTTCTTCCTTTTTGTCACAAAATAAGAGGAATTTCAGCCTTTTTCTCTAAAATAAGGGTAATTTCTGGAATTTGCCCCCAAGAAAGCGTAATTTCTGTTTTTTGACCTGAAATAAAAAGAATTTCTGTATTTTTGCCACAAGATAATGGAAATTTCTGAAATTTTGCCCAAAAATAAAGGAAATTTCTGCAATTTCGTCCCAAAAAAAGGGAAATTTCAGCAATATTGCCCACAATAAGGGGAATTTCTGCCTTTTTGCCCCAAAATTAATGGAATTTCTGATTTTTGCCCCAAAATTAGAAGCATTACAGAATTTTTGCCCCAAAATAAGGAACATTTCTGCAATTTGCCTCAAAAAAAAATTTCTACATTTTTGATCCAAAAAAAGAAAATTTCTGCATTTTTGCTCCAAAATTAGGAGAATTTCTGCAATTTTGCCCAAACATAAGGGAAATTTCTGCAATTTTGTCCTAAAATTATGGGAATTTCTGCAATTTTGCCCCAAAATAAGAGAAATTTAGGCAATTTTGCCCTATAATTAGGAGAATTTCTGCCTTTTTACCCTATAATAAGGGAAATTTATGAAATTTTGCACCAAAATAAGGGAATTTTCTCCATTTTTGCTCTAAAATAAAGGGAATTTCTGCCTTTTTGAAACAAAAAAGGGGAATTTCTGCAATTTTGTTCCAAAATAAGGGGAATTTCTGCCTTTTGCTTCAAAATTAGGAGAATTTCTGCCTTTTTGCGCCAAAATAAGGGGAATTTAGTCTTTTTGCCTTAAATAAGGGTAATTTCTGAATTTTTTGCCTAAAATAAGAGAAATTTCTGCATTTTTGCCCCAAAATAACAGGGAATTTCTGTATTTTTGCCTTGAATTAAAGAAAATTTCTGCATTTTTGCTCCAAAATAAGGGGAATTTCTCCAATTTTGTCCCAAAATAAGGGAAATTTCTGCAATTTTGCCCTAAAATTATGGGAATTTCTGCAATTTTGCTGCAACATAAAGGAAATTTCTGCAATTTTGTCATATAATTAGGGGAATTTCTACCTTTTTACCATATAATAAAGGAAATTAATGCAATTTTGCAACAAAATAAGGAAATTTTCTTCATTTTTGCTCCAAAATAAAGGGAATTTCTGCCTTTTTGAAACAAAAAAGGGGTATTTCTTCAATTTTGTTTCAAAATAAGGGGAATTTTTGCATTTTTGCCTAAAATAAGGAAAATTTCTGCCTTTTTGGCGCAAAAAAGGGGGAAATTCAGTATTTTTGCTCTAAAATAAGGGTAATTTCTGCATTTTTGACACCAAGTATGTGGTATTTCTGCATTTTTGACCTGAAATAAGGGGAATTTCTGATAATTTTGCTCCAAAATAAGAGAAATTTTTGCAATTTTGTCCCAAAAAAGGGAAATTTCAGCAATTTTGCCCCACATTAAGGGGAATTTCTGCCATTTGCCCCAAAATTAGGGGAATTTCTGCATTTTTCCCCAAAATTAATTGGAATTTCTGCATTTTTCCTTAAAATAAGAAGAATTTCTGCTTTTTTTGGCACAAAATAAGGGGAATTTCAGTCTTCTTCTCTTAAATAAGTTTAATTTCTGCAATTTGCCCCCAAATTAGCGGAATTTCTGCCTTTTTGACCTAAAATGAGGGGAATTTCTGGATTATGTCCCATGATAAGGGAAATTTCTGCAATTTTGCCCAAAAAAAAGGGAAATTTCTGCGTTTTGGACCCAAAATGAGAAGAATTTCTGCTTTTTTGCCCCAAAATAAAAATAATTTCTGCATTTTTGCCCCAAAATAATAGGAATTTCTGCCTTTTTGCCCCAAAATTAGTGAAATTTCTGAATTTTTCCCCAAAATTAGTGAAATTTCTAAATTTTGCCCCAAAATTAGAAGCATTACTACATTTTTGCCCTAAAATATGGGAAATTTCTGCAATTTTGTTACAAAGTAAGGGAAATTTCTTCCTTTTTACCCCAAAATAATGGGAATTTCTGCATTTTTGCCACAAAATAAGGGAAGTTTCTGCAATTTTATAATAAAATAAGTTAAATTTCTAAGCTTTTGCCTCAAAACCAGGTAATTATCTGCCTATTTGGCCAAAAATAAGGGAAATTTCTGCATTTTTGCCATAAATTAAGGAAAATTTCTGCATTTTTGCCCAAAATTAACGTGAATTTCTGCCTTTTTGCCCTAAAATAAGGGGAATTTTTGCCTTTTTGCCACAAAATAAGGGGATTTTAGTCTTTTTGGCCTAAAATAAGGGTAATTTCTGTATTTTTGGCCTAAAATAAGGGGAATTTCTGCCTTTTTACCTCAAAATTAGGGGAATTTCCACCTTTTTGCTCCAAAATTAGGGACATTACTGTGTTTTACCCCAAAATAAAGGAAATTCCTGCATTTTTGCCCAAAATTATGTGGAATTTCTGCATTTTTGCTCTAAAATAAGAAGAATTTCTGCCTTTTTGTCACAAAATAAGAGGAATTTCAGGCTTTTTCTCTAAAATAAAGATAATTTCTAGAATTTGCCCCCAAGAAAGCGTAATTTCTGTCTTTTTGACCTGAAATAAAAGGAATTTCTGTATTTTTGCCACAAGATAAGGGAGATTTCTGCAATTTTGCCCAAAAATAAGGGAAATTTCTGCAATTTTGTCCCAAAAAAGGAAAATTTCAGCAATATTGCCCACAATAAGGGGAATTTCTGCCTTTTTGCCTCAAAATTAATGGAATTTCTTCTTTTGGCCCCAAAATTAGAAGGATTACAGAATTTTTGCCCCAAAATAAGGGACATTTCTGCAATTTGCCTCAAAATAGAGAAATTTCTGCCTATTTGATCCAAAGAAGGAAAATTTCTGCATTTTTGCTCCAAAATTAGGGGAATTTCTGCAATTTTGCCCTAACATAAGGGAAATTTCTGCAATTTTGTCCTAAAATTATGGGAATTTCTGAAATTTTGCCCCAAAATAAGGGAAATTTATGCAATTTTGCTCTATAATTAGGAGAATTTCTGCCTTTTTACCTATAATAAGGGAAATTTATGCAATTTTGCAAAAAAATAAGGGAATTTTCTGCATTTTTGCTCCAAAATAAAGGGAATTTCTGCCTTTTTGAAAAAAAAGGGAAATTTCTGCAATTTTGTTCCAAAATAAAGGGAATTTCTGCATTTTTACCCCAAAATAAGGGGAATTTCTGCCTTTTTGCCCCAAAATTAGTGAAATTCCTGAATTTTTCCCCAAAATTAGTGAAATTTCTTTTTTTTGCCCTAAAATTAGAAGCATTACTACATTTTTGCCCCAAAATATGGGAAATTTCTGCAATTTTGTTACAAAGTAAGGGAAATTTCTTCTTTTTTACCCCAAAATAATGGGAATTTCTGCATTTTTGCCACAAAATAAGGGAAGTTTCTGCAATTTTATAATAAAATAAGTTAAATTTCTAAGCTTTTGCCTCAAAACAAGAGAAATATCTGCCTATTTGGCCAAAAATAAGGGAAATTTCTGCATTTTTGCCATAAATTAAGGAAAATTTCTGCATTTTTGCCCAAAATTAAGGTGAATTTCTGCCTTTTTGCCCTAAAATAAGGGGAATTTCTGCCGTTTTGCCACAAAATAAGGGGATTTTAGTCTTTTTGGCCTAAAATAAGTGTAATTTCTGTATTTTTGGCCTAAAATAAGGAGAAATTCTTTTTTTTTTTGCCCTAAAATAAGGAAAATTTCTGCATTTTTGCTCCAAAATAAGGGGAATTTCAGCATTTTTGCCCCAAAATAAGGGGAATTTCTGCCTTTTTACCTCAAAATTAGGGGAATTTCTGCCTTTTTGCTCCAAAATTAGGGGCATTACTGTGTTTTACCCCAAAATAAAGGAAATTCCTGCATTTTTGCCCAAAATTATGTGGAATTTCGGCATTTTTGCTCTAAAATAAAAAAAATTTCTGCCTTTTTGTCACAAAATAAGAGGAATTTCAGGCTTTTTCTCTAAAAAAGGGGTAATTTCTGGAATTTGCCCCCTAGAAAGCGTAATTTCTGTCTTTTTGACCTGAAATAAAAGGAATTTCTGTATTTTTGCCACAAGATAAGGGAGATTTCTGCAATTTTGCCCAAAAATAAGGGAAATTTCTGCAATTTTGTCCAAAAAAGGGGAAATTTTAGCAATATTGCCCACAGTAAGGGGAATTTCTGCCTTTTTGCCCCAAAATTAATGGAATTTCTGATTTTGGCCCCAAAATTAGAAGCATTACAGAATTTTTGCCCCAAAATAAGGTACATTTCTGCAATTTGCCTCAAAATAGAAAAATTTCTGCATTTTTGATTCAAAAAAGGAAAATTTCTGCATTTTTACTCCAAAATTAGGGGAATTTCTGCAATTTTGCCCTAACATAAGGTAAATTTCTGAAATTTTGTCCTAAAATTAGGGGAATTTCTGAAATTTTGCCCCAAAATAAGGGAAATTTATGCAATTTTGCCCTATAATTAGGAGAATTTCTGCCTTTTTACCTATAATAAGGGAAATTTATGCAATTTTGCACCAAAATAAGAGAATTTTCTGCATTTTTGCTCCAAAATAAAGGGAATTTCTGCCTTTTTGAAACAAAAAAGGGGAATTTCTGCAATTTTGTTCCAAAATAAAGGGAATTTCTGCATTTTTGCCCCAAAATAAAGGGAATTTCTGCTTTTTTGCCCCAAAATTAGTGAAGTTTCTGAATTTTTCCCCAAAATTAGTGAAATTTCTGAATTTTGCCCCAAAATTAGAAGCATTACTACATTTTTGCCCCAAAATATGGGAAATTTCTGCAATTTTGTTACAAAGTAAGGGAAATTTCTTCCTTTTTACCCCAAAATAATGGGAATTTCTGCATTTTTGCCACAAATAAGGGAAGTTTCTGCAATTTTATAATAAAATAAGTTAAATTTCTAAGCTTTTGCCTCAAAACAAGGGAAATATCTGCCTATTTCGCCAAAAATAAGGGAAATTTCTGCATTTTTGCCACAAATTAAGGAAAATTTCTGCATTTTTGCCCAAAATTAACGTGAATTTCTGCCTTTTTGCCCTAAAATAAGGGGAATTTCTGCCTTTTTGCCACAAAATAAGGGGATTTTAGTCTTTTTGGCCTAAAATAATGGTAATTTCTGTATTTTTGGCCTAAAATAATGAGAATTTCTGTTTTTTTACCCTAAAATAAGAAAAATTTCTGCATTTTTGCTCCAAAATAAGGGGAATTTCAGCATTTTTGCCCCAAAATAAGGGGAATTTCTGCCTTTTTACCTCAAACTTAGGAGAATTTCCGCCTTTTTGCTCCAAAATTAGGGGCATTACTGTGTTTTACCCCAAAATAAAGGAAATTTCTGCCTTTTTGATCCAAAAAGGAAAATTTCTGCATTTTTGCTCCAAAATTAGAGAAATTTCTGCAATTTTGCTCTAACATAAGGGAAATTTCTGCAATTTTGTCCTAAAATTATGGTAATTTCTGCAATTTTGCCCCAAAATAACGGGAAAAATTAAGTGGAATTTCTGTATTTTTGCCCTAAAATAAGAATTTCTGCCTTTAAGGCACAAAATAAGGGGAATTTCAGTATTTTTCGGTAAATTAAGTTTAATTTTTGCAATTTGCCCCCAAATTAGCGGAATTACTTCATTTTTGACCTTAAATAAAAAGAATTTCTGCATTTTTGCTCCAAAATAAGGGGAATTTCAGCATTTTTGCCCCAAAATATGGGGAATTTCTGCATTTTTACCCCAAAATTAGGGGAATTTCCGCCTTTTTGCTCCAAAATTAGGGGCATTCCTGTGATTTTGCCCCAAAATAAGGAAAATTTCTGCATTTTTGCCCAAAATTATGATGAATTTCTGCCTTTTTGCTCTAAAATAAGAAGAATTTTTGCCTTTTTGCCACAAAATAAAAGAAATATCAGGCTTTTTCTCTAAAATAAGGGTAATTTCTAAAATTTGCCCCAAAAAAGTGTAATTTCTGCCTTTTTGACTTGAAATAAAAGGAATTTCTGGATTTTGGCCACAAGATAAGGGAAATTTCTGCAATTTTGCCCAAAAATAAGGGAAATTTCTGCAATTTTGTCCCAAAAAAGGGAAATTTCTGCAATTTTGCGCCACAATAAAGGGAATTTCTGCCTTTTTGCCCCAAAATTAATGGAATTTCTCCTATTTGCCCCAAAATTAGAAGCAATAAAGAATTTTTGCCCCAAAATAAGGGAAATTTCTGCAATTTGCCTCAAAATAAAGGAAATTTCTTCCTTTTTGACCCAAAAAAAAGAAATTTCTGAATATTTGCCGCAAAGTAAGTGGAATTTCAGCCTTTTTGCCCCAAAATTAGTGGAATTTCTGAATTATGCCCCAAAATTAGTGAAATTTCTGATATTTGCCCCAAAATAAGGAGAATTTTTGCCTTTTTACCCCAAAATAAGAGAAATTTCTGCAATTTTGTCCCAAAAAAGGGAAATTTCAGCAATTTAGCCCCACAATAAAAGGAATTTCTGCCTTTTGCCCCAAAATTAGGAGAATTTCTGCATTTTTGCTGCAAAATTAGGGGCATTACTGTGTTTTTGCCCCAAAATACGGAAAATTTCTGCATTTTTCCCCAAAATTAATTGGAATTTCTGCCTTTTTGCCATAAATAAGAAGAATTTCTGCTTTTTTGGCACAAAATAAGAGGAATTTCAGTCTTCTTCCCTTAAATAAGTTTAATATCTGCAGTTTGCCCCCAAATTAGCGGAATTTCTGCTTTTTTGACCTAAAATGAGGGGAATTTCTGGATTTTTGTCTCATGATAAGGGAAATTTCTGAAATTTTGCCCAAAAATAAGGGAAATTTCTGCCTTTTTGCCCAAAAATGATGAAAATTTCTGCCTTTTTGCCCCAAATAAAAGGAATTTCTGCATTTTTGCCCCAAAATAATAGGAATTTTTGCCTTTTTGCCTCAAAATTAGTGAAATATTTGAATTTTGCCCCAAAATTAGTGAAATTTCTGAATTTTGCCCCAAAATTAGAAGCTTTACTGCATTTTTGCCCCAAAATATGGGAAATTTCTGCAATTTTGTTACAAAATAAGGGAAATTTCTTCCTTTTTACCCCAAAATAATGGGAATTTCTGCATTTTTGCAACAAAATAAGGAAAGTTTCTGCAATTTTATCCTAAAATAAGTTAAATTTCTAACCTTTTGCTTCAAAATAAATGAAATTTCTGCCTATTAGGCCAAAAATAATGGAAAATTCTGCATTTTTACCACAGTTAAGGAAAAGGTCTGCATTTTTGCCCAAAATTACGTGGAATTTCTGTATTTTTGCCCTAAAATTAGAATTTCTGCCTTTAAGGCACAAAATAAGGGGAATTTCAGTATTTTTCCCTAAATTAAGTTTAATTTCTTCAATTTGCCCCCAAATTAGCGGAATTTCTTCCTGTTTGACCTGAAATAAAGGGAATTTCTGCATTTTTGCTCCAAAATAAGGGGAATTTCAGCATTTTTGCCCCAAAATAAGGGGAATTTCTGCATTTTTACCCCAAAATTAGGGGAATTTCCACCTTTTTGCTCCAAAATTAGGGGCATTCCTGTGATTTTGCCCCAAAATAAGGAAAATTTCTGCATTTTTGCCCAAAATTATGATGAATTTCTGCGTTTTTGCTCTAAAATAAGACGAATTTTTGCCTTATTGGCACAAAATAAGAGGAATTTCAGGCTTTTTCTCTAAAATAAGGGTAATTTCTAAAATTTGCCCAAAAAAAGTGTAATTTCTGCATTTTTGACCTGAAATAAAAGGAATTTCTGGATTTTGGCCTCAACATAAGGAAAATTTCTACAATTTTGCCCAAAAATAAGGAAAATTTCTGCAATTTTGTCCCAAAAAAGGGAAATTTCTGCAATTTTGCCCCCCAATTAAAGGGAATTTCTGCCTTTTTGCCCCAAAATTAATGGAATTTTTCATTTTTGCCCCAAAATTAGAAGCATTACAGAATTTTTGTCCCAAAATAAGGGAAATTTCTGCAATTTGCCTCAAAATAGAGAAATTTCTGCCTTTTTGACCCAAAAAAGGGAAATTTCTGAATTTTTGCCGCAAAATAAGTGGAATTTCTGCCTTTTTGCCCCAAAATTAGTGGAATTTCTGAATTTTGCCCCTAAATTAGTGAAATTTCTGATATTTGCCCCAAAATAAGGAGAATTTTTGCCTTTTTGCCCCAAAATAAGAGAAATTTCTGCATTTGTTCCAAAAAAGGAAAATTTCAGCAATTTTGCCCCACAATAAGGGGAATTTCTGCCTTTTGCCCCAAAATTAGGGGAATTTCTGCATTTTTGCCGCAAAATCTGAGGCATTACGGTGTTTTTGCCCCAAGATAAGGGAAATTTCTGCATTTTTCCCTAAAATTAATTGGAATTTCTTTCTTTTTGCCCTAAAATAAGAAGAATTTCTGCTTTTTTGGCACAAAATAAGGGGAATTTCAGTCTTCTTCCCTTAAATAAGTTTAATATCTGCAATTTGCCCCCAAATTAGCGGAATTTCTTTCTTTTCCACCTAAAATGTGGGGAATTTCTGGATTTTTGTCCTATGATAAGGGAAATTTCTGCAATTTTGCCCAAAAATAAGGGAAATTTCTGCCTTTTTGCCCCAAAATGAGGAGAATTTCTGCCTTTTTGTCCCCAAATAAAAGGAATTTCTGCATTTTGGCCCAAAATAATAGGAATTTCTGCCTTTTTGCACCAAAATTAGTGAAATTTCTGAATTTTGCCCCAAAATTAGTGAAATTTCTGAATTTTGCCCCAAAATTAGAAGCATTACTGCATTTTTGCCCCAAAATATGGGAAATTTCAGCATTTTTGCCCCAAAATATTGGGAATTTCTGCATTTTTACCCCAAAATTAGGGGAATTTCTGCCTTTTTGCTCCAAAATTAGGGGCATTTCTGTGTTTTTGCCCCAAAATAAGGAAAATTTCTGCATTTATGCCCAAAATTATGATGAATTTCTGCCTTTTTGCTCTAAAATAAGAAGAATTTTTGCCTTTTTGGCACAAAATAAGAGGAATTTCAGGCTTTTTCTCTAAAATAAGGGTAATTTCTAAAATTTGCCCCAAAAAAGTGTAATTTCTGCCTTTTTGACCTCAAATAAAAGGAAATTCTGGATTTTGGCCACAAGATAAGGAAAATTTCTGCAATTTTGCCCAAAAATAAGGGAAATTTCTGCAATTTTTCCCAAAAAAGGGAAATTTCTGCAATTTTGCCCCACAATAAAGGGAATTTCTGCCTTTTTGCTTCGAAATTAATGGAATTTCTCATTTTTGCCCCCAAATTAGAAGCATTACAGAATTTTTGCCCCAAAATATGGGAAATTTCTGCAATTTGCCTCAAAATAAAGGAAATTTCTGCCTTTTCGACCCCAAAAAGGGAAATTTCTAAATTTTTGCCGCAAAATAAGTGGAATTTCTGCCTTTTTGCCCCAAAATTAGTGGAATTTCTGAATTTTTCCCCAAAATTAGTGAAATTTCTGATATTTGCCCCAAAATAAGGAGAATTTTTGCCTTTTTGCCCCAAAATAAGAGAAATTTCTGCAATTTTGTTCCAAAAAAGGAAAATTTCAGCAATTTTGCCCCACAATAAGGAGAATTTCTGCCTTTTGCCCCAAAATTAGAAGAATTTCTGCATTTTAGCCGCAAAATTAGGGGCATTACTGTGTTTTTGCCCCAAAATACGAGAAATTTCTGCATTTTTCCCCAAAATTAATTGGAATTTCTGCCTTTTTGCTCTAAAATAAGAAGGTTTTTTCTGCTTTTTTGGCACAAAATAAGGGGAATTTCAGTCTTCTTCCCTTAAATAACTTTAATATCTGCAATTTGCCCCAAAATTAGCGGAATTTCTGCCTTTTTGACCTAAAATGAGTCGAATTTCTGGATTTTTGTCCCATGATAAGGGAAATTTCTGAAATTTTGCCCAAAAATAAGGGAAATTTCTGCCTTTTGGCCCCAAAATGAGAAGAATTTCTGCCTTTTTGCCTTAAATAAAAGGAATTTCTGCATTTTTGCCCCAAAATAATAGGAATTTCTGCCTTTTTGCCCCAAAATTAGTGAAATTTCTGAATTTTGCCCCAAAATTAGTGAAATTTGAATTTTGCCCCAAAATTAGAAGAATTACTGCATTTTTGCCCCAAAATATTGGAAATTTCTGCAATTTTGTTACAAAATAAGGGAAATTTCTTCCTTTTTACCCCAAAATAATGGGAATTTCTGCATTTTTGCTACAAAATAAGGGAAGTTTTTGCAATTTTATCCTAAAATAAGTTAAATTTCTAACCTTTTGCCTCAAAATAAATGAAATTTCTGCCTATTAGGCCAAAAATAAGGAAAAATTCTGCATTTTTACTACATTTAAGGAAAATGTCTGCATTTTTGCCCAAAATTAAGTGGAATTTCTGTATTTTTGCCCTAAAATAAGAATTTCTGCCTTTAAGGCATAAAATAAGGGGAATTTCAGTATTTTTCCCTAAATTAAGTTTAATTTCTGCAATTTGCCCCCAAATTAACGAAATTTCTTCCTTTTTGACCTGAAATAAAGGGAATTTCTGCATTTTTGCTCCAAAATAAGGGGAATTTCAGCATTTTTGCCCCAAAATAAGGGGAATTTCTGCATTTTTACCCCAAAATTAGGGGAATTTCCGCCTTTTTCCTCCAAAATTAGGGGCATTCCTGTGTTTTTGCCCCAAAATAAGAAAAATTTCTGCATTTATGCCCAAAATTATGATGAATTTCTGCCTTTTTGCTCTAAAATTGGAAGAATTTCTGCGTTTTTGGCACAAAATAAGAGGAATTTCAGGCTTTCTCTCTAAAATAAGGGTAATTTCTAAAATTTGCCCCAAAAAGTGTAATTTCTGCCTTTTTGACCTGAAATAAAAGGAATTTCTGGATTTTGGCCACAAGATAAGGAAAATTTCTGCAATTTTGCCCAAAAATAAGGGAAATTTCTGCAATTTTTCACAAAAAAGGGAAATTTCTGCAATTTTGCCCCACAATAAAGGGAATTTCTGCCTTTTTGCCCCGAAATTAATGGAATTTCTCATTTTTGCCCCAAAATTAGAAGGATTACAGAATTTTTGCCCCAAAAGAAGGGAAATTTCTGCAATTTGCCCCAAAATAAAGGAAATTTCTGCCTTTTTGACCCAAAAAAAGGAAATTTCTGAATTTTTGCCGCAAAATAATTGGAATTTCTGCCTTTTTGCCCCAAAATTAGTGGAATTTCTGAATTTTGCCCCAAAATTAGTGAAATTTCTGATATTTGCCACAAAATAAGGAGAATTTTTGCCTTTTTGCCCCAAAATAAAAGATATTTCTGCAATTTTGTTCCAAAAAAAAGAAATTTCAGAAATTTTGCCCCACAATAAAAGGAATTTCTGCCTTTTGCCCCAAAATTAGGGGAATTTCTGCATTTTTGCCGCAAAATTAGGGGCATTACTGTGTTTTTGCCCCAAAATACGGGAAATTTCTGCATTTTTCCCCAAAATTAATTGTAATTTCTGCCTTTTTGCCCTAAAATATGAAGAATTTCTGCTTTTTTGGCACAAAATAAGGGGAATTTCAGTCTTCTTCCCTTAATAAGTTTAATATCTGCAATTTGCCACCAAATTAGCGGAATTTCTGCATTTTTGACCTAAAATGAGAGGAATTTCTGGATTTTTGTCCCATGATAAGGAAAATTTCTGCAATTTTGCCCAAAAATAAGGGAAATTTCTGCCTTTTTGCCCCAAAAGGAGGAGAATTTCTGCCTTTTTGCCCCAAATAAAAGGAATTTCTGCATTTTTGCCCCAAAATAATAGGAATTTCTGCCTTTTTGCCTTAAAATTAGTGAAATATTTGAATTTTGCCCCAAAATTAGTGAAATTTCTGAATTTTGCCCCAAAATTAGAAGCATTACTGCATTTTTGCCCCAAAATATGGGAAATTTCGGCAATTTTGTTACAAAATAATGGAAATTTCTTCCTTTTTACCCCAAAATAATGGGAATTTCTGCATTTTTGCTACAAAATAAGGGAAGTTTCTGCAATTTTATCCTAAAATAAGTTAAATTTCTAACCTTTTGCCTCAAAATAAAAGAAATTTCTGCCTATTAGGCCAAAAATAAGGGAAAATTCTGCATTTTTACCACATTTAAGGAAAATGCATTTTTGCCCAAAATTAAGTGGAATTTCTGTATTTTTGCCCTAAAATAAGAATTTCTGCCTTTAAGGCACAAAATAAGGGGAATTTCAGTATTTTTCCCTAAATTAAGTTTAATATCTGCAATTTGCCCTCAAATTAGCGGAATTTCTTCCTTTTTGAACTGAAATAAAGGGAATTTCTGCATTTTTTGCTCCAAAATAAGGGGAATTTCAACATTTTTGCCCCAAAATAAAGGGAATTTCTGCATTTTTACCCCAAAATTAGGGGAATTTCTGCCTTTTTGTTCCAAAATTAGGGGCATTCCTGTGTTTTTGCCCCAAAATAAGGAAAATTTCTGCATTTTTGCCCAAAATTATGATGAATTTCTGCCTTTTTGCTCTAAAATAAGAAGAATTTCTGCCTTTTTGGCACAAAATAAAAGAAATTTCAGGCTTTTTCTCTAAAATAGGGGTAATTTCTAAAATTTGCCCAAAAAAAAGTGTAATTTCTGCCTTTTTGACCTGAAATAAAAGGAATTTCTGGATTTTGGCCACAAGATAAGGGAAATTTCTGCAATTTTGCCCAAAAATAAGGTAAATTTCTGCAATTTTGTCTTAAAAAAGGGAAATTCCTTCAATTTTGCCCCACAATAAAGGGAAATTCTGCCTTTTAGCCCCAAAATTAATGGAATTTCTCATTTTTGCACCAAAATTAGAAGCATTACAGAATTTTGCCCCAAAATAAAGAAAATTTCTGCAATTTGCATCAAAATAAAGGTAATTTCTCCCTTTTTGACCCAAAAAAGGGAAATTTCTGAATTTTTGCTGCAAAATAATTGGAATTTCTGCCTTTTTGCCCCAAAATTGGTGGAATTTCTGAATTTTTCCGAAAATTCGTGAAATTTCTGATATTTGCCCCAAAATAAGGAGAATTTTTGCCTTTTTGCCCCAAAATAAGAGAAATTTCGGCAATTTTGTTCCAAAAAGAAAAATTTCAGCAATTTTTCCCCACAATAAGGGGAATTTCTGCCTTTTGCCCCAAAATTAGTGGAATTTCTGCATTTTTGCCGCAAAATTAGGGGCATTACTGTGTTTTTGCCCCAAAATACGGGAAATTTCTGCATTTTTCCCCAAAATTAATTGGAATTTCTGCCTTTTTGCCCTAAAATAAGAAGAATTTCTGCTTTTTTGGCACAAAATATGGGGAATTTCAGTCTTCTTCCCTTAAATAAATTTAATATCTGCAATTTGACCCCAAATTAGCAGAATTTCTGCCTTTTAGACCTAAAATGAGGGGAATTTCTGGATTTTTGACCCATGATAAGGGAAATTTCTGCAATTTTGCCCAATAATAAAGGAAATTTTTGCTTTTTTGCCACAAAATGATGAGAATTTCTGACTTTTTGCCCCAAATAAAAGGAATTTCTGCATTTTTGCCCAAAATTATGATGAATTTCTGCCTTTTTGCTCTAAAATATAAAGAATTTTTGCCTTTTTGGACAAAATAAGAGGAATTTCAGGCTTTTTCTCTCAAATAAGGGTAATTTCTAAAATTTTCCCAAAAGAAAGTGTAATTTCTGCCTTTTGGACCTGAAATATAAGGAATTTCTGTATTTTGGCCACAAGATAAGGGAAATTTCTGCAATTTTGCCCAAAAATAAGAGAAATTTCTGCAATTTTGTCCCAAAAATGGGAAATTTCTGCAATTTTGCCCCACAATAAAGGGAATTTCTGCCTTTTTGCCTCAAAACTAATGGAATTTCTCATTTTTGCCCCAAAATTAGAAGGATTACAGAATTTTTGCCCCAAAAGAAAAGAAATTTCTGCAATTTGCCTCAAAATAAAGGAAATTTCTGCCTTTTTGACCCAAAAAAAAGAAATTTCTGAATTTTTGCCGCAAAATAATTGGAATTTCTGCCTTTTTGCCCGAAAATTAGTGGAATTTCTGATATTTTTCCCAAAATAAGGAGAATTTTTGCCTTTTTGCCCCAAAATAAGAGAAATTTCTGCAATTTTGTTCCAAAAAAAAGAAATTTCAGCAATTTTGCCACACAATAAGGGGAATTTCTGCCTTTTGCCCCAAAATTAGGGGATTTTCTGCATTTTTGCTGCAAAATTAGGCGCATTACTGTGTTTTTGCCCCAAAATACGAGAAATTTCTGCATTTTTCCCCAAAATTAATTGGAATTTTTGCCTTTTTGCTCTAAAATAAGAAGGATTTCTGCTTTTTTGGCACAAAATAAGGGGAATTTCAGTCTTCTTCCCTTAAATAAGTTTAATATCTGCAATTTGCCCCAAAATTAGTGGAATTTCTGCCTTTTTGACCTAAAATGAGGGGAATTTCTGGATTTTTGACCCATGATAAGGGAAATTTCTGCAATTTTGCCCAAAAATAAGGAAAATTTCTGCCTTTTTGCCCCAAAAGGAGGAGAATTTCTGCCTTTTTGCCCCAAATAAAAGGAATTTCTGCATTTTTGCCCCAAAATAATAGGAATTTCTGCCTTTTTGCCTTAAAATTAGTGAAATATTTGAATTTTGCCCCAAAATTAGTGAAATTTCTGAATTTTGCCCCAAAATTAGAAGCATTACTGCATTTTTGCCCCAAAATATGGGAAATTTCGGCAATTTTGTTACAAAATAAGCGAAATTTCTTCCTTTTTACCCCAAAATAATGGGAATTTCTGCATTTTTGCTACAAAATAAGGGAAGTTTCTGCAATTTTATCCTAAAATAAGTTAAATTTCCAACCTTTTGCCTCAAAATAAAAGAAATTTCTGCCTATTAGGCCAAAAATAAGGGAAAATTCTGCATTTTTACCACATTTAAGGAAAATGTCTGCATTTTTGCCCAAAATTAAGTGGAATTTCTGTATTTTTGCCCTAAAATAAGAATTTCTGTCTTTAAGGGACAAAATAAGAGGAATTTCAGCATTTTTCCCTAAATTAAGTTTAATTTCTGCAATTTGCCCCCAAATTAGCAGAATTTCTTCCTTTTTGACCTGAAATAAAAGAAATTTCTGCATTTTTGCTCCAAAATAAGGGGAATTTCAGCATTTTTGCCCCAAAATAAGGGGAATTTCTGCATTTTTACCCCAAAATTAGTGGAATTTCCGCCTTTTTGCTCCAAAATTAGGGGCATTACTCTGTTTTTGCATAAAAATAATGAAAATTTCTGCATTTTTGCCCAAAATTATGATGAATTTCTGCCTTTTTGCTCTAAAATAAAAAGAATCTTTGCCTTTTTGGCACAAAATAAGAGGAATTTCAGGCTTTTTCTCTCAAATAAGGGTAATTTCTAAAATTTGCCCAAAAGAAAGTGGAATTTCTGCCTTTTTGACCTGAAATAAAAGGAATTTCTGTATTTTGGCCACAAGATAAGGGAAATTTCTGCAATTTTGTCCCAAAAAAGGGAAATTTCTGCATTTTTGCCCCACAATAAAGGGAATTTCTGCCTTTTTGCCCCAAAATTAGTGTAATTTCTCATTTTTGCCCAAAAATTAGAAGCATTACAGAATTTTTGGCCCAAAATAAAAGAAATTATTGCCTTTTTGACCCAAAAAAGGGAAATTTCTGAATTTTTTCCGCAACATAAGTGGAATTTCTGACTTTTTGCCCCAAAATTAGTGGAATTTCTGAATTTTGCCCCAAAATTAGTGAAATTTCTGATATTTGCCCCAAAATAAGGAGAATTTTTGCCTTTTTGCCCCAAAATAAGAGGAATTTCGGCAATTTTGCTCCAAATTAATGTTGATTTTCTGCATTTTTGCTCCAAAATAAAGGCATATTCTGGAATTTTGACACAAAATTAGGGGAATTTCTGCAATTTTGCCCGAAAATAAGGGAAATTTCTGCATTTTTGCTCCAAATTTAGGGGAATTTCTGCATTTTTGTCCCAAAATAAGGCAAATTTATGCAATTTTGCCCTATCATTAGAGGAATTTCTGCCTTTTTAATCTATAATAAGGGAAATTTATGCAATTTTCCACCAAAATAAGGAAATTTTTTGCATTTTTGCTCCAAAATAAAAAGAATTTCTGCCTTTTTGAAAGAAAAAAAGAAAAATTTCTACAATTTTGTTCCAAAATAAGGGGAATTTCAGCATTTTTGCCCCAAAATAAAGGGAATTTCTGCATTTTTGGTGCAAAAGAGAAGGAATTTCAGAGTTTTTGCCCTAAAATAAGGGTAATTTCTGCATTTTGACACCAAGTATGCGGTATTTCTGCTTTTTTGACCCGAAATAAGGGTCAATTCTGCAATTTTGCCCCAAAATAAAAGAAATTTCTGCAATTTTGTCCCAAAAATAGGAAATTTCAGCAATTTTGCCCCACAGTAAGGGGAATTTCTGCCTTTTGCCCAAAAATTAGGGGAATTTCTGCATTTTTGCCGCCAAATTAGGGGCATTACTGTGTTTTTGCCCCAAAATACGGGAAATTTCTGCATTTTTCACCAAAATTAATAGGAATTTCTGCCTTATTGCCCTAAAATATGAAGAATTTCTGCATTTTTGGCACAAAATAAGGGGAATTTCAGTCTTCTTCTTAGAAATAAGTTTAAAATCTGCAATTTGCCCCCAAACTAGCAGAATTTCTGCCTTTTTGACCTAAAATGAGGGGAATTTCTGGATTTTTGTCCCATGATAAGGGAAATTTCTGCAATTTTGCCCAAAAATAAGGGAAATTTCTGCTTTTTTGCCTCAAAATAAGGAGAATTTCTGCCTTTTTGTCCCCAAATAAAAGGAATTTCTGCATTTTTGCCCCAAAATAATAGGAATTTCTTCCTTTTTGCCCCAAAATTAGTGAAATTTCTGAATTTTGCCCTAAAATTAGTGAAATTTCTGATATTTGCCCCAAAATTAGAAGCTTTACTGCATTTTTGCCCCAAATTATGGGAAATTTCTGCAATTTTGTTCCAAAATAATAGAAATTTCTTCCTTTTTACCCCAAAATAATAGGAATTTCTGCATTTTTGCTACAAAATTAGGGAAGTTTCTGCAATTTTATCCTTAAATAAGTTAAATTTCTAACCTTTTGCCTCAAAATAAGAGAAATTTCTGCCTATTTGGCCAAAAATAAGAGAAATTCCTGCATTTTTGCCACAAATTAAGGAAAATTTCTGCATTTTTGCCCAAAATTCATGGGAATTTATTACTTTTTGCCTTAAAATAAGGGGAATTTCTGCCTTTTTGCCCCAAAATAAGGGGAATTTAGTCATTTTGGCATAATATAAGGGTAATTTCTCTATTTTTGGCCTAAAATAAGAAGAAATTCTGTCTTTTTGCCCTAAAATAAAAAAAATTTCTGCATTTTTGCTCCAATATAAGGGGAATTTCAGCATTTTTACCCCAAAATAAGGGGAATTTCTGCCTTTTTACCCCAAAATTAGGGGAATTTCCGCCTTTTTGCTCCAAAATTAGGGGCATTACTCTGTTTTACTTCAAAATAAAAGAAATTTCTGCATTTTTGCCCAAAATTATGTGGAATTTCTGCCTTTTTGCTCTAAATTAAGAAGAATTTCTGCCTTTTTGTCACAAAATAAGAGGAATTACAGGCTTTTTCTCTAAAATAAGGGTAATTTCTAAAATTTGCCCCCAAGAAAGCGTAATTTCTGCCTTTTTGACCTGAAATAAAAGGAATTTCTGTATTTTGGCCACAAGATAAGAGAAATTTCTGCAATTTTGCCCAAAAATAAGGGAAATTTCTGCAATTTTGTCTAAAAAAAGGGAAATTTCAGCAATTTTGCTCCACAATAAAGAAAATTTCTGCCTTTTTGCCTCAAAATTAATGGAATTTCTGATTTTTGCTTCAAAATTAGAAGCATTACAGAATTTTTGCCCCAAAATAAGGGAAATTTCTGCAATTTGCCTCAAAATAAAGAAAATTTCAGCATTTTTGACCCAAAAAATGGAAACTTCTGAATTTTTGCCACAAAAAAAGTGGAATTTCGGCCTTTTTGCCCCAAAATTAGTGGAATTTCCTAATTTCTCCCAAAATTAGAAGCATTACTGCATTTTTGCCCGAAAATATAGGAAATTTCTGCAATTTTGTTCCAAAATAAAGGGAATTTCTGCCTTTTTATTGCAAAATAATGGGAATTTCTTCATTTTTGCCACAAAATAAGGGAAATTTCTGCAATATTATTTTAAAATAAGTTAAATTTCTATACTTTTGCACCAAAATAAGGGAAATTTCTGACTTTTTGGCCCCAAATAAAGAGAAAATCTGCATTTTTGCCACAAATTAAGGGAAATTTCTGCATTTTTCCCCCCAAAAAGAGGATTTTCTGAATTTTTGCCCTAAAATAAAAGGAATTTCTGCTTTTTTGCCCCAAAATAGGGGGAATTTAGTCTTTTTGCCTTAAATAAGGGTAATATCTGTATTTTTGCCCTAAAATAAGAGAAATTTCTGCATTTTTTCCCAAAAAAAGGGGAATTTCTGTATTTTTGCCCTGAATTAAGGAAAATTTCTGCATTTTTGCTTCAAAATAAACAAAATTTCTGTAATTTTTTCTAAAATTAGTGGAATTTCTGCAATTTTGTCCTAAAATACGGAAAATTTCTGCAATTTTGCCCTAAAATTATGGAAATTTCTGCAATTTTGCCCCAAAATAAGGGAAATTTCTGCAATTTTGCCCTATAATTAGAGGAATTTTTGCCTTATTGCCCTATAATAAGGGAAATTTATGCAATTTTGCACCAAAATAAAGGAATCTTCTGCATTTTTGCTCCAAAACAAAGGGAATTTCTGCCTTTTTGAAACAAAAAAAGGGGAATTTCTGCAATTTTTTTCCAAAATTAGAAGAATTTCTGCAATTTTGCACCAAAATATGGGAAATTTCTGCAATTTTGCCCTAAAATTTTGGGAATTTCTGCAATTTTTCCCCAAAATAAGGGAAATTTCTGCAATTTTGCCCTATAATTAGGGGAATTTCTGCCTTTTTGCCCTATAATAAAGGAAATTTATGCTATTTTGCACCAAAATAAAGGAATCTTCTGCATTTATGCTCCAAAATAAAGGGAATTTCTGCCTTTTTGAAACAAAAAAAGGGGAATTTCTGCAATTTTGTTCGAAAATAAGGGGAATTTCTGCATTTTTGCCTCAAAATAATGGGAATTCCTTCTTTTTTGGCGCAAAAAAGGGGGAATTTCAGTCTTTTTGCCTTAAAATAAGGGTAATTTCTGCATTTTGACACCATGTATGCGGTATTTCTAGCATTTTGACCCGAAATAAGAGGAATTTGTGCAATTTTGTCCCAAAACAGGATATTTCAGCAATTTTGCCCCAAAATAAAGAGAATTTCTGCCTTTTGCCCCAAAATTAGGGGAATTTCTGCATTTTTGCCGCAAAATTAGAGGCATTACTGTGTTTTTGCCCCATAATAATGGAAATTTCTGCATTTTTCCCCAAAATTAATTGGAATTTCTGCCTTTTTGCCCAAAAATAAGAAGAATTTCTGCTTTTTTGGCACAAAATAAGGGGAATTTCAGTCTTCTTCCTTTAAATAATTTTAATTTCTGCAATTTGCCCCCAAATTAGTGGAATTTCTGTTTTTTTGACCTAAAACGAGAGGATTTTCTAGATTTTTGTCCCATGATAAGGGATATTTATACAATTTTGCCCAATAATAAAGGAAATTTCTGCCTTTTTGCCCCAAAATAAAGAGAATTTCTGCCTTTTTGCCCCCAAATAAAAGGAATTTCTGCATTTTGCCCCAAAATAATAGGAATTTCTGCCTTTTTGCCCCAAAATTAGTGAAATTTCTGAATTTTGCCCCAAAATTAGTGAAATTTTTGATATTTGCCCTAAAATTAGAAGCATTACTGCATTTTTGCCCCAAAATATGGGAAATTTCTGCAATTTTGTTCCAAAATAAAGGAAATTTCTTCCTTTTTACCCCAAAATAATGGGAATTTCTGCATTTTTGCTACAAAATAAGGGAAGTTTCTGCAATTTTATACTAAAATAAGTTAAATTTCTAACCTTTTGCCTCAAAATATAAAAAATTTCTGCCTATTTGGCCAAAAATAAGAGAAATTTCTGCATTTTTGCCACAAATTAAGGAAAATTTCTGCATTTTTGCCCAAAATTAACGGGAATTTCTGCCTTTTTTCCTTAAAATAAGGGGAATTTCTGCCTTTTTGTCCCAAAATAAGGGGAATTTAGTCTTTTTTGCCTAATATAAGGGTAATTACTGTATTTTTGGCCTAAAATAAAGAGAAATTCTGTCTTCTTGCCCTAAAAAAAGAAAAATTTCTGCATTTTGCTCCAAAATAAGGGGAATTTCAGCATTTTTGCCCCAAAATAAGTGGAATTTCTGCCTTTTTACCCCAAAATTAGGGGAATTTCTGCATTTTTGCTCCAAAATTAGGGGCATTACTGCGTTTTACCTCAAAATAAGGGAAATTTCTGCATTTTTGCCCATAATTATGTGGAATTTCTGTCTTTTTGCTCTAAAATAAGAAGAATTTCTGCCTTTTTGTCACAAAATAAGATGAATTTCAGGCTTTTTCTCTAAAATAAAGGTAATTTCTAAAATTTGCCCCCAAGAAAGCATAATTTCTGCCCTTTTGACCTGAAAAAAAAGGAATTTCTGTATTTTAGCCACAAGATAAGGGAAATTTCTGCAATTTTGCCCAAAAATAAGGGAAATTTCTGCAATTTTGTTCCAAAAAAGGGAAATTTCAGCAATTTTGCTCGACAATAAGAGGAATTTCTGCTTTTTTGCCTCAAAATTAATGGAATTTCTGATTTTTGCCCAGAAATTAGAAGCATTACAGAATGTTTGCCCCAAAATATGGGAAATTTCTGCAATTTTGTTACAAAATAAGGGAAATTAGTTTCATTTAACCACAAAATAATGGAAATTTCTGCATTTTTGCTACAAAATAAGGAAAGTTTCTGCAATTTTATCCTAAAATAAGTTAAATTTCTAAGCTTTCATCTCAAAATAAAAGAAATTTCTGCCTATTTTGCAAAAATTAAGGGAAATTTCTGCATTTTTCCACAAATTAATGAAAATTTCTGCATTTTTGCTCAAAATTAAGTGGAATTTCTGTATTTTTGCCCTAAAATAAGAATTTCTGCCTTTAAGGCACAAAATACGGGGAATTTCAGGCTTTTTCCCTAAATTAAGTTTAATTTCTGCAATTTGCCCCCAAATTAGCGGAATTTCTGCCTTTTTGTCCTGAAATAAGGGGTATTTCTGCATTTTTGCTCCAAAATAAGGGGAATTTCAGGATTTTTGCCTAAAAATAAGGGGAATTTCTGCACTTTTACCCCCAAATTAGGGGAATTTCTGCCTTTTTGCTCCAAAATTAGGGTCATTATTGTGTTTTTGCCCCAAAACAAGGGAAATTTTTGCATTTTTGCCCAAAATTATGTGGAATTTCTGGCTTTTTGTTCTAAAATAAGAAGAATTTCTGCTTTTTTGGCACAAAATAAGAGGAATTTCAGGCTTATTCTCTAAAATAAAGGTAATTTCTAAAATTTGCCCTCAAGAAAGCGTAATTTCTGCCTTTTTGACCTGAAATAAAAGAAATTTCTGTATTTTGGCAACAAGATAAGGGAAATTTCTGCAATTTTGCCCAAAAATAAGGGAAATTTCTGCAATTTTGTCACAAAAAAAAGAAATTTCAGCAATTTTGCTCCACAATAACCTGAATTTCTGCCTTTTTGCCCCAAAATTAATGGAATTTCTGATTTTTGCCCCAAAATTAAAAGCATTACAGAATTGTTACTCCAAAATATGGGAAATTTCTGCAATTTGCCTCAAAATAAAGAAAATTTCTGCCTTTTTGACCCAAAAAAATGGAAATTTCTGAATTTTTGCCGCAAAATAAGTGGAATTTCTGCCTTTTTGCCCCAAAATTAGTGGAATTTCCTAATTTTGCCCCAAAATTAGAAGCATTACTGCATTTTTGCCCCAAAATATAGGAAATTTTTTCAATTTTGTTCCAAAATAAAGGGAATTTCTGCCTTTTTATTGCAAAATAATGGGAATTTCTTCATTTTTGCCACAAAATAAGGAAAATTTCTGCAATATTATTTTAAAATAACTAAATTTCTATATCTTGCACCATAATAAGGGAAATTTCTGACTTTTTGGCCCTAAATAAAGAAAAAATCTGCATTTTTGTCCCAAATTAAGGGAAATTTCTGCATTTTTGCCCCCAAAAAAGGGGAATTTCTGACTTTTTGCCCTAAAATAATGGGAATTTCTGCCTTTTTGCCCCAAAATAAGGGGAATTTAGTTTTTTGCCTTAAATAAGGGTAATTTCTGTATTTTTGCCCTAAAATAAGAGAAATTTCTGCATTTTTGCCCCAAAATAAGGGGTATGTCTGTATTTTTGCCCTGAATTAAGAAAAATTTCTGCATTTTTGCTCCAAAATAAGGGGAATTTCTGCAATTTTTTTCCAAAATTAGGGGAATTTATGCATTTTTGCAACAACATAGGGAAATTGCTGCAATTTTGCCCTAAAATAATGGAAATTTCTGCAATTTTGCCCCAAAATAAGGGAAATTTCTGCAATTTTGCCCTATAATTAGGGGAATTTCTGCCTTTTTGCCCTATAATAAGGGAAATTTATGCAATTTTGCACCAAAATAAGGGAATCTTTTGCATTTTTGCTCCAAAATAAAGGGAATTTCTGCCTTTTTGAAACAAAAAAAGGGGAATTTCTGCAATTTTGTTCCAAAATAAGGGGAATTTCTGCATTTTTGCCCCAAAATAAGGGGAATTTCCTCCTTTTTGGTGCAAAAAAGGGGGAATTTCAGTGTTTTTGCCCTGAAATAAGGGTAATTTCCGCATTTTTGAAACCAAATATGCGGTATTTCTGCCATTTTGACCCGAAATAAGGAAAATTTCTTCAATTTTGTCGCAAAAAAGGGAAATTTCAGCAATTTTGCCCCACAATTTGGGAAATTTCTTCCTATTGCCCCAAAATTAGGGAAATTTCTGCATTTTTGCCGCAAAATGAGAGGCATTACTTTGTTTTTGCCCCATAATAAGTGAAATTTCTTAATTTTTCCCCAAAATTAATTGGAATTTCTGCATTTTTGCCCTAAAATAAATAGAATTTCTGCTTTTTTGGCACAAAATAAGGGGAATTTCAGTCTTCTTCCCTTAAATAAGTTTAATATCTGCAATTTGCTTCCAAATTAGCTGAATTTCTGCCACTTTGACCTAAAATGAGAGGAATTTCTGGATTTTTGTTCCATGATGAGGGAAATTTCTGCAATTTTGCACAAAAATAAGGGAAATTTCTGCCTTTTTGCCCCAAAATGAGGAGAATTTCTGCCTTTTTGGCCCCAAATAAAAGGAATTTCTGCATTTTGCCCCAAAGTAATAGGAATTACTGCCTTTTTGCCCCAAAATTAGTGAAATTTCTGAATTTTGCCCCAAAATTAGTGAAATTTCTGAATTTTGCCCCAAAATTAGAAGCATTACTGCATTTTTGCCCCAAAATATGGGAAATTTCTGCAATTTTGTTACAATATAAGGGAAATTAGTTCCTTTTTCCCCCAAAATTATGGGAATTTCTGCATTTTTGCTCCAAAATAAGGAAAGTTTCTGCAATTTTATCCTTAAATACGTTAAATTTCTAAGCTTTTGCCTCAAAATAAAAGAAATTTCTGCCTATTTGTCCAAAAATAAGGGAAATTTCTGCATTTTTCCACAAATTAAGGAAAATTTCTGTATTTTTGCTCAAAATTAAGTGGAATTTCTGTATTTTTGCCCTAAAATAAGAATTTCTGCCTTTAAGGCACAAATTAAGGGGAATTTCATTCTTTTTCCCTAAATTAAGTTTAATTTCTGCAATTTGCCCCCAAATTAGCGGAATTTCTGCCTTTTGACCTGAAATAAGCGGAATTTCTGCATGTTTGCTCCAAAATAAGGGGAATTTCTGCATTTTTGCCCAAAAATAATGGGAATTTCTGCATTTTTACCCCCAAATTAGGGGAATTTCTGCCTTTTTGCTCCAAAGTTAGGGGCATTACTGTGTTTTTGCCCCAAAATAAGGGAAATTTCTGCATTTTTGCCCAAAATTATGTGGAATTTCTGCCTTTTTGCTCTAAAATAAGAAGAATTTTTGCCTTTTTGGCACAAAATAAGAGGAATTTCAGGTTTTTTCTCTAAAATAAGGGTAATTTCTAAAATTTGCCCTCAAGAAAGCGTAATTTCTGCCTTTTTGACCTGAAATAAAAGGAATTTCTGTATTTTGGCAACAAGATAAGGGAAATTTCCGCAATTTTGCCAAAAAATAAGGGAAATTTCTGCAATTTTGTCCCAAAAAAGGGAAATTTCTTCAATTTTGCCCACAATAAGGGGAATTTCTTCCTTTTTGCCCCAAAATTAATGGAATTTCTCATTTTTGCCCCAAAATTAGAAGCATTAAAGAATTTTTGCCCCAAAATAACGGAAATTTCTGCAACTTGCCTCAAAATAAAAAAAAATTTCTGCTTTTTTGACCCAAAAAAGGGAAATTTCTGAATTTTTGCCGCAAAATAAGTGGAATTTCTTCCTTTTTGCACCAAAATCAGTGGAATTTCTGAATTTTGCCCCAAAATTAGAAGCATTACTGCATTTTTGCCCCAAATTATGGGAAATTTCTGCAATTTTGTTCTAAAATAAGAGAAATTTCTTACTTTTTACCCCAAAATAATGGGAATTTCTGCATTTTTGCTACAAAATTAGGGAAGTTTCTGCAATTTTATCCTTAAATAAGTTAAATTTCTAACCTTTTGCCTCAAAAAGAGAAATTTCTGCCTATTTGGCCAAAAATAAGAGAAATTCCTGCATTTTTGCCACAATTTAAAGAAAATTTCTGCATTTTTGCCCAAAATTAATGGGAATTTATTACTTTTTGCCTTAAAATAAGGGGAATTTCTGCCTTTTTGCACCAAATTAAGGGGAATTTAGTCATTTTGGCATAATATAAGGGTAATTTCTGTATTTTTGGCCTAAAATAATAAGAAATTCTGTCTTTTTGCCCTAAAACAAAAAAAAATTTCTGCATTTTGTCTCCAAAATAAGGGGAATTTCAGCATTTTTGCCCCAAAATAAGGGGAATTTCTGCCTTTTTACCACAAAATTAGGGGAATTTCCGCCTTTTTGCTCCAAAATTAGGGGCATTACTGTGTTTTACTTCAAAATAAAAGAAATTTCTGCATATTTGCCCAAAATTATGTGGAATTTCTGCCTTTTTGCTCTAAAATAAGAAGAATTTCTGCCTTTTTGTCACAAAATAAAAGGAATTTCAGGCTTTTTCTTTAAAATAAGGGTAATTTCTAACATTTGCCTCCAAGAAAGCGTAATTTCTGCCTTTTTGTCCTGAAATAAAAAAAATTTCTGTATTTTGGTTACAAGATAAGGGAAATTTCTTCAATTTTGCCCAAAAATAAGGCAAATTTCTGCAATTTTGTCTAAAAAAAGGGAAATTTCAGCAATTTTGCTCCACAATAAAGAAAATTTCTGCCTTTTTGCCTCAAAATTAATGGAATATCTGATTTTTGCCCCAAAATTAGGAGCATTACAGAATTTTTGTCCTAAAATAAGGGAAATTTTTGCAATTTGCATCAAAATAAAGAAAATTTCAGCCTTTTTGACCCAAAAAATGGAAATTTCTGAATTTTTGCCACAAAAAAAGGGGAATTTCGGCCTTTTTTCCCAAAAATTAGTGGAATTTCCTAATTTCTCCCCAAAATTAGAAGCATTACTGCATTTTTGCCCTAAAATAAGGGAAATTTCTGCAATTTGCCTCAAAATAGAGAAATTTCTGCCTTTTTGACCCAAAAAAAGGAAATTTCTGAATTTTTGCCGCAAAATAAGTGGATTTTCTACCTTTTTGCCCCAAAATTAGTGGAATTTCTGAATTTTGCCCCAAAATTAGTGAAATTTCTGATATTTGCCCCAAAATAAGGAGAATTTTTTTCTTTTTGCCCCAAAATAAGAGAAATTTCTGTAATTTTGTTCCAAAAAAGGGAAATTTCAGCAATTTTAGTCCAAAATAAGGGGAATTTCTGCCTTTGCCCCAAAATTAGGGGAATTTCTGCATTTTTGCCGCAAAATTAGGGGCATTACTGTGTTTTTGCCCCAAAATACGTTAAATTTCTGCATTTTTCCCCAAAATTAATTGGAATTTCTGCCTTTTTGCCCTAAAATAAGAAGAATTTCTGCTTTTTTTGGCACAAAATAAGGGGAATTTCAGTCTCCTTCCCTTAAATAAGTTTAATATCTGCAATTGGCCCTCAAATTAGCGGAATTTCTGCCTTTTTGACCTAAAATGAGGAGAATTTCTGGATTTTTGTCCCATGATAAGGGAAATTTCTGCAATTTTGCCCAAAAATAAGGGAAATTTCTGACTTTTTGCCCCAAATAAGGAGAATTTCTGCTTTTTGCCCCCAAATAAAAGAAATTTCTGCATTTTTGCCCCAAAATAATAGCAATTTCTGCCTTTTTGCCCCAAAATTAGTGAAATTTCTGTATTTTGCTCCAAAATTAGTGAAATTTCTGATATTTGCCCTAAATTTAGAAGCATTACTGCATTTTTGCCCCAAAATATGGGAAATTTCTGCAATTTTGTTCCAAAATAAGGGTAATTTCTTCCTTTTTACCCGAAAATAATGGGAATTTCTGCATTTTTGCTACAAAATAAGGGAAGTTTCTGCAATTTTATACTAAAATAAGTTAAATTTCTAACCTTTTGCCACAAAATATAAAAAATTTCTGCCTATTTGGCCAAAATAAGAGAAATTTCTGCATTTTTGCCACAAATTAAAGAAAATTTAGCATTTTTGCCCAAAATTAACGGGAATTTCTGCCTTTTTTCCCTAAAATAAAGGGAATTTCTGCCTTTTTGCCCCAAAATAAGGGGAATTTAGTCTTTTTGGCCTAATATAAGGGTAATTTCTGTATTTTTGGCCTAAAATAAAGAGAAATTCTCTCTTTTTGTCCTAAAATAAGAAAAATTTCTGCATTTTGCACCAAAGTAAGGGGAATTTCAGCATTTTTGCCCCAAAATAAGTGGAATATCTGCCTTTTTACCCCAAAATTAGAGGAATTTCTGCATTTTTGCTCCAAAATTAGGGGCATTACTGTGTTTTACCTCAAAATAAAAGTAATTTCTGCATTTTTGCCCAAAATTATGTGGAATTTCTGCCTTTTTGCTCTAAAATAAGAAGAATTTCTGCCTTTTTGTCACAAAATAAGAGGAATTTCAGGTTTTTCTCTAAAATAATGGTAATTTCTAAAATTTGCCCCCAAGAAAGCGTAATTTCTGCCTTTTTGACCTGAAAAAAAAGGAATTTCTGTATTTTAGCCACAAGATAAAGGAAATTTCTGCAATTTTGCCCAAAAATAAGAGAAATTTCTGCAATTTTGTTCCAAAAAAGATAAATTTCAGCAATTTTGTTCCACAATAAGGGGAATTTCTGCTTTTTTGCCTCAAAATTAATGGAATTTCTGATTTTTGCCCAGAAATTAGAAGCATTACAGAATGTTTGCCCCAAAATAAGAGAAATTTCTGCAATTTGCCTCAAAATAAAGAAAATTTCTGCCTTTTTGACCCAAAAAATGGAAATTTCTGAATTTTTGCCGCAAAATAAGTGGAATTTTTGCCTTTTTGCCCAAAAATTAGTGGAATTTCCTAATTTTTCCCCAAAATTAGAAGCATTACTGCATTTTTGTCCCAAAATATAAGAAATTTCTGCAATTTTGTTCCAAAATAACGGGAATTTCTGCCTTTTTATTGCAAAATAATGGGAATTTCTTCATTTTTGCCACAAAATAAGGAAAATTTCTGCAATATTATTTTAAAATAAGTTTAATTTCTATACTTTTGCACAAAAATAAAGGAAATTTTTGCATTTTTGGCCCCAAATGAGGGAAAAATCTGCATTTTTGCCTCAAACTAAGGGAAATTTTGCATTTTTGCTTCCCAAAAATCGAGAATTTCTTACTTTTTGCCCTAAAATAAGGGGAATTTCTGTTTTTTTGCCCTAAAATAAGGGGAATTTAGTCTTTTTGCCTTAAATAAGGGTAATTTCTGTATTTTTGCCCTAAAATAAAAGAAATTTCTGCATTATTGCCCCAAAATAAGGAAAATTTCTGCATTTTTGCCCTGAATTAAGGAAAATTTCTGCATTTTTGCTTCAAAATATAGGGAATTTCTGAAATTTTTTTTCCAAAATTAGGGGAATTTCTGCATTTTCCGCAAAATGAGAGGCATTACTTTGTTTTTGCCCCATAATAAGGGAAATTTCTTAATTTTCCCCAAAATTAATTGGAATTTCTGCCTTTTTGCCCTAAAATAAATAGAATTTCTGCTTTTTTGGCACAAAATAAGGGGAATTTCAGTCTTCTTCCCTTAAATAAGTTTAATATCTGCAATTTGCTTCCAAATTAGGGGAATTTCTGCCTTTTGGACCTAAAATCAGGGGAATTTCTGGATTTTTTTCCCATGATAAGGGAAATTTCTGCAATTTTGCATAAAAATAAGGAAAATTTCTGCCTTTTTGCCCCAAAATGAGGAGAATTTCTGCCTTTTTGCCCCCAAATAAAAGGAATTTCTGCATTTTGCCCCAAAATAATAGGAATTTCTGCCTTTTTGCCCCAAAATTAGTGAAATTTCTAAATTTTGCCCCAAAATTAGTGAAATTTCTGAATTTTGCCCCAAAATTAGAAGCATTACTGCATTTTTGCCCCAAAATATGGGAAATTTCTGCAATTTTGTTACAATATAAGGGAAATTAGTTCCTTTTTACCCCACAATTATGGAAATTTCTGCATTTTTGCTAATAAATAAGGAAAGTTTCTGCAATTTTATCCTAAAATAAGTTAAATTTCTAAGCTTTTGCCTCAAAATAAAAGAAATTACTGCCTATTTGGCCAAAAATAAGGGAAATTTCTGCATTTTTCCACAAATTAAGGAAAATTTCTGCATTTTTGCTCAAAATTAAGTGGAATTTCTGTATTTTTGCCCTAAAATAAAAATTTCTGCCTTTAAGGCACAAATTAAGGGGAATTTAAGTCTTTTTCCCTAAATTAAGTTTAATTTCTGCAATTTGCCCCCAAATTAGCGGAATTTCTGCCTTTTTGACCTGAAATAAGCGGAATTTCTGCATTTTTGCTCCAAAATAAGAAGAATTTCAGCATTTTTGCCCAAAAATAATGGGAGTTTCTACATTTTTACCCCCAAATTAGGGGAATTTCCGCCTTTTTGCTCCAAAGTTAGGGGCATAACTGTGTTTTTGCCCCAAAATATGGGAAATTTCTGCATTTTTGCCCAAAATTATGTGGAATTTCTGCTTTTTTGCTCTAAAATAAGAAGAATTTCTGCTTTTTTGGCACAAAATAAGAGGAATTTCAGGCTTTATATTTAAAATAAGGGTAATTTCTAAAATTTGCCCTCAAGAAAGCATAATTTCTGCCTTTTTGACCTGAAATAAAAGGAATTTCTGTATTTTGGCAACAAGATAAGGGAAATTTCTGCAATTTTGCCCAAAAATAATGGAAATTTCTGCAATTTTGTCCCAAAAAAGGGAAATTTCTGCAATTTTGCCCACAATTAAGGGAATTTCTTCATTTTTGCCCCAAATTAATGGAATTTCTCATTTTTGCCCCAAAATTAGAAGCATTACAGAATTTTTGCCCGAAAATAAGGGAAATTTCTGCAATTTGCCTCAAAATAAAAAAAATTTCTGCTTTTTTGACCCAAAAAAAGGAAATTTCTGAATTTTTGCCGCAAAATAAGTGGAATTTCTGCCTTTTTGCACCAAAATCAGTGGAATTTCTGAATTTTGCCCCAAAATTATAAGCATTACTGCATTTTTGCCTCAAAATATGGAAAATTTTTTCAATTTTGTTCCAAAATAATGGGAATTTCTGCGTTTTTACCTCAAAATAATGGAAATTTCTTCATTTTTGCCACAAAATAAGGGAAAATTCTGCAATATTATCCTAAAATAAGTTAAATTTCTATACTTTTGCAACAAAATAAAGGAAATTTCTGCCTTTTGGCCCCAAATAAAAGGAAAAATCTCCATTTTTGCCCTAAATTAAGGGAAATTTCTGCATTTTTGCTCAAAAAAAGGGGAATTTCAGGCTTTTTCCCTATAATTAGGGTAATTTCTGGAATTTGCCCCCAAATTAGCGGACTTTCTGCCTTTTTGACCTGAAATAAGGGAAATTTCTGGATTTTTGTCCCATGATAAGGGAAATTTCTGCAATTTTGCCCAAAAATAAGGGAAATTTCTGCCTTTTGCCCCAAAATAAGGAGAATTTTTGCCTTTTTTCCCAAAAATAAGAGGAGTTTCTGCAATTTTGCTCCAAATAAATGTTGATTTTCTGCATTTTTGCTCCAAAATAAAGGCATTTTCTGCAATTTGGACACAAAATTAGGGGAATTTCTGCAATTTTGCCTGAAAATATTGGAAATTTCTTCAATTTTGCCCCAAAATTAGGGGAATTTCTGCATTTTTTCCCCAAAATAAGGCAAATTTCTGCAATTTTGCCCTATAATTAGAGAAATTTCTGCTTTTTTACCCTATAATAAGGGAAATTTATGCAATTTTGCACCAAAATAAGAAAATTTTCTGCATTTTTGCTCCAAAATAAAAGGAATTTCTGCCTTTTTGAAACAAAAAAAAAAAGGAATTTCTACAATTTTGTTCCAAAATAAGGGGAATTTCAGCATTTTTGCACCTAAATAAGAGGAATTTCTGCCTCTTTGGCGCAATAAAGAGGGAATTTCAGTGTTTTTGCCCTAAAATAAAGGTAATTTCTACATTTTGACACCAAGTATGTGGTATTTCTACATTTTTGACCCGAAATAAGGGTGAATTCTGCAATTTTGCCCCAAAATAAGAGAAATTTCTGCAATTTTGTCC
Source organism: Micromys minutus (assembly GCF_963924665.1). NCBI lineage: Eukaryota > Metazoa > Chordata > Mammalia > Rodentia > Muridae > Micromys > Micromys minutus. Next base: position 162,429 of record NW_027667727.1, read on the forward strand.
CAAAAAGGGAAATTTCAGCAATTTTGCCCCACATTAAGGGGAATTTCTGCCTTTTGCCCCAAAATTAGTGGAATTTCTGCATTTTTGCCGCAAAATTAGGGGCATTACTGTCTTTTTGCCCCAAAATACGTTAAATTTCTGCATTTTTCCCGAAAATTAATTGGAATTTCTCCCTTTTTGCCATAAAATAAGAAGTTTTTTTGATTTTTGGCACAAAATAAGGGAAATTTCAGTCTTCTTCCATTAAATATATTTAATATCTGCAATTGGCGATCATATTAGCAGAATTTCTGCCTTTTTGACCTAAAATGAGGGGAATTTCTGGATTTTTGTCCCATGATAAGGGAAATTTCTGCAATTTTGCCCAAAAATAAGGGAAATTTCTGCCTTTTTGCCCCAAAATGAGGAGAATTTCTGCCTTTTTGCCCCCAAATAGAAGGAATTTCTGCATTTTTGCCCCAAAATAATAAGAATTTCTGCCTTTTTGCCCCAAAATTAGTGAAATTTCTGAATTTTGCCCCAAAATTAGGGAAATTTCTGATATTTGCCCTAAAATTAGAAGCATTACTGCATTTTAGCCCCAAAATATAGGAAATTTCTGCAATTTTGTTCCAAAATAAGGGAAATTTCTTTATTTTTACCCCAAAATAATTGGAATTTCTGCATTTTTGCTACAAAATAAGGGAAGTTTCTGCAATTTTATACAAAAATAAGTTAAATTTCTAATCTTTTGCCTCAAAATATAAGAAATTTCTGCCTATTTGGCCAAAAATGAGAGAAATTTCTGCATTTTTGCCAAAAATTAAGGAAAATTTCTGCATTTTTGCCCAAAATTAACGAGAATTTCTGCCTTTTTTTCCTAAAATAAGGGGAAATTCTGCCTTTTTGCCTCAAAATAAGGGGAATTTAGTATTTTTGGCCTAATATAAGGGCAATTTCTGTATTTTTGGCCTAAAATAAGGAGAAATTCTGTCTTTTGCCCTAAAATAAGAAAAAATTCTGCATTTTTGCTCAAAAATAAGGGGAGTTTTAGCATTTTTGCTCCAAAATTAGGGGCATTACTGTGTTTTACATCAAAATAAGGGAAATTTCTACATTTTTGCACCAAAATTAGTGAAATTTCTGAATTTGCCCCAAAATTAGTGAAATTTTGAATTTTGCCCCAAAATTAGAAGCATTACTGCATTTTTGCACCAAAATATGGGAAATTTCTGCAATTTTGTTACAAAATAAAGGAAATTAGTTTCTTTTTACCCCAAAATAATGGGTATTTCTGCATTTTTGCTACAAAATAATGGAATTTTCTGCAATTTTATCTTAAAATAAGTTAAATTACTAAGCTTTTGCCTCAAAATAAAAGAAATTTCTGCCTATTTGGCCAAAAATAAAGGAAATTTCTGCCTTTTTCCACAAATTAATTAAAATTTCTGCATTTTTGCTCAAAATTAAGTGGAATTTCTGCATTTTTGCCCAAAATTATGTGGAATTTCTGCCTTTTTGCTCTAAAATAAGAAGAATTTCTGCTTTTTTGGCACAAAATAAGAGGAATTTCAGGCTTTTTCTCTAAAATAAGTGAAATTTCTAAAATTTGCCCTCAAGAAAGCGTAATTTCTGCCTTTTTGACCTGAAATAATAGGAATTTCTGTATTTTGGCAACAAGATAAGGGAAATTTCTGCAATTTTGCCCAAAAAAATGGAAATTTCTGTAATTTTGTCCCAAAAAAGGAAAATTTCTGCAATTTTGCTCCACAATAAGGGAAATTTCTTCCTTTTTCACCAAAATTAATGGAATTTCTCATTTTTGCCCCAAAATTAGAATTATTACAGAATTTTTGCCCCAAAATAAGAGAAATTTCTGCAATTTGCCTCAAAATAAAGGAAATTTCTGCTTTTTTGACCCAAAAAAGGGAAATTTCTGAATTTTTGCCGCAAATTAAGTGGAATTTCTGCCTTTTTGCACCAAAATTAGTGGAATTTCTGAATTTTGCCCCAAAATTAGAAGCATTACTGCATTTTTGCCCTAAAAAAAGGGAAATTTCTGCAATTTGCCTCAAAATAGAGAAATTTCTGCCTTTTTGACCCAAAAAAAGGAAATTTCTGAATTTTTGCCGCAAAATAAGTGGATTTTCTACCTTTTTGCCCCAAAATTAGTGGAATTTCTGAATTTTGCCCCAAAATTAGTGAAATTTCTGATATTTGCCCCAAAATAAGGAGAATTTTTTTCTTTTTGCCCCAAAATAAGAGAAATTTCTGTAATTTTGTTCCAAAAAAGGGAAATTTCAGCAATTTTAGTCCAAAATAAGGGGAATTTCTGCCTTTGCCCCAAAATTAGGGGAATTTCTGCATTTTTGCCGCAAAATTAGGGGCATTACTGTGTTTTTGCCCCAAAATACGTTAAATTTCTGCATTTTTCCCCAAAATTAATTGGAATTTCTGCCTTTTTGCCCTAAAATAAGAAGAATTTCTGCTTTTTTTGGCACAAAATAAGGGGAATTTCAGTCTCCTTCCCTTAAATAAGTTTAATATCTGCAATTGGCCCTCAAATTAGCGGAATTTCTGCCTTTTTGACCTAAAATGAGGAGAATTTCTGGATTTTTGTCCCATGATAAGGGAAATTTCTGCAATTTTGCCCAAAAATAAGGGAAATTTCTGACTTTTTGCCCCAAATAAGGAGAATTTCTGCTTTTTGCCCCCAAATAAAAGAAATTTCTGCATTTTTGCCCCAAAATAATAGCAATTTCTGCCTTTTTGCCCCAAAATTAGTGAAATTTCTGTATTTTGCTCCAAAATTAGTGAAATTTCTGATATTTGCCCTAAATTTAGAAGCATTACTGCATTTTTGCCCCAAAATATGGGAAATTTCTGCAATTTTGTTCCAAAATAAGGGTAATTTCTTCCTTTTTACCCGAAAATAATGGGAATTTCTGCATTTTTGCTACAAAATAAGGGAAGTTTCTGCAATTTTATACTAAAATAAGTTAAATTTCTAACCTTTTGCCACAAAATATAAAAAATTTCTGCCTATTTGGCCAAAAATAAGAGAAATTTCTGCATTTTTGCCACAAATTAAAGAAAATTTAGCATTTTTGCCCAAAATTAACGGGAATTTCTGCCTTTTTTCCCTAAAATAAAGGGAATTTCTGCCTTTTTGCCCCAAAATAAGGGGAATTTAGTCTTTTTGGCCTAATATAAGGGTAATTTCTGTATTTTTGGCCTAAAATAAAGAGAAATTCTCTCTTTTTGTCCTAAAATAAGAAAAATTTCTGCATTTTGCACCAAAGTAAGGGGAATTTCAGCATTTTTGCCCCAAAATAAGTGGAATATCTGCCTTTTTACCCCAAAATTAGAGGAATTTCTGCATTTTTGCTCCAAAATTAGGGGCATTACTGTGTTTTACCTCAAAATAAAAGTAATTTCTGCATTTTTGCCCAAAATTATGTGGAATTTCTGCCTTTTTGCTCTAAAATAAGAAGAATTTCTGCCTTTTTGTCACAAAATAAGAGGAATTTCAGGTTTTTCTCTAAAATAATGGTAATTTCTAAAATTTGCCCCCAAGAAAGCGTAATTTCTGCCTTTTTGACCTGAAAAAAAAGGAATTTCTGTATTTTAGCCACAAGATAAAGGAAATTTCTGCAATTTTGCCCAAAAATAAGAGAAATTTCTGCAATTTTGTTCCAAAAAAGATAAATTTCAGCAATTTTGTTCCACAATAAGGGGAATTTCTGCTTTTTTGCCTCAAAATTAATGGAATTTCTGATTTTTGCCCAGAAATTAGAAGCATTACAGAATGTTTGCCCCAAAATAAGAGAAATTTCTGCAATTTGCCTCAAAATAAAGAAAATTTCTGCCTTTTTGACCCAAAAAATGGAAATTTCTGAATTTTTGCCGCAAAATAAGTGGAATTTTTGCCTTTTTGCCCAAAAATTAGTGGAATTTCCTAATTTTTCCCCAAAATTAGAAGCATTACTGCATTTTTGTCCCAAAATATAAGAAATTTCTGCAATTTTGTTCCAAAATAACGGGAATTTCTGCCTTTTTATTGCAAAATAATGGGAATTTCTTCATTTTTGCCACAAAATAAGGAAAATTTCTGCAATATTATTTTAAAATAAGTTTAATTTCTATACTTTTGCACAAAAATAAAGGAAATTTTTGCATTTTTGGCCCCAAATGAGGGAAAAATCTGCATTTTTGCCTCAAACTAAGGGAAATTTTGCATTTTTGCTTCCCAAAAATCGAGAATTTCTTACTTTTTGCCCTAAAATAAGGGGAATTTCTGTTTTTTTGCCCTAAAATAAGGGGAATTTAGTCTTTTTGCCTTAAATAAGGGTAATTTCTGTATTTTTGCCCTAAAATAAAAGAAATTTCTGCATTATTGCCCCAAAATAAGGAAAATTTCTGCATTTTTGCCCTGAATTAAGGAAAATTTCTGCATTTTTGCTTCAAAATATAGGGAATTTCTGAAATTTTTTTTCCAAAATTAGGGGAATTTCTGCATTTTCCGCAAAATGAGAGGCATTACTTTGTTTTTGCCCCATAATAAGGGAAATTTCTTAATTTTCCCCAAAATTAATTGGAATTTCTGCCTTTTTGCCCTAAAATAAATAGAATTTCTGCTTTTTTGGCACAAAATAAGGGGAATTTCAGTCTTCTTCCCTTAAATAAGTTTAATATCTGCAATTTGCTTCCAAATTAGGGGAATTTCTGCCTTTTGGACCTAAAATCAGGGGAATTTCTGGATTTTTTTCCCATGATAAGGGAAATTTCTGCAATTTTGCATAAAAATAAGGAAAATTTCTGCCTTTTTGCCCCAAAATGAGGAGAATTTCTGCCTTTTTGCCCCCAAATAAAAGGAATTTCTGCATTTTGCCCCAAAATAATAGGAATTTCTGCCTTTTTGCCCCAAAATTAGTGAAATTTCTAAATTTTGCCCCAAAATTAGTGAAATTTCTGAATTTTGCCCCAAAATTAGAAGCATTACTGCATTTTTGCCCCAAAATATGGGAAATTTCTGCAATTTTGTTACAATATAAGGGAAATTAGTTCCTTTTTACCCCACAATTATGGAAATTTCTGCATTTTTGCTAATAAATAAGGAAAGTTTCTGCAATTTTATCCTAAAATAAGTTAAATTTCTAAGCTTTTGCCTCAAAATAAAAGAAATTACTGCCTATTTGGCCAAAAATAAGGGAAATTTCTGCATTTTTCCACAAATTAAGGAAAATTTCTGCATTTTTGCTCAAAATTAAGTGGAATTTCTGTATTTTTGCCCTAAAATAAAAATTTCTGCCTTTAAGGCACAAATTAAGGGGAATTTAAGTCTTTTTCCCTAAATTAAGTTTAATTTCTGCAATTTGCCCCCAAATTAGCGGAATTTCTGCCTTTTTGACCTGAAATAAGCGGAATTTCTGCATTTTTGCTCCAAAATAAGAAGAATTTCAGCATTTTTGCCCAAAAATAATGGGAGTTTCTACATTTTTACCCCCAAATTAGGGGAATTTCCGCCTTTTTGCTCCAAAGTTAGGGGCATAACTGTGTTTTTGCCCCAAAATATGGGAAATTTCTGCATTTTTGCCCAAAATTATGTGGAATTTCTGCTTTTTTGCTCTAAAATAAGAAGAATTTCTGCTTTTTTGGCACAAAATAAGAGGAATTTCAGGCTTTATATTTAAAATAAGGGTAATTTCTAAAATTTGCCCTCAAGAAAGCATAATTTCTGCCTTTTTGACCTGAAATAAAAGGAATTTCTGTATTTTGGCAACAAGATAAGGGAAATTTCTGCAATTTTGCCCAAAAATAATGGAAATTTCTGCAATTTTGTCCCAAAAAAGGGAAATTTCTGCAATTTTGCCCACAATTAAGGGAATTTCTTCATTTTTGCCCCAAATTAATGGAATTTCTCATTTTTGCCCCAAAATTAGAAGCATTACAGAATTTTTGCCCGAAAATAAGGGAAATTTCTGCAATTTGCCTCAAAATAAAAAAAATTTCTGCTTTTTTGACCCAAAAAAAGGAAATTTCTGAATTTTTGCCGCAAAATAAGTGGAATTTCTGCCTTTTTGCACCAAAATCAGTGGAATTTCTGAATTTTGCCCCAAAATTATAAGCATTACTGCATTTTTGCCTCAAAATATGGAAAATTTTTTCAATTTTGTTCCAAAATAATGGGAATTTCTGCGTTTTTACCTCAAAATAATGGAAATTTCTTCATTTTTGCCACAAAATAAGGGAAAATTCTGCAATATTATCCTAAAATAAGTTAAATTTCTATACTTTTGCAACAAAATAAAGGAAATTTCTGCCTTTTGGCCCCAAATAAAAGGAAAAATCTCCATTTTTGCCCTAAATTAAGGGAAATTTCTGCATTTTTGCTCAAAAAAAGGGGAATTTCAGGCTTTTTCCCTATAATTAGGGTAATTTCTGGAATTTGCCCCCAAATTAGCGGACTTTCTGCCTTTTTGACCTGAAATAAGGGAAATTTCTGGATTTTTGTCCCATGATAAGGGAAATTTCTGCAATTTTGCCCAAAAATAAGGGAAATTTCTGCCTTTTGCCCCAAAATAAGGAGAATTTTTGCCTTTTTTCCCAAAAATAAGAGGAGTTTCTGCAATTTTGCTCCAAATAAATGTTGATTTTCTGCATTTTTGCTCCAAAATAAAGGCATTTTCTGCAATTTGGACACAAAATTAGGGGAATTTCTGCAATTTTGCCTGAAAATATTGGAAATTTCTTCAATTTTGCCCCAAAATTAGGGGAATTTCTGCATTTTTTCCCCAAAATAAGGCAAATTTCTGCAATTTTGCCCTATAATTAGAGAAATTTCTGCTTTTTTACCCTATAATAAGGGAAATTTATGCAATTTTGCACCAAAATAAGAAAATTTTCTGCATTTTTGCTCCAAAATAAAAGGAATTTCTGCCTTTTTGAAACAAAAAAAAAGGAATTTCTACAATTTTGTTCCAAAATAAGGGGAATTTCAGCATTTTTGCACCTAAATAAGAGGAATTTCTGCCTCTTTGGCGCAATAAAGAGGGAATTTCAGTGTTTTTGCCCTAAAATAAAGGTAATTTCTACATTTTGACACCAAGTATGTGGTATTTCTACATTTTTGACCCGAAATAAGGGTGAATTCTGCAATTTTGCCCCAAAATAAGAGAAATTTCTGCAATTTTGTCCCAAAAAGGGAAATTTCAGCAATTTTGCCCCACATTAAGGGGAATTTCTGCCTTTTGCCCCAAAATTAGTGGAATTTCTGCATTTTTGCCGCAAAATTAGGGGCATTACTGTCTTTTTGCCCCAAAATACGTTAAATTTCTGCATTTTTCCCGAAAATTAATTGGAATTTCTCCCTTTTTGCCATAAAATAAGAAGTTTTTTTGATTTTTGGCACAAAATAAGGGAAATTTCAGTCTTCTTCCATTAAATATATTTAATATCTGCAATTGGCGATCATATTAGCAGAATTTCTGCCTTTTTGACCTAAAATGAGGGGAATTTCTGGATTTTTGTCCCATGATAAGGGAAATTTCTGCAATTTTGCCCAAAAATAAGGGAAATTTCTGCCTTTTTGCCCCAAAATGAGGAGAATTTCTGCCTTTTTGCCCCCAAATAGAAGGAATTTCTGCATTTTTGCCCCAAAATAATAAGAATTTCTGCCTTTTTGCCCCAAAATTAGTGAAATTTCTGAATTTTGCCCCAAAATTAGGGAAATTTCTGATATTTGCCCTAAAATTAGAAGCATTACTGCATTTTAGCCCCAAAATATAGGAAATTTCTGCAATTTTGTTCCAAAATAAGGGAAATTTCTTTATTTTTACCCCAAAATAATTGGAATTTCTGCATTTTTGCTACAAAATAAGGGAAGTTTCTGCAATTTTATACAAAAATAAGTTAAATTTCTAATCTTTTGCCTCAAAATATAAGAAATTTCTGCCTATTTGGCCAAAAATGAGAGAAATTTCTGCATTTTTGCCAAAAATTAAGGAAAATTTCTGCATTTTTGCCCAAAATTAACGAGAATTTCTGCCTTTTTTTCCTAAAATAAGGGGAAATTCTGCCTTTTTGCCTCAAAATAAGGGGAATTTAGTATTTTTGGCCTAATATAAGGGCAATTTCTGTATTTTTGGCCTAAAATAAGGAGAAATTCTGTCTTTTGCCCTAAAATAAGAAAAAATTCTGCATTTTTGCTCAAAAATAAGGGGAGTTTTAGCATTTTTGCTCCAAAATTAGGGGCATTACTGTGTTTTACATCAAAATAAGGGAAATTTCTACATTTTTGCACCAAAATTAGTGAAATTTCTGAATTTGCCCCAAAATTAGTGAAATTTTGAATTTTGCCCCAAAATTAGAAGCATTACTGCATTTTTGCACCAAAATATGGGAAATTTCTGCAATTTTGTTACAAAATAAAGGAAATTAGTTTCTTTTTACCCCAAAATAATGGGTATTTCTGCATTTTTGCTACAAAATAATGGAATTTTCTGCAATTTTATCTTAAAATAAGTTAAATTACTAAGCTTTTGCCTCAAAATAAAAGAAATTTCTGCCTATTTGGCCAAAAATAAGGGAAATTTCTGCCTTTTTCCACAAATTAATTAAAATTTCTGCATTTTTGCTCAAAATTAAGTGGAATTTCTGCATTTTTGCCCAAAATTATGTGGAATTTCTGCCTTTTTGCTCTAAAATAAGAAGAATTTCTGCTTTTTTGGCACAAAATAAGAGGAATTTCAGGCTTTTTCTCTAAAATAAGTGAAATTTCTAAAATTTGCCCTCAAGAAAGCGTAATTTCTGCCTTTTTGACCTGAAATAATAGGAATTTCTGTATTTTGGCAACAAGATAAGGGAAATTTCTGCAATTTTGCCCAAAAAAATGGAAATTTCTGTAATTTTGTCCCAAAAAAGGAAAATTTCTGCAATTTTGCTCCACAATAAGGGAAATTTCTTCCTTTTTCACCAAAATTAATGGAATTTCTCATTTTTGCCCCAAAATTAGAATTATTACAGAATTTTTGCCCCAAAATAAGAGAAATTTCTGCAATTTGCCTCAAAATAAAGGAAATTTCTGCTTTTTTGACCCAAAAAAGGGAAATTTCTGAATTTTTGCCGCAAATTAAGTGGAATTTCTGCCTTTTTGCACCAAAATTAGTGGAATTTCTGAATTTTGCCCCAAAATTAGAAGCATTACTGCATTTTTGCCTCAAATATGAAAAGTTATTTAAATTTTGTTCCAAAATAATTGGAATTTCTGAGTTTTTACCACACAATAATGGGAATTTCTTTATTTTTGCCACAAAATAAGGGAAAATTCTGCAATATTATCCTAAAATAAGTTAAATTTCTATACTTTTGCACCAAAATAAGGGAAATTTCTGCCTTTTTGGCCCCAAATCAGGGGAAAAATCTGCATTTTTGCCCCAAATTAAAGGAAATTTCTGCATTTTTGCCCAAAAAAAGGGGAATTTCAGGCTTTTTCCCTATAATTAGAGTAATTTCTGGAATTTGCCCCCAAATTAGCGGAATTTTTGTCTTTTTGACCTGAAATAAATGAAATTTCTGGATTTTTGTCCCATGATAAGGGAAATTTCTGCAATTTTGCCCAAAAATAATGGAAATTTTTGCCTTTTGCCCCAAAATAAGGAGAATTATTGCCTTTTTGCCCCAAAATAAGAGGAGTTTCTGCAATTTTGCTCCAAATTAATGTTGATTTTCTGCATTTTTGCTCCAAAATAATGGCATTTTCTGCAATTTTGACACAAAATTAGGGAAATTTCTGCAATTTTGCCTGAAAATAAAGGAAATTTCTGCAATTTTGCCCAAAAATTAGGGGAATTTCTGCAATTTTGCCCCAAAATAAGGCAAATTTCTGCAATTTTGTCCAAAAATTAGAGGAATTTCGGCCTTTTTACCCTATAATAAGGAAAATTTATGCAATTTGCACAAAATAAGAAAATTTTTTGCATTTTTGCTCCAAAATAAAAGGAATTTCTGCCTTTTTGAAACAAAAAAAAAAGGAATTTCTACAATTTTGTTCCAAAATACGGGGAATTTCAGCATTTTTGCCCCTAAATAAGAGGAATTTCTGCCTCTTTTGCGCAAAAAAGAGGGAATTTCAGTCTTTTTGCCCTAAAATAACGGTAATTTCTACATTTTGACACCAAGTATGAAGTATTTCTGCATTTTTGACCCGAAATAAGGGTGAATTCTGCAATTTTGCCCCAAAATAAAAGAAATTTCTGCAATTTTGTCCCAAAAAAGGGAAATTTCAGCAATTTTGCCCCACAATAATGGGAATTTCTGCCTTTTGCCCGAAAATTAGGGGAATTTCTGCATTTTTGCCGCAAAATTAGGGGCATTACTGTGTTTTTGCCCCAAAATACGTTAAATTTCTGCATTTTTCCCCAAAATTAATTGGAATTTCTGCCTTTTTGCCCTAAAATAAGAAGAATTTCGGCTTTTTTGGCACAAAATAATGGGAATTTCATTCTTTTTCCCTTAAATAAGTTTAATATCTGCAATAGGCGATCAAATTAGCGGAATTTCTGCCTTTTTGACCTAAAATAAGAAAAATTTCTGGATTTTTGTCCCATGATAAGGGAAATTTCTGCAATTTTGCCCAAAAATAAGGAAAATTTCTGCCTTTTTGCCCCAAAATGAGGAGAATTTCTGCCTTTTTGCCCCCAAATAGAAGGAATTTCTGCATTTTTGCCCCTAAATAATAAGAATTTCTTCCTTTTTCCCCAAAATTAGTGAAATTTCTGAATTTTGCCCGAAAATTAGTGAAATTTCTGATATTTGCCCTAAAATTAGAAGCATTACTGCATTTTTGCCCCTGAATATAGAAAATTTCTGCAATTTTGTTCCAAAATATGGGAAATTTCTTCCTTTTTACCCCAAAATAATGGGAATTTCTGCATTTTTGCTACAAAATAAGGGAAGTTTCTGCAATTTTATACTAAAATAAATTAAATTTCTAACCTTTTGCCTCAAAATATAAGAAATTTCTGCCTATTTGGCCAAAAATAAGAGAAATTTTTGCATTTTTGCCACAAATTAAGGAAAATTTCTGCATTTTTGCCCAAAATTAAAGGGAATTTCTGCCTTTTTCCCTTAAAATAAGGGGAATTTCTGCCTTTTTGCCCCAAAATAAAGGGAATTTAGTATTTTTTGCCTAATATAAAGGTAATTTCTGTATTTTTGGCCTAAAATAAAGAGAAATTCTGTCTTTTTGCCCTAAAATAAGAAAAATTTCTGCATTTTTGCTCCAAAATAATAGGAATTTCAGCATTTTTGCTCCAAAATTAGGGGCATTACTGTGTTCTACCTCAAAATAAGGGAAATTTCGGCATTTTTGCCCAAAATTATGTGGAATTTCTGCCTTTTTGGTCTAAAATAAGAAGAATTTCTGGCTTTTTGTCACAAAATAAGAGGAATTTCAGGCTTTTTCTCTAAAATATGGGTAATTTCTAAAATTTGTCCCCAAGAAAGTGTAATTTCTGCTTTTTGACCTGAAAAAAAGGGAATTTCTGTATTTTGGCCACAAGATAAGAGAAATTTCTGCAATTTTGTTCTAAAAAAGGGAAATTTCAGCAATTTTGCTCCACAATAAGGGGAATTTCTGCCTTTTGCCTCAAAATTAATGGAATTTCTGATTTTTTCCAGAAATTAGAAGCATTACAGAATTTTTGCCCCAAAATAAGGGAAATTTCTGCAATTTGCCTCAAAATAAAGAAGATTTGTGCTTTTTTGATCGAAAACATGGAAATTTCTGAAATTTTGCTGCAAAATAAGTGGAATTTTTTCCTTTTTGCCACAAAATTTGTGAAATTTCCTAATTTTTCTCCGAAATTAGAAGCATTACTGCATTTTTGCCCCAAAATATAGGAAATTTCTGCAATTTTGTTTCAAAGTAAAGGGAATTTCTGCCTTTTTATTGCAAAATAATGGGAATTTCTTCATTTTTGCTACAAAATAAGGGAAATTTCTGCAATATTATTTTAAAATAACTTAAATTTCTATACTTTTGCACAAAAATAAGGGAAATTTTTGACTTTTTAGCCCCAAATAAGGGGAAAATCTGCATTTTTGCCACAAATTAAGGGAAATTTCTGCATTTTTGCCACCCAAAAAGGGAGAATTTCTTACTTTTTGCCCTAAAATAAGGGGAATTTCTGTTTTTTTGCCCTAAAATAAGGGGAATTTAGTCTTTTTGCCTTAAATAAGGGTAATTTCTGTATTTTTGCCTTAAATAAGAGAAATTTCTGCATTTTTGCCCCAAAATAAGGGGAATTTCTGTATTTTTGCCCTGAATTAAGGAAAATTTCTGCATTTTTGCTCCAAAATAAGGGGAATTTCTGCAATTTTTTTCTAAAATTAGGGGAATTTCTGCAATTTTGCCCCAAAATAATGGAAATTTCTGCAATTTGGCCCAAAAATTATGGGAATTTCTGCAATTTTGCCCCAAAATAAGGGAAATTTCTGCAATTTTGCCCTATAATTAGGGGAATTTCTGCCTTTTTGCCCTATAATAAGGGAAATTTATGCAATTTTACACCAAAATAAGGGAATCTTCTGCATTTTTCCTCCAAAATAAAAGGAATTTCTGCTTTTTTGAAACAAAAAAAAAATTTCTGCAATTTTGCCCACAATAAGGAGAATTTCTTCCTTTTTGCGTCAAAATTAATGGAATTTCTCTTTTTTGCCCCAAAATTAGAAGCATTACAGAATTTTTGCCCCAAAATAAGGGAAATTTCTGCAATTTGCCTCAAAATAAAAGAAATTTCTGCTTTTTTGACCAAAAAGGGAAATTTCTGAATTTTTGCCGCAAAATAAGTGGAATTTCTGCCTTTTTGCACCAAAATTAGTGGAATTTCTGAATTTTGCCCCAAAATTAGAAGCATTACTGCATTTTCTCCTCAAATATGGAAAGTTATTTAATTTTGTTCCAAAATAATGGGAATTTCTGCATTTTTACCGCAAAATAATGGGAATTTCTTCATTTTTGCCACAAAATAAGGGAAAATTCTGCAATATTATCCTAAAATAAGTTAAATTTCTATACTTTTGCACCAAAATAAGGGAAATTTCTGCCTTTTTTGCCCCAAATAAGGGGAAAAATCTGCATTTTTGCCCCAAATTAAGGGAAATTTCTGCATTTTTGCCCAAAAATAGGGGAATTTCAGGCTTTTTCCCTATAATTAGAGTAATTTCTGGAATTTGCCCCCAAATTAGCGGAATTTCTGCCTTTTTGACCTGAAATAAGGGAAATTTCTGGATTTTTATCCCATGATAAGGGAAATTTCTGCAATTTTGCCCAATAATAATGGAAATTTATGCCTTTTGCCCCAAAATAAGGAGAATTTTTGCTTTTTTGCCCCAAAATAAGAGGAGTTTCTGAAATTTTGCTCCAAATTAATGTTGATTTTCTGCATTTTTGCTCCAAAATAAAGGCATTTTCTGCAATTTTGACACAAAATTAGGGGAATTTCTGCAATTTTGCCTAAAAATAAAGGAAATTTCTGCAATTTTGCCCTAAAATTAGAGAAATTTCAGCATTTTTGCCCCAAAATAAGGCAAATTTCTGCAATTTTGCCCTATAATTAGAGTAATTCCTGCCTTTTTACCCTATAATAAGGAAAATTTATGCAGTTTTGCACCAAAATAAGAAAATTTTCTGCATTTTTGCTCCAAAATAAAAGGAATTTCTGGCTTTTTGAAACAAAAAAAAGGAATTTCTACAATTTTGTTCCAAAATAAGGGGAATTTCAGCATTTTTGCCTCTAAATAAGAGGAATTTCTGCCTCTTTGGCGCAAAAAAGTGGGAATTTCAGTCTTTTTACCCTAAAATAAGGGTAATTACTACAGTTTGACACCAAGTATGAGGTATTTCTGCATTTTTGACATGAAATCAGGGTGTATTCTGCAATTTTGCCCCAAAATAAGAGAAATTTCTGCAATTTTGTCCCAAAAAAGGAAATTTCAGCAATTTTGCCCCACAATAAGGGGAATTTCTGCCTTTTGCCCCAAAATTAGGGGAATTTCTGCATTTTTGCCGCAAAATTAGGGGCATTACTGTGTTTTTGCCCCAAAATAGGTTAAATTTCTGCATTTTTCCCCAAAATTAATTGGAATTTCTGCCTTTTTGCTCTAAAACAAGAAGTTTTTCTGCTTTTTTGGCACAAAATAAGGGGAATTTCCGTCTTCTTCCTTTAAATAAATTTAATATCTGCAATTGGCGATCAACTTAGCGGAATTTCTGCCTTTTTGACCTAAAATGAGAGGAATTTCTGGATTTTTGCCCAAAATTATGTGGAATTTCTGCCTTTTTGCTCTAAAATAAGAAGAATTTCTGCTTTTTTGGCACAAAATAAGAGGTATTTCAGGCTTTTTCTCTAAAATAAGGGTAACTTCTAAAATTTGCCCTCAAGAAAGCATAATTTCTGCCTTTTTGACCTGAAATAAAAGGAATTTCTGTATTTTGGCAACAAGATAAGGAAAATTTCTGCAATTTTGCCCAAAAATAAGGGAAATTTCTGCAATTTTGTCCCAAAAAAAAGAAATTTCTGCAATTTTGCCCACAATAAGGGGAATTTCTTCCTTTTTGCCCCAAAATTAATGGAATTTCTCATTTTTGCCCCAAAATTAGAAGCATTACAGAATTTTTGCCCCAAAATAAGGGAAATTTCTGCAATTTGCCTCAAAATAAAAAAAAAATTTGCTTTTTTGACCCAAAAAAAGGGAAATTTCTGAATTTTTTCCGCAAAATAAGTGGAATTTCTGCTTTTTTGCACCAAAATAATGGAATTTCTGAATTTTGCCCCAAAATTAGAAGCATTACTGCATTTTTGCCTCAAAATATGGAAAATTTTTTCAATTTTGTTCCAAAATAATGGGAATTTCTGCATTTTTACCGCAAAATAATGGGAATTTCTTCATTTTTGCCACAAAATAAGGGAAAGTTCTGCAATATTATCCTAAAACAAGTTAAATTTCTATACTTTTGCACCAAAATAAGGGAAATTTCTGCCTTTTGGCCCCAAATAAGTGGAAAAATCTGCATTTTTGCCCCAAAATAAGGGAAATTTCTGCATTTTTGCTCAAAAAAGGGGAATTTCAGGCTTTTTCCCTATAATTAGGGTAATTTCTGGAATGTGCCCCCAAATTAGCGGAATTTCTGCCTTTTTGACCTAAAATAAGGGAAATTTCTTGATTTTTGTCCCATGATAAAGGCAATTTCTGCAATTTTGCCCAAAAATAAGGGAAATTTCTGCCTTTTGCCCCAAAATAAGAATTTTTGCCATTTTTCCCCAAAATAAGAGGAGTTTCTGCAATTTTGCTCTAAATAAATGTTGATTTTCTGCATTTTTGCTCCAAAATAAAGGCATTTTCTGCAATTTTGACACAAAATTAGGGGAATTTCTGCAATTTTGCCTGAAAATAAAGGAAATTTCTGCAATTTTGCCCCAAAATTAGGGGAATTTCTGCATTTTTGCCTCAAAATAAGGCAAATTTCTGCAATTTTGCACTATAATTAGAGGAATTTCTGCCTTTTTACCCTATAATAAGGAAAAATTATGCAATTTTGCAGGAAAATAAGAAAATTTTCTGCATTTTTGCTCCAAAATAAAAGGAATTTGTGCCTTTTTGAAAAAAAAAAGGAATTTCTACAATTTTGTTCCAAAATAAGGGGAATTTCAGCAGTTTTGCCCCTAAATAAGAGGAATTTCTGCCTCTTTGGCGCAAAAAAGAGGGAATTTCAGTCTTTTTGCCCTAAAATAAGGGTAATTTCTACATTTTGACACCAAGTATGAGGTATTTCTGCATTTTTGACCCAAAATAATGGTGATTTCTGCAATTTTGCCCCAAAATAAGAGAAATTTCTGCAATTTTGTCCCGAAAAAAGGAAATTTCAGCAATTTTGCCCCACAATAAGGGGAATTTCTGCCTTTTGCCCCAAAATTAGGGGAATTTCTGCATTTTTGCCGCAAAATTAGGGGCATTACTGTGTTTTTGCCCCAAAATATGTTAAATTTCTGCATTTTTCCCCAAAATTAATTGGAATTTCTGCCTTTTTGCCCTAAAATAAGAAGAATTTCTGGCTTTTTGGCACAAAATAAGGGGAATTTCAGTCTTCTTCCCTTAAATAAGTTTAATATCTGCAATTGGCGATCAAATTAGCGGAATTTCTGCCTTTTTGACCTAAAATGAGGGAAATTTCTGGATTTTTGCCCAAAATTATGTGGAATTTCTGCCTTTTTGCTCTAAAATAAGAAGAATTTCTGCTTTTTTGGCACAAAATAAGAGTAATTTCAGGCTTTTTCTCTAAAATAAGGGTAATTTCTAAAATTTGCCCTCAAGGAAGCATAATTTCTGACTTTTTGACCTGAAATAAAAGGAATTTCTGTATTTTGGCAACAAGATAAGGAAAATTTCTGCAATTTTGCCAAAAAATAAGGGAAATTTCTGCAATTTTGTCCCAAAAAAGGGAAATTTCTGCAATTTTGCCCACAATAAGGAGATTTTCATCCTTTTTGCCCCAAAATTAATGGAATTCCTTATTTTTGCCCCAAAATTAGAAGCATTACAGAATTTTTGCCCCAAAATAAGGGAAATTTTTGCAATTTGGCTCAAAATAAAAAAAAATTTCTGCTTTTTTGACCCAAAAAGGGAAATTTCTGAATTTTTGCCGCAAAATAAGTGGAATTTCTGCCTTTTTGCACCAAAATCAGTGGAATTTCTGAATTTTGCCCCAAAATTAGAAGCATTACTGCATTTTTGCCTCAAAATATGGAAAATTTTTTCAATTTTGTTCCAAAATAATGGGAATTTCTGCATTTTTACCGCAAAATAATTGGAATTTCTTCATTTTTGCCACAAAATAAGAGAAAATTCTGCAATATTATCCAAAGTAAGTTAAATTTCTATACTTTTGCACCAAAATAAGGGAAATTTCTGCCTTTTGGCCCCAGATAAGGGGAAAAATCTGCATTTTTGCCCCAAAAAAAGAAAATTTCTGCATTTTTGCTCAAAAAAAGGGGAATTTCAGGCTTTTTCCCTATAATTAGGGTAATTTCTGGAATTTTCCCCTAAATTAGCGGAATTTCTGCATTTTTGACCTGAAATAAGGGAAATTTCTGGATTTTTGTCCCATAATAAGGGAAATTTCTGCAATTTTGCCCAAAAATAAGGGAAATTTTTGCCTTTTGTCCCAAAATAAGAAGAATTATTGCCTTTTTGCCCCAAAATAAGAGGAGTTTCTGCAATTTTGCTCCAAATAAATGTTGATTTTCTGCATTTTTGCTCCAAAATAAAGGCATCTTCTGCAATTTTGACACAAAATTAGGGGAATTTCTGCAATTTTGCCTGAAAATAAAGGAAATTTCTGCAATTTTGCCCCAAAATTAGGGGAATTTCTGCATTTTTGCCACAAAATAAGGCAAATTTCTGCAATTTTGCCCTATAATTAGAGGAATTTCTGCCTTTTTACCCTTTAATAAGGGAAATTTATGCAATTTTGCACCAAAATAAGAAAATTTTCTGCATTTTTGCTTCAAAATAAAAGGAATTTCTGCCTTTTTGAAACAAAAAAAAAGGAATTTATACAATTTTGTTCCAAAATAAGGGGAATTTCAACATTTTTGCCCCTAAATAAGAGGAATTTCTGCCTCTTTGGCGCAAAAAAGAGGGAATTTCAGTCTTTTTGCCCTAAAATAAGGGTAATTTCTACATTATGACACCAAGTATGCAGTATTTCTGCATTTTTGACCCGAAATAAGGGTGAATTCTGCAATTTTGCCCCAAAATAAAAGAAATTTCTGCAATTTTCTCCCAAAAAGGGAAATTTCTGCAATTTTGCCCAAAAATAAGGGAAATTTCTGCCTTTTGCCCCAAAATTAGGGGAATTTCTGCATTTTTGCCGCAAAATTAGGGGCATTACTGTGTTTTTGCCCCAAAATACGTTAAATTTCTGCATTTTTCCCCAAAATTAATTGGAATTTCTGCCTTTTTGCCATAAAATAAGAAGAATTTCTGCTTTTTTGGCACAAAATAAGGGGAATTTTAGTCTTCTTCCCTTAAAAAGTTTAATATCTGCAATTGGCGATCAAATTAGCAGAACTTCTGCCTTTTTGACCTAAAATGAGGGGAATTTCTGGATTTTTGTCCCATGATAAGGGAAATTTCTGCAATTTTGCCCAAAAATAAGGGAACTTTCTGCCTTTTTGCCCCAAAATGAGAATTTCTGCCTTTTTGCCACCAAATAGAAGGAATTTTTGCCCCAAAATGATAAGAATTTCTGCCTTTTTGCCCCAAAATTAGTGAAATTTCTGAATTTTGCCCCAAAATTAGTGAAATTTCTGATATTTGCCCTAAAATTAGAAGCGTTACTGCATTTTTGCCCCAAAATATAGGAAATTTCTGCAATTTTGTTCCAAAATAAGGGAAATTTCTTCCTTTTTACCCCAAAATAATGGGAATTTCTGCATTTTTGCTACAAAATAAGGGAAGTTTCTGCAATTTTATACTAAAATAAGTTAAATTTCTAACCTTTTGCCTCAAAATATAAGAAATTTCTGCCTATTTGGCCAAAAATGAGAGAAATTTTTGCCACAAATTAAGGAAAATTTCTGCATTTTTGCCCAAAATTAACGAGTATTTCTGCCTTTTTTCCCTAAAATAAGGGGAATTTCTGCCTTTTTGCCCCAAAATAAGAGGAATTTAGTATTTTTGGCCTTATATAAGGGCAATTTCTGTATTTTTGGCCTAAAATAAGAAGAAATTCTGTCTTTTTGCCCTAAAATAAGAAAAATTTCTGCATTTTTGCTCCAAAATAAGGGGAATTTCAGCATTTTTGCTCCAAAATTAGGGGCATTGCTGTGTTTTACCTCAAAATAAGGGAAATTTCTGCATTTTTGCACCAAAATTAGTGAAATTTCTGAATTTTGCCCTAAAATTAGTAAAATTTCTGAATTTTGCCCCAAAATTAGAAGCATTACTGCATTTTTGCACCAAAATATGGGAAATTTCTGGAATTTTGTTACAAAATAAAGGAAATTAATTTCTTTTTACCCCAAAATAATGGGAATTTCTGCATTTTTGCTACAAAATAATGGAAGTTTCTGCAATTTTATCCTAAAATAAGTTAAATTTCTAAGCTTTTGCCTCAAAATAAAAGAAATTTCTGCCTATTTGGCCAAAAATAAGGGAAATTTCTGCATTTTTTTACAAATTAAGGAAAATTTCTGCATTTTTGCTCAAAATTAAGTGGAATTTCTGCATTTTTGCCCAAAATTATGTGGAATTTCGGCCTTTTTGCTCTAAAATAAGAAAAATTTCTGCTTTTTTGGCACAAAATAAGAGGAATTTCAGGCTTTTTCTCTAAAATAAGGGTAATTTCTAAAACTTGCCCTCAAGAAAGCATAATTTCTGCCTTTTTGACCTGAAATAAAAGGAATTGCTATATTTTGGCAACAAGATAAGGGAAATTTCTGCAATTTTAGCCCAAAAATAATGGAAATTTCTGCAATATTGTCTCAAAAACGGAAATTTCTGCAATTTTGCCCACAATAAGGGGAATTTCTTCCTTTTTGCCCCAAAATTAATGGAATTTCTCATTTTTGCCCCAAAATTAGAAGCATTACAGAATTTTTGACCCAAAATAAGGGAAATTTCTGCAATTTGCCTCAAAATAAAGGAAATTTCTGAATTTTTGCTGCAAAATAAGTAAAATTTCTGCATTTTGCACCAAAATTAGTGGAATTTCTGAAATTTGCCACAAAATTAGAAGCATTACTGCATTTTTGCCTCAAATATGGAATGTTATTTCAATTTTGTTCCAAAATAATGGGAATTTCTGCGTTTTTACCGCAAAATAATGGGAATTTCTTCATTTTTGCCACAAAATAAGGGAAAATTCTGCAATATTATCCTAAAATATGTTAAATTTCAATACCTTTGCACCAAAATAAGGGAAATTTCTGCCTTTTTGGCCCCAAATAAGGGGAAAAATCTGCATTTTTGCCCCAAATTAAGGGAAATTTCAGCATTTTTGCCCAAAAAAAGGGGAATTTCAGGCTTTTCCCTATAATTAGGGTAATTTCTGGAATTTGCCCCCAAATTAGCAGAATTTCTTCCTTTTTGACCTGAAATAAGGGAAATTTCTGGATTTTTGTCCCATGATAAGGGAAATTTCTGCAATTTTGCCCAAAAATAAGGGAAATTTCTGCCTTTTGCCCCAAAATTAGGGGAATTTCTGCATTTTTGCCGCAAAATTAGGGGCATTACTGTGTTTTTGCCCCAAAATACGTTAAATTTCTGCATTTTTCCCCAAAATTAATTGGAATTTCTGCCTTTTTGCCCTAAAATAAGAAGAATTTCTGCTTTTTTGGCACAAAATAAGGGGAATTTCAGTCTTCTTCCCTTAAATAAGTTTAATATCTGCAATTGGCGATCAAATTAGCAGAACTACTGCCTTTTTGACCTAAAATGAGGGGAATTTCTGGATTTTTGTCCCATGATAAGGGAAATTTCTGCAATTTTGCCCAAAATTAAGGGAAATTTCTGCCTTTTTGCCCCAAAATGAGGAGAATTTCTGACTTTTTGCACCCAAATAGAAGGAATTTCTGCATTTTTGCCCCAAAATAATAAGAATTTCTGTCTTTTTGCCCCAAAATTAGTGAAATTTCTGAATTTTGCCCCAAAATTAGTGAAATTTCTGATATTTGCCCTAAAATTAGAAGCATTACTGCATTTTTTCCCCAAAATATAAAAAATTTCTGCAATTTTGTTCCAAAATAAGGGAAATTTCTTCCTTTTTACCCCCAAATAATGGGAATTTCTGCATTTTTGCTACAAAATAAGGGAAGTTTCTGCAATTTTATACTAAAATAAGTTAAATTTCTAACCTTTTGCCTCAAAATATAAGAAATTTCTGCCTATTTGGCCAAAAATGAGAGAAATTCCTGCATTTTTGCCACGAATTAAGGAAAAATTCTGCATTTCTGCCCAAAATTAACGGGAATTTCTGCCTTTTTTCCCTAAAATAAAGGGAATTTCTGCCTTTTTGCCCTAAAATAAGGGGAATTTAGTATTTTTGGCCTAATATAAGGGCAATTTCTATATTTTTGGCCTAAAATAAGGAGAAATTCTGTCTTTTTGCCCTAAAATAAGAAAAATTTCTGCATTTTTGCTTCAAAATAAGGGGAATTTCAGCCTTTTTGCTCCAAAATTAGGGGCATCACTGTGTTTTACCTCAAAATAAGGGAAATTTCTGCGTTTTTGCACCAAAATTAGTGAAATTTCTGAATTTTGCCCTAAAATTAGTGAAATATCTGAATTTTGCCCCAAAATTAGAAGCATTACTGCATTTTTGCACCAAAATATGGGAAATTTCTGCAATTTTGTTACAAAATAAAAGAAATTAGTTTCTTTTTACCCCAAAATAATGGGAATTTCTGCATTTTTGCTACAAAATAATGGAAGTTTCTGCAATTTTATCCTAAAATAAGTTAAATTTCTAAGCTTTTGCCTCAAAATAAAAGAAATTTCTGCCTATTTGGCCAAAAATAAGGGAAATTTCTGCATTTGTCCACAAATTAAGGAAAATTTCTGCATTTTTGCTCAAAATTAAGTGGAATTTCTGCATTTTTGCCCAAAATTATGTGGAATTTCGGCCTTTTTGCTCTAAAATAAAAAAAATTTCTGCTTTTTTGGCACAAAATAAGAGGAATTTGAGGCTTTTTCTCTAAAATAAGGGTAATTTCTAAAATTTGCCCTCAAGAAAGCGTAATTTCTGCCTTTTTGACCTGAAATAAAAGGAATTTCTATATTTTGGCAACAAGATAAGGGAAATTTCTGCAATTTTGCCAAAAAATAAGGGAAATTTCTGCAATTTTGTCCCAAAAAGGGAAATTTCTGCAATGTTGCCCACAATAAGGGGAATTTCTTCCTTTTTGCCCCAAAATTAATGGAATTTCTCATTTTTGCCCTAAAATTAGAAGCATTACAGTATTTTTGCCCCAAAATAAGGGAAATTTCTGCAATTTGCCTCAAAGTAAAGGAAATTTCTGCTTTTTTGACCCAAAAAAGGGAAATTTCTGAATTTTTGCCGCAAAATAAGTGGAATTTCTGCCTTTTTGCACCAAAATTAATGGAATTTCTGAATTTTGCCCCAAAATTAGAAGCATTACTGCATTTTTGCCTCAAAATATGGAAAATTTTTTCAATTTTGTTCCAAAATAATGGGAATTTCTGCGTTTTTACCGCAAAATAATTGGAATTTCTTCATTTTTGCCACAAAATAAGGGAAAATTCTGCAATATTATCCAAAGTAAGTTAAATTTCTATACTTTTGCACCAAAATAAGGGAAATTTCTGCCTTTTGGCCCCAGATAAGGGGAAAAATCTGCATTTTTGCCCCAAAAAAAGAAAATTTCTGCATTTTTGCTCAAAAAAAGGGGAATTTCAGGCTTTTTC
This sequence comes from Micromys minutus, assembly GCF_963924665.1. Classification (NCBI taxonomy): domain Eukaryota; kingdom Metazoa; phylum Chordata; class Mammalia; order Rodentia; family Muridae; genus Micromys; species Micromys minutus. Next base: position 184,896 of record NW_027667727.1, read on the forward strand.
CCTATAATTAGGGTAATTTCTAGAATTTGCCCCTAAATTAGCGGAATTTCTGCCTTTTTGACCTGAAATAAGGGAAATTTCTGGATTTTTGTCCCATAATAAGGGAAATTTCTGCAATTTTGCCCAAAAATAAGGGAAATTTTTGCCTTTTCCCCAAAATAAGAAGAATTATTGCCTTTTTGCCCCAAAATAAGAGGAGTTTCTGCAATTTTGCTCCAAATAAATGTTGATTTTCTGCATTTTTGCTCCAAAATAAAGGCATCTTCTGCAATTTTGACACAAAATTAGGGGAATTTCTGCAATTTTGCCTGAAAATAAAGGAAATTTCTGCAATTTTGCCCCAAAATTAGGGGAATTTCTGCATTTTTGCCACAAAATAAGGCAAATTTCTGCAATTTTGCCCTATAATTAGAGGAATTTCTGCCTTTTTACCCTTTAATAAGGGAAATTTATGCAATTTTGCACCAAAATAAGAAAATTTTCTGCATTTTTGCTTCAAAATAAAAGGAATATCTGCCTTTTTGAAACAAAAAAAAAAGGAATTTATACAATTTTGTTCCAAAATAAGGGGAATTTCAACATTTTTGCCCCTAAATAAGAGGAATTTCTGCCTCTTTGGCGCAAAAAAGAGGGAATTTCAGTCTTTTTGCCCTAAAATAAGGGTAATTTCTACATTATGACACCAAGTATGTGGTATTTCTGCATTTTTGACCCGAAATAAGGGTGAATTCTGCAATTTTGCCCCAAAATAAAAGAAATTTCTGCAATTTTCTCCCAAAAAGGGAAATTTCTGCAATTTTGCCCAAAAATAAGGGAAATTTCTGCCTTTTGCCCCAAAATTAGGGGAATTTCTGCATTTTTGCCGCAAAATTAGGGGCATTACTGTGTTTTTGCCCCAAAATACGTTAAATTTCTGCATTTTTCCCCAAAATTAATTGGAATTTCTGCCTTTTTGCCATAAAATAAGAAGAATTTCTGCTTTTTTGGCACAAAATAAGGGGAATTTTAGTCTTCTTCCCTTAAAAAGTTTAATATCTGCAATTGGCGATCAAATTAGCAGAACTTCTGCCTTTTTGACCTAAAATGAGGGGAATTTCTGGATTTTTGTCCCATGATAAGGGAAATTTCTGCAATTTTGCCCAAAAATAAGGGAACTTTCTGCCTTTTTGCCCCAAAATGAGAATTTCTGCCTTTTTGCCACCAAATAGAAGGAATTTTTGCCCCAAAATAATAAGAATTTCTGCCTTTTTGCCCCAAAATTAGTGAAATTTCTGAATTTTGCCCCAAAATTAGTGAAATTTCTGATATTTGCCCTAAAATTAGAAGCATTACTGCATTTTTGCCCCAAAATATAGGAAATTTCTGCAATTTTGTTCCAAAATAAGGGAAATTTCTTCCTTTTTACCCCAAAATAATGGGAATTTCTGCATTTTTGCTACAAAATAAGGGAAGTTTCTGCAATTTTATACTAAAATAAGTTAAATTTCTAACCTTTTGCCTCAAAATATAAGAAATTTCTGCCTATTTGGCCAAAAATGAGAGAAATTTTTGCCACAAATTAAGGAAAATTTCTGCATTTTTGCCCAAAATTAATGAGTATTTCTGCCTTTTTTCCCTAAAATAAGGGGAATTTCTGCCTTTTTGCCCCAAAATAAGAGGAATTTAGTATTTTTGGCCTTATATAAGGGCAATTTCTGTATTTTTGGCCTAAAATAAGAAGAAATTCTGTCTTTTTGCCCTAAAATAAGAAAAATTTCTGCATTTTTGCTCCAAAATAAGGGGAATTTCAGCATTTTTGCTCCAAAATTAGGGGCATTGCTGTGTTTTACCTCAAAATAAGGGAAATTTCTGCATTTTTGCACCAAAATTAGTGAAATTTCTGAATTTTGCCCCAAAATTAGTAAAATTTCTGAATTTTGCCCCAAAATTAGAAGCATTACTGCATTTTTGCACCAAAATATGGGAAATTTCTGGAATTTTGTTACAAAATAAAGGAAATTAATTTCTTTTTACCCCAAAATAATGGGAATTTCTGCATTTTTGCTACAAAATAATGGAAGTTTCTGCAATTTTATCCTAAAATAAGTTAAATTTCTAAGCTTTTGCCTCAAAATAAAAGAAATTTCTGCCTATTTGGCCAAAAATAAGGGAAATTTCTGCATTTTTTTACAAATTAAGGAAAATTTCTGCATTTTTGCTCAAAATTAAGTGGAATTTCTGCATTTTTGCCCAAAATTATGTGGAATTTCGGCCTTTTTGCTCTAAAATAAGAAAAATTTCTGCTTTTTTGGCACAAAATAAGAGGAATTTCAGGCTTTTTCTCTAAAATAAGGGTAATTTCTAAAATTTGCCCTCAAGAAAGCGTAATTTCTGCCTTTTTGACCTGAAATAAAAGGAATTTCTATATTTTGGCAACAAGATAAGGGAAATTTCTGCAATTTTAGCCCAAAAATAATGGAAATTTCTGCAATTTTGTCCCAAAAACGGAAATTTCTGAATTTTGCCCACAATAAGGGGAATTTCTTCCTTTTTGCCCCAAAATTAATGGAATTTCTCATTTTTGCCCCAAAATTAGAAGCATTACAGAATTTTTGACCCAAAATAAGGGAAATTTCTGCAATTTGCCTCAAAATAAAGGAAATTTCTGAATTTTTGCTGCAAAATAAGTAAAATTTCTGCCTTTTTGCACCAAAATTAGTGGAATTTCTGAAATTTGCCACAAAATTAGAAGCATTACTGCATTTTTGCCTCAAATATGGAATGTTATTTCAATTTTGTTCCAAAATAATGGGAATTTCTGCGTTTTTACCGCAAAATAATGGGAATTTCTTCATTTTTGCCACAAAATAAGGGAAAATTCTGCAATATTATCCTAAAATATGTTAAATTTCTATACCTTTGCACCAAAATAAGGGAAATTTCGGCCTTTTTGGCCCCAAATAAGGGGAAAAATCTGCATTTTTGCCCCAAATTAAGGGAAATTTCAGCATTTTTGCCCAAAAAAAGGGGAATTTCAGGCTTTTCCCTATAATTAGGGTAATTTCTGGAATTTGCCCCCAAATTAGCAGAATTTCTTCCTTTTTGACATGAAATAAGGGAAATTTCTGGATTTTTGTCCCATGATAAGGGAAATTTCTGCAATTTTGCCCAAAAATAAGGGAAATTTCTGCCTTTTGCCCCAAAATTAGGGGAATTTCTGCATTTTTGCCGCAAAATTAGGGTCATTACTGTGTTTTTGCCCCAAAATACGTTAAATTTCTGCATTTTTCCCCAAAATTAATTGGAATTTCTGCCTTTTTGCCCTAAAATAAGAAGAATTTCTGCTTTTTTGGCACAAAATAAGGGGAATTTCAGTCTTCTTCCCTTAAATAAGTTTAATATCTGCAATTGGCGATCAAATTAGCAGAACTACTGCCTTTTTGACCTAAAATGGGGGGAATTTCTGGATTTTTGTCCCATGATAAAGGAAATTTCTGCAATTTTGCCCAAAAATAAGGGAAATTTCTGCCTTTTTGCCCCAAAATGAGGAGAATTTCTGCCTTTTTGCCCCCAAATAGAAAGAATTTCTGCATTTTCGCCCCAATATAATAAGAATTTCTGTCTTTTTGCCCCAAAATTAGTGAAATTTCTGAATTTTGCCCCCAAATTTGTGAAATTTCTTATATTTGCCCTAAAATTAGAAGCATTACTGCATTTTTGCCCCAAAATATAGGAAATTTCTGCAATTTTGTTTCAAAATAAGGGAAATTTCTTCCTTTTTACCCCCAAATAATGGGAATTTCTGCATTTTTGCTACAAAATAAGGGAAGTTTTTGCAATTTTATACTAAAATAAGTTAAATTTCTAACCTTTTGCCTCAAAATATAAGAAATTTCTGCCTATTTGGCCAAAAATGAGAGAAATTTCTGCATTTTTGCCACGAATTAAGGAAAAATTCTGCATTTCTGCCCAAAATTAACGGGAATTTCTGCCTTTTTTCCCTAAAATAAAGGGAATTTCTGCCTTTTTGCCCTAAAATAAGGGGAATTTAGTATTTTTGGCCTAATATAAGGGCAATTTCTGTATTTTTGGCCTAAAATAAGGAGAAATTCTGTCTTTTTGCCCTAAAATAAGAAAAATTTCTGCATTTTTGCTTCAAAATAAGGGGAATTTCAGCCTTTTTGCTCCAAAATTAGGGGCATCACTGTGTTTTACCTCAAAATAAGGGAAATTTCTGCATTTTTGCACCAAAATTAGTGAAATTTCTGAATTTTGCCCCAAAATTAGTGAAATTTCTGAATTTTGCCCCAAAATTAGAAACATTACTGCATTTTTGCACCAAAATATGGGAAATTTCTGCAATTTTGTTACAAAATAAAGGAAATTAGTTTCTTTTTACCCCAAAATAATGGGAATTTCTGCATTTTTGCTACAAAATAATGGAAGTTTCTGCAATTTTATCCTAAAATAAGTTAAATTTCTAAGCTTTTGCCTCAAAATAAAAGAAATTTCTGCCTATTTGGCCAAAAATAAGGAAAATTTCTGCATTTGTCCACAAATTAAGGAAAATTTCTGCATTTTTGCTCAAAATTAAGTGGAATTTCTGCATTTTTGCCCAAAATTATGTGGAATTTCGGCCTTTTTGCTCTAAAATAAAAAAAATTTCTGCTTTTTTGGCACAAAATAAGAGGAATTTCAGGCTTTTTCTCTAAAATAAGGGTAATTTCTAAAATTTGCCCTCAAGAAAGCGTAATTTCTGCCTTTTTGACCTGAAATAAAAGGAATTTCTATATTTTGGCAACAAGATAAGGGAAATTTTTGCAATTTTGCCCAAAAATAATGGAAATTTCTGGAATTTTGTCCCAAAAAGGGAAATTTCTGCAATTTTGCCCACAATAAGGGGAATTTCTTCCTTTTTGCCCCAAAATTAATGGAATTTCTCATTTTTGCCCCAAAATTAGAAGCATTACAGTATTTTTGCCCCAAAATAAGGGAAATTTCTGCAATTTGCCTCAAAATAAAGGAAATTTCTGCTTTTTTGACCCAAAAAAGGGAAATTTCTGAATTTTTGCCGCAAAATAAGTGGAATTTCTGCCTTTTTGCACCAAAATTAGTGGAATTTCTGAATTTTGCCCCAAAATTAGAAGCATTACTGCATTTTTGCCTCAAATATGGAATGTTATTTCAATTTTGTTCCAAAATAATGGGAATTTCTGCGTTTTTACCACAAAATAATGGGAATTTCTTCATTTTTGCCACAAAATAAGGGAAAATTCTGCAATATTATCCTAAAATATGTTAAATTTCTATACTTTTGCAACAAAATAAGGGAAATTTCTGCCTTTTTGGCCCCACATAATGGGAAAAATCTGCATTTTTGCCCCAAATTAAGGGAAATTTCTGCATTTTTGCCCAAAAAAAGGGGAATTTCAGGCTTTTTCCCTATAATTAGGGTAATTTCTGGAATTTGCCCCCAAATTAGCGGAATTTCTTCCTTTTTGACCTGAAATAAGGGAAATTTCTGGATTTTTGTCCCATGATAAGGGAAATTTCTGCAATTTTGCCCAAAAATAAGGGAAATTTCTGCCTTTTTGCCCCAAAATGAGGAGAATTTCTGCCTTTTTGCCCCCAAATAGAAAGAATTTCTGCATTTTTGCCCCAATATAATAAGAATTTCTGTCTTTTTGCCCCAAAATTAGTGAAATTTCTGAATTTTGCCCCCAAATTTGTGAAATTTCTTATATTTGCCCTAAAATTAGAAGCATTACTGCATTTTTGCCCCAAAATATAGGAAATTTCTGCAATTTTGTTCCAAAATGAGGGAAATTTTTTCCTTTTTACCCCCAAATAATGGGAATTTTTGCATTTTTGCTACAAAATAAGGGAAGTTTTTGCAATTTTATACTAAAATAAGTTAAATTTCTAACCTTTTGCCTCAAAATATAAGAAATTTCTGCCTACTTGGCCAAAAATGAGAGAAATTTCTGCATTTTTGCCACGAATTAAGGAAAAATTCTGCATTTCTGCCCAAAATTAATGGGAATTTCTGCCTTTTTTCCCTAAAATAAAGGGAATTTCTGCATTTTTGCCCTAAAATAAGGGGAATTTAGTATTTTTGGCCTAATATAAGGGCAATTTCTGTATTTTTGGCCTAAAATAAGGAGAAATTCTGTCTTTTTGCCCTAAAATAAGAAAAATTTCTGCATTTTTGCTTCAAAATAAGGGGAATTTCAGCCTTTTTGCTCCAAAATTAGGGGCATCACTGTGTTTTACCTCAAAATAAGGGAAATTTCTACATTTTTGCACCAAAATTAGTGAAATTTCTGAATTTTGCCCCAAAATTAGTGAAATTTCTCAATTTTGCCCCAAAATTAGAAGCATTACTGCATTTTTGCACCAAAATATGGGAAATTTCTGCAATTTTGTTACAAAATAAAGGAAATTAGTTTCTTTTTACCCCAAAATAATGGGAATTTCTGCATTTTTGCTACAAAATAATGGAAGTTTCTGCAATTTTATCCTAAAATAAGTTAAATTTCTAAGCTTTTGCCTCAAAATAAAAGAAATTTCTGCCTATTTGGCCAAAAATAAGGAAAATTTCTGCATTTGTCCACAAATTAAGGAAAATTTCTGCATTTTTGCTCAAAATTAAGTGGAATTTCTGCATTTTTGCCCAAAATTATGTGGAATTTCGGCCTTTTTGCTCTAAAATAAAAAAAATTTCTGCTTTTTTGGCACAAAATAAGAGGAATTTCAGGCTTTTTCTCTAAAATAAGGGTAATTTCTAAAATTTGCCCTCAAGAAAGCGTAATTTCTGCCTTTTTGACCTGAAATAAAAGGAATTTCTATATTTTGGCAACAAGATAAGGGAAATTTCTGCAATTTTGCCCAAAAATAATGGAAATTTCTGGAATTTTGTCCCAAAAAGGGAAATTTCTGCAATGTTGCCCACAATAAGGGGAATTTCTTCCTTTTTGCCCCAAAATTAATGGAATTTCTCATTTTTGCCCCAAAATTAGAAGCATTACAGTATTTTTGCCCCAAAATAAGGGAAATTTCTGCAATTTGCCTCAAAATAAAGGAAATTTCTGCTTTTTTGACCCAAAAAAGGGAAATTTCTGAATTTTTGCCGCAAAATAAGTGGAATTTCTGCCTTTTTGCACCAAAATTAGTGGAATTTCTGAATTTTGCCCCAAAATTAGAAGCATTACTGCATTTTTGCCTCAAATATGGAATGTTATTTCAATTTTGTTCCAAAATAATGGGAATTTCTGCGTTTTTACCACAAAATAATGGGAATTTCTTCATTTTTGCCACAAAATAAGGGAAAATTCTGCAATATTATCCTAAAATATGTTAAATTTCTATACTTTTGCAACAAAATAAGGGAAATTTCTGCCTTTTTGGCCCCACATAATGGGAAAAATCTGCATTTTTGCCCCAAATTAAGGGAAATTTCTGCATTTTTGCCCAAAAAAAGGGGAATTTCAGGCTTTTTCCCTATAATTAGGGTAATTTCTGGAATTTGCCCCCAAATTAGCGGAATTTCTTCCTTTTTGACCTGAAATAAGGGAAATTTCTGGATTTTTGTCCCATGATAAGGGAAATTTCTGCAATTTTGCCCAAAAATAAGGGAAATTTCTGCCTTTTGCCCCAAAATTAGGGGAATTTCTGCATTTTTGCCGCAGAATTAGGGGCATTACTGTGTTTTTGCCCCAAAATACGTTAAATTTCTGCATTTTTCCCCAAAATTAATTGGAATTTCTGCCTTTTTGCCATAAAATAAGAAGAATTTCTGCTTGTTTGGCACAAAATAAGGGGAATTTCAGTCTTTTTCCCTTAAATAAGTTTAATATCTGCAATTGGCGATCAAATTAGCAGAACTTCTGCCTTTTTGACCTAAAATGGGGGGAATTTCTGGATTTTTGTCCCATGATAAAGGAAATTTCTGCAATTTTGCCCAAAAATAAGGGAAATTTCTGCCTTTTTGCCCCAAAATGAGGAGAATTTCTGCCTTTTTGCCCCCAAATAGAAAGAATTTCTGCATTTTTGCCCCAATATAATAAGAATTTCTGTCTTTTTGCCCCAAAATTAGTGAAATTTCTGAATTTTGCCCCCAAATTTGTGAAATTTCTTATATTTGCCCTAAAATTAGAAGCATTACTGCCTTTTTGCCCCAAAATATAGGAAATTTCTGCAATTTTGTTCCAAAATAAGGGAAATTTCTTCCTTTTTACCCCCAAATAATGGGAATTTCTGCATTTTTGCTACAAAATAAGGGAAGTTTTTGCAATTTTATACTAAAATAAGTTAAATTTCTAACCTTTTGCCTCAAAATATAAGAAATTTCTGCCTATTTGGCCAAAAATGAGAGAAATTTCTGCATTTTTGCCACGAATTAAGGAAAAATTCTGCATTTCTGCCCAAAATTAACGGGAATTTCTGCCTTTTTTCCCTAAAATAAAGGGAATTTCTGCCTTTTTGCCCTAAAATAAGGGGAATTTAGTATTTTTGGCCTAATATAAGGGCAATTTCTGTATTTTTGGCCTAAAATAAGGAGAAATTCTGTCTTTTTGCCCTAAAATAAGAAAAATTTCTGCATTTTTGCTTCAAAATAAGGGGAATTTCAGCCTTTTTGCTCCAAAATTAGGGGCATCACTGTGTTTTACCTCAAAATAAGGGAAATTTCTGCATTTTTGCACCAAAATTAGTGAAATTTCTGAATTTTGCCCCAAAATTAGTGAAATTTCTGAATTTTGCCCCAAAATTAGAAGCATTACTGCATTTTTGCACCAAAATATGGGAAATTTCTGCAATTTTGTTACAAAATAAAGGAAATTAGTTTCTTTTTACCCCAAAATAATGGGAATTTCTGCATTTTTGCTACAAAATAATGGAAGTTTCTGCAATTTTATCCTAAAATAAGTTAAATTTCTAAGCCTTTGCCTCAAAATAAAAGAAATTTCTGCCTATTTGGCCAAAAATAAGGAAAATTTCTGCATTTGTCCACAAATTAAGGAAAATTTCTGCATTTTTGCTCAAAATTAAGTGGAATTTCTGCATTTTTGCCCAAAATTATGTGGAATTTCGGCCTTGTTGCTCTAAAATAAAAAAAATTTCTGCTTTTTTGGCACAAAATAAGAGGAATTTCAGGCTTTTTCTCTAAAATAAGGGTAATTTCTAAAATTTGCCCTCAAGAAAGCGTAATTTCTGCCTTTTTGACCTGAAATAAAAGGAATTTCTATATTTTGGCAACAAGATAAGGGAAATTTCTGCAATTTTGCCCAAAAATAATGGAAATTTCTGGAATTTTGTCCCAAAAAGGGAAATTTCTGCAATGTTGCCCACAATAAGGGGAATTTCTTCCTTTTTGCCCCAAAATTAATGGAATTTCTCATTTTTGCCCCAAAATTAGAAGCATTACAGTATTTTTGCCCCAAAATAAGGGAAATTTCTGCAATTTGCCTCAAAATAAAGGAAATTTCTGCTTTTTTGACCCAAAAAAGGGAAATTTCTGAATTTTTGCCACAAAATAAGTGGAATTTCTGCCTTTTTGCACCAAAATTAATGGAATTTCTGAATTTTGCCCCAAAATTAGAAGCATTACTGCATTTTTGCCTCAAATATGGAATGTTATTTCAATTTTGTTCCAAAATAATGGGAATTTCTGCGTTTTTACCACAAAATAATGGGAATTTCTTCATTTTTGCCACAAAATAAGGGAAAATTCTGCAATATTATCCTAAAATATGTTAAATTTCTATACTTTTGCAACAAAATAAGGGAAATTTCTGCCTTTTTGGCCCCACATAATGGGAAAAATCTGCATTTTTGCCCCAAATTAAGGGAAATTTCTGCATTTTTGCCCAAAAAAAGGGGAATTTCAGGCTTTTTCCCTATAATTAGGGTAATTTCTGGAATTTGCCCCCAAATTAGCGGAATTTCTTCCTTTTTGACCTGAAATAAGGGAAATTTCTGGATTTTTGTCCCATGATAAGGGAAATTTCTGCAATTTTGCCCAAAAATAAGGGAAATTTCTGCCTTTTGCCCCAAAATTAGGGGAATTTCTGCATTTTTGCCGCAGAATTAGGGGCATTACTGTGTTTTTGCCCCAAAATACGTTAAATTTCTGCATTTTTCCCCAAAATTAATTGGAATTTCTGCCTTTTTGCCATAAAATAAGAAGAATTTCTGCTTGTTTGGCACAAAATAAGGGGAATTTCAGTCTTTTTCCCTTAAATAAGTTTAATATCTGCAATTGGCGATCAAATTAGCAGAACTTCTGCCTTTTTGACCTAAAATGGGGGGAATTTCTGGATTTTTGTCCCATGATAAAGGAAATTTCTGCAATTTTGCCCAAAAATAAGGGAAATTTCTGCCTTTTTGCCCCAAAATGAGGAGAATTTCTGCCTTTTTGCCCCCAAATAGAAAGAATTTCTGCATTTTTGCCCCAATATAATAAGAATTTCTGTCTTTTTGCCCCAAAATTAGTGAAATTTCTGAATTTTGCCCCCAAATTTGTGAAATTTCTTATATTTGCCCTAAAATTAGAAGCATTACTGCATTTTTGCCCCAAAATATAGGAAATTTCTGCAATTTTGTTCCAAAATAAGGGAAATTTCTTCCTTTTTACCCCCAAATAATGGGAATTTCTGCATTTTTGCTACAAAATAAGGGAAGTTTTTGCAATTTTATACTAAAATAAGTTAAATTTCTAACCTTTTGCCTCAAAATATAAGAAATTTCTGCCTATTTGGCCAAAAATGAGAGAAATTTCTGCATTTTTGCCACGAATTAAGGAAAAATTCTGCATTTCTGCCCAAAATTAACGGGAATTTCTGCCTTTTTTCCCTAAAATAAAGGGAATTTCTGCCTTTTTGCCCTAAAATAAGGGGAATTTAGTATTTTTGGCCTAATATAAGGGCAATTTCTGTATTTTTGGCCTAAAATAAGGAGAAATTCTGTCTTTTTGCCCTAAAATAAGAAAAATTTCTACATTTTTGCTTCAAAATAAGGGGAATTTCAGCCTTTTTGCTCCAAAATTAGGGGCATCACTGTGTTTTACCTCAAAATAAGGGAAATTTCTGCATTTTTGCACCAAAATTAGTGAAATTTCTGAATTTTGCCCCAAAATTAGTGAAATTTCTGAATTTTGCCCCAAAATTAGAAGCATTACTGCATTTTTGCACCAAAATATGGGAAATTTCTGCAATTTTGTTACAAAATAAAGGAAATTAGTTTTTTTACCCCAAAATAATGGGAATTTCTGCATTTTTGCTACAAAATAATGGAAGTTTCTGCAATTTTATCCTAAAATAAGTTAAATTTCTAAGCTTTTGCCTCAAAATAAAAGAAATTTCTGCCTATTTGGCCAAAAAAAAAGGGAAATTTCTGCATTTGTCCATAAATTAAGGAAAATTTCTGCATTTTTGCTCAAAATTAAGTGGAATTTCTGCATTTTTGCCCAAAATTATGTGGAATTTCGGCCTTGTTGCTCTAAAATAAAAAAAATTTCTGCTTTTTTGGCACAAAATAAGAGGAATTTCAGGCTTTTTCTCTAAAATAAGGGTAATTTCTAAAATTTGCCCTCAAGAAAGCGTAATTTCTGCCTTTTTGACCTGAAATAAAAGGAATTTCTATATTTTGGCAACAAGATAAGGGAAATTTCTGCAATTTTGCCCAAAAATAATGGAAATTTCTGGAATTTTGTCCCAAAAAGGGAAATTTCTGCAATGTTGCCCACAATAAGGGGAATTTCTTCCTTTTTGCCCCAAAATTAATGGAATTTCTCATTTTTGCCCCAAAATTAGAAGCATTACAGTATTTTTGCCCCAAAATAAGGGAAATTTCTGCAATTTGCCTCAAAATAAAGGAAATTTCTGCTTTTTTGACCCAAAAAAGGGAAATTTCTGAATTTTTGCCGCAAAATAAGTGGAATTTCTGCCTTTTTGCACCAAAATTAGTGGAATTTCTGAATTTTGACCCAAAATTAGAAGCATTACTGCATTTTTGCCTCAAATATGGAATGTTATTTCAATTTTGTTCCAAAATAATGGGAATTTCTGCGTTTTTACCACAAAATAATGGGAATTTCTTCATTTTTGCCACAAAATAAGGGAAAATTCTGCAATATTATCCTAAAGTATGTTAAATTTCTATACTTTTGCAACAAAATAAGGGAAATTTCTGCCTTTTTGGCCCCACATAATGGGAAAAATCTGCATTTTTGCCCCAAATTAAGGGAAATTTCTGCATTTTTGCCCAAAAAAAGGGGAATTTCAGGCTTTTTCCCTATAATTAGGGTAATTTCTGGAATTTGCCCCCAAATTAGCGGAATTTCTTCCTTTTTGACCTGAAATAAAGGGAAATTTCTGGATTTTTGTCCCATGATAAGGGAAATTTCTGCAATTTTGCCCAAAACTAAGGGAAATTTCTGCCTTTTGCCCCAAAATTAGGGGAATTTCTGCATTTTTGCCGCAGAATTAGGGGCATTACTGTGTTTTTGCCCCAAAATACGTTAAATTTCTGCATTTTTCCCCAAAATTAATTGGAATTTCTGCCTTTTTGCCATAAAATAAGAAGAATTTCTGCTTGTTTGGCACAAAATAAGGGGAATTTCAGTCTTTTTCCCTTAAATAAGTTTAATATCTGCAATTGGCGATCAAATTAGCAGAACTTCTGCCTTTTTGACCTAAAATGGGGGGAATTTCTGGATTTTTGTCCCATGATAAAGGAAATTTCTGCAATTTTGCCCAAAAATAAGGGAAATTTCTGCCTTTTTGCCCCAAAATGAGGAGAATTTCTGCCTTTTTGCCCCCAAATAGAAAGAATTTCTGCATTTTTGCCCCAATATAATAAGAATTTCTGTCTTTTTGCCCCAAAATTAGTGAAATTTCTGAATTTTGCCCCCAAATTTGTGAAATTTCTTATATTTGCCCTAAAATTAGAAGCATTACTGCATTTTTGCCCCAAAATATAGGAAATTTCTGCAATTTTGTTCCAAAATAAGGGAAATTTCTTCCTTTTTACCCCCAAATAATGGGAATTTCTGCATTTTTGCTACAAAATAAGGGAAGTTTTTGCAATTTTATACTAAAATAAGTTAAATTTCTAACCTTTTGCCTCAAAATATAAGAAATTTCTGCCTATTTGGCCAAAAATGAGAGAAATTTCTGCATTTTTGCCACGAATTAAGGAAAAATTCTGCATTTCTGCCCAAAATTAATGGGAATTTCTGCCTTTTTTCCCTAAAATAAAGGGAATTTCTGCATTTTTGCCCTAAAATAAGGGGAATTTAGTATTTTTGGCCTAATATAAGGGCAATTTCTGTATTTTTGGCCTAAAATAAGGAGAAATTCTGTCTTTTTGCCCTAAAATAAGAAAAATTTCTGCATTTGTGCTTCAAAATAAGGGGAATTTCAGCCTTTTTGCTCCAAAATTAGGGGCATCACTGTGTTTTACCTCAAAATAAGGGAAATTTCTGCATTTTTGCACCAAAATTAGTGAAATTTCTGAATTTTGCCCCAAAATTAGTGAAATTTCTGAATTTTGCCCCAAAATTAGAAGCATTACTGCATTTTTGCACCAAAATATGGGAAATTTCTGCAATTTTGTTACAAAATAAAGGAAATTAGTTTCTTTTTACCCCAAAATAATGGGAATTTCTGCATTTTTGCTACAAAATAATGGAAGTTTCTGCAATTTTATCCTAAAATAAGTTAAATTTCTAAGCTTTTGCCTCAAAATAAAAGAAATTTCTGCCTATTTGGCCAAAAAAAAGGGAAATTTCTGCATTTGTCCACAAATTAAGGAAAATTTCTGCATTTTTGCTCAAAATTAAGTGGAATTTCTGCATTTTTGCCCAAAATTATGTGGAATTTCGGCCTTTTTGCTCTAAAATAAAAAAAATTTCTGCTTTTTTGGCACAAAATAAGAGGAATTTCAGGCTTTTTCTCTAAAATAAGGGTAATTTCTAAAATTTGCCCTCAAGAAAGCGTAATTTCTGCCTTTTTGACCTGAAATAAAAGGAATTTCTATATTTTGGCAACAAGATAAGGGAAATTTCTGCAATTTTGCCCAAAAATAATGGAAATTTCTGGAATTTTGTCCCAAAAAGGGAAATTTCTGCAATGTTGCCCACAATAAGGGGAATTTCTTCCTTTTTGCCCCAAAATTAATGGAATTTCTCATTTTTGCCCCAAAATTAGAAGCATTACAGTATTTTTGCCCCAAAATAAGGGAAATTTCTGCAATTTGCCTCAAAATAAAGGAAATTTCTGCTTTTTTGACCCAAAAAAGGGAAATTTCTGAATTTTTGCCGCAAAATAAGTGGAATTTCTGCCTTTTTGCACCAAAATTAGTGGAATTTCTGAATTTTGCCCCAAAATTAGAAGCATTACTGCATTTTTGCCTCAAATATGGAATGTTATTTCAATTTTGTTCCAAAATAATGGGAATTTCTGCGTTTTTACCACAAAATAATGGGAATTTCTTCATTTTTGCCACAAAATAAGGGAAAATTCTGCAATATTATCCTAAAGTATGTTAAATTTCTATACTTTTGCAACAAAATAAGGGAAATTTCTGCCTTTTTGGCCCCACATAATGGGAAAAATCTGCATTTTTGCCCCAAATTAAGGGAAATTTCTGCATTTTTGCCCAAAAAAAGGGGAATTTCAGGCTTTTTCCCTATAATTAGGGTAATTTCTGGAATTTGCCCCCAAATTAGCGGAATTTCTTCCTTTTTGACCTGAAATAAGGGAAATTTCTGGATTTTTGTCCCATGATAAGGGAAATTTCTGCAATTTTGCCCAAAAATAAGGGAAATTTCTGCCTTTTGCCCCAAAATTAGGGGAATTTCTGCATTTTTGCCGCAGAATTAGGGGCATTACTGTGTTTTTGCCCCAAAATACGTTAAATTTCTGCATTTTTCCCCAAAATTAATTGGAATTTCTGCCTTTTTGCCATAAAATAAGAAGAATTTCTGCTTGTTTGGCACAAAATAAGGGGAATTTCAGTCTTTTTCCCTTAAATAAGTTTAATATCTGCAATTGGCGATCAAATTAGCAGAACTTCTGCCTTTTTGACCTAAAATGGGGGGAATTTCTGGATTTTTGTCCCATGATAAAGGAAATTTCTGCAATTTTGCCCAAAAATAAGGGAAATTTCTGCCTTTTTGCCCCAAAATGAGGAGAATTTCTGCCTTTTTGCGCCCAAATAGAAGGAATTTCTGCATTTTTGCCCCAAAATAATAAGAATTTCTGTCTTTTTGCCCCAAAATTAGTGAAATTTCTGAATTTTGCCCCAAAATTAGTGAAATTTCTGATATTTGCCCTAAAATTAGAAGCCTTACTGCATTTTTTCCCAAAATATAAAAAAATTCTGCAATTTTGTTCCAAAATAAGGGAAATTTCTTCCTTTTTACCCCCAAATAATGGGAATTTCTGCATTTTTGCTCCAAAATAAGGGAAGTTTCTGCAATTTTATACTAAAATAAGTTAAATTTCTAACCTTTTGCCTCAAAATATAAGAAATTTCTGCCTATTTGGCCAAAAATGAGAGAAATTTCTGCATTTTTTCCACGAATTAAGGAAAAATTCTGCATTTCTGCCCAAAATTAACGGGAATTTCTGCCTTTTTTCCCTAAAATAAAGGGAATTTCTGCCTTTTTGCCCTAAAATAAGGGGAATTTAGTATTTTTGGCCTAATATAAGGGCAATTTCTGTATTTTTGGCCTAAAATAAGGAGAAATTCTGTCTTTTTGCCCTAAAATAAGAAAAATTTCTGCATTTTTGCTTCAAAATAAGGGGAATTTCAGCCTTTTTGCTCCAAAATTAGGGGCATCACTGTGTTTTACCTCAAAATAAGGGAAATTTCTGCATTTTTGCACCAAAATTAGTGAAATTTCTGAATTTTGCCCCAAAATTAGTGAAATTTCTGAATTTTGCCCCAAAATTAGAAGCATTACTGCATTTTTGCACCAAAATATGGGAAATTTCTGCAATTTTGTTACAAAATAAAGGAAATTAGTTTCTTTTTACCCCAAAATAATGGGAATTTCTGCATTTTTGCTACAAAATAATGGAAGTTTCTGCAATTTTATCCTAAAATAAGTTAAATTTCTAAGCTTTTGCCTCAAAATAAAAGAAATTTCTGCCTATTTGGCCAAAAATAAGGAAAATTTCTGCATTTGTCCTTTAATTAAGGAAAATTTCTGCATTTTTGCTCAAAATTAAGTGGAATTTCTGCATTTTTGCCCAAAATTATGTGGAATTTCGGCCTTTTTGCTCTAAAATAAAAAAAATTTCTGCTTTTTTGGCACAAAATAAGAGGAATTTCAGGCTTTTTCTCTAAAATAAGGGTAATTTCTAAAATTTGCCCTCAAGAAAGCGTAATTTCTGCCTTTTTGACCTGAAATAAAAGGAATTTCTATATTTTGGCAACAAGATAAGGGAAATTTCTGCAATTTTGCCCAAAAATAATGGAAATTTCTGGAATTTTGTCCCAAAAAGGGAAATTTCTGCAATGTTGCCCACAATAAGGGGAATTTCTTCCTTTTTGCCCCAAAATTAATGGAATTTCTCATTTTTGCCCCAAAATTAGAAGCATTACAGTATTTTTGCCCCAAAATAAGGGAAATTTCTGCAATTTGCCTCAAAATAAAGGAAATTTCTGCTTTTTTGACCCAAAAAAGGGAAATTTCTGAATTTTTGCCACAAAATAAGTGGAATTTCTGCCTTTTTGCGCCAAAATTAATGGAATTTCTGAATTTTGCCCTAAAATTAGAAGCATTACTGCATTTTTGCCTCAAATATGGAATGTTATTTCAATTTTGTTCCAAAATAATGGGAATTTCTGCGTTTTACCACAAAATAATGGGAATTTCTTCATTTTTGCCACAAAATAAGGGAAAATTCTGCAATATTATCCTAAAATATGTTAAATTCCTATACTTTTGCAACAAAATAAGGGAAATTTCTGCCTTTTTGGCCCCAAATAATGGGAAAAATCTGCATTTTTGCCCCAAATTAAGGGAAATTTCTGCATTTTTGCCCGAAAAAAGGGGAATTTCAGGCTTTTTCCCTATAATTAGGGTAATTTCTGGAATTTGCCCCCAAATTAGCGGAATTTCTTCCTTTTTGACCTGAAATAAGGGAAATTTCTGGATTTTTGTCCCATGATAAGGGAAATTTCTGCAATTTTGCCCAAAAATAAGGGAAATTTCTGCCTTTTGCCCCAAAATTAGGGGAATTTCTGCATTTTTTGCCGCAGAATTAGGGGCATTACTGTGTTTTTGCCCCAAAATACGTTAAATTTCTTCATTTGTCCCCAAAATTAATTGGAATTTCTGCCTTTTTGCCATAAAATAAGAAGAATTTCTGCTTGTTTGGCACAAAATAAGGGGAATTTCAGTCTTTTTCCCTTAAATAAGTTTAATATCTGCAATTGGCGATCAAATTAGCAGAACTTCTGCCTTTTTGACCTAAAATGGGGGGAATTTCTGGATTTTTGTCCCATGATAAAGGAAATTTCTGCAATTTTGCCCAAAAATAAGGGAAATTTCTGCCTTTTTGCCCCAAAATGAGGAGAATTTCTGCCTTTTTGCCCCCAAATAGAAAGAATTTCTGCATTTTTGCCCCAATATAATAAGAATTTCTGTCTTTTTGCCCCAAAATTAGTGAAATTTCTGAATTTTGCCCCCAAATTTGTGAAATTTCTTATATTTGCCCTAAAATTAGAAGCATTACTGCATTTTTGCCCCAAAATATAGGAAATTTCTGCAATTTTGTTCCAAAATAAGGGAAATTTCTTCCTTTTTACCCCCAAATAATGGGAATTTCTGCATTTTTGCTACAAAATAAGGGAAGTTTTTGCAATTTTATACTAAAATAAGTTAAATTTCTAACCTTTTGCCTCAAAATATAAGAAATTTCTGCCTATTTGGCCAAAAATGAGAGAAATTTCTGCATTTTTGCCACGAATTAAGGAAAAATTCTGCATTTCTGCCCAAAATTAACGGGAATTTCTGCCTTTTTTCCCTAAAATAAAGGGAATTTCTGCCTTTTTGCCTAAAATAAGGGGAATTTAGTATTTTTGGCCTAATATAAGGGCAATTTCTGTATTTTTGGCCTAAAATAAGGAGAAATTCTGTCTTTTTGCCCTAAAATAAGAAAAATTTCTGCATTTTTGCTTCAAAATAAGGGGAATTTCAGCCTTTTTGCTCCAAAATTAGGGGCATCACTGTGTTTTACCTCAAAATAAGGGAAATTTCTGCATTTTTGCACCAAAATTAGTGAAATTTCTGAATTTTGCCCCAAAATTAGTGAAATTTCTGAATTTTGCCCCAAAATTAGAAGCATTACTGCATTTTTGCACCAAAATATGGGAAATTTCTGCAATTTTGTTACAAAATAAAGGAAATTAGTTTCTTTTACCCCAAAATAATGGGAATTTCTGCATTTTTGCTACAAAATAATGGAAGTTTCTGCAATTTTATCCTAAAATAAGTTAAATTTCTAAGCTTTTGCCTCAAAATAAAAGAAATTTCTGCCTATTTGGCCAAAAATAAGGGAAATTTCTGCATTTGTCCACAAATTAAGGAAAATTTCTGCATTTTTGCTCAAAATTAAGTGGAATTTCTGCATTTTTGCCCAAAATTATGTGGAATTTTGGCCTTTTTGCTCTAAAATAAAAAAAATTTCTGCTTTTTTGGCACAAAATAAGAGGAATTTCAGGCTTTTTCTCTAAAATAAGGGTAATTTCTAAAATTTGCCCTCAAGAAAGCGTAATTTCTGCCTTTTTGACCTGAAATAAAAGGAATTTCTATATTTTGGCAACAAGATAAGGGAAATTTCTGCAATTTTGCCCAAAAATAATGGAAATTTCTGGAATTTTGTCCCAAAAAGGGAAATTTCTGCAATGTTGCCCACAATAAGGGGAATTTCTTCCTTTTTGCCCCAAAATTAATGGAATTTCACATTTTTGCCCCAAAATTAGAAGCATTACAGTATTTTTGCCCCAAAATAAGGGAAATTTCTGCAATTTGCCTCAAAATAAAGGAAATTTCTGCTTTTTTGACCCAAAAAAGGGAAATTTCTGAATTTTTGCCACAAAATAAGTGGAATTTCTGCCTTTTTGCACCAAAATTAATGGAATTTCTGAATTTTGCCCTAAAATTAGAAGCATTACTGCATTTTTGCCTCAAATATGGAATGTTATTTCAATTTTGTTCCAAAATAATGGGAATTTCTGCGTTTTTACCGCAAAATAATGGGAATTTCTTCATTTTTGCCACAAAATAAGGGAAAATTCTGCAATATTATCCTAAAATATGTTAAATTCCTATACTTTTGCAACAAAATAAGGGAAATTTCTGCCTTTTTGGCCCCACATAATGGGAAAAATCTGCATTTTTGCCCCAAATTAAGGGAAATTTCTGCATTTTTGCCCAAAAAAATGGGAATTTCAGGCTTTTTCCCTATAATTAGGGTAATTTCTGGAATTTGCCCCCAAATTAGCGGAATTTCTTTCTTTTTGACCTGAAATAAGGGAAATTTCTGGATTTTTGTCCCATGATAAGGGAAATTTCTGCAATTTTGCCCAAAAATAAGGGAAATTTCTGCCTTTTTGCCCCAAAATGAGGAGAATTTCTGCCTTTTTGCCCCCAAATAGAAAGAATTTCTGCATTTTTGCCCCAATATAATAAGAATTTCTGTCTTTTTGCCCCAAAATTAGTGAAATTTCTGAATTTTGCCCCCAAATTTGTGAAATTTCTTATATTTGCCCTAAAATTAGAAGCATTACTGCATTTTTGCCCCAAAATATAGGAAATTTCTGCAATTTTGTTCCAAAATAAGGGAAATTTTTTCCTTTTTACCCCCAAATAATGGGAATTTCTGCATTTTTGCTACAAAATAAGGGAAGTTTTTGCAATTTTATACTAAAATAAGTTAAATTTCTAACCTTTTGCCTCAAAATATAAGAAATTTCTGCCTATTTGGCCAAAAATGAGAGAAATTTCTGCATTTTTGCCACGAATTAAGGAAAAATTCTGCATTTCTGCCCAAAATTAACGGGAATTTCTGCCTTTTTTCCCTAAAATAAAGGGAATTTCTGCCTTTTTGCCTAAAATAAGGGGAATTTAGTATTTTTGGCCTAATATAAGGGCAATTTCTGTATTTTTGGCCTAAAATAAGGAGAAATTCTGTCTTTTTGCCCTAAAATAAGAAAAATTTCTGCATTTTTGCTTCAAAATAAGGGGAATTTCAGCCTTTTTGCTCCAAAATTAGGGGCATCACTGTGTTTTACCTCAAAATAAGGGAAATTTCTGCATTTTTGCACCAAAATTAGTGAAATTTCTGAATTTTGCCCCAAAATTAGTGAAATTTCTGAATTTTGCCCCAAAATTAGAAGCATTACTGCATTTTTGCACCAAAATATGGGAAATTTCTGCAATTTTGTTACAAAATAAAGGAAATTAGTTTCTTTTACCCCAAAATAATGGGAATTTCTGCATTTTTGCTACAAAATAATGGAAGTTTCTGCAATTTTATCCTAAAATAAGTTAAATTTCTAAGCTTTTGCCTCAAAATAAAAGAAATTTCTGCCTATTTGGCCAAAAATAAGGGAAATTTCTGCATTTGTCCACAAATTAAGGAAAATTTCTGCATTTTTGCTCAAAATTAAGTGGAATTTCTGCATTTTTGCCCAAAATTATGTGGAATTTTGGCCTTTTTGCTCTAAAATAAAAAAAATTTCTGCTTTTTTGGCACAAAATAAGAGGAATTTCAGGCTTTTTCTCTAAAATAAGGGTAATTTCTAAAATTTGCCCTCAAGAAAGCGTAATTTCTGCCTTTTTGACCTGAAATAAAAGGAATTTCTATATTTTGGCAACAAGATAAGGGAAATTTCTGCAATTTTGCCCAAAAATAATGGAAATTTCTGGAATTTTGTCCCAAAAAGGGAAATTTCTGCAATGTTGCCCACAATAAGGGGAATTTCTTCCTTTTTGCCCCAAAATTAATGGAATTTCACATTTTTGCCCCAAAATTAGAAGCATTACAGTATTTTTGCCCCAAAATAAGGGAAATTTCTGCAATTTGCCTCAAAATAAAGGAAATTTCTGCTTTTTTGACCCAAAAAAGGGAAATTTCTGAATTTTTGCCACAAAATAAGTGGAATTTCTGCCTTTTTGCACCAAAATTAATGGAATTTCTGAATTTTGCCCTAAAATTAGAAGCATTACTGCATTTTTGCCTCAAATATGGAATGTTATTTCAATTTTGTTCCAAAATAATGGGAATTTCTGCGTTTTTACCGCAAAATAATGGGAATTTCTTCATTTTTGCCACAAAATAAGGGAAAATTCTGCAATATTATCCTAAAATATGTTAAATTTCTATACTTTTGCAACAAAATAAGGGAAATTTCTGCCTTTTTGGCCCCACATAATGGGAAAAATCTGCATTTTTGCCCCAAATTAAGGGAAATTTCTGCATTTTTGCCCAAAAAAAGGGGAATTTCAGGCTTTTTCCCTATAATTAGGGTAATTTCTGGAATTTGCCCCCAAATTAGCGGAATTTCTTCCTTTTTGACCTGAAATAAGGGAAATTTCTGGATTTTTGTCCCATGATAAGGGAAATTTCTGCAATTTTGCCCAAAAATAAGGGAAATTTCTGCCTTTTTGCCCCAAAATGAGGAGAATTTCTGCCTTTTTGCCCCCAAATAGAAAGAATTTCTGCATTTTTGCCCCAATATAATAAGAATTTCTGTCTTTTTGCCCCAAAATTAGTGAAATTTCTGAATTTTGCCCCCAAATTTGTGAAATTTCTTATATTTGCCCTAAAATTAGAAGCATTACTGCATTTTTGCCCCAAAATATAGGAAATTTCTGCAATTTTGTTCCAAAATAAGGGAAATTTTTTCCTTTTTACCCCCAAATAATGGGAATTTCTGCATTTTTGCTACAAAATAAGGGAAGTTTTTGCAATTTTATACTAAAATAAGTTAAATTTCTAACCTTTTGCCTCAAAATATAAGAAATTTCTGCCTATTTGGCCAAAAATGAGAGAAATTTCTGCATTTTTGCCACGAATTAAGGAAAAATTCTGCATTTCTGCCCAAAATTAATGGGAATTTCTGCCTTTTTTCCCTAAAATAAAGGGAATTTCTGCATTTTTGCCCTAAAATAAGGGGAATTTAGTATTTTTGGCCTAATATAAGGGCAATTTCTGTATTTTTGGCCTAAAATAAGGAGAAATTCTGTCTTTTTGCCCTAAAATAAGAAAAATTTCTGCATTTTTGCTTCAAAATAAGGGGAATTTCAGCCTTTTTGCTCCAAAATTAGGGGCATCACTGTGTTTTACCTCAAAATAAGGGAAATTTCTACATTTTTGCACCAAAATTAGTGAAATTTCTGAATTTTGCCCCAAAATTAGTGAAATTTCTCAATTTTGCCCCAAAATTAGAAGCATTACTGCATTTTTGCACCAAAATATGGGAAATTTCTGCAATTTTGTTACAAAATAAAGGAAATTAGTTTCTTTTTACCCCAAAATAATGGGAATTTCTGCATTTTTGCTACAAAATAATGGAAGTTTCTGCAATTTTATCCTAAAATAAGTTAAATTTCTAAGCTTTTGCCTCAAAATAAAAGAAATTTCTGCCTATTTGGCCAAAAATAAGGAAAATTTCTGCATTTGTCCACAAATTAAGGAAAATTTCTGCATTTTTGCTCAAAATTAAGTGGAATTTCTGCATTTTTGCCCAAAATTATGTGGAATTTCGGCCTTTTTGCTCTAAAATAAAAAAAATTTCTGCTTTTTTGGCACAAAATAAGAGGAATTTCAGGCTTTTTCTCTAAAATAAGGGTAATTTCTAAAATTTGCCCTCAAGAAAGCGTAATTTCTGCCTTTTTGACCTGAAAAAAAGGAATTTCTATATTTTGGCAACAAGATAAGGGAAATTTCTGCAATTTTGCCCAAAAATAATGGAAATTTCTGGAATTTTGTCCCAAAAAGGGAAATTTCTGCAATGTTGCCCACAATAAGGGGAATTTCTTCCTTTTTGCCCCAAAATTAATGGAATTTCTCATTTTTGCCCCAAAATTAGAAGCATTACAGTATTTTTGCCCCAAAATAAGGGAAATTTCTGCAATTTGCCTCAAAATAAAGGAAATTTCTGCTTTTTTGACCCAGAAAAGGGAAATTTCTGAATTTTTGCCGCAAAATAAGTGGAATTTCTGCCTTTTTGCACCAAAATTAGTGGAATTTCTGAATTTTGCCCCAAAATTAGAAGCATTACTGCATTTTTGCCTCAAATATGGAAAGTTATTTCAATTTTGTTCCAAAATAATGGGAATTTCTGCATTTTTACCACAAAATAATGGAAATTTCTTCATTATTGCCACAAAATAAGGAAAAATTCTGCAATATTATCCTAAAATAAGTTAAATTTCTATACTTTTGCACCAAAATAAGGGAAATTTCTGCCATTTTTGCCCAAAATAAGGGGAAAAATCTGCATTTTTGCCCCAAATTAAGGGAAATTTCTGCATTTTTGCCCAAAAAAAAGGGGAATTTCAGGCTTTTTCTTTATAATTAGGGTAATTTCTGGAATTTGCTCCCAAATTAGCGGAATTTCTGCCTTCTTGACCTGAAATAAGGGAAATTTCTGGATTTTATTTCATGATAAGGGAAATTTCTGCAATTTTGCCCAAAAATAAGGGAAATTTCTGCCTTTTACCCCAAAATAAGGAGAATTTTTGCCTTTTTGCCCCAAAATAAGAGGAGTTTCTGCAATTTTGCTCCAAATTAATGTTGATTTTCTGCATTTTTGCTCAAAAATAAAGGCATTTTCTGCAATTTTGACACAAAATTAGGGGAATTTCTGCAATTTTGCCTGAAAATAAAGGAAATTTCTGCAATTTTGCCCCAAAATTAGGGGAATTTCTGCATTTTTGCCCCAAAATAAGGCAAATTTCTGCAATTTTGCCCTATAATTAGAGGAATTTCTGCCTTTTTACCCTATAATAAAGAAAATTTATGCAATTTTGCACCAAAATAAGAAAATTTTCTGCATTTTTGCTCCAAAATAAAAGGAATTTCTGCCTTTTTGAAACAAAAAAAAAAAGGAATTTCAACAATTTTGTTCCAAAATAAGGGGAATTTCAGCATTTTTGCCTCTAAATAAGAGGAATTTCTGCCTCTTTGGCGCAAAAAAAAGGGAATTTCAGTCTTTTTGCCCTAAAATAAGGGTAATTTGTACATTTTGACACCAAGTATGAGGTATTTCTGCATTTTTGACCCGAAATAAGAGTGAATTCTGCAATTTTGCCCCAAAATAAGAGAAATTTCTGCAATTTTTTCCCAAAAAAGGGAAATTTCATCAATTTTGCCCCACAATAAGGGGAATTTCTGCCTTTTTTCTCTAAAATAAAAGGAATTTCTGCCTTTTTGCCCCAAAATAAGGGGAATTTAGTATTTTTGGCCTAATATAAGGGTAATTTCTGTATTTTTGGCCTAAAATAAGGAGAAATTCTGTCTTTTTGCCCTAAAATAAAAAAATTTCTGCATTTTTGCTCCAAATAAGGGGAATTTCAGCATTTTTGCTGCAAAATTAGGGGCATTACTGTGTTTTACCTCAAAATAAGGGAAATTTCGGCATTTTTGCCCAAAATTATGTGGAATTTCTGCCTTTTTCCTCTAAAATAAAAAGAATTTCTTCCTTTTTGTCACAAAATAAGAGGAATTTCAGGCTTTTTCTCTAAAATAAGGGTAATTTCTAAAATTTGCCCCCAAGAAAGTGTAATTTCTGCATTTTTGACCTGAAAAAAAAGGAATTTCTGTATTTTGGCCACAAGATAAGGGAAATTTCTGCAATTTTGCCCAAAAATAAGGGAAATTTCTGCAATTTTGTTCCAAAAAAGGGAAATTTCAGCAATTTTGCTCCACAATAAGTGGAATTTCTGCCTTTTGCCTCAAAATTAATGGAATTTCTGATTTTTGCCCAGAAATTAGAAGCATTACAGAATTTTTGCCCCAAAATAAGGGAAATTTCTGCAATTTGCCTCAAAATAAAGAAAATTTGTGCCTTTTTGATCCAAAAAATGGAAATTTCTGAAATTTTGCCACAAAATACGTGGAATTTTTGCGTTTTTGCCACAAAATTTGTGAAATTTCCTAATTTTTCCCCGAAATTAGAAGCATTACTGCATTTTTGCCCCAAAATATAGGAAATTTCTGTAATTTTGTTTCAAAATAAATGGAATTTCTGCCTTTTTATTGCAAAATAATGGGAATTTCTTCATTTTTGCCACAAAATAAGGGAAATTTCTGCAATATTATTTTAAAATAAGTTAAATTTCTATACTTTTGCACAAAAATAAGGGAAATTTTTGCCTTTTTGGCCCCAAATAATGGGAAAATCTGCATTTTTGCCACAAATTAAGGGAAATTTCTGCATTTTTGCCAACCAAAAAAGGAGAATTTCTTACTTTATGCCCTAAAATAAGGGGAATTTCTGTTTTTTTGCCCTAAAATAAGGGGAATTTAGTCTTTTTGCCTTAAATAAGGGTAATTTTTGTATTTTTGCCCTAAAATAAGAAAAATTTCTGCATTTTTGCCCCAAAATAAGGGGAATTTCTGTATTTTTGCCCTGAATTAATGAAAATTTCTGCATTTTTGCTCCAAAATTATGGGAATTTCTGCAATTTTTTTCCAAAATTAGGGGAATTTCTGCAATTTTGCCCCAAAATAAGGGAAATTTCTGCAATTTTGCCCTATAATTAGGGGAATTTCTGCCTTTTTGCTCTATAATAAGGGAAATTTATGCAATTTTGCACCAAAATAAGGGAATCTTCTGCATTTTTCCTCCAAAATAAAAGGGAATTTCTGCCTTTTTGAAAAAAAAAAAAAGGAAAATTTCTGCACTTTTGCCCACAATAAGGGGAATTTATTCCTTATTGCCCCAAAATTAGTGAAATTTCTGAATTTTGCCCCAAAATTAGAAGCATTACTGCATTTTTGCACCAAAATATGGGTAATTTCTGCAATTTTGTTACAAAATAAAGGAAATTAGTTTCTTTTTACCCCAAAATAATGGGAATTTCTGCATTTTTGCTACAAAATAATGGAAGTTTCTGCAATTTTATCCTAAAATAAGTTAAATTTCTAAGCTTTTGCCTCAAAATAAAAGAAATTTCTGCCTATTTGGCCAAAAATAAGGAAAATTTCTGCATTTGTCCACAAATTAAGGAAAATTTCTGCATTTTTGCTCAAAATTAAGTGGAATTTCTGCATTTTTGCCCAAAATTATGTGGAATTTCGGCCTTTTTGCTCTAAAATAAAAAAAATTTCTGCTTTTTTGGCACAAAATAAGAGGAATTTCAGGCTTTTTCTCTAAAATAAGGGTAATTTCTAAAATTTGCCCTCAAGAAAGCGTAATTTCTGCCTTTTTGACCTGAAATAAAAGGAATTTCTATATTTTGGCAACAAGATAAGGGAAATTTCTGCAATTTTGCCCAAAAATAATGGAAATTTCTGGAATTTTGTCCCAAAAAGGGAAATTTCTGCAATGTTGCCCACAATAAGGGGAATTTCTTCCTTTTTGCCCCAAAATTAATGGAATTTCTCATTTTTGCCCCAAAATTAGAAGCATTACAGTATTTTTGCCCCAAAATAAGGGAAATTTCTGCAATTTGCCTCAAAATAAAGGAAATTTCTGCTTTTTTGACCCAAAAAAGGGAAATTTCTGAATTTTTGCCACAAAATAAGTGGAATTTCTGCCTTTTTGCACCAAAATTAGTGGAATTTCTGAATTTTGCCCCAAAATTAGAAGCATTACTGCATTTTTGCCTCAAATATGGAAAGTTATTTCAATTTTGTTACAAAATAATGGGAATTTCTGCGTTTTTACTACAAAATAATGGGAATTTCTTCATTTTTGCCACAAAATAAGGGAAAATTCTGCAATATTATCCTAAAATAAGTTAAATTTCTATACTTTTGCACCAAAATAAGGGAATTTTCTGCCTTTTTTGCCCCAAATAAGGGGAAAAATCTGCATTTTTGTCCCAAATTAAGGGAAATTTCTGCATTTTTGCCCAAAAAAGGGGAATTTCAGGCTTTTTCCCTATAATTAGGGTAATTTCTGGAATTTGCCCCCAAATTAGCGGACTTTCTGCCTTTTTGACCTGAAATAAGGGAAATTTCTGGATTTTTGTCTCATGATAAAAAAAATTTCTGCAATTTTGCCCAAAAATAAGGGAAATTTCTGCCTTTTGCCCCAAAATAGGAGAATTTTTGCCTTTTTGCCCCAAAATAAGAGGAGTTTCTGCAATTTTGCTCCAAATTAATGTTGATTTTCTGCATTTTTGCTCAAAAATAAAGGCATTTTCTGCAATTTTGACACAAAATTAGGGGAATTTCTGCAATTTTGCCTGAAAATAAAGGAAATTTCTGCAATTTTGCCCAAAAATTAGGGAAATTTCTGCATTTTTGCCCCAAAATAAGGCAAATTTCTGCAATTTTGCCCTATAATTAGAGGAATTTCTTTTTTTTTACCCTATAATAAGGAAAATTTATGCAATTTTGCACAAAAATAAGAAAATTTTCTGCATTTTTGCTCCAAAATAAAAGGAATTTCTGCCTTTTTGAAACAAAAAAAAAAGGAATTTCTACAATTTTGTTCCAAAATAAGGGGAATTTCAGCATTTTTGCCGCTAAATAAAAGGAATTTCTGCCTCTTTGGCGCAAAAAAGAGGGAATTTCAGTCTTTTTGCCCTAAAATAAGGGTAATTTCTACATTTTGACACCAAGTATGAGGTATTTCTGCATTTTTGACCCGAAATAAAGGTAAATTCTGCAATTTTGCCCCAAAATAAGAGAAATTTCTGCAATTTTTCCCAAAAAAAGGGAAATTTCATCAATTTTGCCCCACAATAAGGGAAATTTCTGAATTTTGCCCCAAAATTAGAAGCATTACTACATTTTTGCACCAAAATATGGGAAATTTCTGCAATTTTGTTACAAAATAAAGGAAATTAGTTTCTTTTTACCCCAAAATAATGGGAATTTCTGCATTTTTGCTACAAAATAATGGAAGTTTCTGCAATTTTATCCTAAAATAAGTTAAATTTCTAAGCTTTTGCCTCAAAATAAAAGAAATTTCTGCCTATTTGGCCAAAAATAAGGAAAATTTCTGCATTTGTCCACAAATTAAGGAAAATTTCTGCATTTTTGCTCAAAATTAAGTGGAATTTCTGCATTTTTGCCCAAAATTATGTGGAATTTCGGCCTTTTTGCTCTAAAATAAAAAAAATTTCTGCTTTTTTGGCACAAAATAAGAGGAATTTCAGGCTTTTTCTCTAAAATAAGGGTAATTTCTAAAATTTGCCCTCAAGAAAGCGTAATTTCTGCCTTTTTGACCTGAAATAAAAGGAATTTCTATATTTTGGCAACAAGATAAGGGAAATTTCTGCAATTTTGCCCAAAAATAATGGAAATTTCTGGAATTTTGTCCCAAAAAGGGAAATTTCTGCAATGTTGCCCACAATAAGGGGAATTTCTTCCTTTTTGCCCCAAAATTAATGGAATTTCTCATTTTTGCCCCAAAATTAGAAGCATTACAGTATTTTTGCCCCAAAATAAGGGAAATTTCTGCAATTTGCCTCAAAATAAAGGAAATTTCTGCTTTTTTGACCCAAAAAAGGGAAATTTCTGAATTTTTGGCGCAAAATAAGTGGAATTTCTGCCTTTTTGCACCAAAATTAATGGAATTTCTGAATTTTGCCCCAAAATTAGAAGCATTACTGCATTTTTGCCTCAAATATGGAATGTTATTTCAAATTTGTTCCAAAATAATGGGAATTTCTGCGTTTTTACCGCAAAATAATGGGAATTTCTTCATTTTTGCCACAAAATAAGGGAAAATTCTGCAATATTATCCTAAAATATGTTAAATTTCTATACTTTTGCAACAAAATAAGGGAAATTTCTGCCTTTTTGGCCCCAAATAATGGGAAAAATCTGCATTTTTGCCCCAAATTAAGGGAAATTTCTGCATTTTTGCCCAAAAAAAGGGGAATTTCAGGCTTTTTCCCTATAATTAGGGTAATTTCTGGAATTTGCCCCCAAATTAGCGGAATTTCTTCCTTTTTGACCTGAAATAAGGGAAATTTCTGGATTTTTGTCCCATGATAAGGGAAATTTCTGCAATTTTGCCCAAAAATAAGGGAAATTTCTGCCTTTTGCCCCAAAATTAGGGGAATTTCTGCATTTTTTGCCGCAGAATTAGGGGCATTACTGTGTTTTTGCCCCAAAATACGTCAAATTTCTTCATTTGTCCCCAAAATTAATTGGAATTTCTGCCTTTTTGCCATAAAATAAGAAGAATTTCTGCTTGTTTGGCACAAAATAAGGGGAATTTCAGTCTTTTTCCCTTAAATAAGTTTAATATCTGCAATTGGCGATCAAATTAGCAGAACTTCTGCCTTTTTGACCTAAAATGGGGGGAATTTCTGGATTTTTGTCCCATGATAAAGGAAATTTCTGCAATTTTGCCCAAAAATAAGGGAAATTTCTGCCTTTTTGCCCCAAAATGAGGAGAATTTCTGCCTTTTTGCCCCCAAATAGAAAGAATTTCTGCATTTTTGCCCCAATATAATAAGAATTTCTGTCTTTTTCCCCCAAAATTAGTGAAATTTCTGAATTTTGCCCCCAAATTTGTGAAATTTCTTATATTTGCCCTAAAATTAGAAGCATTACTGCATTTTTGCCCCAAAATGTAGGAAATTTCTGCAATTTTGTTCCAAAATAAGGGAAATTTCTTCCTTTTTACCCCCAAATAATGGGAATTTCTGCATTTTTGCTACAAAATAAGGGAAGTTTTTGCAATTTTATACTAAAATAAGTTAAATTTCTAACCTTTTGCCTCAAAATATAAGAAATTTCTGCCTATTTGGCCAAAAATGAGAGAAATTTCTGCATTTTTGCCACGAATTAAGGAAAAATTCTGCATTTCTGCCCAAAATTAACGGGAATTTCTGCCTTTTTTCCCTAAAATAAAGGGAATTTCTGCCTTTTTGCCTAAAATAAGGGGAATTTAGTATTTTTGGCCTAATATAAGGGCAATTTCTGTATTTTTGGCCTAAAATAAGGAGAAATTCTGTCTTTTTGCCCTAAAATAAGAAAAATTTCTGCATTTTTGCTTCAAAATAAGGGGAATTTCAGCCTTTTTGCTCCAAAATTAGGGGCATCACTGTGTTTTACCTCAAAATAAGGGAAATTTCTGCATTTTTGCACCAAAATTAGTGAAATTTCTGAATTTTGCCCCAAAATTAGTGAAATTTCTGAATTTTGCCCCAAAATTAGAAGCATTACTGCATTTTTGCACCAAAATATGGGAAATTTCTGCAATTTTGTTACAAAATAAAGGAAATTAGTTTCTTTTTACCCCAAAATAATGGGAATTTCTGCATTTTTGCTACAAAATAATGGAAGTTTCTGCAATTTTGTCCTAAAATAAGTTAAATTTCTAAGCTTTTGCCTCAAAATAAAAGAAATTTCTGCCTATTTGGCCAAAAATAAGGGAAATTTCTGCATTTGTCCACAAATTAAGGAAAATTTCTGCATTTTTGCTCAAAATTAAGTGGAATTTCTGCATTTTTGCCCAAAATTATGTGGAATTTCGGCCTTTTTGCTCTAAAATAAAAAAAATTTCTGCTTTTTTGGCACAAAATAAGAGGAATTTCAGGCTTTTTCTCTAAAATAAGGGTAATTTCTAAAATTTGCCCTCAAGAAAGCGTAATTTCTGCCTTTTTGACCTGAAATAAAAGGAATTTCTATATTTTGGCAACAAGATAAGGGAAATTTCTGCAATTTTGCCCAAAAATAATGGAAATTTCTGGAATTTTGTCCCAAAAAGGGAAATTTCTGCAATGTTGCCCACAATAAGGGGAATTTCTTCCTTTTTGCCCCAAAATTAATGGAATTTCTCATTTTTGCCCCAAAATTAGAAGCATTACAGTATTTTTGCCCCAAAATAAGGGAAATTTCTGCAATTTGCCTCAAAATAAAGGAAATTTCTGCTTTTTTGACCCAAAAAAGGGAAATTTCTGAATTTTTGCCACAAAATAAGTGGAATTTCTGCCTTTTTGCACCAAAATTAATGGAATTTCTGAATTTTGCCCTAAAATTAGAAGCATTACTGCATTTTTGCCTCAAATATGGAATGTTATTTCAATTTTGTTCCAAAATAATGGGAATTTCTGCGTTTTTACCGCAAAATAATGGGAATTTCTTCATTTTTGCCACAAAATAAGGGAAAATTCTGCAATATTATCCTAAAATATGTTAAATTTCTATACTTTTGCAACAAAATAAGGGAAATTTCTGCCTTTTTGGCCCCACATAATGGGAAAAATCTGCATTTTTGCCCCAAATTAAGGGAAATTTCTGCATTTTTGCCCAAAAAAAGGGGAATTTCAGGCTTTTTCCCTATAATTAGGGTAATTTCTGGAATTTGCCCCCAAATTAGCGGAATTTCTTCCTTTTTGACCTGAAATAAGGGAAATTTCTGGATTTTTGTCCCATGATAAGGGAAATTTCTGCAATTTTGCCCAAAAATAAGGGAAATTTCTGCCTTTTGGCCCAAAATTAGGGGAATTTCTGCATTTTTGCTGCAGAATTAGGGGCATTACTGTGTTTTTGCCCCAAAATACGTTAAATTTCTGCATTTTTCCCCAAAATTAATTGGAATTTCTGCCTTTTTGCCATAAAATAAGAAGAATTTCTGCTTGTTTGGCACAAAATAAGGGGAATTTCAGTCTTTTTCCCTTAAATAAGTTTAATATCTGCAATTGGCGATCAAATTAGCAGAACTTCTGCCTTTTTGACCTAAAATGGGGGGAATTTCTGGATTTTTGTCCCATGATAAAGGAAATTTCTGCAATTTTGCCCAAAATAAGGAAATTTCTGCCTTTTTGCCCCAAAATGAAGAGAATTTCTGCCTTTTTGCCCCCAAATACAAGGAATTTCTGCATTTTTGCCCCAAAATAATAAGAATTTCTGTCTTTTTGCCCCAAAATTAGTGAAATTTCTGAATTTTACCTCAAAATTAGTGAAATTTCTGATATTTGCCCTAAAATTAGAAGCATTACTGCATTTTTTCCCAAAATATAAAAAATTTCTGCAATTTTGTTCCAAAATAAGGGAAATTTCTTCCTTTTTACCCCCAAATAATGGGAATTTCTGCATTTTTGCTACAAAATAAGGGAAGTTTCTGCAATTTTATACTAAAATAAATTAAATTTCTAACCTTTTGCCTCAAAATATAAGAAATTTATGCCTATTTGGCCAAAAATAAGAGAAATTTTTGCATTTTTGCCACGAATTAAGGAAAAGTTTTGCATTTTTGCCCAAAATTAACAGGAATTTCTGCCTTTTTTCCCTAAAATAAGGGGAATTTCTGACTTTTTGCCCCAAAATAAGGGGAATTTAGTATTTTTGGCCTAATATAAGGGCAATTTCTGTATTTTTGGCCTAAAATAAGGAGAAATTCTGTCTTTTTGCCCTAAAATAAGAAAAATTTCTGCATTTTTGCTCCAAAATAAGAGGAATTTCAGCATTTTTGCTCCAAAATTAGGGGCATTACTGTGTTTTACCTCAAAATAAGGGAAATTTCGGCATTTTTGCCCAAAATTATGTAAAATTTCTGCCTTTTTGCTCTAAAATAAGAAGAATTTCTGCCTTTTTGTCACAAAATAAGAGGAATTTCAGGCTTTTTCTCTAAAATAAGGGTAATTTCTTAAATTTGCCCCCAAGAAAGCGTAATTTCTGCCTTTTTGACCTGAAAAAAAAGGAATTTCTTTATTTTGGCCACAAGATAAGGGAAATTTCTGCAATTTTGCCCAAAAATAAGGGAAATTTCTGCAATTTTTTTTCAAAAAAAGGAAATTTCAGCAATTTTGCTCCACAATAAGGGGAATTTCTGCCTTTTGCCTTAAAATTAATGGAATTTCTGATTTTTGCCCAGAAATTAGAAGCATTACAGAATTTTTTCCCCAATATAAGGGAAATTTCTGCAATTTGCCTCAAAATAAAGAAAATTTGTGCCTTTTTGATCCAAAAAATGTAAATTTATGAAATTTTGCCGCAAAATACGTGGAATTTTTGCCTTTTTGCCACAAAATTTGTGGAATTTTCTAATTTTACCCCGAAATTAGAAGCATTACTGCATTTTTGCCCCAAAATATAGGAAATTTCTGCAATTTTGTTTCAAAATAAAGGGAATTTCTGCCTTTTTATTGCAAAATAATGGGAATTTCTTCATTTTTGCCACAAAATAAGGGAAATTTCTGCAATATTATTTTAAAATAAGTTAAATTTCTATACTTTTGCACAAAAATAAGGGAAATTTTTGACTTTTTAGCCCCAAATAAGGGGAAAATCTGCATTTTTGCCACAAATTAAGGGAAATTTCTGCATTTTTGCCACCCAAAAAGGGAGAATTTCTTACTTTTTGCCCTAAAATAAGGGGAATTTCTGTTTTTTTGCCCTAAAATAAGGGGAATTTAGTCTTTTTGCCTTAAATAAGGGTAATTTCTGTATTTTTGCACTAAAATAATAGAAATTTCTGCATTTTTGCCCCAAAATAAAAGGAATTTCTGTATTTTTGCCCTGAATTAAGGAAAATTTCTGCATTTTTGCTCCAAAATAAAGGGAATTTCTGCAATTTTTTTCCAAAATTAGGAGAATTTCTGCAATTTTGCCCCAAAATAAGGGAAATTTCTGCAATTTTGCCCAAAAACTATGGGAATTTCTGCAAATATTCCCCAAAATAATGGAAATTTCTGCAATTTTGCCCTATAATTAGGGAAATTTCTGCCTTTTTGTTCTATAATAAGGGAAATTTATGCAATTTTGCACCAAAATAAGGGAATCTTCTGCATTTTTCCTCCAAAATAAAGGCAATTTCTGCATTTTTGCCCCAAAATAAGGGGACTTTCTGCCTTTTTGGTGCAAATAAGTAGGAATTTCATTCATTTTGCCCTAAAATAAAGGTAATTTCTGCATTTTTGACACCAAGTATGCAGTATTTCTGCCATTTTGATCCGAAATAAAAGGAATTTTTGCAATTTTGTCCCAAAAAAGGGAAATTTCAGCAATTTTGCCCCACAATTAGGGGATTTCTGCCTTTTGCCCCAAAATTAGGGGAATTTCTGCATTTTGACCGCAAAATGAGAGGCATTACTGTGTTTTTGCCCCATAATAAGGGAAATTTCTGCATTTTTCCCCAAAATTAATTGGAATTTCTGCCTTTTTGCCCTAAAATAAGAAGAATTTCTGCTTTTTTGGCACAAAATAAAGGGAATTTCAGTCTTCTTCCCTTAAATAATTTTAATATCTGCAATTTGCCCCCAAATTAGCGGAATTTCTGCCTTTTTGACCTAAAATGAGGGGAAATTCTGGATTTTTGTCCCATGATAAGGGAAATTTCTGCAATTTTGCCCAAAAATAAGGGAAATTTCTGCCTTTTTGCCCCAAAATGAGGAGAATTTCTGCCTTTTTTCCCCAAATAAAAGGAATTTCTGCATTTTGCTTCAAAATAATAGGAATTTCTGCCTTTTTGCACCAAAATTAGTGAAATTTCTGAATTTTGCCCCAAAATTAGTGAAATTTCTGAATTTTGCCCCAAAATTAGAAGCATTACTGCATTTTTGCCCCAAAATATGGGAAATTTCTGCAATTTTGTTACAAAATAAGGGAAATTAGTTTCTTTTTACCCCAAAATTATGGGAATTTCTGCATTTTTGCTACAAAATAAAGGAAGTTTCTGCAATTTTATCCTAAAATAAGTTAAATTTCTAAGCTTTTGCCTCAAAATAAAAGAAATTTCTGCCTATTTGGCCAAAAATAAGGGAAATTTCTGCATTTTTCCACAAATTAAGGAAAATTTCTGCATTTTTGCTAAAAATTAAGTGGAATTTCTGTATTTTTGCCCTAAAATAAGAATTTCTGCCTTTAAGGCACAAAATAAGGGGAATTCTAGGCTTTTTCCCTAAATTAAGTTTAATTTCTGCAATTTGCCCCCAAATTAGCGGGATTTTTGCCTTTTTTACCTGAAATAAGGGGAATTTCTGCATTTTTGCTCCAAAATAAGGGGAATTTCAGCATTTTTGCCCAAAAATAAGGGGAATTTCTGCATTTTTACCCACAAATTAGGGGAATTTCTGCTTTTTGCTCCAAAATTAGGGGCATTACTGTGTTTTTGCCCCAAAATAAGGGAAATTTCTGCATTTTTGCCCAAAATTTTGTGGAATTTCTGCCTTTTTGCTCTAAAATAAGAAGAATTTCTGCTTTTTTGGCACAAAATAAGAGGAATTTCAGGCTTTTTCTCTAAAATAAGGGTAATTTCTTAAATTTGCCCTCAATAAAGCGTAATTTCTGCCTTTTTGACCTGAAATAAAAGGAATTTCTGTATTTTGGCAACAAGATAAGGAAAATTTCTGCAATTTTGCCCAAAAATAAGGGAAATTTCTGCAATTTTGTCCCAAAAATGGAAAATTTCAGCAATTTTGCTCCACAATAAGCTGAATTTCTGCCTTTTTGCTTCAAAATTAATGGAATTTCTGATTTTTGCCGTAAATTAAAAGCATTACAGAAATTATTCCCCAAAATAAGGGAAATTTCTGCAATTTGCCTGAAAATAGAGAAAATTTCTGCCTTTTTGACCCAAAAAATGGAAATTTCTGAATTTTTGCCGCAAAATAAGTGGAATTTCTTCCTTTTTGCCCCAAAATTAGTGGAATTTCCTAATTTTGCCCCAAAATTAGCAGCATTACGGCATTTTTGCCACAAAATATAGGAAATTTTTTCAATTTTGTTCCAAAATAAAGGGAATTTCTGCCTTTTTATTTCAAAATATTGGGAATTTCTTCATTATTGCCACAAAATAAGGAAAATTTCTGCAATATTATTTTAAAATAAGTTAAATTTCTATACTTTTGCACCAAAATAAGGGAAATTTCTGACTTTTTGGCCCCAAATAAAGGGAAAATCTGCATTTTTGCTCCAAATTAAGGGAAATGTCTGCATTTTTGCCCCCAAAAAAGGGGAATTTCTGACTTATTGCCCTAAAATAATGGAAATTTCTGCCTTTTTGCCTCAAAATAAGGGGAATTTAGCCTTTTTGCCTTAAATAAGGGTAATTTCTGTATTTTTGCCCTAAAATAAGAAACATTTCTGCATTTTTACCCCAAAATAAAGGGAATGTCTGTATTTTTGCCTTGAATTAAGGAAAATTTCTGCATTTTTGCTCCAAAATAATGGGAATTTCTGCAATTTTTTTCCAAAATTAGGGGATTTTCTGCATTTTTGCAACAACGTAAGTGAAATTGTTGAAATTTTGCCCTAAAAGCATGGAAATTTCTGCAATTTTGCCCCAAAATAAGGGAAATTTCTGCAATTTTTCCCTATAATTAGGGGAATTTCTGCATTTTTGCCCTATAATAAGGGAAATTTATGAAATTTTGCACCAAAATAAGGGAATCTTTTGCATTTTTGCTCCAAAATAAAGGGAATTTCTGCCTTTTTGAAACAAAAAAGGGGAATTTCTCCAATTTTGTTGCAAAATAAGGGAAATTTCTGCATTTTTGCCCCAAAATAAGGAGAATTTTCTATTTTTTGGCACAAAAAAGGGGGAATTTCAGGGTTTTGGCCCTAAAATAAGGGTAATTTCTGCATTTTTGACACCAAGTATGCTGTATTTCTGCCATTTTGACCCGAAATAAGGGGAATTTCTGCAATTTTGTCCCAAAAAAGGGAAATTTCAGCAATTTTGCCCCAAAATAAGGGGAATTTCTGCCTATTGCCCCAAAATAAAAGAATTTCTGCATTTTTGCCGCAAAATGAGAGGCATTACTGTGTTTTTTCCCCATAATAAGGGAAATTTCTGAATTTTTCCCCAAAATTAATTGGAATTTCTGCCTTTTTGCCCTAAAATAAAAAGAATTTCTGTTTTTTTGGCACAAAATAATGGGAATTTCAGTCTTCTTCCCTTAAATAAGTTTAATATCTGCAATTTGCCCCCAAATTAGTGGATTTTCTGCCTTTTTGACCTAAAATGAGGGGAATTTCTGTATTTTTGTCCCATGATAAGGGAAATTTCTGCAATTTTGCCCAAAAATAAGGGAAATTTCTGCCTTTTTGCCCCAAAATGAGGAGAATTTCTGCCTTTTTGCCCCCAAATAAAAGGAATTTCTTCATTTTGCCCCAAAATAATAGGAATTTCTGCCTTTTTGCCCCAAAATTACTGAAATTTCTGAATTTTGCCCCAAAATTAGTGAAATTTCTAAATTTTGCCACAAAATTAGAAGCATTACTGCATTTTTGCCCCAAAATATGGGAAATTTCTGCAATTTTGTTACAATATAAAGGAAATTAGTTCCTTTTTACCCCAAAATTATGGGAATTTCTGCATTTTGCTACAAAATAAGGAAAGTTTCTGCAATTTTATCCTATAATAAGTTAAATTTCTAACCTTTTGCCTCAAAATAAAAGAAATTTCTGCCTATTTGGCCAAAAATAAAGAAAATTTCTGCATTTTTCCACAAATTAAGGAAAATTTCTGCATTTTTGCTCAAAATTAAGTGGAATTTCTGTATTTTTGCCCTAAAATAAGAATTTCTGCCTTTAAGGCACAAAATAAGGGGAATTTCAGTCTTTTTCCCTAAATTAAGTTTAATTTCTTCAATTTGCCCCCAAATTAGCGGAATTTCTGCCTTTTGACCTGAAATAAGGGGAATTTCTGCATTTTTGCTTCAAAATAATGGGAATCTCAGCATTTTGCCCAAAAATAAGGGAAATTTCTGCATTTTTACCCCCAAATTAGGGGAATTTCTGCCTTTTTGCTCCAAAATTAGGGGCATTTCTGTGTTTTTGCCCCAAAGTAAGGGAAATTTCTGCATTTTTGCCCAAAATTATGTGGAATTTCTGCCATTTTGCTCTAAAATAAGAAGAATTTCTGCTTTTTTGGCACAAAATAAGAGGAATTTCAGGCTTTTTCTCTAAAATAAGGGTTGTTTCTAAAATTTGCCCTCAAGAAAGCGTAATTTCTGCCTTTTTGACCTGAAATCAAAGGAATTTCTGTATTTTGGCAACAAGATAAGGGAAATTTCTGCAATTTTGCCCAAAAATAAGGGAAATTTCTGCAATTTTGTCCCAAAAAAGGGAAATTTCTGCAATTTTGCCCACAATTAGGGGAATTTCTTCATTTTTGCCCCAAAATTAATGGAATTTCTCATTTTTGCCCCAAAATTAGAAGCATTACCGAATTTTTGCCCCAAAATAAGGGAAATTTCTGCCATTTTCTTCAAAATAAAGGAAATTTCTGCTTTTTTGACCAAAAAAAGGAAATTTCTGAATTTTTGCCACAAAATGATTGGAATTTCTGCCTTTTTGCCCCAAAATTAGTGGAATTTCTGAATTTTGCCCCAAAATTAGTGAAATTTCTGATATTTGTCCAAAAATAAGGAGAATTTTTGCCTTTTTGCCCCAAAATAAGAGAAAAATCTGCAATTTTGTCCCAAAAAAGGGAAATTTCTCCAATTTTGCCCACAATAAGGGGAATTTCTTCCTTTTTGCCCTAAAATTAATTGAATTTCTCATTTTTGCCCCAAAATTAGAAGCATTACAGAATTTTTGCCCCTAAATAAGGGAAATTTCTGCAATTTGCCTCAAAATAAAGGAAATTTCTGCTTTTTTGACCCAAAAAAAAGGAAATTTCTGAATTTTTGCCGCAAAATAAGTGGAATTTCTGCCTTTTTGCACCAAAATTAGTGGAATTTCTGAATTTTGCCCCAAAATTAGAAGCATTACTGCATTTTTGCCTCAAAATATGGAAAATTTTTTCAATTTTCTTCCAAAATAATGGGAATTTCTGCATTTTTACCGCAAAATATTGGGAATTTCTTCATTTTTGCCACAAAATAAGGAAAAATTCTGCAATATTATCCTAAAATAAGTTAAATTTCTATACTTTAGCACCAAAATAAGAGAAATTTCTGCCTTTTTGGCCCCAGATACGGGGAAAAATCTGCATTTTTGCCCCAAATTAAGGGAAATTTCTGCATTTTTGCCCAAAAAAAGGGGAATTTCAGGCTTTTTCCCTATAATTAGGGTAATTTCTGGAATTTGCCCCCAAATTAGCAAAATTTCTGCCTTTTTGACCTGAAATAAAAGAAATTTCTGTATTTTTGTCCCATGATAAGGGAAATTTCTGCAATTTTGCCCAAATATAAGGGAAATTTCTGCCTTTGCCCCAAAATAATTAGAATTTTTGCCTTTTTGCCCCAAAATAAGAGTAGTTTCTGCAATTTTGCTCCAAATTAATGTTGATTTTCTGCATTTTTGCCCTAAAAATAAAGGCATTTTCTGCAATTTTGACACAAAATTAGGGGAATTCCTGCAATTTTGCCTAAAAATAAAAGAAATTTCTGCAATTTTGCCCTAAATTAGGGGAATTTCTGCATTTTTGCCCCAAAATAAGGCAAATTTCTGCAATTTTGCCCTATAATTAGAGGAATTTCTGCCTTTTTACCCTATAGTAAGGGAAATTTATGCAATTTTGCACCAAAATAAGAAAATTTTCTGCATTTTTGCTCCAAAATAAAAGAAATTTCTGCCTTTTTGAAACAAAAAAAAGGAATTTCTACAATTTTGTTCCAAAATAAGGGGAATTTCAGCATTTTTGCCCCCAAATAAGAGAAATTTCAGCCTCTTTGGCGCAAAAAAGAAGGAATTTCAGTCTTTTTGCCCTAAAATAAGGGTAATTTCTACATTTTGACACCAAGTATGCAGTATTTCTGCATTTTTGACCCGAAATAAAGGTGAATTCTGCAATTTGGCCCCAAAATAAAAGAATTTGTGCAATTTTGTCCCAAAAAAGGGAAATTTCAGCAATTTTGCCCCACAATAAGGGGAATTTCTGCTATTTGCCCCGAAATTAGGGGAATTTCTGCATTTTTTCCGCAAAATTAGGTGCATTACTGGGTTTTTGCCCCAAAATATGGAAAATTTCTGCATTTTTCCCCAAAATTAATTGGAATTTCTGCCTTTTTGCCCTAAAATAAGAAGAATTTCTTCTTTTTTGGCACAAAATAAGGGGAATTTCAGTCTTCTTCCCTTAAATAAGTTTAATATCTGCAATTGGTCCTCAAATTAGCGGAATTTCTGCATTTTTGACCTAAAATGAAAGGAATTTCTGGATTTTTGTCCCATGATAAGGGAAATTTCTGCAATTCTGCCAAAAAATAAGGGAAATTTTTGCTTTTTTGCCCCAAAATGAGGAGAATTTCTGCCTTATTGCCCCCAAATAAAAGGAATTTCTGCATTTTTGCCCCAAAATAATAGGAATCTGTCTTTTGCCCTAAAATTAGTGAAATTTCTGAATTTTGCCCCAAAATTAGTGAAATTTCTGAATTTTGCCCTAAAATTAGAAGCATTACTGCATTTTTGCCCCAAAATATGGGAAATTTCTGCAATTTTGTTCCAAAATAAGGGAAATTTCTTCCTTTTTACCCCAAAATAATGAAAATTTCTGCATTTTTCTACAAAATAAGGGAAGTTTCTGCAATTTTATACTAAAATAAGTTAAATTTCTACCCTTTTGCCTCAAAATATAAGAAATTTCTGCCTATTTGGCCAAAAATAAGAGAAATTTCTGCATTTTTGCCACAAATTAAGGAAAATTTCTGCATTTTTGCCCAAAATTAAAGGGGATTTCTGACTTTTTTCCCTAAAATAAGGGGAATTTCTGCCTTTTTGCTTCAAAATAAGGGGAATTTAGTCTTTTTGGCCTAATATAAGGGTACTTTCTGTAATTTTGGCCTAAAATAAGGAGAAATTCTGTCTTTTGGCCCTAAAATAAAGAAAATTTCTGCATTATTGTTCCAAAATAAGGGGAATTTCAGCATTTTTGTCCCAAAATAAGGTGAATTTCGGCCTTTTTACCCCACAATTAGGGGAATTTCTGCATTTTTGCTACAAAATTAGGGGCATTACTGTGTTTTACCTCAAAATAAGGGAAATTTCTGCATTTTTGCCCAAAATTATGTGGAATTTCTGCCTTTTTGCTCTAAAATAAGAAGAATTTCTGCCTTTTTGTCAAAAAATAAGAGGAATTTCAGGCTTTTTCTCTAAAATAAGGGTAATTTCTAAAATTTGCCCCCAAGAAAGCGTAATTTCTGCCTTTTTGACCTGAAAAAAAAGGAATTTCTGTATTTTGGCCACAAGATAAGGGAAATTTCTGCAATTTCGCCCAAAAATAAGGGAAATTTCTGCAATTTTGTTCTAAAAAAGGGAAATTTCAGCAATTTTGCTGCACAATAAGGGGAATTTCTGCCTTTTGCCTCAAAATTAATGGAATTTCTGATTTTTGCCCAGAAATTAGAAGCATTAGAGAATTTTTGCCACAAAATAAGGGAAATTTCTGCAATTTGCCTCAAAATAAAGAAAATTTGTGCCTTTTTGACCCAAAAAATGGAAATTTCTGAATTTTTGCCGCAAAATAAGTGGAATTTTTGCCTTTTTGCCCCAAAATTTGTGGAATTTCCTAATTTTTTCCCCAAATTAGAAGCATTACTGCATTTTTGCCCCAAAATATAGGAAATTTCTGCAATTTTGTTCCAAAATAAAGGGAATTTCTGCCTTTTTTTTGGAAAATAATGGGAATTTCTTCATTTTTACCACAAAATAAGGGAAATTTCTGCAATATTATTTTAAAATAAGTTAAATTTCTATACTTTTGCACAAAAATAAGGGAAATTTTTGACTTTTTGGCCCCAAATAAGGGGAAAATCTGCATTTTTGCCACAAATTAAGGGAAATTTCTACATTTTTGCCCCCCAAAAAGGGAGAATTTCTTACTTTTTGCCCTAAAATAAGGGGAATGTTTGTTTTTTTGGCCTCAAATAAGGGGAATTTAGTCTTTTTGCATTAAATAAGGGTAATTTCTGTATTTTTGCCCTAAAAATAAGAGAAATTTCTGCATTTTTTGCCCCAAAATAAGGGGAATTTCTGTATTTTTGCCCTAAATTAAGGAAAATTTCTGCATTTTTGCTCCAAAATAAGGGGAATTTCTGCAATTTTTTTCCAAAATTAGGGGAATTTGTGCAATTTTGCCCCCAAATAAGAGAAATTTCTGCAATTTTACCCAAAAATTATGAAAATTTCTGCAATTTTGCCCCAAATAAGGGAAATTTCTGAAATTATGCCCTATAATTAGGGGAATTTCTGCCTTTTTGCCCTTTAATAAAAGAAATTTATGCAAATTTGCACCAAAATAAGTGAATCTTCTGCATTTTTCCTCCAAAATAAAGGGAATTTCTGCCTTTTTGAAACAAAGAAAGGGGAATTTCTGCAATTTTGTTCCAAAATAAGGAGAATTTCTGCATTTTTGCCCCAAAATAAGGGGAATTTCTGCCTTTTTGGTGCAAATAAGGGGGAATTTCAGTCATTTTGCCCTAAAATAACGGTAATTTCTACATTTTTGACACCAAGTATGCGGTATTTCTGCCATTTTGACCTGAAATAAGCGGAATTTCTGCAATTTTGTCCCAAAAAAGGGAAATTTCAGCAATTTTGCCCCACAATAAAAGGAATTTCTGCCTTTTTCCCCATAATTAGGGGAATTTCTGCATTTTTGCCGCAAAATGAGAGGCATTACTGTGTTTTTGCCCCATAATAACAGAAATTTCTGCATTTTTCCTCAAAATTAATTGGAATTTCTCCCTTTTTGCCATAAAATAAGAAGAATTTCTGCTTTTTTGGCACAAAATAAGGGGAATTTCAGTCTTCTTCCCTTAAATAAGTTTAATATTTGCAATTTGCCCCCAAATTAGCGGAATTTCTTCCTTTTCCACCTAAAATGTGGGGAATTTCTGGATTTTTGTCCTATGATAAGGGAAATTTCTGCAATTTTGCCCAAAAATAAGGGAAATTTCTGCCTTTTTGCCCCAAAATGAGGAGAATTTCTGCCTTTTTGTCCCCAAATAAAAGGAATTTCTGCATTTTGGCCCAAAATAATAGGAATTTCTGCCTTTTTGCACCAAAATTAGTGAAATTTCTGAATTTTGCCCCAAAATTAGTGAAATTTCTGAATTTTGCCCCAA
The DNA here is from genome assembly GCF_963924665.1 of Micromys minutus. NCBI lineage: Eukaryota > Metazoa > Chordata > Mammalia > Rodentia > Muridae > Micromys > Micromys minutus. The sequence continues at coordinate 228,040 of NW_027667727.1, forward strand.
AATTAGAAGCATTACTGCATTTTTGCCCCAAAATATGGGAAATTTCTGCAATTTTGTTACAAAATAATGGAAATTAGTTTCTTTTTACCCCAAAATAATGGGAATTTCTGCATTTTTGCTACAAAATAAGGGAAGTTTCTACAATTTTATCCTAAAATAAGTTAAATTTCTAAGTTTTGCCTCAAAATATAAGAAATTTCTGCCTATTTGGACAAAAATAAGGGAAATTTTTGCATTTTTCCACAAATTAAGGAAAATTTCTGCATTTTTGCTCAAAATTAAGTGGAATTTCTGTATTTTTGCCCTAAAATAAGAATTTCTGCCTTTAAGGCACAAAATAAGGGGAATTTCAGTCTTTTTCCATAAATTAAGTTTAATTTCTGCAATTTGCCCCCAAATTAGCAGAATTTCTGCCTTTTTGACCTGAAATTAGGGGAATTTCTGCATTTTTGCTCCAAAATAAGGGGAATTTCCGCATTTTTGCCCAAAAATAAGGGGAATTTCTGCATTTTTACCCCCAAATTAGGGGAATTTCTGACTTTTTGCTCCAAAATTAGGGGCATTACTGTGTTTTTGCCCCAAAAGAAGGGAAATTTCTGCATTTTTTCCAAAATTATGTGGAATTTCTGCCTTTTTGCTTTAAAACAAGAAGAATTTCTGATTTTTGGCACAAAATAAGAGGAACTTCAGGCTTTTTCTCTAAAATAAGTGTAATTTCTAAAATTTGCCCTCAAGAAAGAGTAATTTCTGCCTTTTTGAACTGAAATAAAAGGAATTTCTGTATTTTGGCAACAAGATAAAGGAAATTTCTGCAATTTTGTCCAAAAATAAGGGAAATTTCTGCAATTTTGTCCCAAAAAAGGGAAATTTCAGCAATTTTGCTCCACAATAAAAGGAATTTCTGCCTTTTTGCCCCAAAATTAATGGAATTTCTGATTTTTGCCCCAAAATTAAAAGCATTACAGAATTTTTGCCCCACAATAAGGGTAATTTCTGCAATTTGCCTCAAAATAAAGGAAATTTCTGCCTTTTTGACCCAAGAAAGGGAAATTTCTGAATTTTTTCCACAAAATTAGTGGAATTTCTGCCTTTTTGCCCAAAAAATTAGTGGAATTTCCTAATTTTGCCCCCAAATTAGAAGCATTACTGCATTTTTGCCCCAAAATATAGGAAATTTTTTCAATTTTGTTCCAAAATAAAGGGAATTTCTGCCTTTTTATTGAAAAATAATGGGAATTTCTTCATTTTTGCCACAAAATAAGGAAAATTTCTGCAATATTATCTTAAAATAACTTAAATTTCTATACTTTTGCACCAAAATAAGGGAAATTTCTGACTTTTTGGCCCTAAATAAGGGGAAAATCTGCATTTATGCCCCAAATTAAGGGAAATTTCTGCATTTTTGCCCCCCAAAAAAAGGAATTTCTAACTTTTTGCCCTAAAATAATGGGAATTTCTGCCTTTTGCCCCAAAATAGGTGGAATTTATTCTTTTTGCCTTAAATAAGGGTAATTTCTGTATTTTTGCCCTAAAATAAGAGAAATTTCTGCATTTTTGCCCCAATATAAGGAGAATGTCTGTATTTTTGCCCTGAATTAAGGAAAATTTTTGTATTTTTGCTCCAAAATAAGGGGAATTTCTGCAATTTTTTTCCAAATTTAGTGGAATTTCTGCATTTTTGCAACAACATAAGGGAAATTGCTGCAATTTTGCCCTAAAATTATGGAAATTTCTGCAATTTTGCCCCAAAATAAGGGAAATTTCTGCAATTTTGCCCTATAATTAGGGGAATTTCTGCCTTTTTGCCCTATAATAAGGGAAATTTATGCAATTTTGCACCAAAATAAGGGAATCTTTTGCATTTTTGCTCTAAAATAAAGGGAATTTCTGCCTTTTTGAAACAAAATAAGGGGAATTTCTGCAATTTTGTTCCAAAATAAGGGGAATTTCCTCCTATTTGGCGCAAAAAAGGGGGAATTTCAGTGTTTTTGCCCTAAAATTAGGGTAATTTCTGCATTTTTGACACCAAGTATGCGGTATTTCTGCCATTTTGACCCGAAATAAGGGGAATTTCTGCAATTTTGTCCCAAAAAAGGGAAAATTCAGCAATTTTGCCCCACAATAAAGGGAATTTCTGCCTTTTGCCCCAAAATTAGGGGAATTTCTGCGTTTTTGCCGCAAAATTAGGGGCATTACTGTGTTTTTGCCCCAAAATATGGAAAATTTCTGCATTTTTCCCCAAAATTAATTGGAATTTCTGCCTTTTTGCCCTAAAATAAGAAGAATTTCTTCTTTTTTGGCACAAAATAAGGGGAATTTCAGTCTTCTTCCCTTAAATAAGTTTAATATCTGCAATTGGTCCTCAAATTAGCGGAATTTCTGCCTTTCTGACCTAAAATGAAAGGAATTTCTGGATTTTTGTCCCATGATAAGGGAAATTTCAGCAATTTTGCCAAAAAATAAGGGAAATTTCTGCCTTTTTGCCCCAAAATGAGGAGAATTTCTGCCTTTTTGCCCCCAAAAAAAGGAATTTCTGCATTTTTGTCCCAAAATAATAGGAATCTGCCTTTTGCCCCAAAATTAGTGAAATTTCTGAATTTTGCCCCAAAATTAGTGAAATTTCTGAATTTTGCCCTAAAATTAGAAGCATTACTGCATTTTTGCCTCAAAATATGGAAAATTTCTGCAATTTTTTTCCAAAATAAGGGAAATTTCTTCCATTTTACCCCAAAATAATGGGAATTTCTGCATTTTTTCTACAAAATAAGGGAAGTTTCTGCAATTTTATACTAAAATAAGTTAAATTTCTATCCTTTTGCCTCAAAATATAAGAAATTTCTGCCTATTTGGCCAATAATAAGAGAAATTTCTGCATTTTTGCCACAAATTAAGAAAAATTTCTGCATTTTTGCCCAAAATTAAAGGGGATTTCTGCCTTTTTTCCCTAAAATAAGGGGAATTTCTGCCTTTTTGCTCCAAAATTAGGGGAATTTAGTATTTTTGGCCTAATATAAGGGTAATTTCTGTATTTTTGTCCTAAAATAAGGAGAAATTCTGTCTTTTTGCCCTAAAATAAAAGAAAATTTCTGCATTATTGTTTCAAAATAAGGGGAATTTCAGCATTTTTGTCCCAAAATAAGGAGAATTTCTGCCTTTTTACCCCAAAATTAGGGGAATTTCCGCATTTTTGCTACAAAATTAGGGGCATTACTGTGTTTTACCTCAAAATAAGGGAAATTTCTGCATTTTTGCCCAAAATTATGTGGAATTTCTGCCTTTTTGCTCTAAAATAAGAAGAATTTCTGCCTTTTTGTCAAAAAATGAGACGAATTTCAGGCTTTTTCTCTAAAATAAGGGTAATTTCTAAAATTTGCCCCCAAGAAAGCGTAATTTCTGCCTTTTTGACCTGAAAAAAAAGGAATTTCTGTATTTTGGCCACAAGATAAGGGAAATTTCTGCAATTTTGCCCAAAAATAAGTGAAATTTCTGCAATTTTGTTCCAAAAAAGGGAAATTTCAGCAATTTTGCTCCACAATAAGGGGAATTTCTGCCTTTTGCCTCAAAATTAATGGAATTTCTGATTTTTGCCCAGAAATTAGAAGCATTACAGAATTTTTGCCACAAAATAAGGGAAATTTCTACAATTTGCCTCAAAATAAAGAAAATTTGTGCCTTTTTGACCCAAAAAATGGAAATTTCTGAATTTTTGCCGCAAAATAAGTGGAATTTTTGCCTTTTTGCCCCAAAATTTGTGGAATTTCCTAATTTTTTCCCCAAATTAGAAGCATTACTGCATTTTTGCCCCAAAATATAGGAAATTTCTGCAATTTTGTTCCAAAATAAAGGGAATTTCTGCCTTTTTTTTGGAAAATAATGGGAATTTCTTCATTTTTGCCACAAAATAAGGGAAATTTCTGCAATATTATTTTAAAATAAGTTAAATTTCTATACTTTTGCACAAAAATTAGGGAAATTTTTGACTTTTTGGCACCAAATAAGGGGAAAATCTGCATTTTTGCCACAAATTAAGGGAAATTTCTGCATTTTTGCCCCCCAAAAAGGGAGAATTTCTTACTTTTTGCCCTAAAATAAGGGGAATTTCTGTTTTTTTGCCCTTAAATAAGAGGAATTTAGTCTTTTTGCCTTAAATAAGGGTAATTTCTGTATTTTTTCCCTAAAATAAGAGAAATTTCTGCATTTTTGCCCCAAAATAAGGGGAATTTCTGTATTTTTGCCCTAAATTAAGGAAAATTTCTGCATTTTTGCTCCAAAATAAGGGGAATTTCTGCAATTTTTTTCCAAAATTAGGGGAATTTGTGCAATTTTGCCCCAAAATAAGGGAAATTTCTGCAATTTTGCCCAAAAATTATGAAAATTTCTGCAATTTTGCCCCAAATAAGGAAAATTTCTGAAATTTTGCCCTATAATTAGGGGAATTTCTGCCTTTTTGCCCTATAGTAAGGGAAATTTATGCAATTTTGCACCAAAATAAGGGAATCTTCTGCATTTTTCCTCCAAAATAAAGGGAATTTCTGCCTTTTTGAAACAAAAAAAGGGGAATTTCTGCAATTTTGCCCAAAAATAAGGGAAATTTCTGCAATTCTGTCCCAAAAAAGAAAAATTTTTGCAATTTTGCCCAAAAATAAGGGAAATTTCTGCAATTGGGCTAAAAATAAAGGAAATTTCTGCCTTTTTGACCCAAAAAAAGGAAATTCTGAATTTTTGCCACAAAATAAGTGGAATTTCTGCCTTTCTGCCCCAAAATTAGTGGAATTTCTGAATTTTGCCCCAAAATTAGAAGCATTACTGCATTTTTGCCCCAAAATATGGAAAATTTCTTTAATTTTGTTCCAAAATAATGGGAATTTCTGCGTTTTTACCGCACAATAATGGGATTTTCTTCATTTTTGCCACAAAATAAGAAAAAATTCTGCAATATTATCCTAAAATAAGTTAAATTTCTATACTTTTGCACCAAAATAAGGGAAATTTCTGCCTTTTTTGCCCCAAGTAAGGAGAAAATTCTGCATTTTTGCTCAAAATAAGGGAAATTTCTGCATTTTTGCCCAAAAAAGGGGAATTTCAGGCTTTTTCCCTAAAATTAAGGTAATTTTTGGAATTTGCCCCCAAATTAGCGGAATTTCTGCATTTTGACCTGAAATAAGGTAAATTTCTGGATATTTGTCCCATGATAAGGGAAATTTCTGCAATTTTGCCCAAAAATAAGGGAAATTTCTGCCTTTTGCCCCATAATAAGGAGAATTTTTGCCTTTTTGCCCCAAAATAAGAGGAGTTTCTGAAATTTTGCTCCAAATTAATGTTGATTTTCTGCATTTTTGCTCCAAAATAAAGGCATTTTCTGCAATTTTGACACAAAACTAGGGGAATTTCTGCAATTTTGCCCCCAAAATAGGGGAATTTCTGCATTTTTGCCCCAAAATAAGGCAAATTTCTGCAATTTTGACCTATAATTAGAGGAATTTCTGCTTTTTACGTTATAATAAGGGAAATTTATGCAATTTTGCACCAAAATAAGGAAATTTTCTGCATTTTTGCTCAAAATTAAAGAGAATTTCTGCCTTTTTCAAAGAAAAAGGGAGTTTCTACAATTTTGTTCCAAAATAAGGGGAATTTCAGCATTTTTGCCTCAAAATGAGGGGAATTTCTGCATTTTTTGTGCAAAAAAGGGGGAATTTCAGTCTTTTTGCCCTAAAATAAGGGTTATTTCTGCATTTTGACACCAAGTATGTGGTATTTCTGCATTTTTGACCCGAAATAAGGGTGAATTCTGCAATTTTGCCTCAAAATAAGAGAAATTTTTGCAATTTTGTCCCAAAAAAGGGAAATTTCAGCAATTTTGCCCCACAATAAGAGGAATTTCTGCTTTTTGCCCCAAAATTAGGGGAATTTCTGCATTTTTGCCGCAAAATTAGGGGCATTACTGTGTTTTTGCCCCAAAATACGGGAAATTTCTGCATTTTTCCCCAAAATTAATTGAAATTTCTGCCTTTTTGCCCTAAAATAAGAAGAATTTCTGCTTTTTTGGATCAAAATAAGGGAAATTTCAGTATTCTTCTTTTAAATAAGTTTAATATCTGCAATTTCCCCCCATATTAGCGGAATTTCTGCCTTTTTGACCTAAAATGAGGGCAATTTATGGATTTTTGTCCCATGATAAGAGAAATTTCTGCAATTTTACCTAAAACTAAGGAAAATTTCTGCCTTTTTGCCCCAAAATGAGGAGAATTTCTGCCTTTTTGCCCCCAAATAAAAGGAATTTCTTCATTTTGCCCCAAAATATTAGGAATTTCTGCCTTTTTTCCCCAAAATTATTGAAATTTCTGAATTTTACCTCAAAATTAGTGAAATTTCTGATATTTGCCCCAAAATTAGAAGCATTACTGCATTTTTGCCCTAAAATATGGGAAATTTCTGCAATTTTGTTACAAAATCAGGGATATTAGTGCCTTTTTCCCCCAAAATAATGGGAATTTCTGCATTTTTGCTACAAAATAAGGGAAGTTTCTGCAATTTTATCCTAAAATAAGTTAAATTTCTAAGCTTTTGCCTCAAAATAAAAGAAATTTCTGCCTATTTGGCCAAAAATAAGGGAAATTTCTGCATTTTTCCAAAAATTAAGGAAAATTTCTGCATTTTTGCTCAAAATTAAGTGGAATTTCTGTATTTTTGCCCTAAAATAAGAATTTCTGCCTTTAAGGCACAAAATAAAAGGAATTTCAGTCTATTTCCCTAAATTAAGTTTAATTTCTGGAATTTGCCCCCAAATTAGCGGAATTTCTGCCTTTTTGACCTGAAATAGGGGGAATTTCTGCATTTTTGCTCCAAAATAAGGGGAATTTCAGCATTTTTGCCAAAAAATAAGGGGAATTTCTGCATTTTTACCCCCAAATTAGGGGAATTTCTGCCTTTTTGCTCCAAAATTAGGGGCATTACTGTGTTTTTGCCCCAAAATAAGGGAAATTTCTGCATTTTTGCCCAAAATTATGTGGAATTTCTTCCTTTTTGCTCTAAAATAAGAAGAATTTCTGCTTTTTTGGCACAAAATAAGAGGAATTTCAGGCTTTATATTTAAAATAAGGGTAATTTCTAAAATTTGCCCTAAAGAAAGCGTAATTTCTGCCTTTTTGACCTGAAATAAAAAAAAAATTTCTGTATTTTGGCAACAAGATAAGGGAAATTTTTGCAATTTTGCCCAAAAATAAGGGAAATTTCTGCAATTTTGTCCCAAAAAAGAGAAATTTCTGCAATTTTGCCCCACAATAAGGGGATTTTCTGCCTTTTTGCCCCAAAATTAATGGAATTTCTTATTTTTGCCCAAAAATTAGAAGCATTACAGAATTTTTGCCCCAAAATAAGGGAAATTTCTGCAATTTGCCTCAAAATAAAGGAAATTTCTGCTTTTTTGACCCAAAAAAGGGAAATTTCTGAATTTTTGCCATGAAATAAGTGGAATTTCTGCCTTTTTGCCCCAAAATAAGTGGAATTTCTGAATTTTGCCCCAAAATTACAAGTATTACTGCATTTTTGCCCCAAAATATGGAAAATTTCTTCAATTTTGTTCAAAAATAATGGGAATTTCTGCATTTTTACCGCAAAATAATGGGAATTTCTTCATTTTTGCCACAAAATAAGGGAAAATTCTGCAATATTATTCTAAAATAAGTTAAATTTCTATACTTTTGCACCAAAATAAGGGAAATTTCTGCCTTTTTGGCCCTAAATAAGGAGAAAATTGTGCATTTTTGCCCCAAATTGAGGGAAATTTCTGCATTTTTGCCCAAAAAAATGGGAATTTCAGGCTTTGTCCCTAAAATTAGGGTAATTTCTTGAATTTGCCCCCAAATTAGCGTAATTTCTGCCTTTTTGACCTGAAATAAGGGAAATTTCTGGATTTTTGTCCCATGATAAGGGAAATTTCTGCAATTTTGCCCAAAAATAAGAGAAATTTCTGCCTTTTGCCCCAAAATAAGGAGAATTTTTGCCTTTTTGCCCCAAAATAAGAGGAATTTCTGCAATTTTGCTCCAAATTAATGTTGATTTTCTGCATTTTTGCCCCAAAATGAAGGCATTTTCTGCAATTTTGACACAAAATTAGGAGAATTTTTGCATTTTTGCCCCAAAATAAGGCAAATTTCTGCAATTTTGACCTATAATTAGAGGAATTTCTGCCTTTTTACGCTATAATAAGGGAAATTTATGCAATTTTGCACCAAAATAAGGAAATTTTCTGCATTTTTGCTCAAAAATAAAGAGAATTTCTGCCTTTTTTAAAGAAAAAAAGGGTGATTTCTACAATTTTGTTCCAAAATAAGGGGAATTTCAGCATTTTTGCCCCAAAATAAGGGGAATTTCTGCATTTTTGGTGCAAAAAAGGGGAATATCAGTCTTTTTGCCCTAAAATAAGGGTAATTTCTGCATTTTCGAACCAAGTATGCGGTATTTCTGCATTTTGACCCGAAATAAGGGTGAATTCTGCAATTTTGCCCCAAAATAAGAGAAATTTCTGCAATTTTGTCCCAAAAAAGGGAAATTTCAGCAATTTTGCCTCACAATAAGGGGAATTTCTGCCTTTTGTCCAAAAATTAGGGGAATTTCTGCATTTTTTGCTGCAAAATTAGGGGCATTACTGTGTTTTTGCCCCAAAATACGGGAAATTTCTGAATTTTTCCCCAAAATTAATTGGAATTTCTGCCTTTTTGCCCTAAAATAAGAAGAATTTCTTCTTTTTTGGCACAAAATAAGGGGAATTTCAGTCTTCTTCCCTTAAATAAGTTTAATATCTGCAATTTGCCCCCAAATTAGGGGAATTTCTGCATTTTTGACCTAAAATGAGGGGAATTTCAGGATTTTGTCCCATGATAAGGGAAATTTCTGCAATTTTGCCCAAAAATAAGGGAAATTTCTGCCTTTTTGCCCCAAAATGAGGAGAATTTCTGCCTTTTTGCCCCCAAATAAAAGGAATTTCTTCATTTTGCCACAAAATATTAGGAATTTCTTCCTTTTTGCCCCAAAATTAGTGAAATTTCTGAATTTTCCCTCAAAATTAGTTAAATTTCTGATTTTGCCCCAAAATTAGAAGCATTACTGCATTTTTGCCCCATAATATGGGAAATTTCTGCAATTTTGTTACAAAAAAAGTGAAATTAGTTCCTTTTTCCCTCAAAATAATGGGAATTTCTGCATTTTTGCTACAAAATAAGGGAAGTTTCTGCAATTTTATCCTAAAATAAGTTAAATTTCTAAGCTTTTGCCTCAAAATAAAAGAAATTTCTGCCTATTTGGCCAAAAATAAGGGAAATTTCTGCATTTTTCCACAAATTAAGGAAAATTTCTGCATTTTTGCTCAAAATTAAGTGGAATTTCTGTATTTGTGCCCCAAAATAAGAATTTCTGCTATTAGGGCACAAAATAACAGGAATTTAAGTCTTTTTCCCTAAATTAAGTTTAATTTCTGCAATTTGCCTCCAAATTAGCAGAATTTCTGCCTTTTTGACCTGAAATAAGGGGAATTTCTGCATTTTTCTCCAAAATTAGAGGATTTTCAGCATTTATGCCCAAAAATAAGGGGAATTTCTGCTTTTTTACCCACAAATTAGGGGAATTTCCGCCAATTTGTTCCAAAATTAGGTGCATTACTGTGTTTTTGCCCCAAAATAAGGGAAATTTCTGCATTTTTGCCCAAAATTATGTGGAATTTCTGCCTTTCTGCTCTAAAATAAGAAGAATTTCTGCATTTTTGGCAAAAAATAAGAGGAATTTCAGGCTTTTTCTTTAAAATAAGGGTAATTTCTAAAATTTGCCCTCAAGAAAGCGTAATTTCTGCCTTTTTGACCTGAAATAAAAGGAATTTCTGTATTTTGGCAACAAGATAAAAGAAATTTCTGCAATTTTGCCCAAAAATAAGGGAAATTTCTGCAATTCTGTCCCAAAAAAGGGAAATTTCTGCAATTTTGTTCCAAAATAAGAGAAATTCCTGCAATTTGCCTCAAAATAAAGGAAATTTCTGCCTTTTTGACCCAAAAAAGGGAAATTTCTGAATTTTTGCCGCAAAATAAGTGGAATTTCTGCCTTTTTGCACCAAAATTAGTGGAATTTCTGAATTTTGCCCCAAAATTAGAAGCATTACTGCATTTTTGCCCCAAAATATGAAAAATTTCTTCAATTTTGTTTCAAAATAATAGGAATTTCTGCGTTTTTACCGCACAATAATGGGATTTTCTTCATTTTTGCCACAAAATATGAAAAAATTCTGCAATATTATCCTAAAATAAGTTAAATTTCTATACTTTTGCACCAAAATAAGGGAAATTTCTGCCTTTTTGGCCCCAAGTAAGGAGAAAATTCTGCATTTTTGCCCAAAATTAAGGGAAATTTCTGCATTTTTGCTCAAAATAAAAGGAATTTCAGGCTTTTTCCCTAAAATTAGGGTAATTTTTGGAATTTGCCCCCAAATTTGCGGAATTTCTGCCTTTTTGCCCCAAAATTAGTGGAATTTCTGAATTTTGCCCCAAAATTACAAGCATTACTGCATTTTTGCCCCAAATATAGAAAAATTCTTGAATTTTGTTCCAAAATAATGGGAATTTCTGCGTTTTTACCACACAATAATGTTATTTTCTTCATTTTTGCCACAAAATAAGGGAAATTCTGCAATATTATCCTAAAATAATTTAAATTTCTATAATTTTGCACCAATATAAGGGAAATTTCTGCCTTTTTGGCCCCAAGTAAGGGGAAATTATGCGTTTTTGCCCAAATTAACGGAAATTTCTGCATTTTTGCCCAAAAAAAGGGGAATTTCAGGCTTTTTCCCTAAAATTAGGGTAAGTTCTGGAATTTGCCCCCACATTAGCGGAATTTCTGCCTTTTTGACCTATAATAAAGGAAATTTCTGGATTTTTGTCCCATGATAAGGAAAATTTCTTCAATTTTGCCCAAATATAAGGGAAATTTCTGCCTTTGCCCCAAAATAAGCTGAATTTTTGCCTTTTTGCCCCAAAATAAGAGGAGTTTCTGCAATTTTTCTCCAAATTAATGTTGATTTTCTGCATTTTTGCCCAAAAATAAAGGCATTTTCTGCAATTTTGACACAAAATTAGGGGAATTTTTGCAATTTTGCCCGAAAATAAATGAAATTTCTGCAATTTTGCACCAAAATTAGGGGAATTTCTGCATTTTTCCCCCAAAATAAGGCAAATTTCTGCAATTTTGACCTATAATTAGAGGAATTTCTTTCTTTTTACGCTATAATAAGGGAAATTTCTGCCTTTTTGCCCTATAATAAGGGAAATTTATGCAATTTTGCACCAAAATAAGGGAATCTTCTGCATTTTTCCTCCAAAATAAAGGGAATTTCTGCCTTTTTAAAACAAAAAAAGGGGAATTTCTGCAATTTTGTTCCAAAATAAGGAGAATTTCTGCATTTTTGCCCCAAAATAAAAGGAATTTCGGCCTTTTTGGTGCAAATAAGGGGGAATTTCAATCATTTTGCCCTAAAATAAGGGTAATTTCTGCATTTTTGACACCAAGTATGCGGTATTTCTGCCATTTTGACCCGAAATAAGGGGAATTTCTGCAATTTTGTCCCAAAAAAGGGAAATTTCAGCAATTTTGCCCCACAATAATAGGAATTTCTGCCTTTTTCATCAAAATTAGGGGAATTTCTGCATTTTTGCTGCAAAATGAGAGGCATTACTGTGTTTTTGCCCCATAATAAGGGAAATTTCTGAATTTTTCCCCAAAATTAATTGGAATTTCTGCCTTTTTGCCCTAAAATAAGAAGAATTTTGCTTTTTTGGCAAAAAATAAGGGGAATTTCAGTCTTCTTCCCTTAAATAAGTTTAATATCTGCTATTTGCCCCCAAACTAGCGGAATTTATTCCTTTTCGACCTAAAATGTGGGGAATTTCTGGATTTTTGTCCCATGATACGGGAAATTTCTACAATTTTGCCCAAACATAAGGGATATTTCTGCCTTTTTGCCCCAAAATGAGGAGAATTTCTGCCTTTTTGCCCCCAAATAAAAGGAATTTCTGCATTTTTCCACAAAATAATAGGAATTTCTGCCTTTTTGCACCAAAATTAGTGAAATTTCTGAATTTTGCCCCAAAATTAGTGAAATTTCTGAATTTTGCCCCAAAATTAGAAGCATTACTGCATTTTTGCCCCAAAATATGGGAAATTTCTGCAATTTTGTTACAAAATAAGGGAAATTAGTTTCTTTTAATCCCAAAATAATGGGAATTTCTGCGTTTTTGCTACAAAATAAGTGAAGTTTCTGCAATTTTATCCTAAAATAAGTTAAATTTCTAAGCTTTTGCCTCAAAATATAAGAAATTTCTGCCTATTTGGCCAAAAATATGGGAAATTTCTGCATTTTTCCACAAATTAAGGAAAATTTCTGCATTTTTTCTCAAAATTAAGTGGAATTTCTGTATTTTTGCCCTAAAATAAGAATTTCTGCCTTTAAGGCACAAAATAAGGGGAATTTCAGTCTTTTTCCCTAAATTAAGTTTAATTTCTGCAATTTGCCCCCAAATTAGCAAAATTTCTGCCTTTTTGACCTGAAATAAGGGGAATTTCTGCATTTTTGCTCCAAAATAAGGGGAATTTCATCATTTTTGCCCAAAAATAAGGGGAATTTCTGCATTTTTACCCCCAAATTAGCGGAATTTCTGCCTTTTTGCTCCATAATTAGGGGCATTACTGTGTTTTTGCCCCAAAATAAGGAAATTTCTGCATTTTTGCCAAAATTATGTGGAATTTCTGCCTTTTTGCTTTAAAACAAGAAGAATTTCTGATTTTTGGCACAAAATAAGAGGAATTTCAGGCTTTTTCTCTAAAATAAGGGTAATTTCTAAAATTTGCCCTCAAGAAAGAGTAATTTTTGCCTTTTTGAACTGAAATAAAAGGAATTTCTGTATTTTGGCAACAAGATAAGGGAAATTTCTGCAATTTTGCACAAAAATATGGGAAATTTCTGCAATTTTGTCCCAAAAGAGGGAAATTTCTGCATTTTTGCCCAAAAAAAGGGGAATTTCAGCCTTTTTCCCTAAAATTAGGGTAAGTTCTGGAATTTGCCCCCACATTAGCGGAATTTCTGCCCTTTTGACCTATAATAAAGGAAATTTCTGGATTTTTGTCCCATGATAAGGAAAATTTCTTCAATTTTGCCCAAATATAAGGGAAATTTCTGCCTTTGCCCCAAAATAAGCTGAATTTTTGCCTTTTTGCCCCAAAATAAGAGGAGTTTCTGCAATTTTTCTCCAAATTAATGTTGATTTTCTGCATTTTTGCCCAAAAAATAAAGGCATTTTCTGCAATTTTGACACAAAATTAGGGGAATTTCTGCAATTTTGCCCGAAAATAAATGAAATTTCTGCAATTTTGCACCAAAATTAGGGGAATTTCTGCATTTTTCCCCCAAAATAAGGCAAATTTCTGCAATTTTGACCTATAATTAGAGGAATTTCTTTCTTTTTACGCTATAATAAGGGAAATTTCTGCCTTTTTGCCCTATAATAAGGGAAATTTATGCAATTTATCCCAAAAATAAGGGATATTTCTGCCTTTTTGCCCCAAAATGAGGAGAATTTCTGCCTTTTTGCCCCCAAATAAAAGGAATTTCTGCATTTTGCCACAAAATAATAGGAATTTCTGCCTTTTTGCCCCAAAATTAGTGAAATTTCTGAATTTTGCCCCAAAATTTGAAGCATTACTGCATTTTTGCCCCAAAATATGGGAAATTTCTGCAATTTTGTTACAAAATAAGGGAAATTAGTTTCTTTTAACCCCAAAATAATGGGAATTTCTGCATTTTTGCTACAAAATAAGTGAAGTTTCTGCAATTTTATCCTAAAATAAGTTAAATTTCTAAGCTTTTGCCTCAAAATATAAGAAATTTCTGCCAATTGGCCAAAAATAAGGGAAATTTCTGCATTTTTCCACAAATTAAGGAAAATTTCTGCATTTTTTCTCAAAATTAAGTGGAATTTCTGTATTTTTGCCCTAAAATAAGAATTTCTGCCTTTAAGGCACAAAATAAGGGGAATTTCAGTCTTTTTCCCTAAATTAAGTTTAATTTCTGCAATTTGCCCCCAAATTAGCGAAATTTCTGCCTTTTTGACCTGAAATAAGGGGAATTTCTGCATTTTTGCTCCAAAATAAGGGGAATTTCAGCATTTTTGCCCAAAAATAAGGGGAATTTCTTCATTTTTACCCTCAAATTAGCGGAATTTCTGCCTTTTTGCTCCATAATTAGGGGCATTACTGTGTTTTTGCCCCAAAATAAGGGAAATTTCTGCATTTTTGCCAAAATAATGTGGAATTTCTGCCTTTTTGCTTTAAAACAAGAAGAATTTCTGATTTTTGGCACAAAAAAAGAGGAATTTCAGGCTTTTTCTCTAAAATAAGGGTAATTTCTAAAATTTGCCCTCAAGAAAGAGTAATTTCTGCCTTTTTGAACTGAAATAAAAGGAATTTCTGTATTTTGGCAACAAGATAAGGGAAATTTCTGCAATTTTGCCCAAAAATAAGGGAAATTTCTGCAATTTTGTCCCAAAAGAGGGAAATTTCAGCAATTTTGATCCACAATAAGGGGAATTTCTGCCTTTTTGCCCCAAAATTAATGGAATTTCTGATTTTTGCCCCAATATTAAAAGCATTACAGAATTTTTGCCCCACAATAAGGGAAATTTCTGCAATTTGCCTCAAAATAAAGGAAATTTTTACCTTTTTGACCCAAAAAAGGGAAATTTCTGATTTTTTTCCACAAAATAAGTGGAATTTCTGCATTTTTGCCCAAAAAATTAGAGGAATTTCCTAATTTTGCCCCCAAATTAGAAGCATTACTGCATTTTTGCCCCAAAATATAGGAAATTTTTTCAATTTTGTTCCAAAATAAAGGGAATTTCTGCATTTTTATTGCATAATAATGAGAATTTCTTCATTTTTGCCATAAAATAAGGAAAATTTCTGCAATATTATTTTAAAATAACTTAAATTTCTCTACTTTTGCACCAAAATAAGGGAAATTTCTGACTTTTTGGCCCTAAATAAGGGGAAAATCTGCATTTTTGCCCCAAATTAAGAGAAATTTCTGCATTTTTGCCCCCCAAAAAAAGGAATTTCTAACTTTTTGCCCTAAAATAATGGGAATTTCTGCCTTTTGCCCCAAAATAAAGGGAATTTATTCTTTTTGCCTTAAATAAGGGTAATTTCTGTATTTTTGCCCTAAAATAAGAGAAATTTCTGCATTTTTGTTCCAAAATAAGGGGAATGTCTGTATTTTTGCCCTGAATTAAGGAAAATATTTGCATTTTTGCTCCAAAATAAAGGGAATTTCTGCAATTTTTTTTTCCAAATTTAGGGGAATTTCTGCATTTTTGCAACAACATAAGGGAAATTGCTGCAATTTTGCCCTAAAATTATGGAAATTTCTGAAATTTTGCCCCAAAATAATGGAAATTTCTGAAATTTTGCCCTATAATTAGGGGAATTTCTGCTTTTTGCCCTATAATAAGGAAATTTATGCAATTTTGCACCAAAATAAGGGAATCTTTTGCATTTTTGCTCTAAAATAAAGGGAATTTCTGCCTTTTTGAAACAAAAAAAGGGGAATTTCTGCAATTTTGTTCCAAAATAAGGGGAATTTCCTCCTTTTTGGCGCAAAAAAAGGGGGAATTACAGTGTTTTTGCCCTAAAATAAGGGTAATTTCTGCATTTTTGACACCAAGTATGCGGTATTTCTCCCATTTTGACCCGAAATAAGGGGAATTTCTGCAATTTTGTCCCAAAAAAGGGAAATTTCAGCAATTTTGCCCCACAATAACGAGAATTTCTGCCTTTTGCCCCAAAATTAGAGGAATATCTGCATTTTTGCCGCAAAATGAGAGGCATTACTGTGTTTTTGCCCCATAATAAAAGAAATTTCTGAATTTTTCCCCAAAATTAATTGGAATTTCTGCCTTTTTGCCCTAAAATAAGAAGAATTTCTGCTTTTTTGGCACAAATTAAGGGGAATTTCAGTCTTCTTCCCTTAAATAAGTTTAATATCTGCAATTTGCCCCCAAATTAGCGGAATTTCTGCCTTTTTGACCTAAAATGAGAGGAATTTCTGGATTTTTGTCCCATGATAAGGAAAATTTCTGCAATTTTGCCCAAAAATAAGAGAAATTTCTGCCTTTTTGCCCCAAAATGAGAAGAATTTCTGCCTTTTTGCCCCCAAATAAAAGGAATTTCTGCATTTTGCACAAAAATAATAGGAATTTCTGCCTTTTTGCCCCAAAATTAGTGAAATTTTTGAATTTTGCCCCAAAATTAGTGAAATTTCTGAATTTTGCCCCAAAATTAGAAGCATTACTTCATTTTTGCCCCAAAATATTGGAAATTTCTGCAATTTTGTTACAATATAAGGGAAATTAGTTCCTTTTTACCCCAAAATAATGGGAATTTCTGCATTTTTGCTACAAAATAAGGAAAGTTTCTGCAATTTTATCTTAAAATAAGTTAAATTTCTAAGCTTTTGCCTCAAAATAAAAGAAATTTTTGCCTATTTTGCCAAAAATAAGGGAAATTTCTGCATTTTTCCACAAATTAAGGAAAATTTCTGCATTTTTGCTCAAAATTAAGTGGAATTTCTGTATTTTTCCCTAAAATAAGAATTTCTGCTTTAGGGCACAAAATAAGGGGAATTTAAGTCTTTTTCCCTAAATTAAGTTTAATTTCTGCAATTTGCCTCCAAATTAGCAGAATTTCTGCCTTTTTGACCTGAAATAAGGGGAATTTCTGAATTTTTGCTCCAAAATTAGGGGAATTTCAGCATTTTTGCCCAAAAAGAAGGGGAATTTCTGCATTTTTACCCCCAAATTAGGGGAATTTCCGCCATTATGCTCCAAAATTAGGTGCATTACTGTGTTTTTGCCCCGAAATAAAGGAAATTTCTTCATTTTTGCCCAAAATTATGTGGAATTTCTGCCTTTTTGCTCTAAAATAAGAAAAATTTCTGCTTTTTTGGCACAAAATAAGAGGAATTTCAGGCTTTTTCTATAAAATAAGGGTAATTTCTAAAATTTGCCCTCAAGAAAGCATAATTTCTGCCTTTTTGACCTGAAATAAAAGGAATTTCTGTATTTTGGCAACAAGATAAGGGAAATTTCTGCAATTTTGCCCAAAAATAAGGGAAATTTCTGCAATTCTGTCCCAAAAAAGGGAAATTTCTGCAATTTTTGCCCCAAAATAAGGGAAATTTCTGCAATTGGGCTCAAAATAAAGGAAATTTCTGCCTTTTTGACCCAAAAAAGGGAAATTCTGAATTTTTGCCACAAAATAAGTGGAATTTCTGCCTTTCTGCCCCAAAATTAGTGGAATTTCTGAATTTTGCCCCAAAATTAAAAGCATTACTGCATTTTTGCCCCAAAATATGGAAAATTTCTTTAATTTTGTTCCAAAATAATGGGAATTTCTGCGTTTTTACCGCACAATAATGGGATTTTCTTCATTTTTGCCACAAAATAAGAAAAAATTCTGCAATATTATCCTAAAATAAGTTAAATTTCTATAGTTTTGCACCAAAATAAGGGAAATTTCTGCCTTTTTGGCCCCAAGTAAGGAGAAAATTCTGCATTTTTGCCCAAAATTAAGAGAAATTTCTGCATTTTTGCCCAAAAAAGGGGAATTTCAGGCTTTTTCCCTAAAATTAGGGTAATTTTTAAAATTTGCTACCAAATTAGCGGAATTTCTGCATTTTGACCTGAAATAAGGGAAATTTCTGGATTTTTGTCCCATGATAAGGGAAATTTCTGCAATTTTGCCCAAAAATAAGGGAAGTTTCTGCCTTTTGCCCCAAAATAAGGAGAATTTTTGCCTTTTTGCCACAAAATAAGAGGAGTTTCTGCAATTTTGCTCCAAATTAATGTTGATTTTCTGCATTTTTGCCCCAAAATAAAGGCATTTTCTGCAATTTTGACACAAAATTAGGGGAATTTCTGCAATTTTGCCCCAAAAATAGGGGAATTTCTGCATTTTTGCCCCAAAATAAGGCAAATTTCTGCAATGTTAACCTATAATTAGAGGAATTTCTGCTTTTTTACGCTGTAATAAAGGAAATTTATGCAATTTTGCACCAAAATAACGAAATTTTCTGCATTTTTGCTCAAAAATAAGAGAATTTCTGCCTTTTTCAAAGAAAAAAGGGGAATTTCTACAATTTTGTTCATAAATAAGGGGAATTTCAGCATTTTTGCCCCAAAATAAGGGGAATTTCTGCATTTTTGGTGCAAAAAAAAGGGAATTTCAGTCTTTTGCCCTAAATTATGGGTAATTTCTGCATTTTGACACCAAGTATGCGGTATTTCTCCCATTTCTGCATTTTTGCCGCAAAATTAGGGGCATTACTGTGTTTTTGCCCCAAAATACAAGAAATTTCTGCATTTTTCCCCAAAATTAATTGGAATTTCTGCCTTTTTGCCCTAAAATAAGAAGAATTTCTGCTTTTTTGGATCAAAATAAGGGAAATTTCAGTATTCTTCCCTTAAATAAGTTTAATATCTGCAATTTCCCCCCATATTAGCGGAATTTCTGCCTTTTTGACCTAAAATGAGGGCAATTTCTGGATTTTTGTCCCATGATAAGGGAAATTTCTGCAATTTTACCTAAAACTAAGGAAAATTTCTGCCTTTTTGCCCCAAAATGAGGAGAATTTCTGCCTTTTTGCCCCCAAATAAAAGGAATTTCTTCATTTTGCCCCAAAATATTAGGAATTTCTGCCTTTTTGCCCCAAAATTAGTGAAATTTCTGAATTTTCCCTCCAAAATTAGTGAAATTTCTGATTTTGCCCCAAAATTAGGAGCATTACTGCATTTTTGCCCTAAAATATGGGAAATTTCTGC
The DNA here is from genome assembly GCF_963924665.1 of Micromys minutus. Lineage (NCBI taxonomy): Eukaryota > Metazoa > Chordata > Mammalia > Rodentia > Muridae > Micromys > Micromys minutus. The sequence continues at coordinate 246,948 of NW_027667727.1, forward strand.
AATTTTGTTACAAAATAAGGGAAATTTGTTCCTTTTTCCCCCAAAATAATGGGAATTTCTGCATTTTTGCTACAAAATAAGGGAAGTTTCTGCAATTTTATCCTAAAACAAATTCAATTTCTAAGCTTTTGCCTCAAAATAAAAGAAATTTCTGCCTATTTGGCCAAAAATAAGGGAAATTTCTGCATTTTTCCACAAAATAATGAAAAATTCTGCATTTTTGCTCAAAATTAAGTGGAATTTCTGTATTTTTGCCCTCAAATAAGAATTTCTGCCTTTAAGGCACAAAATAAGAAGAATTTCAATCTTTTTCCCTAAATTAAGTTTAATTTCTGCAATTTGTCCCCAAATTAGCAGAATTTCTGCCTTTTTTACCTGAAATAACGGGAATTTCTGCATTTTTGCTTCAAAATAAGGGGAATTTCAGCATTTTTGCCCAAGAATAAGGGGAATTTCAGCATTTTTACCCCCAAATTAGGGGAATTTCTGCAATTTTGCTCCAAAATTAGGGGCATTACTGTGTTTTTGCTCCAAAATAAGGGTAATTTTTGTATTTTTGGCCTAAAATAAAGGGAATTTCTGCATTTTTGCCCCAAAATCAGGGGAATTTCTGTATTTTTGCCCTGAATTAAAGACAATTTCTGCATTTTTGTTCCAAAATAAGGGGAATTTCTGCAATTTTTCCCCAAAATTAGGTTAATTTCTTTAATTTTGCCCCAATATAAGAGAAATTTCTGCAATTTTGCCCAAAAATTTAAAGAATTTCTGCAATTTTGCCTCAAAATAAGGGAAATTTCTGCAATTTTTCCCCCAAATTAGGGGAATTTCTGCAATTTTGCACCAAAATAATGGTATTTCCTACATTTTTCCTCCAAAATAAAGAGAATTTCTGCCTTTTTGAAACAAAAAACAGGGGAATTTCTGCAATTTTGTTCCAAAATAAGGGGAATTTTGCATTTTTGCCCCAAAATAAAAGGAATTACTGCCTTTTTAAAACAAAAAAGAGGGAATTTCTGTCTTTTTGCCCTAAAATAAGGGAAATTTCTGCATTTTTGACACCAAGTATGCGGTATTTCTGCATTTTTGACCCGATATAAGGGGAATTTTGCACCAAAATAAGAGAAATTTCTGCAATTTTGTCCCAAAAAAGGGAAATTTCAGCAATTTTGCCTCACAATAAGGGGAATTTCTGCCTTTTGTCCCAAAATTAGGGGAATTTCCGCATTTTTGCCACAAAATTAGGGGCATTACTGTGTTTTTGCCCCAAAATAAGGTAAATTTCTGCATTTTGACCAAAATTAATTGGATTTTCTGCCTTTTTGCCCTAAAATAATAAGAATTTCTGCCTTTTTGACCCAAAATAAGGGGAATTTCTGGATTTTTGTTCCATGATAAGGAAAATTTTTTGAATTTTGCCCAAAAATAAAAGAAATTTCTGCCTTTTTGCCCCAAAATAAGAGGAATTTCTGCAATTTTGCACCAAAATAAAGTGGAATTTCTGCATTTTTGCCTCAAAATAAAGGGAATTTCTTCAATTTTGACACAAAATTAGGGGAATTTCTGCAATTTTGCCACAAATTAAGGTAAATTTCTGCAATTTTGCCCAAAAATTGTGGGAATTTCTGCATTTTTCCCCAAATAAGGGGAATTTCTGCAATTTTGCCCCCAAAAAAGGGAATTTCTGAAATTTTGACACAAAATTAGGGAAATTTCTGCCTTTTTGCTCCAAAATTAGGGGCATTACTGTCTTTTTGCCCAAAATAAGGGAAATTTCTGCAGTTTTGCTCCAAAATTAGGGGCATTACTGTCTTTTTGCCCAAAATTAGGGAATTTTCTGTATTTTTGCCCAAACTTAAGTGGAATTTCTGATTTTTGCCCTAAAATAAAAAGAATTTCTGCCTTTAAGACAAAAAATAAGGGGAATTTCAGTCTTTTTGACCTAAAATAAGGGTAATTTCTGCAATTTGCCCCCTAATAAGTGGAATTTCTGCCTTTATGACCTGAAAGAAGGGTAATTTCTAACATTTTTGCACAAGATAAGAGAAATTTCTGCAATTTTACCCCAAAATAAAAGAAATTTTTGAAATTTTGTCCAAAAATGGGAAATCTCAGCAATTTTGTCCCACAATAAGGGGAATTTCTGCCTTTTTGCCCCAAAATTAGGGGAATTTCTGAATTTTTGCTCCAAAATTAAAAGCATTACTGCATTTTTACCCCAAAATAAAGGAAATTTCTGCAATTTGCCTCAAAATAAAGGAAATTTCTGCAATTTTGTTCAAAAAAAGTATATTTCTGCATTTTCGCCAAAAATAATAGGGATTTTTGCCTTTTTGCCCCAAAATTAGTGAAATTTCTGAATTTTGCCCTAAAATTAGCAGCATTACTGCATTTTTGCCCCAAAATATGGGAAATTTCTGCAATTTTGTTCCAAAATAAGGGAAATTTCTGCCTTTTTGGCCACAAATAAGGGGAAAATCTGCTTTTTTGCCCCAAATTAAGAGAAATTTCTGTATTTTTGCCCACAAATAAGGAAAATTTCTGCCTTTTTGCCCTAAAATAAGAGGAATTTCTGCCTTTTTGCCCCAAAATAATAGGAATTTAGTCTTTTTGCCTTAAATAAGGGTAATATTTGTATTTTTGCCCTATAATAAGGGAAATTTAGAGAATTAAGGAAAATTTCTGCATTTTTGCTCAAAAATAAAGGGAATTTCTGCAATTTTTTTTCAAAATTACGGAATTTCTGCAATTTTGCCCCAAAATAAAATTAATTTCTGCAATTTTGCCCTAAAATTAGGGGAATTTCTGCAATTTTTTCCCAAAATAAGGGAAATTATTGCAATTTTGCCCTATAATTAGGGAAATTTCTGCCTTTTTGCCCTATAATAAGGGAAATTTATGCAATTTTGCACCAAAATAAGGGAATTTCTGCATTTTTGCTCCAAAATAAAAAGAATTTCTGTCTTTTTGAAACAAAATAAAAAGAATTTCTGCAATTTTGCTCCAAAATAAGGGAAATATCTGCAATTTTGCCATAAAATATGGGGAATTTCTGCATTTTTGTCCCAAAATAAAGGAATTTTCTGCAATTTTGCCACAAAATAAGGGAAATATTTGCATTTTTGCCCCAAAATAAGGGAAATTTCTGCCCTTTTGGCACAAAATAAGGGAATTTCAGTCTTTTTGGCCTAAAATAAGGGTAATTTCTGCATTTTTCACACCAAGTATGCGGTATTTCTGCATTTTGACCCAAAGTAAGGGGAATTTCTGCAATTTTGCCCCAAAATAAGGGAAATTTCTGTAATTTTGTCCCAAAAAAAGGGAAATTTCAGGAATTTTGCCCCACAATAAGAGGAATTTCTGCCTTTTGCACCAAAATTAGGGGAATTTCTGCATTTTTGCCCAAAATTAATTGGAATTTCTGCCTTTTTGCTCTAAAAAAGAAGAATTTCTGCCTTTTTGGCACAAAATAAGGGAAATTTCAGTCTTTTTCCCTTAAATAAGTTTAATTTCTGCAATTTGCCCCCAAATTACCAGAATTTCTGCCTTTTTGATCTGAAATAAGGGGAATTTCTGGATTTTTGTCCCATGATAAATGGAATTTCTGCAATTTTGCCCCAAATAATGGAAATTTCAGCAATTTTGTCCTAAAAAATTGAAATTTCAGCAATTTTGCCCCACAATAAGGGGAAATTCTGCCTTTTTGCCCCAAAATTAGGGTAATTTCTGCCTTTTTGCCCTAAAATAAGAAGAATTTCTGCCTTTTTGACCCGAAATAAAAAGAATTTCTGGATTTTTGTCTCATGATAAGAAAAATTTCTTCTATTTTGCCCAAAAGTAAGAGAAATTTCTGCCTGTTTGCCCCAAAATAAAGAGAATTTCTGCCTTTTTGCTCCAAATAAGAGAAATTCTGCAAATTTGCACCAAAATAAAGTGGAATTTCTGCCTTTTTGCCTCAAAATGAAGGGAATTTCTGCAATTTTGACACAAAATTAGAGAAATTCTGCAATTTTGCCTTAAATTAAGGTAAATTTCTGCAATTTTGCCCAAAAATTGCAGGAATTTCTGCATTTTTGCGCCAAAATAAGAAGAATTTCTGCAATTTTGCCCAAAATAAAAGGAATTTCTGCAATTTTGCCTCACAATAAGGGGAATTTCTGCCTTTTGTCCCAAAATTAGGGGAATTTCCACATTTTTGCCACAAAATTAGGGGCATTACTGTGTTTTTGCCCCAAAATAAGGTAAATTTCTGCATTTTGACCAAAATTAATTGGATTTTCTGCCTTTTTGCCCTAAAATAATAAGAATTTCTGCCTTTTTGACCCAAAATAAGGGGAATTACTGGATTTTTGTCCAATGATAAAGGAAATTTCTTCAATTTTGCCCAAAAATAAAAGTAATTTCTGCCTTTTTGCCCCAAAATAAAAGAAATTTCTGAAATTTTGCACCAAAATAAAGTGGAATTTCTGCATTTTTGCCTCAAAAAAAGGGAATTTCTACAATTTTGACACAAAATTAGGGGAATTTTTGCAATTTTGCCCCAAATTAAAGAAAGTTTCTGCAATTCTGCCCAAAAATTGCGAGAATTTCTGCATTTTTGCCCCAAAATAAGGGGAATTTCTGCAATTTTGCCCAAAAATAAAGGGAATTTTTGAAATTTTGACACAAAATTAGGGAAATTTCTGCACTTTTGCCCCAAAATTAGGGAAATATCTGCAATTTTGCTCCAAAATTAGAAGAATTTCTTCCTTTTTGCCCCAAAACTAGGGGCATTACTGTCTTTTTGTCCAAAATAATGGAAATTTCTGCATTTTTGCCCAAAATTAAGAGGAAATTCTGATTTTTGCCCTAAAATAAAAAGAATTTCTGCCTTTAAGGCAAAAAATACGGGGAATTTCAGTCTTTTTGCCCTAAAATAAGGGTAAGTTCTGCATTTTTGCCCAAAATTAAGAGGAATTTCTGATTTTTTTCCGTAAAATAAAAAGAATTTCTGCCTTTAAGGCAAAAAATAAGGGGAATTTCAGTATTTTTGCCCTAAAATAAGGGTAAATTCTGCATTTTTGACCGCAAATAAGCGGAATTTCTGCCTTTATGACCTGAAAGAAGAGGAATTTCTAACATTTTTGCCCAATATAAGAGAAAATTCTGCAATTTTACCCAAAAATAAGAAAAATTTTTGCAATTTTGTCCAAAAAAGGGAAATCTCAGCAATTTTGCCCCACTATAAGGGGAATTTCTGCCTTTTTGCCCTATAATAAGGGAAATTTATGCAATTTTGCACCAAAATAAGGGAATTTCTGCATTTTTGCTCCAAAATAAAAAGAATTTCTGTCTTTTTGAAACAAAATAAAAAGAATTTCTGCAATTTTGCTCCAAAATAAGGGAAATATCTGCAATTTTGCCATAAAATATGGGGAATTTCTGCATTTTTGTCCCAAAATAAAGGAATTTTCTGCAATTTTGCCACAAAATAAGGGAAATATTTGCATTTTTGCCCCAAAATAAGGGAAATTTCTGCCCTTTTGGCACAAAATAAGGGAATTTCAGTCTTTTTGGCCTAAAATGAGGGTAATTTCTGCATTTTTCACGCCAAGTATGCGGTATTTCTGCATTTTGACCCAAAGTAAGGGGAATTTCTGCAATTTTGCCCCAAAATAAGGGAAATTTCTGTAATTTTGTCCCAAAAAAAGGGAAATTTCAGGAATTTTGCCCCACAATAAGAGGAATTTCTGCCTTTTGCACCAAAATTAGGGGAATTTCTGCATTTTTGCCCAAAATTAATTGGAATTTCTGCCTTTTTGCTCTAAAAAAGAAAAATTTCTGCCTTTTTGGCACAAAATAAGGGAAATTTCATTCTTTTTCCCTTAAATAAGTTTAATTTATGCAATTTGCCCCCAAATTACCAGAATTTCTGCCTTTTTGATCTGAAATAAGGGGAATTTCTGGATTTTTGTCCCATGATAAATGGAATTTCTGCAATTTTGCCCCAAATAATGGAAATTTCAGCAATTTTGTCCTAAAAAATTGAAATTTCAGCAATTTTGCCCCACAATAAGGGGAAATTCTGCCTTTTTGCCCCAAAATTAGGGTAATTTCTGCCTTTTTGCCCTAAAATAAAAAGAATTTCTGCCTTTTTGACCCGAAATAAAAAGAATTTCTGGATTTTTGTCCCATGATAAGAAAAATTTCTTCTATTTTGCCCAAAAATAAGAGAAATTTCTGCCTGTTTGCCCCAAAATAAAGAGAATTTCTGCCTTTTTGCTCCAAATAAGAGAAATTCTGCAAATTTGCACCAAAATAAAGTGGAATTTCTGCCTTTTTGCCTCAAAATGAAGGGAATTTCTGCAATTTTGACACAAAATTAGAGGAATTTCTGCAATTTTGCCTTAAATTAAGGTAAATTTCTGCAATTTTGCCCAAAAATTGCAGGAATTTCTGCATTTTTGCGCCAAAATAAGAAGAATTTCTGCAATTTTGCTCCAAAATAATGGGGAATTTCTGCAATTTTGCCCCAAAATAAAAGGAATTTCTTCAATTTTGCCTCACAATAAGGGGAATTTCTGCCTTTTGTCCCAAAATTAGGGGAATTTCCACATTTTTGCCACAAAATTAGGGGCATTACTGTGTTTTTGCCCCAAAATAAGGTAAATTTCTGCATTTTGACCAAAATTAATTGGATTTTCTGCCTTTTTGCCCTAAAATAATAAGAATTTCTGCCTTTTTGACCCAAAATAAGGGGAATTACTTGATTTTTGTCCAATGATAAAGGAAATTTCTTCAATTTTGCCCAAAAATAAAAGTAATTTCTGCCTTTTGCCCCAAAATAAAAGAAATTTCTGAAATTTTGCACCAAAATAAAGTGGAATTTCTGCATTTTTGCCTCAAAAAAAGGGAATTTCTACAATTTTGACACAAAATTAGGGGAATTTTTGCAATTTTGCCCCAAATTAAAGAAAGTTTCTGCAAATCTGCCCAAAAATTGCGAGAATTTCTGCATTTTTGCCCCAAAATAAGGGGAATTTCTGCAATTTTGCCCAAAAATAAAGGGAATTTTTGAAATTTTGACACAAAATTAGGGAAATTTCTGCACTTTTGCCCCAAAATTAGGGAAATATCTGCAATTTTGCTCCAAGATTAGGAGAATTTCTTCCTTTTTGCCCCAAAACTAGGGGCATTACTGTCTTTTTGTCCAAAATAATGGAAATTTCTGCATTTTTGCCCAAAATTAAGAGGAAATTCTGATTTTTGCCCTAAAATAAAAAGAATTTCTGCCTTTAAGGCAAAAAATACGGGGAATTTCAGTCTTTTTGCCCTAAAATAAGGGTAAGTTCTGCATTTTTGCCCAAAATTAAGAGGAATTTCAGATTTTTTTCCGTAAAATAAAAAGAATTTCTGCCTTTAAGGCAAAAAATAAGGGGAATTTCAGTCTTTTTGCCCTAAAATAAGGGTAAGTTCTGCATTTTTGACCGCAAATAAGCGGAATTTCTGCCTTTATGACCTGAAAGAAGAGGAATTTCTAACATTTTTGCCCAATATAAGAGAAAATTCTGCAATTTTACCCAAAAATAAGAAAAATTTTTGCAATTTTGTCCAAAAAAAGGGAAATCTCAGCAATTTTGCCCCACTATAAGGGGAATTTCTGCCTTTTTGCCCTATAATAAGGGAAATTTATGCAATTTTGCACCAAAATAAGGGAATTTCTGCATTTTTGCTCCAAAATAAAAAGAATTTCTGTCTTTTTGAAACAAAATAAAAAGAATTTCTGCAATTTTGCTCCAAAATAAGGGAAATATCTGCAATTTTGCCATAAAATATGGGGAATTTCTGCATTTTTGTCCCAAAATAAAGGAATTTTCTGCAATTTTGCCACAAAATAAGGGAAATATTTGCATTTTTGCCCCAAAATAAGGGAAATTTCTGCCCTTTTGGCACAAAATAAGGGAATTTCAGTCTTTTTGGCCTAAAATAAGGGCAATTTCTGCATTTTTCACACCAAGTATGCGGTATTTCTGCATTTTGACCCAAAGTAAGGGGAATTTCTGCAATTTTGCCCCAAAATAAGGGAAATTTCTGTAATTTTGTCCCAAAAAAAAAGGGAAATTTCAGGAATTTTGCCCCACAATAAGAGGAATTTCTGCCTTTTGCACCAAAATTAGGGGAATTTCTGCATTTTTGCCCAAAATTAATTGGAATTTCTGCCTTTTTGCTCTAAAAAAGAAGAATTTCTGCCTTTTTGGCACAAAATAAGGGAAATTTCAGTCTTTTTCCCTTAAATAAGTTTAATTTCTGCAATTTGCCCCCAAATTACCAGAATTTCTGCCTTTTTGATCTGAAATAAGGGGAATTTCTGGATTTTTGTCCCATGATAAATGGAATTTCTGCAATTTTGCCCCAAATAATGGAAATTTCAGCCATTTTGTCCTAAAAAATTGAAATTTCAGCAATTTTGCCCCACAATAAGGGGAAATTCTGCCTTTTTGCCCCAAAATTAGGGTAATTTCTGCCTTTTTGCCCTAAAATAAGAAGAATTTCTGCCTTTTTGACCCGAAATAAAAAGAATTTCTGGATTTTTGTCCCATGATAAGAAAAATTTCTTCTATTTTGCCCAAAAATAAGAGAAATTTCTGCCTGTTTGCCCCAAAATAAAGAGAATTTCTGCCTTTTTGCTCCAAATAAGAGAAATTCTGCAAATTTGCACCAAAATAAAGTGGAATTTCTGCCTTTTTGCCTCAAAATGAAGGGAATTTCTGCAATTTTGACACAAAATTAGAGGAATTTCTGCAATTTTGCCTTAAATTAAGGTAAATTTCTGCAATTTTGCCCAAAAATTGCAGGAATTTCTGCATTTTTGCGCCAAAATAAGAAGAATTTCTGCAATTTTGCCCCAAAATAAAAGGAATTTCTGCAATTTTGCCTCACAATAAGGGGAATTTCTGCCTTTTGTCCCAAAATTAGGGGAATTTCCACATTTTTGCCACAAAATTAGGGGCATTAATGTGTTTTTGCCCCAAAATAAGGTAAATTTCTGCATTTTGACCAAAATTAATTGGATTTTCTGCCTTTTTGCCCTAAAATAATAAGAATTTCTGCCTTTTTGACCCAAAATAAGGGGAATTACTGGATTTTTGTCCAATGATAAAGGAAATTTCTTCAATTTTGCCAAAAATAAAAGTAATTTCTGCCTTTTTGCCCCAAAATAAAAGAAATTTCTGAAATTTTGCACCAAAATAAAGTGGAATTTCTGCATTTTTGCCTCAAAAAAAGGGAATTTCTACAATTTTGACACAAAATTAGGGGAATTTTTGCAATTTTGCCCCAAATTAAAGAAAGTTTCTGCAATTCTGCCCAAAAATTGCGAGAATTTCTGCATTTTTGCCCCAAAATAAGGGGAATTTCTGCAATTTTGCCCAAAAATAAAGGGAATTTTTGAAATTTTGACACAAAATTAGGGAAATTTCTGCACTTTTGCCCCAAAATTAGGGAAATATCTGCAATTTTGCTCCAAAATTAGGAGAATTTCTTCCTTTTTGCCCCAAAACTAGGGGCATTACTGTCTTTTTGTCCAAAATAATGGAAATTTCTGCATTTTTGCCCAAAATTAAGAGGAAATTCTGATTTTTGCCCTAAAATAAAAAGAATTTCTGCCTTTAAGGCAAAAAATACGGGGAATTTCAGTCTTTTTGCCCTAAAATAAGGGTAAGTTCTGCATTTTTGCCCAAAATTAAGAGGAATTTCTGATTTTTTTCCGTAAAATAAAAAGAATTTCTGCCTTTAAGGCAAAAAATAAGGGGAATTTCAGTATTTTTGCCCTAAAATAAGGGTAAATTCTGCATTTTTGACCGCAAATAAGCGGAATTTCTGCCTTTATGACCTGAAAGAAGAGGAATTTCTAACATTTTTGCCCAATATAAGAGAAAATTCTGCAATTTTACCCAAAAATAAGAAAAATTTTTGCAATTTTGTCCAAAAAAGGGAAATCTCAGCAATTTTGCCCCACTATAAGGGGAATTTCTGCCTTTTTGCCCTATAATAAGGGAAATTTATGCAATTTTGCACCAAAATAAGGGAATTTCTGCATTTTTGCTCCAAAATAAAAAGAATTTCTGTCTTTTTGAAACAAAATAAAAAGAATTTCTGCAATTTTGCTCCAAAATAAGGGAAATATCTGCAATTTTGCCATAAAATATGGGGAATTTCTGCATTTTTGTCCCAAAATAAAGGAATTTTCTGCAATTTTGCCACAAAATAAGGGAAATATTTGCATTTTTGCCCCAAAATAAGGGAAATTTCTGCCCTTTTGGCACAAAATAAGGGAATTTCAGTCTTTTTGGCCTAAAATAAGGATAATTTCTTCATTTTTCACACCAAGTATGCGGTATTTCTGCATTTTGACCCAAAGTAAGGGGAATTTCTGCAATTTTGCCCCAAAATAAGGGAAATTTCTGTAATTTTGTCCCAAAAAAAGGGAAATTTCAAGAATTTTGCCCCACAATAAGAGGAATTTCTGCCTTTTGCACCAAAATTAGGGGAATTTCTGCATTTTTGCCCAAAATTAATTGGAATTTCTGCCTTTTTGCTCTAAAAAAGAAAAATTTCTGCCTTTTTGGCACAAAATAAGGGAAATTTCATTCTTTTTCCCTTAAATAAGTTTAATTTATGCAATTTGCCCCCAAATTACCAGAATTTCTGCCTTTTTGATCTGAAATAAGGGGAATTTCTGGATTTTTGTCCCATGATAAATGGAATTTCTGCAATTTTGCCCCAAATAATGGAAATTTCAGCAATTTTGTCCTAAAAAATTGAAATTTCAGCAATTTTGCCCCACAATAAGGGGAAATTCTGCCTTTTTGCCCCAAAATTAGGGTAATTTCTGCCTTTTTGCCCTAAAATAAAAAGAATTTCTGCCTTTTTGACCCGAAATAAAAAGAATTTCTGGATTTTTGTCCCATGATAAGAAAAATTTCTTCTATTTTGCCCAAAAATAAGAGAAATTTCTGCCTGTTTGCCCCAAAATAAAGAGAATTTCTGCCTTTTTGCTCCAAATAAGAGAAATTCTGCAAATTTGCACCAAAATAAAGTGGAATTTCTGCCTTTTTGCCTCAAAATGAAGGGAATTTCTGCAATTTTGACACAAAATTAGAGGAATTTCTGCAATTTTGCCTTAAATTAAGGTAAATTTCTGCAATTTTGCCCAAAAATTGCAGGAATTTCTGCATTTTTGCGCCAAAATAAGAAGAATTTCTGCAATTTTGCTCCAAAATAATGGGGAATTTCTGCAATTTTGCCCCAAAATAAAAGGAATTTCTGCAATTTTGCCTCACAATAAGGGGAATTTCTGCCTTTTGTCCCAAAATTAGGGGAATTTCCACATTTTTGCCACAAAATTAGGGGCATTACTGTGTTTTTGCCCCAAAATAAGGTAAATTTCTGCATTTTGACCAAAATTAATTGGATTTTCTGCCTTTTTGCCCTAAAATAATAAGAATTTCTGCCTTTTTGACCGAAAATAAGGGGAATTACTGGATTTTTGTCCAATGATAAAGGAAATTTCTTCAATTTTGCCCAAAAATAAAAGTAATTTCTGCCTTTTTGCCCCAAAATAAAAGAAATTTCTGAAATTTTGCACCAAAATAAAGTGGAATTTCTGCATTTTTGCCTCAAAAAAAGGGAATTTCTACAATTTTGACACAAAATTAGGGGAATTTTTGCAATTTTGCCCCAAATTAAAGAAAGTTTCTGCAATTCTGCCCAAAAATTGCGAGAATTTCTGCATTTTTGCCCCAAAATAAGGGGAATTTCTGCAATTTTGCCCAAAAATAAAGGGAATTTTTGAAATTTTGACACAAAATTAGGGAAATTTCTGCACTTTTGCCCCAAAATTAGGGAAATATCTGCAATTTTGCTCCAAGATTAGGAGAATTTCTTCCTTTTTGCCCCAAAACTAGGGGCATTACTGTCTTTTTGTCCAAAATAATGGAAATTTCTGCATTTTTGCCCAAAATTAAGAGGAAATTCTGATTTTTGCCCTAAAATAAAAAGAATTTCTGCCTTTAAGGCAAAAAATACGGGGAATTTCAGTCTTTTTGCCCTAAAATAAGGGTAAGTTCTGCATTTTTGCCCAAAATTAAGAGGAATTTCGGATTTTTTTCCGTAAAATAAAAAGAATTTCTGCCTTTAAGGCAAAAAATAAGGGGAATTTCAGTCTTTTTGCCCTAAAATAAGGGTAAGTTCTGCATTTTTGACCGCAAATAAGCGGAATTTCTGCCTTTATGACCTGAAAGAAGAGGAATTTCTAACATTTTTGCCCAATATAAGAGGAAATTCTGCAATTTTACCCCAAAATAAGAAAAATTTTTGCAATTTTGTCCAAAAAAAGGGAAATCTCAGCAATTTTGCCCCACTATAAGGGGAATTTCTGCCTTTTTGCCCTATAATAAGGGAAATTTATGCAATTTTGCACCAAAATAAGGGAATTTCTGCATTTTTGCTCCAAAATAAAAAGAATTTCTGTCTTTTTGAAACAAAATAAAAAGAATTTCTGCAATTTTGCTCCAAAATAAGGGAAATATCTGCAATTTTGCCATAAAATATGGGGAATTTCTGCATTTTTGTCCCAAAATAAAGGAATTTTCTGCAATTTTGCCACAAAATAAGGGAAATATTTGCATTTTTGCCCCAAAATAAGGGAAATTTCTGCCCTTTTGGCACAAAATAAGGGAATTTCAGTCTTTTTGGCCTAAAATAAGGGTAATTTCTGCATTTTTCACACCAAGTATGCGGTATTTCTGCATTTTGACCCAAAGTAAGGGGAATTTCTGCAATTTTGCCCCAAAATAAGGGAAATTTCTGTAATTTTGTCCCAAAAAAAGGGAAATTTCAGGAATTTTGCCCCACAATAAGAGGAATTTCTGCCTTTTGCACCAAAATTAGGGGAATTTCTGCATTTTTGCCCAAAATTAATTGGAATTTCTGCCTTTTTGCTCTAAAAAAGAAGAATTTCTGCCTTTTTGGCACAAAATAAGGGAAATTTCATTCTTTTTCCCTTAAATAAGTTTAATTTATGCAATTTGCCCCCAAATTACCAGAATTTCTGCCTTTTTGATCTGAAATAAGGGGAATTTCTGGATTTTTGTCCCATGATAAATGGAATTTCTGCAATTTTGCCCCAAATAATGGAAATTTCAGCAATTTTGTCCTAAAAAATTGAAATTTCAGCAATTTTGCCCCACAATAAGGGGAAATTCTGCCTTTTTGCCCCAAAATTAGGGTAATTTCTGCCTTTTTGCCCTAAAATAAGAAGAATTTCTGCCTTTTTGACCCGAAATAAAAAGAATTTCTGGATTTTTGTCCCATGATAAGAAAAATTTCTTCTATTTTGCCCAAAAATAAGAGAAATTTCTGCCTGTTTGCCCCAAAATAAAGAGAATTTCTGCCTTTTTGCTCCAAATAAGAGAAATTCTGCAAATTTGCACCAAAATAAAGTGGAATTTCTGCCTTTTTGCCTCAAAATGAAGGGAATTTCTGCAATTTTGACACAAAATTAGAGGAATTTCTGCAATTTTGCCTTAAATTAAGGTAAATTTCTGCAATTTTGCCCAAAAATTGCAGGAATTTCTGCATTTTTGCGCCAAAATAAGAAGAATTTCTGCAATTTTGCTCCAAAATAATGGGGAATTTCTGCAATTTTGCCCCAAAATAAAAGGAATTTCTGCAATTTTGCCTCACAATAAGGGGAATTTCTGCCTTTTGTCCTAAAATTAGGGGAATTTCCACATTTTTGCCACAAAATTAGGGGCATTACTGTGTTTTTGCCCCAAAATAAGGTAAATTTCTGCATTTTGACCAAAATTAATTGGATTTTCTGCCTTTTTGCCCTAAAATAATAAGAATTTCTGCCTTTTTGACCGAAAATAAGGGGAATTACTGGATTTTTGTCCAATGATAAAGGAAATTTCTTCAATTTTGCCCAAAAATAAAAGTAATTTCTGCCTTTTTGCCCCAAAATAAAAGAAATTTCTGAAATTTTGCACCAAAATAAAGTGGAATTTCTGCATTTTTGCCTCAAAAAAAGGGAATTTCTACAATTTTGACACAAAATTAGGGGAATTTTTGCAATTTTGCCCCAAATTAAAGAAAGTTTCTTCAATTCTGCCCAAAAATTGCGAGAATTTCTGCATTTTTGCCCCAAAATAAGGGGAATTTCTGCAATTTTGCCCAAAAATAAAGGGAATTTTTGAAATTTTGACACAAAATTAGGGAAATTTCTGCACTTTTGCCCCAAAATTAGGGAAATATCTGCAATTTTGCTCCAAAATTAGGAGAATTTCTTCCTTTTTGCCCCAAAACTAGGGGCATTACTGTCTTTTTGTCCAAAATAATGGAAATTTCTGCATTTTTGCCCAAAATTAAGAGGAAATTCTGATTTTTGCCCTAAAATAAAAAGAATTTCTGCCTTTAAGGCAAAAAATACGGGGAATTTCAGTCTTTTTGCCCTAAAATAAGGGTAAGTTCTGCATTTTTGCCCAAAATTAAGAGGAATTTCGGATTTTTTTCCGTAAAATAAAAAGAATTTCTGCCTTTAAGGCAAAAAATAAGGGGAATTTCAGTCTTTTTGCCCTAAAATAAGGGTAAGTTCTGCATTTTTGACCGCAAATAAGCGGAATTTCTGCCTTTATGACCTGAAAGAAGAGGAATTTCTAACATTTTTGCCCAATATAAGAGGAAATTCTGCAATTTTACCCCAAAATAAGAAAAATTTTTGCAATTTTGTCCAAAAAAGGGAAATCTCAGCAATTTTGCCCCACTATAAGGGGAATTTCTGCCTTTTTGCCCTATAATAAGGGAAATTTATGCAATTTTGCACCAAAATAAGGGAATTTCTGCATTTTTGCTCCAAAATAAAAAGAATTTCTGTCTTTTTGAAACAAAATAAAAAGAATTTCTGCAATTTTGCTCCAAAATAAGGGAAATATCTGCAATTTTGCCATAAAATATGGGGAATTTCTGCATTTTTGTCCCAAAATAAAGGAATTTTCTGCAATTTTGCCACAAAATAAGGGAAATATTTGCATTTTTGCCCCAAAATAAGGGAAATTTCTGCCCTTTTGGCACAAAATAAGGGAATTTCAGTCTTTTTGGCCTAAAATAAGGGTAATTTCTGCATTTTTCACACCAAGTATGCGGTATTTCTGCATTTTGACCCAAAGTAAGGGGAATTTCTGCAATTTTGCCCCAAAATAAGGGAAATTTCTGTAATTTTGTCCCAAAAAAAGGGAAATTTCAGGAATTTTGCCCCACAATAAGAGGAATTTCTGCCTTTTGCACCAAAATTAGGGGAATTTCTGCATTTTTGCCCAAAATTAATTGGAATTTCTGCCTTTTTGCTCTAAAAAAGAAGAATTTCTGCCTTTTTGGCACAAAATAAGGGAAATTTCAGTCTTTTTCCCTTAAATAAGTTTAATTTCTGCAATTTGCCCCCAAATTACCAGAATTTCTGCCTTTTTGATCTGAAATAAGGGGAATTTCTGGATTTTTGTCCCATGATAAATGGAATTTCTGCAATTTTGCCCCAAATAATGGAAATTTCAGTAATTTTGTCCTAAAAAATTGAAATTTCAGCAATTTTGCCCCACAATAAGGGGAAATTCTGCCTTTTTGCCCCAAAATTAGGGTAATTTCTGCCTTTTTGCCCTAAAATAAGAAGAATTTCTGCCTTTTTGACCCGAAATAAAAAGAATTTCTGGATTTTTGTCCCATGATAAGAAAAATTTCTTCTATTTTGCCCAAAAATAAGAGAAATTTCTGCCTGTTTGCCCCAAAATAAAGAGAATTTCTGCCTTTTTGCTCCAAATAAGAGAAATTCTGCAAATTTGCACCAAAATAAAGTGGAATTTCTGCCTTTTTGCCTCAAAATGAAGGGAATTTCTGCAATTTTGACACAAAATTAGAGGAATTTCTGCAATTTTGCCTTAAATTAAGGTAAATTTCTGCAATTTTGCCCAAAAATTGCAGGAATTTCTGCATTTTTGCGCCAAAATAAGAAGAATTTCTGCAATTTTGCTCCAAAATAATGGGGAATTTCTGCAATTTTGCCCCAAAATAAAAGGAATTTCTGCAATTTTGCCTCACAATAAGGGGAATTTCTGCCTTTTGTCCCAAAATTAGGGGAATTTCCACATTTTTGCCACAAAATTAGGGGCATTACTGTGTTTTTGCCCCAAAATAAGGTAAATTTCTGCATTTTGACCAAAATTAATTGGATTTTCTGCCTTTTTGCCCTAAAATAATAAGAATTTCTGCCTTTTTGACCGAAAATAAGGGGAATTACTGGATTTTTGTCCAATGATAAAGGAAATTTCTTCAATTTTGCCCAAAAATAAAAGTAATTTCTGCCTTTTTGCCCCAAAATAAAAGAAATTTCTGAAATTTTGCACCAAAATAAAGTGGAATTTCTGCATTTTTGCCTCAAAAAAGGGGAATTTCTACAATTTTGACACAAAATTAGGGGAATTTTTGCAATTTTGCCCCAAATTAAAGAAAGTTTCTGCAATTCTGCCCAAAAATTGCGAGAATTTCTGCATTTTTGCCCCAAAATAAGGGGAATTTCTGCAATTTTGCCCAAAAATAAAGGGAATTTTTGAAATTTTGACACAAAATTAGGGAAATTTCTGCACTTTTGCCCCAAAATTAGGGAAATATCTGCAATTTTGATCCAAAATTAGGAGAATTTCTTCCTTTTTGCCCCAAAACTAGGGGCATTACTGTCTTTTTGTCCAAAATAATGGAAATTTCTGCATTTTTGCCCAAAATTAAGAGGAAATTCTGATTTTTGCCCTAAAATAAAAAGAATTTCTGCCTTTAAGGCCAAAAATACGGGGAATTTCAGTCTTTTTGCCCTAAAATAAGGGTAAGTTCTGCATTTTTGCCCAAAATTAAGAGGAATTTCGGATTTTTTTCCGTAAAATAAAAAGAATTTCTGCCTTTAAGGCAAAAAATAAGGGGAATTTCAGTCTTTTTGCCCTAAAATAAGGGTAAGTTCTGCATTTTTGACCGCAAATAAGCGGAATTTCTGCCTTTATGACCTGAAAGAAGAGGAATTTCTAACATTTTTGCCCAATATAAGAGAAAATTCTGCAATTTTACCCCAAAATAAGAAAAATTTTTGCAATTTTGTCCAAAAAAAGGAAAATCTCAGCTATTTTGCCCCACTATAAGGGGAATTTCTGCCTTTTTGCCCTATAATAAGGGGAATTTATGCAATTTTGCACCAAAATAAGGGAATTTCTGCATTTTTGCTCCAAAATAAAAAGAATTTCTGTCTTTTTGAAACAAAATAAAAAGAATTTCTGCAATTTTGCTCCAAAATAAGGGAAATATCTGCAATTTTGCCATAAAATATGGGGAATTTCTGCATTTTTGTCCCAAAATAAAGGAATTTTCTGCAATTTTGCCACAAAATAAGGGAAATATTTGCATTTTTGCCCCAAAATAAGGGAAATTTCTGCCCTTTTGGCACAAAATAAGGGAATTTCAGTCTTTTTGGCCTAAAATAAGGGTAATTTCTGCATTTTTCACACCAAGTATGCGGTATTTCTGCATTTTGACCCAAAGTAAGGGGAATTTCTGCAATTTTGCCCCAAAATAAGGGAAATTTCTGTAATTTTGTCCCAAAAAAGTGAAATTTCAGGAATTTTGCCCCACAATAAGAGGAATTTCTGCCATTTGCCCCAAAATTAGGGGAATTTCTGCATTTTTGCCCAAAATTAATTGGAATTTCTGCCCTTTTGCTCTAAAAAAGAAGAATTTCTTCCTTTTTGGCACAAAATAAGGGAAATTTCAGTCTTTTTCCCTTAAATAAGTTTAATTTCTGCAATTTGCCCCCAAATTACCAGAATTTCTGCCTTTTTGATCTGAAATAAGGGGAATTTCTGGATTTTTGTCCCATGATAAATGGAATTTCTGCAATTTTGCCCCAAATAATGGAAATTTCAGCAATTTTGTCCTAAAAAAATGAAATTTCAGCAATTTTGCCCCACAATAAGGGGAAATTCTGCCTTTTTGCCCCAAATTTAGGGTAATTTCTGCCTTTTTGCCCTAAAATAAGAAGAATTTCTGCATTTTTGACCCGAAATAAAAAGAATTTCTGGATTTTTGTCCCATGATAAGAAAAATTTCTTCTATTTTGCCCAAAAATAAGAGAAATTTCTGCCTGTTTGCCCCAAAATAAAGAGAATTTCTGCCTTTTTGCTCCAAATAAGAGAAATTCTGCAAATTTGCACCAAAATAAAGTGGAATTTCTGCCTTTTTGCCTCAAAATGAAGGGAATTTCTGCAATTTTGACACAAAATTAGAGGAATTTCTGCAATTTTGCCTTAAATTAAGGTAAATTTCTGCAATTTTGCCCAAAAATTGCAGGAATTTCTGCATTTTTGCGCCAAAATAAGAAGAATTTCTGCAATTTTGCTCCAAAATAATGGGGAATTTCTGCAATTTTGCCCCAAAATAAAAGGAATTTCTGCAATTTTGCCTCACAATAAGGGGAATTTCTGCCTTTTGTCCCAAAATTAGGGGAATTTCCACATTTTTGCCACAAAATTAGGGGCATTACTGTGTTTTTGCCCCAAAATAAGGTAAATTTCTGCATTTTGACCAAAATTAATTGGATTTTCTGCCTTTTTGCCCTAAAATAATAAGAATTTCTGCCTTTTTGACCCAAAATAAGGGGAATTACTTGATTTTTGTCCAATAATAAAGGAAATTTCTTCAATTTTGCCCAAAAATAAAAGTAATTTCTGCCTTTTTGCCCCAAAATAAAAGAAATTTCTGAAATTTTGCACCAAAATAAAGTGGAATTTCTGCATTTTTGCCTCAAAAAAAGGGAATTTCTACAATTTTGACACAAAATTAGGGGAATTTTTGCAATTTTGCCCCAAATTAAAGAAAGTTTCTGCAATTCTGCCCAAAAATTGCGAGAATTTCTGCATTTTTGCCCCAAAATAAGGGGAATTTCTGCAATTTTGCCCAAAAATAAAGGGAATTTTTGAAATTTTGACACAAAATTAGGGAAATTTCTGCACTTTTGCCCCAAAATTAGGGAAATATCTGCAATTTTGCTCCAAGATTAGGAGAATTTCTTCCTTTTTGCCCCAAAACTAGGGGCATTACTGTCTTTTTGTCCAAAATAATGGAAATTTCTGCATTTTTGCCCAAAATTAAGAGGAAATTCTGATTTTTGCCCAAAAATAAAAAGAATTTCTGCCTTTAAGGCAAAAAATACGGGGAATTTCAGTCTTTTTGCCCTAAAATAAGCGTAAGTTCTGCATTTTTGCCCAAAATTAAGAGGAATTTCGGATTTTTTTCCGTAAAATAAAAAGAATTTCTGCCTTTAAGGCAAAAAATAAGGGGAATTTCAGTCTTTTTGCCCTAAAATAAGGGTAAGTTCTGCATTTTTGACCGCAAATAAGCGGAATTTCTGCCTTTATGACCTGAAAGAAGAGGAATTTCTAACATTTTTGCCCAATATAAGAGAAAATTCTGCAATTTTACCCCAAAATAAGAAAAATTTTTGCAATTTTGTCCAAAAAAACGGAAATCTCAGCAATTTTGCCCCACTATAAGGGGAATTTCTGCCTTTTTGCCCCAAAATTAGGGGAATTTCTGAATTTTTGCTTCTAATTTAGAAGCATTACTACATTTTTACCCCAAAATAAGGGAAATTTCGGCAATTTGCCTCAAAATAAAGAAATTTCTGAATTTTGACCCAAAAAAGAAATATTTCTGCATTATTGCCCCAAAATAATAGGGATTTTTGCCTTTTTGCCCCAAAATTAGTGAAATTTCTGAATTTTGCCCCAAAATTAGAAGCATTACTGCATTTTTGCCCCAAAATATGGAAAATTTCTGCAATTTTGTTCCAGAATAAGGGGAATTTCTGCTTTTTTACCCCAAAATAATGGGAATTTCTGCATTTTTGCTACAAAATAAGGGAAGTTTCTGCAATTTTATCCTAAAATAAGTTAAATTTCTATCCTTTTGCCTCAAAATAAGGAAAATTTCTGCCTATTTGGCCCAAAATTAGGGGAATTTCTGCATTTTTGTCCAAAATTAAAGGAAATTTCTGCATTTTTGCCCAAAATTAAGGGGAATTTCTGCCTTTTGCCCCAAAATAAGAAAAATTTAGTCTTTTTGGCCTAAAAATAAGGGTAATTTCTATTTTAGGCCTAAAATAAT
This sequence comes from Micromys minutus, assembly GCF_963924665.1. Classification (NCBI taxonomy): domain Eukaryota; kingdom Metazoa; phylum Chordata; class Mammalia; order Rodentia; family Muridae; genus Micromys; species Micromys minutus. Next base: position 267,174 of record NW_027667727.1, read on the forward strand.
GAGAATTTCTGTCTTTTTTCCCTAAAATAAGGAAAATTTCTGCATTTTTGCTCCAAAATAAGGGAAATTTCAGCATTTTTGCCCCAAAATAAGGGGAATTTATGCCTTTTTGCCCCAAAATTAGGGGAATTTCTGTCTTTTTGCCCCCAAGTTAGGTGCATTACTGTGTTTTTGCCCCAAAATAATGGAAATTTCTGCATCTTTGGCCAAAATTATGTGGAATTTCTGCCTTTTTGCTCTAAAATAACAAGAATTTCTGCCTTTTTGGCACAAAATAAGAGGAATTTCAGGCTTTTTCCCTAAAATAAGGTAATTTCTGGAATTTGCCCCCAAAAAAGCGTAATTTCTGCCCTTTTGCCCTGAAATAAAAGGAATTTCTGTATTTTTGCCACAAGATAAAGGACATTTCTGCAATTTTGCTTAAAAATAAGGGAAATTTCTGCAATTTTGTCCCAAAAAAAGGAAATTTCATTAATTTTGCCCCACAATAAGGGGAATTTTTGTTTTTTTGCCCCAAAATTAACGGAATTTCTGATTTTTGCCCCAAAATTAGAAGCATTACAAAATTTTTGCCACAAAATATGGAAAATTTCTGCAATTTTGTTCCAAAATAATGGGAATTTCTTCATTTTTGCCACAAAATAAGGTAAATTTCTGCAATATTATCCTAAAATAAGTTAAATTTCTAAATTTTGCCCCAAAGTAAAGGAAATTCCTGCCTTTTTGGCCCCACATAAGGGGAATTTCTGCATTTTTGCCCCAAATTAAGGAAAATTTCGGCATTTTTGCCCAAAAATAAGGGTAATTTTTGTATTTTTGGCATAAAATAAGGGGAATTTCTGCATTTTTGCCCCAATATCAGGGGAATTTCTGTATTTTTGCCCTGAATTAACGACAATTTCTGCATTTTTGTTCCAAAATAAGGGGAATTTCTGCAATTTTTCCCCAAAATTAGGTTAATTTCTGTAATTTTGCCCCAATATAAGGGAAATTTCTGCAATTTTGCCCAAAAATTAGAAGAATTTCTGCAATTTTGCCTCAAAATAATGGAAATTTCTGCAATTTTTCCCCAAAATTGGGGGAATTTCTGCAATTTTGCAAAAAAATAATGGTATTTCCTACATTTTTCCTCCAAAATAAAGAGAATTTCTGCCTTTTTGAAACAAAAAAAGGGGAATTTCTGCAATTTTGTTCCAAAATAAGGGGAATTTTGCCTTTTTTCCCCAAAATAAGGGGAATTTCTGCCTTTTTGAAACAAAAAAGAGGGAATTTCTGTCTTTTTGCCCTAAAATAAGAGTAATTTATGCATTTTTGACACCAAGTATGCGGTATTTCTGCCTTTTAGACGCAATATAAGGGGAATTTCCACAATTTTGCACCAAAATAAGAAAAACTTCTGAAATTTTGTCCCAAAAAATGGAATTTTCAACAATTTTGCCCCACAATCAGGGGAATTTCTGCCTTTTGCCCCAAAATTAGGCGAATTTCTGCATTTTTGCCACAAAATTAGGGGCATTACTGTGTTTTTGCCCCAAAATAAAGTAAATTTCTGCATTTTTGCCCAAAATTAATTGGATTTTCTGCCTTTTTGCCCTAAAATAATAAGATTTCTGCCTTTTTGACCCAAAATAAGGGGAATTTCTGGATTTTTGTCCCATGATAAGGAAAATTTCTTGAATTTTGACCAAAAATAAAAGAAATTTCTGCCTTTTTGCCCCAAAATAAGGGGAATTTCGGCAATTTTGCACAAAAATAAAGTGGAATTTCTGCATTTTTGCCTCAAAATAAAGGGAATTTCTGCAATTTTGACACAAAATTAGGGGAACTTCTGCAATTTTACAACAAATTAAGGTAAATTTCTGCAATTTTGCCCAAAAATTGCGGGAATTTCTGCATTTTTGCCCCAAATTAGGGGAATTTCTGCAATTTTGCCCCCAAAAAAAAAGAATTTCTGAAATTTTGACACAAAATTAGGGAAATTTCTGCCTTTTTCCTCGAAAATTAGGGGCATTACTGTCTTTTGCCCAAAATAAAAGAAATTTCTGCAATTTTGCTCTAAAATTAAGGGCATTACTGTTTTTTTGCCCAAAATAAGGGAAATTTCTGCATTTTTTCCCAAAATTAAGGAATATTTCTGCATTTTTGCCCAAAATTGAGGGGAATTTCTGCGTTTTTGCCCTAAAATTAAGGGAATTTCTGAATTTTTGCCCAAAATAAGGGAAATTTCTGCATTTTTGCCCAAATTTAAGTGGAATTTCTAATTTTTGCCCTAAAATAAAAAGAATTACTGTATTTAAGGCAAAAAATAAGGGGAATTTCATTCTTTTTGCCCTAAAATAAGGGTAATTTCTGCAATTTGCCCCCTAATAAGTGGAATTTCTGCTTTTATGACCTGAAAGAAGGGGAATTTCTTACATTTTTGCCCAAGATAAGAGAAATTTCTGCAATTTTACCCCAAAATAAGAGAAATTTTTGCAATTTTGTCCAAAAAAAGGGAAATCTCAGCAATTTTCCCTCACAATAAGGGAAATTTCTGCCTTTTTGCCCCAAAATTAGGGGAATTTCTGAATTTTTGTTCCAAAATTAGAAGCATTACTGCATTTTTACCCCAAAATAAGGGAAATTTCTGCAATTTGCCGCAAAATAAAGGAAATTTCTGCAATTTTGTCCCAAACAAGGGATATTTCTGCATTTTTGCTCCAAAATAATAGGGATTTTTGCCTTTTTGCCCCAAAATTAGTGAAATTTTTGAATTTTGCCCCAAAATTAGCAGGATTACTGCATTTTTGCCCCAAAATATGGGAAATTTCTGCAATTTTGTTCCAAAATAAGGGAAATATCTGCCTTTTTACCCCAAAATAATAGGAATTTCTGCATTTTTCCACAAAATAAGGGAAGTTTCTGAAATTTTATCCTAAAATAAGTTAAATTTCTATACTTTTGTCTCAAAATAAAAAAAAATTTCTGTCTATTTGGCCGAAAATAAGGAAAATTTCTGCATTTTTGCCCAAAATTAAGGGAAATTTCTGCATTTTTGCCCAAAATTAGGGGAATTTCTGCCTTTTTGCCCTCAAATAAGGGGTATTTCTGCCTTTTTGCCCCAAAATAAGGAGAATTTAGTCATTTTGGCATAAAATAAGGGTAATTTCTATTTTTGGCCTAAAATAATGAGATTTTCTGTCTTTTTGCTTTAAATAAGGAAAATTTCTGCATTTTTGCTCAAAAATAAGGGGAATTTCAGCATTTTTGCCCCAAAATAAGGGGAATTTCTGCCTTTTGCCCCAAAATTAGGGGAATTTCTGCGTTTTTGTTCCCAAATAAGGGCATTACTGTCTTTTTTCCCAAAATAAGGGAAATTTCTGCATTTTTGCCCAAAATTAAGTAGAATTTCTTATTTTTGCCCTAAAATAAAAAGAATTTCTGTCTTTAAAGCACAAAAAATAAAGGGGAATTTCAGTCTTTCTCCCTAAATTAAGTTTAATTTCTGCAATTTGCCCCCAAATTAGCGGAATTTCTGCCTTTTTGACCTGAAATAAGGGGAATTTCTGCATTTTTGCTTCACAATAAGGGGAATTTCTGCTTTTTTACCCCCAAATTAGGGGAATTTCCGCCTTTTTGCTCCAAAATTAGGGGCATTACTGTGTTTTTGTCCCAAAATCAGGGAAATTTCTGCATTTTTGCCAAAAATTATGTGGAATATCTGCCATTTTGCTCTAAAATAAGAAGAATTTCTGCCTTTTTGGCACAAAATAAGAGGAATTTCAGGCTTTTTCCCTAAAATTAGGGTAGTTTCTGGAATTTGTCCCCAAGAAAGCTTAATTTCTGCATTTTTGACCTCAAATAAAAGGAATTTCTGTATTTTTGCCACAAGATAAGGGAAATTTGCAATTTTGCCCAAAAATAAGGGAAATTTCTGCAATTTTGCCCCACAATAAGGGGAATTTGTGCCTTTTTGCCCCAAAATTAATGGAATTTCTCATTTTTGCCCAAAAATTAGAAGCATTACAGAATTTATGCCCCACAATAAGGGAAATTCCTGCAATTTGCCTCAAAATAAAGGAAATTTCTGCCTTTTTACCCCCCAAAAAAAAAGAAATTTCTGAATTTTTGCCGCAAAATAAGCGGTATTTCTGCTTTTTTGCCCAAAAATTAGTGGAATTTCTAAATTTTGCCCCAAAATTAGAAGCATTACTGCATTTTTGCCCCAAAATATGGGAAAATTCTGCAATTTTGTATCAAAATAAGGGGAATTTCTACCTTTTCACCGCAAAATAATGGGAATTTCTTCATTTTTGTCACAAAATAAGGAAAATTTCTGCAATATTATCCTAAAATAAGTTAAATTTCTATACTTTTGCACCAAAATACGGGAAATTTCTGCATTTTTACCCCAAAATAATGGGAATTTCTGCATTTTTGCCACAAAATAAGGGAAGTTTCTGAAATTTTATCCTAAAATAAGTTAAATTTTTATCTTTTGTCTCAAAATAAAAAAAATTTCTGCCTATTTGGCCCAAAATAAGGGGAATTTCTGCATTTTTGCCCAAAATTAAGGGAAATTTCTGCATTTTTGCCCAAAATTAAGGGGAATTTCTGCCTTTTTGAACTCAAATAAGGGGAATATCTGCCTTTTTGCCCCAAAATAAGGAGAATTTAGTCATTTTGGCATAAAATAAGGGTAATTTCTATTTTTGGCCTAAAATAATGAGATTTTCTGTCTTTTTGCTCTAAAATAAGTAAAATTTCTGCTTTTTTGCTCCAAATAAGTGAAATTTCTGACTTTTTGACACAACATTAGGGGCATTACTGTCTTTCTGCCCCATATAAGGGAAATTTCTGCATTTTTGCCCAAAATTAAGTGGAATTTCTGCCTTTTTGCTCTAAAATAAGAATTTCTGCCTTTAAAGCACAAAATAAGGGGAATTTCAGTCTTTCTCCCTAAATTAAGTTTAATTTTTGCAATTTGCCCCAAATTAGCGGAATTTCTGCCTTTTTGACCTGAAATAAGGGGAATTTCTGCATTTTTGCTTCACAATCAGGGGAATTTCTGCCTCTTTACCCCCAAATTAGGGGAATTTCCGTATTTTTGCTCCAAAATTAGGGGCATTACTGTGTTTTTGTCCCAAAATCAGGGAAATTTCTGCATTTTTGCACAAAATTATGTGGAATTTCTGCCTTTTTGCTCTAAAATAAGAAAAATTTCTTCCTTTTTGTCACAAAATAAGAGGAATTTCAGGCTTTTTCCCTAAAATTAGGGTAATTTCTGGAATTTGCCCCCAAGAAAGCTTAATTTCTGCATTTTTTACCTCTAATAAAAGGAATTTTTGTATTTTTGCCACAAGATAAGGGAAATTTGCAATTTTGCCCAAAAATAAGGGAAATTTCTGCAATTTGCCTCAAAATAAAGGAAATTTCTGCTTTTTTGACCCAAACAAAAGAAATTTCTGAATTTTTGCCACAAAATAAGTGGTATTTCTGCTTTTTGCCCCAAAATTAGAGGAATTTCTAAATTTTGCCCCAAAATTAGAAGCATTACTGCATTTTTGCCCCAAAATATGGGAAATTTCTGCAATTTTGTTCCAAAATAAGGGGAATTTCTATTTTTTTACCGCAAAATAATGGGAATTTCTTCATTTTTGCCACAAAATAAGGAAAATTTCTGCAATATTATCCTAAAATAAGTTAAATTTTTATACCTTTGCACCAAAATAAGGGAAATTTCTGCCTTTTTACCCAAAAATAATGGGAATTTCTGCATTTTTCCACAAAATAAGGGAAGTTTCTGAAATTGTATCCTAAAATAAGTTAAATTTCTATCCTTTTGTCTCAAAATAAAAAAAATTTCTGCCTATTTGGCCGAAAATAAGGGGAATTTCTGCATTTTTGCCCAAAATTAAGGGAAATTTCTTCATTTTTGCCCAAAATTAAAGGGAATTTCTGCCTTTTTGCCCTCAAATAAGAAGAATTTCTGCCTTTTTGCCCCAAAATAAGGAGAATTTAGTCATTTTGGCATAAAATAAGGGTAATTTCTATTTTGGCCTAAAATAATGAGATTTTCTGTCTTTTTGCCCTAAATAACAAAAATTTCTGCATTTTTGCTCAAAAATAAGGGGAATTTCAGCATTTTTGCCCCAAAATAAGGGGAATTTCTGCCTTTTGCCCCAAAATTAGGGGAATTTTTGCCTTTTTGCCCCCAAATTAGGTGCATTACTGTCTTTTTTCCCAAAATAAGGGAAATTTCTGCATTTTTTCCCAAAATTAAGTGGAATTTCTTATTTTTGCCCTAAAATAAAAAGAATTTCTGCCTTTAAAGCAAAAAAAATAAAGGGTAATTTCAGTCTTTCTCCCTAAATTAAGTTTAATTTCTGTAATTTGCCCCCAAATTAGCGGAATTTCTGCCTTTTTGACCTGAAATAAGGGGAATTTCTGCATTTTTGCTTCACAATAAGGGGAATTTCTGCCTCTTTACCCCCAAATTAGGGGAATTTCCGCCTTTTTGCTCCAAAATTAGGGGCATTACTGTGTTTTTGTCCCAAAATCAGGGAAATTTCTGCATTTTTGCCAAAAATTATGTGGAATATCTGCCATTTTGCTCTAAAATAAGAAGAATTTCTGCCTTTTTGGCACAAAATAAGAGGAATTTCAGGCTTTTTCCCTAAAATTAGGGTAATTTCTGGAATTTGTCCCCAAGAAAGCTTAATTTCTGCATTTTTGACCTCAAATAAAAGGAATTTCTGTATTTTTGCCACAAGATAAGAGAAATTTGCAATTTTGCCCAAAAATAAGGGAAATTTCTGCAATTTTGCCCCACAATAAGGGGAATTTCTGCCTCTTTGCCCCAAAATTAATGGAATTTCTCATTTTTGCCCAAAAATTAGAAGCATTACAGAATTTATGCCCCACAATAAGGGAAATTTCTGCAATTTGCCTCAAAATAAAGGAAATTTCTGCCTTTTTGACCCAAAAAAAAGAAATTTCTGATTTTTTGCCGCAAAGTAAGTGGTATTTCTGCTTTTTTGCCCCAAAATTAGTGGAATTTCTAAATTTTGCCCCAAAATTAGAAGCATTACTGCATTTTTTCCCCAAAATATGGGAAATTTCTGTAATTTTGTTCCAAAATAAGGGGAATTTCTACCTTTTCACCGCAAAATAATGGGAATTTCTTTTTTTTGCCACAAAATAAGGAAAATTTCTGCAATATTATCCTAAAATAAGTTAAATTTCTATACTTTTGCACCAAAATACGGGAAATTTCTGCATTTTTACCCCAAAATAATGAAAATTTCTGCATTTTTGCCACAAAATAAGGGTAGTTTCTGAAATTTTATCCTAAAATAAGTTAAATTTTTATCTTTTGTCTCAAAATTAAAAAAATTTCTGCATATTGGGACCAAAATAAGGGGAATTTCTGCATTTTTGCCCAAAATTAAGGGAAATTTCTCTATTTTTGCCCAAAATTAAGGGGAATTTCTGCCTTTTTGAACTCAAATAAAGGGAATTTCTTCCTTTTTGCCCCAAAATAAGGAGAATTTAGTCATTTTGGCATAAAATAAGGGTAATTTCTATTTTTGGCCTAAAATAATGAGATTTTCTGTCTTTTTGCTCTAAAATAAGTAAAATTTCTGCTTTTTTGCTCCAAAATAAGTGGAATTTCTGACGTTTTGACACAACATTAGGGGCATTACTGTCTTTCTGCCCCATATAAGGGAAATTTCTGCATTTTTGCCCAAAATTAAGTGGAATTTCTGCCTTTTTGCCCTAAAATAAGAATTTCTGCCTTTAAAGCACAAAATAAGGGGAATTTCAGTCTTTCTCCCTAAATTAAGTTTAATTTCTGCAATTTGCCCCAAATTAGCGGAATTTCTGCCTTTTTTACCTGAAATAAGGGGAATTTCTGCATTTTTGCCCAAAATTAAGTGGAATTTCTGCCTTTTTGCCCTAAAATAAGAATTTCTGCCTTTAAAGCACAAAATAAGGGGAATTTCAGTCTTTCTCCCTAAATTAAGTTTAATTTTTGCAATTTGCCCCAAATTAGCGGAATTTCTGCCTTTTTGACCTGAAATAAGGGGAATTTCTGCATTTTTGCTTCACAATAAGGGGAATTTCTGCCTCTTTACCCCCAAATTAGGGGAATTTCCGTATTTTTGCTCCAAAATTAGGGGCATTACTGTGTTTTTGTCCCAAAATCAGGGAAATTTCTGCATTTTTGCACAAAATTATGTGGAATTTCTGCCTTTTTGCTCTAAAATAAGAAAAATTTCTTCCTTTTTGTCACAAAATAAGAGGAATTTCAGGCTTTTTCCCTAAAATTAGGGTAATTTCTGGAATTTGCCCCCAAGAAAGCTTAATTTCTGCATTTTTACCTCTAATAAAAGGAATTTTTGTATTTTTGCCACAAGATAAGGGAAATTTGCAATTTTGCCCAAAAATAAGGGAAATTTCTGCAATTTGCCTCAAAATAAAGGAAATTTCTGCTTTTTTGACCCAAACAAAAGAAATTTCTGAATTTTTGCCACAAAATAAGTGGTATTTCTGCTTTTTGCCCCAAAATTAGAGGAATTTCTAAATTTTGCCCCAAAATTAGAAGCATTACTGCATTTTTGCCCCAAAATATGGGAAATTTCTGCAATTTTGTTCCAAAATAAGGGGAATTTCTATTTTTTTACCGCAAAATAATGGGAATTTCTTCATTTTTGCCACAAAATAAGGAAAATTTCTGCAATATTATCCTAAAATAATTTAAATTTTTATACCTTTGCACCAAAATAAGGGAAATTTCTGCCTTTTTACCCAAAAATAATGGGAATTTCTGCATTTTTGCCACAAAATAAGAGAAGTTTCTGAAATTTTATCCTAAAATAAGTTAAATTTCTATACTTTTGTCTCAAAATAAAAAAAAATTTCTGCCTATTTGGCCCAAAATAAGGGGAATTTCTGCATTTTTGCCCAAAATTAAAAGAAATTTCTGCATTTTGGCCAAATATTAAAGGGAATTTCTGCCTTTTTGCCCTCAAATAAGGGGAATTTCTGCCTTTTTGCCCCAAAATAAGGAGAATTTAGTCATATTGGCATAAAATAAAGGTAATTTCTATTTTTGGCCTAAAATAATGAGATTTTCTGTCTTTTTGCCCTAAATAAAGAAAATTTCTGCATTTTAGCTCCAAAATAAGGGGAATTTCAGCATTTTTGCCCAAAAATAAGGGGAATGTCTGCCTTTTGCCCCAAAATTAGGGGAATTTCTGCCTTTGTGCACCCAAATTAGAAGCATTACTGTCTTTTTGCCCAAAAAAGGAAAATTTCTGCATTTTTGCCCCAATATAATAGGGATTTTTGCCTTTTTGCCCCAAAATTAGTGAAATTTCTGAATTTTGCCCCAAAATTAGCAGCATTACTGCATTTTTGCCCCCAAATATGGGAAATTTCTGCAATTTTGTTCCATAATAGGGAAATTTCTGCCTTTTTACCCCAAAATAATGGGAATTTCTGAATTTTTGCCACAAAATAAAAGAAGTTTCTGCAATTTTATCCTAAAATAAGTTAAATTTCTATCCTTTTGCCTCAAAATAAGGGAAATTTCTGCCTATTTGGCCCAAAATAAGGGGAATTTCTGCATTTTTGCCCAAAATTAAAGGAAATTTCTGCATTTTTGCCCAAAATTAAGGGGAATTTCTGCATTTTTGCCCAAAAATTAAAGGAATTTCTGCATTTTTGCCCAAAATTAAGGGAAATTTCTGCATTTTTGCCCAAAATAAAGGAAATTTCTGCATATTTGCCCCAAAATAAAGGGAATTTCTGCATTTTTGCCCAAAATTAAGAGAAATTTCTGCATTTTTGCCCAAAATTAAGGAGAATTTCTGCCTTTTTGCCCTCAAATAAAAGGAATTTCTGCCTTTTTGCCCAAAAATAAGAAGAATTTATTCATTTTTGCATAAAATAAAGGTAATTTCTATTTTTGGCCTAATATAATGAGATTTTCTGTCTTTTTGCCCTAAATAAGGAAAATTTCTTCATTTTTGCTCCAAAATAAGGAGAATTTCAGCATTATTGCCCCAAAATAAGGTGAATTTCTGCCTTTTGCCCAAAAATTAGGGGAATTTCTGCCTTTTTGCCCCCAAATTAGGTGCATTACTGTTTTTTTGCACAAAATAAGGCAAATTTCTGCATTTTTGCCCAAAATTAAGGGATATTTTTGCATTTTTGCCCAAAATAAACGGGAATTTTTGCGTTTTTGCCCTAAAATTAGGGGAATTTCTGAATTTTTGCCCAAAATAAGGAAAATTTCTGCATTTTTGCCCAAATTTAAGTGGAACTTCAGATTTTTGCCCTAAAATAAAAAGAATTACTGCCTTTAAGGCAAAAAATAAGGGGAATTTCATTCATTTTGCCCTAAAATAAGGGTAATTTCTGCAATTTGCCCCCTAATAAGTGGAATTTCTGCTTTTATGACCTGAAAGAAAAGGAATTTCTAACATTTTTGCCCAAGATAACAGAAATTTCTGCAATTTTACCCCAAAATAAGAAAAATTTTTGCAATTTTGTCCAAAAAAAGGGAAATCTCAGCAATTTTGCCCCACAATAAGGGGAATTTCTGCCTTTTTGCCCCATAATTAGGGAAATATCTGAATTTTTGCTCCAAAATTAGAAGCATTACTGCATTTTTACCCCAAAATAAGGGAAATTTCTGCCAATTGCCTAAAAATAAAAGAAATTTCTGCAAATTTGTCCCAAAAAAGGGAAATTTCTGCATTTTTGCACCAAAATAATAGGGATTTTCGCCTGTTTGCCCCAAAATTAGTGAAATTTCTGAATTTTGCCCCAAAATTAGAAGCATTACTGCATTTTTGCCCCTAATTATGGGAAATTTCTGCAATTTTGTTCCAAAATAGGGAAATTTCTGCAATTTTACCCCCCAAAAATGGGAATTTCTGCATTTTTGCCACAAAATAAGGGAAGTTTCTGAAATTTTATCCTAAAATAAGTTAAATTTCTATCCTTTTGCCTCAAAATGAGGAAAATTTTTGCCTATTTGGCCCAAAATAAGAGGAATTTCTGCATTTTTTCCCAAAATTAAAAAATATTTCTGCATTTTTGCCCAAAATTAAGGAGAATTTCTGAATTTTTGCCCAAAATAAGGGAAATTTCTGCATTTATGCCCAAATTTAAGTGGAATTTCTGATTTTTGCCCTAAAAAAAAAGAATTACTGCATTTAAGGCAAATAAGAAGGGGAATTTCATTCTTTTTGCCCTAAAATAGGGGTAATTTCTGCAATTTGCCCCCTAATAAGTGGAATTTCTGCTTATATGACCTGAAAGAAGGGGAATTTCTTACATTTTTGCCCAAAATAAGAGAAATTTCTGCAATTTTACCCCAAAATAAGAGAAATTTTTGCAATTTTGTCCAAAAAAAGGGAAATCTCAGCAATTTTCTTCCACAATAAGGGGAATTTCTGCCTTTTTGCCCCAAAATTAGGGGTATTTCTGAATTTTTGCTCCAAAATTAGAAGCATTACTGCATTATTACCCCAAAATAAAGGAAATTTCTGCAATTTGCCGCAAAATAAAGGAAATTTCTGCAATTTTGTCCCAAACAAGGGATATTTCTGCACTTTTGCTCCAAAATAATAGGGATTTTTTCCTTTATGCCCCAAAATTAGTGAAATTTCTGAATTTTGCCCCAAAATTAGCAGGATTACTGCATTTTTGCCCCAAAATATGAAAAATTTCTGCAATTTTGTTCCAAAATAAAAGAAATATCTGCCTTTTTACCCCAAAATAATAGGAATTTCTGCATTTTTCCACAAAATAAGGGAAGTTTCTGAAATTGTATCCTAAAATAAGTTAAATTTCTATCCTTTTGTCTCAAAATAAAAAAAATTTCTGCCTATTTGGCCGAAAATAAGGGGAATTTCTGCATTTTTGCCCAAAATTAAGGGAAATTTCTTCATTTTTGCCCAAAATTAAAGGGAATTTCTGCCTTTTTGCCCTCAAATAAGAAGAATTTCTGCCTTTTTGCCCCAAAATAAGGAGAATTTAGTCATTTTGGCATAAAATAAGGGTAATTTCTATTTTTGGCCTAAAATAATGAGATTTTCTGTCTTTTTGCCCTAAATAACAAAAATTTCTGCATTTTTGCTCAAAAATAAGGGGAATTTCAGCATTTTTGCCCCAAAATAAGGGGAATTTCTGCCTTTTGCCCCAAAATTAGGGGAATTTTTGCCTTTTTGCCCCCAAATTAGGTGCATTACTGTCTTTTTTCCCAAAATAAGGGAAATTTCTGCATTTTTTCCCAAAATTAAGTGGAATTTCTTATTTTTGCCCTAAAATAAAAAGAATTTCTGCCTTTAAAGCACAAAAAATAAAGGGGAATTTCAGTCTTTCTCCCTAAATTAAGTTTAATTTCTGTAATTTGCCCCCAAATTAGCGGAATTTCTGCCTTTTTGACCTGAAATAAGGGGAATTTCTGCATTTTTGCTTCACAATAAGGGGAATTTCTGCCTCTTTACCCCCAAATTAGGGGAATTTCCGCCTTTTTGCTCCAAAATTAGGGGCATTACTGTGTTTTTGTCCCAAAATCAGGGAAATTTCTGCATTTTTGCCAAAAATTATGTGGAATATCTGCCATTTTGCTCTAAAATAAGAAGAATTTCTGCCTTTTTGGCACAAAATAAGAGGAATTTCAGGCTTTTTCCCTAAAATTAGGGTAATTTCTGGAATTTGTCCCCAAGAAAGCTTAATTTCTGCATTTTTGACCTCAAATAAAAGGAATTTCTGTATTTTTGCCACAAGATAAGAGAAATTTGCAATTTTGCCCAAAAATAAGGGAAATTTCTGCAATTTTGCCCCACAATAAGGGGAATTTCTGCCTCTTTGCCCCAAAATTAATGGAATTTCTCATTTTTGCCCAAAAATTAGAAGCATTACAGAATTTATGCCCCACAATAAGGGAAATTTCTGCAATTTGCCTCAAAATAAAGGAAATTACTGCCTTTTTGACCCAAAAAAAAGAAATTTCTGATTTTTTGCCGCAAAGTAAGTGGTATTTCTGCTTTTTTGCCCCCAAATTAGTGGAATTTCTAAATTTTGCCCCAAAATTAGAAGCATTACTGCATTTTTTCCCCAAAATATGGGAAATTTCTGTAATTTTGTTCCAAAATAAGGGGAATTTCTACCTTTTCACCGCAAAATAATGGGAATTTCTTTTTTTTTGCCACAAAATAAGGAAAATTTCTGCAATATTATCCTAAAATAAGTTAAATTTCTATACATTTGCACCAAAATACGGGAAATTTCTGCATTTTTGCCCAAAATTATGTGGAATTTCTGCCTTTTTGCTCTAAAATAAGAAAAATTTCTTCCTTTTTGTCACAAAATAAGAGGAATTTCAGGCTTTTTCCCTAAAAGTAGGGTAATTTCTGGAATTTGCCCCCAAGAAAGCTTAATTTCTGAATTTTTTAACTCTAATAAAAGGAATTTCTGTATTTTTGCCACAAGATAAGGGGAATTTGCAATTTTGCCCCAAAATAAGGGAAATTTCTGCAATTTGCCTCAAAATAAAGGAAATTTCTGCCTTTTTGACCCAAACAAAAGAAATTTCTGAATTTTTGCCGCAAAATAAGTGGTATTTCTTCTTTTTGCCCCAAAATTAGTGGAATTTCTAAATTTTGCCCCAAAATTAGAAGCATTACTGCATTTTTGCCCCAAAATATGGGAAATTTCTGTAATTTTGTTCCAAAATAAGGGGAATTTCTACCTTTTTACCGCAAAATAATGGGAATTTCTTCATTTTTGCCACAAAATAAGGAAAATTTTTGCAATATTATCCTAAAATAAGTTAAATTTCTATACTTTTGCATCAAAATAAGGGAAATTTCTGCCTTTTTACCAAAAAAATAATGGGAATTTCTACATTTTTGCCACAAAATAAGAGAAGTTTCTGAAATTTTATCCTAAAATAAGTTAAATTTCTATTCTTTTGTCTCAAAATATTAAAAAATTTCTGCTTATTTGGCCCAAAATAAAAGGAATTTCTGCATTTTTGCCCAAAATTAAGGGAAATTTCTGCATTTCGGCCAAAAATTAAGGGGAATTTCTGCCATTTTGCCCTCAAATAAGGGGAATTTCTGCCTTTTTGCCCCAAAATAAGGAGAATTTAGTCATTTTGGCATAAAATAAAGGTAATTTCTATTTTTGGCCTAAAATAATGAGATTTTCTGTCTTTTTGCCCTAAATAAGGAAAATTTCTGCATTTTAGCTCCAAAATAAAGGGAATTTCAGCATTTTTGCCCCAAAATAAGGGGAATTTCTGCCTTTTGCCCCAAAATTAGGGGAATTTCTGCCTTTGTGCACCCAAATTAGGAGCATTACTGTCTTTTTGCCCAAAAAAGGAAAATTTCTGCATTTTTGCCCCAATATAATAGGGATTTTTGCCTTTTTGCCCCAAAATTAGTGAAATTTTTGAATTTTGCCCCAAAATTAGCAGCATTACTGCATTTTTGCCCCCAAATATGGGAAATTTCTGCAATTTTGTTCCATAATTTGGAAATTTCTTACTTTTTACCCCAAAATAATGGGAATTTCTGAATTTTTGCCACAAAATAAAAGAAGTTTCTGCAATTTTATCTTAAATAAGTTAAATTTCTATCCTTTTGCCTCAAAATAAGGGAAATTTCTGCCTATTTGGCCCAAAATAAGGGGAATTTCTGCATTTTGGCCCATAATTAAGGGAAATTTCTGTATTTTTGCCAAAATTAAGGAGAATTTCTGCGTTTTTGCCCAAAAATTAAGGGAATTTCTGAATTTTTGCCCAAAATTAAGGGAAATTTCTGTATTTTTGCCACAAAATAAGGGAAGTTTCTGAAATTTTATTCTAAAATAAGTAAAATTTCTATCCTTTTGTCTCAAAATTAAAAAAATTTCTGCCTATTTGGCCCAAAATAAGGGGAATTTCTGCATTTTTGCCCAAAATTAAGGGAAATTTCTGCATTTTTGCCCAAAATTAAGGGAAATTTCTGCCTTTTTGCCCTCAAATAAGGGGAATTTCTGCCTTTTTGCCCCAAAATAATGAGAATTTAGTCATTTTGGCATAAAATAAGGGTAATTTCTATTTTTGGCCTAAAATAATGAGATTTTTTGTCTTTTTGCCCTAAATAAGAAAAATTTCTGCATTTTTGCTCCAAAATAAGGGGAATTTCAGCATTTTTGCCCCAAAATAAGGGGAATTTCTGCCTTTTGCCCCAAAATTAGGGGAATTTCTGCCTTTTTGCCCCCAAATTAGGTGCATTACTGGTTTTTTTGCCCAAAATAAGGGAAATTTCTGCATTTTTGCCCAAAATGAAGGGATATTTCTGCATTTTTGCCAAAAATTAAAAGGAATTTCTGCGTTTTTGCCCTAAAATTAGGGGTATTTCTGAATTTTTGCCCAAAATAAGGGAAATTTCTGCATTTTTGCCCAAAATTAAGTGGAATTTCTGATTTTTGCCCTAAGATAAATAGAATTACTGCCTTTAAGGCAATAAATAAGGGGAATTTCAGTCATTTTGCCCTAAATAAGGGTAATTTCTGCAATTCGCCCCCTAATAAGTGGAATTTCTGCCTTTATGACCTGAAAGAAGGGGAATTTCTAACATTTTTTTTTCAAGATAAGGGAAATTTGTGCGATTTTACCCCAAAATATAAGAAATTTTTGCAATTTTGTCCAAAAAAAGGGAAACCTTAGCAATTTTGCCCTACAATAAGAGGAATTCCTGCCTTTTTGCCCCAAAATTAGGGGA
Source organism: Micromys minutus (assembly GCF_963924665.1). Classification (NCBI taxonomy): domain Eukaryota; kingdom Metazoa; phylum Chordata; class Mammalia; order Rodentia; family Muridae; genus Micromys; species Micromys minutus. The sequence goes on from NW_027667727.1 coordinate 282,944, forward strand.
ATTTCTGAATTTTTGCTCCAAAATTAGAAGCATTACTGCATTTTTACAACAAAATAAGGGAAATTTCTTCAATTTGCCTCAAAATAAAGGAAATTTCTGCAATATTGTCCGAGAAAAGGAAAATTTCTGCATTTTTGCCCCAAAATAATAGGGATTTTTGCCTGTTTGCCCCAAAATTAGTGAAATTTCTGAATTTTGCCCCAAAATTAGCAGCATTACTGCATTTTTGCCCCAAAATATGGGAAATTTCTGAAATTTTGTTCCAAAATAAGGGAAATTTCTGCCTTTTTACCCCAAAATAATGGGAATTTCTGCATTTTTACCACAAAATAAAAAAAGTTTCTGCAATTTTATTCTAAAATAAGTTAAATTTCTATCCTTTTGCCTCAAAATAAGGGAAATTTCTGCCTATTTGGCCTAAAATAAGGGGAATTTCTGCATTTCTGCCCAAAATTAAGGGATATTTCTGCATTTTTGCTAAAAATTAAGGGGAATTTCTGCGTTTTTGCCCTAAAATTAGGGGTATTTCTGAATTTTTGCCCAAAATAAGGGAAATTTCTGCATTTTTGCCCAAAATTAAGTGGAATTTCTGATTTTTGCCCTAAGATAAAAAGAATTACTGCCTTTAAGGCAATAAATAATGGGAATTTCAGTCATTTTGCCGTAAAATAAAGGTAATTTCTGCAATTTGCCCCCTAATAAGTGGAATTTCTGCCATTATGACCTGAAAGAAGGGGAATTTCTAACATTTTCCAAGATAAGAGAAATTTCTGCAATTTTAACCCAAAATAAGAGAAATTTTTTCAATTTTGTCCAAAAAAAGGGAAATCTCAGCAATTTTGCCCCACAATAAGAGGAATTTCTGCCTTTTTGCCCCAAAATTAGGGGAATTTCTGAATTTTTGCTCCAAAATCATAAGCATTACTGCATTTTTACCCCAAAATAAGGAAAATTTCTGCAATTTGCCTCAAAATAAAGGAAATTTCTTCAAATTTGTCCCAAAAAAGGGAAATTTCTGCATTTTTGCCCCAAAATAATAGGGATTTTTGCCTGTTGGTTCCAAAATTAGGGAAATTTCTGAATTTTGCCCCAAAATTAGCAGCATTACTGCATTTTTGCCCCAAAATATGGGAAATTTCTGCAATTTTGTTCCAAAATAAGGGAAATTTCTGCCTTTTTACCCCAAAATAATGGGAATTTCTGCATTTTTGCCACAAAATAAGGGAAGTTTCTGAAATTTTATCTTAAAATAAGTTAAATTTCTATCCTTTTGTCTCAAAATAAAAAAAATTTCTGCCTATTTGGCCCAAAATAAAGGGAATTTCTGAATTTTTGCCCAAAATTAATGGAAATTTCTGCATTTTTGCCCAAAATTAAAAAAAATTTCTGCCTTTTTGCCCTCAAATAGGGGGAATTTCTGCCTATTTGCCCCAAAATAAGGAGAATTTAGTCATTTTGGCATAAAATAATGGTAATTTCAATTTTTGGCCTAAAATAATGAGATTTTCTGTTTTTTTGCCCTAAATAAGGAAAATTTCTGCATTTTTGCTCCAAAATAAGGGGAATTTCAGCATTTTTGCTCCAAAATAAAAGGAATTTCTGCCTTTTGCCCCAAAATTATGGAATTTCTGCTTTTTTGCCCCCAAATTAGGTGCATTACTGTCTTTTTGACCAAAATAAGGGAAATTTCTGCATTTTTGCCCAAAATTAAGTGGAATTTCTGATTTATGCCCTAAATTAAAAAGAATTTCTGCCTTTAAGGCAAAAAATAAAGGGGAATTTCAGTATTTTTGCCCTAAAATAAGGGAAATTTCTGCAATTTGCCCCCTAATAAGTGGAATTTCTGCCATTATGACCTGAAAGAAGAGGAATTTCTAACATTTTTGTCCAAGATAAGGGAAATTTCTGCAATTTTACCCCAAAATAAGAGAAATTTTTGCAATTTTGTCAAAAAAAAGGGAAATCTCAGCAATTTTGCCCCACAATAGGGGGAATTTCTGACTTTTTGCCCCAAAATTAGGGGAATTTCTGAATTTTTGCTACAAAATTAGAAGCAATACTGCATTTTAACCCCAAAATAAGGGAAATTTCTGCAATTTGACTCAAAATAAAGGAAATTTCTGCAAATTTGTCCCAAAAAAGGGAAATTTCTGCATTTTTGCCCCAAAATAATAGGGATTTTTGCCTTTTTGCCCCAAAATTAGTGAAATTTCTGAATTTTGCCCTAAAATTAGCAGCATTAGGGCATTTTTGCCCCAAAATATAGGAAATTTCTGCAATTTTGTTCCAAAATAGAGAAATTTCTGCCTTTTTACCCCAAAATAATGGGAATTTCTGAATTTTTGCCACAAAATAAAAGAAGTTTCTGCAATTTTATCCTAAAATAAGTTAAATTTCTATCCTTTTGCCTCCAAATAAGGGAAATTTCTGCCTATTTGGCCCAAATAAGGGAAATTTCTGCATTTTTGCCCAAAATTAAGGGGAATTTCTGCATTTTTGCCCTAAAATTAGGGGAATTTCTGAATTTTTGCCCAAAATTAAGGGAAATTTCTGCAATTTTGCCCAAAATAAGGGAAATTTCTGCCTATTTGGCCCAAAATAAAAGGAATTTTTGCATTTTTGCCAAAATTAAGGGAAATTTCTGCATTTTTGCCCAAAATTAAGGGGAGTTTTTGCTTTTTTGCCCTCAAATATGGGGAATTTCTGCCTTTTTGCCCAAAAATAAGGGGAATTTAGTCTTTTTGGCCTTAAATAAGGGTAATTTCTATTTTTGGCCTAAAATAATGAGAATTTCTGTCCTTTTGCCCTAAAATAAGTAAAATTTCTGCATTTTTCTCCAAAATATGTGGAATTTCTGCCTTTTTGACACAAAATTTGGGGCATTACTGTCTTTTAGCCCCAAATTAGGGAAATTTCTGCATTTTTGCCCAAAATTAAGTGGAATTTCTGCCTATTGCCCTAAAATAAGAATTTCTGCTTTTAAAGCCAAAATAAGGGGAATTTCAGTCTTTCTCCCTAAATTAAGTTTAATTTCTGCAATTTGCCCCCAAATTAGCGGAATTTCTGCCTTTTTGTCCTGAAATAAGGGGAATTTCTGCATTTTTGCTTCACAATAAGGGGAATTTCTGCCTTTTTGCCCCAAAATTAATGGAATTTCTCATTTTTGCCCAAAAATTAGAAGCATTACAGAATTTATGCCCCACAATAAGGGAAATTTCTGCAATTTGCCTCAAAATAAAGGAAATTTCTGCTTTTTTGACCCAAACAAAAGAAATTTCTAAATTTTTGCCGCAAAATAAGTGGTATTTCTGCTTTTTTGCCCCAAAATTAGTGGAGTTTCTAAATTTTGCCCCAAAATTAGAAGGATTACTGCATTTTTGCCCCAAAATATAGGAAATTTCTGCAATTTTGTTCCAACATAAGGGGAATTTCTACCTTTTTACCGCAAAATAATGGGAATTTCTTCATTTTTGCCACAAAATAAAGAAAATTTCTGCAATATTATCCTAAAATAGGTTAAATTTCTATACTTTTGCACCAAAATAAGGGAAATTTCTGCCTTTTTGGCCCCAAATAAGCGGAAAATCTGCATTTTTGCCCCAAATTACGGGAAATTTCTGCATTTTTGCCCACAAATAAAAGGAATTTCTGCCTTTTTGCCCTAAAATAAGGGGAATTTCTGCCTTTTTGCCACAAAATAATAGGAATTTAGTCTTTTTGCCTTAAATAAGAGTAATATTTGTATTTTTGCCCTGAATTAAAGAAAATTTATTCATTTTTGCTCCAAAATAAAGGGAATTTCTGCAATTTTTTTTCAAAATTAGGGAAATTTCTGCAATTTTGCCCCAAAACAAAATTAATTTCTGCAATTTTGCCTTAAAATTAGGGGAATTTCTGCAATTTTGCCCCAAAATTAGGGAAATTTCTGCAATTTTGCCCTAAGATTAGGGGAATTTCTGCCTTTTTGCCCTATAATAAGGGAAATTTATGCAATTTTGCACCAAAATAAGGGAATTTTCTGCATTTTTTCTTCAAAATAGAAAGAATTTCTGTCTTTTTGAAACAAAATAAAAAGAATTTCTGCAATTTTGCTCCAAAATAAGGGAAATATCTGCAATTTTGCCATAAAATATGGGGAATTTCTGCATTTTTGTCCCAAAATAATGGAATTTTCTGCAATTTTGACACAAAATAAGAGAAATATTAGCATTTTTGCCCAAAAATAAGGGAAATTTCTGCTTTTTTTGCACAAAATAAAGGGAATTTCAGTTTTTTTGGCCTAAAATAAGGGTAATTTCTGCATTTTTCACACCAAGTATGCGGTATTTCTGCATTTTGACCCAAAATAAGGGGAATTTCTGCAATTTTGTCCCAAAATAAGGGAAATTTCTGCAATTTTGTCCCAAAAAAGGGAAATTTCAGGAATTTTGCCCAACAATAAGGGGAATTTCTGCCTTTTGCCCCAAAATTAGGGTAATTTCTGTATTTATGCCCAAAATTAATTGGAATTTCTGCCTTTTTGCTCTAAAATAAAAAGAATTTCTGCCTTTTTGGCAGAAAATAAGGGTAGTTTCTGTCTTTTTCCCTTAAATAAGTTTAATTTCTGCAATTTGCCCCCAAATTAGCGGAATTTCTGCCTTTTTGTTCTGAAATAAGGGAAATTTCTGGATTTTTGTCCCATGATAGGAGAATTTCTGCAATTTTGCCCCAAAATAATGGAAATTTCAGCAATTTTGTCTCAAAAAATTGAAATTTCAGCAATTTTGCCCCACAATAAGGGGAAATTCTGCCTTTTTGCCCCAAAATTAGGGTAATTTCTGCCTTTTTGCCGCAAAATTAAGGGCATTACTGTGTTTTTGCACCAAAATAATGTAAATTTCTGCATTTTTGCCCAAAATTAATTGGATTTTCTGCCTTTTTGCCCTAAAATAAGAAGAATTTCTGCCTTTTTGACCTGAAATAAAAAGAATTTCTGGATTTTTGTCCCATGATAAGAAAAATTTCTTCTATTTTGCCCAAAAATAAGAGAAATTTCTGCCTGTTTGCCCCAAAATAAAGAGAATTTCTGCCTTTTTGCTCCAAATAAGAGAAATTCTGCAATTTTGCACCAAAATAAAGTGGAATTTCTACATTTTTGCCTCAAAATGAAGGGAATTTCTGCAATTTTGCCCCAAAATAAGGGAAATTTCTGCAATTTTGTCCCAAAAAAGGGAATTTTCAGATATTTTGCCCCACAATAAGGGGAATTTCTGCCTTTTGCCCCAAAATTAGGGGAATTTCTGCATTTTTGCCCAAAATTAATTGGAATTTCTGGCTTTTTGCTCTAAAATAAGAAGAATTTCTGCCTTTTTGGCGCAAAATAAGGCGAATTTCAGTCTTTTTTCCTTAAATAAGTTTAATTTCTGCAATTTGCCCCCAAATTAGCGGAACTTCTGCCTTTTTGATCTGAAATAAATGGAATTTCTGGATTTTTGTCCCATGATAAGGGGAATTTCTGCAATTTTTCCCCAAAATAATGGAAATTTCAGCAATTTTGTCTCAAAAAATTGAAATTTCATCAATTTTGCCCCACAATAAGGAGAAATTCTGCCTTTGTGCCCCAAAATTAGGGTAATTTCTGCCTTTTTGCTGCAAAATTAGGGGCATTACTGTGTTTTTGCCCCAAAATGAGGTAAATTTCTGCATTTTTGCCCAAAATTATTTGGATTTTCTGCCTTTTTGCCCTAAAATAATAATTTCTGCCTTTTTGACCCGAAATAAGAAGAATTTCTGGATTTTTGTCCCATGATAAGAAAAATTTCTTCAATTTTGCCCAAAAATAAGAGAAATTATTGCCTGTTTGCCCCAAAATAAAGAGAATTTCTGCCTTTTTGCCCCAAATAAAGGAAATTCTGCAATTTTGCACCAAAATAATGGGGTATTTCTGCAATTTTGCCACAAAATAAAGGGAATTTCTGCAATTTTGCCAAAAAATTAGGGAAATTTCTGCATTTTTGCCCCAAAATTTGGGAATTTTCTGCAATTTTGCTCCAAAATTAGGGAAATTTCTGCAATTTTACTCCAAAATTAGGAGAATTTCTGTATTTTTGCCCAAAATTATGTGGAATTTCTTCCTTTTTGCTCTTAAATAAGAAGAATTTCTGCCTTTTTGGCACAAAATAAGAGGAATTTCAGGCTTTTTCCCTAAAATAAAGATAATTTCTGGAATTTGCCCCCAAATAAACATAATTTCTGCTTTTTTGCCCTGAAATAAAAGGAATTTCTGTATTTTTGCCACAAGATAAGGGAAATTTCTGCAATTTTGCTTAAAAATAGGGAAAATTTCTGCAATTTTGTCCCAAAAAAAGGAAATTTCATCAATTTTGCGCCACAATAAAAGGAATTTCTGATTTTTGCCCCCAAATTAAAAGCATTACAGAATTTTTGCCACAAAATAAGGGAAATTTCTGCAATTTGCCGCAAAATAAAAGAATTTTCTGCCTTTTTGACCCCCAAAAGGGAAATTTCTGAATTTTTGCCCCAAAGTAAGTGGAATTTCTGCCTTTTTGCCTCAAAATTAGTGGAATTTCTTAATTTTGCCCCAAAATTAGAAGCATTACTGCATTTTTGCCCCCAAATATGGGAAATTTCTGCAATTTTGTTCCAAAATAATGGGAATTTCTTCATTTTTGCCACAAAATAAGGGAAATTTCTGCAATATTATTCTAAAATAAGTTAAATTTCTATACTTTTGCCCCAAAATACAGGAAATTCCTGCCTTTTTGTCCCCAAATAAAAGGAATTTCTGCATCTTTGACCCAAATTAAGGGAAATTTCTGCATTTTTCCCCAAAAATAAGGGTAATTTTTGTATTTTTGGCCTAAAATAAGGGGAATTTCTAAATTTTGCCCCAAAATCAGAGGAATTTCTGTATTTTTGCCCTGTATTAAAGAAAATTTCTGCATTTTTGCTCCAAAATAGGAGGAATTTCTGCAATTTTTTCCCAAAATTAGGGGAATTTCTGTAATTTTGCCCCAAAATAGGGAAATTTCTGCAATTTTGACCAAAAATTTTGAAAATTTCTGCAATTTTTCCTCAAAATAAGGGAAATTTCTGCAATTTTTCCCCAAAATTAGGGGAATTCCAGCAATTTTGCACCAAAATAATGGTATTTTTGCATTTTTCCTCCAAAATATAGGGAATTTCTGTCTTTTTGAAACAAAAAAGAAGAATTTCTGCAATTTTGTTCCAAAATAAGGGGTATTTCTGCCTTTTTGGCACAAAAAAGGGGGAATTTCAGTCTTTTTGCACTAAAATATGGGTAATTTCTGCATTTTTGACACCAAGTATGCGGTATTTCTGCTATTTTGATCGGAAATAAAGGGAATTTCTGCAATTTTGGCTCAAAATAAAAGAAATTTCTTTAATTTTGTCCCAAAAAAGAAAAATTTCAGCAATTTTGCCCTAAAATAAGGGGAATTTCTGCCCTTTGCCCCAAAATTAGGGGAATTTCTGCATTTTTGCCGCAAAATTAGGGGCATTACTGTGTTTTTGCCCCAAAATAAGGTAAATTTCTGAATTTTTGCCCAAAATTAATTGGATTTTCTGCCTTTTTGCCCTAAAATAAGAAGAATTTCTGCCTTTTTGACACAAAATAAGGGAAATTACTGGATTTTTGTCCCATGATAAGGGAAATTTCTTCAATTTTGCCCAAAAATAAAAGTAATTTCTGCCTTTTTGCCCCAAAATAAAGGAAATTTCTGCAGTTTTGCACCAAAATAAAGTGGAATTTCTGCATTTTTGCTTCAAAATAAAGGGAATTTCTGCAATTTTGACACAAAATTAGGGGAATTTCTGCAATTTTCCCAAAATTAAGGTAAATTTCTGCAATTTTGCCTAAAAATTGCGGGAATTTCTGCATTTTTGCCCCAAAATAAAGGGAATTTCTGCAATTTTGCCCCAAAATAAAGGGAATTTCTAAAATTTTGACACAAAATTAGAGAAATTTCTGCATTTTTGCCACAAAATTAGGGAATTTTCTGCAATTTTCCTCCAAAATTAGGAGAATTTCTGCCTTTTTGCCCCAAAACTAGTGGCATTACTGTCTTTTTGCCCAAAATAAAGGAAATTTCTGCATTTTTGCCCAAAATTAAGTAGAATTTCTGATTTTTGCCCTAAAAAAGAAAGAATTTCTGCCTTTAAGGCAAAAAATAAGGGGAATTTCAGTCTTTTTGCCCTAAAATAAGGGTAATTTCTACAATTTGCCTCTTAATAAGTTGAATTTCTGCCTTTCTGACCTAAAAGAAGGGGAATTTCTAACATTTTTGCCCAAGATAAGGGAAATTTCTGAAATTTTACCACAAAATAAGGGAAATTTTTGCAATTTTGTCCAAAAAAGTGAAATCTCAGCAATTTTGCCCCACAATAAGGGGAATTTCTTCCTTTTTGCCCCAAAATTATGGGAATTTCTGAATTTTTGCTCCAAAATTAGAAGCATTACTGCATTTTTATTCCAAAATAAGGTAAATTTCTGCAATTTGCCTAAAAATAAAGGAAATTTCTGCAATTTTGTTCAAAAAAAGTATATTTCTGCATTTTCGCCAAAAATAATAGGGATTTTTGCCTTTTTGCCCCAAAATTAGTGAAATTTCTGAATTTTGCCCCAAAATTAGCAGCATTACTGCATTTTTGCCCCAAAATATGTGAAATTTCTGAAATTTTGTTCCAAAACAAGGAAAATTTCTGCCTTGTTACCCCAAAATAATGGGAATTTCTGCATTTTTGCCACAAAATAAGGGAAGTTTCTGCAATTTTATCCTAAAATAAGTTAAATTTCTATCTTTTTGCCTCAAAATAAGGGATATTTCTGCCTATTTGGCCCAAAATAAGGGGAATTTCTGCATTTTTGCCCAAAATTAAGGGAAATTTTAGCATTTTTGCCCAAAATTAAGGGAAATTTCTGCCTTTTTGCCCCAAAATAAGGGTAATTTACTCTTTTTGGCCTAAAATAAGGGTAATTTCTATTTTAGGCCTAAAATAATGAGAATTTCTGTCTTTTTGCCCTAAAATAAGGAAAATTTCTGCATTTTTGCTCCAAAATAAGGGAAATTTTAGCATTTTTGCCCCAAAATAAGAAGAATTTCTGCCTTTTTGCCCCAAAATTAGGGGAATTTCTGCATTTTTGCCCGCAAATTAGGTGCATTACTGTGTTTTTGCCCCAAAATATTGTAAAATTTCTGCATTTTTGGCCAAAATTATGTGGAATTTCTGCATTTTTGCTCTAAAATAACAAGAATGTCTGCCTTTTTGGCACAAAATAAGAGAAATTTCAGGCTTTTTCCCTAAAATAAAGGTAATTTCTGGAATTTGCCCCCAAAAAACCGTAATTTCTGCCCTTTTGCCCTGAAATAAAAGGAATTTCTGTATTTTTGCAACAAGAAAAAGGAAATTTCTGCAATTTTGCTTAAAAGTAGAAAATTTCTGCAATTTTGTCCCAAAAAAAGAATTTTCATTAATTTTGCCCCAAAATAAGGGGAATTTCTGACTTTTTGCCCCAAAATTAACGGAATTTCTGATTTTTGCCCCAAAATTAGAAGCATTACAGAATTTTTGCCACAAAATATGAAAAATTTCCGCAATTTTGTTCCAAAATAATGGGAATTTCTTCATTTTTGCCACAAAATAATGTAAATTTCTGCAATATTACCCTAAAATAAGTTAAATTTCTATACTTTTGCCCCAAAGTAAGGGAAATTCCTGCCATTTTGGCCCTAAATAAGGGGAATTTCTGCATTTTTGCCACAAATTAAGGAAATTTTTGCATTTTTGCCCAAAAATAAGGGTAATTTTTGTATTTTTGGCCTAAAATAAGGGGAATTTCTGCATTTTTGCCCCAAAATCAGGGTAATTTCTGTATTTTTGTCCTGATTTAAAAAAAAAATTATGCATTTTTGTTCTAAAATAAAGGGAATTTCTGCAATTTTTTTCCAAAATTAGGTTAATTTCTGTAATTTAGCCCCAACATAAGGGAAATTTCTGCAATTTTGCCCAAAAATTAGAAGAATTTCTGCAATTTTGCCTCAAAATAAGGGAAATTTCTGCAATTTTTTCCCAAAATTAGGGGAATTTCTGCAATTTTGCACAAAAATAATGGTATTTCTTACATTTTTCCTCCAAAATAAAGAAAATTTCTGCCTTTTTGAAACAAAAAAAAGGGGAATTTCTGAAATTTTGTTCCAAAATAAGGGAAATATTGAATTTTTGCCCCAAAATAAGGGGATTTTCTGCATTTTGAAACAAAAAAGGGGGAATTTCAGTCTTTTTGCCCTAAAATAAGGGTAATTTCTGCCTTTTTGACCTGATATAAGGGAAATTTCCACAATTTTGCACCAAAATAAGAGAAATTTCTGCAATTTTGTCCCAAAAAAAGGAAATTTCAGCAATTTTGCCTCACAATTCGGGAATTTCTGCCTTCTGGCCAAAAATTAGGGAAATTTCTGCATTTTTGCCGCAAAATTAGGGGCATTACTGTGCTTTTGCCCCAAAATAAGGTAAATTTCTGCATTTTTGCCCAAAATTAATTGGATTTTCTTCCTTTTTGCCCTAAAATAATAAGAATTTCTGCCTTTTTGACCAAAAATAAGGGGAATTTCCGGATTTTTGTCCCATGATAAGTAAAATTTATTCAATTTTGCCCAAAAATAAAAGAAATTTCTGCCTTTTTGCCCAAATATAAGGAGAATTTCTGCAATTTTGCACCAAAATAAAGTGGAATTTCTGCATTTTTGCCACAAAATAAAGGGAATTTCGGCAATTTTGACACAAAATTAGGGGAATTTCTGCAATTTTGCTCCAAATTAAGGTAAATTTCTGCAATTTTGCCCAAAAATTGCGAGAATTTGTGCATTTTTGCTCCAAATAAGGGGAATTTCTGCAATTTTGCCCCCCAAAAAAAAGAATTTCTGAAATTTTGACACAAAATTAGGAAAATTTCTGCCTTTTTGCTCCAAAATTAGGGGCATTACTGTCTTTTTGCCCAAAATAAAAAAAATTTCTGCAATTTTGCTCCAAAATTAGGGGCATTACTGTCTTTTTGCCCAAAATAAGGGAAATTTCTGCATTTTTGACCAAAATTAAGTGGAATTTCTGATTTTAGCTCTAAAATAAAAAGAATTTCTGCCTTTAAGGCAAAAAATAAGGGTAATTTCAGTCTTTTTGCCCCAAAATAAGAGAAATTTCTGCAATTTGCCCCCTAATAAGTGGAATTTCTGCATTTATGACCTGAAAGAAATGAAATTTTTAACATTTTTGCACAAGATAAGGAAAATTTCTGCAATTTTACCCCAAAATAAGGGAAATTTTTGCAATTTTGTCCAAAAAAAGGGAAATCTCAGCAATTTTGCCCCACAATAAGGGGAATTTCTGCTTTTTTGCCCAAAAATTAAGGGAATTTCTGAATTTTTGCTCCAAAATTAGAATCATTACTGCATTTTTACCCCAAAATAAGGGAAATTTCTGCAATTTGCCTCAAAATAAATAAAATTTCTGCAATTTTGTCCCAAAAATAAGATATTTCTGCATTTTTGCCCCAAAATAATAAGGATTTTTGCCTTTTTGCCCCAAAATTATTGAAATTTCTGAATTTTGCTCCAAAATTAGCAGCATTACTGCATTTTTGCCCCAAAATATGGGAAATTTCTGCAATGTTGTTCCAAAATAGGGAAATTTCTGCCTTTTTACCCCAAAATAATGGGAATTTCTGTATTTTTTCCACAAAATAAGGGAAATTTCTGCAATTTTATCCTAAACTAGGTTAAATTTCTATCTTTTTGCCTCAAAATAAGGGAAATTCCTGCCTATTTGGCCCAAAATAATGAAAACTTCTGCATTTTTGCCCAAAATTAAGGGAAATTTCTGCATTTTTGCCCAAAATTAAGGGAAATTTCTGCATTTTTGCCCAAAATAAGGCAAATTTCTGCCTTTTGCCCCAAAATTAGGGGAATTTCTGCCTTTTTGCCCTCAAATAATGTGCATTACTGACTTTTTTCCCAAAATAAGGGAAATTTCTGCATTTTTGCCCAAAATTAAGTGGAATTTTTATTTTTGCCCTAAAATAAAAAAAATTTTTGCTTTTAAGGCAAAAAATAAGGGGAATTTCAGTCTTTTTGCCCTAAAATAACTGTAATTTCTGCAATTTGCCCCATAATAAGTGGAATTTCTGCCTTTATGACCTGAAAGAAGAGTAATTTCTAATATTTTTGCCAAAGATTATGGAAATTTCTGCAATTTTACCCCAAAATAATGGAAATTTTTGCAATTTTGTCCAAAAAAAGGGAAATCTCAGCAATTTTGCCCCACAATAAGGGAAATTTCTTCCTATTTGGCCCAAAATATAGGGAATTTCAGGACTTTTGCCCAAAATTAAGGAAAATTTCTGCAGTTTTGCCCAAAATTAAGAGGAATTTCTGCCTTTTTGCCCCAAAATAAGGGTAATTTACTCTTTTTGGCCTAAAATAAGGGTAATTTCTATTTTAGGCCTAAAATAATGAGAATTTCTGTCTTTTTGCCCTAAAATAAGGAAAACTTCTGCATTTTTGCTCCAAAATAAGGGAAATTTCAACATTTTGCCCCAAAATAAGAAGAATTTCTTCCTTTTTGCCCCAAAATTAGGGGAATTTCTGCCTTTTTGCCCCCAAATAGGTGCATTACTGTGTTTTTGCCCTAAAATAATGGAAATCTCTGCATTTTTGGCCAAAATTATGTGCAATTTCTGCCTTTTTGCTCTAAAATAACAAGAATTTCTGCCTTTTTGGCACAAAATAAGAGAAATTTCAGGCTTTTTCCCTAAAATAACGGTAATTTCTGGAATTTGCCCCCAAAAAACCGTAATTTCTGCCCTTTTGCCCTGAAATAAAAGGAATTTCTGTATTTTTGCCACAAGATAAAGGACATTTCTGCAATTTTGCTTAAAAATAAGAAATTTCTGTAATTTTGTTCCAAAAAAAAAATTTCATTTATTTTGCCCCACAATAAGGGGAATTTCTGTCTTTTTGCCCCAAAATTAACGGAATTTCTGATTTTTTTCCCCAAAATTAGAAGTATTACAGAATTTTTGCCACAAAATATGGGAAATTTTCGCAATTTTGTACCAAAATAATGGGAATTTCTTCATTTTTGCCACAAAATAATGTAAATTTTTGCAATATTACCCTAAAATAATTTAAATTTCTATACTTTTGCCCCAAGGTAAGGGAAATTCCTGCCACTTTGGCCCTAAATAAGGGGAATTTCTGCATTTTTGCCCCAAATTAAGGAAAATTTCTGCATTTTTGCCCAAAAATAAGGGTAATTTTTGTATTTTTGGCCTAAAATAATGGGAATTTCTGCATTTTTGCACCAAAATCAGGGTAATTTCTGTATTTTTGCCCTGATTTAAAAAAATTTCTGCATTTTTATTCTTAAATAAGGGGAATTTCTGCAATTTTTCCTCAAAATTAGGTTAATTTCTTTAATTTAGCCCCAACATAAGAGAAATTTCTGCAATTTTGCCCAAAAATTATAAGAATTTCTGCAATTTTGCCTAAAAATAAGGGAAATTTCTGCAATTTTTTCCCAAAATTAGGGGAATTTCTGCAATTTAGCAACAAAATAATGGTATTTCCTAAATTTTTCCTCCAAAATAAAGAGAATTTTTGCTTTTTTGAAACAAAAAAAGGGGAATTTCTGAAATTTTGTTCCAAAATAAGGGGAATTTTGGATTTTTGCCCCAAAATAAGGGGAATTTCTGCCTTTTTGAAACAAAAAAGGGGGAATTTCAGTCTTTTTGCCCTAAAAAAGGGTAATTTCTGCATTTTTGACACCAAGTATGCGGTATTTCTGCATTTTTGACCCTATATAAGAGGAATTTTCACAATTTTGCACCAAAATAAGAGAAATTTCTGAAATTTTGTCCCAAAAAAGTGAAATTTCAGCAATTTTGCCCCACAATACGGGGAATTTCTGCCTTTTGCCCCAAAATAAGGGGAAGTTCTGCATTTTTGCCGCAAAATTAGGGCATTACTGTGCTTTTTCCCCAAAATAAGGTAAATTTCTGCATTTTTGCCCAAAATTAATTGGATTTTCTGCATTTTTGCCCTAAAATAATAAGAATTTCTGCCTTTTTGACCCAAAATAAGGGGAATTTCTGGATTATTGTCCCATGATAAGAAAAATTTCTTCAATTTTGCCCAAAAATAAAAGAAATTTCTGCCTTTTTGCACAAAAATAAGGGGAATTTCTGCAATTTTGCACCAAAATAAAGTGGAATTTCTGGATTTTTACCACAAAATAAAGGGAATTTCTGCAATTTTGACATAAAATTAGGGGAATTTCTGCAATTTTGCCACAAATTAAGGTAAATTTCTGCAATTTTGCCCAAAAATTGCGGGGATTTCTGCATTTTTGCTCCAAAATAAGGGGAATTTCTGCAATTTTGCCCCAAAAAATATGGAATTTCTGAAATTTTTACACAAAATTAGGGAAATTTCTGCCTTTTTGCTCCAAAATTAGGGGCATTACTGTCTTTTTGCCCAAAATAAGGGAAATTTCTGCAATTTTGCTCCAAAATTAGGGGCATTACTGTCTTTTTGCCCAAAATAAGGGAAATTTCTGCATTTTTGCCCAAAATTAAGTAGAATTTCTGATTTTAGCTCTAAAATAAAAAGAATTTCTGCCTTTAAGGCAAAAAATAAGGGGAATTTCAGTCTTTTTGCCCCAAAATAAGGGTAATTTCTGCAATTTGCCCCCTAATAAGTGAAATTTTTTCCTTTATGACCTGAAAGAAGGGGAATTTTTAACATTTTTGCACAAGATAAGGGAAATTTCTGCAATTTTACCCCAATATAAGGGAAATTTTTGCAATTTTGTCCAAAAAAAAGGAAATCTCAGCAATTTTGCCCCACAATATGGGGAATTTCTGCTTTTTTGCCCCAAAATTAAGGGAATTTTTGAATTTTTGCTCCAAAATTAGAATCATTACTGCATTTTTACCCCAAAATAGGGAAATTTCTGCAATTTGCCTCAAAATAAATAAAATTTCTGCAATTTTGTCCCAAAAATAGGATATTTCTGCATTTTTGCCCAAAAATAATAGGGATTTTTGCCTGTTTGCACCAAAATTAGTGAAATTTCTGAATTTTGCCCCAAAAGTAGCAGCATTACTGCATTTTTGCCCCAAAATATGGGAAATTTCTGCAATTTTGTTCCAAAATAGGGAAATTTCTGCCTTTTTACCCCAAAATAATGGCAATTTCTGCATTTTTGCCACAAAATAAAGGAAGTTTCTGCAATTTTATCCTAAAATAGGTTAAATTTCTATCCTTTTGCCTCAAAATAAGGGAAATTCCTGCCTATTTGGCACAAAATAAGGGAAATTTCTGCATTTTTGCCCAAAATTAAGGGAAATTTCTGCATTTTTGCCCAAAATTAAGTGGAATTTCTGCGTTTTTGCCCTAAAATTAGGGGAATTTCTGAATTTTTGCCCAAAATTAAGGGAAATTTCTGCATTTTTGCCCAAAATAAGGGAAATTTCTGCCTTTTGCCCCAAAATTAGGGGAATTTCTGCCTTTTTGCCCTCAAATTATGTGCATTACTTACTTTTTGCCCAAAATAAGGGAAATTTCTGCATTTTTGCCCAAAATTAAGTGGAATTTTTGTATTTTGCCCTAAAATAAAAAGAATTTCTTCCTTTAAGGCAAAAAATGAGGGGAATTTCAGACTTTTTGCCCTAAAATAAGTGTAATTTCTGCAATTTGCCCCCTAATAAGTGGAATTTCTGCCTTTATGACCTGAAAGAAGGGGTATTTCTAATATTTTTGCCCAAGATAATGGAAATTTCTGCAATTTTACCCCAAAATAAAGAAAATTTTTGCAATTTTGTCCAAAAAAAAGGAAATCTCAGCAATTTTGCCCCACAATAAGGGAAATTTCTACCTATTTGGCTCAAAATAAGGAGAATTTCTGCATTTTTGCCCAAAATTAAGGGAAATTTTGCATTTTTGCCCAAAATTAAGGGGAATTTCTGCCTTTTTGCCCCGAAATCAGGGGAATTTAGTCTTTTCGCCTAAAATAAAGGTAATTTCTATTTTTGGCCTAAAATAATGAGAATTTCTGTCTTTTTGCTCTAAAATAAGGAAAATTTCTGCATTTTTGCTCCAAAATAAGGGGAATTTCAGCATTTTTGCCCCAAAATAAGGGGAATTTAGTCTTTTTGGCCTAAAATAAGGGTAATTTCTATTTTTGGCCTAAAATAATGAGAATTTCTGTCTTTTTGCCCTAAAATAAGGAAAATTTCTGCATTTTTGCTCCAAAATAAGGGGAAGTTCAGCATTTTTGCCCCAAAATAAGGGGAATTTCTTCTTTATTGCCCCAAAATTAGGGGAATTTCTGCCTTTTTGCCCCCAAATTAGGTGCATTACTGTGTTTTTGCCCCAAAATAATGGAAATTTCTGCATTTTTGGCCAAAATTATGTGGAATTTCTGCCTTTTTTCTCTAAAATAACAAGAATTTCTGCCTTTTGGCACAAAATAATAGGAATTTCAGGCTTTTTCCCTAAAATAAGGGTAATTTCTGGAATTTGCCCCCCAAAAAGCATAATTTCTGCCCATTTGCCCTGAAATAAAAGGAATTTCTGTTTTTTGCCAAAAGATAAAAGAAATTTCTGCAATTTTGCTTTAAATAAGAAAAATTTCTGCAATTTTGTCCCAAAAAAAGAAATTTCATTAATTTGGGCCCACAATAAGGGGAATTTCTGTCTTTTTGGCCAAAAATTAACGGAATTTCTGATTTTTGCCCCAAAAATAGAAGCATTACAGAATTTTTGCCACAAAATATGGGAAATTCATGCAATTTTGTTCCAAAATAATCGGAATTTCTTCATTTTTGTCAAAAATTAGGTAAATTTCTGCAATATTATCCTAAAATAAGTTAAATTTCTATACTTTTGCCCTAAAATAAGGGAAATACCTGCCTTTTTGGCCCAAAATAAGGGGAATTTCTGCATTTTTGCCCCAAATTAAAGGAAATTTCTGCATTTTTGCCCAAAAATAAGGGTAATTTCTGTATTTTTGGCATAAAATAAGGGGAATTTCTGCATTTTTGCCCCAAAATAAGCGGAATTTCTGTATTTTTGTTCTGAATTAAAGAAAATTTCTGCATTTTTGCTCCAAAATAAGGGGAATTTCTGCAATTTTGCCTCAAAATAAGGGAAATTTCTGCAATTTTTCCCCAAAATTAGGGGAATTTCTGCAATTTTGCACCAAAATAAAGAAATTTTCTTCATTTTTGCTCCAAAATAAAGGGAATTTCTGCCTTTTTGAAACAAAAAAAGGGGAATTTCTGCAATTTTGTTCCAAAATAAGAGGAATTTCTGCATTTTTGCTTCAAAATAAAGGTAATTTCTGCCTTTTTGACACCAAGTATGCGGTATTTCTGCCTTTTTGACCCGATATAAGGGGAATTTCCTCAATTTTGCCCCTAAATAGTAGAAATTTCTGCAATTTTGTCCCCAAAAAGGGAAATTTCAGCAATTTTGCCCCACAATAAGGGGAATTTCTGCCTTTTGCCCCAAAATTAGGGGAATTTCTACATTTTTGCCACAAAATTAGAGGCATTACTGTGTTTTTGCCTTAAAATAAAGTAAATATCTGCATTCTTGCCCAAAATTATTGGATTTCCTGCCTTTTTGCCCTAAAATAATAAGAATTTCTGCCTTTTAATCCAAAATAAGGGGAATTTCTGGATTTTTGTCCCATGATAAGGAAAATTTCTTCAATTTTGCCAAAAATAAAAGAAATTTCTGCCTTTTTGGCCCAAAATAAGGGGAATTTCTGCAATTTTGCACCAAAATAAAGTGGAATTTCTGCATTTTTGCCTCAAAATAAAGGTAATTTCTGCAATTTTGACACAAAATTAGGAGAATGTCTGCAATTTTGCCCCAAATTAAGGTAAATTTCTGCAATTTTGCCCAAAAATTGTGGGAATTTCTGCATTTTTGCCCCAAAATAAGGGGAATTTCTGCAATTTTGCCCCAAAAAAAGGGAATTTCTGCAATTTTGACACAAAATTAGGGTAATTTCTACATTTTTTGCCCCAAAATTAGGGGAATTTCTGCAATTTTGCATCAAAATAAGAGAATTTTCTTCATTTTTGCTCCAAAATAAAGGGAATTTCTGCCTTTTTGAAACAAAAAAAGGGGAATTTCCGCAATTTTGTTCCAAAATAAGGGGAATTTCTGCATTTTTGCCCCAAAATAATAGGAATTTCTGCCTTTTTGACACCAAGTATGCGGTATTTTTGCCTTTTTGACCCGATATAAGGCAATTTCCGCAATTTTGCCCTAAAATAAGAGAAATTTCTGCAATTTTGTCCCAAAAAAAGGAAATTTCAGCAATTTTGCCACACAATAAGGGGAATTTCTGCCTTTTGCCCCAAAATTAGGGGAATTTATGAATTTTTGCCACAATATTAGGGGCATTACTGTGTTTTTGCCCTAAAATAAGTTAAATTTCTGCATTTTTGCCCAAAATTATTGGATTTTCTTTATTTTTGCTCTAAATTAATAAGAATTTCTGCCTTTTTGACCCAAAATAAGGGGAATTTCTGGATTTTTGTTCCATGGTAAGGAAAATTTCTTCAATTTTGCCCAAAAATAAAAGAAATTTCTGCCTTTTTGCCCTAAAATAAGGTGAATTTCTGTAATTTTGCACCAAAATAAAGTGGAATTTCTGCATTTTTGCCTCAAAATAAAGGGAATCTCTGAAATTTTGACACAAAATTAGGGGAATTTATGCAATTTTGCCCCAAATAAAGGTAAATTTCTGCAATTTTGCCCAAAAATTGCGGGAATTTCTGCATTTTTTGCCACAAAATGAGGGGAATTTATGCAATTTTGCCCCAAAAATGGGAATTTCTGCAATTTTGACACAAAATTAGGGAAATTTCTGCATTTTTGCCCCAATATTAAGAAAATTTCTGCAATTTTGCTCCAAAATTAGGGGCATTACTGTCTTTTTGCCCAAAATAAGGGAAATTTCTGCATTTTTGCCCAAAATTAAGTGGAATTTCTGATTTTTGCCCTAAAATAAAAAGAATTTCTGCCTTTAAGGCAAAACATAAGGGGAATTTTTGTCTTTTTGCCCTAAAATAAGAGTAATTTCTGCAATTTGCCCCCTAATAAGTGGAATTTCTTCCTTTATGACCTGAATGAAGGGGAATTTCTAACATTTTTGCCCAAAATAAGGGAAATTTCTGCAATTTTACCCCAAAATAAGGGAAATTTCAGATTTTTTACCCCAAAATAATGGGAATTTCTGCATTTTTGCCCCAAAATAATAGGGATTTTTGCCTGTTTGCACCAAAATTAGTGAAATTTCTGAATTTTGCCCCAAAAGTAGCAGCATTACTGCATTTTTGCCCCAAAATATGGGAAATTTCTGCAATTTTGTTCCAAAATAGGGAAATTTCTGCCTTTTTACCCCAAAATAATGGCAATTTCTGCATTTTTGCCACAAAATAAAGGAAGTTTCTGCAATTTTATCCTAAAATAGGTTAAATTTCTATCCTTTTGCCTCAAAATAAGGGAAATTCCTGCCTATTTGGCACAAAATAAGGGAAATTTCTGCATTTTTGCCCAAAATTAAGGGAAATTTCTGCATTTTTGCCCAAAATTAAGTGGAATTTCTGCGTTTTTGCCCTAAAATTAGGGGAATTTCTGAATTTTTGCCCAAAATTAAGGGAAATTTCTGCATTTTTGCCCAAAATAAGGGAAATTTCTGCCTTTTGCCCCAAAATTAGGGGAATTTCTGCCTTTTTGCCCTCAAATTATGTGCATTACTTACTTTTTGCCCAAAATAAGGGAAATTTCTGCATTTTTGCCCAAAATTAAGTGGAATTTTTGTATTTTGCCCTAAAATAAAAAGAATTTCTTCCTTTAAGGCAAAAAATGAGGGGAATTTCAGACTTTTTGCCCTAAAATAAGTGTAATTTCTGCAATTTGCCCCCTAATAAGTGGAATTTCTGCCTTTATGACCTGAAAGAAGGGGTATTTCTAATATTTTTGCCCAAGATAATGGAAATTTCTGCAATTTTACCCCAAAATAAAGAAAATTTTTGCAATTTTGTCCAAAAAAAGGGAAATCTCAGCAATTTTGCCCCACAATAAGGGAAATTTCTACCTATTTGGCTCAAAATAAGGAGAATTTCTGCATTTTTGCCCAAAATTAAGGGAAATTTTGCATTTTTGCCCAAAATTAAGGAAAATTTCTGCATTTTTGCTCCAAAATAAGGGGAAGTTCAGCAATTTTGCCCGAAATTAAGGTAAATTTCTGCAATTTTGCCCAATACTTGCGGGAATTTCTGCATTTTTGCCACAAATTAAAAGGAATTTCTGCAATTTTGTCCCAAAAAAGGGAATTTCTGCAATTTTGACACAAAATTAACGAAATTTCTGCATTTTTGCCCCAAAATTAGGGAAATTTCTGCAATTTTGCTCCAAAATTAGGGGCATTACTGTCTTTTTGCCCAAAATAAGGGAAATTTCTGCATTTTTGCCCAAAATTAAGTGGAATTTCTGATTTTTGCCATAAAATAAAAAGAATTTCTGCCTTTAAGGCAAAAAATAAGGGAAATTTCAGTCTTTTTGCCCTAAAATAAGGGAAATTTCTGCAATTTGCCCTCTAATAAGTGGAATTTCTGCCATTATGACCTGAAAGAAAAGGAATTTCTAACATTTTTGCCCAAGATAAGGGAAATTTCTGCAATTTTACCCCAAAATATAGGAAATTTTTGCAATTTTGTCCAAAAAAAGGGAAATCTCAGCAATTTTGCCCCACAATAAGGGAAATTTCTGCCTTTTTGCCCCAAAATTAAAGGAATTTCTGAATTTTTGCTCCAAAATTAGAAGCATTACTGCATTTTTACCCCAAAATTAGGAAAATTTCTGCAATTTGGCTCAAAATAAACGAAATTTCTGCAATTATGTCCAAAAAAGGGATATTTCTGCATTTTTCCTCAAAATAATAGGGATTTTTGCATTTTTGCCTCAAAATTAGTGAAATTTCTGAATTTAGCCCCAAAATTAGCAGCATTACTGCATTTTTGGCCCAAAATATGGGAAATTTCTGCAGTTTTGTTCCAAAATAAGGGAAATTTCTGCCTTTTTACCCCAAAATAATGGGAATTTCTGCATTTTTGCCAAAAAATAAGGGAAATTTCTGCAATTTTATCCTAAAATAAGTTAAATTTCTATCCTTTTGCCTCAAAATAAGGGAAATTTCTGCCTTTTTACCCCAAAATAATGGGAATTTCTGCGTTTTCGCTACAAAATAAGGGAAGTTTCTGAAATTTTATCCAAAAATAAGTTAAATTTCTATACTTTTGCCTCAAAATAAGGAAAATTCCTGCCTATTTGGCCCAAAATAAGGGGATTTTCTGCATTTGTGCCCAAAATTAAGGAAAATTTCTGCATTTTTGCCAAAAATTAAGGGGAATTTCTGCCTTTTTTCCCTAAAATAAGTGGAATTTCTGCCTTTTGCCCCAAAATAAGAAGATTTATTCTTTTTGGCCTAAAATAAGGGTAATTTCTATTTTTGGCCTAAAAAAATGAGAATTTCTGTCCTTTTGCCCTAAAATAAGGAAAATTTCTGCATTTTTGCTCCAAAATAAGGGGAATTTCAGCATTTTTGCCGTAAAATAAGGGGAATTTCTGCCTTTTTGCCACAAAATTAGGGGAATTTCTGCCTTTTTGCCCCCAAATTAGGTGCATTACTGTTATTTTGCCCAAAATAAGGGAAATTTCTGCATTTTTGCCCAAAATCAAGTGGAATTTCTGATTTTTGCCCTAAAATAAAAAGAATTTCTGCCTTTAAGTCAAAAAATAATAGGAATTTCAGTCTTTTTGCCCTAAAATAAGGGTAATTTCTGCAATTTTCCCCTAATAAGTGGAATTTCTGCTTTTATGACCTGAAAGAAGGGGAAAATCTATCATTTTTGACCAAGATAAGGAAATTTCTGCAATTTTGCCCCAAAATAAGAGAAATTTCTGCAATTTTGTCCCAAATAAGGGAAATTTCAGCATTTTTGCCCCACAATAATAGGAATTTCTGCCTTTTGCCCAAAATTAGGGGAATTTCTGCATTTTTGCCGCAAAATTAGAGGCATTACTGTGTTTTTGCCCCAAAATAAGGTAAATTTCTGCAATTTTGCGCCAAATTAAGGTAAATTTCTGCAATTTTGCCCATAAATTGCGCGAATTTCTGCATTTTTGCCAAAAAATAAGGGGAATTTCTGCCATTTTGCCCCCAAAATAAAAGAATTTCTGCAATTTTGTAACAAATTTAGGGAAATTTCTGCAATTTTACACCAAAATAAGGGAATTTTCTTCATTTTTGCTCCAAAATAACAGGAATTTCTGCCTTTTTGAAACAAAAAGAGGGGAATTTCTGAAATTTTGTTCTAAAATAAGGGGAATATCTGCATTTTTGCCCCAAAATAAGGGGAATTTCTGCATTTTGACACCAAGTATGCGGTATTTCTGCCTTTTTGACCTGATATAAGGGGAATTTCCACAATTTTGCCCCAAAATAAGAGAAATTTCTGCAATTTTGTCTTAAAAAAGGGAAATTTCAGCAATTTTGCCCCACAATAGAAGAAATTTCTGCCATTTGCCCCCAAATAAGGGGAATTTCTGAATTTTGCCCCAAAATTAGCAGCATTACTGCATTTTTTGCCCCAAAATATGGGAAATTTCTGCAATTTTGTTTCAAAATAAGGGAAATTTCTGCATTTTTACCCCAAAATAATGGGAATTTCTATATTTTTGTCACAAAATAAGGGAATTTTCTGCAATTTTATTTTAAAATAAGTTAAATTTTTATTCTTTTGCCTCAAAATTAGGGAAATTTCTGCCTATTTGGCCAAAAATAAGGGGAATTTCTGCATTTTTGCCCAAAATTAAGGGAAATTTCTGCATTTTTGCCCAAAATTAAGGGGAATTTCTGCCTTTAGCCCCAAAATAAAGGAAATTTAGTCTTTTTGGCCTAAAATAAGGGTAATTTCTATTTTTGGCCTAAAATAATGAGAATATCTGTCTTTTTGCCCTAAAATAAGGAAAATTTCTGCATTTTTGCTCCAACATAAGGGGAATTTCAGCATTTTTGCCAACAAATAAGGGGAATTTCTACTTTTTTGCCCTAAAATTAGGGGAATTTCTGCCTTTTTGCCCCCAAATTAGGAGCATTACTGCGTTTTTGCCCCAAAATAATGGAAATCTCTGAATTTTTGGCCAAAATTATGTGGAATTTCTGCCTTTTTGCTCTAAAATAACAAGAATTTCTGCCTTTTGGCACAAAATAAGAAAAATTTCAGACTTTTTCCCTAAAATTAGTGTAATTTCTGGAATTTGCCCCCAAAAAAGCGTAATTTCTGCCCTTTTGCCCTTAAATAAAAGGAATTTCTGTATTTTTGCCAAAAGATAAAAGAAATTTCTGCAATTTTGCTTAAAAATAAGGAAAATTTCAGCAATTTTGTCCCTAAAAAAATAAATTTCATTAATTTTGCCCCACAATAAGGGGAATTTCTGTCTATTTGACCCAAAATTAACGGAATTTCTGATTTTTGCCCCAAACTTAGAAGCATTACAGAATTTTTACCACAAAATATGGGAAATTTCTGCAATTTTGTTAAAAATAATGGAAATTTCTTCATTTTT
Source organism: Micromys minutus (assembly GCF_963924665.1). Lineage (NCBI taxonomy): Eukaryota > Metazoa > Chordata > Mammalia > Rodentia > Muridae > Micromys > Micromys minutus. Next base: position 306,667 of record NW_027667727.1, read on the forward strand.
GCCACAAAATTAGGTAAATTTCTGCAATATTATTCTAAAATATGTTAAATTTCTATACTTTTGCCCCAAAATAAAAGAAATTCCGGCCTTTTTGGCCCAAAATAAAAGGAATTTCTGCATTTTTGCCCCAAATTAAGGGAAATTTCTGCATTTTTGCCCAAAAATAAGGTTAATTTCTGTATTTTTGGCCTAAAATAAGGGGAATATCAGCATTTTTGCCCCAAAATAAGGGGAATTTCTGTTTTTTGCCCTGAATTAAAGAAAATTTCTGCATTTTTGCTCCAAAATAAGGGGAATTTCTCAAATTTTGCCCAAAAATTAGAGGAATTTCTGCAATTTTGCCTCAAAATAAGGGAAATTTCTGCAATTTTTTCCCAAAATTAGGAGAATTTCTTCAATTTTGCACCAAAATAAGGGAATTTTCTTCTTTTTGCTCCAAAATAAAGGGAATTTCTGCCTTTTTTAAACAAAAAAGGGGAATTTCTGCAATTTTATTCCAAAATAAGGGGATTTTCTGCATTTTTGCCCAAAAATAAGGGGAATTTCTGCCTTTTTGACACCAAGTATGCGGTATTTCTGCCTTTTTGACCCGATATAAGGAAAATTTCCGCAATTTTACCCCAAAATAAGAGAAATTTCTCCAATTTTGTCCCAAAAAAGGGAAATTTCAGCAATTTTGCCCCACAATAAAAGGAATTTCTGCTTTTTGCCCCAAAATTAGGGGAATTTCTGCATTTTTGCCGCAAAATTAGGGGCATTACTGTGTTTTTGCCCCAAAATAAGGTAAATTTCTGCATTTTGCCCAAAATTATTGGATTCCCTGCCTGTTTGCCCTAAAATAATAAGAATTTCTGACTTTTTGAACCAAAAGAAGGGGAATTTCTGGATTTTTGTCCCATGATAAGGAAAATTTCTTCAATTTTGCCCAAAAATAAAAGAAATTTCTGCCTTTTTGCCCCAAAATAAGGGGAATGTCTTCAATTTTGCACCAAAATAAAGTGGAATTTCTGCATTTTTGCCTCAAAATAAAGGGAATTTCTGCAATTTTGACACAAAATTAGGGGTATTTCTGCAATTTTGCCCCAAATTAAGGTAAATTTTGCAATTTTGCCCAAAAATTGTGGGAATTTCTGCATTTTGGCTCCAAAATAAGGGGAATTTCTGCAATTTTGCCCCCACAAAAAACGAATTTCTGCAATTTTGACACAAAATTAGGGAAATTTCTGCATTTTTGCCTCAAAATTAGAGGAATTTCTGCAATTTTGCACCAAAATAAGGGAATTTTCTTCATTTTTGCTCCAAAATAAAGGGAATTTCTGCTTTTTTGAAACAAAAAGAGGGGAATTTCTGCAATTTTGCCCCATAATAAGGGGAATTTCTGCTTTTTGACACCAAGTATGCGGTATTTCTGCCTTTTTGACCCGATATAAGGGGAATTTCCGCAATTTTGCCCCAAAATAAGAGAAATTTCTGCAATTTTGTCCCAAAAAAGGGAAATTTCAGCAAATTTGCCCCACAATAAGGGGAATTTCTGCCTTTTGCCATAAAATTAGAGAAATTTCTGCATTTTTGCCACAAAATTAGGGGCATTACTGTGTTTTTGCCCCAAAATAAGGTAAATTTCTGCATTTTTGCCTAAAATTAATTGGATTTTCTGCCTTTTGGCCCTAAAATAATAAGAATTTCTGCCTTTTTGACCCAAAATAAGGGGAATTTCTGGATTTTTGTCCCATGATGAGAAAAATTTCTTCAATTTTGCCCAAAAATAAAAGAAATTTCTGCCTTTTTGCCCCAAAATAAGGGGAATTTCTGCAATTTAGCACCTAAATAAAGTGGAATTTCTGCATTATTGCCTCAAAATAAAGGGAATTTCTGCAATTTTGACACAAAATTAGGGGAATTTCTGCAATTTTGCCCCAAATTAAGGTAAATTTCTGCAATTTTGCCAAAAAATTGTGGAAATTTCTGCATTATTGCCACAAAATAAGGGGAATTTCTGCAATTTTGCCCCCCAAAAAGAGAATTTCTGCAATTTTGACACAAAATTAGGGAAATTTCTGCCTTTTTCCCCCAAAATTAGAGAAATTTCTGCAATTTTGCTCCAAAATTAGGGGTATTACTGTCTTTTTGCCCAAAATAAGGGAAATTTCTGCATTTTTGCCCAAAATTAAGTGGAATTTCTGATTTTTGCCATAAAATAAAAAGAATTTCTGCCTTTAAGGCAAAACATAAGGGGAATTTCAGTCTTTTTGCCCTAAAATAAGGGTAATTTCTGCAATTTGCCCCCTAATAAGTGGAATTTCAGCCTTTCTGACCTGAAAGAAGGGGAATTTCTAACATTATTGCCCAAGATAAGGGAAAATTTTGCAATTTTACCCCAAAATAAGTGAAATTTTTGTAATTTTGTTCAAAAAAAGGGAAATCTCAGCAATTTTGCAGCACAATAAGGGGAATTTCTGCCTTTTTGCCCCGAAATTATGGGAATTTCTGAATTTTTGCTCCAAAATTAGAAGCATTACTGCATTTTTACCCCAAAATAAGGGAAATTTCTGCAATTTGCCTCAAAATATAGGAAATTTCTGCAATTTTGTCCCAAAAAAGGGATATTTCTGCATTTTTGCCCCAAAATAATAGGTATTTTTGCCTTTTTGCCCCAAAATTAGTGAAATTTCTGAATTTTGCCCCAAAATTTGCACCATTACAGCATTTTGGCCCCAAAATATGGAAAATTTCTGCAATTTTGTTCCAAAATAAGGGAACTTTCTGCCTTTTTACCCCAAAATAATAGGAATTTCTGCATTTTTGCCACAAAATAAAAGAAATTTCTTCAATTTTATCCTAAAATAAGATAAATTTCTATCCTTTTCACTCAAAATAAGGGAAATTTCTGCCTTTTTGCACCAAAATTAGAAGCATTACTGCATTTTTGCCCCAAAATATGGGAAATTTCTGCAATATTGTTCCAAAATAAGGAAAATTTCTGCCTTCTTACCACAAAATAATGGGAATTTCTGCATTTTTGCCACAAAATAAGGGAAGGTACTGCCATTTTATCCTAAAATAAGTTAAATTTCTATTCTTTTTCCTCAAAATAAAGGAAATTTCTGCCTATTTGGCCCAAAATAAGGGGAATTTCTGTATTTTTGCCACAAAATAAAGGGAATTTCTGCAATTTTGCACCAAAATAAGGGAATTTTCTTCGGTTTTCCTTCAATATAAAGGGAATTTCTGCCTTTTTGAAACAAAAAGAGGGGAATTTCTGCAATTTTGTTCCAAAATAAGGGGAATTTCTGCATTTTTGTTCCAAAATAAGGGGAATTTCTGTCTTTTTGACACCAAGTATGCGGTATTTCTTCCTTTTTGACCCGATATAAGGGGAATTTCCGCAATTTTGCCCGAAAATTAGAGAAATTTCTGCAATTTTGTCCCAAAAAATGGAAATTTCAGCAATTTGGCCCCACAATAAGGGGAATTTCTGCCTTTTGACACAAAATTAGGGGAATTTTTGCATTTTTGCCACAAAATTATGGGCATTACTGTGTTTTTGCCCCAAAATAAGGTAAATTTCTGCATTTTTGCCCAAAATTAATTGGATTTTCTGCATTTTTGCCCTAAAATAATAAGAATTTCTGCCTTTTTGACACAAAATAAGGGGAATTTCTGGATTTTTGTTCCATGATAAGGAAAATTTCTTAAATTTTGCCCAAAAATAAAAGAAATTTCTGCCTTTTTGCCCCAAAATAAGGGAAATTTCTGCAATTTTGCACCAAAATAAAGTGGAATTTCTGCATTTTTTTACTCAAAATAAAGAGAATTTCTGCAATTTTGACACAAAATTAGGGGAATTTCTGCAATTTTGCCCCAAATTAAGGTAAATTTCTGAAATTTTGCCCAAAAATTGCAGAAATTTCTGCATTTTTGCCCCAAAATAAGGGAAATTTCTGCATTTTTGCCCAAAATTCAGTGGAATTTTTGATTTTTGCCCTAATATAAAAAGAATTTCTGCCTTTAAAGCAAAACATAAGGGGAATTTTAGTCTTTTTGCCCTAAAATAAGAGTAATTTCTGCAATTTGCCCCCTAATAAGTGGAATTTCTGCTTTTATGACATGAAAGAAGAGGAATTTATAACATTTTTGCCCAAGATAAGGGAAATTTCTGCAATTTTACCCCAAAATAAATGAAATTTTTGCACTTTTGTCCAAAAAAAGGGAAATCTCAGCAATTTTGCCCCACAATAAGGGGAATTTCTGCCTTTTGCCTCAAAATTAAAGGAATTTCTGAAATTTTGCTCCAAAATTAGAAGCATTACTGCATTTTTACCTCAAAATAAGGGAAATTTCTGCAATTTGCCTCAAAATAGAGGAAATTTCTGCAATTATGTCCCAAAAAAGGGATATTTCTGCATTTTTGCTTCAAAATAATAGGGATTTTTGCCTTTTTGCCCCAAAATTAGTGAAATTTCTGAATTTTGCCCCAAAATTAGCAGCATTACTGCATTTTTGCCCCAAAATATGGGAAATTTCTGCAATTTTGTTCCAAAATAAGGGAAATTTCTGCCTTTTTACCCCAAAATAAGAGAAATTTCTGCAATTTTGTCCCAAAAAAGGGAAAATTCAGCAATTTTGCCCCACAATAAGAGGAATTTCTGCCTTTTGCCCCAAAATTAGGTGAATTTCTGCATTTTTGCACACAATTAATGGAAATTTCTGCATTTTTGCCCAAAATTACAGGGAATTTCTGCCTTTTTGCCCTAAAATAAGGGGAATTTCTGCCTTTTTGCACCAAAATAAGGGGAATTTAGTCTTTTTGGCCTAAAATAAGGGTAATTTCTATTTTTGGCCTAAAATAATGAGAATTTCTGTCTTTTTGCCCAAAATAAGGAAAATTTCTGCCTTTTTGCACCAAAATAAGGGGAATTTAGTCTTTTTGGCCTAAAATAAGGGTAATTTCTATTTTTGGCCTAAAATAATGAGAATTTCTGTCTTTTTGCCCAAAATAAGGAAAATTTCTGCATTTTTGCTCCAAAATAAGGGGAATTTCAGCATTTTTGCCCCAAAATAAAAAGAATTTCTGCCTTTTTGCCCCAAAATTAGGGGAATTTCTGACTTTTTGCCCCCAAATTAGGTGCATTATTTTGTTTTTGGCCCAAAATAATGGAAATTTCTGCATTTTTGGCCAAAATTATGTGGAATTTCTGCCTTTTTGCTCTAAAATAAGAAGAATTTCTGCCTTTTTGGCACAAAATAAGAGGAATTTCAGGCTTTTTCACTAAAATAGGGGTAATTTCTGAAATTTGCCCCCTAAAAAGCGTAATTTCTGCCCTTCTTCCCTGAAATAAAAGGAATTTCTGTATTTTTGCCACAAGATAAAGGAAATTTCTGCAATTTTGCATAAAAATAAGAGAAATTTCTGCAATTTTGCCCCAAAACAAAGAAATTTCATTAATTTCCTCCACAATAAGGGGAATTTCTGTCTTTTTGCCCCAAAATTAACAGAATTTCTGATTTTTGCTCAAAAATTAGAAGCATTACAGAAATTTTGCCACAAAATTAGGGAAATTTCTGCAATTATCCTCAAAAATGAAGAATTTTCTGCCTTTTTGACCCAAAAAAGGGAAATTTCTGAATTTTTGACCCCAAATAAGTGGAATTTTTGCCTTTTTGCCCCAAAATTAGTGGAATTTCTAAATTTTGCCCCAAAATTAGAATCATTAGTGCATTTTTGCCCAAAAATATGGAAAATTTCTGCAATTTTGTTCCAAATAAAGGGAATTTCTGCCTTTCTACCCCAAAATAATGGGAATTTCTTCATTTTTGCCACAAAATAAGGGAAATTTCTGCAATATTATCCTAAAATAAGTTAAATTTCTATACTTTTGCTTCAAAACAATGGAAATTCCTGCTTTTTTGGCCCCAAATAAGGGAAATTTCTGCATTTTTGCCCAAAAATAAAGGTAATTTTTGTATTTTTGGCCTAAAATAAGGGAAATTTCTGCATTTTTGCCCCAAAATAAGGAGAATTTCTGTATTTTTGCCCTGTATTAGGGAAAATTTCTGCATTTTTGCAACAAAATAAGAGGAATTTTTGCAATTTTTCCCCCAAATTAGGAGAATTTCTGTAATTTTGCCCCAAATAAGGGAAATATCTGCAATTTTGCCTGAAAATTAGGGGAATTTCTGCAATTTTGCCCCAAAATAAGGGAAATTTCTGCAATTTTTCTTCATAATTAGGAGAATTTCTGCCTCTTTGCTCCATAATAAGGGAAATTTATGCAATTTTGCACCAAAATAAGGACATTTTCTTCATTTTTGCTCCAAAATAAAGGGAATTTCTGTTTTTTTGAAACAAAAAAGGGGAATTTCTGCAATTTTGTTCCAAAATAAGGGGAATTTCTGCATTTTTGCCCCAAAATAAAGGAAATTTCTGCATTTTTGGTGCAAAAAAAGGGGGAATTTCAGTCTTTTTTCCCTAAAATAAGGGTAATTTCTGCATATTTGACACCAAGTATGGGGTATTTCTGCATTTTTGACCCGAAATAAAGGGAATTTCTGCAATTTTGCCCCAAAATAAGGGAAATTTCTGCATTTTTCCCCAAAATTAATTGAAATTTCTGCCCTTTTGTACTAAAATAAAAAGAATTTCTGCTTTTTTGGCACAAAATAAGGGGAATTTCCGTCTTCTTCCCTTAAATAAGTTTAATTTCTGCAATTTGCCCCCAAATTAGCGGAATTTCTGCCTTTTTGACCTAAACTGAAAGGAATTTCTATATTTTTGTCCATGATAAAGAAAATTTCTGCAATTTTGCCCAAAAATAAGGGAAATTTCTGACTTTTTGCCCCAAAATGAGGAGAATGTCTGCATTTTTGCCCCCAAATATAAGGAATTTCTGCATTTTTGCCCCAAAATAATAGGAATTTCTGCCTTTTTGCCCCCAAATTAGTGAAATTTCTGAATTTTTTCCCAAAATTAGTGAACTTTCTGAATTTTTCTCCAAAATTATAAGCATTACTGCTTTTTTTGCCCAAAAATATGGAAAATTTCTGCAATTTGTTACAAAATAAGGGAAATTATTTTCTTTTTACCCCAAAATAATGGGAATTTCTGCATTTTTGCCACAAAATAAGGAAAGTTTCTGCAATTTTATCCTAAAATAAGTTAAATTTCTAAATTTTGCCTCAAAATAAGGGAAATTTCTACCTATTTGGCCAAAAATAAGGGAAATTTCTGCATTTTTGCCACAAATTAAGGAAAATTTCTGCATTTTTGCCCAAAATTAACGGGAAATTCTGCCTTTTTGCCATAAAATAAGGGGAATTTCTGCCTTTTTGTCCCAAAATAAAAGGAATTTAGTCTTTTTGGCCTAAAATAAGGGTAATTTCTATTTTTGGCCTAAAATAATGAGAATTTCAGTATTTTGCCCTAAAATAAAAAAAATTTCTGCATTTTTGTCTCCAAAATAAGGGGAATTTCAGCATTTTTGCCCCAAAATAAGGGGAATTTCTTCCTTTTTGCCCCAAAATTAGGGGAATTTCTGCCTTTTTGCTCCCAAATTAGGTGCATTACTGTTTTTTTGCCCAAAATAAGGGAAATTTCTGCATTTTTACCCAAAATTAAGTGGAATTTCTAATTTTTGCCCTAAAATAAAAAGAATTTCTGCCTTTAAGGCTAAAATAAGGGGAATTTCAGTCTTTTTGCCCTAAAATAAGGGTAATTTCTGCAATTTGCCCCCTAATAAGTGAAATTTCTGCCTTTATGACCTGAAAGAAGGGGAATTTCTAATATTTTTGCCAAAGATAAGGGAAATTTCTGAAATTTTACCCCAAAATAAGGGAAATTTTTGCAATTTTGTCCAAAAAAAAGGGTAATCTCAGCAATTTTGCCCCACAATAAGGGGAATTTCTGCTTTTTTGCCCAAAAAATTAGGGGAATTTCTGAATTTTTGCTCCAAAATTAGAAGCATTACTGCATTTTTCAACCAAATATAAGGGAAATATCTGAAATTTGCCTCAAAATAAAGGAAATTTTTGCAATTTTGTACCAAAAAATGATATTTCTTCATTTTTGCCCCAAAATAATAGGGATTTTTTCCTTTTGGCCCCAAAAATTAGTGAAATTTCTGAATTTTGCCCCAAAATTAGCAGCATTACTGCATTTTTGCCCCAAATTATGGTAAATTTCTGCAATTTTGTTCCAAAATAAGGGAAATTTCTGCTTTTTCACCTTAAAATAATGAAAATTTCTGCATTTTTGCCACAAATTAAGGGATGTTACTGCAATTTTATCATAAAATAAGTTAAATTTCTATCCTTTTGCCTCAAAATAAGGGAAATGTCTGCCTATTTGGCCCAAAATAAGGGGAATTTCTGCATTTTTGCCCCAAATTAAAGGAAATTTCTGCATTTTTGCCCAAAATTAAGGGGAATTTCTGCCTTTTTGCCCTAAAATAAGGGGAATTACTGCCTTTTGGCCCTAAAATAAGGGGAATTTAGTCTATTTTTCTAAAATAAAGGTTATTTCTATTTTTGGTCTAAAATAATAAGAATTTCTGTCTTTTTGCCCTAAAATAAGGAAAATTTCTGCATTTTTGCTCCAAAATAAAGAGAATTTCAGCATTTTTGCCCCAAAATAATGGGAATTTCTGACTTTTTGCCCTAAAATTAGGGGAATTTCTGCCTTTTTTCCCCCAAATTAGTTGCATTACTGTGTTTTTGCCCCAAAATAATAGAAATTTCTGCATTTTTGGCCAAAATTATGTGGAATTTCTGCCTTTTTGCTCTAAAATATCAAGAATTTCTGCCTTTTTGGCACAAAATAAGAGGAATTTTATTCTTTTTCCCTAAAATAAGGGTAATTTCAGGAATTTGCCCCCAAAAAAGCGTAATTTCTGCCCTTTTGCCCTGAAATAAAAGGAATTTCTGTATTTTTGCCACAAGATAAAGGAAATTTATGCAATTTTGCTTAAAAATAAGGGAAATTTCTGCAATTTTTTTCCCAAAAAAAGAGAATTTCATTAATTTCCCCCACAATAAGGGGAATTTCTGTCTTTTTGCCCCAAAATTAACGGAATTTCTGATTTTTGCCCCAAAATTAGAAGCATTACAGAATTTTTGCCACAAAATAAGGAAAATTTCTGCAATTTGGCTCAAAAATTAGAATTTTCTGCCTTTTTGACCCAAAAAAGGAAAATTTCTGAATTTTTGCCCCCAAATAAGTAGAATTTCTTCCTTTTTGCCCAAAAATTAGTGGAATTTCTAAATTTTGCCCCAAAATTAGAAGCCTTAGTGCATTTTTGTCCAAAAATATGGGAAATTACTGCAATTTTGTTCCAAAATAAAGGCAATTTCTGCCTTTCTACCCCAAAATAATGGGAATTTCTTCATTTTTGCCACAAAATAAGGTAAATTTCTGCAATATTATCCTAAAATAAGTTAAATTTCTATACTTTTGCCCCAAAATAAGGGAAATTCTTGCCTTTTTGGCCCCAAATAAGGGGAATTTCTGCATTTTTGCCTCAAATTAAGAAAAATTTCTGCATTTTTGCCCAAAAATAAGGATAATTTTTGTATTTTTGGCCTAAAATAAGGGGAATTTCTGCATTATTGCCCCAAAAGAAGGAGAATTTCTGTATTTTTGCCCTGTATTAAGAAAAATTTCTGCATTTTTGCTCCAGAATAAGGGGAATTTCTGAAATTTTTCCCCCAAATTAGGGGAATTTCTGTTATTTTGCCCCAAATAAGGGAAATTTCTGCAATTTTTCCCCAAAATTAGGGGAATTTCTGCCTTTTTGCCCCATAATAAGGGAAATTTATGCAATTTTGCACCAAAATAAGGGAATTTTCTTAATTTTTGCTCCAAAATAAAGAGAATTTCTGCTTTTTTGAAACAAAAAAAATGGAATTTCTGCAATTTTGTTCCAAAATAAGGAGAATTTCTGCATTCTTGCCCCAAAATAAGGGAAATTTTTGCCTTTTTGGCGCAAAAAAGGGAGAATTTCAGTCTTTTTGCCCTAAAATAAGGGTAATTTCTGCATATTTGACACCAAGTATGCGGTATTTCTGCATTTTTGACCCGAAATAAGGGGAATTTCTGCAATTTTGCCCCAAAATAAGAGAAATTTTTGCAACTTTGTCCCAAAAAAGGGAAATTTCAGCAAATTTGCCCCACAATAAGGGGAATTTCTGCCTTTTGCCCCAAAATTAGGGGAATTTCTGCATTTTTGCCGCAAAATTAGGGGCATTACTGTGTTTTTGCCCCAAAATAAGGGAAATTTCTGCATTTTTCCTCAAGATTAATTGGAATTTCTGCCTTTTTGCCCTAAAATAAGAAGAATTTCGGCTTTTTGGCACAAAATAAGGGGAATTTCAATCTTCTTTCTTTAAATAAGTTTAATTTCTGCAATTTGCACCCAAATTAGCGGAATTTCTGCCTTTTTGACCAAAAATGAGGGGGATTTCTAGATTTTTGTCCCATGATAAGAAAAATTTCTGCAATTTTGCCCAAAAATAATGAAAATTTCTTCCTCTTTGCCCAAAAATGAGAAGAATTTCTGCCTTTTTGCCCCCAAATAAAAGGAATTTCTGCATTTTTGCACCAAAATAATAGGAATTTCTGCCTTTTTGCCCCAAAATTAGTGAAATTTCTGAATTATGTCCCAAAATTAGTGAAATTACTGAATTTTGCCCCAAAATTAGAAGCATTACTGCTTTTTTGCCACAAAAAATGGGAAATTTCTGCAAATTTGTTCCAAAATAAGGGAAATTTCTGCCCTTTTAACCCAAAATAATGGGAATTTCTGCATTTTTGCCACAAAATAAGGGAAGTTTCTGCAATTTTATCTTAAAATAAGTTAAATTTCTATCCTTTTGCCTCAAAATAAGGGAAATTTCTGCCTATTTGGCCCAAAATAAGGGGAATTTCTGCATTGTTGCCCAAAATTAAGGGAAATTTCTGCATTTTTGTCCAAAATTAAAGGGAATTTCTGCCTTTTTGCCCTAAAATAAGGGGAATTTCTGCCTTTTGCCCCAAAATAAGGGGAATTTAGTCTTTGTGGCCTAAAATAAGGGTAATTTCTATTTTTGGCCTAAAATAATGAGAATTTCTTTCTTTTGGCTCTAAAACAAGGAAAATTTCATCATTTTTGCTCCAAAATAAGGGGGATTTCAGCATTTTTGCCCCAAAATAGAGGAAATTTTTGCCTTTCTGCCCCAAAATTACGGGAATTTCTGCCTTTTTGCCCACAAATTAGGTGCATTACTGTGTTTTTTCCCAAAATTAATGGAAATTTCTGCATTTTTGGCCAAAATTTCGTGGAATTTCTGCCTTTTTGCTCTAAAATAAGAAGAATTTCTGCCTTTTTGGCACAAAATAAGAGGAATTTCAGGCTTTTTTTCTAAAATAAGGGTAATTTCTGGAATTTGCCCCCAAAAAAGCGTAATTTCTGCTCTTTTGCCCTGAAATAAAAAGAATTTCTGTATTTTTGCCACAAGATAAAGGTAATTTCTGCAATTTTGCTTAAAAATAAGGGAAATTTCTGCAATTTTGTCCCAAAAAAAAGGAAATTTCATTAATTTCACCCACAATAAGGGGAATTTCTGTCTTTTTGCCCCAAAATTAACGGAATTTCTGATTTTTGCCCCATAATTAGAAGCATTACAGAATTTTTGCCACAAAATAAGGGAAATTTCTGCAATTTGCCTCAAAAAAGAAGAATTTTCTGCCTTTTTGACCCAAAAAAGGGAAATTTCTGAATTTTTGCCCCCAAATAAGTGGAATTTCTGCCTTTTTGCCCCAAAATTAGTGGAATTTCTAAATTTTGCCCCAAAATTAGAAGCATTAGTGCATTTTTGCCCAAAAATATGGGAAATTTCTGCAATTTTGTTCCAAAATAAAGGCAATTTCTGCCTTTCTACACCAAAATAATGGGAATTTCTTCATTTTTGCCTAAAATAAGTTAAATTTCTGCAATATTATCCTAAAATAAGTTAAATTTCTATATTTTTGCCCCAAAATAAGGGAAATTCCTGCCTTTTTAGCCCCAAATAAGGGGAATTTCTGCACTTTTGCCCCAAATTAAGAGAAATTTCTGCATTTTTGCCCAAAAATAAGGGTAATTTCTGTATTTTTGGCTTAAATAAGGAAAATTTCTGCATTTTTGCCCAAAACTAAGGGGAATTTCTGTATTTTTGCCCTGTATTAAGGAAAATTTCTGCATTTTTGCTCCAAAATAAGGGGAATTTCTGCAATTTTCCCCTAAATTAGGAGAATTTCTGTAATTTTGCCAAATAAAGGAAATTTCTGCAATTTTGCCCTAAAATTAGGGGAATTTCTGCAATTTTGCCCCAAAATAAGGGAAATTTCTGCAATTTTTCCCCAAAATAAGGGAATATCTGCCTTTTTGCCACATAAGGGAAATTTATGCAATTTTGCACCAAAATAAGGAAATTTTCTTCATTTTTGCTCCAAAATATAGGGAATTTCTGCATTTTTGAAACAAAAGGGGAATTTCTGCAATTTTTTCCAAAATAAGGGGAATTTCTGCATTTTTGCTCCAAAATAAGGGAAATTTCTGCCTTTTTGGCGCAAAAATGGGGGAATTTCAGTCTTTTTGCCCTAAAATAAGGGTAATTTCTGCATATTTGACACCAAGTATGCGGTATTTCTGCATTTTTGACCCGAAATAAGGGAAATTTCTGCAATTTTGCCCCGAAATAAGAGAAATTTTTGCAACTTTGTCCCAAAAAAAGGGAAATTTCAGCAATTTTGCCCCACAATAAGGGGAATTTCTGCCTTTTGCCCAAAAATTAGGGGAATTTCTGTATTTTTGCCGCAAAATTATGGGTATTACTGTGTTTTTGCCCCCAAATAAGAGAAATTTCTTCATTTTTCCCCAAAATTAATTGGAATTTCTGCCTTTTTGCCCTAAAATAAGAAGAATTTCTGCTTTTTTGGCACAAAATAAAGGGAATTTCAGTCTTCTTCCCTTAAATAAGTTTAATGTCTGCAATTTGCCCCCAAATTAGCGGAATTTCTGCCTTTTTGACCTAAAATGAAGGGAATTTCTGGATTTTTGTCCCATGATAAAAAAAATTTCTGCAATTTTGCCCAAATATATAGGAAATTTCTTCCTTTTTGCCCCAAAATGAGGAGAATTTTTGCATTTTTGCCCCCAAATAAAAGGAATATCTGCATTTTTGCACCAAAATAATAGGAATTTCTGCCTTTTTGTTCCAAAATGAGGAGAATTTCTGCCTTTTTGCCCCCAAATAAAAGGAATTTCTGCATTTTTGCCACAAAATTAGTGAAATTTCTGAATTATGTCCCAAAATTAGTGAAATTTCTGAATTTTGCCTTAAAATTAGAAGCAATACTGCATTTTTGTCCCAAAATATGGGAAATTTCTGCAATTTTGTTCCAAAATAAGGGAAATTTCTGCATTTAACCCAAAATAATGGGAATTTCTGCATTTTTGCCACAAAATAAGGGAAGTTTCTGCAATTTTATCTTAAAATAAGTTAAATTTCTATCCTTTTGCCTCAAAATAAGGGAAATTCCTGCCTTTTTGCCCCAAAATGAGAAGAATTTCTGCATTTTTGCCCCCAAATAAAAGGAATTTCTGCAATTTTGCACCAAAATAATAGGAATTTCTGCTTTTTTGCCCAAAAATGAGGAGAATTTCTGCCTTTTTGCACCCAAATAAAAGAAATTTCTGCATTTTTGCCCCAAAATTAGTGAAATTTCTGAATTATGTCCCAAAATTAGTGAAATTTCTGAATTTTGCCCCAAAATTAGAAGCATTACTGCATTTTTGTCCCAAAATATGGGAAATTTCTGCAATTTTGTTCCAAAATAAGGGAAATTTCTGCATTTAACCCAAAATAATGAGAATTTCTGCATTTTTGCCACAAAATAAGGGAAGTTTCTGCAATTTTATCTTAAAATAAGTTAAATTTCTATCCTTTTGCCTCAAAAAAGGGAAATTTCTTCCTATTTGGCCCAAAATAAGGGGAATTTCTGCATTTTTGCCCAAAATTAAGGGAAATTTCTGCATTTTTGCCCAAAATTAAGGGAAATTTCTGCATTTTTGCCCAAAAATAAGGGAAATTTCTGCCTTTTTGCCGCAAAATGTGGAGAATTTCTGCCTTTTTGCCCCCAAATAAAAGGAATTTTTGCATTTTTGCCCCAAAATAATAGGAATTTCTGCTTTTTTGCCCCAAAATTAGCGAAATTTCTGAATTTTGTCCCAAAATTATTGAAATTTCTGAATTTTTCCCCAAAATTAAAAGCATTACTGCTTTTCTGAACCAAAATATAGGAAATTTCTGCAATTTTGTTACAAAATAAGAAAAATTTCTTCCTTTTTACCCCAAAATAATGGGAATTTCTACATTTTTGCCACAAAATAAGGGAAGTTTCTGCAATTTTATCCTAAAATATGTTAAATTTCTAAACTTTTGCCTCAAAATAAGGGAAATTTCTACCTATTTGGCCAAAAATAAGGGGAATTTCCGCATTTTTGCCACAAATTAAAGAAAATTTCTGAATTTTTGCCCAAAATTAATGGGAATTTCTGCCTTTTTGCCCTAAAATAAGAGGAATTTCTGCCTTTTTTGCTTCAAAATAAAGGGAATTTAGACTTTTTTGGCCTAAAATAAGGGCAATTTCTATTTTTGGCCTAAAATAATGAGAATTTCTCTGTTTTGCCCTAAAATAAGGAAAATTTCTGCATTTTTGCTCCAAAATAAGGGGAATTTCAGCATTTTTACCCCAAAATGAAGGGAATTTTTGCCTTTTTGCATCAAAATTAGGGGAATTTCTGCCTTTTTGCCCCCAAATTAGGTGCATTACTGTCTTTTTGCCCAAATTAAGGGAAATTTCTGCATTTTTGCCCAAAATTAAGCGGAATTTCTGATTTTTGCCCTAAAATAAAAAGAATTTCTGCCTTTAAGGCAAAAATAAGGAGAATTTCAGTCTTTTTGCCCTAAAATAAGGGTAATTTCTGCAATTTGCCTCCTAATAAGTGGAATTTCTACATTTATGACCTGAAAAAAGGGGAATTTCTAACATTTTTGCCCAAAATAAGGGAAATTTCTGCAATTTACCCCAAAATAAGGGAAATTTTTGCAATTTTGTCCAAAAAATGGTAATCTCAGTAATTTTGCCCCACAATAAGCGGAATTTCTGCCTTTTTGCCCCAAAATTAGGGGAATTTCTTAATTTTTGCTCCAAAATTAGAAGCATTACTGCATTTTTACCCCAAAATAAGGGAAATTTCTGCAATTTGCCTCAAAATTAAGGAAATTTCTGCAATTTTGTCCCAAAAAATGATATTTCTGCACATTTGCCCCAAAATAATAGGGATTTTTGCCTTTTTGCCCCAAAATTAGTGAAATTTCTGAATTTTGCCCCAAAATTAGAAGCATTACTGCAATTTTGCCCCAAAATAAGGGAAATTTCTGCCTTTTTACCCCAAAATAATGGGAATTTCTGCATTTTTACCACAAAATAAGGGAAGTTTCTGCAATTTTATCGTAAAATAAGTTAAATTTCTATCCTTTTGCCTCAAAATAAGGGAAATTTCTGCCTATTTGGCCCAAAATAAGGGGAATTTCTGCATTTTTGCCCAAAATTAAGGGAAATTTTGCATTTTTGTCCAAACTTTAGGGGAATTTCAGCCTTTTTGCCCTAAAATAAGGGGAATTACTGCCTTTTTGCCCCAAAATAAGAGGAATTTATTCTTTTTGGCCTAAAATAAGGGTAATTTCTATTTTTGGCCTAAAATAATGAGAATTTCTGTCTTTTTTCCCTAAAATAAGGAAAATTTCTGCATTTCTGTTCCAAAATAAGGGGAATTTCTACATTTTTGCCTCAAAATAACCAGAATTTCTGCCTTTTTGCCCCAAAATTAGGGGAATTTCTGCCTTTTTGCCCCCAAATTATGTGCTTTACTTTGTTTTTGCCCCAAAATAATGAAAATTTCTGCAATTTTGGCCAAAATTATGTATAATTTCTGCATTTTTGCCCCAAAATAAGGAAAATTTCTGCCTTTTTGGCGCAAAAAAGGGGGAATTTCAGTCTATTTGCCCTAAAATAAGGGTAATTTCTGCATATTTGACACCAAGTATGCGGTATTTCTGCATTTTTGACCCGAAATAAAGGGAATTTCTGCCTTTTGCCCCAAAATTAGGAATATTTCTGCCTTTTTGCCGCAAAATTAGGGGCATTACTGTGTTTTTGCCCCAAAATAAAGGAAATTTCTGCATTTTTTCCAAAATTAATTGGAATTTCTGCATTTTTGCTCTAAAATAAGAAGAATTTCTGCATTTTTGGCACAAAATAAAGGGAATTTCAGTCTTCTTCCCTTAAATAAGTTTAATTTCTGCAATTTGCCCCCAAATTAGCAGAATTTCAGACTTTTTGACCTAAAATGAGGGGAATTTCTGGATTTTTGTCCCATGATAAGGGAAATTTCTGCAATTTTGCCCAAAAATAAGGGAAATTTCTGCCTTTTTGCCCCAAAATGAGGAGAATTTCTGCCTTTTTGCCCACAAATAAAAGGAATTTCTGCATTTTTGCCCCAAAATAATAGGAATTTCTGCCTTTTTGCCCCAAAATTACTGAAATTTCTGAATTTTTCCCAAAATTAGTGAAATTTCAGAATTTTCCCCCAAAATTAGAAGCATTCCTGCTTTTTTGCCCCAAAATATGGGAAATTTCTGCAATTTTGTTCCAAAATAAGGGAAATTTCTGCCTTTTTATTCCAAAATAATGGGAATTTCTGCATTTTTGCCACAAAATAAGGGAAGTTTCAGCAATTTTATCTTAAAATAAGTTAAATTTCTATCCCTTTGCCTCAAAATAATGGAAATTTCTGCCTATTTGGCCCAAAATATGGGGAATTTCTGCATTTTTGCCCAAAATCAAGGGAAATTTCTGCATTTTTGCCCAAAATTAAGGGGAATTTTTACCTTTTTGTCCTAAAATAAATGGAATTTCTGCCTTTTTGCCCCAAAATAAGTGGAATTTAGTCTTTTTGGCCAAAATAAGGGTAATTTCTATTTTTGGCCTAAAATAATGAGAATTTCTGTCTTTTTCCCCTAAAATAAGGAAAATTTCTGCATTTTTGCTCCAAAATAAAAGGAATTTCAGCATTTTTGCCCCAAAATAAAGAGAATTTCTGCCATTTTGCCCCAGAATTAGGGGAATTTCTGCCTTTTTACCCACAAATTAGTTGCATTACTGTGTTTTTGCCCCAAAATAATGGAAATTTCTGCATTTTTGGCCAAAATTATGTGGAATTTCTGCCTTTTTGCTCTAAAATAAGAATTTCTGCCTTTTTGCCACAAAATAAGAGGAATTTCAGGCTTTTTCCCTAAAATAAGGGTAATTTCTGGAATTTGCCCCCAAAAAAGTGTAATTTCTGCCCTTTTGCCCTCAAATAAAAGGAATTTCTGTATTTTTGCCACAAAATAAAGAAAATTTCTGCAATTTTGCTTAAAAATAAGGGAAATTTCTGCAATTTTGTCCAAACAAAAGAAATTTCATTAATTTCCCCCACGATAAGGGGAATTTCTGTCTTTTTGCCCCAAAATTAACGGAATTTCTGATTTTTGCCCCAAAATTAGAAGCATTACAGAATTTTTGCCACAAAAAAGGGAAATTTCTGAATTTTTGCCCCAAATAAGGGGAATTTCTGCCTTTTTGCCCCAAAATTAGGGGAATTTCTGCCTTTTTGTTACCAAATTAGGTGCATTACTGTCTTTTTGTCCAAAATAAGGTAAATTTCTGAATTTTTGCCCAAAATTATGTGGAATTTCTCATTTTTGCCCTAAAATAAAAAGAATTTCTGAGTTTAAGGCAAAAAATAAGGGGAATTTCAGTCTTTTTGCCCTAAAATAATGGTAATTTCTGCCTTTTTGCCCCATAATAAGGGAAATTTATGCAATTTTGCACCAAATAAGGGAATTTTCTTCATTTTTACTCCAAAATAAAGGGAATTTTTGCCTTTTGGCCCCAAAATGAGGAAAATTTCTGACTTTTTGCTCCCAAATAAAAGGAATTTCTGCATTTTTGCCACAAAATAATAGGAATTTCTGCCTTTTGCAACAAAATTAGTGAAATTTCTGAATTTTGTCCCAAAATTAGTGAAATTTCTGAATTTTGCTCCAAAATTAGAAGAATTACTGCTTTTTTGCCCTAAAATATGGGAAATTTCAGCAATTTTGTTACAAAATAAGGGAAATTTCTTCCTTTTTACAAAAAAATAATGGGAATTTCTGCATTTTTGCCACAAAATAAGGGAAGTTTCTGCAATTTTATCCTAAAATAAGTTAAATTTCTAAACTTTTGCCAAAAAATAAAAAAAATTTCTGCCTATTTGGCTAAAAATAAACGAAATTTCTGCATTTTTGCCACAAAGTTAGTGGAATTTCTGATTTTTGCCCTAAAATAAAAAGAATTTCTGCCTTTAAGGCAAAAAATAAGGGGATTTTCAGTCTTTTTGCCCTAAAAAAAGGGTAATTTCTGCAATTTGCCCCCTAATAAGTGGAATTTCTGCCTTTATGACCTGAAAGAACGGTAATTTCTAAAATTTTTACCAAGATAATGGAAATTTCTGCAATTTTACCCCAAAATAAGAGAAATTTTTGCAATTTTGTCCAAAAAAAGGGAAATCTCAGCAATTTTGCCCCACAATAAAGGGAATTTCTGCATTTTTGCCCCAAAATTAGGGGAATTTCTAAATTTTTGCTCCAAAATTAGAAGCATTACTGCATTTTTACCCCAAAATAGACGAAATTTCTGCAATTTGCCTCAAAATAAAGGAAATTTCTGCAATTTTGTCCCAAAAAAGGGATATTTCTGCATTTTTGCCCCAAATAATAGGGATTTTTGCCTTTTTGCCCCAAAATTAGTGAAATTTCTGAATTTTGCTCAAAAATTAGAAGCATTACTCCATTTATGCCCAAAAATATGGGAAATTTCTGCAATTTTGTTCCAAAATAAGGGAAATTTCTGCCTTTTTACACAAAAATAATGGGAATTTCTGCATTTTTGCCACAAAATAAGGGAAGTTTCTGCAATTTTATCCTAAAATAAGTAAAATTTCTATTCTTTTGCCTCAAAATAAGGGAAATTTCTGCCTATTTGGCCCAAAAAAAGGTGGATTTCTGCATTTTTGCCCACAATTAAAAGAAAATTCTGCATTTTCTTCCAAAATTAAGGGGAATTTCTGCCTTTTTTTCCCTAAAATAAGGGAAATTTCTGCCCTTTTGCCCCAAAATAAGGGGAATTTAGTCTTTTTGGCCTAAAATAAGGGTAATTTCTATTTTTGGCCTAAAATAATGACAATTTCTGTCTTTTTGCCCTAAAATAAGGAAAATTTCTGCATTTTTGCTCCAAAATAAGGGGAATTTTAGCATTTTTGCCCCAAAATAAGTGGAATTTCTGCCTTTTTGCCCCAAAAAATTAGGGTAATTTCTGCCTTTTTGCCCCCAAATTAGGTGCATTAGTGTCTTTTTGTTCAAAATAAGGGAAATTTCTGCATTTTTGCCCAAAATTAAGTGGAATTTCTCATTTATGCCCTAAAATAAAAAGAATTTCTGCCTTTTTGGCACAAAATAAGAGGAATTTCAGGCTTTTTGCCCTAAAATAAGGGTAATTTCTGCAATTTCCCCCCTAATAAGTGGAATTTCTGCCTTTATGACCTGAAAGAAGAGGAATTTCTGTATTTTTGCCAAAGATAAAGTAAATTTCTGCAATTTTACCCCAAAATAAAGGAAGATTTTGCAATTTTCTCCAAAGAAAGAAAAATCTCAGCAATTTTCCCCCACAATAAGGGGAAGTTCTGCCTTTATCCCCCAAAATTAGAGGAATTTCTTAATTTTTGCTCCAAAATTAGAAGCATTACTGCATTTTTACCCCAAAATAAGGGAAATATCTGCAATTTTACCCCAAAATAAGGGAAATTTTTGCAATTTGGTCCAAAAAAAGGGAAATCTCAGCAATTTTGCCCCACAATAAGGGGAATTTCTGCATTTTTGCCTCAAAATTAAGGGAATTTCTGAATTTTCCCTCCAAAATTAGGAGCATTACTGCATTTTTACTCCAAAATATGGGAAATTTCTGCAATTTTACCCCAAAATAAGGGAAATTTTTGCAATTTTGTCCAAAAAAAGGGAGATCTCAGCAATTTTGCCCCACAATAATGGAAATTTCTGCCTTTTTGCCCCAAAATTAGGGGAATTTCTACCTTTTTGCCTTCAAATTATGTGCATTACTGTCTTTTTGCCAAAAATAAGGGAAATTTCTGCATTTTTGTTCAAAATTAAGTGGAATTTCTGATTTATGCCCTAAAATAAAAAGAATTTCTGCCTTTAAGGCAAAAAATAAGGGGATTTTCATTTTTTTGCCCTAAAATAAGGGTAATTTCTGCAATTTGCCCCCTAATAAGTGGAATTTCTGCCTTTATGACCTGAAAGAACGGTAATTTCTAAAATTTTTACCAAGATAAGGGAAATTTCTGCAATTTTACCCCCAAATAAGGGAAATTTTTGCAATTTTGTCCAAAAAAAGGGAAATCTCAGCAATTTTGCCCCACAATAAGGGGAATTTCTGCATTTTTGCCTCAAAATTAGGGGAATTTTTGAATTTTTGCTCCAAAATTAGAAGCATTACTGCATTTTTACCCCAAAATAGAGGAAATTTCTGCAATTTGCCTCAAAAAAAGGAAATTTCTGCAATTTTGTCCCAAAAAAAGGATATTTCTGCATTTTTGCCCAAAATAATAGGGATTTTTGACTTTTTGCCCCAAAATTAGTGAAACTTCTGAAATTTGCTCAAAAATTAGAAGCATTACTGCATTTTTGCCCCAAAATATGGGAAATTTCTGCATTTTTGTTCCAAAATAAGGGAAATTTCTGCCTTTTAAACCCAAAATAATGGGAATTTCTGCATTTTTGCCACAAAATAAGAGAAGTTTCTGCAATTTTATCCTAAAATAAGTTAAATTTCTATCCTTTTGCCTCAAAATAAGGGAAATTTCTGCCTATTTGGCCCAAAATAAGGGGGATTTCTGCATTTTTGCCCACAATTAAAATAAAATTCTGCATTTTCTTCCAAAATTAAGGGGAATTTCAGCCTTTTTGCCCTAAAATAAGGGGAATTTCTGCCCTTTTGCCCCAAAATAAGGGGAATTTAGTCTTTTTGGCCTAAAATAAGGGTAATTTCTATTTTTGGCCTAAAATAATGAGAATTTCTGTCTTTTTGCCCTAAAATAAGGAAAATTTCTGCATTTTTGCTCCAAAATAAGGGGAATATCAGCATTTTTGCCCCAAAATAAGTGGAATTTCTGCCCTTTTGACCCAAAAAATTAGGGTAATTTCTGCCTTTTTGCCCCCAAATTAGGTGCATTAGTGTCTTTTTGTTCAAAATAAGGGATTTCTGCATTTTTGCCCAAAATTAAGTGGAATTTCTCATTTTTGCCCTAAAATAAGAAGAATTTCTGCCTTTTTGCACAAAAATAAGAGGAATTTCAGGCTTTTTGCCCTAAAATAAGGGTAATTACAGCAATTTGCCCCCTAATAAGTGGAATTTCTGCCTTTATGACCTGAAAGAAGAGAAATTTCTGTATTTTTGCCCAAGATAAATGAAATTTCTGCAATTTTACCCCAAAATAAAGGAAGATTTTGAAATTTTGTCCAAAGAAAGAAAAATCTCAGCAATTTTCCCCCACAATAAGGGGAAGTTCTGCCTTTTCCCCCCAAAATTAGAGGAATTTCTTAATTTTTGCTCCAAAATTAGAAGCATTACTGCATTTTTACCCCAAAATATGGGAAATTTCTGCAATTTTACCCCAAAATAAGGGAAATTTTTGCAATTTTGTCCAAAAAAAGGGAGATCTCAGCAATTTTTCCCCACAATAAGGGAAATTTCTGCCTTTTTGCCCCAAAATTAGGGGAATTTCTGCCTTTTTGCCTTCAAATTATGTGCATTACTGTCTTTTTGCCCAAAATAAGGGAAATTTCGGCATTTTTGCCCAAAATTAAGTGGAATTTCTGATTTATGCCCTAAAATAAAAAGAATTTCTGCCTTTAAGGCAAAAAATAAGGGGATTTTCAGTTTTTTTGCCCTAAAATAAGGGTAATTTCTGCAATTTGCCCCCTCATAAGTGGAATTTCTGCATTTATGAACTGAAAGAACGGTAATTTCTAAAATTTTTACCAAGATAAATAAATTTCTTCAATTTTACCCCAAAATAAGGGAAATTTTTGCAATTTTGTCCAAAAAAAGGGAAATCTCAGCAAATTTGCCCCACAATAATAGGAATTTCTGTATTTTTGACCCAAAATTAGGGGAATTTCTGAATTTTTGCTCCAAAATTAGAAGCATTACTGCATTTTTACCCCAAATAGAGGAAATTTCTGCAATTTGCCTCAAAATAAAGGAAATTTCTGCAATTTTGTCCCAAAAAAAAGGATATTTCTGCATTTTTGCCCAAAATAATAGGGATTTTTGCCTTTTTGCCCCAAAATTAGTGAAACTTCTGAAATTTGCTCAAAAATTAGAAGCATTACTGCATTTTTGCCCCAAAATATGGGAAATTTCTGCATTTTTGTTCCAAAATAAGGGAAATTTCTGCCTTTTTACGCCAAAATAATGGGAATTTCTGCATTTTTGCCACAAAATAAGGGAAGTTTCTGCAATTTTATCCTAAAATAAGTTAAATTTCTATCCTTTTGCCTCAAAATAAGGGAAATTTCTGCCTATTTGGCAGAAATAAGGGGGATTTCTGCATTTTTGCCCACAATTAAAAGAAAGTTCTGCATTTTCGTCCAAAATTAAGGGGAATTTCTGCCTTTTTGCCTTAAAATAAAGGGGAATTTCTGCCCTTTTTGCCCCAAAATAAGGGGAATTTAGTTTTTTTGACCTAAAATAAGGGTAATTTTTATTTTTGGCCTAAAATAATGAGAATTTCTGTCTTTTTGCCTTAAAATAAGGAAAATTTCTGCATTTTTGCTCGAAAATAAGGGGAATTTCAGCATTTTTGACCCAAAATAAGAGAAATTTCTTCCTTTTTGCCCCAAAAATTAGGGTAATGTCTGCCTTTTTGCCCCCAAAATAGGTGCATTACTGACTTTTTGTTCAAAATAAGGGAAATTTCTGCATTTTTGCCCAAAATTAAGTAGAATTTCTCATTATTGCCCTAAAATAAGAAGAATTTCTGCCTTTTTGGCACAAAATAAGAGGAATTTCAGGCTTTTTGCCCTAAAATAAGGGTAATTTCTGCAATTTGCCCCCTAAAAAGTGGAATTTCTGCATTTATGACCTGAAAGAAGAGGAATTTCAGTATTTTTGCCAAAGATAAAGGAAATTTCTGCAATTTTACCCCAAAATAAAGGAAGATTTTGCAATTTTGTCCAAAGAAAGGAAAATCTCAGCAATTTTCCCCCACAATAAGGGGAAGTTCTGCCTTTTCCCCCCAAAATTAGAGGAATTTCTTAATTCTTGCTCCAAAATTAGAAGCATTACTGCATTTTTACCCCAAAATATGGGAAATTTCTGCAATTTTACCTCAAAATAAGGGAAATTTAGGCAATATTGTCCAAAAAAAAGGAGATCTCAGCAATTTTGCCCCACAATAAGGGAAATTTCTGCCTTTTTGCCCCAAAATTAGGGGAATTTCTGCCTTTTTGCCTTCAAATTATGTGCATTACTGTCTTTTTGCCCAAAATAAGAGAAATTTCTGCATTTTTGCCCAAAATTAAGTGGAATTTCTGATTTATGCCCTAAAATAAAAAGAATTTCTGCCTTTAAGGCAAAAAATAAGGGGATTTTCAGGTTTTTTGCCCTAAAATAAGGCTAATTTCTGCAATTTGCCCCCTAATAAGTGGAATTTCTGCCTTTATGAACTGAAAGAACGGTAATTTCTAAAATTTTTACCAAGATAAATAAATTTCTGCAATTTTACCCCAAAATAAGGGAAATATTTGCAATTTTGTCCAAAAAAAGGGAAATCTCAGCAATTTTGCCCCACAATAAGAGGAATTTCTGTATTTTTGCCCCAAAATTAGGGGAATTTCTGAATTTTTGCTCCAAAATTAGAAGCATTACTGCATTTTTACCCCAAAATAGAGGAAATTTCTGCAATTTGCCTCAAAATAAAGGAAATTTCTGCAATTTTGTCCCAAAAAAAAAGGATATTTCTGCATTTTTGCCCAAAATAATAGGGATTTTTGACTTTTTGCCCCAAAATTAGTGAAACTTCTGAAATTTGCTCAAAAATTAGAAGCATTACTGCATTTTTGCCCCAAAATATGGGAAAATTCTGCATTTTTGTTCCAAAATAAGGGAAATTTCTGCCTTTTTACCCCAAAATAATGGGAATTTCTGCATTTTTGCCACAAAATAAGGGAAGTTTCTGCAATTTTATCCTAAAATAAGTTAAATTTCTATACTTTTGCCTCAAAATAAGAGAAATTTCTGCCTATTTGGCCCAAAATAAGGGGGATTTCTGCATGTTTGCCCACAATTAAAAGAAAGTTTTGTATTTTCTTCCAAAATTAAGGGGAATTTATGCCTTTTTCCCCTAAAATAAGGGGAATTTCTGCCCTTTTGCCCCAAAATAAGGGGAATTTAGTTTTTTTGGCCTAAAATAAGGGTAATTTCTATTTTTGGCCTAAAATAATGAGAATTTCTGACTTTTTGCCTTAAAATAAGGAAAATTTCTGCATTTTTGCTCGAAAATATAGGGAATTTCAACATTTTTGACCCAAAATAAGAGGAATTTATGCCTTTTTGCCCCAAAAATTAGGGTAATTTCTGCCTTTTTGCCCCCAAAATAGGTGCATTACTGTCTTTTTGTTCAAAATAAGGGAAATTTCTGCATTTTTGCCCAAAATTAAGTAGAATTTCTCATTATTGCCCTAAAATAAGAAGAATTTCTGCCTTTTTGGCACAAAATATGAGGAATTTCAGGCTTTTTGCCCTAAAATAAGGGTAATTTCTGCAATTTGCCCCCTAATAAGTTGAATTTCTGCCTTTATGACCTGAAAGAACGGTAATTTCTAAAATTTTTACAAAGATAAGGGAAATTTCTGCAATTTTACCCCAAAATAAGGGAAATTTTTGCAATTTTGTCGAAAAAAAGGGAAATCTCAGCAATTTTGCACCACAATAAGGGGAATTTCTGCTTTTTTGCCCCAAAATTAGGGGAATTTCTGAATTTTTGCTTAAAAATTAGAAGCATTACTGCATTTTTACCCCAAAATAGATGAAATTTCTGCAATTTGCCTCAAAATAAAGGAAATTTCTGCAATTTTGTCCCAAAAAAGAGATATTTCTGCATTTTTGCCCCAAATAATAGGGATTTTTGCGTTTTTGCCCCAAAATTAGTGAAATTTCTGAATTTTACTCAAAAATTAGAAGCATTACTGCATTTTTGCCCCAAAATATGGGAAATTTCTGCAATTTTGTTCCAAAATAAGGGAAATTTCTGCCTTTTTACCCCAAAATAATGGGAATTTCTGCATTTTTGCCACAAAATAAGGGAAGTTTCTGCCATTTTATCCTAAAATAAGTAAAATTTCTATTCTTTTGCCTCAAAATAAGGGAAATTTCTGCCTATTTGGCCCAAAATAAGGGGGAGTTCTGCATTTTTGCCCACAATTAGAAGAAAATTCTGCATTTTCTTCCAAAATTAAGGGGAATTTCTGCCTATTTGCCCTAAAATAAGGGGAATTTCTGCCCTTTTGCCCCAAAATAAGGGGAACTTAGTCTTTTTGGCCTAAAATAAGGGTAATTTCTATTTTTGGCCTAAAATAATGAGAATTTCTGTCTTTTTGCCCTAAAATAAAGAAAATTTCTGCATTTTTGCTCCAAAATAAGGGGAATTTCACCATTTTTGCCCCAAAATAATTGGAATTTCTGCCTTTTTGCCCCAAAAAATTAGGGTAATTTCTGCCTTTTTGCCCCCAAATTAGGTGCATTAGTGTCTTTTTGTTCAAAATAAGGGATTTCTGCATTTTTGCCCAAAATTAAGTGGAATTTCTCATTTTTGCCCTAAAATAAGAAGAATTTCTGCCTTTTTGGCACAAAAATAAGAGGAATTTCAGGCTTTTTGCCCTAAAATAAGGGTAATTTCTGCAATTTGCCCCCTAATAAGTGGAATTTCTGCCTTTATAACCTGAAAAAAGAAGAATTTCTGTATTTTTGCCCAAAATAAAGGAAATTTCTACAATTTTACCCCAAAATAAAGGAAGATATTGCAATTTTGTCCAAAGAAAGAAAAATCTCAGCAATTTTCCCCCACAATAACGGGAAGTTCTGCTTTTTTGCCACAAAATTAGGGAAATTTCTAAATTTTTGCTCCAAAATTAGAAGCATTACTGCATTTTTACCCCAAAATAAGGGAAATTTCTGCAATTTTACCCCAAAATAAGGGAAATTTTTGCAATTTTGTCCAAAGAATAGGAAATCTCAGCAATTTTGCCCCACAATAAGGGGATATTCTTCCTTTTTGCCTAAAAATTAGGGGAATTTCTGAATTTTTGCTCCAAAATTAGAAGCATTACTGCATTTTTACTCCAAAATATAAGAAATTTCTGCAATTTTACCCCAAAATAAGGAAAATTTTTGCAATTTTGTCCAAAAAAAGGGAGATCTCAGCAATTTTGCCCCACAATAATGGAAATTTCTGCGTTTTTGCCCCAAAATTATGGGAATTTCTGCCTTTTTGCCTTCAAATTAGGTGCATTACTGTCTTTTTGCACAAAATAAGGGAAATTTCTGCATTTTTGCCCAAAATTAAGTGGAATTTCTGATTTTTGCCCTAAAATAAAAAGAATTTCTGCCTTTAAGGCAAAAAATAAGGGGAATTTCAGCCTTTTGGCCCTAAAATAAGGGTATTTTCTGCAAATTGCCCCCTAATAAGTGGAATTTCTGCCTTTATGACCTGAAAGAAGGGAAATTTCTAATATTTTTGCCCTAGATAAGGGAAATTTCTGCAATTTTACCCCAAAATAAGGAAAATTTTTGCAATTTTGTCCAAAAAAAGAAAAATCTCAGCAATTTTTTTCCACAATAAGGGGAATTTCTGCATTTTTGCCCCAAAATTAGGAGAATTTCTGAATTTTTCCTCCATAATTAGAAGCATTACTGCATTTTTACCCCAAAATAAGGGAAATTTCTGCAATTTGCCTCAAAATAAAGGAAATTTCTGCAATTTTGTCCCAAAAAAGAAATATTTCTGCATTTTTGCCCCAAAATAATAGGGATTTTTGCCTTTTTGATTCAAAATTAGTGAAATTTCTGAATTTTGCCCCAAAATTAGCAGCATTACTGCATTTTTGCCCCAAAATATGGGAAATTTCTGCAATTTTGTTCAAAATAAGGGAAATTTCTGCCTTTATACCCCAAAATAATGAGAATTTCTGCATTTTTGCCACAAAATAAAGGAAGTTTCTGCAATTTTTTCTTAAAATAAGTTAAATTTCTATTCTTTTGCAACAAAATAAGGGAAATTTCTGCCTATTTGGCCCAAAATAAGGGGAATTTCTGCATTTTTGCCCAAAATTAAGGGAAATTTCTGCATTTTTGCCCAAAATTAAGGGGAATTTTTGCCTTTTTGCCCCCAAATTAGGGGAATTTATGCATTTTTACCACCAAATTAGGTGCATTACTGTGTTTTTGCCCCAAAATAATAGAAATTTCTGCATTTTTGGCCAAAATTATGTGGAATTTCTGCCTTTTTGCTCTAAAATAAGAAGAATTTCTGCCTTTTTGGCACAAAATAAGAGGAAATTCAGGCTTTTTTCCTAAAATACGGGTAAGTTCTAGTATTTGCCACCAAAAAAGCGTAATTTCTGCCCTTTTGCCATGAAATAAAAGGAATTTCTGCATTTTTGCCACAAGATAAAGGAAATTTCTGCAATTTTGCTTAAAAATAAGGGAAATTTCTGCAATTTTGTCCAAAAAAAAGGAAATTTCATTAATTTCCCCCACAATAAGGGGAATTTCTGTCTTTTTGCCCCAAAATTAACGAAATTTCTGATTTTTACCCTAAAATTAGAGGCATTACAGAATTTTTGCCACAAAATAAGGGAAATTTCAGCGATTTGCCTCAAAAAAAAAGAATTTTCTGCCTTTTTGACCCAAAAAAGGAAATTTCGGAATTTTTGCCCCCAAATAAATGGAATTTCTGCATTTTTGCCCCAAAATTAGTGGAATTTCTAATATTTGCCACAAAATTAGAAGCATTAGTGCATTTTTGCCCAAAAATATGGGAAATTTCTGCAATTTTGTTCCAAAATAAAGGGAATTTCTGCCTTTCTACCCCAAAATAATGGGAATTTCTTCATTTTTGCCACAAAATAAGGTAAATTTCTGCAATATTATCCTAAAATAAGTTAAAGTTCTATACTTTTGCCCCAAAATAAGGGAAATTCCTGCCTTTTTGGCCCCAAATAAAGGGAATTTCTGCATTTTTGCCCCAAATTAAGAAAAATTTCTGCATTTTTGCACAAATATAAGGTTAATTTCTGTATTTTTGGCCTAAAATAAGAGCAATTTCTGCATTTTTGCCCCAAAATAAAGGGAATTTCTGTATTTTTGCCCTGTATTAAGAAAAATTTTTGCATTTTTGCTCCAAAATAATAGGAATTTCTGCAATTTTTCCCAAAATTAGGGGAATTTCTGTAATTATGCCCCAAATAAGGGAAATTTCTGCAATTTTGCCCTAAAATTAGGGTAATTTCTGCTTTTTGCCCCATAATAAGGGAAATTTATGCAATTTTGCACCAAAATAATGGAATTTTCTTCATTTTTGCTCCAAAATAAAAAAAATTTCTGACTTTTTGCCCCAAAATGAGGAGAATTTCTGCCGTTTTGCCCCCAAATAAAAGGAATTTCTGCATTTTTACCACAAAATAATAGGAATTTCTGCCTTTTGCAACAAAATTAGTGAAATTTCTTAATTTTGTCCCAAAATTAGTGAAATTTCTGAATTTTGCTCCAAAATTAGAAACATTACTGGTTTTTTGCCCAAAAATATGGAAAATTTCAGCAATTTTGTTACAAAATAAGAGAAATTTCTTCCTTTTTACAACAAAATAATGGGAATTTCTGCATTTTTTCAACAAAATAAGGGAAGTTTCTGCAATTTTATCCTAGAATAAGTTAAATTTCTAAACTTTTGCCACAAAATAAAGGAAATTTCTGCCTATTTGGCTAAAAACAAAGGGAATTTCTGCATTTTTGCCACAAAGTAAGTGGAATTTCTGATTTTTGCCCTAAAATAAAAAGAATTTCTGCCTTTAAGGCAAAAAATAAGGGGATTTTCAGTCTTTTTGCCCTAAAATAAGGGTAATTTCTGCAATGGGCCCCCTAATAAGTGGAATTTCTGCCTTTATGACCTGAAAGAACGGTAATTTCTAAAATTTTTACCAAGATAAGGGAAATTTCTGCAATTTTACCCCAAAATAAGGGAAATTTTTGCAATTTTGTCCAAAAAAAAAAAGAAATCTCAGCAATTTTGCCCCACAATAAGGGGAATTTCTGCATTTTTGCCCCAAAATTAAGGGAATTTCTGAATTTTTGCTCTAAAATTAGAAGCATTACTGCATTTTTACCCCAAAATATAGTAAATTTCTGAAATTTGCCTCAAAATAAAGGAAATTTCTGCCATTTAGTCCCAAAAAAGAGATATTTCTGAATTTTTGCCCCAAATAATAGGGATTTTTGCCTTTTTGCCCCAAAATTAGTGAAATTTCTGAATTTTGTTCCAAAATTAGAAGCATTACTGTATTTTTGCCCCAAAATATGGGAAATTTCTGCAATTTTGTTTAAAAAGAAGGGAAATTTCTTCCTTTTTACCCCAAAATAATAGGAATTTCTGCATTTATGCCACAAAATAAAGGAAGTTTCTGCAATTTTATCCTAAAATAAATTAAATTTCTATACTTTTGCCTCAAAATAAGGGAAATTTCTGCCTATTTGGCCCAAAATAAGGGGGATTTCTGCATTTTTGCCCACAATTAAAAGAAAGTTCTGCATTTTCGTCCAAAATTAAGGGGAATTTCTGCCTTTTTGCCCTAAAATAAGGGGAATTTCTGCCCTTTTGCCCCAAAATAAGGGGAATTTAGTCTTTTTGGCCTAAAATAAGGGTAATTTCTATTTTTGGCGTAAAATAATGAGAATTTCTGTCTTTTTGCCCTAAAATAAGGAAAATTTCTGCATTTTTGCTCCAAAATAAGGGGAATTTCAGCATTTTTGCCCCAAAATAAGGGGAATTTCTCCTTTTATGACCTGAAAAAAGAGGAATTTCTGTATTTTTGCCCAAGATAAAGGAAATTTCTGCAATTTTACCCCAAAATAAAGGAAGATTTTGCAATTTTGTCCAAAGTAAGAAAAATCTCAGCAATTTTCCCCCACAATAAGAAGAAGTTCTGCCTTTTTGCCCCTAAATTAAGGGAATTTCTTAATTTTTGCTTCAAAATTAGAAGCATTACTGCATTTTTACCCGAAAATAAGGGAAATTTCTGCAATTTTACCCGAAAATAAGGGAAATTTTTGCAATTTTGTCCAAAGAAAGGGAAATCTCAGCAATTTTGCCCCACAATAAAAGAAATTTCTGCCTTTTTTCCTCAAAATTAGGGGAATTTCTAAATTTTTGCTACAAAATTGGAAGCATTACTGCATTTTTACCCCAAAATATGGGAAATTTCTGCAATTTTACCACAAAATAAGGGAAATTTTTGCAATTTTGTCCAAAAACAGCGAGATCTCAGCAATTTTGCCCCACAATAAGGGAAATTTCTGCCTTTTTGCCCCAAAATTAGGGGAATTTCTGCCTTTCTGCCTTCAAATTATGTGCATTACTGTCTTTTTGCCCAAAATAAAGAAAATTTCTGCATTTTTGCCCAAAATTAAGTGGAATTTCTGATTTATGCCCTAAAATAAAAAGAATTTCTGCCTTTAAAGCCAAAAATAAGGGGATTTTCAGTCTTTTTGCCCTAAAATAAAGGTAATTTCTGCAATTTGCCCTCTAATAAGTGGAATTTCTGCTTTTATGACCTGAAAGAACGGTAATTTCTAAAATTTTTACCAAGATAAGGGAAATTTCTGCAATTTTACCCCAAAATAAGGGAAATTTTTGCAATTTTGTCCAAAAAAAGGGAAATCTCAGCATTTTTGCCCCACAATAAGGGGAAGTTCTGCCTTTTCCCCCCAAAATTAGAGGAATTTCTAAATTTTTGCTCCAAAATTAGAAGCATTACTGCATTTTTACCCCAAAATAAGGGAAATTTCTGCAATTTTACCCCAAAATAAGGGAAATTTTTGCAATTTTGTCCAAAAAAAGGAAGATCTCAGCAATTTTGCCCCACAATAAAGGAAATTTCTGCCTTTTTGCCCCAAAATTAGGGGAATTTCTGCCTTTTTGCCTTCAAATTATGTGCATTACTGTCTTTTTGCCCAAAATAAGGGAAATTTCTTCATTTTTGCCCAAAATTAAGTGGAATTTCTGATTTATGCCCTAAAATAAAAAGAATTTCTGCCTTTAAGGCAAAAAATAAGGGGAATTTCAGTCTTTTTGCCCTAAAATAAGGGTATTTTCTGCAAATTGCCCCCTAATAAGTGGAATTTCTGCCTTTATGACCTGAAAGAAGGGGAATTTCTAACATATTTGCCCAAGATAAGGGAAATTTCTGCAATTTTACATCAAAATAAGGGAAATTTTTGCAATTTTGTCCAAAAAAAGGGAAATCTCAGCAATTTTTTTGCACAATAAGGGGAATTTCTGCTTTTTTCCCTAAAATTAGGGAAATTTCTGAATTTTTCCTCCATAATTAGAATTATTACTGCATTTTTACCTTAAAATAAGGAAAATTTCGGCAATTTGCCTCAAAATAAAGGAAATTTCTGCAATTTTGTCCCAAAAAAGGGATATTTCTGAATTTTTGCCCCAAAATAATAGGGATTTTTGCCTTTTTGCCTCAAAATTAGTGAAATTTCTGAATTTTGCCCCAAAATTAGCAGCATTACTGCATTTTTGCCCCAACATATGGGAAATTTCTGCAATTTTGTTTCTAAATAAGGGAAATTTCTGCCTTTTTACCCCAAAATAATGGGAATTTCTGCATTTTTGCCACAAAATAAGGGAAGTTTCGGCAATTTTATCCTAAAATAAGTTAAATTTCTATCCTTTTGCCTCAAAATAAGGGAAATTTCTGCCTATTTGGCCCAAAATAAGGGGGATTTCTGCATTTTTGCCCACAATTAAAAGAAAGTTCTGCATTTTCGTCCAAAATTAAGGGGAATTTCTGCCTTTTTGCCCTAAAATAAGGGGAATTTCTGCCCTTTTGCCCCAAAATAGGGTGAATTTAGTCTTTTTGCCCTAAAATAAGGGTAATTTTTATTTTTGCCCTAAAATAATGTGAATTTCTGTCTTTTTGCCTTAAAATAAGGAAAATTTCTGCATTTTTGCACGAAAATAAGGGGAATTTCAGCATTTTTGACCCAAAATAAGAGGAATTTCTGCCTTTTTGCCTCAAAAATTAGGGTAATTTCTGCCTTTTTTCCCCCAAATTAGGTGCATTACTGTCTTTTTGTTCAAAATAAGGGAAATTTCTGCATTTTTGCCCAAAATTAAGTGGAATTTCTCATTTTTGCCCTAAAATAAGAAGAATTTCTGCCTTTTGGCACAAAATAAGAGGAATTTCAGGTTTTTCGCCCTAAAATAAGGGTAATTTCTGCAATTTGCCCCCTAATAAGTAGAATTTCAGCCTTTATGACCTGAAAAAGAGGAATTTTTGTATTTTTGCCCAAGATAAAGGAAATTTCTACAATTTTACCCCGAAATAAAGGAAGATTTTGCAATTTTGTCCAAAGAAAGAAAAATCTCAGCAATTTTCCCCCAAAATAAGGGGAATTTCTGCCTTTTTGCCTCAAAATTAAGGGAATTTCTGAATTTTTGCTCCAAAATTAGAAGCATTACTGCATTTTTACCCCAAAATATGGGAAATTTCTGCAATTTTACCCCAAAATAAGGGAAATTTTTGCAATTTTGTCCAAAAAAAGGGAGATCTCAGCAATTTTGCCCCACAATAAAGGAAATTTCTGCCTTTTTGCCCCAAAATTAGGGGAATTTCTGCCTTTTTGCCTTCAAATTATGTGCATTACTGTCTTTTTGCCCAAAATAAGGGAAATTTCTTCATTTTTGCCCAAAATTAAGTGGAATTTCTGATTTATGCCCTAAATAAAAAGAATTTCTGCCTTTAAGGCAAAAAATAATGGGAATTTCAGTCTTTTTGCCCTAAAATAAGGGTATTTTCTGCAAATTGCCCCCTAATAAGTGGAATTTCTGCCTTTATGACCTGAAAGAAGGGGAATTTCTAACATATTTGCCCAAGATAAGGGAAATTTCTGCAATTTTACATCAAAATAAGGGAAATTTTTGCAATTTTGTCCAAAAAAAGGGAAATCTCAGCAATTTTTCCGCACAATAAGGGGAATTTCTGCTTTTTTCCCTAAAATTAGGGAAATTTCTGAATTTTTCCTCCATAATTAGAATTATTACTGCATTTTTACCCCAAAATAAGGAAAATTTCGGCAATTTGCCTCAAAATAAAAGAAATTTCTGCAATTTTGTCCCAAAAAAGGGATATTTCTGAATTTTTGCCCCAAAATAATAGGGATTTTTGCCTTTTTGCCTCAAAATTAGTGAAATTTCTGAATTTTGCCCCAAAATTAGCAGCATTACTGCATTTTTGCCCCAAAATATGGGAAATTTCTGCAATTTTGTTCCTAAATAAGGGAAATTTCTGCCTTTTTACCCCAAAGTAATGGGAATTTCTGCATTTTTGCCACAAAATAAGGGAAGTTTCTGCAATTTTATCCTAAAATAAGTTAAATTTCTATCCTTTTGCCTCAAAATAAGGGAAATTTCTGCCTATTTGGCCCAAAATAAGGGGGATTTCTGCATTTTTGCCCACAATTAAAAGAAAGTTCTGCATTTTCGTCCAAAATTAAGGGGAATTTCTGCCTTTTTGCCCTAAAATAAGGGGAATTTCTGCCCTTTTGCCCCAAAATAAGGGGAATTTAGTTTTTTTGGCCTAAAATAAGGGTAATTTCTATTTTTGGCCTAAAATAATGAGAATTTCTGTCTTTTTGCCTTAAAATAAGGAAAATTTCTGCTTTTTTGCTCGAAAATAAAGGGAATTTCAGCATTTTTGACCCAAAATAAGAGGAATTTATGCCTTTTTGCCCCAAAAATTAGGGTAATGTCTGCCTTTTTGCCCCCAAAATAGGTGCATTACTGTCTTTTTGTTCAAAATAAGGGAAATTTCTGCATTTTTGCCCAAAATTAAGTAGAATTTCTCATTATTGCCCTAAAATAAGAAGATTTTCTGCCTTTTTGGCACAAAATATGAGGAATTTCAGGCTTTTTGCCCTAAAATAAGGGTAATTTCTGCAATTTGCCCCCTAATAAGTGGAATTTCTGCCTTTATGACCTGAAAGAAGAGGAATTTCTGTATTTTTGCCCAAAATAAAGGAAATTTCTACAATTTTACCCCAAAATATAGGAAGATTTTGCAATTTTGTCCAAAGAAAGAAAAATCTCAGCAATTTTCCCCCACAATAAAGGGAAGTTCTGCCTTTTTGCCCCAAAATTAGGGGAATTTCTAAATTTTGGCTCCAAAATTAGAAACATTACTGCATTTTTACCCCAAAATAAGGGAAATTTCTGCAATTTTACCCCAAAATAAGGGAAATATTTGCAATTTTGTCCAAAGAAAGGGAAATCTCAGCAATTTTGCCCAACAATAAGGGGATATTCTGCCTTTTTGCCTAAAAATTAGGGTAATTTCTGAATTTTTGCTCCAAAATTAGAAGCATTACTGCATTTTTACCCCAAAATATGGGAAATTTCTGCAATTTTACCCCAAAA
Source organism: Micromys minutus (assembly GCF_963924665.1). Taxonomy (NCBI): domain Eukaryota; kingdom Metazoa; phylum Chordata; class Mammalia; order Rodentia; family Muridae; genus Micromys; species Micromys minutus. The sequence goes on from NW_027667727.1 coordinate 341,604, forward strand.
TAAGGGAAATTTTTGCAATTTTGTCCAAAAAAAGGAAGATCTCAGCAATTTTGCCCCACAATAAAGGAAATTTTTGCCCCAAAATTAGGGGAATTTCTGCCTTTTTGCCTTCAAATTATGTGCATTACTGTCTTTTTGCCCAAAATAAGGGAAATTTCTTAATTTTTGCCCAAAATTAAGTGGAATTTCTGATTTATGCCCTAAAATAAAAAGAATTTCTGCCTTTAAGGCAAAAAATAAGGGGAATTTCAGTCTTTTTGCCCTAAAATAAGGGTATTTTCTGCAAATTGCCCCCTAATAAGTGGAATTTCTGCCTTTATGACCTGAAAGAAGGGGAATTTCTAACATATTTGCCCAAGATAAGGGAAATTTCTGCAATTTTACATCAAAATAAGGGAAATTTTTGCAATTTTGTCCAAAAAAAGGGAAATCTCAGCAATTTTTCCGCACAATAAGGGGAATTTCTGTTTTTTTCCCTAAAATTAGGGAAATTTCTGAATTTTTCCTCCATAATTAGAATTATTACTGCATTTTTACCCCAAAATAAGGAAAATTTCGGCAATTTGCCTCAAAATAAAAGAAATTTCTGCAATTTTGTCCCAAAAAAGGGATATTTCTGAATTTTTGCCCCAAAATAATAGGGATTTTTGCCTTTTTGCCTCAAAATTAGTGAAATTTCTGAATTTTGCCCCAAATTAGCAGCATTACTGCATTTTTGCCCCAAAATATGGGAAATTTCTGCAATTTTGTTCCTAAATAAGGGAAATTTCTGCCTTTTTACCCCAAAATAATGGGAATTTCTGCATTTTTGCCACAAAATAAGGGAAGTTTCTGCAATTTTATCCTAAAATAAGTTAAATTTCTATCCTTTTGCCTCAAAATAAGGGAAATATCTGCCTATTTGGCCCAAAATAAGGGGGATTTCTGCATTTTTGCCCACAATTAAAAGAAAGTTCTGCATTTTCGTCCAAAATTAAGGGGAATTGCTGGCTTTTTGCCCTAAAATAAGGGGAATTTCTGCCCTTTTGCCCCAAAATAGGGTGAATTTAGTCTTTTTGGCCTAAAATAAGGGTAATTTCTATTTTTGTCCTAAAATAATGTGAATTTCTGTCTTTTTGCCTTAAAATAATAAAAATTTCTGCATTTTTGCACGAAAATAAGGGGAATTTCAGCATTTTTGACCCAAAATAAGAGGAATTTCTGCCTTTTTGCCTCAAAAATTAGGGTAATTTCTGCCTTTTTGCCCCCAAATTAGGTGCATTACTGTCTTTTTGTTCAAAATAAGGGAAATTTCTGCATTTTTGCCCAAAATTAAGTGGAATTTCTCATTTTTGCCCTAAAATAAGAAGAATTTCTGCCTTTTGGCACAAAATAAGAGGAATTTCAGGTTTTTCGCCCTAAAATAAGGGTAATTTCTGCAATTTGCCCCCTAATAAGTAGAATTTCAGCCTTTATAACCTGAAAAAGAGGAATTTTTGTATTTTTGCCCAAGATAAAGGAAATTTCTACAATTTTACCCCAAAATAAAGGAAGATTTTGCAATTTTGTCCAAAGAAAGAAAAATCTCAGCAATTTTCCCCCAAAATAAGGGGAATTTCTGCCTTTTTGCCTCAAAATTAGGGGAATTTCTGAATTTTTGCTCCAAAATTAGAAGCATTACTGCATTTTTACCCCAAAATATGGGAAATTTCTGCAATTTTACCCCAAAATAAGGGAAATTTTTGCAATTTTGTCCAAAAAAAGGGAGATCTCAGCAATTTTGCCCCACAATAAAGGAAATTTCTGCCTTTTTGCCACAAAATTAGGGGAATTTCTGCCTTTTTGCCTTCAAATTATGTGCATTACTGTCTTTTTGCCCAAAATAAGGGAAATTTCTTCATTTTTGCCCAAAATTAAGTGGATTTTCTGATTTATGCCCTAAATAAAAAGAATTTCTGCCTTTAAGGCAAAAAATAATGGGAATTTCAGCCTTTTTGCCCTAAAATAAGGGTATTTTCTGCAAATTGCTCCCTAATAAGTGGAATTTCTGCCTTTATGACCTGAAAGAAGGGGAATTTCTAACATATTTGCCCAAGATAAGGGAAATTTCTGCAATTTTACATCAAAATAAAGAAAATTTTTGCAATTTTGTCCAAAAAAAAAGGGAAATCTCAGCAATTTTTCCGCACAATAAGGGGAATTTCTGCTTTTTTCCCTAAAATTAGGGAAATTTCTGAATTTTTCCTCCATAATTAGAATTATTACTGCATTTTTACCCCAAAATAAGGAAAATTTCGGCAATTTGCCTCAAAATAAAAGAAATTACTGCAATTTTGTCCCAAAAAAAGGATATTTCTGAATTTTTGCCCCAAAATAATAGGGATTTTTGCCTTTTTGCCTCAAAATTAGTGAAATTTATGAATTTTGCCCCAAAATTAGCAGCATTACTGCATTTTTGCCCCAAAATATGGGAAATTTCTGCAATTTTGTTCCTAAATAAGGGAAATTTCTGCCTTTTTACCCCAAAATAATGGGAATTTCTCCATTTTTGCCACAAAATAAGGGAAGTTTCTGCAATTTTATCCTAAAATAAGTTAAATTTCTATCCTTTTGCCTCAAAATAAGGGAAATATCTGCCTATTTGGCCCAAAATAAGGGGGATTTCTGCATTTTTGCCCACAATTAAAAGAAAGTTCTGCATTTTCGTCCAAAATTAAGGGGAATTTCGGCCTTTTTGCCCTAAAATAAGGGGAATTTCTGCCCTTTTGCCCCAAAATAGGGTGAATTTAGTCTTTTTGGCCTAAAATAAGGGTAATTTCTATTTTTGTCCTAAAATAATGTGAATTTCTGTCTTTTTGCCTTAAAATAAGGAAAATTTCTGCATTTTTGCACGAAAATAAGGGGAATTTCAGCATTTTTGACCCAAAATAAGAGGAATTTCTGCCTTTTTGCCTCAAAAATTAGGGTAATTTCTGCCTTTTTGCCCCCAAATTAGGTGCATTACTGTCTTTTTGTTCAAAATAAGGGAAATTTCTGCATTTTTGCCAAAAATTAAGTGGAATTTCTCATTTTTGCCCTAAAATAAGAAGAATTTCTGCCTTTTGGCACAAAATAAGAGGAATTTCAGGTTTTTCGCACTAAAATAAGGGTAATTTCTGCAATTTGCCCCCTAATAAGTAGAATTTCAGCCTTTATGACCTGAAAAAGAGGAATTTTTGTATTTTTGCCCAAGATAAAGGAAATTTCTACAATTTTACCCCAAAATAAAGGAAGATTTTGCAATTTTGTCCAAAGAAAGAAAAATCTCAGCAATTTTCCCCCAAAATAAGGGGAATTTCTGCCTTTTTGCCTCAAAATTAGGGGAATTTCTGAATTTTTGCTCCAAAATTAGAAGCATTACTGCATTTTTACCCCAAAATATGGGAAATTTCTGCAATTTTACCCCAAAATAAGGGAAATTTTTGCAATTTTGTTCAAAAAAAGGGAGATCTCAGCAATTTTGCCCCACAATAAAGGAAATTTCTGCCTTTTTGCCCCAAAATTAGGGTAATTTCTGCCTTTTTGCCGTCAAATTATGTGCATTACTGTCTTTTTGCCCAAAATAAGGGAAATTTCTTAATTTTTGCCCAAAATTAAGTGGAATTTCTGATTTATGCCCTAAATAAAAAGAATTTCTGCCTTTAGGGAAAAAATAATGGGAATTTCAGCCTTTTTGCCCTAAAATAAGGGTATTTTCTGCAAATTGCCCCCTAATAAGTGGAATTTCTGCCTTTATGACCTGAAAGAAGGGGAATTTCTAACATATTTGCCCAAGACAAGGGAAATTTCTGCAATTTTACATCAAAATAAGGAAAATTTTTGCAATTTTGTCCAAAAAAAAGGGAAATCTCAGCAATTTTTCCGCACAATAAGGGGAATTTCTGCTTTTTTCCCTAAAATTAGGGAAATTTCTGAATTTTTCCTCCATAATTAAAATTATTACTGCATTTTTACCCCAAAATAAGGAAAATTTCGGCAATTTGCCTCAAAATAAAAGAAATTACTGCAATTTTGTCCCAAAAAAGGGATATTTCTGAATTTTTGCCACAAAATAATAGGGATTTTTGCCTTTTTGCCTCAAAATTAGTGAAATTTATGAATTTTGCCCCAAAATTAGCAGCATTACTGCATTTTTGCCCCAAAATATGGGAAATTTCTGCAATTTTGTTCCTAAATAAGGGAAATTTCTGCCTTTTTACCCCAAAATAATGGGAATTTCTGCATTTTTGCCACAAAATAAGGGAAGTTTCTGCAATTTTATCCTAAAATAAGTTAAATTTCTATCCTTTTGCCTCAAAATAAGGGAAATTTCTGCCTATTTGGCCCAAAATAAGGGGGATTTCTGCATTTTTGCCCACAATTAAAAGAAAGTTCTGCATTTTCGTCCAAAATTAAGGGGAATTTCTGCCTTTTTGCCCTAAAATAAGGGGAATTTCTGCCCTTTTGCCCCAAAATAAGGGGAATTTAGTTTTTTTGGCCTAAAATAAGGGTAATTTCTATTTTTGGCCTAAAATAATGAGAATTTCTGTCTTTTTGCCTTAAAATAAGGAAAATTTCTGCTTTTTTGCTCGAAAATAAAGGGAATTTCAGCATTTTTGACCCAAAATAAGAGGAATTTATGCCTTTTTGCCCCAAAAATTAGGGTAATGTCTGCCTTTTTGCCCCCAAAATAGGTGCATTACTGTCTTTTTGTTCAAAATAAGGGAAATTTCTGCATTTTTGCCCAAAATTAAGTAGAATTTCTCATTATTGCCCTAAAATAAGAAGAATTTCTGCCTTTTTGGCACAAAATATGAGGAATTTCAGGCTTTTTGCCCTAAAATAAGGGTAATTTTTGCAATTTGCCCCCTAATAAGTGGAATTTCTGCCTTTATGACCTGAAAGAAGAGGAATTTCTGTATTTTTGCCCAAAATAAAGGAAATTTCTACAATTTTACCCCAAAATATAGGAAGATTTTGCAATTTTGTCCAAAGAAAGAAAAATCTCAGCAATTTTCCCCCACAATAAAGGGAAGTTCTGCCTTTTTGCCCCAAAATTAGGGGAATTTCTAAATTTTTGCTCCAAAATTAGAAACATTACTGCATTTTTACCCAAAAATAAGGGAAATTTCTGCAATTTTACCCCAAAATAAGGGAAATATTTGCAATTTTGTCCAAAGAAAGGGAAATCTCAGCAATTTTGCCCAGCAATAAGGGGATATTCTGCCTTTTTGCCTAAAAATTAGGGGAATTTCTGAATTTTTGCTCCAAAATTAGAAGCATTACTGCATTTTTACCCCAAAATATGGGAAATTTCTGCAATTTTACCCCAAAATAAGGGAAATTTTTGCAATTTTGTCCAAAAAAAGGAAGATCTCAGCAATTTTGCCCCACAATAAAGGAAATTTCTGCCTTTTGCCCCAAAATTAGGGGAATTTCTGCCTTTTTGCCTTCAAATTATGTGCATTACTTTCTTTTTGCCCAAAATAAGGGAAATTTCTTTATTTTTGCCCTAAATTAAGTGGAATTTCTGATTTATGCCCTAAAAAAAAAATTTCTGCCTTTAAGGCAAAAAATAAGGGGAATTTCAGTCTTTTTCCCCTAAAATAAGGGTATTTTCTGCAAATTGCCCCCTAATAAGTGGAATTTCTGCCTTTATGACCTGAAAGAAGGGGAATTTCTAACATATTTGACCAAGATAAGGGAAATTTCTGCAATTTTACATCAAAATAAGGGAAATTTTTGCAATTTTGTCCAAAAAAAGGGAAATCTCAGCAATTTTTCCGCACAATAAGGGGAATTTCTGCTTTTTTCCCTAAAATTAGGGAAATTTCTTAATTTTTCCTCCATAATTAGAATTATTACTGCATTTTTACCTTAAAATAAGGGAAATTTCTGCAATTTTACCCCAAAATAAGGAAAATTTTTGCAATTTTGTCCAAAAAAAGGGAAATCTCAGCAATTTTGCCCCACAATAAGGGGAATTTCTGCCTTTTTGCCCCAAAATTAGTGAAATTTCTGAATTTTGCTCAAAAATTAGAAGCATTACTGCATTTTTGCCCCAAAATATGGGAAATTTCTGCAATTTTGTTCCAAAATAAGGGAAATTTCTTCCTTTTTACGCAAAAATAATGGGAATTTCTGCATTTTTGCCACAAAATAAGGGAAGTTTCTGCAATTTTATCCTAAAATAAGTAAAATTTCTCTTCTTTTGCCTCAAAATAAGGGAAATTTCTGCCTATTTGGCCCAAAATAAGGGGGATTTCTGCATTTTTGCCGACAATTAAAAGAAAGTTCTGCATTTTCGTCCAAAATTAAGGGGAATTTCTGCCTTTTTGCCCTAAAATAAGGGGAATTTCTGCTCTTTTGCCCCAAAATAAGGGGAATTTAGTCTTTTTGGCCTAAAATAAGGTTAATTTCTATTTTTGGCCTAAAATAATGAGAATTTCTGTCTTTTTGCCCTAAAATAAGGAAAATTTCTGGATTTTTGCTCCAATATAAGGGGAATTTCAGCATTTTTGCCCCAAAATAAGTGGAATTTCTGCCTTTCTGCCCCAAAAAATTAGGGTAATTTCTGCCTTTTTGCCCCCAAATTAGGTGCATTAGTGTATTTTTGTTCAAAATAAGGGAAATTTCTGCATTTTTGTTTAAAATTAAGTGGAATTTCTAATTTTTTCCCTAAAATAAAAAGATTTTCTGCCTTTTTGGCACAAAATAAGAGGAATTTCAGGCTTTTTGCCTTAAAATAAGGGTAATTTCTGCAATTTGCCCCCTAATAAGTGGAATTTCTGCCTTTATGACCTGAAAGAATAGGAATTTCTGTATTTTTGCCCAAGATAAAGGAAATTTCTGCAATTTTACCCCAAAGTAAAGAAAGATTTTTCAATTTTGTCCAAAGAAAAAAAATCTCAGCAATTTTCCCCCACAATAAGGGGAAGTTCTGCATTTTCCCCCAAAATTAGAGGAATTTCTTAATTTTTGCTCCAAAATTAGAAGCACTACTGCATTTTTACCCCAAAATAAGGGAAATTTCTGCAATTTTACCCCAAAATATGGGAAATTTTTGTAATTTGGTCCAAAGAAAGGGAAATCTCAGCAATTTTGCCCCACAATAAGGGGAATTTCTTCATTTTTGCCTCAAAATTAGGGGAATTTCTGAATTTTTGCTCCAAAATTAGAAGCATTACTGCATTTTTACCCCAAAATATGGGAAATTTCTGCAATTTTACCCCAAAATAAGGGAATTTTTTGCAATTTTGTCCAAAAAAAGGGAGATCTCAGCAATTTTGCCCCACAATAAGGGAAATTTCTGCCTTTTTGCCCCAAAATTAGGGGAATTTCTGCCTTATTGCCTTCAAATTATGTGCATTACTGTCTTTTTGCCCAAAATAAGGGAAATTTCTGCATTTTTTGCCCAAAATTAAGTGGAATTTCTGATTTATGCCCTAAATTAAAAAGAATTTCCGCCTTTAAGGCAAAAAATAAGGGGATTTTCAGTCTTTTTGCCCTAAAATAAGGGTAATTTCTGCAATTTGCCCCCTAATAAGTTGAATTTCTGCCTTTATGACGTGAAAGAACGGTAATTTCTAAAATTTTTACCAAGATAAGGGAAATTTCTGCAATTTTATCCCTAAATAAGGGAAATTTTTGCAATTTTGTCCAAAAAAAGGGAAATCTCAGCAATTTTGCCCCACAATAAGGGGAATTTCTGCTTTTTTGCCCCAAAATTAGGGGAATTTCTGAATTTTTGCTCCAAAATTAGAAGCATTACTGCATTTTTACCCCAAAATAGATGAAATTTCTGCAATTTGCCTCAAAATAAAGGAAATTTCTGCAATTTTGTCCCAAAAAGGGATATTTCTGCATTTTTGCCCCAAATAATAGGGATTTTTGCCCCAAAATTAGTGAAATTTCTGAATTTTACTCAAAAATTAGAAGCATTACTGCATTTTTGCCCCAAAATATGGGAAATTTCTGCAATTTTGTTCCAAAATAAGGGAAATTTCTGCCTTTTTACCCCAAAATAATGGGAATTTCTGCATTTTTGCCACAAAATAAGGGAAGTTTCTGCAATTTTATCCTAAAATAATTAAAATTTCTATTCTTTTGCCTCAAAATAAGGGAAATTTCTGCCTATTTGGCCCAAAATAAGGGGGATTTCTGCATTTTTGCCCACAATTAAAAGAAAATTCTGCATTTTCTTCCAAAATTAAGGGGAATTTCTGCCTTTTTTGCCCTAAAATAAGGGGAATTTCTTCCATTTTGCCCCAAAATAAGGGGAACTTAGTCTTTTGGCCTAAAATAAGGGTAATTTCTATTTTTGGCCTAAAATAATGAGAATTTCTGTCTTTTTGCCCTAAAATAAAGAAAATTTCTTCATTTTTGCTCCAAAATAAGGGGAATTTCAGCATTTTTGCCCCAAAATAAGTGGAATTTCTGCCTTTTTGCCCCAAAAAATTAGGGTAATTCTGCCTTTTTGCCCCCAAATTAGGTGCATTAGTGTCTTTTTTGTTCAAAATAAGGGATTTCTTCATTTTTGCCCAAAATTAAGTGGAATTTCTCATTTTTGCCCTAAAATAAGAAGAATTTCTGCCTTTTTGGCACAAAATAAGAGGAATTTCAGGCTTTTTGCCCTAAAATAAGGGTAATTACTGCAATTTGCCCCCTAATAAGTGGAATTTCTGCCTTTATGACCTGAAAGAAGAGAAATTTCTGTATTTTTGCCCAAGATAAAGGAAATTTCTGCAATTTTACCCCAAAATAAAGGAAGATTTTGAAATTTTGTCCAAAGAAAGAAAAATCTCAGCAATTTTCCCCCACAATAAGGGGAAGTTCTGCCTTTTTCTTCCAAAATTAGAGGAATTTCTTAATTTTTGCTCCAAAATTAGAAGCATTACTGCATTTTTACCCCAAAATAAGGGAAATTTCTGCAATTTTACCCCAAAATAAGGGAAATTTTTGCAATTTGGTCCAAAGAAAGGGAAATCTCAGCAATTTTGCCCCACAATAAAGGGAATTTCTGCATTTTTGCCTCAAAATTAGGGGAATTTGTGAATTTTTGCTCCAAAATTAGAAACATTACTGCATTTTTATCCCAAAATATGGGAAATTTCTGCAATTTTACTTCAAAATAAAGGAAATTTTTGCAATTTTGTCCAAAAAAAGGGAGATCTCAGCAATTTTGCCCCACAATAAGGGAAATTTCTGCCTTTTTGCCCCAAAATTAGAGGAATTTCTACCTTTTTGCCTTCAAATTATGTGCATTACTGTCTTTTTGACCAAAATAAGGGAAATTTCTGCATTTTTGCCCAAAATTAAGTGGAATTTCTGATTTATGCCCTAAATTAAAAAGAATTTCTGCCTTTAAGGCAAAAAATAAGGGGATTTTCAGTCTTTTTGCCCTAAAATAAGGGTAATTTCTGCAATTTGCCCCCTAATAAGTGGAATTTCTGCCTTTATGACGTGAAAGAACGGTAATTTCTAAAATTTTTACCAAGATAAGGGAAATTTCTGCAATTTTGTCCAAAAAAAGAGAAAACTCAGCAATTTTGCCCCACAATAAGGGGAATTTCTGCATTTTTGCCTCAAAATTAGGGGAATTTCTGAATTTTTGCTCCAAAATTAGAAGCATTACTGCATTTTAACCCCAAAATAGAGGAAATTTCTGCAATTTGCCTCAAAATAAAGGAAATTTCTGCAATTTTGTCCCAAAAAAAGGATATTTCTGCATTTTTGCCCCAAATAATAGGGATTTTTGCCTTTTTGCCCCAAAATTAGTGAAACTTCTGAAATTTGCTCAAAAATTTGAAGCATTACTGCATTTTTGCCCCAAAATATGGGAAATTTCTGCATTTTTGTTCCAAAATAAGGGAAAGTTCTGCCTTTTTACCCCAAAATAATGGGAATTTCTGCATTTTTGCCACAAAATAAGGGAAGTTCCTGCAATTTTATCCTAAAATAAGTTAAATTTCTATCCTTTTGCCTCAAAATAAGGGAAATTTCTGCCTATTTGGCCCTAAATAAGGGGGATTTCTGCATTTTTGCCCACAATTAAAAGAAAGTTCTGCATTTTCGTCCAAAATTAAGGGGAATTTCTGCCTTTTTGCCCTAAAATAAGGGGAATTTCTGCCCTTTTGCCCCAAAATAAGGGGAATTTAGTTTTTTTGGCCTAAAATAAGGGTAATTTCTATTTTTGGCCTAAAATAATGAGAATTTCTGTCTTTTTGCCTTAAAATAAGGAAAATTTCTGCTTTTTTGCTCGAAAATAAAGGGAATTTCAGCATTTTTGACCCAAAATAAGAGGAATTTATGCCTTTTTGCCCCCAAAATTAGGGTAATGTCTGCCTTTTTGCCCCCAAAATAGGTGCATTACTGTCTTTTTGTTCAAAATAAGGGAAATTTCTGCATTTTTGCCCAAAATTAAGTAGAATTTCTCATTATTGCCCTAAAATAAGAAGAATTTCTGCCTTTTTGGCACAAAATATGAGAAATTTCAGGCTTTTTGCCCTAAAATAAGGGTAATTTCTGCAATTTGCCCCCTAATAAGTGGAATTTCTGCCTTTATGACCTGAAAGAAGAGGAATTTCTGTATTTTTGCCCAAAATAAAGGAAATTTCTACAATTTTACCCCAAAATATAGGAAGATTTTGCAATTTTGTCCAAAGAAAGAAAAATCTCAGCAATTTTCCCCCACAATAAAGGGAAGTTCTGCCTTTTTGGCCCAAAATTAGGGGAATTTCTAAATTTTTGCTCCAAAATTAGAAACATTACTGCATTTTTACCCCAAAATAAGGGAAATTTCTGCAATTTTACCCCAAAATAAGGGAAATATTTGCAATTTTGTCCAAAGAAAGGGAAATCTCAGCAATTTTGCCCAACAATAAGGGGATATTCTGCCTTTTTGCCTAAAAATTAGGGGAATTTCTGAATTTTTGCTCCAAAATTAGAAGCATTACTGCATTTTTACCCCAAAATATGGGAAATTTCTGCAATTTTACCCCAACATAAGGGAAATTTTTGCAATTTTGTCCAAAAAAAAGAAGATATCAGCAATTTTGCCCCACAATAAAGGAAATTTCTGCCTTTTTGCCCCAAAATTAGGGGAATTTCTGCCTTTTTGCCTTCAAATTATTTGCATTACTGTCTTTTTGCCCAAAATAAGGGAAATTTCTTAATTTTTGCCCAAAATTAAGTGGAATTTCTGATTTATGCCCTAAAATAAAAAGAATTTCTGCCTTTAAGGAAAAAAATAAGGGGAATTTCAGTCTTTTTGCCCTAAAATAAGGGTATTTTCTGCAAATTGCCCCCTAATAAGTGGAATTTCTGCCTTTATGACCTGAAAGAAGGGGAATTTCTAACATATTTGCCCAAGATAAGGGAAATTTCTGCAATTTTACATCAAAATAAGGGAAATTTTTGCAATTTTGTCCAAAAAATGGTAATCTCAGTAATTTTGCCCCACAATAAGCGGAATTTCTGCCTTTTTGCCCCAAAATTAGGGGAATTTCTTAATTTTTGCTCCAAAATTAGAAGCATTACTGCATTTTTACCCCAAAATAAGGGAAATTTCTGCAATTTGCCTCAAAATTAAGGAAATTTCTGCAATTTTGTCCCAAAAAATGATATTTCTGCACATTTGCCCCAAAATAATAGGGATTTTTGCCTTTTTGCCCCAAAATAGGTGAAATTTCTGAATTTTGCCCCAAAATTAGAAGCATTACTGCAATTTTGCCCCAAAATAAGGGAAATTTCTGCCTTTTTACCCCAAAATAATGGGAATTTCTGCATTTTTACCACAAAATAAGGGAAGTTTCTGCAATTTTATCGTAAAATAAGTTAAATTTCTATCCTTTTGCCTCAAAATAAGGGAAATTTCTGCCTATTTGGCCCAAAATAAGGGGAATTTCTGCATTTTTGCCCAAAATTAAGGGAAATTTTGCATTTTTGTCCAAACTTTAGGGGAATTTCAGCCTTTTTGCCCTAAAATAAGGGGAATTACTGCCTTTTTGCCCCAAAATAAGAGGAATTTATTCTTTTTGGCCTAAAATAAGGGTAATTTCTATTTTTGGCCTAAAATAATGAGAATTTCTGTCTTTTTTCCCTAAAATAAGGAAAATTTCTGCATTTCTGTTCCAAAATAAGGGGAATTTCTACATTTTTGCCTCAAAATAACCAGAATTTCTGCCTTTTTGCCCCAAAATTAGGGGAATTTCTGCCTTTTTGCCCCCAAATTATGTGCTTTACTTTGTTTTTGCCCCAAAATAATGAAAATTTCTGCAATTTTGGCCAAAATTATGTATAATTTCTGCATTTTTGCCCCAAAATAAGGAAAATTTCTGCCTTTTTGGCGCAAAAAAGGGGGAATTTCAGTCTATTTGCCCTAAAATAAGGGTAATTTCTGCATATTTGACACCAAGTATGCGGTATTTCTGCATTTTTGACCCGAAATAAAGGGAATTTCTGCCTTTTGCCCCAAAATTAGGAATATTTCTGCATTTTTGCCGCAAAATTAGGGGCATTACTGTGTTTTTGCCCTAAAATAAAGGAAATTTCTGCATTTTTTCCAAAATTAATTGGAATTTCTGCATTTTTGCTCTAAAATAAGAAGAATTTCTGCATTTTTGGCACAAAATAAAGGGAATTTCAGTCTTCTTCCCTTAAATAAGTTTAATTTCTGCAATTTGCCCCCAAATTAGCGGAATTTCAGACTTTTTGACCTAAAATGAGGGGAATTTCTGGATTTTTGTCCGATGATAAGGGAAATTTCTGCAATTTTGCCCAAAAATAAGGGAAATTTCTGCCTTTTTGCCCCAAAATGAGGAGAATTTCTGCCTTTTTGCCCACAAATAAAAGGAATTTCTGCATTTTTGCCCCAAAATAATAGGAATTTCTGCCTTTTTGCCCCAAAATTACTGAAATTTCTGAATTTTTCCCAAAATTAGTGAAATTTCAGAATTTTCCCCCAAAATTAGAAGCATTCCTGCTTTTTTGCCCCAAAATATGGGAAATTTCTGCAATTTTGTTCCAAAATAAGGGAAATTTCTGCCTTTTTATTCCAAAATAATGGGAATTTCTGCATTTTTGCCACAAAATAAGGGAAGTTTCAGCAATTTTATCTTAAAATAAGTTAAATTTCTATCCTTTTGCCTCAAAATAATGGAAATTTCTGCCTATTTGGCCCAAAATATGGGGAATTTCTGCATTTTTGCCCAAAATCAAGGGAAATTTCTGCATTTTTGCCCAAAATTAAGGGGAATTTTTACCTTTTTGTCCTAAAATAAATGGAATTTCTGCCTTTTTGCCCCAAAATAAGTGGAATTTAGTCTTTTTGGCCAAAATAAGGGTAATTTCTATTTTTGGCCTAAAATAATGAGAATTTCTGTCTTTTTCCCCTAAAATAAGGAAAATTTCTGCATTTTTGCTCCAAAATAAAAGGAATTTCAGCATTTTTGCCCCAAAATAAAGAGAATTTCTGCCATTTTGCCCCAGAATTAGGGGAATTTCTGCCTTTTTACCCACAAATTAGTTGCATTACTCTGTTTTTGCCCCAAAATAATGGAAATTTCTGCATTTTTGGCCAAAATTATGTGGAATTTCTGCCTTTTTGCTCTAAAATAAGAATTTCTGCCTTTTTGCCACAAAATAAGAGGAATTTCAGGCTTTTTCCCTAAAATAAGGGTAATTTCTGGAATTTGCCCCCAAAAAAGTGTAATTTCTGCCCTTTTGCCCTCAAATAAAAGGAATTTCTGTATTTTTGCCACAAGATAAAGAAAATTTCTGCAATTTTGCTTAAAAATAAGGGAAATTTCTGCAATTTTGTCCAAACAAAAGAAATTTCATTAATTTCCCCCACGATAAGGGGAATTTCTGTCTTTTTGCCCCAAAATTAACGGAATTTCTGATTTTTGCCCCAAAATTAGAAGCATTACAGAATTTTTGCCACAAAAAAGGGAAATTTCTGAATTTTTGCCCCAAATAAGGGGAATTTCTGCCTTTTTGCCCCAAAATTAGGGGAATTTCTGCCTTTTTGTTACCAAATTAGGTGCATTACTGTCTTTTTGACCAAAATAAGGTAAATTTCTGAATTTTTGCCCAAAATTATGTGGAATTTCTCATTTTTGCCCTAAAATAAAAAGAATTTCTGAGTTTAAGGCAAAAAATAAGGGGAATTTCAGTCTTTTTGCCCTAAAATAAGGGTAATTTCTGCCTTTTTGCCCCATAATAAGGGAAATTTATGCAATTTTGCACCAAATAAGGGAATTTTCTTCATTTTTACTCCAAAATAAAGGGAATTTTTGCCTTTTGGCCCCAAAATGAGGAAAATTTCTGACTTTTTGCTCCCAAATAAAAGGAATTTCTGCATTTTTGCCACAAAATAATAGGAATTTCTGCCTTTTGCAACAAAATTAGTGAAATTTCTGAATTTTGTCCCAAAATTAGTGAAATTTCTGAATTTTGCTCCAAAATTAGAAGAATTACTGCTTTTTTGCCCTAAAATATGGGAAATTTCAGCAATTTTGTTACAAAATAAGGGAAATTTCTTCCTTTTTACAAAAAAATAATGGGAATTTCTGCATTTTTGCCACAAAATAAGGGAAGTTTCTGCAATTTTATCCTAAAATAAGTTAAATTTCTAAACTTTTGCCAAAAAATAAAAAAGAATTTCTGCCTATTTGGCTAAAAATAAACGAAATTTCTGCATTTTTGCCACAAAGTTAGTGGAATTTCTGATTTTTGCCCTAAAATAAAAAGAATTTCTGCCTTTAAGGCAAAAAATAAGGGGATTTTCAGTCTTTTTGCCCTAAAAAAAGGGTAATTTCTGCAATTTGCCCCCTAATAAGTGGAATTTCTGCCTTTATGACCTGAAAGAACGGTAATTTCTAAAATTTTTACCAAGATAATGGAAATTTCTGCAATTTTACCCCAAAATAAGAGAAATTTTTGCAATTTTGTCCAAAAAAAGGGAAATCTCAGCAATTTTGCCCCACAATAAAGGGAATTTCTGAATTTTTGCCCCAAAATTAGGGGAATTTCTAAATTTTTGCTCCAAAATTAGAAGCATTACTGCATTTTTACCCCAAAATAGACGAAATTTCTGCAATTTGCCTCAAAATAAAGGAAATTTCTGCAATTTTGTCCCAAAAAAGGGATATTTCTGCATTTTTGCCCCAAATAATAGGGATTTTTGCCTTTTTGCCCCAAAATTAGTGAAATTTCTGAATTTTGCTCAAAAATTAGAAGCATTACTGCATTTATGCCCAAAAATATGGGAAATTTCTGCAATTTTGTTCCAAAATAAGGGAAATTTCTGCCTTTTTACACAAAAATAATGGGAATTTCTGCATTTTTGCCACAAAATAAGGGAAGTTTCTGCAATTTTATCCTAAAATAAGTAAAATTTCTATTCTTTTGCCTCAAAATAAGGGAAATTTCTGCCTATTTGGCCCAAAAAAAGGTGGATTTCTGCATTTTTGCCCACAATTAAAAGAAAATTCTGCATTTTCTTCCAAAATTAAGGGGAATTTCTGCCTTTTTTTCCCTAAAATAAGGGAAATTTCTGAATTTTTGCTCCAAAATTAGAAGCATTACTGCATTTTTACCCCAAATAGAGGAAATTTCTGCAATTTGCCTCAAAATAAAGGAAATTTCTGCAATTTTGTCCCCAAAAAAAGGATATTTCTGCATTTTTGCCCAAAATAATAGGGATTTTTGCCTTTTTGCCCCAAAATTAGTGAAACTTCTGAAATTTGCTCAAAAATTAGAAGCATTACTGCATTTTTGCCCCAAAATATGGGAAATTTCTGCATTTTTGTTCCAAAATAAGGGAAATTTCTGCCTTTTTACGCCAAAATAATGGGAATTTCTGCATTTTTGCCACAAAATAAGGGAAGTTTCTGCAATTTTATCCTAAAATAAGTTAAATTTCTATCCTTTTGCCTCAAAATAAGGGAAATTTCTGCCTATTTGGCAGAAATAAGGGGGATTTCTGCATTTTTGCCCACAATTAAAAGAAATTTCTGCATTTTCGTCCAAAATTAAGGGGAATTTCTGCCTTTTTGCCTTAAAATAAAGGGGAATTTCTGCCCTTTTTGCCCCAAAATAAGGGGAATTTAGTTTTTTTGACCTAAAATAAGGGTAATTTTTATTTTTGGCCTAAAATAATGAGAATTTCTGTCTTTTTGCCTTAAAATAAGGAAAATTTCTGCATTTTTGCTCGAAAATAAGGGGAATTTCAGCATTTTTGACCCAAAATAAGAGAAATTTCTTCCTTTTTGCCCCAAAAATTAGGGTAATGTCTGCCTTTTTGCCCCCAAAATAGGTGCATTACTGACTTTTTGTTCAAAATAAGGGAAATTTCTGCATTTTTGCCCAAAATTAAGTAGAATTTCTCATTATTGCCCTAAAATAAGAAGAATTTCTGCCTTTTTGGCACAAAATAAGAGGAATTTCAGGCTTTTTGCCCTAAAATAAGGGTAATTTCTGCAATTTGCCCCCTAAAAAGTGGAATTTCTGCATTTATGACCTGAAAGAAGAGGAATTTCAGTATTTTTGCCAAAGATAAAGGAAATTTCTGCAATTTTACCCCAAAATAAAGGAAGATTTTGCAATTTTGTCCAAAGAAAGGAAAATCTCAGCAATTTTCCCCCACAATAAGGGGAAGTTCTGCCTTTTCCCCCCAAAATTAGAGGAATTTCTTAATTCTTGCTCCAAAATTAGAAGCATTACTGCATTTTTACCCCAAAATATGGGAAATTTCTGCAATTTTACCCCAAAATAAGGGAAATTTTTGCAATTTTGTCCAAAAAAAAGGAGATCTCAGCAATTTTGCCCCACAATAAGGGAAATTTCTGCCTTTTTGCCCCAAAATTAGGGGAATTTCTGCCTTTTTGCCTTCAAATTATGTGCATTACTGTCTTTTTGCCCAAAATAAGGGAAATTTCTGCATTTTTGCCCAAAATTAAGTGGAATTTCTGATTTATGCCCTAAAATAAAAAGAATTTCTGCCTTTAAGGCAAAAAATAAGGGGATTTTCAGTTTTTTTGCCCTAAAATAAGGCTAATTTCTGCAATTTGCCCCCTAATAAGTGGAATTTCTGCCTTTATGAACTGAAAGAACGGTAATTTCTAAAATTTTTACCAAGATAAATAAATTTCTGCAATTTTACCCCAAAATAAGGGAAATATTTGCAATTTTGTCCAAAAAAAGGGAAATCTCAGCAATTTTGCCCCACAATAAGAGGAATTTCTGTATTTTTGCCCCAAAATTAGGGGAATTTCTGAATTTTTGCTCCAAAATTAGAAGCATTACTGCATTTTTACCCCAAAATAGAGGAAATTTCTGCAATTTGCCTCAAAATAAAGGAAATTTCTGCAATTTTGTCCCAAAAAAAAGGATATTTCTGCATTTTTGCCCAAAATAATAGGGATTTTTGACTTTTTGCCCCAAAATTAGTGAAACTTCTGAAATTTGCTCAAAAATTAGAAGCATTACTGCATTTTTGCCCCAAAATATGGGAAAATTCTGCATTTTTGTTCCAAAATAAGGGAAATTTCTGCCTTTTTACCCCAAAATAATGGGAATTTCTGCATTTTTGCCACAAAATAAGGGAAGTTTCTGCAATTTTATCCTAAAATAAGTTAAATTTCTATACTTTTGCCTCAAAATAAGAGAAATTTCTGCCTATTTGGCCCAAAATAAGGGGGATTTCTGCATGTTTGCCCACAATTAAAAGAAAGTTTTGTATTTTCTTCCAAAATTAAGGGGAATTTATGCCTTTTTCCCCTAAAATAAGGGGAATTTCTGCCCTTTTGCCCCAAAATAAGGGGAATTTAGTTTTTTTGGCCTAAAATAAGGGTAATTTCTATTTTTGGCCTAAAATAATGAGAATTTCTGACTTTTTGCCTTAAAATAAGGAAAATTTCTGCATTTTTGCTCGAAAATATAGGGAATTTCAACATTTTTGACCCAAAATAAGAGGAATTTATGCCTTTTTGCCCCAAAAATTAGGGTAATTTCTGCCTTTTTGCCCCCAAAATAGGTGCATTACTGTCTTTTTGTTCAAAATAAGGGAAATTTCTGCATTTTTGCCCAAAATTAAGTAGAATTTCTCATTATTGCCCTAAAATAAGAAGAATTTCTGCCTTTGGCACAAAATATGAGGAATTTCAGGCTTTTTGCCCTAAAATAAGGGTAATTTCTGCAATTTGCCCCCTAATAAGTTGAATTTCTGCCTTTATGACCTGAAAGAACGGTAATTTCTAAAATTTTTACAAAGATAAGGGAAATTTCTGCAATTTTACCCCAAAATAAGGGAAATTTTTGCAATTTTGTCGAAAAAAAGGGAAATCTCAGCAATTTTGCACCACAATAAGGGGAATTTCTGCTTTTTTGCCCCAAAATTAGGGGAATTTCTGAATTTTTGCTTAAAAATTAGAAGCATTACTGCATTTTTACCCCAAAATAGATGAAATTTCTGCAATTTGCCTCAAAATAAAGGAAATTTTTGCAATTTTGTCCCAAAAAAGAGATAATTCTGCATTTTTGCCCCAAATAATAGGGATTTTTGCGTTTTTGCCCCAAAATTAGTGAAATTTCTGAATTTTACTCAAAAATTAGAATCATTACTGCATTTTTGCCCCAAAATATGGGAAATTTCTGCAATTTTGTTCCAAAATAAGGGAAATTTCTGCCTTTTTACCCCAAAATAATGGGAATTTCTGCATTTTTGCCACAAAATAAGGGAAGTTTCTGCCATTTTATCCTAAAATAAGTAAAATTTCTATTCTTTTGCCTCAAAATAAGGGAAATTTCTGCCTATTTGGCCCAAAATAAGGGGGAGTTCTGCATTTTTGCCCACAATTAGAAGAAAATTCTGCATTTTCTTCCAAAATTAAGGGGAATTTCTGCCTATTTGCCCTAAAATAAGGGGAATTTCTGCCCTTTTGCCCCAAAATAAGGGGAACTTAGTCTTTTTGGCCTAAAATAAGGGTAATTTCTATTTTTGGCCTAAAATAATGAGAATTTCTGTCTTTTTGCCCTAAAATAAAGAAAATTTCTGCATTTTTGCTCCAAAATAAGGGGAATTTCACCATTTTTGCCCCAAAATAAGTGGAATTTCTGCCTTTTTGCCCCAAAAAATTAGGGTAATTTCTGCCTTTTTGCCCCCAAATTAGGTGCATTAGTGTCTTTTTGTTCAAAATAAGGGATTTCTGCATTTTTGCCCAAAATTAAGTGGAATTTCTCATTTTTGCCCTAAAATAAGAAGAATTTCTGCCTTTTTGGCACAAAAATAAGAGGAATTTCAGGCTTTTTGCCCTAAAATAAGGGTAATTTCTGCAATTTGCCCCCTAATAAGTGGAATTTCTGCCTTTATAACCTGAAAAAAGAAGAATTTCTGTATTTTTGCCCAAAATAAAGGAAATTTCTACAATTTTACCCCAAAATAAAGGAAGATATTGCAATTTTGTCCAAAGAAAGAAAAATCTCAGCAATTTTCCCCCACAATAACGGGAAGTTCTGCTTTTTTGCCACAAAATTAGGGAAATTTCTAAATTTTTGCTCCAAAATTAGAAGCATTACTGCATTTTTACCCCAAAATAAGGGAAATTTCTGCAATTTTACCCCAAAATAAGGGAAATTTTTGCAATTTTGTCCAAAGAATAGGAAATCTCAGCAATTTTGCCCCACAATAAAGGAAATTTCTGCGTTTTTGCCCCAAAATTATGGGAATTTCTGCCTTTTTGCCTTCAAATTAGGTGCATTACTGTCTTTTTGCACAAAATAAGGGAAATTTCTGCATTTTTGCCCAAAATTAAGTGGAATTTCTGATTTTTGCCCTAAAATAAAAAGAATTTCTGCCTTTAAGGCAAAAAATAAGGGGAATTTCAGCCTTTTGGCCCTAAAATAAGGGTATTTTCTGCAAATTGCCCCCTAATAAGTGGAATTTCTGCCTTTATGACCTGAAAGAAGGGAAATTTCTAATATTTTTGCCCTAGATAAGGGAAATTTCTGCAATTTTACCCCAAAATAAGGAAAATTTTTGCAATTTTGTCCAAAAAAAGAAAAATCTCAGCAATTTTTTTCCACAATAAGGGGAATTTCTGCATTTTTGCCCCAAAATTAGGAGAATTTCTGAATTTTTCCTCCATAATTAGAAGCATTACTGCATTTTTACCCCAAAATAAGGGAAATTTCTGCAATTTGCCTCAAAATAAAGGAAATTTCTGCAATTTTGTCCCAAAAAAGAAATATTTCTGCATTTTTGCCCCAAAATAATAGGGATTTTTGCCTTTTTGCCTCAAAATTAGTGAAATTTCTGAATTTTGCCCCAAAATTAGCAGCATTACTGCATTTTTGCCCCAAAATATGGGAAATTTCTGCAATTTTGTTCAAAATAAGGGAAATTTCTGCCTTTATACCCCAAAATAATGAGAATTTCTGCATTTTTGCCACAAAATAAGGGAAGTTTCTGCAATTTTTTTCTTAAAATAAGTTAAATTTCTATTCTTTTGCAACAAAATAAGGGAAATTTCTGCCTATTTGGCCCAAAATAAGGGGAATTTCTGCATTTTTGCCCAAAATTAAGGGAAATTTCTGCATTTTTGCCCAAAATTAAGGGGAATTTTTGCCTTTTTGCCCCCAAATTAGGGGAATTTATGCATTTTTACCACCAAATTAGGTGCATTACTGTGTTTTTGCCCCAAAATAATAGAAATTTCTGCATTTTTGGCCAAAATTATGTGGAATTTCTGCCTTTTTGCTCTAAAATAAGAAGAATTTCTGCCTTTTTGGCACAAAATAAGAGGAAATTCAGGCTTTTTTCCTAAAATACGGGTAAGTTCTAGTATTTGCCACCAAAAAAGCGTAATTTCTGCCCTTTTGCCATGAAATAAAAGGAATTTCTGCATTTTTGCCACAAGATAAAGGAAATTTCTGCAATTTTGCTTAAAAATAAGGGAAATTTCTGCAATTTTGTCCCAAAAAAAGGAAATTTCATTAATTTCCCCCACAATAAGGGGAATTTCTGTCTTTTTGCCCCAAAATTAACGGAATTTCTGATTTTTACCCTAAAATTAGAGGCATTACAGAATTTTTGCCACAAAATAAGGGAAATTTCAGCGATTTGCCTCAAAAAAAAAGAATTTTCTGCCTTTTTGACCCAAAAAAGGAAATTTCGGAATTTTTGCCCCCAAATAAATGGAATTTCTGCATTTTTGCCCCAAAATTAGTGGAATTTCTAATATTTGCCACAAAATTAGAAGCATTAGTGCATTTTTGCCCAAAAATATGGGAAATTTCTGCAATTTTGTTCCAAAATAAAGGGAATTTCTGCCTTTCTACCCCAAAATAATGGGAATTTCTTCATTTTTGCCACAAAATAAGGTAAATTTCTGCAATATTATCCTAAAATAAGTTAAAGTTCTATACTTTTGCCCCAAAATAAGGGAAATTCCTGCCTTTTTGGCCCCAAATAAAGGGAATTTCTGCATTTTTGCCCCAAATTAAGAAAAATTTCTGCATTTTTGCACAAATATAAGGTTAATTTCTGTATTTTTGGCCTAAAATAAGAGCAATTTCTGCATTTTTGCCCCAAAATAAAGGGAATTTCTGTATTTTTGCCCTGTATTAAGAAAAATTTTTGCATTTTTGCTCCAAAATAATAGGAATTTCTGCAATTTTTCCCAAAATTAGGGGAATTTCTGTAATTATGCCCCAAATAAGGGAAATTTCTGCAATTTTGCCCTAAAATTAGGGTAATTTCTGCTTTTTGCCCCATAATAAGGGAAATTTATACAATTTTGCACCAAAATAATGGAATTTTCTTCATTTTTGCTCCAAAATAAAAAAAATTTCTGACTTTTTGCCCCCAAATGAGGAGAATTTCTGCCGTTTTGCCCCCAAATAAAAGGAATTTCTGCATTTTTACCACAAAATAATAGGAATTTCTGCCTTTTGCAACAAAATTAGTGAAATTTCTTAATTTTGTCCCAAAATTAGTGAAATTTCTGAATTTTGCTCCAAAATTAGAAGCATTACTGGTTTTTTGCCCAAAAATATGGAAAATTTCAGCAATTTTGTTACAAAATAAGAGAAATTTCTTCCTTTTTACAACAAAATAATGGGAATTTCTGCATTTTTTCAACAAAATAAGGGAAGTTTCTGCAATTTTATCCTAGAATAAGTTAAATTTCTAAACTTTTGCCACAAAATAAAGGAAATTTCTGCCTATTTGGCTAAAAATAAAGGGAATTTCTGCATTTTTGCCACAAAGTAAGTGGAATTTCTGATTTTTGCCCTAAAATAAAAAGAATTTCTGCCTTTAAGGCAAAAAATAAGGGGATTTTCAGTCTTTTTGCCCTAAAATAAGGGTAATTTCTGCATTGGGCCCCCTAATAAGTGGAATTTCTGCCTTTATGACCTGAAAGAACGGTAATTTCTAAAATTTTTACCAAGATAAGGGAAATTTCTGCAATTTTACCCCAAAATAAGGGAAATTTTTGCAATTTTGTCCAAAAAAAAAAGAAATCTCAGCAATTTTGCCCCACAATAAGGGGAATTTCTGCATTTTTGCCCCAAAATTAAGGGAATTTCTGAATTTTTGCTCTAAAATTAGAAGCATTACTGCATTTTTACCCCAAAATATAGAAAATTTCTGAAATTTGCCTCAAAATAAAGGAAATTTCTGCCATTTAGTCCCAAAAAAGAGATATTTCTGAATTTTTGCCCCAAATAATAGGGATTTTTGCCTTTTTGCCCCAAAATTAGTGAAATTTCTGAATTTTGTTCCAAAATTAGAAGCATTACTGTATTTTTGCCCCAAAATATGGGAAATTTCTGCAATTTTGTTTAAAAAGAAGGGAAATTTCTTCCTTTTTACCCCAAAATAATAGGAATTTCTGCATTTATGCCACAAAATAAAGGAAGTTTCTGCAATTTTATCCTAAAATAAATTAAATTTCTATACTTTTGCCTCAAAATAAGGGAAATTTCTGCCTATTTGGCCCAAAATAAGGGGGATTTCTGCATTTTTGCCCACAATTAAAAGAAAGTTCTGCATTTTCGTCCAAAATTAAGGGGAATTTCTGCCTTTTTGCCCTAAAATAAGGGGAATTTCTGCCCTTTTGCCCCAAAATAAGGGGAATTTAGTCTTTTTGGCCTAAAATAAGGGTAATTTCTATTTTTGGCGTAAAATAATGAGAATTTCTGTCTTTTTGCCCTAAAATAAGGAAAATTTCTGCATTTTTGCTCCAAAATAAGGGGAATTTCAGCATTTTTGCCCCAAAATAAGGGGAATTTCTCCTTTTATGACCTGAAAAAAGAGGAATTTCTGTATTTTTGCCCAAGATAAAGGAAATTTCTGCAATTTTACCCCAAAATAAAGGAAGATTTTGCAATTTTGTCCAAAGTAAGAAAAATCTCAGCAATTTTCCCCCACAATAAGAAGAAGTTCTGCCTTTTTGCCCCTAAATTAAGGGAATTTCTTAATTTTTGCTTCAAAATTAGAAGCATTACTGCATTTTTACCCGAAAATAAGGGAAATTTCTGCAATTTTACCCAAAAATAAGGGAAATTTTTGCAATTTTGTCCATAGAAAGGGAAATCTCAGCAATTTTGCCCCACAATAAAAGAAATTTCTGCCTTTTTTCCTCAAAATTAGGGGAATTTCTAAATTTTTGCTACAAAATTGGAAGCATTACTGCATTTTTACCCCAAAATATGGGAAATTTCTGCAATTTTACCACAAAATAAGGGAAATTTTTGCAATTTTGTCCAAAAACAGCGAGATTTCAGCAATTTTGCCCCACAATAAGGGAAATTTCTGCCTTTTTGCCCCAAAATTAGGGGAATTTCTGCCTTTTTGCCTTCAAATTATGTGCATTACTGTCTTTTTGCCCAAAATAAAGAAAATTTCTGCATTTTTGCCCAAAATTAAGTGGAATTTCTGATTTATGCCCTAAAATAAAAAGAATTTCTGCCTTTAAAGCCAAAAATAAGGGGATTTTCAGTCTTTTTGCCCTAAAATAAAGGTAATTTCTGCAATTTGCCCTCTAATAAGTGGAATTTCTGCTTTTATGACCTGAAAGAACGGTAATTTCTAAAATTTTTACCAAGATAAGGGAAATTTCTGCAATTTTACCCCAAAATAAGGGAAATTTTTGCAATTTTGTCCAAAAAAAGGGAAATCTCAGCATTTTTGCCCCACAATAAGGGGAATTTCTGCATTTTTGCCCCAAAATTAGGGGAATTTCTGAATTTTTGCTCCAAAATTAGAAGCATTACTGCATTTTTACCCCAAAATAGAGGAAATTTCTGCAATTTGCCTAAAAATAAAGGAAATTTCTCAATTTTGTCCCAAAAAAGGGATATATCTGCATTTTTGCCCCAAATAATAGGGATTTTTGCCTTTTTACCCCCAAATTAGTGAAATTTCTGAATTTTGCTCCAAATTTAGAAACATTACTGCATTTTTGCCCCAAAATATGGGAAATTTCTGCAATTTTGTTCCAAAATAAGGGAAATTTCTGCCTTTTTACCCCAAAATAATGGGAATTTCTTCATTTTTGCCAAAAAATAAAGGAAGTTTCTGCAATTTTATCCTAAAATAAGTTAAATTTTTATCCTTTTGCCTCAAAATAAGGGAAATATCTTCCTATTTGGCCCAAAATAAGGGGGATTTCTGCATTTTTGCCCACAATTAAAAGAAAGTTCTCCATTTTTGTCCAAAATTAAGGGGAATTTCTGCCTTTTTGCCCTAAAATAAGAGGAATTTCTGCTTTTTTGCCCCAAAATAGGGTGAATTTAGTCTTTTTGGCCTAAAATAAGGGTAATTTCTATTTTTGGCCTAAAATAATGAGAATTTCTGTCTTTTTGCCTTAAAATAAGGAAAATTTCTGCATTTTTGCACGAAAATAAGGGGAATTTCAGCATTTTTGACCCAAAATAAGAGGAATTTCTGCCTTTTTGCCTCAAAAATTAGGGTAATTTCTGCCTTTTTGCCCCCAAATTAGGTGCATTACTGTCTTTTTGTTCAAAATAAGCGAAATTTCTGAATTTTTGCCAAAAATTAAGTGGAATTTCTCATTTTTGCCCTAAAATAAGAAGAATTTCTGCCTTTTGGCACAAAATAAGAGGAATTTCAGGTTTTTCGCCCTAAAATAAGGGTAATTTCTGCAATTTGCCCCCTAATAAGTAGAATTTCAGCCTTTATGACCTGAAAAAGAGGAATTTTTGTATTTTTGCCCAAGATAAAGGAAATTTCTACAATTTTACCCCGAAATAAAGGAAGATTTTGCAATTTTGTCCAAAGAAAGTAAAATCTCAGCAATTTTCCCCCAAAATAAGGGGAATTTCTGCCTTTTTGCCTCAAAATTAAGGGAATTTCTGAATTTTTGCTCCAAAATTAGAAGCATTACTGCATTTTTACCCCAAAATATGGGAAATTTCTGCAATTTTACCCCAAAATAAGGGAAATTTTTGCAATTTTGTCCAAAAAAAGGGAGATCTCAGCAATTTTGCCCCACAATAAAGGAAATTTCTGCCTTTTTGCCCCAAAATTAGGGGAATTTCTGCCTTTTTGCCTTCAAATTATGTGCATTACTGTCTTTTTGCCCAAAATAAGGGAAATTTCTTCATTTTTGCCCAAAATTAAGTGGAATTTCTGATTTATGCCCTAAATAAAAAGAATTTCTGCCTTTAAGGCAAAAAATAATGGGAATTTCAGTCTTTTTGCCCTAAAATAAGGGTATTTTCTGCAAATTGCCCCCTAATAAGTGGAATTTCTGCCTTTATGACCTGAAAGAAGGGGAATTTCTAACATATTTGCCCAAGATAAGGGAAATTTCTGCAATTTTACATCAAAATAAGGGAAATTTTTGCAATTTTGTCCAAAAAAAGGGAAATCTCAGCAATTTTTCCGCACAATAAGGGGAATTTCTGCTTTTTTCCCTAAAATTAGGGAAATTTCTGAATTTTTCCTCCATAATTAGAATTATTACTGCATTTTTACCCCAAAATAAGGAAAATTTCGGCAATTTGCCTCAAAATAAAAGAAATTTCTGCAATTTTGTCCCAAAAAAGGGATATTTCTGAATTTTTGCCCCAAAATAATAGGGATTTTTGCCTTTTTGCCTCAAAATTAGTGAAATTTCTGAATTTTGCCCCAAAATTAGCAGCATTACTGCATTTTTGCCCCAAAATATGGGAAATTTCTGCAATTTTGTTCCTAAATAAGGGAAATTTCTGCCTTTTTACCCCAAAATAATGGGAATTTCTGCATTTTTGCCACAAAATAAGGGAAGTTTCTGCAATTTTATCCTAAAATAAGTTAAATTTCTATCCTTTTGCCTCAAAATAAGGGAAATTTCTGCCTATTTGGCCCAAAATAAGGGGGATTTCTGCATTTTTGCCCACAATTAAAAGAAAGTTCTGCATTTTCGTCCAAAATTAAGGGGAATTTCTGCCTTTTTGCCCTAAAATAAGGGGAATTTCTGCCCTTTTGCCCCAAAATAAGGGGAATTTAGTTTTTTTGGCCTAAAATAAGGGTAATTTCTATTTTTGG
Organism: Micromys minutus; assembly: GCF_963924665.1. NCBI lineage: Eukaryota > Metazoa > Chordata > Mammalia > Rodentia > Muridae > Micromys > Micromys minutus. The sequence goes on from NW_027667727.1 coordinate 368,158, forward strand.
CCTAAAATAATGAGAATTTCTGTCTTTTTGCCTTAAAATAAGGAAAATTTCTGCTTTTTTGCTCGAAAATAAAGGGAATTTCAGCATTTTTGCCCCAAAATAAGAGGAATTTCTGCCTTTTTGCCCCAAAAATTAGGGTAATTTCTGCCTTTTTGCCCCCAAAATAGGTGCATTACTGTCTTTTTGTTCAAAATAAGGGAAATTTCTGCATTTTTGCCCAAAATTAAGTAGAATTTCTCATTATTGCCCTAAAATAAGAAGAATTTCTGCCTTTTTGGCACAAAATATGAGAAATTTCAGGCTTTTTGCCCTAAAATAAGGGTAATTTCTGCAATTTGCCCCCTAATAAGTGGAATTTCTGCCTTTATGACCTGAAAGAAGAGGAATTTCTGTATTTTTGCCCAAAATAAAGGAAATTTCTACAATTTTACCCCAAAATATAGGAAGATTTTGCAATTTTGTCCAAAGAAAGAAAAATCTCAGCAATTTTCCCCCACAATAAAGGGAAGTTCTGCCTTTTTGCCCCAAAATTAGGGGAATTTCTAAATTTTGGCTCCAAAATTAGAAACATTACTGCATTTTTACCCCAAAATAAGGGAAATTTCTGCAATTTTACCCCAAAATAAGTGAAATATTTGCAATTTTGTCCAAAGAAAGGGAAATCTCAGCAATTTTGCCCAACAATAAGGGGATATTCTGCCTTTTTGCCTAAAAATTAGGGGAATTTCTGAATTTTTGCTTCAAAATTAGAAGCATTACTGCATTTTTACCCCAAAATATGGGAAATTTCTGCAATTTTACCCCAAAATAAGGGAAATTTTTGCAATTTTGTCCAAAAAAAGGGAGATCTCAGCAATTTTGCCCCACAATAAAGGAAATTTCTGCCTTTTTGCCCCAAAATTAGGGGAATTTCTGCCTTTTTGCCTTCAAATTATGTGCATTACTGTCTTTTTGCCCAAAATAAGGGAAATTTCTTCATTTTTGCCCAAAATTAAGTGGAATTTCTGATTTATGCCCTAAATAAAAAGAATTTCTGCCTTTAAGGCAAAAAATAATGGGAATTTCAGTCTTTTTGCCCTAAAATAAGGGTATTTTCTGCAAATTGCCCCCTAATAAGTGGAATTTCTGCCTTTATGACCTGAAAGAAGGGGAATTTCTAACATATTTGCCCAAGATAAGGGAAATTTCTGCAATTTTACATCAAAATAAGGGAAATTTTTGCAATTTTGTCCAAAAAAAGGGAAATCTCAGCAATTTTTCCGCACAATAAGGGGAATTTCTGCTTTTTTCCCTAAAATTAGGGAAATTTCTGAATTTTTCCTCCATAATTAGAATTATTACTGCATTTTTACCCCAAAATAAGGAAAATTTCGGCAATTTGCCTCAAAATAAAAGAAATTTCTGCAATTTTGTCCCAAAAAAGGGATATTTCTGAATTTTTGCCCCAAAATAATAGGGATTTTTGCCTTTTTGCCTCAAAATTAGTGAAATTTCTGAATTTTGCCCCAAAATTAGCAGCATTACTGCATTTTTGCCCCAAAATATGGGAAATTTCTGCAATTTTGTTCCTAAATAAGGGAAATTTCTGCCTTTTTACCCCAAAATAATGGGAATTTCTGCATTTTTGCCACAAAATAAGGGAAGTTTCTGCAATTTTATCCTAAAATAAGTTAAATTTCTATCCTTTTGCCTCAAAATAAGGGAAATATCTGCCTATTTGGCCCAAAATAAGGGGGATTTCTGCATTTTTGCCCACAATTAAAAGAAAGTTCTGCATTTTCGTCCAAAATTAAGGGGAATTGCTGCCTTTTTGCCCTAAAATAAGGGGAATTTCTGCCCTTTTGCCCCAAAATAGGGTGAATTTAGTCTTTTTGGCCTAAAATAAGGGTAATTTCTATTTTTGTCCTAAAATAATGTGAATTTCTGTCTTTTTGCCTTAAAATAATAAAAATTTCTGCATTTTTGCACGAAAATAAGGGGAATTTCAGCATTTTTGACCCAAAATAAGAGGAATTTCTGCCTTTTTGCCTCAAAAATTAGGGTAATTTCTGCCTTTTTGCCCCCAAATTAGGTGCATTACTGTCTTTTTGTTCAAAATAAGGGAAATTTCTGCATTTTTGCCCAAAATTAAGTGGAATTTCTCATTTTTGCCCTAAAATAAGAAGAATTTCTGCCTTTTGGCACAAAATAAGAGGAATTTCAGGTTTTTCGCCCTAAAATAAGGGTAATTTCTGCAATTTGCCCCCTAATAAGTAGAATTTCAGCCTTTATAACCTGAAAAAGAGGAATTTTTGTATTTTTGCCCAAGATAAAGGAAATTTCTACAATTTTACCCCAAAATAAAGGAAGATTTTGCAATTTTGTCCAAAGAAAGAAAAATCTCAGCAATTTTCCCCCGAAATAAGGGGAATTTCTGCCTTTTTGCCTCAAAATTAGGGGAATTTCTGAATTTTTGCTCCAAAATTAGAAGCATTACTGCATTTTTACCCCAAAATATGGGAAATTTCTGCAATTTTACCCCAAAATCAGGGAAATTTTTGCAATTTTGTCCAAAAAAAGGGAGATCTCAGCAATTTTGCCCCACAATAAAGGAAATTTCTGCCTTTTTGCCACAAAATTAGGGGAATTTCTGCCTTTTTGCCTTCAAATTATGTGCATTACTGTCTTTTTGCCCAAAATAAGGGAAATTTCTTCATTTTTGCCCAAAATTAAGTGGATTTTCTGATTTATGCCCTAAATAAAAAGAATTTCTGCCTTTAAGGCAAAAAATAATGGGAATTTCAGCCTTTTTGCCCTAAAATAAGGGTATTTTCTGCAAATTGCTCCCTAATAAGTGGAATTTCTGCCTTTATGACCTGAAAGAAGGGGAATTTCTAACATATTTGCCCAAGATAAGGGAAATTTCTGCAATTTTACATCAAAATAAAGAAAATTTTTGCAATTTTGTCCAAAAAAAAGGGAAATCTCAGCAATTTTTCCGCACAATAAGGGGAATTTCTGCTTTTTTCCCTAAAATTAGGGAAATTTCTGAATTTTTCCTCCATAATTAGAATTATTACTGCATTTTTACCCCAAAATAAGGAAAATTTCGGCAATTTGCCTCAAAATAAAAGAAATTACTGCAATTTTGTCCCAAAAAAGGGATATTTCTGAATTTTTGCCCCAAAATAATAGGGATTTTTGCCTTTTTGCCTCAAAATTAGTGAAATTTATGAATTTTGCCCCAAAATTAGCAGCATTACTGCATTTTTGCCCCAAAATATGGGAAATTTCTGCAATTTTGTTCCTAAATAAGGGAAATTTCTGCCTTTTTACCCCAAAATAATGGGAATTTCTGCATTTTTGCCACAAAATAAGGGAAGTTTCTGCAATTTTATCCTAAAATAAGTTAAATTTCTATCCTTTTGCCTCAAAATAAGGGAAATATCTGCCTATTTGGCCCAAAATAAGGGGGATTTCTGCATTTTTGCCCACAATTAAAAGAAAGTTCTGCATTTTCGTCTAAAATTAAGGGAAATTTCTGCCTTTTTGCCCTAAAATAAGGGGAATTTCTGCCCTTTTGCCCCAAAATAGGGTGAATTTAGTCTTTTTGGCCTAAAATAAGGGTAATTTCTATTTTTGTCCTAAAATAATGTGAATTTCTGTCTTTTTGCCTTAAAATAAGGAAAATTTCTGCATTTTTGCACGAAAATAAGGGGAATTTCAGCATTTTTGACCCAAAATAAGAGGAATTTCTGCCTTTTTGCCTCAAAAATTAGGGTAATTTCTGCCTTTTTGCCCCCAAATTAGGTGCATTACTGTCTTTTTGTTCAAAATAAGGGAAATTTCTGCATTTTTGCCAAAAATTAAGTGGAATTTCTCATTTTTGCCCTAAAATAAGAAGAATTTCTGCCTTTTGGCACAAAATAAGAGGAATTTCAGGTTTTTCGCCCTAAAATAAGGGTAATTTCTGCAATTTGCCCCCTAATAAGTAGAATTTCAGCCTTTATGACCTGAAAAACAGGAATTTTTGTATTTTTGCCCAAGATAAAGGAAATTTCTACAATTTTACCCCAAAATAAAGGAAGATTTTGCAATTTTGTCCAAAGAAAGAAAAATCTCAGCAATTTTCCCCCAAAATAAGGGGAATTTCTGCCTTTTTGCCTCAAAATTAGGGGAATTTCTGAATTTTTGCTCCAAAATTAGAAGCATTACTGCATTTTTACCCCAAAATATGGGAAATTTCTGCAATTTTACCCCAAAATAAGGGAAATTTTTGCAATTTTGTTCAAAAAAAGGGAGATCTCAGCAATTTTGCCCCACAATAAAGGAAATTTCTGCCTTTTTGCCCCAAAATTAGGGTAATTTCTGCTTTTGCCGTCAAATTATGTGCATTACTGTCTTTTTGCCCAAAATAAGGGAAATTTCTTCATTTTTTCCCAAAATTAAGTGGAATTTCTGATTTATGCCCTAAATAAAAAGAATTTCTGCCTTTAGGGAAAAAATAATGGGAATTTCAGCCTTTTTGCCCTAAAATAAGGGTATTTTCTGCAAATTGCCCCCTAATAAGTGGAATTTCTGCCTTTATGACCTGAAAGAAGGGGAATTTCTAACATATTTGCCCAAGACAAGGGAAATTTCTGCAATTTTACATCAAAATAAGGAAAATTTTTGCAATTTTGTCCAAAAAAAAGGGAAATCTCAGCAATTTTTCCGCACAATAAGGGGAATTTCTGCTTTTTTCCCTAAAATTAGGGAAATTTCTGAATTTTTCCTCCATAATTAAAATTATTACTGCATTTTTACCCCAAAATAAGGAAAATTTCGGCAATTTGCCTCAAAATAAAAGAAATTACTGCAATTTTGTCCCAAAAAAGGGATGTTTCTGAATTTTTGCCCCAAAATAATAGGGATTTTTGCCTTTTTGCCTCAAAATTAGTGAAATTTATGAATTTTGCCCCAAAATTAGCAGCATTACTGCATTTTTGCTCCAAAATATGGGAAATTTCTGCAATTTTGTTCCTAAATAAGGGAAATTTCTGCCTTTTTACCCCAAAATAATGGGAATTTCTGCATTTTTGCCACAAAATAAGGGAAGTTTCTGCAATTTTATCCTAAAATAAGTTAAATTTCTATCCTTTTGCCTCAAAATAAGGGAAATTTCTGCCTATTTGGCCCAAAATAAGGGGGATTTCTGCATTTTTGCCCACAATTAAAAGAAAGTTCTGCATTTTCGTCCAAAATTAAGGGGAATTGCTGCCTTTTTGCCCTAAAATAAGGGGAATTTCTGCCCTTTTGCCCCAAAATAAGGGGAATTTAGTTTTTTTGGCCTAAAATAAGGGTAATTTCTATTTTTGGCCTAAAATAATGAGAATTTCTGTCTTTTTGTCTTAAAATAAGGAAAATTTCTGCATTTTTGCTTGAAAATAAAGGGAATTTCAGCATTTTTGACCCAAAATAAGAGGAATTTATGCCTTTTTGCCCCAAAAATTAGGGTAATGTCTGCCTTTTTGCCCCCAAAATAGGTGCATTACTGTCTTTTTGTTCAAAATAAGGGAAATTTCTGCATTTTTGCCCAAAATTAAGTAGAATTTCTCATTATTGCCCTAAAATAAGAAGAATTTCTGCCTTTTTGGAACAAAATATGAGGAATTTCAGGCTTTTTGCCCTAAAATAAGGGTAATTTCTGCAATTTGCCCCCTAATAAGTGGAATTTCTGCCTTTATGACCTGAAAGAAGAGGAATTTCTGTATTTTTGCCCAAAATAAAGGAAATTTCTACAATTTTACCCCAAAATATAGGAAGATTTTGCAATTTTGTCCAAAGAAAGAAAAATCTCAGCAATTTTCCCCCACAATAAAGGGAAGTTCTGCCTTTTTGCCCCAAAATTAGGGGAATTTCTAAATTTTTGCTCCAAAATTAGAAACATTACTGCATTTTTACCCCAAAATAAGGGAAATTTCTGCAATTTTACCCCAAAATAAGGGAAATATTTGCAATTTTGTCCAAAGAAAGGGAAATCTCAGCAATTTTGCCCAACAATAAGGGGATATTCTGCCTTTTTGCCTAAAAATTAGGGGAATTTCTGAATTTTTGCTCCAAAATTAGAAGCATTACTGCATTTTTACCCCAAAATATGGGAAATTTCTGCAATTTTACCCCAAAATAAGGGAAATTTTTGCAATTTTGTCCAAAAAAAGGAAGATCTCAGCAATTTTGCCCCACAATAAAGGAAATTTCTGCCTTTTTGCCCCAAAATTAGGGGAATTTCTGCCTTTTTGCCTTCAAATTATGTGCATTACTGTCTTTTTGCGCAAAATAAGGGAAATTTCTTTATTTTTGCCCTAAATTAAGTGGAATTTCTGATTTATGCCCTAAAAAAAAAAGAATTTCTGCCTTTAAGGCAAAAAATAAGGGGAATTTCAGTCTTTTTCCCCTAAAATAAGGGTATTTTCTGCAAATTGCCCCCTAATAAGTGGAATTTCTGCCTTTATGACCTGAAAGAAGGGGAATTTCTAACATATTTGACCAAGATAAGGGAAATTTCTGCAATTTTACATCAAAATAAGGGAAATTTTTGCAATTTTGTCCAAAAAAAGGGAAATCTCAGCAATTTTTCCGCACAATAAGGGGAATTTCTGCTTTTTTCCCTAAAATTAGGGAAAATTCTGAATTTTTCCTCCATAATTAGAATTATTACTGCATTTTTACCTTAAAATAAGGGAAATTTCTGCAATTTTACCCCAAAATAAGGAAAATTTTTGCAATTTTGTCCAAAAAAAGGGAAATCTCAGCAATTTTGCCCCACAATAAGGGGAATTTCTGCCTTTTTGCCCCAAAATTAGTGAAATTTCTGAATTTTGCTCAAAAATTAGAAGCATTACTGCATTTTTGCCCCAAAATATGGGAAATTTCTGCAATTTTGTTCCAAAATAAGGGAAATTTCTTCCTTTTTACGCAAAAATCATGGGAATTTCTGCATTTTTGCCACAAAATAAGGGAAGTTTCTGCAATTTTATCCTAAAATAAGTAAAATTTCTTTTCTTTTGCCTCAAAATAAGGGAAATTTCTGCCTATTTGGCCCAAAATAAGGGGGATTTCTGCATTTTTGCCGACAATTAAAAGAAAATTCTGCATTTTCTTCCAAAATTAAGGGGAATTTCTGCCTTTTTGCCCTAAAATAAGGGGAATTTCTGCTCTTTTGCCCCAAAATAAGGGGAATTTAGTCTTTTTGGCCTAAAATAAGGTTAATTTCTATTTTTGGCCTAAAATAATGAGAATTTCTGTCTTTTTGCCCTAAAATAAGGAAAATTTCTGGATTTTTGCTCCAATATAAGAAGAATTTCAGCATTTTTGCCCCAAAATAAGTGGAATTTCTGCCTTTCTGCCCCAAAAAATTAGGGTAATTTCTGCCTTTTTGCCCCCAAATTAGGTGCATTAGTGTATTTTTGTTCAAAATAAGGGAAATTTCTGCATTTTTGTTTAAAATTAAGTGGAATTTCTAATTTTTTCCCTAAAATAAAAAGAATTTCTGCCTTCTTGGCACAAAATAAGAGGAATTTCAGGCTTTTTGCCTTAAAATAAGGGTAATTTCTGCAATTTGCCCCCTAATAAGTGGAATTTCTGCCTTTATGACCTGAAAGAATAGGAATTTCTGTATTTTTGCCCAAGATAAAGGAAATTTCTGCAATTTTACCCCAAAGTAAAGAGAGATTTTTCAATTTTGTCCAAAGAAAAAAAATCTCAGCAATTTTCCCCCACAATAAGGGGAAGTTCTGCCATTTTCCCCCAAAATTAGAGGAATTTCTTAATTTTTGCTCCAAAATTAGAAGCACTACTGCATTTTTACCCCAAAATAAGGGAAATTTCTGCAATTTTACCCCAAAATAAGGGAAATTTTTGTAATTTGGTCCAAAGAAAGGGAAATCTCAGCAATTTTGCCCCACAATAAGGGGAATTTCTTCATTTTTGCCTCAAAATTAGGGGAATTTCTGAATTTTTGCTCCAAAATTAGAAGCATTACTGCATTTTTACCCCAAAATATGGGAAATTTCTGCAATTTTACCCCAAAATAAGGGAATTTTTTGCAATTTTGTCCAAAAAAAGGGAGATCTCAGCAATTTTGCCCCACAATAAGGGAAATTTCTGCCTTTTTGCCCCAAAATTAGGGGAATTTCTGCCTTATTGCCTTCAAATTATGTGCATTACTGTCTTTTTGCCCAAAATAAGGGAAATTTCTGCATTTTTTGCCCAAAATTAAGTGGAATTTCTGATTTATGCCCTAAATTAAAAAGAATTTCCGCCTTTAAGGCAAAAAATAAGGGGATTTTCAGTCTTTTTGCCCTAAAATAAGGGTAATTTCTGCAATTTGCCCCCTAATAAGTTGAATTTCTGCCTTTATGACGTGAAAGAACGGTAATTTCTAAAATTTTTACCAAGATAAGGGAAATTTCTGCAATTTTATCCCTAAATAAGGGAAATTTTTGCAATTTTGTCCAAAAAAAGGGAAATCTCAGCAATTTTGCCCCACAATAAGGGGAATTTCTGCTTTTTTGCCCCAAAATTAGGGGAATTTCTGAATTTTTGCTCCAAAATTAGAAGCATTACTGCATTTTTACCCCAAAATAGATGAAATTTCTGCAATTTGCCTCAAAATAAAGGAAATTTCTGCAATTTTGTCCCAAAAAAGGGATATTTCTGCATTTTTGCCCCAAATAATAGGGATTTTTGCCCCAAAATTAGTGAAATTTCTGAATTTTACTCAAAAATTAGAAGCATTACTGCATTTTTGCCCCAAAATATGGGAAATTTCTGCAATTTTGTTCCAAAATAAGGGAAATTTCTGCCTTTTTACCCCAAAATAATGGGAATTTCTGCATTTTTGCCACAAAATAAGGGAAGTTTCTGCAATTTTATCCTAAAATAATTAAAATTTCTATTCTTTTGCCTCAAAATAAGGGAAATTTCTGCCTATTTGGCCCAAAATAAGGGGGATTTCTGCATTTTTGCCCACAATTAAAAGAAAATTCTGCATTTTCTTCCAAAATTAAGGGGAATTTCTGCCTTTTTTGCCCTAAAATAAGGGGAATTTCTGCCCTTTTGCCCCAAAATAAGGGGAACTTAGTCTTTTTGGCCTAAAATAAGGGTAATTTCTATTTTTGGCCTAAAATAATGAGAATTTCTGTCTTTTTGCCCTAAAATAAAGAAAATTTCTTCATTTTTGCTCCAAAATAAGGGGATTTTCAGCATTTTTGCCCCAAAATAAGTGGAATTTCTGCCTTTTTGCCCCAAAAAATTAGGGTAATTCTGCCTTTTTGCCCCCAAATTAGGTGCATTAGTGTCTTTTTTGTTCAAAATAAGGGATTTCTTCATTTTTGCCCAAAATTAAGTGGAATTTCTCATTTTTGCCCTAAAATAAGAAGAATTTCTGCCTTTTTGGCACAAAATAAGAGGAATTTCAGGCTTTTTGCCCTAAAATAAGGGTAATTACTGCAATTTGCCCCCTAATAAGTGGAATTTCTGCCTTTATGACCTGAAAGAAGAGAAATTTCTGTATTTTTGCCCAAGATAAAGGAAATTTCTGCAATTTTACCCCAAAATAAAGGAAGATTTTGAAATTTTGTCCAAAGAAAGAAAAATCTCAGCAATTTTCCCCCACAATAAGGGGAAGTTCTGCCTTTTTCTTCCAAAATTAGAGGAATTTCTTAATTTTTGCTCCAAAATTAGAAGCATTACTGCATTTTTACCCCAAAATAAGGGAAATTTCTGCAATTTTACCCCAAAATAAGGGAAATTTTTGCAATTTGGTCCAAAGAAAGGGAAATCTCAGCAATTTTGCCCCACAATAAAGGGAATTTCTGCATTTTTGCCTCAAAATTAGGGGAATTTGTGAATTTTTGCTCCAAAATTAGAAACATTACTGCATTTTTATCCCAAAATATGGGAAATTTCTGCAATTTTACTTCAAAATAAAGGAAATTTTTGCAATTTTGTCCAAAAAAAGGGAGATCTCAGAAATTTTGCCCCACAATAAGGGAAATTTCTGCCTTTTTGCCCCCAAATTAGGTGCATTAGTGTATTTTTGTTCAAAATAAGGGAAATTTCTGCATTTTTGTTTAAAATTAAGTGGAATTTCTAATTTTTTCCCTAAAATAAAAAGAATTTCTGCCTTCTTGGCACAAAATAAGAGGAATTTCAGGCTTTTTGCCTTAAAATAAGGGCAATTTCTGCAATTTGCCCCCTAATAAGTGGAATTTCTGCCTTTATGACCTGAAAGAATAGGAATTTCTGTATTTTTGCCCAAGATAAAGGAAATTTCTGCAATTTTACCCCAAAGTAAAGAAAGATTTTTCAATTTTGTCCAAAGAAAAAAAATCTCAGCAATTTTCCCCCACAATAAGGGGAAGTTCTGCCATTTTCCCCCAAAATTAGAGGAATTTCTTAATTTTTGCTCCAAAATTAGAAGCACTACTGCATTTTTACCCCAAAATAAGGGAAATTTCTGCAATTTTACCCCAAAATAAGGGAAATTTTTGTAATTTGGTCCAAAGAAAGGGAAATCTCAGCAATTTTGCCCCACAATAAGGGGAATTTCTTCATTTTTGCCTCAAAATTAGGGGAATTTCTGAATTTTTGCTCCAAAATTAGAAGCATTACTGCATTTTTACCCCAAAATATGGGAAATTTCTGCAATTTTACCCCAAAATAAGGGAATTTTTTGCAATTTTGTCCAAAAAAAGGGAGATCTCAGCAATTTTGCCCCACAATAAGGGAAATTTCTGCCTTTTTGCCCCAAAATTAGGGGAATTTCTGCCTTATTGCCTTCAAATTATGTGCATTACTGTCTTTTTGCCCAAAATAAGGGAAATTTCTGCATTTTTTGCCCAAAATTAAGTGGAATTTCTGATTTATGCCCTAAATTAAAAAGAATTTCCGCCTTTAAGGCAAAAAATAAGGGGATTTTCAGTCTTTTTGCCCTAAAATAAGGGTAATTTCTGCAATTTGCCCCCTAATAAGTTGAATTTCTGCCTTTATGACGTGAAAGAACGGTAATTTCTAAAATTTTTACCAAGATAAGGGAAATTTCTGCAATTTTATCCCTAAATAAGGGAAATTTTTGCAATTTTGTCCAAAAAAAGGGAAATCTCAGCAATTTTGCCCCACAATAAGGGGAATTTCTGCTTTTTTGCCCCAAAATTAGGGGAATTTCTGAATTTTTGCTCCAAAATTAGAAGCATTACTGCATTTTTACCCCAAAATAGATGAAATTTCTGCAATTTGCCTCAAAATAAAGGAAATTTCTGCAATTTTGTCCCAAAAAAGGGATATTTCTGCATTTTTGCCCCAAATAATAGGGATTTTTGCCCCAAAATTAGTGAAATTTCTGAATTTTACTCAAAAATTAGAAGCATTACTGCATTTTTGCCCCAAAATATGGGAAATTTCTGCAATTTTGTTCCAAAATAAGGGAAATTTCTGCCTTTTTACCCCAAAATAATGGGAATTTCTGCATTTTTGCCACAAAATAAGGGAAGTTTCTGCAATTTTATCCTAAAATAATTAAAATTTCTATTCTTTTGCCTCAAAATAAGGGAAATTTCTGCCTATTTGGCCCAAAATAAGGGGGATTTCTGCATTTTTGCCCACAATTAAAAGAAAATTCTGCATTTTCTTCCAAAATTAAGGGGAATTTCTGCCTTTTTTGCCCTAAAATAAGGGGAATTTCTGCCCTTTTGCCCCAAAATAAGGGGAACTTAGTCTTTTTGGCCTAAAATAAGGGTAATTTCTATTTTTGGCCTAAAATAATGAGAATTTCTGTCTTTTTGCCCTAAAATAAAGAAAATTTCTTCATTTTTGCTCCAAAATAAGGGGAATTTCAGCATTTTTGCCCCAAAATAAGTGGAATTTCTGCCTTTTTGCCCCAAAAAATTAGGGTAATTCTGCCTTTTTGCCCCCAAATTAGGTGCATTAGTGTCTTTTTTGTTCAAAATAAGGGATTTCTTCATTTTTGCCCAAAATTAAGTGGAATTTCTCATTTTTGCCCTAAAATAAGAAGAATTTCTGCCTTTTTGGCACAAAATAAGAGGAATTTCAGGCTTTTTGCCCTAAAATAAGGGTAATTACTGCAATTTGCCCCCTAATAAGTGGAATTTCTGCCTTTATGACCTGAAAGAAGAGAAATTTCTGTATTTTTGCCCAAGATAAAGGAAATTTCTGCAATTTTACCCCAAAATAAAGGAAGATTTTGAAATTTTGTCCAAAGAAAGAAAAATCTCAGCAATTTTCCCCCACAATAAGGGGAAGTTCTGCCTTTTTCTTCCAAAATTAGAGGAATTTCTTAATTTTTGCTCCAAAATTAGAAGCATTACTGCATTTTTACCCCAAAATAAGGGAAATTTCTGCAATTTTACCCCAAAATAAGGGAAATTTTTGCAATTTGGTCCAAAGAAAGGGAAATCTCAGCAATTTTGCCCCACAATAAAGGGAATTTCTGCATTTTTGCCTCAAAATTAGGGGAATTTGTGAATTTTTGCTCCAAAATTAGAAACATTACTGCATTTTTATCCCAAAATATGGGAAATTTCTGCAATTTTACTTCAAAATAAAGGAAATTTTTGCAATTTTGTCCAAAAAAAGGGAGATCTCAGCAATTTTGCCCCACAATAAGGGAAATTTCTGCCTTTTTGCCCCAAAATTAGAGGAATTTCTACCTTTTTGCCTTCAAATTATGTGCATTACTGTCTTTTTGACCAAAATAAGGGAAATTTCTGCATTTTTGCCCAAAATTAAGTGGAATTTCTGATTTATGCCCTAAATTAAAAAGAATTTCTGCCTTTAAGGCAAAAAATAAGGGGATTTTCAGTCTTTTTGCCCTAAAATAAGGGTAATTTCTGCAATTTGCCCCCTAATAAGTGGAATTTCTGCCTTTATGACGTGAAAGAACGGTAATTTCTAAAATTTTTACCAAGATAAGGGAAATTTCTGCAATTTTGTCCAAAAAAAGAGAAAACTCAGCAATTTTGCCCCACAATAAGGGGAATTTCTGCATTTTTGCCTCAAAATTAGGGGAATTTCTGAATTTTTGCTCCAAAATTAGAAGCATTACTGCATTTTTACCCCAAAATAGAGGAAATTTCTGCAATTTGCCTCAAAATAAAGGAAATTTCTGCAATTTTGTCCCAAAAAAAGGATATTTCTGCATTTTTGCCCCAAATAATAGGGATTTTTGCCTTTTTGCCCCAAAATTAGTGAAACTTCTGAAATTTGCTCAAAAATTTGAAGCATTACTGCATTTTTGCCCCAAAATATGGGAAATTTCTGCATTTTTGTTCCAAAATAAGGGAAATTTCTGCCTTTTTACCCCAAAATAATGGGAATTTCTGCATTTTTGCCACAAAATAAGGGAAGTTCCTGCAATTTTATCCTAAAATAAGTTAAATTTCTATCCTTTTGCCTCAAAATAAGGGAAATTTCTGCCTATTTGGCCCAAAATAAGGGGGATTTCTGCATTTTTGCCCACAATTAAAAGAAAGTTCTGCATTTTCGTCCAAAATTAAGGGGAATTTCTGCCTTTTTGCCCTAAAATAAGGGGAATTTCTGCCCTTTTGCCCCAAAATAAGGGGAATTTAGTTTTTTTGGCCTAAAATAAGGGTAATTTCTATTTTTGGCCTAAAATAATGAGAATTTCTGTCTTTTTGCCTTAAAATAAGGAAAATTTCTGCTTTTTTGCTCGAAAATAAAGGGAATTTCAGCATTTTTGACCCAAAATAAGAGGAATTTATGCCTTTTTGCCCCCAAAATTAGGGTAATGTCTGCCTTTTTGCCCCCAAAATAGGTGCATTACTGTCTTTTTGTTCAAAATAAGGGAAATTTCTGCATTTTTGCCCAAAATTAAGTAGAATTTCTCATTATTGCCCTAAAATAAGAAGAATTTCTGCCTTTTTGGCACAAAATATGAGGAATTTCAGGCTTTTTGCCCTAAAATAAGGGTAATTTCTGCAATTTGCCCCCTAATAAGTGGAATTTCTGCCTTTATGACCTGAAAGAAGAGGAATTTCTGTATTTTTGCCCAAAATAAAGGAAATTTCTACAATTTTACCCCAAAATATAGGAAGATTTTGCAATTTTGTCCAAAGAAAGAAAAATCTCAGCAATTTTCCCCCACAATAAAGGGAAGTTCTGCCTTTTTGCCCCAAAATTAGGGGAATTTCTAAATTTTTGCTCCAAAATTAGAAACATTACTGCATTTTTACCCCAAAATAAGGGAAATTTCTGCAATTTTACCCCAAAATAAGGGAAATATTTGCAATTTTGTCCAAAGAAAGGGAAATCTCAGCAATTTTGCCCAACAATAAGGGGATATTCTGCCTTTTTGCCTAAAAATTAGGGGAATTTCTGAATTTTTGCTCCAAAATTAGAAGCATTACTGCATTTTTACCCCAAAATATGGGAAATTTCTGCAATTTTACCCCAAAATAAGGGAAATTTTTGCAATTTTGTCCAAAAAAAGGAAGATCTCAGCAATTTTGCCCCACAATAAAGGAAATTTCTGCCTTTTTGCCCCAAAATTAGGGGAATTTCTGCCTTATTGCCTTCAAATTATGTGCATTACTGTCTTTTTGCCCAAAATAAGGGAAATTTCTTTATTTTTGCCCTAAATTAAGTGGAATTTCTGATTTATGCCCTAAAAAAAAAAGAATTTCTGCCTTTAAGGCAAAAAATAAGGGGAATTTCAGTCTTTTTCCCCTAAAATAAGGGTATTTTCTGCAAATTGCCCCCTAATAAGTGGAATTTCTGCCTTTATGACCTGAAAGAAGGGGAATTTCTAACATATTTGACCAAGATAAGGGAAATTTCTACAATTTTACATCAAAATAAGGGAAATTTTTGCAATTTTGTCCAAAAAAAGGGAAATCTCAGCAATTTTTCCGCACAATAAGGGGAATTTCTGCTTTTTTCCCTAAAATTAGGGAAATTTCTGAATTTTTCCTCCATAATTAGAATTATTACTGCATTTTTACCTTAAAATAAGGGAAATTTCTGCAATTTTACCCCAAAATAAGGAAAATTTTTGCAATTTTGTCCAAAAAAAGGGAAATCTCAGCAATTTTGCCCCACAATAAGGGGAATTTCTGCCTTTTTGCCCCAAAATTAGTGAAATTTCTGAATTTTGCTCAAAAATTAGAAGCATTACTGCATTTTTGCCCCAAAATATGGGAAATTTCTGCAATTTTGTTCCAAAATAAGGGAAATTTCTTCCTTTTTACGCAAAAATAATGGGAATTTCTGCATTTTTGCCACAAAATAAGGGAAGTTTCTGCAATTTTATCCTAAAATAAGTAAAATTTCTTTTCTTTTGCCTCAAAATAAGGGAAATTTCTGCCTATTTGGCCCAAAATAAGGGGGATTTCTGCATTTTTGCCGACAATTAAAAGAAAATTCTGCATTTTCTTCCAAAATTAAGGGGAATTTCTGCCTTTTTGCCCTAAAATAAGGGGAATTTCTGCTCTTTTGCCCCAAAATAAGGGGAATTTAGTCTTTTTGGCCTAAAATAAGGTTAATTTCTATTTTTGGCCTAAAATAATGAGAATTTCTGTCTTTTTGCCCTAAAATAAGGAAAATTTCTGGATTTTTGCTCCAATATAAGGGGAATTTCAGCATTTTTGCCCCAAAATAAGTGGAATTTCTGCCTTTCTGCCCCAAAAAATTAGGGTAATTTCTGCCTTTTTGCCCCCAAATTAGGTGCATTAGTGTATTTTTGTTCAAAATAAGGGAAATTTCTGCATTTTTGTTTAAAATTAAGTGGAATTTCTAATTTTTTCCCTAAAATAAAAAGAATTTCTGCCTTCTTGGCACAAAATAAGAGGAATTTCAGGCTTTTTGCCTTAAAATAAGGGTAATTTCTGCAATTTGCCCCCTAATAAGTGGAATTTCTGCCTTTATGACCTGAAAGAATAGGAATTTCTGTATTTTTGCCCAAGATAAAGGAAATTTCTGCAATTTTACCCCAAAGTAAAGAAAGATTTTTCAATTTTGTCCAAAGAAAAAAAATCTCAGCAATTTTCCCCCACAATAAGGGGAAGTTCTGCCATTTTCCCCCAAAATTAGAGGAATTTCTTAATTTTTGCTCCAAAATTAGAAGCACTACTGCATTTTTACCCCAAAATAAGGGAAATTTCTGCAATTTTACCCCAAAATAAGGGAAATTTTTGTAATTTGGTCCAAAGAAAGGGAAATCTCAGCAATTTTGCCCCACAATAAGGGGAATTTCTTCATTTTTGCCTCAAAATTAGGGGAATTTCTGAATTTTTGCTCCAAAATTAGAAGCATTACTGCATTTTTACCCCAAAATATGGGAAATTTCTGCAATTTTACCACAAAATAAGGGAAATTTTTGCAATTTTGTCCAAAAAAAGGGAGATCTCAGCAATTTTGCCCCACAATAAGGGAAATTTCTGCCTTTTTGCCCCAAAATTAGGGGAATTTCTGCCTTATTGCCTTCAAATTATGTGCATTACTGTCTTTTTGCCCAAAATAAGGGAAATTTCTGCATTTTTTGCCCAAAATTAAGTGGAATTTCTGATTTATGCCCTAAATTAAAAAGAATTTCCGCCTTTAAGGCAAAAAATAAGGGGATTTTCAGTCTTTTTGCCCTAAAATAAGGGTAATTTCTGCAATTTGCCCCCTAATAAGTTGAATTTCTGCCTTTATGACGTGAAAGAACGGTAATTTCTAAAATTTTTACCAAGATAAGGGAAATTTCTGCAATTTTATCCCTAAATAAGGGAAATTTTTGCAATTTTGTCCAAAAAAAGGGAAATCTCAGCAATTTTGCCCCACAATAAGGGGAATTTCTGCTTTTTTGCCCCAAAATTAGGGGAATTTCTGAATTTTTGCTCCAAAATTAGAAGCATTACTGCATTTTTACCCCAAAATAGATGAAATTTCTGCAATTTGCCTCAAAATAAAGGAAATTTCTGCAATTTTGTCCCAAAAAAGGGATATTTCTGCATTTTTGCCCCAAATAATAGGGATTTTTGCCCCAAAATTAGTGAAATTTCTGAATTTTACTCAAAAATTAGAAGCATTACTGCATTTTTGCCCCAAAATATGGGAAATTTCTGCAATTTTGTTCCAAAATAAGGGAAATTTCTGCCTTTTTACCCCAAAATAATGGGAATTTCTGCATTTTTGCCACAAAATAAGGGAAGTTTCTGCAATTTTATCCTAAAATAATTAAAATTTCTATTCTTTTGCCTCAAAATAAGGGAAATTTCTGCCTATTTGGCCCAAAATAAGGGGGATTTCTGCATTTTTGCCCACAATTAAAAGAAAATTCTGCATTTTCTTCCAAAATTAAGGGGAATTTCTGCCTTTTTTGCCCTAAAATAAGGGGAATTTCTGCCCTTTTGCCCCAAAATAAGGGGAACTTAGTCTTTTTGGCCTAAAATAAGGGTAATTTCTATTTTTGGCCTAAAATAATGAGAATTTCTGTCTTTTTGCCCTAAAATAAAGAAAATTTCTTCATTTTTGCTCCAAAATAAGGGGAATTTCAGCATTTTTGCCCCAAAATAAGTGGAATTTCTGCCTTTTTGCCCCAAAAAATTAGGGTAATTCTGCCTTTTTGCCCCCAAATTAGGTGCATTAGTGTCTTTTTTGTTCAAAATAAGGGATTTCTTCATTTTTGCCCAAAATTAAGTGGAATTTCTCATTTTTGCCCTAAAATAAGAAGAATTTCTGCCTTTTTGGCACAAAATAAGAGGAATTTCAGGCTTTTTGCCCTAAAATAAGGGTAATTACTGCAATTTGCCCCCTAATAAGTGGAATTTCTGCCTTTATGACCTGAAAGAAGAGAAATTTCTGTATTTTTGCCCAAGATAAAGGAAATTTCTGCAATTTTACCCCAAAATAAAGGAAGATTTTGAAATTTTGTCCAAAGAAAGAAAAATCTCAGCAATTTTCCCCCACAATAAGGGGAAGTTCTGCCTTTTTCTTCCAAAATTAGAGGAATTTCTTAATTTTTGCTCCAAAATTAGAAGCATTACTGCATTTTTACCCCAAAATAAGGGAAATTTCTGCAATTTTACCCCAAAATAAGGGAAATTTTTGCAATTTGGTCCAAAGAAAGGGAAATCTCAGCAATTTTGCCCCACAATAAAGGGAATTTCTGCATTTTTGCCTCAAAATTAGGGGAATTTGTGAATTTTTGCTCCAAAATTAGAAACATTACTGCATTTTTATCCCAAAATATGGGAAATTTCTGCAATTTTACTTCAAAATAAAGGAAATTTTTGCAATTTTGTCCAAAAAAAGGGAGATCTCAGCAATTTTGCCCCACAATAAGGGAAATTTCTGCCTTTTTGCCCCAAAATTAGAGGAATTTCTACCTTTTTGCCTTCAAATTATGTGCATTACTGTCTTTTTGACCAAAATAAGGGAAATTTCTGCATTTTTGCCCAAAATTAAGTGGAATTTCTGATTTATGCCCTAAATTAAAAAGAATTTCTGCCTTTAAGGCAAAAAATAAGGGGATTTTCAGTCTTTTTGCCCTAAAATAAGGGTAATTTCTGCAATTTGCCCCCTAATAAGTGGAATTTCTGCCTTTATGACGTGAAAGAACGGTAATTTCTAAAATTTTTACCAAGATAAGGGAAATTTCTGCAATTTTGTCCAAAAAAAGAGAAAACTCAGCAATTTTGCCCCACAATAAGGGGAATTTCTGCATTTTTGCCTCAAAATTAGGGGAATTTCTGAATTTTTGCTCCAAAATTAGAAGCATTACTGCATTTTTACCCCAAAATAGAGGAAATTTCTGCAATTTGCCTCAAAATAAAGGAAATTTCTGCAATTTTGTCCCAAAAAAAGGATATTTCTGCATTTTTGCCCCAAATAATAGGGATTTTTGCCTTTTTGCCCCAAAATTAGTGAAACTTCTGAAATTTGCTCAAAAATTTGAAGCATTACTGCATTTTTGCCCCAAAATATGGGAAATTTCTGCATTTTTGTTCCAAAATAAGGGAAATTTCTGCCTTTTTACCCCAAAATAATGGGAATTTCTGCATTTTTGCCACAAAATAAGGGAAGTTCCTGCAATTTTATCCTAAAATAAGTTAAATTTCTATCCTTTTGCCTCAAAATAAGGGAAATTTCTGCCTATTTGGCCCAAAATAAGGGGGATTTCTGCATTTTTGCCCACAATTAAAAGAAAGTTCTGCATTTTCGTCCAAAATTAAGGGGAATTTCTGCCTTTTTGCCCTAAAATAAGGGGAATTTCTGCCCTTTTGCCCCAAAATAAGGGGAATTTAGTTTTTTTGGCCTAAAATAAGGGTAATTTCTATTTTTGGCCTAAAATAATGAGAATTTCTGTCTTTTTGCCTTAAAATAAGGAAAATTTCTGCTTTTTTGCTCGAAAATAAAGGGAATTTCAGCATTTTTGACCCAAAATAAGAGGAATTTATGCCTTTTTGCCCCCAAAATTAGGGTAATGTCTGCCTTTTTGCCCCCAAAATAGGTGCATTACTGTCTTTTTGTTCAAAATAAGGGAAATTTCTGCATTTTTGCCCAAAATTAAGTAGAATTTCTCATTATTGCCCTAAAATAAGAAGAATTTCTGCCTTTTTGGCACAAAATATGAGAAATTTCAGGCTTTTTGCCCTAAAATAAGGGTAATTTCTGCAATTTGCCCCCTAATAAGTGGAATTTCTGCCTTTATGACCTGAAAGAAGAGGAATTTCTGTATTTTTGCCGAAAATAAAGGAAATTTCTACAATTTTACCCCAAAATATAGGAAGATTTTGCAATTTTGTCCAAAGAAAGAAAAATCTCAGCAATTTTCCCCCACAATAAAGGGAAGTTCTGCCTTTTTGGCCCAAAATTAGGGGAATTTCTAAATTTTTGCTCCAAAATTAGAAACATTACTGCATTTTTACCCCAAAATAAGGGAAATTTCTGCAATTTTACCCCAAAATAAGGGAAATATTTCCAATTTTGTCCAAAGAAAGGGAAATCTCAGCAATTTTGCCCAACAATAAGGGGATATTCTGCCTTTTTGCCTAAAAATTAGGGGAATTTCTGAATTTTTGCTCCAAAATTAGAAGCATTACTGCATTTTTACCCCAAAATATGGGAAATTTCTGCAATTTTACCCCAACATAAGGGAAATTTTTGCAATTTTGTCCAAAAAAAGGAAGATATCAGCAATTTTGCCCCACAATAAAGGAAATTTCTGCCTTTTTGCCCCAAAATTAGGGGAATTTCTGCCTTTTTGCCTTCAAATTATTTGCATTACTGTCTTTTTGCCCAAAATAAGGGAAATTTCTTAATTTTTGCCCAAAATTAAGTGGAATTTCTGATTTATGCCCTAAAATAAAAAGAATTTCTGCCTTTAAGGAAAAAAATAAGGGGAATTTCAGTCTTTTTGCCCTAAAATAAGGGTATTTTCTGCAAATTGCCCCCTAATAAGTGGAATTTCTGCCTTTATGACCTGAAAGAAGGGGAATTTCTAACATATTTGCCCAAGATAAGGGAAATTTCTGCAATTTTACATCAAAATAAGGGAAATTTTTGCAATTTTGTCCAAAAAAAGGGAAATCTCAGCAATTTTTCCGCACAATAAGGGGAATTTCTGCTTTTTTCCCTAAAATTAGGGAAATTTCTGAATTTTTCCTCCATAATTAGAATTATTACTGCATTTTTACCTTAAAATAAGGGAAATTTCTGCAATTTTACCCCAAAATAAGGAAAATTTTTGCAATTTTGTCCAAAAAAAGGGAAATCTCAGCAATTTTGCCCCACAATAAGGGGAATTTCTGCCTTTTTGCCCCAAAATTAGTGAAATTTCTGAATTTTGCTCAAAAATTAGAAGCATTACTGCATTTTTGCCCCAAAATATGGGAAATTTCTGCAATTTTGTTCCAAAATAAGGGAAATTTCTTCCTTTTTACGCAAAAATAATGGGAATTTCTGCATTTTTGCCACAAAATAAGGGAAGTTTCTGCAATTTTATCCTAAAATAAGTAAAATTTCTCTCCTTTTGCCTCAAAATAAGGGAAATTTCTGCCTATTTGGCCCAAAATAAGGGGGATTTCTGCATTTTTGCCGACAATTAAAAGAAAATTCTGCATTTTCTTCCAAAATTAAGGGGAATTTCTTCCTTTTTGCCCTAAAATAAGGGAAATTTCTGCTCTTTTGCCCCAAAATAAGGGGAATTTAGTCTTTTTGGCCTAAAATAAGGTTAGTTTCTATTTTTGGCCTAAAATAATGAGAATTTCTGTCTTTTTGTCCTAAAATAAGGAAAATTTCTGGATTTTTGCTCCAAAATAAGGGGAATTTCAGCATTTTTGCCCCAAAATAAGTGGAATTTCTTCCTTTTTGCCCCAAAAAATTAGGGTAATTTCTGCCTTTTTGCCCCCAAATTAGGTGCATTAGTTTATTTTTGTTCAAAATAAGGGAAATTTCTGCATTTTTGTTTAAAATTAAGTGGAATTTCTAATTTTTGCCCTAAAATAAAAAGAATTTCTGTCTTTTTGGCACAAAATAAGAGGAATTTCAGGCTTTTTGCCTTAAAATAAGGGTAATTTCTGCAATTTGCCCCTCTAATAAGTGGAATTTCTGCCTTTATGACCTGAAAGAATAGGAATTTCTGTATTTTTGCCCAAGATAAAGGAAATTTCTGCAATTTTACCCCAAAGTAAAGGAAGATTTTGCAATTTTGTCCAAAGAAAAAAATCTCAGCAATTTTCCCCCACAATAAGGGGAAGTTCTGCCTTTTTCCCCCAAAATTAGAGGAATTTCTTAATTTTTGCTCCAAAATTAGAAGCACTACTGCATTTTTACCCCAAAATAAGGGAAATTTCTGCAATTTTACCCCAAAATAAGGGAAATTTTTGCAATTTGGTCCAAAGAAAGGGAAATCTCAGCAATTTTGCCCCACAATAAGGGGAATTTCTTCATTTTTGCCTCAAAATTAGGGGAATTTCTGAATTTTTGCTCCAAAATTAGAAGCACTACTGCATTTTTACCCCAAAATAAGGGAAATTTCTGCAATTTTACCACAAAATAAGGGAAATTTTTGCAATTTTGTCCAAAAAAAGGGAGATCTCAGCAATTTTGCCCCACAATAAGGGAAATTTCTGCCTTTTTGCCCCAAAATTAGGGGAATTTCTGCCTTATTGCCTTCAAATTATGTGCATTACTGTCTTTTTGCCCAAAATAAGGGAAATTTCTGCATTTTTGCCCAAAATTAAGTGGAATTTCTGATTTATGCCCTAAATTAAAAAGAATTTCTGCCTTTAAGGCAAAAAATAAGGGGATTTTCAGTCTTTTTGCCCTAAAATAAGGGTAATTTCTGCAATTTGCCCCCTAATAAGTTGAATTTCTGCCTTTATGACGTGAAAGAACGGTAATTTCTAAAATTTTTACCAAGATAAGGGAAATTTCTGCAATTTTATCCCTAAATAAGAGAAATTTTTGCAATTTTGTCCAAAAAAAGGGAAATCTCAGCAATTTTGCCCCACAATAAGGGGAATTTCTGCTTTTTTGCCCAAAAATTAGGGGAATTTCTGAATTTTTGCTCCAAAATTAGAAGCATTACTGCATTTTTACCCCAAAATAGATGAAATTTCTGCAATTTGCCTCAAAATAAAGGAAATTTCTGCAATTTTGTCCCAAAAAAGGGATATTTCTGCATTTTTGCCCCAAATAATAGGGATTTTTGCCCCAAAATTAGTGAAATTTCTGAATTTTACTCAAAAATTAGAAGCATTACTGCATTTTTGCCCCAAAATATGGGAAATTTCTGCAATTTTGTTCCAAAATAAGGGAAATTTCTGCATTTTTACCCCAAAATAATGGGAATTTCTGCATTTTTGCCACAAAAATAAGGGAAGTTTCTGCAATTTTATCCTAAAATAATTAAAATTTCTATTCTTTTGCCTCAAAATAAGGGAAATTTCTGCCTATTTGGCCCAAAATAAGGGGGATTTCTGCATTTTTGCCCACAATTAAAAGAAAATTCTGCATTTTCTTCCAAAATTAAGGGGAATTTCTGCCTGTTTGCCCTAAAATAAGGGGAATTTCTGCCCTTTTGCCCCAAAATAAGGGGAACTTAGTCTTTTTGGCCTAAAATAAGGGTAATTTCTATTTTTGGCCTAAAATAATGAGAATTTCTGTCTTTTTGCCCTAAAATAAAGAAAATTTCTGCATTTTTCCTCTAAAATAAGGGGAATTTCAGCATTTTTGCCTTAAAATAAGTGGAATTTCTGCCTTTTTGCCCCAAAAAATTAGGGTAGTTCTGCCTTTTTGCCCCCAAATTAGGTGCATTAGTGTCTTTTGGTTCAAAATAAGGGATTTCTGCATTTTTGCCCAAAATTAAGTGGAATTTCTCATTTTTGCCCTAAAATAAGAAGAATTTCTGCCTTTTTGGCACAAAATAAAAGGAATTTCAGGCTTTTTGCCCTAAAATAAGGATAATTACTGCAATTTGCCCCCTAATAAGTGGAATTTCTGCCTTTATGACCTGAAAGAAGAGAAATTTCTGTATTTTTGCCCAAGATAAAGGAAATTTCTGCAATTTTACCCCAAAATAAAGAAAGATTTTGAAATTTTGTCCAAAGAAAGAAAAATCTCAGCAATTTTCCCTTACAATAAGGGGAAGTTCTGCCTTTTTCTTCCAAAATTAGAGGAATTTCTTAATTTTTGCTCCAAAATTAGAAGCATTACTGCATTTTTACCCCAAAATAAGGGAAATTTCTGCAATTTTACCACAAAATAAGGGAAATTTTTGCAATTTGGTCCAAAGAAAGGGAAATCTCAGCAATTTTGCCCCACAATAAAGGGAATTTCTGCATTTTTGCCTCAAAATTAGGGGAATTTGTGAATTTTTGCTCCAAAATTAGAAACATTACTGCATTTTTACCCCAAAATATGGGAAATTTCTGCAATTTTACTTCAAAATAAAGGAAATTTTTGCAATTTTGTCCAAAAAAAGGGAGATCTCAGCAATTTTGCCCCACAATAAGGGAAATTTCTGCCTTTTTGCCCCAAAATTAGAGGAATTTCTACCTTTTTGCCTTCAAATTATGTGCATTACTGTCTTTTTGACCAAAATAAGGGAAATTTCTGCATTTTTGCCCAAAATTAAGTGGAATTTCTGATTTATGCCCTAAATTAAAAAGAATTTCTGCCTTTAAGGCAAAAAATAAGGGGATTTTCAGTCTTTTTGCCCTAAAATAAGGGTAATTTCTGCAATTTGCCCCCTAATAAGTGGAATTTCTGCCTTTATGACGTGAAAGAACGGTAATTTCTAAAATTTTTACCAAGATAAGGGAAATTTCTGCAATTTTGTCCAAAAAAAGAGAAAACTCAGCAATTTTGCCCCACAATAAGGGGAATTTCTGCATTTTTGCCTCAAAATTAGGGGAATTTCTGAATTTTTGCTCCCAAATTAGAAGCATTACTGCATTTTTACCCCAAAATAGAGGAAATTTCTGCAATTTGCCTCAAAATAAAGGAAATTTCTGCAATTTTGTCCCAAAAAAAGGATATTTCTGCATTTTTGCCCCAAATAATAGGGATTTTTGCCTTTTTGCCCCAAAATTAGTGAAACTTCTGAAATTTGTTCAAAAATTTGAAGCATTACTGCATTTTTGCCCCAAAATATGGGAAATTTCTGCATTTTTGTTCCAAAATAAGGGAAATTTCTGCCTTTTTACCCGAAAATAATGGGAATTTCTGCATTTTTGCCACAAAATAAGGGAAGTTTCTGCAATTTCATCCTAAAATAAGTTAAATTTCTATCCTTTTGCCTCAAATTAAGGGAAATTTCTGCCTATTTGGCCCAAAATAAGGGGGATTTCTGCATTTTTGCCCACAATTAAAAAAAAGTTCTGCATTTTTGTCCAAAATTAAGGGGAATTTCTGCCTTTTTGCCCTAAAATAAGGGGAATTTCTGCCCTTTTGCCCCAAAATAAGGGGAATTTAGTTTTTTTGGCCTAAAATAAGGGTAATTACTATTTTTGGCCTAAAATAATGAGAATTTCTGTCTTTTTGCCTTAAAATAAGGAAAATTTCTGCTTTTTTGCTCGAAAATAAAGGGAATTTCAGCATTTTTGACCCAAAATAAGAGGAATTTATGCCTTTTTGCCCCAAAAATTAGGGTAATGTCTGCCTTTTTGCCCCCAAAATAGGTGCATTACTGTCTTTTTGTTCAAAATAAGGGAAATTTCTGCATTTTTGCCCAAAATTAAGTAGAATTTCTCATTATTGCCCTAAAATAAGAAGAATTTCTGCCTTTTTGGCACAAAATATGAGAAATTTCAGGCTTTTTGCCCTAAAATAAGGGTAATTTCTGCAATTTGCCCCCTAATAAGTGGAATTTCTGCCTTTATGACGTGAAAGAACGGTAATTTCTAAAATTTTTACCAAGATAAGGGAAATTTCTGCAATTTTGTCCAAAAAAAGAGAAAACTCAGCAATTTTGCCCCACAATAAGGGGAATTTCTGCATTTTTGCCTCAAAATTAGGGGAATTTCTGAATTTTTGCTCCAAAATTAGAAGCATTACTGCATTTTTACCCCAAAATAGAGGAAATTTCTGCAATTTGCCTCAAAATAAAGGAAATTTCTGCAATTTTGTCCCAAAAAAAGGATATTTCTGCATTTTTGCCCCAAATAATAGGGATTTTTGCCTTTTTGCCCCAAAATTAGTGAAACTTCTGAAATTTGTTCAAAAATTTGAAGCATTACTGCATTTTTGCCCCAAAATATGGGAAATTTCTGCATTTTTGTTCCAAAATAAGGGAAATTTCTGCCTTTTTACCCGAAAATAATGGGAATTTCTGCATTTTTGCCACAAAATAAGGGAAGTTTCTGCAATTTCATCCTAAAATAAGTTAAATTTCTATCCTTTTGCCTCAAATTAAGGGAAATTTCTGCCTATTTGGCCCAAAATAAGGGGGATTTCTGCATTTTTGCCCACAATTAAAAAAAAGTTCTGCATTTTTGTCCAAAATTAAGGGGAATTTCTGCCTTTTTGCCCTAAAATAAGGGGAATTTCTGCCCTTTTGCCCCAAAATAAGGGGAATTTAGTTTTTTTGGCCTAAAATAAGGGTAATTACTATTTTTGGCCTAAAATAATGAGAATTTCTGTCTTTTTGCCTTAAAATAAGGAAAATTTCTGCTTTTTTGCTCGAAAATAAAGGGAATTTCAGCATTTTTGACCCAAAATAAGAGGAATTTATGCCTTTTTGCCCCAAAAATTAGGGTAATGTCTGCCTTTTTGCCCCCAAAATAGGTGCATTACTGTCTTTTTGTTCAAAATAAGGGAAATTTCTGCATTTTTGCCCAAAATTAAGTAGAATTTCTCATTATTGCCCTAAAATAAGAAGAATTTCTGCCTTTTTGGCACAAAATATGAGAAATTTCAGGCTTTTTGCCCTAAAATAAGGGTAATTTCTGCAATTTGCCCCCTAATAAGTGGAATTTCTGCCTTTATGACCTGAAAGAAGAGGAATTTCTGTATTTTTGCCCAAAATAAAGGAAATTTCTACAATTTTACCCCAAAATATAGGAAGATTTTGCAATTTTGTCCAAAGAAAGAAAAATCTCAGCAATTTTCCCCCACAATAAAGGGAAGTTCTGCCTTTTTGCCCCAAAATTAGGGGAATTTCTAAATTTTTGCTCCAAAATTAGAAACATTACTGCATTTTTACCCCAAAATATGGGAAATTTCTGCAATTTTACCCCAACATAAGGGAAATTTTTGCAATTTTGTCCAAAAAAAGGAAGATCTCAGCAATTTTGCCCCACAATAAAGGAAATTTCTGCCTTTTTGCCCCAAAATTAGGGGAATTTCTGCCTTTTTGCCTTCAAATTATGTGCATTACTGTCTTTTTGCCCAAAATAAGGGAAATTTCTTCATTTTTACCCAAAATTAAGTGGAATTTCTGATTTATGCCCTAAAATAAAAAGAATTTCTGCCTTTAAGGAAAAAAATAAGGGGAATTTCAGTCTTTTTCCCCTAAAATAAGGGTATTTTCTGCAAATTGCCCCCTAATAAGTGGTATTTCTGCCTTTATGACCTGAAAGAAGGGGAATTTCTAACATATTTGCCCAAGATAAGGGAAATTTCTGCAATTTTACATCAAAATAAGAGAAATTTTTGCAATTTTGTCCAAAAAAAGGGAAATCTCAGCAATTTTTCTGCACAATAAGGGGAATTTCTGCTTTTTTTCCTAAAATTAGGGAAATTTCTGAATTTTTCCTCCATAATTAGAATTATTACTGCATTTTTACCTTAAAATAAGGGAAATTTCTGCAATTTTACCACAAAATAAGGAAAATTTTTGCAATTTTGTCCAAAAAAAGGGAAATCTCAGCAATTTTGCCCCACAATAAGGGGAATTTCTGCCTTTTTGCCCCAAAATTAGTGAAATTTCTGAATTTTGCTCAAAAATTAGAAGCATTACTGCATTTTTGCCCCAAAATATGGGAAATTTCTGCAATTTTGTTCCAAAATAAGGGAAATTTCTTCCTTTTTACGCAAAAATAATGGGAATTTCTGCATTTTTGCCACAAAATAAGGGAAGTTTCTGCAATTTTGTCCTAAAATAAGTAAATTTTCTCTTCTTTTGCCTCAAAATAAGGGAAATTTCTGCCTATTTGGCCCAAAATAAGGGGGATTTCTGCATTTTTGCCGACAATTAAAAGAAAATTCTGCATTTTCTTCCAAAATTAAGGGGAATTTCTCCCTTTTTGCCCTAAAATAAGGGGAATTTCTGCTCTTTTGCCCCAAAATAAGGGGAATTTAGTCTTTTTGGCCTAAAATAAGGTTAATTTCTATTTTTGGCCTAAAATAATGAGAATTTCTGTCTTTTTGCCCTAAAATAAGGAAAATTTCTGGATTTTTGCTCCAAAATAAGGGGAATTTCAGCATTTTTGCCCCAAAATAAGTGGAATTTCTTCCTTTTTGCCCCAAAAAATTAGGGTAATTTCTGCCTTTTTGCCCCCAAATTAGGTGCATCAGTGTATTTTGTTCAAAATAAGGGAAATTTCTGCATTTTTGCTTAAAATTAAGTGGAATTTTTTATTTTTGCCCTAAAGTAAAAAGAATTTCTGCCTTTTTGGCACAAAATAAAAGGAATTTCAGGCTTTTTGCCTTAAAATAAGGGTAATTTCTGCAATTTGCCCCCTAATAAGTGGAATTTCTGCCTTTATGACCTGAAAGAATAGGAATTTCTGTATTTTTGCCCAAGATAAAGGAAATTTCTGCAATTTTACCCCAAAGTAAAGGAAGATTTTGCAATTTTGTCCAAAGAAAAAAAATCTCAGCAATTTTCCCCCACAATAAGGGGAAGTTCTGCCTTTTTCCCCCAAAATTAGAGGAATTTCTTAATTTTTGCTCCAAAATTAGAAGCATTACTGCATTTTTACCCCAAAATATGGGAAATTTCTGCAATTTTACCCCATAATAAGGGAAATTTTTGCAATTTGGTCCAAAGAAAGGGAAATCTCAGCAATTTTGCCCCACAATAAGGGGAATTTCTGCCTTTTAGCCCCAAAATTAGGGGAATTTCTGCCTTTTTGCCTTCAAATTATGTGCATTACTGTCTTTTTGCCCAAAATAAGGGAAATTTCTACATTTTTGCCCAAAATTAAGTGGAATTTCTGATTTATGCCCTAAAATAAAAGGAATTTCTGCCTTTAAGGCAAAAAATAAGGGGAATTTCAGTCTTTTTGCCCTAAAATAAGGGTATTTTCTGCAAATTGCCCCCTAATAAGTGGAATTGCTGCCTTTATGACCTGAAAGAAGGGGAATTTCTAACATATTTGCCCAAGATAAGGGAAATTTCTGCAATTTTACATCAAAATAAGGGAAATTTTTGCAATTTTGTCCAAAAAAAGGGAAATCTCAGCAATTTTTCCGCACAATAAGGGGAATTTCTGCTTTTTTCCCTAAAATTAGGGAAATTTCTGAATTTTTCCTCTATAATTAGAATTATTACTGCATTTTTACCCCAAAATAAGGAAAATTTCGGCAATTTGCTTCAAAATAAAGGAAATTTCTGCAATTTTGTCCCAAAAAAGGGATATTTCTGAATTTTTGCCCCAAAATAATAGGGATTTTTGCCTTTTTGCCTCAAAATTAGTGAAATTTCTGAATTTTGCCCCAAAATTAGCAGCATTACTGCATTTTTGCCCCAAAATATGGGAAATTTCTGCAATTTTGTTCCTAAATAAGAGAAATTTCTGCCTTTTTACCCCAAAAGAATGGGAATTTCTGCATTTTTGCCACAAAATAAGGGAAGTTTCTGCAATTTTATCCTAAAATAATTAAATTTCTATCCTTTTGCCTCAAAATAAGGGAAATTTCTGCCTATTTGGCCCAAAATAAGGGGGATTTCTGCATTTTTGCCCACAATTAAAAGAAAGTTCTGCATTTTCGTCCAAAATTAGGGGGAATTTCTGCCTTTTTGCCCTAAAATAAGGGGAATTTCTGCCCTTTTGCCCCAAAATAAGGGGAATTTAGTCTTTTTGGCCTGAAATAAGGGTAATTTCTATTTTTGGCCTAAAATAATGAGAATTTCTGTCTTTTTGCCTTAAAATAAGGAAAATTTCTGCATTTTTGCTCGAAAATATAGGGAATTTCAGCATTTTTGACCCAAAATAAGAGGAATTTATGCCTTTTTGCCCCAAAAATTAGGGTAATGTCTGCCTTTTTGCCCTCAAAATAGGTGCATTACTGTCTTTTTGTTCAAAATAAGGGAAATTTCTGCATTTTTGCCCAAAATTAAGTAGAATTTCTCATTATTGCCCTAAAATAAGAAGAATTTCTGCCTTTTTGGCACAAAATATGAGGAATTTCAGGCTTTTTTCCCTAAAATAAGGGTAATTTCTGCAATTTGCCCCTTAATAAGTGGAATTTCTGCCTTTATGACCTGAAAGAAGAGGAATTTCTGTATTTTTGCCCAAAATAAAGGAAATTTCTACAATTTTACCCCAAAATAAAGGAAGATTTTGCAATTTTGTCCAAAAAAAGAAAAATCTCAGCAATTTTCCCTCACAATAAAGGGAAGTTCTGCCTTTTTGCCCCAAAATTAGGGGAATTTCTAAATTTTTGCTCCAAAATTAGAAACATTACTGCATTTTTACCCCAAAATAAAGGAAATTTCTGCAATTTTACCCCAAAATAAGGGAAATTTTTGCAATTTTGTCCAAAGAAAGGGAAATCTCAGCAATTTTGCCCAACAATAAGGGGATATTCTGCCTTTTTGCTTAAAAATTAGGGGAATTTCTGAATTTTTGCTCCAAAATTAGAAGCATTACTGCATTTTTACCCCAAAATATGGGAAATTTCTGCAATTTTACCCCAAAATAAGGGAAATTTTTGCAAATTTGTCCAAAAAAAGGGAGATCTCAGCAATTTTGCCCCACAATAAAGGAAATATCTGCTTTTTTGCCCCAAAATTAGGGGAATTTCTGCCTTTTTGCCTTCAAATTAGGTGCATTACTGT
This sequence comes from Micromys minutus, assembly GCF_963924665.1. Classification (NCBI taxonomy): domain Eukaryota; kingdom Metazoa; phylum Chordata; class Mammalia; order Rodentia; family Muridae; genus Micromys; species Micromys minutus. Next base: position 398,645 of record NW_027667727.1, read on the forward strand.
CTTTTTTCCCAAAATAAGGGAAATTTCTGCATTTTTGCCCAAAATTAAGTGGAATTTCTGATTTTTGCCCTAAAATAAAAAGAATTTCTGCCTTTAAGGCAAAAAATAAGGGGAATTTCAGCCTTTTGGCCCTAAAATAAGGGTATTTTCTGCAAATTGCCCCCTAATAAGTGGAATTTCTGCCTTTATGACCTGAAAGAAGGGGAATTTCTAATATTTTTGCCCTAGATAAGGGAAATTTCTGCAATTTTACCCCAAAATAAGGAAAATTTTTGCAATTTTGTTCAAAAAAAGGAAAATCTCAGTAATTTTGCCCCACAATAAGGGGAATTTCTGCCTTTTTGCCCCAAAATTAGTGAAATTTCTGATTTTGCTCAAAAATTAGAAGCATTACTGCATTTTTGCCCAAAAATATGGGAAATTTCTGCAATTTTGTTCCAAAATAAGGGAAATTTCTTCCTTTTTACGCAAAAATAATGGGAATTTCTGCATTTTTGCAACAAAATAAGGGAAGTTTCTGCAATTTTATCCTAAAATAAGTAAAATTTCTCTTCTTTTGCCTCAAAATAAGGGAAATTTCTGCTTATTTGGCCCAAAATAAGGGGGATTTCTGCATTTTTGCCGACAATTAAAAGAAAATTCTGCATTTTCTTCCAAAATTAAGGGGAATTTCTTCCTTTTTGCCCTAAAATAAGGGGAATTTCTGCTCTTTTGCCCCAAAATAAGTGGAATTTCTGCCTTTTTGCCCCAAAAAATTAGGGTAATTTCTGCCTTTTTGCCCCCAAATTAGGTGCATTAGTGTATTTTTGTTCAAAATAAGGGAAATTTCTGCATTTTTTGCTTAAAATTAAGTGGAATTTTTCATTTTTGCCCTAAAATAAAAAGAATTTCTGCCTTTTTGGCACAAAATAAGAGGAATTTCAGGCTTTTTGCCTTAAAATAAGGGTAATTTCTGCAATTTGCCCCCTAATAAGTGGAATTTCTGCCTTTATGACCTGAAAGAATAGGAATTTCTGTATTTTTGCCCAAGATAAAGGAAATTTCTGCAATTTTACCCCAAAGTAAAGGAAGATTTTGCAATTTTGTCCAAAGAAAGAAAAATCTCAGCAATTTTCCCCCACAATAAAGGGAAGTTCTGCCTTTTTGCCCCAAAATTAGGGGAATTTCTAAATTTTTGCTCCAAAATTAGAAACATTACTGCATTTTTACCCCAAAATATGGGAAATTTCTGCAATTTTACCCCAACATAAGGGAAATTTTTGCAATTTTGTCCAAAAAAATGAAGATCTCAGCAATTTTGCCCCACAATAAAGGAAATTTCTGCCTTTTTGCCCCAAAATTAGGGGAATTTCTGCCTTTTTGCCTTCAAATTATGTGCATTACTGTCTTTTTGCCCAAAATAAGGGAAATTTCTTCATTTTTGCCCAAAATTAAGTGGAATTTCTGATTTATGCCCTAAAATAAAAAGAATTTCTGCCTTTAAGGAAAAAAATAAGGGGAATTTCAGTCTTTTTCCCCTAAAATAAGGGTATTTTCTGCAAATTGCCCCCTAATAAGTGGTATTTCTGCCTTTATGACCTGAAAGAAGGGGAATTTCTAACATATTTGCCCAAGATAAGGGAAATTTCTGCAATTTTACATCAAAATAAGAGAAATTTTTGCAATTTTGTCCAAAAAAAGGGAAATCTCAGCAATTTTTCTGCACAATAAGGGGAATTTCTGCTTTTTTTCCTAAAATTAGGGAAATTTCTGAATTTTTCCTCCATAATTAGAATTATTACTGCATTTTTACCTTAAAATAAGGGAAATTTCTGCAATTTTACCCCAAAATAAGGAAAATTTTTGCAATTTTGTCCAAAAAAAGGGAAATCTCAGCAATTTTGCCCCACAATAAGGGGAATTTCTGCCTTTTTGCCCCAAAATTAGTGAAATTTCTGAATTTTGCTCAAAAATTAGAAGCATTACTGCATTTTTGCCCCAAAATAAGGGAAATTTCTGCAATTTTGTTCCAAAATAAGGGAAATTTCTTCCTTTTTACGCAAAAATAATGGGAATTTCTGCATTTTTGCCACAAAATAAGGGAAGTTTCTGCAATTTTGTCCTAAAATAAGTAAATTTTCTCTTCTTTTGCCTCAAAATAAGGGAAATTTCTGCCTATTTGGCCCAAAATAAGGGGGATTTCTGCATTTTTGCCGACAATTAAAAGAAAATTCTGCATTTTCTTCCAAAATTAAGGGGAATTTCTCCCTTTTTGCCCTAAAATAAGGGGAATTTCTGCTCTTTTGCCCCAAAATAAGGGGAATTTAGTCTTTTTGGCCTAAAATAAGGTTAATTTCTATTTTTGGCCTAAAATAATGAGAATTTCTGTCTTTTTGCCCTAAAATAAGGAAAATTTCTGGATTTTTGCTCCAAAATAAGGGGAATTTCAGCATTTTTGCCCCAAAATAAGTGGAATTTCTTCCTTTTTGCCCCAAAAAATTAGGGTAATTTCTGCCTTTTTGCCCCCAAATTAGGTGCATCAGTGTATTTTTGTTCAAAATAAGGGAAATTTCTGCATTTTTGCTTAAAATTAAGTGGAATTTTTTATTTTTGCCCTAAAGTAAAAAGAATTTCTGCCTTTTTGGCACAAAATAAAAGGAATTTCAGGCTTTTTGCCTTAAAATAAGAGTAATTTCTGCAATTTGCCCCCTAATAAGTGGAATTTCTGCCTTTATGACCTGAAAGAATAGGAATTTCTGTATTTTTGCCCAAGATAAAGGAAATTTCTGCAATTTTACCCCAAAGTAAAGGAAGATTTTGCAATTTTGTCCAAAGAAAAAAAATCTCAGCAATTTTCCCCCACAATAAGGGGAAGTTCTGCCTTTTTCCCCCAAAATTAGAGGAATTTCTTAATTTTTGCTCCAAAATTAGAAGCATTACTGCATTTTTACCCCAAAATATGGGAAATTTCTGCAATTTTACCCCAAAATAAGGGAAATTTTTGCAATTTTGTCCAAAAAAAGGGAGATCTCAGCAATTTTGCCCCACAATAAGGGAAATTTCTGCCTTTTTGCCCCAAAATTAGGGGAATTTCTGCCTTATTGCCTTCAAATTTTGTGCATTACTGTCTTTTTGCACAAAATAAGGGAAATTTCTGCATTTTTTCCCAAAATTAAGTGGAATTTCTGATTAATGCCCTAAAATAAAAAGAATTTCTGCCTTTAAGGCAAAAAATAAGGGGATTTTCAGTCATTTTGCCCTAAAATAAGGGTAATTTCTGCAATTTGCCCCCTAATAAGTTGAATTTCTGCCTTTATGACCTGAAAGAACGGTAATTTCTAAAATTTTTACCAAGATAAGGGATATTTCTGCAATTTTATCCCTAAATAAGGGAAATTTTTGCAATTTTGTCCAAAAAAAGGGAAATCTCAGCAATTTTGCCCCACAATAAGGGGAATTTCTGCTTTTTTGCCCAAAAATTAGGGGAATTTCTGAATTTTTGCTCCAAAATTAGAAGCATTACTGCATTTTTACCCCAAAATAGATGAAATTTCTGCAATTTGCCTCAAAATAAAGGAAATTTCTGCAATTTTGTCCCAAAAAAGGGATATTTCTGCATTTTTGCCCCAAATAATAGGGTTTTTTGCCCCAAAATTAGTGAAATTTCTGAATTTTACTCAAAAATTAGAAGCATTACTGCATTTTTGCCCCAAAATATGGGAAATTTCTGCAATTTTGTTCCAAAATAAAGAAAATTTCTGCCTTTTTACCCCAAAATAATGGGAATTTCTGCATTTTGCCACAAAATAAGGGAAGTTTCTGCAATTTTATCCTAAAATAATTAAAATTTCTATTCTTTTGCCTCAAAATAAGGGAAATTTCTGCCTATTTGGCCCAAAATAAGGGGTATTTCTGCATTTTTGCCCAAAATTAAAAGAAAATTCTGCATTTTCTTCCAAAATTAAGGGAAATTTCTGCCTTTTTGCCCTAAAATAAGGGGAATTTCTGCCCTTTTGCCCCAAAATAAGGGGAACTTAGTCTTTTTGGCCTAAAATAAGGGTAATTTCTATTTTTGGCCTAAAATAATGAGAATTTCTGTCTTTTTGCCCTAAAATAAAGAAAATTTCTGCATTTTTGCTCCAAAATAAGGGGAATTTCAGCATTTTTGCCCCAAAATAAGTGGAATTTCTTCCTTTTTGCCCAAAAAATTAGGGTAATTCTGCCTTTTTGCCCCCAAATTAGGTGCATTAGTGTCTTTTTGTTCAAAATAAGGGATTTCTGCATTTTTGCCCAAAATTAAGTGGAATTTCTCATTTTTGCCCTAAAATAAGAAGAATTTCTGCCTTTTTGGCACAAAATAAGAGGAATTTCAGGTTTTTTGCCCTAAAATAAGGGTAATTACTGCAATTTGCCCCCTAATAAGTGGAATTTCTGCCTTTATGACCTGAAAGAAGAGAAATTTCTGTATTTTTGCCCAAGATAAAGGAAATTTCTGCAATTTTACCCCAAAATAAAGGAAGATTTTGAAATTTTGTCCAAAGAAAGAAAAATCTCAGCAATTTTCCCCCACAATAAGGGGAAGTTCTGCCTTTTTCTTCCAAAATGAGAGGAATTTCTTAATTTTTGCTCCAAAATTAGAAGCATTACTGCATTTTTACCCCAAAATATGGGAAATTTCTGCAATTTTACCCCAAAATAAGGGAAATTTTTGCAATTTGGTCCAAAGAAAGGGAAATCTCAGCAATTTTGCCCCACAATAAAGGGAATTTCTGCATTTTTGCCTCAAAATTAGGGGAATTTGTGAATTTTTGCTCCAAAATTAGAAACATTACTGCATTTTTACCCCAAAATATGGGAAATTTCTGCAATTTTACTTCAAAATAAAGGAAATTTTTGCAATTTTGTCCAAAAAAAGGGAGATCTCAGCAATTTTGCCCCACAATAAGGGAAATTTCTGCCTTTTTGCCCCAAAATTAGAGGAATTTCTACCTTTTTGCCTTCAAATTATGTGCATTACTGTCTTTTTGACCAAAATAAGGGAAATTTCTGCATTTTTGCCCAAAATTAAGTGGAATTTCTGATTTATGCCCTAAATTAAAAAGAATTTCTGCCTTTAAGGCAAAAAATAAGGGGATTTTCAGTCTTTTTGCTCTAAAATAAGGGTAATTTCTGCAATTTGCCCCCTAATAAGTGGAATTTCTGCCTTTATGACGTGAAAAAACGGTAATTTCTAAAATTTTTACCAAGATAAGGGAAATTTCTGCAATTTTGTCCAAAAAAAGAGAAAACTCAGCAATTTTGCCCCACAATAAGGGGAATTTCTGCATTTTTGCCTCAAAATTAGGGGAATTTCTCAATTTTTGCTCCAAAATTAGAAGCATTACTGCATTTTTACCCCAAAATAGAAGAAATTTCTGCAATTTGCCTCAAAATAAAGGAAATTTCTGCAATTTTGTCCCAAAAAGAGGATATTTCTGCATTTTTGCCCCAAATAATAGGGATTTTTGCCTTTTTGCCCCAAAATTAGTGAAACTTATGAAATTTGCTCAAAAATTTGAAGCATTACTGCATTTTTGCCCCAGAATATGGGAAATTTCTGCATTTTTGTTCCAAAATAAGGGAAATTATTGCCTTTTTACCCCAAAATAATGGGAATTTCCTCATTTTTGCCACAAAATAAGAGAAGTTTCTGCAATTTTATCCTAAAATAAGTTAAATTTCTATCCTTTTGCCTCAAAATAAGGGAAATTTCTGCCTATTTGGCCCAAAGTAATGGGGATTTCTGCATTTTTGCCCACAATTAAAAGAAAGTTCTGCATTTTCGTCCAAAATTAAGGGGAATTTCTGCATTTTTGCCCTAAAATAAGGGGAATTTCTGCCCTTTTGCCCCAAAATAAGGGGAATTTAGTCTTTTTGGCCTAAAATAAGGGTAATTTCTATTTTTGGCCTAAAATAATGAGAATTTCTGTCTTTTTGCCTTAAAATAAGGAAAATTTCTGCATTTTTGCTCAAAAATAAGAGAAATTTCAGCATTTTTGACCCAAAATAAAAGGAATTTCTGCCTTTTTGCCACAAAAATTAGGGTAATGTCTGCCTTTTTGCCCCCAAAATAGGTGCATTACGGTCTTTTTGTTGAAAATAAGGGAAATTTCTGCATTTTTGCCCAAAATTAAGTGGAATTTCTCATTTTTGCCCTAAAATAAGAAGAATTTCTGCCTTTTTGGCACAAAAATAAGAGGAATTTCAGGCTTTTTGCCCTAAAATAAGGATAATTTCTGCAATTTGCCCCCTAATAAGTGGAATTTCTGCCTTTATGACCTGAAAAAAAAGGAATTTCTGTATTTTTGCCCAAAATAAAGGAAATTTCTACAATTTTACCCCAAAATAAAGGAAGATTTTGCAATTTTGTCCAAAGAAAGAAAAATCTCAGCAATTTTCCCCCACAATAACAAGAAGTTCTGCCTTTTTGCCCCAAAATTAGGGGAATTTCTAAATTTTTGCTCCAAAATTAGAAGCATTACTGCATTTTTACCCCAAAATAAGGGAAATTTCTGCAATTTTACCCCAAAATAAGGGAATTTTTGCAATTTTGTCCAAAGAAAAGGAAATCTCAGCAATTTTGCCCCACAATAAGGGGATATTCTGCCTTTTTGCCTAAAAATTAGGGGAATTTCTGAATTTTTGCTCCAAAATTAGAAGCATTACTGCATTTTTACCCCAAAATATGGGAAATTTCTGCAATTTTACCCCAAAATAGGGGAAATTTTTGCAATTTTGTCCAAAAAAAGGGAGATCTCAGCAATTTTGCCCCACAATAAGGGAAATTTCTGCCTTTTTGCCCCAAAATTATGGGAATTTCTGCCTTTTTGCCTTCAAATTAGGTGCATTACTGTCTTTTTGCAAAAAATAAGGGAAATTTCTGCATTTTTGCCCAAAATTAAGTGGAATTTCTGATTTTTGTCCTAAAATAAAAAGAATTTCTGCCTTTAAGGCAAAAAATAAGGGGAATTTCAGCCGTTTGGCCCTAAAATAAGGGTATTTTCTGCAAATTGCCCCCTAATAAGTGGAATTTCTGCCTTTATGACCTGAAAGAAGGGAAGTTTCTAATATTTTTGCCCTAGATAAGGGAAATTTCTGCAATTTTACCCCAAAATAAGGAAAATTTTTGCAATTTTGTCCAAAAAAAGGGAAATCTCAGCAATTTTTTTCCACAATAAGGGGAAATTCTGCATTTTTGCCCCAAAATTAGGGGAATTTCTGAATTTTTCCTCCATAATTAGAAGCATTACTGCATTTTTACCCCAAAATAAGGGAAATTTCTGCAATTTGCCTCAAAATAAAGGAAATTTCTGCAATTTTGTCCCAAAAAAGAAATATTTCTGCATTTTTGCCCCAAAATAATAGGGATTTTTGCCTTTTTGCCTCAAAATTAGTGAAATTTCTGAATTTTGCCCCAAAATTAGCAGCATTACTGCATTTTTGCCCCAAAATATGGGAAATTTCTGCAATTTTGTTCAAAATAAGGGAAATTTCTGCCTTAATACCCCAAAATAATGAGAATTTCTGCATTTTTGCCACAAAATAAGGAAAGTTTCTGAATTTTATCTTAAAATAAGTTAAATTTCTATCCTTTTGCCACAAAATAAGGGAAATTTCTGCCTATTTGGCCCAAAATAAAAGGAATTTCTGCATTTTTGCCCAAAATTAAGGGGAATTTTTGCCTTTTTGCCCCAAAATTAGGGGAATTTATGCATTTTTACCACCAAATTAGGTGCATTACTGTGTTTTTGCCCCAAAATAATGGAAATTTCTGCATTTTTGGCCAAAATTATGTGGAATTTCTGCCTTTTAGCTCTAAAATAAAAAGAATTTCTGCCTTTTTGGCACAAAATAAGAGGAAATTCAGGCTTTTTTCCTAAAATACTGGTAAGTTCTGGAATTTGCCACCAAAAAAGCGTAATTTCTGCCCTTTTGCCATGAAATAAAAGGAATTTCTGCATTTTTGCCACAAGATAAAGGAAATTTCTGCAATTTTGCTTAAAAATAAGGGATATTTCTGCAATTTTGTCCCAAAAAAAGGAAATTTCATTAATTTCCCCCACATTAATGGTAATTTCTGTCTTTTGCCCCAAAATTAATGGAATTTCTGATTTTTACCCCAAAATTAGAGGCATTACAGAATTTTTGCCACAAAATAAGGGAAATTTCAGCAATTTGCCTCAAAAAAGAAGAATTTTCTGCCTTTTTGACCCAAAAAAGGAAATTTCTATATTTTTGCCCCCAAATAAGTGGAATTTCTGCCTTTTTGCCCCAAAATTAGTGGAATTTCTAAATTTTGCCACAAAATTAGAAGCATTAGTGCATTTTTGCCCAAAAATATGGGAAATTTCTGCAATTTTGTTCCAAAATAAAGGGAATTTCTGCCTTTCTACCCCAAAATAATGGGAATTTCTTCATTTTTGCCACAAAATAAGGTAAATTTCTGCAATATTATCCTAAAATAAGTTAAAGTTCTATACTTTTGCCCCAAAATAAGGGAAATTCCTGCCTTTTTGGCCCCAAATAAGGGGAATTTCTGCATTTTTGCAACAAATTAAGAAAAATTTCTGCATTTTTGCTCAAATATAAGGTTAATTTCTGTATTTTTGGCCTAAAATAAGAGCAATTTTTCATTTTTGCCACAAAATAAGGGGAATTTCTGTATTTTTGCCCTGTATTAAGGAAAATTTTTGCATTTTTGCTCAAAAATAATAGGAATTTCTGCAATTTTTTCCCAAAATTAGGGGAATTTCTGTAATTATGCCCCAAATAAGGGAAATTTCTGCAATTTTGCCCTAAAATTAGGGGAATTTCTGCCTTTTTGCCCCATAATAAGGAAAATTTATGCAATTTTGCACCAAAATAAGGGAATTTTCTTCATTTTTGCTCCAAAATAAAGGGAATTTCTGCCTTTTTGCCCCAAAATGAGGAGAATTTCTGCCGTTTTGCCCCCAAATAAAAGGAATTTCTGCATTTTTGCCACAAAATAATAGGATTTTCTGCCTTTTGCAACAAAATTAGTGAAATTTCTTAATTTTGTCCCAAAATTAGTGAAATTTCTGAATTTTGCTCCAAAATTAGAAGCATTACTATTTTTTGCCCCAAAATATGGGAAATTTCAGCAATTTTGTTACAAAATATGGGAAATTTCTTCCTTTTTACAACAAAATAATGGGAATTTCTGCATTTTTGCCACAAAATAAGGGAAGATTCTGCAATTTTATCCTAAAATAAGTTAAATTTTTAAACTTTTGCCACAAAATAAGGGAAATTTCTGCCTATTTGGCTAAAAATAAAGGTAATTTCTGCATTTTTCCCACAAAGTAAGTGGAATTTCTGATTTTTGCCCTAAAATAAAAAGAATTTCTGCCTTTAAGGCAAATATAAGTGGATTTTCAGTCTTTTTGCCCTAAAATGAGGGTAATTTCTGCAATTTGCCCCCTAATAAGTGGAATTTCTGCCTTTATGACCTGAAAGAACGGTAATTTCTAAATTTTTTACCAAGATAAGGGTAATTTCTACAATTTTACCCCAAAATAAGGGAAATATTTGCAATTTTGTCCAAAAATAGGGAAATCTCAGCAATTTTGCCCCACAATAAGGGAAATTTTTGCATTTTTGCCCCAAAATTAGGGGAATTTCTGAATTTTTGCTCCAAAATTGGAAGCATTACTGCATTTTTACCCCAAAATAGAGGAAATTTCTGCAATTTGCCTCAAAATAAGGGAAATTTCTGCAATTTTGTCCCAAAAAAGGGATATTTCTGCATTTTTGCCCCAAATAATAAGGATTTTTGCCTTTTTGCCCAAAATTAGTGAAATTTCTGAATTTCGCTCCAAAATTAGAAGCATTACTGCATTTTTGCCCCAAAATATGGGAAATTTCTGCAATTTTGTTCCAAAATAAGGGAAATTTCTGCATTTTTACCCCAAAACAATGAAAATTTCTGCATTTTTGCCACAAAATAAGGGAAGTTTCTGCAATTTTATCCTAAAATAAGTTAAATTTCTATCCTTTTGCCTCAAAATAAGGGAAATTTCTGCATATTTGGCCCATAATAAGGGGGATTTCTGCATTTTTGCCCACAATTAAAAAAAAGTTCTGCATTTTCGTCCAAAATTAAGGGGAATTTCTGGCTTCTTGCCATAAAATAAGAGGAATTTCTGCCCTTTTGCCCCAAAATAAGGGGAATTTAGTCTTTTTGGCCTAAAATAAGGGTAATTTCTATTTTTGGCCTAAAATAATGAGAATTTCTGTCTTTTTGCCCTAAAATAAGGAAAATTTCTGCATTTTTGCTCCAAAATAGAGGGAATTTCAGCATTTTTGCCCCAAAATAAGTGGAATTTCTGCCTTTTTGCTCCAAAAATTAGAGTAATTTCTGCCTTTTTGCCCCCAAATTAGGTGCATTAGTGTCTTTTTGTTCAAAATAAGGGAAATTTCTGCATTTTTGCCCAAAATTAAGTGGAATTTCTCATTTTTGCCCTAAAATAAGAAGAATTTCTGCATTTTTGGCACAAAATAAGAGGAATTTCAGGCTTTTTGCCCTAAAATAAGGGTAATTTCTGCAATTTGCCCCCTAATAAGTGGAATTTCTGCTTTATGACCTGAAAGAATAGGAATTTCTGTATTTTTGCCCAAGATAAAGGAAATTTCTGCAATTTTACCCCAAAATAAAGAAAAATTTTGCAATTTTGTCCAAAGAAAGAAAAATCTCAGCAATTTTCCCCCACAATAAGGAAAAGTTCTTCCTTTTTGCCCCAAAATTAGGGGAATTTCTTAATTTTTGCTCCAAAATTAGAAGCATTACTGCATTTTTCCCCAAAATATGGGAAATTTCTGCAATTTTACCCCAAAATAAGGGAAATTTATGCAATTTTGTCCAAAAAAGGGAGATCTCAGCAATTTTGCCCCACAATAAGGGAAATTTCTGCCTTTTTGCCCAAAATAAGGGAAATTTCTGCATTTTTGCCACAAATTAATTGGAATTTCTGATTTATGCCCTAAAATAAAAAGAATTTCTGCCTTTAAGGCAAAAAATAAGGGGATTTTCAGTCTTTTTGCCTTAAAATAAGGGTAATTTCTGAAATTTGCCCCCTAATAAGTGGAATTTCTGCCTTTATGACCTGAAAGAACGGTAATTTCTAAAATTTTTACCAAGATAAGGGAAATTTCTGCAATTTTACGCCAAAAATAAGGGAAATTTTTGAAATTTTGTCCAAAAATGGAAATCTCAGCAATTTTGCCCCACAATAAGGGGAATTTCTGCATTTTTCCCCCAAAATTAGGGGAATTTCTGAATTTGTGCTCCAAAATAGAAGCATTACTGCATTTTTACCCCAAAATAGAGGAAATTTCTGCAATTTGCCTCAAAATAAAGGAAATTTCTGCAATTTTGTCCCAAAAAAGGGATATTTCTGCATTTTTGCCACAAATAATAGGGATTTTTTCCTTTTTGCCCCAAAATTAGTGAAATTTCTAAATTTTGCTCAAAATTAGAAGCATTACTGCATTTTTGCCCCAAAATATGGGAAATTTCTGCATTTTTATTCCATAATAAGGGAAATTTCTGCCTTTTTACCCCAAAATAATGGGAGTTTCTGCATTTTTGCCACAAAATAAGGGAAGTTTCTGCAATTTTATCCTAAAATAAGTTAAATTTCTATCCTTTTGCCTCAAAATAAGGGAAATTTCTGCCTATTTGGCCCAAAATAAGGGGGATTTCTGCATTTTTGCCCACAATTAAAAGAAAGTTCTGCATTTTCATCAAAAATTAAGGGGAATTTCTGCCTTTTTGCCCTAAAATAAGGGGAATTTCTGCCCTTTTGCCCCAAAATAAGGGGAATTTAGCCTTTTTGGCCTAAAATAAGGGTAATTTCTATTTTTGGCCTAAAATAATGAGAATTTCTGTCTTTTTGCCTTAAAATAAGGAAATTTCTGCATTTTTGCTCTAAAATAAGGGGAATTTCAGCATTTTTGACACAAAATAAGAGGAATTTCTGCCTTTTTGCCTCAAAAATTAGGGTAATTTCTGCCTTTTTGCCCCCAAATTAGGTGCATCACTGTCTTTTTGTTCTAAATAAGAGAAATTTTTGCATTTTTGCCCAAAATTAAGTGGAATTTCTCATTTTTGCCCTAAAATAAGAAGAATTTCTGCCTTTTTGGGACAAAATAAGAAGAATTTTAGGCTTTTTGCCCTAAAATAAGAGTAATTTCTGCAATTTGCCCCTTAATAATTGGAATTTCTGCCTTTATGACCTGAAAGAAGAAGAATTTCTGTATTTTTGCCCAAGATAAAGGAAATTTCTACAATTTTACCCCAAAATAAAGGAAGATTTTGCAATTTTGTCCAAAGAAAGAAAAATCTCAGCAATTTTCCCCCACAATAAGGGGAAGTTCTGCATTTTTGCCCCAAAAGTAGGGGAATTTCTAAATTTTTGCTCCAAAATTAGAAGCATTACTGCATTTTTACCCCAAAATAAGGGAAATTTCTGCAATTTTACCCCAAAATAAGAGAAATTTTTGCAATTTTGGCCAAAGAAAGAGAAATCTCAGCAATTTTGCCCCACAATAAGGGGAATTTCTGCCTTTTTGCCTCAAAATTAGGGGAATTTCTGAATTTTTGCTCCAAAATTAGAAGCATTACTGCATTTTTACCACAAATTAAGGGAAATTTCTGCAATTTTACCCCAAAATAAGGGAAATTTTTGCAATTTTGTCCGAAAAAAGGGAGATCTCAGCAATTTTGCCCCACAATAAGGGAAATTTCTGCCTTTTTGTCCCAAAATTAGGGGAATTTCTGCTTTTTTGCCTTCAAAGTAGGTGCATTACTGTCTTTTTGCCCAAAATAAAGGAAATTTCTGCATTTTTGCCCAAAATTAAGTGGAATTTCTGATTTTTGCCCTAAAATAAAAAGAATTTCTGCCTTTAAGGCAAAAAATAAGGGGAAATTCAGCCTTTTGGCTCTAAAATAAGAGTATTTTCTGCAAATTGCCCCCTAATAAGTGGAATTTCTGCCTTTATGACCTGAAAGAAGGGGAATTTCTAACATTTTTGCACAAGATAGGGGAAATTTCTAAAATTTTACCCCAAAATAAGAGAAATTTTTGCAATTTTGTCAAAAAATGGAAATCTCAGCAATTTTGCCCTACAATAAGGTAAATTTCTGCCTTTTTGCCCCAAAATTAGGGGAATTTCTGAATTTTTCTTCCATAATTAGAAGCATTACTGCATTTTTACTCCAAAATAAAGGAAATTTCTGCAATTTGCCTCAAAATAAAGGAAATTTCTGCAATTTTGTCCCAAAAAAGAAATATTTCTGCATTTTTGCCCGAAAATAATAGGGATTTTTGCCTTTTTGCCTCAAAATTAGTGAAATTTCTGAATTTTGCCCCAAAATAAGCAGCATTACTGCATTTTTGCCCAAAAATATTGGAAATTTCTGCAATTTTGTTCCAAAATAAGGGAAATTTCTGCATTTTTACCACAAAATAATGAGAATTTCTGCATTTTTGCCACAAAATAAGGGAAGTTTCTGCAATTTTATCTTAAAATAAGTTAAATTTCTATACTCTGCCACAAAATAAGGGAAATTTCTGCCTATTTGGCCCAAAATAAGGGGAATTTCTGCATTTATTCCCAAAATTAAGGAAAATTTCTTCTTTTTTGCCCAAAATTAAGGGGAATTTCTGCCTTTTTGCCCTAAAATAAGGGGAATTTCTGCCTTTTTGCCCCAAAATGAGGGGAATTTAGTTTTTTTGGCCTAAAATTAGGGTAATTTCTATTTTTGGCCTAAAATAATGAGAATTTCTGTCTTTTTGCCCTAAAATAAGGAAAATTTCTGCATTTTTGCTTTAAAAGAAGGGGGATTTCAGCATTTTTGCCCCAAAATAAGGGGAATTTCTGCCTTTTATCCTTCAAATTAGGTGCATTACTGACTTTTTGCCCAAAATAAGGGAAATTTCTGCATTTTTGCCCAAAATTAAGTGGAATTTCTGATTTTTGCCCTAAAATAAAAAGAATTTCTACCTTTAAGGCAAAAAATAAGGGGAATTTCAGCTTTTTGGCCCTAAAATAAGGGTATTTTCTGCAAATTGCCCCCTAATAAGTGGAATTTCTGCCTTTATGACCTGAAAGAAGGGAAATTTCTAATATTTTTGCCCTAGATAAAGGAAATTTCTGCAATTTTACCCCAAAATAAGGGAAATTTTTGCAATTTTGTCCAAAAAAAGGGAAATCTCAGCAATTTTTCCCCACAATAAGGGGAATTTCTGCTTTTTTGCCCAAAAATTAGGGGAATTTCTGAATTTTTCCTCCATAATTAGAATCATTACTGCATTTTTACCCCAAAATAAAAGAAATTTCTGCAATTTGCCTCAAAATAAAGGAAATTTCTGCAATTTTGTCCCAAAAAAAGAAATATATCTGCATTTTTGCCCCAAAATAATAGGGATTTTTGCCTTTTTGCCTCAAAATTAGTGACATTTCTGAATTTTGCCCCAAAATTAGCAGCATTACTGCATTTTTGCCCCAAAATATGGGAAATTTCTGCAATTCTGTTCAAAATAAGGGAAATTTCTGCCTTTATACCCCAAAATAATGAGAATTTCTGCACTTTTGCCACAAAATAAGGGAAGTTTCTGCAATTTTTTCTTAAAATAAGTTAAATTTCTATCCTTTTGCAACAAAATAAGTGAAATTTCTGCCTATTTGGCCCAAATAAGGGGAATTTCTGCATTTTTGCCCAAAATTAAGGGAAATTTCTGCATTTTTGCCCAAAATTAAGGGGAATTTTTGCCTTTTTGCCCCCAAATTAGGGGAATTTATGCATTTTTATCACCAAATTAGGTGCATTACTGTGTTTTTGCCCCAAAATAATAGAAATTTCTGCATTTTTGGCCAAAATTATGTGGAATTTCTGCCTTTTTGCTCTAAAATAAGAAGAATTTCTGCCTTTTTGGCACAAAATAAGAGGAAATTCAGGCTTTTTTCCTAAAATACGGGTAAGTTCTGGAATTTGCCACCAAAAAAGCGTAATTTCTGCCCTTTTGCCATGAAATAAAAGGAATTTCTGCATTTTTGCCACAAGATAAAGGAAATTTCTGCAATTTTGCTTAAAAATAAGGGAAATTTCTGCAATTTTGTCCCAAAAAAAGGAAATTTCATTAATTTCCCCCACAATATGGGGAATTTCTGTCTTTTTGCCCCAAAATTAACGGAATTTCTGATTTTTACCCTAAAATTAGAGGCATTACACAATTTTTGCCACAAAATAAGGGAAATTTCAGCAATTTGCCTCAAAAAAAAAGAATTTTCTGCCTTTTTGACCCAAAAAAGTAAATTTCGGAATTTTTGCCCCCAAATAAATGGAATTTCTGCCTTTTTGCCCCAAAATTAGTGGAATTTCTAAATTTTGCCACAAGATTAGAAGCATTAGTGCATTTTTGCCCAAAAATATGGGAAATTTCTGCAATTTTGTTCCAAAATAAAGGGAATTTCTGCCTTTCTACACCAAAATAATGGGAATTTCTTCATTTTTGCCACAAAATAAGGTAAATTTCTGCAATATTATCCTAAAATAAGTTAAAGTTCTATACTTTTGCCCCAAAATAAGGGAAATTCCTGCCTTTTTGGCCCCAAATAAAGGAAATTTCTGCATTTTTGCTCGAAAATAAGGGGAATTTCAGCATTTTTGACGCAAAATAAGAGGAATTTCTGACTTTTTGACCCAAAAATTAGGGTAATTTCTGCCTTTTTGCACCCAAATAGGTGCATCACTGTCTTTTTGTTCTAAATAAGGAAAATTTTTGCATTTTTTCCCAAAATTAAGTGGAATTTCTCATTTTTGCCCTAAAATAAGAAGAATTTCTGCCTTTTTGGGACAAAATAAGAAGAATTTCAGGCTTTTTGCCCTAAAATAAGGGTAATTTCTGCAATTTGCCCCTTAATAAGTGGAATTTCTGCCTTTATGACCTGAAAGAAGAAGAATTTCTGTATTTTTGCCCAAGATAAAGGAAATTTCTACAATTTTACCCCAAAATAAAGGAAGATTTTGCAATTTTGTCCAAAGAAAGAAAAATCTCAGCAATTTTTCCCCACAATAACGGGAAGTTCTGCATTTTTGCCCCAAAAGTAGGGGAATTTCTAAATTTTTGCTCCAAAATTAGAAGCATTACTGCATTTTTACCCCAAATTAAGGGAAATTTCTGCAATTTTACCCCAAAATAAGGGAAATTTTTGCAATTTTGTCCAAAAAAAAGGGAGATCTCAGCAATTTTGCCCCACAATAAGGGAAATTTCTGCCTTTTTGCCCCAAAATTAGGGGAATTTCTGCCTTTTTGCCTTCAAAGTAGGTGCATTACTGTCTTTTTGCCCAAAATAAAGGAAATTTCTGCATTTTTGCCCAAAATTAAGTGGAATTTCTGATTTTTGCCCTAAAATAAAAAGAATTTCTGCCTTTAAGGCAAAAAATAAGGGGAATTTCAGCCTTTTGGCCCTAAAATAAGAGTATTTTCTGCAAATTGCCCCCTAATATGTGGAATTTCTGCCTTTATGACCTGAAAGAAGAGGAATTTATTACATTTTTGCACAAGATAGGGGAAATTTTTGAAATTTTACCCCAAAATAAGAGAAATTTTTGCAATTTTGTCAAAAAAAGGGAAATCTCAGCAATTTTGCCCTACAATAAGGGAAATTTCTGCCTTTTTGCCCCAAAATTAGGGGAATTTCTGAATTTTTCCTCCATAATTAGAAGCCTTACTGCATTTTTACCCCAAAATAAAGGAAATTTCTGCAATTTGCCTCAAAATAAAGGAAATTTCTGCAATTTTGTCCCAAAAAAGGAATATTTCTGCATTTTTGCCCCAAAATAATAGGGATTTTTGCCTTTTTGCCTCAAAATTAGTGAAATTTCTGAATTTTGCCCCAAAATTAGCAGCATTACTGCATTTTTGCCCAAAAATATGGGAAATTTCTGCAATTTTGTTCCAAAATAAGGGAAATTTCTGCATTTTTACCCCAAAATAATGAGAATTTCTGCATTTTTGCCACAAAATAAAGGAAGTTTCTGCAATTTTATCTTAAAATAAGTTAAATTTCTATACTTCTGCCACAAAATAAGGGAAATTTCTGCCTATTTGGCCCAAAATAAGAGGAATTTCTGCATTTTTGCCCAAAATTAAGGAAATTTTCTTTTTTTTTGCCCAAAATTAAGGGGAATTTCTGCCTTTTTGCTCTAAAATAAGGGGAATTTCTGCTTTTTTGCCCCAAAATGAGGGGAATTTAGTTTTTTTGGCCTAAAATTAGGGTAATTTCTATTTTTGGCCTAAAATAATGAGAATTTCTGTCTTTTTGCCCTAAAATAAGGAAAATTTCTGCATTTTTGCTCCAAAATAAGGGGGATTTCAGCATTTTTGCCCCAAAATAAGGGGAATTTCTGCCTTTTTGCCCCAAAATTAGGGGAATTTCTGCCTTTTTGCCTTCAAATTAGGTGCATTACTGTCTTTTTGCCCAAAATAAGGGAAATTTCTGCATTTTTGCCCAAAATTAAGTGGAATTTCTGATTTTTGCCCTAAAATAAAAAGAATTTCTGCCTTTAAGGCAAAAAATAATTGGAATTTCAGCTTTTTGGCCCTAAAATAAAAGTATTTTCTGCAAATTGCCCCCTAATAAGTGGAATTTCTGCCTTTATGACCTGAAAGAAGGGGAATTTCTAATATTTTTGCCCTTGATAAAGGAAATTTCTGCAATTTTATCCCAAAATAAGGGAAATTTTTGCAATTTTGTCCTAAAAAAGTGAAATCTCAGCAATTTTTCCCCACAATAAGGGGAATTTCTGCATTTTTGCCCCAAAATAATAGGGATTTTTGCCTTTTTGCCTCAAAATTAGTGAAATTTCTGAATTTTGCCCCAAAATTAGCAGCATTACTGCATTTTTGCCAAAAATATGGGAAATTTCTGCAATTTTGTTCCAAAATAAGGGAAATTTCTGCATTTTTACCCCAAAATAATGAGAATTTCTGCATTTTTGCCACAAAATAAAGGAAGTTTCTGCAATTTTATCTTAAAATAAGTTAAATTTCTATACTTCTGCCACAAAATAAGGGAAATTTCTGCCTATTTGGCCCAAAATAAGAGGAATTTCTGCATTTTTGCCCAAAATTAAGGAAATTTTCTTTTTTTTTGCCCAAAATTAAGGGGAATTTCTGCCTTTTTGCTCTAAAATAAGGGGAATTTCTGCTTTTTTGCCCCAAAATGAGGGGAATTTAGTTTTTTTGGCCTAAAATTAGGGTAATTTCTATTTTTGGCCTAAAATAATGAGAATTTCTGTCTTTTTGCCCTAAAATAAGGAAAATTTCTGCATTTTTGCTCCAAAATAAGGGGGATTTCAGCATTTTTGCCCCAAAATAAGGGGAATTTCTGCCTTTTTGCCCCAAAATTAGGGGAATTTCTGCCTTTTTGCCTTCAAATTAGGTGCATTACTGTCTTTTTGCCCAAAATAAGGGAAATTTCTGCATTTTTGCCCAAAATTAAGTGGAATTTCTGATTTTTGCCCTAAAATAAAAAGAATTTCTGCCTTTAAGGCAAAAAATAATTGGAATTTCAGCTTTTTGGCCCTAAAATAAAAGTATTTTCTGCAAATTGCCCCCTAATAAGTGGAATTTCTGCCTTTATGACCTGAAAGAAGGGGAATTTCTAATATTTTTGCCCTTGATAAAGGAAATTTCTGCAATTTTATCCCAAAATAAGGGAAATTTTTGCAATTTTGTCCTAAAAAAGTGAAATCTCAGCAATTTTTCCCCACAATAAGGGGAATTTCTGCATTTTTGCCCCAAAATTAGGGGAATTTCTGAATTTTTCCTCCATAATTAGAAGCATTACGGCATTTTTACCCCAAAATAAAAGAAATTTCTGCAATTTGCCTCAAAATAAAGGAAATTTCTGCAATTTTGTCCCAAAAAAGAAATATATCTGCATTTTTGCCCCAAAATATTAGGGATTTTTGCCTTTTTGCCTCAAAATTAGTGAAATTTCTGAATTTTGCCCCAAAATTAGCAGCATTACTGCATTTTTGCCCCAAAATATGGGAAATTTCTGCAATTTTGTTCAAAATAAGGGAAATTTCTGCCTTTATACCCCAAAATAATGAGAATTTCTGCATTTTTGCCACAAAATAAGGGAAGTTTCTGCAATTTTTTCTTAAAATAAGTTAAATTTCTATCCTTTTGCAACAAAATAAGGGAAATTTCTGCCTATTTGGCCCAAAATAAGGGGAATTTATGCATTTTTGCCCAAAATTAAGGGAAATTTCTGCATTTTTGCCCAAAATTAAGGGGAATTTTTGCCTTTTTGCCCCCAAATTAGGGGAATTTATGCATTTTTACCACCAAATTAGGTGCATTACTGTGTTTCTGCCCCAAAATAATAGAAATTTCTGCATTTTTGGCCAAAATTATGTGGAATTTCTGCCTTTTTGCTCTAAAATAAGAGGAATTTCTGCCTTTTTTGGCACAAAATAAGAGGAAATTCAGGCTTTTTTCCTAAAATACGGGTAAGTTCTGGAATTTGCCACCAAAAAAGCGTAATTTCTGCCCTTTTGCCATGAAATAAAAGTAATTTCTGCATTTTTGCCACAAGATAAAGGAAATTTCTGCAATTTTGTTTAAAAATAAGGGAAATTTCTGCAATTTTGTTCCAAAAAAATGAAATTTCATTAATTTCCCCTACAATAAGGGGAATTTCTGTCTTTTTGCCCCAAAATTAACAAAATTTCTGATTTTTACCCTAAAATTAGAGACATTACAGAATTTTTGCCACAAAATAAGGGAAATTTCAGCAATATGCCTTAAAAAAAAAGAATTTTCTGCCTTTTTGACCCACAAAAAAAAATTTCGGAATTTTTGTCCCCAAATAAATGGAATTTCTGACTTTTTGCCCCAAAATTAGTGGAATTTCTAAATTTTGCCACAAAATTAGAAGCATTAGTGCATTTTTGCCCAAAAATATGGGAAATTTCTGCAATTTTGTTCCAAAATAAAGGGAATTTCTGCCTTTCTACCCCAAAATAATGGGAATTTCTTCATTTTTGCCACAAAATAAGGTAAATTTCTGCAATATTATCCTAAAATAAGTTAAAGTTCTATACTTTTGCCCAAAATAAGGGAAATTCCTGCCTTTTTGGCCCCAAATAAAGGGAATTTCTGCATTTTTGCAACAAATTAAGAAAAATTTCTGCATTTTTGCACAAATATAAGGTTAATTTCTGTATTTTTGGCCTAAAATAAGAGCAATTTCTGCATTTTTGCCCCCCAAAAAAGGGAATTTCTGTATTTTTGCCCTGTATTAAGAAAAATTTTTGCATTTTTGCTCCAAAATAATAGGAATTTCTGCAATTTTTCCCAAAATTAGGGGAATTTCTGTAATTATGCCCCAAATAAGGGAAATTTCTGCAATTTTGCCCTAAAATTAGGGGAATTTCTGCCTTTTTGCCCCATAATAAGGGAAATTTATGCAATTTTGCACCAAAATAAGGGAATTTTCTTCATTTTTGCTCCAAAATAAACGAAATTTCTGACTTTTTGCCCCAAAATGAGGAGAATTTCTGCCGTTTTGCCCCCAAATAAAAAGAATTTCTTCATTTTTGCCACAAAATAAAAGGAATTTCTGACTTTTGCAACAAAATTAGTGAAATTTCTTAATTTTGTCCCAAAATTAGTGAAATTTCTGAATTTTGCTCCAAAATTAGAAGCATTACTGCATTTTTGCCCTAAAATATGGGAAATTTCAGCAATTTTGTTACAAAATAAGGGAAATTTCTTCCTTTTTACAACAAAATAATGGGAATTTCTGCATTTTTTCAACAAAATAAGGGAAGTTTCTGCAATTTTATCCTAAAATAAGTTAAATTTCTAAACTTTTGCCACAAAATAAGGGAAATTTCTGCCTATTTGGCTAAAAATAAAGGGAATTTCTGCATTTTTGCCACAAAGTAAGTGGAATTTATGATTTTTGCCCTAAAATAAAAAGAATTTCTGCCTTTAAGACAAAAAATAAGGGGATTTTCAGTCTTTTTGCCCTAAAATAAGGGTAATTTCTGCAATTTGCCCCCTAGTAAGTGGAATTTCTGCCTTTATGACCTGAAAGAACGGTAATTTCTAAAATTTTTACCAAGATAAGGGAAATTTCTGCAATTTTACCCCAAAATAAGGGAAATTTTTGCAATTTTGTCCAAAAAAAGGAAAATCTCAGCAATTTTGCCCCACAATAAGGGGAATTTCTGCATTTTTGCCCCAAAATTAAGGGAATTTCTGAATTTTTGCTCTAAAATTAGAAGCATTACTGCATTTTTAACCCAAAATAGAAGAAATTTCTGCAATTTGCCTCAAAATAAAAGAAATTTCTGCCATTTAGTCCGAAAAAAGAGATATTTCTGCATTTTTGCCCCAAATAATAGGGATTTTTACCTTTTTGCCCCAAAATTAGTGAAATTTCTGAATTTTGTTCCAAAATTAGAAGCATTACTGTATTTTTGCCCCAAAATATGGGAAATTTCTGCAATTTTGTTCCAAAATAAGGGAAATTTCTGCCTTTTTACCCCAAAATAATGGGAATTTCTGCATTTTTGCCACAAAATAAAGGAAGTTTCTGCAATTTTATCCTAAAATAAATTAAATTTCTATCCTTTTGCCTCAAAATAAGGGAAATTTCTGCCTATTTGGCCCAAAATAAGAGGGATTTCTGCATTTTTGCCCACAATTAAAAGAAAGTTCTGCATTTTCGTCCAAAATTAAGGGGAATTTCTGCCTTTTTGCCCTAAAATAAGGGGAATTTCTGCCCTTTTGCCCCAAAATAAGGGGAATTTAGTCTTTTTGGCCTAAAATTAGGGTAATTTCTATTTTTGGCCTAAAATAATGAGAATTTCTGTCTTTTTGCCCTAAAATAAAGAAAATTTCTGCATTTTTGCTCCAAAATAAGGGGAATTTCAGCATTTTTGCCCCCAAAAAAGGGGAATTTCTGCCTTTATGACCTGAAAGAAAAGGAACTTCTGTATTTTTGCCCAAGATAAAGGAAATTTCTGCAATTTTACCCCAAAATAGATGAAGATTTTGCAATTTTGTCCAAAGTAAGAAAAATCTCAGCAATTTTCCACCACAATAAGGGGAAGTTCTGCCTTTTTGCCCCTAAATAAAGGAAATTTCTTAATTTTTGCTCTAAAATTAGAAGCATTACTGCATTTTTACCCCAAAATAAGGGAAATTTCTGCAATTTTACCCCAAAATAAGGGAAATTTTTGCAATTTTGTCCAAAGAAAGGGAAATCTCAGCAATTTTGCCCAACAATAAAAGAAATTTCTGCCTTTTTGCCTCAAAATTAGGGGAATTTCTGAATTTTTGCTCCAAAATTGGAAGCATTACTGCATTTTTACCCCAAAATATGGGAAATTTCTGCAATTTTACCACAAAATAAGGGAAATTTTTGCAATTTTGTCCAAAAACAGAGAGATCTCAGCAATTTTGCCCCACAATAAGAGAAATTTCTGCCTTTTTGCCCCAAAATTAGGGGAATTTCTGCCTTTTTGCCTTCAAATTATGTGCATTACTGTCTTTTTGCCCAAAATAAAGAAAATTTCTGCATTTTTGCCCAAAATTAAGTGGAATTTCTGATTTATGCCCTAAAATAAAAAGAATTTCTGCCTTTAAAGCCAAAAATAAAAGGATTTTCAGTCTTTTTGCCCTAAAATAAGGGTAATTTCTGCAATTTGCCCTCTAATAAGTGGAATTTCTGCCTTTATGACCTGAAAGAATGGTAATTTCTAAAATTTTTACCAAGATAAGGGAAATTTCTGCAATTTTACCCCAAAATAAGAGAAATTTTTGCAATTTTGTCCAAAAAAAGGGAAATCTCAGCAATTTTGCCCCACAATAAGGGGAATTTCTGCATTTTTGCCCCAAAATTAGGGGAATTTCTGAATTTTTCCTCCATAATTAGAAGCATTACTGCATTTTTACCCCAAAATAGAGAAAATTTCTGCAATTTGCCTAAAAATAAAGGAAATTTCTTCAATTTTGTCCCAAAAAAGGGATATATCTGCATTTTTGCCCCAAATAATAGGGATTTTTGCCTTTTTGC
This sequence comes from Micromys minutus, assembly GCF_963924665.1. Lineage (NCBI taxonomy): Eukaryota > Metazoa > Chordata > Mammalia > Rodentia > Muridae > Micromys > Micromys minutus. The sequence continues at coordinate 421,787 of NW_027667727.1, forward strand.
ATCAAAATTAGTGAAATTTCTGAATTTTGCTCAAAAATTAGAAACATTACTGCATTTTTGCCCCAAAATATGGGAAATTTCTGCAATTTTGTTCCAAAATAAGGTAAATTTCTGCCTTTTTACCCCAAAATAATGGGAATTTCTGCATTTTTGCCACAAAATAAGGGAAGTTTCTGCAATTTTATCCTAAAATAAGTTAAATTTCTATCCTTTTGCCTCAAAATAAGGGAAATTTCTGCCTATTTGGCCCAAAATAAGGGGGATTTCTGCATTTTTGCCCACAATTAAAAGAAAGTTCTCCATTTTCATCCAAAATTAAAGGGAATTTCTGCCTTTTTGCCCTAAAATAAAAAAAATTTCTGCTTTTTTGCCCCAAAATAGGGTGAATTTAGTCTTTTTGGCCTAAAATAAGGGTAATTTCTATTTTTGGCCTAAACTAATGAGAATTTCTGTCTTTTTGCCTTAAAATAAGGAAAATTTCTGCATTTTTGCTCGAAAATAAGAGGAATTTCAGCATTTTTGACCCAAAATAAAAGGAATTTCTGCCTTTTTGCCCCAAAAATTAGGGTAATTTCTGCCTTTTTGCCCCCAAATTAGGTGCATTACTGTCTTTTTGTTCAAAATAAAGGAAATTTCTGCATTTTTGCCCAAAATTAAGTGGAATATCTCATTTTTGCCCTTAAATAAGAAGAATTTCTGCCTTTTGGCACAAAATAAGAGGAATTTCAGGCTTTTCGCCCTAAAATAAGGGTAATTTCTGCAATTTGCCCCCTAATAAGTGGAATTTCTGTCTTTATGACCTGAAAAAAGAGGAATTTCTGTATTTTTGCCCAAGATAAAGAAAATTTCTACAATTTTACCCCAAAATAAAGGAAGATTTTGCAATTTTGTCCAAAGAAAGAAAAATCTCAGCAATTTTCCCCCACAATAAGGCGAAGTTTTGCCTTTTTGCCCCAAACTTAGGGGAATTTCTAAATTTTTGCTCCAAAATTAGAAGCATTACTGCATTTTTACCCCAAAATAAGGGAAATTTCTACAATTTTACCCCAAAATTAGGTAAATTTTTGCAATTTTGTCCAAAGAAAGGGAAATCTCAGCAATTTTGCCCCACAATAAGGGAAATTTCTGCCTTTTTGCCCCAAAATTAGGGGAATTTCTGAAATTTTGCTCCAAAATTAGAAGCATTACTGCATTTTTACCCCAAAATATGGGAAATTTCTGCAATTTTACCCCAAAATAAGGGAAATTTTTGCAATTTGGTCCAAAAAAAGGGAGATCTCAGCAATTTTGCCCCACAATAAAGGAAATTTCTGCCTTTTTGCCCCAAAATTAGTGGAATTTCTGCCTTTTTGCTTTCAAATTATGTGCATTACTGTCTTTTTGCCCAAAATAAAGGAAATTTCTTCATTTTTGCCCAAAATTAAGTGGAATTTCTGATTTATGCCATAAAATATAAAGAATTTCTGCCTTTAAGGCAAAAAATAAGGGGAATTTCAGTCTTTTTGCCCTAAAATAAGGGTATTTTCTGCAAATTGCCCCCTAATAAGTGGAATTTCTGCCTTTATGACCTGAAAGAAGGGGAATTTCTAACATATTTGTCCAAGATAAGAGAAATTTCTGCAATTTTACATCAAAATAAGGGAAATTTTTGCAATTTTGTCCAAAAAAAGGGAAATCTCAGCAATTTTCCCGCACAATAAGGGGAATTTCTGCTTTTTTCCCTAAAATTAGGGAAATTTCTGAATTTTTCCTCCATAATTAGAATTATTACTGCATTTTTACCCCAAAATAAGGAAAATTTCGGCAATTTGCCTCAAAATAAAGGAAATTTCTGCAATTTTGTCCCAAAAAAGGGATATTTCTGAATTTTTGCCCCAAAATAATAGGGATTTTTGCCTTTTTGCCTCAAAATTAGTGAAATTTCTGAATTTTGCCCCAAAATTAGCAGCATTACTGCATTTTTGCCCCAAAATATGGGAAATTTCTGCAATTTTGTTCCTAAATAAGGGAAATTTCTGCCTTTTTACCCCAAAATAATGGGAATTTCTGCATTTTTGCCACAAAATAATGGAAGTTTCTGCAATTTTATCCTAAAATAAATTAAATTTCTATCCTTTTGCCTCAAAATAAGGGAAATTTCTGCCTATTTGGCCCAAAATAAGGGGGATTTCTGCATTTTTGCCCACAATTAAAAGAAAGTTCTGCATTTTCGTCCAAAATTAAGGGGAATTTCTGCCTTTTTGCGCTAAAATAAGGGGAATTTCTGCCCTTTTGCCCCAAAATAAGGGGAATTTAGTCTTTTTGGCCTAAAAAAGGGTAATTTCTATTTTTGGCCTAAAATAATGAGAATTTCTGTCTTTTTGCCCTAAAATAAAGAAAATTTCTGCATTTTTGCTCCAAAATAAGGGGAATTTCAGCATTTTTGCCCCAAAATAAGGGGAATTTCTGCCTTTATGACCTGAAAGAAGAGGAATTTCTGTATTTTTGCCCAAGATAAAGGAAATTTCTGCAATTTTACCCCAAAATAAAGGAAGATTTTGCAATTTTGTCCAAAGTAAGAAAAATCTCAGCAATTTTACCCCACAATAAGGGGAAGTTCTGCCTTTTTGCCCCTAAATTAAGGGAATTTCTTAATTTTTCTCCAAAATTAGAAGCATTACTGCATTTTTTCCCCAAAATAAGGGAAATTTCTGCAATTTTACCCCAAAATAAGGGAAATTTTTGCAATTTTGTCCAAAGAAAGGGAAATCTCAGCAATTTTGCCTCACAATAAAAGAAATTTCTGCCTTTTTGCCTCAAAATTAGGGGAATTTCTGAATTTTTGCTCCAAAATTGGAAGCATTACTACATTTTTACCCTAAAATATGGGAAATTTCTGCAATTTTACCACAAAATAAGGGAAATTTTTGCAATTTTGTCCAAAAACAGAGAGATCTCAGCAATTTTGCCCCACAATAAGGGAAATTTCAGCCTTTTTGCCCCAAAATTAGGGGAATTTCTGCCTTTTTGCCTTCAAATTATGTGCATTACTGTCTTTTTGCCCAAAATAAAGAAAATTTCTGCATTTTTGCCCAAAATTAAGTGGAATTTCTGATTTATGCCCTAAAATAAAAAGAATTTCTGCCTTTAAAGCCAAAAATAAGGGGACTTTCAGTCTTTTTGCCCTAAAATAAGGGTAATTTCTGCAATTTGCTCTCTAATAAGTGGAATTTCTGCCTTTATGACCTGAAAGAACGGTAATTTCTAAAATTTTTACCAAGATAAGGGAAATTTCTGCAATTTTACCCCAAAATAAGGGAAATTTTTGCAATTTTGTCCAAAAAAAGGGAAATCTCAGCAATTTTGCCCCACAACAAGGGGAATTTCTGCATTTTTGCCCCAAAATTAGGGGAATTTCTGAATTTTTGCTCCAAAATTAGAAGCATTACTGCATTTTTACCCCAAAATAGATTAAATTTCTGCAATTTGCCTAAAAATAAAGGAAATTTCTTCAATTTTGTCCCAAAAAAGGGATATATCTGCATTTTTGCCCCAAATAATAGGGATTTTTGCCTTTTTGCCTCAAAATTAGTGAAATTGCTGAATTTTGCTCCAAAATTAGAAACATTACTGCATTTTTGCCCCAAAATATGGGAAATTTCTGCAATTTTGTTCCAAAATAAGGTAAATTTCTGCCTTTTTACCCCAAAATAATGGGAATTTCTGCATTTTTGCCACAAAATAAGGGAAGTTTCTGCAATTTTATCCTAAAATAAGTTAAATTTCTATCCTTTTGCCTCAAAATAAGGGAAATTTCTGCCTATTTGGCCCAAAATAAGGGGGATTTCTGCATTTTTGCCCACAATTAAAAGAAAGTTCTCCATTTTCGTCCAAAATTAAGGGGAATTTCTGCCTTTTTGCCCTAAAATAAGGGGAATTTCTGCTTTTTTGCCCCAAAATAGGGTGAATTTAGTCTTTTTGGACTAAAATAAGGGTAATTTCTATTTTTGGCCTAAAATAATGAGAATTTCTGTCTTTTTGCATTAAAATAAGGAAAATTTCTGCATTTTTGCTCGAAAATAAGAGGAATTTCAGCATTTTTGACCCAAAATAAGAGGAATTTCTGCCTTTTTGCCCCAAAAATTAGGGTAATTTCTGCCTTTTTGCCCCCAAATTAGGTGCATTACTGTCTTTCTTTTCAAAATAAGGGAAATTTCTTCATTTTTGCCCAAAATTAAGTGGAATATCTCATTTTTGCCCTAAAATAAGAAGAATTTCTGCCTTTTGGCACAAAATAAGAGGAATTTCAGGCTTTTCGCCCTTAAAATAAGGGTAATTTCTGCAATTTGCCCCCTAATAAGTGGAATTTCTGCCTTTATGACTTGAAAAAAGAGTAATTTCTGTATTTTTGTCCAAGATAAAGGAAATTTCTACAATTTTACCCAAAAATAAAGGAAGATTTTGCAATTTTGTCCAAAGAAAAAAAATCTCAGCAATTTTCCCCCACAATAAGGGGAAGTTCTGCCTTTTTGCCCCAAACTTAGGGGAATTTCTAAATTTTTGCTCCAAAATTAGAAGCATTACTGCATTTTTACCCCAAAATAAGGGAAATTTCTGCAATTTTACCCCAAAATAAGGGAAATTTTTGCAATTTTGTCCAAAGAAAGTGAAATCTCAGCAATTTTGCCCCACAATAAGGGAAATTTCTGCCTTTTTGCCCCAAAATTAGGGGAATTTCTGAATTTTAGCTCCAAAATTAGAAGCATTACTGCATTTTTACCACAAAATATGAGAAATTTCTGCAATTTTACCCCAAAATAAGGGAAATTTTTGCAATTTTGTCCAAAAAAAAGGAGATCTCAGCAATTTTGCCCCAAAATAAGGTAAATTTCTGCCTTTTTGCCCCAAAATTAGGAGAATTTCTGCCTTTTTGCCTTCAAATTATGTGCATTACTGTCTTTTTGCCCAAAATAAGGGAAATTTCTGCATTTTTGCCCAAAATTATGTGGAATTTCTGATTTATGCCCTAAAATAAAAAGAATTTCTGCCTTTAAGGCAAAAAATAAGGGGAATTTCAGTCTTTTTGCCCTAAAATAAGTGTATTTTCTGCAAATTGCCTCCTAATATGTGGAATTTCTGCCTTTATGACCTGAAAGAAGGGGAATTTCTAACATATTTGCCCAAGATAAGGGAAATTTCTGTAATTTTACATCAAAATAAGGGAAATTTTTGCAATTTTGTCCAAAAAAAATGAAATCTCAGCAATTTTTCCGCACAATAAGGGGAATTTCTGCTTTTTTCCCTAAAATAAGGGAAATTTCTGAATTTTTCCTCCATAATTAGAATTATTACTGCATTTTTACCCCAAAATAAAGAAAATTTCGGCAATTTGCCTCAAAATAAACGAAATTTCTGCAATTTTGTCCAAAAAAAGGGATATTTCTTAATTTTTGCCCCAAAATAATAGGGATTTTTGCCTTTTTGCCTCAAAATTAGTGAAATTTCTGAATTTTTCCCCAAAATTAGCAGCATTACTGCATTTTTGCCCCAAAATATGGGAAATTTCTGCAATTTTGTTCCTAAATATGGGAAATTTCTGCCTTTTTACCCCAAATAATGGGAATTTCCGCATTTTTGCCACAAAATAAGGGAAGTTTCTGCAATTTTATCCTAAAATAAGTTAAATTTCTATCCTTTTGCCTCAAAATAAGGGAAATTTCTGCCTATTTGGCCCAAAATAAGGGGGATTTCTGCATTTTTACCCACAATTAAAAGAAAGTTCTGCATTTTCGTCCAAAATTAAGGGGAATTTCTGCCTTTTTGCCCTAGAATAAGGTGAATTTCTGCCCTTTTGCCCCCAAATAGGGTGAATTTAGTCTTTTTGGCCTAAAATAAGGGTAATTTCTATTTTTGTCCTAAAATAATGTGAATTTCTGTCTTTTTGCCTTAAAATAAGGAAAATTTCTGCATTTTTGCACGAAAATAAGGGGAATTTCAGCATTTTTGACCCAAAATAAGAGGAATTTCTGCCTTTTTGCCCCAAAAATTAGGGTAATTTCTGCCTTTTTGCCGCAAATTAGGTGCATTACTGTCTTTTATTTCAAAATATGGGAAATTTCTGCATTTTTGCCCAATATTAAGTGGAATTTCTCATTTTTGCCCTAAAATAAGAAGAATTTCTGCCTTTTGGCACAAAATAAGAGGAATTTCAGGTTTTTTGCCCTAAAATAAGGGTAATTTCTGCAATTTGCCCCCTAATAAGTAGAATTTCAGCCTTTATGACATGAAAAAAGAGGAATTTCTGTATTTTTGCCCAAGATAAAGGAAATTTCTACAATTTTACCCCAAAATAAAGGAAGATTTTGCAATTTTGTCCAAAGAAAGAAAAATCTCAGCAATTTTCCCCCACAATAAGGGGAATTTCTGCCTTTTTGCCTCAAAATTAGGGGAATTTCTGAATTTTTGCTCCAAAATTAGAAGCATTACTGCATTTTTACCCCAAAATAAGGGAAATTTCTTCAATTTTACCCCAAAATAAGGGAAATTTTTGCAATTTTGTCCAAAGAAAGGGAAATCTCAGCAATTTTGCCCCACAATAAGGGGAATTTCTGCCTTTTTGCCTCAAAATTAGAGGAATTTCTGAATTTTAGCTCCAAAATTAGAAGCATTACGGCATTTTTACCCCAAAATATGGGAAATTTCTGCAATTTTACCCCAAAATAAGGGAAATTTTTGCAATTTTGTCCAAAAAAAGGGAGATCTCAGCAATTTTGCCCCACAATAAAGAAAATTTCTGCCTTTTTGCCCAAAAATTAGGGGAATTTCTGCTTTTTTGCCTTCAAATTAGGTGCATTACTGTCTTTTTGCCCAAAATAAAGGAAATTTCTGCATTTTTGCCCAAAATTAAGTGGAATTTCTGATTTATGCCTTAAAATAAAAAGAATTTCTGCCTTTTAGGCAAAAAATAAGGGGAATTTCAGACTTTTTGCCCTAAAATAAGGGTATTTTCTGCAAATTGCCCCCTAATATGTGGAATTTCTGCCTTTATGACCTGAAAGAAGGGGAATTTCTAACATATTTGCCTAAGATAAGGGAAATTTCTGCAATTTTACATCAAAATAAGGGAAATTTTTGCAATTTTGTCCAAAAAAAGGAAATCTCAGCAATTTTTCCCCAAAATAAGGGGAATTTCTGTTTTTTGCCCCAAAATTAGGGAAATTTCTGATTTTTTCCTCCATAATTAGAATTATTACTGCATTTTTACCCCAAAATAAGGAAAATTTCGGCAATTTGTCTCAAAATAAAGGAAATTTCTGCAATTTTGTCCCTAAAAAGGGATATTTCTGAATTTTTGTCCCAAAATAATAGGGATTTTTGCCTTTTTGCCTCAAAATTAGTGAAATTGCTTAATTTTGCCCCAAAATTAGCAGCATTACTGCATTTTTGCCCCAAAATATGGGAAATTTCTGCAATTTTGTTCCTAAATAAGGGAAATTTCTGCCTTTTTACCCCAAAATAATGGGAATTTCTGCATTTTGCCACAAAATAAGGGAAGTTTCTGCAATTTTATCTTAAAATAATTTAAATTTCTATCCTTTTGCCGCAAAATAAGGGAAATTTCTGCCTATTTGGCCCAAAATAAGGGGAATTTTTGCATTTTTGCCCAAAATTAAGAGAAATTTCTGCATTTTTGCCTAAAATTAAGAGGAATTTCTGCCTTTTTGCCCTAAAATAAGAGGAATTTCTGCCTTTTGCCCCAAAACAAGGGGAATTTAGTCTTTTTGGCCTAAAATAAGGGTAATTTCTATTTTTGGCCTAAAATAATGAGGATTTCTGTCTTTTTGCCCTAACATAAGGAAAATTTCTGCATTTTTGCTTCAAAATAAGGGGAATTTCAGCATTTTTGCCCCAAAATAAGGGGAATTTCTGCCTTTTTGACCCCAAATTAGAGAAATTTCTGCCTTTTTGCCCCCAAATTATGTGCATTACTGTGTTTTTGCCCCAAAATAATGGAAATTTCTGCATTTTTGGCCAAAATTATGTGGAATTTCTGCATTTTTGCTCTAAAATAAGAAGAATTTCTTATTTTTTGTCACAAAATAATAGGAAATTCAGGCTTTTTTCCTAAAATAAGGGTAAGTTCTGGAATTTGCCACCATAATAGCGAAATATCTGCCATTTTGCCATGAAATAAAAAGAATTTCTGCATTTTTGCCACAAGATAAAGGAAATTTCTGCAATTTTGTCCCAAAAAAGAAATATTTCTGCATTTTTGCCCCAAAATAATAGGGATTTTTGCCTTTTTGCCTCAAAATTAGTGAAATTGCTTAATTTTGCCCCAAAATTAGCAGCATTACTGCATTTTTGCCCAATAATATGGGAAATTTCTGCAATTTTGTTCCAAAATAAGGGAAATTTCTGCATTTTTACCCCAAAATAATGAGAATTTCTGCATTTTTGCCACAAAATAAGGGAAGTTTTTGCAATATTATCTTAAAATAAGTTAAATTTCTATACTTCTGCCACAAAATAAGGGAAATTTCAGCCTATTTGGCCCAAAATAAGGGGGATTTCTGCATTTTTGCCCCAAAATAATAGAAATTTCTTCATTTTTGGCCAAAATTATGTGGAATTTCTGCCTTTTTGCTCTAAAATAAGAAGAATTTCTGCCTATTTGGCCCAAAATAAGGGGAATTTCTGCATTTTTGCCCAAAATTAAGGAAAATTTCTGCTTTTTTGCCCAAAATTAAGGGGAATTTCTGCCTTTTTGCCCTAAAATAAGGGGAATTTCTGCCTTCTTGCCCCAAAATGAGGGGAATTTAGTTTTTTTGGCCTAAAATTAGGGTAATTTCTATTTTTGGCCTAAAATAATGAGAATTTATGTCTTTTTGCCCTAAAATAAGGAAAATTTCTGCATTTTTGCTCCAAAATAAGGGGGATTTCAGCATTTTTGCCCCAAAATAAGGGGAATTTCTGCCTTTTTGCCCCAAAATTAGGGGAATTTCTGCCTTTTTGCCTTCAAATTAGGTGCATTACTGTCTTTTTGCCCAAAATAAGGGAAATTTCTGCATTTTTGCCCAAAATTAAGTGGAATTTCTGATTTTTGCCCTAAAATAAAAAGAATTTCTGCCTTTAAGGCAAAAAATAAGGGGAATTTCAGCTTTTTGGCCCTAAAATAAGGGTATTTTCTGCAAATTGCCCCCTAATAAGTGGAATTTCTGCCTTTATGACCTGAAAGAAGGGGAATTTCTAATATTTTTGCCCTAGATAAAGGAAATATCTGCAATTTTACCCCAAAATAAGGGAAATTTTTGCAATTTTGTCCAAAAAAGGGAAATCTCAGCAATTTTTCCCCACAATAAGTGGAATTTCTTCTTTTTTGCCCCAAAATTAGGGGAATTTCTGAATTTTTCCTCCATAGTTAGAAGCATTACTGCATTTTTACCCCAAAATAAGGGAAATATCTGCAATTTGCCTCAAAATAAAGGAAATTTCTGCAATTTTGTCCCAAAAAATAAATATATCTGCATTTTTGCCCCAAAATAATAGGGATTTTTGCCTTATTGCCTCAAAATTAGTGAAATTTCTGAATTTTGCCCCAAAATTAGCAGCATTACTGCATTTTTGCCCCAAAATATGGGAAATTTCTGCAATTTTGTTCAAAATAAGGGAAATTTCTGCCTTTATACCCCAAAATAATGAGAATTTCTGCATTTTTGCCACAAAATAAGGGAAGTTTCTGCAATTTTTTCTTAAAATAAGTTAAATTTCTATTCTTTTGCAACAAAATAAGGGAAATTTCTGCCTATTTGGCCCAAAATAAGGGGAATTTCTGCATTTTTGCCCAAAATTAAGGGAAATTTCTGCATTTTTGCCCAAAATTAAGGGGAATTTTTGCCTTTTTGCCCCCAAATTAGGGGAATTTATGCATTTTTACCACCAAATTAGGTGCATTACTCTGTTTTTGCCCCAAAATAATAGAAATTTCTGCATTTTTGGCCAAAATTATGTGGAATTCCTGCCTTTTTGCTCTAAAATAAGAAGAATTTCTGCCTTTTTGGCACAAAATAAAAGGAAATTCAGGCTTTTTTCCTAAAATACGGGTAAGTTCTGGAATTTGCCACCAAAAAAGCGTAATTTCTGCCCTTTTGCCATGAAATAAAAGGAATTTCTGCATTTTTGCCACAAGATAAAGGAAATTTCTGCAATTTTGCTTAAAAATAAGGGAAATTTCTGCAATTTTGTCCCAAAAAAAGGAAATTTCATTAATTTCCCACACAATAAGGGGAATTTCTGTCTTTTTGCCCCAAAATTAATGGAATTTCTGATTTTTACCCTAAAATTAGAGGCATTACAGAATTTTTGCCACAAAATAAGGGAAATTTCAGCAATTTGCCTCAAAAAAAAAAGAATTTTCTGCCTTTTTGACCCCCAAAAAAAAATTTCGGAATTTTTGCCCCCAAATAAATGGAATTTCTGCCTTTTTGCCCCAAAATTAGTGGAATTTCTAAATTTTGCCACAAAATTAGAAGCATTAGTGCATTTTTGCCCAAAAATATGGGAAATTTCTGCAATTTTGTTCCAAAATAAAGGGAATTTCTGCCTTTCTACCCCAAAATAATGGGAATTTCTTCATTTTTGCCACAAAATAAGGTAAATTTCTGCAATATTATCCTAAAATAAGTTAAAGTTCTATACTTTTGCCCCAAAATAAGGGAAATTCCTGCCTTTTTGGCCCCAAATAAAGGGAATTTCTGCATTTTTGCCCCAAATTAAGAAAAATTTCTGCATTTTTGCACAAATATAAGGTTAATTTCTGTATTTTTGGCCTAAAATAAGAGCAATTTCTGCATTTTTGCCCCAAAATAAAGGGAATTTCTGTATTTTTGCCCTGTATTAAGAAAAATTTTTGCATTTTTGCTCCAAAATAATAGGAATTTCTGCAATTTTTCCCAAAATTAGGGGAATTTCTGTAATTATGCCCCAAATAAGGGAAATTTCTGCAATTTTGCCCTAAAATTAGGGGAATTTCTGCCTTTTTGCCCCATAATAAGGGAAATTTATGCAATTTTGCACCAAAATAAGGGAATTTTCTTCATTTTTGCTCCAAAATAAAGGAAATTTCTGACTTTTTGCCCCAAAATGAGGAGAATTTCTGCCGTTTTGCCCCCAAATAAAAGGAATTTCTGCATTTTTGCCACAAAATAATAGGAATTTCTGCCTTTTGCAACAAAATTAGTGAAATTTCTTAATTTTGTCCCAAAATTAGGGAAATTTCTGAATTTTGCTCCAAAATTAGAAGCATTACTGCTTTTTTGCCCAAAAATATGGGAAATTTTAACAATTTTGTTACAAAATAAGGGAAATTTCTTCCTTTTTACAACAAAATAATGGGAATTTCTGCATTTTTTCAACAAAATAAGGGAAGTTTCTGCAATTTTATCCTAAAATAAGTTAAATTTCTAAACTTTTGCCACAAAATAAGGGAAATTTCTGCCTATTTGGCTAAAAATAAAGGGAATTTCTGCATTTTTTTCACAAAGTAAGTGGAATTTTTGATTTTTGCCCTAAAATAAAAAGAATTTCTGCTTTTAAGGCAAAAAATAAAGGGATTTTCAGTCTTTTTGCCCTAAAATAAGGGTAATTTCTGCAATTTGCCCCCTAATAAGTGGAATTTCTGCCTTTATGACCTGAAAGAACGGTAATTTCTAAAATTTTTACCAAGATAAGGGAAATTTCTGCAATTTTACCCCAAATAAGGGAAATTTTTGCAATTTTGTCCAAAAAAAAGGAAATCTCAGCAATTTTGCCCCACAATAAGGGGAATTTCTGCATTTTTGCCCCAAAATTAGGGGAATTTCTGAATTTTTGCTCCAAAATTAGAAGCATTACTGCATTTTTACCCCAAAATAGAGGAAATTTCTGCAATTTGCCTCAAAATAAAGGAAATTTCTGCAATTTAGTCCCAAAAAAGAGATATTTCTGCATTTTTGCCCCAAATAATAGGGATTTTTGCCTTTTTGCCCCAAAATTAGTGAAATTTCTGAATTTTGTTCCAAAATTAGAAGCATTACTGTATTTTTGCCCCAAAATATGGGAAATTTCTGCAATTTTGTTCCTAAATAAGGGAAATTTCTGCCTTTTTACCCCAAAAATGGGAATTTCTGCATTTTTGCCACAAAATAAAGGAAGTTTCTGCAATTTTATCCTAAAATAAATTAAATTTCTATCCTTTTGCCTCAAAATAAGGGAAATTTCTGCCTATTTGGCCCAAAATAAGGGGGATTTCTGCATTTTTGCCCACAATTAAAAGAAAGTTCTGCATTTTCGTCCAAAATTAAAGGGAATTTCTGCCTTTTTGCCCTAAAATAAGGGGAATTTCTGCCCTTTTGCCCCAAAATAAGAGGAATTTAGCCTTTTTGGCCTAAAATAAGGGGAATTTCTGCTTTTTTGCCCCAAAATAGGGTGTATTTAGTCTTTTTGGCCTAAAATAAGGGTAATTTCTATTTTTGGCCTAAAATAATGAGAATTTCTGTCTTTTTGCCTTAAAATAAGGAAAATTTCTGCATTTTTGCTCGAAAATAAGAGGAATTTCAGCATTTTTGACCCAAAATAAAAGGAATTTCTGCCTTTTTGCCCCAAAAATTAGGGTAATTTCTGCCTTTTTGCCCCCGAATTAGGTGCATTACTGTCTTTTTGTTCAAAATAAAGGAAATTTCTGCATTTTTGCCCAAAATTAAGTGGAATTTCTCATTTTTGCCCTTAAATAAGAAGAATTTCTGCCTTTTGGCACAAAATAAGAGGAATTTCAGGCTTTTCGCCCTAAAATAAGGGTAATTTCTGCAATTTGCCCCCTGATAAGTGGAATTTCTGCCTTTATGACCTGAAAAAAGAGGAATTTCTGTATTTTTGCCCAAGATAAAGGAAATTTCTACAATTTTACCCCAAAATAAAGGAAGATTTTGCAATTTTGTCCAAAGAAAGAAAAATCTCAGCAATTTTCCCCCACAATAAGGGGAAGTTCTGCCTTTTTGCCCCAAACTTAGGGGAATTTCTAAATTATTGCTCCAAAATTAGAAGCATTACTGCATTTTTACCCCAAAATAAGGGAAATTTCTGCAATTTTACCCCAAAATAAGGGAAATTTTTGCAATTTTGTCCAAAGAAAGGGAAATCTCAGCAATTTTGCCCCACAATAAGGGAAATTTCTGCCTTTTTGCTCCAAAATTAGGGGAATTTCAGAATTTTTGCTCCAAAATTAGAAGCATTACTGCATTTTTACCCCAAAATATGGGAAATTTCTGCAATTTTACCCCCAAATAAGGGAAATTTTTGCAATTTTGTCCAAAAAAAGGGAGATCTCAGCAATTTTGCCCCACAATAAGGGAAATTTCTGCCTTTTTGCCCCAAAATTAGGGGAATTTCTGCCTTTTTGCCTTCAAATTATGTGCATTACTGTCTTTTTGCCCAAAATAAGGGAAATTTCTGCATTTTTGCCCAAAATTAAGTGGAATTTCTGATTTATGCCCTAAAATAAAAAGAATTTCTGCCTTTAAGGCAAAAAATAAGGGGAATTTCAGTCTTTATGCCCTAAAATAAGGGTATTTTCTGCAAATTGCCCCCTAATAAGTGGAATTTCTGCCTTTATGACCTGAAAGAAGGGGAATTTCTAACATATTTGCCCAAGATAAGGGAAATTTCTGCAATTTTACATCAAAATAAGGGAAATTTTTGCAATTTTGTCCAAAAAAAGGGAAATCTCAGCAATTTTTCCGCACAATAAAGGGAATTTCTGCTTTTTTCTCTAAAATTAGGGAAATTTCTGAATTTTTCCTCCATAATTAGAATTATTACTGCATTTTTACCCCAAAATAAGTAAATTTCGGCAATTTGCCTCAAAATAAAGGAAATTTCTGCAATTTTGTCCCAAAAAAGGGATATTTCTGAATTTTTGCCCCAAAATAATAGGGATTTTTGCCTTTTTGCCTCAAAATTAGTGAAATTTCTGAATTTTGCCCCAAAATTAGCAGCATTACTGCATTTTTGCCCTAAAATATGGGAAATTTCTGCAATTTTGTTCCTAAATAAGGGAAATTTCTGCCTTTTTACCCCAAAATAATGGGAATTTTCTGCATTTTTGCCACAAAATAAGGGAAGTTTCTGTAACTTTATCCTAAAATAAGTTAAATTTCTATCCTTTTGCCTCAAAATAAGGGAAATTTCTGCCTATTTGGCCCAAAATAAGGGGGATTTCTGCATTTTTGCCCACAATTAAAAGAAAGTTCTGCATTTTCGTCCAAAATTAAGAAGAATTTCTGCCTTTTTGCCCTAAAATAAGGGGAATTTCTGCCCTTTTGCCCCAAAATAGGGTGAATTTAGTCTTTTTGGACTAAAATAAGGGTAATTTCTATTTTTTTCCTAAAATAATGTGAATTTCTGTCTTTTTGCCTTAAAATAAGGAAAATTTCTGCATTTTTGCATGAAAATAAGGGGAATTTCAGCATTTTTGACCCAAAATAAGAGGAATTTCTGCCTTTTTGCCCCAAAAATTAGGGTAATTTCTGCCTTTTTGCCCCCAAATTAGGTGCATTACTGTGTTTTTGTTCAAAATAAGGGAAATTTCTGCATTTTTGCCAAAAATTAAGTGGAATTTCTCATTTTTGCCCTAAAATAAGAAGAATTTCTGCCTTTTGGCACAAAATAAGAGGAATTTCAGGTTTTTCGCCCTAAAATAAGGGTAATTTCTGCAATTTGCCCCCTAATAAGTAGAATTTCAGCCTTTATGACCTGAAAAAAGAGGAATTTCTGTATTTTTGCCCAAGATAAAGGAAATTTCTACAATTTTACCCCAAAATAAAGGAAGATTTTGCAATTTTGTCCAAAGAAAGAAAAATCTCAGCAATTTTCCCCCACAATAAGGGGAAGTTCTGCCTTTTTACCCCAAACTTAGGGGAATTTCTAAATTTTTGCTCCAAAATTAGAAGCATTACTGCATTTTTACCCCAAAATAAGGGAAATTTCTGCAATTTTACCTCAAAATAAAGGAAATTTTTGCAATTTTTTCCAAAGAAAGGGAAATCTCAGAAATTTTGCCCCACAATAAGGGGAATTTCTGCCTTTTTGCCTGAAAATTAGGGGAATTTCTGAATTTTTGCTCCAAAATTAGAAGCATTACTGCATTTTTACCCCAAAATATGGGAAATTTCTGCAATTTTACCCCAAAATAAGGGAAATTTTTGCAATTTTGTCCAAAAAAAGGGAAATCTCAGCAATTTTGCCCCACAATAAGGGGAATTTCTGCATTTTTGCCCCAAAATTAGGGGAATTTCTGAATTTTTGCTCCAAAATTAGAAGCATTACTGCATTTTTACCCCAAAATAGAGGAAATTTCTGCAATTTGCCTAAAAATAAAGGAAATTTCTTCAATTTTGTCCCAAAAAAGGGATATATCTGCATTTTTACCCCAAATAATAGGGATTTTTGCCTTTTTGCCCCAAAATTAGTGAAATTTCTGAATTTTGCTCCAAAATTAGAAACATTACTGCATTTTTGCCCCAAAATATGGGAAATTTCATCAATTTTGTTCCAAAATAAGGGAAATTTCTGCCTTTTTACCCCAAAATAATGGGAATTTCTGCATTTTTGCCACAAAATAAGGGAAGTTTCTGCAATTTTATCCTAAAATAAGTTAAATTTCTATCCTTTTCCTCAAAATAAGGGAAATTTCTGCCTATTTGGCCCAAAATAAGGGGGATTTCTGCATTTTTGCCCACAATTAAAAGAAAGTTCTCCATTTTCGTCCAAAATTAAGGGGAATTTCTGCCTTTTTGCCCTAAAATAAGGGGAATTTCTGCTTTTTTGCCCCAAAATAGGGTGTATTTAGTCTTTTTGGCCTAAAATAAGGGTAATTTCTATTTTTGGCCTAAAATAATGAGAATTTCTGTCTTTTTGCCTTAAAATAAGGAAAATTTCTGCATTTTTGCTCGAAAATAAGAGGAATTTCAGCATTTTTGACCCAAAATAAGAGGAATTTCTGCCTTTTTGCCCCAAAAATTAGGGTAATTTCTGCCTTTTTGCCCCCGAATTAGGTGCATTACTGTCTTTTTGTTCAAAATAAAGGAAATTTCTGCATTTTTGCCCAAAATTAAGTGGAATTTCTCATTTTTGCCCTTAAATAAGAAGAATTTCTGCCTTTTGGCACAAAATAAGAGGAATTTCAGGCTTTTCGCCCTAAAATAAGGGTAATTTCTGCAATTTGCCCCCTAATAAGTGGAATTTCTGCCTTTATGACCTGAAAAAATAGGAATTTCTGTATTTTTGCCCAAGATAAAGGAAATTTCTACAATTTTACCCCAAAATAAAGGAAGATTTTGCAATTTTGTCCAAAGAAAGAAAAATCTCAGCAATTTTCCCCCACAATAAGGGGAAGTTCTGCCTTTTTGCCCCAAACTTAGGGGAATTTCTAAATTATTGCTCCAAAATTAGAAGCATTACTGCATTTTTACCCCAAAATAAGGGAAATTTCTGCAATTTTACCCCAAAATAAGAGAAATTTTTGCAATTTTGTCCAAAGAAAGGGAAATCTCAGCAATTTTGCCCCACAATAAGGGAAATTTCTGCCTTTTTGCTCCAAAATTAGGGGAATTTCAGAATTTTTGCTCCAAAATTAGAAGCATTACTGCATTTTTACCCCAAAATATGGGAAATTTCTGCAATTTTACCCCCAAATAAGGGAAATTTTTGCAATTTTGTCCAAAAAAAGGGAGATCTCAGCAATTTTGCCCCACAATAAGGGAAATTTCTGCCTTTTTGCCCCAAAATTAGGGGAATTTCTGCCTTTTTGCCTACAAATTATGTGCATTACTGTCTTTTTGCCCAAAATAAGGGAAATTTCTGCATTTTTGCCCAAAATTAAGTGGAATTTCTGATTTATGCCCTAAAATAAAAAGAATTTCTGCCTTTAAGGCAAAAAATAAGGGGAATTTCAGTCTTTATGCCCTAAAATAAGGGTATTTTCTGCAAATTGCCCCCTAATAAGTGGAATTTCTGCCTTTATGACCTGAAAGAAGGGGAATTTCTAACATATTTGCCCAAGATAAGGGAAATTTCTGCAATTTTACATCAAAATAAGAGAAATTTTTGCAATTTTGTCCAAAAAAAGGGAAATCTCAGCAATTTTTCCGCACAATAAAGGGAATTTCTGCTTTTTTCTCTAAAATTAGGGAAATTTCTGAATTTTTCCTCCATAATTAGAATTATTACTGCATTTTTACCCCAAAATAAGTAAATTTCGGCAATTTGCCTCAAAATAAAGGAAATTTCTGCAATTTTGTCCCAAAAAAGGGATATTTCTGAATTTTTGCCCCAAAATAATAGGGATTTTTGCCTTTTTGCCTCAAAATTAGTGAAATTTCTGAATTTTGCCCCAAAATTAGCAGCATTACTGCATTTTGCCCTAAAATATGGGAAATTTCTGCAATTTTGTTCCTAAATAAGGGAAATTTCTGCCTTTTTACTCCAAAATAATGGGAATTTTCTGCATTTTTGCCACAAAATAAGGGAAGTTTCTGTAATTTTATCCTAAAATAAGTTAAATTTCTATCCTTTTGCCTCAAAATAAGGGAAATTTCTGCCTATTTGGCCCAAAATAAGGGGGATTTCTGCATTTTTTCCCACAATTAAAAGAAAGTTCTGCATTTTCGTCCAAAATTAAGGGAAATTTCTGCCTTTTTGCTCTAAAATAAGGGGAATTTCTGCCCTTTTGCCCCAAAATAGGGTGAATTTAGTCTTTTTGGACTAAAATAAGGGTAATTTCTATTTTTGTCCTAAAATAATGTGAATTTCTGTCTTTTTGCCTTAAAATAAGGAAAATTTCTGCATTTTTGCATGAAAATAAGGGGAATTTCAGCATTTTTGACCCAAAATAAGAGGAATTTCTGCCTTTTTGCCCCAAAAATTAGGGTAATTTCTGCCTTTTTGCCCCCAAATTAGGTGCATTACTGTGTTTTTGTTCAAAATAAGGGAAATTTCTGCATTTTTGCCCTAAAATTAGGGGAATTTCTGACTTTTTGCCCCATAATAAGGGAAATTTATGCAATTTTGCACCAAAATAAGGGAATTTTCTTCATTTTTGCTCCAAAATAAAGGAAATTTCTGACTTTTTGCCCCAAAATGAGGAGAATTTCTGCCGTTTTGCCCCCAAATAAAAGGAATTTCTGCATTTTTGCCACAAAATAATAGGAATTTCTGCCTTTTGCAACAAAATTAGTGAAATTTCTTAATTTTGTCCCAAAATTAGTGAAATTTCTGAATTTTGCTCCAAAATTAGAAGCATTACTGCTTTTTTGCCCAAAAATATGGGAAATTTTAACAATTTTGTTACAAAATAAGGGAAATTTCTTCCTTTTTACAACAAAATAATGGGAATTTCTGCATTTTTTCAACAAAATAAGGGAAGTTTCTGCAATTTTATCCTAAAATAAGTTAAAATTCTAAACTTTTGCCACAAAATAAGGGAAATTTCTGCCTATTTGGCTAAAAATAAAGGGAATTTCTGCATTTTTGTCACAAAGTAAGTGGAATTTTTGATTTTTGCCCTAAAATAAAAAGAATTTCTGCCTTTAAGGCAAAAAATAAAAGGATTTTCAGTCTTTTTGCCCTAAAATAAGGGTAATTTCTGCAATTTGCCCCCTAATAATTGGAATTTCTGCCTTTATGACCTGAAAGAACGGTAATTTCTAAAATTTTTACCAAGATAAGGGAAATTTCTGCAATTTTACCCCAAATAAGGGAAATTTTTGCAATTTTGTCCAAAAAAAAGGAAATCTCAGCAATTTTGCCCCACAATAAGGGGAATTTCTGCATTTTTGCCCCAAAATTAGGGGAATTTCTGAATTTTTGCTCCAAAATTAGAAGCATTACTGCATTTTTACCCCAAAATAAGTAAATTTCGGCAATTTGCCTCAAAATAAAGGAAATTTCTGCAATTTAGTCCCAAAAAAGAGATATTTCTGCATTTTTGCCCCAAATAATAGGGATTTTTGCCTTTTTGCCCCAAAATTAGTGAAATTTCTGAATTTTGTTCCAAAATTAGAAGCATTACTGTATTTTTGCCCCAAAATATGGGAAATTTCTGCAATTTTGTTCCTAAATAAGGGAAATTTCTGCCTTTTTACCCCAAAAAATGGGAATTTCTGCATTTTTGCCACAAAATAAAGGAAGTTTCTGCAATTTTATCCTAAAATAAATTAAATTTCTATCCTTTTGCCTCAAAATAAGGGAAATTTCTGCCTATTTGGCCCAAAATAAGGGGGATTTCTGCATTTTTGCCCACAATTAAAAGAAAGTTCTGCATTTTCGTCCAAAATTAAGGGGAATTTCTGCCTTTTTGCCCTAAAATAAGGGGAATTTCTGCCCTTTTGCCCCAAAATAGGGTGAATTTAGTCTTTTTGGACTAAAATAAGGGTAATTTCTATTTTTGTGCTAAAATAATGTGAATTTCTGTCTTTTTGCCTTAAAATAAGGAAAATTTCTGCATTTTTGCATGAAAATAAGGGGAATTTCAGCATTTTTGCCCCAAAATAAGAGGAATTTCTGCCTTTTTGCCCCAAAAATTAGGGTAATTTCTGCCTTTTTGCCCCCAAATTAGGTGCATTACTGTGTTTTTGTTCAAAATAAAGGAAATTTCTGCATTTTTGCCAAAAATTAAGTGGAATTTCTCATTTTTGCCCTAAAATAAGAAGAATTTCTGCCTTTTGGCACAAAATAAGAGGAATTTCAGGTTTTTCGCCCTAAAATAAGGGTAATTTCTGCAATTTGCCCCCTAATAAGTAGAATTTCAGCCTTTATGACCTGAAAAAAGAGGAATTTCTGTATTTTTGCCCAAGATAAAGGAAATTTCTACAATTTTACCCCAAAATAAAGGAAGATTTTGCAATTTTGTCCAAAGAAAGAAAAATCTCAGCAATTTTCCCCCACAATAAGGGGAAGTTCTGCCTTTTTACCCCAAACTTAGGGGAATTTCTAAATTTTTGCTCCAAAATTAGAAGCATTACTGCATTTTTACCCCAAAATAAGGGAAATTTCTGCAATTTTACCCCAAAATAAAGGAAATTTTTGCAATTTTTTCCAAAGAAAGGGAAATCTCAGAAATTTTGCCCCACAATAAGGGGAATTTCTGCCTTTTTGCCTCAAAATTAGGGGAATTTCTGAATTTTTGCTCCAAAATTAGAAGCATTACTGCATTTTTACCCCAAAATATGGGAAATTTCTGCAATTTTACCCCAAAATAAGGGAAATTTTTGCAATTTTGTCCAAAAAAAGGGAAATCTCAGCAATTTTGCCCCACAATAAGGGGAATTTCTGCATTTTTGCCCCAAAATTAGGGGAATTTCTGAATTTTTGCTCCAAAATTAGAAGCATTACTGCATTTTTACCCCAAAATAGAGGAAATTTTTGCAATTTGCCTAAAAATAAAGGAAATTTCTTCAATTTTGTCCCAAAAAAGGGATATATCTGCATTTTTACCCCAAATAATAGGGATTTTTGCCTTTTTGCCCCAAAATTAGTGAAATTTCTGAATTTTGCTCCAAAATTAGAAACATTACTGCATTTTTGCCCCAAAATATGGGAAATTTCATCAATTTTGTTCCAAAATAAGGGAAATTTCTGCCTTTTTACCCCAAAATAATGGGAATTTCTGCATTTTTGCCACAAAATAAGGGAAGTTTCTGCAATTTTATCCTAAAATAAGTTAAATTTCTATCCTTTTCCTCAAAATAAGGGAAATTTCTGCCTATTTGGCCCAAAATAAGGGGGAATTCTTCATTTTTGCCCACAATTAAAAGAAAGTTCTCCATTTTCGTCCAAAATTAAGGGGAATTTCTGCCTTTTTGCCCTAAAATAAGGGGAATTTCTGCCCTTTTGCCCCAAAATAGGGTGAATTTAGTCTTTTTGGCCTAAAATAAGGGTAATTTCTATTTTTGGCCTAAAATAATGAGAATTTCTGTCTTTTTGCCTTAAAATAAGGAAAATTTCTGCATTTTTGCTCGAAAATAAGAGGAATTTCAGCATTTTTGACCCAAAATAAGAGGAATTTCTGCCTTTTTGCCCCAAAAATTAGGGTAATTTCTGCCTTTTTGCCCCCGAATTAGGTGCATTACTGTCTTTTTGTTCAAAATAAAGGAAATTTCTGCATTTTTGCCCAAAATTAAGTGGAATTTCTCATTTTTGCCCTTAAATAAGAAGAATTTCTGCCTTTTGGCACAAAATAAGAGGAATTTCAGGCTTTTCGCCCTAAAATAAGGGTAATTTCTGCAATTTGCCCCCTAATAAGTGGAATTTCTGCCTTTATGACCTGAAAAAATAGGAATTTCTGTATTTTTGCCCAAGATAAAGGAAATTTCTACAATTTTACCCCAAAATAAAGGAAGATTTTGCAATTTTGTCCAAAGAAAGAAAAATCTCAGCAATTTTCCCCCACAATAAGGGGAAGTTCTGCCTTTTTGCCCCAAACTTAGGGGAATTTCTAAATTATTGCTCCAAAATTAGAAGCATTACTGCATTTTTACCCCAAAATAAGGGAAATTTCTGCAATTTTACCCCAAAATAAGGGAAATTTTTGCAATTTTGTCCAAAGAAAGGGAAATCTCAGCAATTTTGCCCCACAATAAGGGAAATTTCTGCCTTTTTGCTCCAAAATTAGGGGAATTTCAGAATTTTTGCTCCAAAATTAGAAGCATTACTGCATTTTTACCCCAAAATATGGGAAATTTCTGCAATTTTACCCCCAAATAAGGGAAATTTTTGCAATTTTGTCCAAAAAAAGGGAGATCTCAGCAATTTTGCCCCACAATAAAGGAAATTTCTGCCTTTTTGCCCCAAAATTAGGGGAATTTCTGCCTTTTTGCCTTCAAATTATGTGCATTACTGTCTTTTTGCCCAAAATAAGGGAAATTTCTGCATTTTTGCCCAAAATTAAGTGGAATTTCTGATTTATGCCCTAAAATAAAAAGAATTTCTGCCTTTAAGGCAAAAAATAAGGGGAATTTCAGTCTTTATGCCCTAAAATAAGGGTATTTTCTGCAAATTGCCCCCTAATAAGTGGAATTTCTGCCTTTATGACCTGAAAGAAGGGGAATTTCTAACATATTTGCCCAAGATAAGGGAAATTTCTGCAATTTTACATCAAAATAAGGGAAATTTTTGCAATTTTGTCCAAAAAAAGGGAAATCTCAGCAATTTTTCCGCACAATAAAGGGAATTTCTGCTTTTTTCTCTAAAATTAGGGAAATTTCTGAATTTTTCCTCCATAATTAGAATTATTACTGCATTTTTACCCCAAAATAAGTAAATTTCGGCAATTTGCCTCAAAATAAAGGAAATTTCTGCAATTTTGTCCCAAAAAAGGGATATTTCTGAATTTTTGCCCCAAAATAATAGGGATTTTTGCCTTTTTGCCTCAAAATTAGTGAAATTTCTGAATTTTGCCCCAAAATTAGCAGCATTACTGCATTTTTGCCCTAAAATATGGGAAATTTCTGCAATTTTGTTCCTAAATAAGGGAAATTTCTGCCTTTTTACCCCAAAATAATGGGAATTTTCTGCATTTTTGCCACAAAATAAGGGAAGTTTCTGTAACTTTATCCTAAAATAAGTTAAATTTCTATCCTTTTGCCTCAAAATAAGGGAAATTTCTGCCTATTTGGCCCAAAATAAGGGGGATTTCTGCATTTTTGCCCACAATTAAAAGAAAGTTCTGCATTTTCGTCCAAAATTAAGGGGAATTTCTGCCTTTTTGCCCTAAAATAAGGGGAATTTCTGCCCTTTTGCCCCAAAATAGGGTGAATTTAGTCTTTTTGGACTAAAATAAGGGTAATTTCTATTTTTGTCCTAAAATAATGTGAATTTCTGTCTTTTTGTCTTAAAATAAGGAAAATTTCTGCATTTTTGCATGAAAATAAGGGGAATTTCAGCATTTTTGACCCAAAATAAGAGGAATTTCTGCCTTTTTGCCCCAAAAATTAGGGTAATTTCTGCCTTTTTGCCCCCAAATTAGGTGCATTACTGTGTTTTTGTTCAAAATAAAGGAAATTTCTGCATTTTTGCCAAAAATTAAGTGGAATTTCTCATTTTTGCCCTAAAATAAGAAGAATTTCTGCCTTTTGGCACAAAATAAGAGGAATTTCAGGTTTTTCGCCCTAAAATAAGGGTAATTTCTGCAATTTGCCCCCTAATAAGTAGAATTTCAGCCTTTATGACCTGAAAAAAGAGGAATTTCTGTATTTTTGCCCAAGATAAAGGAAATTTCTACAATTTTACCCCAAAATAAAGGAAGATTTTGCAATTTTGTCCAAAGAAAGAAAAATCTCAGCAATTTTCCCCCACAATAAGGGGAAGTTCTGCCTTTTTACCCCAAACTTAGGGGAATTTCTAAATTTTTGCTCCAAAATTAGAAGCATTACTGCATTTTTACCCCAAAATAAGGGAAATTTCTGCAATTTTACCCCAAAATAAAGGAAATTTTTGCAATTTTTTCCAAAGAAAGGGAAATCTCAGAAATTTTGCCCCACAATAAGGGGAATTTCTGCCTTTTTGCCTCAAAATTAGGGGAATTTCTGAATTTTTGCTCCAAAATTAGAAGCATTACTGCATTTTTACCCCAAAATATGGGAAATTTCTGCAATTTTACCCCAAAATAAGGGAAATTTTTGCAATTTTGTCCAAAAAAAGGGAGATCTCAGCAATTTTGCCCCACAATAAAAGAAATTTCTTCCTTTTTGCCCCAAAATTAGGGGAATTTCTGCCTTTTTGCCTTCAAATCAGGTGCATTACTGTCTTTTTGCCCAAAATAAGGGAAATTTCTGCATTTTTGCCCAAAATTAAGTGGAATTTCTGATTTATGCCCTAAAGTAAAAAGAATTTCTGACTTTAAGGCAAAAAATAAAGGGAATTTCAGACTTTTTGCCCTAAAATAAGGGTATTTTCTGCAAATTGCCCCCTAATAAGTGGAATTTCTGCCTTTATGACCTGAAAGAAGGGGAATTTCTAACATATTTGCCCAAGATAAGGGAAATTTCTGCAATTTTACATCAAAATAAGAAAAATTTTTGCAATTTTGTCCAAAAAAAAGGAAATCTCAGCAATTTTTCCCCACAATAAGGGGAATTTCTGCTTTTTCCCCAAAATTAGGGAAATTTCTGAATTTTTCCTTCATAATTAGAATTATTACTGCATTTTTACCCCAAAATAAAGAAACTTTCGGCAATTTGCCTCAAAATAAAGGAAATTTCTGCAATTTTTTCCCAAAAGAGGGATATTTCTGAATTTTTGTCCCAAAATAATAGGGATTTTTGCCTTTTTGCCTCAAAATTAGTGAAATTTCTGAATTTTGCTCCAAAATTAGAAACATTACTGCATTTTTGCCCCAAAATATGGGAAATTTCTGCAATTTTGTTCCAAAATAAGGGAAATTTCTGCCTTTTTACCCCAAAATAATGGGAATTTCTGCATTTTTGCCACAAAATAAGGGAAGTTTCTGCAATTTTATCTTAAAATAATTTAAATTTCTATCCTTTTGCCACAAAATAAGTGAAAATTCTACCTATTTGGCCCAAAATAAGGGGAATTTTTGCATTTTTGCCCAAAATTAAGGGAAATTTCTGCATTTTTGCCTAAAATAATGAGAATTTCTGCCTTTTTGTTCTAAAATAAGAGGAATTTCTGCCTTTTGCTTCAAAACAAAGGGAATTTAGTCTTTTTGGCTTAAAATAAGGGTAATTTCTATTTTTGGCCTAAAATAATAAGAATTTCTGTCTTTTTGCCCTAACATAAGGAAACTTTCTGCATTTTTGCTTCAAAGTAAGGGGAATTTAAGCATTTTTGCCCCAAAATAAGGGGAATTTCTGCCTTTTTGCCCCCAAATTAGGGAAATTTCTGCCTTTTTGCCCCCAAATTATGTGCATTACTGTGTTTTTGCCCCAAAATAATGGAAATTTCTGCATTTTGGCCAAAATTATGTGGAATTTCTGCCTTTTTGCTCTAAAATAAGAAGAATTTTTTATTTTTTGGCACAAAATAATAGGAAATTCAGGCTTTTTTCCTAAAATAAGGGTAAGTTCTGGAATTTGCCACCATAAAAGCGTAATTTCTGCCCTTTTGCCATGAAATAAAAGGAATTTCTGTATTTTTGCCACAAGATAAAGGAAATTTCTGCAATTTTGCTTAAAAATAAGGGAAATTTCTGCAATTTTGTCCCCAAAAAAGGAAATTTCATTAATTTCCCCCACAATAAGGGGAATTTCTGTCTTTTTGCCCCAAAATTAACGGAATTTCTGATTTTTACCCCTAAATTAGAAGCATTACAGAATTTTTGCCACAATATAAGGGAAATTTCAGCAATTTGCCTCAAAAAAGAAGAATTTTCTGCCGTTTTGACCCAAAAAAAAAGAAATTTCTGAATTTATGCTCCCAAATAAGTGGAATATCTGCCTTTTTGCCCTAAAATTAGTAAAATTTCTAAATTTTGCCCCAAAATTAGTAGCATTAGTGCATTTTTGCCCAAAAATATGGGAAATTTCTGCAATTTATTTCCAAAATAAAGGGAATTTCTGCCTTTCTACCCCAAAATAATGGGAATTTCTTCATTTTTGCCACAAAATAAGGTAAATTATTACAATATTATCCTAAAATAAGTTAAAGTTCTATACTTTTGCCCCAAAATAAGGGAAATTCCTGCCTTTTTGGCCCCAAATAAAGGGAATTTCTGCCTTTTTGCCCCAAATTAAGGGAAATTTCTGCATTTTTGCTCAAATATAAGGGTAATTTCTGTATTTTTGGCCTAAAATTAGAGCAATTTCTGCATTTTTGCCCCAAAATAAGGGGAATTTCTGTATTTTTGCCCTGTATTAAGGAAAATTTTTGCATTTTTGCTCCAAAATAAGGAGAATTTCTGCAATTTTTTCCCAAAATTAGGGGAATTTCTGTAATTATGCCCCAAAAAAGGGAAATTTCTGTAATTTTGTCCTAAAATTAGGGGAATTTCTGCCTTTTTGCCCCAAAATAAGGGAAATTTATGCAATTTTGCACCAAAATGAGGGAATTTTCTTCATTTTTGCTCCAAAATAAAGGGAATTTCTGCCTTTTTGCCCCAAAATGAGGAGAATTTCTGCTTTTTGCCCCCAAATAAAAGGAATTTCTGCATTTTTGCCACAAAATAATAGGAATTTCTGCCTTTTGCCCCAAAATTAGTGAAATTTCTGAATTTTGTCCCAAAATTAGTGAAATTAATGAATTTTGCTCCAATATTAGAAGCATTACTGCTTTTTTGCCCCCAAATATGGGAAATTTCAGCAATTTTGTTACAAAATAAGGGAAATTTATTCCTTTTTACAACAAAATAATGGGAATTTCTGCATTTTTGCCACAAAATAAGGAAAGTTTCTGCAATTTTATCCAAAAATAAGTTAAATTTCTAAACTTTTGCCACAAAATAAGGGAAATTTCTTCCTATTTGTCTAAAAATAAAGGGAATTTCTGCATTTTTGCCACAAATTAAGTGGAATTTCTGATTTTTGCCGTAAAATAAAAAGAATTTCTGCATTTAAGGCAAAAATAAAAAAGGATTTTCAGTCTTTTTGCCCTAAAATAAGGGTAATTTCTGCAATTTGCCCCCTAATAAGTGGAATTTCTGCCTTTATGACCTGAAAGAACGGTAATTTCTAAAATTTTTACCAAGATAAGGGAAATTTCTGCAATTTTACCCCAAAAAAGGGAAATTTTTGCAATTTTGTCCAAAAAAAGGGAAATCTCAGAAATTTTGCCCCACAATAAGGGGAATTTCTGCATTTTTGCCCCCAAATTAGGGGAATTTCTGAATTTTTGCTCCAAAATTAGAAGCATTACTGCATTTTTACCCCAAAATAGAGGAAATTTCTGCAATTTGCCTCAAAATAAAGGAAATTTCTGCAATTTTGTCCCAAAAAAGGGATATTTCTGAATTTTTGCCCCAAATAATAGGGATTTTTGCCTTTTTGCCCCAAAATTAGTGAAATTTCTGAATTTTGCTCCAAAATTAGAAGCATTACTGCTTTTTTGCCCCAAAATATGGGAAATTTCTGCAATTTTGTTGCAAAATAAGGGAAATTTCTGCCTTTTTACCACAAAATAATGGGAATTTCTGCATTTTTGCCAAAAAATAAGGGAAGTTTCTGCAATTTTATCCTAAAATAAGTTAAATTTCTATCATTTTGCCTCAAAATAAGGGTAATTTCTGCCTATTTTGCCAGAAATAAGGGGGATTTCTGCATTTTTGCCCACAATTAAAAGAAAGTTCTGCATTTTTGCCCAAAATTAAGGGGAATTTCTGCCTTTTTGCCCTAAAATAAGTAGAATTTTTGCCCTTTTGCCCCAAAATAAGGAGAATTTAGTCTTTTTGGCCTAAAATAAGGGTAATTTCTATTTTTGGCCTAAAATAATGAGAATTTTTGTCTTTTTGCCTTAAAATAAAGAAAATTTCTGCATTTTTGCTCGAAAATAAGGGGAATTTCAGCATTTTTGACCCAAAATAAGAGGAATTTCTGCCTTTCCGCCCCAAAAATTATGGTAATTTGTGCCTTTTTGCCCCCAAATTAGGTGCATTTCTGTCTTTTTGTTAAAAGTAAGGGAAATTTCTGCATTTTTGCCCAAAATTAAGTGGAATTTCTCATTTTTGCCCTGAAATAATAAGAATTTCTGCCTTTTTGGAACAAAGTAAGAGGAATTTCAGGCTTTTTGCCCTAAAATAAGGGTAATTTTTGCAATTTGCCACCTAATAAGTGGAATTTCTGCCTTTATGACCTGAAAGAAGAAGAATTTCTGTATTTTTGCCCAAGATAAAGAAATTTCTACAATTTCACCCCAAAATAAAGGAAGATTTTGCAATTTTGTCCAAAGTAAGAAAAATCTCAGCAATTTTCCCCCACAATAAGGGGAAGTTCTGCCATTTTGCCCCAAATTTAGGGGAATTTCTAAATTTTTGCTCCAAAATTAGAAGCATTACTGCATTTTTACCCCAAAATAAGGGAAATTTCTGCAATTTTACCCCAAAATAAGAGAAATTTTTGCAATTTTGTCCAAAGAAATGGAAATCTCAGCAATTTTGCCCCACAATAAGGGGAATTTCTGCCTTTTTGCCTCAAAATTAGGGGAATTTCTGAATTTTTGCTCCAAAATTAGAAGCATTACTGCATTTTTACCCCAAAATATGGGAAATTTCTGCAATTTTACCCCAAAATAAGGGAAATTTTTGCAATTTTGTCCAAAAAAGGGAGATCTCAGCAATTTTGCCCCACAATAAAGGAAATTTCTGCCTTTTTGCCCCAAAATTAGGGGAATTTCTGCCTTTTTGCCTTCAAATTAGGTGCATTACTGTCTTTTTGCCCAAAATAATAAAAATTTCTGCATTTTTGCGCAAAATTAAGTGGAATTTCTGATTTTTGCCCTAAAATAAAAAGAATTTCTGCCTTTAAGGCAAAAAATAAAGGGGAATTTCAGCCTTTTGGCCCTAAAATAAGGGTATTTTCTGCAAATTGCCCCCTAATAAGTGGAATTTCTGCCTTTATGACCTGAAAGTAGGGGAATTTCTAACATTTTTGCCCAAGATAAGGGAAATTTCTGCAATTTTACCCCAAAATAAGGGAAATTTTTGCAATTTTGTCAAAAAAAAGGGAAATCGCAGCAATTTTGCCCCACAATAAGGGGAATTTCTGCCTTTTTGCCCCAAAATTAGGAGAATTTCTGAATTTTTCCTCCATAATTAGAAGCATTACTGCATTTTTACCCCAAAATAAAGGAAATTTCTGCAATTTGCCTCAAAATAAAGGAAATTTCTGCAATTTTGTCCCAAAAAAGAGATATTTCTGCATTTTTGCCCCAAAATAATAGGGATTTTTGCCTTTTTGCCTCAAAATTAGTGAAATTTCTGAAGTTTGCCCCAAAATTAGCAGCATTACTGCATTTTTGCCCCAAAATATGGGAAATTTCTGCAATTTTGTTTCAAAATAAGGGAAATTTCTGCCTTTTTACCCCAAAATAATGAGAATTTCTGCATTTTTGCCACAAAATAAGGGAAGTTTCTGCAATTTTATCTTAAAATAAGTTAAATTTCTATCATTTTGCCACAAAATAAGGAAAATTTCTGCCTATTTGGCCCAAAATAAATGGAATTTCTGCATTTTTCCCCAAAATTAAGGGAAATTTCTGTATTTTTGCCCAAAATTAAGGGGAATTTCTGCCTTTTTGCTCTAAAATAAGTAGAATTTCTGCCTTTTTGCCCCAAAATGAGGGGAATTTAGTCTTTTTGGCCTAAAATAAGGGTAATGTCTATTTTTGGCCTAAAATAATGAGAATTTCTGTCTTTTTGCCCTAACATAAGGAAAATTTCTGCATTTTTGCTTCAAAATAAGGGGAATTTCAGCATTTTTGCCCCAAAATAAGGGGAATTTCTTCGTTTTTGCCCCCAAATTAGGGGAATTTCTGCCTTTTTGCCCCCAAATTAGGTGTATTACTGTGTTTTTGCCCCAAAATAATGGAAATTTCTGCATTTTTGGCCAAAATTATGTGGAATTTCTGCCTTTTTGCTCTAAAATAAGAAGAATTTCTGCCTTTTTGGCACAAAATAAGCGGAATTTCAGGCTTTTTGCCTAAAATATGGTTATGTTCTGGAATTTGCAACCAAAAAAGCGTCATTTCTGCACTTTTGCCCTGAAATAAAAGAAATTTCTGTATTTTTGCCATAAGATAAAGGAAATTTCTGCAATTTTTTTAAAAATAAGGGAAATTTCTGCAATTTTGTCCCAAAAAACGGAAATTTCATTAATTTCCACCACAATAAGGGGAATTTCTGTCTTTTTGCCCCAAAATTAATGGAATTTCTGATTTTTACCCCAAAATTAGAAGCATTACAGAATTTTTGCCACAAAATAAGGGAAATTTGAGCAATTTGCCTCAAAAAAGGAGAATTTTCTGCCTTTTTGACCCAAAAAAGGGAAATTTCTGAATTTTTGCCCCCAAATAAGTGGAATTTCTACATTTTTGCCCCAAAATTAGTGGAATTTCTAAATTTTACCCCAAAATTAGAAGCATTAGTGCATTTTTGCCCAAAAATATGGGAAATTTCTGGAATTTTGTTCCAAAATAAAGGGAATTTCTGCCTTTCTACCTAAAAATAATGGGAATTTCTTCATTTTTGCCACAAAATAAGGTATATATCTGCAATATTATCCTAAAATAATTTAAAGTTCTATACTTTTGCCCCAACATAAGGGAAATTCTTGCCTTTTTGGCCCCAAATAAAGGGAATTTCTGCATTTTTGCCCCAAATTAAGGGAAATTTTTGCATTTTTGCTCAAATATAAGGGTAATTTCTGTATTTTTGTCCTAAAATAAGGGGAATTTCTGTATTTTTGCCCTGTATTAAGGAAAATTTTGGCATTTTTGCTCCAAAGTAAGGGAAATTTCTGCAATTTTACCCCCAAATAAGGGAAATATTTGCAATTTTGTCCAAAGAAAGGGAAATCTCAGCAATTTTGCCCCACAATAAGGAGAATTTCTGCCTTTTTGCCCCAAAATTAGGAGATTTTCTGAATTTTTGCTCCAAAATTAGAAGCATTACTGCATTTTTGCCCCAAAATATGGGAAATTTCTGCAATTTTGTTCCAAAATAAAAGAAATTTCTGCCTTTTAACCCCAAAATAATGGGAATTTCTGCATTTTTGCCCCAAAATAAGGGAAGTTTCTGCAATTTTATCCTAATATAAGTTAAATTTCTATACTTTTGCCTCAAAATAAGGGAAATTTCTGTCTATTTGTCCCAAAATAAGGGGAATTTCTGCATTTTTGCCCAAAATTAAGGGAAATTTCTGCATTTTTGCACAAAATTAAGGGGAATTTCTGCCTTTTTGCCCTAAAATAAGAAGAATTTCTGCCTTTTTGCCCCAAAATAAAGGGAATTCAGTCTTTTTGGCCTAAAATAAGGGTAATTTTTATTTTTGGCCTAAAATAATGAGAATTTCTGTCTTTTTGCCCAAAAATAAGGAAAATTTCTGCATTTTTGCTCCAAAATTAGGGTAATTTCTGCAATTTTGCCCCCAAATTAGGTGCATTACTGTGTTTTTGCACCATAATAATGGAAATTTCTGGATTTTTTGCCAAAATTATGTGGAATTTCTGCCTCTTTGCTCTAAAATTAGAAGAATTTCTGCCTTTTTGGCACAAAATAAGAGGAATTTCAGGCTTTTTCCCTAAAATAAGGGTAATTTCTGGAATTTGTTCCTCAAAAAGCGTAATTTCTGCCCTTTTGTCCTGAAATAAAAAAAATTTCTGTATTTTTGCCACAAGATAATGGATATTTCTGCAATTTTGCTTAAAAATAAAGAAAATTTCGGCAATTTTGTCCCAAAAAAAAGAAATTTCATTAATTTTGCCCCATAATAAAGATAATTTCTGTCTTTTTGCCCTAAAATTAACAGAATTTCTGATTTTTGCCCCAAAATTAGAAGCATTACAAAATTTCTGCCACAAAATAAGGGAAATTTCTGCAATTTGCTCAAAAAAAATTTTTTTTGCCTTATTGACCCAAAAAAGTGAAATTTCTGAATTTTTGCCCCAAAATTAGGGGAATTTCTGCCTTTTTGCCCCAAAATTAGTGGAATTTCTGCATTTTTGCTCCAAAATAAAAGGAATTTCAGCATTTTTGCCCTTAAATAAGGGGAATTTCTGCAATTTTCCCTCAAAATTAGGGGAATTTCTGCAATTTTTGCCCAAAATAAGAAAAATTTCTGCATTTTTGCCCAAAATTAAGTGGAATTTCTGATTTTTGCCCTAAAATAAAAAGAATTTCTGAGTTTAAGGCAAAAAATAAGGGGAATTTCAGTCTATTTGCCCCAAAATAATGGAAATTTCTACATTTTTGGCCAAAATTATGAGGAATTTCTGCCTTTTTGCTCTAAAATTAGTGAAATTTATGAATTGTTGTCCAAAATTGGTGAAATTTCTGAATTTTGCTCCAAAATTTGAAACATTACTGCTTTTTTTGCCCCAAAATATGGGAAATTTCTGCAATTTTGTTCCAAAATAAGGGAAATTTCTGCCTTTTTACCACAAAAGAATGGGAATTTCTGCATTTTTGCCACAAAATAAGGGAAGTTTCTTCAATTTTATCCTAAAATAAGTTAAATTTCTTTCCTTTTGCCTCAAAATAAGGGAAATTTCTGCCTATTTGGCCCAAAATAAGGGGAATTTCTGCATTTTTGCCCACAATTAAAAGAAATTTCTGCATTTTTGCCCAAAGTTAAGGGGAATTTCTGATTTTTGCCCTAAAATAAGGGGAATTTAGTCTTTTTGGCCTAAAATAACTGTAATATCTATTTTTGGCCTAAAATAATGAGAATTTCTGTCTTTTTGCCCTAAAATAAAGAAAATTTCTGCATTTTTGCTGCAAAATAAGGGGAATTTCAGCATTTTTTCCCCAAAATAAGGGGAATTTCTGCATTTTGCCCCAAAAATTAGGGTAATTTCTGCCTTTTGGTCCCCAAATTCGGTGCATTACTGTCTTTTTGTTCAAAATAAGGGAAATTTCTGCATTTTTGCCAAAAATTAAGTGAAATTTCACATTTTTGCCCTAAAATAAGAAGAATTTCTACCTTTTTGGTACAAAATAAGAGGAATTTCAGGCTTTTTGCCCTAAAAAAAGCGTAATTTCTACAATTTGCCCCCTAAAAATTGGAATTTCTGCCTTTGTGACCTGAAAGAAGAGGAATTTCTGTATTTTTGGACAAGATAAAGAAAATTTCTGCAATTTTACCCCAAAATAAAGGAAATATTTGCAATTTTGTCCAAAGAAAGAGAAATCTCAGCAATTTTGCCCCACAATAAAGAGAATTTCTTCCTTTTTGCCCCAAAATTAGGGGATTTTCTGATTTTTTTGCTCCAAAATTAGAAGCATTACTGCATTTTTGCCCCAAAATGAAGAGAATTTCTGCCTTTTTGCCCCCAAATAAAAGGAATTTCTCCATTTTTGCCAAAAAACAATAGGAATTTCTGACTTTTTGCCTTAAAATTAGTGAAATTTCTGTATTTTGTCCCAAAATTAGTGAAATTTCTGAATTTTGCTCCAAAATTAAAAGCATTACTGCTTTTTTGCCCCAAAATATGGGAAATTTCTGCAATTTTGTTACAAAATAAGGGAAATTTCTTCCTTTTTACCACAAAATAATGGGAATTTCTGCATTTTTGCCCCAAAATATGGGAAGTTTCTGCAATTTTATCGTAAAATAAGTTAAATTTCTAAACTTTTGCCTCAAAATAAGAGAAATTTCTGCCTATTTGGCCAAAAATAAGGGGAATTTCTGCATTTTTGCCACAAATTAAGAAAAATTTCTGCATTTTTGCCCAAAATTAAGTGGAATTTCTGATTTTTGCCCTAAAATAAAAAGAATTTCTGCTATTAAGGCAAAAAATAAGGGGAATTTTAGTCTCTTTGCCCTAAAATAAGGGTAATTTCTGCAACTTGCCCCCTAAGAAGTGGAATTTCTGCCTTTATGACCTGAAAAAATGGGAATTTCTAACATTTTTGCCCATGAAAAAGGAAATTTCTGCAATTTTACCCCAACATAAGGGAAATTTTTGTAATTTTGTCCAAAAAAGGGGAAATCTCAGCAATTTTGCCCCACAATAATGGGTATTTCTGCCTTTTGCCCCAAAATTAGGGGAATTCTGAATTTGTGCTCCAAAATTAAAAGCATTACTGCATTTTTACCCCAAAATAAGGGAAATTTCTGCAATTTGCCTAAAAATAAAGGAAATTACTGCAATTTTGTCCTAAAAACGGTATATTTCTGAATTTTTGCCCAAAAATAAAAGGGATTTTTGCCTTTTTGCCCCAAAATTAGTGAAATTTCTGAATTTTGCCTCAAAATTAGAAGCATTACTGCATTTTTCCCCCAAAATATGGGAAATTTCTGCAATTTTGTTCCAAAATAAGGGAAATTTCTGCGTTTTTACCCCAAAATAATGGGAATTTCTTCATTTTTGCAACAAAATAAGGTAAATTTCTGCAATATTATCGTAAAATATGTTAAAGTTCTATACTTTTGCCCCAAAATAAGGGAAATTCCTGCATTTTTGGCCCCAAATAAGGGGAATTTTTGCATTTTTGACCCAAATTACGGGAAATTTCTGCATTTTTGCCCAAATATAAGGGTAATTTCTGTATTTTTGGCCTAAAATAAGAGGAATTTTTGCATTTTTGCGCCAAAATCAGGGGAATTTCTGTATTTTTGCCCTGTATTAAGGAAAATTTTTGCATTTTTGCTCCAAAATAAGGGAAATTTCTCCAATTTTTTTCCCAAAATTAGGGGAATATCTTTAATTTTGCCCCAAATAAGGGAAATTTCTGCAATTTTGCCCTAAAATTAGGAAAATTTCTGCCTTTTGCCCCATAATAAGGGAAATTTATGCAATTTTGCACCAAAATAAGGGAATTTTCTTCATTTTTGCTCCAAAATAAAGGGAATTTCTGCCTTTTTGCCCTAAAATGAGGGGAATTTCTGCATTTTTGCCCCCAAATAAAAAGAATTTCTGCATTTTTGCCACAAAATAATAGGAATTTCTGCCTTTTTGCCCCAAAATTAGTAAAATTTCTGAATTTTGTCCCAAAATTTGTGAAATTTCTGAATTTTGCTCCAAAATTCGAAGCATTACTGCTTTTTAGCCCCAAAATATGGGAAATTTCTGCAATTTTGTTCCAAAATAAGGGAAATTTCTTCCTTTTTACCACAAAATAATGGGAATTTCTGCATTTTTGCCCCAAAATAAGGGAAGTTTCTGCAATTTTATCCTAAAATAAGTTAAATTTCTCAACTTTTGCCTCAAAATAAGGGAAATTTCTGCCTATTTGGCTAAAAATAAGGGGAATTTCTGCATTTTTGCCACAAATTAAGTGGAATTTCTGATTTTTGCCCTAAAATAAAAAAAATTTCTGCCTTTAAGGCAAAAAATAAGGGAAATTTCAGTCTTTTTGCCCTAAAATAAGGGTAATTTCTGCAATTTGCCCCCTAATAAGTGGAATTTCTGCCTTTATGACATGAAAGAACGGGAATTTCTAACATTTTTGTGCAAGATAAAGGAAATTTCTGCAATTTTACTCCAAAATAAGGGAAATTTTTGCAATTTTGTCCTAAAAAAGGGAAATCTCAGCAATTTTGCCCCACAAGAAGGGGGATTTCTGCCTTTTTCCCCAAAATTAGAGGAATTTCTGAATTTTTCCTCCATAATTAGAAGCATTACTGCATTTTTACCCCAAAATAAGGGAAATTTCTGCAATTTGCCTCAAAATAAAGGAAATTACTGCAATTTTGTCCCAAAAAAGGGATATTTCTGCATTTTTGCCCCAAAATAATAGGGATTTTTGCCTTTTTGCCCCAAAATTAGGTAAATTTCTGAATTTTGCTCCAAAATTAGAAGCATTACTGCATTTTTGCCCCAAAATATGGGAAATTTCTGCAATTTTGTTCCAAAATAAGGGAAATTTTTGCCTTTTTACCCCAAAATAATGAGAATTTCTTCATTATTGCAACAAAATAAGGTAAATTTCTTCAATATTATCCTAAAATAAGGTAAAGTTCTATACTTTTGCCCCAAAATAAGGGAAATTTTTGCCTTTTTGGCTTCAAATAAGGGGAATTTCTGCAGTTTTGCCCCAAATTAAGGGAAATTTCTGCATTTTTGCCAAATATAAGGGTAATTTCTGTATTTTTGGCCTAAAATAAAAGGAATTTTTGCATTTTTGGGCCAAAATCAGGGGAATTTCTCTATTTTTGTCCTTTATTAAGGAAAATTTTTGCATTTTTGCTCCAAAATAAGGGAAATTTCTGCCTATTTGGCTAAAAATAAGGGGAATTTCTGCATTTTTGCCACAAATTAAGTGGAATTTCTGATTTTTGCCCTAAAATAAAAAAAATTTCTGCCTTTAAGGCAAAAAATAAGGGAAATTTCAGTCTTTTTGCCCTAAAATAAGGGTAATTTCTGCAATTTGCCCCCTAATAAGTGGAATTTCTGCCTTTATGACATGAAAGAACGGGAATTTCTAACATTTTTGTGCAAGATAAAGGAAATTTCTGCAATTTTACTTCAAAATAAGGGAAATTTTTGCAATTTTGTCCTAAAAAAGGGAAATCTCAGCAATTTTGCCCCACAAGAAGGGGGATTTCTGCCTTTTTTCCCAAAATTAGAGGAATTTCTGAATTTTTCCTCCATAATTAGAAGCATTACTGCATTTTTACCCCAAAATAAGGGAAATTTCTGCAATTTGCCTCAAAATAAAGGAAATTACTGCAATTTTGTCCCAAAAAAGGGATATTTCTGCATTTTTGCCCCAAAATAATAGGGATTTTTGCCTTTTTGCCCCAAAATTAGGTAAATTTCTGAATTTTGCTCCAAAATTAGAAGCATTACTGCATTTTTGCCCCAAAATATGGGAAATTTCTGCAATTTTGTTCCAAAATAAGGGAAATTTTTGCCTTTTTACCCCAAAATAATGAGAATTTCTTCATTATTGCAACAAAATAAGGTAAATTTCTTCAATATTATCCTAAAATAAGGTAAAGTTCTATACTTTTGCCCCAAAATAAGGGAAATTTTTGCCTTTTTGGCTTCAAATAAGGGGAATTTCTGCAGTTTTGCCCCAAATTAAGGGAAATTTCTGCATTTTTGCCAAATATAAGGGTAATTTCTGTATTTTTGGCCTAAAATAAAAGGAATTTTTGCATTTTTGGGCCAAAATCAGGGGAATTTCTCTATTTTTGTCCTTTATTAAGGAAAATTTTTGCATTTTTGCTCCAAAATAAGGGAAATTTCTGCAATTTTTTTCCCAAAATGAGGGAAATTTCTGTAATTTTGACCCAAATAAGGGAAATTTCTGCAATTTTGCCCTAAAATTAAAAAATTTTGCCTTTTGCCCCATAATAAGGGAAATTTATGCAATTTTGCATCAAAATAAGGGAATTTTCTTCATTTTTGCTCCAAAATAAAGGGAATTTCTGCCTTCTTGCCCTAAAATGAGGAGAATTTCTGCCTTTTTGCCCCCAAATAAAAGGAATTTCTGAATTTTTGCCACAAAATAATAGGAATTTCTGCCTTTTTGCCCCAAAATTAGTGAAATTTCTGAATTTTGTACCAAAATTTGTGAAATTTCTGAATTTTGCTCCAAAATTCGAAGCATTACTGCTTTTTTGCCCCAAAATATGGGAAATTTCTGCAGTTTTGTTACAAAATAAGGGAAATTTCTTCATTTTTACCACAAAATAATGGGAATTTCTGCATTTTTGCCACAAAATAAGGGAAGTTTCTGAAATTTTATCCTAAAATAAGTTAAATTTCTCAACTTTTGCCTCAAAATAAGGGAAATTTCTGCCTATTTGGCTAAAAATAAGGGGAATTTCTGCATTTTTGCCACAAATTAAGGAAAATTTCTGCATTTTTGCCCAAAATTAAGTGGAATTTCTGATTTTTGCTCTAAAATAAAAAAAATTTCTGCCTTTGAGGCAAAAAATAATGGGAATTTCAGTCTTTTTGCCCTAAAATAAGGGTAATTTCTGCAATTTGCCCCCGAATAAGTGGAATTTCTGCCTTTATGACATGAAAGAATGGGAATTTCTAACATTTTTGTGCAAGAAAAGGGAAATTTCTGCAATTTTACCCCAAAATAAGGGAAATTTTTGCAATTTTGTCCAAAAAAAGTGAAATCTCAGCAATTTTGCCCCACAATAAGGGGAATTTCTGCCTTTTTGCCCCCAAATTAGGGGAATTTCTGAATTTTTGCTCCAAAATTGGAAGCATTACTGCATTTTTACACCAAAATAAAGGAAATTTCTGCAATTTGCCTCAAAATAAAGGAAATTTCTGCAATTTTGTCCCAAAAAAAAGATATTTCTGCATTTTTGCCCCAAATAATAGGGATTTTTCCCCTTTTGCCCCAAATTTAGTGAAATTTCTGAATTTTCTTTCAAAATTAGCAGCATTACTGCATTTTTGCCTCAAAATAGGGGAAATTTCTGCAATTTTGTTCCAAAATAAGAGAAATTTCTGCCTTTTTACCTCAAAATAATGGGAATTTCGGCATTTTTGCCACAAAATAATGGAAGTTTCTGCAATTTTATCCTAAAATATGTTAAATTTCTATCCTTTTGCCCCAAAATAAGGGAAATTTTTGCCTATTTGGCCCAAAATAAAAGGAATTTCTGCATTTTTGCCCACAATTAAAAGAAATATCTGCATTTTTGCCTAAAATTAAGGGGAATTTCTGCCTTTTTGCCCTAAAATAAGGGGAATTTTGCCTTTTTGCCCCAAAATAAAGGGAATTTAGTCTTTTTGGCCTAAAATAAGGGTAATTTTTATTTTTGGCCTAAAATAATGATAATTTCTGTCTTTTTGCCCTAAAATAAGGAAAATTTCTGCATTTTTGCTCCAAAATAAGGGGAATTTCAGCATTTTTGCCCCAAAATAAGGGGAATTTCTGCCTTTTTGCCCCAAAAATTAGGGTAATTTCTGCATTTTTGCCCCCAAATTAGGTGCATTACTGTGTTTTTGCCCCAAAATTATGGAAATTTCTGCATTTTTGGCCAAAATTATTTGGAATTTCTGCCTTTTTGCTCTAAAATAAGAAGAATTTCTGCTTTTGGCACAAAATAAAAGGAATTTAAGGCTTATTCCCTAAAAAAGAGTAATTTCTGGAATTTGCCCCCCAAAAAGCGTAATTTCTGCCCTTTTGCCCTGAAATAAGAGGAATTTCTGTATTTTTGCCACAAGATAAAGGAAATTTCTGCAATTTTGCTTAAAAATAAGGAAAATTTCTGCAATTTTGTTCCAAAAAACAGAAATTTTATTAATTTTGCCCCACAATAAGGGGAATTTCTGTCTTTTTGCCCCAAAATTAACGGAATTTCTGATTTTTGCCCCAAAATTTGAAGCATTACAGAATTTTTGCCACAAAATAAGGGAAATTTTTGCAATTTGCTTAAAAACGAAGAATTTTCTGCCTTTTTGACCAAAAAAGTGAAATTTCGGAATTTTTGCCCCCAAATAAGTGGAATTTCTGCCCTTTTGCCCCAAAATTAGTGGAATTTCTGAATTTTTGCCCCCAAATAATTGGAATTTCTGCCTTTTTGCCCCAAAATTAGTGGAATTTCTGCATTTTTGCTCCAATATAAAAGGAAATTCAGCATTTTTGCCCCCAAAATAAAGGAATTTCTGCCTTTTTGCCCTAAAATTAGGGGAATTTCTGCCTTTTTGCCACAAAATTAGTGGAATTTCTGCATTTTTGCTCCAGAATAAGGGGAATTTCAGGATTTTTGCCCAAAAATAAGGGGAATTTATGCAATTTTCCTCAAAATTAGGGGAATTTCTGCAATTTTGCCCCAAAATAAGAGAAATTTTTGCAATTTTGTCCCAAAAAAAAAGAAATTTCCGCAATTTTACCCCACAATAAGGGGAATTTCTGCCTTTTACCCCAAAATTAGGGGAATTTCTGCATTTTTGCTGCAAAATTACGGGCATTACTGTGTTTTTGCCCCCAAAATAAGGGAAATTTCTGCATTTTTCCCCAAAATTAATTGGATTTTCTGCCTTTTTGCCCTAAAATAAGAAGAATTTCTGCCTTTTTGTCACAAAATAAGGGGAATTTCAGTCTTCTTCCCTTAAATAAGTTTAATTTCTGCAATTTGGCCCAAAATTAGCGGAATTTCTGCCTTTTTGACCTAAAATGAGGGGAATTTCTGGATTTTTGTCCTATGATGAGGAAAATTTCTGCAATTTTGCACAAAAAATAATGGAAATTTCTGCCTTTTTGCCCCAAAATGAGGAGAATTTCTGCCTTTTTGACCCCAAATTAGGTGCATTACTGTCTTTTTGCCCAAAATAAGGGAAATTTCTGCATTTTTGCCCAAAATTAATTGGAATTTCTGATTTTTGCCCTAAAATAAAAAGTATTTCTGCCTTTAAGGCAAAAAATAAGAAGAATTTCAGTCTTTTTGCCCTAAAATAAGGGTAATTTCTGCAATTTGCCCCCTAATAATGGAATTTCTGCCTTTATGACCTGAAATTAGGAGAATTTCTCACATTTTTACCCAAGAAAAGGGAAATTTCTGCAATTTTACCTCAAAGTAAGGGAAATTTTTGCAATTTTGTCCAAAAAAAGGAAAATCTCAGCAATTTTGCCCCACAATAATGGGTATTTCTGACTTTTTGTCCCAAAATTAGGGGAATTTCTGAATTTTTGCTCCAAAATTAGAAGCATTACTGCATTTTTACCCCAAAATAAGGGAAATTTCTGCAATTTGCCTCAAAATAAAGGAAATTTCTGCAATTTTGTCCCAAAAAAGGGATATTTCTGCATTTTTGCCCCAAAATATGGGAAATTTCTGCAATTTTGTTCCAAAATAAGGGAAATTTTAGCCTTTTTACCATAAAATAATGGGAATTTCTGCATTTTTGCCACAAAATAATGGAAGTTTCTGAAATTTTATCCTAAAATAAGTTAAATTTCTATCCTTTTGCCTCAAAATAAGGGAAATTTCTGCCTATTTGGCCCAAAATAAGGGGAATTTATGCATTTTAGCACAAAATTAAGGGAAATTTCTGCATTTTTGCCCAACATTAAGGGGAATTTCTGCCTTTTTGCCCCAAAATAAGGAGAATTTAGTCTTTTTGGCCTAAAATAGGGGTAATTTCTATTTTTGGCCTAAAGTAATGATAATTTCTGTCTTTTTTTCCCTAAAATAAGAAAAATTTCTGCATTTTTGCTCCAAAATAAAAGGAATTTAAGCATTTTTGCCCCAAAATAAGGTGAATTTCTGGCTTTTTGCCTTATAATTAGGGCAATTTCTGCCTTTTTGCCCCCAAATTAGGTGCATTACTGTGTTTTTGCCCCAAAATAATGGGAATTTCTGCATTATCGGCCAAAATTATGTGGAATTTCTTCCTTTTGCTCAAAAATAAGAAGAATTTCTGCCTTTTTGGCACAAAATAAGAGGAATTTCAGGCTTTTTCCCTAAAATAAGGGTAATTTCTGGAATTTGACCCCAAAAAAGCGTAATTTCTGCCCTTTTGCCCTGAAATAAATGGAATTTCTGTATTTTTGCCACAAGATACAGGAAATTTCTGTAATTTTGCTTAAAAATAAAAGAAATTTCTGCAATTTTGTACCAAAAAAAAAAAATTCATTAATTTCCTCCACAATAAGGGGAATTTCTGTCTTTTTGCCCCAAAATTAATGGAATTTCTGCTTTTTGCCCCAAAATTAGAAGCATTACAGAATTTTTGCCACAAAATAAGGGAAATTTCTGCAATTTGCCTCAAAAAAGAAGAATTTTTTGCCTTTTAGACCCAAAAAAAGGGAAATTTCTGAATTTTTACCCCAAATAAGTCGAATTTCTGCCTTTTTGCCTAAAAATTAGTGGAATTTCTAAATTTTGCCCCAAAATTAAAAGCATTAGTGCATTTTTGCCTAAAAATATGGGAAATTTCTGCAATTTTGTTCCAAAATAAAGGGAATTTCTGCCTTTCTACCCCAAAATAATGGAAATTTCTTCATTTTTGCCACAAAATAAGGGAAATTTCTGCAATATTATCCTAAAATAAGTTAAATTTCTATAGTTTTGCCCCAAAATAAGGGAAATTCCTGCCTTTTTGGCCCCAAATAAAGGGAATTTCTGCATTTTTGCCCCAAATTAAGGGAAATTTCTGCACTTTTGCTCAAAAATAAGGGTAATTTCTGTATTTTTGGCCTAAAATAAGGGGAATTTCTGCATTTTTGCCCCAAAATAAGGGGAATTTCTGAATTTTTGCCTTGTATTAAGGAAAATTTCTGCATTTTTGCTCCAAAATAAGGGGAATTCCTACAATTTTTCCCCAAAATTAGGGGAATTTCTGTAATTTTGCCCCAAATAAGGGAATTTTCTGAAATTTTGCCCTAAAAGTAGGGGAATTTCTGATATTTTGCCCCAAAATAAAGGAAGTTTCTGCAATTTTTCCCCAAAATTAAGGGAATTTCTGCCATTTTGCCCCATAATAAGAAAAATTTATGCAATTTTGCACCAAAATATGGGATATTTCTTTATTTTTTCTCCAAAATAGAGGGAGTTTCTGCCTTTTTGAAACAAAAAAAGGGGAATTTCTGATATTTTGTTCCAAAATAAGGGATATTTCTGCCTTTTTACCACAAAATAATGAGAATTTCTTCATTATTGCAACAAAATAAGGTAAATTTCTGCAATATTATCCTAAAATAAGGTAAAGTTCTATACTTTTGCCCCAAAATAAGGGAAATTTTTGCCTTTTTGGCTTCAAATAAGGGGAATTTCTGCAGTTTTGCCCCAAATTAAGGGAAATTTCTGCATTTTTGCGAAATATAAGGG
The DNA here is from genome assembly GCF_963924665.1 of Micromys minutus. Classification (NCBI taxonomy): domain Eukaryota; kingdom Metazoa; phylum Chordata; class Mammalia; order Rodentia; family Muridae; genus Micromys; species Micromys minutus. The sequence goes on from NW_027667727.1 coordinate 464,212, forward strand.
TAATTTCTGTATTTTTGGCCTAAAATAAGAGGAATTTTTGCATTTTTGCGCCAAAATCAGGAGAATTTCTGTATTTTTGTCCTTTATTAAGGAAAATTTTTGCATTTTTGCTCCAAAATAAGGAAAATTTCTGCAATTTTTTTCCCAAAATTAGGGGAATTTCTGTAATTTTGACCAAATAAGGGAAATTTCTGCAATTTTGCCCTAAAATTAAAGAAAATTTTTGCCTTTTGCCCCATAATAAGGGAAATTTATGCAATTTTGCATCAAAATAAGGGAATTTTCTTCATTTTTGCTCCAAAATAAAGGGAATTTCTGCCTTCTTGCCCTAAAATGAGGAGAATTTCTGCCTTTTGGCCCCCAAATAAAAGGAATTTCTGAATTTTTGCCACAAAATAATAGGAATTTCTGCCTTTTTGCCCCAAAATTAGTGAAATTTATGAATTTTGTTTCAAAATTTGTGAAATTTCTGAATTTTGCTCCAAAATTCGAAGCATTACTGCTTTTTTGCCCCAAAATATGGGAAATTTCTGCAATTTTGTTACAAAATAAGGGAAATTTCTTCATTTTTACCACAAAATAATGGGAATTTCTGCATTTTTGCCACAAAATAAGGGAAGTTTCTGAAATTTTATCCTAAAATAAGTTAAATTTCTCAACTTTTGCCTCAAAATAAGGGAAATTTCTGCCTATTTGGCTAAAAATAAGGGGAATTTCTGCATTTTTGCCACAAATTAAGGAAAATTTCTGCATTTTTGCCCAAAATTAAGTGGAATTTCTGATTTTTGCCCTAAAATAAAAAAAAATTTCTGCCTTTAAGGCAAAAAATAAGGGTAATTTCAGTCTTTTTGCCCTAAAATAAGGGTAATTTCTGCAATTTGCCCCCTAATAAGTGGAATTTCTGCCTTTATGACATGAAAGAACGGGAATTTCTAACATTTTTGTGCAAGATAAGGGAAATTTCTGCAATTTTACTCCAAAATAAGGGAAATTTTTGCAATTTTGTCCTAAAAAAGGGAAATCTCAGCAATTTTGCCCCACAAGAAGGGGAATTTCTGCCTTTTTGCCCCAAAATTAGAGGAATTTCTGAATTTTTCCTCCATAATTAGAAGCATTACTGCATTTTTACCCCAAAATAAGGGAAATTTCTGCAATTTGCCTCAAAATAAAGGAAATTACTGCAATTTTGTCCCAAAAAAGGGATATTTCTGCATTTTTGCCCCAAAATAATAGGGATTTTTGCCTTTTTGCCCCAAAATTAGTTAAATTTCTGAATTTTGCTCCAAAATTAGAAGCATTACTGCATTTTTGCCCCAAAATATGGGAAATTTCTGCAATTTTGTTCCAAAATAAGGGAAATTTCTGCCTTTTTACCGCAAAATAATGAGAATTTCTTCATTATTGCAACAAAATAAGGTAAATTTCTGCAATATTATCCTAAAATAAGGTTAAGTTCTATACTTTTGCCCCAAAATAAGGGAAATTTTTGCCTTTTTGGCTTCAAATAAGGGGAATTTCTGCAGTTTTGCCCCAAATTAAGGGAAATTTCTGCATTTTTGCCAAATATAAGGGTAATTTCTGTATTTTTGGCCTAAAATAAGAGTAATTTTTGCATTTTTGAGCCAATATCAGGGGAATTTCTGTACTTTTGTCCTTTATTAAGGAAAATTTTTGCATTTTTGCTCCAAAATAAAGGATATTTCTGCAATTTTTTTCCCAAAATTAGGGGAATTTCTGTAATTTTGACCCAAATAAGGGAAATTTCTGCAATTTTGCCCTAAAATTAAAGAAAATTTTTGCCTTTTGCCCTATAATAAGGAAAATTTATGCAATTTTGCATCAAAATAAGGGAATTTTCTTCATTTTTGCTCCAAAATAAAGGGAATTTCTGCCTTCTTGCCCTAAAATGAGGAGAATTTCTGCCTTTTTGCCCCCAAATAAAATGAATTTCTGAATTTTTGCCACAAAATAATAGGAATTTCTGCCTTTTTGCCCCAAAATTAGTGAAATTTCTGAATTTTGTACAAAAATTTGTGAAATTTCTGAATTTTGCTCCAAAATTCGAAGCATTACTGCTTTTTTGCCCCAAAATATGGGAAATTTCTGCAATTTTGTTACAAAATAAGGAAAATTTCTTCATTTTTACCACAAAATAATGGGAATTTCTGCATTTTTGCCACAAAATAAGGGAAGTTTCTGAAATTTTATCATAAAATAAGTTAAATTTCTCAACTTTTGCCTCAAAATAAGGGAAATTTCTGCCTATTTGGCTAAAAATAAGGGGAATTTCTGCATTTTTGCCACAAATTAAGGAAAATTTCTGCATTTTTGCCCAAAATTATGTGGAATTTCTGATTTTTGCCCTAAAATAAAAAAAAATTCTGCCTTTAAGGCAAAAAATAATGGGAATTTCAGTCTTTTTGCCCTAAAATAAGGGTAATTTCTGCAATTTGCCCCCTAATAAGTGGAATATCTGCCTTTATGACATGAAAGAACGGGAATTTCTAACAGTTTTGTGCAAGAAAAGGGAAATTTCTGCAATTTTACCCCAAAATAAAGGAAATTTTTGCAATTTTGTCCAAAAAAAGTGAAATCTCAGCAATTTTGCCCCACAATAAAGGGAATTTCTGCCTTTTTGCCCCCAAATTAGGGGAATTTCTGAATTTTTGCTCCAAAATTGGAAGCATTACTGCATTTTTACACCAAAATAAAGGAAATTTCTGCAATTTGCCTCAAAATAAAGGAAATTTCTGCAATTTTGTCCCAAAAAAAAGATATTTCTGCATTTTTGCCCCAAATAATAGGGATTTTTGCCTTTTTGCCCCAAAATTAGTGAAATTTCTGAATTTTCTTCCAAAATTAGCAGCATTACTGCATTTTTGCCTCAAAATAGGGGAAATTTCTGCAATTTTGTTCCAAAATAAGAGAAATTTCTGCCTTTTTACCTCAAAATAATGGGAATTTCGGCATTTTTGCCACAAATTAATGGAAGTTTCTGCAATTTTATCCTAAAATATGTTAAATTTCTATCCTTTTGCCTCAAAATAAGGGAAATTTCTGCCTATTTGGCCCAAAATAAGGGGAATTTCTGCATTTTTGCCCACAATTAAAAGAAATACCTGCATTTTTGCCTAAAATTAAGGGGAATTTCTGCCTTTTTGCCCTAAAATAAGGGGAATTTTGCCTTTTTGCCTCAAAATAAAGGGAATTTAGTCTTTTTGGCCTAAAATAAGGGTAATTTCTATTTTTGGCCTAAAATAATGATAATTTCTGTCTTTTTGCCCGAAAATAAGGAAAATTTCTGCATTTTTGCTCCAAAATAAGGGGAATTTCAGCATTTTTGCCCCAAAATAAGGGGAATTTCTGCCTTTTTGCCCCAAAAATTAGGGTAATTTCTGCATTTTTGCCCCCAAATTAGGTGCATTACTGTGTTTTTGCCCCAAAATAATGGAAATTTCTGCATTTTTGGCCAAAATTATTTGGAATTTCTGCCTTTTTGCTCTAAAATAAGAAGAATTTCTGCCTTTTTGGCACAAAATAAAAGAAATTTAAGACTTATTCCCTAAAAAAGGGTAATTTCTGGAATTTGCCCCCCAAAAAGTGTAATTTCTGCCCTTTTGCCCTGAAATAAGAGGAATTTCTGTATTTTTGCCACAAGATAAAGGAAATTTCTGCAATTTTGCTTAAAAATAAGGAAAATTTCTGCAATTTTGTTCCAAAAAACAGAAATTTCATTAATTTTGCCCCACAATAAGGGGAATTTCTGTCTTATTGCCCCAAAATTAACGGAATTTCTGATTTTTGCCCCAAAATTTGAAGCATTACAGAATTTTTGCCAAAAAATAAGGGAAATTTTTGCAATTTGCTTAAAAAAGAAGAATTTTCTGTCTTTTTGACCAAAAAAGTGAAATTTCGGAATTTTTGCCCCCAAATAAGTGGAATTTCTGCCCTTTTGCCCCAAAATTAGTGGAATTTCTGAATTTTTGCCCCCAAATAATTGGAATTTCTGCCTTTTTGCCCCAAAATTAGTGGAATTTCTGCATTTTTGCTCCAATATAAAAGGAAATTCAGCATTTTTGCCCCCAAAATAAAGGAATTTCTGCCTTTTTGCCCTAAAATTAGGGGAATTTCTGCCTTTTTGCCACAAAATTAGTGGAATTTCTGCATTTTTGCTCCAAAATAAGGGGAATTTCAGGATTTTTGCCCAAAAATAAGGTGAATTTATGCAATTTTTCCTCAAAATTAGAGGAATTTCTGCAATTTTGCCCCAAAATAAGAGAAATTTTTGCAATTTTGTCCCAAAAAAAAGAAATTTCTGCAATTTTGCCCCACAATAAGGGGAATTTCTGCATTTTGCCCCAAAATTAGAGGAATTTCTGCATTTTTGCCGCAAAATTACGGGCATTACTGTGTTTTTGCCCCAAAAATAAGGGAAATTTCTGCATTTTTCCCCAAAATTAATTGGATTTTCTGCCTTTTTGCCCTAAAATAAGAAGAATTTCTGCCTTTTTGTCACAAAATAAGGGGAATTTCAGTCTTCTTCCCTTAAATAAGTTTAATTTCTGCAATTTGGCCCAAAATTAGCGGAATTTCTGCCTTTTTGACCTAAAATGAGGGGAATTTCTGGATTTTTGTCCTATGATGAGGAAAATTTCTGCAATTTTGCACAAAAAATAATGGAAATTTCTGCCTTTTTACCCCAAAATGAGGAGAATTTCTGCCTTTTTGACCCCAAATTAGGTGCATTACTGTCTTTTTGCCCAAAATAAGGGAAATTTCTGCATTTTTGCCCAAAATTAATTGGAATTTCTGATTTTTGCCCTAAAATAAAAAGTATTTCTGCCTTTAAGGCAAAAAATAAGAAGAATTTCAGTCTTTTTGCCCTAAAATAAGGGTAATTTCTGCAATTTGCCCCCTAATAATGGAATTTCTGCCTTTATGACCTGAAATTAGGAGAATTTCTCACATTTTTACCCAAGAAAAGGGAAATTTCTGCAATTTTACCTCAAAGTAAGGGAAATTTTTGCAATTTTGTCCAAAAAAAGGAAAATCTCAGCAATTTTGCCCCACAATAATGGGTATTTCTGACTTTTTGTTTCAAAATTAGGGGAATTTCTGAATTTTTGCTCCAAAATTAGAAGCATTACTGCATTTTTACCCCAAAATAAGGGAAATTTCTGCAATTTGCCTCAAAATAAAGGAAATTTCTGCAATTTTGTCCCAAAAAAGGGATATTTCTGCATTTTTGCCCCAAAATATGGGAAATTTCTGCAATTTTGTTCCAAAATAAGGGAAATTTTAGCCTTTTTACCATAAAATAATGGGAATTTCTGCATTTTTGCCACAAAATAAGGGAAGTTTCTGCAATTTTATCCTAAAATAAGTTAAATTTCTATCCTTTTGCCTCAAAATAAGGGAAATTTCTGCCTATTTGGCCCAAAATAAGGGGAATTTATGCATTTTAGCACAAAATTAAGGGAAATTTCTGCATTTTTGCCCAACATTAAGGGGAATTTCTTCCTTTTTGCCCCAAAATAAGGAGAATTTAGTCTTTTTGGCCTAAAATAGGGGTAATTTCTATTTTTGGCCTAAAGTAATGATAATTTCTGTCTTTTTTTCCCTAAAATAAGAAAAATTTCTGCATTTTTGCTCCAAAATAAAAGGAATTTAAGCATTTTTGCCCCAAAATAAGGTGAATTTCTGGCTTTTTGCCTTATAATTAGGGCAATTTCTGCCTTTTTGCCCCCAAATTAGGTGCATTACTGTGTTTTTGCCCCAAAATAATGGGAATTTCTGCATTATCGGCCAAAATTATGTGGAATTTCTTCCTTTTGCTCAAAAATAAGAAGAATTTCTGCCTTTTTGGCACAAAATAAGAGGAATTTCAGGCTTTTTCCCTAAAATAAGGGTAATTTCTGGAATTTGACCCCAAAAAAGCATAATTTCTGCCCTTTTGCCCTGAAATAAATGGAATTTCTGTATTTTTGCCACAAGATACAGGAAATTTCTGTAATTTTGCTTAAAAATAAAAGAAATTTCTGCAATTTTGTACCAAAAAAAAAAATTCATTAATTTCCTCCACAATAAGGGGAATTTCTGTCTTTTTGCCCCAAAATTAATGGAATTTCTGCTTTTTGCCCCAAAATTAGAAGCATTACAGAATTTTTGCCACAAAATAAGGGAAATTTCTGCAATTTGCCTCAAAAAAGAAGAATTTTTTGCCTTTTAGACCCAAAAAAAGGGAAATTTCTGAATTTTTACCCCAAATAAGTCGAATTTCTGCCTTTTTGCCTAAAAATTAGTGGAATTTCTAAATTTTGCCCCAAAATTAAAAGCATTAGTGCATTTTTGCCTAAAAATATGGGAAATTTCTGCAATTTTGTTCCAAAATAAAGGGAATTTCTGCCTTTCTACCCCAAAATAATGGAAATTTCTTCATTTTTGCCACAAAATAAGGGAAATTTCTGCAATATTATCCTAAAATAAGTTAAATTTCTATAGTTTTGCCCCAAAATAAGGGAAATTCCTGCCTTTTTGGCCCCAAATAAAGGGAATTTCTGCATTTTTGCCCCAAATTAAGGGAAATTTCTGCACTTTTGCTCAAAAATAAGGGTAATTTCTGTATTTTTGGCCTAAAATAAGGGGAATTTCTGCATTTTTGCCCGAAAATAAGGGGAATTTCTGAATTTTTGCCTTGTATTAAGGAAAATTTCTGCATTTTTGCTCCAAAATAAGGGGAATTCCTACAATTTTTCCCCAAAATTAGGGGAATTTCTGTAATTTTGCCCCAAATAAGGGAATTTTCTGAAATTTTGCCCTAAAAGTAGGGGAATTTCTGATATTTTGCCCCAAAATAAAGGAAGTTTCTGCAATTTTTCCCCAAAATTAAGGGAATTTCTGCCATTTTGCCCCATAATAAGAAAAATTTATGCAATTTTGCACCAAAATAAGGGATATTTCTTTATTTTTTCTCCAAAATAGAGGGAGTTTCTGCCTTTTTGAAACAAAAAAAGGGGAATTTCTGATATTTTGTTCCAAAATAAGGGATATTTCTGCCTTTTTACCACAAAATAATGAGAATTTCTTCATTATTGCAACAAAATAAGGTAAATTTCTGCAATATTATCCTAAAATAAGGTAAAGTTCTATACTTTTGCCCCAAAATAAGGGAAATTTTTGCCTTTTTGGCTTCAAATAAGGGGAATTTCTGCAGTTTTGCCCCAAATTAAGGGAAATTTCTGCATTTTTGCCAAATATAAGGGTAATTTCTGTATTTTTGGCTTAAAATAAGAGGAATTTTTGCATTTTTGCGCCAAAATCAGGAGAATTTCTGTATTTTTGTCCTTTATTAAGGAAAATTTTTGCATTTTTGCTCCAAAATAAGGAAAATTTCTGCAATTTTTTCCCAAAATTAGGGGAATTTCTGTAATTTTGACCAAATAAGGGAAATTTCTGCAATTTTGCCCTAAAATTAAAGAAAATTTTTGCCTTTTGCCCCATAATAAGGGAAATTTATGCAATTTTGCATCAAAATAAGGGAATTTTCTTCATTTTTGCTCCAAAATAAAGGGAATTTCTGCCTTCTTGCCCTAAAATGAGGAGAATTTCTGCCTTTTTGCCCCCAAATAAAAGAATTTCTGAATTTTTGCCACAAAATAATAGGAATTTCTGCCTTTTTGCCCCAAAATTAGTGAAATTTCTGAATTTTGTACCAAAATTTGTGAAATTTCTGAATTTTGCTCCAAAATTCGAAGCATTACTGCTTTTTTGCCCCAAAATATGGGAAATTTCTGCAATTTTGTTACAAAATAAGGGAAATTTCTTCATTTTTACCACAAAATAATGGGAATTTCTGCATTTTTGCCACTAAATAAGGGAAGTTTCTGAAATTTTATCCTAAAATAAGTTAAATTTCTCAACTTTTGCCTCAAAATAAGGGAAATTTCTGCCTATTTGGCTAAAAATAAGGGGAATTTCTGCATTTTTGCCACAAATTAAGGAAAATTTCTGCATTTTTGCCCAAAATTAAGTGGAATTTCTGATTTTTGCCCTAAAATAAAAAAAAATTTCTGCCTTTAAGGCAAAAAATAAGGGGAATTTCAGTTTTTTTGCCCTAAAATAAGGGTAATTTCTGCAATTTGCCCCCTAATAAGTGGAATTTCTGCCTTTATGACATGAAAGAACGGGAATTTCTAACATTTTTGTGCAAGATAAGGGAAATTTCTGCAATTTTACTCCAAAATAAGGGAAATTTTTGCAATTTTGTCCTAAAAAAGGGAAATCTCAGCAATTTTGCCCCACAAGAAGGGGAATTTCTGCCTTTTTGCCCCAAAATTAGAGGAATTTCTGAATTTTTCCTCCATAATTAGAAGCATTACTGCATTTTTACCCCAAAATAAGGGAAATTTCTGCAATTTGCCTCAAAATAAAGGAAATTACTGCAATTTTGTCCCAAAAAGGGGATATTTCTGCATTTTTGCCCCAAAATAATAGGGATTTTTGCCTTTTTGCCCCAAAATTAGTTAAATTTCTGAATTTTGCTCCAAAATTAGAAGCATTACTGCATTTTTGCCCCAAAATATGGGAAATTTCTGCAATTTTGTTCCAAAATAAGGGAAATTTCTGCCTTTTTACCGCAAAATAATGAGAATTTCTTCATTATTGCAACAAAATAAGGTAAATTTCTGCAATATTATCCTAAAATAAGGTTAAGTTCTATACTTTTGCCCCAAAATAAGGGAAATTTTTGCCTTTTTGGCTTCAAATAAGGGGAATTTCTGCAGTTTTGCCCCAAATTAAGGGAAATTTCTGCATTTTTGCCAAATATAAGGGTAATTTCTGTATTTTTGGCCTAAAATAAGAGTAATTTTTGCATTTTTGAGCCAATATCAGGGGAATTTCTGTACTTTTGTCCTTTATTAAGGAAAATTTTTGCATTTTTGCTCCAAAATAAAGGATATTTCTGCAATTTTTTTCCCAAAATTAGGGGAATTTCTGTAATTTTGACCCAAATAAGGGAAATTTCTGCAATTTTGCCCTAAAATTAAAGAAAATTTTTGCCTTTTGCCCTATAATAAGGAAAATTTATGCAATTTTGCATCAAATTAAGGGAATTTTCTTCATTTTTGCTCCAAAATAAAGGGAATTTCTGCCTTCTTGCCCTAAAATGAGGAGAATTTCTGCCTTTTTGCCCCCAAATAAAATGAATTTCTGAATTTTTGCCACAAAATAATAGGAATTTCTGCCTTTTTGCCCCAAAATTAGTGAAATTTCTGAATTTTGTACCAAAATTTGTGAAATTTCTGAATTTTGCTCCAAAATTCGAAGCATTACTGCTTTTTTGCCCCAAAATATAGGAAATTTCTGCAATTTTGTTACAAAATAAGGAAAATTTCTTCATTTTTACCACAAAATAATGGGAATTTCTGCATTTTTGCCACAAAATAAGGGAAGTTTCTGAAATTTTGTCCTAAAATAAGTTAAATTTCTCAACTTTTGCCTCAAAATAAGGGAAATTTCTGCCTATTTGGCTAAAAATAAGGGGAATTTCTGCATTTTTGCCACAAATTAAGGAAAATTTCTGCATTTTTGCCCAAAATTAAGTGGAATTTCTGATTTTTGCCCTAAAATAAAAAAAAATTCTGCCTTTAAGGCAAAAAATAATGGGAATTTCAGTCTTTTTGCCCTAAAATAAGGGTAATTTCTGCAATTTGCCCCCTAATAAGTGGAATTTCTGCCTTTATGACATGAAAGAACGGGAATTTCTAACATTTTTGTGCAAGAAAAGGGAAATTTCTGCAATTTTACCCCAAAATAAAGGAAATTTTTGCAATTTTGTCCAAAAAAAGTGAAATCTCAGCAATTTTGCCCCACAATAAAGGGAATTTCTGCCTTTTTGCCCCCAAATTAGGGGAATTTCTGAATTTTTGCTCCAAAATTGGAAGCATTACTGCATTTTTACACCAAAATAAAGGAAATTTCTGCAATTTGCCTCAAAATAAAGGAAATTTCTGCAATTTTGTCCCAAAAAAAAGATATTTCTGCATTTTTGCCCCAAATAATAGGGATTTTTGCCTTTTTGCCCCAAAATTAGTGAAATTTCTGAATTTTCTTCCAAAATTAGCAGCATTACTGCATTTTTGCCTCAAAATAGGGGAAATTTCTGCAATTTTGTTCCAAAATAAGAGAAATTTCTGCCTTTTTACCTCAAAATAATGGGAATTTCGGCATTTTTGCCACAAATTAATGGAAGTTTCTGCAATTTTATCCTAAAATATGTTAAATTTCTATCCTTTTGCCTCAAAATAAGGGAAATTTCTGCCTATTTGGCCCAAAATAAGGGGAATTTCTGCATTTTTGCCCACAATTAAAAGAAATACCTGCATTTTTGCCTAAAATTAAGGGGAATTTCTGCCTTTTTGCCCTAAAATAAGGGGAATTTTGCCTTTTTGCCTCAAAATAAAGGGAATTTAGTCTTTTTGGCCTAAAATAAGGGTAATTTCTATTTTTGGCCTAAAATAATGATAATTTCTGTCTTTTTGCCCGAAAATAAGGAAAATTTCTGCATTTTTGCTCCAAAATAAGGGGAATTTCAGCATTTTTGCCCCAAAATAAGGGGAATTTCTGCCTTTTTGCCCCAAAAATTAGGGTAATTTCTGCATTTTTGCCCCCAAATTAGGTGCATTACTGTGTTTTTGCCCCAAAATAATGGAAATTTCTGCATTTTTGGCCAAAATTATTTGGAATTTCTGCCTTTTTGCTCTAAAATAAGAAGAATTTCTGCCTTTTTGGCACAAAATAAAAGAAATTTAAGACTTATTCCCTAAAAAAGGGTAATTTCTGGAATTTGCCCCCCAAAAAGTGTAATTTCTGCCCTTTTGCCCTGAAATAAGAGGAATTTCTGTATTTTTGCCACAAGATAAAGGAAATTTCTGCAATTTTGCTTAAAAATAAGGAAAATTTCTGCAATTTTGTTCCAAAAAACAGAAATTTCATTAATTTTGCCCCACAATAAGGGGAATTTCTGTCTTATTGCCCCAAAATTAACGGAATTTCTGATTTTTGCCCCAAAATTTGAAGCATTACAGAATTTTTGCCAAAAAATAAGGGAAATTTTTGCAATTTGCTTAAAAAAGAAGAATTTTCTGTCTTTTTGACCAAAAAAGTGAAATTTCGGAATTTTTGCCCCCAAATAAGTGGAATTTCTGCCCTTTTGCCCCAAAATTAGTGGAATTTCTGAATTTTTGCCCCCAAATAATTGGAATTTCTGCTTTTGCCCCAAAATTAGTGGAATTTCTGCATTTTTGCTCCAATATAAAAGGAAATTCAGCATTTTTGCCCCCAAAATAAAGGAATTTCTGCCTTTTTGCCCTAAAATTAGGGGAATTTCTGCCTTTTTGCCACAAAATTAGTGGAATTTCTGCATTTTTGCTCCAAAATAAGGGGAATTTCAGGATTTTTGCCCAAAAATAAGGGGAATTTATGCAATTTTTCCTCAAAATTAGAGGAATTTCTGCAATTTTGCCCCAAAATAAGAGAAATTTTTGCAATTTTGTCCCAAAAAAAATAAATTTCTGCAATTTTGCCCCACAATAAGGGGAATTTCTGCATTTTGCCCCAAAATTAGAGGAATTTCTGCATTTTTGCCGCAAAATTACGGGCATTACTGTGTTTTTGCCCCAAAAATAAGGGAAATTTCTGCATTTTTCCCCAAAATTAATTGGAATTTCTGCCTTTTTGCCCTAAAATAAGAAGAATTTCTGCCTTTTTGTCACAAAATAAGGGGAATTTCAGTCTTCTTCCCTTAAATAAGTTTAATTTCTGCAATTTGGCCCAAAATTAGCGGAATTTCTGCCTTTTTGACCTAAAATGAGGGGAATTTCTGGATTTTTGTCCTATGATGAGGAAAATTTCTGCAATTTTGCACAAAAAATAATGGAAATTTCTGCCTTTTAGCCCCAAAATGAGGAGAATTTCTGCTTTTTTGACCCCAAATTAGGTGCATTACTGTCTTTTTGCCCAAAATTAATTGGAATTTCTGATTTTTGCCCTAAAATAAAAAGAATTTCTGCCTTTAAGGCAAAAAATAAGAAGAATTTCAGTCTTTTTACCCTAAAATAAGGGTAATTTCTGCAATTTGCCCCCTAATAATGGAATTTCTGCTTTTATGACCTGAAATTAGGGGAATTTCTCACATTTTTGCCCAAGAAAAGGGAAATTTCTGCAATTTTACCCTAAAGTAAGGGAAATTTTTGCAATTTTGTCCAAAAAAAGGGAAATCTCAGCAATTTTGCCCCACAATAATGGGTATTTCTGCCTTTTTTGTCCCAAAATTAGGGGAATTTCTGAATTTTTACTCCAAAATTAGAAGCATTGCTGCATTTTTACCCCAAAATAAGGAAAATTTTTGCAATTTGCCTCAAAATAAAGGAAATTTCTGCAATTTTGTCCCAAAAAAGGGATATTTCTGCATTTTTGCCCCAAAATATGGGAAATTTCTGCAATTTTGTTCCAAAATAAGGGAAATTTTAGCCTTTTTACCATAAAATAATGGGAATTTCTGCATTTTTGCCACAAAATAAGGGAAGTTTCTGAAATTTTATCCTAAAATAAGTTAAATTTCTATCCTTTTGCCTCAAAATAAGGGAAATTTCTGCCTCTTTGGCCCAAAATAAAAGGAATTTATGCATTTTAGCACAAAATTAAGGGAAATTTCTGCATTTTTGCCCAACATTAAGGGGAATTTCTGCCTTTTTGCCCCAAAATTAGGGGAATTTAGTCTTTTTGGCCTAAAATAGGGGTAATTTCTATTTTTGGCCTAAAATAATGATAATTTCTGTCTTTTTTTCCCTAAAATAAGGAAAATTTCTGCATTTTTGCTCCAAAATAAAAGAAATTTAAGCATTTTTGCCCCAAAATATGGTGAATTTCTGGCTTTTTGCCTTATAATTAGGGCAATTTCTGCCTTTTTGCCCCCAAATTAGTTGCATTACTGTGTTTTTGCCCCAAAATAATGGGAATTTCTGCATTATTGGCCAAAATTATGTGGAATTTCTTCCTTTTTCTCAAAAATAAGAAGAATTTCTGCCTTTTTGGCACAAAATAAGAGGAATTTCAGGCTTTTTCCCTAAAATAAGGGAAATTTCTGCAATATTATCCTAAAATAAGTTAAATTTCTATAGTTTTGCCCCAAAATAAGGGAAATTCCTGCCTTTTTGGCCCCAAATAAAGGGAATTTCTGCATTTTTGCCCCAAATTAAGGGAAATTTCTGCACTTTTGCTCAAAAATAAGGGTAATTTCTGTATTTTTGGCCTAAAATAAGGGGGATTTCTGAATTTTTGCCCTGTATTAAGGAAAATTTCTGCATTTTTGCTCCAAAATAAGGGGAATTTCTACAATTTTTCCCCAAAATTAGGGGAATTTCTGTAATTTTGCCCCAAATAAGGGAAATTTCTGCAATTTTGCCCTAAAAGTAGGGGAATTTCTGCAATTTTGCCCCAAAATAACGGAAATTTCTGCAATTTTTCCCCAAAATTAAGGGAATTTCTGCCATTTTGCCCCATAATAAGAAAAATTTATGCAATTTTGCACCAAAATAAGAGATATTTCTTCATTTTTTTCTCCAAAATAGAGGGAGTTTCTGCCTTTTTGAAACAAAAAAAGGGGAATTTCTGCAATTTTGTTCCAAAATAAGGGGAATTTCTGCATTTTTGCCCCAAAATAAGGGAAATTTCTGCCTTTTTGGCGCAAAAAAGGGGGAATTTCAGTCTTTTTGCCCTAAAATAAGGGTAATTTCTGCATATTTGACCCCAAGTATGCGATATTTCTGATTTTTTGACACGAAATAAGGAGAATTTCTGCAATTTTGCCCCAAAATTAGAGAAATTTTTGCAATTTTGTCCCAAAAAAAGGAAATTTCAGCAGTTCTGCCCCAAAATAAGGGGAATTTCTGTTTTTTGCACCAAAATTAGAAGAATTTCTGCATTTTTGCCACAAAATTAGGGGCATTACTGTGTTCCTGCCCAAAAATAAGGGAAATTTCTGCATTTTTCCCCAAATTTAATTGGAATTTCTGCCTTTTTGCCCTAAAATAAGAAGAATTTCTGCTTTTTTGGCACAAAATAAGGGGAATTTCAGTCTTCTTCCCTTAAATAAGTTTAATTTCTGCAATTTAGCACAAAATTAGCGGAATTTCTGCCTTTTTGACCTAAAATGAGGGGAATTTCTGGATTTTTGTCCCATGATGAGGAAAATTTCTGCAATTTTGCACAAAAAATAATGGAAATTTCTGCCTTTTTGCCCCAAAATGAGGAGAATTTCTGCCTTTTTGACCCCAAATTAGGTGCATTACTGTCTTTTTGCCCAAAATAAGGGAAATTTCTGCATTTTTGCCCAAAATTAATTGGAATTTCTGATTTTTGCCCTAAAATAAAAAGAATTTCTGCCTTTAAGGCAAAAAATAAGGTGAATTTCAGTCTTTTTACCCTAATATAATGGTAATTTCTGCAATTTGCCCCCTAATAAGTGGAATTTCTGCCTTTATGACCTGAAAAAACGGGAATTTCTAACATTTTTGCCCATGAAAATGGAAATTTCTGCAATTTTACCCCAAAGTAAGGGAAATTTTTGTAATTTTGTCCAAAAAAAGGGAAATCTCAGCAATTTTGCCCCACAATAATAGGAATTTCTGCCTTTTTGCCCCAAAATTAGGGGAATTTCTGAATTTTTGCTCCAAAATTAGAAGCATTACTGCATTTTTACCCCAAAATAAGGGAAATTTCTGCAATTTGCCTCAAAATAAAGGAAATTTCTGCAATTTTGTTTCAAAAAGCAATATTTCTGCATTTTTGCCCCAAAATAATGAGAATTTTTGCCTTTTTGCCCTAAAATTAGTGAAATTTCTGAATTTTTCCCCAAAATTAGCAGCATTACTGCATTTTTGCCCCAAATATCGGAAATTTCTGCAATTATGTTCCAAAATACGGGAAATTTCTGCCTTTTTACCCCAAAATAATGGGAATTTCTGCATTTTTGCCACAAATTGAGAGAAGTTTCTGCAATTTTATCCTAAAATAAGTTAAATTTCTATCCTTTTGCCTCAAAAGAAGGGAAATTTCTGCCTATTTGGCCCGAAATAAGGGGAATTTCTGCATTTTTCCCAAAATTAAGGGGAATTTCTGCCTTTTTGCTCTAAAATAAGGGGAATTTCTGCCTTTTTGCTGCAAAATAAGGGGAATTTAGACTTTTTGGCCTAAAATAAGGGTAATTTCTATTTTTGGCTTAAAATAATGGGAATTTCTGTCTTTTTGTCCTAAAATAAGGGGAATTTCTGCCTTTTTGCCCCCAAATTAGGTGCATTACTATCTTTTTGCCCAAAATAAAATAAATTTCTGCATTTTTGCCTAAAATTAAGTGGAATTTCTGATTTTTGCCCTAAAATAAAAAGAATTTCTGCCTTTAAGGCAAAAAATAAGGGAAATTTCAGTATTTTTGCCCTAAAATAATGGAAAATTCTGCATTTTTGGCCAAAATTATGTGGAATTTCTGCCTTTTTGCTCTAAATTAAGAAGAATTTCTGCCTTTTTGGCACAAAATAAGTGGAATTTCAGGCTTTTTCCCTAAAATAAGGGTAATTTCTTGAATTTGCCCCCAAAAAAACATAATTTCTGCCCTTTTGCCCTGAAATAAAAGGAATTTCTGTATTTTTGCCACAAGATAAAGAAAATTTCTGCAATTTTGCTTAAAAATAAGGGAAATTTCTCCAATTTTGTCCCAAAAAAAGGAAATTTCATTAATTTTGCCTCACAATAAGGGGAATTTCTGTCTTTTTGCCCCAAAATTAATGGAATTTCTGATTTTTGCCCCAAAATTATAAGCATTACAGAATTTTTGCCACAAAATATAGGAAATTTCTGCAATTTTGTTCCAAAATAATGGGAATTACTTCATTTTTGCCACAAAATAAGGTAAATTTCTGCCATATTATCCTAAAATAAGTTAAATTTCTATACTTTTGTTCCAAAATAAGTGAAATTCCTGCATCTTTGGACCCAAATAAGGGGAATTTCTGCATTTTTTCCCCAAATTAAGGGAAATTTCTGCAATTTTGCCCAAAAATAAGGGTAATTTCTGTATTTTTGGCCTAAAATAAGGTAAATTTCTGCATTTTTGCCCCAAAATAAAGGGAAATTTTGTATTTTTACCCTGAATTAAAGAAAATTTCTGCATTTATGCTCCAAAATGAGGGGAATTTCTGCAATTTTTCCACAAAATTAAGGAAATTTCTGTAATTTTGCCCCAAAATAAGGGAAATTTTAGCAATTTTGCCCAAAAATTAGGGGAATTTCTGCAATTTTGCACCAAAATAATGGTATTTTCTACATTTTTCCTCCAAAATAAAGAGAGTTTCTGCATTTTTGAAACAAAAAAAGGGGAATTTCTGCAATTTTGTTCCAAAATATGGGGAATTTCTGCATTTTTGTTCCAAAATAAGGGGAATTTCTGCCTTTTTTGGCGCAAAAAAGGGGGAATTTCAGTTTTTTGCCCTAAAATAAGGGTAATTTCGGCATTTTTGACACCAAATATGCGGTATTTCTGCCTTTATGACCCGATATAAGGGGAATTTCCGCAATTTTGCCCCAAAATAATAGAAATTTCTGCAATTTGTCCCAAAAAAAATAAATTTCAGCAATTTTGCCCCGAAATAAGGGAAATTTCTGCCTTTTGCCCCAAAATTAGGGGAATTTCTGCATTTTTGCTGCAAAATTATGGGCATTACTGTGTTTTTGCCCCAAAATAAGGTAAATTTCTGCATTTTTGCCCAAAATCAATTGGATTTTCTGCCTTTTTGCCCTAAAATAAAAAGAATTTCTGCTTTTTTGGCAAAAAATAAGGGGAATTTCAGTCTTCTTCCCTTAAATAAGTTTAATTTCTGTAATTTGCCCCCAAATTAGCAGAATTTCTGCTTTTTTGACCTAAAATGAGAAGAATTTCTGGATTTTTGTCCCATGATAAGGAAAATTTCTGCAATTTTGCACCAAAATAAGGGAAATTTCTTCCTTTTTGCCCCAAAATAAAGGGAATTTCTACCTTTTTGCCCCAAAATGAGGAGAATTTCTGCCTTTTTGCCCCGAAATAAAAGGAATTTCTGCATTTTTGCCCCAAAATAATAGGAATTTCTGCCTTTTGCCCCAAAATAAGTGAAATTTCAGAATTTTGTCCCAAAATTAGTGAAATTTCTGAATTTTGCTCCAAAATTAGAAGCATTACTGTTTTTTGCCCCAAAATATGGTAAATTTCTGCAATTTTGTTACAAAATAAGGGAAATATCTTCCTTTTTACCACAAAATAATGGGAATTTCTGCATTTTTGCCACATAATAAGAGAAGTTGCTGCAATTTTATCTTAAATTAAGTTAAGTTTCTAAACTTTTGCCTCAAAATAAGGGAAATTTCTGCCTAT
This sequence comes from Micromys minutus, assembly GCF_963924665.1. Lineage (NCBI taxonomy): Eukaryota > Metazoa > Chordata > Mammalia > Rodentia > Muridae > Micromys > Micromys minutus. Next base: position 481,673 of record NW_027667727.1, read on the forward strand.
TTGGCCAAAAATAAGGAGAATTTCTGCATTTTTGCCACAAATTAAGGAAAATTTCTGCATTTTGGCACAAAATTAAGTGGAATTTCTGATTTTTGCCATAAAATAAAAAGAATTTCTGCCTTTAAGGCAAAAATAAGAAGAATTTCAGTTTATTTGCCCTAAAATAAGGGTAATTTCTGCAATTTGCCACCTAATAAGTGGAATTTCTTTCTTTATGACCTGAAAGAAGAGGAATTTCTAACATTTTTGACCAAAATAAGGGAAATTTCTGCAATTTTACCCCAAAATAAAAAAAAATTTTTGCAATTTTGTCCAAAAACAGGGAAATCTCAGCAATTTTGCCCCACAATAAGGGGAATATCTGCCTTTTTGCCCCAAAATTAGGGGAATTTCTGAATTTTTGCTTCAAAATTAGAAGCATTACTGCATTTTTACCCCAAAATAAGGGAAATTTCTTCAATTTGCCTCAAAATAAAGGAAATTTCTGCAATTTTGTCCCAAAAAAAGGTATATTTCTGCATTTTTGCCCCAAAATAATAGGGATTTTTGCCTTTTGGCCCCAAAATTAGTGAAATTTCTGAATTTTGCCACAAAATTACAGCATTACTGCATTTTTGCCCCAAAATATGGGAAATCTCTGCAATTTTGTTCCAAAATAAGGGAAATTTCTGCCTTTTTACCCCAAAATAATGGGAATTTCTGCACTTTTGCCACATAATAAGGGAAGTTTCTGCAATTTTATCCCAAAATAAGTTAAATTTCTATCCTTTTGCCTCAAAATAAGGGAAATTTCTGCCTATTTGTCCCAAAATAAGGGGAATTTCTGCATTTTTGCAAAAAATTAAGGGAAATTTCTGCATTTTGCCCAAAATTAAGTGGAATTTCTGCCATTTAGCCCTAAAATAAGGGGAATTTTGTCTTTTTGGCCTAAAGTAAGGGTAATTTGGAATTTTGGCCTAAAATAATGAGAATTTCTGTCATTTTGCCTTAAAATAAGGAAAATTTCTGCATTTTTGCTACAAAATAAGGGAAATTTCAGCATTTTTGCCCCAAAATAAGGGCAATTTCTGCCTTTTTGCCCCAAAATTATGGGAATTTCTGACTTTTTGCCCCCAAATTAGGTGCATTACTTTGTTTTTGCCCCAAAATAATGGAAATTCCTGCATTTTTGGCCAAAATTATGTGGAATTTCTGCTTTTTTGCTCTAAAATAAGAAGAATTTCAGCCTTTTGGCACAAAATAATAGGAATTTCAGGCTTTTTTCCTAAATTAAGGGTAATTTCTGGAATTTGCCCCGAAAAAAGCGTAATTTCTGCCCTTTTGCCCTGAAATAAAAGGAATTTCTGTATTTTTGCCACAAGATAAAGAAAATTTCTGCAATTTTGTTTAAAAATAAGGGAAATTTCTGCAATTTTGTCCCAAAAAAAGGAAATTTCATTAATTTCGCCAACTATAAAAGGAATTTCTGTTTTTTTGCCTCAAAATTAACGGAATTTCTGATTTTTGCCCCAAAATTAGAAGCATTACAGAATTTTTGCCACAAAATAAGGGAAATTTCAGCAATTTGCCTCGAAAAGAGAATTTTCTGCCTTTTTGACCCAAAAAAGGGAAATTCCTGAATTTTTGCCCCCAAATAAGTGGAATTTCTGCCTATTTGCCCCAAAATTAGTGGAATTTCTAAATTTTTCCCCAAAATTAGCAGTATTAGTGCATTATTGCCCAAAAGTATGGGAAATTTCTGTAATTTTGTTCCAAAATAAAGGGAATTTCTGCCTTTCTACCCCAAAATAATGGGAATTTCTTCATTTTTGCCACAAAATAGAAGAAATTCCTGCCTTTGTAGCCCCAAATAAGGGGAATTTCTGCATTTTTGCCCCAAATTAAAGGAAATTTCTGCATTTTTCCCCAAAAATAAGGGTAATTTCTGTATTTTTGGCCTAAAATAAGGGGAATTTCTGCATTTTTGCCCCAAAATAAGGGGAATTTCTTTATTTTTGTCCTGTATTAAAGAAAATTTCTGCATTTTTGCTCCAAACTAAAGTGAATTTCTGCAATTTTGCCCTAAAATTAAGGAAATTTCTGCAATTTTGCCCCAAAATAAGGGAAATTTCTGCAATTTTTCTCCAAAATTAGGGGAATTTATGCCTTTTTGCCACATAATAAGGGAAATTTATGCAATTTTTCACCAAAATAAGGGAATTTTCTTCATTTTTGCTTCAAAATAAAGGAAATTTCTGCCTGTTTGAAACAAAAAAAGGAGAATTTCTGCAATTTTGTTCCAAAATAAGGGGAATTTCTGCATTTTTGCCACAAAATAAGGAAAATTTCTGCTTTTTGGTGCAAAAAAGGGGGAATTTCAGTCTTTTTTCCCTTAAATAAGGGTAATTTCTGCATATTTACACCAAGTATGCGGTGTTTCTGCATTTTTGACCCGAAATAAGGGGTATTTCTGCAATTTTGCCCCAAAATAAGAGAAATTTTTGCAATTTTGTCCCAAAAAAGGGAAATTTCAGCAATTTTGCCCCACAATAAGGGGACTTTCTGCCTTTTGCCCCAAAATTAGGGGAATTTCTGCATTTATGCCAAATATTTAGAGGCATTACTGTGTTTTTGCCCCAAAATAAGGGAAATTTCTGCATTTTTCCACAAAATTAATTGGAATTTCTGCCTTTTTGCCCTAAAATAAGAAGAATTTCTGCTTTTTTGGCACAAAATAAAGGGAATTTCAGTCTTCTTCCCTTAAATAAGTATAATTTCTGCAATTTGCCCCCAAATTAGTGGAATTTCTGCCTTTTTGACCTAAAATGAGGGGAATTTCTGGATTTTTGTCCCATGATAAGGAAAATTTCTGCAATTTTGCCTAAAAATAAGGGATATTTCTGCCTTTTTGCCCTAAAATAAGAGGAATTTCTGCCTTTTTGCCCCAAGACAAGGGGAATTTAGTCTTTTTGGCCTAAAATAACGGTAATTTCTATTTTTGGCCTAAAATAATGATAATTTCTGTCTTTTTACTGTAAAATAAGGAAAATTTCTGCATTTTTGCTCCAAAATAAGGGGAATTTCAGCATTTTTGCCCCAAAATAAGGGAAATTTCTGCTTTTTTGCACCAAAATTAGGGGAATTTCTGCCTTTTTGCCCCCCAATTAGGTGCATTACTGTCTTTTTGTCCAAAATAAGGGAAATTTCTGCATTTTTGCCCAAAATTAATTGGAATTTCTGATTTTTGCCCTAAAATAAAAAGAATTTCTGCCTTTAAGGCAAAAAATAAGGGCAATGTCAGTCTTTTGCCCTAAAATAAGGGTAATTTCTGCAATTTGCCCCCTAATAAGTGGAATTTCAGCCTTTATGACCTGAAAGAAGAGGAATTTCTAACATTTTTGCCCTAGATAAGGGAAATTTCTGCAATTTTACCCCAAAATAAGGGAAATTTCTTCTATTTTACCACAAAGTAATGGGAATTTCTGCATTTTTGTCACAAAATAAGGGAAGTTTCTGCAATTTTATCCTAAAATAAGTTAAATTTCTAAACTTTTGCCTCAAAATAAGGGAAATTTCTGCCTCTTTGGCCAAAAATAAGGGAAATTTCTGCATTTTTGCCACAAATTAAGGAAAATTTCTGCATTTTTGCCCAAAATTAAGTGGAGTTACTGATTTTTGCACTAAAATAAAAAGAATTTCTGCCTTTAAGGCAAAAAATAAGGGGAATTTCAGTCTTTTTGCTCTAAAATAAGGGTAATTTCTGCAATTTGCCCCCTAATAATTGGAATTTCTGCATTTATGACCTGAAAGAAGGGGAATTTCTAACATTTTTGCCCAAGATAAGGGAAATTTCTGCAATTTTATCCCAAAATAGGGGAAATTTTTGCAATTTTGTCCAAAAAATGGAAATGTCAGCAATTTTGCCACACAATATGGAAATTTCTGCCTTTTTGCCCCAAAATTAGGGGAATTTCTAAATTAATGCTCCAAAATTAGAAGCATTACTGCATTTTTACCCCATAATAAGGGAAATTTCTGCAATTTGCCTCAAAATAAAGGAAATTTCTGCAATTTTGTTCCAAAAAAGGGATATTTCTGCATTTTTGCCTCAAAATAATAGGGATTTTTGCCTTTTGGCCCCAAAATTAGTGAAATTTCTGAATTTTGCCTCAAAATTAGCAGCATTACTGCATGTTTGCTCCAAAATATGGGAAATTTCTTAAATTTTGTTCCAAAATACGGGAAATTTCTGCCTTTTTACCCAAAAATAATGGGAATTTCTGCATTTTTGCCACAAAATATGGGAAGTTTCTAAAATTTTATCTTAAAATAAATTAAATTTCTATCCTTTTGCCACAAAATAAGCGAAATTTCTACCTATTTGGCCCAAAATAAAAGGAATTTCTGAATTTTTGCCCAAAATTAAGGGAAATTTCTGCATTTTTGCCCAAAATTAAGGGGAATTTCTTCCTCTTTGCCCTAAAATAAAGGGAATTTCTGCCTTTTTGCCCCAAAATATGGGTAATTTAGTCTTTTTGAACTTAAATAAGGGTAATTTCTATTTTTGTCCTAAACTAATAAGAATTTCTGTCTTTTTGCCCTAAAATAAGGAAATTTCTGCATTTTTGCTCGAAAATAAGAGGAATTTCAGCATTTTTGCCCTAAAATAAGGGGAATTTCTGACTTTTTGTCCCAAAATTAGGGGAATTTCTTCGTTTTTGCCCCCAAATTAGGTGCATTATTGTGTTTTTGCCCCAAAATAATGGAAATTTCTGCATTTATGGCCAAAATTATGTGGAATTTCTGCCTTTTTGCTCTAAAATAACAAGAATTTCTGCCTTTTTGGCACAAAATAAGAGAAATTTAAGGCTTTTTCTTTAAAATAATGGTAAGTTCTATAATTTGCCCCAAAAAAAGCGTAATTTCTGCCCTTTTGCTTTGAAATAAAAGGAATTTCTGTATTTTTGCCACAAGATAAAGGAAATTTCTGCAATTTTGCTTAAAAATAAGGGAAATTTCTGCAATTTTGTCCCAAAAAAAGAAAATTTCATTAATTTCCCCCACAATAAAGGGAATTTCTGTCTTTTTGCCCCAAAATTAACGGAATTACTGATTTTTGCCCCAAAATTAGAAGCATTACAGAATTTTGGCACAAAATAAGGGAAATTTCGACAATTTGCCTCAAAAAAGAAGAATTTTCTGCCTTTTTGACCCAAAAAAGGGAAATTTCTGAATTTTTGCCCCCAAATAAGTGGAATTTCTGCCTTTTTGCCCCAAAATTAGTGCAATTTCTAAATTTTGCCCCAAAATTAAAGCATTAGTGCACTTTTGCCCAAAAATATGGGAAATTTCTGCAATTTTGTTCCAAAATAAAGGGAATTTCTGCCTTTCTACCCCAAAATAATGGAAATTTCTTCATTTTTTCCACAAAATAAGGTAAATTTCTGCAATATTATCCTAAAATAAGTTAAATTCCTATACATTTGCCTTAAAAAAAGGGAAATTCCTGCCTTTTTAGCCCCAAGTAAGGGGAATTTCTGCATTTTTGCCCAAAATTTAGGGAAATTTCAGCATTTTTGCCCAAAATTAAGGGGAATTTCTGCCTTTTTGCCCTAAAATAAAGGGAATTTCTGCCTTTTTGCCCCAAAATAAGGGTAATTTAGTCTTTTTGACCTAAAATAAGGGTAATTTCTATTTTTGGCCTAAAATAATAAGAATTTCTGTCTTTTCGCCCCAAAATAAGGGAAATTTCTGCATTTTACCAAAAAATTAATTGGAATTTCTGCCTTTTTGCCCTAAAATAAGAAGAATTTCTGCTTTTTTGGCACAAAATAAAGGGAATTTCAGTCTTCTTCCCTTAAATAAGTTTAGTTTCTGCAATTTGCCCCCAAATTAGCGTAATTTATGTTTTTTTGACCTAAAATGAGGGGAATTTCTGAATTTTTGTCGCATGATAAGGAAAATTTCTGAAAATTTGCCCAAAAATAAGAGAAATTTCTTCTTTTTTGCCACAAAATGAAGAGAATTTCTGCTTTTTTGCCTTCAAATAAAAGGAATTTCTGCATATTTGCCCCAAAATAATAGGAATTTCTGCCTTTTTGCCCCAAAATTAGTTAAATTTCTGAATGTTGTCTGAAAATAAGTGAAATTTCTGAATTTTGCCCCAAAATTAGAAGCATTACTGCTTTTTTGCCCCAAAATATGGGAAATTTTTGCAATTTTTTTCCAAAATTAGGGAAATTTCTGCCTTTTTACCCCAAAATAATGGGAATTTCTGCATTTTTTGCCACAAAATAAGGAAAGTTTCTGCAATTTTATCTTAAAATAAGTTAAATTTCTATCCTTTTGCTTCAAAATAAGGGAAATTTCTGCCTATTTGGCCCAAAATAAGGTGAATTTCTGCATTTTTGCCCAAAATTAAGGGGAATTTCTGCCTTTTTGCCCTAAAATAAGAGGAATTTCTGCCTTTTTGCCCCAAAACAAAATGAATTTAGTTTTTTTGGCCTAAAATAAGGGTAATTTCTATTTTTGGCCCAAAATAATGAGAATTTCTTTCTTTTTGCTCTAAAATAAGGAAAATTTCTGCATTTTTGCTCCAAAATAAGGGGAATTTCAGCATTTTTGCCCCAAAATAAGGGGAATTTCTGCTTTTTTGCCCCAAAATTAGGGGAAATTCTGCATTTTTGCCAGCAAATTAGGTGCATTACTGTCTTTTTGTCCAAAATAAGAAAAATTTCTGCATTTTTGCCCAAAATTAAGTGGAATTTCTGATTTTTGCCCTAAAATAAAAAGAATTTCTGCCTTTAAGGCAAAAAATAAGGGCAATGTCAGTCTTTTGCCCTAAAATAAGGGTAATTTCTGCAATTTGCCCCCTAATAAGTGGAATTTCTGCCTTTATGACCTGAAAGAAGGGGAATTTCTAACATTTTTGCCCAAGATAAGGGAAATTTCTGCAATTTTATCCCCAAATAGGGGAAATTTTTGCAATTTTGTCCAAAAAAATGGAAATGTCAGCAATTTTGCCCCACAATAGGGGAATTTCTGCCTTTTTGCCCCAAAATTAGGGGAATTTCTGAATTTTTACTCCAAAATTAGAAGCATTAATGTATTTTTACCCCATAATAAGGGAAATTTCTGCAATTTGCCTCAAAATAAAGGAAATTTCTGCAATTTTGTTCCAAAAAAGGGATATTTCTGCATTTTTGCCCCAAAATAATAGGGATTTTTGCCTTTTTGCCCCAAAATTAGTGAAATTTCTGAATTTTGCCCCAAAATTAGCAGCATTACTCCATTTTTGCTCCAAAATATGGGAAATTTCTGCAATTTTGTTCCAAAATAAGGGAAATTTCTGCCTTTTTAACACAAAACAATAAGAATTTCTGCATTTTTGCCACTAAATAAGGGAAATTTCTTAAATTTTATCTTAAAATATGTTAAATTTCTATCCTTTTGCCAAAAATAAGGGAAATTTCTGCCTATTTGGCCCAAAATAAGGGAAATTTCTGCATTATTGCCCAAAATTAAGGGAAATTTCTGCATTTTTTCCCAAAATTAAGGGGAATTTCTGCCTTTTTGCCCTAAAATAAAGGGAATTACTGCCTTTTTGCCCCAAAATAAGGGTAATTTAGTCTTTTTGACCTATAATAAGGGTAATTTCTATTTTTGCCCTAAAATAATAAGAATTTCTGTCTTTTTGCCCTAAAATAAGGAAAATTTCTGCATTTTTGCTCGAAAATAAGGGGAATTTCAGCATTTTTGCCCCAAAATAAGGGGAATTTCTGCATTTATGGCTAAAATTATGTGAAATTTCGGCCTTTTTGCTCTAAAATAAGAAGAATTTCTGCATTTTTGGCACAAAATAAGAGAAATTTAAGGCTTTTTTCCCTAAAATAAGGGTAAGTTCTGGAATTTGCCACCAAAAAAGCGTAATTTCTGCCCTTTTGCCTTGAAATAAAAGGAATTTCTGTATTTTTGCCACAAGATAAAGGAAATTTCTGCAATTTTGTTTAAAAATAAGGGAAATTTCTGCAATTTTGTCCCAAAAAAAAGAAAATTTCATTAATTTCTCCCACAATAAGTGGAATTTCTGTCTTTTTGCCCCAAAATTAACGGAATTTCTGATTTTTGCCCCAAAACTAGAAGCATTACAGTATTTTTGCCACAAAATAAGGGAAATTTCAGCAATTTGCCTCAAAAAAGAAGAATTTTCTGCTTTTTTGACCCAAAAAAAGAGAAATTACTGAAGTTTTACCCCCAAATAAGTGGAATTTCTGCCTTTTTTCCCCAAAATTAGTGCAATTTCTAAATTTTGCCCCAAAATTAGAAGCATTAGTGCATTTTTGCCCAAAAATATTGGAAATTTCTGCAATTTTGTTCCAAAATAAAGGGAATTTCTGCCTTTCTACTCCAAAATAATGGGAATTTCTTCATTTTTTGCCACAAAATAAGGTAAATTTCTGCAATATTATCCTAAAATAAGTTAAATTTCTATACTTTTGCCTCAAAATAAGAGAAATTCCTGCCTTTTTAGCACCAAGTAAGGGAAATTTCTGCATTTTTGCCCCAAATTAAGGGAAATTTCTGCATTTTTGCCCAAAAATAAGGGTAATTTCTGTATTTTTGGCCTAAAATAAGGGGAATTTCTGCATTTTTGCCCCAAAATAAGGAGAATTTCTGTATTTTTGCCCTGTATTAAGGAAAATTTTTGCATTTTTGCTCCAAAATAAAGGGAATTTCTGCAATTTTTTCCCAAAATTAGCGGAATTTCTGTAATTTTGCCCCAAATTAGTGAAATTTCTGCAATTTTGCCCTAAAATTAGGAGAATTTCTGCCTTTTTGCCCCATAATAAGGGAAATTTATGCAATTTTGCACCAAAATAAGAGAATTTTCTTCATTTTTGCTCCAAAATAGAGGGAATTTCTGCCTTTTTGCCCCAAAATGAGGACAATTTCTGCCTTTTTGCTCCCAAATAAAAGGAATTTCTGCATTTTTGCCACAAAATAATAGGAATTTCTGCCTTTTTGCCCCAAAATTAGTGAAATTTCTGAATTTTGTCCCAAAATTAGTGAAATTTCTGAATTTTGCACCAAAATTAGAAGCATTACTGCTTTTTTGCCCCAAAATATGGGAAATTTCTGCAATTTTGTTACAAAATAAGGGAAATTTCTATTATTTTACCAAAAATAATGGGAATTTCTGCATTTTTGCCACAAAATAAGAGAAGTTTCTGCAATTTTATCCTAAAATAAGTTAAATTTCTAAACTTTTGCCTCAAAATAAGGGAAATTTCTGCATTTTTGCCAGAAATTAAAGAAAATTTCTGCATTTTTGCCTAAAATTAAGTGGAATTTCTGATTTTTGCACTAAAATAAAAAGAATTTCTTCCTTTAAGGAGAAAAATAAGGAGAATTTCAGTCTTTTTGCCCTAAAATAAGGGTAATTTCTGCAATTTGCCCCCTAAGGAGTGGAATTTCTGCCTTATGACCTGAAAGAAGGGGAATTTCTAACATTTTTGCCCAAGATAAGGTAAATTTCTGCAATTTTATCCCAAAATAAAAGAAAATTTTGCAATTTTGTCCAAAAAAGGAAATGTCAGCAATTTTGCCACCACAATAGGGGAATTTCTGCATTTTTGCCCCAAAATTAGGGGAATTTCTGAATTTGTGCTCCAAAATTAGAAGCATTACAGCATTTCTACCCCATAATAAGGGAAATTTCTGCAATTTGCCTCAAAATAAAGGAAAATTCTGCAATTTTGTCCCAAAAAAGGGATATTTCTGCATTTTTGCCACAAAATAATAGGGATTTTTGCCTTTTTGCCCCAAAATTAGTGAAATTTCTGAATTTTGCCCCAAAATCAGCAGCATTACTGCATTTTTCCTCCAAAATATGGGAAATTTCTGAAATTTTGTTCCAAAATAAGGGAAATTTCTGCCTTTTTACCCCAAAATAATGGGAATTTCTGCATTTTTGCCACAAAATAAGGGAAGTTTCTGAAATTTTATCTTAAAATAAGTTAAATTTCTATCCTTTTGCCACAAAATAAGGGAAATTTCTGCCTATTTGGCCCAAAATAAGGGGAATTTCTGCATTTTTGCCCAAAATTAAGGGAAATTTCTGCATTTTTGCCCAAAATTAAGGGGAATTTCTGCTTTTTTGCCCTAAAATAAAGAGAATTTCTGCCTTTTTGTCCCAAAATAAGGGTAATTTAGTCTTTTTGACCTAAAATAAGGGTAATTTCTATTTTTGGCCTAAAATAATAAGAATTTCTGTCTTTTTGCCCTAAAATAAGAAAAATTTCTGCATTTTTGCTCGAAAATAAGGGGAATTTCAGCATTTTTGCCCCAAAATAAGGGGAACTTCTGCCTTTTTGCCCCAAAATTAGGGGAATTTCTGCCTTTTTGCCCCCAAATTAGGTGCATTACTGTGTTTTTGCCCCAAAATAATGGAAATTTCTGCATTTATTGCCAAAATTATGTGGAATTTCTGCCTTTTTCCTCTAAAATAAGAAGAATTTCTGCCTTTTTGGCACAAAATAAAAGAAATTTAAGGCTTTTTCCCTAAAATAAGGGTAAGTTCTGGAATTTGCCCCCAAAAAAGCGTAATTTCTGCCCTTTTGCCTTGAAATATAAGGAATTTCTGTATTTTTGCCACAAGATAAAGGAAATTTCTGCAATTTTGCTTAAAAATAAGGGAAATTTCTGCAATTTTGTCCAAACAAAAGAAATTTCATTAATTTCCCCCACAATAAGGGGAATTTCTGTCTTTTTGCCCCAAAATTAACGGAATTTCTGATTTTTGCCCCAAAATTAGAAGCATTACAGAATTTTTGCCACAAAATAAGGGAAATTTCAACAATTTGCCCCAAAAAAGAATTTCCTGCCTTTTTGACCCAAAAAAGGGAAATTTCTTAATTTTTACCCCTAAATAAGTGGAATTTCTGCCTTTTTGCCCCAAAATTAGTGGAATTTCTAAATTTTGCCCCAAAATTAGAAGCATTAGTGCATTTTTGCTTAAAAATATGGGAAATTTTTGCAATTTTGTTCCAAAATAAAAGAAATTTCTGCCTTTCTACCCCAAAATAATGGGAATTTCTTCATTTTTGCCACAAAATAAGGTAAATATCTGCAATATTATCCTAAAATAAGTTAAATTTCTATACTTTTGCCTCAAAATAAGGGAAATTCCTGCCTTTTTAGCACCAAGTAAGGGGAATTTTGCATTTTTGCCCCAAATTAAGGGAAATTTCTGCATTTTTGCCCAAAAATAAGGGTAATTTCTTTATTTTTGGCCTAAAATAAGGGGAATTTCTGCCTTTTTGCCCCATAATAAGGGAAATTTATGCAATTTTGCACCAAAATAAGGGAATTTTCTTTATTTTTGCTCCAAAATAGAGGGAATTTCTGCCTTTTTGCCCCAAAATTAGTTAAATTTCTGAATGTTGTCTCAAAATAAGTGAAATTTCTGAATTTTGCCCCAAAATTAGAAGCATTACTGCTTTTTTGCCCCAAAATATGGGAAATTTTTGCAATTTTGTTCCAAAATAAAGGAAATTTCTGCCTTTTTACCCCAAAATAATGGGAATTTCTGCATTTTTGCCACAAAATAAGGGAAGTTTCTGCAATTTTTTTCTTAAAATAAGTTAAATTACTATCCTTTTGCCTCAAAATAAGAGAAATTTCTGCCTATTTGGCCCAAAATAAGGTGAATTTCTGCATTTTTGCCCAAAATTAAGGGGAATTTCTGCCTTTTTGCCCTAAAATAAGAGGAATTTCTGCCTTTTTGCCCCAAAACAAAATGAATTTAGTCTTTTTGGCCTAAAATAAGGGTAATTTCTATTTTTGGCCCAAAATAATGAGAATTTCTTTCTTTTTGCTCTAAAATAAGGAAAATTTCTGCATTTTTGCTCCAAAATAAGGGGAATTTCAGCATTTTTGCCCCAAAATAAGGGGAATTTCTGCTTTTTTGCCCCAAAATTAGAGGAATTTCTGCGTTTTTGCCAGCAAATTAGGTGCATTACTGTCTTTTTGTCCAAAATAAGGAAAATTTCTGCATTTTTGCCCAAAATTAAGTGGAATTTCTGATTTTTGCCCTAAAATAAAAAGAATTTCTGCCTTTAAGGCAAAAAATAAGGGCAATGTCAGTCTTTTGCCCTAAAATAATGGTAATTTCTGCAATTTGCCCCATAATAAGTGGAATTTCTGCCTTTATGACCTGAAAGAAGGAAAATTTCTAACATTTTTGCCTAAGATAAAAGAAATTTCTGCAATTTTATCCCAAAATAGGGGAAATTTTTGCAATTTTGTCCAAAAAATGGAAATGTCAGCAATTTTGCCCCACAATAGGGGAATTTCTGCCTTTTTGCCCCAAAATTAAGGGATTTTCTGAATTTTTGCTCCAAAATTAGAAGCATTAACGTATTTTTACCCCATAATAAGGGAAATTTCTGCAATTTGCCTCAAAATAAAGGAAAATTCTGCAATTTTGTCCCAAAAAAGGGATATTTCTGCATTTTTGCCCCAAAATAATAGGGATTTTTTCCTTTTTGCCCCAAAATTAGTGAAATTTCAGAATTTTGCCCCAAAATTAGCAGCATTACTGCATTTTTGCTCCAAAATATGGGAAATTTCTGCAATTTTGTTCCAAAATAAAGGAAATTTCTGCCTTTTTACCCCAAAATAATAAGAATTTCTGCATTTTTGCAACAAAATAAGGGAAATTTCTGAAATTTTATCTTAAAATATGTTAAATTTCTATACTTTTGCCACAAAATAAGGGAAATTTCTGCATATTTGTCCCAAAATAAGGGGAATTTCTGCACTTTTGCCCAAAATTAAGGGAAATTTCTGCATTTTTGCCCAAAATTAAGGGGAATTTCTGCCTTTTTGCCCTAAAATAAAGGGAATTACTGCCTTTTTGCCCCAAAATAAGGGTAATTTAGTCTTTTTGACCTAAAATAAGAGTAATTTCTATTTTTGGCCTAAAATAATAAGAATTTCTGTCTTTTTGCCCTAAAATAAGAAATATTTCTGCATTTTTGCTCGAAAATAAGGGGAATTTCAGCATATTTGCCCCAAAATAAGGGGAATTTCTGCATTTTTGGCCAAAATTATGTGGAATTTCTGCCTTTTTGATCTAAATTAAGAAGAATTTCTGCATTTTTGGCACAAAATAAGAGAAATTTAGGGCTTTTTTCCCTAAAATAAGGGTAAGTTCTGGAATTTGCCACCAAAAAAGCGTAATTTCTGCCCTTTTGCCTTGAAATAAACGGAATTTCTGTATTTTTGCCACAAGATAAAGGAAATTTCTGCAATTTTGCTTAAAAATAAGGGAAATTTCTGCAATTTTGTCCCAAAAAAAGAAAATTTCATTAATTTCTCCCACAATAAGGGGAATTTCTGTCTTTTTGCCCCAAAATTAACGGAATTTCTGATTTTTGCCCCAAAATTAGAAGCATTACAGTATTTTTGCCACAAAATAAGGGAAATTTCAGCAATTTGCCTCAAATAAGAAGAATTTTCTGCCTTTTTGACCCAAAAAAGGGAAATTTCTGAATTTTTACCCCCAAATAAGTGGAATTTCTGCCTTGTTTCCCCCAAATTAGTGCAATTTCTAAATTTTGCCCCAAAATTAGAAGCATTAGTGCATTTTTGCCCAAAAATATGGGAAATTTCTGCAATTTTGTTCCAAAATAAAAGGAATTTCTGCCTTTCTACTCCAAAATAATGGGAATTTCTTCATTTTTTGCCACAAATAAGGTAAATTTCTGCAATATTATCCTAAAATAAGTTAAATTTCTATACTTTTGCCCCAAAATAAGGGAAATTCCTGCCTTTTTAGCACCAAGTAAGGGAAATTTCTGCATTTTTGCCCCAAATTAAGGGAAATTTCTGCATTTTTGCCCAAAAATAAGGGTAATTTCTGTATTTTTGGCCTAAAATAAGGGGAATTTCTGCATTTTTGCCCCAAAATAAGGAGAATTTCTGTATTTTTGCCCTGTATTAAGGAAAATTTTTGCATTTTTGCTTTAAAATAAAGGGAATTTCTGCAATTTTTTCCCAAAATTAGCAGAATTTCTGTAATTTTGCCCCAAATTAGTGAAATTTCTGCAATTTTGCTCTAAAATTAGGAGAATTTCTGCCTTTTTGCCCCATAATAAGGGAAATTTATGCAATTTTGCACCAAAATAAGAGAATTTTCTTCATTTTTGCTCCAAAATAGAGGGAATTTCTGCCTTTTTGCCCCAAAATGAAGAGAATTTCTGCATTTTTGCCCCGAAATAAAAGGAATTTCTGCATTTTTGCCACAAAATAATAGAAATTTCTGCCTTTTTGCCCCAAAATTAGTGAAATTTCTGAATTTTGTCCCAAAATTAGTGAAATTTCTGAATTTTGCACCAAAATTACAAGCATTACTGCTTTTTCCCCCAAAATATGGGAAGTTTCTGCAATTTTGTTACAAAATAATTGAAATTTCTATTATTTTACCACAAAATAATGGGAATTTCTGCATTTTTGCCACAAAATAAGAGAAGTTTCTGCAATTTTATCCTAAAATAAGATAAATTTCTAAACTTTTGCCTCAAAATAAGGGAAATTTCTGCCTCTTTGGCCAAAAATAAGGGAAATTTCTGCATTTTTGCTAGAAATTAAGGAAAATTTCTGCATTTTTTCCCAAAATTAAGTGGAATTTCTGATTTTTGCACTAAAATAAAAAGAATTTCTTCCTTTAAGGAGAAAAATAAGGAGAATTTCAGTCTTTTTGCCCTAAAATAAGGGTAATTTCTGCAATTTGCCCCCTAATAAGTGGAATTTCTGTTTTTATGACCTGAAAGAAAGGGAATTTCTAACATTTTTGATCAAGATAAGGGAAATTTCTGCAATTTTATCCCAAAATAGGGGAAATTTTTGCAATTTTGTCCAAAAAAGAAAATGTCAGCAATTTTGCCCCACAATACGGGAATTTCTGCCTTTTTGCCCCAAAATTAGGGGAATTTCTGAATTTTTGCTCCAAAATTAGAAGCATTACTGCATTTTTACTCCATAATAAGGGAAATTTCTGCAATTTGCCTCAAAATAAAGGAAAATTCTGCAATTTTGTCCCAAAAAAGGGATATTTCTGCATTTTTGCCCCAAAATAATAGGGATTTTTGCCTTTTTGCCCCAAAATTAGTGAAATTTCTGAATTTTGCCCCAAAATCAGCAGCATTACTGCATTTTTGCTCCAAAATATGGGAAATTTCTGAAATTTTGTTCCAAAATAAGGGAAATTTCTGCCTTTTTACCCCAAAATAATGGGAATTTCTGCATTTTTGCCACAAAATAAGGGAAGTTTCTGAAATTTTACCTTAAAATAAGTTAAATTTCTATTCTATTGCCACAAAATAAGGGAAATTTCTGCCTATTTGGCCCAAAATAAGGGGAATTTCTGCATTTTTGCCCAAAATTAAGGGAAATTTCTGCATTTTTGCCCAAAATTAAGAGGAATTTCTGCTTTTTTGCCCTAAAATAAAGAGAATTTCTGCCTTTTTGCCCCAAAATAAGGGTAATTTAGTCTTTTTGACCTAAAATAAGGGTAATTTCTATTTTTGGCCTAAAATAATAAGAATTTCTGTCTTTTTGCCCTAAAATAAGAAAAATTTCTGCATTTTTGCTCGAAAATAAGGGGAATTTCAGCATTTTTGCCCCAAAATAAGGGGAATTTCTGCCTTTTTGCCCCAAAATTAGGGGAATTTCTGCCTTTTTACCCCCAAATTAGGTGCATTACTGTGTTTTTTCCCCAAAATAATGGAAATTTCTGCATTTATTGCCAAAATTATGTGGAATTTCTGCCTTTTTCCTCTAAAATAAGAAGAATTTCTGCCTTTTTGGCACAAAATAAAAGAAATTTAAGGCTTTTTCCCTAAAATAAGGGTAAGTTCTGGAATTTGCCCCCAAAAAAGCGTAATTTCTGCCCTTTTGCCTTGAAATATAAGGAATTTCTGTATTTTTGCCACAAGATAAAGGAAATTTCTGCAATTTTGCTTAAAAATATGGGCAATTTCTGCAATTTTGTCCCAAAAAAAAATTTCATTAATTTCCCCCACAATAAGGGGAATTTCTGTCTTTTTGCCCCGAAATTAATGGAATTTCTGATTTTTGCCCCAAAATTAGAAGCATTACAGAATTTTTGCCACAAAATAAGGGAAATTTCAACAATTTGCCTCAAAAAAGAAGAATTTCCTGCCTTTTTGACCCAAAAAAGGGAAATTTCTGAATTTTTGCCCCTAAATAAGTGGAATTTCTGCCTTTTTGCCCCAAAATTAGTGGAATTTCTAAATTTTGCCCCAAAATTAGAAGCATTAGTGCATTTTTGCTTAAAAATATGGGAAATTTTTGCAATTTTGTTCCAAAATAAAAGAAATTTCTGCCTTTCTACCCCAAAATAATGGGAATTTCTTCATTTTTGCCACAAAATAAGGTAAATATCTGCAATATTATCCTAAAATAAGTTAAATTTCTATACTTTTGCCTCAAAATAAGGGAAATTCCTGCCTTTTTAGCACCAAGTAAGAGGAATTTTTTCATTTTTGCCCCAAATTAAGGGAAATTTCTGCATTTTTGCCCAAAAATAAGGGTAATTTCTTTATTTTTCGCCTAAAATAAGGGGAATTTCTGCCTTTTTGCCCCATAATAAGGGAAATTTATGCAATTTTGCACCAAAATAAGGGAATTTTCTTCATTTTTGCTCCAAAATAGAGGGAATTTCTGCCTTTTTGCCCCAAAATTAGTTAAATTTCTGAATGTTGTCCCAAAATAAGTGAAATTTCTGAATTTTGCCCCAAAATTAGAAGCATTACTGCTTTTTTGCCCCAAAATATGGGAAATTTTTGCAATTTTGTTCCAAAATAAGGGAAATTTCTTCCTTTTTACCCCAAAATAATGGGAATTTCTGCATTTTTTGCCACAAAATAAGGGAAGTTTCTGCAATTTTATCTTAAAATAAGTTAAATTTCTATACTTTTGCCTCAAAATAAGGGAAATTTCTGCCTATTTGGCCCAAAATAAGTTGAATTTCTGCATTTTTGCCCAAATTTAAGGGGAATTTCTGCCTTTTTGCCCTAAAATAAGAGGAATTTCTGCCTTTTTGCCCCAAAACAAAATGAATTTAGTCTTTTTGGCCTAAAATAAGGGTAATTTCTATTTTTGGCCCAAAATAATGAGAATTTCTTTCTTTTTGCTCTAAAATAAGGAAAATTTCTGCATTTTTGCTCGAAAATAAGGGGAATTTTAGCATTTTTGCCCCAAAATAAGGGGAATTTCTGCATTTATGGCCAAAATTATGTGGAATTTCTGCCTTTTTGCTCTAAAATAATAAGAATTTCTGCATTTTTGGCACAAAATAAGAGAAATTTAAGGCTTTTTTCCCTAAAATAAGGGTAAGTTCTGGAATTTGCCACCAAAAAAGCGTAATTTCTGCCCTTTTGCCTTGAAATAAAAGGAATTTTTTTATTTTTGCCACAAGATAAAGGAAATTTTTTCAATTTTGCTTAAAAATAAGGGAAATTTCTGCAATTTTGTCCCAAAAAAAGAAAATTTCATTAATTTCTCCCACAATAAGGGGAATTTCTGTCTTTTTGCCCCAAAATTAACGGAATTTCTGATTTTTGCCCCAAAATTAGAAGCATTAAAGTATTTTTGCCACAAAATAAGGGAAATTTCAGCAATTTGCCTCAAAAAAGAAGAATTTTCTGCCTTTTTGACCCAAAAAAGGGAAATTTCTGAATTTTTACCCCCAAATAAGTGGAATTTCTGCCTTTTTTCCCCAAAATTAGTGCAATTTCTAAATTTTGCCCCAAAATTAGAAGCATTAGTGCATTTTTGCCCAAAAATATGGGAAATTTCTGCAATTTTGTTCCAAAATAAAGGGAATTTCTGCCTTTCTACTCCAAAATAATGGGAATTTCTTCATTTTTTGCCACAAAATAAGGTAAATTTCTGCAATATTATCCTAAAATAAGTTAAATTTCTATACTTTTGCCTCAAAATAAGGGAAATTCCTGCCTTTTTAGCACCAAGTAAGGGAAATTTCTGCATTTTTGCCCCAAATTAAGGGAAATTTCTGCATTTTTGCCCAAAAATAAGGGTAATTTCTGTATTTTTGGCCTAAAATAAGGGGAATTTCTGCATTTTTGCCCCAAAATAAGGAGAATTTCTGTATTTTTGCCCTGTATTAAGGAAAATTTTTGCATTTTTGCTTCAAAATAAAGGGAATTTCTGCAATTTTTTCCCAAAATTAGCGGAATTTCTGTAATTTTGCCCCAAATTAGTGAAATTTCTGCAATTTTGCCCTAAAATTAGGAGAATTTCTGCCTTTTTGCCCCATAATAAGGGATATTTATGCAATTTTGCACCAAAATAAGAGAATTTTCTTCATTTTTGCTCCAAAATAGAGGGAATTTCTGCCTTTTTACCCCAAAATGAAGAGAATTTCTGCCTTTTTGCCCCGAAATAAAAGGAATTTCTGCATTTTTGCCACAAAATAATAGAAATTTCTGCATTTTTGCCCCAAAATTAGTAAAATTTCTGAATTTTGTCCCAAAATTAGTGAAATTTCTGAATTTTGCACCAAAATTACAAGCATTACTGCTTTTTCCCCCAAAATATGGGAAATTTCTGCAATTTTGTTACAAAATAAGGGAAATTTCTATTATTTTACCACAAAATAATGGGAATTTCTGCATTTTTGCCACAAAATAAGAGAAGTTTCTGCAATTTTATCCTAAAATAAGATAAATTTCTAAACTTTTGCCTCAAAATAAGGGAAATTTCTGCCTCTTTGGCCAAAAATAAGGGAAATTTCTGCATTTTTGCCAGAAATTAAGGAAAATTTCTGCATTTTTTTCCAAAATTAAGTGGAATTTCTGATTTTTGCACTAAAATAAAAAGAATTTCTTCCTTTAAGGAGAAAAATAAGGAGAATTTCAGTCTTTTTGCCCTAAAATAAGGGTAATTTCTGCAATTTGCCCCGTAATAAGTGGAATTTCTGTTTTTATGACCTGAAAGAAAGGGAATTTCTAACATTTTTGATCAAGATAAGGGAAATTTCTGTAATTTTATCCCAAAATAGGGGAAATTTTTGCAATTTTGTCCAAAAAAGAAAATGTCAGCAATTTTGCCCCACAATACGGGAATTTCTGCCTTTTTGCCCCAAAATTAGGGGAATTTCTGAATTTTTGCTCCAAAATTAGAAGCATTACTGCATTTTTACTCCATAATAAGGGAAATTTCTGCAATTTGCCTCAAAATAAAGGAAAATTCTGCAATTTTGTCCCAAAAAAGGGATATTTCTGCATTTTTGCCCCAAAATAATAGGGATTTTTGCCTTTTTGCCCCAAAATTAGTGAAATTTCTGAATTTTGCCCCAAAATCAGCAGCATTACTGCATTTTTGCTCCAAAATATGGGAAATTTCTGAAATTTTTTTCCAAAATAAGGGAAATTTCTGCCTTTTTACCCCAAAATAATGGGAATTTCTGCATTTTTGCCACAAAATAAGGGAAGTTTCTGAAATTTTACCTTAAAATAAGTTAAATTTCTATCCTATTGCCACAAAATAAGGGAAATTTCTGCCTATTTGGCCCAAAATAAGGGGAATTTCTGCATTTTTGCCCAAAATTAAGGGAAATTTCTGCATTTTTGCCCAAAATTAAGGGGAATTTCTGCTTTTTTGCCCTAAAATAAAGAGAATTTCTGCCTTTTTGCCCCAAAATAAGGGTAATTTAGTCTTTTTGACCTAAAATAAGGGTAATTTCTATTTTTGGCCTAAAATAATAAGAATTTCTGTCTTTTTGCCCTAAAATAAGAAAAATTTCTGCATTTTTGCTCGAAAATAAGGGGAATTTCAGCATTTTTGCCCCAAAATAAGGGGAATTTCTGCGTTTTTGCCCCAAAATTAGGGGAATTTCTGCCTTTTTGCCCCCAAATTAGGTGCATTACTGTGTTTTTTCCCCAAAATAATGGGAATTTCTGCATTTTTGCCACAAAATAAGGGAAGTTTCTGAAATTTTACCTTAAAATAAGTTAAATTTCTATCCTATTGCCACAAAATAAAGGAAATTTCTGCCTATTTGGCCCAAAATAAGGGGAATTTCTGCATTTTTGCCCAAAATTAAGGGAAATTTCTGCATTTTTGCCCAAAATTAAGGGGAATTTCTGCTTTTTTGCCCTAAAATAAAGAGAATTTCTGCCTTTTTGCCCCAAAATAAGGGTAATTTAGTCTTTTTGACCTAAAATAAGGGTAATTTCTATTTTTGGCCTAAAATAATAAGAATTTCTGTCTTTTTGCCCTAAAATAAAAAAAATTTCTGCATTTTTGCTCGAAAATAAGGGGAATTTCTGCCTTTTTGCCCCAAAATTAGGGGAATTTCTGCCTTTTTGCCCCCAAATTAGGTGCATTACTGTGTTTTTTCCCCAAAATAATGGAAATTTCTGCATTTATTGCCAAAATTATGTGGAATTTCTGCCTTTTTCCTCTAAAATAAGAAGAATTTCTGCCTTTTTGGCACAAAATAAAAGAAATTTAAGGCTTTTTCCCTAAAATAAGGGTAAGTTCTGGAATTTTCCCCCAAAAAAGCGTAATTTCTGCCCTTTTGCCTTGAAATATAAGGAATTTCTGTATTTTTGCCACAAGATAAAGGAAATTTCTGCAATTTTGCTTAAAAATATGGGCAATTTCTGCAATTTTGTCCCAAAAAAAAATTTCATTAATTTCCCCCACAATAAGGGGAATTTCTGTCTTTTTGCCCCGAAATTAACGGAATTTCTGATTTTTGCCCCAAAATTAGAAGCATTACAGAATTTTTGCCACAAAATAAGGGAAATTTCAACAATTTGCCTCAAAAAAGAAGAATTTCCTGCCTTTTTGACCCAAAAAAGGGAAATTTCTGAATTTTTGCCCCTAAATAAGTGGAATTTCTGCCTTTTTGCCCCAAAATTAGTGGAATTTCTAAATTTTGCCCCAAAATTAGAAGCATTAGTGCATTTTTGCTTAAAAATATGGGAAATTTTTGCAATTTTGTTCCAAAATAAAAGAAATTTCTGCCTTTCTACCCCAAAATAATGGGAATTTCTTCATTTTTGCCACAAAATAAGGTAAATATCTGCAATATTATCCTAAAATAAGTTAAATTTCTATACTTTTGCCTCAAAATAAGGGAAATTCCTGCCTTTTTAGCACCAAGTAAGGGGAATTTTTGCCCCAAATTAAGGGAAATTTCTGCATTTTTGCCCAAAAATAAGGGTAATTTCTTTATTTTTCGCCTAAAATAAGGGGAATTTCTGCCTTTTTGCCCCATAATAAGGGAAATTTATGCAATTTTGCACCAAAATAAGGGAATTTTCTTCATTTTTGCTCCAAAATAGAGGGAATTTCTGCCTTTTTGCCCCAAAATTAGTTAAATTTCTGAATGTTGTCCCAAAATAAGTGAAATTTCTGAATTTTGCCCCAAAATTAGAAGCATTACTGCTTTTTTGCCCCAAAATATGGGAAATTTTTGCAATTTTGTTCCAAAATAAGGGAAATTTCTTCCTTTTTACCCCAAAATAATGGGAATTTCTGCATTTTTTGCCACAAAATAAGGGAAGTTTCTGCAATTTTATCTTAAAATAAGTTAAATTTCTATACTTTTGCCTCAAAATAAGGGAAATTTCTGCCTATTTGGCCCAAAATAAGGTGAATTTCTGCATTTTTGCCCAAATTTAAGGGGAATTTCTGCCTTTTTGCCCTAAAATAAGAGGAATTTCTGCCTTTTTGCCCCAAAACAAAATGAATTTAGTCTTTTTGTCCTAAAATAAGGGTAATTTCTATTTTTGGCCCAAAATAATGAGAATTTCTTTCTTTTTGCTCTAAAATAAGGAAAATTTCTGCATTTTTGCTCGAAAATAAGGGGAATTTTAGCATTTTTACCCCAAAATAAGGGGAATTTCTGCATTTATGGCCAAAATTATGTGGAATTTCTGCCTTTTTGCTCTAAAATAATAAGAATTTCTGCATTTTTGGCACAAAATAAGAGAAATTTAAGGCTTTATTCCCTAAAATAAGGGTAAGTTCTGGAATTTGCCACCAAAAAAGCGTAATTTCTGCCCTTTTGCCTTGAAATAAAAGGAATTTCTGTATTTTTGCCACAAGATAAAGAAAATTTCTGCAATTTTGCTTAAAAATAAGGGAAATTTCTGCAATTTTGTCCCAAAAAAAGAAAATTTCATTAATTTCTCCCACAATAAGGGGAATTTCTGTCTTTTTGCCCCAAAATTAACAGAATTTCTGATTTTTGCCCCAAAATTAGAAGCATTAAAGTATTTTTGCCACAAAATAAGGGAAATTTCAGCAATTTGCCTCAAAAAAGAAGAATTTTCTGCCTTTTTGACCCAAAAAAGGGAAATTTCTGAATTTTTACCCCCAAATAAGTGGAATTTCTGCCTTTTTTCCCCAAAATTAGTGCAATTTCTAAATTTTGCCCCAAAATTAGAAGCATTAGTGCATTTTTGCCCAAAAATATGGGAAATTTCTGCAATCTTGTTCCAAAATAAAGGGAATTTCTGCCTTTCTACTCCAAAATAATGGGAATTTCTTCATTTTTTGCCACAAAATAAGGTAAATTTCTGCAATATTATCCTAAAATAAGTTAAATTTCTATACTTTTGCCTCAAAATAAGGGAAATTCCTGCCTTTTTAGCACCAAGTAAGGGAAATTTCTGCATTTTTGCCCCAAATTAAGGGAAATTTCTGCATTTTTGCCCAAAAATAAGGGTAATTTCTGTATTTTTGGCCTAAAATAAGGGGAATTTCTGCATTTTTGCCCCAAAATAAGGAGAATTTCTGTATTTTTGCCCTGTATTAAGGAAAATTTTTGCATTTTTGCTTCAAAATAAAGGGAATTTCTGCAATTTTTTCCCAAAATTAGCGGAATTTCTGTAATTTTGCCCCAAATTAGTGAAATTTCTGCAATTTTGCCCTAAAATTAGGAGAATTTCTGCCTTTTTGCCCCATAATAAGGGATATTTATGCAATTTTGCACCAAAATAAAAGAATTTTCTTCATTTTTGCTCCAAAATAGAGGGAATTTCTGCCTTTTTGCCCCAAAATGAAGAGAATTTCGGCCTTTTTGCCCCCAAATAAAAGGAATTTCTGCATTTTTGCCACAAAATAATAGGAATTTCTGTCTTTTTGCCCCAAAATTAGTGAAATTTCTGAATTTTGTCCCAAAATTAGTGAAATTTCTGAATTTTGCACCAAAATTACAAGCATTACTGCTTTTTCCCCCAAAATATGGGAAATTTCTGCAATTTTGTTACAAAACAAGGGAAATTTCTATTATTTTACCACAAAATAATGGGAATTTCTGCATTTTTGCCACAAAATAAGAGAAGTTTCTGCAATTTTATCCTAAAATAAGTTAAATTTCTAAACTTTTGCCTCAAAATAAGGGAAATTTCTGCCTCTTTGGCCAAAAATAAGGGAAATTTCTGCATTTTTGCCAGATATTAAGGAAAATTTCTGCATTTTTGCCCAAAATTAAGTGGAATTTCTGATTTTTGCACTAAAATAAAAAGAATTTCTTCCTTTAAGGAGAAAAATAAGGAGAATTTCAGTCTTTTTGCCCTAAAATAAGGGTAATTTCTGCAATTTGCCCCCTAATAAGTGGAATTTCTGTTTTTATGACATGAAAGAAAGGGAATTTCTAACATTTTTGATCAAGATAAGGGAAATTTTTGCAATTTTATCCCAAAATAGGGGAAATTTTTGCAATTTTGTCCAAAAAAGAAAATGTCAGCAATTTTGCCCCACAATACGGGAATTTCTGCCTTTTTCCCCCAAATTAGGGGAATTTCTGAATTTTTGCTCTAAAATTAGAAGCATTACTGCATTTTTACTCCATAATAAGGGAAATTTCTGCAATTTGCCTCAAAATAAAGGAAAATTCTGCAATTTTGTCCCAAAAAAGGGATATTTCTGCATTTTTGCCCCAAAATAATAAGGATTTTTGCCTTTTTGCCCCAAAATTAGTGAAATTTCTGAATTTTGCCCCAAAATCAGCAGCATTACTGCATTTTTCCTCCAAAATATGGGAAATTTCTGAAATTTTGTTCCAAAATAAGGGAAATTTCTGCCTTTTTACCCCAAAATAATGGGAATTTCTGCATTTTTGCCACAAAATAAGGGAAGTTTCTGAAATTTTATCTTAAAATAAGTTAAATTTCTATCCTTTTGCCACAAAATAAGGGAAATTTCTGCCTATTTGGCCCAAAATAAGGGGAATTTCTGCATTTTTGCTCAAAATTAAGGGAAATTTCTGCATTTTTGCCCAAAATTAAGGAAAATTTCTGCTTTTTTGCCCTAAAATAAAGAGAATTTCTGACTTTTTGCCCCAAAATAAGGGTAATTTAGTCTTTTTGACCTAAAATAAGGGTAATTTCTATTTTTGGCCTAAAATAATAAGAATTTCTGTCTTTTTGCCCTAAAATAAGAAAAATTTCTGCATTTTTGCTCGAAAATAAGGGGAATTTCAGCATTTTTGCCCCAAAATAAGGGGAATTTCTGCCTTTTTGCCCCAAAATTAGGGGAATTTCTGCCTTTTTGCCCCCAAATTAGATGCATTACTTTGTTATTTCCCCAAAATAATGGAAATTTCTGCATTTATTGCCAAAATTATGTGGAATTTCTGCCTTTTTCCTCTAAAATAAGAAGAATTTCTGCCTTTTTGGCACAAAATAAAAGAAATTTAAGGCTTTTTCCCTAAAATAAGGGTAAGTTCTGGAATTTGCCCCCAAAAAAGCGTAATTTCTGCCCTTTTGCCTTGAAATAAAAGGAATTTCTGTATTTTTGCCACAAGATAAAGGAAATTTCTGCAATTTTGCTTAAAAATAAGGGAAATTTCTGCAATTTTGTCCCAAAAAAAATTTTCATTAATTTCCCCCACAATAAGGGGAATTTCTGTCTTTTTGCCCCAAAATTAACGGAATTTCTGATTTTTGCCCCAAAATTAGAAGCATTACAGAATTTTTGCCACAAAATATGGGAAATTTCAACAATTTGCCTCAAAAAAGAAGAATTTCCTGCCTTTTTGACCCAAAAAAGGGAAATTTCTGAATTTTTGCCCCTAAATAAGTGGAATTTCTGCCTTTTTGCCCCAAAATTAGTGGATTTTCTAAATTTTGCCCCAAAATTAGAAGCATTAGTGCATTTTTGCTTAAAAATATGGGAAATTTTTGCAATTTTGTTCCAAAATAAAAGAAATTTCTGCCTTTCTACCCCAAAATAATGGGAATTTCTTCATTTTTGCCACAGAATAAGGTAAATATCTGCAATATTATCCTAAAATAAGTTAAATTTCTATACTTTTGCCTCAAAATAAGGGAAATTCCTGCCTTTTTAGCACCAAGTAAGGGGAATTTTTGCATTTTTGCCCCAAATTAAGGGAAATTTCTGCATTTTTGCCCAAAAAATAAGGGTAATTTCTTTATTTTTCGCCTAAAATAAGGGGAATTTCTGCCTTTTTGCCCCATAATAAGGGAAATTTATGCAATTTTGCACCAAAATAAGGGAATTTTCTTCATTTTTGCTCCAAAATAGAGGGAATTTCTGCCTTTTTGCCCCAAAATTAGTTAAATTTCTGAATGTTGTCCCAAAATAAGTGAAATTTCTGAATTTTGCCCCAAAATTAGAAGCATTACTGCTTTTTTGCCCCAAAATATGGGAAATTTTTGCAATTTTGTTCCAAAATAAGGGAAATTTCTTCCTTTTTACCCCAAAATAATGGGAATTTCTGCATTTTTTGCCACAAAATAAGGGAAGTTTCTGCAATTTTTTCTTAAAATAAGTTAAATTTCTATTTTTGCCTCAAAATAAGAGAAATTTCTGCCTATTTGGCCCAAAATAATGTGAATTTCTGCATTTTTGCCCAAAATTAAGGGGAATTTCTGCCTTTTTGCCCTAAAATAAGAGGAATTTCTGCCTTTTTGCCCCAAAACAAAATGAATTTAGTCTTTTTGGCCTAAAATAAGGGTAATTTCTATTTTTGGCCCAAAATAATGAGACTTTCTTTCTTTTTGCTCTAAAATAAGGAAAATTTCTGCATTTTTGCTCCAAAATAAGGAAAATTTCAGCATTTTTGCTCCCAAATAAGGGGAATTTCTGCCATTTTGCCTCAAAATTAGGGGAATTTCTGCCTTTTTGCCCCCAAATTAGGTGCATTACTGTCTTTTTGTCCAAAATAAGGGAAATTTCTGCATTTTTGCCCAAAATTAAGTGGAATTTCTATTTTTGCCCTAAAATAAAAAGAATTTCTGCCTTTAAAGCAAAAAATAAGGGCAATGTCAGTCTTTTGCCCTAAAATAAGGGTAATTTCTGCAATTTGCCCCCTAATAAGTGGAATTTCTGCTTTTATGACCTGAAAGAAGGGGAATTTCTAACATTTTTGCCCAAGATAAGGGAAATTTCTGCAATTTTATCCCAAAATAGGGGAAATTTTTGCAATTTTGTCCAAAAAATGGAAATGTCAGTAATTTTGCCCCACAATAGGGGAATTTCTGCCTTTTTGCCCCAAAATTAGTGAAATTTCTGAATTTTTCCCCAAAATTAGCAGCATTACTGCATTTTTGCCCCAAAATATAGGAAATTTCTGCAATTTTGTTCCTAAATAAGGGAAATTTGCCTTTTTACCCCAAAATAATGGGAATTTCTGCATTTTTGCCAAAAAATAAGGGAAATTTCTGCAATTTTATCCTAAAATAAGTTAAATTTCTATCCTTTTGCCTCAAAATAAGGGAAATTTCTGCCTATTTGGCCCAAAATAAGGGGAATTTCTACATTTTTGCCCAAAATTAAGGGAAATTTCTGCATTTTTGTCCAAAATTAAGGGGAATTTCTGCCTTTTTGCCCTAAAATAAGGGGAATTTCTGCCTTTTTGCCGCAAAATACGGGAATTTAGTCTTTTTGGCCTAAAATAAGGGTAATTTCTAATTTTGGCATAAAATAATGAGAATTTCTGTCTTTTTGCCCTAAAATAGGGAAATTTCTGCATTTTTGCTCCAAAATAAGGTGAATTTTAGCATTTTTGCCACAAAATAAGGGGAATTTCTGCCTTTTTGCCCCAAAATTAAGGGAATTTCTGCCTTTTTGCCCCCAAATTAGGTGCATTACTGTTTTTTTGCCCCAAAATAATGGAAATTTCTGCATTTTTGGCCAAAATTATGTGGAATTTCTGCATTTTTGCTCTAAAATAAGAAGAATTTCTGCCTTTTTAGCACATAATAAGAGGAATTTCAGGCTTTTTCCCTAAAATAAGGTTAATTTCTGGAATTTGCCCTCAAAAAGGCGTAATTTCTGCCCTTTTGCCCTGAAATAAAAGGAATTTCTGTATTTTTGCCACAAGATAAAGGAAATTTCTGCAATTTTGCTTAAAAATAAGGAAAATTTCTGCAATTTTGTCCCAAATAAAGGAAATTTCATTAATTTCCCCCACAATAAGGGAAATTTCTGTCTTTTTGCCCCAAAATTAACGGAATTTCTGATTTTTGCTCCAAAATTAGAAGCATTACAGAATTTTTGCCACAAAATAAGGGAAATTTCTGCAATTTTCCTCAAAAAAGAAGAATTTTCTGCCTTTTTGACCCAAAAAAGGGAAATTTCTGAATTTTTACTCCCAAATAGGTGGAATTTCTGCCTTTTTGCCCCAAAATTAGTGGAATTTTTAAATTTTGCCCCAAAATTAGAAGCATTAGTGCATTTTTGCCCAAAAATATGGGAAATTTCTGCAATTTTGTTCCAAAATAAAGGGAATTTCTGCCTTTCTACCACAAAATAAAGGGAATTTCTTCATTTTTGCCACAAAATAAGATAAATTTCTGCAATATTATTCTAAAATAAGTTAAATTTCTATACTTTTGCCTCAAAATAAGCAAAATTCCTGCCTTTTTAGCCACAAGTAAGGGGAATTTCTGCATTTTTGCCCCAAATTATGGGAAATTTCTGCATTTTTGCCCAAATATAAGCATAATTTCTGTATTTTGGGCCTAAAATAAGGGGAATTTCTGCATTTTTGCCCGAAATTAAGGGGAATTTCTGTATTTTTGCCCTGTATTAAGGAAAATTTTTGCATTTTTGCTCCAAAATAAGGGGAATTTCTGCAATTTTTTCCCAAAATTAGGGGAATTTCTGTAATTTTGCCCCACATAAGTGAAATTTCTGCAATTTTGCCCTATAATTAGGGGAATTTCTGCCTTTTTGCCCCATAATAAGGGAAATTTATGCAATTTTGCACCAAAATAAGGGAATTTTCTTCATTTTTGCTCCAAAATAAAGGAAATTTCTGCCTTTTTGCCCCAAAATGAGGAGAATTTCTGCCTTTTTGCCCCCAAATAATCGGAATTTCTTCATTTTTGCCACAAAATAATAGGAATTTCTGCCTTTTTGCCCCAAAATTAGTGAAATTTCTGAATTTTGTCCCAAAATTAGTGAAATTTCTGAATTTTGCACCAAAATTACAAGAATTACTGCTTTTTGCCCCAAAATATGGGAAATTTCTGCAATTTTGTTACAAAATAAGGGAAATGTCTATTATTTTACCACAAAATAATGGGAATTTCTGCATTTTTGCCACAAAATAAGAGAAGTTTCTGCAATTTTATCCTAAAATAAGTTAAATTTCTAAACTTTTGCCTCAAAATAAGGGAAATTTCTGCCTCTTTGGCCAAAAATAAGGGAAATTTCTGCATTTTTGCCAGAAATTAAAGAAAATTTCTGCATTTTTGCCCAAAATTAAGTGGAATTTCTGATTTTTGCACTAAAATAAAAAGAATTTCTTCCTTTAAGGAGAAAAATAAGGAGAATTTCAGTCTTTTTGCCCTAAAATAAGGGTAATTTCTGCAATTTGCCCCCTAATAAGTGGAATTTCTGTTTTTATGACCTGAAAGAAGGGGAATTTCTAACATTTTTGCCCAAGATAAGGTAAATTTCTGCAATTTTATCCCAAAATAGGGGAAATTTTTGCAATTTTGTACAAAAAAGAAAATGTCAGCAATTTTGCCCCACAATAGGGGAATTTCTGCCTTTTTGCCCCAAAATTAGGGGAATTTCTGAATTTTTGCTCCAAAATTAGAAGCATTACTGCATTTTTACTCCATAATAAGGGAAATTTCTGCAATTTGCCTCAAAATAAAGGAAAATTCTGCAATATTGTCCCAAAAAAGGGATATTTCTGCATTTTTGCCCCAAAATAATAGGGATTTTTGCCTTTTTGCCCCAAAATTAGTGAAATTTCTGAATTTTGCCCCAAAATTAGCAGCATTACTGCATTTTTGCTCCAAAATATGGGAAATTTCTGAAATTTTGTTCCAAAATAAGGGAAATTTCTGCCTCTTTACCCCAAAATAATGGGAATTTCTGCATTTTTGCCACAAAATAAGGGAAGTTTCTGAAATTTTATCTTAAAATAAGTTAAATTTCTATCCTTTTGCCACAAAATAAGGGAAATTTCTGCCTATTTGGCCCAAAATAAGGGGAATTTCTGCATTTTTGCCCAAAATTAAGGGAAATTTCTGCATTTTTTCCCAAAATTAAGGGGAATTTCTGCTTTTTTGCCCTAAAATAAAGAGAATTTCTGCCTTTTTGCCCCAAAATAAGGGTAATTTAGTCTTTTTGACCTAAAATAAGGGTAATTTCTATTTTTGGCCTAAAATAATAAGAATTTCTGTCTTTTTGCCCTAAAATAAGAAAAATTTCTGCATTTTTGCTCGAAAATAAGGGGAATTTCTGCATTTTTGCCACAAAATAAGGGGAATTTCTGCCTTTTTGCCCCAAAATTAGGGGAATTTCTGCCTTTTTGCCCCCAAATTAGGTGCATTACTGTGTTTTTGCCCCAAAATAATGGAAATTTCTGCATTTATTGCCAAAATTATGTGGAATTTCTGCCTTTTTCCTCTAAAATAAGAAGAATTTCTGCCTTTTTGGCACAAAATAAAAGAAATTTAAGGCTTTTTCCCTAAAATAAGGGTAAGTTCTGGAATTTGCCCCCAAAAAAGCATAATTTCTGCCCTTTTGCCTTGAAATAAAATGAATTTCTGTATTTTTGCCACAAGATAAAGGAAATTTCTGCAATTTTTCTTAAAAATAAGGGAAATTTCTGCAATTTTGTCCCAAAAAAAATTTCATTAATTTCCCCCACAATAAGGGGAATTTCTGTCTTTTTGCCCCAAAATTAACGGAATTTCTGATTTTTGCCCCAAAATTAGAAGCATTACAGAATTTTTGCCACAAAATAAGGGAAATTTCAACAATTTGCCTCAAAAAAGAAGAATTTTCTGCCTTTTTGACCCAAAAAAGGGAAATTTCTGAATTTTTGCCCCCAAATAAGTGGAATTCTGCCTTTTTGCCCCCAAATTAGTGGAATTTCTAAATTTTGCCCCAAAATTAGAAGCATTAGTGCATTTTTGCTTAAAAATATGGGAAATTTTTGCAATTTTGTTCCAAAATAAAAAAAATTTCTGCCTTTCTACCCCAAAATAATGGGAATTTCTTCATTTTTGCCACAAAATAAGGTAAATATCTGCAATATTATCCTAAAATAAGTTAAATTTCTATACTTTTGCCTCAAAATAATAGAAATTCCTGCCTTTTTAGCCCCAAGTAGGGGGAATTTTTGCATTTTTGCCCCAAATTAAGGGAAATTTCTGCATTTTTGATCAAAATTAAGGGTAATTTCTTTATTTTTGGCCTAAAATAAGGGGAATTTCTGCCTTTTTGCCCCATAATAAGGGAAATTTATGCAATTTTGCACCAAAATAAGGGAATTTTCTTCATTTTTGCTCCAAAATAGAGGGAATTTCTGCCTTTTTGCCCCAATATGAGGAGAATTTCTGCCTGTTTGCCCCCAAATAAAAGGAATTTCTGCTTTTTTGCCACAAAATAATAGGAATTTCTGCCTTTTTGCCACAAAATTAGTGAAATTTCTGAATTTTGTCACAAAATTATTGAAATTTCTGAATTTTGCACCAAAATTAGAAGCATTACTGTTTTTTTGCCCCAAAATATGGGAAATTTCTACAATTTTGTTTAAAAATAAGGGAAATTTCAGCAATTTGCCTCGAAAAAGAAGAATTTTCTGCCTTTTTGACCCAAAAAAAGGAAATTTCTCAATTTTTGCTCCCAAATAAGTGGAATTTCTGCCTTTTTGCCCCAAAATTAGTGGAATTTCTAAATTTTGCCCCAAATTTAGAAGCATTAGTGCATTTTTGCCCAATAATATGGGAAATTTCTGTAATTTTGTTCCAAAAGAAAGGGAATTTCTGCCTTTCTACCTCAAAATAATGGGAATTTCTTCATTTTTGCCACAAAATACGGTAAATTTCTGCAATATTATCCTAAAATAAGTTAAATTTCTATACTTTTGCCCCAAAATAAAAGAAATTCCTGCCTTTGTAGCCCCAAATAAGAGGAATTTCTGCATTTTTGCCCCAAATTAAGGGAAATTTCTGCATTTTTCCCCAAAAATAATGGTAATTTCTGTATTTTTGGCCTAAAATATGGGGAAATTCTGCATTTTTGCCCCAAAATAAGGGGAATTCCTTGATTTTTGTCCTGTATTAAGGAAAATTTCTGCATTTTTGCTCCAAACTAAGGTGAATTTCTGCAATTTTTCCCCCAAATTATGGGAATTTCTGTAATTTTTCCCCAAATAAGGGGAATTTCTGCAATTTTGCCCTAAAATTAGGGGAATTTCTGCAATTTTGCGCCAAAATAAGGGAAATTTCTGTAATTTTTCCCCAAAATTAGGGGAATTTATGCCTTTTTGCCACATAATAAGGGAAATTTATGCAATTTTGCACCAAAATAAGGGAATTTTCTTCATTTTTGCTCCAAAATAAAGGGAATTGCTTCCTTTTTGAAACAAAAAAAGGAGAATTTCTGCAATTTTGTTCCAAAATAAGGGGAATTTCTGCATTTTTGCCCTGTATTAAAAAAAATTTTTGCATTTTTGCTCCAAAATAAGGGGAAGTTCTGCAATTTTTTCCCAAAATTAGGGGAATTTCTGTAATTTTGCCCCACATAAGTGAAATTTCTGCAATTTTGCCCTAAAATTAGGGGAGTTTCTGCCTTTTTGCCCCATAATAAGGGAAATTTATGCAATTTTGCACCAAAATCAGGGAATTTTCTTCATTTTTGCTCCAAAATAAAGGGAATTTCTGCCTTTTTGCCCCAAAATGAGGAGAATTTCTGCAATTTTGCCCCCAAATAAAAGGAATTTCTTCATTTTTGCCACAAAATAATAGGAATTTCTGCCTTTTTGCCCCAAAATTTGTGAAATTTCTGAATTTTGTCCCAAAATTAGTGAAATTTCTGAATTTTGCACCAAAATTAGAAGCATTACTGCTTTTTTGCCCCAAAATATGGGAAATTTCTGCAATTTTGTTACAAAATAAGGGAAATTTCTATTATTTTACCACAAAATAATGGGAACTTCTGCATTTTTGCCACAAAAAAAGAGAAGTTTCTGCAATTTTTTCCTAAAATAAGTTAAATTTCTAAACTTTTGCCTCAAAATAAGGGAAATTTCTGCCTCTTTGGCCAAAACTAAGGAAAATTTCTGCATTTTTGCCAGAAATTAAGGAAAATTTCTGCATTTTTGCCCAAAATTAAGTGGAATTTCTGAATTCTGCACTAAAGTAAAAAGAATTTCTTCCTTTAAGGAGAAAAATAAAGAGAATTTCAGTCTTTTTGCCCTAAAATAAAGGTAATTTCTGCAATTTGCCCCCTAATAAGTGGAATTTCTGCCTTTATGACCTGAAAGAAGGGGAATTTCTAACATTTTTGCCCAAGATAAGGTAAATTTCTGCAATTTTATCCCAAAATAGGGAAAATTTTTGCAATTTTGTCCAAAAAAGGAAATGTCAGCAATTTTGCCCCACAATAGGGGAATTTCTGCCTTTTTGCCCCAAAATTAGGGGAATTTCTGAATTTTTGCTCCAAAATTAGAAGCATTACTGCATTTTTACCCCATAATAAGGAAAATTTCTGCAATTTGCCTCAAAATAAAGGAAAATTCTGCAATTTTGTCCCAAAAAAGGGATATTTCTGCATTTTTGCCCCAAAATAATAGGGATTTTTGCTTTTTTGCCCCAAAATTAGTGAAATTTCTGAATTTTGCCCCAAAATTAGCAGCATTACTGCATTTTTGCTCCAAAATATGGGAAATTTCTGAAATTTTGTTACAAAATAAGGGAAATTTCTGCCTTTTTACCCCAAAATAATGGGAATTTCTGCATTTTTGCCACAAAATAAGGGAAGTTTCTGAAATTTTATCTTAAAATAAGTTAAATTTCTATCCTTTTGCCAAAAATAAGGGAAATTTCTGCCTATTTGGCCCAAAATAAGGGGAATTTCTGCATTTTTGCCCAAAATTAAGGGAAATTTCTGCATTTTTGCCCAAAATTAAGGGGAATTTCTGCTTTTTTGCCCTAAAATAAAGAGAATTTCTGCCTTTTTGCCCCAAAATAAGGGTAATTTAGTCTTTTTGACCTAAAATAAGGGTAATTTCTATTTTTGGCATAAAATAATAAGAATTTCTGTCTTTTTGCCCTAAAATAAGGAAAATTTCTGCATTTTTGCTCGAAAATAAGGGGAATTGCAGCATTTTTGCCCCAAAATTAGGGAAATTTCTGCCCTTTTGCCCCAAAATTAGGGGAATTTCTGCCTTTTTGCCCCCAAATTAGGTGCATTACTGTGTTTTTGCCCCAAAATAATGGAAATTTCTGCATTTATTGCCAAAATTATGTGGAATTTCTGCCTTTTTCCTCTAAAATAAGAAGAATTTCTGCCTTTTTGGCACAAAATAAAAGAAATTTAAGGCTTTTTCCCTAAAATAAGGGTA
The DNA here is from genome assembly GCF_963924665.1 of Micromys minutus. Classification (NCBI taxonomy): domain Eukaryota; kingdom Metazoa; phylum Chordata; class Mammalia; order Rodentia; family Muridae; genus Micromys; species Micromys minutus. The sequence continues at coordinate 515,556 of NW_027667727.1, forward strand.
AGTTCTGGAATTTGCCCCCAAAAAAGCGTAATTTCTGCCCTTTTGCCTTGAAATAAAAGGAATTTCTGTATTTTTGCCACAAGATAAAAGAAAATTTCTGCAATTTTGCTTAAAAATAAGGGAAATTTCTGCAATTTTGTCCCAAAAAAAAATTTCTTTAATTTCCCCCACAATAAGGGGAATTTCTGTCTTTTTGCCCCAAAATTAACGGAATTTCTGATTTTTGCCCCAAAATTAGAAGCATTACAGAATTTTTGCCACAAAATAAGGGAAATTTCAACAATTTGCCTCAAAAAAGAAGAATTTTCTGCCTTTTTGACCCAAAAAAGGGAAATTTCTGAATTTTTGCCCCCAAATAAGTGGAATTTCTGCCTTTTTGCCCCAAAATTAGTGGAATTTCTAAATTTTGCCCCAAAATTAGAAGCATTAGTGCATTTTTGCTTAAAAATATGGGAAATTTTTGCAATTTTGTTCCAAAATAAAAGAAATTTCTGCCTTTCTACCCTAAAATAATGGGAATTTCTTCATTTTTGCCACAAAATAAGGTAAATATCTGCAATATTATCTTAAAATAAGTTAAATTTCTATACTTTTGCCTCAAATAAGGAAAATTCCTGCCTTTTTAGCCCCAAGTAAAGGGAAATTTTGCATTTTTGCCCCAAATTAAGGGAAATTTATGCATTTTTGCCCAAAAATAAGGTTAATTTCTTTATTTTTGGCCTAAAATAAGGGGAATTTCTGCCTTTTTGCCCCATAATAAGGGAAATTTATGCAATTTTGCACCAAAATAAGGGAATTTTCTTCATTTTTGCTCCAAAATAGAGGGAATTTCTGCCTTTTTGCCCCAATATGAGGAGAATTTCTGCCTGTTTGCCCCAAAATAAAAGGAATTTCTGCTTTTTTCCCACAAAATAATAGGAATTTCTTCCTTTTTGCCACAAAATTAGTGAAATTTCTGAATTTTGTCACAAAATTATTGAAATTTCTGAATTTTGCACCAAAATTAGAAGCATTACTGTTTTTTTGCCCCAAAATACGGGAAATTTCTGCAATTTTGTTACAAAATAAGGGAAATTTCAGCAATTTGCCTCGAAAAAGAAGAATTTTCTGCCTTTTTGACCCAAAAAAAGGAAATTTCTCAATTTTTGCTCCCAAATAAGTGGAATTTCTGCCTTTTTGCCCCAAAATTAGTGGAATTTCTAAATTTTGCCCCAAAATTAGAAGCATTAGTGCATTTTTGCCCAAAAAATATGGGAAATTTCTGTAATTTTGTTCCAAAATAAAGGGAATTTCTGCCTTTCTACCTCAAAATAATGGGAATTTCTTCATTTTTGCCACAAAATATGGTAAATTTCTGAAATATTATCCTAAAATAAGTTAAATTTCTATACTTTTGCCCCCAAAAAAAAGAAATTCCTGCCTTTGTAGCCCCAAATAAGAGGAATTTCTGCAATTTTGCCCCAAATTAAGGGAAATTTCTGCATTTTTCCCCAAAAATAAGGGTAATTTCTGTATTTTTGGCCTAAAATATGGGGAAATTCTGCATTTTTGCCCCAAAATAAGGGGAATTCCTTGATTTTTGTCCTGTATTAAGGAAAATTTCTGCATTTTTGCTTCAAACTAAGGTGAATTTCTGCAATTTTTCCCCCAAATTATGGGAATTTCTTTAATTTTGCCCCAAATAAGGGGAATTTCTGCAATTTTGCCCTAAAATTAGGGGAATTTCTGCAATTTTGCCCCAAAATAAGGGAAATTTCTGTAATTTTTCCCCAAAATTAGGGGAATTTATGCCTTTTTGCCACATAATAAGGGAAATTTATGCAATTTTGCACCAAAATAAGGGAATTTTCTTCATTTTTGCTCCAAAATAAAGGGAATTGCTTCCTTTTTGAAACAAAAAAAGGAGAATTTCTGCAATTTTGTTCCAAAATAAGGGGAATTTCTGCATTTTTGCCCGAAATTAAGGGGAATTTCTGTATTTTTGCCCTGTATTAAGGAAAATTTTTGCATTTTTGCTCCAAAATAAGGGGAAGTTCTGCAATTTTTTCCCAAAATTAGGGGAATTTCTGTAATTTTGCCCCACATAAGTGAAATTTCTGCAATTTTGCCCTAAAATTAGGGGAGTTTCTGCCTTTTTGCCCCATAATAAGGGAAATTTATGCAATTTTGCACCAAAATCAGGGAATTTTCTTCATTTTTGCTCCAAAATAAAGGGAATTTCTGCCTTTTTGCCCCAAAATGAGGAGAATTTCTGCCTTTTTGCCCCCAAATAAAAGGAATTTCTTCATTTTTGCCACAAAATAATAGGAATTTCTGCCTTTTTGCCCCAAAATTTGTGAAATTTCTGAATTTTGTCCCAAAATTAGTGAAATTTCTGAATTTTGCACCAAAATTAGAAGCATTACTGCTTTTTTGCCCCAAAATATGGGAAATTTCTGCAATTTTGTTACAAAATAAGGGAAATTTCTATTATTTTACCACAAAATAATGGGAACTTCTGCATTTTTGCCACAAAAAAAGAGAAGTTTCTGCAATTTTATCCTAAAATAAGTTAAATTTCTAAACTTTTGCCTCAAAATAAGAGAAATTTCTGCCTCTTTGGCCAAAACTAAGGAAAATTTCTGCATTTTTGCCAGAAATTAAAGAAAATTTCTGCATTTTTGCCCAAAATTAAGTGGAATTTCTGATTTCTGCACTAAAGTAAAAAGAATTTCTTCCTTTAAGGAGAAAAATAAAGAGAATTTCAGTCTTTTTGCCCTAAAATAAAGGTAATTTCTGCAATTTGCCCCCTAATAAGTGGAATTTCTGCCTTTATGACCTGAAAGAAGGGGAATTTCTAACATTTTTGCCCAAGATAAGGTAAATTTCTGCAATTTTATCCCAAAATAGGGAAAATTTTTGCAATTTTGTCCAAAAAAGGAAATGTCAGCAATTTTGCCCCACAATAGGGGAATTTCTGCCTTTTTGCCCCAAAATTAGGGGAATTTCTGAATTTTTGCTCCAAAATTAGAAGCATTACTGCATTTTTACCCCATAATAAGAAAATTTTCTGCAATTTGCCTCAAAATAAAGGAAAATTCTGCAATTTTGTCCCAAAAAAGGGATATTTCTGCATTTTTGCCCCAAAATAATAGGGATTTTTGCCTTTTTGCCCCAAAATTAGTGAAATTTCTGAATTTTGCCCCAAAATTAGCAGCATTACTGCATTTTTGCTCCAAAATATGGGAAATTTCTGAAATTTTGTTCCAAAATAAGGGAAATTTCTGCCTTTTTACCCCAAAATAATGGGAATTTCTGCATTTTTGCCACAAAATAAGGGAAGTTTCTGAAATTTTATCTTAAAATAAGTTAAATTTCTATCCTTTTGCCAAAAATAAGGGAAATTTCTGCCTATTTGGCCCAAAATAAGGGGAATTTCTGCATTTTTGCCCAAAATTAAGGGAAATTTCTGCATTTTTGCCCAAAATTAAGGGGAATTTCTGCTTTTTTGCCCTAAAATAAAGAGAATTTCTGCCTTTTTGCCCCAAAATAAGGGTAATTTAGTCTTTTTGACCTAAAATAAGGGTAATTTCTATTTTTGGCCTAAAATAATAAGAATTTCTGTCTTTTTGCCCTAAAATAAGGAAAATTTCTGCATTTTTGCTCGAAAATAAGGCGAATTGCAGCATTTTTGCCCCAAAATTAGGGGAATTTCTGCCTTTTTGCCCCAAAATTAGGGGAATTTCTGCCTTTTTGCCCCCAAATTAGGTGCATTACTGTGTTTTTGCCCCAAAATAATGGAAATTTCTGCATTTATTGCCAAAATTATGTGGAATTTCTGCCTTTTTCCTCTAAAATAAGAAGAATTTCTGCCTTTTTGGCACAAAATAAAAGAAATTTAAGGCTTTTTCCCTAAAATAAGGATAAGTTCTGGAATTGCCCCCAAAAAAGCGTAATTTCTGCCCTTTTGCCTTGAAATAAAAGGAATTTCTGTATTTTTGCCACAAGATAAAAGAAAATTTCTGCAATTTTGCTTAAAAATAAGGGAAATTTCTGCAATTTTGTCCCAAAAAAAAATTTCATTAATTTCCCCCACAATAAGGGGAATTTCTGTCTTTTTGCCCCAAAATTAACGGAATTTCTGATTTTTGCCCCAAAATTAGAAGCATTACAGAATTTTTGCCACAAAATAAGGGAAATTTCAACAATTTGCCTCATAAAAGAAGAATTTTCTGCCTTTTTGACCCAAAAAAGGGAAATTTCTGAATTTTTGCCCCCAAATAAGTGGAATTTCTGCCTTTTTGCCCCAAAATTAGTGGAATTTCTAAATTTTGCCCCAAAATTAGAAGCATTAGTGCATTTTTGCTTAAAAATATGGGAAATTTTTGCAATTTTGTTCCAAAATAAAAGAAATTTCTGCCTTTCTACCCTAAAATAATGGGAATTTCTTCATTTTTGCCACAAAATAAGGTAAATATCTGCAATATTATCTTAAAATAAGTTAAATTTCTATACTTTTGCCTCAAATAAGGAAAATTCCTGCCTTTTTAGCCCCAAGTAAAGGGAAATTTTGCATTTTTGCCCCAAATTAAGGGAAATTTCTGCATTTTTGCCCAAAAATAAGGGTAATTTCTTTATTTTTGGCCTAAAATAAGGGGAATTTCTGCCTTTTTGCCCCATAATAAGGGAAATTTATGCAATTTTGCACCAAAATAAGGGAATTTTCTTCATTTTTGCTCCAAAATAGAGGGAATTTCTGCCTTTTTGCCCCAATATGAGGAGAATTTCTGCCTGTTTGCCCCCAAATAAAAGGAATTTCTGCTTTTTTGCCACAAAATAATAGGAATTTCTGCCTTTTTGCCACAAAATTAATGAAATTTCTGAATTTTGTCACAAAATTATTGAAATTTCTGAATTTTGCACCAAAATTAGAAGCATTACTGTTTTTTGCCCCAAAATATGGGAAATTTCTGCAATTTTGTTACAAAATAAGGGAAATTTCAGCAATTTGCCTCGAAAAAGAAGAATTTTCTGCCTTTTTGACCAAAAAAAAGGAAAGTTCTCAATTTTTGCTCCCAAATAAGTGGAATTTCTGCCTTTTTGCCCCAAAATTAGTGGAATTTCTAAATTTTGCCCCAAAATTAGAAGCATTAGTGCATTTTTGCCCAAAAATATGGGAAATTTCTGTAATTTTGTTCCAAAATAAAGGGAATTTCTGCCTTTCTACCTCAAAATAATGGGAATTTCTTCATTTTTGCCCCAAAATATGGTAAATTTCTGCAATATTATCCTAAAATAAGTTAAATTTCTATACTTTTGCCCCAAAATAAAAGAAATTCTTGCCTTTGTAGCCCCAAATAAGAGGAATTTCTGCATTTTTGCCCCAAATTAAGGGAAATTTCTGCATTTTTCCCCAAAAATAAGGGTAATTTCTGTATTTTTGGCCTAAAATATGGGGAAATTCTGCATTTTTGCCCCAAAATAAGGGGAATTCCTTGATTTTTGTCCTGTATTAAGGAAAATTTCTGCATTTTTGCTCCAAACTAAGGTGAATTTCTGCAATTTTTCCCCCAAATTATGGGAATTTCTTTAATTTTGCCCCAAATAAGGGGAATTTCTGCAATTTTGCCCTAAAATTAGGGGAATTTCTGCAATTTTGCCCCAAAATAAGGGAAATTTCTGTAATTTTTCCCCAAAATTAGGGGAATTTATGCCTTTTTGCCACATAATAAGGGAAATTTATGCAATTTTGCACCAAAATAAGGGAATTTTCTTCATTTTTGCTCCAAAATAAAGGGAATTGCTTCCTTTTTGAAACAAAAAAAGGAGAATTTCTGCAATTTTGTTCCAAAATAAGGGGAATTTCTGCATTTTTGCGCCAAAATAAGGAAAATTTCTGCCTTTTTGGCACAAAAAAGGGGGAATTTCAGTCTTTTTGCCCTAAAATAAGGGTAATTTCTGCACATTTGACACCAAGTATGCGGTGTTTCTGCATTTTTGACCCGAAATAAGGGGTATTTCTGCAATTTTGCCCCAAAATAAGAGAAATTTTTGCAATTTTGTCCCAAAAAAGGGTAATTTCAGCAATTTTGCCCCACAATAAGGGGAATTTCTGCCTTTTGCCCCAAAATAAGGGGAATTTCTGCATTTATGCCAAAAAATTAGAGGCATTACTGTGTTTTTGCCCCAAAATAACTGAAATTTCTGCATTTTTCCCCAAAATTAATTGGAATTTCTGCCTTTTTGACCTAAAATAAGAAGAATTTCTGCTTTTTTGGCACAAAATAAGGGGAATTTCAGTCTTCTTCCCTTAAATAAGTTTAATTTCTGCAATTTGCCCCCAAATTAGCAGAATTTCTGCCTTTTTGACATAAAATGAGGGGAATTTCTGGATTTTTGTCCCATGATAAGGAAAATTTCTGCAAATTTGCCCAAAAATAAAGGAAATTTCTTCCTTTTTGCCCCAATATGAAGAGAATTTCTGCCTTTTTGCCCCCAAATAAAAGGAATTTATGCATTTTTTCCCCAAAATAATAGGAATTTCTGCCTTTTTGCCCCAAAATTAGTTAAATTTCTGAATGTTGTTCCAAAATAAGTAAAATTTCTGAATTTTGCCCCAAAATTAGAAGCATTACTGCTTTTTTGCCCCAAAATATGGGAAATTTTTGCAATTTTGTTCCAAAATAAGGGAAATTTCTGCCTTTTTACCCCAAAATAATGGGAATTTCTGCATTTTTTGCGACAAAATAAGGGAAGTTTCGGCAATTTTATCTTAAAATAAGTTAAATTTCTATCCTTTTGCCTCAAAATAAGGGAAATTTCTGCCTATTTGGCCCAAAATAAGGTGAATTTCTGCATTTTTGCCCAAAATTCAGGGGAATTTCTGCCTTTTTGCCCTAAAATAAGAGGAATTTCTGCCTTTTTGCCCCAAAACAAAATGAATTTAGTCTTTTTGGCCAAAAATAAGGGTAATTTCTATTTTTGGCCCAAAATAATGGAATTTCTTTCTTTTTGCTCTAAAATAAGGAAAATTTCTGCATTTTTGCTCCAAAATAAGGGGAATTTCAGCATTTTTGCCCCAAAATAAGGTGAATTTCTGCCATTTTGCCTCAAAATTAGGGGAATTTTTGCCTTTTTGCCAGCAAATTAGGTGCATTACTGTCTTTTTGTAAAAAATAAGGAAAATTTCTGCATTTTTGCCCAAAATTAAGTGGAATTTCTGATTTTTGCCCTAAAATAAAAAGAATTTCTGCCTTTAAAGCAAAAAATAAGGGCAATGTCAGTCTTTTGCCCTAAAATAAGGGTAATTTCTGCAATTTGCCCCCTAATAAGTGGAATTTCTGCCTTTATGACCTGAAAGAAGGGAAATTTCTAACATTTTTGCCCAAGATAAGGGATATTTCTGCAATTTTATCCCAAAATAGGGGAAATTTTTGCAATTTTGTCCAAAAAATGGAAATGTCAGTAATTTTGCCCCACAATAGGGGAATTTCTGCCTTTTTGCCCCAAAATTAGTGAAATTTCTGAATTTTGCCCCAAAATTAGCAGCATTACTGCATTTTTGCCCCAAAATATGTGAAATTTCTGCAATTTTGTTCCAAAATAAGGGAAATTTCTGCCTTTTTACCCCAAAATAATGGGAATTTCTGCATTTTTGCCAAAAAATAAGGGAAATTTCTGCAATTTTATGCTAAAATAAGTTAAATTTCTATCCTTTTGCCTCAAAATAAGGGAAATTTCTGCTTATTTGGCCCAAAATAAGGGGAATTTCTGCATTTTTACCCAAAATTAAGGGAAATTTCTGCATTTTTGCCCAAAATTAAGGGGAATTTCTGCCTTTTTGCCCTAAAATAAGGGGAATTTCTGCCTTTTTGCCGCAAAATACGGGAATTTAGTATTTTTGGCCTAAAATAAGGGTAATTTCTATTTTTGGCATAAAATAATGAGAATTTCTGTCTTTTTGCCCTAAAATAGGGAAATTTCTGCATTTTTGTTCCAAAATAAGGTGAATTTTAGCATTTTTGCCCCAAAATAAGGGGAATTTCTGCCTTTTTGCCCCAAAATTAAGGGAATTTCTGACTTTTTGCCCCCAAATTAGGTGCATTACTGTCTTTTTGCCCCAAAATAATGGAAATTTCTGCATTTTTGGCCAAAATTATGTGGAATTTCTGCATTTTTGCTCTAAAATAAGAAGAATTTCTGCCTTTTTAGCACATAATAAGAGGAATTTCAGGCTTATTCCCTAAAATAAGGTTAATTTCTGGAATTTGCCCCCAAAAAAGCGTAATTTCTGCTCTTTTGCCCAGAAATAAAAGGAATTTCTGTATTTTTGCCACAAGATAAAGGAAATTTCTGCAATTTTGCTTAAAAATAAGGAAAATTTCTGCAATTTTGTCCCAAATAAAGGAAATTTCATTAATTTCCCCCACAATAAGGGAAATTTCTGTCTTTTTGCCCCAAAATTAACGGAATTTCTGATTTTTGCTCCAAAATTAGAAGCATTACAGAATTTTTGCCACAAAATAAGGGAAATTTCTGCAATTTTCCTCAAAAAAGAAGAATTTTCTGCCCTTTTGACCCAAAAAAGGGAAATTTCTGAATTTTTGCTCCCAAATAGGTGGAATTTCTGCCTTTTTGCCCCAAAATTAGTGGAATTTTTAAATTTTGCCCCAAAATTAGAAGCATTAGTGCATTTTTGCCCAAAAATATGGGAAATTTCTGCAATTTTGTTCCAAAATAAAGGGAATTTCTGCCTTTCTACCCCAAAATAATGGGAATTTCTTCATTTTTGCCACAAAATAAGGTAAATTTCTGCAATATTATTCTAAAATAAGTTAAATTTTTATACTTTTGCCTCAAAATAAGCAAAATTCCTGCCTTTTAGGCCACAAGTAAGGGGAATTTCTGCATTTTTGCCCCAAATTATGGGAAATTTCTGCATTTTTGCCCAAATATAAGGGTAATTTCTTTATTTTGGGCCTAAAATAAGGGGAATTTCTGCATTTTTGCCCGAAATTAAGGGGAATTTCTGTATTTTTGCCCTGTATTAAGGAAAATTTTTGCATTTTTGCTCCAAAATAAGGGGAATTTCTGCAATTTTTTCCCAAAATTAGGGGAATTTCTGTAATTTTGCCCCACATAAGTGAAATTTCTGCAATTTTGCCCTAAAATTAGGGGAATTTCTGCCTTTTTGCCCCATAATAAGGGAAATTTATGCAATTTTGCACCAAAATAAGGGAATTTTCTTCATTTTTGCTCCAAAATAAAGGGAATTTCTGCCTTTTTGCCCCAAAATGAGGAGAATTTCTGCCTTTTTGCCCCCAAATAAAAGGAATTTCTTCATTTTTGCCACAAAATAATAGGAATTTCTGCCTTTTTGCCCCAAAATTAGTGAAATTTCTGAATTTTGTCCCAAAATTAGTGAAATTTCTGAATTTTGCACCTAAAATAGAAGCATTACTGCTTTTTTGCCCCAAAATATGGGAAATTTCTGCAATTTTGTTACAAAATAAATGAAATTTCTATTATTTTACCACAAAATAATGGGAATTTCTGCATTTTTGCCACAAAATAAGAGAAGTTTCTGCAATTTTATCCTAAAATAAGTTAAATTTCTAAACTTTTGCCTCAAAATAAGGGAAATTTCTGCCTCTTTGGCCAAAAATAAGGAAAATTTCTGACTTTTTGCCAGAAATTAAGGAAAATTTCTGCATTTTTGCCCAAAATTAAGTGGAATTTCTGATTTTTGCACTAAAATAAAAAGAATTTCTTTCTTTAAGGAGAAAAATAAGGAGAATTTCAGTCTTTTGCCCTAAAATAAGGGTAATTTCTGCAATTTGCCCCCTAATAAGTGGAATTTCTGCCTTTATGACCTGAAAGAAGGGGAATTTCTAACATTTTTGCCCAAGATAAGGTGAATTTCTGCAATTTTATCCCAAAATAGGGGAAATTTTTGCAATTTTGTCCAAAAAAGGAAATGTCAGCAATTTTGCCCCACAATAGGGGAATTTCTGCCTTTTTGCCCCAAAATTAGGGGAATTTCTGAATTTTTGCTCCAAAATTAGAAGCATTACTGCATTTTTGCTCCAAAATATGGGAAATTTCTGCAATTTTGTAACAAAATAAGGGAAATTTCAGCAATTTGCCTCGAAAAAGAAGAATTTTCTGCCTTTTTGACCCAAAAAAAGGAAATTTCTCAATTTTTGCTCCCAAATAAGTGGAATTTCTGCCTTTTTGCCCCAAAATTAGTGGAATTTCTAAATTTTGCCCCAAAATTAGAAGCATTAGTGCATTTTTGCCCAAAAATATGGGAAATTTCTGTAATTTTGTTCCAAAATAAAGGGAATTTCTGCCTTTCTACCCCAAAATAATGGGAATTTCTTCATTTTTGCCACAAAATACGGTAAATTTCTGCAATATTATCCTAAAATAAGTTAAATTTCTATACTTTTGCCCCAAAATAAAAGAAATTCCTGCCTTTGTAGCCCCAAATAAGAGGAATTTCTGCATTTTTGCCCCAAATTAAGGGAAATTTCTGCATTTTTCCCCAAAAATAAGGGTAATATCTGTATTTTTGGCCTATAATATGGGGAATTTCTGCATTTTTGCCGCAAAATAAGGGGAATTCCTTGATTTTTGTCCTGTATTAAGGAAAATTTCTGCATTTTTGCTCCAAACTAAGGTGAATTTCTGCAATTTTTCCCCCAAATTATGGGAATTTCTGTAATTTTGCCCCAAATATGGGGAATTTCTGCAATTTTGCCCTAAAATTAGGGGAATTTCTGCAATTTTGCCCCAAAATAAGGGAAATTTCTGTAATTTATCCCCAAAATTAGGGGAATTTATGCCTTTTTGCAACATAATAAGGGAAATTTATGCAATTTTGCACCAAAATAAGGGAATTTTCTTCATTTTTGCTCCAAAATAAAGGGAATTGCTTCCTTTTTGAAACAAAAAAAGGAGAATTTCTGCAATTTTGTTCCAAAATAAGGGGAATTTCTGCATTTTTGCGCCAAAATAAGGAAAATTTCTGCCTTTTTGGCACAAAAAAGGAGGAATTTCAGTCTTTTTGCCCTATAATAAGGGTAATTTCTGCACATTTGACACCAAGTATGCGGTGTTTCTGCATTTTTGACCCGAAATAAGGGGTATTTCTGCAATTTTGCCCCAAAATAAGAGAAATTTTTGCAATTTTGTCCAAAAAAGGAAATGTCAGCAATTTTGCCCCACAATAGGGGAATTTCTGCCTTTTTGCCCCAAAATTAGGGGAATTTCTGAATTTTTGCTCCAAAATTAGAAGCATTACTGCATTCTTACCCCATAATAAAAGAAATTTCTGCAATTTGCCTCAAAATAAAAGAAAATTCTGCAATTTTGTCCCAAAATAGGGATATTTCTGCATTTTTGCCCCAAAATAATAGAGATTTTTGCCTTTTTGCCCCAAAATTAGTGAAATTTCTGAATTTTGCCCCAAAATTAGCAGCATTACTGCATTTTTGCTCCAAAATATGGGAAATTTCTGAAATTTTGTTCCAAAATAAGGGAAATTTCTGCCTCTTTACCCCAAAATAATGGGAATTTCTGCATTTTTGCCACAAAATAAGGGAAGTTTCTGAAATTTTATCTTAAAATAAGTTAAATTTCTATCCTTTTGCCACAAAATAAGGGAAATTTCTGCCTATTTGGCCCAAAATAAGGGGAATTTCTGCATTTTTGCACAAAATTAAGGGAAATTTCTGCATTTTTGCCCAAAATTAAGGGGAATTTCTGCTTTTTTGCCCTAAAATAAAGAGAATTTCTGCCTTTTTGCCCCAAAATAAGGGTAATTTAGTCTTTTTGACCTAAAATAAGGGTAATTTCTATTTTTGGCCTAAAATAAGAATTTCTGTCTTTTTGCCCTAAAATAAGGAAAATTTCTGCATTTTTGCTCGAAAATAAGGGGAATTTCAGCATTTTTGCCCCAAAATAAAGGAAATTTCTGCCTTTTTGCCCCAAAATTAGGGGAATTTCTGCCTTTTTGCCCCCAAATTAGGTGCATTACTGTGTTTTTGCCCCAAAATAATGGAAATTTATGCATTTATTGCCAAAATTATGTGGAATTTCTGCCTTTTTCCTCTAAAATAAGAAGAATTTCTGCCTTTTTGGCACAAAATAAAAGAAATTTAAGGCTTTTTCCCTAAAATAAGGGTAAGTTCTGGAATTTGCCCCCAAAAAAGCGTAATTTCTGCCCTTTTGCCTTGAAATAAAAGGAATTTCTGTATTTTTGCCACAAGATAAAGGAAATTTCTGCAATTTTGCTTAAAAATAAGGGAAATTTCTGCAATTTTGTCCCAAAAAATAATTTCATTAATTTCCCCCACAATAAGGGGAATTTCTGTCTTTTTGCCCCAAAATTAACGGAATTTCTGATTTTTGCCCCAAAATTAGAAGCATTACAGAATTTTTGCCACAAAATAAGGGAAATTTCAACAATTTGCCTCAAAAAAGAAGAATTTTCTGCCTTTTTGACCCAAAAAAGGGAAAATTTCTGAATTTTTGCCCCCAAATAAGTGGAATTTCTGCCTTTTTGCCCCAAAATTAGTGGAATTTCTAATTTTTGCCCCAAAATTAGAAGCATTAGTACATTTTTGCTTAAAAATATGGGAAATTTCTGCTATTTTGTTCCAAAATAAAAGAAATTTCTGCCTTTCTACCCCAAAATAATGGGAATTTCTTCATTTTTGCCACAAAATAAGGTAAATATCTGCAATATTATCCTAAAATAAGTTAAATTTCTATACTTTTGCCTCAAAATAAGGGAAATTCCGGTTTTTTAGCCCCAAGTAAGGGGAATTTTTGCATTTTTGCCCCAAATTAAGGAAAATTTCTGCATTTTTGCCCAAAAATAAGGGTAATTTCTTTATTTTTGGCCTAAAATAAGGGGAATTTCTGCCTTTTTGCCCCATAATAAGGGAAATTTATGCAATTTTGCACCAAAATAAGGGAATTTTCTTCATTTTTGCTCCAAAATAGAGGGAATTTCTGCCTTTTTGCCCCAATATGAGGAGAATTTCTTCCTGTTTGCCCCCAAATAATAGGAATTTCTGCTTTTTTGCCACAAAATAATAGGAATTTCTGCCTTTTTGCCCCAAAATTAGTGAAATTTCTGAATTTTGTCCCAAAATTAGTGAAATTTCTGAATTTTGCACCAAAATTAGAAGCATTACTGTTTTTTTGCCCCAAAATATGGGAAATTTCTGCAATTTTGTTACAAAATAAGGGAAATTTCAGCAATTTGCCTCGAAAAAGAAGAATTTTCTGCCTTTTTGACCCAAAAAAAGGAAATTTCTCAATTTTTGCTCCCAAATAAGTGGAATTTCTGCCTTTTTGCCCCAAAATTAGTGGAATTTCTAAATTTTGCCCCAAAATTAGAAGCATTAGTGCATTTTTGCCCAAAAATATGGGAAATTTCTGTAATTTTGTTCCAAAATAAAGGGAATTTCTACCTTTCTACCCCAAAATAATGGGAATTTCTTCATTTTTGCCACAAAATACGGTAAATTTCTGCAATATTATCCTAAAATAAGTTAAATTTCTATACTTTTGCCCCAAAATAAAAGAAATTCCTGCCTTTGTAGCCCCAAATAAGAGGAATTTCTGCATTTTTGCCCCAAATTAAGGGAAATTTCTGCATTTTTCCCCAAAAATAAGGGTAATATCTGTATTTTTGGCCTAAAATAGGGGGAATTTCTGCATTTTTGCCCCAAAATAAGGGGAATTCCTTGATTTTTGTCCTGTATTAAGGAAAATTTCTGCATTTTTGCTCCAAACTAAGGTGAATTTCTGCAATTTTTCCCCCAAATTATGGGAATTTCTGTAATTTTGCCCCAAATATGGGGAATTTCTGCAATTTTGCCCTAAAATTAGGGGAATTTCTGCAATTTTGCCCCAAAATAAGGGAAATTTCTGTAATTTATCCCCAAAATTAGGGGAATTTATGCCTTTTTGCAACATAATAAGGGAAATTTATGCAATTTTGCACCAAAATAAGGGAATTTTCTTCATTTTTGCTCCAAAATAAAGGGAATTGCTTCCTTTTTGAAACAAAAAAAGGAGAATTTCTGCAATTTTGTTGCAAAATAAGGGGAATTTCTGCATTTTTGCGCCAAAATAAGGAAAATTTCTGCCTTTTTGGCACAAAAAAGGAGGAATTTCAGTCTTTTTGCCCTAAAATAAGGGTAATTTCTGCACATTTGACACCAAGTATGCGGTGTTTCTGCATTTTTGACCCGAAATAAGGGGTATTTCTGCAATTTTGCCCCAAAATAAGAGAAATTTTTGCAATTTTGTCCAAAAAAGGAAATGTCAGCAATTTTGCCCCACAATAGGGGAATTTCTGCCTTTTTGCCCCAAAATTAGGGGAATTTCTGAATTTTTGCTCCAAAATTAGAAGCATTACTGCATTCTTACCCCATAATAAAAGAAATTTCTGCAATTTGCCTCAAAATAAAGGAAAATTCTGCAATTTTGTCCCAAAATAGGGATATTTCTGCATTTTTGCCCCAAAATAATAGGGATTTTTGCCTTTTTGCCCCAAAATTAGTGAAATTTCTGAATTTTGCCCCAAAATTAGCAGCATTACTGCATTTTTTCTCCAAAATATGGGAAATTTCTGAAATTTTGTTCCAAAATAAGGGAAATTTCTGCCTTTTTACCCCAAAATAATGGGAATTTCTGCATTTTTGCCACAAAATAAGGGAAGTTTCTGAAATTTTATCTTAAAATAAGTTTAATTTCTATCCTTTTGCCACAAAATAAGGGAAATTTCTGCCTATTTGGCCCAAAATAAGGGGAATTTCTGCATTTTTGCACAAAATTAAGGGAAATTTCTGCATTTTTGCCCAAAATTAAGGGGAATTTCTGCTTTTTTGCCCTAAAATAAAGGGAATTTCTGCCTTTTTGCCCCAAAATAAGGGTAATTTAGTCTTTTTGACCTAAAATAAGGGTAATTTCTATTTTTGGCCTAAAATAATAAGAATTTCTGTCTTTTTGCCCTAAAATAAGGAAAATTTCTGCATTTTTGCTCGAAAATAAGGGGAATTTCAGCATTTTTGCCCCAAAATAAAGGAAATTTCTGCCTTTTTGCCCTAAAATTAGGGGAATTTCTGCCTTTTTGCCCCCAAATTAGGTGCATTACTGTGTTTTTGCCCCAAAATAATGGAAATTTCTGCATTTATTGCCAAAATTATGTGGAATTTCTGCCTTTTTCCTCTAAAATAAGAAGAATTTCTGCCTTTTTGGCACAAAATAAAAGAAATTTAAGGCTTTTTCCCTAAAATAAGGGTAAGTTCTGGAATTTGCCCCCAAAAAAGCGTAATTTCTGCCCTTTTGCCTTGAAATAAAAGGAATTTCTGTATTTTTGCCACAAGATAAAGGAAATTTCTGCAATTTTGCTTAAAAATAAGGGAAATTTCTGCAATTTTGTCCCAAAAAAAATTTCATTAATTTCCCCCACAATAAGGGGAATTTCTGTCTTTTTGCCCCAAAATTAACGGAATTTCTGATTTTCGCCCCAAAATTAGAAGCATTACAGAATTTTTGCCACAAAATAAGGGTAATTTCAACAATTTGCTTCAAAAAAGAAGAATTTTCTGCCTTTTTGACCCAAAAAAGGGAAAATTTCTGAATTTTTGCCCCCAAATAAGTGGAATTTCTGCCTTTTTGCCCCAAAATTAGAAGCATTAGTACATTTTTGCTTAAAAATATGGGAAATTTCTGCAATTTTGTTCCAAAATAAAAGAAATTTCTGCCTTTCTACCCCAAAATAATGGGAATTTCTTCATTTTTGCCACAAAATAAGGTAAATATCTGCAATATTATCCTAAAATAAGTTAAATTTCTATACTTTTGCCTCAAAATAAGGGAAATTCCTGTTTTTTTTAGCCCCAAGTAAGGGGAATTTTTGCATTTTTGCCCCAAATTAAGGAAAATTTCTGCATTTTTGCCCAAAAATAAGGGTAATTTCTTTATTTTTGGCCTAAAATAAGGGGAATTTCTGCCTTTTTGCCCCATAATAAGGGAAATTTATGCAATTTTGCACCAAAATAAGGGAATTTTCTTCATTTTTGCTCCAAAATAGAGGGAATTTCTGCCTTTTTGCCCCAATATGACGAGAATTTCTGCCTGTTTGCCCCCAAATAATAGGAATTTCTGCTTTTTTGCCACAAAATAATAGGAATTTCTGCCTTTTTGCCCCAAAATTAGTGAAATTTCTGAATTTTGTCCCAAAATTAGTGAAATTTCTGAATTTTGCACCAAAATTAGAAGCATTACTGTTTTTTTGCCCCAAAATATGGGAAATTTCTGCAATTTTGTTACAAAATAAGGGAAATTTCAGCAATTTGCCTCGAAAAAGAAGAATTTTCTGCCTTTTTGACCCAAAAAAAGGAAATTTCTCAATTTTTGCTCCCAAATAAGTGGAATTTCTGCCTTTTTGCCCCAAAATTAGTGGAATTTCTAAATTTTGCCCCAAAATTAGAAGCATTAGTGCATTTTTGCCCAAAAAATATGGGAAATTTCTGTAATTTTGTTCCAAAATAAAGGGAATTTCTGCCTTTCTACCCCAAAATAATGGGAATTTCTTCATTTTTGCCACAAAATACGGTAAATTTCTGCAATATTATCCTAAAATAAGTTAAATTTCTATACTTTTGCCCCAAAATAAAAGAAATTCCTGCCTTTGTAGCCCCAAATAAGAGGAATTTCTGCATTTTTGCCCCAAATTAAGAGAAATTTCTGCATTTTTCCCCAAAAATAAGGGTAATATCTGTATTTTTGGCCTAAAATATGGGGAATTTCTGCATTTTTGCCCCAAAATAAGGGGAATTCCTTGATTTTTGTCCTGTATTAAGGAAAATTTCTGCATTTTTGCTCCAAACTAAGGTGAATTTTTGCAATTTTTCCCCCAAATTATGGGAATTTCTGTAATTTTGCCCCAAATATGGGGAATTTCTGCAATTTTGCCCTAAAATTAGGGGAATTTCTGCAATTTTGCCCCAAAATAAGGGAAATTTCTGTAATTTATCCCCAAAATTAGGGGAATTTATGCCTTTTTGCAACATAATAAGGGAAATTTATGCAATTTTGCACCAAAATAAGGGAATTTTCTTCATTTTTGCTCCAAAATAAAGGGAATTGCTTCCTTTTTGAAACAAAAAAAGGAGAATTTCTGCAATTTTGTTCCAAAATAAGGGGAATTTCTGCATTTTTGCGCCAAAATAAGGAAAATTTCTGCCTTTTTGGCACAAAAAAGGAGGAATTTCAGTCTTTTTGCCCTAAAATAAGGGTAATTTCTGCACATTTGGCACCAAGTATGCGGTGTTTCTGCATTTTTGACCCGAAATAAGGGGTATTTCTGCAATTTTGCCCCAAAATAAGAGAAATTTTTGCAATTTTGTCCAAAAAAGGAAATGTCAGCAATTTTGCCCCACAATAGGGGAATTTCTGCCTTTTTGCCCCAAAATTATGGGAATTTCTGAATTTTTGCTCCAAAATTAGAAGCATTACTGCATTCTTACCCCATAATAAAAGAAATTTCTGCAATTTGCCTCAAAATAAAGGAAAATTCTGCAATTTTTTCCCAAAATAGGTATATTTCTGCATTTTTGCCCCAAAATAATAGGGATTTTTGCCTTTTTGCCCCAAAATTAGTGAAATTTCTGAATTTTGCCCCAAAATTAGCAGCATTACTGCATTTTTGCTCCAAAATATGGGAAATTTCTGAAATTTTGTTCCAAAATAAGGGAAATTTCTGCCTTTTTACCCCAAAATAATGGGAATTTCTGCATTTTTGCCACAAAATAAGGGAAGTTTCTGAAATTTTATCTTAAAATAAGTTTAATTTCTATCCTTTTGCCACAAAATAAGGGAAATTTCTGCCTATTTGGCCCAAAATAAGGGGAATTTCTGCATTTTTGCACAAAATTAAGGGAAATTTCTGCATTTTTGCCCAAAATTAAGGGGAATTTCTGCTTTTTTGCCCTAAAATAAAGAGAATTTCTGCCTTTTTGCCCCAAAATAAGGGTAATTTAGTCTTTTTGACCTAAAATAAGGGTAATTTCTATTTTTGGCCTAAAATAATAAGAATTTCTGTCTTTTTGCCCTAAAATAAGGAAAATTTCTGCATTTTTGCTCGAAAATAAGGGGAATTTCAGCATTTTTGCCCCAAAATAAAGGAAATTTCTGCCTTTTTGCCCCAAAATTAGGGGAATTTCTGCCTTTTTGCCCCCAAATTAGGTGCATTACTGTGTTTTTGCCCCAAAATAATGGAAATTTCTGCATTTATTGCCAAAATTATGTGGAATTTCTGCCTTTTTCCTCTAAAATAAGAAGAATTTCTGCCTTTTTGGCACAAAATAAAAGAAATTTAAGGCTTTTTCCCTAAAATAAGGGTAAGTTCTGGAATTGCCCCCAAAAAAGCGTAATTTCTGCCCTTTTGCCTTGAAATAAAAGGAATTTCTGTATTTTTGCCACAAGATAAAAGAAAATTTCTGCAATTTTGCTTAAAAATAAGGGAAATTTCTGCAATTTTGTCCCAAAAAAAATTTCATTAATTTCCCCCACAATAAGGGGAATTTCTGTCTTTTTGCCCCAAAATTAACGGAATTTCTGATTTTTGCCCCAAAATTAGAAGCATTACAGAATTTTTGCCACAAAATAAGGGAAATTTCAACAATTTGCCTCATAAAAGAAGAATTTTCTGCCTTTTTGACCCAAAAAAGGGAAATTTCTGAATTTTTGCCCCCAAATAAGTGGAATTTCTGCCTTTTTGCCCCAAAATTAGTGGAATTTCTAAATTTTGCCCCAAAATTAGAAGCATTAGTGCATTTTTGCTTAAAAATATGGGAAATTTTTGCAATTTTGTTCCAAAATAAAAGAAATTTCTGCCTTTCTACCCTAAAATAATGGGAATTTCTTCATTTTTGCCACAAAATAAGGTAAATATCTGCAATATTATCTTAAAATAAGTTAAATTTCTATACTTTTGCCTCAAATAAGGAAAATTCCTGCCTTTTTAGCCCCAAGTAAAGGGAAATTTTGCATTTTTGCCCCAAATTAAGGGAAATTTCTGCATTTTTGCCCAAAAATAAGGGTAATTTCTTTATTTTTGGCCTAAAATAAGGGGAATTTCTGCCTTTTTGCCCCATAATAAGGGAAATTTATGCAATTTTGCACCAAAATAAGGGAATTTTCTTCATTTTTGCTCCAAAATAGAGGGAATTTCTGCCTTTTTGCCCCAATATGAGGAGAATTTCTGCCTGTTTGCCCCCAAATAAAAGGAATTTCTGCTTTTTTGCCACAAAATAATAGGAATTTCTGCCTTTTTGCCACAAAATTAATGAAATTTCTGAATTTTGTCACAAAATTATTGAAATTTCTGAATTTTGCACCAAAATTAGAAGCATTACTGTTTTTTGCCCCAAAATATGGGAAATTTCTGCAATTTTGTTACAAAATAAGGGAAATTTCAGCAATTTGCCTCGAAAAAGAAGAATTTTCTGCCTTTTTGACCAAAAAAAAGGAAAGTTCTCAATTTTTGCTCCCAAATAAGTGGAATTTCTGCCTTTTTGCCCCAAAATTAGTGGAATTTCTAAATTTTGCCCCAAAATTAGAAGCATTAGTGCATTTTTGCCCAAAAATATGGGAAATTTCTGTAATTTTGTTCCAAAATAAAGGGAATTTCTGCCTTTCTACCTCAAAATAATGGGAATTTCTTCATTTTTGCCCCAAAATATGGTAAATTTCTGCAATATTATCCTAAAATAAGTTAAATTTCTATACTTTTGCCCCAAAATAAAAGAAATTCTTGCCTTTGTAGCCCCAAATAAGAGGAATTTCTGCATTTTTGCCCCAAATTAAGGGAAATTTCTGCATTTTTCCCCAAAAATAAGGGTAATTTCTGTATTTTTGGCCTAAAATATGGGGAAATTCTGCATTTTTGCCCCAAAATAAGGGGAATTCCTTGATTTTTGTCCTGTATTAAGGAAAATTTCTGCATTTTTGCTCCAAACTAAGGTGAATTTCTGCAATTTTTCCCCCAAATTATGGGAATTTCTTTAATTTTGCCCCAAATAAGGGGAATTTCTGCAATTTTGCCCTAAAATTAGGGGAATTTCTGCAATTTTGCCCCAAAATAAGGGAAATTTCTGTAATTTTTCCCCAAAATTAGGGGAATTTATGCCTTTTTGCCACATAATAAGGGAAATTTATGCAATTTTGCACCAAAATAAGGGAATTTTCTTCATTTTTGCTCCAAAATAAAGGGAATTGCTTCCTTTTTGAAACAAAAAAAGGAGAATTTCTGCAATTTTGTTCCAAAATAAGGGGAATTTCTGCATTTTTGCGCCAAAATAAGGAAAATTTCTGCCTTTTTGGCACAAAAAAGGGGGAATTTCAGTCTTTTTGCCCTAAAATAAGGGTAATTTCTGCACATTTGACACCAAGTATGCGGTGTTTCTGCATTTTTGACCCGAAATAAGGGGTATTTCTGCAATTTTGCCCCAAAATAAGAGAAATTTTTGCAATTTTGTCCCAAAAAAGGGTAATTTCAGCAATTTTGCCCCACAATAAGGGGAATTTCTGCCTTTTGCCCCAAAATAAGGGGAATTTCTGCATTTATGCCAAAAAATTAGAGGCATTACTGTGTTTTTGCCCCAAAATAACTGAAATTTCTGCATTTTTCCCCAAAATTAATTGGAATTTCTGCCTTTTTGACCTAAAATAAGAAGAATTTCTGCTTTTTTGGCACAAAATAAGGGGAATTTCAGTCTTCTTCCCTTAAATAAGTTTAATTTCTGCAATTTGCCCCCAAATTAGCAGAATTTCTGCCTTTTTGACATAAAATGAGGGGAATTTCTGGATTTTTGTCCCATGATAAGGAAAATTTCTGCAAATTTGCCCAAAAATAAAGGAAATTTCTTCCTTTTTGCCCCAATATGAAGAGAATTTCTGCCTTTTTGCCCCCAAATAAAAGGAATTTATGCATTTTTTCCCCAAAATAATAGGAATTTCTGCCTTTTTGCCCCAAAATTAGTTAAATTTCTGAATGTTGTTCCAAAATAAGTAAAATTTCTGAATTTTGCCCCAAAATTAGAAGCATTACTGCTTTTTTGCCCCAAAATATGGGAAATTTTTGCAATTTTGTTCCAAAATAAGGGAAATTTCTGCCTTTTTACCCCAAAATAATGGGAATTTCTGCATTTTTTGCGACAAAATAAGGGAAGTTTCGGCAATTTTATCTTAAAATAAGTTAAATTTCTATCCTTTTGCCTCAAAATAAGGGAAATTTCTGCCTATTTGGCCCAAAATAAGGTGAATTTCTGCATTTTTGCCCAAAATTCAGGGGAATTTCTGCCTTTTTGCCCTAAAATAAGAGGAATTTCTGCCTTTTTGCCCCAAAACAAAATGAATTTAGTCTTTTTGGCCAAAAATAAGGGTAATTTCTATTTTTGGCCCAAAATAATGGAATTTCTTTCTTTTTGCTCTAAAATAAGGAAAATTTCTGCATTTTTGCTCCAAAATAAGGGGAATTTCAGCATTTTTGCCCCAAAATAAGGTGAATTTCTGCCATTTTGCCTCAAAATTAGGGGAATTTTTGCCTTTTTGCCAGCAAATTAGGTGCATTACTGTCTTTTTGTAAAAAATAAGGAAAATTTCTGCATTTTTGCCCAAAATTAAGTGGAATTTCTGATTTTTGCCCTAAAATAAAAAGAATTTCTGCCTTTAAAGCAAAAAATAAGGGCAATGTCAGTCTTTTGCCCTAAAATAAGGGTAATTTCTGCAATTTGCCCCCTAATAAGTGGAATTTCTGCCTTTATGACCTGAAAGAAGGGAAATTTCTAACATTTTTGCCCAAGATAAGGGATATTTCTGCAATTTTATCCCAAAATAGGGGAAATTTTTGCAATTTTGTCCAAAAAATGGAAATGTCAGTAATTTTGCCCCACAATAGGGGAATTTCTGCCTTTTTGCCCCAAAATTAGTGAAATTTCTGAATTTTGCCCCAAAATTAGCAGCATTACTGCATTTTTGCCCCAAAATATGTGAAATTTCTGCAATTTTGTTCCAAAATAAGGGAAATTTCTGCCTTTTTACCCCAAAATAATGGGAATTTCTGCATTTTTGCCAAAAAATAAGGGAAATTTCTGCAATTTTATGCTAAAATAAGTTAAATTTCTATCCTTTTGCCTCAAAATAAGGGAAATTTCTGCTTATTTGGCCCAAAATAAGGGGAATTTCTGCATTTTTACCCAAAATTAAGGGAAATTTCTGCATTTTTGCCCAAAATTAAGGGGAATTTCTGCCTTTTTGCCCTAAAATAAGGGGAATTTCTGCCTTTTTGCCGCAAAATACGGGAATTTAGTATTTTTGGCCTAAAATAAGGGTAATTTCTATTTTTGGCATAAAATAATGAGAATTTCTGTCTTTTTGCCCTAAAATAGGGAAATTTCTGCATTTTTGTTCCAAAATAAGGTGAATTTTAGCATTTTTGCCCCAAAATAAGGGGAATTTCTGCCTTTTTGCCCCAAAATTAAGGGAATTTCTGACTTTTTGCCCCCAAATTAGGTGCATTACTGTCTTTTTGCCCCAAAATAATGGAAATTTCTGCATTTTTGGCCAAAATTATGTGGAATTTCTGCATTTTTGCTCTAAAATAAGAAGAATTTCTGCCTTTTTAGCACATAATAAGAGGAATTTCAGGCTTATTCCCTAAAATAAGGTTAATTTCTGGAATTTGCCCCCAAAAAAGCGTAATTTCTGCTCTTTTGCCCAGAAATAAAAGGAATTTCTGTATTTTTGCCACAAGATAAAGGAAATTTCTGCAATTTTGCTTAAAAATAAGGAAAATTTCTGCAATTTTGTCCCAAATAAAGGAAATTTCATTAATTTCCCCCACAATAAGGGAAATTTCTGTCTTTTTGCCCCAAAATTAACGGAATTTCTGATTTTTGCTCCAAAATTAGAAGCATTACAGAATTTTTGCCACAAAATAAGGGAAATTTCTGCAATTTTCCTCAAAAAAGAAGAATTTTCTGCCCTTTTGACCCAAAAAAGGGAAATTTCTGAATTTTTGCTCCCAAATAGGTGGAATTTCTGCCTTTTTGCCCCAAAATTAGTGGAATTTTTAAATTTTGCCCCAAAATTAGAAGCATTAGTGCATTTTTGCCCAAAAATATGGGAAATTTCTGCAATTTTGTTCCAAAATAAAGGGAATTTCTGCCTTTCTACCCCAAAATAATGGGAATTTCTTCATTTTTGCCACAAAATAAGGTAAATTTCTGCAATATTATTCTAAAATAAGTTAAATTTTTATACTTTTGCCTCAAAATAAGCAAAATTCCTGCCTTTTAGGCCACAAGTAAGGGGAATTTCTGCATTTTTGCCCCAAATTATGGGAAATTTCTGCATTTTTGCCCAAATATAAGGGTAATTTCTTTATTTTGGGCCTAAAATAAGGGGAATTTCTGCATTTTTGCCCGAAATTAAGGGGAATTTCTGTATTTTTGCCCTGTATTAAGGAAAATTTTTGCATTTTTGCTCCAAAATAAGGGGAATTTCTGCAATTTTTTCCCAAAATTAGGGGAATTTCTGTAATTTTGCCCCACATAAGTGAAATTTCTGCAATTTTGCCCTAAAATTAGGGGAATTTCTGCCTTTTTGCCCCATAATAAGGGAAATTTATGCAATTTTGCACCAAAATAAGGGAATTTTCTTCATTTTTGCTCCAAAATAAAGGGAATTTCTGCCTTTTTGCCCCAAAATGAGGAGAATTTCTGCCTTTTTGCCCCCAAATAAAAGGAATTTCTTCATTTTTGCCACAAAATAATAGGAATTTCTGCCTTTTTGCCCCAAAATTAGTGAAATTTCTGAATTTTGTCCCAAAATTAGTGAAATTTCTGAATTTTGCACCTAAAATAGAAGCATTACTGCTTTTTTGCCCCAAAATATGGGAAATTTCTGCAATTTTGTTACAAAATAAATGAAATTTCTATTATTTTACCACAAAATAATGGGAATTTCTGCATTTTTGCCACAAAATAAGAGAAGTTTCTGCAATTTTATCCTAAAATAAGTTAAATTTCTAAACTTTTGCCTCAAAATAAGGGAAATTTCTGCCTCTTTGGCCAAAAATAAGGAAAATTTCTGACTTTTTGCCAGAAATTAAGGAAAATTTCTGCATTTTTGCCCAAAATTAAGTGGAATTTCTGATTTTTGCACTAAAATAAAAAGAATTTCTTTCTTTAAGGAGAAAAATAAGGAGAATTTCAGTCTTTTGCCCTAAAATAAGGGTAATTTCTGCAATTTGCCCCCTAATAAGTGGAATTTCTGCCTTTATGACCTGAAAGAAGGGGAATTTCTAACATTTTTGCCCAAGATAAGGTGAATTTCTGCAATTTTATCCCAAAATAGGGGAAATTTTTGCAATTTTGTCCAAAAAAGGAAATGTCAGCAATTTTGCCCCACAATAGGGGAATTTCTGCCTTTTTGCCCCAAAATTAGGGGAATTTCTGAATTTTTGCTCCAAAATTAGAAGCATTACTGCATTTTTGCTCCAAAATATGGGAAATTTCTGCAATTTTGTAACAAAATAAGGGAAATTTCAGCAATTTGCCTCGAAAAAGAAGAATTTTCTGCCTTTTTGACCCAAAAAAAGGAAATTTCTCAATTTTTGCTCCCAAATAAGTGGAATTTCTGCCTTTTTGCCCCAAAATTAGTGGAATTTCTAAATTTTGCCCCAAAATTAGAAGCATTAGTGCATTTTTGCCCAAAAATATGGGAAATTTCTGTAATTTTGTTCCAAAATAAAGGGAATTTCTGCCTTTCTACCCCAAAATAATGGGAATTTCTTCATTTTTGCCACAAAATACGGTAAATTTCTGCAATATTATCCTAAAATAAGTTAAATTTCTATACTTTTGCCCCAAAATAAAAGAAATTCCTGCCTTTGTAGCCCCAAATAAGAGGAATTTCTGCATTTTTGCCCCAAATTAAGGGAAATTTCTGCATTTTTCCCCAAAAATAAGGGTAATATCTGTATTTTTGGCCTATAATATGGGGAATTTCTGCATTTTTGCCGCAAAATAAGGGGAATTCCTTGATTTTTGTCCTGTATTAAGGAAAATTTCTGCATTTTTGCTCCAAACTAAGGTGAATTTCTGCAATTTTTCCCCCAAATTATGGGAATTTCTGTAATTTTGCCCCAAATATGGGGAATTTCTGCAATTTTGCCCTAAAATTAGGGGAATTTCTGCAATTTTGCCCCAAAATAAGGGAAATTTCTGTAATTTATCCCCAAAATTAGGGGAATTTATGCCTTTTTGCAACATAATAAGGGAAATTTATGCAATTTTGCACCAAAATAAGGGAATTTTCTTCATTTTTGCTCCAAAATAAAGGGAATTGCTTCCTTTTTGAAACAAAAAAAGGAGAATTTCTGCAATTTTGTTCCAAAATAAGGGGAATTTCTGCATTTTTGCGCCAAAATAAGGAAAATTTCTGCCTTTTTGGCACAAAAAAGGAGGAATTTCAGTCTTTTTGCCCTATAATAAGGGTAATTTCTGCACATTTGACACCAAGTATGCGGTGTTTCTGCATTTTTGACCCGAAATAAGGGGTATTTCTGCAATTTTGCCCCAAAATAAGAGAAATTTTTGCAATTTTGTCCAAAAAAGGAAATGTCAGCAATTTTGCCCCACAATAGGGGAATTTCTGCCTTTTTGCCCCAAAATTAGGGGAATTTCTGAATTTTTGCTCCAAAATTAGAAGCATTACTGCATTCTTACCCCATAATAAAAGAAATTTCTGCAATTTGCCTCAAAATAAAAGAAAATTCTGCAATTTTGTCCCAAAATAGGGATATTTCTGCATTTTTGCCCCAAAATAATAGAGATTTTTGCCTTTTTGCCCCAAAATTAGTGAAATTTCTGAATTTTGCCCCAAAATTAGCAGCATTACTGCATTTTTGCTCCAAAATATGGGAAATTTCTGAAATTTTGTTCCAAAATAAGGGAAATTTCTGCCTCTTTACCCCAAAATAATGGGAATTTCTTCATTTTTGCCACAAAATAAGGGAAGTTTCTGAAATTTTATCTTAAAATAAGTTAAATTTCTATCCTTTTGCCACAAAATAAGGGAAATTTCTGCCTATTTGGCCCAAAATAAGGGGAATTTCTGCATTTTTGCACAAAATTAAGGGAAATTTCTGCATTTTTGCCCAAAATTAAGGGGAATTTCTGCTTTTTTTGCCCTAAAATAAAGAGAATTTCTGCCTTTTTGCCCCAAAATAAGGGTAATTTAGTCTTTTTGACCTAAAATAAGGGTAATTTCTATTTTTGGCCTAAAATAAGAATTTCTGTCTTTTTGCCCTAAAATAAGGAAAATTTCTGCATTTTTGCTCGAAAATAAGGGGAATTTCAGCATTTTTGCCCCAAAATAAAGGAAATTTCTGCCTTTTTGCCCCAAAATTAGGGGAATTTCTGCCTTTTTGCCCCCAAATTAGGTGCATTACTGTGTTTTTGCCCCAAAATAATGGAAATTTATGCATTTATTGCCAAAATTATGTGGAATTTCTGCCTTTTTCCTCTAAAATAAGAAGAATTTCTGCCTTTTTGGCACAAAATAAAAGAAATTTAAGGCTTTTTCCCTAAAATAAGGGTAAGTTCTGGAATTTGCCCCCAAAAAAGCGTAATTTCTGCCCTTTTGCCTTGAAATAAAAGGAATTTCTGTATTTTTGCCACAAGATAAAGGAAATTTCTGCAATTTTGCTTAAAAATAAGGGAAATTTCTGCAATTTTGTCCCAAAAAATAATTTCATTAATTTCCCCCACAATAAGGGGAATTTCTGTCTTTTTGCCCCAAAATTAACGGAATTTCTGATTTTTGCCCCAAAATTAGAAGCATTACAGAATTTTTGCCACAAAATAAGGGAAATTTCAACAATTTGCCTCAAAAAAGAAGAATTTTCTGCCTTTTTGACCCAAAAAAGGGAAAATTTCTGAATTTTTGCCCCCAAATAAGTGGAATTTCTGCCTTTTTGCCCCAAAATTAGTGGAATTTCTAATTTTTGCCCCAAAATTAGAAGCATTAGTACATTTTTGCTTAAAAATATGGGAAATTTCTGCAATTTTGTTCCAAAATAAAAGAAATTTCTGCCTTTCTACCCCAAAATAATGGGAATTTCTTCATTTTTGCCACAAAATAAGGTAAATATCTGCAATATTATCCTAAAATAAGTTAAATTTCTATACTTTTGCCTCAAAATAAGGGAAATTCCTGTTTTTTTAGCCCCAAGTAAGGGGAATTTTTGCATTTTTGCCCCAAATTAAGGAAAATTTCTGCATTTTTGCCCAAAAATAAGGGTAATTTCTTTATTTTTGGCCTAAAATAAGGGGAATTTCTGCCTTTTTGCCCCATAATAAGGGAAATTTATGCAATTTTGCACCAAAATAAGGGAATTTTCTTCATTTTTGCTCCAAAATAGAGGGAATTTCTGCCTTTTTGCCCCAATATGAGGAGAATTTCTGCCTGTTTGCCCCCAAATAATAGGAATTTCTGCTTTTTTGCCACAAAATAATAGGAATTTCTGCCTTTTTGCCCCAAAATTAGTGAAATTTCTGAATTTTGTCCCAAAATTAGTGAAATTTCTGAATTTTGCACCAAAATTAGAAGCATTACTGTTTTTTTGCCCCAAAATATGGGAAATTTCTGCAATTTTGTTACAAAATAAGGGAAATTTCAGCAATTTGCCTCGAAAAAGAAGAATTTTCTGCCTTTTTGACCCAAAAAAAGGAAATTTCTCAATTTTTGCTCCCAAATAAGTGGAATTTCTGCCTTTTTGCCCCAAAATTAGTGGAATTTCTAAATTTTGCCCCAAAATTAGAAGCATTAGTGCATTTTTGCCCAAAAATATGGGAAATTTCTGTAATTTTGTTCCAAAATAAAGGGAATTTCTACCTTTCTACCCCAAAATAATGGGAATTTCTTCATTTTTGCCACAAAATACGGTAAATTTCTGCAATATTATCCTAAAATAGGTTAAATTTCTATACTTTTGCCCCAAAATAAAAGAAATTCCTGCCTTTGTAGCCCCAAATAAGAGGAATTTCTGCATTTTTGCCCAAAATTAAGGGGAATTTCTGCTTTTTTGCCCTAAAATAAAGAGAATTTCTGCCTTTTTGCCCCAAAATAAGGGTAATTTAGTCTTTTTGACCTAAAATAAGGGTAATTTCTATTTTTGGCCTAAAATAAGAATTTCTGTCTTTTTGCCCTAAAATAAGGAAAATTTCTGCATTTTTGCTCGAAAATAAGGGGAATTTCAGCATTTTTGCCCCAAAATAAAGGAAATTTCTGCCTTTTTGCCCCAAAATTAGGGGAATTTCTGCCTTTTTGCCCCCAAATTAGGTGCATTACTGTGTTTTTGCCCCAAAATAATGGAAATTTATGCATTTATTGCCAAAATTATGTGGAATTTCTGCCTTTTTCCTCTAAAATAAGAAGAATTTCTGCCTTTTTGGCACAAAATAAAAGAAATTTAAGGCTTTTTCCCTAAAATAAGGGTAAGTTCTGGAATTTGCCCCCAAAAAAGCGTAATTTCTGCCCTTTTGCCTTGAAATAAAAGGAATTTCTGTATTTTTGCCACAAGATAAAGGAAATTTCTGCAATTTTGCTTAAAAATAAGGGAAATTTCTGCAATTTTGTCCCAAAAAATAATTTCATTAATTTCCCCCACAATAAGGGGAATTTCTGTCTTTTTGCCCCAAAATTAACGGAATTTCTGATTTTTGCCCCAAAATTAGAAGCATTACAGAATTTTTGCCACAAAATAAGGGAAATTTCAACAATTTGCCTCAAAAAAGAAGAATTTTCTGACTTTTTGACCCAAAAAAGGGAAAATTTCTGAATTTTTGCCCCCAAATAAGTGGAATTTCTGCCTTTTTGCCCCAAAATTAGTGGAATTTCTAATTTTTGCCCCTAAATTAGAAGCATTAGTACATTTTTGCTTAAAAATATGGGAAATTTCTGCAATTTTGTTCCAAAATAAAAGAAATTTCTGCCTTTCTACCCCAAAATAATGGGAATTTCTTCATTTTTGCCACAAAATAAGGTAAATATCTGCAATATTATCCTAAAATAAGTTAAATTTCTATACTTTTGCCTCAAAATAAGGGAAATTCCTGTTTTTTTAGCCCCAAGTAAGGGGAATTTTTGCATTTTTGCCCCAAATTAAGGAAAATTTCTGCATTTTTGCCCAAAAATAAGGGTAATTTCTTTATTTTTGGCCTAAAATAAGGGGAATTTCTGCCTTTTTGCCCCATAATAAGGGAAATTTATGCAATTTTGCACCAAAATAAGGGAATTTTCTTCATTTTTGCTCCAAAATAGAGGGAATTTCTGCCTTTTTGCCCCAATATGAGGAGAATTTCTGCCTGTTTGCCCCCAAATAATAGGAATTTCTGCTTTTTTGCCACAAAATAATAGGAATTTCTGCCTTTTTGCCCCAAAATTAGTGAAATTTCTGAATTTTGTCCCAAAATTAGTGAAATTTCTGAATTTTGCACCAAAATTAGAAGCATTACTGTTTTTTTGCCCCAAAATATGGGAAATTTCTGCAATTTTGTTACAAAATAAGGGAAATTTCAGCAATTTGCCTCGAAAAAGAAGAATTTTCTGCCTTTTTGACCCAAAAAAAGGAAATTTCTCAATTTTTGCTCCCAAATAAGTGGAATTTCTGCCTTTTTGCCCCAAAATTAGTGGAATTTCTAAATTTTGCCCCAAAATTAGAAGCATTAGTGCATTTTTGCCCAAAAATATGGGAAATTTCTGTAATTTTGTTCCAAAATAAAGGGAATTTCTACCTTTCTACCCCAAAATAATGGGAATTTCTTCATTTTTGCCACAAAATACGGTAAATTTCTGCAATATTATCCTAAAATAAGTTAAATTTCTATACTTTTGCCCCAAAATAAAAGAAATTCCTGCCTTTGTAGCCCCAAATAAGAGGAATTTCTGCATTTTTGCCCCAAATTAAGGGAAATTTCTGCATTTTTCCCCAAAAATAAGGGTAATATCTGTATTTTTGGCCTAAAATAGGGGGAATTTCTGCATTTTTGCCCCAAAATAAGGGGAATTCCTTGATTTTTGTCCTGTATTAAGGAAAATTTCTGCATTTTTGCTCCAAACTAAGGTGAATTTCTGCAATTTTTCCCCCAAATTATGGGAATTTCTGTAATTTTGCCCCAAATATGGGGAATTTCTGCAATTTTGCCCTAAAATTAGGGGAATTTCTGCAATTTTGCCCCAAAATAAGGGAAATTTCTGTAATTTATCCCCAAAATTAGGGGAATTTATGCCTTTTTGCAACATAATAAGGGAAATTTATGCAATTTTGCACCAAAATAAGGGAATTTTCTTCATTTTTGCTCCAAAATAAAGGGAATTGCTTCCTTTTTGAAACAAAAAAAGGAGAATTTCTGCAATTTTGTTGCAAAATAAGGGGAATTTCTGCATTTTTGCGCCAAAATAAGGAAAATTTCTGCCTTTTTGGCACAAAAAAGGAGGAATTTCAGTCTTTTTGCCCTAAAATAAGGGTAATTTCTGCACATTTGACACCAAGTATGCGGTGTTTCTGCATTTTTGACCCGAAATAAGGGGTATTTCTGCAATTTTGCCCCAAAATAAGAGAAATTTTTGCAATTTTGTCCAAAAAAGGAAATGTCAGCAATTTTGCCCCACAATAGGGGAATTTCTGCCTTTTTGCCCCAAAATTAGGGGAATTTCTGAATTTTTGCTCCAAAATTAGAAGCATTACTGCATTCTTACCCCATAATAAAAGAAATTTCTGCAATTTGCCTCAAAATAAAGGAAAATTCTGCAATTTTGTCCCAAAATAGGGATATTTCTGCATTTTTGCCCCAAAATAATAGGGATTTTTGCCTTTTTGCCCCAAAATTAGTGAAATTTCTGAATTTTGCCCCAAAATTAGCAGCATTACTGCATTTTTTCTCCAAAATATGGGAAATTTCTGAAATTTTGTTCCAAAATAAGGGAAATTTCTGCCTTTTTACCCCAAAATAATGGGAATTTCTGCATTTTTGCCACAAAATAAGGGAAGTTTCTGAAATTTTATCTTAAAATAAGTTTAATTTCTATCCTTTTGCAACAAAATAAGGGAAATTTCTGCCTATTTGGCCCAAAATAAGGGGAATTTCTGCATTTTTGCACAAAATTAAGGGGAATTTCTGCTTTTTTGCCCTAAAATAAAGAGAATTTCTGCCTTTTTGCCCCAAAATAAGGGTAATTTAGTCTTTTTGACCTAAAATAAGGGTAATTTCTATTTTTGGCCTAAAATAATAAGAATTTCTGTCTTTTTGCCCTAAAATAAGGAAAATTTCTGCATTTTTGCTCGAAAATAAGGGGAATTTCAGCATTTTTGCCCCAAAATAAAGGAAATTTCTGCCTTTTTGCCCTAAAATTAGGGGAATTTCTGCCTTTTTGCCCCCAAATTAGGTGCATTACTGTGTTTTTGCCCCAAAATAATGGAAATTTATGCATTTATTGCCAAAATTATGTGGAATTTCTGCCTTTTTCCTCTAAAATAAGAAGAATTTCTGCCTTTTTGGCACAAAATAAAAGAAATTTAAGGCTTTTTCCCTAAAATAAGGGTAAGTTCTGGAATTTGCCCCCAAAAAAGCGTAATTTCTGCCCTTTTGCCTTGAAATAAAAGGAATTTCTGTATTTTTGCCACAAGATAAAGGAAATTTCTGCAATTTTGCTTAAAAATAAGGGAAATTTCTGCAATTTTGTCCCAAAAAAAATTTCATTAATTTCCCCCACAATAAGGGGAATTTCTGTCTTTTTGCCCCAAAATTAACGGAATTTCTGATTTTCGCCCCAAAATTAGAAGCATTACAGAATTTTTGCCACAAAATAAGGGTAATTTCAACAATTTGCTTCAAAAAAGAAGAATTTTCTGCCTTTTTGACCCAAAAAAGGGAAAATTTCTGAATTTTTGCCCCCAAATAAGTGGAATTTCTGCCTTTTTGCCCCAAAATTAGAAGCATTAGTACATTTTTGCTTAAAAATATGGGAAATTTCTGCAATTTTGTTCCAAAATAAAAGAAATTTCTGCCTTTCTACCCCAAAATAATGGGAATTTCTTCATTTTTGCCACAAAATAAGGTAAATATCTGCAATATTATCCTAAAATAAGTTAAATTTCTATACTTTTGCCTCAAAATAAGGGAAATTCCTGTTTTTTTTAGCCCCAAGTAAGGGGAATTTTTGCATTTTTGCCCCAAATTAAGGAAAATTTCTGCATTTTTGCCCAAAAATAAGGGTAATTTCTTTATTTTTGGCCTAAAATAAGGGGAATTTCTGCCTTTTTGCCCCATAATAAGGGAAATTTATGCAATTTTGCACCAAAAT
Organism: Micromys minutus; assembly: GCF_963924665.1. Lineage (NCBI taxonomy): Eukaryota > Metazoa > Chordata > Mammalia > Rodentia > Muridae > Micromys > Micromys minutus. Next base: position 547,995 of record NW_027667727.1, read on the forward strand.
AAGGGAATTTTCTTCATTTTTGCTCCAAAATAGAGGGAATTTCTGCCTTTTTGCCCCAATATGACGAGAATTTCTGCCTGTTTGCCCCCAAATAATAGGAATTTCTGCTTTTTTGCCACAAAATAATAGGAATTTCTGCCTTTTTGCCCCAAAATTAGTGAAATTTCTGAATTTTGTCCCAAAATTAGTGAAATTTCTGAATTTTGCACCAAAATTAGAAGCATTACTGTTTTTTTGCCCCAAAATATGGGAAATTTCTGCAATTTTGTTACAAAATAAGGGAAATTTCAGCAATTTGCCTCGAAAAAGAAGAATTTTCTGCCTTTTTGACCCAAAAAAAGGAAATTTCTCAATTTTTGCTCCCAAATAAGTGGAATTTCTGCCTTTTTGCCCCAAAATTAGTGGAATTTCTAAATTTTGCCCCAAAATTAGAAGCATTAGTGCATTTTTGCCCAAAAAATATGGGAAATTTCTGTAATTTTGTTCCAAAATAAAGGGAATTTCTGCCTTTCTACCCCAAAATAATGGGAATTTCTTCATTTTTGCCACAAAATACGGTAAATTTCTGCAATATTATCCTAAAATAAGTTAAATTTCTATACTTTTGCCCCAAAATAAAAGAAATTCCTGCCTTTGTAGCCCCAAATAAGAGGAATTTCTGCATTTTTGCCCCAAATTAAGAGAAATTTCTGCATTTTTCCCCAAAAATAAGGGTAATATCTGTATTTTTGGCCTAAAATATGGGGAATTTCTGCATTTTTGCCCCAAAATAAGGGGAATTCCTTGATTTTTGTCCTGTATTAAGGAAAATTTCTGCATTTTTGCTCCAAACTAAGGTGAATTTTTGCAATTTTTCCCCCAAATTATGGGAATTTCTGTAATTTTGCCCCAAATATGGGGAATTTCTGCAATTTTGCCCTAAAATTAGGGGAATTTCTGCAATTTTGCCCCAAAATAAGGGAAATTTCTGTAATTTATCCCCAAAATTAGGGGAATTTATGCCTTTTTGCAACATAATAAGGGAAATTTATGCAATTTTGCACCAAAATAAGGGAATTTTCTTCATTTTTGCTCCAAAATAAAGGGAATTGCTTCCTTTTTGAAACAAAAAAAGGAGAATTTCTGCAATTTTGTTCCAAAATAAGGGGAATTTCTGCATTTTTGCGCCAAAATAAGGAAAATTTCTGCCTTTTTGGCACAAAAAAGGAGGAATTTCAGTCTTTTTGCCCTAAAATAAGGGTAATTTCTGCACATTTGGCACCAAGTATGCGGTGTTTCTGCATTTTTGACCCGAAATAAGGGGTATTTCTGCAATTTTGCCCCAAAATAAGAGAAATTTTTGCAATTTTGTCCAAAAAAGGAAATGTCAGCAATTTTGCCCCACAATAGGGGAATTTCTGCCTTTTTGCCCCAAAATTATGGGAATTTCTGAATTTTTGCTCCAAAATTAGAAGCATTACTGCATTCTTACCCCATAATAAAAGAAATTTCTGCAATTTGCCTCAAAATAAAGGAAAATTCTGCAATTTTTTCCCAAAATAGGTATATTTCTGCATTTTTGCCCCAAAATAATAGGGATTTTTGCCTTTTTGCCCCAAAATTAGTGAAATTTCTGAATTTTGCCCCAAAATTAGCAGCATTACTGCATTTTTGCTCCAAAATATGGGAAATTTCTGAAATTTTGTTCCAAAATAAGGGAAATTTCTGCCTTTTTACCCCAAAATAATGGGAATTTCTGCATTTTTGCCACAAAATAAGGGAAGTTTCTGAAATTTTATCTTAAAATAAGTTTAATTTCTATCCTTTTGCCACAAAATAAGGGAAATTTCTGCCTATTTGGCCCAAAATAAGGGGAATTTCTGCATTTTTGCACAAAATTAAGGGAAATTTCTGCATTTTTGCCCAAAATTAAGGGGAATTTCTGCTTTTTTGCCCTAAAATAAAGAGAATTTCTGCCTTTTTGCCCCAAAATAAGGGTAATTTAGTCTTTTTGACCTAAAATAAGGGTAATTTCTATTTTTGGCCTAAAATAATAAGAATTTCTGTCTTTTTGCCCTAAAATAAGGAAAATTTCTGCATTTTTGCTCGAAAATAAGGGGAATTTCAGCATTTTTGCCCCAAAATAAAGGAAATTTCTGCCTTTTTGCCCCAAAATTAGGGGAATTTCTGCCTTTTTGCCCCCAAATTAGGTGCATTACTGTGTTTTTGCCCCAAAATAATGGAAATTTCTGCATTTATTGCCAAAATTATGTGGAATTTCTGCCTTTTTCCTCTAAAATAAGAAGAATTTCTGCCTTTTTGGCACAAAATAAAAGAAATTTAAGGCTTTTTCCCTAAAATAAGGGTAAGTTCTGGAATTGCCCCCAAAAAAGCGTAATTTCTGCCCTTTTGCCTTGAAATAAAAGGAATTTCTGTATTTTTGCCACAAGATAAAAGAAAATTTCTGCAATTTTGCTTAAAAATAAGGGAAATTTCTGCAATTTTGTCCCAAAAAAAATTTCATTAATTTCCCCCACAATAAGGGGAATTTCTGTCTTTTTGCCCCAAAATTAACGGAATTTCTGATTTTTGCCCCAAAATTAGAAGCATTACAGAATTTTTGCCACAAAATAAGGGAAATTTCAACAATTTGCCTCAAAAAAGAAGAATTTTCTGCCTTTTTGACCCAAAAAAGGGAAATTTCTGAATTTTTGCCCCCAAATAAGTGGAATTTCTGCCTTTTTGCCCCAAAATTAGTGGAATTTCTAAATTTTGCCCCAAAATTAGAAGCATTAGTGCATTTTTGCTTAAAAATATGGGAAATTTTTGCAATTTTGTTCCAAAATAAAAGAAATTTCTGCCTTTCTACCCTAAAATAATGGGAATTTCTTCATTTTTGCCACAAAATAAGGTAAATATCTGCAATATTATCTTAAAATAAGTTAAATTTCTATACTTTTGCCTCAAATAAGGAAAATTCCTGCCTTTTTAGCCCCAAGTAAAGGGAAATTTTGCATTTTTGCCCCAAATTAAGGGAAATTTCTGCATTTTTGCCCAAAAATAAGGGTAATTTCTTTATTTTTGGCCTAAAATAAGGGGAATTTCTGCCTTTTTGCCCCATAATAAGGGAAATTTATGCAATTTTGCACCAAAATAAGGGAATTTTCTTCATTTTTGCTCCAAAATAGAGGGAATTTCTGCCTTTTTGCCCCAATATGAGAATTTCTGCCTGTTTGCCCCCAAATAAAAGGAATTTCTGCTTTTTTGCCACAAAATAATAGGAATTTCTGCCTTTTTGCCACAAAATTAATGAAATTTCTGAATTTTGTCACAAAATTATTGAAATTTCTGAATTTTGCACCAAAATTAGAAGCATTACTGTTTTTTGCCCCAAAATATGGGAAATTTCTGCAATTTTGTTACAAAATAAGGGAAATTTCAGCAATTTGCCTCGAAAAAGAAGAATTTTCTGCCTTTTTGACCAAAAAAAAGGAAAGTTCTCAATTTTTGCTCCCAAATAAGTGGAATTTCTGCCTTTTTGCCCCAAAATTAGTGGAATTTCTAAATTTTGCCCCAAAATTAGAAGCATTAGTGCATTTTTGCCCAAAAATATGGGAAATTTCTGTAATTTTGTTCCAAAATAAAGGGAATTTCTGCCTTTCTACCTCAAAATAATGGGAATTTCTTCATTTTTGCCACAAAATATGGTAAATTTCTGCAATATTATCCTAAAATAAGTTAAATTTCTATACTTTTGCCCCAAAATAAAAGAAATTCTTGCCTTTGTAGCCCCAAATAAGAGGAATTTCTGCATTTTTGCCCCAAATTAAGGGAAATTTCTGCATTTTTCCCCAAAAATAAGGGTAATTTCTGTATTTTTGGCCTAAAATATGGGGAAATTCTGCATTTTTGCCCCAAAATAAGGGGAATTCCTTGATTTTTGTCCTGTATTAAGGAAAATTTCTGCATTTTTGCTCCAAACTAAGGTGAATTTCTGCAATTTTTCCCCCAAATTATGGGAATTTCTTTAATTTTGCCCCAAATAAGGGGAATTTCTGCAATTTTGCCCTAAAATTAGGGGAATTTCTGCAATTTTGCCCCAAAATAAGGGAAATTTCTGTAATTTTTCCCCAAAATTAGGGGAATTTATGCCTTTTTGCCACATAATAAGGGAAATTTATGCAATTTTGCACCAAAATAAGGGAATTTTCTTCATTTTTGCTCCAAAATAAAGGGAATTGCTTCCTTTTTGAAACAAAAAAAGGAGAATTTCTGCAATTTTGTTCCAAAATAAGGGGAATTTCTGCATTTTTGCGCCAAAATAAGGAAAATTTCTGCCTTTTTGGCACAAAAAAGGGGGAATTTCAGTCTTTTTGCCCTAAAATAAGGGTAATTTCTGCACATTTGACACCAAGTATGCGGTGTTTCTGCATTTTTGACCCGAAATAAGGGGTATTTCTGCAATTTTGCCCCAAAATAAGAGAAATTTTTGCAATTTTGTCCCAAAAAAGGGTAATTTCAGCAATTTTGCCCCACAATAAGGGGAATTTCTGCCTTTTGCCCCAAAATAAGGGGAATTTCTGCATTTATGCCAAAAAATTAGAGGCATTACTGTGTTTTTGCCCCAAAATAACTGAAATTTCTGCATTTTTCCCCAAAATTAATTGGAATTTCTGCCTTTTTGACCTAAAATAAGAAGAATTTCTGCTTTTTTGGCACAAAATAAGGGGAATTTCAGTCTTCTTCCCTTAAATAATTTTAATTTCTGCAATTTGCCCCCAAATTAGCAGAATTTCTGCCTTTTTGACCTAAAATGAGGGGAATTTCTGGATTTTTGTCCCATGATAAGGAAAATTTCTGCAAATTTGCCCAAAAATAAAGGAAATTTCTTCCTTTTTGCCCCAATATGAAGAGAATTTCTGCCTTTTTGCCCCCAAATAAAAGGAATTTATGCATTTTTTCCCCAAAATAATAGGAATTTCTGCCTTTTTGCCCCAAAATTAGTTAAATTTATGAATGTTGTTCCAAAATAAGTAAAATTTCTGAATTTTGCCCCAAAATTAGAAGCATTACTGCTTTTTTGCCCCAAAATATGGGAAATTTTTGCAATTTTGTTCCAAAATAAGGGAAATTTCTGCCTTTTTACCCCAAAATAATGGGAATTTCTGCATTTTTTGCCACAAAATAAGGGAAGTTTCGGCAATTTTATCTTAAAATAAGTTAAATTTCTATCCTTTTGCCTCAAAATAAGGGAAATTTCTGCCTATTTGGCCCAAAATAAGGTGAATTTCTGCATTTTTGCCCAAAATTCAGGGGAATTTCTGCCTTTTTGCCCTAAAATAAGAGGAATTTCTGCCTTTTTGCCCCAAAACAAAATGAATTTAGTTTTTTTGGCCTAAAATAAGGGTAATTTCTATTTTTGGCCCAAAATAATGGAATTTCTTTCTTTTTGCTCTAAAATAAGGAAAATTTCTGCATTTTTGCTCCAAAATAAGGGGAATTTCAGCATTTTTGCCCCAAAATAAGGTGAATTTCTGCCATTTTGCCTCAAAATTAGGGGAATTTTTGCCTTTTTGCCAGCAAATTAGGTGCATTACTGTCTTTTTGTAAAAAATAAGGAAAATTTCTGCATTTTTGCCCAAAATTAAGTGGAATTTCTGATTTTTGCCCTAAAATAAAAAGAATTTCTGCCTTTAAAGCAAAAAATAAGGGCAATGTCAGTCTTTTGCCCTAAAATAAGGGTAATTTCTGCAATTTGCCCCCTAATAAGTGGAATTTCTGCCTTTATGACCTGAAAGAAGGGAAATTTCTAACATTTTTGCCCAAGATAAGGGATATTTCTGCAATTTTATCCCAAAATAGGGGAAATTTTTGCAATTTTGTCCAAAAAATGGAAATGTCAGTAATTTTGCCCCACAATAGGGGAATTTCTGCCTTTTTGCCCCAAAATTAGTGAAATTTCTGAATTTTGCCCCAAAATTAGCAGCATTACTGCATTTTTGCCCCAAAATATGTGAAATTTCTGCAATTTTGTTCCAAAATAAGGGAAATTTCTGCCTTTTTACCCCAAAATAATGGGAATTTCTGCATTTTTGCCAAAAAAATAAGGGAAATTTCTGCAATTTTATGCTAAAATAAGTTAAATTTCTATCCTTTTGCCTCAAAATAAGGGAAATTTCTGCTTATTTGGCCCAAAATAAGGGGAATTTCTGCATTTTTACCCAAAATTAAGGGAAATTTCTGCATTTTTGCCCAAAATTAAGGGGAATTTCTGCCTTTTTGCCCTAAAATAAGGGGAATTTCTGCCTTTTTGCCGCAAAATACGGGAATTTAGTATTTTTGGCCTAAAATAAGGGTAATTTCTATTTTTGGCATAAAATAATGAGAATTTCTGTCTTTTTGCCCTAAAATAGGGAAATTTCTTCATTTTTGTTCCAAAATAAGGTGAATTTTAGCATTTTTGCCCCAAAATAAGGGGAATTTCTGCCTTTTTGCCCCAAAATTAAGGGAATTTCTGACTTTTTGCCCCCAAATTAGGTGCATTACTGTCTTTTTGCCCCAAAATAATGGAAATTTCTGCATTTTTGGCCAAAATTATGTGGAATTTCTGCATTTTTGCTCTAAAATAAGAAGAATTTCTGCCTTTTTAGCACATAATAAGAGGAATTTCAGGCTTATTCCCTAAAATAAGGTTAATTTCTGGAATTTGCCCCCAAAAAAGCGTAATTTCTGCTCTTTTGCCCAGAAATAAAAGGAATTTCTGTATTTTTGCCACAAGATAAAGGAAATTTCTGCAATTTTGCTTAAAAATAAGGAAAATTTCTTCAATTTTGTCCCAAATAAAGGAAATTTCATTAATTTCCCCCACAATAAGGGAAATTTCTGTCTTTTTGCCCCAAAATTAACGGAATTTCTGATTTTTGCTCCAAAATTAGAAGCATTACAGAATTTTTGCCACAAAATAAGGGAAATTTCTGCAATTTTCCTCAAAAAAGAAGAATTTTCTGCCCTTTTGACCCAAAAAAGGGAAATTTCTGAATTTTTGCTCCCAAATAGGTGGAATTTCTGCCTTTTTGCCCCAAAATTAGTGGAATTTTTAAATTTTGCCCCAAAATTAGAAGCATTAGTGCATTTTTGCCCAAAAATATGGGAAATTTCTGCAATTTTGTTCCAAAATAAAGGGAATTTCTGCCGTTCTACCCCAAAATAATGGGAATTTCTTCATTTTTGCCACAAAATAAGGTAAATTTCTGCAATATTATTCTAAAATAAGTTAAATTTTTATACTTTTGCCTCAAAATAAGCAAAATTCCTGCCTTTTAGGCCACAAGTAAGGGGAATTTCTGCATTTTTGCCCCAAATTATGGGAAATTTCTGCATTTTTGCCCAAATATAAGGGTAATTTCTTTATTTTGGGCCTAAAATAAGGGGAATTTCTGCATTTTTGCCCGAAATTAAGGGGAATTTCTGTATTTTTGCCCTGTATTAAGGAAAATTTTTGCATTTTTGCTCCAAAATAAGGGGAATTTCTGCAATTTTTTCCCAAAATTAGGGGAATTTCTGTAATTTTGCCCCACATAAGTGAAATTTCTGCAATTTTGCCCTAAAATTAGGGGAATTTCTGCCTTTTTGCCCCATAATAAGGGAAATTTATGCAATTTTGCACCAAAATAAGGGAATTTTCTTCATTTTTGCTCCAAAATAAAGGGAATTTCTGCCTTTTTGCCCCAAAATGAGGAGAATTTCTGCCTTTTTGCCCCCAAATAAAAGGAATTTCTTCATTTTTGCCACAAAATAATAGGAATTTCTGCCTTTTTGCCCCAAAATTAGTGAAATTTCTGAATTTTGTCCCAAAATTAGTGAAATTTCTGAATTTTGCACCTAAAATAGAAGCATTACTGCTTTTTTGCCCCAAAATATGGGAAATTTCTGCAATTTTGTTACAAAATAAATGAAATTTCTATTATTTTACCACAAAATAATGGGAATTTCTGCATTTTTGCCACAAAATAAGAGAAGTTTCTGCAATTTTATCCTAAAATAAGTTAAATTTCTAAACTTTTGCCTCAAAATAAGGGAAATTTCTGCCTCTTTGGCCAAAAATAAGGAAAATTTCTGACTTTTTGCCAGAAATTAAAGAAAATTTCTGCATTTTTGCCCAAAATTAAGTGGAATTTCTGATTTTTGCACTAAAATAAAAAGAATTTCTTTCTTTAAGGAGAAAAATAAGGAGAATTTCAGTCTTTTGCCCTAAAATAAGGGTAATTTCTGCAATTTGCCCCCTAATAAGTGGAATTTCTGCCTTTATGACCTGAAAGAAGGGGAATTTCTAACATTTTTGCCCAAGATAAGGTGAATTTCTGCAATTTTATCCCAAAATAGGGGAAATTTTTGCAATTTTGTCCAAAAAAGGAAATGTCAGCAATTTTGCCCCACAATAGGGGAATTTCTGCCTTTTTGCCCCAAAATTAGGGGAATTTCTGAATTTTTGCTCCAAAATTAGAAGCATTACTGCATTTTTGCTCCAAAATATGGGAAATTTCTGCAATTTTGTAACAAAATAAGGGAAATTTCAGCAATTTGCCTCGAAAAAGAAGAATTTTCTGCCTTTTTGACCCAAAAAAAGGAAATTTCTCAATTTTTGCTCCCAAATAAGTGGAATTTCTGCCTTTTTGCCCCAAAATTAGTGGAATTTCTAAATTTTGCCCCAAAATTAGAAGCATTAGTGCATTTTTGCCCAAAAATATGGGAAATTTCTGTAATTTTGTTCCAAAATAAAGGGAATTTCTGCCTTTCTACCCCAAAATAATGGGAATTTCTTCATTTTTGCCACAAAATACGGTAAATTTCTGCAATATTATCCTAAAATAAGTTAAATTTCTATACTTTTGCCCCAAAATAAAAGAAATTCCTGCCTTTGTAGCCCCAAATAAGAGGAATTTCTGCATTTTTGCCCCAAATTAAGGGAAATTTCTGCATTTTTCCCCAAAAATAAGGGTAATATCTGTATTTTTGGCCTATAATATGGGGAATTTCTGCATTTTTGCCCCAAAATAAGGGGAATTCCTTGATTTTTGTCCTGTATTAAGGAAAATTTCTGCATTTTTGCCCCAAACTAAGGTGAATTTCTGCAATTTTTCCCCCAAATTTTGGGAATTTCTGTAATTTTGCCCCAAATATGGGGAATTTCTGCAATTTTGCCCTAAAATTAGGGGAATTTCTGCAATTTTGCCCCAAAATAAGGGAAATTTCTGTAATTTATCCCTAAAATTAGGGGAATTTATGCCTTTTTGCAACATAATAAGGGAAATTTATGCAATTTTGCACCAAAATAAGGGAATTTTCTTCATTTTTGCTCCAAAATAAAGGGAATTGCTTCCTTTTTGAAACAAAAAAGGAGAATTTCTGCAATTTTGTTCCAAAATAAGGGGAATTTCTGCATTTTTGCGCCAAAATAAGGAAAATTTCTGCCTTTTTGGCACAAAAAAGGAGGAATTTCAGTCTTTTTGCCCTAAAATAAGGGTAATTTCTGCACATTTGACACCAAGTATGCGGTGTTTCTGCATTTTTGACCCGAAATAAGGGGTATTTCTGCAATTTTGCCCCAAAATAAGAGAAATTTTTGCAATTTTGTCCAAAAAAGGAAATGTCAGCAATTTTGCCCCACAATAGGGGAATTTCTGCCTTTTTGCCCCAAAATTAGGGGAATTTCTGAATTTTTGCTCCAAAATTAGAAGCATTACTGCATTCTTACCCCATAATAAAAGAAATTTCTGCAATTTGCCTCAAAATAAAGGAAAATTCTGCAATTTTGTCCCAAAATAGGGATATTTCTGCATTTTTGCCCCAAAATAATAGGGATTTTTGCGTTTTTGCCCCAAAATTAGTGAAATTTCTGAATTTTGCCCCAAAATTAGCAGCATTACTGCATTTTTGCTCCAAAATATGGGAAATTTCTGAAATTTTGTTCCAAAATAAGGGAAATTTCTGCCTTTTTACCCCAAAATAATGGGAATTTCTGCATTTTTGCCACAAAATAAGGGAAGTTTCTGAAATTTTATCTTAAAATAAGTTAAATTTCTATCCTTTTGCCACAAAATAAGGGAAATTTCTGCCTATTTGGCCCAAAATAAGGGGAATTTCTGCATTTTTGCACAAAATTAAGGGAAATTTCTGCATTTTTGCCCAAAATTAAGGGGAATTTCTGCTTTTTTGCCCTAAAATAAAGAGAATTTCTGCCTTTTTGCCCCAAAATAAGGGTAATTTAGTCTTTTTGACCTAAAATAAGGGTAATTTCTATTTTTGGCCAAAAATAATAAGAATTTCTGTCTTTTTGCCCTAAAATAAGGAAAATTTCTGCATTTTTGCTCGAAAATAAAGGGAATTTCAGCATTTTTGCCCCAAAATAAAGGAAATTTCTGCCTTTTTGCCCTAAAATTAGGGGAATTTCTGCCTTTTTGCCCCCAAATTAGGTGCATTACTGTGTTTTTGCCCCAAAATAATGGAAATTTCTGCATTTATTGCCAAAATTATGTGGAATTTCTGCCTTTTTCCTCTAAAATAAGAAGAATTTCTGCCTTTTTGGCACAAAATAAAAGAAATTTAAGGCTTTTTCCCTAAAATAAGGGTAAGTTCTGGAATTTGCCCCCAAAAAAGCGTAATTTCTGCCCATTTGCCTTGAAATAAAAGGAATTTCTGTATTTTTGCCACAAGATAAAGGAAATTTCTGCAATTTTGCTTAAAAATAAGGGAAATTTCTGCAATTTTGTCCCAAAAAATAATTTCATTAATTTCCCCCACAATAAGGGGAATTTCTGTCTTTTTGCCCCAAAATTAACGGAATTTCTGATTTTTGCCCCAAAATTAGAAGCATTACAGAATTTTTGCCACAAAATAAGGGAAATTTCAACAATTTGCCTCAAAAAAGAAGAATTTTCTGCCTTTTTGACCCAAAAAAGGGAAAATTTCTGAATTTTTGCCCCCAAATAAGTGGAATTTCTGCCTTTTTGCCCCAAAATTAGTGGAATTTCTAATTTTTGCCCCAAAATTAGAAGCATTAGTACATTTTTGCTTAAAAATATGGGAAATTTCTGCAATTTTGTTCCAAAATAAAAGAAATTTCTGCCTTTCTACCCCAAAATAATGGGAATTTCTTCATTTTTGCCACAAAATAAGGTAAATATCTGCAATATTATCCTAAAATAAGTTAAATTTCTATACTTTTGCCTCAAAATAAGGGAAATTCCTGTTTTTTTAGCCCCAAGTAAGGGGAATTTTTGCATTTTTGCCCCAAATTAAGGAAAATTTCTGCATTTTTGCCCAAAAATAAGGGTAATTTCTTTATTTTTGGCCTAAAATAAGGGGAATTTCTGCCTTTTTGCCCCATAATAAGGGAAATTTATGCAATTTTGCACCAAAATAAGGGAATTTTCTTCATTTTTGCTCCAAAATAGAGGGAATTTCTGCCTTTTTGCCCCAATATGACGAGAATTTCTGCCTGTTTGCCCCCAAATAATAGGAAATTCTGCTTTTTTGCCACAAAATAATAGGAATTTCTGCCTTTTTGCCCCAAAATTAGTGAAATTTCTGAATTTTGTCCCAAAATTAGTGAAATTTCTGAATTTTGCACCAAAATTAGAAGCATTACTGTTTTTTTGCCCCAAAATATGGGAAATTTCTGCAATTTTGTTACAAAATAAGGGAAATTTCAGCAATTTGCCTCGAAAAAGAAGAATTTTCTGCCTTTTTGACCCCAAAAAAGGAAATTTCTCAATTTTTGCTCCCAAATAAGTGGAATTTCTGCCTTTTTGCCCCAAAATTAGTGGAATTTCTAAATTTTGCCCCAAAATTAGAAGCATTAGTGCATTTTTGCCCAAAAATATGGGAAATTTCTGTAATTTTGTTCCAAAATAAAGGGAATTTCTGCCTTTCTACCCCAAAATAATGGGAATTTCTTCATTTTTGCCACAAAATACGGTAAATTTCTGCAATATTATCCTAAAATAAGTTAAATTTCTATACTTTTGCCCCAAAATAAAAGAAATTCCTGCCTTTGTAGCGCCAAATAAGAGGAATTTCTGCATTTTTGCCCCAAATTAAGGGAAATTTCTGCATTTTTCCCCAAAAATAAGGGTAATATCTGTATTTTTGGCCTAAAATATGGGGAATTTCTGCATTTTTGCCCCAAAATAAGGGGAATTCCTTGATTTTTGTCCTGTATTAAGGAAAATTTCTGCATTTTTGCTCCAAACTAAGGTGAATTTCTGCAATTTTTCCCCCAAATTATGGGAATTTCTGTAATTTTGCCCCAAATATGGGGAATTTCTGCAATTTTGCCCTAAAATTAGGGGAATTTCTGCAATTTTGCCCCAAAATAAGGGAAATTTCTGTAATTTATCCCCAAAATTAGGGGAATTTATGCCTTTTTGCAACATAATAAGGGAAATTTATGCAATTTTGCACCAAAATAAGGGAATTTTCTTCATTTTTGCTCCAAAATAAAGGGAATTGCTTCCTTTTTGAAACAAAAAAAGGAGAATTTCTGCAATTTTGTTCCAAAATAAGGGGAATTTCTGCATTTTTGCGCCAAAATAAGGAAAATTTCTGCCTTTTTGGCACAAAAAAGGAGGAATTTCAGTCTTTTTGCCCTAAAATAAGGGTAATTTCTGCACATTTGACACCAAGTATGCGGTGTTTCTGCATTTTTGACCCGAAATAAGGGGTATTTCTGCAATTTTGCCCCAAAATAAGAGAAATTTTTGCAATTTTGTCCAAAAAAGGAAATGTCAGCAATTTTGCCCCACAATAGGGGAATTTCTGCCTTTTTGCCCCAAAATTAGGGGAATTTCTGAATTTTTGCTCCAAAATTAGAAGCATTACTGCATTCTTACCCCATAATAAAAGAAATTTCTGCAATTTGCCTCAAAATAAAGGAAAATTCTGCAATTTTGTCCCAAAATAGGGATATTTCTGCATTTTTGCCCCAAAATAATAGGGATTTTTGCCTTTTTGCCCCAAAATTAGTGAAATTTCTGAATTTTGCCCCAAAATTAGCAGCATTACTGCATTTTTGCTCCAAATTATGGGAAATTTCTGAAATTTTGTTCCAAAATAAGGGAAATTTCTGCCTTTTTACCCCAAAATAATGGGAATTTCTGCATTTTTGCCACAAAATAAGGGAAGTTTCTGAAATTTTATCTTAAAATAAGTTAAATTTCTATCCTTTTGCCACAAAATAAGGGAAATTTCTGCCTATTTGGCCCAAAATAAGGGGAATTTCTGCATTTTTGCACAAAATTAAGGGAAATTTCTGCATTTTTGCCCAAAATTAAGGGGAATTTCTGCTTTTTTGCCCTAAAATAAAGAGAATTTCTGCCTTTTTGCCCCAAAATAAGGGTAATTTAGTCTTTTTGACCTAAAATAAGGGTAATTTCTATTTTTGGCCAAAAATAATAAGAATTTCTGTCTTTTTGCCCTAAAATAAGGAAAATTTCTGCATTTTTGCTCGAAAATCAAGGGAATTTCAGCATTTTTGCCCCAAAATAAAGGAAATTTCTGCCTTTTTGCCCTAAAATTAGGGGAATTTCTGCCTTTTTGCCCCCAAATTAGGTGCATTACTGTGTTTTTGCCCCAAAATAATGGAAATTTCTGCATTTATTGCCAAAATTATGTGGAATTTCTGCCTTTTTCCTCTAAAATAAGAAGAATTTCTGCCTTTTTGGCACAAAATAAAAGAAATTTAAGGCTTTTTCCCTAAAATAAGGGTAAGTTCTGGAATTTGCCCCCAAAAAAGCGTAATTTCTGCCCTTTTGCCTTGAAATAAAAGGAATTTCTGTATTTTTGCCACAAGATAAAGGAAATTTCTGCAATTTTGCTTAAAAATAAGGGAAATTTCTGCAATTTTGTCCCAAAAAAAAATTTCATTAATTTCCCCCACAATAAGGGGAATTTCTGTCTTTTTGCCCCAAAATTAACGGAATTTCTGATTTTTGCCCCAAAATTAGAAGCATTACAGAATTTTTGCCACAAAATAAGGGTAATTTCAACAATTTGCTTCAAAAAAGAAGAATTTTCTGCCTTTTTGACCCAAAAAAGGGAAAATTTCTGAATTTTTGCCCCCAAATAAGTGGAATTTCTGCCTTTTTGCCCCAAAATTAGTGTAATTTCTAATTTTTGCCCCAAAATTAGAAGCATTAGTACATTTTTGCTTAAAAATATGGGAAATTTCTGCAATTTTGTTCCAAAATAAAAGAAATTTCTGCCTTTCTACCCCAAAATAATGGGAATTTCTTCATTTTTGCCACAAAATAAGGTAAATATCTGCAATATTATCCTAAAATAAGTTAAATTTCTATACTTTTGCCTGAAAATAAGGGAAATTCCTGTTTTTTTAGCCCCAAGTAAGGGGAATTTTTGCATTTTTGCCCCAAATTAAGGAAAATTTCTGCATTTTTGCCCAAAAATAAGGGTAATTTCTTTATTTTTGGCCTAAAATAAGGGGAATTTCTGCCTTTTTGCCCCATAATAAGGGAAATTTATGCAATTTTGCACCAAAATAAGGGAATTTTCTTCATTTTTGCTCCAAAATAGAGGGAATTTCTGCCTTTTTGCCCCAATATGACGAGAATTTCTGCCTGTTTGCCCCCAAATAATAGGAATTTCTGCTTTTTTGCCACAAAATAATAGGAATTTCTGCCTTTTTGCCCCAAAATTAGTGAAATTTCTGAATTTTGTCCCAAAATTAGTGAAATTTCTGAATTTTGCACCAAAATTAGAAGCATTACTGTTTTTTTGCCCCAAAATATGGGAAATTTCTGCAATTTTGTTACAAAATAAGGGAAATTTCAGCAATTTGCCTCGAAAAAGAAGAATTTTCTGCCTTTTTGACCCAAAAAAAGGAAATTTCTCAATTTTTGCTCCCAAATAAGTGGAATTTCTGCCTTTTTGCCCCAAAATTAGTGGAATTTCTAAATTTTGCCCCAAAATTAGAAGCATTAGTGCATTTTTGCCCAAAAATATGGGAAATTTCTGTAATTTTGTTCCAAAATAAAGGGAATTTCTGCCTTTCTACCACAAAATAATGGGAATTTCTTCATTTATGCCACAAAATACGGTAAATTTCTGCAATATTATCCTAAAATAAGTTAAATTTCTATACTTTTGCCCCAAAATAAAAGAAATTCCTGCCTTTGTAGCCCCAAATAAGAGGAATTTCTGCATTTTTGCCCCAAATTAAGGGAAATTTCTGCATTTTTCCCCAAAAATAAGGGTAATATCTGTATTTTTGGCCTAAAATATGGGGAATTTCTGCATTTTTGCCCCAAAATAAGGGGAATTCCTTGATTTTTGTCCTGTATTAAGGAAAATTTCTGCATTTTTGCTCCAAACTAAGGTGAATTTTTGCAATTTTTCCCCCAAATTATGGGAATTTCTGTAATTTTGCCCCAAATATGGGGAATTTCTGCAATTTTGCCCTAAAATTAGGGGAATTTCTGCAATTTTGCCCCAAAATAAGGGAAATTTCTGTAATTTATCCCCAAAATTAGGGGAATTTATGCCTTTTTGCAACATAATAAGGGAAATTTATGCAATTTTGCACCAAAATAAGGGAATTTTCTTCATTTTTGCTCCAAAATAAAGGGAATTGCTTCCTTTTTGAAACAAAAAAAGGAGAATTTCTGCAATTTTGTTCCAAAATAAGGGGAATTTCTGCATTTTTGCGCCAAAATAAGGAAAATTTCTGCCTTTTTGGCACAAAAAAGGAGGAATTTCAGTCTTTTTGCCCTAAAATAAGGGTAATTTCTGCACATTTGGCACCAAGTATGCGGTGTTTCTGCATTTTTGACCCGAAATAAGGGGTATTTCTGCAATTTTGCCCCAAAATAAGAGAAATTTTTGCAATTTTGTCCAAAAAAGGAAATGTCAGCAATTTTGCCCCACAATAGGGGAATTTCTGCCTTTTTGCCCCAAAATTATGGGAATTTCTGAATTTTTGCTCCAAAATTAGAAGCATTACTGCATTCTTACCCCATAATAAAAGAAATTTCTGCAATTTGCCTCAAAATAAAGGAAAATTCTGCAATTTTTTCCCAAAATAGGGATATTTCTGCATTTTTGCCCCAAAATAATAGGGATTTTTGCCTTTTTGCCCCAAAATTAGTGAAATTTCTGAATTTTGCCCCAAAATTAGCAGCATTACTGCATTTTTGCTCCAAAATATGGGAAATTTCTGAAATTTTGTTCCAAAATAAGGGAAATTTCTGCCTTTTTACCCCAAAATAATGGGAATTTCTGCATTTTTGCCACAAAATAAGGGAAGTTTCTGAAATTTTATCTTAAAATAAGTTTAATTTCTATCCTTTTGCCACAAAATAAGGGAAATTTCTGCCTATTTGGCCCAAAATAAGGGGAATTTCTGCATTTTTGCACAAAATTAAGGAAAATTTCTGCATTTTTGCCCAAAATTAAGGGGAATTTCTGCTTTTTTGCCCTAAAATAAAGAGAATTTCTGCCTTTTTGCCCCAAAATAAGGGTAATTTAGTCTTTTTGACCTAAAATAAGGGTAATTTCTATTTTTGGCCTAAAATAATAAGAATTTCTGTCTTTTTGCCCTAAAATAAGGAAAATTTCTGCATTTTTGCTCGAAAATAAGGGGAATTTCAGCATTTTTGCCCCAAAATAAAGGAAATTTCTGCCTTTTTGCCCCAAAATTAGGGGAATTTCTGCCTTTTTGCCCCCAAATTAGGTGCATTACTGTGTTTTTGCCCCAAAATAATGGAAATTTCTGCATTTATTGCCAAAATTATGTGGAATTTCTGCCTTTTTCCTCTAAAATAAGAAGAATTTCTACCTTTTTGGCACAAAATAAAAGAAATTTAAGGCTTTTTCCCTAAAATAAGGGTAAGTTCTGGAATTTGCCCCCAAAAAAGCGTAATTTCTGCCCTTTTGCCTTGAAATAAAAGGAATTTCTGTATTTTTGCCACAAGATAAAGGAAATTTCTGCAATTTTGCTTAAAAATAAGGGAAATTTCTGCAATTTTGTCCCAAAAAAAAAATTTCATTAATTTCCCCCACAATAAGGGGAATTTCTGTCTTTTTGCCCCAAAATTAACGGAATTTCTGATTTTTGCCCCAAAATTAGAAGCATTACAGAATTTTGGCCACAAAATAACGGAAATTTCAACAATTTGCCTCAAAAAAAAAAGAATTTTCTGCCTTTTTGACCCAAAAAAGGGAAAATTTCTGAATTTTTGCCCCCAAATAAGTGGAATTTCTGCCTTTTTGCCCCAAAATTAGTGGAATTTCTAATTTTTGCCCCAAAATTAGAAGCATTAGTACATTTTTGCTTAAAAATATGGGAAATTTCTGCAATTTTGTTTCAAAATAAAAGAAATTTCTGCCTTTCTACCCCAAAATAATGGGAATTTCTTCATTTTTGCCACAAAATAAGGTAAATATCTGCAATATTATCCTAAAATAAGTTAAATTTCTATACTTTTGCCTCAAAATAAGGGAAATTCCTGCCTTTTTAGCCCCAAGTAAGGGGAATTTTTGCATTTTTGCCCCAAATTAAGGAAAATTTCTGCATTTTTGCCCAAAAATAAGGGTAATTTCTGTATTTTTGGCCTAAAATAAGGGGAATTTCTGCCTTTTTGCCCCATAATAAGGGAAATTTATGCAATTTTGCACCAAAATAAGGGAATTTTCTTCATTTTTGCTCCAAAATAGAGGGAATTTCTGCCTTTTTGCCCCAATATGAGGAGAATTTCTGCCTGTTTGCCCCCAAAAAATAGGAATTTCTGCTTTTTTGCCACAAAATAATAGGAATTTCTGCTTTTTTGCCCCAAAATTAGTGAAATTTCTGAATTTTGTCCCAAAATTAGTGAAATTTCTGAATTTTGCACCAATATTAGAAGCATTACTGTTTTTTTGCCCCAAAATATGGGAAATTTCTGCAATTTTGTTACAAAATAAGGGAAATTTCAGCAATTTGCCTCGAATAAGAAGAATTTTCTGCCTTTTTGAACCAAAAAAAGGAAATTTCTCAATTTTTGCTCCCAAATAAGTGGAATTTCTGCCTTTTTGCCCCAAAATTAGTGGAATTTCTAAATTTTGCCCCAAAATTAGAAGCATTAGTGCATTTTTGTCCAAAAATATGGGAAATTTCTGTAATTTTGTTCCAAAATAAAGGGAATTTCTGCCTTTCTACCCCAAAATAATGGGAATTTCTTCATTTTTGCCACAAAATACGGTAAATTTCTGCAATATTATCCTAAAATAAGTTAAATTTCTATATTTTGCCCCAAACTAAAAGAAATTCCTGCCTTTGTAGCCCCAAATAAGAGGAATTTCTGCATTTTTGCCCCAAATTAAGGGAAATTTCTGCATTTTTCCCCAAAAATAAGGGTAATATCTGTATTTTTGGCCTAAAATATGGGGAATTTCTGCATTTTTGCCCCAAAATAAGGAGAATTCCTTGATTTTTGTCCTGTATTAAAAAAAATTTCTGCATTTTTGCTCCAAACTAAGGTGAATTTCTGCAGTTCTTCCCCCAAATTATGGGAATTTCTGTAATTTTGCCCCAAATAAGGGGAATTTCTGCAATTTTGCCCTAAAATTAGGGGAATTTCTGCAATTTTGCCCCAAAATAAGGGAAATTTCTGTAATTTTTCCCCAAAATTAGGGGAATTTATGCCTTTTTGCCACATAATAAGGGAAATTTATGCAATTTTGCACCAAAATAAGGGAATTTTCTTCATTTTTGCTCCAAAATAAAGGGAATTGCTTCCTTTTTGAAACAAAAAAAGGAAAATTTCTGCAATTTTGTTCCAAAATAAGGGGAATTTCTGCATTTTTGCGCCAAAATAAGGAAAATTTCTGCCTTTTTGGCACAAAAAAGGGGGAATTTCAGTCTTTTTGCCCTAAAATAAGGGTAATTTCTGCACATTTGACACCAAGTATGCAGTGTTTCTTCATTTTTGACCCGAAATAAGGGGTATTTCTGCAATTTTGCCCCAAAATAAGAGAAATTTTTGCAATTTTGTCCCAAAAAAGGGTAATTTCAGCAATTTTGCCCCACAATAAGGGGAATTTCTGCCTTTTGCCCCAAAATTATGGGAATTTCTGAATTTTTGCTCCAAAATTAGAAGCATTACTGCATTCTTACCCCATAATAAAAGAAATTTCTGCAATTTGCCTCAAAATAAAGGAAAATTCTGCAATTTTTTCCCAAAATAGGGATATTTCTGCATTTTTGCCCCAAAATAATAGGGATTTTTGCCTTTTTGCCCCAAAATTAGTGAAATTTCTGAATTTTGCCCCAAAATTAGCAGCATTACTGCATTTTTGCTCCAAAATATGGGAAATTTCTGAAATTTTGTTCCAAAATAAGGGAAATTTCTGCCTTTTTACCCCAAAATAATGGGAATTTCTGCATTTTTGCCACAAAATAAGGGAAGTTTCTGAAATTTTATCTTAAAATAAGTTTAATTTCTATCCTTTTGCCACAAAATAAGGGAAATTTCTGCCTATTTGGCCCAAAATAAGGGGAATTTCTGCATTTTTGCACAAAATTAAGGAAAATTTCTGCATTTTTGCCCAAAATTAAGGGGAATTTCTGCTTTTTTGCCCTAAAATAAAGAGAATTTCTGCCTTTTTGCCCCAAAATAAGGGTAATTTAGTCTTTTTGACCTAAAATAAGGGTAATTTCTATTTTTGGCCTAAAATAATAAGAATTTCTGTCTTTTTGCCCTAAAATAAGGAAAATTTCTGCATTTTTGCTCGAAAATAAGGGGAATTTCAGCATTTTTGCCCCAAAATAAAGGAAATTTCTGCCTTTTTGCCCCAAAATTAGGGGAATTTCTGCCTTTTTGCCCCCAAATTAGGTGCATTACTGTGTTTTTGCCCCAAAATAATGGAAATTTCTGCATTTATTGCCAAAATTATGTGGAATTTCTGCCTTTTTCCTCTAAAATAAGAAGAATTTCTACCTTTTTGGCACAAAATAAAAGAAATTTAAGGCTTTTTCCCTAAAATAAGGGTAAGTTCTGGAATTTGCCCCCAAAAAAGCGTAATTTCTGCCCTTTTGCCTTGAAATAAAAGGAATTTCTGTATTTTTGCCACAAGATAAAGGAAATTTCTGCAATTTTGCTTAAAAATAAGGGAAATTTCTGCAATTTTGTCCCAAAAAAAAAATTTCATTAATTTCCCCCACAATAAGGGGAATTTCTGTCTTTTTGCCCCAAAATTAACGGAATTTCTGATTTTTGCCCCAAAATTAGAAGCATTACAGAATTTTGGCCACAAAATAAGGGAAATTTCAACAATTTGCCTCAAAAAAAAAAGAATTTTCTGCCTTTTTGACCCAAAAAAGGGAAAATTTCTGAATTTTTGCCCCCAAATAAGTGGAATTTCTGCCTTTTTGCCCCAAAATTAGTGGAATTTCTAATTTTTGCCCCAAAATTAGAAGCATTAGTACATTTTTGCTTAAAAATATGGGAAATTTCTGCAATTTTGTTCCAAAATAAAAGAAATTTCTGCCTTTCTACCCCAAAATAATAGGAATTTCTTCATTTTTGCCACAAAATAAGGTAAATATCTGCAATATTATCCTAAAATAAGTTAAATTTCTATACTTTTGCCTCAAAATAAGGGAAATTCCTGCCTTTTTAGCCCCAAGTAAGGGGAATTTTTGCATTTTTGCCCCAAATTAAGGAAAATTTCTGCATTTTTGCCCAAAAATAAGGGTAATTTCTGTATTTTTGGCCTAAAATAAGGGGAATTTCTGCCTTTTTGCCCCATAATAAGGGAAATTTATGCAATTTTGCACCAAAATAAGGGAATTTTCTTCATTTTTGCTCCAAAATAGAGGGAATTTCTGCCTTTTTGCCCCAATATGAGGAGAATTTCTGCCTGTTTGCCCCCAAATAATAGGAATTTCTGCTTTTTTGCCACAAAATAATAGGAATTTCTGCTTTTTTGCCCCAAAATTAGTGAAATTTCTGAATTTTGTCCCAAAATTAGTGAAATTTCTGAATTTTGCACCAATATTAGAAGCATTACTGTTTTTTTGCCCCAAAATATGGGAAATTTCTGCAATTTTGTTACAAAATAAGGGAAATTTCAGCAATTTGCCTCGAAAAAGAAGAATTTTCTGCCTTTTTGAACCAAAAAAAGGAAATTTCTCAATTTTTGCTCCCAAATAAGTGGAATTTCTGCCTTTTTGCCCCAAAATTAGTGGAATTTCTAAATTTTGCCCCAAAATTAGAAGCATTAGTGCATTTTTGCCCAAAAATATGGGAAATTTCTGTAATTTTGTTCCAAAATAAAGGGAATTTCTGCATTTCTACCCCAAAATAATGAAAATTTCTTCATTTTTGCCACAAAATACGGTAAATATCTGCAATATTATCCTAAAATAAGTTAAATTTCTATATTTTGCCCCAAACTAAAAGAAATTCCTGCCTTTGTAGCCCCAAATAAGAGGAATTTCTGCATTTTTGCCCCAAATTAAGGGAAATTTCTGCATTTTTCCCCAAAAATAAGGGTAATATCTGTATTTTTGGCCTAAAATATGGGGAATTTCTGCATTTTTGCCCCAAAATAAGGAGAATTCCTTGATTTTTGTCCTGTATTAAAAAAAATTTCTGCATTTTTGCTCCAAACTAAGGTGAATTTCTGCAGTTTTTCCCCCAAATTATGGGAATTTCTGTAATTTTGCCCCAAATAAGGGGAATTTCTGCAATTTTGCCCTAAAATTAGGGGAATTTCTGCAATTTTGCCCCAAAATAAGGGAAATTTCTGTAATTTTTCCCCAAAATTAGGGGAATTTATGCCTTTTTGCCACATAATAAGGGAAATTTATGCAATTTTGCACCAAAATAAGGGAATTTTCTTCATTTTTGCTCCAAAATAAAGGGAATTGCTTCCTTTTTGAAACAAAAAAAGGAAAATTTCTGCAATTTTGTTCCAAAATAAGGGGAATTTCTGCATTTTTGCGCCAAAATAAGGAAAATTTCTGCCTTTTTGGCACAAAAAAGGGGGAATTTCAGTCTTTTTGCCCTAAAATAAGGGTAATTTCTGCACATTTGACACCAAGTATGCAGTGTTTCTTCATTTTTGACCCGAAATAAGGGGTATTTCTGCAATTTTGCCCCAAAATAAGAGAAATTTTTGCAATTTTGTCCCAAAAAAGGGTAATTTCAGCAATTTTGCCCCACAATAAGGGGAATTTCTGCCTTTTGCCCCAAAATAAGGGGAATTTCTGCATTTATGGCAAAAAATTAGAGGCATTACTGTGTTTTTGCCCCAAAATAATTGAAATTTCTGCATTTTTCCCCAAAATTAATTGGAATTTCTGCCTTTTTGACCTAAAATAAGAAGAATTTCTGCTTTTTTGGCACAAAATAAGGGGAATTTCAGTCTTCTTCCCTTAAATAATTTTAATTTCTGCAATTTGCCCCCAAATTAGCGGAATTTCTGCCTTTTTGACCTAAAATGAGGGGAATTTCTGGATTTTTGTCCCATGATAAGGAAAATTTCTGCAAATTTGCCCAAAAATAATGGAAATTTCTTCCTTTTTGCCACAAAATGAAGAGAATTTCTGCATTTTTGCACCCAAATAAAAGGAATTTATGCATTTTTGCCCCAAAATAATAGGAATTTCTGCCTTTTTGCCCCAAAATTAGTTAAATTTCTGAATGTTGTTCCAAAATAAGTGAAATTTCTTAATTTTGCCCCAAAATTAGAAGCATTACTGCTTTTTTACCCCAAAATATGGGAAATTTTTGCAATTTTGTTCCAAAATAAGGGAAATTTCTGCCTTTTTACCCCAAAATAATGGGAATTTCTGCATTTTTTGCCACAAAATAAGGGAAGTTTCTGCAATTTTATCTTAAAATAAGTTAAATTTCTATCCTTTTGCCTCAAAATAAGGGAAATTTCTGCCTATTTGGCCCAAAATAAGGTGAATTTCTGCATTTTTGCCCAAAATTCAGGGGAATTTCTGCCTTTTTGCCCTAAAATACGAGGAATTTCTGCCTTTTTGCTCCAAAACAAAATGAATTTAGTCTTTTTGGCCTAAAATAAGGGTAATTTCTATTTTTGGCCCAAAATAATGAGAATTTCTTTCTTTTTGCTCTAAAATAAGGAAAATTTCTGCATTTTTGCTCCAAAATAAGGGGAATTTGAGCATTTTTGCCCCAAAATAAGGGGAATTTCTGCTATTTTGCCTCAAAATTAGGGGAATTTCTGCCTTTTTGCCCCCAAATTAGGTGCATTACTGTCTTTTTGTCCAAAATAAGGGAAATTTCTCCATTTTTTGCCCAAAATTAAGTGGAATTTCTGATTTTTGCCCTAAAATAAAAAGAATTTCTGCCTTTAAAGCAAAAAATAAGGGCAATGTCAGTCTTTTGCCCTAAAATAAGGGTAATTTCTGCAATTTGCCCCCTAATAAGTGGAATTTCTGCCTTTATGACCTGAAAGAAGGGGAATTTCTAACATTTTTGCCCAAGATAAGGGAAATTTCTGCAATTTTATCCCAAAATAGGGGAAATTTTTGCAATTTTGTCCAAAAAATGGAAATGTCAGTAATTTTGCCCCACAATAGGGGAATTTCTGCCTTTTTGCCCCAAAATTAGTGAAATTTCTGAATTTTTCCCCAAAATTAGCAGCATTACTGCATTTTTGCCCCAAAATATGGGAAATTTCTGCAATTTTGTTCCAAAATAAGGGAAATTTCTGCCTTTTTTTCCCAAAATAATGGGAATTTCTGCTTTTTTTCCAAAAAATAAGGGAAATTTCTTCAATTTTATCCTAAAATAAGTTAAATTTCTATCCTTTTGCCTCAAAATAAGGGGAATTTCTGCCTATTTGGCCCAAAATATGGGGAATTTCTGCATTTTTGCCCAAAATTAACGGAAATTTCTGCATTTTTGCCCAAAATTAAGGGGAATTTCTGCCTTTATGCCGCAAAATACGGGAATTTAGTCTTTTTGGCCTAAAATAAGTGTAATTTCTATTTTTGGCATAAAGTAATGAGAATTTCTGTCTTTTTGCCCTAAAATAGGGAAATTTCTGCATTTTTGCTCCAAAATAAGGTGAATTTTAGCATTTTTGCCCCAAAATAAGGGAAATTTCTGCCTTTTTGCCCCAAAATTAAGGGAATTTCTGCCTTTTTGCCCCCAAATTAGGTGCATTACTGTCTTTTTGCCCCACAATAATGGAAATTTCTGCATTTTTGGCCAAAATTATGTGGAATTTCTGCATTTTTGCTCTAAAATAAGAATTTCTGCCTTTTTAGCACATAATAGAGGAATTTCAAGCTTTTTCCCTAAAATAAGGGTAAGTTCTGGAATTTGCCCCAAAAAAGCGTAATTTCTGCCCTTTTGCCCTGAAATAAAAGGAATTTCTGTATTTTTGCCACAAGATAAAGGAAATTTCTGCAATTTTGCTTAAAAATAAGGAAAATTTCTGCAATTTTGTCCCAAATAAAGGAAATTTCATTAATTTCCCCCACAATAAGGGAAATTTCTGTCTTTTTGCCCCAAAATTAACGGAATTTCTGATTTTTGCTCCAAAATTAGAAGCATTACAGAATTTTTGCCACAAAATAAGGGAAATTTCTGCAATTTTCCTCAAAAAAAAAGAATTTTCTGCCTTTTTGACCCAAAAAAGGGACATTTCTGAATTTTTGCCCCCAAATAGGTGGAATTTCTGCCTTTTTGCCCCAAAATTAATGGAATTTTTAAATTTTGCCCCAAAATTAGAAGCATTAGTGCATTTTTGCCCAAAAATATGGGAAATTTCTGCAATTTTGTTCCAAAATAAAGGGAATTTCTGCCTTTCTACCCCAAAATAATGGGAATTTCTTCATTTTTGCCACAAAATAAGGTAAATTTCTGCAATATTATTCTAAAATAAGTTAAATTTCTATACTTTTGCCTCAAAATAAGCAAAATTCCTGCCTTTTTAGCCACAAGTAAAGGGAATTTCTGCATTTTTGCCCCAAATTATGGGAAATTTCTGCATTTTTGCCCAAATATAAGGGTAATTTCTGTATTTTGGGCCTAAAATAAGGGGAATTTCTACATTTTTGCCCGAAATTAAAAGGAATTTCTGTATTTTTGCCCTGTATTAAAGAAAATTTTTGCATTTTTGCTCCAAAATAAGGGGAATTTCTGCAATTTTTTCCCAAAATTAGGGGAATTTCTGTAATTTTGCTCCACATAAGTGAAATTTCTGCAATTTTGCCCTAAAATTAGGGGAATTTCTGCCTTTTTACCCCATAATAAGGGAAATTTATGCAATTTTGCACCAAAATAAGGGAATTTTCTTCATTTTTGGTCCAAAATAAAGGGAATTTCTGCCTTTTTGCCCCAAAATGAGGAAAATTTCTGCCTTTTTGCCCCCCAAAAAGGAATTTCTGCATTTTTGCCACAAAATAATAGGAATTTCTGCCTTTTTGCCCCAAAATTAGTGAAATTTCTGAATTTTGTCCCAAAATTAGTGAAATTTCTGAATTTTGCACCAAAATTAGAAGCATTACTGCTTTTTCGCCCCAAAATATGGGAAATTTCTGCAATTTTGTTACAAAATAAGGGAAATTTCTTCTATTTTACCACAAAATAATGGGAATTTCTGCATTTTTGCCACAAAATAAGGGAAGTTTCTGCAATTTTATCCTAAAATAAGTTAAATTTCTAAACTTTTGCCTCAAAATAAAAAAAAATTTCTGCCTATTTGGCCAAAAATAAAAGGAATTTCTGCATTTTTGCCACAAATTAAGGAAAATTTCTGCATTTTTGCCCAAAATTAAGTGGAATTTCTGATTTTTGCCCTAAAATAAAAAGAATTTCTGCCTTTAAGGCAAAAAATAAGGGGAATTTCAGTCTTTTTGCCCTAAAATAAGGGTAATTTCTGCAATTTGCCCCCTAATAAGTGGAATTTCTGCCTTTATGACCTGAAAGAAGGGGAATTTCTAACATTTTTGCCCAAGATAAGGGAAATTTCTGCAATTTTACCCCAAAATAAGGGAAATTTTTTGTAATTTTGTCCAAAAAAAGGGAAATTTTAGCAATTTTGCCCCACAATAAGGGAAATTTCTGCCTTTTTGCCCCAAAATTAGGGGAATTTCTGAATTTTTGCTCCAAAATTAGAAGCATTACTGCATTTTTACCTCATAATAAGGGAAATTTCTGCAATTTGCCTAAAAATAAAGGAAATTTCTGCAATTTTGTCTTAAAAAGAAATATTTCTAAATTTTTGCCCCAAAATAATAGGGATTTATGCCTTTTTGCCTCAAAATTGGTGAAATTTCTAAATTTTGCCCCAAAATTAGCAGCATTACTGCATTTTTGCCCCAAAATATGAGAAATTTCTGCAATTTTGTTCTAAAATAAGGGGAATTTCTGCCTTTTTACCCCAAAATAATGGGAATTTCTGCCTTTTTGCCAAAAAATAAGGGAAGTTTCTGCAATTTTATCCTAAAATAAGTTAAATTTCTATCCTTTTGCCTCAAAATAAGGGAAATTTCTGCCTATTTGGCCCAAAATAAGGGGAATTTCTGCATTTTTGCCCAAATTAAGGGAAATTTCTGCATTTTTGCCCAAAGTTAAGGGGAATTTCTGTCTTTTTGCTTTAAAATAAGGGGAATTTCTGCCTTTTTGCTCCAAAAGACGGGAATTTAGTCTTTCTGGCCTAAAATAAGGGTAATTTCTATTTTTGGCTTAAAATATTGAGAGTTTCTGTCTTTTTGCCGTAAAATAGGGAAATTTCTGCATTTTTCCTCCAAAATAAGGGGAATTTCTGCATTTTTGCCCCAAAATAAGGGGAATTTCTGACTTTTTGCCCCATAATTATGGGAATTTCTGCCTTTTTGCCCCCAAATTATGTGCATTACTGTGTTTTTGCCCCAAAATAATGGAAATTTCTGCATTTTTGGCCAAAATTATGTGGAATTTCTGCCTTTTTGCTCCATAATAAGAAGAATTTCTGCCTTTTTGGCACAAAATAAGAGGAATTTCAGGCTTTTTCCCTAAAATAAGGGTAATTTCTGGAATTTGCACCCAAAAAAGCATAATTTCTGCTATTTTGCCCTGAAATAAAAGGAATTTCTGTATTTTTGCCACAAGATAAAGGAAATTTCTGCAATTTTGCTTAAAAATAAGGGAAATTTCTGCAATTTTGTCCCAAATAAAGGAAATTTCAAAAATTTCCCCCACAATAAGGGGATTTTCTCAATTTTTGCCCCAAAATGAATGGAATTTCTGATTTTTGCCCCCAAATTAGAAGCATTACAGAATTTTTGCCACAAAATAAGGGAAATTTCGACAATTTTCCTCAAAAAAGAAGAATTTTCTGCCTTTTTGACCCAAAAAAGGGACATTTCTGAATTTTTGCCCCCAAATAAGTGGAATTTCTGCCTTTTTGCCCCCAAATTAGTGGAATTTCGAAATTTTGCCCCAAAATTAGAAGCATTAGTGCATTTTTGCCCAGAAATATGGGAAATTTCTGCAATTTTGTTCCAAAATAAAGGAAATTTCTGCCTTTCTACCCCAAAATAATAGGAATTTCTGCATTTTTGCCCCAAATTAAGGAAAATTTCTGCATTTTTGCCCAAAAATAAGGGTAATTTCTGTATTTTTGGCCTAAAATAAGAAGAATTTCTGCATTGTTGCCCCAAAATAAGGGGAATTTCTTCAATTTTGCCCTAAAATTTGGGGGAATTTCTGCAATTTTGCCTCAAAATAAGGAAAATTTCTGCAATTTTTCCCCAAAATTAGGGGAATTTCTGCCTTTTTGCCCCATAATAAAGGAAATTTATGAAATTTTGCACCAAAATAAGGGAATTGTCTTCATTTTTGCTCCAAAATATAGGGAATTTCTGCCTTTTTGAAACAAAAAAAGAGGAATTTCTGCAATTTTGTTCCAAAATAAGGGGAATTTCTGCATTTTTGCCCCAAAATAAGAGAAATTTCTGTATTTTGGCGCAAAAAAAGGGGGAATTTCAGTCTTCTTGCCCTACAATAAGGGTAATTTCTGCATATTTGAAACCAAGTATGCGGTATTTCTGCATTTTTGACCCAAAATAAGGGGAATTTCTGAAATTTTGCCCCAAAATAAAAGAAATGTTTGCAATTTTGTCACAAAAAAGGGAAATTTCAGCAATTTTGCCCCACAATAAGGGGAATTTCTGCCTTTTGCCCGAAAATTAGGGGAATTTCTGCATTTTTGCCGCAAAATTAATTGGAATTTCTGCCTTTTTGCCCTAAAATAAGAAGAATTTCTGCTTTTTTGGCACAAAATAAGGGGAATTTCAGTCTTCTTACCTGAAATAAGTTTAATTTCTGCAATTTGCCCCCAAATTAGGGAAATTTCTGCCTTTTTGACCTAAAATGAGGGGAATTTCTGGATTTTTGTCCCATGATAAGGAAAATTTCTGCAATTTTGCAAAAAATAAGGGAAATTTCTGCCTTTTTGCCCCAAAATGAGGAGAATTTCTGCCTTTTTGCCCCCAAATTTTGTGCATTACTGTCTTTTTGCCCAAAATAATGGAAATTTCTGCATATTTGCCCAAAATTAAGTGAAATTTCTGATTTTTGCCCTAAAATATAAAAAATTTCTGCCTTGAAGGCAAAAAAAAGGGGAATTTCAGTCTTTTTGCCCTAAAATAAGGGTAATTTCTGCAATTTGCCCCCTAATAAGTGGAATTTCTGCCTTTATGACCTGAAAGAAGGGGAATTTCTAACATTTTTGCCCAAGATCAGGGAAATTTCTGCAATTTTACCCCAAAATAAGGGAAATTTTTGCAATTTTGTCCAAAAAAAGGGAAATCTCAGCAATTTTGCCCCACAATAAAGGGAATTTCTGCCTTTTTGCCCCAAAATTAAAAAAATTTCTGAATTTTTGCTCCACAATTAGAAGCATTACTGCATTTTTACCCCAAAATAAGGGAAATTTCTGCAATTTGCCTCAAAATAAAGAAAATTTCTTCAATTTTGTCCCAAAAAGGAATATTTCGGCATTTTTGCCCCAAAGTAATAGAGATTTTTGCCTTTTTGCCCCAAAATTAGTGAAATTTCTGAATTTTGCCCCAAAATTAGCAGCATTACTGCATTTTTTCCCCAAAATATGAGAAATTTCTGCAATTTTGTTCCAAAATAAGGGAAATTTCTGCTTTTTTACCCTAAAATAATAAGAATTTCTGAATTTTGGCCACAAAATAAGGGAAATTTCTGCAATTTTATCCTAAAATAAGTCAAATTCTATCCTTTTGCCTCAAAATAAGAGAAATTTCTGCCTATTTGCCCAAAAAAAGGGGAATTTCTGCATTTTTGCCAAAAATTAAGGGGAATTTCTGCCTTTTTACCCCAAAATAAGGGGAATTTAGTCTTTTTGGCCTAAAATAAGGGTAATTTCTATTTTTGGCCTAAATAATGAGAATTTCTGTCTTTTTGCCCTAAAATAAAAAAAAATTATGCATTTTTGCTCCAAAATAATGGGAATTTCAGCATTTTTGCCCCAAAATAAGGGGAAATTCTGCCTTTTTGCCCCAAAATTAGGGGAATTTCTGCCTTATTGCCCCCAAATTAGGTGCATTACTGTGTTTTTGCCCCACAATAATGGAAATTTCTGCATTTTTGGCCAAAATTATGTGGAATTTCTGCCTTTTTGCTCTAAAATAAGAAGAATTTCTGCCTTTTTGCATAAAATAAGAGGAATTTCAGGCTTTTTCTCGAAAATAAGTGTAATTTTTGGAATTTGCCCCCAAAAAAGCATAATTTCTGCCCTTTTGCCCTGAAATAAAAGGAATTTCTGTATTTTTGCCACAAGATAAATGAAAATTCTGCAATTTTGCTTAAAAATAATGGAAATTTCTGCAATTTTGTCCCAATAAGGAAATTTCATTAATTTCCCCCACAATACAGGGAATTTCTGTCTTTTTGCCCCAAAATTAATGGAATTTCTGATTTTTGCCCCAAAATTAGAAGCATTACAGAATTTTTGCCACAAAATAAGGGAAATTTCTGCAATTTGCCTCAAAAAAGCAGAATTTTCTGCCTTTTTGACCCAAAAAAGGGAAATTTCTAAATTTTTGCCCCAAAATTATTGGAATTTCAGCATTTTTGCTCCAAAATAAGGGGAATTTCAGCATTTTTGCCCCAAAATATAGAGAATTTCTGCCTTTATGCCCCAAAATAAGGGGAATTTCTGCAATTTTGCTACAAAATAAGGGAAATTTCTGCAATTTTGTCCCAAAAAAGAGAAATTTCATTAATTTTGCCCCACAATAAGGGGAATGTCTGTCTTTTTGCCCCAAAATTAATGGAATTTCTGATTTTTGCCCCAAAATTAGAAACATTACAGAATTTTTGCCACAAAATATGGAAAATTTCTGCAATTTTGTTCCAAAATAATGGGAATTTCTTCATTTTTGCCACAAAATAAGGTAAATTTCTGCAATATTATCCTAAAATAAGTTAAATTTCTATACTTTTGCCCTAAAATAAGGGAAATTCCTGCATTTTTGCCCCAAATTAAAGAAATTTCTGCATTTTTGTCTAAAAATCAGGGTAATTTCTGTATTTTTTCCCTGAATTAAAGAAAATTTCTGCATTTTTGCTTAAAAATAAGGGAAATTTCTGCAATTTTTTTTCAAAATTAAGAGAATTTCTGTAATTTTGCCCCAAAATAAGGGAAATTTCTGCAATTTTGCCCAAATAATAGGGGAAATTCTACAATTTTGCCTCAAAATACGGGAAATTTCTGCAATTTTTCCCCCAAATTAGGGGATTTCCTGCAATTTTGCACCAAAATAATGGTATTTCTTACACTTTTCCTCCAAAATAAAAAGAATTTCTGCCTTTTTGAAAAAAAATAGGGGAATTTCTGCAATTTTGTTCCAAAATAAGGGGAATTTCTGCATTTTTGCCCCAAGATAAGGGGAATTTCTGCCTTTTTGGCACAAAATAAGAGGAATTTCAGGCTTTTTCCCTAAAATAAGGATAATTTCTGGAATTTGCCCCTAAAAAAGCATACTTTTTGCCTATTGCCCTGAAATAAAAGGAATTTCTGTATTTTAGCCACAAGATAAATCAAATTTCTGCAATTTTGCTTAAAAATAAGGGAAATTTCTGCAATTTTGTTCCAAAAAAAAATAATTTCATTAATTTCCCCCACAATAAGGGGAATTTCTGTTTTTTTGCCCCAAAATTAATGGAATTTCTGATTTTTGCCCTAAAATTAGAAGCATTACAGAATTTTTGCCACAAAATATGGGAAATTTCTGCAATTTTGTTCCAAAATATTGGAAATTTCTTCATTTTTGCCACAAAATAAGGTAAATTTCTGCAATATTATCCTAAAATAAGTTAAATTTCTATACTTTTGCCCCAAAATAAGGGAAATTCCTGCCTTTTTGGTCCCAAATAAGGGGAATTTCTGCATTTTTGCCAAAAATTAAGGGAAATGTCTGCATTTTTGCCCAAAAATATGGGTAATTTCTGTATTTTTGGCCTGAAATAAGGAAAATTTCTGCATTTTTGCCCCAAAATAAGGAAAATTTCTGTAATTTGCACTGAATTAAAAAAAAAATTCTGCATTTTTGCTCCAAAATAAGGGATATTTCTGCAATTTTTCCCCAAAATTAAGGGAATTTTTGTAATTTTGCCCCAAAATAAGAGAAATTTCTGCAATTTTGCCCAAAAATTAGGGTAATTTCTGCAATTTTGCCTCAAAATAAGGGAAATCTCTGCAATTTTTCCCCAAAATTAGGAGAATTTCTGCAATTTTGCACATGAATAATGGTATTTCCTACATTTTTCCTCTAAAATAAAGAGAATTTCTGTCTTTTTGAAACAAAAAAATGGAATTTCTGCAATTTTGTTTTAAAATTAGGGAATTTCTGCATTGTTGCCCCCAAAATAAGGGGAATTTCTGCCTTTTTGGCACAAAAAAGATGGAATTTCAATCTTTTGCCCTAAAATAAAAGTAATTTCTGCATTTTTTACACCAAGTATATGGTATTTTTGCTTTTTTGACCCGATATAAGGGGAATTTCCGCAATTTTGCCCCAAAATAAGAGATATTTCTGCAATTTTGTCCCAAAAAAGGGAAATTTCAGCAATTTTGCCCCACAATAAGAGGAATTTCTGCATTTTGCCCCAAAATTTGGGGAATTTCTGCATTTTCCGCAAAATTAGGGGCATTACTGTGTTTTTGCCCCAAAATAAGGTAAATTTCTGCATTTTTTTCCCAAAATTAATTGGATTTTATGCCTTTTTGCCCTAAAATAAAAAGAATTTCTGCCTTTTTGACCCAAAATAAGGGACATTTCTGGATTTTTGTCCCATGATAAGAAAAATTTCTTCAATTTTGTCCAAAAATAAAAGAAATTTCTGCCTTTTTGCCACAAATAAGAAAAATTTCTGCAATTTTGCTCCAAAATAATGTTATATTTCTGCATTTTTGCCTCAAAATAAAGGAAATTTCTGCAATTTTGACACAGAATTAGGGGAATTTCTGCATTTTTGCCCCGAAATAAGAGAAATTTCTGCAATTTTGCCCAAAAATTAGGAGAATTTCTGCATTTTTACCCCAAATAAGGGGAATTTCTGCATTTTTGCCTCAAAATAAAAGGAATTTCTGCAATTTTGACACAAAATTAGGGGAATTTCTGCATTTTTGCCACAAATTAAGGTAAATTTCTGCAATTGTGCCCAAAAATTGGGGGAATTTCTGCATTTTTGCCCCAAAATAGGGAAATTTCTGCAATTTTGCCCCCCAAAAAATGGAATTTCTGCAATTTTGACACAAAATTAGGGAAATTTCTGCATTTTTGCCTCAAAAATAGAGAAATTTCTGCAATTTTGCTCCAAAATTACGGGCATTACTGTTTTTTTGCCCAAAATAAGGGAAATTTCTGCATTTTTGCCCAAAATAAAGTGGAATTTCTGATTTTTGTCCTAAAATAAAAAGAATTTCTGCCTTTAAGGCAAAAAATAAGAGGAATTTCAGTCTTTTTGCCCTAAAGTAAGGTAATTTCTGCTATTTGCCCCCTAATAAGTGGAATTTCTCCCTTTATGACCTGAAAGAAGGGGAATTTCTAACATTTTTGCCCAAGATAAGGGAAATTTCTGCAATTTTACAACAAAATAAGAAAAATTTTTGCAATTTTGTACAAAAAAAGGGAAATCTCAGCAATTTTGCCCCACAATAAGGGAAATTTCTGCCTTTTTGCCCCAAAATTAGAGGAATTTCTGAATATTTGCTCCAAAATTAGAAGCATTACTGCATTCTTACCCCAAAATAAGGGAAATTTTTGCAATTTGCCTCAAAATAAATGAAATTTCTGCAATTTTTCTTAAAAATAAGGGAAATTTCTGCAATTTTGTCCCAATAAAATGAAATTTCATTAATTTTGCCCCACAATAAGGGCAATTTTTGTCTTTTTGCCCCAAAATTAACGGAATTTCTGATTTTTGCACCAAAATTTGAAGCATTACAAAATTTTTGCCACAAAATATGGGAAATTTCTGCAATTTTGTTCCAAAATAATAGGAATTTCTTCATTTTTGCCACAAAATAAGGAAAATTTCTGCAATATTATCAAAAATAAGTTAAATTTCTATACTTTTGCCCCAAAATAAGGAAAATTCCTGCCTTTTTGGCTTCAAATAAGAAGAATTTTTGCATTTTAGCCCCTAATTAAGGGTAATTTCTGCATTTTTGCCCAAAAATAAGGGTAATTTCTGTATTTTTGGCCTAAAATAAGGGGGATTTCTGCATCTTTGCCCCAAAAATAAGGGGAATTTCTGTATTTTTGCCCTGAATTAAAAAAATTTCTGCATTTTTGCTCCAAAATAAGGGAAATTTCTGCAATTTTTCCCCAAAATTAGGGGAATTTCTTTAATTTTGCCCCAAAATAAGGGAAATTTCTGAAATTTTGCCCAAAAATTAGGGGAATTTCTGCAATTTGCCTCAAAATAAGGGAAATTTCTGCAATTTTTTACCAACATTAGGGGAATTTCTGCAATTTTGCACCAAAATAATAGTATTTCCTACATTTTTCCTCAAAAATAAAAAGAATTTCTGCCTTTTTGAAACAAATAAAGGAAATTTCTACAATTTGCCTCAAAAAAGAAGAATTTTCTGCTTTTTTGACCCAAAAAAAGGAAATTTCTAAATTTTTGCCCCCAAATAAGTGGAATTTCTGCCTTTTTGCCCCAAAATTATTGGAATTTCAGCATTTTTGCTCCAAAATAAGAGGAATTTCAGCATTTTTGCCCCAAAATATAGAGAATTTCTGCATTTATGCCCCAAAATAAGGGGAATTTCTGCAATTTTGCTCCAAAATAAGGTAAATTTCTGCAATTTTGTCCCAAAAAAGGGAAATTTCATTAATTTTGCCCCACAATAAGGGGAATTTCTGTCTTTTTGCCCCAAAATTAACGGAATTTCTGATTTTTGCCCCAAAATTAGAAGCATTACAGAATTTTTGCCACAAAATATGGAAAATTTCTGCAATTTTGTTCCAAAATAATGGGAATTTCTTCATTTTTGCCACGAAGTAAGGTAAATTTCTGCAATATTATCCTAAAATAAGTTAAATTTCTATACTTTTGCCCCAAAATAAGGGAAATTCCTGCCTTTTTGGCCCCAAATAAGGGGAATTTCTGCATTTTTGCCCCAAATTAAAGGAAATTTCTGCATTTTTGCCCAAATATCAGGGTAATTTCTGTATTTTTTCCCTGAAATAAAGAAAATTTCTGCATTTTTGCTCCAAAATAAGGGGATTTTCTGCAATTTTTCCCCAAAATTTGGGGAATTTCTGTAATTTTGAAACAAAATAAGGAAAATTTCTGCAATTTTGCCCAAAAAATATGGAAATTTCTGCAATTTTGCCTCAAAATATGGGAAATTTCTGCAATTTTTCCCAAAAAAAAGGGGGAATTTCTGCAATTTTGCACCAAAATAATGGTATTTCCTACACTTTTCCTCCAAAATAAAGAGAATTTCTGCCTTTTTGAAACAAAAAAAGAGGAATTTCTGCAATTTTGTTTCAAAATAAGGGGAATTTCTGCATTTTTGCCCCAAGATAAGGGGAATTTCTGCCTTTTTGGCACAAAATAAGAGGAATTTCAGGCTTTTTCCCTAAAATAAGGGTAATTTCTGGAATTTGACCCAAAAAAAGCAAAATTTTTGCCTTTTTCCCTGAAATAAAAGGAATTTCTGAATTTTAGCCACAAGATAAAGGAAATTTCTGCAACTTTGCTCCAAAATAAGGGAAATTTCTGCAATTTTGTTACAAAAAAGGGAAATTTCATTAATTTTGCCCCACAATAAGGGGAATTTCTTTCTTTTTGCCCCAAAATTAACGGAATTTCTGATTTTTGCCCCAAAATTAGAAGCATTACAGAATTTTTGCCACAAAATATGGAAAATTTCTGCAATTTTGTTCCAAAATAATGGGAATTTCTTCATTTTTGCCACAAAATAAGGTAAATTTCTGCAATATTATCCTAAAATAAGTTAAATTTCTATACTTTTGCCCCAAAATAAGGGAAATTCCTGCCTTTTTGGCCCCAAATAAGGGGAATTTCTGCATTTTTGCCCCAAATTAAAGGAAATTTCTGAATTTTTACCCAAAAATCAGGGCAATTTCTGTATTTTTTCCCTGAATAAAGAAAATTTCTGCATTTTTGCTCCAAAATCAGGGGAATTTCTGCAATTTTTCCCCAAAATTATGGGAATTTCTGTAATTTTGCCCCAAAATAAGGAAAATTTCTGCAATTTTGCCCAAAAAATAGGGGAATTTCTGCAATTTTGCCTCAAAATATGGGAAATTTCTGCAATTTTTCCCCAAAATTAGGGGAATTTCTGCAATTTTGCACCAAAATAATGGTATTTCCTACACTTTTCCTCCAAAATAAAGAGAATTTCAGCCTTTTTGAAACAAAAAAAGGGGAATTTCTGCAATTTTGTTCCAAAATAAGGGGAATTTCTGCATTTTTGCACCAAGATAAGGGGAATTTCTGCCTTTTTGGCACAAAATAAGAGGAATTTCAGGCTTTTTCCCTAAAATAAGGATAATTTCTGGAATTTGCCCCCAAAAAAGCAAAATTTTTGCCTTTTGCTCTGAAATAAAAGGAATTTCTGAATTTTAGCCACAAGATAAAGAAATTTCTGCAATTTTGCTTAAAAATAAGAGAAATTTCTGCAATTTTGTCCCAAAAAAGGGAAATTTCATTAATTTCCCCCACAATAAGGGGAATTTCTGTTTTTTTGCCCCAAAATTAATGGAATTTCTGATTTTTGCCCTAAAATTAGAAGCATTACAGAATTTTTGCCACAAAATATGGGAAATTTCTGCAATTTTGTACCAAAATAATGGGAATTTCTTCATTTTTGCCACAAAAAAAGGTAAATTTCTGCAATATTATTCTAAAATAAGTTAAATTTCTATACTTTTGCCCCAAAATAAGGGAAATTTCTGCCTTAATGGCCCCAAATAAGGGGAATTTCTGCATTTTTGCCCCAAGTTAAAGGAAATTTCTGCATTTTTGCCCAAAAATCAGGGTAATTTCTGTATTTGTTCCCTAAAGTAAAGAAAATTTCTGCATTTTTGCTCCAAAATAAGGGGAATTTCTGCAATTTTCTTCAAAATTACAGGAATTTCTGTAATTTTGCCCCAAAATAAGGGAAATTTCTGCAATTTTGCCCAAATAATAGGGGAATTTCTGCAATTTTGCCTCAAAATATAAGAAATTTCTGCAATTTTTCCCCAAAATTAGGGGAATTTCTGCAATTTTGCACCAAAATAAGGGTATTTCCTACACTTTTCCTTCAAAATAAAGAGAATTTCTGCCTTTTTGCAACAAAAAAAGGGGAGTTTCTGCAATTTTGTTCCAAAATAAGGGGAATTTCTGCATTTTTGCCCCAAAATAAGAGGAATTTTTTTTTTTGGCGCAAAAAAGGGGGAATTTCATTCTTTTGCCCTAAAATAAAAGTAATTTCTGCATTTTTTACAAGAAGTATGCGGTATTTCTGCCTTTTTGACCCGATATAAGGGGAATTTCTGCAATTTTGCCCCAAAATAAGAGAAATTTCTGCAATTTTGTCCCAAAAAAGGGAAATTTCAGCAATTTTGCCCCACAATAAGAGGAATTTCTGCCTTTTGCCCCAAAATTATGGGAATTTCTGCATTTTCCGCAAAATTAGGGGCATTACTGTGTTTTTGCCCCAAAATAAGGTAAATTTCTGCATTTTTGCCCAAAATTAATTGGATTTTATGCCTTTTTGCCCTAAAATAAGAAGAATTTCTGCCTTTTTGACCCAAAATAAGGGACATTTCTGGATTTTTGTCCCATGATAAGAAAAATTTCTTCATTTTGCCCAAAAATAAAAGAAATTTCTGCCTTTTTGCCCCAAATAAGGGGAATTTCTACAATTTTGCTCCAAAATAATGTTATATTTCTGCATTTTTGCCTCAAAATAAAGGAAATTTCTGCAATTTTGACACAGAATTAGGGGAATTTCTGCATTTTTGCCCCAAAATAAGAGAAATTTCTGCAATTTTGCCCGAAAATTAAAAGAATTTCTGCATTTTTACCCCATATAAGGGGAATTTCTGCATTTTTGCCTCAAAATAAAGGGAATTTCTGCAATTTTGACACAAAATTAGGGGAATTTCTGCAATTTTGCCCGAAAATTAAAAGAATTTCTGCATTTTTACCCCATATAAGGGGAATTTCTGCATTTTTGCCTCAAAATAAAGGGAATTTCTGCAATTTTGACACAAAATTAGGGGAATTTCTGCATTTTTGCCACAAATTAATGTAAATTTCTGCAATTGTGCCCAAAAATTGCGGGAATTTCTGCATTTTTGCCCCAAAATTAGGGGAATTTCTGCAATTTTGCCCCCCAAAAAAAGGAATTTCTGCAATTTTGACACAAAATTAGGGAAATTTCTGCATTTTTGCCTCAAAAATAGGGAAATTTCTGCAATTTTGCTCCAAAATTAGGGGCATTACTGTCTTTTTGCCCAAAATAAGGGAAATTTCTGCATTTTTGCCCAAAATAAAGTGGAATTTCTGATTTTTGTCCTAAAATAAAAAGAATTTCTGCCTTTAAGGCAAAAAATAAGGGGAATTTCAGTCTTTTTGCCCAAAAATAAGGTAATTTCTGCAATTTGCCCCCTAATAAGTGGAGTTCCTGCCTTTATGACCTGAAAGAACGGGAATTTCTAACATTTTTGCCCAAGATAAGGGAAATTTCTGCAATTTTACCACAAAATAAGGGAAATTTTTGCAATTTTGTCCAAAATAAGGTAAATCTCAGCAATTTTGCCCCCCAATAAGGGAAATTTCTGCCTTTTTGCCCCAAAATTAGAGGAATTTCTGAATTTTTGCTCCAAAATTAGAAGAATTTCTGCATTTTTACCCCAGAATAAGGGAAATTTCTGCAATTTGCCTCAAAATAAAGGAAATTTCTGCAATTTTGCTTAAAAATAAGGGAAATTTCTGCAATTTTGTCCCAAAAAATGAAATTTCATTAATTTTGCCCCACAATAAGGGCAATTTCTGTCTTTTTGCCCCAAAATTAACAGAATTTCTGATTTTTGCCCCAAAATTAGAAGCATTACAAAATTTTTGCCACAAAATATGGGAAATTTCTGCAATTTTGTTGAAAATAATAGGAATTTCTTCATTTTTGCCACAAAATAAGGTAAATTTCTGCAATATTATCCTAAAATAAGTTAAATTTCTATACTTTTGCCCAAAAATAAGGGAAATTTGTGCCTTAATGGCCCCAAATAAGGGGAATTTCTGCATTTTTGCCCCAAGTTAAAGGAAATTTCTGCATTTTTGCTCAAAAATCAGGGTAATTTCTGTATTTGTTCCCTAAAGTAAAGAAAATTTCTGCATTTTTGCTCCAAAATAAGG
The DNA here is from genome assembly GCF_963924665.1 of Micromys minutus. NCBI lineage: Eukaryota > Metazoa > Chordata > Mammalia > Rodentia > Muridae > Micromys > Micromys minutus. Next base: position 586,913 of record NW_027667727.1, read on the forward strand.
GGAATTTCTGCAATTTTCTTCAAAATTACAGGAATTTCTGTAATTTTGCCCCAAAATAAGGGAAATTTCTGCAATTTTGCCCAAATAATAGGGGAATTTCTGCAATTTTGCCTCAAAATATAAGAAATTTCTGCAATTTTTCCCCAAAATTAGGGGAATTTCTGAAATTTTGCACCAAAATAAGGGTATTTCCTACACTTTTCCTTCAAAATAAAGAGAATTTCTGCCTTTTTGCAACAAAAAAAGGGGAGTTTCTGCAATTTTGTTCCAAAATAAGGGGAATTTCTGCATTTTTGCCCCAAAATAAGAGGAATTTTTTTTTTGGCGCAAAAAAGGGGGAATTTCATTCTTTTGTTCTAAAATAAAAGTAATTTCTGCATTTTTTACAAGAAGTATGCGGTATTTCTGCCTTTTTGACCCGATATAAGGGGAATTTCTGCAATTTTGCCCCAAAATAAGAGAAATTTCTGCAATTTTGTCCCAAAAAAGGGAAATTTCAGCAATTTTGCCCCACAATAAGAGGAATTTCTGCCTTTTGCCCCAAAATTATGGGAATTTCTGCATTTTCCGCAAAATTAGGGGCATTACTGTGTTTTTGCCCCAAAATAAGGTAAATTTCTGCATTTTTGCCCAAAATTAATTGGATTTTATGCCTTTTTGCCCTAAAATAAGAAGAATTTCTGCCTTTTTGACCCAAAATAAGGGACATTTCTGGATTTTTGTCCCATGATAAGAAAAATTTCTTCATTTTGCCCAAAAATAAAAGAAATTTCTGCCTTTTTGCCCCAAATAAGGGGAATTTCTACAATTTTGCTCCAAAATAATGTTATATTTCTGCATTTTTGCCTCAAAATAAAGGAAATTTCTGCAATTTTGACACAGAATTAGGGGAATTTCTGCATTTTTGCCCCGAAATACGAGAAATTTCTGCAATTTTGCCCCAAAATAAGAGAAATTTCTGCAATTTTGCCCGAAAATTAAAAGAATTTCTGCATTTTTACCCCATATAAGGGGAATTTCTGCATTTTTGCCTCAAAATAAAGGGAATTTCTGCAATTTTGACACAAAATTAGGGGAATTTCTGCATTTTTGCCACAAATTAATGTAAATTTCTGCAATTGTGCCCAAAAATTGCGGGAATTTCTGCATTTTTGCCCCAAAATTAGGGGAATTTCTGCAATTTTGCCCCCCAAAAAAAGGAATTTCTGCAATTTTGACACAAAATTAGGGAAATTTCTGCATTTTTGCCTCAAAAATAGGGAAATTTCTGCAATTTTGCTCCAAAATTAGGGGCATTACTGTCTTTTTGCCCAAAATAAGGGAAATTTCTGCATTTTTGCCCAAAATAAAGTGGAATTTCTGATTTTTGTCCTAAAATAAAAAGAATTTCTGCCTTTAAGGCAAAAAATAAGGGGAATTTCAGTCTTTTTGCCCAAAAATAAGGTAATTTCTGCAATTTGCCCCCTAATAAGTGGAGTTCCTGCCTTTATGACCTGAAAGAACGGGAATTTCTAACATTTTTGCCCAAGATAAGGGAAATTTCTGCAATTTTACCACAAAATAAGGGAAATTTTTGCAATTTTGTCCAAAATAAGGTAAATCTCAGCAATTTTGCCCCCCAATAAGGGAAATTTCTGCCTTTTTGCCCCAAAATTAGAGGAATTTCTGAATTTTTGCTCCAAAATTAGAAGAATTTCTGCATTTTTACCCCAGAATAAGGGATATTTCTGCAATTTGCCTCAAAATAAAGGAAATTTCTGCAATTTTGCTTAAAAATAAGGGAAATTTCTGCAATTTTGTCCCAAAAAATGAAATTTCATTAATTTTGCCCCACAATAAGGGCAATTTCTGTCTTTTTGCCCCAAAATTAACAGAATTTCTGATTTTTGCCCCAAAATTAGAAGCATTACAAAATTTTTGCCACAAAATATGGGAAATTTCTGCAATTTTGTTGAAAATAATAGGAATTTCTTCATTTTTGCCACAAAATAAGGTAAATTTCTGCAATATTATCCTAAAATAAGTTAAATTTCTATACTTTTGCCCAAAAATAAGGGAAATTTCTGCCTTTTTGGCCCCAAATAAGGGGAATTTCTGCATTTTTGCCCCAAGTTAAAGGAAATTTCTGCATTTTTGCCCAAAATCATGGTAATTTCTGTATTTGTTCCCTGAATTAAAAAAAATTTCTGCATTTTTGCTCCAAAATAAGGGGAATTTCTGCAATTTTCCCCAAAATTACAGGAATTTCTGTAATTTTTCCCCAAAATATGGGAAATTTCTGCAATTTTGCCAAAAAAATAGGGGAATTTCTGCAATTTTGCCTCAAAATATGGGAAATTTCTGCAATTTTCCCCCAAAATTAGAGGAATTTCTGCAATTTTGCACCAAAATAATGGTATTTCCTACACTTTTCCTCCAAAATAAAGAGAATTTCTGCCTTTTTGAAACAAAAAAGGGGAATTTCTGCAATTTTGTTTCAAAATAAGGGGAATTTCTGCATTTTTGCCCCAAGATAAGGGGAATTTCTGCCTTTTTGGCACACAATAAGAGGAATTTCAGGCTTTTTCCTTAAAATAAGGGTAATTTTTTGAATTTGCTCCCAAAAAAGCAAAATTTTTGCCTTTTTCCCTGAAATAAAAGGAATTTCTGAATTTTAGCCACAAGATAAAGGAAATTTCTGCAATTTTGCATAAAAATAAAGGAAATTTCTGCAATTTTGTTTAAAAATAAGGGAAATTTCTGCAATTTTGTCCCAAAAAAAGAAATTTCATTAATTTCCTCCACAATAAGGGGAATTTCTGTTTTTTTGCCCCAAAATTAATTGAATTTCTGATTTTTGCCCTAAAATTAGAAGCATTACAGAATTTTTGCCACAAAATATGGGAAATTTCTGCAATTTTGTTCCAAAATAATGGGAATTTATTCATTTTTGCCACAAAATAAGGTAAATTTCTGCAATATTATCCTAAAATAAGTTAAATTTCTATACTTTTGCCCCAAAATAAGGGAAATTTCTACCTTTTTGGCCCCAAATAAGGGGAATTTCTGCATTTTTGCCCCTTGTTAAAGGAAATTTCTGCATTTTTGCCCAAAAATCATGGTAATTTCTGTATTTGTTCCCTGAATTAAAGAAAATGTCTGCATTTTTGCTCCAAAATAAGGGGAATTTCTGCAATTTTCCCCAAAATTACGGGAATTTCTGTAATTTTGCCCCAAAATAAGGGAAATTTCTGCAATTTTGCCCAAATAATAGGGGAATTTCTGCAATTTTGCCTCAAAATATGGGAAATTTCTGCAATTTTTCCCCAAAATTAGGGGAATTTCTGCAATTTTGCACCAAAATAAGGGTATTTCCTACACTTTTCCTCTAAAATAAAGAGAATTTCTGCCTTTTTGCAACAAAAAAAGGGGAGTTTCTGCAATTTTGTTCCAAAATAAGGGGAATTTCTGCATTTTTGCCCCAAGATAAGGGGAATTTCTGCCTTTTTGGCACAAAATAAGAGGAATTTCAGGCTTTTTCCCTAAAATAAGGGTAATTTCTGGAATTTGCCACCAAAATAGAATAATTTTTGCCTTTTGCCCAGAAATAAAAGGAATTTCTGAATTTTAGCCACAAGATAAAGGAAATTTCTGCAATTTTGCATAAAAATAAAGGAAATTTCTGCAATTTTGTTTAAAAATAAGGGAAATTTCTGCAATTTTGTCCCAAAAAAAGAAATTTCATTAATTTCCTCCACAATAAGGGGAATTTCTGTTTTTTTGCCCCAAAATTAATGGAATTTCTGATTTTTGCCCTAAAATTAGAAGCATTACAGAATTTTTGCCACAAAATATGGGAAATTTCTGCAATTTTGTTCCAAAATAATGGGAATTTATTCATTTTTGCCACAAAATAAGGTAAATTTCTGCAATATTATCCTAAAATAAGTTAAATTTCTATACTTTTGCCCCAAAATAAGGGAAATTTCTACCTTTTTGGCCCCAAATAAGGGGAATTTCTGCATTTTTGCCCCTTGTTAAAGGAAATTTCTGCATTTTTGCCCAAAAATCATGGTAATTTCTGTATTTGTTCCCTGAATTAAAGAAAATGTCTGCATTTTTGCTCCAAAATAAGGGGAATTTCTGGAATTTTCCCCAAAATTACGGGAATTTCTGTAATTTTGCCCCAAAATAAGGGAAATTTCTGCAATTTTGCCCAAATAATAGGGGAATTTCTGCAATTTTGCCTCAAAATATGGGAAATTTCTGCAATTTTTCCCCAAAATTAGGGGAATTTCTGCAATTTTGCACCAAAATAAGGGTATTTCCTACACTTTTCCTCTAAAATAAAGAGAATTTCTGCCTTTTTGCAACAAAAAAAGGGGAGTTTCTGCAATTTTGTTCCAAAATAAGGGGAATTTCTGCATTTTTGCCCCAAGATAAGGGGAATTTCTGCCTTTTTGGCACAAAATAAGAGGAATTTCAGGCTTTTTCCCTAAAATAAGGGTAATTTCTGGAATTTGCCACCAAAATAGAATAATTTTTGCCTTTTGCCCAGAAATAAAAGGAATTTCTGAATTTTAGCCACAAGATAAAGGAAATTTCTGCAATTTGCCCCAAAATAGAGGAAATTTCTGCAATTTTGCTTAAAAATAAGGGAAATTTCTGCAATTGTGTCCAAAAAAAATTAATTTCATTAATTTCCCCCACAATAAGGGGAATTTCTGTTTTTTTCCCCCAAAATTAATGGAATTTCTGATTTTTGCCCCAAAATTAGAAGCATTACAGAATTTTTGCCACAAAATATGCGAAATTTCTGCAATTTTGTTCCAAAATAATGGGAATTTCTTCATTTTTGCCACAAAATAAGGTAAATTTCTGCAATATTATCCTAAAATAAGTTAAATTTCTATACTTTTGCCCCAAAATATCGGAAGTTTTTGCCTTTTTGGCCCCAAATAAGGGGAATTTCTGCATTTTTGCCAAAAATTAAGGGAAATTTCTGCATTTTTGCCCAAAAATAAGGGTAATTTCTGTATTTTTGACCTAAAATAAGGAAGATTTCTGCATTTTTGCCCCAAAATAAGGAGAATTTCTGTATTTTTGCCCTGAATTAAAAAAAAAATTCTGCATTTTTGCTCCAAAATAAGGGATATTTCTGCAATTTTTCCCCAAAATTAGGGGAATTTTTGTAATTTTGCACCAAAATAAGGGAAATTTCTGAAATTTTGCCCAAAAATTAGGGGAATTTCTGCAATTTTGCCTCAAAATAAGGGAAATTTCTGCAATTTTTCCCCAAAATTAGGGGAATTTCTGCAATTTTGCACCGAAATAATGGTATTTCCTACATTTTTCCTCCAAAATAAAGAGAATTTCTGCCTTTTTGAAACAAAAAAATGGAATTTCTGCAGTTTTGTTTAAAATAAGGGGAATTTCTGTATTTTTGCCCCAAAATAAGGGGAATTTCTTCCTTTTTGGCGCAAAAAAGGGGGAATTTCAGTCTTTTGCCCTAAAATAAAAGTAATTTCTGCATTTTTTACAAGAAGTATGCGGTATTTCTCCATTTTTGACCTGATATAAGGGGAATTTCCGCAATTTTGCCCCAAAATAAGAGAAATTTCTGCAATTTTTCTCAAAAAATGGAAATTTCAGCAATTTTGCCTCACAATAAGAGGAATTTCTGCCTTTTGCCCCAAAATTAGGGGAATTTCTGAATTTTCCGCAAAATTAGGGGCATTACTGTGTTTTTGCCTTAAAATAAGGTAAATTTCTGCATTTTTGCCCAAAATTAATTGGATTTTATGCATTTTTGCCCTAAAATAAGAAGAATTTCTGCCTTTTTGACCCAAAATAAGGGACATTTCTGGATTTTTGTCCGATGATAAGAAAAATTTCTTCATTTTGCCCAAAAATAAAAGAAATTTCTGCCTTTTTGCCCCAAATAAGGGGAATTTCTACAATTTTGCTCCAAAATAATGTTATATTTCTGCATTTTTGCCTCAAAATAAAGGAAAATTCTGCAATTTTGACACAAAATTAGGGGACTTTCTGCAATTTTGCCACAAAATAAGAAAAATTTTTGCAATTTTGCCCGAAAATTAAAAGAATTTCTGCATTTTTACGCCATATAAGGGGAATTTCTGCATTTTTGCCTCAAAATAAAGGGAATTTCTGCAATTTTGACACAAAATTAGGGGAATTTCTGCATTTTTGCCACAAATTAATGTAAATTTCTGCAATTGTGCCCAAAAATTGCGGGAATTTCTGCATTTTGCCCCAAAATTAGGGGAATTTCTGCAATTTTGCCCCCCAAAAAAAGGAATTTCTGCAATTTTGACACAAAATTAGGGAAATTTCTGCATTTTTGCCTCAATAATAGGGAAATTTCTGCAATTTTGCTCCATAATTAGGGGCATTACTGTCTTTTTGCCCAAAATAAGGGAAATTTCTGCATTTTTGCCCAAAATAAAGTGGAATTTCTGATTTTTGTCCTAAAATAAAAAGAATTTCTGCCTTTAAGGCAAAAAATAAGATGAATTTCAGTCTTTTTGCCCTAAAATAATGTAATTTCTGCAATTTGCCCTCTAATAAATGGAGTTTCTGCCTTTATGACCTGAAAGAACGGGAATTTCTAACATTTTTGCCCAAGATAAGGGAAATTTCTGCAATTTTACCACAAAATAAGGGAAATTTTTGCAATTTTGTCCAAAATAAGGTAAATCTCAGCAATTTTGCCCCCCAATAAGGGAAATTTCTGCCTTTTTGCCCCAAAATTAGAGGAATTTCTGAATTTTTGCTCAAAAATTAGAAGCATTTCTGCATTTTTACCCCAGAATAAGGGAAATTTCTGCAATTTGCCTCAAAATAAAGGAAATTTCTGCAATTTTGCTTAAAAATAAGGGAAATTTCTGCAATTTTGTCCCAAAAAATGAAATTTCATTAATTTTGCCCCACAATAAGGGCAATTTCTGTCTTTTTGCCCCAAAATTAACAGAATTTCTGATTTTTGCCCCAAAATTAGAAGCATTACAAAATTTTTGCCACAAAATATGGGAAATTTCTGCAATTTTGTTGAAAATAATAGGAATTTCTTCATTTTTGCCACAAAATAAGGTAAATTTCTGCAATATTATCCTAATATAAGTTAAATTTCTATACTTTTGCCCCAAAATAAGGGAAATTCCTGCCTTTTTGGCCCCAAATAAGGGGAATTTCTGCATTTTGGCCCCAAATTAAAAGAAATTTCTGCATTTTTGCCCAAAAATCAGGGTAATTTCTGTATTTTTTCCCAGAATTAAAGAAAATTTCTGCATTTTTGCTCCAAAATAAGGGGAATTTCTGCAATTTTTCCTCAAAATTAGGGGATATTGTGTAATTTTGCCCCAAAATAAGGGAAATTTTTGCAATTTTGCCAAAAAAATAGAGGAATTTCTGCAATTTTGCCTCAAAATATGGGAAATTTCTGCAATTTTCCCCCAAAATTAGAGGAATTTCTGCAATTTTGCACCAAAATAATGGTATTTCCTACACTTTTCCTCCAAAATAAAGAGAATTTCTGCCTTTTTGAAACAAAAAAGGGGAATTTCTGCAATTTTGTTTCAAAATAAGGGGAATTTCTGCATTTTTGCCCCAAGATAAGGGGAATTTCTGCCTTTTTGGCACACAATAAGAGGAATTTCAGGCTTTTTCCTTAAAATAAGGGTAATTTTTTGAATTTGCTCTCAAAAAAGCAAAATTTTTGCCTTTTTCCCTGAAATAAAAGGAATTTCTGAATTTTAGCCACAAGATAAAGGAAATTTCTGCAATTTTGCATAAAAATAAAGGAAATTTCTGCAATTTTGTTTAAAAATAAGGGAAATTTCTGCAATTTTGTCCCAAAAAAAGAAATTTCATTAATTTCCTCCACAATAAGGGGAATTTCTGTTTTTTTGCCCCAAAATTAATGGAATTTCTGATTTTTGCCCTAAAATTAGAAGCATTACAGAATTTTTGCCACAAAATATGGGAAATTTCTGCAATTTTGTTCCAAAATAATGGGAATTTATTCATTTTTGCCACAAAATAAGGTAAATTTCTGCAATATTATCCTAAAATAAGTTAAATTTCTATACTTTTGCCCCAAAATAAGGGAAATTTCTACCTTTTTGGCCCCAAATAAGGGGAATTTCTGCATTTTTGCCCCTTGTTAAAGGAAATTTCTGCATTTTTGCCCAAAAATCATGGTAATTTCTGTATTTGTTCCCTGAATTAAAGAAAATGTCTGCATTTTTGCTCCAAAATAAGGGGAATTTCTGGAATTTTCCCCAAAATTACGGGAATTTCTGTAATTTTGCCCCAAAATAAGGGAAATTTCTGCAATTTTGCCCAAATAATAGGGGAATTTCTGCAATTTTGCCTCAAAATATGGGAAATTTCTGCAATTTTTCCCCAAAATTAGGGGAATTTCTGCAATTTTGCACCAAAATAAGGGTATTTCCTACACTTTTCCTCTAAAATAAAGAGAATTTCTGCCTTTTTGCAACAAAAAAAGGGGAGTTTCTGCAATTTTGTTCCAAAATAAGGGGAATTTCTGCATTTTTGCCCCAAGATAAGGGGAATTTCTGCCTTTTTGGCACAAAATAAGAGGAATTTCAGGCTTTTTCCCTAAAATAAGGGTAATTTCTGGAATTTGCCACCAAAATAGAATAATTTTTGCCTTTTGCCCAGAAATAAAAGGAATTTCTGAATTTTAGCCACAAGATAAAGGAAATTTCTGCAATTTGCCCCAAAATAGAGGAAATTTCTGCAATTTTGCTTAAAAATAAGGGAAATTTCTGCAATTGTGTCCAAAAAAAAATTAATTTCATTAATTTCCCCCACAATAAGGGGAATTTCTGTTTTTTTCCCCCAAAATTAATGGAATTTCTGATTTTTGCCCCAAAATTAGAAGCATTACAGAATTTTTGCCACAAAATATGCGAAATTTCTGCAATTTTGTTCCAAAATAATGGGAATTTCTTCATTTTTGCCACAAAATAAGGTAAATTTCTGCAATATTATCCTAAAATAAGTTAAATTTCTATACTTTTGCCCCAAAATATCGGAAGTTTTTGCCTTTTTGGCCCCAAATAAGGGGAATTTCTGCATTTTTGCCAAAAATTAAGGGAAATTTCTGCATTTTTGCCCAAAAATAAGGGTAATTTCTGTATTTTTGACCTAAAATAAGGAAGATTTCTGCATTTTTGCCCCAAAATAAGGAGAATTTCTGTATTTTTGCCCTGAATTAAAAAAAAATTCTGCATTTTTGCTCCAAAATAAGGGATATTTCTGCAATTTTTCCCCAAAATTAGGGGAATTTTTGTAATTTTGCACCAAAATAAGGGAAATTTCTGAAATTTTGCCCAAAAATTAGGGGAATTTCTGCAATTTTGCCTCAAAATAAGGGAAATTTCTGCAATTTTTCCCCAAAATTAGGGGAATTTCTGCAATTTTGCACCGAAATAATGGTATTTCCTACATTTTTCCTCCAAAATAAAGAGAATTTCTGCCTTTTTGAAACAAAAAAATGGAATTTCTGCAGTTTTGTTTAAAATAAGGGGAATTTCTGTATTTTTGCCCCAAAATAAGGGGAATTTCTTCCTTTTTGGCGCAAAAAAGGGGGAATTTCAGTCTTTTGCCCTAAAATAAAAGTAATTTCTGCATTTTTTACAAGAAGTATGCGGTATTTCTCCATTTTTGACCTGATATAAGGGGAATTTCCGCAATTTTGCCCCAAAATAAGAGAAATTTCTGCAATTTTTCTCAAAAAATGGAAATTTCAGCAATTTTGCCTCACAATAAGAGGAATTTCTGCCTTTTGCCCCAAAATTAGGGGAATTTCTGAATTTTCCGCAAAATTAGGGGCATTACTGTGTTTTTGCCTTAAAATAAGGTAAATTTCTGCATTTTTGCCCAAAATTAATTGGATTTTATGCATTTTTGCCCTAAAATAAGAAGAATTTCTGCCTTTTTGACCCAAAATAAGGGACATTTCTGGATTTTTGTCCGATGATAAGAAAAATTTCTTCATTTTGCCCAAAAATAAAAGAAATTTCTGCCTTTTTGCCCCAAATAAGGGGAATTTCTACAATTTTGCTCCAAAATAATGTTATATTTCTGCATTTTTGCCTCAAAATAAAGGAAAATTCTGCAATTTTGACACAAAATTAGGGGACTTTCTGCAATTTTGCCACAAAATAAGAAAAATTTTTGCAATTTTGCCCGAAAATTAAAAGAATTTCTGCATTTTTACGCCATATAAGGGGAATTTCTGCATTTTTGCCTCAAAATAAAGGGAATTTCTGCAATTTTGACACAAAATTAGGGGAATTTCTGCATTTTTGCCACAAATTAATGTAAATTTCTGCAATTGTGCCCAAAAATTGCGGGAATTTCTGCATTTTGCCCCAAAATTAGGGGAATTTCTGCAATTTTGCCCCCCAAAAAAAGGAATTTCTGCAATTTTGACACAAAATTAGGGAAATTTCTGCATTTTTGCCTCAATAATAGGGAAATTTCTGCAATTTTGCTCCATAATTAGGGGCATTACTGTCTTTTTGCCCAAAATAAGGGAAATTTCTGCATTTTTGCCCAAAATAAAGTGGAATTTCTGATTTTTGTCCTAAAATAAAAAGAATTTCTGCCTTTAAGGCAAAAAATAAGATGAATTTCAGTCTTTTTGCCCTAAAATAATGTAATTTCTGCAATTTGCCCTCTAATAAATGGAGTTTCTGCCTTTATGACCTGAAAGAACGGGAATTTCTAACATTTTTGCCCAAGATAAGGGAAATTTCTGCAATTTTACCACAAAATAAGGGAAATTTTTGCAATTTTGTCCAAAATAAGGTAAATCTCAGCAATTTTGCCCCCCAATAAGGGAAATTTCTGCCTTTTTGCCCCAAAATTAGAGGAATTTCTGAATTTTTGCTCAAAAATTAGAAGCATTTCTGCATTTTTACCCCAGAATAAGGGAAATTTCTGCAATTTGCCTCAAAATAAAGGAAATTTCTGCAATTTTGCTTAAAAATAAGGGAAATTTCTGCAATTTTGTCCCAAAAAATGAAATTTCATTAATTTTGCCCCACAATAAGGGCAATTTCTGTCTTTTTGCCCCAAAATTAACAGAATTTCTGATTTTTGCCCCAAAATTAGAAGCATTACAAAATTTTTGCCACAAAATATGGGAAATTTCTGCAATTTTGTTGAAAATAATAGGAATTTCTTCATTTTTGCCACAAAATAAGGTAAATTTCTGCAATATTATCCTAATATAAGTTAAATTTCTATACTTTTGCCCCAAAATAAGGGAAATTCCTGCCTTTTTGGCCCCAAATAAGGGGAATTTCTGCATTTTGGCCCCAAATTAAAAGAAATTTCTGCATTTTTGCCCAAAAATCAGGGTAATTTCTGTATTTTTTCCCAGAATTAAAGAAAATTTCTGCATTTTTGCTCCAAAATAAGGGGAATTTCTGCAATTTTTCCTCAAAATTAGGGGATATTGTGTAATTTTGCCCCAAAATAAGGGAAATTTTTGCAATTTTGCCAAAAAAATAGAGGAATTTCTGCAATTTTGCCTCAAAATATGGGAAATTTCTGCAATTTTCCCCCAAAATTAGAGGAATTTCTGCAATTTTGCACCAAAATAATGGTATTTCCTACACTTTTCCTCCAAAATAAAGAGAATTTCTGCCTTTTTGAAACAAAAAAGGGGAATTTCTGCAATTTTGTTTCAAAATAAGGGGAATTTCTGCATTTTTGCCCCAAGATAAGGGGAATTTCTGCCTTTTTGGCACACAATAAGAGGAATTTCAGGCTTTTTCCTTAAAATAAGGGTAATTTTTTGAATTTGCTCTCAAAAAAGCAAAATTTTTGCCTTTTTCCCTGAAATAAAAGGAATTTCTGAATTTTAGCCACAAGATAAAGGAAATTTCTGCAATTTTGCATAAAAATAAAGGAAATTTCTGCAATTTTGTTTAAAAATAAGGGAAATTTCTGCAATTTTGTCCCAAAAAAAGAAATTTCATTAATTTCCTCCACAATAAGGGGAATTTCTGTTTTTTTGCCCCAAAATTAATGGAATTTCTGATTTTTGCCCTAAAATTAGAAGCATTACAGAATTTTTGCCACAAAATATGGGAAATTTCTGCAATTTTGTTCCAAAATAATGGGAATTTATTCATTTTTGCCACAAAATAAGGTAAATTTCTGCAATATTATCCTAAAATAAGTTAAATTTCTATACTTTTGCCCCAAAATAAGGGAAATTTCTACCTTTTTGGCCCCAAATAAGGGGAATTTCTGCATTTTTGCCCCTTGTTAAAGGAAATTTCTGCATTTTTGCCCAAAAATCATGGTAATTTCTGTATTTGTTCCCTGAATTAAAGAAAATGTCTGCATTTTTGCTCCAAAATAAGGGGAATTTCTGGAATTTTCCCCAAAATTACGGGAATTTCTGTAATTTTGCCCCAAAATAAGGGAAATTTCTGCAATTTTGCCCAAATAATAGGGGAATTTCTGCAATTTTGCCTCAAAATATGGGAAATTTCTGCAATTTTTCCCCAAAATTAGGGGAATTTCTGCAATTTTGCACCAAAATAAGGGTATTTCCTACACTTTTCCTCTAAAATAAAGAGAATTTCTGCCTTTTTGCAACAAAAAAAGGGGAGTTTCTGCAATTTTGTTCCAAAATAAGGGGAATTTCTGCATTTTTGCCCCAAGATAAGGGGAATTTCTGCCTTTTTGGCACAAAATAAGAGGAATTTCAGGCTTTTTCCCTAAAATAAGGGTAATTTCTGGAATTTGCCACCAAAATAGAATAATTTTTGCCTTTTGCCCAGAAATAAAAGGAATTTCTGAATTTTAGCCACAAGATAAAGGAAATTTCTGCAATTTGCCCCAAAATAGAGGAAATTTCTGCAATTTTGCTTAAAAATAAGGGAAATTTCTGCAATTGTGTCCAAAAAAAAATTAATTTCATTAATTTCCCCCACAATAAGGGGAATTTCTGTTTTTTTCCCCCAAAATTAATGGAATTTCTGATTTTTGCCCCAAAATTAGAAGCATTACAGAATTTTTGCCACAAAATATGCGAAATTTCTGCAATTTTGTTCCAAAATAATGGGAATTTCTTCATTTTTGCCACAAAATAAGGTAAATTTCTGCAATATTATCCTAAAATAAGTTAAATTTCTATACTTTTGCCCCAAAATATCGGAAGTTTTTGCCTTTTTGGCCCCAAATAAGGGGAATTTCTGCATTTTTGCCAAAAATTAAGGGAAATTTCTGCATTTTTGCCCAAAAATAAGGGTAATTTCTGTATTTTTGACCTAAAATAAGGAAGATTTCTGCATTTTTGCCCCAAAATAAGGAGAATTTCTGTATTTTTGCCCTGAATTAAAAAAAAATTCTGCATTTTTGCTCCAAAATAAGGGATATTTCTGCAATTTTTCCCCAAAATTAGGGGAATTTTTGTAATTTTGCACCAAAATAAGGGAAATTTCTGAAATTTTGCCCAAAAATTAGGGGAATTTCTGCAATTTTGCCTCAAAATAAGGGAAATTTCTGCAATTTTTCCCCAAAATTAGGGGAATTTCTGCAATTTTGCACCGAAATAATGGTATTTCCTACATTTTTCCTCCAAAATAAAGAGAATTTCTGCCTTTTTGAAACAAAAAAATGGAATTTCTGCAGTTTTGTTTAAAATAAGGGGAATTTCTGTATTTTTGCCCCAAAATAAGGGGAATTTCTTCCTTTTTGGCGCAAAAAAGGGGGAATTTCAGTCTTTTGCCCTAAAATAAAAGTAATTTCTGCATTTTTTACAAGAAGTATGCGGTATTTCTCCATTTTTGACCTGATATAAGGGGAATTTCCGCAATTTTGCCCCAAAATAAGAGAAATTTCTGCAATTTTTCTCAAAAAATGGAAATTTCAGCAATTTTGCCTCACAATAAGAGGAATTTCTGCCTTTTGCCCCAAAATTAGGGGAATTTCTGAATTTTCCGCAAAATTAGGGGCATTACTGTGTTTTTGCCTTAAAATAAGGTAAATTTCTGCATTTTTGCCCAAAATTAATTGGATTTTATGCATTTTTGCCCTAAAATAAGAAGAATTTCTGCCTTTTTGACCCAAAATAAGGGACATTTCTGGATTTTTGTCCGATGATAAGAAAAATTTCTTCATTTTGCCCAAAAATAAAAGAAATTTCTGCCTTTTTGCCCCAAATAAGGGGAATTTCTACAATTTTGCTCCAAAATAATGTTATATTTCTGCATTTTTGCCTCAAAATAAAGGAAAATTCTGCAATTTTGACACAAAATTAGGGGACTTTCTGCAATTTTGCCACAAAATAAGAAAAATTTTTGCAATTTTGCCCGAAAATTAAAAGAATTTCTGCATTTTTACGCCATATAAGGGGAATTTCTGCATTTTTGCCTCAAAATAAAGGGAATTTCTGCAATTTTGACACAAAATTAGGGGAATTTCTGCATTTTTGCCACAAATTAATGTAAATTTCTGCAATTGTGCCCAAAAATTGCGGGAATTTCTGCATTTTGCCCCAAAATTAGGGGAATTTCTGCAATTTTGCCCCCCAAAAAAAGGAATTTCTGCAATTTTGACACAAAATTAGGGAAATTTCTGCATTTTTGCCTCAATAATAGGGAAATTTCTGCAATTTTGCTCCAAAATTAGGGGCATTACTGTCTTTTTGCCCAAAATAAGGGAAATTTCTGCATTTTTGCCCAAAATAAAGTGGAATTTCTGATTTTTGTCCTAAAATAAAAAGAATTTCTGCCTTTAAGGCAAAAAATAAGATGAATTTCAGTCTTTTTGCCCTAAAATAATGTAATTTCTGCAATTTGCCCTCTAATAAATGGAGTTTCTGCCTTTATGACCTGAAAGAACGGGAATTTCTAACATTTTTGCCCAAGATAAGGAAAATTTCTGCAATTTTACCACAAAATAAGGGAAATTTTTGCAATTTTGTCCAAAATAAGGTAAATCTCAGCAATTTTGCCCCCCAATAAGGGAAATTTTTGCCTTTTTGCCCCAAAATTAGAGGAATTTCTGAATTTTTGCTCAAAAATTAGAAGCATTTCTGCATTTTTACCCCAGAATAAGGGAAATTTCTGCAATTTGCCTCAAAATAAAGGAAATTTCTGCAATTTTGCTTAAAAATAAGGGAAATTTCTGCAATTTTGTCCCAAAAAATGAAATTTCATTAATTTTGCCCCACAATAAGGGCAATTTCTGTCTTTTTGCCCCAAAATTAACAGAATTTCTGATTTTTGCCCCAAAATTAGAAGCATTACAAAATTTTTGCCACAAAATATGGGAAATTTCTGCAATTTTGTTGAAAATAATAGGAATTTCTTCATTTTTGCCACAAAATAAGGTAAATTTCTGCAATATTATCCTAATATAAGTTAAATTTCTATACTTTTGCCCCAAAATAAGGGAAATTCCTGCCTTTTTGGCCCCAAATAAGGGGAATTTCTGCATTTTGGCCCCAAATTAAAAGAAATTTCTGCATTTTTGCCCAAAAATCAGGGTAATTTCTGTATTTTTTCCCAGAATTAAAGAAAATTTCTGCATTTTTGCTCCAAAATAAGGGGAATTTCTGCAATTTTTCCTCAAAATTAGGGGATATTGTGTAATTTTGCCCCAAAATAAGGGAAATTTTTGCAATTTTGCCAAAAAAATAGAGGAATTTCTGCAATTTTGCCTCAAAATATGGGAAATTTCTGCAATTTTCCCCCAAAATTAGGGGAATTTCTGCAATTTTGCACCAAAATAATGGTATTTCCTACACTTTTCCTCCAAAATAAAGAGAATTTCTGCCTTTTTGAAACAAAAAAGGGGAATTTATGCAATTTTGTTTCAAAATAAGGGGAATTTCTGCATTTTTGCCCCAAGATAAGGGGAATTTCTGCCTTTTTGGCACAAAATAAGAGGAATTTCAGGCTTTTTCCCTAAAATAAGGGTAATTTTTGGAATTTGCTCCCAAAAAAGCAAAATTTTTGCCTTTTGCCCTGAAATAAAAGGAATTTCTGAATTTTAGCCACAAGTTAAAGGAAATTTCTGCAATTTTGCATAAAAATAAAGGAAATTTCTGCCATTTTGCTTAAAAGTAAAGGAAATTTCTGCAATTTTGTCCCAAAAACAGAAATTTCATTAATTTCCTCCACAATAAGGGGAATTTCTGTTTTTTTGCCCCAAAATTAATGGAATTTCTGATTTTTGCCCTAAAATTAGAAGCATTACAGAATTTTTGCCACAAAATATGGGAAATTTCTGCAATTTTGTTCCAAAATAATGGGAATTTCTTCATTTTTGCCACAAAATAAGGTAAATTTCTGCAATATTATCCTAAAATAAGTTAAATTTCTATACTTTTGTCCCAAAATAAGGGAAATTTCTGCCTTTTTGGCCCCAAATAAGGGGAATTTCTGCATTTTTGCCCCAAGTTAAAGGAAATTTCTGCATTTTTGCCCAAAAATCATGGTAATTTCTGTATTTGTTCCCTGAATTAAAGAAAATTTCTGCATTTTTGCTCCAAAATAAGGGGAATTTCTGCAATTTTCCCCAAAATTACGGGAATTTCTGTAATTTTGCCCCAAAATAAGGGAAATTTCTGCAATTTTGCCCAAATAATAGGGGAATTTCTGCAATTTTGCCTCAAAATATGGGAAATTTCTGCAATTTTTCCCCAAAATTAGGGAATTTCTGCAATTTTGCACCAAAATAAGGGTATTTCCTACACTTTTCCTTCAAAATAAAGAGAATTTCTGCCTTTTTGAAACAAAAAAAGGGGAGTTTCTGCAATTTTGTTCCAAAATAAGGGGAATTTCTGCATTTTTGCCCCAAGATAAGGGGAATTTCTGCCTTTTTGGCACAAAACAATAGGAATTTCAGGCTTTTTCCCTAAAATAAGGGTAATTTCTGGAATTTGCCACCAAAAAAGCATAATTTTTGCCTTTTGCCCTGAAATAAAAGGAATTTCTGAATTTTAGCCACAAGATAAAGGAAATTTCTGCAATTTGCCTCAAAATAAAGGAAATTTCTGCAATTTTGCTTAAAAATAAGGGAAATTTCTGCAATTTTGTACCAAAAAAAAGAAATTTCATTAATTTCCCTCACAATAAGGGGAATTTCTGTTTTTTTCCCCAAAATTAATGGAATTTCTGATTTTTGCCTCAAAATTAGAAGCATTACAGAATTTTTGCCACAAAATATGCGAAATTTCTGCAATTTTGTTCCAAAATAATGGGAATTTCTTCATTTTTGCCACAAAATAAGGTAAATTTCTGCAATATTACTCTAAAATAAGTTAAATTTCTATAATTTTGCCCCAAAATAAGGGAAATTTTTGCTTTTTTGGCCCCAAATAAGGGGAATTTCTGCATTTTTGCCAAAAATTAAGGAAATTTCTGCATTTTTGCCAATAAATAAGGGTAATTTCTGTATTTTTGACCTAAAATAAGGAAGATTTCTGCATTTTTGCCCCAAAATAAGGGGAATTTCTGTATTTTTTCCCTGAATTAAAAAAAATTTCTGCATTTTTGCTCCAAAATAAGGGATATTTCTGCAATTTTTCCCCAAAATTAGGGGAATTTTTGTAATTTTGCACCAAAATAAGGGAAATTTCTGCAATTTTCCCCCAAATATAGGGGAATTTCTGAAATTTTGCATCGAAATAATGTTATTTCCTACATTTTTCCTCCAAAATAAAGAGAATTTCTGCCTTTTTGAAACAAAAAAATGGAATTTCTGCAATTTTGTTTTAAAATAAGGGGAATTTCTGCATTTTTGCCCCAAAATAAGGAGAATTTCTTCCTTTTTGGCGCAAAAACGGGGGAATTTCAGTTCTTTGCCCTAATATAAAAGTAATTTCTGCATTTTTTACACCAAGTATGCGGTATTTCTGCCTTTTTTACCCGATATAAGGGGAATTTCCACAATTTTGCCCCAAAATAAAAGAAATTTCTGAAATTTTGTCCCAAAAAAGAGAAATTTCAGCAATTTTGCCCCACTATAAGAGGAATTTCTGCCTTTTTCCCTCAAAATTAGGGGAATTTCTTCATTTTCCGCAAAATTAGGGGCATTACTGCGTTTTTGCCCCAAAATAAGGTAAATTTCTGCATTTTTGCCCAAAATTAATTGGATTTTATGCCTTTTTGCCCTAAAATAAGAAGAATATCTGCCTTTTTGACCCAAAATAAGAGACATTTCTGGATTTTTGTCCCATGATAAAAAAATTTCTTCAATTTTGCACAAAAATAAAAGAAATTTCTGACTTTTTGCCCTAAATAAGGGGAATTTCTGAAATTTTGCTCCAAAATAATGTTATATTTCTGTATTTTTGCCTCAAAATAAAGGAAATTTCTGCAATTTTGACATAAAATTAGAGGAATTTCTGCAATTTTGTCCCAAAATAAAAGAAATTTCTGCAATTTTGCCTGAAAATTAAAAGAATTTCTGCATTTTTACCCCAAATAAGGGGAATTTCTGCATTTTTGCCTCAAAATAAAGGGAATTTCTGCAATTTTGACACAAAATTAGGGGAATTTCTGCATTTTTGCCACAAATTAATGTAAATTTCTACAATTGTGCCCAAAAATTGCGAGAATTTCTCCATTTTTGCCCCAAAATTAGGGGAATTTCTGCAATTTTGCCCCCCAAAAAAAGGAATTTCTGCAATTTTGACACAAAATTAGGGAACTTTCTGCATTTTTGCCTCAAAAATAGGGAAATTTCTGCAATTTTGCTCCAAAATTAGGGGCATTACTGTCTTTTTGCCCAAAATAAGAGAAATTTCTGCATTTTTGCCCAAAATAAAGTGGAATTTCTGATTTTTGTCCTAAAATAAAAAGAATTTCTGCCTTTAAGGCAAAAATAAGGGGAATTTCAGTCTTTTTGCCCTATAATAAGGTAATTTCTGCAATTTTCCCCCTAATAAGTGGAATTTCTGCCTTTATGACCTGAAAGAAGGGGAATTTCTAACATTTTTGCCCAAGATAAGAGAAATTTCTGCAATTTTACTACAAAATAAGGGAAATTTTTGCAATTTTGTCCATAAAAAAGAAATCTCAGCAATTTTGCCCCCCAATAAGGGAAATTTCTGCCTTTTTGCCCCAAAATTAGAGGAATTTCTGAATTTTTGCTCCAAAATTAGAAGCATTACTGCATTTTTACCACAGAATAAGAGAAATTTCTGCAATTTGCCTCAAAATAAAGGAAATTTCTGCAATTTTTATTAAAAATAAGGGAAATTTCTGCAATTTTGTCCCAAAAAAGGAAAATTTCAGCAATTTTGCCCCACAATAAGAGGAATTTCTGCCTTTTGCCCCAAAATTAGGGGAATTTCTGCATTTTCCACAAAATTAGTGGCATTACTGTGTATTTGCCCCAAAATAAAGTAAATTTCTGCATTTTTGCCCAAAATTAATTGGATTTTATGCCTTTTTGCCCTAAAATAAGAAGAATATCTGCCTTTTTGACCCAAAATAAGGGACATTTCTGGATTTTTGTCCCATGATAAAAAAAATTTCTTCAATTTTGCCCAAAAATAAAAGAAATTTCTGCCTTTTTGCCCCAAATAAGGGGAATTACTGCAATTTTGCTCCAAAATAATGTTATATTTCTGCATTTTTGCCTCAAAATAAAGGAAATTTCTGCAATTTTGAAACAAAATTAGAGGAATTTCTTCAATTTTGCCGCAAAATAAGAGAAATTTCTGCAATTTTGCCCGAAAATTAGGAGAATTTCTGCATTTTTGCCACAAATTAATGTAAATTTCTGCAATTGTGCCCAAAAATTGCGGGAATTTCTGCATTTTTTGCCCCAAAATTAGAGGAAATTTCTGCAATTTTGCCCCCCAAAAAAAGGAATTTCTGCAATTTTGACACAAAATTAGGGAAATTTCTGCATTTTTGCCTCAAAAATAGGGAAATTTCTGCAATTTTGCTCCAAAATTAGGTGCATTACTGTCTTTTTGCCCAAAATAAGGGAAATTTCTGCATTTTTGCCCCAAAATTAGAGGAATTTCTGAATTTTTGCTCAAAAATTAGAAGCATTTCTGCATTTTTACCCCAGAATAAGGGAAATTTCTGCAATTTGCCTCAAAATAAAGGAAATTTCTGCAATTTTGCTTAAAAATAAGGGAAATTTCTGCAATTTTGCTTAAAAATAAGGGAAATTTCTGCAATTTTGTCCCAAAAAATGAAATTTCATTAATTTTGCCCCACAATAAGGGCAATTTCTGTCTTTTTGCCCCAAAATTAACAGAATTTCTGATTTTTGCCCCAAAATTAGAAGCATTACAAAATTTTTGCCACAAAATATGGGAAATTTCTGCAATTTTGTTGAAAATAATAGGAATTTCTTCATTTTTGCCACAAAATAAGGTAAATTTCTGCAATATTATCCTAATATAAGTTAAATTTCTATACTTTTGCCCCAAAATAAGGGAAATTCCTGCCTTTTTGGCCCCAAATAAGGGGAATTTCTGCATTTTGGCCCCAAATTAAAAGAAATTTCTGCATTTTTGCCCAAAAATCAGGGTAATTTCTGTATTTTTTCCCAGAATTAAAGAAAATTTCTGCATTTTTGCTCCAAAATAAGGGGAATTTCTGCAATTTTTCCTCAAAATTAGGGGATATTGTGTAATTTTGCCCCAAAATAAGGGAAATTTTTGCAATTTTGCCAAAAAAATAGAGGAATTTCTGCAATTTTGCCTCAAAATATGGGAAATTTCTGCAATTTTCCCCCAAAATTAGGGGAATTTCTGCAATTTTGCACCAAAATAATGGTATTTCCTACACTTTTCCTCCAAAATAAAGAGAATTTCTGCCTTTTTGAAACAAAAAAGGGGAATTTCTGCAATTTTGTTTCAAAATAAGGGGAATTTCTGCATTTTTGCCCCAAGATAAGGGGAATTTCTGCCTTTTTGGCACAAAATAAGAGGAATTTCAGGCTTTTTCCCTAAAATAAGGGTAATTTTTGGAATTTGCTCCCAAAAAAGCAAAATTTTTGCCTTTTGCCCTGAAATAAAAGGAATTTCTGAATTTTAGCCACAAGTTAAAGGAAATTTCTGCAATTTTGCATAAAAATAAAGGAAATTTCTGCCATTTTGCTTAAAAGTAAGGGAAATTTCTGCAATTTTGTCCCAAAAACAGAAATTTCATTAATTTCCTCCACAATAAGGGGAATTTCTGTTTTTTTGCCCCAAAATTAATGGAATTTCTGATTTTTGCCCTAAAATTAGAAGCATTACAGAATTTTTGCCACAAAATATGGGAAATTTCTGCAATTTTGTTCCAAAATAATGGGAATTTCTTCATTTTTGCCACAAAATAAGGTAAATTTCTGCAATATTATCCTAAAATAAGTTAAATTTCTATACTTTTGTCCCAAAATAAGGGAAATTTCTGCCTTTTTGGCCCCAAATAAGGGGAATTTCTGCATTTTTGCCCCAAGTTAAAGGAAATTTCTGCATTTTTGCCCAAAAATCATGGTAATTTCTGTATTTGTTCCCTGAATTAAAGAAAATTTCTGCATTTTTGCTCCAAAATAAGGGGAATTTCTGCAATTTTCCCCAAAATTACGGGAATTTCTGTAATTTTGCCCCAAAATAAGGGAAATTTCTGCAATTTTGCCCAAATAATAGGGGAATTTCTGCAATTTTGCCTCAAAATATGGGAAATTTCTGCAATTTTTCCCCAAAATTAGGGAATTTCTGCAATTTTGCACCAAAATAAGGGTATTTCCTACACTTTTCCTTCAAAATAAAGAGAATTTCTGCCTTTTTGAAACAAAAAAAGGGGAGTTTCTGCAATTTTGTTCCAAAATAAGGGGAATTTCTGCATTTTTGCCCCAAGATAAGGGGAATTTCTGCCTTTTTGGCACAAAACAATAGGAATTTCAGGCTTTTTCCCTAAAATAAGGGTAATTTCTGGAATTTGCCACCAAAAAAGCATAATTTTTGCCTTTTGCCCTGAAATAAAAGGAATTTCTGAATTTTAGCCACAAGATAAAGGAAATTTCTGCAATTTGCCTCAAAATAAAGGAAATTTCTGCAATTTTGCTTAAAAATAAGGGAAATTTCTGCAATTTTGTACCAAAAAAAAGAAATTTCATTAATTTCCCTCACAATAAGGGGAATTTCTGTTTTTTTCCCCAAAATTAATGGAATTTCTGATTTTTGCCTCAAAATTAGAAGCATTACAGAATTTTTGCCACAAAATATGCGAAATTTCTGCAATTTTGTTCCAAAATAATGGGAATTTCTTCATTTTTGCCACAAAATAAGGTAAATTTCTGCAATATTACTCTAAAATAAGTTAAATTTCTATAATTTTGCCCCAAAATAAGGGAAATTTTTGCTTTTTTGGCCCCAAATAAGGGGAATTTCTGCATTTTTGCCAAAAATTAAGGAAATTTCTGCATTTTTGCCAATAAATAAGGGTAATTTCTGTATTTTTGACCTAAAATAAGGAAGATTTCTGCATTTTTGCCCCAAAATAAGGGGAATTTCTGTATTTTTTCCCTGAATTAAAAAAAATTTCTGCATTTTTGCTCCAAAATAAGGGATATTTCTGCAATTTTTCCCCAAAATTAGGGGAATTTTTGTAATTTTGCACCAAAATAAGGGAAATTTCTGCAATTTTCCCCCAAATATAGGGGAATTTCTGAAATTTTGCATCGAAATAATGTTATTTCCTACATTTTTCCTCCAAAATAAAGAGAATTTCTGCCTTTTTGAAACAAAAAAATGGAATTTCTGCAATTTTGTTTTAAAATAAGGGGAATTTCTGCATTTTTGCCCCAAAATAAGGAGAATTTCTTCCTTTTTGGCGCAAAAACGGGGGAATTTCAGTTCTTTGCCCTAATATAAAAGTAATTTCTGCATTTTTTACACCAAGTATGCGGTATTTCTGCCTTTTTGACCCGATATAAGGGGAATTTCCACAATTTTGCCCCAAAATAAAAGAAATTTCTGAAATTTTGTCCCAAAAAAGAGAAATTTCAGCAATTTTGCCCCACTATAAGAGGAATTTCTGCCTTTTTCCCTCAAAATTAGGGGAATTTCTTCATTTTCCGCAAAATTAGGGGCATTACTGCGTTTTTGCCCCAAAATAAGGTAAATTTCTGCATTTTTGCCCAAAATTAATTGGATTTTATGCCTTTTTGCCCTAAAATAAGAAGAATATCTGCCTTTTTGACCCAAAATAAGAGACATTTCTGGATTTTTGTCCCATGATAAAAAAATTTCTTCAATTTTGCACAAAAATAAAAGAAATTTCTGACTTTTTGCCCTAAATAAGGGGAATTTCTGAAATTTTGCTCCAAAATAATGTTATATTTCTGTATTTTTGCCTCAAAATAAAGGAAATTTCTGCAATTTTGACATAAAATTAGAGGAATTTCTGCAATTTTGTCCCAAAATAAAAGAAATTTCTGCAATTTTGCCTGAAAATTAAAAGAATTTCTGCATTTTTACCCCAAATAAGGGGAATTTCTGCATTTTTGCCTCAAAATAAAGGGAATTTCTGCAATTTTGACACAAAATTAGGGGAATTTCTGCATTTTTGCCACAAATTAATGTAAATTTCTACAATTGTGCCCAAAAATTGCGAGAATTTCTCCATTTTTGCCCCAAAATTAGGGGAATTTCTGCAATTTTGCCCCCCAAAAAAAGGAATTTCTGCAATTTTGACACAAAATTAGGGAACTTTCTGCATTTTTGCCTCAAAAATAGGGAAATTTCTGCAATTTTGCTCCAAAATTAGGGGCATTACTGTCTTTTTGCCCAAAATAAGAGAAATTTCTGCATTTTTGCCCAAAATAAAGTGGAATTTCTGATTTTTGTCCTAAAATAAAAAGAATTTCTGCCTTTAAGGCAAAAATAAGGGGAATTTCAGTCTTTTTGCCCTATAATAAGGTAATTTCTGCAATTTTCCCCCTAATAAGTGGAATTTCTGCCTTTATGACCTGAAAGAAGGGGAATTTCTAACATTTTTGCCCAAGATAAGAGAAATTTCTGCAATTTTACTACAAAATAAGGGAAATTTTTGCAATTTTGTCCATAAAAAAGAAATCTCAGCAATTTTGCCCCCCAATAAGGGAAATTTCTGCCTTTTTGCCCCAAAATTAGAGGAATTTCTGAATTTTTGCTCCAAAATTAGAAGCATTACTGCATTTTTACCACAGAATAAGAGAAATTTCTGCAATTTGCCTCAAAATAAAGGAAATTTCTGCAATTTTTATTAAAAATAAGGGAAATTTCTGCAATTTTGTCCCAAAAAAGGAAAATTTCAGCAATTTTGCCCCACAATAAGAGGAATTTCTGCCTTTTGCCCCAAAATTAGGGGAATTTCTGCATTTTCCACAAAATTAGTGGCATTACTGTGTATTTGCCCCAAAATAAAGTAAATTTCTGCATTTTTGCCCAAAATTAATTGGATTTTATGCCTTTTTGCCCTAAAATAAGAAGAATATCTGCCTTTTTGACCCAAAATAAGGGACATTTCTGGATTTTTGTCCCATGATAAAAAAAATTTCTTCAATTTTGCCCAAAAATAAAAGAAATTTCTGCCTTTTTGCCCCAAATAAGGGGAATTACTGCAATTTTGCTCCAAAATAATGTTATATTTCTGCATTTTTGCCTCAAAATAAAGGAAATTTCTGCAATTTTGAAACAAAATTAGAGGAATTTCTTCAATTTTGCCGCAAAATAAGAGAAATTTCTGCAATTTTGCCCGAAAATTAGGAGAATTTCTGCATTTTTGCCACAAATTAATGTAAATTTCTGCAATTGTGCCCAAAAATTGCGGGAATTTCTGCATTTTTTGCCCCAAAATTAGGGGAATTTCTGCAATTTTGCCCCCCAAAAAAAGGAATTTCTGCAATTTTGACACAAAATTAGGGAAATTTCTGCATTTTTGCCTCAAAAATAGGGAAATTTCTGCAATTTTGCTCCAAAATTAGGTGCATTACTGTCTTTTTGCCCAAAATAAGGGAAATTTCTGCATTTTTGCCCAAAATAAAGTGGAATTTCTGATTTTTGTCCTAAAATAAAAAGAATTTCTGCCTTTAAGGCAAAAAATAAGGGGAATTTCAGTCTTTTTGCCCTAAAATAAGGTAATTTCTGCAATTTTCCCCCTAATAAGTGGAATTTCTGCCTTTATGACCTGAAAGAAGGGGAATTTCTAACATTTTTGCCCAAGATAAGGGAAATTTCTGCAATTTTACCACAAAATAAGGGAAATTTTTGCAATTTTGTCCAAAATAAGGAAAATCTCAGCAATTTTGCCCCCCAATAAGGGAAATTTCTGCCTTTTTGCCCCAAAATTAGAGGAATTTCTGAATTTTTGCTCCAAAATTAGAAGCATTACTGCATTTTTACCCCAGAATAAGGGAAATTTCTGCAATTTGCCTCAAAATAAAGGAAATTTCTGCAATTTTTCTTAAAAATAAGGGAAATTTTTGCAATTTTGTCCCAAAAAATGAAATTTCATTAATTTTGCCCCACAATAAGGGCAATTTCTGTCTTTTTGCCCCAAAATTAACGGAATTTCTGATTTTTGCTCCAAAATTAGAAGCATTACAAAATTTTTGCCACAAAATATGGGAAATATCTGCAATTTTGTTCCAAAATAATAAGAATTTCTTCATTTTTGCCACAAAATAAGGTAAATTTCTGCAATATTATCCTAATATAAGTTAAATTTCTATACTTTTGCCCCAAAATAAGAAAAAATCCTGCCTTTTTGGCCCCAAATAAGAAGAATTTTTGCATTTTAGCCCCTAATTAAGGGAAATTTCTGCATTTTTGCCCAAAAATAAGGGTAATTTCTGTATTTTTGGCCTAAAATAAGGGGAATTTCTGAATTTTTGCCCCAAAATAAAAGGAATTTCTGTATTTTTGCCCTGAATTAAAAAAATTTCTGCATTTTTGCTCCAAAATAAGGGAAATTTCTGCAATTTTTCCCCAAAATTATGGGAATTTCTTTAATTTTGCCCCAAAATAAGGGAAATTTCTGCAATTTAGCCCAAAAATTAGGGGAATTTCTGCAATTTTCCTCAAAATAAAGGAAATTTCTGCAATTTTTTACCAACATTAGGGGAATTTCTGCAATTTTGCACCAAAATAATAGTATTTCGTACATTTTTCCTCAAAAATAAAAAGAATTTCTGCCTTTTTGAAACAAAAAAGGGGAATTTCTGCAATTTTGTTCCAAAATAAGAGGAATTTCTGCATTTTTGCCCCAAAATAAGGGGAATTTCTGCCTTTTTGGCGAAAAAAAGGGGGAATTTCAGTATTTTTGCCCTAAAATAAGGGTAATTTCTGCATTTTTTACACCAAGTATGCGGTATTTCTGCCTTTTTGACCCGATATAAGGAGAATTTCCGCAATTTTGCCCCAAAATAAGAGATTTTCTGCAATTTTGTCCCAAAAAAAAGAAATTTTAGCAATTTTGCCATACAATAAGGGGAATTACTGCCTTTTGCCCCAAAATAAGGGGAATTTCTGCATTTTTGCCCAAAATTAATTGGATTTTATGCCTTTTTGCCCTAAAATAAGAAGAATTTCAGCCTTTTTGACCCAAAATAAGAGGAATTTCTGAATTTTTGTCCCATGATAAGGAAAATTTCTTCAATTTTGCCCAAAAATAAAAGAAATTTCTGCCTTTTTGCCCCAAAATAAGGGGAATTTTTGCAATTTTGCACCAAAATAAAGTGGATTTTCTGCATTTTTGCCTAAAAATAAAGGGAATTTCTGCAATTTTGACACAAAATTAGGGGAATTTCTGCATTTTTGCCCCAAATTCAGGTAAATTTCTGCAATTTTGTCCAAAAATTGCTGGAATTTCTGCATTTTTGCTCAAAAATAATAGGAATTTCTGCAATTTTGCCCCCAAAAATAGGGAATTTGTGCAATTTTGACACAAAATTAAGGATATTTCTGCATTTTTGCCCCAAAATTAGGGAAATTTCTGCAATTTTGCTTCAAAATTAGGGGCATTACTGTCTTTTTGCCCAAAATAAGGGAAATTTCTGCATTTTTGCCCAAAATTAAGTGGAATTTCTGATTTTTGCCCTGATATAAAAAGAATTTCTGCCTTTAAGGCAAAAAATCAGGGGAATTTCAGTTTTTTTGCTCTAAAATAAGGGTAATTTCTGCAATTTGCCCACCAAAATAGGGAATTTGTGCAATTTTGACACAAAATTAGGGTAATTTCTGCATTTTTGCCCCAAAATTAAAGGAATTTCTGCAATTTTGCCCCAAAATAACGGAAATTTCTGCAATTTTTCCCAAAAATTAGGGGAATTTCTGCCTTTTTGCCCCATAATAAGAGAAATTTACGAAATTTTGCACAAAAATAAGGGAATTTTCTTCATTTTTGCTCCAAAATAAAGGGAATTTCTGCCTTTTTGAAACAAAAAAAGGAAATTTCTGCAATTTTGTTCCAAAATAAGGGGAATTTCTGCATTTTTGCCCCAAAATAAGGGAAATTTCGGCCTTTTGGTGCAAAAAGGGGGAATTTCAGTCTTTTTCCCCTAAAATAAGGGTAATTTCTGCATATTTGACACCAAGTATGCGGTATTTCTCCAAATAAGGGAAATTTCTGCAATTTTGTCCCAAAAAAGGGAAATTTCAGCAATTTTGCCCCACTATAAGAGGAATTTCTGCCTTTTGCCCCTAAATTAGGGGAATTTCTGCATTTTCTGCAAAATTAGGGGCATTACTGTGTTTTTGCCCTAAAATAAGGTAAATTTCTGCATTTTTGCCCAAAATTAATTGAATTTTCTGCCTTTTTGCCCTAAAATAAAAAGAATTTTTGCATTTTTGACCCAAAATAAGGGAAATTTCTGGATTTTTGTCCCATGATAAGGAAAATTTCTTCAATTTTGCCCAAAAATAAAAGAAATTTCTGCCTTTTTGCCCCAAAATTAGGGGAATTTCTGCAATTTTGCACCAAAATAAAGTGGAATTTCTGCATTTTTGCCTCAAATATATAAAGAATTTCTGCAATTTTGACAAAAAATTAGGGGAATTTCTGCATTTTTGCCCAAAATTAAGGTAAATTTCTGCAATTTTGCTCAAAAATTGCGGGAATTTCTGCATTTTTGCCCCAAAATAAGGGGAATTTCTGCAATTTTGCTCCCAAAAAAAGGGAAATTTCTGCAATTTTGCAACAAAATTAGGGGCATTACTGTCTTTTTGCCTAAAATAAGGGAAATTTCTGCATTTTTGCACAAAATTAATTGGAATTTCTGATTTTTGCCCTAATATAAAAAGAATTTCTGCCTTTAAGGCAAAAAATAAGGGGAATTTCAGTCTTTTTGCCCTAAAATATGGGTAATTTCTGCAATTTGCCCCCTAATAAGTGGAATTTCTGCCTTTATGACCCGAAAAAAGGGGAATTTCTAACATTTTTGCCCAAGATAGGGGAAATTTTTGCAATTTTACCCCAAAATAAGGGAAATTTTTGCAATTTTGTCCAACAAAAGGAAAATCTCAGCAATTTTGCCCCACAATAAGGGGAATTTCTGCCTTTTTGCCCCAAAATTAGGGAAATTTCTGAATTTGTGTTCCAAAATTAGAAGCATTATTGCATTTTTACCCCATAATAAGGGAAATTTCTGCAATTTGCCTTAAAATAAAGGAAATTTCTGCATTTTTGCCCCAAATTAAGAGAAATTTCTGCATTTTTGCCCAAAAATAAAGGCAATTTCTGTATTTGTGGCCTAAAATAAGGGGAATTTCTGCATTTTTGCCCCAAAATAAGGGGAATTTCTGTATTTTTGCCCTGAATTAAAGAAAATTTCTGCATTTTTGCTCCAAAATAAGGGGAATTTCTGAAATTTTTCCCCAAAATTAGGGGAATTTCTGTAATTTTGCCCCAAAATAAGGGAAATTTCTGCAATTTTGCCCAAAAATTAAGGGAATTTCTGCAATTTTGAACAAAAATAATGGTATTTCCTACATTTTTCCTCCAAAATAAAAAGAATTTCTGCCTTTTTGAAACAAAGAAGGGGAATTTCTGCATTTTTGCCCCAAAATAAGGGGAATTTCTTCCTTTTTGGCGCAAAAAAGGGGGAATTTCAGTCTTTTGCCCCAAAATAAGGGTAATTTCTGCATTTTGTACACCAAGTGTGCGGTATTTCTGCCTTTTTGACCCGATATAAGGGGAATTTCCGCAATTTTGTCCCAAAATAAGAGAAATTTCTGCAATTTTGTCCCAAAATGGGAATTTCAGCAATTTTGCCCCACAATAAGGGGAATTTCTGCCTTTTTCCCCTAAATTAGGGGAATTTCCACATTTTTGCAAAATTAGGGGCATTACTGTGTTTTTGCCCCAAAATAAGGTAAATTTCTGCATTTTTGCCCAAAATTAATTGGATTTTCTGCCTTTTTGCCCTAAAATAAGAAGAATATCTGCCTTTTTGACCCAAAATAAGGGACATTTCTGGATTTTTGTCCCATGATAAAAAAAATTTCTTCAATTTTGCCCAAAAATAAAAGAAATTTCTGCCTTTTTGCCCCAAATAAGGGGAATTACTGCAATTTTGCTCCAAAATAATGTTATATTTCTGCATTTTTGCCTCAAAATAAAGGAAATTTCTGCAATTTTGAAACAAAATTAGAGGAATTTCTTCAATTTTGCCGCAAAATAAGAGAAATTTCTGCAATTTTGCCCGAAAATTAGGAGAATTTCTGCATTTTTGCCACAAATTAATGTAAATTTCTGCAATTGTGCCCAAAAATTGCGGGAATTTCTGCATTTTTTGCCCCAAAATTAGGGGAATTTCTGCAATTTTGCCCCCCAAAAAAAGGAATTTCTGCAATTTTGACACAAAATTAGGGAAATTTCTGCATTTTTGCCTCAAAAATAGGGAAATTTCTGCAATTTTGCTCCAAAATTAGGTGCATTACTGTCTTTTTGCCCAAAATAAGGGAAATTTCTGCATTTTTGCCCAAAATAAAGTGGAATTTCTGATTTTTGTCCTAAAATAAAAAGAATTTCTGCCTTTAAGGCAAAAAATAAGGGGAATTTCAGTCTTTTTGCCCTAAAATAAGGTAATTTCTGCAATTTTCCCCCTAATAAGTGGAATTTCTGCCTTTATGACCTGAAAGAAGGTGAATTTCTAACATTTTTGCCCAAGATAAGGGAAATTTCTGCAATTTTACCACAAAATAAGGGAAATTTTTGCAATTTTGTCCAAAATAAGGAAAATCTCAGCAATTTTGCCCCCCAATAAGGGAAATTTCTGCCTTTTTGCCCCAAAATTAGAGGAATTTCTGAATTTTTGCTCCAAAATTAGAAGCATTACTGCATTTTTACCCCAGAATAAGGGAAATTTCTGCAATTTGCCTCAAAATAAAGGAAATTTCTGCAATTTTTCTTAAAAATAAGGGAAATTTTTGCAATTTTGTCCCAAAAAATGAAATTTCATTAATTTTGCCCCACAATAAGGGCAATTTCTGTCTTTTTGCCCCAAAATTAACGGAATTTCTGATTTTTGCTCCAAAATTAGAAGCATTACAAAATTTTTGCCACAAAATATTGGAAATTTCTGCAATTTTGTTCCAAAATAATAAGAATTTCTTCATTTTTGCCACAAAATAAGGTAAATTTCTGCAATATTATCCTAATATAAGTTAAATTTCTATACTTTTGCCCCAAAATAAGAAAAATTCCTGCCTTTTTGGCCCCAAATAAGAAGAATTTTTGCATTTTAGCCCCTAATTAAGGGAAATTTCTGCATTTTTGCCCAAAAATAAGGGTAATTTCTGTATTTTTGGCCTAAAATAAGGGGAATTTCTGAATTTTTGCCCCAAAATAAAAGGAATTTCTGTATTTTTGCCCTGAATTAAAAAAATTTCTGCATTTTTGCTCCAAAATAAGGGAAATTTCTGCAATTTTTCCCCAAAATTAGGGGAATTTCTTTAATTTTGCCCCAAAATAAGGGAAATTTCTGCAATTTAGCCCAAAAATTAGGGGAATTTCTGCAATTTTCCTCAAAATAAAGGAAATTTCTGCAATTTTTTACCAACATTAGGGGAATTTCTGCAATTTTGCACCAAAATAATAGTATTTCGTACATTTTTCCTCAAAAATAAAAAGAATTTCTGCCTTTTTGAAACAAAAAAGGGGAATTTCTGCAATTTTGTTCCAAAATAAGAGGAATTTCTGCATTTTTGCCCCAAAATAAGGGGAATTTCTGCCTTTTTGGCGAAAAAAAGGGGGAATTTCAGTATTTTTGCCCTAAAATAAGGGTAATTTCTGCATTTTTTACACCAAGTATGCGGTATTTCTGCCTTTTTGACCCGATATAAGGAGAATTTCCGCAATTTTGCCCCAAAATAAGAGATTTTCTGCAATTTTGTCCCAAAAAAAAGAAATTTTAGCAATTTTGCCATACAATAAGGGGAATTACTGCCTTTTGCCCCAAAATAAGGGGAATTTCTGCATTTTTGCCCAAAATTAATTGGATTTTATGCCTTTTTGCCCTAAAATAAGAAGAATTTCAGCCTTTTTGACCCAAAATAAGAGGAATTTCTGAATTTTTGTCCCATGATAAGGAAAATTTCTTCAATTTTGCCCAAAAATAAAAGAAATTTCTGCCTTTTTGCCCCAAAATAAGGGGAATTTTTGCAATTTTGCACCAAAATAAAGTGGATTTTCTGCATTTTTGCCTAAAAATAAAGGGAATTTCTGCAATTTTGACACAAAATTAGGGGAATTTCTGCATTTTTGCCCCAAATTCAGGTAAATTTCTGCAATTTTGTCCAAAAATTGCTGGAATTTCTGCATTTTTGCTCAAAAATAATAGGAATTTCTGCAATTTTGCCCCCAAAAATAGGGAATTTGTGCAATTTTGACACAAAATTAAGGATATTTCTGCATTTTTGCCCCAAAATTAGGGAAATTTCTGCAATTTTGCTTCAAAATTAGGGGCATTACTGTCTTTTTGCCCAAAATAAGGGAAATTTCTGCATTTTTGCCCAAAATTAAGTGGAATTTCTGATTTTTGCCCTGATATAAAAAGAATTTCTGCCTTTAAGGCAAAAAATCAGGGGAATTTCAGTTTTTTTGCTCTAAAATAAGGGTAATTTCTGCAATTTGCCCACCAAAATAGGGAATTTGTGCAATTTTGACACAAAATTAGGGTAATTTCTGCATTTTTGCCCCAAAATTAAAGGAATTTCTGCAATTTTGCCCCAAAATAACGGAAATTTCTGCAATTTTTCCCAAAAATTAGGGGAATTTCTGCCTTTTTGCCCCATAATAAGAGAAATTTACGAAATTTTGCACAAAAATAAGGGAATTTTCTTCATTTTTGCTCCAAAATAAAGGGAATTTCTGCCTTTTTGAAACAAAAAAAGGAAATTTCTGCAATTTTGTTCCAAAATAAGGGGAATTTCTGCATTTTTGCCCCAAAATAAGGGAAATTTCGGCCTTTTGGTGCAAAAAGGGGGAATTTCAGTCTTTTTCCCCTAAAATAAGGGTAATTTCTGCATATTTGACACCAAGTATGCGGTATTTCTCCAAATAAGGGAAATTTCTGCAATTTTGTCCCAAAAAAGGGAAATTTCAGCAATTTTGCCCCACTATAAGAGGAATTTCTGCCTTTTGCCCCTAAATTAGGGGAATTTCTGCATTTTCTGCAAAATTAGGGGCATTACTGTGTTTTTGCCCTAAAATAAGGTAAATTTCTGCATTTTTGCCCAAAATTAATTGAATTTTCTGCCTTTTTGCCCTAAAATAAAAAGAATTTTTGCATTTTTGACCCAAAATAAGGGAAATTTCTGGATTTTTGTCCCATGATAAGGAAAATTTCTTCAATTTTGCCCAAAAATAAAAGAAATTTCTGCCTTTTTGCCCCAAAATTAGGGGAATTTCTGCAATTTTGCACCAAAATAAAGTGGAATTTCTGCATTTTTGCCTCAAATATATAAAGAATTTCTGCAATTTTGACAAAAAATTAGGGGAATTTCTGCATTTTTGCCCAAAATTAAGGTAAATTTCTGCAATTTTGCTCAAAAATTGCGGGAATTTCTGCATTTTTGCCCCAAAATAAGGGGAATTTCTGCAATTTTGCTCCCAAAAAAAGGGAAATTTCTGCAATTTTGCAACAAAATTAGGGGCATTACTGTCTTTTTGCCTAAAATAAGGGAAATTTCTGCATTTTTGCACAAAATTAATTGGAATTTCTGATTTTTGCCCTAATATAAAAAGAATTTCTGCCTTTAAGGCAAAAAATAAGGGGAATTTCAGTCTTTTTGCCCTAAAATATGGGTAATTTCTGCAATTTGCCCCCTAATAAGTGGAATTTCTGCCTTTATGACCCGAAAAAAGGGGAATTTCTAACATTTTTGCCCAAGATAGGGGAAATTTTTGCAATTTTACCCCAAAATAAGGGAAATTTTTGCAATTTTGTCCAACAAAAGGAAAATCTCAGCAATTTTGCCCCACAATAAGGGGAATTTCTGCCTTTTTGCCCCAAAATTAGGGAAATTTCTGAATTTGTGTTCCAAAATTAGAAGCATTATTGCATTTTTACCCCATAATAAGGGAAATTTCTGCAATTTGCCTTAAAATAAAGGAAATTTCTGCATTTTTGCCCCAAATTAAGAGAAATTTCTGCATTTTTGCCCAAAAATAAAGGCAATTTCTGTATTTGTGGCCTAAAATAAGGGGAATTTCTGCATTTTTGCCCCAAAATAAGGGGAATTTCTGTATTTTTGCCCTGAATTAAAGAAAATTTCTGCATTTTTGCTCCAAAATAAGGGGAATTTCTGAAATTTTTCCCCAAAATTAGGGGAATTTCTGTAATTTTGCCCCAAAATAAGGGAAATTTCTGCAATTTTGCCCAAAAATTAAGGGAATTTCTGCAATTTTGAACAAAAATAATGGTATTTCCTACATTTTTCCTCCAAAATAAAAAGAATTTCTGCCTTTTTGAAACAAAGAAGGGGAATTTCTGCATTTTTGCCCCAAAATAAGGGGAATTTCTTCCTTTTTGGCGCAAAAAAGGGGGAATTTCAGTCTTTTGCCCCAAAATAAGGGTAATTTCTGCATTTTGTACACCAAGTGTGCGGTATTTCTGCCTTTTTGACCCGATATAAGGGGAATTTCCGCAATTTTGTCCCAAAATAAGAGAAATTTCTGCAATTTTGTCCCAAAATGGGAATTTCAGCAATTTTGCCCCAGAATAAGGGGAATTTCTGCCTTTTTCCCCTAAATTAGGGGAATTTCCACATTTTTGCAAAATTAGGGGCATTACTGTGTTTTTGCCCCAAAATAAGGTAAATTTCTGCATTTTTGCCCAAAATTAATTGGATTTTCTGCCTTTTTGCCCTAAAATAAGAAGAATTTCTGCCTTTCTGACCCAAAATAAGAGGATTTTCTGAATTTTTGCTCCAAAATTATAACCATTACTGCATTTTTACCCCAAAATAATGGAAATTTCAGCAATTTGCATCAAAATAAAAGAAAGTTCTGCAATTTTGTCCCAAAAAAAGGAAATTTCATTAATTTTGCCCCACAAGAAGGGGAATTTCTGTCTTTTTGCCCCAAAATTAACAGAAGTTCTGATTTTTGCCCCAAAATTAGAAGCATTACAGAATTTTTGCCACAAAATATGGGAAATTTCTGCAATTTTGTTCCAAAATAATGGGAATTTCTTCATTTTTGCCAAAATAAGGTAAATTTCTGCAATATTATCCTAAAATAAGTTAAATTTCTATACTTTTGCCCCAAAATAAGGGAAATTCCTGCCTTTTTGGCCCCAAATAAGGGGAATTTCTGCGATTTTGCTCCAAAATACAGGGAATTTCTGCCTTTTTGCCCGAAAATATAGGGAATGTATATCTTTTTGCCATATAAAAGGGAAATTTCTTTACTTTTGCCCCAAAATAATAGGATTTTCCATTTTTTGACTCAAAATAAGTGCAATTTCTGCCTTTTCCCCAAAAATAAACGGAATTTCTGTTTGTTTGCCCCAAAATAAGGGGAATTTCTGACTTTTTGCCCTGAAATATGTGAAATTTCTAAAATTTTTCCCCAAAATAAGGGAAATGTCTGCTTTTTGCCCTAAAATAAGGGGAATTTCTGCCTTTTTGCCACAAAATATGGGGAATTTCTGCCTTTTTGCCCCAAATTAAGAAAAATTTCTGCAATTTTGTACCAAAATAAAAGAAATTTCTGCCTTTTTGCCCCAAAATAAGAGAAATTTTTGCCTTTTTTCCCTGAAATACGTGAAAATTCTTCAATTTTGCCCCAAAATAATAAAAATTTCTTCAATGTTGCCCCAAAGTAAAGGAAATATCTGCAATTTTGCCCCAAAATAAGGGTATTTTCTGAATTTTTGCTCCCGAAAAAAGGGGATTTTCTCTATTTTTGCCCTAAAATATGGAGAATTTCTGACTTTTTGCCCGAAAATTATAAGAATTTTTGCAATTCTGCTTCAAAATATGGGGAATTTCTGCCTTTTAGCACCAAAATAAAGAGAATTTTCGCATTTTACCTCAAAATAAGAATAATTTCTGCCTTTTGCCCCAAAATATGGGGAATTTCTGCCTTTTTGTTACAAAATAAGGAAAATTTCTTCAATTTTTTACCATAATAAAGGAAATTTCTGCTTTTTGCCCCAAAATAAAGGGAATTTCTGACTTTTTGCCCTGAAATAAATGAAATCCTGCAATTTTGCCTGAAAATAAGGGATTTTTGTGCCTTTTTGCCCAAAAATAAGAAGAATTTCTGCCTTTTGCCCCAAAATAATAGAAATTTCAGCATTTTACCTCAAAATAAGAA
Organism: Micromys minutus; assembly: GCF_963924665.1. NCBI lineage: Eukaryota > Metazoa > Chordata > Mammalia > Rodentia > Muridae > Micromys > Micromys minutus. The sequence continues at coordinate 622,732 of NW_027667727.1, forward strand.
GAATTTCAGCCTTTTTGCACAAAAATAGGAAAACTTTTTGCTTTTTTTCTGAAATAAGTGAAATTTCTGCAATTTTGCCCTAAAATAAGGGAAATTTCTGCAATTTTTCTTCATAATAAAGGAAATTTCTGCAATTTAGCCCTAAAATAAAGGGAATTTCTGTTTTTGGCCCCAAAATAAGGGAAATTTCTGCAATTTTGCCCTAAAATAAGGGGAATTTCTGTTTTATGCCCCAAAATAAGGGGAATTTTTGCCTTTTTGCCACAAAATAAAGAAAATTACTTCATGTTTTACCCCAAAATTAGGTGAATTTCTGCCTTTTTGCCCGAAAATAAAGGGAATTTCAGCCTTTTTACCGCAAAATAAGGGGAATTTCTACCTTTTGCCCCAATATATGGGGAATTTCTGCCTTTTTGTTCCAAAATAAGGAAAATTTCTTCAATGTTGTACCAAAATAAAAGAAATTTCTGCTTTTTGCCCCAAAATAAAAGGAATTTCTGACTTTTTGTCCTGAAATAAATGAAATTTCTGCAATTTTGCCCGAAAATAAGAAAAATTTGTGCTTTTTGCCACAAAATATAAAAAATTTCTGCCTTTTTGCCACAAAATAAGAAAAATTTCTGCAATTCTGTACCAAAATAAAAGAAATTTCTCCAATTTTGCCCCAAAATAAGGAAAATTTCTGCAATTATGCCCCAAAATAAGGAAAATTTCTTCAATTTTGCCCCAAAATAAGGGGAATTTCTGAAATTTTGCCCCGAAATAAGGAGAATTTCTGTATTTTTGCCCCAAAATAAAGGGAATTTCGGCCTTTTTGCCCCAAAATTAGGGATGTTTCTGCAATTTTGCTTCAAAATACAGGGAATTTCTGCCTCTTTCCCAGAAAATAAGGGGAACTTCTGCCTTTTTGCTTCAAATAAAAAGAATTTCTGCATTTTTGCCCCAATATTAGGGGAATATCTGCAATTTTGCTCCAAAATATGAGGAATTTCTGCCATTTTGCCCGAAACTAAGGGGATTTTCTGCCTTTTTGCCCCCAAATAAGGGAAATTTCTGCAATTTTATCCCAAAATAAGGGGAATTTCTGCATTTTTGCCCCAAAATAAAAGGAATTTCTGCCTTTTTGCCCCAATATAAGGGAAATTTCTGCAATTTTATCCCAAAATAAGATGAATTTCTTCCTTTTTGCCCCAATATAAGGGAAATTTCTGCATTTTTGCCCCAAAATAAGAAAAAATTTGCTTTATTTCTCTGAAATAAGTGAAATTTCTGCAACTTTGCCCTAAAATAAGTGAATTTTCTGCAATTTTTCCCTATAATAAAGGAAATATCTGCAATTTTGCCCCAAAATAAGGGGAACTTCTGGTTTTTGCCCCAAAATAAGGGAAATTTCTGCAATTTTGCCCTAAAATAAGGAGAATTTCTGCCTTTTGCCCCAAAATAAGGGGAATTTCTTCCTTTTTGCCCCAAAATAAAGAAAATTACTGCATGTTTTACCCCAAAATAAGGTGAATTTCTGCAATTTTGCTCCAAAATTGAAAATTTTCTGACTTTATTTCCGAAAATAAGGGGAATTTCTGCCATTTTGCCACGAAATAAGTGAAATTTCTGCACTTTTACCCCAAAATAAGGGGAATTTCTGCCTTTTTGCCCCAAAATTAGGGGAATTTCTGCAATTTTGCTCCAAAATAAGGGGAATTTCTCTTTTTTTGCCCGAAAATAAAGAGAATGTATACTTTTTGCAATATAAAAGGGAAATTTCTTTACTTTTGCCCCAAAATAAATGGATTCTCCGCCCTTTTGACTCAAAATAAGTGCAATTTCAGCTTTTTTCCCAAAAATAAACGGAATTTCTGTCTTTTTGCCCTAAATAAGGGGAATTTCTGCCTATTTGGACCAAAATAAGGGGAATTTCAGCCTTTTTACCTCAAAATAGGGGGAATTTCTTCCTTTTCCCCTAAATATGGGGAATTTCTGCCTTTTTGCCCCAAAATAAGAAAAATTTCTTCAATTTTGTACCAAAATAAAAAAAATTTCTGCATTTTGCCCCAAAATTACAGAAATTTCTGCCCTTTTTCCCTGAAATAAGTGAAATTTCTGCAATTTTGCCCCAAAATAAGGGGATTTTCTGAGTTTTTGCTTCCAAAAAAAGGGGATTTTCTCTCTTTTTGCCCCAAAATATGGAGAATTTCTGACTTTTTGCCCGAAAATTATGAGAATTTCTGCAATTTTGCTTCACAATACGGGGCATTTCTGCCTTTTAGCCCCAAAATAAAGGGAATTTCTGCATTTTACCTCAAAATAAGAATAATTTCTGCCTTTTGCCCCAAAATATTGGGAATTTCTGCCTTTTTGTTCCAAAATAAGGAAAATTTCTTCAATTTTGTAACATAATAAGAGAAATTTCTGCTTTTTGCCCCAAAATAAGGGGAATTTCTGACTTTTTGCCCTGAAATAAATGAAATCCTGCAATTTTGCCCGAAAATAAGGGAAATTTGTGCCTTTTTGCCCCAAAATAAGAAAAATTTCTGACTTTTGCCCCAAAATAAGGGGAATTCAGCATTTTACCTCAAAATAAGAAGGATTTCAGCCTTTTTGCACCAAAATATGGCGAACTTCTGCCTTTTTACCCCAAAATTAGAAAACTTTTTGCTTTTTTTTTCTGAAATAAGTGAAATTTCTGCAATTTTGCCCTAAAATAAGGGAAATTTCTGTTTTTTGCCCTAAAATAAGGGAAATTTCTGCAATTTTTCTTCATAATAAGGGAAATTTCTGCAATTTACCTCCAAAATAAAAGCAATTTCTGTTTTTTGACCCAAAATAAGGGAAATTTCTGCAATTTTCCCTAAAATAAGGGGAATTTCTGTTTTTTGCCCCAAAATAAGGGAAATTTTTGCCTTTTTGCCACAAAATAAAAAAAATTACTGCATGTTTTACCCCCAAATTAGGTGAATTTCTGCCTTTTTGCCCCAAAATAAGGGGAATTTCAGCCTTTTTACCTCAAAATAAGGGGAATTTCTACCTTTTGCCCCAATATATGGGGAATTTCTGCCTTTTTGTTCCAAAATAAGGAAAATTTCTTCAATGTTGTACCAAAATAAAAGAAATTTCTGCTTTTTGCCCCAAAATAAAAGGAATTTCTGACTTTTTGTCCTGAAATAAATGAAATTTCTGCAATTTTGCCCGAAAATAAGAAAAATTTGTGCTTTTTGCCACAAAATATAAAAAATTTCTGCCTTTTTGCCACAAAATAAGAAAAATTTCTGCAATTCTGTACCAAAATAAAAAAAAAATTCTCCAATTTTGCCCCAAAATAAGGGAAATTTCTGCAATTTTGCCCTAAAATAAGGAGAATTTCTGCCCTTTGCCCCAAAATAAGGGGAATTTCTTCCTTTTTGCCCCAAAATAAAGAAAATTACTGCATGTTTTACCCCAAAATAAGGTGAATTTCTGCAATTTTGCTCCAAAATTGAAAATTTTCTGACTTTATTTCCGAAAATAAAGGGAATTTCTGCCATTTTGCCACGAAATAAGTGAAATTTCTGCACTTTTACCCCAAAATAAGGGGAATTTCTGCCTTTTTGCCCCAAAATTAGGGGAATTTCTGCAATTTTGCTCCAAAATAAGGGGAATTTCTGTTTTTTTGCCCGAAAATAAAGAGAATGTATACTTTTTGCCATATAATAGGGAAATTTCTTTACTTTTGCCCCAAAATAAGGGGATTCTCCGCCCTTTTGACTCAAAATAAGTGCAATTTCAGCTTTTTCCCCAAAAATAAACGGAATTTCTGTCTTTTTGCCCCAAAATAAGGGGAATTTCTGCCTTTTTGGACCAAAATAAGGGGAATTTCAGCCTTTTTACCTCAAAATAAGGGGAATTTCTTCCTTTTCCCCTAAATATGGGGAATTTCTGCCTTTTTGCCCCAAAATAAGAAAAATTTCTTCAATTTTGTACCAAAATAAAAAAAAATTCTGCATTTTGCCCCAAAATTACAGAAATTTCTGCCCTTTTTCCCTGAAATAAGTGAAATTTCTGCAATTTTGCCCCAAAATAAGGGGATTTTCTGAATTTTTGCTTCCGAAAAAAGGGGATTTTCTCTCTTTTTGCCCCAAAATATGGAGAATTTCTGACTTTTTGCCCGAAAATTATGAGAATTTCTGCAATTCTGCTTCAAAATACGGGGCATTTCTGCCTTTTAGCCCCAAAATAAAGGGAATTTCTGCATTTTACCTCAAAATAAAAATAATTTCTGCCTTTTGCCCCAAAATATTGGGAATTTCTGCCTTTTTGTTCCAAAATAAGGAAAATTTCTTCAATTTTGTAACATAATAAAAGAAATTTCTGCTTTTTGCCTCAAAATAAGGGGAATTTCTGACTTTTTGCACTGAAATAAAGGAAATCCTGCAATTTTGCCCGAAAATAAGGGAAACTTGTGCCTTTTTGCCCCAAAATAAGAAGAATTTCTGACTTTTGCCCCAAAATAAGGGGAATTTCAGCATTTTACCTCAAAATAAGAAGAATTTCAGCCTTTTTGCACCAAAATATGGCGAACTTCTGCCTTTTTACCCCAAAATTAGAAAACTTTTTTGCTTTTTTTTTCTGAAATAAGTGAAATTTCTGCAATTTTGCCCTAAAATAAGGGAAATTTCTGTTTTTTGCCCTATAATAAGGGAAATTTCTGCAATTTTTCTTCATTATAAGGGAAATTTCTGCAATTTAGCCCCAAAATAAAAGGAATTTCTGTTTTTTGCCCCAAAATAAGGGAAATTTCTGCAATTTTGCCCTAAAATAAGGGGAATTTCTTTTTTTTGCCCCAAAATAAGGGGAATTTGTGCCTTTTTGCCACAAAATAAAGAAAATTACTGCATGTTTTACCCCAAAATTAGGTGAATTTCTGCCTTTTTGCCCCAAAATAAGGGGAATTTCAGCCTTTTTACCTCAAAATAAGGGGAATTTCTACCTTTTGCCCCAATATATGGGGAATTTCTGCCTTTTTGTTCCAAAATAAGGAAAATTTCTTCAATGTTGTACCAAAATAAAAGAAATTTCTGCTTTTTGTCCCAAAATAAAAGGAATTTCTGACTTTTTCTCCTGAAATAAATGAAATTTCTGCAATTTTGCCCGAAAATAAGAAAAATTTGTGCTTTTTGCCACAAAATATAAAAAATTTCTGCCTTTTTGCCACAAAATAAGAAAAATTTCATCAATTCTGTACCAAAATAAAAGAAATTTCTCCAACTTTTCCCCAAAATAAGAAGAATTTCTGAAATTTTGCCCCGAAATAAGGAGAATTTCTGTATTTTTGCCCCAAAATAAAGGGAATTTCGGCCTTTTTGCCCCAAAATATAGGGAAGTTTCTGCAATTTTGCTTCAAAATACAGGGAATTTCTGCCTCTTTCCCAGAAAATAAGGGGAACTTCTGCCTTTTTGCTTCAAATAAAAAGAATTTCTGCATTTTTGCCCCAATATTAGGGGAATATCTGCAATTTTGCTCCAAAATATGAGGAATTTCTGCCATTTTGCCCGAAATTAAGGGGATTTTCTGCCTTTTTGCCCCCAAATAAGGGAAATTTCTGCATTTTTGCCCCAAAATAAAAGGAATTTCTGCCTTTTTGCACCAATATAAGGAAAATTTCTGCCATTTTATCCCAAAATAAGATGAATTTCTGCCTTTTTGCCCCAATATAAGGGAAATTTCTGCATTTTTGCCCCAAAATAAGAAAAATTTTGCTTTATTTCTCTGAAATAAGTGAAATTTCTGCAACTTTGCCCTAAAATAAGTGAATTTTCTGCACTTTTTCCCTATAATAAAGGAAATATCTGGAATTTTGCCCCAAAATAAGGGGAACTTCTGGTTTTGGCCCCAAAATAAGGGAAATTTCTGCAATTTTGCCCTAAAATAAGGAGAATTTCTACCTTTTGCCCCAAAATAAGGGGAATTTCTTCCTTTTTGCCCCAAAATAAAGAAAATTACTGCATGTTTTACCCCAAAATAAGGTGAATTTCTGCAATTTTGCTCCAAAATTGAAAATTTTCTGACTTTATTTCCGAAAATAAGGGGAATTTCTGCCATTTTGCCACAAAATAAGTGAAATTTCTGCACTTTTACCCCAAAATAAGGGGAATTTCTGCCTTTTTGCCCCAAAATTAGAGGAATTTCTGCAATTTTGCTCCAAAATAAGGGGAATTTCTGTTTTTTTGCCCGAAAATAAAGAGAATGTATACTTTTTGCCATAAAAAAGGGAAATTTCTTTACTTTTGAACCAAAATAAGGGGATTCTCCGCCTTTTTGACTGAAAATAAGTGCAATTTCAGCCTTCTCCCCAAAAATAAATGGAATTTCTGTCTTTTTGCCCCAAAATAAGGGGAATTTCTGCCTATTTGGACCAAAATAAGGGGAATTTCAGCCTTTTTACCTCAAAATAAGGGGAATTTCTTCCTCTTCCCCTAAATATGGGGAATTTCTGCCTCTTTGCCCCAAAATAAGAAAAATTTCTGCAATTTTGTACCAAAATAAAGAAAATTTCTGCATTTTGCCCCAAAATTACAGAAATTTCTGCCCTTATTCCCTGAAATAAGTGAAATTTCTGCAACTTTGCCCCAAAATAAGGGGATTTTCCGAATTTTTGCTTCCAAAAAAAGGGGATTTTCTCTCTTTTTGCCCCAAAATATGGAGAATTTCTGACTTTTTGCCCGAAAATTATGAGAATTTCTGCAATTCTGCTTCAAAATACGGGGCATTTCTGCCTTTTAGCCCCAAAATAAAGGGAATTTCTGCATTTTACCTCAAAATAAAAATAATTTCTGCCTTTTGCCCCAAAATATTGGGAATTTCTGCCTTTTTGTTCCAAAATAAGGAAAATTTCTTCAATTTTGTAACATAATAAAAGAAATTTCTGCTTTTTGCCCCAAAATAAGGGGAATTTCTGACTTTTTGCCCTGAAATAAAGGAAATCCTGCAATTTTGCCCGAAAATAAGGGAAATTTGTGCCTTTTTGCCCCAAAATAAGAAGAATTTCTGACTTTTGCCCCAAAATAAGGGGAATTTCAGCATTTTACCTCAAAATAAGAAGAATTTCAGCCCTTTTGCACCAAAATATGGCCAACTTCTGCCATTTTACCCCAAAATTAGAAAACTTTTTGCTTTTTTTTTCTGAAATAAGTGAAATTTCTGCAATTTTGCCCTAAAATAAGGGAAATTTCTGTTTTTTGCCCTATAATAAGGGAAATTTCTGCAATTTTTCTTCATAATAAGGGAAATTTCTGCAATTTAGCTCCAAAATAAAAGGAATTTCTGTTTTTTGACCAAAAATAAGGGAAATTTCTGCAATTTTGCCCTAAAATAAGGGGAATTTCTGTTTTTTGCCCCAAAATAAGGGGAATTTTTGCCTTTTTGCCACAAAATAAAGAAAATTACTGCATGTTTTACCCCAAAATTAGGTGAATTTCTGCCTTTTTGCCCCAAAATAAGGGGAATTTCACCCTTTTTACCTCAAAATAAGAGGAATTTCTACCTATTGCCCCAATATATGGGGAATTTCTGCCTTTTTGTTCCAAAATAAGGAAAATTTCTTCAATGTTGTACCAAAATAAAAGAAATTTCTGCTTTTTGCCCCAAAATAAAAGGAATTTCTGACTTTTTGTCCTGAAATAAATGAAATTTCTGCAATTTTGCCCGAAAATAAGAAAAATTTGTGCTTTTTGCCACAAAATATAAAAAATTTCTGCCTTTTTGCCACAAAATAAGAAAAATTTCTGCAATTCTGTACCAAAATAAAAGAAATTTCTCCAATTTTGCCCCAAAATAAGGAAAATTTCTGCAATTATGCCCCAAAATAAGGAAAATTTCTTCAATTTTGCCCCAAAATAAGGGGAATTTCTGAAATTTTGCCCCGAAATAAGGAGAATTTCTGTATTTTTGCCCCAAAATAAAGGGAATTTCTGCCTTTTTGCCCCAAAATTAGGGAAGTTTCTGCAATTTTGCTTCAAAATACAGGGAATTTCTGCCTCTTTCCCAGAAAATAAGGGGAACTTCTGCCTTTTTGCTTCAAATAAAAAGAATTTCTGCATTTTTGCCCCAATATTAGGGGAATATCTGCAATTTTGCTCCAAAATATGAGGAATTTCTGCCATTTTGCCCGAAACTAAGGGGATTTTCTGCCTTTTTGCCCCCAAATAAGGGAAATTTCTGCAATTTTATCCCAAAATAAGGGGAATTTCTGCATTTTTGCCCCAAAATAAAAGGAATTTCTGCCTTTTTGCCCCAATATAAGGGAAATTTCTGCAATTTTATCCCAAAATAAGATGAATTTGTGCCTTTTTGCCCCAATATAAGGGAAGTTTCTGCATTTTTGCCCCAAAATAAGAAAAATTTTGCTTTATTTCTCTGAAATAAGTGAAATTTCTGCAACTTTGCCCTAAAATAAGTGAATTTTCTGCAATTTTTTTCTATAATAAAGGAAATATCTGCAATTTTGCCCCAAAATAAGGGGAACTTCTGGTTTTTGCCCCAAAATAAGGGAAATTTCTGCAATTTTGCCCTAAAATAAGGAGAATTTCTACCTTTTGCCCCAAAATAAGGGGAATTTCTTCCTTTTTGCCCCAAAATAAAGAAAATTACTGCATGTTTTACCCCAAAATAAGGTGAATTTCTGCAATTTTGCTCCAAAATTGAAAATTTTCTGACTTTATTTCCGAAAATAAGGGGAATTCCTGCCATTTTGCCACGAAATTCGTGAAATTTCTGCACTTTTACCCCAAAATAAGGGGAATTTCTGCCTTTTTGCCCCAAAATTAGGGGAATTTCTGCAATTTTGCTCCAAAATAAGGGGAATTTCTGTTTTTTTGCCCGAAAATAAAGAGAATGTATACTTTTTGCCATAAAAAAGGGAAATTTCTTTACTTTTGCCCCAAAATAAGGGGATTCTCCGCATTTTTGACTGAAAATAAGTGCAATTTCAGCCTTCTCCCCAAAAATAAATGGAATTTCTGTCTTTTTGCCCCAAAATAAGGGGAATTTCTGCCTTTTTGGACCAAAATAAGGGGAATTTCAGCCTTTTTACCTCAAAATAAGGGGAATTTCTACCTTTTGCCCCAATATATGGGGAATTTCTGCCTTTTTGTTCCAAAATAAAGAAAATTTCTTCAATGTTGTAACAAAATAAAAGAAATTTCTGCTTTTGCCGCAAATTAAAAGGAATTTCTGACTTTTTGTCCTGAAATAAATGAAATTTCTGCAATTTTGCCCGAAAATAAGAAAAATTTGTGCTTTTTGCCACAAAATATAAAAAATTTCTGCCTTTTTGCCACAAAATAAGAAAAATTTCTGCAATTCTGTACCAAAATAAAAAAAATTCTCCAATTTTGCCCCAAAATAAGGGAAATTTCTGCAATTATGCCCCAAAATAAGGAAAATTTCTTCAATTTTGCCCCAAAATAAGGGGAATTTCTGAAATTTTGCCCCGAAATAAGGAGAATTTCTGTATTTTTGCCCCAAAATAAAGGGAATTTCTGCCTTTTTGCCCCAAAATTAGGGAAGTTTCTGCAATTTTGCTTCAAAATACAGGGAATTTCTGCCTCTTTCCCAGAAAATAAGGGGAACTTCTGCCTTTTTGCTTCAAATAAAAAGAATTTCTGCATTTTTGCCATAATATTAGGGGAATATCTGCAATTTTGCTCCAAAATATGAGGAATTTCTGCCATTTTGCCCGAAATTAAGGGGATTTTCTGCCTTTTTGCCCCCAAATAAGGGAAATTTCTGCAATTTTATCCCAAAATAAGGGGAATTTCTGCATTTTTGCCCCAAAATAAAAGGAATTTCTGCCTTTTTGCCCCAATATAAGGGAAATTTCTGCAATTTTATCCCAAAATAAGATGAATTTCTGCCTTTTGCCCCAATATAAGGGAAATTTCTGCATTTTTGCCCCAAAATAAGAAAAATTTTGCTTTATTTCTCTGAAATAAGTGAAATTTCTGCAACTTTGCCCTAAAATAAGTGAATTTTCTGCAATTTTTCCCTATAATAAAGGAAATATCTGCAATTTTGCCCCAAAATAAGGGGAACTTCTGGTTTTTGCCCCAAAATAAGGGAAATTTCTGCAATTTTGCCCTAAAATAAGGAGAATTTCTGCCTTTTGCCCCAAAATAAGGGGAATTTCTTCCTTTTTGCCCCAAAATAAAGAAAATTACTGCATGTTTTACCCCAAAATAAGGTGAATTTCTGCAATTTTGCTCCAAAATTGAAAATTTTCTGACTTTATTTCCGAAAATAAGGGGAATTTCTGCCATTTTGCCACGAAATAAGTGAAATTTCTGCACTTTTACCCCAAAATAAGGGGAATTTCTGCCTTTTTGCCCCAAAATTAGGGGAATTTCTGCAATTTTGCTCCAAAATAAGGGGAATTTCTGTTTTTTTGCCCGAAAATAAAGAGAATGTATACTTTTTGCCATAAAAAAGGGAAATTTCTTTACTTTTGCCCCAAAATAAGGGGATTCTCCTACTTTTTGACTCAAAATAAGTGCAATTTCAGCTTTTTCCCCAAAAATAAACAGAATTTCTGTCTTTTTGCCCCAAAATAAGGGGAATTTCTGCCTTTTTGGACCAAAATAAGGGGAATTTCAGCCTTTTTACCTCAAAATAAGGGGAATTTCTACCTTTTGCCCCAATATATGGGGAATTTCTGCCTTTTTGTTCCAAAATAAAGAAAATTTCTTCAATGTTGTAACAAAATAAAAGAAATTTCTGCTTTTTGCCGCAAATTAAAAGGAATTTCTGACTTTTTGTCCTGAAATAAATGAAATTTCTGCAATTTTGCCCGAAAATAAGAAAAATTTGTGCTTTTTGCCACAAAATATAAAAAATTTCTGCCTTTTTGCCACAAAATAAGAAAAATTTCTGCAATTCTGTACCAAAATAAAAAAAAATTCTCCAATTTTGCCCCAAAATAAGGGAAATTTCTGCAATTATGCCCCAAAATAAGGAAAATTTCTTCAATTTTGCCCCAAAATAAGGGGAATTTCTGAAATTTTGCCCCGAAATAAGGAGAATTTCTGTATTTTTGCCCCAAAATAAAGGGAATTTCTGCCTTTTTGCCCCAAAATTAGGGAAGTTTCTGCAATTTTGCTTCAAAATACAGGGAATTTCTGCCTCTTTCCCAGAAAATAAGGGGAACTTCTGCCTTTTTGCTTCAAATAAAAAGAATTTCTGCATTTTTGCCCCAATATTAGGGGAATATCTGCAATTTTGCTCCAAAATATGAGGAATTTCTGCCATTTTTCCCGAAACTAAGGGGATTTTCTGCCTTTTTGCCCCCAAATAAGGGAAATTTCTGCAATTTTATCCCAAAATAAGGGGAATTTCTGCATTTTTGCCCCAAAATAAAAGGAATTTCTGCCTTTTTGCCCCAATATAAGGGAAATTTCTGCAATTTTATCCCAAAATAAGATGAATTTCTGCCTTTTGCCCCAATATAAGGGAAATTTCTGCATTTTTGCCCCAAAATAAGAAAAATTTTGCTTTATTTCTCTGAAATAAGTGAAATTTCTGCAACTTTGCCCTAAAATAAGTGAATTTTCTGCAATTTTTCCCTATAATAAAGGAAATATCTGCAATTTTGCCCCAAAATAAGGGGAACTTCTGGTTTTTGCCCCAAAATAAGGGAAATTTCTGCAATTTTGCCCTAAAATAAGGAGAATTTCTGCCTTTTGCCCCAAAATAAGGGGAATTTCTTCCTTTTTGCCCCAAAATAAAGAAAATTACTGCATGTTTTACCCCAAAATAAGGTGAATTTCTGCAATTTTGCTCCAAAATTGAAAATTTTCTGACTTTATTTCCGAAAATAAGGGGAATTTCTGCCATTTTGCCACGAAATAAGTGAAATTTCTGCACTTTTACCCCAAAATAAGGGGAATTTCTGCCTTTTTGCCCCAAAATTAGGGGAATTTCTGCAATTTTGCTCCAAAATAAAGGGAATTTCTGTTTTTTTGCCCGAAAATAAAGAGAATGTATACTTTTTGCCATAAAAAAGGGAAATTTCTTTACTTTTGCCCCAAAATAAGGGGATTCTCCTACTTTTTGACTCAAAATAAGTGCAATTTCAGCTTTTTCCCCAAAAATAAACGGAATTTCTGTCTTTTTGCCCCAAAATAAGGGGAATTTCTGCCTTTTTGGACCAAAATAAGGGGAATTTCAGCCTTTTTACCTCAAAATAAGGGGAATTTCTACCTTTTGCCCCAATATATGGGGAATTTCTGCCTTTTTGTTCCAAAATAAAGAAAATTTCTTCAATGTTGTAACAAAATAAAAGAAATTTCTGCTTTTTGCCGCAAATTAAAAGGAATTTCTGACTTTTTGTCCTGAAATAAATGAAATTTCTGCAATTTTGCCCGAAAATAAGAAAAATTTGTGCTTTTTGCCACAAAATATAAAAAATTTCTGCCTTTTTGCCACAAAATAAGAAAAATTTCTGCAATTCTGTACCAAAATAAAAAAAAATTCTCCAATTTTGCCCCAAAATAAGGGAAATTTCTGCAATTATGCCCCAAAATAAGGAAAATTTCTTCAATTTTGCCCCAAAATAAGGGGAATTTCTGAAATTTTGCCCCGAAATAAGGAGAATTTCTGTATTTTTGCCCCAAAATAAAGGGAATTTCTGCCTTTTTGCCCCAAAATTAGGGAAGTTTCTGCAATTTTGCTTCAAAATACAGGGAATTTCTGCCTCTTTCCCAGAAAATAAGGGGAACTTCTGCCTTTTTGCTTCAAATAAAAAGAATTTCTGCATTTTTGCCCCAATATTAGGGGAATATCTGCAATTTTGCTCCAAAATATGAGGAATTTCTGCCATTTTGCCCGAAACTAAGGGGATTTTCTGCATTTTTGCCCCCAAATAAGGGAAATTTCTGCAATTTTATCCCAAAATAAGGGGAATTTCTGCATTTTTGCCCCAAAATAAAAGGAATTTCTGCCTTTTTGCCCCAATATAAGGGAAATTTCTGCAATTTTATCCCAAAATAAGATGAATTTCTGCCTTTTGCCCCAATATAAGGGAAATTTCTGCATTTTTGCCCCAAAATAAGAAAAATTTTGCTTTATTTCTCTGAAATAAGTGAAATTTCTGCAACTTTGCCCTAAAATAAGTGAATTTTCTGCAATTTTTCCCTATAATAAAGGAAATATCTGCAATTTTGCCCCAAAATAAGGGGAACTTCTGGTTTTTGCCCCAAAATAAGGGAAATTTCTGCAATTTTGCCCTAAAATAAGGAGAATTTCTGCCTTTTGCCCCAAAATAAGGGGAATTTCTTCCTTTTTGCCCCAAAATAAAGAAAATTACTGCATGTTTTACCCCAAAATAAGGTGAATTTCTGCAATTTTGCTCCAAAATTGAAAATTTTCTGACTTTATTTCCGAAAATAAGGGGAATTTCTGCCATTTTGCCACGAAATAAGTGAAATTTCTGCACTTTTACCCCAAAATAAGGGGAATTTCTGCCTTTTTGCCCCAAAATTAGGGGAATTTCTGCAATTTTGCTCCAAAATAAAGGGAATTTCTGTTTTTTTGCCCGAAAATAAAGAGAATGTATACTTTTTGCCATAAAAAAGGGAAATTTCTTTACTTTTGCCCCAAAATAAGGGGATTCTCCTACTTTTTGACTCAAAATAAGTGCAATTTCAGCTTTTTCCCCAAAAATAAACGGAATTTCTGTCTTTTTGCCCCAAAATAAGGGGAATTTCTGCCTTTTTGGACCAAAATAAGGGGAATTTCAGCCTTTTTACCTCAAAATAAGGGGAATTTCTACCTTTTGCCCCAATATATGGGGAATTTCTGCCTTTTTGTTCCAAAATAAAGAAAATTTCTTCAATGTTGTAACAAAATAAAAGAAATTTCTGCTTTTTGCCGCAAATTAAAAGGAATTTCTGACTTTTTGTCCTGAAATAAATGAAATTTCTGCAATTTTGCCCGAAAATAAGAAAAATTTGTGCTTTTTGCCACAAAATATAAAAAATTTCTGCCTTTTTGCCACAAAATAAGAAAAATTTCTGCAATTCTGTACCAAAATAAAAAAAAATTCTCCAATTTTGCCCCAAAATAAGGGAAATTTCTGCAATTATGCCCCAAAATAAGGAAAATTTCTTCAATTTTGCCCCAAAATAAGGGGAATTTCTGAAATTTTGCCCCGAAATAAGGAGAATTTCTGTATTTTTGCCCCAAAATAAAGGGAATTTCTGCCTTTTTGCCCCAAAATTAGGGAAGTTTCTGCAATTTTGCTTCAAAATACAGGGAATTTCTGCCTCTTTCCCAGAAAATAAGGGGAACTTCTGCCTTTTTGCTTCAAATAAAAAGAATTTCTGCATTTTTGCCCCAATATTAGGGGAATATCTGCAATTTTGCTCCAAAATATGAGGAATTTCTGCCATTTTGCCCGAAATTAAGGGGATTTTCTGCCTTTTTGCCCCCAAATAAGGGAAATTGCTGCATTTTTGCCCCAAAATAAAAGGAATTTCTGCCTTTTTGCACCAATATAAGGAAAATTTCTGCCATTTTATCCCAAAATAAGATGAATTTCTGCCTTTTTGCCCCAATATAAGGGCAATTTATGCATTTTTGCCCCAAAATAAGAAAAATTTTGCTTTATTTCTCTGAAATAAGTGAAATTTCTGCAACTTTGCCCTAAAATAAGTGAATTTTCTGCACTTTTTCCCTATAATAAAGGAAATATCTGGAATTTTGCCCCAAAATAAGGGGAACTTCTGGTTTTGGCCCCAAAATAAGGGAAATTTCTGCAATTTTGCCCTAAAATAAGGAGAATTTCTACCTTTTGCCCCAAAATAAGGGGAATTTCTTCCTTTTTGCCCCAAAATAAAGAAAATTACTGCATGTTTTACCCCAAAATAAGGTGAATTTCTGCAATTTTGCTCCAAAATTGAAAATTTTCTGACTTTATTTCCGAAAATAAGGGGAATTTCTGCCATTTTGCCACAAAATAAGTGAAATTTCTGCACTTTTACCCCAAAATAAGGGGAATTTCTGCCTTTTTGCCCCAAAATTAGGGGAATTTCTGCAATTTTGCTCCAAAATAAGGGGAATTTCTGTTTTTTTGCCCGAAAATAAAGAGAATGTATACTTTTTGCCATAAAAAAGGGAAATTTCTTTACTTTTGAACCAAAATAAGGGGATTCTCCGCCTTTTTGACTGAAAATAAGTGCAATTTCAGCCTTCTCCCCAAAAATAAATGGAATTTCTGTCTTTTTGCCCCAAAATAAGGGGAATTTCTGCCTATTTGGACCAAAATAAGGGGAATTTCAGCCTTTTTACCTCAAAATAAGGGGAATTTCTTCCTCTTCCCCTAAATATGGGGAATTTCTGCCTCTTTGCCCCAAAATAAGAAAAATTTTTGCAATTTTGTACCAAAATAAAGAAAATTTCTGCATTTTGCCCCAAAATTACAGAAATTTCTGCCCTTATTCCCTGAAATAAGTGAAATTTCTGCAATTTTGCCCCAAAATAAGGGGATTTTCCGAATTTTTGCTTCCAAAAAAAGGGGATTTTCTCTCTTTTTGCCCCAAAATATGGAGAATTTCTGACTTTTTGCCCGAAAATTATGAGAATTTCTGCAATTCTGCTTCAAAATACGGGGCATTTCTGCCTTTTAGCCCCAAAATAAAGGGAATTTCTGCATTTTACCTCAAAATAAAAATAATTTCTGCCTTTTGCCCCAAAATATTGGGAATTTCTGCCTTTTTGTTCCAAAATAAGGAAAATTTCTTCAATTTTGTAACATAATAAAAGAAATTTCTGCTTTTTGCCTCAAAATAAGGGGAATTTCTGACTTTTTGCACTGAAATAAAGGAAATCCTGCAATTTTGCCCGAAAATAAGGGAAACTTGTGCCTTTTTGCCCCAAAATAAGAAGAATTTCTGACTTTTGCCCCAAAATAAGGGGAATTTCAGCATTTTACCTCAAAATAAGAAGAATTTCAGCCTTTTTGCACCAAAATATGGCGAACTTCTGCCTTTTTACCCCAAAATTAGAAAACTTTTTTGCTTTTTTTTTCTGAAATAAGTGAAATTTCTGCAATTTTGCCCTAAAATAAGGGAAATTTCTGTTTTTTGCCCTATAATAAGGGAAATTTCTGCAATTTTTCTTCATTATAAGGGAAATTTCTGCAATTTAGCCCCAAAATAAAAGGAATTTCTGTTTTTTGCCCCAAAATAAGGGAAATTTCTGCAATTTTGCCCTAAAATAAGGGGAATTTCTGTTTTTTGCCCCA
Source organism: Micromys minutus (assembly GCF_963924665.1). NCBI lineage: Eukaryota > Metazoa > Chordata > Mammalia > Rodentia > Muridae > Micromys > Micromys minutus. The sequence continues at coordinate 638,997 of NW_027667727.1, forward strand.
AAATAAGGGGAATTTGTGCCTTTTTGCCACAAAATAAAGAAAATTACTGCATGTTTTACCCCAAAATTAGGTGAATTTCTGCCTTTTTGCCCCAAAATAAGGGGAATTTCAGCCTTTTTACCTCAAAATAAGGGGAATTTCTACCTTTTGCCCCAATATATGGGGAATTTCTGCCTTTTTGTTCCAAAATAAGGAAAATTTCTTCAATGTTGTACCAAAATAAAAGAAATTTCTGCTTTTTGTCCCAAAATAAAAGGAATTTCTGACTTTTTCTCCTGAAATAAATGAAATTTCTGCAATTTTGCCCGAAAATAAGAAAAATTTGTGCTTTTTGCCACAAAATATAAAAAATTTCTGCCTTTTTGCCACAAAATAAGAAAAATTTCATCAATTCTGTACCAAAATAAAAGAAATTTCTCCAACTTTTCCCCAAAATAAGAAGAATTTCTGAAATTTTGCCCCGAAATAAGGAGAATTTCTGTATTTTTGCCCCAAAATAAAGGGAATTTCGGCCTTTTTGCCCCAAAATATAGGGAAGTTTCTGCAATTTTGCTTCAAAATACAGGGAATTTCTGCCTCTTTCCCAGAAAATAAGGGGAACTTCTGCCTTTTTGCTTCAAATAAAAAGAATTTCTGCATTTTTGCCCCAATATTAGGGGAATATCTGCAATTTTGCTCCAAAATATGAGGAATTTCTGCCATTTTGCCCGAAATTAAGGGGATTTTCTGCCTTTTTGCCCCCAAATAAGGGAAATTTCTGCATTTTTGCCCCAAAATAAAAGGAATTTCTGCCTTTTTGCACCAATATAAGGAAAATTTCTGCCATTTTATCCCAAAATAAGATGAATTTCTGCCTTTTTGCCCCAATATAAGGGAAATTTCTGCATTTTTGCCCCAAAATAAGAAAAATTTTGCTTTATTTCTCTGAAATAAGTGAAATTTCTGCAACTTTGCCCTAAAATAAGTGAATTTTCTGCACTTTTTCCCTATAATAAAGGAAATATCTGGAATTTTGCCCCAAAATAAGGGGAACTTCTGGTTTTGGCCCCAAAATAAGGGAAATTTCTGCAATTTTGCCCTAAAATAAGGAGAATTTCTACCTTTTGCCCCAAAATAAGGGGAATTTCTTCCTTTTTGCCCCAAAATAAAGAAAATTACTGCATGTTTTACCCCAAAATAAGGTGAATTTCTGCAATTTTGCTCCAAAATTGAAAATTTTCTGACTTTATTTCCGAAAATAAGGGGAATTTCTGCCATTTTGCCACAAAATAAGTGAAATTTCTGCACTTTTACCCCAAAATAAGGGGAATTTCTGCCTTTTTGCCCCAAAATTAGAGGAATTTCTGCAATTTTGCTCCAAAATAAGGGGAATTTCTGTTTTTTTGCCCGAAAATAAAGAGAATGTATACTTTTTGCCATAAAAAAGGGAAATTTCTTTACTTTTGAACCAAAATAAGGGGATTCTCCGCCTTTTTGACTGAAAATAAGTGCAATTTCAGCCTTCTCCCCAAAAATAAATGGAATTTCTGTCTTTTTGCCCCAAAATAAGGGGAATTTCTGCCTATTTGGACCAAAATAAGGGGAATTTCAGCCTTTTTACCTCAAAATAAGGGGAATTTCTTCCTCTTCCCCTAAATATGGGGAATTTCTGCCTCTTTGCCCCAAAATAAGAAAAATTTCTGCAATTTTGTACCAAAATAAAGAAAATTTCTGCATTTTGCCCCAAAATTACAGAAATTTCTGCCCTTATTCCCTGAAATAAGTGAAATTTCTGCAACTTTGCCCCAAAATAAGGGGATTTTCCGAATTTTTGCTTCCAAAAAAAGGGGATTTTCTCTCTTTTTGCCCCAAAATATGGAGAATTTCTGACTTTTTGCCCGAAAATTATGAGAATTTCTGCAATTCTGCTTCAAAATACGGGGCATTTCTGCCTTTTAGCCCCAAAATAAAGGGAATTTCTGCATTTTACCTCAAAATAAAAATAATTTCTGCCTTTTGCCCCAAAATATTGGGAATTTCTGCCTTTTTGTTCCAAAATAAGGAAAATTTCTTCAATTTTGTAACATAATAAAAGAAATTTCTGCTTTTTGCCCCAAAATAAGGGGAATTTCTGACTTTTTGCCCTGAAATAAAGGAAATCCTGCAATTTTGCCCGAAAATAAGGGAAATTTGTGCCTTTTTGCCCCAAAATAAGAAGAATTTCTGACTTTTGCCCCAAAATAAGGGGAATTTCAGCATTTTACCTCAAAATAAGAAGAATTTCAGCCCTTTTGCACCAAAATATGGCCAACTTCTGCCATTTTACCCCAAAATTAGAAAACTTTTTGCTTTTTTTTTCTGAAATAAGTGAAATTTCTGCAATTTTGCCCTAAAATAAGGGAAATTTCTGTTTTTTGCCCTATAATAAGGGAAATTTCTGCAATTTTTCTTCATAATAAGGGAAATTTCTGCAATTTAGCTCCAAAATAAAAGGAATTTCTGTTTTTTGACCAAAAATAAGGGAAATTTCTGCAATTTTGCCCTAAAATAAGGGGAATTTCTGTTTTTTGCCCCAAAATAAGGGGAATTTTTGCCTTTTTGCCACAAAATAAAGAAAATTACTGCATGTTTTACCCCAAAATTAGGTGAATTTCTGCCTTTTTGCCCCAAAATAAGGGGAATTTCACCCTTTTTACCTCAAAATAAGAGGAATTTCTACCTATTGCCCCAATATATGGGGAATTTCTGCCTTTTTGTTCCAAAATAAGGAAAATTTCTTCAATGTTGTACCAAAATAAAAGAAATTTCTGCTTTTTGCCCCAAAATAAAAGGAATTTCTGACTTTTTGTCCTGAAATAAATGAAATTTCTGCAATTTTGCCCGAAAATAAGAAAAATTTGTGCTTTTTGCCACAAAATATAAAAAATTTCTGCCTTTTTGCCACAAAATAAGAAAAATTTCTGCAATTCTGTACCAAAATAAAAGAAATTTCTCCAATTTTGCCCCAAAATAAGGAAAATTTCTGCAATTATGCCCCAAAATAAGGAAAATTTCTTCAATTTTGCCCCAAAATAAGGGGAATTTCTGAAATTTTGCCCCGAAATAAGGAGAATTTCTGTATTTTTGCCCCAAAATAAAGGGAATTTCTGCCTTTTTGCCCCAAAATTAGGGAAGTTTCTGCAATTTTGCTTCAAAATACAGGGAATTTCTGCCTCTTTCCCAGAAAATAAGGGGAACTTCTGCCTTTTTGCTTCAAATAAAAAGAATTTCTGCATTTTTGCCCCAATATTAGGGGAATATCTGCAATTTTGCTCCAAAATATGAGGAATTTCTGCCATTTTGCCCGAAACTAAGGGGATTTTCTGCCTTTTTGCCCCCAAATAAGGGAAATTTCTGCAATTTTATCCCAAAATAAGGGGAATTTCTGCATTTTTGCCCCAAAATAAAAGGAATTTCTGCCTTTTTGCCCCAATATAAGGGAAATTTCTGCAATTTTATCCCAAAATAAGATGAATTTGTGCCTTTTTGCCCCAATATAAGGGAAGTTTCTGCATTTTTGCCCCAAAATAAGAAAAATTTTGCTTTATTTCTCTGAAATAAGTGAAATTTCTGCAACTTTGCCCTAAAATAAGTGAATTTTCTGCAATTTTTTTCTATAATAAAGGAAATATCTGCAATTTTGCCCCAAAATAAGGGGAACTTCTGGTTTTTGCCCCAAAATAAGGGAAATTTCTGCAATTTTGCCCTAAAATAAGGAGAATTTCTACCTTTTGCCCCAAAATAAGGGGAATTTCTTCCTTTTTGCCCCAAAATAAAGAAAATTACTGCATGTTTTACCCCAAAATAAGGTGAATTTCTGCAATTTTGCTCCAAAATTGAAAATTTTCTGACTTTATTTCCGAAAATAAGGGGAATTCCTGCCATTTTGCCACGAAATTCGTGAAATTTCTGCACTTTTACCCCAAAATAAGGGGAATTTCTGCCTTTTTGCCCCAAAATTAGGGGAATTTCTGCAATTTTGCTCCAAAATAAGGGGAATTTCTGTTTTTTTGCCCGAAAATAAAGAGAATGTATACTTTTTGCCATAAAAAAGGGAAATTTCTTTACTTTTGCCCCAAAATAAGGGGATTCTCCGCCTTTTTGACTGAAAATAAGTGCAATTTCAGCCTTCTCCCCAAAAATAAATGGAATTTCTGTCTTTTTGCCCCAAAATAAGGGGAATTTCTGCCTTTTTGGACCAAAATAAGGGGAATTTCAGCCTTTTTACCTCAAAATAAGGGGAATTTCTACCTTTTGCCCCAATATATGGGGAATTTCTGCCTTTTTGTTCCAAAATAAAGAAAATTTCTTCAATGTTGTAACAAAATAAAAGAAATTTCTGCTTTTGCCGCAAATTAAAAGGAATTTCTGACTTTTTGTCCTGAAATAAATGAAATTTCTGCAATTTTGCCCGAAAATAAGAAAAATTTGTGCTTTTTGCCACAAAATATAAAAAATTTCTGCCTTTTTGCCACAAAATAAGAAAAATTTCTGCAATTCTGTACCAAAATAAAAAAAATTCTCCAATTTTGCCCCAAAATAAGGGAAATTTCTGCAATTATGCCCCAAAATAAGGAAAATTTCTTCAATTTTGCCCCAAAATAAGGGGAATTTCTGAAATTTTGCCCCGAAATAAGGAGAATTTCTGTATTTTTGCCCCAAAATAAAGGGAATTTCTGCCTTTTTGCCCCAAAATTAGGGAAGTTTCTGCAATTTTGCTTCAAAATACAGGGAATTTCTGCCTCTTTCCCAGAAAATAAGGGGAACTTCTGCCTTTTTGCTTCAAATAAAAAGAATTTCTGCATTTTTGCCATAATATTAGGGGAATATCTGCAATTTTGCTCCAAAATATGAGGAATTTCTGCCATTTTGCCCGAAATTAAGGGGATTTTCTGCCTTTTTGCCCCCAAATAAGGGAAATTTCTGCAATTTTATCCCAAAATAAGGGGAATTTCTGCATTTTTGCCCCAAAATAAAAGGAATTTCTGCCTTTTTGCCCCAATATAAGGGAAATTTCTGCAATTTTATCCCAAAATAAGATGAATTTCTGCCTTTTGCCCCAATATAAGGGAAATTTCTGCATTTTTGCCCCAAAATAAGAAAAATTTTGCTTTATTTCTCTGAAATAAGTGAAATTTCTGCAACTTTGCCCTAAAATAAGTGAATTTTCTGCAATTTTTCCCTATAATAAAGGAAATATCTGCAATTTTGCCCCAAAATAAGGGGAACTTCTGGTTTTTGCCCCAAAATAAGGGAAATTTCTGCAATTTTGCCCTAAAATAAGGAGAATTTCTGCCTTTTGCCCCAAAATAAGGGGAATTTCTTCCTTTTTGCCCCAAAATAAAGAAAATTACTGCATGTTTTACCCCAAAATAAGGTGAATTTCTGCAATTTTGCTCCAAAATTGAAAATTTTCTGACTTTATTTCCGAAAATAAGGGGAATTTCTGCCATTTTGCCACGAAATAAGTGAAATTTCTGCACTTTTACCCCAAAATAAGGGGAATTTCTGCCTTTTTGCCCCAAAATTAGGGGAATTTCTGCAATTTTGCTCCAAAATAAGGGGAATTTCTGTTTTTTTGCCCGAAAATAAAGAGAATGTATACTTTTTGCCATAAAAAAGGGAAATTTCTTTACTTTTGCCCCAAAATAAGGGGATTCTCCTACTTTTTGACTCAAAATAAGTGCAATTTCAGCTTTTTCCCCAAAAATAAACAGAATTTCTGTCTTTTTGCCCCAAAATAAGGGGAATTTCTGCCTTTTTGGACCAAAATAAGGGGAATTTCAGCCTTTTTACCTCAAAATAAGGGGAATTTCTACCTTTTGCCCCAATATATGGGGAATTTCTGCCTTTTTGTTCCAAAATAAAGAAAATTTCTTCAATGTTGTAACAAAATAAAAGAAATTTCTGCTTTTTGCCGCAAATTAAAAGGAATTTCTGACTTTTTGTCCTGAAATAAATGAAATTTCTGCAATTTTGCCCGAAAATAAGAAAAATTTGTGCTTTTTGCCACAAAATATAAAAAATTTCTGCCTTTTTGCCACAAAATAAGAAAAATTTCTGCAATTCTGTACCAAAATAAAAAAAAATTCTCCAATTTTGCCCCAAAATAAGGGAAATTTCTGCAATTATGCCCCAAAATAAGGAAAATTTCTTCAATTTTGCCCCAAAATAAGGGGAATTTCTGAAATTTTGCCCCGAAATAAGGAGAATTTCTGTATTTTTGCCCCAAAATAAAGGGAATTTCTGCCTTTTTGCCCCAAAATTAGGGAAGTTTCTGCAATTTTGCTTCAAAATACAGGGAATTTCTGCCTCTTTCCCAGAAAATAAGGGGAACTTCTGCCTTTTTGCTTCAAATAAAAAGAATTTCTGCATTTTTGCCCCAATATTAGGGGAATATCTGCAATTTTGCTCCAAAATATGAGGAATTTCTGCCATTTTTCCCGAAACTAAGGGGATTTTCTGCATTTTTGCCCCCAAATAAGGGAAATTTCTGCAATTTTATCCCAAAATAAGGGGAATTTCTGCATTTTTGCCCCAAAATAAAAGGAATTTCTGCCTTTTTGCCCCAATATAAGGGAAATTTCTGCAATTTTATCCCAAAATAAGATGAATTTCTGCCTTTTGCCCCAATATAAGGGAAATTTCTGCATTTTTGCCCCAAAATAAGAAAAATTTTGCTTTATTTCTCTGAAATAAGTGAAATTTCTGCAACTTTGCCCTAAAATAAGTGAATTTTCTGCAATTTTTCCCTATAATAAAGGAAATATCTGCAATTTTGCCCCAAAATAAGGGGAACTTCTGGTTTTTGCCCCAAAATAAGGGAAATTTCTGCAATTTTGCCCTAAAATAAGGAGAATTTCTGCCTTTTGCCCCAAAATAAGGGGAATTTCTTCCTTTTTGCCCCAAAATAAAGAAAATTACTGCATGTTTTACCCCAAAATAAGGTGAATTTCTGCAATTTTGCTCCAAAATTGAAAATTTTCTGACTTTATTTCCGAAAATAAGGGGAATTTCTGCCATTTTGCCACGAAATAAGTGAAATTTCTGCACTTTTACCCCAAAATAAGGGGAATTTCTGCCTTTTTGCCCCAAAATTAGGGGAATTTCTGCAATTTTGCTCCAAAATAAAGGGAATTTCTGTTTTTTTGCCCGAAAATAAAGAGAATGTATACTTTTTGCCATAAAAAAGGGAAATTTCTTTACTTTTGCCCCAAAATAAGGGGATTCTCCTACTTTTTGACTCAAAATAAGTGCAATTTCAGCTTTTTCCCCAAAAATAAACGGAATTTCTGTCTTTTTGCCCCAAAATAAGGGGAATTTCTGCCTTTTTGGACCAAAATAAGGGGAATTTCAGCCTTTTTACCTCAAAATAAGGGGAATTTCTACCTTTTGCCCCAATATATGGGGAATTTCTGCCTTTTTGTTCCAAAATAAAGAAAATTTCTTCAATGTTTTAACAAAATAAAAGAAATTTCTGCTTTTTGCCGCAAATTAAAAGGAATTTCTGACTTTTTGTCCTGAAATAAATGAAATTTCTGCAATTTTGCCCGAAAATAAGAAAAATTTGTGCTTTTTGCCACAAAATATAAAAAATTTCTGCCTTTTTGCCACAAAATAAGAAAAATTTCTGCAATTCTGTACCAAAATAAAAAAAAATTCTCCAATTTTGCCCCAAAATAAGGGAAATTTCTGCAATTATGCCCCAAAATAAGGAAAATTTCTTCAATTTTGCCCCAAAATAAGGGGAATTTCTGAAATTTTGCCCCGAAATAAGGAGAATTTCTGTATTTTTGCCCCAAAATAAAGGGAATTTCTGCCTTTTTGCCCCAAAATTAGGGAAGTTTCTGCAATTTTGCTTCAAAATACAGGGAATTTCTGCCTCTTTCCCAGAAAATAAGGGGAACTTCTGCCTTTTTGCTTCAAATAAAAAGAATTTCTGCATTTTTGCCCCAATATTAGGGGAATATCTGCAATTTTGCTCCAAAATATGAGGAATTTCTGCCATTTTGCCCGAAACTAAGGGGATTTTCTGCATTTTTGCCCCCAAATAAGGGAAATTTCTGCAATTTTATCCCAAAATAAGGGGAATTTCTGCATTTTTGCCCCAAAATAAAAGGAATTTCTGCCTTTTTGCCCCAATATAAGGGAAATTTCTGCAATTTTATCCCAAAATAAGATGAATTTCTGCCTTTTGCCCCAATATAAGGGAAATTTCTGCATTTTTGCCCCAAAATAAGAAAAATTTTGCTTTATTTCTCTGAAATAAGTGAAATTTCTGCAACTTTGCCCTAAAATAAGTGAATTTTCTGCAATTTTTCCCTATAATAAAGGAAATATCTGCAATTTTGCCCCAAAATAAGGGGAACTTCTGGTTTTTGCCCCAAAATAAGGGAAATTTCTGCAATTTTGCCCTAAAATAAGGAGAATTTCTGCCTTTTGCCCCAAAATAAGGGGAATTTCTTCCTTTTTGCCCCAAAATAAAGAAAATTACTGCATGTTTTACCCCAAAATAAGGTGAATTTCTGCAATTTTGCTCCAAAATTGAAAATTTTCTGACTTTATTTCCGAAAATAAGGGGAATTTCTGCCATTTTGCCACGAAATAAGTGAAATTTCTGCACTTTTACCCCAAAATAAGGGGAATTTCTGCCTTTTTGCCCCAAAATTAGGGGAATTTCTGCAATTTTGCTCCAAAATAAAGGGAATTTCTGTTTTTTTGCCCGAAAATAAAGAGAATGTATACTTTTTGCCATAAAAAAGGGAAATTTCTTTACTTTTGCCCCAAAATAAGGGGATTCTCCTAGTTTTTGACTCAAAATAAGTGCAATTTCAGCTTTTTCCCCAAAAATAAACGGAATTTCTGTCTTTTTGCCCCAAAATAAGGGGAATTTCTGCCTTTTTGGACCAAAATAAGGGGAATTTCAGCCTTTTTACCTCAAAATAAGGGGAATTTCTACCTTTTGCCCCAATATATGGGGAATTTCTGCCTTTTTGTTCCAAAATAAAGAAAATTTCTTCAATGTTGTAACAAAATAAAAGAAATTTCTGCTTTTTGCCGCAAATTAAAAGGAATTTCTGACTTTTTGTCCTGAAATAAATGAAATTTCTGCAATTTTGCCCGAAAATAAGAAAAATTTGTGCTTTTTGCCACAAAATATAAAAAATTTCTGCCTTTTTGCCACAAAATAAGAAAAATTTCTGCAATTCTGTACCAAAATAAAAAAAAATTCTCCAATTTTGCCCCAAAATAAGGGAAATTTCTGCAATTATGCCCCAAAATAAGGAAAATTTCTTCAATTTTGCCCCAAAATAAGGGGAATTTCTGAAATTTTGCCCCGAAATAAGGAGAATTTCTGTATTTTTGCCCCAAAATAAAGGGAATTTCTGCCTTTTTGCCCCAAAATTAGGGAAGTTTCTGCAATTTTGCTTCAAAATACAGGGAATTTCTGCCTCTTTCCCAGAAAATAAGGGGAACTTCTGCCTTTTTGCTTCAAATAAAAAGAATTTCTGCATTTTTGCCCCAATATTAGGGGAATATCTGCAATTTTGCTCCAAAATATGAGGAATTTCTGCCATTTTGCCCGAAATTAAGGGGATTTTCTGCCTTTTTGCCCCCAAATAAGGGAAATTGCTGCATTTTTGCCCCAAAATAAAAGGAATTTCTGCCTTTTTGCACCAATATAAGGAAAATTTCTGCCATTTTATCCCAAAATAAGATGAATTTCTGCCTTTTTGCCCCAATATAAGGGAAATTTCTGCATTTTTGCCCCAAAATAAGAAAAATTTTGCTTTATTTCTCTGAAATAAGTGAAATTTCTGCAACTTTGCCCTAAAATAAGTGAATTTTCTGCACTTTTTCCCTATAATAAAGGAAATATCTGGAATTTTGCCCCAAAATAAGGGGAACTTCTGGTTTTGGCCCCAAAATAAGGGAAATTTCTGCAATTTTGCCCTAAAATAAGGAGAATTTCTACCTTTTGCCCCAAAATAAGGGGAATTTCTTCCTTTTTGCCCCAAAATAAAGAAAATTACTGCATGTTTTACCCCAAAATAAGGTGAATTTCTGCAATTTTGCTCCAAAATTGAAAATTTTCTGACTTTATTTCCGAAAATAAGGGGAATTTCTGCCATTTTGCCACAAAATAAGTGAAATTTCTGCACTTTTACCCCAAAATAAGGGGAATTTCTGCCTTTTTGCCCCAAAATTAGGGGAATTTCTGCAATTTTGCTCCAAAATAAGGGGAATTTCTGTTTTTTTGCCCGAAAATAAAGAGAATGTATACTTTTTGCCATAAAAAAGGGAAATTTCTTTACTTTTGAACCAAAATAAGGGGATTCTCCGCCTTTTTGACTGAAAATAAGTGCAATTTCAGCCTTCTCCCCAAAAATAAATGGAATTTCTGTCTTTTTGCCCCAAAATAAGGGGAATTTCTGCCTATTTGGACCAAAATAAGGGGAATTTCAGCCTTTTTACCTCAAAATAAGGGGAATTTCTTCCTCTTCCCCTAAATATGGGGAATTTCTGCCTCTTTGCCCCAAAATAAGAAAAATTTCTGCAATTTTGTACCAAAATAAAGAAAATTTCTGCATTTTGCCCCAAAATTACAGAAATTTCTGCCCTTATTCCCTGAAATAAGTGAAATTTCTGCAATTTTGCCCCAAAATAAGGGGATTTTCCGAATTTTTGCTTCCAAAAAAAGGGGATTTTCTCTCTTTTTGCCCCAAAATATGGAGAATTTCTGACTTTTTGCCCGAAAATTATGAGAATTTCTGCAATTCTGCTTCAAAATACGGGGCATTTCTGCCTTTTAGCCCCAAAATAAAGGGAATTTCTGCATTTTACCTCAAAATAAAAATAATTTCTGCCTTTTGCCCCAAAATATTGGGAATTTCTGCCTTTTTGTTCCAAAATAAGGAAAATTTCTTCAATTTTGTAACATAATAAAAGAAATTTCTGCTTTTTGCCTCAAAATAAGGGGAATTTCTGACTTTTTGCACTGAAATAAAGGAAATCCTGCAATTTTGCCCGAAAATAAGGGAAACTTGTGCCTTTTTGCCCCAAAATAAGAAGAATTTCTGACTTTTGCCCCAAAATAAGGGGAATTTCAGCATTTTACCTCAAAATAAGAAGAATTTCAGCCTTTTTGCACCAAAATATGGCGAACTTCTGCCTTTTTACCCCAAAATTAGAAAACTTTTTTGCTTTTTTTTTCTGAAATAAGTGAAATTTCTGCAATTTTGCCCTAAAATAAGGGAAATTTCTGTTTTTTGCCCTATAATAAGGGAAATTTCTGCAATTTTTCTTCATTATAAGGGAAATTTCTGCAATTTAGCCCCAAAATAAAAGGAATTTCTGTTTTTTGCCCCAAAATAAGGGAAATTTCTGCAATTTTGCCCTAAAATAAGGGGAATTTCTGTTTTTTGCCCCAAAATAAGGGGAATTTGTGCCTTTTTGCCACAAAATAAAGAAAATTACTGCATGTTTTACCCCAAAATTAGGTGAATTTCTGCCTTTTTGCCCCAAAATAAGGGGAATTTCAGCCTTTTTACCTCAAAATAAGGGGAATTTCTACCTTTTGCCCCAATATATGGGGAATTTCTGCCTTTTTGTTCCAAAATAAGGAAAATTTCTTCAATGTTGTACCAAAATAAAAGAAATTTCTGCTTTTTGTCCCAAAATAAAAGGAATTTCTGACTTTTTCTCCTGAAATAAATGAAATTTCTGCAATTTTGCCCGAAAATAAGAAAAATTTGTGCTTTTTGCCACAAAATATAAAAAATTTCTGCCTTTTTGCCACAAAATAAGAAAAATTTCATCAATTCTGTACCAAAATAAAAGAAATTTCTCCAACTTTTCCCCAAAATAAGAAGAATTTCTGAAATTTTGCCCCGAAATAAGGAGAATTTCTGTATTTTTGCCCCAAAATAAAGGGAATTTCGGCCTTTTTGCCCCAAAATATAGGGAAGTTTCTGCAATTTTGCTTCAAAATACAGGGAATTTCTGCCTCTTTCCCAGAAAATAAGGGGAACTTCTGCCTTTTTGCTTCAAATAAAAAGAATTTCTGCATTTTTGCCCCAATATTAGGGGAATATCTGCAATTTTGCTCCAAAATATGAGGAATTTCTGCCATTTTGCCCGAAATTAAGGGGATTTTCTGCCTTTTTGCCCCCAAATAAGGGAAATTTCTGCATTTTTGCCCCAAAATAAAAGGAATTTCTGCCTTTTTGCACCAATATAAGGAAAATTTCTGCCATTTTATCCCAAAATAAGATGAATTTCTGCCTTTTTGCCCCAATATAAGGGAAATTTCTGCATTTTTGCCCCAAAATAAGAAAAATTTTGCTTTATTTCTCTGAAATAAGTGAAATTTCTGCAACTTTGCCCTAAAATAAGTGAATTTTCTGCACTTTTTCCCTATAATAAAGGAAATATCTGGAATTTTGCCCCAAAATAAGGGGAACTTCTGGTTTTGGCCCCAAAATAAGGGAAATTTCTGCAATTTTGCCCTAAAATAAGGAGAATTTCTACCTTTTGCCCCAAAATAAGGGGAATTTCTTCCTTTTTGCCCCAAAATAAAGAAAATTACTGCATGTTTTACCCCAAAATAAGGTGAATTTCTGCAATTTTGCTCCAAAATTGAAAATTTTCTGACTTTATTTCCGAAAATAAGGGGAATTTCTGCCATTTTGCCACAAAATAAGTGAAATTTCTGCACTTTTACCCCAAAATAAGGGGAATTTCTGCCTTTTTGCCCCAAAATTAGAGGAATTTCTGCAATTTTGCTCCAAAATAAGGGGAATTTCTGTTTTTTTGCCCGAAAATAAAGAGAATGTATACTTTTTGCCATAAAAAAGGGAAATTTCTTTACTTTTGAACCAAAATAAGGGGATTCTCCGCCTTTTTGACTGAAAATAAGTGCAATTTCAGCCTTCTCCCCAAAAATAAATGGAATTTCTGTCTTTTTGCCCCAAAATAAGGGGAATTTCTGCCTATTTGGACCAAAATAAGGGGAATTTCAGCCTTTTTACCTCAAAATAAGGGGAATTTCTTCCTCTTCCCCTAAATATGGGGAATTTCTGCCTCTTTGCCCCAAAATAAGAAAAATTTCTGCAATTTTGTACCAAAATAAAGAAAATTTCTGCATTTTGCCCCAAAATTACAGAAATTTCTGCCCTTATTCCCTGAAATAAGTGAAATTTCTGCAACTTTGCCCCAAAATAAGGGGATTTTCCGAATTTTTGCTTCCAAAAAAAGGGGATTTTCTCTCTTTTTGCCCCAAAATATGGAGAATTTCTGACTTTTTGCCCGAAAATTATGAGAATTTCTGCAATTCTGCTTCAAAATACGGGGCATTTCTGCCTTTTAGCCCCAAAATAAAGGGAATTTCTGCATTTTACCTCAAAATAAAAATAATTTCTGCCTTTTGCCCCAAAATATTGGGAATTTCTGCCTTTTTGTTCCAAAATAAGGAAAATTTCTTCAATTTTGTAACATAATAAAAGAAATTTCTGCTTTTTGCCCCAAAATAAGGGGAATTTCTGACTTTTTGCCCTGAAATAAAGGAAATCCTGCAATTTTGCCCGAAAATAAGGGAAATTTGTGCCTTTTTGCCCCAAAATAAGAAGAATTTCTGACTTTTGCCCCAAAATAAGGGGAATTTCAGCATTTTACCTCAAAATAAGAAGAATTTCAGCCCTTTTGCACCAAAATATGGCCAACTTCTGCCATTTTACCCCAAAATTAGAAAACTTTTTGCTTTTTTTTTCTGAAATAAGTGAAATTTCTGCAATTTTGCCCTAAAATAAGGGAAATTTCTGTTTTTTGCCCTATAATAAGGGAAATTTCTGCAATTTTTCTTCATAATAAGGGAAATTTCTGCAATTTAGCTCCAAAATAAAAGGAATTTCTGTTTTTTGACCAAAAATAAGGGAAATTTCTGCAATTTTGCCCTAAAATAAGGGGAATTTCTGTTTTTTGCCCCAAAATAAGGGGAATTTTTGCCTTTTTGCCACAAAATAAAGAAAATTACTGCATGTTTTACCCCAAAATTAGGTGAATTTCTGCCTTTTTGCCCCAAAATAAGGGGAATTTCACCCTTTTTACCTCAAAATAAGAGGAATTTCTACCTATTGCCCCAATATATGGGGAATTTCTGCCTTTTTGTTCCAAAATAAGGAAAATTTCTTCAATGTTGTACCAAAATAAAAGAAATTTCTGCTTTTTGCCCCAAAATAAAAGGAATTTCTGACTTTTTGTCCTGAAATAAATGAAATTTCTGCAATTTTGCCCGAAAATAAGAAAAATTTGTGCTTTTTGCCACAAAATATAAAAAATTTCTGCCTTTTTGCCACAAAATAAGAAAAATTTCTGCAATTCTGTACCAAAATAAAAGAAATTTCTCCAATTTTGCCCCAAAATAAGGAAAATTTCTGCAATTATGCCCCAAAATAAGGAAAATTTCTTCAATTTTGCCCCAAAATAAGGGGAATTTCTGAAATTTTGCCCCGAAATAAGGAGAATTTCTGTATTTTTGCCCCAAAATAAAGGGAATTTCTGCCTTTTTGCCCCAAAATTAGGGAAGTTTCTGCAATTTTGCTTCAAAATACAGGGAATTTCTGCCTCTTTCCCAGAAAATAAGGGGAACTTCTGCCTTTTTGCTTCAAATAAAAAGAATTTCTGCATTTTTGCCCCAATATTAGGGGAATATCTGCAATTTTGCTCCAAAATATGAGGAATTTCTGCCATTTTGCCCGAAACTAAGGGGATTTTCTGCCTTTTTGCCCCCAAATAAGGGAAATTTCTGCAATTTTATCCCAAAATAAGGGGAATTTCTGCATTTTTGCCCCAAAATAAAAGGAATTTCTGCCTTTTTGCCCCAATATAAGGGAAATTTCTGCAATTTTATCCCAAAATAAGATGAATTTGTGCCTTTTTGCCCCAATATAAGGGAAGTTTCTGCATTTTTGCCCCAAAATAAGAAAAATTTTGCTTTATTTCTCTGAAATAAGTGAAATTTCTGCAACTTTGCCCTAAAATAAGTGAATTTTCTGCAATTTTTTTCTGTAATAAAGGAAATATCTGCAATTTTGCCCCAAAATAAGGGGAACTTCTGGTTTTTGCCCCAAAATAAGGGAAATTTCTGCAATTTTGCCCTAAAATAAGGAGAATTTCTACCTTTTGCCCCAAAATAAGGGGAATTTCTTCCTTTTTGCCCCAAAATAAAGAAAATTACTGCATGTTTTACCCCAAAATAAGGTGAATTTCTGCAATTTTGCTCCAAAATTGAAAATTTTCTGACTTTATTTCCGAAAATAAGGGGAATTCCTGCCATTTTGCCACGAAATTCGTGAAATTTCTGCACTTTTACCCCAAAATAAGGGGAATTTCTGCCTTTTTGCCCCAAAATTAGGGGAATTTCTGCAATTTTGCTCCAAAATAAGGGGAATTTCTGTTTTTTTGCCCGAAAATAAAGAGAATGTATACTTTTTGCCATAAAAAAGGGAAATTTCTTTACTTTTGCCCCAAAATAAGGGGATTCTCCGCCTTTTTGACTGAAAATAAGTGCAATTTCAGCCTTCTCCCCAAAAATAAATGGAATTTCTGTCTTTTTGCCCCAAAATAAGGGGAATTTCTGCCTTTTTGGACCAAAATAAGGGGAATTTCAGCCTTTTTACCTCAAAATAAGGGGAATTTCTACCTTTTGCCCCAATATATGGGGAATTTCTGCCTTTTTGTTCCAAAATAAAGAAAATTTCTTCAATGTTGTAACAAAATAAAAGAAATTTCTGCTTTTGCCGCAAATTAAAAGGAATTTCTGACTTTTTGTCCTGAAATAAATGAAATTTCTGCAATTTTGCCCGAAAATAAGAAAAATTTGTGCTTTTTGCCACAAAATATAAAAAATTTCTGCCTTTTTGCCACAAAATAAGAAAAATTTCTGCAATTCTGTACCAAAATAAAAAAAATTCTCCAATTTTGCCCCAAAATAAGGGAAATTTCTGCAATTATGCCCCAAAATAAGGAAAATTTCTTCAATTTTGCCCCAAAATAAGGGGAATTTCTGAAATTTTGCCCCGAAATAAGGAGAATTTCTGTATTTTTGCCACAAAATAAAGGGAATTTCTGCCTTTTTGCCCCAAAATTAGGGAAGTTTCTGCAATTTTGCTTCAAAATACAGGGAATTTCTGCCTCTTTCCCAGAAAATAAGGGGAACTTCTGCCTTTTTGCTTCAAATAAAAAGAATTTCTGCATTTTTGCCATAATATTAGGGGAATATCTGCAATTTTGCTCCAAAATATGAGGAATTTCTGCCATTTTGCCCGAAATTAAGGGGATTTTCTGCCTTTTTGCCCCCAAATAAGGGAAATTTCTGCAATTTTATCCCAAAATAAGGGGAATTTCTGCATTTTTGCCCCAAAATAAAAGGAATTTCTGCCTTTTTGCCCCAATATAAGGGAAATTTCTGCAATTTTATCCCAAAATAAGATGAATTTCTGCCTTTTGCCCCAATATAAGGGAAATTTCTGCATTTTTGCCCCAAAATAAGAAAAATTTTGCTTTATTTCTCTGAAATAAGTGAAATTTCTGCAACTTTGCCCTAAAATAAGTGAATTTTCTGCAATTTTTCCCTATAATAAAGGAAATATCTGCAATTTTGCCCCAAAATAAGGGGAACTTCTGGTTTTTGCCCCAAAATAAGGGAAATTTCTGCAATTTTGCCCTAAAATAAGGAGAATTTCTGCCTTTTGCCCCAAAATAAGGGGAATTTCTTCCTTTTTGCCCCAAAATAAAGAAAATTACTGCATGTTTTACCCCAAAATAAGGTGAATTTCTGCAATTTTGCTCCAAAATTGAAAATTTTCTGACTTTATTTCCGAAAATAAGGGGAATTTCTGCCATTTTGCCACGAAATAAGTGAAATTTCTGCACTTTTACCCCAAAATAAGGGGAATTTCTGCCTTTTTGCCCCAAAATTAGGGGAATTTCTGCAATTTTGCTCCAAAATAAGGGGAATTTCTGTTTTTTTGCCCGAAAATAAAGAGAATGTATACTTTTTGCCATAAAAAAGGGAAATTTCTTTACTTTTGCCCCAAAATAAGGGGATTCTCCTACTTTTTGACTCAAAATAAGTGCAATTTCAGCTTTTTCCCCAAAAATAAACAGAATTTCTGTCTTTTTGCCCCAAAATAAGGGGAATTTCTGCCTTTTTGGACCAAAATAAGGGGAATTTCAGCCTTTTTACCTCAAAATAAGGGGAATTTCTACCTTTTGCCCCAATATATGGGGAATTTCTGCCTTTTTGTTCCAAAATAAAGAAAATTTCTTCAATGTTGTAACAAAATAAAAGAAATTTCTGCTTTTTGCCGCAAATTAAAAGGAATTTCTGACTTTTTGTCCTGAAATAAATGAAATTTCTGCAATTTTGCCCGAAAATAAGAAAAATTTGTGCTTTTTGCCACAAAATATAAAAAATTTCTGCCTTTTTGCCACAAAATAAGAAAAATTTCTGCAATTCTGTACCAAAATAAAAAAAAATTCTCCAATTTTGCCCCAAAATAAGGGAAATTTCTGCAATTATGCCCCAAAATAAGGAAAATTTCTTCAATTTTGCCCCAAAATAAGGGGAATTTCTGAAATTTTGCCCCGAAATAAGGAGAATTTCTGTATTTTTGCCCCAAAATAAAGGGAATTTCTGCCTTTTTGCCCCAAAATTAGGGAAGTTTCTGCAATTTTGCTTCAAAATACAGGGAATTTCTGCCTCTTTCCCAGAAAATAAGGGGAACTTCTGCCTTTTTGCTTCAAATAAAAAGAATTTCTGCATTTTTGCCCCAATATTAGGGGAATATCTGCAATTTTGCTCCAAAATATGAGGAATTTCTGCCATTTTGCCCGAAACTAAGGGGATTTTCTGCATTTTTGCCCCCAAATAAGGGAAATTTCTGCAATTTTATCCCAAAATAAGGGGAATTTCTGCATTTTTGCCCCAAAATAAAAGGAATTTCTGCCTTTTTGCCCCAATATAAGGGAAATTTCTGCAATTTTATCCCAAAATAAGATGAATTTCTGCCTTTTGCCCCAATATAAGGGAAATTTCTGCATTTTTGCCCCAAAATAAGAAAAATTTTGCTTTATTTCTCTGAAATAAGTGAAATTTCTGCAACTTTGCCCTAAAATAAGTGAATTTTCTGCAATTTTTCCCTATAATAAAGGAAATATCTGCAATTTTGCCCCAAAATAAGGGGAACTTCTGGTTTTTGCCCCAAAATAAGGGAAATTTCTGCAATTTTGCCCTAAAATAAGGAGAATTTCTGCCTTTTGCCCCAAAATAAGGGGAATTTCTTCCTTTTTGCCCCAAAATAAAGAAAATTACTGCATGTTTTACCCCAAAATAAGGTGAATTTCTGCAATTTTGCTCCAAAATTGAAAATTTTCTGACTTTATTTCCGAAAATAAGGGGAATTTCTGCCATTTTGCCACGAAATAAGTGAAATTTCTGCACTTTTACCCCAAAATAAGGGGAATTTCTGCCTTTTTGCCCCAAAATTAGGGGAATTTCTGCAATTTTGCTCCAAAATAAAGGGAATTTCTGTTTTTTTGCCCGAAAATAAAGAGAATGTATACTTTTTGCCATAAAAAAGGGAAATTTCTTTACTTTTGCCCCAAAATAAGGGGATTCTCCTACTTTTTGACTCAAAATAAGTGCAATTTCAGCCTTCTCCCCAAAAATAAACGGAATTTCTGTCTTTTTGCCCCAAAATAAGGGGAATTTCTGCCTTTTTGGACCAAAATAAGGGGAATTTCAGCCTTTTTACCTCAAAATAAGGGGAATTTCTACCTTTTGCCCCAATATATGGGGAATTTCTGCCTTTTTGTTCCAAAATAAAGAAAATTTCTTCAATGTTGTAACAAAATAAAAGAAATTTCTGCTTTTTGCCGCAAATTAAAAGGAATTTCTGACTTTTTGTCCTGAAATAAATGAAATTTCTGCAATTTTGCCCGAAAATAAGAAAAATTTGTGCTTTTTGCCACAAAATATAAAAAATTTCTGCCTTTTTGCCACAAAATAAGAAAAATTTCTGCAATTCTGTACCAAAATAAAAAAAAATTCTCCAATTTTGCCCCAAAATAAGGGAAATTTCTGCAATTATGCCCCAAAATAAGGAAAATTTCTTCAATTTTGCCCCAAAATAAGGGGAATTTCTGAAATTTTGCCCCGAAATAAGGAGAATTTCTGTATTTTTGCCCCAAAATAAAGGGAATTTCTGCCTTTTTGCCCCAAAATTAGGGAAGTTTCTGCAATTTTGCTTCAAAATACAGGGAATTTCTGCCTCTTTCCCAGAAAATAAGGGGAACTTCTGCCTTTTTGCTTCAAATAAAAAGAATTTCTGCATTTTTGCCCCAATATTAGGGGAATATCTGCAATTTTGCTCCAAAATATGAGGAATTTCTGCCATTTTGCCCGAAACTAAGGGGATTTTCTGCATTTTTGCCCCCAAATAAGGGAAATTTCTGCAATTTTATCCCAAAATAAGGGGAATTTCTGCATTTTTGCCCCAAAATAAAAGGAATTTCTGCCTTTTTGCCCCAATATAAGGGAAATTTCTGCAATTTTATCCCAAAATAAGATGAATTTCTGCCTTTTGCCCCAATATAAGGGAAATTTCTGCATTTTTGCCCCAAAATAAGAAAAATTTTGCTTTATTTCTCTGAAATAAGTGAAATTTCTGCAACTTTGCCCTAAAATAAGTGAATTTTCTGCAATTTTTCCCTATAATAAAGGAAATATCTGCAATTTTGCCCCAAAATAAGGGGAACTTCTGGTTTTTGCCCCAAAATAAGGGAAATTTCTGCAATTTTGCCCTAAAATAAGGAGAATTTCTGCCTTTTGCCCCAAAATAAGGGGAATTTCTTCCTTTTTGCCCCAAAATAAAGAAAATTACTGCATGTTTTACCCCAAAATAAGGTGAATTTCTGCAATTTTGCTCCAAAATTGAAAATTTTCTGACTTTATTTCCGAAAATAAGGGGAATTTCTGCCATTTTGCCACGAAATAAGTGAAATTTCTGCACTTTTACCCCAAAATAAGGGGAATTTCTGCCTTTTTGCCCCAAAATTAGGGGAATTTCTGCAATTTTGCTCCAAAATAAAGGGAATTTCTGTTTTTTTGCCCGAAAATAAAGAGAATGTATACTTTTTGCCATAAAAAAGGGAAATTTCTTTACTTTTGCCCCAAAATAAGGGGATTCTCCTACTTTTTGACTCAAAATAAGTGCAATTTCAGCTTTTTCCCCAAAAATAAACGGAATTTCTGTCTTTTTGCCCCAAAATAAGGGGAATTTCTGCCTTTTTGGACCAAAATAAGGGGAATTTCAGCCTTTTTACCTCAAAATAAGGGGAATTTCTACCTTTTGCCCCAATATATGGGGAATTTCTGCCTTTTTGTTCCAAAATAAAGAAAATTTCTTCAATGTTGTAACAAAATAAAAGAAATTTCTGCTTTTTGCCGCAAATTAAAAGGAATTTCTGA
Source organism: Micromys minutus (assembly GCF_963924665.1). Classification (NCBI taxonomy): domain Eukaryota; kingdom Metazoa; phylum Chordata; class Mammalia; order Rodentia; family Muridae; genus Micromys; species Micromys minutus. The sequence goes on from NW_027667727.1 coordinate 659,545, forward strand.
CTTTTTGTCCTGAAATAAATGAAATTTCTGCAATTTTGCCCGAAAATAAGAAAAATTTGTGCTTTTTGCCACAAAATATAAAAAATTTCTGCCTTTTTGCCACAAAATAAGAAAAATTTCTGCAATTCTGTACCAAAATAAAAAAAAATTCTCCAATTTTGCCCCAAAATAAGGGAAATTTCTGCAATTATGCCCCAAAATAAGGAAAATTTCTTCAATTTTGCCCCAAAATAAGGGGAATTTCTGAAATTTTGCCCCGAAATAAGGAGAATTTCTGTATTTTTGCCCCAAAATAAAGGGAATTTCTGCCTTTTTGCCCCAAAATTAGGGAAGTTTCTGCAATTTTGCTTCAAAATACAGGGAATTTCTGCCTCTTTCCCAGAAAATAAGGGGAACTTCTGCCTTTTTGCTTCAAATAAAAAGAATTTCTGCATTTTTGCCCCAATATTAGGGGAATATCTGCAATTTTGCTCCAAAATATGAGGAATTTCTGCCATTTTTCCCGAAACTAAGGGGATTTTCTGCATTTTTGCCCCCAAATAAGGGAAATTTCTGCAATTTTATCCCAAAATAAGGGGAATTTCTGCATTTTTGCCCCAAAATAAAAGGAATTTCTGCCTTTTTGCCCCAATATAAGGGAAATTTCTGCAATTTTATCCCAAAATAAGATGAATTTCTGCCTTTTGCCCCAATATAAGGGAAATTTCTGCATTTTTGCCCCAAAATAAGAAAAATTTTGCTTTATTTCTCTGAAATAAGTGAAATTTCTGCAACTTTGCCCTAAAATAAGTGAATTTTCTGCAATTTTTCCCTATAATAAAGGAAATATCTGCAATTTTGCCCCAAAATAAGGGGAACTTCTGGTTTTTGCCCCAAAATAAGGGAAATTTCTGCAATTTTGCCCTAAAATAAGGAGAATTTCTGCCTTTTGCCCCAAAATAAGGGGAATTTCTTCCTTTTTGCCCCAAAATAAAGAAAATTACTGCATGTTTTACCCCAAAATAAGGTGAATTTCTGCAATTTTGCTCCAAAATTGAAAATTTTCTGACTTTATTTCCGAAAATAAGGGGAATTTCTGCCATTTTGCCACGAAATAAGTGAAATTTCTGCACTTTTACCCCAAAATAAGGGGAATTTCTGCCTTTTTGCCCCAAAATTAGGGGAATTTCTGCAATTTTGCTCCAAAATAAAGGGAATTTCTGTTTTTTTGCCCGAAAATAAAGAGAATGTATACTTTTTGCCATAAAAAAGGGAAATTTCTTTACTTTTGCCCCAAAATAAGGGGATTCTCCTACTTTTTGACTCAAAATAAGTGCAATTTCAGCTTTTTCCCCAAAAATAAACGGAATTTCTGTCTTTTTGCCCCAAAATAAGGGGAATTTCTGCCTTTTTGGACCAAAATAAGGGGAATTTCAGCCTTTTTACCTCAAAATAAGGGGAATTTCTACCTTTTGCCCCAATATATGGGGAATTTCTGCCTTTTTGTTCCAAAATAAAGAAAATTTCTTCAATGTTGTAACAAAATAAAAGAAATTTCTGCTTTTTGCCGCAAATTAAAAGGAATTTCTGACTTTTTGTCCTGAAATAAATGAAATTTCTGCAATTTTGCCCGAAAATAAGAAAAATTTGTGCTTTTTGCCACAAAATATAAAAAATTTCTGCCTTTTTGCCACAAAATAAGAAAAATTTCTGCAATTCTGTACCAAAATAAAAAAAAATTCTCCAATTTTGCCCCAAAATAAGGGAAATTTCTGCAATTATGCCCCAAAATAAGGAAAATTTCTTCAATTTTGCCCCAAAATAAGGGGAATTTCTGAAATTTTGCCCCGAAATAAGGAGAATTTCTGTATTTTTGCCCCAAAATAAAGGGAATTTCTGCCTTTTTGCCCCAAAATTAGGGAAGTTTCTGCAATTTTGCTTCAAAATACAGGGAATTTCTGCCTCTTTCCCAGAAAATAAGGGGAACTTCTGCCTTTTTGCTTCAAATAAAAAGAATTTCTGCATTTTTGCCCCAATATTAGGGGAATATCTGCAATTTTGCTCCAAAATATGAGGAATTTCTGCCATTTTGCCCGAAATTAAGGGGATTTTCTGCCTTTTTGCCCCCAAATAAGGGAAATTGCTGCATTTTTGCCCCAAAATAAAAGGAATTTCTGCCTTTTTGCACCAATATAAGGAAAATTTCTGCCATTTTATCCCAAAATAAGATGAATTTCTGCCTTTTTGCCCCAATATAAGGGAAATTTCTGCATTTTTGCCCCAAAATAAGAAAAATTTTGCTTTATTTCTCTGAAATAAGTGAAATTTCTGCAACTTTGCCCTAAAATAAGTGAATTTTCTGCACTTTTTCCCTATAATAAAGGAAATATCTGGAATTTTGCCCCAAAATAAGGGGAACTTCTGGTTTTGGCCCCAAAATAAGGGAAATTTCTGCAATTTTGCCCTAAAATAAGGAGAATTTCTACCTTTTGCCCCAAAATAAGGGGAATTTCTTCCTTTTTGCCCCAAAATAAAGAAAATTACTGCATGTTTTACCCCAAAATAAGGTGAATTTCTGCAATTTTGCTCCAAAATTGAAAATTTTCTGACTTTATTTCCGAAAATAAGGGGAATTTCTGCCATTTTGCCACAAAATAAGTGAAATTTCTGCACTTTTACCCCAAAATAAGGGGAATTTCTGCCTTTTTGCCCCAAAATTAGGGGAATTTCTGCAATTTTGCTCCAAAATAAGGGGAATTTCTGTTTTTTTGCCCGAAAATAAAGAGAATGTATACTTTTTGCCATAAAAAAGGGAAATTTCTTTACTTTTGAACCAAAATAAGGGGATTCTCCGCCTTTTTGACTGAAAATAAGTGCAATTTCAGCCTTCTCCCCAAAAATAAATGGAATTTCTGTCTTTTTGCCCCAAAATAAGGGGAATTTCTGCCTATTTGGACCAAAATAAGGGGAATTTCAGCCTTTTTACCTCAAAATAAGGGGAATTTCTTCCTCTTCCCCTAAATATGGGGAATTTCTGCCTCTTTGCCCCAAAATAAGAAAAATTTCTGCAATTTTGTACCAAAATAAAGAAAATTTCTGCATTTTGCCCCAAAATTACAGAAATTTCTGCCCTTATTCCCTGAAATAAGTGAAATTTCTGCAATTTTGCCCCAAAATAAGGGGATTTTCCGAATTTTTGCTTCCAAAAAAAGGGGATTTTCTCTCTTTTTGCCCCAAAATATGGAGAATTTCTGACTTTTTGCCCGAAAATTATGAGAATTTCTGCAATTCTGCTTCAAAATACGGGGCATTTCTGCCTTTTAGCCCCAAAATAAAGGGAATTTCTGCATTTTACCTCAAAATAAAAATAATTTCTGCCTTTTGCCCCAAAATATTGGGAATTTCTGCCTTTTTGTTCCAAAATAAGGAAAATTTCTTCAATTTTGTAACATAATAAAAGAAATTTCTGCTTTTTGCCTCAAAATAAGGGGAATTTCTGACTTTTTGCACTGAAATAAAGGAAATCCTGCAATTTTGCCCGAAAATAAGGGAAACTTGTGCCTTTTTGCCCCAAAATAAGAAGAATTTCTGACTTTTGCCCCAAAATAAGGGGAATTTCAGCATTTTACCTCAAAATAAGAAGAATTTCAGCCTTTTTGCACCAAAATATGGCGAACTTCTGCCTTTTTACCCCAAAATTAGAAAACTTTTTTGCTTTTTTTTTCTGAAATAAGTGAAATTTCTGCAATTTTGCCCTAAAATAAGGGAAATTTCTGTTTTTTGCCCTATAATAAGGGAAATTTCTGCAATTTTTCTTCATTATAAGGGAAATTTCTGCAATGTAGCCCCAAAATAAAAGGAATTTCTGTTTTTTGCCCCAAAATAAGGGAAATTTCTGCAATTTTGCCCTAAAATAAGGGGAATTTCTGTTTTTTGCCCCAAAATAAGGGGAATTTTTGCCTTTTTGCCACAAAATAAAGAAAATTACTGCATGTTTTACCCCAAAATTAGGTGAATTTCTGCCTTTTTGCCCCAAAATAAGGGGAATTTCAGCCTTTTTACCTCAAAATAAGGGGAATTTCTACCTTTTGCCCCAATATATGGGGAATTTCTGCCTTTTTGTTCCAAAATAAGGAAAATTTCTTCAATGTTGTACCAAAATAAAAGAAATTTCTGCTTTTTGTCCCAAAATAAAAGGAATTTCTGACTTTTTCTCCTGAAATAAATGAAATTTCTGCAATTTTGCCCGAAAATAAGAAAAATTTGTGCTTTTTGCCACAAAATATAAAAAATTTCTGCCTTTTTGCCACAAAATAAGAAAAATTTCATCAATTCTGTACCAAAATAAAAGAAATTTCTCCAACTTTTCCCCAAAATAAGAAGAATTTCTGAAATTTTGCCCCGAAATAAAAAGAATTTCTGTATTTTTGCCCCAAAATAAAGGGAATTTCGGCCTTTTTGCCCCAAAATATAGGGAAGTTTCTGCAATTTTGCTTCAAAATACAGGGAATTTCTGCCTCTTTCCCAGAAAATAAGGGGAACTTCTGCCTTTTTGCTTCAAATAAAAAGAATTTCTGCATTTTTGCCCCAATATTAGGGGAATATCTGCAATTTTGCTCCAAAATATGAGGAATTTCTGCCATTTTGCCCGAAATTAAGGGGATTTTCTGCCTTTTTGCCCCCAAATAAGGGAAATTTCTGCATTTTTGCCCCAAAATAAAAGGAATTTCTGCCTTTTTGCACCAATATAAGGAAAATTTCTGCCATTTTATCCCAAAATAAGATGAATTTCTGCCTTTTTGCCCCAATATAAGGGAAATTTCTGCATTTTTGCCCCAAAATAAGAAAAATTTTGCTTTATTTCTCTGAAATAAGTGAAATTTCTGCAACTTTGCCCTAAAATAAGTGAATTTTCTGCACTTTTTCCCTATAATAAAGGAAATATCTGGAATTTTGCCCCAAAATAAGGGGAACTTCTGGTTTTGGCCCCAAAATAAGGGAAATTTCTGCAATTTTGCCCTAAAATAAGGAGAATTTCTACCTTTTGCCCCAAAATAAGGGGAATTTCTTCCTTTTTGCCCCAAAATAAAGAAAATTACTGCATGTTTTACCCCAAAATAAGGTGAATTTCTGCAATTTTGCTCCAAAATTGAAAATTTTCTGACTTTATTTCCGAAAATAAGGGGAATTTCTGCCATTTTGCCACAAAATAAGTGAAATTTCTGCACTTTTACCCCAAAATAAGGGGAATTTCTGCCTTTTTGCCCCAAAATTAGAGGAATTTCTGCAATTTTGCTCCAAAATAAGGGGAATTTCTGTTTTTTTGCCCGAAAATAAAGAGAATGTATACTTTTTGCCATAAAAAAGGGAAATTTCTTTACTTTTGAACCAAAATAAGGGGATTCTCCGCCTTTTTGACTGAAAATAAGTGCAATTTCAGCCTTCTCCCCAAAAATAAATGGAATTTCTGTCTTTTTGCCCCAAAATAAGGGGAATTTCTGCCTATTTGGACCAAAATAAGGGGAATTTCAGCCTTTTTACCTCAAAATAAGGGGAATTTCTTCCTCTTCCCCTAAATATGGGGAATTTCTGCCTCTTTGCCCCAAAATAAGAAAAATTTCTGCAATTTTGTACCAAAATAAAGAAAATTTCTGCATTTTGCCCCAAAATTACAGAAATTTCTGCCCTTATTCCCTGAAATAAGTGAAATTTCTGCAACTTTGCCCCAAAATAAGGGGATTTTCCGAATTTTTGCTTCCAAAAAAAGGGGATTTTCTCTCTTTTTGCCCCAAAATATGGAGAATTTCTGACTTTTTGCCCGAAAATTATGAGAATTTCTGCAATTCTGCTTCAAAATACGGGGCATTTCTGCCTTTTAGCCCCAAAATAAAGGGAATTTCTGCATTTTACCTCAAAATAAAAATAATTTCTGCCTTTTGCCCCAAAATATTGGGAATTTCTGCCTTTTTGTTCCAAAATAAGGAAAATTTCTTCAATTTTGTAACATAATAAAAGAAATTTCTGCTTTTTGCCCCAAAATAAGGGGAATTTCTGACTTTTTGCCCTGAAATAAAGGAAATCCTGCAATTTTGCCCGAAAATAAGGGAAATTTGTGCCTTTTTGCCCCAAAATAAGAAGAATTTCTGACTTTTGCCCCAAAATAAGGGGAATTTCAGCATTTTACCTCAAAATAAGAAGAATTTCAGCCCTTTTGCACCAAAATATGGCCAACTTCTGCCATTTTACCCCAAAATTAGAAAACTTTTTGCTTTTTTTTTCTGAAATAAGTGAAATTTCTGCAATTTTGCCCTAAAATAAGGGAAATTTCTGTTTTTTGCCCTATAATAAGGGAAATTTCTGCAATTTTTCTTCATAATAAGGGAAATTTCTGCAATTTAGCTCCAAAATAAAAGGAATTTCTGTTTTTTGACCAAAAATAAGGGAAATTTCTGCAATTTTGCCCTAAAATAAGGGGAATTTCTGTTTTTTGCCCCAAAATAAGGGGAATTTTTGCCTTTTTGCCACAAAATAAAGAAAATTACTGCATGTTTTACCCCAAAATTAGGTGAATTTCTGCCTTTTTGCCCCAAAATAAGGGGAATTTCACCCTTTTTACCTCAAAATAAGAGGAATTTCTACCTATTGCCCCAATATATGGGGAATTTCTGCCTTTTTGTTCCAAAATAAGGAAAATTTCTTCAATGTTGTACCAAAATAAAAGAAATTTCTGCTTTTTGCCCCAAAATAAAAGGAATTTCTGACTTTTTGTCCTGAAATAAATGAAATTTCTGCAATTTTGCCCGAAAATAAGAAAAATTTGTGCTTTTTGCCACAAAATATAAAAAATTTCTGCCTTTTTGCCACAAAATAAGAAAAATTTCTGCAATTCTGTACCAAAATAAAAGAAATTTCTCCAATTTTGCCCCAAAATAAGGAAAATTTCTGCAATTATGCCCCAAAATAAGGAAAATTTCTTCAATTTTGCCCCAAAATAAGGGGAATTTCTGAAATTTTGCCCCGAAATAAGGAGAATTTCTGTATTTTTGCCCCAAAATAAAGGGAATTTCTGCCTTTTTGCCCCAAAATTAGGGAAGTTTCTGCAATTTTGCTTCAAAATACAGGGAATTTCTGCCTCTTTCCCAGAAAATAAGGGGAACTTCTGCCTTTTTGCTTCAAATAAAAAGAATTTCTGCATTTTTGCCCCAATATTAGGGGAATATCTGCAATTTTGCTCCAAAATATGAGGAATTTCTGCCATTTTGCCCGAAACTAAGGGGATTTTCTGCCTTTTTGCCCCCAAATAAGGGAAATTTCTGCAATTTTATCCCAAAATAAGGGGAATTTCTGCATTTTTGCCCCAAAATAAAAGGAATTTCTGCCTTTTTGCCCCAATATAAGGGAAATTTCTGCAATTTTATCCCAAAATAAGATGAATTTGTGCCTTTTTGCCCCAATATAAGGGAAGTTTCTGCATTTTTGCCCCAAAATAAGAAAAATTTTGCTTTATTTCTCTGAAATAAGTGAAATTTCTGCAACTTTGCCCTAAAATAAGTGAATTTTCTGCAATTTTTTTCTATAATAAAGGAAATATCTGCAATTTTGCCCCAAAATAAGGGGAACTTCTGGTTTTTGCCCCAAAATAAGGGAAATTTCTGCAATTTTGCCCTAAAATAAGGAGAATTTCTACCTTTTGCCCCAAAATAAGGGGAATTTCTTCCTTTTTGCCCCAAAATAAAGAAAATTACTGCATGTTTTACCCCAAAATAAGGTGAATTTCTGCAATTTTGCTCCAAAATTGAAAATTTTCTGACTTTATTTCCGAAAATAAGGGGAATTCCTGCCATTTTGCCACGAAATTCGTGAAATTTCTGCACTTTTACCCCAAAATAAGGGGAATTTCTGCCTTTTTGCCCCAAAATTAGGGGAATTTCTGCAATTTTGCTCCAAAATAAGGGGAATTTCTGTTTTTTTGCCCGAAAATAAAGAGAATGTATACTTTTTGCCATAAAAAAGGGAAATTTCTTTACTTTTGCCCCAAAATAAGGGGATTCTCCGCCTTTTTGACTGAAAATAAGTGCAATTTCAGCCTTCTCCCCAAAAATAAATGGAATTTCTGTCTTTTTGCCCCAAAATAAGGGGAATTTCTGCCTTTTTGGACCAAAATAAGGGGAATTTCAGCCTTTTTACCTCAAAATAAGGGGAATTTCTACCTTTTGCCCCAATATATGGGGAATTTCTGCCTTTTTGTTCCAAAATAAAGAAAATTTCTTCAATGTTGTAACAAAATAAAAGAAATTTCTGCTTTTGCCGCAAATTAAAAGGAATTTCTGACTTTTTGTCCTGAAATAAATGAAATTTCTGCAATTTTGCCCGAAAATAAGAAAAATTTGTGCTTTTTGCCACAAAATATAAAAAATTTCTGCCTTTTTGCCACAAAATAAGAAAAATTTCTGCAATTCTGTACCAAAATAAAAAAAATTCTCCAATTTTGCCCCAAAATAAGGGAAATTTCTGCAATTATGCCCCAAAATAAGGAAAATTTCTTCAATTTTGCCCCAAAATAAGGGGAATTTCTGAAATTTTGCCCCGAAATAAGGAGAATTTCTGTATTTTTGCCCCAAAATAAAGGGAATTTCTGCCTTTTTGCCCCAAAATTAGGGAAGTTTCTGCAATTTTGCTTCAAAATACAGGGAATTTCTGCCTCTTTCCCAGAAAATAAGGGGAACTTCTGCCTTTTTGCTTCAAATAAAAAGAATTTCTGCATTTTTGCCATAATATTAGGGGAATATCTGCAATTTTGCTCCAAAATATGAGGAATTTCTGCCATTTTGCCCGAAATTAAGGGGATTTTCTGCCTTTTTGCCCCCAAATAAGGGAAATTTCTGCAATTTTATCCCAAAATAAGGGGAATTTCTGCATTTTTGCCCCAAAATAAAAGGAATTTCTGCCTTTTTGCCCCAATATAAGGGAAATTTCTGCAATTTTATCCCAAAATAAGATGAATTTCTGCCTTTTGCCCCAATATAAGGGAAATTTCTGCATTTTTGCCCCAAAATAAGAAAAATTTTGCTTTATTTCTCTGAAATAAGTGAAATTTCTGCAACTTTGCCCTAAAATAAGTGAATTTTCTGCAATTTTTCCCTATAATAAAGGAAATATCTGCAATTTTGCCCCAAAATAAGGGGAACTTCTGGTTTTTGCCCCAAAATAAGGGAAATTTCTGCAATTTTGCCCTAAAATAAGGAGAATTTCTGCCTTTTGCCCCAAAATAAGGGGAATTTCTTCCTTTTTGCCCCAAAATAAAGAAAATTACTGCATGTTTTACCCCAAAATAAGGTGAATTTCTGCAATTTTGCTCCAAAATTGAAAATTTTCTGACTTTATTTCCGAAAATAAGGGGAATTTCTGCCATTTTGCCACGAAATAAGTGAAATTTCTGCACTTTTACCCCAAAATAAGGGGAATTTCTGCCTTTTTGCCCCAAAATTAGGGGAATTTCTGCAATTTTGCTCCAAAATAAGGGGAATTTCTGTTTTTTTGCCCGAAAATAAAGAGAATGTATACTTTTTGCCATAAAAAAGGGAAATTTCTTTACTTTTGCCCCAAAATAAGGGGATTCTCCTACTTTTTGACTCAAAATAAGTGCAATTTCAGCTTTTTCCCCAAAAATAAACAGAATTTCTGTCTTTTTGCCCCAAAATAAGGGGAATTTCTGCCTTTTTGGACCAAAATAAGGGGAATTTCAGCCTTTTTACCTCAAAATAAGGGGAATTTCTACCTTTTGCCCCAATATATGGGGAATTTCTGCCTTTTTGTTCCAAAATAAAGAAAATTTCTTCAATGTTGTAACAAAATAAAAGAAATTTCTGCTTTTTGCCGCAAATTAAAAGGAATTTCTGACTTTTTGTCCTGAAATAAATGAAATTTCTGCAATTTTGCCCGAAAATAAGAAAAATTTGTGCTTTTTGCCACAAAATATAAAAAATTTCTGCCTTTTTGCCACAAAATAAGAAAAATTTCTGCAATTCTGTACCAAAATAAAAAAAAATTCTCCAATTTTGCCCCAAAATAAGGGAAATTTCTGCAATTATGCCCCAAAATAAGGAAAATTTCTTCAATTTTGCCCCAAAATAAGGGGAATTTCTGAAATTTTGCCCCGAAATAAGGAGAATTTCTGTATTTTTGCCCCAAAATAAAGGGAATTTCTGCCTTTTTGCCCCAAAATTAGGGAAGTTTCTGCAATTTTGCTTCAAAATACAGGGAATTTCTGCCTCTTTCCCAGAAAATAAGGGGAACTTCTGCCTTTTTGCTTCAAATAAAAAGAATTTCTGCATTTTTGCCCCAATATTAGGGGAATATCTGCAATTTTGCTCCAAAATATGAGGAATTTCTGCCATTTTTCCCGAAACTATGGGGATTTTCTGCATTTTTGCCCCCAAATAAGGGAAATTTCTGCAATTTTATCCCAAAATAAGGGGAATTTCTGCATTTTTGCCCCAAAATAAAAGGAATTTCTGCCTTTTTGCCCCAATATAAGGGAAATTTCTGCAATTTTATCCCAAAATAAGATGAATTTCTGCCTTTTGCCCCAATATAAGGGAAATTTCTGCATTTTTGCCCCAAAATAAGAAAAATTTTGCTTTATTTCTCTGAAATAAGTGAAATTTCTGCAACTTTGCCCTAAAATAAGTGAATTTTCTGCAATTTTTCCCTATAATAAAGGAAATATCTGCAATTTTGCCCCAAAATAAGGGGAACTTCTGGTTTTTGCCCCAAAATAAGGGAAATTTCTGCAATTTTGCCCTAAAATAAGGAGAATTTCTGCCTTTTGCCCCAAAATAAGGGGAATTTCTTCCTTTTTGCCCCAAAATAAAGAAAATTACTGCATGTTTTACCCCAAAATAAGGTGAATTTCTGCAATTTTGCTCCAAAATTGAAAATTTTCTGACTTTATTTCCGAAAATAAGGGGAATTTCTGCCATTTTGCCACGAAATAAGTGAAATTTCTGCACTTTTACCCCAAAATAAGGGGAATTTCTGCCTTTTTGCCCCAAAATTAGGGGAATTTCTGCAATTTTGCTCCAAAATAAGGGGAATTTCTGTTTTTTTGCCCGAAAATAAAGAGAATGTATACTTTTTGCCATAAAAAAGGGAAATTTCTTTACTTTTGCCCCAAAATAAGGGGATTCTCCTACTTTTTGACTCAAAATAAGTGCAATTTCAGCTTTTTCCCCAAAAATAAACAGAATTTCTGTCTTTTTGCCCCAAAATAAGGGGAATTTCTGCCTTTTTGGACCAAAATAAGGGGAATTTCAGCCTTTTTACCTCAAAATAAGGGGAATTTCTACCTTTTGCCCCAATATATGGGGAATTTCTGCCTTTTTGTTCCAAAATAAAGAAAATTTCTTCAATGTTGTAACAAAATAAAAGAAATTTCTGCTTTTTGCCGCAAATTAAAAGGAATTTCTGACTTTTTGTCCTGAAATAAATGAAATTTCTGCAATTTTGCCCGAAAATAAGAAAAATTTGTGCTTTTTGCCACAAAATATAAAAAATTTCTGCCTTTTTGCCACAAAATAAGAAAAATTTCTGCAATTCTGTACCAAAATAAAAAAAAATTCTCCAATTTTGCCCCAAAATAAGGGAAATTTCTGCAATTATGCCCCAAAATAAGGAAAATTTCTTCAATTTTGCCCCAAAATAAGGGGAATTTCTGAAATTTTGCCCCGAAATAAGGAGAATTTCTGTATTTTTGCCCCAAAATAAAGGGAATTTCTGCCTTTTTGCCCCAAAATTAGGGAAGTTTCTGCAATTTTGCTTCAAAATACAGGGAATTTCTGCCTCTTTCCCAGAAAATAAGGGGAACTTCTGCCTTTTTGCTTCAAATAAAAAGAATTTCTGCATTTTTGCCCCAATATTAGGGGAATATCTGCAATTTTGCTCCAAAATATGAGGAATTTCTGCCATTTTTCCCGAAACTAAGGGGATTTTCTGCATTTTTGCCCCCAAATAAGGGAAATTTCTGCAATTTTATCCCAAAATAAGGGGAATTTCTGCATTTTTGCCCCAAAATAAAAGGAATTTCTGCCTTTTTGCCCCAATATAAGGGAAATTTCTGCAATTTTATCCCAAAATAAGATGAATTTCTGCCTTTTGCCCCAATATAAGGGAAATTTCTGCATTTTTGCCACAAAATAAGAAAAATTTTGCTTTATTTCTCTGAAATAAGTGAAATTTCTGCAACTTTGCCCTAAAATAAGTGAATTTTCTGCAATTTTTCCCTATAATAAAGGAAATATCTGCAATTTTGCCCCAAAATAAGGGGAACTTCTGGTTTTTGCCCCAAAATAAGGGAAATTTCTGCAATTTTGCACTAAAATAAGGAGAATTTCTGCCTTTTGCCCCAAAATAAGGGGAATTTCTTCCTTTTTGCCCCAAAATAAAGAAAATTACTGCATGTTTTACCCCAAAATAAGGTGAATTTCTGCAATTTTGCTCCAAAATTGAAAATTTTCTGACTTTATTTCCGAAAATAAGGGGAATTTCTGCCATTTTGCCACGAAATAAGTAAAATTTCTGCACTTTTACCCCAAAATAAGGGGAATTTCTGCCTTTTTGCCCCAAAATTAGGGGAATTTCTGCAATTTTGCTCCAAAATAAAGGGAATTTCTGTTTTTTTGCCCGAAAATAAAGAGAATGTATACTTTTTGCCATAAAAAAGGGAAATTTCTTTACTTTTGCCCCAAAATAAGGGGATTCTCCTACTTTTTGACTCAAAATAAGTGCAATTTCAGCTTTTTCCCCAAAAATAAACGGAATTTCTGTCTTTTTGCCCCAAAATAAGGGGAATTTCTGCCTTTTTGGACCAAAATAAGGGGAATTTCAGCCTTTTTACCTCAAAATAAGGGGAATTTCTACCTTTTGCCCCAATATATGGGGAATTTCTGCCTTTTTGTTCCAAAATAAAGAAAATTTCTTCAATGTTGTAACAAAATAAAAGAAATTTCTGCTTTTTGCCGCAAATTAAAAGGAATTTCTGACTTTTTGTCCTGAAATAAATGAAATTTCTGCAATTTTGCCCGAAAATAAGAAAAATTTGTGCTTTTTGCCACAAAATATAAAAAATTTCTGCCTTTTTGCCACAAAATAAGAAAAATTTCTGCAATTCTGTACCAAAATAAAAAAAAATTCTCCAATTTTGCCCCAAAATAAGGGAAATTTCTGCAATTATGCCCCAAAATAAGGAAAATTTCTTCAATTTTGCCCCAAAATAAGGGGAATTTCTGAAATTTTGCCCCGAAATAAGGAGAATTTCTGTATTTTTGCCCCAAAATAAAGGGAATTTCTGCCTTTTTGCCCCAAAATTAGGGAAGTTTCTGCAATTTTGCTTCAAAATACAGGGAATTTCTGCCTCTTTCCCAGAAAATAAGGGGAACTTCTGCCTTTTTGCTTCAAATAAAAAGAATTTCTGCATTTTTGCCCCAATATTAGGGGAATATCTGCAATTTTGCTCCAAAATATGAGGAATTTCTGCCATTTTTCCCGAAACTAAGGGGATTTTCTGCATTTTTGCCCCCAAATAAGGGAAATTTCTGCAATTTTATCCCAAAATAAGGGGAATTTCTGCATTTTTGCCCCAAAATAAAAGGAATTTCTGCCTTTTTGCCCCAATATAAGGGAAATTTCTGCAATTTTATCCCAAAATAAGATGAATTTCTGCCTTTTGCCCCAATATAAGGGAAATTTCTGCATTTTTGCCCCAAAATAAGAAAAATTTTGCTTTATTTCTCTGAAATAAGTGAAATTTCTGCAACTTTGCCCTAAAATAAGTGAATTTTCTGCAATTTTTCCCTATAATAAAGGAAATATCTGCAATTTTGCCCCAAAATAAGGGGAACTTCTGGTTTTTGCCCCAAAATAAGGGAAATTTCTGCAATTTTGCCCTAAAATAAGGAGAATTTCTGCCTTTTGCCCCAAAATAAGGGGAATTTCTTCCTTTTTGCCCCAAAATAAAGAAAATTACTGCATGTTTTACCCCAAAATAAGGTGAATTTCTGCAATTTTGCTCCAAAATTGAAAATTTTCTGACTTTATTTCCGAAAATAAGGGGAATTTCTGCCATTTTGCCACGAAATAAGTGAAATTTCTGCACTTTTACCCCAAAATAAGGGGAATTTCTGCCTTTTTGCCCCAAAATTAGGGGAATTTCTGCAATTTTGCTCCAAAATAAAGGGAATTTCTGTTTTTTTGCCCGAAAATAAAGAGAATGTATACTTTTTGCCATAAAAAAGGGAAATTTCTTTACTTTTGCCCCAAAATAAGGGGATTCTCCTACTTTTTGACTCAAAATAAGTGCAATTTCAGCTTTTTCCCCAAAAATAAATGGAATTTCTGTCTTTTTGCCCCAAAATAAGGGGAATTTCTGCCTTTTTGGACCAAAATAAGGGGAATTTCAGCCTTTTTACCTCAAAATAAGGGGAATTTCTACCTTTTGCCCCAATATATGGGGAATTTCTGCCTTTTTGTTCCAAAATAAAGAAAATTTCTTCAATGTTGTAACAAAATAAAAGAAATTTCTGCTTTTTGCCGCAAATTAAAAGGAATTTCTGACTTTTTGTCCTGAAATAAATGAAATTTCTGCAATTTTGCCCGAAAATAAGAAAAATTTGTGCTTTTTGCCACAAAATATAAAAAATTTCTGCCTTTTTGCCACAAAATAAGAAAAATTTCTGCAATTCTGTACCAAAATAAAAAAAAATTCTCCAATTTTGCCCCAAAATAAGGGAAATTTCTGCAATTATGCCCCAAAATAAGGAAAATTTCTTCAATTTTGCCCCAAAATAAGGGGAATTTCTGAAATTTTGCCCCGAAATAAGGAGAATTTCTGTATTTTTGCCCCAAAATAAAGGGAATTTCTGCCTTTTTGCCCCAAAATTAGGGAAGTTTCTGCAATTTTGCTTCAAAATACAGGGAATTTCTGCCTCTTTCCCAGAAAATAAGGGGAACTTCTGCCTTTTTGCTTCAAATAAAAAGAATTTCTGCATTTTTGCCCCAATATTAGGGGAATATCTGCAATTTTGCTCCAAAATATGAGGAATTTCTGCCATTTTGCCCGAAACTAAGGGGATTTTCTGCATTTTTGCCCCCAAATAAGGGAAATTTCTGCAATTTTATCCCAAAATAAGGGGAATTTCTGCATTTTTGCCCCAAAATAAAAGGAATTTCTGCCTTTTTGCCCCAATATAAGGGAAATTTCTGCAATTTTATCCCAAAATAAGATGAATTTCTGCCTTTTGCCCCAATATAAGGGAAATTTCTGCATTTTTGCCCCAAAATAAGAAAAATTTTGCTTTATTTCTCTGAAATAAGTGAAATTTCTGCAACTTTGCCCTAAAATAAGTGAATTTTCTGCAATTTTTCCCTATAATAAAGGAAATATCTGCAATTTTGCCCCAAAATAAGGGGAACTTCTGGTTTTTGCCCCAAAATAAGGGAAATTTCTGCAATTTTGCCCTAAAATAAGGAGAATTTCTGCCTTTTGCCCCAAAATAAGGGGAATTTCTTCCTTTTTGCCCCAAAATAAAGAAAATTACTGCATGTTTTACCCCAAAATAAGGTGAATTTCTGCAATTTTGCTCCAAAATTGAAAATTTTCTGACTTTATTTCCGAAAATAAGGGGAATTTCTGCCATTTTGCCACGAAATAAGTGAAATTTCTGCACTTTTACCCCAAAATAAGGGGAATTTCTGCCTTTTTGCCCCAAAATTAGGGGAATTTCTGCAATTTTGCTCCAAAATAAAGGGAATTTCTGTTTTTTTGCCCGAAAATAAAGAGAATGTATACTTTTTGCCATAAAAAAGGGAAATTTCTTTACTTTTGCCCCAAAATAAGGGGATTCTCCTACTTTTTGACTCAAAATAAGTGCAATTTCAGCTTTTTCCCCAAAAATAAACGGAATTTCTGTCTTTTTGCCCCAAAATAAGGGGAATTTCTGCCTTTTTGGACCAAAATAAGGGGAATTTCAGCCTTTTTACCTCAAAATAAGGGGAATTTCTACCTTTTGCCCCAATATATGGGGAATTTCTGCCTTTTTGTTCCAAAATAAAGAAAATTTCTTCAATGTTGTAACAAAATAAAAGAAATTTCTGCTTTTTGCCGCAAATTAAAAGGAATTTCTGACTTTTTGTCCTGAAATAAATGAAATTTCTGCAATTTTGCCCGAAAATAAGAAAAATTTGTGCTTTTTGCCACAAAATATAAAAAATTTCTGCCTTTTTGCCACAAAATAAGAAAAATTTCTGCAATTCTGTACCAAAATAAAAAAAAATTCTCCAATTTTGCCCCAAAATAAGGGAAATTTCTGCAATTATGCCCCAAAATAAGGAAAATTTCTTCAATTTTGCCCCAAAATAAGGGGAATTTCTGAAATTTTGCCCCGAAATAAGGAGAATTTCTGTATTTTTGCCCCAAAATAAAGGGAATTTCTGCCTTTTTGCCCCAAAATTAGGGAAGTTTCTGCAATTTTGCTTCAAAATACAGGGAATTTCTGCCTCTTTCCCAGAAAATAAGGGGAACTTCTGCCTTTTTGCTTCAAATAAAAAGAATTTCTGCATTTTTGCCCCAATATTAGGGGAATATCTGCAATTTTGCTCCAAAATATGAGGAATTTCTGCCATTTTGCCCGAAACTAAGGGGATTTTCTGCATTTTTGCCCCCAAATAAGGGAAATTTCTGCAATTTTATCCCAAAATAAGGGGAATTTCTGCATTTTTGCCCCAAAATAAAAGGAATTTCTGCCTTTTTGCCCCAATATAAGGGAAATTTCTGCAATTTTATCCCAAAATAAGATGAATTTCTGCCTTTTGCCCCAATATAAGGGAAATTTCTGCATTTTTGCCCCAAAATAAGAAAAATTTTGCTTTATTTCTCTGAAATAAGTGAAATTTCTGCAACTTTGCCCTAAAATAAGTGAATTTTCTGCAATTTTTCCCTATAATAAAGGAAATATCTGCAATTTTGCCCCAAAATAAGGGGAACTTCTGGTTTTTGCCCCAAAATAAGGGAAATTTCTGCAATTTTGCCCTAAAATAAGGAGAATTTCTGCCTTTTGCCCCAAAATAAGGGGAATTTCTTCCTTTTTGCCCCAAAATAAAGAAAATTACTGCATGTTTTACCCCAAAATAAGGTGAATTTCTGCAATTTTGCTCCAAAATTGAAAATTTTCTGACTTTATTTCCGAAAATAAGGGGAATTTCTGCCATTTTGCCACGAAATAAGTGAAATTTCTGCACTTTTACCCCAAAATAAGGGGAATTTCTGCCTTTTTGCCCCAAAATTAGGGGAATTTCTGCAATTTTGCTCCAAAATAAAGGGAATTTCTGTTTTTTTGCCCGAAAATAAAGAGAATGTATACTTTTTGCCATAAAAAAGGGAAATTTCTTTACTTTTGCCCCAAAATAAGGGGATTCTCCTACTTTTTGACTCAAAATAAGTGCAATTTCAGCTTTTTCCCCAAAAATAAACGGAATTTCTGTCTTTTTGCCCCAAAATAAGGGGAATTTCTGCCTTTTTGGACCAAAATAAGGGGAATTTCAGCCTTTTTACCTCAAAATAAGGGGAATTTCTACCTTTTGCCCCAATATATGGGGAATTTCTGCCTTTTTGTTCCAAAATAAAGAAAATTTCTTCAATGTTGTAACAAAATAAAAGAAATTTCTGCTTTTTGCCGCAAATTAAAAGGAATTTCTGACTTTTTGTCCTGAAATAAATGAAATTTCTGCAATTTTGCCCGAAAATAAGAAAAATTTGTGCTTTTTGCCACAAAATATAAAAAATTTCTGCCTTTTTGCCACAAAATAAGAAAAATTTCTGCAATTCTGTACCAAAATAAAAAAAAATTCTCCAATTTTGCCCCAAAATAAGGGAAATTTCTGCAATTATGCCCCAAAATAAGGAAAATTTCTTCAATTTTGCCCCAAAATAAGGGGAATTTCTGAAATTTTGCCCCGAAATAAGGAGAATTTCTGTATTTTTGCCCCAAAATAAAGGGAATTTCTGCCTTTTTGCCCCAAAATTAGGGAAGTTTCTGCAATTTTGCTTCAAAATACAGGGAATTTCTGCCTCTTTCCCAGAAAATAAGGGGAACTTCTGCCTTTTTGCTTCAAATAAAAAGAATTTCTGCATTTTTGCCCCAATATTAGGGGAATATCTGCAATTTTGCTCCAAAATATGAGGAATTTCTGCCATTTTGCCCGAAATTAAGGGGATTTTCTGCCTTTTTGCCCCCAAATAAGGGAAATTGCTGCATTTTTGCCCCAAAATAAAAGGAATTTCTGCCTTTTTGCACCAATATAAGGAAAATTTCTGCCATTTTATCCCAAAATAAGATGAATTTCTGCCTTTTTGCCCCAATATAAGGGAAATTTCTGCATTTTTGCCCCAAAATAAGAAAAATTTTGCTTTATTTCTCTGAAATAAGTGAAATTTCTGCAACTTTGCCCTAAAATAAGTGAATTTTCTGCACTTTTTCCCTATAATAAAGGAAATATCTGGAATTTTGCCCCAAAATAAGGGGAACTTCTGGTTTTGGCCCCAAAATAAGGGAAATTTCTGCAATTTTGCCCTAAAATAAGGAGAATTTCTACCTTTTGCCCCAAAATAAGGGGAATTTCTTCCTTTTTGCCCCAAAATAAAGAAAATTACTGCATGTTTTACCCCAAAATAAGGTGAATTTCTGCAATTTTGCTCCAAAATTGAAAATTTTCTGACTTTATTTCCGAAAATAAGGGGAATTTCTGCCATTTTGCCACAAAATAAGTGAAATTTCTGCACTTTTACCCCAAAATAAGGGGAATTTCTGCCTTTTTGCCCCAAAATTAGGGGAATTTCTGCAATTTTGCTCCAAAATAAGGGGAATTTCTGTTTTTTTGCCCGAAAATAAAGAGAATGTATACTTTTTGCCATAAAAAAGGGAAATTTCTTTACTTTTGAACCAAAATAAGGGGATTCTCCGCCTTTTTGACTGAAAATAAGTGCAATTTCAGCCTTCTCCCCAAAAATAAATGGAATTTCTGTCTTTTTGCCCCAAAATAAGGGGAATTTCTGCCTATTTGGACCAAAATAAGGGGAATTTCAGCCTTTTTACCTCAAAATAAGGGGAATTTCTTCCTCTTCCCCTAAATATGGGGAATTTCTGCCTCTTTGCCCCAAAATAAGAAAAATTTCTGCAATTTTGTACCAAAATAAAGAAAATTTCTGCATTTTGCCCCAAAATTACAGAAATTTCTGCCCTTATTCCCTGAAATAAGTGAAATTTCTGCAATTTTGCCCCAAAATAAGGGGATTTTCCGAATTTTTGCTTCCAAAAAAAGGGGATTTTCTCTCTTTTTGCCCCAAAATATGGAGAATTTCTGACTTTTTGCCCGAAAATTATGAGAATTTCTGCAATTCTGCTTCAAAATACGGGGCATTTCTGCCTTTTAGCCCCAAAATAAAGGGAATTTCTGCATTTTACCTCAAAATAAAAATAATTTCTGCCTTTTGCCCCAAAATATTGGGAATTTCTGCCTTTTTGTTCCAAAATAAGGAAAATTTCTTCAATTTTGTAACATAATAAAAGAAATTTCTGCTTTTTGCCTCAAAATAAGGGGAATTTCTGACTTTTTGCACTGAAATAAAGGAAATCCTGCAATTTTGCCCGAAAATAAGGGAAACTTGTGCCTTTTTGCCCCAAAATAAGAAGAATTTCTGACTTTTGCCCCAAAATAAGGGGAATTTCAGCATTTTACCTCAAAATAAGAAGAATTTCAGCCTTTTTGCACCAAAATATGGCGAACTTCTGCCTTTTTACCCCAAAATTAGAAAACTTTTTTGCTTTTTTTTTCTGAAATAAGTGAAATTTCTGCAATTTTGCCCTAAAATAAGGGAAATTTCTGTTTTTTGCCCTATAATAAGGGAAATTTCTGCAATTTTTCTTCATTATAAGGGAAATTTCTGCAATTTAGCCCCAAAATAAAAGGAATTTCTGTTTTTTGCCCCAAAATAAGGGAAATTTCTGCAATTTTGCCCTAAAATAAGGGGAATTTCTGTTTTTTGCCCCAAAATAAGGGGAATTTTTGCCTTTTTGCCACAAAATAAAGAAAATTACTGCATGTTTTACCCCAAAATTAGGTGAATTTCTGCCTTTTTGCCCCAAAATAAGGGGAATTTTAGCCTTTTTACCTCAAAATGAGGGGAATTTCTGCATTTTTGCCACAAAATATTAGGAATTTCTGCATTTTGCTCCAAAATAAGGAAAATTTCTCTTTTTTTTCCCTGAAATAAGTGAAATTTCTGCAATTTTGCCCCAAAATAAGTGAAATTTCTGCAATTTTGCCCCAAAATAATTGAAATTTCTGCAATTTTGCCTCAAAATAATGGAAATTTCTAGAATTTTGCCCCAAAATAAAGTGAATTTCTGAGTTTTGCCCCAAAATAAGGAGTATGTCTGTATTTTTGCCCCACAATTAGGGAAATTTCTGCAATTTTGCTTTAAAATACGAGGAATTTCTGCCTTTTTGCCCGAAAAGAAGAAGAATGCATACATTTTTGCCATTAAAAAAGGAAATTTCTTCATTTTCGCTCCAGAAAAAGGGGAATTTCTGCATATTTACCACAAAATATTAGGAATTTCTGCCTTTTTGCCCCAAAATAAGGTAATTTTCTGCCTCTTTTCCCTGAAATAAGTGAAATTTCTGAAATTTTGCCCCAAAATAAGTGAAATTTCTGCAATTTTGCCCCAAAATAAGGGAAATTTCTGGAATTTTGGCCCAAAATAAGTGGAATTTCTGAGTATTGCCCCAAAATAAGGGGAATTTCTGTCTTTTTGCCCTAACGTATAGGGAATTTCTCTTTTTTGCCCCACAAATAGGGGAATTTCTGAAATTTTGCTCCAAAATACGGGGAATTTCTGCCTTTTTTCCCGAAATAAGAGAATTCATACCTTTATGCCATTAAAAAGGGAAATTTCTTCATTTTTGCTCGAAAATAAGGGGAATTTCTGCTTTTTTGCCTCTAAATAAGTGGAATTTCTGTCTTTTTCCCTCAAAACAAAGGGAATTCCTGTATTTTTGCCCCAAAATAAGAAAAATTTCTGACTTATTACCCTGAAATAAGTGAAATTTCTGCAATTTTGCCCCAAAATAAAGGAAATTTCTGGAATTTTGCCCCAAAATAAGTGGATTTTCTGAGTTTTGCCCCAAAATAAAGAAAATTTCTCTCTTTTTGCCTCAAAATATAGGGAATTTCTCCCTTTTTGCCCCACAATTAGGGGAATTTCTGCAATTTTGCTCCAAAATACAAGGAATTTTTGCCTTTTTGCCCGAAAATAAGAAGATTGCATACCTTTTTGCCATAAAAAAGAAAAATGTCTTCATTTTTGCTCCAAAATAATGGGAACTTCTGCTTTTTGCCTCTAAATATGTGGAATTTCTGTCTTTTCCCCCAAAACAAAGGAAATTTCTGTCTTTTTTGCCGCAAAATAAGGAAAAATTCTGACTTATTACCCTGAAGTAAGTGAAATTTCTGCAATTTTTTCCCTAAAATAAGGGAAATTTCTGCCTTTTTGCCTCCAAATAAGGGGAATTTCAGCCTTTTTACCTCAAAATAAGGGGAATTTCTGCATTTTTGCCACAAAATATTAGGAATTTCTGCCTTTTTGCCCCAAAATAAGGAAAATTTCTGTCTTTTTTTCCTGAAATAAGTGAAATTTCTGCAATTTTGCTCCAAATTACGTGAAATTTCTGCAATTTTGCCCCAATATACGTGAAATTTCTTCAATTTTGCCCAAAAAAAGGGAAATTTCTGGAATTTTTCCCCAATATAAGTGGAATTTCTGAGTTTTGCCCCAAAATAAGGAGAATTTCTGTCTTTTTGCCCGAACATATAGTGAATTTCTGCCTTTTTGCCCCACAATTAGGGGAATTTCTGACTTTTTGCCCAAAAGTAAGAAGAATGCATATCTTTTTGCCATAAAAAGGGAAATTTCTTCATTTTTGCTCCAAAATAATGGGTATTTCTGCTTTTTTGCCTCTAAATAAGTGGAATTTCTGTCTTTTTCCCCAAAAACAAAGGGAATTACTGTCTTTTTTGCCCCCCAAAAAAAATTTATGACTTATTACCCTGAAATAAGTGAAATTTCTGCAATTTTGCCCCCAAAATAAAGGAAATTTCTGCCTTTTTGCCCCCATATAAGGAGAAATTCAGTCTTTTTACCTCAAAATAAGGGTCATTTCTGCATTTTTGCCACAAATTATTAGGAATTTCTGCCTTTTTGCCCCAAAATAAGAAAATTTCTGCTTATTTTCCCTGAAATAAGTGAAATTTCTGCAATTTTGCCCCAAAATAAGTGAAATTTCTGCAATTTTGCCCCAAAGTAAGGGAAGTTTTTGGAATTTTGCCCCAAAATAAGTGGAATTTTTAGTTTTGCCCCAAAATAAGAAGAATTTCTGTCTTTTTGCCCCAACATATAGAGAATTTTTGCTTTTTGCCCCACAATTAGGGGAATTTCTGCAATTTTGCTCCAAAATACGGAGAATTTCTGCCTTTTTGCTTGAAAATAAGAAGAATGCATAACTTTTTACCATAAAAAAAGGAAATTTCTTCATTTTTGCTCCCAAATAAGGGGAATTTCTGCTTTTTTGCCTCTAAATAAGTGGAATTTCTGTCTTTTTTCACAAAAACAAACAGAATTTCTGTCTTTTTTGCCCCAAAATAAGGAAAAAATCTGACTTATTACCCTAAGGTAAGTGAAATTTCTTCAATTTTGCTTCAAAATAAGAGAAATTTCTGCCTTTTTGCCCCCAAATAAGGGGAATTTAAGCCTTTTTACTTCAAAATAAGAGGAATTTTTGCATTTTTCCCACAAAATATTAGTAATTTCTTCCTTTTTGCCACAAAATATAGAAAATTTCTGCCTTTTTTCCCTGAAATAAGTGAAATTTCTGCAATTTTGCCCGAAAATAAGTGAAATTTCTGGAATTTTGCCCCAAAATAAGGGACATTTCTGCCTTTTTGCCCCAAATAAGGGGAATTTCAGCCTTTTTACCTCAAAATAAGGGGAATTTCTGCATTTTTGCCACAAAATATTAGGAATTTCTGCTTTTTTGCCCCAAAATAAGAAAATTTCTCCTTTTTTTCTGAAATAAGTGAAATTTCTGCAATTTTGCCCCAAAATAATTGAAATTTCTGCAATTTTGCCTCAAAATAATGGAAATTTCTGGAATTTTGCCCCAAAATAAGGTGAATTTCTGAGTTTTGCCCCAAAATAAGGAGAATTTCTGTCTTTTGCCCCACAATTAGGGGAATTTCTGCAATTTTGCTTTAAAATACGAGGAAATTCTGCCTTTTTGCCCTAAAATAAGAAGAATGCATACCTTTTTGCCATTTATAAGGGAAATTTCCTCATTTTTGCTCCAGAAAAAGGGGAATTTCTGCTTTTTTGCCTCTAAATGAGTGGAATTTCTGTCTTTTTCCCCTAAATCTAAAGGAATTTCTGTTATTTTTGACACAAAAATAAGGAAAAATTCTGACTTATTACCCTAAGGTAAGTGAAATTTCTGCAATTTTGCCCCAAAATAAGGGAAATTTCTGCCTTTGCCCCCAAATAAGGGGAATTTCAGCCTTTCTACCTCAAAATACGGGTAATTTCTGCATATTTACCACAAAATATTAGGAATTTCTGCCTTTTTGCCCCAAAATAAGGTAATTTTCTGCCTTTTTTCCCTGAAATAAGTTAAATTTCTGCAATTTTGCCCCAAAATAAGTGAAATTTCTGCAATTTTGCCATAAAATAAGGGAAATTTCTGGAATTTTGGCCCAAAATAAGTGGAATTTCTGAGTTTTGCCCCAAAATAAGGAGAATTTCTGTCTTTTTGCCCTAACGTATAGGGATTTTCTCCCTTTTTGCCCCACAATTAGGGAAATTTCTGAAATTTTGCTCCAAAATACGGGGAATTTCTGCCTTTTTGCCCGAGAATAAGAGAATGCATACCTTTTTGCCATTAAAAAGGGAAATTTCTTCATTTTTGCTCCAAAATAAGGGGAATTTCTGTTTTTATGTGTCTAAATAAGTGGAATTTCTGTCTTTTTCCCCCAAAACAAAGAGAATTTCTGTCTTTTTTGCCCCAAAATAAGAAAATTTCTGATTTATTACCTTGAAATAAGTGAAATTTCTGCAATTTTGCCCCAAAATAAAGAATATTTCTGCCTTTTTGCCCCCAAGTAAGAGGAATTTCAGCCTTTTTACCTCAAAATGAGGGGAATTTCTGCATTTTTTGCCACAAAATATTAGGAATTTCTGCATTTTGCTCCAAAATAAGGAAAATTTCTGCCTTTTTCCCCTGAAATAAGTAAAATTTCTGCAATTTTGCTCCAAAATAAGTGAAATTTCTGCAATTTTGCCCCAAAATAAGGGAAATTTCTGGAATTTTGCCCCAAAATAAGTGGAATTTCTGAGTTTTGCCCCAAAATAAGGAGAATTTCTGTCTTTTTGCCCTAACATATAGGGAATTCTGCCTATTTGCCCCACATTTAGGGGAATTTCTGCAATTTTGCTCCAAAATACGGGAAATTTCTGCCTTTTTGAACAAAAATAAGAAGAATGCATACCTTTTTGCCATAAAAAAGGGAAATTTCTTCATTTTTGCTCCAAAATAAGGGGAATTTCTGCATTTTGCCTCTAAATATGTGGATTTTCTGTCTTTTTCCCCCCAAACAAAAGGAATTTCTGTCTTTTTGGCCCCAAAATAAAAAAAATTTCTGACTTATTACCCTGAAGTAAGTGAAAATTCTGCAATTTTGCCCCAAAATAAGGGAAATTTCTGCCTTTTTGCTCCCAAAAAAGGGAAATTTCAGACTTTTTACCACAAAATAATGGGAATTTCTGCATTTTTGCCACAAAAATTAGAAAAATTTCTGCCTTTTTTCCCTGAAATAAGTGAAATTTCTGCAATTTTGCCCAAAAATAAGTGAAATTTCTGCAATTTTCCCAAAAATATGGGAAATTTCTGCAATTTTGCCCCAAAATATGGGAAATTTCTGGAATTTTGCCCCAAAATAAGTGGAATTTCTGAGTTTTGCCTCAAAATAAGGAGAATTTCTGTCTTTTTGCCCTAACATATAGGGAATTTCTGCTTTTTGCCCCACAATTAGGGGAATTTCTGCAATTTTGCTCCAAAATACGGGGAATTTCTGCCTTTTTGCCCGAAAATAAGAAGAATGCATACCTTTTTGCCATAAAAAAGGGAAATTTCTTCATTTTTGCTCCAAAATAAGGGGAATTTCTGCTTATTTGCCTCTAAATAAGTGGAATTTCTGTCTTTTTTCCTCAAAACAAAGGGAATTTCTGTCTTTTTTGCCCCAAAATAAAGAAAAATTCTGACTTATTACCCTGAAGTAAGTGAAATTTCTACAATTTTTCCCCAAAATATGGGAAATTTCTGCATTTTTGCCCCCAAATAAGAAAAATTTCAGCTATTTTACCTCAAAATAAGAGGAATTTCTACATTTTTGCCACAAAATATTAGGAATTTCTGCCTTTTTGTTCTGAAATAAGGAAAATTTCTGCCTTTTTTCCATGAAATAAGTGAAATTTCTGCAATTTTGCAAAAAATAAGTGAAATTTCTGCAATTTTGCAAAAAATAAGTGAAATTTTGCAATTTTGCCCCAAAATAAGGGAAATTTCTGGAATTTTGCCCCAAAATAAGTGGAATTTCTGAGTTTTGCCCCAAAATAAGGAGAATTTCTGCTTTTTGCCCCACAATTAGGGGGATTTCTGCAATTTTGCTCCAAAATACGGGGAATTTCTGTTTTTTTGCCCGAAAATAAGGAGAATGCATACATTTTTGCCATAAAAAAGGGAAATGTCTTCATTTTTGCTCCAAAATAAGGGGAATTTCTGCTTTTTTGCCTCTGAATAAGTGGAATTTCTGTCTTTTGGCCCCAAAATAAGAAAAATTTCTGCCTTTTTCCCTAAAATAAGTGAAATTTCTGCAATTTTGCCTCAAAATAAGTGAAATTTCTGCAATTTTGCCCAAAAATAAGGGAAATTTCTGGAATTTTGCCCCAAAATAAGTCGAATTTCTGAGTTTGGCCTCAAAATAAGGAGAATTTCTGTCTTTTTGCCCTAACATATAGGGAATTTCTGCTTTTTGCCCCACAGTTAGGGGAATTTCTGCAATTATGCTCCAAAATACGGGGATTTCTGCCTTTTTGCCCGAAAATAAGAAGAATGCATACCTTTTTGCCATAAAAAAGGGAAATTTCTTCATTTTTGCTCCAAAATAATGGGAATTTCTGCTTTTTTGCCTCTAAATAGGTGGAATTTCTGTATTTTTCCCCCAAAACAAAGGGAATTTTTGTCTTTTTTGCCCCAACATAAAGAAAAATTCTGACTTATTACCCTGAAGTAAGTGAAATTTCTTCAATTTTTCCCCAAAATATGGGAAATTTCTGCATTTTTGTCCCCAAATAAGAGGAATTTCAGCCTTTTTACCTCAAAATAAAGGGAATTTCTACATTTTTGCCACAAAATATTAGGAATTTCTGCCTTTTTGCCCTGAAATAAGGAAAATTTCTGCCTTTTTTCCATGAAATAAGTGAAATTTCTGCAATTTTGCAAAAAATAAGTGAAATTTCTGCAATTTTGCCCAAAATTAAGGGAAATTTCTGCAATTATGCCCCAAAATAAGGGAAATTTCTGGAATTTTGCCCCAAAATAAGTGGAATTTCTTAGTTTTGCCCCAAAATAAGGAGAATTTCTGCTTTTTGCCCCACAATTAGGGGGATTTCTGCAATTTTACTCCATATACGGGGAATATCTGCCTTTTTGTCCGAAAATAAGGAGAATGCATACTTTTTTGCCATAAAAAAGGGAAATGTCTTCATTTTTGCTCCAAAATAAGGGGAATTTCTGCTTTTTGCCTCTAAATAAGTGGAATTTCTGTCTTTTTCTTCCAAAACAAAGGTTATTCATATCTTTTTGCCCCAAAATAGGAAAAATTTCTGACTTATTATCTTTAAATAAGTGAAATTTCTGCAATTTTGCCCCAAAATAAGGGAAATTTCTGGATTTTTGCCCCAAAATTTGTGGAATTTCTGAGTTTTGCCCCAAAATAAGGAGAATTTTTGTCTTTTGGCCCCAACATATAGGAAATTTCAGCCTTTTTGCCCCACAATTAAGGCAATTTCTGCAATTTTGCTCCAAATTATGGGGAATTTCTGCCTTTTTGCCCGAAAATAAGAAGAATGCATATATTTTTGCCATAAAAAAGGGAAATTTCTTCATTTTTGCTCCAAAATAAAGAAAATTTCTGCTTTTATGCGTCTAAATAAGTGGAATTTCTGTCTTTTTCCCCCAAAACAAAGAGAATTTCTGTCTTTTTTGCCCCAAAATCAGAAAATTTCTGATTTATTACCTTGAAATAAGTGAAATTTCTGCAATTTTGCCCCAAAATAACGAAAATTTCTGCCTTTTTGCCCCCAAAAAAGAGGAAATTCAGCCTTTTTACCTCAAAATGAGGGGAATTTCTGCATTTTTGCCACAAAATACTAGGAATTTCTGCATTTTGCTCTAAAATAAGGAAAATTTCTGCCTTTTTCCCCTGAAATAAGTGAAATTTCTGCAATTTTGCTCCAAAATAAGTGAAATTTCTCCAATTTTGCCCCAAAATAAGGGAAAATTCTGGAATTTTGCCCCAAAATAAGTGGAATTTCTGAGTTTTGCCCCAAAATAAGGAGAATTTCTGTCTTTTTGCCCTAACATATAGGGAATTTCTGCTTTTTGCCCCACAATTAGGGGAATTTCTGCAATTTTGCTCCAAAATACGGGGAATTTCTGCCTTTTTGCCCGAAAATAAGAAGAATGCATACCTTTTTGCCATAAAAAAGGGAAATTTCTTCATTTTTGCTCCAAAATAATGGGAATTTCTGCTTTTTTGCCTCTAAATAAGTGGAATTTCTGTATTTTTCCCCAAAACAAAGGGAATTTTTGTCTTTTTTGCCCCAAAATAAAGAAAAATTCTGACTTATTACCCTGAAGTAAGTGAAATTTCTTCAATTTTTCCCCAAAATATGGGAAATTTCTGCATTTTTGCCCCCAAATAAGAGGAATTTCAGCCTTTTTACCTCAAAAAAAAGGGAATTTCTACATTTTTGCCACAAAATATTAGGAATTTCTGCCTTTTTGCCCTGAAATAAGGAAAATTTCTGCCTTTTTTCCATGAAATAAGTGAAATTTCTGCAATTTTGCAAAAAATAAGTGAAATTTCTGCAATTTTGCCCAAAATTAAGGGAAATTTCTGCAATTATGCCCCAAAATAAGGGAAATTTCTGGAATTTTGCCCCAAAATAAGTGGAATTTCTTAGTTTTGCCCCAAAATAAGGAGAATTTCTGCTTTTTGCCCCACAAATAGGGGGATTTCTGCAATTTTGCTCCATATACGGGGAATATCTGCCTTTTTGTCCGAAAATAAGGAGAATGCATACTTTTTTGCCATAAAAAAGGGAAATGTCTTCATTTTTGCTCCAAAATAAGGGGAATTTCTGCTTTTTGCCTCTAAATAAGTGGAATTTCTGTCTTTTTCTTCCAAAACAAAGGTTATTCATATCTATTTGCCCCAAAATAGGAAAAATTTCTGACTTATTATCCTTAAATAAGTGAAATTTCTGCAATTTTGCCCCAAAATAAGGGAAATTTCTGGATTTTTGCCCCAAAATTTGTGGAATTTCTGAGTTTTGCCCCAAAATAAGGAGAATTTCTGTCTTTTGGCCCCAACATATAGGAAATTTCAGCCTTTTTGCCCCACAATTAAGGCAATTTCTGCAATTTTGCTCCAAATTACGGGGAATTTCTGCCTTTTTGCCCGAAAATAAGAAGAATGCATATATTTTTGCCATAAAAAAGGGAAATTTCTTCATTTTTGCTCCAAAATAAAGAAAATTTCTGCTTTTATGCGTCTAAATAAGGGGAATTTCTGTCTTTTTCCCCCAAAACAAAGAGAATTTCTGTCTTTTTTGCCCCAAAATCAGAAAATTTCTGATTTATTACCTTGAAATAAGTGAAATTTCTGCAATTTTGCCCCAAAATAAGGAAAATTTCTGCCTTTTTGCCCCCATTTAAGGGGAAATTCAGCCTTTTTACCTCAAAATAAGGGGAATTTCTGCATTTTTGCCACAAAATATTAGGAATTTCTGCATTTTGCTCTAAAATAAGGAAAATTTCTGCCTTTTTCCCCTGAAATAAGTAAAATTTCTGCAATTTTGCTTCAAAATAAGTGAAATTTCTGCAATTTTGCCCCAAAATAAGGGAAATTTTTGGAATTTTGCCCCAAAATTAGTGGAATTTCTGAGTTTTGCCCCAAAATAAGGAGAATTTCTGTCTTTTTGCCCTAACATATAGGGAATTCTGCCTTTTTGCCCCACATTTAGGGGAATTTCTGCAATTTTGCTCCAAAATACAAGGAATTTCTGCCTTTTTGAACGAAAATAAGAAGAATGCATACCTTTTTGCCATAAAAAGGGAAATTTCTTCATTTTTGCTCCAAAATAAGGGGAATTTCTGCATTTTGCCTCTAAATAAGTGGAATTTCTGTCTTTTTCCCCCAAAACAAAGGGAATTTCTTTTTTTTTGCCCCAAAATAAAGAAAAATTCTGACTTATTACCCTGAAGTAAGTGAAATTTCTGCAATTTTTCCCCAAAATATGGGAAATTTCTGCATTTTTGCCCCCAAATAAGAGGAATTTCAGCCTTTTTACCTCAAAATAATGGGAATTTCTACATTTTTGCCACAAAATATTAGGAATTTTTGCCTTTTTGCTCTGAAATAAGGAAAATTTCTGCCTTTTTTCCATGAAATAAGTGAAATTTCTGCAATTTTGCAAAAAATAAGTGAAATTTCTGCAATTTTGCCCAAAAATAAGGGAAATTTCTGCAATTTTGCCCCAAAATAAGGGAAATTTCTGAAATTTTGCCCCAAAATAAGTGGAATTTCTGAGTTTTGCCCCAAAATAAGGAGAATTTCTGCTTTTTGCCCCACAATTAGGGGGATTTCTGCAATTTTGCTCCAAAATACGGGGAATTTCTGCCTTTTTGCCCGAAAATAAGGAGAATGCATACCTTTTTGCCATAAAAAAGGGAAATGTCTTCATTTTTGCTCCAAAATAATGGGAATTTCTGCTTTTTTGCCTCTAAATAAGTGGAATTTCTGTCTTTTTCTTCCAAAACAAAGGTTATTCATATCTTTTTGCCCCAAAATGGGAAAAAATTTCTGACTTATTATCCTTAAATAAGTGAAATTTCTGCAATTTTGCCCCAAAATAAGGGAAATTTCTGGATTTTTGCCCCAAAATTTGTGGAATTTCTGAGTTTTGCCCCAAAATAAGGAGAATTTCTGTCTTTTGGCCCCAACATATAGGGAATATCAGCCTTTTTGCCCCACAATTAAGGCAATTTCTGCAATTTTGCTCCAAATTACGGGGAATTTCTGCCTTTTTGCCCGAAAATAAGAAGAATGCATATATTTTTGCCATAAAAAAGGGAAATTTCTTCATTTTTGCTCCAAAATAAAGAAAATTTCTGCTTTTATGTGTCTAAATAAGAGGAATTTCTGTCTTTTTCCCCCAAAACAAAGAGAATTTCTGTCTTTTTTCCCCCAAAATAAGAAAATTTCTGATTTATTACCTTGAAATAAGTGAAATTTCTGCAATTTTGCCCCAAAATAAAGAAAATTTCTGCCTTTTAGCCCCCAAATAAGTGGAATTTCAGCCTTTTTACCTCAAAATGAGGGGAATTTCTGCATTTTTGCCACAAAATATTAGGAATTTCTGCATTTTGCTCCAAAATAAGGAAAATTTCTGCCTTTTTCCCCTGAAATAAGTGAAATTTCTGCAATTTTGCCCCAAAATAAGTGAAATTTCTGCAATTTTGCCCCAAAATAAGGGAAATTTCTGGAATTTTGCCCCAAAATAAGTGGAATTTCTGAGTTTTGCACCAAAATAAGAAGAATTTCTGTCTTTTTGCCCTAACATATAGGGAATTCTGCCTTTTTGCCCCACATTTAGGGGAATTTCTGCAATTTTGCTCCAAAATACAAGGAATTTCTGCCTTTTTGAACGAAAATAAGAAGAATGCATACCTTTTTGCCATAAAAAGGGAAATTTCTTCATTTTTGCTCCAAAATAAGGGGAATTTCTGCATTTTGCCTCTAAATAAGTGGAATTTCTGTCTTTTTCCCCCAAAACAAAGGGAATTTCTTTTTTTTGCCCCAAAATAAAGAAAAATTCTGACTTATTACCCTGAAGTAAGTGAAATTTCTGAAATTTTTCCCCAAAATATGGGAAATTTCTGCATTTTTGCCCCCAAATAAGAGGAATTTCAGCCTTTTTACCTCAAAATAAGGGGAATTTCTACATTTTTGCCACAAAATATTAGGAATTTTTGCCTTTTTGCCCTGAAATAAGGAAAATGTCTGCCTTTTTTCCATGAAATAAGTGAAATTTCTGCAATTTTGCAAAAAATAAGTGAAATTTCTGCAATTTTGCCCAAAAATAAGGGAAATTTCTGCAATTTTGCCCCAAAATAAGGGAAATTTCTGGAATTTTGCCCAAAATAAGTGGAATTTCTGAGTTTTGCCCCAAAATAAGGAGAATTTCTGCTTTTTGCCCCACAATTAGGGGGATTTCTGCAATTTTGCTCCAAAATACGGGAAATTTCTGCCTTTTTGCCCGAAAATAAGGAGAATGCATAACTTTTTGCCATAAAAAAGGGAAATGTCTTCATTTTTGCTCCAAAATAATGGGAATTTCTGCTTTTTTGCCTCTAAATAAGTGGAATTTCTGTCTTTTTCTTCCAAAACAAAGGTTATTCATATCTTTTTGTCCCAAAATGGGAAAAAATTTCTGACTTATTATCCTTAAATAAGTGAAATTTCTGCAATTTTGCCCCAAAATAAGGGAAATTTCTGGATTTTTGCCCCAAAATTTGTGGAATTTCTGAGTTTTGCCCCAAAATAAGGAGAATTTCTGTCTTTTGGCCCCAACATATAGGGAATATCAGCCTTTTTGCCCCACAATTAAGGCAATTTCTGCAATTTTGCTCCAAATTACAGGGAATTTTTGCCTTTTTGCCCGAAAATAAGAAGAATGCATATATTTTTGCCATAAAAAAGGGAAATTTCTTCATTTTTGCTCCAAAATAAAGAAAATTTCTGCTTTTATGCGTCTAAATAAGTGGAATTTCTGTCTTTTTCCCCCAAAACAAAGAGAATTTCTGTCTTTTTTTGCCCCAAAATAAGAAAATTTCTGATTTATTACCTTGAAATAAGTGAAATTTCTGCAATTTTGCCCCAAAATAAAGAAAATTTCTGCCTTTTTGCCCCCAAATAAGGGGAATTTCAGCCTTTTTACCTCAAAATGAGGGGAATTTCTGCATTTTTGCCACAAAATATTAGGAATTTCTGCATTTTGCTCCAAAATAATGAAAATTTCTGCCTTTTTCCCCTGAAATAAGTGAAATTTCTGCAATTTTGCCCCAAAATAAGTGAAATTTCTGCAATTTTGCCCCAAAATAAGTGAAATTTCTGCAATTTTGCCCCAAAATAAGTGAAATTTCTGCAATTTTGCCCCAAAATAAGGGAAATTTCTGGAATTTTGCCCCAATATAAGTGGAATTTCTGAGTTTTGCCCCAAAATAAGGAGAATTTCTGTCTTTTTGCCCTAACATATAGGGAATTCTGCCTTTTTGCCCCACATTTAGGGGAATTTCTGCAATTTTGCTCCAAAATACGGGGAATTTCTTCCTTTTTGAACAAAAATAAGAAGAATGCATACCTTTTTGCCATATAAAAGGGAAATTTCTTCATTTTTGCTCCAAAATAAGGGGAATTTCTGCATTTTGCCTCTAAATAAGTGGAATTTCTGTCTTTTTCCCCCAAAACAAAGGGAATTTCTGTCTTTTTTGCCCCAAAATAAAGAAAAATTCTGACTTATTACCCTGAAGTAAGTGAAATTTCTGCAATTTTTCTCCAAAATATGGGAAATTTCTGAATTTTTGCCCCCAAATAAGAGGAATTTCAGGCTTTTTACCTCAAAATAAGGGGAATTTCTACATTTTTGCCACAAAATATTAGGAATTTCTGTCTTTTTGCCCTGAACTAAAAAAAATTTCTGCCTTTTTTCCATGAAATAAGTGAAATTTCTGCAATTTTGCAAAAAATAAGTGAAATTTCTGCAATTTTGCCCAAAAATAAGGGAAATTTCTGCAATTTTGCCATAAAATAAGGAAAATTTCTGGAATTTTGCCCCAACATAAGAGGTATTTCTGAGTTTTGCCCCAAAATAAGGAGAATTTCTGCTTTTTGCCCCACAAATAGCGGGATTTCTGCAATTTTGCTCCAAAATACGGGGAATTTCTGCCTTTTTGCCCGAAAATAAGGAGAATGCATACCTTTTTGCCATAAAAAAGGGAAATGTCTTCATTTTTGCTCCAAAATAAGGGGAATTTTTGCTTTTTTGCCTCTAAATAAGTGGAATTTCTGTCTTTTTCTTCCAAAACAAAGGTTATTCATATCTTTTTGCCACAAAATAGGAAAAATTTCTGACATATTATCCGTAAATAAGTGAAATTTCTGCAATTTTGCCCCAAAATAAGGGAAATTTCTGGATTTTTGCCCCAAAATTTGTGGAATTTCTAAGTTTTGCCCCAAAATAAGGAGAATTTCTGTCTTTTGGCCCCAACATATAGGGAATATCAGCCTTTTTGCCCCACAATTAAGGCAATTTCTGAAATTTTGCTCCAAATTACGGGGAATTTTTGCCTTTTTGCCCGAAAATAAGAAGAATGCATATATTTTTGCCATAAAAAAGGGAAATTTCTTCATTTTTGCTCCAAAATAAAGAAAATTTCTGCTTTTATGAGTCTAAATAAGTGGAATTTCTGTCTTTTTCCCCCAAAACAAAGAGAATTTCTGTCTTTTTTTGCCCCAAAATAAGAAAATTTCTGATTTATTACCTTGAAATAAGTGAAATTTCTGCAATTTTGCCCCAAAATAAAGAAAATTTCTGCCTTTTTGCCCCCAAATAAGGGGAATTTCAGCCTTTTTACCTCAAAATGAGGGGAATTTCTGCATTTTTGCCACAAAATATTAGGAATTTCTGCATTTTGCTCCAAAATAAGGAAAATTTCTGCCTTTTTCCCCTGAAATAAGTGAAATTTCTGCAATTTTGCCCCCAAATAAGTGAAATTTCTGCAATTTTGCCCCAAAATAAGTGAAATTTCTGCAATTTTGCCCCAAAATAAGTGAAATTTCTGCAATTTTGCCCCAAAATAAGGGAAATTTCTGGAATTTTGCCCCAATATAAGTGGAATTTCTGAGTTTTGCCCCAAAATAAGGAGAATTTCTGTCTTTTTGCCCTAACATATAGGGAATTCTGCCTTTTTGCCCCACATTTAGGGGAATTTCTGCAATTTTGCTCCAAAATACGGGGAATTTCTTCCTTTTTGAACAAAAATAAGAAGAATGCATACCTTTTTGCCATAAAAGAGGGAAATTTCTTCATTTTTGCTCCAAAATAAGGGGAATTTCTGCATTTTGCCTCTAAATATGTGGAATTTCTGTCTTTTTCCCCCAAAACAAAGGGAATTTCTGTCTTTTTGGCCCCAAAATAAAAAAATTCTGACTTATTACCCTTAAGTAAGTGAAAATTCTGCAATTTTGCCCCAAAATAAGGGAAATTTCTGCCTTTTTGCTCCCAAAAAATGGGAATTTCAGAATTTTTACCTCAAAATAATGGGAATTTCTGCATTTTTGCCACAAAATATTAGGAATTTCTGCCTTTTTGCCCCAAAAATTAGAAAAATTTCTGCCTTTTTTCCCTGAAATAAGTGAAATTTCTGCAATTTTGCCCAAAAATAAGTGAAATTTCTGCAATTTTGCCCAAAAAATAGGAAATTTCTGCAATTTTGCCCCAAGATAAGGGAAATTTCTGGAATTTTGCCCCAAAAGAAGTGGAATTTCTGAGTTTTGCCTCAAAATAAGGAGAATTTCTGTCTTTTTGCCCTAACATATAGGGAATTTCTGATTTTTGCCCCACAATTAGGGGAATTTCTGCAATTTTGCTCCAAAATACGGGGAATTTCTGCCTTTTTGCCCGAAAATAAGAAGAATGCATACCTTTTTGCCATAAAAAAGGGAAATTTCTTCATTTTTGCTCCAAAATAAGGGGAATTTCTGCTTTTTTGCCTCTAAATAAGTGGAATTTCTCTTTTTTTCCCCCAAAACAAAGGGAATTTCTCTCTTTTTCGCCCCAAAATAAAGAAAAATTCTGACTTATTACCGTGAAGTAAGTGAAATTTCTGCAATTTTTCCCCAAAATATGGGAAATTTCTGCATTTTTGCCCCCAAATAAGAGGAATTTCAGCCTTTTTACCTCAAAATAAGGGGAATTTCTACATTTTTGCCACAAAATATTAGGAATTTCTGTCTTTTTGCCCTGAAATAAGTAAAATTTCTGCCTTTTTTCCATGAAATAAGTGAAATTTCTGCAATTTTGCAAAAAATAAGTGAAATTTCTGCAATTTTGCCCAAAAATAAGGGAAATTTCTGCAATTTTGCCCCAAAATAAGGGAAATTTCTGGAATTTTGCCCCAAAATAAGTGGAATTTCTGAGTTTTGCCCCAAAATAAGGAGAATTTCTGCTTTTTGCTCCACAATTAGGGGGATTTCTGCAATTTTGCTCCAAAATACGGGGAATTTCTGCCTTTTGCCCGAAAATAAGGAGAATGCATAACTTTTTGCCATAAAAAAGGGAAATGTCTTCATTTTTGCTCCAAAATAATGGGAATTTCTGCTTTTTTGCCTCTAAATAAGTGGAATTTCTGTCTTTTTCTTCCAAAACAAAGGTTATTCATATCTTTTTGCCCCAAAATGGGAAAAAATTTCTGACTTATTATCATTAAATAAGTGAAATTTCTGCAATTTTGCCCCAAAATAAGGGAAATTTCTGGATTTTTGCCCCAAAATTTGTGGAATTTCTGAGTTTTGCCCCAAAATAAGGAGAATTTCTGTCTTTTGGCCCCAACATATAGGGAATATCAGCCTTTTTCCCCACAATTAAGGCAATTTCTGAAATTTTGCTCCAAATTACGGGGAATTTTTGCCTTTTTGCCCGAAAATAAGAAGAATGCATATATTTTTGCCATAAAAAAGGGAAATTTCTTCATTTTTGCTCCAAAATAAAGAAAATTTCTGCTTTTATGAGTCTAAATAAGTGGAATTTCTGTCTTTTTCCCCCAAAACAAAGAGAATTTCTGTCTTTTTTTGCCCCAAAATAAGAAAATTTCTGATTTATTACCTTGAAATAAGTGAAATTTCTGCAATTTTGCCCCAAAATAAAGAAAATTTCTGCCTTTTTGCCCCCAAATAAGGGGAATTTCAGCCTTTTTACCTCAAAATGAGGGGAATTTCTGCATTTTTGCCACAAAATATTAGGAATTTCTGCATTTTGCTCCAAAATAAGGAAAATTTCTGCCTTTTTCCCCTGAAATAAGTGAAATTTCTGCAATTTTGCCCCCAAATAAGTGAAATTTCTGCAATTTTGCCCCAAAATAAGTGAAATTTCTGCAATTTTGCCCCAAAATAAGTGAAATTTCTGCAATTTTGCCCCAAAATAAGGGAAATTTCTGGAATTTTGCCCCAATATAAGTGGAATTTCTGAGTTTTGCCCCAAAATAAGGAGAATTTCTGTCTTTTTGCCCTAACATATAGGGAATTCTGCCTTTTTGCCCCACATTTAGGGGAATTTCTGCAATTTTGCTCCAAAATACGGGGAATTTCTTCCTTTTTGAACAAAAATAAGAAGAATGCATACCTTTTTGCCATAAAAGAGGGAAATTTCTTCATTTTTGCTCCAAAATAAGGGGAATTTCTGCATTTTGCCTCTAAATATGTGGAATTTCTGTCTTTTTCCCCCAAAACAAAGGGAATTTCTGTCTTTTTGGCCCCAAAATAAAAAAATTCTGACTTATTACCCTTAAGTAAGTGAAAATTCTGCAATTTTGCCCCAAAATAAGGGAAATTTCTGCCTTTTTGCTCCCAAAAAATGGGAATTTCAGAATTTTTACCTCAAAATAATGGGAATTTCTGCATTTTTGCCACAAAATATTAGGAATTTCTGCCTTTTTGCCCCAAAAATTAGAAAAATTTCTGCCTTTTTTCCCTGAAATAAGTGAAATTTCTGCAATTTTGCCCAAAAATAAGTGAAATTTCTGCAATTTTGCCCAAAAATATAGGAAATTTCTGCAATTTTGCCCCAAGATAAGGGAAATTTCTGGAATTTTGCCCCAAAAGAAGTGGAATTTCTGAGTTTTGCCTCAAAATAAGGAGAATTTCTGTCTTTTTGCCCTAACATATAGGGAATTTCTGCTTTTTGCCCCACAATTAGGGGAATTTCTGCAATTTTGCTCCAAAATACGGGGAATTTCTGCCTTTTTGCCCGAAAATAAGAAGAATGCATACCTTTTTGCCATAAAAAAGGGAAATTTCTTCATTTTTGCTCCAAAATAAGGGGAATTTCTGCTTTTTTGCCTCTAAATAAGTGGAATTTCTCTTTTTTTCCCCCAAAACAAAGGGAATTTCTCTCTTTTTCGCCCCAAAATAAAGAAAAATTCTGACTTATTACCGTGAAGTAAGTGAAATTTCTGCAATTTTTCCCCAAAATATGGGAAATTTCTGCATTTTTGCCCCCAAATAAGAGGAATTTCAGCCTTTTTACCTCAAAATAAGGGGAATTTCTACATTTTTGCCACAAAATATTAGGAATTTCTGTCTTTTTGCCCTGAAATAAGTAAAATTTCTGCCTTTTTTCCATGAAATATGTGAAATTTCTGCAATTTTGCAAAAAATAAGTGAAATTTCTGCAATTTTGCCCAAAAATAAGGGAAATTTCTGCAATTTTGCCCCAAAATAAGGGAAATTTCTGGAATTTTGCCCCAAAATAAGTGGAATTTCTGAGTTTTGCCCCAAAATAAGGAGAATTTCTGCTTTTTGCTCCACAATTAGGGGGATTTCTGCAATTTTGCTCCAAAATACGGGGAATTTCTGCCTTTTGCCCGAAAATAAGGAGAATGCATAACTCTTTGCCATAAAAAAGGGAAATGTCTTCATTTTTGCTCCAAAATAATGGGAATTTCTGCTTTTTTGCCTCTAAATAAGTGGAATTTCTGTCTTTTTCTTCCAAAACAAGGGTTATTCATATCTTTTTGCCCCAAAATGGGAAAAAATTTCTGACTTATTATCATTAAATAAGTGAAATTTCTGCAATATTGCCCCAAAATAAGGGAAATTTCT
Organism: Micromys minutus; assembly: GCF_963924665.1. Taxonomy (NCBI): domain Eukaryota; kingdom Metazoa; phylum Chordata; class Mammalia; order Rodentia; family Muridae; genus Micromys; species Micromys minutus. The sequence continues at coordinate 697,904 of NW_027667727.1, forward strand.
GGATTTTTGCCCCAAAATTTGTGGAATTTCTGAGTTTTGCCCCAAAATAAGGAGAATTTCTGTCTTTTGGCCCCAACATATAGGGAATATCAGCCTTTTTGCCCCACAATTAAGGCAATTTCTGCAATTTTGCTCCAAATTACGGGGAATTTTTGCCTGAAAATAAGAAGAATGCATATATTTTTGCCATGAAAAAGGGAAATTTCCTCATTTTTGCTCCAAAATAAAGAAAATTTCTGCTTTTATGCGTCTAAATAAGTGGAATTTCTGTCTTTTTCCCCCAAAACAAAGAGAATTTCTGTCTTTTTTTGCCCCAAAATAAGAAAATTTCTGATTTATTACCTTGAAATAAGTGAAATTTCTGCAATTTTGCCCCAAAATAAAAAAAAATTTCTGCCTTTTTGCCCCCAAATAAGGGGAATTTCAGCCTTTTTACCTCAAAATGAGGGGAATTTCTGCATTTTTGCCACAAAATATTAGGAATTTCTGCATTTTGCTCCAAAATAAGGAAAATTTCTGCATTTTTCCCCTGAAATAAGTGAAATTTCTGCAATTTTGCACCAAAATAAGTGAAATTTCTGCAATTTTGCCTCAAAATAAGTGAAATTTCTGCAATTTTGCCCCAAAATAAGGGAAATTTCTGCAATTTTGCCCCAAAATAAGGGAAATTTCTGGAATTTTTCCCCAATATAAGTGGAATTTCTGAATTTTGCCCCAAAATAAGGAGAATTTCTGTCTTTTTGCCCTAACATTTAGGGGAATTTCTGCAATTTTGCTCCAAAATACGGGGAATTTCTTCCTTTTTGAACAAAAATAAGAAGCATGCATACCTTTTTGCCATAAAAAAGGGAAATTTCTTCATTTTTGCTCCAAAATAAGGGGAATTTCTGCATTTTGCCTCTAAATAAGTGGAAATTCTGTCTTTTTCCCCCAAAGCAAAGGGAATTTCTGTCTTTTTTGCCCCAAAATAAAAAAAAATTCTGACTTATTACCCTGAAGTAAGTGAAATTTCTGCAATTTTTCTCCAAAATATGCGAAATTTCTGCATTTTTGCCCCCAAATAAAAGGAATTTCAGCCTTTTTACCTCAAAATAAGGGGAATTTCTACATTTTTGCCACAAAATATTAGGAATTTCTGTCTTTTTGCCCTGAACTAAGGAAAATTTCTGCCTTTTTTCCATGAAATAAGTGAAATTTCTGCAATTTTGCAAAAAATAAGTGAAATTTCTGCAATTTTGCCCAAAAATAATGGAAATTTCTGCAATTTTGCACTAAAATAAGGAAAATTTCTGGAATTTTGCCCCAACATAAGAGGAATTTCTGAGTTTTGCCCCAAAATAAGGAGAATTTCTGCTTTTTGCCCCACAAATAGCGGGATTTCTGCAATTTTGCTCCAAAATACGGGGAATTTCTGCCTTTTTGCCCGAAAATAAGGAGAATGCATATCTTTTTGCCATAAAAAAGGGAAATGTCTTCATTTTTGCTCCAAAATAAGGGGAATTTTTGCTTTTTTGCCTCTAAATAAGTGGAATTTCTGTCTTTTTCTTCCAACACAAAGGTTATTCATATCTTTTTGCCCCAAAATAGGAAAAATTTCTGACATATTATCCGTAAATAAGTGAAATTTCTGCAATTTTGCCCCAAAATAAGGAAAATTTCTGGATTTTTGCCCCAAAATTTGTGGAATTTCTGAGTTTTGCCCCAAAATAAGGAGAATTGCTGTCTTTTGGCCCCAACATATAGGGAATTTCAGCCTTTTTGCCCCACAATTAAGGCAATTTCTGCAATTTTGCTCCAAATTACGGGGAATTTCTGCCTTTTTGCCCGAAAATAAGAAGAATGCATATATTTTTGCCATAAAAAATGGAAATTTCTTCATTTTTGCTCCAAAATAAAGAAAATTTCTGCTTTTATGCGTCTAAATAAGTGGAATTTCTGTCTTTTTCCCCCAAAACAAAGAGAATTTCTGTTTTTTTTTGCCCCAAAATAAGAAAATTTCTGATTTATTACCTTGAAATAAGTGAAATTTCTGCAATTTTGCCCCAAAATAAAGAAAATTTCTGCCTTTTTGCCCCCAAATAAGTGGAATTTTAGCCTTTTTACTTCAAAATGAGGGGAATTTCTGCATTTTTGCCACAAAATATTAGGAATTTCTGCATTTTGCTCCAAAATAAGGAAAATTTCTGTTTTTTTCCCCTGAAATAAGTGAAATTTCTGCAATTTTGCCCCAAAATAAGTGAAATTTCTGCAATTTTGCCCCAAAATAAGGGAAATTTCTGGAATTTTGCCCCAAAATAAGTGGAATTTCTGAGTTTTGCCCCAAAATAAAAAGAATTTCTGTCTTTTTGCCCTAACATATAGGGAATTCTGCCTTTTTGCCCCACATTTAGGGGAATTTCTGCAATTTTGCTCCAAAATACAAGGAATTTCTGCCTTTTTGAACGAAAATAAGAAGAATGCATACCTTTTTGCCATAAAAAGGGAAATTTCTTCATTTTTGCTCCAAAATAAGGGGAATTTCTGCATTTTGCCTCTAAATAAGTGGAATTTCTGTCTTTTTCCCCCAAAACAAAGGGAATTTTTTTTTTGCCCCAAAATAAAGAAAAATTCTGACTTATTACCCTGAAGTAAGTGAAATTTCTGAAATTTTTCCCCAAAATATGGGAAATTTCTGCTTTTTTGCCCCCAAATAAGAAGAATTTCAGCCTTTTTACCTCAAAATAAGGGGAATTTCTACATTTTTGCCACAAAATATTAGGAATTTTTGCCTTTTTGCCCTGAAATAAGGAAAATTTCTGCCTTTTTTCCATGAAATAAGTGAAATTTCTGCAATTTTGCAAAAAATAAGTGAAATTTCTGCAATTTTGCCCAAAAATAAGGGAAATTTCTGCAATTTTGCCCCAAAATAAGAGAAATTTCTGGAATTTTGCCCCAAAATAAGTGGAATTTCTGAGTTTTGCCCCAAAATAAGGAGAATTTCTGCTTTTTGCCCCACAATTAGTGGGATTTCTGCAATTTTGCTCCAAAATACGGGGAATTTCTGCCTTTTTGCCCGAAAATAAGGAGAATGCATAACTTTTTGCCATAAAAAAGGGAAATGTCTTCATTTTTGCTCCAAAATAATGGGAATTTCTGCTTTTTTGCCTCTAAATAAGTGGAATTTCTGTCTTTTTCTTCCAAAACAAAGGTTATTCATATCTTTTTGCCCCAAAATGGGAAAAAATTTCTGACTTATTATCCTTAAATAAGTGAAATTTCTGCAATTTTGCCCCAAAATAAGGGAAATTTCTGGATTTTTGCCCCAAAATTTGTGGAATTTCTGAGTTTTGCCCCAAAATAAGGAGAATTTCTGTCTTTTGGCCCCAACATATAGGGAATATCAGCCTTTTTGCCCCACAATTAAGGCAATTTCTGCAATTTTGCTCCAAATTACGGGGAATTTTTGCCTTTTTGCCCGAAAATAAGAAGAATGCATATATTTTTGCCATAAAAAAGGGAAATTTCTTCATTTTTGCTCCAAAATAAAGAAAATTTCTGCTTTTATGCGTCTAAATAAGTGGAATTTCTGTCTTTTTCCCCCAAAACAAAGAGAATTTCTGTCTTTTTTTGCCCCAAAATAAGAAAATTTCTGATTTATTACCTTGAAATAAGTGAAATTTCTGCAATTTTGCCCCAAAATAAAGAAAATTTCTGCCTTTTTGCCCCCAAATAAGGGGAATTTCAGCCTTTTTACCTCAAAATGAGGGGAATTTCTGCATTTTTGCCACAAAATATTAGGAATTTCTGCATTTTGCTACAAAATAAGGAAAATTTCTGCCTTTTTCCCCTGAAATAAGTGAAATTTCTGCAATTTTGCCCCAAAATAAGTGAAATTTCTGCAATTTTGCCCCAAAATAAGTGAAATTTCTGCAATTTTGCCCCAAAATAAGTGAAATTTCTGCAATTTTGCCCCAAAATAAGGGAAATTTCTGGAATTTTGCCCCAATATAAGTGGAATTTCTGAGTTTTGCCCCAAAATAAGGAGAATTTCTGTCTTTTTGCCCTAACATATAGGGAATTCTGCCTTTTTGCCCCACATTTAGGGGAATTTCTGCAATTTTGCTCCAAAATACGGGGAATTTCTTCCTTTTTGAACAAAAATAAGAAGAATGCATACCTTTTTGCCATAAATAAGGGAAATTTCTTCATTTTTGCTCCAAAATAAGGGGAATTTCTGCATTTTGCCTCTAAATAAGTGGAATTTCTGTCTTTTTCCCCCAAAACAAAGGGAATTTCTGTCTTTTTTGCCCCAAAATAAAAAAAAATTCTGACTTATTACCCTGAAGTAAGTGAAATTTCTGCAATTTTTCTCCAAAATATGGGAAATTTCTGCATTTTTGCCCCCAAATAAGAGGAATTTCAGCCTTTTTACCTCAAAATAAGGGGAATTTCTACATTTTTGCCACAAAATATTAGGAATTTTTGCCTTTTTGCCCTGAAATAAGGAAAATTTCTGCCTTTTTTCCATGAAATAAGTGAAATTTCTGCAATTTTGCAAAAAATAAGTGAAATTTCTGCAATTTTGCCCAAAAATAAGGGAAATTTCTGCAATTTTGCCCCAAAATAAGGGAAATTTCTGGAATTTTGCCCCAAAATAAGTGGAATTTCTGAGTTTTGCCCCAAAATAAGGAGAATTTCTGCTTTTTGCCCCACAATTAGGGGGATTTCTGCAATTTTGCTCCAAAATACGGGGAATTTCTGCCTTTTTGCCCGAAAATAAGGAGAATGCATAACTTTTTGCCATAAAAAAGGGAAATGTCTTCATTTTTGCTCCAAAATAAGGGGAATTTTTGCTTTTTTGCCTCTAAATAAGTGGAATTTCTGTCTTTTTCTTCCAACACAAAGGTTATTCATATCTTTTTGCCCCAAAATAGGAAAAATTTCTGACATATTATCCGTAAATAAGTGAAATTTCTGCAATTTTGCCCCAAAATAAGGGAAATTTCTGGATTTTTGCCCCAAAATTTGTGGAATTTCTGAGTTTTGCCCCAAAATAAGGAGAATTTCTGTCTTTTGGCCCCAACATATAGAGAATTTCAGCCTTTTTGCCCCACAATTAAGGCAATTTCTGCAATTTTGCTCCAAATTACGGGGAATTTCTGCCTTTTTGCCCGAAAATAAGAAGAATGCATATATTTTTGCCATAAAAAATGGAAATTTCTTCATTTTTGCTCCAAAATAAAGAAAATTTCTGCTTTTATGCGTCTAAATAAGTGGAATTTCTGTCTTTTTCCCCCAAAACAAAGAGAATTTCTGTCTTTTTTGCCCCAAAATAAGAAAATTTCTGATTTATTACCTTGAAATAAGTGAAATTTCTGCAATTTTGCCCCAAAATAAAGAAAATTTCTGCCTTTTTGCCCCCAAATAAGTGGAATTTTAGCCTTTTTACCTCAAAATGAGGGGAATTTCTGCATTTTTGCCACAAAATATTAGGAATTTCTGCATTTTGCTCCAAAATAAGGAAAATTTCTCTTTTTTTTCCCTGAAATAAGTGAAATTTCTGCAATTTTGCCCCAAAATAAGTGAAATTTCTGCAATTTTGCCCCAAAATAAGGGAAATTTCTGGAATTTTGCCCTAAAATAAGTGGAATTTCTGAGTTTTGCCCCAAAATAAGGAGAATTTCTGTCTTTTTGCCCTAACATATAGGGAATTCTGCCTTTTTGCCCCACATTTAGGGGAATTTCTGCAATTTTGCTCCAAAATACAAGGAATTTCTGCCTTTTTGAACGAAAATAAGAAGAATGCATACCTTTTTGCCATAAAAAGGGAAATTTCTTCATTTTTGCTCCAAAATAAGGGGAATTTCTGCATTTTGCCTCTAAATAAGTGGAATTTCTGTCTTTTTCCCCCAAAACAAAGGGAATTTTTTTTTTGCCCCAAAATAAAGAAAAATTCTGACTTATTACCCTGAAGTAAGTGAAATTTCTGAAATTTTTCCCCAAAATATGGGAAATTTCTGCATTTTTGCCCCCAAATAAGAGGAATTTCAGCCTTTTTACCTCAAAATAAGGGGAATTTCTACATTTTTGCCACAAAATATTAGGAATTTCTGTCTTTTTGCCCCGAAATAAGGAAAATTTCTGCCTTTTTTCCATGAAATAAGTGAAATTTCTGCAATTTTGCAAAAAATAAGTGAAATTTCTGCAATTTTGCCCAAAAATAAGGGAAATTTCTGCAATTTTGCCCCAAAATAAGGGAAATTTCTGGAATTTTGCCCCAAAATAAGTGGAATTTCTGAGTTTTGCCCCAAAATAAGGAGAATTTCTGCTTTTTGCCCCACAAATAGCGGGATTTCTGCAATTTTGCTCCAAAATACGGGGAATTTCTACCTTTTTGCCTGAAAATAAGGAGAATGCATACCTTTTTGCCATAAAAAAGGGAAATGTCTTCATTTTTGCTCCAAAATAAGGGGAATTTCTGCTTTTTTGCCTCTAAAGAAGTGGAATTTCTGTCTTTTTCTTCCAAAACAAAGGTTATTCATATCTTTTTGCCCAAAAATAGGAAAAATTTCTAACATATTATCCTTAAATAAGTGAAATTTCTGCAATTTTGCCCCAAAATAAGGGAAATTTCTGGATTTTTGCCCCAAAATTTGTGGAATTTCTGAGTTTTACCCCAATATAAGGAGAATTTCTGTCTTTTGGCCCCAACATATAGGGAACTTCAGCCTTTTTGCCCCACAATTAAGGCAATTTCTGCAATTTTGCTCCAAAATACGGGGAATTTCTTCCTTTTTGCCCGAAAATAAGAAGAATGCATATATTTTTGCCATAAAAAAGGGAAATGTCTTCATTTTTGCTCCAAAATAAAGAAAATTTCTGCTTTTATGCGTCTAAATAAGTGGAATTTCTGTCTTTTCCCCCAAAACAAAGAGAATTTCTGTCTTTTTTGCCCCAAAATAAGAAAATTTCTGATTTATTACCTTGAAATAAGTGAAATTTCTGCAATTTTGCCCCAAAATAAAGAAAATTTCTGCCTTTTTGCCCCCAAGTAAGGGGAATTTCAGCCTTTTTACCTCAAAATGAGGGGAATTTCTGCATTTTTGCCACAAAATATTAGGAATTTCTGCATTTTGCTCCAAAATAAGGAAAATTTCTGCCTTTTTCCCCTGAAATAAGTGAAATTTCTGCAATTTTGCCCCAAAATAAGTGAAATTTCTGCAATTTTGCCCCAAAATAAGGGAAATTAGTGGAATTTCTGAGTTTTGCCCCAAAATAAGGAGAATTTCTGTCTTTTTTCCCTAACATATAGGGAATTCTGCCTATTTGCCCCACATTTAGGGGAATTTCTGCAATTTTGCTCCAAAATACGGGGAATTTCTGCCTTTTTGAACAAAAATAAGAAGAATGCATACCTTTTTGCCATAAAAAAGGGAAATTTCTTCATTTTTGCTCCAAAATAAGGGGAATTTCTGCATTTTGCCTCTAAATATGTGGAATTTCTGTCTTTTTCCCCCAAAACAAAGGGAATTTCTCTCTTTTTGGACCCAAAATAAAAAAAATTTCTGACTTATTACCCTGAAGTAAGTGAAAATTCTGCAATTTTGCCCCAAAATAAGGGAAATTTCTGCCTTTTTGCTCCCAAAAAAGGGGAATTTCAGATTTTTACCTCAAAATAATGGGAATTTCTGCATTTTTGCCACAAAATATTAGGAATTTCTGCCTTTTTGCCCCAAAAATTAGAAAAATTTCTGCCTTTTTTCCCTGAAATAAGTGAAATTTCTGCAATTTTGCCCAAAAATAAGTGAAATTTCTGCAATTTTGCCCAAAAATAAGGGAAATTTCTGCAATTTTGCCCCAAAATAAGGGAAATTTCTGGAATTTTGCCCCAAAATAAGTGGAATTTCTGAGTTTTGCCTCAAAATAAGGAGAATTTCTGTCTTTTTGCCCTAACATATAGGGAATTTCTGCTTTTTGCCCCACAATTAGAAGAATTTCTGCAATTTTGTTCCAATATACGAGGAATTTCTGCCTTTTTGCCCGAAAATAAGAAGAATGCATACCTTTTTGCCATAAAAAAGGGAAATTTCTTCATTTTTGCTCCAAAATAAGGGGAATTTCTGCTTTTTTGCCCTAAATAAGTGGAATTTCTCTTTTTTTCCCCCAAAACAAAGGGAATTTCTCTCTTTTTCGCCCCAAAATAAAGAAAAATTCTGACTTATTACCCTGAAGTAAGTGAAATTTCTGCAATTTTTCCCCAAAATATGGAAAATTTCTGCATTTTTGCCCCCAAATAAGAGGAATTTCAGCTTTTTTACCTCAAAATAAGGGGAATTTTTACATTTTTGCCACAAAATATTAGGAATTTCTGCCTTTTTGCCCTGAAATAAGGAAAATTTCTGCCTTTTTTCCATGAAATAAGTGAAATTTCTGCAATTTTGCAAAAAATAAGTGAAATTTCTGCAATTTGCCCAAAAATAAGGGAAATTTCTGCAATTTTGCCCCAAAATAAGGGAAATTTCTGGAATTTTGCCCCAAAATAAGTGGAATTTCTGAGTTTTGCCCCAAAATAAGGAGAATTTCTGCTTTTTGCCCCACAATTAGGGGGATTTCTGCAATTTTGCTCCAAAATACGGGGAATTTCTGCCTTTTTGCCCGAAAATAAGGAGAATGCATAACTTTTTGCCATAAAAAAGTGAAATGTCTTCATTTTTGCTCCAAAATAAGGGGAATTTCTGCTTTTTTGCCTCTAAATAAGTGGAATTTCTGTCTTTTTCTTCCAAAACAAAGGTTATTCATATCTTTTTGCCCCAAAATAGGAAAAATTTCTGACTTATTATCCTTAAATAAGTGAAATTTCTGCAATTTTGCCCCAAAATAAGGGAAATTTCTGGATTTTTGCCCCAAAATTTGTGGAATTTCTGAGTTTTGCCCCAAAATAAGGAGAATTTCTGTCTTTTGGCCCCAACATATAGGGAATTTCAGCCTTTTTGCCCCACAATTAAGGCAATTTCTGCAATTTTGCTTTAAATTACGGGGAATTTCTGCCTTTTTGCCCGAAAATAAGAAGAATGCATATATTTTTGCCATAAAAAAGGGAAATGTCTTCATTTTTGCTCCAAAATAATGGGAATTTCTGCTTTTTTGCCTCTAAATAAGTGGAATTTCTGTCTTTTTCTTCCAAAACAAAGGTTATTCATATCTTTTTGCCCCAAAATGGGAAAAAATTTCTGACTTATTATCCTTAAATAAGTGAAATTTCTGCAATTTTGCCCCAAAATAAGGGAAATTTCTGGATTTTTGCCCCAAAATTTGTGGAATTTCTGAGTTTTGCCCCAAAAAAGGAGAATTTCTGTCTTTTGGCCCCAACATATAGGGAATATCAGCCTTTTTGCCCCACAATTAAGGCAATTTCTGCAATTTTGCTCCAAATTACAGGGAATTTTTGCCTTTTTGCCCGAAATAAGAAGAATGCATATATTTTTGCCATAAAAAAGGGAAATTTCTTCATTTTTGCTCCAAAATAAAGAAAATTTCTGCTTTTATGCGTCTAAATAAGTGGAATTTCTGTCTTTTTCCCCCAAAACAAAGAGAATTTCTGTCTTTTTTTGCCCCAAAATAAGAAAATTTCTGATTTATTACCTTGAAATAAGTGAAATTTCTGCAATTTTGCCCCAAAATAAAGAAAATTTCTGCCTTTTTGCCCCCAAATAAGGGGAATTTCAGCCTTTTTACCTCAAAATGAGGGGAATTTCTGCATTTTTGCCACAAAATATTAGGAATTTCTGCATTTTGCTCCAAAATAAGGAAAATTTCTGCCTTTTTCCCCTGAAATAAGTGAAATTTCTGCAATTTTGCCCAAAAATAAGTGAAATTTCTGCAATTTTGCCCCAAAATAAGTAAAATTTCTGCAATTTTGCCCCAAAATAAGGGAAATTTCTGGAATTTTGCCCCAATATAAGTGGAATTTCTGAGTTTTGCCCCAAAATAAAGAGAATTTCTGTCTTTTTGCCCTAACATATAGGGAATTCTGCCTTTTTGCCCCACATTTAGGGGAATTTCTGCAATTTTGCTCCAAAATACGGGGAATTTCTTCCTTTTTGAACAAAAATAAGAAGAATGCATACCTTTTTGCCATAAAAAAGGGAAATTTCTTCATTTTTGCTCCAAAATAAGGGGAATTTCTGCATTTTGCCTCTAAATAAGTGGAATTTCTGTCTTTTTCCCCCAAAACAAAGGGAATTTCTGTCTTTTTTGCCCCAAAATAAAGAAAAATTCTGACTTATTACCCTGAAGTAAGTGAAATTTCTGCAATTTTTCTCCAAAATATGGGAAATTTCTGCATTTTTGCCCCCAAATAAGAGGAATTTCAGCCTTTTTACCTCAAAATAAGGGGAATTTCTACATTTTTGCCACAAAATATTAGGAATTTCTGTCTTTTTGCCCTGAACTAAGGAAAATTTCTGCCTTTTTTCCATGAAATAAGTGAAATTTCTGAAATTTTGCAAAAAATAAGTGAAATTTCTGCAATTTTGCCCAAAAATAAGGGAAATTTCTGCAATTTTGCCCTAAAATAAGGAAAATTTCTGGAATTTTGACCCAACATAAGAGGAATTTCTGAGTTTTGCCCCAAAATAAGGAGAATTTCTGCTTTTTGCCCCACAAATAGCGGGATTTCTGCAATTTTGCTCCAAAATACGGGGAATTTCTGCCTTTTTGCCCGAAAATAAGGAGAATGCATACCTTTTTGCGATAAAAAAGGGAAATGTCTTCATTTTTGCTCCAAAATAAGGGGTATTTTTGCTTTTTTGCCTCTAAATAAGTGGAATTTCTGTCTTTTTCTTCCAAAACAAAGGTTATTCATATCTTTTTGCCACAAAATAGGAAAATTTCTGACATATTATCCGTAAATAAGTGAAATTTCTGCAATTTTGCCCCAAAATAAGGGAAATTTCTGGATTTTTGCCCCAAAATTTGTGGAATTTCTGAGTTTTGCCCCAAAATAAGGAGAATTTCTGTCTTTTGGCCCCAACATATAGGGAATATCAGCCTTTTTGCCCCACAATTAAGGCAATTTCTGCAATTTTGCTCGAATTACGGGGAATTTTTGCCTTTTTGCCCGAAAATAAGAAGAATGCATATATTTTTGCCATAAAAAAGGGAAATTTCTTCATTTTTGCTCCAAAATAAAGAAAATTTCTGCTTTTATGAGTCTAAATAAGTGGAATTTCTGTCTTTTTCCCCCAAAACAAAGAGATTTTCTGTCTTTTTTTGCCCCAAAATAAGAAAATTTCAGATTTATTACCTTGAAATAAGTGAAATTTCTGCAATTTTGCCCCAAAATAAAGAAAATTTCTGCCTTTTTGCCCCCAAATAAGGGGAATTTCAGCCTTTTTACCTCAAAATGAGGGGAATTTCTGCATTTTTGCCACAAAATATTAGGAATTTCTGCATTTTGCTCCAAAATAAGGAAAATTTCTGCCTTTTTCCCCTGAAATAAGTGAAATTTCTGCAATTTTGCCCCCAAATAAGTGAAATTTCTGCAATTTTGCCCCAAAATAAGTGAAATTTCTGCAATTTTGCCCCAAAATAAGTGAAATTTCTGCAATTTTGCCCCAAAATAAGGGAAATTTCTGGAATTTTGCCCCAATATAAGTGGAATTTCTGAGTTTTGCCCCAAAATAAGGAGAATTTCTGTCTTTTTGCCCTAACATATAGGGAATTCTGCCTTTTTGCCCCACATTTAGGGGAATTTCTGCAATTTTGCTCCAAAATACGGGGAATTTCTTCCTTTTTGAACAAAAATAAGAAGAATGCATACCTTTTTGCCATAAAAAAGGGAAATTTCTTCATTTTTGCTCCAAAATAAGGGGAATTTCTGCATTTTGCATCTAAATATGTGGAATTTCTGTCTTTTTCCCCCAAAACAAAGGGAATTTCTGTCTTTTTGCCCCAAAATAAAAAAATTCTGACTTATTACCCTTAAGTAAGTGAAAATTCTGCAATTTTGCCCCAAAATAAGGGAAATTTCTGCCTTTTTGCTCCCAAAAAAGGGGAATTTCAGAATTTTTACCTCAAAATAATGGGAATTTCTGCATTTTTGCCACAAAATATTAGGAATTTCTGCCTTTTTGCCCCAAAAATTAGAAAAATTTCTGCCTTTTTTCCCTGAAATAAGTGAAATTTCTGCAATTTTGCCCAAAAATAAGTGAAATTTCTGCAATTTTGCTCAAAAATATAGGAAATTTCTGCAATTTTGCTTCAAGATAAGGGAAATTTCTGGAATTTTGCCCCAAAATAAGTGGAATTTCTGAGTTTTGCCTCAAAATAAGGAGAATTTCTGTCTTTTTGCCCTAACATATAGGGAATTTCTGCTTTTTGCCCCACAATTAGGGGAATTTCTGCAATTTTGCTCCAAAATACGGGGAATTTCTTCCTTTTTGCCCGAAAATAAGAAGAATGCATACCTTTTTGCCATAAAAAAGGGAAATTTCTTCATTTTTGCTCCAAAATAAGGGGAATTTCTGCTTTTTTGCCTCTAAATAAGTGGAATTTCTCTTTTTTTCCCCCAAAACAAAGGGAATTTCTGTCTTTTTGGCCCCAAAATAAAAAAATTCTGACTTATTACCCTTAAGTAAGTGAAAATTCTGCAATTTTGCCCCAAAATAAGGGAAATTTCTGCCTTTTTGCTCCCAAAAAAGGGGAATTTCAGAATTTTTACCTCAAAATAATGGGAATTTCTGCATTTTTGCCACAAAATATTAGGAATTTCTGCCTTTTTGCCCCAAAAATTAGAAAAATTTCTGCCTTTTTTCCCTGAAATAAGTGAAATTTCTGCAATTTTGCCCAAAAATAAGTGAAATTTCTGCAATTTTGCCCAAAAATATAGGAAATTTCTGCAATTTTGCCCCAAGATAAGGGAAATTTCTGGAATTTTGCCCCAAAATAAGTGGAATTTCTGAGTTTTGCCTCAAAATAAGGAGAATTTCTGTCTTTTTGCCCTAACATATAGGGAATTTCTGCTTTTTGCCCCACAATTAGGGGAATTTCTGCAATTTTGCTCCAAAATACGGGGAATTTCTGCCTTTTTGCCCGAAAATAAGAAGAATGCATACCTTTTTGCCATAAAAAAGGGAAATTTCTTCATTTTTGCTCCAAAATAAGGGGAATTTCTGCTTTTTTGCCTCTAAATAAGTGGAATTTCTCTTTTTTTCCCCCAAAACAAAGGGAATTTCTCTCTTTTTCGCCCCAAAATAAAGAAAAATTCTGACTTATTACCGTGAAGTAAGTGAAATTTCTGCAATTTTTCCCCAAAATATGGGAAATTTCTGCATTTTTGCCCCCAAATAAGAGGAATTTCAGCCTTTTTACCTCAAAATAAGGGGAATTTCTACATTTTTGCCACAAAATATTAGGAATTTCTGTCTTTCTTTACCCTGAAATAAGGAAAATTTCTGCCTTTTTTCCATGAAATAAGTGAAATTTCTGCAATTTTGCAAAAAATAAGTGAAATTTCTGCAATTTTGCCCAAAAATAAGGGAAATTTCTGCAATTTTGCCCCAAAATAAGGGAAATTTCTGGAATTTTGCCCCAAAATAAGTGGAATTTCTGAGTTTTGCCCCAAAATAAGGAGAATTTCTGCTTTTTGCTCCACAATTAGGGGGATTTCTGCAATTTTGCTCCAAAATACGGGGAATTTCTGCCTTTTTGCCCGAAAATAAGGAGAATGCATAACTTTTTGCCATAAAAAAGGGAAATGTCTTCATTTTTGCTCCAAAATAATGGGAATTTCTGCTTTTTTGCCTCTAAATAAGTGGAATTTCTGTCTTTTTTTTCCAAAACAAAGGTTATTCATATCTTTTTGCCCCAAAATGGGAAAAAATTTCTGACTTATTATCATTAAATAAGTGAAATTTCTGCAATTTTGCCCCAAAATAAGGGAAATTTCTGGATTTTTGCCCCAAAATTTGTGGAATTTCTGAGTTTTGCCCCAAAATAAGGAGAATTTCTGTCTTTTGGCCCCAACATATAGGGAATATCAGCCTTTTTGCCCCACAATTAAGGCAATTTCTGCAATTTTGCTCGAAATTACGGGGAATTTTTGCTTTTTTGCCCGAAAATAAGAAGAATGCATATATTTTTGCCATAAAAAAGGGAAATTTCCTCATTTTTGCTCCAAAATAAAGAAAATTTCTGCTTTTATGCGTCTAAATAAGTGGAATTTCTGTCTTTTTCCCCCAAAACAAAGAGAATTTCTGTCTTTTTTTGCCCCAAAATAAGAAAATTTCTGATTTATTACCTTGAAATAAGTGAAATTTCTGCAGTTTTGCCCCAAAATAAAGAAAATTTCTGCCTTTTTGCCCCCAAATATGGGGAATTTCAGCCTTTTTACCTCAAAATGAGGGGAATTTCTGCATTTTTGCCACAAAATATTAGGAATTTCTGCATTTTGCTCCAAAATAAGGAAAATTTCTGCCTTTTTCCCCTGAAATAAGTGAAATTTCTGCAATTTTGCCCCAAAATAAGTGAAATTTCTGCAATTTTGCCCCAAAATAAGGGAAATTTCTGGAATTTTGCCCCAATATAAGTGGAATTTCTGAGTTTTGCCCCAAAATAAGGAGAATTTCTGTCTTTTTGCCCTAACATTTAGGGGAATTTCTGCAATTTTGATCCAAAATACGGGGAATTTCTTCCTTTTTGAACAAAAATAAGAAGAATGCATACCTTTTTGCCATAAAAAAGGGAAATTTCTTCATTTTTGTTCCAAAATAAGGGGAATTTCTGCATTTTGCCTCTAAATAAGTGGAATTTCTGTCTTTTTCCCCCAAAACAAAGGGAATTTCTGTCTTTTTTGCCCCAAAATAAAGAAAAATTCTGACTTATTACCCTGAAGTAAGTGAAATTTCTGCAATTTTTCTCCAAAATATGGGAAATTTCTGCATTTTTGCACCCAAATAAGAGGAATTTCAGCCTTTTTACCTCAGAATAAGGGGAATTTTTACATTTTTGCCACAAAATATTAGGAATTTCTGTCTTTTTGCCCTGAACTAAGTAAAATTTCTGCCTTTTTTCCATGAAATAAGTGAAATTTCTGCAATTTTGCAAAAAATAAGTGAAATTTCTGCAATTTTGCCCAAAAATAAGGGAAATTTCTGCAATTTTGCCCTAAAATAAGGAAAATTTCTGAAATTTTGCCCCAACATAAGAGGAATTTCTGAGTTTTGCCCCAAAATAAGGAGAATTTCTGCTTTTTGCCCCACAAATAGCGGGATTTCTGCAATTTTGCTCCAAAATACGGGGAATTTCTGCCTTTTTGCCCGAAAATAAGGAGAATGCATACCTTTTTGCCATAAAAAAGGAAAATGTCTTCATTTTTGCTCCAAAATAAGGGGAATTTTTGCTTTTTTGCCTCTAAATAAGTGGAATTTCTGTCTTTTTCTTCCAACACAAAGGTTATTCATATCTTTTAGCCCCAAAATAGGAAAAATTTCTGACATATTATCCGTAAATAAGTGAAATTTCTGCAATTTTGCCCCAAAATAAGGAAAATTTCTGGATTTTTGCCCCAAAATTTGTGGAATTTCTGAGTTTTGCCCCAAAATAAGGAGAATTTCTGTCTTTTGGCCCCAACATATAGGGAATTTCAGCATTTTTGCCTCACAATTAAGGCAATTTCTGCAATTTTGCTACAAATTACGGGGAATTTCTGCCTTTTTGCCCGAAAATAAGAAGAATGCATATATTTTTGCCATAAAAAATGGAAATTTCTTCATTTTTGCTCCAAAATAAAGAAAATTTCTGCTTTTATGCGTCTAAATAAGTGGAATTTCTGTCTTTTTCCCCCAAAACAAAGAGAATTTCTGTCTTTTTTGCCCCAAAATAAGAAAATTTCTGATTTATTACCTTGAAATAAGTGAAATTTCTGCAATTTTGCCCCAAAATAAAGAAAATTTCTGCCTTTTTGCCCCCAAATAAGTGGAATTTTAGCCTTTTTACCTCAAAATGAGGGGAATTTCTGCATTTTTGCCACAAAATATTAGGAATTTCTGCATTTTGCTCCAAAATAAGGAAAATTTCTGCCTTTTTCCCCTGAAATAAGTGAAATTTCTGCAATTTTGCCCCAAAATAAGGGAAATTTCTGGAATTTTGCCCCAAAATAAGTGGAATTTCTGAGTTTTGCCCCAAAATAAGGAGAATTTCTGTCTTTTTGCCCTAACATATAGGGAATTCTGCCTTTTTGCCCCACATATAGGGGAATTTCTGCAATTTTGCTCCAAAATACAAGGAATTTCTGCCTTTTTGAACGAAAATAAGAAGAATGCATACCTTTTTGCCATAAAAAGGGAAATTTCTTCATTTTTGCTCCAAAATAAGGGGAATTTCTGCATTTTGCCTCTAAATAAGTGGAATTTCTGTCTTTTTCCCCCAAAACAAAGAGAATTTCTGTCTTTTTTTGCCCCAAAATAAGAAAATTTCAGATTTATTACCTTGAAATAAGTGAAATTTCTGCAATTTTGCCCCAAAATAAAGAAAATTTCTGCCTTTTTGCCCCCAAATAAGGGGAATTTCAGCCTTTTTACCTCAAAATGAGGGGAATTTCTGCATTTTTGCCACAAAATATTAGGAATTTCTGCATTTTGCTCCAAAATAAGGAAAATTTCTGCCTTTTTCCCCTGAAATAAGTGAAATTTCTGCAATTTTGCCCCCAAATAAGTGAAATTTCTGCAATTTTGCCCCAAAATAAGTGAAATTTCTGCAATTTTGCCCCAAAATAAGTGAAATTTCTGCAATTTTGCCCCAAAATAAGGGAAATTTCTGGAATTTTGCCCCAATATAAGTGGAATTTCTGAGTTTTGCCCCAAAATAAGGAGAATTTCTGTCTTTTTGCCCTAACATATAGGGAATTCTGCCTTTTTGCCCCACATTTAGGGGAATTTCTGCAATTTTGCTCCAAAATACGGGGAATTTCTTCCTTTTTGAACAAAAATAAGAAGAATGCATACCTTTTTGCCATAAAAAAGGGAAATTTCTTCATTTTTGCTCCAAAATAAGGGGAATTTCTGCATTTTGCATCTAAATATGTGGAATTTCTGTCTTTTTCCCCCAAAACAAAGGGAATTTCTGTCTTTTTGCCCCAAAATAAAAAAATTCTGACTTATTACCCTTAAGTAAGTGAAAATTCTGCAATTTTGCCCCAAAATAAGGGAAATTTCTGCCTTTTTGCTCCCAAAAAAGGGGAATTTCAGAATTTTTACCTCAAAATAATGGGAATTTCTGCATTTTTGCCACAAAATATTAGGAATTTCTGCCTTTTTGCCCCAAAAATTAGAAAAATTTCTGCCTTTTTTCCCTGAAATAAGTGAAATTTCTGCAATTTTGCCCAAAAATAAGTGAAATTTCTGCAATTTTGCCCAAAAATATAGGAAATTTCTGCAATTTTGCCCCAAGATAAGGGAAATTTCTGGAATTTTGCCCCAAAATAAGTGGAATTTCTGAGTTTTGCCTCAAAATAAGGAGAATTTCTGTCTTTTTGCCCTAACATATAGGGAATTTCTGCTTTTTGCCCCACAATTAGGGGAATTTCTGCAATTTTGCTCCAAAATACGGGGAATTTCTTCCTTTTTGCCCGAAAATAAGAAGAATGCATACCTTTTTGCCATAAAAAAGGGAAATTTCTTCATTTTTGCTCCAAAATAAGGGGAATTTCTGCTTTTTTGCCTCTAAATAAGTGGAATTTCTCTTTTTTTCCCCCAAAACAAAGGGAATTTCTGTCTTTTTGGCCCCAAAATAAAAAAATTCTGACTTATTACCCTTAAGTAAGTGAAAATTCTGCAATTTTGCCCCAAAATAAGGGAAATTTCTGCCTTTTTGCTCCCAAAAAAGGGGAATTTCAGCCTTTTTACCTCAAAATGAGGGGAATTTCTGCATTTTTGCCACAAAATATTAGGAATTTCTGCATTTTGCTCCAAAATAAGGAAAATTTCTGCCTTTTTCCCCTGAAATAAGTGAAATTTCTGCAATTTTGCCCCAAAATAAGTGAAATTTCTGCAATTTTGCCCCAAAATAAGTGAAATTTCTGCAATTTTGCCCCAAAATAAGGGAAATTTCTGGAATTTTGCCCCAATATAAGTGGAATTTCTGAGTTTTGCCCCAAAATAAGGAGAATTTCTGTCTTTTTGCCCTAACATATAGGGAATTCTGCCTTTTTGCCCCACATTTAGGGGAATTTCTGCAATTTTGCTCCAAAATACGGGGAATTTCTTCCTTTTTGAACAAAAATAAGAAGAATGCATACCTTTTTGCCATAAAAAAGGGAAATTTCTTCATTTTTGCTCCAAAATAAGGGGAATTTCTGCATTTTGCCTCTAAATAAGTGGAATTTCTGTCTTTTTCCCCCAAAACAAAGGGAATTTCTGTCTTTTTTGCCCCAAAATAAAGAAAAATTCTGACTTATTACCCTGAAGTAAGTGAAATTTCTGCAATTTTTCTCCAAAATATGGGAAATTTCTGCATTTTTGCCCCCAAATAAGAGGAATTTCAGCCTTTTTACCTCAAAATATGGGGAATTTCTACATTTTTGCCACAAAATATTAGGAATTTCTGTCTTTTTGCCCTGAACTAAGGAAAATTTCTGCCTTTTTTCCATGAAATAAGTGAAATTTCTGCAATTTTGCAAAAAATAAGTGAAATTTCTGCAATTTTGCCCAAAAATAAGGGAAATTTCTGCAATTTTGCCCTAAAATAAGGAAAATTTCTGGAATTTTGCCCCAACATAAGAGGAATTTCTGAGATTTGCCCCAAAATAAGGAGAATTTCTGCTTTTTGCCCCACAAATAGCGGGATTTCTGCAATTTTGCTCCAAAATACGGGGAATTTCTGCCTTTTTGCCCGAAAATAAGGAGAATGCATACCTTTTTGCCATAAAAAAAGGAAATGTCTTCATTTTTGCTCCAAAATAAGGGGAATTTTTGCTTTTTTGCCTCTAAATAAGTGGAATTTCTGTCTTTTTCTTCCAAAACAAAGGTTATTCATATCTTTTTGCCCCAAAATAGGAAAAATTTCTGACGTATTATCCGTAAATAAGTGAAATTTCTGCAATTTTGCCCCAAAATAAGGGAAATTTCTGGATTTTTGCCCCAAATTTTGTGGAATTTCTGAGTTTTTCCCCAAAATAAGGAGAATTTCTGTCTTTTGGCCCCAACATATAGGGAATTTCAGCCTTTTTGCCCCACAATTAAGGCAATTTCTGCAATTTTGCTCCAAATTACGGGGAATTTCTGCCTTTTTGCCCGAAAATAAGAAGAATGCATATATTTTTGCCATAAAAAAATGGAAATTTCTTCATTTTTGCTCCAAAATAAAGAAAATTTCTGCTTTTATGCGTCTAAATAAGTGGAATTTCTGGCTTTTTCCCCCAAAACAAAGAGAATTTCTGTCTTTTTTGCCCCAAAATAAGAAAATTTCTGATTTATTACCTTGAAATAAGTGAAATTTCTGCAATTTTGCCCCAAAATAAAGAAAATTTCTGCCTTTTTGCCCCCAAATAAGGGGAATTTCAGCCTTTTTACCTCAAAATGAAGGGAATTTCTGCATTTTTGCCACAAAATATTAGGAATTTCGGCATTTTGCTCCAAAATAAGGAAAATTTCTGCCTTTTTCCCCTGAAATAAGTGAAATTTCTGCAATTTTGCCCCAAAATAAGTGAAATTTCTGCAATTTTGCCCCAAAATAAAGGAAATTTCTAGAATTCTGCCTCAAAATAAGTGGAATTTCTGAGTTTTGCCCCAAAATAAGGAGAATTTCTGTCTTTTTGCCATAACATATAGGTAATTCTGCCTTTTTGCCCCACATTTAGGGGAATTTCTGCAATTTTGCTCCAAAATACGGGGAATTTCTGCCTTTTTGTACAAAAATAAGAAGAATGCATACCTTTTTGCCATAAAAAAGGGAAATTTCTTCATTTTTGCTCCAAAATAAGGGGAATTTCTCCATTTTGCCTCTAAATATGTGGAATTTCTGTCTTTTTCCCCCAAAACAAAGGGAATTTCTGTTTTTTGGCCCCAAAATAAAAAAATTCTGACTTATTACCCTGAAGTAAGTGAAAATTCTGCAATTTTGCCCCAAAATAAGGGAAATTTCTGACTTTTTGCTCCCAAAAAAGGGGAATTTCAGACTTTTTACCTCAAAATAATGGGTATTTCTGCATTTTTGCCACAAAATATTAGGAATTTTGCCTTTTTGCCCCAAAAATTAGAAAAATTTCTGCCTTTTTTCCCTGAAATAAGTGAAATTTCTGCAATTTTGCCCAAAAATAAGTGAAATTTCTGCAATTTTGCCCAAAAATATAGGAAATTTCTGCAATTTTGCCCCAAGATAAGGGAAATTTCTGGAATTTTGCCCCAAAGTAAGTGGAATTTCTGAGTTTTGCCTCAAAATAAGGAGAATTTCTGTCTTTTTGCCCTAACATATAGGGAATTTCTGCTTTTTGCCCCACAATTAGGGGAATTTCTGCAATTTTGATACAAAATACGGGGAATTTCTGCCTTTTTGCCCGAAAATAAGAAGAATGCATACCTTTTTGCCATAAAAAAAGGGATATTTCTTCATTTTTGCTCCAAAATAAGGGGAATTTCTGCATTTTGCCTCTAAATAAGTGGAATTTCTGTCTTTTTCCCCCAAAACAAAGGGAATTTCTGTCTTTTTTGCCCCAAAATAAAGAAAAATTCTGACTTATTACCCTGAAGTAAGTGAAATTTCTGCAATTTTTCCCCAAAATATGGGAAATTTCTGCATTTTTGCCCCCAAATAAGAGGAATTTCAGCCTTTTTACCTCAAAATAAGGGGAATTTCTACATTTTTGCCACAAAATATTAGGAATTTCTGTCTTTTTGCCCCGAAATAAGGAAAATTTCTGCCTATTTTCCATGAAATAAGTGAAATTTCTGCAATTTTGCAAAAAATAAGTGAAATTTCTGCAATTTTGCCCAAAAATAAGGGAAATTTCTGCAATTTTGCCCCAAAATAAGTGGAATTTCTGAGTTTTGCCCCAAAATAAGGAGAATTTCTGCTTTTTGCCCCACAAATAGCGGGATTTCTGCAATTTTGCTCCAAAATACGGGGAATTTCTACCTTTTTGCCTGAAAATAAGGAGAATGCATACCTTTTTGCCATAAAAAAGGGAAATGTCTTCATTTTTGCTCCAAAATAAGGGGAATTTTTGCTTTTTTGCCTCTAAATAAGTGGAATTTCTGTCTTTTTCTTCCAAAACAAAGGTTATTCATATCTTTTGTCCCAAAAATAGGAAAAATTTCTAACATATTATCCTTAAATAAGTGAAATTTCTGCAATTTTGCCCCAAAATAAGGGAAATTTCTGGATTTTTGCCCCAAAATTTGTGGAATTTCTGAGTTTTACCCCAAAATAAGGAGAATTTCTGTCTTTTGGCCCCAACATATAGGGAACTTCAGCCTTTTTGCCCCACAATTAAGGCAATTTCTGCAATTTTGCTCCAAATTACGGGGAATTTCTTCCTTTTTGCCCGAAAATAAGAAGAATGCATATATTTTTGCCATAAAAAAGGGAAATGTCTTCATTATTGCTCCAAAATAAAGAAAATTTCTGCTTTTATGCGTCTAAATAAGTGGAATTTCTGTCTTTTTCCCCCAAAACAAAGAGAATTTCTGTCTTTTTTGCCCCAAAATAAGAAAATTTCTGATTTATTACCTTGAAATAAGTTAAATTTCTGCAATTTTGCCCCAAAATAAAGAAAATTTCTGCCTTTTTGCCCCCAAGTAAGGGGAATTTCAGGCTTTTTACCTCAAAATGAGGGGAATTTCTGCATTTTTGCCACAAAATATTAGGAATTTCTGCATTTTGCTCCAAAATAAGGAAAATTTCTGCCTTTTTCCCCTGAAATAAGTGAAATTTCTGCAATTTTGCCCCAAAATAAGTGAAATTTCTGCAATTTTGCCCCAAAATAAGGGAAATTAGTGGAATTTCTGAGTTTTGCCCCAAAATAAGGAGAATTTCTGTCTTTTTGCCCTAACATATAGGGAATTCTGCCTATTTGCCCCACATTTAGGGGTATTTCTGCAATTTTGCTCCAAAATACGGGGAATTTCTGCCTTTTTGAACAAAAATAAGAAGAATGCATACCTTTTTGCCATAAAAAAGGGAAATTTCTTCATTTTTGCTCCAAAATAAGGGGAATTTCTGCATTTTGCCTCTAAATATGTGGAATTTCTGTCTTTTTCCCCCAAAACAAAGGGAATTTCTCTCTTTTTGGACCCAAAATAAAAAAAATTTCTGACTTATTACCCTGAAGTAAGTGAAAATTCTGCAATTTTGCCCCAAAATAAGGGAAATTTCTGCCTTTTTGCTCCCAAAAAAGGGGAATTTCAGATTTTTACCTCAAAATAATGGGAATTTCTGCATTTTTGCCACAAAATATTAGGAATTTCTGCCTTTTTGCCCCAAAAATTAGAAAAATTTCTACCTTTTTTCCCTGAAATAAGTGAAATTTCTGCAATTTTGCCCAAAAATAAGTGAAATTTCTGCAATTTTGCCCAAAAATAAGGGAAATTTCTGCAATTTTGCCCCAAAATAAGGGAAATTTCTGGAATTTTGCCCCAAAATAAGTGGAATTTCTGAGTTTTGCCTCAAAATAAGGAGAATTTCTGTCTTTTTGCCCTAACATATAGGGAATTTCTGCTTTTTGCCCCACAATTAGAAGAATTTCTGCAATTTTGTTCCAAAATACGGGGAATTTCTGCCTTTTTGCCCGAAAATAAGAAGAATGCATACCTTTTTGCCATAAAAAAGAGAAATTTCTTCATTTTTGCTCCAAAATAAGGGGAATTTCTGCTTTTTTGCCCTAAATAAGTGGAATTTCTCTGTTTTTCCCCCAAAACAAAGGGAATTTCTCTCTTTTTCGCCCCAAAATAAAGAAAAATTCTGACTTATTACCCTGAAGTAAATGAAATTTCTGCAATTTTTCCCCAAAATATGGGAAATTTCTGCATTTTTGCCCCCAAATAAGAGGAATTTCAGCTTTTTTACCTCAAAATAAGGGGAATTTCTACATTTTTGCCACAAAATATTAGGAATTTCTGCCTTTTTGCCCTGAAATAAGGAAAATTTCTGCGTTTTTTCCATGAAATAAGTGAAATTTCTGCAATTTTGCAAAAAATAAGTGAAATTTCTGCAATTTTGCCCAAAAATAAGGGAAATTTCTGCAATTTTGCCCCAAAATAAGGGAAATTTCTGAAATTTTGCCCCAAAACAAGTGGAATTTCTGAGTTTTGCCCCAAAATAAGGAGAATTTCGGCTTTTTGCCCCACAATTAGGGGGATTTCTGCAATTTTGCTCCAAAATACGGGGAATTTCTGCCTTTTTGCCCGAAAATAAGGAGAATGCATACCTTTTTGCCATAAAAAAGGGAAATGTCTTCATTTTTGCTCCAAAATAAGGGGAATTTCTGCTTTTTTGCCTCTAAATAAGTGGAATTTCTGTCTTTTTCTTCCAAAACAAAGGTTATTCATATCTTTTTGCCCCAAAATAGGAAAAATTTCTGACTTATTATCCTTAAATAAGTGAAATTTCTGCAATTTTGCCCCAAAATAAGGGAAATTTCTGGATTTTTGCCCCAAAATTTGTGGAATTTCTGAGTTTTGCCCCAAAATAAGGAGAATTTCTGTCTTTTGGCCCCAACATATAGGGAATTTCAGCCTTTTTGCCCCACAATTAAGGCAATTTCTGCAATTTTGCTCCAAATTACGGGGAATTTCTGCCTTTTTGCCCGAAAATAAGAAGAATGCATATATTTTTGCCATAAAAAAGGGAAATTTCTTCATTTTTGCTCCAAAATAAAGAAAATTTCTGCTTTTATGCGTCTAAATAAGTGGAATTTCTGTCTTTTTCCCCCAAAACAAAGAGAATTTCTTTCTTTTTTGCCCCAAAATAAGAAAATTTCTGATTTATTACCTTGAAATAAGTGAAATTTCTGCAATTTTGCCCCAAAATAAAGAAAATTTCTGCCTTTTTGCCCCCAAATAAGGGGAATTTCAGCCTTTTTACCTCAAAATGAGGGGAATTTCTGCATTTTTGCCACAAAATATTAGGAATTTCTGCATTTTGCTCCAAAATAAGGAAAATTTCTGCCTTTTTCCCCTGAAATAAGTGAAATTTCTGCAACTTTGCCCCAAAATAAGTGAAATTTCTGCAATTTTGCCCCAAAATAAGGAAAATTTCTGGAATTTTGCCCCAAAATAAGTGGAATTTCTGAGTTTTGCCCCAAAATAAGGAGAATTTCTGTCTTTTTGCCCTAACATATAGGGAATTCTGCCTTTTTGCCCCACATTTAGGGGAATTTCTGCAATTTTGCTCCAAAATACGGGGAATTTCTGCCTTTTTGAACGAAAATAAGAAGAATGCATACCTTTTTGCCATAAAAAAGGGAAATGTCTTCATTTTTGCTCCAAAATAAGGGGAATTTCTGCTTTTTTGCCTCTAAATAAGTGGAATTTCTGTCTTTTTCTTCCAAAACAAAGGTTATTCATATCTTTTTGCCCAAAAATAGGAAAAATTTCTAACATATTATCCTTAAATAAGTGAAATTTCTGCAATTTTGCCCCAAAATAAGGGAAATTTCTGGATTTTTGCCCCAAAATTTGTGGAATTTCTGAGTTTTACCCCAAAATAAGGAGAATTTCTGTCTTTTGGCCCCAACATATAGGGAACTTCAGACTTTTTGCCCCACAATTAAGGCAATTTCTGCAATTTTGCTCCAAATTACGGGGAATTTCTTCCTTTTTGCCCGAAAATAAGAAGAATGCATATATTTTTGCCATAAAAAAGGGAAATGTCTTCATTTTTGCTCCAAAATAAAGAAAATTTCTGCTTTTATGCGTCTAAATAAGTGGAATTTCTGTCTTTTTCCCCCAAAACAAAGAGAATTTCTGTCTTTTTTGCCCCAAAATAAGAAAATTTCTGATTTATTACCTTGAAATAAGTGAAATTTCTGCAATTTTGCCCCAAAATAAAGAAAATTTCTGCCTTTTTGCCCCCAAGTAAGGGGAATTTCAGCCTTTTTACCTCAAAATGAGGGGAATTTCTGCATTTTTGCCACAAAATATTAGGAATTTCTGCATTTTGCTCCAAAATAAAGAAAATTTCTGCCTTTTTCCCCTGAAATAAGTGAAATTTCTGCAATTTTGCCCCAAAATAAGTGAAATTTCTACAATTTTGCCCCAAAATAAGGGAAATTAGTGGAATTTCTGAGTTTTGCCCCAAAATAAGGAGAATTTCTGTCTTTTTGCCCTAACATATAGGGAATTCTGCCTATTTGCCCCACATTTAGGGGAATTTCTGCAATTTTGCTCCAAAATACGGGGAATTTCTGCCTTTTTGAACAAAAATAAGAAGAATGCATACCTTTTTGCCATAAAAAAGGGAAATTTCTTCATTTTTGCTCCAAAATAAGGGGAATTTCTGCATTTTGCCTCTAAATATGTGGAATTTCTGTCTTTTTCCCCCAAAACAAAGGGAATTTCTCTCTTTTTGGACCCAAAATAAAAAAAATTTCTGACTTATTACCCTGAAGTAAGTGAAAATTCTGCAATTTTGCCCCAAAATAAGGGAAATTTCTGCCTTTTTGCTCCCAAAAAAGGGGAATTTCAGATTTTTACCTCAAAATAATGGGAATTTCTGCATTTTTGCCACAAAATATTAGGAATTTCTGCCTTTTTGCCCCAAAAATTAGAAAAATTTCTGCCTTTTTTCCCTGAAATAAGTGAAATTTCTGCAATTTTGCCCAAAAATAAGTGAAATTTCTGCAATTTTGCCCAAAAATAAGGGAAATTTCTGCAATTTTGCCCCAAAATAAGGGAAATTTCTGGAATTTTGCCCCAAAATAAGTGGAATTTCTGAGTTTTGCCTCAAAATAAGGAGAATTTCTGTCTTTTTGCCCTAACATATAGGGAATTTCTGCTTTTTGCCCCACAATTAGAAGAATTTCTGCAATTTTGTTCCAAAATACGGGGAATTTCTGCCTTTTTGCCCGAAAATAAGAAGAATGCATACCTTTTTGCCATAAAAAAGAGAAATTTCTTCATTTTTGCTCCAAAA
Source organism: Micromys minutus (assembly GCF_963924665.1). NCBI lineage: Eukaryota > Metazoa > Chordata > Mammalia > Rodentia > Muridae > Micromys > Micromys minutus. The sequence continues at coordinate 724,007 of NW_027667727.1, forward strand.
TAAGGGGAATTTCTGCTTTTTTGCCCTAAATAAGTGGAATTTCTCTGTTTTTCCCCCAAAACAAAGGGAATTTCTCTCTTTTTCGCCCCAAAATAAAGAAAAATTCTGACTTATTACCCTGAAGTAAATGAAATTTCTGCAATTTTTCCCCAAAATATGGGAAATTTCTGCATTTTTGCCCCCAAATAAGAGGAATTTCAGCTTTTTTACCTCAAAATAAGGGGAATTTCTACATTTTTGCCACAAAATATTAGGAATTTCTGCCTTTTTGCCCTGAAATAAGGAAAATTTCTGCGTTTTTTCCATGAAATAAGTGAAATTTCTGCAATTTTGCAAAAAATAAGTGAAATTTCTGCAATTTTGCCCAAAAATAAGGGAAATTTCTGCAATTTTGCCCCAAAATAAGGGAAATTTCTGAAATTTTGCCCCAAAACAAGTGGAATTTCTGAGTTTTGCCCCAAAATAAGGAGAATTTCGGCTTTTTGCCCCACAATTAGGGGGATTTCTGCAATTTTGCTCCAAAATACGGGGAATTTCTGCCTTTTTGCCCGAAAATAAGGAGAATGCATACCTTTTTGCCATAAAAAAGGGAAATGTCTTCATTTTTGCTCCAAAATAAGGGGAATTTCTGCTTTTTTGCCTCTAAATAAGTGGAATTTCTGTCTTTTTCTTCCAAAACAAAGGTTATTCATATCTTTTTGCCCCAAAATAGGAAAAATTTCTGACTTATTATCCTTAAATAAGTGAAATTTCTGCAATTTTGCCCCAAAATAAGGGAAATTTCTGGATTTTTGCCCCAAAATTTGTGGAATTTCTGAGTTTTGCCCCAAAATAAGGAGAATTTCTGTCTTTTGGCCCCAACATATAGGGAATTTCAGCCTTTTTGCCCCACAATTAAGGCAATTTCTGCAATTTTGCTCCAAATTACGGGGAATTTCTGCCTTTTTGCCCGAAAATAAGAAGAATGCATATATTTTTGCCATAAAAAAGGGAAATTTCTTCATTTTTGCTCCAAAATAAAGAAAATTTCTGCTTTTATGCGTCTAAATAAGTGGAATTTCTGTCTTTTTCCCCCAAAACAAAGAGAATTTCTTTCTTTTTTGCCCCAAAATAAGAAAATTTCTGATTTATTACCTTGAAATAAGTGAAATTTCTGCAATTTTGCCCCAAAATAAAGAAAATTTCTGCCTTTTTGCCCCCAAATAAGGGGAATTTCAGCCTTTTTACCTCAAAATGAGGGGAATTTCTGCATTTTTGCCACAAAATATTAGGAATTTCTGCATTTTGCTCCAAAATAAGGAAAATTTCTGCCTTTTTCCCCTGAAATAAGTGAAATTTCTGCAACTTTGCCCCAAAATAAGTGAAATTTCTGCAATTTTGCCCCAAAATAAGGAAAATTTCTGGAATTTTGCCCCAAAATAAGTGGAATTTCTGAGTTTTGCCCCAAAATAAGGAGAATTTCTGTCTTTTTGCCCTAACATATAGGGAATTCTGCCTTTTTGCCCCACATTTAGGGGAATTTCTGCAATTTTGCTCCAAAATACGGGGAATTTCTGCCTTTTTGAACGAAAATAAGAAGAATGCATACCTTTTTGCCATAAAAAAGGGAAATGTCTTCATTTTTGCTCCAAAATAAGGGGAATTTCTGCTTTTTTGCCTCTAAATAAGTGGAATTTCTGTCTTTTTCTTCCAAAACAAAGGTTATTCATATCTTTTTGCCCAAAAATAGGAAAAATTTCTAACATATTATCCTTAAATAAGTGAAATTTCTGCAATTTTGCCCCAAAATAAGGGAAATTTCTGGATTTTTGCCCCAAAATTTGTGGAATTTCTGAGTTTTACCCCAAAATAAGGAGAATTTCTGTCTTTTGGCCCCAACATATAGGGAACTTCAGACTTTTTGCCCCACAATTAAGGCAATTTCTGCAATTTTGCTCCAAATTACGGGGAATTTCTTCCTTTTTGCCCGAAAATAAGAAGAATGCATATATTTTTGCCATAAAAAAGGGAAATGTCTTCATTTTTGCTCCAAAATAAAGAAAATTTCTGCTTTTATGCGTCTAAATAAGTGGAATTTCTGTCTTTTTCCCCCAAAACAAAGAGAATTTCTGTCTTTTTTGCCCCAAAATAAGAAAATTTCTGATTTATTACCTTGAAATAAGTGAAATTTCTGCAATTTTGCCCCAAAATAAAGAAAATTTCTGCCTTTTTGCCCCCAAGTAAGGGGAATTTCAGCCTTTTTACCTCAAAATGAGGGGAATTTCTGCATTTTTGCCACAAAATATTAGGAATTTCTGCATTTTGCTCCAAAATAAGGAAAATTTCTGCCTTTTTCCCCTGAAATAAGTGAAATTTCTGCAATTTTGCCCCAAAATAAGTGAAATTTCTACAATTTTGCCCCAAAATAAGGGAAATTAGTGGAATTTCTGAGTTTCGCCCCAAAATAAGGAGAATTTCTGTCTTTTTGCCCTAACATATAGGGAATTCTGCCTATTTGCCCCACATTTAGGGGAATTTCTGCAATTTTGCTCCAAAATACGGGGAATTTCTGCCTTTTTGAACAAAAATAAGAAGAATGCATACCTTTTTGCCATAAAAAAGGGAAATTTCTTCATTTTTGCTCCAAAATAAGGGGAATTTCTGCATTTTGCCTCTAAATATGTGGAATTTCTGTCTTTTTCCCCCAAAACAAAGGGAATTTCTCTCTTTTTGGACCCAAAATAAAAAAAATTTCTGACTTATTACCCTGAAGTAAGTGAAAATTCTGCAATTTTGCCCCAAAATAAGGGAAATTTCTGCCTTTTTGCTCCCAAAAAAGGGGAATTTCAGATTTTTACCTCAAAATAATGGGAATTTCTGCATTTTTGCCACAAAATATTAGGAATTTCTGCCTTTTTGCCCCAAAAATTAGAAAAATTTCTGCCTTTTTTCCCTGAAATAAGTGAAATTTCTGCAATTTTGCCCAAAAATAAGTGAAATTTCTGCAATTTTGTCCAAAAATAAGGGAAATTTCTGCAATTTTGCCCCAAAATAAGGGAAATTTCTGGAATTTTGCCCCAAAATAAGTGGAATTTCTGAGTTTTGCCTCAAAATAAGGAGAATTTCTGTCTTTTTGCCCTAACATATAGGGAATTTCTGCTTTTTGCCCCACAATTAGAAGAATTTCTGCAATTTTGTTCCAAAATACGGGGAATTTCTGCCTTTTTGTCCGAAAATAAGAAGAATGCATACCTTTTTGCCATAAAAAAGGGAAATTTCTTCATTTTTGCTCCAAAATAAGGGGAATTTCTGCTTTTTTGCCCTAAATAAGTGGAATTTCTCTTTTTTTCCCCCAAAACAAAGGGAATTTCTCTCTTTTTCGCCCCAAAATAAAGAAAAATTCTGACTTATTACCCTGAAGTAAGTGAAATTTCTGCAATTTTTCCCCAAAATATGGGAAATTTCTGCATTTTTGCCCCCAAATAAGAGGAATTTCACCTTTTTTACCTCAAAATAAGGGGAATTTCTACATTTTTTGCCACAAAATATTAGGAATTTCTGCCTTTTTGCCCTGAAATAAGGAAAATTTCTGCCTTTTTTCCATGAAATAAGTGAAATTTCTGCAATTTTGCAAAAAATAAGTGTAATTTCTGCAATTTTGCCCAAAAATAAGGGAAATTTCTGCAATTTTGCCCCAAAATAAGGGAAATTTCTGGAATTTTGCCCCAAAATAAGTGGAATTTCTGAGTTTTGCCCCAAAATAAGGAGAATTTCTGCTTTTTGCCCCACAATTAGGGGGATTTCTGCAATTTTGCTCCAAAATACGGGGAATTTCTGCCTTTTTGCCCGAAAATAAGGAGAATGCATACCTTTTTGCCATAAAAAAGGGAAATGTCTTCATTTTTGCTCCAAAATAAGGGGAATTTCTGCTTTTTTGCCTCTAAATAAGTGGAATTTCTGTCTTTTTCTTCCAAAACAAAGGTTATTCATATCTTTTTGCCCCAAAATAGGAAAAATTTCTGACTTATTATCCTTAAATAAGTGAAATTTCTGCAATTTTGCCCCAAAATAAGGGAAATTTCTGGATTTTTTCCCCAAAATTTGTGGAATTTCTGAGTTTTGCCCCAAAATAAGGAGAATTTCTGTTTTTTGGCCCCAACATATAGGGAATTTCAGCCTTTTTGCCCCACAATTAAGGCAATTTCTGCAATTTTGCTCCAAATTACGGGGAATTTCTGCCTTTTTGCCCGAAAATAAGAAGAATGCATATATTTTTGCCATAAAAAAGGGAAATTTCTTCATTTTTGCTCCAAAATAAAGAAAATTTCTGCTTTTATGCGTCTAAATAAGTGGAATTTCTGTCTTTTTCCCCCAAAACAAAGAGAATTTCTTTCTTTTTTGCCCCAAAATAAGAAAATTTCTGATTTATTACCTTGAAATAAGTGAAATTTCTGCAATTTTGCCCCAAAATAAAGAAAATTTCTGCCTTTTTGCCCCCAAATAAGGGGAATTTCAGCCTTTTTACCTCAAAATGAGGGGAATTTCTGCATTTTTGCCACAAAATATTAGGAATTTCTGCATTTTGCTCCAAAATAAGGAAAATTTCTGCCTGTTTCCCCTGAAATAAGTGAAATTTCTGCAACTTTGCCCCAAAATAAGTGAAATTTCTGCAATTTTGCCCCAAAATAAGGGAAATTTCTGGAATTTTGCCCCAAAATAAGTGGAATTTCTGAGTTTTACCCCAAAATAAAGAGAATTTCTGTCTTTTTGCCCTAACATATAGGGAATTCTGCCTTTTTGCCCCACATTTAGGGGAATTTCTGCAATTTTGCTCCAAAATACGGGGAATTTCTGCCTTTTTGAACGAAAATAAGAAGAATGCATACCTTTTTGCCATAAAAAAGGGAAATGTCTTCATTTTTGCTCCAAAATAAGGGGAATTTCTGCTTTTTTGCCTCTAAATAAGTGGAATTTCTGTCTTTTTCTTCCAAAACAAAGGTTATTCATATCTTTTTGCCCAAAAATAGGAAAAATTTCTAACATATTATCCTTAAATAAGTGAAATTTCTGCAATTTTGCCCCAAAATAAGGAAAATTTCTGGATTTTTGCCCCAAAATTTGTGGAATTTCTGAGTTTTACCCCAAAATAAGGAGAATTTCTGTCTTTTGGCCCCAACATATAGGGAACTTCAGACTTTTTGCCCCACAATTAAGGCAATTTCTGCAATTTTGCTCCAAATTACGGGGAATTTCTTCCTTTTTGCCCGAAAATAAGAAGAATGCATATATTTTTGCCATAAAAAAGGGAAATGTCTTCATTTTTGCTCCAAAATAAAGAAAATTTCTGCTTTTATGCGTCTAAATAAGTGGAATTTCTGTCTTTTTCCCCCAAAACAAAGAGAATTTCTGTCTTTTTTGCCCCAAAATAAGAAAATTTCTGATTTATTACCTTGAAATAAGTGAAATTTCTGCAATTTTGCCCCAAAATAAAGAAAATTTCTGCCTTTTTGCCCCCAAGTAAGGGGAATTTCAGCCTTTTTACCTCAAAATGAGGGGAATTTCTGCATTTTTGCCACAAAATATTAGGAATTTCTGCATTTTGCTCCAAAATAAGGAAAATTTCTGCCTTTTTCCCCTGAAATAAGTGAAATTTCTGCAACTTTGCCCCAAAATAAGTGAAATTTCTGCAATTTTGCCCCAAAATAAGGAAAATTTCTGGAATTTTGCCCCAAAATAAGTGGAATTTCTGAGTTTTGCCCCAAAATAAGGAGAATTTCTGTCTTTTTGCCCTAACATATAGGGAATTCTGCCTTTTTGCCCCACATTTAGGGGAATTTCTGCAATTTTGCTCCAAAATACGGGGAATTTCTGCCTTTTTGAACGAAAATAAGAAGAATGCATACCTTTTTGCCATAAAAAAGGGAAATGTCTTCATTTTTGCTCCAAAATAAGGGGAATTTCTGCTTTTTTGCCTCTAAATAAGTGGAATTTCTGTCTTTTTCTTCCAAAACAAAGGTTATTCATATCTTTTTGCCCAAAAATAGGAAAAATTTCTAACATATTATCCTTAAATAAGTGAAATTTCTGCAATTTTGCCCCAAAATAAGGGAAATTTCTGGATTTTTGAACGAAAATAAGAAGAATGCATACCTTTTTGCCATGAAAAAGGGAAATTTCTTCATTTTTGCTCCAAAATAAAGGGAATTTCTGCATTTTGCCTCTAAATATGTGGAGTTTCTGTCTTTTTCCCCCAAAACAAAGGGAATTTCTGTCTTTTTGGCCCCAAAATAAAAAAAATTTCTGACTTATTACCCTGAAGTAAGTGAAAATTCTTCAATTTTGCCCCAAAATAAGGGAAATTTCTGCCTTTTTTCTCCCAAAAAAAGGGGAATTTCAGAATTTTTACCTCAAAATAATGGGAATTTCTGCATTTTTGCCACAAAATATTAGGAATTTCTGCCTTTTTACCCCAAAAATTAGAAAAATTTCTGCCTTTTTTCCCTGAAATAAGTGAAATTTCTGCAATTTTGCCCAAAAATAAGTGAAATTTCTGCAATTTTGCCCAAAAATAAGGGAAATTTCTGCAATTTTGCCCCAAAATAAGGGAAATTTCTGGATTTTTGCCCCAAAATAAGTAGAATTTCTGAGTTTTGCCTCAAAATAAGGAGAATTTCTGTCTTTTTGGCCTATCATATAGGGAATTTCTGCTTTTTGCCCCACAATTAGGGGAATTTCTGCAATTTTGCTCCAAAATACGGGGAATTTCTGCCCTTTTGCCCGAAAATAAGAAGAATGCATACCTTTTTGCCATAAAAAAGTGAAATGTCTTCATTTTTGCTCCAAAATAAGGGGAATTTCTGCTTTTTTGCCTCTAAATAAGTGGAATTTCTGTCTTTTTCTTCCAAAACAAAGGTTATTCATATCTTTTTGCCCCAAAATAGGAAAAATTTCTGACTTATTATCCTTAAATAAGTGAAATTTCTGCAATTTTGCCCCAAAATAAGGGAAATTTCTGGATTTTTGCCCCAAAATTTGTGGAATTTCTGAGTTTTGCCCCAAAATAAGGAGAATTTCTGTCTTTTGGCCCCAACATATAGGGAATTTCAGCCTTTTTGCCCCACAATTAAGGCAATTTCTGCAATTTTGCTCCAAATTACGGGGAATTTCTGCCTTTTTGCCCGAAAATAAGAAGAATGCATATATTTTTGCCATAAAAAAGGGAAATTTCTTCATTTTTGCTCCAAAATAAAGAAAATTTCTGCTTTTATGCGTCTAAATAAGTGGAATTTCTGTCTTTTTCCCCCAAAACAAAGAGAATTTCTTTCTTTTTGGCCCCAAAATAAGAAAATTTCTGATTTATTACCTTGAAATAAGTGAAATTTCTGCAATTTTGCCCCAAAATAAAGAAAATTTCTGCCTTTTTGCCCCCAAATAAGGGGAATTTCAGCCTTTTTACCTCAAAATGAGGGGAATTTCTGCATTTTTGCCACAAAATATTAGGAATTTCTGCATTTTGCTCCAAAATAAGGAAAATTTCTGCCTGTTTCCCCTGAAATAAGTGAAATTTCTGCAACTTTGCCCCAAAATAAGTGAAATTTCTGCAATTTTGCCCCAAAATAAGGGAAATTTCTGGAATTTTGCCCCAAAATAAGTGGAATTTCTGAGTTTTGCCCCAAAATAAGGAGAATTTCTGTATTTTTGCCCTAACATATAGGGAATTCTGCCTTTTTGCCCCACATTTAGGGGAATTTCTGCAATTTTGCTCCAAAATACGGGGAATTTCTGCCTTTTTGAACGAAAATAAGAAGAATGCATACCTTTTTGCCATGAAAAAGGGAAATTTCTTCATTTTTGCTCCAAAATAAAGGGAATTTCTGCATTTTGCCTCTAAATATGTGGAGTTTCTGTCTTTTTCCCCCAAAACAAAGGGAATTTCTGTCTTTTTGGCCCCAAAATAAAAAAAATTTCTGACTTATTACCCTGAAGTAAGTGAAAATTCTTCAATTTTGCCCCAAAATAAGGGAAATTTCTGCCTTTTTTCTCCCAAAAAAAGGGGAATTTCAGAATTTTTACCTCAAAATAATGGGAATTTCTGCATTTTTGCCACAAAATATTAGGAATTTCTGCCTTTTTACCCCAAAAATTAGAAAAATTTCTGCCTTTTTTCCCTGAAATAAGTGAAATTTCTGCAATTTTGCCCAAAAATAAGTGAAATTTCTGCAATTTTGCCCAAAAATAAGGGAAATTTCTGCAATTTTGCCCCAAAATAAGGGAAATTTCTGGATTTTTGCCCCAAAATAAGTAGAATTTCTGAGTTTTGCCTCAAAATAAGGAGAATTTCTGTCTTTTTGGCCTATCATATAGGGAATTTCTGCTTTTTGCCCCACAATTAGGGGAATTTCTGCAATTTTGCTCCAAAATACGGGGAATTTCTGCCCTTTTGCCCGAAAATAAGAAGAATGCATACCTTTTTGCCATAAAAAAGTGAAATGTCTTCATTTTTGCTCCAAAATAAGGGGAATTTCTGCTTTTTTGCCTCTAAATAAGTGGAATTTCTGTCTTTTTCTTCCAAAACAAAGGTTATTCATATCTTTTTGCCCCAAAATAGGAAAAATTTCTGACTTATTATCCTTAAATAAGTGAAATTTCTGCAATTTTGCCCCAAAATAAGGGAAATTTCTGGATTTTTGCCCCAAAATTTGTGGAATTTCTGAGTTTTGCCCCAAAATAAGGAGAATTTCTGTCTTTTGGCCCCAACATATAGGGAATTTCAGCCTTTTTGCCCCACAATTAAGGCAATTTCTGCAATTTTGCTCCAAATTACGGGGAATTTCTGCCTTTTTGCCCGAAAATAAGAAGAATGCATATATTTTTGCCATAAAAAAGGGAAATTTCTTCATTTTTGCTCCAAAATAAAGAAAATTTCTGCTTTTATGCGTCTAAATAAGTGGAATTTCTGTCTTTTTCCCCCAAAACAAAGAGAATTTCTTTCTTTTTGGCCCCAAAATAAGAAAATTTCTGATTTATTACCTTGAAATAAGTGAAATTTCTGCAATTTTGCCCCAAAATAAAGAAAATTTCTGCCTTTTTGCCCCCAAATAAGGGGAATTTCAGCCTTTTTACCTCAAAATGAGGGGAATTTCTGCATTTTTGCCACAAAATATTAGGAATTTCTGCATTTTGCTCCAAAATAAGGAAAATTTCTGCCTTTATCCCCTGAAATAAGTGAAATTTCTGCAACTTTGCCCCAAAATAAGTGAAATTTCTGCAATTTTGCCCCAAAATAAGGGAAATTTCTGGAATTTTGCCCCAAAATAAGTGGAATTTCTGAGTTTTGCCCCAAAATAAGGAGAATTTCTGTATTTTTGCCCTAACATATAGGGAATTCTGCCTTTTTGCCCCACATTTAGGGGAATTTCTGCAATTTTGCTCCAAAATACGGGGAATTTCTGCCTTTTTGAACGAAAATAAGAAGAATGCATACCTTTTTGCCATGAAAAAGGGAAATTTCTTCATTTTTGCTCCAAAATAAAGGGAATTTCTGCATTTTGCCTCTAAATATGTGGAGTTTCTGTCTTTTTCCCCCAAAACAAAGGGAATTTCTGTCTTTTTGGCCCCAAAATAAAAAAAATTTCTGACTTATTACCCTGAAGTAAGTGAAAATTCTTCAATTTTGCCCCAAAATAAGGGAAATTTCTGCCTTTTTTCTCCCAAAAAAAGGGGAATTTCAGAATTTTTACCTCAAAATAATGGGAATTTCTGCATTTTTGCCACAAAATATTAGGAATTTCTGCCTTTTTACCCCAAAAATTAGAAAAATTTCTGCCTTTTTTCCCTGAAATAAGTGAAATTTCTGCAATTTTGCCCAAAAATAAGTGAAATTTCTGCAATTTTGCCCAAAAATAAGGGAAATTTCTGCAATTTTGCCCCAAAATAAGGGAAATTTCTGGATTTTTGCCCCAAAATAAGTAGAATTTCTGAGTTTTGCCTCAAAATAAGGAGAATTTCTGTCTTTTTGCCCTAACATATAGGGAATTTCTGCTTTTTGCCCCACAATTAGGGGAATTTCTGGAATTTTGCTCCAAAATACGGGGAATTTCTGCCTTTTTGCCCGAAAATAAGAAGAATGCATACCTTTTTGCTATAAAAAGGGAAATTTCTTCATTTTTGCTCCAAAATAAGGGGAATTTCTGCTTTTTTGCCTCTAAATAAGTGGAATTTCTCTTTTTTTCCCCCAAAACAAAGGGAATTTCTCTCTTTTTCGCCCCAAAATAAAGAAAAATTCTGACTTATTACCCTGAAGTAAGTGAAATTTCTGCATTTTTTTTCCCCAAAATATGGGAAATTTCTGCATTTTTGCCCCCAAATAAGAGGAATTTCAGCCTTTTTACCTCAAAATAAGGGGAATTTCTACATTTTTGCCACAAAATATTAGGAATTTCTGCCTTTTTGCCCTGAAATAAGGAAAATTTCTGCTTTTTTTCCACGAAATAAGTGAAATTTCTGCAATTTTGCAAAAAATAAGTGAAATTTCTGCAATTTTGCCCAAAAATAAGGGAAATTTCTGCAATTTTGCCCCAAAATAAGGGAAATTTCTGGAATTTTGCCCCAAAATAAGTGGAATTTCTGAGTTTTGCCCCAAAATAAGGAGAATTTCTGTTTTTGCCCCACAATTAGGGGGATTTCTGCAATTTTGCTCCAAAATACCGGGAATTTCTGCCTTTTTGCCCGAAAATAAGGAGAATGCATATCTTTTTGCCATAAAAAAGGGAAATGTCTTCATTTTTGCTCCAAATTAAGGGGAATTTCTGCTTTTTTGCCTCTAAATAAGTGGAATTTCTGTCTTTTTCTTCCAAAACAAAGGTTATTCATATCTTTTTGCCCCAAAATAGGAAAAATTTCTGACTTATTATCCTTAAATAAGTGAAATTTCTGCAATTTTGCCCCAAAATAAGGGAAATTTCTGGATTTTTGCCCCAAAATTTGTGGAATTTCTGAGTTTTGCCCCAAAATAAGGAGAATTTCTGTCTTTTGGCCCCAACATATAGGGAATTTCAGCCTTTTTGCCCCACAATTAAGGCAATTTCTGCAATTTTGCTCCAAATTACGGGGAATTTCTGCCTTTTTGCCCGAAAATAAGAAGAATGCATATATTTTTGCCATAAAAAAGGGAAATTTCTTCATTTTTGCTCCAAAATAAAGAAAATTTCTGCTTTTATGCGTCTAAATAAGTGGAATTTCTGTCTTTTTCCCCCAAAACAAAGAGAATTTCTTTCTTTTTGGCCCCAAAATAAGAAAATTTCTGATTTATTACCTTGAAATAAGTGAAATTTCTGCAATTTTGCCCCAAAATAAGGGAAATTTCTGGAATTTTGCCCCAAAATAAGTGGAATTTCTGAGTTTTGCCCCAAAATAAGGAGAATTTCTGTCTTTTTGCCCTAACATATAGGGAATTCTGCCTTTTTGCCCTACATTTAGGGGAATTTCTGCAATTTTGCTCCAAAATACGGGGAATTTCTGCCTTTTTGAACGAAAATAAGAAGAATGCATACCTTTTTGCCATAAAAAAGGGAAATTTCTTCATTTTTGCTCCAAAATAAGGGGAATTTCTGCATTTTGCCTCTAAATATGTGGAGTTTCTGTCTTTTTCCCCCAAAACAAAGGGAATTTCTGTCTTTTTGGCCCCAAAATAAAAAAAATTTCTGACTTATAACCCTGAGGTAAGTGAAAATTCTGCAATTTTGCCCCAAAATAAGGGAAATTTCTGCTTTTTTGCTCCCAAAAAAGGGTAATTTCAGAATTTTTACCTCAAAATAATGGGAACTTCTGCATTTTTGCCACAAAATATTAGGAATTTCTGCCTTTTTGCCCCAAAAATTAGAAAAATTTCTGCCTTTTTCCCTGAAATAAGTGAAATTACTGCAATTTTGCCCAAAAATAAGTGAAATTTCTGCAATTTTGCCCAAAAATAAGGGAAATTTCTGCAATTTTGCCCCAAAATAAGGGAAATTTCTGGAATTTTGCCCCAAAATAAGTGGAATTTCTGAGTTTTGCCTCAAAATAAAGAGAATTTCTGTCTTTTTGGCCTATCATATAGGGAATTTCTGCTTTTTGCCCCACAATTAGGGGAATTTCTGCAATTTTGCTCCAAAATACGGGGAATTTCTGCCTTTTTGCCCGAAAATAAGAAGAATGCATACCTTTTTGCCATAATAAAGGGAAATTTCTTCATTTTTGCTCCAAAATAAGGGGAATTTCTGCTTTTTTGCCTCTAAATAAGTGGAATTTTTGTCTTTTTCCCCCAAAACAAAGGGAATTTCTCTCTTTTTTGCCCCAAAATAAAGAAAAATTCTGACTTATTACCCTGAAGTAAGTGAAATTTCTGCAATTTTTCCTCAAAATATGGGATATTTCTGCATTTTTGCCACCAAATAAGTGGAATTTCAGCCTTTTTACCTCAAAATAAGGGGAATTTCTACATTTTTACCACAAAATATTAGGAATTTCTGCCTATTGCCCTGTAATAAAGAAAATTTCTGCCTTTTTTCCATGAAATAAGTGAAATTTCTGCAATTTTGCAAAAAATAAGTGAAATTTCTGCAATTTTGCCCAAAAATAAGGGAAATTTCTGCAATTTTGCCCCAAAATAAGGGAAATTTCTGGAATTTTGCCCCAAAATAAGTGGAATTTCTGAGTTTTGCCCCAAAATAAGGAGAATTTCTGCTTTTTGCCCCACAATTAGGGGGATTTCTGCAATTTTGCTCCAAAATACGGGGAATTTCTGCCTTTTTGCCCGAAAATAAGGAGAATTCATACCTTTTTGCCATAAAAAAGGGAAATGTCTTCATTTTTGCTCCAAAATAAGGGGAATTTCTGCTTTTTTGCCTCTAAATAAGTGGAATTTCTGTCTTTTTCTTCCAAAACAAAGGTTATTCATATATTTTTGCCCCAAAATAGGAAAAATTTCTGACTTATTATCCTTAAATAAGTGAAATTTCTGCAATTTTGCCCCAAAATAAGGGAAATTTCTGGATTTTTGCCCCAAAATTTGTGGAATTTCTGAGTTTTGCCCCAAAATAAGGAGAATTTCTGTCTTTTGGCCCCAACATATAGGGAACTTCAGCCTTTTTGCCCCACAATAAAGGCAATTTCTGCAATTTTGCTCCAAATTACGGGGAATTTCTGCCTTTTTGCCCAAAAATAAGAAGAATGCATATATTTTTGCCATAAAAAAGGGAAATTTCTTCATTTTTGCTCCAAAATAAAGAAAATTTCTGCTTTTATGCATCTAAATAAGTGGAATTTCTGTCTTTTTCCCCCAAAACAAAGAGAATTTCTGTCTTTTTTGCCCCAAAATAAGAAAATTTCTGATTTATTACCTTGAAATAAGTGAAATTTCGGCAATTTTGCCCCAAAATAAGGGAAATTTCTGCCTTTTTGCCCCCAAATAAGGGGAATTTCAGCCTTTTTACCTCAAAATGAGGGGAATTTCTGCATTTTTGCCACAAAATATTAGGAATTTCTGACTTTTTGCCCCAAAATAAGGAAAATTTCTGCCTTTTTCCCCTGAAATAAATGAAATTTCTGCAATTTTGCCCCCAAATATGTGAAATTTCTGCAATGTTGCCCCAAAATAAGGGAAATTTCTGGAATTTTGCCCCAAAATATGTGGAATTTCTGAGTTTTGCCCCAAAATAAAGAGAATTTCTGTCTATTTGCGCCAACATAAAGAGAATTTCTGCCTTTTTGCCCCACAATTAGGGGAATTTCTGCAATTTTGCTCCAAAATAAGGGGAATTTCTGCCTTTTTGCCCGAAAATAAGAAGAATGCATACCTTTTTGCCATAAAAAAGGGAAATTTTTTAATTTTTGCTCGAAAAAAAGGGGAATTTCTGCTTTTTTGGCTCTAAATAAGTGGAATTTCTGTCTTTTTCCACCCAAACAAAGAAAATTCCTGTCTTTTTGCCCCAAAATAAGGAAAATTTCTGTCTTTTTTCCCTGAAATAAGTGAAATTTCTGCAATTTTGCCACAAAATAAGTGAAATTTCTCCAATTTTGCTCCAAAATAAGGGCAATTTCTGCAATTTTGCAACGAAAGAAGGGAAATTTCTGGAATTTTGCCCCAAAATAAGTGGAATTTCTGAGTTTTGCCTTAAAATAAGGAGAATTTCTGTCTTTTTGCCCCAACATATAGGCAATTTCTGCCTTTTTGCCCCACAATTAGGGGAATTTCTGCAATTTTGCTCCAAAATACGGGGAATTTCTGCCTTTTTGCCCGAAAATAAGAAGAATGCATACCTTTTTGCCATAAAAAAGTGAAATTTCTTCATTTTTTGCTCCAAAATAAGGGGAATTTCTGCTTTTTTGCCTCTAAATAAGTGGAATTTCTGTCTTTTTCCCCCAAAACAAAAGGAATTCCTTTCTTTTTTGCCCAAAAATAAAGAAAATTTCTGCCTTTTTTCCCTGAAATAAGTAAAATTTCTGCAATTTTGCTCCAAAATAAGTGAAATTTCTCCAATTTTGCCCCAAAATAATGGAAATTTATTCAATTTTCCCGTAAAATAAGGGAAATTTCTGGAATTTTGCCCCAAAATAAGTGGAATTTCTGAGTTTTGCCCCAAAATAAAGAGAATTTCTGTCTTTTTGCCCCAACATAAAGAGAATTTCTGTCTTTTTGCCCCATAATTCGGGGAATTTCTGCAATTTTGCTTCAAAATACGGGGATTTCTGCCTTTTTGCCCGAAAATAAGAAGAATGCATATATTTTTGCCATAAAAAAGGGAAATTTCTTCATTTTTGCTCCAAAATAAGGGAAATTTCTGCTTTTATGCATCTAAATAAGTGGAATTTCTGTCTTTTTCCCCCAAAACAAAGGGAATTTCTGTCTTTTTTGCCCTAAAATAAGGAAATTTTTGATTTATTACCTTGAAATAAGTGAAATTTCTGCAATTTTGCCCCAAAATAAGGGAAATTTCTGTCTTTTTGCCCCCAAATAAGGGGAATTTCAGCCTTTTCACCTCAAAATGAGGGGAATTTCTGCATTTTTGCCACAAAAATATTAGGAATTTCTGCCTTTTTGCCTCAAAATAAGGAAAATTTCTGCCTTTTTCCCCTGAAATAAGTGAAATTTCTGCAATTTTGCCCCAAAATAAGTGAAATTTTTGCAATTTTGCCCCAAAATAAGGGAAATTTCTGGAATTTTGCCCCAAAATAATGGAATTTCTGAGTTTTGCCCCAAAATAAAGAGAATTTCTGTCTTTTTGCGCCAACATAGAATTTCTGTTTTTTTGCCACACAATTAGGGGAATTTCTGCAATTTTGCCCGAAAATAAGTGAAATTTCTGCTTTTTTGCCCCCAAATAAGAAGAATTTCAGCCTTTTTACCTCAAAATAAGGGGAATTTCTGCATTTTTGCCACAAAATATAAGGAATTTCTGTCTTTTTGCCCCAACATATAGGGAATTTCTGCTTTTTTCCCCTGAAATAAGTGAAATTTCTGCAATTTTGCCCCAAAATAATGGAAATTTCTGGAATTTTACCTCAAAATAAGTGGAATTTCTGAGTTTTACCCCAAAATAAGGAGAATTTCTGTATTTTTGCCCCAACATATAGGGAATTTCTGCCTTTTTGCCCCACAATTAGGGGAATTTCTGCAATTTTGCTCCAAAATACGTGGAATTTCTGACTTTTTGCCCGAAAATAAGAAGAATGCATACCTTTTTGCCATAAAAAAGGGAAATTTCTTAATTTTTGCTCCAAAATAAGGAGAATTTCTGCTTTTTTGCCTCTAAATAAGTGGAATTTCTGTCTTTTTCCCCCAAAACAAAGGGAATTTCTGTCTTTTTTGCCCCAAAATAAAAAAAAATTGTGACTTATTACCCTGAAGTAAGTGAAATTTCTGCAATTTTGCCCCAAATTAAGGGAAATTTCTGCCTTTTTGCCCTAAAATAAGGGGAATTTCAGCTTTTTTACCTCAAAATAAGGGGAATTTCTGCATTTTTGCCACAAAATATTAGGAATTTCTGCATTTTGCCCCCCCAAAAAAAATTTCTGCCTTTTTTCCCTGAAATAAGTGAAATTTCTGCAATTTTGCCCGAAAATAAGTTTAATTTTTGCAATTTTGCCCCAAAATAAGTGAAATTTCTGCAATTTTGCAACAAAAGAAGAAAAATTTCTGGATTTTTGCCTCAAAATATAAGGAATTTCTGTCTTTTTGCCCCAACATATAGGGAATTTCTGCTTTTTTCCCCTGAAATAAGTGAAATTTCTGCAATTTTGCCCCAAAATAATGGAAATTTCTGGAATTTTACCTCAAAATAAGTGGAATTTCTGAGTTTTACCCCAAAATAAGGAGAATTTCTGTATTTTTGCCCCAACATATAGGGAATTTCTGCCTTTTTGCCCCACAATTAGGGGAATTTCTGCAATTTTGCTCCAAAATACGGGGAATTTCTGCCTTTTTTCCCGAAAATAAGAATGCATACCTTTTTGCCATAAAAAAGGGAAATTTCTTCATTTTTGTTCCAAAATAATAGGAATTTTTACTCTTTTGCCTCTAAATAAGTGGAATTTCTGTCTTTTTCCCCCAAAACAAAAGGAATTCCTTTCTTTTTTGCCCCAAAATACGGAAAATTTCTGTCTTTTTTCCCTGAAATAAGTAAAATTTCTGCAATTTTGCCCCAAAATAAGTGAAATTTCTCCAATTTTGCCCCAAAATAAGGGAAATTTCTGCAATTTTGCCCTAAAAACAAGGAAATTTCTGGAATTTTGCCCAAAATAAGTGGAATTTCTGAATTTTGCCCCAAAATAAGGAGAATTTCTGTCTTTTTGCCCCAACATATAGAGAATTTCTGCCTTTTTGCTCAACAATTAGGGGAATTTCTGCAATTTTGCCCCAAAATAAGGGAAATTTCTGATTTTTGCCCCCAAATAAGAAGAATTTTAGCCTTTTTACCTCCAAATAAGGGGAATTTCTGCATTTTTGCCACAAAATATTAGGAATTACTGCCTTTTTGCTACAAAATAAAAAAAATTCTGCTTTTTTCCCCTGAAATAAGTCAAATTTCTGCAATTTTGCCCCAAAATAAGTGAAATTTCTGCAATTTTGCCCCAAAAGAAGGGAACTTTCTTGAATTTTGCCCCAAAATAAGTGGAATTTTTGAGTTTTGCCCCAAAATAAGGAGAATTTCTGTCTTTTTGCCCCAACATATAGGGAATTTCTGCCTTTTTTCCCCACAATTAGGGGAATTTCTGCAATTTAGCTCCAAAATACGGGGAATATCTACCTTTTTGCCCGAAAATAAGACGAATCCATAACTTTTTGCCATAAAAAAAGGGAAATTTCTTCATTTTTGCTCCAAAATAAGGGGAATTTCTGCTTTTTTGCCTCTAAATAAGTGGAATTTCTGTATTTTTCACCCCCAAAAAAAGGGAATATTAGTATTTTTTGCCCCAAAATAAGGAAAAATTCTGACTTATTACCCTGAAGTAAGTGAAATTTCTGCAATATTGCCCCAAAATATGAAAAATTTCTGCCTTTTTGCCCCCATATAAGGGGAATTTCAGCATTTTTAGCTCAAAATAATGGGAATTTCTGAACTTTTGCCACAAAATATTAGGAATTTCTGCCTTTTTGCCCTAAAATAAGAAAAATTTCTGCCTTTTTTCCCTGAAATAAGTTAAATTTGTGCAATTTTGCCACAAAATAAGTGAAATTTCTGCAATTTTGCCCCAAAATAAGGGAAATTTCTGCAATTTTGCCCCAAAATAAGGGAAATTTATGGAATTTTGCCCCAAAATAAGTGGTATTTCAGAGTTTTGCTCGAAAATAAGGAGAATTTCTGTCTTTTTGCCCTAACATATAGGGAATTTCTGCCTTTTTGCCCCACAATTAGGGGAATTTTTGCACTTTTGCTCCAAAATACGTGGAATTTCTGCCTTTTTGCCCGAAAATAAGAAGAATGCATACCTTTTTGCCATAAAAAAGGGAAATTTCTTATTTTTGCTCCAAAATAAGGAAAATTTCTGCTTTTTTGCCTCTAAATAAGTGGAATTTCTGTCTTTTTCCCCCAAAACAAAGGGAATTTCTGTCTTTTTTGCCCCAAAATAAAAAAAAATTCTGACTTATTACCCTGAAGTAAGTGAAATTTCTGCAATTTTGCCCCAAATTAAGGGAAATTTCTGCCTTTTTGCCCTAAAATAAGGGGAATTTCAGCTTTTTTACCTCAAAATAAGGGGAATTTCTGCATTTTTGCCACAAAATATTATGAATTTCTGCATTTTGCCCCCCAAAAAAAATTTCTGCCTTTTTTCCCTGAAATAAGTGAAATTTCTGCAATTTTGCCCGAAAATAAGTTTAATTTTTGCAATTTTGCCCCAAAATAAGTGAAATTTCTGCAATTTTGCAACAAAAGAAGAAAAATTTCTGGATTTTTGCCTCAAAATAAGTGGAATTTCTGAGTTTTGCCCCAAAATAAGGAAAATTTCTGTCTTTTTGCCCCAACATATAGAGAATTTCTGCGTTTTTGCCCCACAATTAGGGGAATTTCTGCAATTTTGCTCCAAAATACGGGGAATTTCTGCCTTTTTTCCCGAAAATAAGAATGCATACCTTTTTGCCATAAAAAAGGGAAATTTCTTCATTTTTGTTCCAAAATAATAGGAATTTTTACTCTTTTGCCTCTAAATAAGTGGAATTTCTGTCTTTTTCCCCCAAAACAAAAGGAATTCCTTTCTTTTTTGCCCCAAAATACGGAAAATTTCTGTCTTTTTTCCCTGAAATAAGTAAAATTTCTGCAATTTTGCCCCAAAATAAGTGAAATTTCTCCAATTTTGCCCCAAAATAAGGGAAATTTCTGCAATTTTGCCCTAAAAACAAGGAAATTTCTGGAATTTTGCCCAAAATAAGTGGAATTTCTGAATTTTGCCCCAAAATAAGGAGAATTTCTGTCTTTTTGCCCCAACATATAGAGAATTTCTGCCTTTTTGCTCAACAATTAGGGGAATTTCTGCAATTTTGCCCCAAAATAAGGGAAATTTCTGATTTTTGCCCCCAAATAAGAAGAATTTTAGCCTTTTTACCTCCAAATAAGGGGAATTTCTGCATTTTTGCCACAAAATATTAGGAATTACTGCCTTTTTGCTACAAAATAAAAAAAATTCTGCTTTTTTCCCCTGAAATAAGTCAAATTTCTGCAATTTTGCCCCAAAATAAGTGAAATTTCTGCAATTTTGCCCCAAAAGAAGGGAACTTTCTTGAATTTTGCCCCAAAATAAGTGGAATTTTTGAGTTTTGCCCCAAAATAAGGAGAATTTCTGTCTTTTTGCCCCAACATATAGGGAATTTCTGCCTTTTTTCCCCACAATTAGGGGAATTTCTGCAATTTAGCTCCAAAATACGGGGAATATCTACCTTTTTGCCCGAAAATAAGACGAATCCATAACTTTTTGCCATAAAAAAAGGGAAATTTCTTCATTTTTGCTCCAAAATAAGGGGAATTTCTGCTTTTTTGCCTCTAAATAAGTGGAATTTCTGTATTTTTCACCCCCAAAAAAAGGGAATATTAGTATTTTTTGCCCCAAAATAAGGAAAAATTCTGACTTATTACCCTGAAGTAAGTGAAATTTCTGCAATATTGCCCCAAAATATGAAAAATTTCTGCCTTTTTGCCCCCATATAAGGGGAATTTCAGCATTTTTAGCTCAAAATAATGGGAATTTCTGAACTTTTGCCACAAAATATTAGGAATTTCTGCCTTTTTGCCCTAAAATAAGAAAAATTTCTGCCTTTTTTCCCTGAAATAAGTTAAATTTGTGCAATTTTGCCACAAAATAAGTGAAATTTCTGCAATTTTGCCCCAAAATAAGGGAAATTTCTGCAATTTTGCCCCAAAATAAGGGAAATTTATGGAATTTTGCCCCAAAATAAGTGGTATTTCAGAGTTTTGCTCGAAAATAAGGAGAATTTCTGTCTTTTTGCCCTAACATATACGGAATTTCTGCCTTTTTGCCCCACAATTAGGGGAATTTTTGCACTTTTGCTCCAAAATACGTGGAATTTCTGCCTTTTTGCCCGAAAATAAGAAGAATGCATACCTTTTTGCCATAAAAAAGGGAAATTTCTTATTTTTGCTCCAAAATAAGGAAAATTTCTGCTTTTTTGCCTCTAAATAAGTGGAATTTCTGTCTTTTTCCCCCAAAACAAAGGGAATTTCTGTCTTTTTTGCCCCAAAATAAAAAAAAATTCTGACTTATTACCCTGAAGTAAGTGAAATTTCTTCAATTTTGCCCCAAATTAAGGGAAATTTCTGCCTTTTTGCCCCAAAATAAGGGGAATTTCAGCTTTTTTACCTCAAAATAAGGGGAATTTCTGCATTTTTGCCACAAAATATTAGGAATTTCTGCATTTTTGCCCCAAAATAAAAAAAATTTCTGCCTTTTTTCCCTGAAATAAGTGAAATTTCTGCAATTTTGCCCGAAAATAAGTGAAATTTTTGCAATTTTGCCCCAAAATAAGGGAAATTTCTGCAAATTTGCACCAAAAGAAGAAAAATTTCTGGAATTTTGCCCCAAAATAAGTGGAATTTCTGAGTTTTGCCCCAAAATAAGGAAAATTTCTGTCTTTTTGCCCCAACACATAGAGAATTTCTGCGTTTTTGCCCCACAATAAGGGGAATTTCTGCAATTTTGCTCCAAAATACGGGGAATTTCTGCCTTTTTTCCCGAAAATAAGAAGAATGCATACCTTTTGCCATAAAAAAGGGAAATTTCTTCATTTTTGTTCCAAAATAAGGGAAATTTTTGCTCTTTTGCCTCTAAATAAGTGGACTTTCTGTCTTTTTCCCCCAAAACAAAAGGAATTCCTTTCTTTTTTGCCCCAAAATACGGAAAATTTCTGTCTTTTTTCCCTGAAATAAGTAAAATTTCTGCAATTTTGCCCCAAAATAAGTGAAATTTCTCAAATTTTGCCCCAAAATAAGGGATATTTCTGCAATTTTGCCCTAAAAACAAGGAAATTTCTGGAATTTTGCCCAAAATAAGTGGAATTTCTGAGTTTTGCCCCAAAATAAGGAGAATTTCTGTTTTTTGCCCCAACATATAGAGAATTTCTGCCTTTTTGCTCAACAATTAGGGGAATTTCTGCAATTTTGCCCCAAAATAAGGGAAATTTCTGCCTTTTTGCCCCCAAATAAGAAGAATTTTAGCCTTTTTACCTCCAAATAAGGGGAATTTCTGCATTTTTGCCACTAAATATTAGGAATTACTGCCTTTTTGCTAAAAAATAAGAAAATTTCTGCTTTTTTTCTCTGAAATAAGTCAAATTTCTGCAATTTTGCCCCAAAATAAGTGAAATTTCTGCAATTTTGCCCCAATAGAAGGGAAATTTCTTGAATTTTGCCCCAAAATAAGTGGAATTTTTGAGTTTTGCCCCAAAATAAGGAGAATTTCTGTCTTTTTGCCCCAACATATAGGGAATTTCTGCCTTTTTTCCCCACAATTAGGGGAATTTCTGCAATTTTGCCCGAAAATAAGTGAAATTTCTGCGTTTTTTCTCCCAAATAAGAAGAATTTCATCCTTTTTACCTCAAAATAAGGGAAATTTCTGCATTTTTGCCCCAAAATATTAGGAATTTCTGCCTTTTTGCCCCAAAATGAGAAAATTTCTGCATTTTTTCCCTGAAATAAGTGAAATTTCTGCAATTTTGCCCCAAAATAAGGGAAATTTCTGGAATATTGTTCCAAAATAAGTGGAATTTCTGAGTTTTGCCCCAAAATAAAGAGAATTTCTGTCTATTTGCCCCAACATATATGGAATTTCTGCCTTTTTGCCCCACAATTAGGGGAATTTCTGCAATTTTGCTCCAAAATACGTGGAATTTCTGCCTTTTTGCCCGAAAATAAGAAGAATGCATACCTTTTTGACATAAAAAAGGAAAATTTCTTAATTTTTGCTCCAAAATAAGTGGAATTTCTGCTTTTTTGCCTCTAAATAAGTGGAATTTCTGCCTTTTTCCCCCAAAACAAAGGGAATTTCTGTCTTTTTTGCCCCAAAATAAAAAAAATTTCTGACTTATTACCCTGAAGTAGGTGAAAATTCTGCAATTTTGCCCCAAATTAAGGGAAATTTGTGTCTTTTTGCCCCCAAAAAAGGAGAATTTCAGCCTTTTTACCTCAAAATGAGGGGAATTTCTGCATTTTTGCCACAAAATATTAGGAATTTCTGCCTTTTTGCCCCAAAATAAGGAAAATTTCTGCCTTTTTCCCCTGAAATATGTGAAATTTTTGCAATTTTGCCCCAAAATAATTGAAATTAATGCAATTTTGCCCCAAAATAAGGGAAATTTCTGGAATTCTGCCCCAAAATAAGTGGAATTTCTGAGTTTTGCCCCAAAATAAAGAGAATTTCTTTCTTTTTGCGCCAACATAAAGAGAATTTCTGCATTTTTGCCCCACAATTAGGGAAATTTCTGCAATTTTGCTCCAAAATACAAGGAATTTCTGCCTTTTTGCCCGAAAATAAGAAGAATGCATACCTTTTTGCCATAAAAAAGAGAAATTTCTTCATTTTTGCTCGAAAATAAGAGGAATTTCTGCTTTTTTGGCTCTAAATAAGTGGAATTTCTGTCTTTTTCCACCAAAACAAAGAAAATTCTTGTCTTTTTTGCCCCAAAATAAGGAAAATTTCTGCCTTTTTTCCCTGAAATAAGTTAAATTTCTGCAATTGTGCCCCAAAATAAGTGAAATTTCTCCCATTTTGACCCAAAATAAGGAAAATTTCTGCCTTTTTGCCCCCAAATAAGGGGAATTTCTGCCTTTTTACCTGAAAATGAGGGGTATTTCTGCATTTTTGCCACAAAATATTAGGAATTTCTGCCATTTTGCCCTGAAATAAGTAAAATTTCTTCAAATTTGCCCCAAAATAAGTGAAATTTCTCCAATTTTGCCCCAAAATAAGGGAAATTTTTGCAATTTTTCCACAAAATAAGGGAAATTTCTGGAATTTTGCCCCAAAATAAGTGGAATTTCTGAGTTTTGCCCCAAAATAAGGAGAATTTCTGTATTTTTGCCCTAACATATAGGGAATTCTGCCTTTTTGCCCCACATTTAGGGGTATTTCTGCAATTTTGCTCCAAAATACGGGGAATTTCGGCCTTTTTGACCGAAAATAAGAAGAATGCATACTTTTTTGCCATAAAAAAGGGAAATTTCTTCATTTTTGCTCCAAAATAAGGGGAATTTCTGCTTTTTTGCCTCTAAATATGTGGAATTTCTGTCTTTTTCCCCCAAAACAAAGGGAATTTCTGTCTTTTTGGCCCCAAAATAAAAAAAATTTCTGACTTATTACCCTGAAGTTAGTGAAAATTCTGCAATTTTCCCCCAAAATATGAAAAATTTCTGCCTTTTTGCCCCCAAAAAATGGGAATTTCAGACTTTTTACCTCAAAATAATGGGAATTTCTGCAATTTTGCCACAAAATATGTGAAATTTTTGCAATTTTGCCACAAAATAAAGGAAATTTCTGCAATTTTGCCCCAAAATAAAGGAAATTTCTGGAATTTTCCCCAAAATAAGTTTAATTCTGAGTTTTGCCCTAAAATAAGGAGAATTTCTGCCTTTTTGCGCCAACATATAGAGAATTTCTGCCTTTTTGCCTCACATTAGGAGAATTTCTCCAATTCTGCTCCAAAATACATGGAATTTCTGCCTTTTGCCCGAAAATAAGAAGAATGCATACCTTTTTTCCATAAAAAAGAGAAATTTCTTCATTTTTGCACCAAACTAAGGGGAATTTCTGCTTTTTTGGCTCTAAATAAGTGGAATTTCTGTCTTTTTCCCCCAAAACAAAGAAAATTCCTGTCTTTTTGCCCCAAAATAAGGAAAATTTCTGCCTTTTTTCCCTGAAATAAGTGAAATTTCTGCAATTTTGCCTCAAAATAAGTGAAATTTCTCCAATTTTGCCACAAAATAAGGGAAATTTCTGCAATTATGCCCCAAAATAAGGGAAATTTCTAGAATTTTGCCCCAAAATAATTGGAATTTCTGAGTTTTTCCCCAAAATAAGGAGAATTTCTGTCTTTTTGCCCCAACATATAGAGAATTTCTGCCCTTTTGCCCGATAATTAGGGGAATTTCTGCAATTTTGCCCGAAAATAAGGGAAATTTCTGCCTTTTTTCCCCCAAATAAGAAGAATTTCAGCCTTTTTACCTCAAAATAAGGGAAATTTCTGCATTTTTGCGACAAAATATTAGGAATTTCTGCCTTTTTGCCCCAAAATAAGAAAATTTCTGCTTTTTTTCCCTGAAATAAGTGAAATTTCTGCAATTTTGCCCCAAAATAAGGGAAATTTCTGGAATTTTGCCTCAAAATAAGTGGAATTTCTGAGTTTTGCCCCAAAATAAAGAGAATTTCTGTCTATTTGCCCCAACATATATGGAATTTCTGCCTTTTTGCCCCACAATTAGGGGAATTTCTGCAATTTTGCTCCAAAATACGTGGAATTTCTGCCTTTTTGCCCGAAAATAAGAAGAATGCATACCTTTTTGACATAAAAAAGGAAAATTTCTTAATTTTTGCTCCAAAATAAGTGGAATTTCTGCTTTTTTGCCTCTAAATAAGTGGAATTTCTGTCTTTTTCCCCCAAAACAAAGGGAATTTCTGTCTTTTTTGCCCCAAAATAAAAAAAATTTCTGACTTATTACCCTGAAGTAGGTGAAAATTCTGCAATTTTGCCCCAAATTAAGGGAAATTTGTGTCTTTTTGCCCCCAAATAAGGAGAATTTCAGCCTTTTTACCTCAAAATGAGGGGAATTTCTGCATTTTTGCCACAAAATATTAGGAATTTCTGCCTTTTTGCCCCAAAATAAGGAAAATTTCTGCCTTTTTCCCCTGAAATATGTGAAATTTTTGCAATTTTGCCCCAAAATAAGTGAAATTAATGCAATTTTGCCCCAAAATAAGGGAAATTTCTGGAATTCTGCCCCAAAATAAGTGGAATTTCTGAGTTTTGCCCCAAAATAAAGAGAATTTCTTTCTTTTTGCGCCAACATAAAGAGAATTTCTGCATTTTTGCCCCACAATTAGGGAAATTTCTGCAATTTTGCTCCAAAATACAAGGAATTTCTGCCTTTTTGCCCGAAAATAAGAAGAATGCATACCTTTTTGCCATAAAAAAGAGAAATTTCTTCATTTTTGCTCGAAAATAAGAGGAATTTCTGCTTTTTTGGCTCTAAATAAGTGGAATTTCTGTCTTTTTCCACCAAAACAAAGAAAAGTCTTGTCTTTTTTGCCCCAAAATAAGGAAAATTTCTGCCTTTTTTCCCTGAAATAAGTTAAATTTCTGCAATTTTGCCCCAAAATAAGTGAAATTTCTCCCATTTTGACCCAAAATAAGGAAAATTTCTGCCTTTTTGCCCCCAAATAAGGGGAATTTCTGCCTTTTTACCTGAAAATGAGGGGTATTTCTGCATTTTTGCCACAAAATATTAGGAATTTCTGCCATTTTGCCCTGAAATAAGTAAAATTTCTTCAAATTTGCCCCAAAATAAGTGAAATTTCTCCAATTTTGCCCCAAAATAAGGGAAATTTTTGCAATTTTTCCACAAAATAAGGGAAATTTCTGGAATTTTGCCCCAAAATAAGTGGAATTTCAGAGTTTTGCCCCAAAATAAGGAGAATTTCTGTATTTTTGCCCTAACATATAGGGAATTCTGCCTTTTTGCCGCACATTTAGGGGTATTTCTGCAATTTTGCTCCAAAATACGGGGAATTTCGGCCTTTTTGACCGAAAATAAGAAGAATGCATATTTTTTGCCATAAAAAAGGGAAATTTCTTCATTTTTGCTCCAAAATAAGGGGAATTTCTGCTTTTTTGCCTCTAAATATGTGGAATTTCTGTATTTTTCACCCCCAAAAAAAGGGAATATTAGTATTTTTTGCCCCAAAATAAGGAAAAATTCTGACTTATTACCCTGAAGTAAGTGAAATTTCTGCAATATTGCCCCAAAATATGAAAAATTTCTGCCTTTTTGCCCCCATATAAGGGGAATTTCAGCATTTTTAGCTCAAAATAATGGGAATTTCTGAACTTTTGCCACAAAATATTAGGAATTTCTGCCTTTTTGCCCTAAAATAAGAAAAATTTCTGCCTTTTTTCCCTGAAATAAGTTAAATTTGTGCAATTTTGCCACAAAATAAGTGAAATTTCTGCAATTTTGCCCCAAAATAAGGGAAATTTCTGCAATTTTGCCCCAAAATAAGGGAAATTTATGGAATTTTGCCCCAAAATAAGTGGTATTTCAGAGTTTTGCTCGAAAATAAGGAGAATTTCTGTCTTTTTGCCCTAACATATAGGGAATTTCTGCCTTTTTGCCCCACAATTAGGGGAATTTTTGCACTTTTGCTCCAAAATACGTGGAATTTCTGCCTTTTTGCCCGAAAATAAGAAGAATGCATACCTTTTTGCCATAAAAAAGGGAAATTTCTTATTTTTGCTCCAAAATAAGGAAAATTTCTGCTTTTTTGCCTCTAAATAAGTGGAATTTCTGTCTTTTTCCCCCAAAACAAAGGGAATTTCTGTCTTTTTTGCCCCAAAATAAAAAAAAATTCTGACTTATTACCCTGAAGTAAGTGAAATTTCTGCAATTTTGCCCCAAATTAAGGGAAATTTCTGCCTTTTTGCCCTAAAATAAGGGGAATTTCAGCTTTTTTACCTCAAAATAAGGGGAATTTCTGCATTTTTGCCACAAAATATTATGAATTTCTGCATTTTGCCCCCCAAAAAAAAATTTCTGCCTTTTTTCCCTGAAATAAGTGAAATTTCTGCAATTTTGCCCGAAAATAAGTTTAATTTTTGCAATTTTGCCCCAAAATAAGTGAAATTTCTGCAATTTTGCAACAAAAGAAGAAAAATTTCTGGATTTTTGCCTCAAAATAAGTGGAATTTCTGAGTTTTGCCCCAAAATAAGGAAAATTTCTGTCTTTTTGCCCCAACATATAGAGAATTTCTGCGTTTTTGCCCCACAATTAGGGGAATTTCTGCAATTTTGCTCCAAAATACGGGGAATTTCTGCCTTTTTTCCCGAAAATAAGAATGCATACCTTTTTGCCATAAAAAAGGGAAATTTCTTCATTTTTGTTCCAAAATAATAGGAATTTTTACTCTTTTGCCTCTAAATAAGTGGAATTTCTGTCTTTTTCCCCCAAAACAAAAGGAATTCCTTTCTTTTTTGCCCCAAAATACGGAAAATTTCTGTCTTTTTTCCCTGAAATAAGTAAAATTTCTGCAATTTTGCCCCAAAATAAGTGAAATTTCTCCAATTTTGCCCCAAAATAAGGGAAATTTCTGCAATTTTGCCCTAAAAACAAGGAAATTTCTGGAATTTTGCCCAAAATAAGTGGAATTTCTGAATTTTGCCCCAAAATAAGGAGAATTTCTGTCTTTTTGCCCCAACATATAGAGAATTTCTGCCTTTTTGCTCAACAATTAGGGGAATTTCTGCAATTTTGCCCCAAAATAAGGGAAATTTCTGATTTTTGCCCCCAAATAAGAAGAATTTTAGCCTTTTTACCTCCAAATAAGGGGAATTTCTGCATTTTTGCCACAAAATATTAGGAATTACTGCCTTTTTGCTACAAAATAAAAAAAATTCTGCTTTTTTCCCCTGAAATAAGTCAAATTTCTGCAATTTTGCCCCAAAATAAGTGAAATTTCTGCAATTTTGCCCCAAAAGAAGGGAACTTTCTTGAATTTTGCCCCAAAATAAGTGGAATTTTTGAGTTTTGCCCCAAAATAAGGAGAATTTCTGTCTTTTTGCCCCAACATATAGGGAATTTCTGCCTTTTTTCCCCACAATTAGGGGAATTTCTGCAATTTAGCTCCAAAATACGGGGAATATCTACCTTTTTGCCCGAAAATAAGACGAATCCATAACTTTTTGCCATAAAAAAAGGGAAATTTCTTCATTTTTGCTCCAAAATAAGGGGAATTTCTGCTTTTTTGCCTCTAAATAAGTGGAATTTCTGTATTTTTCACCCCCAAAAAAAGGGAATATTAGTATTTTTTGCCCCAAAATAAGGAAAAATTCTGACTTATTACCCTGAAGTAAGTGAAATTTCTGCAATATTGCCCCAAAATATGAAAAATTTCTGCCTTTTTGCCCCCATATAAGGGGAATTTCAGCATTTTTAGCTCAAAATAATGGGAATTTCTGAACTTTTGCCACAAAATATTAGGAATTTCTGCCTTTTTGCCCTAAAATAAGAAAAATTTCTGCCTTTTTTCCCTGAAATAAGTTAAATTTGTGCAATTTTGCCACAAAATAAGTGAAATTTCTGCAATTTTGCCCCAAAATAAGGGAAATTTCTGCAATTTTGCCCCAAAATAAGGGAAATTTATGGAATTTTGCCCCAAAATAAGTGGTATTTCAGAGTTTTGCTCGAAAATAAGGAGAATTTCTGTCTTTTTGCCCTAACATATAGGGAATTTCTGCCTTTTTGCCCCACAATTAGGGGAATTTTTGCACTTTTGCTCCAAAATACGTGGAATTTCTGCCTTTTTGCCCGAAAATAAGAAGAATGCATACCTTTTTGCCATAAAAAAGGGAAATTTCTTATTTTTGCTCCAAAATAAGGAAAATTTCTGCTTTTTTGCCTCTAAATAAGTGGAATTTCTGTCTTTTTCCCCCAAAACAAAGGGAATTTCTGTCTTTTTTGCCCCAAAATAAAAAAAAATTCTGACTTATTACCCTGAAGTAAGTGAAATTTCTTCAATTTTGCCCCAAATTAAGGGAAATTTCTGCCTTTTTGCCCCAAAATAAGGGGAATTTCAGCTTTTTTACCTCAAAATAAGGGGAATTTCTGCATTTTTGCCACAAAATATTAGGAATTTCTGCATTTTTGCCCCAAAATAAAAAAAATTTCTGCCTTTTTTCCCTGAAATAAGTGAAATTTCTGCAATTTTGCCCGAAAATAAGTGAAATTTTTGCAATTTTGCCCCAAAATAAGGGAAATTTCTGCAAATTTGCACCAAAAGAAGAAAAATTTCTGGAATTTTGCCCCAAAATAAGTGGAATTTCTGAGTTTTGCCCCAAAATAAGGAAAATTTCTGTCTTTTTGCCCCAACACATAGAGAATTTCTGCGTTTTTGCCCCACAATAAGGGGAATTTCTGCAATTTTGCTCCAAAATACGGGGAATTTCTGCCTTTTTTCCCGAAAATAAGAAGAATGCATACCTTTTGCCATAAAAAAGGGAAATTTCTTCATTTTTGTTCCAAAATAAGGGAAATTTTTGCTCTTTTGCCTCTAAATAAGTGGACTTTCTGTCTTTTTCCCCCAAAACAAAAGGAATTCCTTTCTTTTTTGCCCCAAAATACGGAAAATTTCTGTCTTTTTTCCCTGAAATAAGTAAAATTTCTGCAATTTTGCCCCAAAATAAGTGAAATTTCTCAAATTTTGCCCCAAAATAAGGGATATTTCTGCAATTTTGCCCTAAAAACAAGGAAATTTCTGGAATTTTGCCCAAAATAAGTGGAATTTCTGAGGTTTGCCCCAAAATAAGGAGAATTTCTGTTTTTTGCCCCAACATATAGAGAATTTCTGCCTTTTTGCTCAACAATTAGGGGAATTTCTGCAATTTTGCCCCAAAATAAGGGAAATTTCTGCCTTTTTGCCCCCAAATAAGAAGAATTTTAGCCTTTTTACCTCCAAATAAGGGGAATTTCTGCATTTTTGCCACTAAATATTAGGAATTACTGCCTTTTTGCTAAAAAATAAGAAAATTTCTGCTTTTTTTCTCTGAAATAAGTCAAATTTCTGCAATTTTGCCCCAAAATAAGTGAAATTTCTGCAATTTTGCCCCAATAGAAGGGAAATTTCTTGAATTTTGCCCCAAAATAAGTGGAATTTTTGAGTTTTGCCCCAAAATAAGGAGAATTTCTGTCTTTTTGCCCCAACATATAGGGAATTTCTGCCTTTTTTCCCCACAATTAGGGGAATTTCTGCAATTTTGCCCGAAAATAAGTGAAATTTCTGCGTTTTTTCTCCCAAATAAGAAGAATTTCATCCTTTTTACCTCAAAATAAGGGAAATTTCTGCATTTTTGCCCCAAAATATTAGGAATTTCTGCCTTTTTGCCCCAAAATGAGAAAATTTCTGCATTTTTTCCCTGAAATAAGTGAAATTTCTGCAATTTTGCCCCAAAATAAGGGAAATTTCTGGAATATTGTTCCAAAATAAGTGGAATTTCTGAGTTTTGCCCCAAAATAAAGAGAATTTCTGTCTATTTGCCCCAACATATATGGAATTTCTGCCTTTTTGCCCCACAATTAGGGGAATTTCTGCAATTTTGCTCCAAAATACGTGGAATTTCTGCCTTTTTGCCCGAAAATAAGAAGAATGCATACCTTTTTGACATAAAAAAGGAAAATTTCTTAATTTTTGCTCCAAAATAAGTGGAATTTCTGCTTTTTTGCCTCTAAATAAGTGGAATTTCTGCCTTTTTCCCCCAAAACAAAGGGAATTTCTGTCTTTTTTGCCCCAAAATAAAAAAAATTTCTGACTTATTACCCTGAAGTAGGTGAAAATTCTGCAATTTTGCCCCAAATTAAGGGAAATTTGTGTCTTTTTGCCCCCAAAAAAGGAGAATTTCAGCCTTTTTACCTCAAAATGAGGGGAATTTCTGCATTTTTGCCACAAAATATTAGGAATTTCTGCCTTTTTGCCCCAAAATAAGGAAAATTTCTGCCTTTTTCCCCTGAAATATGTGAAATTTTTGCAATTTTGCCCCAAAATAATTGAAATTAATGCAATTTTGCCCCAAAATAAGGGAAATTTCTGGAATTCTGCCCCAAAATAAGTGGAATTTCTGAGTTTTGCCCCAAAATAAAGAGAATTTCTTTCTTTTTGCGCCAACATAAAGAGAATTTCTGCATTTTTGCCCCACAATTAGGGAAATTTCTGCAATTTTGCTCCAAAATACAAGGAATTTCTGCCTTTTTGCCCGAAAATAAGAAGAATGCATACCTTTTTGCCATAAAAAAGAGAAATTTCTTCATTTTTGCTCGAAAATAAGAGGAATTTCTGCTTTTTTGGCTCTAAATAAGTGGAATTTCTGTCTTTTTCCACCAAAACAAAGAAAATTCTTGTCTTTTTTGCCCCAAAATAAGGAAAATTTCTGCCTTTTTTCCCTGAAATAAGTTAAATTTCTGCAATTGTGCCCCAAAATAAGTGAAATTTCTCCCATTTTGACCCAAAATAAGGAAAATTTCTGCCTTTTTGCCCCCAAATAAGGGGAATTTCTGCCTTTTTACCTGAAAATGAGGGGTATTTCTGCATTTTTGCCACAAAATATTAGGAATTTCTGCCATTTTGCCCTGAAATAAGTAAAATTTCTTCAAATTTGCCCCAAAATAAGTGAAATTTCTCCAATTTTGCCCCAAAATAAGGGAAATTTTTGCAATTTTTCCACAAAATAAGGGAAATTTCTGGAATTTTGCCCCAAAATAAGTGGAATTTCTGAGTTTTGCCCCAAAATAAGGAGAATTTCTGTATTTTTGCCCTAACATATAGGGAATTCTGCCTTTTTGCCCCACATTTAGGGGTATTTCTGCAATTTTGCTCCAAAATACGGGGAATTTCGGCCTTTTTGACCGAAAATAAGAAGAATGCATACTTTTTTGCCATAAAAAAGGGAAATTTCTTCATTTTTGCTCCAAAATAAGGGGAATTTCTGCTTTTTTGCCTCTAAATATGTGGAATTTCTGTCTTTTTCCCCCAAAACAAAGGGAATTTCTGTCTTTTTGGCCCCAAAATAAAAAAAATTTCTGACTTATTACCCTGAAGTTAGTGAAAATTCTGCAATTTTCCCCCAAAATATGAAAAATTTCTGCCTTTTTGCCCCCAAAAAATGGGAATTTCAGACTTTTTACCTCAAAATAATGGGAATTTCTGCAATTTTGCCACAAAATATGTGAAATTTTTGCAATTTTGCCACAAAATAAAGGAAATTTCTGCAATTTTGCCCCAAAATAAAGGAAATTTCTGGAATTTTCCCCAAAATAAGTTTAATTCTGAGTTTTGCCCTAAAATAAGGAGAATTTCTGCCTTTTTGCGCCAACATATAGAGAATTTCTGCCTTTTTGCCTCACATTAGGAGAATTTCTCCAATTCTGCTCCAAAATACATGGAATTTCTGCCTTTTGCCCGAAAATAAGAAGAATGCATACCTTTTTTCCATAAAAAAGAGAAATTTCTTCATTTTTGCACCAAACTAAGGGGAATTTCTGCTTTTTTGGCTCTAAATAAGTGGAATTTCTGTCTTTTTCCCCCAAAACAAAGAAAATTCCTGTCTTTTTGCCCCAAAATAAGGAAAATTTCTGCCTTTTTTCCCTGAAATAAGTGAAATTTCTGCAATTTTGCCTCAAAATAAGTGAAATTTCTCCAATTTTGCCACAAAATAAGGGAAATTTCTGCAATTATGCCCCAAAATAAGGGAAATTTCTAGAATTTTGCCCCAAAATAATTGGAATTTCTGAGTTTTTCCCCAAAATAAGGAGAATTTCTGTCTTTTTGCCCCAACATATAGAGAATTTCTGCCCTTTTGCCCGATAATTAGGGGAATTTCTGCAATTTTGCCCGAAAATAAGGGAAATTTCTGCCTTTTTTCCCCCAAATAAGAAGAATTTCAGCCTTTTTACCTCAAAATAAGGGAAATTTCTGCATTTTTGCGACAAAATATTAGGAATTTCTGCCTTTTTGCCCCAAAATAAGAAAATTTCTGCTTTTTTTCCCTGAAATAAGTGAAATTTCTGCAATTTTGCCCCAAAATAAGGGAAATTTCTGGAATTTTGCCTCAAAATAAGTGGAATTTCTGAGTTTTGCCCCAAAATAAAGAGAATTTCTGTCTATTTGCCCCAACATATATGGAATTTCTGCCTTTTTGCCCCACAATTAGGGGAATTTCTGCAATTTTGCTCCAAAATACGTGGAATTTCTGCCTTTTTGCCCGAAAATAAGAAGAATGCATACCTTTTTGACATAAAAAAGGAAAATTTCTTAATTTTTGCTCCAAAATAAGTGGAATTTCTGCTTTTTTGCCTCTAAATAAGTGGAATTTCTGTCTTTTTCCCCCAAAACAAAGGGAATTTCTGTCTTTTTTGCCCCAAAATAAAAAAAATTTCTGACTTATTACCCTGAAGTAGGTGAAAATTCTGCAATTTTGCCCCAAATTAAGGGAAATTTGTGTCTTTTTGCCCCCAAATAAGGAGAATTTCAGCCTTTTTACCTCAAAATGAGGGGAATTTCTGCATTTTTGCCACAAAATATTAGGAATTTCTGCCTTTTTGCCCCAAAATAAGGAAAATTTCTGCCTTTTTCCCCTGAAATATGTGAAATTTTTGCAATTTTGCCCCAAAATAAGTGAAATTAATGCAATTTTGCCCCAAAATAAGGGAAATTTCTGGAATTCTGCCCCAAAATAAGTGGAATTTCTGAGTTTTGCCCCAAAATAAAGAGAATTTCTTTCTTTTTGCGCCAACATAAAGAGAATTTCTGCATTTTTGCCCCACAATTAGGGAAATTTCTGCAATTTTGCTCCAAAATACAAGGAATTTCTGCCTTTTTGCCCGAAAATAAGAAGAATGCATACCTTTTTGCCATAAAAAAGAGAAATTTCTTCATTTTTGCTCGAAAATAAGAGGAATTTCTGCTTTTTTGGCTCTAAATAAGTGGAATTTCTGTCTTTTTCCACCAAAACAAAGAAAAGTCTTGTCTTTTTTGCCCCAAAATAAGGAAAATTTCTGCCTTTTTTCCCTGAAATAAGTTAAATTTCTGCAATTTTGCCCCAAAATAAGTGAAATTTCTCCCATTTTGACCCAAAATAAGGAAAATTTCTGCCTTTTTGCCCCCAAATAAGGGGAATTTCTGCCTTTTTACCTGAAAATGAGGGGTATTTCTGCATTTTTGCCACAAAATATTAGGAATTTCTGCCATTTTGCCCTGAAATAAGTAAAATTTCTTCAAATTTGCCCCAAAATAAGTGAAATTTCTCCAATTTTGCCCCAAAATAAGGGAAATTTTTGCAATTTTTCCACAAAATAAGGGAAATTTCTGGAATTTTGCCCCAAAATAAGTGGAATTTCAGAGTTTTGCCCCAAAATAAGGAGAATTTCTGTATTTTTGCCCTAACATATAGGGAATTCTGCCTTTTTGCCGCACATTTAGGGGTATTTCTGCAATTTTGCTCCAAAATACGGGGAATTTCGGCCTTTTTGACCGAAAATAAGAAGAATGCATATTTTTTGCCATAAAAAAGGGAAATTTCTTCATTTTTGCTCCAAAATAAGGGGAATTTCTGCTTTTTTGCCTCTAAATATGTGGAATTTCTGTCTTTTTCCCCCAAAACAAAGGGAATTTCTGTCTTTTTGGCCCCAAAATAAAAAAAATTTCTGATTTATTACCCTGAAGTTAGTGAAAATTCTGCAATTTTCCCCCAAAATATGAAAAATTTCTGCCTTTTTGCCCCCAAAAAATGGGAATTTCAGACTTTTTACCTCAAAATAATGGGAATTTCTGCAATTTTGCCACAAAATATGTGAAATTTTTGCAATTTTGCCACAAAATAAAGGAAATTTCTGCAATTTTGCCCCAAAATAAAGGAAATTTCTGGAATTTTCCCCAAAATAAGTTTAATTCTGAGTTTTGCCCTAAAATAAGGAGAATTTCTGCCTTTTTGCGCCAACATATAGAGAATTTCTGCCTTTTTGCCTCACATTAGGAGAATTTCTCCAATTCTGCTCCAAAATACATGGAATTTCTGCCTTTTGCCCGAAAATAAGAAGAATGCATACCTTTTTTCCATTAAAAAGAGAAATTTCTTCATTTTTGCACCAAACTAAGGGGAATTTCTGCTTTTTTGGCTCTAAATAAGTGGAATTTCTGTCTTTTTCCCCCAAAACAAAGAAAATTCCTGTCTTTTTGCCCCAAAATAAGGAAAATTTCTGCCTTTTTTCCCTGAAATAAGTGAAATTTCTGCAATTTTGCCTCAAAATAAGTGAAATTTCTCCAATTTTGCCACAAAATAAGGGAAATTTCTGCAATTTTGCCCCAAAATAAGGGAAATTTCTAGAATTTTGCCCCAAAATAATTGGAATTTCTGAGTTTTTCCCCAAAATAAGGAGAATTTCTGTCTTTTTGCCCCAACATATAGAGAATTTCTGCCCTTTTGCCCGATAATTAGGGGAATTTCTGCAATTTTGCCCGAAAATAAGGGAAATTTCTGCCTTTTTTCCCCCAAATAAGAAGAATTTCAGCCTTTTTACCTCAAAATAAGGGAAATTTCTGCATTTTTGCGACAAAATATTAGGAATTTCTGCCTTTTTGCCCCAAAATAAGAAAATTTCTGCTTTTTTTCCCTGAAATAAGTGAAATTTCTGCAATTTTGCCCCAAAATAAGGTAAATTTCTGGAATTTTGCCTCAAAATAAGTGGAATTTCTGAGTTTTGCCCCAAAATAAAGAGAACTTCTGTCTATTTGCCCCAACATATATGGAATTTCTGCCTTTTTGCCCCACAATTAGGGGAATTTCTGCAATTTTGCTCCAAAATACGTGGAATTTCTGCCTTTTTGCCCGAAAATAAGAAGAATGCATATTTTTTGACATAAAAAAGGAAAATTTCTTAATTTTTGCTCAAAAATAAGGGGAATTTCTGCTTTTTTGCCTCTAAATAAGTGGAATTTCTGTCTTTTTCCCCCAAAACAAAGGTAATTTCTGTCTTTTTTTGCCCCAAAATAAGAAAAATTTCTGACTTATTACCCTGAAGTAAGTGAAATTTCTGCAATTTTGCCCCATATTAAGGGAAATTTCTGCCTTTTTGCCCCCAAATAAGGGGAATTTCAGCCTTTTTACCTCAAAATAAGGGGAATTTCTACATTTTTGCCACAAAATATTAGGAATTTCTGCCTTTTTGCCCCAAAATAAGGAGAATTTCTGCCTTTTTTCCCTGAAATAAGTAAAATTTCTGCAATTTTGCCACAAAATAAGTGAAATTTCTGCAATTTTGCTTCAAAATATGGGAAAATTCTGCAATTTTGCCACAAAAGAAGGGAAATTTCTGGAATTTTGCCGCAAAATAAGTGGATTTTCTTAGTTTTGCCCCAAAATAAAGAGAATTTCTGTCTCTTTGCGCCAACATAGAGAGAATTTCTGCATTTTTGCCCCACAATTAGGTGAATTTCTGCAATTTTGCTCCAAAATACGGAAAATTTCTGCCTTTTTGCCCGAAAATAAGAATGCATACCTTTTTGCCATAAAAAAGGGAAATTTCTTCATTTTTGCTCGAAAATAAGGGGAATTTCTGCTTTTTTGTCTCTAAATTAGTGGAATTTCTGTCTTTTTCCACCAAAACAAAGAAAATTCCTGTCTTTTTTGCCCCAAAATAAGAAAAATTTCTGCCTTTCTTCTTTGAAATAAGTGAAATTTCTGCAATTTTGCCCCAAAATAAGTGAAATTTCTCCAATTTTGACCCAAAATGAGGAAAATTTCTGCCTTTTTGCCCTCAAATAAGGGGAATTTCAGCCTTTTTACCTCAAAATGAGGGAAATTTCTGCATTTTTCCACAAAATATTAGGAATTTCTGCCTTTTTGCCCTGAAATAAGTAAAATTTCTTCAATTTTGCCCCAAAATATGTGAAATTTCTCCAATTTTGCCCTGAATAAGGGAAATTTCTGCAATTTTGCCAAAAAATAAGGGAAATTTCTGGAATTTTGCACCAAAATAAGTGGAATTTTATAGTTTTGCCCCAAAATAAGGAGAATTTCTGTATTTTTGCCCTAACATATAGGGAATTCTGCCTTTTTGCCCCACATTTAGGGGAATTTCTGCAATTTTGCTACAAAATACGGGGAATTTCTGCCTTTTTGACCGAAAATAAGAAGAATGCATACTTTTTTGCCATAAAAAAGGGAAATTTCTTCCCTTTTGCTCAAAAATAAGGGGAATTTCTGCATTTTGCCTCTAAATATGTGGAATTTCTGTCTTTTTCCCCCAAAACAAAGGGAATTTCTTTCTTTTTGGCCCCAAAATAAAAAAAAATTTCTGACTTATTACACTGAAGTTAGTGAAAATTCTGCAATTTTGGCCCAAAATATGAAAAATTTCTGCCTTTTTGCCCCCAAATAAGGAAAATATCAGCCTTTTTACCTCAAAATAAGGGGAATTTCTGCATTTTTGCCCCCAAATAAGGGGAATTTCAGCCTTTTTACCTCAAAATAAGGGGAATTTCCGCATTTTTGCCACAAAATATTAGGAATTTCTGCCTTTTTGCCCCAAAATAAGAAAATTTGTCCTTTTTTTCCCTGAAATAAGTGAAATTTCTGCAATTTTGCCCCAAAATAAGGGAAATTTCTGGATTTTTCCTCAAAATAAGTGGAATTTCTGAGTTTTGCCCCAAAATAAATAGAATTTCTGTCTATTTGCCCCAACATATATGGAATTTCTGCCTTTTTGCCCCACAATTAGAGGAATTTCTGCAATTTTGCTCCAAAATATGTGGAATTTCTGCCTTTTTGCCCGAAAATAAGAAGAATGCATACCTTTTTGACATAAAAAAGGAAAATTTCTTAATTTTTGCTCCAAAATAAGGGGAATTTCTGCTTTTTTGCCTCTAAATAAGTGGAATTTCTGTCTTTTTCCCCCAAAACAAAGGGAATTTCTGTCTTTTTTGCCCCAAAATTAAAAAAATTTCTGACTTATTACCCTGAAGTAAGTGAAATTTCTGCAATATTGCCCCAAATTAAGGGAAATTTCTGCCTTTTTGCCCCCAAATAAGGGGAATTTCAGCATTTTTACCTCAAAATGAGGAGAATTTCTGCATTTTTGCCCCAAAATATTAGGAATTTCTGCCTTTTTGCCCCAAAATAAGGAAAATTTCTGCCTTTTTCCCCTGAAATAAGTGAAATTTCTGCAATTTTGCCCCAAAATATGTGAAATTTCTGCAATTTTGCCCCAAAATAAGGGAAATTTCTGGAATTTTGCCCCAAAATAAGTGGAATTTCTGAGTTTTGCCCCAAAATAAAGAGAATTTCTGTCTATTTGCCCCAACATATATGGAATTTCTGCCTTTTTGCCCCACAATTAGGGGAATTTCTGCAATTTTGCTCCAAAATACGTGGAATTTCTGCCTTTTTGCCCGAAAATAAGAAGAATGCATACCTTTTTGCCATAAAAAAGGGAAATTTCTTCATTTTTGCTCGAAAATAAGAGGAATTTCTGCTTTTTTGGCTCTAAATAAGTGGAATTTCTGTCTTTTTCCACCAAAACAAAGAAAATTCCTGTCTATTTTGCCCCAAAATAAGGAAAATTTCTGCCTTTTTTCCCTGAAATAAGTGAAATTTCTGCAATTTTGCCCCAAAATAAGTGAAATTTCTCCCATTTTGACCCCAAATAAGAAAAATTTCTGCCTTTTTGCCCCCAAATAAGAGGAATTTCAGCCTTTTTACCTCAAAATGAGGGGAATTTCTGCATTTTTGCCACAAAATATTAAAAATTTCTGCCTTTTTGCCCTGAAATAAGTAAAATTTCTGCAATTTTGCCCCAAAATAAGTGGAATTTCTCCAATTTTGCCCCAAAATAAGGGCAATTTCTGCAATTTTGCCACAAAATAAGGCAAATTTCTGGAATTTTGCCCCAAAATAAGTGGAATTTCTGAGTTTTGCCCAAAATAAGGAGAATTTCTGTATTTTTGCCCTAACATATAGGGAATTCTGCCTTTTTGCCCCACATTTAGGGGAATTTCTGCAATTTTGCTCCAAAATACGGGGAATTTCTGCCTTTTTGACCGAAAATAAGAAGAATGCATACTTTTTTGCCATAAAAAAGGGAAATTTCTTTATTTTTGCTCCAAAATAAGGGGAATTTCTGCTTTTTTGCCTCTAAATATGTGGAATTTCTGTCTTTTTCTCCCAAAACAAAGGGAATTTCTGTCTTTTTGGCCCCAAAATAAAAAAAATTTTTGACTTATTACCCTGAAGTTAGTGAAAATTCTGCAATTTTGCCCCAAAATATGAAAAATTTCTGCCTTTTTGCTCCCAAATAAGGGGAATTTCAGACTTTTTACCTCAAAATAATGGGAATTTCTGAAATTTTGCCACAAAATAAGTGAAATTTTTGCAATTTTGCCCCAAAATAAGGATAATTTCTGCAATTTTGCCCCAAAATAAAGGAAATTTCTGGAATTTTGCCCCAAAATAAGTGGAATTTTTGAGTTTTGCCCTAAAATAAAAAGAATTTCTGTCTTTTTGCGCCAACATATAGAGAATTTCTGCCTTTTTGCCTCACATTAGGAGAATTTCTGCAATTTTGCTCCAAAATACATGGAATTTCTGTTTTTTGCCCGAAAATAAGAAGAATGCATACCTTTTTTCCATAAAAAAGAGAAATTTCTTCATTTTTGCTCCAAAATAAGAGGAATTTCTGCTTTTTTGTCTCTAAATAAGTGGAATTTCTGTCTTTTTCCCCCGAAACAAAGAAAATTCCTGTCTTTTTTGCCCCAAAATAAGGAAAATTTCTGCCTTTTTTTCCCTGAAATAAGTGAAATTTCTGCAATTTTGCCCCAAAATAAGTAAAATTTCTCCAATTTTGCCCCAAAATAAGAGAAATTTCTGAAATTTTGCCCCAAAATAATGGAAATTTCTGGAATTTTGCCCCAAAATAAGTGGAATTTCTGAGTTTTTCCCGAAAATAAGGAGAATTTCTGTTTTTTGCCCCAACATATACAGAATTTCTGCCTTTTTGCCCCATAATTAGGGGAATTTCTGCAATTTTACCCGAAAATAAGGGAAATTTCTGCCTTTTTTCCCCCAAATAAGAAGAATTTCAGCCTTTTTACCTCAAAATAAGGGAAATTTCTGCATTTTTGCCACAAAATACTAGGAATTTCTGCCTTTTTGCCCCAAAATAAGAAAATTTCTGCTTTTTTTCCCTGAAATAAGTGAAATTTCTGTAATTTTGCCCCAAAATAAGGGAAATTTCTGGAATTTTGCCTCAAAATAAGTGGAATTTCTGAGTTTTGCCCCAAAATAAGGAGAATTTCTGTTTTTTTGCCCCAACATATAGAGAATTTCTGCCTTTTTGCCCCATAATTAGGGGAATTTCTGCAATTTTGCCTGAAAATAAAGGAAATTTCTGCCTTTTTGCCCCAAAATAAGAAGAATTTCAGCCTTTTTACCTCAAAATAAGGGAAATTTCTGCATTTTGGCCACAAAATATTAGGAATTTCTGCCTCTTTGCCCCAAAATGATAAAATTACTGCATTTTTCCCTGAAATAAGTGAAATTTCTGCAATTTTGCCCCAAAATAAGGGAAATTTCTGGAATATTGTTCCAAAATAAGTGGAATTTCTGAGTTTTGCCCCAAAATAAAAAGAATTTCTGTCTATTTGCCCCAACATATATGGAATTTCTGCCTTTTTGCCCCACAATTAGGGGAATTTCTGCAATTTTGCTCCAAAATACGTGGAATTTCTGCCTTTTTGCCCGAAAATAAGAAGAATGCATAACTTTTTGACATAAAAAAGGAAAATTTCTTAATTTTTGCTCCAAAATAAAGGGAATTTCTGCTTTTTTGCCTCTAAATAAGTGGAATTTCTGTCTTTTTCCCCCAAAACAAAGGGAATTTCTGTCTTTTTTGCCCCAAAATAAAAAAAATTTCTGACTTCTTACCCTGAAGTAAGTGAAATTTCTGCAATTTTGCCCCAAATTAAGGGAAATTTCTGCCTTTTTGCCCCCAAATAAGGGGAATTTCAGCCTTTTTACCTCAAAATAAGGGGAATTTCTGCATTTTTGCCACAAAATATTAGGAATTTCTGCCTTTTTGCCCCAAAATAAGGAAAATTTCTGCCTTTTTTCCCTGAAATAAATAAAATTTCTGCAATTTTGCCACAAAATAAGTGAAATTTCTGCAATTTTGCTTCAAAATATGGGAAATTTCTGCAATTTTGCCACAAAAGAAGGGAAATTTCTGGAATTTTGCCCCAAAATAATTGGAATTTCTGAGTTTTGCCCCAAAATATGGAGAATTTCTGTATTTTTCCCCAACATATAGAGAATTTCTGCCTTTTTGCCCCACAATTAGTGGAATTTCTGCAATTTTTCTCCAAAATACGCGGAATTTCTTCCTTTTTGCCCGAAAATAAGAAGAATGCATAACTTTTTGCCATAAAAAAGGGATATTTCCTCATTTTTGCTCCAAAATAAGGGGAATTTTGTTTTTTTGCCTCTAAATAAGTGGAATTTCTGTCTTTTTCCCCAAAACAAAAGGAATTCCTTTCATTTTTGCCCAAAAATAAGGAAAATTTCTGCCTTTTTTCCCTGAAATAAGTAAAATTTCTGCAATTTTGCCCCAAAATAAGTGAAATTTCTCCAATTTTGCCCAAAAATAATGGAAATTTCTGCAATTTTGCCCTAAAATAAGGGAAATTCTGGAATTTTGCCCCAAAATAAGTGGAATTTCTGAGTTTTGCCCCAAAATAAGGAGAATTTCTGTTTTTTTCCCCAACATAAAGAGAATTTCTGCCTTTTTGCCCCACAATTAGGGGAATTTCGGCAATTTTGCTTCCAAATACGGGGATTTCTGCCATTTTGCCCGAAAATAAGAAGAATGGATATATTTTTGCCATAAAAAAGGTAAATTTCTTCATTTTGGCTCCAAAATAAGGGAAATTTCTGCTTTTATGCGTCTAAATAAGTGGAATTTCTGTCTTTTTCCCCCAAAACAAAGGGAATTTCTGTCTTTTTTGCCCTAAAATAAAGAAATTTCTGATTTATTACCTTGAAATAAGTGAAATTTCTGCAATTTTGCCCCAAAATAAGGGAAATTTCTGCCTTTTTGCCCCCAAATAAGGGGAATTTCAGCCTTTTTACCTCAAAATGAGGGGAATTTCTGCATTTTTGCCACAAAATATTAGGAATTTCTGACTTTTTGCCCCAAAATAAGGAAAATTTCTGCCTTTTTCCCCTGAAATAAATGAAATTTCTGCAATTTTGCCCCCAAATATGTGAAATTTCTGCAATGTTGCCCCAAAATAAGGGAAATTTCTGGAATTTTGCCCCAAAATATGTGGAATATCTGAGTTTTGCCCCAAAATAAAAAGAATTTCTGTCTATTTGCGCCAACATAGAGAGAATTTCTGCCTTTTTGCCCCTCAATTAGGGGAATTTCTGCAATTTTGCTCCAAAATACGTGGAATTTCTGCCTTTTTGCCCAAAAATAAGAAGAATGCATACCTTTTTGACATAAAAAAGGAAAATTTCTTAATTTTTGTTCCAAAATAATGGGAATTTCTGCTTTTTTGCCTCTAAATAAGTGGAATTTCTGTCTTTTTCCCCCAAAACAAAGG
This sequence comes from Micromys minutus, assembly GCF_963924665.1. Classification (NCBI taxonomy): domain Eukaryota; kingdom Metazoa; phylum Chordata; class Mammalia; order Rodentia; family Muridae; genus Micromys; species Micromys minutus. The sequence continues at coordinate 766,375 of NW_027667727.1, forward strand.
GAATTCATTTCATTTTTGCCCAAAAATAAGGAAAATTTCTGCCTTTTTTCCCTGAAATAAGTAAAATTTCTGCAATTTTGCCCCAAAATAAGTGAAATTTCTCCAATTTTCCCCAAAAATAATGGAAATTTCTGCAATTTTGACCTAAAATAAGGGAAATTTCTGCATTTTTGCCACAAAAATATTAGGAATTTCTGCCTTTTTGCCTCAAAATAAGGAAAATTTCTGCCCTTTTTCCCCTGAAATATGTGAAATTTCTGCAATTTTGCCCCAAAATGAGGGAAAGTTGTGCAATTTTGCACTAAAATAAGGGAAATTTCTGGAATTTTGCCCCAAAATAAGTGGTATTTCAGAGTTTTGCTCGAATATAAGGAGAATTTCTGTCTTTTTGCCCTAACATATAGGGAATTTCTGCCTTTTTGCCCCACAATTAGGGGAATTTCTGCACTTTTGCTCCAAAATACAGGGAATTTCTGCCTTTTTGCCTGAAAATAAGAAGAATGCATACCTTTTTGCCATAAATAGGGAAATTTCTTATTTTTTGCTCCAAAATAAGGGGAATTTCTGCGTCTTTGCCTCTAAATAAGTGGAATTTCTGTCTTTTTCCTTCAAAAAAAAGGTTATTCATGTTTTTTGCCCCAAAATAAGAAAAATTTCTGACTTATTACCCTGAAATAAGTGAAATTTCTGCAATTTTGCCCCAAAATAAGGGAAATTTCTGCCTTTTTGCCCCCAAATAAGGGGAATTTCTGAGTTTTGCCCCAAAATAAGGAAATTTCTGACTTATTACCCTGAAATAAGTGAAATTTCTGCAATTTTGCCCCAAAATAAGGGAAATTTCTGGAATTTTGCCCCAAAGTAAGTGGAATTTCTGAGTTTAACCCAAAATAAGGAGAATTTCTGTCTTTTTGGCCTCAAAATAAAAAAATCTCTGACGTATTACCATGAAGTAAGTGAAAACTCTGCAATTTTGCCCCAAAATAAGGGAAATTTCTGCCTTTTGGCCCCCAAATAAGGGGAATTTCAGCCTTTTTACCTCAAAATAAGGGGAATTTCTGCATTTTTGCCACAATATATTAGGAATTTCTGCCTTTTTGCCCCAAAAATTAGAAAAATTTCTGCCCTTTTTCCCTGAAATGAGTGAAATTTCTGCAATTTTGCGCCAAAATAAGTGAAATTTCTGCAATTTTTCCCCAAAATAAGTGAAATTTCTGGAATTTTGCCCCAAAATAAAGAAAATTTCTGGAAATTTGCCCAAAAATAAGTGGAATTTCTGAGTTTTGCCCTAAAATAAGGAGACTTTCTGTCTTTTTGCCCCAACATATAGAGAATTTCTGCCTTTTTGCCCCACAATTAGGGGAATTTCTGCAATTTTGCTCCAAATAGGGCGAATTTCTGCCTTATTGCCCGAAATTAAGAAGAATGCATATCTTTTTGCCATAAAATAGAGAAATTACTTCATTTTTGCTCCAAAATAATGGGAATTTCTGCGATTTTGCCTCTAAATAAGTGGAATTTCTGTCTTTTTCCCCCAAAACAAAGGGAATTACTGTCTTTTTTGCCCCAAAATAAAAAAAAAATCTGAGTTATTACCCTGAAATAAGTGAAATTTCTGCAATTTTGACCCATAATAAGTGGAATTTCTGAGTTTTGCCCTAAAATAAGGAGAATTTCTGTATTTTTGACCCAACATATAGAGAATTTCTGCCTTTTTGCCACACAATTAGGGGAATTTCTGCAATTTTGCCCCAAAATAAGAGAAATTTCTGCCTTTTTGCCCCCAAATAAGAAGAATTTCAGCCATTTTACCTCAAAATAAGGGGAATTTCTGCATTTTTGCCACAAAATATTAGGAATTACTGCCTTTTTTCTACAAAATAAGAAAATTTCTGCATTTTTTCCCTGAATTAAGTCAAATTTCTGCAATTTTGCCCCAAAACAAGTGAAATTTCTGCAATTTTGCCCCAAAATAAGGGAAATTTCTGCCTTTTTTCCCCCAAATAAGGGGAATTTAAGACTTTTTACCTCAAAATAAGGGGAATTTCTGCATTTTTGCCACAAAATATTAGGAATTTCTGACTTTTTGCTTCAAAATAAGAAAACTTCTGCTTTTTTTCCCTGAAATAAGTGATATTTCTGCAATTGTGCCCCAAAATAAGTGAAATTTCTCCAATTTTGCCCCAAAATATGGGAAATTTCTGGAATTTTGCCACAAAATAAGTGGAATTTCTGAGTTTTGCCCCAAAATAAGGAGAATTTCTGTGTTTTTCCCCAACATAAAGAGAATTTCTGCCTTTTTGCCCCACAATTAGGGGAATTTCTGCAATTTTGCTTCCAAATACGGGGATTTCTGCCATTTTTCCCGAAAATAAGAAGAATGGATATATTTTTGCCATAAAAAAGGTAAATTTCTTCATTTTTGCTCCAAAATAAGGGAAATTTCTGCTTTTATGCGTCTAAATAAGAGGAATTTCTGTCTTTTTTCCCCCAAAACAAAGGGAATTTCTGTCTTTTTTGCCCTAAAATAAAGAAATTTCTGATTTATTACCTTGAAATAAGTGAAGTTTCTGCAATTTTGCCCCAAAATAAGGGAAATTTCTGCCTTTTTGCCCCCAAATAAGGGGAATTTCAGCCTTTTTACCTCAAAATGAGGGGAATTTCTGCATTTTTGCCACAAAATATTAGGAATTTATGACTTTTTGCCCCAAAATAAGGAAAATTTCTGCCTTTTTCCCCTGAAATAAATGAAATTTCTGCAATTTTGCTCCCAAATATGTGAAATTTCTGCAATGTTGCCCCAAAATAAGGGAAATTTCTGCCTTTTTGCCCCAAAATAAGGGGAATTTCAGCCTTTTTACCTCAAAATGAGGGGAATTTCTGCATTTTTGCCACAAAATATTAGGAATTTCTGACTTTTTGCCCCAAAATAAGGAAAATTTCTGCCTTTTTTCCCTGAAATAAATGAAATTTCTGCAATTTTGCCCCCAAATATGTGAAATTTCTGCAATGTTGCCCCAAAATAAGGGAAATTTCTGGAATTTTGCCCCAAAATATGTGGAATTTCTGAGTTTTGCCCCAAAATAAAAAGAATTTCTGTCTATTTGCGCCAACATAGAGAGAATTTCTGCCTTTTTGCCCCACAATTAGGGGAATTTCTGCAATTTTGCTCCAAAATACGTGGAATTTCTGCCTTTTTGCCCGAAAATAAGAAGAATGCATACCTTTTTGACATAAAAAAGGAAAATTTCTTAATTTTTGTTCCAAAATAATGGGAATTTCTGCTTTTTTGCCTCTAAATAAGTGGAATTTCTGTCTTTTTCCCCCAAAACAAAGGGAATTCATTTCATTTTTGCCCAAAAATAAGGAAAATTTCTGCCTTTTTTCCCTGAAATAAGTAAAATTTCTGCAATTTTGCCCCAAAATAAGTGAAATTTCTCCAATTTTCCCCAAATATAATGGAAATTTCTGCAATTTTGACCTAAAATAAGGGAAATTTCTGCATTTTTGCCACAAAAATATTAGGAATTTCTGCCTTTTTGCCTCAAAATATGGAAAATTTCTGCCCTTTTTCCCATGAAATATGTGAAATTTCTGCAATTTTGCCCCAAAATGAGGGAAAGTTGTGCAATTTTGCACTAAAATAAGGGAAATTTCTGGAATTTTGCCCCAAAATAAGTGGTATTTCAGAGTTTTGCTCGAATATAAGGAGAATTTCTGTCTTTTTGCCCTAACATATAGGGAATTTCTGCCTTTTTGCCCCACAATTAGGGGAATTTCTGCACTTTTGCTCCAAAATACAGGGAATTTCTGCCTTTTTGCCTGAAAATAAGAAGAATGCATACCTTTTTGCCATAAATAGGGAAATTTCTTATTTTTTGCTCCAAAATAAGGGGAATTTCTGCGTCTTTGCCTCTAAATAAGTGGAATTTCTGTCTTTTTCCTTCAAAAAAAAGGTTATTCATGTTTTTTGCCCCAAAATAAGAAAAATTTCTGACTTATTACCCTGAAATAAGTGAAATTTCTGCAATTTTGCCCCAAAATAAGGGAAATTTCTGCCTTTTTGCCCCCAAATAAGGGGAATTTCTGAGTTTTGCCCCAAAATAAGGAAATTTCTGACTTATTACCCTGAAATAAGTGAAATTTCTGCAATTTTGCCCCAAAATAAGGGAAATTTCTGGAATTTTGCCCCAAAGTAAGTGGAATTTCTGAGTTTAACCCAAAATAAGGAGAATTTCTGTCTTTTTGGCCTCAAAATAAAAAAATCTCTGACGTATTACCATGAAGTAAGTGAAAACTCTGCAATTTTGCCCCAAAATAAGGGAAATTTCTGCCTTTTGGCCCCCAAATAAGGGGAATTTCAGCCTTTTTACCTCAAAATAAGGGGAATTTCTGCATTTTTGCCACAATATATTAGGAATTTCTGCCTTTTTGCCCCAAAAATTAGAAAAATTTCTGCCCTTTTTCCCTGAAATGAGTGAAATTTCTGCAATTTTGCGCCAAAATAAGTGAAATTTCTGCAATTTTTCCCCAAAATAAGTGAAATTTCTGGAATTTTGCCCCAAAATAAAGAAAATTTCTGGAAATTTGCCCCAAAATAAGTGGAATTTCTGAGTTTTGCCCTAAAATAAGGAGACTTTGTGTCTTTTTGCCCCAACATATAGAGAATTTCTGCCTTTTTGCCCCACAATTAGGGGAATTTCTGCAATTTTGCTCCAAATAGGGGGAATTTCTGCCTTATTGCCCGAAATTAAGAAGAATGCATATCTTTTTGCCATAAAATAGAGAAATTACTTCATTTTTGCTCCAAAATAATGGGAATTTCTGCGATTTTGCCTCTAAATAAGTGGAATTTCTGTCTTTTTCCCCCAAAACAAAGGGAATTACTGTCTTTTTTGCCCCAAAATAAAAAAAAATTCTGAGTTATTACCCTGAAATAAGTGAAATTTCTGCAATTTTGACCCATAATAAGTGGAATTTCTGAGTTTTGCCCTAAAATAAGGAGAATTTCTGTATTTTTGACCCAACATATAGAGAATTTCTGCCTTTTTGCCACACAATTAGGGGAATTTCTGCAATTTTGCCCCAAAATAAGGGAAATTTCTGCCTTTTTGCCCCCAAATAAGAAGAATTTCAGCCATTTTACCTCAAAATAAGGGGAATTTCTGCATTTTTGCCACAAAATATTAGGAATTACTGCCTTTTTTCTACAAAATAAGAAAATTTCTGCATTTTTTCCCTGAATTAAGTCAAATTTCTGCAATTTTGCCCCAAAACAAGTGAAATTTCTGCAATTTTGCCCCAAAATAAGGGAAATTTCTGCCTTTTTTCCCCCAAATAAGGGGAATTTAAGACTTTTTACCTCAAAATAAGGGGAATTTCTGCATTTTTGCCACAAAATATTAGGAATTTCTGACTTTTTGCTTCAAAATAAGAAAACTTCTGCTTTTTTTCCCTGAAATAAGTGATATTTCTGCAATTGTGCCCCAAAATAAGTGAAATTTCTCCAATTTTGCCCCAAAATATGGGAAATTTCTGGAATTTTGCCACAAAATAAGTGGAATTTCTGAGTTTTGCCCCAAAATAAGGAGAATTTCTGTGTTTTTCCCCAACATAAAGAGAATTTCTGCCTTTTTGCCCCACAATTAGGGGAATTTCTGCAATTTTGTTTCCAAATACGGGGATTTCTGCCATTTTTCCCGAAAATAAGAAGAATGGATATATTTTTGCCATAAAAAAGGTAAATTTCTTCATTTTTGCTCCAAAATAAGGGAAATTTCTGCTTTTATGCGTCTAAATAAGAGGAATTTCTTTTTTTTTTCCCCCAAAACAAAGGGAATTTCTGTCTTTTTTGCCCTAAAATAAAGAAATTTCTGATTTATTACCTTGAAATAAGTGAAGTTTCTGCAATTTTGCCCCAAAATAAGGGAAATTTCTGCCTTTTTGCCCCCAAATAAGGGGAATTTCAGCCTTTTTACCTCAAAATGAGGGGAATTTCTGCATTTTTGCCACAAAATATTAGGAATTTATGAATTTTTGCCCCAAAATAAGGAAAATTTCTACCTTTTTCCCCTGAAATAAATGAAATTTCTGCAATTTTGCTCCCAAATATGTGAAATTTCTGCAATGTTGCCACAAATTAAGGGAAATTTCTGGAATTTTGCCCCAAAATATGTGGAATTTCTGAGTTTTGCCCCAAAATAAAGAGAATTTCTGTCTTTTTGCCCTAACATATAGGGAATTTCTGCCTTTTTGCCCCACAATTAGGGGAATTTCTGCAATTTTGCTCCAAAATACAAGGAATTTCTGACTTTTTGCCGGAAAATAAGAAGAATGCATACCTTTATGCCATAAAAAAAGGGAAATTTCTTCATTTTTGCTCCAAAATAAGAGGAATTTCTGCTTTAGTGCCTCTAAATAAGTGAAATTTATGTCTTTTTTCCCCAATACATAGAAAATTCCTGTCTTTTTTGCCCCAAAATAAGGAAAATTTCTGCCTTTTTTCCCTGAAATAAGTGAAATTTCTGCAATTTTACTTCTAAATAAGTGAAATTTCTCCAATTTTGCCCTAAAATAAGGGAAATTTCTGCAATTTTGCCCCAAAATAAGGGAAATTTCTGGAATTTTGCTCCAAAATAAGTGGAATTTCTGAGTTTTGCCCCAAAATAAAGAGAATTTCTGTCTTTTTGCCCCAACATATAGAGAATTTCTGCATTTTTGCCCCACAATTAGGGGAATTTCTACAATTTGCTCCAAAATAGAGGGAATTTCTGCCTTTTTGCCCGAAATTAAGAAGAATGCATATCTTTTTGCCATAAAAAAGGGAAATTTCTTCATTTTTGCTCCAAAATAATTGGAATTTCTGCTTTTTTGCCTCTAAATAAGTGGAATTTCTGTCTTTTTCCCCTAAAACAAAGGGAATTACTGTCTTTTTTGCCCCCCCCCAAAAAAAATTCTGACTTATTACCCTGAAATAAGTGAAATTTCTGCTATTTTGCCCCAAAATAAGGGAAATTTCTGCCTTTTTGCCCCCAAATAAGGGGAATTTCAGCCTTTTTACCTCAAAATAAGGGTAATTTCTGCATTTTTGTCACAAAATAATAGAAATTTCTGCCTTTTTCCTTCAAAATAAGGAAAATTTCTGCCTTTTTTCCCTGAAATAAGTGAAATTTCTGCGATTTTGCCCCAAAATAAGTGAAATTTCTGCAATTTTGCCCCAAAATAAGGGAAATTTCTGGAATTTTGCCTCAAAATAAGTGGAATTTCTGTCTTTTTTGCCCGAAATTAAGAAGAATGCATATCTTTTTGCCATAAAAAAGGGAAATTTCTTCATTTTTGCTCCAAAATAAGGGGAATTTCTGCGTTTTGCCTCTAAGTAAGTGGAATTTCTGTCTTTTTCTTAAAAACAAAAGGAATTCCTTTCTTTTTTGCCCCAAAATAAAGAAAATTTCTGCCTTTTTTCCTTGAAATAAGTAAAATTTCTGCAATTTTGCCCCAAAATATGTGAAATTTCTCCAATTTTGCCCCAAAATAAGGGAAATTTCTGCAATTTCGCCCCAAAATAAAGGAAATTTCTGAAATTTTGCACCAAAATAAGTGGAATTTCTGAGTTTTGCCACAAAATAAGGAGAATTTCTGTATTTTTGCCCCAACATATAGAGAATTTCTTCCTTTTAGCCCCACAATTAGGGGAATTTCTGCAATTTTGCCCCAAAATAAGGGAAATTTCTGCTTTTTGCCCCCAAATAAGAAGAATTTCAGCCTTTTTACCTCAAAATAAGGGGAATTTCTGCATTTTTGCCACAAAATATTAGGAATTACTGCCTTTTTTCTACAAAATAAGAAAATTTCTGCTATTTTTCCCAGAAATAAGTAATTTCTGCCATTTTGCCCCAAAATAAGTGAAATTTCTGCAATTTTGCTCCAAAAGAAGGGAAATTTCTGGAATTTTGCCCTAAAATAAGTAGAATTTCTGAGTTTTGCCCCAAAATAAGGAGAATTTCTGTCTTTTTGTTCCAACATATAGGGAATTTCTGACTTTTTGCCCCACAATTAGGGGAATTTCTGCAATTTAGCTCCAAAATACGGGGAATTTCTGCCTTTTTGCCCGAAAATAAAAGAATGCATATCTTTTTGCCATAAAAAATGGAAATTTCTTCATTTTTGCTCCAAAATAAAAAGAATTTCTGCTTTTTTGCCTCTAAATATGTGGAATTTCTGTCTTTTTCTCCCAAAACAAAGGGTATTTCTTTATTTTTTGCCTCAAAATAAGGAAAAATTCTGACTTATTACCCTGAAGTAAGTGAAATTTCTGCAATTTTGCCCCAAAATATGAAAAATTTCTGCCTTTTTGCCCCCAAATAAGGGGAATTTCTGCCTTTTTACCTCAAAATAATGGGAATTTCTGCATTTTTGCCACAAAATATTAGAAATTTCTGCCTTTATGCCATAAAATAAGGATAATTTCTGCCTTTTTTCCTTGAAATAAGTGAAATTTCTGCAATTTTGCCACAAAATAAGTGAAATTTCTGCAATTTTGCCCCTAAATAAGTGGAATTTCTGAGTTTTGCTTTAAAATAAGGAGAATTTCTGTCTTTCTGCCCCAACATATAGGCAATTTCTGCATTTTTGCCCCACAATTAGGGGAATTTCTGCAATTTAGCTCCAAAATACGGGGAATTTCTGCCTTTTTGCCCGAAAATAAAAGAATGCATATCTTTTTGCCATAAAAAAGGGAAATTGCTTCATTTTTGCTCCAAAATAATTGGAATTTCTGCTTTTTTGCCTCTAAATAAGTGGAATTTCTGTCTTTTTCCCCTAAAGCAAAGGGAATTACTGTCTTTTTTGCCCCCCCAAAAAAATTCTGACTTATTACCCTGAAATAAGTGAAATTTCTGCTATTTTGCCCCAAAATAAGGAAAATTTCTGCCTTTTTGCCCCCAAATAAGGGGAATTTCAGCCTTTTTACCTCAAAATAAGGGTATTTTCTGCATTTTTGTCACAAATTAATAGAAATTTCTGCCTTTTTCCTTCAAAATAAGGAAAATTTCTGCCTTTTTTTCCTGAAATAAGTGAAATTTCTGCGATTTTGCCCCAAAATAAGTGAAATTTCTGCAATTTTGCCCCCAAATAAGGGAAATTTCTGGAATTTTGCCTCAAAATAAGTGGAATTTCTGTCTTTTTTGCCCTAACATATAGAGAATTTCTGCCTTTTTGCCCCACAATTAGGGGAATTTCTGCAATTTTGCTCCAAAATACAGGGAATTTCTGCCTTTTTACCGGAAAATAAGAAGAATGCATACCTTTTTGCCATAAAAAAGGGAAATTTCTTCATTTTTGCTCCAAAATAAGGGGAATTTCTGCTTTTTTGCCTCTAAATAAGTGGAATTTTGTTCTTTACCCCAAAACAAAGGGAATTCCTGTCTTTTTTGCCCCAAAATAAGGAAAATTTCTGACTTATTACCCTGAAATAAGTGAAATTTTTGCAATTTTGCCCCTAATTAAGGGAAATTTCTGCCTTTTTGGCCCCGAATAAGGGGAAATTCAGCCTTTTTACCTCAAAATAAGGGGAATTTCTGCATTTTTGCCAAAAAATATTAGGAATTTCTGCCTTTTTTCCCCAAAATTAGAAAATTCCTGCTTTTTTTTCTGAAATAAGTGAAATTTCTGCAATTTTGCTTCAAAATAAGTGAAATTTTTGCAATTTTGCCCCAAAGTAAAAGAAATTTCTGGGATTTTGCTCCAAAATAAGTGGAATTTCTGAGTTTAGCCCCAAAATAAGGAAAATTTCTGTCTTTTTGCCCCAACATATAGGGAATTTTTGCCTTTTTGCCCCACAATTAAGGGAATTTCTGCAATTTTGCTCCAAAATACGGAAAATTTCTGCCTTTTTGCCCCAAAATAAGAAGAATGCATACCTTTTTGCCATAAAAAAGGGAAATTTCTTCATTTTTGCTCCAAAATAAGGGGAATTTCTCCGTTTTGCCTCTAAATAAGTGGAATTTCTGTCTTTTTTCCCCAAAACAAAAGGAATTCCTTTCTTTTTTGCCCCAAAATAAAGAAAATTTCTGCCTTTTTTCCTTGAAATAAGTAAAATTTCTGCAATTTTGCCCCAAAATATGTGAAATTTCTCCAATTTTGCCCCAAAATAAGGGAAATTTTTGCAATTTCGCCCCAAAATAAAGGAAATTTCTGAAATTTTGCACCAAAATAAGTGGAATTTCTGAGTTTTGCCACAAAATAAGGAGAATTTCTGTATTTTTGCCCCAACATATAGAGAATTTCTGCCTTTTTGCCCCACAATTAGGGGAATTTCTGCAATTTTGCCCCAAAATAAGGGAAATTTCTGCCTTTTTGACCCCAAATAAGAAGAATTTCAGCCTTTTTACCTCAAAAAAAGGGGAATTTCTGCATTTTTGCCACAAAATATTAGGAATTACTGCCTTTTTTCTACAAAATAAGAAAATTTCTGCTTTTTTTCCCTGAAATAAGTGAAATTTTTGCAATTTTGCCCCAAAATAAGTGAAATTTCTGCAATTTTGCCACAAAAGAAGGAAATTTCTGGAATTTTGCACCAAAATATGTGGAATTTCTGAGTTTTGTCCCAAAATAAGGAGAATTTCTTTTTTTTTGCCCCAACATATAGGGAATTTCTGCCTTTTTGCCCCACAATTAGGGGAATTTCTGCAATTTAGCTCCAAAATACGGGGAATTTCTGCCTTTTTGCCCGAAAATAAGAAGAATGCATATCTTTTTGCCATATAAAAGGGAAATTTCTTCATTTTTGCTCCAATAAGGGGATTTTCTGCTTTTTTGCCTCTAAATAAGTGGAATTTCTGTCTTTTTCCCCCAAAACAAAGGGAATTTCTGTATTTTTTGCCTCAAAATAAGGAAAAATTCTGACTTATTACTCTGATGTAAGTGAAATTTCTGCAATTTTGCCACAAAATATGAAAAATTTTTGCCTTTTTGCCCCCAAATAAGGGGAATTTCAGCCTTTTTACCTCAAAATAATGGAAATTTCTGCATTTTTGCCACAAAATATTAGGAATTTCTGCCTTTTTGCCCTAAAATAAAGAAAATTTCTGCCTTTTTTCCCTGAAATAAGTGAAATTTCTGCAATTTTGCCACAAAATATGTGAAATTTCTCCAATTTTGCCCCAAAATAAGGGAAATTTCTTCAATTTTGCCCCAAAATAAGTGAAATTTCTGGAATTTTGCCCCAAAATAAGTGGAATTTCAGAGTTTTGCTCCAAAATAAGGAGAATTTCTGTCTTTTTGCCCTAACATATATGGAATTTCTGCCTTTTTGCCCCACAATTAGGGAAATTTCTGCAATTTTGCTCCAAAATACGGAGAATTTCTGCCTTTTTGCCTGAAAATAAGAATGCATATTTTTTGCATTAAATATTTAAATTCCTTCATTTTTGCTACAAAATAAGGGGAATTTCTGCTTTTTTGCCTCTAAATAAGTGGAATTTCTGTCTTTTTTTCCCAAAACAAAGGGAATTCCTGTCTTTTTTGCCCCATAATAAGGTAAAATTCTGACTTATTACCCTGAAGTAAGTGAAATTTCTGCAATTTTGCCCCAAAATAAAGGAAATTTCTGCCTTTATTTGCCAAATAAGGGGAACTTCAGCCTTTTTACCTCAAAATAAGGGGAATTTTTGCATTTTTGCCACAAAATAATAAGAATTTCTGATTTTTGCTTCAAAATAAGAAAACTTCTGCTTTTTTTCCCTGAAATAAGTGAAATTTCTGCAATTTTGCCCCAAAATAAGAGAAAATTCTCCAATTTTGCCCCCAAATAAGGGAAATTTCTAGAATTTTGCTCCAAAATAAGTGGAATTTCTGAGTTTTGCCCTAAAATAAGGAGACTTTCTGTCTTTTTGCCCCAACATATAGAGAATTTCTGCCTTTTTGCCCCACAATTAGGGGAATTTCTGCAATTTTGCTCCAAATAGGGGGAATTTCTGCCTTATTGCCCGAAATTAAGAAGAATGCATATCTTTTTGCCATAAAATAGAGAAATTACTTCATTTTTGCTCCAAAATAATGGAAATTTCTGCATTTTTGCCACAAAATATTAGGAATTTCTGCCTTTTTGCCCTAAAATAAAGAAAATTTCTGCCTTTTTTCCCTGAAATAAGTGAAATTTCTGCAATTTTGCCACAAAATATGTGAAATTTCTCCAATTTTGCCCCAAAATAAGGGAAATTTCTTCAATTTTGCCCCAAAATAAGTGAAATTTCTGGAATTTTGACCCAAAATAAGTGGAATTTCTGAGTTTAGGACAAATAAGGAGAATTTCTGTCTTTTTGCCCCAATATATAGGCAATTTCTGCATTTGTGCCCCACAATTAGGGGAATTTCTGCAATTTTGCTCCAAAATACGGGGAATTTCTGCCTTTTTGCCCGAAAATAAGAAGAATGCATATCTTTTTGCCATAAAAAAGGGAAATTTCTTCATTTTTGCTCCAAAATAAGGGGAATTTCTGCTTTTTTGCCTCTAAATATGTGGAATTTCTGTCTTTTTCTCCCCAAAAAAGGGAATTTCTGTATTTTTTTGCCTCAAAATAAGAAAAATTCTGACTTATTACCCTGAAGTAAGTGAAATTTCTGCAATTTTGCCCCAAAATATGAAATTTTCTGCATTTTTGCGCACAAATAAGGGGAATTTCAGCCTTTTTACCCCAAAATAATGGGAATTTCTGCATTTTTGCCACAAAATAAGTGAAATTTCTGCAATTTTGCCCCAAAATAAGGGAAATTCCTGCAATTTTGCCCCAAAATAAGGGAAATTTCTGGAATTTTGCCCCAAAATAAGTGGAATTTCAGAGTTTTGCTCCAAAATAAGGAGAATTTCTGTATTTTTCCCCTAACATATATAGAATTTCTGCCCTTTTTGCCCCACAATTAGGGAAATTTCTGGAATTTTGCCCCAAAATAAGTGGAATTTCAGAGTTTTGCTCCAAAATAAGGAGAATTTCTGTCTTTTTGCCCTAACATATATGGAATTTCTGCCTTTTTGCCCCACAATTAGGGAAATTTCATCAATTTTGCCCCAAAATAATTGGAATCTCTGAGTTTTGCTCCAAAATAAGGAGAATTTCTGTCTTTTTGCCCCAACATATAGGCAATTTCTGAATTTTTGCCCCACAATTAGGGGAATTTCTGCAATTTTGCTACAAAATACGGGGAATTTCTGCCTTTTTGATCGAAAATAAGAAGAATGCATACTTTTTTACCATAAAAAAGGGAAATTTCTTCATTTTTGCTTCAAAATAAGGAGAATTTCTGCTTTTTTGCCTCTAAATAAGTGGAATTTCTGTCTTTTTCCCCTAAAACAAAAGGAATTCCTTTCTTTTTTGCCCCAAAATAAAGAAAATTTCTGCCTTTTTTCCTTGAAATAAGTAAAATTTCTGCAATTTTGCCCCAAAATATGTGAAATTTCTAAAATTTTGCCCCAAAATAAGGGAAATTTCTGCAATTTTGCCCCAAAATAAAGGAAATTTCTGGAATTTTGCACCAAAATAAGTGGAATTTCTGAGTTTTGCCCCAAAATAAGGAGAATTTCTGTATATTTGACCCAACATATAGAGAATTTCTGCCTTTTTGCCCCACAATTAGGGGAATTTCTGCAATTTTGCCCCAAAATAAGGGAAATTTCTGATTTTTGCCCCCAAGTAAGAAGAATTTAAGCCTTTTTACTTCAAAATAAGGGGAATTTCTGCATTTTTCCACAAAATATTAGGAATTACTGCCTTTTTTTTTACAAAATAAGAATATTTCTGCTTTTCTTCCCTGAAATAAGTCAAATTTCTGCAATTTTGCCCCAAAAGAAGGGAAATTTCTGGAATTTTGCCCCAAAATAAGTGGAATTTCTGAGTTTTGCCCCAAAATAAAAAGAATTTCTGTCTTTTTGCCCCAACATATAGGCAATTTCTGCCTTTTTGCCCCACAATTAGGGGAATTTCTGCAATTTTGCTACAAAATATGGGGAATTTCTGCCTTTTTGATCGAAAATAAGAAGAATGCATACTTTTTTACCATAAAAAAGGGAAATTTCTTCATTTTTGCTTAAAAATAAGGGGAATTTCTGCTTTTTTGCCTCTAAATAAGTGGAATTTCTGTCTTTTTACCCCAAAACAAAAGGAATTCCTTTCTTTTTAGCCCCAAAATAAAGAAAATTTCTGCCTTTTTTCCTTGAAATAAGTGAAATTTCTGCAATTTTGCCCCAAAATATGTGAAATTTCTCCAATTTTGCCCCAAAATAAGGGAAATTTCTGCAATTTCGCCCCAAAATAAAGGAAATTTCTGGAATTTTGCACCAAAATAAGTGGAATTTGTGAGTTTTGCCCCAAAATAAGGAGAATTTCTGTATATTTGACCCAACATATAGAGAATTTCTGCCTTTTTGCCCCACAATTAGGGGAATTTCTGCAATTTTGCCCCAAAATAAGGGAAATTTCTAACTTTTTGCCCCCAAATAAGAATTTAAGCCTTTTTACCTCAAAATAAGGGGAATTTCTGCATTTTTGCCACAAAATATTAGGAATTACTGCCTTTTTTTTTACAAAATAAGAAAATTTCTGCTTTTCTTCCCTGAAATAAGTCAAATTTCTGCAATTTTGCCCCAAAAGAAGGGAAATTTCTGGAATTTTGCCCCAAAATAAGTGGAATTTCTGAGTTTTGCCCCAAAATAAAAAGAATTTCTGTCTTTTTGCCCCAACATATAGGCAATTTCTGCCTTTTTGCCCCACAATTAGGGGAATTTCTGCAATTTAGCTCCAAAATACGGGGAATTTCTGCCTTTTTGCCCGAAAATAAGAAGAATGCATATCTTTTTGCCATAAAAAAGGGAAATTTCTTCATTTTTGCTCCAAAATAAGGGGAATTTCTGCTTTTTGCCTCTAAATATGTGGAATTTCTGTCTTTTTCTCCCAAAACAAAGGGAATTTCTGTATTTTTTGCCTCAAAATAAGGAAAAATTCTTACTTATTACCCTGAAGTAAGTGAAATTTCTGCAATTTTGCCCCAAAATATGAAAAATTTTTGCCTTTTTGCCACCAAATAAGGGGAATTTCAGCATTTTAACCTCAAAATAATGGGAATTTCTGCATTTTTGCCACAAAATATTAGAAATTTCTGCATTTTGCCATAAAATAAGGAAAATTTCTGCCTTTTTTCCCTGAAATAAGTGAAATTTCTGCAATTATGCCACAAAATATGTGAAATTTCTGCAATTTTGCCCCAAAATAAGAGAAATTTCTGCAATTTTGCCCTAAAATAAGGGAAATTTCTGGAATTTTGCCCCAAAATAAGTGGAATTTCAGAGTTTTGCTCCAAAAGAAGGAGAATTTCTGTCTTTTTGCCCTAACATATATGGAATTTCTGCCTTTTTGCCCCACAATTAGGGAAATTTCTGCAATTTTGCCCCAAAATAATTGGAATTTCTAAGTTTTGCTCCAAAATAAGGAGAATTTCTGTCTTTTTGCCCCAACATATAGGCAATTTCTGCATTTTTGCCCCACAATTAGGGGAATTTCTGCAATTTTGCTACAAAATACGGGGAATTTCTGCCTTTTTGCCCGAAAATAAGAAGAATGCATACTTTTTTACCATAAAAAATGGAAATTTCTTCATTTTTGCTTCAAATAAGGGGAATTTCTGCTTTTTTGCCTCTAAATATGTGGAATTTCTGTCTTTTTCCCCTAAAACAAAAGGAATTCCTTTCTTTTTGCCCCAAAATAAAGAAAATTTCTGCCTTTTTTTTTTGAAATAAGTAAAATTTCTGCAATTTTGCCCCAAAATATGTGAAGTTTCTCCAATTTTTTCCCAAAATAAGGGAAATTTCTGCAATTTCGCCCCCAAATAAAGAAAATTTCTGGAATTTTGCACCAAAATAAGTGGAATTTCTGAGTTTTGCCCCAAAATAAGGAGAATTTCTGTATTTTTGACCAAACATATAGAGAATTTCTGCCTTTTTGCCCCACAATTAGGGGAATCTCTGCAATTTTGCCCCAAAATAAGGAAATTTCTGACTTTTTGCCCCCAAATAAGATGAATTTCAGCCTTTTTACCTCAAAATAAGGGGAATTTCTGCATTTTTGCCACAAAATATTAGGAATTACTCCCTTTTTTCTACAAAATAAGAAAATTTCTGCTTTTCTTCCCTGAAATAAGTCAAATTTCTGCAATTTTGCCCCAAAATAAGTGAAATTTCTGCAATTTTGCCCCAAAAGAAGGGAAATTTCTGGAATTTTGCCCGAAAATAAGTGGAATTTCTGAGTTTTGCCACAAAATAAGGAGAATTTCTCTCTTTTTGCCCCTACATATAGGGAATTTCTGACTTTTTTCCCACAATTAGGGGAATTTCTGCAATTTAGCTCAAAAATACGGGGAATTTCTGCCTTTCTGCCCGAAAATATATAGAATGCATATCTTTTTGCCATAAAAAAGGGAAATTTCTTCATTTTTGCTCCAAAATAAGGGGAATTTCTGCTTTTTTGCCTCTAAATATGTGGAATTTCTGTCTTTTTCTCCCAAAACAAAGGGAATTTCTGTATTTTTTGCCTCAAAATAAAGAAAAATTGGAACTTATTACCCTGAAGTAAGTGAAATTTCTGCAATTTTGCCTCAAAATATGAAAAGTTTCTGCCTTTTTGCCCCCAAATAAGGGGAATTTCAGCCTTTTTACCTCAAAATAATGGGAATTTCTGCATTTTTGCCACAAAATATTAGAAATTTCAGCCTTTTGGCCATAAAATAAGGAAAATTTCTGCCTTTTTTCCATGAAATAAGTGAAATTTCAGCAATTTTGCCACAAAATAAGTGAAATTTCTGCAATTTTGCCCCAAAATAAGGGAAATTTCTGCAATTTTTCCCCAAAATAAGGGAAATTTCTGGAATTTTGCCCTAAAATAAGTGGAATTTCAGAGTTTTGCTCCAAAATAAGGAGAATTTCTGTCTTTTTGCCCTAACATATATGGAATTTCTGCCTTTTTGCCCCACAATTAGGGAAATTTCATCAATTTTGCCCCAAAATAATTGGAATCTCTGAGTTTTGCTCCAAAATAAGGAGAATTTCTGTCTTTTTGCCCCAACATATAGGCAATTTCTGAATTTTTGCCCCACAATTAGGGGAATTTCTGCAATTTTGCTACAAAATACGGGGAATTTCTGCCTTTTTGATCGAAAATAAGAAGAATGCATACTTTTTTACCATAAAAAAGGGAAATTTCTTCATTTTTGCTTCAAAATAAGGAGAATTTCTGCTTTTTTGCCTCTAAATAAGTGGAATTTCTGTCTTTTTCCCCTAAAACAAAAGGAATTCCTTTCTTTTTTGCCCCAAAATAAAGAAAATTTCTGCCTTTTTTCCTTGAAATAAGTAAAATTTCTGCAATTTTGCCCCAAAATATGTGAAATTTCTAAAATTTTGCCCCAAAATAAGGGAAATTTCTGCAATTTTGCCCCAAAATAAAGGAAATTTCTGGAATTTTGCACCAAAATAAGTGGAATTTCTGAGTTTTGCCCCAAAATAAGGAGAATTTCTGTATATTTGACCCAACATATAGAGAATTTCTGCCTTTTTGCCCCACAATTAGGGGAATTTCTGCAATTTTGCCCCAAAATAAGGGAAATTTCTGATTTTTGCCCCCAAGTAAGAAGAATTTAAGCCTTTTTACTTCAAAATAAGGGGAATTTCTGCATTTTTCCACAAAATATTTGGAATTACTGCCTTTTTTTTTACAAAATAAGAAAATTTCTGCTTTTCTTCCCTGAAATAAGTCAAATTTCTGCAATTTTGCCCAAAAATGAGTGAAATTTCTTCAATTTTGCCTCAAAAGAAGGGAAATTTCTGGAATTTTGCCCCAAAATAAGTGGAATTTCTGAATTATGCCCTAAAATAAGGAGAATTTCTGTCTTTTTGCCTCAACATATAGGGAATTTCTGCCTTTTTGCCCCACAATTAGGGAAATTTCTGCAATTTTGCCCCAAAATAATTGGAATTTCTGAGTTTTGCTCCAAAATAAGGAGAATTTCTGTCTTTTTGCCCCAACATATAGGCAATTTCTGCATTTTTGCCCCACAATTAGGGGAATTTCTGCAATTTTGCTACAAAATATGGGGAATTTCTGCCTTTTTGATCGAAAATAAGAAGAATGCATACTTTTTTACCATAAAAAAGGGAAATTTCTTCATTTTTGCTTCAAAATAAGGGGAATTTCTGCTTTTTTGCCTCTAAATAAGTGGAATTTCTGTCTTTTTCCCCTAAAACAAAAGGAATTCCTTTCTTTTTTGCCCCAAAATAAAGAAAATTTCTGCCTTTTTTTCTTGAAATACGTAAAATTTCTGCAATTTTGCCCCAAAAGATGTGAAATTTCTCCAATTTTGCCCCAAAATAAGGGAAATTTCTGCAATTTCTCCCCAAAATAAAGGAAATTTCTGGAATTTTGCACCAAAATAAGTGGAATTTCTGAGTTTTGCCCCAAAATAAGGAGAATTTCTGTATTTTTGACCCAACATATAGAGAATTTCTGCCTTTTTGCCCCAGAATTAGGGGAATTTCTGCAAGTTAGCTCCAAAATACGGGGAATTTCTGCCTTTTTGCCTGAAAATAAGAAGAATGCATATCTTTTTGCCATAAAAAAGGGAAATTTCTCCATTTTTGCTCCAAAATAAGGGGAATTTCTGCTTTTTTGCCTCTAAATATGTGGAATTTCTGTCTTTTTCTCCCAAAAAATGGGAATTTCTGTATTTTTTGCCTCAAAATAAGAAAAATTCTGACTTATTTCCCTGAAGTAAGTGAAATTTCTGCAATTTTGCCCCAAAATATGAAAAATTTCTGCATTTTTGCCCCCAAATAAGGGGAATTTCAGCCTTTTTACCTCAAAATAATGGGAATTTCTGCATTTTTGCCACAAAATAAGTGAAATTTCTGCAATTTTTCCCCAAAATAAGGGAAATTCCTGCAATTTTGCCCCAAATAAGAGAAATTTCTGGAATTTTGCCCCAAAATAAGTGGAATTTCAGAGTTTTGCTCCAAAATAAGGAGAATTTCTGTCTTTTTGCCCTAACATATATGGAATTTCTGCCTTTTTGCCCCACAATTAGGGAAATTTCATCAATTTTGCCCCAAAATAATTGGAATCTCTGAGTTTTGCTCCAAAATAAGGAGAATTTCTGTCTTTTTGCCCCAACATATAGGCAATTTCTGAATTTTTGCCCCACAATTAGGGGAATTTCTGCAATTTTGCTACAAAATACGGGGAATTTCTGCCTTTTTGATCGAAAATAAGAAGAATGCATACTTTTTTACCATAAAAAAGGGAAATTTCTTCATTTTTGCTTCAAAATAAGGAGAATTTCTGCTTTTTTGCCTCTAAATAAGTGGAATTTCTGTCTTTTTCCCCTAAAACAAAAGGAATTCCTTTCTTTTTTGCCCCAAAATAAAGAAAATTTCTGCCTTTTTTCCTTGAAATAAGTAAAATTTCTGCAATTTTGCCCCAAAATATGTGAAATTTCTAAAATTTTGCCCCAAAATAAGGGAAATTTCTGCAATTTTGCCCCAAAATAAAGGAAATTTCTGGAATTTTGCACCAAAATAAGTGGAATTTCTGAGTTTTGCCCCAAAATAAGGAGAATTTCTGTATATTTGACCCAACATATAGAGAATTTCTGCCTTTTTGCCCCACAATTAGGGGAATTTCTGCAATTTTGCCCCAAAATAAGGGAAATTTCTGATTTTTGCTTCCAAGTAAGAAGAATTTAAGCCTTTTTACTTCAAAATAAGGGGAATTTCTGCATTTTTCCACAAAATATTAGGAATTACTGCCTTTTTTTTTACAAAATAAGAAAATTTCTGCTTTTCTTCCCTGAAATAAGTCAAATTTCTGCAATTTTGCCCAAAAATGAGTGAAATTTCTTCAATTTTGCCTCAAAAGAAGGGAAATTTCTGGAATTTTGCCCCAAAATAAGTGGAATTTCTGAATTATGCCCTAAAATAAGGAGAATTTCTGTCTTTTTGCCTCAACATATAGGGAATTTCTGCCTTTTTGCCCCACAATTAGGGAAATTTCTGCAATTTTGCCCCAAAATAATTGGAATTTCTGAGTTTTGCTCCAAAATAAGGAGAATTTCTGTCTTTTTGCCCCAACATATAGGCAATTTCTGCATTTTTGCCCCACAATTAGGGGAATTTCTGCAATTTTGCTACAAAATATGGGGAATTTCTGCCTTTTTGATCGAAAATAAGAAGAATGCATACTTTTTTACCATAAAAAAGGGAAATTTCTTCATTTTTGCTTAAAAATAAGGGGAATTTCTGCTTTTTTGCCTCTAAATAAGTGGAATTTCTGTCTTTTTACCCCAAAACAAAAGGAATTCCTTTCTTTTTAGCCCCAAAATAAAGAAAATTTCTGCCTTTTTTCCTTGAAATAAGTGAAATTTCTGCAATTTTGCCCCAAAATATGTGAAATTTCTCCAATTTTGCCCCAAAATAAGGGAAATTTCTGCAATTTCGCCCCAAAATAAAGGAAATTTCTGGAATTTTGCACCAAAATAAGTGGAATTTGTGAGTTTTGCCCCAAAATAAGGAGAATTTCTGTATATTTGACCCAACATATAGAGAATTTCTGCCTTTTTGCCCCACAATTAGGGGAATTTCTGCAATTTTGCCCCAAAATAAGGGAAATTTCTAACTTTTTGCCCCCAAATAAGAATTTAAGCCTTTTTACCTCAAAATAAGGGGAATTTCTGCATTTTTGCCACAAAATATTAGGAATTACTGCCTTTTTTTTTACAAAATAAGAAAATTTCTGCTTTTCTTCCCTGAAATAAGTCAAATTTCTGCAATTTTGCCCCAAAAGAAGGGAAATTTCTGGAATTTTGCCCCAAAATAAGTGGAATTTCTGAGTTTTGCCCCAAAATAAAAAGAATTTCTGTCTTTTTGCCCCAACATATAGGCAATTTCTGCCTTTTTGCCCCACAATTAGGGGAATTTCTGCAATTTAGCTCCAAAATACGGGGAATTTCTGCCTTTTTGCCCGAAAATAAGAAGAATGCATATCTTTTTGCCATAAAAAAGGGAAATTTCTTCATTTTTGCTCCAAAATAAGGGGAATTTCTGCTTTTTGCCTCTAAATATGTGGAATTTCTGTCTTTTTCTCCCAAAACAAAGGGAATTTCTGTATTTTTTGCCTCAAAATAAGGAAAAATTCTTACTTATTACCCTGAAGTAAGTGAAATTTCTGCAATTTTGCCCCAAAATATGAAAAATTTTTGCCTTTTTGCCACCAAATAAGGGGAATTTCAGCATTTTAACCTCAAAATAATGGGAATTTCTGCATTTTTGCCACAAAATATTAGAAATTTCTGCATTTTGCCATAAAATAAGGAAAATTTCTGCCTTTTTTCCTGAAATAAGTGAAATTTCTGCAATTATGCCACAAAATATGTGAAATTTCTGCAATTTTGCCCCAAAATAAGAGAAATTTCTGCAATTTTGCCCTAAAATAAGGGAAATTTCTGGAATTTTGCCCCAAAATAAGTGGAATTTCAGAGTTTTGCTCCAAAAGAAGGAGAATTTCTGTCTTTTTGCCCTAACATATATGGAATTTCTGCCTTTTTGCCCCACAATTAGGGAAATTTCTGCAATTTTGCCCCAAAATAATTGGAATTTCTAAGTTTTGCTCCAAAATAAGGAGAATTTCTGTCTTTTTGCCCCAACATATAGGCAATTTCTGCATTTTTGCCCCACAATTAGGGGAATTTCTGCAATTTTGCTACAAAATACGGGGAATTTCTGCCTTTTTGCCCGAAAATAAGAAGAATGCATACTTTTTTACCATAAAAAATGGAAATTTCTTCATTTTTGCTTCAAATAAGGGGAATTTCTGCTTTTTTGCCTCTAAATATGTGGAATTTCTGTCTTTTTCCCCTAAAACAAAAGGAATTCCTTTCTTTTTGCCCCAAAATAAAGAAAATTTCTGCCTTTTTTTTTTGAAATAAGTAAAATTTCTGCAATTTTGCCCCAAAATATGTGAAGTTTCTCCAATTTTTTCCCAAAATAAGGGAAATTTCTGCAATTTCGCCCCCAAATAAAGAAAATTTCTGGAATTTTGCACCAAAATAAGTGGAATTTCTGAGTTTTGCCCCAAAATAAGGAGAATTTCTGTATTTTTGACCAAACATATAGAGAATTTCTGCCTTTTTGCCCCACAATTAGGGGAATCTCTGCAATTTTGCCCCAAAATAAGGAAATTTCTGACTTTTTGCCCCCAAATAAGATGAATTTCAGCCTTTTTACCTCAAAATAAGGGGAATTTCTGCATTTTTGCCACAAAATATTAGGAATTACTCCCTTTTTTCTACAAAATAAGAAAATTTCTGCTTTTCTTCCCTGAAATAAGTCAAATTTCTGCAATTTTGCCCCAAAATAAGTGAAATTTCTGCAATTTTGCCCCAAAAGAAGGGAAATTTCTGGAATTTTGCCCGAAAATAAGTGGAATTTCTGAGTTTTGCCACAAAATAAGGAGAATTTCTCTCTTTTTGCCCCTACATATAGGGAATTTCTGACTTTTTTCCCACAATTAGGGGAATTTCTGCAATTTAGCTCAAAAATACGGGGAATTTCTGCCTTTCTGCCCGAAAATATATAGAATGCATATCTTTTTGCCATAAAAAAGGGAAATTTCTTCATTTTTGCTCCAAAATAAGGGGAATTTCTGCTTTTTTGCCTCTAAATATGTGGAATTTCTGTCTTTTTCTCCCAAAACAAAGGGAATTTCTGTATTTTTTGCCTCAAAATAAAGAAAAATTGGAACTTATTACCCTGAAGTAAGTGAAATTTCTGCAATTTTGCCTCAAAATATGAAAAGTTTCTGCCTTTTTGCCCCCAAATAAGGGGAATTTCAGCCTTTTTACCTCAAAATAATGGGAATTTCTGCATTTTTGCCACAAAATATTAGAAATTTCAGCCTTTTGGCCATAAAATAAGGAAAATTTCTGCCTTTTTTCCATGAAATAAGTGAAATTTCAGCAATTTTGCCACAAAATAAGTGAAATTTCTGCAATTTTGCCCCAAAATAAGGGAAATTTCTGCAATTTTTCCCCAAAATAAGGGAAATTTCTGGAATTTTGCCCTAAAATAAGTGGAATTTCAGAGTTTTGCTCCAAAATAAGGAGAATTTCTGTCTTTTTGCCCTAACATATATGGAATTTCTGCCTTTTTGCCCCACAATTAGGGAAATTTCATCAATTTTGCCCCAAAATAATTGGAATCTCTGAGTTTTGCTCCAAAATAAGGAGAATTTCTGTCTTTTTGCCCCAACATATAGGCAATTTCTGAATTTTTGCCCCACAATTAGGGGAATTTCTGCAATTTTGCTACAAAATACGGGGAATTTCTGCCTTTTTGATCGAAAATAAGAAGAATGCATACTTTTTTACCATAAAAAAGGGAAATTTCTTCATTTTTGCTTCAAAATAAGGAGAATTTCTGCTTTTTTGCCTCTAAATAAGTGGAATTTCTGTCTTTTTCCCCTAAAACAAAAGGAATTCCTTTCTTTTTTGCCCCAAAATAAAGAAAATTTCTGCCTTTTTTCCTTGAAATAAGTAAAATTTCTGCAATTTTGCCCCAAAATATGTGAAATTTCTAAAATTTTGCCCCAAAATAAGGGAAATTTCTGCAATTTTGCCCCAAAATAAAGGAAATTTCTGGAATTTTGCACCAAAATAAGTGGAATTTCTGAGTTTTGCCCCAAAATAAGGAGAATTTCTGTATATTTGACCCAACATATAGAGAATTTCTGCCTTTTTGCCCCACAATTAGGGGAATTTCTGCAATTTTGCCCCAAAATAAGGGAAATTTCTGATTTTTGCCCCCAAGTAAGAAGAATTTAAGCCTTTTTACTTCAAAATAAGGGGAATTTCTGCATTTTTCCACAAAATATTTGGAATTACTGCCTTTTTTTTTACAAAATAAGAAAATTTCTGCTTTTCTTCCCTGAAATAAGTCAAATTTCTGCAATTTTGCCCAAAAATGAGTGAAATTTCTTCAATTTTGCCTCAAAAGAAGGGAAATTTCTGGAATTTTGCCCCAAAATAAGTGGAATTTCTGAATTATGCCCTAAAATAAGGAGAATTTCTGTCTTTTTGCCTCAACATATAGGGAATTTCTGCCTTTTTGCCCCACAATTAGGGAAATTTCTGCAATTTTGCCCCAAAATAATTGGAATTTCTGAGTTTTGCTCCAAAATAAGGAGAATTTCTGTCTTTTTGCCCCAACATATAGGCAATTTCTGCATTTTTGCCCCACAATTAGGGGAATTTCTGCAATTTTGCTACAAAATATGGGGAATTTCTGCCTTTTTGATCGAAAATAAGAAGAATGCATACTTTTTTACCATAAAAAAGGGAAATTTCTTCATTTTTGCTTCAAAATAAGGGGAATTTCTGCTTTTTTGCCTCTAAATAAGTGGAATTTCTGTCTTTTTCCCCTAAAACAAAAGGAATTCCTTTCTTTTTTGCCCCAAAATAAAGAAAATTTCTGCCTTTTTTTCTTGAAATACGTAAAATTTCTGCAATTTTGCCCCAAAAGATGTGAAATTTCTCCAATTTTGCCCCAAAATAAGGGAAATTTCTGCAATTTCTCCCCAAAATAAAGGAAATTTCTGGAATTTTGCACCAAAATAAGTGGAATTTCTGAGTTTTGCCCCAAAATAAGGAGAATTTCTGTATTTTTGACCCAACATATAGAGAATTTCTGCCTTTTTGCCCCAGAATTAGGGGAATTTCTGCAAGTTAGCTCCAAAATACGGGGAATTTCTGCCTTTTTGCCTGAAAATAAGAAGAATGCATATCTTTTTGCCATAAAAAAGGGAAATTTCTCCATTTTTGCTCCAAAATAAGGGGAATTTCTGCTTTTTTGCCTCTAAATATGTGGAATTTCTGTCTTTTTCTCCCAAAAAATGGGAATTTCTGTATTTTTTGCCTCAAAATAAGAAAAATTCTGACTTATTTCCCTGAAGTAAGTGAAATTTCTGCAATTTTGCCCCAAAATATGAAAAATTTCTGCATTTTTGCCCCCAAATAAGGGGAATTTCAGCCTTTTTACCTCAAAATAATGGGAATTTCTGCATTTTTGCCACAAAATAAGTGAAATTTCTGCAATTTTTCCCCAAAATAAGGGAAATTCCTGCAATTTTGCCCCAAATAAGAGAAATTTCTGGAATTTTGCCCCAAAATAAGTGGAATTTCAGAGTTTTGCTCCAAAATAAGGAGAATTTCTGTCTTTTTGCCCTAACATATATGGAATTTCTGCCTTTTTGCCCCACAATTAGGGAAATTTCATCAATTTTGCCCCAAAATAATTGGAATCTCTGAGTTTTGCTCCAAAATAAGGAGAATTTCTGTCTTTTTGCCCCAACATATAGGCAATTTCTGAATTTTTGCCCCACAATTAGGGGAATTTCTGCAATTTTGCTACAAAATACGGGGAATTTCTGCCTTTTTGATCGAAAATAAGAAGAATGCATACTTTTTTACCATAAAAAAGGGAAATTTCTTCATTTTTGCTTCAAAATAAGGAGAATTTCTGCTTTTTTGCCTCTAAATAAGTGGAATTTCTGTCTTTTTCCCCTAAAACAAAAGGAATTCCTTTCTTTTTTGCCCCAAAATAAAGAAAATTTCTGCCTTTTTTCCTTGAAATAAGTAAAATTTCTGCAATTTTGCCCCAAAATATGTGAAATTTCTAAAATTTTGCCCCAAAATAAGGGAAATTTCTGCAATTTTGCCCCAAAATAAAGGAAATTTCTGGAATTTTGCACCAAAATAAGTGGAATTTCTGAGTTTTGCCCCAAAATAAGGAGAATTTCTGTATATTTGACCCAACATATAGAGAATTTCTGCCTTTTTGCCCCACAATTAGGGGAATTTCTGCAATTTTGCCCCAAAATAAGGGAAATTTCTGATTTTTGCCCCCAAGTAAGAAGAATTTAAGCCTTTTTACTTCAAAATAAGGGGAATTTCTGCATTTTTCCACAAAATATTAGGAATTACTGCCTTTTTTTTACAAAATAAGAAAATTTCTGCTTTTCTTCCCTGAAATAAGTCAAATTTCTGCAATTTTGCCCAAAAATGAGTGAAATTTCTTCAATTTTGCCTCAAAAGAAGGGAAATTTCTGGAATTTTGCCCCAAAATAAGTGGAATTTCTGAATTATGCCCTAAAATAAGGAGAATTTCTGTCTTTTTGCCTCAACATATAGGGAATTTCTGCCTTTTTGCCCCACAATTAGGGAAATTTCTGCAATTTTGCCCCAAAATAATTGGAATTTCTGAGTTTTGCTCCAAAATAAGGAGAATTTCTGTCTTTTTGCCCCAACATATAGGCAATTTCTGCATTTTTGCCCCACAATTAGGGGAATTTCTGCAATTTTGCTACAAAATATGGGGAATTTCTGCCTTTTTGATCGAAAATAAGAAGAATGCATACTTTTTTACCATAAAAAAGGGAAATTTCTTCATTTTTGCTTAAAAATAAGGGGAATTTCTGCTTTTTTGCCTCTAAATAAGTGGAATTTCTGTCTTTTTACCCCAAAACAAAAGGAATTCCTTTCTTTTTAGCCCCAAAATAAAGAAAATTTCTGCCTTTTTTCCTTGAAATAAGTGAAATTTCTGCAATTTTGCCCCAAAATATGTGAAATTTCTCCAATTTTGCCCCAAAATAAGGGAAATTTCTGCAATTTCGCCCCAAAATAAAGGAAATTTCTGGAATTTTGCACCAAAATAAGTGGAATTTGTGAGTTTTGCCCCAAAATAAGGAGAATTTCTGTATATTTGACCCAACATATAGAGAATTTCTGCCTTTTTGCCCCACAATTAGGGGAATTTCTGCAATTTTGCCCCAAAATAAGGGAAATTTCTAACTTTTTGCCCCCAAATAAGAATTTAAGCCTTTTTACCTCAAAATAAGGGGAATTTCTGCATTTTTGCCACAAAATATTAGGAATTACTGCCTTTTTTTTTACAAAATAAGAAAATTTCTGCTTTTCTTCCCTGAAATAAGTCAAATTTCTGCAATTTTGCCCCAAAAGAAGGGAAATTTCTGGAATTTTGCCCCAAAATAAGTGGAATTTCTGAGTTTTGCCCCAAAATAAAAAGAATTTCTGTCTTTTTGCCCCAACTTATAGGCAATTTCTGCCTTTTTGCCCCACAATTAGGGGAATTTCTGCAATTTAGCTCCAAAATACGGGGAATTTCTGCCTTTTTGCCCGAAAATAAGAAGAATGCATATCTTTTTGCCATAAAAAAGGGAAATTTCTTCATTTTTGCTCCAAAATAAGGGGAATTTCTGCTTTTTGCCTCTAAATATGTGGAATTTCTGTCTTTTTCTCCCAAAACAAAGGGAATTTCTGTATTTTTTGCCTCAAAATAAGGAAAAATTCTTACTTATTACCCTGAAGTAAGTGAAATTTCTGCAATTTTGCCCCAAAATATGAAAAATTTTTGCCTTTTTGCCACCAAATAAGGGGAATTTCAGCATTTTAACCTCAAAATAATGGGAATTTCTGCATTTTTGCCACAAAATATTAGAAATTTCTGCATTTTGCCATAAAATAAGGAAAATTTCTGCCTTTTTTCCCTGAAATAAGTGAAATTTCTGCAATTATGCCACAAAATATGTGAAATTTCTGCAATTTTGCCCCAAAATAAGAGAAATTTCTGCAATTTTGCCCTAAAATAAGGGAAATTTCTGGAATTTTGCCCCAAAATAAGTGGAATTTCAGAGTTTTGCTCCAAAAGAAGGAGAATTTCTGTCTTTTTGCCCTAACATATATGGAATTTCTGCCTTTTTGCCCCACAATTAGAAAAATTTCTGCAATTTTGCCCCAAAATAATTGGAATTTCTAAGTTTTGCTCCAAAATAAGGAGAATTTCTGTCTTTTTGCCCCAACATATAGGCAATTTCTGCATTTTTGCCCCACAATTAGGGGAATTTCTGCAATTTTGCTACAAAATACGGGGAATTTCTGCCTTTTTGCCCGAAAATAAGAAGAATGCATACTTTTTTACCATAAAAAATGGAAATTTCTTCATTTTTGCTTCAAATAAGGGGAATTTCTGCTTTTTTGCCTCTAAATATGTGGAATTTCTGTCTTTTTCCCCTAAAACAAAAGGAATTCCTTTCTTTTTGCCCCAAAATAAAGAAAATTTCTGCCTTTTTTTTTTGAAATAAGTAAAATTTCTGCAATTTTGCCCCAAAATATGTGAAGTTTCTCCAATTTTTTCCCAAAATAAGGGAAATTTCTGCAATTTCGCCCCCAAATAAAGAAAATTTCTGGAATTTTGCACCAAAATAAGTGGAATTTCTGAGTTTTGCCCCAAAATAAGGAGAATTTCTGTATTTTTGACCAAACATATAGAGAATTTCTGCCTTTTTGCCCCACAATTAGGGGAATCTCTGCAATTTTGCCCCAAAATAAGGAAATTTCTGACTTTTTGCCCCCAAATAAGATGAATTTCAGCCTTTTTACCTCAAAATAAGGGGAATTTCTGCATTTTTGCCACAAAATATTAGGAATTACTCCCTTTTTTCTACAAAATAAGAAAATTTCTGCTTTTCTTCCCTGAAATAAGTCAAATTTCTGCAATTTTGCCCCAAAATAAGTGAAATTTCTGCAATTTTGCCCCAAAAGAAGGGAAATTTCTGGAATTTTGCCCGAAAATAAGTGGAATTTCTGAGTTTTGCCACAAAATAAGGAGAATTTCTCTCTTTTTGCCCCTACATATAGGGAATTTCTGACTTTTTTCCCACAATTAGGGGAATTTCTGCAATTTAGCTCAAAAATACGGGGAATTTCTGCCTTTCTGCCCGAAAATATATAGAATGCATATCTTTTTGCCATAAAAAAGGGAAATTTCTTCATTTTTGCTCCAAAATAAGGGGAATTTCTGCTTTTTTGCCTCTAAATATGTGGAATTTCTGTCTTTTTCTCCCAAAACAAAGGGAATTTCTGTATTTTTTGCCTCAAAATAAAGAAAAATTGGAACTTATTACCCTGAAGTAAGTGAAATTTCTGCAATTTTGCCTCAAAATATGAAAAGTTTCTGCCTTTTTGCCCCCAAATAAGGGGAATTTCAGCCTTTTTACCTCAAAATAATGGGAATTTCTGCATTTTTGCCACAAAATATTAGAAATTTCAGCCTTTTGGCCATAAAATAAGGAAAATTTCTGCCTTTTTTCCATGAAATAAGTGAAATTTCAGCAATTTTGCCACAAAATAAGTGAAATTTCTGCAATTTTGCCCCAAAATAAGGGAAATTTCTGCAATTTTTCCCCAAAATAAGGGAAATTTCTGGAATTTTGCCCTAAAATAAGTGGAATTTCAGAGTTTTGCTCCAAAATAAGGAGAATTTCTGTCTTTTTGCCCTAACATATATGGAATTTCTGCCTTTTTGCCCCACAATTAGGGAAATTTCATCAATTTTGCCCCAAAATAATTGGAATCTCTGAGTTTTGCTCCAAAATAAGGAGAATTTCTGTCTTTTTGCCCCAACATATAGGCAATTTCTGAATTTTTGCCCCACAATTAGGGGAATTTCTGCAATTTTGCTACAAAATACGGGGAATTTCTGCCTTTTTGATCGAAAATAAGAAGAATGCATACTTTTTTACCATAAAAAAGGGAAATTTCTTCATTTTTGCTTCAAAATAAGGAGAATTTCTGCTTTTTTGCCTCTAAATAAGTGGAATTTCTGTCTTTTTCCCCTAAAACAAAAGGAATTCCTTTCTTTTTTGCCCCAAAATAAAGAAAATTTCTGCCTTTTTTCCTTGAAATAAGTAAAATTTCTGCAATTTTGCCCCAAAATATGTGAAATTTCTAAAATTTTGCCCCAAAATAAGGGAAATTTCTGCAATTTTGCCCCAAAATAAAGGAAATTTCTGGAATTTTGCACCAAAATAAGTGGAATTTCTGAGTTTTGCCCCAAAATAAGGAGAATTTCTGTATATTTGACCCAACATATAGAGAATTTCTGCCTTTTTGCCCCACAATTAGGGGAATTTCTGCAATTTTGCCCCAAAATAAGGGAAATTTCTGATTTTTGCCCCCAAGTAAGAAGAATTTAAGCCTTTTTACTTCAAAATAAGGGGAATTTCTGCATTTTTCCACAAAATATTTGGAATTACTGCCTTTTTTTTTACAAAATAAGAAAATTTCTGCTTTTCTTCCCTGAAATAAGTCAAATTTCTGCAATTTTGCCCAAAAATGAGTGAAATTTCTTCAATTTTGCCTCAAAAGAAGGGAAATTTCTGGAATTTTGCCCCAAAATAAGTGGAATTTCTGAATTATGCCCTAAAATAAGGAGAATTTCTGTCTTTTTGCCTCAACATATAGGGAATTTCTGCCTTTTTGCCCCACAATTAGGGAAATTTCTGCAATTTTGCCCCAAAATAATTGGAATTTCTGAGTTTTGCTCCAAAATAAGGAGAATTTCTGTCTTTTTGCCCCAACATATAGGCAATTTCTGCATTTTTGCCCCACAATTAGGGGAATTTCTGCAATTTTGCTACAAAATATGGGGAATTTCTGCCTTTTTGATCGAAAATAAGAAGAATGCATACTTTTTTACCATAAAAAAGGGAAATTTCTTCATTTTTGCTTCAAAATAAGGGGAATTTCTGCTTTTTTGCCTCTAAATAAGTGGAATTTCTGTCTTTTTCCCCTAAAACAAAAGGAATTCCTTTCTTTTTTGCCCCAAAATAAAGAAAATTTCTGCCTTTTTTTCTTGAAATACGTAAAATTTCTGCAATTTTGCCCCAAAAGATGTGAAATTTCTCCAATTTTGCCCCAAAATAAGGGAAATTTCTGCAATTTCTCCCCAAAATAAAGGAAATTTCTGGAATTTTGCACCAAAATAAGTGGAATTTCTGAGTTTTGCCCCAAAATAAGGAGAATTTCTGTATTTTTGACCCAACATATAGAGAATTTCTGCCTTTTTGCCCCAGAATTAGGGGAATTTCTGCAAGTTAGCTCCAAAATACGGGGAATTTCTGCCTTTTTGCCTGAAAATAAGAAGAATGCATATCTTTTTGCCATAAAAAAGGGAAATTTCTCCATTTTTGCTCCAAAATAAGGGGAATTTCTGCTTTTTTGCCTCTAAATATGTGGAATTTCTGTCTTTTTCTCCCAAAAAATGGGAATTTCTGTATTTTTTGCCTCAAAATAAGAAAAATTCTGACTTATTTCCCTGAAGTAAGTGAAATTTCTGCAATTTTGCCCCAAAATATGAAAAATTTCTGCATTTTTGCCCCCAAATAAGGGGAATTTCAGCCTTTTTACCTCAAAATAATGGGAATTTCTGCATTTTTGCCACAAAATAAGTGAAATTTCTGCAATTTTTCCCCAAAATAAGGGAAATTCCTGCAATTTTGCCCCAAATAAGAGAAATTTCTGGAATTTTGCCCCAAAATAAGTGGAATTACAGAGTTTTGCTCCAAAATAAGGAGAATTTCTGTCTTTTTCCCCTAACATATATGGAATTTCTGCCTTTTTGCCCCACAATTAGGGAAATTTCATCAATTTTGCCCCAAAATAATTGGAATCTCTGAGTTTTGCTCCAAAATAAGGAGAATTTCTGTCTTTTTGCCCCAACATATAGGCAATTTCTGAATTTTTGCCCCACAATTAGGGGAATTTCTGCAATTTTGCTACAAAATACGGGGAATTTCTGCCTTTTTGATCGAAAATAAGAAGAATGCATACTTTTTTACCATAAAAAAGGGAAATTTCTTCATTTTTGCTTCAAAATAAGGAGAATTTCTGCTTTTTTGCCTCTAAATAAGTGGAATTTCTGTCTTTTTCCCCTAAAACAAAAGGAATTCCTTTCTTTTTTGCCCCAAAATAAAGAAAATTTCTGCCTTTTTTCCTTGAAATAAGTAAAATTTCTGCAATTTTGCCCCAAAATATGTGAAATTTCTAAAATTTTGCCCCAAAATAAGGGAAATTTCTGCAATTTTGCCCCAAAATAAAGGAAATTTCTGGAATTTTGCACCAAAATAAGTGGAATTTCTGAGTTTTGCCCCAAAATAAGGAGAATTTCTGTATATTTGACCCAACATATAGAGAATTTCTGCCTTTTTGCCCCACAATTAGGGGAATTTCTGCAATTTTGCCCCAAAATAAGGGAAATTTCTGATTTTTGCCCCCAAGTAAGAAGAATTTAAGCCTTTTTACTTCAAAATAAGGGGAATTTCTGCATTTTTCCACAAAATATTAGGAATTACTGCCTTTTTTTTACAAAATAAGAAAATTTCTGCTTTTCTTCCCTGAAATAAGTCAAATTTCTGCAATTTTGCCCAAAAATGAGTGAAATTTCTTCAATTTTGCCTCAAAAGAAGGGAAATTTCTGGAATTTTGCCCCAAAATAAGTGGAATTTCTGAATTATGCCCTAAAATAAGGAGAATTTCTGTCTTTTTGCCTCAACATATAGGGAATTTCTGCCTTTTTGCCCCACAATTAGGGAAATTTCTGCAATTTTGCCCCAAAATAATTGGAATTTCTGAGTTTTGCTCCAAAATAAGGAGAATTTCTGTCTTTTTGCCCCAACATATAGGCAATTTCTGCATTTTTGCCCCACAATTAGGGGAATTTCTGCAATTTTGCTACAAAATATGGGGAATTTCTGCCTTTTTGATCGAAAATAAGAAGAATGCATACTTTTTTACCATAAAAAAGGGAAATTTCTTCATTTTTGCTTAAAAATAAGGGGAATTTCTGCTTTTTTGCCTCTAAATAAGTGGAATTTCTGTCTTTTTACCCCAAAACAAAAGGAATTCCTTTCTTTTTAGCCCCAAAATAAAGAAAATTTCTGCCTTTTTTCCTTGAAATAAGTGAAATTTCTGCAATTTTGCCCCAAAATATGTGAAATTTCTCCAATTTTGCCCCAAAATAAGGGAAATTTCTGCAATTTCGCCCCAAAATAAAGGAAATTTCTGGAATTTTGCACCAAAATAAGTGGAATTTGTGAGTTTTGCCCCAAAATAAGGAGAATTTCTGTATATTTGACCCAACATATAGAGAATTTCTGCCTTTTTGCCCCACAATTAGGGGAATTTCTGCAATTTTGCCCCAAAATAAGGGAAATTTCTAACTTTTTGCCCCCAAATAAGAATTTAAGCCTTTTTACCTCAAAATAAGGGGAATTTCTGCATTTTTGCCACAAAATATTAGGAATTACTGCCTTTTTTTTTACAAAATAAGAAAATTTCTGCTTTTCTTCCCTGAAATAAGTCAAATTTCTGCAATTTTGCCCCAAAAGAAGGGAAATTTCTGGAATTTTGCCCCAAAATAAGTGGAATTTCTGAGTTTTGCCCCAAAATAAAAAGAATTTCTGTCTTTTTGCCCCAACTTATAGGCAATTTCTGCCTTTTTGCCCCACAATTAGGGGAATTTCTGCAATTTAGCTCCAAAATACGGGGAATTTCTGCCTTTTTGCCCGAAAATAAGAAGAATGCATATCTTTTTGCCATAAAAAAGGGAAATTTCTTCATTTTTGCTCCAAAATAAGGGGAATTTCTGCTTTTTGCCTCTAAATATGTGGAATTTCTGTCTTTTTCTCCCAAAACAAAGGGAATTTCTGTATTTTTTGCCTCAAAATAAGGAAAAATTCTTACTTATTACCCTGAAGTAAGTGAAATTTCTGCAATTTTGCCCCAAAATATGAAAAATTTTTGCCTTTTTGCCACCAAATAAGGGGAATTTCAGCATTTTAACCTCAAAATAATGGGAATTTCTGCATTTTTGCCACAAAATATTAGAAATTTCTGCATTTTGCCATAAAATAAGGAAAATTTCTGCCTTTTTTCCCTGAAATAAGTGAAATTTCTGCAATTATGCCACAAAATATGTGAAATTTCTGCAATTTTGCCCCAAAATAAGAGAAATTTCTGCAATTTTGCCCTAAAATAAGGGAAATTTCTGGAATTTTGCCCCAAAATAAGTGGAATTTCAGAGTTTTGCTCCAAAAGAAGGAGAATTTCTGTCTTTTTGCCCTAACATATATGGAATTTCTGCCTTTTTGCCCCACAATTAGGGAAATTTCTGCAATTTTGCCCCAAAATAATTGGAATTTCTAAGTTTTGCTCCAAAATAAGGAGAATTTCTGTCTTTTTGCCCCAACATATAGGCAATTTCTGCATTTTTGCCCCACAATTAGGGGAATTTCTGCAATTTTGCTACAAAATACGGGGAATTTCTGCCTTTTTGCCCGAAAATAAGAAGAATGCATACTTTTTTACCATAAAAAATGGAAATTTCTTCATTTTTGCTTCAAATAAGGGGAATTTCTGCTTTTTTGCCTCTAAATATGTGGAATTTCTGTCTTTTTCCCCTAAAACAAAAGGAATTCCTTTCTTTTTGCCCCAAAATAAAGAAAATTTCTGCCTTTTTTTTTTGAAATAAGTAAAATTTCTGCAATTTTGCCCCAAAATATGTGAAGTTTCTCCAATTTTTTCCCAAAATAAGGGAAATTTCTGCAATTTCGCCCCCAAATAAAGAAAATTTCTGGAATTTTGCACCAAAATAAGTGGAATTTCTGAGTTTTGCCCCAAAATAAGGAGAATTTCTGTATTTTTGACCAAACATATAGAGAATTTCTGCCTTTTTGCCCCACAATTAGGGGAATCTCTGCAATTTTGCCCCAAAATAAGGAAATTTCTGACTTTTTGCCCCCAAATAAGATGAATTTCAGCCTTTTTACCTCAAAATAAGGGGAATTTCTGCATTTTTGCCACAAAATATTAGGAATTACTCCCTTTTTTCTACAAAATAAGAAAATTTCTGCTTTTCTTCCCTGAAATAAGTCAAATTTCTGCAATTTTGCCCCAAAATAAGTGAAATTTCTGCAATTTTGCCCCAAAAGAAGGGAAATTTCTGGAATTTTGCCCGAAAATAAGTGGAATTTCTGAGTTTTGCCACAAAATAAGGAGAATTTCTCTCTTTTTGCCCCTACATATAGGGAATTTCTGACTTTTTTCCCACAATTAGGGGAATTTCTGCAATTTAGCTCAAAAATACGGGGAATTTCTGCCTTTCTGCCCGAAAATATATAGAATGCATATCTTTTTGCCATAAAAAAGGGAAATTTCTTCATTTTTGCTCCAAAATAAGGGGAATTTCTGCTTTTTTGCCTCTAAATATGTGGAATTTCTGTCTTTTTCTCCCAAAACAAAGGGAATTTCTGTATTTTTTGCCTCAAAATAAAGAAAAATTGGAACTTATTACCCTGAAGTAAGTGAAATTTCTGCAATTTTGCCTCAAAATATGAAAAGTTTCTGCCTTTTTGCCCCCAAATAAGGGGAATTTCAGCCTTTTTACCTCAAAATAATGGGAATTTCTGCATTTTTGCCACAAAATATTAGAAATTTCAGCCTTTTGGCCATAAAATAAGGAAAATTTCTGCCTTTTTTCCATGAAATAAGTGAAATTTCAGCAATTTTGCCACAAAATAAGTGAAATTTCTGCAATTTTGCCCCAAAATAAGGGAAATTTCTGCAATTTTTCCCCAAAATAAGGGAAATTTCTGGAATTTTGCCCTAAAATAAGTGGAATTTCAGAGTTTTGCTCCAAAATAAGGAGAATTTCTGTCTTTTTGCCCTAACATATATGGAATTTCTGCCTTTTTGCCCCACAATTAGGGAAATTTCATCAATTTTGCCCCAAAATAATTGGAATCTCTGAGTTTTGCTCCAAAATAAGGAGAATTTCTGTCTTTTTGCCCCAACATATAGGCAATTTCTGAATTTTTGCCCCACAATTAGGGGAATTTCTGCAATTTTGCTACAAAATACGGGGAATTTCTGCCTTTTTGATCGAAAATAAGAAGAATGCATACTTTTTTACCATAAAAAAGGGAAATTTCTTCATTTTTGCTTCAAAATAAGGAGAATTTCTGCTTTTTTGCCTCTAAATAAGTGGAATTTCTGTCTTTTTCCCCTAAAACAAAAGGAATTCCTTTCTTTTTTGCCCCAAAATAAAGAAAATTTCTGCCTTTTTTCCTTGAAATAAGTAAAATTTCTGCAATTTTGCCCCAAAATATGTGAAATTTCTAAAATTTTGCCCCAAAATAAGGGAAATTTCTGCAATTTTGCCCCAAAATAAAGGAAATTTCTGGAATTTTGCACCAAAATAAGTGGAATTTCTGAGTTTTGCCCCAAAATAAGGAGAATTTCTGTATATTTGACCCAACATATAGAGAATTTCTGCCTTTTTGCCCCACAATTAGGGGAATTTCTGCAATTTTGCCCCAAAATAAGGGAAATTTCTGATTTTTGCCCCCAAGTAAGAAGAATTTAAGCCTTTTTACTTCAAAATAAGGGGAATTTCTGCATTTTTCCACAAAATATTTGGAATTACTGCCTTTTTTTTTACAAAATAAGAAAATTTCTGCTTTTCTTCCCTGAAATAAGTCAAATTTCTGCAATTTTGCCCAAAAATGAGTGAAATTTCTTCAATTTTGCCTCAAAAGAAGGGAAATTTCTGGAATTTTGCCCCAAAATAAGTGGAATTTCTGAATTATGCCCTAAAATAAGGAGAATTTCTGTCTTTTTGCCTCAACATATAGGGAATTTCTGCCTTTTTGCCCCACAATTAGGGAAATTTCTGCAATTTTGCCCCAAAATAATTGGAATTTCTGAGTTTTGCTCCAAAATAAGGAGAATTTCTGTCTTTTTGCCCCAACATATAGGCAATTTCTGCATTTTTGCCCCACAATTAGGGGAATTTCTGCAATTTTGCTACAAAATATGGGGAATTTCTGCCTTTTTGATCGAAAATAAGAAGAATGCATACTTTTTTACCATAAAAAAGGGAAATTTCTTCATTTTTGCTTCAAAATAAGGGGAATTTCTGCTTTTTTGCCTCTAAATAAGTGGAATTTCTGTCTTTTTCCCCTAAAACAAAAGGAATTCCTTTCTTTTTTGCCCCAAAATAAAGAAAATTTCTGCCTTTTTTTCTTGAAATACGTAAAATTTCTGCAATTTTGCCCCAAAAGATGTGAAATTTCTCCAATTTTGCCCCAAAATAAGGGAAATTTCTGCAATTTCTCCCCAAAATAAAGGAAATTTCTGGAATTTTGCACCAAAATAAGTGGAATTTCTGAGTTTTGCCCCAAAATAAGGAGAATTTCTGTATTTTTGACCCAACATATAGAGAATTTCTGCCTTTTTGCCCCAGAATTAGGGGAATTTCTGCAAGTTAGCTCCAAAATACGGGGAATTTCTGCCTTTTTGCCTGAAAATAAGAAGAATGCATATCTTTTTGCCATAAAAAAGGGAAATTTCTCCATTTTTGCTCCAAAATAAGGGGAATTTCTGCTTTTTTGCCTCTAAATATGTGGAATTTCTGTCTTTTTCTCCCAAAAAATGGGAATTTCTGTATTTTTTGCCTCAAAATAAGAAAAATTCTGACTTATTTCCCTGAAGTAAGTGAAATTTCTGCAATTTTGCCCCAAAATATGAAAAATTTCTGCATTTTTGCCCCCAAATAAGGGGAATTTCAGCCTTTTTACCTCAAAATAATGGGAATTTCTGCATTTTTGCCACAAAATAAGTGAAATTTCTGCAATTTTTCCCCAAAATAAGGGAAATTCCTGCAATTTTGCCCCAAATAAGAGAAATTTCTGGAATTTTGCCCCAAAATAAGTGGAATTACAGAGTTTTGCTCCAAAATAAGGAGAATTTCTGTCTTTTTCCCCTAACATATATGGAATTTCTGCCTTTTTGCCCCACAATTAGGGAAATTTCTGCAATTTTGCCCCAAAATATGTGGAATTTCTGAGTTTTGCTCCAAAATAAGGAGAATTTCTGTCTTTTTGCCCAAACATATAGGCAATTTCTGCCTTTTTGCCCCACAAGTAGGGGAATTTCTGCAATTTTGCTACAAAATACGGGGAATTTCTGCTTTTTTGCCCGAAAATAAGAAGAATGCATACTTTTTTACCATAAAAAAGGGAAATTTCTTCATTTTTGCTTCAAAATAAGGGGAATTTCTGCTTTTTTGCCTCTAAATAAGTTGAATTTCTGTCTTTTTACCCCAAAACAAAAGGAATTCCTTTCTGTTTTGCCCCAAAATAAAGAAAATTTCTGCCTTTTTTCCTTGAAATAAGTAAAATTTCTTCAATTTTGCCCCAAAATATGTGAAATTTCTCCAATTTTGCCGCAAAATAAGGGAAATTTCTGCAATTTTGCCCCAAAATAGAGGAAATTTATGGAATTTTGCACCAAAATAAGTGGAATTTCTGAGTTTTGCCCCAAAATAAGGAGAATTTCTGTATTTTTGACCCGACATATAGAGAATTTCTGCCTTTTTGCCCCACAATTAGGGGAATTTCTGCAATTTTGCCCCAAAATAAGTGAAATTTCTGACTTTTTGCCCCCAAATACGAAGAATTTAAGCCTTTTTACCTCAAAATATAGGGAATTTCTGCATTTTTGCCACAAAATATTAGGAATTACTGCCTTTTTTCTACAAAATAAGAAAATTTCTGCTTTTCTTCCCTGAAATAAGTCAAATTTCTGCAATTATGCCACAAAATAAGTGAAATTTCTGCAATTTGGCCCCAAAAGAAGGGAAATTTCTGGAATTTTGCCCCAAAATAAGTGGAATTTCTGAGTTTTGCCCCAAAATAAGGAGAATTTCTGTCTTTTTGCCCCAACATATAGGGAATTTCTGCCTTTTTGCCCCACAATTAGGGGAATTTCTGCAATTTAGCTCCAAAATACGGGGAATTTCTGCCTTTTTGCCCGAAAATAAGAAGAATGCATACCTTTTTGCCATAAAAAAGTAAAATTTCTTCATTTTGCTTCAAAATAAGGGGAATTTCTGCTTTTTTGCCTCTAAATAAGTGGAATTTCTGTCTTTTTCCCCTTAAACAAAAAGAATTCCTTTCTTTTTTGCCCCAAAATACAGAAAATTTCTGCCTTTTTCCTTGAAATACGTCAAATTTCTGCAATTTTGCCCCAAAAGATGTGAAATTTCTCCAATTTTGCCCTAAAATAAGGGAAATTTCTGCATTTTCACCCCTAAATAAAGGAAATTTCTGGAATTTTGCACCAAAATAAGTGGAATTTCTGAGTTTTGCCCCAAAATAAGGAGAATTTCTGTATTTTTGACCCAACATATAGAGAATTTCTGCCTTTTTGCCCCACAATTAGGGGAATTTCTGCAATTTTGCCCCAAAATAAGTGAAATTTCTGATTTTTGCCCCCAAATAAGAAGAATTTAAGCCTTTTTACCTCAAAATAAGGGGAATTTCTGCATTTTTGCCACAAAATATTAGGAATTGCTGCCTTTTTTTTACAAAATAAGAAAATTTCTGCTTTTCTTCCCTGAAATAAGTCAAATTTCTGCAATATTGCCCCAAAATAAGTGAAATTTCTTTAATTTTGCCTCAAAAGAAGGGAAATTTTTGGAATTTTGCACCAAAATAAGTGGAATTTCTGAGTTTTGCCCCAAAATAAGGAGAATTTCTGTCTTTTTGCCCCAACATATAGGGAATTTCTGCTTATTGCCCCACAATTAGGGGAATTTCTGCAATTTAGCTCCAAAATACGGGGAATTTCTGCCTTTTTGCCTGAAAATAAGAAGAATGCATATCTTTTTGCCATAAAAAAGGGAAATTTCTTCATTTTTGCTCCAAAATAAGGGGAATTTCTGCTTTTTTGCCTCTAAATATGTGGAATTTCTGTCTTTTTCTCCCAAAAAAAGGGAATTTCTGTATTTTTTGCCTCAAAATAAGAAAAATTCTGACTTATTACCCTGAAAAGTGAAATTTCTAGAATTTTGCCCCAAAATAGGAAAAATTTCTGCATTTTTGCCCCCAAATAAGGGGAATTTCAGCCTTTTTACCTCAAAATAATGGGAATTTCTGCATTTTTGCCACAAAATAAGTGAAATTTCTGCAATTTTGCCCCAAAATAAGGGAAATTCCTGCAATTTTGCCCCAAAATAAGAGAAATTTCTGGAATTTTGCCCCAAAATAAGTGGAATTTCAGAGTTTTGCTCCAAAATAAGGAGAATTTCTGTCTTTTTCCCCTAACATATATGGAATTTCTGCCTTTTTGCCCCACAATTAGGTAAATTTCTGCAATTTTGCCCCAAAATAAGTGGAATTTCTGAGTTTTGCCCCAAAATAAGGAGAATTTCTGTCTTTTTGCCCCAACATATAGGCAATTTCTGCCTTTTTGCCCCACAAGTAGGGGAATTTCTGCAATTTTGCTACAAAATACGGGGAATTTCTGCTTTTTTGCCCGAAAATAAGAAGAATGCATACTTTTTTATTATAAAAAAGGGAAATTTCTTCATTTTTGCTTCAAAATAAGGGGAATTTCTGCTTTTTTGCCTCTAAATAAGTTGAATTTCTGTATTTTTACCCCAAAACAAAAAGAATTCCTTTCTTTTTTGCCCCAAAATAAAGAAAATTTCTGCAATTTTGCCCCAAAATATGTGAAATTTCTAAAATTTTGCCCCAAAATAAGGGAAATTTCTGCAATTTTGCCCCAAAATAAAGGAAATTTATGGAATTTTGCACCAAAATAAGTGGAATTTCTGAGTTTTGCCCCAAAATAAGGAGAATTTCTGTATTTTTGACCCAACATATAGAGAATTTCTGCCTTTTTGCCCCACAATTAGGGGAATTTCTGCATTTTTGCCACAAAATATTAGGAATTACTGCCTTTTTTCTACAAAATAAGAAAATTTCTGCTTTTCTTCCCTGAAATAAGTCAAATTTCTGCAATTTTGCCACAAAATAAGTGAAATTTCTGCAATTTGGCCCCAAAAGA
Source organism: Micromys minutus (assembly GCF_963924665.1). NCBI lineage: Eukaryota > Metazoa > Chordata > Mammalia > Rodentia > Muridae > Micromys > Micromys minutus. Next base: position 807,217 of record NW_027667727.1, read on the forward strand.
AGGGAAATTTCTGGAATTTTGCCCCAAAATAAGTGGAATTTCAGAGTTTTGCTCCAAAATAAGGAGAATTTCTGTCTTTTTCCCCTAACATATATGGAATTTCTGCCTTTTTGCCCCACAATTAGGTAAATTTCTGCAATTTGCCCCAAAATAAGTGGAATTTCTGAGTTTTGCCCCAAAATAAGGAGAATTTCTGTTTTTTTTGACCCAACATATAGAGAATTTCTGCCTTTTTGCCCCACAATTAGGGGAATTTCTGCAATTTTGCCCCAAAATAAGGGAAATTTCTGACTTTTTGCCCCCAAATATGAAGAATTTCAGCCTTTTTACCTCAAAATAAGGGGAATTTCTGCATTTTTGCTACAAAATAAGGGTAATTTCTTCCTTTTTGCCCGAAAATAAGAAGAATGCATACCTTTTTGCCATAAAAAATGGAAATTTCTTGATTTTTGCTCCAAAAATAGGGGAATTTCTGCTTTTTTGCCTCTAAATAAGTGGAATTTCTGTCTTTTCCCCCCAAAACAAAGGGAATTTCTGTCTTTTTTGCCCCAAAATAAGAAAAAATTCTGACTTATTACCCTGAAGTAAGTGAAATTTCTGCAATTTTGCCCCAAAATATGGGAAATTTCTGCCTTTTTGCCCCCAAATAACGGGAATTTCAGGCTTTTTACCTCAAAATAAGGGGAATTTCTGCATTTTTGCCACAAAATATTAGGAATTTCTGCTTTTTGCCCCAAAATAAGGAAAATTTCTGCCTTTTTTTACTGAAATAAGTAAAATTTCTGCAATTTTGCCCCAAAATAAGTGAAATTTCTGCAATTTTGCCCCAAAATAAGGGAAATTTCTAAAATTTTGCCCCAAAATAAGTGGAATTTCTGAGTTTTGCCCACAAATAAGGAGAATTTCTGTCTTTTTGCCCCAACATATAGGCAATTTCTGCATTTTTGCCCCACAATTAGGGGAATTTCTGCAATTTTGCTCCAAAATACGGGGAATTTCTGCCTTTTTGCCCGAAAATAAGAAGAATGCATATCTTTTTGCCATAAAAAAGGGAAATTTCTTCATTTTTGCTCCAAAATAAGGGGAATTTCTGCTTTTTTGCCTTTAAATATGTGGAATTTCTGTCTTTTTCTCCCCAAAAAAGGGAATTTCTGTATTTTTTGCCTCAAAATAAGAAAAATTCTGACTTATTACCCTGAAGTAAGTGAAATTTCTGCAATTTTGCCCCAAAATATGGGAAATTTCTGCCTTTTTGCCCCCAAATAACGGGAATTTCAGGCTTTTTACCTCAAAATAAGGGGAATTTCTGCATTTTTGCCACAAAATATTAGGAATTTCTGCTTTTTGCCCCAAAATAAGGAAAATTTCTGCCTTTTTTTACTGAAATAAGTAAAATTTCTGCAATTTTGCCCCAAAATAAGTGAAATTTCTGCAATTTTGCCCCAAAATAAGGGAAATTTCTAAAATTTTGCCCCAAAATAAGTGGAATTTCTGAGTTTTGCCCACAAATAAGGAGAATTTCTGTCTTTTTGCCCCAACATATAGGCAATTTCTGCATTTTTGCCCCACAATTAGGGGAATTTCTGCAATTTTGCTCCAAAATACGGGGAATTTCTGCCTTTTTGCCCGAAAATAAGAAGAATGCATATCTTTTTGCCATATAAAAGGGAAATTTCTTCATTTTTGCTCCAAAATAAGGGGAATTTCTGCTTTTTTGCCTTTAAATATGTGGAATTTCTGTCTTTTTCTCCCCAAAAAAGGGAATTTCTGTATTTTTTGCCTCAAAATAAGAAAAATTCTGACTTATTACCCTGAAGTAAGTGAAATTTCTGCAATTTTGCCCCAAAATATGAAAATTTCTGCATTTTTGCGCACAAATAAGGGGAATTTCAGCCTTTTTACCTCAAAATAATGGGAATTTCTGCATTTTTGCCACAAAATAAGTGAAATTTCTGCAATTTTGCCCCAAAATAAGGGAAATTCCTGCAATTTTGCCCCAAAATAAGGGAAATTTCTGGAATTTTGCCCCAAAATAAGTGGAATTTCAGAGTTTTGCTCCAAAATAAAGAGAATTTCTGTATTTTTCCCCTAACATATATGGAATTTCTGCCCTTTTTGCCCCACAATTAGGAAAATTTCTACAATTTTGCCCCAAAATAAGTGGAATTTCTGAGTTTTGCTCCAAAATAAGGAGAATTTCTGTCTTTTTGCCCCAACATATAGGCAATTTCTGCCTTTTTGCCCCACAAGTAGGGGAATTTCTGCAATTTTGCTACAAAATACGTGGAATTTCTGCTTTTTTGCCCGAAAATAAGAAGAATGCATACTTTTTTACCATAAAAAAGGGAAATTTCTTCATTTTTGCTTCAAAATAAGGGGAATTCCTGCTTTTTTGCCTCTAAATAAGTGGAATTTCTGTCTTTTTACCCCAAAAAAAAGGAATTCCTTTCTTTTTAGCCCCAAAATAAAGAAAATTTCTGCATTTTTCCCTTGAAACAAGTAAAATTTCTGCAATTTTGCCCCAAAATATGTGAAATTTCTCCAATTTTGCCCCAAAATAAGGGAAATTTCTGCAATTTCGCCCCAAAATAAAGGAAATTTCTGAAATTTTGCACCAAAATAAGTGGAATTTCTGAGTTTTGCCCCAAAATAAATAGAATTTCTGTATTTTTGACCCAACATATAGAGAATTTCTGCCTTTTTGCCCCACAATTAGGGGAATTTCTGCAATTTTGCCCCAAAATAAGGGAAATTTCTGACTTTTTGCCCCCAAATAAGAATTTAAGCCTTTTTACCTCAAAATAAAGGGAATTTCTGCATTTTTGCCACAAAATATTAGGAATTACTGCCTTTTTTCTACAAAATAAGAAAATTTCTGCTTTTCTTCCCTGAAATAAGTCAAATTTCTGCAATTTTGCCCCAAAAGAAGGGAAATTTCTGGAATTTTGCCCCAAAATAAGTGGAATTTCTGAGTTTTGCCCCAAAATAAGGAGAATTTCTGTCTTTTTGCCCCAACATATAGGGAATTTCTGCCTTATTGCCCCACAATTAGGGGAATTTCTGCAATTTAGCTCCAAAATACGGGGAATTTCTGCCTTTTTGCCCGAAAATAAGAAGAATGCATATCTTTTTGCCATAAAAAAGGGAAATTTCTTCATTTTTGCTCCAAAATAAGGGGAATTTCTGCTTTTTGCCTCTAAATATGTGGAATTTCTGTCTTTTTCTCCCAAAACAAAGGGAATTTCTGTATTTTTTGCCTCAAAATAAGGAAAAATTCTTACTTATTACCCTGAAGTAAGTGAAATTTCTGCAATTTTGCCCCGAAATATGAAAAATTTTTGCCTTTTTGCCCCCAAATAAGGGGAATTTCAGAATTTTAACCTCAAAATAATGGGAATTTCTGGATTTTTGCCACAAAATATTAGAAATTTCTGCATTTTGCCATAAAATAAGGAAAATTTCTGCCTTTTTTCCCTGAAATAAGTGAAATTTCTGCAATTATGCCACAAAATATGTGAAATTTCTGCAATTTTGCCCCAAAATAAGAGAAATTTCTGCAATTTTGCCCTAAAATAAGGGAAATTTCTGGAATTTTGCCCCAAAATAAGTGGAATTTCAGAGTTTTGCTCCAAAAGAAGGAGAATTTCTGTTTTTTTGCCCTAACATATATGGAATTTCTGCCTTTTTGCCCCACAATTAGGGAAATTTCTGCAATTTTGCCCCAAAATAATTGGAATTTCTAAGTTTTGCTCCAAAATAAGGAGAATTTCTGTCTTTTTGCCCCAACATATAGGCAATTTCTGCATTTTTGCCCCACAATTAGGGGAATTTCTGCAATTTTGCTACAAAATACGGGGAATTTCTGCCTTTTTGCCCGAAAATAAGAAGAATGCATACTTTTTTACCATAAAAAATGGAAATTTCTTCATTTTTGCTTCAAATAAGGGGAATTTCTGCTTTTTTGCCTCTAAATATGTGGAATTTCTGTCTTTTTCCCCTAAAACAAAAGGAATTCCTTTCTTTTTTGCCCCAAAATAAAGAAAATTTCTGCCTTTTTTCCTTGAAATAAGTAAAATTTCTGCAATTTTGCCCCAAAATATGTGAAGGTTCTCCAATTTTGCCCCAAAATAAGGGAAATTTCTGCAATTTCGACCCCAAATAAAGAAAATTTCTGGAATTTTGCACCAAAATAAGTGGAATTTCTGAGTTTTGCCCCAAAATAAGGAGAATTTCTGTATTTTTGACCAAACATATAGAGAATTTCTGTTTTTTTGCCCCACAATTAGGGGAGTTTCTGCAATTTTGACCCAAAATAAGGGAAATTTCTGACTTTTTGCCCCCAAATACGAAGAATTTCAGCCTTTTTACCTCAAAATAAGAAGAATTTCTGCATTTTTCCCACAAAATATTAGGAATTACTCTTTTTTTTCTACAAAATAAGAAAATTTCTGCATTTCTTCCCTGAAATAAGTCAAATTTCTGCAATTTTGCCCCAAAATAAGTGAAATTTCTGCAATTATGGCCCAAAAAAAAGGGAAATTTCTGGAATTTTGCCCGAAAATAAGTGGAATTTCTGAGTTTTGCCACAAAATAAAAAGAATTTCTGTCTTTTTGCCTCTACATATAGGGAATTTCTGCCTTTTTTCCCACAATTAGGGGAATTTCTGCAATTTAGCTCAAAAATACGGGGAATTTCTGCCTTTCTGCCCGAAAATATATAGAATAAATATCTTTTTGCCATAAAAAAGGGAAATTTCTTCATTTTTGCTCCAAAATAAGGGGAATTTCTGCTTTTTTGCCTCTAAATATGTGGAATTTCTGTCTTTTTCTCCCAAAAGAGAATTTCTGTATTTTTTGCCTCAAAAAAAAGAAAAATTGGAACTTATTACCCTGAAGTAAGTGAAATTTCTGCACTTTTGCCTCAAAATATGAAAAGTTTCTGCCTTTTTGCCCCCAAATAAGGGGAATTTCAGCCTTTTTATCTCAAAATAATGGGAATTTCTGCATTTTTGCCACAAAATATTAGAAATTTCAGCCTTTTGGCCATAAAATAAGGAAAATTTCTGCCTTTTTTCCCTGAAATAAGTGAAATTTCAGCAATTTTGCCACAAAATAAGTGAAATTTCTGCAATTTTGCCCAAAAATAAGGGAAATTTCTGCAATTTTTCCCCAAAATAAGGGAAATTTCTGGAATTTTTCCCCAAAATAAGTGGAATTTCAGAGTTTTGCTCCAAAATAAGGAGAATTTCTGTCTTTTTGCCCTAACATATATGGAATTTCTGCCTTTTTGCCCCACAATTAGGGAAATTTCTGCAATATTGCCCCAAAATAATTGGAATTTCTGAGTTTTGCTCCAAAATAAGGAGAATTTCTGTCTTTTTGCCCCAACATATAGGCAATTTCTGAATTTTTGCCCCACAATTAGGGGAATTTCTGCAATTTTGCTACAAAATACGGGGAATTTCTGCCTTTTTGATCGAAAATAAGAAGAATGCATACTTTTTTACCATAAGAAAGGGAAATTTCTTCATTTTTGCTTCAAAATAAGGAGAATTTCTGCTTTTTTGCCTCTAAATAAGTGGAATTTCTGTCTTTTTCCCCTAAAACAAAAGGAATTCCTTTCTTTTTTGCCCCAAAATAAAGAAAATTTCTGCCTTTTTTCCTTGAAATAAGTAAAATTTCTGCAATTTTGCCCCAAAATATGTGAAATTTCTTCAATTTTGCCCCAAAATAAGGGAAATTTCTGCAATTTTGCCCCAAAATAAAGGAAATTTCTGGAATTTTGCACCAAAATAAGTGGAATTTCTGAGTTTTGCCCCAAAATAAGGAGAATTTCTGTATTTTTGACCCAACATATAGAGAATTTCTGCCTTTTTGCCCCACAATTAGGGGAATTTCTGCAATTTTGCCCCAAAATAAGGGAAATTTCTGATTTTTGCCCCCAAGTAAGAAGAATTTAAGCCTTTTTACTTCAAAATAAAGGGAATTTCTGCATTTTTCCACAAAATATTAGGAATTACTGCCTTTTTTTTACAAAATAAGAAAATTTCTGCTTTTCTTCCCTGAAATAAGCCAAATTTCTGCAATTTTGCCCAAAAATAAGTGAAATTTCTTCAATTTTGCCTCAAAAGAAGGGAAATTTCTGGTATTTTGCTCCAAAATAAGTGGAATTTCTGAATTTTGCCCTAAAATAAGGAGAATTTCTGTCTTTTTGCCCCAACATATAGGGAATTTCTGCCTTTTTGCCCCACAATTAGGGAAATTTCTGCAATTTTGCCCCAAAATAATTGGAATTTCTGAGTTTTGCTCCAAAATAAGGAGAATTTCTGTATTTTTGCCCCAACATATAGGCAATTTCTGCATTTTTGCCCCACAATTAGGGGAATTTCTGCAATTTAGCTCCAAAATACGGGGAATTTCTGCCTTTTTGCCCGAAAATAAGAAGAATGCATATCTTTTTGCCATAAAAAAGTAAAATTTCTTCATTTTTGCTTCAAAATAAGGGGAATTTCTGCTTTTTTGCCTCTAAATAAGTGGAATTTCTGTCTTTTTCCTCTAAAACAAAAAGAATTCCTTTCTTTTTTGCCCCAAAATAAAGAAAATTTCTGCCTTTTTTCCTTGAAATACGTCAAATTTCTGCAATTTTGCCCCAAAAGATGTGAAATTTCTCCAATTTTGCCCCAAAATAAGGGAAATTTCTGCAATTTCGCCCCAAAATAATGGAAATTTCTGGAATTTTGCACCAAAATAAGTGGAATTTCTGAGTTTTGCCCCAAAATAAGGAGAATTTCTGTATTTTTGACCCAACATATAGAGAATTTCTGCCTTTTTGCCCCACAATTAGGGGAATTTCTGCAATTTTGCCCCAAAATAAGGGAAATTTCTGATTTTTGCCCCCAAATAAGAAGAATTTAAGCCTTTTTACCTCAAAATAAGGGGAATTTCTGCATTTTTGCCACAAAATATTAGGTATTGCTGCCTTTTTTTTACAAAATAAGAAAATTTCTGCTTTTCTTCCCTGAAATAAGTCAAATTTCTGCAATATTGCCCCAAAATAAGTGAAATTTCTTCAATTTTGCCTCAAGAGAAGGGAAATTTCTGGAATTTTGCCCCAAAATAAGTGGAATTTCTGAGTTTTGCCCTAATATAAGGAGAATTTCTGTATTTATGCCCCAACATATAGGGAATTTCTGCCTTTTTGCCCCACAATTAGGGGAATTTCTGCAATTTAGCTCCAAAATACGGGGAATTTCTGCCTTTTTGCCTGAAAATTAGGAGAATGCATATCTTTTTGCCATAAAAAAGGGAAATTTCTTCATTTTTGCTCCAAAATAAGGGGAATTTCTGCTTTTTTGCCTCTAAATATGTGGAATTTCTGTCTTTTTCTCCCAAAAAATGGGAATTTCTGTATTTCTTGCCTCAAAATAAGAAAAATTCTGACTTATTACCCTGAAGTAAGTGAAATTTCTGCAATTTTGCCCCAAAATATGAAAAATTTCTGCATTTTTGCCCCCAAATAAGGGGAATTTCAGCCTTTTTACCTCAAAATAATGGGAATTTCTGCATTTTTGCCACAAAATAAGTGAAATTTCTTCAATTTTGCCCCAAAATAAGGGAAATTCCTGCAATTTTGCCCCAAATAAGAGAAATTTCTGGAATTTTGCCCCAAAATAAGTGGAATTTCAGAGTTTTGCTCCAAAATATGGAGAATTTCTGTCTTTTTCCCCTAACATATATGGAATTTCTGCCTTTTTGCCCTACAATTAGGGAAATTTCGGCAATTTTGCCCCAAAATATGTGGAATTTCTAGGTTTGGTCCAAAATAAGGAGAATTTCTGTCTTTTTGCCCCAACATATAGGCAATTTCTGCCTTTTTGCCCCACAAGTAGGGGAATTTCTGCAATTTTGCTACAAAATACGGGGAATTTCTGCTTTTTTGCCCGAAAATAAGAAGAATGCATACTTTTTTACCATAAAAAAGGGAAATTTCTTCATTTTTGCTTCAAAATAAGGGGAATTTCTGCTTTTTTGCCTCTAAATAAGTTGAATTTCTGTCTTTTTACCCCAAAACAAAAGGAAATTCTTTCTTTTTTGCCCCAAAATAAAGAAAATTTCTGCCTTTTTTCCTTGAAATTAGTAAAATTTCTTCAATTTTGCCCCAAAATATGTGAAATTTCTCCAATTATGCCCCAAAATAAGGGAAATTTCTGCAATTTCGCCCCAAGATAAAGGAAATTTATGGAATTTTGCACCAAAATAAGTGGAATTTCTGAGTTTTGCCCCAAAATAAGGAGAATTTCTGACTTTTTGCCCCAACATATAGGGAATTTCTGCCTTTTTGCCCCACAATTAGGGGAATTTCTGCAATTTAGCTCCAAAATACGGGGAATTTCTGCCTTTTTGCCCGAAAATAAGAAGAATGCATATCTTTTTGCCATAAAAAAGTAAAATTTCTTCATTTTTGCTTCAAAATAAGGGGAATTTCTGCTTTTTTGCCTCTAAATAAGTGGAATTTCTGTCTTTTTCCCCTTAAACAAAAAGAATTCCTTTCTTTTTTGCCCCAAAATACAGAAAATTTCTGCCTTTTTTCCTTGAAATACGTAAAATTTCTGCAATTTTGCCACAAAAGATGTGAAATTTCTCCAATTTTGCCCCAAAATAAGGGAAATTTCTGCATTTTCGCCCCAAAATAAAAAAAATTTCTGGAATTTTGCACCAAAATAAGTGGAATTTCTGAGTTTTGCCCCAAAATAAGGAGAATTTCTGTATTTTTGACCCAACATATAGAGAATTTCTGCCTTTTTGCCCCACAATTAGGGGAATTTCTGCAATTTTGCCCCAAAATAAGGGAAATTTCTGATTTTTGCCCCCAAATAAGAAGAATTTAAGCCTTTTTACCTCAAAATAAGGGGAATTTCTGCATTTTTGCCACAAAATATTAGGAATTGCTGCCTTTTTTTTACAAAATAAGAAAATTTCTGCTTTTCTTCCCTGAAATAAGTCAAATTTCTGCAATATTGCCCCAAAATAAGTGAAATTTCTTCAATTTTGCCTCAAAAGAAGGGAAATTTCTGGAATTTTGCCCCAAAATAAGTGGAATTTCTGAGTTTTGCCCTAAAATAAGGAGAATTTCTGTCTTTTTGCCCCAACATATAGGGAATTTCTGCCTTTTTGCCCCACAATTAGGGGAATTTCTGCAATTTAGCTACAAAATACGGAGAATTTCTTCCTTTTTGCCTGAAAATAAGAAGAATGCATATCTTTTTGCGATAAAAAAGGGAAATTTCTTCATTTTTGCTCCAAAATAAGGGGAATTTCTGCTTTTTTGCCTCTAAATATGTGGAATTTCTGTTTTTTCTCCCAAAAAAAAAGAATTTCTGTATTTTTTGCCTCAAAATAAGAAAAATTCTGACTTATTACCCTGAAGTAAGTGAAATTTCTGGAATTTTGCCCCAAAATATGAAAAATTTCTGCATTTTTGCCCCCAAATAAGGGGAATTTCAGCCTTTTTACTTCAAAATAATGGGAATTTCTGCATTTTTGCCACAAAATAAGTGAAATTTCTGCAATTTTGCCCCAAAATAAGGGTAATTCCTGCAATTTTGCCCCAAAATAAGAGAAATTTCTGGAATTTTGCCCCAAAATAAGTGGAATTTCATTGTTTTGCTCCAAAATAAGGAGAATTTCTGTCTTTTTCCCCTAACATATATGGAATTTCTGCCTTTTTGCCCCACAATTAGGTAAATTTCTGCAATTTTGCCGCAAAATAAGTGGAATTTCTGAGTTTTGCCCCAAAATAAGGAGAATTTCTGTCTTTTTGCCCCAACATATAGGCAATTTCTGCCTTTTTGCCCCACAAGTAGGGGAATTTCTGCAATTTTGCTACAAAATACGGGGAATTTCTGCTTTTTTGCCCGAAAATAAGAAGAATGCATACTTTTTTACCATAAAAAAAGGAAATTTCTTCATTTTTGCTTCAAAATAAGGGGAATTTCTGCTTTTTTGCCTCTAAATAAGTTGAATTTCTGTCTTTTTACCCCAAAACAAAAGGAATTCCTTTCTTTTTTGCCCCAAAATAAAGAAAATTTCTGCCTTTTTTCCTTGAAATAAGTAAAATTTCTGCAATTTTGCCCCAAAATATGTGAAATTTCTCCAATTTTGCCCCAAAATAAGGGAAATTTCTGCATTTTCGCCCCAAAATAAAGGAAATTTCTGGAATTTTGCACCAAAATAAGTGGAATTTCTGAGTTTTGCCCCAAAATAAGGAGAATTTCTGTATTTTTGACCCAACATATAGAGAATTTCTGCCTTTTTGCCCCACAATTAGGGGAATTTCTGCAATTTTGCCCCAAAATAAGGGAAATTTCTGATTTTTGCCCCCAAGTAAGAAGAATTTAAGCCTTTTTACTTCAAAATAAGGGGAATTTCTGCATTTTTCCACAAAATATTAGGAATTACTGCCTTTTTTTTACAAAATAAGAAAATTTCTGCTTTTCTTCCCTGAAATAAGCCAAATTTCTGCAATTTTGCCCAAAAATAAGTGAAATTTCTTCAATTTTGCCTCAAAAGAAGGGAAATTTCTGGAATTTGCTCCAAAATAAGTGGAATTTCTGAATTTTGCCCTAAAATAAGGAGAATTTCTGTCTTTTTGCCCCAACATATAGGGAATTTCTGCCTTTTTGCCCCACAATTAGGGAAATTTCTGCAATTTTGCCCCAAAATAATTGGAATTTCTGAGTTTTGCTCCAAAATAAGGAGAATTTCTGTCTTTTTGCCCCAACATATAGGCAATTTCTGCATTTTTGCCCCACAATTAGGGGAATTTCTGCAATTTTGCTACAAAATACGGGGAATTTCTGCCTTTTTGATCGAAAATAAGAAGAATGCATACTTTTTTACCATAAAAAAGGGAAATTTCTTCATTTTTGCTTCAAAATAAGGGGAATTTCTGCTTTTTTGCCTCTAAATAAGTGGAATTTCTGTCTTTTTCCTCTAAAACAAAAGGAATTCCTTTCTTTTTTGCCCCAAAATAAAGAAAATTTCTGCCTTTATTCCTTGAAATACGTCAAATTTCTGCAATTTTGCCCCAAAAGATGTGAAATTTCTCCAATTTTGCCCCAAAATAAGAGAAATTTCTGCAATTTCGCCCCAAAATAATGGAAATTTCTGGAATTTTGCACCAAAATAAGTGGAATTTCTGAGTTTTGCCCCAAAATAAGGAGAATTTCTGTATTTTTGACCCAACATATAGAGAATTTCTGCCTTTTTGCCCCACAATTAGGGGAATTTCTGCAATTTTGCCCCAAAATAAGGGAAATTTCTGATTTTTGCCCCCAAATAAGAAGAATTTAAGCCTTTATACCTCAAAATAAGGGGAATTTCTGCATTTTTGCCACAAAATATTAGGAATTGCTGCCTTTTTTTTACAAAATAAGAAAATTTCTGCTTTTCTTCCCTGAAATAAGTCAAATTTCTGCAATATTGCCCCAAAATAAGTGAAATTTCTTCAATTTTGTCTCAAGAGAAGGGAAATTTCTGGAATTTTGCCGCAAAATAAGTGGAATTTCTGAGTTTTGCCCTAAAATAAGGAGAATTTCTGTCTTTTTGCCCCAACATATAGGGAATTTCTGCCTTTTTGCCCCACAATTAGGGGAATTTCTGCAATTTAGCTCCAAAACACGGGGAATTTCTGCCTTTTTGCCTGAAAATAAGAAGAATGCATATCTTTTTGCCATAAAAAAGGGAAATTTCTTCATTTTTGCTCCAAAATAAGGGGAATTTCTGCTTTTTTGCCTCTAAATATGTGGAATTTCTGTCTTTTTCTCCCAAAAAATGGGAATTTCTGTATTTCTTGCCTCAAAATAAGAAAAATTCTGACTTATTACCCTGAAGTAAGTGAAATTTCTGCAATTTTGCCCCAAAATATGAAAAATTTCTGCATTTTTGCCCCCAAATAAGGGGAATTTCAGCCTTTTTACCTCAAAATAATGGGAATTTCTGCATTTTTGCCACAAAATAAGTGAAATTTCTGCAATTTTGCCCCAAAATAAGGGAAATTCCTGCAATTTTGCCCCAAATAAGAGAAATTTCTGGAATTTTGCCCCAATATAAGTGGAATTTCAGAGTTTTGCTCCAAAATATGGAGAATTTCTGTCTTTTTCCCCTAACATATATGGAATTTCTGCCTTTTTGCCCTACAATTAGGGAAATTTCGGCAATTTTGCCCCAAAATATGTGGAATTTCTAGGTTTGGTCCAAAATAAGGAGAATTTCTGTCTTTTTGCCCCAACATATAGGCAATTTCTGCCTTTTTGCCCCACAAGTAGGGGAATTTCTGCAATTTTGCTACAAAATACGGGGAATTTCTGCTATTTTGCCCGAAAATAAGAAGAATGCATACTTTTTTACCATAAAAAAGGGAAATTTCTTCATTTTTGCTTCAAAATAAGGGGAATTTCTGCTTTTTTGCCTCTAAATAAGTTGAATTTCTGTCTTTTTACCCCAAAACAAAAGGAAATTCTTTCTTTTTTGCCCCAAAATAAAGAAAATTTCTGCCTTTTTTCCTTGAAATTAGTAAAATTTCTTCAATTTTGCCCCAAAATATGTGAAATTTCTCCAATTATGCCCCAAAATAAGGGAAATTTCTGCAATTTCGCCCCAAGATAAAGGAAATTTATGGAATTTTGCACCAAAATAAGTGGAATTTCTGAGTTTTGCCCCAAAATGAGGAGAATTTCTGACTTTTTGCCCCAACATATAGGGAATTTCTGCCTTTTTGCCCCACAATTAGGGGAATTTCTGCAATTTAGCTCCAAAATACGGGGAATTTCTGCCTTTTTGCCCGAAAATAAGAAGAATGCATATCTTTTTGCCATAAAAAAGTAAAATTTCTTCATTTTTGCTTCAAAATAAGGGGAATTTCTGCTTTTTTGCCTCTAAATAAGTGGAATTTCTGTCTTTTTCCCCTTAAACAAAAAGAATTCCTTTCTTTCTTGCCCCAAAATACAGAAAATTTCTGCCTTTTTTCCTTGAAATACGTAAAATTTCTGCAATTTTGCCCCAAAAGATGTGAAATTTCTCCAATTTTGCCCCAAAATAAGGGAAATTTCTGCATTTTCGCCACAAAATAAAGGAAATTTCTGGAATTTTGCACCAAAATAAGTGGAATTTCTGAGTTTTGTCCCAAAATAAGGAGAATTTCTGTATTTTTGACCCAACATATAGAGAATTTCTGCACTTTTGCCCCACAATTAGGGGAATTTCTGCAATTTTGCCCCAAAATAAGGGAAATTTCTGATTTTTGCCCCCAAATAAGAAGAATTTAAGCCTTTTTACCTCAAAATAAGGGGAATTTCTGCATTTTTGCCACAAAATATTAGGAATTGCTGCCTTTTTTTTACAAAATAAGAAAATTTCTGCTTTTCTTCCCTGAAATAAGTCAAATTTCTGCAATATTGCCCCAAAATAAGTGAAATTTCTTCAATTTTGCCTCAAAAAAGGAAAATTTCTGGAATTTTGCCCCAAAATAAGTGGAATTTCTGAGTTTTGCCCTAAAATAAGGAGAATTTCTGTCTTTTTGCCCCAACATATAGGGAATTTCTGCCTTTTTGCCCCACAATTAGGGGAATTTCTTCAATTTAGCTACTTAATACGGAGAATTTCTGCCTTTTTGCCTGAAAATAAGAAGAATGCATATCTTTTTGCGATAAAAAAGGGAAATTTCTTCATTTTTGCTCCAAAATAAGGGGAATTTCTGCTTTTTTGCCTCTAAATATGTGGAATTTCTGTTTTTTCTCCCAAAAAAAAGAATTTCTGTATTTTTTGCCTCAAAATAAGAAAAATTCTGACTTATTACCCTGAAGTAAGTGAAATTTCTGGAATTTTGCCCCAAAATATGAAAAATTTCTGCATTTTTGCCCCCAAATAAGGGGAATTTCAGCCTTTTTACTTCAAAATAATGGGAATTTCTGCATTTTTGCCACAAAATAAGTGAAATTTCTGCAATTTTGCCCCAAAATAAGGGTAATTCCTGCAATTTTGCCCCAAAATAAGAGAAATTTCTGGAATTTTGCCCCAAAATAAGTGGAATTTCAGAGTTTTGCTCCAAAATAAGGAGAATTTCTGTCTTTTTCCCCTAACATATATGGAATTTCTGCCTTTTTGCCCTACAATTAGGGAAATTTCTGCAATTTTGCCCCAAAATAAGTGGAATTTCTGAGTTTTGCCCCAAAATAAGGAGAATTTCTTTCTTTTTGCCCCAACATATAGGCAATTTCTGCCTTTTTGCCCCACAAGTAGGGATATTTCTGCAATTTTGCTACAAAATACGGGGAATTTCTGCTTTTTTGCCCGAAAATAAGAAGAATGCATACTTTTTTACCATAAAAAAAGGAAATTTCTTCATTTTTGCTTCAAAATAAGGGGAATTTCTGCTTTTTTGCCTCTAAATAAGTTGAATTTCTGTCTTTTTACCCCAAAACAAAAGGAATTCCTTTCTTTTTTGCCCCAAAATAAAGAAAATTCCTGCCTTTTTTCCTTGAAATAAGTAAAATTTCTGCAATTTTGCCCCAAAATATGTGAAATTTCTCCAATTATGCCCCAAAATAAGGGAAATTTCTGCAATTTCGACCCCAAGATAAAGGAAATTTATGGAATTTTGCACCAAAATAAGTGGAATTTCTGAGTTTTGCCCCAAAATTTGGAGAATTTCTGACTTTTTGCCCCAACATATAGGGAATTTCTGCCTTTTTGCCCCACAATTAGGGGAATTTCTGCAATTTTGCCCCAAAATAAGGGAAATTTCTGACTTTTTGCCCCCAAATACGAAGAATTTAAGCCTTTTTACCTCAAAATAAGGGGAATTTCTGCATTTTTGCCACAAAATATTAGGAATTACTGCCTTTTTTCTACAAAATAAGAAAATTTCTGCTTTTCTTCCCTGAAATAAGTCAAATTTCTGCAATTTTGCCACAAAATAAGTGAAATTTCTGCAATTTGGCCCCAAAAGAAGGGAAATTTCTGGAATTTTGCCCCAAAATAAGTGGAATTTCTGAGTTTTGCCCCAAAATAAGGAGAATTTCTGTCTTTTTGCCCCAACATATAGGGAATTTCTGCCTTTTTGCCCCACAATTAGGGGAATTTCTGCAATTTAGCTCCAAAACACGGGGAATTTCTGCCTTTTTGCCCGAAAATAAGAAGAATAAATATCTTTTTGCCATAAAAAAGGGAAATTTCTTCATTTTTGCTCCAAAATAGGGGGAATTTCTGCTTTTTTGCCTCTAAATATGTGGAATTTCTGTCTTTTTCTCCCAAAACAAAGGGAATTTCTGTATTTTTTGCCTCAAAATAAGGAAAAATTCTGACTTATTACCCTGAAGTAAGTGAAATTTCTGCAATTTTGCCCCAAAATATGAAAAATTTCTGCCTTTTTGCCCCCAAATAAGGGGAATTTCAGCCTTTTAACCTCAAAATAATGGGAATTTCTGCATTTTTGCCACAAAATATGTGAAATTTCTGCAATTTTGCCCCAAAATAAGGAAAATTTCTGCAATTTTGCCCCAAAATAAGGGAAATTTCTGGAATTTTTCCCCAAAATAAGTGGAATTTCAGAGTTTTGCTCCAAAATAAGGAGAATTTCTGTCTTTTTGCCTTAACATATATGGAATTTCTGCCTTTTTGCCCCACAATTAGGGAAATTTCTGCAATTTTGCCCCAAAATAATTGGAATTTCTGAGTGTTGCTCCAAAATAAGGAGAATTTCTGTCTTTTTGCCCCAACATATAGGCAATTTCTGCATTTTTGCCCCACAAGAACGGGAATTTCTGCAATTTTTCTACAAAATACGGGGAATTTCTGCCTTTTTGCCCGAAAATAAGAAGAATGCATACTTTTTTACCATAAAAAAGGGAAATTTCTTCATTTTTGCTTCAAAATAAGGGGAATTTCTGCTTTTTTGCCTCTAAATAAGTGGAATTTCTGTCTTTTTCCCCTAAAACAAAAGGAATTCCTTTCTTTTTTGCCCCAAAATAAAGAAAATTTCTGCCTTTTTTCCTTGAAATAAGTAAAATTTCTGCAATTTTGCCCCAAAATATGTGAAATTTCTCCAATTTTGCCCAAAAATAAGGGAAATTTCTGCAATTTCGCCCCAAAATAAAGAAAATTTCTGGAATTTTGCACCAAAATAAGTGGAATTTCTGAGTTTTGCCCCAAAATAAGGAGAATTTCTGTATTTTTGACCCAACATATAGAGAATTTCTGCCTTTTTGCCACAAAATATTAGAAATTTCTGCCTTTTTGCCATAAAAAATGGAAAATTTCTGCCTTTTTTCCCTAAATAAGTGAAATTTCTGCAATTTTGCCACAAAATAAGTGAAATTTCTGCAATTTTGCCCCAAAATAAGGGAAATTTCTGCAATTATGCCCAAAAATAAGGGAAATTTCTGGAATTTTGCCCCAAAATAAGTGGAATTTCAGAGTTTTGCTCCAAAATAAGGAGAATTTCTGTTTTTTTGCCCTAACATATTTGGAATTTCTGCCTTTTTGCCCAACAATTAGGGAAATTGCTGCAATTTTGCTCCAAAATACGTGGAATTTCTGCCTTTTTGCCTGAAAATAAGAAGAATGCATATTTTTTTGCCATAAAATAGGGAAATTTCTTCATTTTTGCTCCAAAATAAAGGGAATTTCTGCTTTATTGCCTCTAAATAAGTGAAATTTCTGTCTTTTCCCCAAAACAAAGGGAATTCCTGTCTTTTTTGCCCCAAAATAAGGAAAAATTCTGACTTCTTACCCTGAAGTAAGTGAAATTTCTGCAATTTTGCCCCAAAATAAGGGAAATTTCTGCCTTTTTTCCCCCAAATAAGGGTAATTTCAGCCTTTTTACCTCAAAATAAGGGGAATTTCTGCATTTTTGCCACAATATATTAGGAATTTCTGACTTTTTGCTTCAAAATAAGAAAGCTTCTGCTTTTTTTCCCTGTAATAAGTGAAATTTCTGCAATTTTGCCCCAAAATAAGTGAAATTTCTCCAATTTTGCCCCAAAATAAAGGAAATTTCTGGAATTTTGCCCCAAAATAAGTGGAATTTCTGAGATTTGCTCCAAAATAAGGGGAATTTCTGTCTTTTTGCCCCAACATATAGGCAATTTCTGCCTTTTTGCCCAACAATTATGGGAATTTCTGCAATTTTGCTACAAAATAAGGGTAATTTCTGCCTTTTTGCCCGAAAATAAGAAGAATGCATACCTTTTTGCCATAAAAAATGGAAATTTCTTGATTTTTGCTCCAAAATAAGAGGAATTTCTGCTTTTTTGCCTCTAAATAAGTGGAATTTCTGTCTTTTTCCCCCAAAACAAAGGGAATTTCTGTCTTTTTTGCCCCAAAATAAGAAAAAAAATCTGACTTATTACCCTGAAGTAAGTGAAATTTCTGCAATTTTGCCCCAAAATATGGGAAATTTCTGCCTTTTTGCCCCCAAATAACGGGAATTTCAGGCTTTTTACCTCAAAATAAGGGGAATTTCTGCATTTTTGCCACAAAATATTAGGAATTTCTGCTTTTTGCCCCAAAATAAGGAAAATTTCTGCCTTTTTTTACTGAAATAAGTAAAATTTCTGCAATTTTGCCCCAAAATAAGTGAAATTTCTGCAATTTTGCCCCAAAATAAGGGAAATTTCTGGAATTTTGCCCCAAAATAAGTGGAATTTCTGAGTTTTGCCCTAAAATAAGGAGACTTTCTGTCTTTTTGCCCTAACATATAGAGAATTTCTGCCTTTTTGCCCCACAATTAGGGGAATTTCTGCAATTATGCTCCAAAAAACAGGGAATTTCAGCCTTTTTGACGGAAAAAAAGAAGAATGCATACCTTTTTGGCATAAATAAGTGAAATTTCTTAATTTTTGCTCCAAAATAAGGGGAATTTCTGCTTTTTTGCCTCTAAATATGTGGAATTTCTGTTTTTTACCCCAAAACAAAGGGAATTCCTGTCTTTTTTGCCCCAAAATAAGGAAAACTTCTGACTTATTATTCTGAAATAAGTGAAATTTCTGCAATTTTGGCTCAAAATAAGGGAAATTTCTGCCTTTTTGCCCCCAAATAAGGGGAATTTCAGCCTTTTTACCTCAAAATAAGGGGAATTTCTGCATTTTTGCCACAAAATATTAGGAATTTCTGCCTTTTTGCCACAAAATTAGGAAAATTTCTGCCTTTTTTCCCTGAAATAAGTAAAATTTCTGCAATTTTGCCCCAAAATAAGTGAAATTTCTTCAATTTTGCCCCAATATATAGGAAATTTCTGCAATTTTGCCCCAAAATAAAGGAAATTTCTAGACTTTTGCCCCAAAATAAGTGGAATTTCTGAGTTTTGCCCCAAAATAAGGAGAATTTCTGTATTTTTGCCCCAACATATAGAGAATTTCTGCCTTTTTGCCCCACAATTAGGGGAATTTCTGCAATTTTGCCCCAAAATAAGGGAAATTTCTGCCTTTTTGCCCGCAAATAAGAAGAATTTCAGCCTTTTTACCTCAAAATAAGGGGAATTTCTGCATTTTTGCCACAAAATATTAAGAATTACTGCATTTTTGCTACAAAATAAAAAAATTTCTGCTTTTTTTCCCTGAAATAAGTCAAATTTCTGCAATTTTGCCCCAAAATAAGTGAAATTTCTGCAATTTTGCCCCAAAAGAAGGGAAATTTCTGGAATTTTGCCCCAAATTAAGTGCAATTTCTGAGTTTTGCCCCAAAATAAGGAGAATTTCTGTCTTTTTGCCCCAACATATAGGGAATGTCTTCCTTTTTGCCCCACAATTAGGGGAATTTCTGCAATTTAGCTCCAAAATACGGGCAATTTCTGCCTTTTTGCCCGAAAATAGGAAGAATGCATATCTTTTTGCCATAAAAAAGGGAAATTTCTTCATTTTTGCTCCAAATAAAAGGAATTTCTGCTTTTTTGCCTCTAAATAAGTGGAATTTCTGTCTTTTCCCCAAAAACAAAGGGAATTTCTGTATTTTTTGCACCAAAATAAGGAAAAATTCTGACTTATTACCCTGAAGTAAGTGAAATTTCTGCAATTTTGCCCCAAAATATGAAAAATTTCTTCCTTTTTGCCCCCAAATAAGGGGAATTTCAGCCTTTTTATCTCAAAATAATGAGAATTTCTGATTTTTGCCACAAAATATTAAGAATTTCTGCATTTTTGCTCCAAAATAAGGAAAATTTTTGCCTTTTTTCCCTGAAATAAGTGAAATTTCTGCAATTTTGCCACAAAATAAGTGAAATTTCTGCAATTTTACCCCAAAATAAGTGAAATTTCTGCAATTTTGCCCCAAAATAAGGGAAATTTCTGGAATTTTGCCCCAAACTAAGTGGAATTTCAGAGTTTTGCCCCAAAATAAGGAGAATTTCTGTATTTTTGCCCTAACATATAGGGAATTTCTGCCATTTTGCCCCACAATTAGGGAAATTTCTGCAATTTTGCTCCAAAATACGGGGAATTTCTGCCTTTTTTCCTTGAAAATATGAAGAATGCATACCTTTTTGCCATGAAATAGGGAAATTTCTTCATTTTTGCTACAAAATAAGGGGAATTTCTGCATTTTTGCCACAAAATATTAGGAATTGCTGCCTTTTTTTTACAAAATAAGAAAATTTCTGCTTTTCTTCCCTGAAATAAGTCAAATTTCTGCAATATTGCCCCAAAATAAGTGAAATTTCTTCAATTTTGCCTCAAAAGAAGGGAAATTTCTGGAATTTTGCCCCAAAATAAGTGGAATTTCTGAGTTTTGCCCTAAAACAAGGAGAATTTCTGTCTTTTTGCCCCAACATATAGGGAATTTCTGCCTTTTTGCCCCACAATTAGGGGAATTTCTGCAATTTAGCTCCAAAATACGGGGAATTTCTGCCTTTTTGCCTGAAAATAAGAAGAATGCATATCTTTTTGCCATAAAAAAGGAAAATTTCTTCATTTTTGCTCCAAAATAAGGGGAATTTCTGCTTTTTTGCCACTAAATATGTGGAATTTCTGTTTTTTCTCCCAAAAAAAAAGAATTTCTGTATTTTTTGCCTCTAAATAAGTTGAATTTCTGTCTTTTTACCCCAAAACAAAAGGAATTCCTTTATTTTTTGCCCCAAAATAAAGAAAATTTCTGCCTTTTTTCCTTGAAATAAGTAAAATTTCTGCAATTTTGCCCCAAAATATGTGAAATTTCTCCAATTTTGCCCCAAAATAAGGGAAATTTCTGCAATTTTGCCCCAAAATAAAGGAAATTTATGGAATTTTGCACCAAAATAAGTGGAATTTCTGAGTTTTGCCCCAAAATAAGGAAAATTTCTGTATTTTTGACCCAACATATAGAGAATTTCTGCCTTTTTGCCCCACAATTAGGGGAATTTCTGCAATTTTGCCCCAAAATAAGGGAAATTTCTGACTTTTTGCCCCCAAATACGAAGAATTTAAGCCTTTTTACCTCAAAATAAGGGGAATTTCTGCATTTTTGCCACAAAATATTAGGAATTACTGCCTTTTTTCTACAAAATAAGAAAATTTCTGCTTTTCTTCCCTGAAATAAGTCAAATTTCTGCAATTTTGCCACAAAATAAGTGAAATTTCTGCAATTTGGCCCCAAAAGAATGGAAATTTCTGGAATTTTGCCCCAAAATAAGTGGAATTTCTGAGTTTTGCCCCAAAATAAGGAGAATTTCTGTCTTTTTGCCCCAACATATAGGGAATTTCTGCCTTTTTGCCCCACAATTAGGGGAATTTCTGCAATTTAGCTCCAAAACACGGGGAATTTCTGCCTTTTTGCCCGAAAATAAGAAGAATAAATATCTTTTTGCCATAAAAAAGGGAAATTTCTTCATTTTTGCTCCAAAATAGGGGGAATTTCTGCTTTTTTGGCTCTAAATATGTGGAATTTCTGTCTTTTTCTCCCAAAACAAAGGGAATTTCTGTATTTTTTGCCTCAAAATAAGGAAAAATTCTGACTTATTACCCTGAAGTAAGTGAAATTTCTGCAATTTTGCCCCAAAATATGAAAAATTTCTGCCTTTTTGCCCCCAAATAAGGGGAATTTCAGCCTTTTAACCTCAAAATAATGGGAATTTCTGCATTTTTGCCACAAAATATGTGAAATTTCTGCAATTTTGCCCCAAAATAAGGAAAATTTCTGCAATTTTGCCCCAAAATAAGGGAAATTTCTGGAATTTTTCCCCAAAATAAGTGGAATTTCAGAGTTTTGCTCCAAAATAAGGAGAATTTCTGTCTTTTTGCCTTAACATATATGGAATTTCTGCCTTTTTGCCCCACAATTAGGGAAATTTCTGCAATTTTGCCCCAAAATAATTGGAATTTCTGAGTGTTGCTCCAAAATAAGGAGAATTTCTGTCTTTTTGCCCCAACATATAGGCAATTTCTGCATTTTTGCCCCACAAGAACGGGAATTTCTGCAATTTTTCTACAAAATACGGGGAATTTCTGCCTTTTTGCCCGAAAATAAGAAGAATGCATACTTTTTTACCATAAAAAAGGGAAATTTCTTCATTTTTGCTTCAAAATAAGGGGAATTTCTGCTTTTTTGCCTCTAAATAAGTGGAATTTCTGTCTTTTTCCCCTAAAACAAAAGGAATTCCTTTCTTTTTTGCCCCAAAATAAAGAAAATTTCTGCCTTTTTTCCTTGAAATAAGTAAAATTTCTGCAATTTTGCCCCAAAATATGTGAAATTTCTCCAATTTTGCCCAAAAATAAGGGAAATTTCTGCAATTTCGCCCCAAAATAAAGAAAATTTCTGGAATTTTGCACCAAAATAAGTGGAATTTCTGAGTTTTGCCCCAAAATAAGGAGAATTTCTGTATTTTTGACCCAACATATAGAGAATTTCTGCCTTTTTGCCACAAAATATTAGAAATTTCTGCCTTTTTGCCATAAAAAATGGAAAATTTCTGCCTTTTTTCCCTAAATAAGTGAAATTTCTGCAATTTTGCCACAAAATAAGTGAAATTTCTGCAATTTTGCCCCAAAATAAGGGAAATTTCTGCAATTATGCCCAAAAATAAGGGAAATTTCTGGAATTTTGCCCCAAAATAAGTGGAATTTCAGAGTTTTGCTCCAAAATAAGGAGAATTTCTGTTTTTTTGCCCTAACATATATGGAATTTCTGCCTTTTTGCCCAACAATTAGGGAAATTGCTGCAATTTTGCTCCAAAATACGTGGAATTTCTGCCTTTTTGCCTGAAAATAAGAAGAATGCATATTTTTTTGCCATAAAATAGGGAAATTTCTTCATTTTTGCTCCAAAATAAAGGGAATTTCTGCTTTATTGCCTCTAAATAAGTGAAATTTCTGTCTTTTCCCCAAAACAAAGGGAATTCCTGTCTTTTTTGCCCCAAAATAAGGAAAAATTCTGACTTCTTACCCTGAAGTAAGTGAAATTTCTGCAATTTTGCCCCAAAATAAGGGAAATTTCTGCCTTTTTTCCCCCAAGTAAGGGTAATTTCAGCCTTTTTACCTCAAAATAAGGGGAATTTCTGCATTTTTGCCACAATATATTAGGAATTTCTGACTTTTTGCTTCAAAATAAGAAAGCTTCTGCTTTTTTTCCCTGTAATAAGTGAAATTTCTGCAATTTTGCCCCAAAATAAGTGAAATTTCTCCAATTTTGCCCCAAAATAAAGGAAATTTCTGGAATTTTGCCCCAAAATAAGTGGAATTTCTGAGATTTGCTCCAAAATAAGGGGAATTTCTGTCTTTTTGCCCTAACATATAGGCAATTTCTGCCTTTTTGCCCAACAATTATGGGAATTTCTGCAATTTTGCTACAAAATAAGGGTAATTTCTGCCTTTTTGCCCGAAAATAAGAAGAATGCATACCTTTTTGCCATAAAAAATGGAAATTTCTTGATTTTTGCTCCAAAATAAGAGGAATTTCTGCTTTTTTGCCTCTAAATAAGTGGAATTTCTGTCTTTTTCCCCCAAAACAAAGGGAATTTCTGTCTTTTTTGCCCCAAAATAAGAAAAAAAATCTGACTTATTACCCTGAAGTAAGTGAAATTTCTGCAATTTTGCC
This sequence comes from Micromys minutus, assembly GCF_963924665.1. Taxonomy (NCBI): domain Eukaryota; kingdom Metazoa; phylum Chordata; class Mammalia; order Rodentia; family Muridae; genus Micromys; species Micromys minutus. The sequence continues at coordinate 830,275 of NW_027667727.1, forward strand.
CCAAAATATGGGAAATTTCTGCCTTTTTGCCCCCAAATAACGGGAATTTCAGGCTTTTTACCTCAAAATAAGGGGAATTTCTGCATTTTTGCCACAAAATATTAGGAATTTCTGCTTTTTGCCCCAAAATAAGGAAAATTTCTGCCTTTTTTTACTGAAATAAGTAAAATTTCTGCAATTTTGCCCCAAAATAAGTGAAATTTCTGCAATTTTGCCCCAAAATAAGGGAAATTTCTGGAATTTTGCCCCAAAATAAGTGGAATTTCTGAGTTTTGCCACAAAATAAAGAGAATTTCTGTCTTTTTGCCCTAACATATAGAGAATTTCTGCCTTTTTGCCCCACAATTAGGGGAATTTCTGCAATTATGCTCCAAAAAACAGGGAATTTCAGCCTTTTTGACGGAAAAAAAGAAGAATGCATACCTTTTTGGCATAAAAAAGTGAAATTTCTTAATTTTTGCTCCAAAATAAGGGGAATTTCTGCTTTTTTGCCTCTAAATATGTGGAATTTCTGTTTTTTACCCCAAAACAAAGGGAATTCCTGTCTTTTTTGCCCCAAAATAAGGAAAACTTCTGACTTATTATTCTGAAATAAGTGAAATTTCTGCAATTTTGCCTCAAAATAAGGGAAATTTCTGCCTTTTTGCCCCCAAATAAGGGGAATTTCAGCCTTTTTACCTCAAAATAAGGGGAATTTCTGCATTTTTGCCACAAAATATTAGGAATTTCTGCCTTTTTGCCACAAAATTAGGAAAATTTCTGCCTTTTTTCCCTGAAATAAGTAAAATTTCTGCAATTTTGCCCCAAAATAAGTGAAATTTCTCCAATTTTGCCCCAATATATAGGAAATTTCTGCAATTTTGCCCCAAAATAAAGGAAATTTCTAGACTTTTGCCCCAAAATAAGTGGAATTTCTGAGTTTTGCCCCAAAATAAGGAGAATTTCTGTATTTTTGCCCCAACATATAGAGAATTTCTGCCTTTTTGCCCCACAATTAGGGGAATTTCTGCAATTTTGCCCCAAAATAAGGGAAATTTCTGCCTTTTTGCCCGCAAATAAGAAGAATTTCAGCCTTTTTACCTCAAAATAAGGGGAATTTCTGCATTTTTGCCACAAAATATTAAGAATTACTGCATTTTTGCTACAAAATAAAAAAATTTCTGCTTTTTTTCCCTGAAATAAGTCAAATTTCTGCAATTTTGCCCCAAAATAAGTGAAATTTCTGCAATTTTGCCCCAAAAGAAGGGAAATTTCTGGAATTTTGCCCCAAATTAAGTGCAATTTCTGAGTTTTGCCCCAAAATAAGGAGAATTTCTGTCTTTTTGCCCCAACATATAGGGAATGTCTTCCTTTTTGCCCCACAATTAGGGGAATTTCTGCAATTTAGCTCCAAAATACGGGCAATTTCTGCCTTTTTGCCCGAAAATAGGAAGAATGCATATCTTTTTGCCATAAAAAAGGGAAATTTCTTCATTTTTGCTCCAAATAAAAGGAATTTCTGCTTTTTTGCCTCTAAATAAGTGGAATTTCTGTCTTTTCCCCAAAAACAAAGGGAATTTCTGTATTTTTTGCACCAAAATAAGGAAAAATTCTGACTTATTACCCTGAAGTAAGTGAAATTTCTGCAATTTTGCCCCAAAATATGAAAAATTTCTTCCTTTTTGCCCCCAAATAAGGGGAATTTCAGCCTTTTTATCTCAAAATAATGAGAATTTCTGATTTTTGCCACAAAATATTAAGAATTTCTGCATTTTTGCTCCAAAATAAGGAAAATTTTTGCCTTTTTTCCCTGAAATAAGTGAAATTTCTGCAATTTTGCCACAAAATAAGTGAAATTTCTGCAATTTTACCCCAAAATAAGTGAAATTTCTGCAATTTTGCCCCAAAATAAGGGAAATTTCTGGAATTTTGCCCCAAACTAAGTGGAATTTCAGAGTTTTGCCCCAAAATAAGGAGAATTTCTGTATTTTTGCCCTAACATATAGGGAATTTCTGCCATTTTGCCCCACAATTAGGGAAATTTTTGCAATTTTGCTCCAAAATACGGGGAATTTCTGACTTTTTTCCTTGAAAATATGAAGAATGCATACCTTTTTGCCATGAAATAGGGAAATTTCTTCATTTTTGCTACAAAATAAGGGGAATTTCTGCATTTTTGCCACAAAATATTAGGAATTGCTGCCTTTTTTTTACAAAATAAGAAAATTTCTGCTTTTCTTCCCTGAAATAAGTCAAATTTCTGCAATATTGCCCCAAAATAAGTGAAATTTCTTCAATTTTGCCTCAAAAGAAGGGAAATTTCTGGAATTTTGCCCCAAAATAAGTGGAATTTCTGAGTTTTGCCCTAAAACAAGGAGAATTTCTGTCTTTTTGCCCCAACATATAGGGAATTTCTGCCTTTTTGCCCCACAATTAGGGGAATTTCTGCAATTTAGCTCCAAAATACGGGGAATTTCTGCCTTTTTGCCTGAAAATAAGAAGAATGCATATCTTTTTGCCATAAAAAAGGAAAATTTCTTCATTTTTGCTCCAAAATAAGGGGAATTTCTGCTTTTTTGCCACTAAATATGTGGAATTTCTGTTTTTTCTCCCAAAAAAAAAGAATTTCTGTATTTTTTGCCTCAAAATAAGAAAAATTCTGCTTATTACACTGAAGTAAGTGAAATTTCTGGAATTTTGCCCCAAAATATGAAAAATTTCTGCATTTTTGCCCCCAAATAAGGGGAATTTCAGCCTTTTTACCTCAAAATAATGGGAATTTCTGCATTTTTGCCACAAAATAAGTGAAATTTCTGCAATTTTGCCCCAAAATAAGGGAAATTCCTGCAATTTTGCCCCAAAATAAGAGAAATTTCTGGAATTTTGCCCCAAAATAAGTGGAATTTCAGAGTTTTGCTCCAAAATAAGGAGAATTTCTGTCTTTTTCCCCTAACATATATGGAATTTCTGCCTTTTTGCCCCACAATTAGGTAAATTTCTGCAATTTTGCCCCAAAATAAGTGGAATTTCTGAGTTTTGCCCCAAAATAAGGAGAATTTCTGTCTTTTTGCCCCAACATATAGGCAATTTCTGCCTTTTTGCCTCACAAGTAGGGGAATTTCTGCAATTTTGCTCCAAAATACTGGGAATTTCTGCTTTTTTGCCCGAAAATAAGAAGAATGCATACTTTTTTACCATAAAAAGGGAAATTTCTTCATTTTTGCTTCAAAATAAGGGGAATTTCTGCTTTTTTGCCTCTAAATAAGTTGAATTTCTGTCTTTTTACCCCAAAACAAAAGGAATTCCTTTCTTTTTTGCCCCAAAATAAAGAAAATTTCTGCCTTTTTTCCTTGAAATAAGTAAAATTTCTGCAATTTTGCCCCAAAATATGTGAAATTTCTCCAATTTTGCCCCAAAATAAGGGAAATTTCTGCAATTTTGCCCCAAAATAAAGGAAATTTATGGAATTTTGCACCAAAATAAGTGGAATATCTGAGTTTTGCCCCAAAATAAGGAGATTTTCTGTATTTTTGACCCAACATATAGAGAATTTCTGCCTTTTTGCCCCACAATTAGGGGAATTTCTGCAATTTTGCCCCAAAATAAGGGAAATTTCTGACTTTTTGCCCCCAAATACGAAGAATTTAAGCCTTTTTACCTCAAAATAAGGGGAATTTCTGCATTTTTGCCACAAAATATTAGGAATTACTGCCTCTTTTCTACAAAATAAGAAAATTTCTGCTTTTCTTCCCTGAAATAAATCAAATTTCTGCAATTTTGCCACAAAATAAGTGAAATTTCTGCAATTTGGCCCCAAAAGAAGGGAAATTTCTGGAATTTTGCCCCAAAATAAGTGGAATTTCTGAGTTTTGCCCCAAAATAAGGAGAATTTCTGTCTTTTTGCCCCAACATATAGGGAATTTCTGCCTTTTTGCCCCACAATTAGGGGAATTTCTGCGATTTAGCTCCAAAACACGGGGAATTTCTGCCTTTTTGCCCGAAAATAAGAAGAATAAATATCTTTTTGCCATAAAAAAGGGAAATTTCTTCATTTTTGCTCCAAAATAGGGGGAATTTCTGCTTTTTTGCCTCTAAATATGTGGAATTTCTGTCTTTTTCTCCCAAAACAAAGGGAATTTCTGTATTTTTGGCCTCAAATTAAGGAAAAATTCTGACTTATTACCCTGAAGTAAGTGAAATTTCTGCAATTTTGCCCCAAAATATGAAAAATTTCTGCCTTTTTGCCCCCAAATAAGGGGAATTTCAGCCTTTTAACCTCAAAATAATGGGAATTTCTGCATTTTTGCCACAAAATATGTGAAATTTCTGCAATTTTGCCCCAAAATAAGGGAAATTTCTGGAATTTTGCCCCAAAATAAGGGAAATTTGTGGAATTTTTCCCCAAAATAAGTGGAATTTCAGAGTTTTGCTCTAAAATAAGGAGAATTTCTGTCTTTTTGCCTTAACATATATGGAATTTCTGCCTTTTTGCCCCACAATTAGGGAAATTTCTGCAATTTTGCCCCAAAATAATTGGAATTTCTGAGTGTTGCTCCAAAATAAGGAGAATTTCTGTCCTTTTGCCCCAACATATAGGCAATTTCTGCATTTTTGCCCCACAAGAACGGGAATTTCTGCAATTTTGCTACAAAATACGGGGAATTTCTGCCTTTTTGCCCGAAAATAAGAAGAATGCATACTTTTTTACCATAAAAAAGGGAAATTTCTTCATTTTTGCTTCAAAATAAGGGGAATTTCTGCTTTTTTGCCTCTAAATAAGTGGAATTTCTGTCTTTTTCCCCTAAAACAAAAAAAATTCCTTTATTTTTTGCCCCAAAATAAAGAAAATTTCTGCCTTTTTTCCTTGAAATAAGTAAAATTTCTGCAATTTTGCCCCAAAATATGTGAAATTTCTCCAATTTTGCCCAAAAATAAGGGAAATTTCTGCAATTTCGCCCCAAAATAAAGAAAATTTCTGGAATTTTGCACCAAAATAGGTGGAATTTCTGAGTTTTGCCCCAAAATAAGGAGAATTTCTGTATTTTTGACCCAACATATAGAGAATTTCTGCCTTTTTGCCACAAAATATTAGAAATTTCTGCCTTTTTGCCATAAAAAATGGAAAATTTCTGCCTTTTTTCCCTAAATAAGTGAAATTTCTGCAATTTTGCCACAAAATAAGTGAAATTTCTGCAATTTTGCCCCAAAATAAGGGAAATTTCTGCAATTATGCCCAAAAATAAGGGAAATTTCTGGAATTTTGCCCCAAAATAAGTGGAATTTCAGAGTTTTGCTCCAAAATAAGGAGAATTTCTGTTTTTTTGCCCTAACATATTTGGAATTTCTGCCTTTTTGCCCAACAATTAGGGAAATTGCTGCAATTTTGCTCCAAAATACGTGGAATTTCTGCCTTTTTGCCTGAAAATAAGAAGAATGCATACTTTTTTACCATAAAAAAGGGAAATTTCTTCATTTTTGCTTCAAAATAAGGGGAATTTCTGCTTTTTTGCCTCTAAATAAGTTGAATTTCTGTCTTTTTACCCCAAAACAAAAGGAATTCCTTTCTTTTTTGCCCCAAAATAAAGAAAATTTCTGCCTTTTTTCCTTGAAATAAGTAAAATTTCTGCAATTTTGCCCCAAAATATGTGAAATTTCTCCAATTTTGCCCCAAAATAAGTAAAATTTCTGCAATTTTGCCCCAAAATATGTGAAATTTCTCCAATTTTGCCCCAAAATAAGGGAAATTTCTGCAATTTTGCCCCAAAATAAAGGAAATTTATGGAATTTTGCACCAAAATAAGTGGAATATCTGAGTTTTGCCCCAAAATAAGGAGAATTTCTGTATTTTTGACCCAACATATAGAGAATTTCTGCCTTTTTGCCCCACAATTAGGGGAATTTCTGCAATTTTGCCCCAAAATAAGGGAAATTTCTGACTTTTTGCCCCCAAATACGAAGAATTTAAGCCTTTTTACCTCAAAATAAGGGGAATTTCTGCATTTTTGCCACAAAATATTAGGAATTACTGCCTCTTTTCTACAAAATAAGAAAATTTCTGCTTTTCTTCCCTGAAATAAATCAAATTTCTGCAATTTTGCCACAAAATAAGTGAAATTTCTGCAATTTGGCCCCAAAAGAAGGGAAATTTCTGGAATTTTGCCCCAAAATAAGTGGAATTTCTGAGTTTTGCCCCAAAATAAGGAGAATTTCTGTCTTTTTGCCCCAACATATAGGGAATTTCTGCCTTTTTGCCCCACAATTAGGGGAATTTCTGCCATTTAGCTCCAAAACACGGGGAATTTCTGCCTTTTTGCCCGAAAATAAGAAGAATAAATATCTTTTTGCCATAAAAAAGGGAAATTTCTTCATTTTTGCTCCAAAATAGGGGGAATTTCTGCTTTTTTGCCTCTAAATATGTGGAATTTCTGTCTTTTTCTCCCAAAACAAAGGGAATTTCTGTATTTTTGGCCTCAAATTAAGGAAAAATTCTGACTTATTACCCTGAAGTAAGTGAAATTTCTGCAATTTTGCCCCAAAATATGAAAAATTTCTGCCTTTTTGCCCCCAAATAAGGGGAATTTCAGCCTTTTAACCTCAAAATAATGGGAATTTCTGCATTTTTGCCACAAAATATGTGAAATTTCTGCAATTTTGCCCCAAAATAAGGGAAATTTCTGGAATTTTGCCCCAAAATAAGGGAAATTTGTGGAATTTTTCCCCAAAATAAGTGGAATTTCAGAGTTTTGCTCTAAAATAAGGAGAATTTCTGTCTTTTTGCCTTAACATATATGGAATTTCTGCCTTTTTGCCCCACAATTAGGGAAATTTCTGCAATTTTGCCCCAAAATAATTGGAATTTCTGAGTGTTGCTCCAAAATAAGGAGAATTTCTGTCCTTTTGCCCCAACATATAGGCAATTTCTGCATTTTTGCCCCACAAGAACGGGAATTTCTGCAATTTTGCTACAAAATACGGGGAATTTCTGCCTTTTTGCCCGAAAATAAGAAGAATGCATACTTTTTTACCATAAAAAAGGGAAATTTCTTCATTTTTGCTTCAAAATAAGGGGAATTTCTGCTTTTTTGCCTCTAAATAAGTGGAATTTCTGTCTTTTTCCCCTAAAACAAAAAAAATTCCTTTATTTTTTGCCCCAAAATAAAGAAAATTTCTGCCTTTTTTCCTTGAAATAAGTAAAATTTCTGCAATTTTGCCCCAAAATATGTGAAATTTCTCCAATTTTGCCCAAAAATAAGGGAAATTTCTGCAATTTCGCCCCAAAATAAAGAAAATTTCTGGAATTTTGCACCAAAATAGGTGGAATTTCTGAGTTTTGCCCCAAAATAAGGAGAATTTCTGTATTTTTGACCCAACATATAGAGAATTTCTGCCTTTTTGCCACAAAATATTAGAAATTTCTGCCTTTTTGCCATAAAAAATGGAAAATTTCTGCCTTTTTTCCCTAAATAAGTGAAATTTCTGCAATTTTGCCACAAAATAAGTGAAATTTCTGCAATTTTGCCCCAAAATAAGGGAAATTTCTGCAATTATGCCCAAAAATAAGGGAAATTTCTGGAATTTTGCCCCAAAATAAGTGGAATTTCAGAGTTTTGCTCCAAAATAAGGAGAATTTCTGTTTTTTTGCCCTAACATATTTGGAATTTCTGCCTTTTTGCCCAACAATTAGGGAAATTGCTGCAATTTTGCTCCAAAATACGTGGAATTTCTGCCTTTTTGCCTGAAAATAAGAAGAATGCATACTTTTTTACCATAAAAAAGGGAAATTTCTTCATTTTTGCTTCAAAATAAGGGGAATTTCTGCTTTTTTGCCTCTAAATAAGTTGAATTTCTGTCTTTTTACCCCAAAACAAAAGGAATTCCTTTCTTTTTTGCCCCAAAATAAAGAAAATTTCTGCCTTTTTTCCTTGAAATAAGTAAAATTTCTGCAATTTTGCCCCAAAATATGTGAAATTTCTCCAATTTTGCCCCAAAATAAGTAAAATTTCTGCAATTTTGCCCCAAAATATGTGAAATTTCTCCAATTTTGCCCCAAAATAAGGGAAATTTCTGCAATTTTGCCCCAAAATAAAGGAAATTTATGGAATTTTGCACCAAAATAAGTGGAATATCTGAGTTTTGCCCCAAAATAAGGAGAATTTCTGTATTTTTGACCCAACATATAGAGAATTTCTGCCTTTTTGCCCCACAATTAGGGGAATTTCTGCAATTTTGCCCCAAAATAAGGGAAATTTCTGACTTTTTGCCCCCAAATACGAAGAATTTAAGCCTTTTTACCTCAAAATAAGGGGAATTTCTGCATTTTTGCCACAAAATATTAGGAATTACTGCCTCTTTTCTACAAAATAAGAAAATTTCTGCTTTTCTTCCCTGAAATAAATCAAATTTCTGCAATTTTGCCACAAAATAAGTGAAATTTCTGCAATTTGGCCCCAAAAGAAGGGAAATTTCTGGAATTTTGCCCCAAAATAAGTGGAATTTCTGAGTTTTGCCCCAAAATAAGGAGAATTTCTGTCTTTTTGCCCCAACATATAGGGAATTTCTGCCTTTTTGCCCCACAATTAGGGGAATTTCTGCCATTTAGCTCCAAAACACGGGGAATTTCTGCCTTTTTGCCCGAAAATAAGAAGAATAAATATCTTTTTGCCATAAAAAAGGGAAATTTCTTCATTTTTGCTCCAAAATAGGGGGAATTTCTGCTTTTTTGCCTCTAAATATGTGGAATTTCTGTCTTTTTCTCCCAAAACAAAGGGAATTTCTGTATTTTTGGCCTCAAATTAAGGAAAAATTCTGACTTATTACCCTGAAGTAAGTGAAATTTCTGCAATTTTGCCCCAAAATATGAAAAATTTCTGCCTTTTTGCCCCCAAATAAGGGGAATTTCAGCCTTTTAACCTCAAAATAATGGGAATTTCTGCATTTTTGCCACAAAATATGTGAAATTTCTGCAATTTTGCCCCAAAATAAGGGAAATTTCTGGAATTTTGCCCCAAAATAAGGGAAATTTGTGGAATTTTTCCCCAAAATAAGTGGAATTTCAGAGTTTTGCTCTAAAATAAGGAGAATTTCTGTCTTTTTGCCTTAACATATATGGAATTTCTGCCTTTTTGCCCCACAATTAGGGAAATTTCTGCAATTTTGCCCCAAAATAATTGGAATTTCTGAGTGTTGCTCCAAAATAAGGAGAATTTCTGTCCTTTTGCCCCAACATATAGGCAATTTCTGCATTTTTGCCCCACAAGAACGGGAATTTCTGCAATTTTGCTACAAAATACGGGGAATTTCTGCCTTTTTGCCCGAAAATAAGAAGAATGCATACTTTTTTACCATAAAAAAGGGAAATTTCTTCATTTTTGCTTCAAAATAAGGGGAATTTCTGCTTTTTTGCCTCTAAATAAGTGGAATTTCTGTCTTTTTCCCCTAAAACAAAAAAAATTCCTTTATTTTTTGCCCCAAAATAAAGAAAATTTCTGCCTTTTTTCCTTGAAATAAGTAAAATTTCTGCAATTTTGCCCCAAAATATGTGAAATTTCTCCAATTTTGCCCAAAAATAAGGGAAATTTCTGCAATTTCGCCCCAAAATAAAGAAAATTTCTGGAATTTTGCACCAAAATAGGTGGAATTTCTGAGTTTTGCCCCAAAATAAGGAGAATTTCTGTATTTTTGACCCAACATATAGAGAATTTCTGCCTTTTTGCCACAAAATATTAGAAATTTCTGCCTTTTTGCCATAAAAAATGGAAAATTTCTGCCTTTTTTCCCTAAATAAGTGAAATTTCTGCAATTTTGCCACAAAATAAGTGAAATTTCTGCAATTTTGCCCCAAAATAAGGGAAATTTCTGCAATTATGCCCAAAAATAAGGGAAATTTCTGGAATTTTGCCCCAAAATAAGTGGAATTTCAGAGTTTTGCTCCAAAATAAGGAGAATTTCTGTTTTTTTGCCCTAACATATTTGGAATTTCTGCCTTTTTGCCCAACAATTAGGGAAATTGCTGCAATTTTGCTCCAAAATACGTGGAATTTCTGCCTTTTTGCCTGAAAATAAGAAGAATGCATATTTTTTTGCCATAAAATAGGGAAATTTCTTCATTTTTGCTCCAAAATAAAGGGAATTTCTGCTTTATTGCCTCTAAATAAGTGAAATTTCTGTCTTTTCCCCAAAACAAAGGGAATTCCTGTCTTTTTTGCCCCAAAATAAGGAAAAATTCTGACTTCTTACCCTGAAGTAAGTGAAATTTCTGCAATTTTGCCCCAAAATAAGGGAAATTTCTGCCTTTTTTCCCCCAAATAAGGGTAATTTCAGCCTTTTTACCTCAAAATAAGGGGAATTTCTGCATTTTTGCCACAATATATTAGGAATTTCTGACTTTTTGCTTCAAAATAAGAAAGCTTCTGCTTTTTTTCCCTGTAATAAGTGAAATTTCTGCAATTTTGCCCCAAAATAAGTGAAATTTCTCCAATTTTGCCCCAAAATAAAGGAAATTTCTGGAATTTTGCCCCAAAATAAGTGGAATTTCTGAGATTTGCTCCAAAATAAGGGGAATTTCTGTCTTTTTGCCCTAACATATAGGCAATTTCTGCCTTTTTGCCCAACAATTAGGGGAATTTCTGCAATTTTGCTACAAAATAAGGGTAATTTCTGCCTTTTTGCCCGAAAATAAGAAGAATGCATACCTTTTTTCCATAAAAAATGGAAATTTCTTGATTTTTGCTCCAAAATAAGAGGAATTTCTGCTTTTTTGCCTCTAAATAAGTGGAATTTCTGTCTTTTTCCCCCAAAACAAAGGGAATTTCTGTCTTTTTTGCCCCAAAATAAGAAAAAAAATCTGACTTATTACCCTGAAGTAAGTGAAATTTCTGCAATTTTGCCCCAAAATATGGGAAATTTCTGCCTTTTTGCCCCCAAATAACGGGAATTTCAGGCTTTTTACCTCAAAATAAGGGGAATTTCTGCATTTTTGCCACAAAATATTAGGAATTTCTGCTTTTTGCCCCAAAATAATAAAAATTTCTGCCTTTTTTTACTGAAATAAGTAAAATTTCTGCAATTTTGCCCCAAAATAAGTGAAATTTCTGCAATTTTGCCCCAAAATAAGGGAAATTTCTGGAATTTTGCCCCAAAATAAGTGGAATTTCTGAGTTTTGCCACAAAATAAAGAGAATTTCTGTCTTTTTGCCCTAACATATAGAGAATTTCTGCCTTTTTGCCCCACAATTAGGGGAATTTCTGCAATTATGCTCCAAAAAACAGGGAATTTCAGCCTTTTTGACGGAAAAAAAGAAAAATGCATACCTTTTTGGCATAAAAAAGTGAAATTTCTTAATTTTTGCTCCAAAATAAGGGGAATTTCTGCTTTTTTGCCTCTAAATATGTGGAATTTCTGTTTTTTACCCCAAAACAAAGGGAATTCCTGTCTTTTTTGCCCCAAAATAAGGAAAACTTCTGACTTATTATTCTGAAATAAGTGAAATTTCTGCAATTTTGCCTCAAAATAAGGGAAATTTCTGCCTTTTTGCCCCCAAATAAGGGGAATTTCAGCCTTTTTACCTCAAAATAAGGGGAATTTCTGCATTTTTGCCACAAAATATTAGGAATTTCTGCCTTTTTGCCACAAAATTAGGAAAATTTCTGCCTTTTTTCCCTGAAATAAGTAAAATTTCTGCAATTTTGCCCCAAAATAAGTGAAATTTCTCCAATTTTGCCCCAATATATAGGAAATTTCTGCAATTTTGACCCAAAATTAAGGAAATTTCTAGACTTTTGCCCCAAAATAAGTGGAATTTCTGAGTTTTGCCCCAAAATAAGGAGAATTTCTGTATTTTTGCCCCAACATATAGAGAATTTCTGCCTTTTTGCCCCACAATTAGGGGAATTTCTGCAATTTTGCCCCAAAATAAGGGAAATTTCTGCCTTTTTGCCCGCAAATAAGAAGAATTTCAGCCTTTTTACCTCAAAATAAGGGGAATTTCTGCATTTTTGCCACAAAATATTAAGAATTACTGCCTTTTTGCTACAAAATAAAAAAATTTCTGCTTTTTTTCCCTGAAATAAGTCAAATTTCTGCAATTTTGCCCCAAAATAAGTGAAATTTCTGCAATTTTGCCCCAAAAGAAGGGAAATTTCTGGAATTTTGCCCCAAATTAAGTGCAATTTCTGAGTTTTGCCCCAAAATAAGGAGAATTTCTGTCTTTTTGCCCCAACATATAGGGAATGTCTGCTTTTTTGCAGCACAATTAGGGGAATTTCTGCAATTTAGCTCCAAAATACGGGCAATTTCTTCCTTTTTGCCCGAAAATAGGAAGAATGCATATCTTTTTGCCATAAAAAAGGGAAATTTCTTCATTTTTGCTCCAAATAAAAGGAATTTCTTCTTTTTTGCCTCTAAATAAGTGGAATTTCTGTCTTTTTCCCCCAAAACAAAGGGAATTTCTGTATTTTTTGCACCAAAATAAGGAAAAATTCTGACTTATTACCCTGAAGTAAGTGAAATTTCTGCAATTTTGCCCCAAAATATGAAAAATTTCTGCCTTTTTGCTCCCAAATAAGGGGAATTTCAGCCTTTTTATCTCAAAATAATGGGAATTTCTGCATTTTTGCCACAAAATATTAGGAATTTCTGCATTTTTGACCCAAAATAAGGAAAATTTCTGCCTTTTTTTCCTGAAATAAGTGAAATTTCTGCAATTTTGCCACAAAATAAGTGAAATTTCTGCAATTTTGCCCCCAAAAAAATGAAATTTCTGCAATTTTGTCCCAAAATAAGGGAAATTTCTGGAATTTTGCCCCAAACTAAGTGGAATTTCAGAGTTTTGCCCCAAAATAAGGAGAATTTTTCTATTTTTGCCCTAACATATAGAGAATTTCTGCCTTTTTGCCCCACAATTAGGGCAATTTCTGCAATTTTGCACCAAAATATGGGGAATTTCTGCCTTTTTTCCTTGAAAATATGAAAAATGCATACCTTTTTGCCATGAAATAGGGAAATTTCTTCATTTTTGCTACAAAATAAGGGGAATTTCTGCTTTTTTGCCTCTAAATAAGTGGAATTTCTGTCTTTTTCCTCAAAAACAAAGGGAATTCCTTTTTTTTGCCCCAAAATAAGGAAAAATTCTGACTTATTACCCTGAAGTAAGTGAAATTTCTGCAATTTTGCCTCAAAATAAGGGAAATTTCTGCCTTTTTCTCCAAAATAAGGGAAAATTCAGCCTTTTTACCTCAAAATAAGGGGAATTTCTGCATTTTTGCCACAAAATATTAGGAATTACTGCCTTTTTGCTACAAAATAAAAAAATTTCTGCTTTTTTTCCCTGAAATAAGTCAAATTTCTGCAATTTTGCCCCAAAATAAGTGAAATTTCTGCAATTTTGCCCTAAAATAAGGGAAATTTCTGCCTTTTTCCCCCAAATAAGGGGAATTTCAGCCTTTTTAACTCAAAATAAGGGGAATTTCTGCATTTTTGCCACAAAATATTAGGAATTTCTGACTTTTGGCTTCAAAATAAGAAAACTGCCTTTTTTCCCTGAAATAAGTGAATTTTCTGCAATTTTGCCCCAAAATAAGTGAAATTTCTGCAATTTTGCCCCAAAAAAAGGGAAATTTCTGGAATTTTGCCCCAAAATAAGTGGAATTTCTGAGTTTTGCCCCAAAATAAGGAGAATTTTCGTCTTTTTGCCCCAACATATAGGGAATTTCTGCTTTTTTTGCAGCACAATTAGGGGAATTTCTGCAATTTAGCTCCAAAATACGGGCAATTTCTGCCTTTTTGCCCGAAAATAGGAAGAATGCATATCTTTTTGCCATAAAAAAGGGAGATTTCTTCATTTTTGCTCCAAATAAAAGGAATTTCTTATTTTTTGCCTCTAAATAAGTGGAATTTCTGTCTTTTTCCCCCAATACAAAGAGAATTTCTGTATTTTTTGCACCAAAATAAGGAAAAATTCTGACTTATTACCCTGAAGTAAGTGAAATTTCTGCAATTTTGCCCCAAAATATGAAAAATTTCTGCCTTTTTGCCCCCAAATAAGGGGAATTTCAGCCTTTTTATCTCAAAATAATGGGAATTTCTGCATTTTTGCCACAAAATATTAGGAATTTCTGCATTTTTCCCCAAAATAAGGAAAATTTCTGCCTTTTTTTCCTGAAATAAGTGAAATTTCTGCAATTTTGCCACAAAATAAGTGAAATTTCTGCAATTTTGCCCCAAAAAAATGAAATTTCTGCAATTTTGCCCCAAAATAAGGGAAATTTCTGGAATTTTCCCCCAAACTAAGTGGAATTTCAGAGTTTTGCCCCAAAATAAGGAGAATTTCTGTATTTTTGCCCTAACATATAGAGAATTTCTGCCTTTTTGCCCCACAATTAGGAAAATTTCTGCAATTTTGCTCCAAAATATGGGGAATTTCTGCCTTTTTTCCTTGAAAATATGAAGAATGCATACCTTTTTGCCATGAAATAGGGAAATTTCTTCATTTTTGCTACAAAATAAGGGGAATTTCTGCTTTTTTGCCTCTAAATAAGTGGAATTTCTGTCTTTTTCCTCAAAAACAAAGGGAATTCCTTTTTTTTTGTCCCAAAATAAGGAAAAATTCTGACTTCTTACCCTGAATTAAGTGAAATTTCTGCAATTTTGCCCTAAAATAAGGGAAATTTCTGCCTTTTTCCCCCAAATAAGGGGAATTTCAGACTTTTTACCTCAAAATAAGGGGAATTTCTGCATTTTTGCCACAAAATATTAGGAATTTCTGACTTTTGGCTTCAAAATAAGAAAACTGCCTTTTTTCCCTGAAATAAGTGAATTTTCTGCAATTTTGCCCCAAAATAAGTGAAATTTCTGCAATTTTGCCCCAAAAGAAGGGAAATTTCTGGAATTTTGCCCCAAAATAAGTGGAATTTCTGAGTTTTGCCCCAAAATAAGGAGAATTTCTGTCTTTTTGCCCCAACATATAGGGAATGTCTGCCTTTTTGCCCCACAATTAGGGGAATTTCTGCAATTTAGCTCCAAAATACGGGCAATTTCTGCCTTTTTGCCCGAAAATAGGAAGAATGCATATCTTTTTGCCATAAAAAAAGGAAATTTCTTCATTTTTGCTCCAAATAAAAGGAATTTCTGCTTTTTTGCCTCTAAATAAGTGGAATTTCTGTCTTTTTCCCTCAAAACAAAGAAAATTTCTGTCTTTTTTGCCCTAAAATAAGGAAAAATTCTGACTTATTACCCTGTAGTAAGTGAAATTTCTTCAATTTTGCCCCAAAATAAGGGAAATTTCTGCATTTTTGCCCCCAAATAAGGGGAATTTCAGTCTTTTTACCTTAAAATAAGGGGAATTTCTGCATTTTTGCCACAAAATATTAGGAATTTCTGCCTTTTTGCCCCGAAATAAGCAAATTTCTGCTTTTTTTCCCTGAAAGAAGTGAAATTTCTGCAATTTTGCCCCAAAATAAGTGAAATGTCTGCAATTTTGCCCCAAAATAAGGGAAATTTCTGGAATTTTGCCCCAAAATAAGTGGAATTTCTGAGTTATGCCCCATAATAAGGAGAATTTCTGTTTTTTTGCCCCAACATATAGGCAATTTCTGCCTTTTTGCCCCACAATTAGGGGAATTTCTGCAATTTTGCTCCAAAATACGGAGAATTTCTGCCTTTTTGCTTGAAAATAAGAAGAATGCATACCTTTTTGCCATGAAAAAAGAAAATTTCTTCATTTTTGCTCCAAAAAGGGGAATTTCTGCTTTTTTGCCTCTAAATAAGTGGAATTTCTGTATTTTTCCCCCAAAACAAAGGGAATTCCTGTATTTTTTGCCCCAAAATAAGGAAAATTTCTGACTTATTACCCTGAAATAAGTGAAATTTCGGCAATTTTGCCCCAAAATAAAGGAAATTTTTGCCTTTTGCCCTCAAATAAAGGGAATTTCAGCCTTTTTACCTCAAAATAAGGGGAATTTCTGCATTTTTGCCACAAAATATTAGGAATTTCTGCCTTTTTGCCCCAAAATAAGAAAATTTCTGCTTTTTTACTCTGAAATAAGTGAAATTTTGCAACTTTGCCCCAAAATAAGTGAAATTTCTGCAATTTTGCTCCAAAATAAGGGAAATTTCTGGAATTTTGCCCCAAAATAAGTGGAATTTCTGAGTTTTGCCCCAAAATAAGGAGAATTTCTGTTTTTTTGCCCCAACATATAGGCAATTTCTGCCTTTTTGCCCCACAATTAGGGTAATTTCTGCAATTTTGCTCCAAAATACGTGGAATTTCTCCCTTTTTGCACGAAAATAAGAAGAATGCATACCTCTTTGCCATAATAAAGGGAAATTTCTTCATTTTTGCTCCAAATTAAGGGGAATTTCTGCTTTTTTGCCTCTAAATAAGTGGAATTTTTGTCTTTTTCCCACAAAACAAAGGGAATTTCTGTCTTTTTTGCCCCAAAATAAGGAAAAATTCTGACTTATTAACCTGAAATAAGTAAAATTTCTGCAATTTTGCACCAAAATAAGGGAAATTTCTGGAATTTTGCCCCAAAATAAGTGGAATTTTTGTGTTTTTCCCCAAAATAAAGAGAATTTCTGTATTTTTGCCCAAACATATAGAGAATTTCTGTTTTTTTTTGCCACACAATTAGGGAAATTTCAGTAATTTTGCTCCAAAATACGGGTAATTTCTGCCTTTTTGCCCGAAAATAAGAAGAATAAATACCTTTTTGCCAAAAAATGGGAAATTTCTTCATTTTTGCTCCAAAATAAAAGGAATTTCTGCTTTTTTGCCTCTAAATAAGTGGAATTTCTGTCTATTTCCCCCAAAATAAAGAGAATATCTGTCTTTTTTGGCCCAAAATAAGGAAAAATTCTGACTTATTACCCTGAAGTAAGTGAAATTTCTGCAATTTTGCCCCAAAATAAGGGAAATTTCTGCCTTTTTGCCCCCAAATAAGGGGAATTTCAGCCTTTTTACCTCAAAATAAGGGGAATTTCTGTATTTTTGTCCCCAAATAAGGGGAATTTCAGCCTTTTTACCTCAAAATAAGGGGAATTTCCGCATTTTTGCCACAAAATATTAGGAATTTCTTCCTTTTTGCCCCAAAATAAGAAAATTTCTGCTTTTTTTCCATGAAATAATTGAAATTTCTGCAATTTTGCCCCAAAATAAGTGAAATTTCTGCAATTTTGTCCTAAAATAAGGGAAATTTCTGGAATTTTGCTTCAAAATAAGAGGAATTTCTGTGTTTTGCTTCAAAATAAGGAGAATTTCTGTCTTTTTGCCCCAACATATAGGAAATTTCTGCCTTTTTGCCCCACAATTAGGGGAATTTCAGCAATTTTGCTCCAAAAGACGGGGAATTTCTGCCTTTTTGCCCGAAAATAAGAAGAATGCATACCTTTTTGCCATCAAAAATGTAATTTCTTCTATTTTGCTTCAAAATAAAGGGAATTTCTATTTTTTTGCCTCTAAATAAGTGGAATTTCTGTCTTTTTCCCTCAAAACAAAGGGAATTTCTGTCTTTTTTTCCCTAAAATAAGGAAAAATTCTGACTTATTACCCTGTAGTAAGTGAAATTTCTTCAATTTTGCCCCAAAATAAGGGAAATTTCTGCCTTTTTGCCCCAAAATAAGGGGAATTTCAGTCTTTTTACCTTAAAATAAGGGGAATTTCTGCATTTTTGCCACAAAATATTAGGAATTTCTGCCTTTTTGCCCCAAAATAAGAATATTTCTGCTTTTTTTCCCTGAAATAAGTGAAATTTCTGCAATTTTGCCCCAAAATAAGTGAAATGTCTGCAATTTTGCCCCAAAATAAGGGAAATTTCTGGAATTTTGCCCCAAAATAAGTGGAATTTCTGAGTTTTGCCCCAAAAAATGGAGAATTTCTGTATTTTTGCCCTAAGATATAGGCAATTTCTGCCTTTTTGCCCCACAATTAGGGGAATTTCTGCAATTTTGCTCCAAAATACCGAGAATTTCTGCCTTTTTGCCCGAAAATAAGAAGAATGCATACCTATTTGCCATAAAAAAGAGAAATTTCTTCATTTTTGCTCCAAAATAAGGGGAATTTCTGCTTTTTTGCCTCTAAATAAGTGGAATTTCTGTCTTTTTCTCCCAAAACAAAAGGAATTTCTGTCTTTTTTGCCCCAAAATAAAGAAAAATTCTGACTTATTACCCTGAAGTAAGTGAAATTCCTGTACTTTTGCTCCAAAATTAGGGAAATTTCTGCCTTTTTGCCCCAAAATAATGCGAATTTCAGCCTTTTTACCTCAAAATAAGGGGAATTTCTGCATTTTTGCCACAAAATATTAGGAATATCTGCTTTTTGCCCCAAAATAAGGAAAATTTCTGCCTTTTTTCTCTGAAATAAGTGAAATTTCTGCAATTTTGCCCCAAAATAAGTGAAATTTCTGCAATTTTGCCCCAAAATAAGTGAAATTTCTGCAATTTTGCCCCAAAATAAGGAAAATTTCTGGAATTTTGCCCCAAAATAAGTGGAATTTCTGAGTTTTGCCCCAAAATAAAGAAAATTTCTGTCTTTTTGCCCCAACATATAGGCAATTTCTGCCTTTTTGCCCAAAAATTAGGGGAATTTCTTCAATTTTGCTTTAAAATACGGGGAATATCTGCCTTTTTGCCTAAAAATATAAAGAATGCATAACTTTTTGCCATAAAAAAGGGAAATTTCTTCATTTTTGCTCCATAATAAGGGGAATTTCTGCTTTTTTGCCTCTAAATAAGTGGAATTTCTGTCTTTTTTTCCCAAAACAAAGGGAATTTTTGTATTTTTGCACCAAAATACGGAAAAATTCTGACTTATTACCCTGAAGTAAGTGAAATTTCTGCAATTTTGCCTCAAAATAAGAGAAATTTCTGCCTTTTTGCCCACAAATAAGGGGAATTTCAGCCTTTTTACCTCAAAATAAAGAGAATTTCTGCATTTTTGCCACAAAATATTATTAATTTCTGCCTTTTTGCCCCAAAATAAAAAAATTTCTGCTTTTTTTCCCTGAAATAAGTGAAATTTCTGCAATTTTGCCCCAAAATAAGGGAAATTTCTGGAATTTTGACCCAAACTAAGTGGAATTACTGAGTTTTGCCCCAAAATAAGGAGAAATTCTGTCTTTTGGCCCCAACATATAAAGAATTTCTGCCTTTTTGCCCCACAATTAGGGGAATTTCTGCAATTTTGCTCCAAAATACAGGGAATTTCTGCCTTTTTGCCCGAAAGTAAGAAGAATGCATATCTTTTTGCCATAAAAAGGAAATTTCTTCATTTTTGCTCAAAAATAAGGGTAATTTCTGCTTTTTTGCCTCTAAATAAGTGGAATTTCTGTATTTTTCCCCCAAAACGAAGGAAATTTCTGTCTCTTTTGCCCCAAAATAAAGAAAAATTCTGACTTATTACCCTGAAGTAAGTGAAATTTCTGCAATTTTGCCCCAAAATAAGAAAAATTTCTGCCTTTTTGCCCCCAAATAAGTGGAATTTCAGCCTTTTTACCTCGAAATATGGGGAATTTCTGCATTTTTGCCACAAAATATTAGGAATTTCTGCCTTTTTGCCCCAAAATAAGGAAAATTTCTGCCTTTTTTCACTGAAATAAGTGAAATTTCTGCAGTTTTGCCCCAAAATAAGTGAAATTTCTGCAAATTTGCCCCAAAATAAGTGAAATTTCTGCAATTTTGCCCCAAAATAAGGGAAATTTCTGGAATTTTGCCCAAAAATAAGTGGAATTTTTGAGTTTTGCCCCAAAATAAGGAGAATTTCTGTCTTTTTGCCCCAACATATAGGGAAATTTTGCCTTTTTGCCCCACAATTAGGGGAATTTCTGCAATTTTGCTCCAAAATTCAGGGAATTTCTGCCTTTTTGCCCGAAAATAAGAAGAATGCATACCTTTTTGCCATAAAAAGAGAAATTTCTGCAATTTTGCTCCAAAATAAGGGGAATTTCTGCTTTTTTGCCTCTAAATAAGTGGAATTTCTGTCTTTTTCCCCCAAAACAAAGGGAATTTCTGTCTTTTTTGCCCCAAAATAAGGGAAAATTCTGACTTATTAACCTGAAGTAAGTACAATTTCTGCAATTTTGCACCAAAATAAGGGAAATTTCTGGAATTTTGCCCCAAAATAAGTGGAATTTTTGTGTTTTTCCCCAAAATAAAGAGAATTTCTGTATTTTTGCCCCAACATATAGAGAATTTCTGTTTTTTGCTACACAATTAGGGAAATATCTGTAATTTTGCTCCAAAATACGGGTAATTTCTGCCTTTTTGCCCGAAAATAAGAAGAATGAATACCTTTTTGCCAAAAAATGGGAAATTTCTTCATTTTTGCTCCAAAATAAAAGGAATTTCTGCTTTTTTGCCTCTAAATAAGTGGAATTTCTGTCTATTTCCCCCAAAATAAAGAGAATTTCTGTCTTTTTTGCCCCAAAATAAGGAAAAATTCTGACTTATTACCCTGAAGTAAGTGAAATTTCTGCAATTTTGCCCCAAAATAAGGGAAATTTCTATCTACCTTTTTGCCCGCAAATAAGGGGAATTTCAGCCTTTTTACCTCAAAATAAGGGGAATTTCTGCATTTTTGCCCCCAAATAAGGGGAATTTCAGCCTTTTTACCTCAAAATAAGGGGAATTTCCGCATTTTTGCCACAAAATATTAGGAATTTCTGCCTTTTTGCCCCAAAATAAGAAAATTTCTGCTTTTTTTCCCTGAAATAATTGAAATTTCTGCAATTTTGCCCCAAAATAAGTGAAATTTCTGCAATTTTGTCCTAAAATATGGGAAATTTCTGGAATTTTGCTTCAAAATAAGAGGAATTTCTGAGTTTTGCTTCAAAATAAGGAGAATTTCTGTCTTTTTGCCCCAACATATAGGAAATTTCTGCTTTTTTGCCCCACAATTAGGGGAATTTCAGCAATTTTGCTCCAAAAGACGGGGAATTTCTGCCTTTTTGCCCGAAAATAAGAAGAATGCATACCTTTTTACCATCAAAAATGTAATTTCTTCTATTTTGCTTCAAAATAAAGGGAATTTCTATTTTTTTGCCTCTAAATAAGTGGAATTTCTGTCTTTTTCCCTCAAAACAAAAGGAATTTCTGTCTTTTTTGCCCTAAAATAAGGAAAAATTCTGACTTATTACCCTGTAGTAAGTGAAATTTCTTCAATTTTGCCCCAAAATAAGGGAAATTTCTGACTTTTTGCCCCCAAATAAGGGGAATTTCAGTCTTTTTACCTCAAAATAAGGGGAATTTCTGCATTTTTACCACAAAATATTAGGAATTTATGACTTTTTGCCCCAAAATAAGGAAAATTTTTGCCTTTTTTCCCTGAAATAAATGAAATTTCTGCCTTTTTGCCCAAAATAAGTGAAATTTCTGCAATTTTGCCCCAAAATAAGGGAAATTTCTGCAATTTTGCCACAAAATAAGTGGAATTTCTGAGTTTTGCCCCAAAAAATGGAGAATTTCTGTCTTTTTGCCCCAACATATAGGAAATTTCTGCCTTTTTGCCCCACAATTAGGGGAATTTCTGCAATTTTGCTCCAAAATACCGAGAATTTCTGCTTTTTTGCCTCTAAATAAGTGGAATTTCTGTCTTTTTCTCCCAAAACAAAGGGAATTTCTGTCTTTTTGCCCCAAAATAAGGAAAAATTCTGACTTATTACCCTGAAGTAAGTGAAATTCCTGTACTTTTGCTCCAAAATTAGGGAAATTTCTGCCTTTTTGCCTCAAAATAATGCGAATTTCAGCCTTTTTACCTCAAAATAAGGGGAATTTCTGCATTTTTGCCACAAAATATTAGGAATATCTGCTTTTTGCCCCAAAATAAGGAAAATTTCTGCCTTTTTTCTCTGAAATAAGTGAAATTTCTGCAATTTTGCCCCAAAATAAGTGAAATTTCTGCAATTTTGCCCCAAAATAAGTGAAATTTCTGCAATTTTGCCCCAAAATAAGGAAAATTTCTGGAATTTTGCCCCAAAATAAGTGGAATTTCTGAGTTTTGCCCCAAAATAAAGAAAATTTCTGTCTTTTTGCCCCAACATATAGGCAATTTCTGCCTTTTTGCCCAAAAATTAGGGGAATTTCTTCAATTTTGCTCCAAAATACGGGGAATATCTGCCTTTTTGCCTGAAAATATAAAGAATGCATACCTTTTTGCCATAAAAAAGGGAAATTTCTTCATTTTTGCTCCAAAATAAGGGGAATTTCTGCTTTTTTGCCTCTAAATAAGTGGAATTTCTGTCTTTTTCCCCCAAAACAAAGGGAATTCCTGTCTTTTTTGCCCCAAAATAAGGAAATTTTCTGACTTATTACCCTGAAATAAGTGAAATTTCTGCAATTTTGCCCCAAAATAAAGGAAATTTTTGCCTTTTTGCCCCCAAATAAAGAGAATTTCAGCCTTTTTACCTCCAAATAAAGGGAATTTCTGCATTTTTGCCACAAAATATTAGGAATTTCTGCCTTTTTGCCCCAAAATAAAAAAATTTCTGCTTTTTTTCCCTGAAATAAGTGAAATTTATGCAATTTTGCCCCAAAATAAGTGAAATTTCTGCAATTTTGCCCCAAAATAAGGAAAATTTCTGGAATTTTGACCCAAACTAAGTGGAATTACTGAGTTTTGCCCCAAAATAAGGAGAAATTCTGTCTTTTGGCCCCAACATATAAAGAATTTCTGCCCTTTTGCCCCACAATTAGGGGAATTTCTGCAATTTTGCTCCAAAATACAGGGAATTTCTGCCTTTTTGCCCGAAAGTAAGAAGAATGCATATCTTTTTGCCATAAACAGGAAATTTCTTCATTTTTGCTCAAAAATAAGGGTAATTTCTGCTTTTTTGCCTCTAAATAAGTGGAATTTCTGTATTTTTCCCCCAAAACGAAGGAAATTTCTGTCTTTTTTGCCCCAAAATAAAGAAAAATTCTGACTTATTACCCTGAAGTAAGTGAAATTTCTGCAATTTTGCCCCAAAATAAGAAAAATTTCTGCCTTTTTGCCCCCAAATAAGTGGAATTTCAGCCTTTTTACCTCGAAATATGGGGAATTTCTGCATTTTTGCCACAAAATATTAGGAATTTCTGCCTTTTTGCCCCAAAATAAGAAAAATTTCTGCCTTTTTTCACTGAAATAAGTGAAATTTCTGCAGTTTTGCCCCAAAATAAGTGAAATTTCTGCAAATTTGCCCCAAAATAAGTGAAATTTCTGCAATTTTGCCCCAAAATAAGGGAAATTTCTGGAATTTTGCCCCAAAATAAGTGGAATTTCTGAGTTTTGCCCCAAAATAAGGAGAATTTCTGTTTTTTTGCCCCAACATATAGGCAATTTCTGCCTTTTTGCCCCACAATTAGGGGAATTTCTGCAATTTTGCTCCAAAATACGGGGAATTTCTGCCTTTTTGCTTGAAAATAAGAAGAATGCATACCTTTTTGCCATAAAAAAAGAAAATTTCTTCATTTTTGCTCCAAAAAGGGGAATTACTGCTTTTTTGCCTCTAAATAAGTGGAATTTCTTTCTTTTTTCCTCAAAACAAAGGGAATTTCTGTGTTTTTTGCCCCAAAATAAGGAAAAATTCTGACTTATTACCCTGAAGTAAGTGATATTTCTGCAATTTTGCCCCCAAAAAAGGGAAATTTCTGCCTTTTGCCCCCAAATAAGGGGAATTTCAGCCTTTTTACCTCGAAATAAGGGGAATTTCTGCATTTTTGCCACAAAATATTAGGAATTTCTGCCATTTTGCTCCAAAATAAGGAAAATTTCTGCATTTTTTCCCTGAAATAAGTGAAATTTCTGCAATTTTGTTACAAAATATGTAAAATTTCTGCATATTTGCCCCAAAATAAGTGAAATTTCTGCAATTTTGCCCCAAAAAAAGGAAAATTTCTGTAATTTTGCCCCAAAATAAGTGGAATTTCTGAGTTTTGCCCTAAAATAAAGAGAATTTCGGTCTTTTGGCTTCAACATATAGAGATTTTCTGCATTTTTGCCCCACAATTAGGGGAATTTCTGCAATTTTGCTCAAAAATACGAAAAATTTTTGCTTTTTTGCCCGATAATAAGAAGAATGCATACCCTTTTGCCATAAAAAAGGGAAATTTCTTCATTTTTGCTCCAAAATAAGGGGAATTTCTGCTTTTTTGCCACTAAATAAGTGGAATTTCTGTCTTTTTCCCCAAGGCAAAGGGAATTCCTGTCTTTTTTGTCCCAAAGTAAAGAAAATTTCTGACTTATAACCCTTAAATAAGTGAAATTTCTGAAATTTTGAACAAAAATAAAGGAAATTTTTGCCTTTTTGCCCCCAAATAAGGGGAATTTCAGCCTTTTTACCTCAAAATAAGGGGAATTTCTGCATTTATGCCTCAAAATATTAGGAATTTCTGCCTTTTTGCCCCAAAATAAGAAAATTTCTGCTTTTTTTTTCCTTAAATAAGTGAAATTTCTGCAATTTTGCCCTAAAATAAGTGAAATGTCTGCAATTGTGCCCCAAAATAAGGGAAATTTCTGGAATTTTGCCCCAAAATAAGTGGAATTTCTGAGTTTTCCCCCAAAATAAGGAGAATTTCTGTCTTTTTGCCCCAACACATAGGCAATTTCTGCCTTTTGGCCCCACAATTAGGGGAATTTCTTCAATTTTGCTCCAAAATATGGGGAATTTCTGCCTTTTGCCCGAAAATAAGAAGAATGCATACCTTTTTGCCATAAAAAAGGGAAATTTCTTCATTTTTGCTCCAAAAAGGGGAATTTCTGCTTTTTTGCCTCTAAATAAGTGGAATTTCTGTTTTTTTCCCCCAAAACAAAGGGAATTTCTGTCTTTTTGCCCCAAAATAAGGAAAAATTCTGACTTATTACCCTGAAGTAAGTGAAATTTCTGCAATTTTGCCCCAAAATAAGGGAAATTTCTGCCTTTTTGCCCCCAAATAAGGGGAATTTCAGCCTTTTTACCTCGAAATAAGGGGAATTTCTGCATTTTTGCCACAAAATATTAGGAATTTCTGCCTTTTTGCCCAAAAATAAAGAAAATTTATGCCTTTTTTCCCTAAAATATGTGAAAATTCTGCAATTTTGCCACAAAATAATTAAAATTTCTTCATATTTGCCCCAAAATAATTGAAATTTCTGCAATTTTGCCCCAAAATAAGGAAAATTTCTGGAATTTTGCCCCAAAATAAGTGGAATTTCTTAGTTTTACCCCAAAATAAGGAGAATTTCTGTCTTTTTGCCCCAACATAGAGAGATTTTCTGCATTTTTGCCCCACAATTAGGGGAATTTCTGCAATTATGCTCAAAATACGGGGAATTTCTGCCTTTTTGCCCGAAAATAAAAAGAATGCATAACTTTTTGCCATAAAAAAGGGAAATTTCTTCATTTTTGCTCCAAAATAAGAGGAATTTCTGCATTTTGGCCTTTAAATAAGTGGAATTTCTGTCTTTTCCCCCAAGACAAAGGGAATTTCTTTCATTTTTGCCCCAAAATAAGGAAAAATTCTGACTTATTACCCTGAAGTAAGTGAAATTTCTGAAATTTTGCCCCAAAATTAGGGAAATTTCTGCCTTTTTGCCTCCAAATTAGGGGAATTTCAGCCTTTTTACCTCAAAATAAGGAGAATTTCTGCATTTCTGTCACAAAATATTAGGAATTTCTGCCTTTTTGCCCCAAAATAAGAAAAATTTCTGTCTTTTTTCTCTGAAATAAGTGAAATTTCTGCAATTTTGCCCCAAAATAAGTGAAATTTCTGCAATTTTGCCCAAAAATAAGTGAAATTTCTGCAATTTTGCCCCAAATTAAAGGAAATTTCTGGAATTTTGCCCCAAAATAAGTGGAATTTCTGAGTTTTGACACAAAATAAGGAGAATTTCTGTCTTTTTGCCCCAATATATAGAGAATTTCTGCATTTTTGTCCCACAATTAAAGAAATTTCTGCAATTTTGCTCCAAAATACGGGGAATTTCTGCCTTTTTGCCCGAAAATAAGAAGAATGCATAACTTTTTGCCATAAAAAAAGGAAATTTCTTCATTTTTGCTCCAAAATAAGGGGAATTTCTGCTTTTTTGCCTCTAAATAAGTGGAATTTCTGTCTTTTTCCCCCAAAACAAAGGGAATTCCTGTCTTTTTTGCCCCAAAATAAGGAAAAATTCTGACTTATTACCCTGAAGTAAGTGAAATTTCTGAAATTTTGCCCCAAAATTAGGAAAATTTCTGCCTTTTTGCCTCCAAAGTAGGGGAATTTCAGGCTTTTTACCTCAAAATAAGGAGAATTTCTGCATTTTGTCACAAAATATTAGGAATTTCTGCCTTATTGCCCCAAAATAAGAAAAATTTCTGTCTTTTTTCTCTGAAATAAGTGAAATTTCTGCAATTTTGCCCCAAAATAAGTGAAATTTCTGCAATTTTGCCCAAAAATAAGTGAAATTTCTGCAATTTTGCCCAAAAATTAAAGAAAATTTCTGGAATTTTGCCCCAAAATAAGTGGAATTTCTGAGTTTTGACACAAAATAAGGAGAATTTCTGTCTTTTTGCCCCAATATATAGAGAATTTCTGCATTTTTGTCCCACAATTAAAGAAATTTCTGCAATTTTGCTCTAAATACGGGGAGTTTCTGCCTTTTTGCCCGAATATAAGAAGAATGCATAACTTTTTGCCATAAAAAAGGGAAATTTCTTCATTTTTGCTCCAAAATAAGGGGAATTTCTGCTTTTTTGCCTCTAAATAAGTGGAATTTCTGTCTTTTTCCCCCAAAACAAAGGGAATTCCTGTCTTTTTTGCCCCAAAATAAGGAAATTTTCTGACTTATTACCCTGAAATAAGTGAAATTTCTGCAATTTTGCCCCAAAATAAAGGAAATTTTTGCCTTTTTGCCCCTAAATAAAGGGAATTTCAGCCTTTTTACCTCAAAATAAAGGGAATTTCTGCATTTTTGCCACAAAATATTAGGAATTTCTGCCTTTTTGCCCCAAAATAAGAAAATTTCTGCTTTTTTTTCTCTGAAATAAGTGAAATTTTGCAATTTTGCCCCAAAATAAGTGAAATTTCTGCAATTTTGCCCCAAAAATTATGGAAATTTCTGGAATTTTGCCCCAAAATAAGTGGAATTTCTACCTTTTTGCCCGCAAATAAGGGGAATTTCAGCTTTTTACCTCAAAATAAGGGGAATTTCTGCATTTTTGCCCCCAAATAAGGGGAATTTCAGCCTTTTTACCTTAAAATAAGGGGAATTTCCGCATTTTTGCCACAAAATATTAGGAATTTCTGCCTTTTTGCCCCAAAATAAGAAAATTTCTGCTTTTTTCCCTGAAATAATTGAAATTTCTGCAATTTTGCCCCAAAATAAGTGAAATTTCTGCAATTTTGTCCTAAAATAAGGGAAATTTCTGGAATTTTGCTTCAAAATAAGAGGAATTTCTGAGTTTTGCTTCAAAATAATAAAAATTTCTGTCTTTTTGCCCCAACATATAGGAAATTTCTGCCTTTTTGCCCCACAATTAGGGGAATTTCAGCAATTTTGCTACAAAAGACCGTGAATTTCTGCCTTTTTGCCCGAAAATAAGAAGAATGCATAACTTTTTGCCATCAAAAATGTAATTTCTTCTATTTTGCTTCAAAATAAAGGGAATTTCTATTTTTTTGCCTCTAAATAAGTGGAATTTCTGTCTTTTTCCCTCAAAACAAAGGGAATTTCTTTCTTTTTTGCCCTAAAATAAGGAAAAATTCTGACTTATTACCCTGTAGTAAGTGAAATTTCTTCAATTTTGCCCCCAAATAAGAGAAATTTCTGCCTTTTTGCCCCCAAATAAGGGGAATTTCAGTCTTTTTACCTCAAAATAAGGGGAATTTCTGCATTTTTACCACAAAATATTAGGAATTTATGACTTTTTGCCCCAAAATAAAGAAAATTTTTGCATTTTTTCCCTGAAATAAATGAAATTTCTGCCTTTTTGCCCAAAATAAGTGAAATTTCTGCAATTTTGCCCCAAAATAAGGGAAATTACTGCAATTTTGCCACAAAATAAGTGGAATTTCTGAGTTTTGCCCCAAAATATGGAGAATTTCTGTCTTTTTGCCCCAACATATAGGAAATTTCTGCTTTTTTGCCCCACAATTAGGGGAATTTCTGCAATTTTGCTCCAAAATACCGAGAATTTCTGCCTTTTTGCCCGAAAATAAGAAGAATGCATACCTATTTGCCATAAAAAAGAGAAATTTCTTCATTTTTGCTCCAAAATAAGGGGAATTTCTGCTTTTTTGCCTCTAAATAAGTGGAATTTCTGTCTTTTTCTCCCAAAACAAAGGGCATTTCTGTCTTTTTTGCCCCAAAATAAGGAAAAATTCTGACTTATTACCCTGAAGTAAGTGAAATTCCTGTACTTTTGCTCCAAAATTAGGGAAATTTCTGCCTTTTTGCCCCAAAATAATGCGAATTTCAGCCTTTTTACCTCAAAATAAGGGGAATTTCTGCATTTTTGCCACAAAATATTAGGAATATCTGCTTTTTGCCCCAAAATAAGGAAAATTTCTGCCTTTTTTCTCTGAAATAAGTGAAATTTCTGCAATTTTGCCCCAAAATAAGTGAAATTTCTGCAATTTTGCCCCAAAATAAGTGAAATTTCTGCAATTTTGCCCCAAATTAAGGAAAATTTCTGGAATTTTGCCCCAAAATAAGTGGAATTTTTGAGTTTTGCCCCAAAATAAAGAAAATTTCTGTCTTTTTGCCCCAACATATAGGCAATTTCTGCCTTTTTGCCCAAAAATTAGGGGAATTTCTTCAATTTTGCTCCAAAATACGGGGAATATCTGCCTTTTTGCCTGAAAATATAAAGAATGCATAACTTTTTGCCATAAAAAAGGGAAATTTCTTCATTTTTGCTCCATAATAAGGGGAATTTCTGCTTTTTTGCCTCTAAATAAGTGGAATTTCTGTCTTTTTTTTCCCAAAACAAAGGGAATTTTTGTATTTTTGCACCAAAATACGGAAAAATTCTGACTTATTACCCTGAAGTAAGTGAAATTTCTGCAATTTTGCCTCAAAATAAGAGAAATTTCTGCCTTTTTGCCCACAAATAAGGGGAATTTCAGCCTTTTTACCTCAAAATAAAGAGAATTTCTGCATTTTTGTCACAAAATATAATTAATTTCTGCCTTTTTGCACCAAAATAAAAAAATTTCTGCTTTTTTTCCCTGAAATAAGTGAAATTTCTGCAATTTTGCCCCAAAATAAGGGAAATTTCTGGAATTTTGACCCAAACTAAGTGGAATTACTGAGTTTTGCCCCAAAATAAGAAGAAATTCTGTCTTTTGGCACCAACATATAAAGAATTTCTGCCTTTTTGCCCCACAATTAGGGGAATTTCTGCAATTTTGCTCCAAAATACAGGGAATTTCTGCCTTTTTGCCCGAAAGTAAGAAGAATGCTTATCTTTTTGCCATAAAAAGGAAATTTCTTCATTTTTGCTCAAAAATAAGGGTAATTTCTGCTTTTTTGCCTCTAAATAAGTGGAATTTCTGTATTTTTCCCCCAAAACGAAGGAAATTTCTGTCTTTTTTGCCCCAAAATAAAGAAAAATTCTGACTTATTACCCTTAAATAAGTGAAATTTCTGCAATTTTGCCCCAAAATAAAGGAAATTTTTGCCTTATTGCCCCCAAATAAAAGGAATTTCAGCCTTTTTACCTCAAAATAAGGGGAATTTCTGCATTTATGCCACAAAATATTAGGAATTTCTGCCGTTTTACCCTAAGATAAGAAAATTTCTGCTTTTTTTCCCTGAAATAAGTGAAATTTCTGCAATTTTGCCCCAAAATAAGTGAAATGTCTGCAATTTTGCCACAAAATAAGGGAAATTTCTGGAATTTTGCCCAAAAATAAGTTTAATTTCTGAGTTTTGCACCAAAATAAGGAGAATTTCTGTCTTTTTGCCCCAACATATCGGCAATTTCTGCCTTTTTGCTCCACAATTAGGGGAATTTCTTCATTTTTGCTCCAAAATAAGGGGGATTTCTGCTTTTTTGCCTCTAATTAAGTGGAATTTCTGTCTTTTTCCCCCAAAACAAAGGGAATTTCTGTCTTTTTGCCCCAAAATAAGGAAAAATTCTGACTTTTTACCCTGAAGTAAGTGAAATTTCGGCAATTTTGTCCCAAAATAAGGGAAATTTCTGCATTTTTGCCCCCAAATAAGGGGAATTTCAGACTTTTTACCTCGAAATAAGGGGAATTTCTGCATTTTTGCAACAAAATATTAGGAATTTCTGACTTTTTGCCCCAAAATAAGGAAAATTTCTGCCTTTTTTCCCTGAAATAAGTGAAATTTCTGCAATTTTGCCCCAAAATAAGTGAAATTTCTGCATATTTGCCCCAAAATAAGTGAAATTTCTGCAATTTTGCCCCAAAATAAGGAAAATTTCTGGAATTTTGCCCCAAAATAAGTGGAATTTCTGAGTTTTGCCCCAAAATATAGAGAATTTCTGTCTTTTTGCCCCAACATATAGAGATTTTCTGCATTTTTGCCCCACAATTAGGGGAATTTCTGCAATTTTGCTCCAAAATACATGGAATTTCTGCCTCTTTGCCCGAAAATAAAAAGAATGCATACCTTTTTGCCTTAAAAAAAGGGAAATTTCTTCATTTTTGCTCCAAATTAAGGGGAATTTCTGCTTTTTTGCCTCTAAATAAGTGGAATTTCTGTCTTTTTCCCCCAAAACAAAGGGAATTCCTGTCTTTTTTGCCCAAAAATAAGGAAAAATTCTGACTTATTACTCTGAAGTAAGTGAAATTTCTGCAATTTTGCCCCAAAATAAGGGAAATTTCTACTTTTTTGCTACCAAATAAAGGGAATTTCAGCCTTTTTACCTCGAAATAAGGGGAATTTCTACATTTTGCTACAAAATATTAGGAATTTCTGCCTTTTTGCCTCAATATAAGGAAAATTTCTGCCATTTTTTCCTGAAATAAGTGAAATTTCTGCATTTTGCCCCAAAATAAGTGAAATTTCTGCATTTTGCCCCAAAATAAGTGGAATTTCTGAGTTTTGCCCCAAAATAAGAAGAATTTCTGTCTTTTTGCCCCAACATATAGAGAATTTCTGCCTTTTTGCCCCACAATTGGGGGAATTTCTGCAATTTTGCTCCAAAATATGGGGAATTTCTGCCTTTTTGCCCAAAAATAAGAAGAATCCAAACATTTTTGCCATAAAAATGAAAATTACTTCATTTTTGCTCCAAAATAAGGGGAATTTCTGCTTTTGTGCCTCTAAATAAGTGGAATTTCTGTATTTTTCCCCCAAAACAAAGGGAATTCCTGTCTTTTTGCCCCAAAATAAAGAAAATTTCTAACTTATTACCCTGAAATAAGTGAAATTTCTGCAATTTTGCCCCAAAATAAAAGAAATTTTTGCCTTATTGCCCCCAAATAAGGGGAATTTCAGCATTTTTACCTCAAAATAAGGGGAATTTCTGCATTTATGCCTCAAAATATTAGGAATTTCTGCCTTTTTGCCCCAAAATAAGAAAATTTCTGCTTTTTTTCCCTGAAATAAGTGAAATTTCTGCAATTTTGCCTCAAAATTAGGGAAATTTCTGCCTTTTTGCCCCCAAATAAGGGGAATTTCAGCCTTTTTACCTCAAAAAAAGAAGAATTTCTGCATTTTTGTTACAAAATATTAGGAATTTCTGCCTTTTTTCCCAAAATAAGGAAAACTTCTGCCTTTTTTCTTAAATAAGTGAAATTTCTGCAATTTTGCCCCAAAATAAGTGAAATTTCTGCAATTTTGCCCCAAAATAAGTGAAATTTCTGCAATTTTGCCCCAAATTAAGGGAAATTTCTGGAATTTTGCCCCAAAATAAGTGGAATTTCTGAGTTTTGCCCTAAAATAAGAAGAATTTCTGTCTTTTTGCCCCAACATATAGAGAATTTCTGCCTTTTTGCCAAACAATTAGGGGAATTTCTGCAATTTTGCTCCAAAATACAGGGAATTACTGTTTTTTTGCCCGAAAATAAGAAGAATGCATACCTTTTTGCCATAAAAATGGGGAATTTCTTCATTTTTGCTCCAAAATAAGGAAAATTTCTGCATTTTTGCCTCTAAATAAGTGGAATTTCTGTCTTTTCCCCCCGAAACAAAAGGAATTCCTTTCTTTTTTGCCCCAAAATAAGGAAAATTTCTGACTTACTACCCTGAAATAAGTGAAATTTCTGCAATTTTGCCCCAAAATAAAAAAAATTTTTTGCCTTCTTGCCCCCAAATAAGGGGAATTTCAACCTTTTTACCTCAAAATAAGGGGAATTTCTGCATTTTTGCAACAAAATATTATTAATTTCTGCCTTTTTGCCCCAAAATAAGAAAATTTCTGCTTTTTTTTCTGAAATAAGTGAAATTTCTGCAATTTTGCCCAAAAATAAGTGGAATTTTTGAGTTTTGCCCCAAAATAAGGAGAATTTCTGTCTTTTTGCCCCAACATATAGGGAAATTTTGCCTTTTTGCCCCACAATTAGGGGAATTTCTGCAATTTTGCTCCAAAATACGGGGAATTTCTGCCTTTTTGCCCGAAAATAAGAAGAATGCATACCTTTTTGCCATAAAAAAGAGAAATTTCTGCAATTTTGCTCCAAAATAAGGGGAATTTTTGCTTTTTGCCTCTAAATAAGTAAAATTTCTCTCTTTTCCCCCCCAAAAAAAGGGAATTTCTGTCTTTTTGGCCCCAAAATAAAGAAAATTTCTGACTTATTACCCTGAAATAA
The DNA here is from genome assembly GCF_963924665.1 of Micromys minutus. NCBI lineage: Eukaryota > Metazoa > Chordata > Mammalia > Rodentia > Muridae > Micromys > Micromys minutus. The sequence continues at coordinate 862,962 of NW_027667727.1, forward strand.
GTGAAATTTCTGAAATTTTGCCCCAAAATGTGGGAAATTTCTCCAATTTTGCCCCAAAATAAGGGAAATTTCTGGAATTTTGCCCCAAAATAAGTGGAATTTCTAAGTTTTGCCCCAAAATAAGGAGAATTTCTGTCTCTTTGCCCTAACATATAGGGAATTTCTGCCTTTTTGCACCACAATTAGGGGAATTTCTACAATTTTGCTCCAAAATACGGGGAATTTCTGCTTTTTAGCCCGAAAATAAGGGGAATGTATACCTTTTGCCACAAAAAAGGGAAATTTCTTCATTTTTGCTCCAAAATAAGGGGAATTTCTGCTTTTTTGCCTCTAAATAAGTGGAATTTCTGTCTTTTTCCCTCAAAACAAAGAAAATTTCTGTCATTTTTGCCCCAAAATAAGCAAAATTTCTGACTTATTACACTGAAAATAGTGAAATTTCATCAATTTTGCCCCAAAATAAGAGAAATTTCTGCCTTTCTGCCCCTAAATAAGGGAAATTTCAGCCTTTTTACCTCAAAATAAGGGGAATTTCTGCATTTTTGCCACATAATATTAGGAATTTCTGCCTTTTTGCCCCAAAATCAGGAAAATTTCTGCCTTTCTTCCCTGAAATAAGTGAAATTTCTGCAATTTTGCCCTAAAATACGTGAAATTTCTGCAATTTTTCTCCAAAATAAGAAAAATTTCTGGAATTTTGCCCCAAAATATGTGAAATTTCTGAGTTTTGCCCCATAATAAGAAGAATTTCTGTCTTTTTGCCCCAACATATTGGAATTTCTGCCTTTTGGCCCCACATTTAGGGGAATTTCTGCAATTTTGCTCCAAAATATGGGAAATTTCTGCCTTTTTGCCTGAAAATAAGAAGAATGCATTCCTTTTTGCCATAAAAAAGGGAAATTTCTTCATTTTTGCTCCAAAATAAGGGGAATTTCTGCTTTATTGTCTCTTAATAAGTAAAATTACTGTCTTTTTCCCACAAAACAAAAAGAATTTCTGTCTTTTTGCCGCAAAATAAGAAAAATTTCTGACTTATTACCCTGAAATAAGTGAAATTTCTGCAATTTTTTCCCAAAAAAAAGAAATTTCTGCCTTTTTGCACCCAAATAAGTGGAATTCCAGCTTTTTTACCTCAAAATAAGGGGAATTTCTGCATTTTTGCCACAAAATATGAGAAATTTCTGCCTTTTTGCCCCAAAATAAGAAAATTTCTGCTTTTTTTCCCTGAAATAAGTGAAATTTCTGCAATTTTGCCCTAAAATAAGAGAAATTTTTGCAATTTTGCCCCAAAATAAGTGAAATTTCTGCAATTTTTCTCCAAAATAAGAAAAATTTCTGGAATTTTGCCCCAAAATATGTGAAATTTCTGAGTTTTGCCCCAAAATAAGGAGAAATTCTGTCTTTTTGCCCCAACATATAGGGAATTTCTGCATTTTGGCCCCTCATTTAGGGGAATTTCTGCAATTTTGCTCCAAAATACGGGGAATTTCAGCCTTTTTGCCCGAAAATAAGAAGAATGCATACCTTTTTGCCATAAAAAAGAAATTCCTTCATTTTTGCTCCAAAAAAAGGAATTTCTGCTTTTTTGCCTCTAAATAAGTGGAATTTCTGTTTTTTTCCCCCAAAACAAAGGGATTTTTTGTATTTTTGCACCAAAATAAGGAAAAATTCTGACTTATTACCCTGAAGTAAGTGAAATTTCTGCAATTTTGCCCCAAAATAAGGGAAAATTCTGCCTTTTTGCCCCCAAATAAGGGGAATTTCAGCCTTTTTACCTCAAAATAAGGTAATTTCTGTATTTTTGCCACAAAATATTAGGAATTTCTGCTCTTTTGCCCCAAAATAAGAAAATTTCTTTTTTTTCCCTGAAATAAGTAAAATTTCTGCAATTTTGCCCCAAAATAAGTGAAATTTCTGCAATTTTGTCCCAAAATAAGGGAAATTTCTGGAATTTTGCCCCTAAATAAGTGGAATTTCTGAGTTTTGCCCCAAAATAAAAAGAATTTCTTTTTTTTCCCCCAACATATAGAGATTTTCTGCCTTTTTGCCCCACTATTAGGGGAATTTCTGCAATTTTGCTCCAAAATACGGGGAATTTCTGCCTTTTTGCCCGAAAATAAGAAGAATGCATACCTTTTTGCCATAAAAAGTAAATTTCTTCATTTTTGCTCCAAAATAAGGGGAATTTCTGCTTTTTTGCCTCTAAATAAGTGGAATTTTTGTCTTTTTCCCCCAAAACACAGGGAATTTCTGTCTTTTTTGCCCCAAAATAAAGAAAATTTCTGACTTATTACCCTTAAATAAGTAAAATTTCTGCAATTTTGCCCCAAAATAAAGGAAATTTTTGCCTTATTGCCCCCAAATAAAAGGAATTTCAGCCTTTTTACCTCAAAATAAGGGGAATTTCTGCATTTATGCCACAAAATATTAGGAATTTCTGCCGTTTTACCCTAAAATAAGAAAATTTCTGCTTTTTTTCCCTGAAATAAGTGAAATTTCTGCAATTTTGCCCCAAAATAAGTGTAATGTCTGCAATTTTGCCACAAAATAAGGGAAATTTCTGGAATTTTGCCCAAAAATAAGTTTAATTTCTGAGTTTTGCACCAAAATAAGGAGAATTTCTATCTTTTTGCCCCAACATATAGGCAATTTCTGCCTTTTTGCCCCACAATTAGGGGAATTTCTTCATTTTTGCTCCAAAATAAGGGGAATTTCTGCTTCTTTGCCTCTAATTAAGTGGAATTTCTGTCTTTTTCCCCCAAAACAAAGGGAATTTCTGTCTTTTTTGCCCCAAAATAAGGAAAAATTCTGACTTTTTACCCTGAAGTAAGTGAAATTTCGGCAATTTTGTCCCAAAATAAGGGAAATTTCTGCCTTTTTGCCCCCAAATAAGGGGAATTTCAGACTTTTTACCTCGAAATAAGGGGAATTTCTGCATTTTTGCAACAAAATATTAGGAATTTCTGCCTTTTTGCCCCAAAATAAGGAAAATTTCTGCCTTTTTTCCCTGAAATAAGTGAAATTTCTGCAATTTTGCCCCAAAATAAGTGAAATTTCTGCATATTTGCCCCAAAATAAGTGAAATTTCTGCAATTTTGCCCCAAAATAAGGAAAATTTCTGGAATTTTGCCCCAAAATAAGTGGAATTTCTGAGTTTTGCCTCAAAATATAGAGAATTTCTGTCTTTTTGCCCCAACATATAGAGATTTTCTGCATTTTTGCCCCACAATTAGGGGAATTTCTGCAATTTTGCTCCAAAATACATGGAATTTCTGCCTTTTTGCCCGAAAATAAAAAGAATGCATACCTTTTTGCCATAAAAAAGTGAAATTTCTTCATTTTTGCTCCAAATTAAGGGGAATTTCTGCTTTTTTGCCTCTAAATAAGTGGAATTTCTGTCTTTTTCCCCCAAAACAAAGGGAATTCCTGTCTTTTTTGCCCCAAAATAAGGAAAATTTCTGACTGACTACCCTGAAATATGTGAAATTTCTTCAATTTTGCCCCAAAATAAAGGAAATTTTCTCTTTTTTGCCCCCAAATAAGGGGAATTTCAGCCTTTTTACCTCAAAATAAGGGGAATTTCTGCATTTTTGCCACAAAATATTATTAATTTCTGCCTTTTTGCCCCAAAAGAAGAAAATTTCTGCTTTTTTTTCCCTGAAATAAGTGAAATTTCTGCAATTTTGCCCCAAAATAAGTGAAATTTCTGCAATTTTGCCCCAAAATAAGGGAAATTTCTGGAATTTTGCCCCTAAATAAGTGGAATTTCTGAGTTTTGCCCCAACATATAGGCAATTTCTGCCTTTTGCCCCACAATTAGGGGAATTTCTGCAATTTTGCTCCAAAATACGGGAAATTTCTGCCTTTTTGCTTGAAAATAAGAAGAATGCATACCTTCTTGCCATAAAAAAGGGAAATTTCTTCATTTTTGCTCCAAAATAAGGGGAATTTCTGCATTTTTGCCTCTAAATAAGTGGAATTTTTGTTTTTTTCCCCCAATACAAAGGGAATTTCTGTCTTTTTTGCCCCAAAATAAGGAAAAATTCTGACTTATTACTCTGAAGTAAGTGAAATTTCTGCAATTTTGCCTCAAAATAAGGGAAATTTCTACTTTTTTGCTACCAAATAAAGGGAATTTCAGCCTTTTTACCTCGAAATAAGGGGAATTTCTGCATTTTTGCTACAAAATATTAGGAATTTCTGCCTTTTTGCCTCAATATAAGGAAAATTTCTGCCTTTTTTTCCTGAAATAAGTGAAATTTCTGCATTTTGCCCCAAAATAAGTGAAATTTCTGCATTTTGGCCCAAAATATGTGGAATTTCTGAGTTTTGCCCCAAAATAAGAAGAATTTCTGTCTTTTTGCCCCAACATATAGAGAATTTCTGCCTTTTTGCCCCACAATTGGGGGAATTTCTGCAATTTTGCTCCAAAATATGGGGAATTTCTGCCTTTTTGCCCAAAAATAAGAAGAATCCAAACATTTTTGCCATAAAAAGGAAATTTCTTCATTTTTGCTCCAAAATAAGGGGAATTTCTGCTTTTTTGCCTCTAAATAAGTGGAATTTCTGTTTTTTTCCCCCAAAACAAAGGGATTTTTTGTATTTTTGCACCAAAATAAGGAAAAATTCTGACTTATTACCCTGAAGTAAGTGAAATTTCTGAAATTTTGCCCCAAAATAAGGGAAAATTCTGCCTTTTTGCCCCCAAATAAGGGGAATTTCAGCCTTTTTACCTCAAAATAAGGTAATTTCTGTATTTTTGCCACAAAATATTAGGAATTTCTGCTCTTTTGCCCCAAAATAAGAAAATTTCTTTTTTTTTCCCTGAAATAAGTAAAATTTCTGCAATTTTGCCCCAAAATAAGTGAAATTTCTGCAATTTTGTCCCAAAATAAGGGAAATTTCTGGAATTTTGCCCCTAAATAAGTGGAATTTCTGAGTTTTGCCCCAAAATAAAAAGAATTTCTTTTTTTTCCCCCAACATATAGAGATTTTCTGCCTTTTTGCCCCACTATTAGGGGAATTTCTGCAATTTTGCTCCAAAATACGGGGAATTTCTGCCTTTTTGCCCGAAAATAAGAAGAATGCATACCTTTTTGCCATAAAAAGTAAATTTCTGCAATTTTGCTCCAAAATAAGGGGAATTTCTGCTTTTTTGCCTCTAAATAAGTGGAATTTTTGTCTTTTTCCCCCAAAACACAGGGAATTTCTGTCTTTTTTGCCCCAAAATAAAGAAAATTTCTGACTTATTACCCTTAAATAAGTAAAATTTCTGCAATTTTGCCCCAAAATAAAGGAAATTTTTGCCTTATTGCCCCCAAATAAAAGGAATTTCAGCCTTTTTACCTCAAAATAAGGGGAATTTCTGCATTTATGCCACAAAATATTAGGAATTTCTGCCGTTTTACCCTAAAATAAGAAAATTTCTGCTTTTTTTCCCTGAAATAAGTGAAATTTCTGCAATTTTGCCCCAAAATAAGTGAAATGTCTGCAATTTTGCCACAAAATAAGGGAAATTTCTGGAATTTTGCCCAAAAATAAGTTTAATTTCTGAGTTTTGCACCAAAATAAGGAGAATTTCTATCTTTTTGCCCCAACATATAGGCAATTTCTGCCTTTTTGCCCCACAATTAGGGGAATTTCTTCATTTTTGCTCCAAAATAAGGGGAATTTCTGCTTCTTTGCCTCTAATTAAGTGGAATTTCTGTCTTTTTCCCCCAAAACAAAGGGAATTTCTGTCTTTTTTGCCCCAAAATAAGGAAAAATTCTGACTTTTTACCCTGAAGTAAGTGAAATTTCGGCAATTTTGTCCCAAAATAAGGGAAATTTCTGCCTTTTTGCCCCCAAATAAAGGGAATTTCAGACTTTTTACCTCGAAATAAGGGGAATTTCTGCATTTTTGCAACAAAATATTAGGAATTTCTGCCTTTTTGCCCCAAAATAAGGAAAATTTCTGCCTTTTTTCCCTGAAATAAGTGAAATTTCTGCAATTTTGCCCCAAAATAAGTGAAATTTCTGCATATTTGCCCCAAAATAAGTGAAATTTCTGCAATTTTGCCCCAAAATAAGGAAATTTTCTGGAATTTTGCCCCAAAATAAGTGGAATTTCTGAGTTTTGCCTCAAAATATAGAGAATTTCTGTCTTTTTGCCCCAACATATAGAGATTTTCTGCATTTTTGCCCCACAATTAGGGGAATTTCTGCAATTTTGCTCCAAAATACATGGAATTTCTGCCTTTTTGCCCGAAAATAAAAAGAATGCATACCTTTTTGCCATAAAAAAGTGAAATTTCTTCATTTTTGCTCCAAATTAAGGGGAATTTCTGCTTTTTTGCCTCTAAATAAGTGGAATTTCTGTCTTTTTCCCCCAAAACAAAGGGAATTCCTGTCTTTTTTGCCCCAAAATAAGGAAAATTTCTGACTGACTACCCTGAAATATGTGAAATTTCTTCAATTTTGCCCCAAAATAAAGGAAATTTTCTCTTTTTTGCCCCCAAATAAGGGGAATTTCAGCCTTTTTACCTCAAAATAAGGGGAATTTCTGCATTTTTGCCACAAAATATTATTAATTTCTGCCTTTTTGCCCCAAAAGAAGAAAGTTTCTGCTTTTTTTTCCCTGAAATAAGTGAAATTTCTGCAATTTTGCCCCAAAATAAGTGAAATTTCTGCAATTTTGCCCCAAAATAAGGGAAATTTCTGGAATTTTGCCCCTAAATAAGTGGAATTTCTGAGTTTTGCCCCAACATATAGGCAATTTCTGCCTTTTGCCCCACAATTAGGGGAATTTCTGCAATTTTGCTCCAAAATACGGGAAATTTCTGCCTTTTTGCTTGAAAATAAGAAGAATGCATACCTTCTTGCCATAAAAAAGGGAAATTTCTTCATTTTTGCTCCAAAATAAGGGGAATTTCTGCATTTTTGCCTCTAAATAAGTGGAATTTTTGTTTTTTTCCCCCAATACAAAGGGAATTTCTGTCTTTTTTGCCCCAAAATAAGGAAAAATTCTGACTTATTACTCTGAAGTAAGTGAAATTTCTGCAATTTTGCCTCAAAATAAGGGAAATTTCTACTTTTTTGCTACCAAATAAAGGGAATTTCAGCCTTTTTACCTCGAAATAAGGGGAATTTCTGCATTTTTGCTACAAAATATTAGGAATTTCTGCCTTTTTGCCTCAATATAAGGAAAATTTCTGCCTTTTTTTCCTGAAATAAGTGAAATTTCTGCATTTTGCCCCAAAATAAGTGAAATTTCTGCATTTTGCCCCAAAATATGTGGAATTTCTGAGTTTTGCCCCAAAATAAGAAGAATTTCTGTTTTTTTGCCCCAACATATAGAGAATTTCTGCCTTTTTGCCCCACAATTGGGGGAATTTCTGCAATTTTGCTCCAAAATATGGGGAATTTCTGCCTTTTTGCCCAAAAATAAGAAGAATCCAAACATTTTTGCCATAAAAAGGAAATTTCTTCATTTTTGCTCCAAAATAAGGGGAATTTCTGCTTTTTTGCCTCTAAATAAGTGGAATTTCTGTATTTTTCCCCCAAAACAACGGGAATTCCTGTCTTTTTTGCCCCAAAATAAAGAAAATTTCTGACTTATTACCCTGAAATAAGTGAAATTTCTGCAATTTTGCCCCAAAATAAAAGAAATTTTTGCCTTATTGCCTCCAAATAAGGGGAATTTCAGCCTTTTTACCTCAAAATAAGGGGAATTTCTGCATTTATGCCTCAAAATATTAGGAATTTCTGCCTTTTTGCCCCAAAATAAGAAAATTTCTGCTTTTTTTCCCTGAAAAAAGTGAAATTTCTGCAATTTTGCCTCAAAATTAGGGAAATTTCTGCCTTTTTGCCCCCAAATAAGGGGAATTTCAGCATTTTTACCTCAAAAAAAGAATTTCTGCATTTTTGTCACAAAATATTAGGAATTTCTGCCTTTTTTCCCAAAATAAGGAAAATTTCTGCCTTTTATCTGAAATAAGTGAAATTTCTGCAATTTTGTCCCAAAATAAGTGAAATTTCTGCAATTTTGCCCCAAAATAAGTGAAATTTCTGCAATTTTGCCCCAAATTAAGGGAAATTTCTGGAATTTTGACCCAAAATAAGTGGAATTTCTGAGTTTTGCCCCAAAATAAGAAGAATTTCTGTCTTTTTGCCCCAACATATAGAGAATTTCTGCCTTTTTGCCAAACAATTAGCGAATTTCTTCAATTTTGCTCCAAAATACAGGGAATTACTGCCTTTTTGCCCGAAAATAAGAAGAATGCATACCTTTTTGCCATAAAAATGGGAAATTTCTTCATTTTTGCTCCAAAATAAGGAAAATTTCTGCATTTTTGCCTATAAATAAGTGGAATTTCTGTCTTTTTCCCCCAAAACAAAAGGAATTCCTTTCTTTTTTGCCCCAAAATAATGAAAATTTCTGACTTACTACCCTGAAATAAGTGAAATTTCTGCAATTTTGCCCCAAAATAAAAAAAAAATTTTGCCTTCTTGCCCCCAAATAAGGGGAATTTCAGCCTTTTTACCTCAAAATAAGGGGAATTTCTGCATTTTTGCAACAAAATATTATTAATTTCTGCCTTTTTGCCCCAAAATAAGAAAATTTCTGCTTTTTTTTCTGAAATAAGTGAAATTTCTGCAATTTTGCCCCAAAATAAGTGAAATTTCTGCAATTTTGCCCCAAAATAAGGGAAATTTCTGGAATTTTGCCCAAAAATAAGTGGAATTTTTGAGTTTTGCCCCAAAATAAGGAGAATTTCTGTCTTTTTGCCCCAACATATAAGGAAATTTAGCCTTTTTGCCCCACAATTAGGGGAATTTCTGCAATTTTGCTCCAAAATACGGGGAATTTCTGCCTTTTTGCCCGAAAATAAGAAGAATGCATACCTTTTTGCCATAAAAAAGAGAAATTTCTGCAATTTTGCTCCAAAATAAGGGAAATTTCTGCTTTTTTGCCTCTAAATAAGTAAAATTTCTCTCTTTTCCCCCCCAAAAAAAGGGAATTTCTGTCTTTTTGGCCCCAAAATAAAGAAAATTTCTGACTTATTACCCTGAAATAAGTGAAATTTCTGAAATTTTGCCCCAAAATGAGGGAAATTTCTCCAATTTTGCCCCAAATTAAGGGAAATTTCTGGAATTTTGCCCCAAAATAAGTGGAATTTCTGAGTTTTGCCCCAAAATAAGGAGAATTTCTGTCTCTTTGCCCTAACATATAGGGAATTTCTGCCTTTTTGCACCACAATTAGGGGAATTTCTACAATTTTGCTCCAAAATACGGGGAATTTCTGCTTTTTAGCCCGAAAATAAGGGGAATGTATACCTTTTGCCACAAAAAAGGAAATTTCTTCATTTTTGCTCCAAAATAAGGGGAATTTCTGCTTTTTTGCCTCTAAATAAGTGGAATTTCTGTCTTTTTCCCTCAAGACAAAGAAAATTTCGGTCATTTTTGCCCCAAAATAAGCAAAATTTCTGACTTATTACACTGAAAATAGTGAAATTTCATCAATTTTGCCCCAAAATAAGAGAAATTTCTGCCTTTCTGCCCCTAAATAAGGGGAATTTCAGCCTTTTTACCTCAAAATAAGTGGAATTTCTGCATTTTTGCCACAAAATATTAGGAATTTCTGCCTTTTTGCCCCAAAATAAGGAAAATTTCTGCCTTTCTTCCCTGAAATAAGTGAAATTTCTGCAATTTTGCCCTAAAATAAGTGAAATTTCTGCAATTTTTCTCCAAAACAAGAAAAATTTCTGGAATTTTGCCCCAAAATATGTGAAATTTCTGAGTTTTGCCCCATAATAAGAAGAATTTCTGTCTTTTTGCCCCAACATATAGGGAATTTCTGCCTTTTGGCCCCACATTTAGGGGAATTTCTGCAATTTTGCTCCAAAATACGGGAAATTTCTGCCTTTTTGCCTGAAAATAAGAAGAATGCATTCCTTTTTGCCATAAAAAAGGGAAATTTCTTCATTTTTGCTCCAAATTAAGGGGAATTTCTGCTTTATTGCCTCTAAATATGTAATATTTCTGTCTTTTTCCCACAAAACAAAAAGAATTTCTGTCTTTTTTGCCGCAAAATAAGAAAAATTTCTGACTTATTACCCTGAAATAAGTGAAATTTCTGCAATTTTTTCCAAAAAAAATAAGAAATTTCTGTCTTTTTGCACCCAAATAAGGGGAATTCCAGCTTTTTTACCTCAAAATAAGGGGAATTTCTGCATTTTTGCCACAAAATATGAGAAATTTCTGCCTTTTTGCCCCAAAATAAGAAAATTTCTGCTTTTTTTCCCTGAAATAAGTGAAATTTCTGAAATTTTGCCCCAAAATAAGAGAAATTTTTGCAGTTTTTCCCCAATATAAGTGAAATTTCTGCAATTTTTCTCCAAAATAAGAAAAATTTCTGGAATATTGCCCCAAAATATGTGAAATTCTGAGTTTTGCCCCAAAATAAGGAGAAATTCTGTCTTTTTGCCCCAACATATAGGGAATTTCTGCCTTTTGGCCCCACATTTAGGGGAATTTCTGCAATTTTGCTCCAAAATACAGGAAATTTCTTCCTTTTTGTAGAAAATAAGAAGAATGCATACCTTTTTGCCATAAAAAAGGGAAATTTCTTCATTTTTGCTCCAAAATAAGGGGAATTTCTGCTTTTTTGCCTCAAAATAAGTGGAATTTCTGTCTTTTCTCCCCAAAACAAGGGAATTTCTGTAATTTTTGCCCCAAAACAAGAAAAATTTCTGACTTATTACCCTGAAATAAGTGAAATTTCTTCAATTTTACCCCAAAATAAGGGAAATTTCTGCATTTTTGCTCCCAAATAAGAGGATTTTCAGCCTTTTTACCTCAAAATAAGGGGAATTTCTGCATTTTTGCCACAACATATGAGAAATTTCTGCCTTTTTGCCCCACAATAAGAAAAATTCTAATTTTTTCCCTGAAATAAGTGAAATTTCTGCAATTTTGCCCCAATATAAGTGAAATTTCTGCAATTTTGCCACAAAATAAGGGAAATTTCTGGAATTTTGCCCCAAAATAAGTGGAATTTTAGAGTTTTACCCCAAAATAAGGAGAATTTCTGTCTTTTTGCCCAAACATATAGGGAATTTCTGCATTTTTGCCCCACAATTAGAGGAATTTCTCCAATTTTGCTGCAAAATACGGGGAATTTCTGCCTTTTTGCCTGAAAATAAGAAGAATGCATTCCTTTTTGCCATAAAAAAGATAAATTTCTTCATTTTTGCTCCAAAATATGGGGAATTTCTGCTTTATTGCCTCGAAATAAGTAAAATTTCTGTCTTTTTCCCACAAAACAATGGGAATTTCTGTCTTTTTTGCCGCAAAATAAGAAAAATTTTTGACTTATTATCCTGAAATAAGTGAAATTTCTGCAATTTTGCCCCAAAATAAAGGAAATTTCTGCCTTTTTTCCCCCAAATAAGGGGAATTTCAGGCTTTTTGCCTCAAAATAAGGGGAATTTCTGCATTTTTGCCACAAAATATTAGAAATTTCTGCCTTTCTGCCTCAAAATAAGGAAAATTTCTGACTTTTTGCCCTGAAATGAAATAAATTTCTAAAATTTTCCCCAAAATAAGGGAAATGTCTGCTTTTTGCCACAAAATAAGAGGAATTTCTTACCTTTTGCCCCTAAATAAGGGGAATTTCAGCCTTTTTACCTTAAAATAATGGGAATTTCTGCATTTTTCCCCAAAATATGGGAAATTTCTGCATTTTGCCCAAAATAAGAAAAATTTCTGCAATTTTGTACCAAAATAAAAGAAATTTCTGCCTTTTTGCCCCCAAATAAGGGGAATTTCAGCCTTTTTAACTCAAAATAAGGGGAATTTCTGCTTTTTTGCCACAAAATATTAGGAATTTCTGCCTTTTTGCCCCAAAATAAGAAAAATTTCTGCAATTTTGTACCAAAATAAAAGAAATTTCTGCCTTTTTGACCCAAAATAAGAAAATTTCTGCTTTTCTCTGAAATAAGTGAAATTTCTGCAATTTTGCCCCAAAATAAGTGAAATTTCTGAGTTTTGCCCCACAATAAGGAGAATTTCTGTCTTTTTGCCCCAACATATAGAAAATTTCTGCCTCTTGGCCCCACAATTAGGGGAATTTCTGCAATTTTGCTCCAAAATATGGGGAATTTCTGCCTTTTTGCCCGAAAATAAGAAGAATGCATACCTTTTTGCCATAAAAAATGGAAATTTCTTCATTTTTGCTCCAAAATAAGTGGAATTTCTGCTTTTTTGCCTCTAAATAAGAGGAATTTCTGTCTTTCTCCCCCAAAACAAAAGGAATTTCTGTCTTTTTTACCCCAAAATAAGGAAAATTTCTGACTTATTACTTTGAAGTAAGTGAAATTTCTGCAATTTTGCCCCAAAATAAGGGAAATTTCTGACTTTTTGCCCCCAAATAAGGGGAATTTCAGCCTTTTTACCTCAAAATAAGGGGAATTTCTGCATTTTGCCACAAAATATTAGGAATTTCTGCCTTTCTGCCCCAAAATAAGGAAAATTTCTGACTTTTTGCCCTGAAATAAGTTAAATTTCTAAAATTTTTCCCAAAAACAAGGGAAATATCTACTTTTGGCACCAAAATAATGGGAATTTCTTACTTTTTGCCCCCAAATAATAGGAATTTCAGCCTTTTTACCTCAAAATAAAAGGAATTTCTGCATTTTTGCCCCAAAATATGGGAAATTTCTGCCTTTTTGCCCAAAATAAGAAAACTTTCTGCAATTTTGTACCAAAATAAAAGAAATTTCTACGTTTTTGCCTCCAAATAAGAAAAATTTTTCATTTTATCCTTGAAATAAGTGAAATTTCTGCAATTTGCCCCAAAATAAGTGAAATTTCTTCAATTTTGCCCCAAAATAAGGGAAATTTCTGGAATTTTGCCCCAAAATAAGTGGAATTTCTGAGTTTTGCCCCAAAATAATGAGAATTTCTGTCTTTTTGCCCCAACATATAGGGAATTTCTGCCTTTTTGCCCCACAATTAGGGGAATTTCTGCAATTTTGCCCCAAAATACAGGGAATTTCTGCCTTTGTGTCCAAAATAAGAAGAATGCATACCTTTTTGCCACAAAATAGGGAAATTTCTGCAATTTTGCTCCACAATAAGGGGAATTTCTGCTTTTTTGCCTCTAAATAAGTGGAATTACTCTCTTTTCTCCCCAAAACAAAGGGAATTTCTGTCTTTTTTGTCCCAAAATAAAAAAAAAATTTCTGACTTATTACCCTGAAATAAGTGAAATTTCTGCAATTTTGCCTCAAAATAAGAGAAATTTGTGCCTTTTTTCCCCCAAATAAGGAGAATTTCAGCATTTTTACCTCAACATAAGAGGGAATTTCTGCATTTTTGCCCCAAAATATGGGAAATTTCTGTCTTTTTGCCCCAAAATAAGAAAAATTTCTGCAATTTTGTACCAAAATAAAAGAAATTTCTGCTTTTTTGCCCCAAAATAAGAAAATTTCTGCTTTTTTTCTGAAATAAGTGAAATTTCTGCAATTTTGCCTCAAAATAATTGAAATTTCTGAGTTTTTCTCCGAAATAAGGAGAATTTCTGTCTTTTTGCCCCAACATATAGGGAATTTCTGCCTTTTTGCCCCACAATTAGGAGCATTTCTTCAATTTTGCTCCAAAATACAGGGAATTTCTTTCTTTTTGCCTGAAAATAAGAGGAATGCATACCTTTTGCCATAAAAAAGGGAAATTTCTTCATTTTTGCTCCAAAATAAGGGGAATTTCTGTCTTTTTGCCCCAACATATAGGGAATTTCTGCCATTTTGCCCCAAAATTAGAGGAATTTCTTCAATTTTGCTCCAAAATACGGGGAATTTCTGCCTTTTTGCCTGAAAATAAGAGGAATGCATACCTTTTTGCCATAAAAAAGGGAAATCTCCTCATTTTTGCTCCAAAATAAGGGGAATTTCTGCATTTTTGCCTCTAAATAAGTAAAATTTCTGTCTTTTTCCCACAAAACAAAGGGAATTTTTGTCTTTTTGCTTCAAAATAAGAAAAATTTCTGACTTATTACCCTGAAATAAGTGAAATTTCTTCAATTTTGCCCCAAAATAAGGGAAATTTCTGCCTTTTTGCCCCCAAATAAGGGGAATTTCAGCCTTTTTACCTCAAAATATAAGGAATTTCTGCATTTTTGCCACAAAATATTAGGAATTTCTGTCTTTGTGCCCCAAAATAAGAAAAATTTCTGACTTTTTGCCCTGAAATAAGTTAAATTTCTAAAATTTTTCCCCAAAATATGGGAAATGTCTGCTTTTTGCCCCAAAATAAGGGGAATTTCTTACTTTTTGCCCCCAAATAAGGGGAATTTCAGCCTTTTTACCTCAAAATAAGGGGAATTTCTCCATTTTAGCCCCAAAATATGGGAAATTTCTGCTTTTTGGCCCAAAATAAGAAAAATTTCTGCAATTTTGTACCAAAATTATAGAAATCTCTGCCTTTTTGCCCCCTAATAAGGGGAATTTCAGCCTTTTTACCTCAAAATAAGGGGAATTTCTGCATTTTTGCCCTAAAATATGGGAAATTTCTGCCTTTTTGCCCCAAAATAAGAAAAATTTCTTCAATTTTGTACCAAAATGAAAGAAATTTCTGCCTTTTTGCTCGAAAATAAGAAAATTTCTGCTTTTTTTCTGAAATAAGTGAAATTTCTGCAATTTTGCCCCAAAAATAAGTGAAATTTCTGAGTTTTGCCCCACAATAAGGAGAATTTCTGTCTTTTTGCCCCAACATATAGAAAATTTCTGCCTCTTGGCCCCACAATTAGGGGAATTTCTGCAATTTTGCTCCAAAATACGGGGAATTTCTGCCTTTTTGCCCGAAAATAAGAAGAATGCATACCTTTTTGCCATAAAAAATGGAAATTTCTTCATTTTTGCTCAAAAATAAGTGGAATTTCTGCTTTTTTGCCTCTAAATAAGAGGAATTTCTGTCTTTCTCCCCCAAAACAAAAGGAATTTCTGTCTTTTTTACCCAAAAATAAGGAAAATTTCTGACTTATTACTTTGAAGTAAGTGAAATTTCTGCAATTTTGCCCCAAAATAAGGGAAATTTCTGACTTTTTGCCCCCAAATAAGGGGAATTTCAGCCTTTTTACCTCAAAATAAGGGGAATTTCTGCATTTTGCCACAAAATATTAGGAATTTCTGCCTTTCTGCCCCAAAATAAGGAAAATTTCTGACTTTTTGCCCTGAAATAAGTTAAATTTCTAAAATTTTTCCCAAAAACAAGGGAAATATCTACTTTTGGCACCAAAATAATGGGAATTTCTTACTTTTTGCCCCCAAATAATAGGAATTTCAGCCTTTTTACCTCAAAATAAAAGGAATTTCTGCATTTTTGCCCCAAAATATGGGAAATTTCTGCCTTTTTGCCCAAAATAAGAAAACTTTCTGCAATTTTGTACCAAAATAAAAGAAATTTCTACGTTTTTGCCTCCAAATAAGAAAAATTTTTCATTTTATCCTTGAAATAAGTGAAATTTCTGCAATTTGCCCCAAAATAAGTGAAATTTCTTCAATTTTGCCCCAAAATAAGGGAAATTTCTGGAATTTTGCCCCAAAATAAGTGGAATTTCTGAGTTTTGCCCCAAAATAATGAGAATTTCTGTCTTTTTGCCCCAACATATAGGGAATTTCTGCCTTTTTGCCCCACAATTAGGGGAATTTCTGCAATTTTGCCCCAAAATACAGGGAATTTCTGCCTTTGTGTCCAAAATAAGAAGAATGCATACCTTTTTTGCCACAAAATAGGGAAATTTCTGCAATTTGGCTCCACAATAAGGGGAATTTCTGCTTTTTTGCCTCTAAATAAGTGGAATTACTCTCTTTTCTCCCCAAAACAAAGGGAATTTCTGTCTTTTTTGTCCCAAAATAAAAAAAAAATTTCTGACTTATTACCCTGAAATAAGTGAAATTTCTGCAATTTTGCCTCAAAATAAGAGAAATTTCTGCCTTTTTGCCCCCAAATAAGGAGAATTTCAGCATTTTTACCTCAACATAAGAGGGAATTTCTGCATTTTTGCCCCAAAATATGGGAAATTTCTGTCTTTTTGCCCCAAAATAAGAAAAATTTCTGCAATTTTGTACCAAAATAAAAGAAATTTCTGCTTTTTTGCCCCAAAATAAGAAAATTTCTGCTTTTTTTCTGAAATAAGTGAAATTTCTGCAATTTTGCCTCAAAATAATTGAAATTTCTGAGTTTTTCTCCTAAATAAGGAGAATTTCTGTCTTTTTGCCCCAACATATAGGGAATTTCTGCCTTTTTGCCCCACAATTAGGAGCATTTCTTCAATTTTGCTCCAAAATACAGGGAATTTCTTTCTTTTTGCCTGAAAATAAGAGGAATGCATACCTTTTTGCCATAAAAAAGGGAAATTTCTTCATTTTTGCTCCAAAATAAGGGGAATTTCTGTCTTTTTGCCCCAACATATAGGGAATTTCTGCCATTTTGCCCCAAAATTAGAGGAATTTCTTCAATTTTGCTCCAAAATACGGGGAATTTCTGCCTTTTTGCCTGAAAATAAGAGGAATGCATACCTTTTTGCCATAAAAAAGGGAAATCTCCTCATTTTTGCTCCAAAATAAGGGGAATTTCTGCATTTTTGCCTCTAAATAAGTAAAATTTCTGTCTTTTTCCCACAAAACAAAGGGAATTTTTGTCTTTTTGCTTCAAAATAAAAAAAATTTCTGACTTATTACCCTGAAATAAGTGAAATTTCTTCAATTTTGCCCCAAAATAAGGGAAATTTCTGCCTTTTTGCCCCCAAATAAGGGGAATTTCAGCCTTTTTACCTCAAAATATAAGGAATTTCTGCATTTTTGCCACAAAATATTAGGAATTTCTGTCTTTGTGCCCCAAAATAAGAAAAATTTCTGACTTTTTGCCCTGAAATAAGTTAAATTTCTAAAATTTTTCCCCAAAATATGGGAAATGTCTGCTTTTTGCCCCAAAATAAGGGGAATTTCTTACTTTTTGCCCCCAAATAAGGGGAATTTCAGCCTTTTTACCTCAAAATAAGGGGAATTTCTCCATTTTAGCCCCAAAATATGGGAAATTTCTGCTTTTTGGCCCAAAATAAGAAAAATTTCTGCAATTTTGTACCAAAATTATAGAAATCTCTGCCTTTTTGCCCCCTAATAAGGGGAATTTCAGCCTTTTTACCTCAAAATAAGGGGAATTTCTGCATTTTTGCCCTAAAATAAGGGAAATTTCTGCCTTTTTGCCCCAAAATAAGAAAAATTTCTTCAATTTTGTACCAAAATGAAAGAAATTTCTGCCTTTTTGCCCGAAAATAAGAAAATTTCTGCTTTTTTTCTGAAATAAGTGAAATTTCTGCAATTTTGCCCCAAAAATAAGTGAAATTTCTGAGTTTTGCCCCACAATAAGGAGAATTTCTGTCTTTTTGCCAAACATATAGAAAATTTCTGCCTCTTGGCCCCACAATTAGGGGAATTTCTGCAATTTTGCTCCAAAATACGGGGAATTTCTGCCTTTTTGCCCGAAAATAAGAAGAATGCATACCTTTTTGCCATAAAAAATGGAAATTTCTTCATTTTTGCTCAAAAATAAGTGGAATATCTCCTTTTTTGCCTCTAAATAAGAGGAATTTCTGTCTTTCTCCCCCAAAACAAAAGGAATTTCTGTCTTTTTTACCCCAAAATAAGGAAAATTTCTGACTTATTACTTTGAAGTAAGTGAAATTTCTGCAATTTTGCCCCAAAATAAGGGAAATTTCTGACTTTTTGCCCCCAAATAAGGGGAATTTCAGCCTTTTTACCTCAAAATAAGGGGAATTTCTGCATTTTGCCACAAAATATTAGGAATTTCTGCCTTTCTGCCCCAAAATAAGGAAAATTTCTGACTTTTTGCCCTGAAATAAGTTAAATTTCTAAAATTTTTCCCAAAAACAAGGGAAATATCTACTTTTGGCACCAAAATAATGGGAATTTCTTACTTTTTGCCCCCAAATAATAGGAATTTCAGCCTTTTTACCTCAAAATAAAAGGAATTTCTGCATTTTTGCCCCAAAATATGGGAAATTTCTGCCTTTTTGCCCAAAATAAGAAAAATTTCTGCAATTTTGTACCAAAATAAAAGAAATTTCTACGTTTTTGCCTCCAAATAAGAAAAATTCTTCATTTTATCCTTGAAATAAGTGAAATTTCTGCAATTTGACCCAAAATAAGTGAAATTTCTGCAATTTTGCCTCAAAATAATTGAAATTTCTGAGTTTTTCTCCTAAATAAGGAGAATTTCTGTCTTTTTGCCCCAACATATAGGGAATTTCTGCCTTTTTGCCCCATAATTAGGAGCATTTCTTCAATTTTGCTCCAAAATACAGGGAATTTCTTCCTTTTTGCCTGAAAATAAGAGGAATGCATACCTTTTTGCCATAAAAAAGGGAAATTTCTTCATTTTTGCTCCAAAATAAGGGGAATTTCTGTCTTTTTGCCCCAACATATAGGGAATTTCTGCCATTTTGCCCCAAAATTAGAGGAATTTCTTCAATTTTGCTCCAAAATACGGGGAATTTCTGCCTTTTTGCCTGAAAATAAGAGGAATGCATACCTTTTTGCCATAAAAAAGGGAAATCTCCTCATTTTTGCTCCAAAATAAGGGGAATTTCTGCATTTTTGCCTCTAAATAAGTAAAATTTCTGTCTTTTTCCCACAAAACAAAGGCAATTTTTGTCTTTTTGCTTCAAAATAAGAAAAATTTCTGACTTATTACCCTGAAATAAGTGAAATTTCTTCAATTTTGCCCCAAAATAAAAGAAATTTCTGCCTTTTTGCCCCCAAATAAAGGGAATTTCAGCCTTTTTACCTCAAAATAAAAGGAATTTCTGCATTTTTGCCACAAAATATTAGGAATTTCTGCCTTTGTGCCCCAAAATAAGAAAAATTTCTGACTTTTTGCCCTGAAATAAGTTAAATTTCTAAAATTTTTCCCCAAAATATGGGAAATGTCTGCTTTTTGCCCCAAAATAAGGGGAATTTCTTACTTTTTGCCCCCAAATAAGGGGAATTTCAGCCTTTTTACCTCAAAATAAGGGGAATTTCTGCATTTTAGCCCCAAAATATGGGAAATTTCTGCTTTTTGGCCCAAAATAAGAAAAATTTCTGCAATTTTGTACCAAAATTATAGAAATCTCTGCCTTTTTGCCCCCTAATAAGGGGAATTTCAGCCTTTTTACCTCAAAATAAGGGGAATTTCTGCATTTTTGCCCTAAAATATTGGAAATTTCTGCCTTTTTGCCCCAAAATAAGAAAAATTTCTTCAATTTTGTACCAAAATGAAAGAAATTTCTGCCTTTTTGCCCGAAAATAAGAAAATTTCTGCTTTTTTTCTGAAATAAGTGAAATTTCTGCAATTTTGCCCCAAAATAAGTGAAATTTCTGAGTTTTGCCCCACAATAAGGAGAATTTCTGTCTTTTTGCCCCAACATATAGAAAATTTCTGCCTCTTGGCCCCACAATTAGGGGAATTTCTGCAATTTTGCTCAAAATACGGGGAATTTCTGCCTTTTTGCCCGAAAATAATAAGAATGCATACCTTTATGCCATAAAAAATGGAAATTTCTTCATTTTTGCCCCAAAATAAGGGGAATTTCTGCTTTTTTGCCTCTAAATAAGTGGAATTTCTGTCTTTCTCCCCCAAAACAAAAGGAATTTCTGTCTTTTTTACCCCAAAATAAGGAAAATTTCTGACTTATTACTTTGAAGTAAGTGAAATTTCTGCAATTTTGCCCCAAAATAAGGGAAATTTCTGACTTTTTGCCCCCAAATAAGGGGAATTTCAGCCTTTTTACCTCAAAATAAGGGGAATTTCTGCATTTTGCCACAAAATATTAGGAATTTCTGCCTTTCTGCCCCAAAATAAGGAAAATTTCTGACTTTTTGCCCTGAAATAAGTTAAATTTCTAAAATTTTTCCCAAAAACAAGGGAAATGTCTGCTTTTGGCACCAAATTAATGGGAATTTCTTACTTTTGCCCCCAAATAATAGGAATTTCAGCCTTTTTACCTCAAAATAAAAGGAATTTCTGCATTTTTACCCCAAAATATGGGAAATTTCTGCCTTTTTGCCCAAAATAAGAAAAATTTCTGCAATTTTGTACCAAAATAAAAGAAATTTCTACGTTTTTGCCTCCAAATAAGAAAAATTTTTCATTTTATCCTTGAAATAAGTGAAATTTCTGCAATTTGCCCCAAAATAAGTGAAATTTCTGCAATTTTGCCCCAAAATAAGGGAAATTTCTGGAATTTTGCCCCAAAATAAGTGGAATTTCTGAGTTTTGCCCCAAAATAATGAGAATTTCTGTCTTTTTGCCCCAACATATAGGGAATTTCTGCCTTTTTGTCCCACAATTAGGGGAATTTCTGAAATTTTGCTCCAAAATATGAGGAATTTCTGCCTTTTTTGCACGAAAATAAAAAGAATGCATACCTTTTTGCCATAAAAAAGGGAAATTTCTGAAATTTTGTTCCAAAATAAGGGCAATTTCTGCTTTTTTGCCTTTAAATAAGTGGAATTTATGTCTTTTTTCCCCAAAACAAAGGGAATTTCTGTCTTTTTTGCCCCAAAATAAGGAAAATTTCTGAATTATTACCCTGAAATAAGTGATGTTTCTGCAATTTTGCCCCAAAATAAGAGAAATTTCTGCCTTTTTGCCTCCAATTAAGGGAAATTTTAGCCTATTTACTTCAAAATAAGGGGATTTTCTGCATTTTTGCCCCAAAATATGGGAAATTTCTGCCTTTTGGCCCCAAAATAAGAAAAATTTCTGCAATTTTGTACCAAAATAAAAAAATTTCAGCCTTTTGCCCCAAAATAAGAAAATTTCTGCTTTTTTTCTGAAATAAGTGAAATTTCTGCAATTTTGCCCCAAAATAAGGGAAATTTCTGCCTTTTTGCCCCCAAATACGGGGAATTTCAGCCTTTTTACCTCAAAATAAGGGGAATTTCTGCATTTTTGCACCAAAATATGGGAAATTTCTGACTTTTTGCCTCAAAAAAAAGAAAATTTCTTCTTTTTTCCATGAAATAAGTGAAATTTCTGCAATTTTGCCCCAAAATAAGTGAAATTTCTGCAATTTTGCCACAAAATAAAAGAAATTTCTGGAATTATGCTCCAAAATAAGTGGAATTTCTGAGTTTTGCCCCAAAATAAAGAGAATTTCTGATTTTTGCCCCAAAATATAGGGAATTTCTGACTTTTTGCCCCACAATTATGGGAATTTTTGAAATTTTGCTCCAAATTACAGGGAATTTCTGCCTTTTTGCCCAAAAATAAAAAGAATGCATACCTTTTTGCCATAAAAAAGGGAAATTTCTGCAATTTTGCTCCAAAATAAGGGGAATTTCTGCTTTTTTGCCTCTAAATAAGTGGAATTTCTGTCTTTTTCCCGCAAAACAAAGAGAATTTCTGTCTTTTTTGCTCCAAAATAAGAAAAATTTCTGACTTATTACCCTGAAATAAGTGAAATTTCTGCAATTTTGCCCCAAAATAAGAGAAATTTCTGCCTTTTTGCCCCCAAATAAGAGGAATTTCAGCCTTTTTACCTCAAAATAAGGCGAATTTCTGCATTTTTGCCACAAAATATTAGGAATTTCTGCATTTTGCACAAAATAAGGAAAATTTCTGTTTTTTTTCTCTGAAATAAGTGAAATTTCTGCAATTTTGCCCCAAAATAACTGAAATTTCTTCAATTTTGCCCCAAAATTAGGGAAATTTCTGGAATTTTGCCCCAAAATACGTGCAATTTCTGAGTTTTGCCCCAAAATAAGGAGAATTTCTGTATTTTTGCCCCAACATATAGGCAATTTCTGCCTTTTTGCCCCACAATTAAGGGAATTTCTGCAATTTTGCTCAAAAATAAAGGGAATTTCTGCTTTTTAGCCTGAAAATAAGGAGAATGTATACCTTTTGCCACAAAAAAGAAAAATTCATTTTTGCTCAAAAATAAAAGGAATTTCTGCTTTTTTGCTTCCAAAAATGTGGAATTTCTGTCTTTTTCCCCTAAAAACAAAGGGAATTTCTGTCTTTTTTGCCCCAAAATAAGGAAAATTTCTGACTTATTACCCTGAAATAAGTGAAATTTCTGAAATTTTGCCCCAAAATAAGGGAAATTTCTGCCTTTTTGCCCCCAAATAAGGGGAATTTCAGCATTTATACCTCAAGATAATGGGAAATTCTGCATTTTTTCCCCAAAATATGAGGAATTTCAACCATTTTGACCCAAAATAAGAAAAATTTCTGCAATTTTGTACCAAGATAAAAGAAATTTCTGCTTTTTTGCCCCAAAATAAGAAAATTTCTGCTTTTTTTCCTGAAATAAGTGAAATTTCTGCAATTTTGCCCCAAAATAAGTGAAATTTCTGCAATTTTGCCACAAAATAAAAGAAATTTCTGGAATTTTGCCCAAAAATAAGTGGAATTTCTGAGTTTTGCCCCAAAATAAGGAGAATTTCTGTCTTTTTGCCGCAACATATAGGGAATTTCTGCCTTTTTGCCCCACAATTAGGGGAATTACTGCAATTTTGCTCCAAAATACGAAAAATTTCTGCCTTTTGGCTGGAAAATAATAAGAATGCATAACTTTTTGCCATAAAAAAGGTAAATTTCTTCATTTTTGTTCCAAAATAATGGGAATTTCTGCTTTTTTGCTTCTAAATAAGCAAAATTTCTGTCTTTTTCCCCCAAAACAAAGGGAATTTCTGTCCATTTTGCCCCATAATAAAGAATATTTCTGATTATTACCCTGAAATAAGTGAAATTTCTGCAATTTTGCCCCAAAATAAGAGAAAATTTCTGCTTTTTTGCCCCCAAATAAGGGGAATTTCAGCCTTTTTACCTCAAAATAAGGGGAATTTCTGCATTTTTGCCACAAAATATTAGGAATTTCTACCTTTTTGCTCCAAAATAAAGGGAAATTTCTGGAATTTTGCCCCCAAAATAAGTGGAATTTCTGAGTTTTGCCCCAAAGTAAGGAGAATTTCTGCCTTTTTGCCCCAACATATAGTGAATTTCTGACTTTTTGCCCCACAATTAGGGGAATTTCTGCAATTTTGCTCTAAAATACGAGGAATTTCTGCCTTTTTGCCCGAAAATAAGAAAAATGCATACCTTTTTGCCATAAAAAGGGAAATTTCTTAATTTTTGCTCCAAAATAAGGGGAATTTCTGCTTTTTGCCACTAAATAATTGGAATTTCTGTATTTCTCTCCCAAAAGAAAAAGAATTTCTGTCTTTTTTGCCCCAAAATAAATAAAGTTTCTGACATATTACTTTGAAGTAAGTGAAATTTCTGCAATTTTGCCCCAAAATAATGGAAATTTCTGACTTTTTGCCCCCAAATAAAGGGAATTTCAGCATTTTTACCTCAAAATAAGGGGAATTTCGGCATTTTTGCTACAAAATATTAGGAATTTCTGCCTTTTTGCCCCAAAAGAAAGGAAATTTCTGGAATTTTGCCACAAAATAAGTGGAATTTCTGAGTTTTGCCCCAAAATAAAGAGAATTTCTGTCTTTTTGACCCAACATATAGGGAATTTCTGCATTTTTGCCCCACAATTCGGGGAATTTCTGCATTTTTGCCCCACAATTCGGAGAAATTCTGCAATTTTGCTATAAAATACGGTGAATTTCTGCCTTTTTGCCCGAAAATAAGAAGAATGCACTCCTTTTTGGAATAAAAAAGGGAAATTTCTTCATTTTTGCTTCAAAATAAGGGGAATTTCTGCTTTTTTGCCACAAAATATGAGAAATTTCTGCCATTTTGCCCCGAAATAAGATAAATTCTGCTTATTTTTTCTGAAATAAGTGAAATTTATGCAATTTTGCTCCAAAATAAGTGAACATTCTGCAATTTTGCCCCAAAATAAGGGAAATTTCTGAAATTTTGCCCCAAAATAAGTGGAATTTCTGAGTTTTGCCACAAAATAAGGTGAATTTCTGTAATTTTGCCCCAATACATAGGAAATTTCTGCCTTTTTTCCCCACAAATAGGGGAATTTCTGCAATTTTGCTCCAAAATACGAGGAATTTCAACCTTTTTGCCTGAAAATAAGAAGAATGCATTTCTTTTTGCCTTAAAAATGGAAATTTCTTCATTTTTACTCCAAAATAAGGGGAATTTCTGCTTTTTTGCATCTAAATAAGTAAAATTTCTGTCTTTTCCCCCCAAAACAAAGGGAATTTCTGTCTTTTATGCCCCAAAATAAGGAAAATTTCTTACTTATTACCCTAAAATAAGTGAAATTTCTGCAATTTTGCCCCAAAATAAGAGAAATTTCTGCAATTTTGCCCCAAAATAAGGGAAATTTCTGGAATTTTGCCCCAAAATAAGTGGAATTTCTGAGTTTTGCCCCAAAATAAAAAGAAATTCTGTCTTTTTGCCCCAACATATAGGGAATTTCTGCCTTTTTGCCTCACAAATAGGGGAATTTCTGCAATTTTGCTCCAAAATACGGGGAATTTCTGCCTTTTTGCCTGAAAATAAGAAGAATGCATTCCTTTTTTTCCATAAAAAAGAAAAATTTCTTCATTTTTGCTTCAAAATAAGGAGAATTTCTGCTTTTTTGCCTCTAAATAAGTAAAATTTCTGTCTTTTTCCCACAAAACAAAGGGAATTTCTGTGTTTTTGCTGCAAAAAAAGAAAAAATTTTGACTTATTACCCTGAAATAAGTTAAATTTCTGCAATTTTGCTTCAAAATAAGGAAAATTTCTGCCTTTTTGCCCCCAAATAAGGGGAATTTCAGCCTTTTTACCTCAAAATAAGGGGAATTTCTGCATTTTTGCCACAAAATATTAGGAATTTCTGCCTTTCTGCCCCAAAATGAGGATAATTTCTGACTTTTTGCACAGAAATAAGTTAAATTTCTAAAATTTTCCCCAAAATAAGTGAAATGTCTGCTTTTTGCCCAAAAATAAGAGGAATTTCTTACTTTTTGCCCCCAAATATGGGGAATTTCAGCCTTTTTACCTCAAAATAAGGGGAATTTCTGCATTTTTGCCCCAAAATATGGGAAATTTCTGATTTTGCCCAAAATAAGAAAAATTTTTGCAATTTTGTACCAAAATAAAAGAAATTTCTGCCTTTTTGCCCCCAAATAAGGGGAATTTCAGCCTTTTTACCTCAAAATAAGGGGAATTTCTGCATTTTTGCCACAAAATATTAAGAATTTTTGCCTTTTGCCCCAAAATAAGAAAAATTTCTGCAATTTTGTACCAAAATAAAAGCAATTTCTGCCTTTTTGATCCAAAATAAGAAAATTTCTGCTTTTTTTCTGAAATAAGTGAAATTTCTGCAATTTTGCCCCAAAATAAGTGAAATTTCTTAGTTTTGCCCCAAAATAAGGAGAATTTCTGTCTTTTTGCCCCAATATATAGGGAATTTCTGCGTTTTCTAGCCACAATTAGAGGAATTTCTGCAATTTTGCTGCAAAATACAGGAAATTTCTTCCTTTTTGTCCGTAAATAAGAAGAATGCATAACTTTTTGCCATAAAAAAGTGAAATTTCTTAATTTTTGTTCCAAAATAAGAAGAATTTCTGCTTTTTTGCCTCTAAATAAGTGGAATTTCTGTCTTTTCCCCCCAAAACAAAGGGATTTTCTGTTTTTTGGCCCCAAAATAAGGAAAATTTCTGACTTATTACCCTGAAATAAGTGAAATTTCTGCAATTTTTCTCAAAATAAAAGAAAATTCTGCCTTTTTGCACCCAAATAAGGGGAATTTCAGCTTTTTTACCTCAAAATAAGGGGAATTTCTGCATTTTTGCCACAAAATATGAGAAATTTCTTCTCTTTTGCCCCAAAATAAGAAAATTTCTGCTTTTTTTCCCTGAAATACGTGAAATTTCTGCAATTTTGCCCCAAAATAAGTAAAATTTTTGCAATTCTGCCCCCAAAATAAGGGAAATTTCTGCAATTTTGCCCCAAAATAAGTGGAATTTCTGAGTTTTGCCCCCAAATAAAAAGAATTTCTGTCTTTTTGCCCCAACTTATAGGGAATTTCAGCCTTTTTGCCCCACAATTAGGGGAATTTCTGCAATTTTGCTCCAAAATACAGGAAATTTCTGCCTTTGTGTCCAAAATAAGAAGAATGCATACCTTTTTGCCACAAAAAAGAGAAATTTCTGCAATTTTGCTCCAAAATAAGGGGAATTTCTGCTTTTTTGCCTTTATATAAGTAAAATTTCTGTCTTTTTCCCACAAAACTAAGGGAATTTCTGTCTTTTTGCTTCAAAATAAGAAAAATTTCTGACTTATTACCCTGAAATAAGTGAAATTTCTTCAATTTTGCCCCAAAATAAGGGAAATTTCTGCCTTTTTGCCCCCAAATAAGGGGAATTTCAGCTTTTTTACCTCAAAATAATAGGAATTTCTGCATTTTTGCCACAAAATATTAGGAATTTCTGCTTTTTTCCCACAAAATAAGGAAAATTTCTGACTTTTTGCCCTGAAATAAGTTAAATTTCTAAAATTTTTCCCCAAAATATGGGAAATGTCTGCTTTTCGCCCCAAAATAAAGGGAATTTCTTACTTTTTGCCCCCAAATAAGGGGAATTTCAGCCTTTTTACCTCAAAATAATGGAAATTTCTGCATTTTTGCATCAAAATATGGTAAATTTCTGCCTTTTTGCCCAAAATAATGGAAATTTCTGCATTTTTGCCCCAAAATATGGGAAATTTCTTCCTTTTTGCCCCCAAATAAGGGGAATTTCAGCCTTTTTACCTCAAAATAAGGGGAATTTCTGCATTTTTGCCCCAAAATATGGGAAATTTCTGCCTTTTTGCCCCAAAATAAGAAAAATTTCTGCAATTTTGTACAAAAATAAAAGAAATTTGTGCCTTTTTGCCCCAAAATAAAAAAAATTTCTGCTTTTTTTCTGAAATAAGTGAAATTTCTGCAATTTTGCCCCAAAATAAGGAAAATTTCTGCCTTTATGCCCCCAAATACGGGGAATTTAAGACTTTTTACCTCAAAATAAGGGGAATTTCTGCATTTTTGCCCCAAAATATGGGAAATTTCTGCCTTTTTGTCCCAAAATAAGAAAATATCTGCTTTTTTCCATGAAATAAGTGAAATTTCTGCACTTTTGCCAAAAAATAAGTGAAATTTCTGCAATTTTGCCACAAAATAAAAGAAATTTCTGGAATTTTGCCCCAAAATAATTGGAATTTCTGAGTTTTGCTCCAAAATAAAGAGAATTTCTGTCTTTTTGCCCCAAAATAAGGAAAATTTCTGACTTATTACCCTGAAATAAGTGAAATTTCTGCAACTTTGCCCCAAAATAAGAGAAATTTCTGCCTTTTTGCCCCCGAATAAGGGGAATTTCAGCCTTTTTACCTCAAAATAAAGGGACTTTCTGCATTTTTGCCACAAAATATTAGGAATTTCTGCATTTTGCCAAAAAATAAAAAACAATTCTGCCTTTTTTCCCTGAAGTAAGTGAAATTTCTGCAATTTTGCCCCAAAATAAGTGAAATTTCTGCAATTTTGCCCCAAAATAAGGGAAACTTCTGGAATTTTTCCTTAAAATAAGTAGAATTTCATTGTTTTGCCCCAAAATAAGGAGAATTTCTGTCTTTTTGCCCTAACATATAGGGAATTTCTGCCTTTTTGCCACACAATTAGGGGAATTTCTGCAATTTTGCTCCAAAATAAAGGGAATTTCTGCTTTTTAGCCTGAAAATAAGGGGAATGTATACCTTTTGCCACAAAAAAGGGAAATTTCTTCATTTTTGCTTTAAAATAAAAGGAATTTCTGCTTTTTTACCTTCAAAAATGTGGAATTTCTCTCTTTTTCCCCTAAAAACAAAGGGAATTTCTGTCTTTTTGCCCAAAAATAAAGAAAATTTCTGACTTATTACCCTGAAATAAGTGAAATTTCTGAAATTTTGCCCCAAAATAAGGGAAATTTCTGCCTTTTTTCCCCAAATAAGGGGAATTTCAGCCTTTTTACCTCAAGATAATGATAATTTCTGCATTTTTGCATCAAAATATGGGATATTTCTGCCTTTTTGCCCCAAATAAGAAAAATTTCTGCAATTTTGAACCAAGATGAAAGAAATTTCTGCCTTTTTGCCCCAAAATAAGAAAATTTCTGCTTTTTTTTTCTGAAATAAGTGAAATTTCTGCAATTTTGCCCCAAAATAAGGGAAATTTCTGGAATTTTGCCCCAAAATAAGTGGAAATTCTGAGTTTTGCTTCAAAATAAGGAGAATTTCTGTCTTTTTGCCCCAACATATAGGGAATTTCTGCCTTTTTGCCCCACAATTAGGGGAATTTCTGCAATTTTGCTCCAAAATAACGTGGAATTTCTGCCTTTTTGCCCGAAAATAAAAAGAATGCATAACTTTTTGCAATAAAAAAGGGAAATTTCTGCAATTTTGCTCCAAAATAAGGGGAATTTCTGCTTTTTTGCCTCTAAATAAGTGGAATTTCAGTCTTTTTCCCCCCAAAAAAAAGAGAATTTCTGTCTTTTTTGCCCCAAAATAAGGAAAATTTCTGACTTATTACCCTGAAATAAGTGAAATTTCTGCAATTTTGCCCCAAAATATGAGAAATTTCTGCCTTTTTGCCCCCGAATAAGGGGAATTTCAGCCTTTTTTACCTCAAAATAAAAGGAATTTCTGCATTTTTGCCACAAAATATTAGGAATTTCTGCATTTTGCCCAAAAATAAAAAAAATTTCTGCCTTTTTTCCCTGAAATAAGTGAAATTTCTACAATTTTGCCCCAAAATAAATGAAATTTCTGCAATTTTGCCCGAAAATAAGGGAAATTTCTGGAATTTTGCTCCACAATAAGTGGAATTTCAGAGTTTTGCCCCAAAATAAAGAGAATTTCTGACTTTTTGCCCTAACATATAGGGAATTTCTTCCTTTTTGCCCCACAATTAGGGGAATTTCTGCAATTTTGCTCCAAAATAAAGGGAATTTCTGCTTTTTAGCCTGAAAATAAGGGGAATGTATACCTTTTGCCACAAAAAAGGGAAATTTCTTCATTTTTGCTCCAAAATAAAAGAAATTTCTGCTTTTTTGCCTTCAAAAATGTGGAATTTCTGTCTTTTTCCCCTAAAAACAAAGGGAATTTCTGTCTTTTTTGCCCCAAAATTAAAAAAATTTCTGACTTATTACCCTGAAATAAGTGAAATTTCTGAAATTTTGCCCCAAAATAAGGGAAATTTCTGCCTTTTTCCCCCCAAATAAGGGGAATTTCAGCCTTTTTACCTCAAGATAATGATAATTTCTGCATTTTTGCCCCAAAATATGGGATATTTCTGCCTTTTTGCCCCAAAATAAGAAAAATGTCTGCAATTTTCTACCAAGAGAAAAGAAATTTCTGCCTTTTTGCCCCAAAATAAGAAAATTTCTGCTTTTTTTCCTGAAATAAGTGAAATTTCTGCAATTTTGCCCCAAAATAAAGGAAATTTCTGGAATTTTGCCCCAAAATAAGTGGAATTTCTGAGTTTTGCCCCAAAATAAGGAGTATTTCTGTCTTTTTTGCCCCAACATATAGGGAATTTCTGCCTTTTTGCCCCACAATTAGGGGAATTTCTGCAATTTTGCTCCAAAATACAGAAAATTTCTGCCTTTTTGCTGGAAAATAAGAAGAATGCATAACTTTTTGCTATTAAAAAAGGGAAATTTCTTCATTTTTGCTCCAAAATAAGGGGAATTTCTGCTTTTTTGCTTCTAAATAAGTAGAATTTCTATCTTTTTCCCCCAAAACAAAGGGAATATCTGTCCTTTTTGCCCCAAAATAAGGAATATTTCTGATTATTACCCTGAAATAAGTGAAATTTCTGCAATTTTGCCCCAAAATGAGAGAAAATTTCTGCTTTTTTGCCCCCAAATAAGGGGAATGTCAGCCTTTTTACCTCAAAATAAAGGGAATTTCGGCATTTTTGCTACAAAATATTAGGAATTTCTGCCTTTTTGCCCCAAAAGAAGAGAAATTTCTGGAATTTTGCCCCAAAATAAGTGGAATTTCTGAGTTTTGCCCCAAAATAAGGAGAATTTCTGTCTTTTTGACCCAACATATAGGGAATTTCTGCCTTTTTGCCCCACAATTAGGGGAATTTCTGCAATTTTGCTATAAAATACGGTGACTTTCTGCCTTTTTGCCCGAAAATAAGAAGAATGCATTTTTTTTGGCATAAAAAAGGGAAATTTCTTTATTTTTGCTCCAAAATAAGGGGAATATCTGCTTTTTTGCCACAAAATATGAGAAATTACTGCCTTTTTGCCCCAAAATGAGACAAATTCTGCTTTTTTTCCCAGAAATAAGTGAAATTTCTGCAATTTTGCCCCAAAATAAGTGAAATTTCTGCAATTTTGCCCCAAAATAAGGGAAATTTCTGGAATTTTGCCACAAAATACGGGGAATTTCTGCCTTTTTGCCTGAAAATAAGAAGAATGCATTACTTTTTGCCATAAAAAAGGGAAATTTCCTCATTTTTGCTCCAAAATAAGAGGAATTTCTGCTTTTTTGCCTCTAAATAAGTAAAATTTCTGTCTTTTTCCCACAAAACAAAAAAAATTTCTGTCTTTTTTGCCGCAAAATAAGAAAAATTTTTGACTTATTACCCTGAAATAAGTGAAATTTCTGCAATTTTGCCCCAAAATA
The DNA here is from genome assembly GCF_963924665.1 of Micromys minutus. NCBI lineage: Eukaryota > Metazoa > Chordata > Mammalia > Rodentia > Muridae > Micromys > Micromys minutus. Next base: position 893,617 of record NW_027667727.1, read on the forward strand.
AGGGAAATTTCTGCCTTTTTGCCCCAAAATAAGAAAATTTCTGCTTTTTTTCCCTGAAATAAGTGAAATTTCTGCACTTTTGCCCCAAAATAGGTGAAATTTTTGCAATTTTGCCCCAAAATAAGTGGAATTTCTGAGTTTTGCCCCAAAATAAGGAGAATTTCTGTCTTTTTGCCCCAACATATAGGGAATTTCTGCCTTTTTTCCCCACAATTAGGGAAATTTCTGCAATTTTGCTCCAAAATACAGGGAACTTCTGCCTTTTTATTCAAAATAAGAAGAATTCATACCTTTTTGCCACAAAAAAGGGAAATTTCTGCAATTTTGCTCCAAAATAAGGTGAATTTCTGCTTTTTTGCCTCTAAAAGTGGAATTACTCTCTATTCCCCCCAAAACAAAGGGAATTTCTGTCTTTTTTGTCCCAAAATAAAAAAAATTTCTGACTTATTACCCTGAAATAAGTGAATTTTCTGAAATTTTGCCTCAAAATAAGGGAAATTTCTGCTTTTTTGCCCCCAAATAAGGGGAATTTCAGCCTTTTTACCTCAAAATAAGGGGAATTTCTGCATTTTTGCCCAAAAATATGGGAAAGTTCTGCCTTTTTGCCCCAAAATAAGAAAAATTTCTGCAATTTTGTACTAAAATAAAAGTAATTTCTGCCTTTTTGCCCCAAAATAAGAAAATTTCTGCTTTTTTTTACTGAAATAAGTGAAATTTCTGCAATTTTGCCCAAAAATAAGTGAAATTTCTGAGTTTTGCCCCACAATAAGGAGCATTTCTGTCTTTTTGCCCCAACATATAGGGAATTTCTGCGTTTTTCCCCACAATTAGAGGAATTTCTGCAATTTTGCTCCAAAATACGGGGAATTTCTGCCTTTTGCCCGAAAATAAGAATGCATACCTTTTTGCCATAAAAAAGGGAAATTTCTTCATTTTTGCTCCAAAATAAGGGGAATTTCTTCTTTTTTGCCTCTAAATAAGTGGAATTTCTATCTTTTTCCCCCAAAACAGAGGGAATTTCTGTATTTTTTGCCCCAAAATAAGGAAAATTTCTGAAGTATTACCCTGTAATAAGTGAAATTTCTGCAATTTTGCCCCAAAATAAGGGAAATTTCTGCCTTTTTGCCCCCAAATAAGGGGAATTTCATCCTTTTTACCTCAAAATAAGGGGAATTTCTGCATTTTTGCCTCAAAATATTAAGAATTTCTGGCTTTATGCCCCAAAATAAAAAAATTTTCTGCTTTTTTCCCTGAAATAAGTGAAATTTCTGCAATTTTGCCCCAAAATAAGTGAAATTTCTGCAATTTTGCCCCGAAATAAGGGAATTTTCTGGAATTTTGCCCCAAAATAAGTGGAATTTCAGAGTTTTGCCCCAAATAAGGAGAATTTCTGTATTTTTGCCCAAACATATAGGGAATTTCTGCCTTTTTGCCCCACAATTAGGGGATTTTCTGCAATTTTGCTCCAAAATAAAGGGAATATTTGCTTTTTAGCCTGAAAATAAGGAAAATGTATACCTTCTGCCACAAAAAAGAGAAATTTCTTCATTTTTGCTCCAAAATAAAAGGAATTTCTGCTTTTTTGCCTCTAAAAATGTGGAATTTCTGTCTTTTTCCCCTAAAAACAAAGGGAATTTCTGTCTTTTTTGCCCCAAATAAGGAAAATTTCTGACTTATTACCCTGAAATAAGTGAAATTTCTTAAATTTTGCCCCAAAATAAGGGAAATTTCTGCCTTTTTGCCCCCAAATAAGGGGAATTTCAGCCTTTTTACCTCAAGATAATGGGAATTTCTGCATTTTTGCCCCCAAATACGGGGAATTTCAGCCTTTTTAAATCAAAACAAGGGGAATTTCTGCATTTTTGCCCCAAATATGGGAAATTTCTGCCTTTTTGCCCCAAAATAAGAAAATTTCCGCTTTTTTCCATGAAATAAGTGAAATTTCTGCAATTTTGCCCCAAAATAAGTGAAATTTCTGCAATTTTGCTTCAAAATAAAAGAAATTTCTGGAATTTTGCCTCAAAATAAGTGGAATTTCTAAGTTTTGCCCTAAAATAAGGAGAATTTCGGTCTTTTTGGCCCCCAAATAAGGGGAATTTCAGCCTTTTTACCTCAAAATAAAGGGAATTTCTGCATTTTTGCCACAAAATATTAGGAATTTCTGAATTTTTGCCCCAAAATAAGGGAAATTTCTGTATTTTGCCCCAAAATAAGTGGAATTTCTGAGTTTTGCCCCATAATTTGGAGAATTTCTGCCTTTTTGCCCCAACATATAGGGAATTTCTACCTTTTTGCCCGACAATTAGGGGAATTTCTGCAATTTTGCTCTAAAATACGAGGAATTTCTGCCTTTTTGCCCGAAAATAAGAAGAATGCATACCTTTTTGCCATAAAAAGGGAAATTTCTTCATTTTTGCTCCAAAATAAGGGGAATTTCTGCTTTTTGCCTCTAAATAAGTGGAACTTCTGTCTTTGTCCCCCAAAACAAAAAGAATTTCTGTCTTTTTTGCCCCAAAATATATAAAATTCTGATTTATTACTTTGAAGTAAGTGAAATTTCTGCAATTTTGCCCCAAAATAATGGAAATTTCTCCTTTTTTGCCCCCAAATAAAGGGAATTTCCGCCTTTTTACCTCAAAATAAGGAGAATTTCGGCATTTTTGCTACAAAATATTAGGAATTTCTGCCTTTTTGCCCGAAAAGAAGGGAAATTTCTGGAATTTTGCCCAAGATAAGTGGAATTTCTGAGTTTTGCCCCAAAATAAAGAGAATTTCTTTCTTTTTGACCCAACATATAGGGAATTTCTGCCTTTTTCCCCCACAATTAGGGGATTTCTGCAATTTTGCTATAAAATACGGTGAATTTTTGCCTTTTTGCCCGAAAATAAGAAGAATGCATACCTTTTTGCCATAAAAAGGGAAATTTCTTCATTTCTGCTCCAAAATAAGGGGAATTTCTGCTTATTTCCTCTAAATAAGTGGAATTTCTGTCTTTTTCCCTAAAACAAAAGGAATTTCTGTTTTTTTTACCCCAAAATAAGAAAAATTTCTGACTTATTACTTTGAAGTAAGTGAAATTTCTGCAATTTTGCCCCAAAATAAGGGAAATTTCTGCTTTTTGCCCCCAAATAAGGGGAATTTCAGCCTTTTTACCTCAAAATAAGGGGGATTTCAGCATTATTGCCACAAAATATTAGGAATTTCTACCTTTCTGCCCCAAAATAAGGAAAATATCTGACTTTTTGCTCTGAAATAAGTTAAATTTCTAAAATTTTTCCCGAAAATAAGGGAAATGTCTGTTTTTGGCACCAAAATAATGGGAATTTCTTACTTTTTGCCCCCAAATAATAGGAATTTCAGCCTTTTTACCTCAAAATAAAAGGAATTTCTGCATTTTTGCCCAAAAATATGGTAAATTTCTGCCTTTTTGCCCAAAATAAGAAAAATTTCTGCAATTTTGTACCAAAATAAAAGAAATTTCTGCCTTTATGCCTCAAAATAAGAAAATTTCTGCATTTTTTTCCCTGAAATAAGTGAAATTTCTGCAATTTTGCTCCAAAATAAGTGAAATTTCTGCTATTTTGTCCCACAATAAGGGAAATTTCTGGAATTTTGCCCCAAAATAAGTGGAATTTCTGAGTTGTGCCCCAAAATAGGAGAATTTCTGTCTTTTTCCCTTAACATATAGGGAATTTCTGCCTTTTTGCCCCACAATTAGGGGATTTCTGAAATTTTGCTCCAAAATACGAGGAATTTCTGCCTTTTTGCCCGAAAATAATAGAATGCATAATTTTTTGCCATAAAAAAGGGAAATTTCTTCATTTTTGCTCCAAAATAAGGGGAATTTCTGCTTTTTTGCCTCTAAATAAGTGGAATTTCTGTCTTTTTCCCCCAAAACAAAGAGAATTTCTATTTTTTGGCCCCACAATAAGGAAAATTTCTGACTTATTACCCTGAAATAGATGAAGTTTCTGAAATTTTGCCCCAAAATAAGAGAAATTTCTGACTTTTTGCCTCCAAATAAGGGGAATTTGAGCATTTTTACCTCAAAATAAAGGGAATTTCTGCATTTTTGCCCCAAAATATGGGAAATTTCTGCCTTTTGGCCCCAAAATAAGAAAAATTTCTGCAATTTTGTACAAAAATAAAAAAAAATTTCTGCCTTTTTGCACCAAAATAAGAAAATTTCTGCTTTTTTTGAAATAATTGAAATTTCTGCAATTTTGCCCCAAAATAAGTGTAATTTCTGAGTTTTGCCCCAAAATAAGGAGAATTTCTGTCTTTTTGCCCCAACATATAGGGAATTTCTGCATTTTTGCCTAACAATTAGGGGAATTTCAGCAATTTTGCTTTAAAATACGGGGAATTTCTGCCTTTTTGTCCGAAAATGAGAAGAATGCATACCTTTTTGCCATAAAAAAGGGAAATTTCTTCATTTTTGCTCCAAAATAAGGGGAATTTCTGCTTTTTTGCCTCTAAATAAGGGAAATTTCTGTCCTTTTCCCGCAAAACAAAGGGAATTTCTGTCTTTTTTGCCCCAAAATAAGGAAAATTTCTGACTTTTTACCCTTAAATAAGTGAAATTTCTGCAATTTTGCGCCAAAATATGGGAAATTTCTGCCTTTTGCCCCAAAATAAGAAAATTTCTGCTTTTTTCCATGAAATAAGTGAAATTTCTCCAATTTTGCCCCAAAATAAATGGCATTTCTGAGTTTTGCCCCAAAATAAGGAGACTTTCTGTCTTTTTGCCCCAACATATAGGGAATTTCTGCCTTTTTGCCCCAAAATTAGGGGAATTTCTGCAATTTTGCTCCTAAATACGAGGAATTTCTGCCTTTTGTCCGAAAATAAGAAGAATGCATACCTTTTTGCCATAAAAAAGGGAAATTTCTGCAATTTTGCTCCAAAATAAGGGGAATTGCTGCTTTTTTGCCTCTAAATAAGTGGAATTTCTGTCTTATTCCCCCAAAACAAAAAGAATTTCTGTCTTTTTTGCCCCAAAATAAGGAAAATTTCTGACTTATTACTCTGAAATAAGTGAAATTTCTGCAATTTTGCCCCAAAATAATAGAAATTTCTGCCTTTTTGCCCCCAAATAAGGGGAATTTCAGCCTTTCTACCTCAAAATAAGGGGAATTTCTGCATTTTTGTCACAAAATATTAGGAATTTCTGCATTTTGCCCAAAAATAAGGAAAATTTCTGCCTATTTTCCCTGAAATAAGTGAAATTTCTGCAATTTTGCCCCAAAATTAGTGAAATTTCTGCAATTTTGCCCCAAAATAAGTGAAAATTTCTGCAATTTTGACCCAAAATAAGGGAAATTTCTGGAATTTTGCCCCAAAATAAGTGGAATTTCAGAGTTTTGCCCCAAAATAAGGAGAATTGTTGTCTTTTTGCGCTAACATATAGGGAATTTCTGCCTTTTTGCCCCACAATTAGGGGAATTTCTGCAATTTTGCTCCAAAATAAAGGGAATTTCTGCTTTTTAGCCTGAAAATAAGGGGAATGTATACCTTTTGCCACAAAAAAAGGGAAATTTCTTCATTTTTGCTCCAAAATAATAGAAATTTCTGCTTTTTTGCCTCCAAAAATGTGGAATTTCTGTCTTTTTCCCCTAAAAACAAAGGAAATTTCTGTCTTTTTTGCCCCAAAATAAGGAAAATTTCTGACTTATTACCCTGAAGTAAGTGAAATTTCTGCAATTTTGCCCCAAAATAAGGGAAATTTCTGCCTTTTTGCCCCCAAATAAGGGGAATTTCAGCCTTTTTACCTCAAGATAATGGGAATTTCTGCATTTTTGCCCCAAAATATCCGAAATTTCTGACTTTTTGCCCCAAAATAAAAAAATTTCTGCAATTTTGTACCAAGATAAAAGAAATTTCTGCCTTTTTGCCCCAAAATAAGAAAATTTCTGCTTTTTTTTTCTGAAATAAGTGAAATTTCTACAATTTTGCCCCAAAATAAGTGAAATTTCTGCAATTTTGCCCCAAAATAAAGGAAATTTCTGGAATTTTGCCCCAAAATAAGTGGAATTTCTGAGTTTTGCCCCAAAATAAGGAGAATTTCTGTCTTTTTGCCCCAACATATAGGGAATTTCTGCCTTTTTGCCCCATAATTAGGGGAATTTCTGAAATTTTGCTCCAAAATACGGAAAATTTCTGCCTTTTTGCTGGAAAATAAGAAGAATGCATAACTTTTTGCTATAAAAAGGGAAATTTCTTCATTTTTGCTCCAAAATAAGGGGAATTTCTGCTTTTTTGCTTCTGAATAAGTAGAATTTCTGTCTTTTTCCCCCAAAACAAAGGGAATTTCTGTCTTTTTGCCCCAAAATAAGGAATATTTCTGATTATTACCCTGAAATAAGTAAAATTTCTGCAATTTTGCCCCGAAATAAGAAAAAATTTCTGGTTTTTTGCCCCCACATAAAAGGAATTTTAGCCTTTTTACCTCGAAATAAGGGGAAATTCTGCATTTTTGCCACAAAATATTAGGAATTTCTGCCTTTTTGCCCCAAAATAATGAAAATTTCTATTTTGCCCCAAAATAAGTGGAATTTCTGAGTTTTGCCCCAAAATAAAGAGAATTTCTGCCTTTTTGCCCCAACATATAGGGAATTTCTGCCTTTTTGCCCCACAATTAGGAGAATTTCTGAAATTTTGCTCTATAATACGAGGAATTTCTGCCTTTTTGCCCGAAAATAAGAAGAATGCATACCTTTTTGCCATAAAAAGGGAAATTTCTTCATTTTTGCTCCAAAATAAGAGGAATTTCTGCTTTTTTGCCTCTAAATTAGTGGAATTTCTCTTTTTCTCCCTGAAAACAAAGGGAATTTCTGTCTTTTTTACCCCAAAATAAGGAAAATTTCCGACTTATTACTTTGAAGTAAGTGAAATTTTTGCAATTTTGCCCCAAAATAAGGGAAATTTCTGCCTTTTTGCCCCCAAATAAGGGGAATTTCAGCCTTTTTACCTCAAAATATGGGGAATTCCTGCATTTTTGCCACAAAATATTAGGAATTTCTGCCTTTCTGCCCCAAAATAAGGAAAATTTCTGACTTTTTGCCCTGAAATAATTTAAATTCCTAAAATTTTTCCCGAAAATAAGAGAAATGTCTGCTTTTGGCACCAAAATAATGGGAATTTCTTACTTTTTGCCACCAAATAAGAGGAATTTCAGCCTTTTTACCTCAAAATAAAAGGAATTTTTGCATTTTTGCCCAAAAATATGGGAAATTTCTGCCTTTTTGCCCAAAATAAGAAAAATTTCTGCAATTTTGTACCAAAATAAAAGAAATTTCTGCCTTTTTGTCTCAAAATAAGAAAATTTCTGCATGTTTTCCCTGAAATAAGTGAAATTTCAGCATATTTGCCCCAAAATAAGTGAAATTTCTGCAATTTTGCACCAAAATAAAGGAAATTTCTGGAATTTTGCCCCAAAATAAGTGGAATTTCTGAGTTTTGCCCCAAAATAAGGAGAATTTCTGCCTTTTTGCCCCATAATTAGGGGAATTTCTGCAATTTTGCTCCAAAATACGGAAAATTTCTGCCTTTTTGCTGGAAAATAAGAAGAATGCATAACTTTTTGCTATAAAAAAGGGAAATTTCTTCATTTTTGTTCCAAAATAACGGGAATTTCTGCTTTTTTGCTTCTAAATAAGTAGAATTTCTGTCTTTTTCCCCCAAAACAAAGGGAATTTCTGTCTTTTTGCCCCAAAATAAGGAATATTTCTGATTATTACCCTGAAATAAGTGAAATTTCTTCAATTTTGCCCCAAAATAAGAAAAAATTTCTGCTTTTTTGCCCCCAAATAAAAGGAATTTTAGCCTTTTTACCTCGAAATAAGTGGAATTTCTGCATTTTTGCCACAAAATATTAGGAATTTCTGCCTTTTTGCCCCAAAATAATGAAAATTTCTATTTTGCCCCAAAATAAGTGGAATTTCTGAGTTTTGCCCCAAAATAAAGAGAATTTCTGCCTTTTTGCCCCAACATATAGGGAATTTCTGCCTTTTTGCCCCACAATTAGGAGAATTTCTGAAATTTTGCTCTATAATACGAGGAATTTCTGCCTTTTTGCCCGAAAATAAGAAGAATGCATACCTTTTTGCTATAAAAAGGGAAATTTCTTCATTTTTGCTCCAAAATAATAGAAATTTCTGCTTTTTTGCCTCCAAAAATGTGGAATTTCTGTCTTTTTCCCCTAAAAACAAAGGAAATTTCTGTCTTTTTTGCCCCAAAATAAGGAAAATTTCTGACTTATTACCCTGAAGTAAGTGAAATTTCTGCAATTTTGCCCCAAAATAAGGGAAATTTCTGCCTTTTTGCCCCCAAATAAGGGGAATTTCAGCCTTTTTACCTCAAGATAATGGGAATTTCTGCATTTTTGCCCCAAAATATCGGAAATTTCTGACTTTTTGCCCCAAAATAAAAAAATTTCTGCAATTTTGTAACAAGATAAAAGAAATTTCTGCCTTTTTGCCCCAAAATAAGAAAATTTCTGCTTTTTTTCTGAAATAAGTGAAATTTCTACAATTTTGCCCCAAAATAAGTGAAATTTCTGCAATTTTGCCCCAAAATAAAGGAAATTTCTGGAATTTTGCCCCAAAATAAGTGGAATTTCTGAGTTTTGCCCCAAAATAAGGAGAATTTCTGTCTTTTTGCCCCAACATATAGGGAATTTCTGCCTTTTTGCCCCATAATTAGGGGAATTTCTGAAATTTTGCTCCAAAATACGGAAAATTTCTGCCTTTTTGCTGGAAAATAAGAAGAATGCATAACTTTTTGCTATAAAAAGGGAAATTTCTTCATTTTTGCTCCAAAATAAGGGGAATTTCTGCTTTTTTGCTTCTGAATAAGTAGAATTTCTGTCTTTTTCCCCCAAAACAAAGGGAATTTCTGTCTTTTTGCCCCAAAATAAGGAATATTTCTGATTATTACCCTGAAATAAGTAAAATTTCTGCAATTTTGCCCCGAAATAAGAAAAAATTTCTGGTTTTTTGCCCCCAAATAAAAGGAATTTTAGCCTTTTTACCTCGAAATAAGGGGAAATTCTGCATTTTTGCCACAAAATATTAGGAATTTCTGCCTTTTTGCCCCAAAATAATGAAAATTTCTATTTTGCCCCAAAATAAGTGGAATTTCTGAGTTTTGCCCCAAAATAAAGAGAATTTCTGCCTTTTTGCCCCAACATATAGGGAATTTCTGCCTTTTTGCCCCACAATTAGGAGAATTTCTGAAATTTTGCTCTATAATACGAGGAATTTCTGCCTTTTTGCCCGAAAATAAGAAGAATGCATACCTTTTTGCCATAAAAAGGGAAATTTCTTCATTTTTGCTCCAAAATAAGAGGAATTTCTGCTTTTTTGCCTCTAAATTAGTGGAATTTCTCTTTTTCTCCCCGAAAACAAAGGGAATTTCTGTCTTTTTTACCCCAAAATAAGGAAAATTTCCGACTTATTACTTTGAAGTAAGTGAAATTTCTGCAATTTTGCCCCAAAATAAGGGAAATTTCTGCCTTTTTGCCCCCAAATAAGGGGAATTTCAGCCTTTTTACCTCAAAATATGGGGAATTCCTGCATTTTTGCCACAAAATATTAGGAATTTCTGCCTTTCTGCCCCAAAATAAGGAAAATTTCTGACTTTTTGCCCTGAAATAATTTAAATTCCTAAAATTTTTCCCGAAAATAAGAGAAATGTCTGCTTTTGGCACCAAAATAATGGGAATTTCTTACTTTTTGCCACCAAATAAGAGGAATTTCAGCCTTTTTACCTCAAAATAAAAGGAATTTTTGCATTTTTGCCCAAAAATATGGGAAATTTCTGCCTTTTTGCCCAAAATAAGAAAAATTTCTGCAATTTTGTACCAAAATAAAAGAAATTTCTGCCTTTTTGTCTCAAAATAAGAAAATTTCTGCATTTTTTCCCTGAAATAAGTGAAATTTCAGCATATTTGCCCCAAAATAAGTGAAATTTCTGCAATTTTGCACCAAAATAAAGGAAATTTCTGGAATTTTCCCCAAAATAAGTGGAATTTCTGAGTTTTGCCCCAAAATAAGGAGAATTTCTGCTTTTTTGCCCCATAATTAGGGGAATTTCTGCAATTTTGCTCCAAAATACGGAAAATTTCTGCCTTTTTGCTGGAAAATAAGAAGAATGCATAACTTTTTGCTATAAAAAAGGGAAATTTCTTCATTTTTGTTCCAAAATAACGGGAATTTCTGCTTTTTTGCTTCTAAATAAGTAGAATTTCTGTCTTTTTCCCCCAAAACAAAGGGAATTTCTGTCTTTTTGCCCCAAAATAAGGAATATTTCTGATTATTACCCTGAAATAAGTGAAATTTCTTCAATTTTGCCCCAAAATAAGAAAAAATTTCTGCTTTTTTGCCCCCAAATAAAAGGAATTTTAGCCTTTTTACCTCGAAATAAGTGGAATTTCTGCATTTTTGCCACAAAATATTAGGAATTTCTGCCTTTTTGCCCCAAAATAATGAAAATTTCTATTTTGCCCCAAAATAAGTGGAATTTCTGAGTTTTGCCCCAAAATAAAGAGAATTTCTGCCTTTTTGCCCCAACATATAGGGAATTTCTGCCTTTTTGCCCCACAATTAGGAGAATTTCTGAAATTTTGCTCTATAATACGAGGAATTTCTGCCTTTTTGCCCGAAAATAAGAAGAATGCATACCTTTTTGCTATAAAAAGGGAAATTTCTTCATTTTTGCTCCAAAATAAGAGAAATTTCTGCTTTTTTGCCTCTAAATTAGTGGAATTTCTCTTTTTCTCCCCGAAAACAAAGGGAATTTCTGTCTTTTTTACCCCAAAATAAGGAAAATTTCTGACTTATTACTTTGAAGTAAGTGAAATTTCTGCAATTTTGCCACAAAATAAGGGAAATTTCTGCCTTTTTGCCCCCAAATAAGGGGAATTTCAGCCTTTTTACCTCAAAATAAGGGGAATTCCTGCATTTTTGCCACAAAATATTAGGAATTTCTGCCTTTCTGCCCCAAAATAAGGAAAATTTCTGACTTTTTGCCCTGAAATAAGTTAAATTCCTAAAATTTTTCCCGAAAATAAGAGAAATGTCTGCTTTTGGCACCAAAATAATGGGAATTTCTTACTTTTTGCCCCCAAATAATAGGAATTTCAGCATTTTTACCTCAAAATAAAAGGAATTTTTGCATTTTTGCCCCAAAATATGGGAAATTTCTGCCTTTTTGCCCAAAATAAGAAAAATTTCTGCAATTTTGTACCAAAATAAAAGAAATTTCTGCCTTTTTGTCTCAAAATAAGAAAATTTCTGAATTTTTTCCCTGAAATAAGTGAAATTTCTGCAATTTCGCCGCAAAATAAGTGAAATTTCTGCAATTTTTCCCCAAAATAAGGGAAATTTCTGGAATTTTGCCCCAAAATAAGTGGAATTTCTGAGTTTTCCTCCAAAATAAGGAGAATTTCTGTCTTTTTGCCCCAACATATAGGGAATTTCTGCCTTTTTGCCCCACAATTAGGGGAATTTCCGAAATTTTGCTCCAAAATACGGGGAATTTCTGCCTTTTTGCCCGAAAATAAAAAGAATGCATAACTTTTTGCCATAAAAAAGGGAAATTTCTTCATTTTTGCTCCAAAATATGGGGAATTTCTGCTTTTTTGCCTAAAAATAAGTGGAATTTCTGTCCTTTTCCCCCAAAACAAAGGGAATTTCTGTCTTTTTTGCCCCAAAATAAGGAAAGTTTCTGACTTATTTCCCTGAAATAAGTGAAATTTCTGCAATTTTGCCCCAAAATAAGGGAAATTTCTGCCTTTTTGCCCCCAAATAAGGGGAATTTCAGCCTTTTTACCTCAAAATAAAAGGAATTTCTGCATTTTTGCCCCAAATAATGGGAAATTTCTGCCTTTTGCGCCAAAATAAGAAAATTTCTGCTTTTTTCCATGAAATAATTGAAATTTCTGATATTTTTCCCCAAAATAAGTGAAATTTCTGCAATTTTGCCCCAAAATAAGAGAAATTTCTGGAATTTTGCCCCAAAATAAGTGGAAATTCTGAGATTTGCCCCAAAATAAGGAGACTGTCTGTCTTTTTGCCCCAACATTTAGGGAATTTCTGCCTTTTTGCCCCAAAATTAGGGGAATTTCTGCAATTTTGCTCCAAAATACGAGGAATTTCTGCCTTTTGCCCGAAAATAAGAAGAATGCATACCTTTTTGCCATAAAAAAGTGAAATTTCTGCAATTTTGCTCCAAAATAAGGGGAATTGCTGCTTTTTTGCCTCTAAATAAGTGGAATTTCTGTCTTATTCCCCCAAAACAAAGAGAATTTCTGTCTTTTTTGCCCCAAAATAAGGAAAATTTCTGACTTATTACCCTGAAATAAGTGAAATTTCTCAATTTTCCCCAAAATAATAGAAATTTCTGCCTTTTTGCCCCCAAATAAGGGGAATTTCAGCCTTTCTACCTCAAAATAAGGGGAATTTCTGCATTTTTGTCACAAAATATTAGGAATTTCTGCATTTTGCCCAAAAATAAGGAAAATTTCTGCCTATTTTCCCTGAAATAAGTGAAATTTCTGCAATTTTGCCCCAAAATTAGTGAAATTTCTGCAATTTTGCCCCAAAATAAGTGAAAATTTCTGCAATTTTGACCCAAAATAAGGGAAATTTCTGGAATTTTGCCCCAAAATAAGTGGAATTTCAGAGTTTTGCCCCAAAATAAGGAGAATTGTTGTCTTTTTGCGCTAACATATAGGGAATTTCTGCCTTTTTGCCCCACAATTAGGGGAATTTCTGCAATTTTGCTCCAAAATAAAGGGAATTTCTGCTTTTTAGCCTGAAAATAAGGGGAATGTATACCTTTTGCCACAAAAAAAGGGAAATTTCTTCATTTTTGCTCCAAAATAATAGAAATTTCTGCTTTTTTGCCTCCAAAAATGTGGAATTTCTGTCTTTTTCCCCTAAAAACAAAGGAAATTTCTGTCTTTTTTGCCCCAAAATAAGGAAAATTTCTGACTTATTACCCTGAAGTAAGTGAAATTTCTGAAATTTTCCTTCAAAATAAGGGAAATTTCTGCCTTTTTGCCCCCAAATAAGAGGAATTTCAGCCTTTTTACCTCAAGATAATGGGAATTTCTGCATTTTTGCCCCAAAATATCGAAAATTTCTGACTTTTTGCCCCAAAATAAAAAAATTTCTGCAATTTTGTACCAAGATAAAAGAAATTTCTGCTTTTTTGCCCCAAAATAAGAAAATTTCTGCTTTTTTTTCAGAAATAAGTGAAATTACTACAATTTTGCCCCAAAATAAGTGAAATTTCTGCAATTTTGCCCCAAAATAAAGGAAATTTCTGGAATTTTGCCCCAAAATAAGTGGAATTTCTGAGTTTTGCCCCAAAATAAGGAGAATTTCTGTCTTTTTGCCCCATCATATAGGGAATTTTTGCATTTTTGCCCCACAATTAGGGGAATTTCTGCAATTTTGCTCCAAAATACGGAAAATTTCTGCCTTTTTGCTGGAAAATAAGAAGAATGCATAACTTTTTGCTATAAAAAAGGGAAATTTCTTCATTTTTGCTCCAAAATAAGGGGAATTTCTGCTTTTTTGCTTCTGAATAAGTAGAATTTCTGTCTTTTTCCCCCAAAACAAAGGGAATTTCTGTCTTTTTGCCCCAAAATAAGGAATATTTCTGATTATTACCCTGAAATGAGTGAAATTTCTGCAATTTTGCCCCGAAATAAGAAAAAATTTCTGCTTTTTTGCCCCCAAATAAAAGGAATTTTAGCCTTTTTACCTCGAAATAAGGGGAATTTCTGCATTTTTGCAACAAAATATTAGGAATTTCTGCCTTTTTGCCCCAAAATAATGAAAATTTCTATTTTGTCCTAAAATAAGTGGAATTTCTGAGTTTTGCCCCAAAATAAAGAGAATTTCTGCTTTTTTGCCCCAACATATAGGGAATTTCTGCCTTTTTGCCCCCAAATAAGGGTAATTTCAGCCTTTCTACCTCAAAATAAGGGGAATTTCTGCATTTTTGTCACAAAATATTAGGAATTTCTGCATTTTGCCCAAAAATAAGGAAAATTTCTGCCTATTTTCCCTGAAATAAGTGAAATTTCTGCAATTTTGCCCCAAAATTAGTGAAATTTCTGCAATTTTGCCCCAAAATAAGTGAAAATTTCTGCAATTTTGACCCAAAATAAGGGAAATTTCTGGAATTTTGCCCCAAAATAAGTGGAATTTCAGAGTTTTGCCCCAAAATAAGGAGAATTGTTGTCTTTTTGCGCTAACATATAGGGAATTTCTGCCTTTTTGCCCCACAATTAGGGGAATTTCTGCAATTTTGCTCCAAAATAAAGGGAATTTCTGCTTTTTAGCCTGAAAATAAGGGGAATGTATACCTTTTGCCACAAAAAAAGGGAAATTTCTTCATTTTTGCTCCAAAATAATAGAAATTTCTGCTATTTTGCCTCCAAAAATGTGAAATTTCTGTCTTTTTCCCCTAAAAACAAAGGAAATTTCTGTCTTTTTTGCCCCAAAATAAGGAAAATTTCTGACTTATTACCCTGAAGTAAGTGAAATTTCTGAAATTTTCCTTCAAAATGAGGGAAATTTCTGCCTTTTTGCCCCCAAATAAGAGGAATTTCAGCCTTTTTACCTCAAGATAATGGGAATTTCTGCATTTTTGCCCCAAAATATTGGAAATTTCTGACTTTTTGCCCCAAAATAAAAAAATTTCTGCAATTTTGTACCAAGATAAAAGAAATTTCTGCTTTTTTGCCCCAAAATAAGAAAATTTCTGCTTTTTTTTCTGAAATAAGTGAAATTTCTACAATTTTGCCCCAAAATAAGTGAAATTTCTGCAATTTTGCCCCAAAATAAAGGAAATTTCTGGAATTTTGCCCCAAAATAAGTGGAATTTCTGAGTTTTGCCCCAAAATAAGGAGAATTTCTGTCTTTTTGCCCCAACATATAGGGAATTTCTGCCTTTTTGCCCCACAATTAGGGGAATTTCTGCAATTTTGCTCCAAAATACGGAAAATTTCTGCCTTTTTGCTGGAAAATAAGAAGAATGCATAACTTTTTGCTATTAAAAAAGGGAAATTTCTTCATTTTTGCTCCAAAATAAGGGGAATTTCTGCTTTTTTGCTTCTGAATAAGTAGAATTTCTGTCTTTTTCCCCCAAAACAAAGGGAATTTCTGTCTTTTTGCCCCAAAATAAGGAATATTTCTGATTATTACCCTGAAATAAGTGAAATTTCTGCAATTTTGCCCCGA
This sequence comes from Micromys minutus, assembly GCF_963924665.1. Taxonomy (NCBI): domain Eukaryota; kingdom Metazoa; phylum Chordata; class Mammalia; order Rodentia; family Muridae; genus Micromys; species Micromys minutus. The sequence goes on from NW_027667727.1 coordinate 908,874, forward strand.
AATAAGGAAAAATTTCTGGATTTTTGCCCCCAAATAAAAGGAATTTTAGCCTTTTTACCTCGAAATAAGGGGAAATTCTGCATTTTTGCCACAAAATATTAGGAATTTCTGCCTTTTTGCCCCAAAATAATGAAAATTTCTATTTTGCCCCAAAATAAGTGGAATTTCTGAGTTTTGCCCCAAAATAAAGAGAATTTCTGCCTTTTTGCCCCAACATATAGGGAATTTCTGCCTTTTTGCCCCACAATTAGGAGAATTTCTGCAATTTTGCTCTATAATACGAGGAATTTCTGCCTTTTTGCCCGAAAATAAGAAGAATGCATACCTTTTTGCCATAAAAAGGGAAATTTCTTCATTTTTGCTCCAAAATAAGAGGAATTTCTGCTTTTTTGCCTCTAAATTAGTGGAATTTCTCTTTTTCTCCCCGAAAACAAAGGGAAATTTCTGCCTTTTTGCCCCCAAATAAGGGGAATTTCAGCCTTTTTACCTCAAAATAAAAGGAATTTCTGCATTTTTGCCCCAAATAATGGGAAATTTCTGCCTTTTGCGCCAAAATAAGAAAATTTCTGTTTTTTTCCATGAAATAAGTGAAATTTCTGATATTTTGCCCCAAAATAAGTGAAATTTCTGCAATTTTGCCCCAAAATAAGGGAAATTTCTGGAATTATGCCCCAAAATAAGTGGAAATTCTGAGTTTTGCCCTTAAATAAGAAGACTTTCTGTCTTTTTGCCCCAACATTTAGGGAATTTCTGCCTTTTTGCCCCAAAATTAGGGGAATTTCTGCAATTTTGCTCCAAAATACGAGGAATTTCTGCCTTTTGCCCGAAAATAAGGAGAATGCATAACTTTTTGCCATAAAAAAGGGAAATTTCTGCAATTTTGCTCCAAAATAAGGGGAATTGCTGCTTTTTTGCCTCTAAATAAGTAGAATTTTTGTCTTATTCCCCCAAAACAAAGAGAATTTCTGTCTTTTTTGCCCCAAAATAAGGAAAATTTCTGACTTATTACCCTGAAATAAGTGAAATTTCTCAATTTTCCCCAAAATAATAGAAATTTCTGCCTTTTTGCCCCCAAATAAGGGGAATTTCAGCCTTTCTACCTCAAAATAAGGGGAATTTCTGCATTTTTGTCACAAAATATTAGGAATTTCTGCATTTTGCCCAAAAATAAGGAAAATTTCTGCCTATTTTCCCTGAAATAAGTGAAATTTCTGCAATTTTGCCCCAAAATTAGTGAAATTTCTGCAATTTTGCCCCAAAATAAGTGAAAATTTCTGCAATTTTGACCCAAAATAAGGGAAATTTCTGGAATTTTGCCCCAAAATAAGTGGAATTTCAGAGTTTTGCCCCAAAATAAGGAGAATTGTTGTCTTTTTGCGCTAACATATAGGGAATTTCTGCCTTTTTGCCCCACAATTAGGGGAATTTCTGCAATTTTGCTCCAAAATAAAGGGAATTTCTGCTTTTTAGCCTGAAAATAAGGGGAATGTATACCTTTTGCCACAAAAAAAGGGAAATTTCTTCATTTTTGCTTCAAAATAATAGAAATTTCTGCTTTTTTGCCTCCAAAAATGTGGAATTTCTGTCTTTTTCCCCTAAAAACAAAGGAAATTTCTGTCTTTTTTGCCCCAAAATAAGGAAAATTTCTGACTTATTACCCTGAAGTAAGTGAAATTTCTGAAATTTTCCTTCAAAATAAGGGAAATTTCTGCCTTTTTGCCCCCAAATAAGAGGAATTTCAGCCTTTTTACCTCAAGATAATGGGAATTTCTGCATTTTTGCCCCAAAATATCGAAAATTTCTGACTTTTTGCCCCAAAATAAAAAAATTTCTGCAATTTTGTACCAAGATAAAAGAAATTTCTGCTTTTTTGCCCCAAAATAAGAAAATTTCTGCTTTTTTTTCAGAAATAAGTGAAATTACTACAATTTTGCCCCAAAATAAGTGAAATTTCTGCAATTTTGCCCCAAAATAAAGGAAATTTCTGGAATTTTGCCCCAAAATAAGTGGAATTTCTGAGTTTTGCCCCAAAATAAGGAGAATTTCTGTCTTTTTGCCCCATCATATAGGGAATTTTTGCCTTTTTGCCCCACAATTAGGGGAATTTCTGCAATTTTGCTCCAAAATACAGAAAATTTCTGCCTTTTTGCTGGAAAATAAGAAGAATGCATAACTTTTTGCTATAAAAAAGGGAAATTTCTTCATTTTTGCTCCAAAATAAGGGGAATTTCTGCTTTTTTGCTTCTGAATAAGTAGAATTTCTGTCTTTTTCCCCCAAAACAAAGGGAATTTCTGTCTTTTTGCCCCAAAATAAGGAATATTTCTGATTATTACCCTGAAATGAGTGAAATTTCTGCAATTTTGCCCCGAAATAAGAAAAAATTTCTGCTTTTTTGCCCCCAAATAAAAGGAATTTTAGCCTTTTTACCTCGAAATAAGGGGAATTTCTGCATTTTTGCAACAAAATATTAGGAATTTCTGCCTTTTTGCCCCAAAATAATGAAAATTTCTATTTTGTCCTAAAATAAGTGGAATTTCTGAGTTTTGCCCCAAAATAAAGAGAATTTCTGCTTTTTTGCCACAACATATAGGGAATTTCTGCCTTTTTGCCCCCAAATAAGGGGAATTTCAGCCTTTCTACCTCAAAATAAGGGGAATTTCTGCATTTTTGTCACAAAATATTAGGAATTTCTGCATTTTGCCCAAAAATAAGGAAAATTTCTGCCTATTTTCCCTGAAATAAGTGAAATTTCTGCAATTTTGCCCCAAAATTAGTGAAATTTCTGCAATTTTGCCCCAAAATAAGTGAAAATTTCTGCAATTTTGACCCAAAATAAGGGAAATTTCTGGAATTTTGCCCCAAAATAAGTGGAATTTCAGAGTTTTGCCCCAAAATAAGGAGAATTGTTGTCTTTTTGCGCTAACATATAGGGAATTTCTGCCTTTTTGCCCCACAATTAGGGGAATTTCTGCAATTTTGCTCCAAAATAAAGGGAATTTCTGCTTTTTAGCCTGAAAATAAGGGGAATGTATACCTTTTGCCACAAAAAAAGGGAAATTTCTTCATTTTTGCTCCAAAATAATAGAAATTTCTGCTTTTTTGCCTCCAAAAATGTGAAATTTCTGTCTTTTTCCCCTAAAAACAAAGGAAATTTCTGTCTTTTTTGCCCCAAAATAAGGAAAATTTCTGACTTATTACCCTGAAGTAAGTGAAATTTCTGAAATTTTCCTTCAAAATAAGGGAAATTTCTGCCTTTTTGCCCCCAAATAAGAGGAATTTCAGCCTTTTTACCTCAAGATAATGGGAATTTCTGCATTTTTGCCCCAAAATATTAGAAATTTCTGACTTTTTGCCCCAAAATAAAAAAATTTCTGCAATTTTGTACCAATATAAAAGAAATTTCTGCTTTTTTACCCCAAAATAAGAAAATTTCTGCTTTTTTTTCTGAAATAAGTGAAATTTCTACAATTTTGCCCCAAAATAAGTGAAATTTCTGCAATTTTGCCCCAAAATAAAGGAAATTTCTGGAATTTTGCCCCAAAATAAGTGGAATTTCTGAGTTTTGCCCCAAAATAAGGAGAATTTCTGTCTTTTTGCCCCAACATATAGGGAATTTCTGCCTTTTTGCCCCACAATTAGGGGAATTTCTGCAATTTTGCTCCAAAATACGGAAAATTTCTGCCTTTTTGCTGGAAAATAAGAAGAATGCATAACTTTTTGCTATTAAAAAAGGGAAATTTCTTCATTTTTGCTCCAAAATAAGGGGAATTTCTGCTTTTTTGCTTCTGAATAAGTAGAATTTCTGTCTTTTTCCCCCAAAACAAAGGGAATTTCTGTCTTTTTGCCCCAAAATAAGGAATATTTCTGATTATTACCCTGAAATAAGTGAAATTTCTGCAATTTTGCCCCGAAATAAGGAAAAATTTCTGGATTTTTGCCCCCAAATAAAAGGAATTTTAGCCTTTTTACCTCGAAATAAGGGGAAATTCTGCATTTTTGCCACAAAATATTAGGAATTTCTGCCTTTTTGCCCCAAAATAATGAAAATTTCTATTTTGCCCCAAAATAAGTGGAATTTCTGAGTTTTGCCCCAAAATAAAGAGAATTTCTGCCTTTTTGCCCCAACATATAGGGAATTTCTGCCTTTTTGCCCCACAATTAGGAGAATTTCTGCAATTTTGCTCTATAATTCGAGGAATTTCTGCCTTTTTTCCCGAAAATAAGAAGAATGCATACCTTTTTGCCATAAAAAGGGAAATTTCTTCATTTTTGCTCCAAAATAAGAGGAATTTCTGCTTTTTTGCCTCTAAATTAGTGGAATTTCTCTTTTTCTCCCCGAAAACAAAGGGAAATTTCTGCCTTTTTGCCCCCAAATAAGGGGAATTTCAGCCTTTTTACCTCAAAATAAAAGGAATTTCTGCATTTTTGCCCCAAATAATGGGAAATTTCTGCCTTTTGCGCCAAAATAAGAAAATTTCTGTTTTTTTCCATGAAATAAGTGAAATTTCTGATATTTTGCCCCAAAATAAGTGAAATTTCTGCAATTTTGCCCCAAAATAAGGGAAATTTCTGGAATTATGCCCCAAAATAAGTGGAAATTCTGAGTTTTGCCCTTAAATAAGGAGACTTTCTGTCTTTTTGCCCCAACATTTAGGGAATTTCTGCCTTTTTGCCCCAAAATTAGGGGAATTTCTGCAATTTTGCTCCAAAATACGAGGAATTTCTGCCTTTTGCCCGAAAATAAGGAGAATGCATAACTTTTTGCCATAAAAAAGGGAAATTTCTGCAATTTTGCTCCAAAATAAGGGGAATTGCTGCTTTTTTGCCTCTAAATAAGTGGAATTTTTGTCTTATTCCCCCAAAACAAAGAGAATTTCTGTCTTTTTTGCCCCAAAATAAGGAAAATTTCTGACTTATTACCCTGAAATAAGTGAAATTTCTCAATTTTCCCCAAAATAATAGAAATTTCTGCCTTTTTGCCCCCAAATAAGGGGAATTTCAGCCTTTCTACCTCAAAATAAGGGGAATTTCTGCATTTTTGTCACAAAATATTAGGAATTTCTGCATTTTGCCCAAAAATAAGGAAAATTTCTGCCTATTTTCCCTGAAATAAGTGAAATTTCTGCAATTTTGCCCCAAAATTAGTGAAATTTCTGCAATTTTGCCCCAAAATAAGTGAAAATTTCTGCAATTTTGACCCAAAATAAGGGAAATTTCTGGAATTTTGCCCCAAAATAAGTGGAATTTCAGAGTTTTGCCCCAAAATAAGGAGAATTGTTGTCTTTTTGCGCTAACATATAGGGAATTTCTGCCTTTTTGCCCCACAATTAGGGGAATTTCTGCAATTTTGCTCCAAAATAAAGGGAATTTCTGCTTTTTAGCCTGAAAATAAGGGGAATGTATACCTTTTGCCACAAAAAAAGGGAAATTTCTTCATTTTTGCTCCAAAATAATAGAAATTTCTGCTTTTTTGCCTCCAAAAATGTGAAATTTCTTTCTTTTTCCCCTAAAAACAAAGGAAATTTCTGTCTTTTTTGCCCCAAAATAAGGAAAATTTCTGACTTATTACCCTGAAGTAAGTGAAATTTCTGAAATTTTCCTTCAAAATAAGGGAAATTTCTGCCTTTTTGCCCCCAAATAAGAGGAATTTCAGCCTTTTTACCTCAAGATAATGGGAATTTCTGCATTTTTGCCACAAAATATTGGAAATTTCTGACTTTTTGCCCCAAAATAAAAAAATTTCTGCAATTTTGTACCAAGATAAAAGAAATTTCTGCTTTTTTGCCCCAAAATAAGAAAATTTCTGCTTTTTTTTCTGAAATAAGTGAAATTTCTACAATTTTGCCCCAAAATAAGTGAAATTTCTGCAATTATGCCCCAAAATAAAGGAAATTTCTGGAATTTTGCCCCAAAATAAGTGGAATTTCTGAGTTTTGCCCCAAAATAAGGAGAATTTCTGTCTTTTTGCCCCAACATATAGGGAATTTCTGCCTTTTTGCCCCACAATTAGGGGAATTTCTGCAATTTTGCTCCAAAATACGGAAAATTTCTGCCTTTTTGCTGGAAAATAAGAAGAATGCATAACTTTTTGCTATTAAAAAAGGGAAATTTCTTCATTTTTGCTCCAAAATAAGGGGAATTTCTGCTTTTTTGCTTCTGAATAAGTAGAATTTCTGTCTTTTTCCCCCAAAACAAAGGGAATTTCTGTCTTTTTGCCCCAAAATAAGGAATATTTCTGATTATTACCCTGAAATAAGTGAAATTTCTGCAATTTTGCCCCGAAATAAGGAAAAATTTCTGGATTTTTGCCCCCAAATAAAAGGAATTTTAGCCTTTTTACCTCGAAATAAGGGGAAATTCTGCATTTTTGCCACAAAATATTAGGAATTTCTGCCTTTTTGCCCCAAAATAATGAAAATTTCTATTTTGCCCCAAAATAAGTGGAATTTCTGAGTTTTGCCCCAAAAAAAAGAGAATTTCTGCCTTTTTGCCCCAACATATAGGGAATTTCTGCCTTTTTGCCCCACAATTAGGAGAATTTCTGCAATTTTGCTCTATAATACGAGGAATTTCTGCCTTTTTTCCCGAAAATAAGAAGAATGCATACCTTTTTGCCATAAAAAGAGAAATTTCTTCATTTTTGCTCCAAAATAAGAGGAATTTCTGCTTTTTTGCCTCTAAATTAGTGGAATTTCTCTTTTTCTCCCCGAAAACAAAGGGAAATTTCTGCCTTTTTGCCCCCAAATAAGGGGAATTTCAGCCTTTTTACCTCAAAATAAAAGGAATTTCTGCATTTTTGCCCCAAATAATGGGAAATTTCTGCCTTTTGCGCCAAAATAAGAAAATTTCTGTTTTTTTCCATGAAATAAGTGAAATTTCTGATATTTTGCCCCAAAATAAGTGAAATTTCTGCAATTTTGCCCCAAAATAAGGGAAATTTCTGGAATTATGCCCCAAAATAAGTGGAAATTCTGAGTTTTGCCCTTAAATAAGGAGACTTTCTGTCTTTTTGCCCCAACATTTAGGGAATTTCTGCCTTTTTGCCCCAAAATTAGGGGAATTTCTGCAATTTTGCTCCAAAATACGAGGAATTTCTGCCTTTTGCCCGAAAATAAGGAGAATGCATACCTTTTTGCCATAAAAAAGGGAAATTTCTGCAATTTTGCTCCAAAATAAGGGGAATTGCTGCTTTTTTGCCTCTAAATAAGTGGAATTTTTGTCTTATTTCCCCAAAACAAAGAGAATTTCTGTCTTTTTTGCTCCAAATTAAGGAAAATTTCTGACTTATTACCCTCTAATAAGTGAAATTTCTGAAATTTTGCCGCAAAATAAAAGAAATTTCTGCCTTTTTGCTCCCAAATAAGGGAAATTTCAGCCTTTTTACCTCAAAATAAGGCGAATTTCTGCATTTTTGTCACAAAATATTAGGAATTTCTGCATTTTGCCCAAAAATAAGGAAAATTTCTGCCTTTTTTCCCTGAAATAAGTGAAATTTCTGCAATTTTGCCCCAAAATAAGTGAAATTTCTGCAATTTTGCCCCAATATAAGTGAAATTTCTGCAATTTTGCCCCAAAATAAGGTAAATTTCTGGAATTTTGCCCCAAAATTAGTGGAATTTCAGAGTTTTGCCCCAAAATAAGGAGAATTTCTGTCTTTTTGCCCTAACATATAGGGAATTTCTGCCTTTTTGCCCCACAATTAGGGGAATTTCTGCAATTTTGCTCCAAAATAAAGGGAATCTCTGCTTTTTAGCCTGAAAATAAGGGGAATGTATACCTTTTGCCACAAAAAAGGGAAATTTCTTCATTTTTGCTCCAAAATAAAAGGAATTTCTGCTTTTTTGCCTCCAAAAATGTGGAATTTCTGTCTTTTTCCCCTAAAAACGAAGGAAATTTCTGTCTTTTTTGCCCCAAAATAAGGAAAATTTCTTACTTATTACCCTGAAATAAGTGAAATTTGTGAAATTTTGCTTCAAAATAAGGGAAATTTCTGCCTTTTTGCCCCCAAATAAGGGGAATTTCAGCCTTTTTACCTCAAGATAATGGGAATTTCTGCATTTTTCCCCAAAATATCAGAAATTTCTGCATTTTTGCCCCAAAATAAGAAAAATTTCTGAAATTTTGTACCAAGATAAAAGAAATTTCTGCCTTTTTGCCCCAAAATAAGAAAATTTCTGCTTTTTTTTCTGAAATAAGTGAAATTTCTACAATTTTGCCCCAAAATAAGTGAAATTTCTGCAATTTTGCCACAAAATAAGGGAAATTTCTGGAATTTTGCACCAAAATATGTGGAATTTCTGAGTTTTGCCCCAAAATAAGGAGAATTTCTTTCATTTTGCCCCAACATATAGGGAATTTCTGCCTTTTTGCCCCACAATTAGAGGAATTTCTGCAATTTTGCTCCAAAATACAGAAAATTTCTAACTTTTTGCTGGAAAATAAGAAGAATGCATAACTTTTTGCTATAAAAAATGAAACTTCTTCATTTTTGCTCCAAAATAAGGGGAATTTCTGTTTTTTGCTTCTAAATAAGTAGAATTTCTGTCTTTTTCCCCGAAAACAAAGGGAATTTCTGTCCTTTTTGGCCCAAAATAAGGAATATTTCTGATTATTACCCTGAAATAAGTGAAATTTCTGCAAATTTGCCCCAAAATAAGAAAAAATTCATGCTTTTTTGCCCCCAAATGAGGGGAATTTCAGCCTTTTTACCCCAAAATAAAGGGAATTTCTGCATTTTTGCCACAAAATATTAGGAATTTCTGCCTTTTTGCCACAAAATAAGGGAAATTTCTGGAATTTTGCCCCAAAATAAGTGGAATTTCTGAGTTTTGCCCCAAAATAAGAATTTCTACCTTTTTGCCCCAACATATAGGGAATTTCTGCCTTTTTGCCCCACAATTAGGGGAATTTCTGCAATTTTGCTCTAAAATACTAGGAATTTCTGCCTTTTTGCCGAAAGTAAGAAGAATGCATACTTTTTTGCCATAAAAAGGGAAATTTCTTCATTTTTGCTCCAAAATAAGGGGAATTTCTGCTTTTTTGCCTCTAAATTAGTGGAATTTCTCTCTTTCTCCCCCAAAACAAAGGGAATTTCTGTTTTTTTTACCCCAAAATAAGGAAAATTTCTGACTTATTACTTTGAAGTAAGTGAAATTTCTGCAATATTGCCCCAAAATAAGTGGAATTTCTGAGTTTTGCCCCAAAATAAGGAGAATTTCTGTCTTTTTGCCCCAACATATAGGGAATTTCAGCCTTTTTGCCCCACAATTAGGGGAATTTCTGCAATTTTGCCCCAAAATACAGGGAATTTCTGCCTTTGTGTCCAAAATAAGAAGAATGCATACCTTTTTGCCACAAAATAGGGAAATTTCTGCAATTTTGCTCCACAATAAGGGGAATTTCTGCTTTTGTGCCTCTAAATAAGTGGAATTACTCTCTTTTCTCCCCAAAACAAAGGGAATTTCTGTCTTTTTTGTCCCAAAATAAAAAAAAAATTTCTGACTTATTACCCTGAAATAAGTGAAATTTCTGCAATTTTGCATCAAAATAAGAGAAATTTCTGCCTTTTTGCCCCCAAATAAGGAGAATTTCAGCATTTTTACCTCAACATAAGGGGAATTTCTGCATTTTTGCCCCAAAATATGCGAAATTTCTGCCTTTTTGCCCCAAAATAAGAAAAATTTCTGCAATTTTGTACCAAAATAAAAGAAATTTCTGCTTTTTTGCCCCAAAATAAGAAAATTTCTGCTTTTTTTCTGAAATAAGTGAATTTTCTGCAATTTTGCCTAAAAATAATTGAAATTTCTGAGTTTTTCTCCTAAATAAGGAGAATTTCTGTCTTTTTGCCCCAACATATAGGGAATTTCTGCCTTTTTGCCCCACAATTAGGAGAATTTCTTCAATTTTGCTCCAAAATACAGGGAATTTCTGCCTTTTTGCCTGAAAATAAGAGGAATGCATACCTTTTTGCCATAAAAAAGGGAAATTTCTTCATTTTTGCTCCAAAATAAGGGGAATTTCTGTCTTTTTGCCCCAACATATAGGGAATTTCTGCCATTTTGCCCCAAAATTAGAGGAATTTCTTCAATTTTGCTCCAAAATACGGGGAATTTCTGCCTTTTTGCCTGAAAATAAGAGGAATGCATACCTTTTTGCCATAAAAAAGGGAAATCTCCTCATTTTTGCTCCAAAATAAGGGGAATTTCTGCATTTTTGCCTCTAAATAAGTAAAATTTCTGTCTTTTTCCCACAAAACAAAGGGAATTTTTGTTTTTTTGCTTCAAAATAAGAAAAATTTCTGACTTATTACCCTGAAATAAGTGAAATTTCTTCAATTTTGCCCCAAAATAAGGGAAATTTCTCCCTTTTTGCCCCCAAATAAGCGGAATTTCAGCCTTTTTAGCTCAAAATAAAAGGAATTTCTGCATTTTTGCCACAAAATATTAGGAATTTCTGCCTTTGTGCCCCAAAATAAGAAAAATTTCTGACTTTTTGCCCTGAAATAAGTTAAATTTCTAAAATTTTTCCCCAAAATATGGGAAATGTCTGCTTTTTGCCCCAAAATAAGGGGAATTTCTTACTTTTTGCCCCCAAATAAGGGGAATTTCAGCCATTTTACCTCAAAATAATGGGAATTTCTGCATTTTAGCCCCAAAATATGGGAAATTTCTGATTTTGCCCAAAATAAGAAAAATTTCTGCAATTTTGTACCAAAATTATAGAAATCTCTGCCTTTTTGCCCCCAAATAAGGGGAATTTCAGCCTTTTTACCTCAAAATAAGGGGAATTTCTGCATTTTTGCCCTAAAATATGGGAAATCTTTGCCTTTTTGCCCCAAAATAAGAAAAATTTCTGCAATTTTGTACCAAAATATAAGAAATTTCTGCCTTTTTGCCCGAAAATAAGAAAATTTCTGCTTTTTTCTGAAATAAGTGAAATTTCTGCAATTTTGCCCCAAAATAAGTGAAATTTCTGAGTTTTGCCCCACAATCAGGAGAATTTCTGTCTTTTTGCCCCAACATATAGAAAATTTCTGCCTCTTTGCCCCACAATTAGGGGAATTTCTGCAATTTTGCTCCAAAATACGGGGAATTTCTGCCTTTTTGCCCGAAAATAATAAGAATGCATACCTTTATGCCATAAAAAATGGAAATTTCTTCATTTTTGCCCCAAAATAAGGGGAATTTCTGCTTTTTTGCCTCTAAATAAGTGGAATTTCTGTCTTTCTCCCCCAAAACAAAAGGAATTTCTGTCTTTTTTACCCCAAAATAAAAAAATTTCAGACTTATTACTTTGAAGAAAGTGAAATTTCTGCAATTTTGCCCCAAAATAAGGGAAATTTCTGACTTTTTGCCCCCAAATAAGGGGAATTTCAGCCTTTTTACCTCAAAATAAGGGGAATTTCTGCATTTTGCCACAAAATATTAGGAATTTCTGCCTTTCTGCCCCAAAATAAGGAAAATTTCTGACTTTTTGCCCTGAAATAAGTTAAATTTCTAAAATTGTTCCCAAAAACAAGGGAAATGTCTGCTTTTGGCACCAAAATAATGGGAATTTCTTACTTTTTGCCCCCAAATAATAGGAATTTCAGCCTTTTTACCTCAAAATAAAAGGAATTTCTGCATTTTTGCCCCAAAATATGGGAAATTTCTGCCTTTTTGCCCAAAATAAGAAAAATTTCTGCAATTTTGTACCAAAATAAAAGAAATTTCTACGTTTTTGCCTCCAAATAAGAAAAATTCTTCATTTTATCCTTGAAATAAGTGAAATTTCTGCAATTTGCCCCAAAATAAGTGAAATTTCTGCAATTTTGCCCCAAAATAAGGGAAATTTCTGGAATTTTGCCCCAAAATAAGTGGAATTTCTGAGTTTTGCCCCAAAATAATGAGAATTTCTGTCTTTTTGCCCCAACATATAGGGAATTTCTGCCTTTTGCCACACAATTAGGGGAATTTCTGAAATTTTGCTCCAAAATACGAGGAATTTCTGCCTTTTTGCCCGAAAATAAAAAGAATGCATACCTTTTTGCCATAAAAAAGGGAAATATCTGAAATTTTGCTCCAAAATAAGGGCAATTTCTGCTTTTTTGCCTTTAAATAAGTGGAATTTATGTCTTTTTTCCCCAAAACAAAGGGAATTTCTGTCTTTTTTGCCCCAAAATAAGGAAAATTTCTGAATTATTACCCTGAAATAAGTGATGTTTCTGCAATTTTGCCCCAAAATAAGAGAAATTTCTGCCTTTTTGCCTCCAAGTAAGGGAAATTTTAGCCTATTTCCCTCAAAATAAGGGGAATTTCTGCATTTTTGCCCCAAAATATGGGAAATTTCTGCCTTTTGGCCCCAAAATAAGAAAAATTTCTGCAATTTTGTACCAAAATAAAAAAATTTCTGCCTTTTTGCCCCAAAATAAGAAAATTTCTGCTTTTTTCCTGAAATAAGTGAAATTTCTGCAATTTTGCCCCAAAATAAGGGAAATTTCTGCCTTTTTGCCCCCAAATACGGGAAATTTCAGCCTTTTTACCTCAAAATAAGGGGAATTTCTGCATTTTTGCACCAAAATATGGGAAATTTCTGACTTTTTGCCTCAAAAAAAAGAAAATTTCTTCTTTTATCCATGAAATAAGTGAAATTTCTGCAATTTTGCCCCAAAATAAGTGAAATTTCTGCAATTATGCCACAAAATAAAAGAAATTTCTGGAATTGTGCTCCAAAATAAGTGGAATTTCTGAGTTTTGCCCCAAAATATAGAGAATTTCTGATTTTTGCCCCAAAATATAGGGAATTTCTGACTTTTTGCCCCACAATTATGGGAATTTTTGAAATTTTGCTCCAAATTACAGGGAATTTCTGCCTTTTTGCCCAAAAATAAAAAGAATGCATACCTTTTTGCCATAAAAAAGGGAAATTTCTGCAATTTTGCTCCAAAATAAGGGGAATTTCTGCTTTTTTGCCTCTAAATAAGTGGAATTTCTGTCTTTTTCCCGCAAAACAAAGAGAATTTCTGTCTTTTTGGCTCCAAAATAAGGAAAATTTCTGACTTATTACCCTGAAATAAGTGAAATTTCTGCAATTTTGCCCCAAAATAAGAGAAATTTCTGCCTTTTTGCCCCCAAATAAGGGGAATTTCAGCCTTTTTACCTCAAAATAAGGGGAATTTCTGCATTTTTGCCACAAAATATTAGGAATTTCTGCATTTTGCACAAAATAAGGAAAATTTCTGTTTTTTTTCTCTGAAATAAGTGAAATTTCTGCAATTTTGCCCCAAAATAACTGAAATTTCTGCAATTTTGCCCCAAAATTAGGGAAATTTCTGGAATTTTGCCCCAAAATACGTGCAATTTCTGAGTTTTGCCCCAAAATAAGGAGAATTTCTGTCTTTTTGCCCCAACATATAGGCAATTTCTGCCTTTTTGCCCCACAATTAAGGGAATTTCTGCAATTTTGCTCAAAAATAAAGGGAATTTCTGCTTTTTAGCCTGAAAATAAGGAGAATGTATACCTTTTGCCACAAAAAAGAAAAATTCATTTTTGCTCCAAAATAAAAGGAATTTCTGCTTTTTTGCCTCCAAAAATGTGGAATTTCTGTCTTTTTCCCCTAAAAACAAAGGGAATTTCTGTCTTTTTTGCCCCAAAATAAGGAAAATTTCTGACTTATTACCCTGAAATAAGTGAAATTTCTGAAATTTTGCCCCAAAATAAGGGAAATTTCTGCCTTTTTGCCCCCAAATAAGGGGAATTTCAGCCTTTTTACCTCAAGATAATGGGAAATTCTGCATTTTTTCCCCAAAATATGAGAAATTTCTGCCTTTTTGACCCAAAATAAGAAAAATTTCTGCAATTTTGTACCAAGATAAAAGAAATTTCTGCCTTTTTGCCCCAAAATAAGAAAATTTCTGCTTTTTTTTCTGAAATAAGTGAAATTTCTGGAATTTTGCCCAAAAATAAGTGGAATTTCTGAGTTTTGCCCCAAAATAAGGAGAATTTCTGTCTTTTTGCCGCAACATATAGGGAATTTCTGCCTTTTTGCCCCACAATTAGGGGAATTACTGCAATTTTGCTCCAACATACGGAAAATTTCTGCCTTTTGGCTAGAAAATAAGAAGAATACATAACTTTTTGCCATAAAAAAGGTAAATTTCTTCATTTTTGTTCCAAAATCATGGGAATTTCTGCTTTTTTGCTTCTAAATAAGCAGAATTTCTGTCTTTTTCCCCCAAAACAAAGGGAATTTCTGTCCATTTTGCCCCATAATAAAGAATATTTCTGATTATTACCCTGAAATAAGTGAAATTTCTGCAATTTTGCCCCAAAATAAGAGAAAATTTCTGCTTTTTTGCCCCCAAATAAGGGGAATTTCAGCCTTTTTACCTCAAAATAAGGGGAATTTCTGCATTTTTGCCACAAAATATTAGGAATTTCTACCTTTTTGCTCCAAAATAAAGGGAAATTTCTGGAATTTTGCCCCCAAAATAAGTGGAATTTCTGAGTTTTGCCCCAAAGTAAGGAGAATTTCTGCCTTTTTGCCCCAACATATAGTGAATTTCTGACTTTTTGCCCCACAATTAGGGGAATTTCTGCAATTTTGCTCTAAAATACGAGGAATTTCTGCCTTTTTGCCCGAAAATAAGAAGAATGCATACCTTTTTGCCATAAAAAGGGAAATTTCTTAATTTTTGCTCCAAAATAAGGGGAATTTCTGTTTTTTGCTTCTAAATAAGTAGAATTTCTGTCTTTTTCCCCCAAAACAAAGGGAATTTCTGTCCTTTTTGGCCCAAAATAAGGAATATTTCTGATTATTACCCTGAAATAAGTGAAATTTCTGCAAATTTGCCCCAAAATAAGAAAAAATTTATGCTTTTTTGCCCCCAAATGAGGGGAATTTCAGCCTTTTTACGCCAAAATAAGGGGAATTTCTGCATTTTTGCCACAAAATATTAGGAATTTCTGCCTTTTTGCCACAAAATAAGGGAAATTTCTGGAATTTTGCCCCAAAATAAGTGGAATTTCTGAGTTTTTCCCCAAAATAAGAATTTCTACCTTTTTGCCCCAACATATAGGGAATTTCTGCCTTTTTGCCCCACAATTAGGGGAATTTCTGCAATTTTGCTCTAAAATACTAGGAATTTCTGCCTTTTTGCCGAAAGTAAGAAGAATGCATACTTTTTTGCCATAAAAAGGGAAATTTCTTCATTTTTGCTCCAAAATAAGGGGAATTTCTGCTTTTTTGCCTCTAAATTAGTGGAATTTCTCTCTTTCTCCCCCAAAACAAAGGGAATTTCTGTTTTTTTACCCCAAAATAAGGAAAATTTCTGACTTATTACTTTGAAGTAAGTGAAATTTCTGCAATTTTGCCCCAAAATAAGTGGAATTTCTGAGTTTTGCCCCAAAATAAGGAGAATTTCTGACTTTTTGCCCCAACATATAGGGAATTTCAGCCTTTTTGCCCCACAATTAGGGGAATTTCTGCAATTTTGCCCCAAAATACAGGGAATTTCTGCCTTTGTGTCCAAAATAAGAAGAATGCATACCTTTTTGCCACAAAATAGGGAAATTTCTGCAATTTTGCTCCACAATAAGGGGAATTTCTGCTTTTGTGCCTCTAAATAAGTGGAATTACTCTCTTTTCTCCCCAAAACAAAGGGAATTTCTGTCTTTTTTGTCCCAAAATAAAAAAAAAATTTCTGACTTATTACCCTGAAATAAGTGAAATTTCTGCAATTTTGCCTCAAAATAAGAGAAATTTCTGCCTTTTTGCCCCCAAATAAGGAGAATTTCAGCATTTTTACCTCAACATAAGGGGAATTTCTGCATTTTTTCCCCAAAATATGGGAAATTTCTGCTTTTTTGCCCCAAAATAAGAAAAATTTCTGCAATTTTGTACCAAAATAAAAAAATTTCTGCTTTTTTGCCCCAAAATAAGAAAATTTCTGCTTTTTTTCTGAAATAAGTGAAATTTCTGCAATTTTGCCTAAAAATAATTGAAATTTCTGAGTTTTTCTCCTAAATAAGGAGAATTTCTGTCTTTTTGCCCCAACATATAGGGAATGTCTGCCTTTTTGCCCCACAATTAGGAGAATTTCTTCAATTTTGCTCCAAAATACAGGGAATTTCTGCCTTTTTGCCTGAAAATAAGAGGAATGCATACCTTTTTGCCATAAAAAAGGGAAATTTCTTCATTTTTGCTCCAAAATAAGGGGAATTTCTGTCTTTTTGCCCCAACATATAGGGAATTTCTGCCATTTTGCCCCAAAATTAGAGGAATTTCTTCAATTTTGCTCCAAAATACGGGGAATTTCTGCCTTTTTGCCTGAAAATAAGAGGAATGCATACCTTTTTGCCATAAAAAAGGGAAATCTCCTCATTTTTGCTCCAAAATAAGGGGAATTTCTGCATTTTTGCCTCTAAATAAGTAAAATTTCTGTCTTTTTCCCACAAAACAAAGGGAATTTTTGTTTTTTTGCTTCAAAATAAGAAAAATTTCTGACTTATTACCCTGAAATAAGTGAAATTTCTTCAATTTTGCCCCAAAATAAGGGAAATTTCTCCCTTTTTGCCCCCTAATAAGCGGAATTTCAGCCTTTTTACCTAAAAATAAAAGGAATTTCTGCATTTTTGCCACAAAATATTAGGAATTTCTGCCTTTGTGCCCCAAAATAAGAAAAATTTCTGACTTTTTGCCCTGAAATAAGTTAAATTTCTAAAATTTTTCCCCAAAATATGGGAAATGTCTGCTTTTTGCCCCAAAATAAGGGGAATTTCTTACTTTTTGCCCCCAAATAAGGGGAATTTCAGCCATTTTACCTCAAAATAATGGGAATTTCTGCATTTTAGCCCCAAAATATGGGAAATTTCTGATTTTGCCCAAAATAAGAAAAATTTCTGCAATTTTGTACCAAAATTATAGAAATCTCTGCCTTTTTGCCCCCAAATAAGGGGAATTTCAGCCTTTTTACCTCAAAATAAGGGGAATTTCTGCATTTTTGCCCTAAAATATGGGAAATCTTTGCCTTTTTGCCCCAAAATAAGAAAAATTTCTGCAATTTTGTACCAAAATATAAGAAATTTCTGCCTTTTTGCCCGAAAATAAGAAAATTTCTGCTTTTTTCTGAAATAAGTGAAATTTCTGCAATTTTGCCCCAAAATAAGTGAAATTTCTGAGTTTTGCCCCACAATCAGGAGAATTTCTGTCTTTTTGCCCCAACATATAGAAAATTTCTGCCTCTTTGCCCCACAATTAGGGGAATTTCTGCAATTTTGCTCCAAAATACGGGGAATTAATGCCTTTTTGCCCGAAAATAATAAGAATGCATACCTTTATGCCATAAAAAATGGAAATTTCTTCATTTTTGCCCCAAAATAAGAGGAATTTCTGCATTTTTGCCTCTAAATAAGTGGAATTTCTGTCTTTCTCCCCCAAAACAAAAGGAATTTCTGTCTTTTTTACCCCAAAATAAAAAAATTTCAGACTTATTACTTTGAAGTAAGTGAAATTTCTGCAATTTTGCCCCAAAATAAGGGAAATTTCTGACTTTTTGCCCCCAAATAAGGGGAATTTCAGCCTTTTTACCTCAAAATAAGGGGAATTTCTGCATTTTGCCACAAAATATTAGGAATTTCTGCCTTTCTGCCCCAAAATAAGGAAAATTTCTGACTTTTTGCCCTGAAATAAGTTAAATTTCTAAAATTGTTCCCAAAAACAAGGGAAATGTCTGCTTTTGGCAACAAAATAATGGGAATTTCTTACTTTTTGCCCCCAAATAATAGGAATTTCAGCCTTTTTACCTCAAAATAAAAGGAATTTCTGCATTTTTGCCCCAAAATATGGGAAATTTCTGCCTTTTTGCCCAAAATAAGAAAAATTTCTGCAATTTTGTACCAAAATAAAAGAAATTTCTACGTTTTTGCCTCCAAATAAGAAAAATTCTTCATTTTATCCTTGAAATAAGTGAAATTTCTGCAATTTGCCCCAAAATAAGTGAAATTTCTGCAATTTTGCCCCAAAATAAGGGAAATTTCTGGAATTTTGCCCCAAAATAAGTGGAATTTCTGAGTTTTGCCCCAAAATAATGAGAATTTCTGTCTTTTTGCCCCAACATATAGGGAATTTCTGCCTTTTTGCCACACAATTAGGGGAATTTCTGAAATTTTGCTCCAAAATACGAGGAATTTCTGCCTTTTTGCCCGAAAATAAAAAGAATGCATACCTTTTTGCCATAAAAAAGGGAAATATCTGAAATTTTGCTCCAAAATAAGGGCAATTTCTGCTTTTTTGCCTTTAAATAAGTGGAATTTATGTCTTTTTTCCCCAAAACAAAGGGAATTTCTGTCTTTTTTGCCCCAAAATAAGGAAAATTTCTGAATTATTACCCTGAAATAAGTGATGTTTCTGCAATTTTGCCCCAAAATAAGAGAAATTTCTGCCTTTTTGCCTCCAAGTAAGGGAAATTTTAGCCTATTTCCCTCAAAATAAGGGGAATTTCTGCATTTTTGCCCCAAAATATGGGAAATTTCTGCCTTTTGGCCCCAAAATAAGAAAAATTTCTGCAATTTTGTACCAAAATAAAAAAATTTCTGCCTTTTTGCCCCAAAATAAGAAAATTTCTGCTTTTTTCCTGAAATAAGTGAAATTTCTGCAATTTTGCCCCAAAATAAGGGAAATTTCTGCCTTTTTGCCCCCAAATACGGGAAATTTCAGCCTTTTTACCTCAAAATAAGGGGAATTTCTGCATTTTTGCACCAAAATATGGGAAATTTCTGACTTTTTGCCTCAAAAAAAAGAAAATTTCTTCTTTTATCCATGAAATAAGTGAAATTTCTGCAATTTTGCCCCAAAATAAGTGAAATTTCTGCAATTATGCCACAAAATAAAAGAAATTTCTGGAATTGTGCTCCAAAATAAGTGGAATTTCTGAGTTTTGCCCCAAAATATAGAGAATTTCTGATTTTTGCCCCAAAATATAGGGAATTTCTGACTTTTTGCCCCACAATTATGGGAATTTTTGAAATTTTGCTCCAAATTACAGGGAATTTCTGCCTTTTTGCCCAAAAATAAAAAGAATGCATACCTTTTTGCCATAAAAAAGGGAAATTTCTGCAATTTTGCTCCAAAATAAGGGGATTTTCTGCTTTTTTGCCTCTAAATAAGTGGAATTTCTGTCTTTTTCCCGCAAAACAAAGAGAATTTCTGTCTTTTTGGCTCCAAAATAAGGAAAATTTCTGACTTATTACCCTGAAATAAGTGAAATTTCTGCAATTTTGCCCCAAAATAAGAGAAATTTCTGCCTTTTTGCCCCCAAATAAGGGGAATTTCAGCCTTTTTACCTCAAAATAAGGGGAATTTCTGCATTTTTGCCACAAAATATTAGGAATTTCTGCATTTTGCACAAAATAAGGAAAATTTCTGTTTTTTTTTCTCTGAAATAAGTGAAATTTCTGCAATTTTGCCCCAAAATAACTGAAATTTCTGCAATTTTGCCCCAAAATTAGGGAAATTTCTGGAATTTTGCCCCAAAATACGTGCAATTTCTGAGTTTTGCCCCAAAATAAGGAGAATTTCTGTCTTTTTGCCCCAACATATAGGCAATTTCTGCCTTTTTGCCCCACAATTAAGGGAATTTCTGCAATTTTGCTCAAAAATAAAGGGAATTTCTGCTTTTTAGCCTGAAAATAAGGAGAATGTATACCTTTTGCCACAAAAAAGAAAAATTCATTTTTGCTCCAAAATAAAAGGAATTTCTGCTTTTTTGCCTCCAAAAATGTGGAATTTCTGTCTTTTTCCCCTAAAAACAAAGGGAATTTCTGTCTTTTTTGCCCCAAAATAAGAAAAATTTCTGACTTATTACCCTGAAATAAGTGAAATTTCTGAAATTTTGCCCCAAAATAAGGGAAATTTCTGCCTTTTTGCCCCCAAATAAGGGGAATTTCAGCCTTTTTACCTCAAGATAATGGGAAATTCTGCATTTTTTCCCCAAAATATGAGAAATTTCTGCCTTTTTGACCCAAAATAAGAAAAATTTCTGCAATTTTGTACCAAGATAAAAGAAATTTCTGCCTTTTTGCCCCAAAATAAGAAAATTTCTGCTTTTTTTTCTGAAATAAGTGAAATTTCTGGAATTTTGCCCAAAAATAAGTGGAATTTCTGAGTTTTGCCCCAAAATAAGGAGAATTTCTGTCTTTTTGCCGCAACATATAGGGAATTTCTGCCTTTTTGCCCCACAATTAGGGGAATTACTGCAATTTTGCTCCAAAATACGGAAAATTTCTGCCTTTTGGCTAGAAAATAAGAAGAATACATAACTTTTTGCCATAAAAAAAGTAAATTTCTTCATTTTTGTTCCAAAATAATGGGAATTTCTGCTTTTTTGCTTCTAAATAAGCAGAATTTCTGTCTTTTTCCCCCAAAACAAAGGAAATTTCTGTCCATTTTGCCCCATAATAAAGAATATTTCTGATTATTACCCTGAAATAAGTGAAATTTCTGCAATTTTGCCCCAAAATAAGAGAAAATTTCTGCTTTTTTGCCCCCAAATAAGGGGAATTTCAGCCTTTTTACCTCAAAATAAGGGGAATTTCTGCATTTTTGCCACAAAATATTAGGAATTTCTACCTTTTTGCTCCAAAATAAAGGGAAATTTCTGGAATTTTGCCCCCAAAATAAGTGGAATTTCTGAGTTTTGCCCCAAAGTAAGGAGAATTTCTGCCTTTTTGCCCCAACATATAGTGAATTTCTGACTTTTTGCCCCACAATTAGGGGAATTTCTGCAATTTTGCTCTAAAATACGAGGAATTTCTGCCTTTTTGCCCGAAAATAAGAAGAATGCATACCTTTTTGCCATAAAAAGGGAAATTTCTTAATTTTTGCTCCAAAATAAGGGGAATTTCTGTTTTTTGCTTCTAAATAAGTAGAATTTCTGTCTTTTTCCCCCAAAACAAAGGGAATTTCTGTCCTTTTTGGCCCAAAATAAGGAATATTTCTGATTATTACCCTGAAATAAGTGAAATTTCTGCAAATTTGCCCCAAAATAAGAAAAAATTTATGCTTTTTTGCCCCCAAATGAGGGGAATTTCAGCCTTTTTACGCCAAAATAAGGGAAATTTCTGCATTTTTGCCACAAAATATTAGGAATTTCTGCCTTTTTGCCACAAAATAAGGGAAATTTCTGGAATTTTGCCCCAAAATAAGTGGAATTTCTGAGTTTTTCCCCAAAATAAGAATTTCTACCTTTTTGCCCCAACATATAGGGAATTTCTGCCTTTTTGCCCCACAATTAGGGGAATTTCTGCAATTTTGCTCTAAAATACTAGGAATTTCTGCCTTTTTGCCGAAAGTAAGAAGAATGCATACTTTTTTGCCATAAAAAGGGAAATTTCTTCATTTTTGCTCCAAAATAAGGGGAATTTCTGCTTTTTTGCCTCTAAATTAGTGGAATTTCTCTCTTTCTCCCCCAAAACAAAGGGAATTTCTGTTTTTTTACCCCAAAATAAGGAAAATTTCTGACTTATTACTTTGAAGTAAGTGAAATTTCTGCAATTTTGCCCCAAAATAAGTGGAATTTCTGAGTTTTGCCCCAAAATAAGGAGAATTTCTGACTTTTTGCCCCAACATATAGGGAATTTCAGCCTTTTTGCCCCACAATTATGGGAATTTCTGCAATTTTGCCCCAAAATACAGGAAATTTCTGCCTTTGTGTCCAAAATAAGAAGAATGCATACCTTTTTGCCACAAAATAGGGAAATTTCTGCAATTTTGCTCCACAATAAGGGGAATTTCTGCTTTTGTGCCTCTAAATAAGTGGAATTACTCTCTTTTCTCCCCAAAACAAAGGGAATTTCTGTCTTTTTTGTCCCAAAATAAAAAAAAAATTTCTGACTTATTACCCTGAAATAAGTGAAATTTCTGCAATTTTGCCTCAAAATAAGAGAAATTTCTGCCTTTTTGCCCCCAAATAAGGAGAATTTCAGCATTTTTACCTCAACATAAGGGGAATTTCTGCATTTTTTCCCCAAAATATGGGAAATTTCTGCTTTTTTGCCCCAAAATAAGAAAAATTTCTGCAATTTTGTACCAAAATAAAAAAATTTCTGCTTTTTTGCCCCAAAATAAGAAAATTTCTGCTTTTTTTCTGAAATAAGTGAAATTTCTGCAATTTTGCCTAAAAATAATTGAAATTTCTGAGTTTTTCTCCTAAATAAGGAGAATTTCTGTCTTTTTGCCCCAACATATAGGGAATTTCTGCCTTTTTGCCCCACAATTAGGAGAATTTCTTCAATTTTGCTCCAAAATACAGGGAATTTCTGCCTTTTTGCCTGAAAATAAGAGGAATGCATACCTTTTTGCCATAAAAAAGGGAAATTTCTTCATTTTTGCTCCAAAATAAGGGGAATTTCTGTCTTTTTGCCCCAACATATAGGGAATTTCTGCCATTTTGCCCCAAAATTAGAGGAATTTCTTCAATTTTGCTCCAAAATACGGGGAATTTCTGCCTTTTTGCCTGAAAATAAGAGGAATGCATACCTTTTTGCCATAAAAAAAGGAAATCTCCTCATTTTTGCTCCAAAATAAGGGGAATTTCTGCATTTTTGCCTCTAAATAAGTAAAATTTCTGTCTTTTTCCCACAAAACAAAGGGAATTTTTGTTTTTTTGCTTCAAAATAAGAAAAATTTCTGACTTATTACCCTGAAATAAGTGAAATTTCTTCAATTTTGCCCCAAAATAAGGGAAATTTCTGCCTTTTTGCCCCCAAATAAGGGGAATTTCAGCCTTTTTAGCTCAAAATAAAAGGAATTTCTGCATTTTTGCCACAAAATATTAGGAATTTCTGCCTTTGTGCCCCAAAATAAGAAAAATTTCTGACTTTTTGCCCTGAAATAAGTTAAATTTCTAAAATTTTTCCCCAAAATATGGGAAATGTCTGCTTTTTGCCCCAAAATAAGGGGAATTTCTTACTTTTTGCCCCCAAATAAGGGGAATTTCAGCCATTTTACCTCAAAATAATGGGAATTTCTGCATTTTAGCCCCAAAATATGGGAAATTTCTGATTTTGCCCAAAATAAGAAAAAT
This sequence comes from Micromys minutus, assembly GCF_963924665.1. NCBI lineage: Eukaryota > Metazoa > Chordata > Mammalia > Rodentia > Muridae > Micromys > Micromys minutus. The sequence goes on from NW_027667727.1 coordinate 931,935, forward strand.
TTCTGCAATTTTGTACCAAAATTATAGAAATCTCTGCCTTTTTGCCCCCAAATAAGGGGAATTTCAGCCTTTTTACCTCAAAATAAGGGGAATTTCTGCATTTTTGCCCTAAAATATGGGAAATCTTTGCCTTTTTGCCCCAAAATAAGAAAAATTTCTGCAATTTTGTACCAAAATATAAGAAATTTCTGCCTTTTTGCCCGAAAATAAGAAAATTTCTGCTTTTTTCTGAAATAAGTGAAATTTCTGCAATTTTGCCCCAAAATAAGTGAAATTTCTGAGTTTTGCCCCACAATAAGGAGAATTTCTGTCTTTTTGCCCCAACATATAGAAAATTTCTGCCTCTTTGCCCCACAATTAGGGGAATTTCTGCAATTTTGCTCCAAAATACGGGGAATTTCTGCCTTTTTGCCCGAAAATAATAAGAATGCATACCTTTATGCCATAAAAAATGGAAATTTCTTCATTTTTGCCCCAAAATAAGGGGAATTTCTGCTTTTTTGCCTCTAAATAAGTGGAATTTCTGTCTTTCTCCCCCAAAACAAAAGGAATTTCTGTCTTTTTTACCCCAAAATAAAAAAATTTCAGACTTATTACTTTGAAGTAAGTGAAATTTCTGCAATTTTGCCCCAAAATAAGGGAAATTTCTGACTTTTTGCCCCCAAATAAGGGGAATTTCAGCCTTTTTACCTCAAAATAAGGGGAATTTCTGCATTTTGCCACAAAATATTAGGAATTTCTGCCTTTCTGCCCCAAAATAAGGAAAATTTCTGACTTTTTGCCCTGAAATAAGTTAAATTTCTAAAATTGTTCCCAAAAACAAGGGAAATGTCTGCTTTTGGCACCAAAATAATGGGAATTTCTTACTTTTTGCCCCCAAATAATAGGAATTTCAGCCTTTTTACCTCAAAATAAAAGGAATTTCTGCATTTTTGCCCCAAAATATGGGAAATTTCTGCCTTTTTGCCCAAAATAAGAAAAATTTCTGCAATTTTGTACCAAAATAAAAGAAATTTCTACGTTTTTGCCTCCAAATAAGAAAAATTCTTCATTTTATCCTTGAAATAAGTGAAATTTCTGCAATTTGCCCCAAAATAAGTGAAATTTCTGCAATTTTGCCCCAAAATAAGGGAAATTTCTGGAATTTTGCCCCAAAATAAGTGGAATTTCTGAGTTTTGCCCCAAAATAATGAGAATTTCTGTCTTTTTGCCCCAACATATAGGGAATTTCTGCCTTTTTGCCACACAATTAGGGGAATTTCTGAAATTTTGCTCCAAAATACGAGGAATTTCTGCCTTTTTGCCCGAAAATAAAAAGAATGCATACCTTTTTGCCATAAAAAAGGGAAATATCTGAAATTTTGCTCCAAAATAAGGGCAATTTCTGCTTTTTTGCCTTTAAATAAGTGGAATTTATGTCTTTTTTCCCCAAAACAAAGGGAATTTCTGTCTTTTTTGCCCCAAAATAAGGAAAATTTCTGAATTATTACCCTGAAATAAGTGATGTTTCTGCAATTTTGCCCCAAAATAAGAGAAATTTCTCCCTTTTTGCCTCCAAGTAAGGGAAATTTTAGCCTATTTCCCTCAAAATAAGGGGAATTTCTGCATTTTTGCCCCAAAATATGGGAAATTTCTGCCTTTTGGCCCCAAAATAAGAAAAATTTCTGCAATTTTGTACCAAAATAAAAAAATTTCTGCCTTTTTGCCCCAAAATAAGAAAATTTCTGCTTTTTTCCTGAAATAAGTGAAATTTCTGCAATTTTGCCCCAAAATAAGGGAAATTTCTGCCTTTTTGCCCCCAAATACGGGAAATTTCAGCCTTTTTACCTCAAAATAAGTGGAATTTCTGCATTTTTGCACCAAAATATGGGAAATTTCTGATTTTGCCTCAAAAAAAAAGAAAATTTCTTCTTTTTTCCATGAAATAAGTGAAATTTCTGCAATTTTGCCCCAAAATAAGTGAAATTTCTGCAATTATGCCACAAAATAAAAGAAATTTCTGGAATTGTGCTCCAAAATAAGTGGAATTTCTGAGTTTTGCCCCAATATATAGAGAATTTCTGATTTTTGCCCCAAAATATAGGGAATTTCTGACTTTTTGCCCCACAATTATGGGAATTTCTGAAATTTTGCTCCAAATTACAGGGAATTTCTGCCTTTTTGCCCAAAAATAAAAAGAATGCATACCTTTTTGCCATAAAAAAGGGAAATTTCTGCAATTTTGCTCCAAAATAAGGGGAATTTCTGCTTTTTTGCCTCTAAATAAGTGGAATTTCTGTCTTTTTCCCGCAAAACAAAGAGAATTTCTGTCTTTTTGGCTCCAAAATAAGGAAAATTTCTGACTTATTACCCTGAAATAAATGAAATTTCTGCAATTTTGCCCCAAAATAAGAGAAATTTCTGCCTTTTTGCCCCCAAATAAGGGGAATTTCAGCCTTTTTACCTCAAAATAAGGGGAATTTCTGCATTTTTGCCACAAAATATTAGGAATTTCTGCATTTTGCACAAAATAAGGAAAATTTCTGTTTTTTTTCTCTGAAATAAGTGAAATTTCTGCAATTTTGCCCCAAAATAACTGAAATTTCTGCAATTTTGCCCCAAAATTAGGGAAATTTCTGGAATTTTGCCCCAAAATACGTGCAATTTCTGAGTTTTGCCCCAAAATAAGGAGAATTTCTGTCTTTTTGCCCCAACATATAGGCAATTTCTGCCTTTTTGCCCCACAATTAAGGGAATTTCTGCAATTTTGCTCAAAAATAAAGGGAATTTCTGCTTTTTAGCCTGAAAATAAGGAGAATGTATACCTTTTGCCACAAAAAAGAAAAATTCATTTTTGCTCCAAAATAAAAGGAATTTCTGCTTTTTTGCCTCCAAAAATGTGGAATTTCTGTCTTTTTCCCCTAAAAACAAAGGGAATTTCTGTCTTTTTTGCCCCAAAATAAGGAAATTTTCTGACTTATTACCCTGAAATAAGTGAAATTTCTGAAATTTTGCCCCAAAATAAGGGAAATTTCTGCCTTTTTGCCCCCAAATAAGGGGAATTTCAGCCTTTTTACCTCAAGATAATGGGAAATTCTGCATTTTTTCCCCAAAATATGAGAAATTTCTGCCTTTTTGACCCAAAATAAGAAAAATTTCTGCAATTTTGTACCAAGATAAAAGAAATTTCTGCCTTTTTGCCCCAAAATAAGAAAATTTCTGCTTTTTTTTTCTGAAATAAGTGAAATTTCTGCAATTTTGCCCCAAAATAAGTGAAATTTCTGCAATTTTGCCACAAAATAAAAGAAATTTCTGGAATTTTGCCCAAAAATAAGTGGAATTTCTGAGTTTTGCCCCAAAATAAGGAGAATTTCTGACTTTTTGCCGCAACATATAGGGAATTTCTGCCTTTTTGCCCCACAATTAGGGGAATTACTGCAATTTTGCTCCAAAATACGGAAAATTTCTGCCTTTTGCCTGGAAAATAAGAAGAATGCATAACTTTTTGCCATAAAAAAGGTAAATTTCTTCATTTTTGTTCCAAAATAATGGGAATTTCTGCTTTTTTGCTTCTAAATAAGCAGAATTTCTGTCTTTTTCCCCCAAAACAAAGGGAATTTCTGTCCATTTTGCCCCATAATAAAGAATATTTCTGATTATTACCCTGAAATAAGTGAAATTTCTGCAATTTTGCCCCAAAATAAGAGAAAATTTCTGCTTTTTTGCCCCCAAATAAGGGGAATTTCAGCCTTTTTACCTCAAAATAAGGGGAATTTCTGCATTTTTGCCACAAAATATTAGGAATTTCTACCTTTTTGCTCCAAAATAAAGGGAAATTTCTGGAATTTTGCCCCCAAAATAAGTGGAATTTCTGAGTTTTGCCCCAAAGTAAAGAGAATTTCTGCCTTTTTGCCCCAACATATAGTGAATTTATGACTTTTTGCCCCACAATTAGGGGAATTTCTGCAATTTTGCTCTAAAATACGAGGAATTTCTGCCTTTTTGCCCGAAAATAAGAAAAATGCATACCTTTTTGCCATAAAAAGGGAAATTTCTTAATTTTTGCTCCAAAATAAGGGGAATTTCTGCTTTTTGCCACTAAATAATTGGAATTTCTGTATTTCTCTCCCAAAACAAAAAGAATTTCTGTATTTTTTGCCCCAAAATAAATAAAATTTCTGACATATTACTTTGAAGTAAGTGAAATTTCTGCAATTTTGCCCCAAAATAATGGAAATTTCTGACTTTTTGCCCCCAAATAAAGGGAATTTCAGCATTTTTACCTCAAAATAAGGGGAATTTCGGCATTTTTGCTACAAAATATTAGGAATTTCTGCTTTTTGCCCCAAAAGAAAGGAAATTTCTGGAATTTTGCCACAAAATAAGTGGAATTTCTGAGTTTTGCCCCAAAATAAAGAGAATTTCTGTCTTTTTGACCCAACATATAGGGAATTTCTGCATTTTTGCCCCACAATTCGGGGAATTTCTGCAATTTTGCTATAAAATACGGTGAATTTCTGCCTTTTTGCCTGAAAATAAGAAGAATGCACTCCTTTTTGGAATAAAAAAGGGAAATTTCTTCATTTTTGCTTCAAAATAAGGGGAATTTCTGCTTTTTTGCCACAAAATATGAGAAATTTCTGCCATTTTGCCCCGAAATAAGATAAATTCTGCTTTTTTTTTCTGAAATAAGTGAAATTTATGCAATTTTGCCCCAAAATAAGTGAACATTCTGCAATTTTGCCCCAAAATAAGGGAAATTTCTGAAATTTTGCCCCAAAATAAGTGGAATTTCTGAGTTTTGCCCCAAAATAAGGTGAATTTCTGTAATTTTGCCCCAATATATAGGAAATTTCTGCCTTTTTTCCCCACAAATAGGGGAATTTCTGCAATTTTGCTCCAAAATACGAGGAATTTCAACCTTTTTGCCTGAAAAAAAGAAGAATGCATTTCTTTTTGCCATAAAAAAGGGAAATTTCTTCATTTTTACTCCAAAATAAGGGGAATTTCTGCTTTTTTGCATCTAAATAAGTAAAATTTCTGTCTTTTCCCCCCAAAACAAAGGGAATTTCTGTCTTTTATGCCCCAAAATAAGGAAAATTTCTTACTTATTACCCTAAAATAAGTGAAATTTCTGCAATTTTGCCCCAAAATAAGGGAAATTTCTGCAATTTTGCCCCAAAATAAGGGAAATTTCTGGAATTTTGCCCCAAAATAAGTGGAATTTCTGAGTTTTGCCCCAAAATAAAAAGAAATTCTGTCTTTTTGCCCCAACATATAGGGAATTTCTGCCTTTTTGCCTCACAAATAGGGGAATTTCTGTAATTTTGCTCCAAAATACGGGGAATTTCTGCCTTTTTGCCTGAAAATAAGAAGAATGCATTCCTTTTTTTCCATAAAAAAGAAAAATTACTTCATTTTTGCTTCAAAATAAGGAGAATTTCTGCTTTTTTGCCTCTAAATAAGTAAAATTTCTGTCTTTTTCCCACAAAACAAAGGGAATTTCTGTGTTTTTGCCGCAAAAAAAGAAAAAATTTTGACTTATTACCCTGAAATAAGTTAAATTTCTGCAATTTTGCTTCAAAATAAGGGAAATTTCTGCCTTTTTGCCCCCAAATAAGGGGAATTTCAGCCTTTTTACCTCAAAATAAGGGGAATTTCTGCATTTTTGCCACAAAATATTAGGAATTTCTGCCTTTCTGCCCCAAAATGAGGATAATTTCTGACTTTTTGCCCTGAAATAAGTTAAATTTCTAAAATTTTCCCCAAAATATGTAAAATGTCTGCTTTTTAACCAAAAATAAGAGGAATTTCAGCCTTTTTACCTCAAAATAAGGGGAATTTCAGCCTTTTTACCTCAAAATAAGGGGAATTTCTGCATTTTTGCCCCAAAATATGGGAAATTTCTGATTTTGCCCAAAATAAGAAAAATTTTTGCAATTTTGTACCAAAATAAAAGAAATTTCTGCCTTTTTGCCCCCAAATAAGGGGAATTTCAGCCTTTTTACCTCAAAATAAGGGGAATTTCTGCATTTTTGCCACAAAATATTAAGAATTTCTGCATTTTGCCCCAAAATAAGAAAAATTTCTGGAATTTTGTACCAAAATAAAAGCAATTTCTGCCTTTTTGATCCAAAATAAGAAAATTTCTGCTTTTTTTCTGAAATAAGTGAAATTTCTGCAATTTTGCCCCAAAATAAGTGAAATTTCTTAGTTTTGCCCCAAAATAAGGAGAATTTCTGTCTTTTTGCCCCAACATATAGGGAATTTCTGCGTTTTCTAGCCACAATTAGAGGAATTTCTGCAATTTTGCTGCAAAATACAGGAAATTTCTTCCTTTTTGTCCGTAAATAAGAAGAATGCATACCTTTTTGCTATAAAAAAGTGAAATTTCTTCATTTTTGTTCCAAAATAAGAAGAATTTCTGCTTTTTTGCCTCTAAATAGGTGGAATTTCTGTCTTTTCCCCCCAAAACAAAGGGATTTTCTGTTTTTTGGCCCCAAAATAAGGAATATTTCTGACTTATTACCCTGAAATAAGTGAAATTTCTGCAATTTTTTCCCAAAATAAAAGAAAATTCTGCCTTTTTGCACCCAAATACGGGGAATTTCAGCTTTTTTACCTCAAAATAAGGGGAATTTCTGCATTTTTGCCACAAAATATGAGAAATTTCTTCTCTTTTGCCCCAAAATAAGAAAATTTCTGCTTTTTTTCCCTGAAATAAGTGAAATTTCTGCAATTTTGCCCCAAAATAAGTAAAATTTTTGCAATTCTGCCCCCAAAATAAGGGAAATTTCTGCAATTTTGCCCCAAAATAAGTGGAATTTCTGAGTTTTGCCCCCAAATAAAAAGAATTTCTGTCTTTTTGCCCCAACATATAGGGAATTTCAGCCTTTTTGCCCCACAATTAGGGGAATTTCTGCAATTTTGCTCCAAAATACAGGAAATTTCTGCCTTTGTGTCCAAAATAAGAAGAATGCATACCTTTTTGCCACAAAAAAGAGAAATTTCTGCAATTTTGCTCCAAAATAAGGGGAATTTCTGCTTTTTTGCCTTTATATAAGTAAAATTTCTGTCTTTTTCCCACAAAACTAAGGGAATTTCTGTCTTTTTGCTTCAAAATCAGAAAAATTTCTGACTTATTACCCTGAAATAAGTGAAATTTCTTCAATTTTGCCCCAAAATAAGGGAAATTTCTGCCTTTTTGCCCCCAAATAAGGGGAATTTCAGCCTTTTACCTCAAAATAATAGGAATTTCTGCATTTTTGCCACAAAATATTAGAAATTTCTGCCTTTTTCCCAAAAAATAAGGAAAATTTCTGACTTTTTGCCCTGAAATAAGTTAAATTTCTAAAATTTTTCCCCAAAATATGGGAAATGTCTGCTTTTCGCCCAAAAATAAAGGGAATTTCTTACTTTTTGCCCCCAAATAAGGAGAATTTCAGCCTTTTTACCTCAAAATAATGGAAATTTCTGCATTTTTGCATCAAAATATGGTAAATTTCTGCCTTTTTGCCCAAAATAATGGAAATTTCTGCATTTTTGCCCCAAAATATGGGAAATTTCTTCCTTTTTGCCCCCAAATAAGGGGAATTTCAGCCTTTTTACCTCAAAATAAGGGGAATTTCTGCATTTTTGCCCCAAAATATGGGAAATTTCTGCCTTTTTGCCCCAAAATAAGAAAAATTTCTGCAATTTTGTACAAAAATAAAAGAAATTTGTGCCTTTTTGCCCCAAAATAAAAAAATTTCTGCTTTTTTTCTGAAATAAGTGAAATTTCTGCAATTTTGCCCCAAAATAAGGAAAATTTCTGCCTTTATGCCCCCAAATACGGGGAATTTAAGCCTTTTTACCTCAAAATAAGGGGAATTTCTGCATTTTTGCCCCAAAATATGGGAAATTTCTGCCTTTTTGCCCCATAATAAGAAAATATCTTCTTTTTTCCATGAAATAAGTGAAATTTCTGCAATTTTGCCAAAAAATAAGTGAAATTTCTGCAATTTTGCCACAAAATAAAAGAAATTTCTGGAATTTTGCCCCAAAATAATTGGAATTTCTGAGTTTTGCTCCAAAATAAGGAGAATTTCTGTCTTTTTGCCCCAAAATAAGGAAAATTTCTGACTTATTACCCTGAAATAAGTGAAATTTCTGCAACTTTGCCCCAAAATAAGAGAAATTTCTGCCTTTTTGCCCCCGAATAAGGGGAATTTCAGCCTTTTTACCTCAAAATAAAGGGACTTTCTGCATTTTTGCCACAAAATATTAGGAATTTCTGCATTTTGCCAAAAAATAAAAAAAAATTCTGCCTTTTTTCCCTGAAATAAGTGAAATTTCTGCAATTTTGCCCCAAAATAAGTGAAATTTCTGCAATTTTGCCCCAAAATAAGGGAAACTTCTGGAATTTTTCCTTAAAATAAGTGGAATTTCATTGTTTTGCCCCAAAATAAGGAGAATTTCTGTCTTTTTGCCCTAACATATAGGGAATTTCTGCCTTTTTGCCACACAATTAGGGGAATTTCTGCAATTTTGCTCCAAAATAAAGGGAATTTCTGCTTTTTAGCCTGAAAATAAGGGGAATGCATACCTTTTGCCACAAAAAAGGGAAATTTCTTCATTTTTGCTTTAAAATAAAAGGAATTTCTGCTTTTTTACCTTCAAAAATGTGGAATTTCTGTCTTTTTCCCCTAAAAACAAAGGGAATTTCTGTCTTTTTGCCCCAAAATAAAGAAAATTTCTGACTTATTACCCTGAAATAAGTGAAATTTCTGAAATTTTGCCCCAAAATAAGGGAAATATCTGCAATTTTGCCCCAAAATAAGGGAAACTTCTGGAATTTTTCCTTAAAATAAGTGGAATTTCATTGTTTTGCCCCAAAATAAGGAGAATTTCTGTCTTTTTGCCCTAACATATAGGGAATTTCTGCCTTTTTGCCACACAATTAGGGGAATTTCTGCAATTTTGCTCCAAAATAAAGGGAATTTCTGCTTTTTAGCCTGAAAATAAGGGGAATGTATACCTTTTGCCACAAAAAAGTGAAATTTCTTCATTTTTGCTTTAAAATAAAAGGAATTTCTGCTTTTTTACCTTCAAAAATGTGGAATTTCTGTCTTTTTTCCCTAAAAACAAAGGGAATTTCTGTCTTTTTGCCCCAAAATAAAGAAAATTTCTGACTTATTACCCTGAAATAAGTGAAATTTCTGAAATTTTGCCCCAAAATAAGGGAAATTTCTGCCTTTTTGCCCCCAAATAAGGGGAATTTCAGCCTTTTTACCTCAAGATAATGATAATTTCTGCATTTTTGCCCCAAAATATGGGATATTTCTGCCTTTTTGCCCCAAAATAAGAAAAATTTCTGCAATTTTGTACCAAGATGAAAGAAATTTCTGCCTTTTTGCCCCAAAATAAGAAAATTTCTGCTTTTTTTTTCTGAAATAAGTGAAATTTCTGCAATTTTGCCCCAAAATAAGGGAAATTTCTGGAATTTTGCCCCAAAATAAGTGGAATTTCTGAGTTTTGCTCCAAAATAAGGAGAATTTCTGTCTTTTTGCCCAAACATATAGGGAATTTCTGCCTTTTTGCCCCACAATTAGGGGAATTTCTGCAATTTTGCTCCAAAATAACGTGGAATTTCTGCCTTTTTGCCCGAAAATAAAAAGAATGCATAACTTTTTGCAATAAAAAAGGAAAATTTCTGCAATTTTGCTCCAAAATAAGGGGAATTTCTGCTTTTTTGCCTCTAAATAAGTGGAATTTCAGTCTTTTTCCCCAAAAACAAAGAGAATTTCTGTCTTTTTTGCCCCAAAATAAGGAAAATTTCTGACTTATTACCCTGAAATAAGTGAAATTTCTGAAATTTTGCCCCAAAATATGAGAAATTTCTGCATTTTTGCCCCCGAATAAGGGGAATTTCAGCCTTTTTTACCTCAAAATAAAAGGAATTTCTGCATTTTTGCCACAAAATATTAGGAATTTCTGTATTTTGCCCAAAAATAAAAAAAATTTCTGCCTTTTTTCCCTGAAATAAGTGAAATTTCTGCAATTTTGCCCCAAAATAAATGAAATTTCTGCAATTTTGCCCGAAAATAAGGGAAATTTCTGGAATTTTGCTCCAAAATAAGTGGAATTTCAGAGTTTTGCCCCAAAATAAGGAGAATTTCTGACTTTTTGCCCTAACATATAGGGAATTTCTGCCTTTTTGCCCCACAATTAGGGGAATTTCTGCAATTTTGCTCCAAAATAAAGGGAATTTCTGCTTTTTAGCCTGAAAATAAGGGGAATGTATACCTTTTGCCACAAAAAAGGGAAATTTCTTCATTTTTGCTCCAAAATAAAAGGAATTTCTGCTTTTTTGCCTTCAAAAATGTGGAATTTCTGTCTTTTTCCCCTAAAAACAAAAGGAATTTCTGTCTTTTTTGCCCCAAAATTAAGAAAATTTCTGACTTATTACCCTGAAATAAGTGAAATTTCTGAAATTATGCCCCAAAATAAGGGAAATTTCTGCCTTTTTCCCCCCAAATAAGGGGAATTTCAGCCTTTTTACCTCAAGATAATGATAATTTCTGCATTTTTGCCCCAAAATATGGGATATTTCTGCCTTTTTGCCCCAAAATAAAAAAAATGTCTGCAATTTTCTACCAAGAGAAAAGAAATTTCTGCCTTTTTGCCCCAAAATAAGAAAATTTCTGCTTTTTTTTCTGAAATAAGTGAAATTTCTGCAATTTTGCCCCAAAATAAAGGAAATTTCTGGAATTTTGCCCCAAAATAAGTGGAATTTCTGAGTTTTGCCCCAAAATAAGGAGTATTTCTGTCTTTTTGCCTCAACATATAGGGAATTTCTGCCTTTTTGCCCCACAATTAGGGGAATTTCTGCAATTTTGCTCCAAAATACGGAAAATTTCTGCCTTTTTGCTGGAAAATAAGAAGAATGCATAACTTTTTGCCATAAAAAAGGGAAATTTTTTCATTTTTGCTCCAAAATAAGGGGAATTTCTGCTTTTTTGCTTCTAAATAAGTAGAATTTCTATCTTTTTCCCCCAAAACAAAGGGAATATCTGTCCTTTTTGCCCCAAAATAAGGAATATTTCTGATTATTACCCTGAAATAAGTGAAATTTCTGCAATTTTGCCCCAAAATGAGAGAAAATTTCTGCTTTTTTGCCCCCAAATAAGGGGAATGTCAGCCTTTTTACCTCAAAATAAAGGGAATTTCGGCATTTTTGCTACAAAATATTAGGAATTTCTGCCTTTTTGCCCCAAAAGAAGAGAAATTTCTGGAATTTTGCCCCAAAATAAGTGGAATTTCTGAGTTTTGCCCCAAAATAAGGAGAATTTCTGTCTTTTTGACCCAACATATAGGGAATTTCTGCCTTTTTGCCCCACAATTAGGGGAATTTCTGCAATTTTGCTAAAAAATACGGTGACTTTCTGCCTTTTTGCCCGAAAATAAGAAGAATGCATTTTTTTGGCATAAAAAAGGGAAATTTCTTTATTTTTGCTCCAAAATAAGGGGAATATCTGCTTTTTTGCCACAAAATATGAGAAATTACTGCCTTTTTGCCCGAAAATGAGACAAATTCTGCTTTTTTTCCCAGAAATAAGTGAAATTTCTGCAATTTTGCCCCAAAATAAGTGAAATTTCTGCAATTTTGCCCCAAAATAAGGAAAATTTCTGGAATTTTGCCACAAAATACGAAGAATTTCTGCCTTTTTGCCTGAAAATAAGAAGAATGCATTACTTTTTGCCATAAAAAAGGGAAATTTCCTCATTTTTGCTCCAAAATAAGAGGAATTTCTGCTTTTTTGCCTCTAAATAAGTAAAATTTCTGTCTTTTTCCCACAAAACAAAAAAAATTTCTGTCTTTTTTGCCGCAAAATAAGAAAAATTTTTGACTTATTACCCTGAAATAAGTGAAATTTCTGCAAATTTGCCCCAAAATAAGGGAAATTTCTGCCTTTTTGCCCCAAAATAAGAAAATTTCTGCTTTTTTTTCCTGAAATAAGTGAAATTTCTGCACTTTTGCCCCAAAATAGGTGAAATTTTTGCAATTTTGCCCCAAAATAAGTGGAATTTCTGAGTTTTGCCCCAAAATAAGGAGAATTTCTGTCTTTTTGCCCCAACATATAGGGAATTTCTGCCTTTTTTCCCCACAATTAGGGAAATTTCTGCAATTTTGCTCCAAAATACAGGCTACTTCTGCCTTTTTATTCAAAATAAGAAGAATTCATACCTTTTTGCCACAAAAAAGGGAAATTTCTGCAATTTTGCTCCAAAATAAGGTGAATTTCTGCTTTTTTGCCTCTAAAAGTGGAATTACTCTCTTTTCCCCCCAAAACAAAGGGAATTTCTGTCTTTTTTGTCCCAAAATAAAAAAAAATTCTGACTTATTACCCTGAAATAAGTGAAATTTCTGCAATTTTGCCTCAAAATAAGGGAAATTTCTGCTTTTTTACCCCCAAATAAGGGGAATTTCAGCCTTTTTACCTCAAAATAAGGGGAATTTCTGCATTTTTGCCCAAAAATATGGGAAAGTTCTGCCTTTTTGCCCCAAAATAAGAAAATTTTCTGCAATTTTGTACTAAAATAAAAGTAATTTCTGCATTTTTGCCCCAAAATAAGAAAATTTCTGCTTTTTTTTACTGAAATAAGTGAAATTTCTGCAATTTTGCCCAAAAATAAGTGAAATTTCTGAGTTTTGCCCCACAATAAGGAGAATTTCTGTCTTTTTGCCCCAACATATAGGGAATTTCTGCCTTTTTCCCCACAATTAGGGGAATTTCTGCAATTTTGCTCCAAAATACGGGGAATTTCTGCCTTTTTGCCCGAAAATAAGAATGCATACCTTTTTGCCATAAAAAAGGGAAATTTCTTCATTTTTGCTCCAAAATAAGGGGAATTTCTTCTTTTTGCCTCTAAGTAAGTGGAATTTCTATCTTTTTCCCCCAAAACAGAGGGAATTTCTGTATTTTTTGCCCCAAAATAAGGAAAATTTCTGAAGTATTACCCTGTAATAAGTGAAATTTCTGCAATTTTGCCCCAAAATAAGGGAAATTTCTGCCTTTTTGCCCCCAAATAAGGGGAATTTCATCCTTTTTACCTCAAAATAAGGGGAATTTCTGCATTTTTGCCACAAAATATTAAGAATTTCTGGCTTTTTGCCCCAAAATAAAAAAATTTTCTGCTTTTTTCCCTGAAATAAGTGAAATTTCTGCAATTTTGCCCCAAAATAAGTGAAACTTCTGCAATTTTGCCCCAAAATAAGGGAATTTTCTGGAATTTTGCCCCAAAATAAGTGGAATTTCAGAGTTTTGCCTCAAAATAAGGAGAATTTCTGTCTTTTTGCCCTAACAAATAGGGAATTTCTGCCTTTTTGCCCCACAATTAGGGGATTTTCTGCAATTTTGCTCCAAAATAAAGGGAATATCTGCTTTTTAGCCTGAAAATAAGGGGAATGTATACCTTTTGCCACAAAAAAGAGAAATTTCTTCATTTTTGCTCCAAAATAAAAGGAATTTCTGCTTTTTTGCCTCTAAAAATGTGGAATTTCTGTCTTTTTCCCCTAAAAACAAAGGGAATTTCTGTCTTTTTTGCCCGAAATAATGAAAATTTCTGACTTATTACCCTGAAATAAGTGAAATTTCTGAAATTTTGCCCCAAAATAAGGGAAATTTCTGCCTTTTTGCCCCCAAATAAGGGGAATTTCAGCCTTTTTATCTCAAGATAATGGGAATTTCTGCATTTTTGCCCCCAAATACGGGGAATTTCAGCCTTTTTAAATCAAAACAAGGGGAATTTCTGCATTTTTGCCCCAAATATGGGAAATTTCTGCCTTTTTGCCCCAAAATAAGAAAATTTCTGCTTTTTTCCATGAAATAAGTGAAATTTCTGCAATTTTGCCCCAAAATAAGTGAAATTTCTGCAATTTTGCTTCAAAATAAGGGAAATTTCTGGAATTTTGCCTCAAAATAAGTGAAATTTCTAAGTTTTGCCCTAAAATAAGGAGAATTTCGGTCTTTTTGGCCCCCAAATAAGGGGAATTTCAGCCTTTTTACCTCAAAATAAAGGGAATTTCTGCATTTTTGCCACAAAATATTAGGAATTTCTGAATTTTTGCCCCAAAATAAGGGAAATTTCTGTATTTTGCCCCAAAATAAGTGGAATTTCTGAGTTTTGCCCCATAATTTGGAGAATTTCTGCCTTTTTGCCCCAACATATAGGGAATTTCTACCTTTTTGCCCGACAATTAGGGGAATTTCTGCAATTTTGCTCTAAAATACGAGGAATTTCTGCCTTTTTGCCCGAAAATAAGAAGAATGCATACCTTTTTGCCATAAAAAGGGAAATTTCTTCATTTTTGCTCCAAAATAAGGGGAATTTCTGCTTTTTGCCTCTAAATAAGTGGAACTTCTGTCTTTCTCCCCCAAAACAAAAAGAATTTCTGTCTTTTTTGCCCCAAAATATATAATATTCTGACTTATTACTTTGAAGTAAGTGAAATTTCTGCAATTTTGCCCCAAAATAATGGAAATTTCTCCTTTTTTGCCCCCAAATAAAGGGAATTTCCGCCTTTTTACCTCAAAATAAGGAGAATTTTGGCATTTTTGCTACAAAATATTAGGAATTTCTGCCTTTTTGCCCGAAAAGAAGGGAAATTTCTGGAATTTTGCCCAAAATAAGTGGAATTTCTGAGTTTTGCCCCTAAATAAAGAGAATTTCTGTCTTTTTGACCCAACGTATAGGGAATTTCTGCCTTTTTCCCCCACAATTAGGGGAATTTCTGCAATTTTGCTATAAAATACGGTGAATTTCTGCCTTTTTGCCCGAAAATAAGAAGAATGCATACCTTTTTGCCATAAAAAGGGAAATTTCTTCATTTCTGCTCCAAAATAAGGGGAATTTCTGCTTTTTTCCTCTAAATAAGTGGAATTTCTGTTTTTTCCCTAAAACAAAAGGAATTTCTGTCTTTTTTACCCCAAAATAAGGAAAATTTCTGACTTATTACTTTGAAGTAAGTGAAATTTCTGCAATTTTGCCCCCAAATAAGGGAAATTTCTGCCTTTTTGCCCCCAAGTAAGGGGAATTTCAGCCTTTTTACCTCAAAATAAGTGGGATTTCAGCATTTTTGCCACAAAATATTAGGAATTTCTACCTTTCTGCCCCAAAATAAGGAAAATATCTGACTTTTTGCTCTGAAATAAGTTAAATTTCTAAAATTTTTCCCGAAAATAAGGGAAATGTCTGTTTTTGGCACCAAAATAATGGGAATTTCTTACTTTTGGCCCCCAAATAATAGGAATTTCAGCCTTTTTACCTCAAAATAAAAGGAATTTCTGCATTTTTGCCCAAAAATATGGTAAATTTCTGCCTTTTTGCCCAAAATAAGAAAAATTTCTGCAATTTTGTACCAAAATAAAAGAAATTTCTTCCTTTTTGCCTCAAAATAAGAAAATTTCTGCATTTTTTTCCCTGAAATAAGTGAAATTTCTGCAATTTTGCTCCAAAATAAGTGAAATTTCTGCTATTTTGTCCCAAAATAAGGGAAATTTCTGGAATTTTGCCCCAAAATAAGTGGAATTTCTGAGTTTTGCCCCAAAATAGGAGAATTTCTGTCTTTTTGCGCCAACATATAGGGAATTTCTGCCTTTTTGCCCCACAATTAGGGGATTTCTGAAATTTTGCTCCAAAATACGAGGAATTTCTGCCTTTTTGCCCGAAAATAAAAGAATGCATAATTTTTTGCCATAAAAAAGGGAAATTTCTTCATTTTTGCTCCAAAATAAGGGGAATTTCTGCTTTTTTGCCTCAAAATAAGTGGAATTTCTGTCTTTTTCCCCCAAAACAAAGAGAATTTCTATTTTTTGGCCCCAAAATAAGGAAAATTTCTGACGTATTACCCTGAAATAGATGAAGTTTCTGAAATTTTGCCCCAAAATAAGAGAAATTTCTGACTTTTTGCCTCCAAATAAGGGGAATTTGAGCCTTTTTACCTCAAAATAAAGGGAATTTCTGCATTTTTGCCCCAAAATATGGGAAATTTCTGCCTTTTGGCCCCAAAATAAGAAAAATTTCTGCAATTTTGTACAAAAATAAAAAAAAATTTCTGCCTTTTTGCCCCAAAATAAGAAAATTTCTGCTTTTTTTGAAATAATTGAAATTTCTGCAATTTTGCTCCAAAATAAGTGTAATTTCTGAGTTTTGCCCCAAAATAAAAAGAATTTCTGTCTTTTTGCCCCAACATATAGGGAATTTCTGCATTTTTGCCCAACAATTAGGGGAATTTCAGCAATTTTGCTTAAAAATACGGGGAATTTCTGCCTTTTTGTCCGAAAATGAGAAGAATGCATAACTTTTTGCCATAAAAAAGGGAAATTTCTTCATTTTTGCTCCAAAATAAGGGGAATTTCTGCTTTTTTGCCTCTAAATAAGGGAAATTTCTGTCCTTTTCCCGAAAAACAAAGGGAATTTCTGTCTTTTTTGCCCCAAAATAAGGAAAATTTCTGACTTTTTACCCTTAAATATGTGAAATTTCTGCAATTTTGCGCCAAAATATGGGAAATTTCTGCCTTTTGCCCCAAAATAAGAAAATTTCTGCTTTTTTCCATGAAATAAGTGAAATTTCTGAAATTTTGTCCCAAAATAAGTGGAATTTCTGAGTTTTGCCCCAAAATAAGGAGACTTTCTGTCTTTTTGCCCCAACATATAGGGAATTTCTGCCTTTTTGCCCCAAAAGTAGGGGAATTTCTGCAATTTTGCTCCTAAATACGAGGAATTTCTGCCTTTTGTCCGAAAATAAGAAGAATGCATACCTTTTTGCCATAAAAAAGGGAAATTTCTGCAATTTTGCTCCAAAATAAGGGGAATTGCTGCTTTTTTGCCTCTAAATAAGTGGAATTTCTGTCTTATTCCCCCAAAACAAAAAGAATTTCTGTCTTTTTTGCCCCAAAATAAGGAAAATTTCTGACTTATTACTCTGAAATAAGTGAAATTTCTGCAATTTTGCCCCAAAATAATAGAAATTTCTGCCTTTTTCCCCCCAAATAAGGGGAATTTCAGCCTTTCTACCTCAAAATAAGGGTAATTTCTGCATTTTTGTCACAAAATATTAGGAATTTCTGCATTTTGCCCAAAAATAAAGAAAATTTCTGCCTATTTTCCCTGAAATAAGTGAAATTTCTGCAATTTTGCCCCAAAATAAGTGAAATTTCTGCAATTTTGCCCCAAAATAAGTGAAAATTTCTGCAATTTTGACCCAAAATAAGGGAAATTTCTGGAATTTTGCCCCAAAATAAGTGGAATTTCAGAGTTTTGCCCCAAAATAAGGAGAATTGTTGTCTTTTTGCGCTAACATATAGGGAATTTCTGCCTTTTTGCCCCACAATTAGGGGAATTTCTGCAATTTTGCTCCAAAATAAAGGGAATTTCTGCTTTTTAGCCTGAAAATAAGGGGAATGTATACCTTTTGCCACAAAAAAAGGGAAATTTCTTCATTTTTGCTCCAAAATAATAGAAATTTCTGCTTTTTTGCCTCCAAAAATGTGGAATTTCTGTCTTTTTCCCCTAAAAACAAAGGAAATTTCTGTCTTTTTTGCCCCAAAATAAGGAAAATTTCTGACTTATTACCCTGAAGTAAGTGAAATTTCTGAAATTTTCCTTCAAAATAAGGAAAATTTCTGCCTTTTTGCCCCCAAATAAGGGGAATTTCAGCCTTTTTACCTCAAGATAATGGGAATTTCTGCATTTTTGCCCCAAAATATCGGAAATTTCTGACTTTTTGCCCCAAAATAAAAAAATTTCTGCAATTTTGTACCAAGATAAAAGCAATTTCTGCCTTTTTGCCCCAAAATAAGAAAATTTCTGCTTTTTTTTCTGAAATAAGTGAAATTTCTACAATTTTGCCCCAAAATAAGTGAAATTTCTGCAATTTTGCCCCAAAATAAAGGAAATTTCTGGAATTTTGCCCCAAAATAAGTGGAATTTCTGAGTTTTGCCCCAAAATAAGGAGAATTTCTGTCTTTTTGCCCCAACATATAGGGAATTTCTGCCTTTTTGCCTCATAATTAGGGGAATTTCTGAAATTTTGCTCCAAAATACGGAAAATTTCTGCCTTTTTGCTGGAAAATAAGAAGAATGCATAACTTTTTGCTATAAAAAAGGGAAATTTCTTCATTTTTGCTCCAAAATAAGGGGAATTTCTGCTTTTTTGCTTCTGAATAAGTAGAATTTCTGTCTTTTTCCCCAAAACAAAGGGAATTTCTGTCTTTTTGCCCCAAAATAAGAAATATTTCTGATTATTACCCTGAAATAAGTGAAATTTCTGCAATTTTGCCCCGAAATAAGAAAAAATTTCTGCTTTTTTGCCCCCAAATAAAAGGAATTTTAGCCTTTTTACCTCGAAATAAGGGGAAATTTTGCATTTTTGCCACAAAATATTAGGAATTTCTGCCTTTTTGCCCCAAAATAATGAAAATTTCTATTTTGACCCAAAATAAGTGGAATTTCTGAGTTTTGCCCCAAAATAAAGAGAATTTCTGCCTTTTTGCCCGAACATATAGGGAATTTCTGCCTTTTTGCCCCCAAATAAGGGGAATTTCAGCCTTTCTACCTCAAAGTAAGGGGAATTTCTGCATTTTTGTCACAAAATATTAGGAATTTCTGCATTTTGCCCAAAAATAAGGAAAATTTCTGCCTATTTTCCCTGAAATAAGTTAAATTTCTGCAATTTTGCCCCAAAATTAGTGAAATTTCTGCAATTTTGCCCCAAAATAAGTGAAAATTTCTGCAATTTTGACCCAAAATAAGGGAAATATCTGAAATTTTGCCCCAAAATAAGTGGAATTTCAGAGTTTTGCCCCAAAATAAGGAGAATTGTTGTCTTTTTGCGCTAACATATAGGGAATTTCTGCCTTTTTGCCCCACAATTAGGGGAATTTCTGCAATTTTGCTCCAAAATAAAGGGAATTTCTGCTTTTTAGCCTGAAAATAAGGGGAATGTATACCTTTTGCCACAAAAAAAAGGGAAATTTCTTCATTTTTGCTCTAAAATAATAGAAATTTCTGCTTTTTTGCCTCCAAAAATGTGGAATTTCTGTCTTTTTCCCCTAAAAACAAAGGAAATTTCTGTCTTTTATGCCCCAAAATAAGGAAAATTTCTGACTTATTACCCTGAAGTAAGTGAAATTTCTGAAATTTTCCTTCAAAATAAGGGAAATTTCTGCCTTTTTGCCCCCAAATAAGAGGAATTTCAGCCTTTTTACCTCAAGATAATGGGAATTTCTGCATTTTTGCCCCAAAATATCGGAAATTTCTGACTTTTTGCCCCAAAATAAAAAAATTTCTGCAATTTTGTACCAAGATAAAAGAAATTTCTGCTTTTTTTGCCCCAAAATAAGAAAATTTCTGCTTTTTTTTCTGAAATAAGTGAAATTTCTACAATTTTGCCCCAAAATAAGTGAAATTTCTGCAATTTTGCCCCAAAATAAAGGAAATTTCTGGAATTTTGCCCCAAAATAAGTGGAATTTCTGAGTTTTGCACCAAAATAAGGGAATTTCTGTCTTTTTGCCCCAACATATAGGGATTTTCTGCCTTTTTGCCCCACAATTAGGGGAATTTCTGCAATTTTGCTCCAAAATACGGAAAATTTCTGCCTTTTTGCTGGAAAATAAGAAGAATGCATAACTTTTTGCTATAAAAAAGGGAAATTTCTTCATTTTTGCTCCAAAATAAGGGGAATTTCTGCTTTTTTGCTTCTGAATAAGTAGAATTTCTGTCTTTTTCCCCCAAAACAAAGGGAATTTCTGTCTTTTTGGCCCAAAATAAGGAATATTTCTGATTATTACCCTGAAATAAGTGAAATTTCTGCAATTTTGCCCCGAAATAAGAAAAAATTTCTGCTTTTTTGCCCCCAAATAAAAGGAATTTTAGCCTTTTTACCTCGAAATAAGGGGAATTTCTGCATTTTTGCCACAAAATATTAGGAATTTCTGCCTTTTTGCCCAAAATAATGAAAATTTCTATTTTGTCCCAAAATAAGTGGAATTTCTGAGTTTTGCCCCAAAATAAAGAGAATTTCTGCCTTTTTGCCCCAACATATAGGGAATTTCTGCCTTTTTGCCCCACAATTAGGAGAATTTCTGCAATTTTGCTCTATAATACGAGGAATTTCTGCCTTTTTGCCCGAAAATAAGAAGAATGCATACCTTTTTGCAATAAAAAGGGAAATTTCTTCATTTTTGCTCCAAAATAAGGGGAATTTCTGCTTTTTTGCCTTTAAATTAGTGGAATTTCTCTTTTTCTCCCCCAAAACAAAGGGAATTTCTGTCTTTTTTACCCCAAAATAAGGAAAATTTCTGACTTATTACTTTGAAGTAAATGAAATTTCTGCAATTTTGCCCCAAATAAGGGAAATTTCTGCCTTTTTGTCCCCAAATAAGGGGAATTTCAGCCTTTTTACCTCAAAATAAGGGGAATTCCTGCATTTTTGCCACAAAATATTAGGAATTTCTGCCTTTCTGCCCCAAAATAAGGAAAATTTCTGACTTTTTTCCCTGAAATAAGTTAAATTCCTAAAATTTTTCCCGAAAATAAGAGAAATGTCTGCTTTTGGGACCAAAATAATGGGAATTTCTTACTTTTTGACCCCAAATAAGATGAATTTCATCCTTTTTACCTCAAAATAAAAGGAAGTTTTGCATTTTTGCCCCAAAATATGGGAAATTTCTGCCTTTTTGCCCAAAATAAGAAAAATTTCTGCAATTTTGTACCAAAATAAAAGAAATTTCTGCCTTTTTGCCTCAAAATATAATTTCTGCATTTTTTCCCTGAAATAAGTGAAATTTCTGCAATTTCGCCCCAAAATAATTGAAATTTCTGCAATTTTGCCCCAAAATAAGGGAAATTTCTGGAATTTTGCCCCAAAATAAGTGAAATTTCTGAGTTTTGCCCCAAAATAAGGAGAATTTCTGTCTTTTTGCCCCAACATATAGAAAATTTCTGCCTTTTGCCCCACAATTAGGGGAATTTCTGAAATTTTGCTCCAAAATACGGGGAATTTCTGCCTTTTTGCCCGAAAATAAAAAGAATGCATAACTTTTTGCCATAATAAAGGGAAATTTCTTCATTTTTGCTCCAAAATAAGGGGAATTTCTGCTGTTTTGCCTCTAAATAAGTGGAATTTCTGTCTTTTTCCCCCAAAACAAAGAGAATTTCTGTCTTTTTTGCCCAAAAATAAGGAAAATTTCTTACTTATTACCCTGAAATAAATGATGTTTCTGCAATTTTGCCCCAAAATAAGAGAAATTTCTGCCTTTTTGGCTCCAAATTAGGGGAATTTGAGCCTTTTTTCCTCAAAATAAAGGGAATTTCTGCATTTATGCCCCAAAATATGGGAAATATCTGCCTCTTGGCCCCAAAATAAGAAAAATTTCTGCAATTTTGTACCAAAATAAAAAAAAAATTTCTGCCTTTTTTTCCCAAAATAAGAAAATTTCTGCTTTTTTCTGAAATAAGTGAAATTTCTGCAATTTTGCCCCAAAATAAGTGAAATTGCTGCAATTTTGCCCGAAAATAAAGGAATTTTCTGGAATTTTGCCCCAAAATAAGTGGAATTTCTGACTTTTGCCCCAAAATAAGGAGAATTTCTGTCTTTTTGCCCTAACATATAGGGAATTTCTGCCTTTTTGCACCACAATTAGCGGAATTTCTGCAATTTTGCTCCAAAATACTGGGAATTTCTGCTTTTAGCCCAAAATAAGTGGAATGTATACCTTTTGCCACAAAAAAAGGGAAATTTCTTCATTTTTGCTCCAAAATAAGGGGGAATTTCTGCTTTTTTGCCTATAAATAAGTGGAATTTCTGTCTTTTTCCCCCAAAACAAAGGGAATTTCTGTCTTTTTTGCCGCAAAATAAGGAAAATTTCTGAATTATTACCCTGAAATAAGTTAAATTTCTGCAATTTTTCCTCAAAATTAGGGAAATTTCTGCCTTTTTGCCCTCAAATAGGAGTAATTTCAGCCTTTTTACCTCAAAATAAGGGGAATTTCTGCATTTTTGCCCCAAAATACAAGGAATTTCTGTCTTTTTGCCCGAAAATAATAAGAATGCATACTTTTTTGCCATAAAAAAGGGAAATTTCTTCACTTTTGCTCCAAAATAAGGGGAATTTCTGCTTTTATGCCTCTAAATAAGTGGAATTTCTGTCTTTTTCCCCCAAAACAAAGGGAATATCTGTCTATTTTGCCCCAAAATAAGGAAAATTTCTGTTTTATTACCCTGAAATAAGTGAAATTTCTGCAATTTTGCCTCAAAATAAGTGAAATTATTGGAATTTTGCCCCAAAATAAGTGGAATTTCTGAGTTTTGACACAAAATAAGGAGAATTTCTGTCTTTTTGCCCCAACATATATGGAATTTCTGCCTTTTGCCCCACAATTAGAAGAATTTCTGTAATTTTGCTCCAAAATACAGAGAATTTCTGCCTTTTTGCCCGAAAATAAGAAGAATGCATACCTTTTTCCCATAAGAAGGGAAATTTCTTTATTTTTGCTCCAAAATAAGGGGAATTTCTGCTTTTTTGCCTCTAAATTAGTGGAATTTCTGTTTTTTTCCCCCAAAACAAAGGGAATTTCTGTCTTTTTTGCCCCAAAATAAGGAAAATTTCTGACTTAAAACCCTGAAGTAAGTATAATTTCTGAAATTTTGCCCCAAAATAATGGAAATTTCTGCCTTTTGGCACCCAAATATGAAGAATTTCAGCCTTTTTACCTCAAAATAATAGGAATTTCTGTATTTTTGCCACAAACGATTAAGAATTTCTGCCTTTTTGCCCCAAAATAAGGAAAATTTCTGACTTTTTGCCCTGAAATAAGTTAAATTTCTAAATTTTTTCCCCAAAATAATGGAAATGTCTGCTTTTTGCCCCAAAATAAGGGGAATTTCTTACTTTTCCCCCCAAATAAGGGGATTTTCAGCCTTTTTACCTCAAAATAAGGAGAATTTTGCATTTTTGACCCAAAATATGTGAAATTTCTGCCTTTTTGCACAAAATAAGAAAAATTTCTGCTATTTTGTACCATAATAAAAGAAATTTCTGCTTCTTTGCCCTGAAATAATTGAAATTTCTGCAATTTTGCCCCAAAATGAGTGAAATTTCTGCAATTTTGACCCAAAATAAGGGAAATTTCTGGAATTTTCCCCCAAAATAAGTGGAATTTCTGTGTTTTGCCCCAAAATAAGGAGAATTTCTGTCTTTTTGCCCCAACATATAGGGAATTTCTGCCTTTTTGCCCCACAATTAGGGGAATTTCTGCAATTTTGCTCCAAAATATGGGGAATTTCTGCCTTTTTGCCCGAAAATAAGAAGAATGCATACCTTTTTGCCATAAAAAGGAAATTTCTGCAATTTTGCTCCAAAATAAGGGGAATTTCTGCTTTTTTGTCTCTAAATAAGTGGAATTTCTGTCTTTTCCCCCCAAAACAAAGGGAATTTCTGTCTTTTTTGCCCCAAAATAAGGAAAATTTCTGACTTATTACCCTGAAATAAGTGAAATTTCTGCAATTTTGCCCAAAAATAAGGGGAAATTTCTGCCTTTTGCCCTCAAATAAAGAAAATTTCAGCCTTATTATCTCTAAATATGGGGAATTTTTGCTTTTTTGCCTTCCAATAAGTGGAATTTCTTTCCTTTTCCCCCAAAACAAAAAGAATTTCTGTCTTTTTATTCCTAAAATAAGGAAAATTTCTGACTTATTACACTGAAATAAGTGAAATTTCTGCAATTTTGCCCCAAAATAAGGGAAATTTCTGCCTTTTTGCCCCCAAATACGGGGATCTTCAGCCTTTTTACCTCAAAATAAGGGGAATTTCTGCATTTTTTCCCCAAAATATGGGAAATTTCTGCCTTTTTGCCCCAAAATAAGAAAATTTCTGCTTTTTTCCATGAAATGAGTGAAATTTCTGCAATTTTGCCCCAAAATAAGTGAAATTTGCAATTTTGCCCCAAAATAAGGGAAATTTCTGGAATTTTGCCCCAAAATAAGTGGAATTTCTGAGTTTTGCCCCAAAATAAGGAGAATTTCTGTCTTTTTGCCCCAACATATAGAGAATTTTGCCTTTTTGCTTCACAATTAGGGGAATTTCTGCAATTTTGCTCCAAAATACGGGGAACTTCTGCCTTTTTGCCCGAAAATAAGAAGAATGCATACCTTTTTGCCATAAGAAAGGTAAATTTCTGCAATTTTGCTCCAATATAAGGGTAATTTCTGCTTTTTTGCCCCTAAATAAGTGGAATTTCTGTCTTTTTCCCCCAAAACAAAGGGAATTTCTGTCTTTTTTGCCCCAAAACAAGGAAAATTTCTGACTTATTACCCTGAAGTTAGTGAAGTTTCTGCAATTTTGCCCCAAAATAAGGGAAATTTCTGCCTTTTTGCCCCCAAATAAGGGGAATTTCAGCCTTTTTACCTCAAAATAAGGGGAATTTCTGCATTCTTGCCACAAAATATTGGGAATTTCTTCCTTTATGCCCCAAAATAAGGAAAATTTCTGACTTTTTGCACTGAAATAAGTTAAATTTCTAAAATTTTTCCGCAAAATAAGGGAAATGTCTGCTTTTTGCCCCAAAATAATGGGAATTTCTTACTTTTTGCACCCAAATATTGGGAATTTCAGCCTTTTTACCTCAAAATAAGGGAAATTTCTGCATTCTTGCCCCAAAATATGGGAAATTTCTGCCTTTTGCCCAAAATAAGAAAAATTCTGCTTTTTTTCCATGAAATAAGTGAAATTTCTGCAATTTTGCCCCAAAATAACGGAAATTTCTGGAATTTTGCCCCAAAATAAGTGGAATTTCTTAGTTTTGCCTCAAAATAAGGAGAATTTCTGTATTTTTGCCCCAACATATAGGGAATTTCTGCCTTTTTGCCCCACAATTAGGGGAATTTCTGTAATTTTGCTCCAAAATACGGGGAATTTCTGCCTTTTTGCCCGAAAATAAGAAGAATGCATACCTTTTTGCCATAAAAAGGAAAATTTCTTCATTTTTGCTCCAAAATAAGGGGAATTTCTCCTTTTTCGCCTCTAAATTAGTGGAATTTCTGTCTTTTTCCCCCAAAACAAAGGGAATTTCTGTCTTTTTTGCCCCAAAATAAGGAAAATTTCTGACTTATTACCCTGAAATAAGTGAAATTTCTGCAATTTTGCCCCGAAATAAGGGGAAATTTCTGCCTTTTGCCCCCAAATAAGGAAAATTTCAGCCTTATTACCTCTAACTATGGGGAATTTCTGCTTTTTTGCCTCCCAGTAAGTGGAATTTCTTTCCTTTTCCCCCAAAACAAAAAGAATTTCTGTCTTTTTATTCCCAAAATAAGGAAAATTTCTGACTTATTACACTGAAATATGTGAAATTTCTGCAATTTTGCCCCAAAATAAGGGAAATTTCTGCCTTTTTGTCCCCAAATACGGGGAACTTCAGCCTTTTTACCTCAAAATAAGGGGAATTTCTGCATTTTTTCCCCAAAATATGGGAAATTTCTGCCTTTTTGCCCCAAAATAAGAAAATTTCTGCTTTTTTCCATGAAATAAGTGAAATTTCTGCAATTTTGCCCCAAAATAAGTGAAATTTCTGCAATTTTGCGCCAAAATAAAGGAAATTTCTGGAATTTTGCCCCAAAATAAGTGGAATTTCTGAGTTTTGCCCCAAAATGAGGAGAATTTCTATCTTTTTGCCCCAACATATAGGGAATTTCTGCCTTTTTGCTTCACAATTACAGGAATTTCTGCAATTTTGATCCAAAATACGGGGAATTTCTGACTTTTTGCCTAAAAATAAGAAGAATGCATACATTTTTGCCATAAAAAAGGAAAATTTCTGCAATTTTGCTCCAATATAAGGGGAATTTCTGCTTTTTTGCCTCTAAATAAGTGGAATTTCTGTATTTTCCCTCCAAAACAAAGGGAATTTCTGTCTTTTTTGCCCCAAAACAAGGAAAATTTCTGACTTATTACCCTGAAGTAAGTGAAGTTTCTGCAATTTTGCCCCAAAATAAGGGAAATTTCTGCCTTTTTGCCCCCAAATAAGGGGAATTTCAGCCTTTTTACCTCAAAATAAGGGGAATTTCTGCATTCTTGCCACAAAATATTGGGAATTTCTGCCTTTTTGCCCCAAAATAAAGAAAATTTCGGACTTTTTGCACTGAAATAAGTTAAATTTCTAAAATTTTTCCCCAAAATAAGGTAAATGTCTGCTTTTTGCCCCAAAATAATGAAAATTTCTTACTTATTGCCCCCAAATAATGGGAATTTAAGCATTTTTACCTCAAAATAAGGGGAATTTCTGCATTCTTGCCCCAAAATATGGGAAATTTCTGCCTTTTTGCCCAAAATAAGAAAAATTCTGCTTTTTTCTATGAAATAAGTGAAATTTCTGCAATTTTACCCCAAAATAAGTGAAATTTCTGGAATTTTGCCCCAAAATAAGGGAAATTTCTGGAATTTTGCCCCAAAATAAGTGGAATTTCTGAGATTTGCCTCAAAATAAGGAGAATTTCTGCCTTTTTGCCCCAACATATAGGGAATTTCTGCCTTTTTGCCCCACAATTAGGGGAATTTCTGCAATTTTGCTCCAAAATACGGGTAATTTCTGCCTTTTTGCCCGAAAATAAGAAGAATGCCTACCTTATTGCCATAAAAGGGAAATTTCTTCATTTTTGCTCCAAAATAAGGGGAATTTCTGCTTTATTGCCTCAAAATTAGTGGAATTTCTGTCTTTTTCCCCCAAATCTAAGAGAATTTCTGTCTTTTTTGCCCCAAAATAAGGAAAATTTCTGACTTATTACCCTGAAATAAGTGAAATTTCTGCAATTTTGCCCCAAAATAAGGGGAAATTTCTGCCTTTTGCCCCCAAATAAAGAAAATTTCAGCCTTATTACCTCTAAATATGGGGAATTTCTGCTTTTTTGCCTCCCAATAAGTGGAATTTCTTTCCTTTTCCCCCAAAACAAAAAGAATTTCTGTCTTTTTATTCCCAAAATAAGGAAATTTCTGCCTTATTACACTGAAATAAGTGAAATTTCTGCAATTTTGCCCCAAAATAAGGGAAATTATTGCAATTTTGCCCCAAAATAAGGGAAATTTCTGGAATTTTGCATCAAAATAAGTGGAATTTCTGAGTTTTGCCCCAAAATAAGGAGAATTTTTGTCTTTTTGCCCCAACATATAAGGAATTTCTGCTTTTTTGCCCAACAATTAGGGGAATTTTTGCAATTTTGCTCCAAAATACGGGGAATTTCTGCCTTTTTGTACGAAAATAAGAAGAATGCATAAATTTTTGCCATATAAAAAGGAAATTTTTTCATTTTTGCTCCAAAATAAGGGGAATTTCTGCTTTTTTGTCTTTAAATAAGTGGAATTTCTGTCTTTTTCCCCAAAAACAAAGGGAATTTCTGTCTTTTTTGCCCCAAAATAAGGAAAATTTCTGACTTATTACCCTGAAGTAAGTGAAATTTCTGCAATTTTGCTCCAAAATAAGGGAAATTTTTGCCTTTTTGCTCCCAAATAAGGGGAATTTCAGCCTTTTTACCTCAAAATAAGGGGAATTTCTGCATTCTTGCCACAAAATATTGGGAATTTCTGCCTTTTTGCCCTAAAAAAAGGAAAATTACTGACGTTTTGCCCTGAAATAAGTTAAATTTCTAAAATTTTCCACAAAATAAGGGAAATGTCTGCTTTTTGCCCCCAAATAATGCGAATTTTTTACTTTTTGCCCCCAAATAAGAAGAATTTCAGCCTTTTTACCTCAAAATAAGGGGAATTTCTGCATTTTTGCCCCAAAATATGAGAAATTTCTGACTTTTTGCCCCAAAATAAGAAAATTTCTCATTTTTTCCCCTGAAATAAGTGAAATTTCTGCAATTTTGCCCCAAAATAAGGGAAATTTCTGGAATTTTGCCCCAAAATAAGTGGAATTTCTGAGTTTTGACCCAAAATGAGGAGAATTTCTGTCTTTTTGCCCCATCATATAGGAAATTTCTGCTTTTTTGCCTAACAATTAGGGGAATTTCTGCAATTTTGCTCCAAAATACAGGGAATTACTGCCTTTTTGTACGAAAATAAGAAGAATGCATACCTTTTTGCCATAAAAAAGGGAAATTTCATCATTTTTGCTCCAAAATAAGGGGAATTTCTGCTTCTTTTCCTCTAAATAAGTGGAATTTCTGTCTTTTTCTCCCAAAACAAAGGGAATTTCTGTCTTTTTTGCTCCAAAATATAAACAATCTCTGACTTATTACCCTGAAATAAGTGAAATTTCTGCAATTTTGCCCCAAAATAAGGGTAATTTCTGCCTTTTTGCCCCCAAATACGGGGAATTTCAGACTTTTTATTTCAAAATAAGTGAATTTCTGCATTTTTGCACCAAAATATTGGAAATTTCTGCCTTTTTGCCCCAAATTAAGAAAATTTCTCCTTTTTCCATGAAATAAGTGAAATTTCTGCAATTTTTCCCCAAAATTAATGAAATTTCTGCAATTTTGCCCCCAAATACGGAAATTTCTGGAATTTTGCCCCAAAATAAGTGGAATTTCTGAGCTTTGCCTCAAAATAAGGAGAATTTCTGCCTTTTTGCCCCAACATATAGGGAATTTCTGCCTTTTTGCCCCACAATTAGGGGAATTTCTGCAATTTTGCTCCAAAATATGGGGAATTTCTGCCTTTTTGCCTCTAAATTAGTGGAATTTCTGTCTTTTTCCCCCAAAACAAAGGGAATTTCTGTCTTTTTTGCTCCAAAATAAGGAAAATTTCTGACTTATTACCCTGAAATAAGTGAAATTTCTGCAATTTTGCCCCAAAATAAAAGGAAATTTCTGCCTTTTGCCCCCAAATAAGGAAAATTTCAGCCTTATTACCTCTAAATATGGGGAATTTCTGCTTTTTTGCCTCCCAATAAGTGGAATTTCTTTCC
Organism: Micromys minutus; assembly: GCF_963924665.1. NCBI lineage: Eukaryota > Metazoa > Chordata > Mammalia > Rodentia > Muridae > Micromys > Micromys minutus. The sequence continues at coordinate 960,859 of NW_027667727.1, forward strand.
TTTTCCCCCAAAACAAAAAGAATTTCTGTCTTTTTATTCCCAAAATAAGGAAATTTCTGCCTTATTACACTGAAATAAGTGAAATTTCTGCAATTTTGCCCCAAAATAAGGGAAATTTCTGCCTTTTTGCCCCCAAATACGGGGAACTTCAGCCTTTCTACCTCAAAATAAGGGGAATTTCTGCATTTTTTCCCCAAAATATGGGAAATTTCTTCCTTTTTGCCCTAAAATAAGAAAATTTCTGCTTTTTTCCATGAAATAAGTGAAATTTCTGCAATTTTGCCCCAAAATAAGTGAAATTTCTGCAATTTTGCGCCAAAATAAGGGAAATTTCTGGAATTTTGACCCAAAATAAGTGGAATTTCTGAGTTTTGCCCCAAAATAAGGAGAATTTCTGTCTTTTTGCCCCAACATATAGGGAATTTCTGCCTTTTGACTTCACAATTAGGGGAATTTCTGCAATTTTGCCTCAAAAATACGAGGAATTTCTGACTTTTTGCCTAAAAATAAGAAGAATGCATACATTTTTGCCATAAAAAAGGAAAATTTCTGCAATTTTGCTCCAATATAAGGGGAATTTCTGCTTTTTTGCCTCTAAATAAGTGGAATTTCTGTCTTTATCTCCCAAAACAAAGGGAATTTCTGTCTTTTTTGGCCCAAAACAAGGAAAATTTCTGACTTATTACCCTGAAGTAAGTGAAGTTTCTGCAATTTTGCCCCAAAATAAGGGAAATTTCTGCCTTTTTGCCCCCAAATAAGGGGAATTTCAGCCTTTTTACCTCAAAATAAGGAAAATTTCTGCATTCTTGCCACAAAATATTGGGAATTTCTGACTTTTTGCCCCAAAATAAGGAAAATTTCTGACTTTTTGCACTGAAATAAGTTAAATTTCTAAAATTTTTCCCCAAAATAAGGGAAATGTCTCATTTTTGCCCAAAAATAATGGGAATTTCTTACATTTTGCCCCCAAATAATGGGAATTTCAGTCTTTTTACATCAAAATAAGGGGAATTTCTGCATTCTTGCCGCAAAATATGGGAAATTTCTGCCTTTTTGCCCAAAATAAGAAAAATTCTGCTTTTTTCCATGAAATAAGTGAAATTCCTGCAATTTTGCCCCAAAATAAGTGAAATTTCTGCAATTTTGCCCCAAAATAAGGGAAATTTCTGGAATTTTGCCCCAAAATAAGTGGAATTTCTGAGTTTTGCCTCAAAATAAGGAGAATTTCTGTATTTTTGCCCCAACATATAGGGAATTTCTGCCTTTTTGCCCCACAATTAGGGGAATTTTTGTAATTTTGCTCCAAAATACGAGGAATTTCTGCCTTTCTTTCCCGAAAATAAGAAGAATGCATACCTTTTGCCATAAAAAGGGAAATTTCTTCATTTTTGCTCCAAAATAAGGGGAATTTCTGCATTTTTGCCCCAAAATATGGGAAATTTCTGACTTTTTGCCCCAAAATAAAAAAATTTCTCCTTTTTCTCCTGAAATAAGTGAAATTTCTGCAATTTTGCCCCAAAATAAGGGAAATTTCTGGAATTTTGCCCCAAAATAAGTGTAATTTCTAAGTTTTGACCCAAAATGAGGAGAATTTCTGTCTTTTTGCCCCAACATATAGGGAATTTCTAATTTTTGGCCTAACAATTAGAGGAATTTCTGCAATTTTGCTTCAAAATACAGGGAATTTCTGCCTTTTTGTACGAAAAAAGAAGAATGCATACCTTTTTGCCATAAAAAAGGGAAATTTCTTCATTTTTGCTCCAAAATAAGGGGAATTTCTGCTTTTTTTCCTCTAAATAAGTGGAATTTCTGTCTTTTTCCCCCAAGACAAAGGGAATTTCTGTCCTTTTTGCTCCAAAATAAAAACAATTTCTGACTTACTACCCTGAAATAAGTGAAATTTCTGCAATTTTGCCCCAAAATAAGGGAAATTTCTGGAATTTTGCCCCAAAATAAGTGGAATTTCTGAGTTTTGCCTCAAAATAAGGAAAATTTCTGTATTTTTACCCCAACATATAGGGAATTTCTGCCTTTTTGCCCCACAATTAGGGGAATTTCTGTAATTTTGCTCCAAAATACGGGGAATTTCTGCCTTTTTGCCCGAAAATAAGAAGAATGCATACCTTTTTGCCATAAAAAGGGAAATTTCTTCATTTTTGCTCCAAAATAAGGGGAATTTCTGCTTTTTTGCCTCTAAATTAGTGGAATTTCTGTCTTTTTCCCCCAAAACAAAAGGAATTTCTGTCTTTTTTGCCCCAAAATAAGGAAAATTTCTGACTTATTTCCCTGAAATAAGTGAAATTTCTGCAATTTTGCCCCAAAATAAGGAAAAATTTCTGCCTTTTGCCCCCAAATAAGGAAAATTTCAGCATTATTACCTCTAATTATGGGGAATTTCTGCTTTTTTGCCTCCCAATAAGTGGAATTTCTTTCCTTTTCCCCAAAAACAAAAAGAATTTCTGTCTTTTTATTCCCAAAATAAGGAAAATTTCTGACTTATTACACTGAAATATGTGAAATTTCTGCAATTTTGCCCCAAAATAAGGGAAATTTCTGCCTTTTTGCCCCCAAATACGGGGAACTTCAGCCTTTCTACCTCAAAATAAGGGGAATTTCTGCATTTTTTCCCCAAAATATGGGAAATTTCTGCCTTTTTGCCCCAAAATAAGAAAATTTCTGCTTTTTTCCATGAAATAAGTGAAATTTCTGCAATTTTGCCCCAAAATAAGTGAAATTTCTGCAATTTTGCGCCAAAATAAGGGAAATTTTTGGAATTTTGCCCCAAAATGATTGGAATTTCTGAGTTTTGCCCCAAAATAAGGAGAATTTCTGTCTTTTTGCCCCAACATATAGGGAATTTCTGCCTTTTTGCTTCACAATTAGGGGAATTTCTGCAATTTTGCTCCAAAATACGGGGAATTTCTGCCTTTTTGCCTGAAAATAAGAAGAATGCATACATTTTTCCATAAAAAAGGAAAATTTCTGCAATTTTGCTCCAATAGAAGGGGAATTTCTGCTTTTTTGCCTCTAAATAAGTGGAATTTCTGTCTTTTTCCCCCAAAACAAAGGGAATTTCTGTCTTTTTTGCCCCAAAACAAGGAAAATTTCTGACTTATTACCCTGAAGTAAGTGAAGTTTCTTCAATTTTGCCCCAAAATAAGGGAAATTTCTGCCTTTTTGCCCCCAAATAAGGAGAATTTCAGCCTTTTTACCTCAAAATAAGGGGAATTTCTGCATTCTTGCCACAAAATATTGGGAATTTCTGCCTTTTTGCCCCAAAATAAGGAAAATTTCTGAATTTTGCACTGAAATTAGTTAAATTTCTAAAATTTTTTCCCCAAAATAAGGGAAATGTCTGCTTTTTGCCCCAAAATAATGGGAATTTCTTACTTTTTGCCCCCAAATAATGGGAATTTCAGCCTTTTTACCTCAAAATAAGGGGAATTTCTGCATTCTTGCCCCAAAATATGAAAAATTTCTGCCTTTTTGCCCAAAATAAGAAAAATTCTGCTTTTTTTCCATGAAATAAATGAAATTTCTGCAATTTTGCCCCAAAATAACTGAAATTTCTGCAATTTTGCCCCAAAATAAGGGAAATTTCTGGAATTTTGCCCCAAAATAAGTGGAATTTCTGAGTTTTGCCTCAAAATAAGGAGAATTTCTGTATTTTTGCCCCAACATATAGGGAATTTCTGCCTTTTTGCCCCACAATTAGGGGAATTTCTGTAATTTTGCTCCAAAATACGAGGAATTTCTGCCTTTCTTTCCCGAAAATAAGAAGAATGCATACCTTTTGCCATAAAAAGGGAAATTTCTTCATTTTTGCTCCAAAATAAGGGGAATTTCTGCATTTTTGCCCCAAAATATGGAAAATTTCTGACTTTTTGCCCCAAAATAAAAAAATTTCTCCTTTTTCTCCTGAAATAAGTGAAATTTCTGCAATTTTGCCCCAAAATAAGGGAAATTTCTGGAATTTTGCCCCAAAATAAGTGTAATTTCTGAGTTTTGACCCAAAATGAGGAGAATTTCTGTCTTTTTGCCCCAACATATAGGGAATTTCTAATTTTTGGCCTAACAATTAGAGGAATTTCTGCAATTTTGCTTCAAAATACAGGGAATTTCTGCCTTTTTGTACGAAAAAAGAAGAATGCATACCTTTTTGCCATAAAAAAGGGAAATTTCTTCATTTTTGCTCCAAAATAAGGGGAATTTCTGCTTTTTTTCCTCTAAATAAGTGGAATTTCTGTCTTTTTCCCCCAAGACAAAGGGAATTTCTGTCCTTTTTGCTCCAAAATAAAAACAATTTCTGACTTATTACCATGAAATAAGTGAAATTTCTGCAATTTTGCCCAAAAATAAGGGAAATTTCTGCCTTTTTGCCCCCAAATACGGGGAATTTCAGACTTTTTATTTCAAAATAAGGGGAATTTCTGCATTTTTGCACCAAAATATAGGAAATTTCTGCATTTCTTGCCCCAAAATAAGAAAATTTCTGCTTTTCTCCATGAAATTAGTGAAATTTCTGCAATTTTGCCCCAAAATTAATGAAATTTCTGCAATTTTGCCCCAAAATAACAGAAATTTCTGGAATTTTGCCCCAAAATAAGTGGAATTTCTGAGTTTTGCCACAAAATAAGGAGAATTTCTGCCTTTTTGCCCCAACATATAGGGAATTTCTGCCTTTTTGCCCCACAATTAGGGGAATTTCTGCAATTTTGCTCCAAAATACGGGGAATTTCTGCCTTTTTCCGAAAATGAGAAGAATGCCTACCTTATTGCCATAAAAAAGGTAAATTTCTGCAATTTTGCTCCAAAATAAGGGGAATTTCTGCTTTTTTGCCTCTAAATTAGTGGAATTTCTGTGTTTTTCCTCCAAAACAAAGGGAATTTCTGTCTTTTTTGCCCCAAAATAAGGAAAATTTCTGACTTATTACCCTGAAATAAGTGAAATTTCTGCAATTTTGCCCCAAAATAAGAGAAATTTCTGCCTTTTTGCCGCCAAATAACGGGAATTTCAGTCTTTTTACCTCAAAATAAGGGGAATTTCTGCATTTTTGCCCCAAAATAAGGGATATTTCTGCCTTTTTGTCCCAAAATAAGAAAAATTCTGCAATTTTTTACCAAAATAAAAGAAATTTTTGCCTTTTTGCCCCAAAATAAGAAAATTTCTGCTTTTTTTGTGAAATAAGTGAAATTTCTGCAATTTTGCCCCAAAATATGTGAAATTTCTGCAATTTTGCCCGAAAATAAGGGAATTTTCTGGAATTTTGCCCCAAAATAAGTGGAATTTCTGAGTTTTGCCCCAAAATAAGGAGAATTTCTGTCTTTTTGCCCTAACATATAGGGAATTTCTGCCTTTTTGCCCCACAATTAGGGGAATTTCTGCAATTTTGCTCCAAAATACGGGGAATTTCTGCTTTTTAGCCCGAAAAAAAGTGGAATGTATACCTTTTGCCAAAAAAAAAGGGAAATTTCCTCATTTTTGCTCCAAAATAAGGGGAATTTCTGCTTTTTTGCCTATAAATAAGTGGAATTTCTGACTTTTTCCCCCAAAACAAAGGGAATTTCTGTCTTTTTTGCCCCAAAATAAGGAATATTTCTGACTTATTACCCTGAAGTAAGTGAAATTTCTGCAATTTTGCCCCAAAGTAAGGGAAATTTCTGTCTTTTGGCCCCCAAATAAGGGAATTTCAGGCTTTTTACCTCAAAATAATAGGAATTTCTGTATTTTTGCCACAAACGATTAAGAATTTCTGCCTTTTTGCCCGAAAATAAGAAAAATTTTTGACTTTTTGCCCTGAAATAAGTGAAATTTCTGCAATTTTGCCCCAAAATAAGTGAAATTTCTGTAATTTTGCCCCAAAATAAGGGAAATTTCTGGAATTTTGCCCCAAAATAAGTGGAATTTCTGAGTTTTGCCCCAAAATAAGGAGAATTTCTGTCTATATGCCCCAACACATAGGGAATTTCTGACTTTTTGCCCGACAATTAGGGGAATTTCTGCATTTTTGCTGCAAAATACGGGGAATTTCTGCCTTTTTGCCCGAAAATAAGAAGAATGCATACCTTTATGTCATAAAAAGGGAAATTTCTTCATTTATGCTCCAAAATAAGGAGAATTTCTGCTTTTTTGCCTCTAAATAAGTGGAATTTCTGTCTTTCTCCCCCAAAACAAAGGGAATTTCTGTCTTTTTTGCCCCAAAATGAGGAAAATTTCTGACATTACCCTGAAGTAAGTGAAATTTCTGCAATTTTTCTGCAAAATAAGGGAAATTTCTGCTTTTTTGCCTTCAAATAAGAGGAATTTCAGCCTTTTTACCTCTAAATAAGGGGAATTTCTGCATTTTTGTCAAATATATTAGGAATTTCTGCATTTTTGCCCCAAAATAAGGAAATTTTCTGAATTTTTGCCCTGAAATAAGTTAAATTTCTAAACTTTTTTCCCAAAATAATAGAAATGTCTGCTTTTTGCCCTAAAATAATGGGAATTTCTTAATTTTTGCCCCCAAATAAGGGGAATTTCAGCCTTTTTACCTCAAAATAAGGGGAATTTCTGCATTTTTGCCCCAAAATAAGAAAAATTTCTGCAATTTTGTACCAAAATAAAAGAAATTTCTGCCTTTTTGCCACAAAATATAAAAATTTCTGCTTTTTTCCCCTGAAACAAGTGAAATTTCTGCAATTTTGCTCCAAAATAATTGACATTATTGCAATTTTGCCCCAAAATGAGGGAAATTTCTCAAATTTTGCTTCAAAATAAGTGGAATTTCTGAGTTTTGCCCCAAAATAAGGAGAATTTCTGTCTTTTTGCCCCAACATTTAGGGAATTTCTGCTTTTTTGCCCAACAATTAGGGGAATTTTGCAATTTTGCTCCAAAATACGGGGAATTTTTCCTTTTTGTACGAAAAAAAGATGAATGCATACCTTTTTGCCATAAATAAAGGAAATTTCTTCATTTTTGCTCCAAAATAAGGGGAATTTCTGCATTTTTGCCTTTAAATAAGTGGAATTTCTGTCTTTTTCCCCCAAAACAAAGGGTATTTCTGTCTTTTTTGCCCCAAAAAAGGAAAATTTCTGACTTATTACCCTGAAATAAGTGAAATTTCTGCAATTTTGCCTCAAAATAAGGGAAATTTCTGCCTTTTTGCCCTCAAAAAAGGGGAATTTCAGTCTCTTTAACTCAAAATAATGAGAATTTCTGCATATTTGCCCCAAAATATGGAAAATTTCTGCCTTTTTGTCTCAAAATAAGAAAAATTACTGCAATTTTGTACCAAAATAAAAGAAATTTCTGCCTTTTTGCAACAAAATAAGAAAATTTCTGCTTTTTTTTCTGAAATAAGTGAAATTTCTGCAATTTTGCCACAAAATAAGTGAAATTTCTGCAATTTTGCCCCAAAATAAGGGAAGTTTCTGGAATTTTGCTCCAAATTAATTGGAATATCTGAGTTTTACCCCAAAATAAGGAGAATTTCTGTCTTTTTGCCCCAACATATAGGGAATTTCTGCCTTTTTACCCCACAATTAGGGGAATTTCTGTAATTTTGCTCCAAAATACGGGGATTTTCTGTTTTTTTGTCCAAAATAAGAAGACTGCATACCTTTTTGCTATAAAAAAGGGAAATTTCTTTATTTTTGCTCCAAAATAAGGGGAATTTCTGCTTTTTGCCTCTAAATAAGTGGAATTTCTGTTTTCTCCCCCAAAACACAGGGAATTTCTGTCTTTTTTGCCACAAAATAAGGAAAATTTCTTACATATTACCCTGAAGTAAGTGAAATTTCTACAATTTTACCCCAAAATAAGGGAAATTTCTGCCTTTTTGCCCCCAAATAAGGGGAATTTCAGCCTTTTTACCTCAAAATAAAAGGAATTTCTGCATTTTTGCCACAAAATATTAGGAATATCTGCTTTTTTGCCCCAAAATAAAAAAAAATTCTGACTTTTTGCTCTGAAATAAGTTAAATTTCTAAAATTTTTTCCCAAAATAAGGGAAATGTCTGCTTTTTGCCCCAAAAAAGGGGAATTTCTTACTTTTTGCCCCTAAATAAGGGGAATTTCAGCCTTTTTACCACAAAATAAGGGGAATTTCTGCATTTTTGACCCAAAATATGGGAAATCTCTGCCTTTTTGCCCAAAATAAGAAATATGTCTGCAATTTTGTACCAAAATAAAAGACATTTCTTTTTTTTGCCCCAAAATAAGAAAATTTCTGCTTTTTATCCCTGAAATAATTAAAATTTCTGCAATTTTGCCCCAAAATAAGTGAAATTTCTGCAATTTTACCCCAAAATATGGAAAATTTCTGGAATTTTACACCAAAATAAGTGGAATTTCTGAGTTTTGCCCCAAAATAAGGAGAATTTCTGTCTTTTTTCCCCAACATATTGGAAATTTCTGCCTTTTTGCCTCACAACTATAGGAATTTCTGCAATTTTGCTTTAAAATACGGGGAATTTCTGCCTTTTTGCCCCAAAATAAGAAGAATGCATACCTTTTTTCCATAAAAAATAGAAATTTCTTCATTTTTGCTCCAAAATAAGAGGAATTTCTGCTTTTTTGCCTCTAAATATGTGGAATTTCTGTCTTTTTCCCCCAAAACAAAGGGAATTTCAGTCTTTTTTGCCCCAAAATAAGAAAAATTTCTGCCTTTTTACTGCCAAATAAGGGGAATTTCAGTCTTTTTACCTCAAAATAAGGGGAATTTCTGCATTTTTGCCCCAAAATAAGGAAAATTTCTGCCTTTTTGTCCCAAAAGAAAAAAAATTTCTGCAATTTTGTACCAAAATAAAAGAAATTTCTCCTTTTTTGCCCCAAAATAATAAAATTTCTGCTTTTTTTTTCTGAAATAAGTGAAATTTCTGCAATTTTGCCCCAAAATAAGTTAAATTTCTGCAATTTTGCCCGAAAATAAGGGAATTTTCTGGAATTTTGCCCCAAAATAAGTGGAATTTCTGAGTTTTGCCCCAAAATAAGGAGAATTTCTGTTTTTTTGCCCTAACATATAAGAAATTTCTGCCTTTTTGCCCCACAATTAGGGGAATTTCTGCAATTTTGCTTCAAAATACGGAGAATTTCTGCTTTTTAGCCCGAAAAAAAGTGGAATGTATAACTTTTGCCACAAAAAAGGAAAATTTCTTCATTTTTGCTCCAAAATAAGGGGAATTTCTGCTTTTTTGCTTATAAATAAGTGGAATTTTTGTCTTTTACCCCCAAAACAAAGGGAATTTCTGTCTTTTTTGCCCCAAAATAAGGAAAATTTCTGACTTATTACCCTGAAGTAAGTGAAATTTCTGCAATTTTGCCCCAAAGTAAGGGAAATTTCTGCCTTTTGGGCCCCAAATAAGGGAATTTCAGGCTTTTTACCTCAAAATAATAGGAATTTCTGTATTTTTGCCACAAACGATTAAGAATTTCTGCCTTTTTGCCCGAAAATAAGGAAAATTTCTGACTTTTTGCCCTGAAATAAGTTATATTTCTTAATTTTTCCCCAAAATAATGGAAATGTCTGCTTTTTGTTCCAAAATAAAGGAAATTTATTACTTTTTGCCCCCAAATAAAAGGAATTTCTACCTTTTTACCTCAAAATAAGGGGAATTTCTGCATTTTTGACCCAAAATATGGGAAGTTTCTGCCTTTTTGTTCGAAATAAGAAAAAATTCTGCTATTTTGTACCATAATAAAAGAAATTTCTGTATTTGCCCCAAAATAAGAAAATTTCTGCTTTTTTTCCCTGAAATAATTGAAATTTCTGCAATTTTGCCCCAAAATGAGTGAAATTTCTGCAATTTTGCCCCAAAATAAGGGAAATTTCTGGAATTTTCCCCCAAAATAAGTGGAATTTCTGTGTTTTGCCCTAAAATAAGGAGAACTTCTGTCTTTTTGCCCCAACATATAGGGAATTTCTGCCTTCTTGCCCCACAATTAGGGGAATTTCGGCAATTTTGCTCCAAAATACGGGGAATTTCTGTTTTTTTGCCCGAAAATAAGAAGAATGCATAACTTTTTGCCATAAAAAAGGGAAATTTCTGCAATTTTGCTCCAAAATAAGGAAAATTTCTGCTGTTTTGTCTCTAAATAAGTGGAATTTCTGTTTTTTCCCCCAAAACAAAGGGAATTTCTGTATTTTTTGCCGCAAAATAAGGAAAATTTCTGAATTATTACCCTGAAATAAGTGAAATTTCTGCAATTTTGCCCCAAAATAAGGGAAATTTCTGCCTTTTTGCCCCCAAATAAGAGGAATTTCAGCCTTTTTACCTCAAAATAAGGGAATTTCTGCATTTTTGCCAAAAATATTAGGAATTTCTGCCTTTTTGCCCCAAAATAAGGAAAATTTCTGCTTTTTTTCCCTGAAATAAGTGAAATTTCTGCAATTTTGCCCCAAAATAAGTGAAATTTCTGTAATTTAGCCCCAAAATAAGGGAAATTTCTGAAATTTTGCTCAAAATAAGTGGAATTTTTGAGATTTGCCCCAAAAATAAGGAGAATTTCTGTCTATTTGCCCCAACATATAGGGAATTTCTGCCTTTTTGCCCGACAGTTAGGGGAATTTCTGCATTTTTATGCAAAATACAGGGAATTTCTGCCTTTTTGCCTGAAAATAAGAAGAATGCATACCTTTATGTCATAAAAAGGGAAATTTCTTCATTTATGCTCCAAAATAAGGAGAATTTCTGCTTTTTTGCCTCTAAATAAGTGGAATTTCTGTCTTTCTCCCCCAAAACAAAGGGAATTTCTGTCTTTTTTGCCCCAAAATAAGGAAAATTACTGACTTATTACCCTGACATAAGTAAAATTTCTGCAATTTTGCTTCAAAATAAGGGAAATTTCTGCCTTTTTGCCACCAAATACGGGGAATTTCAGCTTTTTTACCTCAAAATAAAGGGAATTTTTGCATTTTTGCTCCAAAATATTTGAAATTTCTAAGTTTTTGCCCCAAAATAAGGTAATTTCTGCTTTTTCCCATGAAATAAGTGAAATTTCTGCAATTTTGCCCCAAAAAAAGTTAAATTTCTGTAATTTTGCCCCAAATAAGGGAAATTTCTGGAATTTTGCCCCAAAATAAGTGGAATTTCTGAGTTTTGCCTCAAAATAAGGAGAATTTCTGTCTTTTTGCCCTAACATATAAGGAATTTCTGCCTTTTTGCCCAACAATTAGGGGAATTTCTGCAATTTTGCTCCAAAATACGGGGAATTTCTGCTTTTTAGCCCGAAAATAAGGGGAATGTATACCTTTTGCCACAAAAAATGGAAATTTCTTCATTTTTGCTCCGAAATAAGGGGAATTTCTGCTTTTTTGCCTCTAAATAAGTGGAATTTCTCTTTTTTTCCCCCAAAACAAAGGGAATTTCTGTCTTTTTTTGCCCCAAAATTAGGAAAATTTCTTACTTATTACCCTGAAATAAGTGAAATTTCTGCAATTTTGCCTCAAAATAAGGGAAATTTCTGCCTTTTTGCCCCCAAATAAGGGGACTTTCTGTCTTTTTGCCCCAACATATAGGGAATTTCTGCCTTTTTGCCCCACAATTAGGGGAATTTCTGCAATTTTGCTGCAAAATACGGGGAATTTCTGCCTTTTTGCCCAAAAATAAGAAGAATGCATACCTTTTTGCCATAAAAAGTGAAATTTCTTCATTTTTGCTCCAAAATAAGGGAAATTTCTGCTTTTTTGCCTATAAATAAGTGGAATTTCTGTCTTTCTCCCCTAAAACAAAGGGAATTTCTGTCTTCTTTGCCCCAAAATAGTGAAAATTTCTGACTTATTACCCTGAAGTAAGTAATATTTCTGCAATTTTACGCCAAAATAAGGGAAATTTCTGCCTTTTGGCCCCAAAAAAGGGGAATTTCAGCCTTTTTACCTCAAAATAATAGGAATATCTGTATTTTAGCCACAAAATATTAAGAATTTCTGCCTTTTTACCCCAAATTAAGGAAAATTTCTGACTTTTTGCCCTGAAATTAGTTAAATTTCTAAATTTTTTCCACAAAATAATGGAAATGTCTGCTTTTTGTTCCAAAACAAGGGGAATTTCTTACTTTTTGCCCCCAAATAAGGGGAATTTCAGCCTTTTTACCACAAAATAAGGGGAATTTCTGCATTTTTGACCCAAAATATGGGAAATTTCTGCCTTTTTGCCAAAAATAAGAAAAATTTCTGCTATTTTGTACCATAATAAAAGAAATTTCTGTTTTTTTGCCCCAAAATAAGAAAATTTCTCCTTTTTTTCCCAGAAATAATTGAAACTTCTGCAATTTTGCCCCAAAATGAGTGAAATTTCTGCAATTTTGCCCAAAATAAGGGAAATTTCTGGAATTTTCCTTCAAAATAAGTGGAATTCCTGAGTTTTGCCCCAAAATAAAGAGAATTTCTGTATTTTTGCCCCAACATATAGGGAATTTCTGCCTTTTTGCCCCACAATTAGAGGAATTTCTGATATTTTGCTGCAAAATACGGGGAATTTCTGCCTTTTTGCCCGAAAATAAGAAGAATGCATAACTTTTTGCCATAAAAAAGGAAAATTTCGGCAATTTTGCTTTAAAATAAGGGGAATTTCTGCTTTTTTGCCTCTAAATAAGAGGAATTGCTGTCTTTTTCCCCCAAAACAATGGGAATTTCTGTATTTTTTGCCCCAAAATAAGGAAAATTTCTGACTTATTACCCTGAAATAAGTGAAATTTCTGCAATTTTGCCCCATAATAAGGGAAATTTCTGCCTTTTTGCCCCCAAATAAGGAAAATTTCAGCCTTTTTACCTCAAAATAACAGGAATTTCTGCATTTTTGCCAAAAAATATTTGGAATTTCTGCCTTTTTGCCACAAAATAAGGAAAATTTCTGCCTTTTTTCCTGAAATAAGTGAAATTTCTTCAATTTTGCCCCAAAATAAGTTAAATTTCTGTAATTTTGTCCAAAAATAAGGGAAATTTCTGGAATTTTGCCCCAAAATAAGTGGAATTTCTGTATTTTGCCCCAAAATAAGGAGAATTTCTGTCGTTTTGCCCCAACATATAGGGAATTTCTACTTTTTTGCCCCACAATTAGGGGAATTTCTGCAATTTTGCTGCAAAATACGGGGAATTTTTGCCTTTTTGCCCGAAAATAAGAAGAATGCATACCTTTTTGCCATAAAAAGGAAAATTTCTTCATTTTTGCTCCAAAATAAGGGGAATTTCTGCTTTTTTGCCTCTAAATAAGTGGAATTTCTGTATTTCTCCCCCAAAACAAAGGGAATTTCTGTCTTTTTTGCCCAAAATATGGAAAATTTCTGATTTATTACCCTTAAGTAAGTGAAATTTTTGCAATTTTGCCACAAAAAAAGGTAAATTCCTGCATTTTTGCCCCCAAATAAGGGGAATTTCAGCTTTTTTACCTGTAAATAAGGGGAATTTCTGCCTTTTTGACCCAAAATAAGGAAAATTTCTTAATTTTTGCCCTGAAATAAGTTAAATTTCTAAATTTTTTTTCAAAATAAGGGAAATGTCTGCTTTTTGCCCCAAAATAATGGGAATTTCTTAATTTTTGCCCCCAAATAAAAGGAATTTCAGGCTTTTTACCTCAAAATAAGGGGAATTTCTGCATTTTTGCCCGAAAATAAGAAGAATGCATAACTTTTTGCCATAAAAAAGGAAAATTTCGGCAATTTTGCTTTAAAATAAGGGGAATTTCTGCTTTTTTGCCTCTAAATAAGAGGAATTGCTGTCTTTTTCCCCCAAAACAATGGGAATTTCTGTATTTTTTGCCCCAAAATAAGGAAAATTTCTGACTTATTACCCTGAAATAAGTGAAATTTCTGCAATTTTGCCCCATAATAAGGGAAATTTCTGCCTTTTTGCCCCCAAATAAGGAAAATTTCAGCCTTTTTACCTCAAAATAACAGGAATTTCTGCATTTTTGCCAAAAAATATTTGGAATTTCTGCCTTTTTGCCACAAAATAAGGAAAATTTCTGCCTTTTTTCCTGAAATAAGTGAAATTTCTTCAATTTTGCCCCAAAATAAGTTAAATTTCTGTAATTTTGTCCAAAAATAAGGGAAATTTCTGGAATTTTGCCCCAAAATAAGTGGAATTTCTGTATTTTGCCCCAAAATAAGGAGAATTTCTGTCGTTTTGCCCCAACATATAGGGAATTTCTACTTTTTTGCCCCACAATTAGGGGAATTTCTGCAATTTTGCTGCAAAATACGGGGAATTTTTGCCTTTTTGCCCGAAAATAAGAAGAATGCATACCTTTTTGCCATAAAAAGGAAAATTTCTTCATTTTTGCTCCAAAATATGGGGAATTTCTGCTTTTTTGCCTCTAAATAAGTGGAATTTCTGTATTTCTCCCCCAAAACAAAGGGAATTTCTGTCTTTTTTGCCCAAAATATGGAAAATTTCTGATTTATTACCCTTAAGTAAGTGAAATTTTTGCAATTTTGCCACAAAAAAAGGTAAATTCCTGCATTTTTGCCCCCAAATAAGGGGAATTTCAGCTTTTTTACCTGTAAATAAGGGGAATTTCTGCCTTTTTGACCCAAAATAAGGAAAATTTCTTAATTTTTGCCCTGAAATAAGTTAAATTTCTAAATTTTTTTTCAAAATAAGGGAAATGTCTGCTTTTTGCCCCAAAATAATGGGAATTTCTTAATTTTTGCCCCCAAATAAAAGGAATTTCAGGCTTTTTACCTCAAAATAAGGGGAATTTCTGCATTTTTGCCCCAAAATATGGGAAATTTCTTATTTTTGCCCAAAATAAGAATAATTTCTGCAATTTTGTACCAAAATAAAAGAAATTTCTGCCTTTTTGCCCCAAAATAAAAAATTTCTGCTTTTTTCCCCTGAAATAAGTGAAATTTCTGCAATTTTGCCCCAAAATAAGTGAAATTATTGCAATTTTGCCCCAAAATAAAGGGTAATTTCTGGAATTTTGCTTCAAAATAAGTGGAATTTCTGAGTTTTGCCCCAAAACAAAAGAAATTTCTATCTTTTTTGCCCGAAAATAAAAAAAAAGTTCTGACTTATTACCCTGAAATAAGTGAAATTTCTGCAATTTTGCCTCAAAATAAGAGAAATTTCTGCCTTTTTGCTCCAAAATATGGGGAATTTCAGCATTTTACCTCAAAATAAGGGGAATTTCAGCCTTTTTGCACCAAAATATAGGGAATTTCTGCCTTTTTGCCACTAAATAAGAAAAATTTCTGCAATTCTGTACCAAAATAAAAGAAATTTCTAAAATTTTTCCCCAAAATAAGGGAAATTTCTGCAATTTTTCCCCAAAATAAGGGAAATTTCTGCCTTTTTGCCACAAATTAAGGGGAATTTCTGTCTTTTTGCCTCAAAATAAAAGGATTTTAAGCCTTTTTACCTCATAATAAGGGGAATCTCTGCATTTTTGCCCAAAAATATGGGGAATTTCTGCATTTTTGCCTCAAAATAAAGAAAATTTCTGCAATTTTGTACCAAAATAAAAGAAATTTTTGACTTTTTGCCCCAAAATAAGAGAAATTCCTGACTTCTTTCCCTGAAATAAGTGAAATTTCTGCAATTTTGCCCAAAATAAGAAAAATTTCTGCAATTTTGTTACAAAATAAGGGAAATTTCTGCAATTTTGCCCAAAAATAAGGGGAATTTCTGACTTTTTGCCATGAAATAAGGAGAATTTCTGTCTTTTTGCCCCAAAATAATGTGAATTTCTTCACTTTCCCTCAAAATTAAGGGAATTTGTGCAATTTTGCTTCAAAATATGGGAAATTTCTGCCTTCTTGCACCAAAATAAAGGGAATTTCTGCAATTTTTCCCCAAAATAAGGGAAAGTTCTGTCTTTTTGCCACAAAACAAAGGGAATTTCTGCATTTTTGCCCCAAAATAAAGAAAATTTCTGCAATGTTGTACCAAAATAAAAGAAATTTCTGCCTTTTTGCACAAAAATAAGAGAAATTCCTGCCTTCATTTCCTGAAATAAGTGAAATTTCTGCAATTTTGCCACAAAAAAAGACATTTCTTCATTTTAGCCCCAAAATAAGAGTAATTTCTGCCTTTTTACCTCAAAATAAGTGAAATTTCTGCCTTTTTACCCAAAAATAAACGGAATTTCTGTCTTTTTGCTCCAAAATAAAAGGAATTTTTGAATTTTGCCTTGAAATAAGTGAAATTTCTGCAATTTTGCCCCAAAATAAGGGAAATTTCTGCCTTTTTGCCACAAAATAAGGGGAATTTCTGCAATTTTGCCACAAAATAAGGGAAATTTCTGTCTTTTTGCCCCAAAATAAAAGGAATTTCAGCCTTTTTACCTCATAATAAGGGGAATCTCTGCATTTTTGCCCCAAAATATGGGGAATTTCTGCATTTTTGCCTCAAAATAAAGAAAATTTCTGCAATTTTGTACCAAAATAAGAAAAATTTTTGCAATTTTGCAACAAAATAAGGGAAATTTCTGCAATTTTGCCCCAAAATAATGGGAATTTCTAAATTTTTGCCATGAAATAAGGAGAATTTCTGTCCTTTTGCCCCAAAATAATGTGAATTTCTGCATTTTCTCTCAAAATTAGGGGAATTTGTGCAATTTTGCTTCAAAATATGGGTAATTTTAGCCTTATTGCACCAAAATAAAGGGAATTTCTGCATTTTTGCACCAATATAAAAGGAATTTCTTAGATTTTGCTCAAAATACAGAAAATTTCTGCCTTATTGCCCGAAATTAAGTGGAATTTCTGCCTTTTTGCCCTGAAATATTTGAAATTTCTGCAATTTTACCCCAAAATAAAAGGAATTTCTGTTTTTGGCCCCAAAATTAGGAGAATTTCTGCTTTTTGCCCTAAAATATGTGAAATGTGTGCAATTTTGCCCCAAATTAAGGGAAATTTCTGCCTTTTTGCCCAAAATAAGGGGAATTTCATCATTTTACCTCCAAATAAGGGGAATTTCTGCCTTTTTGCCGCAAAATATTTGGTATTTCTGCATTATTGCTTTCAAATAAGGAAAATTTCTACTTTTCTGCCCGAATTAACAAGAATTTCTGCATTTTTGCCACAAAGTAAAGAAAATTTTTGCCTTTTTGCCCTAAAATAAAGGAAATTTCAACCTTTTTACCTCAAAATAAGGGGAATTTCTGCCTTTTACCCCAAAATATGGGGAATTTCTGCTTTTTTGTTTCAAAATAAGGAAAATTTTTTCAATTTTGTACCAATATAAAAGAAATTTCTGCTTTTTGCCCCAAAATAAAAGGAATATCTGACTTTTTGCCCTGAAATAAATGAAATTTCTGCAATTTTGACCGAAAATGAGGGAAATTTGTGCCTTTTTGCCCCAAAATGTAGGGAATTTCTGCCTTTTTGCCCCAAAATATGAGGAATTTCAGCATTTTACCTCAAAATAAGGGGAATTTCAGACTTTTTGCACCTAAATATGGGGAATTTCTGCCTTTTAGGAACAAAATAAGAAAAATTTCTGCAATTCTGTACCAAAATAAAAGAAATTTCTAAAATTTTGCCTGAAAATAAGGGAAATTTCTGCAATTTTGCCCCAAAATAAGGGAAATTTCTGCCTTTTTGCCGCAAAATAAGGGGAATTTCTGTCTTTTTGCCCCAAAATAAAAGAAATTTCAGCCTTTTTACCTAATAATAAGGGGAATCTCTGTTTTTTTTTGCCCCAAAATATGGGGAATTTCTGCATTTTTGCCTCAAAATAAAAAAAATTTCTGCAATTTTGTACCAAAATAAAAGAAATTTCTGCCTTTTTGCCCCAAAATAAGAGAAATTCCTGCCTTCTTTCCCTGAAATAAGTGAAATTTCTGCAATTTTGCCCAAAATAAGAAAAATTTTTGCAATTTTGCCACAAAATAAGGGAAATTTCTGCAATTTTGCCCCAAAATAAAGGGAATTTCTGACTTTTTGCCATGAAATAAGGAGAATTTCTGACTTTTTGCCCCAAAATAAGGTGAATTTCTGCATTATCCCTCAAAATTAGGGGAATTTTTTCAATTTTGCTTCAAAATATGGGGAATTTCTGCCTTATTGCACCAAAATAAAAAGAATTTCTGCAATTTTGCCACAAAATAAAGAAAATTTCTGCAATTTTGCCCCAAAATAAGGGAAATTTCTGCCTTTTTGCCACAAAATAAGGGGAATTTCTGTCTTTTTGCCCCAAAATAAAAGGAATGTCAGCCTTTTTACCTCATAATATGGGGAATCTCTGCCTTTTTGCCCCAAAATATGGGGAATTTCTGCATTTTTGCCTCAAAATATAGAAAATTTTTGTAATTTTGTACCAAAATAAAAGAAATTTCTGCTTTTTTGCCCCAAAGTAAGAGAAATTCCTGTTTTCTTTCTCTGAAATAAGTGAAATTTCTGCAATTTTGCCCAAAATAAGAAAAATTTCTGAAATTTTGCCCCAAAATAAGGGAAATTTCTGCCTTTTTACCACAAAATAAGGGGAATTTCTGCATTTTTGCCCCAAAATAAAGAAAATTTCTGCAATGTTGTACCAAAAGTAAAGAAATTTCTGCCTTATTGCCCCAAAATAAGAGAAATTCCTTCCTTTTTTCCCCGAAATAAGTGAAATTTCTGCAATTTTGCCCAAAATAAGAAAAATTTTTGCAATTTTGCCACAAAAAAGGAAAATTTCTTCATTTTAGCCCCAAAATAAGAGTAATTTCTTTCTTTTTACCTTAAAATAAGTGAAATTCCTGCCTTTTTACCCAAAAATAAACGGAATTTCTGTCTTTTTGCCCCAAAATAAAAGGAATTTTTGAATTTTGCCTTGAAATAAGTGAAATTTCTGCAATTTTGCCCCAAAATAAGGGAAATTTTTGCCTTTTTGCCACAAAATAAGGGGAATTTCTCTATTTTTGCCTCAAAATAAAGAAAATTTCTGCAATTTTGTACCAAAATAAAAGAAATTTCTGCCTTTTTGCCCCAAAATAAGAGAAATTCCTGCCTTCTTTCGCTGAAATAAGTGAAATTTCTGCAATTTTGCCCAAAATAAGAAAAATTTTTGCAATTTTGCCACAAAATAAGGGAAATTTCTGCAATTTTGCCCCAAAATAAAGGGAATTTCTGACTTTTTCCCATGAAATAAGGAGAATTTCTGACTTTTTGCCCCAAAATAATGTGAATTTCTGCATTATCCCTCAAAATTAGGGGAATTTTTTCAATTTTGCTTCAAAATATGGGGAATTTCTGCCTTATTGCACCAAAATAAAAAGAATTTCTGCAATTTTGCCCCAAAATAAGGAAAATTTCTGCAATTTTGCCCCAAAATAAGGGAAATTTCTGCCTTTTTGCCACAAAATAAGGGGAATTTCTGTCTTTTTGCCCCAAAATAAAAGGAATGTCAGCCTTTTTACCTCATAATATGGGGAATCTCTGCCTTTTTGCCCCAAAATATGGGGAATTTCTGCATTTTTGCCTCAAAATAAAGAAAATTTTTGCAATTTTGTACCAAAATAAAAGAAATTTCTGCTTTTTTGCCCCAAAGTAAGAGAAATTCCTGTTTTCTTTCCCTGAAATAAGTGAAATTTCTGCAATTTTGCCCAAAATAAGAAAAATTTCTGAAATTTTGCCCCAAAATAAGGGAAATTTCTGCCTTTTTACCACAAAAAAAGGGGAATTTCTGCATTTTTGCCCCAAAATAAAGAAAATTTCTGCAATGTTGTACCAAAAGTAAAGAAATTTCTGCCTTTTTGCCCCAAAATAAGAGAAATTCCTTCCTTTTTTCCCTGAAATAAGTGAAATTTCTGCAATTTTGCCCAAAATAAGAAAAATTTTTGCAATTTTGCCACAAAAAAGGAAAATTTCTTCATTTTAGCCCCAAAATAAGAGTAATTTCTTTCTTTTTACCTTAAAATAAGTGAAATTTCTGCCTTTTTACCCAAAAATAAACGGAATTTCTGTCTTTTTGCCCCAAAATAAAAGGAATTTTTGAATTTTGCCTTGAAATAAGTGAAATTTCTGCAATTTTGCCCCAAAATAAGGGAAATTTTTGCCTTTTTGCCACAAAATAAGGGGAATTTCTGCATTTTTGCCCCAAAATAAAGAAAATTTCTGCAATTTTGTACCAAAATAAAAGAAATTTCTGCCCTTTTGCCCCAAAATAAGAGAATTTCCTAAGTTCTTTCCCTGAAATAATTGAAATTTCTGCAATTTTGCCCAAAATAAGAAAAATTTCTGCAATTTTGCCACAAAATAAGGGAAATTTCTGCAATTTTACCCCAAAATAAGGGGAATTTCTGACGTTATGCCCTGAAATAAAGAGAATTTCTGTCTTTTTGCCCCAAAATAATTTGAATTTTTGCATTATTCCTCAAAATTAGATGAATTTGTGCAATTTTGCTTCAAAACACGGGGAATTTCTGCCTTATTACACGAAAATAAAGGGAATTTCTGCATTTTTGCACCAATATAAGGAGAACTTCTGAGATTTTGCTCCAAAATACAGAAAATTTGTGCCTTATTGCCTAAAATTAAGTGGAATTTCTGCCATTTTGCACTGAAATATTTGAAATTTCTGCAATTATACTCTAAAATAAGGGGAATTTCTGTTTTTGGCCCCAAAATTAGGAGAATTTCTGCTTTTTGCCCAAAAATAAGGCAAATTTCTGACTTTTTGCCCTAAAATAAGTGAAATTTCTGCAATTTTGCCTTAAAATAAAAGGAATTTCTGCCTTTTGCCCAAAATAAGGGGAATTTCAGCATTTTACCCCCCCAAAAAAGAATTTCTGCCTTTTTGCCACAAAATATGGGGAATTTCTGCATTATTGCCCCCAAATAAGGAAATTTTCTGCTTTTCTGCCCCAATTAATGGGAATTTCTGCATTTTTGCCACAAAATAAAGGGAATTTCTGCCTTTTTGCCCCAAAATAAGGAGAATTTCAGCCTGTTTACCTCAAAATAAAAGGAATTTCTGCCTTTTGCCCCAAAATATAGGGAATTTCTGCCTTTTTGTTCCAAAATAAGAAAAATTTCTTCACCTTTGTACCAAAATAAAAGAAATTTCTGCTTTTTGCCCCAAAATAAAAGGAATTTCTGACTTTTTGCCCTGAAATAAATGAAATTTCTGCAATTTTGCCCAAAAAAAGGGAAATTTGTGCTTTTTTGCCACAAAATGTAGGGAATTTCTGCCTTTTTGCCCCAAAATATGGGGAATTTCATCATTTTACCTCAAAATAAGGGGAATTTCAGCCTTTTTGCACCAAAATATGGGGAATTTCTGACTTTTTGCCACAAAATAAGAAAAATTTCTGCAATTCTGTACCAAAATAAAAGAAATTTCTAAAATTTTGCCCGAAAATAAAGGAAATTTCTGCAATTTTGCCACAAAATACGGGAAATTTCTTCCTTTTTGCCACAAAATAAGGGGAATTTCTGTCTTTTTGCCCCAAAATAAAAGGAATTTCAGCCTTTTTACCTCATAATAAGGGGAATCTCTGCTTTTTTGCCCCAAAATATAGGGAATTTCTGCATTTTTGCCTCAAAATAAAGAAAATTTTTGCAATTTTGTACCAAAATAAAAGAAATTTCTGCCTTTTTGCCCCAAAATAAGAGAAATTCCTGCCTTCTTTCCCTGAAATAAGTGAATTTTCTGCAATTTTGCCCAAAATAAGAAAAATTTCTGAAATTTTGCCCCAAAATAAGGAAAATTTCTGCCTTTTTGCCACAAAATAAGGGGAATTTCTGCATTTTTGCCCCAAAATAAAGAAAATTTCTGCAATGTTGTACCAAAATAAAAGAAATTTCTGCCTTTTTGCCCCAAAATAAGAGAAATTCCTTCCTTCTTTCCCTGAAATAAGTGAAATTTCTGCGATTTTGCCCAAAATAAGAAAAATTTTTGCAATTTTGCCACAAAAAAGGTAAATTTCTTCATTTTAGCCCCAAAATAAGAGTAATTTCTGCCTTTTTACCTCAAAATAAGTGAAATTTCTGCCTTTTTACCCAAAAATAAACGCAATTTCTGTCTTTTTGCCCCAAAATAAAAGGAATTTTTGAATTTTTCCTTGAAATAAGTGAAATTTCTGCAATTTTGCCCCAAAATAAGAGAAATTTCTGCCTTTTTGCCACAAAATAAGGGGAATTTCTGCATTTTTGCCCCAAAATAAAGAAAATTTCTGGAATTTTGTACAAAAAAAAAAAGAAATTTCTGCCCTTTTGCCACAAAAAACGAGAAATTCCTGCCTTCTTTCCCTGAAATAAGTGAAATTTCTGCAATTTTGCCCAAAATAAGAAAAATGTCTGCAATTTTGCCACAAAATAAGGGAAATTTCTGCAATTTTGCCCCAAAATAAAAGGAATTTCTGACGTTATGCCCTGAAATAAGGAGAATTTCTGTCTTTTTGCCCCAAAATAATTTGAATTTCTGCATTTTCCCTCAAAATTAGATGAATTTGTGCAATTTTGCTTCAAAACAAGGGGAATTTCTGCCTTATTACACCAAAATAAAAGGAATTTCTGCATTTTTGCACCAATATAAGGGGGATTTCTGAGATTTTGCTCCAAAATACAGGAAATTTGTGCCTTATTGCCGAAAATTAAGTGGAATTTCTGCCTTTTTGCACTGAAATATTTGAAATTTCTGCAATTTTACCCTAAAATAAGGGTAATTTCTGTGTTTGGCCCCAAAATTAGGGGAATTTCTGCTTTTTGCCACAAAATAAGGCAAATTTCTGACTTTTTTCCCTAAAATAATTGAAATTTCTGCAATTTTGCCCCAAAATAAGGGGAATTTCTGCCTTTTGCCCAAAATAAGGGGAATTTCAGCATTTTACCTTCAATTAAGGGGAATTTCTGCTTTTTTGCCACAAAATATGGGGAATTTCTGCATTATAGCCCCCAAATAAGGAAAGTTTCTGCTTTTCTGCCCAAATTAATGGGAATTTCTACCTTTTTGCCACAAAATAAAAGGAATTTCTGCCTTTTTGCCACAAAATAAGGAGAATTTCAGCCTTTTTACCTCAAAATGAGGGGAATTTCTGCCTTTTGCCCCAAAATATGGGGAATTTCTGCCTTTTTGTTCTAAAATAAGAAAAATTTCTTCACCTTTGTACCAAAATAAAAGAAATTTCTGCTTTTTGCCCCAAAATAAAAAGAATTTCTGACTTTTTGCCCTGAAATAATTGAAATTTCTGCAATTTTGCCCGAAAATAAGGGAAATTTGTGACTTTTTGCCCCAAAATGTAGGGAATTTCTGCCTTTTTGCCCCAAAATATGGGGAATTTCAGCATTTTACCTCAAAAAGAGGAATTTCAGCCTTTTTGCACCAAAATATGGGGAATTTCTGCCTTTTGCCACAAAATAAGAAAAATTTCTGCAATTCTGTACCAAAATAAAAGAAATTTCTAAAATTTTGCCCGAAAATAAGGGAAATTTCTGCAATTTTGCCCCAAAATAAGGGAAATTTCTGGATTTTTGCCCCAAAATAAGGGAAATTTCTGCCTTTTTGCCACAAAATAAGGGGAATTTCTGTCTTTTTGCCCCAAAATAAAAGTAATTTCAGCCTTTTTACCTCATAATAAGGGGAATCTCTGCCTTTTTGCCCCAAAATATGGGGAATTTCTGCATTTTTGCCTCAAAATAAAGAAAATTTTTGCAATTTTGTACCAAAATAAATGAAATTTCTGCCTTTTTATCCCAAAATAAGAAAAATTCCTGCCTTCTTTCCCTGAAATAAGTGAAATTTCTGCAATTTTGCCCAAAATAAGAAAAATTTCTGCAATTTTGCCACAAAATAAGGGAAATTTTTGCAATTTTGCCCCAAAATAAGGGGAATTTCTGACTTTTTGCCGTGAAATAAGGAGAATTTCTGTCTTTTTGCCCCAAAATTATGTGAATTTCTGCATTTTCCCTCAAAATTAGGGGAATTTGTGCAATTTTGCTTCAAAATACGGGGAATTTCTGTCTTATTGCACCAAAATAAAGGGAATTTCTGCATTTTTGCACCAATATAAGGGGATTTCCTGAGATTTTGTTCCAAAATACAGAAAATTTCTGCCTTATTGCCCGAAATTAAGTGGAATTTCTGCCTTTTTGCCCTGAAATATTTGAAATTTCTCCAATTTTACCCCAAAATAAGGGAAATTTCTATTTTTAGCCCCAAAATTAGGGGAATTTCTGCTTTTTGCCCCAAAATAAGGCAAATTTCTGACTTTTTGCCCTGAAATAAGTGAAATTTCTGCAATTTTGTCCCAAAATAAGGGGAATTTCTGCCTTTTTGCCCAAAATAAAGAGAATTTCAGCATTTTACCTCCAAATAAGGGGAATTTCTGCCTTTTTGCCACAAAATATGTGAAATTACTGCCTTATTGCCTTCAAATAAGGAAAATTTCTGCTTTTGTGCCCCAATTAACAAGAATTTCTGCCTTTTTGCCACAAAGTAAAGGAAATTTTTGCCTTTTTGCCCTAAAATAAGGGGAATTTCATCATTTTTACCTCAAAATAAGAGGAATTTCTACCTTTTACTCCAAAATATGGGGAATTTCTGCCTTTTTGTTCCAAAATAAGAAAAATTTCTTCAACTTTGTACCAAAATAAAAGAAATTTCTGCTTTTTGTCCCAAAATAAAAGGAATTTCTGACTTTTTGCCCTGAAATAAATGAAATTTCTGCAATTTTGCCCGAAAATAAGTAAAATTTGTGCCTTTTTGCCCCAAAATGAGGGAAATTTCTGCCTTTTAGTCCCAAAATATGGGGAATTTCAGCCTTTAACCTCAAAATAAGGGGAATTTCAGTTTTTTTGCACCAAAATATGGGGAATTTTAGCCTTTTTGCCACAATATAAAAAAAATTTCTGCAATTCTGTACCAAAACAAAAGAAATTTCTAAAATTTTGCCCCAAAATAAGGGAAATTTCTACAATTTTGCCCCAAATAAGGGAAAGTTCTTCAATTTTGCCCCAAAATAAGGGGAATTTCTGACTTTTTGCCGCAAAATAAGGAGAATTTCTGTATTTTTGACCCAAAATAAAGGGAATTTCTGCCTTTTTACCCCAAAATTAGGGGAGTTTCTGCAATTTTGCTTCAAAATACAAGGAATTTCTGCCTCTTTTCTCAAAAATAAGGGGAACTTCTGCTTTTGCCCCAAATAAAGGGAATTTCTGCATTTTTGCCCCGATATTAGGGGAATTTCTGCAATTTTGCTCCAAAATACGGGGAATTTCTGCCTTTTTGCCCGAAATTAAAAGGATTTTCTGCCTTTTTGCCCCCAAATAAGGGAAATTTCTGCAATTTTATCCCAAAATAAGGGGAATTTCTGCCTTTTTGACCCAAAATATAAGGAATTTCTGCCTTTTTGCCCCAAAATAAGAAACATTTCTGCAATTTTGCCCCAAAATAAATGGAATTTCTCACTTTTTGCCCAAAAATAAAGGAAATTTCAGCCTTTTTACCTGAAAATAAGTCAAATTTCTGCAATTTTGCTTCAAATAAGGTAAATTTCTGCAATTTTGCCCCAAAATAAGGTAAATTTCTGCAATTTTGCCCCAAATTAAAGGAAATTTCTGCAATTTTGCCCCAAAATAAGGGGAATTTCTGATTTTTGCCACAAAATATAGGGAATGTCTGCCTTTTGCCCCAAAATTAGGGGAATTTCTACAATTTTGCTTCAAAATCAGGGGAATTTCTGCCTTTTTTCCGGAAATTAGGAAAATGCATATTTTTTTGCCATAAAAAAGGGAAATTTCTTCATTTTTGCGCCAAATTAAAAGGAACTTCTGCCTTTTGCCTCTAAATAAGTGGAATTTCTTTCTTTTTTACGCCAAAACAAAGGGAATTTCTGTATTTTTTGCCCCAAAATAAGGGGAATTTCTGACTTATTACCCTGAAATAAGTGAAATTTCTGCAATTTTGCCCCAAAATAAAGAAAAATTCTTCCTTTTTGCTCCCAAATAAGAGGTATTACAGCCTTTTTACCTCAAAATAAGGGGAATTTCTGCGTTTTTGCCACAATATATTAGGAATTTCTGCCTTTGTGCCCTAAAATAAGGGAAATTTCTGGAATTTTGCCCAAAATAAGTGGAATTTCTGAGTTTTGCCACAAAATAAGGAGAATTTCTGTCTTTTTGCCCCAACATATAGGGAATTTCAGCCGTTTTGCCTCACAATTAGGGGAATTTCTGCAATTTTGTTCCAAAATGCGGGGAATTTCTGCTTTTTTGCCTGAAAATAAGGGGAATGTATAACTTTTGCAACAAAAAAAGGAAATTTTTTCATTTTAGCCCCAAAATAAGAGTAATTTCTGCCTTTTTACCTCAAAATAAGTGAAATTTCTGCCTTTTTACCCAAAAATAAAGGGAATTTCTGTCTTTTTGCCCCAAAATAAAAGGAATTTTTGAATTTTGCCTTGAAATAAGTGAAATTTCTGCAATTTTGCTCCAAAATAAGGGTAAATTCAGCCTTTTTGCCACAAAATAAGGGGAATTTCTGCATTTTTGCCCCAAAATAAAGAAAATTTCTGCAATTTTGTACCAAAATAAAAGAAATTTCTGCCTTTTTGCCCCAAAATAAGAGAAATTCCTGCCTTCTTTCCCTGAAAAAAGTGAAATTTCTGCAATTTTGCCCAAAATAAGAAAAATTTCTGCAATTTTGCCACAAAAAAGGGAAATTTCTTCATTTTAGCCCCAAAATAAGAGTAATTTCTGCCTTTTTACCTCAAAATAAGTGAAATTTCAGCCTTTTTACCCAAAAATAAACGGAATTTCTATTTTTTGCCCCAAAATAAAAGGAATTTTTGAATTTTGCCTTGAAATAAGTGAAATTTCTGCAATTTTGCCCCAAAATAAGGGAAATTTCTGCCTTTTTGCCACAAAATCAGGGGAATTTCTGCATTTTTGCCTTAAAATAAAGAAAATTTCTGCAATTTTGTACCAAAATAAAAGAAATTTCTGCCCTTTTGCCCCAAAATAAGAGAAATTCCTAAGTTCTTTCCCTGAAATAATTGAAATTTCTGCAATTTTGCAACAAAATAAGGGATATTTCTGCAATTTTGCCCCAAAATAAGGGGAATTTCTGACGTTATGCCCTGAAATAAGGAGAATTTCTGTCTTTTTGCCCCAAAATAATTTGAATTTCTGCATTTTCCCTCAAAATTAGATGAATTTGTGCAATTTTGCTTCAAAACACGGGGAATTTCTGCCTTATTACACCAAAATAAAAGGAATTTCTGCATTTTTGCACCAATATAAGGGGAATTTCTGAGATTTTGCTCCAAAATACAGGAAATTTGTTCCTTATTGCCGAAAATTAAGTGGAATTTCTGCCTTTTTTGCACTGAAATATTTGAAATTTCTGCAATTTTACCCTAAAATAAGGGTAATTTCTGTTTTTGGCCCCAAAATTAGGGGAATTTCTGCTTTTTGCCACAAAATAAGGCAAATTTCTGACTTTTTTCCCTAAAATAAGTGAAATTTCTGCAATTTTGCCCCAAAATAAGGGGAATTTCTGCCTTTTGCCCAAAATAAGGGGAATTTCAGCATTTTACCTTCAATTAAGGGGAATTTCTGCTTTTTTGCCACAAAATATGGGGAATTTCTGCATTATAGCCCCCAAATAAGGAAAGTTTCTGCTTTTCTGCCCAAATTAATGGGAATTTCTACCTTTTTGCCACAAAATAAAAGGAATTTCTGCCTTTTTGCCACAAAATAAGGAGAATTTCAGCCTTTTTACCTCAAAATGAGGGGAATTTCTGCCTTTTGCCCCAAAATATGGGGAATTTCTGCCTTTTTGTTCTAAAATAAGAAAAATTTCTTCACCTTTGTACCAAAATAAAAGAAATTTCTGCTTTTTGCCCCAAAATAAAAAGAATTTCTGACTTTTTGCCCTGAAATAATTGAAATTTCTGCAATTTTGCCCGAAAATAAGGGAAATTTGTGACTTTTTGCCCCAAAATGTAGGGAATTTCTGCCTTTTTGCCCCAAAATATGGGGAATTTCAGCATTTTACCTCAAAAAGAGGAATTTCAGCCTTTTTGCACCAAAATATGGGGAATTTCTGCTTTTTTGCCACAAAATAAGAAAAATTTCTGCAATTCTGTACCAAAATAAAAGAAATTTCTAAAATTTTGCCCGAAAATAAGGGAAATTTCTGCAACTTTGCCTCAAAATAAGGGAAATTTCTGGATTTTTGCCCCAAAATAAGGGAAACTTCTGCCTTTTTGCCACAAAATAAGGGGAATTTCTGTCTTTTTGCCCCAAAATAAAAGGAATTTCAGCCTTTTTACCTCATAATAAGGGGAATCTCTGCCTTTTTGCCCCAAAATATGGGGAATTTCTGCATTTTTGCCTCAAAATAAAGAAAATTTTTGCAATTTTGTACCAAAATAAATGAAATTTCTGCCTTTTTACCCCAAAATAAGAAAAATTCCTCCCTTTTTTCCCTGAAATAAGTGAAATTTCTGCAATTTTGCCCAAAATAAGAAAAATTTCTGCAATTTTGCCACAAAATAAGGGAAATTTTTGCAATTTTGCCCCAAAATAAGGGGAATTTCTGACATTTTGCCGTGAAATAAGGAGAATTTCTGTCTTTTTGCCCCAAAATTATGTGAATTTCTGCATTTTCCCTCAAAATTAGGGGAATTTGTGCAATTTTGCTTCAAAATACGGGGAATTTCTGTCTTATTGCACCAAAATAAAGGGAATTTCTGCATTTTTGCACCAATATAAGGGGATTACCTGAGATTTTGTTCCAAAATACAGAAAATTTCTGCCTTATTGCCCGAAATTAAGTGGAATTTCTGCCTTTTTGCCCTGAAATATTTGAAATTTCTCCAATTTAACCCCAAATAAGGGAAATTTCTATTTTTAGCCCCAAAATTAGGGGAATTTCTGCTTTTTGCCCCAAAATAAGGCAAATTTCTGACTTTTTGCCCTGAAATAAGTGAAATTTCTGCAATTTTGTCCCAAAATAAGGGGAATTTCTGCCTTTTTGCCCAAAATAAAGAGAATTTCAGCATTTTACCTCCAAATAAAGGGAATTTCTGCCTTTTTGCCACAAAATATGTGAAATTACTGCCTTATTGCCTTCAAATAAGGGAAATTTCTGCTTTTGTGCCCCAATTAACAAGAATTTCTGCCTTTTTGCCACAAATTAAAGGAAATTTTTGCCTTTTTGCCCTAAAATAAAGGGAATTTCATCATTTTTACCTCAAAATAAGAGGAATTTCTACCTTTTACTCCAAAATATGGGGAATTTCTGCCTTTTTGTTCCAAAATAAGAAAAATTTCTTCAACTTTGTACCAAAATAAAAGAAATTTCTGCTTTTTGTCCCAAAATAAAAGGAATTTCTGACTTTTTGCCCTGAAATAAATGAAATTTCTGCAATTTTGCCCGAAAATAAGTAAAATTTGTGCCTTTTTGCCCCAAAATGAGGGAAATTTCTGCCTTTTAGTCCCAAAATATGGGGAATTTAAGCCTTTAACCTCAAAATAAGGGGAATTTCACTTTTTTTGCACCAAATTATGGGGAATTTTAGCCTTTTTGCCACAATATAAAAAAAATTTCTGCAATTCTGTACCAAAATAAAAGAAATTTCTAAAATTTTGCCCCAAAATAAGGGAAATTTCTACAATTTTGCCCCAAATAAGGGAAAGTTCTTCAATTTTGCCCCAAAATAAGGGGAATTTCTGACTTTTTGCCGCAAAATAAGGAGAATTTCTGTATTTTTGCCCCAAAATAAAGGGAATTTCTGCCTTTTTGCCCCAAAATTAGGGGAGTTTCTGCAATTTTGCTTCAAAATACAAGGAATTTCTGCCTCTTTTCCCCAAAATAAGGGGAACTTCTGCTTTTGCCCCAAATAAAGGGAATTTCTGCATTTTTGCCCCGATATTAGGGGAATTTCTGCAATTTTGCTCCAAAATACGGGGAATTTCTGCCTTTTTGCCCAAAATTAAAAGGATTTTCTGCCTTTTTGCCCCCAAATAAGGGAAATTTCTGCAATTTTATCCCAAAATAAGGAGAATTTCTGCCTTTTTGACCCAAAATATAAGGAATTTCTGCCTTTTTGCCCCAAAATAAGAAACATTTCTGCAATTTTGCCCGAAAATAAAAGGAATTTCTCACTTTTTGCCCAAAAATAAAGGAAATTTCAGCCTTTTTATCTGAAAATAAGTCAAATTTCTGCAATTTTGCTTCAAATAAGGGAAATTTCTGCAATTTTGCCCCAAAATAAGGTAAATTTCTGCAATTTTGCCCCAAATTAAAGGAAATTTCTGCAATTTTGCCCCAAAATAAGGGGAATTTCTGATTTTTGCACAAAATATAGGGAATGTCTGCCTTTTGCCCCAAAATTAGGGGAATTTCTGCAATTTTGCTTCAAAATAAGGGGAATTTCTGCCTTTTTTCCCGGAAATTAGGAAAATGCATATCTTTTTGCCATAAAAAAGGGAAATTTCTTCATTTTTGCGCCAAATTAAAAGGAACTTCTGCCTTTTGCCTCTAAATAAGTGGAATTTCTTTCTTTTTTACGCCAAAACAAAGGGTATTTCTGTATTTTTTGCCCCAAAATAAGGGGAATTTTTGACTTATTACCCTGAAATAAGTGAAATTTCTGCAATTTTGCCCCAAAATAAAGAAAAATTCTTCCTTTTTGCTCCCAAATAAGAGGTATTTCAGCCTTCTTACCTCAAAATAAGGGGATTTTCTGCGTTTTTGCCACAATATATTAGGAATTTCTGCCTTTGTGCACTAAAATAAGGGAAATCTCTGGAATTTTGCCCCAAAATAAGTGGAATTTCTGAGTTTTGCCACAAAATAAGGAGAATTTCTGTCTTTTTGCCCCAACATATAGGGAATTTCAGCCGTTTTGCCTCACAATTAGGGGAATTTCTGCAATTTTACTTCAAAATACGGGGAATTTCTGCGTTTTTGCCTGAAAATAAGGGGAATGTATACCTTTTGCCACAAAAAAAAGGGAAATTTCTTAATTTTAGCCCCAAAATAAGAGTAATTTCTGCCTTTTTACCTCAAAATAAGTGAAATTTCTTCCTTTTTACCCAAAAATAAACGGAATTTCTGTCTTTTTGCCCCAAAATAAAAGGAATTTTTGAATTTTTCCTTGAAATTAAAGAAATTTCTGCAATTTTGCCCCAAAATAAGGGAAATTTCTGCCTTTTTGCCACAAAATAAGGGTAATTTCTGCATTTTTGTCCCAAAATAAAGAAAATTTCTGCAATTTTGTACCAAAATAAATGATATTTCTGCCTTTTTGCCCCAAAATAAAAGAAATTCCTGCCTTCTTTCCCTGAAATAAGTGAAATTTCTGCAATTTTGCACAAAATAAGAAAAATTTCTGCAAATTTGCCACAAAAAAGGGAAATTTCTTTATTTTAGCCCCAAAATAAGAGTAATTTCTGCCTTTTTACCTCAAAATAAGTGAAATTTCTGCCTTTTTACCCAAAAATAAACGGAATTTCTGTCTTTTGCCCCAAAATAAAAGGAATTTTTGAATTTTGCCTTGAAATAAGTGAAATTTCTGCAATTTTGCCACAAAATAAGGGAAATTTCTGCCTTTTTGCCACAAAATAAGTAGAATTTCTGCATTTTGCCCCGAAATAAAGAAAATTTCTGCAATTTTGTACCAAAATAAAAGAAATTTCTGCCATTTTGCCCCAAAATATGAGAAATTCCTGCCTTCTTTCCCTGAAATAAGTGAAATTTCTGCAATTTTGCCCAAAATAAGGAAAACTTCTGTAATTTTGCCCCAAAAAAGGGGGAATTTCTGACGTTATGCTCTGAAATAAGGAGAATTTCTGTCTTTTTGCCCAAAAATAATTTGATTTTCTGCGTTTTCATTCAAAATTAGATGAATTTGTGCAATTTTGCTTCAAAACACAGGGAATTTCGGCCTTATTACACCAAAATAAAGGAAATTTCTGCATTTTTGCACCAATATAATGAAAATTTCTGAGATTTTGCTCCAAAATACGGTAAATTTCTGCCTTATTGCCTAAAAATAAGTGGAATTTCTGCCTTTTTGCACTGAAATATTTAAAATTTCTGCAATTTTACCCCAAAATAAGGGGAATTTCTGTTTTTGGCCCCAAAATTAGGGGAATTTCTGTTTTGCCCCAAAATAAGGCAAATTTCTGACTTTTTGCCCTAAAATAAGTGAAATTTCTGCAATTTTGCCCCAAAATAAGGGGAATTTCTGCCTTTTGCCCAAAATAAGGGGAATTTCAGCATTTTACCTCCAAATAAGGGGAATTTCTGCCTTTTTGCCACAAAACATGGGGAATTTCTGCATTATTGCCCCCAAATTAGGAATGTTTTGCTTTTCTGCCCCAATTAATGGAAATTTCTGCCTTTTTGCCACAAAATAAAGTGAATTTCTGCCTTTTTGCCCAAAAATAAGGGGAATTTCAGCCTTTTTACCTCAAAATAAGGGGAATTTTTGCCTTTTGCCTTAAAATATGGGGAATTTCTGCCTTTTTGTTCCAAAATAAGAAAAATTTCTTCAACTTTGTACCAAAATAAAAGAAATTTCTGCTTTTTGCCCCAAAATAAAAGGAATTTCTGACTTTTTGCCCTGAAATAAATGAAATTTCTGCAATTTTGCTCTAAAATAAGGGACATTTGTACATTTTTGCCACAAAATGTAGGGAATTTCTGCCTTTTTGCCCCAAAATATGGTGAATTTCAGCATTTTACCTCAAAATAAGGGGAATTTCAGCCTTTTTGCACCAAAATATAAGGAATTTCTGCATTTTTGCCACAAAATAAGAAAAATTTCTGCAATTCTGTACCAAAATAAAAGAAATTTCTAAAATTGTGCCGAAAAAAAAAAAAATTCTGCAATTTTGCCCCAAAATAAGGGAAATTTCTTCCTTTTTGCCACAAAATAAGGGGAATTTCTGTCTTTTTGCCCCAAAATAAAAGGAATTTCAGCGTTTTTACCTCATAATAAGGGGAATCTCTGCCTTTTTACCCCAAAATATGGGGAATTTTTGCATTTTTGCCCCCAAAAAAAAGAAAATTTCTGCAATTTTGTACCAAAAAAAAAGAAATTTCTGCCTTTTTGCCCCAAAATAAGAGAAATTTCTGCCTTCTGTCCCTGAAATAAGTGAAATTTCTGCAATTTTGCCCAAAATAAGAAAAATTTCTTCAATTTTGCCACAAAATAAGGGAAATTTCTGCAATTTTGCCCCAAAATAAGAGGAATTTCTGACGTTATTCCCTGAAATAAGGAGAATTTCCGTCTTTTTGCCATAAAATAATTTGAATTTCTGCATTTTCCCTCAAAATTAGATGAATTTGTGCAATTTTGCTTCAAAACACAGGGAATTTCTGCCTTATTACACCAAAATAAAGGGAATTTCTGCATTTTTGCACCATTATAAGGGGAATTTCTGAGATTTTGCTCAAAAATACGGAAAATTTGTGCCTTATTGCCTAAAATTAAGTGGAATTTCTACCTTTTTGCACTGAAATATTTAAAATTTCTGCAATTTTACCCCAAAATAATGGGAATTTCTGTTTTTGGCCCCAAAATTAGGAGAATTTCTGCTTTTTGCCCCAAAATAAGGGAAATTTCTGACTTTTTGCCCTAAAATATGTGAAATTTTTGCAATTTTTGCCCCAAAATTAGGGGAATTTCCGCCTTTTTGCCCAAAATAAGGGGAATTTCACCATTTTACCTCCAAATAAAGGGAATTTCTGCCTTTTTGCAACAAAATATGGGGAATTACTGCCTTATTACCTTCAAATAAGGAAAATTTCTTTTTTTCTGCCCCAATTAACAAGAATTTCTGCCTTTTTGCCACAAAGTAAAGGAAATTTTTGCCTTTTTGCCCTAAAATAAGGGGAATTTCATCCTTTTTACCTAAAAATAAGGGGAATTTCTGCCTTTTGCCCCAAAATATGGGGAATTTCTGCCTTTTTGTTCCAAAATAAGAAAAATTTCTTCAACTTTGTACCAAAATAAAAGAAATTTCATTTTTTGCCCCAAAATAAAAGGAATTTTTGACTTTTTTCCCTGAAATAAATGAAATTTATGCAATTTTGCCCGAAAATAAGGGAAATTTGTGCCTCTTTGCTCCAAAATGTAGGGAATTTCTGCCTTTTGCCCCAAAATATGGGGAATTTCAGCATTTTACCTCAAAATAAGGGGAATTTCAGCCTTTTTCAACCAAAATATGGGGAATTTCTGCCTTTTTGCCACAAAATAAGAAAAATTTCTGCAATTCTGTACCAAAATAAAAGAAATTTCTAAAATTTTGCCTGAAAATATGGAAAATTTCTGCAATTTTGCCCCAAAATAAGGAAAATTTCTGCCTTTTTGCCACAAAATAAGGGGAATTTCTGTCTTTTTGCCCCAAAATAAAAGGAATTTCAGCCTTTTTACCTCATAATAAGGGGAATCTCTGCCTTTTTGCCCCAAAATATGGGGAATTTCTGCATTTTTACCTCAAAATAAAGAAGATTTTTGCAATTTTGAACCAAAATAAAAGAATTTTCTGCCTTTTTGCCCCAAAATAAGAGAAATTCCTGCCTTTTTTTCCCTGAAATAAGTGAAATTTCTGCAATTTTGCCCAAAATAACAAAAATTTCTGCAATTATGCCACAAAATAAGGGAAATTTTTGCAAATTTGCCTCAAAATAAGGGGAATTTCTGATTTTGCCGTGAAATAAGGAGAATTTCTGTCTTTTTGCCCCAAAATAATGTGAATTTCTGCATTTTCCCTCAAAATTAGGGGAATTTGTGCAATTTTGCTTCAAAATACGGGGAATTTCTGCCTTATTGCACCAAAATAAAGGGAATTTCTGAATTTTTGCACCAATATAAAGTGGAATTTCTGAGATTTTGCTCCAAAATACAGAAAATTTCTGCCTTATTGCCCGAA
The DNA here is from genome assembly GCF_963924665.1 of Micromys minutus. NCBI lineage: Eukaryota > Metazoa > Chordata > Mammalia > Rodentia > Muridae > Micromys > Micromys minutus. The sequence continues at coordinate 995,649 of NW_027667727.1, forward strand.
ATTAAGTGGAATTTCTGCCTTTTTGCCCTGAAATATTTGAAATTTCTGCAATTTTACCCCAAAATAAGGGGAATTTCTATTTTTAGCCCCAAAATTAGGGGAATTTCTGCTTTTTGCCCAAAATAAGGCAAATTTCTGACTTTTTGCCCTGAAATAAGTGAAATTTCTGCAATTTTGTCCCAAAATAAGGGGAATTTCTGCCTTTTTGCCCAAAATAAGGGGAATTTCAGCATTTTACCTCCAAATAAGTGGAATTTCTGCCTTTTTGCCACAAAATATGGGGAATTACTGCCTTATTGCTTTCAAATAAGGAAAATTTCTGCTTTTCTGCCCCAATTAACAAGAATTTCTGCCTTTTTGCCACAAAGTAAATGAAATTTTTGCCTTTTTGCCCTAAAATGAGGGGAATTTCATCCTTTTTACCTCAAAATAAGGTAAATTTCTGCCTTTTACCCCATAATATGGGGAATTTCTATCTTTTTGTTCCAAAATAAGAAAAATTTCTTCAACTTTGTACCAAAATAAAAGAAATTTCTGCTTTTTGTCCCAAAATATAAGAAATTTCTGAATTTTTGCCCTGAAATAAATGAAATTTCTGCAATTTTGCCCGAAAATAAGGAAAATTTGTGCCTTTTTGCCCCAAAATGAGTGAAATTTCTGCCTTTTTGCCCCAAAATATGGGGAATTTCAGCATTTTACCTCAAAATAAGGGGAATTTCAGCCTTTTTGCACCAAAATATGGGGAATTTTAGCATATTTGCCAATATATAAGAAAAATTTCTGCAATTCTGTACCAAAATAAAAGAAATTTCTAAAATTTTGCCCCAAATAAGGGAAATTTCTGTAATTTTGCCCCAAAATAAGGGAAAGTTCTTCAATTTTGCCCCAAAATAAGGGGAATTTCTGACTTTTTTCCGCGAAATAAGGAGAATTTCTGTATTTTTGCTCCAAAATAAAGGGAATTTCTGCCTTTTTGCCTCAAAATTAGGGGAGTTTCTGCAATTTTGCTTCAAAATACAAGGAATTTCTGCCTTTTTTCCCGAAAATTTGGGAAACTTTTGCTTTTGCCCCAAATAAAGGGAATTTCTGCATTTTTGCCCCGATATTAGGGGAATTTCTGCAATTTTGCAACAAAATAAGGGATATTTCTGCAATTTTGCCACAAAATAAGAGGAATTTCTGACGTTTTGCCCTGAAATACGGAGAATTTCTGTCTTTTTGCCCCAAAATAATTTGAATTTCTGCATTTTCCCTCAAAATTAGATGAATTTGTGCAATTTTGCTTCAAAACACGGGGAATTTCTGCCTTATTACACCAAAGTAAAGGGAATTTCTGCATTTTTGCACCAATATAAGGGGAATTTCTTAGATATTGCTCCAAAATACGGAAAATTTCTGCCTTATTGCCTAAAATTAAGTGGAATTTCTGCCTTTTTGCACTGAAATGTTTGAAATTTCTGCAATTTTACCCCAAAATAAGGGGAATTTCTGTTTTTGGCCCCAAAATTAGGGGAATTTCTGTTTTTGCCCCAAAATAAGGCAAATTTCTGACTTTTTGCCCTAAAATAAGTGAAATTTCTGCAATTTTGCCCCAAAATAAGGGGAATTTCTGCCTTTTGCCCAAAATAAGGGGATTTTCAGCATTTTACCTCCAAATAAGGGGAATTTCTGCCTTTTTGCCACAAAATATGGGGAATTTCTGTATTATTGCCCCCAAATAAGGAAAGTTTCTGCTTTTCTGCCTCAATTAATGGGAATTTCTGCAATTTTGCCACAAAATAAGGGAAATTTTTGCAATTTTGTCCCAAAATAAGGGGAATTTCTGACTTTTTGCCGTGAAATAAGGAGAAGTTCTGTCTTTTTGCCCCAAAATAATGTGAATTTCTGCATTTTCCCTCAAAATTAGGGGAAATTGTGCAATTTTGCTTTAAAATACGGGGAATTTCTGCCTTATTGCACCAAAATAAAGGAAATTTCTGCATTTTTGCACCAATATAAAGGGAATTTCTGAGATTTTGCTCCAAAATACAGAAAATTTCTGCCTTATTGCCCGAAATTAAGTTGAATTTCTGCCTTTTTGCCCTGAAATATTTGAAATTTCTGCAATTTTACCCCAAAATAAGGGGAATTTCTATTTTTAGCCCCAAAATTAGGGGAATTTCTGCTTTTTGCCCAAAATAAGGCAAATTTCTGACTTTTTGCCATGAAATAAGTGAAATTTCTGCAATTTTGTCCCAAAATAAGGGGAATTTCTGCCTTTTTTCCCAAAATAAGGGTAATTTCACCATTTTACCTCCAAATAAGGGGAATTTCTGCCTTTTACCCCAAAATATGGGGAATTTCTATCTTTTTGTTCCAAAATAAGAAAAATTTCTTCAACTTTGTACCAAAATAAAAGAAATTTCTGCTTTTTGTCCCAAAATAAAAGAAATTTCTAAATTTTTGCCCTGAAATAAATGAAATTTCTGCAATTTTGCCCGAAAATAAGGAAAATTTGTGCCTTTTTGCCCCAAAATGAGGGAAATTTCTGCCTTTTTGCCCCAAAATATGGGGAATTTCAGTATTTTACCTCAAAATAAGGGGAATTTCAGCCTTTTTGCACCAAAATATGGGGAATTTTAGCCTTTTTGCCACAATATGAGAAAAATTTCTGCAATTCTCTACCAAAATAAAAGAAATTTCTAAAATTTTGCCCCAAAATAAGGGAAATTTCTGTAATTTTGCCCCAAAATAAGGGAAAGTTCTTCAATTTTGCCCCAAAATAAGGGGAATTTCTGACATTTTGCTGCGAAATAAGGAGAATTTCTGTATTTTTGCCCCAAAATAAAAGGAATTTCTGCCTTTTTGCCCCAAAATTAGGGGAGTTTCTGCAATTTTGCTTCAAAATACAAAGAATTTCTGACTTTTTTCCCGAAAATATGGGAAACTTTTGCTTTTGCCCCAAATAAAGGGAATTTCTGCATTTTTGCCCCGATATTAGCGGAATTTCTGCAATTTTGATTTTAAATACGGAGAATTTCTGCCTTTTTGCCCGAAATTAAAAGGATTTTCTGCCTTTTTGCCCCCAAATAAGGGAAATTTCTGCAATTTTATTCCAAAATAAGAGGAATTTCTGTCTTTTTGCCCCAAAATATAAGGAATTTCTGCCTTTTTGCCCCAAAATAAGAAATATTTCTGCAATTTTCCCCCAAAATAAAAGGAATTTCTCACTTTTTTCCCAAAAATAAAGGAAATTTCAGCCTTTTTACCTGAAAATAAGTAAAATTTCTGCAATTTTGCACCAAATAAGGGAAATTTCTGACTTTTTGCCCTAAAATTAGTGAAATTTTTGCAATTTTGCCCCAAAATAAGGGGAATTTCTGCCTTTTGCCCAAAATAAGGGGAATTTCAGCATTTTACCTCCAAATAAGGGGAATTTCTGCCTTTTTGCCACAAAATATGGGGAATTTCTGCATTATTGCCCCCAAATAAACAAAGTTTCTGCTTTTCTGCCCCAATTAATGGGAATTTCTGCCTTTTTGCCACAAAATAAAGGGAATTTTTGCCTTTTTGCCCCAATATAAGGGGCATTTCAGCCTTTTTACCTCAAAATAAAGGGAATTTCTGCCTTTTGCCTGAAAATATGGCGAATTTCTGCCATTTTGTTCCAAAATAAGAAAAATTTCTTCAACTTTGTACCAACATAAAAGAAATTTCTGCTTTTTTCTCCAAAATAAAAGGAATTTCTGACTCTTTGCCCTGAAATAAATGAAATTTCTGCAATTTTGCCCCAAAGTAAGGGAAATTTCTGCCTTTTTGCCCCAAAATGTATGGAATTTCTGCCTTTTTGCCCCAAATTATGGGGAATTTCAGCATTTTACCTCAAAATAAGGGGAATTTCCGCCTTTTTGCACCAAAATATGGGGAATTTCTGCCTTTTTGCCACAAAATAAGAAAAATTTCTGCAAATCTGTACCAAAATAAAATAAATTTCTAAAATTTTGCCCGAAAATAAGGGAAATTTTTGTAATTTTGCCCCAAAATAAGGGAAATTTCTGCCTTTCTTCCACAAAATAAGGAGAATTTCTGTCTTTTTGCGCCAAAATAAAAGGAATTTCAGCCTTTTTACCTCATAATAAGGAGAATCTCTGCCTTTTTGCCCCAAAATATGGGGAATTTCTGCCTTTTTGCCTCAAAATAAAGAAAATTTCTGCAATTTTGTACGAAAAAAAAGAAATTTCTGCATTTTGCCCCAAAATAAGAGAAATTCCTGCCTTCTTTCCCTGAAATAAGTGAAATTTCTGCAATTTTGCCTAAAATAAAAAAAAATTCTGCAATTTTGCCACAAAATAAGGGAAATTTTTGCAATTTTGTCCCAAAATAAGGGGAATTTCTGACTTTTTGCCGTGAAATAAGGAGAAGTTCTGTCTTTTTGCCCCAAAATAATGTGAATTTCTGCATTTTCCCTCAAAATTAGGGGAATTTGTGCAATTTTGCTTTAAAATACGGGGAATTTCTGCCTTATTGCACCAAAATAAAGGAAATTTCTGCATTTTTGCACCAATATAAAGGGAATTTCTGAGATTTTGCTCCAAAATACAGAAAATTTCTGCCTTATTGCCCGAAATTAAGTTGAATTTCTGCCTTTTTGCCCTGAAATATTTGAAATTTCTGCAATTTTACCCCAAAATAAGGGGAATTTCTATTTTTAGCCCCAAAATTAGGGGAATTTCTGCTTTTTGCCCAAAATAAGGCAAATTTCTGACTTTTTGCCATGAAATAAGTGAAATTTCTGCAATTTTGTCCCAAAATAAGGGGAATTTCTGCCTTTTTTCCCAAAATAAGGGTAATTTCACCATTTTACCTCCAAATAAGGGGAATTTCTGCCTTTTACCCCAAAATATGGGGAATTTCTATCTTTTTGTTCCAAAATAAGAAAAATTTCTTCAACTTTGTACCAAAATAAAAGAAATTTCTGCTTTTTGTCCCAAAATAAAAGAAATTTCTAAATTTTTGCCCTGAAATAAATGAAATTTCTGCAATTTTGCCCGAAAATAAGGAAAATTTGTGCCTTTTTGCCCCAAAATGAGGGAAATTTCTGCCTTTTTGCCCCAAAATATGGGGAATTTCAGTATTTTACCTCAAAATAAGGGGAATTTCAGCCTTTTTGCACCAAAATATGGAAAATTTTAGCCTTTTTGCCACAATATGAGAAAAATTTCTGCAATTCTCTACCAAAATAAAAGAAATTTCTAAAATTTTGCCCCAAAATAAGGGAAATTTCTGTAATTTTGCCCCAAAATAAGGGAAAGTTCTTCAATTTTGCCCCAAAATAAGGGGAATTTCTGACATTTTGCTGCGAAATAAGGAGAATTTCTGTATTTTTGCCCCAAAATAAAAGGAATTTCTGCCTTTTTGCCCCAAAATTAGGGGAGTTTCTGCAATTTTGCTTCAAAATACAAGGAATTTCTGCCTTTTTTCCCGAAAATATGGGAAACTTTTGCTTTTGCCCCAAATAAAGGGAATTTCTGCATTTTTGCCCCGATATTAGGGGAATTTCTGCAATTTTGCTCTAAAATACGGGGAATTTCTGCCTTTTTGCCCGAAATTAAAAGGATTTTCTGCCCTTTTGCCCCCAAATAAGGGAAATTTCTGCAATTTTATTCCAAAATAAGGGGAATTTCTGACTTTTTGCTTCAAAATATAAGGAATTTCTGCCTTTTTGCCCCAAAATAAGAAATATTTTGCAATTTTGCCCCAAAGTAAAAGAAATTTCTAATATTTTTCTCAAAAATAAAGGAAATTTCAGCCTTTTTACCTGAAAATAAGTCAAATTTCTGCAATTTTGCCCCAAATAAGGGAAATTTCTGCAATTTTGCACCAAAATAAGGGAAATTTCTGACTTTTTGCCCTAAAATAAGTGAAATTATTGCAATTTTGCCCCAAAATAAGGGAAATTTCTGATTTTTGCCCTAAAATAAAGGGAATGTCTGCCTTCTGCCACAAAATTATAGGAATTTCTGCAATTTTGCTTCAAAATAAGGGGAATTTCTGCCTTTTTGCCAGAAAAGAAGAAAAATGCATACTTTTTTGCCATAAAAAAGGGAAATTTCTTCATTTTTGCGCCGAATTAAGAGGAAAATCTGCATTTTGCCTCTAAATAAATGGAATTTCTGTCTTTTTTACCCAAAAACAAAGGGAATTTCTGTCTTTTTTGCCCCAAAATAAGGGGAATTTCTGACTTATTACCCTGAAATAAGTGAAATTTCTGCAATTTTGCCCCAAAATAAGGAAAAATTCTTCCTTTTTGCCCCCAAATAAGAGGAATTTCAGCCTTTTTACTTCAAAATAAGGGGAATTTCTGCATTTTTGCCACAATATATTAGGAATTTCTGCCTTTTTTCTACAAAATAAGAAAATTTCTGCTTTTCTTCCCTGAAATAAGTCAAATTTCTGCAATTTTGCCCCCAAATAAGTGAAATTTCTGCAATTTTGCCCCAAAAGAAGGGAAATTTCTGGAATTTTGCCCCAAAATAAGTGGAATTTCTGAGTTTAGCCCCAAAATAAGGAGAATTTCTGTCTTTTTGCCCCAACATATAGGGAATTTCTGCCGTTTTGCCTCACAATTAGGGGAATTTCTGCTTTTTGCCCCAAAATAAGGCAAATTTCTGACTTTTTGCCCTAAAATAAGTGAAATTTCTGCAATTTTGCCCCAAAATAAGGGGAATTTCTGCTTTTTGCCCAAAATAAGGGGAATTTCAGCATTTTACCTCCAAATAAGGGGAATTTCTGCCTTTTTGCCACAAAATATGGGGAATTTCTGCATTATTGCCCCCAAATAAAGAATGTTTCTGCTTTTCTGCCCCAATTAATGGGAATTTGTGCCTTTTTGCCACAAAATAAAGGAAATTTCTGCCTTTTTGCCCCAAAATAAGGGGAACTTCAGGGTTTTTACCTCAAAATAAGGGAAATTTCTGCCTTTTGCCCCAAAATATGGGGAATTTCTGCCTTTTTGTTCCAAAATAAGATAAATTTTTTCAACTTTGTACCAAAATAAAAGAAATGTCTGCTTTTTGCCCCAAAATAAAAAGAATTTCTGACATTTTGCCCTGGAATAAATAAAATTTCTGCAATTTTGCCCGAAAATAAGGGAAATTTGTGCCTTTTTGCCACAAAATGAGGGGAATTTCTGCCTTTTTGCCCCAAAATATGGGGAATTTCAGCATTTTACCTCAAAATAAGGGGAATTTTAGCCTTTTTGAACTAAAATATGGGGAATTTCTGCCTTTTTGCCACAAAATAAGAAAAATTTCTGCAATTCTGTACCAAAATAAAAGAAATTTCTAATATTTTGCCTAAAAATAAGGGAAATTTCTGCAATTTAGCCCCAAAATAAGGGAAATTTCTGCCTTTTTGCCACAAAATAAGGGGAATTTCTGTCTTTTTGCCCCAAAATCAAAGGAATTTCAGCCTTTTTACCTCATAATAAGGGGAATCTCTGCCTTTTTGTCCCAAAATATGGGGAATTTCTGCATTTTGGCCTCAAAAAAAAGAAAATTTCTGCAATTTTGTACCAAAATAAAAGAAATTTCTGCATTTTTGCCCCAAAGTAAGAGAAATTACTGCCTTCTTTCCCTGAAATAAGTGAAATTTCTGCAATTTTGCCCAAAATAAGAAAAATTTCTGCAATTTTGCCACAAAATAAGGGAAATTTCTGCAATTTTACCCCAAAATAAGGGGAATTTCTGACTTTTTGCCGTGAAATAAAAAGAATTTCTGTCTTTTTGCCCCAAAATAATGTGAATTTCTGCATATTCCCTCAAAATTAGGGGAATTTGTGCAATTTTGCTTCAAAATTTAGGGAATTTCTGCCTTATTGCACCAAAATAAAGGGAATTTCTGCAATTTTGCCCAAAATAAGGGAAATTTCTGCCTTTTTGCCACGAAATAAAGGGAATTTCTGCATTTTTGCCCCAAAATAAAGAAAATTTCTGCAATTTTGTACCAAAATAAAAGAAATTTCTGACTTTTTGCCCCAAAATAAGAGAAATTCCTGCCTTCTTTCTCTGAAATAGGTGAAATTTCTGCAATTTTGCCCAAAATAAGAAAAATTTCTGCAATTTTGCCACAAAAAAGGGAAATTTCTTCATTTTAGCCCCAAAATAAGAGTAATTTCTGCCTTTTTACCTCAAAATAAGTGAATTTTCTGCCTTTTTACCTAAAAATAAACGGAATTTTTGTATTTTTGCCCCAAAATTAAAGGAATTTTTGAATTTTGCCTTGAAATAAGTGAAATTTCTGCAATTTTGCCCTAAAATAAGGGAAATGTCTGTTTTTTTGTCACAAAATAAGGTGAATTTCTGCATTTTTGCCCCAAAATAAAGAAAATTTCTGCAATTTTTTACCAAAATAATAGAAATTTCTGCCCTTTTGCCCCAAAATAAGAGAAATTTCTGCCTTCTTTAACTGAAATAAGTGAAATTTCTGCAATTTTGCCTAAAATAAGAAAAATTTCTGCAATTTTGCCACAAAATAAGGGAAATTTCTGCAATTTTGCCCCAAAATAAGGGGAATTTCTGACGTTATGCCCTGAAATAAAGAGAATTTCTGTCTTTTTGCCCCAAAATAATTTGATTTTCTGCGTTTTCCCTCAAAATTAGATGAATTTGTGCAATTTTGCTTCAAAACACGGGGAATTTCTACCTTATTACACCAAAATAAAGGGAATTTCTGCATTTTTGCACCATTATAAAGGGAATTTCTGAGATTTTGCTCCAAAATACGGAAAATTTGTGCCTTATTGCCTAAAATTAAGTGGAATTTCTGCCTTTTTGCACTGAAATATTTGAAATTTCTGCAATTTTACCCCAAAATAATAGGAATTTCTGTTTTTGGCCCCAAAATTAGGGTAATTTCTGCTTTTTGCCCCCAAATAAGGCAAATTTCTGACTTTTTGCCATAAAATAAGTGAAATTTCTGCAATTTTGCCGCAAAATAAGGGGAATTTCTGCCTTTTGCCCAAAATAAGGGGAATTTCAGCATTTTACCTCCAAATAAAGGGAATTTCTGCCTTTTTGCTACAAAATATGAGGAATTTCTGCATTATTGCCCCCAAATAAGGAAAGTTTCTGCTTTTCTGCCCCAATTAATGGGAATTTCTGCCTTTTTGCCACAAAATAAAGGGAATTTCTGCCTTTTTGCCCTAAAATAAAAGGAATTTCAGCCTTTTTGCCCTGAAATAAAAGAAATTTCTGCAATTTTGCCCGAAAATAAGGGAAATTTGTGCCTTTTTGCCCCAAAATGTAGGTAATTTCTGCCTTTTTGCCCCAAAATATGGGGAATTTCAACATTTTACCTCGAAATAAGGGGAATTTCAGCCTTTTTGCACCAAAATATGGGGAATTTCTGCCTTTTTGCCACAAAATAAGAAAAATTTCTGCAATTCTGTACCAAAATAAAATAAATTTCTAAAATTTTGCCCAAAAATAAGGGAAATTTCTGCTATTTTGCCCCAAAATAAGGGAAATTTCTGCCTTTTTGCAACAAAATAAGGGGAATTTCTGTATTTTTGCCCCAAAATAAAAGGAATTTCAGCCTCTTTACCTCATAATAAGGGGAATCTCTGCCTTTTTGCCCCAAAATATGGGAAATTTCTGCATTTTTGCCTCAAAATAAAGAAAATTTCTGCAATTTTGTACCAAAATAAAAGAAATTTCTACCTTTTTGCCCAAAATAAGAGAAATTCCTGCCTTCTTTCTCTGAAATAAGTGAAATTTCTGCAATTTTGCCCAAAATAAGGGGAATTTCTGAATTTTTGACGTGAAATAAGGAGAATTTCTGTCTTTTTTGCCCCAAAATAATGTTAATTTCTGCATTTTCCCTCAAAATTAGGGGAATTTGTGCAATTTTGCTTCATAATATTGGGAATTTCTGCCTTACTGCACAAAAATAAAGGGACTTTCTGCAATTTTACCCCAAAATAAGGGAAATTTCTGCCTTTTTGCCACAAAATATGGGGAATTTCTGCATTTTTGCCCCAAAATAAAGAAAATTTCTATAATTTTGTACCAAAATAAAAGAAATTTCTGCCTTTTTGCCCCAAAATAAAAGAAATTCCTACCTTCTTTCCCTGAAATAAGTAAAATTTCTGCAATTTTGCAAAAATAAAAAAATTTCTGCAATTTTGCAACAAAATAAGGGATATTTCTGCAATTTTGCCACAAAATAAGAGGAATTTCTGACGTTTTGCCCTGAAATACAAAGAATTTCTGTCTTTTTGCCCCAAAATAATTTGAATTTCTGCATTTTCCCTCAAAATTAGATGAATTTGTGCAATTTTGCTTCAAAACACGGGGAATTTCTGCCTTATTACACCAAAGTAAAGGGAATTTCTGCATTTTTGCACCAATATAAGGGGAATTTCTGAGATATTGCTCCAAAATACGGAAAATTTCTGCCTTATTGCCTAAAATTAAGTGGAATTTCTGCCTTTTTGCACTGAAATGTTTGAAATTTCTGCAATTTTACCCCAAAATAAGGGGAATTTCTGTTTTTGGCCCCAAAATTAGGGGAATTTCTGTTTTTGCCCCAAAATAAGGCAAATTTCTGACTTTTTGCCCTAAAATAAGTGAAATTTCTGCAATTTTGCCCCAAAATAAGGGGAATTTCTGCCTTTTGCCCAAAATAAGGGGATTTTCAGCATTTTACCTCCAAATAAGGGGAATTTCTGCCTTTTTGCCACAAAATATGGGGAATTTCTTCATTATTGCCCCCAAATAAGGAAAGTTTCTGCTTTTCTGCCCCAATTAATGGGAATTTCTGCCTTTTTGCCACAAAATAAAGGGAATTTCTGCCTTTTTGCCCCAAAATAAAAGGAATTTCTGACTTTTTGCCCTGAAATAAATGAAATTTCTGCAATTTTGCCGCAAAATAAGGGAAATTTCTGCCTTTTTGCCCCAAAATGTATGTAATTTCTGCCTTTTTGCCCCAAAATATGAGGAATTTCAGCATTTTACTTCAAATAAGGGGAATTTCAGCCTTTTTGCACCAAAATATGGTGAATTTCTGCCTTTTTGCCACAAAATAAAAAAAATTTCTGCAATTCTGTACCAAAATAAAATAAATTTCTAAAATTCTGCTCGAAAATAAGGGATATTTCTACAATTTTGCCCCAAAATAAGGGAAGTTTCTGCCTTTTTGCCACAAAATAAGGGGAATTTCAGTATTTTTGCCCCAAAATAAAAGGAATTTCAGCCTTCTTACCTCATAATAAGTAGAATCTCTGCCTTTTTGCCCTAAAATATGGGGAATTTCTGCATTTTGGCCTCAAAATAAAGAAAATTTCTGCAATTTTGTACCAAAATAAAAGAAATTACTGCCTTTTCCCCCCAAAATAAGAAAAATTCCTGCCTTCTTTCCCTGAAATAAGTGAAATTTCTGCAATTTTGCCCAAAATAAGAAAAATTTCTGCAATTTTGCCACAAAATAAGGGAAATTTCTGCAATTTTACCCCAAAATAAGGGGAATTTCTGACTTTTTGCCTTGAAATAAAGAGAATTTCTGTCTTATTGCCCCAAAATAATGTGAATTTCTGTATTTTGTCTCAAAATTGGGGGAATTTGTGCAATTATGCTTCACAATATGGGGAATTTCTGCCTTATTGCACCAAAATAAAAGGAATTTCTGCAATTTTGCCCCAAAATAAAGAAAATTTCTGCATTTTTGCCACAAAATAAGGGAAATTTCTGCCTTTTTGCCACAAAATAAGGGGAATTTCTGTCTTTTTGCCCCAAAATAAAAGGAATTTCAGCCTTTTTACCACATAATAAGGGGAATCTCTGCCTTTTTGCCCCAAAATATGGGAAATTTCTGCATTTTTGCCTCAAAATAAAGAAAATTTCTGCAATTTTGTATCAAAATAAAAGAAATTTCTACCTTTTTGCCCCAAAATAAGAGAAATTCCTGCCTTCTTTCCCTGAAATAAGTGAAATTTCTGCAATTTTGCCCAAAATAAGAAAAATTTCTGCAATTTTGCCACAAAATAAGAGAAATTTCTGCAATTTTGCCCCAAAATAAGGGGAATTTCTGACTTTTTGACGTGAAATAAGGAGAATTTCTGTCTTTTTTGCCCCAAAATAATGTGAATTTCTGCATTTTCCTTCAAATTTAGGGGAATTTGTGCAATTTTGCCTCAAAATATTGGGATTTTCTGCCTTATTGCACCAAAATAAAGGGACTTTCTGCAATTTTACCCCAAAATAAGAGAAATTTCTGCCTTTTTCCCACAAAATATGGGGAATTTCTGCATTTTTGCCCCAAAATAAAGAAAATTTCTACAATTTTGTACAAAAATAAAAGAAATTTCTGCCTTTTTGCCCCAAAATAAAAGAAATTCCTACCTTCTTTTCCTGAAATAAGTGAAATTTTTGCAATTTTGCCCAAAATAAGAAAAATTTCTTCAATTTTGCAACAAAATAAGGGATATTTCTGCAATTTTGCCCCAAAATAAGAGGAATTTCTGACGTTTTGCCCTGAAATACAGAGAATTTCTGTCTTTTTGCCCCAAAATAATTTGAATTTCTGCATTTTCCCTCAAAATTAGATGAATTTGTGCAATTTTGCTTCAAAACACGGGGTATTTCTGCCTTTTTACACCAAAATAAAGGGAATTTCTGCATTTTTGCACCAATATAAGGGGAATTTCTGAGATATTGCTCCAAAATACGGAAAATTTCTGCCTTATTGCCTAAAATTAAGTGGAATTTCTGCCTTTTTGCACTGAAATGTTTGAAATTTCTGCAATTTTACCCCAAAATAAGGGGAATTTCTGTTTTTGGCCCCAAAATTAGGGGAATTTCTGCTTTTTGCCCCAAAATAAGGCAAATTTCTGACTTTTTGCCCTAAAATAAGTGAAATTTCTGCAATTTTGCCCCAAAATAAGGGGAATTACTGCCTTTTGCCCAAAATAAGGGGATTTTCAGCATTTTACCTCCAAATAAGGGGAATTTCTGCATTTTTGCCACAAAATATGGGGAATTTCTGCATTATTGCCCCCAAATAAGGAAAGTTTCTGCTTTTCTGCCCAATTAATGGGAATTTCTGCCTTTTTGCCACAAAATAAAGGGTATTTCTGCCTTTTGCCCCAAAATAAAAGGAATTTCTGACTTTTTGCCCTTAAATAAATGAAATTTCTGCAATTTTGCCGCAAAATAAGGGAAATTTCTGTCTTTTTGCCCCAAAATGTAGGTAATTTCTGCCTTTTTGCCCCAAAATATGAGGAATTTCAGCATTTTACTTCAAAATAAGGGGAATTTCAGCCTTTTTGCACCAAAATATGGGGAATTTCTGCCTTTTTGCCACAAAATAAAAAAAATTTCTGCAATTCTGTACCAAAATAAAATAAATTTCTAAAATTTTGCTCGAAAATAATGGAAATTTCTACAATTTTGCTCCAAAATAAGGGAAGTTTCTGCCTTTTTGCCACAAAATAAGGGGAATTTCAGTATTTTTGCCCCAAAATAAAAGGAATTTCAGCCTTTTTACCTCATAATAAGGGGAATCTCTGCCTTTTTGCCCCAAAATAAGGAAAATTTCTGCATTATTGCCCCAAAATAAAGAAAATTTCTGCAATTATGTAGCAAAATAAAAGAAATTTCTGCCTTTTTTCCCCAAAATAAGAGAAATTCCTGCTTTCTTTCCCTGAAATAAGTGAAATTTCTGCAATTTTGCCCAAAATAAGAAAAATTTCGGCAATTTTGCCACAAAAAAGGGAAATTTCTTAATTTTAGCCCCAAAATAAGAGTAATTTTTGCCTTTTTACCTCAAAATAAGTGAAATTTCTGCCTTTTTACCCAAAAATAAACTGAATTTCTGTCTTTTTGCCCAAAAATAAAAGGAATTTTGAATTTTGCCTTGAAATAAGTGAAATTTCTGCAATTTTGCCCCAAAATTAGGGAAATTTCTGCCTTTTTGCCACAAAATAATGGGAATTTCTGCATTTTTGCCCAAAATAAAGAAAATTTCTGCAATTTTGTACCAAAATAAACAAAATTTCTGCCTTTTTGCCCCAACATAAGAGAAATTCCTGCCTTCTTTCCCTGATATAAGTGAAATTTCTGCAATTTTGCCCAAAATAAAAAAATTTTCTGCAATTTTGCCACAAAAAAGGGAAATTTCTTCATTTTAGCCACAAAATAAAAGTAATTTCTCCCTTTTTACCTCAAAATAAGTGAAATTTCTGCCTTTTTACCTAAAAATAAACGGAATTTCTGTCTTTTTGCCCCAAAATAAAAGGAATTTTTGAATTTTGCCTTGAAATAAGTGAAATTTCTGCAATTTTTCCCTAAAATAAGAAAAATTTCTGCCTTTTTGCCACAAAATAAGGTGAATTTCTGCATTTTTGCCCCAAAATAAAGAAAATTTCTGCAATTTTGTACCAAAATAAAAGAAATTTCTGCCCTTTTGCACCAAAATAAGAGAAATTTCTGCCTTCTTTCCCTGAAATAAGTGAAATTCCTGCAATTTTGCCCAAAATAAGAAAAATTTCTGCCTTTTTGCCACAAAATAAGGTGAATTTCTGCATTTTTGTTCCAAAATAAAGAAAATTTTTGCAATTTTGTACCAAAATAAAAGAAATTTCTGCCCTTTTGCCCCAAAATAAGAGAAATTTCTGCCTTCTTTCCCTGAAATAAGTGAAATTTCTGCAATTTTGCCCAAAATAAGAAAAATTTCTGCAATTTTCCACAAAATAAGGGAAATAACTGCAATTTTGCCCCAAAATAAGGGGAATTTCTGACGTTATGCCCTGAAATAAAAAGAATTTCTGTCTTTTTGCCCCAAAATAATTTGAATTTCTGCAATTTCCCTCAAAATTAGATGAATTTGTGCAATTTTGCTCAAAACACGGGGATTTTCTGCCTTATTACACCAAAATGAAAGGAATTTCTGCATTTTTGCACCATTATAAGGGGAATTTCTGAGATTTTGCTTCAAAATACGGAAAATTTTTGCCTTATTGCCTAAAATTAAGTGGAATTTCTGCCTTTTTGCACTGAAATGTTTGAAATTTCTGCAATTTTACCCCAAAATAAGAAGAATTTCTGTTTTTCGACCCAAAATTAGGGGAATTTTTGCTTTTTGCCCCAAAATAAAGCAAATTTCTGACTTTTTGCCCTAAAATAAGTGAAATTTCTGCAATTTTGCCCCAAATAAGGGGAATTTCTGCCTTTTGCCCAAAATAAGGGGAATTTCAGCATTTTACCTCCAAATAAGGGGAATTTGTGCCTTTTTGCCACAAAATATGGGGAATTTCTGCATCATTGCCCCCAAATAAGGAAAGTTTCTGCTTTTCTGCAAAAATTATTGGGAATTTCTGCCTTTTTGCCACAAAATAAAGGGAATTTCTGACTTTTTGCCCCAAAATAAAAGGAATTTCTGACTTTTTGCCCTGAAATAAATGAAATTTCTGCAATTTTCCCGAAAATAAGGAACATTTGTGCCTTTTTGCCCCAAAATGTAGGAAATTTCTGCCTTTTTGCCCCCAAATATAAGGAATTTCGGCATTTTACCTCAAAATAAGGGAAATTTCAGCCTTTTTGCACCAAAATATGGGGAATTTCTGACTTTTTGCCACAAAATAAGAAAAATTTCTGCAGTTCTGTACCAAAATAAAATAAATTTCTAAAATTTTGCCCGAAAATAAGAAAAATTTTTGCAATTTTGCCCCAAAATAAGGGAAATTTCTGCTTTTGCCACAAAATAAGGGGAATTTCTGTCTTTTTGCCCCAAAATAAAAGGAATTTCAGCCTTGTTCCATCATAATAAGGGGAATCTCTACCTTTTTGCCCCAAAATATGGGAAATTTCTGCATTTTTGCCTCAAAATAAAGAAAATATCTGCAATTTTGTACCAAAATAAAAGAAATTTCTGCCTTTTTGCCCCAAAATAAGAGAAATTCCTGCCTTCTTTCCCTGAAATAAGTGAAATTTCTGCAATTTTGCACAAAATAAGAAAAATTTCTGCAATTTTGCCACAAAATAAGGGAAATTTCTGCAATTTTGCCCCAAAATAAGGGGAATTTCTGACTTTTTGCCGTGAAATAAGGAGAATTTCTGTCTTTTTGCCCAAAATAATGTGAATTTCTGCATTTTCCCTCAAAATTAGGGGAATTTGTGCAATTTTGCTTCAAAATATGGGGAATTTCTGCCTTATTGCACCAAAATAAAGAGAATTTCTGCAATTTTGCCCCAAAATAAGGGAAATTTCTGCCTTTTTGCCACAAAATAAGGGGAATTTCTCTATTTTTGCCTCAAAATAAAGAAAATTTCTGCAATTTTGTACCAAAATAAAAGAAATTTCTGCCTTTTTGCCCCAAAATAAGAGAAATTCCTGCCTTCTTTCCCTGAAATAAGTGAAATTTCTGCAATTTTGCACAAAATAAGAAAAATTTCTGCAATTTTGCCACAAAATAAGTGAAATTTCTGCAATTTTGCCCCAAAATAAGGGGAATTTCTGACTTTTTGCCGTGAAATAAGGAGAATTTCTGTCTTTTTGCCCAAAATAATGTGAATTTCTGCATTTTCCCTCAAAATTAGGGAAATTAGTGCAATTTTGCTTCAAAATATTGGGAATTTCTGCCTTATTGCACCAAAATAAAGGGAATTTCTGCAATTTTGCCCCAAAATAATGAAAATTCCTGCCTTTTTGCCACAAAATAAGGGGAATTTCTGCATTTTTGCCCCAAAATAAAGAAAATTTCTGCAATTTTGTAGCAAAATAAAAGAAATTTCTGCCTTTTTGCCCCAAAATAAGACAAATTCCTGCCTTCTTTCCCTGAAATAAGTGAAATTTCTGCAATTTTGCCCAAAATAAGAAAAATTTCTGCAATTTTGCCACAAAACAGGGAAATTTCTTCATTTTAGCCCCAAAATAAGAGTAATTTCTGCCTTTTAACCTCAAAATAAGTGAAATTTCTGCTTTTTTACTCAAAAATAAAAAAAATTTCTGTCTTTTTGCCCCAAAATAAAAGGAATTTTTGAATTTTGCCTTGAAATAAGTAAAATTTCTGTAATTTTGCCCCAAAATAAGGGAAATTTCTGCCTTTTTGCCACAAAATAAGGGGAATTTCTGCATTTTTGCCCCAAAATAAAGAAAATTTCTGCAATTTTGTACCAAAATAAAAGAAATTTCTGCCCTTTTCTCTCATAATAAGAGAAATTCCTGCCTTCTTTACCTGAAATAAGTGAAATTTCTGCAATTTTGCCCAAAATAAGAAAAATTTCTGCAATTTTGCCACAAAATAAGGGAAATTTCTGATTTTTTGCCCTGAAATAAGCGAAATTTCTGCAATTTTGTCCCAAAACAAGGGGAATTTCTGCCTTTTTGCCCAAAATAAGGGGAATTTCTGCATTTTACCTCCAAATAAGGGGAATTTCTGCCTTTTTGCCATAAAGTAAAGGAAATTTTTGCCTTTTTGCCCTAAAATAAAGGGAATTTCATCCTTTTTACCTCAAAATAAGGGGAATTTCTGCCTTTTACCCCAAAATATGGGGAATTTCTGCCTTTTGTTCTAAAATAAGAAAAATTTCTTCAACTTTGTACCAAAATAAAAGAAATTTCTGCTTTTTGTCTCAAAATAAAAGGAATTTCTGACTTTTTGCCCTGAAATAAATGAAATTTCTGCAATTTGCCCGAAAATAAGCAAAATTTGTGCCTTTTTGCCCCAAAATGAGGGAAATTTCTGCCTTTTTGCCCCAAAATATGTGGAATTTCAGCATTTTACCTCAAAATAAGGGGAATTTCAGCGTTTTTGCACCAAAATATGGGGAATTTTAGCCTTTTTGCCACAATATAAGAAAAAATTTCTGCAATTCTGTACCAAAATAAAAGAAATTTCTAAAATTTTGCCCCAAAATAAGGGAAATTTCTGCAATTTTGCCCCAAAATAAGGGAAAGTTCTTCAATTTTGCCCCAAATTAAGGGGAATTTCTGACTTTTTGCCGCAAAATAAGGAGAATTTCTGTATTTTTGCCCCAAAATAAAGGGAATTTCTGCCTTTTTGCCCCAAAATTAGGGGAGTTTCTGCAATTATGCTTCAAAATACAAGGAATTTCTGCCTTTTTTCCCGAAAATAAGGGGAACTTTTGCTTTTGCCCCAAATAAAGGGAATTTCTGCATTTTTGCCCCGATATTAGGGGAATTTCTGCAATTTTGCTCTAAAATACAGGGAATTTCTGCCTTTTTGCCCGAAAATAAAGGATTTTCTGCCTTTTTGCCCCCAAATAAGGGAAATTTCTGTAATTTTATCCCAAAATAAGGGGAATTTCTGCCTTTTTGCTTCAAAATATAAGGAATTTCTGCCTTTTTGCCCCAAAATAAGAAATATTTCTGCAATTTTGCCCCAAAATAAAAGAAATTTCTAACTTTTTTCCCAAAAATAAAGGAAATTTCAGCCTTTTTACCTGAAAATAAGTGAAATTTCTGCAATTTTGCCCCAAATAAGGGAAATTTCTGCAATTTTGCCCCAAAATAAGGTAAATTTCTGCAATTTTGCCCCAAATTAAAGGAAATTTCTGGAATTTTGCCCCATAATAAGGGGAATTTCTGATTTTTGCCCCAAAATAAAGGGAATGTCTGCCTTTTGCCCCAAAATTAGGGGAATTTCTGCAATTTTGCTTCAAAATCAGGGGAATTTCTGCCTTTTTGCCTGAAAATAAGGAAAATGCATACCTTTTTTCCATAAAAAAGGAAAATTTCTTCATTTTTGCGCCAAATTAAGAGGAACTTCTGGCTTTTGCCTCTAAATAAGTGGAATTTCTGTCTTTTTTACCCCAAAACAAAGGGAATTTCTGTAATTTTGGCCCAAAATAAGGGGAATTTCTGATTTATTACCCTGAAATAAGTGAAATTTCTGCAATTTTTTTCCAAAATAAAGAAAAATTCTTCCTTTTTGCCCCCAAATAAGAGGAATTTCAGCCTTTTTACCTCAAAATAAGGGGAATTTCTGCATTTTTGCCACAATATATTAGGAATTTCTGCCTTTTTGCCCTAAAATAAAGGAAATTTCTGGAATTTTGCCCAAAAATATGTGGAATTTCTGAGTTTTGCCACAAAATAAAAAGAATTTCTGTTTTTTTGCCCCAACATATAGAGAATTTCTTCCGTTTTGCCTCACAATTAGGGGAATTTCTGCTTTTTGCCACAAAATAAGGCAAATTTCTGTCTTTTTGCCCTAAAATAAGTGAAATTTCTGCATTTTGCCCCAAAAAAAGGGGAATTTCTGCCTTTTGCCCAAAATAAGGGGAATTTCATCATTTTACCTCCAAATAAGGGGAATTTCTTCCTTTTTGCCACAAAATATGGGGAATTTCTGCATTATTGCCCCCAAATAAGGAACGTTCTGCTTTTCTGCCCCAATTAATGGGAATTCTGCCTTTTTGCCACAAAATAAAGGGAATTTCTGCCTTTTTGCCCCAAAATAAGGGGAATTTCAGCCTGTTTACCTCAAAATACAAGGAATTTCTGCCTTTTGCCCCATAATATTGGGAATTCCTGCCTTTTTGTTCCAAAATAAGAAAAATTTCTTCAACTTTGTACCAAAATAAAAGAAATTTCTGCTTTTTGCCCCAAAATAAAAGGAATTTCTGACTTTTTGCCCTGAAATAAATGAAATTTCTGCAATTTTGCCCGAAAATAAGGGAAATTTGTGCCTTTTTGCCCCAAAATGTAGGGAATTTCTGCCTTTTTGCCCCAAAATATAAGGAATTTCAGCATTTTACCTCAAAATAAGGGAAATTTCAGCCTTTTTGCCCCAAAATATGGGGAATTTCAGCATTTTACCGCAAAATAAGGGGAATTTCAGCCTTTTTGCACCAAAATATAAGGAATTTCTGCCTTTTTGCCACAAAATAAAAAAAAATTCTGCAAGTCTTTACCAAAATAAAAGAAATTTCTAAAATTTTGCCCCAAAATAAGGGAAATTTCTCCAATTTTGCCCCAAAATAAGGGAAATTTCTGCCTTTTTGCCAAAAAATAAGGGGAAATTCTTTCTTTTTGCCCCAAAATAAAAGAAATTTCACCCTTTTTACCTCATAATAAAGGGAATCACTGCCTTTTTGCCCCAAAATATGGGGAATTTCTGCATTTTTGCCTCAAAATAAAGAAAATTTTTGCAATTTTGATCCAAAATAAAAGAAATTTCTGCCTTTTTGCCCCAAAATAAGAGAAATTCCTGCCTTCTTTCCCTGAAATAAGTGAAATTTCTGCAATTTTGCCCAAAATAAGAAAAATTTCTGCAATTTTGCCACAAAATAAGGAAAATTTTTGCAATTTTGCCCCAAAATAAGGGGAATTTCTAAATTTTTGCCGTGAAATAAGGAGAATTTCTGTCTTTTTGCCCCAAAATAATGTGAATTTCTGCATTTTCCCTCAAAATTAGGGGAATTTGTGCAATTTTGCTTCAAAATACAGGGAATTTCTGCCTTATTGCACCAAAATAAAGGGAATTTCTGCATTTTTGCACCAATATAAGGCGAATTTCTGAGATTTTGCTGCAAAATACAGAAAATTCTGCCTTATTGCCCGAAATTAAGTGGAATTTCTGCTTTTTGCCCTGAAATATTTGAAATTTCTGCAATTTTACCCCAAAATAAGGCGAATTTCTATTTTTTGCCACAAAATTAGGGGAATTTCTGCTTTTTGCCCCAAAATAAGGCAAATTTCTGACTTTTTGCCCTGAAATAAGTGAAATTTCTGCAATTTTGTCCCTAAATAAAGGGAATTTCTGCCTTTTTGCCCAAAATAAGAGGAATTTCAGCATTTTACCTCCAAATAAGTGGAATTTCTGCGTTTTTGCCACTAAATATGGGGAATTACTGCCTTATTGCCTTCAAATAAAGAAAATTTCTGCTTTTCTGCCACAATTAACAAGAATTTCTGCCTTTTTGCCACAAAGTAAAGGAAATTTTTGCCTTTTTGCCCTAAAATAAGGGGAATTTCATCCTTTTTACCTCAAAATAAGGGGAATTTCTGCCTTTTACCCCAAAATATGGGGAATTTCTGCTTTTTTGTTCCAAAATAAGAAAAATTTCTTCAACTTTGTACCAAAATAAAAGAAATTTCTGCTTTTTGTCCCAAAATAAAAGGAATTTTTGAATTTTTGCCCTGAAATAAATGAAATTTCTTCAATTTTGCCCGAAAATAAGGAAAATTTGTGCCTTTTTGCTCCAAAATGAGGGAAATTTCTGCCTTTTTGCGCCAAAATATGGGTAATTTCAGCATTTTACCTCAAAATAAGAAGAATTTCAGCCTTTTTGCACCAAAATATGGGGAATTTTAGCCTTTTTGCCACAATATAAAAAAAATTTCTGCAATTTTGTACCAAAATAAAAGAAATTTCTAAAATTATGCCCCAAAATAAGAAAAATTTCTGCAATTTTGCCTCAAAATAAGGGGAATTTCTGACTTTTTGCCGCGAAATAAGGAGATTTCTGTATTTTTGCCCCAAAATAAAGGGAATTTCTGCCTTTTTGCCCCAAAATTAGGGGAGTTTCTTCAATTTTGCTTCAAAATACAAGGAATTTCTGCCTTTTTTCCCGAAAATAAGGGGAACTTCTGCTTTTGCCACAAATAAAGGGAATTTCTGCCTTTTTGCCCCGATATTAGCGGAATTTCTGCAATTTTGCTGCAAAATACGGGGAATTTGTGCATTTTTGCCCGAAATTAAAATGATTTTCTGCCTTTTTGCCTCCAAATAAGAAAATTTTTGAAATTTTACCCCAAAATAAGGGGAATTTCTGCCTTTTTGCCCCAAAATAAGAAATATTTCTGCAATTTTGCCCCAAAATAAGGGGAATTTCTCACTTTATGCCCAAAATAAAGGAAATTTCAGCCTTTTTACCTGAAAATAAGTGAAATTTCTGCAATTTTGCCCCAAATAAGGGAAATTTCTGCAATTTTGCCCCAAAATGAGGTAAATGTCTGCAATTTTGCCCCAAATTAAAGGAAATTTCTGGAATTTCGCCTCAAAATAAGGGAAATTTCTGATTTTTGCCCAAAAATAAAGGAAATGTCTGCCTTTTGCCCCAAAATTAGGGGAATTTCTGCAATTTTGCTTCAAAATAAGAGGAATTTCTGCCTTTTTGCCCGAAAATAAGGGGAATGCATACCTTTTTGCCATAAAAAAGGGAAATTTCTTCATTTTTGCGCCAAATTAAGTGGAACTTCTGCCTTTTGCGTCTAAATAAGTGGAATTTCTGTCTTTTTTACCCAAAAACAAAGGGAATTTCTGTCTTTTTTGCCCCAAAATAAGGGGAATTTCTGACTTATTACCCTGAAATAAGTGAAATTTTGGCAATTTTGCCCCAAAATAAGGAAAAATTCTTCTTTTTTGCCCCCAAATAAGAGGAATTTCAGCCTTTTTACCTCAAAATAAGAAGAATGTGTGAGTTTTGCCACAAAATAAGGAGAATTTCTGTCTTTTTGCCCCAACATATAGGGAATTTCAGCCGTTTTGCCTCACAATTAGAGGAATTTCTGCAATTTTGCTTCAAAATACGGGGAATTTCTGCTTTTTTGCCTAAAAATAAGGGGAATGTATAACTTTTGCCACAAAAAAGAGAAATTTCTTCATTTTAGCTCCAAAATAAGAGTAATTTCTGCCTTTTTACCTCAAAATAAGTGAAATTTCTGCCTTTTTACCCAAAATAAATGGAATTTCTGTCTTTTTGCCCCAAAATAAAAGAAATTTTTGAATTTTGTCTTGAAATAAGTGAAATTTCTGCAATTTTGCTCCAAAATAAGGGTAAATTCGGCCTTTTTGCCACAAAATAAGGGGAATTTCTGCATTTTTGCCCCAAAATAAAGAAAATTTCTGCAATTTTGTACCAAAATAAAAGAAATTTCTGCCTTTTTGCCCCAAAATAAGAGAAATTCCTGCCTTCTTTCCCTGAAATAAGTGAAATTTCTGCAATTTTGCCCAAAATAAGAAAAATTTCTTCAATTTTGCCACAAAAAAAGAGAAATTTCTTCATTTTAGCCCCAAAATAAGAGTAATTTCTGCCTTTTTACCTCAAAATAAGTGAAATTTCTGCCTTCTACCCAAAAATAAACAAAATTTCTGTCTTTTTGCCCCAAAATAAAAGGAATTTTTGAAATTTGCCTTGAAATAAGTGCAATTTCTGCAATTTTGCCCTAAAATAA
Organism: Micromys minutus; assembly: GCF_963924665.1. Classification (NCBI taxonomy): domain Eukaryota; kingdom Metazoa; phylum Chordata; class Mammalia; order Rodentia; family Muridae; genus Micromys; species Micromys minutus. The sequence continues at coordinate 1,018,824 of NW_027667727.1, forward strand.
GGGAAATGTCTGCGTTTTTGCCACAAAATCAGGGGAATTTCTGCATTTTAACCCCAAAATAAAGAAAATTTCTGCAATTTTGTACCAAAATAAAAGAAATTTCTACCCTTTTGCCCCAAAATAAAAGAAATTCCTACCTTCTTTCCCTGAAATAAGTGAAATTTCTGCATTTTGCCCAAAATAAAAAAATTTCTGCAATTTTGCAACAAAATAAGGTATATTTCTGCAATTTTGCCCAAAAATAAGGGGAATTTCTGACGTTTTGCCCTGAAATAAAGAGAATTTCTGTCTTTTTGCCCCAAAATAATTTGAATTTCTGCATTTTCCCTCAAAATTAGATGAATTTTTGCAATTTTGCTTCAAAACACGGGAATTTCTGCCTTATTACACCAAAAGAAAGGGAATTTCTGCATTTTTGCACCAATATAAGGGAAATTTCTGAGATATTGCTCCAAAATACAGAAAATTTCTGCCTTATTGCCTAAAATTAAGTGGAATTTCTGCCTTTTTGTACTGAAATATTTGAAATTTCTGCAATTTTACCCCAAAATAAAGGAAATTTCTGTTTTTGGCCCCAAAATTAGGGGAATTTCTGCTTTTTGCCCCAAAATAAGGCAAATTTCTGACTTTTTGCCTTAAAATAAGTGAAATTTCTGCAATTTTGCCGAAAAATAAGGGGAATTTCTGCCTTTTGCCCAAACTAAGGGGAATTTCAGCATTTTACCTCCAAATAAGGGGAATTTCTGCCTTTTGCCACAAAATATGGGGAATTTCTGCATTATTGCCCCCAAATAAGGAAAGTTTCTGCTTTTCTGCGCCAATTAATGGGAATTTCTGCCTTTTTGCCACAAAATAAAGGGAATTTCTGCCTTTTTGCCCCAAAAAAAGGGGAATTTCAGCCTTTTTACCTCAAAATAAGGGGAATTTCTGCCTTTTGCCCCAAAATATGGAGAATTTCTGCCTTTTTGTTCCAAAATAAGAAAAATTTCTTCAACTTTGTACCAAAATAAAAGAAATTTCTGCTTTTTGCCCCAAAATAAAAGGAATTTCTGACTTTTTGCCCTCAAATAAATGAAATTTCTGCAATTTTGCCCAAAAATAAGGGAAATTTGTGCCTTTTTGCCCCAAAATGTAGGGAATTTCTGCCTTTTTGCCCCAAAATATGGGGAATTTCAGGATTTAACCTCAAAATAAGGGGAATTTCAGCCTTTTTGCACCAAAATATGGGAAATTTCTGCCTTTTTGCCACAAAAGAAGAAAAATTTCTGCAATTCTGTACCAATATAAAAGAAATTTCTAAAATTTTGCCCCAAAATAAGGGAAATTTCTGCAATTTTGCCCCAAAATAAGGGGAATTTCTGACTTTTTGCAGTGTAATAAGGAGAATTTCTGTCTTTTTGCCCAAAAATAATGTGAATTTCTCCATTTTCCCTCAAAATTAGTGGAATTTGTGCAATTTTGCTTCAAAACACGGGGAATTTCTGCCTTATTGCACCAAAATAAAGGGAATTTCTGCATTTTTGCACCAATATAAGGGGAATTTCTGAGATTTTGCTCCAAAATACAGAAAATTTCTGCCTTATTGCCTGAAATTAAGTGGAATTTCTGCCTTTTTGCCCTGAAATATTTTAAATTTCTGCAATTTTACCCAAAAATAAGGGGAATTTCTATTTTTGGCCCCAAAATTAGGGGAATTTCTGCTTTTTGCCCCAAAATAAGGCAAATTTCTGACTTTTTGCCCTGAAATAAGTGAAATTTCTGCAATTTTGTCCCAAAATAAGGGGAATTTCTGCCTTTTTGCCCAAAATAAGGGGAATTTCAGCATTTTACCTCCAAATAAGGGGAATTTCTGCGTTTTTGCCACTAAATATGGGGAATTACTGCCTTATTGCCTTTCAAATGAGGAAAATTTCTGCTTTTCTGCCCCAATTAACAAGAATTTCTTCCTTTTTGCCACAAAGTAAAGGAAATTTTTTCATTTTTGCCCTAAAATAAGGGGAATTTCATTTTTTTTACCTCAAAATAAGGGAAATTTCTGCGTTTTACCCCAAAATATGGGGAATTTCTGCCTTTTTGTTCCAAAATAAGAAAAATTTCTTCAACTTTGTACGAAAATAAAAGAAATTTCTGCTTTTTGTCCCAAAATAAAAGGAATTTTTGACTTTTTGCTCTGAAATAAATGAAATTTCTTCAATTTTGCCTGAAAGTAAGGAAAATTTGTGCCTTTTTGTCCCAAAATGAGGGAAATTTCTGCTTTTTTCGCCAAAATATGGGGAATTTCAGCATTTTACCTCAAAATAAGATTAATTTCAGCCTTTTTGCACCAAAATATGTGGAATTTTAGCCTTTTGCCACAATATAAGAAAAATTTCTGCAATTCTGTACCAAAATAAAAGAAATTTCTAAAATTTTGCCCCAAAATAAGGGAAATTTCTGCAATTTTTCCCCAAAATAAGGGAAAGTTCTTCAATTTTGCCCCAAAATAAGGGGAATTTCTGACTTTTTGCCACGAAATAAGAAGAATTTCTGTATTTTTGCCCCAAAATAAAGGGAATCTCTGCCTTTTTGCCCCAAAATTAGGGGAGTTTCTGCAATTTTGCTTCAAAATACAAGGAATTTCTGCCTTTTTTTCCGAAAATAAGGGAAACTTCTGCTTTGCCCCAAATAAAGGGAATTTCTGCATTTTTGCCCCGATAATAGGGGAATTTCTACAATTTTGCTGCAAAATACGGGAAATTTATCCATTTTTGCCCGAAATTAAAAGGATTTTCTGCCTTTTTGCCCCCAAATAAAAGAAATTTCTGCAATTTTACCCCAAAATAAGGGGAATTTCTAAATTTTGCCCCAAAATAAGAAATATTTCTGCAATTTTGCCACAAAATAAGGAGAATTTCTCACTTTTTGCCCCAAAATAAAGGAAATTTCAGACTTTTTACCTGAAAATAAAGAAATTTCTGCAATTTTGCCCCAAATTAAAGAAAATTTCTGGAATTTCGCCTCAAAATTAGGGGAATTTCTGATTTTTGCCCCAAAATAAAGGGAATGTCTGCCTTTTGCCACAAAATTAGGGAAATTTCTGCAATTTTGCTTCAAAATAAAAGGAATTTCTGCTTTTTTGCCCGAAAATAAGGGGAATGCATACCTTTTTGCCATAAAAAAGGGAAATTTCTTCATTTTTGCGCCAAATTAAGAGGAACTTCTGCCTTTTGCGTCTAAATAAGTGGAATTTCTGTCTTTTTTACCCAAAAACAAAGGGAATGTCTGTCTTTTTTGCCCCAAAATAAGTGGAATTTCTGACTTATTACCCTGAAATAAGTGAAATTTCTGCAATTTTGTCCAAAAATATGGAAAAATTCCTCCTTTTTGCCCCCAAATAAGAGGAATTTCAGCCTTTTTACCTCAAAATAAGGGGAATTTCTGAGTTTTGCCACAAAATAAGGAGAATTTCTGTATTTTTGCCCCAACATATAGGGAATTTCAGGTTTTTTGCATCACAATTAGGGGAATTTCTGCAATTTTGCTTCAAAATACGAGGAATTTCTGCTTTTTTGCCTGAAAATAAGGGGAATGTATACCTTTTGCCACAAAAAAGGTAAATTCCTTCATTTTAGCCCCAAAATAAGAGTAATTTCCGCCTTTTTACCTCAAAATAAGTGAAATTTCTGCCTTATTACCCAAAAAAAGGAATTTCTGTCTTTTTGCCCCAAAATAAAAGGAATTTTTGAATTTTGCCTTGAAATAAGTGAAATTTTTGTAATTTTGCCCCAAAATAAGGGAAATTTCTGTTTTTTTGCCAAAAAATAAGGGGAATTTCTGCATTTTTGCCCCAAAATAAAGAAAATTTCTGCAATTTTGTACCAAAATAAAAGAAATTTCTGCCTTTTTGCCCCAAAATAATAGAAATTCCTGCCTTCTTTCCCTGAAATAAGTGAAATTTCTGCAATTTTGTCCAAAATAAGAGAAATTTTTGCAATTTTGCCACAAAAAAAGAAATTTCTTCATTTTAGCCCCAAAATAAAAGTAATTTCTGCCTTTTTACCTCAAAATAAGTGAAATTTCTGCCTTTTTACCCAAAAATAAACAGAATTTCTGTCTTTTTGCCCCAAAATAAAAGGAATTTTTGAATTTTGCCTTGAAATAAGTGAAATTTTTGCAATTTTGCCCCAAAATAAGGGAAATTTCTGCCTTTTTGCCACAAAATCAGGGGAATTTCTTCATTTTTACCCCAAAATAAAGAAAATTTCTGCAATTTTGTACCAAAATACAAGAAATTTCTGCCCTTTTGCCCAAAAATAACAGAAATTCCTACCTTCTTTTCCTGAAATAAGTGAAATTTCTGCAATTTTGCACAAAATAAGAAAAATTTCTGCAATTTTGCAACAAAATAAGGGATATTTCTGCAATTTTGCCCCAAAATAAGAGGAATTTCTGACGTTTTGCCCTGAAATAAGGAGAATTTCTGTCTTTTTGCCCCAAAATAATTTGAATTTCCGCATTTTACCTCAAAATTAGATGAATTTGTGCAATTTTGCTTCAAAACACAGGGAATTTTTGCCTTATTACACCAAAATAAAAGGAATTTCTGCATTTTTGCACCAATATAAGGGGAATTTCTGAGATATTGCTCCAAAATATGGAAAATTTCTGCCTTATTGCCTAAAATTAAGTGGAATTTCTGCCTTTTTGCACTGAAATATTTGAAATTTCTGCAATTTTACCCGAAAATAAGGTGAATTTCTATTTTTGGCCCCAAAATTAGGGGAATTTCTGCTTTTTGCCCCAAAATAAGGGAAATTTCTGACTTTTTGCCCTAAAATAAGTGAAATTTCTGCAATTTTGCTCCAAAATAAGGGGAATTTTTTTCTTTTGCTTAAAATAATGGGAATTTCAGCATTTTTCCTCCAAATAATGGGAATTTCTGCCTTTTTGCCACAAAATAAGGGGAATTTCTGTCTTTTTGCCCCAAAATAAAAGGAATTTCAGCCTTTTTACCTCATAATAAAGGGAATCTCTGCCTTTTTGCCCCAAAATATGGGGAATTTCTGTATTTTTGCCTCAAAATAAAGAAAATTTCTGCAATTTTGTACCAAAATAAAAGAAATTTCTGCCTTTTTGCCCCAAAATAAGAGAAATTCCTGCCTTCTTTCCCTGAAATAAGTGAAATTTCTGCAATTTTGCCCAAAATAAGAAAAATTTCTGCAATTTTGCCACAAAATAAGGGAAATTTCTGCAATTTTGCCCCAAAGTAAGGGGAATTTCTGACTTTTTGCCGTGAAATAAGGAGAATTTCTTTCTTTTTGCCCCCAAATAATGTGAATTTCTGCATTTTCTCTCAAAATTAGGGGAATTTGTGCAATTTTGCTTCAAAATATGGGGAATTTCTGCCTTATTGCACCAAAATAAAGGGAATTTCTGCAATTTTGCCCTAAAATGAGGTAAATTTCTGCAATTTTGCCCCAAATTAAAGGAAATTTCTGGAATTTCGCCTCAAAATAAGGGGAATTTCTGATTTTTGCCCCAAAATAAAGGGAATGTCTGCCTTTTGCCACAAAATTAGGGAAATTTCTGCAATTTTGCTTAAAAATAAAAGGAATTTCTGCCTTTTTGCCCGAAAATAAGGGGAATGCATACCTTTTTGCTATAAAAAAGGGAAATTTCTTCATTTTTGCACCAAATTAAAAGGAACTTCTGCCTTTTGCATCTAAATAAGTGGAATTTCTGTCTTTTTTACCCAAAAACAAAGGGAATTTCTATCTTTTTTGCTCCAAAATAAAAGGAATTTCTGACTTATTACCCTGAAATAAGTGAAGTTTCTGCAATTTTGCCCAAAAATGTGGAAAAATTCCTCCTTTTTGCCCCCAAATAAAAGGAATTTCAGCCTTTTTACCTCAAAATAAGGGGAATTTTTGAGTTTTGCCACAAAATAATGAGAATTTCTGTCTTTTTGCCCCAACATATTGGGAATTTCAGCCGTTTTGCCTCACAATTAGGGGAATTTCTGCAATTTTGCTTCAAAATACGAGGAATTTCTGCTTTTTTGCCTGAAAATAAGGGGAATGTATACCTTTTGCCACAAAAAAGATAAATTCCTTCATTTTTGCCCCAAAATAAGAGTAATTTCTGCCTTTTTACCTCAAAATAGTGAAATTTCTGCCTTTTTACCCAAAAATAAACGGAATTTCTGTCTTTTTGCCCCAAAATAAAAGGAATTTTTGAATTTTGCCTTGAAATAAGTGAAATTTCTGCAATTTTGTCCCAAAATAAGGGAAATTTCTGCCTTTTTGCCACAAAATCAGGGGAATTTCTGCATTTTTGCCCCAAAATAAAGATAATTTTTGCAATTTTGTACCAAAATAAAAGAAATTTCTGCCCTTTTGCCCCAAAATAAGAGAAATTCCTACCTTCTTATCCTGAAATAAGTGAAATTTCTGCAATTTTGCCCAAAATAAGAAAAATTTCTGCAATTTTGCAACAAAATAAGGGATATTTCTGCAATTTTGCCCCAAAATAAGGGGAATTTCTGACGTTTTGCCCTGAAATAAGGAGAATTTCTGTCTTTTTCCCCCAAAATAATTTGAATTTCTGCATTTTACCTCAAAATTAGATGAATTTGTGCAATTTTGCTTCAAAACACGGGGAATTTCTGCCTTATTAAACCAAAATAAAAGGAATTTCTGCATTTTTGCACCAATATAAGGGGAATTTCTGAGATATTGCTCCAAAATACGGAAAATTTCTGCCTTATTGCCTAAAATTAAGTGGAATTTCTGCCTTTTTACACTGAAATATTTGAAATTTCTGCAATTTTACCCCAAAATAAGGGGAATTTCTATTTTTGGCCCCAAAATTAGGGGAATTTCTGCTTTTTGCCCCAAAATAAGGGAAATTTCTGACTTTTTGCCCTAAAATAAGTGAAATTTCTGCAATTTTGCCCCAAAATAAGGGGAATTTCTTTCTTTTGCTTAAAATAATGGGAATTTCAGCATTTTTTCTCTAAATAATGGGAATTTCTGCCTTTTTGCCACAAAATAAGGGGAATTTCTGTCTTTTTGCCCCAAAATAAAAGGAATTTCAGCCTTTTTACTTCATAATAAAGTTAATCTCTGCCTTTTTGCCCCAAAATATGGGCAATTTCTGCATTTTTGCCTCAAAATAAAGAAAATTTCTGCAATTTTGTACCAAAATAAAAGAAATTTCTGCCTTTTTGCCCCAAAATAAGAGAAATTCCTGCCTTCTTTCCCTGAAATAAGTGAAATTTCTGCAATTTTGCCACAAAATAAGGGAAATTTCTGCAATTTTTCCCCAAAATAAGGGGAATTTCTGACTTTTTGCAGTGAAATAAGGAGAATTTCTTTCTTTTTGCCCCAAAATAATGTCAATTTCTGCATTTTCCCTTATAATTAGGGGAATTTGTGCAATTTTGCTTCAAAATATGGAGGGAGAATTTCTGCCTTATTGCACCAAAATAAAGGGAATTTCTGCAATTTTGCCCCAAAATAAGAGTAATTTCTGCCTTTTTACCTCAAAATAAGTGAAATTTCTGCCTTTTTACCCAAAAATAAATGGATTTTCTGCCTTTTTCCCCAAAATAGAAGGAATTTTTGAATTTTGCCTTGAAATAAGTGAAATTTCTGCAATTTTGCCCAAAATAAGAAAAATTTTTGCAATTTTTCCACAACATAAGGGAAATTTCTGCAATTTTGCCCCAAAATAAGAGGAATTTCTGACTTTTTGCCGTGAAATAAGGAGAATTTCTTTCTTTTTGCCCCAAAATAATGTGAATTTCTGCATTTTCCCTCAAAATTAGGGGAATTTGTGCAATTTTGCTTTAAAATATGGGGAATTTCTGCCTTATTGCACCAAAATAAAGGGAATTTCTGCAATTTTGCCCCAAAATAAGGGATATTTCTGCATTTTTGCCACAAAATAAGGGGAATTTCTGCATTTTTGCCCCAAAAAAAAGAAAATTTCTGCAATTTTGTACCAAAATAAAAGAAATTTCTGCCTTTTTGCCCCAAAATATAAGAAATTCCTACCTTCTTTCCCTGAAATAAGTGAAATTTCTGCAATTTTGCCCAAAATAAGAAAAATTTCTGCCATTTTGCCACAAAAAATGAAATTTCTTCATTTTAGCCCCAAAATAAGAGTAATTTCTGCCTTTTTACCTCAAAATAAGTGAAATTTCTGCATTTTACCCAAAATAAACGGAATTTCTGTCTTTTTGCCCCAAAATAAAAGGAATTTTTGAATTTTGCCTTGAAATAAGTGAAATTTCTGCAATTTTGCCCCAAAATAACGGAAATATTTGCCTTTTTGCCACAAAATAAGGGGAATTTCTGCATTTTTGCCCCAAAATAAAGAAAATTTCTGCAATTTTGTACCAAAATAAAAGAAATTTCTGCCTTTTTCCCCAAAATAAGAGAAATTCCTGCCTTCTTCCCCTGAAATAAGTGAAATTTCTGCAATTTTGCCCAAAATAAGAAAAATTTCTGCAATTTTGCCACAAAATAAGGGAAATTTCTGCCTTCTTTCCCTGAAATAAGTGAAATTTCTGCAATTTTGCCCAAAATAAGAAAAATTTCTGCAATTTTGCCACAAAATAAGGGAAATTTCTGCAATTTTGCCCAAAAATAAGGGGAATTTCTGACATTATGCCCTGAAATAAAAAGAATTTCTGTCTTTTTGCCCCAAAATAATTTGAATTTCTGCATTTTCCCTCAAAATTAGATGAATTTGTGCAATGTTTCTTCAAAACACGGGGAATTTCTGCCTTATTACACCAAAATAAAAAGATTTTCTGCATTTTTGCACCATTATAAGGGGAATTTCTCAGATTTTGCTCCAAAATACAGAAAATTTGTGCCTTATTGCCTAAAATTAAGTGGAATTTCTGCCTTTTTGCACTGAAATATTTGAAATTTCTGCAATTTTACCCCAAAATAAGGGGAATTTCTGTTTTTGGCCCAAAAATTAGGGTAATTTCTGCTTTTTGCCCCAAAATAAGGCAAATTTCTGACTTTTTGCCCTAAAATAAGTGAAATTTCTGGAATTTTGCCCCAAAATAAGGGGCATTTCTGCCTTTTGCCCAAAATAAGAGGAATTTCAGCATTTTACCTCCAAATTAGGAGAATTTCTGCCTTTTTGCCACAAAATATAGGGAATTTCTGCATTTTTGCCCCCAAATAAGGAAAGTTTCTGCTTTTCTGCCCCAATTATGGGAATTTCTGCCTTTTTGCCACAAAATAAAAGGAATTTCTGCCTTTTTGCCCCAAAATAAGGGGAATTTCAGCCTTTTTACCTCAAAATAAGGGGAATTTCTGCGTTTTGCCCCAAAATATGGAGAATTTCTGCCTTTTTGTTCCAAAATAAGAAAAATTTCTTGAACTTTCTACCAAAATAAAAGAAATTTCTGCTTTTTGCCCCAAATTAAAAGGAATTTCTGACTTTTTGCCCTGAAATAAATGAAATTTCTGCAATTTTGCCAGAAAATAAGGGAAATTTGTGCCTTTTTGCCTCAAAATGTAGGGAATTTCTGCCTTTTTGCCCCAAAATATGGGGAATTTCAGCATTTTACCTCAAAATAAGAGGAATTTCAGCCTTTTTGCACCAAAATATGGGGAATTTCTGCCTTTTTGCCACAAGAGAAGAAAAATTTCTGCAATTCTGTACCAAAATAAAAGAAATTTCTAAAATTTTGCCCGAAAATAAGGGAAATTTCTGCAATTTTGCCCCAAAATAAGGGAAATTTCTGCCTTTTTGCCACAAAATCAGGGGAATTTCTGCATTTTTGCCCCAAAATAAAGATAATTTTTGCAATTTTGTACCAAAATAAAAGAAATTTCTGCCCTTTTGCCCCAAAATAAGAGAAATTCCTACCTTCTTATCCTGAAATAAGTGAAATTTCTGCAATTTTGCCCAAAATAAGAAAAATTTCTGCAATTTTGCAACAAAATAAGGGATATTTCTGCAATTTTGCCCCAAAATAAGGGGAATTTCTGACGTTTTGCCCTGAAATAAGGAGAATTTCTGTCTTTTTCCCCCAAAATAATTTGAATTTCTGCATTTTACCTCAAAATTAGATGAATTTGTGCAATTTTGCTTCAAAACACGGGGAATTTCTGCCTTATTAAACCAAAATAAAAGGAATTTCTGCATTTTTGCACCAATATAAGGGGAATTTCTGAGATATTGCTCCAAAATACGGAAAATTTCTGCCTTATTGCCTAAAATTAAGTGGAATTTCTGCCTTTTTACACTGAAATATTTGAAATTTCTGCAATTTTACCCCAAAATAAGGGGAATTTCTATTTTTGGCCCCAAAATTAGGGGAATTTCTGCTTTTTGCCCCAAAATAAGGGAAATTTCTGACTTTTTGCCCTAAAATAAGTGAAATTTCTGCAATTTTGCCCCAAAATAAGGGGAATTTCTTTCTTTTGCTTAAAATAATGGGAATTTCAGCATTTTTTCTCTAAATAATGGGAATTTCTGCCTTTTTGCCACAAAATAAGGGGAATTTCTGTCTTTTTGCCCCAAAATAAAAGGAATTTCAGCCTTTTTACTTCATAATAAAGTTAATCTCTGCCTTTTTGCCCCAAAATATGGGCAATTTCTGCATTTTTGCCTCAAAATAAAGAAAATTTCTGCAATTTTGTACCAAAATAAAAGAAATTTCTGCCTTTTTGCCCCAAAATAAGAGAAATTCCTGCCTTCTTTCCCTGAAATAAGTGAAATTTCTGCAATTTTGCCACAAAATAAGGGAAATTTCTGCAATTTTTCCCCAAAATAAGGGGAATTTCTGACTTTTTGCAGTGAAATAAGGAGAATTTCTTTCTTTTTGCCCCAAAATAATGTCAATTTCTGCATTTTCCCTTATAATTAGGGGAATTTGTGCAATTTTGCTTCAAAATATGGAGGGAGAATTTCTGCCTTATTGCACCAAAATAAAGGGAATTTCTGCAATTTTGCCCCAAAATAAGGGAAATTTCTGCCTTTTTGCCACAAAATAATGAAAATTTCTGCAATTTTGTAACAAAATAAAAGAAATTTCTGCCTTTTTGCCTTAAAATAAGAGAAATTCCTGCCTTCTTTCCCTGAAATAAGTGAAATTTCTGCACTTTTGCCCAAAATAAGAAAAATTTCTGCAATTTTGCCACAAGAAAAGGAAATTTCTTCATTTTAGCCCCAAAATAAGAGTAATTTCTGCCTTTTTACCTCAAAATAAGTGAAATTTCTGCCTTTTTACCCCAAAATAAACGGAATTTCTGTCTTTTTGCCCAAAAAAATAAAAGGAATTTTTGAATTTTGTTTTGAAATAAGTGAAATTTCTGCAATTTTGCACCAAAATAATGGAAATTTCTGCCTTTTTTCCACAAAATAAGGGGAATTTCTGCATTTTTGCCCCAAAATAAAGAAAATTTCTGCAATTTTGTACCAAAAAAAGAAATTTCTGCCTTTTTGCCCCAAAATAAGAGAAATTCCTGCCTTCTTTCCCTGAAATAAGTGAAATTTCTGCAATTTTGCCCAAAATAAGAAAAATTTCTGCAATTTTGCCACAAAATAAGGGAAATTTCTGCAATTTTGCCCCAAAATAAGGGGAATTTCTGACGTTATGCCCTGGAATAAGGAGAACTTTTGTCTTTTTTCCCCAAAATAATTTGAATTTCTGCATTTTCCCTCAAAATTAGATGAATTTGTGCAATTTTGCTTCAAAACACGGGGAATTTCTGCCTTATTACACCAAAATAAAAAGATTTTCTGCATTTTTGCACCATTATAAGGGGAATTTCTGAGATTTTGCTCCAAAATACGGAAAATTTGTGCCTTATTGCCTAAAATTAAGTGGAATTTCTGCCTTTTTGCACTGAAATATTTGAAATTTCTGCAATTTTACCCCAAAATAAGGGGAATTTCTGTTTTTCGCCCCAAAATTAGGGGAATTTCTGCTTTTTGCCCCAAAATAAGGCAAATTTCTGACTTTTTGCCCTAAAATAAGTGAAATTTCTGGAATTTTGCCCCAAAATAAGGGGAATTTCTGCCTTTTGCCCAAAATAAGGGGAATTTCAGCATTTAACCTCCAAATTAGGGGAATTTCTGCCTCTTTGCCACAAAATATGGGGAATTTCTGCATTATTGCCCCCAAATAAGGAAAGTTTCTGCTTTTCTGCCCCAATTAATGGGAATTTCTGCCTTTTTGCCACAAAATAAAGGGAATTTCTGCCTTTTTGCCCCAAAATAAAAGGAATTTCTGAAGTTTTGCCCTGAAATAAATGAAATTTCTTCAATTTTGCCCGAAAATAAGGGAAATTTGTGCCTTTTTGCCTCAAAATGTAGGGAATTTCTGCCTTTTTGCCCCAAAATATGGGGAATTTCAGCATTTTACCTCAAAATAAGGGGAATTTCAGCCTTTTTGCACCAAAAATATGGGGAATTTCTTTATTTTTGCCACAATATAAGAAAAATTTCTGCAATTCTGTACCAAAATAAAAAAAAATTTCTAAAATTTTGCCTAAAAATAAGGAAATTTCTGCAATTTTGCCCCAAAATAAGGGAAATTTCTGCCTTTTTGCCACAAAATCAGGGGAATTTCTTCATTTTTACCCCAAAATAAAGAAAATTTCTGCAATTTTGTACCAAAATACAAGAAATTTCTGCCCTTTTGCCCAAAAATAACAGAAATTCCTACCTTCTTTTCCTGAAATAAGTGAAATTTCTGCAATTTTGCACAAAATAAGAAAAATTTCTGCAATTTTGCAACAAAATAAGGGATATTTCTGCAATTTTGCCCCAAAATAAGAGGAATTTCTGACGTTTTGCCCTGAAATAAGGAGAATTTCTGTCTTTTTGCCCCAAAATAATTTGAATTTCCGCATTTTACCTCAAAATTAGATGAATTTGTGCAATTTTGCTTCAAAACACAGGGAATTTTTGCCTTATTACACCAAAATAAAAGGAATTTCTGCATTTTTGCACCAATATAAGGGGAATTTCTGAGATATTGCTCCAAAATATGGAAAATTTCTGCCTTATTGCCTAAAATTAAGTGGAATTTCTGCCTTTTTGCACTGAAATATTTGAAATTTCTGCAATTTTACCCGAAAATAAGGTGAATTTCTATTTTTGGCCCCAAAATTAGGGGAATTTCTGCTTTTTGCCCCAAAATAAGGGAAATTTCTGACTTTTTGCCCTAAAATAAGTGAAATTTCTGCAATTTTGCTCCAAAATAAGGGGAATTTTTTTCTTTTGCTTAAAATAATGGGAATTTCAGCATTTTTCCTCCAAATAATGGGAATTTCTGCCTTTTTGCCACAAAATAAGGGGAATTTCTGTCTTTTTGCCCCAAAATAAAAGGAATTTCAGCCTTTTTACCTCATAATAAAGGGAATCTCTGCCTTTTTGCCCCAAAATATGGGGAATTTCTGTATTTTTGCCTCAAAATAAAGAAAATTTCTGCAATTTTGTACCAAAATAAAAGAAATTTCTGCCTTTTTGCCCCAAAATAAGAGAAATTCCTGCCTTCTTTCCCTGAAATAAGTGAAATTTCTGCAATTTTGCCCAAAATAAGAAAAATTTCTGCAATTTTGCCACAAAATAAGGGAAATTTCTGCAATTTTGCCCCAAAGTAAGGGGAATTTCTGACTTTTTGCCGTGAAATAAGGAGAATTTCTTTCTTTTTGCCCCCAAATAATGTGAATTTCTGCATTTTCTCTCAAAATTAGGGGAATTTGTGCAATTTTGCTTCAAAATATGGGGAATTTCTGCCTTATTGCACCAAAATAAAGGGAATTTCTGCAATTTTGCCCTAAAATGAGGTAAATTTCTGCAATTTTGCCCCAAATTAAAGGAAATTTCTGGAATTTCGCCTCAAAATAAGGGGAATTTCTGATTTTTGCCCCAAAATAAAGGGAATGTCTGCCTTTTGCCACAAAATTAGGGAAATTTCTGCAATTTTGCTTAAAAATAAAAGGAATTTCTGCCTTTTTGCCCGAAAATAAGGGGAATGCATACCTTTTTGCTATAAAAAAGGGAAATTTCTTCATTTTTGCACCAAATTAAAAGGAACTTCTGCCTTTTGCATCTAAATAAGTGGAATTTCTGTCTTTTTTACCCAAAAACAAAGGGAATTTCTATCTTTTTTGCTCCAAAATAAAAGGAATTTCTGACTTATTACCCTGAAATAAGTGAAGTTTCTGCAATTTTGCCCAAAAATGTGGAAAAATTCCTCCTTTTTGCCCCCAAATAAAAGGAATTTCAGCCTTTTTACCTCAAAATAAGGGGAATTTTTGAGTTTTGCCACAAAATAATGAGAATTTCTGTCTTTTTGCCCCAACATATTGGGAATTTCAGCCGTTTTGCCTCACAATTAGGGGAATTTCTGCAATTTTGCTTCAAAATACGAGGAATTTCTGCTTTTTTGCCTGAAAATAAGGGGAATGTATACCTTTTGCCACAAAAAAGATAAATTCCTTCATTTTTGCCCCAAAATAAGAGTAATTTCTGCCTTTTTACCTCAAAATAGTGAAATTTCTGCCTTTTTACCCAAAAATAAACGGAATTTCTGTCTTTTTGCCCCAAAATAAAAGGAATTTTTGAATTTTGCCTTGAAATAAGTGAAATTTCTGCAATTTTGTCCCAAAATAAGGGAAATTTCTGCCTTTTTGCCACAAAATCAGGGGAATTTCTGCATTTTTGCCCCAAAATAAAGATAATTTTTGCAATTTTGTACCAAAATAAAAGAAATTTCTGCCCTTTTGCCCCAAAATAAGAGAAATTCCTACCTTCTTATCCTGAAATAAGTGAAATTTCTGCAATTTTGCCCAAAATAAGAAAAATTTCTGCAATTTTGCAACAAAATAAGGGATATTTCTGCAATTTTGCCCCAAAATAAGGGGAATTTCTGACGTTTTGCCCTGAAATAAGGAGAATTTCTGTCTTTTTCCCCCAAAATAATTTGAATTTCTGCATTTTACCTCAAAATTAGATGAATTTGTGCAATTTTGCTTCAAAACACGGGGAATTTCTGCCTTATTACACCAAAATAAAAGGAATTTCTGCATTTTTGCACCAATATAAGGGGAATTTCTGAGATATTGCTCCAAAATACGGAAAATTTCTGCCTTATTGCCTAAAATTAAGTGGAATTTCTGCCTTTTTACACTGAAATATTTGAAATTTCTGCAATTTTACCCCAAAATAAGGGGAATTTCTATTTTTGGCCCCAAAATTAGGGGAATTTCTGCTTTTTGCCCCAAAATAAGGGAAATTTCTGACTTTTTGCCCTAAAATAAGTGAAATTTCTGCAATTTTGCCCCAAAATAAGGGGAATTTCTTTCTTTTGCTTAAAATAATGGGAATTTCAGCATTTTTTCTCTAAATAATGGGAATTTCTGCCTTTTTGCCACAAAATAAGGGGAATTTCTGTCTTTTTGCCCCAAAATAAAAGGAATTTCAGCCTTTTTACTTCATAATAAAGTTAATCTCTGCCTTTTTGCCCCAAAATATGGGCAATTTCTGCATTTTTGCCTCAAAATAAAGAAAATTTCTGCAATTTTGTACCAAAATAAAAGAAATTTCTGCCTTTTTGCCCCAAAATAAGAGAAATTCCTGCCTTCTTTCCCTGAAATAAGTGAAATTTCTGCAATTTTGCCACAAAATAAGGGAAATTTCTGCAATTTTTCCCCAAAATAAGGGGAATTTCTGACTTTTTGCAGTGAAATAAGGAGAATTTCTTTCTTTTTGCCCCAAAATAATGTCAATTTCTGCATTTTCCCTTATAATTAGGGGAATTTGTGCAATTTTGCTTCAAAATATGGAGGGAGAATTTCTGCCTTATTGCACCAAAATAAAGGGAATTTCTGCAATTTTGCCCCAAAATAAGGGAAATTTCTGCCTTTTTGCCACAAAATAAGGGGAATTTCTGCATTTTTGCCCCAAAATAATGAAAATTTCTGCAATTTTGTAACAAAATAAAAGAAATTTCTGCCTTTTTGCCTTAAAATAAGAGAAATTCCTGCCTTCTTTCCCTGAAATAAGTGAAATTTCTGCACTTTTGCCCAAAATAAGAAAAATTTCTGCAATTTTGCCACAAGAAAAGGAAATTTCTTCATTTTAGCCCCAAAATAAGAGTAATTTCTGCCTTTTTACCTCAAAATAAGTGAAATTTCTGCCTTTTTACCCCAAAATAAACGGAATTTCTGTCTTTTTGCCCAAAAAAATAAAAGGAATTTTTGAATTTTGTTTTGAAATAAGTGAAATTTCTGCAATTTTGCACCAAAATAATGGAAATTTCTGCCTTTTTTCCACAAAATAAGGGGAATTTCTGCATTTTTGCCCCAAAATAAAGAAAATTTCTGCAATTTTGTACCAAAAAAAGAAATTTCTGCCTTTTTGCCCCAAAATAAGAGAAATTCCTGCCTTCTTTCCCTGAAATAAGTGAAATTTCTGCAATTTTGCCCAAAATAAGAAAAATTTCTGCAATTTTGCCACAAAATAAGGGAAATTTCTGCAATTTTGCCCCAAAATAAGGGGAATTTCTGACGTTATGCCCTGGAATAAGGAGAACTTTTGTCTTTTTTCCCCAAAATAATTTGAATTTCTGCATTTTCCCTCAAAATTAGATGAATTTGTGCAATTTTGCTTCAAAACACGGGGAATTTCTGCCTTATTACACCAAAATAAAAAGATTTTCTGCATTTTTGCACCATTATAAGGGGAATTTCTGAGATTTTGCTCCAAAATACGGAAAATTTGTGCCTTATTGCCTAAAATTAAGTGGAATTTCTGCCTTTTTGCACTGAAATATTTGAAATTTCTGCAATTTTACCCCAAAATAAGGGGAATTTCTGTTTTTCGCCCCAAAATTAGGGGAATTTCTGCTTTTTGCCCCAAAATAAGGCAAATTTCTGACTTTTTGCCCTAAAATAAGTGAAATTTCTGGAATTTTGCCCCAAAATAAGGGGAATTTCTGCCTTTTGCCCAAAATAAGGGGAATTTCAGCATTTAACCTCCAAATTAGGGGAATTTCTGCCTCTTTGCCACAAAATATGGGGAATTTCTGCATTATTGCCCCCAAATAAGGAAAGTTTCTGCTTTTCTGCCCCAATTAATGGGAATTTCTGCCTTTTTGCCACAAAATAAAGGGAATTTCTGCCTTTTTGCCCCAAAATAAAAGGAATTTCTGAAGTTTTGCCCTGAAATAAATGAAATTTCTTCAATTTTGCCCGAAAATAAGGGAAATTTGTGCCTTTTTGCCTCAAAATGTAGGGAATTTCTGCCTTTTTGCCCCAAAATATGGGGAATTTCAGCATTTTACCTCAAAATAAGGGGAATTTCAGCCTTTTTGCACCAAAAATATGGGGAATTTCTTTATTTTTGCCACAATATAAGAAAAATTTCTGCAATTCTGTACCAAAATAAAAAAAAATTTCTAAAATTTTGCCTAAAAATAAGGAAATTTCTGCAATTTTGCCCCAAAATAAGGGAAATTTCTGCCTTTTTGCCACAAAATCAGGGGAATTTCTTCATTTTTACCCCAAAATAAAGAAAATTTCTGCAATTTTGTACCAAAATACAAGAAATTTCTGCCCTTTTGCCCAAAAATAACAGAAATTCCTACCTTCTTTTCCTGAAATAAGTGAAATTTCTGCAATTTTGCACAAAATAAGAAAAATTTCTGCAATTTTGCAACAAAATAAGGGATATTTCTGCAATTTTGCCCCAAAATAAGAGGAATTTCTGACGTTTTGCCCTGAAATAAGGAGAATTTCTGTCTTTTTGCCCCAAAATAATTTGAATTTCCGCATTTTACCTCAAAATTAGATGAATTTGTGCAATTTTGCTTCAAAACACAGGGAATTTTTGCCTTATTACACCAAAATAAAAGGAATTTCTGCATTTTTGCACCAATATAAGGGGAATTTCTGAGATATTGCTCCAAAATATGGAAAATTTCTGCCTTATTGCCTAAAATTAAGTGGAATTTCTGCCTTTTTGCACTGAAATATTTGAAATTTCTGCAATTTTACCCGAAAATAAGGTGAATTTCTATTTTTGGCCCCAAAATTAGGGGAATTTCTGCTTTTTGCCCCAAAATAAGGGAAATTTCTGACTTTTTGCCCTAAAATAAGTGAAATTTCTGCAATTTTGCTCCAAAATAAGGGGAATTTTTTTCTTTTGCTTAAAATAATGGGAATTTCAGCATTTTTCCTCCAAATAATGGGAATTTCTGCCTTTTTGCCACAAAATAAGGGGAATTTCTGTCTTTTTGCCCCAAAATAAAAGGAATTTCAGCCTTTTTACCTCATAATAAAGGGAATCTCTGCCTTTTTGCCCCAAAATATGGGGAATTTCTGTATTTTTGCCTCAAAATAAAGAAAATTTCTGCAATTTTGTACCAAAATAAAAGAAATTTCTGCCTTTTTGCCCCAAAATAAGAGAAATTCCTGCCTTCTTTCCCTGAAATAAGTGAAATTTCTGCAATTTTGCCCAAAATAAGAAAAATTTCTGCAATTTTGCCACAAAATAAGGGAAATTTCTGCAATTTTGCCCCAAAGTAAGGGGAATTTCTGACTTTTTGCCGTGAAATAAGGAGAATTTCTTTCTTTTTGCCCCCAAATAATGTGAATTTCTGCATTTTCTCTCAAAATTAGGGGAATTTGTGCAATTTTGCTTCAAAATATGGGGAATTTCTGCCTTATTGCACCAAAATAAAGGGAATTTCTGCAATTTTGCCCTAAAATGAGGTAAATTTCTGCAATTTTGCCCCAAATTAAAGGAAATTTCTGGAATTTCGCCTCAAAATAAGGGGAATTTCTGATTTTTGCCCCAAAATAAAGGGAATGTCTGCCTTTTGCCACAAAATTAGGGAAATTTCTGCAATTTTGCTTAAAAATAAAAGGAATTTCTGCCTTTTTGCCCGAAAATAAGGGGAATGCATACCTTTTTGCTATAAAAAAGGGAAATTTCTTCATTTTTGCACCAAATTAAAAGGAACTTCTGCCTTTTGCATCTAAATAAGTGGAATTTCTGTCTTTTTTACCCAAAAACAAAGGGAATTTCTATCTTTTTTGCCCCAAAATAAAAGGAATTTCTGACTTATTACCCTGAAATAAGTGAAGTTTCTGCAATTTTGCCCAAAAATGTGGAAAAATTCCTCCTTTTTGCCCCCAAATAAAAGGAATTTCAGCCTTTTTACCTCAAAATAAGGGGAATTTTTGAGTTTTGCCACAAAATAATGAGAATTTCTGTCTTTTTGCCCCAACATATTGGGAATTTCAGCCGTTTTGCCTCACAATTAGGGGAATTTCTGCAATTTTGCTTCAAAATACGAGGAATTTCTGCTTTTTTGCCTGAAAATAAGGGGAATGTATACCTTTTGCCACAAAAAAGATAAATTCCTTCATTTTTGCCCCAAAATAAGAGTAATTTCTGCCTTTTTACCTCAAAATAGTGAAATTTCTGCCTTTTTACCCAAAAATAAACGGAATTTCTGTCTTTTTGCCCCAAAATAAAAGGAATTTTTGAATTTTGCCTTGAAATAAGTGAAATTTCTGCAATTTTGTCCCAAAATAAGGGAAATTTCTGCCTTTTTGCCACAAAATCAGGGGAATTTCTGCATTTTTGCCCCAAAATAAAGATAATTTTTGCAATTTTGTACCAAAATAAAAGAAATTTCTGCCCTTTTGCCCCAAAATAAGAGAAATTCCTACCTTCTTATCCTGAAATAAGTGAAATTTCTGCAATTTTGCCCAAAATAAGAAAAATTTCTGCAATTTTGCAACAAAATAAGGGATATTTCTGCAATTTTGCCCCAAAATAAGGGGAATTTCTGACGTTTTGCCCTGAAATAAGGAGAATTTCTGTCTTTTTCCCCCAAAATAATTTGAATTTCTGCATTTTACCTCAAAATTAGATGAATTTGTGCAATTTTGCTTCAAAACACGGGGAATTTCTGCCTTATTACACCAAAATAAAAGGAATTTCTGCATTTTTGCACCAATATAAGGGGAATTTCTGAGATATTGCTCCAAAATACGGAAAATTTCTGCCTTATTGCCTAAAATTAAGTGGAATTTCTGCCTTTTTACACTGAAATATTTGAAATTTCTGCAATTTTACCCCAAAATAAGGGGAATTTCTATTTTTGGCCCCAAAATTAGGGGAATTTCTGCTTTTTGCCCCAAAATAAGGGAAATTTCTGACTTTTTGCCCTAAAATAAGTGAAATTTCTGCAATTTTGCCCCAAAATAAGGGGAATTTCTTTCTTTTGCTTAAAATAATGGGAATTTCAGCATTTTTTCTCTAAATAATGGGAATTTCTGCCTTTTTGCCACAAAATAAGGGGAATTTCTGTCTTTTTGCCCCAAAATAAAAGGAATTTCAGCCTTTTTACTTCATAATAAAGTTAATCTCTGCCTTTTTGCCCCAAAATATGGGCAATTTCTGCATTTTTGCCTCAAAATAAAGAAAATTTCTGCAATTTTGTACCAAAATAAAAGAAATTTCTGCCTTTTTGCCCCAAAATAAGAGAAATTCCTGCCTTCTTTCCCTGAAATAAGTGAAATTTCTGCAATTTTGCCACAAAATAAGGGAAATTTCTGCAATTTTTCCCCAAAATAAGGGGAATTTCTGACTTTTTGCCGTGAAATAAGGAGAATTTCTTTCTTTTTGCCCCAAAATAATGTCAATTTCTGCATTTTCCCTTATAATTAGGGGAATTTGTGCAATTTTGCTTCAAAATATGGAGGGAGAATTTCTGCCTTATTGCACCAAAATAAAGGAAATTTCTGCAATTTTGCCCCAAAATAAGGGAAATTTCTGCCTTTTTGCCACAAAATAAGGGGAATTTCTGCATTTTTGCCCCAAAATAATGAAAATTTCTGCAATTTTGTAACAAAATAAAAGAAATTTCTGCCTTTTTGCCTTAAAATAAGAGAAATTCCTGCCTTCTTTCCCTGAAATAAGTGAAATTTCTGCACTTTTGCCCAAAATAAGAAAAATTTCTGCAATTTTGCCACAAGAAAAGGAAATTTCTTCATTTTAGCCCCAAAATAAGAGTAATTTCTGCCTTTTTACCTCAAAATAAGTGAAATTTCTGCCTTTTTACCCCAAAATAAACGGAATTTCTGTCTTTTTGCCCAAAAAAATAAAAGGAATTTTTGAATTTTGTTTTGAAATAAGTGAAATTTCTGCAATTTTGCACCAAAATAATGGAAATTTCTGCCTTTTTTCCACAAAATAAGGGGAATTTCTGCATTTTTGCCCCAAAATAAAGAAAATTTCTGCAATTTTGTACCAAAAAAAGAAATTTCTGCCTTTTTGCCCCAAAATAAGAGAAATTCCTGCCTTCTTTCCCTGAAATAAGTGAAGTTTCTGCAATTTTGCCCAAAATAAGAAAAATTTCTGCAATTTTGCCACAAAATAAGGGAAATTTCTGCAATTTTGCCCCGAAATAAGGGGAATTTCTGACGTTATGCCCTGGAATAAGGAGAACTTTTGTCTTTTTTCCCCAAAATAATTTGAATTTCTGCATTTTCCCTCAAAATTAGATGAATTTGTGCAATTTTGCTTCAAAACACGGGGAATTTCTGCCTTATTACACCAAAATAAAAAGATTTTCTGCATTTTTGCACCATTATAAGGGGAATTTCTGAGATTTTGCTCCAAAATACGGAAAATTTGTGCCTTATTGCCTAAAATTAAGTGGAATTTCTGCCTTTTTGCACTGAAATATTTGAAATTTCTGCAATTTTACCCCAAAATAAGGGGAATTTCTGTTTTTCGCCCCAAAATTAGGGGAATTTCTGCTTTTTGCCCCAAAATAAGGCAAATTTCTGACTTTTTGCCCTAAAATAAGTGAAATTTCTGGAATTTTGCCCCAAAATAAGGGGAATTTCTGCCTTTTGCCCAAAATAAGGGGAATTTCAGCATTTAACCTCCAAATTAGGGGAATTTCTGCCTCTTTGCCACAAAATATGGGGAATTTCTGCATTATTGCCCCCAAATAAGGAAAGTTTCTGCTTTTCTGCCCCAATTAATGGGAATTTCTGCCTTTTTGCCACAAAATAAAGGGAATTTCTGCCTTTTTGCCCCAAAATAAAAGGAATTTCTGAAGTTTTGCCCTGAAATAAATGAAATTTCTTCAATTTTGCCCGAAAATAAGGGAAATTTGTGCCTTTTTGCCTCAAAATGTAGGGAATTTCTGCCTTTTTGCCCCAAAATATGGGGAATTTCAGCATTTTACCTCAAAATAAGGGGAATTTCAGCCTTTTTGCACCAAAAATATGGGGAATTTCTTTATTTTTGCCACAATATAAGAAAAATTTCTGCAGTTCTGTACCAAAATAAAAAAAAATTTCTAAAATTTTGCCTAAAAATAAGGAAATTTCTGCAATTTTGCCCCAAAATAAGGGAAATTTCTGCCTTTTTGCCACAAAATAAGTGGAATTTCTGTCTTTTTGCCCCAAAATAAAAGAATTTCAGCCTTTTTACCTCATAATAAAAAGAATCTCTGCCTTTTTGCCACAAAATATGAAGAATTTCTGCATTTTTGCCTCAAAATAAAGAAAATTTCTGCAATTTTGTACCAAAATAAAAGAAATTTCTGCCTTTTTGCCCCCAAAAAAGAGAAATTCCTGCCTTATTTCCCTGAAATAAGTGAAATTTATGCAATTTTGCCCAAAATAAGAAAAATTTCAGCAATTTTGCCACAAAATGTGGGAAATTTCTGCAATTTTGTCCCAAAATAAAGGGAATTTCTGAATTTTGCCGTGAAATAAGGAGAATTTCTGTCTTTTTGCCCCAAAATAATGTGAATTTTTGCATTTTCCCTCAAAATTAGGGGAATTTGTGCAATTTTGCTTCAAAATATGGGGAATTTCTGCCTTATTGCACCAAAATAAAGGGAATTTCTTCAATTTTGCCCCAAAATAAGGGAAATTTCTGCCTTTTTGCCCCAAAATAAGGGGAATTTCTGCATTTTTGCCCCAAAATAAACAAAATTTCTGCAATTTTGTACCAAAAAAAGAAATTTCTGCCTTTTTGCCCCAAAATAAGAGAATTTCCTGCCTTCTTTCCCTGAAGTATGTGAAATTTCTGCAATTTTGCCCAAAATAAGGAAAATTTCTGCAATTTTGCCACAAAAAAGGAAATTTCTTCATTTTAGCCCCAAAATAAGAGTAATTTCTGCCTTTTTACCTCAAAATAAGTGAAATTTCTGCCTTTTTACCCAAAAATAAATGGATTTTCTGCCTTTTTCCCCAAAATAGAAGGAATTTTTGAATTTTGCCTTGAAATAAGTGAAATTTCTGCAATTTTGCCCAAAATAAGAAAAATTTTTGCAATTTTTCCACAACATAAGGGAAATTTCTGCAATTTTGCCCCAAAATAAGAGGAATTTCTGACTTTTTGCCGTGAAATAAGGAGAATTTCTTTCTTTTTGCCCCAAAATAATGTGAATTTCTGCATTTTCCCTCAAAATTAGGGGAATTTGTGCAATTTTGCTTTAAAATATAAGGAATTTCTGCCTTATTGCACCAAAATAAAGGGAATTTCTGCAATTTTGCCCCAAAATAAGGGATATTTCTGCATTTTTGCCACAAAATAAGGGGAATTTCTGCATTTTTGCCCCAAAAAAAAGAAAATTTCTGCAATTTTGTACCAAAATAAAAGAAATTTCTGCCTTTTTGCCCCAAAATATAAGAAATTCCTACCTTCTTTCCCTGAAATAAGTGAAATTTCTGCAATTTTGCCCAAAATAAGAAAAATTTCTGCCATTTTGCCACAAAAAATGAAATTTCTTCATTTTAGCCCCAAAATAAGAGTAATTTCTGCCTTTTTACCTCAAAATAAGTGAAATTTCTGCATTTTACCCAAAATAAACGGAATTTCTGTCTTTTTGCCCCAAAATAAAAGGAATTTTTGAATTTTGCCTTGAAATAAGTGAAATTTCTGCAATTTTGCCCCAAAATAACGGAAATATTTGCCTTTTTGCCACAAAATAAGGGGAATTTCTGCATTTTTGCCCCAAAATAAAGAAAATTTCTGCAATTTTGTACCAAAATAAAAGAAATTTCTGCCTTTTTCCCCAAAATAAGAGAAATTCCTGCCTTCTTCCCCTGAAATAAGTGAAATTTCTGCAATTTTGCCCAAAATAAGAAAAATTTCTGCAATTTTGCCACAAAATAAGGGAAATTTCTGCCTTCTTTCCCTGAAATAAGTGAAATTTCTGCAATTTTGCCCAAAATAAGAAAAATTTCTGCAATTTTGCCACAAAATAAGGGAAATTTCTGCAATTTTGCCCAAAAATAAGGGGAATTTCTGACATTATGCCCTGAAATAAAAAGAATTTCTGTCTTTTTGCCCCAAAATAATTTGAATTTCTGCATTTTCCCTCAAAATTAGATGAATTTGTGCAATGTTTCTTCAAAACACGGGGAATTTCTGCCTTATTACACCAAAATAAAAAGATTTTCTGCATTTTTGCACCATTATAAGGGGAATTTCTCAGATTTTGCTCCAAAATACAGAAAATTTGTGCCTTATTGCCTAAAATTAAGTGGAATTTCTGCCTTTTTGCACTGAAATATTTGAAATTTCTGCAATTTTACCCCAAAATAAGGGGAATTTCTGTTTTTGGCCCAAAAATTAGGGTAATTTCTGCTTTTTGCCCCAAAATAAGGCAAATTTCTGACTTTTTGCCCTAAAATAAGTGAAATTTCTGGAATTTTGCCCCAAAATAAGGGGCATTTCTGCCTTTTGCCCAAAATAAGAGGAATTTCAGCATTTTACCTCCAAATTAGGAGAATTTCTGCCTTTTTGCCACAAAATATAGGGAATTTCTGCATTTTTGCCCCCAAATAAGGAAAGTTTCTGCTTTTCTGCCCCAATTATGGGAATTTCTGCCTTTTTGCCACAAAATAAAAGGAATTTCTGCCTTTTTGCCCCAAAATAAGGGGAATTTCAGCCTTTTTACCTCAAAATAAGGGGAATTTCTGCGTTTTGCCCCAAAATATGGAGAATTTCTGCCTTTTTGTTCCAAAATAAGAAAAATTTCTTGAACTTTCTACCAAAATAAAAGAAATTTCTGCTTTTTGCCCCAAATTAAAAGGAATTTCTGACTTTTTGCCCTGAAATAAATGAAATTTCTGCAATTTTGCCAGAAAATAAGGGAAATTTGTGCCTTTTTGCCTCAAAATGTAGGGAATTTCTGCCTTTTTGCCCCAAAATATGGGGAATTTCAGCATTTTACCTCAAAATAAGAGGAATTTCAGCCTTTTTGCACCAAAATATGGGGAATTTCTGCCTTTTTGCCACAAGAGAAGAAAAATTTCTGCAATTCTGTACCAAAATAAAAGAAATTTCTAAAATTTTGCCCGAAAATAAGGGAAATTTCTGCAATTTTGCCCCAAAATAGGGAAATTTCAGCCTTTTTGCCACAAAATAAGGGGAATTTCTGTCTTTTTGCTCCAAAATAAAAGGAACTGCAGCCTTTTTACCTCATAATAAAGGGAATCTATGCCTTTTTGCCTCAAAATATGGGGAATTTCTGCATTTTTGCCTCAAAATAAAGAAAATTTCTGCAATTTTTTACCAAAATAAAAGAAATTTCTGCCTTTTTGCCCCAAAATAAAAAAAATTCCTGCCTTCTTTCCCTGAAATAAGTGAAATTTCTGCAATTTTGATCAAAATATAAAAAAATTTCTGCAATTTTGCCACAAAATAAGGGAAATTTCTGCAATTTTGCCCAAAAATAAGGAAAATTTCTGACTTTTTGCCATGAAATAAGGAGAATTTCTTTTTTTTGCCCCAAAATAATGTGAATTTCTGCATTTTCCCTCAAAATTAGGGGAATTTGTGCAATTTTGCTTTAAAATATAGGGAATTTCTGCCTTATTGCACCAAAATAAAGGGAATTTCTGCAATTTTGCCCCAAAATAAGGGATATTTCTGCCTTTTTGCCTCAAAATAAGGGGAATTTCTGCATTTTTGCCCCAAAATAAAGAAAATTTCTGCAATTTTGTACCAAAATAAAAGAAATTTCTGCCTTTTTGCCCCAAAATAAGAGAAATTCCTGCCTTCTTTCCCTGAAATAAGTGAAATTTCTGCAATTTTGCCCAAAATAAGAAAAATTTCTGCCATTTTGCCACAAAAAAAGAAATTTCTTCATTTTAGCCCCAAAATAAAAGTAATTTCTGCCTTTTTACCTCAAAATAAGTGAAATTTCTGCATTTTACCCAAAAATAAACGTAATTTCTGTCTTTTTGCCCCAAAATAAAAGGAATTTTTGAATTTTGCCTTGAAATAAGTGAAATTTCTGCAATTTTGCCCCAAAATAAGGGAAATATCTGCCTTTTTGCCACAAAATAAGGGGAATTTCTGCATTTTTGCCCCAAAATAAAGAAAATTTCTGCAATTTTGTACCAAAATAAAAGAAATTTCTGCCTTTTCCCCCAAAATAAGAGAAATTCCTGCCTTCTTTCCCTGAAATAAGTGAAATTTCTGCAATTTTGCCCAAAATAAGAAAAATTTCTGCAATTTTGCCACAAAATAAGGGAAATTTCTGCAATTTTGCCCCAAAATAATAGGAATTTCTTACTTTTTGCCATGAAATAAGGAGAATTTCTGTCTTTCTGCACCAAAATAATGTGAATTTCTGCATTTACCCTCAAAATTAGGGGAATTTGTGCAATTTTGCTTCAAAATATGGGGAATTTCTGCCTTATTGCACCAAAATAAAAGTAATTTCTGCAATTTTGCCCCAAAATAAGGGAAATTTCTGCCTTCTTTCCCTGAAATAAGTGAAATTTCTGCAATTTTGCCCAAAATAAGAAAAATTTCTGCAATTTTGCCACAAAATAAGGGAAATTTCTGCAATTTTGCCCCAAAATAAGGGGAATTTCTGACATTATGCCCTGAAATAAAAAGAATTTCTGTCTTTTTGCCCCAAAATAATTTGAATTTCTGCATTTTCCCTCAAAATTAGATGAATTTGTGCAATGTTGCTTCAAAACACGGGGAATTTCTGCCGTATTACACCAAAATAAAAAGATTTTCTGCATTTTTGCACCATTATAAGGGGAATTTCTGAGATTTTGCTCCAAAATACAGAAAATTTGTGCCTTATTGCCTAAAATTAAGTGGAATTTCTGCATTTTTGCACTGAAATATTTGAAATTTCTGCAATTTTACCCCAATATAAGGGGAATTTCTGTTTTTGGCCCTAAAATTAGGGTAATTTCTGCTTTTTGCCCCAAAATAAGGCAAATTTCTGACTTTTTGCCCTAAAATAAGTGAAATTTCTGGAATTTTGCCCCAAAAAAAGGGGCATTTCTGCCTTTTGCCCAAAATAAGGGGAATTTCAGCATTTTACCTCCAAATTAGGAGAATTTCTGCATTTTTGCCACAAAATATGGGGAATTTCTGCATTTTTGCCCCCAAATAAGGAAAGTTTCTGCTTTTCTGCCCCAATTAATGGGAATTTCTGCCTTTTTGCCACAAAATAAAAAGAATTTCTGCCTTTTTGCCCCAAAATAAGGGGAATTTCAGCCTTTTTACCTCAAAATAAGGGGAATTTCTGCGTTTTGCCCCAAAATATGGAGAATTTCTGCCTTTTTGTTCCAAAATAAGAAAAATTTCTTGAACTTTCTACCAAAATAAAAGAAATTTCTGCTTTTTGCCCCAAAATAAAAGGAATTTCTGACTTTTTGCCCTGAAATAAATGAAATTTCTGCAATTTTGCCCGAAAATAAGGGAAATTTGTGCCTTTTTGCCTCAAAATGTAGGGAATTTCTGCCTTTTTGCCCCAAAATATGGGGAATTTCAGCATTTTACCTCAAAATAAGGGGAATTTCAGCCTTTTTGCACCAAAATATGGGGAATTTCTGCCTTTTTGCCACAAGAGAAGAAAAATTTCTGCAATTCTGTACCAAAATAAAAGAAATTTCTAAAATTTTGCCTGAAAATAAGGGAAATTTCTGCAATTTTGCCCCAAAATAAGGGACATTTCTGCCTTTTTGCCACAAAATAAGGGGAATTTCTGTCTTTTTGCTCCAAAATAAAAGGAATTTCAGCCTTTTTACCTCATAATAAAAAGAATCTATGCCTTTTTGCCTCAAAATATGGGGAATTTCTGCATTTTTGCCTCAAAATAAAGAAAATTTCTGCAATTTTGTACCAAAATAAAAGAAATTTCTGCCTTTTTGCCCCAAAATAAAAGAAATTTTTGCCTTTTTGCCCCAAAATAAAAGAAATTCGTGCCTTCTTTCCCTGAAATAAGTAAAATTTCTGCAATTTTGCTCAAAATATAAAAAAATTTCTGCAATTTTGCCACAAAATAATGGAAATTTCTGCAATTTTGCCCCAAAATAAGGGGAATTTCTGACTTTTTGCCGTGAAATAAAGAGAATTTCTTTCTTTTTGCCCCAAAATAATGTGAATTTCTGCATTTTCCCTCAAAATTAGGGGAATTTGTGCAATTTTGCTTCAAAATATGGGGAATTTCTGCCTTATTGCACCAAAATAAAGGGAATTTCTGCAATTTTGCCCCAAAATAAGAAAAATTTCTGCCTTTTTGCCACAAAATAAGGGGTATTTCTGCATTTTTGCCCCAAAATAGAGAAAATTTCTGCAATTTTGTACAAAAATAAAAGAAATTTCTGCCTTTTTACCCCAAAATAAGAGAAATTCCTGCCTTCTTTCCCTGAAATAAGTGAAATTTCTGCAATTTTGCTCAAAATATAAAAAAATTTCTGCAATTTTGCCACAAAATAAGGGAAATTTCTGCAATTTTGCCCAAAAATAAGGGGAATTTCTGACTTTTTGCCGTGAAATAAGGAGAATTTCTTTCTTTTTGCCCCAAAATAATGTGAATTTCTGCATTTTCCCTCAAAATTAGGGGAATTTGTGCAATTTTGCTTTAAAATATGGGGAATTTCTGCCTTATTGCACCAAAATAAAGGGAATTTCTGCAATTTTGCCCCAAAATAAGGGATATTTCTGCGTTTTTGCCACAAAATAAGGGGAATTTCTGCATTTTTGCCCCAAAATAAAGAAAATTTCTGCAATTTTGTACCAAAATAAAAGAAATTTCTGCCTTTTTGCCCCAAAATAAGAGAAATTCCTGCCTTCTTTCCCTGAAATAAGTGAAATTTCTGCAATTTGGCCAAAATAAGAAAAATTTCTGCCATTTTGCCACAAAAAAAGAAATTTCTTCATTTTAGCCCCAAAATAAGAGTAATTTCTGCCTTTTTACCTCAAAATAAGTGAAATTTCTGCATTTTACCCAAAAATAAACGGAATTTCTGTCTTTTTGCCCCAAAATAAAAGGAATTTTTGAATTTTGCCTTGAAATAATTGAAATTTCTGCAATTTTGCCCCAAAATAAGGGAAATATCTGCCTTTTTGCCACAAAATAAGGGGAATTTCTCCATTTTTGCCCCAAAATAAAGAAAATTTCTGCAATTTTGTACAAAAATAAAAGAAATTTCTGCCTTTTTCCCCAAAATAAGAGAAATTCCTGCTTTCTTTCCCTGAAATAAGTAAAATTTCTGCAATTTTGCCCAAAATAAGAAAAATTTCTGCAATTTTGCCACAAAATTAGGGAAATTTCTGCAATTTTGCCCCAAAATAATAGGAATTTCTTACTTTTTGCCGTGAAATAAGGAGATTTTCTGTCTTTCTGCACCAAAATAATGTGAATTTCTGCATTTTCCCTCAAAATTAGGGAAATTTGTGCAATTTTGCTTCAAAATATGGGGAATTTCTGCCTTATTGCACCAAAATAAAAGGAATTTCTGCAATTTTGCCCCAAAATAAGGGAAATTTCTGCCTTTTTGGCACAAAATAAGGGGAATTTCTGCATTTTTGCCCCAAAATAAAGAAAATTTCTGCAATTTTGTACCAAAATAAAAGAAATTTCTGCCTTTTTGCCCCATAATAAGAGAAATTCCTGCCTTCTTTCCCTGAAATAAGTGAAATTTTTGCAATTTTGCCCAAAATAAAAAAAATTTCTGCAATTTTGCCACAAAAAAGGGAAATTTCTTCATTTTAGCCCCAAAATAAGAGTGATTTCTGCCTTTTTAC
This sequence comes from Micromys minutus, assembly GCF_963924665.1. Taxonomy (NCBI): domain Eukaryota; kingdom Metazoa; phylum Chordata; class Mammalia; order Rodentia; family Muridae; genus Micromys; species Micromys minutus. The sequence goes on from NW_027667727.1 coordinate 1,048,899, forward strand.
CTCAAAATAAGAGAAATTCCTGCCTTCTTCCCTGAAATAAGTGAAATTTCTGCAATTTTGCCCAAAATAAGAAAAATTTCTGCAATTTTGCCACAAAAAAAGGAAATTTCTTCATTTTAGCCCCAAAATAAAAGTAATTTCTGCCTTTCTACCTCAAAATAAGTGAAATTTCTGCCTTTTTACCCAAAAATAAACGGGTTTTCTGTCTTTTTGCCTTAAAATAAAAGGAATTTTAGAATTTTGCCTTGAAATAAGTGAAATTTCTGCAATTTTGCCCCAATATAAGGGTAATTTCTGCCTTTTTGCCACAAAATAAGGGGAATTTCTGCATTTTTGCCCAAAATAAAAAAAGTTCTGCATTTTTTTACGAAAAAAAAGAAATTTCTGCTCTTTTGCCCCAAAATAAGAGAAATTCCTGCCTTCTTTCCCTGAAATAAGTGAAATTTCTGCAATTTCGCCCAAAATAAGAAAAATTTCTGCAATTTTGCCACAAAATAAGGGAATTTTCTGCAATTTTGCCCCAAAATAAAGGGAATTTCTGAATTTTTGCTGTGTAATAAGGAGAATTTCTGTCTTTTTGCCCCAAAATAATTTGAATTTCTGCATTTTCCCTCAAAATTAGATGAATTTGTGCAATTTTGCTTCAAAACACGGGGAATTTCTGCCTTATTACACCAAAAAAATGGAATTTCTGCATTTTTGCAACATTATAAGGGGAATTTCTGAGATTTTGCTCTAAAATATGGAAAATTTGTGCCTTATTGCCTAAAATTAAGTGGAATTTCTGCCTTTTTGCACTGAAATATTTGAAATTTCTGCAATTTTACCCCAAAATAAGGGGAATTTCTGTTTTTCGCCCCAAAATTAGGGGAATTTCTTCTTTTTGCCCCAAAATAAGGCAAATTTCTGACTTTTTGCCTTAAAATAAGTGAAATTTCTGCAATTTTGCCCCAAAATAATGGGAATTTCTGCCTTTTGCCCAAAATAAGGGGAATTTTAGCATTTTACCTCCAAATAAGGGGAATTTCTGCCTTTTTGCCACAAAATATGGGGAATTTCTGCATTATTGCCCTCAAATAAGGAAAGTTTCTGCTTTTCTGCCCCAATTGATGAGAATTTCTGCCTTTTTGCCACAAAATAAAGGGATTTTCTGCCTTTTTGCCCCAAAATAAAGGGAATTTCAGCCTTTTTACCTCAAAATAAGGGGAATTTCTGCCTTTTGCCCCAAAATATGGGGAATTTCTGCCTTTTTGTTCCAAAATAAGAAAAATTTCTTCAACTTTGTACCAAAATAAAAGAAATTTCTGCTTTTTGCCCCAAAATAAGAAGAATTTCTGACTTTTTGCCCTGAAATAAATGAAATTTCTGCAATTTTGCCCGAAAATAAGGGAAATTTGTGCCTTTTTGCCCCAAAATGTAGGGAATTTCAGCCTTTTTGCCCCAAAATATGGGGAATTTCAGCATTTTACCTCAAAATAAGGGGAATTTCAGCCTTTTTGCACCAAAATATGGGGAATTTCTGCCTTTTTGCCACAATATAAGAAAAATTTCTGCAATTCTGTACCAAAATAAAGGAAATTTCTAAAATTTTGCCCTAAAATAAGGAAAATTTCTGCAATTTTGCCCCAAAATACGGGAAATTTCTTCCTTTTTGCCACAAAATAAGGGGAATTTCTGTCTTTTTGCCCCAAAATAAAAGGGATTTCAGCCTTTTTACGTCATAATAAGGGGAATCTCTGCCGTTTTGCCCCAAAATATGGGGAATTTCTGCATTTTGGCCTCAAAATAAAGAAAATTTCTGCAATTTTGTACCAAAATAAAAGAAATTTCTGCCTTTTTGCCCCAAAATAAGAGAAATTCCTGCCTTCTTTCCCTGAAATAAGTGAAATTTCTGCAATTTTGCCCAAAATAAGAAAAATTTCTTTAATTTTGCCACAAAAAAGGGAAATTTCTTCATTTTAGCCCCTAAATAAGAGTTATTTCTGCCTTTTTACCTCAAAATAAGTGAAATTTCTGCCTCTTTACCCAAAAATAAAAGGAATTTCTGTCTTTTTGCCCCAAAATAAAAGGAATTTTTGAATTTTGCCTTGAAATAAGTGAAATTTCTGCAATTTTGCCCCAAAATAAGGGAAATTTCTGCCTTTTTGCCACAAAATAAAGGGAATTTCTGCAATTTTGCCCCAAAAAAAGGGAATTTCTGATGTCATGCCCTGAAAGAAGGAGAATTTCTGTCTTTTTGCCCCAAAATCATTTGAATTTCTGCATTTTCCCTCAAAATTAGATGAATTTGTGCAATGTTGCTTCAAAACACGGGGAATTTCTGCCTTATTACACCAAAATAAAGGGAATTTCTGCATTTTTGCACCATTATAAGGGGAATTTCTGAGATTTTGCTCCAAAATACAAAAAATTTGTTCCTTATTGCCTAAAATTAAGTGGAATTTCTTCCTTTTTGCACTGAATTATTTAAAATTTCTGCAATTTTACCCCAAAATAAGGGGAATTTCTGTTTTTTGCCCCAAAATAAGGCAAATTTCTGACTTTTTGCCCTAAAATAAGTGAAATTTCTGCAATTTTGCACCAAAATAAGGGGAATTTCTGCCTTTTGCCCAAAATAAGGGGAATTTCAGCATTTTACCTCCAAATAAATGGAATTTCTGCCTTTTTGCCACAAAATATGGGGAATTAGTGCCTTATTGCCTTCAAATTAGGAAAATTTCTGCTATTCTGCCCCAATAAACAAGAATTTCTGCCTTTTTGCCACAAAGTAAAGGAAAATTTTGCCTTTTTGCCCTAAAATAAGGGGAATTTCATCCTTTTTACCTCAAAATAAGGGGATTTTCTGCCTTTTGCCCCAAAATAAGGGAAATTTCTGCCTTTTTGTTTCAAAATAAAAAAAAATTTCTCCAACTTTGTACCAAAATAAAAGAAATTTCTGGTTTTTGCCCCAAAATAAAAAGAATTTCTGACTTTTTGCCATGAAATAAACGAAATTTCTGCAATTTTGCCCGAAAATAATGGTAATTTGTGCCTTTTTGCCCCAAAATGTAGGGAATTTCTGCCTTTTTGCCCCAAAATAGGGGAGTTTCATTATTTTACCCCAAAATAAGGGGAATTTCAGACTTTTTGCACCAAAATATGGGGAATTTCTGCCTTTTTTCCACAAAATAAGAAAATTTTTTGCAATTCTGTACCAAAATAAAATAAATTTCTATAATTTTGCCCGAAAATAAGGGAAATTTCTGCCTTTTTGCCACAAAATAAGGGGAATTTCTGTTTTTTTGCCTCAAAATAAAAGGAATTTCAGCCTTTTTACCTCATAATAAAGGGAATCTCTGCCTTTTTGCTCCAAAATATGGGGAATTTCTGCATTTTTGCCTCAAAATAAAGAAAATTTTTGTAATTTTGTACCAAAATAAAAGAAATTTCTGCCTTTTTGCCCTAAAATAAGAGAAATTCCTGCCTTCTTTCCCTGAAATAAGTGAAATTTCTGCAATTTTGCACAAAATAAGAAAAATTTCTGAAATTTTGCCACAAAATAAAAGAAATTTCTGCAATTTTGCCCCAAAATAAGGGGAATTTCTGACTTTTTGCTGTGTAATAAGGAGAATTTCTGTCTTTTTGCCCCAAAATAATGTGAATTTCTGCATTTTCCCTCAAAATTAGGGAAATTTGTGCAATTTTGCTTCAAAATATGGGGAATTTCTGCCTTATTGCACCAAAATAAAAGGAATTTCTGCAATTTTGCCCCAAAATAAGGGAAATTTCTGCCTTTTTGGCACAAAATAAGGGGAATTTCTGCATTTTTGCCCCAAAATAAAGAAAATTTCTGCAATTTTGTACCAAAATAAAAGAAATTTCTGCCTTTTTGCCCCATAATAAGAGAAATTCCTGCCTTCTTTCCCTGAAATAAGTGAAATTTTTGCAATTTTGCCCAAAATAAGAAAAATTTCTGCAATTTTGCCACAAAAAAGGGAAATTTCTTCATTTTAGCCCCAAAATAAGAGTAATTTCTGCCTTTTTACCTCAAAATAAGTGAAATTTCTGCCTTTTTACCCAAAAATAAACGGAATTTCTTTCTTTTTGCCCCAAAATAAAAGGAATTTTTGAATTTTGCCTTGAAATAAGTGAAATTTCTGCAATTTTGCCCAAAATAAGGGAAATTTCTGCAATTTTGCCACAAAATAAGGGAAATTTCTGCAATTTTGCCCCAAAATAAGGGGAATTTCTGACGTTATGCCCTGAAATAAGGAGAATTTCTGTCTTTTTGCCCCAAAATAATTTGAATTTCTGTATTTTCCTTAAAATTAGATGAATTTGTGCAATTTTGCTTCAAAACACGGGGAATTTCTGCCTTATTACACCAAAATAAAGGATATTTCTGCATTTTTGCACCATTATAAGGGGAGTTTCTTAGATTTTGCTCCAAAATACGGAAAATTTGTGCCTTATTGTCTAAAATTAAATGGAATTTCTGCCTTTTTGCACTGAAATATTTGAAATTTTTGCAATTTTACCCCAAAATAAAAGGAATTTCTTTTTTTGGCGCCAAAATTAGGGGAATTTCTGCTTTTTGCCTCAAAATAAGGCAAATTTCTGACTTTTTGCACTAAAATAAGTGAAATTTCTGAAATTTTGCTCAAAAATAAAGGGAATTTCTTCCTTTTGCCCAAAATAAGGGGAATTTCAGCATTTTACCTCCAAATAAGGGGAATTTCTGCCTTTTTGCCACAAAAGAAGAAAAATTTCTGCAATTCTGTACCAAAATAAAAGAAATTTCTAAAATTTTGCCCCAAAATAAGGGAAATTTCTGCAATTTTGCCCCAAAATAAGGGAAATTTCTGCCTTTTTGCCACAAAATAAGGAGGATTTCTGTTTTTTTGCCCCAAAATAAAAGGAATTTCAGCCTTTTTACCTCATAATAAGGGGAATCTCTGCCTTTTTGCCCCAAAATATGGGGAATTTCTGCATTTTTGCCTCAAAATAAAGAAAAATTTTTGCAATTTTGTAACAAAATAAAAGAAATTTCTGCCTTTTTGCCCCAAAATAAGAGAAATTCCTGCCTTCTTTTTCTGAAATAAGTGAAATTTCTGCAATTTTGCCCAAAATAAGAAAAATTTCTGCAATTTTGCCACAATATAAAGGAAATTTATGCAATTTTGCCCCAAAGTAAGGGGAATTTCTGACTTTTTGACGTGAAATATGGAGAATTTCTGTCTTTTTGCCCCAAAATAATGTGAATTTCTGCATTTTCCCTCAAAATTAGGGGAATTAGTGCAATTTTGCTTCAAAATACGGGGAATTTCTGCCTTTTTGCACCAAAATAAAGGGAATTTCTGCATTTTTGCACCAATATAAGGGGAATTTCTGAGATTTTGCTCCAAAATACAGAAAATTTCTGCCTTATTGCCTGACATTAAGTGGAATTTCTGCCTTTTTGCCCTGAAATATTTGAAATTTCTGCAATTTTACCCATAAAAAAGGGGAATTTCTATTTTTGTCCCTAAAATTAGGGGAATTTCTGTTTTTTCCCCCAAAATAAGGCAAATTTCTGACTTTTTGCCCTGAAATAAGTGAAATTTCTGCAATTTTGTCCAAAAATAAGGGGAATTTCTGCCTTTTTGCCAAAAATAAGGGGAATTTCAGCATTTTACCTCCAAATGAGGGGAATTTCTGCCTTTTTGCCACAAAATATGGGGAATTACTGCCTTTTTGCCTTCAAATAAGGAAAATTTCTGCTTTTCTGCCCCAATTAACAAGAATTTCTCCTTTTTTGCCACAAAGTAAAAGATATTTTTGCCTTTTTGCCCTAAAATAAGGGGAATTTCATCCTTTTTACCTCAACATAAGGGGAATTTTTGCCTTTTACTCCAAAATATGATGAATTTCTGCCTTTTTGTTCCAAAATAAGAAAGATTTCTTTCACTTTGTAACAAGATAAAAGAAATTTCTGTTTTTTTGTTCCAAAATAAAAGGAATTTCTGACTTTTTGCCTTGAAATAAATGAAATTTCTTCAATTTTGCCCGAAAATAAAAAAAAATTTGTGCCTTTTTGCTCCAAAATGAGGGAAATTTCGGCCTTTTTGCCCCAAAATAAGGGGAATTTCAGCATTTTACCTCAAAATAAGGGGAATTTCAGCATTTTTGCACCAAAATATGGGGAATTTTAGCCTTTTTGCCACAATATAAAAAAAATTTCTGCAATTCTGTACTAAAATAAAAGAAATTTCTAAAATTTTGCCCCAAAATAAGGGAAATTTCTGCAATTTTCCCGAAAATAAGGGAAAGTTCTTCAATTTTGCCCCAAAATAAGGGGAATTTCTGAATTTTTGCCGCGAAATAAGGAGAATTTCTGTATTTTTGCCCCAAAATAAAGGAAATTTCTGCCTTTTTGACCCAAAATTAAGGGAGTTTCTGCAATTTTGCTTCAAAATACAAGGAATTTCTGCCTTTTTTCCCGAAAATAAGGGGAACTTCTGCTTTTGCCCCAAATAAAGGGAATTTCTGCATTTTTGCCCCGATATTAGGGGAATTTCTGCAATTTTGCTCCAAAATACGGGGAATTTCTGCCTTTATGCCCGAAATTAAAAGGATTTTCTGCATTTTTGCCCCCAAATAAGGGAAATTTCTGCAATTTTATCCCAAAATAAGGAGAATTTCTGCCTTTTTGCACCAAATATAAGGAATTTCTGCCTTTTTGCCCCAAAATAAGAAATATTTCTGCAATTTTGCCCCAAAATAAGGGGAATTTCTCACTTTTTGCCCAAAAATAAAGGAAATATCAGCCTTTTTACCTGAAAGTAAGTGAAATTTCTCCAATTTTGCCCCAAATTAAAGGAAATTTCTGGAATTTTTCCCCAAAATAAGGGGAATTGTTGATTTTTGCCCCAAAATAAAGGGAATGTCTGCCTTTTACCCCAAAATTAGGGGAATTTCTGCAATTTTGCTTCAAAATAAGGGGAATTTCTGCCTTTTTGCCTGAAAATAAGGGGAATGCATACCTTTTTGCTATAAAAAAGGGAAATGTCTTCATTTTTGCCCCAAATTAAGAGGAACTTCTGCTTTTGCCTCTAAATAAGTGGAATTTCTGTCTTTTTTACCCCAAAACAAAAACAATTTCTGTCTTTTTTGCCTCAAAATAAGGAAAATTTCTGACTTATTACCCTGACATAAGTGAAATTTCTGTAACTTTGCCCCAAAATAAGGAAAAATTATTCCTTTTTGCCCCCAAATAAGAGGAATTTCAGCCTTTTTACCTCAAAATAAGGGGAATTTCTGCATTTTTGCCACAATATATTAGGAATTTCTGCTTTTTTGCCCTAAAATAAAAGAAATTTCTGGAATTTTGCTCCAAAATAAGTGGAATTTCTGAGTTTTGCCACAAAAAAAGGAGAATTTCTGTCTTTTTGCCCCAACATATAGGGAATTTCTGCCGTTTTGCCTCACAATTAGGGGAATTTCTGCAATTATGCTACAAAATACGGGGAATTTCTGCTTTTTTGCCTGAAAATAAGGGGAATGTATAACTTTTGCCACAAAAAAAAAATTTCTTCATTTTAGCCCCAAAATAAGAGTAATTTCTGCCTTTTTACCTCAAATTAAGTGAAATTTCTGCCTTTTAACCCAAAAATAAACTGAATTTCTGTCTTTTTGCCCCAAAATAAGAGGACTTTTTGAATTTTTCCTTGAAATAAGTGAAATTTCTGCAATTTTGCCCCAAAATAAGAGAAATTTCTGCCTTTTTGCCACAAAATAAGGGGAATTTCTGCATTTTTGTCCCAAAATATAGAAAATTTCTGCAATTTTGTACCAAAATATAAGAAATTTCTGCCTTTTTGTCCCAAAATAAAAGAAATTCCTGCCTTCTTTCCCTGAAATAAGTGAAATTTCTGCAATTTTGCCCAAAATAAGAAAAATTTCTGCAATTTTGCCACAAAATAAGGGAAATTTCTGCAATTTTGCCCCAAAATAAGGGGAATTTCTGACTTTTTGCCGTGAAATAAGGAGAATTTCTGTCTTTTTGCCCCAAAATAATGTGAATTTCTGCATTTTCCCTCAAAATTAGGGGAATTTGTGCAATTTTCTTTCAAAATATGGGGAATTGCTGCCTTATTGCACCAAAATAAAGGAAATTTCTGCAATTTTGCCCCAAAATAAGGGAAATTTCTGCCTTTTTGCCACAAAATAAGGGGAATTTCTGCATTTTTGCCCCAAAATAAAGAAAATTTCTGCAATTTTGTACCAAAATAAAAGAAATTTCTGCCTTTTTGCCCCAAAATAAGAGAAATTCCTGCCTTCTTTCCCTGAAATAAGTAAAATTTCTGCAATTTTGTCACAAAAAAGGGAAATTTCTTCATTTTAGCCCAAAAATAAGAGTAATTTCTGCCTTTTTACCTCAAAATAAGTGAAATTTCTGCCTTTTTACCCAAAAATAAACGGAATTTCTGTCTTTTTCCCCAAAATTAAAGGAATTTTTGAATTTTGCCTTGAAATAAGTGAAATTTCTGCAATTTTGCCCCAAAATAAGGGAAATTTCTGTTTTTTTGCCACAAAATAAGAGGAATTTCTTCATTTTTGCCCCAAAATAAAGAAAATTTCTGAAATTGTGTACCAAAATAAAAGAAATTTCTGCCCTTTTGCCCCAAAAGAAGAGAAATTCCTGACTTCTTACCTTGAAATAAGTGAAATTTCTGCAATTTTGCCCAAAATAAGAAAAATTTCTGCAATTTTGCCTCAAAATAAGGAAAATTTCTGCAATTTTGCCCCAAAATAAAAGGAATTTCTGAAGTTATGCCCTGAAATAAGGAGAATTTCTGTCTTTTTGCCCCAAAATAATTTGAATTTCTGTATTTTCCCTCAAAATTAGATGAATTTGCAATTTTGCTTCAAAACACGGGGAATTTCTGCCTTTTTACACCAAAATAAAGGGAATTTCTGCATTTTTGCATCATTATAAAAGGAATTTCTGAGATTTTGCTCCAAAATACGAAAAATTTGTGCCTTATTGTCTAAAATTAAGTGGAATTTCTGCCTTTTTGCACTGAAATATTTGAAATTTCTGCAATTTTACCCAAAATAAGGGGAATTTCTGTTTTTGGCCCCAAAATTAGGGGAATTTCTGCTTTTTGCCCCAAAATAAGGGAAATTTCTGACTTTTTGCCCTAAAATAAGTGAAATTTCTGCAATTTTGCCCCAAAATAAGGGGAATTTCTGCCTATTGCCTCAAATAAGGGGAATTTCAGCATTTTACCTCCAAATAAGGGGAATTTCTGCCTTTTTGCCACAAAATATGGGGAATCTCTGCATTATTGCCCCAAATAAGAAAAGTTTCTGCTTTTCTGCCCCAACTAATGGGAATTTCTGCCTTTTTGCCAGAAAATAAAGGGAATTTCTGCCTTTTTGCCCAAAAACAAGGGGAATTTCAGCCTTTTTACCTCAAAATAAGGGGAATTTCTGTCTTTTGCCCCAAAATATGGGGAATTTCTGCCTTTTTGTTCCAAAATAAGAAAAAATTCTTCAACTTTGTACCAAAATAAAAGAAATTTCTGCTTTTTGACCCAAAATAAAAGGAATTTCTGACTCTTTGCCCTGAAATAAATGAAATTTTTGCAATTTTGCCCGAAAATAAAGGAAGTTTGTGCCCTTTTGCCCCAAAATGTAGGGAATTTCTGCCTTTTTGCCCCAAAATATGGGGAATTTCAGCATTTTACCTCAAAATAAGGGGAATTTCAGCCTTTTTGCACCAAAATATGGGGAATTTCTGCCTTTTTGCCACAAACAAAGAAAAATTTCTGCAATTCTGTACCAAAATAAAAGAAATTTCTAAAATTTTGCCCCAAAATAAGGGAAATTTCTGCAATTTTGCCGAAAATAAGGGAAATTTCTGCCTTCTTGCCACAAAATAATGGGATTTCTGTCTTTTTGCCCCAAAATAAAAGGAATTTCAGCCTTTTTACCTCATAATAAAGGAAATATCTGCCTTTTTGCCCCAAAATATGGGGAATTTCTGCATTTTTGCCTCAAAATAAAGAAAATTTTTGCAATTTTGTACCAAAATAAAAGAAATTTCTGCCTTTTTGCCCCAAATAAGAGAAATTCCTGCCTTCTTTCCCTGAAATAAGTGAAATTTCTGCAATTTTGCCCAAAATAAGAAAAATTTCTGCAATTTTGCAACAAATTAAGGGAAATTTATGCAATTTTGCCCCAAAATAAAGGGAATTTCTGACTTTTTGCTGTGTAATAAGGAGAATTTCTGTCTTTTTGCCCCAAAATAATGTGAATTTCTGAATTTTCCCTCAAAATTAGGGGAATTAGTGCAATTTTGCTTCAAAATACGGGGAATTTCTGCCTTATTGCACCAAAATAAAGGGAATTTCTGAATTTTTGCACCAATATAAGGGGAATTTCTGAGATTTTGCTCCAAAATACAGAAAATTTCTGCCTTATTGCCCGAAATTAAGTGGAATTTCTGCCTTTTTGCCCTGAAATATTTGAAATTTCTGCAATTTTACCCCAAAATAAGGGGAATTTCAATTTTTGGCCCTAAAATTAGGGGAATTTTTGCTTTATGCCCCAAAATAAGGCAAATTTCTTACTTTTTGCCCTGAAATATGTGAAATTTCTGCAATTTTGTCCTAAAATAAGGGGAATTTCTGCCTTTTTGCCCAAAATAAGGGGAATTTCAGCATTTTACCTCCAAATGAGGGGAATTTCTGCCTTTTTGCCACAAAATATGGGGAATTACTGCCTTATTGCCTTCAAATAAGGAAAATTTCTGCTTTTCTGCCCCAATTAACAAGAATTTCTGCCTTTTTGCCACAAAGTAAAGGAAATTTTTGCCTTTTTGCCCTAAAATAAGAGGAATTTCATCCTTTTTACATCAAAATAAGGGGAATTTCTGCCTTTTACCCCAAAATATGATGAATTTCTGCCTTTTTGTTCCAAAATAAGAAAAATTTCTTCAACATTGTACCAAAATAAAAGAAATTTCTGTTTTTTGTCCCAAAATAAATGGAATTTCTGACTTTTTGCCCTGAAATAAATGAAATTTCTGCAATTTTGCCCGAATATAAGGAAAATTTGTGCCTTTTTGCCCCAAAATGAGGGAAATTTCGGCCTTTTTGCCCCAAAATAAGGGGAATTTCAGCATTTTACCTCAAAATAAGGGGAATTTCAGCATTTTTGCACCAAAATATGGGGAATTTTAGCCTTTTTGCTACAATATAAGAAAAATTTCTGCAATTATGTACCAAAATAAAAGAAATTTCTAAAATTTTGCCCCAAAATAAGGGAAATTTCTGCAATTTTGCCCCAAAATAAGGGAAAGTTCTTCAATTTTGCCCCAAAATAAGGGGAATTTCTGACTTTTTGCCGCGAAATAAGGAGAATTTCTGTATTTTTGCCCCAAAATAAAGGGAATTTCTGCCTTTTTGCCCCAAAATTAGGGGAGTTTCTGCAATTTTGCTTCAAAATACAAGGAATTTCTGCCTTTTTTCCCGAAAATAAGGGGAACTTCTGCTTTTGCCCCAAATAAAGGGAATTTCTGCATTTTTGCCCCGATATTAGGGGAAATTCTGCAATTTTGCTCCAAAATACGGGGAATTTCTGCCTTTTTGCCCGAAATTAAAAGGATTTTCTGCCTTTTTGCTTCCAAATAAGGGAAATTTCTGCAAATTTATCCCAAAATAAGGGGAATTTCTTCCTTTTTGCCCAAAAATATAAGGAGTTTCTGCCTTTTTGCCCCAAAATAAGAAATATTTCTGCAATTTTGCCCCAAAATAAGGGGAATTTCTCACTTTTTGCCCAAAAATAAAGGAAATTTCAGTCTTTTTACCTGAAAATAAGTGAAATTTCTGCAATTTTGCCCCAAATATCAGAAATTTCTGCAATTTTGCACCAAAATAAGGTAAATTTCTGCAATTTTGCCCCAAATTAAAGGAAATTTCTGGAATTTTTCCCCAAAATAAGGGGAATTTCTGATTTTTGCCCCAAAATAAAGGGAATGTCTGACTTTTACCCCAAAATTAGGGGAATTTCTGCAATTTTGTTTCAAAATAAGGGGAATTTCTGCCTTTTTGCCCGAAAATAAGGGGAATGCATATTTTTTTGCCATAAAAAAGGAAAATTTCTTCATTTTTGCACAAAATTAAGAGGAACTTTTGCCTTTTGCCTCTAAATAAGTGGAATTTCTGTCTTTTTTACCCCAAAACAAAAGAAATTTCTGTTTTTTTTGCCCCAAAATAAGGAAAATTTCTGACTTATTACCCTGAAATAAGTGAAATTTCTGCAACTTTGCCCCAAAATAAAGAAAAATTCTTCCTTTTTGCCCCCAAATAAGAGGAATTTCAGCCTTTTTACCTCAAAATAAGGGGAATTTCTGCATTTTTGCCACAATATATTAGGAATTTCTGCTTTTTTGCCCTAAAATAAGGGAAATTTCTGGAATTTTGCCCCAAAATAAGTGGAATTTCTGAGTTTTGCCACAAAATAAGGAGAATTTCTGTCTTTTTGCCCCAACATATAGGGAATTTCTGCCGTTTTGCCTCACAATTAGGGGAATTTCTGCAATTTTGCTTCAAAATACGGGGAATTTCTGCTTTTTTGCCTGAAAATAAGGGGAATGTATAGCTTTTGCCACAAAAAAGGGAAATTTCTTCATTTTAGCCCCAAAATAAGAGTAATTTCTGCCTTTTTACCTCAAATCAAGTGAAATTTCTGCTTTTTAACCCAAAAATAAACTGAATTTCTGTCGTTTTGCCCCAAAACAAAAGGACTTTTGGAATTTTGCCTTGAAATAAGTGAAATTTCTGCATTTTTGCCCCAAAATAAGGGAAATTTCTGCCTTTTTGCCACAAAATAAGGGGAAATTCTGCAATTTTGTCCCAAAACATAGAAAATTTCTGCAATTTTGTATCAAAATATAAGAAATTTCTGCCTTTTTGCCCCAAAATAAGAGAAATTCCTGCCTTCTTTCCCTGAAATAAGTGAAATTTCTGCAATTTTGCCCAAAATAAGAAAAATTTCTGCAATTTTGCCACAAAATAAGAAAAATTTCTGCAATTTTGCCCCAAAATAAGGGAAATTTCTGCCTTTTTGCCACAATATAAGGGGAATTTCTGCATTTTTGTCCCAAAATATAGAAAATTTCTGCAATTTTGTACCAAAATATAAGAAATTTCTGCCTTTTTGCCCCAAAATAAGAGAAATTCCTGCCTTCTTTCCCTGAAATAAGTGAAATTCCTGCAATTTTGACCAAAATAAGAAAAATTTCTGCAATTTTGCCACAAAATAAAGAAAATTTCTGCAATTTTGCCCCAAAATAAGGGAAATTTCTGCCTTTTTGCCACAAAATAAGGGGAATTTCTGCATTTTTGTCCCAAAATATAGAAAATTTCTGCAATTTTATACCAAAATATAAGAAATTTCTGCCTTTTTGCCCCAAAATAAGAGAAATTCCTGCCTTCTTTCCCTGAAATAAGTGAAATTTCTGCAATTTTGCCCAAAATAATAAAAATTTCTGCAATTTTGCCACAAAATAAGGGAAATTTCTGCAATTTTGCCCCAAAATAAGGGAAATTTCTGCCTTTTTGCCACAAAATAAGGGGAATTTCTGTCTTTTTGCCCCAAAATAAAAGGAATTTCAGCCTTTTTACCTCATAATAAAGGGAATATCTGCCTTTTTGCCCAAAAATATGGGGAATTTCTGCATTTTTGCCTCAAAATAAAGAAAATTTTTGCAATTTTGTACCAAAATAAAAGAAATTTCTACCTTTTTGCCCCAAATAAGAGAAATTCCTGCCTTCTTTCCCTGAAATAAGTGAAATTTCTGCAATTTTGCCCAAAATAAGAAAAATTTCTGCAATTTTGCCACAAAATAAAGGAAATTTATGCAATTTTGCCCCAAAATAAGGGGAATTTCTGACTTTTTGCTTTGTAATAAGGAGAATTTCTGTCTTTTTGCCCCAAAATAATGTGAATTTCTCCATTTTCCCTCAAAATTAGAGGAATTATTGCAATTTTGCTTCAAAATACGAGGAATTTCTGCCTTATTGCACCAAAATAAAGGGAATTTCTGAATTTTTGCACCAATATAAGGGGAATTTCTGAGATTATGATCCAAAATACAGAAAATTTCTGCCTTATTGCCCGAAATTAAGTGGAATTTCTGCCTTTTTGCCCTGAAATATTTGAAATTTCTGCAATTTTGTCCAAAAATAAGGGGAATTTCTGCCTTTTTGCCCAAAATAAGGGGAATTTCAGCATTTTACCTCCAAATGAGGGGAATTTCTGCCTTTTTGCCACAAAATATGGGGAATTACTGCCTTATTGCCTTCAAATAAGGAAAATTTCTGCTTTTCTACCCCAATTAACAAGAATTTCTGCCTTTTTGCCACAAAGTAAAGGAAATTTTTGCCTTTTTGCCCTAAAATAAGAGGAATTTCATCCTTTTTACCTCAAAATCAGGGGAATTTCTGCCTTTTACCCCAAAATATGATGAATTTCTGCCTTTTTGTTCCAAAATAAGAAAAATTTCTTCAACTTTGTACCAAAATAAAAGAAATTTCTGTTTTTTGTCCCAAAATAAATGGAATTTCTGACTTTTTGCCCTGAAATAAATGAAATTTCTGCAATTTTGCCCGAATATAAGGAAAATTTGTGCCTTTTTGCCCGAAAATGAGGGAAATTTCGGCCTTTTTGCCCCCAAATAAGGGGAATTTCAGCATTTTACCTCAAAATAAGGGGAATTTCAGCATTTTTGCACCAAAATATGGGGAATTTTAGCCTTTTTGCCACAATATAAGAAAAATTTCTGCAATTATGTACCAAAATAAAAGAAATTTCTAAAATTTTGCCCCAAAATAAGGGAAATTTCTGCAATTTTGCCCCAAAATAAGGGAAAGTTCTTCAATTTTGCCCCAAAATAAGGGGAATTTCTGACTTTTTGCCGCGAAATAAGGAGAATTTCTGTATTTTTGCCCGAAAATAAAGGGAATTTCTGCCTTTTTGCCCCAAAATTATGGGAGTTTCTGCAATTTTGCTTCAAAATACAAGAAATTTCTGACTTTTTTCCCAAAAATAAGGGGAACTTCTGCTTTTGCCCTAAATAAAGGGAATTTCTGCATTTTTGCCCCGATATTAGGGGAAATTCTGCAATTTTGCTCCAAAATACGGGGAATTTCTGCCTTTTTGCCCGAAATTAAAAGGATTTTCTGCCTTTTTGCTTCCAAATAAGGGAAATTTCTGCAAATTTATCCCAAAATAAGGGGAATTTCTTCCTTTTTGCCCCAAAATATAAGGAGTTTCTGCCTTTTTGCCCCAAAATAAGAAATATTTCTGCAATTTTGCCCCAAAATAAGGGGAATTTCTCACTTTTTGCCCAAAAATAAAGGAAATTTCAGCCTTTTTACCTGAAAATAAGTGAAATTTCTGCAATTTTGCCCCAAATATCAGAAATTTCTGAAATTTTGCACCAAAATAAGGTAAATTTCTGCAATTTTGCCCCAAATTAAAGGAAATTTCTGGAATTTTTCCCCAAAATAAGGGGAATTTCTGATTTTTGCCCCAAAATAAAGGGAATGTCTGACTTTTACCCCAAAATTAGGGGAATTTCTGCAATTTTGCTTCAAAATAAGGGGAATTTCTGCCTTTTTGCCCGAAAATAAGGGGAATGCATATTTTTTTTGCCATAAAAAAGGAAAATTTCTTCATTTTTGCGCAAAATTAAGAGGAACTTCTGCCTTTTGCCTCTAAATAAGTGGAATTTCTGTCTTTTTTACCCCAAAACAAAAGAAATTTCTGGTTTTTTTGCCCCAAAATAAGGAAAATTTCTGACTTATTACCCTGAAATAAGTGAAATTTCTGCAACTTTGCCCCAAAATAAAGAAAAATTCTTCCTTTTTGCCCCCAAATAAGAGGAATTTCAGCCTTTTTACCTCAAAATAAGGGGAATTTCTGCATTTTTGCCACAATATGTTAGGAATTTCTGCCTTTTTGCCCTAAAATAAGGGAAATTTCTGGAATTTTGCCCCAAAATAAGTGGAATTTCTGAGTTTTGCCACAAAATAAGGAGAATTTCTGTCTTTTTGCCCCAACATATAGGGAATTTCTGCCGTTTTGCCTCACAATTAGGGGAATTTCTGCAATTTTGCTTTAAAATACGGGGAATTTCTGCTTTTTTGCCTGAAAATAAGGGGAATGTATACCTTTTGCCACAAAAAAGGGAAATTTCTTCATTTTAGCCCCAAAATAAAAGTAATTTCTGCCTTTTTACCTCAAATTAAGTGAAATTTCTGCTTTTTAACCCAAAAATAAACTGAATTTCTGTCTTTTTGCCCCAAAACAAAAGGACTTTTGGAATTTTGCCTTGAAATAAGTGAAATTTCTGCAATTTTGCCCCAAAATAAGGGGAAATTTCTGCCTTTTTGCCACAGAATAAGGGGAATTTCTGCATTTTTGTACCAAAATATAGAAAATTTCTGCAATTTGTACCAAAATATAAGAAATTTCTGCCTTTTTGCCCCAAAATAAAAGAAATTCCTGCCTTCTTTCCCTGAAATAAGTGAAATTTCTGCAATTTTGCCCAAAATAAGAAAAATTTCTGCAATTTTGCCACAAAATAAGGAAAATTTCTGCAATTTTGCCCCAAAATAAGGGAAATTTCTGCCATTTTGCCACAAAATAAGGGGAATTTCTGACTTTTTGCTTTGTAATAAGGAGAATTTCTGTCTTTTTGCCCCAAAATAATGTGAATTTCTCCATTTTCCCTCAAAATTAGGGGAATTATTGCAATTTTGCTTCAAAATACGGGGAATTTCTGCCTTATTGCACCAAAATAAAGGGAATTTCTGAATTTTTGCACCAATATAAGGGGAATTTCTGAGATTTTGCTCCAAAATACAGAAAATTTCTGCCTTATTGCCCGAAATTAAGTGGAATTTCTGCCTTTTTGCCCTGAAATATTTGAAATTTCTGCAATTTTACCCCAAAATAAAAGGAATTTCAATTTTTGGCCCCAAAATTAGGGGAATTTTTGCTTTTTGCCCCAAAATAAGGCAAATTTCTTACTTTTTGCCCTGAAATAAGTGAAATTTCTGGAATTTTGTCCAAAAATAAGGGGAATTTCTGCCTTTTTGCCCAAAATAAGGGGAATTTCAGCATTTTACCTCCAAATGAGGGGAATTTCTGCCTTTTTGCCACAAAATATGGGAAATTACTGCCTTATTGCCTTCAAATAAAGAAAATTTCTGCTTTTCTACCCCAATTAACAAGAAATTCTGCCTTTTTGCCACAAAGTAAAGGAAATTTTTGCCTTTTTGCCCTAAAATAAGAGGAATTTCATCCTTTTTACCTCAAAATAAGGGGAATTTCTGCCTTTTACCCCAAAATATGATGAATTTCTGCCTTTTTGTTCCAAAATAAGAAAAATTTCTTCAACTTTGTACCAAAATAAAAGAAATTTCTGTTTTTTGTCCCAAAATAAATGGAATTTCTGACTTTTTGCCCTGAAATAAATGAAATTTCTGCAATTTTGCCCGAATATAAGGAAAATTTGTGACTTTTTGCCCGAAAATGAGGGAAATTTCGGCCTTTTTGCCCCAAAATAAGGGGAATTTCAGCATTTTACCTCAAAATAAGGGGAATTTCAGCATTTTTGCACCAAAATATGGGGAATTTTAGCCTTTTTGCCACAATATAAGAAAAATTTCTGCAATTATGTACCAAAATAAAACAAATTTCTAAAATTTTGCCCCAAAATAAGGGAAATTTCTGCAATTTTGCCCCAAAATAAGGGAAAGTTCTTCAATTTTGCCCCAAAATAAGGGGAATTTCTGACTTTTTGCCGCGAAATAAGGAGAATTTCTGTATTTTTGCCCCAAAATAAAGGGAATTTCTGCCTTTTTGCCCCAAAATTAGGGGAGTTTCTGCAATTTTGCTTCAAAATACAAGAAATTTCTGACTTTTTTCCCAAAAATAAGGGGAACTTCTGTTTTTGCCCTAAATAAAGGGAATTTCTGCATTTTTGCCCCGATATTAGGGGAAATTCTGCAATTTTGCTCCAAAATACGGGGAATTTCTGCCTTTTTGCCCGAAATTAAAAGGATTTTCTGCCTTTTTGCTTCCAAATAAGGGAAATTTCTGCAAATTTATCCCAAAATAAGGGGAATTTCTTCCTTTTTGCCCCAAAATATAAGGAGTTTCTGCCTTTTTGCCCCAAAATAAGAAATATTTCTGCAATTTTGCCCCAAAATAAGGGGAATTTCTCACTTTTTGCCCAAAAATAAAGGAAATTTCAGCCTTTTTACCTGAAAATAAGTGAAATTTCTGCAATTTTGCCCCAAATATCAGAAATTTCTGAAATTTTGCACCAAAATAAGGTAAATTTCTGCAATTTTGCCCCAAATTAAAGGAAATTTCTGGAATTTTTCCCCAAAATAAGGGGAATTTCTGATTTTTGCCCCAAAATAAAGGGAATGTCTGACTTTTACCCCAAAATTAGGGGAATTTCTTCAATTTTGCTTCAAAATAAGGGGAATTTCTGCCTTTTTGCCCGAAAATAAGGGGAATGCATATTTTTTTTGCCATAAAAAAGGAAAATTTCTTCATTTTTGCGCAAAATTAAGAGGAACTTCTGCCTTTTGCCTCTAAATAAGTGGAATTTCTGTCTTTTTTACCCCAAAACAAAAGAAATTTCTGGTTTTTTTGCCCCAAAATAAGGAAAATTTCTGACTTATTACCCTGAAATAAGTGAAATTTCTGCAACTTTGCCCCAAAATAAAGAAAAATTCTTCCTTTTTGCCCCCAAATAAGAGGAATTTCAGCCTTTTTACCTCAAAATAAGGGGAATTTCTGCATTTTTGCCACAATATGTTAGGAATTTCTGCCTTTTTGCCCTAAAATAAGGGAAATTTCTGGAATTTTGCCCCAAAATAAGTGGAATTTCTGAGTTTTGCCACAAAATAAGGAGAATTTCTGTCTTTTTGCCCCAACATATAGGGAATTTCTGCCGTTTTGCCTCACAATTAGGGGAATTTCTGCAATTTTGCTTTAAAATACGGGGAATTTCTGCTTTTTTGCCTGAAAATAAGGGGAATGTATACCTTTTGCCACAAAAAAGGGAAATTTCTTCATTTTAGCCCCAAAATAAAAGTAATTTCTGCCTTTTTACCTCAAATTAAGTGAAATTTCTGCTTTTTAACCCAAAAATAAACTGAATTTCTGTCTTTTTGCCCCAAAACAAAAGGACTTTTGGAATTTTGCCTTGAAATAAGTGAAATTTCTGCAATTTTGCCCCAAAATAAGGGGAAATTTCTGCCTTTTTGCCACAGAATAAGGGGAATTTCTGCATTTTTGTCCCAAAATATAGAAAATTTCTGCAATTTGTACCAAAATATAAGAAATTTCTGCCTTTTTGCCCCAAAATAAAAGAAATTCCTGCCTTCTTTCTCTGAAATAAGTGAAATTTCTGCAATTTTGCCCAAAATAAGAAAAATTTCTGCAATTTTGCCACAAAATAAGGAAAATTTCTGCAATTTTGCCCCAAAATAAGGGAAATTTCTGCCATTTTGCCACAAAATAAGGGGAATTTCTGTATTTTTGTCCCAAAATATAGAAAATTTCTGCAATTTTGTACCAAAATATAAGAAATTTCTGCCTTTTTGCCACAAAATAAGAGAAATTCCTGCCTTCTTTCCCTGAAATAAGTGAAATTTCTGCAATTTTGCCCAAAATAAGAAAAATTTCTGCAATTTTGCCACAAAATAAAGAAAATTTCTGCAATTTTGCCCCAAAATAAGGGAAATTTCTGCCTTTTTGCCACAAAATAAGGGGAATTTCTGTCTTTTTGCCCCAAAATAAAAGGAATTTAAGCATTTTTACCTCATAATAAGGGGAATCTCTTCCTTTTTGACCCAAAATATGGGGAATTTCTGCATTTTTGCCTAAAAATAAAGAAAATTTCTGCAATTTTGTACCAAAATAAAAGAAATTTCTGCCTTTTTGCCTCAAAATAATAGAAATTCCTGCCTTCTTTCCCTGAAATAAGTGAAATTTCTGCAATTTTGCCCAAAATAAGAAAAATTTCTGCAATTTTGCCACAAAATAAGGGAAATTTCTGCAACTTTGCCCAAAATAAGGGGAATTTCTGACTTTTTGCCGTGAAATAAGGAGAATTTCTGCCTTTTTGCCCCAAAATAATGTGAACTTCTGCATTTTTCCTCAAAATTAGGGGAATTTGTGCAATTTTGCTTCAAAATATTGGGAATTTCTGCCTTATTGCACCAAAATAAAAGGAATTTCTGCAATTTTGCCTCAAAATAAGGGAAATTTCTGCCTTTTTGCCACAAAATAAGGGGAATTTTTGCATTTTTGCCCCAAAATAAAGAAAATTTCTGCAATTTTTTACCAAAATAAAAGAAATTTCTGCCTATTTGCCCCAAAATAAGAGAAATTCCTGCCTTCTTTCGATGAAATAAGTGAAATTTCTGCAATTTTGCCCAAAATAAGAAAAATTTCTGCACTTTTGCCACAAAATAAAGGAAATTTCTGCAATTTTGCCCAAAAATAAGGGGAATTTCTTACTTTTTGCCGTGAAATAAGGAGAATTTCTGTCTTTTTGCCCAAAAATAATGTGAATTTCTGCATTTTCCCTCAAAATTAGGGGAATTTGTGCAATTTTGCTTCAAAATACGGGGAATTTCTGCCTTATTGCACCAAAATAAAGGGAATTTCTGCAATTTTGCCCCAATATAAGGGAAATTTCTGCCTTTTTGCCACAAAATAAGGGGGAATTTCTTCATTTTTGCCCCAAAATAAAAAAATCTCTGCAATTTTGTACCAAAATAAAAGAAATTTCTGCCTTTTTGCCCCAAAATGAGAGAAATTCCTGCCTTCTTTCCCTGAAATAAGTGAAATTTCTGCAATTTTGCCCAAAATAAGAAAAATTTCTGCAATTTTTCCACAAAAAAGTGAAATTTCTTCATTTTAGCCCCAAAGTAAGAGTAATTTCTGCCTTTTTACCTCAAAATAAGTGAAATTCGTGACTTTTTACCCAAAAATAAACGGAATTTTTGTTTTTTTGCCCCAAAATAAAAGGAATTTTTGAATTTTGCCTTGAAATAAGTGAAATTTCTGCAATATTGCCCCAAAATAAGGGAAATTTCTGCCTTTTTGCCACAAAATAAGGGGAATTTCTTCATTTTTGCCCCAAAATAAAGAAAATATCTGCAATTTTGTACCAAAATAAAAGAAATTTCTGCTCTTTTGCCCCAAAATAAGAGAAATTCCTGCCTTCTTTCCCTTAAATAAGTGAAATTTCTGCAATTTTGCTTAAAATAATAAAAATTTCTGCAATTTTGCCCCAAAATAAGGGGAATTTCTGACGTTATGCCCTGAAATAAGGAGAATTTCTGTCTTTTTGCCCCAAAATAATTTGAATTTCTGCATTTTCTCTCAAAATTAGATGAATTTGCAATTTTGCTTCAAAACACGGGGAATTTCTGCCTTATTACATCAAAATAAAGGGAATTTCTGCATTTTTGCACCATTATAAGGGGAATTTCTGAGATTTTGCTCCAAAATACGGAAAATTTGTGCCTTATTGTCTAAAATGAAGCGGAAATTCTGCCTTTTTGCACTGAAATATTTGAAATTTCTGCAATTTTACCCCAAAATAAGCGGAATTTCTGTTTTTGGCCCCAAAATTAGGGGAATTTCTGCTTTTTGCCCCAAAATAAGGCAAATTTCTGACTTTTTGCCCTAAAATAAGTGAAATTTCTGCAATTTTGCCCCAAAATAATGGGAATTTCTGCCTTTTGCCCAAAATAAGGGGAATTTCAGCATTTTACCTTCAAATAACGGGAATTTCTGACTTTTTGCCACAAGATATGGGGAATCTCTGCATTATTGCCCCCAAATAAGGAAAGTTTCTGCTTTTCTGCCCCAATAAATGGAAATTTCTGCCTTTTTGCCAGAAAATAAAGGGAATTTCTGCCTTTTTGCCCCAAAACAAGGGGCATTTCAGCCTTTTTACCTCAAAATAAGGGGAATTTCTTTCTTTTGCCCCAAAATATGGGGAATTTCTGCCTTTTTGTTCCAAAATAAGAAAAATTTCTTCAACTTTGTACCAAAATAAAAGAAATTTCTGCTTTTTGCCCCAAAATAAAAGGAATTTCTGACTTTTTGCCCTGAAATAAATGAAATTTCTGCAATTTTGCCTGAAAATAAGGGAAATTTGTGCCTTTTTGCCTCAAAATGTAGGGAATTTCTGCATTTTTATTCCAAAATATGGGGAATTTAAGCATTTTACCTCAAAATAATAGGAATTTCAGCCTTTTGGCACCAAAATATGGGGAATTTCTGCCTTTTTGCCACAAAAGAAGAAAAATTTCTGCAATTCTGTACCAAAATAAAAGAAATTTCTAAAATTTTGCCCCAAAATAAGGGAAATTTCTGCAATTTTGCCCAAAAATAAGAGAAATTTCTGCCTTTTTTCCACAAAATAAGGGGGATTTTTGTCTTTTTGCCCCAAAATAAAAGGAATTTCAGCCTTTTTACCTCATAATAAGGGGAATCTCTGCTTTTTTGTCCCCAAATATGGGGAATTTCTGCATTTTTGCCTCAAAATAAAGAAAATTTTTGCAATTTTGTACCAAAATAAAAGAAATTTCTGCCTTTTTGCCCCAAAATAAGAGAAATTCCTGCCTTCTTTCCCTGAAATAAGTGAAATTTCTGCAATTTTGCCCAAAATAAGAAAAATTTCTGCAATTTTGCCACAAAATAAGGGAAATTTTTGCAATTTTGCCCCAAAATAAGGGGAATTTCTGACTTTTTACCGTGAAATAAGGAGAATTTCTGTCTTTTTGCCCCAAAATAATGTGAATTTCTGCATTTTCCCTCAAAATTAGGGGAATTAGTGCAATTTTGCTTCAAAATACGGGGAATTTCTGCCTTATTGCACCAAAATAAAGGGAATTTCTGCATTTTTGCGCCAATATAAGGGGAATTTCTGAGATTTTGCTCCAAAATACAGAAAATTTCTGCCTTATTGCCCGAAATTAAGTGGAATTTCTGCCTTTTTGCCCTGAAATATTTGAAATTTCTGCAATTTTACCCCAAAATAAGGGGAATTTCTATTTTTGGCCCCAAAATTAGGGGAATATCTTCTTTTTGCCCCAAAATAAGGCAAATTTCTGACTTTTTGCCTTGAAATAAGTGAAATTTCTGCAATGTTGTCCAAAAATAAGCGAATTTCTGCCTTTTTGCCCAAAATAAGGGGAATTTCAGCATTTTACCTCCAAATGAGGGGAATTTCTGCCTTTTTGCCACAAAATATGGGGAATTACTGCCTTATTGCCTTCAAATAAGGAAAATTTCTGCTTTTCTGCCCCAATTAACTAGAATTTCTGCCATTTTGCCACAAAGTAAAGGAAAATTTTGCCTTTTTGCCCTAAAATAAGGGGAATTTCATCCTTTTTACATCAAAATAAGGGGAATTTATGCCTATTTGCCACAAAATATGGGGAATTTCTGCATTATTGCCCCCAAATAAGGAAAGTTTCTGCTTTTCGGCCCAAATTAACAGGAATTTCTGCCTTTTTGCCAGAAAATAAAGTGAATTTCTGCCTTTTTGCCCCAAAACAAGGGGCATTTCAGCCTTTTTACCTCAAAATAAGGGGAATTTCTGCCTTTTGCCCCAAAATATGGGGAATTTCTGCCTTTTTGTTCCAAAATAAGAAAAATTTCTTCAACTTTGTACCAAAATAAAAGAAATTTCTGATTTTGCCCCAAAATAAAAGGAATTTCTGACTTTTTGCCCTGAAATAAATGAAATTTCTGCAATATTGCCTGAAAATAAGGGAAATTTGTGCCTTTTTGCCTCAAAATGTAGGGAATTTCTGCATTTTTGTTCCAAAATATGGGGAATTTAAGCATTTTACCTCAAAATAAGGGGAATTTCAGCATTTTGCACCAAAATATGGGGAATTTCTGCCTTTTTGTCACAAAAGAAGAAAAATTTCTGCAATTCTGTACCAAAATAAAAGAAATTTCTAAAATTTTGCCCCAAAATAAGGGAAATTTCTGCAATTTTGCCCCAAAATAAGGGAAATTTCTGCCTTTTTGCCACAAAATAAGGGGGATTTCTGTCTTTTTGCCCCAAAATAAAAGGAATTTCAGCCTTTTTACCTCATAATAAGGGGAATCTCTGCTTTTTTGCCCCAAAATATGGGGAATTTCTGCATTTTTGCCTCAAAATAAAGAAAATTTTTGCAATTTTGTACCAAAATAAAAGAAATTTCTGCCTTTTTGCCCCAAAATAAGAGAAATTCCTACCTTCTTTCCCTGAAATAAGTGAAATTTCTGCAATTTTGCCCAAAATAAGAAAAATTTCTGCAATTTTGCCACAAAATAAGGGAAATTTATGCAATTTTGCCCCAAAATAAGGGGAATTTCTGACTTTTTGCCGTGAAACAAGGAGAATTTCTGTCTTTTTGCCCCAAAATAATGTGAATTTCTCCATTATCCCTCAAAATTAGGGGAATTAGTGCAATTTTGCTTCAAAATACGGGGAATTTCTGCCTTATTGCACCAAAATAAAGGGAATTTCTGCATTTTGCACCAATTTAAGGAGAATTTCTGAGATTTTGCTCCAAAATACAGAAAATTTCTGCCTTATTGCCCGAAATTAAGTGGAATTTCTGCCTTTTTGCCCTGAAATATTTGAAATTTCTGCAATTTTACCCCAAAATAAGGGGAATTTCTATTTTTGGCCCCAAAATTAGGGGAATTTTTGCTTTTTGCCCCAAAATAAGGCAAATTTCTGACTTTTTGCCCTGAAATAAGTGAAATTTCTGCAATTTTGTCCAAAAATAAGGGGAATTTCTGCCTTTTTGCCCAAAATAAGGGGAATTTCAGCATTTTACCTCCAAATGAGGGGAATTTCTGCCTTATTGCCACAAAATATGGGGAATTACTGCCTTATTGCCTTCAAATAAGGAAAATTTCTGCTTTTCTGCCCCAATTAACAAGAATTTCTGCCATTTTGTCACAAAGTAAAGGAAATTTTTGCCTTTTTGCCCTAAAATAAGGGGAATTTCATCCTTTTTACCTCAAAATAAGGGGAATTTATGCCTTTTTGCCACAAAATATCGGGAATTTCTGCATTATTGCCCCCAAATAAGAAAGTTTCTGCTTTTCTGCCCCAATTAACAGGAATTTCTGCTTTTTTGCCACAAAATAAAGGGAATTTCTGCATTTTGCCCTAAAATAAAAGGAATTTCTGACTTTTTGCCCTGAAATAAATGAAATTTCTGCAATTTTGCCCGAAAATAAGGGAAATTTGTGCCTTTTTGCCCCAAAATGTAGGGAATTTCTGCCTTTTTGCCCCAAAATATGGGGAATTTCAGCATTTTCCCTCAAAATAAGGGGAATTTTTGCCTTTTTGCCACAAAATAAGAAAAATTTCTGCAATTCTGTACCAAAATAAAAGAAATTTCTAAAATTTTGCCCGAAAATAAGGGAAATTTCTGCAATTTTGCCCAAAAATAAAGGAAATTTCTGCCTTTTTGCCACAAAATAAGAGGAATTTCTGTGTTTTTGCCCCAAAATATAAGGAATTTCAGCCTTTTTACCTCACAATAAGAGGAATCTCTGCCTCTCTGCCCCAAAATATGGGAAATTTCTGCATTTTTGCCTCAAAATAAAGAAAATTTCTGCAATTTTGTACCTAAATAAAAGAAATTTCTGCCTTTTTGCCCCAAAATAAGAGAAATTCCTGCCTTCTTTCCCTGAAATAAGTGAAATTTCTGCAATTTTGCCCAAAATAAGAAAAATTTCTGCAATTTTGCCACAAAATAAGAAAAATTTCTGCAATTTTGCCCCAAAATAAGGGGAATTTCTGACTTTTTGCCGTGAAATAAGGAGAATTTCTTTCTTTTTCCCAAAATAATGTGAATTTCTGCATTTTCCCTCAAAATTAGGGGAATTTGTGCAATTTTGCTTCAAAATATGGGGAATTTCTGCCTTATTGCACCAAAATAAAGGGAATTTCTGCAATTTTGCCCCAAAATAAGGGAAATTTTTCCCTTTTTGCCACAAAATAAGGGGAATTTCTGCATTTTTGCCACAAAATAAAGAAAATTTCTGCAATTTTGTACCAAAATAAAAGAAATTTCTGCCTTTTTGCCCCAAAATGAGAGAAATTCCTGCCTTCTTTCCCTGAAGTAAGTGAAATTTCTGCAATTTTGCCCAAAATAAGAAAAATTTCTGCAATTTTGCCACAAAAAAAAGATATTTCTTCATTTTAGCCCCAAAATAAGAGTAATTTCTGCCTTTTTACCTCAAAATAAGTGAAATTTCTGCCTTTTTACCCAAAAATAAACGGAATTTCTGTCTTTTTGCCCCAAAATAAAAGGAATTTTTGAATTTTGCCTTGAAATAAGTGAAATTTCTGCAATTTTGCCACAAAATAAGGGGAATTTCTGCATTTTTGCCACGAAATAAAGAAAATTTCTGCAATTTTGTACCAAAATAAAAGAAATTTCTGCCTTTTTGCCCCAAAATGAGAGAAATTCCTGCCTTCTTTCCCTGAAATAAGTGAAATTTCTGCAATTTTGCCCAAAATAAGAAAAATTTCTGCCATTTTGCCACAAAAAAGAGAAATTTCTTCATTTTAGCCCCAAAATAAGAGTAATTTCTGCCTTTTTACCTCAAAATAAGTGAAATTTCTGCATTTTACCCAAAAATAAACGGAATTTCTGTCTTTTTGCCCCAAAATAAAAGGAATTTTTGAATTTTGCCTTGAAATAAGTGAAATTTCTGCAATTTTGCCCAAAATAAGAAAAATTTCTGCAATTTTGCCACAAAATAAGGGAAATTTCTGCAATTTTGACCCAAAACAAGGGGAATTTCTGACGTTATGCCCTGAAATAAGGAAAATTTCTGTCTTTTTGCCCCAAAATAATTTGAATTTCTGCATTTTCCCTCAAAATTAGATGAATTTGTGCAATTTTGCTTCAAAACACGGGGAATTTCTGCCTTATTACACCAAAATAAAGGCAATTTCCTTTTCGCACAATTATAAGGAGAATTTCTGAGATTTTGCTTTAAATACGGAAAATTTGTGCCTTATTGCCTAAAATTAAGTAGAATTTCTGCCTTTTTGCACTGAAATATTAGAAATTTCTGCAATTATACCCCAAAATAAGGGGAATTTCTGTTTTTGGCCCCAAAATTTGGGGAATTTCTGCTTTTTGCCCCAAAATAAGGCAAATTTCTGACTTTTTGCCCGAAAATAAGTGATATTTCTGCAATTTTGCCCCAAAATAATGGGAATTTCTGCCTTTTGCCCAAAATAAGGGGAATTTCAGAATTTTACCTCCAAATAAGGGGAATTTCTGCCTTTTTGCCACAAAATATGGGGAATTTCTGCATTATTGCCCCCAAATAAGGAAAGTTTCTGCTTTTCTGCCCCATCTAATGGGAATTTCTGCCTTTTTGCCAAAAAATAATGGGAATTTTTGCCTTTTTGCCCCAAATTATGGGGAATTTCAGCATTTTACCTCAAAATAAGAGGAATTTCAGCCTTTTTGCACCAAAATGTGGGGAATTTCTGCCTTTTTGCCACAAAATAAGAAAAATTTTTGCAATTCTATAACAAAATAAAAGAAATTTCTAAAATTTTGCCAGAAAATAAAGGAAATTTCTGGAATTTTGCCCCAAAATAAGGGAAATTTCTGCCTTTATGCCACAAAATAAGGGGAATTTCTGTCTTTATGCCCCAAAATTAAAGGAATTTCAGCCTTTTTACCTCATAATAGGGGGAATCTCTGCTTTTTTGACCCAAAATATTGGGAATTTCTGCATTTTTGCCTCAAAATAAAGAAAATTTCTGCAATTTTGTACCAAATAAAAAAAAATTCTGCATTTTTGCCCCAAAATAAGAGAAATTCCTGCCTTCTTTCCCTGAAATAAGTGAAATTTCTGCAATTTTGCCCAAAATAAAAAATTTGGCAATTTTGCCACAAAATAAGGGAAATTTCTGCAATTTTGCCCCAAAATAAGGGGAATTTCTGACGTTATGCCCTGAAATAAGGAGAATTTCTGTCTTTTTGCCCCAAAATAATTTGAATTTCTGCATTTTCCCTCAAAATTAGATGAATTTTTGCAATTTTGCTTCAAAACACTGGGAATTTCTGCATTATTACACAAAAATAAAGGGAATTTCTGCATTTTTGCACCATTATAAGGGGAATTTCTGAGATTTTGCTTTAAAATACGGAAAATTTGTGCCTTATTGCCTAAAATTAAGTGGAATTTCTGCCTTTTTGCACTGAAATATTTGAAATTTCTGCAATTTTACCCCAAAATAAGGGGAATTTCTGTTTTTGGCCCCAAAATTAGGGGAATTTCTGCTTTTTGCCCCAAAATAAGGCAAATTTCTGACTTTTTGCCCTAAAATAAGTGAAATTTCTGCAATTTTGCCCCAAAATAAGGGGAATTTCTGCCTTTTGCCCAAAATAAGGGGAATTTCAGCATTTTACCTCCAAATAAGGGGAATTTCTGCCTTTTTGCCACAAAATATGGGGAATTACTGCCTTATTGCCTTCAAATAAAGAAAATTTCTGCTTTTCTGCCCCAATTAACAAGAATTTCTGCCTTTTTGCCACAAAGTAAAGGAAATTTTTGCCTTTTTGCCCCAAAATAAGGGGAATTTCATCCTTTTTCCCTCAAAATATGGGGAATTTCTGCCTTTTACCCCAAAATATGGGGAATTTGTGCCTTTTTGTTCCAAAATAAGAAAAATTTCTTCAACTTTGTACCAAAATAAAAAAATTTCTGCTTTTTGCCCCAAAATAAAAGGAATTTCTGACTTTTTGCCCTGAAATAAGTGAAATTTCTGCAATTTTGCCCAAAATAAGAAAAATTTCTGCAATTTTGCCACAATATAAGGGAAATTTTTGCAATTTTGCCCCAAAATAAAGGGAATTTCTGACTTTTTGCCATGAAATAAGGAGAATTTCTGTCTTTTTGCCCCAAAATAATGTGAATTTCTGCATTTTCCCTTAAAATTAGGGGAATTTGTGCAATTTTGCTTCAAAATACGGGGAATTTCTGCCTTATTGCACCAAAATAAAGGGAATTTCTGCATTTTTTCACCAATATAAGGCGAATTTCTGAGATTTTGCTCCAAAATACAGAAAATTTCTGCCTTATTGCCCGAAATTAAGTGGAATTTCTGCCTTTTTGCCCTGAAATATTTGAAATTTCTGCAATTTTACCCCAAAATAAGGGGAATTTCTATTTTTGGCCCCAAAATTAGGGGAATTTCTGCTTTTTGCCCCAAAATAAGGCAAATTTCTGACTTTTTGCCCTGAAATAAATGAAATTTCTGCAATTTTGTCCCAAAATAAGGGGAATATCTGCCTTTTTGCCCAAAATAAGGGGAATTTCAGCATTTTACCCCCAAATGAGGGGAATTTCTGCCTTTTTGCCACAAAATATGGAGAATTACTGCCTTATTGCCTTCAAATAAGGAAAATTTCTGCGTTTCTGCCCCAATTAACAAGAATTTCTGCTTTTTTTGCCACAAAGTAAAGGAAATTTTTGCTTTTTTGCCCTAAAATAAGGGGAATTTCATTCTTTTTACCTCAAAATGAGGGGAATTTCTGCCTTTTACCCCAAAATATAGGGAATTTCTTCCTTTTTATTCCAAAATATGAAAAATTTCTTCAACTTTTTACCAAAATAAAAGAAATTTCTGCTTTTTGTCCCAAAATAAAAGGAATTTCTGACTTTTAGCCCTGAAATAAATGAAATTTCTGCAATTTTGCCCGAAAATAAGGAAAATTTGTGCCTTTTTGCCCCAAAATGAGGGAAATTTCTCCCTTTTTGCCCCAGAATATGAGGAATTTAAGCATTTTACCTCAAAATAAGGGGAATTTCAGCCTTTTTGTTCCAAAATATTGGGAATTTTAGCCTTTTTGCCACAATATAAGAAAACTTTCTGCAATTCTGTACCAAAATAAAAGAAATTTCTAAAATTTTGCCCCAAAATAAGGGAAATTTCTGCAATTTTGCCCCAAAATAAGGGAAAGTTCTTCAATTTTGCCCCAAAATAAGGGGAATTTCTGACTTTTTGCCGCGAAATAAGGAGAATTTCTGTATTTTTTGCCCCAAAATAAAGGGAATTTCTGCCTTTTTGCCACAAAATTAGGGGAGTTTCTGCAATTTTGCTTTAAAATACAAGGAATTTCTGCCTTTTTTCCCGAAAATAAGGGGAACTTCTGCTTTTGCATCAAATAAAGGGAATTTCTGCCTTTTTGCGCCGATATTAGGGGAATTTCTGCAATTTTGCTCCAAAATACGGGGAATTTCTGCCTTTTTGCCCGAAATTAAAAAAATTTTCTGCCTTTTTGCCCCCAAATAAGGAAAATTTCTACAATTTTATCCCAAAATAAGGGGAATTTTTGCCTTTTTTCCCAAAAATATAAGGAATTTCTGCCTTTTTGCCCCAAAATAAGAAATATTTCTGCAATTTTGCCCCAAAATAAAGGGAATTTCTCACTTTTTGCCCAAAAATAAAGGAAATTTCAGCCTTTTTATCTGAAAATAAGTGAAATTTCTGCAATTTTGCCCCAAAAGGAAATTTCTGCAATTTTGCCCCAAAATAAGGTAAATTTCTGCAATTTAGCCCCAAATTAAATGAAATTTCTGGAATTTTGCCCCAAAATAAGGGGAATTTCTGATTTTTGCCCTAAAATAAAGGAATTGTCTGCCTTTTGCCCCAAAATTAGAGGAATTTCTGCAATTTTGCTTCAAAATAAGGGGGATTTCTGCCTATTTGCCCAAAAATAAGGGGAATGCATAACTTTTTGCCATAAAAAAGGGAAATTTCTTCATTTTTGCGCCAAATTAAGATGAAATTCTGCCTTTTGCCTCTAAATAAATGGAATTTCTGTCTTTTTTACCCCCCCAAAAAAATTTCTGTCTTTTTTGCCCCAAAATAAGGGGAATTTCTGACTTATTACCCTGAAATAAGTGAAATTTCTGCAATTTTGCCACAAAATAAGGAAAAATTCTTCTTTTTTGCCGCCAAATAAGAGGAATTTCAGCCTTTTTACCTCAAAATAAGGGGAATTTCTGCATTTTTGCCACAATATGTTAGGAATTTCTGCCTTTTTGCCCTAAAATAAGGGAAATTTCTGGAATTTTGCCCCAAAATAAGTGGAATTTCTGAGTTTTGCCACAAAATAAGGAGAATTTCTGTCTTTTTGCCCCAACATATAGGGAATTTCTGCCGTTTTGCCTCACAATTAGGGGAATTTCTGCAATTTTACTTCAAAATACAGGGAATTTCTGCTTTTTTGACTGAAAATAAAGGGAATGTATACCTTTTGCCACAAAAAAGGGAAATTTCTTCATTTTAACCCCAAAATAAGAGTAATTTCTGCCTTTTTACCTCAAAATAAGTTAAATTTCTGCCTTTTTACCCAAAAATAAATGGAATTTCTGTCTTTTTGCCCCAAAATAAAAGGAATTTTTGAATTTTGCCTTGAAATAAGTGAAATTTCTGCAATTTTGCCCCAAAATAAAGGGAATTTCTGCCTTTTGCCCAAAATAAGGGGAATTTCAGCATTTTACCTCCAAATAAGGGGAATTTCTGCCTTTTTGCCACAAAATATGGGGAATTTCTGCATTATTGCCCCCAAATAAAGAAAGTTTCTGATTTTCTGCTCCAATTAATGGGAATTTCTGCCTTTTTGCCACAAAATAAAAAGAATTTCTGCCTTTTGCCCCAAAATATGGGGAATTTCTGCCTATTTGTTCCAAAATAAGAAAAATTTCTTCAACTTTGTACCAAAATAACAGAAATTTCTGCCCTTTTGCCCCAAAATAAGAGAAATTCCTGCCTTATTTCCCTGAAATAAGTGAAATTTCTGCAATTTTGCCCAAAATAAGAAAAATTTCTGCAATTTTGCCACAAAATAAGGGAAATTTTTGCAATTTTGCCCCAAAATAAGGGGAATTTCTGACTTTTTGCCTTGAAATAAGGAGAATTTCTGTCTTTTTGCCCCAAAATAATGTGAATTTCTGCATTTTCCCTCAAAATTAGGGGAATTTGTGCAATTTTGCTTCAAAATATGGGGAATTTCTGCCTTATTGCACCAAAATAAAGGGAATTTCTGCATTTTTGCACCAATATAAGGGGAATTTCTGAGATTTTGCTCCAAAATACAGAAAATTTCTGCCTTATTGCCCGAAATTAAGTGGAATTTCTGCCTTTTTGCACTGAAATATTTGAAATTTCTGCAATTTTACCCCAAAATAAGGGGAATTTCTATTTTTGGCCCCAAAATTAGGGGAATTTCTGCTTTTTGCCCCAAAATAAGGCAAATTTCTGACTTTTTGCCCTGAAATAAGTGAAATTTCTGCAATTTTGTCCCAAAATAAGGGGAATATCTGCCTTTTTGCCCAAAATAAGGGGAATTTCAGCATTTTACCCCCAAATAAGGGGAATTTCTGCCTTTTTGCCACAAAATATGGGGAATTACTGCCTTATTGCCTTCAAATAAGGAAAATTTCTGCTTTTCTGCCCCAATTAACAAGAATTTCTGCCTTTTTGCCACAAAGTAAAGGAAATTTTTGTCTTTTTGCCCTAAAATAAGAGGAATTTCATCCTTTTTACCTCAAAATAAGGGGAATTTCTGCCTTTTACCCCAAAATATGGGGAATTTCTGCCTTTTTATTAAAATATATGAAAAATTTCTTCAACTTTGTACCAAAATAAAAGAAATTTCTGCTTTTTGTCCCAAAATAAAAGGAATTTCTGACTTTTAGCCCTGAAATAAATGAAATTTCTGCAATTTTGCCCGAAAATAAGGAAAATTTGTGCCTTTTTGCCCCAAAATGAGGCAAATGTCTGCCTTTTTGCCCCAAAATATGGGGAATTTCAGCATTTTACCTCAAAATAAGGGGAATTTCAGCCTTTTTGCACCAAAATATGGGGAATTTTAGCCCTTTTGCCACAATATAAGAAAAATTTCTGCAATTCTGTACCAAAATAAAAGAAATTTCTAAAATTTTGTTCCAAAATAAGGGAAATTTCTGAAATTTTGCCCCAAAATATAGGAAAGTTCTTCAATTTTGCCCCAAAATAAGGGGAATTTCTGACTTTTTGCCCCAAAATTAGGGGAGTTTCTGCAATTTTGCTTCAAAATACAAGGAATTTCTGCCTTTTCTCCCGAAAATAAGGGGAACTTCTGCTTTTGCACCAAATAAAGGGAATTTCTGCATTTTTGCCCCGATATTAGGGGAAATTCTGCAATTTTGCTCCAAAATACGGGGAATTTCTGCATTTTTGCCCGAAATTAAAAGGATTTTCTGCCTTTTTGCCCCCAAATAAGGAAAATTTCTACAATTTTATTCCAAAATAATGGGAATTTCTGCCTTTTTTCCCCAAAATATAAGGAATTTCTGCATTTTGCCCCAAAATAAGAAATATTTCTGCAATTTTGCCCCAAAATAAGGGGAATTTCTCACTTTTTGCCCAAAAATAAAAAAAATTTCAGCCTTTTTACCTGAAAATAAGTGAAATTTCTGCAATTTTGCCCCAAAAGGAAATTTCTGCAATTTTGCCCTAAAATAAGGTAAATTTCTGCAATTTTGCCCCAAATTAAAGAAAATTTCTGGAATTTTGCCACAAAATAAGGGGAATTTCTGATTTTAGCCCCAAAATAAAAGAAATGTCTGCCTTTTGCCCCAAAATTAGGGGAATTTCTGCAATTTGGCTTCAAAATGAGGGGAATTTCTGCCTTTTTGCCCTAAAATAAGGGGAATGCATACCTTTTTGCCATAAAAAAGTGAAATGTCTTCATTTTTGCACCAAATTAAGATGAACTTCTGTCTTTTGCCTCTAAATAAGTGGAATTTCTGTATTTTATGCCCCAAAAAAAGGAATTTCTGTCTATTTTGCCCCAAAATAAGGGGAATTTCTGACTTATTACCCTCAAATAAGTGAAATTTCTGCAATTTTGCCACAAAATAAGGAAAAATTCTTATTCTTTTGCCCCCAAATAAGAGAAATTTCAGCCTTTTTATTTCAAAATAAGGGGAATTTCTGCATTTTTGCCACAATATGTTAGGAATTTCTGCCTTTTTGCCCTAAAATAAGGGAAATTTCTGGAATTTTGCCCCAAAATAAGTAGAATTTCTGAGTTTTGCCACAAAATAAGGAGAATTTCTGTCTTTTTGCCCCAACATATAGGGAATTTCTGCCTTTTTGCCCCACAATTAGGGGAATTTCTGCAATTTTACTTCAAAATACGGGGAATTTCTGCTTTTTTGCCTGAAAATAAGGGGAATGTATACCTTTTGCCACAAAAAAGGGAAATTTCTTCATTTTAACCCCAAAATAAGAGTAATTTCTGCCTTTTTACCTCAAAATAAGTGAAATTTCTGCCTTTTTACCCAAAAATAAATGGAATTTATTTTTGTCTTTTTGCCCCCCAAAAAAAGGAATTTTTGAATTTTGCCTTGAAATAAGTGAAATTTCTGCAATTTTGCCCCAAAATAAGGGAAATTTCTGCCTTTTTGCCACAAAATAAGGGGAATTTCTGCATTTTTACCCAAAAATAAAGAAAATTTCTGCAATTTTGTACCAAAATAAAAGAAATTTCTGCCTTTTTGCCCCAAAATAAGAGAAATTCCTGCCTTCTTTCCCTGAAATAAGTGAAATTTCTGCAATTTTGCCCAAAATAAGAAAAATTTCTGCAATTTTGCCACAAAAAAGGGAAATTTCTTCATTTTAGCCCCAAAATAAGAGTAATTTCTGCCTTTTATACCTCAAAATAAGTGAAATTTCTGCCTTTTTACCCAAAAATAAATGGAATTTCTGTCTTTTAACCCAAAATAAAAGGAATTTTTGAATTTTGCCTTGAAATAAGTGAAATTTCTGCAATTTTGCCACAAAATGAGGGAAATTTCTGCCTTTTTGCCACAAAATCAGGGGAATTTCTGCATTTTTGCCCCAAAATAAAGAAAATTTCTGCAATTTTGTACCAAAATAAAAGAAATTTCTGCCCTTTTGCCCCAAAATAAGAGAAATTCCTAACTTCTTTCCCTGAAATAAGTGAAATTTCTGCAATTTTGCACAAAATAAGAAAAATTTCTGCAATTTTGCCACAAAATAAGGGATATTTCTGCAATTTTGCCCAAAAATAAGGAGAATTTCTGACGTTATGCTCTGAAATAAGGAGAATTTCTGTCTTTTTGCCCCAAAATAATTTGAATTTCTGCATTTTCCCTCAAAATTAGATGAATTTGTGCAATTTTGCTTCAAAACACGGGGAATTTCTGCCTTATTACACCAAAATAATGGGAATTTCTGCATTTTTGCACCAATATAAGGGGAATTTCTGAGATTTTGCTCCAAAATACGGAAAATATCTGCCTTATTGCCTAAAATTAAGTGGAATTTCTGCCTTTTTGCACTGAAATATTTGAAATTTCTGCAATTTTACCCCAAAATAAGAGGAATTTTCTTTTTTTGGCCCCAAAATTAGGGGAATTTCTGCTTTTTGCCACAAAATAAGGCAAATTTCTGACTTTTTGCCCTAAAATAAATGAAATTTCTGCAATTTTGCCCCCAAATAAGGGGAATTTCTGCCTTTTGCCCAAAATAAGGGGAATTTCAGCATTTTACCTCTAAATAATGGGAATTTCTGCCTTTTAGCCACAAAATATGGGGAATTTCTGCATTATTGCACCAAAATAAGGAAAGTTTCTACTTTTCTGCCCCTATTAACAAGAATTTCTGAATTTTTGCCACAAAATAAAGGGAATTTCTGCCTTTTTGCCCCAAAATATGGGGAATTTCTGAGTTTTTGTTCCAAAATAAGAACAATTTCTTCAACTTTGTACCAAGATAAAAGAAATTTCTGCTTTTTGCCCCAAAATAAAAGGAATTTCTGACTTTTTGCCCTGAAATAAATGAAATTCCTGCAATTTTGCCCGAAAATAAGGGAAATTTGTGCCTTTTTGCCCCAAAATGTAGGGAATTTCTGCCTTTTTGCCCCAAAATATGGGGAATTTCAGCATTTTACCTCAAAATAAGAAGAATTTCAGCCTTTTTGCACCAAAATATGGGGAATTTTAGCCTTTTTGCCACAATATAAGAAAAATTTCTGCAATTCTGTACCAAAATAAAAGAAATTTCTAAAATTTTGCGCCAAAATAAGGAAAATTTCTGCAATTTTGCCCCAAAATAAGGGAAAGTTCTTCAATTTTGCCCCAAAATAAGGGGAATTTCTGACTTTTTGCCGCGAAATAAAGAGAATTTCTGTATTTTTGCCCCAAAATAAAGGGAATTTCTGCCTTTTTGCCACAAAATTAGGGGAGTTTCTGCAATTTTGCTTCAAAATACAAGGAATTTCTGCCTTTTTTCCCGAAAATAAGGGGAACTTCTGCTTTTGCACCAAATAAAGGGAATTTCTGCATTTTTGCCCCGATATTAGGGGAATTTCTGCAATTTTGCTCCAAAATACGGGGAATTTTTGCCTTTTTGCCCGAAATTAAAACGATTTTCTGCCTTTTTGCCCCCAAATAAAGGAAATTTCTGCATTTTATCCCAAAATAAGGGGAATTTCTGCCTTTTTTTCCCCAAAATATAAGGAATTTCTGCCTTTTTGCCCCAAAATAAGGTAAATTTCTGCAATTTTGCCCCAAATTAAAGGAAATTTCTGGAATTTTGCCCCAAAATAAGGGGAATTTCTGATTTTTGTCCCAAAATAAAGGAAATGTCTGCCTTTTGCCCCAAAATTAGGAGAATTTCTGCAATTTTGCTTCAAAATAAGGGGAATTTCTGCTTTTGCCCGAAAATAAGGGGAATGCATACCTTTTTGCCATAAAAAAGGGAAATTTCTTTATTTTTGCGCCAAATTAAGAGGAACTTCTGCCTTTTGCCTCTAAATAAGTGGAATTTCTGTCTTTTTTACCCCAAAAAAAGGGAATTTCTGTCTTTTTTGCCCAAAAATATGGGGAATTTCTGACTCATTACCTTGAAATAAGTGAAATTTCTGCAATTTTGCCACAAAATAAGGAAAAATTCTTCCTTTTTGTCCCCAAAAAAGAGGAATTTCAGCCTTTTTACCTCAAAATAAGGGGAATTTCTGCATTTTTGCCACAATATATTAGGAATTTCTGCCTTTTTGCCCTAAAATAAGGGAAATTTCTGGAATTTTGCCCCAAAATAAGTGGAATTTCTGAGTTTTGCCACAAAATAAGGAGAATTTCTGTCTTTTTGCCCCAACATATAGGGAATTTCTGCCGTTTTGCCTCACAATTAGGGGAATTTCTGCAATTTTACTTCAAAATACGGGGAATTTCTGCTTTTTTGCCTGAAAATAAAGGGAATGTATACCTTTTGCCACAAAAAAGGGAAATTTCTAATTTTAACCCCAAAGTACGAGTAATTTCTGCCTTTTTACCTCAAAATAAGTGAAATTTCTGCCTTTTTACCCAAAAATAAATGGAATTTCTGTCTTTTTGCCCCAAAATAAAAGGATTTTTTGAATTTTGCCTTGAAATAAGTGAAATTTCTGCAATTTTGCCCCAAAATAAGGGAAATTTCTGCCTTTTAGCCACAAAATAAGGGGAATTTCTGCATTTTTGCCCCAAAATAAAGAAAATTTCTGCAATTTTGTACCAAAATAAAAGAAATTTATGCCTTTTTGCCCCAAAATAAGAGAAATTCCTGCCTTCTTTCCCTGAAATAAGTGAAATTTCTGCAATTTTGCCCAAAATAAGAAAAATTTCTGCAATTTTGCTACAAAATGGAAAATTTCTTCATTTTAGCCCCAAAATAAGAGTAATTTCTGCCTTTTTACCTCAAAATAAGTGAAATTTCTGCCTTTTTACCCAAAAATAAACGGAATTTCTGCCTTTTTGCCCCAAAATGAAAGGAATTTTTGAATTTTGCCTTGAAATAAGTGAAATTTCTGCAATTTTGCCCCAAAATAAGGGAAATTTCTGCCTTTTTGCCACAAAATCAGGGGAATTTCTGCATTTTTGCTCCAAAATAAAGAAAATTTCTCCAATTTTGTACCAAAAAAAAGAAACTTCTGCCCTTTTGCCCCAAAATAAGAGAAATTCCTGCCTTCTTTCCCTGAAATAAGTGAAATTTCTGCAAGTTTGCAAAAAATAAAAAACTTGGCAATTTTGCCACAAAATAAGGAAAATTTCTGCAATTTTGCCCCAAAATAAGCGGAATTTCTAACGTTATGCCCTGAAATAAGGAGAATTTCTGTCTTTTTGCCCCAAAATAATTTGAATTTCTGCATTTTCCCTCAAAATTAGATGAATTTGTGCAATTTTGCTTCAAAACACGGGGAATTTCTGCCTTATTACACCAAAATAAAGGGAATTTCTGCATTTTTCACCATTATAAGGGGAATTTCTGAGATTTTGCTCCAAAATACGGAAAATTTGTGCCTTATTGCCTAAAATTAAGTGGAATTTCTGCCTTTTTGCACTGAAATATTTGAAATTTCTGCAATTTTACCCCAAAATAAGGGGAATTTCTGTTCTTGGCCCCAAAATTAGGGGAATTTCTGCTTTTTGCCACAAAATAAGGGAAATTTCTGACTTTTTTACCTAAAATAAGTGAAATTTCTGCAATTTTGCACCAAAATAAAGGGAATTTCTGCCTTTTGCCCAAAATAATGGGAATTTCAGCATTTTACCTCCAAATAAGAGGAATTTCTGCCTTTTTGCCACAAAATATGGGGAATTACTGCCTTATTGCCTTCAAATAAAGAAAATGTCTGCTTTTCTGCTCCAATTAACAAGAATTTCTGCCTTTTTGCCACAAAGTAAAGGAAATTTTTGCTTTTTTGCCCTAAAATAAGGGGAATTTCATCCTTTTTCCCTCAAAATAAGGGGAATTTCTGCCTTTTACCCCAAAATGTGGGGAATTTGTGCCTTTTTGTTCCAAAATAAAAAAAATTTCTTCAGCTATGTACCAAAATAAAAGAAATTTCTGCTTTTTGCCCCAAAATAATAAAAAATTTCTGACTTTTTGCCCTGAAATAAAAGAAATTTCTGCAATTTTGCCCGAAAATAAGAGAAATTTGTGCCTTTTTGCCCCAAAATGTAGGGAATTTCTGCCTTTTTGCCCCAAAATATAGGGAATTTCAGCATTTTACCTCCAAATAAGGGGAATTTCAGCCTTATTGCACCAAAATAAAGGGAATTTCTGCATTTTTGCACCTATAAAAGGGGAATTTCTGAGATTTTGCTCCAAAATACAGAAAATTTCTGCCTTATTGCCCGAAATTAAGTGGTATTTCTGCCTTTTTCCCTGAAATATTTGAAATTCTGCAATTTTACCCCAAAATAAGGGGAATTTCTATTTTTGGCCCCAAAATTAGGCGAATTTCTGCTTTTTGCTCCAAAATAAGGCAAATTTCTGACTTTTTGCCCTGAAAAAAGTAAAATTTCTGCAATTTTGTCCCAAAATAAGGGGAATTTCTGCCTCTTTGCCCAAAATAAGGGGAATTTCAGCATTTTACCTCCAAATAACGGGAATTTCTGCATTTTGCCACAAAATATGGGGAATTACTGCCTTATTGCCTTCAAATAAGGAAAATTTCTGCTTTTGTGCCCCAATTAACAAGAATTTCTGCCTTTTTGCCACAAAGTAAATGAAATTTTTGCCTTTTTGTGCTAAAATAAGGGGAATTTCATTCTTTTTACCTCAAAATAAGGGGAATTTCTGCCCTTTACCCCAAAATATGGGGAATTTCTGCCTTTTTATTCCAAAATATGAAAAATTTCTTCAACTTTGTACCAAAATAAAAGAAATTTCTGTTTTTGTCCCAACATAAAAGGAATTTCTGACTTTTTGCCCTGAAATAAATGAAATTTCTGCAATTTTGCCCGAAAATAAGGAAAATTTGTGCCTTTTTGCCCCAAAATGAGGGAAATTTCTTCCTTTTTCCCCGAAAATATGGGTAATTTCAGCATTTTACCTCAAAATAAGGGGAATTTCAGCCTTTCTGCACCAAAATATGGGGAATTTTAGCCTTTTTGCACAATATAAAAAAAATTTCTGCAATTCTGTACCAAAATAAAAGAAATTTCTAAAATTTTACCCAAAAATAAGGGAAATTTCTGCAATTTTGCCCCAAAATAAGGGAAAGTTCTTCAATTTTGCCCCAAAATAAGGGGAATTTCTGACTTTTTGCCACGAAATAAGGAGAATTTCTGTATTTTTGCCCGAAAATAAAGGGAATTTCTGCCTTTTTGCCCCAAAATTATGGGAGTTTCTGCAATTTTGCTTCAAAATACAAGGAATTTCTGCCTTTTTCCTTGAAAATAAGGGGAACTTCTGCTTTTGCACCAAATAAAGGGAATTACTGCATTTTTGCCCCGATATTAGGGGAATTTCTGCAATTTTGCTTCAAAATACGGGGAATTTCTGCATTTTTGCCCGAAATTAACAGGATTTTCTGCCTTTTTGCCCCCAAATAAGGGAAATTTCTGCAATTTTATCCCAAAAAAGGGGAATTTCTGCCTTTTTGCCCTAAAATATAAGGAATTACTGCCTTTTTGCCCCAAAATAAGAAATATTTCTGCAATTTTGCCCCAAAATAAGGGGAATTTCTCACTTTTTGCCCAAAAATAAAGGAAATTTCAGGCTTTTTACACGAAAATAAGTTAAATTTCTGCAATTTTGCCCCAAATAAGGGAAATTTCTGCAATTTTGCCCCAAAATAAGGTAAATTTCTGCAATTTTGCCCCAAATTAAAGGAAATTTCTGGAATTTTGCCCCAAAATAAGGGGAATTTCTGAATTTTTGCCCTGAAATAAGGAGAATTTCTGTCTTTTTGCCCCAAAATAATGAGAATTTCTGCATTTTCCCTCAAAATTAGGGGAATTTGTGCAATTTTGCTTCAAAATACAAGGAATTTCTGCCTTATTGCACCAAAATAAAGGGAATTTCTGCATTTTTGCACCAATATAAGGGGAATTTCTGAGATTTTGCTCCAAAATACAGAAAATTTCTGCCTTATTGCCCGAAATTAAGTGGAATTTCTGCCTTTTTGCACTGAAATATTTGAAATTTCTGCAATTTTACCCCAAAATAAAAGGAATTTCTATTTTTGGCCCCAAAATTAGGGGAATTTCTGCTTTTTGCCACAAAATAAGGCAAATTTCTGACTTTTTGCCCTGAAATAAGTGAAAATTCTGCAATTTTTCCCAAAATAAAGGGAATTTCATCTTTTTACCCCCAAATAAGGGGAATTTCTGCCTTTTTGCCACAAAATATGGGGAATTACTGCCTTATTGCCTTCAAATAAGGAAAATTTCTGCTTTTCTGCCCCAATTAACAAGAATTTCTGCCTTTTTGCCACAAAGTAAAGGAAATTTTTGCCTTTTTGTGCTAAAATAAGTGGAATTTCATCCTTTTTACCTCAAAATAAAGGGAATTTCTGCCCTTTACCCCAAAATATGGGGAATTTCTGCCTTTTTATTCCAAAATATGAAAAATTTCTTCAACTTTGTACCAAAATAAAAGAAATTTCTGATTTTTGTCCCAACATAAAAGGAATTTCTGACTTTTTGCCCTGAAATAAATGAAATTTCTGCAATTTTGCCCGATAATAAGGAAAATTTGTGCCTTTTTGCCCCAAAATGAGGGAAATTTCTGCCTTTTTGCCCCAAAATATGGGGAATTTCAGCATTTTACCTCAAAATAAGGGGAATTTCAGCCTTTCTGCACCAAAATATGGGGAATTTTAGCCTTTTTGCCACAATATAAAAAAAATTTCTGCAATTCTGTACCAAAATAAAAGAAATTTCTAAAATTTTGCCCCAAAATAAGGGAAATTTCTGCAATTTTGCCACAAAATAAGGGAAAGTTCTTCAATTTTGCCCCAAAATAAGGGGAATTTCTGACTTTTTGCCGCGAAATAAGGAGAATTTCTGTATTTTTGCCCCAAAATAAAGGGAATTTCTGCATTTTTGCCCCAAAATTAGGGGAGTTTCTGCAATTTTGCTTCAAAATACAAGGAATTTCTGCCTTTTTTCCTGAAAATAAGGGGAACTTCTGCTTTTGCACCAAATAAAGGGAATTTCTGCATTTTTGCCACGATATTAGGAGAATTTCTGCAATTTTGCTCCAAAATAAGGGGAATTTCTGCCTTTTTGCCTGAAATTAAAAGGATTTTCTGCCTTTTTGCCCCCAAATAAGGGAAATTTCTGCAATTTTATCCCAAAAAAAGGGGAATTTCTGCTTTTTTGCCCTAAAATATAAGGAATTTCTACCTTTTTGCCCCAAAATAAGAAATATTTCTGCAATTTTGCCCCAAAATAAGGGGAATTTCTCACTTTTTGCCCAAAAATAAAGGAAATTTCAGCCTTTTTACACGAAAATAAGTTAAATTTCTGCAATTTTGCCCCAAATAAGGTAAATTTCTGCAATTTTGCCCCAAAATAAGGTAAATTTCTGCAATTTTGCCCCAAATTAAAGGAAATTTCTGGAATTTTGCCCCAAAATAAGGGGAATTTCTGAATTTTTGCCCCAAAATAATGTGAATTTCTGCATTTTCCCTCAAAATTAGGGGAATTTGTGCAATTTTGCTTCAAAATACGGGGAATTTCTGCCTTATTGCACCTAAATAAAGGGAATTTCTGCATTTTTGCACCAATATAAGGGGAATTTCTGAGATTTTGCTTTAAAATACAGAAAATTTCTGACTTATTGCCCGAAATTAAGTGGAATTTCTGCCTTTTTGCCCTGAAATATTTGAAATTTCTGTAATTTTAACCCAAAATAAAAGGAATTTCTATTTTTGGCCCCAAAATTAGGGGAATTTCTGCTTTTTGCCACAAAATAAGGCAAATTTCTGACTTTTTGCCCTGAAATAAGTGAAAATTCTGCAATTTTTCCCAAAATAAGGGGAATATCTGCCTTTTTGCCCAAAATAAGGGGA
Organism: Micromys minutus; assembly: GCF_963924665.1. NCBI lineage: Eukaryota > Metazoa > Chordata > Mammalia > Rodentia > Muridae > Micromys > Micromys minutus. The sequence continues at coordinate 1,091,885 of NW_027667727.1, forward strand.
ATTTCAGCATTTTACCCTCAAATAAGGGGAATTTCTGCCTTTTTGCCACAAAATATGGGGAATTACTGCCTTATTGCCTTCAAATAAGGAAAATTTCTGCTTTTCTGCCCCAATTAACAAGAATTTCTGCCTTTTTGCCACAAAGTAAAGGAAAATTTTGCCTTTTTGCCCTAAAATAAGGGGAATTTCATCCTTTTTACCTCAAAATAAGGGGAATTTCTGCCTTTTACCCCAAAATATGGGGAATTTCTTCCTTTTTATTCCAAAATATGAAAAATTTCTTCAACTTTGTACCAAAATAAAAGAAATTTCTGCTTTTTGTCCCAAAATAAAAGGAATTTCAGACTTTTAGCCCTGAAATAAATGAAATTTCTGCAATTTTGCCCAAAAATAAGGAAAATTTGTGCCTTTTTGCCCCAATGAGGGAAATTTCTCCCTTTTTGCCCCAAAATATGGGGAATTTCAGCATTTTACCTCAAAATAAGGAGAATTTCAGCCTTTTTGCACCAAAATATGGGGAATTTTAGCCTTTATGCCACAATATAAGAAAAATTTCTGCAATTCTGTACCAAAATAAAAGAAATTTCTAAAATTTTGCCTTAAAATAAAAGAAATTTCTGCAATTTGCCCCAAAATAAGGGAAAGTTCTTCAATTTTGCCCCAAAATAAGGGGAATTTCTGACTTTTTGCCGCGAAATAAGGAGAATTTCTGTATTTTTGCCCCAAAATAAAGGGAATTTCTGCCTTTTTGCCACAAAATTAGGGGAGTTTCTGCAATTTTGCTTCAAAATACAAGGAATTTCTGCCTTTTTTCCTGAAAATAAGGGGAACTTCTGCTTTTGCACCAAATAAAGGGAATTTCTGAATTTTTGCCACGATATTAGGAGAATTTCTGCAATTTTGCTCCAAAATAAGGGGAATTTCTGCCTTTTTGCCTGAAATTAAAAGGATTTTCTGCCTTTTTGCCCCCAAATAAGGGAAATTTCTGCAATTTTATCCCAAAAAAGGGGAATTTCTGCTTTTTTGCCCTAAAATATAAGGAATTTCTACCTTTTTGCCCCAAAATAAGAAATATTTCTGCAATTTTGCCCCAAAATAAGGGGAATTTCTCACTTTTTGCCCAAAAATAAAGGAAATTTCAGCCTTTTTACACGAAAATAAGTTAAATTTCTGCAATTTTGCCCCAAATAAGGTAAATTTCTGCAATTTTGCCCCAAAATAATGTAAATTTCTGCAATTTTGCCCCAAATTAAAGGAAATTTCTGGAATTTTGCCCCAAAATAAGGGGAATTTCTGAATTTTTGCCCTGAAATAAGGAGAATTTCTGTCTTTTTGCCCCAAAATAATGTGAATTTCTGCATTTTCCCTCAAAATTAGGGGAATTTGTGCAATTTTGCTTCAAAATACGGGGAATTTCTGCCTTATTGCACCAAAATAAAGGGAATTTCTGCATTTTTGCACCAATATAAGGGGAATTTCTGCAATTTTATCCCAAAAAAAGGGGAATTTCTGCTTTTTTGCCCTAAAATATAAGGAATTTCTACCTTTTTGCCCCAAAATAAGAAATATTTCTGCAATTTTGCCCCAAAATAAGCGGAATTTCTCACTTTTTGCCCAAAAATAAAGGAAATTTCAGCCTTTTTACACGAAAATAAGTTAAATTTCTGCAATTTTGCCCCAAATAAGGTAAATTTCTGCAATTTTGCTTCAAAATAAGGTAAATTTCTGCAATTTTGCCCCAAATTAAAGGAAATTTCTGGAATTTTGCCCCAAAATAAGGGGAATTTCTGAATTTTTGCCCTGAAATAAGGAGAATTTCTGTCTTTTTGCCCCAAAATACTGTGAATTTCTGCATTTTCCCTCAAAATTAGGGGAATTTGTGCAATTTTGCTTCAAAATACGGGGAATTTCTGCCTTATTGCACCAAAATAAAGGGAATTTCTGCATTTTTGCACCAATATAAGGGGAATTTCTGAGATTTTGCTTCAAAATACAGAAAATTTCTGACTTATTGCCCGAAATTAAGTGGAATTTCTGCCTTTTTGCCCTGAAATATTTGAAATTTCTGTAATTTTAACCCAAAATAAAAGGAATTTCTATTTTTGGCCCCAAAATTAGGGGAATTTCTGCTTTTTGCCACAAAATAAGGCAAATTTCTGACTTTTTGCCCTGAAATAAGTGAAAATTCTGCAATTTTTCCCAAAATAAGGGGAATATCTGCCTTTTTGCCCAAAATAAGGGGAATTTCAGCATTTTACCCTCAAATAAGGGGAATTTCTGCCTTTTTGCCACAAAATATGGGGAATTACTGCCTTATTGCCTTCAAATAAGGAAAATTTCTGCTTTTCTGCCCCAATTAACAAGAATTTCTGCCTTTTTGCCACAAAGTAAAGGAAAATTTTGCCTTTTTGCCCTAAAATAAGGGGAATTTCATCCTTTTTACCTCAAAATAAGGGGAATTTCTGCCTTTTACCCCAAAATATGGGGAATTTCTTCCTTTTTATTCCAAAATATGAAAAATTTCTTCAACTTTGTACCAAAATAAAAGAAATTTCTGCTTTTTGTCCCAAAATAAAAGGAATTTCAGACTTTTAGCCCTGAAATAAATGAAATTTCTGCAATTTTGCCCAAAAATAAGGAAAATTTGTGCCTTTTTGCCCCAATGAGGGAAATTTCTCCCTTTTTGCCCCAAAATATGGGGAATTTCAGCATTTTACCTCAAAATAAGGGGAATTTCAGCCTTTTTGCACCAAAATATGGGGAATTTTAGCCTTTATGCCACAATATAAGAAAAATTTCTGCAATTCTGTACCAAAATAAAAGAAATTTCTAAAATTTTGCCTTAAAATAAAAGAAATTTCTGCAATTTGCCCCAAAATAAGGGAAAGTTCTTCAATTTTGCCCCAAAATAAGGGGAATTTCTGACTTTTTGCCGCGAAATAAGGAGAATTTCTGTATTTTTGCCCCAAAATAAAGGGAATTTCTGCCTTTTTGCCACAAAATTAGGGGAGTTTCTGCAATTTTGCTTCAAAATACAAGGAATTTCTGCCTTTTTTCCTGAAAATAAGGGGAACTTCTGCTTTTGCACCAAATAAAGGGAATTTCTGCATTTTTGCCACGATATTAGGAGAATTTCTGCAATTTTGCTCCAAAATAAGGGGAATTTCTGCCTTTTTGCCTGAAATTAAAAGGATTTTCTGCCTTTTTGCCCCCAAATAAGGGAAATTTCTGCAATTTTATCCCAAAAAAGGGGAATTTCTGCTTTTTTGCCCTAAAATATAAGGAATTTCTACCTTTTTGCCCCAAAATAAGAAATATTTCTGCAATTTTGCCCCAAAATAAGGGGAATTTCTCACTTTTTGCCCAAAAATAAAGGAAATTTCAGCCTTTTTACACGAAAATAAGTTAAATTTCTGCAATTTTGCCCCAAATAAGGTAAATTTCTGCAATTTTGCCCCAAAATAAGGTAAATTTCTGCAATTTTGCCCCAAATTAAAGGAAATTTCTGGAATTTTGCCCCAAAATAAGGGGAATTTCTGAATTTTTGCCCTGAAATAAGGAGAATTTCTGTCTTTTTGCCCCAAAATAATGTGAATTTCTGCATTTTCCCTCAAAATTAGGGGAATTTGTGCAATTTTGCTTCAAAATACGGGGAATTTCTGCCTTATTGCACCAAAATAAAGGGAATTTCTGCATTTTTGCACCAATATAAGGGGAATTTCTGAGATTTTGCTTCAAAATACAGAAAATTTCTGACTTATTGCCCGAAATTAAGTGGAATTTCTGCCTTTTTGCCCTGAAATATTTGAAATTTCTGTAATTTTAACCCAAAATAAAAGGAATTTCTATTTTTGGCCCCAAAATTAGGGGAATTTCTGCTTTTTGCCACAAAATAAGGCAAATTTCTGACTTTTTGCCCTGAAATAAGTGAAAATTCTGCAATTTTTCCCAAAATAAGGGGAATATCTGCCTTTTTGCCCAAAATAAGGGGAATTTCAGCATTTTACCCTCAAATAAGGGGAATTTCTGCCTTTTTGCCACAAAATATGGGGAATTACTGCCTTATTGCCTTCAAATAAGGAAAATTTCTGCTTTTCTGCCCCAATTAACAAGAATTTCTGCCTTTTTGCCACAAAGTAAAGGAAAATTTTGCCTTTTTGCCCTAAAATAAGGGGAATTTCATCCTTTTTACCTCAAAATAAGGGGAATTTCTGCCTTTTACCCCAAAATATGGGGAATTTCTTCCTTTTTATTCCAAAATATGAAAAATTTCTTCAACTTTGTACCAAAATAAAAGAAATTTCTGCTTTTTGTCCCAAAATAAAAGGAATTTCAGACTTTTAGCCCTGAAATAAATGAAATTTCTGCAATTTTGCCCAAAAATAAGGAAAATTTGTGCCTTTTTGCCCCAATGAGGGAAATTTCTCCCTTTTTGCCCCAAAATATGGGGAATTTCAGCATTTTACCTCAAAATAAGGGGAATTTCAGCCTTTTTGCACCAAAATATGGGGAATTTTAGCCTTTATGCCACAATATAAGAAAAATTTCTGCAATTCTGTACCAAAATAAAAGAAATTTCTAAAATTTTGCCTTAAAATAAAAGAAATTTCTGCAATTTGCCCCAAAATAAGGGAAAGTTCTTCAATTTTGCCCCAAAATAAGGGGAATTTCTGACTTTTTGCCGCGAAATAAGGAGAATTTCTGTATTTTTGCCCCAAAATAAAGGGAATTTCTGCCTTTTTGCCACAAAATTAGGGGAGTTTCTGCAATTTTGCTTCAAAATACAAGGAATTTCTGCCTTTTTTGCTGAAAATAAGGGGAACTTCTGCTTTTGCACCAAATAAAGGGAATTTCTGCATTTTTGCCACGATATTAGGGGAATTTCTGCAATTTTGCTCCCAAATAAGGGGAATTTCTGCATTTTTGCCCAAAATTAAAAGGATTTTCTGCCTTTTTGCCCCCAAATAAGGGAAATTTCTGCAATTTTATCCCAAAAAAGGGGAATTTCTGCCTTTTTGCCCTAAAATAGAAGGAATTTCTACCTTTTTGCCCCAAAATAAGAAATATTTCTGCAATTTTGCCCCAAATATAAGGGGAATTTCTCACTTTTTGCCCAAAAATAAAGGAAATTTCAGCCTTTTTACACGAAAATAAGTTAAATTTCTGCAATTTTGCCCCAAATAAGGTAAATTTCTGCAATTTTGCCCCAAAATAAGGTAAATTTCTGCAATTTTGCCCCAAATTAAAGGAAATTTCTGGAATTTTGCCCTAAAATAAGGGGAATTTCTGAATTTTTGCCCTGAAATAAGGAGAATTTCTGTCTTTTTGCCCCAAAATAATGTGAATTTCTGCATTTTCCATCAAAATTAGGGGAATTTGTGCAATTTTGCTTCAAAATACGGGGAATTTCTGCCTTATTGCACCAAAATAAAGGGAATTTCTGCATTTTTGCACCAATATAAGGGGAATTTCTGAGATTTTGCTTCAAAATACAGAAAATTTCTGACTTATTGCCCGAAATTAAGTGGAATTTCTGCCTTTTTGCCCTGAAATATTTGAAATTTCTGTAATTTTAACCCAAAATAAAAGGAATTTCTATTTTTGGCCCCAAAATTAGGGGAATTTCTGCTTTTTGCCACAAAATAAGGCAAATTTCTGACTTTTTGCCCTGAAATAAGTGAAAATTCTGCAATTTTTCCCAAAATAAGGGGAATATCTGCCTTTTTGCCCAAAATAAGGGGAATTTCAGCATTTTACCCTCAAATAAGGAAAATTTCTGCCTTTTTGCCACAAAATATGGGGAATTACTGCCTTATTGCCTTCAAATAAGGAAAATTTCTGCTTTTCTGCCCCAATTAACAAGAATTTCTGCCTTTTTGCCACAAAGTAAAGGAAATTTTTGCCTTTTTGTGCTAAAATAAGTGGAATTTCATCCTTTTTACCTCAAAATAAAGGGAATTTCTGCCCTTTACCCCAAAATATGGGGAATTTCTGCCTTTTTATTCCAAAATATGAAAAATTTCTTCAACTTTGTACCAAAATAAAAGAAATTTCTGATTTTTGTCCCAACATAAAAGGAATTTCTGACTTTTTGCCCTGAAATAAATGAAATTTCTGCAATTTTGCCCGATAATAAGGAAAATTTGTGCCTTTTTGCCCCAAAATGAGGGAAATTTCTGCCTTTTTGCCCCAAAATATGGGGAATTTCAGCATTTTACCTCAAAATAAGGGGAATTTCAGCCTTTCTGCACCAAAATATGGGGAATTTTAGCCTTTTTGCCACAATATAAAAAAAATTTCTGCAATTCTGTACCAAAATAAAAGAAATTTCTAAAATTTTGCCCCAAAATAAGGGAAATTTCTGCAATTTTGCCACAAAATAAGGGAAAGTTCTTCAATTTTGCCCCAAAATAAGGGGAATTTCTGACTTTTTGCCGCGAAATAAGGAGAATTTCTGTATTTTTGCCCCAAAATAAAGGGAATTTCTGCATTTTTGCCCCAAAATTAGGGGAGTTTCTGCAATTTTGCTTCAAAATACAAGGAATTTCTGCCTTTTTTGCTGAAAATAAGGGGAACTTCTGCTTTTGCACCAAATAAAGGGAATTTCTGCATTTTTGCCATGATATTAGGGGAATTTCTGCAATTTTGCTCCCAAATAAGGGGAATTTCTGCATTTTTGCCCAAAATTAAAAGGATTTTCTGCCTTTTTGCCCCCAAATAAGGGAAATTTCTGCAATTTTATCCCAAAAAAGGGGAATTTCTGCCTTTTTGCCCTAAAATATAAGGAATTTCTACCTTTTTGCCCCAAAATAAGAAATATTTCTGCAATTTTGCCCCAAAATAAGGGGAATTTCTCACTTTTTGCCCAAAAATAAAGGAAATTTCAGCCTTTTTACACGAAAATAAGTTAAATTTCTGCAATTTTGCCCCAAATAAGGTAAATTTCTGCAATTTTGCCCCAAAATAAGGTAAATTTCTGCAATTTTGCCCCAAATTAAAGGAAATTTCTGGAATTTTGCCACAAAATAAGGGGAATTTCTGAATTTTTGCCCTGAAATAAGGAGAATTTCTGTCTTTTTGCCCCAAAATAATGTGAATTTCTGCATTTTCCCTCAAAATTAGGGGAATTTGTGCAATTTTGCTTCAAAATACGGGGAATTTCTGCCTTATTGCACCAAAATAAAGGGAATTTCTGCATTTTTGCACCAATATAAGGGGAATTTCTGAGATTTTGCTTCAAAATACAGAAAATTTCTGACTTATTGCCCGAAATTAAGTGGAATTTCTGCCTTTTTGCCCTGAAATATTTGAAATTTCTGTAATTTTAACCCAAAATAAAAGGAATTTCTATTTTTGGCCCCAAAATTAGGGGAATTTCTGCTTTTTGCCACAAAATAAGGCAAATTTCTGACTTTTTGCCCTGAAATAAGTGAAAATTCTGCAATTTTTCCCAAAATAAGGGGAATATCTGCCTTTTTGCCCAAAATAAGGGGAATTTCAGCATTTTACCCTCAAATAAGGGGAATTTCTGCCTTTTTGCCACAAAATATGGGGAATTACTGCCTTATTGCCTTCAAATAAGGAAAATTTCTGCTTTTCTGCCCCAATTAACAAGAATTTCTGCCTTTTTGCCACAAAGTAAAGGAAAATTTTGCCTTTTTGCCCTAAAATAAGGGGAATTTCATCCTTTTTACCTCAAAATAAGGGGAATTTCTGCCTTTTACCCCAAAATATGGGGAATTTCTTCCTTTTTATTCCAAAATATGAAAAATTTCTTCAACTTTGTACCAAAATAAAAGAAATTTCTGCTTTTTGTCCCAAAATAAAAGGAATTTCAGACTTTTAGCCCTGAAATAAATGAAATTTCTGCAATTTTGCCCAAAAATAAGGAAAATTTGTGCCTTTTTGCCCCAATGAGGGAAATTTCTCCCTTTTTGCCCCAAAATATGGGGAATTTCAGCATTTTACCTCAAAATAAGGGGAATTTCAGCCTTTTTGCACCAAAATATGGGGAATTTTAGCCTTTATGCCAAAATATAAGAAAAATTTCTGCAATTCTGTACCAAAATAAAAGAAATTTCTAAAATTTTGCCTTAAAATAAAAGAAATTTCTGCAATTTGCCCCAAAATAAGGGAAAGTTCTTCAATTTTGCCCCAAAATAAGGGGAATTTCTGACTTTTTGCCGCGAAATAAGGAGAATTTCTGTATTTTTGCCCCAAAATAAAGGGAATTTCTGCCTTTTTGCCACAAAATTAGGGGAGTTTCTGCAATTTTGCTTCAAAATACAAGGAATTTCTGCCTTTTTTGCTGAAAATAAGGGGAACTTCTGCTTTTGCACCAAATAAAGGGAATTTCTGCATTTTTGCCACGATATTAGGGGAATTTCTGCAATTTTGCTCCCAAATAAGGGGAATTTCTGCATTTTTGCCCAAAATTAAAAGGATTTTCTGCCTTTTTGCCCCCAAATAAGGGAAATTTCTGCAATTTTATCCCAAAAAAGGGGAATTTCTGCCTTTTTGCCCTAAAATATAAGGAATTTCTACCTTTTTGCCCCAAAATAAGAAATATTTCTGCAATTTTGCCCCAAAATAAGGGGAATTTCTCACTTTTTGCCCAAAAATAAAGGAAATTTCAGCCTTTTTACACGAAAATAAGTTAAATTTCTGCAATTTTGCCCCAAATAAGGTAAATTTCTGCAATTTTGCCCCAAAATAAGGTAAATTTCTGCAATTTTGCCCCAAATTAAAGGAAATTTCTGGAATTTTGCCCCAAAATAAGGGGAATTTCTGAATTTTTGCCCTGAAATAAGGAGAATTTCTGTCTTTTTGCCCCAAAATAATGTGAATTTCTACATTTTCCCTCAAAATTAGGGGAAATTGTGCAATTTTGCTTCAAAATATGGGGAATTTCTGCCTTATTGCACCAAAATAAAGGGAATTTCTGCATTTTTGCACCAATATAAGGGGAATTTCTGAGATTTTGCTCCAAAATACAGAAAATTTCTGCCTTATTGCCCGAAATTAAGTGGAATTTCTGCCTTTTTGCCACAAAATATGGGGAATTACTGCCTTATTGCCTTCAAATAAGGAAAATTTCTGCTTTTCTGCCCCAATTAACAAGAATCTCTGCCTTTTTGCCACAAAGTAAAGGAAAATTTTGCCTTTTTGCCCTAAAATAAGGGGAATTTCATCCTTTTTACCTCAAAAAAAGGGGAATTTCTGCCTTTTACCCCAAAATATGGGGAATTTCTTCCTTTTTATTCCAAAATATGAAAAATTTCTTCAACTTTGTACCAAAATAAAAGAAATTTCTGCTTTTTGTCCCAAAATAAAAGGAATTTCAGACTTTTAGCCCTGAAATAAATGAAATTTCTGCAATTTTGCCCAAAAATAAAGAAAATTTGTGCCTTTTTGCCTCAATGAGGGAAATTTCTCCCTTTTTGCCCCAAAATATGGGGAATTTCAGCATTTTACCTCAAAATAAGGGGAATTTCAGCCTTTTTGCACCAAAATATGGGGAATTTTAGCCTTTTTGCCACAATATAAGAAAAATTTCTGCAATTCTGTACCAAAATAAAAGAAATTTCTAAAATTTTGCCTTAAAATAAGGGAAATTTCTGCAATTTTATCCCAAAAAAGGGGAATTTCTGCCTTTTTTCCCCAAAATATGAGGAATTTCTGCCTTTTTACCCCAAAATAAAAAATATTTCTGCAATTTTGCCCCAAATTAAAGGAAATTTCTGGAATTTTGCGCCAAAATAAGGGGAATTTCTGATTTTTGCCCCAAAATAAAGGAAATGTCTACCTTTTGCCCCAAAATTAGGGGAATTTCTGCAATTTTGCTTCAAAATAAAGGGAATTTCTGCCTTTTTGCCCTAAAATACGGGGAATGCATACCTTTTTGCCATAAAAAATGGAAATTTCTTCATTTTTGCGCCAAATTAAGAGGAACTTCTGCCTTTTGCCTCTAAATAATTGGAATTTCTGTCTTTTTTACCCCCCAAAAAGGGAATTTCTGTCTTTTTTGCCCCAAAATAAGGGGAATTTCTGACTTATTACCCTGAAATAAGTGAAATTTCTGCAATTTTGCCATAAAATAAAGAAAAATTCTTTTTTTGTCCCCAAATAAGAGGAATTTCAGCCTTTTTACCTAAAATAAGGGGAATTTCTGCATTTTTGCCACAATATATTAGGAATTTCTGCCTTTTTGCCCTAAAATAAGGAAAATTTCTGGAATTTTGCCCCAAAATAAGTGGAATTTCTGAGTTTTGCCACAAAATAAGGAGAATTTCTGCCTTTTTGCCCCAACATATAAGGAATTTCTGCCGTTTTGCCTCACAATTAGGAGAATTTCTGCAACTTTTCTTCAAAATACGGGGAATTTCTGCTTTTTGGCATGAAAATAAGGGGAATGTATACCTTTTGCCACAAAAAAGGTAAATTTCTTCATTTTAACCCCAAAATAAGAGTAATTTCTGCCTTTTTACCTCAAAATAAGTGAAATTTCTGCCTTTTACCCAAAAATAAATGGAATTTCTGTCTTTTTGCCCCAAAATAAAAGGAATTTTTGAATTTTACCTTGAAATAAGTGAAATTTCTGCAATTTTGCCCCAAAATAAGGGAAATTTCTGCCTTTTTGCCCCAAAATAAGGGGAATTTCTGCATTTTTGCCCTAAAATAAAGAAAATTTCTGCAATTTTGTACCAAAATAATAGAAATTTCTGCCTTTTTGCCCCAAAATAAGAGAAATTCCAGCCTTCTTTCCCTGAACTAAGTGAAATTTCTGCAATTTTGCCCAAAATAAGAAAAATTTCTGCAATTTTGCCACAAAAAAGGGAAATTTCTTCATTTTAGCCCCAAAATAAGAGTAATTTCTGCCTTTTTACCTAAAAATAAGTGAAATTTCTGCCTTTTTACCCAAAAATAAACGGAATTTCTGTCTTTTTGCCCCAAAATGAAAAAAATTTTTGAATTTTGCCTTGAAATAAGGGAAATTTCTGCAATTTTGCCCCAAAATAATGGAAATTTCTGCCTTTTTGCCACAATATAATGGGAATTTCTGCATTTTTGCCCCAAAATAAAGAAAATTTCTGCAATTTTGTACCAAATAAAAAAGAAATTTCTTCCCTTTTGCCCCAAAATAAGAGAAATTCCTGCCTTCTTTCCCTGAAATAAGTGAAATTTCTGCAATTTTGCCCAAAATAAAAAATTTGGCAATTTTGCCACAAAATAAGGGAAATTTCTGCAATTTTGCCCCAAAATAAGGGGAATTTCTGACGTTATGCCCTGAAATAAGGAGAATTTCTGTCTTTTTGCCCCAAAATAATTTGAATTTCTGCATTTTCCCTCAAAATTAGATGAATTTGTGCAATTTTGCTTCAAAACACGGGGAATTTCTGCTTTATTACACCAAAATAAAGGGAATTTCTGCATTTTTGCACCATTATAAGGGGAATTTCTGAGATTTTGCTCCAAAATACGGATAATTTGTGCCTTATTGCCTAAAAGTAAGTGGAATTTCTGCCTTTTTGAACTGAAATATTTGAAATTCCTGCAATTTTACCCCAAAATAAGGGGAATTTCTGTTTTTGGCCCCAAAATTAGAAGAATTTCTGCTTTTGCCTCAAAATAAGACAAATTTCTGACTTTTTGCCCTAAAATAAGTGAAATTTCTGCAATTTTGCCCCAAAATAAGGGGAATTTCTGCCTTTTGCCCAAAATAAGGGGAATTTCAGCATTTTACCTCCAAATAAGGGGAATTTCTGCATTTTGCCACAAAATATGGGGAATTACTGCCTTATTGCCTTCAAATAAGAAAAATTTCTGCTTTTCTGCCCCAATTAACAAGAATTTCTGCCTTTTTGCCACAAAGTAAAGGAAATTTTTGCCTTTTTGCGCTAAAATAAGGGGAATTTCATCCTTTTTACCTCAAAATAAGGGGAATTTCTGCCCTTTACCCCAAAATATGGGAAATTTCTGCCATTTTATTCCAAAATATGAAAAATTTCTTCAACTTTGTACCAAAATAAAAGAAATTTCTGCTTTTTGTCCCAAAATAAAAAGAATTTCTTACTTTTTGCCCTGAAATAAATGAAATTTCTGCAATTTTGCGCGAAAATAATGAAAATTTGTGCCTTTTTGCCCCAAAATGAGGGAAATTTCTGCCTTTTTGCCCCAAAATATGGGGAATTTCAGCATTTTACCTCAAAATAAGGGGAATTTCAGCCTTTTTGCACCAAAATATGGAAATTTTAGCCTTTTTGCCACAATATAAAAAAAAATTCTGCAATTCTGTACCAAAATAAAAGAAATTTCTAAAATTTTTCCCCAAAATAAGGGAAATTTCTGCAATTTTGCCCCCAAATAAGGGAAAGTTCTTCAATTTTGCTCCAAAATAAGGGGAATTTCTGACATTTGCCGCGAAATAAGGAGAATTTCTGTATTTTTGCCCCAAAATAAAGGGAATTTCTGCCTTTCTGTCCCAAAATTAGGGGAGTTTCTGCAATTTTGCTTCAAAATACAAGGAATTTCTGCCTTTTTTCCCGAAAATAAGGGGAACTTCTGCTTTTGCCACAAATAAAGGGAATTTCTGCATTTTTGCCCCGATATTAGGGGAATTTCTGCAATTTTGCTCCAAAATACGGGGAATTTCTGCCTTTTTGCCCGAAATTAAAACGATTTTCTGCCTTTTTGCCCCAAAATAAGGGAAATTTCTGCAATTTTATCCCAAAATAAGGGGAATTTCTGCCTTTTTGCCCCTAAATATAAGGAATTTCTGCCTTTTTGCCCCAAAATAAGAAATATTTCTGCAATTTTGCCCCAAAATAAGGGGAATTTCTCACTTTTTGCCCAAAAATAAAGGAAATTTCAGCCTTTTTACCCGAAAATAAGTGAAATTTCTGCAATTTTGCCCCAAATAAGGGAAATTTCTGCAATTTTGCCCCAAAATAAGGTAAATTTCTGCAATTTTGCTCCAAATTAAAGGAAATTTCTGGAATTTTGCCCCAAAATAAGGGGAATTTCTGATTTTTGCCCCAAAATAAAGGAAATGTCTGCCTTTTGCCCCAAAATAAAAAGAATTTCTGCAATTTGGCTTCAAAATAAGGGGAATTTCTGCCTTTTTGCCCGAAAATAATGGGAATGCATACCTTTTTGCCATAAAAAAGAGAAAATTTCTTCTTTTTTGCGCCATATTAAGAGGAACTTCTGCCTTTTGCCTCTAAATAAGTGGAATTTCTGTCTTTTTTACCCCAAAACAAAGGGAATTTCTGTCTTTTTTGCCCCAAAATAAGGGGAATTTCTGACTTATTGCCCAGAAATAAGTGAAATTTCTGCAATTTTGCCACAAAATAAGGAAAAATTCTTCCTTTTTGCCCCAAAATAAGAGGAATTTCAGCCTTTTTACCTCAAAATAAGAGGAATTTCTGCATTTTTGCAACAATATAAGGGGAATTTCTGAGATTTTTCTCCAAAATACGGAAAATTTCTGCCTTATTGCCTAAAATTAAGTGGAATTTCTGCCTTTTTGCATTGAAATATTTGAAATTTCTGCAATTTTACCCCAAAATAAGGGGAATTTCTGTTTTTGGCCCCAAAATTAGGGGAATTTCTGCTTTTTGCCACAAAATAAGGCAAATTTCTGACTTTTTGCCCTAAAATAAGTGAAATTTCTGCAATTTTGCCCGAAAATAAGGGAAATTTGTGCCTTTTTGCCCCAAACTGTAGGGAATTTCTGCCTTTTTGCACCATAATATGGGGAATTTTAGCATTTTACCTCAAAATAAGGGGAATTTCAGCTTTTTTGCACCAAAATATGAGGAATTTCTGCCTTTTTGCCCCACAATTAGGGGAATTTCTGCAATTTTGCTCCAAAATACAAAGAATTTCTGGTTTTTAGCCTGAAAATAAGGGGAATGTATACCTTTTGCCACAAAAAAGAGAAATTTCTTCATTTTTGCTCCAAAATAAAAGAAATTTCTGCTTTTTTGCCTCTATAAAAGTGGAATTTCTTTCTTTTTCCCCAAAAACAAAGGGAATTTCTGTCTTTTTGCACCAAAATAAGGAAAATTTCTGACTTATTACCCTGAAATTAGTGATATTTTTGCAATTTTGCCCCAAAAAAAGGGAATTTCTGCCTTTTTGCCCCCAAATAAGGGGAATTTCAGCCTTTTTCCTCAAAAAGGGGAATTTCTGCATTTTTGCCCCAAAATATAAGAAATTTCTGCCTTTTTACTCCAAAATAAGAAAAATTTCTGCAATTTTGTACCAAAATAAAAAAAATTTCTGCCTTTTTGCCCCAAAATAAGAAAATTTCATTTTTTTTGAAATAAATGAAATTTCTGCAATTTTGCCCCAAAATAAATGTAATTTCTGCAATTTTGCCCCAAAATAAGTGAAATTTCTGGAATTTTGCTCCAAAATAAGTGGAATTTCTTAGTTTTGCCCTAAAATAAGGGGAATTTCTGTCTTTTTGCCCCAACATTTAGTGAATTTCTGCCTTTTTGTCCCACAATTTGGGAAATTTCTGCAATTTTGCTCCAAAATAAAGAGATTTTCGGCCTTTTTGCCCAAAAATAAGAAGAATGCATACCTTTATGCCCTTAAAAAGTGAAATTTCTTCATTTTTGCCCTAAAATAAGGGGAATTTCTTCTTTTTTGCCTCTAAAAAAGTAAAATTTCTGTCTTTTTCCCCCAAAACAAAGGGAATTTCTGTTTTTTGGCCCCAAAATAAGGAAAATTTCTGACTTATTACCCTGAAATAAGTGAAATTTCTGCAATTTTGCCCCAAAATAAGAGAAATTTCTGAATTTTGCCCCCAAATGAGGGGAATTTCAGCCTTTTACCTCAAAATAAGAGAAATTTCTGAATTTTTGCCCCAAAATATGGGAAATTTCCTTCTTTTTGCCCCAAAATAAGAAAAAATTCTGTAATTTTGTTACAAAATAAAAGAAATTTCTGACTTTTGGCCCCAAAATAAGAAAATTTCTGCTTTTTTTTCTGAAATAAGTGAAATTTCTGCAATTTTGCCCTAAAATAAGTTAAATTTCTGAGTTTTGCCCTAAAATAAGGAGAATTTCTCTCTTTTTGCCCCAACATATAGGGAATTTCTGCCTTTTTGCCGCACAATTAGGAGAATTTCTGCAATTTTGCTCCAAAATACGGGGAATTTCTGCATTTTTTGTCCGAAAATAATAAGAATGCATACCTTTTTGCCAAAAAAAAATAGAAATTTCTTCATTTTTGCTCCAAAATGAGGGGAATTTCTGCTTTTATGCCTCTAAATAAGTGGAATTTCTGTCTTTTTCCCCCAAAACAAAGGGAATTTCTGTCTTTTTTGCCCCAAAATAAGGAAAACTTCTGACTTATTACCCTGAAATAAGTGAAATTTCTGCAATTTTGCCCCAAAATAAGGGAAATTTCTGCCTTTTTACCCCCAAATAAAAGGAATTTCAGCCTTTTTACCTCAAAATAAGGGGAATTTCTGAATTTTCCCCCAAAATATGGGAATTTCTGCCTTTTTGCCCAAAATAAGAAAAATTTCGGCAATTTTGTACCACAATATGGGAAATTTCTGCCTTTATGCCCCAAAATAAGAAAATTTCTGCTTTTTTTCCCTGAAATAAGTGAAATATCTCCAATTTTGCCCCAAAATAAGTGAAATTTCTGCAATTTTGCCTCAAAATAAAGGAAATTTCTGGAATTTTGCCCCAAAATAAGTGCAATTTCTGAGTTTTGCCCCAAAATAAGGAAAATTTCTGTCTTTTTGCCCCAACATATAGGGAATTTCTGCCTTTTTGCCCCACAATTAGGTTAATTTCTGCAATTTTTCTCCAGAATACAGGGAATTTCTGCCTTTTGCCCGAAAATAAGAAGAATGCATACCTTTTTGCCATAAAAAAGGGAAATTTCTGTAATTTTGCTCCAAAATAAGGGGAATTTCTGCTTTTTTGCCTCAAAATATGTGGAATTTCTGTCTTTTTCCCCCAAAACAAAGGGAATTTCTGTCTTTTTTGCACCAAAATAAGGAAAATTTCTGACTTAATATTCTGAAATAAGTGAAATTTCTGCAATTTTGCCCCAAAATAAGGGAAATTTCTGCATTTTTGTCCCCAAATAAGGGTAATTTCAGCCTTTTTACCTCAAAATAAGGGGAATTTCTGCATTTTTGCCACAAAATATTAGGAATTTCTGTGTTTTGCCCCAAAATAAGGAAAATTTCTGCCTTTTTTCCCTGAAATAAGTGAAATTTCTGCAATTTTTCCCCAAAATAAGTGAAATTTCTGCAATTTTGCCCCAAAATATGGGAAATTTCTGGAATTTTGCCCCAAAATAAGTGGAATTTCTGAGTTTTGCCCCAAAATAAGGAGAAATTCTGTTTTTTGCCCTAACATATATGGAATTTCTGCCTTTTTGCCCCACAATTAGGGGAATTTCTGCAATTTTGCTCCAAAATACAAAGAATTTCTGCTTTTTAGCCTGAAAATAAGAGGAATGTATACCTTTTGCCACAAAAAAGAGAAATTTCTTCATTTTTGCTCCAAAATAAGGGGAATTTCTGCTTTTTGCCTCTAAAAAAGTGGAATTTCTGTCTTTTTCCCCAAAAACAAAGGGAATTTTTGTCTTTTTGCCCCAAAATAAAGAAAATTTCTGACTTATTATTCTGAAATAAGTGAAATTTTTGCAATTTTGTCCCAAAATAAGGAAATTTCTGCCTTTTTGCCCCCAATTAAGGGGAATTTCAGCCTTTTTCCTCAAAATAAGAAGAATTTCTGCATTTTTGCCCCAAAATATAGGAAATTTCTGCCTTTTTACTCCAAAATAAGAAAAATTTCTGCAATTTTGTACCAAAATAAAAAAATTTCTGCCTTTTTGCCCCAAAATAAGAAAATTTCATTTTTTTTGAAATAAGTGAAATTTCTGCAATTTTGCCACAAAATAAGTGTAATTTCTGCAATTTTGCCCCAAAATAAGTGAAATTTCTTGAATTTTGCCCCAAAATAAGTGGAATTTCTGAGTTTTGCCCTAATAAGGAGAATTTCTGTCTTTTTGCCCCAACATATAGGGAATTTCTGCCTTTCTGTCCCACAATTTGGGAAATTTCTCCAATTTTGCTCCAAAATAAGGGAATTTTGGCCTTTTTGCCCAAAAATAAGAAGAATGCATACCTTTTTGTCCTTAAAATTGATTTTTCTTCATTTTTGCTCCAAAATAAGGGGAATTTCTGCTTTTTGCCTCTAAAAAAGTGGAATTTCTGTCTTTTCCCCCCCAAAAAAAGGGAATTTCTGTTTTTTGGCCCCAAAATAAGGAAAATTTCTGACTTATTACCCTGAAATAAGTGAAATTTCTGCAATTTTGCCCCAAAATAAGAGAAATTTCTGCCTTTTTACCCCCAAATTAGGGCAATTTCAGCCTTTTACCTCAAAATAAGAGAAATTTCTGCATTTTTGCCCCAAAATATGGGAAATTTCTGCCTTTTTGCCCCAAAATAAGAAAAAATTCTGGAATTTTGTAACAAAATAAAAGAAATTTCTGCCTTTTAGCCTCAAAATAAGAAAATTTGTGCTTTTTTTTCTGAAATAAGTGAAATTTCTGCAATTTTGCCCCAAAATACATTAAATTTCTGCGTTTTGCCCTAAAATTAAGAGAATTTCTGTTTTTTGCCCCAACATATAGGGAATTTCTGCCTTTTTGCCCCACAATTAGTGGAATTTCTGCAATTTTGCTCCAAAATACGGGGAATTTCTGCTTTTTTTCTCCGAAAATAATAAGAATGCATACTTTTTTGCCATAAAAAAGGGAAATTTCTTCATTTTTGCTCCAAAATGAGGGGAATTTCTGCTTTTATGCCTCTAAATAAGTGGAATTTCTGTCTTTTTCCCCCAAAACAAAAGGATTTTCTGTCTTTTTTGCTTCAAAATAAGGAAAATTTCTGACTTATTACCCTGAAATAAGTGAAATTTCTGCAATTTTGCCTCAAAATAAGGGAAATTTCTGCCTTTTTACCCCCAAATAAAGAGAATTTCAGCCTTTTTACCTCAAAATAAGGGGAATTTCTGCATTTTTGCCCCAAAATATGGGAAATTTCTGTCTTTTTGCCCAAAATAAGAAAAATTTCTGCAATTTTGTACCAAAATATAGGAAGTTTCTGCCTTTTTGCCCCAAAATAAGGAAAATTTCTGCCTTTTTTCCCTGAAATAAGTGAAATTTCTCCAATTTTGTCCCAAAATAAGTGAAATTTCTGCAATTTTGCCCCAAAATATTAGAAATTTCTGGAATTTTGCCCCAAAACAAGTGGAATTTCTGAGTTTTGCCCCAAAATAAGGAGAATTTCTGTTTTTTGCCCTAACATATAGGGAATTTCTGCCTTTTTGCCCCACAATTAGGGGAATTTCTGCAATTTTGCTCCAAAATACAAAGAATTTCTGCTTTTTAGCCTGAAAATAAGGGGAATGTATAACTTTTGCCACAAAAAAGAGAAATTTCTTCATTTTTGCTCCAAAATAAAAAGAAGTTCTGGTTTTTTGCCTCT
The DNA here is from genome assembly GCF_963924665.1 of Micromys minutus. Lineage (NCBI taxonomy): Eukaryota > Metazoa > Chordata > Mammalia > Rodentia > Muridae > Micromys > Micromys minutus. The sequence continues at coordinate 1,110,414 of NW_027667727.1, forward strand.
CAAAAAGTGGAATTTCTGTCTTTTTCCCCAAAAACAAAGGGAATTTCTGTCTTTTTGCCCCAAAATAAAGAAAATTTCTGACTTATTACCCTGAAATAAGTGAAATTTTTCAATTTTGCACAAAATAAGGAAATTTCTGCCTATTTGCCCCCAATTAAGGGGAATTTCAGCCTTTTTTCCTCAAAATAAGGGGAATTTCTGCATTTTTGCCCCAAAATATAGGAAATTTCTGCCTTTTTACTCCAAAATAAAAAAAATTTCTGCAATTTTGTACCAAAATAAAAAAATTTCTGCCTTTTTGCCCCAAAATAAGAAAATTTCATTTTTTTTTGAAATAAGTGAAATTTCTGCAATTTTGCCACAAAATAAGTGTAATTTCAGCAATTTTGCCCCAAAATAAGTGAAATTTCTGGAATTTTGCTCCAAAATAAGTGGAATTTCTGAGTTTGGCCCTAAAATAAGGAGAATTTCTGTCTTTTTGCCCCAACTTATTGGGAATTTCTGCCTTTCTGTCCAACAATTTGGGAAATTTCTGCAATTTTGCTCCAAAATAAGGGGAATTTTGGCCTTTTTGCCCAAAAATAAGAAGAATGCATACCTTTTTGCCCTTAAAAAGTGTTATTTCTTCATTTATGCTCCAAAATAAGGGGAATTTCTGTTTTTGCCTTTAAAAAAGTGGAATTTCTGTCTTTTCCCCCCAAACAAAGGGAATTTCTGTTTTTTGGCCCCAAAATAATGAAAATTTCTGACTTATTACCCTTAAATAAGTGAAATTGCTGCAATTTTTGCTGCCTTTTTACCCCAAATAAGGGGAATTTCAGCCTATTTACCTCAAAATAAGCGAAATTTCTGCATTTTTGCCCCAAAATATGGGAAATTTCTGCGTTTTAGCCCCAAAATAAGAAAAATTTCGGCAATTTTGTACCAAAATAAAAAAAAATTCTGCCTTTTTGCCCCAAAATAAGAAAATTTCTGCTTTTTAATAAAATAAGTGAAATTTCTTCAATTTTGCCCAAAATAAGTGAAATTTCTGCAATTTTGTTCCAAAATAAGGGAAATTTCTGGAATTTTGCTCCAAAATAAGTGGTATTTCTGAGTTTTGCCCCAAAATAAGGAGAATTTCTGTCCTTTTGCCCCAACATATAGGGAATTTCTGCCTTTTTGCCCCACCTTTAAGGGAATTTCTGCAATTTTGCTCCAAAATACGGGGAATTTCTGCCTTTTTGTCCGAAAATAAGAAGAATGCATACCTTTTTGCCATAAAAAATGGAAATTTCTTCATTTTTGCTTCAAAATAAGGGGAATTTCTGCTTTTTTGCCTCTAAATAAGTGTAATTTCTGTCTTTTTCCCCCAAAACAAAGGGAATTTTTGTCTTTTTTGCCCTAAATAAAAAAAATTTCTGACTTATTACCCTGAAATAAGTGAAATTTCTGCAATTTTGCCCCAAAATAAGGGAAATTTCTGCCCTTTTGCCCCCAAATATGGGGAATTTCAGCCTTTTTACCTAAAAGTAAGGGGAATTTCTGCATTTTTGCCACAAAATATTAGGAATTTCAGCCCTTTTGCCCCAAAATAAAGAAAATTTCTGCCTTTTTTCCCTGAAATAAGTGAAATTTCTCCAATTTTGTCCCAAAATAAGTGAAATTTCTGCAATTTTGCCCCAAAATAAGAGAAATTTCTGGAATTTTGCCCCAAAATAAGTGGAATTTCTGAGTTTTGCCCCAAAATAAGGAGAATTTCTGTCTTTTTGCCCCAACATATAGGGAATTTCTGCCTTTTTGACCCACAATTAGGGGAATTTCTGCAATTTTGCTCCAAAATACGGGGAATTTCTGCCTTTTTGCCCGAAAATAAGAAGAATGCATACCTTTTTGCCATAAAAAAGGGAAATTTCTTCATTTTTGCTCCTAAATAAGGGGAATTTCTGCTTTTTTGCCTCTAAATAAGTGGAATTTATGTATTTTTCCCCCAAAACAAAGGGAATTTCTGTCTTTTTTGCAAAAATAAGGAAAATTTCTTACTTATTATCCTGAAATAAGTGAAATTTTGCAATTTTGCCCCAAAATAAGGGAAATTTCTGCCTTTTTGCCCCCAAATAATGGGAATTTCAGCCTTTTTACCTCAAAATAAGGGGAATTTTTGCATTTTTGTCACAAAATATTAGGAATTTCTGCCTTTTTGCCCCAAAATAAGATAAATTTCTTACTTATTACCCTGAATTAAGTGAAATTTTTGCAATTTTGCCCCAAAATAAGGAAATTTCTGACTTTTTGCTTCCAATTAAGGGGAATTTCAGCATTTTTCATCAACATAAGGGGAATTTCGGCATTTTTGCCCCAAAATATGGGAAATTTCTGCTTTTTTGCTCCAAAATAAGAAAAATTTCTGCAATATTTTACCAAAATAAAAGAAATTTCTGCCTTCTTGCCCCAAAATAAGAAAATTTCTGCTTTTTTTTGAAATAAGTGAAATTTCTGCAATTTTGCCCAAAAATAAGGGAAATCTTTAGAATTTTGCCCCAAAATAAGTGGAATTTCTGAGTTCTGCCCCAAAATTAGGAGAATTTCTGTCTTTTTGCCCCAACATATAGGGAATTTCTGCCTTTTTGCCCCACAATTAGGGGAATTTCTGCAATTTTGCTCCAAAATACGGGGAATTTCTGCCTTTTTGCCTGAAAATAAGAAGAATGCATAACTTTTTGCCATAAAAAAGGGAAATTTCTTCATTTTTGCTCCAAAAAAGGGGAATTTCTGCTTTTTTGCCTCTAAATAAGTGGAATTTCTGTCTTTTTCCCCGAAAACAAAGGTAATTTCTGTATTTTTTGCCACAAAATAAGGAAAATTTCTGACTTATTACCCTGAAGTAAGTGAAATTTCTGCAATTTTGCCCCAAAATAAGGAGAATTTCTGCTTTTTTGCCTCTAAATAAGTGGAATTTATGTATTTTTCCCCCAAAACAAAGGGAAATTCTGTCTTTTTTGCCAAAAATAAGGAAAATTTCTGAGTTATTACCCTAAAATAAGTGAAATTTCTGCAATTTTGCCCCAAAATAATGGAAATTTCTGCCTTTTTTCCCCCAAATAAGGGGAATTTCAGCCTTCTTATCTCAAAATAAGGGGAATTTCTGCATTTTGCCCCAAAATATTAGGAATTTCTGCCTTTTTGCCCCAAAATAAGAAAAATTTCTGACTTATTACCCTGAAGTAAGTGAAATTTTTGCAATTTTGCCACAAAATAAGGAAATTTCTGCCTGTTTGCCCCCAATTAATGGGAATTTCAGGCTTTTTCCTCAAAATAAGGGGAATTTCTGCATTTTTGCCCCAAAATATGGGAAATTTCTGCCTTTTTGCTACAAAATAAGAAAAATTTCTACAATTTTGTACCAAAATAATAGAAATTTCTGCCTTTTTGCCCCAAAATAAGTGAAATTTCTGGAATTTCGCTCCAAAATAAGAGGAATTTCTGAGTTTTGCCCCAAAATAAAGAGAATTTCTGTCTTTTTGCCTTAACATATAGGGAATTTCTGCCTTTTTGCCCCACAATTAGGGGAATTTCTGCAATTTTGCTCCAAAATATGGGGAATTTCTGCCTTTTTGCCCTAAAATAAGAAGAATGCATAGCTTTTTGCCATAAAAAAGTGAAATTTCTTCATTATTGCTCCAAAATAAGGGGAATTTCTGCTTTTTTGCCTCTAAATAAGTGGAATTTATGTAGTTTTCCCCCAAAACAAAGAGAATTTCTGTCTTTTTTGCACCAAAATAAGGAAAATTCCTGACTTATTACCCTGAAATAAGTGAAATTTCTGCAATTGTGCCCCAAAATAATGGAAATTTCTGCCTTTTTGCCCCCAAATAAGGGGAATTTCAGCCTTTTTACCTCAAAATAAGGGGAATTTCTGCATTTTTGCCCCAAAATATGGGAAATTTCTGCCTTTTTGCTACAAAATAAGAAAAATTTCTACAATTTTGTACCAAAATATTAGAAATTACTGCCTTTTTGCCCCAAAATAAGTGAAATTTCTGGAATTTTGCTACAAAATAAAAGGAATTTCTGAGTTTTGCCCCAAAATAAAGAGAATTTCTGTCTTTTTGCCTTAACATAGAGGGAATTTCTGCCTTTTTGCCCCACAATTAGGGGAATTTCTGCAATTTTGCTCCAAAATACGGGGAATTTCTGCCTTTTTGCCCGAAAATAAGAAGAATGCATACCTTTTTGCCATAAAAAAGGGAAATTTCTTCATTTTTGCTCCTAAATAAGGGGAATTTCTGCTTTTTTGCCTCTAAATAAGTGGAATTTATGTATTTTTCCCCCAAAACAAAGGGAATTTCTGTCTTTTTTGCCCAAAATAAAGAAAATTTCTGACTTAATATCCTGAAATAAGTGAAATTTCTGCAATTTTGCCCCAAAATAAGGGAAATTTCTGCCTTTTTGCCCCCAAATAATGGGAATTTCAGCCTTTTTACCTCAAAATAAGGGGAATTTTTGCATTTTTGTCACAAAATATTAGGAATTTCTGCCTTTTTGCCCCAAAATAAGGAAAATTTCTTACTTATTACCCTGAATTAAGTGAAATTTTTGCAATTTTGCCCCAAAATAAGGAAATTTCTGACTTTTTGCTTCCAATTAAGGGGAATTTCAGACTTTTTCATCAAAATAAGGGGAATTTCGGCATTTTTGCCCCAAAATATGGGAAATTTCTGCTTTTTTGCTCCAAAATAAGAAAAATTTCCGCAATTTTTTACCAAAATAAAAGAAATTTCTGCCTTCTTGCCCCAAAATAAGAAAATTTCTGCTTTTTTTTGAAATAAGTGAAATTTCTGCAATTTTGCCCAAAAATAAGGGAAATCTTTAGAATTTTGCCCCCAAATAAGTGGAATTTCTGAGTTCTGCCCCAAAATTAGGAGAATTTCTGTCTTTTTGCCCCAACATATAGGGAATTTCTGCCTTTTTGCTCCACAATTAGGGGAATTTCTGCAATTTTGCTCCAAAATACGGGGAATTTCTGCCTTTTTGCCTGAAAATAAGAAGAAGGCATAACTTTTTGCCATAAAAAAGGGAGATTTCTTCATTTTTGCTCCAAAATAAGGGGAATTTCTGCTTTTTTGCCTCTAAATAAGTGGAATTTCTGTCTTTTTCCACGAAAACAAAGGTAATTTCTGTATTTTTTGCCACAAAATAAGGAAAATTTCTGACTTATTACCCTGAAGTAAGTGAAATTTCTGCAATTTTGCCCCAAAATAAGGAGAATTTCTGCTTTTTTGCCTCTAAATAAGTGGAATTTATGTATTTTTCCCCCAAAACAAAGGGAAATTCTGTCTTTTTTGCCCAAAATAAAGAAAATTTCTGACTTATTACCCTAAAATAAGTGAAATTTTTGCATTTTTGCCCCAAAATATGGGAAATTTCTTCGTTTTAGCCCCAAAATAAGAAAAATTTCTGCAATTTTGTACCAAAATAAAAAAAATTCTGCCTTTTTGCCCCAAAATAAGAAAATTTCTGCTTTTTTTCTAAAATAAGTTAAATTTCTGCAATTTTGCCCAAAATAAGTGAAATTTCTGCAATTTTGTTCCAAAATAAGGGAAATTTCTGGAATTTTGCTCCAAAATAAGTGGTATTTCTGAGTTTTGCCCCAAAATAAGGAGAATTTCTGTCCTTTTGCCCCAACATATAGGGAATTTCTGCCTTTTTGCCCCACCTTTAAGGGAATTTCTGCAATTTTGCTCCAAAATACGGGGAATTTCTGCCTTTTTGTCCGAAAATAAGAAGAATGCATACCTTTTTGCCATAAAAAATGGAAATTTCTTCATTTTTGCTTCAAAATAAGGGGAATTTCTGCTTTTTTGCCTCTAAATAAGTGTAATTTCTGTCTTTTTCCCACAAAACAAAGGGAATTTTTGTCTTTTTTGCCCTAAATAAAAAAAATTTCTGACTCATTACCCTGAAATAAGTGAAATTTCTGCAATTTTGCCCCAAAATAAGGGAAATTTCTGTCCTTTTGCCCCCAAATATGGGGAATTTCAGCCTTTTTACCTAAAAGTAAGGGAAATTTCTGCATTTTTGCCACAAAATATTAGGAATTTCAGCCCTTTTGCCCCAAAATAAAGAAAATTTCTGCCTTTTTTCGCTGAAATAAGTGAAATTTCTCCAATTTTGTCCCAAAATAAGTGAAATTTCTGCAATTTTGCCCCAAAATAAGGGAAATTTCTGGAATTTTGCCCCAAAATAAGTGGAATTTCTGAGTTTTGCCCCAAAATAAGGAGAATTTCTGTCTTTTTGCCCCAACATATAGGGAATTTCTGCCTTTTTGACCCACAATTAGGGGAATTTCTGCAATTTTGCTCCAAAATATGGGGAATTTCTGCCTTTTTGTCCGAAAATAAAAAGAATGCATACCTTTTTGCCATAAAAAAGGGAAATTTCTTCATTTTTGCTCCAAAATAAGGAAAATTTCTGCTTTTTTGCCTCTAAATATGTGGAATTTCTGTCTTTTTGCCCCAAAGCAAAGGAAACTTCTGTCTTTTTTGCCCCAAAATTAAAAAAATTTCTGACTTATTACCCTGAAATAAGTGAAATTTCTGCAATTTTGCCCCAAAATAAGGGAAATTTTTGCCTTTTTACCCCCAAATATGGGAAATTTCAGCCTTTTTACCTAAAAGTAAGGAGAATTTCTGCATTTTTGCCACAAAATATTAGGAATTTCAGCCTTTTTGCTTCAAAATAAAGAAAATTACTGCCTTTTTTCCCTGAAATAATTGAAATTTCTGAAATTTTGCCCCCAAATAAGTGAAATTTCTGCAATTTTGTCCAAAAATAAGGGAAATTTATGGAATTTTGCCCCCAAATATGTGGAATTTTTGAGTTTTGCCCCAAAATAATGAGAATTTCTGTATTTTTGCCCCAACATATAGGGAATTTCTGCCTTGTTGCCCCACAATTAGGGGAATTTCTGCAATTTTGCTCCAAAATACGGGGAATTTCTGCCTTTTTGCCCGAAAATAAGTAGAATGCATACCTTTTTGCCATAAAAAAGAGAAATTTCTTCATTTTTGCTCCAAAATGAGGGGAATTTCCGCTTTTTTTGCCTCTAAATGAGTGGAATTTCTGTCTTTTTCCCCCAAAACAAAGGGAATTTCTGTATTTTTTGCAACAAAATAAGGAAAATTTCTGCAATTTTCCCCAAAATAAGTGAAATTTCTGCTTTTTTGCCCCCAAATAAGGGAATTTCAGCCTTTTTACCCCAAAATAAGGGGAATTTCTGCATTTTTGCCCCAAAATATGGGAAATTTCTGCCTTTTTGCCCCAAAATAAGAAAAAATTCTGCAATTTTGTACCAAAATAAAAGAAATTTCTGCCTTTTTGCCCCAAAATAAGAAAATTTCTGCTTTTTTTTCTGAAATAACTGAAATTTCTGCAATTTTGCCCCAAAATAAGTGAAATTTCTGAGTTTTGCTACAAAATAAAGAGAATTTCTGTCTTTTTGCCCCAACATATAAGGAATTTCTGCCTTTTTGCCCCACAATTAGGGGAATTTATGCAGTTTTGCTCCATAATACGAGCAATTTCTGCCTTTTTGTCCGAAAATGAGAATGCATACCTTTTTGCCATAAAAAAGTGAAATTTTTTCATTTTTGCTCCAAAATAAATGGAATTTCTGCTTTTTTCCTCTAAATAATTGGAATTTCTGTTTTTTCCCCCAAAACAAAAGGAATTTCTGTCTTTTTTGCCCCAAAATAAGGGAAATTTCTGATTTATTACCCTGAAATAAGTAAAATTTCTGCAATTTTGCCCCAAAATTTGGGAAATTTCTGCCTTTTTGCCTTCAAATAAGGGGAATTTCAGCCTTTTTACCTCAAAATAAGTAACATTTCTGCATTTTTGCCACAAAATATTAGGAATTTCTGCCTTTTTGCCCCAAAATAAGGAAAATTTCTGACTTATTACCCTGAAATAAGTGAAATATCAGCAATTTTGCCCCAAAATATGGGAAATTTCTGCCGTTTTGCTACAAAATAAGAAAAATTTCTACAATTTTGTACCAAAATAATAGAAATTACTGCCTTTTTGCCCCAAAATAAGTGAAATTTCTGGAATTTTGCTCCAAAATAAAAGGAATTTCTGAGTTTTGCCCAAAAATAAAGAGAATTTCTGTCTTTTTGCCTTAACAAAAAGGGAATTTCTGCTTTTTGCCCCACAATTAGGGGAATTTCTGCAATTTTGCTCCAAAATACGGGGAATTTCTGCCTTTTTGCCCGAAAATAAGAAGAATGCATACCTTTTTGCCATAAAAAAGGGAAATTTCTTCATTTTTGCTCCTAAATAAGGGGAATTTCTGCTTTTTTGCCTCTAAATAAGTGGAATTTATGTATTTTTCCCCCAAAACGAAGGGAATTTCTGTCTTTTTTGCCCAAAATAAGGAAAATTTCTGACTTATTATCATGAAATAAGTGAAATTTCTGCAATTTTGACCCAAAATAAGGGAAATTTCTGCCTTTTTGCCCCCAAATAATGGGAATTTCAGCCTTTTTACCTCAAAATAAGGGGAATTTTTGCATTTTTGCCACAAAATATTAGGAATTTCTGCCTTTTTGCCCCAAATTAAGGAAAATTTCTTACTTATTACCCTGAATTAAGTGAAATTTTTGCAATTTTGCCCCAAAATAAGGAAATTTCTGACTTTTTGCTTCCAATTAAGGGAAATTTCAGCCTTTTTCATCAAAATAAGGGGAATTTCGGCATTTTTGCCCCAAAATATGGGAAATTTCTTCTCTTTTGCTCCAAAATAAGAAAAATTTCTGCAATTTTTTACCAAAATAAAAGAAATTTCTGCCTTCTTACCCCAAAATAAGAAAATTTCTGCTTTTTTTTGAAATAAGTGAAATTTCTGCAATTTTGCCCAAAAATAAGGGAAATCTTTAGAATTTTGCCCCAAAATAAGTGGAATTTCTGAGTTCTTCCCCAAAATTAGGAGAATTTCTGTCTTTTTGCCCCAACATATAGGGAATTTCTGCCTTTTTGCCCCACAATTAGAGGAATTTCTACAATTTTGCTCCAAAATACGGGGAATTTCTGCCTTTTTGCCTGAAAATAAGAAGAATGCATAACTTTTTGCCATAAAAAAGGGAAATTTCTTCATTTTTGCTCCAAAATAAGGGGAATTTCTGCTTTTTTGCCTCTAAATAAGTGGAATTTCTGTCTTTTTCCCCGAAAACAAAGGTAATTTCTGTATTTTTTGCCACAAAATAAGGAAAATTTCTGACTTATTACCCTGAAGTAAGTGAAAATTCTGCAATTTTGCCCCAAAATAAGGAGAATTTCTGCTTTTTTGCCTCTAAATAAGTGGAATTTATGTATTTTTCCCCCAAAACAAAGGGAAATTCTGTCTTTTTTGCCCAAAATAAAGAAAATTTCTGACTTATTACCCTAAAATAAGTGAAATTTTTGCATTTTTGCCCCAAAATATGGGAAATTTCTGCGTTTTAGCCCCAAAATAAGAAAAATTTCTGCAATTTTGTACCAAAATAAAAAAAATTCTGCCTTTTTGCCCCAAAATAAGAAAATTTCTGCTTTTTTTCTAAAATAAGTTAAATTTCTGCAATTTTGCCCAAAATAAGTGAAAGTTCTGCAATTTTGTTCCAAAATAAGGGAAATTTCTGGAATTTTGCTCCAAAATAAGTGGTATTTCTGAGTTTTGCCCCAAAATAAGGAGAATTTCTGTCCTTTTGCCCCAACATATAGGGAATTTCTGCCTTTTTGCCCCACCTTTAAGGGAATTTCTGCAATTTTGCTCCAAAATACGGGGAATTTCTGCCTTTTTGTCCGAAAATAAGAAGAATGCATACCTTTTTGCCATAAAAAATGGAAATTTCTTCATTTTTGCTTCAAAATAAGGGGAATTTCTGCTTTTTTGCCTCTAAATAAGTGTAATTTCTGTCTTTTTCCCCCAAAACAAAGGGAATTTTTGTCTTTTTTGCCCTAAATAAAAAAAATTTCTGACTTATTACCCTGAAATAAGTGAAATTTCTGCAATTTTGCCCCAAAATAAGGGAAATTTCTGTCCTTTTGCCCCCAAATATGGGGAATTTCAGCCTTTTTACCTAAAAGTAAGGGAAATTTCTGCATTTTTGCCACAAAATATTAGGAATTTCAGCCCTTTTGCCCCAAAATAAAGAAAATTTCTGCCTTTATTCGCTGAAATAAGTGAAATTTCTCCAATTTTGTCCCAAAATAAGTGAAATTTCTGCAATTTTGCCCCAAAATAAGGGAAATTTCTGGAGTTTTGCCCCAAAATAAGTGGAATTTCTGAGTTTTGCCCCAAAATAAGGAGAATTTCTGTCTTTTTGCCCCAACATATAGGGAATTTCTGCCTTTTTGACCCACAATTAGGGGAATTTCTGCAATTTTGCTCCAAAATATGGGGAATTTCTGCCTTTTTGTCCGAAAATAAAAAGAATGCATACCTTTTTGCCATAAAAAAGGGAAATTTCTTCATTTTTGCTCCAAAATAAGGAAAATTTCTGCTTTTTTGCCTCTAAAAAAGTGGAATTTCTGTCTTTTTGCCCCAAAACAATGGAAACTTCTGTCTTTTTTGCCCCAAAATTAAAAAAATTTCTGACTTATTACCCTGAAATAAGTGAAATTTCTGCAATTTTGCCCCAAAATAAGGGAAATTTTTGCCTTTTTACCCCCAAATATGGGAAATTTCAGCCTTTTTACCTAAAAGTAAGGAGAATTTCTGCATTTTTGCCACAAAATATTAGGAATTTCAGCCTTTTTGCTTCAAAATAAAGAAAATTACTGCCTTTTTTCCCTGAAATAATTGAAATTTCTGAAATTTTGCCCCCAAATAAGTGAAATTTCTGCAATTTTGTCCCAAAATAAGGGAAATTTATGGAATTTTGCCCCCAAATATGTGGAATTTTTGAGTTTTGCCCCAAAATAATGAGAATTTCTGTATTTTTGCCCCAACATATAGGGAATTTCTGCCTTGTTGCCCCACAATTAGGGGAATTTCTGCAATTTTGCTCCAAAATACGGGGAATTTCTGCCTTTTTGCCCAAAAATAAGTAGAATGCATACCTTTTTGCCATAAAAAAGAGAAATTTCTTCATTTTTGCTCCAAAATGAGGGGAATTTCCGCTTTTTTTGCCTCTAAATGAGTGGAATTTCTGTCTTTTTCCCCCAAAACAAAGGGAATTTCTGTATTTTTTGCACCAAAATAAGGAAAATTTCTGCAATTTTGCCCCAAAATAAGTGAAATTTCTGCTTTTTTACCCCCAAATAAGGGAATTTCAGCCTTTTTACCCCAAAATAAGGGGAATTTCTGCATTTTTGCCCCAAAATATGGGAAATTTCTGCCTTTTTGCCCCAAAATAAGAAAAAATTCTGCAATTTTGTACCAAAATAAAAGATATTTCTGCCTTTTTGCCCCAAAATAAGAAAATTTCTGCTTTTTTTTCTGAAATAACTGAAATTTCTGCAATTTTGCCCCAAAATAAGTGAAATTTCTGAGTTTTGCTACAAAATAAAGAGAATTTCTGTCTTTTTGCCCCAACATATAAGGAATTTCTGCCTTTTTGCCCCACAATTAGGGGAATTTATGCAGTTTTGCTCCATAATACGAGCAATTTCTGCCTTTTTGTCCGAAAATGAGAATGCATACCTTTTTGCCATAAAAAAGTGAAATTTTTTCATTTTTGCTCCAAAATAAGAGGAATTTCTGCTTTTTTCCTCTAAATAATTGGAATTTCTGTTTTTTCCCCCAAAACAAAAGGAATTTCTGTCTTTTTTGCCCCAAAATAAGGGAAATTTCTGATTTCTTACCCTGAAATAAGTAAAATTTCTGCAATTTTGCCCCAAAATTTGGGAAATTTCTGCCTTTTTGCCTTCAAATAAGGGGAATTTCAGCCTTTTTACCTCAAAATAAGTAACATTTCTGCATTTTTGCCACAAAATATTAGGAATTTCTGCCTTTTTGCCCCAAAATAAGGAAAATTTCTGACTTATTACCCTGAAATAAGTGAAATATCTGCAATTTTGCCCCAAAATATGGGAAATTACTGCCTTTTTGCTACAAAATAAGAAAAATTTCTACAATTTTGTACCAAAATAATAGAAATTACTGCCTTTTTGCCCCAAAATAAGTGAAATTTCTGGAATTTTGCTCCAAAATAAGAGGAATTTCTGAGTTTTGCCCCAAAATAAAGAGAATTTCTGTCTTTTTGCCTTAACATAGAGGGAATTTCTGCATTTTTGCCCCACAATTAGGGGAATTTCTGCAATTTTGCTCCAAAATACGGGGAATTTCTGCCTTTTTGCCCGAAAATAAGAAGAATGCATACCTTTTTGCCATAAAAAAGGGAAATTTCTTCATTTTTGCTCCTAAATAAGGGGAATTTCTGCTTTTTTGCCTCTAAATAAGTGGAATTTATGTATTTTTCCCCCAAAACAAAGGGAATTTCTGTCTTTTTTGCCCAAAATAAGGAAAATTTCTGACTTATTATCCTGAAATAAGTGAAATTTCTGCAATTTTGACCCAAAATAAGGGAAATTTATGCCTTTTTGCCCCCAAATAATGGGAATTTCAGCCTTTTTACCTCAAAATAAGGGGAATTTTTGCATTTTTGCCACAAAATATTAGGAATTTCTGCCTTTTTGCCCCAAATTAAGGAAAATTTCTTCCTTATTACCCTGAATTAAGTGAAATTTTTGCAATTTTGCCCCAAAATAAGGAAATTTCTGACTTTTTGCTTCCAATTAAGGGAAATTTCAGCCTTTTTCATCAAAATAAGGGGAATTTCGGCATTTTTGCCCCAAAATATGGGAAATTTCTTCTCTTTTGCTCCAAAATAAGAAAAATTTCTGCAATTTTTTACCAAAATAAAAGAAATTTCTGCCTTCTTTCCCCAAAATAAGAAAATTTCTGCTTTTTTTTGAAATAACTGAAATTTCTCCAATTTTGCCCAAAAATAAGGGAAATCTTTAGAATTTTGCCCCAAAATAAGTGGAATTTCTGAGTTCTGCCCCAAAATTAGGAGAATTTCTGTCTTTTTGCCCCAACATATAGGGAATTTCTGCCTTTTTGCCCCACAATTAGGGGAATTTCTGCAATTTTGCTCCAAAATACGGGGAATTTCTGCCTTTTTGCCTGAAAATAAGAAGAATGCATAACTTTTTGCCATAAAAAAGGGAAATTTCTTCATTTTTGCTCCAAAATAAGGGGAATTTCTGCTTTTTTGCCTCTAAATAAGTGGAATTTCTGTCTTTTTCCCCGAAAACAAAGGTAATTTCTGTATTTTTTGCCACAAAATAAGGAAAATTCCTGACTTATTACCCTGAACTAAGTGAAATTTCTGCAATTTTGCCCCAAAATAAGGAGAATTTCTGCTTTTTTGCCTCTAAATAAGTGGAATTTCTGTCTTTTTCCCCCAAAACAAAGGGAAATTCTGTCTTTTTTGCCCAAAATAAGGAAAATTTCTGACTTATTACCCTAAAATAAGTGAAATTTCTGCAATTTTGCCCCAAAATAATGGAAATTTCTGCCTTTTTGCCCCCAAATAAAAGGAATTTCAGCCTTTTTATCTCAAAATTAGGGGAATTTCTGCATTTTGCCACAAAATATTAGGAATTTCTGCCTTTTTGCCCCAAAATAAAAAAAATTTCTGACTTATTACCCTGAAGTAAGTGAAATTTTTGCAATTTTGCCACAAAATAAGGAAATTTCTGCCTGTTTGCCCCCAATTAAGGGGAATTTCAGCCTTTTTCCTCAAAATAAGGGGAATTTCTGCATTTTTGCCCCAAAATATGGGAAATTTCTGCCTTTTTGCTACAAAATAAAAAAAATTTCTAAATTTTGTACCAAAATAATAGAAATTTCTGCCTTTTTGCCCCAAAATAAGTGAAATTTCTGGAATTTCGCTCCAAAATAAGAGGAATTTCTGAGTTTTGCCCCAAAATAAAGAGAATTTCTGTCTTTTTGCCTTAACATATAGTGAATTTCTGCATTTTTGCCCCACAATTAGGGGAATTTCTGCAATTTTGCTCCAAAATATGGGGAATTTCTGCCTTTTTGCCCGAAAATAAGAATGCATAGCTTTTTGCCATAAAAAAGTGAAATTTCTTTATTATTGCTCCAAAATAAGGGGAATTTCTGCTTTTTTGCCTCTAAATAAGTGGAATTTATGTATTTTTCCCCCAAGACAAAGGGAATTTCTGTCTTTTTTGCACCAATATAAGGAAAATTCCTGACTTATTACCCTGAAATAAGTGAAATTTCTGCAATTGTGGCCCAAAATAATGGAAATTTCTGCCTTATTGCCCCTCAAATAAGGGGAATTTCAGCATTTTTACCTCAAAATAAGGGGAATTTCTGCATTTTTGCCACAAAATATTAGGAATTTCTGCCTTTTTGCCCCAAAATAAGGAAAATTTCTGACTTATTACCCTGAAATAAGTGAAATTTCTGCAATTTTGCCCCAAAATAAAAAAATTTATGCTTTTTTCTGAAATAAGTGAATTTTCTGCAATTTTGCCCAAAATAAGTGAATTTCTGCAATTTTGCCCCAAAATAAGGGAAATTATTGGAATTATGCCCCAAAATAAGTGGAATTTCTGAGTTTTGCCCCAAAATAAGGAGAATTTCTGTATTTTTGCCCCAACATATTGGTAATTTCTGCATTTTTGCATCACAATTTGGGAAATTTCTGCAATTTTGCTCCAAAATAAGGGGAATTTCTGCTATTTTGCCCAAAAATAAGAAGAATGCATACCTTTTTGCCCTTAATAAGTGAAATTTCTTCATTTTTGCTCCAAATTAAGGGGAATTTCTGCTTTTTTGCCTCTAAAAAAGTGGAATTACTGTCTTTTTCCCCAAAAAAAGGTTATTTCTGATTTTTGGCCCCAAAATAAGGAAAATTTCTGACTTATTACCCTAAAATAAGTGAAATTTCTGCAATTTTGCCCCAAAATAAGAGAAATTTCTGCCTTTTTGCCCCCAAATAAGGGGAATTTCAGCCTTTTACCTCAAAATAAGAGAAATTTCTTCATTTTTGCCCCAAAATATGGGAAATTTCTGCCTTTTTGCCCCAAAATAAAAAAATTCTGCAATTTTGTAACAAAATAAAAGAAATTTCTGCCTTTTGGCCCCCAAATAAAGTTAATTTCAGCCTTTTTACCTCAAAATAAGGGGAATTTCTGCATTTTTGCCACAACATATTAGGAATTTCTGCCTTTTTCCCCAAAATAAGGAAAATTTCTTACTTATTACCCTGTAATAATTGAAATTTTTGCAATTTTGCCCTAAAATAAGGAAATTTCTGACTTTTTGCCCCCAATTTAGGGGAATTTCAGCCTTTTAACTCAAAATAAAAGGAATTTCTGCTTTTTTGCCCCAAAATATGGGTAATTTCTGCTTTTTTGCTCCAAAATAAGAAAAATTTCTGAAATTTTGTACCAAAATAAAAGAAATTTCTGCAATTTTGCCCCAAAATAAGGGAAATCTCTGGAATTCTGCCCCAAAATAAGTGGAATTTCTGAGTTCTACCCCAAAATAAGGAGAATTTCTGTCTTTTTGCCCCAACATATAGGGAATTTCTGCCTTTTTGCCCCACAATTAGGGGAATTTCTGCAATTTTGCTCCAAAATACAGGGAATTTCTGCCTTTTTGCCCGAAAAAAGAAGAATACATAACGTTTTGCCATAAAAAAGGGAAATTTCTTCATTTTTCCTTCAAAATAAGGGGAATTTCTGCTTTTTTGCCTCTAAATAAGTGGAATTTCTGTCTTTTTTCCCCTAAAACAAAGGTAATTTTTGTATTTTTTGCCCCAAAATAAGGAAAATTTCTGACTTATTACCCTGAAGTAAGTGAAATTTCTGCAATTTTGCCCCAAAATAAGGGGAATTTCTGCTTTTTTGCCTCTAAATTAGTGGAATTTTTGTATTTTTTTCCCAAAGCAAAGAGAATTTCTGTCTATTTTGCCCAAAATAAGGAAAATTTCTGACTTATTACCCTAAAATAAGAGAAATTTCTGCAATTTTGCCCCAAAATAATGGAAATTTCTGCCTTTTTGCCCCCAAATAAGGGGAATTTCAGCCTTTTTATCTCAAAATAAGGGGAATTTCTGCATTTTTGCCACAAAATATTAAGAATTTCTGCCTTTTGTCCCAAAGTAAGGAAAATTTCTGACTTATTACCCTTTATAAGTGAAATTTTTGCAATTTTGTCACAAAATAAGGAAATTTCTGCCTGTTTACCCCCAATTAAGGGGAATTTCAGCCTTTTTCCTCAAAATAAGGGAAATTTCTGCATTTTTGCCCCATAATATGGTAAATTTCTGCCTTTTTGCTACAAAATAAGAAAAATTTCTAAAATTTTGTAACAAAATGAAAGAAATTTCAGCCTTTTTGCCCAAAAATAAGTGAAATTTCTGGAATTTTGCTCCAAAATAAGTGGAATTTCTGTGTTTTCCCCCAAAATAAGGAGAATTTCTGCATTTTTGCCCCACAATTTGGGAAATTTCTGCAATTTTGCTCCAAAATAAGGGGAATTTCTGCCTTTTTGCCCAAAAATAAGAAGAATGCATACCTTTTTGCCTTTAAAAAGTGAAATTTCTTTATTTTTGCTCCAAAATAAAGGGAATTTCTGCTTTTTTGCCTCTAAAAAAGTGGAATTTCTGTCTTTTTCCCCCAAAACAAAGGTTATTTCTGTTTTTTGGCCCCAAAATAAGAAAAATTTCTGACTTATTACCCTGAAATAAGTGAAATTTCTGCAATTTTGCCCCAAAATAAGAGAAATTTCTGCCTTTTTGCCCCCAAATAAGGGGAATTTCAGCCTTTTACCTCAAAATAAAAGAAATTTCTGCATTTTTGCCCCAAAATATGGGAAATTTCTGCATTTTTGCCCCAAAATAAAAAAAAATTCTGCAATTTTGTTACAAAATAAAAGAAATTTCAGCCTTTTGGCCCCAAAATAAGAAAATTTCTGCTTTTTTTTTCTGAAATAAGTGAAATTTCTGAAATTTTGCCCCAAAATAAGTTAAATTTCTGAGTTTTGCCCTAAAATAAGGAGAATTTCTGTCTTTTTGCCCCAACATATAGGGAATTACTGTATTTTTGCCCCACAATTTGGGGAATTTCTGCAATTTTGCTCCAAAATACGGGGAATTTCTGCCTTTTTTGTCCGAAAATAATAAGAATGCATACCTTTTTGCCATAAAAAAGGGAAATTTCTTCATTTTTGTCCAAAATGAGGGGAATTTCTGCTTTTATGCCTCTAAATAAGTGGAATTTCTGTCTTTTTCCCCCAAAACAAAGGGAATTTCTGTCTTTTTTGCCCGAAAATAAGGAAAATTTCTGATTTATTACCCTGAAATAAGTGAAATTTCTACAAATTTGCCCAAAAATAAGGGAAATTTCTGCTTTTTTACCCTCAAATAAGGAGAATTTCAGCCTTTTTACCTCAAAATAAAGGAAATTTCTGCATTTTTGCCCCAAAATATGGGAAAATTCTGACTTTTTGCCCAAAATAAGAAAAATTTCTGCAATTTTGTACCAAAATATGGGAAATTTCTGCCTTTTTGCCCCAAAATAAGGAAAATTTCTGCCTTTTTTCCCTGAAATAAGTGAAATTTCTCCAATTTTGTCCCAAAATAAGTGAAATTTCTGCAATTTTGCCCCAAAATAAGAGAAATTTCTGGAATTTTGCCCCAAAATAAGTGGAATTTCTGAGTTTTGCCCCAAAATAAGGAGAATTTCTGTGTTTTTTCCCCAACATATAGGGAATTTCTGCCTTTTTGCCCGAAAATAAGAAGAATGCATACCTTTTTGCCATAAAAAAGGGAAATTTCTGTAATTTTGCTCCAAAATAAGAGGAATTTCTGCTTTTTGCCTATACATATGTCGAATTTCTCTCTTTTTCCCCCAAAACAAAAGGAATTTCGGTCTTTTTTGCAACAAAATAAGGAAATTTTCTGACTTATTACCCTGAAATAAGGGAAATTTTTGCAATTTTGCCACAAAATAAGGGAAATTTCAGTCTTTTTGCCCCCAAATAAGGGGAATTTCACCCTTTTACCTCAAAATAAGGGGAATTTCTGCATTTTTGCAACAAAATATTAGGAATTTCTGCCTTTTTGCCCCAAAATAAGGAAAATTTCTGCCTTTTTTCCCTGAAATAAATGAAATTTCTGCAATTTTGCCCCAAAATAAGTGAAATTTCTGCAATTTTGTCCCAAAATAAGGGAAATCTCTGGAATTTTGCCCCAAAATAAGTGGAATTTCTGAGTTTTGCACCAAAATAAGGAGAATTTCTGTCTTTTTGCCCTAACATATAGGGAATTTCTGCCTTTTTGCTCCACAATTAGGGGAATTTCTATAATTTTGCTCCAAAATACGGGGAATTTCTGCTTTTTAGCCCGAAAATAAGGGGAATGTATACCTTTTGCCACAAAAAAGGGAAATTTCTTCATTTTTGCTCCAAAATAAGGGAATTTCTGCTTTTTTGCCTCTAAATAAGTGGAATTTCTGTCTTTTTCCCCCAAAACAAAGGGAATTTCTGTCTTTTTTGCCCCAAAATAAGGAAAATTTCTGACTTATTACCCTGAAATAAGTGAAATTTCTGCAATTTTGCCTCAAAATAAAGGAAATTTCTTCCTTTTTGCCCCAAAATAAAGGGAATTTCAGCCTTTTTACCTCAAAATAAGGGGAATTTCTGCTTTTTTGCCTCTAAATAAGTGGAATTTCTGTCTTTTTTCTCTAAAACAAAAGGAATTTCTGTCTTTTTGCCCCAAAATAAGGAAAATTTCTGACTTTTTTTCCTTAAATAAGTGAAATTTCTGCTTTTTTGCCCCCAAATAAGGGAATTTCAGATTTTTACCCCAAAATAAGGGGAATTTCTGCATTTTTGCCCCAAAATATGGGAATTTTCTGCCTTTTTGCCCCAAAATAAGAAAATTTCTGCTTTTTTTTCTGAAATAACTGAAATTTCTGCAATTTTGTCCCAAAATAAGTGAAATTTCTGAGTTTTGCCACAAAATAAGGAGAATTTCTGTCTTTTTGCCCCAACATATAAGGAATTTCTGCCTTTTTGCCCCACAATTAGAGTAATTTCTGCAATTTTGCTCCAAAATACGGGGAATTTCTGCATTTTTGTCTGAAAATAAGAAGAATGCATACCTTTTTGCCATAAAAAAGTAAAATTTTTTCATTTTTGCTCCAAAATAAGAAGAATTTCTGCTTTTTTCCTCTAAATAATTCGAATTTCTGTTTTTCCCCGAAAACAAATAGAATTTCTGTCTTTCTTGCCCCAAAATAAAGAAAATTTCTGATTTATTATCCTGAAATAAGTGAAATTTCTTCAATTTTGCCTCAAAATAAGAGAAATTTCTGCGTTTTTGCACCCAAATAAAGGGAATTTCAGCATTTTTACCTCAAAATAAGGGGAATTTCTGCATTTTTCTTCAAAATATGGGAAATTTCTGCCTTTTTGCCCCAAAATAAAAAAATTTCTGCTTTTTTTCCCTGAAATAAGTGAAATTTCTGAAATTTTGCCCCAAAATAAGTGAAATTTCTGCAATTTGGCCCCAAAATATGGGAAATTTCTGGAATTTTGCCCCAAAAAAGTGGAATTTCTGAGTTTTGCCCCAAAATAAGAAGAATGTCTGTCTTTTTGCCCCAACATATAGGGAATTTCTGCCTTTTTGCCCCACAATTAGGGGAATTTCTGAAATGTTGCTCAAAATACAGGGAATTTCTGCCTTTTGCCTGAAAATAAGAAGAATGCATACCTTTTTGCCATAAAAAAAGGGAAATATCTTCATTTTTGCTCCAAAATAAGGGGTATTTATGCCTTTTTGACGGTAAATAAGTAGAATATCTGTCTTTTTCCCCTAAAACAAAGGGAATTTCTGTTTTTTTTGTTCCAAAATAAGGAAAATTTCTTACTTATTACCCTGAAATAAGTGAAATTTCTGCAATTTTGCCCCAAAATAAGGGAAATTACTGCCTTTTTGCCCCCAAATAAGGGGAATTTCAGCCTTTTTACCTCAAAATAAGGGGAATTTCTGCATTTTTACTACAAAATATTAGGAATTTCTGTGTTTTGCCCCAAAATAAGGAAAATTTCTGCTTTTTTTCCCTGAAATAAGTGAAATTTCTGCAATTTTGCCCCAAAATAAGTGAAATTTCTGCAATTTTGCCCTAAAATAAGGTAAATTTCTGGAATTTTGCCCCAAATAAGTGGAATTTCTGAGTTTCGCCCCAAAATAAAGAGAATTTCTGTCTTTTTGCCCCAACATATATGGAATTTCTACCTTTTTGCCTGACAATTAGGGGAATTTCTGCAATTTTGCTCCAAAATACAAGGAATTTTTGCCTTTTTGCCATAAAAAAGGGAAATTTCTTAATTTTTGCTCCAAAATAAGGAAAATTTCTGCTTTTTTGCCTCTAAATAAGTGGTATTTTGGTCTTTTTCCTCCAAAACAAAGGGAATTTCTGTCTTTTTTGCCCCAAAATAAAAAAAATTTCTGACTTATTAACCTGAAATAAGTTAAATTTCTGCAATTTTGCCCCAAAATAATGGAAATTTCGGCCTTTTTACCCCCAAATAAGGGGAATTTCACCCTTTTTACCTCAAAATAAAGGGAATTTCTGCATTTTTGCCACAAAATATTAGGAATTTCTGCCTTTTTGCCCCAAAATAAGGAAAATTTCTGCATTTTTCCCTGAAATAAGTGAAATTTCTGCAATTTTGGCCCAAAATAAGTGGAATTTCTGCCTTTTTGCCCCCAAATAAGGGGAATTTTAGCCTTTTTACCTCAAAATAAGGGGAATTTCTAAATTTTTGCCCCAAAATATGGGAAATTTCTGCCTTTTTGCCCCAAAATAAGGAAAATTTCTGCAATTTTGTACCAAAATAAAAGAAATTTCTGCATTTTTGCTTCGAAATAGAAAAATTTCTATTTTTTTTTTCTGAAAATAAGTGAAATTTCTGAAATTTTGGCCCAAAATAAGTGAAATTTCTAGAATTTTGCCCCAAAATAAGTGAAATTTCTGGAATTTTGCCCCAAAATAAGTGGAATTTCTGAGTTTTACCCCAAAATAAGGAGAATTTCTGTCTTTTTGCCCCAATATATAGGGAATTTCTCCCTTTTTGCCCCATAATTAGGGGAATTTCTGCAATTTTGCTCCAAAAGACGGGGAATTTCTGCCTTTTTGCCCGAAAATAAGAATGCATAACTTTTTGCCATAAAAAAGGAAAATTTCTTCATTTTTGCTCCAAAATAATAGGAATTTCTGCATTTTTGACTCTAAATAAGGGGAATTTCTGTTTTTTCCCCCAAAACAAAGGGAATTTCTGTCTTTTTTGTTCCAAAATAAAGAAAATTTCTGACTTATTACACTGAAGTAAGTGAAATTTCTACAATTTTGCCCCCAAAAAAGGGAAATTTCTGCCTCTTTTGCCCCCAAATATCGGGAATTTCAGCCATTTACCTCAAAATAAGGGGAATTTCTGCATTTTTGCCACAAAATATTAGGAATTTCTGCCTTTTTGCCCCAAAAAAAAAGAAAATTTCTGCCTTTTTTTCCTGAAATAAGTGAAAATTCTGAAATTTTGCCCCAAAATAAGTGAAATTTCTGCAATTAGGCCCCAAAATATGGGAAATTTCTGGAATTTTGCCCCAAAATAAGTGGAATTTCTCAGTTTTGCCCCAAAATAAGAAGAATGTCTGTCTTTTTGCCCCAATATATAGGGAATTTCTGCCTTTTTGCCCCACAATTAGGGGAATTTCTGCAATGTTGCTCAAAATACAGGGAATTTCTGCCTTTTTGCCTGAAAATAAGAAGAATGCATACCTTTTTGCCATAAAAAAGGGAAATTTCTTCATTTTTGCTTCAAAATAAGGGGAATTTCTGCCTTTTTGACTCTAAATAAGTGGAATTTCTGTCTTTTTCCCCCAAAACAAAGGGGAATTTCTGTCTTTTTTCTTCCAAAATAAAAAAAATTTCTTACTTATTACCCTGAAATAACTGAAATTTCTTCAATTTTGCCCCAAATTAAGGGAAATTACTGCCTTTTTCCCCCCAAATAATGGTAATTTCAGCCTTTTTACCTCAAAATAAGGGGAATTTCTGCATTTTTGCCACAAAATATTAGGAATTTCTGCTTTTTGCCCCAAAATAAGGAAAATTTCTGCCTTTTTTCCCTGAAATAAGTGAAATTTCTGCAATTTTGCCCCAAAATAAGTGAAATTTCTGCAATTTTGTTCTAAAATAAGGTAAATTTCTGGAATTTTGCCCCAAATAAGTGGAATTTCTGAGTTTTGCCCCAAAATAAGGAGAATTTCTGTCTTTTTGCCCCAACATATAGGGAATTTCTACCTTTTTGCCCGACAATTAGGGGAATTTCTGCAATTTTGCTCCAAAATACGGGGAATTTCTGCCTTTTTGCCCGAAAATAAGAAGAATGCATACCTTTTTGCCATAAAAAAGGGAAATTTCTTCATTTTTGCTCCAAAATAATAAAAATTTCTGCTTTTTTGCCTCGAAATAAGTGGTATTTCTGTCTTTTTCCCCCAAAACAAAGGGAATTTCTGTCTTTTTTGCCCCAAAATATGGAAAATTTCTTACTTATTACCCTGAAATAAGTGAAATTTCTGCAATTTTGCCCCAAAATAAGCGAAATTTCGGCAGTTTTACCCCCAAATAAGGGGAATTTCACCCTTTTTACCTCAAAATAAAGGGAATTTCTGCATTTTTGCCACAATATATTAGGAATTTCTGCCTTTTTGCCCCAAAATAAGGAAAATTTCTGCCTTTTTTCCCTGAAATAAGTGAAATTTCCGCAAGTTTGGCCCAAAATAAGTGAAATTTCTGCCTTTTTGCCCCCAAATAAGGGGAATTTTAGCCTTTTTACCTCAAAATAAGGGGAATTTCTGCATTTTTGCCCCAAAATATGGGAAATTTCTGCCTTTTTGCCCCAAAATAAGAAAAATTTCTGCAATTTTGTAACAAAATAAAAGAAATTTCTGCCTTTTTGCTTCCAAGTAGAAAAATTTCTACTTTTTTTTCTGAAAAAAGTGAAATTTCTTAAATTTTGCCCCAAAATAAGTGAAATTTCTACAATTTTGCCCCAAAATAAGTGAAATTTCTGGAATTTTGCCCCAAAATAAGTGGAATTTCTGTCTTTTTCCCCCAAAACAAAGGGAATTTCTGTATTTTTTGCCCCAAGATAAGGAAAATTTCTGACTTATTACCCTGAAATAAGTGAAATTGCTGCAATTTTGCCTCAAAATAAGAAAAATTTCTCCCTTTTTGCCCCCAAATAAGGGGAATTTCAGCCTTTTTACGTCAAAAAAAGGGAAATTTCTGCAGTTTTGCCCCAAAATATGGGAAATTTCTGCGTTTTTGCACCAAAATAAGAAAAATTTCTTCAATTTTGTACCAAAATAAAAGAAATTTCTGCCTTTTTGCCCCAAAATAAAAAAAATTCTACTTTTTTTCTGAAATAAGTGAAATTTCTGCAATTTTGCCCAAAATAAGTGAAATTTCTTCAATTTTTCTACAAAATAAGGGAAATTTCTGGAATTTTGCCTCAAAATAAGTGGTATTTCTGAGTCTTGCCACAAAATAAGGAGAATTTCTGTCCTTTTGCCCCAACATATAGGGAATTTCTGCCTTTTTGCCCCACAATTAGGGGAATTTCTGCAATTTTGCTGCAAAATACGGGGAATTTCTGCCTTTTTGTCCGAAAATAAGAAGAATGCATACTTTTTGCCATAAAAAAGGGAAATTTCTTCATTTTTGCTCCAAAATAAGGGGAATTTCTGCATTTGCCTCTAAATAAGTGGAATTTCTGTCTTTTTCCCCCAAAACAAAGGGAATTTCTGTCTTTTTTGCCCCAAAATAAGGAAAATTTCTGACTTATTACCCTGAAATAAGTGAAATTTCTGCAATTTTGCCTCAAAATAAAGGAAATTTCTGCCTTTTTGCCCCAAAATAAGGGGAATTTCAGCCTTTTTACCTCAAAATAAGGGGGATTTCTGCTTTTTTGCCTCTAAATAAGTGGAATTTCTGTCTTTTTTCTCTAAAACAAAAGGAATTTCTGTCTTTTTGCTCCAAAATAAGGAAAATTTCTAACTTTTTTTGCTTAAATAAGTGAAATTTCTGCTTTTTTGCCCCCAAATAAGGGAATTTCAGATTTTTACCCCAAAATAAGGGGAATTTCTGCATTTTTGCCCCAAAATATGGCAATTTTCTGCCTTTTTGCCCCAAAATAAGAAAATTTATGCTTTTTTTTCTGAAATAACTGAAATTTCTGCAATTTTGTCCCAAAATAAGTGAAATTTCTGAGTTTTGCCACAAAATAAGGAGAATTTCTGTCTTTTTGCCCCAACATATAAGGAATTTCTGCCTTTTTGCCCCACAATTAGAGTAATTTCTGCAATTTTGCTCCAAAATACGGGGAATTTCTGCCTTTTTGTCTGAAAATAAGAAGAATGCATACCTTTTTGCCATAAAAAAGTAAAATTTTTTCATTTTTGCTCCAAAATAAGAAGAATTTCTGCTTTTTTCCTCTAAATAATTCGAATTTCTGTTTTTTCCCCGAAAACAAATAGAATTTCTGTCTTTCTTGCCTCAAAATAAAGAAAATTTCTGATTTATTATCCTGAAATAAGTGAAATTTCTGCAATTTTGCCTCAAAATAAGAGAAATTTCTGCATTTTTGCACCCAAATAAGGGGAATTTCAGCATTTTTACCTCAAAATAAGGGGAATTTCTGCATTTTTCTTCAAAATATGGGAAATTTCTGCCTTTTTGCCCCAAAATAAAAAAATTTCTGCTTTTTTTCCCTGAAATAAGTGAAATTTCTGAAATTTTGCCCCAAAATAAGTGAAATTTCTGCAATTTGGCCCCAAAATGTGGGAAATTTCTGGAATTTTGCCCCAAAATAAGTGGAATTTCTGAGTTTTGCCCCAAAATAAGAAGAATGTCTGTCTTTTTGCCCCAACATATAGGGAATTTCTGCCTTTTTGCCCCACAATTAGGGGAATTTCTGCAATGTTGCTCAAAATACAGGGAATTTCTGCCTTTTTGCCTGAAAATAAGAAGAATGCATACCTTTTTGCCATAAAAAAAGGGAAATATCTTCATTTTTGCTCAAAAATAAGGGGTATTTCTGCCTTTTTGACTCTAAATAAGTGGAATATCTGTCTTTTTCCCCTAAAACAAAGGGAATTTCTGTCTTTTTTGTTCCAAAATAAGGAAAATTTCTTACTTATTACCCTGAAATAAGTGAAATTTCTGCAATTTTGCCCCAAAATAAGGGAAATTACTGCCTTTTTGCCCCCAAATAAGGGGAATTTCAGCCTTTTTACCTCAAAATAAGGGGAATTTCTGCATTTTTACTACAAAATATTAGGAATTTCTGTTTTTTGCCCCAAAATAAGGAAAATTTCTGCTTTTTTTCCCTGAAATAAGTGAAATTTCTGCAATTTTGCCCCAAAATAAGTGAAATTTCTGCAATTTTGCCCTAAAATAAGGTAAATTTCTGGAATTTTGCCCCAAATAAGTGGAATTTCTGAGTTTCGCCCCAAAATAAAGAGAATTTCTGACTTTTTGCCCCAACATATATGGAATTTCTACCTTTTTGCCTGACAATTAGGGCAATTTCTGCAATTTTGCTCCAAAATACAAGGAATTTTTGCCTTTTTGCCATAAAAAAAGGAAATTTCTTAATTTTTGCTCCAAAATAAGGAAAATTTCTGCTTTTTTGCCTCTAAATAAGTGGTATTTTGGTCTTTTTCCTCCAAAACAAAGGGAATTTCTGTCTTTTTTGCCCCAAAATAAAAAAAATTTCTGACTTATTAACCTGAAATAAGTTAAATTTCTGCAATTTTGCCCCAAAATAATGGAAATTTCGGCCTTTTTACCCCCAAATAAGGGGAATTTCACCCTTTTTACCTCAAAATAAAGGGAATTTCTTTATTTTTGCCACAAAATATTAGGAATTTCTGCCTTTTGCCCCAAAATAAGGAAAATTTCTGCCTTTTTTCCCTGAAATAAGTGAAATTTCTGCAATTTTGGCCCAAAATAAGTGGAATTTCTGCCTTTTTGCCCCCAAATAAGGGGAATTTTAGCCTTTTTACCTCAAAATAAGGGGAATTTCTAAATTTTTGCCCTAAAATATGGGAAATTTCTGCCTTTTTGCCCCAAAATAAGAAAAATTTCTGCAATTTTGTACCAAAATAAAAGAAATTTCTGCATTTTTGCTTCGAAATAGAAAAATTTCTATTTTTTTTCTGAAAATAAGTGAAATTTCTGAAATTTTGGCCCAAAATAAGTGAAATTTCTAGAATTTTGCCCCAAAATATGTGAAATTTCTGGAATTTTGCCCCAAAATAAGTGGAATTTCTGAGTTTTACCCCAAAATAAGGAGAATTTCTGTCTTATTGCCCCAATATATAGGGAATTTCTCCCTTTTTGCCCCATAATTAGGGGAATTTCTGCAATTTTGCTCCAAAAGACGGGGAATTTCTGCCTTTTTGCCCGAAAATAAGAATGCATACCTTTTTGCCATAAAAAAGGAAAATTTCTTCATTTTTGCTCCAAAATAAAAGGAATTTCTGCCTTTTTGACTCTAAATAAGTGGAATTTCTGTCTTTTTCCCCCAAAACAACGGGAATTTCTGTCTTTTTTGTTCCAAAATAAGGAAAATTTCTGACTTATTACCCTGAAGTAAGTGAAATTTCTACAATTTTGCCCCCAAAAAAGGGAAATTTCTGCCTTTTTTGCCCCCAAATATAGGGAATTTCTGCCTTTTTACCTCAAAATAAGGGGAATTTCTGCATTTTTGCCACAAAATATTAGGAATTTCTGCCTTTTGCCCCAAAATAAGGAAAATTTCTGCCTTTTTTTCCTGAAATAAGTGAAATTTCTGAAATTTTGCCCCAAATTAAGTGAAATTTCTGCAATTTGGCCCCAAAATATGGGAAATTTCTGGAATTTTGCCCCAAAATAAGTGGAATTTCTCAGTTTTGCTCCAAAATAAGAAGAATGTCTGTCTTTTTGCACCAACATATAGGGAATTTCTGCCTTTTTGCCCCACAATTAGGGGAATTTCTGCAATGTTGCTCAAAATACAGGGAATTTCTGCCTTTTTGCCTGAAAATAAGAAGAATGCATACCTTTTTGCCATAAAAAAGGGAAATTTCTTCATTTTTGCTTCAAAATAAGGGGAATTTCTGCCTTTTTGACTCTAAATAAGTGGAATTTCTGTCTTTTTCCCCCAAAACAAAGGGAATTTCTGTCTTTTTTCTTCCAAAATAAAAAAAATTTCTTACTTATTACCCTGAAATAACTGAAATTTCTTCAATTTTGCCCCAAAATAAGGGAAATTACTGCCTTTTTGCCCCCAAATAAGGGTAATTTCAGCCTTTTTACCTCAAAATAAGAGGAATTTCTGCATTTTTGCCACAAAATATTAGGAATTTCTGCTTTTTGCCCCAAAATAAGGAAAATTTCTGCCTTTTTTCCCTGAAATAAGTGAAATTTCTGCAATTTTGCCCCAAAAAAAGTGAAATTTCTGCAATTTTGTTCTAAAATAAGGTAAATTTCTGGAATTTTGCCCCAAATAAGTGGAATTTCTGAGTTTTGCCCCAAAATAAGGAGAATTTCTGTCTTTTTGCCCCAACACATAGGGAATTTCTACCTTTTTGCCCGACAATTAGGGGAATTTCTGCAATTTTGCTCCAAAATACGGGGAATTTCTGCCTTTTTGCCCGAAAATAAGAAGAATGCATACCTTTTTGCCATAAAAAAAGGAAATTTCTTCATTTTTGCTCCAAAATAAGGAAAATTTCTGCTTTTTTGCCTCTAAATAAGTGGTATTTCTGTCTTTTTCCTCCAAAACAAAGGGAATTTCTGTCTTTTTTGCCCCAAAATATGGAAAATTTCTTACTTATTACCCTGAAATAAGTGAAATTTCTGCAATTTTGCCCCAAAATAAGCGAAATTTCGGCAGTTTTACCCCCAAATAAGGGGAATTTCACCCTTTTTACCTCAAAATAAAGGGAATTTCTGCATTTTTGCCACAATATATTAGGAATTTCTGCCTTTTTGCCCCAAAATAAGGAAAATTTCTGCCTTTTTTCCCTGAAATAAGTGAAATTTCCGCAAGTTTGGCCCAAAATAAGTGAAATTTCTGCCTTTTTGCCCCCAAATAAGGGGAATTTTAGCCTTTTTACCTCAAAATAAGGGGAATTTCTGCATTTTTGCCACAAAATATGGGAAATTTCTGCCTTTTTGCCCCAAAATAATGAAAATTTCTCCATTTTTTCCCTGAAATAAGTGAAATTTCTGAAATTTTGCCCCAAAATAAGTGAAATTTCTGCAATTTTGCCCCAAAATAAAGGAAATTTCTGGAATTTTGTACCAAAATAAAAGAAATTTCTGCCTTTTTGCTTCAAAATTAGAAAATTTCTGCTTTTTTTCTGAAATAAGTGAAATTTCTGAAATTTTTCCCCAAAATAAGTGAAATTTCTACAATTTTGCCCCAAAATAAGTGAAATTTCTGGAATTTTGCCTCAAAATAATTGGAATTTCTGAGTTTTGACCCAAAATAAGGAGAATTTCTGTCTTTTTGCCTCAACATATAGAAAATTTCTGCCTTTTTGCCCCACAATTAGGGCAATTTCTGCAATTTTCTCCAAAATACGGGGAATTTCTGCCTTTTTGCCCGAAAATAAGATGAATGCATACCTTTTTGCCATAAAAAAGGAAAATTTCTTCATTTTTGCTCTAATATAAGGGGATTTTCTGCTTTTATGCCTCTAAATATGTAGAATTTCTGTCTTTGTCCCCTAATACAAATAGAATTTCTGTCTTTTTGCCCCAAAATAAGGAAAATTTCTGACTTATTACCCTGAAATAAGTTAAATTTCTGCAATTTTGCCCCAAAATAAGTGAAATTTCTGCAATTTTGCCCCAAAATAAGTGAAATATCTGAAATTTTGCCCCAAAATTAGTGGAATTTCTGAGTTTTGACCAAAAATATGGAGAATTTCTGTCTTTTTGCCCCAACATATAGGGAATTTCTGCCTTTTTGCCCCACAATTAGGGGAATTTCTGCAATTTTGCTCCAAAATACGGGTAATTTCTTCCTTTTTGCGCGAAAATAAGTAGAATGCATAACTTTTTGCCATAAAAAAAGGGAAATTTTTGCAATTTTGCTCCAAAATAAGGGGAATTTTTGCTTTTCTGCCTCTAAATAACTAGAATTTCTGTCTTTTTCCCCCAAAACAAAGGTAATTTCTGTCTTTTTTGCCCAAAAATAAGGAAAATTTCTGACTTATTACCCTGAAGTAAGTGAAATTTATGCAATTTTGCCCCAAAATAAGGGGAATTTCTGCTTTTTTGTCTCTAAATAAGTGGAATTTATGTATTTTTCCCCCCAAACAAAGGGAATTTCTGTCTTTTTTGCGCAAAATAAGGAAAATTTCTGACTTATTACTATGAAATAAGGGAAATTTCTGAAATTTTGCCCCAAATAAGGGAAATTTCTTCCTTTTTGCCCCCAAATAAGGGGGATTTTAGCCTTTTTACCTCAAAATAAGGGGAATTTCTGCAATTTTGCTACAAAATATTAGGAATTTCTGCATTTTTTCCCCAAAATAAAAAAAAATTTCTGCCTTTTTTCACTGAAGTAAGTAAAATTTCTGCAATTTTGCCCCAAAATAAGTGAAATTTCTGCAATTTTGTCCCAAAATAAGGGAAATCTCTGGAATTTTGCCCCAAAATAAGTGGAAGTTCTGAGTTTTTCCCCAAAATAAGGAGAATTTCTGTTTTTTGCCCTAACATATAGGGAATTTCTGCCTTTTTGCCCCACAATAAGAGGAATTTCTGCAATTTTGCTCCAAAATACAGAGAATTTCTGCCTTTTTGCCTGAAAATAAGAAGAATGCATACCTTTTTGCCATAAAAAAGGGAAATTTCTTCATTTTTGCTCCAAAATAAGGGGAATTTCTGCTTTTTTGCCTCTAAATATGTGGAATATCTGTCTTTTTCCCATAAAACAAATGGAATTTCAGTTTTTTTGCCCCAAAATAAAGAAAAATTCTGACTTATTACCCTGAAGTAAGTAAAATTTCTGCAATAATGCCCCAAAATAAAAAAAAATTTCTGCCTTTTTGCACCCTATTAAGGAGAATTTCAGCCTTTTTACCTCAAAATATGGGGAATTTCTAAATTTTTGCCACAAAATATTAGGAATTTCTGCTTTTTGCCCCAAAATAAGGAAAATTTCTGCCTTTTTTCCCTGAAATAATTGAAATTTCTGCAATTTTGCCCCAAAATAAGTGAAATTTCTGCAAATTTGCTTCAAATAAGTGAAATTTCTGCAATTTTGCCCCAAAATAAGGGAAATTTCTGGAATTTTGCCCCAAAATAAGTGGAATTTCTGAGTTTTGCCCCAAAATAAGGAGAATTTCTGTTTTTTGCCCCAACATATAGAGATTTTCTGCATTTTTGCCCCACAATTAGGGGAATTTCTGCAATTTTTATTCCAAAATACGGGGAATTTCTGCCTTTTTGCCCGAAAATAAAAGAATGCATACCTTTTTGCCATTAGAAAGGAAAATTTCTTCATTTTTGCTCCAAAATAAGGGGAATTTCTGCTTTTTTGCCTCTAAATAAGTAGAATTTCTGTCTTTCTCCCCCAAAACAAAGGGAATTTCTGTCTTTTTTGCCTTAAAATAAGGAAAAATTCTGACTTATTACCCTGAAGTAAGTGAAATTTATGCAATTTTGCCCTAAAATAAGGGAATTTTCTGCGTTTTTGTTTACAAAATAAGGGGAATTTCAGCCATTTTACCTCAAATTAGGGGAATTTCTGCATATTTACCCTCTATTAAGGAAATTTCAGTATTTTTACCTCAAAATAAGGGGAATTTATTCATTTTTGCCACAAAATATTAGGAATTTCTGCCTTTTTGGCCCAAAATAAGAAAATTTCTGCTTTTTTTTCTCTGAAATAAGTGAAATTTCTGCAATTTTCCCCCAAAATAAGTGAAATTTCTACAATTTTGCCCCAAATTAAGGGAAATTTCTGGAATTTTCCCCACAAAATGGAATTTCTGAGTTTTGCCACAAAATAAGAAGAATTTCTGTTTTTTTGCCCCAACATATAGAGAATTTCTGCCTTTTTGCCCTACAATTAGGCAAATTTCTGCAATTTTGCTCCAAAATACGGGGAATTTCTGCCTTTTTGCCCGAAAATAAGAAGAATGCATACCTTTTTGCAATAAAAAATGGAAATTTCTTCATTTTTGCTCTAAAATAAAAGGAATTTCTGCTTTTTGGCCTCTAAATAAGTAGAATTTCTGTCTTTTTCCCTCAAAACAAAGAAAATTCCTGTCTTTTTTGCCCCAAAATAAGGAAAATTTCTGACTTATTACCCTGAAGTAAGTGAAATTTCTGCAATTTTTCCCTAAAATAAGAAAAATTTCTGCCTTTTTGCCCCCTATTAAGGGGAATTTCAGGCTTTTTACCTCAAAATAAGGGGAATTTCTGAATTTTGACACAAAATATTAGGAATTTCTGCCTTTTTGCCCCAAAATAAGAAAATTTCTGCTTTTTTTCCCTGAAATAAGTGAAATTTCTGCAATTATGCCCCAAAATAAGTGAAATTTCTGCAATTTTGCCCCAAAATAAAGGAAATTTCTGGAATTTTGCCCCAAAATAATGGAATTTCTGAGTTTTGCCCCAAAATAAGGAGAATTTCTGTCTTTTTGCCCCAACATATAGAGAATTTCTGCCTTTTTGCCCCACAATTAGGCAAATTTCTGCAATTTTGCTCCAAAATACCGTGAATTTTTGCCTTTTTGCCCGAAAATAAGAAGAATGCATACCTTTTTGCCATAAAAAAGGGAAATTTCTTCATTTTTGCTTCAAAATAAGGGAAATTTCTGCTTTTTTGCCTCTAAATAACTGGAATTTCTGTCTTTTCCCCCAAAACAAAGAATATTCCTGTCTTTTAAGCCCCAAAATAAGGAAAATTTCTGACTTATAACCCTGAAATAAGTGAAATTTCTGCACTTTTGCCCCAAAATAAGTGAAATTTCTGAAATTTTGCCCCAAAATAAGGGAAATTTCTGCAATTTTGCCCCAAAATAATTGAAATTTCTGAGTTTTGCCCAAAAATGAGAAGAATTTCTGTATTTTGCCCCAACATATAAGGAATTTCTGCCTTTTTGCTCCACAATTAGGCAAATTTCTGCAATTTTGCACCAAAATACGGGGAATTTCTGCCTTTTTGCCCGAAAATAAAAAGAATGAATACCTTTTTGCCATAAAAAAGAGAAATTTCTTCATTTTTGCTCCAAAATAAGGGGAATTTCTGGTTTTTTGCCTCTAAATCAGTGGAATTTCTGTCTTTTTCCCCCAAAACAAAGAAAATTCCTGTCTTTTTTGCCCCAAAATAAGAAAAATTTCTGACTTATTACGCTGAAATAAGTGAAATTTCTGAAATTTTGCCCCAAAATAAGTGAAATTTCTGCAATTTTGGCCCAAAATAAGGGAAATTTCTGGAATTTTGCCCCAAAAAAGTGGAATTTCTAGGTTTTGCCCCAAAATAAGGAGAATTTCTGTCTTTTTGGCCCAAAATATAGGCAATTTCTGCATTTTTGCCCCACAATTATGGGAATTTCTGCAATTTTCCTCCAAAATACAGAGAATTTCTGCCTTTTTGCCCCCTATTAAGGGGAATTTCAGCCTTTTTACCTCAAAATAAGGGGAATTTCTAAATTTTTGCCACAAAATATTAGGAATTTCTGCTTTTTGCCCCAAAATAAGGAAAATTTCTGCCTTTTTTCCCTGAAATAAGTGAAATTTCTGCAATTTTGCCCCAAAATAAGTGTAATTTCTGCAAATCTGCCTTAAATAAGTGAAGTTTCTGCAATTTTGCCCCAAAATAAGGGAAATTTCTGGAATTTTGCCCCAAAATAAGTGCAATTTCTGAGTTTTGCCACAAAATAAGGAGAATTTCTGTATTTTTGCCCCAACATATAGAGATTTTCTGCATTTTTGCCCCACAATTAGGGGAATTTCTGCAATTTTTACTCCAAAATACGGGGAATTTCTGCCTTTTTGCCCGAAAATAAGAAGAATGCATACCTTTTTGCCATAAAAAAGGGAAATTTCTTCATTTTTGCTCCAAAATAAGGGGAATTTCTGCTTTTTTGCCTCTAAATAAGTAGAATTTCTGTCTTTTTCCCCCAAAACAAAGGGAATTTCTGTCTTTTTTGCCCCAAAATAAGGAAAAATTCTGACTTATTACCCTGAAGTAAGTGAAATTTATGCAATTTTGCCCTAAAATAAGGGAATTTTCTGCGTTTTTGTTTACAAAATAAGGGGAATTTCAGCCATTTTACCTCAAATTAGGGGAATTTCTGCATATTTACCCTCTATTAAGGGAATTTCAGTATTTTTACCTCAAAATAAGGGGAATTTATGCATTTTTGCAACAAAATATTAGGAATTTCTGCCTTTTTGGCCCAAAATAAGAAAATTTCTGCTTTTTTTTCTCTGAAATAAGTGAAATTTCTGCAATTTTCCCCCAAAATAAGTGAAATTTCTACAATTTTGCCCCAAATTAAGGGAAATTTCTGGAATTTTGCCCCAAAAAAATGGAATTTCTGAGTTTTGCTCCAAAATAAGGAGAATTTCTGTCTTTTTGCCCCAACATATAGAGAATTTCTGCCTTTTTGCCCTACAATTAGGCAAATTTCTGCAATTTTGCTCCAAAATACGGGGAATTTCTGCCTTTTTGCCCGAAAATAAGAAGAATGCATACCTTTTTGCCATAAAAAATGGAAATTTCTTCATTTTTGCTCTAAAATAAAAGGAATTTCTGCTTTTTGGCCTCTAAATAAGTAGAATTTCTGTCTTTTTCCCCCAAAACAAAGAAAATTCCTGTCTTTTTTGCCCCAAAATAAGGAAAATTTCTGACTTATTACCCTGAAGTAAGTGAAATTTCTACAATTTTGCCCTAAAATAAGAAAAATTTCTGCCTTTTTGCCCCCTATTAAGGGGAATTTCAGCCTTTTTACTTCAAAATAAGGGGAATTTCTGAATTTTGACACAAAATATTAGGAATTTCTGCCTTTTTGCCCCAAAATAAGAAAATTTCTGCTTTTTTTCCCTGAAATAAGTGAAATTTCTGCAATTATGCCCCAAAATAAGTGAAATTTCTGCAATTTTGCCCCAAAATAAGGGAAATTTCTGGAATTTTGCCCCAAAATAATGGAATTTCTGAGTTTTGCCCCAAAATAAGGAGAATTTCTGTCTTTTTGCCCCAACATATAGAGAATTTCTGCCTTTTTGCCCCACAATTAGGCAAATTACTGCAATTTTGCTCCAAAATACCGTGAATTTTTGCCTTTTTGCCCGAAAATAAGAAGAATGCGTACCTTTTTGCATGAAAAAGGGAAATTTCTTCATTTTTGCTTCAAAATAAGGGGAATTTCTGCTTTTTTGCCTCTAAATAAGTGGAATTACTGTCTTTTCCCCCAAAACAAAAAAAAATTCCTGTCTTTTTTGCCCCAAAATAAGAAAAATTTCTGACTTATTACCATGAAATAAGTGAAATTTCTGCAATTTTGCCCCAAAATAAGTGAAATTTCTGCAATTTTGCCCCAAAATAAAGGAAATTTCTGCAATTTTGCCCCAAAATAAGTGGAATTTCTGAGTTTTGCCCCAAAATGAGGAGAATTTCTGTATTTTGCCCCAACATATAGGGATTTTCTGCCTTTTTGCCCCACAATTAGGCAAATTTCTGAAATTTTGCACCAAAATACGGGGAATTTCTGCCTTTTTGCCCGAAAATAAGAAGAATGAATACCTTTTTGCCATAAAAAAGGGAAATTTCTTCATTTTTGATCAAAATAAGGGGAATTTCTGGTTTTTTGCCTCTAAATCAGTGGAATTTCTGTCTTTTTCCCCCAAAACAAAGAAAATTCTTGTTTTTTGGCCCCAAAATAAGAAAAATTTCTGACTTATTACCCTGAAATAAGTGAAATTTCTGCAATTTTGCCCCAAAATAAGTGAAATTTCTGCAATTTAGGCCCAAAATAAGGGAAATTTCTGGAATTTTGCCCCAAAAAAGTGGAATTTCTAGGTTTTGCCCCAAAATAAGGAGAATTTCTGTCTTTTTGCCCCAACATATAGGCAATTTCTGCATTTTTGCCCCACAATTATGGGAATTTCTGCAATTTTGCTCCAAAATACAGAGAATTTCTGCCTTTTTGCCCGAAAATAAAAAGAATGCATACCTTTTTGCCGTAAAAAAGGGAAATTTCTTCATTTTTGCTCCAAAATAAGGGGAATTTCTGCTTTTTTGCCTCTAAATATGTGGAATATCTGTTTTTTTCCCCTAAAACAAATGGAATTTCAGTTTTTTTGCCCCAAAATAAAGAAAAATTCTGACTTATTACCCTGAAGTAAGTAAAATTTCTGCAATTGTGCCCCAAAATAAGTGAAATTTCTGAAATTTGTCCCAGAATAAGGGAAATTTCTGGAATTTTGCCCCAAAATAAGTGGAATTTCAGAGTTTTGCCCCAAAATAAGGAGAATTTCTGTCTTTTTGCCCCAACATATAGGGAATTTCTGCCTTTTTGCACCACAATTAGGGGAATTTCTTCAATTTGCTCCAAAATATGGGGAATTTCTGCCTTTTTGCCTGAAAATAAGAAGAATGCATACCATTTTGCCATCAAAAAAAATTTTTTTCATTTTTGCTCCAAAATAAGGGGAATTTCTGCTTTTTTGCCTCTAAATAAGTGGAATTTCTGTCGTTTTCCCCCAAAACAAAGGGAATTTCTGTCTTTTTTGCCCCAAAATAATGAAAAGTTCTGACTTAAAACCCTGAAGTAAGTGAAATTTCTGCAATTTTGCCCCAAAATATGGAAGATTTCTTCATTTTTGCCCCCAAATAAGGGGAATTTCAGCCTTTTAACCTCAAAATAAGGGGTATTTCTGCTTTTTTGCCACAAAATATTAGGAATTTCTGCTTTTTGCCCCAAAATAAGGAAAATTTCTGCTCTTATTCCCTGAAATAAGTGAAATTTCTGCAATTTTGATTCAAAATAAGTGAAATTTCTGCAATTTTGCCCCCAAATAAGTGAAATTTCTGCAATTTTGCCCTAAAATAAGTGAAATTTCTGCAATTTTGCCCCAAAATAAGGGAAATTTTTGATATTTTGCCCCAAAATAAGTGGAATTTCTGAGTTTTGCCCCACAATAATTAGAATTTCTTTCTTTTTGCCCCAACATATAGAGATTTTCTGAATTTTTGCCTCACAATTAGGGGAATTTCTGCAATTTTGCTCCAAATACGGGGAATTTCTGCCTTTTTGCCCGAAAATAAGTAGAATGCATACCTTTTTGCCATAAGAAAGGGAAATTTCTTTATTTTTGCTCCAAAATAAGGGGAATTTCTGCTTTTTTGCCTCTAAATAAGTGGAATTTCTGTCTTTTTCCCCCAAAACAAAAGGAATTTCTGTCTTTTTTGCCCCAAAATAAGGAAAAATTCTGACTTATTACCCTGAAGTAAGTGAAATTTCGGCAATTTTACCCCAAAATAAGGGAAATTTCTGCGTTTTTGTTTCCAAAATAAGGGGAATTTCAGCCATTTTACCTCAAATTAGGAGAATTTCTGCATATTTACCCCCTATTAAGGGGAATTTCAGCATTTTTACCTCAAAATAAGGGGAATTTCTGCATTTTTGCCACAAAATATTAGGAATTTCTGCCTTTTTGGCCCAAAATAAGAAAATTTCTGCTTTTTTTCCCTGAAATAAGTGAAATTTCTGCAATTATGCCCCAAAATAAGTGAAATTTCTGCAATTTTGCCCCAAAATAAGGGAAATTTCTGGAATTTTGCCCCAAAAAATGGAATTTCTGAGTTTTGCCCCAAAATAAGGAGAATTTCTGTCTTTTTGCCCCAACATATAGAGAATTTCTGCCTTTTTGCTCTACAATTAGGCAAATTTCTGCAATTTTGCTCCAAAATACGGGGAATTTCTGCCTTTTTGCCCGAAAATAAGAAGAATGCATACCTTTTTGCCATAAAAAAAAAAGTTCTTCATTTTTGCTCCAAAATAAAAGGAATTTCTGCTTTTTTGCCACTAAATAAGTGGAATTTCTGTCTTTTTCCCCCAAAACAAAGAAAATTCCTGTCTTTTTTGCCCCAAAATAAGGAAAATTTCTGGAATTTTGCCCCAAAATAAGTGGAATTTCTGAGTTTTGCCCCAAAATAAGGAGAATTTCTGTCTTTTTTCCCCAACATATAGGCAATTTCTGCCATTTTGCCCCACAATTATGAGAATTTCTGCAATTTTACTCCAAAATACGGAGAATTTCTGCATTTTTGCCCCAAAATAAGAAGAATGCATACCTTTTTGCCATAAAAAAGGGAAATTTCTTCATTTTTGCTCCAAAATAAGGGGAATTTCTGATTTTTTGCCTCTAAATAAGTGGAATATCTGTCTTTTTCTCCTAAAACAAATGGAATTTCTGTCTTTTTTGCCCCAAAAATAATGAAAAATTCTGACTTATTACCCTTAAGTAAGTGAAATTTCTGCAATTTTGCCCTAAAATAAGAAAAATTTCTTCTTTGGCCCCCTATTAAGGGGAATTTCAGCCTTTTTACCTCAAAATAAGGGGAATTTCTGCATTTTTGACACATAATATTAGGAATTTCTGCCTTTTTGCCCCAAAATAAGAAAATTTCTGTTTTTTTTCCTGAAATAAGTGAAATTTCTGCAATTTTGCCCCAAAATAAAGGAAATTTCTGCAATTTTGCCCCAAAATAAGGGAAATTTCTGGAATTTTGCCCCCAAAAATAGAATTCCTGAGTTTTGCCCCAAAATAAGGAGAATTTCTGTCTTTTTGCCCCAACATATAGAGAATTTCTGCCTTTTTGCCCTACAATTAGGCAAATTTCTGCAATTTTGCTCCAAATACGGGGAATTTCTGCCTTTTTGCCCGAAAATAAGAAGAATGCATACCGTTTTGCCATAAAAAAGGGAAATTTCTTCATTTTTGCTCCAAAATAAAAAGAATTTCTGCTATTTTGCTTCTAAATAATTGGAATTTCTGTCTTTTTCCCCCAAAACAAAGAAAATTCCTCTCTTTTTTGCCCCAAAATAAGGAAAATTTCTGACTTATTACCCTGAAATACGTGAAATTTCTGCAATTTTGTGCCAAAATAAGAGAAATTTCTGGAATTTTGCCCCAAAATAAGTGGAATTTCTGAGTTTTGCCCCAAAATAAGGAGAATTTCTGTCTTTTTGCCCCAACATATAGGCAATTTGTGCCTTTTGGCCCCACAATTACGGGAATTTCTGCAATTTTGCTCCAAAATACAGAGAATTTCTGCCTTTTTGCCTGAAAATAAGAAAAATGCATACCTTTTTGCCATAAAAAGGAGAAATTTCTTCATTTTTGCTCCAAAATAAGGGGAATTTTTGCTTTTTTGCCTCTAAATAAGGGGAATATCTGTCTTTTTCCCCTAAAACAAATAGAATTTCTGTCATTTTGCCCCAAAATAATGAAAAATTCTGACTTATTACCCTGAACTAAGTGAAATTTCTGCAATTTTCCCCTAAAATAAGAAAAATTTCTGCCTTTTTGCCCCCTATTAAGGAGAATTTCAGCTTTTTTACCTCAAAATAAGGGGAATTTCTGCATTTTTGACACAAAATATTAGGAATTTCTGCCTCTTTGCCCCAAAATAAGAAAATTTCTGCTTTTTTTCCCTGAAATAAGTGAAATTTCTCCAATTATGCCCCAAAATAAGTTAAATTTCTGCAATTTTGCCCCAAAATAAGGGAAATTTCTGCAATTTTGCCCAAAAATAAGGGAAATTTCTGGAATTTTGCCCCAAAATAAGTGGAATTTCTGAGTTTTGCCCTAAAATAAAGAGAATTTCTGTCTTTTTGCCCCAGCATATAGAGATTTTCTGCATTTTTGCCCCACAATTAGGGGAATTTCTGCAATTTTGCTCCAAAATACGGGGAATTTCTGCTTTATTTCCCGAAAATAAGAAGAATGCATACATTTTGCCATAAAAAAGGGAAATTTCTTCATTTTTGCTCCAAAATAAGGGCAATTTCTGCTTTTTTGCCTCTAAATAAGTGGAATTTCTGTCTTTTTCCCCCAAAACAAGGGGAATTTCTTTCTTTTATGCCCCAAAATAAGGAAAAATTCTGAATTATTACCCTGAAGTATGTGAAATTTCTGGAATTTTGCCCCAAAATAAGGTACATTTCTGCGTTTTTGTTTCCAAAATAAATGGAATTTCAGCCATTTTACCTCAAATTAGGGGAATTTCTGCATATTTACCCCCTATTAAGAGGAATTTCAGCCTTTTTACCTAAAAATAATAGGAATTTCTGCATTTTTGCCACAAAATATTAGGAATTTCTGCCCTTTGGCCCAAAATAAGAAAATTTCTGCTTTTTTTCCCTGAAATAAGTGAAATTTCTGTAATTTTGCCCCAAAATAAGTGAAATTTCAGCAATTTTGCCACAAAATAAGGGAAATTTCTGGAATTTTGCCCCAAAATAATGGAATTTCTGAGTTTTGCCCCAAAATAAAAAGAATTTCTGTCTTTTTGCCCCAACATATAGAGAATTTCTGCCTTTTTGCCCTACAATTAGGCAAATTTCTGCAATTTTGCTCCAAAATACGGGGAATTTCTGCCTTTTTGCCCTAAAATAAGAAGAATGCATACCTTTTTGCCATGAAAAAAAGAAATTTCTTCATTTTTGCTCCAAAATAAGGGGAATTTCTGCTTTTTTGCCTCTAAATAAGTAGAATTTCTGTCTTTTCCCCCAAAACAAAGAAAATTCCTGTCTTTTTTGCCCCAAAATAATGAAAATTTCTGACTTATTACCCTGAAATAAGTGAAATTTCTGCAATTTTGCCCTAAAATAAGTGAAATATCTGCACTTTTTCCCAAAATAATGGAAATTTCTGGAATTTTGCCCCAAAATAAGTGGAATTTCTGAGTTTTGCCCCAAAATAAGGAGAATTTCTGTCTTTTTGCCCCAACATATAGGGAATTTCTGCCTTTTTGCACCACAATTAGGGGAATTTCTGCAATTTTGCTACAAAATACGGGGAATTTCTGCCTTTTTGCCTGAAAATAAGAAGAATGCATACCTTTTTGCCATCAAAAAAGAAAATTTTTTCATTTTTGCTCCAAAATAAGGTGAATTTCTGCTTTTTTGCCTCTAAATAAGTGGAATATCTGTCTTTTTCCCCCAAAACAAAGGGAATTTCGGTCTTTTTTGCCCCAAAATAAGGAAAAATTCTGACTTATTACCCTAAAGTAAGTGAAATTTCTGCAATTTTGCCCCAAAATATTGGAAATTTTTTACTTTTTGCCCCCAAATAAGGGGAATTTCAGCCTTTTTACCTCAAAATAAGGGGAATTTCTGCTTTTTTGCCACAAAATATTAGGAATTTCTGCTTTTTGCCCTAAAATAAGGAAAATTTCTCCATTTTTCCCTGAAAAAAGTGAAATTTTTGCAATTTTGCCCCAAAATAATTGAAATTTCTGCAATTTTGCAACAAAATAAGTGAAATTTCTGCAATTTTGCCCCAAAATAAGGGAAATTTCTGGAATTTTGCCCCAAAATAAGTGGAATTTCTGAGTTTTGCCCCAAAATAAGGAGAATTTCTGTCTTTTTGATCCAACATATAGAGATTTTCTGCATTTTTGCCCCACAATTAGGAGAATTTCTGCAATTTTGCTCCAAAATACGGCGATATTCTGCCTTTTTGCCTGAAAATAAGAAGAATGCATACCTTTTTGCCATAAGAAAGGGAAATTTCTTCATTTTTCCTCCAAAATAAGGGGAATTTCTGCTTTTTTGACTCTAAATAAGTGGAATTTCTGTCTTTTTCCCCCAAAACAAAGGGAATTTCTTTCTTTTTTGCCCCAAAATAAAGAAAAATTCTGACTTATTACCCTGAAGTAAGTGAAATTTCTGCAATTTTGCCCCAAAATAAAGGAAATTTTTGTGTTTTTGTTTCCAAAATAAGGGGATTTCAGCCATTTTACCTCAAATTAGGGGAATTTCTGCATATTTACTCCCTATTAAAGGGAATTTAAGCATTTTTACTTCAAAATAAGGGGAATTTATGCATTTTTGCCACAAAATATTAGGAATTTCTGCCTTTTTGGCCCAAAATAAGAAAATTTCTGCTTTTTATCCCTGAAATAACTGAAATTTCTGCAATTTTGCCCCAAAATAAGTGAAATTTCTGCAATTTTGCCCCAAAATAAGGGAAATTTCTGGAATTTTGCCCCCAAAAATAGAATTCCTGAGTTTTGCCCCAAAATAAGGAGAATTTCTGTCTTTTTGCCCCAAAATATAGAGAATTTCTGCCTTTTTGCCCTACAATTAGGCAAATTTCTGCAATTTTGCTCCAAAATACGGGGAATTTCTGCCTTTTTGCCCGAAAATAAGAAGAATGCATACCGTTTTGCCATAAAAATGGGAAATTTCTTCATTTTTGCTCCAAAATAAAAAGAATTTCTGCTATTTTGCCTCTAAATAAGTGGAATTTCTGTCTTTTTCCCCCAAAACAAAGAAAATTCCTGTCTTTTTTGCCCCAAAATAAGGAAAATTTCTGACTTATTACCCTGAAATAAGTGAAATTTCTGCAATTTTGTGCCAAAATAAGTGAAATTTCTGCAATTTTGCCCCAAAATAAGAGAAATTTCTGGAATTTTGCCCCAAAATAAGTGGAATTTCTGAGTTTTGCCCCAAAGTAAGGAGAATTTCTGTCTTCTTGCCCCAACATATAGGCAATTTGTGCCTTTTGGCCCCACAATTATGAGAATTTCTGCAATTTTGCTCCAAAATACGGAGAATTTCTGCCTTTTTGCCTGAAAATAAGAAAAATGCATACCTTTTTGCCATAAAAAGGAGAAATTTCTTCATTTTTTCTCCAAAATAAGGAAAATTTCTGCTTTTTTGCCTCTAAATAAGGGGAATATCTGTCTTTTTCCCCTAAAACAAATAGAATTTCTGTCTTTTTGCCCCAAAATAATGAAAAATTCTGACTTATTACCCTGAACTAAGTGAAATTTCTGCAATTTTCCCATAAATAAGAAAAATTTCTGCCTTTTTGCCCCCTATTAAAGAGAATTTAAGCCTTTTTACCTCAAAATAAGGGGAATTTCTGCATTTTTGACACAAAATATTAGGAATTTCTCCCTCTTTGCCCCAAAATAAGAAAATTTCTGCTTTTTTTCCCTGAAATAAGTGAAATTTCTCCAATTATGCCCCAAAATAAGTTAAATTTCGGCAATTTTGCCCCAAAATAAAGGAAATATCTGGAATTTTGCCCCAAAATAATGGAATTTCTGAGTTTTGCCCCAAAATAAGGAGAATTTCTGTCTTTTTGCCCCAACATATAGAGAATTTCTGCCTTTTTGCCCCACAATTAGGGGAATTTTTCCAATTTTGCTCCAAAATACCGTGAATTTTTGCCTTTTTGCCCGAAAATAAGAAGAATGCATACCTTTTTGCTATAAAAAAGGGAAATTTCTTCATTTTTGCTCCAAAATAAGGAAAATTTCTGCTTTTTTGCCTCTAAATAAGTGGAATTTCTGTCTTTTTCCCACAAAGCAAAGAAAATTCCTGTCTTTTTTGCCCCAAAATAAGGAAAATTTCTGACTTATTACCCTGAAATAAGTGAAATTTCTGCAATTTTGCCTCAAAATAAGTGAAATTTCTGCACTTTTGTCCCAAAATAAAAGAAATTTCTGGAATTATGCCCCAAAATAAGTGGAATTTCTGAGTTTTGCCCCAAAATAAGGAGAATTTCTGTCTTTTTGCCCCAACATATAGGGAATTTCTGCCTTTTTGCCCCACAATTAGGGGAATTTCTTCAATTTTGCTCCAAAATACGGGGAATTTCTGCCTTTTTGCCCGAAAATAAGAAGAATGCATACCTTTTTGCCATCAAAAAAGGAAAATCTTCATTTTTGATCCAAAATAAGGGGAATTTCTGCTTTTTTGCCTCTAAATAAGTGGAATTTCTGTCTTTTTCCCCCAAAACAAAGGGAATTTCGGTCTTTTTTGCCCCAAAATAAGGAAAAATTCTGACTTATTACCCTGACTTTAGTGAAATTTCTGCAATTTTGCCCCAAAATATGGGAAATTTCTGACTTTTTGCCCTCAAATAAGGGAAATTTCTGCCTTTTTACCTCAAAATAAGGGGAATTTCTGCATTTTTCCACAAAATATTAGGAATTTCTGCTTTTTGCCCCAAAATAAGGAAAATTTCTGCCTTTTTTTCTGAAATAAGTGAAATTTCTGCAATTTTGCCCCAAAATAAGTGAAATTTCTGCAATTTTGCCCCAAAATAAGTGAAATTTCTGCAATTTTGCCCCAAATTAACGGATATTTCTGGAATTTTGCCCCAAAATAAGTGGAATTTCTGAGTTTTGCCCCAAAATAAAGAGAATTTCTGTCATTTTGCCCCAACATATAGAGAATTTCTGCCTTTTTGCCCTACAATTAGGCAAATTTCTGCAATTTTGCTCCAAAATACGGGGAATTTCTGCCTTTTTGCCCGAAAATAAGAAGAATGCATAACTTTTTGACATAAAAAATGGAAATTTCTTCATTTTTGCTCTAAAATAAAAGGAATTTCTGCATTTTGTCCTCTAAATAAGTAGAATTTCTGTCTTTTTCCCCCAAAACAAAGAAAATTCCTGTCTTATTTGCCCCAAAATAAGGAAAATTTCTGACTTATTACCCTGAAGTAAGTGAAATTTCTGCAATTTTGCCCTAAAATAAGAAAAATTTCTGCCTTTTTGCCCCCTATTAAAGGGAATTTCAGCCTATTTACCTCAAAATAAGGGGAAATTCTGAATTTTGACACAAAATACTAGGAATTTCTGCCTTTTTGCCCCAAAATAAGAAAATTTCTGCTTTTTTTCCCTGAAATAAGTGAAATTTTTGCAATTATGCCCCAAAATAAGTGAAATTTCTGCAATTTTGCCCCAAAATAAGGGAAATTT
This sequence comes from Micromys minutus, assembly GCF_963924665.1. Classification (NCBI taxonomy): domain Eukaryota; kingdom Metazoa; phylum Chordata; class Mammalia; order Rodentia; family Muridae; genus Micromys; species Micromys minutus. Next base: position 1,154,503 of record NW_027667727.1, read on the forward strand.
CTGGAATTTTGCCCCAAAATAATGGAATTTCTGAGTTTTGCCCCAAAATAAGGAGAATTTCTGTCTTTTTGCCCCAACATATAGAGAATTTCTGCCTTTTTGCCCCACAATTAGGCAAATTTCTGCAATTTTGCTCTAAAATACCGTTAATTTTTGCCTTTTTGCCCGAAAATAAGAAGAATGCATACATTTTTGCCATAAAAAAGGGAAATTTCTTCATTTTTGCTTCAAAATAAGGGGAATTTCTGCTTTTTTGCCTATAAATAAGTGGAATTTCTGTATTTTCCCCCAAAACAAAGAATATTCCTGTCTTTTTTGCCCCAAAATAAGAAAAATTTCTGACTTATTACCCTGAAATAAGTGAAATTTCTGCAATTGTGCCCCAAAATAAGTGAAATTTCTGAACTTTTGTCCCAGAATAAGGGAAATTTCTGGAATTTTGCCCCAAAATAAGTGGAATTTCTGAGTTTTGCCCCAAAATAAGGAGAATTTCTGTCTTTTTGCCCCAACATATAGGGAATTTCTGCCTTTTTGCCCCACAATTAGGGGAATTTCTTCAATTTTGCTCCAAAATACGGGGAATTTCTGCCTTTTTGCCCGAAAATAAGAAGAATGCATACCTTTTTGCCATCAAAAAAGGAAAATCTTCATTTTTGATCCAAAATAAGGGGAATTTCTGCTTTTTTGCCTCTAAATAAGTGGAATTTCTGTCTTTTTCCCCCAAAACAAAGGGAATTTCGGTCTTTTTTGCCCCAAAATAAGGAAAAATTCTGACTTATTACCCTGACTTTAGTGAAATTTCTGCAATTTTGCCCCAAAATATGGGAAATTTCTGACTTTTTGCCCTCAAATAAGGGAAATTTCTGCCTTTTTACCTCAAAATAAGGGGAATTTCTGCATTTTTCCACAAAATATTAGGAAATTCTGCTTTTTGCCCCAAAATAAAGAGAATTTCTGTCATTTTGCCCCAACATATAGAGAATTTCTGCCTTTTTGCCCTACAATTAGGCAAATTTCTGCAATTTTGCTCCAAAATACGGGGAATTTCTGCCTTTTTGCCCGAAAATAAGAAGAATGCATACCTTTTTGCCATAAAAAATGGAAATTTCTTCATTTTTGCTCTAAAATAAAAGGAATTTCTGCATTTTGTCCTCTAAATAAGTAGAATTTCTGTCTTTTTCCCCCAAAACAAAGAAAATTCCTGTCTTATTTGCCCCAAAATAAGGAAAATTTCTGACTTATTACCCTGAAGTAAGTGAAATTTCTGCAATTTTGCCCTAAAATAAGAAAAATTTCTGCCTTTTTGCCCCCTATTAAAGGGAATTTCAGCCTTTTTACCTCAAAATAAGGGGAAATTCTGAATTTTGACACAAAATACTAGGAATTTCTGCCTTTTTGCCCCAAAATAAGAAAATTTCTGCTTTTTTTCCCTGAAATAAGTGAAATTTCTGCAATTATGCCCCAAAATAAGTGAAATTTCTGCAATTTTGCCCCAAAATAAGGGAAATTTCTGGAATTTTGCCCCAAAATAATGGAATTTCTGAGTTTTGCCCCAAAATAAGGAGAATTTCTGTCTTTTTGCCCCAACATATAGAGAATTTCTGCCTTTTTGCCCCACAATTAGGCAAATTTCTGCAATTTTGCTCTAAAATACCGTTAATTTTTGCCTTTTTGCCCGAAAATAAGAAGAATGCATACATTTTTGCCATAAAAAAGGGAAATTTCTTCATTTTTGCTTCAAAATAAGGGGAATTTCTGCTTTTTTGCCTATAAATAAGTGGAATTTCTGTATTTTCCCCCAAAACAAAGAATATTCCTGTCTTTTTTGCCCCAAAATAAGAAAAATTTCTGACTTATTACCCTGAAATAAGTGAAATTTCTGCAATTGTGCCCCAAAATAAGTGAAATTTCTGAACTTTTGTCCCAGAATAAGGGAAATTTCTGGAATTTTGCCCCAAAATAAGTGGAATTTCAGAGTTTTGCCCCAAAATAAGGAGAATTTCTGTCTTTTTGCCCCAACATATAGGGAATTTCTGCCTTTTTGCCCCACAATTAGGGGAATTTCTTCAATTTTGCTCCAAAATATGGGGAATTTCTGCCTTTTTGCCTGAAAATAAGAAGAATGCATACCATTTTGCCATCAAAAAAAAATTTTTTCATTTTTGCTCCAAAATAAGGGGAATTTCTGCTTTTTTGCCTCTAAATAAGTGGAATTTCTGTCGTTTTCCCCCAAAACAAAGGGAATTTCTGTCTTTTTTGCCCCAAAATAATGAAAAGTTCTGACTTAAAACCCTGAAGTAAGTGAAATTTCTGCAATTTTGCCCCAAAATATGGAAGATTTATTCATTTTTGCCCCCAAATAAGGGGAATTTCAGCCTTTTAACCTCAAAATAAGGGGTATTTCTGCTTTTTTGCCACAAAATATTAGGAATTTCTGCTTTTTGCCCCAAAATAAGGAAAATTTCTGCTCTTATTCCCTGAAATAAGTGAAATTTCTGCAATTTTGATTCAAAATAAGTGAAATTTCTGCAATTTTGCCCCCAAATAAGTGAAATTTCTGCAATTTTGCCCTAAAATAAATGAAATTTCTGCAATTTTGCCCCAAAATAAGGGAAATTTTTGATATTTTGCCCCAAAATAAGTGGAATTTCTGAGTTTTTCCCCACAATAATTAGAATTTCTTTCTTTTTGCCCCAACATATAGAGATTTTCTGAATTTTTGCCTCACAATTAGGGGAATTTCTGCAATTTTGCTCCAAATACGGGGAATTTCTGCCTTTTTGCCCGAAAATAAGTAGAATGCATACCTTTTTGCCATAAGAAAGGGAAATTTCTTTATTTTTGCTCCAAAATAAGGGGAATTTCTGCTTTTTTGCCTCTAAATAAGTGGAATTTCTGTCTTTTTCCCCCAAAACAAAAGGAATTTCTGTCTTTTTTGCCCCAAAATAAGGAAAAATTCTGACTTATTAACCTGAAGTAAGTGAAATTTCGGCAATTTTACCCCAAAATAAGGGAAATTTCTGCGTTTTTGTTTCCAAAATAAGGGGAATTTCAGCCATTTTACCTCAAATTAGGAGAATTTCTGCATATTTACCCCCTATTAAGGGGAATTTCAGCATTTTTACCTCAAAATAAGGGGAATTTCTGCATTTTTGCCACAAAATATTAGGAATTTCTGCCTTTTTGGCCCAAAATAAGAAAATTTCTGCTTTTTTTCCCTGAAATAAGTGAAATTTCTGCAATTATGCCCCAAAATAAGTGAAATTTCTGCAATTTTGGCCCAAAATAAGGGAAATTTCTGGAATTTTGACCCAAAAAATGGAATTTCTGAGTTTTGCCCCAAAATAAGGAGAATTTCTGTCTTTTTGCCCCAACATATAGAGAATTTCTGCCTTTTTGCTCTACAATTAGGAAAATTTCTGCAATTTTGCTCCAAAATACGGGGAATTTCTGCCTTTTTGCCCGAAAATAAGAAGAATGCATACCTTTTTGCCATTAAAAAAAAAAGTTCTTCATTTTTGCTCAAAAATAAAAGGAATTTCTGCTTTTTTGCCACTAAATAAGTGGAATTTCTGTATTTTTCCCCCAAAACAAAGAAAATTCCTGTCTTTTTTGCCCCAAAATAAGGAAAATTTCTGGAATTTTGCCCCAAAATAAGTGGAATTTCTGAGTTTTGCCCCAAAATAAGGAGAATTTCTGTCTTTTTGCCCCAACATATAGGCAATTTCTGCCTTTTTGCCCCACAATTATGAGAATTTCTGCAATTTTGCTCCAAAATACGGAGAATTTCTGCATTTTTGCCCCAAAATAAGAAGAATGCGTAACTTTTTGCCATAAAAAAGGGAAATTTCTTCATTTTTGCTCCAAAATAAGGGGAATTTCTGATTTTTTGCCTCTAAATAAGTGGAATATCTGTCTTTTTCTCCTAAAACAAATGGAATTTCTGTCTTTTTTGCCCCAAAAATAATGAAAAATTCTGACTTATTACCCTTAAGTAAGTGAAATTTCTGCAATTTTGCCCTAAAATAAGAAAAATTTCTTTTTTTGGCCCGCTATTAAGGGGAATTTCAGCCTTTTTACCTCAAAATAAGGGGAATTTCTGCATTTTTGACACATAATATTAGGAATTTCTGCCTTTTTGCCCCAAAATAAGAAAATTTCTGTTTTTTTTTCCTGAAATAAGTGAAATTTCTGCAATTTTGCCCCAAAATAAAGGAAATTTCTGCAATTTTGCCCCAAAATAAGGGAAATTTCTGGAATTTTGCCCCCAAAAATAGAATTCCTGAGTTTTGCCCCAAAATAAGGAGAATTTCTGTCTTTTTGCCCCAACATATAGAGAATTTCTGCCTTTTTGCCCTACAATTAGGCAAATTTCTGCAATTTTGCTCCAAATACGGGGAATTTCTGCCTTTTTGCCCGAAAATAAGAAGAATGCATACCGTTTTGCCATAAAAAAGGGAAATTTCTTCATTTTTGCTCCAAAATAAAAAGAATTTCTGCTATTTTGCTTCTAAATAAGTGGAATTTCTGTCTTTTTCCCCCAAAACAAAGAAAATTCCTCTCTTTTTTGCCCCAAAATAAGGAAAATTTCTGACTTAATACCCTGAAATACGTGAAATTTCTGCAATTTTGTGCCAAAATAAGTGAAATTTCTGCAATTTTGCCCCAAAATAAGAGAAATTTCTGGAATTTTGCCCCAAAATAAGTGGAATTTCTGAGTTTTGCCCCAAAATAAGGAGAATTTCTGTCTTTTTGCCCCAACATATAGGCAATTTGTGCCTTTTGGCCCCACAATTACGGGAATTTCTGCAATTTTGCTCCAAAATACAGAGAATTTCTGCCTTTTTGCCTGAAAATAAGAAAAATGCATACCTTTTTGCCATAAAAAGGAGAAATTTCTTCATTTTTGCTCCAAAATAAGGGGAATTTCTGCTTTTTTGCCTCTAAATAAGGGGAATATCTGTCTTTTTCCCCTAAAACAAATAGAATTTCTGTCATTTTGCCCCAAAATAATGAAAAATTCTGACTTATTACCCTGAACTAAGTGAAATTTCTGCAATTTTCCCCTAAAATAAGAAAAATTTCTGCCTTTTTGCCCCCTATTAAGGAGAATTTCAGCTTTTTTACCTCAAAATAAGGGGAATTTCTGCATTTTTGACACAAAATATTAGGAATTTCTGCCTCTTTGCCCCAAAATAAGAAAATTTCTGCTTTTTTTCCCTGAAATAAGTGAAATTTCTCCAATTATGCCCCAAAATAAGTTAAATTTCTGCAATTTTGCCCCAAAATAAGGGAAATTTCTGCAATTTTGCCCAAAAATAAGGGAAATTTCTGGAATTTTGCCCCAAAATAAGTGGAATTTCTAAGTTTTGCCCTAAAATAAAGAGAATTTCTGTCTTTTTGCCCCAGCATATAGAGATTTTCTGCATTTTTGCCCCACAATTAGGGGAATTTCTGCAATTTTGCTCCAAAATACGGGGAATTTCTGCTTTATTTCCCGAAAATAAGAAGAATGCATACATTTTGCCATAAAAAAGGGAAATTTCTTCATTTTTGCTCCAAAATAAGGGGAATTTCTGCTTTTTTGCCTCTAAATAAGTGGAATTTCTGTCTTTTTCCCCCAAAACAAGGGGAATTTCTTTCTTTTTTGCCCCAAAATAAGGAAAAATTCTGAATTATTACCCTGAAGTATGTGAAATTTCTGGAATTTTGCCCCAAAATAAGGTACATTTCTGCGTTTTTGTTTCCAAAATAAATGGAATTTCAGCCATTTTACCTCAAATTAGGGGAATTTCTGCATATTTACCCCCTATTAAGGGGAATTTCAGCCTTTTTACCTAAAAATAAGGGGAATTTCTGCATTTTTGCCACAAAATATTAGGAATTTCTGCCCTTTGGCCCAAAATAAGAAAATTTCTGCTTTTTTTCCCTGAAATAAGTGAAATTTCTGTAATTTTGCCCCAAAATAAGTGAAATTTCAGCAATTTTGCCACAAAATAAAGGAAATTTCTGGAATTTTGCCCCAAAATAATGGAATTTCTGAGTTTTGCCCCAAAATAAAAAGAATTTCTGTCTTTTTGCCCCAACATATAGAGAATTTCTGCCTTTTTGCCCTACAATTAGGCAAATTTCTGCAATTTTGCTCCAAAATATGGGGAATTTCTGCCTTTTTGCCCTAAAATAAGAAGAATGCATACCTTTTTGCCATGAAAAAAAGAAATTTCTTCATTTTTGCTCCAAAATAAGGGGAATTTCTGCTTTTTTGCCTCTAAATAAGTAGAATTTCTGTCTTTTCCCCCAAAACAAAGAAAATTCCTGTCTTTTTTGCCCCAAAATAATGAAAATTTCTGACTTATTACCCTGAAATAAGTGAAATTTCTGCAATTTTGCCCTAAAATAAGTGAAATATCTGCACTTTTTCCCAAAATAATGGAAATTTCTGGAATTTTGCCCCAAAATAAGTGGAATTTCTGAGTTTTGCCCCAAAATAAGGAGAATTTCTGTCTTTTTGCCCCAACATATAGGGAATTTCTGCCTTTTTGCACCACAATTAGGGGAATTTCTGCAATTTTGCTACAAAATACGGGGAATTTCTGCCTTTTTGCCTGAAAATAAGAAGAATGCATACATTTTTGCCATCAAAAAAGAAAATTTTTTCATTTTTGCTCCAAAATAAGGGGAATTTCTGCTTTTTTGCCTCTAAATAAGTGGAATATCTGTCTTTTTCCCCCAAAACAAAGGGAATTTCGGTCTTTTTTGCCCCAAAATAAGGAAAAATTCTGACTTATTACCCTAAAGTAAGTGAAATTTCTGCAATTTTGCCCCAAAATATTGGAAATTTTTTACTTTTTGCCCCCAAATAAGGGGAATTTCAGCCTTTTTACCTCAAAATAAGGGGAATTTCTGCTTTTTTGCCACAAAATATTAGGAATTTCTGCTTTTTGCCCCAAAATAAGGAAAATTTCTCCATTTTTTCCCTGAAATAAGTGAAATTTTTGCAATTTTGCCCCAAAATAAGTGAAATTTCTGCAATTTTGCAACAAAATAAGTGAAATTTCTGCAATTTTGCCCCAAAATAAGGGAAATTTCTGGAATTTTGCCCCAAAATAAGTGGAATTTCTGAGTTTTGCCCCAAAATAAGGAGAATTTCTGTCTTTTTGCCCCAACATATAGAGATTTTCTGCATTTTTGCCCCACAATTAGGAGAATTTCTGCAATTTTGCTCCAAAATACGGCGATATTCTGCCTTTTTGCCTGAAAATAAGAAGAATGCATACCTTTTTGCCATAAGAAAGGGAAATTTCTTCATTTTTGCTCCAAAATAAGGGGAATTTCTGCTTTTTTGCCTCTAAATAAGTGGAATTTCTGTCTTTTTCCCCCAAAACAAAGGGAATTTCTGTCTTTTTTGCCCCAAAATAAAGAAAAATTCTGACTTATTACCCTGAAGTAAGTGAAATTTCTGCAATTTTGCCCCAAAATAAAGGAAATTTTTGCGTTTTTGTTTCCAAAATAAGGGGATTTCAGCCATTTTACCTCAAATTAGGGGAATTTCTGCATATTTACTCCCTATTAAAGGGAATTTAAGCATTTTTACCTCAAAATAAGGGGAATTTATGCATTTTTGCCACAAAATATTAGGAATTTCTGCCTTTTTGGCCCAAAATAAGAAAATTTCTGCTTTTTATCCCTGAAATAACTGAAATTTCTGCAATTTTGCCCCAAAATAAGTGAAATTTCTGCAATTTTGCCCCAAAATAAGGGAAATTTCTGGAATTTTGCCCCCAAAAATAGAATTCCTGAGTTTTGCCCCAAAATAAGGAGAATTTCTGTCTTTTTGCCCCAACATATAGAGAATTTCTGCCTTTTTGCCCTACAATTAGGCAAATTTCTGCAATTTTGCTCCAAAATACGGGGAATTTCTGCCTTTTTGCCCGAAAATAAGAAGAATGCATACCGTTTTGCCATAAAAATGGGAAATTTCTTCATTTTTGCTCCAAAATAAAAAGAATTTCTGCTATTTTGCCTCTAAATAAGTGGAATTTCTGTCTTTTTCCCCCAAAACAAAGAAAATTCCTGTCTTTTTTGCCCCAAAATAAGGAAAATTTCTGACTTATTACCCTGAAATAAGTGAAATTTCTGCAATTTTGTGCCAAAATAAGTGAAATTTCTGCAATTTTGCCCCAAAATAAGAGAAATTTCTGGAATTTTGCCCCAAAATAAGTGGAATTTCTGAGTTTTGCCCCAAAGTAAGGAGAATTTCTGTCTTCTTGCCCCAACATATAGGCAATTTGTGCCTTTTGGACCCACAATTATGGGAATTTCTGCAATTTTGCTCCAAAATACTGAGAATTTCTGCCTTTTTGCCTGAAAATAAAAAAAATGCATACCTTTTTGCCATAAAAAGGAGAAATTTCTTCATTTTTGCTCCAAAATAAGGAAAATTTCTGCTTTTTTGCCTCTAAATAAGGGGAATATCTGTCTTTTCCCTTTAAAACAAATAGAATTTCTGTCTTTTTGCCCCAAAATAATGAAAAATTCTGACTTATTACCCTGAACTAAGTGAAATTTCTGCAATTTTCCCATAAATAAGAAAAATTTCTGCCTTTTTGCCCCCTATTAAGGAGAATTTAAGCCTTTTTACCTCAAAATAAGAGGAATTTCTGCATTTTTGACACAAAATATTAGGAATTTCTGCCTCTTTGCCCCAAAATAAGAAAATTTCTGCTTTTTTTCCCTGAAATAAGTGAAATTTCTCCAATTATGCCCCAAAATAAGTGAAATTTCTGCACTTTTGTCCCAAAATAAAAGAAATTTCTGGAATTTTGCCCCAAAATAAGTGGAATTTCTGAGTTTTGCCCCAAAATAAGGAGAATTTCTGTCTTTTTGCCCCAACATATAGGGAATTTCTGCATTTTTGCCCCACAATTAGGGGAATTTCTTCAATTTTGCTCCAAAATACGGGGAATTTCTGCCTTTTTGCCCGAAAATAAGAAGAATGCATAACTTTTTGCCATCAAAAAAGGAAAATCTTCATTTTTGATCCAAAATAAGGGGAATTTCTGCTTTTTTGCCTCTAAATAATTGGAATTTCTGTCTTTTTTCCCCAAAACAAAGGGAATTTCGGTCTTTTTTGCCCCAAAATAAGGAAAAATTCTGACTTATTACCCTGACTTTAGTGAAATTTCTGCAATTTTGCCCCAAAATATGGGAAATTTCTGACTTTTTGCCCTCAAATAAGGGAAATTTCAGCCTTTTTACCTCAAAATAAGGGGAATTTCTGCATTTTTGCCACAAAATATTAGGAATTTCTGCTTTTTGCCCCAAAATAAGGAAAATTTCTGCCTTTTTTCCTGAAATAAGTGAAATTTCTGCAATTTTGCCCCAAAATAAGTGAAATTTCTGCAATTTTGCCCCAAAATAAGTGAAATTTCTGCAATTTTGCCCCAAATTAACGGATATTTCTGGAATTTTGCCCCAAAATAAGTGGAATTTCTGAGTTTTGCCCCAAAATAAAGAGAATTTCTGTCATTTTGCCCCAACATATAAAGATTTTCTGCATTTTTGCCCCACAATTAGGGGAATTTCTGCAATTTTGCTACAAAATACGGGGAATTTCTGCCTTTTTGCCTGAAAATAAGAAGAATGCATACATTTTTGCCATCAAAAAAGAAAATTTTTTCATTTTTGCTCCAAAATAAGGGGAATTTCTGCTTTTTTGCCTCTAAATAAGTGGAATATCTGTCTTTTTCCCCCAAAACAAAGGGAATTTCGGTCTTTTTTGCCCCAAAATAAGGAAAAATTCTGACTTATTACCCTAAAGTAAGTGAAATTTCTGCAATTTTGCCCCAAAATATTGGAAATTTTTTACTTTTTGCCCCCAAATAAGGGGAATTTCAGCCTTTTTACCTCAAAATAAGGGGAATTTCTGCTTTTTTGCCACAAAATATTAGGAATTTCTGCTTTTTGCCCCAAAATAAGGAAAATTTCTCCATTTTTTCCCTGAAATAAGTGAAATTTTTGCAATTTTGCCCCAAAATAAGTGAAATTTCTGCAATTTTGCAACAAAATAAGTGAAATTTCTGCAATTTTGCCCCAAAATAAGGGAAATTTCTGGAATTTTGCCCCAAAATAAGTGGAATTTCTGAGTTTTGCCCCAAAATAAGGAGAATTTCTGTCTTTTTGCCCCAACATATAGAGATTTTCTGCATTTTTGCCCCACAATTAGGAGAATTTCTGCAATTTTGCTCCAAAATACGGCGATATTCTGCCTTTTTGCCTGAAAATAAGAAGAATGCATACCTTTTTGCCATAAGAAAGGGAAATTTCTTCATTTTTGCTCCAAAATAAGGGGAATTTCTGCTTTTTTGCCTCTAAATAAGTGGAATTTCTGTCTTTTTCCCCCAAAACAAAGGGAATTTCTGTCTTTTTTGCCCCAAAATAAAGAAAAATTCTGACTTATTACCCTGAAGTAAGTGAAATTTCTGCAATTTTGCCCCAAAATAAAGGAAATTTTTGCGTTTTTGTTTCCAAAATAAGGGGATTTCAGCCATTTTACCTCAAATTAGGGGAATTTCTGCATATTTACTCCCTATTAAAGGGAATTTAAGCATTTTTACCTCAAAATAAGGGGAATTTATGCATTTTTGCCACAAAATATTAGGAATTTCTGCCTTTTTGGCCCAAAATAAGAAAATTTCTGCTTTTTATCCCTGAAATAACTGAAATTTCTGCAATTTTGCCCCAAAATAAGTGAAATTTCTGCAATTTTGCCCCAAAATAAGGGAAATTTCTGGAATTTTGCCCCCAAAAATAGAATTCCTGAGTTTTGCCCCAAAATAAGGAGAATTTCTGTCTTTTTGCCCCAACATATAGAGAATTTCTGCCTTTTTGCCCTACAATTAGGCAAATTTCTGCAATTTTGCTCCAAAATACGGGGAATTTCTGCCTTTTTGCCCGAAAATAAGAAGAATGCATACCGTTTTGCCATAAAAATGGGAAATTTCTTCATTTTTGCTCCAAAATAAAAAGAATTTCTGCTATTTTGCCTCTAAATAAGTGGAATTTCTGTCTTTTTCCCCCAAAACAAAGAAAATTCCTGTCTTTTTTGCCCCAAAATAAGGAAAATTTCTGACTTATTACCCTGAAATAAGTGAAATTTCTGCAATTTTGTGCCAAAATAAGTGAAATTTCTGCAATTTTGCCCCAAAATAAGAGAAATTTCTGGAATTTTGCCCCAAAATAAGTGGAATTTCTGAGTTTTGCCCCAAAGTAAGGAGAATTTCTGTCTTCTTGCCCCAACATATAGGCAATTTGTGCCTTTTGGACCCACAATTATGGGAATTTCTGCAATTTTGCTCCAAAATACTGAGAATTTCTGCCTTTTTGCCTGAAAATAAAAAAAATGCATACCTTTTTGCCATAAAAAGGAGAAATTTCTTCATTTTTGCTCCAAAATAAGGAAAATTTCTGCTTTTTTGCCTCTAAATAAGGGGAATATCTGTCTTTTCCCCCTAAAACAAATAGAATTTCTGTCTTTTTGCCCCAAAATAATGAAAAATTCTGACTTATTACCCTGAACTAAGTGAAATTTCTGCAATTTTCCCATAAATAAGAAAAATTTCTGCCTTTTTGCCCCCTATTAAGGAGAATTTAAGCCTTTTTACCTCAAAATAAGAGGAATTTCTGCATTTTTGACACAAAATATTAGGAATTTCTGCCTCTTTGCCCCAAAATAAGAAAATTTCTGCTTTTTTTCCCTGAAATAAGTGAAATTTCTCCAATTATGCCCCAAAATAAGTGAAATTTCTGCACTTTTGTCCCAAAATAAAAGAAATTTCTGGAATTTTGCCCCAAAATAAGTGGAATTTCTGAGTTTTGCCCCAAAATAAGGAGAATTTCTGTCTTTTTGCCCCAACATATAGGGAATTTCTGCATTTTTGCCCCACAATTAGGGGAATTTCTTCAATTTTGCTCCAAAATACGGGGAATTTCTGCCTTTTTGCCCGAAAATAAGAAGAATGCATAACTTTTTGCCATCAAAAAAGGAAAATCTTCATTTTTGATCCAAAATAAGGGGAATTTCTGCTTTTTTGCCTCTAAATAATTGGAATTTCTGTCTTTTTTCCCCAAAACAAAGGGAATTTCGGTCTTTTTTGCCCCAAAATAAGGAAAAATTCTGACTTATTACCCTGACTTTAGTGAAATTTCTGCAATTTTGCCCCAAAATATGGGAAATTTCTGACTTTTTGCCCTCAAATAAGGGAAATTTCAGCCTTTTTACCTCATAATAAGGGGAATTTCTGCATTTTTGCCACAAAATATTAGGAATTTCTGCTTTTTGCCCCAAAATAAGGAAAATTTCTGCCTTTTTTCCTGAAATAAGTGAAATTTCTGCAATTTTGCCCCAAAATAAGTGAAATTTCTGCAATTTTGCCACAAAATAAGTGAAATTTCTGCAATTTTGCCCCAAATTAACGGATATTTCTGGAATTTTGCCCCAAAATAAGTGGAATTTCTGAGTTTTGCCCCAAAATAAAGAGAATTTCTGTCATTTTGCCCCAACATATAAAGATTTTCTGCATTTTTGCCCCACAATTAGGGGAATTTCTGCAATTTTGCTGCAAAATAAGGGGAATTTCTGAATTTTTGCCTCTAAATAAGTGGAATTTCTGTCTTTTTCCTCCAAAACAAAGGGAATTTCTGTCTTTTTTGCCCCAAAATAAGAAAAAATTCTGACTTATTACCCTGAAGTAAGTAAAATTTCTGCAATTTTGCCCCAAAATAAGGGAAATTTCTGCGTTTTTGTTTCCAAAATAAGGGGAATTTCAGCCATTTTACCTCAAATTAGGGGAATTTCTGCATATTTACCCCCTATTAAGAGGAATTTTAGCATTTTTACCTCAAAATAAGGGGAATTTATGCATTTTTGCCACAAAATATTAGGAATTTCTGCCTTTTAGGCCCAAAATAAGAAAATTTCTGCTTTTTTTCTCTGAAATAAGTGAAATTTCTGCAATTTTGCCCCAAAATAAGTGAAATTTCTGCAATTTTGCCCCAAAATAAGGGAAATTTCTGGAATTTTGACCCCAAAAATGGAATTTCTGAGTTTTGCCCCAAAATAATGAGAATTTCTGTCTTTTTGCCCCAACATATAGAGAATTTCTGCCTTTTTGCCCTACAATTAGGCAAATTTCAGCAATTTTGCTCCAAAATACAAGGAATTTCTGCCTTTTTGCCCGAAAATAAAAAGAATGCATACCTTTTTGCCATAAAAAAGGGAAATTTCTTCATTTTTGCTCCAAAATAAAAAAAATTTCTGCTTTTTTGCCACTAAATAAGTGCAATTTCTGTCTTTTTCCCCCAAAACAAAGAAAATTCTTGTCTTTTTTGCCTCAAAATAAAGAAAATTTCTGACTTATTACCCTGAAATAAGAGAAATTTCTGCAATTTTGCCCCAAAATAAGTGAAATTTCTGCAATTTTGCCCCAAAATAAGAAAAATTCCTGGAATTTTGCCCCAAAATAAGTGGAATTTCTGAGTTTTGCCCCAAAATAAGGAGAATTTCTGTCTTTTTGCCCCAACATATAGGCAATTTCTGCCTTTTTGCCCCACAATTATGGGAATTTCTGCAATTTTGCTCCAAAATACGGAGAATTTCTGACTTTTTTCCCGAACATAAGAAGAATGCATACCTTTTTGCCATAAAAAAGGGAAATTTCTTCATTTTTGCTCCAAAATAAAAGGAATTTCTGCTTTTTTGCCTCTAAATAAGTGAAATATCTGTCTTTTTCCCCTAAAACAAATCGAATTTCTGTCTTTTTTGCCCCAAAATAATGAAAAATTCTGACTTATTACCCTGTGTAAGTGAAATTTCTGCAATTTTGCCCTAAAATAAGAAAAATTTCTGCCTTTTTGCCCCCTATTAAGGGGAATTTCAGCCTTTTTACCTCAAAATAAGGGGAATTTCTGCATTTTTGACACAAAATATTAGGAATTTCTGCCTTTTTGCACTAAAATAAGAAAATTTCTGCTTTTTTTCCCTGAAATAAGTGAAATTTCTGCAATTATGCCCCAAAATAAGTGAAATTTCTGCAATTTTGCCCCAAAATATGGAAAATTTCTGCCTTTTTGCCCCCAAATAAGGGGAATTTCAGCCTTTTTACCTCAAAATAAGGGGAATTTCTGCATTTTTGCAACAAAATATTAGCAATTTCTGCCTTTTTGCCCCAAAATGAGGAAAATTAGTGCCTTTTTTCTCTGAAATAAGTGAAATTTCTGCAATTATGCCCCAAAATATGTGAAATTTCTGCAATTTTGCCTTAAAATAAGTGAAATTTCTCCAATTTTGCCCCAAAATAAAGGAAATTTTTAGAATTTTGCCCCAAAATAAGTGGAATTTCTGAGTTTTGCCCCAAAATAAGGAGAATTTCTGTCTTTTTGCCCCAACATATAGAGAATTTCTGCCTTTTTGCCTCACAATTAGGGGAATTTCTGCAATTTTGCTCCAAAATACGGGGAATTTCTGCCTTTTTGCCCGAATATAAGAAGAATGCATACCTTTTTGCCATAAAAAATTTAAATTTCTTCATTTTTGCTTCAAAATAAGGGGAATTTCTGCTTTTTTGCCTCTAAATAAGTGGAATTTCTGTCTTTTCCCCAAAACAAAGAAAAGTCCTGTCTCTTTTGCACCAAAATAAGGAAAATTTCTGATTTATTACCCTGAAATACGTGATATTTCTGTAATTTTGCCCCAAAATAAGTGAAATTTCTGCAATTTTTCCCCAAAATAAGGGAAATTTCTGAAATTTTGCCCCAAAATAAGTGGAATTTTTGAGTTTTGCCCCAAAATAAGGAGAATTTCTGTCTTTTTGCCCCAACATATAGGCAATTTCTGCCTTTTTGCCTCACATTTAGGGAAATTTTTGCAATTTTGCTCCAAAATACGGAGAATTTCTGCCTTTTTGCCCAAAAATAAGAAGAATGCATAACTTTTTGCCATAAAAAAGGGAAATTTCTTCATTTTTGCTCCAAAATAAGGGGAATTTCTGCTTTTTTGCCTCTAAATAAGTGGAATTTCTGTCTTTTTTTCCCAAAAAAAGGGAATTACTGGGTTTTTTTGCCGCAAAATAAGGAAAAATTCTGACTTATTTCCCTGAAGTAAGTAAAATTTCTGCAATTTTTCCCCAAAATAAAGGAAATTTCTGACTTTTTGCCCCCAAATAAGGGGAATTTCAGCCTTTTTACCTAAAATAAGAGGAATTTCTGAATTTTTGCCACAAAATATTAGGAATTTCTGCATTTTTGCCCCAAAATAAAGAAAATTTCTGCCTTTTTTTCTCTGAAATAAGTGAAATTTCCGAAATTTTGCCCCAAAATAAGATAAAGTTCTGCAATTTTAGCCCAAAATAAGTGAAATTTCTGCAATTTTGACCCAAAATAATGAAAATTTCTGCCTTTTTGCTTCCAAATAAGGGGAATTTCAGCCTTTTTACCTCAAAATAAGGGGAATTTCTGCATTTTTGCCACAAAATATTAGCAATTTCTGCCTTTTTGACCCAAAATAAGGAAAATTACTGCCTTTTTTCTCTGAAATAAGTGAAATTTCTGCAATTATGCCCCAAAATATGTGAAATTTCTGCAATTTTGCCCCAAAATAAGTGAAATTTCTCCAATTTTGCCCCAAAATAAAGGATATTTCTAGAATTTTGCCCAAAAATAAGTGGAATTTCTGAGTTTTGCCCCAAAATAAGGAGAATTTCTGTCTTTTTGCCCCAACATATAGGAAATTTCTGCCTTTTTGCCCCACAATTAGGGGAATTTCTGCAATTTTGCTCCAAAATACGGGGAATTTCTGCCTTTTTGCCTTTAAATAAGAAGAATGCATAACTTTTTGCCATCAAAAAAGGAAATTTCTTCATTTTTGCTCAAAAATGAGCGGAATTTCTGCTTTTTGCCTCTAAATAAGTGAAATTTCTGTCTTTTTCTCCCAAAACAAAGGGAATTTCTGTCTTTTTTGCCCTAAAATAAGGAAAAATTCTGACTTATTACCCTGAAGTAAGTGAAATTTCTGCAATTTTGCCCCAAAAGAAAGGAAATTTCTGCCTTTTTGCCCCCAAATAAGGGGAATTTCAGCATTTTTACCTAAAAATAAGGGGAATATCTGCATTTTTACCACAAAATATTAGGAATTTCTGCATTTTTGCTCCAAAATAAGGAAAATTTCTGCCTTTTTACCCTGATATAAGTGAAATTTCTGCCTTTTTGCCCCAAAATAAAAGAAATTTCTGGAATTTTGCCCCAAAATATGTGTAATTTCTGAGTTTTGCCCCAAAATAAGGAGAATTTCTGTCTTTTTGCTGTAACTAAAGGGAATTTCTGCCTTTTTGCCTCACAATTAGGGGAATTTTTGCAATTTTGCTCCAAAATACGTGGAATTTCTGCCTTTTTGCCCGAAAATAAGAAGAATGCATACCTTTTTGCCATAAAAAAGTTAAATTTCTTCATTTTTGCTTCAAAATAAGGGGAATTTCTACATTTTTGCCTCTAAATAAGTGGAATTTCTGTCTTTTCCCCAAAACAAAGAAAAGTCCTGTCTTTTTTGCCCCAAAATTAGGAAAATTTCTGACTTATTACCCTGAAATACGTGATATTTCTGCAATTTTGCCCCAAAATAAGTGAAATTTCTGCAATTTTGCCCCAAAATAAGGGAAATTTCTGAAATTTTGCCCCAAAATAAGTGGAATTTTTGAGTTTTGCCCCAAAATAAGGAGAATTTCTGTCTTTTTGCCCCAACATATAGGCAATTTCTGCATTTTTGCCTCACAATTAGGGGAATTTTTGCAATTTTGCTCCAAAATACGGAGAATTTCTGCCTTTTTGCCCAAAAATAAGAAGAATGCATACCTTTTTGCCATAAAAAAGGGAAATTTCTTCATTTTTGCTCCAAAATAAGGGGAATTTCTGCTTTTTTGCCTATAAATAAGTGGAATTTCTGTCTTTTTTCCCCAAAACAAAAGGAATTACTGTTTTTTTTGCCGCAAAATAAAGAAAAATTCTGACTTATTTCCCTGAAGTAAAATTTCTGCAATTTTTCCCCAAAATAAAGGAAATTTCTGAATTTTTGCCCCCAAATAAGGGGAATTTCAGCCTTTTTACCTAAAATAAGAGGAATTTCTGAATTTTTGCCACAAAATATTAGGAATTTCTGCATTTTTGCCCCAAAATAAATAAAATTTCTGCCTTTTTTCTCTGAAATAAGTGAAATTTCTGAAATTTTGCCCCAAAATAAGTTAAAGTTCTGCAATTTTAGCCCAAAATAAGTGAAATTTCTGCAATTTTGCCCCAAAATAAGGAAAATTTATGCCTTTTTGCCCCCAAATAAGGGGAATTTCAGCCTTTTTACCTCAAAATAAGGGGAATTTCTGCATTTTTGCCACAAAATATTAGCAATTTCTGCCTTTTTGCCCCAAAATAAGGAAAATTACTGCCTTTTTCTCTGAAATAAGGGAAATTTCTGCAATTATGCCCCAAAATATGTGAAATTTCTGCAATTTTGCCCCAAAATAAGTGAAATTTCTCCAATTTTGCCCCAAAATAAAGGAAATTTCTAGAATTTTGCCCAAAAATAAGTGGAATTTCTGAGTTTTGCCCCAAAATAAGGAGAATTTCTGTCTTTTTGCCCTAACATATAGGCAATTTCTGCCTTTTTGCCTCACAATTAGGGGAATTTTTGCAATTTTGCTCCAAAATACGGAGAATTTCTGCCTTTTTGCCCAAAAATAAGAAGAATGCACACCTTTTTGCCATAAAAAAGGGAAATTTCTTCATTTTTGCTCAAAAATAAGGGGAATTTCTGCTTTTTTGCCTCTAAATAAGTGGAATTTCTGTCTTTTTCCCCCAAATCAAAGGGAATTACTGTTTTTTTTGCCGCAAAATAAGGAAAAATTCTGACTTATTTCCCTGAAGTAAGTAAAATTTCTGCAATTTTTCCCCAAAATAAAGGAAATTTCTGACTTTTTGCCCTCAAATAAGGGGAATTTCAGCCTTTTTACCTAAAATAAGAGGAATTTCTGAATTTTTGCCACAAAATATTAGGAATTTCTGCATTTTTGCCCCAAAATAAGAAAATTTCTGCTTTTTTTCTCTGAAATAAGTGAAATTTATGAAATTTTGCCCCAAAATAAGTTGAAGTTCTGCAATTTTAGCCCAAAATAAGTAAAATTTCTGCAATTTTGCCTCAAAATAAGGGGAATTTCTGGAATTTTGCCCCAAAATAAGTGGAATTTCTGAGTTTTGCCCCAAAATATGGAGAATTTCTGTCTTTTTGGCCCAACATATAGAGAATTTCTGCCTTTTTGCCCCACAATTAGGGGAATTTCTGCAATTTTGCTCCAAAATACGGGGAATTTCTGCCTTTTTGCCCGAAAATAAGAAGAATGCATAACTTTTTGCCATAAAAAAGGGAAATTTCTTCATTTTTGCTCCAAAATAAGGGAAATGTTTGTTTTTTTGCCTTTAAATAAGTGGAATTTCTGTCTATTTCCCCCAAAACATAGGGAATTCCTGTTTTTTTTGCCCCAAAATAAGCAAAATTTCTGACTTATTACCCTGAAATAAGTGAAATTTCTGCACTTTTGCCCCAAAATAAAGGAAATTTTTGCCTTTTTGCCCCCAAATAAGGGGAATTTCAGCCTTTTTACCTCAAAATAAGGGGAATTTCTGCATTTTTGCCACAAAATATTAGGAATTTCTGCCTTTTTGCCCCAAAATAAGAAAATTTCTGCTTTTTTTCCCTGAAATAAGTGAAATTTCTGCAATTTTGCCCCAAAATAAGTGAAATTTTAGCAATATTGCCCCAAAATAAGGGAAATTTCTGGAATTTTGCCCCAAAATAAGTGGAAATTCTGCAATTTTGCCCCAAAATAAGGGAAATTTCTGGAATTTTGCCCCAAAATAAGTGGAATTTCTGAGTTTTGCCCCAAAATAAAGAGAATTTCTGTTTTTTTGCCCCAACATATAGGCAATTTGTGCCGTTTTGCCCCACAATTAGGGGAATTTCTGCAATTTTGCTCCAAAATACAGGGTATTTCTGCCTTTTTGCCCGAAAATAAGAAGAATGCATACCTTTTTGCCATAAAAATGGGAAATTTCTTCATTTTTGCTCCATAATAAAAGGAATTTCTGCTTTTTTGCCTCTAAATAAGTGGAATTTCTGTCTTTTTCCCCCAAAACAAAGGAAATTTCTGTCTTTTTTGCCCCAAAATAAGGAAAAATTCTGACTTATTACTCTGAAGTAAGTGAAGTTTCTGCAATTTTGCCCCAAAATAAGGGAAATTTTTGGAATTTTGCCCCAAAATAAGTGGAAATTCTGAGTTTTGCCCCAAAATAAAGAGAATTTCTGCCTTTTTGCCCCAACATATGTAGAATTTCTGTTTTTTTGCCCCACAATTAGGGGAATTTCTGCAATTTTGCTCCAAAATACAGGTAATTTCTGCATTTTTGCCTAAAAATAAGAAGAATGCATACCTTTTTGCCATAAAAATGGGAAATTTCTTCATTTTTGCTCCAAAATAAAAGGAATTTCTGCTTTTTTGCCTCTAAATAAGTGGAATTTCTGTCTTTTTCCCCCAAAACAAAGAGAATTTTTGTCTTTTTTGCCCCAAAATAAAGAAAAATTCTGACTTATTACCTTGTAGTAAGTGAAATTTCTGCAATTTTGCCCCAAAATAAGGGAACTTTCTGCCTTTTTACCCCCAAATAAGAGGAATTTCAGCCTTTTTACCTCAAAATAAAGGGAATTTCTGCATTTTTGCCCTTAAATAAGGGGAATTTCAGCCTTTTTACCTCAAAATAAGGGGAATTTCTGCATTTTTGCCACAAAATATTAGGAATTTCTGCATTTTTGCCCCAAAATAAGAAAATTTCTGCTTTTTTTCCCTGAAATAAGTGAAATTTCTGCAATTTTGCCCCAAAATAAGTGGAATTTCTGAGTTTTGCCCTAAAATAAGGCGAATTTCTGTCTTTTTGCCCCAGCATATAGAGATTTTCTGCATTTTTGCCCCACAATTAGGGGATTTTCTGCAATTTTGCTTCAAAATACGGGGAATTTCTGCTTTATTTCCCGAAAATAAAAGAATGCATACCTTTTTTGCCATAAAAAAGGGAAATTTCTTCATTTTTGCTCCAAAATAAGGGGAATTTCTGCTTTTTTGCCTCTAAATAAGTGGAATTTCTGTCTTTTTCCCCCAAAACAAGGGGAATTTCTGTCTTTTTGCCCCAAAATAAGGAAAAATTCTGAATTATTACCCTGAAGTATGTGAAATTTCTGGAATTTTGCCCCAAAATAAGGTACATTTCTGCGTTTTTGTTTCCAAAATAAATGGAATTTCAGCCATTTTACCTCAAATTAGGGGAATTTCTGCATATTTACCCCCTATTAAGGGGAATTTCAGCCTTTTTACCTAAAAATGAGGGGAATTTCTGCATTTTTGCCACAAAATATTAGGAATTTCAGCCCTTTGGCCCAAAATAAGAAAATTTCTGCATTTTTCCCTGAAATAAGTGAAATTTCTGTAATTTTGCCCCAAAATAAGTGAAATTTCAGCAATTTTGCCACAAAATAAGGGAAATTTCTGGAATTTTGCCCCAAAATAATGGAATTTCTGAGTTTTGCCCCAAAATAAAAAGAATTTCTGTCTTTTTGCCCCAACATATAGAGAATTTCTGCCTTTTTGCCCTACAATTAGGCAAATTTCTGCAATTTTGCTCCAAAATACGGGGAATTTCTGCATTTTGCCCGAAAATAAGAAGAATGCATACCTTTTTGCCATGAAAAAAAGAAATTTCTTCATTTTTGCTCCAAAATAAGGGGAATTTCTGCTTTTTTGCCTCTAAATAAGTAGAATTTCTGTCTTTTCCCCCAAAACAAAGAAAATTCCTGTCTTTTTTGCCCCAAAATAATGAAAATTTCTGACTTATTACCCTGAAATAAGTGAAATTTCTGCAATTTTGCCCTAAAATAAGTGAAATATCTGCACTTTTGTCCCAAAATAATGGAAATTTCTGGAATTTTGCCCCAAAATAAGTGGAATTTCTGAGTTTTGCCCCAAAATAAGGAGAATTTCTGCCTTTTGCCCCAACATATAGGGAATTTCTGCCTTTTTGCCCCACAATTAGGGGAATTTCTTCAATTTTGCTCCAAAATACGGGGAATTTCTGCCTTTTAGCCCGAAAATAAGAAGAATGCATACCTTTTTGCCATCAAAAAAGGAAAATCTTTATTTTTGATCCAAAATAAGGGGAATTTCTACTTTTTTGCCTCTAAATAAGTGGAATATCTGTCTTTTTCCCCCAAAACAAAGGGAATTTCGGTCTTTTTTGCCCCAAAATAAGGAAAAATTCTGACTTATTACCATAAAGTAAGTGAAATTTCTGCAATTTTGCCCCAAAATATTAGAAATTTTTTACTTTTTGCCCCCACATAAGGGGAATTTCAGCCTTTTTACCTCAAAATAAGGGGAATTTCTGCTTTTTTGCCACAAAATATTAGGAATTTCTGATTTTTGCCCCAAAATAAGGAAAATTTCTCCATTTTTTCCCTGAAATAAGTGAAATTTTTGCAATTTTGCCCCAAAATAAGTGAAATTTCTGCAATTTTGCAACAAAATAAGTGAAATTTCTGCAATTTTGCCCCAAAATAATGGAAATTTCTGGAATTTTGCACCAAAATAAGTGGAATTTCTGAGTTTTGCCCCAAAATAAGGAGAATTTCTGTCTTTTTGCCCCAACATATAGAGATTTTCTGCATTTTTGCCCCACAATTAGGAGAATTTCTGCAATTTTGCTCCAAAATACGGCGATATTCTTCCTTTTTGCCTGAAAATAAGAAGAATGCATACCTTTTTGCCATAAGAAAGGGAAATTTCTTCATTTTTGCTCCAAAATAAGGGGAATTTCTGCTTTTTTGCCTCTAAATAAGTGGAATTTCTGTCTTTTTCCCCCAAAACAAAGGGAATTTCTGTCTTTTTTGCCCCAAAATAAAGAAAAATTCTGACTTATTACCCTGAAGTAAGTGAAATTTTTGCAATTTTGCCCCCAAATAAAGGAAATTTTTGCGTTTTTGTTTCCAAAATAAGGGGATTTCAGCAATTTTACCTCAAATTAGGGGAATTTCTGCATATTTACTCCCTATTAAAGGGAATTTAAGCATTTTTACCTCAAAATAAGGGGAATTTATGCATTTTTGCCACAAAATATTAGGAATTTCTGCCTTTTTGGCCCAAAATAAAAAAATTTCTGCTTTTTATCCCTGAAATAACTGAAATTTTTGCAATTTTGCCCCAAAATAAGTGAAATTTCTGTAATTTTGACCCAAAATAAGGGAAATTTCTGGAATTTTGCCCCCAAAAATAGAATTCCTGAGTTTTGCCCCAAAATAAGGAGAATTTCTGTCTTTTTGCCCCAACATATAGAGAATTTCTGCCTTTTTTCCCTACAATTAGGCAAATATCTGCAATTTTGCTCCAAAATACAGGGAATTTCTGCCTTTTTGCCCGAAAATAAGAAGAATGCATACCGTTTTGCCATAAAAAAGGGAAATTTCTTCATTTTTGCTCCAAAATAAAAAGAATTTCTGCTATTTTGCCTCTAAATAAGTGGAATTTCTGTCTTTTTCCCCCAAAACAAAGAAAATTCCTGTCTTTTTTGCCCCAAAATAAGGAAAATTTCTGACTTATTACCATGAAATAAGTGAAATTTCTGCAATTTTGTGCCAAAATAAGTGAAATTTCTGCAATTTTGCCCCAATATAAGAGAAATTTCTGGAATTTTGCCCCAAAATAAGTGGAATTTCTGAGTTTTGCCCCAAAATAAGGAGAATTTCTGTCTTTTTGCCCCAACATATAGGCAATTTGTGCCTTTTGGCCCCACAATTATGGGAATTTCTGCAATTTTGCTCCAAAATACGGAGAATTTCTGCCTTTTTGCCTGAAAATAAGAAAAATGCATACCTTTTTGCCATAAAAAGGAGAAATTTCTTCATTTTTGCTCCAAAATAAGGGGAATTTCTGCTTTTTTGCCTCTAAATAAGGGGATTATCTGTCTTTTTCCCCTAAAACAAATAGAATTTCTGACTTTTTCCCCAAAATAATGAAAAATTCTGACTTATTACCCTGAACTAAGTGAAATTTCTGCAATTTTCCCCTAAAATAAAAAAAATTTCTGCCTTTTTGCCCCCTATTAAGGAGAATTTAACCCTTTTTACCTCAAAATAAGGGGAATTTCTGCATTTTTGACACAAAATATTAGGAATTTCTGCCTCTTTGTCCCAAAATAAGAAAATTTCTGCTTTTTTTCCCTGAAATAAGTGAAATTTCTCCAATTATGCCCCAAAATAAGTTAAATTTCTGCAATTTTGCCCCAAAATAAGGGAAATATCTGAAATTTTGCCCCAAAATGATGGAATTTCTGAGTTTTGCCCCAAAATAAGGAGAATTTCTGTCTTTTTGCCACAACATATAGAGAATTTCTGCCTTTTTGCCCCACAATTAGGCAAATTTCTGCAATTTTGCTCCAAAATACCGTGAATTTTTGCCTTTTTGCCCGAAAATAAGAAGAATGCATACCTTTTTGCTATAAAAAAGGGAAATTACTTCATTTTTGCTCCAAAATAAGGAAAATTTCTGCTTTTTTGCCTCTAAATAAGTGGAATTTCTGTCTTTTTCCCACAAAGCAAAGAAAATTCCTGTCTTTTTTGCCCCAAAATAATGAAAATTTCTGACTTATTACCCTGAAATAAGTGAAATTTCTGCAATTTTGCCTCAAAATAAGTGAAATTTCTGCACTTTTGTCCCAAAATAAGGGAAATTTCTGGAATTTTGCCCCAAAATAAGTGGAATTTCTGAGTTTTGCCCCAAAATAAGGAGAATTTCTGTCTTTTTGCCCCAACATATAGGGAATTTCTGCCTTTTTGCCCCACAATTAGGGGAATTTCTTCAATTTTGCTCCAAAATACGGGGAATTTCTGCCTTTTTGCCCGAAAATAAGAAGAATGCATACCTTTTTGCCATCAAAAAAGGAAAATCTTCATTTTTGATCCAAAATAAGGGGAATTTCTGCTTTTTTGCCTCTAACTAAGTGGAATTTCTGTCTTTTTCCCCCAAAACAAAGGGAATTTCTGTCTATTTTGCCCCAAAATAAGGAAAAATTCTGACTTATTACCCTGAAGTTAGTGAAATTTCTGCAATTTTGCCCCAAAATATGGGAAATTTCTGACTTTTTGCCCTCAAATAAGGGAAATTTCAGCCTTTTTACCTCAAAATAAGGGGAATTTCTGCATTTTTGCCACAAAATATTAGGAATTTCTGCTTTTTGCCCCAAAATAAGGAAAATTTCTGCCTTTTTTTTCTGAAATAAGTGAAATTTCTGCAATTTTGCCCCAAAATAAGTGAAATTTCTGCAATTTTGCCCCAAAATAAGTGAAATTTCTGCAATTTTGCCCCAAATTAAGGGATATTTCTGGAATTTTGCCACAAAATAAGTGGAATTTCTGAGTTTTGCCCCAAAATAAAGAGAATTTCTGTCATTTTGCCCCAGCATATAAAGATTTTCTGCATTTTTGCCCCACAATTAGGGGAATTTCTTCAATTTTGCTCCAAAATAAGGGGAATTTCTGATTTTTTGCCTCTAAATAAGTGGAATTTCTGTCTTTTTCCCCCAAAACAAAGGGAATTTCTGTCTTTTTTGCCCCAAAATAAGAAAAAATTCTGACTTATTACCCTGAAGTAAGTGAAATTTATAGAATTTTGCCCCAAAATAAGGGAAATTTCTGCGTTTTTGTTTCCAAAATAAGGGGAATTTCAGCCATTTTACCTCAAATTAGGGGAATTTCTGCATATTTACCCCCTATTAAGAGGAATTTTAGCATTTTTACCTCAAAATAAGGGGAATTTATGCATTTTTGCCACAAAATATTAGGAATTTCTGCCTTTTAGGCCCAAAATAAGAAAATTTCTGCTTTTTTTCCCTGAAATAAGTGAAATTTCTGCAATTTTGCCCCAAAATAAGTGAAATTTCTGCAATTTTGCCCCAAAATAAGGGAAATTTCTGGAATTTTGACCCCAAAAATGGAATTTCTGAGTTTTGCCCCAAAATAATGAGAATTTCTGTCTTTTTGCCCCAACATATAGAGAATTTCTGCCTTTTTGACCTACAATTAGGCAAATTTCTGCAATTTTGCTCCAAAATACAAGGAATTTCTGCCCTTTTGCCCGAAAATAAAAAGAATGCATACCTTTTTGCCATAAAAAAGGGAAATTTCTTCATTTTTGCTCCAAAATAAAAAAAATTTCTGCTTTTTTGCCACTAAATAAGTGCAATTTCTGTCTTTTTCCCCCAAAACAAAGAAAATTCTTGTCTTTTTTGCCTCAAAATAAAGAAAATTTCTGACTTATTACCCTGAAATAAGAGAAATTTCTGCAATTTTGCCCCAAAATAAGTGAAATTTCTGCAATTTTGCCCCAAAATAAGAAAAATTTCTGGAATTTTGCCCCAAAATAAGTGGAATTTCTGAGTTTTGCCCCAAAATAAGGAGAATTTCTGTCTTTTTGCCCCAACATATAGGCAATTTCTGCCTTTTTGCCCCACAATTATGGGAATTTCTGCAATTTTGCTCCAAAATACGGAGAATTTCTGACTTTTTTCCCGAACATAAGAAGAATGCATACCTTTTTGCCATAAAAAAAGGGAAATTTCTTCATTTTTGCTCCAAAATAAGGGGAATTTCTGCTTTTTTGCCTCTAAATAAGTGGAATATCTGTCTTTTTCCCCTAAAACAAATGGAATTTCTGTCTTTTTTGCCCCAAAATAATGAAAAATTCTGACTTATTACCCTTTGTAGGTGAAATTTCTGCAATTTTGCCCTAAAATAAGAAAAATTTCTGCCTTTTTGCCCCCTATTAAGGGGAATTTCAGCCTTTTTACCTCAAAATAAGGGGAATTTCTGCATTTTTGACACAAAATATTAGGAATTTCTGCCTTTTTGCACCAAAATAAGAAAATTTCTGCTTTTTTTTCCCTGAAATAAGTGAAATTTCTGCAATTATGCCCCAAAATAAGTGAAATTTCTGCAATTTTGCCCCAAAATATGGAAAATTTCTTCCTTTTTGCCCCCAAATAAGGGGAATTTCAGCCTTTTTACCTCAAAATAAGGGGAATTTCTGCATTTTTGCCACAAAATATTAGCAATTTCTGACTTTTTGCCCCAAAATAAGGAAAATTAGTGCCTTTTTTCTCTGAAATAAGTGAAATTTCTGCAATTATGCCCCAAAATATGTGAAATTTCTGCAATTTTGCCCTAAAATAAGTGAAATTTCTCCAATTTTGCACCAAAATAAAGGAAATTTTTAGAATTTTGCCCCAAAATAAGTGGAATTTCTGAGTTTTGCCCCAAAATAAGGAGAATTTCTGTCTTTTTGCCCCAACATATAGAAAATTTCTGCTTTTTTGCCCCACAATTAGGGGAATTTCTGCAATTTTGCTCCAAAATACGGGGAATTTCTGCCTTTTTGCCTGAAAATAAGAAGAATGCATAACTTTTTGCCATCAAAAAAGAAAATTTCTTCATTTTTGCTCAAAAATGAGGGGAATTTCTGCTTTTTGCCTCTAAATAAGTGAAATTTCTGTCTTTTTCTCCCAAAACAAAGGGAATTTCTGTCTATTTTGCCCTAAAATAAGGAAAAATTCTGACTTATTACCCTGAAGTAAGTGAAATTTCTGCAATTTTACCCCAAAATAAAGGAAATTTCTGCCTTTTTGCCCCCAAATAAGGGGAATTTCAGCCTTTTTACCTAAAAATAAGGGGAATATCTGCATTTTTACCACAAAATATTAGGAATTTCTGCATTTTTGCCCCAAAATAAGGGAAATTTCTGGAATTTTGCCCCAAAATATGTGTAATTTCTGAGTTTTGCCCTAAAATAAGGAGAATTTCGGTCTTTTTGCTCTAACTAAAAGGAATTTCTGCCTTTTTGCCTCACAATTAGGGGAATTTCTGCAATTTTGCTCCAAAATACGGGGAATTTCTGCCTTTTTGCCCGAATAGAAGAAGAATGCATACCTTTTTGCCATAAAAAAGTTAAATTTCTTCATTTTTGCTTCAAAATAAGGGGAATTTCTGCTTTTTTGCCTCTAAATAAGTGGAATTTCTGTCTTTTCCCCAAAACAATGAAAAGTTCTGTCTTTTTTGCACCAAAATAAGGAAAATTTCTGATTTATTACCCTGAAATAAGTGATATTTCTGTAATTTTGCCCCAAAATAAGTGAAATTTCTGCAATTTTTCCCCAAAATAAGGGAAATTTCTGAAATTTTGCCCCAAAATAAGTGGAATTTTTGAGTTTTGCCCCAAAATAAGGAGAATTTCTGTCTTTTTGACCCAACATATAGGCAATTTCTGCCTTTTTGCCTCACAATTAGGGAAATTTTTGCAATTTTGCTCCAAAATACGGAGAATTTCTGCCTTTTTGCCCAAAAATAAGAAGAATGCATAACTTTTTGCCATAAAAAAGGGAAATTTCTTCATTTTTGCTCCAAAATAAGGGGAATTTCTGCTTTTTTGCCTCTAAATAAGTGGAATTTCTGTCTTTTTTTCCCAAAAAAAGGGAATTACTGTTTTTATTTGCCGCAAAATAAGGAAAAATTCTGACTTATTTCCCTGAAGTAAGTAAAATTTCTGCAATTTTTCGCCAAAATAAAGGAAATTTCTGACTTTTTGCCCCCAAATAAGGGGAATTTCAGCCTTTTTACCTAAAATAAGAGGAATTTCTGAATTTTTGCCACAAAATATTAGGAATTTCTGCATTTTGCCCCAAAATAAAGAAAATTTCTGCCTTTTTTTCTCTGAAATAAGTGAAATTTCCGAAATTTTGCCCCAAAATAAGTTAAAGTTCTGCAATTTTAGCCCAAAATAAGTGAAATTTCTGCAATTTTGCCCCAAAATAAGAAAAATTTCTGCCTTTTTGACCCCAAATAAGGGGAATTTCAGCCTTTTTACCTCAAAATAAGGGGAATTTCTGCATTTTTGCCACAAAATATTAGCAATTTCTGCCTTTTTGCCCCAAAATAAGGAAAATTACTGCCTTTTTTCTCTGAAATAAGTGAAATTTCTGCAATTATGCCCCAAAATATGTGAAATTTCTGCAATTTTGCCCCAAAATAAGTGAAATTTCTCCAATTTTGCCCCAAAATAAAGGAAATTTCTAGAATTTTGCCCCAAAATATGTGGAATTTTTGAGTTTTGCCCCAAAATAAGGAGAATTTCTGTCTTTTTGCCCCAACATATAGAAAATTTCTGCCTTTTTGCCCCACAATTAGGGGAATTTCTGCAATTTTGCTCCAAAATACGGGGAATTTCTGCCTTTTTGCCCGATATTAAGAAGAATGCATAACTTTTTGCCATCAAAAAAGGAAATTTCTTCATTTTTGCTCAAAAATGAGGGGAATTTCTGCTTCTTGCCTCTAAATAAGTGAAATTTCTGTCTTTTTCTCCCAAAACAAAGGGAATTTCTGTCTTTTTTGCCCTAAAATAAGGAAAAATTCTGACTTATTACCCTGAAGTAAGTGAAATTTCTGCAATTTTGCCCCAAAAGAAAGGAAATTTCTGCCTTTTTGCCCCCAAATAAGGGGAATTTCAGCCTTTTTACCTAAAAATAAGGGGATTATCTGCATTTTTACCACAAAATATTAGGAATTTCTGAATTTTTGCTCCAAAATAAGGAAAATTTCTGCATTTTTCCCTGATATAAGTGAAATTTCTGCCTTTTTGCCCCAAAATAAGGGAAATTTCTGGAATTTTGCCCCAAAATATGTGTAATTTCTGAGTTTTGCCCCAAAATAAGGAGAATTTCTGTCTTTTTGCTCTAACTAAAGGGAATTTCTGCCTTTTTGCCTCACAATTAGGGGAATTTTTGCAATTTTGCTCCAAAATACGTGGAATTTCTGCCTTTTTGCCCGAAAATAAGAAGAATGCATACCTTTTTGCCATAAAAAAGTTAAATTGCTTCATTTTTGCTTCAAAATAAGGGGAATTTCTACTTTTTTGCCTCTAAATAAGTGGAATTTCTGTCTTTTCCCCAAAACAAAGAAAAGTCCTGTCTTTTTTGCCCCAAAATAAGGAAAATTTCTGACTTATTACCCTGAAATACGTGATATTTCTTTAATTTTTCCCCAAAATAAGTGAAATTTCTGCAATTTTGCCCCAAAATAAGGGAAATTTCTGAAATTTTGCCCCAAAATAAGTGGAATTTTTGAGTTTTGCCCCAAAATAAGGAGAATTTCTGTCTTTTTGCCCCAACATATAGGCAATTTCTGCATTTTTGCCTCACAATTAGGGGAATTTTTGCAATTTTGCTCCAAAATACGGAGAATTTCTGCCTTTTTGCCCAAAAATAAGAAGAATGCATACCTTTTTGCCATAAAAAAGGGAAATTTCTTCATTTTTGCTCCAAAATAAGGGGAATTTCTGCTTTTTTGCCTATAAATAAGTGGAATTTCTGTCTTTTTTCCCCAAAACAAAAGGAATTACTGTTTTTTTTGCCGCAAAATAAGGAAAAATTCTGACTTATTTCCCTGAAGTAAGTAAAATTTCTGCAATTTTTCCCCAAAATAAAGAAAATTTCTGACTTTTTGCCCCCAAACAAGGGGAATTTCAGCCTTTTTACCTAAAATAAGAGGAATTTCTGAATTTTTGCCACAAAATATTAGGAATTTCTGCATTTTTGCCCCAAAATAAATAAAATTTCTGCCTTTTTTCTCTGAAATAAGTGAAATTTCTGCAATTATGCCCCAAAATATGTGAAATTTCTGCAATTTTGCCCCAAAATAAGTGAAATTTCTCCAATTTTGCCCCAAAATAAAGGAAATTTCTAGAATTTTGCCCCAAAATATGTGGAATTTTTGAGTTTTGCCCCAAAATAAGGAGAATTTCTGTCTTTTTGCCCCAACATATAGAAAATTTCTGCCTTTTTGCCCCACAATTAGGGGAATTTCTGCAATTTTGCTCCAAAATACGGGGAATTTCTGCCTTTTTGCCCGATATTAAGAAGAATGCATAACTTTTTGCCATCAAAAAAGGAAATTTCTTCATTTTTGCTCAAAAATGAGGGGAATTTCTGCTTCTTGCCTCTAAATAAGTGAAATTTCTGTCTTTTTCTCCCAAAACAAAGGGAATTTCTGTCTTTTTTGCCCTAAAATAAGGAAAAATTCTGACTTATTACCCTGAAGTAAGTGAAATTTCTGCAATTTTGCCCCAAAAGAAAGGAAATTTCTGCCTTTTTGGCCCCAAATAAGGGGAATTTCAGCCTTTTTACCTAAAAATAAGGGGATTATCTGCATTTTTACCACAAAATATTAGGAATTTCTGAATTTTTGCTCCAAAATAAGGAAAATTTCTGCATTTTTCCCTGATATAAGTGAAATTTCTGCCTTTTTGCCCCAAAATAAGGGAAATTTCTGGAATTTTGCCCCAAAATATGTGTAATTTCTGAGTTTTGCCCCAAAATAAGGAGAATTTCTGTCTTTTTGCTCTAACTAAATGGAATTTCTGCCTTTTTGCCTCACAATTAGGGGAATTTTTGCAATTTTGCTCCAAAATACGTGGAATTTCTGCCTTTTTGCCCGAAAATAAGAAGAATGCATACCTTTTTGCCATAAAAAATTAAATTTCTTCATTTTTGCTTCAAAATAAGGGGAATTTCTACTTTTTTGCCTCTAAATAAGTGGAATTTCTGTCTTTTCCCCAAAACAAAGAAAAGTCCTGTCTTTTTTGCCCCAAAATAAGGAAAATTTCTGACTTATTACCCTGAAATACGTGATATTTCTTTAATTTTTCCCCAAAATAAGTGAAATTTCTGCAATTTTGCCCCAAAATAAGGGAAATTTCTGAAATTTTGCCCCAAAATAAGTGGAATTTTTGAGTTTTGCCCCAAAATAAGGAGAATTTCTGTCTTTTTGCCCCAACATATAGGCAATTTCTGCATTTTTGCCTCACAATTAGGGGAATTTTTGCAATTTTGCTCCAAAATACGGAGAATTTCTGCCTTTTTGCCCAAAAATAAGAAGAATGCATACCTTTTTGCCATAAAAAAGGGAAATTTCTTCATTTTTGCTCCAAAATAAGGGGAATTTCTGCTTTTTTGCCTATAAATAAGTGGAATTTCTGTCTTTTTTCCCCAAAACAAAAGGAATTACTGTTTTTTTTGCCGCAAAATAAGGAAAAATTCTGACTTATTTCCCTGAAGTAAGTAAAATTTCTGCAATTTTTCCCCAAAATAAAGAAAATTTCTGACTTTTTGCCCCCAAACAAGGGGAATTTCAGCCTTTTTACCTAAAATAAGAGGAATTTCTGAATTTTTGCCACAAAATATTAGGAATTTCTGCATTTTTGCCCCAAAATAAATAAAATTTCTGCCTTTTTTCTCTGAAATAAGTGAAATTTCTGAAATTTTGCCCCAAAATAAGTTAAAGTTCTGCAATTTTAGCCCAAAATAAGTGAAATTTCTGCAATTTTGCCCCAAAATAAGGAAAATTTATGCCTTTTTGCCCCCAAATAAGGGGAATTTCAGCCTTTTTACCTCAAAATAAGGGGAATTTCTGCATTTTTGCCACAAAATATTAGCAATTTCTGCCTTTTTGCCCCAAAATAAGGAAAATTACTGCCTTTTTCTCTGAAATAAGGGAAATTTCTGCAATTATGCCCCAAAATATGTGAAATTTCTGCAATTTTGCCCCAAAATAAGTGAAATTTCTCCAATTTTGCCCCAAAATAAAGGAAATTTCTAGAATTTTGCCCAAAAATAAGTGGAATTTCTGAGTTTTGCCCCAAAATAAGGAGAATTTCTGTCTTTTTGCCCTAACATATAGGCAATTTATGCCTTTTTGCCTCACAATTAGGGGAATTTTTGCAATTTTGCTCCAAAATACGGAGAATTTCTGCCTTTTTGCCCAAAAATATGAAGAATGCATACCTTTTTGCCATAAAAAAGGGAAATTTCTTCATTTTTGCTCCAAAATAAGAGGAATTTCTGCTTTTTTGCCTCTAAATAAGTGGAATTTCTGTCTTTTTCCCCCAAAACAAAGGGAATTACTGTTTTTTTGCCGCAAAATAAGGAAAAATCCTGATTTATTTCCCTGAAGTAAGTAAAATTTCTGCAATTTTTCCCCAAAATAAAGGAAATTTCTGACTTTTTGCCCTCAAATAAGGGGAATTTCAGCCTTTTTACCTAAAATAAGAGGAATTTCTGAATTTTTGCCACAAAATATTAGGAATTTCTGCATTTTTGCACCAAAATAAGAAAATTTCTGCTTTTTTCTCTGAAATAAGTGAAATTTCTGAAATTTTGCCCCAAAATAAGTTGACGTTCTGCAATTTTAGCCCAAAATAAGTGAAATTTCTGCAATTTTGCATCAAAATAAGGGAAATTTCTGGAATTTTGCCCCAAAATAAGTGGAATTTCTGAGTTTTGCCCCAAAATAAGGAGAATTTCTGTCTTTTTGCCACAACATATAGAGAATTTCTGCCTTTTTGCCTCACAATTAGGGGAATTTTTGCAATTTTGCTCCAAAATACGTGGAATTTCTGCCTTTTTGCCCGAAAATAAGAAGAATGCATACCTTTTTGCCATAAAAAAGTTAAATTTCTTCATTTTTGCTTCAAAATAAGGGGAATTTCTACTTTTTTGCCTCTAAATAAGTGGAATTTCTGCCTTTTCCCCAAAACAAATAAAAGTCCTGTCTTTTTTGCCCCAAAATAAGGAAAATTTCTGACTTATTACCCTGAAATACGTGATATTTCTGTAATTTTGCCCCAAAATAAGTGAAATTTCTGCAATTTTGCCCCAAAATAAGGGAAATTTCTGAAATTTTGCCCCAAAATAAGTGGAATTTTTGAGTTTTGCCCCAAAATAAGGAGAATTTCTGTCTTTTTGCCCCAACATATAGGCAATTTCTGCATTTTTGCCTCACAATTAGGGGAATTTTTGCAATTTTGCTCCAAAATACGGAGAATTTCTGCCTTTTTGCCCAAAAATAAGAAGAATGCATACCTTTTTGCCATAAAAAAGGGAAATTTCTTCATTTTTGCTCCAAAATAAGGGGAATTTCTGCTTTTTTGCCTATAAATAAGTGGAATTTCTGTCTTTTTTCCCCAAAACAAAAGGAATTACTGTTTTTTTTGCCGCAAAATAAGGAAAAATTCTGACTTATTTCCCTGAAGTAAGTAAAATTTCTGCAATTTTTCCCCAAAATATAGGAAATTTCTGACTTTTTGCCCCCAAATAAGGGGAATTTCAGCCTTTTTACCTAAAATAAGAGGAATTTCTGAATTTTTGCCACAAAATATTAGGAATTTCTGCATTTTTGCCCCAAAATAAATAAAATTTCTGCCTTTTTTTCTCTGAAATAAGTGAAATTTCTGAAATTTTGCCCCAAAATAAGTTAAAGATCTGCAATTTTAGCCCAAAATAAGTGAAATTTCTGCAATTTTGCCCCAAAATAAGGAAAATTTCTGCCTTTTTGCCCCCAAATAAGGGGAATTTCAGCCTTTTTACCTCAAAATAAGGGGAATTTCTGCATTTTTGCCACAAAATATTAGCAATTTCTGCCTTTTTGCCCCAAAATAAGGAAAATTACTGCCTTTTTCTCTGAAATAAGGGAAATTTCTGCAATTATGCCCCAAAAGATGTGAAATTTCTGCAATTTTGCCCCAAAATAAGTGAAATTTCTCCAATTTTGCCCCAAAATAAAGGAAATTTCTAGAATTTTGCCCAAAAATAAGTGGAATTTCTGAGTTTTGCCCCAAAATAAGGAGAATTTCTGTCTTTTTGCCCTAACATATAGGCAATTTCTGCCTTTTTGCCTCACAATTAGG
Source organism: Micromys minutus (assembly GCF_963924665.1). Taxonomy (NCBI): domain Eukaryota; kingdom Metazoa; phylum Chordata; class Mammalia; order Rodentia; family Muridae; genus Micromys; species Micromys minutus. Next base: position 1,188,420 of record NW_027667727.1, read on the forward strand.
GGAATTTTTGCAATTTTGCTCCAAAATACGGAGAATTTCTGCCTTTTTGCCCAAAAATAAGAAGAATGCATACCTTTTTGCCATAAAAAAGGGAAATTTCTTCATTTTTGCTCCAAAATAAGGGAAATTTCTGCTTTTTTGCCTCTAAATAAGTGGAATTTCTGTCTTTTTACCCCAAAACAAAGGGAATTACTGTTTTTTTGCCGCAAAATAAGGAAAAATCCTGACTTATTTCCCTGAAGTAAGTAAAATTTCTGCAATTTTTCCCCAAAATAAAGGAAATTTCTGACTTTTTGCCCTCAAATAAGGGGAATTTCAGCCTTTTTACCTAAAATAAGAGGAATTTCTGAATTTTTGCCACAAAATATTAGGAATTTCTGCATTTTTGCACCAAAATAAGAAAATTTCTGCTTTTTTCTCTGAAATAAGTGAAATTTCTGAAATTTTTCCCCAAAATAAGTTGAATTTCTGCAATTTTAGCCCAAAATAAGTGAAATTTCTGCAATTTTGCCTCAAAATAAGGGAAATTTCTGGAATTTTGCCCCAAAATAAGTGGAATTTCTGAGTTTTGCCCCAAAATAAGGAGAATTTCTGTCTTTTTGCCCCAACATATAGAGAATTTCTGCCTTTTTGCCCCACAATTAGGGGAATTTCTGCAATTTTGCTCCAAAATACGGGGAATTTCTGCCTTTTTGCCCGAAAATAAGAAGAATGCATACCTTTTTCCCAAAAAAAGTTAAATTTCTTCATTTTTGCTTCAAAATAAGGGGAATTTCTGCTTTTTTGCCTCTATATAAGTGGAATTTCTGTCTTTTCCCCAAAAACAAAGAAAAGTCCTGTCTTTTTTGCCCAAAATAAGGAAAATTTCTGACTTATTACCCTGAAATACGTGAAATTTCTGTAATTTTGCCCCAAAATAAGTGAAATTTCTGCAATTTTGCCCCAAAATAAGGGAAATTTCTGAAATTTTGCCCCAAAATAAGTGGAATTTCTGAGTTTTGCCCCAAAATAAGGAGAATTTCTGTCTTTTTGCCCTAACATATAGGCAATTTCTGCCTTTTTGCCTCACAATTAGGGGAATTTTTGCAATTTTGCTCCAAAATACGGAGAATTTCTGCCTTTTTGCCCAAAAATAAGAAGAATGCATATCTTTTTGCCATAAAAAAGGGAAATTTCTTCATTTTTGCTCCAAAATAAGGGGAATTTCTGCTTTTTTGCCTCTAAATAAGTGGAATTTCTGTCTTTTTCCCCCAAAACAAAGGGAATTACTGTTTTTTTTGCCGCAAAATAAGGAAAAATCCTGACTTATTTCCCTGAAGTAAAATTTCTGCAATTTTTCCCCAAAATAAAGGAAATTTCTGACTTTTTGCCCTCAAATAAGGGGAATTTCAGCCTTTTTACCTAAAATAAGAGGAATTTCTGAATTTTTGCCACAAAATATTAGGAATTTCTGCATTTTTGCACCAAAATAAGAAAATTTCTGCTTTTTTCTCTGAAATAAGTGAAATTTCTGAAATTTTGCCCCAAAATAAGTTGAAGTTCTGCAATTTTAGCCCAAAATAAGTGAAATTTCTGCAATTTTGCATCAAAATAAGGGAAATTTCTGGAATTTTGCCCCAAAATAAGTGGAATTTCTGAGTTTTGCCCCAAAATAAGGAGAATTTCTGTCTTTTTGCCACAACATATAGAGAATTTCTGCCTTTTTGCCCCACAATTAGGGGAATTTCTGCAATTTTGCTCCAAAATACGGGGAATTTCTGCCTTTTTGCCCGAAAATAAGAAGAATGCATAACTTTTGCCATAAAAAAAGGGAAATTTCTTCATTTTTGCTCCAAAATAAGGGGAATGTTTGCTTTTTTGCCTTTAAATAAGTGGAATTTCTGTCTTTTTCCCCCAAAACATAGGGAATTCCTGTCTTTTTTGCCCCAAAATAAGCAAAATTTCTGACTTATTACCCTGAAATAAGTGAAATTTCTGCACTTTTGCCCCCAAAAAAAGGAAATTTTTGCCTTTTTGCCCCCATATAAGGGGAATTTCAGCCTTTTTACCTCAAAATAAGGGGAATTTCTGCATTTTTGCCACAAAATATTAGGAATTTCTGCATTTTTGCCCCAAAATAAGAAAATTTCTGCTTTTTTTCCCTGAAATAAGTGAAATCTCTGCAATTTTGCCCCAAAAAGTGAAATTTCAGCAAAATTGCACCAAAATAAGGGAAATTTCTGGAATTTTGCCCCAAAATAAGTGGAAATTCTGCAATTTTGCCCCAAAATAAGGGAAATTTCTGGAATTTTGCCCCAAAATAAGTGGAATTTCTGAGTTTTGCCCCAAAATAAAGAGAATTTCTGTTTTTTTGCCCCAACATATAGGCAATTTGTGCCGTTTTGCCCCACAATTAGGGGAATTTCTGCAATTTTGCTCCAAAATACAGGGTATTTCTGCCTTTTTGCCCGAAAATAAGAAGAATGCATACCTTTTTGCCATAAAAATGGGAAATTTCTTCATTTTTGCTCCATAATAAAAGGAATTTCTGCTTTTTTGCCTCTAAATAAGTGGAATTTCTGTCTTTTTCCCCCAAAACAAAGGAAATTTCTGTCTTTTTTGCCCCAAAATAAGGAAAAATTCTGACTTATTACTCTGAAGTAAGTGAAGTTTCTGCAATTTTGCCCCAAAATAAGGGAAATTTTTGGAATTTTGCCCCAAAATAAGTGGAAATTCTGAGTTTTGCCCCAAAATAAAGAGAATTTTGCCTTTTTGCCCCAACATATGGAGAATTTCTGTTTTTTTGCCCCACAATTAGGGGAATTTCTGCAATATTGCTCCAAAATATGGGTAATTTCTGCCTTTTTGCCTAAAAATAAGAAGAATGCATACCTTTTTGCCAGAAAAATGGGAAATTTCTTCATTTTTGCTCCAAAATAAAAGGAATTTCTGCTTTTTTGCCTCTAAATAAGTGGAATTTCTGTCTTTTCCCACCAACACAAAGAGAATTTTTGTCTTTTTTGCCCCAAAATAAAGAAAAATTCTGACTTATTACCTTGTAGTAAGTGAAATTTCTGCAATTTTGCCCCAAAATAAGGGAACTTTCTGCCTTTTTACCCCCAAATAAGGGGAATTTCAGCCTTTTTACCTCAAAGTAAAAGGAATTTCTGCATTTTTGCCCCCAAATAAGGGGAATTTCAGCCTTTTTACCTCAAAATAAGGGGAATTTCCGCATTTTTGCCACAAAATAAGAAAATTTCTGCTTTTTTTCCCTGAAATAAGTGAAATTTCTGCAATTTTGCCCCAAAATAAGTGAAATTTCTGCAATTTTGTCCTAAAATAAAGGAAATTTCTGGAATTTTGCCCCAAAATAAGTGGAATTTCTGAGTTTTGCCCCAAAATAAGATGAATTTCTGTCTTTTTGCCCCAACATATAGGGAATTTCTGCCTTTTTGCCCCACAATTAGGGGAATTTCTGCAATTTTGCTCCAAAATACGGGGAATTTCTGCCTTTTTGCCCGAAAATAAGAAGAATGCCTACCTTTTTGCCATCAAAAAAGGAAATTTCTTCATTTTTGCTCCAAAATAAGGGGAATTTCTGTTTTTTTGCCTCTAAATAAGTGGAATTTCTGTCTTTTTCCCCCCAAAACAAAGGGAATTTCTGTCTTTTTTGACATAAAATAAGGAAAAATTCTGACTTATTACCCTGAAGTAAGTGAAATTTCTGCAATTTTGCCCCAAAATAAGGGAATTTTCTGCATTTTTGTTTCCAAAATAAGGGGAATTTTAGCCATTTTACCTCAAATTAGGGGAATTTCTGCATATTTACCCCCTATTAAGGGGAATTTCAGCATTTTTACCTCAAAATAAGGGGAATTTATGCATTTTTGCCACAAAATATTAGGAATTTCTGCCTTTTTGGCCCAAAAGAAGAAAATTTCTGCTTTTTTCCCTGAAATAAGTGAAATTTCTGCAATTTTGCCCCAAAATAAGTGAAATTTCTGCAATTTTGCCCCAAAATAAGGGAAATTTCTGGAATTTTGCCCCCAAAATGGAATTTCTGAGTTTTGCCCCAAAATAAGTATTTCTGTCTTTTTGCACCAACATATAGAGAATTTCTGCCTTTTTGCCCTACAATTAGGCAAATTTCTGCAATTTTGCTCCAAAATACGGAGAATTTCTGCCTTTTTGCCCGAAAATAAGAAGAATGCATACCTTTTTGCCATAAAAAAGGGAAATTTCTTCATTTTTGCTCCAAAATAAAAGGAATTTCTGCTTTTTTGCCACTAAATAAGGAAAATTACTGCCTTTTTCTCTGAAATAAGGGAAATTTCTGCAATTATGCCCCAAAATATGTGAAATTTCTGCAATTTTGCCCCAAAATAAGTGAAATTTCTCCAATTTTGCCCCAAAATAAAGGAAATTTCTAGAATTTTGCCCAAAAATAAGTGGAATTTCTTAGTTTTGCCCCAAAATAAGGAGAATTTCTGTCTTTTTGCCCCAACATATAGAAAATTTCTGCCTTTTTCCCCACAATTAGGGGAATTTCTGCAATTTTGCTCCAAAATACGGGGAATTTCTGCCTTTTTGCCCGATATTAAGAAGAATGCATAACTTTTTGCCATCAAAAAAGGAAATTTCTTCATTTATGCTAAAAAATGAGGGGAATTTCTGCTTTTTGCCTCTAAATAAGTGAAATTTCTGTCTTTTTCTCCCAAAACAAAGGGAATTTCTGTCTTTTTTGCCCTAAAATAAGGAAAAATTCTGACTTATTACCCTGAAGTAAGTGAAATTTCTGCAATTTTGCCCCAAAATAAAGGAAATTTCTGCCTTTTTGCCCCCAAATAATGGGAATTTCAGCCTTTTTACCTAAAAATAAGAGGAATATCTGCATTTTTACCACAAAATATTAGGAATTTCTGCATTTTTGCCACAAAATAAGGAAAATTTCTGCCTTTTTTCCCTGATATAAGTGAAATTTCTGCCTTTTTACCCCAAAATAAGGGAAATTTCTGGAATTTTGCTCCAAAATATGTGTAATTTCTGAGTTTTGCCCCAAAATAAGGAGAATTTCTGTCTTTTTGCCCTAACTAAAGGAAATTTCTGCCTCTTTGCCTCACAATTAGGGGAATTTCTGCAATTTTGCTCCAAAATACGTGGAATTTCTGCTTTTTTGCCCGAAAATAAGAAGAATGCATACCTTTTTGCCATAAAAAAGTTAAATTTCTTCATTTTTGCTTCAAAATAAGGGGAATTTCTACTTTTTTGCCTTTAAATAAGTGGAATTTCTGTCTTTTCCCCCAAAACAAAGAAAAGTCCTGTCTTTTCTGCCCCAAAATAAGGAAAATTTCTGACTTATTACCCTGAAATACGTGAAATTTCTTTAATTTTGCCCCAAAATAAGTGAAATTTTTGCAATTTTGCCCCAAAATAAGGGAAATTTCTGAAATTTTGCCCCAAAATAAGTGGAATTTCTGAGTTTTGCCCCAAAATAAGGAGAATTTCTGTCTTTTTGCCCTAACATATAGGCAATTTCTGCCTTTTTGCCTCACAATTAGGGGAATTTTTGCAATTTTGCTTCAAAATACGGAGAATTTCTGTCTTTTTCCCCCAAAACAAATGAAATTTGTCTTTTTTGCCCCAAAATAAGGAAAAATTCTGACTTATTACTCTGAAGTAAGTGAAGTTTCTGCAATTTTGCCCCAAAATAAGGGAAATTTTTGGAATTTTGCCCCAAAATAAGTGGAAATTCTGAGTTTTGCCCCAATATAAAGAGAATTTCTGCCTTTTTGCCCCAACATATGGAGAATTTCTGTTTTTTTGCCCCACAATTAGGGGAATTTCTGCAATTTTGCTCCAAAATACGGGTAATTTCTGCCTTTTTGCCTAAAAATAAGAAGAATGCATACCTTTTTGCCATAAAAATTGGGAAATTTCTTCATTTTTGCTCCAAAATAAAAGGAATTTCTGCTTTTTTGCCTCTAAAGAAGTGGAATTTCTGTCTTTTCCCCCCAAAACAAAGAGAATTTTTGTCTTTTTTGCCCCAAAATAAAGAAAAATTCTGACTTATTACCTTGTAGTAAGTGAAATTTCTGCAATTTTGCCCCAAAATAAGGGAACTTTCTGCCTTTTTACCCCCAAATAAGGGGAATTTCAGCCTTTTTACCTCAAAGTAAAGGGAATTTCTGCATTTTTGCCCCCAAATAAGGGGAATTTCAGCCTTTTTACCTCAAAATAAGGGGAATTTCCGCATTTTTGCCACAAAATAAGAAAATTTCTGCTTTTTTTCCCTGAAATAAGTGAAATTTCTGCAATTTTGCCCCAAAATAAGTGAAATTTCTGCAATTTTGTCCTAAAATAAAGGAAATTTCTGGAATTTTGCCCCAAAATAAGTGGAATTTCTGAGTTTTGCCCCAAAATAAGATGAATTTCTGTCTTTTTGCCCCAACATATAGGGAATTTCTGCCTTTTTGCCCCACAATTAGGGGAATTTCTGCAATTTTGCTCCAAAATACGGGGAATTTCTGCCTTTTTGCCCGAAAATAAGAAGAATGCCTACCTTTTTGCCATCAAAAAAGGAAATTTCTTCATTTTTGCTCCAAAATAAGGGGAATTTCTGTTTTTTTGCCTCTAAATAAGTGGAATTTCTGTCTTTTTCCCCCCAAAACAAAGGGAATTTCTGTCTTTTTTGACATAAAATAAGGAAAAATTCTGACTTATTACCCTGAAGTAAGTGAAATTTCTGCAATTTTGCCCCAAAATAAGGGAATTTTCTGCATTTTTGTTTCCAAAATAAGGGGAATTTTAGCCATTTTACCTCAAATTAGGGGAATTTCTGCATATTTACCCCCTATTAAGGGGAATTTCAGCATTTTTACCTCAAAATAAGGGGAATTTATGCATTTTTGCCACAAAATATTAGGAATTTCTGCCTTTTTGGCCCAAAAGAAGAAAATTTCTGCTTTTTTTCCATTAAATAAGTGAAATTTCTGCAATTTTGCCCCAAAATAAGTGAAATTTCTGCAATTTTGCCCCAAAATAAGGGAAATTTCTGGAATTTTGCCCCAAAAATGGAATTTCTGAGTTTTGCCCCAAAATAAATATTTCTGTCTTTTTACACCAACATATAGAGAATTTCTGCCTTTTTGCCCTACAATTAGGCAAATTTCTGCAATTTTGCTCCAAAATACGGAGAATTTCTGCCTTTTTGCCTGAAAATAAGAAGAATGCATACCTTTTTGCCATAAAAAAGGGAAATTTCTTCATTTTTGCTCCAAAATAAAAGGAATTTCTGCTTTTTTGCCACTAAATAAGGAAAATTACTGCCTTTTTCTCTGAAATAAGGGAAATTTCTGCAATTATGCCCCAAAATATGTGAAATTTCTGCAATTTTGCCCCAAAATAAGTGAAATTTCTCCAATTTTGCCCCAAAATAAAGGAAATTTCTAGAATTTTGCCCAAAAATAAGTGGAATTTCTGAGTTTTGCCCCAAAATAAGGAGAATTTCTGTCTTTTTGCCCCAACATATAGAAAATTTCTGCCTTTTTCCCCACGATTAGGGGAATTTCTGCAATTTTGCTCCAAAAGACGGGGAATTTCTGCCTTTTTGCCCGAAAATAAGAAGAATGCATAACTTTTTGCCATCAAAAAAGGAAATTTCTTCATTTATGCTCAAAAATGAGGGGAATTTCTGCTTTTTGCCTATAAATAAGTGAAATTTCTGTCTTTTTCTCCCAAAACAAAGGGAATTTCTGTCTTTTTTGCCCTAAAATAAGGAAAAATTCTGACTTATTAACCTGAAGTAAGTGAAATTTCTGCAATTTTGCCACAAAATAAAGGAAATTTCTGCCTTTTTGCCCCCAAATAAGGGGAATTTCAGCCTTTTTACCTAACAATAAGGGGAATATCTGCATTTTTACCACAAAATATTAGGAATTTCTGCATTTTTGACACAAAATAAGGAAAATTTCTGCCTTTTTTCCCTGATATAAGTGAAATTTCTGCCTTTTTGCCCCAAAATAAGGGAAATTTCTGGAATTTTGCCCCAAAATATGTGTAATTTCTGAGTTTTGCCACAAAATAAGGAGAATTTCTGTCTTTTTGCTCTAACTAAAGGGAATTTCTGCCTTTTTGCCTCACAATTAGGGGAATTTTTGCAATTTTGCTCGAAAATACGTGGAATTTCTGCCTTTTTGCCCGAAAATAAGAAGAATGCATACCTTTTTGCCATAAAAAAGTTAAATTTCTTCATTTTTGCTTCAAAATAAGGGGAATTTCTACTTTTTTGCCTCTAAATAAGTGGAATTTCTGCCTTTTCCCCAAAACAAATAAAAGTCCTGTCTTTTTTGCCCCAAAATAAGGAAAATTTCTGACTTATTACCCTGAAATACGTGATATTTCTGTAATTTTGCCCCAAAATAAGTGAAATTTCTGCAATTTTGCCCCAAAATAAGGGAAATTTCTGAAATTTTGCCCCAAAATAAGTGGAATTTTTGAGTTTTGCCCCAAAATAAGGAGAATTTCTGTCTTTTTGCCCCAACATATAGGCAATTTCTGCATTTTTGCCTCACAATTAGGGGAATTTTTGCAATTTTGCTCCAAAATACGGAGAATTTCTGCCTTTTTGCCCAAAAATAAGAAGAATGCATACCTTTTTGCCATAAAAAAGGGAAATTTCTTCATTTTTGCTCCAAAATAAGGGGAATTTCTGCTTTTTTGCCTATAAATAAGTGGAATTTCTGTCTTTTTTCCCCAAAACAAAAGGAATTACTGTTTTTTTTGCCGCAAAATAAGGAAAAATTCTGACTTATTTCCCTGAAGTAAGTAAAATTTCTGCAATTTTTCCCCAAAATATAGGAAATTTCTGACTTTTTGCCCCCAAATAAGGGGAATTTCAGCCTTTTTACCTAAAATAAGAGGAATTTCTGAATTTTTGCCACAAAATATTAGGAATTTCTGCATTTTTGCCCCAAAATAAATAAAATTTCTGCCTTTTTTTCTCTGAAATAAGTGAAATTTCTGAAATTTTGCCCCAAAATAAGTTAAAGTTCTGCAATTTTAGCCCAAAATAAGTGAAATTTCTGCAATTTTGCCCCAAAATAGGGAAAATTTCTGCCTTTTTGCCCCCAAATAAGGGGAATTTCAGCCTTTTTACCTCAAAATAAGGGGAATTTCTGCATTTTTGCCACAAAATATTAGCAATTTCTGCCTTTTTGCCCCAAAATAAGAAGAATGCATACCTTTTTCCCAAAAAAAGTTAAATTTCTTCATTTTTGCTTCAAAATAAGGGGAATTTCTGCTTTTTTGCCTCTATATAAGTGGAATTTCTGTCTTTTCCCCAAAAACAAAGAAAAGTCCTGTCTTTTTTGCCCAAAATAAGGAAAATTTCTGACTTATTACCCTGAAATACGTGAAATTTCTGTAATTTTGCCCCAAAATAAGTGAAATTTCTGCAATTTTGCCCCAAAATAAGGGAAATTTCTGAAATTTTGCCCCAAAATAAGTGGAATTTCTGAGTTTTGCCCCAAAATAAGGAGAATTTCTGTCTTTTTGCCCTAACATATAGGCAATTTCTGCCTTTTTGCCTCACAATTAGGGGAATTTTTGCAATTTTGCTCCAAAATACGGAGAATTTCTGCCTTTTTGCCCAAAAATAAGAAGAATGCATATCTTTTTGCCATAAAAAAGGGAAATTTCTTCATTTTTGCTCCAAAATAAGGGGAATTTCTGCTTTTTTGCCTCTAAATAAGTGGAATTTCTGTCTTTTTCCCCCAAAACAAAGGGAATTACTGTTTTTTTTGCCGCAAAATAAGGAAAAATCCTGACTTATTTCCCTGAAGTAAAATTTCTGCAATTTTTCCCCAAAATAAAGGAAATTTCTGACTTTTTGCCCTCAAATAAGGGGAATTTCAGCCTTTTTACCTAAAATAAGAGGAATTTCTGAATTTTTGCCACAAAATATTAGGAATTTCTGCATTTTTGCACCAAAATAAGAAAATTTCTGCTTTTTTCTCTGAAATAAGTGAAATTTCTGAAATTTTGCCCCAAAATAAGTTGAAGTTCTGCAATTTTAGCCCAAAATAAGTGAAATTTCTGCAATTTTGCATCAAAATAAGGGAAATTTCTGGAATTTTGCCCCAAAATAAGTGGAATTTCTGAGTTTTGCCCCAAAATAAGGAGAATTTCTGTCTTTTTGCCACAACATATAGAGAATTTCTGCCTTTTTGCCCCACAATTAGGGGAATTTCTGCAATTTTGCTCCAAAATACGGGGAATTTCTGCCTTTTTGCCCGAAAATAAGAAGAATGCATAACTTTTGCCATAAAAAAAGGGAAATTTCTTCATTTTTGCTCCAAAATAAGGGGAATGTTTGCTTTTTTGCCTTTAAATAAGTGGAATTTCTGTCTTTTTCCCCCAAAACATAGGGAATTCCTGTCTTTTTTGCCCCAAAATAAGCAAAATTTCTGACTTATTACCCTGAAATAAGTGAAATTTCTGCACTTTTGCCCCAAAAAAAAGGAAATTTTTGCCTTTTTGCCCCCAAATAAGGGGAATTTCAGCCTTTTTACCTCAAAATAAGGGGAATTTCTGCATTTTTGCCACAAAATATTAGGAATTTCTGCATTTTTGCCCCAAAATAAGAAAATTTCTGCTTTTTTTCCCTGAAATAAGTGAAATCTCTGCAATTTTGCCCCAAAAAGTGAAATTTCAGCAAAATTGCACCAAAATAAGGGAAATTTCTGGAATTTTGCCCCAAAATAAGTGGAAATTCTGCAATTTTGCCCCAAAATAAGGGAAATTTCTGGAATTTTGCCCCAAAATAAGTGGAATTTCTGAGTTTTGCCCCAAAATAAAGAGAATTTCTGTTTTTTTGCCCCAACATATAGGCAATTTGTGCCGTTTTGCCCCACAATTAGGGGAATTTCTGCAATTTTGCTCCAAAATACAGGGTATTTCTGCCTTTTTGCCCGAAAATAAGAAGAATGCATACCTTTTTGCCATAAAAATGGGAAATTTCTTCATTTTTGCTCCATAATAAAAGGAATTTCTGCTTTTTTGCCTCTAAATAAGTGGAATTTCTGTCTTTTTCCCCCAAAACAAAGGAAATTTCTTTCTTTTTTGCCCCAAAATAAGGAAAAATTCTGACTTATTACTCTGAAGTAAGTGAAGTTTCTGCAATTTTGCCCCAAAATAAGGGAAATTTTTGGAATTTTGCCCCAAAATAAGTGGAAATTCTGAGTTTTGCCCCAAAATAAAGAGAATTTTGCCTTTTTGCCCCAACATATGGAGAATTTCTGTTTTTTTGCCCCACAATTAGGGGAATTTCTGCAATATTGCTCCAAAATATGGGTAATTTCTGCCTTTTTGCCTAAAAATAAGAAGAATGCATACCTTTTTGCCAGAAAAATGGGAAATTTCTTCATTTTTGCTCCAAAATAAAAGGAATTTCTGCTTTTTTGCCTCTAAATAAGTGGAATTTCTGTCTTTTCCCCCCAACACAAAGAGAATTTTTGTCTTTTTTGCCCCAAAATAAAGAAAAATTCTGACTTATTACCTTGTAGTAAGTGAAATTTCTGCAATTTTGCCCCAAAATAAGGGAACTTTCTGCCTTTTTACCCCCAAATAAGGGGAATTTCAGCCTTTTTACCTCAAAGTAAAAGGAATTTCTGCATTTTTGCCCCCAAATAAGGGGAATTTCAGCCTTTTTACCTCAAAATAAGGGGAATTTCCGCATTTTTGCCACAAAATAAGAAAATTTCTGCTTTTTTTCCCTGAAATAAGTGAAATTTCTGCAATTTTGCCCCAAAATAAGTGAAATTTCTGCAATTTTGTCCTAAAATAAAGGAAATTTCTGGAATTTTGCCCCAAAATAAGTGGAATTTCTGAGTTTTGCCCCAAAATAAGATGAATTTCTGTCTTTTTGCCCCAACATATAGGGAATTTCTGCCTTTTTGCCCCACAATTAGGGGAATTTCTGCAATTTTGCTCCAAAATACGGGGAATTTCTGCCTTTTTGCCCGAAAATAAGAAGAATGCCTACCTTTTTGCCATCAAAAAAGGAAATTTCTTCATTTTTGCTCCAAAATAAGGGGAATTTCTGTTTTTTTGCCTCTAAATAAGTGAAATTTCTGTCTTTTTCCCCCCAAAACAAAGGGAATTTCTGTCTTTTTTGACATAAAATAAGGAAAAATTCTGACTTATTACCCTGAAGTAAGTGAAATTTCTGCAATTTTGCCCCAAAATAAGGGAATTTTCTGCATTTTTGTTTCCAAAATAAGGGGAATTTTAGCCATTTTACCTCAAATTAGGGGAATTTCTGCATATTTACCTCCTATTAAGGGGAATTTCAGCATTTTTACCTCAAAATAAGGGGAATTTATGCATTTTTGCCACAAAATATTAGGAATTTCTGCCTTTTTGGCCCAAAATAAGAAAATTTCTGCTTTTTTCCCTGAAATAAGTGAAATTTCTGCAATTTTGCCCCAAAATAAGTGAAATTTCTGCAATTTTGCCCCAAAATAAGGGAAATTTCTGGAATTTTGCCCCAAAAATGGAATTTCTGAGTTTTGCCCCAAAATAAGTATTTCTGTCTTTTTGCACCAACATATAGAGAATTTCGGCCTTTTTGCCCTACAATTAGGCAAATTTCTGCAATTTTGCTCCAAAATACGGAGAATTTCTGCCTTTTTGCCCGAAAATAAGAAGAATGCATACCTTTTTGCCATAAAAAAGGGAAATTTCTTCATTTTTGCTCCAAAATAAAAGGAATTTCTGCTTTTTTGCCACTAAATAAGGAAAATTACTGCCTTTTTCTCTGAAATAAGGGAAATTTCTGCAATTATGCCCCAAAATATGTGAAATTTCTGCAATTTTGCCCCAAAATAAGTGAAATTTCTCCAATTTTGCCCCAAAATAAAGGAAATTTCTAGAATTTTGCCCAAAAATAAGTGGAATTTCTGAGTTTTGCCCCAAAATAAGGAGAATTTCTGTCTTTTTGCCCCAACATATAGAAAATTTCTGCCTTTTTCCCCACAATTAGGGGAATTTCTGCAATTTTGCTCCAAAATACGGGGAATTTCTGCCTTTTTGCCCGAAAATAAGAAGAATGCATAACTTTTTGCCATCAAAAAAGGAAATTTCTTCATTTATGCTCAAAAATGAGGGGAATTTCTGCTTTTTGCCTCTAAATAAGTGAAATTTCTGTCTTTTTCTCCCAAAACAAAGGGAATTTCTGTCTTTTTTGCCCTAAAATAAGGAAAAATTCTGACTTATTACCCTGAAGTAAGTGAAATTTCTGCAATTTTGCCCCAAAATAAAGGAAATTTCTGCCTTTTTGCCCCCAAATAAGGGGAATTTCAGCCTTTTTACCTAAAAATAAGGGGAATATCTGCATTTTTACCACAAAATATTAGGAATTTCTGCATTTTTGCCACAAAATAAGGAAAATTTCTGCCTTTTTTCCCTGATATCAGTGAAATTTCTGCCTTTTTGCCCCAAAATAAGGTAAATTTCTGCAATTTTGCCCCAAAATAAGGGAATTTTCTGCATTTTTGTTTCCAAAATAAGGGGAATTTTAGCCATTTTACTTCAAATTAGGGGAATTTCTGCATATTTACCCCCTATTAAGGGGAATTTCAGCATTTTTACCTCAAAATAAGGGGAATTTATGTATTTTTGCCACAAAATATTAGGAATTTCTGCCTTTTTGGCCCCAAATAAGAAAATTTCTGCTTTTTTTCCCTGAACTAAGTGAAATTTCTGCAATTTTGCCTCAAAATAAGTGAAATTTCTGCAATTTTGCAGCAAAATAAGGGAAATTTCTGGAATTTTGCCCCAAAAATGGAATTTCTGAGTTTTGCCCCAAAATAAGTATTTCTGTCTTTTTGCACCAACATATAGAGAGTTTCTGCCTTTTTGCCTTACAATTAGGCAAATTTCTGCAATTTTGCTCCAAAATACGGAGAATTTCTGCCTTTTTGCCCGAAAATAAGAAGAATGCATACCTTTTTGCCATAAAAAAGGGAAATTTCTTCATTTTTGCTCCAAAAGAAAAGGAATTTCTGCTTTTTTGCCACTAAATAAGTGGAATTTCTGTCTCTTTCCCACAAAACAAAAGGAATTTCTGTCTTTTTTGCCCCAAAATAAGGAAAAATTCTGTCTTATTACCCTGAAGTAAGTAAAATTTTTGCAATATTGCCCCAAAATAAGGGAAATTTCTGACTTTTTGCCCCCAAATAAGGGGAATTTCAGCCTTTTTACCTAAAATAAGAGGAATTTCTGAATTTTTGCCACAAAATATTAGGACTTTCTGCATTTTTGTCCCAAAATAAGGAAAATCTCTGCCTTTTTTCTCTGAAATAATTGAAATTTCTGAAATTTTGCCCCAAAATAAGTGAAAGTTCTGCAATTTTATCCCAAAATAAGTGAAATTTCTGCAATTTTGCCCCAAAATAATGGAAATTTCTGGAATTTTGCCCCAAAATAAGTGGAATTTCTGAGTTTTGCCCCAAAATAAGGAGTATTTCTGTCCTTTTGCCCCAACATATAGAGAATTTCTGCCTTTTTGCCCCACAATTATGCAAATTTCTGCAATTTTGCTCCAAAATACCGTGAATTTTTGCCTTTTTGCCCGAAAATAAGAAGAATGCATACCTTTTTGCCATAAAAAAAGGAAATTTCTTCATTTTTACCCCAAAATAAGGGGAATTTCTGCTTTTTTGCCTAAATAAGTGGAATATCTGTCTTTTTCCCCTAAAACAAATGGAATTTCTGTGTTTTTTGCCTCAAAATAATGAAAAATTCTGACTTATTACCCTGAAGTAAGTGAAATTTCTGCAATTTTGCCCTAAAATAAGAAAAATTTCTGCATTTTTGCCCTCTATTAAGGGGAATTTCAGCCTTTTTACCTCAAAATAAGGGGAATTTCTGCATTTTTGACACAAAATATTAGGAATTCCTGACTTTTTGAACCAAAATAAGAAAATTTCTGCTTTTTTCTCTGAAATAAGTGAAATTTCTGCAATTATGCCCCAAAATAAGTGAAATTTCTGCAATTTTGCCCCAAAATAAGCGAAATTGCTGGAATTTTGCCCCAAAATAATGGAATTTCTGAGTTTTGCCCCAAAATAAGGAGAATTTCTGTCTTTTTGCCCCAACATATAGAAAATTTCTGCCTTTTTGCCCCACAATTAGGCAAATTTCGGCAATTTTGCTTTAAAATACCGTGAATTTTTGCCTTTTTGCCCGAAAATAAGAAGAATGCATAACTTTTTGCCATAAAAAAGAGAAATTTCTTCATTTTTGCTCCAAAATAAGGGGAATTTCTTTTTTTTTGCCTCTAAATAAGTGGAATTTCTGTCTTTTTCCCCAAAAACAAAGAAAATTCCTGTCTTTTTTGCCCCAAAATAAGAAAAATTTCTGACTTATTACCCTGAAATAAGTGAAATTTCTGCAATTTTGCCTCAAAATAAGTGAAATTTTTGCACTTTTGTCCCAAAATAAGGGAAATTTCTGGAATTTTGCCGCAAAATAAGTGGAATTTCTGAGTTTTGCCCCAAAATAAGGAGAATTTCTGTCTTTTTGCCCCAACATATAGGGAATTTCTGCATTTTTGCCCCACAATTAGGGGAATTTCTTCAATTTTGCTTCAAAATACGGGGAATTTCTGCCTTTTTGCCCCAAAATAAAAAGAATGCATACCTTTTTGCCATAAAAAAAGGAAATTTCTTCATTTCTGCAATTTTGCCCCAAAATAAGTGAAATTTTTGCAATTTTGCCCCAAAATAAGGGAAATTTCTGGAATTTTGCCCAAAATAATGGAATTTCTGAGTCTTGCCCCAAAATAAGGAGAATTTCTGTCTTTTTGCCCAAACATATAGAGAATTTCTGCCTTTTTGCCCCACAAATAGGGGAATTTCTGCAATTTTGCTCCAAAATACGGGGAATTTCTGCCTTTTTGCGTGAAAATAAGAAGAATGCATACCTTTTTGCCATAAAAAAGGGAAATTTCTTCATTTTTGCTCCAAATTAAAGGGAATTTCTGCTTTTTTGCCTCTAAATAAGTGGAATTTCTGTCTTTTTCCCCCCAAACAAAAAAAATTCCTGTCTTTTTTGCCCCAAAATAAGGAAAATTTCTGACTTATTACCCTGAAATAAGTGAAATTTCTGCAATTTTGCCCCAAAATAAGTGAAATTTCTGCAATTTTGCCCCATAATAAGGAAAATTTCTAGAATTTTGCCCCAAAATAAGTGGAATTTCTGAGTTTTGCCCCAAAATAAGAAGAATTTCTGTCTTTTTGCCCCAACATATAGGCAATTTCATCCTTTTTGCCCCACAATTAGGGGAATTTCTGCAATTTTGCTCCAAAATACGGAGAATTTCTGCCTTTTTGCCCGAAAATAAGAAGAATGCATAGATTTTGCCATAAAAAAGGGAAATTTCTTCATTTTTGCTCCAAAATAAGGGGAATTTCTGCTTTTTTGCCTCTAAATAAGTGAAATTTCTGTCTTTTTATCCCAAAACAAAAGGAATTCCTGTCTTTTTTGCCCCAAAATAAGGAAAAATTCTGACTTATTACCCTGAAGTAAGTGAAATTTCTGCAATTTTGCCCCAAAATAAGGGAAATTTCTGCCTTTTTGCCCCCAAATAAGAGGAATTTCAGCCTTTTTACATCAAAATAAAGGGAATATCTGCATTTTTACCACAAAATATTAGGAATTTCTGCATTTTTGACCCAAAATAAGGAAAATTTCTGCTTTTTTTCCCTGAAATAAGTGAAATTTCAGCAATTGTGCCCCAAAATAAGTGACATTTCTGCAATTTTGTCCTAAAATAAGGGAAATTTCTGGAATTTTGCCCCAAAATAAGTGGAATTTCTGAGTTTTGCCCCAAAATAAGGAGAATTTCTGTCTTTTTGCCCCAACATATAGGGAATTTCTGCCTTTTTGCCCCATAATTAGGGGAATTTCTGCAATTTTGCTCCAAAATACGGGGAAATTCTGCCTTTTTGCCCGAAAATAAGAAGAATGCATACCTTTTGGCCATCAAAAAAGGAAATTTCTTCATTTTTGCTCCGAAATAAGAGGAATTTCTGTTTTTTTGCCTCTAAATAAGTGGAATTTCTGTCTTTTTCCCCCCAAAACAAAGGGAATTTCTGTCTTTTTTGCCCTAAAATAAAGAAAAATTCTGACTTATTACCCTGAAGTGAAATTTCTGCAATTTTTCCCCAAAATAAGGGAAATTTCTGTGTTTTTGTTTCCAAAATAAGGGGAATTTCAGCCATTTTACCTCAAATTAGGAAAATTTCTGGATATTTACCCCCTATTAAGGGGAATTTCAGCCATTTTACCTCAAATTAGGGGAATTTCTGCATATTTAATCCCTATTAAGGGGAATTTCAGCATTTTTACCTCAAAATAAGGGGAATTTATGCATTTTTGCCACAAAATATTAGGACTTTCTGATTTTTTGGCCCAAAATAAAAAATTTCTGCTTTTTTTCCCTAAAATAAGTGAAATTTCTGCAATTTTACCCCAAAATAAGTGAAATTTCTGCAATTTTGCCCCAAAATAAGGGAAATATCTGGAATTTTGCCCCCAAAATGGAATTTCTGAGTTTTTCCCCAAAATAAGGAGAATTTCTGACTTTTTGCCCCAACATGTAGAGAATTTCTGCCTTTTTGCCCTACAATTAGGCAAATTTCTGCAATTTTGCTCCATAATACGGGGAATTTCTGCCTTTTTGCCCGAAAATAAGAAGAATGCATACCTTTTTGCCATAAAAAAGGGAAATTTCTTCATTTTTGCTCCAAGATAAAAGGATTTTTTGCTTTTTTGCCACTAAATAAGTGGAATTTCTGTCTTTTTCCCCCAAAACAAAGAAAATTCCTGTCTTTTTTGCCCCAAAATAAGGAAAATTTCTGACTTATTACCCTGAAATACGTGAAATTTCTGCAATTTTGCCCCAAAATAAGTGAAATTTCTGCAATTTTGCCCCAAAATAAGGAAAATTTCTGGAATTTTGCCCCAAAATAAGTGGAATTTCTGAGTTTTGCCCCAAAAAAAGGAGAATTTCTGTCTTTTTGCCCCAACATATAGGCAATTTCTGCCTTTTTCCCCCACAATTATGGGAATTTCTGCAATTTTGCTCCAAAATACGGAGAATTTCTTCTTTTTACTCGAAAATAAGAAGAATGCATACCTTTTTGCCATAAAAATAGGAAATTTTTTCAATTTTGCTCCAAAATAAGTTGAATTTCTACTTTTTTGCCTCTAAATAAGTGGAATATCTGTCTTTTTCCCCTAAAACAAATGGAATTTCTGTCTTTTTTGCCCCAAAATAATGAAAAATTCTGACTTATTACCCTGAAGTAAGTGAAATTTTTGCAATTTTGCCCTAAAATAAGAAAAAATTCTGCCTTTTTGCCATCTATTAAGGGGAATTTCAGCCTTTTTACCTCAAAATAAGGGGAATTTCTGCATTTTGACACAAAATATTAGGAATTTCTGCCATTTTGCCCCAAAATAAGAAAATTTCTGCTTTTTTTCCCTGACATAAGTGAAATTTCTGCAATTATGCCCCAAAATAAGTGAAATTTCTGCAATTTTGCCCCAAAATAAGGAAACTTTCTGCTTTTTTGCCCCCAAAGAGGGAATTTCAGCCTTTTTACCTCAAAATAAGTGGAATTTTTGCATTTTTGCCACAAAATATTAGGAATTTCTGCCTTTTTGCCCCAAAATAAGGAAAATTACTGCCTTTTTATTCTGAAATAAGTGAAATTTCTGCAATTATGCCCCAAAATATGTGAAATTTCTTCAATTTTGCCCCAAAATAAGTGAAATTTCTTCAATTTTGTTCCAAAATAATGGAAATTTCTGGAATTTTGCCCCAAAATAAGTGGAATTTCTGAGTTTTGCCCCAAAATAAGGAGAATTTCTGTCTTTTTGCCCCAACATATAGAGAATTTCTGCCTTTTTGCCCCACAATTAGGGGAATTTCTGCAATTTTGCTCCAAAATACGAGGAATTTCTGCCTTTTTTGCGCGAAAATAAGAAGAATGCATAACTTTTTGCCATAAAAAAGTGAAATTTCTTCATTTTTGCTCGTAAATAAGGGAAATTTCTGCTTTTTTGCCTATAAATAAGTGAAATTTCTGTCTTTTTCACCCAAAACAAAATGAATTCCTGTCTTTTTTGCCCCAAAATAAGGAAAAATTCTGACTTATTACCCTGAAGTAAGTGAAATTTCTGCAATTTTGCCCCAAAATAAAGGAAATTTCTGCCTTTTTGCCCCCAAATAAGGGGAATTTCAGCATTTTTACATCAAAATAAGGGGAATATATGCATTTTACCCCAAAATATTAGGAATTTCTGCATTTTTGCTCCAAAATAATGAAAATTTCTGCTTTTTTTCCCTGAAATAAGTGAAATTTCTGCAATTTTGCCTTAAAATAAGTGAAATTTCTGGAATTTTGTCCTAAAATATGGGAAATTTCTGGAATTTTGCCCTAAAATAAGTGGAATTTCTGAGTTTTGCCCAAAAATAAGAAGAATTTCTGTCTTTTTGCCCCAACATATAGGGAATTTCTGCCTTTTTGCCCCACAATTAGGGGAATTTCTGCAATTTTGCTCCAAAATACGGGGAATTTCTGCCTTTTTGCCCGAAAATAAGAAGAATGCATACCTTTTTGCCATCAAAAAAGGTAATTTCTTCTTTTTTGCTCCAAAATAAGGGGAATTTTTTTTTTGCCTCTAAATAAGAGGAATTTCTGTCTTTTTCCCCCCAAAACAAAGGGAATTTCTGTCTTTTTTGCCCTAAAATAAGGAAAAATTCTGACTTATTACCCTGAAGTAAGTGAAATTTCTGCAATTTTGCCCTAAAATAAGGGAAATTTTTGCGTTTTTGTTTCCAAAATAAGGGGTATTTCAGCCATTTTACCTCCAATTAGGGGAATTTCTGCATATTTACCCCCTATTAAGGGGAATTTCAGCATTTTTACCTCAAAATAAGGGGAATTTATGCATTTTTGCCACAAAATATTAGGAATTTCTGCCTTTTTGGCACAAAATAAGAAAATTTCTGCCTTTTTTCCCTGAAATAAGTGAAATTTCTGCAATTTTGCCCCAAAATAAGTGAAATTTCTGCAATTTTGCCCCAAAATAAGGGAAATTTCTGGAATTTTGCCCCAAAAATGGAATTTCTGAGTTTTGCCCCAAAAAAGAAGAATTTCTGTCTTTTTGCCCCAACATATAGAGAATTTCTGCATTTTCCCCTACAATTAGGCAAATTTCTGCAATTTTGCTCCAAAATACGGAGAATTTCTGCCTTTTTGCCCGAAAATAAGAAGAATGCATACCTTTTTGACATAAAAAAAGGAAATTTCTTCATTTTTGCACCAAAATAAGGGGAATTTCTGCTTTTTTGCCTCTAAATAAGTGGAATATCTGTCTTTTTCCCCTAAAACAAATGGAATTTCTGTCTTTTTTGCCTCAAAATAATGAAAAATTCTGACTTATTACCCTGAAGTAAGTGAGATTTCTGCAATTTTGCCCCAAAATAAGAAAAATTTCTGCCTTTTTGCCCCCTATTAATGGGAATTTAAGCCTTTTTACCTCAAAATAAGGGGAATTTCTGCATTTTTGACACAAAATATTAGAAATTTCTGCCTTTTTACCCCAAAATAAGAAAATTGCTGCTTTTTTTCCCTGAAATAAGTGAAATTTCTGCAATTATGCCCCAAAATAAGTGAAATTTCTGCAATTTTGTCCCAAAATAAGGGAAATTTCTGGAATTTTGCCCAAAAATAATGAAATTTCTGAGTTTTGCCCCAAAATAAGAATTTCTGTCTTTTTGCCCCAGCCTATAGAGAATTTCTGCCTTTTTGCCCCACAATTAGGCAAATTTCTGCAATTTTGCTCCAAAATACCGTGAATTTTTGCCTTTTTGCCCGAAAATAATAAGAATGCATACCTTTTTGTCATAAAAAAGGGAAATTTCTTCATTTTTGCTTCAAAATAAGGGGAATTTCTTCTTTTTTGCCTCTAAATAAGTGGAATTTCTGTCAATTTCCCCCAAAACAAAGAAAATTCCTGTCTTTTTTGCCCCAAAATAAGAAAAATTTCTGACTTATTACCCTGAACTAAGTGAAATTTCTGCAATTTTGCCTCAAAATTAGTGAAATTTCTGCACTTTTGTCCCAAAATAAGGGAAATTTCTGGAATTTTGCCGCAAAATAAGTGGAATTTCTGAGTTTTGCCCCAAAATAAGGAGAATTTCTGTCTTTTTGCCCCAACATATAGGGAATTTCTGCCTTTTTGCCCCACAATTAGGAGAATTTCTTTAATTTTGCTCCAAAATACGGGGAATTTCTGCCTTTATGCCCGAAAATAAGAAGAATGCATACCTTTTTGCCATAAAAAAAGGAAATTTCTTCATTTTTGCTCCAAAATAAGGGGAAAATCTGCTTTTTTGCCTCTAAATAAGTGGAATTTCTGTCTTTTTCCCCCAAAACAAAGATAATTTCTGTATTTTGCCCCAAAATAAGAAGAAATTCTGACTTATTACCCTGAAGTAAGTGAAATTTCTGCAATTTTGCCCCAAAATATGGGAAATTTCTGCAATTTTGCCCCAAAATAAGTGAAATTTCTGCAATTTTGCCCCAAAATAAGGGAAATTTCTGGAATTTTGCCCCAAAATAAGTGGAATTTCTGAGTTTTGCCCCAAAATAAGGAGAATTTTTGTCTTTTTGCCCCAACATATAGAGATTTTCTGCATTTTTGTCCCACAATTAGGGGAATTTCGGCAATTTTGTTCCAAAATACGGGGAATTTCTGCTTTTTTGCCTGAAAACAAGAAGAATGCATGCCTTTTTGCCATAAAAAAGGGAATTTTATTCATTTTTGCTCCGAAATAAGGGGAATTTCTGCTTTTTTGCCTCTAAATAAGTGGAATTTCTGTCTTTTTCCCCCAAAACAAAGGGAATTCCTGTCTTATTTGCCCCATAATATGGAAAAATTCGGACTTATTACCCTGAAGTATGTGAAATTTCTGGAATTTTGCCCCAAAATAAGGTAAATTTCTGCGTTTTTGTCTCCAAAATAAAGGGAATTTCAGCCATTTTACCTCAAATTAGGGGATTTTCTGCATATTTAGCCCCTATTAATAGGAATTTCAGCCTTTTTACCTCAAAATAAGGGGAATTTCTGCATTTTTGCAAAAAAATATTAGGAATTTCTGCCCTTTGGCCCAAAATAAGAAAATTTCTGCTTTTTTTCTGAAATAAGTGAAATTTCTATAATTTTGCCCCAAAATAAGTGAAATTTCAGCAATTTTGCCCCCAAATAAGGAAAATTTCTGGAAATTTGCCCCAAAATAATGGGATTTCTTAGTTTTGCCCCAAAATAAGGAGAATTTCTGTCTTTTTGCCCCAACATATAGAGTATTTCTGCCTTTTGCCCCACAAATAGAAGAATTTCTGCAATTTTGCTCCAAAATACGGGGAATTTCTGCCTTTTTGCCCGAAAATAAGAAGAATGCATACCTTTTTGCCATAAAAAAGGGAAATTTCTTCATTTTTGCTCCAAATTAAGGGGAATTTCTGCTTTTTTGCCCCTAAATAAGTGGAATTTCTGTCTTTTCCCCCCCCCAAAAAAAAATTCCTGTCTTTTTTGCCCCAAAATTAGGAAAATTTCTGACTTATTACCCTGAAATAAGTGAAATTTTTGCAATTTTGCCCAAAAATAAGTGAAATTTCCGCAATTTTGCCCCAAAATAAGGAAAATTTCTAGAATTTTGCCCCAAAATAAGTGGAATTTCTGAGTTTTGCCCAAAAATAAGAAGAATTTCTGATTTTGCCCCAACATATAGGCAATTTCTGTCTTTTTGCCCCACAATTAAAGGAATTTCTGCAATTTTGCTCCAAAATACGGAGAATTTCTGCCTTTTTGCCCGAAAATAAGAAGAATGCATACCTTTTTGTCATAAAAAAGAGAAATTTCTTTATTTTTGCTCCAAAATAAGGGGAATTTCTGCTTTTTTGCCTCTAAATAAGTGGAATTTCTGTCTTTTTCCCCCAAAACAAATGGAATTTCTGTCTTTTTTGCCCCAAAATAAGGAAAAATTCTGACTTATTACACTGAAGTAAGTGAAATTTCTGCAATTTTTCCCCAAAATAAGGGAAATTTCTGCCTTTTTGCCCCCTAATAAGGGGAATTTCAGCCTTTTTACCTCAAAATAAGGAGAATTTCTGCATTTTTGCCACAAAATATTAGGAATTTCTGCCTTTTTGCCCCAAAATAAGGAAAATTACTGCCTTTTTTCTGTGAAATAAGTGAAATTTCTGCAATTATGCCCCAAAATATGTGAAATTTCTGCAATTTTGCCCCAAAATAAGTGAAATTTCTGCAATTTTGCCCCAAAATAAGGGAAATTTCTGGAATTTTGCCCCAAAATAAGTGGAATTTCTGAGTTTTGCCACAAAATAAGGAGAATTTTTGTCTTTTTGCCCCAACATATAGAGAATTTCTGCCTTTTTGCCCCACAATTAGGGGAATTTCTGCAATTTTGCTCCAAAATACGAGGAATTTCTGCCTTTTTTGCGCGAAAATAAGAAGAATGCATAACTTTTTGCCATAAAAAATTGAAATTTCTTCATTTTTGCTCCAAAATAAGGGGAATTTCTGCTTTTTTGCCTCTAAATAAGTGGAATTTCTGTCTTTTTTCCCTAAAACAAAATGAATTCCTGTCTTTTTTGCCCCAAAATTAGGAAAAATTCAGACTTATTACCCTGAAGTAAGTGAAATTTCTGCAATTTTGCCGCAAAATAAGGGAAATTTCTGCCTTTTTGCCCCCAAATAAGGGGAATTTCAGCCTTTTTACACCAAAATAAGGGGAATATCTGCATTTTTACCACAAAATATTAGGAATTTCTGCATTTTTGCCCCAAATTAAGGAAAATTTCAGCCTTTTTGCCCTGAAATAAGTGAAATTTATGCCTTTTTGCCCCAAAATAAGTGAAATTTCTGCAATTTTGCCCCAAAATAAGGAAAATTTCTGGAATTTTGCCACAAAATATGTGGAATTTCTGAGTTTTGCCCCCAAAAAAGGAGAATTTCTGGCTTTTTGCCCCAACATATAGGCAATTTCTGCCTTTTTCCCCCACAATTATGGGAATTTCTGCAATTTTGCTCCAAAATTCGGAGAATTTCTGCTTTTTGCCCGAAAATAAGAAGAATGCATACCTTTTTGCCATAAAAAAGGGAAATTTCTTCATTTTTGCCCCAAAATAAGGGGAATTTCTGCTTTTTTGCCTAAATAAGTGGAATATCTGTCTTTTTCCCCTAAAACAAATGGAATTTCTGTGTTTTTTTGCCTCAAAATAATGAAAAATTCTGACTTATTACCCTGAAGTAAGTGAAATTTCTGCAATTTTGCCCTAAAATAAGAAAAAATTCTGCCTTTTTGCCCCCTATTAAGGGGAATTTCAGACTTTTTACCTCAAAATAAGGGGAATTTCTGCATTTTTGACACAAAATATTAGGAATTTCTGCCATTTTGCCCCAAAATAAGAAAATTTCTGCTTTTTTCCCTGAAATAAGTGAAATTTCTGCAATTATGCCCCAAAATAAGTGAAATTTCTGCAATTTTGCCCCAAAATAAGGAAACTTTCTGCTTTTTTGCCCCCAAATAAGTGGAATTTCAGCCTTTTTACCTCAAAATAAGGGGAATTTTTGCATTTTTGCCACAAAATATTAGGAATTTCTGCCTTTTTGCCCCAAAATAAGGAAAATTACTGCTTTTTTACTCTGAAATAAGTGAAATTTCTGCAATTATGCCCCAAAATATGTGAAATTTCTTCAATTTTGCCCCAAAATAAGTGAAATTTCTGCAATTTTGCTCCAAAATAAGGGAAATTTCTGGAATTTTGCCCCAAAATAAGTGGAATTTCTGAGTTTTGCCCCAAAATAAGGAGAATTTCTGTCTTTTTGCCCCAACATATAGAGAATTACTGCCTTTTTGCCCCACAATTAGGGGAATTTCTGCAATTTTGCTCCAAAATACGAGGAATTTCTGCCTTTTTTGCGCGAAAATAAGAAGAATGCATAACTTTTTGCCATAAAAAGTGAAATTTCTTCATTTTTGCTCCAAAATAAGGGAAATTTCTGCTTTTTTGCCTATAAATAAGTGAAATTTCTGTCTTTTTCCCCCAAAACAAAAGGAATTCCTGTCTTTTTTGCCCCAAAATAAGGAAAAATTCTGACTTATTACCCTGAAGTAAGTGAAATTTCTGCAATTTTGCCCCAAAATAAAGGAAATTTCTGACTTTTTGCCCCCAAATAAGGGGAATTTCAGCATTTTTACATCAAAAAAGGGGAATATATGCATTTTTACCCCAAAATATTAGGAATTTCTGCATTTTTGCCCCAAAATAATGAAAATTTCTGCTTTTTTTCCCTGAAATAAGTGAAATTTCTGCAATTTTGCCCCAAAATAAGTGAAATTTCTGGAATTTTGTCCTAAAATAAGGGAAATTTCTGGAATTTTGCCCCAAAATAAGTGGAATTTCTGAGTTTTGCCCCAAAATAAGAAGAATTTCTGTCTTTTTGCCCCAACATATAGGGAATTTCTGCCTTTTTGCCCCACAATTAGGGGAATTTCTGCAATTTTGATCCAAAATACGGGGAATTTCTGCCTTTTTGCCCGAAAATAAGAAGAATGCATACCTTTTTGCCATCAAAAAAGGAAATTTCTTCATTTTTGCTCCAAAATAAAGGGAATTTTTTTTGCCTCCAAATAATAGAAATTTCTGTCTTTTTCCCCCCAAAACAAAGGGAATTTCTGTCTTTTTTGCCCTAAAATAAGGAAAAATTCTGACTTATTACCCTGAAGTAAGTGAAATTTCTGCAATTTTGCCCTAAAATAAGGGAAATTTTTGCGTTTTTGTTTTCAAAATCAGGGGTATTTCAGCCATTTTACCTCCAATTAGGGGAATTTCTGCATATTTACCCCCTATTAAGGGGAATTTCAGCATTTTTACCTCAAAATAAGGGGAATTTATGCATTTTTGCCACAAAATATTAGGAATTTCTGCCTTTTTGGCCCAAAATAAGAAAATTTCTGCTTTTTTTCCCTGAAATAAGTGAAATTTCTGCAATTTTGCCCCACAATAAGTGAAATTTCTGCAATTTTGCCCCAAAATAAGGGAAATTTCTGGAATTTTGCCCCAAAAATGGAATTTCTGAGTTTTGCCCCAAAAAAGGAGAATTTCTGTCTTTTTGCCCCAACATATAGAGAATTTCTGCCTTTTTGCCCTACAATTAGGCAAATTTCTGCAATTTTGCTCCAAAATACGGAGAATTTCTGCCTTTTTGCCCGAAAATAAGAAGAATGCATACCTTTTTGACATAAAATAGGAAATTTCTTCATTTTTGCACCAAAATAAGGGGAATTTCTGCTTTTTTGCCTCTAAATAAGTGGAATATCTGTCTTTTTCCCCTAAAACAAATGGAATTTCTGTCTTTTTTGCCTCAAAATAATGAAAAATTCTGACTTATTACCCTGAAGTAAGTGAGATTTCTGCAATTTTGCCCTAAAATAAGAAAAATTTCTGCCTTTTTGCCCCCTATTAATGGGAATTTAAGCCTTTTTAACTCAAAATAAGGGGAATTTCTGCATTTTTGACACAAAATATTAGAAATTTCTGCCTTTTTACCCCAAAATAAGAAAATTGCTGCTTTTTTTCCCTGAAATAAGTGAAATTTCTGCAATTATGCCCCAAAATAAGTGAAATTTCTGCAACTTTGTCCCAAAATAAGGGAAATTTCTGGAATTTTGCCCAAAAATAATGAAATTTCTGAGTTTTGCCCCAAAATAAGGAGAATTTCTGTCTTTTTGCCCCAACATATAGAGATTTTCTGCCTTTTTGCCCCACAATTAGGCAAATTTCTGCAATTTTGCTCCAAAATACCGTGAATTTTTGTTTTTTTGCCCTAAAATAATAAGAATGCATACCTTTTTGCCATAAAAAAGGGAAATTTCTTCATTTTTGCTTCAAAATAAGGGGAATTTCTTCTTTTTTGCCTCTAAATAAGTGGAATTTCTGTCTTTTTCCCCCAAAACAAAGAAAATTCCTGTCTTTTTTGCCCCAAAATAAGAAAAATTTCTGACTTATTTCCCTGAAGTAAGTGAAATTTCTGCAATTTTGCCTCAAAATAAGTAAAATTTCTGCACTTTTGTCCCAAAATAAGGGAAATTTCTGGAATTTTGCCGCAAAATAAGTGGAATTTCAGAGTTTTGCCCCAAAAAAAGGAGAATTTCTGTCTTGTTGCCCCACAATTAGGGGAATTTCTTCAATTTTGCTTCAAAATACGGAAAATTTCTCCCTTTTTGCCCGAAAATAAGAAGAATGCATACCTTTTTGCCATAAAAAAAGGAAATTTCTTCATTTTTGCTCCAAAATAAGGGGAATTTCTGCTTTTATGCCTCTAAATAAGTGGAATTTCTGTCTTTTCCCCCCAAAACAAAGATAATTTCTGTATTTTGCCCCAAAATAAGAAGAAATTCTGACTTATTACCCTGAAGTAAGTGAAATTTCTGGAATTTTGCCCCAAAATATGGGAAATTTCTGCAATTTTGCCCCAAAATAAGTGAAATTTCTGCAATTTTGCCCCAAAATAAGGGAAATTTCTGGAATTTTGCCCCAAAATAAGTGGAATTTTCTGAGTTTTGCCCCAAAATAAGGAGAATTTCTGTCTTTTTGCCCCAACATATAGAGATTGTCTGCATTTTTGTCCTACAATTAGGGGAATTTCGGCAATTTTGTTCCAAATACAGGGAATTTCTGCTTTTTTGCCTGAAAACAAGAAAAATGCATGCCTTTTTGCCATAAAAAAGGGAATTTTATTCATTTTTGCTCCAAAATAAGGGGAATTTCTGCTTTTTTGCCTCTAAAAAAGTGGAATTTCTGTCTTTTTCCCCCAAAACAAAGGGAATTCCTGTCTTATTTGCCCCATAATATGGAAAAATTCGGACTTATTACCCTGAAGTATGTGAAATTTCTGGAATTTTGCCCCAAAATAAGGTAAATTTCTGCGTTTTTGTTTCAAAAATAAAGGGAATTTCAGCCATTTTACCTCAAATTAGGGGATTTTCTGCATATTTAGCCCCTATTAATAGGAATTTCAGCCGTTTTACCTCAAAATAAAGGGAATTTCTGCATTTTTGCAACAAAATATTAGGAATTTCTGCCCTTTGGCCCAAAATAAGAAAATTTCTGCTTTTTTTCTGAAATAAGTGAAATTTCTATAATTTTGCCCCAAAATAAGTGAAATTTCAGCAATTTTGCCCCCAAATAAGGAAAATTTCTGGAAATTTGCCCCAAAATAATGGAATTTCTTAGTTTTGCCCCAAAATAAGGAGAATTTCTGTCTTTTTGCCCCAACATATAGAGTATTTCTGCCTTTTGCCCCACAAATAGAGGAATTTCTGCAATTTTGCTCCAAAATACGGGGAATTTCTGCCTTTTTGCCCGAAAATAAGAAGAATGCATACCTTTTTGCCATAAAAAAGGGAAATTTCTTCATTTTTGCTCCAAATTAAGGGGAATTTCTGCTTTTTTGCCTCTAAATAAGTGGAATTTCTGTCTTTTTCCCCCCAAACAAAAAAAATTCCTGTCTTTTTTGCCCCAAAATAAGGAAAATTTCTGACTCATTACCGTGAAATAAGTGAAATTTCTGCAATTTTGCCCAAAAATACGTGAAATTTCTGCAATTTGGCCCCAAAATAAGGAAAATTTCTAGAATTTTGCCCCAAAATAAGTGGAATTTCTGAGTTTTGCCCCAAAATAAGAAGAATTTCTGATTTTGCCCCAACATATAGGCAATTTCTGCCTTTTTGCCCCACAATTAGGGGAATTTCTGCAATTTTGCTCCAAAATACGGAGAATTTCTGCCTTTTTGCCCGAAAATAAGAAGAATGCATACCTTTTTGTCATAAAAAAGAGAAATTTCTTCATTTTTGCTCCAAAATAAGGGGAATTTCTGCTTTTTTGCCTCTAAATAAGTGGAATTTCTGTCTTTTTCCCCCAAAACAAATGAAATTTCTGTCTTTTTTGCCCCAAAATAAGGAAAAATTCTGACTTATTACCCTGAAGTAAGTGAAATTTCTGCAATTTTGCCCCAAAATAAGGGAAATTTCTGCCTTTTTGCCCCCTAATAAGGTGAATTTCAGCCTTTTTACCTCAAAATAAGGAGAATTTCTGCATTTTTGCACAAAATATTAGGAATTTCTGCCTTTTTGCCCCAAAATAAGGAAAATTACTGCTTTTTTTCTCTGAAATAAGTGAAATTTCTGCAATTATGCCCCAAAATATGTGAAATTTCTGCAATTTTGCCCCAAAATAAGTGAAATTTCTGCAATTTTGCCCCAAAATAAGGGAAATTTCTGGAATTTTGCCCCAAAATAAGTGGAATTTCTGAGTTTTGCCCCAAAATAAGGAGAATTTTTGTCTTTTTGCCCTAACATATAGAGAATTTCTGCCTTTTTGCCCCACAATTAGGGGAATTTCTGCAATTTTGCTCCAAAATACGAGGAATTTCTTCCTTTTTTGCGCGAAAATATGAAGAATGCATAACTTTTTGCCATAAAAAATTGAAATTTCTTCATTTTTGCTCCAAAATAAGGGGAATTTCTGCTTTGTTGCCTCTAAATAAGTGGAATTTCTGTCTTTTTCCCCCAAAACAAAATGAATTCCTGTCTTTTTTGCCCCAAAATAAGGAAAAATTCAGACTTATTACCCTGAAGTAAGTGAAATTTCAGCAATTTTGCCCCAAAATAAGGGAAATTTCTGCCTTTTTGCCCCCAAATAAGGGGATTTTCAGCCTTTTTACACCAAAATAAGGGGAATATCTGCATTTTTACCACAAAATATTAGGAATTTCTGCATTTTTGCCCCAAAATAAGGAAAATTTCTGACTTTTTTCCCTGAAATAAGTGAAATTTCTGCCTTTTTGCCCCAAAATAAGTGAAATTTCTGCAATTTTGCCCCAAAATAAAGGAAATTTCTGGAATTTTGACACAAAATATGTGGAATTTCTGAGTTTTGCCCCAAAATAAGGAGAATTTCTGTCTTTTTGCCCTAATTAAAGGGAATTTCTGCCTTTTTGCTCCACTATTAGGGGAATTTCTGCAATTTTGCACCAAAATACGGGGAATTTTTGCTTTTTTGCCCGAAAATAAGAAGAATGCATACATTTTTGCCATAAAAAAGTGAAATTTCTTCATTTTTGCTTCAAAATAAGGGGAATTTCTGCTTTTTTGCCTCTAAATAAGTGGAATTTCTGTCTTTTCCCCCAAAACAAAGAAAAGTCCTGTCTTTTTTGCCCTAAAATAAGGAAAATTTCTGACTTATTACCCTGAAATAAGTTAAATTTCTGTAATTTTGCCCCAAAAGAAGTGAAATTTCTGCAATTTTGCCCCAAAATAAGGGAAATTTCTGAAATTTTTCCCCAAAATAAGTGGAATTTCTGAGTTTTCCCCCAAAATAAGGAGAATTTCTGTCCTTTTGCCCCAACATATAGGCAATTTCTGCCTTTTTGCCTCACAATTAGGGGAATTTCTGCAATTTTGCTCCAAAATACGGAGAATTTCTGCCTTTTGCCAAAAAATAAGAAGAATGCATACCTTTTTGCCATAAAATAGGGAAATTTCTTCATTTTTGCTCCCAAATAAGGAGAATTTCTGCTTTTTTGCCTATAAATAAGTGGAATTTCTGTCTTTTTTCCCCAAAACAAAGGGAATTACCGTCTTTTTTGCCCCAAAATAAGGAAAAATACTGTCTTATTACCCTGAACTAAGTAAAATTTCTGCAATTTTGCCCCAAAATAAGGGAAATTTCTGACTTTTTGCCCCCAAATAAGGGGAATTTCAGCCTTTTTACCTAAAATAAGAGGAATTTCTGAATTTTTGCCACAAAATATTAGGAATTTCTGCATTTTTGCCCCAAAATAAGGAAAATTTCTGCCTTTTTTCTCTGAAATAAGTGAAATTTCTGAAATTTTGCCCCAAAATAAGTGAAAGTTCTGCAATTTTAGCCCAAAATAAGTGAAATTTCTGCAATTTTGCCCCAAAATAAGGGAAATTTCTGGAATTTTGCCCCAAAATAAGTGGAATTTCTGAGTTTTGCCCCAAAATAAGGAGAATTTCTGTCTTTTTGCCCCAACATAAAAAGAATTTCTGCCTTTTTGCCCCACAATTAGGGGAATTTCTGCAATTTTGCTCCAAAATACGGGGAATTTTTGCCTTTTTGCCCGAAAATAAGAAGAATGCATAACTTTTTGCAATAAAAAAGGGAAATTTCTTCATTTTTGCTCCAAAATAAGGGGAATGTCTGCTTTTTACCTTTAAATAAATGAAATTTCTGTTTTTTTCCCCCAAAACATAGGGAATTCCTGTATTTTTTGCCCCAAAATAAGGAAAATTTCTGACTTATTACCCTGAAATAAGTGAAATTTCTGCAATTTTGCCCCAAATTATAGGAAATTTTTGCCTTTTTGCCCCAAAATAAGAGGAATTTCAGCCTTTTTACCTTAAAATAAGGGGAATTTCTGCGTTTTTGCCACAAAATATTAGGAATTTCTGCCTTTTTGCCCCAAAATAAGAAAATTTCTGCTTTTTTTCCCTGAAATAAGTGAAATTTCTGCAATTTTGCCCCAAAATAAGTGAAATTTCTGCAATTTTGCCCCACAATAAGGGATATTTCTGGAATTTTGCCCCAAAATAAGTGAAATTTCTGAGTTTTTCCCCAAAATAAAAAGAATTTCTGTTTTTTCCCCAACATATAGGCAATTTCTGCCTTTCTGCCACACAATTAGGGGAATTTCTGCAATTTTGCTCCAAAATACAGGGAATTTCTGCCTTTTTGCCCGAAAATAAGAAGAATGCATACCTTTTTGCCGTAAAAATGGGAAATTTCTTCATTTTTGCTCCAAAATAAGAGGAATTTCTGCTTTTTTGCCTCTAAATAAGTGGAATTTCTGTCTTTTTCTCCCAAAACAAAGAGAATTTCTGTCTTTTTTGCCCCAAAATAAGGAAAAATTCTGACTTATTACCCTGAAGTAAGTGAAATTTCTGAAATTTTGCCCCAAAATAAGAGAACATTCTGCTTTTTTGCCCCCAAATAAGGGGAATTTCAGCCTTTTTACCTCAAAATAAGGGGAATTTCTGCTTTTTGCCCCCAAATAAGGGGAATTTCAGCCTTTTTACCTCAAAATAACAAAAATTTCTGCATTTTTGCCACAAAATATTAGAAATTTCTACATTTTTGCCCCAAAATAAGAAAAATTTCTGCTTTTTTTCCCTGAAATAAGTGAAATTTCTGCAATTTTGCCCCAAAATAAGTGAAATTTCTGCAATTTTGCCCCCAAATAAGGGAAATTTCTCGAATTTTGCCCCAAAATAAGTGGAATTTCTTAGTTTTGCCCCAAAATAAGGAGAATTTCTGTCTTTTTGCCCCAACATATAGGCAATTTCTGCCTCTTTGCCCCACAATTAGGGGAATTTCTGCAATTTTGCTCCAAAATACAGGGAATTTCTGCATTTTTGCCCAAAAATAAAAAGAATGCATAACTTTTTGCCATAAAAAAGGGAAATTTCTTCATTTTTGCTCCAAATAAGGGGAATTTCTGCTTTTTTGCTTCTAAATAAGTGGAATTTCTGTCTTTTTCCCCCAAAACAAATGGAATTTTTGTATTTTTGCACCAAAAAAGGAAAAATTCTGTCTTATTACCCTGAAGTAAGTGAAATTTCTGCAATTTTGCCCCAAAATAAGGGAAATTTCTGCCTTTTTGCCCCCAAATAAGGGGAATTTCAGCCTTTTTACCTCAAAATAAGGAGAATTTCTGCATTTTTGCCACAAAATATTATTAATTTCTGCCTTTTTGCCCCAAAATAAAAAAAATTTCTGCTTTTTTTCCCTGAAATAAGTGAAATTTCTGCCTTTTTGCCCCAATATAAGTGAAATTTCTGCAATTTTGCCCCAAAATAAGGGAAATTTCTGCAATTTTTCCACAAAATAAGTGGAATTTCTGAGTTTTGCCCCAAAATAAGGAGAATTTCTGTCTTTTTGCCCTAACTAAAGGGAATTTCTGCCTTTTTGCCCCACAATTAGGGTAATTTTTGAAATTTTGCTCCAAAATACAGGGAATTTCTGCCTTTTTGCCTGAAAATAAGAAGAATGCATACCTTTTTGCCATAAAAAAGTGAAATTTCTTCATTTTTGCTCCAAAATAAGGGGAATTTCTGATTTTCTGCCTCTAAATAAGTGGAATTTCTGTCTTTTTCCCCCCAAACAAAGAAAATTCCTGTCTTTTTTGCCCCAAAATTAGGAAAATTTCTGACTTATTACCCTGAAATAAGTGAAATTTCTCCAATTTTGCCCCAAAATAAGTGAAATTTCTGCAATTTTGCCCCAAAATAAAGGAAATTTCTGGAATGTTGCCCCAAAATAAGTGGAATTTCTGAGTTTTGCCACAAAATAAGGAGAATTTCTGTCTTTTTAGCCCAACATATAGGCAATTTCTGCCTTTTTGCCCCACAATTAGAGGAATTTCTGCAATTTTTCTCCAAAATACAAAGAATTTCTGCCTTTTTGCACGAAAATAAGAAGAATGCATACTTTTTTGCCATAAAAAAGGGAAATTTCTTCATTTTTGCTCCAAAATAAGTAGAATTTCTGCTTTTTTGCCTCTAAATAAGTGGAATTTCTGTCTTTTTTCCCCAAAATAAAGGGAATTTCTGTCTTTTTTGCCGCAAAATAAGAAAAAATTCTGACTTATTACCCTGAAGTAAGTGAAAGTTCTGCAATCTTGCCCCAAAATTAGGGAAATTAGTGCCTTTTTGCCCCCAAATAAGGAGAATTTTAGCCTTTTTACCTCAAAATAAGGGGAATTTCTGCATTTTTGTCACAAAATATTAGGAATTTCTGCCTTTTTGCCCCAAAATAAGGAAAATTTCTGTCTTTTTTCTCTGAAATAAGTGAAATTTCTGCAATTTTGCCCCAAAATAAGAGAAATTTCTGAGTTTTGCCCCAAAATAAGGAGAATTTCTGTTTTTTGCCCCAGCATATCGAGAATTTCTGCCTTTTTGCCCCACAATTACGGGAATTTCTGCAATTTTGCTCCAAAATACGGAGAATTTCTGCCTTTTTGCCCGAAAATAAGAAGAATGCATACCTTTTTGCCATAAAAAGGAAATTTCTTTATTTTTGCTCCAAAATAAAAGGAATTTCTGCTTTTTTGCCTCTAAATAAGTGGAATTTCTGTCTTTTTCCCCCAAAACAAAGGGAATTTCTGTCTTTTTTGCCCTAAAATAAAGAAAAATTCTGACTTATTACCCTGTAGTAAGTGAAATTTCTGCAATTTTGCCAAAAAATAAGGGAAATTTCTGCTTTTTTGCCTCCAACTAAGGGGAATCTCAGCCTTTTTACCTCAAAATACGGTGAATTTCTGCATTTTTGCCCCCAAATAAGGGGAATTTCAGCCTTTATATCTCAAAATAAGGAGAATTTCTGCATTATTGACACAAAACATTAGGAATTTCTGCCTTTTTGCCCCAAAATAAGAAAATTTCTCATTTTTTCCCTGAAAAAAGTGAAATTTTTGCAATTTTGCCCCAAAATATGTTAAATTTCTGCAATTTTGTCCCAAAATAAGGGAAATTTCTGGAATTTTGCCCCCAAATAAGTGGAATTTCTGAGTATTTCCCCAAAATAAGAAGAATTTCTGTCTTTTTGCCCCAACATATAGAGAATTTCTGCCTTTTTGCCCCACAATTTGGGAATTTCTGCAATTTTGCTCCAAAATACGGGGAATTTCTGCCTTTTTGTCCGAAAATAAGAAGAATGCATACATTTTTGCCATAAAAAAATTTCTTCATTTTTGCTCTAAAATAAGGGCAATTTCTGCTTTTTTGCCTCTAAATAAGTGGAATTTCTGTCTTTATCCCCCAAAACAAAGGGAATTCCTGTCTTTTTTTCCCCAAAATAAAGAAAATTTCTGACTTATTACCCTTAAATAAGTGAAATTTCTGCAATTTTGCCTGAAAATAAAGGAAATTTCTGCCTTTTTGCCCCCAAATAAGGGGAATTTCAGCCTTTTTACCTCAAAATAAGGGGAATTTCTGCATTTTTGCCCCCAAATAAGGGGAATTTCAGCTTTTTTACCTCAAAATAAGGGGAATTTCCGCATTTTTGCCACAAAATATTAGGAATTTCTTCCTTTTTTCCCAAAATAAAAAAATTTCTGCTTTTTTCCCTGAAATAATTGAAATTTCTGCAATTTTGCCCCAAAATATGTGAAATTTCTGCAATTTTGTCCTAACATAAGGAAAATTCTGGAATTTTGCTTCCAAATAAGTGGAATTTCTGAGTTTTGCTTCAAAATAAGGAGAATTTCTGTCTTTTTGCCCCAACATATAGGAAATTTCTGCCTTTTTGCCCCACAATTAGGGGAATTTCAGCAATTTTGCTCCAAAAGACGGGGAATTTCTGCCTTTTTGCCCGAAAATAAGAAGAATGCATACCTTTTTGCCATCAAAAATGTAATTTCTTCTATTTTGCTTCAAAATAAAGGGAATTTCTAATTTTTTGCCTCTAAATAAGTGGAATTTCTGTCTTTTTCCCTCAAAACAAAGGGAATTTCTGTCTTTTTTGCCCTAAAATAAGGAAAAATTCTGACTTATTACCCTGTAGTAAGTGAAATTTCTTCAATTTTGCTCCAAAATAAGGGAAATTTCTGCCTTTTTGTCCCCAAATAAGGGGAATTTCAGTCTTTTTACCTAAAAATAAGGGGAATTTCTGCATTTTTGCCACAAAATATTAGGAATTTCTGCCTTTTTGCCCCAAAATAAGAAAATTTATGCTTTTTTTCCCTGAAATAAGTGAAATTTCTGCAATTTTGCCCCAAAATAAGTGAAATGTCTGAAATTATGCCCCAAAATAAGGGAAATTTCTGGAATTTTGCCCCAAAATAAGTGGAATTTCTGAGTTTTGCCCCAAAATAAGGAGAATTTCTGTTTTTTTGCCCCAACATATAGGCAATTTCTGCCTTTTTGCCCCACAATTAGGGGAATTTCCTCAATTTTGCTCCAAAATACAAGGAATTTCTGCCTTTTTGCTTGAAAATAAGAAGAATGCATACCTTTTTGCCATAAAAAAAGAAAATTTCTTCTTTTTTGCTCCAAAAAGAGGAATTTCTGCTTTTTTGCCTCTAAATAAGTGGAATTTCTTTCTTTTTCTTTCAAAACAAAGGGAATTTCTGTCTTTTTTGCCCCAAAATCAGGAAAAATTCTGACTTATTACCCTGAAGTAAGTGATATTTCTGCAATTTTGCCCCAAAATAAGGGAAATTTCTGCCTTTTGCCCCCAAACAAGGGGAATTTCAGCCTTTTTACCTCGAAATAAGGGGAATTTCTGCATTTTTGCCACAAAATATTAGGAATTTCTGTTTTTTTGCCCCAAAATAAGGAAAATTTCTGCCTTTTTTCCCTGAAATAAGTGAAATTTCTGCAATTTTGTTACAAAATATGTAAAATTTCTGCATATTTGCCCCAAAATAAGTGAAATTTCTGCAATTTTGCCCCAAAAAAAGGAAAATTTCTGTAATTTTGCCCCAAAATAAGTGGAATTTCTGAGTTTTGCCCCAAAATAAAGAGAATTTCGGTCTTTTTGCCCCAACATATAGAGATTTTCTGCATTTTTGCCCCACAATTAGGGGAATTTCTGCAATTTTGCTCAAAAATACAGGGAATTTCTGCTTTTTTGCCCGAAAATAAGAAGAATGCATACCTTTTTGCCATAAAAAAGGGAAATTTCTTCATTTTTGCTCCAAAATAAGGGGAATTTCTGTTTTTTTGCCTCTGAATAAGTGGAATTTCTGTCATTTTCCCCCAAGGCAAAGGGAATTCCTGTCTTTTTTGTCCCAAAATAAAGAAAATTTCTGACTTATAACCCTTAAATAAGTGAAATTTCTGCAATTTTGCCCCAAAATATAGGAAATTTTTGCCTTATTGCCCCCAAATAAGGGGAATTTCAGCCTTTTTACCTCAAAATAAAGGGAATTTCTGCATTTATGCCACAAAATATTAGGAATTTCTGCCTTTTTGCCCCAAAATAAGAAAATTTCTGCTTTTTTTTCCTTAAATAAGTGAAATTTCTGCAATTTTGCCCCAAAATAAGTGAAATTTCTGCAATTTTGTCCTAAAATAAGGGAAATTTCTGGAATTTTGCTTCAAAATAAGAGGAATTTCTGAGTTTTGCTTCAAAATAAGGAGAATTTCTGTCTTTTTGCCCCAACATATAGGAAATTTCTGCCTTTTTGCCTCACAATTAGGGGAATTTCAGCAATTTTGCTCCAAAAGACGGGGAATTTCTGCCTTTTGCCCGAAAATAAGAAGAATGCATACCTTTTTGCCATCAAAAATGTAATTTCTTCTGTTTAGCTTCAAAATAAAGGGAATTTCTATTTTTTTGCCTCTAAATAAGTGGAATTTCTGTCTTTTTCCCTCAAAACAAAGGGAATTTCTGTCTTTTTTGCCCATAAAATAAGGAAAAATTCTGACTTATTACCCTGTAGTAAGTGAAATTTCTTCAATTTTGCCCCAAAATAAGGGAAATTTCTGCCTTTTTGCCCCCAAATAAGGGGAATTTCAGTCTTTTTACCTCAAAATAAGGGGAATTTCTGCATTTTTACCACAAAATATTAGGAATTTCTGCCTTTTTGCCCCAAAATAAGAAAATTCCTGATTTTTTTCCCTGAAATAAGTGAAATTTCTGCAATTTTGCCCCAAAATAAGTGAAATGTCTGCAAGTTTGCCCCAAAATAAGGGAAATTTCTGGAATTTTGTCTCAATATAAGTGGAATTTCTGAGTTTTGCCCCAAAATAAGGAGAATTTCTGTTTTTTTGCCCCAACATATAGGCAATTTCTGCCTTTTTGCCCCACAATTAGGGGAATTTCTGCAATTTTGCTCCAAAATACGGGGAATTTCTGCCTTTTTGCTTGAAAATAAGAAGAATGCATACCTTTTTGCCATAAAAAAAGAAAATTTCTTCATTTTTGCTCCAAAAAGGGGAATTTCTGCTTTTTTGCCTCTAAATAAGTGGAATTTCTTTCTTTTTCCCTCAAAACAAAGGGAATTTCTGTCTTTTTTGCCCCAAAATAAGGAAAAATTCTGACTTATTACCCTGAAGTAAGTGATATTTCTGCAATTTTGCCCCAAAATGAGGGAAATTTCTGTATTTTGCCTCCAAATAAGGGGAATTTCAGCCTTTTTACCTCGAAATAAGGGGAATTTCTGCATTTTTGCCACAAAATATTAGGAATTTCTGCCTTTTTGCCCCAAAATAAGGAAAATTTCTGCCTTTTTTCCCTGAAATAAGTGAAATTTCTTCAATTTTGTTACAAAATATGTAAAATTTCTGCATATTTGCCCCAAAATAAGTGAAATTTCTGCAACTTTGCCCCAAAAAAAGGAAAATTTCTGTAATTTTGCCCCAAAATAAGTGGAATTTCTGAGTTTTGCCCCAAAATAAAGAGAATTTCGGTTTTTTGCCCCAACATATAGAGATTTTCTGCATTTTTGCCCCACAGTTAGGGGAATTTCTGGAATTTTGCTCAAAAATACGTGGAATTTCTGCTTTTTTGCCCGATAATAAGAAGAATGCATACCTTTTTGCCATAAAAAAGGGAAATTTCTTCATTTTTGCTCCAAAATAAGGGGAATTTCTGCTTTTTTGCCTCTGAATAAGTGGAATTTCTGTCTTTTTCCCCCCAAGGCAAAGGGAATTCCTGTATTTTTGGCCCAAAATAAAGAAAATTTCTGACTTATAACCCTTAAATAAGTGAAATTTCTGCAATTTTGCCCAAAATAAAGGAAATTTTTGCCCTATTGCCCCCAAATAAGGGGAATTTCAGCCTTTTTACCTCAAAATAAAGGGAATTTCTGCATTTATGCCACAAAATATTAGGAATTTCTGCCTTTTTGCCCCAAAATAAGAAAATTTCTGCTTTTTTTTCCTTAAATAAGTGAAATTTCTGCAATTTTGCCCCAAAATAAGTGAAATTCTGCAATTTTGCCCCAAAATAAGGGAAATTTCTGGAATTTTGCCCCAAAATAAGTGGAATTTCTGAGTTTTGCCCCAAAATAAGGAGAATTTCTGTTTTTTTGCCCCAACATATAGGCAATTTCTGCCTTTTTGCCCCACAATTAGGGGAATTTCCTCAATTTTGCTCCAAAATACGGGGAATTTCTACCTTTTTCCCCGAAAATAAGAAGAATGCATAACTTTTTGCCATAAAAAGGGAAATTTCTTCATTTTTGCTCCAAAATAAGGGGAATTTCTGCTTTTTTGCCTCTAAATAAGTGGAATTTCTGTCTTTTTCTCCCAAAACAAAGTGAATTTCTGTCTTTTTTGCCCTAAAATAAGGAAAAATTCTGACTTATCACCCTGAAGTAAGTGAAATTTCTGCAATTTTGCCCCAAAATAAAGGAAATTTCTGCATTTTTGCCCCCAAATAAGGGGAATTTCAGCCTTTTTACCTAAAAATAAGGGGAATATCTGCATTTTTACCACAAAATATTAGGAATTTCTGCATTTTTTGCCTTAAAATAGAGAAAATTTCTGCCTTTTTTCCCTGACATAATTGAAATTTCTGACTTTTTGCCCCAAAATAAGGGATATTTCTGGAATTTTGCCCCATAATATGTGTAATTTCTGAATTTTGCTCCAAAATAAGGAGAATTTCTGTCTTTTTGCCCTAAGTAAAGGGAATTTCTGCCTTTTTGCCTCACAATTAGGGGAATTTCTGCAATTTTGCTCCAAAATACGGGGAATTTCTGCCTTTTTGCCCGAAAATAAGAAGAATGCATACCTTTTTGCCATAAAAAAGTTAAATTTCTTCATTTTTGCTTCAAAATAAGGGGAATTTCTGCTTTTTTGCCTCTAAATAAGTGGAATTTCTGTCTTTTCCCCCAAAACAAAGAAAAGTCCTGTCTTTTTTGCCGCAAAATAAGGAAAATTTCTGACTTATTACCCTGAAATATGTGAAATTTCTGTAATTTTGCCACAAAATAAGTGAAATTTCTGCAATTTTGCCCCAAAATAAGGGAAATTTCTGAAATTTTGCCCCAAAATAAGTGGAATTTCTTAGTTTTGCCCCAAAATAAGGAGAATTTCTGTCTTTTTGCCCCAACATATAGGCAATTTCTGCCTTTTTGCCTCACAATTAGGGGAATTTTTGCAATTTTGCTCCAAAATACGGAGAATTTCTGCCTTTTTGCCCAAAAATAAGAAGAATGCATACCTTTTTGCCATAAAAAAGGGAAATTTCTTCATTTTTGCTCCAAAATAAGGGGAATTTCTGCTTTTTTGCCTATAAATAAGTGGAATTTCTGTCTTTTTTCCCCAAAACAAAGGGAATTACTGTTTTTTTTGCCGCAAAATAAGGAAAAATTCTGACTTATTTCCCTGAAGTAAGTAAAATTTCTGCAATTTTTCCCCAAAGTAAAAGAAATTTCTGACTTTTTGCCCCCAAATAAGGGGAATTTCAGCCTTTTTACCTAAAATAAGAGGAATTTCTGAATTTTTGCCACAAAATATTAGGAATTTCTGCATTTTGCCCCAAAATAAAGAAAATTTCTGCCTTTTTTCTCTGAAATAAGTGAAATTTCTGAAATTTTGCCCCAAAATAAGTTAAAGTTCTGCAATTTTAGCCCAAAATAAGTGAAATTTCTGCAATTTTGCCCCAAAATAAGGGAAATTTCTGGAATTTTGCCCCAAAATAAGTGGAATTTCTGAGTTTTGCCCCAAAATAAGAAGAATTTCTGTCTTTTTGCCCCAACATATAGAGAATTTCTGCCTTTTTGCCCCACAATTAGGGGAATTTCTGCAATTTTGCTCCAAAATACGGGGAATTTCTGCCTTTTTGCCCGAAAATAAGAAGAATGCATAACTTTTTGCCATAAAAAAGGGAAATTTCTTCATTTTTGCTCCAAAATAAGGGGAATGTTTGCTTTTTTGCCTTTAAATAAGTGGAATTTCTGTCTTTTTCCCCCCAAAACATAGGGAATTCCTGTCTTTTTTGCCCCAAAATAAGCAAAATTTCTGACTTATTACCCTGAAATAAGTGAAATTTCTGCACTTTTGCCCCAAAATAAAGGAAATTTTTGCCTTATTGCCCCCAAATAAGGGGAATTTCAGCCTTTTTACCTCAAAATAAAAAGAATTTCTGCATTTATGCCACAAAATATTAGGAATTTCTGCCTTTTTGCCCCAAAATAAGAAAATTTCTGCTTTTTTTTCCTTAAATAAGTGAAATTTCTGCAATTTTGCCCCAAAATAAGTGAAATTTCTGCAATTTTGTCCTAAAATAAGGGAAATTTCTGGAATTTTGCTTCAAAATAAGAGGAATTTCTGAGTTTTGCTTCAAAATAAGGAGAATTTCTTTCTTTTTGCCCCAACATATAGGAAATTTCTGCCTTTTTGCCTCACAATTAGGGGAATTTCAGCAATTTTGCTCCAAAAGACAGGGAATTTCTGCCTTTTGCCCGAAAATAAGAAGAATGCATACCTTTTTGCCATCAAAAATGTAATTTCTTCTGTTTAGCTTCAAAATAAAGGGAATTTCTATTTTTTTGCCTCTAAATAAGTGGAATTTCTGTCTTTTTCCCTCAAAACAAAGGGAATTTCTGTCTTTTTTGCCCTAAAATAAGGAAAAATTCTGACTTATTACCCTGTAGTAAGTGAAATTTCTTCAATTTTGCCCCAAAATAAGGGAAATTTCTGCCTATTTGCCCCCAAATAAGGGGAATTTCAGACTTTTTACCTCAAAATAAGGGGAATTTCTGCATTTTTACCACAAAATATTAGGAATTTCTGCCTTTTTGCCCCAAAATAAGAAAATTCCTGATTTTTTCCCTGAAATAAGTGAAATTTCTGCAATTTTGCCCCAAAATAAGTGAAATGTCTGCAAGTTTGCCCCAAAATAAGGGAAATTTCTGGAATTTTGTCTCAATATAAGTGGAATTTCTGAGTTTTGCCCCAAAATAAGGAGAATTTCTGTTTTTTTGCCCCAACATATAGGCAATTTCTGCCTTTTTGCCCCACAATTAGGGGAATTTCTGCAATTTTGCTCCAAAATACGGGGATTTTCTGCCTTTTTGCTTGAAAATAAGAAGAATGCATACCTTTTTGCCATAAAAAAAGAAAATTTCTTCATTTTTGCTCCAAAAAGGGGAATTTCTGCTTTTTTGCCTCTAAATAAGTGGAATTTCTTTCTTTTTCCCTCAAAACAAAGGGAATTTCTGTCTTTTTTACCCCAAAATAAGGAAAAATTCTGACTTATTACCCTGAAGTAAGTGATATTTCTGCAATTTTGCCCCAAAATAAGGGAAATTTCTGCATTTTGCCTCCAAATAAGGGGAATTTCAGCCTTTTTACCTCGAAATAAGGGGAATTTCTGCATTTTTGCCACAAAATATTAGGAATTTCTGCCTTTTTGCCCCAAAATAAGGAAAATTTCTGCCTTTTTTCCCTGAAATAAGTGAAATTTCTGCAATTTTGTTACAAAATATGTAAAATTTCTGCATATTTTCCCCAAAATAAGTGAAATTTCTGCAATTTTGCCCCCAAAAAAGGAAAATTTCTGTAATTTTGCCCCAAAATAAGTGGAATTTCTGAGTTTTGCCCCAAAATAAAGAGAATTTCGGTCTTTTTGCCCCAACATATAGAGATTTTCTGCTTTTTGCCCCACAATTAGGGGAATTTCTGGAATTTTGCTCAAAAATACGGGGAATTTCTGCTTTTTTGCCCGATAATAAGAAGAATGCATACCTTTTTGCCATAAAAAAGGGAAATTTCTTCATTTTTGCTCCAAAATAAGGGGAATTTCTGCTTTTTTGCCTCTGAATAAGTGGAATTTCTGTCTTTATCCCCCAAGGCAAAGGGAATTCCTGTATTTTTGGCCCAAAATAAAGAAAATTTCTGACTTATAACCCTTAAATAAGTGAAATTTCTGCAATTTTGCCCGAAAATAAAGGAAATTTTTGCCTTATTGCCCCCAAATAAGGGGAATTTCAGCCTTTTTACCTCAAAATAAAGGGAATTTCTGCATTTATGCCACAAAATATTAGGAATTTCTTCCTTTTTGCCCCAAAATAAGAACATTTCTGTTTTTTTTCCTTAAATAAGTGAAATTTCTGCAATTTTGCCCCAAAATAAGTGAAATGTCTGCAATTTTGCCCCAAAATAAGGGAAATTTCTGGAATTTTGCCCCAAAATAAGTGGAAATTCTTAGTTTTGCCCCAAAATAAGGAGAATTTCTGACTTTTTGCCCCAACATATAGAGATTTTCTGCATTTTTGCTCCACAATTAGGGGAATTTCTGCAATTTTGCTCCAAAATACGGGGAATTTCTGCCTTTTTCCCCGAAAATAAG
Organism: Micromys minutus; assembly: GCF_963924665.1. Classification (NCBI taxonomy): domain Eukaryota; kingdom Metazoa; phylum Chordata; class Mammalia; order Rodentia; family Muridae; genus Micromys; species Micromys minutus. The sequence goes on from NW_027667727.1 coordinate 1,231,883, forward strand.
AAGAATGCATAACTTTTTGCCATAAAAAAGGGAAATTTCTTCATTTTTGCTCCAAAATAAGGGGAATTTCTGCTTTTTTGCCTCTAAATAAGTGGAATTTCTATCTTTTTCTCCCAAAACAAAGGGAATTTCTGTCTTTTTTGCCCTAAAATAAGGAAAAATTCTGACTTATCACCCTGAAGTAAGTGAAATTTCTGCAATTTTGCCCCAAAATAAAGGAAATTTCTGCCTTTTTGCCCCCAAATAAGGGGAATTTCAGCCTTTTTACCTAAAAATATGGGGAATATCTGCATTTTTACCACAAAATATTAGGAATTTCTGCATTTTTGCCTTAAAATAAGGAAAATTTCTGCCTTTTTTCCCTGACATAATTGAAATTTCTGCCTTTTTGCCCCAAAATAAGGGAAATTTCTGGAATTTTGCCCCAAAATATGTGTAATTTCTGAGTTTTGCTCCAAAATAAGGAGAATTTCTGTCTTTCTGCCCTAACTAAAGGGAATTTCTGCCTTTTTGCCTCACAATTAGGGGAATTTCTGCAATTTTGCTCCAAAATACGGGGAATTTCTGCCTTTTTGCCCGAAAATAAGAAGAATGCATACCTTTTTGCCATAAAAAAGTTAAATTTCTTCATTTTTGCTTCAAAATAAGGGGAATTTCTGCTTCTTTGCCTCTAAATAAGTGGAATTTCTGTCTTTTCCCCCAAAACAAAGAACAGTCCTGTCTTTTTTGCCGCAAAATAAGGAAAATTTCTGACTTATTACCCTGAAATATGTGAAATTTCTGTAATTTTGCCCCAAAATAAGTGAAATTTCTGCAATTTTGCCCCAAAATAAGGGAAATTTCTGAAATTTTGCCCCAAAATAAGTGGAATTTCTTAGTTTTGCCCCAAAATGAGAATTTCTGTCTTTTTGCCCCAACATATAGGCAATTTCTTCCTTTTTGCCTCAAAATTAGGGGAATTTTTGCAATTTTGCTCCAAAATACGGAGAATTTCTGCCTTTTTGCTCAAAAATAAGAAGAATGCATACCTTTTTGCCATAAAAAAGGGAAATTTCTTCATTTTTGCTCCAAAATAAGGGGAATTTCTGCTTTTTTGCCTATAAATAAGTGGAATTTCTGTCTTTTTTCCCCAAAACAAAGGGAATTACTGTTTTTTTTTGCCGCAAAATAAGGAAAAATTCTGACTTATTTCCCTGAAGTAAGTAAAATTTCTGCAATTTTTCCCCAAAGTAAAAGAAATTTCTGACTTTTTGCCCCCAAATAAGGGGAATTTCAGCCTTTTTACCTAAAATAAGAGGAATTTCTGAATTTTTGCCACAAAATATTAGGAATTTCTGCATTTTTGCCCCAAAATAAAGAAAATTTCTGCCTTTTTTCTCTGAAATAAGTGAAATTTCTGAAATTTTGCCCCAAAATAAGTTAAAGTTCTGCAATTTTAGCCCAAAATAAGTGAAATTTCTGCAATTTTGCCTAAAAATAAGGGAAATTTCTGGAATTTTGCCCCAAAATAAGTGGAATTTCTGAGTTTTGCCCCAATAAAAGAGAATTTCTGTCTTTTTGCCCCAACATATAGAGAATTTCTGCCTTTTTGCCCCACAATTAGGGGAATTTCTGCAATTTTGCTCCAAAATACGGGGAATTTCTGCCTTTTTGCCCGAAAATAAGAAGAATGCATAACTTTTTGCCATAAAAAAGGGAAATTTCTTCATTTTTTCTCCAAAATAAGGGGAATGTTTGCTTTTTTGCCTTTAAATAAGTGGAATTTCTGTCTTTTCCCCCCCAAAACATAGGGAATTCCTGTCTTTTTTGCCCCAAAATAAGCAAAATTTCTGACTTATTACCCTGAAATAAGTGAAATTTCTGCACTTTTGCCCCAAAATAAAGGAAATTTTTGCCTTTTTGCCCCCAAACAAGGGGAATTTCAGCCTTTTTACCTCAAAATAAGGGGAATTTCTGCATTTTTGCAACAAAATATTAGGAATTTCTGCCTTTTTGCCCCAAAATAAGAAAATTTCTGCTTTTTTCCCTGAAATAAGTGAAATTTCTGCAATTTTGCCCCAAAATAAGTGAAATTTCAGCAATTTTGCCCCAAAATAAGGGAAATTTCTGGAATTTTGCCCCAAAATAAGTGGAATTTCTGCAATTTTGCCCCAAAATAAGGGAAATTTCTGGAATTTTGACCCAAAATAAGTGGAATTTCTGAGTTTTGCCCCAAAATAAAGAGAATTTCTGGTTTTTTGCCCCAACATATAGGCTATTTGTGCCGTTTTGCCCCACAATTAGGGGAATTTCTGCAATTTTGCTCCAAAATACAGGGTATTTCTGCCTTTTTGCCCGAAAATAAGAAGAATGCATACCTTTTTGCCATAAATGGGAAATTTCTTCATTTTTGCTCCATAATAAAAGGAATTTCTGCTTTTTTGCCTCTAAATAAGTGGAATTTCTGTCTTTTTCCCCCAAAACAAAGGGAATTTCTGTCTTTTTTGCCCCAAAATAAGGAAAAATTCTGACTTATTACTCTGAAGTAAGTGAAGTTTCTGCAATTTTGCCCCAAAATAAGGGAAATTTTTGGAATTTTGCCCCAAAATAAGTGGAATTTCTGAGTTTTTCCCCAAAATAAAAAGAATTTCTGCATTTTTGCCCCAACATATGGAGAATTTCTGTTTTTTTGCCCCACAATTAGGGGAATTTCTGCAATTTTGCTCCAAAATACGGGTAATTTCTGCCTTTTTGCCTAAAAATAAGAAGAATGCATACCTTTTTGCCATAAAAATGGGAAATTTCTTCATTTTTGCTCCAAAATAAAAGGAATTTCTGCTTTTTTGCCTCTAAATAAGTGGAATTTCTGTCTTTTTCCCCCAAAACAAAGAGAATTTTTGTCTCTTTTGCCCCAAAATAAAGAAAAATTCTGACTTATTACCTTGTAGTAAGTGAAATTTCTGCAATTTTGCCCCAAAATAAGGGAACTTTCTGCCTTTTTACCCCCAAATAAGGGGAATTTCAGCCTTTTTACCTCAAGATAAAGGGAATTTCTGCATTTTTGCCCCCAAATAAGGGGAATTTCAGCCTTTTTACCTCAAAATAAAGGGAATTTCCGCATTTTTGCCACAAAATATTAGGAATTTCTGCATTTTTGCCCCAAAATAAGGAAATTTCTGCTTTTTTCCCTGAAATAAGTGAAATTTCTGCAATTTTGCCCCAAAATAAGTGAAATTTCTGTAATTTTGTCCTAAAATAAAGGAAATTTCTGGAATTTTGCCACAAAATAAGTGGAATTTCTGAGTTTTGCCCCAAAATAAGATGAATTTCTGTCTTTTTGCCCCAACATATAGGGAATTTCTGCCTTTTTGCCCCACAATTAGGGGAATTTCTGCAATTTTGCTCCAAAATACGGGGAATTTCTGTCTTTTTGCCCGAAAATAAGAAGAATGCATATCTTTTTGCCATCAAAAAAGGAAATTTCTTCATTTTTGCTCCAAAATAAGGGGAATTTCTGTTTTTTTGCCTCTAAATAAGTGGAATTTCTGTCTTTTCCCCCCCAAAACAAAGGGAATTTCTGTCTTTTTTGACATAAAATAAGGAAAAATTCTGATTTATTACCCTGAAGTAAGTGAAATTTCTGCAATTTTGCCCCAAAATAAGGGAATTTTCTGCGTTTTTGTTTCCAAAATAAGGGGAATTTTAGCCATTTTACCTCAAATTAGGGGAATTTCTGCATATTTACCCCCTATTAAGGGGAATTTCAGCATTTTTACCTCAAAATAAGGGGAATTTCCGCATTTGTGCCACAAAATATTAGGAATTTCTGCCTTTTTGGCCCAAAATATGAAAATTTCTGCTTTTTTTCCCTGAAATAAGTCAAATTTCTGCAATTTTGCCCCAATATAAGTGAAATTTCTGCAATTTTGCCCCAAAATAAGGGAAATTTCTGGAATTTTGCCCCAAAAATGGAATTTCTGAGTTTTGCCCCAAAATAAGGAGTATTTCTGTCTTTTTGCCCCAACATATAGAGAATTTCTGCTTTTTGCCCTACAATTAGGCAAATTTCTGCAATTTTGCTCCAAAATACGGAGAATTTCTGCCTTTTTGCCCGAAAATAAGAAGAATGCATACCTTTTTGCCATAAAAAAGGGAAATTTCTTCATTTTTGCTCCAAAATAAAAGGAATTTCTGCTTTTTTGCCACTAAATAAGTGGAATTTCTGTCTTTTTCCACCAAAACAAAGGGAATTTCTGTCTTTTTTGCCCCAAAATAAGGAAAAATTCTGTCTTATTACCCTGAACTAAGTAAAATTTCTGCAATTTTGCCCCAAAATAAGGGAAATTTCTGACTTTTTGCCCCCAAATAAGGGGAATTTCAGCCTTTTTAACTAAAATAAGAGGAATTTCTGAATTTTTGCCACAAAATATTAGGAATTTCTGCATTTTTGCCACAAAATAAGGAAAATTTCTGCCTTTTTTCTCTGAAATAAGTGAAATTTCTGAAATTTTGCCCCAAAATAAGTGAAAGTTCTGCAATTTTAGCCCAAAATTAGTGAAATTTCTGCAATTTTGCCCCAAAATAAGGAAAATTTCTGGAATTTTGCCCCAAAATAAGTGGAATTTCTGAGTTTTACCCCAAAATAAGGAGAATTTCTGTCTTTTTGCCCCAACATATAGGCAATTTCTGACTTTTTGCCCCACAATTATGGGAATTTCTGCAATTTTGCTCCAAAATACGGAGAATTTCTGCCTTTTTGCCCGAAAATAAGAAGAATGCATACCCTTTTGCCATAAAAAAGGGAAATTTCTTCATTTTTGCCCCAAAATAAGGGGAATTTCTGCTTTTTTGCCTAAATAAGTGGAATATCTGTCTTTTTCCCCTAGAACAAATGGAATTTCTGTGTTTTTTGCCTCAAAATAATGAAAAATTCTGACTTATTACCCTGAAGTAAGTGAAATTTCTGCAATTTTGCCCTAAAATAAGAAAAATTTCTGCATTTTTGCCCTCTATTAAGGAAAATTTCAGCCTTTTTACCTCAAAATAAGGGGAATTTCTGCATTTTTGACACAAAATATTAGGAATTTCTAACTTTTTGCCCCAAAATAAGAAAATTTCTGCTTTTTTCTCTGAAATAAGTGAAATTTCTGCAATTATGCCCCAAAATAAGTGAAATTTCTGCAATTTTGCCCCAAAATAAGGGAAATTGCTGGAATTTTGCCCCAAAATAATGGAATTTCTTTGTTTTGCCCCAAAATAAGAAGAATTTCTGTCTTTTTGCCCCAACATATAGAGAATTTCTGCGTTTTTGCCCCACATTTAGGCAAATTTCGGCAATTTTGCTTTAAAATACCGTGAATTTTTGCCTTTTTGCCCGAAAATAAGAAGAATGCATACCTTTTTGCCATAAAAAAGGGAAATTTCTTCTTTTTTTCTCCAAAATAAAAGGAATTTCTGCTTTTTTGCCACTAAATAAGTGGAATTTCCGTCTTTTTCCCCCAAAACAAAGAAAATTCCTGTCTTTTTTGCCCCAAAATAAGGAAAATTTCTGACTTAGTAACCTGAAATACGTGAAATTTCTTCAATTTTGCCCCAAAATAAGTGAAATTTCTGCAATTTTGCCCCAAAATAAGGAATATTTCTGGAATTTTGCCCCAAAATAAGTGGAATTTATGAGTTTTGCCCCAAAATAAGATTTATTTCTGTCTTTTTGCCCCAACATATAGGCAATTTCTGCCTTTTTCCTCCACAATTATGGGAATTTCTGCTTTTTTGCTCCAAAACACGGGGAATTTCTTCCTTTTTGCCCGAAAATAAGAAGAATGCATACCTTTTTGCCATCAAAAAAGGAAATTTCTTCATTTTTGTTCCAAAATAAGGGGAATTTCTGGTTTTTTGCCTCTAAATAAGTGGAATTTCTGCCTTTTTCGCCCCAAAACAAAGGGAATTTCTGTCTTTCTTGACATAAAATAAGAAAAAATTCTGACTTACTACCCTGAAGTAAGTGAAATTTCTGCAATTTTGCCCCAAAATAAGGGAATTTTCTGCGTTTTTGTTTCCAAAATGAGTGGAATTTTAGCCATTTTACCTCAAATTAGGGGAATTTCTGCATATTTACCCCCTATTAAGGGGAATTTCAGCATTTTTAACCTCAAAATAAGGGGAATTTATGCATTTTTGCCACAAAATATTAAAAATTTCTGCCTTTTTGGCCCAAAATAAGAAAATTTCTGCTTTTTTTCCCTGAAATAAGTGAAATTTCTGCAATTTTGCCCCAAAATAAGTGGAATTTCTGAGTTTTGCCCCAAAATAAGGAGAATTTCTGTTTTTTTCTCAACATATAGAGAATTTCTGCCTTTTTGCCCCACAATTAGGGGAATTTCTGCAACTTAGCTCCAAAATACGGGGAATTTCTGCCTTTTTCCCCCAAAACAAAGGGAATTTCTGTCTTTTTTGCTCCAAAAAAAGGAAAAATTCTGACTTATTACTCTGAAGTAAGTGAAGTTTCTGCAATTTTGCCCCAAAATAAGGGAAATTTCTGCCTTTTTGCCCCTAAATAAGGGGAATTTCAGCCTTTTTACCTCAAAATAAGGAGAATTTCTGCATTTTTGCCACAAAATATTATTAATTTCTGCATTTTTGCCCCAAAATAAAAAAATTTCTGCTTTTTTTCCCTGAAATAAGTGAAATTTCTGCCTTTTTGCCCCAATATAAGTGAAATTTCTGCAATTTTGCCCCAAAATAAGGGAAATTTCTGAAATTTTGCCACAAAACAAGTGGAATTTCTGAGTTTTGCCCCAAAATAAGGAGAATTTCTGTCTTTTTGCCCTAACTAAAGGGAATTTCTGCCTTTTTGCCCCACAATTAGGGGAATTTCTGAAATTTTGCTCCAAAATACGGTGAATTTCTGCCTTTTTGCCCGAAAATAAGAAGATTGCATACCTTTTTGCCATAAAAAATTGAAATTTCTTCATTTTTGCTCCAAAATAAAGGGAATTTCTGATTTTTTGCCTCTAAATAAGTGGAATTTCTGTCTTTTTTCCCCAAAACAAAGAAAATTCCTGTCTTTTTGCCCCCAAATAAGAAAATCTGACTTATTACCCTGAAATAAGTGAAATTTCTCCAATTTTGCCCCAAAATAAGTGAAATTTCTGCAATTTTTCCCCAAAATAAAGGAAATTTCTGGAATGTTGCCCCAAAATAAGTGGAATTTCTGAGTTTTGCCGCAAAATAAGGAGAATTTCTGTCTTTTTAACCCAACATATAGGCAATTTCTGCCTTTTTGCCCCACAATTAGAGGAATTTCTGCAATTTTTCTCCAAAATACGGAGAATTTCTGCCTTTTTGCACGAAAATAAGAAGAATGCATACTTTTTTGCCATAAAAAAGGGAAATTTCTTCATTTTTGCTCCAAAATAAGGGGAATTTCTGCTTTTTTGCCTCTAAATAAGTGGAATTTCTGTCTTTTTCCCCCAAAACAAAGGGAATTTTTTTGTTTTTGCACCAAAATAAGGAAAAATTCTGACTTATTACCCTGAAGTAAGTGAAATTTCTGCAATTTTGCCAAAAAATAAGGGAAATTTCTGAATTTTTGCCTCCAAATAAGGGGAATTTCAGCCTTTTTACCTCAAAATATGGCGAATTTCTGCATTTTTGCCCCCAAATAAGGGGAATTTCAGCCTTTATATCTCAAAATTAGGAGAATTTCTGCATTATTGCCACAAAACATTAGGAATTTCTGCCTTTTTGCCCCAAAATAAAAAAATTTCTCATTTTTTTCCCTGAAAAAAGTGAAATTTCCGCAATTTTGCCCCAAAATATGTTATATTTCTGCAATTTTGTCCCAAAATAAGGGAAATTTCTGGAATTTTGCCCCCAAATAAGTGGAATTTCTGAGTATTTCCCCAAAATAAGAAGAATTTCTGTCTTTTTGCCCCAACATATAGAGAATTTCTGCCTTTTTGCCACACAATTTGTAAATTTCTGCAATTTTTCTCCAAAATACGGGGAATATCTGCCTTTTTGTCCGAAAATAAGAAGAATGCATACATTTTTGCCATAAAAAAGAAATTTCTTCATTTTTGCTCTAAAATAAGGGGAATTTCTGCTTTTTTGCCTTTAAATAAGTGGAATTTCTGTCTTTATCCCCCAAAACAAACGAAATTCCTGTCTTTTTTTTCCCCAAAATAAAGAAAATTTCTGACTTATTACCCTTAAATAAGTGAAATTTCTGCAATTTTGCCACAAAATATTAGGAATTTCTGCCTTTTTGCCCCAAAATAAGAAAATTTCTCTTTTTTTCCCTGAAATAAGTGAAATTTCTGCAATTTTGCCCCAAAATATGTGAAATGTCTGCAATTTTGCCCCAAAATAAGGGAAATTTCTGGAATTTTGTCCCAAAATAAGTGGAATTTCTGAGTTTTGCCCCAAAATAAGGAGAATTTCTGTTTTTTTGCCCCAACATATAGGCAATTTCTGCCTTTTTGCCCCACAATTAGGGGAATTTCTGCAATTTTGCTCCAAAATACGGGGAATTTCTGCCTTTTTGCTTGAAAATAAGAAGAATGCATACCTTTTTGCCATAAAAAAAGAAAATTTCTTCATTTTTGCTCCAAAATAAGGGGAATTTCTGCTTTTTTGCCTCTAAATAAGTGGAATTTCTTTCTTTTTCCCTCAAAACAAAGGGAATTTCTGTCTTTTTTGCCCCAAAATAAGGAAAAATTCTGACTTATTACCCTGAAGTAAGTGATATTTCTGCAATTTTGCCCCAAAATAAGGGAAATTTCTGTATTTTGCCTCCAAATAAGGGGAATTTCAGCCTTTTTACCTCGAAATAAGGGGAATTTCTGCATTTTTGCCACAAAATATTAGGAATTTCTGCCTTTTTGCCCCATAATAAGGAAAATTTCTGCCTTTTTCCCTGATATAAGTGAAATTTCTGCAATTTTGTTACAAATTATGTAAAATTTCTGCATATTTGCCCAAAAATAAGTGAAATTTCTGCAATTTTGCCCCAAAAAAAGTAAATTTTCTGTAATTTTGCCCCAAAATAAGTGGAATTTCTGAGTTTTGCCCCAAAATAAAGAGAATTTCGGTCTTTTTGCCCCAACATATAGAGATTTTCTGCATTTTTGCCCCACAATTAGGGGAGTTTCTGCAATTTTGCTCAAAAATACGGGGAATTTCTGCTTTTTTGCCCGATAATAAGAAGAATGCATACCTTTTTGACATAAAAAAGGGAAATTTCTTCATTTTTGCTCCAAAATAAGGGGAATTTCTGCTTTTTTGCCTCTGAATAAGTGGAATTTCTGTCTTTTTCCCCCAAGGCAAAGGGAATTCCTGTCTTTTTTGTCCCAAAATAAAGAAAATTTCTGACTTATAACCCTTAAATAAGTAAAATTTCTGCAATTTTGCCCCAAAATAAAGGAAATTTTTGCCTTATTGCCCCCAAATAAGGGGAATTTCAGCCTTTTTACTTCAAAATAAAGGGAATTTCTGCATTTATGCCACAAAATATTAGGAATTTCTGCCTTTTTGCCCCAAAATAAGAAAATTTCTGCTTTTTTTTCCTTAAATAAGTGAAATTTCTGCAATTTTGCCCCAAAATAAGTGAAATGTCTGCAATTTTGCCCCAAAATAAGGGAAATTTCTGGAATTTTGCCCCAAAATAAGTGGAATTTCTGAGTTTTGCCCCAAAATAAGGAGAATTTCTGTCTTTTTGCCCCAAGATATAGGCAATTTCTGCCTTTTGGCTCCACAATTAGGGAAATTTCTTCAATTTTGCTCCAAAATACGGGGAATTTCTGCCTTTTGCCCGAAAATAAGAAGAATGCATACTTTTTTGCCATAAAAAAGGGAAATTTCTTAGTTTTTGCTCCAAAAAGGGGAATTTCTGCTTTTTTGCCTCTAAATAAGTGGAATTTCTGTTTTTTTTCCCCAAAACAAAGGGAATTTCTGTCTTTTTGCCCCAAAATAAGGAAAAATTCTGACTTATTACCCTGAAGTAAGTGAAATTTCTGCAAATTTGCCCCAAAATAAGGGAAATTTCTGCCTTTTTGCCCCCAAATAAGGGGAATTTCAGCCTTTTTACCTCGAAATAAGGGGAATTTCTGCATTTTTCCACAAAATATTAGGAATTTCTGCCTTTTTGCCCCAAAATAAAGAAAATTTCTGCCTTTTTTCCCAAAAGTATGTGAAATTTCTGCAATTTTGCCACAAAATAATTAAAATTTCTTCATATTTGCCCCAAAATAAGTGAAATTTCTGCAATTTTGCCCCAAAATAAGGAAAATTTCTGGAATTTTGCCCCAAAATAAGTGGAATTTCTTAGTTTTGCCCCAAAATAAGGAGAATTTCTGTCTTTTTGCCCCAACATATAGAGATTTTCTGCATTTTTGCCCCACAATTAGGGGAAATTCTGCAATTTTGCTGCAAAATACGGGGAATTTCTGCCTTTTTCCCCGAAAATAAGAAGAATGCATAACTTTTTGCCATAAAAAATGGAAATTTCTTCATTTTTGCTCCAAAATAAGGGGAATTTCTGCTTTTTGGCCTTTAAATAAGTGGAATTTCTGTCTTTTTCCCCCAAGACAAAGGGAATTTCTGTCTTTTTTGCCTCAAAATAAGGAAAAATTCTGACTTATTACCCTGAAGTAAGTGAAATTTCTGCAATTTTTCCCCAAAATTAGGGAAATTTCTGCTTTTTGGCTCCAAATAAGGGGAATTTCAGCCTTTTTACCTCAAAGCAAGGAGAATTTCTGCATTTTTGTCACAAAAAATTAGGATTTTCTGCCTTTTTGCCCCATATAAGGAAAATTTCTGTCTTTTTTCTCTGAAATAAGTGAAATTTCTGCAATTTTGCCCCAAAATAAGTGAAATTTCTGCAATTTTGCCCAAAAATAAGTGAAATTTCTGCAATTTTGCCCCAAATGAAGGGAAATTTCTGGAATTTTGCCCCAAAATAAGTGGAATTTCTGAGTTTTGACACAAAATAAGGAGAATTTCTGTCTTTTTGCCCCAATATATAGAGAATTTCTGCATTTTTGTCCCACAATTAAGGGAATTTCTGCAATTTTGCTCCAAAATACAGGGAATTTCTGCCTTTTTGCCCGAAAATAAGAAGAATGCATAACTTTTTGCCATAAAAAAGGGAAATTTCTTCATTTTTGCTCCAAAATCAGGGGAATTTCTGCTTTTTTGCCTCTAAATAAGTGGAATTTCTGTCTTTTTCCCCAAAAACAAAGGGAATTCCTGTCTTTTTTGCCCCAAAATAAGGAAAATTTCTGACTTATTACCCTGAAATAAGTGAAATTTCGGCAATTTTGCCCCAAAATAAAGGAAAGTTTTGCCTTTTGCCCTCAAATAAAGGGAATTTCAGCCTTTTTACCTCAAAATAAGGGGAATTTCTGCATTTTTGCCACAAAATATTAGGAATTTCTGCCTTTTTGCCCCAAAATAAGAAAATTTCTGCTTTTTTACTCTGAAATAAGTGAAATTTTGCAATTTTGCCCCAAAATGAGTGAAATTTCTGCAATTTTGCTCCAAAATAAGGGAAATTTCTGGAATTTTGCCCCAAAATAAGTGGAATTTCTGAGTTTTGCCCCAAAATAAGGAGAATTTCTGTTTTTTTGCCCCAACATATAGGCAATTTCTGCCTTTTTGCCCCACAATTAGGGTAATTTCTGCAATTTTGCTCCAAAATACGTGGAATTTCTCCCTTTTTGCACGAAAATAAGAAGAATGCATACCTTTTTGCCATAAAAAAGGGAAATTTCTTCATTTTTGCTCCAAATTAAGGGGAATTTCTGCTTTTTTGCCTCTAAATAAGTGGAATTTTTTTCTTTTTCCCCCAAAACAAAGGGAATTTCTGTCTTTTTTGCCCCAAAATAAGGAAAAATTCTGACTTATTAACCTGAAGTAAGTAAAATTTCTGCAATTTTGCACCAAAATAAGGGAAATTTCTGGAATTTTGCCCCAAAATAAGTGGAATTTTTGTGTTTTTCCCCAAAATAACAGAATTTCTGTATTTTTGCCCAAACATAGAGAGAATTTCTGGTTTTTTGCCACACAATTAGGGAAATTTCTGTAATTTTGCTCCAAAATACGGGTAATTTCTGCCTTTTTGCCCGAAAATAAGAAGAATGAATACCTTTTTGCCAAAAAATGGGAAATTTCTTCATTTTTGCTCCAAAATAAAAGGAATTTCTGCTTTTTTGCCTCTAAATAAGTGGAATTTCTGTCTATTTCCCCCAAAATAAAGAGAATATCTGTCTTTTTTGGCCCAAAATAAGGAAAAATTCTGACTTATTACCCTGAAGTAAGTGAAATTTCTGCAACTTTGCCCCAAAATAAGGGAAATTTCTGCCTTTTTGCCCCCAAATAAGAGGAATTTCAGCCTTTTTACCTCAAAATAAGGGGAATTTCTGCATTTTTGCCCCCAAATAAGGGGAATTTCAGCCTTTTTACCTCAAAATAAGGGGAATTTCTGCATTTTTGCCACAAAATATTAGGAATTTCTTCCTTTTTGCCCCAAAATAAGAAAATTTCTGCTTTTTTTCCATGAAATAATTGAAATTTCTGCAATTTTGCCCCAAAATAAGTGAAATTTCTGCAATTTTGTCCTAAAATAAAGGAAATTTCTGGAATTTTGCTTCAAAATAAGAGGAATTTCTGAGTTTTGCTTCAAAATAAGGAGAATTTCTGTCTTTTTGCCCCAACATATAGGAAATTTCTGCCTTTTTGCCCCACAATTAGGGGAATTTCAGCAATTTTGCTCCAAAAGACGGGGAATTTCTGCCTTTTTGCCCGAAAATAAGAAGAATGCATACCTTTTTGCCATCAAAAATGTAATTTCTTCTATTTTGCTTCAAAATAAAGGAAATTTCTATTTTTTTGCCTCTAAATAAGTGGAATTTCTGTCTTTTTCCCTCAAAACAAAGGGAATTTCTGTCTTTTTTGCCCTAAAATAAGGAAAAATTCTGACTTATTACCCTGTAGTAAGTGAAATTTCTTCAATTTTGCCCCAAAATAAGGGAAATTTCTGCCTTTTTGCCCCCAAATAAGGGGAATTTCAGTCTTTTTACCTTAAAATAAAAGGAATTTCTGCATTTTTGCCACAAAATATTAGGAATTTCTGCCTTTTTGCCCCAAATTAAGAAAATTTCTGCTTTTTTTTCCTGAAATAAGTGAAATTTCTGCAATTTTGCCCCAAAATAAGTGAAATGTCTGCAATTTTGCCCCAAAATAAAGGAAATTTCTGGAATTTTGCCCCAAAATAAGTGGAATTTCTGAGTTTTGCCCCAAAATAAGGAGAATTTCTGTTTTTTTGCCCTAAGATATAGGCAATTTCTTCCTTTTTGCCCCACAATTAGGGGAATTTCTGCAATTTTGCTCCAAAATACGGGGAATTTCTGCCTTTTTGCTTGAAAATAAGAAGAATGCATACCTTTTTGCCATGAAAAAAGAAAATTGCTTCATTTTTGCTCCAAAAAGGGGAATTTCTGCTTTTTTGCCTCTAAATAAGTGGAATTTCTGTTTTTTTTCCCCAAAACAAAGGGAATTTCTGTCTTTTTGCCCCAAAATAAGGAAAAATTCTGACTTATTACCCTGAAGTAAGTGAAATTTCTGCAAATTTGCCCAAAATAAGGGAAATTTCTGCCTTTTTGCCCCCAAATAAGGGGAATTTCAGCCTTTTTACCTCGAAATAAGGGGAATTTCTGCATTTTTGCCACAAAATATTAGGAATTTCTGCCTTTTTGCCCCAAAATAAAGAAAATTTCTGCCTTTTTTCCCTAAAATATGTGTAATTTCTGCAATTTTGCCACAAAATAAGTAAAATTTCTTCATATTTGCCCCAAAATAAGTGAAATTTCTGCAATTTTGCCCCAAAATAAAAAAAATTTCTGGAATTTTGCCCCAAAATAAGTGGAATTTCTTAGTTTTGCCCCAAAATAAGGAGAATTTCTTTCTTTTTGCCCCAACATATAGAGATTTTCTGCATTTTTGCCCCACAATTAGGGGAAATTCTGCAATTTTGCTCCAAAATACGGGGAATTTCTGCCTTTTTCCCCGATAATAAGAAGAATGCATACCTTTTTGCCATAAAAAATGGAAATTTCTTCATTTTTGCTCCAAAATAAGGGGAATTTCTGCTTTTTGGCCTTTAAATAAGTGGAATTTCTGTCTTTTCCCCCAAGACAAAGGGAATTTCTGTCTTTTTTGCCTCAAAATAAGGAAAAATTCTGACTTATTACCCTGAAGTAAGTGAAATTTCTGCAATATTTCCCCAAAATTAGGAAAATTTCTGCCTTTTTGCCTCCAAATAAGGGGAATTTCAGCCTTTTTACCTCAAAACAAGGAGAATTTCTGCATTTTTGTCACAAAAAATTAGGAATTTCTGCCTTTTTGCCCCATATAAGGAAAATTTCTGTCTTTTTTCTCTGAAATAAGTGAAATTTCTGCAATTTTGCCCCAAAATAAGTGAAATTTCTGCAATTTTGCCCAAAAATAAGTGAAATTTCTGCAATTTTGCCCCAAATTAAGGGAAATTTCTGGAATTTTGCCCCAAAATAAGTGGAATTTCTGAGTTTTGACACAAAATAAGGAGTATTTCTGTCTTTTTGCCACAATATATAGAGAATTTCTGCATTTTTGTCCTACAATTAAGGGAATTTCTGCAATTTTGCTCCAAAATACAGGGAATTTCTGCCTTTTTGCCCGAAAATAAGAAGAATGCATAACTTTTTGCCATAAAAAAGGGAAATTTCTTCATTTTTGCTCCAAAATCAGTGGAATTTCTGCTTTTTTGCCTCTAAATAAGTGAAATTTCTGTCTTTTTCCCCCAAAACAAAGGGAATTCCTGTCTTTTTTGCCCCAAAATAAGGAAAATTTCTGACTTATTACCCTGAAATAAGTTAAATTTCTGCAATTTTGCCCCAAAATAAAGGGAATTTTTGCCTTTTGCCTTCAAATAAAGGGAATTTCAGCCTTTTTACCTCAAAATAAGGGGAATTTCTGCATTTTTGCCACAAAATATTAGGAATTTCTGCCTTTTGCCCCAAAATAAGAAAATTTCTGCTTTTTTACTCTGAAATAAGTGAAATTTTGCAACTTTGCCCCAAAATAAGGGAAATTTCTGGAATTTTGTCCCAAAATAAGTGGAATTTCTGAGTTTTGCCCCAAAATAAGGAAAATTTCTGTTTTTTTGCCCCAACATATAGGAAATTTCTGCCTTTTTGCCCCACAATTAGGGGAATTTCTGCAATTTTGCTCCAAAATACGGGGAATTTCTGCCTTTTTGCTTGAAAATAAGAAGAATGCATACCTTTTTGCCATGAAAAAAGAAAATTTCTTCATTTTTGCTCCAAAAAGGGGAATTTCTGCTTTTTTGCCTCTAAATAAGTGGAATTTCTTTCTTTTTCCCTCAAAACAAAGGGAATTTCTGTCTTTTTTGCCCCAAAATAAGGAAAAATTCTGACTTATTACCCTGAAGTAAGTGATATTTCTGAAATTTTGCCCCAAAATAAGGGAAATTTCTGCCTTTTGCCCCCAAATAAGGGGAATTTCAGCCTTTTACCTCGAAATAAGGGGAATTTCTGCATTTTTGCCACAAAATATTAGGAATTTCTGCCTTTTTGCCCCAAAATAAGGAAAATTTCTGCCTTTTTTCCCTGATATAAGTGAAATTTCTGCAATTTTGTTACAAATTATGTAAAATTTCTGCATATTTGCCCAAAAATAAGTGAAATTTCTGCAATTTTGCCCCAAAAAAAGGAAATTTTCTGTAATTTTGCCCCAAAATAAGTGGAATTTCTGAGTTTTGCCACAAAATAAAGAGAATTTCGGTCTTTTTGCCCCAACATATAGAGATTTTCTGCATTTTTGCCCCACAATTAGGGGAGTTTCTGCAATTTTGCTCAAAAATACGGGGAATTTCTGCTTTTTTGCCCGATAATAAGAAGAATGCATACCTTTTTGACATAAAAAGGGAAATTTCTTCATTTTTGCTCCAAAATAAGGGGAATTTCTGCTTTTTTGCCTCTGAATAAGTGGAATTTCTGTCTTTTTCCCCCAAGGCAAAGGGAATTCCTGTCTTTTTTGTCCCAAAATAAAGAAAATTTCTGACTTATAACCCTTAAATAAGTAAAATTTCTGCAATTTTGCCCCAAAATAAAGGAAATTTTTGCCTTATTGCCCCCAAATAAGGGGAATTTCAGCCTTTTTACTTCAAAATAAAGGGAATTTCTGCATTTATGCCACAAAATATTAGGAATTTCTGCCTTTTTGCCCCAAAATAAGAAAATTTCTGCTTTTTTTTCCTTAAATAAGTGAAATTTCTGCAATTTTGCCCCAAAATAAGTGAAATGTCTGCAATTTTGCCCCAAAATAAGGGAAATTTCTGGAATTTTGCCCCAAAATAAGTGGAATTTCTGAGTTTTGCCCCAAAATAAGGAGAATTTCTGTCTTTTTGCCCCAACATATAGGCAATTTCTGCCTTTTGGCTCCACAATTAGGGAAATTTCTTCAATTTTGCTCCAAAATACGGGGAATTTCTGCCTTTTGCCCGAAAATAAGAAGAATGCATACCTTTTGCCATAAAAAAGGGAAATTTCTTAGTTTTTGCTCCAAAAAGGGGAATTTCTGCTTTTTTGCCTCTAAATAAGTGGAATTTCTGTTTTTTTTCCCCAAAACAAAGGGAATTTCTGTCTTTTTGCTCCAAAATAAGGAAAAATTCTGACTTATTACCCTGAAGTAAGTGAAATTTCTGCAAATTTGCCCCAAAATAAGGGAAATTTCTGCCTTTTTGCCCCCAAATAAGGGGAATTTCAGCCTTTTTACCTCGAAATAAGGGGAATTTCTGCATTTTTCCACAAAATATTAGGAATTTCTGCCTTTTTGCCCCAAAATAAAGAAAATTTCTGCCTTTTTTCCCTAAAGTATGTGAAATTTCTGCAATTTTGCCACAAAATAATTAAAATTTCTTCATATTTGCCCCAAAATAAGTGAAATTTCTGCAATTTTGCCCCAAAATAAGGAAAATTTCTGGAATTTTGCCCCAAAATAAGTGGAATTTCTTAGTTTTGCCCCAAAATAAGGAGAATTTCTGTCTTTTTGCCCCAACATATAGAGATTTTCTGCATTTTTGCCCCACAATTAGGGGAAATTCTGCAATTTTGCTGCAAAATACGGGGAATTTCTGCCTTTTTCCCCGAAAATAAGAAGAATGCATAACTTTTTGCCATAAAAAATGGAAATTTCTTCATTTTTGCTCCAAAATAAGGGGAATTTCTGCTTTTTGGCCTTAAATAAGTGGAATTTCTGTCTTTTTCCCCCAAGACAAAGGGAATTTCTGTCTTTTTTGCCTCAAAATAAGGAAAAATTCTGACTTATTACCCTGAAGTAAGTGAAATTTCTGCAATTTTTCCCCAAAATTAGGGAAATTTCTGCTTTTTGGCTCCAAATAAGGGGAATTTCAGCCTTTTTACCTCAAAACAAGGAGAATTTCTGCATTTTTGTCACAAAAAATTAGGAATTTCTGCCTTTTTGCCCCATATAAGGAAAATTTCTGTCTTTTTTCTCTGAAATAAGTGAAATTTCTGCAATTTTGCCCCAAAATAAGTGAAATTTCTGCAATTTTGCCCAAAAATAAGTGAAATTTCTGCAATTTTGCCCCAAATGAAGGGAAATTTCTGGAATTTTGCCCCAAAATAAGTGGAATTTCTGAGTTTTGACACAAAATAAGGAGAATTTCTGTCTTTTTGCCCCAATATATAGAGAATTTCTGCATTTTTGTCCCACAATTAAGGGAATTTCTGCAATTTTGCTCCAAAATACAGGGAATTTCTGCCTTTTTGCCCGAAAATAAGAAGAATGCATAACTTTTTGCCATAAAAAAGGGAAATTTCTTCATTTTTGCTCCAAAATCAGGGGAATTTCTGCTTTTTTGCCTCTTAATAAGTGGAATTTCTGTCTTTTTCCCCAAAAACAAAGGGAATTCCTGTCTTTTTTGCCCCAAAATAAGGAAAATTTCTGACTTATTACCCTGAAATAAGTGAAATTTCGGCAATTTTGCCCCAAAATAAAGGAAAGTTTTGCCTTTTGCCCTCAAATAAAGGGAATTTCAGCCTTTTTACCTCAAAATAAGGGGAATTTCTGCATTTTTGCCACAAAATATTAGGAATTTCTGCCTTTTTGCCCCAAAATAAGAAAATTTCTGCTTTTTTACTCTGAAATAAGTGAAATTTTGCAATTTTGCCCCAAAATGAGTGAAATTTCTGCAATTTTGCTCCAAAATAAGGGAAATTTCTGGAATTTTGCCCCAAAATAAGTGGAATTTCTGAGTTTTGCCCCAAAATAAGGAGAATTTCTGTTTTTTTGCCCCAACATATAGGCAATTTCTGCCTTTTTGCCCCACAATTAGGGTAATTTCTGCAATTTTGCTCCAAAATACGTGGAATTTCTCCCTTTTTGCACGAAAATAAGAAGAATGCATACCTTTTTGCCATAAAAAAGGGAAATTTCTTCATTTTTGCTCCAAATTAAGGGGAATTTCTGCTTTTTTGCCTCTAAATAAGTGGAATTTTTTTCTTTTTCCCCCAAAACAAAGGGAATTTCTGTCTTTTTTGCCCCAAAATAAGGAAAAATTCTGACTTATTAACCTGAAGTAAGTAAAATTTCTGCAATTTTGCACCAAAATAAGGGAAATTTCTGGAATTTTGCCCCAAAATAAGTGGAATTTTTGTGTTTTTCCCCAAAATAAAGAGAATTTCTGTATTTTTGCCCAAACATAGAGAGAATTTCTGTTTTTTTGCCACACAATTAGGGAAATTTCTGTAATTTTGCTCCAAAATACGGGTAATTTCTGCCTTTTTGCCCGAAAATAAGAAGAATGAATACCTTTTTGCCAAAAAATGGGAAATTTCTTCATTTTTGCTCCAAAATAAAAGGAATTTCTGCTTTTTTGCCTCTAAATAAGTGGAATTTCTGTCTATTTCCCCCAAAATAAAGAGAATATCTGTCTTTTTTGGCCCAAAATAAGGAAAAATTCTGACTTATTACCCTGAAGTAAGTGAAATTTCTGCAATTTTGCCCCAAAATAAGGGAAATTTCTGCCTTTTTGCCCCCAAATAAGAGGAATATCAGCCTTTTTACCTCAAAATAAGGGGAATTTCTGCATTTTTGCCCCCAAATAAGGGGAATTTCAGCCTTTTTACCTCAAAATAAGGGGAATTTCTGCATTTTTGCCACAAAATATTAGGAATTTCTTCCTTTTTGCTCCAAAATAAGAAAATTTCTGCTTTTTTTCCATGAAATAATTGAAATTTCTGCAATTTTGCCCCAAAATAAGTGAAATTTCTGCAATTTTGTCCTAAAATAAAGGAAATTTCTGGAATTTTGCTTCAAAATAAGAGGAATTTCTGAGTTTTGCTTCAAAATAAGGAGAATTTCTGTCTTTTTGCCCCAACATATAGGAAATTTCTGCCTTTTTGCCCCACAATTAGGGGAATTTCAGCAATTTTGCTCCAAAAGACGGGGAATTTCTGCCTTTTTGCCCGAAAATAAGAAGAATGCATACCTTTTTGCCATCAAAAATGTAATTTCTTCTATTTTGCTTCAAAATAAAGGAAATTTCTATTTTTTTGCCTCTAAATAAGTGGAATTTCTGTCTTTTTCCCTCAAAACAAAGGGAATTTCTGTCTTTTTTGCCCTAAAATAAGGAAAAATTCTGACTTATTACCCTGTAGTAAGTGAAATTTCTTCAATTTTGCCCCAAAATAAGGGAAATTTCTGCCTTTTTGCCCCCAAATAAGGGGAATTTCAGTCTTTTTACCTTAAAATAAAAGGAATTTCTGCATTTTTGCCACAAAATATTAGGAATTTCTGCCTTTTTGCCCCAAAATAAGAAAATTTCTGCTTTTTTTTCCTGAAATAAGTGAAATTTCTGCAATTTTGCCCCAAAATAAGTGAAATGTCTGCAATTTTGCCCCAAAATAAAGGAAATTTCTGGAATTTTGCCCCAAAATAAGTGGAATTTCTGAGTTTTGCCCCAAAATAAGGAGAATTTCTGTTTTTTTGCCCTAAGATATAGGCAATTTCTTCCTTTTTGCCCCACAATTAGGGGAATTTCTGCAATTTTGCTCCAAAATACGGGGAATTTCTGCCTTTTTGCTTGAAAATAAGAAGAATGCATACCTTTTTGCCATGAAAAAAGAAAATTGCTTCATTTTTGCTCCAAAAAGGGGAATTTCTGCTTTTTTGCCTCTAAATAAGTGGAATTTCTGTTTTTTTTCCCCAAAACAAAGGGAATTTCTGTCTTTTTGCCCCAAAATAAGGAAAAATTCTGACTTATTACCCTGAAGTAAGTGAAATTTCTGCAAATTTGCCCCAAAATAAGGGAAATTTCTGCCTTTTTGCCCCCAAATAAGGGGAATTTCAGCCTTTTTACCTCGAAATAAGGGGAATTTCTGCATTTTTGCCACAAAATATTAGGAATTTCTGCCTTTTTGCCCCAAAATAAAGAAAATTTCTGCCTTTTTTCCCTAAAATATGTGTAATTTCTGCAATTTTGCCACAAAATAAGTAAAATTTCTTCATATTTGCCCCAAAATAAGTGAAATTTCT
Organism: Micromys minutus; assembly: GCF_963924665.1. NCBI lineage: Eukaryota > Metazoa > Chordata > Mammalia > Rodentia > Muridae > Micromys > Micromys minutus. The sequence goes on from NW_027667727.1 coordinate 1,252,481, forward strand.
GCAATTTTGCCCCAAAATAAAAAAAATTTCTGGAATTTTGCCCCAAAATAAGTGGAATTTCTTAGTTTTGCCCCAAAATAAGGAGAATTTCTTTCTTTTTGCCCCAACATATAGAGATTTTCTGCATTTTTGCCCCACAATTAGGGGAAATTCTGCAATTTTGCTCCAAAATACGGGGAATTTCTGCCTTTTTCCCCGATAATAAGAAGAATGCATAACTTTTTGCCATAAAAAATGGAAATTTCTTCATTTTTGCTCCAAAATAAGGGGAATTTCTGCTTTTTGGCCTTTAAATAAGTGGAATTTCTGTCTTTTTCCCCCAAGACAAAGGGAATTTCTGTCTTTTTTGCCTCAAAATAAGGAAAAATTCTGACTTATTACCCTGAAGTAAGTGAAATTTCTGCAATATTTCCCCAAAATTAGGAAAATTTCTGCCTTTTTGCCTCCAAATAAGGGGAATTTCAGCCTTTTTACCTCAAAACAAGGAGAATTTCTGCATTTTTGTCACAAAAAATTAGGAATTTCTGCCTTTTTGCCCCATATAAGGAAAATTTCTGTCTTTTTTCTCTGAAATAAGTGAAATTTCTGCAATTTTGCCCCAAAATAAGTGAAATTTCTGCAATTTTGCCCAAAAATAAGTGAAATTTCTGCAATTTTGCCCCAAATTAAGGGAAATTTCTGGAATTTTGCCCCAAAATAAGTGGAATTTCTGAGTTTTGACACAAAATAAGGAGTATTTCTGTCTTTTTGCCACAATATATAGAGAATTTCTGCATTTTTGTCCTACAATTAAGGGAATTTCTGCAATTTTGCTCCAAAATACAGGGAATTTCTGCCTTTTTGCCCGAAAATAAGAAGAAGGCATAACTTTTTGCCATAAAAAAGGGAAATTTCTTCATTTTTGCTCCAAAATCAGTGGAATTTCTGCTATTTTGCCTCTAAATAAGTGAAATTTCTGTCTTTTTCCCCCAAAACAAAGGGAATTCCTGTCTTTTTTGCCCCAAAATAAGGAAAATTTCTGACTTATTACCCTGAAATAAGTTAAATTTCTGCAATTTTGCCCCAAAATAAAGGGAATTTTTGCCTTTTGCCTTCAAATAAAGGGAATTTCAGCCTTTTTACCTCAAAATAAGGGGAATTTCTGCATTTTTGCCACAAAATATTAGGAATTTCTGCCTTTTTGCCCCAATATAAGAAAATTTCTGCTTTTTTACTCTGAAATAAGTGAAATTTTGCAACTTTGCCCCAAAATAAGTGAAATTTCTGCAATTTTGCCCCAAAATAAGGGAAATTTCTGGAATTTTGCCCCAAAATAAGTGGAATTTCTGAGTTTTGCCCCAAAATAAGGAGAATTTCTGTTTTTTTGCCCCAACATATAGGCAATTTCTGCCTTTTTGCCCCACAATTAGGGTAATTTCTGCAATTTTGCTCCAAAATCCGTGGAATTTCTCCCTTTTTGCACGAAAATAAGAAGAATGCATACCTTTTTGCCATAAAAAAGGGAAATTTCTTCATTTTTGCTCCAAATTAAGGGGAATTTCTGCATTTTTGCCCCCAAATAAGGGGAATTTCAGCCTTTTTACCTCAAAATAAGGGGAATTTCCGCATTTTTGCCACAAAATATTAGGAATTTCTTCCTTTTTGCCCCAAAATAAGAAAATTTCTGCTTTTTTTCCATGAAATAATTGAAATTTCTGCAATTTTGCCCCAAAATAAGTGAAATTTCTGCAATTTTGTCCTAAAATAAGGGAAATTTCTGGAATTTTGCTTCAAAATAAGAGGAATTTCTGAGTTTTGCTTCAAAATAAGGAGAATTTCTGTCTTTTTGCCCCAACATATAGGAAATTTCTGCCTTTTTGCCCCACAATTAGGGGAATTTCAGCAATTTTGCTCCAAAAGACGGGGAATTTCTGCCTTTTTGCCCGAAAATAAGAAGAATGCATACCTTTTTGCCATCAAAAATGTAATTTCTTCTATTTTGCTTCAAAATAAAGGGAATTTCTTTTTTTTTGCCTCTAAATAAGTGGAATTTCTGTCTTTTTCCCCCAAAATAAAGAGAATTTCTGTCTTTTTTGCCCCAAAATAAGGAAAAATTCTGACTTATTACCATGAAGTAAGTGAAATTTCTGTAATTTTTCCCCAAAATAAGGGAAATTTCTACCTTTTTGCCCGCAAATAAGGGGAATTTCAGTTTTTTACCTCAAAATAAGGGGAATTTCTGCATTTTTGCCCCCAAATAAGGGGAATTTCAGCCTTTTTACCTCAAAATAAGGGGAATTTCCGAATTTTTGCCATAAAATATTAGGAATTTCTTCCTTTTTGCCCCAAAATAAGAAAATTTCTGCTTTTTTTCCATGAAATAATTGAAATTTCTGCAATTTTGCCCCAAAATAAGTGAAATTTCTGCAATTTTGTCCTAAAATAAGGGAAATTTCTGGAATTTTGCTTCAAAATAAGAGGAATTTCTGAGTTTTGCTTCAAAATAAGGAGAATTTCTGTCTTTTTGCCCCAACATATAGGAAATTTCTGCCTTTTTGCCCCACAATTAGGGGAATTTCAGCAATTTTGCTCCAAAAGACGGGGAATTTCTGCCTTTTTGCCCGAAAATAAGAAGAATGCATACCTTTTTGCCATCAAAAATGTAATTTCTTCTATTTTGCTTCAAAATAAAGGGAATTTCTATTTTTTTGCCTCTAAATAAGTGGAATTTCTGTCTTTTTCCCTCAAAACAAAGGGAATTTCTGTCTTTTTTGCCCTAAAATAAGGAAAAATTCTGACTTATTACCCTGTAGTAAGTGAAATTTCTTCAATTTTGCCCCAAAATAAGGGAAATTTCTGCCTTTTTGCCCCCAAATAAGGGGAATTTCAGTCTTTTTACCTTAAAATAAGGGGAATTTCTGGATTTTTGCCACAAAATATTAGGAATTTCTGACTTTTTGCCCCAAAATAAGAAAATTTCTGCTTTTTTTTCCCTGAAATAAGTGAAATTTCTGCAATTTTGCCCCAAAATAAGTGAAATGTCTGCAATTTTGCCCCAAAATAAGGGAAATTTCTGGAATTTTGCCCCAAAATAAGTGGAATTTCTGAGTTTTGCCCCAAAATAAGGAGAATTTCTGGTTTTTTGCCCTAAGATATAGGCAATTTCTGCCTTTTTGCCCCACAATTAGGGGAATTTCTGCAATTTTGCTCCAAAATACGGGGAATTTCTGCCTTTTTGCTTGAAAATAAGAAGAATGCATACCTTTTTGCCATGAAAAAAGAAAATTGCTTCATTTTTGCTCCAAAAAGGGGAATTTCTGCTTTTTTGCCTCTAAATAAGTGGAATTTCTGTTTTTTTTCCCCAAAACAAAGGGAATTTCTGTCTTTTTGCCCCAAAATAAGGAAAAATTCTGACTTATTACCCTGAAGTAAGTGAAATTTCTGCAAATTTGCCCCAAAATAAGGGAAATTTCTTCCTTTTTGCCCCCAAATAAGGGGAATTTCAGCCTTTTTACCTCGAAATAAGGGGAATTTCTGCATTTTTGCCACAAAATATTAGGATTTTCGGCCTTTTTGCCCCAAAATAAAGAAAATTTCTGCCTTTTTTCCCTAAAATATGTGAAATTTCTGCAATTTTGCCACAAAATAAGTAAAATTTCTTCATATTTGCCCCAAAATAAGTGAAATTTCTGCAATTTTGCCCCAAAATAAGGAAAATTTCTGGAATTTTGCCCCAAAATAAGTGGAATTTCTTAGTTTTGCCCCAAAATAAGGAGAATTTCTTTCTTTTTGCCCCAACATATAGAGATTTTCTGCATTTTTGCCCCACAATTAGGGGAAATTCTGCAATTTTGCTCCAAAATACGGGGAATTTCTGCCTTTTTCCCTGATAATAAGAAGAATGCATAACTTTTTGCCATAAAAAATGGAAATTTCTTCATTTTTGCTCAAAAATAAGGGGAATTTCTGCTTTTTGGCCTTTAAATAAGTGGAATTTCTGTCTTTTTCCCCCAAGACAAAGGGAATTTCTGTCTTTTTTGCCTCAAAATAAAGAAAAATTCTGACTTATTACCCTGAAGTAAGTGAAATTTCTGCAATTTTTCCCCAAAATTAGGAAAATTTCTGCCTTTTTGCCTCCAAATAAGGGGAATTTCAGCCTTTTTACCTCAAAACAAGGAGAATTTCTGCATTTTTGTCACAAAAAATTAGGAATTTCTGCCTTTTTGCCCCATATAAGGAAAATTTCTGTCTTTTTTCTCTGAAATAAGTGAAATTTCTGCAATTTTGCCCATAATAAGTGAAATTTCTGCAATTTTGCCCTAAAATAAGTGAAATTTCTGCAATTTTGCCCCAAATTAAGGGAAATTTCTGGAATTTTGCCCCAAAATAAGTGGAATTTCTGAGTTTTGACACAAAATAAGGAGAATTTCTGTCTTTTTGCCCCAATATATAGAGAATTTCTGCATTTTTGTCCTACAATTAAGGGAATTTCTGCAATTTTGCTCCAAAATACAGGGAATTTCTGCCTTTTTGCCCGAAAATAAGAAGAATGCATAACTTTTTGCCATAAAAAAGGGAAATTTCTTCATTTTTGCTCCAAAATCAGTGGAATTTCTGCTTTTTTGCCTCTAAAAAAGTGGAATTTCTGTCTTTTTCCCCCAAAACAAAGGGAATTCCTGTCTTTTTTGCCTTAAAATAAGGAAAAATTCTGACTTATTACCCTGAAGTAAGTGAAATTTCTGGAATTTTGCTTCAAAATAAGAGGAATTTCTGAGTTTTGCTTCAAAATAAGGAGAATTTCTGTCTTTTTGCCCCAACATATAGGAAATTTCTGCCTTTTTGCCCCACAATTAGGGGAATTTCAGCAATTTTGCTCCAAAAGACGGGGAATTTCTGCCTTTTTGCCCGAAAATAAGAAGAATGCATACCTTTTTGCCATCAAAAATGTAATTTCTTCTATTTTGCTTCAAAATAAAGGGAATTTCTATTTTTTTGCCTCTAAATAAGTGGAATTTCTGTCTTTTTCCCTCAAAACAAAGGGAATTTCTGTCTTTTTTGCCCTAAAATAAGGAAAAATTCTGACTTATTACCCTGTAGTAAGTGAAATTTCTTCAATTTTGCCCCAAAATAAGAGAAATTTCTGCCTTTTTGCCCCCAAATAAGGGGAATTTCAGTCTTTTTACCTTAAAATAAAAGGAATTTCTGCATTTTTGCCACAAAATATTAGGAATTTCTGCCTTTTTGCCCCAAAATAAGAAAATTTCTGCTTTTTTTCCCTGAAATAAGTGAAATTTCTGCAATTTTGCCCCAAAATAAGTGAAATGTCTGCAATTTTGCCCCAAAATAAGGGAAATTTCTGGAATTTTGCCCCAAAATAAGTGGAATTTCTGAGTTTTGCCCCAAAATAAGGAGAATTTCTGTTTTTTTGCCCTAAGATATAGGCAATTTCTGCCTTTTTGCCCCACAATTAGGGGAATTTCTGCCTTTTTGCTTGAAAATAAGAAGAATGCATACCTTTTTGCCATGAAAAAAGAAAATTGCTTCATTTTTGCTCCAAAAAGAGGAATTTCTGCTTTTTTGCCTCTAAATAAGTGGAATTTCTGTTTTTTTTCCCCAAAACAAAGGGAATTTCTGTCTTTTTGCCCCAAAATAAGGAAAAATTCTGACTTATTACCCTGAAGTAAGTGAAATTTCTGCAAATTTGCCCCAAAATAAGGGAAATTTCTGCCTTTTTGCCCCCAAATAAGGGGAATTTCAGCCTTTTTACCTCGAAATAAGGGGAATTTCTGCATTTTTGCCACAAAATATTAGGAATTTCTGCCTTTTTGCCCCAAAATAAAGAAAATTTCTGCCTTTTTTCCCTAAAATATGTGTAATTTCTGCAATTTTGCCACAAAATAAGTAAAATTTCTTCATATTTGCCCCAAAATAAGTGAAATTTCTGCAATTTTGCCCCAAAATAAAAAAAATTTCTGGAATTTTGCCCCAAAATAAGTGGAATTTCTTAGTTTTGCCCCAAAATAAGGAGAATTTCTTTCTTTTTGCCCCAACATATAGAGATTTTCTGCATTTTTGCCCCACAATTAGGGGAAATTCTGCAATTTTGCTCCAAAATACGGGGAATTTCTGCCTTTTTCCCCGATAATAAGAAGAATGCATACCTTTTTGCCATAAAAAATGGAAATTTCTTCATTTTTGCTCCAAAATAAGGGGAATTTCTGCTTTTTGGCCTTTAAATAAGTGGAATTTCTGTCTTTTCCCCCAAGACAAAGGGAATTTCTGTCTTTTTTGCCTCAAAATAAGGAAAAATTCTGACTTATTACCCTGAAGTAAGTGAAATTTCTGCAATATTTCCCCAAAATTAGGAAAATTTCTGCCTTTTTGCCTCCAAATAAGGGGAATTTCAGCCTTTTTACCTCAAAACAAGGAGAATTTCTGCATTTTTGTCACAAAAAATTAGGAATTTCTGCCTTTTTGCCCCATATAAGGAAAATTTCTGTCTTTTTTCTCTGAAATAAGTGAAATTTCTGCAATTTTGCCCCAAAATAAGTGAAATTTCTGCAATTTTGCCCAAAAATAAGTGAAATTTCTGCAATTTTGCCCCAAATTAAGGGAAATTTCTGGAATTTTGCCCCAAAATAAGTGGAATTTCTGAGTTTTGACACAAAATAAGGAGTATTTCTGTCTTTTTGCCACAATATATAGAGAATTTCTGCATTTTTGTCCTACAATTAAGGGAATTTCTGCAATTTTGCTCCAAAATACAGGGAATTTCTGCCTTTTTGCCCGAAAATAAGAAGAATGCATAACTTTTTGCCATAAAAAAGGGAAATTTCTTCATTTTTGCTCCAAAATCAGTGGAATTTCTGCTTTTTTGCCTCTAAATAAGTGAAATTTCTGTCTTTTTCCCCCAAAACAAAAGGAATTCCTGTCTTTTTTGCCCCAAAATAAGGAAAATTTCTGACTTATTACCCTGAAATAAGTTAAATTTCTGCAATTTTGCCCCAAAATAAAGGGAATTTTTGCCTTTTGCCTTCAAATAAAGGGAATTTCAGCCTTTTTACCTCAAAATAAGGGGAATTTCTGCATTTTTGCCACAAAATATTAGGAATTTCTGCCTTTTTGCCCCAAAATAAGAAAATTTCTCCTTTTTTACTCTGAAATAAGTGAAATTTTGCAACTTTGCCCCAAAATAAGTGAAATTTCTGCAATTTTGCCCCAAATTAAGGGAAATTTCTGGAATTTTGCCCCAAAATAAGTGGAATTTCTGAGTTTTGACACAAAATAAGGAGAATTTCTGTCTTTTTGCCCCAATATATAGAGAATTTCTGCATTTTTGTCCTACAATTAAGGGAATTTCTGCAATTTTGCTCCAAAATACAGGGAATTTCTGCCTTTTTGCCCGAAAATAAGAAGAATGCATAACTTTTTGCCATAAAAAAGGGAAATTTCTTCATTTTTGCTCCAAAATCAGGGGAATTTCTGCTTTTTTGCCTCTAAATAAGTGGAATTTCTGTCTTTTTCCCCCAAAACAAAGGGAATTCCTGTCTTTTTTGCCCCAAAATAAGGAAAATTTCTGACTTATTACCCTGAAATAAGTGAAATTTCTGCAATTTTGCCCCAAAATAAAGGAAATTTTTGCCTTTTGCCCTCAAATAAAGGGAATTTCAGCCTTTTTACCTCAAAATAAGGGGAATTTCTGCATTTTTGCCACAAAATATTAGGAATTTCTGCCTTTTTGCCCCAAAATAAGAAAATTTCTGCTTTTCTACTCTGAAATAAGTGAAATTTTGCAACTTTGCCCCAAAATAAGTGAAATTTCTGCAATTTTGCCCCAAAATAAGGGAAATTTCTGGAATTTTGCCCCAAAATAAGTGGAATTTCTGAGTTTTGCCCCAAAATAAGGAGAATTTCTGTTTTTTTGCCCCAACATATAGGCAATTTCTGCCTTTTTGCCCCACAATTAGGGTAATTTCTGCAATTTTGCTCCAAAATACGTGGAATTTCTCCCTTTTTGCACGAAAATAAGAAGAATGCATACCTTTTTGCCATAAAAAAGGGAAATTTCTTCATTTTTGCTCCAAATTAAGGGGAATTTCTGCTTTTTTGCCTCTAAATAAGTGGAATTTTTGTCTTTTTCCCCCAAAACAAAGGGAATTTCTGTCTTTTTTGCCCCAAAATAAGAAAAAATTCTGACTTATTAACCTGAAGTAAGTAAAATTTCTGCAATTTTGCACCAAAATAAGGGAAATTTCTGGAATTTTGCCCCAAAATAAGTGGAATTTTTGTGTTTTTCCCCAAAATAAAGAGAATTTCTGTATTTTTGCCCAAACATATAGAGATTTCTGTTTTTTTGCCACACAATTAGGGAAATTTCTGTAATTTTGCTCCAAAATACGGGTAATTTCTGCCTTTTTGCCCGAAAATAAGAAGAATGAATACCTTTTTGCCAAAAAATGGGAAATTTCTTCATTTTTGCTCCAAAATAAAAGCAATTTCTGCTTTTTTGCCTCTAAATAAGTGGAATTTCTGTCTATTTCCCCCAAAATAAAGAGAATATCTGTCTTTTTTGGCCCAAAATAAGGAAAAATTCTGACTTATTACCCTGAAGTAAGTGAAATTTCTGCAATTTTGCCCCAAAATAAGGGAAATTTCTGCCTTTTTGCCCCCAAATAAGGGGAATTTCAGCCTTTTTACCTCAAAATAAGGGGAATTTCTGCATTTTTGCCCCCAAATAAGGGGAATTTCAGCCTTTTTACCTAAAAATAAGGGGAATTTCCGCATTTTTGCCAAAAAATATTAGGAATTTCTTCCTTTTTGCCCCAAAATAAGAAAATTTCTGCTTTTTTTCCATGAAATAATTGAAATTTCTGCAATTTTGCCCCAAAATAAGTGAAATTTCTGCAATTTTGTCCTAAAATAAGGGAAATTTCTGGAATTTTGCTTCAAAATAAGAGGAATTTCTGAGTTTTGCTTCAAAATAAGGAGAATTTCTGTCTTTTTGCCCCAACATATAGGAAATTTCTGCCTTTTTGCCCCACAATTAGGGGAATTTCAGCAATTTTGCTCCAAAAGACGGGGAATTTCTGCCTTTTTGCCCGAAAATAAGAAGAATGCATACCTTTTTGCCATCAAAAATGTAATTTCTTCTATTTTGCTTCAAAATAAAGGGAATTTCTATTTTTTTGCCTCTAAATAAGTGGAATTTCTGTCTTTTTCCCTCAAAACAAAGGGAATTTCTGTCTTTTTTGCCCTAAAATAAGGAAACATTCTGACTTATTACCCTGTAGTAAGTGAAATTTCTGCAATTTTGCCCCAAAATAAGGGAAATTTCTGCCTTTTTGCCCCCAAATAAGGAGAATTTCAGTCTTTTTACCTTAAAATAAGGGGAATTTCTGCATTTTTGCCAGAAAATATTAGGAATTTCTGCCTTTTTGCCCCAAAATAAGAAAATTTCTGCTTTTTTTCCCTGAAATAAGTGAAATTTCTGCAATTTTGCCCCAAAATAAGTGAAATGTCTGCAATTTTGCCCCAAAATAAGGGAAATTTCTGGAATTTTGCCCCAAAATAAGTGGAATTTCTGAGTTTTTCCCCATAATAAGGAGAATTTCTGTTTTTTTGCCCCAACATATAGGCAATTTCTGCCTTTTTGCCCCACAATTAGGGGAATTTCTGCAATTTGGCTCCAAAATACGGGGAATTTCTGCCTTTTTGCTTGAAAATAAGAAGAATGCATACCTTTTTGCCATGAAAAAAGAAAATTTCTTCATTTTTGCTCCAAAAAGGGGAATTTCTGCTTTTTTGCCTCTAAATAAGTGGAATTTCTTTCTTTTTCCCTCAAAACAAAGGGAATTTCTGTGTTTTTTGCCCCAAAATAAGGAAAAATTCTGACTTATTACCCTGAAGTAAGTGATATTTCTGCAATTTTGCCCCAAAATAAGGGAAATTTCTGCCTTTTGCCCCCAAATAAGGGGAATTTCAGCCTTTTTACCTCGAAATAAAGGGAATTTCTGCATTTTTGCCACAAAATATTAGGAATTTCTGCCATTTTGCTCCAAAATAAGGAAAATTTCTGCCTTTTTCCCCTGAAATAAGTGAAATTTCTGCAATTTTGTTACAAAATATGTAAAATTTCTGCATATTTGCCCCAAAATAAGTGAAATTTCTGCAATTTTGCCCCCAAAAAAGGAAAATTTCTGTAATTTTGCCCCAAAATAAGTGGAATTTCTGAGTTTTGCCCCAAAATAAAGGGAATTTCGGACTTTTGGCCCCAACATATAGAGATTTTCTGCATTTTTGCCCCACAATTAGGGGAATTTCTGCAATTTTGCTCAAAAATACGGGGAATTAATGCTTTTTTGCCCGATAATAAGAAGAATGCATACCTTTTTGCCATAAAAAAGGGAAATTTCTTCATTTTTGCTCCAAAATAAGGGGAATTTCTGCTTTTTTGCCTCTGAATAAGTAGAATTTCTGTCTTTTTCCCCCAAGGCAAAGGGAATTCCTGTCTTTTTTGTCCCAAAATAAAGAAAATTTCTGACTTATAACCCTTAAATAAGTAAAATTTCTGCAATTTTGCCCCAAAATAAAGGAAATTTTTGCCTTATTGCCCCCAAATAAGGAGAATTTCAGCCTTTTTACCTCAAAATAAAGGGAATTTCTGCATTTATGCCACAAAATATTAGGAATTTCTGCCTTTTTGCCCCAAAATAAGAAAATTTCTGCTTTTTTTCCCTGAAATAAGTGAAATTTCTGCAATTTTGCCCCAAAATAAGTGAAATGTCTGCAATTTTGCCCCAAAATAAGGTAAATTTCTGGAATTTTGCCCCAAAATAAGTGGAATTTCTTAGTTTTGCCCCAAAATAAGGAGAATTTCTTTCTTTTTGCCCCAACATATAGAGATTTTCTGCATTTTTGCCCCACAATTAGGAGAAATTCTGCAATTTTGCTCCAAAATACGGGGAATTTCTGCCTTTTTCCCCGATAATAAGAAGAATGCATAACTTTTTGCCATAAAAAATGGAAATTTCTTCATTTTTGCTCTAAAATAAGGGGAATTTCTGCTTTTTGGCCTTTAAATAAGTGGAATTTCTGTCTTTTTCCCCCAAGACAAAGGGAATTTCTGTCTTTTTTGCCTCAAAATAAGGAAAAATTCTGACTTATTACCCTGAAGTAAGTGAAATTTCTGCAATTTTTCCCCAAAATTAGGAAAATTTCTGCCTTTTTGCCTCCAAATAAGGGGAATTTCAGGCTTTTTACCTCAAAACAAGGAGAATTTCTGCATTTTTGTCACAAAAAATTAGGAATTTCTGCCTTTTTGCCCCATATAAGGAAAATTTCTGTCTTTTTTCTCTGAAATAAGTGAAATTTCTGCAATTTTGCCCCAAAATAAGTGAAATTTCTGCAATTTTGCCCAAAAATAAGTGAAATTTCTGCAATTTTGCCCCAAATTAAGGGAAATTTCTGGAATTTTGCCCCAAAATAAGTGGAATTTCTGAGTTTTAGCACAAAATAAGGAGAATTTCTGTCTTTTTGCCCCAATATATAGAGAATTTCTGCATTTTTGTCCTACAATTAAGGGAATTTCTGCAATTTTGCTCCAAAATACAGGGAATTTCTGCCTTTTTACTCGAAAATAAGAAGAATGCATAACTTTTTGCCATAAAAAAGGGAAATTTCTTCATTTTTGCTCCAAAATCAGGGGAATTTCTGCTTTTTTGCCTCTAAATAAGTGGAATTTCTGTCTTTTTCCCCCAAAACAAAGGGAATTCCTGTCTTTTTTGCCCCAAAATAAGGAAAATTTCTGACTTATTACCCTGAAATAAGTGAAATTTCTGCAATTTTGCCCCAAAATAAAGGAAATTTTTGCCTTTTGCCCTCAAATAAAGGGAATTTCAGCCTTTTTACCTCAAAATAAGGGGAATTTCTGCATTTTTGCCACAAAATATTAGGAATTTCTGCCTTTTTGCCCCAAAATAAGAAAATTTCTGCTTTTCTACTCTGAAATAAGTGAAATTTTGCAACTTTGCCCCAAAATAAGTGAAATTTCTGCAATTTTGCCCCAAAATAAGGGAAATTTCTGGAATTTTGCCCCAAAATAAGTGGAATTTCTGAGTTTTGCCCCAAAATAAGGAGAATTTCTGTTTTTTTGCCCCAACATATAGGCAATTTCTGCCTTTTTGCCCCACAATTAGGGTAATTTCTGCAATTTTGCTCCAAAATACGTGGAATTTCTCCCTTTTTGCACGAAAATAAGAAGAATGCATACCTTTTTGCCATAAAAAAGGGAAATTTCTTCATTTTTGCTCCAAATTAAGGGGAATTTCTGCTTTTTTGCCTCTAAATAAGTGGAATTTTTGTCTTTTTCCCCCAAAACAAAGGGAATTTCTGTCTTTTTTGCCCCAAAATAAGGAAAAATTCTGACTTATTAACCTGAAGTAAGTAAAATTTCTGCAATTTTGCACCAAAATAAGGGAAATTTCTGGAATTTTGCCCCAAAATAAGTGGAATTTTTGTGTTTTTCCCCAAAATAAAGAGAATTTCTGTATTTTTGTCCCAACATATAGAGAATTTCTGTTTTTTTGCCACACAATTAGGGAAATTTCTGTAATTTTGCTCCAAAATACGGGTAATTTCTGCCTTTTTGCCCGAAAATAAGAAGAATGAATACCTTTTTGCCAAAAAATGGGAAATTTCTTCATTTTTGCTCCAAAATAAAAGGAATTTCTGCTTTTTTGCCTCTAAATAAGTGGAATTTCTGTCTATTTCCCCCAAAATAAAGAGAATATCTGTCTTTTTTGGCCCAAAATAAGGAAAAATTCTGACTTATTACCCTGAAGTAAGTGAAATTTCTGCAATTTTGCCCCAAAATAAGGGAAATTTCTGCCTTTTTGCCCCCAAATAAGGGGAATTTCAGCCTTTTTACCTCAAAATAAGGGGAATTTCTGCATTTTTGCCCCCAAATAAGGGGAATTTCAGCCTTTTTACCTAAAAATAAGGGGAATTTCCGCATTTTTGCCAAAAAATATTAGGAATTTCTTCCTTTTTGCCCCAAAATAAGAAAATTTCTGCTTTTTTTCCATGAAATAATTGAAATTTCTGCAATTTTGCCCCAAAATAAGTGAAATTTCTGCAATTTTGTCCTAAAATAAGGGAAATTTCTGGAATTTTGCTTCAAAATAAGAGGAATTTCTGAGTTTTGCTTCAAAATAAGGAGAATTTCTGTCTTTTTGCCCCAACATATAGGAAATTTCTGCCTTTTTGCCCCACAATTAGGGGAATTTCAGCAATTTTGCTCCAAAAGACGGGGAATTTCTGCCTTTTTGCCCGAAAATAAGAAGAATGCATACCTTTTTGCCATCAAAAATGTAATTTCTTCTATTTTGCTTCAAAATAAAGGGAATTTCTATTTTTTTGCCTCTAAATAAGTGGAATTTCTGTCTTTTTCCCTCAAAACAAAGGGAATTTCTGTCTTTTTTGCCCTAAAATAAGGAAACATTCTGACTTATTACCCTGTAGTAAGTGAAATTTCTGCAATTTTGCCCCAAAATAAGGGAAATTTCTGCCTTTTTGCCCCCAAATAAGGGGAATTTCAGTCTTTTTACCTTAAAATAAGGGGAATTTCTGCATTTTTGCCAGAAAATATTAGGAATTTCTGCCTTTTGCCCCAAAATAAGAAAATTTCTGCTTTTTTTCCCTGAAATAAGTGAAATTTCTGCAATTTTGCCCCAAAATAAGTGAAATGTCTGCAATTTTGCCCCAAAATAAGGGAAATTTCTGGAATTTTGCCCCAAAATAAGTGGAATTTCTGAGTTTTTCCCCATAATAAGGAGAATTTCTGTTTTTTTGCCCCAACATATAGGCAATTTCTGCCTTTTTGCCCCACAATTAGGGGAATTTCTGCAATTTGGCTCCAAAATACGGGGAATTTCTGCCTTTTTGCTTGAAAATAAGAAGAATGCATACCTTTTTGCCATGAAAAAAGAAAATTTCTTCATTTTTGCTCCAAAAAGGGGAATTTCTGCTTTTTTGCCTCTAAATAAGTGGAATTTCTTTCTTTTTCCCTCAAAACAAAGGGAATTTCTGTGTTTTTTGCCCCAAAATAAGGAAAAATTCTGACTTATTACCCTGAAGTAAGTGATATTTCTGCAATTTTGCCCCAAAATAAGGGAAATTTCTGCCTTTTGCCCCCAAATAAGGGGAATTTCAGCCTTTTTACCTCGAAATAAAGGGAATTTCTGCATTTTTGCCACAAAATATTAGGAATTTCTGCCATTTTGCTCCAAAATAAGGAAAATTTCTGCCTTTTTCCCCTGAAATAAGTGAAATTTCTGCAATTTTGTTACAAAATATGTAAAATTTCTGCATATTTGCCCCAAAATAAGTGAAATTTCTGCAATTTTGCCCCCAAAAAAGGAAAATTTCTGTAATTTTGCCCCAAAATAAGTGGAATTTCTGAGTTTTGCCCCAAAATAAAGGGAATTTCGGACTTTTGGCCCCAACATATAGAGATTTTCTGCATTTTTGCCCCACAATTAGGGGAATTTCTGCAATTTTGCTCAAAAATACGGGGAATTAATGCTTTTTTGCCCGATAATAAGAAGAATGCATACCTTTTTGCCATAAAAAAGGGAAATTTCTTCATTTTTGCTCCAAAATAAGGGGAATTTCTGCTTTTTTGCCTCTGAATAAGTAGAATTTCTGTCTTTTTCCCCCAAGGCAAAGGGAATTCCTGTCTTTTTTGTCCCAAAATAAAGAAAATTTCTGACTTATAACCCTTAAATAAGTAAAATTTCTGCAATTTTGCCCCAAAATAAAGGAAATTTTTGCCTTATTGCCCCCAAATAAGGAGAATTTCAGCCTTTTTACCTCAAAATAAAGGGAATTTCTGCATTTATGCCACAAAATATTAGGAATTTCTGCCTTTTTGCCCCAAAATAAGAAAATTTCTGCTTTTTTTCCCTGAAATAAGTGAAATTTCTGCAATTTTGCCCCAAAATAAGTGAAATGTCTGCAATTTTGCCCCAAAATAAGGGAAATTTCTGGAATTTTGCCCCAAAATAAGTGGAATTTCTGAGTTTTGCCCCAAAATAAGGAGAATTTCTGTTTTTTTGCCCCAAGATATAGGCAATTTCTGCCTTTTTGCCCCACAATTAGGGGAATTTCTGCAATTTTGCTCCAAAATACGGGGAATTTCTGCCTTTTTGCTTGAAAATAAGAAGAATGCATACCTTTTTGCCATGAAAAAAAATTGCTTCATTTTTGCTCCAAAAAGGGGAATTTCTGCTTTTTTGCCTCTAAATAAGTGGAATTTCTGTTTTTTTCCCCAAAACAAAGGGAATTTCTGTCTTTTTGCCCCAAAATAAGGAAAAATTCTGACTTATTACCCTGAAGTAAGTGAAATTTCTGCAAATTTCCCCAAAATAAGGGAAATTTCTGCCTTTTTGCCCCCAAATAAGGGGAATTTCAGCCTTTTTACCTCGAAATAAGGGGAATTTCTGCATTTTTGCCACAAAATATTAGGAATTTCTGCCTTTTTGCCCCAAAATAAAGAAAATTTCTGCCTTTTTTCCCTAAAATATGTGAAATTTCTGCAATTTTGCCACAAAATAAGTAAAATTTCTTCATATTTGCCCCAAAATAAGTGAAATTTCTGCAATTTTGCCCCAAAATAAGGAAAATTTCTGGCATTTTGCCCCAAAATAAGTGGAATTTCTTAGTTTTGCCCCAAAATAAGGAGAATTTCTTTCTTTTTGCCCCAACATATAGAGATTTTCTGCATTTTTGCCCCACAATTAGGGGAAATTCTGCAATTTTGCTCCAAAATACGGGGAATTTCTGCCTTTTTCCCCGATAATAAGAAGAATGCATAACTTTTTGCCATAAAAAATGGAAATTTCTTCATTTTTGCTCCAAAATAAGGGGAATTTCTGCTTTTTGGCCTTTAAATAAGTGGAATTTCTGTCTTTTTCCCCCAAGACAAAGGGAATTTCTGTCTTTTTTGCCTCAAAATAAGGAAAAATTCTGACTTATTACCCTGAAGTAAGTGAAATTTCTGCAATTTTTCCCCAAAATTAGGAAAATTTCTGCCTTTTTGCCTCCAAATAAGGGGAATTTCAGCCTTTTTACCTCAAAACAAGGAGAATTTCTGCATTTTTGTCACAAAAAATTAGGAATTTCTGCCTTTTTGCCCCATATAAGGAAAATTTCTGTCTTTTTTCTCTGAAATAAGTGAAATTTCTGCAATTTTGCCCCAAAATAAGTGAAATTTCTGCAATTTTGCCCAAAAATAAGTGAAATTTCTGCAATTTTGCCCCAAATTAAGGGAAATTTCTGGAATTTTGCCCCAAAATAAGTGGAATTTCTGAGTTTTGACACAAAATAAGGAGAATTTCTGTCTTTTTGCCCCAATATATAGAGAATTTCTGCATTTTTGTCCTACAATTAAGGGAATTTCTGCAATTTTGCTCCAAAATACAGGGAATTTCTGCCTTTTTGCCCGAAAATAAGAAGAATGCATAACTTTTTGCCATAAAAAAGGGAAATTTCTTCATTTTTGCTCCAAAATCAGGGGAATTTCTGCTTTTTTGCCTCTAAATAAGTGGAATTTCTGTCTTTTTCCCCCAAAACAAAGGGAATTCCTGTCTTTTTTGCCCCAAAATAAGGAAAATTTCTGACTTATTACCCTGAAATAAGTGAAATTTCTGCAATTTTGCCCCAAAATAAAGGAAATTTTTGCCTTTTGCCCTCAAATAAAGGGAATTTCAGCCTTTTTACCTCAAAATAAGGGGAATTTCTGCATTTTTGCCACAAAATATTAGGAATTTCTGCTTTTTTGCCCCAAAATAAGAAAATTTCTGCTTTTTTACTCTGAAATAAGTGAAATTTTGGAACTTTGCCCCAAAATAAGTGAAATTTCTGCAATTTTGCCCCAAAATAAGGGAAATTTCTGGAATTTTGCCCCAAAATAAGTGGAATTTCTGAGTTTTGCCCCAAAATAAGGAGAATATCTGTTTTTTTGCCCCAACATATAGGCAATTTCTGCCTTTTTGCCCCACAATTAGGGTAATTTCTGCAATTTTGCTCCAAAATCCGTGGAATTTCTCTCTTTTTGCACGAAAATAAGAAGAATGCATACCTTTTTGCCATAAAAAAGGGAAATTTCTTCATTTTTGCTCCAAATTAAGGGGAATTTCTGCTTTTTTGCCTCTAAATAAGTGGAATTTTTGTCTTTTTCCCCCAAAACAAAGGGAATTTCTGTCTTTTTTGCCCCAAAAATAAGGAAAAATTCTGACTTATTAACCTGAAGTAAGTAAAATTTCTGCAATTTTGCACCAAAATAAGGTAAATTTCTGGAATTTTGCCCCAAAATAAGTGGAATTTTTGTGTTTTTCCCCAAAATAAAGAGAATTTCTGTATTTTTGCCCAAACATATATAGAATTTCTGTTTTTTTTCACACAATTAAGGAAATTTCTGTAATTTTGCTCCAAAATACGGGTAATTTCTGCCTTTTTGCCCGAAAATAAGAAGAATGAATACCTTTTTGCCAAAAAATGGGAAATTTCTTCATTTTTGCTCCAAAATAAAAGGAATTTCTGCTTTTTTGCCTCTAAATAAGTGGAATTTCTGTCTATTTCCCCCAAAATAAAGAGAATATCTGTCTTTTTTGCCCCGAAATAAGGAAAAATTCTGACTTACTACCCTGAAGTAAGTGAAATTTCTGCAATTTTGCCCCAAAATAAGGGATATTTCTGCCTTTTTGCCCCCAAATAAGGGGAATTTCAGCCTTTTTACCTCAAAATAAGGGGAATTTCTGCATTTTTGCCCCCAAATAAGGGGAATTTCAGCCTTTTTACCTCAAAATAAGGGGAATTTCCGCATTTTTGCCACAAAATATTAGGAATTTCTTCCTTTTTGCCCCAAAATAAGAAAATTTCTGCTTTTTTTCCATGAAATAATTGAAATTTCTGCAATTTTGCCCCAAAATAAGTGAAATTTCTGCAATTTTGTCCTAAAATAAGGGAAATTTCTGGAATTTTGCTTCAAAATAAGAGGAATTTCTGAGTTTTGCTTCAAAATAAGGAGAATTTCTGTCTTTTTGCCCCAACATATAGGAAATTTCTGCCTTTTTGCCCCACAATTAGGGGAATTTCAGCAATTTTGCTCCAAAAGACGGGGAATTTCTGCCTTTTTGCCCGAAAATAAGAAGAATGCATACCTTTTTGCCATCAAAAATGTAATTTCTTCTATTTTGCTTCAAAATAAAGGGAATTTCTATTTTTTTGCCTCTAAATAAGTGGAATTTCTGTCTTTTTCCCTCAAAACAAAGGGAATTTCTGTCTTTTTTGCCCTAAAATAAGGAAAAATTCTGACTTATTACCCTGTAGTAAGTGAAATTTCTTCAATTTTGCCCCAAAATAAGGGAAATTTCTGCCTTTTTGCCCCCAAATAAGGGGAATTTCAGTCTTTTTACCTTAAAATAAGGGGAAATTCTGCATTTTTGCCACAAAATATTAGGAATTTCTGCCTTTTTGCCCCCAAATAAGAAAATTTCTGCTTTTTTTCCCTGAAATAAGTGAAATTTCTGCAATTTTGCCCCAAAATAAGTGAAATGTCTGCAATTTTGCCCCAAAATAAGGGAAATTTCTGGAATTTTGCCCCAAAATAAGTGGAATTTCTGAGTTTTTCCCCATAATAAGGAGAATTTCTGTTTTTTTGCCCCAACATATAGGCAATTTCTGCCTTTTTGCCCCACAATTAGGGGAATTTCTGCAATTTTGCTCCAAAATACGGGGAATTTCTGCCTTTTTGCTTGAAAATAAGAAGAATGCATACCTTTTTGCCATGAAAAAAGAAAATTTCTTCATTTTTGCTCCAAAAAGGGGAATTTCTGCTTTTTTGCCTCTAAATAAGTGGAATTTCTTTCTTTTTCCCTCAAAACAAAGGGAATTTCTGTGTTTTTTGCCCCAAAATAAGGAAAAATTCTGACTTATTACCCTGAAGTAAGTGATATTTCTGCAATTTTGCCCCAAAATAAGGGAAATTTCTGCCTTTTGCCCCCAAATAAGGGGAATTTCAGCATTTTTACCTCGAAATAAAGGGAATTTCTGCATTTTTGCCACAAAATATTAGGAATTTCTGCCATTTTGCTCCAATATAAGGAAAATTTCTGCATTTTTCCCCTGAAATAAGTGAAATTTCTGCAATTTTGCCCCAAAATAAGTGAAATGTCTGCAATTTTGCCCCAAAATAAGTGAAACTTCTGCAATTTTGCCCCCAAAATAGGAAAATTTCTGTAATTTTGCCCCAAAATAAGTGGAATTTCTGAGTTTTGCCCCAAAATAAAGAGAATTTCGGTCTTTTGGCCCCAACATATAGAGATTTTCTGCATTTTTGCCCCACAATTAGGGGAATTTCTGCAATTTTGCTCAAAAATACGGAAAATTTCTGCTTTTTTGCCCGATAATAAGAAGAATGCATACCTTTTTGCCATAAAAAAGGGAAATTTCTTCATTTTTGCTCCAAAATAAGGGGAATTTCTGCTTTTTTGCCTCTGAATAAGTGGAATTTCTGTCTTTTTCCCCCAAGGCAAAGGGAATTCCTGTCTTTTTTGTCCCAAAATAAAGAAAATTTCTGACTTATAACCCTTAAATAAGTAAAATTTCTGCAATTTTGCCCCAAAATAAAGGAAATTTTTGCCTTATTGCCCCCAAATAAGGGGAATTTCAGCCTTTTTACCTCAAAATAACGGGAATTTCTGCATTTATGCCACAAAATATTAGGAATTTCTGCCTTTTTGCCCCAAAATAAGAAAATTTCTGCTTTTTTTCCCTGAAATAAGTGAAATTTCTGCAATTTTGCCCCAAAATAAGTGAAATGTCTGCAATTTTGCCCCAAAATAAGGGAAATTTCTGGAATTTTGCCCCAAAATAAGTGGAATTTCTGAGTTTTGCCCCAAAATAAGGAGAATTTCTGTCTTTTTGCCCCAACATATAGGCAATTTCTGCCTTTTGGCTCCACAATTAGGGGAATTTCTTCAATTTTGCTCCAAAATACGGGGAATTTCTGCCTTTTGCCTGAAAATAAGAAGAATGCATACCTTTTGCCATAAAAAAGGGAAATTTCTTAGTTTTTGCTCCAAAAAGTGGAATTTCTGCTTTTTTGCCTCTAAATAAGAAGAATTTCTGTTTTTTTCCCCAAAACAAAGTGAATTTCTGTCTTTTTGCCCCAAAATAAGGAAAAATTCTGACTTATTACCCTGAAGTAAGTGAAATTTCTGCAAATTTGCCCCAAAATAAGGGAAATTTCTGCCTTTTTGCCCCCAAATAAGGGGAATTTCAGCCTTTTTACCTCGAAATAAGGGGAATTTCTGCATTTTTGCCACAAAATATTAGGAATTTCTGCCTTTTTGCCCCAAAATAAAGAAAATTTCTGCCTTTTTTTCCCTAAAGTATGTGAAATTTCTGCAATTTTGCCACAAAATAAGTAAAATTTCTTCATATTTGCCCCAAAATAAGTGAAATTTCTGCAATTTTGCCCCAAAATAAGGAAAATTCCTGGAATTTTGCCCCAAAATAAGTGGAATTTCTTAGTTTTGCCCCAAAATAAGGAGAATTTCTGTCTTTTTGCCCCAACATATAGGCAATTTCTGCCTTTTGGCTCCACAATTAGGGGAATTTCTTCAATTTTGCTCCAAAATACGGGGAATTTATGCCTTTTGCCTGAAAATAAGAAGAATGCATATTTTTTGCCATAAAATAGGGAAATTTCTTCATTTTTGCTCCAAAATATAGGGAATTTCTGCTTTATTGCCTCTAAATAAGTGGAATTTCTGTCTTTTCCCCCAAAACAAAGGGAATTCCTGTCTTTTTTGCCCCAAAATAAGGAAAATTTCTGACTTATTACCCTGAAATAAGTGAAATTTCTGCAATTTTGCCCCAAAATAAAGGAAATTTTTGCCTTTTGCCCTCAAATAAAGGGAATTTCAGCCTTTTTACCTCAAAATAAGGGGATTTTCTGCATTTTTGCCACAAAATATTAGGAATTTCTGCCTTTTTGCCCCAAAATAAGAAAATTTCTGCTTTTTTATTCTGAAATAAGTGAAATTTTGGAACTTTGCCCCAAAATAAGTGAAATTTCTGCAATTTTGCCCCAAAATAAGGGAAATTTCTGGAATTTTGCCCCAAAATAAGTGGAATTTCTGAGTTTTGCCCCAAAATAAGGAAAATTTCTGTTTTTTTGCCCCAACATATAGGCAATTTCTGCATTTTTGCCCCACAATTAGGGTAATTTCTGCAATTTTGCTCCAAAATCCGTGGAATTTCTCCCTTTTTGCACGAAAATAAGAAGAATGCATACCTTTTTGCCATAAAAAAGGGAAATTTCTTAATTTTTGCTCCAAATTAAGGGGAATTTCTGATTTTTTGCCTCTAAATAAGTGGAATTTTTGTCTTTTTCCCCCAAAACAAAGGGAATTTCTGTCTTTTTTGCCCCAAAAATAAGGAAAAATTCTGACTTATTAACCTGAAGTAAGTAAAATTTCTGCAATTTTGCACCAAAATAAGGTAAATTTCTGGAATTTTGCCCCAAAGTAAGTGGAATTTTTGTGTTTTTCCCCAAAATAAAGAGAATTTCTGTATTTTTGCCCAAACATATAGAGAATTTCTGTTTTTTTGCCACACAATTAGGGAAATTTCTGTAATTTTGCTCCAAAATACGGGTAATTTCTGCCTTTTTGCCCGAAAATAAGAAGAATGAATACCTTTTTGCCAAAAAATGGGAAATTTCTTCATTTTTGCTCCAAAATAAAAGGAATTTCTGCTTTTTTGCCTCTAAATAAGTGGAATTTCTGTCTATTTCCCCCAAAATAAAGAGAATATCTGTCTTTTTTGGCCCAAAATAAGGAAAAATTCTGACTTATTACCCTGAAGTAAGTGAAATTTCTGCAATTTTGCCCCAAAATAAGGGAAATTTCTGCCTTTTTGCCCCCAAATAAGGGGAATTTCAGCCTTTTTACCTCAAAATAAGGGGAATTTCTGCATTTTTGCCCCCAAATAAGGAAAATTTCAGCCTTTTTACCTCAAAATAAGGGGAATTTCCGCATTTTTGCCACAAAATATTAGGAATTTCTTCCTTTTTGCCCCAAAATAAGAAAATTTCTGCTTTTTTTCCATGAAATAATTGAAATTTCTGCAATTTTGCCCCAAAATAAGTGAAATTTCTGCAATTTTGTCCTAAAATAAGGGAAATTTCTGGAATTTTGCTTCAAAATAAGAGGAATTTCTGAGTTTTGCTTCAAAATAAGGAGAATTTCTGTCTTTTTGCCCCAACATATAGGAAATTTCTAACTTTTTGCCCCACAATTAGGGGAATTTCAGCAATTTTGCTCCAAAAGACAAGGAATTTCTGCCTTTTTGCCCGAAAATAAGAAGAATGCATACCTTTTTGCCATCAAAAATGTAATTTCTTCTATTTTGCTTCAAAACAAAGGGAATTACTATTTTTTTGCCTCTAAATAAGTGGAATTTCTGTCTTTTTCCCTCAAAACAAAGAGAATTTCTGTCTTTTTTGCCCTAAAATAAGGAAAAATTCTGACTTATTACCCTGTAGTAAGTGAAATTTCTTCAATTTTGCCCCAAAATAAGGGAAATTTCTGCCTTTTTGCCCCCAAATAAGGGGAATTTCAGTCTTTTTACCTTAAAATAAGGGGAATTTCTGCATTTTTGCCACAAAATATTAGGAATTTCTGCCTTTTTACCCCAAAATAAGAAAATTTCTGCTTTTTTTCCCTGAAATAAGTGAAATTTCTGCAATTTTGCCCCAAAATAAGTGAAATGTCTGCAATTTTGCCCCAAAATAAGGGAAATTTCTGGAATTTTGCCCCAAAATAAGTGGAATTTCTGAGTTTTGCCCCATAATAAGGAGAATTTCTGTTTTTTTGCCCCAACATATAGGCAATTTCTGCCTTTTTGCCCCACAATTAGGGGAATTTCTGCAATTTTGCTCCAAAATACGGGGAATTTCTGCCTTTTTGCTTGAAAATAAGAAGAATGCATACCTTTTTGCCATGAAAAAAGAAAATTTCTTCATTTTTGCTCCAAAAAGGGGAATTTCTGCTTTTTTGGCTCTAAATAAGTGGAATTTCTTTCTTTTTCCCTCAAAACAAAGGGAATTTCTGTGTTTTTTGCCCCAAAATAAGGAAAAATTCTGACTTATTACCCTGAAGTAAGTGATATTTCTGCAATTTTGCCCCAAAATAAGGGAAATTTCTGCCTTTTGCCCCCAAATAAGGGGAATTTCAGCCTTTTTACCTCGAAATAAAGGGAATTTCTGCATTTTTGCCACAAAATATTAGGAATTTCTGCCATTTTGCTCCAAAATAAGGAAAATTTCTGCCTTTTTCCCCTGAAATAAGTGAAATTTCTGCAATTTTGTTACAAAATATGTAAAATTTCTGCATATTTGCCCGAAAATAAGTGAAATTTCTGCAATTTTGCCCCCAAAAAAGGAAAATTTCTGTAATTTTGCCCCAAAATAAGTGGAATTTCTGAGTTTTGCCCCAAAATAAAGAGAATTTCGGTCTTTTGGCCCCAACATATAGAGATTTTCTGCATTTTTGCCCCACAATTAGGGGAATTTCTGCAATTTTGCTCAAAAATACGAGGAATTTCTGCTTTTTTGCCCGATAATAAGAAGAATGCATACCTTTTTGCCATAAAAAAGGGAAATTTCTTCATTTTTGCTCCAAAATAAGGGGAATTTCTGCTTTTTTTGCCTCTGAATAAGTGGAATTTCTGTCTTTTTCCCCCAAGGCAAAGGGAATTCCTGTCTTTTTTGTCCCAAAATAAAGAAAATTTCTGACTTATAACCCTTAAATAAGTAAAATTTCTGCAATTTTGCCCCAAAATAAAGGAAATTTTTGCCTTATTGCCCCCAAATAAGGGGAATTTCAGCCTTTTTACCTCAAAATAAAGGG
Organism: Micromys minutus; assembly: GCF_963924665.1. NCBI lineage: Eukaryota > Metazoa > Chordata > Mammalia > Rodentia > Muridae > Micromys > Micromys minutus. The sequence continues at coordinate 1,276,435 of NW_027667727.1, forward strand.
AATTTCTGCATTTATGCCACAAAATATTAGGAATTTCTGCCTTTTTGCCCCAAAATAAGAAAATTTCTGCTTTTTTTCCCTGAAATAAGTGAAATTTCTGCAATTTTGCCCCAAAATAAGTGAAATGTCTGCAATTTTGCCCCAAAATAAGGTAAATTTCTGGAATTTTGCCCCAAAATAAGTGGAATTTCTGAGTTTTGCCCCAAAATAAGGAGAATTTCTGTCTTTTTGCCCCAACATATAGGCAATTTCTGCCTTTTGGTTCCACAATTAGGGGAATTTCTTCAATTTTGCTCCAAAATACGGGGAATTTCTGCCTTTTGCCCGAAAATAAGAAGAATGCATACCTTTTGCCATAAAAAAGGGAAATTTCTTAGTTTTTGCTCCAAAAAGGGCATTTCTGCTTTTTTGCCTCTAAATAAGTGGAATTTCTGTTTTTTTTCCCCAAAACAAAGGGAATTTCTGTCTTTTTGCCCCAAAATAAGGAAAAATTCTGACTTATTACCCTGAAGTAAGTGAAATTTCTGCAAATTTGCCCCAAAATAAGGGAAATTTCTGCCTTTTTGCCCCCAAATAAGGGGAATTTCAGCCTTTTTACCTCGAAATAAGGGGAATTTCTGCATTTTTGCCACAAAATATTAGGAATTTCTGCCTTTTTGCCCCAAAATAAAGAAAATTTCTGCCTTTTTTCCCTAAAGTATGTGAAATTTCTGCAATTTTGCTACAAAATAAGTAAAATTTCTTCATATTTGCCCCAAAATAAGTGAAATTTCTGCAATTTTGCCCCAAAATAAGGAAAATTTCTGGAATTTTGCCCCAAAATAAGTGGAATTTCTGAGTTTTGCCCCAAAATAAGGAGAATTTCTGTCTTTTTGCCCCAACATATAGAGATTTTCTGCATTTTTGCCCCACAATTAGGGGAAATTCTGCAATTTTGCTCCAAAATACGGGGAATTTCTGCCTTTTTCCCCGAAAATAAGAAGAATGCATAACTTTTTGCCATAAAAAATGGAAATTTCTTCATTTTTGCTCCAAAATAAGGGGAATTTCTGCTTTTTGGCCTTTAAATAAGTGGAATTTCTGTCTTTTTCCCCCAAGACAAAGGGAATTTCTGTCTATTTTGCCTCAAAATAAGGAAAAATTCTGACTTATTACCCTGAAGTAAGTGAAATTTCTGCAATTTTTCCCCAAAATTAGGGAAATTTCTGCCTTTTTGCCTCCAAAAAAGGGGAATTTCAGCCTTTTTACCTCAAAACAAGGAGAATTTCTGCATTTTTGTCACAAAAAATTAGGAATTTCTGCCTTTTTGCCCCATATAAGGAAAATTTCTGTCTTTTTTCTCTGAAATAAGTGAAATTTCTGCAATTTTGCCCCAAAATAAGTGAAATTTCTGCAATTTTGCCCAAAAATAAGAGAAATTTCTGCAATTTTGCCCCAAATTAAGGGAAATTTCTGGAATTTTGCCCCAAAATAAGTGGAATTTCTGAGTTTTGACACAAAATAAGGAGAATTTCTGTCTTTTTGCCCCAATATATAGAGAATTTCTGCATTTTTGTCCCACAATTAAGGGAATTTCTTCAATTTTGCTCCAAAATACAGGGAATTTCTGCCTTTTTGCCCGAAAATAAGAAGAATGCATAACTTTTTGCCATAAAAAAGGGAAATTTCTTCATTTTTGCTCCAAAATCAGGGGAATTTCTGCTTTTTTGCCTCTAAATAAGTGGAATTTCTGTCTTTTTCCCCCAAAACAAAGGGAATTCCTGTCTTTTTTGCCCCAAAATAAGGAAAATTTCTGACTTATTACCCTGAAATAAGTGAAATTTCGGCAATTTTGCCCCAAAATAAAGGAAATTTTTGCCTTTTGCCCTCAAATAAAGGGAATTTCAGCCTTTTTACCTCAAAATAAGGGGAATTTCTGCATTTTTGCCACAAAATATTAGGAATTTCTGCCTTTTTGCCCCAAAATAAGAAAATTTCTGCTTTTTTACTCTGAAATAAGTGAAATTTTGCAATTTTGCCCAAAAATAAGAGAAATTTCTGCAATTTTGCCCCAAATTAAGGGAAATTTCTGGAATTTTGCCCCAAAATAAGTGGAATTTCTGAGTTTTGACACAAAATAAGGAGAATTTCTGTCTTTTTGCCCCAACATATAGGCAATTTCTGCCTTTTTGCCCCACAATTAGGGTAATTTCTGCAATTTTGCTCCAAAATACGTGGAATTTCTCCCTTTTTGCACGAAAATAAGAAGAATACATACCTTTTTGCCATAAAAAAGGGAAATTTCTTCATTTTTGCTCCAAATTAAGGGGAATTTCTGCTTTTTTGCCTCTAAATAAGTGGAATTTTTGTCTTTTTCCCCCAAAACAAAGGGAATTTCTGTCTTTTTTGCCCCAAAATAAGGAAAAATTCTGACTTATTAACCTGAAGTAAGTAAAATTTCTGCAATTTTGCACCAAAATAAGGGAAATTTCTGGAATTTTGCCACAAAATAAGTGGAATTTTTGTGTTTTTCCCCAAAATAAAGAGAATTTCTGTATTTTTGCCCAAACATATAGAGAATTTCTGGTTTTTTGCCACACAATTAGGGAAATTTCTGTAATTTTGCTCCAAAATACGGGTAATTTCTGCCTTTTTGCCCGAAAATAAGAAGAATGAATACCTTTTTGCCAAAAAATGGGAAATTTCTTCATTTTTGCTCCAAAATAAAAGGAATTTCTGCTTTTTTGCCTCTAAATTAATGGAATTTCTGTCTATTTCCCCCAAAATAAAGAGAATATCTGTCTTTTTTGGCCCAAAATAAGGAAAAATTCTGACTTATTACCCTGAAGTAAGTGAAATTTCTGCAATTTTGCCCCAAAATAAGGGAAATTTCTGCCTTTTTGCCCCCAAATAAGGGGAATTTCAGCCTTTTTACCTCAAAATAAGGGGAATTTCTGCATTTTTGCCCCCAAATAAGGGGAATTTCAGCCTTTTTACCTCAAAATAAGGGGAATTTCCGCATTTTTGCCACAAAATATTAGGAATTTCTTCCTTTTTGCCCCAAAATAAGAAAATTTCTGCTTTTTTTCCCTGAAATAATTGAAATTTCTGCAATTTTGCCCCAAAATAAGTGAAATTTCTGCAATTTTGTCCTAAAATAAGGCAAATTTCTGGAATTTTGCTTCAAAATAAGAGGAATTTCTGAGTTTTGCTTCAAAATAAGGAGAATTTCTGTCTTTTTGCCCCAACATATAGGAAATTTCTGCCTTTTTGCCCCACAATTAGGGGAATTTCAGCAATTTTGCTCCAAAAGACGGGGAATTTCTGCCTTTTTGCCCGAAAATAAGAAGAATGCATACCTTTTTGCCATCAAAAATGTAATTTCTTCTATTTTGCTTCAAAATAAAGGGAATTTCTATTTTTTTGCCTCTAAATAAGTGGAATTTCTGTCTTTTTCCCTCAAAACAAAGGGAATTTCTGTCTTTTTTGCCCTAAAATAAGGAAAAATTCTGACTTATTACCCTGTAGTAAGTGAAATTTCTTCAATTTTGCCCCAAAATAAGGGAAATTTCTGCCTTTTTGCCCCCAAATAAGGGGAATTTCAGTCTTTTTACCTTAAAATAAGGGGAATTTCTGCATTTTTGCCAGAAAATATTAGGAATTTCTGCCTTTTTGCCCCAAAATAAGAAAATTTCTGCTTTTTTTCCCTGAAATAAGTGAAATTTCTGCAATTTTGCCCCAAAATAAGTGAAATGTCTGCAATTTTGCCCCAAAATAAGGGAAATTTCTGGAATTTTGCCCCAAAATAAGTGGAATTTCTGAGTTTTGCCCCAAAATAAAGAGAATTTCTGTTTTTTTGCCCTAAGATATAGGCAATTTCTTACTTTTTGCCCCACAATTAGGGGAATTTCTGCAATTTTGCTCCAAAATACGGGGAATTTCTGCCTTTTTGCTTGAAAATAAGAATGCATACCTTTTTGCCATGAAAAAAGAAAATTGCTTCATTTTTGCTCCAAAAAGGGGAATTTCTGCTTTTTTGCCTCTAAATAAGTGGAATTTCTGTTTTTTTTCCCCAAAACAAAGGGAATTTCTGTCTTTTTGCCCCAAAATAAGGAAAAATTCTGACTTATTACCCTGAAGTAAGTGAAATTTCTGCAAATTTGCCCCAAAATAAGGGAAATTTCTGCCTTTTTGCCCCCAAATAAGGGGAATTTCAGCCTTTTTACCTCGAAATAAGGGGAATTTCTGCATTTTTGCCACAAAATATTAGGAATTTCTGCCTTTTTGCCCCAAAATAAAGAAAATTTCTGCCTTTTTTCCCTAAAATATGTGAAATTTCTGCAATTTTGCCACAAAATAAGTAAAATTTCTTCATATTTGCCCCAAAATAAGTGAAATTTCTGCAATTTTGCCCCAAAATAAGGAAAATTTCTGGAATTTTGCCCCAAAATAAGTGGAATTTCTTAGTTTTGCCCCAAAATAAGGAGAATTTCTTTCTTTTTGCCCCAACATATAGAGATTTTCTGCATTTTTGCCCCACAATTAGGAGAAATTCTGCAATTTTGCTCCAAAATACGGGGAATTTCTGCCTTTTTCCCCGATAATAAGAAGAATGCATAACTTTTTGCCATAAAAAATGGAAATTTCTTCATTTTTGCTCTAAAATAAGGGGAATTTCTGCTTTTTGGCCTTTAAATAAGTGGAATTTCTGTCTTTTTCCCCCAAGACAAAGGGAATTTCTGTCTTTTTTGCCTCAAAATAAGGAAAAATTCTGACTTATTACCCTGAAGTAAGTGAAATTTCTGCAATTTTTCCCCAAAATTAGGAAAATTTCTGCCTTTTTGCCTCCAAATAAGGGGAATTTCAGCCTTTTTACCTCAAAACAAGGAGAATTTCTGCATTTTTGTCACAAAAAATTAGGAATTTCTGCCTTTTTGCCCCATATAAGGAAAATTTCTGTCTTTTTTCTCTGAAATAAGTGAAATTTCTGCAATTTTGCCCCAAAATAAGTGAAATTTCTGCAATTTTGCCCAAAAATAAGTGAAATTTCTGCAATTTTGCCCCAAATTAAGGGAAATTTCTGGAATTTTGCCCCAAAATAAGTGGAATTTCTGAGTTTTGACACAAAATAAGGAGAATTTCTGTCTTTTTGCCCCAATATATAGAGAATTTCTGCATTTTTGTCCTACAATTAAGGGAATTTCTGCAATTTTGCTCCAAAATACAGGGAATTTCTGCCTTTTTGCCCGAAAATAAGAAGAATGCATAACTTTTTGCCATAAAAAAGGGAAATTTCTTCATTTTTGCTCCAAAATCAGGGGAATTTCTGCTTTTTTGCCTCTAAATAAGTGGAATTTCTGTCTTTTTCCCCCAAAACAAAGGGAATTCCTGTCTTTTTTGCCCCAAAATAAGGAAAATTTCTGAATTATTACCCTGAAATAAGTGAAATTTCTGCAATTTTGCCCCAAAATAAAGGAAATTTTTGCCTTTTGCCTTCAAATAAAGGGAATTTCAGCCTTTTTACCTCAAAATAAGGGGAATTTCTGCATTTTTGCCACAAAATATTAGGAATTTCTGCCTTTTTGCCCCAAAATAAGAAAATTTTTGCTTTTTTACTCTGAAATAAGTGAAATTTTGCAACTTTGCCCCAAAATAAGTGAAATTTCTGCAATTTTGCCCCAAAATAAGGGAAATTTCTGGAATTTTGCCCCAAAATAAGTGGAATTTCTGAGTTTTGCCCCAAAATAAGGAGAATTTCTGTTTTTTTGCCCCAACATATAGGCAATTTCTGCCTTTTTGCCCCACAATCAGGGTAATTTCTGCAATTTTGCTCCAAAATACGTGGAATTTCTCCCTTTTTGCACGAAAATAAGAAGAATGCATACCTTTTTGCCATAAAAAAGGGAAATTTCTTCATTTTTGCTCCAAATTAAGGGGAATTTCTGCTTTTTTGCCTCTAAATAAGTGGAATTTTTGTCTTTTTCCCCCAAAACAAAGGGAATTTCTGTCTTTTTTGCCCCAAAATAAGGAAAAATTCTGACTTATTAACCTGAAGTAAGTAAAATTTCTGCAATTTTGCACCAAAATAAGGTAAATTTCTGGAATTTTGCCCCAAAATAAGTGGAATTTTTGTGTTTTTCCCCAAAATAAAGAGAATTTCTGTATTTTTGCCCAAACATATAGAGAATTTCTGTTTTTTTTGCCACACAATTAGGGAAATTTCTGTAATTTTGCTCCAAAATACGGGTAATTTCTGCCTTTTTGCCCGAAAATAAGAAGAATGAATACCTTTTTGCCAAAAAATGGGAAATTTCTTCATTTTTGCTCCAAAATAAAAGGAATTTCTGCTTTTTTGCCTCTAAATAAGTGGAATTTCTGTCTATTTCCCCCAAAATAAAGAGAATATCTGTCTTTTTTGGCCCAAAATAAGGAAAAATTCTGACTTATTACCCTGAAGTAAGTGAAATTTCTGCAATTTTGCCCCAAAATAAGGGAAATTTCTGCCTTTTTGCCCCCAAATAAGGGGAATTTCAGCCTTTTTACCTCAAAATAAAGGGAATTTCTGCATTTTTGCCCCCAAATAAGGGGAATTTCAGCCTTTTTACCTCAAAATAAGGGGAATTTCCGCATTTTTGCCACAAAATATTAGGAATTTCTTCCTTTTTGCCCCAAAATAAGAAAATTTCTGCTTTTTTTCCATGAAATAATTGAAATTTCTGCAATTTTGCCCCAAAATAAGTGAAATTTCTGCAATTTTGTCCTAAAATAAGGGAAATTTCTGGAATTTTGCTTCAAAATAAGAGGAATTTCTGAGTTTTGCTTCAAAATAAGGAGAATTTCTGTCTTTTTGCCCCAACATATAGGAAATTTCTTCCTTTTTGCCCCACAATTAGTGGAATTTCAGCAATTTTGCTCCAAAAGACGGGGAATTTCTGCCTTTTTGCCCGAAAATAAGAAGAATGCATACCTTTTTGCCATCAAAAATGTAATTTCTTCTATTTTGCTTCAAAATAAAGGGAATTTCTATTTTATTGCCTCTAAATAAGTGGAATTTCTGTCTTTTTCCCTCAAAACAAAGGGAATTTCTGTCTTTTTTGCCCTAAAATAAGGAAAAATTCTGACTTATTACCCTGTAGTAAGTGAAATTTCTTCAATTTTGCCCCAAAATAAGGGAAATTTCTGCCTTTTTGCCCCCAAATAAGGGGAATTTCAGTCTTTTTACCTTAAAATAAGGGGAATTTCTGCATTTTTGCCAGAAAATATTAGGAATTTCTGCCTTTTTGCCCCAAAATAAGAAAATCTCTGCTTTTTTTCCCTGAAATAAGTGAAATTTCTGCAATTTTGCCCCAAAATAAGTGAAATGTCTGCAATTTTGCCCCAAAATAAGGGAAATTTCTGGAATTTTGCCCCAAAATAAGTGGAATTTCTGAGTTTTGCCCCAAAATAAAGAGAATTTCTGTTTTTTTGCCCTAAGATATAGGCAATTTCTTCCTTTTTGCCCCACAATTAGGGGAATTTCTGCAATTTTGCTCCAAAATACGGGGAATTTCTGCCTTTTTGCTTGAAAATAAGAAGAATGCATACCTTTTTGCCATGAAAAAAGAAAATTGCTTCATTTTTGCTCCAAAAAGGGGAATTTCTGCTTTTTTGCCTCTAAATAAGTGGAATTTCTGTTTTTTTTCCCCAAAACAAAGGGAATTTCTGTCTTTTTGCCCCAAAATAAGGAAAAATTCTGACTTATTACCCGGAAGTAAGTGAAATTTCTGCAAATTTGCCCCAAAATAAGGGAAATTTCTGCCTTTTTGCCCCCAAATAAGGGGAATTTCAGCCTTTTTACCTCGAAATAAGGGGAATTTCTGCATTTTTGCCACAAAATATTAGGAATTTCTGCCTTTTTGCCCCAAAATAAAGAAAATTTCTGCCTTTTTTCCCTAAAATATGTGAAATTTCTGCAATTTTGCCACAAAATAAGTAAAATTTCTTCATATTTGCCCCAAAATAAGTGAAATTTCTGCAATTTTGCCTCAAAATAAGGAAAATTTCTGGAATTTTGCCCCAAAATAAGTGGAATTTCTTAGCTTTGCCCCAAAATAAGGAGAATTTCTTTCTTTTTGCCCCAACATATAGAGATTTTCTGCATTTTTGCCCCACAATTAGGAGAAATTCTGCAATTTTGCTCCAAAATACGGGGAATTTCTGCCTTTTTCCCCGATAATAAGAAGAATGCATAACTTTTTGCCATAAAAAATGGAAATTTCTTCATTTTTGCTCTAAAATAAGGGGAATTTCTGCTTTTTGGCCTTTAAATAAGTGGAATTTCTGTCTTTTTCCCCCAAGACAAAGGGAATTTCTGTCTTTTTTGCCTCAAAATAAGGAAAAATTCTGACTTATTACCCTGAAGTAAGTGAAATTTCTGCAATTTTTCCCCAAAATTAGGAAAATTTCTGCCTTTTTGCCTCCAAATAAGGGGAATTTCAGCCTTTTTACCTCAAAACAAGGAGAATTTCTGCATTTTTGTCACAAAAAATTAGGAATTTCTGCCTTTTTGCCCCATATAAGGAAAATTTCTGTCTTTTTTCTCTGAAATAAGTGAAATTTCTGCAATTTTGCCCCAAAATAAGTGAAATTTCTGCAATTTTGCCCAAAAATAAGTGAAATTTCTGCAATTTTGCCCCAAATTAAGGGAAATTTCTGGAATTTTGCCCCAAAATAAGTGGAATTTCTGAGTTTTGACACAAAATAAGGAGAATTTCTGTCTTTTTGCCCCAATATATAGAGAATTTCTGCATTTTTGTCCTACAATTAAGGGAATTTCTGCAATTTTGCTCCAAAATACAGGGAATTTCTGCCTTTTTGCCCGAAAATAAGAAGAATGCATAACTTTTTGCCATAAAAAAGGGAAATTTCTTCATTTTTGCTCCAAAATCAGGGGAATTTCTGCTTTTTTGCCTCTAAATAAGTGGAATTTCTGTCTTTTTCCCCCAAAACAAAGGGAATTCCTGTCTTTTTTGCCCCAAAATAAGGAAAATTTCTGAATTATTACCCTGAAATAAGTGAAATTTCTGCAATTTTGCCCCAAAATAAAGGAAATTTTTGCCTTTTGCCTTCAAATAAAGGGAATTTCAGCCTTTTTTACCTCAAAATAAGGGGAATTTCTGCATTTTTGCCACAAAATATTAGGAATTTCTGCCTTTTTGCCCCAAAATAAGAAAATTTCTGCTTTTTTACTCTGAAATAAGTGAAATTTTGCAACTTTGCCCCAAAATAAGTGAAATTTCTGCAATTTTGCCCCAAAATAAGGGAAATTTCTGGAATTTTGCCCCAAAATAAGTGGAATTTCTGAGTTTTGCCCCAAAATAAGGAGAATTTCTGTTTTTTTGCCCCAACATATAGGCAATTTCTGCCTTTTTGCCCCACAATTAGGGTAATTTCTGCAATTTTGCTCCAAAATACGTGGAATTTCTCCCTTTTTGCACGAAAATAAGATAAATGCATACCTTTTTGCCATAAAAAAGGGAAATTTCTTCATTTTTGCTCCAAATTAAGGGGAATTTCTGCTTTTTTGCCTCTAAAAAAGTGGAATTTTTGTCTTTTTCCCCCAAAACAAAGGGAATTTCTGTCTTTTTTGCCCCAAAATAAGGAAAAATTCTGACTTATTAACCTGAAGTAAGTAAAATTTCTGCAATTTTGCACCAAAATAAGGTAAATTTCTGGAATTTTGCCCCAAAATAAGTGGAATTTTTGTGTTTTTCCCCAAAATAAAGAGAATTTCTGTATTTTTGCCCAAACATATAGAGAATTTCTGTTTTTTTGCCACACAATTAGGGAAATTTCTGTAATTTTGCTCCAAAATACGAGTAATTTCTGCCTTTTTGCCCGAAAATAAGAAGAATGAATACCTTTTTGCCAAAAAATGGGAAATTTCTTCATTTTTGCTCCAAAATAAAAGGAATTTCTGCTTTTTTGCCTCTAAATAAGTGGAATTTCTGTCTATTTCCCCCAAAATAAAGAGAATATCTGTCTTTTTTGGCCCAAAATAAGGAAAAATTCTGACTTATTACCCTGAAGTAAGTGAAATTTCTGCAATTTTGCCCCAAAATAAGGGAAATTTCTGCCTTTTTGCCCCCAAATAAGGGGAATTTCAGCCTTTTTACCTCAAAATAAGGGGAATTTCTGCATTTTTGCCCCCAAATAAGGGGAATTTCAACCTTTTTACCTCAAAATAAGGGGAATTTCCGCATTTTTGCCACAAAATATTAGGAATTTCTGCCTTTTTGCCCCAAAATAAGAAAATTTCTGCTTTTTTTCCCTGAAATAAGTGAAATTTCTGTAATTTTGCTCCAAAATACGGGTAATTTCTGCCTTTTTGCCCGAAAATAAGAAGAATGAATACCTTTTTGCCAAAAAATGGGAAATTTCTTCATTTTTGCTCCAAAATAAAAGGAATTTCTGCTTTTTTGCCTCTAAATAAGTGGAATTTCTGTCTTTTTCCCCCAAAACAAAGGGAATTCCTGTCTTTTTGCCCCAAAATAAGGAAAATTTCTGACTTATTACCCTGAAATAAGTGAAATTTCTGCAATTTTGCCCCAAAATAAAGGAAATTTTTGCCTTTTGCCCTCAAATAAAGGGAATTTCAGCATTTTTACCTCAAAATAAGGGGAATTTCTGCATTTTGCCACAAAATATTAGGAATTTCTGCCTTTTTGCCCCAAAATAAGAAAATTTCTGCTTTTTTACTCTGAAATAAGTGAAATTTTGCAACTTTGCCCTAAATTAAGTGAAATTTCTGCAATTTTGCCCCAAAATAAGGGAAATTTCTGGAATTTTGCCCCAAAATAAGTGGAATTTCTGAGTTTTGCCCCAAAATAAGGAGAATTTCTGTTTTTTTGCCCCAACATATAGGCAATTTCTGCCTTTTTGCCCCACAATTAGGGTAATTTCTGCAATTTTGCTCCAAAATACGTGGAATTTCTCCCTTTTTGCACGAAAATAAGAAGAATGCATACCTTTTTGCCATAAAAAAGGGAAATTTCTTCATTTTTGCTCCAAATTAAGGGGAATTTCTGCTTTTTTGCCTCTAAAAAAGTGGAATTTCTGTCTTTTTCCCCCAAAACAAAGGGAATTTCTGCCTTTTTGCCCAAAAATAAGAAGAATGCATACCTTTATGCCCTTAAAAAGTGAAATTTCTTAATTTTTGCTCCAAAATAAGGGGAATTTCTGCTTTTTTGCCTCTAAAAAAAGTGGAATTTCTGTCTTTTTCCCCTCAAAACAAAGGTTATTTCTGTTTTCTGGCTCCAAAATAATTTAAATTTCTGACTTATTACCCTGAAATAAGTGAAATTTCTGCAATTTTGCCCCAAAATAAGAGAAATTTCTGCCATTTGCCCCCAAATAAAGGGAATTTCAGGCTTTTACCTCAAAATAAGAGAAATTTCTGCATTTTTACCCAAAAATATGGGAAATTTCTGCCTTTTTGCCCCAAAATAAAAAAAAATTCTGCATTTTGTAACAAAATAAAAGAAATTTCTGCCTTTTGGCCCCAAAATAAGAAAATTTCTGCTTTTTTTTCTGAAATAAGTGAAATTTCTGCAATTTTGCCCCAAAATAATTTAAATTTCTGAGTTTTGCCCTAAAATAAGGAGAATTTCTGTCTTTTTGCCCCAACATATAGGGAATTACTGCATTTTTGCGCCACAATTAGGGGAATTTTCGCAATTTTGCTCTAAAATAAGGGGAATTTCTGCCTTTTTTGTCCGAAAATAATAATAATGCATACCTTTTTGCCATAAAAAAGGGAATTTTCTTCATTTTTCTCCAAAATGTGGGGAATTTTTGCTTTTATGCCTCTAAATAAGTGGAATTTCTGTCTTTTTCCCCAAAAAACAAAGGGAATTTCTGTCTTTTTTGCCCCAAAATAAGGAAAATTTCTGACTTATTTCTCTGAAATAAGTGAAATTTCTGCAATTTTGCCCCAAAATAAGAGAAATTTCTGTTTTTTAACCCCAAATAAGGGGAATTTCAGCATTTTACCTCAAAATAAAGGGAATTTCTGCATTTTTTCCCCAAAATATGGGAAATTTTTTCCTTTTTGCCAAAAATAAGAAAAAATTTCTGCAATTTTGTACCAAAATATGGAAAATTTCTGACTTTTTGCCCCAAAATAAGAAAAATTTCTGCCTTTTTTCTCTGAAATAAGTGAAATTTCTCCAATTTTGTCCCAAAATAAGTGCAATTTCTGCAATTTTGCCCCAAAATAAGGGAAATTTCTGGAATTTTGCCCCAAAATATGTGGAATTTCTGAGTTTTGCCCCAAAATAAGCAGAATTTCTGTCTTTTTGCCCCAACATATAGATAATTTCTGCCTTTTTGCCCCACAATTAGGTTAATTTCTTCAATTTTGTTTCAAAATACAGAGAATTTCTGCCTTTTTGCACGAAAATAAGAAGAATGCATACCTTTTTGCCATAAAAATGGGAAATTTCTGTAATTTTGCTCCAAAATAAGGGGAATTTCTGCTTTTTGCCTCTAAATATGTGGAGTTTCTCTCTTTTTCCCCCAAAACAAAGAAAATTTCTGTCTTTTTTGCAACAAAATAAAGAAATTTTCTGACTTATTACCCTGAAATAAGTGAAATTTCTGCAATTTTGCCCCAAAATAAGGGAAATTTCTGCCCTTTTGCCCCCAAATAAGAGGAATTTCACCCTTTTACCTCAAAATAAGGAGAATTTCTGCATTTTTGCAACAAAATATTAGGAATTTCTGCCTTTTTGCCCCAAAATAAGGAAAATTTCTGCCTTTTTTCCCTGAAATAAGTGAAATTTCTGCAATTTTGCCCCAAAATAAGGGACATCTCTGGAATTTTGCCCCAAAATAAGTGGAATTTCTGAGTTTTGCCCAAAAATAAGGAGAATTTATGTCTTTTTGCCCTAACATATAGGGAATTTCTGCCTTTTTGCCCCACAATTAGGGGAATTTCTAGAATTTTGCTCCAAAATACGGGGAATTTTTGCTTTTTAGGCCGAAAATAAAGGGAATGTATACCTTTTGCTACAAAAAAGGGAAATCTTCATTTTTGCTTCAAAATAAGGGGAATTTCTGCTTTTTTGCCTCTAAAAAAGTGGAATTTCTGTCTTTTTCCCCCAAAACAAAGGGAATTTCTGTATTTTTTGCCCCAAGATAAGGAATATTTCTGACTTATCACCCTGAAATAAGTGAAATTGCTGTATTTTGCCTCAAAATAAGAAAAATTTCTCCCTTTTTGCCCCCAAATAAGGGGAATTTCAGCCTTTTTACATCAAAAAAAAGGGAAATTTCTGCATTTTTGCCCCAAAATATGGGAACTTTCTGCGTTTTTGTTCCAAAATAAGAAAAATTTCTTCATTTTTGTTCCAAAATAAAAGAAATTTCTGCCTTTTTGCCCCAAAATAAAAAAATTTCTGCTTTTTTTCTGAAATAAGTGAAATTTCTGCAATTTTGCCCAAAATAAGTGAAATTTCTGCAATTTTGCCCCAAAATAAGGGAAATTTCTGGAATTTTGCCTCAAAATAAGTGGTATTTCTCAGTTTTGCCACAAAATAAGGAGAATTTCTGTCCTTTTGCCCCAACATATAGGGAATTTCTGCCTTTTTGCCCCACAATTAGGAGAATTTCTGAAATTTGCTCCAAAATACGGAGAATTTCTGCCTTTTGGCCGAAAATAAGAAGAATGCATACCTTTTTGCCATAAAAAAGGGAAATTTCTTCATTTTTGCTCCAAAATAAGGGGAATTTCTGCATTTGCCTCTAAATAAGTGGAATTTCTGTCTTTTTCCCCCAAAACAAAGGAAATTTCTGTCTTTTTTGCCCCAAAATAAGGAAAATTTCTGACTTATTACCCTGAAATATGTGAAATTTCTGCAATTTTGCCCCAAAATAAAGGAAATTTCTGCCTTTTTGCCCCCAAATAAGGGGAATTTCAGCCTTTTTACCTCAAAATAAGGGAAATTTCTGCTTTTTTGCCTCTAAATAAGTGGAATTTCTGTCTTTTTTCTCTAAAACAAAAGGAATTTCTGTCTTTTTGCCCCAAAATAAGAAAAATTTCTGACTTTTTTTCCTTAAATAAGTGAAATTTCTGCTTTTCTGCCCACAAATAAGGGAATTTCAGACTTTTTACCCCAAAATAAGGGGAATTTTTGCATTTTTCCCCAAAATATGGGAAATTTCTGCCTTTTTGCCCCAAAATAAGAAAAATTTCTGCAATTTTGTACCAAAATAAAAGAAATTTCTGCCTTTTTGCCCCAAAATAAGAAAATTTATGCTTTTTTTTCTGAAATAACTGAAATTTCTGCAATTTTGCCCCAAAATAAGTGAAATTTCTGAGTTTTGCCACAAAATAAGGAGAATTTCCCGTCTTTTTGCCCCAACATATAAGGAATTTCTGCATTTTTGCCCCACAATTAGAGGAATTTCTGCAATTTTGCTCCAAAATACGAGGAATTTCTGCCTTTTTGCCTGAAAATAAGAAAAATGCATACGTTTGTAATAAAAAAAGGAAATTTCTTCATTTTTGCTTCAAAATAAGGGGAATTTCTGCATTTTTGATTCTAAATAAGTGGAATTTCTGTCTTTTTCCCCCAAAACAAAGGGAATTTCTGTCTTTTTTCTTCCAAAATAAAAAAAATTTCTTACTTATTACCCTGAAATAACTGAAATCTCTTCAATTTTGCCCCAAAATAAGGGAAATTACTGCCTTTTTGCCCCCAAATAAGGGTAATTTCAGCCTTTTTACCTCAAAATAAGGGGAATTTCTGCATTTTTGCCACAAAATATTAGGAATTTCTGATTTTTGCCCCAAAAGAAGGAAAATTTCTGCTTTTTTCCCTGAAATAAGTGAAATTTCTGTAATTTTGCCCCAAAATAAGTGAAATTTCTGCAATTTTGTTCTAAAATAAGGTAAATTTCTGGAATTTTGTCCCAAATAAGTGGAATTTCTGAGTTTTGCCCCAAAATAAGTAGAATTTCTGTCTTTTTGCCCCAACATATAGGGAATTTCTACATTTTTGCCCGACAATTAGGGGAATTTCTGCAATTTTGCTCCAAAATACGGGGAATTTCTGCCTTTTTGCCCGAAAATAAGAAGAATGCATACCTTTTTGCCATAAAAAAGGGAAATTTCTTCATTTTTGCTCCAAAATAAGGAAAATTTCTGCTTTTTTGCCTCTAAATAAGTGGTATTTCTGTCTTTTTCCCCCAAAACAAAGGAAATTTCTGTCTTTTTTGCCCCAAAATAAGGAAATTTTCTTACTTATTACCCTGAAATAAGTGAAATTTCTTCAATTTTGCCCCAAAATAAGGAAAATTTCTGCCTTTTTTCCCTGAAATAAGTGAAATTTCTGCAATTTTGGCCCAAAATAAGTGAAATTTCTGCCTTTTTGCCCCCAAATAAGGGGAATTTTAGCCTTTTTACCTCAAAATAAGGGGAATTTCTGATTTTTGCCCCAAAATATGGGAAATTTCTGCCTTTTTGCCCCAAAATAAGAAAAATTTCTGCAATTTTGTACCAAAATAAAAGAAATTTCTGACTTTTTGCTTCCAAATAGAAAAATTTCTACTTTTTTTTCTGAAAAAAGTTAAATTTCTGAAATTTTGCTCCAAAATAAGTGAAATTTCTACAATTTTGCCCCAAAATAAGTGAAATTTCTGAAATTTTGCCCCAAAATAAGTGGAATTTCTGTCTTTTTCCCCCAAAACAAAGGGAATTTCTGTATTTTTTGCCCCAAGATAAGAAAATTTCTGACTTATTACCCTGAAATAAGTGAAATTGCTGCAATTTTGCCTCAAAATTAAAAAAAATTCTCCCTTTTTGCCCCAAATAAAGGGAATTTCAGCCTTTTTACGTTAAAAAAAGGGAAATTTCTGCAGTTTTGCCCCAAAATATGGGAAATTTCTGCGTTTTTGCCCCAAAATAAGAAAAATTTCTTCAATTTTGTACCAAAATAAAAGAAATTTCTGCCTTCTTGCCCCAAAATAAAAAAAATTCTGCTTTTTTTCTGAAATAAGTGAAATTTCTGCAATTTTGCCCAAAATAAGTGAAATTTCTGCAATTTTTCCACAAAATAAGGGAAATTTCTGGAATTTTGCCTCAAAATAAGTGTTATTTCTGAGTTTTGCCACAAAATAAGGAGAATTTCTGTACTTTTGCCCCAACATATAGGGAATTTCTGCCTTTTTGCCCCACAATTAGGGGAATTTCTGCAATTTTGCTCCAAAATACGGGGAATTTCTGCCTTTTTGTCCGAAAATAAGAAGAATGCATACCTTTTTGCCATAAAAAAGAAAAATTTCTTCATTTTTGCTCCAAAATAAGGGGAATTTCTGCATTTGCCTCTAAATAAGTGGAATTTCTGTCTTTTTTGCCCCAAAATAAGGAAAATTTCTGACTTATTACCCTGAAATAAGTGAAATTTCTGCAATTTTGCCCCAAAATAAAGGAAATTTCTGCCTCTTTGCCCCCAAATAAGGGGAATTTCAGCCTTTTTACCTCAAAATAAGGGGAATTTCTGCTTTTTTGCCTCTAAATAAGTGGAATTTCTGTCTTTTTTCTCTAAAACAAAAGGAATTTCTGTCTTTTTGCCCCAAAATAAGGAAAATTTCTGACTTTTTTTCCTTAAATAAGTGAAATTTCTGCTTTTTTCCCCAAATAAGGGAATTTCAGACTTTTTACCCCAAAATAAGGGGAATTTCTGCATTTTTGCCCCAAAATATGGGAAATTTCTGGATTTTTGCCCCAAAATAAGAAAATTTCTGCTTTTTTTTCTGAAATAACTGAAATTTCTGCAATTTTGTCCCAAAATAAGTGAAATTTCTGAGTTTTGCCACAAAATAAGGAGAATTTCTGTCTTTTTGCCCCAACATATAAGGAATTTCTGCCTTTTTGCCCCACAATTAGAGGAATTTCTGCAATTTTGCTCCAAAATACGGGGAATTTCTGCCTTTTTCTCTGAAAATAAGAAGAATGCATACATTTTTGCCATAAAAAAGTAAAATTTTTTGATTTTTGCTCCAAAATAAGAAGAATTTCTGCTTTTTTCGTCTAAATAATTCGAATTTCTGTTTTTTCCCCCAAAACAAATAGAATTTCTGTCTTTTTTGCCCCAAAATAAAGAAAATTTCTGATTTATTACCCTGAAATAAGTGAAATTTCTGCAATTTTGCCTCTAAATAAGAGAAATTTCTGCCATTTTGCACCCAAATAAGGGGAATTTCATCCTTTTTACCTCAAAATAAGGGGAATTTCTGCATTTTTGCTTCAAAATATGGGAAATTTCTGCCTTTTTGCCCCAAAATAAAAAAATTTCTGCTTTTTTTCCTGAAATAAGTGAAATTTCTGAAATTTTGCCCCAAAATAAATGGAATTTCTGAGTTTTGCCCCAAAATAAGAAGAATGTCTGTCTTTTTGCCCCAACATATAGGGAATTTCTGCCTTTTTGCCTCACAATTAGGGGAATTTCTGCAATGTTGCTCAAAATACAGGGAATTTCTGCCTTTTTGCCTGAAAATAAAAAGAATGCATACCTTTTTGCCATAAAAAAAGGGAAATTTCTTCATTTTTGCTCCAAAATAAGGGGTATTTCTGCATTTTTGACTCTAAATAAGTGGAATTTCTGTCTTTTCCCCCAAAACAAAGGGAATTTCTGTATTTTGTTCCAAAATAAGGAAAATTTCTTACTTATTACCCTGAAATAAGTGAAATTTCTGCAATTTTGCCCCAAAATAAGGGAAATTACTGCCTTTTTGCCCCCAAATAAGGGGAATTTCAGCCTTTTTACCTCAAAATAAGGGGAATTTCTGCATTTTTACCACAAAATATTAGGAATTTCTGTTTTTTGCCCCAAAATAAGGAAAATTTCTGCATTTTTTCCCTGAAATAAGTGAAATTTCTGCAATTTTGCCCCAAAATAATTGAAATTTCTGCAATTTTGCCCTAAAATAAGGTAAATTTCTGGAATTTTGCACCAAATAAGTGGAATTTCTGAGTTTCGCCCCAAAATAAGGAGAATTTCTGTCTTTTTGCCCCAACATATATGGAATTTCTACATTTTTGCCCGACAATTAGGGGAATTTCTGCAATTTTGCTCCAAAATACAAGGAATTTTTGCCTTTTTGCCCGAAAATAAGTAGAATGCATACATTTTTGCCATAAAAAAGGGAAATTTCTTCATTTTTGCTCCAAAATAAGGAAAATTTCTGCTTTTATGCCTATAAATAAGTGGTATTTCGGTCTTTTTCCTCCAAAACAAAGGGAATTTCTGTCTTTTTTGCCCCAAAATAAAAAAAAATTTCTGACTTATTACCCTGAAATAAGTGAAATTTCTGCAATTTTGCACCAAAATAGGGAAATTTCGGCCCTTTTACCCCCAAATAAGGGGAATTTCACCCTTTTTACCTCAAAATAAAGGGAAATTCTGTATTTTTGCCACAAAATATTAGGAATTTCTGCCTTTTTGCCCCAAAATAAGGAAAATTTCTGCCTTTTTTCCCTAAAATAAGTGAAATTTCCGCAATTTTGGCCCAAAATAAGTGAAATTTCTGCCTTTTTGCCCCCAAATAACGGGAATTTCAGCCTTTTTACCTCAAAATAAGGGGAATTTCTGAATTTTTGCCCCAAAATATGGGAAATTTCTGCATTTTTGCCCCAAAATAAGAAAAATTTCTGCAATTTTGTACCAAAATAAAAGAAATTTCTGCATTTTTGCTTCCAAATAGAAAAATTTCTATTTTTTTTTCTGAAAATAAGTCAAATTTCTGAAATTTTGGCCCAAAATAAGTGAAATTTCTAGAATTTTGCCCGAAAATAAGTGAAATTTCTGGAATTTTGCCCCAAAATAAGTGGAATTTCTGAGTTTTACCCCAAAATAAGGAGAATTTCTGTCTTTTTGCCCCAACATATAGGGAATTTCTGCCTTTTTGCACCACAATTAGGGGAATTTCTGCAATTTTGCTCCAAAATACGGGGAATTTCTGCCTTTTTGCCCGAAAATAAGAATGCATACCTTTTTGCCATAAAAAAGGAAAATTTCTTCATTTTTGCTCCAAAATAAAAGGAATTTCTGCCTTTTTGACTCTAAATAAGTGGAATTTCTGTCTTTTTCCCCCAAAACAAAAAGATTTTCTGTTTTTTTCGTTCCAAAATAATGAAAATTTCTGACTTATTACCCTGAAGTAAGTGAAATTTCTACAATTTTGCCCCAAAAAAGGAAAATTTCTGCCTTTTTGCCTCCAAATAAGGGGAATTTCAGCATTTTTACCTCAAAATAAGGGGAATTTCTGAATTTTTGCCACAAAATATTAGGAATTTCTGCCTTTTTGCCCCAAAATAAGGAAAATTTCTGCCTTTTTTTCCTGAAATAAGTGAAATTTCTGAAATTTTGCCCCAAAATAAGTGAAATTTCTGCAATTTTGCCCCAAAATAAGGGAAATATCTGCAATTTTGTACCAAAATAAAAGAAATTTCTGCCTTTTTGCTTCCAAATAAGAAAATTTCTGCTTTTTTTCTGAAATAAGTGAAATTTCTGAAATTTTTCCCCAAAATAAGTGAAATTTCTACAATTTTGCCCCAAAATAAGTGAAATTTCTGGAATTTTGCCTCAAAATAATTGGAATTTCATAGTTTTGACCCAAAATAAGGAGAATTTCTGTCTTTTTGCCTCAACATATAGGGAATTTCTGCCTTTTTGCCCCACAATTATTGCAATTTCTGCAATTTTGCTCCAAAATACGGGTATTTCTGCCTTTTTGCCCGAAAATAAGAAGAATGCATAACTTTTTGCCATAAAAAAGGAAAATTTCTTAATTTTTGCTCCAAAATAAGGGGAATTTCTGCTTTTATGCCTCTAAATATGTGGAATTTCTGTCTTTGTCCCCCAATACAAATAGAATTTCTGTCTTTTTGCTCCAAAATAAGGAAAATTTGTGACTTATTACCCTGAAAGAAGGGAAATTTCTGCAATTTTCCCCCAAATAAGATAAATTTCTGCAATTTGCCCCAAAATAAGTGAAATTTCTACAATTTTGTGCCAAAATAAGTGAAATTTCTGGAAATTTGCCCCAAAATAAGTGGAATTTCTGAGTTTTGCCCCAAAATAAGGAGAATTTCTGCCTTTTTGCCTCAACATATAGGGAATTTCTGCCTTTTTGCCCCACAATTAGGGGAATTTCTGCAATTTTGCTCCAAAATATGGGGAATTTCTGCCTTTTTGCCCGAAAATAAGAATGCATACCTTTTTGCCATAAAAAAGGAAAATTTCTTCATTTTTGCTCCAAAATAAAGGGAATTTTTGCTTTTTTGCCTCTAAATAAGTGGAATTTCTGTCTTTTTCCCCCAAAACAAAGGTAATTTCTGTCTTTTTTGCCCAAAAATAAGGAAAATTTCTGACTTATTACCCTGAAGTAAGTGAAATTTATGCAATTTTGCCCCAAAATAAGGGGAATTTCTGCTTTTTTGTCTCTAAATAAGTGGAATTTATGTATTTTTCCCGAAAAAAAAGGGAATTTATGTCTTTTTTGCGCAAAATAAAGAAAATTTCTGACTTATTACCATGAAATAAGGGAAATTTCTGGAATTTTGCCCCAAATAAGGGAAATTTCTGCCTTTTTGCCCTAAAATAAGAAGAATGCATAACTATTTGCCATAAAAAATGAAAATTTCTTCATTTTTGCTCCAAAATAAAGAGAATTTTTGCTTTTATGCCTCTAAATATGTGGAATTTCTGTCTTTTTCCCCCAAAACAAAGGGAATTTCTGTATTTTTGCCCCAAAATAAGGAAAATTTCTGACTTATTACCCTGAAATAAGTGAAATTTCTGCAATTTTTCCCCAAAATAAGGGAAATTTCTCCCTTTTTGCCCCCAAATAACGGGAATTTCAGCCTTTTTACCTCAAAATAAGGGGAATTTCTACATTTTTGCCCCAAAATATGGGAAATTTCTGCCTTTTTGCCCAAAATAAAAAAATTTTCTGCAATTTTGTACCAAAATAAAAGAAATTTTTGCCTTTTTGCCCCAGAAGAAGAAAATTTCTGCTTTTATTCCCTTAAATAAGTGAAATTTCTGCAATTTTGCCCCAAAATAAGTGAAATTTCTGCAATTTTGCCCCAAAATAAGGGAAATTTCTGGAATTTTGCCTTAAAATAAGTGGAATTTCTGAGTTTTGCCCCAAAATAAGAAGAATTTCTGTCTTTATGCCATAAAATATAGGGAATTTCTGCCTTTTTGCCCCACAATTAGAGGAATTTCTGCAATTTTGCTCCAAAATACGAGAAATTTCTGGTATTTGCCCGAAAATAAGAAGAATGTATACCTTTTTGCCATAAAAAAGGGAAATTTCTTCATTTTTGCTCCAAAATAAGGGGAATTTCTGCTTTTTTGCCTCTAAATAAGTGGAATTTCTGTCTTTTTCCCCCAAAACAAAGGGAATTTCTGTCTTTTTTGCCCCAAAATAAAAAAAATTTCTGACTTATTACCCTGACATAAGTGAAATTTCTCCAATTTTGCCCCAAAATAAGTGAAATTTCTGCAATTTTGCCCCAAAATAAGGAAAATTTCTGCCTTTTTTCCCTGAAATATGTGAAATTTCTGCAATTTTGCCTCAAAATAAAGGAAATGTCTGCCTTTTTGCCCCCAAATAAGGGAATTTAATCCTTTTTACCTCAAAAAAGGGGAATTTCTGCATTTTTGCCCTAAAATATGGGAAATTTCTGCCTTTTTGCCCCAAAATAAGAAAAATTTCTGAAATTTTTTACCAAAATATAAGAAATTTCTGCCTTTTTGCCCCAAAATAAAATAATTTCTGATTTTTTTCCCATAAATAAGTGAAATTTCTGGAATTTTGCCCCAAAATAAGTGAAATTTCTGCAATTTTGCCCCAAAATAAGGAAAATTTCTGGAATTTTGCCCCAAAATCAGTGGAATTTCTGAGTTTTGCCCGAAAACAATGAATGATTTCTGTCTTTTTGCACTAACATATAGGGAATATCTGCCTTTTTGCCCCACAATTAGGGGAATTTCTGCAATTTTGCTCCAAATTACGGGGAATTTCTGCTTTTTAGCCTAAAAATAAGGGGAATGTATACCTTTTACTACAGAAAAGGGAAATTTCTTCATTTTTGCTAAAAAATAAAAGGACATTCTGCTTTTTTCCCTCTAAAAAAGTGGAATTTCTGTGTTTTTTGCCCAAAATAAGGAAAATTTCTGACTTATTACCCTGAAATAAGTGAAATTTCTGCAATTTTGCCCCAAAATAAGGGAAATTTCTGCCTTTTTGCCCCCAAATAAGGGGAATTTCAGCCTTTTTCCTCAAAATAAGAAGAATTTCTGCATTTTTGCCCCAAAATATGGGAAATTTCTGCATTTATGCTCCAAAATAAAAAAAATTTCTGCAATTTTGTACCAAAATAAAAGAAATTTCTGCCTTTTTGCCCCAAAATAAGAAAATTTCTGCTTTTTTTTTCTGCAATAAGTGAAATTTCTGCAATTTTGCCCCAAAATAGGTGAAATTTCAGCAATTTTGCCACAAAATAAGGGAAATTTCTGGAATTTTGCCCTAAAATAAGTAAACTTCTGAGTTTTGCCCGAAAATAAGGAGAATTTTTGTCTTTTTGCACCAACATATAGGGAATTTCTGCCTTTTTGTTCCACAATTAGGGGAATTTCTTCAATTTTCCTCCAAAATATGGGGAATTTCTGCCTTTTTGCCCAAAAATAAGAAGAATGCATATCTTTTTGCCATAAAAAAGGGAAATTTCTTCATTTTTCCTCCAAAATAAGGAAAATTTCTGCTTTTTTGCCTCTAAATAAGTGAAATTTCTGTCTTTTTCCCCCAAAACAAAGAGAATTTCTGTATTTTTTGCCCCAAGATAAGGAAAATTTCTGACTTATTACCCTGAAATAAGTGAAATTGCTGCAATTTTGCCTCAAAATAAAAAAAATTTCTCTCTCTTTGCCCCCAAATAATGGGAATTTTATCCTTTTTATGTCAAACTAAGGGAAATTTCTGCATTTTTGCCCCAAAATAAGAAAAATTTCTTCAATTTTGTACCAAAATAAAAGAAATTTCTGCCTTTTTGCCCCAAAATAAAAAATTTCTGCTTTTTTTCTGAAATAAGTGAAATTTCTGCAATTTTGCCCAAAATAAGTGAAATTTCTGCAATTTTTCCCCAAAATAAGGGAAATTTCTGGAATTTTGCCCCAAAATAAGTGGTATTTCTGAGTTTTGCCCCAAAATAAGGAGAATTTCTGCCTTTTTGCCCCAACATATAGGGAATTTCTGCCTTGTTGCCCCACAATTAGGGGAATTTCTTAAATTTTGCTCCAAAATACGGGGAATTTCTGCATTTTTGCCCAAAAATAAGTAGAATTCATAGATTTTTGCCATAAAAAAGGGAAATTTCTTCATATTTGCTTCAAAATGAGGAAAATTTCTACTTTTTTGCCTCTAAATAAGAGAAATTTCTGTCTTTTTTCCCCAAAACAAAAGGAATTTCTGTCTCTTTGCCCCAAAATAAGGAAAATTTCTGACTTTTTTCCCTGAAATAAGTGAAATTTCTGCAATTTTGCCCCAAAATATGTGAAATTTCTGCTTTTTTGCCTCCAAATAAGGGAATTTCAGACTTTTTACCCCAAAATAAAAGGAATTTCTGCATTTTTGCACCAAAATATGGGAAATTTCTGCCTTTTTGCCTCAAAATAAGAAAAATTTCTGCAATTTTGTACCAAAATAAAAGAAATTTCTGCCTTTTTGCCCCAAAATAAGAAAATTTCTGCTTTTTTTCTGAAATAACTGAAATTTCTGCAATTTTACCCCAAAATAAGTGAAATTCCTGAGTTTTGCCAAAAAATAAGGAGAATTTCTGTTTTTTTGGCCAAACATATAATAAATTTCTGCCTTTTTGCCCCACAATAAGGGGAATTTCTGCAATTTTGCTCCAAAATACAAGGAATTTCTGCCTTTTTGTCTGAAAATAAGAAGAATGCGTACCTTTTTGCCATAAAAAAAGGAAATTTTTTCATTTTTGATCCAAAATAAGAATTTCTGCTTTCTTACTCTAAATAATTCGAATTTCTGTTTTTTCCCCCAAAACAAAGGGAATTTCTTCATTTTTTGCCCCAAAATAAAGAAAATTTCTGATTTATTACCTGAAATAATGAAATTTCTGCAATTTTGCCTCAATATAAGAGAAATTTCTGCCTTTTTGCCCCCAAATAAGGGGAATTTCAGCCTTTTTACCTCAAAATACAGAAAATTTCTGCATTTTTGCTTCAAAATATGGGAAATTTCTGCCTTTTTGCCCCAAAAAAAGAAAATTTTTGCTTTTTTTCCTTGAAATAAGTGAAATTTCTGAAATTTTGCCCCAAAATAAGTGAAATTTCTGCAATTTGGCCCCAAAATATGGAAATTTCTGAAATTTTGCCCCAAAATAAGTGGAATTTCATAGTTTTGCTACAAAATAAGAAGAATGTCTGTCTTTTTGCCCAAACATATAGGGAATTTCTGCCTTTTTGCCACACAATTAGGGGAATTTCTGCAATGTTGCTCAAAATACGGGGAATTTCTGCCTTTTTGCCTGAAAATAAGAAAAATGCATACCTTTTTGCCATAAAAAAGGGAAATTTCTTCATTTTTGCTCCAAAATAAGGGGAATTTCTGCCTTTTTGACTCTAAATAAGTGGAATTTCTGTCTTTTTCCCCCAAAACAAAGGGAATTTCTGTCTTTTTTGTTCCAAAATAAGGAAAATTTCTTACTTATTACCCTGAAATAAGTGAAATTTCTGCAATTTTGCCCCAAAATAAGGGAAATTAGTGCCTTTTTGCCCCCAAATAAGGGGAATTTCAGCCTTTTTACCTCAAAATAAGGGGAATTTCTGCATTTTTGCCACAAAATATTAGGAATTTCTGTTTTTTGCCCCAAAATAAGGAAAATTTCTGCCTTTTTTCCCTGAAATAAGTGAAATTTCTGCAATTTTGCCACAAAAGAAGTGAAATTTCTGCAATTTTGCCCGAAAATAAGGTAAATTTCTGGAATTTTGCCCCAAAATAAGTGAAATTTCTGCAATTTTGCCCCAAAATAAGGAAAATTTCTGGAATTTTGCCCCAAAATAAGTGGAATTTCTGAGTTTTGCCCGAAAACAATGAAGGATTTCTGTCTTTTTGCACTAACATATAGGGAATATCTGCCTTTTTGCCCCACAATTAGGGGAATTTCTGCAATTTTGCTCCAAATTACGGGGAATTTCTGCTTTTTAGCCTAAAAATAAGGGGAATGTATACCTTTTACTACAGAAAAGGGAAATTTCTTCATTTTTGCTAAAAAATAAAAGGACATTCTGCTTTTTTCCCTCTAAAAAAGTGGAATTTCTGTGTTTTTTGCCCAAAATAAGGAAAATTTCTGACTTATTACCCTGAAATAAGTGAAATTTCTGCAATTTTGCCCCAAAATAAGGGAAATTTCTGCCTTTTTGCCCCCAAATAAGGGGAATTTCAGCCTTTTTCCTCAAAATAAGAAGAATTTCTGCATTTTTGCCCCAAAATATGGGAAATTTCTGCATTTATGCTCCAAAATAAAAAAAATTTCTGCAATTTTGTACCAAAATAAAAGAAATTTCTGCCTTTTTGCCCCAAAATAAGAAAATTTCTGCTTTTTTTTCTGCAATAAGTGAAATTTCTGCAATTTTGCCCCAAAATAGGTGAAATTTCAGCAATTTTGCCACAAAATAAGGGAAATTTCTGGAATTTTGCCCTAAAATAAGTAAACTTCTGAGTTTTGCCCGAAAATAAGGAGAATTTTTGTCTTTTTGCACCAACATATAGGGAATTTCTGCCTTTTTGTTCCACAATTAGGGGAATTTCTTCAATTTTCCTCCAAAATATGGGGAATTTCTGCCTTTTTGCCCAAAAATAAGAAGAATGCATATCTTTTTGCCATAAAAAAGGGAAATTTCTTCATTTTTCCTCCAAAATAAGGAAAATTTCTGCTTTTTTGCCTCTAAATAAGTGAAATTTCTGTCTTTTTCCCCCAAAACAAAGAGAATTTCTGTATTTTTTGCCCCAAGATAAGGAAAATTTCTGACTTATTACCCTGAAATAAGTGAAATTGCTGCAATTTTGCCTCAAAATAAAAAAAATTTCTCTCTCTTTGCCCCCAAATAATGGGAATTTTATCCTTTTTATGTCAAACTAAGGGAAATTTCTGCATTTTTGCCCCAAAATAAGAAAAATTTCTTCAATTTTGTACCAAAATAAAAGAAATTTCTGCCTTTTTGCCCCAAAATAAAAAATTTCTGCTTTTTTTCTGAAATAAGTGAAATTTCTGCAATTTTGCCCAAAATAAGTGAAATTTCTGCAATTTTTCCCCAAAATAAGGGAAATTTCTGGAATTTTGCCCCAAAATAAGTGGTATTTCTGAGTTTTGCCCCAAAATAAGGAGAATTTCTGCCTTTTTGCCCCAACATATAGGGAATTTCTGCCTTGTTGCCCCACAATTAGGGGAATTTCTTAAATTTTGCTCCAAAATACGGGGAATTTCTGCATTTTTGCCCAAAAATAAGTAGAATTCATAGATTTTTGCCATAAAAAAGGGAAATTTCTTCATATTTGCTTCAAAATGAGGAAAATTTCTACTTTTTTGCCTCTAAATAAGAGAAATTTCTGTCTTTTTTCCCGAAAACAAAAGGAATTTCTGTCTCTTTGCCCCAAAATAAGGAAAATTTCTGACTTTTTTCCCTGAAATAAGTGAAATTTCTGCAATTTTGCCCCAAAATATGTGAAATTTCTGCTTTTTTGCCTCCAAATAAGGGAATTTCAGACTTTTTACCCCAAAATAAAAGGAATTTCTGCATTTTTGCACCAAAATATGGGAAATTTCTGCCTTTTTGCCTCAAAATAAGAAAAATTTCTGCAATTTTGTACCAAAATAAAAGAAATTTCTGCCTTTTTGCCCCAAAATAAGAAAATTTCTGCTTTTTTTCTGAAATAACTGAAATTTCTGCAATTTTACCCCAAAATAAGTGAAATTCCTGAGTTTTGCCAAAAAATAAGGAGAATTTCTGTTTTTTTGGCCAAACATATAATAAATTTCTGCCTTTTTGCCCCACAATAAGGGGAATTTCTGCAATTTTGCTCCAAAATACGAGGAATTTCTGCCTTTTTGTCTGAAAATAAGAAGAATGCGTACCTTTTTGCCATAAAAAAAGGAAATTTTTTCATTTTTGATCCAAAATAAGAATTTCTGCTTTCTTACTCTAAATAATTCGAATTTCTGTTTTTTCCCCCAAAACAAAGGGAATTTCTTCATTTTTTGCCCCAAAATAAAGAAAATTTCTGATTTATTACCTGAAATAATGAAATTTCTGCAATTTTGCCTCAATATAAGAGAAATTTCTGCCTTTTTGCCCCCAAATAAGGGGAATTTCAGCCTTTTTACCTCAAAATACGGAAAATTTCTGCATTTTTGCTTCAAAATATGGGAAATTTCTGCCTTTTTGCCCCCAAAAAAGAAAATTTTTGCTTATTTTCCTTGAAATAAGTGAAATTTCTGAAATTTTGCCCCAAAATAAGTGAAATTTCTGCAATTTGGCCCCAAAATATGGAAATTTCTGAAATTTTGCCCCAAAATAAGTGGAATTTCATAGTTTTGCTACAAAATAAGAAGAATGTCTGTCTTTTTGCCCAAACATATAGGGAATTTCTGCCTTTTTGCCACACAATTAGGGGAATTTCTGCAATGTTGCTCAAAATACGGGGAATTTCTGCCTTTTTGCCTGAAAATAAGAAAAATGCATACCTTTTTGCCATAAAAAAGGGAAATTTCTTCATTTTTGCTCCAAAATAAGGGGAATTTCTGCCTTTTTGACTCTAAATAAGTGGAATTTCTGTCTTTTTCCCCCAAAACAAAGGGAATTTCTGTCTTTTTTTGTTCCAAAATAAGGAAAATTTCTTACTTATTACCCTGAAATAAGTGAAATTTCTGCAATTTTGCCCCAAAATAAGGGAAATTAGTGCCTTTTTGCCCCCAAATAAGGGGAATTTCAGCCTTTTTACCTCAAAATAAGGGGAATTTCTGCATTTTTGCCACAAAATATTAGGAATTTCTGTTTTTTGCCCCAAAATAAGGAAAATTTCTGCCTTTTTTCCCTGAAATAAGTGAAATTTCTGCAATTTTGCCACAAAAGAAGTGAAATTTCTGCAATTTTGCCCGAAAATAAGGTAAATTTCTGGAATTTTGCCCCAAAATAAGTGAAATTTCTGCAATTTTGCCCCAAAATAAGGAAAATTTCTGGAATTTTGCCCCAAAATAAGTGGAATTTCTGAGTTTTGCCCGAAAACAATGAAGGATTTCTGTCTTTTTGCACTAACATATAGGGAATATCTGCCTTTTTGCCCCACAATTAGGGGAATTTCTGCAATTTTGCTCCAAATTACGGGGAATTTCTGCTTTTTAGCCTAAAAATAAGGGGAATGTATAACTTTTACTACAGAAAAGGGAAATTTCTTCATTTTTGCTAAAAAATAAAAGGACATTCTGCTTTTTTCCCTCTAAAAAAGTGGAATTTCTGTGTTTTTTGCCCAAAATAAGGAAAATTTCTGACTTATTACCCTGAAATAAGTGAAATTTCTGCAATTTTGCCCCAAAATAAGGGAAATTTCTGCCTTTTTGCCCCCAAATAAGGGGAATTTCAGCCTTTTTCCTCAAAATAAGAAGAATTTCTGCATTTTTGCCCCAAAATATGGGAAATTTCTGCATTTATGCTCCAAAATAAAAAAAATTTCTGCAATTTTGTACCAAAATAAAAGAAATTTCTGCCTTTTTGCCCCAAAATAAGAAAATTTCTGCTTTTTTTTTCTGCAATAAGTGAAATTTCTGCAATTTTGCCCCAAAATAGGTGAAATTTCAGCAATTTTGCCACAAAATAAGGGAAATTTCTGGAATTTTGCCCTAAAATAAGTAAACTTCTGAGTTTTGCCCGAAAATAAGGAGAATTTTTGTCTTTTTGCACCAACATATAGGGAATTTCTGCCTTTTTGTTCCACAATTAGGGGAATTTCTTCAATTTTCCTCCAAAATATGGGGAATTTCTGCCTTTTTGCCCAAAAATAAGAAGAATGCATATCTTTTTGCCATAAAAAAGGGAAATTTCTTCATTTTTCCTCCAAAATAAGGAAAATTTCTGCTTTTTTGCCTCTAAATAAGTGAAATTTCTGTCTTTTTCCCCCAAAACAAAGAGAATTTCTGTATTTTTTGCCCCAAGATAAGGAAAATTTCTGACTTATTACCCTGAAATAAGTGAAATTGCTGCAATTTTGCCTCAAAATAAAAAAAATTTCTCTCTCTTTGCCCCCAAATAATGGGAATTTTATCCTTTTTATGTCAAACTAAGGGAAATTTCTGCATTTTTGCCCCAAAATAAGAAAAATTTCTTCAATTTTGTACCAAAATAAAAGAAATTTCTGCCTTTTTGCCCCAAAATAAAAAATTTCTGCTTTTTTTCTGAAATAAGTGAAATTTCTGCAATTTTGCCCAAAATAAGTGAAATTTCTGCAATTTTTCCCCAAAATAAGGGAAATTTCTGGAATTTTGCCCCAAAATAAGTGGTATTTCTGAGTTTTGCCCCAAAATAAGGAGAATTTCTGCCTTTTTGCCCCAACATATAGGGAATTTCTGCCTTGTTGCCCCACAATTAGGGGAATTTCTTAAATTTTGCTCCAAAATACGGGGAATTTCTGCATTTTTGCCCAAAAATAAGTAGAATTCATAGATTTTTGCCATAAAAAAGGGAAATTTCTTCATATTTGCTTCAAAATGAGGAAAATTTCTACATTTTTGCCTCTAAATAAGAGAAATTTCTGTCTTTTTTCCCCAAAACAAAAGGAATTTCTGTCTCTTTGCCCCAAAATAAGGAAAATTTCTGACTTTTTTCCCTGAAATAAGTGAAATTTCTGCAATTTTGCCCCAAAATATGTGAAATTTCTGCTTTTTTGCCTCCAAATAAGGGAATTTCAGACTTTTTACCCCAAAATAAAAGGAATTTCTGCATTTTTGCACCAAAATATGGGAAATTTCTGCCTTTTTGCCTCAAAATAAGAAAAATTTCTGCAATTTTGTACCAAAATAAAAGAAATTTCTGCCTTTTTGCCCCAAAATAAGAAAATTTCTGCTTTTTTTCTGAAATAACTGAAATTTCTGCAATTTTACCCCAAAATAAGTGAAATTCCTGAGTTTTGCCAAAAAATAAGGAGAATTTCTGTTTTTTTGGCCAAACATATAATAAATTTCTGCCTTTTTGCCCCACAATAAGGGGAATTTCTGCAATTTTGCTCCAAAATACGAGGAATTTCTGCCTTTTTGTCTGAAAATAAGAAGAATGCGTACCTTTTTGCCATAAAAAAAGGAAATTTTTTCATTTTTGATCCAAAATAAGAATTTCTGCTTTCTTACTCTAAATAATTCGAATTTCTGTTTTTTCCCCCAAAACAAAGGGAATTTCTTCATTTTTTGCCCCAAAATAAAGAAAATTTCTGATTTATTACCTGAAATAATGAAATTTCTGCAATTTTGCCTCAATATAAGAGAAATTTCTGCCTTTTTGCCCCCAAATAAGGGGAATTTCAGCCTTTTTACCTCAAAATACGGAAAATTTCTGCATTTTTGCTTCAAAATATGGGAAATTTCTGCCTTTTTGCCCCAAAAAAAGAAAATTTTTGCTTTTTTTCCTTGAAATAAGTGAAATTTCTGAAATTTTGCCCCAAAATAAGTGAAATTTCTGCAATTTGGCCCCAAAATATGGAAATTTCTGAAATTTTGCCCCAAAATAAGTGGAATTTCATAGTTTTGCTACAAAATAAGAAGAATGTCTGTCTTTTTGCCCAAACATATAGGGAATTTCTGCCTTTTTGCCACACAATTAGGGGAATTTCTGCAATGTTGCTCAAAATACGGGGAATTTCTGCCTTTTTGCCTGAAAATAAGAAAAATGCATACCTTTTTGCCATAAAAAAGGGAAATTTCTTCATTTTTGCTCCAAAATAAGGGGAATTTCTGCCTTTTTGACTCTAAATAAGTGGAATTTCTGTCTTTTTCCCCCAAAACAAAGGGAATTTCTGTCTTTTTTGTTCCAAAATAAGGAAAATTTCTTACTTATTACCCTGAAATAAGTGAAATTTCTGCAATTTTGCCCCAAAATAAGGGAAATTAGTGCCTTTTTGCCCCCAAATAAGGGGAATTTCAGCCTTTTTACCTCAAAATAAGGGGAATTTCTGCATTTTTGCCACAAAATATTAGGAATTTCTGTTTTTTGCCCCAAAATAAGGAAAATTTCTGCCTTTTTTCCCTGAAATAAGTGAAATTTCTGCAATTTTGCCACAAAAGAAGTGAAATTTCTGCAATTTTGCCCGAAAATAAGGTAAATTTCTGGAATTTTGCCCCAAAATAAGTGAAATTTCTGCAATTTTGCCCCAAAATAAGGAAAATTTCTGGAATTTTGCCCCAAAATAAGTGGAATTTCTGAGTTTTGCCCGAAAACAATGAAGGATTTCTGTCTTTTTGCACTAACATATAGGGAATATCTGCCTTTTTGCCCCACAATTAGGGGAATTTCTGCAATTTTGCTCCAAATTACGGGGAATTTCTGCTTTTTAGCCTAAAAATAAGGGGAATGTATACCTTTTACTACAGAAAAGGGAAATTTCTTCATTTTTGCTAAAAAATAAAAGGACATTCTGCTTTTTTCCCTCTAAAAATGTGGAATTTCTGTGTTTTTTGCCCAAAATAAGGAAAATTTCTGACTTATTACCCTGAAATAAGTGAAATTTCTGCAATTTTGCCCCAAAATAAGGGAAATTTCTGCCTTTTTGCCCCCAAATAAGGGGAATTTCAGCCTTTTTCCTCAAAATAAGAAGAATTTCTGCATTTTTGCCCCAAAATATGGGAAATTTCTGCATTTATGCTCCAAAATAAAAAAAATTTCTGCAATTTTGTACCAAAATAAAAGAAATTTCTGCCTTTTTGCCCCAAAATAAGAAAATTTCTGCTTTTTTTTTCTGCAATAAGTGAAATTTCTGCAATTTTGCCCCAAAATAGGTGAAATTTCAGCAATTTTGCCACAAAATAAGGGAAATTTCTGGAATTTTGCCCTAAAATAAGTAAACTTCTGAGTTTTGCCCGAAAATAAGGAGAATTTTTGTCTTTTTGCACCAACATATAGGGAATTTCTGCCTTTTTGTTCCACAATTAGGGGAATTTCTTCAATTTTCCTCCAAAATATGGGGAATTTCTGCCT
Source organism: Micromys minutus (assembly GCF_963924665.1). Lineage (NCBI taxonomy): Eukaryota > Metazoa > Chordata > Mammalia > Rodentia > Muridae > Micromys > Micromys minutus. The sequence continues at coordinate 1,308,720 of NW_027667727.1, forward strand.
TTTTGCCCAAAAATAAGAAGAATGCTTATCTTTTTGCCATAAAAAAGGGAAATTTCTTCATTTTTCCTCCAAAATAAGGAAAATTTCTGCTTTTTTGCCTCTAAATAAGTGAAATTTCTGTCTTTTTCCCCCAAAACAAAGAGAATTTCTGTATTTTTTGCCCCAAGATAAGGAAAATTTCTGACTTATTACCCTGAAATAAGTGAAATTGCTGCAATTTTGCCTCAAAATAAAAAAAATTTCTCTCTCTTTGCCCCCAAATAATGGGAATTTTATCCTTTTTATGTCAAACTAAGGGAAATTTCTGCATTTTTGCCCCAAAATAAGAAAAATTTCTTCAATTTTGTACCAAAATAAAAGAAATTTCTGCCTTTTTGCCCCAAAATAAAAAATTTCTGCTTTTTTTCTGAAATAAGTGAAATTTCTGCAATTTTGCCCAAAATAAGTGAAATTTCTGCAATTTTTCCCCAAAATAAGGGAAATTTCTGGAATTTTGCCCCAAAATAAGTGGTATTTCTGAGTTTTGCCCCAAAATAAGGAGAATTTCTGCCTTTTTGCCCCAACATATAGGGAATTTCTGCCTTGTTGCCCCACAATTAGGGGAATTTCTTAAATTTTGCTCCAAAATACGGGGAATTTCTGCATTTTTGCCCAAAAATAAGTAGAATTCATAGATTTTTGCCATAAAAAAGGGAAATTTCTTCATATTTGCTTCAAAATGAGGAAAATTTCTACATTTTTGCCTCTAAATAAGAGAAATTTCTGTCTTTTTTCCCCAAAACAAAAGGAATTTCTGTCTCTTTGCCCCAAAATAAGGAAAATTTCTGACTTTTTTCCCTGAAATAAGTGAAATTTCTGCAATTTTGCCCCAAAATATGTGAAATTTCTGCTTTTTTGCCTCCAAATAAGGGAATTTCAGACTTTTTACCCCAAAATAAAAGGAATTTCTGCATTTTTGCACCAAAATATGGGAAATTTCTGCCTTTTTGCCTCAAAATAAGAAAAATTTCTGCAATTTTGTACCAAAATAAAAGAAATTTCTGCCTTTTTGCCCCAAAATAAGAAAATTTCTGCTTTTTTTCTGAAATAACTGAAATTTCTGCAATTTTACCCCAAAATAAGTGAAATTCCTGAGTTTTGCCAAAAAATAAGGAGAATTTCTGTTTTTTTGGCCAAACATATAATAAATTTCTGCCTTTTTGCCCCACAATAAGGGGAATTTCTGCAATTTTGCTCCAAAATACGAGGAATTTCTGCCTTTTTGTCTGAAAATAAGAAGAATGCGTACCTTTTTGCCATAAAAAAAGGAAATTTTTTCATTTTTGATCCAAAATAAGAATTTCTGCTTTCTTACTCTAAATAATTCGAATTTCTGTTTTTTCCCCCAAAACAAAGGGAATTTCTTCATTTTTTGCCCCAAAATAAAGAAAATTTCTGATTTATTACCTGAAATAATGAAATTTCTGCAATTTTGCCTCAATATAAGAGAAATTTCTGCCTTTTTGCCCCCAAATAAGGGGAATTTCAGCCTTTTTACCTCAAAATACGGAAAATTTCTGCATTTTTGCTTCAAAATATGGGAAATTTCTGCCTTTTTGCCCCAAAAAAAGAAAATTTTTGCTTTTTTTCCTTGAAATAAGTGAAATTTCTGAAATTTTGCCCCAAAATAAGTGAAATTTCTGCAATTTGGCCCCAAAATATGGAAATTTCTGAAATTTTGCCCCAAAATAAGTGGAATTTCATAGTTTTGCTACAAAATAAGAAGAATGTCTGTCTTTTTGCCCAAACATATAGGGAATTTCTGCCTTTTTGCCACACAATTAGGGGAATTTCTGCAATGTTGCTCAAAATACGGGGAATTTCTGCCTTTTTGCCTGAAAATAAGAAAAATGCATACCTTTTTGCCATAAAAAAGGGAAATTTCTTCATTTTTGCTCCAAAATAAGGGGAATTTCTGCCTTTTTGACTCTAAATAAGTGGAATTTCTGTCTTTTTCCCCCAAAACAAAGGGAATTTCTGTCTTTTTTGTTCCAAAATAAGGAAAATTTCTTACTTATTACCCTGAAATAAGTGAAATTTCTGCAATTTTGCCCCAAAATAAGGGAAATTAGTGCCTTTTTGCCCCCAAATAAGGGGAATTTCAGCCTTTTTACCTCAAAATAAGGGGAATTTCTGCATTTTTGCCACAAAATATTAGGAATTTCTGTTTTTTGCCCCAAAATAAGGAAAATTTCTGCCTTTTTTCCCTGAAATAAGTGAAATTTCTGCAATTTTGCCACAAAAGAAGTGAAATTTCTGCAATTTTGCCCGAAAATAAGGTAAATTTCTGGAATTTTGCCCCAAATAAATGGAATTTGTGAGTTTTGCCCCAAAATAAGGAGAATTTCTGTCTTTTTGCTCCAACATATAGGGAATTTCTACCTTTTTGCCCGACAATTAGGGGAACTTCTGCAATTTTGCTCCAAAATACGGGGAATTTCTGCCTTTTTGCCCGAAAATAAGAAGAATGCATACCTTTTTGCCATAAAAAAGGGAAATTTCTTCATTTTTGCTCCAAAATAAGGAAAATTTCTGCTTTTTTGCCTCTAAATAAGTGTAATTTCTGTTTTTTTCCCTCAAAACAGAGGGAATTTCTGTCTTTTTTGCCCCAAAATAAGGAAAATTTCTGACTTATTACCCTGAAATAAGTGAAATTTCTGAAATTTTGCCCCAAAATAAAAGAAATTTCTGTTTTTTAACCCCAAATAAGGGGAATTTCAGCATTTTACCTCAAAATAAGGGGAATTTCTGCATTTTTTCCCCAAAATATGGGAAATTTTTGCCTTTTTGCCAAAAATAAGAAAAAAATTCTGCAATTTTGTACCAAAATATGGGAAATTTCTGCCTTTTTGCCCCAAAATAAGGAAAATTTCTGCCTTTTTTCTCTGAAATAAGTGAAATTTCTCCAATTTTGTCCCAAAATAAGTGCAATTTCTGCAATTTTGCCCCAAAATAAGGGAAATTTCTGGAATTTTGCCCCAAAATATGTGGAATTTCTGAGTTTTGCCCCAAAATAAGCAGAATTTCTGTCTTTTTGCCCCAACATATAGGGAATTTCTGCCTTTTTGCCCCACAAATAGGTTAATTTCTGCAATTTTGTTCCAAAATACAGAGAATTTCTACCTTTTTGCCCGAAAATAAGAAGAATGCATACCTTTTTGTCATAAAAAAGGGAAATTTCTGTAATTTTGCTCCAAAATAAGGGGAATTTCTGCTTTTTGCCTCTAAATATGTGGAGTTTCTCTCTTTTTCCACCAAAACAAAGAAAATTTCTGTCTTTTTTGCAACAAAATAAAGAAATTTTCTTACTTATTACTCTGAAATAAGTGAAATTTCTGCAATTTTGCCCCAAAATAAGGGAAATTTCTGCCCTTTTGCCCCCAAATAAGAGGAATTTCACACTTTAACCTCAAAATAAGGAGAATTTCTGCATTTTTGCAACAAAATATTAGGAATTTCTGCCTTTTTGCCCCAAAATAAGGAAAATTTCTGCCTTTTTTTTCCCTGAAATAAGTGAAATTTCTGCAATTTTGCCCCAAAATAAGGGACATCTCTGGAATTTTGCCCCAAAATAAGTGGAATTTCTGAGTTTTGCCCCAAAATAAGGAGAATTTCTGTCTTTTTGCCCTAACATATAGGGAATTTCTGCCTTTTTGCCCCACAATTAGGGGAATTTCTAGAATTTTGCTCCAAAATACGGGGAATTTCTGCTTTTTAGCCCGAAAATAAGGGGAATGTATACCTTTTGCCACAAAAAAGAGAAATCTTCATTTTTGCTTCAAAATAAGGGGAATTTCTGCTTTTTTGCCTCTAAATAACTGGAATTTCTGTCTTTTCCCCCCAAAACAAAGGGAATTTCTGTATTTTTTGCCCCAAGATAAGGAAAATTTCTGACTTATCACCCTGAAATAAGTGAAATTGCTGTATTTTGCCTCAAAAAAGAAAAATTTCTCTCTCTCTGCCCCCAAATAATGGGAATTTCATCCTTTTTACGTCAAAATAAGGGAAATTTCTGCATTTTTGCCCCAAAATATGGGAACTTTCTGCGTTTTTGCCCCAAAATAAGAAAAATTTCTTCAATTTTGTACCAAAATAAAAGAAATTTCTACCTTTTTGCCCCAAAATAAAAAAAATTCTGCTTTTTTTGTGAAATAAGTGAAATTTCTGCAATTTTGCCCAAAATAAGTGAAATTTCTGCAATTTTTCCACAAATTAAGGGAAATTTCTGGAATTTTGCCTCAAAATAAGTGGTATTTCTGAGTTTTGCCACAAAATAAGGAGAATTTCTGTCCTTTTGCCCCAACATATAGGGAATTTCTGCCTTTTTGCCCCACAATTAGGGGAATTTCTTCAATTTTGCTTCAAAATACGGAGAATTTCTGCCTTTTTGTCCGAAAATAAGAAGAATGCATACCTTTTTGCCATAAAAAAGGGAAATTTCTTCATTTTTGCTCCAAAATAAGGGGAATTTCTGCATTTGCCTCTAAATAAGTGGAATTTCTGTCTTTTTCCCCCAAAACAAAGGGAATTTCTGTCTTTTTTGCCCCAAAATAAGGAAAATTTCTGATTTATTACCCTGAAATAAGTGAAATTTCTGCAATTTTGCCCCAAAATAAAGAAAATTTCTGCCTTTTTGCCCCCAAATAAGGGGAATTTCAGCCTTTTTACCTCAAAATAAGGGGAATTTCTGCTTTTTTGCCTCTAAATAAGTGGAATTTCTGTCTTTTTTCTCTAAAACAAAAGGAATTTCTGTCTTTTTGCCCCAAAATAAAGAAAATTTCTGACTTTTTTCCTTAAATAAGTGAAATTTCTGCTTTTTTGCCCCCAAATAAGGGAATTTCAGACTTTTTACCCCAAAATAAGGGGAATTTCTGCATTTTTGCCCCAAAATATGGGAAATTTCTGCCTTTTTGCCCCAAAATAAGAAAATTTCTGCTTTTCTTTCTGAAATAACTGAAATTTCTGCAATTTTGTCCCAAAATAAGTGAAATTTCTGAGTTTTGCCACAAAATAAGGAGAATTTCTGTCATTTTGCCCCAACATATAAGGAATTTCTGCCTTTTTGCCCCACAATTAGAGGACTTTCTGCAATTTTGCTCCAAAATATGGGGAATTTCTGCCTTTTTGTCTGAAAATAAGAAGAATGCATACCTTTTTGCCATAAAAAAGGGAAATTTTTTCATTTTTGCTCCAAAATAAGAAGAATTTCTGCTTTTTCCTCTAAATAATTCGAATTTCTGTTTTTTCCCCCAAAACAAATAGAATTTCTGTCTTTTTTGCCCCAAAATAAAGAAAATTTCTGATTTATTACCCTGAAATAAGTGAAATTTCTGCAATTTTGCCTCAAAATAAGAGAATTTTCTGACTTTTTGCACCCAAATAAGGGTAATTTCAGCCTTTTTACCTCAAAATAAGGGGAATTTCTGCATTTTTGCTTCAAAATATGGGAAATTTCTGCCTTTTTGCCCCAAAATAAGAAAATTCTGCTTTTTTTCCCTGAAATAAGTGAAATTTCTGCAATTTTGCCCCAAAATAAGTGAAATTTCTGCAATTTGGCCCCAAAATATGGGAAATTTCTGGAATTTTGCCCCAAAATAAATGGAATTTCTGAGTTTTGCCCCAAAATAAGAAGAATGTCTGTCTTTTTGCCCCAACATATAGGGAATTTCTGCCTTTTTGCCCCACAATTAGGGGAATTTCTGCAATGTTGCTCAAAATACAGGGAATTGCTGCCTTTTTGCCTGAAAATAAGAAGAATGCATACCTTTTTGCCATAAAAATGGGAAATTTCTTCATTTTTGCTCCAAAATAAGGGGTATTTCTGCATTTTTGACTCTAAATAAGTGGAATTTCTGTCTTTTTCCCCTAAAACAAAGGGAATTTCTGTCTTTTTTGTTCCAAAATAAGGAAAATTTCTTACTTATTACCCTGATATAAGTGAAATTTCATCAATTTTGCCCCAAAATAAGGGAAATTACTGCCTTTTTGCCCCCAAATAAGGGGAATTTCAGCCTTTTTACCTCAAAATAAGGGGAATTTCTGCATTTTTACCACAAAATATAAAGAATTTCTGTTTTTTGCCCCAAAATAAAGAAAATTTCTGCCTTTTTTCCCTGAAATAAGTGAAATTTCTGCAATTTTGCCCCAAAATAAGTGAAATTTCTGCAATTTTGCCCTAAAATAAGGTAAATTTCTGGAATTTTGCCCCAAATAAGTGGAATTTCTGAGTTTCGCCCCAAAATAAGGAGAATTTCTGTCTTTTTGCCCCAACATATATGGAATTTCTACCTTTTTGCCCGACAATTAGGGGAATTTCTGCAATTTTGCTCCAAAATACAAGGAATTTTTGCCTTTTTGCCCGAAAATAAGTAGAATGCATACCTTTTTGCCATAAAAAAGGGAAATTTCTTAATTTTTGCTCCAAAATAAGGAAAATTTCTGCTTTTTTGCCTCTAAATAAGTGGTATTTTGGTCTTTTTCCTCCAAAACAAAGGGAATTTCTGTCTTTTTTGCCCCAAAATAAAAAAAAATTTCTGACTTATTACCCTGAAATAAGTGAAATTTCTGCAATTTTGCCCCAAAATAAGGGAAATTTTGGCCTTTTTACCCCCAAATAAGGGGAATTTCACCCTTTTTACCTCAAAATAAAGGGAATTTCTGTATTTTTGCCACAAAATATTAGGAATTTCTGCCTTTTTGCCCCAAAATAAGGAAAATTTCTGCCTTTTTTTCCTGAAATAAGTGAAATTTCTGAAATTTTGCCCCAAAATAAGTGAAATTTCTGCAATTTTGCCCCAAAATAAGGGAAATTTCTGCAATTTTGTACCAAAATTACAGAAATTTCTACAATTTTGCCCCAAAATAAGTGAAATTTCTGGAATTTTGCCCCAAAATAAGTGGAATATCTGAGTTTTGCCCCAAAATAAAAAGAATTTCTGTCTTTTTGCCTCAACATATAGGGAATTTCTGCCTTTTTGCCCCACAATTAGGGGAATTTCTGCAATTTTGCTCCAAAATACGGGGAATTTCTGCCTTTTTGCCCGAAAATAAGAATGCATACCTTTTTGCCATAAAAAAGGAAAATTTCTTCATTTTTGCTCCAAAATAAAGGGAATTTTTGCTTTTTTGCCTCTAAATAAGTGGAATTTCTGTCTTTTTCCCCCAAAACAAAGGTAATTTCTGTCTTTTTTGCCCAAAAATAAGGAAATTTTCTGACTTATTACCCTGAAGTAAGTGAAATTTATGCAATTTTGCCCCAAAATAAGGGGAATTTCTGCTTTTTTGTCTCTAATTAAGTGGAATTTATGTATTTTTTCCCCAAAACAAAGGGAATTTCTGTCTTTTTTGCGCAAAATAAGGAAAATTTCTGACTTATTACCATGAAATAAGGGAAATTTCTGGAATTTTGCCCCAAATAAGGGAAATTTCTGCCTTTTTGCCCAAAAAATAAGAAGAATGCATAACTATTTGCCATAAAAAAGGAAAATTTCTTCATTTTTGCTCCAAAATAAAGAAAATTTTTGCTTTTATGCCTCTAAATATGTGGAATTTCTGTCTTTGTACCCCAAAACAAAGGGAATTTCTGTATTTTTGCCCCAAAATAAGGAAAGTTTCTGACTTATTACCCTGAAATAAGTGAAATTTCTGCAATTTTTCCCCAAAATGAGGGAAATTTCTCCCTTTTTGCCCCCAAATAACGGGAATTTCAGCCTTTTTACCTCAAAATAAGGGGAATTTCTGAATTTTTGCCCCAAAATATGGGAAATTTCTGCCTTTTTGCCCCAAAATAAGAAAAATTTCTGCAATTTTGTACCAAAATAAAAGAAATTTCTGCATTTTTGCTTCCAAATAGAAAAATTTCTATTTTTTTTTCTGAAAATAAGTCAAATTTCTGAAATTTTGGCCCAAAATAAGTGAAATTTCTAGAATTTTGCCCCAAAATAAGTGAAATTTCTGGAATTTTGCCCCAAAATAAGTGGAATTTCTGAGTTTTACCCTAAAATAAGGAGAATTTCTGTCTTTTTGCCCCAACATATAGGGAATTTCTGCCTTTTTGCCCCACAATTAGGGGAATTTCTGCAATTTTGCTCCAAAATACGGGGAATTTCTGCCTTTTTGCCCGAAAATAAGAATGCATACCTTTTTGCCATAAAAAAGGATAATTTCTTCATTTTTGCTCCAAAATAAAAGGAATTTCTGCTTTTTGACTCTAAATAAGTGGAATTTCTGTCTTCCCCCCCCCCAAAAAAAAGGGATTTCTGTGTTTTTTGTTCCAAAATAAGGAAAATTTCTGACTTATTACCCTGAAGTAAGTGAAATTTCTACAATTTTTCCCCAAAAAAGGGAAATTTCTGCCTTTTTGCCCCCAAATAAGGGGAATTTCAGCCTTTTTACCTCAAAATAAGGGGAATTTCTGCATTTTTGCCACAAAATATTAGGAATTTCTGCCTTTTTGCCCCAAAATAAGGAAAATTTCTGCCTTTTTTTCCTGAAATAAGTGAAATTTCTGAAATTTTGCCCCAAAATAAGTGAAATTTCTGCAATTTTGCCCCAAAATAAGGGAAATTTCTGCAATTTTGTACCAAAATAAAAGAAATTTCTGCCTTTTTGCTTCCAAATAAGAAAATTTCTGCTTTTTTTCTGAAATAAGTTAAATTTCTGAAATTTTTCCCCAAAATAAGTGAAATTTCTACAATTTTGCCCCAAAATAAGTGAAATTTCTGGAATTTTGCCTCAAGATAATTGGAATTTCATAGTTTTGACCCAAAATAAGGAGAATTTCTGTCTTTTTGCCTCAACATATAGGGAATTTCTGACTTTTTACACCACAATTAAGGCAATTTCTGCAATTTTACTCCAAAATACGGGGAATTTCTGCCTTTTTGCCCGAAAATAAGAAGAATGCATACCTTTTTGCCATAAAAAAGGAAAATTTCTTCATTTTTGCTCCAAAATAAGGGGAATTTCTGCTTTTATGCCTCTAAATATGTGGAATTTCTGTCTTTGTCCCAAATACAAATAGAATTTCTGTCTTTTTGCTCCAAAATAAGGAAAATTTGTGACTTATTACCCTGAAATAAGTTAAATTTCTGCAATTTTGCCCCAAAATAAGTGAAATTTCTAAAATTTTGCCCCAAAATAAGTGAAATTTCTGGAATTTTGCCCCAAAATAAGTGGAATATCTGAGTTTTGCCCCAAAATAAAAAGAATTTCTGTCTTTTTGCCTCAACATATAGGGAATTTCTGCCTTTTTGCCCCACAATTAGGGGAATTTCTGCAATTTTGCTCCAAAATACGGGGAATTTCTGCCTTTTTGCCCGAAAATAAGAATGCATACCTTTTTGCCATAAAAAAGGAAAATTTCTTCATTTTTGCTCCAAAATAAAGGGAATTATTGCTTTTTTGCCTCTAAATAAGTGGAATTTCTGTCTTTTTCCCCCAAAACAAAGGTAATTTCTGTCTTTTTTGCCCAAAAATAAGGAAATTTTCTGACTTATTACCCTGAAGTAAGTGAAATTTATGCAATTTTGCCCCAAAATAAGGGGAATTTCTGCTTTTTTGTCTCTAATTAAGTGGAATTTATGTATTTTTTCCCCAAAACAAAGGGAATTTCTGTCTTTTTTGCGCAAAATAAGGAAAATTTCTGACTTACTACCATGAAATAAGGGAAATTTCTGGAATTTTGCCCCAAATAAGGGAAATTTCTGCCTTTTTGCCCGAAAATAAGAAGAATGCATAACTATTTGCCATAAAAAAGGAAAATTTCTTCATTTTTGCTCCAAAATAAAGAAAATTTTTGCTTTTATGCCTCTAAATATGTGGAATTTCTGTCTTTGTCCCCCAAAACAAAGGGAATTTCTGTATTTTTGCCCCAAAATAAGGAAAGTTTCTGACTTATTACCCTGAAATAAGTGAAATTTCTGCAATTTTTCACCAAAATGAGGGAAATTTCTCCCTTTTTGCCCCAAAATAATGGGAATTTCAGCCTTTTTACCTCAAAATAAGGGGAATTTCTGAATTTTTGCCCCAAAATATGGGAAATTTCTGCCTTTTTGCCCCAAAATAAGAAAAATTTCTGCAATTTTGTACCAAAATAAAAGAAATTTCTGCATTTTTGCTTCCAAATAGAAAAATTTCTATTTTTTTTTCTGAAAATAAGTCAAATTTCTGAAATTTTGGCCCAAAATAAGTGAAATTTCTAGAATTTTGCCCCAAAATAAGTGAAATTTCTGGAATTTTGCCCCAAAATAAGTGGAATTTCTGAGTTTTACCCTAAAATAAGGAGAATTTCTGTCTCTTTTCCCCAACATATAGGGAATATCTGCCTTTTTGCCCCACAATTAGGGGAATTTCTGCAATTTTGCTCCAAAATACGGGGAATTTCTGCCTTTTTGCCCGAAAATAAGAATGCATACCTTTTTGCCATAAAAAAGGAAAATTTCTTCATTTTTGCTCCAAAATAAAAGGAATTTCTGCTTTTTGACTCTAAATAAGTGGAATTTCTGTCTTTTTTCCCCGCAAAAAAAGGGGATTTCTGTCTTTTTTGTTCCAAAATAAGGAAAATTTCTGACTTATTAACCTGAAGTAAGTGAAATTTCTCCAATTTTTCCCCAAAAAAGGGAAATTTCTGCCTTTTTGCCCCCAAATAAGGGGAATTTCAGCCTCTTTACCTCAAAATAAGGGGAATTTCTGCATTTTTGCCACAAAATATTAGGAATTTCTGCCTTTTTGCCCCAAAATAAGGAAAATTTCTGCCTTTTTTTCCTGAAATAAGTGAAATTTCTGAAATTTTGCCCCAAAATAAGTGAAATTTCTGCAATTTTGCCCCAAAATAAGGGAAATTTCTGCAATTTTGTACCAAAATAAAAGAAATTTCTGCCTTTTTGCTTCCAAATAAGAAAATTTCTGCTTTTTTTCTGAAATAAGTTAAATTTCTGAAATTTTTCCCCAAAATAAGTGAAATTTCTACAATTTTGCCCCAAAATAAGTGAAATTTCTGGAATTTTGCCTCAAGATAATTGGAATTTCATAGTTTTGACCCAAAATAAGGAAAATTTCTGTCTTTTTGCCTCAACATATAGGGAATTTCTGACTTTTTACACCACAATTAAGGCAATTTCTGCAATTTTACTCCAAAATACGGGGAATTTCTGCCTTTTTGCCCGAAAATAAGAAGAATGCATACCTTTTTGCCATAAAAAAGGAAAATTTCTTCATTTTTGCTCCAAAATAAGGGGAATTTCTGCTTTTATGCCTCTAAATATGTGGAATTTCTGTCTTTGTCCCCCAATACAAATAGAATTTCTGTCTTTTTGCTCCAAAATAAGGAAAATTTGTGACTTATTACCCTGAAATAAGTTAAATTTCTGCAATTTTGCCCCAAAATAAGTAAAATTTCTGCAATTTTGCCCCAAAATAAGTGAAATTTCTACAATTTTGCCCCAAAATAAGTGAAATTTCTGGAATTTTGCCCCAAAATAAGTGGAATTTCTGAGTTTTGCCCCAAAATAAGGAGAATTTCTGTCTTTTTGCCTCAACATATAGGGAATTTCTGCCTTTTTGCCCCACAATTAGGGGAATTTCTGCAATTTTGCTCCAAAATACAGGGAATTTCTGCCTTTTTGCCCGAAAATAAGAATGCATACCTTTTTGCCATAAAAAAGGAAAATTTCTTCATTTTTGCTCCAAAATAAAGGGAATTTTTGCTTTTTTGCCTCTAAATAAGTGGAATTTCTGTCTTTTTCCCCCAAAACAAAGGTAATTTCTGTCTTTTTTGCCCAAAAATAAGGAAATTTTCTGACTTATTTCCCTGAAGTAAGTGAAATTTATGCAATTTTGCCCCAAAATAAGGGGAATTTCTGCTTTTTTGTTTCTAATTAAGTGGAATTTATGTATTTTTCCCCAAAACAAAGGGAATTTCTGTCTTTTTTGCGCAAAATAAAAAAAATTTCTGACTTATTACCATGAAATAAGGGAAATTTCTGGAATTTTGCCCCAAATAAAGGAAATTTCTGCCTTTTTGCCCGAAAATAAGAAGAATGCATAACTATTTGCCATAAAAAAGAAAAATTTCTTCATTTTTGCTCCAAAATAAAGAAAATTTTTGCTTTTATGCCTCTAAATATGTGGAATTTCTGTCTTTGTCCCCCAAAACAAAGGGAATTTCTGTATTTTTGCCCCAAAATAAGGAAAGTTTCTGACTTATTACCCTGAAATAAGTGAAATTTCTGCAATTTTTCCCCAAAATGAGGGAAATTTCTCCCTTTTTGCCCCCAAATAACGGGAATTTCAGCCTTTTTACCTCAAAATAAGGGGAATTTCTGAATTTTTGCCCCAAAATATGGGAAATTTCTGCCTTTTTGCCCCAAAATAAGAAAAATTTCTGCAATTTTGTACCAAAATAAAAGAAATTTCTGCATTTTTGCTTCCAAATAGAAAAATTTCTATTTTTTTTTCTGAAAATAAGTCAAATTTCTGAAATTTTGGCCCAAAATAAGTGAAATTTCTAGAATTTTGCCCCAAAATAAGTGAAATTTCTGGAATTTTGCCCCAAAATAAGTGGAATTTCTGAGTTTTACCCTAAAATAAGGAGAATTTTTGTCTCTTTTCCCCAACATATAGGGAATATCTGCCTTTTTGCCCCACAATTAGGGGAATTTCTGCAATTTTGCTCCAAAATACGGGGAATTTCTGCCTTTTTGCCCGAAAATAAGAATGCATACCTTTTTGCCATAAAAAAGGAAAATTTCTTCATTTTTGCTCCAAAATAAAAGGAATTTCTGCTTTTTGACTCTAAATAAGTGGAATTTCTGTCTTTTTCCCCCGCAAAAAAAGGGGATTTCTGTCTTTTTTGTTCCAAAATAAGAAAAATTTCTGACTTATTAACCTGAAGTAAGTGAAATTTCTCCAATTTTGCCCCAAAAAAGGGAAATTTCTGCCTTTTTGCCCCCAAATAAGGGGAATTTCAGCCTTTTTACCTCAAAATAAGGGGAATTTCTGCATTTTTGCCACAAAATATTAGGAATTTCTGCCTTTTTGCCCCAAAATAAGGAAAATTTCTGCCTTTTTTTCCTGAAATAAGTGAAATTTCTGAAATTTTGCCCCAAAATAAGTGAAATTTCTGCAATTTTGCCCCAAAATAAGGGAAATTTCTGCAATTTTGTACCAAAATAAAAGAAATTTCTGCCTTTTTGCTTCCAAATAAGAAAATTTCTGCTTTTTTTCTGAAATAAGTTAAATTTCTGAAATTTTTCCCCAAAATAAGTGAAATTTCTACAATTTTGCCCCAAAATAAGTGAAATTTCTGGAATTTTGCCTCAAGATAATTGGAATTTCATAGTTTTGACCCAAAATAAGGAGAATTTCTGACTTTTTGCCTCAACATATAGGGAATTTCTGAATTTTTAGACCACAATTAAGGCAATTTCTGCAATTTTGCTCCAAAATACGGGGAATTTCTGCCTTTTTGCCCGAAAATAAGAAGAATGCATACCTTTTTGCCATAAAAAAGGAAAATTTCTTCATTTTTGCTCCAAAATAAGGGGAATTTCTGCTTTTATGCCTCTAAATATGTGGAATTTCTGTCTTTGTGCCCCAATACAAATAGAATTTCTGTCTTTTTGCTCCAAAATAAGGAAAATTTGTGACTTATTACCCTGAAATAAGTTAAATTTCTGCAATTTTGCCCCAAAATAAGTAAAATTTCTGCAATTTTGCCTCAAAATAAGTGAAATTTCTACAATTTTGCCCCAAAATAAGTGAAATTTCTGGAATTTTGCCCCAAAATAAGTGGAATTTCTGAGTTTTGCCCCAAAATAAGGAGAATTTCTGTCTTTTTGCCTCAACATATAGGGAATTTCTGCCTTTTTGCCCCACAATTAGGGGAATTTCTGCAATTTTGCCTCAAAATACAGGGAATTTCTGCCTTTTTGCCCGAAAATAAGAATGCATACCTTTTTGCTATAAAAAAGGAAAATTTCTTCATTTTTGCTCCAAAATAAATGGAATTTTTGCTTTTTTGCCTCTAAATAAGTGGAATTTCTGTCTTTTTCCCCCAAAACAAAGGTACTTTCTGTCTTTTTTGCCCAAAAATAAGGAAATTTTCTGACTTATTACCCTGAAGTAAGTGAATTTTATGCAATTTTGCCCCAAAATAAGGGGAATTTCTGCTTTTTTGTCTCTAATTAATTGGAATTTATGTATTTTTCCCCAAAACAAAGGGAATTTCTGTCTTTTTTGCGCAAAATAAAAAAATTTCTGACTTATTACCATGAAATAAGGGAAATTTCTGGAATTTTGCCCCAAATAAAGGGAATTTCTGCCTTTTTTGCCCGAAAATAAGAAGAATGCATAACTATTTGCCATAAAAAAGAAAAATTTCTTCATTTTTGCTCCAAAATAAAGAAAATTTTTGCTTTTATGCCTCTAAATATGTGGAATTTCTGTCTTTGTCCCCCAAAACAAAGGGAATTTCTGTATTTTTGCCCCAAAATAAGGAAAGTTTCTGACTTATTACCCTGAAATAAGTGAAATTTCTGCAATTTTTCCCCAAAATAAGGGAAATTTCTCCCTTTTTGCCCCCAAATAACGGGACTTTCAGCCTTTTTACCTCAAAATAAGGGAAATTTCTGCATTTTTGCCCCAAAATATGGGAAATTTCTGCCTTTTTGCCCAAAATAAAAAAATTTTCTGCAATTTTGTACCAAAATAAAAGAAATTTTTGCCTTTTTGCCCCAGAAGAAGAAAATTTCTGCTTTTTTTAACTTAAATAAGTGAAATTTCTGCAATTTTGCCCCAAAATAAGTGAAATTTCTGCAATTTTGCCCCAAAATAATGGAAATTTCTGGAATTTTGCCTTAAAATAAGTGGAATTTCTGAGTTTTTCGCTAAAATAAGAAGAATTTCTGTCTTTATGCCATAAAATATAGGGAATTTCTGCCTTTTTGCCCCACAATTAGGGGAATTTCTGCAATTTTGCTCCAAAATACGGGAAATTTCTGGTTTTTGCCCGAAAATAAAAAGAATGCATACCCTTTTGCCATAAAAAAGGGAAATTTCTTCATTTTTGCTCCAAAATAAGGGGAATTTCTGCTTTTTTGCCTCTAAATAAGTGGAATTTTGTCTTTTTCCACCAAAACAAAGGGAATTTCTGTCTTTTTTGCCCCAAAATAAAAAAAATTTCTGACTTATTACCCTGACATAAGTGAAATTTCTCCAATTTTGCCCCAAAATAAGGAAAATTTCTGCCTTTTTTCCCTGAAATATGTGAAATTTCTGCAATTTTGCCCCAAAATAAGGGAAATGTCTGCCTTTTTGCCCCCAAATAGGGGAATTTCATCCTTTTTACCTCAAAAAAAGGGGAATTTCTGCATTTTTGCCCTAAAATATGGGAAATTTCTGCCTTTTTGCCCCAAAATAAGAAAAATTTCTGAAATTTTTTACCAAAATATAAGAAATTTCTGCCTTTTTGCCCCAAAATAAAATAATTTCTGATTTTTTTCCCATAAATAAGTGAAATTTCAGCAATTTTGCCCCAAAATAAGTGAAATTTCTGCAATTTTGCCCCAAAATAAGGGAAATTTCTGGAATTTTGCCCCAAAATAAGTGGAATTTCTGAGTTTTGCCCGAAAATAAGGAGGATTTCTGTCTTTTTGCACAAACATATAGGGAATTTCTGCCTTTTTGCCCCACAATTAGGGGAATTTCTGCAATTTTGCTCCAAAATACGGGGAATTTCTGCTTTTTAGCCTAAAAATAAGGGGAATGTATACCTTTTGCTACAAAAAAGGGAAATTTCTTCATTTTTGCTAAAAAATAAAAGGAATTTCTGCTTTTTTGCCTCTAAAAAAGTGGAATTACTGTGTTTTCCCCACAAAACAAAGGGAATTTCTGTGTTTTTTGCCCAAAATAAGGAAAATTTCTGACTTATTACCCTGAAATAAGAGAAATTTCTGCAATTTTGCCCCAAAATAAGGGAAATTTCTGCCTTTTTGCCCCCAAATAAAGGGAATTTCAGCCTTTTTCCTCAAAATAAGAAGAATTTCTGCATTTTTGCCCCACAATATGGGAAATTTCTGCATTTTTGCTCCAAAGTAAAAAAAATTTCTGCAATTTTGTACCAAAATAAAAGAAATTTCTGCCTTTTTGCCCCAAAATAAGAAAATTTCTGCTTTTTTTTTTCTGAAATAAGTGAAATTTCTGCAATTTTGCCCCAAAATAAGGGAAATTACTGCTTTTTGCCCCAAAATAAGGGGAATTTCAGCCTTTTTACCTCAAAATAAGGGGAATTTCTAGATTTTTGCCACAAAATATTAGGAATTTCTGCCTTTTTGCCCCAAAATAAGGAAAATTTCTGCCTTTTTTTCCTGAAATAAGTGAAATTTCTGCAATTTTGCCACAAAATAAGTGAAATTTCTGCAATTTTGCCATAAAATAAGGTAAATTTCTGGAATTTTGCCCCAAATAAGTGCAATTTCTGAGTTTTGCCCCAAAATAAGGAGATTTTCTGTCTTTTTACCCCAACATATAGGGAATTTCTACTTTTGCCCAACAATTAGGGGAATTTCTGCAATTTTGCTCCAAAATACGGGGCATTTCTGCCTTTTTGCCAGAAAATAAGAAGAATGCATAACTTTTTGCCATAAAAAAGGGAAATTTCTTCATTTTTGCTCCAAAATAATGAAAATTTCTGCTTTTTTGCCTCTAAATAAGTGGAATTTCTGTGTTTTTCCCCCAAACCAAAGGGAATTTCTGTATTTTTTGCCCCAAGATAAGGAAAATTTCTGACTTATTACCCTGAAATAAGTGAAATTGCTGTAATTTTGCCTCAAAATAAGAAAAATTTCTCTCTCTTTGCCCCCAAATAATGGGAATTTAATCATTTTTACGTCAAAATAAGGGAAATTTCTGCATTTTTGCCCCAAAATATGGGAAATTTCTGCGTTTTTGCCCCAAAATAAAAAAAATTTCTTCAATTTTGTACCAAAAAAAAGAAATTTCTGCCTTTTTGCCCCAAAATAAAAAATTTCTGCTTTTTTTCTGAAATAAGTGAAATTTCTGCAATTTTGCCCAAAATAAGTGAAATTTCTGCAATTTTTCCCCAAAATAAGGGAAATTTCTGGAATTTTGCCCCAAAATAAGTGGTATTTCTGAGTTTTGCCCCAAAATAAGGAGAATTTCTGCCTTTTTGCCCCAACATATAGGGAATTTCTGCCTTGTTGCCCCACAATTAGGGGAATTTCTTCAATTTTGCTCCAAAATACGGGGAATTTCTGCCTTTTTGCCCGAAAATAAGTAGAATTCATACCTTTTTGCCATAAAAAAGGGAAATTTCTTCATTTTTGCTTCAAAATGAGGGGAATTTCTGCTTTTTGGCCTCTAAATAAGTGGAATTTCTGTCTTTTTTCCCCAAAACAAAAGGAATTTCTGTCTCTTTGCCCCAAAATAAGGAAAATTTCTGACTTTTTTCCCTGAAATAAGTGAAATTTCTGCAATTTTGCCCCAAAATAAGTGAAATTTCTGCTTTTTTGCCTCCAAATAAGGGAATTTCAGACTTTTTACCCCAAAATAAAAGGAATTTCTGCAAATTTGCCCCAAAATAAGGGAAATTTCTGCCTTTTTGCCCCCAAATAAAGGGAATTTCAGCCTTTTTCCTCAAAATAAGAAGAATTTCTGCATTTTTGCCCCACAATATGGGAAATTTCTGCATTTTTGCTCCAAAGTAAAAAAAATTTCTGCAATTTTGTACCAAAATAAAAGAAATTTCTGCCTTTTTGCCCCAAAATAAGAAAATTTCTGCTTTTTTTTTCTGAAATAAGTGAAATTTCTGCAATTTTGCCCCAAAATAAGGGAAATTTCTGGAATTTTGCCCTAAAATAAGTAAACTTCTGAGTTTTGCCCGAAAATAAGGAGAATTTCTGTCTTTTTGCACCAACATATAGGGAATTTCTGCCTTTTTGTTCCACAATTAGGGGAATTTCTGCAATTTTCTTCCAAAATACGGGGAATTTCTGCCTTTTTGCCCAAAAATAAGAAGAATGCATACCTTTTTGCCATAAAAAAGGGAAATTTCTTCATTTTTTCCCCAAATAAGAGGAATTTCTGCATTTTTGACTCTAAATAAGTAGAATTTCTGTCTTTTTCCCCCAAAACAAAGGAAATTTCTGTCCTTTTAGCCCCAAAATAAAGAAAATTTCTGACTTATTACCCTGAAATAAGTGAAATTTCTGCAATTTTGCCCCAAAATAAGGGAAATTACTGCTTTTTGCCCCAAAATAAGGGGAATTTCAGCCTTTTTACCTCAAAATAAGGGGAATTTCTAGATTTTTGCCACAAAATATTAGGAATTTCTGCCTTTTTGCCCCAAAATAAGGAAAATTTCTGCCTTTTTTTCCTGAAATAAGTGAAATTTCTGCAATTTTGCCCCAAAATAAGTGAAATTTCTGCAATTTTGCCATAAAATAAGGTAAATTTCTGGAATTTTGCCCCAAATAAGTGGAATTTCTGAGTTTTGCCCCAAAATAAGGAGAATTTCTGTCTTTTTACCCCAACATATAGGGAATTTCTACTTTTGCCTAACAATTATGGGAATTTCTGCAATTTTGCTCCAAAATACGGGGCATTTCTGCCTTTTTGCCCGAAAATAAGAAGAATGCATAACTTTTTGCCATAAAAAGGGGAAATTTCTTCATTTTTGCTCCAAAATAATGAAAATTTCTGCTTTTTTGCCTCTAAATAAGTGGAATTTCTGTGTTTTTCCCCCAAACCAAAGGGAATTTCTGTATTTTTTGCCCCAAGATAAGGAAAATTTCTGACTTATTACCCTGAAATAAGTGAAATTGCTGTAATTTTGCCTCAAAATAAGAAAAATTTCTCTCTCTTTGCCCCCAAATAATGGGAATTTCATCATTTTTACGTCAAAATAAGGGAAATTTCTGCATTTTTGCCCCAAAATATGGGAAATTTCTGCGTTTTTGCCCCAAAATAAAAAAAATTTCTTCAATTTTGTACCAAAAAAAAGAAATTTCTGCCTTTTTGCCCCAAAATAAAAAATTTCTGCTTTTTTTCTGAAATAAGTGAAATTTCTGCAATTTTGCCCAAAATAAGTGAAATTTCTGCAATTTTTCCCCAAAATAAGGGAAATTTCTGGAATTTTGCCCCAAAATAAGTGGTATTTCTGAGTTTGGCCCCAAAATAAGGAGAATTTCTGCCTTTTTGCCCCAACATATAGGGAATTTCTGCCTTGTTGCCCCACAATTAGGGGAATTTCTTCAATTTTGCTCCAAAATACGGGGAATTTCTGCCTTTTTGCCCGAAAATAAGTAGAATTCATACCTTTTTGCCATAAAAAAGGGAAATTTCTTCATTTTTGCTTCAAAATGAGGGGAATTTCTGCTTTTTGGCCTCTAAATAAGTGGAATTTCTGTCTTTTTTCCCCAAAACAAAAGGAATTTCTGTCTCTTTGCCCCAAAATAAGGAAAATTTCTGACTTTTTTCCCTGAAATAAGTGAAATTTCTGCAATTTTGCCCCAAAATAAGTGAAATTTCTGCTTTTTTGCCTCCAAATAAGGGAATTTCAGACTTTTTACCCCAAAATAAAAGGAATTTCTGCATTTTTGCACCAAAATATGGGAAATTTCTGCCTTTTTGCCCCAAAATAAGAAAAATTTCTGCAATTTTGTACCAAAATAAAAGAAATTTCTGCCTTTTTGCCCCAAAATAAGAAAATTTCTGCTTTTTTTTCTGAAATAACTGAAATTTCTGCAATTTTACCCCAAAATAAGTGAAATTTCTGAGTTTTGCCACAAAATAAGGAGAATTTCTGTTTTTTTGGCCCAACATATAATAAATTTCTGCCTTTTTGCCCCACAATAAGGGGAATTTCTGCAATTTTGCTCCAAAATACGAGGAATTTCTGCCTTTTTGTCTGAAAATAAGAAGAATGCTTACCTTTTTGCCATAAAAAAAGAAAATTTTTTCATTTTTGCTCCAAAATAAGAAGAATTTCTGTTTTCTTACTCTAAATAATTCGAATTTCTGTTTTTTCCCCCAAAACAAAGGGAATTTCTTTCTTTTTTGCCCCAAAATAAAGAAAATTTCTGATTTATTACCCTGAAATAATGAAATTTCTGCAATTTTGCCTCAAAATAAGAGAAATTTCTGCCTTTTTGCCCCCAAATAAGGGGAATTTCAGCCTTTTTACCTCAAAATACGGAAAATTTCTGAATTTTTGCTTCAAAATATGGGAAATTTAGCCTTTTTGCCCCAAAATAAGAAAATTTTTGCTTTTTTTCCTTGAAATAAGTGAAATTTCTGAAATTTTGCCCCAAAATAAGTGAAATTTCTGCAATTTGGCCCCAAAATATGGAAATTTCTGAAATTTTTCCCCAAAATAAGTGGAATTTCATAGTTTTGCTACAAAATAAGAAGAATGTCTGTCTTTTTGCCCAAACATATAGGGAATTTGTGCCTTTTTGCCACACAATTAGGGGAATTTCTGCAATGTTGCTCAAAATACGGGGAATTTCTGCCTTTTTGCCTGAAAATAAGAAAAATGCATACCTTTTTGCCATAAAAAAGGGAAATTTCTTCATTTTTGCTCCAAAATAAGGGGAATTTCTGCCTTTTTGACTCTAAATAAGTGGAATTTCTGTCTTTTTCCCCCAAAACAAAGGAAATTTCTGTCTTTTTTGTTCCAAAATAAGGAAAATTTCTTACTTATTACCCTGAAATAAGTGAAATTTCTGCAATTTTGCCCCAAAATAAGGGAAATTACTGCCTTTTTACCCCCAAATAAGGGTAATTTCAGCCTTTTTACCTCAAAATAAGGGGAATTTCTGCATTTTTGCCACAAAATATTAGGAATTTCTGCTTTTTGCCCCAATATAAGGAAAATTTCTGCCTTTTTTCACTGACATAAGTGAAATTTCTGCAATTTTGCCCCAAAATAAGTGAAATTTCTGCAATTTTGTTCTAAAATAAGGTAAATTTCTGGAATTTTGCCCCAAATAAGTGGAATTTCTGAGTTTCGCCCCAAAATAAGGAGAATTTCTGTCTTTTTGCTCCAACATATAGGGAATTTCTACCTTTTTGCCCGACAATTAGAGGAATTTCTGCAATTTTGCTCCAAAATACGGGGAATTTCTGCCTTTTTGCACGAAAATAAGAAGAATGCATACCTTTGTGCCATATAAAAAAGAAATTTCTTAATTTTTGCTCCAAAATAAGGAAAATTTCTGCTTTTTTGCTTCTAAATAAGTGTAATTTCTGTTTTTTTCCCCCAAAACAGAGGGAATTTCTGTCTTTTTGCCCCAAAATAAAGAAAATTTCTGACTTATTACCCTGAAATAAGTGAAATTTCTGCAATTTTGCCCCAAAATAAGGAAAATTTCGGCCTTTTTACCCCCAAATAAGGGGAATTTCACCGATTCTACCTCAAAATAAAGGGAATTTCTGCATTTTTGCCACAAAATATTAGGAATTTCTGAATTTTTGCCCCAAAATAAAGAAAATTTCTGCCTTTTTTCCCTGAAATAAGTGAAATTTCTGCAATTTTGGCCCAAAATAAGTGAAATTTTTGCCCTTTTGCCCCCAAATAAGGGGAATTTTAGTCTTTTTACCTCAAAATAAGGGGAATTTCTGCATTTTTGCCCCAAAATATGGGAAATTTCTGTCTTTTTGCCCCAAACTAAGAAAAATTTCTGCAATTTTGTACCAAAATAAAAGAAATTTCTGCCCTTTTGCTTCCAAATAAAAAAATTTCTACTTTCTTTCTGAAAAAAGTGAAATTTCTGAAATTTTGCCCCAAAATAAGTGAAATTTCTACAATTTTGCCCCAAAATAAGTGAAATTTCTGGAATTTTGCCCCAAAATAAGTGGAATTTCTGAGTTTTGCACAAAAATAAGGAGAATTTCTGTATTTTTGCCTCAACATATTGGGAATTTCTGCATTTTTGCCCCACAATTTGGGAAATTTCTGCAATTTTGCTCTAAAATAAGGGGAATTTCTGCATTTTGCCCAAAAATAAGAAGAATGCATACCTTTATGCCCTTAAAAAATGAAATTTCTTAATTTTTGCTCCAAAATAAGGGGAATTTCTGCTTTTTTGCCTCTAAAAAAGTGGAATTTCTGTCTTTTTCCCCCCAAAACAAAGGTTGTTTCTGTTTTCTGGCTCCAAAATAAGTTAAATTTCTGACTTATTACCCTGAAATAAGTGAAATTTCTGCAATTTTGCCCCAAAATAAGAGAAATTTCTGCCTTTTTGCCCCCAAATAAAGGGAATTTCAGCCTTTTACCTCAAAATAAAAAATTTCTGCATTTTTACCCCAAAATATGGGAAATTTCTGCCTTTTTGCCCCAAAATAAAAAATATTCTGCATTTTGTAACAAAATAAAAGAAATTTCTGCCTTTTGGCCCCAAAATAAGAAAATTTCTGCTTTTTTTTCTGAAATAAGTGAAATTTCTGCAATTTTGCCCCAAAATAATTTAAATTTCTGAGTTTTGCCCTAAAATAAGGAGAATTTCTGTCTTTTTGCCCCAACATATAGGGAATTACTGCATTTTTGCGCCACAATTAGGGGAATTTTCGCAATTTTGCTCTAAAATACGGGGAATTTCTGCCTTTTTTGTCCGAAAATAATAATAATGCATACCTTTTTGCCATAAAAAAGGGAATTTTCTTCATTTTTCTCCAAAATGTGGGGAATTTTTGCTTTTATGCCTCTAAATAAGTGGAATTTCTGTCTTTTTTCCCCAAAACAAAGGGAATTTCTGTCTTTTTTGCCCCAAAATAAGGAAAATTTCTGACTTATTACTCTGAAATAAGTGAAATTTCTGCAATTTTGCCCCAAAATAAGAGAAATTTCTGTTTTTTAACCCCAAATAAGGGGAATTTCAGCATTTTACCTCAAAATAAGGGGAATTTCTGCATTTTTTCCCCAAAATATGGGAAATTTTTGCCTTTTTGCCAAAAATAAGAAAAAATATCTGCAATTTTGTACCAAAATATGGGAAATTTCTGACTTTTTGCCCCAAAATAAGGAAAATTTCTGCCTTTTTTCTCTGAAATAAGTGAAATTTCTCCAATTTTGTCCCAAAATAAGTGCAATTTCTGCAATTTTGCCCCAAAATAAGGGAAATTTCTGGAATTTTGCCCCAAAATATTTGGAATTTCTGAGTTTTGCCCCAAAATAAGCAGAATTTCTGTCTTTTTGCCCCAACATATAGGGAATTTCTGCCTTTTTGCCCCACAATTAGGTTAATTTCTGCAATTTTGTTCCAAAATACAGAGAATTTCTGCCTTTTTGCCCGAAAATAAGAAGAATGCATACCTTTTTGCCATAAAAAAGGGAAATTTCTGTAATTTTGCTCCAAAATAAGGGGAATTTCTGCTTTTTGCCTCTAAATATGTGGAGTTTCTCTCTTTTTCCCCCAAAACAAAGAAAATTTCTGTCTTTTTTGCAACAAAATAAAGAAATTTTCTGACTTATTACCCTGAAATAAGTGAAATTTCTGCAATTTTGCCCCAAAATAAGGGAAATTTCTGCCCTTTTGCCCCTAAATAAGAGGAATTTCACCCTTTTACCTCAAAATAGGGAGAATTTCTGCATTTTTGCAACAAAATATTAGGAATTTCTGCCTTTTTGCCCCAAAATAAGGAAAATTTCTGCCTTTTTTCCCTGAAATAAGTGAAATTTCTGCAATTTTGCCCCAAAATAAGGGACATCTCTGGAATTTTGCCCCAAAATAAGTGGAATTTCTGACTTTTGCCCAAAAATAAGGAGAATTTATGTCTTTTTGCCCTAACATATAGGGAATTTCTGCCTTTTTGCCCCACAATTAGGGGAATTTCTAGAATTTTGCTCCAAAATACGGGGAATTTTTGCTTTTTAGGCCGAAAATAAAGGGAATGTATACCTTTTGCCACAAAAAAGGGAAATCTTCATTTTTGCTTCAAAATAAGGGGAATTTCTGCTTTTTTGCCTCTAAATAAGTGGAATTTCTGTCTTTTTCCCCAAAACAAAGGGAATTTCTGTATTTTTTGCCCCAAGATAAGGAAAATTTCTGACTTATCACCCTGAAATAAGTGAAATTGCTGTATTTTGCCTCAAAATAAGAAAAATTTCTCTCTTTTTGCCCCCAAATAAGGGGAATTTCAGCCTTTTTACGTCAAAACAAAAAGAAATTTCTGCATTTTTGCCCAAAATATGGGAACTTTCTGCGTTTTTGTTCCAAAATAAGAAAAATTTCTTCAATTTTGTACCAAAATAAAAGAAATTTCTGACTTTTTGCCCCAAAATAAAAAAATTTCTGCTTTTTTTCTGAAATAAGTGAAATTTCTGCAATTTTGCCCAAAATAAGTGAAATTTCTGCAATTTTGCCCCAAAATAAGGGAAATTTCTGGAATTTTGCCCCAAAATAAGTGGAATTTCTGAGTTTTGCACAAAAATAAGGAGAATTTCTGTATTTTTGCCTCAACATATTGGGAATTTCTGCATTTTTGCCCCACAATTTGGGAAATTTCTGCAATTTTGCTCTAAAATAAGGGGAATTTCTGCCTTTTTGCCCAAAAATAAGAAGAATGCATACCTTTATGCCCTTAAAAAGTGAAATTTCTTAATTTTTGCTCCAAAATAAGGGGAATTTCTGCTTTTTTGCCTCTAAAAAAAGTGGAATTTCTGTCTTTTTACCCCCAAAACAAAGGTTATTTCTGTTTTCTGGCTCCAAAATAAGTTAAATTTCTGACTTATTACCCTGAAATAAGTGAAATTTCTGCAATTTTGCCCCAAAATAAGAGAAATTTCTGCCTTTTTGCCCCCAAATAAAGGGAATTTCAGCCTTTTACCTCAAAATAAGAGAAATTTCTGCATTTTTACCCCAAAATATGGGAAATTTCTGCCTTTTTGCCCCAAAATAAAAAAAAATTCTGCATTTTGTAACAAAATAAAAGAAATTTCTGCCTTTTGGCCCCAAAATAAGAAAATTTCTGCTTTTTTTTTCTGAAATAAGTGAAATTTCTGCAATTTTGCCCCAAAATAATTTAAATTTCTGAGTTTTGCCCTAAAATAAGAGAATTTCTGTCTTTTTGCCCCAACATATAGGGAATTACTGCATTTTTGCGCCACAATTAGGGGAATTTTCGCAATTTTGCTCTAAAATACAGGGAATTTCTGCCTTTTTTGTCCGAAAATAATAATAATGCATACCTTTTTGCCATAAAAAAGGGAATTTTCTTCATTTTTCTCCAAAATGTGGGGAATTTTTGCTTTTATGCCTCTAAATAAGTGGAATTTCTGTCTTTTTCCCCCAAAACAAAGGGAATTTCTGTCTTTTTTGCCCCAAAATAAGGAAAATTTCTGACTTATTACTCTGAAATAAGTGAAATTTCTGCAATTTTGCCCCAAAATAAGAGAAATTTCTGTTTTTTAACCCCAAATAAGGGGAATTTCAGCATTTTACCTCAAAATAAGGGGAATTTCTGCATTTTTTCCCCAAAATATGGGAAATTTTTGCCTTTTTGCCAAAAATAAGAAAAAATTTCTGCAATTTTGTACCAAAATATGGGAAATTTCTGACTTTTTGCCCCAAAATAAGGAAAATTTCTGCCTTTTTTCTCTGAAATAAGTGAAATTTCTCCAATTTTGTCCCAAAATAAGTGCAATTTCTGCAATTTTGCCCCAAAATAAGAGAAATTTCTGGAATTTTGCCCCAAAATATGTGGAATTTCTGAGTTTTGCCCCAAAATAAGCAGAATTTCTGTCTTTTTGCCCCAACATATAGAGAATTTCTGCTTTTTTGCCCCACAATTAGGTTAATTTCTGCAATTTTGTTCCAAAATACAGAGAATTTCTGCCTTTCTGCCCGAAAATAAGAAGAATGCATACCTTTTTGCCATAAAAAAGGGAAATTTCTGTAATTTTGCTCCAAAATAAGGGGAATTTCTGCTTTTTGCCTCTAAATATGTGGAGTTTCTCTCTTTTTCCCCCAAAACAAAGAAAATTTCTGTCTTTTTTGCAACAAAATAAAGAAATTTTCTGACTTATTACCCTGAAATAAGTGAAATTTCTGCAATTTTGCCTCAAAATAAGGGAAATTTTTGCCCTTTTGCCCCCAAATAAGAGGAATTTCACCCTTTTACCTCAAAATAAGGAGAATTTCTGCATTGTTGCAACAAAATATTAGGAATTTCTGCCTTTTTGCCCCAAAATAAGGAAAATTTCTGCCTTTTTTCCCTGAAATAAGTGAAATTTCTGCAATTTTGCCCCAAAATAAGGGACATCTCTGGAATTTTGCCCCAAAATAAGTGGAATTTCTGAGTTTTGCCCAAAAATAAGGAGAATTTATGTCTTTTTGCCCTAACATATAGGGAATTTCTGCCTTTTTGCCCCACAATTAGGGGAATTTCTAGAATTTTGCTCCAAAATACGGGGAATTTTTGCTTTTTAGGCCGAAAATAAAGGGAATGTATACCTTTTGCCACAAAAAAGGGAAATCTTCATTTTTGCTTCAAAATAAGGGGAATTTCTGCTTTTTTGCCTCTAAATAAGTGGAATTTCTGTCTTTTTCCCCCAAAACAAAGGGAATTTCTGTATTTTTTGCCCCAAGATAAGGAAAATTTCTGACTTATCACCCTGAAATAAGTAAAATTGCTGTATTTTGCCTCAAAATAAGAAAAATTTCTCCCTTTTTGCCCCCAAATAAGGGGAATTTCAGCCTTTTTACGTCAAAAAAAGGGAAATTTCTGCATTTTTGCCCCAAAATATGGGAACTTTCTGCGTTTTTGTTCCAAAATAAGAAAAATTTCTTCAATTTTGTACCAAAATAAAAGAAATTTCTGCCTTTTTGCCCCAAAATAAAAAAATTGTTGCTTTTTTTCTGAAATAAGTGAAATTTCTGCAATTTTGCCCAAAATAAGTGAAATTTCTGCAATTTTGCCCCAAAATAAGGGAAATTTCTGGAATTTTGCCTCAAAATAAGTGGTATTTCTGAGTTTTGCCACAAAATAAGGAGAATTTCTGTCCTTTTGCCCCAACATATAGGGAATTTCTACCTTTTTGCCCCACAATTAGGGGAATTTCTGCAATTTTGCTCCAAAATACGGAGAATTTCTGCCTTTTGGCCGAAAATAAGAAGAATGCATACCTTTTTGCCATAAAAAAGGGAAATTTCTTCATTTTTGCTCCAAAATAAGGGGAATTTCTGCATTTGCCTCTAAATAAGTGGAATTTCTGTCTTTTTTGCCCCAAAATAAGGAAAATTTCTGACTTATTATCCTGAAATAAGTGAAATTTCTGCAATTTTGCCCCAAAATAAAGGAAATTTCTGCCTTTTTGCCCCCAAATAAGGGGAATTTCAGCCTTTTTACCTCAAAATAAGGGGAATTTCTGCTTTTTTGCCTCTAAATAAGTGGAATTTCTGTCTTTTTTCTCTAAAACAAAAGGAATTTCTGTCTTTTTGCCCCAAAATAAGGAGAATTTCTGACTTTTTTTTCTTAAATAAGTGAAATTTCTGCTTTTTTCCCCCAAATAAGGGAATTTCAGACTTTTTACCCCAAAATAAGGGGAATTTCTGCATTTTTGCCCCAAAATATGGAAAATTTCTGGCTTTTTGCCCCAAAATAAGAAAATTTCTGCTTTTTTTTTCTGAAATAACTGAAATTTCTGCAATTAGGTCCCAAAATAAGTGAAATTTCTGAGTTTTGCCACAAAATAAGGAGAATTTCTGTCTTTTTGCCCCAACATATAAGGAATTTCTGCCTTTTTTGTCCAAAAATTAGAGGAATTTCTGCAATTTTGCTCCAAAATACGGGGAATTTCTGCCTTTTTCTCTGAAAATAAGAAGAATGCATACATTTTTGCCATAAAAAAGTAAAATTTTTTGATTTTTGCTCCAAAATAAGAAGAATTTCTGCTTTTTTCCTCTAAATAATTCGAATTTCTGTTTTTTCCCCCAAAACAAATAGAATTTCTGTCTTTTTTGCCCCAAAATAAAGAAAATTTCTGACTTATTACTCTGAAATAAGTGAAATTTCTGCAATTTTGCCCCAAAATAAGAGAAATTTCTGTTTTTTAACCCCAAATAACGGGAATTTCACCGATTCTACCTCAAAATAAAGGGAATTTCTGCATTTTTGCCACAAAATATTAGGATTTTCTGAATTTTTGCCCCAAAATAAGGAAAATTTCTGCCTTCTTTTCCTGAAATAAGTGAAATTTCTGCAATTTTGGCCCAAAATAATTGAAATTTCTGCCTTTTTGCCCCCAAATAAGGGGAATTTTAGCCTTTTTACCTCAAAATAAGGGGAATTTCTGCATTTTTGCCCCAAAATATGGGAAATTTCTGCCTTTATGCCCCAAACCAAGAAAAATTTCTGCAATTTTGTACCAAAATAAAAGAAATTTCTGCCCTTTTGCTTCCAAATAAAAAAATTTCTACTTTTTTTCTGAAAAAAGTGAAATTTCTTAAATTTTGCCCCAAAATAAGTGAAATTTCTACAATTTTGCCCCAAAATAAGGGAAATTTCTGGAATTTTGCCCCAAAATAAGTGGAATTTCTGAGTTTTGCACAAAAATAAGGAGAATTTCTGTATTTTTGCCTCAACATATTGGGAATTTCTGCATTTTTGCCCCACAATTTGGGAAATTTCTGCAATTTTGCTCTAAAATAAGGGGAATTTCTGCCTTTTTGCCCAAAAATAAGAAGAATGCATACCTTTATTCCCTTAAAAAGTGAAATTTCTTAATTTTTGCTCCAAAATAAGGGGAATTTCTGCTTTTTTGCCTCTAAAAAAAGTGGAATTTCTGTCTTTTTCCCCCCAAAACAAAGGTTATTTCTGTTTTCTGGTTCCAAAATAAGTTAAATTTCTGACTTATTACCCTGAAATAAGTGAAATTTCTGCAATTTTGCCCCAAAATAAGAGAAATTTCTGCCTTTTTGCCCCCAAATAAAGGGAATGTCAGCCTTTTACCTCAAAATAAGAGAAATTTCTGCATTTTTACCCCAAAATATGGGAAATTTCTGCCTTTTTGCCCCAAAATAAAAAAAAATTCTGCATTTTGTAACAAAATAAAATAAATTTCTGCCTTTTGGCCCCAAAATAAGAAAATTTCTGCTTTTTTTTTCTGAAATAAGTGAAATTTCTGCAATTTTGCCCCAAAATAATTTAAATTTCTGAGTTTTGCCCTAAAATAAGAGAATTTCTGTCTTTTTGCCCCAACATATAGGGAATTACTGCATTTTTGCGCCACAATTAGGGGAATTTTCGCAATTTTGCTCTAAAATACGGGGAATTTCTGCCTTTTTTGTCCGAAAATAATAATAATGCATACCTTTTTGCCATAAAAAAGGGAATTTTCTTCATTTTTCTCCAAAATGTGGGGAATTTTTGCTTTTATGCCTCTAAATAAGTGGAATTTCTGTCTTTTTCCCCCAAAACAAAGGGAATTTCTGTCTTTTTTGCCCCAAAATAAGGAAAATTTCTGACTTATTACTCTGAAATAAGTGAAATTTCTGCAATTTTGCCCCAAAATAAGAGAAATTTCTGTTTTTTAACCCCAAATAAGGGGAATTTCAGCATTTTACCTCAAAATAAGGGGAATTTCTGCATTTTTCCCCAAAATATGGGAAATTTTTGCCTTTTTGCCAAAAATAATAAAAAATTTCTGCAATTTTGTACCAAAATATGGGAAATTTCTGACTTTTTGCCCCAAAATAAGGAAAATTTCTGCCTTTTTTCTCTGAAATAAGTGAAATTTCTCCAATTTTGTCCCAAAATAAGTGCAATTTCTGCAATTTTGCCCCAAAATAAGAGAAATTTCTGGAATTTTGCCCCAAAATATGTGGAATTTCTGAGTTTTGCCCCAAAATAAGCAGAATTTCTGTCTTTTTGCCCCAACATATAGAGAATTTCTGCCTTTTTGCCCCACAATTAGGTTAATTTCTGCAATTTTGTTCCAAAATACAGAGAATTTCTGCCTTTCTGCCCGAAAATAAGAAGAATGCATACCTTTTTGCCATAAAAAAGGGAAATTTCTGTAATTTTGCTCCAAAATAAGGGGAATTTCTGCTTTTTGCCTCTAAATATGTGGAGTTTCTCTCTTTTTCCCCCAAAACAAAGAAAATTTCTGTCTTTTTTGCAACAAAATAAAGAAATTTTCTGACTTATTACCCTGAAATAAGTGAAATTTCTGCAATTTTGCCCCAAAATAAGGGAAATTTCTGCCCTTTTGCCCCCAAATAAGAGGAATTTCACCCTTTTACCTCAAAATAAGGAGAATTTCTGCATTTTTGCAACAAAATATTAGGAATTTCTGCCTTTTTGCCCCAAAATAAGGAAAATTTCTGCCTTTTTTCCCTGAAATAAGTGAAATTTCTGCAATTTTGCCCCAAAATAAGGGACATCTCTGGAATTTTGCCCCAAAATAAGTGGAATTTCTGAGTTTTGCCCAAAAATAAGGAGAATTTATGTCTTTTTGCCCTAACATATAGGGAATTTCTGCCTTTTTGCCCCACAATTAGGGGAATTTCTAGAATTTTGCTCCAAAATACGGGGAATTTTTGCTTTTTAGGCCGAAAATAAAGGGAATGTATACCTTTTGCCACAAAAAAGGGAAATCTTCATTTTTGCTTCAAAATAAGGGGAATTTCTGCTTTTTTGCCTCTAAATAAGTGGAATTTCTGTCTTTTTCCCCCAAAACAAAGGGAATTTCTGTATTTATTGCCCCAAGATAAGGAAAATTTCTGACTTATCACCCTGAAATAAGTAAAATTGCTGTATTTTGCCTCAAAATAAGAAAAATTTCTCCCTTTTTGCCCCCAAATAAGGGGAATTTCAGCCTTTTTACGTCAAAAAAAGGGAAATTTCTGCATTTTTGCCCCAAAATATGGGAACTTTCTGCGTTTTTGTTCCAAAATAAGAAAAATTTCTTCAATTTTGTACCAAAATAAAAGAAATTTCTGCCTTTTTGCCCCAAAATAAAAAAATTTCTGCTTTTTTTCTGAAATAAGTGAAATTTCTGCAATTTTGCCCAAAATAAGTGAAATTTCTGCAATTTTGCCCCAAAATAAGGGAAATTTCTGGAATTTTGCCTCAAAATAAGTGGTATTTCTGAGTTTTGCCACAAAATAAGGAGAATTTCTGTCCTTTTGCCCCAACATATAGGGAATTTCTACCTTTTTGCCCCACAATTAGGGGAATTTCTGCAATTTTCCTCCAAAATACGGAGAATTTCTGCCTTTTGGCCGAAAATAAGAAGAATGCATACCTTTTTGCCATAAAAAAGGGAAATTTCTTCATTTTTGCTCCAAAATAAGGGGAATTTCTGCATTTGCCTCTAAATAAGTGGAATTTCTGTCTTTTTTGCCCCAAAATAAGGAAAATTTCTGACTTATTATCCTGAAATAAGTGAAATTTCTGCAATTTTGCCCCAAAATAAAGGAAATTTCTGCCTTTTTGCCCCCAAATAAGGGGAATTTCAGCCTTTTTACCTCAAAATAAGGGGAATTTCTGCTTTTTTGCCTCTAAATAAGTGGAATTTCTGTCTTTTTTCTCTAAAACAAAAGGAATTTCTGTCTTTTTGCCCCAAAATAAGGAGAATTTCTGACTTTTTTTTCTTAAATAAGTGAAATTTCTGCTTTTTTCCCCCAAATAAGGGAATTTCAGACTTTTTACCCCAAAATAAGGGGAATTTCTGCATTTTTGCCCCAAAATATGGGAAATTTCTGGCTTTTTGCCCCAAAATAAGAAAATTTCTGCTTTTTTTTCTGAAATAACTGAAATTTCTGCAATTAGGTCCCAAAATAAGTGAAATTTCTGAGTTTTGCCACAAAATAAGGAGAATTTCTGTCTTTTTGCCCCAACATATAAGGAATTTCTGCCTTTTTTGTCCAAAAATTAGAGGAATTTCTGCAATTTTGCTCCAAAATACGGGGAATTTCTGCCTTTTTCTCTGAAAATAAGAAGAATGCATACATTTTTGCCATAAAAAAGTAAAATTTTTTGATTTTTGCTCCAAAATAAGAAGAATTTCTGCTTTTTTCCTCTAAATAATTCTAATTTCTGTTTTTTCCCCCAAAACAAATAGAATTTCTGTCTTTTTTGCCCCAAAATAAAGAAAATTTCTGATTTATTACCCTGAAATAAGTGAAATTTCTGCAATTTTGCCTCTAAATAAGAGAAAT
Organism: Micromys minutus; assembly: GCF_963924665.1. Classification (NCBI taxonomy): domain Eukaryota; kingdom Metazoa; phylum Chordata; class Mammalia; order Rodentia; family Muridae; genus Micromys; species Micromys minutus. The sequence continues at coordinate 1,340,936 of NW_027667727.1, forward strand.
TTCTGCCATTTTGCACCCAAATAAGGGGAATTTCATCCTTTTTACCTCAAAATAAGGGGAATTTCTCCATTTTTGCTTCAAAATATGGGAAATTTCTGCCTTTTTGCCCCAAAATAAAAAAATTTCTGCTTTTTTTCCTTGAAAAAAGTGAAATTTCTGAAATTTTGCCCCAAAATAAGTGAAATTTCTGCAATGTGGCCCCAAAATATGGGAAATTTCTGGAATTTTGCCCCAAAATAAATGGAATTTCTGAGTTTTGCCCCAAAATAAGAAGAATGTCTGTCTTTTTGCCCAAACATATAGGGAATTTCTACCTTTTTGCCTCACAATTAGGGGAATTTCTGCAATGTTGCTCAAAATACAGGGAATTTCTGCCTTTTTGCCTGAAAATAAAAAGAATGCATACCTTTTTGCCATAAAAAAAGGGAAATTTCTTCATTTTTGCTCGAAAATAAGGGGTATTTCTGCATTTTTGACTCTAAATAAGTGGAATTTCTGTCTTTTTCCCTCAAAACAAAGGGAATTTCTGTCTTTTTTGTTCCAAAATAAGGAAAATTTCTTACTTATTACCCTGAAATAAGTGAAATTTCTGCAATTTTGCCCCAAAATAAGGGAAATTACTGCCTTTTTGCCCCCAAATAAGGGGAATTTCAGCCTTTTTACCTCAAAATAAGGGGAATTTCTGCATTTTTACCACAAAATATTAGGAATTTATGTTTTTTGCCCCAAAATAAGGAAAATTTCTGCCTTTTTTCCCTGACATAAGTGAAATTTCTGCAATTTTGCCCCAAAATAAGTGAAATTTCTGCAATTTTGCCCTAAAATAAGGTAAATTTCTGGAATTTTGCACCAAATAAGTGGAATTTCTGAGTTTCGCCCAAAATAAGGAGAATTTCTGTCTTTTTGCCCCAACATATATGGAATTTCTACATTTTTGCCCGACAATTAGGGGAATTTCTGCAATTTTGCTCCAAAATACAAGGAATTTTTGCCTTTTTGCCCGAAAATAAGTAGAATGCATACCTTTTTGCCATAAAAAAGGGAAATTTCTTCATTTTTGCTCCAAAATAAGGAAAATTTCTGCTTTTTTGCCTCTAAATAAGTGGAATTTCTGTCTTTTTCCCCCAAAACAAAGAGAATTTCTGTATTTTTTGCCCCAAGATAAGGAAAATTTCTGACTTATTACCCTGAAATAAGTGAAATTGCTGCAATTTTGCCTCAAAATAAAAAAAATTTCTCTCTCTTTGCCCCCAAATAATGGGAATTTCATTCTTTTTATGTCAAAATAAGGGAAATTTCTGCATTTTTGCCCCAAAATATGGGAAATTTGTGCGTTTTTGCCCCAAAATAAAAAAAATTTCTTCAATTTTGTACCAAAATAAAAGAAATTTCTGCCTTTTTGCCCCAAAATAAAAAATTTCTGCTTTTTTTCTGAAATAAGTGAAATTTCTGCAATTTTGCCCAAAATAAGTGAAATTTCTGCAATTTTTCCCCAAAATAAGGGAAATTTCTGGAATTTTGCCCCAAAATAAGTGGTATTTCTGAGTTTTGCCCCAAAATAAGGAGAATTTCTGCCTTTTTGCCCCAACATATAGGGAATTTCTGCCTTGTTGCCCCACAATTAGGGGAATTTCTTCAATTTTGCTCCAAATTACGGGGAATTTCTGCATTTTTGCCCAAAAATAAGTAGAATTCATAGCTTTTTGCCATAAAAAAGGGAAATTTCTTCATATTTGCTTCAAAATGAGGGGAATTTCTACTTTTTTGCCTCTAAATAAGAGGAATTTCTGTCTTTTTTCCCCAAAACAAAAGGAATTTCTGCCTCTTTGCCCCAAAATAAGGAAAATTTCTGACTTTTTTCCCTGAAATAAGTGAAATTTCAGCAATTTTGCCCCAAAATATGTGAAATTTCTGCTTTTTTGCCTCCAAATAAGGGAATTTCAGACTTTTTACCCCAAAATAAAAGGAATTTCTGCATTTTTGCACCAAAATATGGGAAATTTCTGCCATTTTGCCCCAAAATAAGAAAAATTTCTGCAATTTTGTACCAAAATAAAAGAAATTTCTGCCTTTTTGCCCAAAAATAAGATAATTTCTGCTTTTTTTTCTGAAATAACTGAAATTTCTGCAATTTTACCCCAAAATAAGTGAAATTCCTGAGTTTTGCCACAAAATAAGGAGAATTTCTGTTTTTTTGGCCCAACATATAATAAATTTCTGCCTTTTTGCCCCACAATAAGGGGAATTTCTGCAATTTTGCTCCAAAATACGAGGAATTTCTGCCTTTTTTTCTGAAAATAAGAAGAATGCATACCTTTTTGCCATAAAAAAAGAAAATTTTTTCATTTTTGCTCCAAAATAAGAAGAATTTCTGTTTTCTTACTCTAAATAATTCGAATTTCTGTTTTTTCCCCCAAAACAAAGGGAATTTCTTCCTTTTTTGCCCCAAAATAAAGAAAATTTCTGATTTATTACCTGAAATAATGAAATTTCTGCAATTTTGCCTCAAAATAAGAGAAATTTCTGCCTTTTTGCCCCCAAATAAGGGGAATTTCAGCCTTTTTACCTCAAAATACGGAAAATTTCTGCATTTTTGCTTCAAAATATGGGAAATTTCTGCATTTTTGCCCCAAAATAAGAAAATTTTTGCTTTTTTTCCTTGAAATAAGTGAAATTTCTGAAATTTTGCCCCAAATTAAGTGAAATTTCTGCAATTTGGCCCCAAAATAAGTGAAATTTCTGCAATTTTTCCCGAAAATAAGGTAAATTTCTGGAATTTTGCCCCAAATAAATGGAATTTCTGAGTTTTGCCCCAAAATAAGGAGAATTTCTGTCTTTTTGCTCCAACATATAGGGAATTTCTACCTTTTTGCCCGACAATTAGGGGAATTTCTGCAATTTTGCTCCAAAATACGGGGAATTTCTGCCTTTTTGCCCAAAAATAAGAAGAATGCATACCTTTTTGCCATAAAAAAGGGAAATTTCTTCATTTTTGCTCCAAAATAAGGAAAATTTCTGCTTATTTGCCTCTAAATAAGTGTAATTTCTGTTTTTTTCCCCCAAAACAGAGGGAATTTCTGTCTTTTTTGCCCCAAAATAAGGAAAATTTCTGACTTATTACCCTGAAATAAGTGAAATTTCTGCAATTTTGCCCCAAAATAAGGAAAATTTCGGCCTTTTTACCCCCAAATAAGGGGAATTTCACCATTTCTACCTCAAAATAAAGGGAATTTCTGCATTTTTGCCACAAAATATTAGGAATTTCTGCTTTTTTGCCCCAAAATAAAGAAAATTTCTGCCTTTTTTCCCTGAAATAAGTGAAATTTCTGCAATTTTGGCCCAAAATAAGTGAAATTTCTGCCTTTTTGCCCCCAAATAAGGGGAATTTTAGCCTTTTTACCTCAAAATAAGGGGAATTTCTGCATTTTTGCCCCAAAATATGGGAAATTTATGCTTTTTTGCCCCAAACTAAGAAAAATTTCTGCAATTTTGTACCAAAATAAAAGAAATTTCTGCCCTTTTGCTTCCAAATAAAAAAATTTCTACTATTTTTTTGAAAAAAGTAAAATTTCTGAAATTTTGCCCCAAAATAAGTGAAATATCTACAATTTTGCCCCAAAATAAGTGAAATTTCTGGAATTTTGTCCCAAAATAATTGGAATTTCTGAGTTTTGCCCAAAAATAAGGAGAATTTCTGTATTTTTGCCTCAACATATTGGGAATTTCTGCATTTTTGCCCCACAATTTGGGAAATTTCTGCAATTTTGCTCTAAAATAAGGGGAATTTCTGCCTTTTTGCCCAAAAATAAGAAGAATGCATACCTTTTTGCCCTTGAAAAGTGAAATTTCTTCATTTTTGCTCCAAAATAAGGGGAATTTCTGCTTTTTGCCTCTAAAAAAGTGGAATTTCTGTCTTTTTCCCCTAAAAACAAAGGTTATTTCTGTTTTTTGGCTCCAAAATAAGTTAAATTTCTGACTTATTACCCTGAAATAAGTGAAATTTCTGCAATTTTGCCCCAAAATAAGAGAAATTTCTGCCTTTTTGCCCCCAAATAAGGGGAATTTCAGCCTTTTACCTCAAAATAAGAGAAATTTCTGCATTTTTACCCCAAAATATGAAAAATTTCTGCCTTTTTGCCCCAAAATTAAAAAAATTCTGCATTTTGTAGCAAAATAAAAGAAAATTCTGCCTTTTGGCCCCAAAATATGAAAATTTCTGCTTTTTTTTCTGAAATAAGTGAAATTTCTGAAATTTTGCCCCAAAATAATTTAAATTTCTGAGTTTTGCCCTAAAATAAGGAGAATTTCTGTCTTTTTGCCCCAACATATAGGGAATTACTGCATTTTTGCGCCACAATTAGGGGAATTTCGGCAATTTTGCTCTAAAATATAGGGAATTTCTGCCTTTTTTGTCCGAAAATAATAATAATGCATACCTTTTTGCCATAAAAATGGAATTTTCTTCATTTTTGTACAAAATGAGGGGAATTTTTGCTTTTATGCCTCTAAATAAGTGGAATTTCTGTCAGTTTCCCCCAAAACAAAGGGAATTTCTGTCTTTTTTGCCCCAAAATAAGGAAAATTTCTGACTTATTACCCTGAAATAAGTGAAATTTCTGCAATTTTGCCCCAAAATTATAGAAATTTCTGTTTTTTAACTCCAAATAAGGGGAATTTCAGCATTTTACCTCAAAATAAGTGGAATTTCTGCATTTTTTCCCCAAAATATGGGAAATTTTTGCCTTTTTGCCAAAAATTAAGAAAAAATTTCTGCAATTTGTACCAAAATATGGGAAATTTCTGCCTTTTTGCCCCAAAATAAGAAAAATTTCTGCCCTTTTTCTCTGAAATAAATGAAATTTCTCCAATTTTGTCCCAAAATAAGTGCAATTTCTGCAATTATGCCCCAAAATAAGGGAAATTTCTGGAATTTTGCCACAAAATATGTGGAATTTCTGAGTTTTGCCCCAAAATAAGCAGAATTTCTGTCTTTTTGCCCCAACATATAGGGAATTTCTGCCTTTTTGCCCCACAATTAGGTTAATTTCTGCAATTTTGTTCCAAAATACAGAGAATTTTTGCCTTTTTGCCAGAAAATTATAAGAATGCATACCTTTTTGCCATAAAAAAGGGAAATTTCTGTAATTTTGCTCCAAAATAAGGGGAATTTCTGCTTTTTGCCTCTAAATATGTGGAGTTTCTTTCTTTTTCCCCCAAAACAAAGAAAATTTCTGTCTTTTTTGCAACAAAATAAAGAAATTTTCTGACTTATTACACTGAAATAAGTGAAATTTCTGCAATTTTGCCCCAAAATAAGGGAAATTTCTGCCCTTTTGCCCCCAAATAAGAGGAATTTCACACCTTTACCTCAAAATAAGCAGAATTTCTGCATTTTTGCAACAAAATATTAGGAATTACTGCCTTTTTGCCCCAAAATAAGGAAAATTTCTGCCTTTTTTCCCTGAAATAAGTGAAATTTCTGCAATTTTGCCCCAAAATAAGAGACATCTGAAATTTTGCCCCAAAATAAGTGGAATTTCTGAGTTTTGCCCCAAAATAAGGAGAATTTCTGTCTTTTTGCCCTAACATATAGGGAAACTCTGCCTTTTTGCACCACAATTATGGGAATTTCTAGAATTTTGCTCCAAAATACGGGGAATTTTTGCTTTTTAGCCCGATAATAAGGGGAATGTATACCTTTTGCCACAAAAAAGGGAAATCTTCATTTTTGCTTCAAAATAAGGGGAATTTCTGCTTTTTTTCCTCTAAATAAGTGGAATTTCTGTCTTTTTTCTCTAAAACAAAAGGAATTTCTGTCTTTTTGCCCCAATATAAGGAAAATTTCTGAATTTTTTTCTTTAAATAAGTGAAATTTCTGCTTTTTTGCCCCCAAATAAGGGAATTTCAGACTTTTTACCCCAAAATTAGGGGAATTTCTGCATTTTTGCCCCAAAATATGGGAAATTTCTGCATTTTTGCTTCAAAATATGGGAAATTTCTGCATTTTTGCCCCAAAATAAGAAAATTTTTGCTTTTTTTCCTTGAAATAAGTGAAATTTCTGAAATTTTGCCCCAAATTAAGTGAAATTTCTGCAATTTGGCCCCAAAATAAGTGAAATTTCTGCAATTTTTCCCGAAAATAAGGTAAATTTCTGGAATTTTGCCCCAAATAAATGGAATTTCTGAGTTTTGCCCCAAAATAAGGAGAATTTCTGTCTTTTTGCTCCAACATATAGGGAATTTCTACCTTTTTGCCCGACAATTAGGGGAATTTCTGCAATTTTGCTCCAAAATACGGGGAATTTCTGCCTTTTTGCCCGAAAATAAGAAGAATGCATACCTTTTTGCCATAAAAAAGGGAAATTTCTTCATTTTTGCTCCAAAATAAGGAAAATTTCTGCTTATTTGCCTCTAAATAAGTGTAATTTCTGTTTTTTTCCCCCAAAACAGAGGGAATTTCTGTCTTTTTTGCCCCAAAATAAGGAAAATTTCTGACTTATTACCCTGAAATAAGTGAAATTTCTGCAATTTTGCCCCAAAATAAGGAAAATTTCGGCCTTTTTACCCCCAAATAAGGGGAATTTCACCATTTCTACCTCAAAATAAAGGGAATTTCTGCATTTTTGCCACAAAATATTAGGAATTTCTGCTTTTTTGCCCCAAAATAAAGAAAATTTCTGCCTTTTTTCCCTGAAATAAGTGAAATTTCTGCAATTTTGCCCCAAAATAAGTGAAATTTCTGCCTTTTTGCCCCCAAATAAGGGGAATTTTAGCCTTTTTACCTCAAAATAAGGGGAATTTCTGCATTTTTGCCCCAAAATATGGGAAATTTATGCTTTTTTGCCCCAAACTAAGAAAAATTTCTGCAATTTTGTACCAAAATAAAAGAAATTTCTGCCCTTTTGCTTCCAAATAAAAAAATTTCTACTATTTTTTTGAAAAAAGTAAAATTTCTGAAATTTTGCCCCAAAATAAGTGAAATATCTACAATTTTGCCCCAAAATAAGTGAAATTTCTGGAATTTTGTCCCAAAATAATTGGAATTTCTGAGTTTTGCCCAAAAATAAGGAGAATTTCTGTATTTTTGCCTCAACATATTGGGAATTTCTGCATTTTTGCCCCACAATTTGGGAAATTTCTGCAATTTTGCTCTAAAATAAGGGGAATTTCTGCCTTTTTGCCCAAAAATAAGAAGAATGCATACCTTTTTGCCCTTGAAAAGTGAAATTTCTTCATTTTTGCTCCAAAATAAGGGGAATTTCTGATTTTTGCCTCTAAAAAAGTGGAATTTCTGTCTTTTTCCCCTAAAAACAAAGGTTATTTCTGTTTTTTGGCTCCAAAATAAGTTAAATTTCTGACTTATTACCCTGAAATAAGTGAAATTTCTGCAATTTTGCCCCAAAATAAGAGAAATTTCTGCCTTTTTGCCCCCAAATAAGGGGAATTTCAGCCTTTTACCTCAAAATAAGAGAAATTTCTGCATTTTTACCCCAAAATATGAAAAATTTCTGCCTTTTTGCCCCAAAATTAAAAAAATTCTGCATTTTGTAGCAAAATAAAAGAAAATTCTGCCTTTTGGCCCCAAAATATGAAAATTTCTGCTTTTTTTTCTGAAATAAGTGAAATTTCTGAAATTTTGCCCCAAAATAATTTAAATTTCTGAGTTTTGCCCTAAAATAAGGAGAATTTCTGTCTTTTTGCCCCAACATATAGGGAATTACTGCATTTTTGCGCCACAATTAGGGGAATTTCGGCAATTTTGCTCTAAAATATAGGGAATTTCTGCCTTTTTTGTCCGAAAATAATAATAATGCATACCTTTTTGCCATAAAAATGGAATTTTCTTCATTTTTGTACAAAATGAGGGGAATTTTTGCTTTTATGCCTCTAAATAAGTGGAATTTCTGTCAGTTTCCCCCAAAACAAAGGGAATTTCTGTCTTTTTTGCCCCAAAATAAGGAAAATTTCTGACTTATTACCCTGAAATAAGTGAAATTTCTGCAATTTTGCCCCAAAATTATAGAAATTTCTGTTTTTTAACTCCAAATAAGGGGAATTTCAGCATTTTACCTCAAAATAAGTGGAATTTCTGCATTTTTTCCCCAAAATATGGGAAATTTTTGCCTTTTTGCCAAAAATTAAGAAAAAATTTCTGCAATTTTGTACCAAAATATGGGAAATTTCTGCCTTTTTGCCCCAAAATAAGAAAAATTTCTGCCTTTTTTCTCTGAAATAAATGAAATTTCTCCAATTTTGTCCCAAAATAAGTGCAATTTCTGCAATTATGCCCCAAAATAAGGGAAATTTCTGGAATTTTGCCACAAAATATGTGGAATTTCTGAGTTTTGCCCCAAAATAAGCAGAATTTCTGTCTTTTTGCCCCAACATATAGGGAATTTCTGCCTTTTTGCCCCACAATTAGGTTAATTTCTGCAATTTTGTTCCAAAATACAGAGAATTTTTGCCTTTTTGCCAGAAAATTATAAGAATGCATACCTTTTTGCCATAAAAAAGGGAAATTTCTGTAATTTTGCTCCAAAATAAGGGGAATTTCTGCTTTTTGCCTCTAAATATGTGGAGTTTCTTTCTTTTTCCCCCAAAACAAAGAAAATTTCTGTCTTTTTTGCAACAAAATAAAGAAATTTTCTGACTTATTACACTGAAATAAGTGAAATTTCTGCAATTTTGCCCCAAAATAAGGGAAATTTCTGCCCTTTTGCCCCCAAATAAGAGGAATTTCACACCTTTACCTCAAAATAAGCAGAATTTCTGCATTTTTGCAACAAAATATTAGGAATTACTGCCTTTTTGCCCCAAAATAAGGAAAATTTCTGCCTTTTTTCCCTGAAATAAGTGAAATTTCTGCAATTTTGCCCCAAAATAAGAGACATCTGAAATTTTGCCCCAAAATAAGTGGAATTTCTGAGTTTTGCCCCAAAATAAGGAGAATTTCTGTCTTTTTGCCCTAACATATAGGGAAACTCTGCCTTTTTGCACCACAATTATGGGAATTTCTAGAATTTTGCTCCAAAATACGGGGAATTTTTGCTTTTTAGCCCGATAATAAGGGGAATGTATACCTTTTGCCACAAAAAAGGGAAATCTTCATTTTTGCTTCAAAATAAGGGGAATTTCTGCTTTTTTTCCTCTAAATAAGTGGAATTTCTGTCTTTTTTCTCTAAAACAAAAGGAATTTCTGTCTTTTTGCCCCAATATAAGGAAAATTTCTGAATTTTTTTCTTTAAATAAGTGAAATTTCTGCTTTTTTGCCCCCAAATAAGGGAATTTCAGACTTTTTACCCCAAAATTAGGGGAATTTCTGCATTTTTGCCCCAAAATATGGGAAATTTCTGCATTTTTGCTTCAAAATATGGGAAATTTCTGCATTTTTGCCCCAAAATAAGAAAATTTTTGCTTTTTTTCCTTGAAATAAGTGAAATTTCTGAAATTTTGCCCCAAATTAAGTGAAATTTCTGCAATTTGGCCCCAAAATAAGTGAAATTTCTGCAATTTTTCCCGAAAATAAGGTAAATTTCTGGAATTTTGCCCCAAATAAATGGAATTTCTGAGTTTTGCCCCAAAATAAGGAGAATTTCTGTCTTTTTGCTCCAACATATAGGGAATTTCTACCTTTTTGCCCGACAATTAGGGGAATTTCTGCAATTTTGCTCCAAAATACGGGGAATTTCTGCCTTTTTGCCCGAAAATAAGAAGAATGCATACCTTTTTGCCATAAAAAAGGGAAATTTCTTCATTTTTGCTCCAAAATAAGGAAAATTTCTGCTTATTTGCCTCTAAATAAGTGTAATTTCTGTTTTTTTCCCCCAAAACAGAGGGAATTTCTGTCTTTTTTGCCCCAAAATAAGGAAAATTTCTGACTTATTACCCTGAAATAAGTGAAATTTCTGCAATTTTGCCCCAAAATAAGGAAAATTTCGGCCTTTTTACCCCCAAATAAGGGGAATTTCACCATTTCTACCTCAAAATAAAGGGAATTTCTGCATTTTTGCCACAAAATATTAGGAATTTCTGCTTTTTTGCCCCAAAATAAAGAAAATTTCTGCCTTTTTTCCCTGAAATAAGTGAAATTTCTGCAATTTTGCCCCAAAATAAGTGAAATTTCTGCCTTTTTGCCCCCAAATAAGGGGAATTTTAGCCTTTTTACCTCAAAATAAGGGGAATTTCTGCATTTTTGCCCCAAAATATGGGAAATTTATGCTTTTTTGCCCCAAACTAAGAAAAATTTCTGCAATTTTGTACCAAAATAAAAGAAATTTCTGCCCTTTTGCTTCCAAATAAAAAAATTTCTACTATTTTTTTGAAAAAAGTAAAATTTCTGAAATTTTGCCCCAAAATAAGTGAAATATCTACAATTTTGCCCCAAAATAAGTGAAATTTCTGGAATTTTGTCCCAAAATAATTGGAATTTCTGAGTTTTGCCCAAAAATAAGGAGAATTTCTGTATTTTTGCCTCAACATATTGGGAATTTCTGCATTTTTGCCCCACAATTTGGGAAATTTCTGCAATTTTGCTCTAAAATAAGGGGAATTTCTGCCTTTTTGCCCAAAAATAAGAAGAATGCATACCTTTTTGCCCTTGAAAAGTGAAATTTCTTCATTTTTGCTCCAAAATAAGGGGAATTTCTGCTTTTTGCCTCTAAAAAAGTGGAATTTCTGTCTTTTTCCCCTAAAAACAAAGGTTATTTCTGTTTTTTGGCTCCAAAATAAGTTAAATTTCTGACTTATTACCCTGAAATAAGTGAAATTTCTGCAATTTTGCCCCAAAATAAGAGAAATTTCTGCCTTTTTGCCCCCAAATAAGGGGAATTTCAGCCTTTTACCTCAAAATAAGAGAAATTTCTGCATTTTTACCCCAAAATATGAAAAATTTCTGCCTTTTTGCCCCAAAATTAAAAAAATTCTGCATTTTGTAGCAAAATAAAAGAAAATTCTGCCTTTTGGCCCCAAAATATGAAAATTTCTGCTTTTTTTTCTGAAATAAGTGAAATTTCTGAAATTTTGCCCCAAAATAATTTAAATTTCTGAGTTTTGCCCTAAAATAAGGAGAATTTCTGTCTTTTTGCCCCAACATATAGGGAATTACTGCATTTTTGCGCCACAATTAGGGGAATTTCGGCAATTTTGCTCTAAAATATAGGGAATTTCTGCCTTTTTTGTCCGAAAATAATAATAATGCATACCTTTTTGCCATAAAAATGGAATTTTCTTCATTTTTGTACAAAATGAGGGGAATTTTTGCTTTTATGCCTCTAAATAAGTGGAATTTCTGTCAGTTTCCCCCAAAACAAAGGGAATTTCTGTCTTTTTTGCCCCAAAATAAGGAAAATTTCTGACTTATTACCCTGAAATAAGTGAAATTTCTGCAATTTTGCCCCAAAATTATAGAAATTTCTGTTTTTTAACTCCAAATAAGGGGAATTTCAGCATTTTACCTCAAAATAAGTGGAATTTCTGCATTTTTTCCCCAAAATATGGGAAATTTTTGCCTTTTTGCCAAAAATTAAGAAAAAATTTCTGCAATTTTGTACCAAAATATGGGAAATTTCTGCCTTTTTGCCCCAAAATAAGAAAAATTTCTGCCTTTTTTCTCTGAAATAAATGAAATTTCTCCAATTTTGTCCCAAAATAAGTGCAATTTCTGCAATTATGCCCCAAAATAAGGGAAATTTCTGGAATTTTGCCACAAAATATGTGGAATTTCTGAGTTTTGCCCCAAAATAAGCAGAATTTCTGTCTTTTTGCCCCAACATATAGGGAATTTCTGCCTTTTTGCCCCACAATTAGGTTAATTTCTGCAATTTTGTTCCAAAATACAGAGAATTTTTGCCTTTTTGCCAGAAAATTATAAGAATGCATACCTTTTTGCCATAAAAAAGGGAAATTTCTGTAATTTTGCTCCAAAATAAGGGGAATTTCTGCTTTTTGCCTCTAAATATGTGGAGTTTCTTTCTTTTTCCCCCAAAACAAAGAAAATTTCTGTCTTTTTTGCAACAAAATAAAGAAATTTTCTGACTTATTACACTGAAATAAGTGAAATTTCTGCAATTTTGCCCCAAAATAAGGGAAATTTCTGCCCTTTTGCCCCCAAATAAGAGGAATTTCACACTTTTACCTCAAAATAAGCAGAATTTCTGCATTTTTGCAACAAAATATTAGGAATTACTGCCTTTTTGCCCCAAAATAAGGAAAATTTCTGCCTTTTTTCCCTGAAATAAGTGAAATTTCTGCAATTTTGCCCCAAAATAAGAGACATCTGAAATTTTGCCCCAAAATAAGTGGAATTTCTGAGTTTTGCCCCAAAATAAGGAGAATTTCTGTCTTTTTGCCCTAACATATAGGGAAACTCTGCCTTTTTGCACCACAATTATGGGAATTTCTAGAATTTTGCTCCAAAATACGGGGAATTTTTGCTTTTTAGCCCGATAATAAGGGGAATGTATACCTTTTGCCACAAAAAAGGGAAATCTTCATTTTTGCTTCAAAATAAGGGGAATTTCTGCTTTTTTTCCTCTAAATAAGTGGAATTTCTGTCTTTTTTCTCTAAAACAAAAGGAATTTCTGTCTTTTTGCCCCAATATAAGGAAAATTTCTGAATTTTTTTCTTTAAATAAGTGAAATTTCTGCTTTTTTGCCCCCAAATAAGGGAATTTCAGACTTTTTACCCCAAAATTAGGGGAATTTCTGCATTTTTGCCCCAAAATATGGGAAATTTCTGCCCTTTTGCCCCAAAGTAAGAAAAATTTCTGCAATTTTGTACCAAAATAAAAGAAATTTCTGCCTTTTTGCGCCAAAATAAGAAAATTTATGCTTTTTTTTTCTGAAATAACTGAAATTTCTGCAATTATGCCCCAAAATAAGTGAAATTTCTGAGTTTTGCCACAAAATAAGGAGAATTTCTGTCTTTTTGCCCCAACATATAAGGAATTTCTGCCTTTTTGCCCCACAATTAGAGGAATTTCTACAATTTTGCTCCAAAATACGGGGAATTTCTGCCTTTTTGTCTGAAAATAAGAAGAATGCATACCTTTTTGCCATAAAAAAGGGAAATTTTTTCATTTTTGCTCTAAAATAAGAAGAATTTCTGCTTTTTTCCTCTAAATAATTCGAATTTCTGTTTTTTCCCCCAAAACAAATAGAATTTCTGTCTTTTTTGCCCCAAAATAAAGAAAATTTCTGATTTATTACCCTGAAATAAGTGAAATTTCTGCAATTTTGCCTCTAAATAAGAGAAATTTCTGCCTTTTTGCACCCAAATAAGGGGAATTTCCGCCTTTTTACCTCAAAATAAGGGGAATTTTTGCATTTTTACTACAAAATATGGGAAATTTCTGCCTTTTTGCCCCAAAATAAAAAAATTTCTGCTTTTTTTCCCTGAAATAAGTGAAATTTCTGAAATTTTGCCCCAAAATAAGTGAAATTTCTGCAATTTGGCCCCAAAATATGGGAAATTTCTGGAATTTTGCCCCAAAATAAGTGGAATTTCTCAGTTTTGCCCCAAAATAAGAAGAATGTCTGTCTTTTTGCCCCAACATATAGGGAATTTCTGCCTTTTTGCCCCACAATTAGGGGAATTTCTGCAATGTTGCTCAAAATACAGGGAATTTCTGCCTTTTTGCCTGAAAATAAGAAGAATGCATACCTTTTTGCCATAAAAAAGGGAAATTTCTTCATTTTTGCTTCAAAATAAGGGGAATTTCTGCCTTTTTGACTCTAAATAAGTGGAATTTCTGTCTTTTTCCCCCAAACAAAGGGAATTTCTGTCTTTTTTCTTCCAAAATAAAAAAAATTTCTTACTTATTACCCTGAAATAACTGAAATTTCTTCAATTTTGCCCCAAAATAAGGGAAATTACTGCCTTTTTGCCCCCAAATAAGGGTAATTTCAGCCTTTTTACCTCAAAATAAGGGGAATTTCTACATTTTTGCCACAAAATATTAGGAATTTCTGCTTTTTGCCCCAAAATAAGAAAAATTTCTGCCTTTTTTCCCTGAAATAAGTGAAATTTCTGCAATTTTGCCCCAAAATAAGTGAAATTTCTGCAATTTTGTTCTAAAATAAGGTAAATTTCTGGAATTTTGCCCCAAATAAGTGGAATTTCTGAGTTTTGCCCCAAAATAAGGAGAATTTCTGTCTTTTTGCCCCAACATATAGGGAATTTCTACCTTTTTGCCCGACAATTAGGGGAATTTCTGCAATTTTGCTCCAAAATACGGGGAATTTCTGCCTTTTTGCCCGAAAATAAGAAGAATGCATACCTTTTTGCCATAAAAAAGGGAAATTTCTTCATTTTTGCTCCAAAATAAGGAAAATTTCTGCTTTTTTGCCTCTAAATAAGTGGTATTTCTGTCTTTTTCCCTCAAAACAAAGGGAATTTCTGTCTTTTTTGCCCCAAAATATGGAAAATTTCTTACTTATTACCCTGAAATAAGTGAAATTTCTGCAATTTGGCCCCAAAATAAGCGAAATTTCGGCAGTTTTACCCCCAAATAAAGGGAATTTCACCCTTTTTACCTCAAAATAAAGGGAATTTCTGCATTTTTGCCACAATATATTAGGAATATCTGCCTTTTTGCCCCAAAATAAGGAAAATTTCTGCCTTTTTTCCCTGAAATAAGTGAAATTTCCGCAAGTTTGGCCCAAAATAAGTGAAATTTCTGCCTTTTTGCCCCCAAATAAGGGGAATTTTAGCCTTTTTACCTCAAGAGAAGGGGAATTTCTGCATTTTTGCCCCAAAATATGGATAATTTCTGCCTTTTTGCCCCAAAATAAGAAAAATTTCTGCAATTTTGTAACAAAATAAAAGAAATTTCTGCCTTTTTGCTTCCAAATAGAAAAATTTCTACTTTTTTTCTGAAAAAAGTGAAATTTCTCAAATTTTGCCCCAAAATAAGTGAAATTTCTACAATTTTGCCCCAAAATAGGTGAAATTTCTGGAATTTTGCCCCAAAATAAGTAAAATTTCTGTCTTTTTCCCCCAAAACAAAGGGAATTTCTGTATTTTTTGCCCCAAGATAAGGAAAATTTCTGACTTATTACCCTGAAATAAGTGAAATTGCTGCAATTTTGCCTCAAAATAAGAAAAATTTCTCCCTTTTAGCCCCCAAATAAGGGGAATTTCAGCCTTTTTACGTCAAAAAAAGGGAAATTTCTGCAGTTTTGCCCCAAAATATGGGAAATTTCTGCGTTTTTGCCCCAAAATAAGAAAAATTTCTTCAATTTTGTACCAAAATAAAAGAAATTTCTGCCTTTTTGCCCCAAAATAAAAAAAATTCTGCTTTTTTTCTGAAATAAGTGAAATTTCTGCAATTTTGCCCAAAATAAGTGAAATTTCTGCAATTTTTCCACAAAATAAGGAAAATTTCTGGAATTTTGCCTCAAAATAAGTGGTATTTCTGAGTTTTGCCACAAAATAAGGAGAATTTCTGTCCTTTTGCCCCAACATATAGGGAATTTCTGCCTTTTTGCCCCACAATTAGGGGAATTTCTCCAATTTTGCTCCAAAATACGGGGAATTTCTGCCTTTTTGTCCGAAAATAAGAAGAATGCATACCTTTTTGCCATAAAAAAGGGAAATTTCTTCATTTTTGCTCCAAAATAAGGGGAATTTCTGCATTTGCTTCTAAATAAGTGGAATTTCTGTCTTTTTCCCCCAAAACAAAGGGAATTTCTGTCTTTTTTGCCCCAAAATAAGGAAAATTTCTGACTTATTACCCTGAAATAAGTGAAATTTCTGCAATTTTGCCTCAAAATAAAGGAAATTTCTGCCTTTTTGCCCCAAAATAAGGGGAATTTCAGCCTTTTTACCTCAAAATAAGGGGAATTTCTGCTTTTTTGCCTCTAAATAAGTGGAATTTCTGTCTTTTTTCTCTAAAACAAAAGGAATTTCTGTCTTTTTGCCCCAAAATAAGGAAAATTTCTGACTTTTTTTGCTTAAATAAGTGAAATTTCTGCTTTTTTGCCCCCAAATAAGGGAATTTCAGATTTTTACCCCAAAATAAGGGGAATTTCTGCATTTTTGCCCCAAAATATGGGAATTTTCTGCCTTTTTGCCCCAAAATAAGAAAATTTCTGCTTTTTTTCTGAAATAACTGAAATTTCTGCAATTTTGTCCCAAAATAAGTGAAATTTCTGAGTTTTGCCACAAAATAAGGAGAATTTCTGTCTTTTTGCCCCAACATATAAGGAATTTCTGCCTTTTTGCCCCACAATTAGAGTAATTTCTGCCATTTTGCTCCAAAATACGGGGAATTTCTGCCTTTTTGTCTGAAAATAAGAAGAATGCATACCTTTTTGCCATAAAAAAGTAAAATTTTTTCATTTATCTCCAAAATAAGAAGAATTTCTGCTTTTTTCATCTAAATAATTCGAATTTCTGTTTTTTCCCCGAAAACAAATAGAATTTCTGTCTTTCTTGCCCCAAAATAAAGAAAATTTCTGATTTATTATCCTGAAATAAGTGAAATTTCTGCAATTTTGCCTCAAAATAAGAGAAATTTCTGCGTTTTTGCACCCAAATAAGGGGAATTTCAGCATTTTTACCTCAAAATAAGGGGAATTTCTGCATTTTTCTTCAATATATGGGAAATTTCTGCCTTTTTGCCCCAAAATAAAAAAATTTCTGCTTTTTTTCCCTGAAATAAGTGAAATTTCTGAAATTTTGCCCCAAAATAAGTGAAATTTCTGCAATTTGGCCCCAAAATATGGGAAATTTCTGGAATTTTGCCCCAAAATAAGTGGAATTTCTGAGTTTTGCCCCAAAATAAGAAGAATGTCTGTCTTTTTGCCCCAACATATAGGGAATTTCTGCCTTTTTGCCCCACAATTAGGGGAATTTCTGCAATGTTGCTCAAAATACAGGGAATTTCTGCCTTTTTGCCTGAAAATAAGAAGAATGCATAACTTTTTGCCATAAAAAAAGAGAAATATCTTCATTTTTGCTCCAAAATAAGGGGTATTTATGCCTTTTGACTCTAAATAAGTGGAATATCTGTCTTTTTCCCCTAAAACAAAGGGAATTTCTGTCTTTTTTGTTCCAAAATAAGGAAAATTTCTTACTTATTACCCTGAAGTAAGTGAAATTTCTGCAATTTTGCCCCAAAATAAGGGAAATTACTGCCTTTTTGCCCCCAAATAAGGGGAATTTCAGCCTTTTTACCTCAAAATAAGGGGAATTTCTGCATTTTTACTACAAAATATTAGGAATTTCTTTTTTTTTGCCCCAAAATAAAGAAAATTTCTGCTTTTTTTCCCTGAAATAAGTGAAATTTCTGCAATTTTGCCCCAAAATAAGTGAAATTTCTGCAATTTTGCCCTAAAATAAGGTAAATTTCTGGAATTTTGCCCCAAATAAGTGGAATTTCTGAGTTTCGCCCCAAAATAAAGAGAATTTCTGTCTTTTTGCCCCAACATAAATGGAATTTCTACCTTTTTGCCTGACAATTAGGGGAATTTCTGCAATTTTGCTCCAAAATACAAGGAATTTTGCCTTTTTGCCATAAAAAAGGGAAATTTCTTAATTTTTGCTCCAAAATAAGGAAAATTTCTGCTTTTTTGCCTCTAAATAAGTGGTATTTTGGTCTTTTTCCTCCAAAACAAAGGGAATTTCTGTCTTTTTTGCCCCAAAATAAAAAAAATTTCTGACTTATTAACCTGAAATAAGTTAAATTTCTGCAATTTTGCCCCAAAATAATGGAAATTTCGGCCTTTTTACCCCCAAATAAGGGGAATTTCACCCTTTTTACCTCAAAATAAAGGGAATTTCTTTATTTTTGCCACAAAATATTAGGAATTTCTGCCTTTTTGCCCCAAAATAAGGAAAATTTCTGCCTTTTTTCCCTGAAATAAGTGAAATTTCTGCAATTTTGGCCCAAAATAAGTGGAATTTCTGCCTTTTTGCCCCCAAATAAGGGGAATTTTAGCCTTTTTACCTCAAAATAAGGGGAATTTCTAAATTTTTGCCCCAAAATATGGGAAATTTCTGCCTTTTTGCCCCAAAATAAGAAAAATTTCTGCAATTTTGTACCAAAATAAAAGAAATTTCTGCATTTTTGCTTCGAAATAGAAAAATTTCTATTTTTTTTTCTGAAAATAAGTGAAATTTCTGAAATTTTGGCCCAATATAAGTGAAATTTCTAGAATTTTGCCTCAAAATAAGTGAAATTTCTGGAATTTTGCCCCAAAATAAGTGGAATTTCTGAGTTTTACCCCAAAATAAGGAGAATTTCTGTCTTTTTGCCCCAATATATAGGGAATTTCTCCCTTTTTGCCCCATAATTAGGGGAATTTCTGCAATTTTGCTCCAAAAGACGGGGAATTTCTGCCTTTTTGCCCGAAAATAAGAATGCATACCTTTTTGCCATAAAAAAGGAAAATTTCTTCATTTTTGCTCCAAAATAAAAGGAATTTCTGCCTTTTTGACTCTAAATAAGTGGAATTTCTGTCTTTTTCCCCCAAAACAAAGGGAATTTCTGTCTTTTTTGTTCCAAAATAAGGAAAATTTCTGACTTATTACCCTGAAGTAAGTGAAATTTCTACAATTTTGCACCCAAAAAAGGGAAATTTCTGCCTTTTTTGCCCCCAAATATAGGGAATTTCATATTTTTACCCCAAAATAAGGGGAATTTCTGCATTTTTGCCCCAAAATATGGGAATTTTCTGCCTTTTTGCCCCAAAATAAGAAAATTTCTGCTTTTTTTTCTGAAATAACTGAAATTTCTGCAATTTTGTCCCAAAATAAGTGAAATTTCTGAGTTTTGCCACAAAATAAGGAGAATTTCTGTCTTTTTGCCCCAACATATAAGGAATTTCTGCCTTTTTGCCCCACAATTAGAGTAATTTCTGCCATTTTGCTCCAAAATACGGGGAATTTCTGCCTTTTTGTCTGAAAATAAGAAGAATGCATAACTTTTTGCCATAAAAAAAGAGAAATATCTTCATTTTTGCTCCAAAATAAGGGGTATTTATGCCTTTTGACTCTAAATAAGTGGAATATCTGTCTTTTTCCCCTAAAACAAAGGGAATTTCTGTCTTTTTTGTTCCAAAATAAGGAAAATTTCTTACTTATTACCCTGAAATAAGTGAAATTTCTGCAATTTTGCCCCAAAATAAGGGAAATTACTGCCTTTTTGCCCCCAAATAAGGGGAATTTCAGCCTTTTTACCTCAAAATAAGGGGAATTTCTGCATTTTTACTACAAAATATTAGGAATTTCTTTTTTTTTGCCCCAAAATAAAGAAAATTTCTGCTTTTTTTCCCTGAAATAAGTGAAATTTCTGCAATTTTGCCCCAAAATAAGTGAAATTTCTGCAATTTTGCCCTAAAATAAGGTAAATTTCTGGAATTTTGCCCCAAATAAGTGGAATTTCTGAGTTTCGCCCCAAAATAAAGAGAATTTCTGTCTTTTTGCCCCAACATATATGGAATTTCTACCTTTTTGCCTGACAATTAGGGGAATTTCTGCAATTTTGCTCCAAAATACAAGGAATTTTGCCTTTTTGCCATAAAAAAGGGAAATTTCTTAATTTTTGCTCCAAAATAAGGAAAATTTCTGCTTTTTTGCCTCTAAATAAGTGGTATTTTGGTCTTTTTCCTCCAAAACAAAGGGAATTTCTGTCTTTTTTGCCCCAAAATAAAAAAAATTCTGACTTATTAACCTGAAATAAGTTAAATTTCTGCAATTTTGCCCCAAAATAATGGAAATTTCGGCCTTTTTACCCCCAAATAAGGGGAATTTCACCCTTTTTACCTCAAAATAAAGGGAATTTCTTTATTTTTGCCACAAAATATTAGGAATTTCTGCCTTTTTGCCCCAAAATAAGGAAAATTTCTGCCTTTTTTCCCTGAAATAAGTGAAATTTCTGCAATTTTGGCCCAAAATAAGTGGAATTTCTGCCTTTTTGCCCCCAAATAAGGGGAATTTTAGCCTTTTTACCTCAAAATAAGGGGAATTTCTGCCTTTTTGCCCCAAAATAAGAAAAATTTCTGCAATTTTGTACCAAAATAAAAGAAATTTCTGCATTTTTGCTTCGAAATAGAAAAATTTCTATTTTTTTTTTCTGAAAATAAGTGAAATTTCTGAAATTTTGGCCCAATATAAGTGAAATTTCTAGAATTTTGCCTCAAAATAAGTGAAATTTCTGGAATTTTGCCCCAAAATAAGTGGAATTTCTGAGTTTTACCCCAAAATAAGGAGAATTTCTGTCTTTTTGCCCCAATATATAGGGAATTTCTCCCTTTTTGCCCCATAATTAGGGGAATTTCTGCAATTTTGCTCCAAAAGACGGGGAATTTCTGCCTTTTTGCCCGAAAATAAGAATGCATACCTTTTTGCCATAAAAAAGGAAAATTTCTTCATTTTTGCTCCAAAATAAAAGGAATTTCTGCCTTTTTGACTCTAAATAAGTGGAATTTCTGTCTTTTTCCCCCAAAACAAAGGGAATTTCTGTCTTTTTTGTTCCAAAATAAGGAAAATTTCTGACTTATTACCCTGAAGTAAGTGAAATTTCTACAATTTTGCACCCAAAAAAGGGAAATTTCTGCCTTTTTTGCCCCCAAATATAGGGAATTTCAGCCTTTTTACCTCAAAATAAGGGGAATTTCTGCATTTTTGCCACAAAATATTAGGAATTTCTGCCTTTTTGCCCCAAAATAAGAAAATTTCTGCCTTTTTTTCCTGAAATAAGTGAAATTTCTGAAATTTTGCCCCAAAATAAGTGAAATTTCTGCAATTTGGCCCCAGAATATGGGAAATTTCTGGAATTTTGCCCCAAAATAAGTGGAATTTCTGAGTTTTGCCCCAAAATAAGAAGAATGTCTGTCTTTTTGCCCCAACATATAGGGAATTTCTGCCTTTTTGCCCCACAATTAGGGGAATTTCTGCAATGTTGCTCAAAATACAGGGAATTTCTGCCTTTTTGCCTGAAAATAAGAAGAATGCATACCTTTTTGCCATAAAAAAGGGAAATTTCTTCATTTTTGCTTCAAAATAAGGGGAATTTCTGCCTTTTTGACTCTAAATAAGTGGAATTTCTGTCTTTTTCCCCCAAAACAAAGGGAATTTCTGTCTTTTTTCTTCCAAAATAAAAAAAATTTCTTACTTATTACCCTGAAATAACTGAAATTTCTTCAATTTTGCCCCAAAATAAAGGAAATTACTGCCTTTTTGCCCCCAAATAAGGGTAATTTCAGCCTTTTTACCTCAAAATAAGGGGAATTTCTGCATTTTTGCCACAAAATATTAGGAATTTCTGCTTTTTGCCCCAAAATAAGGGAAATTTCTGCCTTTTTTCCCTGAAATAAGTGAAATTTCTGCAATTTTGCCCCAAAATAAGTGAAATTTCTGCAATTTTGTTCTAAAATAAGGTAAATTTCTGGAATTTTGCCCCAAATAAGTGGAATTTCTGAGTTTTGCCCCAAAATAAGGAGAATTTCTGTCTTTTTGCCCCAACATATAGGGAATTTCTACCCTTTTGCCCGACAATTAGGGGAATTTCTGCAATTTTGCTCCAAAATACGGGGAATTTCTGCCTTTTTGCCCGAAAATAAGAAGAATGCATACCTTTTTGCCATAAAAAAGGGAAATTTCTTCATTTTTGCTCCAAAATAAGGAAAATTTCTGCTTTTTTGCCTCTAAATAAGTGGTATTTCTGTCTTTTTCCCTCAAAACAAAGGGAATTTCTGTCTTTTTTGCCCCAAAATATGGAAAATTTCTTACTTATTACCCTGAAATAAGTGAAATTTCTGCAATTTTGCCCCAAAATAAGCGAAATTTCGGCAGTTTTACCCCGAAATAATGGGAATTTCACCCTTTTTACCTCAAAATAAAGGGAATTTCTGCATTTTTGCCACAATATATTAGGAATTTCTGCCTTTTTGCCCCAAAATAAGGAAAATTTCTGCCTTTTTTTCCCTGAAATAAGTGAAATTTCCGCAAGTTTGGCCCAAAATAAGTGAAATTTCTGCCTTTTTGCCCCCAAATAAGGGGAATTTTAGCCTTTTTACCTCAAAATAAGGGGAATTTCTGCATTTTTGCCCCAAAATATGGGAAATTTCTGCCTTTTTGCCCCAAAATAAGAAAAATTTCTGCAATTTTGTAACAAAATAAAAGAAATTTGTGCCTTTTTGCTTCCAAATAGAAAAATTTCTACTTTTTTTTCTGAAAAAAGTGAAATTTCTCAAATTTTGCCCCAAAATAAGTGAAATTTCTATAATTTTGCCCCAAAATAAGTGAAATTTCTGGAATTTTGCCCCAAAATAAGTGGAATTTCTGTCTTTTTCCCCCAAAACAGAGGGAATTTCTGTATTTTTTGCCCCAAGATAAAAAAATTTTCTGACTTATTACCCTGAAATAAGTGAAATTGCTGCAATTTTGCCTCAAAATAAGAAAAATTTCTCCATTTTTGCCCCCAAATAAGGGGAATTTCAGCCTTTTTACCTCAAAATAAAGGAAATTTCTGCTTTTTTGCCTCTAAATAAGTGGAATTTCTGTCTTTTTTCTCTAAAACAAAAGGAATTTCTGTCTTTTTGCCCCAAAATAAGGAAAATTTCTGACTTTTTTTGCTTAAATAAGTGAAATTTCTGCTTTTTTGCCCCCAAATAAGGGAATTTCATATTTTTACCCCAAAATAAGGGGAATTTCTGCATTTTTGCCCCAAAATATGGGAATTTTCTGCCTTTTTGCCCCAAAATAAGAAAATTTCTGCTTTTTTTTCTGAAATAACTGAAATTTCTGCAATTTTGTCCCAAAATAAGTGAAATTTCTGAGTTTTGCCACAAAATAAGGAGAATTTCTGTCTTTTTGCCCCAACATATAAGGAATTTCTGCCTTTTTGCCCCACAATTAGAGTAATTTCTGCAATTTTGCTCCAAAATACAGGGAATTTCTGCCTTTTTGTCTGAAAATAAGAAGAATGCACACCTTTTTGCCATAAAAAAGTAAAATTTTTTTATTTTTGCTCCAAAATAAGAAGAATTTCTGCTTTTTTCCTCTAAATAATTCGAATTTCTGTTTTTTCCCCGAAAACAAATAGAATTTCTGTCTTTCTTGCCCCAAAATAAAGAAAATTTCTGATTTATTATCCTGAAATAAGTGAAATTTCTGCAATTTTGCCTCAAAATAAGAGAAATTTCTGCGTTTTTGCACCCAAATAAGGGGAATTTCAGCATTTTTACCTCAAAATAAGGGGAATTTCTGCATTTTTCTTCAAAATATGGGAAATTTCTGCCTTTATGCCCCAAAATAAAAAAATTTCTGCTTTTTTTCCCTGAAATAAGTGAAATTTCTGAAATTTTGCCCCAAAATAAGTGAAATTTCTGCAATTTGGCCGCAAAATATGGGAAATTTCTGGAATTTTGCCCCAAAATAAGTGGAATTTCTGAGTTTTGCCCCAAAATAAGAAGAATGTCTGTGTTTTTGCCCCAACATATAGGGAATTTCTGCCTTTTTGCCCCACAATTAGGGGAATTTCTGCAATGTTGCTCAAAATACAGGGAATTTCTGCCTTTTTGCCTGAAAATAAGAAGAATGCATACCTTTTTGCCATAAAAAAAGGGAAATATCTTCATTTTTGCTCCAAAATAAGGGGTATTTCTGCCTTTTTGACTCTAAATAAGTGGTATATCTGTCTTTTTCCCCTAAAACAAAGGGAATTTCTGTCTTTTTTGTTCCAAAATAAGGAAAATTTCTTACTTATTACCCTGAAGTAATTGAAATTTCTGCAATTTTGTCCCAAAATAAGAAAAATTACCGCATTTTTGCCCCCAAATAAGGGGAATTTCAGCCTTTTTACCTCAAAATAAGGGGAATTTCTGCATTTTTACTACAAAATATTAGGAATTTCTGTTTTTTGCCCCAAAATAAGGAAAATTTCTGCTTTTTTTCCCTGAAATAAGTGAAATTTCTGCAATTTTGCCCCAAAATAAGTGAAATTTCTGCAATTTTGCCCTAAAATAAGGTAAATTTCTGAAATTTTGCCCCAAATAAGTGGAATTTCTGAGTTTCGCCCCAAAATAAAGAGAATTTCTGTCTTTTTGCCCCAACATATATGGAATTTCTACCTTTTTGCCTGACAATTAGGGGAATTTCTGCAATTTTGCTCCAAAATACAAGGAATTTTTGCCTTTTTGCCATAAAAATGGGAAATTTCTTAATTTTTGCTCCAAAATAAGGAAAATTTCTGCTTTTTTGCCTCTAAATAAGTGGTATTTTGGTCTTTTTCCTCCAAAACAAAGGGAATTTTTGTCTTTTTTGCCCCAAAATAAAAAAAATTTCTGACTTATTAACCTGAAATAAGTTAAATTTCTGCAATTTTGCCCCAAAATAATGGAAATTTCGGCCTTTTTACCCCCAAATAAGGGGAATTTCACCCTTTTTACCTCAAAATAAAGGGAATTTCTTTATTTTTGCCACAAAATATTAGGAATATCTGCCTTTTTGCCCCAAAATAAGGAAAATTTCTGCCTTTTTTCCCTGAAATAAGTGAAATTTCTGCAATTTTGGCCCAAAATAAATGGAATTTCTGCCTTTTTGCCCCCAAATAAGGGGAATTTTAGCCTTTTTACCTCAAAATAAGGGGAATTTCTAAATTTTTGCCCCAAAATATGGGAAATTTCTGCCTTTTTGCCCCAAAATAAGAAAAATTTCTGAAAATTTGTACCAAAATAAAAGAAATTTCTGCATTTTTGCTTCGAAATAGAAAAATTTCTATTTTTTTTCTGAAAATAAGTGAAATTTCTGAAATTTTGGCCCAAAATAAGTGAAATTTCTAGAATTTTGCCCCAAAATAAGTGAAATTTCTGGAATTTTGCCTTAAAATATGTGGAATTTCTGAGTTTTGCTTCAAAATAAGAAGAATTTCTGTCTTTATGCCATAAAATATAGGGAATTTCTGCCTTTTTACCCCACAATTAGAGGAATTTCTGCAATTTTGCTCCAAAATACGGGAAATTTCTGGTTTTTGCCCGAAAATAAGAAGAATGCATACCTTTTTGCCATAAAAAAGGAAAATTTCTTCATTTTTGCTCCAAAATAAAAGGAATTTCTGCCTTTTTGACTCTAAATAAGTGGAATTTCTGTCTTTTTCCCCAAAAACAAAGGGAATTTCTGTCTTTTTTGTTCCAAAATAAGGAAAATTTCTGACTTATTACCCTGAAGTAAGTGAAATTTCTACAATTTTGTCCCCAAAAAAGGGAAATTTCTGCCTTTTTTGCCCCCAAATATAGGGAATTTCAGCCTTTTTACCTCAAAATAAGGGGAATTTCTGCATTTTTGCCACAAAATATTAGGAATTTCTGCCTTTTTGCCCCAAAATAAGGAAAATTTCTGCCTTTTTTTCCTGAAATAAGTGAAATTTCTGAAATTTTGCCCCAAAATAAGTGAAATTTCTGCAATTTTGTCCCAAAATAAGGGAAATTTCTGCAATTTTGTACCAAAATAAAAGAAATTTCTGCCCTTTTGCTTCCAAATAAGAAAATTTCTGCTTTTTTTCTGAAATAAGTGAAATTTCTGAAATTTTTCCCCAAAATAAGTGAAATTTCTACAATTTTGCCCCAAAATAAGTGAAATTTCTGGAATTTTGCCTCAAAATAATTGGAATTTCATAGTTTTGACCCAAAATAAGGAGAATTTCTGTCTTTTTGCCTCAACATATAGGAAATTTCTGATTTTTGCCCCACAATTATGGCAATTTCTGCAATTTTGCTCCAAAATACAGGGAATTTCTGCCTTTTTGCACGAAAATAAGAAGAATGCATACCTTTTTGCCATAAAAAAGGAAAATTTCTTCATTTTTGCTCCAAAATAAGGGGAATTTCTGCTTTTATGCCTCTAAATATGTGGAATTTCTGTCTTTGTCCCACAATACAAATAGAATTTCGGTCTTTTTGCTCCAAAATAAGGAAAATTTGTGACTTATTACCCAAATAAGTTAAATTTCTGCAATTTTGCCCCAAAATAAGTGAAATTTCTACAATTTTGCCCCAAAATAAGTGAAATTTCTGGAATTTTGCCCCAAAATAAGTGGAATTTCTGAGTTTTGCCCCAAAATAAGGAGAATCTCTGTCTTTTTGCCTCAACATATAGGGAATTTCTGCCTTTTTGCCCCACAATTAGGGGAATTTCTGCAATTTTGCTCCAAAATACTGGGAATTTCTGCCTTTTTGCCCGAAAATAAGAATGCATAACTTTTTGCCATAAAAAAGGAAAATTTCTTCATTTTTGCTCCAAAATAAAGGGAATTTTTGCTTTTTTGCCTCTAAATAAGTGGAATTTCTGTCTTTTTCCCCCAAAACAAAGGTAATTTCTGTCTCTTTTGCCCAAAAATAAGGAAAATTTCTGACTTATTACCCTGAAGTAAGTGAAATTTATGCAATTTTGCCCCAAAAAAAGGGGACTTTCTGCTTTTTTGTCTCTAAATAAGTGGAATTTATGTATTTTTCCGCCAAAACAAAGGGAATTTCTGTCTTTTTTGCGCAAAATAAGGAAAATTTCTGACTTATTACCATGAAATAAGGGAAATTTCTGGAATTTTGCCCCAAATAAGAGAAATTTCTGCCTTTTTGCCCGAAAATAAGAAGAATGCATAACTATTTGCCATAAAAAAGGAAAATTTCTTCATTTTTGCTCCAAAATAAAGAGAATTTTTGCTTTTATGCCTCTAAATATGTGGAATTTCTGTCTTTGTCCCCCAAAACAAAGGGAATTTCTGTATTTTTGCCTCAAAATAAAGAAAATTTTTTACTTATTACCCTGAAATAAGTGAAATTTCTGCAATTTTTCCCCAAAATAAGGGAAATTTCTCCCTTTTTGCCCTCAAATAACGGAAATTTCAGCCTTTTTACCTCAAAATAAGAAGAAGTTCTGCATTTTGCCCCAAAATATGGGAAATTTCTGCCTTTTTGCCCAAAATAAAAAAATTTTCTGCAATTTTGTACCAAAATAAAAGAAAATTTTGCCTTTTTGCCCCAGAAGAAGAAAATTTCTGCTTTTTTTCCCTTAAATAACTGAAATTTCTGCAATTTTGCCCCAAAATAAGTGAAATTTCTGCAATTTTGCCCCAAAATAAGAGAAATTTCTGGAATTTTGCCTTAAAATATGTGGAATTTCTGAGTTTTGCTTCAAAATAAGAAGAATTTCTGTCTTTATGCCATAAAATATAGGGAATTTCTGCCTTTTTACCCCACAATTAGAGGAATTTCTGCAATTTTGCTCCAAAATACGGGAAATTTCTGGTTTTTGCCCGAAAATAAGAAGAATGCATACCTTTTTGCCATAAAAAAGGAAAATTTCTTCATTTTTGCTCCAAAATAAAAGGAATTTCTGCCTTTTTGACTCTAAATAAGTGGAATTTCTGTCTTTTTCCCCAAAAACAAAGGGAATTTCTGTCTTTTTTGTTCCAAAATAAGGAAAATTTCTGACTTATTACCCTGAAGTAAGTGAAATTTCTACAATTTTGTCCCCAAAAAAGGGAAATTTCTGCCTTTTTTGCCCCCAAATATAGGGAATTTCAGCCTTTTTACCTCAAAATAAGGGGAATTTCTGCATTTTTGCCACAAAATATTAGGAATTTCTGCCTTTTTGCCCCAAAATAAGGAAAATTTCTGCCTTTTTTTCCTGAAATAAGTGAAATTTCTGAAATTTTGCCCCAAAATAAGTGAAATTTCTGCAATTTTGTCCCAAAATAAGGGAAATTTCTGCAATTTTGTACCAAAATAAAAGAAATTTCTGCCCTTTTGCTTCCAAATAAGAAAATTTCTGCTTTTTTTCTGAAATAAGTGAAATTTCTGAAATTTTTCCCCAAAATAAGTGAAATTTCTACAATTTTGCCCCAAAATAAGTGAAATTTCTGGAATTTTGCCTCAAAATAATTGGAATTTCATAGTTTTGACCCAAAATAAGGAGAATTTCTGTCTTTTTGCCTCAACATATAGGAAATTTCTGCCTTTTTGCCCCACAATTATGGCAAATTCTGCAATTTTGCTCCAAAATACAGGGAATTTCTGCCTTTTTGCACGAAAATAAGAAGAATGCATACCTTTTTGCCATAAAAAAGGAAAATTTCTTCATTTTTGCTCCAAAATAAGGGGAATTTCTGCTTTTATGCCTCTAAATATGTGGAATTTCTGTCTTTGTCCCCCAATACAAATAGAATTTCGGTCTTTTTGCTCCAAAATAAGGAAAATTTGTGACTTATTACCCAAATAAGTTAAATTTCTGCAATTTTGCCCCAAAATAAGTGAAATTTCTACAATTTTGCCCCAAAATAAGTGAAATTTCTGGAATTTTGCCCCAAAATAAGTGGAATTTCTGAGTTTTGCCCCAAAATAAGGAGAATCTCTGTCTTTTTGCCTCAACATATAGGGAATTTCTGCCTTTTTGCCCCACAATTAGGGGAATTTCTGCAATTTTGCTCCAAAATACTGGGAATTTCTGCCTTTTTGCCCGAAAATAAGAATGCATAACTTTTTGCCATAAAAAAGGAAATTTTCTTCATTTTTGCTCCAAAATAAAGGGAATTTTTGCTTTTTTGCCTCTAAATAAGTGGAATTTCTGTCTTTTTCCCCCAAAACAAAGGTAATTTCTGTCTCTTTTGCCCAAAAATAAGGAAAATTTCTGACTTATTACCCTGAAGTAAGTGAAATTTATGCAATTTTGCCCCAAAAAAAAGGGGACTTTCTGCTTTTTTGTCTCTAAATAAGTGGAATTTATGTATTTTTCCGCCAAAACAAAGGGAATTTCTGTCTTTTTTGCGCAAAATAAGGAAAATTTCTGACTTATTACCATGAAATAAGGGAAATTTCTGGAATTTTGCCCCAAATAAGAGAAATTTCTGCCTTTTTGCCCAAAAATAAGAAGAATGCATAACTATTTGCCATAAAAAAGGAAAATTTCTTCATTTTTGCTCCAAAATAAAGAGAATTTTTGCTTTTATGCCTCTAAATATGTGGAATTTCTGTCTTTGTCCCCCAAAACAAAGGGAATTTCTGTATTTTTGCCTCAAAATAAAGAAAATTTTTTACTTATTACCCTGAAATAAGTGAAATTTCTGCAATTTTTCCCCAAAATAAGGGAAATTTCTCTCTTTTTGCCCTCAAATAACGGAAATTTCAGCCTTTTTACCTCAAAATAAGAAGAATTTCTGCATTTTGCCCCAAAATATGGGAAATTTCTGCCTTTTTGCCCAAAATAAAAAAATTTTCTGCAATTTTGTACCAAAATAAAAGAAAATTTTGCCTTTTTGCCCCAGAAGAAGAAAATTTCTGCTTTTTTTCCCTTAAATAACTGAAATTTCTGCAATTTTGCCCCAAAATAAGTGAAATTTCTGCAATTTTGCCCCAAAATAAGAGAAATTTCTGGAATTTTGCCTTAAAATATGTGGAATTTCTGAGTTTTGCTTCAAAATAAGAAGAATTTCTGTCTTTATGCCATAAAATATAGGGAATTTCTGCCTTTTTACCCCACAATTAGAGGAATTTCTGCAATTTTGCTCCAAAATACGGGAAATTTCTGGTTTTTGCCCGAAAATAAGAAGAATGCATACCTTTTTGCCATAAAAAAGAAAAATTTCTTCATTTTTGTTCCAAAATAAGGGGAATTTCTGCTTTTTTGCCTCTAAATAAGTGGAATTTCTGTCTTTTTCCCCCAAAACAAAGGGAATTCCTGTCTTTTTTGCCCCAAATTAAAAAAAATTTCTGACTTATTACCCTGACATAAGTGAAATTTCTCCAATTTTGCCCCAAAATAAGTGAAATTTCTGCAATTTTGCCCCAAAATAAGGAAAATTTCTGACTTATTACCCTGAAATAAGTGAAATTTCTGCAATTTTGCCCCAAAATAAGGGAAATTTCTGCCTTTTTGCCCCCAAATAAGGGGAATTTCAGCCTTTTTCCTCAAAATAAGAATTTCTGCATTTTTGCCCCAAAATATGGTAAATTTCTGCATTTTTGCTCCAAAATAAGAAAAATTTCTGCAATTTTGTACCAAAATAAATGAAATGTCTGCCTTTTTGCCCCAAAATAAGAAAATTTCTGCTTTTTTTTCTGAAATAAGTGAAATTTTTGCAATTTTGCCCCAAAATAGGTGAAATTTCAGCAATTTTGCCCCAAAATAAGTGGAATTTCTGAGTTTTGCCCGAAAATAAGGAGGATTTCTGTCTTTTTGCACTAACATATAAGGAATTTCTGCCTTTTTGCCCCACAATTAGGGGAATTTCTACAATTTTGCTCCAAAATACGGGGAATTTCTGCTTTTTAGCCTAAAATAAGGGGAATGTATACCTTTTGCTACAAAAAAGGGAAATTTCTTCATTTTTGCTAAAAAATAAAAGGAATTTCTGCTTTTTTGCCTCTAAAAAAGTGGAATTTCTGTGTTTTCCCCACAAAACAAAGGGAATTTCTGTGTTTTTTGCCCAAAATAATGAAAATTTATGACTTATTACCCTGAAATAAGTGAAATTTCTGCAATTTTGCCCCAAAATAAGGGAAATTTCTGCCTTTTTGCCCCCAAATAAGGGGAATTTCAGCCTTTTTCCTCAAAATAAGAATTTCTGCATTTTTGCCCCAAAATATGGGAAATTTCTGCATTTTTGCTCCAAAATAAGAAAAATTTCTGCAATTTTGTACCAAAATAAATGAAATTTCTGCCTTTTTGCCCCCAAATAAGGGGAATTTCAGCCTTTTTCCTCAAAATAAGAATTTCTGCATTTTTGCCCCAAAATATGGGAAATTTCTGCATTTTTGCTCCAAAATAAGAAAAATTTCTGCAATTTTGTACCAAAATAAATGAAATGTCTGCCTTTTTGCCCCAAAATAAGAAAATTTCTGCTTTTTTTTCTGAAATAAGTGAAAATTTTGCAATTTTGCCCCAAAATAGGTGAAATTTCAGCAATTTTGCCCCAAAATAAGTCGAATTTCTGAGTTTTGCCCGAAAATAAGGAGGATTTCTGTCTTTTTGCACTAACATATAAGGAATTTCTGCCTTTTTGCCTCACAATTAGGGGAATTTCTACAATTTTGCTCCAAAATACAGGGAATTTCTGCTTTTTAGCCTAAAATAAGGGGAATGTATACCTTTTGCTAAAAAAAAGGTAAATTTCTTCATTTTTGCTAAAAAATAAAAGGAATTTCTGCTTTTTTGCCTCTAAAAAAGTGGAATTTCTGTGTTTTCCCCACAAAACAAAGGGAA
The DNA here is from genome assembly GCF_963924665.1 of Micromys minutus. Lineage (NCBI taxonomy): Eukaryota > Metazoa > Chordata > Mammalia > Rodentia > Muridae > Micromys > Micromys minutus. The sequence continues at coordinate 1,372,134 of NW_027667727.1, forward strand.
TTTCTCTGTTTTTTGCCCAAAATAAGGAAAATTTATGACTTATTACCCTGAAATAAGTGAAATTTCTGCAATTTTGCCCCAAAATAAGGGAAATTTCTGCCTTTTTGCCCCCCAATAAGGGGAATTTCAGCCTTTTTCCTCAAAATAAGAATTTCTGCATTTTTGCCCCAAAATATGGGAAATTTCTGCATTTTTGCTCCAAAATAAGAAAAATTTCTGCAATTTTGTACCAAAATAAATGAAATTTCTGCCTTTTTGCCCCAAAATAAGAAAATTTCTGCTTTTTTTTTTCTGAAATAAGTGAAATTTCTGCAATTTTGCCCCAAAATAGGTGAAATTTCAGCAATTTTCCCCCAAAATAAGGGAAATTTCTGGAATTTTGCCCTAAAATAAGTAAACTTCTGAGTTTTGCCCGAAAATAAGGAGAATTTCTGTCTTTTTGCACCAACATATAGGGAATTTCTGCCTTTTTGTTCCACAATTAGGGGAATTTCTGCAATTTTCCTCCAAAATACGGGGAATTTCTGCCTTTTTGCCCAAAAATAAAAAGAATGCATACCTTTTTGCCATAAAAAAGGGAAATTTCTCCATTTGTTCCCCAAATAAGAGGAATTTCTGCATTTTTGACTCTAAATAAGTTGAATTTCTGTCTTTTTCCCCCAAAACAAAGGAAATTTCTGTCCTTTTAGCTTCAAAATAAAAAAAAATTCTGACTTATTACCCTGAAATAAGTGAAATTTCTGCAATTTTGCCCCAAAATAAGGGAAATTACTGCCTTTTTGCCCTCAAATAAGGGGAATTTCAGCCTTTTTACCTCAAAATAAGGGGAATTTCTAGATTTTTGCCACAAAATATTAGGAATTTCTGCCTTTTTGCCCCAAAATAAGGAAAATTTCTGCCTTTTTTTCCTGAAATAAGAGAAATTTCTGCAATTTTGCCCCAAAATAAGTGAAATTTCTTTAATTTTGCCCCTAAAATAATGGAAATTTCTTGAATTTTGCCCCAAAATAAGTGGAATTTCTGAGTTTTGCCCCAAAATAAGGAGAATTTCTGTCTTTTTGCCCTAACATATAGGAAATTTCTGCCTTTTTGCCCCACAATTAGGAGAATTTCTGCAATTTTGCTCCAAAATACGGGGAATTTCTTCCTTTTTGCTCGATAATAAGAAGAATGCATACCTTTTTGCCATAAAAAAGTGAAATTTTTGCAATTTTGCTCCAAAAGAAGGGAAATTTCTGCTTTTTTGCCTCTAAATATGTGGAATTTCTGTCTTTTTCCCCGAAAACAAAGGGAATTTCTGTCTTTTTTGCCCCAAAATAAGGAAAATTTCTGCCTTTTTGCCCCCAAAGAAGGGGAATATCAGCCTTTTTACCTCAAAATAAGGGGAATTTCTGCATTTTTGCCACAAAATATTAGGAATTTCTGTTTTTTTGCCCCAAAATAAGAAAATTTCTGCATTTTTTTTCCTGAAATAAGTGAAATTTCTGCAATTTTGCCCCAAAATAAGTGAAATTTCTTCAATATTGCCCCCAAAATAATGGAAATTTCTTGAATTTTGCCCCAAAATAAGTGGAATTTCTGAGTTTTGCCCCAAAATAAAGAGAATTTCTGTCTTTTTGCCCTAACATATAGGAAATTTCTGCCTTTTTGCCCCACAATTAGGGGAATTTCTGCAATTTTGCTCCAAAATACGGGGAATTTCTGCCTTTTTGCTCGATAATAAGAAGAATGCATACCTTTTTGCCATAAAAAAGGGAAATTTTTGCAATTTTGCTCCAAAATAAGGGAAATTTCTGCTTTTTTGCCTCTAAATATGTGGAATTTCTGTCTTTTTCCCCAAAAACAAAGGGAATTTCTGTCTTTTTTGCCCCAAAATAAGGAAAATTTCTGCCTTTTTGCCCCCAAAGAAGGGGAATATTAGCCTTTTTACCTCAAAATAAGGGGAATTTCTGCATTTTTGCCACAAAATATTAGGAATTTCTGTTTTTTTGCCCAAAAATAAGGAAAATTTCTGCCTTTTTTCCCTGAAATAAGTGAATTTTCTGCAATTTTGCCCCAAAATAAGTGAAATTTCTGCAATTTTGCCCCAAAATAAGGGAAATTTCTGGAATTTTGCCCCAAAATAAGAGAAATTTCTGCTTTTTGACCTCAAATGAGGAGAATTTCAGCATTTTTACCTCAAAATATAAGGAATTTCTGCATTTTTGCCCCAAAATATGGGAAATTTCTGCCTTTTTGCCCCAAATTAAGAAAAATTTCTGCAATTTTGTACCAAAATAAAAGAAATTTCTGCCTTTTTGCCCCAAAATAAGAAAATTTTGCTTTTTTTCTGAAATAAATGAAATTTCTGCAATTTTGCCTCAAAATATTTTAAATTTCTGAATTTTGCCCTAAAATAAGGAGAATTTCTGTCTATTTGCCCCAACATATAGGGAATTTCTGCCTTTTTGACCACAATTAGGGGAATGTCTGCAATTTTGCTCCAAAATACGGGGAATTTCTGCCTTTTTGCCCGAAAATAAGAATGCATACCTTTTTGCCATAAAATAGGAAAATTTCTTCATTTTTGCTCCAAAATAAGGGGAATTTCTGCCTTTTTGACTCTAAATAAGTGGAATTTCTGTCTTTTCCCCCAAAACAAAGGGAATTTCTGTCTTTTTTGTTCCAAAATAAGGAAAATTTCTGACTTATTACCCTGAAGTAAGTGGAATTTCTACAATTTTGCCCCAAAAAAAGGGAAATTTCTGCCTTTTTGCCCCCAAATAAGGGGAATTTCAGCCTTTTTACCTCAAAATAAGGGGAATTTCTGCATTTTTGCCACAAAATATTAGGAATTTCTGCCTTTTTGCCCCAAAATAAGGAAAATTTCTGCCTTCTTTTTCAGAAATAAGTGAAATTTCTGAAATTTTGCCCCAAAATAAGTGAAATTTCTGCAATTTTGCCCCAAAATAAAGGAAATTTCTGGAATATTGTACCAAAATAAAAAAAATTTCTGCCTTTTTGCTTCAAAATTAGAAAATTTCTGCTTTTTTTCTGAAATAAGTGAAATTTCTGAAATTTTTCCCCAAAATAAGTGAAATTTCTACAATTTTGCCCCAAAATAAGTGAAATTTCTGGAATTTTGCCTCAAAATAATTGGAATTTCTGAGTTTTGACCCAAAATAAGGAGAATTTCTGTCTTTTTGCCTCAACATATAGGGAATTTCTGCCTTTTTGCCCCACAATTAGGGCAATTTCTGCAATTTTGCTCCAAAATACGGGGAATTTCTGCCTTTTTGCCCGAAAATAAGAAGAATGCATACCTTTTTGCCATAAAAAAGGAAAATTTCTTCGTTTTTGCTCTAAAATAAGGGGATTTTCTGCTTTTATGCCTCTAAATATGTAGAATTTCTGTCTTTGTCCCCTAATACAAATAGAATTTCTGTCTTTTTGCCCCAAAATAAGGAAAATTTCTGACTTATTACCCTGAAATAAGTTAAATTTCTGCAATTTTGCCCCAAAATAAGTGAAATTTCTGCAATTTTGCCCCAAAATAAGTGAAATATCTGAAATTTTGCCCCAAAATAAGTGGAATTTCTGAGTTTTGACCAAAAATATGGAGAATTTCTGTCTTTTTGCCCCAACATATAGGGAATTTCTGCATTTTTGCCCCACAATTAGGGGAATTTCTGCAATTTTGCTCCAAAATACGGGTAATTTCTTCCTTTTTGCGCGAAAATAAGTAGAATGCATAACTTTTTGCCATAAAAAAGGGAAATTTTTGCAATTTTGCTCCAAAATAAGGGGAATTTTTGCTTTTCTGCCTCTAAATAACTGGAATTTCTGTCTTTTTCCCCCAAAACAAAGGTAATTTCTGTCTTTTTTGCCCAAAAATAAGGAAAATTTCTGACTTATTACCCTGAAGTAAGTGAAATTTATGCAATTTTGCCCCAAAATAAGGGGAATTTCTGCTTTTTTGTCTCTAAATAAGTGGAATTTATGTATTTTTTCCCCCAAAACAAAGGGAATTTCTGTCTTTTTTGCGCAAAATAAGGAAAATTTCAGACTTATTACTATGAAATAAGGGAAATTTCTGTAATTTTGCCCCAAATAAGGGAAATTTCTGCCTTTTTGCCCCCAAATAAGGGGGATTTTAGCCTTTTTACCTCAAAATAAGGGGAATTTCTGCAATTTTGCTACAAAATATTAGGAATTTCTGCATTTTTGCCCCAAAATAAAAAAAAATTTCTGCCTTTTTTACTGAAATAAGTAAAATTTCTGCAATTTTGCCCCAAAATAAGTGAAATTTCTGCAATTTTGTCCCAAAATAAGGGAAATCTCTGGAATTTTGCCCCAAAATAAGTGGAAGTTCTGAGTTTTGCCCCAAAATAAGGAGAATTTCTGTTTTTTGCCCTAACATATAGGGAATTTCTGCCTTTTTGCCCCACAATAAGAGGAATTTCTGCAATTTTTCTCCAAAATATGGGGAATTTCTGCCTTTTTGCCCGAAAGTAAGAATGCATAGCTTTTTGCCATAAAAAGGGAAATTTCTTCATTTTTGCTCCTAAATAAGGGGAATTTCTGCTTTTTTTGCATCTAAATAAGTGGAATTTCTGTCTTTTTCCCCCAAAACAAAATGAATTTCTGTCTTTTTTGCCCCAAAATAAGGAAAATTTCTGACTTATTACCCTGAAATAAGTGAAATTTCTGCAATTTTGCCCTAAAATAAGGGAAATTTCTGCCTTTTTGGCCCCCAAATAAAGGGAATTTCAGCCTTTTTACCTCCAAATAAGGGGAATTTCTGCATTTTTGCCACAAAATATTAGGAATTTCTGCCTTTTTGCCCCAAAATAAAAAAAATTTCTGCCTTTTTTCCCTGAAATAAGTGAAATTTCTGCAATTTTGCCTCAAAATAAGTGAAATTTCTGCAATTTTGCCCCAAAATAAGGGAAATTTCTGGAATTTTGCCCAAAAATAAGTGGAATTTCTGAGTTTTGCTTCAAAATAAGAAGAATATCTGTCTTTTTGCACTAATATATATGGAATTTCTGCCTTTTTGCCCCACAATTAGGGGAATTTCTGCAATTTTGCTCCAAAATAAGGGGAATTTCTGCTTTTTTGCCCGAAAATAAAAAGAATGCATACATTTTGGCCATAAAAATAGAGAAATTTCTTCATTTTTGCTCCAAAATAAGGGGAATTTCTGCTTTTTTGCCTTTAAATAAGTAGAATTTCTGTCTCTTTCTCCCAAAACAAAGGAAATTTCTGTCCTTTTAGCCCCAAAATAAGGAAAATTTCTGACTTATTACCCTGAAAGAAGTGAAATTTCTGCAATATTGCCCGAAAATAAGGGAAATTTCTGTCTTTTTGCCACCAAATAAGGGGAATTTCAGCCTTTTTCCTCAAAATAAGAATTTCTGCATTTTTGCCCCAAAATATGGGAAATTTCTGCATTTTTGCTCCAAAATAAGAAAAATTTCTGCAATTTTGCCCCAAAATAAGTGAAATTTCTGCAATTTTGTACAAAAATAAAAGAAATTTCTGCCTTTTTGCTTCCAAATAAGAAAATTTCTGCTTTTTTTTCTGAAATAAGTGAAATTTCTGAAATTTTGCCCCAAAATAAGTGAAATTTCTACAATTTTGCCCCAAAATAAGTGAAATTTCTGGAATTTTGCCTCAAAATAAGTGGAATTTCTGAGTTTTGACCCAAAATAAGAATTTCTGTCTTTTTGCCCCACAATTATGGGAATTTCTGCAATTTTGCTCCAAAATACAGGGAATTTCTGCCCTTTAGCCCGAAAATAAGAAGAATGCATAAATTTTTGCCATAAAAAAGGAAAATTTCTTCATTTTTGCTCTAAAATAAGGGAAATTTCTTCTTTTATGCCTCAAATATGTGGAATTTCTGTCTTTGTCCCCCAAAACAAAGGGAATTTCTGTATTTTTGCCCCAAAATAAGGAAAATTTCTGACTTATTACCCTGAAATAAGTGAAATTTCTGCAATTTTTCCCCAAAATAAGGGAAATTTCTCCCTTTTTGCCCCCAAATAACGGGTATTTCAGCCTTTTTACCTCAAAATAAGGGGAATTTCTGCATTTTTGCCCCAAAATATGGGAAATTTCTGCCTTTTTGCCCAAAATAAAAAAATTTTCTGCAATTTTGTACCAAAATAAAAGAAATTTTTGCCTTTTTGCCCCAGAAGAAGAAAATTTCTGCTTTTTTTAACTTAAATAAGTGAAATTTCTGCAATTTTGCCCCAAAATAAGTGAAATTTCTGCAATTTTGCCCCAAAATAAGGGAAATTTCTGGAATTTTGCCTTAAAATAAGTGGAATTTCTGAGTTTTGCCCCAAAATAAGGAGAAATTCTGTCTTTATGCCCCAAAATATAGGGAATTTCTGCCTTTTTGCCTCACAATTAGAGGAATTTCTGCAATTTTGCTCCAAAATACGGGAAATTTCTGGTTTTTGCCCGAAAATAAGAAGAATGCATACCTTTTTGCCATAAAAAAAAGAATTTTCTTCATTTTTGCTCCAAAATAAGGGGAATTTCTGCTTTTTGCCTCTAAATATGTGGAATTTCTGTCTTTTTCCCCCAAAACAAAGGGAATTTCTGTCTTTTTTGCCCCAAAATAAAAAAAATTTCTGACTTATTACCCTGACATAAGTGAAATTTCTCCAATTTTCCCCCAAAATAAGTGAATTTTCTGCAATTTTGCCCCAAAATAAGGAAAATTTCTGCCTTTTTACCCTGAAATATGTGAAATTTCTGCAATTTTGCCCCAAAATAAGGGAAATGTCTGCCTTTTTGCCCCCAAATAGGGGAATTTCATCCTTTTTACCTCAAAAAAAGGGGAATTTCTGCATTTTTGCCCTAAAATATGCGAAATTTCTACCTTTTTGCCCCAAAATAAGAAAAATTTCTGAAATTTTTTACCAAAATATAAGAAATTTCTGCCTTTTTGCCCCAAAATAAAATAATTTCTGATTTTTTTTCCTATAAATAAGTGAAATTTCTGGAATTTTGCCCCAAAATAAGTGAAATTTCTACAATTTTCCCCAAAATAAGGGAAATTTCTGGAATTTTGCCCCAAAATAATTGGAATTTTTGGGTTTTTCCCCAAAATCAGGAGAATTTCTGTCTTTTTGCAGTAACATATAGGGAATTTCTGCCTTTTTGCCCCACAATTAGGGGAATTTCTGCAATTTTGCTTCAAAATACGGGAAATATCTGCTTTTTAGCCGGAAAATAAGGGGAATGTATACCTTTTGCCACATAAAAGGGAAATTTCTTCATTTTTCTAAAAAATGAAAGAAATTTCTGCTTTTTTGCCTCTAAAAAAGTGGAATTTCTGTGTTTTCCCCACAAAACAAAGGGAATTTCTGTGTTTTTTGCCCAAAATAAAGAAAATTTCTGACTTACTACCCTGAAATAAGTGAAATTTCTGCAATTTTGCCCCAAAATAAGGGAAATTTCTGCCTTTTTGCCCCCAAATGAGGGGAATTTCAGCCTTTTTCCTCAAAATAAAAAGAATTTCTGCATTTTTGCCCCAAAATATGGGAAATTTCTGCATTTTTGCTCCAAAATAAGAAAAATTTCTGCAATTTTGTACCAAAATAAAAGAAATTTCTGCCTTTTTGCCCCAAAATAAGAAAATTTCTGCTTTTTTTTTTCTGAAATAAGTGAAATTTCTGCAATTTTGCCCCAAAATAGGTGAAATTTCAGCAATTTTGCCACAAAATAAGGGAAATTTCTGGAATTTTGCCCTAAAATAAGTAAACTTCTTAGTTTTGCCCGAAAATAAGGAGAATTTCTGTCTTTTTGCCCCAACATATAGGGAATTTCTGCCTTTTTGTTCCACAATTAGGAAAATTTCTGCAATTTTGCTCCAAAATACGGGGAATTTCTGCCTTTTTGCCCAAAAATAAGAAAAATGCATACCTTTTTGCCATAAAAAGGGAAATTTCTTCATTTTTTCCCCAAATAAGTGGAATTTCTGCATTTTTGACTCTAAATAAGTAGAATTTCTGTCTTTTTCCCCCAAAACAAAGGAAATTTCTGTCCTTTTAGCCCCAAAATAAGGAAAATTTCTGAATTATTATCCTGAAATAAGTGAAATTTCTGCAATTTTGCCCCAAAATAAGGGAAATTTCTGCGTTTTTGCCCTCAAATAAGGAAAATTTCAGCTTTTTTACCTCAAAATAAGGGGAATTTCTAGATTTTTGCCACAAAATATTAGGAATTTCTGCCTTTTTGCCCCAAAATAAGGAAAATTTCTGCCTTTTTTCCCTGAAATTAGTGAAATTTCTGCAATTTTGCCCCAAAATAAGTGAAATTTCTTCAATTTTGCCCCAAAATAATGGAAATTTCTTGAATTTTGCCCCAAAATAAGTGGAATTTCTGAGTTTTGCCCCAAAATAAGGAGAATTTCTGTCTTTTTGCCCTAACATATAGGGAATTTCTGCCTTTTTGCCCCAGAATTAGGGGAATTTCTGCAATTTTGCTCCAAAATACGGGGAATTTCTGCCTTTTTGCCCCAAAATAAGAAAAATTTCTGATTTATTACCCTGAAATAAGTGAAATTTCTGCAATTTTGCCTCTAAATAAGAGAAATTTCTGCCATTTTGCACCCAAATAAGGGGAATTTCATCCTTTTTACCTCAAAATAAGGGGAATTTCTGCATTTTTGCTTCAAAATATGGGAAATTTCTGCCTTTTTGCCCCAAAATAAAAAAATTTCTGCTTTTTTTCCTGAAATAAGTGAAATTTCTGAAATTTTGCCCCAAAATAAATGGAATTTCTGAGTTTTGCCCCAAAATAAGAAGAATGTCTGTCTTTTTGCCCCAACATATAGGGAATTTCTGCCTTTTTGCCTCACAATTAGGGGAATTTCTGCAATGTTGCTCAAAATACAGGGAATTTCTGCCTTTTTGCCTGAAAATAAAAAGAATGCATACCTTTTTGCCATAAAAAAAGGGAAATTTCTTCATTTTTGCTCCAAAATAAGGGGTATTTCTGCATTTTTGACTCTAAATAAGTGGAATTTCTGTCTTTTCCCCCAAAACAAAGGGAATTTCTGTATTTTGTTCCAAAATAAGGAAAATTTCTTACTTATTACCCTGAAATAAGTGAAATTTCTGCAATTTTGCCCCAAAATAAGGAAAATTACTGCCTTTTTGCCCCCAAATAAGGGGAATTTCAGCCTTTTTACCTCAAAATAAGGGGAATTTCTGCATTTTTACCACAAAATATTAGGAATTTCTGTTTTTTGCCCCAAAATAAGGAAAATTTCTGCATTTTTTCCCTGAAATAAGTGAAATTTCTGCAATTTTGCCCCAAAATAATTGAAATTTCTGCAATTTTGCCCTAAAATAAGGTAAATTTCTGGAATTTTGCACCAAATAAGTGGAATTTCTGAGTTTCGCCCCAAAATAAGGAGAATTTCTGTCTTTTTGCCCCAACATATATGGAATTTCTACATTTTTGCCCGACAGTTAGGGGAATTTCTGCAATTTTGCTCCAAAATACAAGGTATTTTTGCCTTTTTGCCCGAAAATAAGTAGAATGCATACATTTTTGCCATAAAAAAGGGAAATTTCTTCATTTTTGCTCCAAAATAAGGAAAATTTCTGCTTTTATGCCTATAAATAAGTGGTATTTCGGTCTTTTTCCTCCAAAACAAAGGGAATTTCTGTCTTTTTTGCCCCAAAATAAAAAAAAATTTCTGACTTATTACCCTGAAATAAGTGAAATTTCTGCAATTTTGCACCAAAATAGGGAAATTTCGGCCTTTTTACCCCCAAATAAGGGGAATTTCACCCTTTTTACCTCAAAATAAAGGGAAATTCTGTATTTTTGCCACAAAATATTAGGAATTTCTGCCTTTTTGCCCCAAAATAAGGAAAATTTCTGCCTTTTTTCCCTAAAATAAGTGAAATTTCCGCAATTTTGGCCCAAAATAAGTGAAATTTCTGCCTTTTTGCCCCCAAATAACGGGAATTTCAGCCTTTTTACCTCAAAATAAGGGGAATTTCTGAATTTTTGCCCCAAAATATGGGAAATTTCTGCATTTTTGCCCCAAAATAAGAAAAATTTCTGCAATTTTGTACCAAAATAAAAGAAATTTCTGCATTTTTGCTTCCAAATAGAAAAATTTCTATTTTTTTTTCTGAAAATAAGTCAAATTTCTGAAATTTTGGCCCAAAATAAGTGAAATTTCTAGAATTTTGCCCGAAAATAAGTGAAATTTCTGGAATTTTGCCCCAAAATAAGTGGAATTTCTGAGTTTTACCCCAAAATAAGGAGAATTTCTGTCTTTTTGCCCCAACATATAGGGAATTTCTGCCTTTTTGCACCACAATTAGGGGAATTTCTGCAATTTTGCTCCAAAATACGGGGAATTTCTGCCTTTTTGCCCGAAAATAAGAATGCAAACCTTTTTGCCATAAAAAAGGAAAATTTCTTCATTTTTGCTCCAAAATAAAAGGAATTTCTGCCTTTTTGACTCTAAATAAGTGGAATTTCTGTCTTTTTCCCCCAAAACAAAAAGATTTTCTGTTTTTTTCGTTCCAAAATAATGAAAATTTCTGACTTATTACCCTGAAGTAAGTGAAATTTCTACAATTTTGCCCCAAAAAAGGAAAATTTCTGCCTTTTTGCCTCCAAATAAGGGGAATTTCAGCATTTTTACCTCAAAATAAGGGGAATTTCTGAATTTTTGCCACAAAATATTAGGAATTTCTGCCTTTTTGCCCCAAAATAAGGAAAATTTCTGCCTTTTTTTCCTGAAATAAGTGAAATTTCTGAAATTTTGCCCCAAAATAAGTGAAATTTCTGCAATTTTGCCCCAAAATAAGGGAAATATCTGCAATTTTGTACCAAAATAAAAGAAATTTCTGCCTTTTTGCTTCCAAATAAGAAAATTTCTGCTTTTTTTCTGAAATAAGTGAAATTTCTGAAATTTTTCCCCAAAATAAGTGAAATTTCTACAATTTTGCCCCAAAATAAGTGAAATTTCTGGAATTTTGCCTCAAAATAATTGGAATTTCATAGTTTTGACCCAAAATAAGGAGAATTTCTGTCTTTTTGCCTCAACATATAGGGAATTTCTGCCTTTTTGCCCCACAATTATTGCAATTTCTGCAATTTTGCTCCAAAATACGGGGAATTTCTGCCTTTTTGCCCGAAAATAAGAAGAATGCATACCTTTTTGCCATAAAAAAGGAAAATTTCTTAATTTTTGCTCCAAAATAAGGGGAATTTCTGCTTTTATGCCTCTAAATATGTGGAATTTCTGTCTTTGTCCCCCAATACAAATAGAATTTCTGTCTTTTTGCTCCAAAATAAGGAAAATTTGTGACTTATTACCCTGAAAGAAGTGAAATTTCTGCAATTTTCCCCCAAATAAGATAAATTTCTGCAATTTGCCCCAAAATAAGTGAAATTTCTACAATTTTGTGCCAAAATAAGTGAAATTTCTGGAAATTTGCCCCAAAATAAGTGGAATTTCTGAGTTTTGCCCCAAAATAAGGAGAATTTCTGTCTTTTTGCCTCAACATATAGGGAATTTCTGCCTTTTTGCCCCACAATTAGGGGAATTTCTGCAATTTTGCTCCAAAATATGGGGAATTTCTGCCTTTTTGCCCGAAAATAAGAATGCATACCTTTTTGCCATAAAAAAGGAAAATTTCTTCATTTTTGCTCCAAAATAAAGGGAATTTTTGCTTTTTTGCCTCTAAATAAGTGGAATTTCTGTCTTTTTCCCCCAAAACAAAGGTAATTTCTGTCTTTTTTGCCCAAAAATAAGGAAAATTTCTGACTTATTACCCTGAAGTAAGTGAAATTTATGCAATTTTGCCCCAAAATAAGGGGAATTTCTGCTTTTTTGTCTCTAAATAAGTGGAATTTATGTATTTTTCCCGAAAAAAAAGGGAATTTATGTCTTTTTTGCGCAAAATAAAGAAAATTTCTGACTTATTACCATGAAATAAGGGAAATTTCTGGAATTTTGCCCCAAATAAGGGAAATTTCTGCCTTTTTGCCCTAAAATAAGAAGAATGCATAACTATTTGCCATAAAAAATGAAAATTTCTTCATTTTTGCTCCAAAATAAAGAGAATTTTTGCTTTTATGCCTCTAAATATGTGGAATTTCTGTCTTTTTCCCGCAAAACAAAGGGAATTTCTGTATTTTTGCCCCAAAATAAGGAAAATTTCTGACTTATTACCCTGAAATAAGTGAAATTTCTGCAATTTTTCCCCAAAATAAGGGAAATTTCTCCCTTTTTGCCCCCAAATAACGGGAATTTCAGCCTTTTTACCTCAAAATAAGGGGAATTTCTACATTTTTGCCCCAAAATATGGGAAATTTCTGCCTTTTTGCCCAAAATAAAAAAATTTTCTGCAATTTTGTACCAAAATAAAAGAAATTTTTGCCTTTTTGCCCCAGAAGAAGAAAATTTCTGCTTTTATTCCCTTAAATAAGTGAAATTTCTGCAATTTTGCCCCAAAATAAGTGAAATTTCTGCAATTTTGCCCCAAAATAAGGGAAATTTCTGGAATTTTGCCTTAAAATAAGTGGAATTTCTGAGTTTTGCCCCAAAATAAGAAGAATTTCTGTCTTTATGCCATAAAATATAGGGAATTTCTGCCTTTTTGCCCCACAATTAGAGGAATTTCTGCAATTTTGCTCCAAAATACGAGAAATTTCTGGTATTTGCCCGAAAATAAGAAGAATGTATACCTTTTTGCCATAAAAAAGGGAAATTTCTTCATTTTTGCTCCAAAATAAGGGGAATTTCTGCTTTTTTGCCTCTAAATAAGTGGAATTTCTGTCTTTTTCCCCCAAAACAAAGGGAATTTCTGTCTTTTTTGCCCCAAAATAAAAAAAATTTCTGACTTATTACCCTGACATAAGTGAAATTTCTCCAATTTTGCCCCAAAATAAGTGAAATTTCTGCAATTTTGCCCCAAAATAAGGAAAATTTCTGCCTTTTTTCCCTGAAATATGTGAAATTTCTGCAATTTTGCCTCAAAATAAAGGAAATGTCTGCCTTTTTGCCCCCAAATAAGGGAATTTAATCCTTTTTACCTCAAAAAAGGGGAATTTCTGCATTTTTGCCCTAAAATATGGGAAATTTCTGCCTTTTTGCCCCAAAATAAGAAAAATTTCTGAAATTTTTTACCAAAATATAAGAAATTTCTGCCTTTTTGCCCCAAAATAAAATAATTTCTGATTTTTTTCCCATAAATAAGTGAAATTTCTGGAATTTTGCCCCAAAATAAGTGAAATTTCTGCAATTTTGCCCCAAAATAAGGAAAATTTCTGGAATTTTGCCCCAAAATCAGTGGAATTTCTGAGTTTTGCCCGAAAACAATGAAGGATTTCTGTCTTTTTGCACTAACATATAGGGAATATCTGCCTTTTTGCCCCACAATTAGGGGAATTTCTGCAATTTTGCTCCAAATTACGGGGAATTTCTGCTTTTTAGCCTAAAAATAAGGGGAATGTATACCTTTTACTACAGAAAAGGGAAATTTCTTCATTTTTGCTAAAAAATAAAAGGACATTCTGCTTTTTTCCCTCTAAAAAAGTGGAATTTCTGTGTTTTTTGCCCAAAATAAGGAAAATTTCTGACTTATTACCCTGAAATAAGTGAAATTTCTGCAATTTTGCCCCAAAATAAGGGAAATTTCTGCCTTTTTGCCCCCAAATAAGGGGAATTTCAGCCTTTTTCCTCAAAATAAGAAGAATTTCTGCATTTTTGCCCCAAAATATGGGAAATTTCTGCATTTATGCTCCAAAATAAAAAAAATTTCTGCAATTTTGTACCAAAATAAAAGAAATTTCTGCCTTTTTGCCCCAAAATAAGAAAATTTCTGCTTTTTTTTTCTGCAATAAGTGAAATTTCTGCAATTTTGCCCCAAAATAGGTGAAATTTCAGCAATTTTGCCACAAAATAAGGGAAATTTCTGGAATTTTGCCCTAAAATAAGTAAACTTCTGAGTTTTGCCCGAAAATAAGGAGAATTTTTGTCTTTTTGCACCAACATATAGGGAATTTCTGCCTTTTTGTTCCACAATTAGGGGAATTTCTTCAATTTTCCTCCAAAATATGGGGAATTTCTGCCTTTTTGCCCAAAAATAAGAAGAATGCATATCTTTTTGCCATAAAAAAGGGAAATTTCTTCATTTTTCCTCCAAAATAAGGAAAATTTCTGCTTTTTTGCCTCTAAATAAGTGAAATTTCTGTCTTTTTCCCCCAAAACAAAGAGAATTTCTGTATTTTTTGCCCCAAGATAAGGAAAATTTCTGACTTATTACCCTGAAATAAGTGAAATTGCTGCAATTTTGCCTCAAAATAAAAAAAATTTCTCTCTCTTTGCCCCCAAATAATGGGAATTTTATCCTTTTTATGTCAAACTAAGGGAAATTTCTGCATTTTTGCCCCAAAATAAGAAAAATTTCTTCAATTTTGTACCAAAATAAAAGAAATTTCTGCCTTTTTGCCCCAAAATAAAAAATTTCTGCTTTTTTTCTGAAATAAGTGAAATTTCTGCAATTTTGCCCAAAATAAGTGAAATTTCTGCAATTTTTCCCCAAAATAAGGGAAATTTCTGGAATTTTGCCCCAAAATAAGTGGTATTTCTGAGTTTTGCCCCAAAATAAGGAGAATTTCTGCCTTTTTGCCCCAACATATAGGGAATTTCTGCCTTGTTGCCCCACAATTAGGGGAATTTCTTAAATTTTGCTCCAAAATACGGGGAATTTCTGCATTTTTGCCCAAAAATAAGTAGAATTCATAGATTTTTGCCATAAAAAAGGGAAATTTCTTCATATTTGCTTCAAAATGAGGAAAATTTCTACTTTTTTGCCTCTAAATAAGAGAAACTTCTGTCTTTTTTCCCGAAAACAAAAGGAATTTCTGTCTCTTTGCCCCAAAATATGGAAAATTTCTGACTTTTTTCCCTGAAATAAGTGAAATTTCTGCAATTTTGCCCCAAAATATGTGAAATTTCTGCTTTTTTGCCTCCAAATAAGGGAATTTCAGACTTTTTACCCCAAAATAAAAGGAATTTCTGCATTTTTGCACCAAAATATGGGAAATTTCTGCCTTTTTGCCTCAAAATAAGAAAAATTTCTGCAATTTTGTACCAAAATAAAAGAAATTTCTGCCTTTTTGCCCCAAAATAAGAAAATTTCTGCTTTTTTTCTGAAATAACTGAAATTTCTGCAATTTTACCCCAAAATAAGTGAAATTCCTGAGTTTTGCCAAAAAATAAGGAGAATTTCTGTTTTTTTGGCCAAACATATAATAAATTTCTGCCTTTTTGCCCCACAATAAGGGGAATTTCTGCAATTTTGCTCCAAAATACGAGGAATTTCTGCCTTTTTGTCTGAAAATAAGAAGAATGCGTACCTTTTTGCCATAAAAAAAGGAAATTTTTTCATTTTTGATCCAAAATAAGAATTTCTGCTTTCTTACTCTAAATAATTCGAATTTCTGTTTTTTCCCCCAAAACAAAGGGAATTTCTTCATTTTTTGCCCCAAAATAAAGAAAATTTCTGATTTATTACCTGAAATAATGAAATTTCTGCAATTTTGCCTCAATATAAGAGAAATTTCTGCCTTTTTGCCCCCAAATAAGGGGAATTTCAGCCTTTTTACCTCAAAATACGGAAAATTTCTGCATTTTTGCTTCAAAATATGGGAAATTTCTGCCTTTTTGCCCCAAAAAAAGAAAATTTTTGCTTTTTTTCCTTGAAATAAGTGAAATTTCTGAAATTTTGCCCCAAAATAAGTGAAATTTCTGCAATTTGGCCCCAAAATATGGAAATTTCTGAAATTTTGCCCCAAAATAAGTGGAATTTCATAGTTTTGCTACAAAATAAGAAGAATGTCTGTCTTTTTGCCCAAACATATAGGGAATTTCTGCCTTTTTGCCACACAATTAGGGGAATTTCTGCAATGTTGCTCAAAATACGGGGAATTTCTGCCTTTTTGCCTGAAAATAAGAAAAATGCATACCTTTTTGCCATAAAAAAGGGAAATTTCTTCATTTTTGCTCCAAAATAAGGGGAATTTCTGCCTTTTTGACTCTAAATAAGTGGAATTTCTGTCTTTTTCCCCCAAAACAAAGGGAATTTCTGTCTTTTTTGTTCCAAAATAAGGAAAATTTCTTACTTATTACCCTGAAATAA
Organism: Micromys minutus; assembly: GCF_963924665.1. Lineage (NCBI taxonomy): Eukaryota > Metazoa > Chordata > Mammalia > Rodentia > Muridae > Micromys > Micromys minutus. The sequence goes on from NW_027667727.1 coordinate 1,388,312, forward strand.
GTGAAATTTCTGCAATTTTGCCCCAAAATAAGGGAAATTAGTGCCTTTTTGCCCCCAAATAAGGGGAATTTCAGCCTTTTTACCTCAAAATAAGGGGAATTTCTGCATTTTTGCCACAAAATATTAGGAATTTCTGTTTTTTGCCCCAAAATAAGGAAAATTTCTGCCTTTTTTCCCTGAAATAAGTGAAATTTCTGCAATTTTGCCACAAAAGAAGTGAAATTTCTGCAATTTTGCCCGAAAATAAGGTAAATTTCTGGAATTTTGCCCCAAAATAAGTGAAATTTCTGCAATTTTGCCCCAAAATAAGGAAAATTTCTGGAATTTTGCCCCAAAATAAGTGGAATTTCTGAGTTTTGCCCGAAAACAATGAAGGATTTCTGTCTTTTTGCACTAACATATAGGGAATATCTGCCTTTTTGCCCCACAATTAGGGGAATTTCTGCAATTTTGCTCCAAATTACGGGGAATTTCTGCTTTTTAGCCTAAAAATAAGGGGAATGTATACCTTTTACTACAGAAAAGGGAAATTTCTTCATTTTTGCTAAAAAATAAAAGGACATTCTGCTTTTTTCCCTCTAAAAAAGTGGAATTTCTGTGTTTTTTGCCCAAAATAAGGAAAATTTCTGACTTATTACCCTGAAATAAGTGAAATTTCTGCAATTTTGCCCCAAAATAAGGGAAATTTCTGCCTTTTTGCCCCCAAATAAGGGGAATTTCAGCCTTTTTCCTCAAAATAAGAAGAATTTCTGCATTTTTGCCCCAAAATATGGGAAATTTCTGCATTTATGCTCCAAAATAAAAAAAATTTCTGCAATTTTGTACCAAAATAAAAGAAATTTCTGCCTTTTTGCCCCAAAATAAGAAAATTTCTGCTTTTTTTTTCTGCAATAAGTGAAATTTCTGCAATTTTGCCCCAAAATAGGTGAAATTTCAGCAATTTTGCCACAAAATAAGGGAAATTTCTGGAATTTTGCCCTAAAATAAGTAAACTTCTGAGTTTTGCCCGAAAATAAGGAGAATTTTTGTCTTTTTGCACCAACATATAGGGAATTTCTGCCTTTTTGTTCCACAATTAGGGGAATTTCTTCAATTTTCCTCCAAAATATGGGGAATTTCTGCCTTTTTGCCCAAAAATAAGAAGAATGCATATCTTTTTGCCATAAAAAAGGGAAATTTCTTCATTTTTCCTCCAAAATAAGGAAAATTTCTGCTTTTTTGCCTCTAAATAAGTGAAATTTCTGTCTTTTTCCCCCAAAACAAAGAGAATTTCTGTATTTTTTGCCCCAAGATAAGGAAAATTTCTGACTTATTACCCTGAAATAAGTGAAATTGCTGCAATTTTGCCTCAAAATAAAAAAAATTTCTCTCTCTTTGCCCCCAAATAATGGGAATTTTATCCTTTTTATGTCAAACTAAGGGAAATTTCTGCATTTTTGCCCCAAAATAAGAAAAATTTCTTCAATTTTGTACCAAAATAAAAGAAATTTCTGCCTTTTTGCCCCAAAATAAAAAATTTCTGCTTTTTTTCTGAAATAAGTGAAATTTCTGCAATTTTGCCCAAAATAAGTGAAATTTCTGCAATTTTTCCCCAAAATAAGGGAAATTTCTGGAATTTTGCCCCAAAATAAGTGGTATTTCTGAGTTTTGCCCCAAAATAAGGAGAATTTCTGCCTTTTTGCCCCAACATATAGGGAATTTCTGCCTTGTTGCCCCACAATTAGGGGAATTTCTTAAATTTTGCTCCAAAATACGGGGAATTTCTGCATTTTTGCCCAAAAATAAGTAGAATTCATAGATTTTTGCCATAAAAAAGGGAAATTTCTTCATATTTGCTTCAAAATGAGGAAAATTTCTACTTTTTTGCCTCTAAATAAGAGAAATTTCTGTCTTTTTTCCCGAAAACAAAAGGAATTTCTGTCTCTTTGCCCCAAAATATGGAAAATTTCTGACTTTTTTCCCTGAAATAAGTGAAATTTCTGCAATTTTGCCCCAAAATATGTGAAATTTCTGCTTTTTTGCCTCCAAATAAGGGAATTTCAGACTTTTTACCCCAAAATAAAAGGAATTTCTGCATTTTTGCACCAAAATATGGGAAATTTCTGCCTTTTTGCCTCAAAATAAGAAAAATTTCTGCAATTTTGTACCAAAATAAAAGAAATTTCTGCCTTTTTGCCCCAAAATAAGAAAATTTCTGCTTTTTTTCTGAAATAACTGAAATTTCTGCAATTTTACCCCAAAATAAGTGAAATTCCTGAGTTTTGCCAAAAAATAAGGAGAATTTCTGTTTTTTTGGCCAAACATATAATAAATTTCTGCCTTTTTGCCCCACAATAAGGGGAATTTCTGCAATTTTGCTCCAAAATACGAGGAATTTCTGCCTTTTTGTCTGAAAATAAGAAGAATGCGTACCTTTTTGCCATAAAAAAAGGAAATTTTTTCATTTTTGATCCAAAATAAGAATTTCTGCTTTCTTACTCTAAATAATTCGAATTTCTGTTTTTTCCCCCAAAACAAAGGGAATTTCTTCATTTTTTGCCCCAAAATAAAGAAAATTTCTGATTTATTACCTGAAATAATGAAATTTCTGCAATTTTGCCTCAATATAAGAGAAATTTCTGCCTTTTTGCCCCCAAATAAGGGGAATTTCAGCCTTTTTACCTCAAAATACGGAAAATTTCTGCATTTTTGCTTCAAAATATGGGAAATTTCTGCCTTTTTGCCCCAAAAAAAGAAAATTTTTGCTTTTTTTCCTTGAAATAAGTGAAATTTCTGAAATTTTGCCCCAAAATAAGTGAAATTTCTGCAATTTGGCCCCAAAATATGGAAATTTCTGAAATTTTGCCCCAAAATAAGTGGAATTTCATAGTTTTGCTACAAAATAAGAAGAATGTCTGTCTTTTTGCCCAAACATATAGGGAATTTCTGCCTTTTTGCCACACAATTAGGGGAATTTCTGCAATGTTGCTCAAAATACAGGGAATTTCTGCCTTTTTGCCTGAAAATAAGAAAAATGCATACCTTTTTGCCATAAAAAAGGGAAATTTCTTCATTTTTGCTCCAAAATAAGGGGAATTTCTGCCTTTTTGACTCTAAATAAGTGGAATTTCTGTCTTTTTCCCCCAAAACAAAGGGAATTTCTGTCTTTTTTGTTCCAAAATAAGGAAAATTTCTTACTTATTACCCTGAAATAAGTGAAATTTCTGCAATTTTGCCCCAAAATAAGGGAAATTAGTGCCTTTTTGCCCCCAAATAAGGGGAATTTCAGCCTTTTTACCTCAAAATAAGGGGAATTTCTGCATTTTTGCCACAAAATATTAGGAATTTCTGTTTTTTGCCCCAAAATAAGGAAAATTTCTGCCTTTTTTCCCTGAAATAAGTGAAATTTCTGCAATTTTGCCACAAAAGAAGTGAAATTTCTGCAATTTTGCCCGAAAATAAGGTAAATTTCTGGAATTTTGCCCCAAAATAAGTGAAATTTCTGCAATTTTGCCCCAAAATAAGGAAAATTTCTGGAATTTTGCCCCAAAATAAGTGGAATTTCTGAGTTTTGCCCGAAAACAATGAAGGATTTCTGTCTTTTTGCACTAACATATAGGGAATATCTGCCTTTTTGCCCCACAATTAGGGGAATTTCTGCAATTTTGCTCCAAATTACGGGGAATTTCTGCTTTTTAGCCTAAAAATAAGGGGAATGTATACCTTTTACTACAGAAAAGGGAAATTTCTTCATTTTTGCTAAAAAATAAAAGGACATTCTGCTTTTTTCCCTCTAAAAAAGTGGAATTTCTGTGTTTTTTGCCCAAAATAAGGAAAATTTCTGACTTATTACCCTGAAATAAGTGAAATTTCTGCAATTTTGCCCCAAAATAAGGGAAATTTCTGCCTTTTTGCCCCCAAATAAGGGGAATTTCAGCCTTTTTCCTCAAAATAAGAAGAATTTCTGCATTTTTGCCCCAAAATATGGGAAATTTCTGCATTTATGCTCCAAAATAAAAAAAATTTCTGCAATTTTGTACCAAAATAAAAGAAATTTCTGCCTTTTTGCCCCAAAATAAGAAAATTTCTGCTTTTTTTTCTGCAATAAGTGAAATTTCTGCAATTTTGCCCCAAAATAGGTGAAATTTCAGCAATTTTGCCACAAAATAAGGGAAATTTCTGGAATTTTGCCCTAAAATAAGTAAACTTCTGAGTTTTGCCCGAAAATAAGGAGAATTTTTGTCTTTTTGCACCAACATATAGGGAATTTCTGCCTTTTTGTTCCACAATTAGGGGAATTTCTTCAATTTTCCTCCAAAATATGGGGAATTTCTGCCTTTTTGCCCAAAAATAAGAAGAATGCATATCTTTTTGCCATAAAAAAGGGAAATTTCTTCATTTTTCCTCCAAAATAAGGAAAATTTCTGCTTTTTTGCCTCTAAATAAGTGAAATTTCTGTCTTTTTCCCCCAAAACAAAGAGAATTTCTGTATTTTTTGCCCCAAGATAAGGAAAATTTCTGACTTATTACCCTGAAATAAGTGAAATTGCTGCAATTTTGCCTCAAAATAAAAAAAATTTCTCTCTCTTTGCCCCCAAATAATGGGAATTTTATCCTTTTTATGTCAAACTAAGGGAAATTTCTGCATTTTTGCCCCAAAATAAGAAAAATTTCTTCAATTTTGTACCAAAATAAAAGAAATTTCTGCCTTTTTGCCCCAAAATAAAAAATTTCTGCTTTTTTTCTGAAATAAGTGAAATTTCTGCAATTTTGCCCAAAATAAGTGAAATTTCTGCAATTTTTCCCCAAAATAAGGGAAATTTCTGGAATTTTGCCCCAAAATAAGTGGTATTTCTGAGTTTTGCCCCAAAATAAGGAGAATTTCTGCCTTTTTGCCCCAACATATAGGGAATTTCTGCCTTGTTGCCCCACAATTAGGGGAATTTCTTAAATTTTGCTCCAAAATACGGGGAATTTCTGCATTTTTGCCCAAAAATAAGTAGAATTCATAGATTTTTGCCATAAAAAAGGGAAATTTCTTCATATTTGCTTCAAAATGAGGAAAATTTCTACATTTTTGCCTCTAAATAAGAGAAATTTCTGTCTTTTTTCCCCAAAACAAAAGGAATTTCTGTCTCTTTGCCCCAAAATAAGGAAAATTTCTGACTTTTTTCCCTGAAATAAGTGAAATTTCTGCAATTTTGCCCCAAAATATGTGAAATTTCTGCTTTTTTGCCTCCAAATAAGGGAATTTCAGACTTTTTACCCCAAAATAAAAGGAATTTCTGCATTTTTGCACCAAAATATGGGAAATTTCTGCCTTTTTGCCTCAAAATAAGAAAAATTTCTGCAATTTTGTACCAAAATAAAAGAAATTTCTGCCTTTTTGCCCCAAAATAAGAAAATTTCTGCTTTTTTTCTGAAATAACTGAAATTTCTGCAATTTTACCCCAAAATAAGTGAAATTCCTGAGTTTTGCCAAAAAATAAGGAGAATTTCTGTTTTTTTGGCCAAACATATAATAAATTTCTGCCTTTTTGCCCCACAATAAGGGGAATTTCTGCAATTTTGCTCCAAAATACGAGGAATTTCTGCCTTTTTGTCTGAAAATAAGAAGAATGCGTACCTTTTTGCCATAAAAAAAGGAAATTTTTTCATTTTTGATCCAAAATAAGAATTTCTGCTTTCTTACTCTAAATAATTCGAATTTCTGTTTTTTCCCCCAAAACAAAGGGAATTTCTTCATTTTTTGCCCCAAAATAAAGAAAATTTCTGATTTATTACCTGAAATAATGAAATTTCTGCAATTTTGCCTCAATATAAGAGAAATTTCTGCCTTTTTGCCCCCAAATAAGGGGAATTTCAGCCTTTTTACCTCAAAATACGGAAAATTTCTGCATTTTTGCTTCAAAATATGGGAAATTTCTGCCTTTTTGCCCCAAAAAAAGAAAATTTTTGCTTTTTTTCCTTGAAATAAGTGAAATTTCTGAAATTTTGCCCCAAAATAAGTGAAATTTCTGCAATTTGGCCCCAAAATATGGAAATTTCTGAAATTTTGCCCCAAAATAAGTGGAATTTCATAGTTTTGCTACAAAATAAGAAGAATGTCTGTCTTTTTGCCCAAACATATAGGGAATTTCTGCCTTTTTGCCACACAATTAGGGGAATTTCTGCAATGTTGCTCAAAATACGGGGAATTTCTGCCTTTTTGCCTGAAAATAAGAAAAATGCATACCTTTTTGCCATAAAAAAGGGAAATTTCTTCATTTTTGCTCCAAAATAAGGGGAATTTCTGCCTTTTTGACTCTAAATAAGTGGAATTTCTGTCTTTTTCCCCCAAAACAAAGGGAATTTCTGTCTTTTTTGTTCCAAAATAAGGAAAATTTCTTACTTATTACCCTGAAATAAGTGAAATTTCTGCAATTTTGCCCCAAAATAAGGGAAATTAGTGCCTTTTTGCCCCCAAATAAGGGGAATTTCAGCCTTTTTACCTCAAAATAAGGGGAATTTCTGCATTTTTGCCACAAAATATTAGGAATTTCTGTTTTTTGCCCCAAAATAAGGAAAATTTCTGCCTTTTTTCCCTGAAATAAGTGAAATTTCTGCAATTTTGCCACAAAAGAAGTGAAATTTCTGCAATTTTGCCCGAAAATAAGGTAAATTTCTGGAATTTTGCCCCAAATAAATGGAATTTGTGAGTTTTGCCCCAAAATAAGGAGAATTTCTGTCTTTTTGCTCCAACATATAGGGAATTTCTACCTTTTTGCCCGACAATTAGGGGAACTTCTGCAATTTTGCTCCAAAATACGGGGAATTTCTGCCTTTTTGCCCGAAAATAAGAAGAATGCATACCTTTTTGCCATAAAAAAGGGAAATTTCTTCATTTTTGCTCCAAAATAAAGAAAATTTCTGCTTTTTTGCCTCTAAATAAGTGTAATTTCTGTTTTTTTCCCTCAAAACAGAGGGAATTTCTGTCTTTTTTGCCCCAAAATAAGGAAAATTTCTGACTTATTACCCTGAAATAAGTGAAATTTCTGAAATTTTGCCCCAAAATAAAAGAAATTTCTGTTTTTTAACCCCAAATAAGGGGAATTTCAGCATTTTACCTCAAAATAAGGGGAATTTCTGCATTTTTTCCCCAAAATATGGGAAATTTTTGCCTTTTTGCCAAAAATAAGAAAAAATTTCTGCAATTTTGTACCAAAATATGGGAAATTTCTGCCTTTTTGCCCCAAAATAAGGAAAATTTCTGCCTTTTTTCTCTGAAATAAGTGAAATTTCTCCAATTTTGTCCCAAAATAAGTGCAATTTCTGCAATTTTGCCCCAAAATAAGGGAAATTTCTGGAATTTTGCCCCAAAATATGTGGAATTTCTGAGTTTTGCCCCAAAATAAGCAGAATTTCTGTCTTTTTGCCCCAACATATAGGGAATTTCTGCCTTTTTGCCCCACAATTATGTTAATTTCTGCAATTTTGTTCCAAAATACAGAGAATTTCTACCTTTTTGCCCGAAAATAAGAAGAATGCATACCTTTTTGTCATAAAAAAGGGAAATTTCTGTAATTTTGCTCCAAAATAAGGGGAATTTCTGCTTTTTGCCTCTAAATATGTGGAGTTTCTCTCTTTTTCCACCAAAACAAAGAAAATTTCTGTCTTTTTTGCAACAAAATAAAGAAATTTTCTTACTTATTACTCTGAAATAAGTGAAATTTCTGCAATTTTGCCCCAAAATAAGGGAAATTTCTGCCCTTTTGCCCCCAAATAAGAGGAATTTCACACTTTAACCTCAAAATAAGGAGAATTTCTGCATTTTTGCAACAAAATATTAGGAATTTCTGCCTTTTTGCCCCAAAATAAGGAAAATTTCTGCCTTTTTTTTCCCTGAAATAAGTGAAATTTCTGCAATTTTGCCCCAAAATAAGGGACATCTCTGGAATTTTGCCCCAAAATAAGTGGAATTTCTGAGTTTTGCCCCAAAATAAGGAGAATTTCTGTCTTTTTGCCCTAACATATAGGGAATTTCTGCCTTTTTGCCCCACAATTAGGGGAATTTCTAGAATTTTGCTCCAAAATACGGGGAATTTCTGCTTTTTAGCCCGAAAATAAGGGGAATGTATACCTTTTGCCACAAAAAAGAGAAATCTTCATTTTTGCTTCAAAATAAGGGGAATTTCTGCTTTTTTGCCTCTAAATAACTGGAATTTCTGTCTTTTCCCCCCAAAACAAAGGGAATTTCTGTATTTTTTGCCCCAAGATAAGGAAAATTTCTGACTTATCACCCTGAAATAAGTGAAATTGCTGTATTTTGCCTCAAAAAAGAAAAATTTCTCTCTCTCTGCCCCCAAATAATGGGAATTTCATCCTTTTTACGTCAAAATAAGGGAAATTTCTGCATTTTTGCCCCAAAATATGGGAACTTTCTGCGTTTTTGCCCCAAAATAAGAAAAATTTCTTCAATTTTGTACCAAAATAAAAGAAATTTCTACCTTTTTGCCCCAAAATAAAAAAAATTCTGCTTTTTTTGTGAAATAAGTGAAATTTCTGCAATTTTGCCCAAAATAAGTGAAATTTCTGCAATTTTTCCACAAATTAAGGGAAATTTCTGGAATTTTGCCTCAAAATAAGTGGTATTTCTGAGTTTTGCCACAAAATAAGGAGAATTTCTGTCCTTTTACCCCAACATATAGGGAATTTCTGCCTTTTTGCCCCACAATTAGGGGAATTTCTTCAATTTTGCTTCAAAATACGGAGAATTTCTGCCTTTTTGTCCGAAAATAAGAAGAATGCATACCTTTTTGCCATAAAAAAGGGAAATTTCTTCATTTTTGCTCCAAAATAAGGGGAATTTCTGCATTTGCCTCTAAATAAGTGGAATTTCTGTCTTTTTCCCCCAAAACAAAGGGAATTTCTGTCTTTTTTGCCCCAAAATAAGGAAAATTTCTGATTTATTACCCTGAAATAAGTGAAATTTCTGCAATTTTGCCCCAAAATAAAGAAAATTTCTGCCTTTTTGCCCCCAAATAAGGGGAATTTCAGCCTTTTTACCTCAAAATAAGGGGAATTTCTGCTTTTTTGCCTCTAAATAAGTGGAATTTCTGTCTTTTTTCTCTAAAACAAAAGGAATTTCTGTCTTTTTGCCCCAAAATAAAGAAAATTTCTGACTTTTTTCCTTAAATAAGTGAAATTTCTGCTTTTTTGCCCCCAAATAAGGGAATTTCAGACTTTTTACCCCAAAATAAGGGGAATTTCTGCATTTTTGCCCCAAAATATGGGAAATTTCTGCCTTTTTGCCCCAAAATAAGAAAATTTCTGCTTTTCTTTCTGAAATAACTGAAATTTCTGCAATTTTGTCCCAAAATAAGTGAAATTTCTGAGTTTTGCCACAAAATAAGGAGAATTTCTGTCATTTTGCCCCAACATATAAGGAATTTCTGCCTTTTTGCCCCACAATTAGAGGACTTTCTGCAATTTTGCTCCAAAATATGGGGAATTTCTGCATTTTTGTCTGAAAATAAGAAGAATGCATACCTTTTTGCCATAAAAAAGGGAAATTTTTTCATTTTTGCTCCAAAATAAGAAGAATTTCTGCTTTTTCCTCTAAATAATTCGAATTTCTGTTTTTTCCCCCAAAACAAATAGAATTTCTGTCTTTTTTGCCCCAAAATAAAGAAAATTTCTGATTTATTACCCTGAAATAAGTGAAATTTCTGCAATTTTGCCTCAAAATAAGAGAATTTTCTGACTTTTTGCACCCAAATAAGGGGAATTTCAGCCTTTTTACCTCAAAAAAAGGGGAATTTCTGCATTTTTGCTTCAAAATATGGGAAATTTCTGCCTTTTTGCCCCAAAATAAAAAAATTCTGCTTTTTTTACTTAAATAAGTGAAATTTCTGCAATTTTGCCCCAAAATAAGTGAAATTTCTGCAATTTGGCCCCAAAATATGGGAAATTTCTGGAATTTTGCCCCAAAATAAATGGAATTTCTGAGTTTTGCCCCAAAATAAAAAGAATTTCTGTCTTTTTGCCCCAACATATAGGGAATTTCTGCCTTTTTGCCCCACAATTAGGGGAATTTCTGCAATTTTGCTCCAAAATACGGGGAATTTCTGCCTTTTTGCCCGAAAATAAGAATGCATACCTTTTTGCCATAAAAAAGGAAAATTTCTTCATTTTTGCTCCAAAATAAAGGGAATTTTTGCTTTTTTGCCTCTAAATAAGTGGAATTTCTGTCTTTTTCCCCCAAAACAAAGGTAATTTCTGTCTTTTTTGCCCAAAAATAAGGAAATTTTCTGACTTATTACCCTGAAGTAAGTGAAATTTATGCAATTTTGCCCCAAAATAAGGGGAATTTCTGCTTTTTTGTCTCTAATTAAGTGGAATTTATGTATTTTTTCCCCAAAACAAAGGAAATTTCTGTCTTTTTTGCGCAAAATAAGGAAAATTTCTGTACCATGAAATAAGGGAAATTTCTGGAATTTTGCCCCAAATAAGGGAAATTTCTGCCTTTTTGCCCGAAAATAAGAAGAATGCATAACTACTTGCCATAAAAAAGGAAAATTTCTTCATTTTTGCTCCAAAATAAAGAAAATTTTTGCTTTTATGCCTCTAAATATGTGGAATTTCTGTCTTTGTCCCCCAAAACAAAGGGAATTTCTGTATTTTTGCCCCAAAATAAGGAAAGTTTCTGACTTATTACCCTGAAATAAGTGAAATTTCTGCAATTTTTCCCCAAAATGAGGGAAATTTCTCCCTTTTTGCCCCCAAATAACGGGAATTTCAGCCTTTTTACCTCAAAATAAGGGGAATTTCTGAATTTTTGCCCCAAAATATGGGAAATTTCTGCCTTTTTGCCCCAAAATAAGAAAAATTTCTGCAATTTTGTACCAAAATAAAAGAAATTTCTGCATTTTTGCTTCCAAATAGAAAAATTTCTATTTTTTTTTTCTGAAAATAAGTCAAATTTCTGAAATTTTGGCCCAAAATAAGTGAAATTTCTAGAATTTTGCCCCAAAATAAGTGAAATTTCTGGAATTTTGCCCCAAAATAAGTGGAATTTCTGAGTTTTACCCTAAAATAAGGAGAATTTCTGTCTCTTTTCCCCAACATATAGGGAATATCTGCCTTTTTGCCCCACAATTAGGGGAATTTCTGCAATTTTGCTCCAAAATACGGGGAATTTCTGCCTTTTTGCCCGAAAATAAGAATGCATACCTTTTTGCCATAAAAAAGGAAAATTTCTTCATTTTTGCTCCAAAATAAAAGGAATTTCTGCTTTTTGCCTCTAAATAAGTGGAATTTCTGTCTTTTTCCCCCGCAAAAAAAGGGGATTTCTGTCTTTTTTGTTCCAAAATAAGGAAAATTTCTGACTTATTAACCTGAAGTAAGTGAAATTTCTCCAATTTTGCCCCCAAAAAGGGAAATTTCTGCCTTTTTGCCCCCAAATAAGGGGAATTTCAGCCTTTTTACCTCAAAATAAGGGGAATTTCTGCATTTTTGCCACAAAATATTAGGAATTTCTGCCTTTTTGCCCCAAAATAAGGAAAATTTCTGCCTTTTTTTCCTGAAATAAGTGAAATTTCTGAAATTTTGCCCCAAAATAAGTGAAATTTCTGCAATTTTGCCCCAAAATAAGGGAAATTTCTGCAATTTTGTACCAAAATAAAAGAAATTTCTGCCTTTTTGCTTCCAAATAAGAAAATTTCTGCTTTTTTTCTGAAATAAGTTAAATTTCTGAAATTTTTCCCCAAAATAAGTGAAATTTCTACAATTTTGCCCCAAAATAAGTGAAATTTCTGGAATTTTGCCTCAAGATAATTGGAATTTCATAGTTTTGACCCAAAATAAGGAGAATTTCTGTCTTTTTGCCTCAACATATAGGGAATTTCTGACTTTTTACACCACAATTAAGGCAATTTCTGCAATTTTGCTCCAAAATACGGGGAATTTCTGCCTTTTTGCCCGAAAATAAGAAGAATGCATACCTTTTTGCCATAAAAAAGGAAAATTTCTTCATTTTTGCTCCAAAATAAGGGGAATTTCTGCTTTTATGCCTCTAAATATGTGGAATTTCTGTCTTTGTCCCCCAATACAAATAGAATTTCTGTCTTTTTGCTCCAAAATAAGGAAAATTTGTGACTTATTACCCTGAAATAAGTTAAATTTCTGCAATTTTGCCCCAAAATAAGTAAAATTTCTGCAATTTTGCCCCAAAATAAGTGAAATTTCAACAATTTTGCCCAAAAATAAGTGAAATTTCTGGAATTTTGCCCCAAAATAAGTGGAATTTCTTAGTTTTGCCCCAAAATAAGGAGAATTTCTGTCTTTTTGCCTCAACATATAGGGAATTTCTGCCTTTTTGCCCCACAATTAGGGGAATTTCTGCAATTTTGCTCCAAAATGCAGGGAATTTCTGCCTTTTTGCCCGAAAATAAGAATGCATACCTTTTTGCCATAAAAAAGGAAAATTTCTTCATTTTTGCTCCAAAATAAAGGGAATTTTTGCTTTTTTGCCTCTAAATAAGTGGAATTTCTGTCTTTTTCCCCCAAAACAAAGGTAATTTCTGTCTTTTTTGCCCAAAAATAAGGAAATTTTCTGACTTATTACCCTGAAGTAAGTGAAATTTATGCAATTTTGCCCCAAAATAAGGGGAATTTCTGCTTTTTTGTCTCTAATTAAGTGGAATTTATGTATTTTTCCCCAAAACAAAGGGAATTTCTGTCTTTTTTGCGCAAAATAAGGAAAATTTCTGACTTACTACCATGAAATAAGGGAAATTTCTGGAATTTTGCCCCAAATAAGGGAAATTTCTGCCTTTTTGCCCGAAAATAAGAAGAATGCATAACTATTTGCCATAAAAAAGGAAAATTTCTTCATTTTTGCTCCAAAATAAAGAAAATTTTTGCTTTTATGCCTCTAAATATGTGGAATTTCTGTCTTTGTCCCCCAAAACAAAGGGAATTTCTGTATTTTTGCCCCAAAATAAGGAAATTTTCTGACTTATTACCCTGAAATAAGTGAAATTTCTGCAATTTTTCCCCAAAATAAGGGAAATTTCTCCCTTTTTGCCCCCAAATAACGGGAATTTCAGCCTTTTTACCTCAAAATAAGGGGAATTTCTGCATTTTTGCCCCAAAATATGGGAAATTTCTGCCTTTTTGCCCAAAATAAAAAAATTTTCTGCAATTTTGTACCAAAATAAAAGAAATTTTTGCCTTTTTGCTCCAGAAGAAGAAAATTTCTGCTTTTTTTAACTTAAATAAGTGAAATTTCTGACTTATTACCCTGAAATAAGTGAAATTTCTGCAATTTTGCCCCAAAATAAGGAAAATTTCGGCATTTTTACCCCCAAATGAGGGGAATTTCACGGTTTCTACCTAAAAATAAAGGGAATTTCTGCATTTTTGCCACAAAATATTAGGAATTTCTGAATTTTTGCCCCAAAATAAGGAAAATTTCTGCCTTTTTTCCCTGAAATAAGTGAAATTTCTGCAATTTTGGCCCAAAATAAGTGAAATTTTTGCCTTTTTGCCCCCAAACAAGGGGAATTTTAGCTTTTTTACCTCAAAATAAGGGGAATTTCTGCATTTTTGCCCCAAAATATGGGAAATTTCTGCCTTTTTGCCCCAAACTAAGAAAAATTTCTGCAATTTTGTACCAAAATAAAAGAAATTTCTGCCATTTTGCTTCCAAATAAAAAAATTTCTACTTTTTTTTCTGAAAAAAGTGAAATTTCTGAAATTTTGCCCCAAAATAAGTGAAATTTCTACAATTTTGCCCCAAAATAAGTTAAATTTCTGGAATTTTGCCCCAAAATAAGTGGAATTTCTGAGTTTTGCCCAAAAATAAGGAGAATTTCTGTATTTTTGCCTCAACATATTGGGAATTTCTGCATTTTTGCCCCACAATTTGGGAAATTTCTGCAATTTTGCTCTAAAATAAGGGGAATTTCTGCCTTTTTGCCCAAAAATAAGAAGAATGCATAACTTTTTGCCCTTAAAAAGTGAAATTTCTTCATTTTTGCTCCAAAATAAGGGGAATTTCTGCTTTTTTGCCTCTAAAAAAGTGGAATTTCTGTCTTTTTCCCCCAAAAACAAAGGTTATTTCTGTTATTTGGCTCCAAAATAAGTTAAATTTCTGACTTATTACCCTGAAATAAGTGAAATTTTTGCAATTTTGCCCCAAAATAAGAGAAATTTCTGCCTTTTTGCCCCCAAATAAGGGGAATTTCAGCCTTTTACCCCAAAATAAGAGAAATTTCTGCATTTTTACCCCAAAATATGGGAAATTTCTGCCTTTTTGCCCCAAAATAAAAAAAAATTCTGCATTTTGTAACAAAATAAAAGAAATTTCTGCCTTTTGGCCCCAAAATAAGAAAATTTCTGCTTTTTTTTTCTGAAATAAGTGAAATTTCTGCAATTTTGCCCCAAAATAATTTAAATTTCTGAGTTTTGCCCTAAAATAAGGAGAATTTCTGTCTTTTTGCCCCAACATATAGGGAATTACTGCATTTTTGCGCCACAATTAGGGGAATTTTCGCAATTTTGCTCTAAAATACGGGGAATTTCTGACTTTTTTGTCCGAAAATGATAATAATGCATGCCTTTTTGCCATAAAAAAGAGAATTTTCTTCATTTTTGTCTAAAATGAGGGGAATTTTTGCTTTTATGCCTCTAAATAAGTGGAATTTATGTCTTTTTCCACCAAAACAAAGGGACTTTCTGTCTTTTTTGCCCCAAAATAAGGAAAATTTCTGACTTATTACCCTGAAATAAGTGAAATTTCTGAAATTTTGCCCCAAAATAAAAGAAATTTCTGTTTTTTAACCCCAAATAAGGGGAATTTCAGCATTTTACCTCAAAATAAGGGGAATTTCTGCATTTTTTCCCCAAAATATGGGAAATTTTTGCCTTTTTGCCAAAAATAAGAAAAAATTTCTGCAATTTTGTACCAAAATATGGGAAATTTCTGCCTTTTTGCCCCAAAATAAGGAAAATTTCTGCCTTTTTTCTCTGAAATAAGTGAAATTTCTCCAATTTTGTCCCAAAATAAGTGCAATTTCTGCAATTTTGCCCCAAAATAAGGGAAATTTCTGGAATTTTGCCCAAAAATATGTGGAATTTCTGAGTTTTGCCCCAAAATAAGCAGAATTTCTGTCTTTTTGCCCCAACATATAGGGAATTTCTGCCTTTTTGCCCCACAATTAGGTTAATTTCTGCAATTTTGTTCCAAAATACAGAGAATTTCTGCCTTTTTGCCCGAAAATAAAAAGAATGCATACCTTTTTGCCATAAAAAAGGGAAATTTCTGTAATTTTGCTACTAAATAAGGGAAATTTCTGCTTTTTGCCTCTAAATATGTGGAGTTTCTCTCTTTTTCCACCAAAACAAAGAAAATTTCTGTCTTTTTTCAAACAAAATAAAGAAATTTTCTTACTTATTACTCTGAAATAAGTGAAATTTCTGCAATTTTGCCCCAAAATAAGGGAAATTTCTGACCTTTTGCCCCCAAATAAGAGGAATTTCACCCTTTTACCTCAAAATAAGGAGAATTTCTGCATTTTTGCAACAAAATATTAGGAATTTCTGCCTTTTTGCCCCAAAATAAGGAAAATTTCTGCCTTTTTTTCCCTGAAATAAGTGAAATTTCTGCAATTTTGCCCCAAAATAAGGGACATCTCTGGAATTTTGCCCCAAAATAAGTGGAATTTCTGAGTTTTGCCCCAAAATAAGGAGAATTTCTGTCTTTTTGCCCTAACATATAGGGAATTTCTGCCTTTTTGCCCCACAATTAGGGGAATTTCTAGAATTTTGCTCCAAAATACGGGTAATTTCTGCTTTTTAGCCCGAAAATAAGGGGAATGTATACCTTTTGCCACAAAAAAGAGAAATCTTCATTTTTGCTTCAAAATAAGGGGAATTTCTGCTTTTTTGCCTCTAAATAACTGGAATTTCTGTCTTTTCCCCCCAGAACAAAGGGAATTTCTGTATTTTTTGCCCCAAGATAAGGAAAATTTCTGACTTATCACCCTGAAATAAGTGAAATTGCTGTATTTTGCCTCAAAAAAGAAAAATTTCTCTCTCTCTGCCCCCAAATAATGGGAATTTCATCCTTTTTACGTCAAAATAAGGGAAATTTCTGCATTTTTGCCCCAAAATATGGGAACTTTCTGCGTTTTTGCCCCAAAATAAGAAAAATTTCTTCAATTTTGTACCAAAATAAAAGAAATTTCTACCTTTTTGCCCCAAAATAAAAAAAATCTGCTTTTTTTTCTGAAATAAGTGAAATTTCTGCAATTTTGCCCAAAATAAGTGAAATTTCTGCAATTTTGCCCCAAAATAAGGGAAATTTTTGGAATTTTGCCTCAAATTAAGTGGTATTTCTGAGTTTTGCCACAAAATAAGGAGAATTTCTGTCCTTTTGCCCCAACATATAGGGAATTTCTGCCTTTTTCACCCACAATTAGGGGAATTTCTTCAATTTTGCTCCAAAATACGGAGAATTTCTGCCTTTTTGTCCGAAAATAAGAAGAATGCATACCTTTTTGCCATAAAAAAGGGAAATTTCTTCATTTTTGCTCCAAAATAAGGGGAATTTCTGCATTTGCCTCTAAATAAGTGGAATTTCTGTCTTTTTCCCCCAAAACAAAGGGAATTTCTGTCTTTTTTGCCCCAAAATAAGGAAAATTTCTGACTTATTACCCTGAAATAAGTGAAATTTCTGCAATTTTGCCCCAAAATAAAGGAAATTTCTGCCTTTTTGCCCCCAAATAAGGGGAATTTCAGCCTTTTTACCTCAAAATAAGGGGAATTTCTGCTTTTTTGCCTCTAAATAAGTGGAATTTCTGTCTTTTTTCTCTAAAACAAAAGGAATTTCTGTGTTTTTGCCCCAAAATAAGGAAAATTTCTGACTTGTTTTCCTTAAATAAGTGAAATTTCTGCTTTTTGCCCCCAAATAAGGGAATTTCAGATTTTTACCCCAAATAAGCGGAATTTCTGCATTTTTGCCCCAAAATATGGGAAATTTCTGCCTTTTTGCCCCAAAATAAGAAAAATTTCTGCAATTTTGTAACAAAATAAAAGAAATTTCTGCCTTTTTGTCCCAAAATAAGAAAATTTATACTTTTTATCTGAAATAACTGAAATTTCTGCAATTTTGCCGCAAAATAAATGAAATTTCTGAGTTTTGCCCCAAAATTAGGAGAATTTCTGTCTTTTTGCCCCAACATATAAGGAATTTCTGCCTTTTTGCCCCACAATTAGAGGAATTTCTGCAATTTTGCTCCAAAATATGGGGAATTTCTGCCTTTTTGTCTGAAAATAAGAAGAATGCATACCTTTTTGCCATAAAAAGGGAAATTTTTTCATTTTTGCGCCAAAATAAGAAGAATTTCTGCTTTTTTCCTCTAAATAATTCGAATTTCTGTTTTTTCCCCCAAAACAAATAGAATTTCTGTCTTTTTTGCCCCAAAATAAAGAAAATTTCTGATTTATTACCCTGAAATAAGTGAAATTTCTGCAATTTTGCCTCTAAATAAGAGAAATTTCTGCCTTTTTGCACCCCAATAAGAGGAATTTCAGCCTTTTTACCTCAAAATAAAGGGAATTTCTGCATTTTTGCTTCAAAATATGGGAAATTTCTGCCTTTTTGCCCCAAAATAAAAAAATTTCTGCTTTTTTTCCCTGAAATAAGTGAAATTTCTTAACTTTTGCCCCAAAATAAGTGAAATTTCTGCAATTTGGCCCCAAAATATGGGAAATTTCTGGAATTTTGCCCCAAAATGAGTGGTATTTCTCAATTTTGCCCCAAAATAAGAAGAATGTCTGTCTTTTTGCCCCAAATATAGGGAATTTCTGCCTTTTTCCCCACAATTAGGGGAATTTCTGCAATGTTGCTCAAAATACAGGGAATTTCTGCCTTTTTGCCTGAAAATAAGAAGAATGCATACAGTTTTGCCATAAAAAAGGGAAATTTCTTCATTTTTGCTTCAAAATAAGGTGATTTTCTGCATTTTGACTCTAAATAAGTGGAATTTCTGTCTTTTTCCCCCAAAACAAAGGGAATTTCTGTCTTTTTTCTTCCAAAATAAAAAAAATTTCTTACTTATTACCCTGAAATAACTGAAATTTCTTCAATTTTGCCCCAAAATAAGGGAAATTACTGCCTTTTTGCCCCCAAATAAGGGTAATTTCAGCCTTTTTACCTCACAATAAGAGGAATTTCTGCATTTTTGCCACAAAGTATTAGGAATTTCTGATTTTTGCCCCAAAATAAGAAAAATATCTGCCTTTTTTCCCTGAAATAAGTGAAATTTCTGCAATTTTGCCCCAAAATAAGGGAAATTTTGGCCTTTTTACCCCCAAATAAGGGGAATTTCACCCTTTTTACCTCAAAATAAAGGGAATTTCTGCATTTTTGCCACAAAATATTAGGAATTTCTGCCTTTTTGCCCCAAAATAAGGAAAATTTGTGCCTTTTTTCCCAGAAATGAGTGAAATTTCCGCAATTTTGGCCCAAAATAAGTGAAATTTCTGCCTTTTTGCCCCCAAATAAGGGGAATTTTAGCCTTTTTACCTCAAAATAAGGGGAATTTCTGCCTTTTTGCCCCAAAATATGGGAAATTTCTGCCTTTTTGCCCCAAAATAAGAAAAATTTCTGCAATTTTGTACCAAAATAAAAGAAGTTTCTGCCTTTTTGCTTCCAAATAGAAAAATTTCTACTTTTTTTTCTGAAAAAAGTGAAATTTCTGAAATTTTGCCCCAAAATAAGTGAAATTTCTACAATTTTGCCCCAAAATAAGTGAAATTTCTGGAATTTTGCCCCAAAATAAGTGGAATTTCTGTCTTTTTCCCCCAAAACAAAGGGAATTTCTCTATTTTTTGCCCCAAGATAAGGAAAATTTCTGACCTTTTACCCTGAAATAAGTGAAATTGCTGCAATTTTTCCTCAAAATAAGAAAAATTTCTTTCTTTTTGCCCCCAAATAAGGAGAATTTCAGCCATTTTGCGTCAAAAAAAGGGAAATTTCTGCAGTTTTGCCCCAAAATATGGGAAATTTCTGCGTTTTTGCCCCAAAATAAGAAAAATTTCTTCAATTTTGTACCAAAATAAAAGAAATTAATGCCTTTTTGCCCCGAAATAAAAAAAAATTCTGCTTTTTTTGTGAAATAAGTGAAATTTCTGCAATTTTGCCCAAAATAAGTGAAATTTCTGCAATTTTTCCACAAATTAAGGGAAATTTCTGGAATTTTGCCTCAAAATAAGTGGTATTTCTGAGTTTTGCCACAAAATAAGGAGAATTTCTGTCCTTTTGCCCCAACATATAGGGAATTTCTGCCTTTTTGCCCCACAATTAGGGGAATTTCTTCAATTTTGCTTCAAAATATGGAGAATTTCTGCCTTTTTGTCCGAAAATAAGAAGAATGCATACCTTTTTGCCATAAAAAAGGGAAATTTCTTCATTTTTGCTCCAAAATAAGGGGAATTTCTGCATTTGCCTCTAAAAGAGTGGAATTTCTGTCTTTTTCCCCCAAAACAAAGGGAATTTCTGTCTTTTTTGCCCCAAAATAAGGAAAATTTCTGACTTATTACCCTGAAATAAGTGAAATTTCTGCAATTTTGCCCCAAAATAAAGGAAATTTCTGCCTTTTTGCCCCCAAATAAGGGGAATTTCAGCCTTTTTACCTCAAAATAAGGGGAATTTCTGCTTTTTTGGCTCTAAATAAGTGGAATTTCTGTCTTTTTTCTCTAAAACAAAAGGAATTTCTGTCTTTTTGCCCCAAAATAAAGAAAATTTCTGACTTTTTTTCCTTAAATAAGTGAAATTTCTGCTTTTTTGCCCCCAAATAAGGGAATTTCAGACTTTTTACCCCAAAATAAGGGGAATTTCTGCATTTTTGCCCCAAAATATGGAAAATTTCTGGCTTTTTGCCCCAAAATAAGAAAATTTCTGCTTTTTTTTCTGAAATAACTGAAATTTCTGCAATTTTGTCCCAAAATAAGTGAAATTTCTGAGTTTTGCCACAAAATAAGGAGAATTTCTGTCATTTTGCCCCAACATATAATAAATTTCTGCCTTTTTGCCCCACAATTAGAGGACTTTCTGCAATTTTGCTCCAAAATATGGGGAATTTCTGCCTTTTTGTCTGAAAATAAGAAGAATGCATACCTTTTTGCCATAAAAAAGGGAAATTTTTTCATTTTTGCTCCAAAATAAGAAGAATTTCTGCTTTTTTCCACTAAATAATTCGAATTTCTGTTTTTTCCCCCAAAACAAATAGAATTTCTGTCTTTTTTGCCCCAAAATAAAGAAAATTTCTGATTTATTACCCTGAAATAAGTGAAATTTCTGCAATTTTGCCTCAAAATAAGAGAATTTTCTGCCTTTTTGCACCCAAATAAGGGGAATTTCAGCCTTTTTACCTCAAAATAAGGGGAATTTCTGCATTTTTGCTTCAAAATATGGGAAATTTCTGCCTTTTTGCCCCAAAATAAGAAAATTCTGCTTTTTTTCCCTGAAATAAGTGAAATTTCTGCAATTTTGCCCCAAAATAAGTGAAATTTCTGCAATTTGGCCCCAAAATATGGGAAATTTCTGGAATTTTGCCCCAAAATAAATGGAATTTCTGAGTTTTGCCCCAAAATAAGAAGAATGTCTGTCTTTTTGCCCCAACATATAGGGAATTTCTGCCTTTTTGCCCCACAATTAGGGGAATTTCTGCAATGTTGCTCAAAATACAGGGAATTGCTGCCTTTTTGCCTGAAAATAAGAAGAATGCATACCTTTTTGCCATAAAAATGGGAAATTTCTTCATTTTTGCTCCAAAATAAGGGGTATTTCTGCATTTTTGACTCTAAATAAGTGGAATTTCTGTCTTTTTCCCCTAAAACAAAGGGAATTTCTGTCTTTTTTGTTCCAAAATAAGGAAAATTTCTTACTTATTACCCTGATATAAGTGAAATTTCATCAATTTTGCCCCAAAATAAGGGAAATTACTGCCTTTTTGCCCCCAAATAAGGGGAATTTCAGCCTTTTTACCTCAAAATAAGGGGAATTTCTGCATTTTTACCACAAAATATAAAGAATTTCTGTTTTTTGCCCCAAAATAAAGAAAATTTCTGCCTTTTTTCCCTGAAATAAGTGAAATTTCTGCAATTTTGCCCCAAAATAAGTGAAATTTCTGCAATTTTGCCCTAAAATAAGGTAAATTTCTGGAATTTTGCCCCAAATAAGTGGAATTTCTGAGTTTCGCCCCAAAATAAGGAGAATTTCTGTCTTTTTGCCCCAACATATATGGAATTTCTACCTTTTTGCCCGACAATTAGGGGAATTTCTGCAATTTTGCTCCAAAATACAAGGAATTTTTGCCTTTTTGCCCGAAAATAAGTAGAATGCATACCTTTTTGCCATAAAAAAGGGAAATTTCTTAATTTTTGCTCCAAAATAAGGAAAATTTCTGCTTTTTTGCCTCTAAATAAGTGGTATTTTGGTCTTTTTCCTCCAAAACAAAGGGAATTTCTGTCTTTTTTGCCCCAAAATAAAAAAAAATTTCTGACTTATTACCCTGAAATAAGTGAAATTTCTGCAATTTTGCCCCAAAATAAGGGAAATTTTGGCCTTTTTTCCCCCAAATAAGGGGAATTTCACCCTTTTTACCTCAAAATAAAGGGAATTTCTGTATTTTTGCCACAAAATATTAGGAATTTCTGCCTTTTTGCCCCAAAATAAGGAAAATTTCTGCCTTTTTTTCCTGAAATAAGTGAAATTTCTGAAATTTTGCCCTAAAATAAGTGAAATTTCTGCAATTTTGCCCCAAAATAAGGGAAATTTCTGCAATTTTGTACCAAAATTACAGAAATTTCTACAATTTTGCCCCAAAATAAGTGAAATTTCTGGAATTTTGCCCCAAAATAAGTGGAATATCTGAGTTTTGCCCCAAAATAAAAAGAATTTCTGTCTTTTTGCCTCAACATATAGAGAATTTCTGCCTTTTTGCCCCACAATTAGGGGAATTTCTGCAATTTTGCTCCAAAATACGGGGAATTTCTGCCTTTTTGCCCGAAAATAAGAATGCATACCTTTTTGCCATAAAAAAGGAAAATTTCTTCATTTTTGCTCCAAAATAAAGGGAATTTTTGCTTTTTTGCCTCTAAATAAGTGGAATTTCTGTCTTTTTCCCCCAAAACAAAGGTAATTTCTGTCTTTTTTGCCCAAAAATAAGGAAATTTTCTGACTTATTACCCTGAAGTAAGTGAAATTTATGCAATTTTGCCCCAAAATAAGGGGAATTTCTGCTTTTTTGTCTCTAATTAAGTGGAATTTATGTATTTTTTCCCCAAAACAAAGGGAATTTCTGTCTTTTTTGCGCAAAATAAGGAAAATTTCTGACTTATTACCATGAAATAAGGGAAATTTCTGGAATTTTGCCCCAAATAAGGGAAATTTCTGCCTTTTTGCCCAAAAAATAAGAAGAATGCATAACTATTTGCCATAAAAAAGGAAAATTTCTTCATTTTTGCTCCAAAATAAAGAAAATTTTTGCTTTTATGCCTCTAAATATGTGGAATTTCTGTCTTTGTACCCCAAAACAAAGGGAATTTCTGTATTTTTGCCCCAAAATAAGGAAAGTTTCTGACTTATTACCCTGAAATAAGTGAAATTTCTGCAATTTTTCCCCAAAATGAGGGAAATTTCTCCCTTTTTGCCCCCAAATAACGGGAATTTCAGCCTTTTTACCTCAAAATAAGGGGAATTTCTGAATTTTTGCCCCAAAATATGGGAAATTTCTGCCTTTTTGCCCCAAAATAAGAAAAATTTCTGCAATTTTGTACCAAAATAAAAGAAATTTCTGCATTTTTGCTTCCAAATAGAAAAATTTCTATTTTTTTTTCTGAAAATAAGTCAAATTTCTGAAATTTTGGCCCAAAATAAGTGAAATTTCTAGAATTTTGCCCCAAAATAAGTGAAATTTCTGGAATTTTGCCCCAAAATAAGTGGAATTTCTGAGTTTTACCCTAAAATAAGGAGAATTTCTGTCTTTTTGCCCCAACATATAGGGAATTTCTGCCTTTTTGCCCCACAATTAGGGGAATTTCTGCAATTTTGCTCCAAAATACGGGGAATTTCTGCCTTTTTGCCCGAAAATAAGAATGCATACCTTTTTGCCATAAAAAAGGATAATTTCTTCATTTTTGCTCCAAAATAAAAGGAATTTCTGCTTTTTGACTCTAAATAAGTGGAATTTCTGTCTTCCCCCCCCCCCCAAAAAAAGGGATTTCTGTGTTTTTTGTTCCAAAATAAGGAAAATTTCTGACTTATTACCCTGAAGTAAGTGAAATTTCTACAATTTTTCCCCAAAAAAGGGAAATTTCTGCCTTTTTGCCCCCAAATAAGGGGAATTTCAGCCTTTTTACCTCAAAATAAGGGGAATTTCTGCATTTTTGCCACAAAATATTAGGAATTTCTGCCTTTTTGCCCCAAAATAAGGAAAATTTCTGCCTTTTTTTCCTGAAATAAGTGAAATTTCTGAAATTTTGCCCCAAAATAAGTGAAATTTCTGCAATTTTGCCCCAAAATAAGGGAAATTTCTGCAATTTTGTACCAAAATAAAAGAAATTTCTGCCTTTTTGCTTCCAAATAAGAAAATTTCTGCTTTTTTTCTGAAATAAGTTAAATTTCTGAAATTTTTCCCCAAAATAAGTGAAATTTCTACAATTTTGCCCCAAAATAAGTGAAATTTCTGGAATTTTGCCTCAAGATAATTGGAATTTCATAGTTTTGACCCAAAATAAGGAGAATTTCTGTCTTTTTGCCTCAACATATAGGGAATTTCTGACTTTTTACACCACAATTAAGGCAATTTCTGCAATTTTACTCCAAAATACGGGGAATTTCTGCCTTTTTGCCCGAAAATAAGAAGAATGCATACCTTTTTGCCATAAAAAAGGAAAATTTCTTCATTTTTGCTCCAAAATAAGGGGAATTTCTGCTTTTATGCCTCTAAATATGTGGAATTTCTGTCTTTGTCCCAAATACAAATAGAATTTCTGTCTTTTTGCTCCAAAATAAGGAAAATTTGTGACTTATTACCCTGAAATAAGTTAAATTTCTGCAATTTTGCCCCAAAATAAGTGAAATTTCTAAAATTTTGCCCCAAAATAAGTGAAATTTCTGGAATTTTGCCCCAAAATAAGTGGAATATCTGAGTTTTGCCCCAAAATAAAAAGAATTTCTGTCTTTTTGCCTCAACATATAGGGAATTTCTGCCTTTTTGCCCCACAATTAGGGGAATTTCTGCAATTTTGCTCCAAAATACGGGGAATTTCTGCCTTTTTGCCCGAAAATAAGAATGCATACCTTTTTGCCATAAAAAAGGAAAATTTCTTCATTTTTGCTCCAAAATAAAGGGAATTTTTGCTTTTTTGCCTCTAAATAAGTGGAATTTCTGTCTTTTTCCCCCAAAACAAAGGTAATTTCTGTCTTTTTTGCCCAAAAATAAGGAAATTTTCTGACTTATTACCCTGAAGTAAGTGAAATTTATGCAATTTTGCCCCAAAATAAGGGGAATTTCTGCTTTTTTGTCTCTAATTAAGTGGAATTTATGTATTTTTTCCCCAAAACAAAGGGAATTTCTGTCTTTTTTGCGCAAAATAAGGAAAATTTCTGACTTACTACCATGAAATAAGGGAAATTTCTGGAATTTTGCCCCAAATAAGGGAAATTTCTGCCTTTTTGCCCGAAAATAAGAAGAATGCATAACTATTTGCCATAATAAAGGAAAATTTCTTCATTTTTGCTCCAAAATAAAGAAAATTTTTGCTTTTATGCCTCTAAATATGTGGAATTTCTGTCTTTGTCCCCCAAAACAAAGGGAATTTCTGTATTTTTGCCCCAAAATAAGGAAAGATTCTGACTTATTACCCTGAAATAAGTGAAATTTCTGCAATTTTTCACCAAAATGAGGGAAATTTCTCCCTTTTTGCCCCAAAATAATGGGAATTTCAGCCTTTTTACCTCAAAATAAGGGGAATTTCTGAATTTTTGCCCCAAAATATGGGAAATTTCTGCCTTTTTGCCCCAAAATAAGAAAAATTTCTGCAATTTTGTACCAAAATAAAAGAAATTTCTGCATTTTTGCTTCCAAATAGAAAAATTTCTATTTTTTTTTCTGAAAATAAGTCAAATTTCTGAAATTTTGGCCCAAAATAAGTGAAATTTCTAGAATTTTGCCCCAAAATAAGTGAAATTTCTGGAATTTTGCCCCAAAATAAGTGGAATTTCTGAGTTTTACCCTAAAATAAGGAGAATTTCTGTCTCTTTTCCCCAACATATAGGGAATATCTGCCTTTTTGCCCCACAATTAGGGGAATTTCTGCAATTTTGCTCCAAAATACGGGGAATTTCTGCCTTTTTGCCCGAAAATAAGAATGCATACCTTTTTGCCATAAAAAAGGAAAATTTCTTCATTTTTGCTCCAAAATAAAAGGAATTTCTGCTTTTTGACTCTAAATAAGTGGAATTTCTGTCTTTTTCCCCCGCAAAAAAAGGGGATTTCTGTCTTTTTTGTTCCAAAATAAGGAAAATTTCTGACTTATTAACCTGAAGTAAGTGAAATTTCTCCAATTTTTCCCCAAAAAAGGGAAATTTCTGCCTTTTTGCCCCCAAATAAGGGGAATTTCAGCCTTTTTACCTCAAAATAAGGCGAATTTCTGCATTTTTGCCACAAAATATTAGGAATTTCTGCCTTTTTGCCCCAAAATAAGGAAAATTTCTGCCTTTTTTTCCTGAAATAAGTGAAATTTCTGAAATTTTGCCCCAAAATAAGTGAAATTTCTGCAATTTTGCCCCAAAATAAGGGAAATTTCTGCAATTTTGTACCAAAATAAAATAAATTTCTGCCTTTTTGCTTCCAAATAAGAAAATTTCTGCTTTTCTTCTGAAATAAGTTAAATTTCTGAAATTTTTCCCCAAAATAAGTGAAATTTCTACAATTTTGCCCCAAAATAAGTGAAATTTCTGGAATTTTGCCTCAAGATAATTGGAATTTCATAGTTTTGACCCAAAATAAGGAAAATTTCTGTCTTTTTGCCTCAACATATAGGGAATTTCTGACTTTTTACACCACAATTAAGGCAATTTCTGCAATTTTACTCCAAAATACGGGGAATTTCTGCCTTTTTGCCCGAAAATAAGAAGAATGCATACCTTTTTGCCATAAAAAAGGAAAATTTCTTCATTTTTGCTCCAAAATAAGGGGAATTTCTGCTTTTATGCCTCTAAATATGTGGAATTTCTGTCTTTGTCCCCCAATACAAATAGAATTTCTGTCTTTTTGCTCCAAAATAAGGAAAATTTGTGACTTATTACCCTGAAATAAGTTAAATTTCTGCAATTTTGCCCCAAAATAAGTAAAATTTCTGCAATTTTGCCCCAAAATAAGTGAAATTTCTACAATTTTGCCCCAAAATAAGTGAAATTTCTGGAATTTTGCCCCAAAATAAGTGGAATTTCTGAGTTTTGCCCCAAAATAAGGAGAATTTCTGTCTTTTTGCCTCAACATATAGGGAATTTCTGCCTTTTTGCCCCACAATTAGGGGAATTTCTGCAATTTTGCTCCAAAATACAGGGAATTTCTGCCTTTTTGCCCGAAAATAAGAATGCATACCTTTTTGCCATAAAAAAGGAAAATTTCTTCATTTTTGCTCCAAAATAAAGGGAATTTTTGCTTTTTTGCCTCTAAATAAGTGGAATTTCTGTCTTTTTCCCCCAAAACAAAGGTAATTTCTGTCTTTTTTGCCCAAAAATAAGGAAATTTTCTGACTTATTTCCCTGAAGTAAGTGAAATTTATGCAATTTTGCCCCAAAATAAGGGGAATTTCTGCTTTTTTGTTTCTAATTAAGTGGAATTTATGTATTTTTCCCCAAAACAAAGGGAATTTCTGTCTTTTTTGCGCAAAATAAAAAAAATTTCTGACTTATTACCATGAAATAAGGGAAATTTCTTGAATTTTGCCCCAAATAAAGGAAATTTCTGCCTTTTTGCCCGAAAATAAGAAGAATGCATAACTATTTGCCATAAAAAAGAAAAATTTCTTCATTTTTGCTCCAAAATAAAGAAAATTTTTGCTTTTATGCCTCTAAATATGTGGAATTTCTGTCTTTGTCCCCCAAAACAAAGGGAATTTCTGTATTTTTGCCCCAAAATAAGGAAAGTTTCTGACTTATTACCCTGAAATAAGTGAAATTTCTGCAATTTTTCCCCAAAATGAGGGAAATTTCTCCCTTTTTGCCCCCAAATAACGGGAATTTCAGCCTTTTTACCTCAAAATAAGGGGAATTTCTGAATTTTTGCCCCAAAATATGGGAAATTTCTGCCTTTTTGCCCCAAAATAAGAAAAATTTCTGCAATTTTGTACCAAAATAAAAGAAATTTCTGCATTTTTGCTTCCAAATAGAAAAATTTCTATTTTTTTTTCTGAAAATAAGTCAAATTTCTGAAATTTTGGCCCAAAATAAGTGAAATTTCTAGAATTTTGCCCCAAAATAAGTGAAATTTCTGGAATTTTGCCCCAAAATAAGTGGAATTTCTGAGTTTTACCCTAAAATAAGGAGAATTTTTGTCTCTTTTCCCCAACATATAGGGAATATCTGCCTTTTTGCCCCACAATTAGGGGAATTTCTGCAATTTTGCTCCAAAATACGGGGAATTTCTGCCTTTTTGCCCGAAAATAAGAATGCATACCTTTTTGCCATAAAAAAGGAAAATTTCTTCATTTTTGCTCCAAAATAAAAGGAATTTCTGCTTTTTGACTCTAAATAAGTGGAATTTCTGTCTTTTTCCCCCGCAAAAAAAGGGGATTTCTGTCTTTTTTGTTCCAAAATAAGAAAAATTTCTGACTTATTAACCTGAAGTAAGTGAAATTTCTCCAATTTTGCCCCAAAAAAGGGAAATTTCTGCCTTTTTGCCCCCAAATAAGGGGAATTTCAGCCTTTTTACCTCAAAATAAGGGGAATTTCTGCATTTTTGCCACAAAATATTAGGAATTTCTGCCTTTTTGCCCCAAAATAAGGAAAATTTCTGCCTTTTTTTCCTGAAATAAGTGAAATTTCTGAAATTTTGCCCCAAAATAAGTGAAATTTCTGCAATTTTGCCCCAAAATAAGGGAAATTTCTGCAATTTTGTACCAAAATAAAAGAAATTTCTGCCTTTTTGCTTCCAAATAAGAAAATTTCTGCTTTTTTTCTGAAATAAGTTAAATTTCTGAAATTTTTCCCCAAAATAAGTGAAATTTCTACAATTTTGCCCCAAAATAAGTGAAATTTCTGGAATTTTGCCTCAAGATAATTGGAATTTCATAGTTTTGACCCAAAATAAGGAGAATTTCTGACTTTTTGCCTCAACATATAGGGAATTTCTGAATTTTTAGACCACAATTAAGGCAATTTCTGCAATTTTGCTCCAAAATACGGGGAATTTCTGCCTTTTTGCCCGAAAATAAGAAGAATGCATACCTTTTTGCCATAAAAAAGGAAAATTTCTTCATTTTTGCTCCAAAATAAGGGGAATTTCTGCTTTTATGCCTCTAAATATGTGGAATTTCTGTCTTTGTGCCCCAATACAAATAGAATTTCTGTCTTTTTGCTCCAAAATAAGGAAAATTTGTGACTTATTACCCTGAAATAAGTTAAATTTCTGCAATTTTGCCCCAAAATAAGTAAAATTTCTGCAATTTTGCCTCAAAATAAGTGAAATTTCTACAATTTTGCCCCAAAATAAGTGAAATTTCTGGAATTTTGCCCCAAAATAAGTGGAATTTCTGAGTTTTGCCCCAAAATAAGGAGAATTTCTGTCTTTTTGCCTCAACATATAGGGAATTTCTGCCTTTTTGCCCCACAATTAGGGGAATTTCTTCAATTTTGCCTCAAAATACAGGGAATTTCTGCCTTTTTGCCCGAAAATAAGAATGCATACCTTTTTGCTATAAAAAAGGAAAATTTCTTCATTTTTGCTCCAAAATAAATGGAATTTTTGCTTTTTTGCCTCTAAATAAGTGGAATTTCTGTCTTTTTCCCCCAAAACAAAGGTACTTTCTGTCTTTTTTGCCCAAAAATAAGGAAATTTTCTGACTTATTACCCTGAAGTAAGTGAATTTTATGCAATTTTGCCCCAAAATAAGGGGAATTTCTGCTTTTTTGTCTCTAATTAATTGGAATTTATGTATTTTTCCCCAAAACAAAGGGAATTTCTGTCTTTTTTGCGCAAAATAAAAAAATTTCTGACTTATTACCATGAAATAAGGGAAATTTCTGGAATTTTGCCCCAAATAAAGGGAATTTCTGCCTTTTTTGCCCGAAAATAAGAAGAATGCATAACTATTTGCCATAAAAAAGAAAAATTTCTTCATTTTTGCTCCAAAATAAAGAAAATTTTTGCTTTTATGCCTCTAAATATGTGGAATTTCTGTCTTTGTCCCCCAAAACAAAGGGAATTTCTGTATTTTTGCCCCAAAATAAGGAAAGTTTCTGACTTATTACCCTGAAATAAGTGAAATTTCTGCAATTTTTCCCCAAAATAAGGGAAATTTCTCCCTTTTTGCCCCCAAATAACGGGACTTTCAGCCTTTTTACCTCAAAATAAGGGAAATTTCTGCATTTTTGCCCCAAAATATGGGAAATTTCTGCCTTTTTGCCCAAAATAAAAAAATTTTCTGCAATTTTGTACCAAAATAAAAGAAATTTTTGCCTTTTTGCCCCAGAAGAAGAAAATTTCTGCTTTTTTTAACTTAAATAAGTGAAATTTCTGCAATTTTGCCCCAAAATAAGTGAAATTTCTGCAATTTTGCCCCAAAATAATGGAAATTTCTGGAATTTTGCCTTAAAATAAGTGGAATTTCTGAGTTTTTCGCTAAAATAAGAAGAATTTCTGTCTTTATGCCATAAAATATAGGGAATTTCTGCCTTTTTGCCCCACAATTAGGGGAATTTCTGCAATTTTGCTCCAAAATACGGGAAATTTCTGGTTTTTGCCCGAAAATAAAAAGAATGCATACCCTTTTGCCATAAAAAAGGGAAATTTCTTCATTTTTGCTCCAAAATAAGGGGAATTTCTGCTTTTTTGCCTCTAAATAAGTGGAATTTTGTCTTTTTCCACCAAAACAAAGGGAATTTCTGTCTTTTTTGCCCCAAAATAAAAAAAATTTCTGACTTATTACCCTGACATAAGTGAAATTTCTCCAATTTTGCCCCAAAATAAGGAAAATTTCTGCCTTTTTTCCCTGAAATATGTGAAATTTCTGCAATTTTGCCCCAAAATAAGGGAAATGTCTGCCTTTTTGCCCCCAAATAGGGGAATTTCATCCTTTTTACCTCAAAAAAAGGGGAATTTCTGCATTTTTGCCCTAAAATATGGGAAATTTCTGCCTTTTTGCCCCAAAATAAGAAAAATTTCTGAAATTTTTTACCAAAATATAAGAAATTTCTGCCTTTTTGCCCCAAAATAAAATAATTTCTGATTTTTTTCCCATAAATAAGTGAAATTTCAGCAATTTTGCCCCAAAATAAGTGAAATTTCTGCAATTTTGCCCCAAAATAAGGGAAATTTCTGGAATTTTGCCCCAAAATAAGTGGAATTTCTGAGTTTTGCCCGAAAATAAGGAGGATTTCTGTCTTTTTGCACAAACATATAGGGAATTTCTGCCTTTTTGCCCCACAATTAGGGGAATTTCTGCAATTTTGCTCCAAAATACGGGGAATTTCTGCTTTTTAGCCTAAAAATAAGGGGAATGTATACCTTTTGCTACAAAAAAGGGAAATTTCTTCATTTTTGCTAAAAAATAAAAGGAATTTCTGCTTTTTTGCCTCTAAAAAAGTGGAATTACTGTGTTTTCCCCACAAAACAAAGGGAATTTCTGTGTTTTTTGCCCAAAATAAGGAAAATTTCTGACTTATTACCCTGAAATAAGAGAAATTTCTGCAATTTTGCCCCAAAATAAGGGAAATTTCTGCCTTTTTGCCCCCAAATAAAGGGAATTTCAGCCTTTTTCCTCAAAATAAGAAGAATTTCTGCATTTTTGCCCCACAATATGGGAAATTTCTGCATTTTTGCTCCAAAGTAAAAAAAATTTCTGCAATTTTGTACCAAAATAAAAGAAATTTCTGCCTTTTTGCCCCAAAATAAGAAAATTTCTGCTTTTTTTTTTCTGAAATAAGTGAAATTTCTGCAATTTTGCCCCAAAATAAGGGAAATTACTGCTTTTTGCCCCAAAATAAGGGGAATTTCAGCCTTTTTACCTCAAAATAAGGGGAATTTCTAGATTTTTGCCACAAAATATTAGGAATTTCTGCCTTTTTGCCCCAAAATAAGGAAAATTTCTGCCTTTTTTTCCTGAAATAAGTGAAATTTCTGCAATTTTGCCACAAAATAAGTGAAATTTCTGCAATTTTGCCATAAAATAAGGTAAATTTCTGGAATTTTGCCCCAAATAAGTGCAATTTCTGAGTTTTGCCCCAAAATAAGGAGATTTTCTGTCTTTTTACCCCAACATATAGGGAATTTCTACTTTTGCCCAACAATTAGGGGAATTTCTGCAATTTTGCTCCAAAATACGGGGCATTTCTGCCTTTTTGCCAGAAAATAAGAAGAATGCATAACTTTTTGCCATAAAAAAGGGAAATTTCTTCATTTTTGCTCCAAAATAATGAAAATTTCTGCTTTTTTGCCTCTAAATAAGTGGAATTTCTGTGTTTTTCCCCCAAACCAAAGGGAATTTCTGTATTTTTTGCCCCAAGATAAGGAAAATTTCTGACTTATTACCCTGAAATAAGTGAAATTGCTGTAATTTTGCCTCAAAATAAGAAAAATTTCTCTCTCTTTGCCCCCAAATAATGGGAATTTAATCATTTTTACGTCAAAATAAGGGAAATTTCTGCATTTTTGCCCCAAAATATGGGAAATTTCTGCGTTTTTGCCCCAAAATAAAAAAAATTTCTTCAATTTTGTACCAAAAAAAAGAAATTTCTGCCTTTTTGCCCCAAAATAAAAAATTTCTGCTTTTTTTCTGAAATAAGTGAAATTTCTGCAATTTTGCCCAAAATAAGTGAAATTTCTGCAATTTTTCCCCAAAATAAGGGAAATTTCTGGAATTTTGCCCCAAAATAAGTGGTATTTCTGAGTTTTGCCCCAAAATAAGGAGAATTTCTGCCTTTTTGCCCCAACATATAGGGAATTTCTGCCTTGTTGCCCCACAATTAGGGGAATTTCTTCAATTTTGCTCCAAAATACGGGGAATTTCTGCCTTTTTGCCCGAAAATAAGTAGAATTCATACCTTTTTGCCATAAAAAAGGGAAATTTCTTCATTTTTGCTTCAAAATGAGGGGAATTTCTGCTTTTTGGCCTCTAAATAAGTGGAATTTCTGTCTTTTTTCCCCAAAACAAAAGGAATTTCTGTCTCTTTGCCCCAAAATAAGGAAAATTTCTGACTTTTTTCCCTGAAATAAGTGAAATTTCTGCAATTTTGCCCCAAAATAAGTGAAATTTCTGCTTTTTTGCCTCCAAATAAGGGAATTTCAGACTTTTTACCCCAAAATAAAAGGAATTTCTGCAAATTTGCCCCAAAATAAGGGAAATTTCTGCCTTTTTGCCCCCAAATAAAGGGAATTTCAGCCTTTTTCCTCAAAATAAGAAGAATTTCTGCATTTTTGCCCCACAATATGGGAAATTTCTGCATTTTTGCTCCAAAGTAAAAAAAATTTCTGCAATTTTGTACCAAAATAAAAGAAATTTCTGCCTTTTTGCCCCAAAATAAGAAAATTTCTGCTTTTTTTTTTTCTGAAATAAGTGAAATTTCTGCAATTTTGCCCCAAAATAAGGGAAATTTCTGGAATTTTGCCCTAAAATAAGTAAACTTCTGAGTTTTGCCCGAAAATAAGGAGAATTTCTGTCTTTTTGCACCAACATATAGGGAATTTCTGCCTTTTTGTTCCACAATTAGGGGAATTTCTGCAATTTTCTTCCAAAATACGGGGAATTTCTGCCTTTTTGCCCAAAAATAAGAAGAATGCATACCTTTTTGCCATAAAAAAGGGAAATTTCTTCATTTTTTCCCCAAATAAGAGGAATTTCTGCATTTTTGACTCTAAATAAGTAGAATTTCTGTCTTTTTCCCCCAAAACAAAGGAAATTTCTGTCCTTTTAGCCCCAAAATAAAGAAAATTTCTGACTTATTACCCTGAAATAAGTGAAATTTCTGCAATTTTGCCCCAAAATAAGGGAAATTACTGCTTTTTGCCCCAAAATAAGGGGAATTTCAGCCTTTTTACCTCAAAATAAGGGGAATTTCTAGATTTTTGCCACAAAATATTAGGAATTTCTGCCTTTTTGCCCCAAAATAAGGAAAATTTCTGCCTTTTTTTCCTGAAATAAGTGAAATTTCTGCAATTTTGCCCCAAAATAAGTGAAATTTCTGCAATTTTGCCATAAAATAAGGTAAATTTCTGGAATTTTGCCCCAA
Source organism: Micromys minutus (assembly GCF_963924665.1). Lineage (NCBI taxonomy): Eukaryota > Metazoa > Chordata > Mammalia > Rodentia > Muridae > Micromys > Micromys minutus. The sequence goes on from NW_027667727.1 coordinate 1,421,796, forward strand.
ATAAGTGGAATTTCTGAGTTTTGCCCCAAAATAAGGAGAATTTCTGTCTTTTTACCCCAACATATAGGGAATTTCTACTTTTGCCCAACAATTATGGGAATTTCTGCAATTTTGCTCCAAAATACGGGGCATTTCTGCCTTTTTGCCCGAAAATAAGAAGAATGCATAACTTTTTGCCATAAAAAAGGGAAATTTCTTCATTTTTGCTCCAAAATAATGAAAATTTCTGCTTTTTTGCCTCTAAATAAGTGGAATTTCTGTGTTTTTCCCCCAAACCAAAGGGAATTTCTGTATTTTTTGCCCCAAGATAAGGAAAATTTCTGACTTATTACCCTGAAATAAGTGAAATTGCTGTAATTTTGCCTCAAAATAAGAAAAATTTCTCTCTCTTTGCCCCCAAATAATGGGAATTTCATCATTTTTACGTCAAAATAAGGGAAATTTCTGCATTTTTGCCCCAAAATATGGGAAATTTCTGCGTTTTTGCCCCAAAATAAAAAAAATTTCTTCAATTTTGTACCAAAAAAAAAGAAATTTCTGCCTTTTTGCCCCAAAATAAAAAATTTCTGCTTTTTTTCTGAAATAAGTGAAATTTCTGCAATTTTGCCCAAAATAAGTGAAATTTCTGCAATTTTTCCCCAAAATAAGGGAAATTTCTGGAATTTTGCCCCAAAATAAGTGGTATTTCTGAGTTTGGCCCCAAAATAAGGAGAATTTCTGCCTTTTTGCCCCAACATATAGGGAATTTCTGCCTTGTTGCCCCACAATTAGGGGAATTTCTTCAATTTTGCTCCAAAATACGGGGAATTTCTGCCTTTTTGCCCGAAAATAAGTAGAATTCATACCTTTTTGCCATAAAAAAGGGAAATTTCTTCATTTTTGCTTCAAAATGAGGGGAATTTCTGCTTTTTGGCCTCTAAATAAGTGGAATTTCTGTCTTTTTTCCCCAAAACAAAAGGAATTTCTGTCTCTTTGCCCCAAAATAAGGAAAATTTCTGACTTTTTTCCCTGAAATAAGTGAAATTTCTGCAATTTTGCCCCAAAATAAGTGAAATTTCTGCTTTTTTGCCTCCAAATAAGGGAATTTCAGACTTTTTACCCCAAAATAAAAGGAATTTCTGCATTTTTGCACCAAAATATGGGAAATTTCTGCCTTTTTGCCCCAAAATAAGAAAAATTTCTGCAATTTTGTACCAAAATAAAAGAAATTTCTGCCTTTTTGCCCCAAAATAAGAAAATTTCTGCTTTTTTTTCTGAAATAACTGAAATTTCTGCAATTTTACCCCAAAATAAGTGAAATTTCTGAGTTTTGCCACAAAATAAGGAGAATTTCTGTTTTTTTGGCCCAACATATAATAAATTTCTGCCTTTTTGCCCCACAATAAGGGGAATTTCTGCAATTTTGCTCCAAAATACGAGGAATTTCTGCCTTTTTGTCTGAAAATAAGAAGAATGCTTACCTTTTTGCCATAAAAAAAGAAAATTTTTTCATTTTTGCTCCAAAATAAGAAGAATTTCTGTTTTCTTACTCTAAATAATTCGAATTTCTGTTTTTTCCCCCAAAACAAAGGGAATTTCTTTCTTTTTTGCCCCAAAATAAAGAAAATTTCTGATTTATTACCCTGAAATAATGAAATTTCTGCAATTTTGCCTCAAAATAAGAGAAATTTCTGCCTTTTTGCCCCCAAATAAGGGGAATTTCAGCCTTTTTACCTCAAAATACGGAAAATTTCTGAATTTTTGCTTCAAAATATGGGAAATTTAGCCTTTTTGCCCCAAAATAAGAAAATTTTTGCTTTTTTTCCTTGAAATAAGTGAAATTTCTGAAATTTTGCCCCAAAATAAGTGAAATTTCTGCAATTTGGCCCCAAAATATGGAAATTTCTGAAATTTTTCCCCAAAATAAGTGGAATTTCATAGTTTTGCTACAAAATAAGAAGAATGTCTGTCTTTTTGCCCAAACATATAGGGAATTTGTGCCTTTTTGCCACACAATTAGGGGAATTTCTGCAATGTTGCTCAAAATACGGGGAATTTCTGCCTTTTTGCCTGAAAATAAGAAAAATGCATACCTTTTTGCCATAAAAAAGGGAAATTTCTTCATTTTTGCTCCAAAATAAGGGGAATTTCTGCCTTTTTGACTCTAAATAAGTGGAATTTCTGTCTTTTTCCCCCAAAACAAAGGAAATTTCTGTCTTTTTTGTTCCAAAATAAGGAAAATTTCTTACTTATTACCCTGAAATAAGTGAAATTTCTGCAATTTTGCCCCAAAATAAGGGAAATTACTGCCTTTTTACCCCCAAATAAGGGTAATTTCAGCCTTTTTACCTCAAAATAAGGGGAATTTCTGCATTTTTGCCACAAAATATTAGGAATTTCTGCTTTTTGCCCCAATATAAGGAAAATTTCTGCCTTTTTTCACTGACATAAGTGAAATTTCTGCAATTTTGCCCCAAAATAAGTGAAATTTCTGCAATTTTGTTCTAAAATAAGGTAAATTTCTGGAATTTTGCCCCAAATAAGTGGAATTTCTGAGTTTCGCCCCAAAATAAGGAGAATTTCTGTCTTTTTGCTCCAACATATAGGGAATTTCTACCTTTTTGCCCGACAATTAGAGGAATTTCTGCAATTTTGCTCCAAAATACGGGGAATTTCTGCCTTTTTGCACGAAAATAAGAAGAATGCATACCTTTGTGCCATATAAAAAAGAAATTTCTTAATTTTTGCTCCAAAATAAGGAAAATTTCTGCTTTTTTGCTTCTAAATAAGTGTAATTTCTGTTTTTTTCCCCCAAAACAGAGGGAATTTCTGTCTTTTTGCCCCAAAATAAAGAAAATTTCTGACTTATTACCCTGAAATAAGTGAAATTTCTGCAATTTTGCCCCAAAATAAGGAAAATTTCGGCCTTTTTACCCCCAAATAAGGGGAATTTCACCGATTCTACCTCAAAATAAAGGGAATTTCTGCATTTTTGCCACAAAATATTAGGAATTTCTTAATTTTTGCCCCAAAATAAAGAAAATTTCTGCCTTTTTTCCCTGAAATAAGTGAAATTTCTGCAATTTTGGCCCAAAATAAGTGAAATTTTTGCCCTTTTGCCCCCAAATAAGGGGAATTTTAGTCTTTTTACCTCAAAATAAGGGGAATTTCTGCATTTTTGCCCCAAAATATGGGAAATTTCTGTCTTTTTGCCCCAAACTAAGAAAAATTTCTGCAATTTTGTACCAAAATAAAAGAAATTTCTGCCCTTTTGCTTCCAAATAAAAAAATTTCTACTTTCTTTCTGAAAAAAGTGAAATTTCTGAAATTTTGCCCCAAAATACGTGAAATTTCTACAATTTTGCCCCAAAATAAGTGAAATTTCTGGAATTTTGCCCCAAAATAAGTGGAATTTCTGAGTTTTGCACAAAAATAAGGAGAATTTCTGTATTTTTGCCTCAACATATTGGGAATTTCTGCATTTTTGCCCCACAATTTGGGAAATTTCTGCAATTTTGCTCTAAAATAAGGGGAATTTCTGCATTTTGCCCAAAAATAAGAAGAATGCATACCTTTATGCCCTTAAAAAATGAAATTTCTTAATTTTTGCTCCAAAATAGGGAGAATTTCTGCATTTTTGCAACAAAATATTAGGAATTTCTGCCTTTTTGCCCCAAAATAAGGAAAATTTCTGCCTTTTTTCCCTGAAATAAGTGAAATTTCTGCAATTTTGCCCCAAAATAAGGGACATCTCTGGAATTTTGCCCCAAAATAAGTGGAATTTCTGACTTTTGCCCAAAAATAAGGAGAATTTATGTCTTTTTGCCCCAACATATAGGGAATTTCTGCCTTTTTGCCCCACAATTAGGGGAATTTCTAGAATTTTGCTCCAAAATACGGGGAATTTTTGCTTTTTAGGCCGAAAATAAAGGGAATGTATACCTTTTGCCACAAAAAAGGGAAATCTTCATTTTTGCTTCAAAATAAGGGGAATTTCTGCTTTTTTGCCTCTAAATAAGTGGAATTTCTGTCTTTTTCCCCAAAACAAAGGGAATTTCTGTATTTTTTGCCCCAAGATAAGGAAAATTTCTGACTTATCACCCTGAAATAAGTGAAATTGCTGTATTTTGCCTCAAAATAAGAAAAATTTCTCTCTTTTTGCCCCCAAATAAGGGGAATTTCAGCCTTTTTACGTCAAAACAAAAAGAAATTTCTGCATTTTTGCCCAAAATATAGGAACTTTCTGCGTTTTTGTTCCAAAATAAGAAAAATTTCTTCAATTTTGTACCAAAATAAAAGAAATTTCTGACTTTTTGCCCTAAAATAAAAAAATTTCTGCTTTTTTTCTGAAATAAGTGAAATTTCTGCAATTTTGCCCAAAATAAGTGAAATTTCTGCAATTTTGCCCCAAAATAAGGGAAATTTCTGGAATTTTGCCCCAAAATAAGTGGAATTTCTGAGTTTTGCACAAAAATAAGGAGAATTTCTGTATTTTTGCCTCAACATATTGGGAATTTCTGCATTTTTGCCCCACAATTTGGGAAATTTCTGCAATTTTGCTCTAAAATAAGGGGAATTTCTGCCTTTTTGCCCAAAAATAAGAAGAATGCATACCTTTATGCCCTTAAAAAGTGAAATTTCTTAATTTTTGCTCCAAAATAAGGGGAATTTCTGCTTTTTTGCCTCTAAAAAAAGTGGAATTTCTGTCTTTTTACCCCCAAAACAAAGGTTATTTCTGTTTTCTGGCTCCAAAATAAGTTAAATTTCTGACTTATTACCCTGAAATAAGTGAAATTTCTGCAATTTTGCCCCAAAATAAGAGAAATTTCTGCCTTTTTGCCCCCAAATAAAGGGAATTTCAGCCTTTTACCTCAAAATAAGAGAAATTTCTGCATTTTTACCCCAAAATATGGGAAATTTCTGCCTTTTTGCCCCAAAATAAAAAAAAATTCTGCATTTTGTAACAAAATAAAATAAATTTCTGCCTTTTGGCCCCAAAATAAGAAAATTTCTGCTTTTTTTTTCTGAAATAAGTGAAATTTCTGCAAATTTGCCCCAAAATAATTTAAATTTCTGAGTTTTGCCCTAAAATAAGAGAATTTCTGTCTTTTTGCCCCAACATATAGGGAATTACTGCATTTTTGCGCCACAATTAGGGGAATTTTCGCAATTTTGCTCTAAAATACAGGGAATTTCTGCCTTTTTTGTCCGAAAATAATAATAATGCATACCTTTTTGCCATAAAAAAGGGAATTTTCTTCATTTTTCTCCAAAATGTGGGGAATTTTTGCTTTTATGCCTCTAAATAAGTGGAATTTCTGTCTTTTTCCCCCAAAACAAAGGGAATTTCTGTCTTTTTTGCCCCAAAATAAGGAAAATTTCTGACTTATTACTCTGAAATAAGTGAAATTTCTGCAATTTTGCCCCAAAATAAGAGAAATTTCTGTTTTTTAACCCCAAATAAGGGGAATTTCAGCATTTTACCTCAAAATAAGGGGAATTTCTGCATTTTTTCCCCAAAATATGGGAAATTTTTGCCTTTTTGCCAAAAATAAGAAAAAATTTCTGCAATTTTGTACCAAAATATGGGAAATTTCTGACTTTTTGCCCCAAAATAAGGAAAATTTCTGCCTTTTTTCTCTGAAATAAGTGAAATTTCTCCAATTTTGTCCCAAAATAAGTGCAATTTCTGCAATTTTGCCCCAAAATAAGAGAAATTTCTGGAATTTTGCCCCAAAATATGTGGAATTTCTGAGTTTTGCCCCAAAATAAGCAGAATTTCTGTCTTTTTGCCCCAACATATAGAGAATTTCTGCTTTTTTGCCCCACAATTAGGTTAATTTCTGCAATTTTGTTCCAAAATACAGAGAATTTCTGCCTTTCTGCCCGAAAATAAGAAGAATGCATACCTTTTTGCCATAAAAAAGGGAAATTTCTGTAATTTTGCTCCAAAATAAGGGGAATTTCTGCTTTTTGCCTCTAAATATGTGGAGTTTCTCTCTTTTTCCCCCAAAACAAAGAAAATTTCTGTCTTTTTTGCAACAAAATAAAGAAATTTTCTGACTTATTACCCTGAAATAAGTGAAATTTCTGCAATTTTGCCTCAAAATAAGGGAAATTTCTGCCCTTTTGCCCCCAAATAAGAGGAATTTCACCCTTTTACCTCAAAATAAGGAGAATTTCTGCATTGTTGCAACAAAATATTAGGAATTTCTGCCTTTTTGCCCCAAAATAAGGAAAATTTCTGCCTTTTTTCCCTGAAATAAGTGAAATTTCTGCAATTTTGCCCCAAAATAAGGGACATCTCTGGAATTTTGCCCCAAAATAAGTGGAATTTCTGAGTTTTGCCCAAAAATAAGGAGAATTTATGTCTTTTTGCCCTAACATATAGGGAATTTCTGCCTTTTTGCCCCACAATTAGGGGAATTTCTAGAATTTTGCTCCAAAATACGGGGAATTTTTGCTTTTTAGGCCGAAAATAAAGGGAATGTATACCTTTTGCCACAAAAAAGGGAAATCTTCATTTTTGCTTCAAAATAAGGGGAATTTCTGCTTTTTTGCCTCTAAATAAGTGGAATTTCTGTCTTTTTCCCCCAAAACAAAGGGAATTTCTGTATTTTTTGCCCCAAGATAAGGAAAATTTCTGACTTATCACCCTGAAATAAGTAAAATTGCTGTATTTTGCCTCAAAATAAGAAAAATTTCTCCCTTTTTGCCCCCAAATAAGGGGAATTTCAGCCTTTTTACGTCAAAAAAAGGGAAATTTCTGCATTTTTGCCCCAAAATATGGGAACTTTCTGCGTTTTTGTTCCAAAATAAGAAAAATTTCTTCAATTTTGTACCAAAATAAAAGAAATTTCTGCCTTTTTGCCCCAAAATAAAAAAATTTCTGCTTTTTTTCTGAAATAAGTGAAATTTCTGCAATTTTGCCCAAAATAAGTGAAATTTCTGCAATTTTGCCCCAAAATAAGGGAAATTTCTGGAATTTTGCCTCAAAATAAGTGGTATTTCTGAGTTTTGCCACAAAATAAGGAGAATTTCTGTCCTTTTGCCCCAACATATAGGGAATTTCTACCTTTTTGCCCCACAATTAGGGGAATTTCTGCAATTTTGCTCCAAAATACGGAGAATTTCTGCCTTTTGGCTGAAAATAAGAAGAATGCATACCTTTTTGCCATAAAAAAGGGAAATTTCTTCATTTTTGCTCCAAAATAAGGGGAATTTCTGCATTTGCCTCTAAATAAGTGGAATTTCTGTCTTTTTTGCCCCAAAATAAGGAAAATTTCTGACTTATTATCCTGAAATAAGTGAAATTTCTGCAATTTTGCCCCAAAATAAAGGAAATTTCTGCCTTTTTGCCCCCAAATAAGGGGAATTTCAGCCTTTTTACCTCAAAATAAGGGGAATTTCTGCTTTTTTGCCTCTAAATAAGTGGAATTTCTGTCTTTTTTCTCTAAAACAAAAGGAATTTCTGTCTTTTTGCCCCAAAATAAGGAGAATTTCTGACTTTTTTTTCTTAAATAAGTGAAATTTCTGCTTTTTTCCCCCAAATAAGGGAATTTCAGACTTTTTACCCCAAAATAAGGGGAATTTCTGCATTTTTGCCCCAAAATATGGAAAATTTCTGGCTTTTTGCCCCAAAATAAGAAAATTTCTGCTTTTTTTTTCTGAAATAACTGAAATTTCTGCAATTAGGTCCCAAAATAAGTGAAATTTCTGAGTTTTGCCACAAAATAAGGAGAATTTCTGTCTTTTTGCCCCAACATATAAGGAATTTCTGCCTTTTTTGTCCAAAAATTAGAGGAATTTCTGCAATTTTGCTCCAAAATACGGGGAATTTCTGCCTTTTTCTCTGAAAATAAGAAGAATGCATACATTTTTGCCATAAAAAAGTAAAATTTTTTGATTTTTGCTCCAAAATAAGAAGAATTTCTGCTTTTTTCCTCTAAATAATTCGAATTTCTGTTTTTTCCCCCAAAACAAATAGAATTTCTGTCTTTTTTGCCCCAAAATAAAGAAAATTTCTGACTTATTACTCTGAAATAAGTGAAATTTCTGCAATTTTGCCCCAAAATAAGAGAAATTTCTGTTTTTTAACCCCAAATAACGGGAATTTCACCGATTCTACCTCAAAATAAAGGGAATTTCTGCATTTTTGCCACAAAATATTAGGATTTTCTGAATTTTTGCCCCAAAATAAGGAAAATTTCTGCCTTCTTTTCCTGAAATAAGTGAAATTTCTGCAATTTTGGCCCAAAATAATTGAAATTTCTGCCTTTTTGCCCCCAAATAAGGGGAATTTTAGCCTTTTTACCTCAAAATAAGGGGAATTTCTGCATTTTTGCCCCAAAATATGGGAAATTTCTGCCTTTATGCCCCAAACCAAGAAAAATTTCTGCAATTTTGTACCAAAATAAAAGAAATTTCTGCCCTTTTGCTTCCAAATAAAAAAATTTCTACTTTTTTTCTGAAAAAAGTGAAATTTCTTAAATTTTGCCCCAAAATAAGTGAAATTTCTACAATTTTGCCCCAAAATAAGGGAAATTTCTGGAATTTTGCCCCAAAATAAGTGGAATTTCTGAGTTTTGCACAAAAATAAGGAGAATTTCTGTATTTTTGCCTCAACATATTGGGAATTTCTGCATTTTTGCCCCACAATTTGGGAAATTTCTGCAATTTTGCTCTAAAATAAGGGGAATTTCTGCCTTTTTGCCCAAAAATAAGAAGAATGCATACCTTTATTCCCTTAAAAAGTGAAATTTCTTAATTTTTGCTCCAAAATAAGGGGAATTTCTGCTTTTTTGCCTCTAAAAAAACTGGAATTTCTGTCTTTTTCCCCCCAAAACAAAGGTTATTTCTGTTTTCTGGTTCCAAAATAAGTTAAATTTCTGACTTATTACCCTGAAATAAGTGAAATTTCTGCAATTTTGCCCCAAAATAAGAGAAATTTCTGCCTTTTTGCCCCCAAATAAAGGGAATGTCAGCCTTTTACCTCAAAATAAGAGAAATTTCTGCATTTTTACCCCAAAATATGGGAAATTTCTGCCTTTTTGCCCCAAAATAAAAAAAAATTCTGCATTTTGTAACAAAATAAAATAAATTTCTGCCTTTTGGCCCCAAAATAAGAAAATTTCTGCTTTTTTTTTCTGAAATAAGTGAAATTTCTGCAATTTTGCCCCAAAATAATTTAAATTTCTGAGTTTTGCCCTAAAATAAGAGAATTTCTGTCTTTTTGCCCCAACATATAGGGAATTACTGCATTTTTGCGCCACAATTAGGGGAATTTTCGCAATTTTGCTCTAAAATACGGGGAATTTCTGCCTTTTTTGTCCGAAAATAATAATAATGCATACCTTTTTGCCATAAAAAAGGGAATTTTCTTCATTTTTCTCCAAAATGTGGGGAATTTTTGCTTTTATGCCTCTAAATAAGTGGAATTTCTGTCTTTTTCCCCCAAAACAAAGGGAATTTCTGTCTTTTTTGCCCCAAAATAAGGAAAATTTCTGACTTATTACTCTGAAATAAGTGAAATTTCTGCAATTTTGCCCCAAAATAAGAGAAATTTCTGTTTTTTAACCCCAAATAAGGGGAATTTCAGCATTTTACCTCAAAATAAGGGGAATTTCTGCATTTTTCCCCAAAATATGGGAAATTTTTGCCTTTTTGCCAAAAATAATAAAAAATTTCTGCAATTTTGTACCAAAATATGGGAAATTTCTGACTTTTTGCCCCAAAATAAGGAAAATTTCTGCCTTTTTTCTCTGAAATAAGTGAAATTTCTCCAATTTTGTCCCAAAATAAGTGCAATTTCTGCAATTTTGCCCCAAAATAAGAGAAATTTCTGGAATTTTGCCCCAAAATATGTGGAATTTCTGAGTTTTGCCCCAAAATAAGCAGAATTTCTGTCTTTTTGCCCCAACATATAGAGAATTTCTGCCTTTTTGCCCCACAATTAGGTTAATTTCTGCAATTTTGTTCCAAAATACAGAGAATTTCTGCCTTTCTGCCCGAAAATAAGAAGAATGCATACCTTTTTGCCATAAAAAAGGGAAATTTCTGTAATTTTGCTCCAAAATAAGGGGAATTTCTGCTTTTTGCCTCTAAATATGTGGAGTTTCTCTCTTTTTCCCCCAAAACAAAGAAAATTTCTGTCTTTTTTGCAACAAAATAAAGAAATTTTCTGACTTATTACCCTGAAATAAGTGAAATTTCTGCAATTTTGCCCCAAAATAAGGGAAATTTCTGCCCTTTTGCCCCCAAATAAGAGGAATTTCACCCTTTTACCTCAAAATAAGGAGAATTTCTGCATTTTTGCAACAAAATATTAGGAATTTCTGCCTTTTTGCCCCAAAATAAGGAAAATTTCTGCCTTTTTTCCCTGAAATAAGTGAAATTTCTGCAATTTTGCCCCAAAATAAGGGACATCTCTGGAATTTTGCCCCAAAATAAGTGGAATTTCTGAGTTTTGCCCAAAAATAAGGAGAATTTATGTCTTTTTGCCCTAACATATAGGGAATTTCTGCCTTTTTGCCCCACAATTAGGGGAATTTCTAGAATTTTGCTCCAAAATACGGGGAATTTTTGCTTTTTAGGCCGAAAATAAAGGGAATGTATACCTTTTGCCACAAAAAAGGGAAATCTTCATTTTTGCTTCAAAATAAGGGGAATTTCTGCTTTTTTGCCTCTAAATAAGTGGAATTTCTGTCTTTTTCCCCCAAAACAAAGGGAATTTCTGTATTTTTTGCCCCAAGATAAGGAAAATTTCTGACTTATCACCCTGAAATAAGTAAAATTGCTGTATTTTGCCTCAAAATAAGAAAAATTTCTCCCTTTTTGCCCCCAAATAAGGGGAATTTCAGCCTTTTTACGTCAAAAAAAGGGAAATTTCTGCATTTTTGCCCCAAAATATGGGAACTTTCTGCGTTTTTGTTCCAAAATAAGAAAAATTTCTTCAATTTTGTACCAAAATAAAAGAAATTTCTGCCTTTTTGCCCCAAAATAAAAAAATTTCTGCTTTTTTTCTGAAATAAGTGAAATTTCTGCAATTTTGCCCAAAATAAGTGAAATTTCTGCAATTTTGCCCCAAAATAAGGGAAATTTCTGGAATTTTGCCTCAAAATAAGTGGTATTTCTGAGTTTTGCCACAAAATAAGGAGAATTTCTGTCCTTTTGCCCCAACATATAGGGAATTTCTACCTTTTTGCCCCACAATTAGGGGAATTTCTGCAATTTTCCTCCAAAATACGGAGAATTTCTGCCTTTTGGCCGAAAATAAGAAGAATGCATACCTTTTTGCCATAAAAAAGGGAAATTTCTTCATTTTTGCTCCAAAATAAGGGGAATTTCTGCATTTGCCTCTAAATAAGTGGAATTTCTGTCTTTTTTGCCCCAAAATAAGGAAAATTTCTGACTTATTATCCTGAAATAAGTGAAATTTCTGCAATTTTGCCCCAAAATAAAGGAAATTTCTGCCTTTTTGCCCCCAAATAAGGGGAATTTCAGCCTTTTTACCTCAAAATAAGGGGAATTTCTGCTTTTTTGCCTCTAAATAAGTGGAATTTCTGTCTTTTTTCTCTAAAACAAAAGGAATTTCTGTCTTTTTGCCCCAAAATAAGGAGAATTTCTGACTTTTTTTTCTTAAATAAGTGAAATTTCTGCTTTTTTCCCCCAAATAAGGGAATTTCAGACTTTTTACCCCAAAATAAGGGGAATTTCTGCATTTTTGCCCCAAAATATGGGAAATTTCTGGCTTTTTGCCCCAAAATAAGAAAATTTCTGCTTTTTTTTCTGAAATAACTGAAATTTCTGCAATTAGGTCCCAAAATAAGTGAAATTTCTGAGTTTTGCCACAAAATAAGGAGAATTTCTGTCTTTTTGCCCCAACATATAAGGAATTTCTGCCTTTTTTGTCCAAAAATTAGAGGAATTTCTGCAATTTTGCTCCAAAATACGGGGAATTTCTGCCTTTTTCTCTGAAAATAAGAAGAATGCATACATTTTTGCCATAAAAAAGTAAAATTTTTTGATTTTTGCTCCAAAATAAGAAGAATTTCTGCTTTTTTCCTCTAAATAATTCTAATTTCTGTTTTTTCCCCCAAAACAAATAGAATTTCTGTCTTTTTTGCCCCAAAATAAAGAAAATTTCTGATTTATTACCCTGAAATAAGTGAAATTTCTGCAATTTTGCCTCTAAATAAGAGAAATTTCTGCCATTTTGCACCCAAATAAGGGGAATTTCATCCTTTTTACCTCAAAATAAGGGGAATTTCTCCATTTTTGCTTCAAAATATGGGAAATTTCTGCCTTTTTGCCCCAAAATAAAAAAATTTCTGCTTTTTTTCCTTGAAAAAAGTGAAATTTCTGAAATTTTGCCCCAAAATAAGTGAAATTTCTGCAATGTGGCCCCAAAATATGGGAAATTTCTGGAATTTTGCCCCAAAATAAATGGAATTTCTGAGTTTTGCCCCAAAATAAGAAGAATGTCTGTCTTTTTGCCCAAACATATAGGGAATTTCTACCTTTTTGCCTCACAATTAGGGGAATTTCTGCAATGTTGCTCAAAATACAGGGAATTTCTGCCTTTTTGCCTGAAAATAAAAAGAATGCATACCTTTTTGCCATAAAAAAAGGGAAATTTCTTCATTTTTGCTCCAAAATAAGGGGTATTTCTGCATTTTTGACTCTAAATAAGTGGAATTTCTGTCTTTTTCCCTCAAAACAAAGGGAATTTCTGTCTTTTTTGTTCCAAAATAAGGAAAATTTCTTACTTATTACCCTGAAATAAGTGAAATTTCTGCAATTTTGCCCCAAAATAAGGGAAATTACTGCCTTTTTGCCCCCAAATAAGGGGAATTTCAGCCTTTTTACCTCAAAATAAGGGGAATTTCTGCATTTTTACCACAAAATATTAGGAATTTATGTTTTTTGCCCCAAAATAAGGAAAATTTCTGCCTTTTTTCCCTGAAATAAGTGAAATTTCTGCAATTTTGCACCAAAATAAGTGAAATTTCTGCAATTTTGCCCTAAAATAAGGTAAATTTCTGGAATTTTGCACCAAATAAGTGGAATTTCTGAGTTTCGCCCAAAATAAGGAGAATTTCTGTCTTTTTGCCCCAACATATATGGAATTTCTACATTTTTGCCCGACAATTAGGGGAATTTCTGCAATTTTGCTCCAAAATACAAGGAATTTTTGCCTTTTTGCCCGAAAATAAGTAGAATGCATACCTTTTTGCCATAAAAAAGGGAAATTTCTTCATTTTTGCTCCAAAATAAGGAAAATTTCTGCTTTTATGCCTCTAAATAAGTGGTATTTCGGTCTTTTTCCTCCAAAACAAAGGGAATTTCTGTCTTTTTTGCCCCAAAATAAAAAAAATTTCTGACTTATTACCCTGAAATAAGTGAAATTTCTGCAATTTTGCCCCAAAATAGGGAAATTTCGGCCTTTTTACTCTCAAATAAGGGGAATTTCACCCTTTTTACCTCAAAATAAAGGGAAATTCTGTATTTTTGCCACAAAATATTAGGAATTTCTGCCTTTTTGCCCCAAAATAAGTAAAATTTCTGCCTTTTTTCCCTAAAATAAGTGAAATTTCCACAATTTTGGCCCAAAATAAGTGAAATTTCTGCCTTTTTGCCCCCAAATAAGGGGAATTTTAGCCTTTTTACCTCAAAATAAGGGGAATTCCTGAATTTTTGCCCCAAAATAAGAAAAATTTCTGAAATTTGTACCAAAATAAAAGAAATTTCTGCATTTTTGCTTCCAAAAAGAAAAATTTCTATTTTTTTTTCTGAAAATAAGTCAAATTTCTGAAATTTTGGCCCAAAATAAGTGAAATTTCTAGAATTTTGCCCCAAAATAAGTGAAATTTCTGGAATTTTGCCCCAAAATAAGTGGAATTTCTGAGTTTTACCCCAAAATAAGAGAATTTATGTCTTTTTGCCCCAACATATAGGGAATTTCTGCATTTTTGCACCACAATTAGGGGAATTTCTGCAATTTTGCTCCAAAATACGGGGAATTTCTGCCTTTTTGCCCGAAAATAAGAATGCATACCTTTTTGCCATAAAAAAGGAAAATTTCTTCATTTTTGCTCCAAAATAAAAGGAATTTCTGCCTTTTTGACTCTAAATAAGTGGAATTTCTGTCTTTTTCCCCCAAAACAAAGGGAATTTCTGTTTTTTTTGTTCCAAAATAATGAAAATTTCTGACTTATTACCCTGAAGTAAGTGAAATTTCTACAATTTTGCCCCAAAAAAAGGAAAATTTCTGCCTTTTTGCCCCCAAATAAGGGGAATTTCAGCATTTTTACCTCAAAATAAGGGGAATTTCTGCCTTTTTGCCCCAAAATAAGGAAAATTTCTGCCTTTTTTTCCTGAAATAAGTGAAATTTCTGAAATTTTGCCCCAAAATAAGTGAAATTTCTGCAATTTTGCCCCAAAATAAGGGAAATTTCTGCAATTTTGTACCAAAATAAAAGAAATTTTTGCCTTTTTGCTTCCAAATAAGAAAATTTCTGCTTTTTTTCTGAAATAAGTGAAATTTCTGAAATTTTTCCCCAAAATAAGTGAAATTTCTACAATTTTGCCCCAAAATAAGTGAAATTTCTGGAATTTTGCCTCAAAATAATTGGAATTTCATAGTTTTGACCCAAAATAAGGAGAATTTCTGTCTTTTTGCCTAAACATATAGGGAATTTCTGCCTTTTTGCCCCACAATAATGGCAATTTCTGCAATTTTGCTCCAAAATACGGGTATTTCTGCCTTTTTGCCCGAAAATAAGAAGAATGCATACCTTTTTGCCATAAAAAAGGAAAATTTCTTCATTTTTGCTCCAAAATAAGGGGAATTTCTGCTTTTATGCCTCTAAATATGTGGAATTTCTGTCTTTGTCCCCTAATACAAATAGAATTTCTGTCTTTTTGCTCCAAAATAAGGAAAATTTGTGACTTATTACCCTGAAATAAGTTAAATTTCTGCAATTTTCCCCCAAATAAGTGAAATTTCTGCAATTTGCCCCAAAATAAGTGAAATTTCTACAATTTTGTGCCAAAATAAGTGAAATTTCTGGAAATTTGCCCCAAAATAAGTGGAATTTCTGAGTTTTGCCCCAAAATAAGGAGAATTTCTGTCTTTTTGCCTCAACATATAGGGAATTTCTGCCTTTTTGCCCCACAACTAGGGGAATTTCTGCAATTTTGCTCCAAAATATGGGGAATTTCTGCCTTTTTGCCCGAAAATAAGAATGCATACCTTTTTGCCATAAAAAAGGAAAATTTTTTCATTTTTGCTCCAAAATAAAGGGAATTTTTGCTTTTTTGCCTCTAAATAAGTGGAATTTCTGTCTTTTTCCCCCAAAACAAAGGTAATTTCTGTCTTTTTTGCCAAAAAATAAGGAAAATTTCTGACTTATTACCCTGAAGTAAGTGAAATTTATGCAATTTTGCCCCAAAATAAGGGGAATTTTTGCTTTTTTGTCTCTAAATAAGTGGAATTTATGTATTTTTCCCCCAAAACTAAGGGAATTTATGTCTTTTTTGCGCAAAATAAGGAAAATTTCTGACTTATTACCATGAAATAAGGGAAAATTCTGGAATTTTGCCCCAAATAAGGGAAATTTCTGCATTTTTGCCCGAAAATAAGAAGAATGCATAACTATTTGCCATAAAAAAGGAAAATTTCTTCATTTTTGCTCCAAAATAAAGAGAATTTTTGCTTTTATGCCTCTAAATATGTGGAATTTCTGTCTTTGTCCCCCAAAACAAAGGGAATTTCTGTATTTTTGCCCCAAAATAAGGAAAATTTCTGACTTATTAACCTGAAATAAGTGAAATTTCTGCAATTTTTCCCCAAAATAAGGGAAATTTCTCCCTTTTTGCCCCCAAATAACGGGTATTTCAGCCTTTTTCCCTCAAAATAAGAAGAATTTCTGCATTTTTGCCCAAAAATATGGGAAATTTCTGCCTTTTTGCCCAAAATAAAAAAATTTTCTGCAATTTTGTACCAAAATAAAAGAAATTTTTGCCTTTTTGCCCCAGAAGAAGAAAATTTCTGCTTTTATTCCCTTAAATAAGTGAAATTTCTGCAATTTTGCCCCAAAATAAGTGAAATTTCTGCAATTTTGCCCCAAAATAAGGGAAAGTTCTGGAATTTTGCCTTAAAATAAGTGGAATTTCTGAGTTTTGCCCCAAAATAAGAAGAATTTCTGTCTTTATGCCATAAAATATAGGGAATTTCTGCCTTTTTGCCCCACAATTAGAGGAATTTCTGCAATTTTGCTCCAAAATACGAGAAATTTCTGGTATTTGCCCGAAAATAAGAAGAATGCATACCTTTTTGCCATAAAAAAGGGAAATTTCTTCATTTTTGCTCCAAAATAAGGGGAATTTCTGCTTTTTTGCCTCTAAATAAGTGGAATTTCTGTCTTTTTCCCCCAAAACAAATGGAATTTCTGTCTTTTTTGACCCAAAATAAAAAAAATTTCTGACTTATTACCCTGACATAAGTGAAATTTCTCAAATTTTGCCCCAAAATAAGTGAAATTTCTGCAATTTTGCCCCAAAATAAGGAAAATTTCTGCCTTTTTTCCCTGAAATATGTGAAATTTCTGCAATTTTGCCCCAAAATAAAGGAAATGTCTGCCTTTTTGCCCCCAAATAAGGGAATTTAATCCTTTTTACCTCAAAAAAAGGGGAATTTCTGCATTTTTGCCCTAAAATATGGGAAATTTCTGCCTTTTTGCCCCAAAATAAGAAAAATTTCTGAAATTTTTTACCAAAATATAAGAAATTTCTGCCTTTTTGCCCCAAAATAAAATAATTTCTGATTTTTTTTCCCATAAATAAGTGAAATTTCTGGAATTTTGCCCCAAAATAAGTGAAATTTCTGCAATTTTGCCCCAAAATAAGGGAAATTTCTGCAATTTTGCCCCAAAATAAGTGGAATTTCTGAGTTTTGCCCGAAAACAATGAAGGATTTCTGTCTTTTTGCACTAACATATAGGGAATATCGGCCTTTTTGCCCCACAATTAGGGGAATTTCTGCAATTTTGCTCCAAATTACGGGGAATTTCTGCTTTTTAGCCTAAAAATAAGGGGAATGTATACCTTTTACTACAAAAAAGGGAAATTTCTTCATTTTTGCTAAAAAATAAAATGACTTTCTGCTTTTTTGCCTCTAAAAAAGTGGAATTTCTGTGTTTTCCCCTCAAAACAAAGGGAATTTCTGTGTTTTTTGCCCAAAATAAGGAAAATTTCTGACTTATTACCCTGAAATAAGTGAAATTTCTGCAATTTTGCCCCAAAATAAGGGAAATTTCTGCCTTTTTGTCCCCAAATAAGGGGAATTTCAGCCTTTTTCCTCAAAATAAGAAGAATTTCTGCATTTTTGCCCCAAAATATGGGATATTTCTGCATTTATGCTCCAAAATAAGAAAAATTTCTGCAATTTTGTACCAAAATAAAAGAAATTTCTGCCTTTTTGCCCCAAAATAAGAAAATTTCTGCTTTTTTTTTCTGCAATAAGTGAAATTTCTGCAATTTTGCCCCAAAATAGGTGAAATTTCAGCAATTTTGCCACAAAATAAGGGAAATTTCTGGAATTTTGCCCTAAAATAAGTAAACTTCTGAGTTTTGCCCGAAAATAAGGAGAATTTTTGTCTTTTTGCACCAACATATAGGGAATTTCTGCCTTTTTGTTCCACAATTAGGGGAATTTCTTCAATTTTCCTCCAAAATATGGGGAATTTCTGCCTTTTTGCCCAAAAATAAGAAGAATGCATATCTTTTTGCCATAAAAAAGGGAAATTTCTTCATTTTTGCTCCAAAATAAGGAAAATTTCTGCTTTTTTGCCTCTAAATAAGTGGAATTTCTGTCTTTTTCCCCCAAAACAAAGAGAATTTCTGTATTTTTTGCCCCAAGATAAGGAAAATTTCTGACTTATTACCCTGAAATAAGTGAAATTGCTGCAATTTTGCCTCAAAATAAAAAAAATTTCTCTCTCTTTGCCCCCAAATAATGGGAATTTCATTCTTTTTATGTCAAAATAAGGGAAATTTCTGCATTTTTGCCCCAAAATATGGGAAATTTCTGCGTTTTTGCCCCAAAATAAAAAAAAATTTCTTCAATTTTGTACCAAAATAAAAGAAATTTCTGCCTTTTTGCCCCAAAATAAAAAATTTCTGCTTTTTTTCTGAAATAAGTGAAATTTCTGCAATTTTGCCCAAAATAAGTGAAATTTCTGCAATTTTTCCCCAAAATAAGGGAAATTTCTGGAATTTTGCCCCAAAATAAGTGGTATTTCTGAGTTTTGCCCCAAAATAAGGAGAATTTCTGCCTTTTTGCCCCAACATATAGGGAATTTCTGCCTTGTTGCCCCACAATTAGGGGAATTTCTTCAATTTTGCTCCAAATTACGGGGAATTTCTGCATTTTTGCCCAAAAATAAGTAGAATTCATAGCTTTTTGCCATAAAAAAGGGAAATTTCTTCATATTTGCTTCAAAATGAGGGGAATTTCTACTTTTTTGCCTCTAAATAAGAGGAATTTCTGTCTTTTTTCCCCAAAACAAAAGGAATTTCTGCCTCTTTGCCCCAAAATAAGGAAAATTTCTGACTTTTTTCCCTGAAATAAGTGAAATTTCAGCAATTTTGCCCCAAAATATGTGAAATTTCTGCTTTTTTGCCTCCAAATAAGGGAATTTCAGACTTTTTACCCCAAAATAAAAGGAATTTCTGCATTTTTGCACCAAAATATGGGAAATTTCTGCCATTTTGCCCCAAAATAAGAAAAATTTCTGCAATTTTGTACCAAAATAAAAGAAATTTCTGCCTTTTTGCCCAAAAATAAGATAATTTCTGCTTTTTTTTCTGAAATAACTGAAATTTCTGCAATTTTACCCCAAAATAAGTGAAATTCCTGAGTTTTGCCACAAAATAAGGAGAATTTCTGTTTTTTTGGCCCAACATATAATAAATTTCTGCCTTTTTGCCCCACAATAAGGGGAATTTCTGCAATTTTGCTCCAAAATACGAGGAATTTCTGCCTTTTTGTCTGAAAATAAGAAGAATGCATACCTTTTTGCCATAAAAAAAGGAAATTTTTTCATTTTTGATCCAAAATAAGAATTTCTGCTTTCTTACTCTAAATAATTCGAATTTCTGTTTTTTCCCCCAAAACAAAGGGAATTTCTTCCTTTTTTGCCCCAAAATAAAGAAAATTTCTGATTTATTACCTGAAATAATGAAATTTCTGCAATTTTGCCTCAAAATAAGAGAAATTTCTGCCTTTTTGCCCCCAAATAAGGGGAATTTCAGCCTTTTTACCTCAAAATACGGAAAATTTCTGCATTTTTGCTTCAAAATATGGGAAATTTCTGCATTTTTGCCCCAAAATAAGAAAATTTTTGCTTTTTTTCCTTGAAATAAGTGAAATTTCTGAAATTTTGCCCCAAATTAAGTGAAATTTCTGCAATTTGGCCCCAAAATAAGTGAAATTTCTGCAATTTTTCCCGAAAATAAGGTAAATTTCTGGAATTTTGCCCCAAATAAATGGAATTTCTGAGTTTTGCCCCAAAATAAGGAGAATTTCTGTCTTTTTGCTCCAACATATAGGGAATTTCTACCTTTTTGCCCGACAATTAGGGGAATTTCTGCAATTTTGCTCCAAAATACGGGGAATTTCTGCCTTTTTGCCCGAAAATAAGAAGAATGCATACCTTTTTGCCATAAAAAAGGGAAATTTCTTCATTTTTGCTCCAAAATAAGGAAAATTTCTGCTTATTTGCCTCTAAATAAGTGTAATTTCTGTTTTTTTCCCCCAAAACAGAGGGAATTTCTGTCTTTTTTGCCCCAAAATAAGGAAAATTTTTGACTTATTACCCTGAAATAAGTGAAATTTCTGCAATTTTGCCCCAAAATAAGGAAAATTTCGGCCTTTTTACCCCCAAATAAGGGGAATTTCACCATTTCTACCTCAAAATAAAGGGAATTTCTGCATTTTTGCCACAAAATATTAGGAATTTCTGCTTTTTTGCCCCAAAATAAAGAAAATTTCTGCCTTTTTTCCCTGAAATAAGTGAAATTTCTGCAATTTTGGCCCAAAATAAGTGAAATTTCTGCCTTTTTGCCCCCAAATAAGGGGAATTTTAGCCTTTTTACCTCAAAATAAGGGGAATTTCTGCATTTTTGCCCCAAAATATGGGAAATTTATGCTTTTTTGCCCCAAACTAAGAAAAATTTCTGCAATTTTGTACCAAAATAAAAGAAATTTCTGCCCTTTTGCTTCCAAATAAAAAAATTTCTACTATTTTTTTGAAAAAAGTAAAATTTCTGAAATTTTGCCCCAAAATAAGTGAAATATCTACAATTTTGCCCCAAAATAAGTGAAATTTCTGGAATTTTGTCCCAAAATAATTGGAATTTCTGAGTTTTGCCCAAAAATAAGGAGAATTTCTGTATTTTTGCCTCAACATATTGGGAATTTCTGCATTTTTGCCCCACAATTTGGGAAATTTCTGCAATTTTGCTCTAAAATAAGGGGAATTTCTGCCTTTTTGCCCAAAAATAAGAAGAATGCATACCTTTTTGCCCTTGAAAAGTGAAATTTCTTCATTTTTGCTCCAAAATAAGGGGAATTTCTGCTTTTTGCCTCTAAAAAAGTGGAATTTCTGTCTTTTTCCCCTAAAAACAAAGGTTATTTCTGTTTTTTGGCTCCAAAATAAGTTAAATTTCTGACTTATTACCCTGAAATAAGTGAAATTTCTGCAATTTTGCCCCAAAATAAGAGAAATTTCTGCCTTTTTGCCCCCAAATAAGGGGAATTTCAGCCTTTTACCTCAAAATAAGAGAAATATCTGCATTTTTACCCCAAAATATGGGAAATTTCTGCCTTTTTGCCCCAAAATTAAAAAAATTCTGCATTTTGTAGCAAAATAAAAGAAAATTCTGCCTTTTGGCCCCAAAATATGAAAATTTCTGCTTTTTTTTCTGAAATAAGTGAAATTTCTGAAATTTTGCCCCAAAATAATTTAAATTTCTGAGTTTTGCCCTAAAATAAGGAGAATTTCTGTCTTTTTGCCCCAACATATAGGGAATTACTGCATTTTTGCGCCACAATTAGGGGAATTTCGGCAATTTTGCTCTAAAATATAGGGAATTTCTGCCTTTTTTGTCCGAAAATAATAATAATGCATACCTTTTTGCCATAAAAATGGAATTTTCTTCATTTTTGTACAAAATGAGGGGAATTTTTGCTTTTATGCCTCTAAATAAGTGGAATTTCTGTCAGTTTCCCCCAAAACAAAGGGAATTTCTGTCTTTTTTGCCCCAAAATAAGGAAAATTTCTGACTTATTACCCTGAAATAAGTGAAATTTCTGCAATTTTGCCCCAAAATTATAGAAATTTCTGTTTTTTAACTCCAAATAAGGGGAATTTCAGCATTTTACCTCAAAATAAGTGGAATTTCTGCATTTTTTCCCCAAAATATGGGAAATTTTTGCCTTTTTGCCAAAAATTAAGAAAAAATTTCTGCAATTTTGTACCAAAATATGGGAAATTTCTGCCTTTTTGCCCCAAAATAAGAAAAATTTCTGCCTTTTTTCTCTGAAATAAATGAAATTTCTCCAATTTTGTCCCAAAATAAGTGCAATTTCTGCAATTATGCCCCAAAATAAGGGAAATTTCTGGAATTTTGCCACAAAATATGTGGAATTTCTGAGTTTTGCCCCAAAATAAGCAGAATTTCTGTCTTTTTGCCCCAACATATAGGGAATTTCTGCCTTTTTGCCCCACAATTAGGTTAATTTCTGCAATTTTGTTCCAAAATACAGAGAATTTTTGCCTTTTTGCCAGAAAATTATAAGAATGCATACCTTTTTGCCATAAAAAAGGGAAATTTCTGTAATTTTGCTCCAAAATAAGGGGAATTTCTGCTTTTTGCCTCTAAATATGTGGAGTTTCTTTCTTTTTCCCCCAAAACAAAGAAAATTTCTGTCTTTTTTGCAACAAAATAAAGAAATTTTCTGACTTATTACACTGAAATAAGTGAAATTTCTGCAATTTTGCCCCAAAATAAGGGAAATTTCTGCCCTTTTGCCCCCAAATAAGAGGAATTTCACACTTTTACCTCAAAATAAGCAGAATTTCTGCATTTTTGCAACAAAATATTAGGAATTACTGCCTTTTTGCCCCAAAATAAGGAAAATTTCTGCCTTTTTTCCCTGAAATAAGTGAAATTTCTGCAATTTTGCCCCAAAATAAGAGACATCTGAAATTTTGCCCCAAAATAAGTGGAATTTCTGAGTTTTGCCCCAAAATAAGGAGAATTTCTGTCTTTTTGCCCTAACATATAGGGAAACTCTGCCTTTTTGCACCACAATTATGGGAATTTCTAGAATTTTGCTCCAAAATACGGGGAATTTTTGCTTTTTAGCCCGATAATAAGGGGAATGTATACCTTTTGCCACAAAAAAGGGAAATCTTCATTTTTGCTTCAAAATAAGGGGAATTTCTGCTTTTTTTCCTCTAAATAAGTGGAATTTCTGTCTTTTTTCTCTAAAACAAAAGGAATTTCTGTCTTTTTGCCCCAATATAAGGAAAATTTCTGAATTTTTTTCTTTAAATAAGTGAAATTTCTGCTTTTTTGCCCCAAAGTAAGAAAAATTTCTGCAATTTTGTACCAAAATAAAAGAAATTTCTGCCTTTTTGCGCCAAAATAAGAAAATTTATGCTTTTTTTTTCTGAAATAACTGAAATTTCTGCAATTATGCCCCAAAATAAGTGAAATTTCTGAGTTTTGCCACAAAATAAGGAGAATTTCTGTCTTTTTGCCCCAACATATAAGGAATTTCTGCCTTTTTGCCCCACAATTAGAGGAATTTCTGCAATTTTGCTCCAAAATACGGGGAATTTCTGCCTTTTTGTCTGAAAATAAGAAGAATGCATACCTTTTTGCCATAAAAAAGGGAAATTTTTTCATTTTTGCTCTAAAATAAGAAGAATTTCTGCTTTTTTCCTCTAAATAATTCGAATTTCTGTTTTTTCCCCCAAAACAAATAGAATTTCTGTCTTTTTTGCCCCAAAATAAAGAAAATTTCTGATTTATTACCCTGAAATAAGTGAAATTTCTGCAATTTTGCCTCTAAATAAGAGAAATTTCTGCCTTTTTGCACCCAAATAAGGGGAATTTCCGCCTTTTTACCTCAAAATAAGGGGAATTTTTGCATTTTTACTACAAAATATGGGAAATTTCTGCCTTTTTGCCCCAAAATAAAAAAATTTCTGCTTTTTTTCCCTGAAATAAGTGAAATTTCTGAAATTTTGCCCCAAAATAAGTGAAATTTCTGCAATTTGGCCCCAAAATATGGGAAATTTCTGGAATTTTGCCCCAAAATAAGTGGAATTTCTCAGTTTTGCCCCAAAATAAGAAGAATGTCTGTCTTTTTGCCCCAACATATAGGGAATTTCTGCCTTTTTGCCCCACAATTAGGGGAATTTCTGCAATGTTGCTCAAAATACAGGGAATTTCTGCCTTTTTGCCTGAAAATAAGAAGAATGCATACCTTTTTGCCATAAAAAAGGGAAATTTCTTCATTTTTGCTTCAAAATAAGGGGAATTTCTGCCTTTTTGACTCTAAATAAGTGGAATTTCTGTCTTTTTCCCCCAAACAAAGGGAATTTCTGTCTTTTTTCTTCCAAAATAAAAAAAATTTCTTACTTATTACCCTGAAATAACTGAAATTTCTTCAATTTTGCCCCAAAATAAGGGAAATTACTGCCTTTTTGCCCCCAAATAAGGGTAATTTCAGCCTTTTTACCTCAAAATAAGGGGAATTTCTACATTTTTGCCACAAAATATTAGGAATTTATGCTTTTTGCCCCAAAATAAGAAAAATTTCTGCCTTTTTTCCCTGAAATAAGTGAAATTTCTGCAATTTTGCCCCAAAATAAGTGAAATTTCTGCAATTTTGTTCTAAAATAAGGTAAATTTCTGGAATTTTGCCCCAAATAAGTGGAATTTCTGAGTTTTGCCCCAAAATAAGGAGAATTTCTGTCTTTTTGCCCCAACATATAGGGAATTTCTACCTTTTTGCCCGACAATTAGGGGAATTTCTGCAATTTTGCTCCAAAATACGGGGAATTTCTGCCTTTTTGCCCGAAAATAAGAAGAATGCATACCTTTTTGCCATAAAAAAGGGAAATTTCTTCATTTTTGCTCCAAAATAAGGAAAATTTCTGCTTTTTTGCCTCTAAATAAGTGGTATTTCTGTCTTTTTCCCTCAAAACAAAGGGAATTTCTGTCTTTTTTGCCCCAAAATATGGAAAATTTCTTACTTATTACCCTGAAATAAGTGAAATTTCTGCAATTTGGCCCCAAAATAAGCGAAATTTCGGCAGTTTTACCCCCAAATAAGGGGAATTTCACCCTTTTTACCTCAAAATAAAGGGAATTTCTGCATTTTTGCCACAATATATTAGGAATATCTGCCTTTTTGCCCCAAAATAAGGAAAATTTCTGCCTTTTTTCCCTGAAATAAGTGAAATTTCCGCAAGTTTGGCCCAAAATAAGTGAAATTTCTTCCTTTTTGCCCCCAAATAAGGGGAATTTTAGCCTTTTTACCTCAAAAGAAGGGGAATTTCTGCATTTTTGCCCCAAAATATGGATAATTTCTGCCTTTTTGCCCCAAAATAAGAAAAATTTCTGCAATTTTGTAACAAAATAAAAGAAATTTCTGCCTTTTTGCTTCCAAATAGAAAAATTTCTACTTTTTTTCTGAAAAAAGTGAAATTTCTCAAATTTTGCCCCAAAATAAGTGAAATTTCTACAATTTTGCCCCAAAATAGGTGAAATTTCTGGAATTTTGCCCCAAAATAAGTAAAATTTCTGTCTTTTTCCCCCAAAACAAAGGGAATTTCTGTATTTTTTGCCCCAAGATAAGGAAAATTTCTGACTTATTACCCTGAAATAAGTGAAATTGCTGCAATTTTGCCTCAAAATAAGAAAAATTTCTCCCTTTTTGCCCCCAAATAAGGGGAATTTCAGCCTTTTTACGTCAAAAAAAGGGAAATTTCTGCAGTTTTGCCCCAAAATATGGGAAATTTCTGCGTTTTTGCCCCAAAATAAGAAAAATTTCTTCAATTTTGTACCAAAATAAAAGAAATTTCTGCCTTTTTGCCCCAAAATAAAAAAAATTCTGCTTTTTTTCTGAAATAAGTGAAATTTCTGCAATTTTGCCCAAAATAAGTGAAATTTCTGCAATTTTTCCACAAAATAAGGAAAATTTCTGGAATTTTGCCTCAAAATAAGTGGTATTTCTGAGTTTTGCCACAAAATAAGGAGAATTTCTGTCCTTTTGCCCCAACATATAGGGAATTTCTGCCTTTTTGCCCCACAATTAGGGGAATTTCTCCAATTTTGCTCCAAAATACGGGGAATTTCTGCCTTTTTGTCCGAAAATAAGAAGAATGCATACCTTTTTGCCATAAAAAAGGGAAATTTCTTCATTTTTGCTCCAAAATAAGGGGAATTTCTGCATTTGCTTCTAAATAAGTGGAATTTCTGTCTTTTTCCCCCAAAACAAAGGGAATTTCTGTCTTTTTTGCCCCAAAATAAGGAAAATTTCTGACTTATTACCCTGAAATAAGTGAAATTTCTGCAATTTTGCCTCAAAATAAAGGAAATTTCTGCCTTTTTGCCCCAAAATAAGGGGAATTTCAGCCTTTTTACCTCAAAATAAGGGGAATTTCTGCTTTTTTGCCTCTAAATAAGTGGAATTTCTGTCTTTTTTCTCTAAAACAAAAGGAATTTCTGTCTTTTTGCCCCAAAATAAGGAAAATTTCTGACTTTTTTTGCTTAAATAAGTGAAATTTCTGCTTTTTTGCCCCCAAATAAGGGAATTTAAGATTTTTACCCCAAAATAAGGGGAATTTCTGCATTTTTGCCCCAAAATATGGGAATTTTCTGCCTTTTTGCCCCAAAATAAGAAAATTTCTGCTTTTTTTCTGAAATAACTGAAATTTCTGCAATTTTGTCCCAAAATAAGTGAAATTTCTGAGTTTTGCCACAAAATAAGGAGAATTTCTGTCTTTTTGCCCCAACATATAAGGAATTTCTGCCTTTTTGCCCCACAATTAGAGTAATTTCTGCCATTTTGCTCCAAAATACGGGGAATTTCTGCCTTTTTGTCTGAAAATAAGAAGAATGCATACCTTTTTGCCATAAAAAAGTAAAATTTTTTCATTTATCTCCAAAATAAGAAGAATTTCTGCTTTTTTCATCTAAATAATTCGAATTTCTGTTTTTTCCCCGAAAACAAATAGAATTTCTGTCTTTCTTGCCCCAAAATAAAGAAAATTTCTGATTTATTATCCTGAAATAAGTGAAATTTCTGCAATTTTGCCTCAAAATAAGAGAAATTTCTGCGTTTTTGCACCCAAATAAGGGGAATTTCAGCATTTTTACCTCAAAATAAGGGGAATTTCTGCATTTTTCTTCAATATATGGGAAATTTCTGCCTTTTTGCCCCAAAATAAAAAAATTTCTGCTTTTTTTCCCTGAAATAAGTGAAATTTCTGAAATTTTGCCCCAAAATAATTGAAATTTCTGCAATTTGGCCCCAAAATATGGGAAATTTCTGGAATTTTGCCCCAAAATAAGTGGAATTTCTGAGTTTTGCCCCAAAATAAGAAGAATGTCTGTCTTTTTGCCCCAACATATAGGGAATTTCTGCCTTTTTGCCCCACAATTAGGGGAATTTCTGCAATGTTGCTCAAAATACAGGGAATTTCTGCCTTTTTGCCTGAAAATAAGAAGAATGCATAACTTTTTGCCATAAAAAAAGAGAAATATCTTCATTTTTGCTCCAAAATAAGGGGTATTTATGCCTTTTGACTCTAAATAAGTGGAATATCTGTCTTTTTCCCCTAAAACAAAGGGAAATTCTGTCTTTTTTGTTCCAAAATAAGGAAAATTTCTTACTTATTACCCTGAAATAAGTGAAATTTCTGCAATTTTGCCCCAAAATAAGGGAAATTACTGCCTTTTTGCCCCCAAATAAGGGGAATTTCAGCCTTTTTACCTCAAAATAAGGGGAATTTCTGCATTTTTGCCACAAAATATTAGGAATTTCTGCTTTTTGCCCCAATATAAGGAAAATTTCTGAATTTTTTTCTTTAAATAAGTGAAATTTCTGCTTTTTTGCCCCAAAGTAAGAAAAATTTCTGCAATTTTGTACCAAAATAAAAGAAATTTCTGCCTTTTTGCGCCAAAATAAGAAAATTTATGCTTTTTTTTTCTGAAATAACTGAAATTTCTGCAATTATGCCCCAAAATAAGTGAAATTTCTGAGTTTTGCCACAAAATAAGGAGAATTTCTGTCTTTTTGCCCCAACATATAAGGAATTTCTGCCTTTTTGCCCCACAATTAGAGGAATTTCTGCAATTTTGCTCCAAAATACGGGGAATTTCTGCCTTTTTGTCTGAAAATAAGAAGAATGCATACCTTTTTGCCATAAAAAAGGGAAATTTTTTCATTTTTGCTCTAAAATAAGAAGAATTTCTGCTTTTTTCCTCTAAATAATTCGAATTTCTGTTTTTTCCCCCAAAACAAATAGAATTTCTGTCTTTTTTGCCCCAAAATAAAGAAAATTTCTGATTTATTACCCTGAAATAAGTGAAATTTCTGCAATTTTGCCTCTAAATAAGAGAAATTTCTGCCTTTTTGCACCCAAATAAGGGGAATTTCCGCCTTTTTACCTCAAAATAAGGGGAATTTTTGCATTTTTACTACAAAATATGGGAAATTTCTGCCTTTTTGCCCCAAAATAAAAAAATTTCTGCTTTTTTTCCCTGAAATAAGTGAAATTTCTGAAATTTTGCCCCAAAATAAGTGAAATTTCTGCAATTTGGCCCCAAAATATGGGAAATTTCTGGAATTTTGCCCCAAAATAAGTGGAATTTCTCAGTTTTGCCCCAAAATAAGAAGAATGTCTGTCTTTTTGCCCCAACATATAGGGAATTTCTGCCTTTTTGCCCCACAATTAGGGGAATTTCTGCAATGTTGCTCAAAATACAGGGAATTTCTGCCTTTTTGCCTGAAAATAAGAAGAATGCATACCTTTTTGCCATAAAAAAGGGAAATTTCTTCATTTTTGCTTCAAAATAAGGGGAATTTCTGCCTTTTTGACTCTAAATAAGTGGAATTTCTGTCTTTTTCCCCCAAACAAAGGGAATTTCTGTCTTTTTTCTTCCAAAATAAAAAAAATTTCTTACTTATTACCCTGAAATAACTGAAATTTCTTCAATTTTGCCCCAAAATAAGGGAAATTACTGCCTTTTTGCCCCCAAATAAGGGTAATTTCAGCCTTTTTACCTCAAAATAAGGGGAATTTCTACATTTTTGCCACAAAATATTAGGAATTTATGCTTTTTGCCCCAAAATAAGAAAAATTTCTGCCTTTTTTCCCTGAAATAAGTGAAATTTCTGCAATTTTGCCCCAAAATAAGTGAAATTTCTGCAATTTTGTTCTAAAATAAGGTAAATTTCTGGAATTTTGCCCCAAATAAGTGGAATTTCTGAGTTTTGCCCCAAAATAAGGAGAATTTCTGTCTTTTTGCCCCAACATATAGGGAATTTCTACCTTTTTGCCCGACAATTAGGGGAATTTCTGCAATTTTGCTCCAAAATACGGGGAATTTCTGCCTTTTTGCCCGAAAATAAGAAGAATGCATACCTTTTTGCCATAAAAAAGGGAAATTTCTTCATTTTTGCTCCAAAATAAGGAAAATTTCTGCTTTTTTGCCTCTAAATAAGTGGTATTTCTGTCTTTTTCCCTCAAAACAAAGGGAATTTCTGTCTTTTTTGCCCCAAAATATGGAAAATTTCTTACTTATTACCCTGAAATAAGTGAAATTTCTGCAATTTGGCCCCAAAATAAGCGAAATTTCGGCAGTTTTACCCCCAAATAAGGGGAATTTCACCCTTTTTACCTCAAAATAAAGGGAATTTCTGCATTTTTGCCACAATATATTAGGAATATCTGCCTTTTTGCCCCAAAATAAGGAAAATTTCTGCCTTTTTTCCCTGAAATAAGTGAAATTTCCGCAAGTTTGGCCCAAAATAAGTGAAATTTCTTCCTTTTTGCCCCCAAATAAGGGGAATTTTAGCCTTTTTACCTCAAAAGAAGGGGAATTTCTGCATTTTTGCCCCAAAATATGGATAATTTCTGCCTTTTTGCCCCAAAATAAGAAAAATTTCTGCAATTTTGTAACAAAATAAAAGAAATTTCTGCCTTTTTGCTTCCAAATAGAAAAATTTCTACTTTTTTTCTGAAAAAAGTGAAATTTCTCAAATTTTGCCCCAAAATAAGTGAAATTTCTACAATTTTGCCCCAAAATAGGTGAAATTTCTGGAATTTTGCCCCAAAATAAGTAAAATTTCTGTCTTTTTCCCCCAAAACAAAGGGAATTTCTGTATTTTTTGCCCCAAGATAAGGAAAATTTCTGACTTATTACCCTGAAATAAGTGAAATTGCTGCAATTTTGCCTCAAAATAAGAAAAATTTCTCCCTTTTTGCCCCCAAATAAGGGGAATTTCAGCCTTTTTACGTCAAAAAAAGGGAAATTTCTGCAGTTTTGCCCCAAAATATGGGAAATTTCTGCGTTTTTGCCCCAAAATAAGAAAAATTTCTTCAATTTTGTACCAAAATAAAAGAAATTTCTGCCTTTTTGCCCCAAAATAAAAAAAATTCTGCTTTTTTTCTGAAATAAGTGAAATTTCTGCAATTTTGCCCAAAATAAGTGAAATTTCTGCAATTTTTCCACAAAATAAGGAAAATTTCTGGAATTTTGCCTCAAAATAAGTGGTATTTCTGAGTTTTGCCACAAAATAAGGAGAATTTCTGTCCTTTTGCCCCAACATATAGGGAATTTCTGCCTTTTTGCCCCACAATTAGGGGAATTTCTCCAATTTTGCTCCAAAATACGGGGAATTTCTGCCTTTTTGTCCGAAAATAAGAAGAATGCATACCTTTTTGCCATAAAAAAGGGAAATTTCTTCATTTTTGCTCCAAAATAAGGGGAATTTCTGCATTTGCTTCTAAATAAGTGGAATTTCTGTCTTTTTCCCCCAAAACAAAGGGAATTTCTGTCTTTTTTGCCCCAAAATAAGGAAAATTTCTGACTTATTACCCTGAAATAAGTGAAATTTCTGCAATTTTGCCTCAAAATAAAGGAAATTTCTGCCTTTTTGCCCCAAAATAAGGGGAATTTCAGCCTTTTTACCTCAAAATAAGGGGAATTTCTGCTTTTTTGCCTCTAAATAAGTGGAATTTCTGTCTTTTTTCTCTAAAACAAAAGGAATTTCTGTCTTTTTGCCCCAAAATAAGGAAAATTTCTGACTTTTTTTGCTTAAATAAGTGAAATTTCTGCTTTTTTGCCCCCAAATAAGGGAATTTAAGATTTTTACCCCAAAATAAGGGGAATTTCTGCATTTTTGCCCCAAAATATGGGAATTTTCTGCCTTTTTGCCCCAAAATAAGAAAATTTCTGCTTTTTTTCTGAAATAACTGAAATTTCTGCAATTTTGTCCCAAAATAAGTGAAATTTCTGAGTTTTGCCACAAAATAAGGAGAATTTCTGTCTTTTTGCCCCAACATATAAGGAATTTCTGCCTTTTTGCCCCACAATTAGAGTAATTTCTGCCATTTTGCTCCAAAATACGGGGAATTTCTGCCTTTTTGTCTGAAAATAAGAAGAATGCATACCTTTTTGCCATAAAAAAGTAAAATTTTTTCATTTATCTCCAAAATAAGAAGAATTTCTGCTTTTTTCATCTAAATAATTCGAATTTCTGTTTTTTCCCCGAAAACAAATAGAATTTCTGTCTTTCTTGCCCCAAAATAAAGAAAATTTCTGATTTATTATCCTGAAATAAGTGAAATTTCTGCAATTTTGCCTCAAAATAAGAGAAATTTCTGCGTTTTTGCACCCAAATAAGGGGAATTTCAGCATTTTTACCTCAAAATAAGGGGAATTTCTGCATTTTTCTTCAATATATGGGAAATTTCTGCCTTTTTGCCCCAAAATAAAAAAATTTCTGCTTTTTTTCCCTGAAATAAGTGAAATTTCTGAAATTTTGCCCCAAAATAATTGAAATTTCTGCAATTTGGCCCCAAAATATGGGAAATTTCTGGAATTTTGCCCCAAAATAAGTGGAATTTCTGAGTTTTGCCCCAAAATAAGAAGAATGTCTGTCTTTTTGCCCCAACATATAGGGAATTTCTGCCTTTTTGCCCCACAATTAGGGGAATTTCTGCAATGTTGCTCAAAATACAGGGAATTTCTGCCTTTTTGCCTGAAAATAAGAAGAATGCATAACTTTTTGCCATAAAAAAAGAGAAATATCTTCATTTTTGCTCCAAAATAAGGGGTATTTATGCCTTTTGACTCTAAATAAGTGGAATATCTGTCTTTTTCCCCTAAAACAAAGGGAAATTCTGTCTTTTTTGTTCCAAAATAAGGAAAATTTCTTACTTATTACCCTGAAATAAGTGAAATTTCTGCAATTTTGCCCCAAAATAAGGGAAATTACTGCCTTTTTGCCCCCAAATAAGGGGAATTTCAGCCTTTTTACCTCAAAATAAGGGGAATTTCTGCATTTTTACTACAAAATATTAGGAATTTCTTTTTTTTTGCCCCAAAATAAAGAAAATTTCTGCTTTTTTTCCCTGAAATAAGTGAAATTTCTGCAATTTTGCCCCAAAATAAGTGAAATTTCTGCAATTTTGCCCTAAAATAAGGTAAATTTCTGGAATTTTGCCCCAAATAAGTGGAATTTCTGAGTTTCGCCCCAAAATAAAGAGAATTTCTGTCTTTTTGCCCCAACATAAATGGAATTTCTACCTTTTTGCCTGACAATTAGGGGAATTTCTGCAATTTTGCTCCAAAATACAAGGAATTTTGCCTTTTTGCCATAAAAAAGGGAAATTTCTTAATTTTTGCTCCAAAATAAGGAAAATTTCTGCTTTTTTGCCTCTAAATAAGTGGTATTTTGGTCTTTTTCCTCCAAAACAAAGGGAATTTCTGTCTTTTTTGCCCCAAAATAAAAAAAATTTCTGACTTATTAACCTGAAATAAGTTAAATTTCTGCAATTTTGCCCCAAAATAATGGAAATTTCGGCCTTTTTACCCCCAAATAAGGGGAATTTCACCCTTTTTACCTCAAAATAAAGGGAATTTCTTTATTTTTGCCACAAAATATTAGGAATTTCTGCCTTTTTGCCCCAAAATAAGGAAAATTTCTGCCTTTTTTCCCTGAAATAAGTGAAATTTCTGCAATTTTGGCCCAAAATAAGTGGAATTTCTGCCTTTTTGCCCCCAAATAAGGGGAATTTTAGCCTTTTTACCTCAAAATAAGGGGAATTTCTAAATTTTTGCCCCAAAATATGGGAAATTTCTGCCTTTTTGCCCCAAAATAAGAAAAATTTCTGCAATTTTGTACCAAAATAAAAGAAATTTCTGCATTTTTGCTTCGAAATAGAAAAATTTCTATTTTTTTTCTGAAAATAAGTGAAATTTCTGAAATTTTGGCCCAATATAAGTGAAATTTCTAGAATTTTGCCTCAAAATAAGTGAAATTTCTGGAATTTTGCCCCAAAATAAGTGGAATTTCTGAGTTTTACCCCAAAATAAGGAGAATTTCTGTCTTTTTGCCCCAATATATAGGGAATTTCTCCCTTTTTGCCCCATAATTAGGGGAATTTCTGCAATTTTGCTCCAAAAGACAGGGAATTTCTGCCTTTTTGCCCGAAAATAAGAATGCATACCTTTTTGCCATAAGAAAGGAAAATTTCTTCATTTTTGCTCCAAAATAAAAGGAATTTCTGCCTTTTTGACTCTAAATAAGTGGAATTTCTGTCTTTTTCCCCCAAAACAAAGGGAATTTCTGTCTTTTTTGTTCCAAAATAAGGAAAATTTCTGACTTATTACCCTGAAGTAAGTGAAATTTCTACAATTTTGCACCCAAAAAAGGGAAATTTCTGCCTTTTTTGCCCCCAAATATAGGGAATTTCATATTTTTACCCCAAAATAAGGGGAATTTCTGCATTTTTGCCCCAAAATATGGGAATTTTCTGCCTTTTTGCCCCAAAATAAGAAAATTTCTGCTTTTTTTTCTGAAATAACTGAAATTTCTGCAATTTTGTCCCAAAATAAGTGAAATTTCTGAGTTTTGCCACAAAATAAGGAGAATTTCTGTCTTTTTGCCCCAACATATAAGGAATTTCTGCCTTTTTGCCCCACAATTAGAGTAATTTCTGCCATTTTGCTCCAAAATACGGGGAATTTCTGCCTTTTTGTCTGAAAATAAGAAGAATGCATACCTTTTTGCCATAAAAAAGTAAAATTTTTTCATTTATCTCCAAAATAAGAATTTCTGCTTTTTTCATCTAAATAATTCGAATTTCTGTTTTTTCCCCGAAAACAAATAGAATTTCTGTCTTTCTTGCCCCAAAATAAAGAAAATTTCTGATTTATTATCCTGAAATAAGTGAAATTTCTGCAATTTTGCCTCAAAATAAGAGAAATTTCTGCGTTTTTGCACCCAAATAAGGGGAATTTCAGCATTTTTACCTCAAAATAAGGGGAATTTCTGCATTTTTCTTCAATATATGGGAAATTTCTGCCTTTTTGCCCCAAAATAAAAAAATTTCTGCTTTTTTTCCCTGAAATAAGTGAAATTTCTGAAATTTTGCCCCAAAATAAGTGAAATTTCTGCAATTTGGCCCCAAAATATGGGAAATTTCTGGAATTTTGCCCCAAAATAAGTGGAATTTCTGAGTTTTGCCCCAAAATAAGAAGAATGTCTGTCTTTTTGCCCCAACATATAGGGAATTTCTGCCTTTTTGCCCCACAATTAGGGGAATTTCTGCAATGTTGCTCAAAATACAGGGAATTTCTGCCTTTTTGCCTGAAAATAAGAAGAATGCATAACTTTTTGCCATAAAAAAAGAGAAATATCTTCATTTTTGCTCCAAAATAAGGGGTATTTATGCCTTTTGACTCTAAATAAGTGGAATATCTGTCTTTTTCCCCTAAAACAAAGGGAATTTCTGTCTTTTTTGTTCCAAAATAAGGAAAATTTCTTACTTATTACCCTGAAATAAGTGAAATTTCTGCAATTTTGCCCCAAAATAAGGGAAATTACTGCCTTTTTGCCCCCAAATAAGGGGAATTTCAGCCTTTTTACCTCAAAATAAGGGGAATTTCTGCATTTTTACTACAAAATATTAGGAATTTCTTTTTTTTTGCCCCAAAATAAAGAAAATTTCTGCTTTTTTTCCCTGAAATAAGTGAAATTTCTGCAATTTTGCCCCAAAATAAGTGAAATTTCTGCAATTTTGCCCTAAAATAAGGTAAATTTCTGGAATTTTGCCCCAAATAAGTGGAATTTCTGAGTTTCGCCCCAAAATAAAGAGAATTTCTGTCTTTTTGCCCCAACATATATGGAATTTCTACCTTTTTGCCTGACAATTAGGGGAATTTCTGCAATTTTGCTCCAAAATACAAGGAATTTTGCCTTTTTGCCATAAAAAAGGGAAATTTCTTAATTTTTGCTCCAAAATAAGGAAAATTTCTGCTTTTTTGCCTCTAAATAAGTGGTATTTTGGTCTTTTTCCTCCAAAACAAAGGGAATTTCTGTCTTTTTTGCCCCAAAATAAAAAAAATTTCTGACTTATTAACCTGAAATAAGTTAAATTTCTGCAATTTTGCCCCAAAATAATGGAAATTTCGGCCTTTTTACCCCCAAATAAGGGGAATTTCACCCTTTTTACCTCAAAATAAAGGGAATTTCTTTATTTTTGCCACAAAATATTAGGAATTTCTGCCTTTTTGCCCCAAAATAAGGAAAATTTCTGCCTTTTTTCCCTGAAATAAGTGAAATTTCTGCAATTTTGGCCCAAAATAAGTGGAATTTCTGCCTTTTTGCCCCCAAATAAGGGGAATTTTAGCCTTTTTACCTCAAAATAAGGGGAATTTCTGCCTTTTTGCCCCAAAATAAGAAAAATTTCTGCAATTTTGTACCAAAATAAAAGAAATTTCTGCATTTTTGCTTCGAAATAGAAAAATTTCTATTTTTTTTTTCTGAAAATAAGTGAAATTTCTGAAATTTTGGCCCAATATAAGTGAAATTTCTAGAATTTTGCCTCAAAATAAGTGAAATTTCTGGAATTTTGCCCCAAAATAAGTGGAATTTCTGAGTTTTACCCCAAAATAAGGAGAATTTCTGTCTTTTTGCCCCAATATATAGGGAATTTCTCCCTTTTTGCCCCATAATTAGGGGAATTTCTGCAATTTTGCTCCAAAAGACGGGGAATTTCTGCCTTTTTGCCCGAAAATAAGAATGCATACCTTTTTGCCATAAAAAAGGAAAATTTCTTCATTTTTGCTCCAAAATAAAAGGAATTTCTGCCTTTTTGACTCTAAATAAGTGGAATTTCTGTCTTTTTCCCCCAAAACAAAGGGAATTTCTGTCTTTTTTGTTCCAAAATAAGGAAAATTTCTGACTTATTACCCTGAAGTAAGTGAAATTTCTACAATTTTGCACCCAAAAAAGGGAAATTTCTGCCTTTTTTGCCCCCAAATATAGGGAATTTCAGCCTTTTTACCTCAAAATAAGGGGAATTTCTGCATTTTTGCCACAAAATATTAGGAATTTCTGCCTTTTTGCCCCAAAATAAGAAAATTTCTGCCTTTTTTTCCTGAAATAAGTGAAATTTCTGAAATTTTGCCCCAAAATAAGTGAAATTTCTGCAATTTGGCCCCAGAATATGGGAAATTTCTGGAATTTTGCCCCAAAATAAGTGGAATTTCTGAGTTTTGCCCCAAAATAAGAAGAATGTCTGTCTTTTTGCCCCAACATATAGGGAATTTCTGCCTTTTTGCCCCACAATTAGGGGAATTTCTGCAATGTTGCTCAAAATACAGGGAATTTCTGCCTTTTTGCCTGAAAATAAGAAGAATGCATACCTTTTTGCCATAAAAAAGGGAAATTTCTTCATTTTTGCTTCAAAATAAGGGGAATTTCTGCCTTTTTGACTCTAAATAAGTGGAATTTCTGTCTTTTTCCCCCAAAACAAAGGGAATTTCTGTCTTTTTTCTTCCAAAATAAAAAAAATTTCTTACTTATTACCCTGAAATAACTGAAATTTCTTCAATTTTGCCCCAAAATAAAGGAAATTACTGCCTTTTTGCCCCCAAATAAGGGTAATTTCAGCCTTTTTACCTCAAAATAAGGGGAATTTCTGCATTTTTGCCACAAAATATTAGGAATTTCTGCTTTTTGCCCCAAAATAAAGAAAATTTCTGCCTTTTTTCCCTGAAATAAGTGAAATTTCTGCAATTTTGCCCCAAAATAAGTGAAATTTCTGCAATTTTGTTCTAAAATAAGGTAAATTTCTGGAATTTTGCCCCAAATAAGTGGAATTTCTGAGTTTTGCCCCAAAATAAGGAGAATTTCTGTCTTTTTGCCCCAACATATAGGGAATTTCTACCCTTTTGCCCGACAATTAGGGGAATTTCTGCAATTTTGCTCCAAAATACGGGGAATTTCTGCCTTTTTGCCCGAAAATAAGAAGAATGCATACCTTTTTGCCATAAAAAAGGGAAATTTCTTCATTTTTGCTCCAAAATAAGGAAAATTTCTGCTTTTTTGCCTCTAAATAAGTGGTATTTCTGTCTTTTTCCCTCAAAACAAAGGGAATTTCTGTCTTTTTTGCCCCAAAATATGGAAAATTTCTTACTTATTACCCTGAAATAAGTGAAATTTCTGCAATTTTGCCCCAAAATAAGCGAAATTTCGGCAGTTTTACCCCGAAATAATGGGAATTTCACCCTTTTTACCTCAAAATAAAGGGAATTTCTGCATTTTTGCCACAATATATTAGGAATTTCTGCCTTTTTGCCCCAAAATAAGGAAAATTTCTGCCTTTTTTCCCTGAAATAAGTGAAATTTCCGCAAGTTTGGCCCAAAATAAGTGAAATTTCTGCCTTTTTGCCCCCAAATAAGGGGAATTTTAGCCTTTTTACCTCAAAATAAGGGGAATTTCTGCATTTTTGCCCCAAAATATGGGAAATTTCTGCCTTTTTGCCCCAAAATAAGAAAAATTTCTGCAATTTTGTAACAAAATAAAAGAAATTTGTGCCTTTTTGCTTCCAAATAGAAAAATTTCTACTTTTTTTTCTGAAAAAAGTGAAATTTCTCAAATTTTGCCCCAAAATAAGTGAAATTTCTATAATTTTGCCCCAAAATAAGTGAAATTTCTGGAATTTTGCCCCAAAATAAGTGGAATTTCTGTCTTTTTCCCCCAAAACAAAGGGAATTTCTGTATTTTTTGCCCCAAGATAAAAAAAATTTCTGACTTATTTTCCTGAAATAAGTGAAATTGCTGCAATTTTGCCTCAAAATAAGAAAAATTTCTCCATTTTTGCCCCCAAATAAGGGGAATTTCAGCCTTTTTATGTCAAAAAAAGGGAAATTTCTGCAGTTTTGCCCCAAAATATGGGAAATTTCTGCGTTTTTGCCCCAAAATAAGAAAAATTTCTTCATTTTTGTACCAAAATAAAAGAAATTTCTGCCTTTTTGCCCCAAAATAAAAAAAAATCTGCTTTTTTTCTGAAATAAGTGAAATTTCTGCAATTTTGCCCAAAATAAGTGAAATTTCTGCAATTTTTCCACAAAATAAGGGAAATTTCTGGAATTTTGCCTCAAAATAAGTGGTATTTCTGAGTTTTGCCACAAAATAAGGAGAATTTCTGTCCTTTTGCCCCAACATATAGGGAATTTCTGCCTTTTTGCCCCACAATTAGGGGAATTTCTGCAATTTTGCTCCAAAATACGGAGAATTTCTGCCTTTTTGTCCGAAAATAAGAAGAATGCATACCTTTTTGCCATAAAAAAGGGAAATTTCTTCATTTTTGGTCCAAAATAAGGGGAATTTCTGCATTTGCCTCTAAATAAGTGGAATTTCTGTCTTTTTCCCCCAAAACAAAGGGAATTTCTGTCTTTTTTGCCCCAAAATAAGGAAAATTTCTGACTTATTACCCTGAAATAAGTGAAATTTCTGCAATTTTGCCTCAAAATAAAGGAAATTTCTGCCTTTTTGCCCCAAAATAAGGGGAATTTCAGCCTTTTTACCTCAAAATAAAGGAAATTTCTGCTTTTTTGCCTCTAAATAAGTGGAATTTCTGTCTTTTTTCTCTAAAACAAAAGGAATTTCTGTCTTTTTGCCCCAAAATAAGGAAAATTTCTGACTTTTTTTGCTTAAATAAGTGAAATTTCTGCTTTTTTGCCCCCAAATAAGGGAATTTCATATTTTTACCCCAAAATAAGGGGAATTTCTGCATTTTTGCCCCAAAATATGGGAATTTTCTGCCTTTTTGCCCCAAAATAAGAAAATTTCTGCTTTTTTTTCTGAAATAACTGAAATTTCTGCAATTTTGTCCCAAAATAAGTGAAATTTCTGAGTTTTGCCACAAAATAAGGAGAATTTCTGTCTTTTTGCCCCAACATATAAGGAATTTCTGCCTTTTTGCCCCACAATTAGAGTAATTTCTGCAATTTTGCTCCAAAATACAGGGAATTTCTGCCTTTTTGTCTGAAAATAAGAAGAATGCATACCTTTTTGCCATAAAAAAGTAAAATTTTTTTATTTTTGCTCCAAAATAAGAAGAATTTCTGCTTTTTTCCTCTAAATAATTCGAATTTCTGTTTTTTCCCCGAAAACAAATAGAATTTCTGTCTTTCTTGCCCCAAAATAAAGAAAATTTCTGATTTATTATCCTGAAATAAGTGAAATTTCTGCAATTTTGCCTCAAAATAAGAGAAATTTCTGCGTTTTTGCACCCAAATAAGGGGAATTTCAGCATTTTTACCTCAAAATAAGGGGAATTTCTGCATTTTTCTTCAAAATATGGGAAATTTCTGCCTTTATGCCCCAAAATAAAAAAATTTCTGCTTTTTTTCCCTGAAATAAGTGAAATTTCTGAAATTTTGCCCCAAAATAAGTGAAATTTCTGCAATTTGGCCGCAAAATATGGGAAATTTCTGGAATTTTGCCCCAAAATAAGTGGAATTTCTGAGTTTTGCCCCAAAATAAGAAGAATGTCTGTCTTTTTGCCCCAACATATAGGGAATTTCTGCCTTTTTGCCCCACAATTAGGGGAATTTCTGCAATGTTGCTCAAAATACAGGGAATTTCTGCCTTTTTGCCTGAAAATAAGAAGAATGCATACCTTTTTGCCATAAAAAAAGGGAAATATCTTCATTTTTGCTCCAAAATAAGGGGTATTTCTGCCTTTTTGACTCTAAATAAGTGGTATATCTGTCTTTTTCCCCTAAAACAAAGGGAATTTCTGTCTTTTTTGTTCCAAAATAAGGAAAATTTCTTACTTATTACCCTGAAGTAATTGAAATTTCTGCAATTTTGTCCCAAAATAAGAAAAATTACCGCATTTTTGCCCCCAAATAAGGGGAATTTCAGCCTTTTTACCTCAAAATAAGGGGAATTTCTGCATTTTTACTACAAAATATTAGGAATTTCTGTTTTTTGCCCCAAAATAAGGAAAATTTCTGCTTTTTTTCCCTGAAATAAGTGAAATTTCTGCAATTTTGCCCCAAAATAAGTGAAATTTCTGCAATTTTGCCCTAAAATAAGGTAAATTTCTGAAATTTTGCCCCAAATAAGTGGAATTTCTGAGTTTCGCCCCAAAATAAAGAGAATTTCTGTCTTTTTGCCCCAACATATATGGAATTTCTACCTTTTTGCCTGACAATTAGGGGAATTTCTGCAATTTTGCTCCAAAATACAAGGAATTTTTGCCTTTTTGCCATAAAAATGGGAAATTTCTTAATTTTTGCTCCAAAATAAGGAAAATTTCTGCTTTTTTGCCTCTAAATAAGTGGTATTTTGGTCTTTTTCCTCCAAAACAAAGGGAATTTTTGTCTTTTTTGCCCCAAAATAAAAAAAATTTCTGACTTATTAACCTGAAATAAGTTAAATTTCTGCAATTTTGCCCCAAAATAATGGAAATTTCGGCCTTTTTACCCCCAAATAAGGGGAATTTCACCCTTTTTACCTCAAAATAAAGGGAATTTCTTTATTTTTGCCACAAAATATTAGGAATATCTGCCTTTTTGCCCCAAAATAAGGAAAATTTCTGCCTTTTTTCCCTGAAATAAGTGAAATTTCTGCAATTTTGGCCCAAAATAAATGGAATTTCTGCCTTTTTGCCCCCAAATAAGGGGAATTTTAGCCTTTTTACCTCAAAATAAGGGGAATTTCTAAATTTTTGCCCCAAAATATGGGAAATTTCTGCCTTTTTGCCCCAAAATAAGAAAAATTTCTGAAAATTTGTACCAAAATAAAAGAAATTTCTGCATTTTTGCTTCGAAATAGAAAAATTTCTATTTTTTTTCTGAAAATAAGTGAAATTTCTGAAATTTTGGCCCAAAATAAGTGAAATTTCTAGAATTTTGCCCCAAAATAAGTGAAATTTCTGGAATTTTGCCTTAAAATATGTGGAATTTCTGAGTTTTGCTTCAAAATAAGAAGAATTTCTGTCTTTATGCCATAAAATATAGGGAATTTCTGCCTTTTTACCCCACAATTAGAGGAATTTCTGCAATTTTGCTCCAAAATACGGGAAATTTCTGGTTTTTGCCCGAAAATAAGAAGAATGCATACCTTTTTGCCATAAAAAAGGAAAATTTCTTCATTTTTGCTCCAAAATAAAAGGAATTTCTGCCTTTTTGACTCTAAATAAGTGGAATTTCTGTCTTTTTCCCCAAAAACAAAGGGAATTTCTGTCTTTTTTGTTCCAAAATAAGGAAAATTTCTGACTTATTACCCTGAAGTAAGTGAAATTTCTACAATTTTGTCCCCAAAAAAGGGAAATTTCTGCCTTTTTTGCCCCCAAATATAGGGAATTTCAGCCTTTTTACCTCAAAATAAGGGGAATTTCTGCATTTTTGCCACAAAATATTAGGAATTTCTGCCTTTTTGCCCCAAAATAAGGAAAATTTCTGCCTTTTTTTCCTGAAATAAGTGAAATTTCTGAAATTTTGCCCCAAAATAAGTGAAATTTCTGCAATTTTGTCCCAAAATAAGGGAAATTTCTGCAATTTTGTACCAAAATAAAAGAAATTTCTGCCCTTTTGCTTCCAAATAAGAAAATTTCTGCTTTTTTTCTGAAATAAGTGAAATTTCTGAAATTTTTCCCCAAAATAAGTGAAATTTCTACAATTTTGCCCCAAAATAAGTGAAATTTCTGGAATTTTGCCTCAAAATAATTGGAATTTCATAGTTTTGACCCAAAATAAGGAGAATTTCTGTCTTTTTGCCTCAACATATAGGAAATTTCTGATTTTTGCCCCACAATTATGGCAATTTCTGCAATTTTGCTCCAAAATACAGGGAATTTCTGCCTTTTTGCACGAAAATAAGAAGAATGCATACCTTTTTGCCATAAAAAAGGAAAATTTCTTCATTTTTGCTCCAAAATAAGGGGAATTTCTGCTTTTATGCCTCTAAATATGTGGAATTTCTGTCTTTGTCCCCCAATACAAATAGAATTTCGGTCTTTTTGCTCCAAAATAAGGAAAATTTTTGACTTATTACCCAAATAAGTTAAATTTCTGCAATTTTGCCCCAAAATAAGTGAAATTTCTACAATTTTGCCCCAAAATAAGTGAAATTTCTGGAATTTTGCCCCAAAATAAGTGGAATTTCTGAGTTTTGCCCCAAAATAAGGAGAATCTCTGTCTTTTTGCCTCAACATATAGGGAATTTCTGCCTTTTTGCCCCACAATTAGGGGAATTTCTGCAATTTTGCTCCAAAATACTGGGAATTTCTGCCTTTTTGCCCGAAAATAAGAATGCATAACTTTTTGCCATAAAAAAGGAAAATTTCTTCATTTTTGCTCCAAAATAAAGGGAATTTTTGCTTTTTTGCCTCTAAATAAGTGGAATTTCTGTCTTTTTCCCCCAAAACAAAGGTAATTTCTGTCTCTTTTGCCCAAAAATAAGGAAAATTTCTGACTTATTACCCTGAAGTAAGTGAAATTTATGCAATTTTGCCCCAAAAAAAGGGGACTTTCTGCTTTTTTGTCTCTAAATAAGTGGAATTTATGTATTTTTCCGCCAAAACAAAGGGAATTTCTGTCTTTTTTGCGCAAAATAAGGAAAATTTCTGACTTATTACCATGAAATAAGGGAAATTTCTGGAATTTTGCCCCAAATAAGAGAAATTTCTGCCTTTTTGCCCGAAAATAAGAAGAATGCATAACTATTTGCCATAAAAAAGGAAAATTTCTTCATTTTTGCTCCAAAATAAAGAGAATTTTTGCTTTTATGCCTCTAAATATGTGGAATTTCTGTCTTTGTCCCCCAAAACAAAGGGAATTTCTGTATTTTTGCCTCAAAATAAAGAAAATTTTTTACTTATTACCCTGAAATAAGTGAAATTTCTGCAATTTTTCCCCAAAATAAGGGAAATTTCTCCCTTTTTGCCCTCAAATAACGGAAATTTCAGCCTTTTTACCTCAAAATAAGAAGAAGTTCTGCATTTTGCCCCAAAATATGGGAAATTTCTGCCTTTTTGCCCAAAATAAAAAAATTTTCTGCAATTTTGTACCAAAATAAAAGAAAATTTTGCCTTTTTGCCCCAGAAGAAGAAAATTTCTGCTTTTTTTCCCTTAAATAACTGAAATTTCTGCAATTTTGCCCCAAAATAAGTGAAATTTCTGCAATTTTGCCCCAAAATAAGAGAAATTTCTGGAATTTTGCCTTAAAATATGTGGAATTTCTGAGTTTTGCTTCAAAATAAGAAGAATTTCTGTCTTTATGCCATAAAATATAGGGAATTTCTGCCTTTTTACCCCACAATTAGAGGAATTTCTGCAATTTTGCTCCAAAATACGGGAAATTTCTGGTTTTTGCCCGAAAATAAGAAGAATGCATACCTTTTTGCCATAAAAAAGGAAAA
Source organism: Micromys minutus (assembly GCF_963924665.1). NCBI lineage: Eukaryota > Metazoa > Chordata > Mammalia > Rodentia > Muridae > Micromys > Micromys minutus. The sequence continues at coordinate 1,464,813 of NW_027667727.1, forward strand.
TTTCTTCATTTTTGCTCCAAAATAAAAGGAATTTCTGCCTTTTTGACTCTAAATAAGTGGAATTTCTGTCTTTTTCCCCAAAAACAAAGGGAATTTCTGTCTTTTTTGTTCCAAAATAAGGAAAATTTCTGACTTATTACCCTGAAGTAAGTGAAATTTCTACAATTTTGTCCCCAAAAAAGGGAAATTTCTGCCTTTTTTGCCCCCAAATATAGGGAATTTCAGCCTTTTTACCTCAAAATAAGGGGAATTTCTGCATTTTTGCCACAAAATATTAGGAATTTCTGCCTTTTTGCCCCAAAATAAGGAAAATTTCTGCCTTTTTTTCCTGAAATAAGTGAAATTTCTGAAATTTTGCCCCAAAATAAGTGAAATTTCTGCAATTTTGTCCCAAAATAAGGGAAATTTCTGCAATTTTGTACCAAAATAAAAGAAATTTCTGCCCTTTTGCTTCCAAATAAGAAAATTTCTGCTTTTTTTCTGAAATAAGTGAAATTTCTGAAATTTTTCCCCAAAATAAGTGAAATTTCTACAATTTTGCCCCAAAATAAGTGAAATTTCTGGAATTTTGCCTCAAAATAATTGGAATTTCATAGTTTTGACCCAAAATAAGGAGAATTTCTGTCTTTTTGCCTCAACATATAGGAAATTTCTGCCTTTTTGCCCCACAATTATGGCAATTTCTGCAATTTTGCTCCAAAATACAGGGAATTTCTGCCTTTTTGCACGAAAATAAGAAGAATGCATACCTTTTTGCCATAAAAAAGGAAAATTTCTTCATTTTTGCTCCAAAATAAGGGGAATTTCTGCTTTTATGCCTCTAAATATGTGGAATTTCTGTCTTTGTCCCCCAATACAAATAGAATTTCGGTCTTTTTGCTCCAAAATAAGGAAAATTTGTGACTTATTACCCAAATAAGTTAAATTTCTGCAATTTTGCCCCAAAATAAGTGAAATTTCTACAATTTTGCCCCAAAATAAGTGAAATTTCTGGAATTTTGCCCCAAAATAAGTGGAATTTCTGAGTTTTGCCCCAAAATAAGGAGAATCTCTGTCTTTTTGCCTCAACATATAGGGAATTTCTGCCTTTTTGCCCCACAATTAGGGGAATTTCTGCAATTTTGCTCAAAAATACTGGGAATTTCTGCCTTTTTGCCCGAAAATAAGAATGCATAACTTTTTGCCATAAAAAAGGAAATTTTCTTCATTTTTGCTCCAAAATAAAGGGAATTTTTGCTTTTTTGCCTCTAAATAAGTGGAATTTCTGTCTTTTTCCCCCAAAACAAAGGTAATTTCTGTCTCTTTTGCCCAAAAATAAGGAAAATTTCTGACTTATTACCCTGAAGTAAGTGAAATTTATGCAATTTTGCCCCAAAAAAAAGGGGACTTTCTGCTTTTTTGTCTCTAAATAAGTGGAATTTATGTATTTTTCCGCCAAAACAAAGGGAATTTCTGTCTTTTTTGCGCAAAATAAGGAAAATTTCTGACTTATTACCATGAAATAAGGGAAATTTCTGGAATTTTGCCCCAAATAAGAGAAATTTCTGCCTTTTTGCCCAAAAATAAGAAGAATGCATAACTATTTGCCATAAAAAAGGAAAATTTCTTCATTTTTGCTCCAAAATAAAGAGAATTTTTGCTTTTATGCCTCTAAATATGTGGAATTTCTGTCTTTGTCCCCCAAAACAAAGGGAATTTCTGTATTTTTGCCTCAAAATAAAGAAAATTTTTTACTTATTACCCTGAAATAAGTGAAATTTCTGCAATTTTTCCCCAAAATAAGGGAAATTTCTCTCTTTTTGCCCTCAAATAACGGAAATTTCAGCCTTTTTACCTCAAAATAAGAAGAATTTCTGCATTTTGCCCCAAAATATGGGAAATTTCTGCCTTTTTGCCCAAAATAAAAAAATTTTCTGCAATTTTGTACCAAAATAAAAGAAAATTTTGCCTTTTTGCCCCAGAAGAAGAAAATTTCTGCTTTTTTTCCCTTAAATAACTGAAATTTCTGCAATTTTGCCCCAAAATAAGTGAAATTTCTGCAATTTTGCCCCAAAATAAGAGAAATTTCTGGAATTTTGCCTTAAAATATGTGGAATTTCTGAGTTTTGCTTCAAAATAAGAAGAATTTCTGTCTTTATGCCATAAAATATAGGGAATTTCTGCCTTTTTACCCCACAATTAGAGGAATTTCTGCAATTTTGCTCCAAAATACGGGAAATTTCTGGTTTTTGCCCGAAAATAAGAAGAATGCATACCTTTTTGCCATAAAAAAGAAAAATTTCTTCATTTTTGCTCCAAAATAAGGGGAATTTCTGCTTTTTTGCCTCTAAATAAGTGGAATTTCTGTCTTTTTCCCCCAAAACAAAGGGAATTCCTGTCTTTTTTGCCCCAAATTAAAAAAAATTTCTGACTTATTACCCTGACATAAGTGAAATTTCTCCAATTTTGCCCCAAAATAAGTGAAATTTCTGCAATTTTGCCCCAAAATAAGGAAAATTTCTGACTTATTACCCTGAAATAAGTGAAATTTCTGCAATTTTGCCCCAAAATAAGGGAAATTTCTGCCTTTTTGCCCCCAAATAAGGGGAATTTCAGCCTTTTTCCTCAAAATAAGGAAAATTTCTGCCTTTTTTTCCTGAAATAAGAGAAATTTCTGCAATTTTGCCCCAAAATAAGTGAAATTTCTTTAATTTTGCCCCTAAAATAATGGAAATTTCTTGAATTTTGCCCCAAAATAAGTGGAATTTCTGAGTTTTGCCCCAAAATAAGGAGAATTTCTGTCTTTTTGCCCTAACATATAGGAAATTTCTGCCTTTTTGCCCCACAATTAGGAGAATTTCTGCAATTTTGCTCCAAAATACGGGGAATTTCTTCCTTTTTGCTCGATAATAAGAAGAATGCATACCTTTTTGCCATAAAAAAGTGAAATTTTTGCAATTTTGCTCCAAAAGAAGGGAAATTTCTGCTTTTTTGCCTCTAAATATGTGGAATTTCTGTCTTTTTCCCCGAAAACAAAGGGAATTTCTGTCTTTTTTGCCCCAAAATAAGGAAAATTTCTGCCTTTTTGCCCCCAAAGAAGGGGAATATCAGCCTTTTTACCTCAAAATAAGGGGAATTTCTGCATTTTTGCCACAAAATATTAGGAATTTCTGTTTTTTTGCCCCAAAATAAGAAAATTTCTGCATTTTTTTTCCTGAAATAAGTGAAATTTCTGCAATTTTGCCCCAAAATAAGTGAAATTTCTTCAATTTTGCCCCCAAAATAATGGAAATTTCTTGAATTTTGCCCCAAAATAAGTGGAATTTCTGAGTTTTGCCCCAAAATAAGGAGAATTTCTGTCTTTTTGCCCTAACATATAGGAAATTTCTGCCTTTTTGCCCCACAATTAGGGGAATTTCTGCAATTTTGCTCCAAAATACGGGGAATTTCTGCCTTTTTGCTCGATAATAAGAAGAATGCATACCTTTTTGCCATAAAAAAGGGAAATTTTTGCAATTTTGCTCCAAAATAAGGGAAATTTCTGCTTTTTTGCCTCTAAATATGTGGAATTTCTGTCTTTTTCCCCAAAAACAAAGGGAATTTCTATCTTTTTTTGCCCCAAAATAAGGAAAATTTCTGCCTTTTTGCCCCCAAAGAAGGGGAATATTAGCCTTTTTACCTCAAAATAAGGGGAATTTCTGCATTTTTGCCACAAAATATTAGGAATTTCTGTTTTTTTGCCCAAAAATAAGGAAAATTTCTGCCTTTTTTCCCTGAAATAAGTGAATTTTCTGCAATTTTGCCCCAAAATAAGTGAAATTTCTGCAATTTTGCCCCAAAATAAGGGAAATTTCTGGAATTTTGCCCCAAAATAAGAGAAATTTCTGCTTTTTGTCCTCAAATGAGGAGAATTTCAGCATTTTTACCTCAAAATATAAGGAATTTCTGCATTTTTGCCCCAAAATATGGGAAATTTCTGCCTTTTTGCCCCAAATTAAGAAAAATTTCTGCAATTTTGTACCAAAATAAAAGAAATTTCTGCCTTTTTGCCCCAAAATAAGAAAATTTTGCTTTTTTTCTGAAATAAATGAAATTTCTGCAATTTTGCCTCAAAATATTTTAAATTTCTGAATTTTGCCCTAAAATAAGGAGAATTTCTGTCTATTTGCCCCAACATATAGGGAATTTCTGCCTTTTTGACCACAATTAGGGGAATGTCTGCAATTTTGCTCCAAAATACGGGGAATTTCTGCCTTTTTGCCCGAAAATAAGAATGCATACCTTTTTGCCATAAAATAGGAAAATTTCTTCATTTTTGCTCCAAAATAAGGGGAATTTCTGCCTTTTTGACTCTAAATAAGTGGAATTTCTGTCTTTTCCCCCAAAACAAAGGGAATTTCTGTCTTTTTTGTTCCAAAATAAGGAAAATTTCTGACTTATTACCCTGAAGTAATTGGAATTTCTACAATTTTGCCCCAAAAAAAGGGAAATTTCTGCCTTTTTGCCCCCAAATAAGGGGAATTTCAGCCTTTTTACCTCAAAATAAGGGGAATTTCTGCATTTTTGCCACAAAATATTAGGAATTTCTGCCTTTTTGCCCCAAAATAAGGAAAATTTCTGCCTTCTTTTTCAGAAATAAGTGAAATTTCTGAAATTTTGCCCCAAAATAAGTGAAATTTCTGCAATTTTGCCCCAAAATAAAGGAAATTTCTGGAATATTGTACCAAAATAAAAAAAATTTCTGCCTTTTTGCTTCAAAATTAGAAAATTTCTGCTTTTTTTCTGAAATAAGTGAAATTTCTGAAATTTTTCCCCAAAATAAGTGAAATTTCTACAATTTTGCCCCAAAATAAGTGAAATTTCTGGAATTTTGCCTCAAAATAATTGGAATTTCTGAGTTTTGACCCAAAATAAGGAGAATTTCTGTCTTTTTGCCTCAACATATAGGGAATTTCTGCCTTTTTGCCCCACAATTAGGGCAATTTCTGCAATTTTGCTCCAAAATACGGGGAATTTCTGCCTTTTTGCCCGAAAATAAGAAGAATGCATACCTTTTTGCCATAAAAAAGGAAAATTTCTTCGTTTTTGCTCTAAAATAAGGGGATTTTCTGCTTTTATGCCTCTAAATATGTAGAATTTCTGTCTTTGTCCCCTAATACAAATAGAATTTCTGTCTTTTTGCCCCAAAATAAGGAAAATTTCTGACTTATTACCCTGAAATAAGTTAAATTTCTGCAATTTTGCCCCAAAATAAGTGAAATTTCTGCAATTTTGCCCCAAAATAAGTGAAATATCTGAAATTTTGCCCCAAAATAAGTGGAATTTCTGAGTTTTGACCAAAAATATGGAGAATTTCTGTCTTTTTGCCCCAACATATAGGGAATTTCTGCCTTTTTGCCCCACAATTAGGGGAATTTCTGCAATTTTGCTCCAAAATACGGGTAATTTCTTCCTTTTTGCGCGAAAATAAGTAGAATGCATAACTTTTTGCCATAAAAAAGGGAAATTTTTGCAATTTTGCTCCAAAATAAGGGGAATTTTTGCTTTTCTGCCTCTAAATAACTGGAATTTCTGTCTTTTTCCCCCAAAACAAAGGTAATTTCTGTCTTTTTTGCCCAAAAATAAGGAAAATTTCTGACTTATTACCCTGAAGTAAGTGAAATTTATGCAATTTTGCCCCAAAATAAGGGGAATTTCTGCTTTTTTGTCTCTAAATAAGTGGAATTTATGTATTTTTTCCCCCAAAACAAAGGGAATTTCTGTCTTTTTTGCGCAAAATAAGGAAAATTTCAGACTTATTACTATGAAATAAGGGAAATTTCTGTAATTTTGCCCCAAATAAGGGAAATTTCTGCCTTTCTGCCCCCAAATAAGGGGGATTTTAGCCTTTTTACCTCAAAATAAGGGGAATTTCTGCAATTTTGCTACAAAATATTAGGAATTTCTGCATTTTTGCCCCAAAATTAAAAAAAAATTTCTGCCTTTTTTACTGAAATAAGTAAAATTTCTGCAATTTTGCCCCAAAATAAGTGAAATTTCTGCAATTTTGTCCCAAAATAAGGGAAATCTCTGGAATTTTGCCCCAAAATAAGTGGAAGTTCTGAGTTTTGCCCCAAAATAAGGAGAATTTCTGTTTTTTGCCCTAACATATAGGGAATTTCTGCCTTTTTGCCCCACAATAAGAGGAATTTCTGCAATTTTTCTCCAAAATATGGGGAATTTCTGCCTTTTTGCCCGAAAGTAAGAATGCATAGCTTTTTGCCATAAAAAGGGAAATTTCTTCATTTTTGCTCCTAAATAAGGGGAATTTCTGCTTTTTTTGCATCTAAATAAGTGGAATTTCTGTCTTTTTCCCCCAAAACAAAATGAATTTCTGTCTTTTTTGCCCCAAAATAAGGAAAATTTCTGACTTATTACCCTGAAATAAGTGAAATTTCTGCAATTTTGCCCTAAAATAAGGGAAATTTCTGCCTTTTTGGCCCCCAAATAAAGGGAATTTCAGCCTTTTTACCTCCAAATAAGGGGAATTTCTGCATTTTTGCCACAAAATATTAGGAATTTCTGCCTTTTTGCCCCAAAATAAAAAAAATTTCTGCCTTTTTTCCCTGAAATAAGTGAAATTTCTGCAATTTTGCCTCAAAATAAGTGAAATTTCTGCAATTTTGCCCCAAAATAAGGGAAATTTCTGGAATTTTGCCCAAAAATAAGTGGAATTTCTGAGTTTTGCTTCAAAATAAGAAGAATATCTGTCTTTTTGCACTAATATATATGGAATTTCTGCCTTTTTGCCCCACAATTAGGGGAATTTCTGCAATTTTGCTCCAAAATAAGGGGAATTTCTGCTTTTTTGCCCGAAAATAAAAAGAATGCATACATTTTGGCCATAAAAATAGAGAAATTTCTTCATTTTTGCTCCAAAATAAGGGGAATTTCTGCATTTTTGCCTTTAAATAAGTAGAATTTCTGTCTCTTTACCCCAAAACAAAGGAAATTTCTGTCCTTTTAGCCCCAAAATAAGGAAAATTTCTGACTTATTACCCTGAAAGAAGTGAAATTTCTGCAATATTGCCCGAAAATAAGGGAAATTTCTGTCTTTTTGCCACCAAATAAGGGGAATTTCAGCCTTTTTCCTCAAAATAAGAATTTCTGCATTTTTGCCCCAAAATATGGGAAATTTCTGCATTTTTGCTCCAAAATAAGAAAAATTTCTGCAATTTTGCCCCAAAATAAGTGAAATTTCTGCAATTTTGTACCAAAATAAAAGAAATTTCTGCCTTTTTGCTTCCAAATAAGAAAATTTCTGCTTTTTTTTCTGAAATAAGTGAAATTTCTGAAATTTTGCCCCAAAATAAGTGAAATTTCTACAATTTTGCCCCAAAATAAGTGAAATTTCTGGAATTTTGCCTCAAAATAAGTGGAATTTCTGAGTTTTGACCCAAAATAAGAATTTCTGTCTTTTTGCCCCACAATTATGGGAATTTCTGCAATTTTGCTCCAAAATACAGGGAATTTCTGCCCTTTAGCCCGAAAATAAGAAGAATGCATAACTTTTTGCCATAAAAAAGGAAAATTTCTTCATTTTTGCTCTAAAATAAGGGAAATTTCTTCTTTTATGCCTCAAATATGTGGAATTTCTGTCTTTGTCCCCCAAAACAAAGGGAATTTCTGTATTTTTGCCCCAAAATAAGGAAAATTTCTGACTTATTACCCTGAAATAAGTGAAATTTCTGCAATTTTTCCCCAAAATAAGGGAAATTTCTCCCTTTTTGCCCCCAAATAACGGGTATTTCAGCCTTTTTACCTCAAAATAAGGGGAATTTCTGCATTTTTGCCCCAAAATATGGGAAATTTCTGCCTTTTTGCCCAAAATAAAAAAATTTTCTGCAATTTTGTACCAAAATAAAAGAAATTTTTGCCTTTTTGCCCCAGAAGAAGAAAATTTCTGCTTTTTTTAACTTAAATAAGTGAAATTTCTGCAATTTTGCCCCAAAATAAGTGAAATTTCTGCAATTTTGCCCCAAAATAAGGGAAATTTCTGGAATTTTGCCTTAAAATAAGTGGAATTTCTGAGTTTTGCCCCAAAATAAGGAGAATTTCTGTCTTTATGCCCCAAAATATAGGGAATTTCTGCCTTTTTGCCTCACAATTAGAGGAATTTCTGCAATTTTGCTCCAAAATACGGGAAATTTCTGGTTTTTGCCCGAAAATAAGAAGAATGCATACCTTTTTGCCATAAAAAAAAGAAATTTCTTCATTTTTGCTCCAAAATAAGGGGAATTTCTGCTTTTTGCCTCTAAATATGTGGAATTTCTGTCTTTTTCCCCCAAAACAAAGGGAATTTCTGTCTTTTTTGCCCCAAAATAAAAAAAATTTCTGACTTATTACCCTGACATAAGTGAAATTTCTCCAATTTTCCCCCAAAATAAGTGAAATTTCTGCAATTTTGCCCCAAAATAAGGAAAATTTCTGCCTTTTTACCCTGAAATATGTGAAATTTCTGCAATTTTGCCCCAAAATAAGGGAAATGTCTGCCTTTTTGCCCCCAAATAGGGGAATTTCATCCTTTTTACCTCAAAAAAAGGGGAATTTCTGCATTTTTGCCCTAAAATATGCGAAATTTCTACCTTTTTGCCCCAAAATAAGAAAAATTTCTGAAATTTTTTACCAAAATATAAGAAATTTCTGCCTTTTTGCCCCAAAATAAAATAATTTCTGATTTTTTTTCCTATAAATAAGTGAAATTTCTGGAATTTTGCCCCAAAATAAGTGAAATTTCTACAATTTTCCCCAAAATAAGGGAAATTTCTGGAATTTTGCCCCAAAATAATTGGAATTTTTGAGTTTTTCCCCAAAATAAGGAGAATTTCTGTCTTTTTGCAGTAACATATAGGGAATTTCTGCCTTTTTGCCCCACAATTAGGGGAATTTCTGCAATTTTGCTTCAAAATACGGGAAATATCTGCTTTTTAGCCAGAAAATAAGGGGAATGTATACCTTTTGCCACATAAAAGGGAAATTTCTTCATTTTTCTAAAAAATGAAAGAAATTTCTGCTTTTTTGCCTCTAAAAAAGTGGAATTTCTGTGTTTTCCCCACAAAACAAAGGGAATTTCTGTGTTTTTTGCCCAAAATAAAGAAAATTTCTGACTTACTACCCTGAAATAAGTGAAATTTCTGCAATTTTGCCCCAAAATAAGGGAAATTTCTGCCTTTTTGCCCCCAAATAAGGGGAATTTCAGCCTTTTTCCTCAAAATAAAAAGAATTTCTGCATTTTTGCCCCAAAATATGGGAAATTTCTGCATTTTTGCTCCAAAATAAGAAAAATTTCTGCAATTTTGTACCAAAATAAAAGAAATTTCTGCCTTTTTGCCCCAAAATAAGAAAATTTCTGCTTTTTTTTTTCTGAAATAAGTGAAATTTCTGCAATTTTGCCCCAAAATAGGTGAAATTTCAGCAATTTTGCCACAAAATAAGGGAAATTTCTGGAATTTTGCCCTAAAATAAGTAAACTTCTTAGTTTTGCCCGAAAATAAGGAGAATTTCTGTCTTTTTGCCCCAACATATAGGGAATTTCTGCCTTTTTGTTCCACAATTAGGAAAATTTCTGCAATTTTGCTCCAAAATACGGGGAATTTCTGCCTTTTTGCCCAAAAATAAGAAAAATGCATACCTTTTTGCCATAAAAAGGGAAATTTCTTCATTTTTTCCCCAAATAAGTGGAATTTCTGCATTTTTGACTCTAAATAAGTAGAATTTCTGTCTTTTTCCCCCAAAACAAAGGAAATTTCTGTCCTTTTAGCCCCAAAATAAGGAAAATTTCTGAATTATTATCCTGAAATAAGTGAAATTTCTGCAATTTTGCCCCAAAATAAGGGAAATTTCTGCGTTTTTGCCCTCAAATAAGGAAAATTTCAGCTTTTTTACCTCAAAATAAGGGGAATTTCTAGATTTTTGCCACAAAATATTAGGAATTTCTGCCTTTTTGCCCCAAAATAAGGAAAATTTCTGCCTTTTTTCCCTGAAATTAGTGAAATTTCTGCAATTTTGCCCCAAAATAAGTGAAATTTCTTCAATTTTGCCCCAAAATAATGGAAATTTCTTGAATTTTGCCCCAAAATAAGTGGAATTTCTGAGTTTTGCCCCAAAATAAGGAGAATTTCTGTCTTTTTGCCCTAACATATAGGGAATTTCTGCCTTTTTGCCCCAGAATTAGGGGAATTTCTGCAATTTTGCTCCAAAATACGGGGAATTTCTGCCTTTTTGCCCGATAATAAGAAGAATGCATAACTTTTTGCCATAAAAAAGTGAAATTTTTGCAATTTTGCTCCAAAAGAAGGGAAATTTCTGCTTTTTTGCCTCTAAATATGTGGAATTTCTGTCTTTTTCCCCGAAAACAAAGGGAATTTCTCTCTTTTTTGTACCAAAATAAGAAAAATTTCTGCCTTTTTGCCCCCAAATAAGGGGAATATCAGCCTTTTTACCTCAAAATAAGGGGAATTTCTGCATTTTTGCCACAAAATATTAGGAATTTCTGTCTTTTTGCCCAAAAATAAGGAAAATTTCTGCCTTTTTTCCCTGAAATAAGTGAATTTTCTGCAATTTTGCCCCAAAATAAGTGAATTTTCTGCAATTTTGCCCCAAAATAAGGGAAATTTCTGGAATTTTACCCCAAAATGAGAGAAATTTCTTCTTTTTGACCCCAAATAAGGGGAATTTCAGCCTTTTTACCTCAAAATAAGGGGAATTTCTGCATTTTTGCCCCAAAATATGGGAAATTTCTGCCTTTTTGCCCCAAATTAAGAAAAATTTCTACAATTTTGTACCAAAATAAAAGAAATTTCTGCCTTTTTGCCCCAAAATAGAAAATTTTGCTATTTTTCTGAAATAAATGAAATTTCTGCAATTTTGCCTCAAAATAAGTTAAATTTCTGAATTTTGCCCTAAAATAAGGAGAATTTCTGTCTTTTTGCCCCAACATATAGGGAATTTTGGCCTTTTTGCACCACAATTAGGGGAATGTCTGCAATTTTGCCCCAAAATACGGGGAATTTCTGCCTTTTTGCCCGAAAATAAGAATGCATACCTTTTTGCCATAAACAAGGAAAATTTCTTCATTTTTACTCCAAAATAAGGGGAATTTCTACCTTTTTGACTCTAAATAAGTGGAGTTTCTGTATTTTTCCCCCAAAACAAAGGGAATTTCTGTCTTTTTTGTTCCAAAATAAGGAAAATTTCTGACTTATTACCTTGAAGTAAGTGAAATTTCTAAAATTTTGCCCCAAAAAAGGGAAATTTCTGCCTTTTTGCCCCCAAATAAGGGGAATTTCAGCCTTTTTACCTCAAAATAAGGGGCATTTCTGCATTTTTGCCACAAAATATTAGGAATTTCTGCCTTTTTGCCCCAAAATAAGGAAAATTTCTGCCTTTATTTCCTGAAATAAGTGAAATTTCTGAAATTTTGCCCCAAAATAAGTGAAATTTCTGCAATTTTGCCCCAAAATAAAGGAAATTTCTGCAATTTTGTACCAAAATAAAAGAAATTTCTGCCTTTTTGCTTCAAAATTAGAAAATTTCTGCTTTTTTTCTGAAATAAGTGAAATTTCTGAAATTTTTCCCCAAAATAAGTGAAATTTCTACAATTTTGCCCCAAAATAAGTGAAATTTCTGGAATTTTGCCTCAAAATAATTGGAATTTCTGAGTTTTGACCCAAAATAAGGAGAATTTCTGTCTTTTTCCTCAACATATAGGGAATTTCTAACTTTTTGCCCCACAATTAGGGCAATTTCTGCAATTTTGCTCCAAAATACAGGGAATTTCTGACTTTTTGCCCGAAAATAAGAAGAATGCATACCTTTTTGCCATAAAAAAGGAAAATATCTTGATTTTTGCTCCAAAATAAGGGGAATTTCTGCTTTTATGCCTCAAAATATGTGGAATTTCTGTCTTTGTCCCCCAATACAAATAGAATTTCTGTCTTTTTGCCCCAAAATAAGGAAAATTTCTGACTTATTACCCTGAAATAAGTTAAATTTCTGCAATTTTGCCCAAAAATAAGTGAAATTTCTGCAATTTTGCCCCAAAATAAGTGAAATATCTGAAATTTTGCCCCAAAATAAGTGGAATTTCTGAGTTTTGACCAAAAATAAGGAGAATTTCTGTCTTTTTGTCCCAACATATAGGGAATTTCTGCCTTTTTGCCCCGCAATTAGAGGAATTTCTGCAATTTTGCTCCAAAATACGGGTAATTTCTTCATTTTTGCTCGAAAATAAGTAGAATGCATAACTTTTTGCCATAAAAAAGGGAAATTTCTTCATTTATGCTCCAACATAAGGGGAATTTTTGCTTTTCTGCCTCTAAATAAGTGGAATTTCTGTCTTTTTCCCCCAAAACAAAGGTAATTTCTGTCTTTTTTGCCCAAAAATAAGGAAAATTTCTGACTTATTACCCTGAAGTAAGTGAAATTTATGCAATTTTGCGCCAAAATAAGGGGAATTTCTGCTTTTTTGTCTCTAAATAAGTGGAATTTATGTATTTTTCCCCCAAAACAAAGAAAATTTCTGTCTTTTTTGCCCAAAATAAGGAAAATTTCTGACTTATTACCATGAAATAAGAGAAATTTTTGTAATTTTGCCCCAAATAAGGGAAATTTCTGCCTTTTTGCCCCCAAATAAGGGGGATTTCAGCCTTTTTACCTCAAAATAAGGTTAATTTCTGCATTTTTACCACAAAATATTAGGAATTTCTGCATTTTTGCCCCAAAATAAGGAAAATTTCTGCTTTTTTTCCCTTAAATAAGTGACATTTCTGCAATTTTGCCCCAAAATAAGTGAAATTTCTGCAATTTTGCCCCAAAATAAGGGAAATTTCTGGAATTTTGCCTTAAAATAAGTGGAATTTCTGAGTTTTGCCCAAAAATAAAGAGAATTTCTGTTTTTTGCCCTAACATATAGGGAATTTCTGCCTTTTTGCCCCAGAATTAGGGGAATTTCTGCAATTTTGCTCCAAAATACGGGAAATTTCTGCCTTTTTGCCCGATAATAAGAAGAATGCATACCTTTTTGCCATAAAAAAGGGAAATTTTTGCAATTTTGCTCCAAAATAAGGGAAATTTCTGCTTTTTGGCCTATAAATATGTGGAATTTCTGTCTTTTTCCCCAAAAACAAAGGGAATTTCTGTCTTTTTTGCCCCAAAATAAGGAAAATTTCTGCCTTTTTGCCCCCAAATAAGGGGAATATCAGCCTTTTTACCTCAAAATAAGGGGAATTTCTGCATTTTTGCCACAAAATATTAGGAATTTCTGTATTTTTGCCCAAAAATAAGGAAAATTTCTGCCTTTTTTCCCTGAAATAAGTGAATTTTCTGCAATTTTGCCCCAAAATAAGTGAATTTTCTGCAATTTTGCCCCAAAATAAGGGAAATTTCTGGAATTTTGCCCCAAAATGAGAGAAATTTCTGCTTTTTGACCCCAAATAAGGGGAATTTCAGCCTTTTTACCTCAAAATAAGGGGAATTTCTGCATTTTTGCCCTAAAATATGGGAAATTTCTGCCTTTTTGCCCCAAATTAAGAAAAATTTCTGCAATTTTGTACCAAAATAAAAGAAATTTCTGCCTTTTTGCCCCAAAATAAGAAAATTTTGCTATTTTTCTGAAATAAATGAAATTTCTGCAATTTTGCCTCAAAATAAGTTAAATTTCTGAATTTTGCCCTAAAATAAGGAGAATTTCTGTCTTTTTGCCCCAACATATAGGGAATTTTGGCCTTTTTGCACCACAATTAGGGGAATGTCTGCAATTTTGCCCCAAAATACGGGGAATTTCTGCCTTTTTGCCCGAAAATAAGAATGCATACCTTTTTGCCATAAACAAGGAAAATTTCTTCATTTTTACTCCAAAATAAGGGGAATTTCTACCTTTTTGACTCTAAATAAGTGGAGTTTCTGTATTTTTCCCCCAAAACAAAGGGAATTTCTGTCTTTTTTGTTCCAAAATAAGAAAAATTTCTGACTTATTACCTTGAAGTAAGTGAAATTTCTAAAATTTTGCCCCCAAAAAGGGAAATTTCTGCATTTTTGCCCCCAAATAAGGGGAATTTTAGCCTTTTTACCTCAAAATAAGGGGCATTTCTGCATTTTTGCCACAAAATATTAGGAATTTCTGCCTTTTTTCCCCAAAATAAGGAAAATTTCTGCCTTTATTTCCTGAAATAAGTGAAATTTCTGAAATTTTGCCCCAAAATAAGTGAAATTTCTGCAATTTTGCCCCAAAATAAAGGAAATTTCTGCAATTTTGTACCAAAATAAAAGAAATTTCTGCCTTTTTGCTTCAAAATTAGAAAATTTCTGCTTTTTTTCTGAAATAAGTGAAATTTCTGAAATTTTTCCCCAAAATAAGTGAAATTTCTACAATTTTGCCCCAAAATAAGTGAAATTTCTGGAATTTTGCCTCAAAATAATTGGAATTTCTGAGTTTTGACCCAAAATAAGGAGAATTTCTGTCTTTTTCCTCAACATATAGGGAATTTCTAACTTTTTGCCCCACAATTAGGGCAATTTCTGCAATTTTGCTCCAAAATACAGGGAATTTCTGACTTTTTGCCCGAAAATAAGAAGAATGCATACCTTTTTGCCATAAAAAAGGAAAATATCTTGATTTTTGCTCCAAAATAAGGGGAATTTCTGCTTTTATGCCTCAAAATATGTGGAATTTCTGTCTTTGTCCCCCAATACAAATAGAATTTCTGTCTTTTTGCCCCAAAATAAGGAAAATTTCTGACTTATTACCCTGAAATAAGTTAAATTTCTGCAATTTTGCCCAAAAATAAGTGAAATTTCTGCAATTTTGCCCCAAAATAAGTGAAATATCTGAAATTTTGCCCCAAAATAAGTGGAATTTCTGAGTTTTGACCAAAAATAAGGAGAATTTCTGTCTTTTTGTCCCAACATATAGGGAATTTCTGCCTTTTTGCCCCACAATTAGAGGAATTTCTGCAATTTTGCTCCAAAATACGGGTAATTTCTTCATTTTTGCTCGAAAATAAGTAGAATGCATAACTTTTTGCCATAAAAAAGGGAAATTTCTTCATTTATGCTCCAACATAAGGGGAATTTTTGCTTTTCTGCCTCTAAATAAGTGGAATTTCTGTCTTTTTCCCCCAAAACAAAGGTAATTTCTGTCTTTTTTGCCCAAAAATAAGGAAAATTTCTGACTTATTACCCTGAAGTAAGTGAAATTTATGCAATTTTGCGCCAAAATAAGGGGAATTTCTGCTTTTTTGTCTCTAAATAAGTGGAATTTATGTATTTTTCCCCCAAAACAAAGAAAATTTCTGTCTTTTTTGCCCAAAATAAGGAAAATTTCTGACTTATTACCATGAAATAAGAGAAATTTTTGTAATTTTGCCCCAAATAAGGGAAATTTCTGCCTTTTTGCCCCCAAATAAGGGGGATTTCAGCCTTTTTACCTCAAAATAAGGTTAATTTCTGCATTTTTACCACAAAATATTAGGAATTTCTGCATTTTTGCCTCAAAATAAGGAAAATTTCTGCTTTTTTTCCCTTAAATAAGTGACATTTCTGCAATTTTGCCCCAAAATAAGTGAAATTTCTGCAATTTTGCCCCAAAATAAGGGAAATTTCTGGAATTTTGCCTTAAAATAAGTGGAATTTCTGAGTTTTGCCCAAAAATAAAGAGAATTTCTGTTTTTTGCCCTAACATATAGGGAATTTCTGCCTTTTTGCCCCAGAATTAGGGGAATTTCTGCAATTTTGCTCCAAAATACGGGAAATTTCTGCCTTTTTGCCCGATAATAAGAAGAATGCATACCTTTTTGCCATAAAAAAGGGAAATTTTTGCAATTTTGCTCCAAAATAAGGGAAATTTCTGCTTTTTGGCCTATAAATATGTGGAATTTCTGTCTTTTTCCCCAAAAACAAAGGGAATTTCTGTCTTTTTTGCCCCAAAATAAGGAAAATTTCTGCCTTTTTGCCCCCAAATAAGGGGAATATCAGCCTTTTTACCTCAAAATAAGGGGAATTTCTGCATTTTTGCCACAAAATATTAGGAATTTCTGTATTTTTGCCCAAAAATAAGGAAAATTTCTGCCTTTTTTCCCTGAAATAAGTGAATTTTCTGCAATTTTGCCCCAAAATAAGTGAATTTTCTGCAATTTTGCCCCAAAATAAGGGAAATTTCTGGAATTTTGCCCCAAAATGAGAGAAATTTCTGCTTTTTGACCCCAAATAAGGGGAATTTCAGCCTTTTTACCTCAAAATAAGGGGAATTTCTGCATTTTTGCCCTAAAATATGGGAAATTTCTGCCTTTTTGCCCCAAATTAAGAAAAATTTCTGCAATTTTGTACCAAAATAAAAGAAATTTCTGCCTTTTTGCCCCAAAATAAGAAAATTTTGCTATTTTTCTGAAATAAATGAAATTTCTGCAATTTTGCCTCAAAATAAGTTAAATTTCTGAATTTTGCCCTAAAATAAGGAGAATTTCTGTCTTTTTGCCCCAACATATAGGGAATTTTGGCCTTTTTGCACCACAATTAGGGGAATGTCTGCAATTTTGCCCCAAAATACGGGGAATTTCTGCCTTTTTGCCCGAAAATAAGAATGCATACCTTTTTGCCATAAACAAGGAAAATTTCTTCATTTTTACTCCAAAATAAGGGGAATTTCTACCTTTTTGACTCTAAATAAGTGGAGTTTCTGTATTTTTCCCCCAAAACAAAGGGAATTTCTGTCTTTTTTGTTCCAAAATAAGAAAAATTTCTGACTTATTACCTTGAAGTAAGTGAAATTTCTAAAATTTTGCCCCCAAAAAGGGAAATTTCTGCATTTTTGCCCCCAAATAAGGGGAATTTTAGCCTTTTTACCTCAAAATAAGGGGCATTTCTGCATTTTTGCCACAAAATATTAGGAATTTCTGCCTTTTTTCCCCAAAATAAGGAAAATTTCTGCCTTTATTTCCTGAAATAAGTGAAATTTCTGAAATTTTGCCCCAAAATAAGTGAAATTTCTGCAATTTTGCCCCAAAATAAAGGAAATTTCTGCAATTTTGTACCAAAATAAAAGAAATTTCTGCCTTTTTGCTTCAAAATTAGAAAATTTCTGCTTTTTTTCTGAAATAAGTGAAATTTCTGAAATTTTTCCCCAAAATAAGTGAAATTTCTACAATTTTGCCCCAAAATAAGTGAAATTTCTGGAATTTTGCCTCAAAATAATTGGAATTTCTGAGTTTTGACCCAAAATAAGGAGAATTTCTGTCTTTTTCCTCAACATATAGGGAATTTCTAACTTTTTGCCCCACAATTAGGGCAATTTCTGCAATTTTGCTCCAAAATACAGGGAATTTCTGACTTTTTGCCCGAAAATAAGAAGAATGCATACCTTTTTGCCATAAAAAAGGAAAATATCTTGATTTTTGCTCCAAAATAAGGGGAATTTCTGCTTTTATGCCTCAAAATATGTGGAATTTCTGTCTTTGTCCCCCAATACAAATAGAATTTCTGTCTTTTTGCCCCAAAATAAGGAAAATTTCTGACTTATTACCCTGAAATAAGTTAAATTTCTGCAATTTTGCCCAAAAATAAGTGAAATTTCTGCAATTTTGCCCCAAAATAAGTGAAATATCTGAAATTTTGCCCCAAAATAAGTGGAATTTCTGAGTTTTGACCAAAAATAAGGAGAATTTCTGTCTTTTTGTCCCAACATATAGGGAATTTCTGCCTTTTTGCCCCACAATTAGAGGAATTTCTGCAATTTTGCTCCAAAATACGGGTAATTTCTTCATTTTTGCTCGAAAATAAGTAGAATGCATAACTTTTTGCCATAAAAAAGGGAAATTTCTTCATTTATGCTCCAACATAAGGGGAATTTTTGCTTTTCTGCCTCTAAATAAGTGGAATTTCTGTCTTTTTCCCCCAAAACAAAGGTAATTTCTGTCTTTTTTGCCCAAAAATAAGGAAAATTTCTGACTTATTACCCTGAAGTAAGTGAAATTTATGCAATTTTGCGCCAAAATAAGGGGAATTTCTGCTTTTTTGTCTCTAAATAAGTGGAATTTATGTATTTTTCCCCCAAAACAAAGAAAATTTCTGTCTTTTTTGCCCAAAATAAGGAAAATTTCTGACTTATTACCATGAAATAAGAGAAATTTTTGTAATTTTGCCCCAAATAAGGGAAATTTCTGCCTTTTTGCCCCCAAATAAGGGGGATTTCATCCTTTTTACCTCAAAATAAGGTTAATTTCTGCATTTTTACCACAAAATATTAGGAATTTCTGCATTTTTGCCCCAAAATAAGGAAAATTTCTGCTTTTTTTCCCTTAAATAAGTGACATTTCTGCAATTTTGCCCCAAAATAAGTGAAATTTCTGCAATTTTGCCCCAAAATAAGGGAAATTTCTGGAATTTTGCCTTAAAATAAGTGGAATTTCTGAGTTTTGCCCAAAAATAAAGAGAATTTCTGTTTTTTGCCCTAACATATAGGGAATTTCTGCCTTTTTGCCCCAGAATTAGGGGAATTTCTGCAATTTTGCTCCAAAATACGGGAAATTTCTGCCTTTTTGCCCGATAATAAGAAGAATGCATACCTTTTTGCCATAAAAAAGGGAAATTTTTGCAATTTTGCTCCAAAATAAGGGAAATTTCTGCTTTTTGGCCTATAAATATGTGGAATTTCTGTCTTTTTCCCCAAAAACAAAGGGAATTTCTGTCTTTTTTGCCCCAAAATAAGGAAAATTTCTGCCTTTTTGCCCCCAAATAAGGGGAATATCAGCCTTTTTACCTCAAAATAAGGGGAATTTCTGCATTTTTGCCACAAAATATTAGGAATTTCTGTATTTTTGCCCAAAAATAAGGAAAATTTCTGCCTTTTTTCCCTGAAATAAGTGAATTTTCTGCAATTTTGCCCCAAAATAAGTGAATTTTCTGCAATTTTGCCCCAAAATAAGGGAAATTTCTGGAATTTTGCCCCAAAATGAGAGAAATTTCTGCTTTTTGACCCCAAATAAGGGGAATTTCAGCCTTTTTACCTCAAAATAAGGGGAATTTCTGCATTTTTGCCCTAAAATATGGGAAATTTCTGCCTTTTTGCCCCAAATTAAGAAAAATTTCTGCAATTTTGTACCAAAATAAAAGAAATTTCTGCCTTTTTGCCCCAAAATAAGAAAATTTTGCTATTTTTCTGAAATAAATGAAATTTCTGCAATTTTGCCTCAAAATAAGTTAAATTTCTGAATTTTGCCCTAAAATAAGGAGAATTTCTGTCTTTTTGCCCCAACATATAGGGAATTTTGGCCTTTTTGCACCACAATTAGGGGAATGTCTGCAATTTTGCCCCAAAATACGGGGAATTTCTGCCTTTTTGCCCGAAAATAAGAATGCATACCTTTTTGCCATAAACAAGGAAAATTTCTTCATTTTTACTCCAAAATAAGGGGAATTTCTACCTTTTTGACTCTAAATAAGTGGAGTTTCTGTATTTTTCCCCCAAAACAAAGGGAATTTCTGTCTTTTTTGTTCCAAAATAAGAAAAATTTCTGACTTATTACCTTGAAGTAAGTGAAATTTCTAAAATTTTGCCCCCAAAAAGGGAAATTTCTGCATTTTTGCTCCCAAATAAGGGGAATTTTAGCCTTTTTACCTCAAAATAAGGGGCATTTCTGCATTTTTGCCACAAAATATTAGGAATTTCTGCCTTTTTTCCCCAAAATAAGGAAAATTTCTGCCTTTATTTCCTGAAATAAGTGAAATTTCTGAAATTTTGCCCCAAAATAAGTGAAATTTCTGCAATTTTGCCCCAAAATAAAGGAAATTTCTGCAATTTTGTACCAAAATAAAAGAAATTTCTGCCTTTTTGCTTCAAAATTAGAAAATTTCTGCTTTTTTTCTGAAATAAGTGAAATTTCTGAAATTTTTCCCCAAAATAAGTGAAATTTCTACAATTTTGCCCCAAAATAAGTGAAATTTCTGGAATTTTGCCTCAAAATAATTGGAATTTCTGAGTTTTGACCCAAAATAAGGAGAATTTCTGTCTTTTTCCTCAACATATAGGGAATTTCTAACTTTTTGCCCCACAATTAGGGCAATTTCTGCAATTTTGCTCCAAAATACAGGGAATTTCTGACTTTTTGCCCGAAAATAAGAAGAATGCATACCTTTTTGCCATAAAAAAGGAAAATATCTTGATTTTTGCTCCAAAATAAGGGGAATTTCTGCTTTTATGCCTCAAAATATGTGGAATTTCTGTCTTTGTCCCCCAATACAAATAGAATTTCTGTCTTTTTGCCCCAAAATAAGGAAAATTTCTGACTTATTACCCTGAAATAAGTTAAATTTCTGCAATTTTGCCCAAAAATAAGTGAAATTTCTGCAATTTTGCCCCAAAATAAGTGAAATATCTGAAATTTTGCCCCAAAATAAGTGGAATTTCTGAGTTTTGACCAAAAATAAGGAGAATTTCTGTCTTTTTGTCCCAACATATAGGGAATTTCTGCCTTTTTGCCCCACAATTAGAGGAATTTCTGCAATTTTGCTCCAAAATACGGGTAATTTCTTCATTTTTGCTCGAAAATAAGTAGAATGCATAACTTTTTGCCATAAAAAAGGGAAATTTCTTCATTTATGCTCCAACATAAGGGGAATTTTTGCTTTTCTGCCTCTAAATAAGTGGAATTTCTGTCTTTTTCCCCCAAAACAAAGGTAATTTCTGTCTTTTTTGCCCAAAAATAAGGAAAATTTCTGACTTATTACCCTGAAGTAAGTGAAATTTATGCAATTTTGCGCCAAAATAAGGGGAATTTCTGCTTTTTTGTCTCTAAATAAGTGGAATTTATGTATTTTTCCCCCAAAACAAAGAAAATTTCTGTCTTTTTTGCCCAAAATAAGGAAAATTTCTGACTTATTACCATGAAATAAGAGAAATTTTTGTAATTTTGCCCCAAATAAGGGAAATTTCTGCCTTTTTGCCCCCAAATAAGGGGGATTTCAGCCTTTTTACCTCAAAATAAGGTTAATTTCTGCATTTTTACCACAAAATATTAGGAATTTCTGCATTTTTGCCCCAAAATAAGGAAAATTTCTGCTTTTTTTCCCTTAAATAAGTGACATTTCTGCAATTTTGCCCCAAAATAAGTGAAATTTCTGCAATTTTGCCCCAAAATAAGGGAAATTTCTGGAATTTTGCCTTAAAATAAGTGGAATTTCTGAGTTTTGCCCAAAAATAAAGAGAATTTCTGTTTTTTGCCCTAACATATAGGGAATTTCTGCCTTTTTGCCCCAGAATTAGGGGAATTTCTGCAATTTTGCTCCAAAATACGGGAAATTTCTGCCTTTTTGCCCGATAATAAGAAGAATGCATACCTTTTTGCCATAAAAAAGGGAAATTTTTGCAATTTTGCTCCAAAATAAGGGAAATTTCTGCTTTTTGGCCTATAAATATGTGGAATTTCTGTCTTTTTCCCCAAAAACAAAGGGAATTTCTGTCTTTTTTGCCCCAAAATAAGGAAAATTTCTGCCTTTTTGCCCCCAAATAAGGGGAATATCAGCCTTTTTACCTCAAAATAAGGGGAATTTCTGCATTTTTGCCACAAAATATTAGGAATTTCTGTATTTTTGCCCAAAAATAAGGAAAATTTCTGCCTTTTTTCCCTGAAATAAGTGAATTTTCTGCAATTTTGCCCCAAAATAAGTGAATTTTCTGCAATTTTGCCCCAAAATAAGGGAAATTTCTGGAATTTTGCCCCAAAATGAGAGAAATTTCTGCTTTTTGACCCCAAATAAGGGGAATTTCAGCCTTTTTACCTCAAAATAAGGGGAATTTCTGCATTTTTGCCCTAAAATATGGGAAATTTCTGCCTTTTTGCCCCAAATTAAGAAAAATTTCTGCAATTTTGTACCAAAATAAAAGAAATTTCTGCCTTTTTGCCCCAAAATAAGAAAATTTTGCTATTTTTCTGAAATAAATGAAATTTCTGCAATTTTGCCTCAAAATAAGTTAAATTTCTGAATTTTGCCCTAAAATAAGGAGAATTTCTGTCTTTTTGCCCCAACATATAGGGAATTTTGGCCTTTTTGCACCACAATTAGGGGAATGTCTGCAATTTTGCCCCAAAATACGGGGAATTTCTGCCTTTTTGCCCGAAAATAAGAATGCATACCTTTTTGCCATAAACAAGGAAAATTTCTTCATTTTTACTCCAAAATAAGGGGAATTTCTACCTTTTTGACTCTAAATAAGTGGAGTTTCTGTATTTTTCCCCCAAAACAAAGGGAATTTCTGTCTTTTTTGTTCCAAAATAAGGAAAATTTCTGACTTATTACCTTGAAGTAAGTGAAATTTCTAAAATTTTGCCCCAAAAAAGGGAAATTTCTGCCTTTTTGCCCCCAAATAAGGGGAATTTCAGCCTTTTTACCTCAAAATAAGGGGCATTTCTGCATTTTTGCCACAAAATATTAGGAATTTCTGCCTTTTTGCCCCAAAATAAGGAAAATTTCTGCCTTTATTTCCTGAAATAAGTGAAATTTCTGAAATTTTGCCCCAAAATAAGTGAAATTTCTGCAATTTTGCCCCAAAATAAAGGAAATTTCTGCAATTTTGTACCAAAATAAAAGAAATTTCTGCCTTTTTGCTTCAAAATTAGAAAATTTCTGCTTTTTTTCTGAAATAAGTGAAATTTCTGAAATTTTTCCCCAAAATAAGTGAAATTTCTACAATTTTGCCCCAAAATAAGTGAAATTTCTGGAATTTTGCCTCAAAATAATTGGAATTTCTGAGTTTTGACCCAAAATAAGGAGAATTTCTGTCTTTTTCCTCAACATATAGGGAATTTCTAACTTTTTGCCCCACAATTAGGGCAATTTCTGCAATTTTGCTCCAAAATACAGGGAATTTCTGACTTTTTGCCCGAAAATAAGAAGAATGCATACCTTTTTGCCATAAAAAAGGAAAATATCTTGATTTTTGCTCCAAAATAAGGGGAATTTCTGCTTTTATGCCTCAAAATATGTGGAATTTCTGTCTTTGTCCCCCAATACAAATAGAATTTCTGTCTTTTTGCCCCAAAATAAGGAAAATTTCTGACTTATTACCCTGAAATAAGTTAAATTTCTGCAATTTTGCCCAAAAATAAGTGAAATTTCTGCAATTTTGCCACAAAATAAGTGAAATATCTGAAATTTTGCCCCAAAATAAGTGGAATTTCTGAGTTTTGACCAAAAATAAGGAGAATTTCTGTCTTTTTGTCCCAACATATAGGGAATTTCTGCCTTTTTGCCCCACAATTAGAGGAATTTCTGCAATTTTGCTCCAAAATACGGGTAATTTCTTCATTTTTGCTCGAAAATAAGTAGAATGCATAACTTTTTGCCATAAAAAAGGGAAATTTCTTCATTTATGCTCCAACATAAGGGGAATTTTTGCTTTTCTGCCTCTAAATAAGTGGAATTTCTGTCTTTTTCCCCCAAAACAAAGGTAATTTCTGTCTTTTTTGCCCAAAAATAAGGAAAATTTCTGACTTATTACCCTGAAGTAAGTGAAATTTATGCAATTTTGCGCCAAAATAAGGGGAATTTCTGCTTTTTTGTCTCTAAATAAGTGGAATTTATGTATTTTTCCCCCAAAACAAAGAAAATTTCTGTCTTTTTTGCCCAAAATAAGGAAAATTTCTGACTTATTACCATGAAATAAGAGAAATTTTTGTAATTTTGCCCCAAATAAGGGAAATTTCTGCCTTTTTGCCCCCAAATAAGGGGGATTTCAGCCTTTTTACCTCAAAATAAGGTTAATTTCTGCATTTTTACCACAAAATATTAGGAATTTCTGCATTTTTGCCTCAAAATAAGGAAAATTTCTGCTTTTTTTCCCTTAAATAAGTGACATTTCTGCAATTTTGCCCCAAAATAAGTGAAATTTCTGCAATTTTGCCCCAAAATAAGGGAAATTTCTGGAATTTTGCCTTAAAATAAGTGGAATTTCTGAGTTTTGCCCAAAAATAAAGAGAATTTCTGTTTTTTGCCCTAACATATAGGGAATTTCTGCCTTTTTGCCCCAGAATTAGGGGAATTTCTGCAATTTTGCTCCAAAATACGGGAAATTTCTGCCTTTTTGCCCGATAATAAGAAGAATGCATACCTTTTTGCCATAAAAAAGGGAAATTTTTGCAATTTTGCTCCAAAATAAGGGAAATTTCTGCTTTTTGGCCTATAAATATGTGGAATTTCTGTCTTTTTCCCCAAAAACAAAGGGAATTTCTGTCTTTTTTGCCCCAAAATAAGGAAAATTTCTGCCTTTTTGCCCCCAAATAAGGGGAATATCAGCCTTTTTACCTCAAAATAAGGGGAATTTCTGCATTTTTGCCACAAAATATTAGGAATTTCTGTATTTTTGCCCAAAAATAAGGAAAATTTCTGCCTTTTTTCCCTGAAATAAGTGAATTTTCTGCAATTTTGCCCCAAAATAAGTGAATTTTCTGCAATTTTGCCCCAAAATAAGGGAAATTTCTGGAATTTTGCCCCAAAATGAGAGAAATTTCTGCTTTTTGACCCCAAATAAGGGGAATTTCAGCCTTTTTACCTCAAAATAAGGGGAATTTCTGCATTTTTGCCCTAAAATATGGGAAATTTCTGCCTTTTTGCCCCAAATTAAGAAAAATTTCTGCAATTTTGTACCAAAATAAAAGAAATTTCTGCCTTTTTGCCCCAAAATAAGAAAATTTTGCTATTTTTCTGAAATAAATGAAATTTCTGCAATTTTGCCTCAAAATAAGTTAAATTTCTGAATTTTGCCCTAAAATAAGGAGAATTTCTGTCTTTTTGCCCCAACATATAGGGAATTTTGGCCTTTTTGCACCACAATTAGGGGAATGTCTGCAATTTTGCCCCAAAATACGGGGAATTTCTGCCTTTTTGCCCGAAAATAAGAATGCATACCTTTTTGCCATAAACAAGGAAAATTTCTTCATTTTTACTCCAAAATAAGGGGAATTTCTACCTTTTTGACTCTAAATAAGTGGAGTTTCTGTATTTTTCCCCCAAAACAAAGGGAATTTCTGTCTTTTTTGTTCCAAAATAAGAAAAATTTCTGACTTATTACCTTGAAGTAAGTGAAATTTCTAAAATTTTGCCCCCAAAAAGGGAAATTTCTGCATTTTTGCCCCCAAATAAGGGGAATTTTAGCCTTTTTACCTCAAAATAAGGGGCATTTCTGCATTTTTGCCACAAAATATTAGGAATTTCTGCCTTTTTTCCCCAAA
This sequence comes from Micromys minutus, assembly GCF_963924665.1. Classification (NCBI taxonomy): domain Eukaryota; kingdom Metazoa; phylum Chordata; class Mammalia; order Rodentia; family Muridae; genus Micromys; species Micromys minutus. The sequence continues at coordinate 1,490,048 of NW_027667727.1, forward strand.
ATAAGGAAAATTTCTGCCTTTATTTCCTGAAATAAGTGAAATTTCTGAAATTTTGCCCCAAAATAAGTGAAATTTCTGCAATTTTGCCCCAAAATAAAGGAAATTTCTGCAATTTTGTACCAAAATAAAAGAAATTTCTGCCTTTTTGCTTCAAAATTAGAAAATTTCTGCTTTTTTTCTGAAATAAGTGAAATTTCTGAAATTTTTCCCCAAAATAAGTGAAATTTCTACAATTTTGCCCCAAAATAAGTGAAATTTCTGGAATTTTGCCTCAAAATAATTGGAATTTCTGAGTTTTGACCCAAAATAAGGAGAATTTCTGTCTTTTTCCTCAACATATAGGGAATTTCTAACTTTTTGCCCCACAATTAGGGCAATTTCTGCAATTTTGCTCCAAAATACAGGGAATTTCTGACTTTTTGCCCGAAAATAAGAAGAATGCATACCTTTTTGCCATAAAAAAGGAAAATATCTTGATTTTTGCTCCAAAATAAGGGGAATTTCTGCTTTTATGCCTCAAAATATGTGGAATTTCTGTCTTTGTCCCCCAATACAAATAGAATTTCTGTCTTTTTGCCCCAAAATAAGGAAAATTTCTGACTTATTACCCTGAAATAAGTTAAATTTCTGCAATTTTGCCCAAAAATAAGTGAAATTTCTGCAATTTTGCCCCAAAATAAGTGAAATATCTGAAATTTTGCCCCAAAATAAGTGGAATTTCTGAGTTTTGACCAAAAATAAGGAGAATTTCTGTCTTTTTGTCCCAACATATAGGGAATTTCTGCCTTTTTGCCCCACAATTAGAGGAATTTCTGCAATTTTGCTCCAAAATACGGGTAATTTCTTCATTTTTGCTCGAAAATAAGTAGAATGCATAACTTTTTGCCATAAAAAAGGGAAATTTCTTCATTTATGCTCCAACATAAGGGGAATTTTTGCTTTTCTGCCTCTAAATAAGTGGAATTTCTGTCTTTTTCCCCCAAAACAAAGGTAATTTCTGTCTTTTTTGCCCAAAAATAAGGAAAATTTCTGACTTATTACCCTGAAGTAAGTGAAATTTATGCAATTTTGCGCCAAAATAAGGGGAATTTCTGCTTTTTTGTCTCTAAATAAGTGGAATTTATGTATTTTTCCCCCAAAACAAAGAAAATTTCTGTCTTTTTTGCCCAAAATAAGGAAAATTTCTGACTTATTACCATGAAATAAGAGAAATTTTTGTAATTTTGCCCCAAATAAGGGAAATTTCTGCCTTTTTGCCCCCAAATAAGGGGGATTTCAGCCTTTTTACCTCAAAATAAGGTTAATTTCTGCATTTTTACCACAAAATATTAGGAATTTCTGCATTTTTGCCTCAAAATAAGGAAAATTTCTGCTTTTTTTCCCTTAAATAAGTGACATTTCTGCAATTTTGCCCCAAAATAAGTGAAATTTCTGCAATTTTGCCCCAAAATAAGGGAAATTTCTGGAATTTTGCCTTAAAATAAGTGGAATTTCTGAGTTTTGCCCAAAAATAAAGAGAATTTCTGTTTTTTGCCCTAACATATAGGGAATTTCTGCCTTTTTGCCCCAGAATTAGGGGAATTTCTGCAATTTTGCTCCAAAATACGGGAAATTTCTGCCTTTTTGCCCGATAATAAGAAGAATGCATACCTTTTTGCCATAAAAAAGGGAAATTTTTGCAATTTTGCTCCAAAATAAGGGAAATTTCTGCTTTTTGGCCTATAAATATGTGGAATTTCTGTCTTTTTCCCCAAAAACAAAGGGAATTTCTGTCTTTTTTGCCCCAAAATAAGGAAAATTTCTGCCTTTTTGCCCCCAAATAAGGGGAATATCAGCCTTTTTACCTCAAAATAAGGGGAATTTCTGCATTTTTGCCACAAAATATTAGGAATTTCTGTATTTTTGCCCAAAAATAAGGAAAATTTCTGCCTTTTTTCCCTGAAATAAGTGAATTTTCTGCAATTTTGCCCCAAAATAAGTGAATTTTCTGCAATTTTGCCCCAAAATAAGGGAAATTTCTGGAATTTTGCCCCAAAATGAGAGAAATTTCTGCTTTTTGACCCCAAATAAGGGGAATTTCAGCCTTTTTACCTCAAAATAAGGGGAATTTCTGCATTTTTGCCCTAAAATATGGGAAATTTCTGCCTTTTTGCCCCAAATTAAGAAAAATTTCTGCAATTTTGTACCAAAATAAAAGAAATTTCTGCCTTTTTGCCCCAAAATAAGAAAATTTTGCTATTTTTCTGAAATAAATGAAATTTCTGCAATTTTGCCTCAAAATAAGTTAAATTTCTGAATTTTGCCCTAAAATAAGGAGAATTTCTGTCTTTTTGCCCCAACATATAGGGAATTTTGGCCTTTTTGCACCACAATTAGGGGAATGTCTGCAATTTTGCCCCAAAATACGGGGAATTTCTGCCTTTTTGCCCGAAAATAAGAATGCATACCTTTTTGCCATAAACAAGGAAAATTTCTTCATTTTTACTCCAAAATAAGGGGAATTTCTACCTTTTTGACTCTAAATAAGTGGAGTTTCTGTATTTTTCCCCCAAAACAAAGGGAATTTCTGTCTTTTTTGTTCCAAAATAAGAAAAATTTCTGACTTATTACCTTGAAGTAAGTGAAATTTCTAAAATTTTGCCCCCAAAAAGGGAAATTTCTGCATTTTTGCCCCCAAATAAGGGGAATTTTAGCCTTTTTACCTCAAAATAAGGGGCATTTCTGCATTTTTGCCACAAAATATTAGGAATTTCTGCCTTTTTTCCCCAAAATAAGGAAAATTTCTGCCTTTATTTCCTGAAATAAGTGAAATTTCTGAAATTTTGCCCCAAAATAAGTGAAATTTCTGCAATTTTGCCCCAAAATAAAGGAAATTTCTGCAATTTTGTACCAAAATAAAAGAAATTTCTGCCTTTTTGCTTCAAAATTAGAAAATTTCTGCTTTTTTTCTGAAATAAGTGAAATTTCTGAAATTTTTCCCCAAAATAAGTGAAATTTCTACAATTTTGCCCCAAAATAAGTGAAATTTCTGGAATTTTGCCTCAAAATAATTGGAATTTCTGAGTTTTGACCCAAAATAAGGAGAATTTCTGTCTTTTTCCTCAACATATAGGGAATTTCTAACTTTTTGCCCCACAATTAGGGCAATTTCTGCAATTTTGCTCCAAAATACAGGGAATTTCTGACTTTTTGCCCGAAAATAAGAAGAATGCATACCTTTTTGCCATAAAAAAGGAAAATATCTTGATTTTTGCTCCAAAATAAGGGGAATTTCTGCTTTTATGCCTCAAAATATGTGGAATTTCTGTCTTTGTCCCCCAATACAAATAGAATTTCTGTCTTTTTGCCCCAAAATAAGGAAAATTTCTGACTTATTACCCTGAAATAAGTTAAATTTCTGCAATTTTGCCCAAAAATAAGTGAAATTTCTGCAATTTTGCCCCAAAATAAGTGAAATATCTGAAATTTTGCCCCAAAATAAGTGGAATTTCTGAGTTTTGACCAAAAATAAGGAGAATTTCTGTCTTTTTGTCCCAACATATAGGGAATTTCTGCCTTTTTGCCCCACAATTAGAGGAATTTCTGCAATTTTGCTCCAAAATACGGGTAATTTCTTCATTTTTGCTCGAAAATAAGTAGAATGCATAACTTTTTGCCATAAAAAAGGGAAATTTCTTCATTTATGCTCCAACATAAGGGGAATTTTTGCTTTTCTGCCTCTAAATAAGTGGAATTTCTGTCTTTTTCCCCCAAAACAAAGGTAATTTCTGTCTTTTTTGCCCAAAAATAAGGAAAATTTCTGACTTATTACCCTGAAGTAAGTGAAATTTATGCAATTTTGCGCCAAAATAAGGGGAATTTCTGCTTTTTTGTCTCTAAATAAGTGGAATTTATGTATTTTTCCCCCAAAACAAAGAAAATTTCTGTCTTTTTTGCCCAAAATAAGGAAAATTTCTGACTTATTACCATGAAATAAGAGAAATTTTTGTAATTTTGCCCCAAATAAGGGAAATTTCTGCCTTTTTGCCCCCAAATAAGGGGGATTTCAGCCTTTTTACCTCAAAATAAGGTTAATTTCTGCATTTTTACCACAAAATATTAGGAATTTCTGCATTTTTGCCCCAAAATAAGGAAAATTTCTGCTTTTTTTCCCTTAAATAAGTGACATTTCTGCAATTTTGCCCCAAAATAAGTGAAATTTCTGCAATTTTGCCCCAAAATAAGGGAAATTTCTGGAATTTTGCCTTAAAATAAGTGGAATTTCTGAGTTTTGCCCAAAAATAAAGAGAATTTCTGTTTTTTGCCCTAACATATAGGGAATTTCTGCCTTTTTGCCCCAGAATTAGGGGAATTTCTGCAATTTTGCTCCAAAATACGGGAAATTTCTGCCTTTTTGCCCGATAATAAGAAGAATGCATACCTTTTTGCCATAAAAAAGGGAAATTTTTGCAATTTTGCTCCAAAATAAGGGAAATTTCTGCTTTTTGGCCTATAAATATGTGGAATTTCTGTCTTTTTCCCCAAAAACAAAGGGAATTTCTGTCTTTTTTGCCCCAAAATAAGGAAAATTTCTGCCTTTTTGCCCCCAAATAAGGGGAATATCAGCCTTTTTACCTCAAAATAAGGGGAATTTCTGCATTTTTGCCACAAAATATTAGGAATTTCTGTATTTTTGCCCAAAAATAAGGAAAATTTCTGCCTTTTTTCCCTGAAATAAGTGAATTTTCTGCAATTTTGCCCCAAAATAAGTGAATTTTCTGCAATTTTGCCCCAAAATAAGGGAAATTTCTGGAATTTTGCCCCAAAATGAGAGAAATTTCTGCTTTTTGACCCCAAATAAGGGGAATTTCAGCCTTTTTACCTCAAAATAAGGGGAATTTCTGCATTTTTGCCCTAAAATATGGGAAATTTCTGCCTTTTTGCCCCAAATTAAGAAAAATTTCTGCAATTTTGTACCAAAATAAAAGAAATTTCTGCCTTTTTGCCCCAAAATAAGAAAATTTTGCTATTTTTCTGAAATAAATGAAATTTCTGCAATTTTGCCTCAAAATAAGTTAAATTTCTGAATTTTGCCCTAAAATAAGGAGAATTTCTGTCTTTTTGCCCCAACATATAGGGAATTTTGGCCTTTTTGCACCACAATTAGGGGAATGTCTGCAATTTTGCCCCAAAATACGGGGAATTTCTGCCTTTTTGCCCGAAAATAAGAATGCATACCTTTTTGCCATAAACAAGGAAAATTTCTTCATTTTTACTCCAAAATAAGGGGAATTTCTACCTTTTTGACTCTAAATAAGTGGAGTTTCTGTATTTTTCCCCCAAAACAAAGGGAATTTCTGTCTTTTTTGTTCCAAAATAAGAAAAATTTCTGACTTATTACCTTGAAGTAAGTGAAATTTCTAAAATTTTGCCCCCAAAAAGGGAAATTTCTGCATTTTTGCCCCCAAATAAGGGGAATTTTAGCCTTTTTACCTCAAAATAAGGGGCATTTCTGCATTTTTGCCACAAAATATTAGGAATTTCTGCCTTTTTTCCCCAAAATAAGGAAAATTTCTGCCTTTATTTCCTGAAATAAGTGAAATTTCTGAAATTTTGCCCCAAAATAAGTGAAATTTCTGCAATTTTGCCCCAAAATAAAGGAAATTTCTGCAATTTTGTACCAAAATAAAAGAAATTTCTGCCTTTTTGCTTCAAAATTAGAAAATTTCTGCTTTTTTTCTGAAATAAGTGAAATTTCTGAAATTTTTCCCCAAAATAAGTGAAATTTCTACAATTTTGCCCCAAAATAAGTGAAATTTCTGGAATTTTGCCTCAAAATAATTGGAATTTCTGAGTTTTGACCCAAAATAAGGAGAATTTCTGTCTTTTTCCTCAACATATAGGGAATTTCTAACTTTTTGCCCCACAATTAGGGCAATTTCTGCAATTTTGCTCCAAAATACAGGGAATTTCTGACTTTTTGCCCGAAAATAAGAAGAATGCATACCTTTTTGCCATAAAAAAGGAAAATATCTTGATTTTTGCTCCAAAATAAGGGGAATTTCTGCTTTTATGCCTCAAAATATGTGGAATTTCTGTCTTTGTCCCCCAATACAAATAGAATTTCTGTCTTTTTGCCCCAAAATAAGGAAAATTTCTGACTTATTACCCTGAAATAAGTTAAATTTCTGCAATTTTGCCCAAAAATAAGTGAAATTTCTGCAATTTTGCCCCAAAATAAGTGAAATATCTGAAATTTTGCCCCAAAATAAGTGGAATTTCTGAGTTTTGACCAAAAATAAGGAGAATTTCTGTCTTTTTGTCCCAACATATAGGGAATTTCTGCCTTTTTGCCCCACAATTAGAGGAATTTCTGCAATTTTGCTCCAAAATACGGGTAATTTCTTCATTTTTGCTCGAAAATAAGTAGAATGCATAACTTTTTGCCATAAAAAAGGGAAATTTCTTCATTTATGCTCCAACATAAGGGGAATTTTTGCTTTTCTGCCTCTAAATAAGTGGAATTTCTGTCTTTTTCCCCCAAAACAAAGGTAATTTCTGTCTTTTTTGCCCAAAAATAAGGAAAATTTCTGACTTATTACCCTGAAGTAAGTGAAATTTATGCAATTTTGCGCCAAAATAAGGGGAATTTCTGCTTTTTTGTCTCTAAATAAGTGGAATTTATGTATTTTTCCCCCAAAACAAAGAAAATTTCTGTCTTTTTTGCCCAAAATAAGGAAAATTTCTGACTTATTACCATGAAATAAGAGAAATTTTTGTAATTTTGCCCCAAATAAGGGAAATTTCTGCCTTTTTGCCCCCAAATAAGGGGGATTTCAGCCTTTTTACCTCAAAATAAGGTTAATTTCTGCATTTTTACCACAAAATATTAGGAATTTCTGCATTTTTGCCCCAAAATAAGGAAAATTTCTGCTTTTTTTCCCTTAAATAAGTGACATTTCTGCAATTTTGCCCCAAAATAAGTGAAATTTCTGCAATTTTGCCCCAAAATAAGGGAAATTTCTGGAATTTTGCCTTAAAATAAGTGGAATTTCTGAGTTTTGCCCAAAAATAAAGAGAATTTCTGTTTTTTGCCCTAACATATAGGGAATTTCTGCCTTTTTGCCCCAGAATTAGGGGAATTTCTGCAATTTTGCTCCAAAATACGGGAAATTTCTGCCTTTTTGCCCGATAATAAGAAGAATGCATACCTTTTTGCCATAAAAAAGGGAAATTTTTGCAATTTTGCTCCAAAATAAGGGAAATTTCTGCTTTTTGGCCTATAAATATGTGGAATTTCTGTCTTTTTCCCCAAAAACAAAGGGAATTTCTGTCTTTTTTGCCCCAAAATAAGGAAAATTTCTGCCTTTTTGCCCCCAAATAAGGGGAATATCAGCCTTTTTACCTCAAAATAAGGGGAATTTCTGCATTTTTGCCACAAAATATTAGGAATTTCTGTATTTTTGCCCAAAAATAAGGAAAATTTCTGCCTTTTTTCCCTGAAATAAGTGAATTTTCTGCAATTTTGCCCCAAAATAAGTGAATTTTCTGCAATTTTGCCCCAAAATAAGGGAAATTTCTGGAATTTTGCCCCAAAATGAGAGAAATTTCTGCTTTTTGACCCCAAATAAGGGGAATTTCAGCCTTTTTACCTCAAAATAAGGGGAATTTCTGCATTTTTGCCCTAAAATATGGGAAATTTCTGCCTTTTTGCCCCAAATTAAGAAAAATTTCTGCAATTTTGTACCAAAATAAAAGAAATTTCTGCCTTTTTGCCCCAAAATAAGAAAATTTTGCTATTTTTCTGAAATAAATGAAATTTCTGCAATTTTGCCTCAAAATAAGTTAAATTTCTGAATTTTGCCCTAAAATAAGGAGAATTTCTGTCTTTTTGCCCCAACATATAGGGAATTTTGGCCTTTTTGCACCACAATTAGGGGAATGTCTGCAATTTTGCCCCAAAATACGGGGAATTTCTGCCTTTTTGCCCGAAAATAAGAATGCATACCTTTTTGCCATAAACAAGGAAAATTTCTTCATTTTTACTCCAAAATAAGGGGAATTTCTACCTTTTTGACTCTAAATAAGTGGAGTTTCTGTATTTTTCCCCCAAAACAAAGGGAATTTCTGTCTTTTTTGTTCCAAAATAAGGAAAATTTCTGACTTATTACCTTGAAGTAAGTGAAATTTCTAAAATTTTGCCCCAAAAAAGGGAAATTTCTGCCTTTTTGCCCCCAAATAAGGGGAATTTCAGCCTTTTTACCTCAAAATAAGGGGCATTTCTGCATTTTTGCCACAAAATATTAGGAATTTCTGCCTTTTTGCCCCAAAATAAGGAAAATTTCTGCCTTTATTTCCTGAAATAAGTGAAATTTCTGAAATTTTGCCCCAAAATAAGTGAAATTTCTGCAATTTTGCCCCAAAATAAAGGAAATTTCTGCAATTTTGTACCAAAATAAAAGAAATTTCTGCCTTTTTGCTTCAAAATTAGAAAATTTCTGCTTTTTTTCTGAAATAAGTGAAATTTCTGAAATTTTTCCCCAAAATAAGTGAAATTTCTACAATTTTGCCCCAAAATAAGTGAAATTTCTGGAATTTTGCCTCAAAATAATTGGAATTTCTGAGTTTTGACCCAAAATAAGGAGAATTTCTGTCTTTTTCCTCAACATATAGGGAATTTCTAACTTTTTGCCCCACAATTAGGGCAATTTCTGCAATTTTGCTCCAAAATACAGGGAATTTCTGACTTTTTGCCCGAAAATAAGAAGAATGCATACCTTTTTGCCATAAAAAAGGAAAATATCTTGATTTTTGCTCCAAAATAAGGGGAATTTCTGCTTTTATGCCTCAAAATATGTGGAATTTCTGTCTTTGTCCCCCAATACAAATAGAATTTCTGTCTTTTTGCCCCAAAATAAGGAAAATTTCTGACTTATTACCCTGAAATAAGTTAAATTTCTGCAATTTTGCCCAAAAATAAGTGAAATTTCTGCAATTTTGCCCCAAAATAAGTGAAATATCTGAAATTTTGCCCCAAAATAAGTGGAATTTCTGAGTTTTGACCAAAAATAAGGAGAATTTCTGTCTTTTTGTCCCAACATATAGGGAATTTCTGCCTTTTTGCCCCACAATTAGAGGAATTTCTGCAATTTTGCTCCAAAATACGGGTAATTTCTTCATTTTTGCTCGAAAATAAGTAGAATGCATAACTTTTTGCCATAAAAAAGGGAAATTTCTTCATTTATGCTCCAACATAAGGGGAATTTTTGCTTTTCTGCCTCTAAATAAGTGGAATTTCTGTCTTTTTCCCCCAAAACAAAGGTAATTTCTGTCTTTTTTGCCCAAAAATAAGGAAAATTTCTGACTTATTACCCTGAAGTAAGTGAAATTTATGCAATTTTGCGCCAAAATAAGGGGAATTTCTGCTTTTTTGTCTCTAAATAAGTGGAATTTATGTATTTTTCCCCCAAAACAAAGAAAATTTCTGTCTTTTTTGCCCAAAATAAGGAAAATTTCTGACTTATTACCATGAAATAAGAGAAATTTTTGTAATTTTGCCCCAAATAAGGGAAATTTCTGCCTTTTTGCCCCCAAATAAGGGGGATTTCAGCCTTTTTACCTCAAAATAAGGTTAATTTCTGCATTTTTACCACAAAATATTAGGAATTTCTGCATTTTTGCCCCAAAATAAGGAAAATTTCTGCTTTTTTTCCCTTAAATAAGTGACATTTCTGCAATTTTGCCCCAAAATAAGTGAAATTTCTGCAATTTTGCCCCAAAATAAGGGAAATTTCTGGAATTTTGCCTTAAAATAAGTGGAATTTCTGAGTTTTGCCCAAAAATAAAGAGAATTTCTGTTTTTTGCCCTAACATATAGGGAATTTCTGCCTTTTTGCCCCAGAATTAGGGGAATTTCTGCAATTTTGCTCCAAAATACGGGAAATTTCTGCCTTTTTGCCCGATAATAAGAAGAATGCATACCTTTTTGCCATAAAAAAGGGAAATTTTTGCAATTTTGCTCCAAAATAAGGGAAATTTCTGCTTTTTGGCCTATAAATATGTGGAATTTCTGTCTTTTTCCCCAAAAACAAAGGGAATTTCTGTCTTTTTTGCCCCAAAATAAGGAAAATTTCTGCCTTTTTGCCCCCAAATAAGGGGAATATCAGCCTTTTTACCTCAAAATAAGGGGAATTTCTGCATTTTTGCCACAAAATATTAGGAATTTCTGTATTTTTGCCCAAAAATAAGGAAAATTTCTGCCTTTTTTCCCTGAAATAAGTGAATTTTCTGCAATTTTGCCCCAAAATAAGTGAATTTTCTGCAATTTTGCCCCAAAATAAGGGAAATTTCTGGAATTTTGCCCCAAAATGAGAGAAATTTCTGCTTTTTGACCCCAAATAAGGGGAATTTCAGCCTTTTTACCTCAAAATAAGGGGAATTTCTGCATTTTTGCCCTAAAATATGGGAAATTTCTGCTATTTTGCCCCAAATTAAGAAAAATTTCTGCAATTTTGTACCAAAATAAAAGAAATTTCTGCCTTTTTGCCCCAAAATAAGAAAATTTTGCTATTTTTCTGAAATAAATGAAATTTCTGCAATTTTGCCTCAAAATAAGTTAAATTTCTGAATTTTGCCCTAAAATAAGGAGAATTTCTGTCTTTTTGCCCCAACATATAGGGAATTTTGGCCTTTTTGCACCACAATTAGGGGAATGTCTGCAATTTTGCCCCAAAATACGGGGAATTTCTGCCTTTTTGCCCGAAAATAAGAATGCATACCTTTTTGCCATAAACAAGGAAAATTTCTTCATTTTTACTCCAAAATAAGGGGAATTTCTACCTTTTTGACTCTAAATAAGTGGAGTTTCTGTATTTTTCCCCCAAAACAAAGGGAATTTCTGTCTTTTTTGTTCCAAAATAAGAAAAATTTCTGACTTATTACCTTGAAGTAAGTGAAATTTCTAAAATTTTGCCCCCAAAAAGGGAAATTTCTGCATTTTTGCCCCCAAATAAGGGGAATTTTAGCCTTTTTACCTCAAAATAAGGGGCATTTCTGCATTTTTGCCACAAAATATTAGGAATTTCTGCCTTTTTTCCCCAAAATAAGGAAAATTTCTGCCTTTATTTCCTGAAATAAGTGAAATTTCTGAAATTTTGCCCCAAAATAAGTGAAATTTCTGCAATTTTGCCCCAAAATAAAGGAAATTTCTGCAATTTTGTACCAAAATAAAAGAAATTTCTGCCTTTTTGCTTCAAAATTAGAAAATTTCTGCTTTTTTTCTGAAATAAGTGAAATTTCTGAAATTTTTCCCCAAAATAAGTGAAATTTCTACAATTTTGCCCCAAAATAAGTGAAATTTCTGGAATTTTGCCTCAAAATAATTGGAATTTCTGAGTTTTGACCCAAAATAAGGAGAATTTCTGTCTTTTTCCTCAACATATAGGGAATTTCTAACTTTTTGCCCCACAATTAGGGCAATTTCTGCAATTTTGCTCCAAAATACAGGGAATTTCTGACTTTTTGCCCGAAAATAAGAAGAATGCATACCTTTTTGCCATAAAAAAGGAAAATATCTTCATTTTTGCTCCAAAATAAGGGGAATTTCTGCTTTTATGCCTCAAAATATGTGGAATTTCTGTCTTTGTCCCCCAATACAAATAGAATTTCTGTCTTTTTGCCCCAAAATAAGGAAAATTTCTGACTTATTACCCTGAAATAAGTTAAATTTCTGCAATTTTGCCCAAAAATAAGTGAAATTTCTGCAATTTTGCCCCAAAATAAGTGAAATATCTGAAATTTTGCCCCAAAATAAGTGGAATTTCTGAGTTTTGACCAAAAATAAGGAGAATTTCTGTCTTTTTGTCCCAACATATAGGGAATTTCTGCCTTTTTGCCCCACAATTAGAGGAATTTCTGCAATTTTGCTCCAAAATACGGGTAATTTCTTCATTTTTGCTCGAAAATAAGTAGAATGCATAACTTTTTGCCATAAAAAAGGGAAATTTCTTCATTTATGCTCCAACATAAGGGGAATTTTTGCTTTTCTGCCTCTAAATAAGTGGAATTTCTGTCTTTTTCCCCCAAAACAAAGGTAATTTCTGTCTTTTTTGCCCAAAAATAAGGAAAATTTCTGACTTATTACCCTGAAGTAAGTGAAATTTATGCAATTTTGCGCCAAAATAAGGGGAATTTCTGCTTTTTTGTCTCTAAATAAGTGGAATTTATGTATTTTTCCCCCAAAACAAAGGAAATTTCTGTCTTTTTTGCCCAAAATAAGGAAAATTTCTGACTTATTACCATGAAATAAGAGAAATTTTTGTAATTTTGCCCCAAATAAGGGAAATTTCTGCCTTTTTGCCCCCAAATAAGGGGGATTTCAGCCTTTTTACCTCAAAATAAGGTTAATTTCTGCATTTTTACCACAAAATATTAGGAATTTCTGCATTTTTGCCCCAAAATAAGGAAAATTTCTGCTTTTTTTCCCTTAAATAAGTGACATTTCTGCAATTTTGCCCCAAAATAAGTGAAATTTCTGCAATTTTGCCCCAAAATAAGGGAAATTTCTGGAATTTTGCCTTAAAATAAGTGGAATTTCTGAGTTTTGCCCAAAAATAAAGAGAATTTCTGTTTTTTGCCCTAACATATAGGGAATTTCTGCCTTTTTGCCCCAGAATTAGGGGAATTTCTGCAATTTTGCTCCAAAATACGGGAAATTTCTGCCTTTTTGCCCGATAATAAGAAGAATGCATACCTTTTTGCCATAAAAAAGGGAAATTTTTGCAATTTTGCTCCAAAATAAGGGAAATTTCTGCTTTTTGGCCTATAAATATGTGGAATTTCTGTCTTTTTCCCCAAAAACAAAGGGAATTTCTGTCTTTTTTGCCCCAAAATAAGGAAAATTTCTGCCTTTTTGCCCCCAAATAAGGGGAATATCAGCCTTTTTACCTCAAAATAAGGGGAATTTCTGCATTTTTGCCACAAAATATTAGGAATTTCTGTTTTTTTGCCCAAAAATAAGGAAAATTTCTGCCTTTTTTCCCTGAAATAAGTGAATTTTCTGCAATTTTGCCCCAAAATAAGTGAATTTTCTGCAATTTTGCCCCAAAATAAGGGAAATTTCTGGAATTTTGCCCCAAAATGAGAGAAATTTCTGCTTTTTGACCCCAAATAAGGGGAATTTCAGCCTTTTTACCTCAAAATAAGGGGAATTTCTGCATTTTTGCCCCAAATTAAGAAAAATTTCTGCAATTTTGTACCAAAATAAAAGAAATTTCTGCCTTTTTGCCCCAAAATAAGAAAATTTTGCTATTTTTCTGAAATAAATGAAATTTCTGCAATTTTGCCTCAAAATAAGTTAAATTTCTGAATTTTGCCCTAAAATAAGGAGAATTTCTGTCTTTTTGCCCCAACATATAGGGAATTTTGGCCTTTTTGCACCACAATTAGGGGAATGTCTGCAATTTTGCCCCAAAATACGGGGAATTTCTGCCTTTTTGCCCGAAAATAAGAATGCATACCTTTTTGCCATAAACAAGGAAAATTTCTTCATTTTTACTCCAAAATAAGGGGAATTTCTACCTTTTTGACTCTAAATAAGTGGAGTTTCTGTATTTTTCCCCCAAAACAAAGGGAATTTCTGTCTTTTTTGTTCCAAAATAAGGAAAATTTCTGACTTATTACCTTGAAGTAAGTGAAATTTCTAAAATTTTGCCCCAAAAAAGGGAAATTTCTGCCTTTTTGCCCCCAAATAAGGGGAATTTCAGCCTTTTTACCTCAAAATAAGGGGCATTTCTGCATTTTTGCCACAAAATATTAGGAATTTCTGCCTTTTTGCCCCAAAATAAAGAAAATTTCTGCCTTTATTTCCTAAAATAAGTGAAATTTCTGAAATTTTGCCCCAAAATAAGTGAAATTTCTGCAATTTTGCCCCAAAATAAAGGAAATTTCTGCAATTTTGTACCAAAATAAAAGAAATTTCTGCCTTTTTGCTTCAAAATTAGAAAATTTCTGCTTTTTTTCTGAAATAAGTGAAATTTCTGAAATTTTTCCCCAAAATAAGTGAAATTTCTACAATTTTGCCCCAAAATAAGTGAAATTTCTGGAATTTTGCCTCAAAATAATTGGAATTTCTGAGTTTTGACCCAAAATAAGGAGAATTTCTGTCTTTTTCCTCAACATATAGGTAATTTCTAACTTTTTGCCCCACAATTAGGGCAATTTCTGCAATTTTGCTCCAAAATACAGGGAATTTCTGACTTTTTGCCCGAAAATAAGAAGAATGCATACCTTTTTGCCATAAAAAAGGAAAATATCTTGATTTTTGCTCCAAAATAAGGGGAATTTCTGCTTTTATGCCTCAAAATATGTGGAATTTCTGTCTTTGTCCCCCAATACAAATAGAATTTCTGTCTTTTTGCCCCAAAATAAGGAAAATTTCTGACTTATTACCCTGAAATAAGTTAAATTTCTGCAATTTTGCCCAAAAATAAGTGAAATTTCTGCAATTTTGCCCCAAAATAAGTGAAATATCTGAAATTTTGCCCCAAAATAAGTGGAATTTCTGAGTTTTGACCAAAAATAAGGAGAATTTCTGTCTTTTTGTCCCAACATATAGGGAATTTCTGCCTTTTTGCCCCACAATTAGAGGAATTTCTGCAATTTTGCTCCAAAATACGGGTAATTTCTTCATTTTTGCTTGAAAATAAGTAGAATGCATAACTTTTTGCCATAAAAAAGGGAAATTTCTTCATTTATGCTCCAACATAAGGGGAATTTTTGCTTTTCTGCCTCTAAATAAGTGGAATTTCTGTCTTTTTCCCCCAAAACAAAGGTAATTTCTGTCTTTTTTGCCCAAAAATAAGGAAAATTTCTGACTTATTACCCTGAAGTAAGTGAAATTTATGCAATTTTGCGCCAAAATAAGGGGAATTTCTGCTTTTTTGTCTCTAAATAAGTGGAATTTATGTATTTTTCCCCCAAAACAAAGGAAATTTCTGTCTTTTTTGCCCAAAATAAGGAAAATTTCTGACTTATTACCATGAAATAAGAGAAATTTTTGTAATTTTGCCCCAAATAAGGGAAATTTCTGCCTTTTTGCCCCCAAATAAGGGGGATTTCAGCCTTTTTACCTCAAAATAAGGTTAATTTCTGCATTTTTACCACAAAATATTAGGAATTTCTGCATTTTTGCCCCAAAATAAGGAAAATTTCTGCTTTTTTTTCCCTTAAATAAGTGACATTTCTGCAATTTTGCCCCAAAATAAGTGAAATTTCTGCAATTTTGCCCCAAAATAAGGGAAATTTCTGGAATTTTGCCTTAAAATAAGTGGAATTTCTGAGTTTTGCCCAAAAATAAAGAGAATTTCTGTTTTTTGCCCTAACATATAGGGAATTTCTGCCTTTTTGCCCCAGAATTAGGGGAATTTCTGCAATTTTGCTCCAAAATACGGGAAATTTCTGCCTTTTTGCCCGATAATAAGAAGAATGCATACCTTTTTGCCATAAAAAAGGGAAATTTTTGCAATTTTGCTCCAAAATAAGGGAAATTTCTGCTTTTTGGCCTATAAATATGTGGAATTTCTGTCTTTTTCCCCAAAAACAAAGGGAATTTCTGTCTTTTTTGCCCCAAAATAAGGAAAATTTCTGCCTTTTTGCCCCCAAATAAGGGGAATATCAGCCTTTTTACCTCAAAATAAGGGGAATTTCTGCATTTTTGCCACAAAATATTAGGAATTTCTGTTTTTTTGCCCAAAAATAAGGAAAATTTCTGCCTTTTTTCCCTGAAATAAGTGAATTTTCTGCAATTTTGCCCCAAAATAAGGGAAATTTCTGGAATTTTGCCCCAAAATGAGAGAAATTTCTGCTTTTTGACCCCAAATAAGGGGAATTTCAGCCTTTTTACCTCAAAATAAGGGGAATTTCTGCATTTTTGCCCTAAAATATGGGAAATTTCTGCCTTTTTGCCCCAAATTAAGAAAAATTTCTGCAATTTTGTACCAAAATAAAAGAAATTTCTGCCTTTTTGCCCCAAAATAAGAAAATTTTGCTATTTTTCTGAAATAAATGAAATTTCTGCAATTTTGCCTCAAAATAAGTTAAATTTCTGAATTTTGCCCTAAAATAAGGAGAATTTCTGTCTTTTTGCCCCAACATATAGGGAATTTTGGCCTTTTTGCACCACAATTAGGGGAATGTCTGCAATTTTGCCCCAAAATACGGGGAATTTCTGCCTTTTTGCCCGAAAATAAGAATGCATACCTTTTTGCCATAAACAAGGAAAATTTCTTCATTTTTACTCCAAAATAAGGGGAATTTCTACCTTTTTGACTCTAAATAAGTGGAGTTTCTGTATTTTTCCCCCAAAACAAAGGAATTTCTGTCTTTTTTGTTCCAAAATAAGGAAAATTTCTGACTTATTACCTTGAAGTAAGTGAAATTTCTAAAATTTTGCCCCAAAAAAGGGAAATTTCTGCCTTTTTGCCCCCAAATAAGGGGAATTTCAGCCTTTTTACCTCAAAATAAGGGGCATTTCTGCATTTTTGCCACAAAATATTAGGAATTTCTGCCTTTTTGCCCCAAAATAAGGAAAATTTCTGCCTTTATTTACTGAAATAAGTGAAATTTCTGAAATTTTGCCCCAAAATAAGTGAAATTTCTGCAATTTTCCCCAAAATAAAGGAAATTTCTGCAATTTTGTACCAAAATAAAAGAAATTTCTGCCTTTTTGCTTCAAAATTAGAAAATTTCTGCTTTTTTTCTGAAATAAGTGAAATTTCTGAAATTTTTCCCCAAAATAAGTGAAATTTCTACCATTTTGCCCCAAAATAAGGAAATTTCTGGAATTTTGCCTCAAAATAATTGGAATTTCTGAGTTTTGACCCAAAATAAGGAGAATTTCTGTCTTTTTCCTCAACATATAGGGAATTTCTGACTTTTTGCTCCACAATTAGGGCAATTTCTGCAATTTTGCTCCAAAATACAGGGAATTTATGACTTTTTGCCCGAAAATAAGAAGAATGCATACCTTTTTGCCATAAAAAAGGAAAATTTCTACATTTTTGCTCCAAAATAAGGGGAATTTCTGCTTTTATGCCTCAAAATATGTGGAATTTCTGTCTTTGTCCCCCAATACAAATAGAATTTCTGTCTTTTTGCCCCAAAATAAGGAAAATTTCTGACTTCTTACCCTGAAATAAGTTAAATATCTGCAATTTTTCCCCAAAATAAGTGAAATTTCTGCAATTTTGCCCCAAAATAAGTGAAATATCTGAAATTTTGCCCCAAAATAAGTGGAATTTCTGAGTTTTGACCAAAAATAAGGAGAATTTCTGTCTTTTTGCCCCAACATATAGGGAATTTCTGCCGTATTGCTCCACAATTAGAGGAATTTCTGCAATTTTGCTCCAAAATACGGGTAATTTCTTCCTTTTTGCGTGAAAATAAGTAGAATGCATAACTTTTTGCCATAAAAAAGGGAAATTTCTTAATTTATGCTCCAAAATAAGGGAAATTTTTGCTTTTCTGCCTCTAAATAAGTGGAATTTCTGACTTTTTCCCCCAAAACAAAGGTAATTTCTGTCTTTTTTGCCCAAAAATAAGGAAAATTTCTGACTTATTACCCTGAAGTAAGTGAAATTTATGCTATTTTGCGCCAAAATAAGGGGAATTTCTGCTTTTTTGTCTCTAAATAAGTGGAATTTATGTATTTTTCCCCCAAAACAAAGATAATTTCTGTCTTTTTTGCCCAAAATAAGGAAAATTTCTGACTTATTACCATGAAATAAGAGGAATTTCTGGAATTTTGACCCAAATAAGGGAAATTTCTGCCTTTTTGCCCCCAAATAAGGGGGATTTCAGCCTTTTTACCTCAAAATAAGGGGAATTTCTGCATTTTTACCACAAAATATTAGGAATTTCTGCATTTTTGCCCCAAAATAAGGAAAATTTCTGCTTTTTTTCCCTTAAATAAGTGACATTTCTGCAATTTTGCCCCAAAACAAGTGAAATTTCTGCAATTTTGACCCAAAATAAGGGAAATTTCTGGAATTTTGCCCCAAAATAAGTGGAATTTCTGAGTTTTGTCCCAAAATAAGGAGAATTTCTGTCTTTATGCCCCAACATATAGGGAATTTCTGCCTTTTTGCCCCACAATTAGAGGAATTTCTGCAATTTTGCTCCAAAATACAGGAAATTTCTGGTTTTTGCCCAAAAATAAAAAGAATGCATACCTTTTTGCCATAAAAAAGGGAAATTTCTTCATTTTTGCTCCCAAATAAGGGGAATTTCTGCTTTTTTGCCTCTAAATAAGTGGAATTTCTGTCTTTTTCCCTCAAAACAATGGGAATTTCTATCTTTTTTGCTCCAAAGTAAAAAAAATTTCTGACTTATTACCCTGACATAAGTGAAATTTCTCCAATTTTGCCCCAAAATAAGTGAAATTTCTGCAATTTTGCCTCAAAATAAGGAAAATTTCTGCCTTTTTTCCCTGAAATATGTGAAATTTCTGCAATTTTGCCCCAAAATAAGGGAAATGTCTGCCTTTTTGCCCCCAAATAGGGGAATTTCATCCTTTTTACCTCAAAAAAGGGGAATTTCTGCATTTTTGCCCTAAAATATGGGAAATTTCTGCCTTTTTGCCCCAAAATAAGAAAAATTTCTGAAATTTTTTACCAAAATATAAGAAATTTCTGCCTTTTTGCCCCAAAATAAAATATTTCCTGATTTTTTTCCCATAAATAAGTGAAATTTCTGGAATTTTGCCCCCAAATAAGTGAAATTTCTGCAATGTTGCCCCAAAATAAGGGAAATTTCTGGAATTTTGCCACAAAATAAGTGGAATTTCTGAGTTTTGCCCCAAAATAAGGAGAATTTCTGTCTTTTTGCACTAACATATAGGGAATTTCTGCCTTTTTGCCCCACAATTAGGGGAATTTCTGCAATTTTGCTCCAAAATACGGGAAATTTCTGCTTTTTAGCCTGAAAATAAGGAGAATGTATACCTTTTGCCACAAAAAAGGGAAATTTCTTCATTTTTGCTAAAAAATAAGAGGAATTTCTCCTTTTTTGCCTCTAAAAAAGTGGAATTTCTGTGTTTTCCCCACAAAACAAAAGGAATTTCTCTGTTTTTTGCCCAAAATAAAGAAAATTTCTGACTTATTACCCTGAAATAAGTGAAATTTCTGCAATTTTGCCCAAAAATAAAGGAAATTTCTGCCTTTTTGCCCCCAAATAAGGGGAATTTCAGCCTTTTTCCTCAAAATAAAAAGAATTTCTGCATTTTTGCCCCAAAATATGGGAAATTTCTGCATTTTTGCCCCAAAATAAGGGAAATTTCTGCGATTTTGCCCCCAAATAAGGGGAATTTCAGCCTTCTTACCTCAAAATAAAGGGAATTTCTGAATTTTTGCCACAAAATATTAGGAATTTCTGCCTTTTTGCCCCAAAATAAGGAAAATTTCTGCCTTTTTTCCCTGAAATAAGTGAAATTTCTGCAATTTTGCCCCAATATAAGTGAAATTTCTGCAATTTTGAACCAAAATAATGGAAATTTCTTGAAATTTGCCCAAAAATATGTGGAATTTCTGAGTTTTGCACCAAAATAAGGAGAATTTCTGTATTTTTGCCCTAACATATAGGGAATTTCTGCCTTTTTGCCCCACAACTAGCGGTATTTCTGCAATTTTGCTCCAAAATACGGGGAATTTCTGCCTTTTTGCCCGAAAATAAGAAGAATGCATAACTTTTTGCCATTAAAAAGGGAAATTTCTTCATTTTTGCTCCAAAATAAGGGGAATTTCTGCGTTTTTGACTCTAAATAAGTGGAATTTCTGACTTTCTCTCCCAAAACAAAGGGAATTTCTGTCTTTTTTGTTCCAAAATAAGAAAAAATTCTTACTTATTACCCTGAAGTAAGTGAAATTTCTGCAATTTTGCAACAAAAGAAGAGAAATTTCTGCCTTTTTGCCCCCAAATAAGGGGAATTTCAGCCATTTTACCTCAAAATAAAGGGAACTTCTGCATTTTTGCCACAAAATATAAGGAATTTCTGCATTTTGCCCCAAAATAAGGAAAATTTCTGCCTTTATTCCCTGAAACAAGTGAAATATCTGCAATTTAGACCCAAAATAAGTGAAATTTCTGCAATTTTGCCCCAAATTAAAGGAAATTTCTGCCATTTTGTACCAAAATAAAAGAAATTTCTGCCTTTTTGCTTCCAAATAAGAAAATTTCTGCTTATTTTTTTTCTGAAATAAATGAAATTTCTGAAATTTTGCCCCAAAATAAGTGAAATTTCTACAATTTTGCCCCAAAATAATTGAAATTTCTGGAATTTTGCCCCAAAATAAGTGGAATTTCTGAGTTTTGACCCAAAATAAGGAGAATTTCTGTCTTTTTGCCCCAACATATAGGGAATTTCTGCCTTTTTGCCCCACAATATGGGGAATTTCTGCAATTTTGCTCCAAAATACGGGGAATTTCTGCCTTTTTGCCCAAAAATAAGAAGAATGCATACCTTTTTGCCATAAAAAGGGAAATTTCTTCATTTTTTCCCCAAATAAGAGGAATTTCTGCATTTTTGAATCTAAATAAGTAGAATTTCTGTCTTTTTCTCCCAAAACAAAGGAAATTTCTGTCCTTTTAGCCCCAAAATAAAGAAAATTTCTGACTTATTACCCTGAAATAAGTGAAATTTCTGCAATTTTGCCCCAAAATAAGGGAAATTTCTGCGTATTTGCCCCCAAAAAAGGGGAATATCAGCCTTTTTACCTCAAAATAAGGGGAATTTCTGGATTTTTGCCACAAAATATTAGGAATATCTGCCTTTTTGCCCCAAAATAAGGAAAATTTCTGCCTTTTTTCCCTGAAATAAGTGAAATTTCTGCAATTTTGCCCCAAAATAAGTGAAATTTCTGCAATTTTGCCCCAAAATAATGGAAATTTCTGGAATATTGCCCCAAAATAAGTGGAATTTCTGAGTTTTGCCCCAAAATAAGAAGAATTTCTGTCTTTTTGCCCTAACATATAGGGAATTTCTGCCTTTTTGCCCCACAATTAGGGGAATTTCTGCAATTTTGCTCCAAAATATGGGGAATTTCTGCCTTTTGCCCGATAATAAGAAGAATGCATAACTTTTTGCCATAAAAAAGGGAAAATTTTGCAATTTTGCTCCAAAATAAGGGAAATTTCTGCTTTTTTGCCTCTAAATATGTGGAATTTCTGTTTTTTTCACCGAAAACAAAGAAATTTTCTGTCGTTTTTGCCCCAAAATAAGGAAAATTTCTGCCTTTTTGCCCCCAAATAAGGGGAATATCAGCCTTTTTACCTCAAAATAAGGGGAATTTCTGCATTTTTGCCACAAAATAGTAGGAATTTCTGATTTTTGCCCAAAAATAAGGAAAATTTCTGCCTTTTTTCCCTGAAATAATTGAATTTTCTGCAATTTTGCCCCAAAATAAGGGAAATTTCTGCAATTTTGCCCCAAAATAAGAGAAATTTCTGCTTTTTGACCCCAAATAAGGGGAATTTCAGCCTTTTTACCTCAAAATATGGGGAATTTCTGCATTTTTGCCCCAAAATATGGGAAATTTCTGCCTTTTTGCCCCAAATTAAGAAAAATTTCTGCAATTTTGTACCAAAATAAAAGAAATTTCTGCCTTTTTGCCCCAAAATAAGAAAATTTTGCTTTTTTTCTGAAATAAATGAAATTTCTTCAATTTTGCCTCAAAATAAGTTAAATTTCTGAATTTTGCCCTAAAATAAGGAGAATTTCTGTCTTTTTGACCCAACATATGGTGAATTTATGCCTTTTTGCACCACAATTAGGGGAATGTCTGCAATTTTGCTCCAAAATACGGGGAATTTCTGCCTTTTTGCCCGAAAATAAGAATGCATACCTTTTTGCCATAAAAAAGGAAAATTTCTTCATTTTTGCTCCAAAATAAGGGGAATTTCTGCCTTTTTGACTCTAAATAAGTGGAATTTCTGTCTTTCTCCCCCAAAACAAAGGGAATTTCTGTCTTTTTTGTTCCAAAATAAGAAAAAATTTTTACTTATTACCCTGAAGTAAGTGAAATTTCTGCAATTTTCCAACAAAATAAGGGAAATTTCTTCCTTTATGCCCCCAAAAAAGGGGAATTTCAGCCATTTTTCCTCAAAATAAAGGGAACTTCTGCATTTTTGCCACAAAATATAAGGAATTTCTGCTTTTTTGCCCCAAAATAAGGAAAATTTCTGCCTTTTTTCCCTGAAATAAGTGAAATTTCTGCAATTTTGCCCCAAAATAAGTGAAATTTCTGCAATTTTGCCCCAAATTAAGGGAAATTTCTGCCATTTTGTACCAAAATAAAAGAAATTTTTGCCTTTTTGCTTCCAAATAAGAAAATTTCTGCTTATTTTTTTTCTGAAATAAATGAAATTTCTGAAATTTTGCCCCAAAATAAGTGAAATTTCTACAATTTTGCCCCAAAATAAGTGAAATTTCTGGAATTTTGCCCCAAAATAAGTGGAATTTCTGAGTTTTGACCCAAAATAAAAAGAATTCCTGTCTTTTTGCCCCAACATATAGGGAATTTCTGCCTTTTTGCCCCACAATTTGGGGAATTTCTGCAATTTTGCTCCAAAATACGGGAAATTTCTGCCTTTTTGCCCAAAAATAAGTAGAATGCATACCTTTTTTCCATAAAAAAGGGAAATTTCTTCATTTTTTCCCCAAATAAGAGGAATTTCTGCATTTTTGACTCTAAATAAGTGGAATTTCTGTCTTTCTCTCCCAAAACAAAGGGAATTTCTGTCTTTTTTGTTCCAAAAAAAGAAAAAATTCTTACTTATTACCCTGAAGTAAGTGAAATTTCTGCAATTTTGCAACAAAATAAGAGAAATTTCTGCCTTTTTGCCCCCAAATAAGGGGAATTTCATCCATTTTACCTCAAAATAAAGGGAACTTCTGCATTTTTGCCACAAAATATAAGGAATTTCTGCCTTTTTGCCCCAAAATAAGGAAAATTTCTGCCTTTATTCCCTGAAACAAGTGAAATACCTGCAATTTTGCCCCAAAATAAGTGAAATTTCTGCAATTTTGCCCCAAATTAAGGGAAATTTCTGCCATTTTGTACCAAAATAAAAGAAATTTCTGCCTTTTTGCTTCCAAATAAGCAAATTTCTGCTTATTTTTTTTCTGAAATAAATGAAATTTCTGAAATTTTGCCCCAAAATAAGTGAAATTTCTACAATTTTGCCCAAAATAAGTGAAATTTCTGGAAATTTGCCCCAAAATAAGTGGAATTTCTGAGTTTTGACCCAAAATAAGGAGAATTTCTGTCTTTTTGCCCCAACATATAGGGAATTTCTGCCTTTTTGCCACACAATTAGGGGAATTTCTGCAATTTTGCTCCAAAATACGGGGAATTTCTGCCTTTTTGCCCAAAAATAAGAAGAATGCATACCTTTTTGCCATAAAAAGGGAAATTTCTTCATTTTTTCCCCAAATAAGAGGAATTTCTGCATTTTTGACTCTAAATAAGTAGAATTTCTGTCTTTTTCTCCCAAAACAAAGAAATTTCTGTCCTTTTAGCCCCAAAATAAAGAAAATTTCTGACTTATTACTCTGAAATAAGTGAAATTTCTGCAATTTTGCCCCCAAATAAGGGGAATTTCAGCCTTTTTACCTCAAAATAAGGGGAATTTCTGGATTTTTGCCACAAAATATTAGGAATTTCTGCCTTTTTGCCCCAAAATAAGGAAAATTTCTGCCTTTTTTCCCTGAAATAAGTGAAATTTCTGCAATTTTGCCCCAAAATAAGTGAAATTTCTGCAATTTTGCCCCAAAATAATGGAAATTTCTGGAATATTGCCCCAAAATAAGTGGAATTTCTGAGTTTTGCCCCAAAATAAGAAGAATTTCTGTCTTTTTGCCCTAACATATAGGGAATTTCTGCCTTTTTGCCCCACAATTAGGGGAATTTCTGCAATTTTGCTCCAAAATATGGGGAATTTCTGCCTTTTGCCCGATAATAAGAAGAATGCATACCTTTTTGCCATAAAAAAGGGAAATTTTTGCAATTTTGCTCCAAAATAAGGGAAATTTCTGCTTTTTTGCCTCTAAATATGTGGAATTTCTGTCTTTTTCACCGAAAACAAAGGGAATTTCTGTCGTTTTTGCCCCAAAATAAGGAAAAATTCTGCCTTTTTGCCCCCAAATAAGGGGAATATCAGCCTTTTTACCTCAAAATAAGGGGAATTTCTGCATTTTTGCCACAAAATAGTAGGAATTTCTGATTTTTGCCCAAAAATAATGAAAATTTCTGCCTTTTTTCCCTGAAATAATTGAATTTTCTGCAATTTTGCCCCAAAATAAGTGAAATTTCTGCAATTTTGCCCCAAAATAAGGGAAATTTCTGGAATTTTGCCCCAAAATAAGAGAAATTTCTGCTTTTTGACCCCAAATAAGGGGAATTTCAGCCTTTTTACCTCAAAATAAGGGGAATTTCTGCATTTTTGCCCCAAAATATGGGAAATTTCTGCCTTTTTGCCCCAAATTAAGAAAAATTTTTGCAATTTTGTACCAAAATAAAAGAAATTTCTGCCTTTTTGCCCCAAAATAAGAAAATTTTGCTTTTTTTCTGAAATAAATGAAATTTCTGCAATTTTGCCTCAAAATAAGTTAAATTTCTGAATTTTGCCCTAAAATAAGGAGAATTTCTGTCTTTTTGACCCAACATATGGTGAATTTATGCCTTTTTGCACCACAATTAGGGGAATGTCTGCAATTTTGCTCCAAAATACGGGGAATTTCTGCCTTTTTGCCCGAAAATAAGAATGCATACCTTTTTGCCATAAAAAAGGAAAATTTCTTCATTTTTGCTCCAAAATAAGGGGAATTTCTGCCATTTTGTACCAAAATAAAAGAAATTTCTGCCTTTTTGCTTCCAAATAAGCAAATTTCTGCTTATTTTTTTTCTGAAATAAATGAAATTTCTGAAATTTTGCCCCAAAATAAGTGAAATTTCTACAATTTTGCCCAAAATAAGTGAAATTTCTGGAAATTTGCCCCAAAATAAGTGGAATTTCTGAGTTTTGACCCAAAATAAGGAGAATTTCTGTCTTTTTGCCCCAACATATAGGGAATTTCTGCCTTTTTGCCCCACAATTAGGGGAATTTCTGCAATTTTGCTCCAAAATACGGGGAATTTCTGCCTTTTTGCCCAAAAATAAGAAGAATGCATACCTTTTTGCCATAAAAAGGGAAATTTCTTCATTTTTTCCCCAAATAAGAGGAATTTCTGCATTTTTGACTCTAAATAAGTAGAATTTCTGTCTTTTTCTCCCAAAACAAAGGAAATTTCTGTCCTTTTAGCCCCAAAATAAAGAAAATTTCTGACTTATTACCCTGAAATAAGTGAAATTTCTGCAATTTTGCCCCAAAATAAGGGAAATTTCTGCGTATTTGCCCCCAAATAAGGGGAATTTCAGCCTTTTTACCTCAAAATAAGGGGAATTTCTGGATTTTTGCCACAAAATATTAGGAATTTCTGCCTTTTTGCCCCAAAATAAGGAAAATTTCTGCCTTTTTTCCCTGAAATAAGTGAAATTTCTGCAATTTTGCCCCAAAATAAGTGAAATTTCTGCAATTTTGCCCCAAAATAATGGAAATTTCTGGAATATTGCCCCAAAATAAGTGGAATTTCTGAGTTTTGCCCCAAAATAAGAAGAATTTCTGTCTTTTTGCCCTAACATATAGGGAATTTCTGCCTTTTTGCCCCACAATTAGGGGAATTTCTGCAATTTTGCTCCAAAATATGGGGAATTTCTGCCTTTTGCCCGATAATAAGAAGAATGCATACCTTTTTGCCATAAAAAAGGGAAATTTTTGCAATTTTGCTCCAAAATAAGGGAAATTTCTGCTTTTTTGCCTCTAAATATGTGGAATTTCTGTCTTTTTCACCGAAAACAAAGGGAATTTCTGTCGTTTTTGCCCCAAAATAAGGAAAATTTCTGCCTTTTTGCCCCCAAATAAGGGGAATATCAGCCTTTTTACCTCAAAATAAGGGGAATTTCTGCATTTTTGCCACAAAATAGTAGGAATTTCTGATTTTTGCCCAAAAATAAGGAAAATTTCTGCCTTTTTTCCCTGAAATAAGTGAAATTTCTGCAATTTTGCCCCAAAATAAGTGAAATTTCTGCAATTTTGCCCCAAAATAAGGGAAATTTCTGGAATTTTGCCCCAAAATAAGAGAAATTTCTGCTTTTTGACCCCAAATAAGGGGAATTTCAGCCTTTTTACCTCAAAATAAGGGGAATTTCTGCATTTTTGCCCCAAAATATGGGAAATTTCTGCCTTTTTGCCCCAAATTAAGAAAAATTTTTGCAATTTTGTACCAAAATAAAAGAAATTTCTGCCTTTTTGCCCCAAAATAAGAAAATTTTGCTTTTTTTCTGAAATAAATGAAATTTCTGCAATTTTGCCTCAAAATAAGTTAAATTTCTGAATTTTGCCCTAAAATAAGGAGAATTTCTGTCTTTTTGACCCAACATATGGTGAATTTATGTCTTTTTGCACCACAATTAGGGGAATGTCTGCAATTTTGCTCCAAAATACAGGGAATTTCTGCCTTTTTGCCCGAAAATAAGAATGCATACCTTTTTGCCATAAAAAAGGAAAATTTCTTCATTTTTGCTCCAAAATAAGGGGAATTTCTGCCTTTTTGACTCTAAATAAGTGGAATTTCTGTCTTTCTCCCCCAAAACAAAGGGAATTTCTGTCTTTTTTGTTCCAAAATAAGAAAAAATTTTTACTTATTACCCTGAAGTAAGTGAAATTTCTGCAATTTTGCAACAAAATAAGGGAAATTTCTTCCTTTATGCCCCCAAAAAAGGGGAATTTCAGCCATTTTTCCTCAAAATAAAGGGAACTTCTGCATTTTTGCCACAAAATATAAGGAATTTCTGCTTTTTTGCCCCAAAATAAGGAAAATTTCTGCCTTTTTTTCCTGAAATAAGTGAAATTTCTGCAATTTTGCCCCAAAATAAGTGAAATTTCTGCAATTTTGCCCCAAATTAAGGGAAATTTCTGCCATTTTGTACCAAAATAAAAGAAATTTTTGCCTTTTTGCTTCCAAATAAGAAAATTTCTGCTTATTTTTTTTCTGAAATAAATGAAATTTCTGAAATTTTGCCCCAAAATAATTGAAATTTCTACAATTTTGCCCCAAAATAAGTGAAATTTCTGGAATTTTGCCCCAAAATAAGTGGAATTTCTGAGTTTTGACCCAAAATAAGGAGAATTTCTGTCTTTTTGCCCCAACATATAGGGAATTTCTGCCTTTTTGCCCCACAATTAGGGGAATTTCTGCAATTTTGCTCCAAAATACGGGAAATTTCTGCCTTTTTGCCCAAAAATAAGAAGAATGCATACCTTTTTTCCATAAAAAAGGGAAATTTCTTCATTTTTTCCCCAAATAAGAGGAATTTCTGCATTTTTGACTCTAAATAAGTGGAATTTCTGTCTTTCTCTCCCAAAACAAAGGGAATTTCTGTCTTTTTTGTTCCAAAAAAAGAAAAAAATTCTTACTTATTACCCTGAAGTAAGTGAAATTTCTGCAATTTTGCAACAAAATAAGAGAAATTTCTGCCTTTTTGCCCCCAAATAAGGGGAATTTCAGCCATTTTACCTCAAAATAAAGGGAACTTCTGCATTTTTGCCACAAAATATAAGGAATTTCTGCCTTTTTGCCCCAAAATAAGGAAAATTTCTGCCTTTATTCCCTGAAACAAGTGAAATACCTGCAATTTTGCCCCAAAATAAGTGAAATTTCTGCAATTTTGCCCCAAATTAAGGGAAATTTCTGCCATTTTGTACCAAAATAAAAGAAATTTCTGCCTTTTTGCTTCCAAATAAGCAAATTTCTGCTTATTTTTTTTCTGAAATAAATGAAATTTCTGAAATTTTGCCCCAAAATAAGTGAAATTTCTACAATTTTGCCCAAAATAAGTGAAATTTCTGGAAATTTGCCCCAAAATAAGTGGAATTTCTGAGTTTTGACCCAAAATAAGGAGAATTTCTGTCTTTTTGCCCCAACATATAGGGAATTTCTGCCTTTTTGCCACACAATTAGGGGAATTTCTGCAATTTTGCTCCAAAATACGGGGAATTTCTGCCTTTTTGCCCAAAAATAAGAAGAATGCATACCTTTTTGCCATAAAAGGGGAAATTTCTTCATTTTTTCCCCAAATAAGAGGAATTTCTGCATTTTTGACTCT
Organism: Micromys minutus; assembly: GCF_963924665.1. Lineage (NCBI taxonomy): Eukaryota > Metazoa > Chordata > Mammalia > Rodentia > Muridae > Micromys > Micromys minutus. The sequence goes on from NW_027667727.1 coordinate 1,518,281, forward strand.
AAATAAGTAGAATTTCTGTCTTTTTCTCCCAAAACAAAGAAATTTCTGTCCTTTTAGCCCCAAAATAAAGAAAATTTCTGACTTATTACCCTGAAATAAGTGAAATTTCTGCAATTTTGCCCCAAAATAAGGGAAATTTCTGCGTATTTGCCCCCAAATAAGGGGAATTTCAGCCTTTTTACCTCAAAATAAGGGGAATTTCTGGATTTTTGCCACAAAATATTAGGAATTTCTGCCTTTTTGCCCCAAAATAAGGAAAATTTCTGCCTTTTTTCCCTGAAATAAGTGAAATTTCTGCAATTTTGCCCCAAAATAAGTGAAATTTCTGCAATTTTGCCCCAAAATAATGGAAATTTCTGGAATATTGCCCCAAAATAAGTGGAATTTCTGAGTTTTGCCCCAAAATAAGAAGAATTTCTGTCTTTTTGCCCTAACATATAGGGAATTTCTGCCTTTTTGCCCCACAATTAGGGGAATTTCTGCAATTTTGCTCCAAAATATGGGGAATTTCTGCCTTTTGCCCGATAATAAGAAGAATGCATACCTTTTTGCCATAAAAAAGGGAAATTTTTGCAATTTTGCTCCAAAATAAGGGAAATTTCTGCTTTTTTGCCTCTAAATATGTGGAATTTCTGTCTTTTTCACCGAAAACAAAGGGAATTTCTGTCGTTTTTGCCCCAAAATAAGGAAAATTTCTGCCTTTTTGCCCCCAAATAAGGGGAATATCAGCCTTTTTACCTCAAAATAAGGGGAATTTCTGCATTTTTGCCACAAAATAGTAGGAATTTCTGATTTTTGCCCAAAAATAAGGAAAATTTCTGCCTTTTTTCCCTGAAATAATTGAATTTTCTGCAATTTTGCCCCAAAATAAGTGAAATTTCTGCAATTTTGCCCCAAAATAAGGGAAATTTCTGGAATTTTGCCCCAAAATAAGAGAAATTTCTGCTTTTTGACCCCAAATAAGGGGAATTTCAGCCTTTTTACCTCAAAATAAGGGGAATTTCTGCATTTTTGCCCCAAAATATGGGAAATTTCTGCCTTTTTGCCCCAAATTAAGAAAAATTTTTGCAATTTTGTACCAAAATAAAAGAAATTTCTGCCTTTTTGCCCCAAAATAAGAAAATTTTGCTTTTTTTCTGAAATAAATGAAATTTCTGCAATTTTGCCTCAAAATAAGTTAAATTTCTGAATTTTGCCCTAAAATAAGGAGAATTTCTGTCTTTTTGACCCAACATATGGTGAATTTATGCCTTTTTGCACCACAATTAGGGGAATGTCTGCAATTTTGCTCCAAAATACGGGGAATTTCTGCCTTTTTGCCCGAAAATAAGAATGCATACCTTTTTGCCATAAAAAAGGAAAATTTCTTCATTTTTGCTCCAAAATAAGGGGAATTTCTGCCATTTTGTACCAAAATAAAAGAAATTTCTGCCTTTTTGCTTCCAAATAAGCAAATTTCTGCTTATTTTTTTTCTGAAATAAATGAAATTTCTGAAATTTTGCCCCAAAATAAGTGAAATTTCTACAATTTTGCCCAAAATAAGTGAAATTTCTGGAAATTTGCCCCAAAATAAGTGGAATTTCTGAGTTTTGACCCAAAATAAGGAGAATTTCTGTCTTTTTGCCCCAACATATAGGGAATTTCTGCCTTTTTGCCCCACAATTAGGGGAATTTCTGCAATTTTGCTCCAAAATACGGGGAATTTCTGCCTTTTTGCCCAAAAATAAAAAGAATGCATACCTTTTTGCCATAAAAAGGGAAATTTCTTCATTTTTTCTCCAAATAAGAGGAATTTCTGCATTTTTGACTCTAAATAAGTAGAATTTCTGTCTTTTTCTCCCAAAACAAAGGAAATTTCTGTCCTTTTAGCCCCAAAATAAAGAAAATTTCTGACTTATTACCCTGAAATAAGTGAAATTTCTGCAATTTTGCCCCAAAATAAGGGAAATTTCTGCGTATTTGCCCCCAAATAAGGGGAATTTCAGCCTTTTTACCTCAAAATAAGGGGAATTTCTGGATTTTTGCCACAAAATATTAGGAATTTCTGCCTTTTTGCCCCAAAATAAGGAAAATTTCTGCCTTTTTTCCCTGAAATAAGTGAAATTTCTGCAATTTTGCCCCAAAATAAGTGAAATTTCTGCAATTTTGCCCCAAAATAATGGAAATTTCTGGAATATTGCCCCAAAATAAGTGGAATTTCTGAGTTTTGCCCCAAAATAAGAAGAATTTCTGTCTTTTTGCCCTAACATATAGGGAATTTCTGCCTTTTTGCCCCACAATTAGGGGAATTTCTGCAATTTTGCTCCAAAATATGGGGAATTTCTGCCTTTTGCCCGATAATAAGAAGAATGCATACCTTTTTGCCATAAAAAAGGGAAATTTTTGCAATTTTGCTCCAAAATAAGGGAAATTTCTGCTTTTTTGCCTCTAAATATGTGGAATTTCTGTCTTTTTCACCGAAAACAAAGGGAATTTCTGTCGTTTTTGCCCCAAAATAAGGAAAATTTCTGCCTTTTTGCCCCCAAATAAGGGGAATATCAGCCTTTTTACCTCAAAATAAGGGGAATTTCTGCATTTTTGCCACAAAATAGTAGGAATTTCTGATTTTTGCCCAAAAATAAGGAAAATTTCTGCCTTTTTTCCCTGAAATAAGTGAAATTTCTGCAATTTTGCCCCAAAATAAGTGAAATTTCTGCAATTTTGCCCCAAAATAAGGGAAATTTCTGGAATTTTGCCCCAAAATAAGAGAAATTTCTGCTTTTTGACCCCAAATAAGGGGAATTTCAGCCTTTTTACCTCAAAATAAGGGGAATTTCTGCATTTTTGCCCCAAAATATGGGAAATTTCTGCCTTTTTGCCCCAAATTAAGAAAAATTTTTGCAATTTTGTACCAAAATAAAAGAAATTTCTGCCTTTTTGCCCCAAAATAAGAAAATTTTGCTTTTTTTCTGAAATAAATGAAATTTCTGCAATTTTGCCTCAAAATAAGTTAAATTTCTGAATTTTGCCCTAAAATAAGGAGAATTTCTGTCTTTTTGACCCAACATATGGTGAATTTATGCCTTTTTGCACCACAATTAGGGGAATGTCTGCAATTTTGCTCCAAAATACGGGGAATTTCTGCCTTTTTGCCCGAAAATAAGAATGCATACCTTTTTGCCATAAAAAAGGAAAATTTCTTCATTTTTGCTCCAAAATAAGGGGAATTTCTGCCTTTTTGACTCTAAATAAGTGGAATTTCTGTCTTTCTCCCCCAAAACAAAGGGAATTTCTGTCTTTTTTGTTCCAAAATAAGAAAAAATTTTTACTTATTACCCTGAAGTAAGTGAAATTTCTGCAATTTTGCAACAAAATAAGGGAAATTTCTGCCTTTATGCCCCCAAAAAAGGGGAATTTCAGCCATTTTTCCTCAAAATAAAGGGAACTTCTGCATTTTTGCCACAAAATATAAGGAATTTCTGCTTTTTTGCCCCAAAATAAGGAAAATTTCTGCCTTTTTTTCCTGAAATAAGTGAAATTTCTGCAATTTTGCCCCAAAATAAGTGAAATTTCTGCAATTTTGCCCCAAATTAAGGGAAATTTCTGCCATTTTGTACCAAAATAAAAGAAATTTTTGCCTTTTTGCTTCCAAATAAGAAAATTTCTGCTTATTTTTTTTCTGAAATAAATGAAATTTCTGAAATTTTGCCCCAAAATAATTGAAATTTCTACAATTTTGCCCCAAAATAAGTGAAATTTCTGGAATTTTGCCCCAAAATAAGTGGAATTTCTGAGTTTTGACCCAAAATAAGGAGAATTTCTGTCTTTTTGCCCCAACATATAGGGAATTTCTGCCTTTTTGCCCCACAATTAAAGGAATTTCTGCAATTTTGCTCCAAAATACGGGAAATTTCTGCCTTTTTGCCCAAAAATAAGAAGAATGCATACCTTTTTTCCATAAAAAAGGGAAATTTCTTCATTTTTTCCCCAAATAAGAGGAATTTCTGCATTTTTGACTCTAAATAAGTGGAATTTCTGTCTTTCTCTCCCAAAACAAAGGGAATTTCTGTCTTTTTTGTTCCAAAAAAAGAAAAAATTCTTACTTATTACCCTGAAGTAAGTGAAATTTCTGCAATTTTGCAACAAAATAAGAGAAATTTCTGCCTTTTTGCCCCCAAATAAGGGGAATTTCAGCCATTTTACCTCAAAATAAAGGGAACTTCTGCATTTTTGCCACAAAATATAAGGAATTTCTGCCTTTTTGCCCCAAAATAAGGAAAATTTCTGCCTTTATTCCCTGAAACAAGTGAAATACCTGCAATTTTGCCCCAAAATAAGTGAAATTTCTGCAATTTTGCCCCAAATTAAGGGAAATTTCTGCCATTTTGTACCAAAATAAAAGAAATTTCTGCCTTTTTGCTTCCAAATAAGCAAATTTCTGCTTATTTTTTTTCTGAAATAAATGAAATTTCTGAAATTTTGCCCCAAAATAAGTGAAATTTCTACAATTTTGCCCAAAATAAGTGAAATTTCTGGAAATTTGCCCCAAAATAAGTGGAATTTCTGAGTTTTGACCCAAAATAAGGAGAATTTCTGTCTTTTTGCCCCAACATATAGGGAATTTCTGCCTTTTTGCCACACAATTAGGGGAATTTCTGCAATTTTGCTCCAAAATACGGGGAATTTCTGCCTTTTTGCCCAAAAATAAGAAGAATGCATACCTTTTTGCCATAAAAGGGGAAATTTCTTCATTTTTTCCCCAAATAAGAGGAATTTCTGCATTTTTGACTCTAAATAAGTAGAATTTCTGTCTTTTTCTCCCAAAACAAAGAAATTTCTGTCCTTTTAGCCCCAAAATAAAGAAAATTTCTGACTTATTACCCTGAAATAAGTGAAATTTCTGCAATTTTGCCCCAAAATAAGGGAAATTTCTGCGTATTTGCCCCCAAATAAGGGGAATTTCAGCCTTTTTACCTCAAAATAAGGGGAATTTCTGGATTTTTGCCACAAAATATTAGGAATTTCTGCCTTTTTGCCCCAAAATAAGGAAAATTTCTGCCTTTTTTCCCTGAAATAAGTGAAATTTCTGCAATTTTGCCCCAAAATAAGTGAAATTTCTGCAATTTTGCCCCAAAATAATGGAAATTTCTGGAATATTGCCCCAAAATAAGTGGAATTTCTGAGTTTTGCCCCAAAATAAGAAGAATTTCTGTCTTTTTGCCCTAACATATAGGGAATTTCTGCCTTTTTGCCCCACAATTAGGGGAATTTCTGCAATTTTGCTCCAAAATATGGGGAATTTCTGCCTTTTGCCCGATAATAAGAAGAATGCATACCTTTTTGCCATAAAAAAGGGAAATTTTTGCAATTTTGCTCCAAAATAAGGGAAATTTCTGCTTTTTTGCCTCTAAATATGTGGAATTTCTGTCTTTTTCACCGAAAACAAAGGGAATTTCTGTCGTTTTTGCCCCAAAATAATGAAAAATTCTGCCTTTTTGCCCCCAAATAAGGGGAATATCAGCCTTTTTACCTCAAAATAAGGGGAATTTCTGCATTTTTGCCACAAAATAGTAGGAATTTCTGATTTTTGCCCAAAAATAAGGAAAATTTCTGCCTTTTTTCCCTGAAATAATTGAATTTTCTGCAATTTTGCCCCAAAATAAGTGAAATTTCTGCAATTTTGCCCCAAAATAAGGGAAATTTCTGGAATTTTGCCCCAAAATAAGAGAAATTTCTGCTTTTTGACCCCAAATAAGGGGAATTTCAGCATTTTTACCTCAAAATAAGGGGAATTTCTGCATTTTTGCCCCAAAATATGGGAAATTTCTGCCTTTTTGCCCCAAATTAAGAAAAATTTTTGCAATTTTGTACCAAAATAAAAGAAATTTCTGCCTTTTTGCCCCAAAATAAGAAAATTTTGCTTTTTTTCTGAAATAAATGAAATTTCTGCAATTTTGCCTCAAAATAAGTTAAATTTCTGAATTTTGCCCTAAAATAAGGAGAATTTCTGTCTTTTTGACCCAACATATGGTGAATTTATGCCTTTTTGCACCACAATTAGGGGAATGTCTGCAATTTTGCTCCAAAATACGGGGAATTTCTGCCTTTTTGCCCGAAAATAAGAATGCATACCTTTTTGCCATAAAAAAGGAAAATTTCTTCATTTTTGCTCCAAAATAAGGGGAATTTCTGCCATTTTGTACCAAAATAAAAGAAATTTCTGCCTTTTTGCTTCCAAATAAGCAAATTTCTGCTTATTTTTTTTCTGAAATAAATGAAATTTCTGAAATTTTGCCCCAAAATAAGTGAAATTTCTACAATTTTGCCCAAAATAAGTGAAATTTCTGGAAATTTGCCCCAAAATAAGTGGAATTTCTGAGTTTTGACCCAAAATAAGGAGAATTTCTGTCTTTTTGCCCCAACATATAGGGAATTTCTGCCTTTTTGCCCCACAATTAGGGGAATTTCTGCAATTTTGCTCCAAAATACGGGGAATTTCTGCCTTTTTGCCCAAAAATAAGAAGAATGCATACCTTTTTGCCATAAAAAGGGAAATTTCTTCATTTTTTCCCCAAATAAGAGGAATTTCTGCATTTTTGACTCTAAATAAGTAGAATTTCTGTCTTTTTCTCCCAAAACAAAGGAAATTTCTGTCCTTTTAGCCCCAAAATAAAGAAAATTTCTGACTTATTACCCTGAAATAAGTGAAATTTCTGCAATTTTGCCCCAAAATAAGGGAAATTTCTGTGTATTTGCCCCCAAATAAGGGGAATTTCAGCCTTTTTACCTCAAAATAAGGGGAATTTCTGGATTTTTGCCACAAAATATTAGGAATTTCTGCCTTTTTGCCCCAAAATAAGGAAAATTTCTGCCTTTTTTCCCTGAAATAAGTGAAATTTCTGCAATTTTGCCCCAAAATAAGTGAAATTTCTGCAATTTTGCCCCAAAATAATGGAAATTTCTGGAATATTGCCCCAAAATAAGTGGAATTTCTGAGTTTTGCCCCAAAATAAGAAGAATTTCTGTCTTTTTGCCCTAACATATAGGGAATTTCTGCCTTTTTGCCCCACAATTAGGGGAATTTCTGCAATTTTGCTCCAAAATATGGGGAATTTCTGCCTTTTGCCCGATAATAAGAAGAATGCATACCTTTTTGCCATAAAAAAGGGAAATTTTTGCAATTTTGCTCCAAAATAAGGGAAATTTCTGCTTTTTTGCCTCTAAATATGTGGAATTTCTGTCTTTTTCACCGAAAACAAAGGGAATTTCTGTCGTTTTTGCCCCAAAATAAGGAAAATTTCTGCCTTTTTGCCCCCAAATAAGGGGAATATCAGCCTTTTTACCTCAAAATAAGGGGAATTTCTGCATTTTTGCCACAAAATAGTAGGAATTTCTGATTTTTGCCCAAAAATAAGGAAAATTTCTGCCTTTTTTCCCTGAAATAAGTGAAATTTCTGCAATTTTGCCCCAAAATAAGTGAAATTTCTGCAATTTTGCCCCAAAATAAGGGAAATTTCTGGAATTTTGCCCCAAAATAAGAGAAATTTCTGCTTTTTGACCCCAAATAAGGGGAATTTCAGCCTTTTTACCTCAAAATAAGGGGAATTTCTGCATTTTTGCCCCAAAATATGGGAAATTTCTGCCTTTTTGCCCCAAATTAAGAAAAATTTTTGCAATTTTGTACCAAAATAAAAGAAATTTCTGCCTTTTTGCCCCAAAATAAGAAAATTTTGCTTTTTTTCTGAAATAAATGAAATTTCTGCAATTTTGCCTCAAAATAAGTTAAATTTCTGAATTTTGCCCTAAAATAAGGAGAATTTCTGTCTTTTTGACCCAACATATGGTGAATTTATGCCTTTTTGCACCACAATTAGGGGAATGTCTGCAATTTTGCTCCAAAATACGGGGAATTTCTGCCTTTTTGCCCGAAAATAAGAATGCATACCTTTTTGCCATAAAAAAGGAAAATTTCTTCATTTTTGCTCCAAAATAAGGGGAATTTCTGCCTTTTTGACTCTAAATAAGTGGAATTTCTGTCTTTCTCCCCCAAAACAAAGGGAATTTCTGTCTTTTTTGTTCCAAAATAAGAAAAAATTTTTACTTATTACCCTGAAGTAAGTGAAATTTCTGCAATTTTGCAACAAAATAAGGGAAATTTCTTCCTTTATGCCCCCAAAAAAGGGGAATTTCAGCCATTTTTCCTCAAAATAAAGGGAACTTCTGCATTTTTGCCACAAAATATAAGGAATTTCTGCTTTTTTGCCCCAAAATAAGGAAAATTTCTGCCTTTTTTTCCTGAAATAAGTGAAATTTCTGCAATTTTGCCCCAAAATAAGTGAAATTTCTGCAATTTTGCCCCAAATTAAGGGAAATTTCTGCCATTTTGTACCAAAATAAAAGAAATTTTTGCCTTTTTGCTTCCAAATAAGAAAATTTCTGCTTATTTTTTTTCTGAAATAAATGAAATTTCTGAAATTTTGCCCCAAAATAATTGAAATTTCTACAATTTTGCCCCAAAATAAGTGAAATTTCTGGAATTTTGCCCCAAAATAAGTGGAATTTCTGAGTTTTGACCCAAAATAAGGAGAATTTCTGTCTTTTTGCCCCAACATATAGGGAATTTCTGCCTTTTTGCCCCACAATTAGGGGAATTTCTGCAATTTTGCTCCAAAATACGGGAAATTTCTGCCTTTTTGCCCAAAAATAAGAAGAATGCATACCTTTTTTCCATAAAAAAGGGAAATTTCTTCATTTTTTCCCCAAATAAGAGGAATTTCTGCATTTTTGACTCTAAATAAGTGGAATTTCTGTCTTTCTCTCCCAAAACAAAGGGAATTTCTGTCTTTTTTGTTCCAAAAAAAGAAAAAATTCTTACTTATTACCCTGAAGTAAGTGAAATTTCTGCAATTTTGCAACAAAATAAGAGAAATTTCTGCCTTTTTGCCCCCAAATAAGGGGAATTTCAGCCATTTTACCTCAAAATAAAGGGAACTTCTGCATTTTTGCCACAAAATATAAGGAATTTCTGCCTTTTTGCCCCAAAATAAGGAAAATTTCTGCCTTTATTCCCTGAAACAAGTGAAATACCTGCAATTTTGCCCCAAAATAAGTGAAATTTCTGCAATTTTGCCCCAAATTAAGGGAAATTTCTGCCATTTTGTACCAAAATAAAAGAAATTTCTGCCTTTTTGCTTCCAAATAAGAAAATTTCTGCTTATTTTTTTTCTGAAATAAATGAAATTTCTGAAATTTTGCCCCAAAATAAGTGAAATTTCTACAATTTTGCCCCAAAATAAGTGAAATTTCTGGAATTTCGCCCCAAAATAAGTGGAATTTCTGAGTTTTGACCCAAAATAAGGAGAATTTCTGTCTTTTTGCCCCAACATATAGGGAATTTCTGCCTTTTTGCCCCACAATTAGGGGAATTTCTGCAATTTTGCTCCAAAATACAGGGAATTTCTGCCTTTTTGCCCAAAAATAAGAAGAATGCATACCTTTTTGCCATAAAAAGGGAAATTTCTTCATTTTTTCCCCAAATAAGAGGAATTTCTGCATTTTTGACTCTAAATAAGTAGAATTTCTGTCTTTTTCTCCCAAAACAAAGAAATTTCTGTCCTTTTAGCCCCAAAATAAAGAAAATTTCTGACTTATTACCCTGAAATAAGTGAAATTTCTGCAATTTTGCCCCAAAATAAGGGAAATTTCTGCGTATTTGCCCCCAAATAAGGGGAATTTCAGCCTTTTTACCTCAAAATAAGGGGAATTTCTGGATTTTTGCCACAAAATATTAGGAATTTCTGCCTTTTTGCCCCAAAATAAGGAAAATTTCTGCCTTTTTTCCCTGAAATAAGTGAAATTTCTGCAATTTTGCCCCAAAATAAGTGAAATTTCTGCAATTTTGCCCCAAAATAATGGAAATTTCTGGAATATTGCCCCAAAATAAGTGGAATTTCTGAGTTTTGCCCCAAAATAAGAAGAATTTCTGTCTTTTTGCCCTAACATATAGGGAATTTCTGCCTTTTTGCCCCACAATTAGGGGAATTTCTGCAATTTTGCTCCAAAATATGGGGAATTTCTGCCTTTTGCCCGATAATAAGAAGAATGCATACCTTTTTGCCATAAAAAAGGGAAATTTTTGCAATTTTGCTCCAAAATAAGGGAAATTTCTGCTTTTTTGCCTCTAAATATGTGGAATTTCTGTCTTTTTCACCGAAAACAAAGGGAATTTCTGTCGTTTTTGCCCCAAAATAAGGAAAATTTCTGCCTTTTTGCCCCCAAATAAGGGGAATATCAGCCTTTTTACCTCAAAATAAGGGGAATTTCTGCATTTTTGCCACAAAATAGTAGGAATTTCTGATTTTTGCCCAAAAATAAGGAAAATTTCTGCCTTTTTTCCCTGAAATAATTGAATTTTCTGCAATTTTGCCCCAAAATAAGTGAAATTTCTGCAATTTTGCCCCAAAATAAGGGAAATTTCTGGAATTTTGCCCCAAAATAAAAGAAATTTCTGCTTTTTGACTCCAAATAAGGGGAATTTCAGCCTTTTTACCTCAAAATAAGGGGAATTTCTGCATTTTTGCCCCAAAATATGGGAAATTTCTGCCTTTTTGCCCCAAATTAAGAAAAATTTTTGCAATTTTGTACCAAAATAAAAGAAATTTCTGCCTTTTTGCCCCAAAATAAGAAAATTTTGCTTTTTTTCTGAAATAAATGAAATTTCTGCAATTTTGCCTCAAAATAAGTTAAATTTCTGAATTTTGCCCTAAAATAAGGAGAATTTCTGTCTTTTTGACCCAACATATAGTGAATTTATGCCTTTTTGCACCACAATTAGGGGAATGTCTGCAATTTTGCTCCAAAATACGGGGAATTTCTGCCTTTTTGCCCGAAAATAAGAATGCATACCTTTTTGCCATAAAAAAGGAAAATTTCTTCATTTTTGCTCCAAAATAAGGGGAATTTCTGCCTTTTTGACTCTAAATAAGTGGAATTTCTGTCTTTCTCCCCCAAAACAAAGGGAATTTCTGTCTTTTTTGTTCCAAAATAAGAAAAAATTTTTACTTATTACCCTGAAGTAAGTGAAATTTCTGCAATTTTGCAACAAAATAAGGGAAATTTCTGCCTTTATGCCCCCAAAAAAGGGGAATTTCAGCCATTTTTCCTCAAAATAAAGGGAACTTCTGCATTTTTGCCACAAAATATAAGGAATTTCTGCTTTTGCCCCAAAATAAGGAAAATTTCTGCCTTTTTTCCCTGAAATAAGTGAAATTTCTGCAATTTTGCCCCAAAATAAGTGAAATTTCTGCAATTTTGCCCCAAATTAAGGGAAATTTCTGCCATTTTGTACCAAAATAAAAGAAATTTCTGCCTTTTTGCTTCCAAATAAGAAAATTTCTGCTTATTTTTTTTCTGAAATAAATGAAATTTCTGAAATTTTGCCCCAAAATAAGTGAAATTTCTACAATTTTGCCCCAAAATAAGTGAAATTTCTGGAATTTTGCCCCAAAATAAGTGGAAATTCTGAGTTTTGACCCAAAATAAGGAGAATTTCTGTCTTTTTGCCCCAACATATAGGGAATTTCTGCCTTTTTGCCCCACAATTAGGGGAATTTCTGCAATTTTGCTCCAAAATACAGGGAATTTCTGCCTTTTTGCCCAAAAATAAGAAGAATGCATACCTTTTTGCCATAAAAAGGGAAATTTCTTCATTTTTTCCCCAAATAAGAGGAATTTCTGCATTTTTGACTCTAAATAAGTAGAATTTCTGTCTTTTTCTCCCAAAACAAAGAAATTTCTGTCCTTTTAGCCCCAAAATAAAGAAAATTTCTGACTTATTACCCTGAAATAAGTGAAATTTCTGCAATTTTGCCCCAAAATAAGGGAAATTTCTGCGTATTTGCCCCCAAATAAGGGGAATTTCAGCCTTTTTACCTCAAAATAAGGGGAATTTCTGGATTTTTGCCACAAAATATTAGGAATTTCTGCCTTTTTGCCCCAAAATAAGGAAAATTTCTGCCTTTTTTCCCTGAAATAAGTGAAATTTCTGCAATTTTGCCCCAAAATAAGTGAAATTTCTGCAATTTTGCCCCAAAATAATGGAAATTTCTGGAATATTGCCCCAAAATAAGTGGAATTTCTGAGTTTTGCCCCAAAATAAGAAGAATTTCTGTCTTTTTGCCCTAACATATAGGGAATTTCTGCCTTTTTGCCCCACAATTAGGGGAATTTCTGCAATTTTGCTCCAAAATATGGGGAATTTCTGCCTTTTGCCCGATAATAAGAAGAATGCATACCTTTTTGCCATAAAAAAGGGAAATTTTTGCAATTTTGCTCCAAAATAAGGGAAATTTCTGCTTTTTTGCCTCTAAATATGTGGAATTTCTGTCTTTTTCACCGAAAACAAAGGGAATTTCTGTCGTTTTTGCCCCAAAATAAGGAAAATTTCTGCCTTTTTGCCCCCAAATAAGGGGAATATCAGCCTTTTTACCTCAAAATAAGGGGAATTTCTGCATTTTTGCCACAAAATATTAGGAATTTCTGATTTTTGCCCAAAAATAATGAAAATTTCTGCCTTTTTTCCCTGAAATAATTGAATTTTCTGCAATTTTGCCCCAAAATAAGTGAAATTTCTGCAATTTTGCCCCAAAATAAGGGAAATTTCTGGAATTTTGCCCCAAAATAAGAGAAATTTCTGCTTTTTGACTCCAAATAAGGGGAATTTCAGCCTTTTTACCTAAAAATAAGGGGAATTTCTGCATTTTTGCCCCAAAATATGGGAAATTTCTGCCTTTTTGCCCCAAATTAAGAAAAATTTTTGCAATTTTGTACCAAAATAAAAGAAATTTCTGCCTTTTTGCCCCAAAATAAGAAAATTTTGCTTTTTTTCTGAAATAAATGAAATTTCTGCAATTTTGCCTCAAAATAAGTTAAATTTCTGAATTTTGCCCTAAAATAAGGAGAATTTCTGTCTTTTTGACCCAACATATAGTGAATTTATGCCTTTTTGCACCACAATTAGGGGAATGTCTGCAATTTTGCTCCAAAATACGGGGAATTTCTGCCTTTTTGCCCGAAAATAAGAATGCATACCTTTTTGCCATAAAAAAGGAAAATTTCTTCATTTTTGCTCCAAAATAAGGGGAATTTCTGCCTTTTTGACTCTAAATAAGTGGAATTTCTGTCTTTCTCCCCCAAAACAAAGGGAATTTCTGTCTTTTTTGTTCCAAAATAAGAAAAAATTTTTACTTATTACCCTGAAGTAAGTGAAATTTCTGCAATTTTGCAACAAAATAAGGGAAATTTCTGCCTTTATGCCCCCAAAAAAGGGGAATTTCAGCCATTTTTCCTCAAAATAAAGGGAACTTCTGCATTTTTGCCACAAAATATAAGGAATTTCTGCTTTTGCCCCAAAATAAGGAAAATTTCTGCCTTTTTTCCCTGAAATAAGTGAAATTTCTGCAATTTTGCCCCAAAATAAGTGAAATTTCTGCAATTTTGCCCCAAATTAAGGGAAATTTCTGCCATTTTGTACCAAAATAAAAGAAATTTCTGCCTTTTTGCTTCCAAATAAGAAAATTTCTGCTTATTTTTTTTCTGAAATAAATGAAATTTCTGAAATTTTGCCCCAAAATAAGTGAAATTTCTACAATTTTGCCCCAAAATAAGTGAAATTTCTGGAATTTTGCCCCAAAATAAGTGGAATTTCTGAGTTTTGACCCAAAATAAGGAGAATTTCTGTCTTTTTGCCCCAACATATAGGGAATTTCTGCCTTTTTGCCCCACAATTAGGGGAATTTCTGCAATTTTGCTCCAAAATACGGGAAATTTCTGCCTTTTTGCCCAAAAATAAGAAGAATGCATACCTTTTTTCCATAAAAAAGGGAAATTTCTTCATTTTTTCCCCAAATAAGAGGAATTTCTGCATTTTTGACTCTAAATAAGTGGAATTTCTGTCTTTCTCTCCCAAAACAAAGGGAATTTCTGTCTTTTTTGTTCCAAAAAAAGAAAAAATTCTTACTTATTACCCTGAAGTAAGTGAAATTTCTGCAATTTTGCAACAAAATAAGAGAAATTTCTGCCTTTTTGCCCCCAAATAAGGGGAATTTCAGCCATTTTACCTCAAAATAAAGGGAACTTCTGCATTTTTGCCACAAAATATAAGGAATTTCTGCCTTTTTGCCCCAAAATAAGGAAAATTTCTGCCTTTATTCCCTGAAACAAGTGAAATACCTGCAATTTTGCCCCAAAATAAGTGAAATTTCTGCAATTTTGCCCCAAATTAAGGGAAATTTCTGCCATTTTGTACAAAAATAAAAGAAATTTCTGCCTTTTTGCTTCCAAATAAGAAAATTTCTGCTTATTTTTTTTCTGAAATAAATGAAATTTCTGAAATTTTGCCCCAAAATAAGTGAAATTTCTACAATTTTGCCCCAAAATAAGTGAAATTTCTGGAATTTTGCCCCAAAATAAGTGGAATTTCTGAGTTTTGACCCAAAATAAGGAGAATTTCTGTCTTTTTGCCCCAACATATAGGGAATTTCTGCCTTTTTGCCCCACAATTAGGGGAATTTCTGCAATTTTGCTCCAAAATACAGGGAATTTCTGCCTTTTTGCCCAAAAATAAGAAGAATGCATACCTTTTTGCCATAAAAAGGGAAATTTCTTCATTTTTTCCCCAAATAAGAGGAATTTCTGCATTTTTGACTCTAAATAAGTAGAATTTCTGTCTTTTTCTCCCAAAACAAAGAAATTTCTGTCCTTTTAGCCCCAAAATAAAGAAAATTTCTGACTTATTACCCTGAAATAAGTGAAATTTCTGCAATTTTGCCCCAAAATAAGGGAAATTTCTGCGTATTTGCCCCCAAATAAGGGGAATTTCAGCCTTTTTACCTCAAAATAAGGGGAATTTCTGGATTTTTGCCACAAAATATTAGGAATTTCTGCCTTTTTGCCCCAAAATAAGGAAAATTTCTGCCTTTTTTCCCTGAAATAAGTGAAATTTCTGCAATTTTGCCCCAAAATAAGTGAAATTTCTGCAATTTTGCCCCAAAATAATGGAAATTTCTGGAATATTGCCCCAAAATAAGTGGAATTTCTGAGTTTTGCCCCAAAATAAGAAGAATTTCTGTCTTTTTGCCCTAACATATAGGGAATTTCTGCCTTTTTGCCCCACAATTAGGGGAATTTCTGCAATTTTGCTCCAAAATATGGGGAATTTCTGCCTTTTGCCCGATAATAAGAAGAATGCATACCTTTTTGCCATAAAAAAGGGAAATTTTTGCAATTTTGCTCCAAAATAAGGGAAATTTCTGCTTTTTTGCCTCTAAATATGTGGAATTTCTGTCTTTTTCACCGAAAACAAAGGGAATTTCTGTCGTTTTTGCCCCAAAATAAGGAAAATTTCTGCCTTTTTGCCCCCAAATAAGGGGAATATCAGCCTTTTTACCTCAAAATAAGGGGAATTTCTGCATTTTTGCCACAAAATAGTAGGAATTTCTGATTTTTGCCCAAAAATAAGGAAAATTTCTGCCTTTTTTCCCTGAAATAATTGAATTTTCTGCAATTTTGCCCCAAAATAAGTGAAATTTCTGCAATTTTGCCCCAAAATAAGGGAAATTTCTGGAATTTTGCCCCAAAATAAGAGAAATTTCTGCTTTTTGACCCCAAATAAGGGGAATTTCAGCCTTTTTACCTCAAAATAAGGGGAATTTCTGCATTTTTGCCCCAAAATATGGGAAATTTCTGCCTTTTTGCCCCAAATTAAGAAAAATTTCTGCAATTTTGTACCAAAATAAAAGAAATTTCTGCCTTTTTGCCCCAAAATAAGAAAATTTTGCTTTTTTTCTGAAATAAATGAAATTTCTGCAATTTTGCCTCAAAATAAGTTAAATTTCTGAATTTTGCCCTAAAATAAGGAGAATTTCTGTCTTTTTGACCCAACATATAGTGAATTTATGCCTTTTTGCACCACAATTAGGGGAATGTCTGCAATTTTGCTCCAAAATACGGGGAATTTCTGCCTTTTTGCCCGAAAATAAGAATGCATACCTTTTTGCCATAAAAAAGGAAAATTTCTTCATTTTTGCTCCAAAATAAGGGGAATTTCTGCCTTTTTGACTCTAAATAAGTGGAATTTCTGTCTTTCTCCCCCAAAACAAAGGGAATTTCTGTCTTTTTTGTTCCAAAATAAGAAAAAATTTTTACTTATTACCCTGAAGTAAGTGAAATTTCTGCAATTTTGCAACAAAATAAGGGAAATTTCTGCCTTTATGCCCCCAAAAAAGGGGAATTTCAGCCATTTTTCCTCAAAATAAAGGGAACTTCTGCATTTTTGCCACAAAAT
Source organism: Micromys minutus (assembly GCF_963924665.1). Taxonomy (NCBI): domain Eukaryota; kingdom Metazoa; phylum Chordata; class Mammalia; order Rodentia; family Muridae; genus Micromys; species Micromys minutus. Next base: position 1,534,603 of record NW_027667727.1, read on the forward strand.
ATAAGGAATTTCTGCTTTTGCCCCAAAATAAGGAAAATTTCTGCCTTTTTTCCCTGAAATAAGTGAAATTTCTGCAATTTTGCCCCAAAATAAGTGAAATTTCTGCAATTTTGCCCCAAATTAAGGGAAATTTCTGCCATTTTGTACCAAAATAAAAGAAATTTCTGCCTTTTTGCTTCCAAATAAGAAAATTTCTGCTTATTTTTTTTCTGAAATAAATGAAATTTCTGAAATTTTGCCCCAAAATAAGTGAAATTTCTACAATTTTGCCCCAAAATAAGTGAAATTTCTGGAATTTTGCCCCAAAATAAGTGGAATTTCTGAGTTTTGACCCAAAATAAAAAGAATTCCTGTCTTTTTGCCCCAACATATAGGGAATTTCTGCCTTTTGCCCCACAATTAGGGGAATTTCTGCAATTTTGCTCCAAAATACGGGGAATTTCTGCCTTTTTGCCCAAAAATAAGAAGAATGCATACCTTTTTGCCATAAAAAAGGGAAATTTCTTCATTTTTTCCCCAAATAAGAGGAATTTCTGCATTTTACTCTAAATAAGTAGAATTTCTGTCTTTTTCTTTCAAAACAAAGAAAATTTCTGTCCTTTTAGCCCCAAAATAAAGAAAATTTCTGACTTATTACCCTGAAATAAGTGAAATTTCTGCAATTTTGCCCCAAAATAAGGGAAATTTCTGTGTATTTGCCCCCAAATAAGGGGAATTTCAGCCTTTTTACCTCAAAATAAGGGGAATTTCTGGATTTTTGCCACATAATATTAGGAATTTCTGCCTTTTTGCCCCAAAATAAGGAAAATTTCTGCCTTTTTTCCCTGAAATAAGTGAAATTTCTGCAATTTTGCCCCAAAATAAGTGAAATTTCTGCAATTTTACCCCAAAATAATGGAAATTTCTGGAATTTTGCCCCAAAATAAGTGGAATTTCTGAGTTTTGCCCCAAAATAAGAATTTCTGTCTTTTTGCCCTAACATATAGGGAATTTCTGCCTTTTTGCCCCACAATTAGGGGAATTTCTGCAATTTTGCTCCAAAATACGGGGAATTTCTGCGTATTTGCCCCCAAATAAGGGGAATTTCAGCCTTTTTACCTCAAAATAAGGGGAATTTCTGCCTTTTTGCCCGATAATAAAAAGAATGCATACCTTTTTGCCATAAAAAAGGTAAATTTTTGCAATTTTGCTCCAAAGTAAGGGAAATTTCTGCTTTTTTGCCTCTAAATATGTGGAATTTCTGTCTTTTTCCCCGAAAACAAAGGGAATTTCTGTCTTTTTTGCCCCAAAATAAGGAAAATTTTAGCCTTTTTGCCCCCAAAGAAGGGGAATATCAGCCTTTTTACCTCAAAATAAGGGGAATTTCTGCATTTTTGCACCAAATAAGAGAAATTTCTGCTTTTTGACCCCAAATAAGGGGAATTTCAGCCTTTTTACCTCAAAATAAGAGGAATTTCTGCATTTTTGCGCCAAAATAAGGGAAATTTCTGCCTTTTTGCCCCAAATTAAGAAAAATTTCTGCAATTTTGTACCAAAATAAAAGAAATTTCTGCCTTTTTGCCCCAAAATAAGAAAATTTTGCTATTTTTCTGAAATAAATGAAATTTCTGCAATTTTGCCTCAAAATAAGTTAAATTTCTGAATTTTGCCCTAAAATAAGGAGAATTTCTGTCTTTTTGCCCCAACATATAGGGAATTTTGGCCTTTTTGCACCACAATTAGGGGAATGTCTGCAATTTTGCCCCAAAATACGGGGAATTTCTGCCTTTTTGCCCGAAAATAAGAATGCATACCTTTTTGCCATAAACAAGGAAAATTTCTTCATTTTTACTCCAAAATAAGGGGAATTTCTACCTTTTTGACTCTAAATAAGTGGAGTTTCTGTATTTTTCCCCCAAAACAAAGGGAATTTCTGTCTTTTTTGTTTCAAAATAAGGAAAATTTCTGAATTATTACCTTGAAGTAACTGAAATTTCTAAAATTTTGCCCCAAAAAAGGGAAATTTCTGCCTTTTTACCTCAAAATAAGAGGAATTTCTGCATTTTTGCCACAAAATATTAGGAATTTCTGCCTTTTTGCCCCAAAATAAGGAAAATTTCTGCCTTTTTTCCCTGAAATAAATGAAATTTCTGCAATTTTGCCCCAAAATAAGTGAAATTTCTGCAATTTTGCCCCAAAATAAGGAAAATTTCTGCAATTTTGTACCATAATAAAAGATATTTCTGCCTTTTTTATTCCAAATAGGAAAATTTCTGCTTTTTTTTCTGAAATAAGTGAAATTTCTGAAATTTTGGCCCAAAATAAGTGAAATTTCTGGAATTATGCCCCAAATTAAGTGGAATTTTGAGTTTTGACCCACAATAAGGAGAATTTCTGTCTTTTTGCCCTAACATATAGGGAATTTCTGCCTTTTTTCCCCACAATTAGGGGAATTTCTGCAATTTTGCTCCAAAATACGGGGAATTTCTGCCTTTTTGCCCGATAATAAGAAGAATGCATACCTTTTTGCCATAAAAAAGGTAAATTTTTGCAATTTTGCTCCAAGGTAAGGGAAATTTCTGCTTTTTTGCCTCTAAATATGTGGAATTTCTGTCTTTTTCCCCGAAAACAAAGGGAATTTCTGTCTTTTTTGCCTCAAAATAAAAAAAATTTCTGCCTTTTTGCCCCCAAAGAAGGGGAATATCAGCCTTTTTACCTCAAAATAAGGGGAATTTCTGCATTTTTTTCCACAAAATATTAGGAATTTCTGTTTTTTTGCCCAAAAATAAGGAAAATTTCTGCCTATTTTCCCTGAAATAAGTGAATTTTCTGCAATTTTGCTCCAAAATAAGTGAAATTACTGCAATTTTGCCCCAAAATAAGGGAAATTTCTGGAATTTTGCACCAAATAAGAGAAATTTCTGCTTTTTGACCCCAAATAAGGGGAACTTCAGCCTTTTACCTCAATATAAGAGGAATTTCTGCATTTTTGCCCCAAAATATGGGAAATATCTGCCTTTTTGCCCCAAATTAAGAAATATTTCTGCAATTTTGTACGAAAATAAAAGAAATTTCTGCCTTTTTGCCCCAAAATAAGAAAATTTTGCTTTTTTTCTGAAATAAATGAAATTTCTGCAATTTTGCCTCAAAATAAGTTAAATTTCTGAATTTTGCCCTAAAATAAGGAGAATTTCTGTCTTTTTGCCCCAACATATAGCCAATTTCTGCCTTTTTGCCCCACAATTAGGGGAATGTCTGCAATTTTGCTCCAAAATACGGGGAATTTCTGCCTTTTTGCCCGAAAATAAGAAGAATGCATAACTTTTTGCCATAAAAAAGGGAAATTTCTTCATTTTTGCTCCAAAATAATGGGAATTTCTGCCTTTTTGACTCTAAATAAGTGGAATTTCTGTCTTTCTTCCCCAAAACAAAGAGAATTTCTGTCTTTTTTGTTCCAAAATAAGAAAAATTTCTTACTTATTACCCTGAAGTAAGTGAAATTTCTGCAATTTTGCAACAAAATAAGGGAAATTTCTGCTTTTTTGCCCCCAAATAAGGGGAATTTCAGCCATCTTACCTCAAAATAAGGGGAATTTCTGCATTTTTGCCACAAAATATAAGGAATTTCTGCCTTTTTGCCCCAAAATAAGGAAAATTTCTGCCTTTTTTCCCTGAAATAAGTGAAATTTCTGCAATTTTGCCCCAAATTAAGAAAAATTTCTGCAATTTTGTACCAAAATAAAAGAAATTTCTGCATTTTTGCTTCCAAATAAGAAAATTTCTGCTTTTTTTTCTGAAATAAGTGAAATTTCTGAAATTTTTCCCCAAAATAAGTGAAATTTCTACTATTTTGCCCCAAAATAAGTGAAATTTCTGGAATTTTGCCCCAAAATTAGTGGAATTTCTGAGTTTTGACACAAAATAAGGAGAATTTCTGTCTTTTTGCCCCAACATATAGGGAATATCTGCCTTTTTGCCCCACAATTAGGGGAATTTCTGCAATTTTGCTCCAAAATACGGGGAATTTCTGCCTTTTTGCTCAAAAATAAGAAGAATGCATACCTTTTTGCCATAAAAAAAGAAAATTTCTTCATTTTTGCTCCAAAATAAGGGGAATTTCTGCTTTTATGCCTCTAAATATGTGGAATTTCTGTCTTTGTCCCCCAAAACAAAGGGAATTTGTGTCCTTTTTGCACCAAAATAAGGGAAATTTCTGACTTATTAACCTGAAATAAGTGAAATTTCTGCAATTTTGCTCCAAAATAAGGGAAATTTCTGCTTTTTTGCATCTAAATAAGTGGAATTTCTGTCTTTTTTCCCCAAAACAAAGGGAATTTCTGTCTTTTTGCCCGAAAATAAAGAAAATTTCTGACTTATTACCCTGAAATAAGTGAAATTTCTGCAATTTTGCCCCAACATAAGAGAAATTTCTGCCTTTTTGCCCCCAAATAAGGGGAATTTCAGCCTTGTTACCTCAAAATAAAAAGAATTTCTGCATTTTTGCCCCAAAATATGGAAAATTTCTGCATTTTTGCCCAAAATAAGAAAAATTTTTGCAATTTTGTACCAAAATAAAAAAAATTTCTGCCTTTTTGCCACAAAATAAGAAAATTTCTGCTTTTTTTCCCTGAAATAAGTGAAATTTCTGCAATTTTGCCCCAAAATAAGTGAAATTTCTGCAATTTTGCCCCAAAATAAGGAAAATTTCTGTAATTTTGCCCCAAAATAAGTGGAAATTCTGAGTTTTGCCCCAAAATAAGGAGGATTTCTGTTTTTTTGCCCCAACATATAGGAAATTTCTGCCTTTTTGCCCCACAATTAGGGGAATTTCTGCAATTTTGCTCCAAAATATGGGGAATTTCTGCCTTTTTGCTCAAAAATAAGAAGAATGCATACCTTTTTGCCATAAAAAAGGAAAATTACTTCATTTTGGCTCCAAAATATGGGGAATTTCTGCTTTTATGCCTCTAAATATGTGGAATTTTTGTCTTTATCCCCCAAAACAAAGGGAATTTCTGTCCTTTTTGCCCCAAAATAAGGGAAATTTCTGCCTTTTTGACCCCAAATAAGGGGAATTTCAGCCTTTTTACCTCAAAATAAGGGGAATTTCTGCATTGTTGCCACAAAATATTAGGAATTTCTGCTTTTTTGCCCCAAAATAAGGAAAATTTCTGCCTTTTTTTCTGAAATAAGTGAAATTTCTGCAATTTTGCCCCAAAATAAGTGAAATTTCTGCAATTTTGCCCCAAAATAAGGAAAATTTCTGCAATTTTGTACCAAAATAAAAGAAATTTCTGCCTTTTTGCTTCCAAATAAAAAAATTTCTGCTTTTTTTTCTGAAATAAGTGAAATTTCTGAAATTTTGCCTCAAAATAAGTGAAATTTCTACTATTTTGACTTAAAATAAGTGAAATTTCTTGAATTTTGCCCCAAAATAAGTGGAATTTCTGAGTTTTGACCCAAAATAAGGAGAATTTGTGTCTTTTTGCCTCAACATATAGGGAATTTCTGCCTTTTTACCCCACAATTAGGGGATTTTCTGCAATTTTGCTCCAAAATACGGGGAATTTCTGCCTTTTTGCCCGAAAATAATAAGAATGCATACCTTTTTGCCATAAAACAGGGAAATTTCTTCATTTTTGCTCTAGAATAAGGGGAATTTCTGCCTTTTTGACTCTAAATAAGTGGAATTTCTGTCTTTTCCCCCAAAACAAAGGGAATTTCTGTCTTTATTGTTTCAAAATAAAGAAAATTTCTGAATTATTACCCTGAAGTAAGTGAAATTTCTGCCTTTTTGCCCCCAAAAAAGGGGGAATTTCAGCCTTTTTACCCCAAAATAAGGGGAATTTCTGCATTTTTGCCACAAAATATTAGGAATTTCTGTTTTTTCCCCAAAATAAGGAAAATTTCTGCCTTTTTCCCTGAAATAAATGAAATTTTTGCAATTTTGCCCCAAAATAACTGAAATTTCTGCAATTTTGCCCCAAAATAAAAGAAATTTCTGCAATTTTGTACCAAAATAAAAGATATTTCCGCCTTTTTGCTTCCAAATAAAAAAAATTTCTGCTTTTTTTTCTGAAATAAGTGAAATTTCTGAAATTTTGCCACAAAATAATTGAAATTTCTACAATTTTGCCCCAAAATAAGTGAAATTTCTGGAATTTTGCCCCAAATTAAGTGGAATTTCTGAGTTTTGACCCACAATAAGAAAAATTTCTGTCTTTTTGCCCCAACATATAGAGAATTTCTGCCTTTTTGCCCCACAATTAGGGGAATTTCTGCAATTTTGCTCCAAAATACAGGGAATTTCTGCCTTTTTGCCCGAAAATAAAAAGAATGCATACCTTTTTGCCATAAAAAATGGAAATTTCTTCATTTTTGCTCCAAAATAAGGGGAATTTCTGCTTTTTTGCCTCTAAATAAGTTGAATTTCTGTCTTTTTTCCCCAAAACAAAGGGAATTTCTGTCTTTTTTGCTCCAAAATAAAAAAATTCTGACTTATTACCCTGAAATAAGTGAAATTTCTGCAATTTTGACACAAAATAAGGGAAATTTCTGCCTTTTTGTCCCCAAATAAAGGGAATTTCAGCCTTTTTACCTCAAAATATGGGGAATTTCTGCATTTTTGCCACAAAATATTAGGAATTTCTGCCTTTTTGCCCTAAAATAAAGAAAATTTCTGCATTTTTCCCTGAAATAAGTGAAAGTTCTGCATTTTTGCCCCAAAATATGGGAAATTTCTGCAATTTTGCCCCAAAATAAGAAAAATTTCAGCAATTTTGTACCAAAATATAAGAAAAATCAGACTTTTTGCCCCAAAATAAAAAATTTCTGCTTTTTTTCTGAAATAAGTGAAATTTCTGCAATTTTGCCCCAAAATAAGTGAAATTTCTGAGTTTTGCCCCTAAATAAGAAGAATTTCTGTCTTTTTGCCCCAACATATAGGGAATTTCTGCCTTTTTGCCCCTCATTTAGGGGAATTTCTGCAATTTTGCTGCAAAATACGGGGAATTTCTGCCTTTTTGCCCCCAAATAAGGGAAATTTCAGCCTTTTTACCTCAAAATAAGTGGAATTTTTGCATTTTTGCCGCATAATATGGAAAATTTCTGCCTTTTTGCCACAAAATAAGAAAATTTCTTCTTTTTTTCCCTGAAATAAGTGAAATTTCTGAAATTTTGCCCCAAAATAAGTAAAATTTCTACAATTTTGCCCCAAAATAAGTGAAATTTCTTGAATTTTGCCCCAAATTAAGTGGAATTTCTGAGTTTTGACCCACAATAAGGAAAATTTCTGTCTTTTTGCCCCAACATATACGAAATTTCTGCCTTTTTGCCCCACAATTAGGGGAATTTCTGCAATTTTGGTCCAAAATACGGGGAAGTTCTGCCTTTTTGCCCGAAAATAAGAAGAATGCATACCTTTTTTACATATAAAAGAAAAATTTCTGCAATTTTGCTCCAAATTAAGAGAAATTTCTGGTTTTGCCTCTAAATAAGTGGAATTTCTGTCTTTTCCCCCAAAACAAAGGGAATTTCTGTCTTTTTGCCCCTAAATAAAAAAAAATTTCTGACTTATTACCCTGAAATAAGTGAAATTTCTGCAATATTGCCCCAACATAAGAGAAATTTCTGCCTATTTGCCCAAAATAAGAAAAATTTCTGCAATTTTGTACCAAAATGAAAAAAAATTTCTGCCTTTTTGCCACAAAATAAGAAAATTTCTGCTTTTTTTCCCTGAAATAAGTGAAATTTCTGCAATTTTGCCACAAAATAAGTGAAATTTCTGCAATTTTGCCCCAAAATAAGGGAAATTTCTGGAATTTTGCCCCAAAATAAGTGGAAATTCTGAGTTTTGCCACAAAATAAGGAGGATTTCTGTCTTTTTGCCCCAACATATAGGAAATTTTTGCCTTTTTGCCCCAATATTAGGGGAATTTCTGCAATTTTGCTCCAAAATATGGGGAATTTCTGCCTTTTTGCTCAAAATAAGAAGAATGCATAACTTTTTGCCATAAAAAAGGAAAATTTCTTCATTTTTGCTCCAAAATAAGGGGAATTTCTGCTTTTATGCCTCTAAATATGTGGAATTTCTGTCTTTGTCCCCCAAAACAAAGGGAATTTCTGTCCTTTTTGCCCCAAAATAAGGGAAATTTGTGACTTATTACCCTGAAATAAGTGAAATTTCTGCAATTTTGACCCAAAATAAGGGAAATTTCTGCCTTTTTGCCCCCAAATAAAGGGAATTTCAGCCTTTTTACCTCAAAATAAGGGGAAATTCTGCATTTTTGCCACAAAATATTAGGAATTTCTGCCTTTTTGCCCCAAAATAAGGAAAATTTCTGCCTTTTTTCCCTGAAATAAGTGAAATTTCTGCAATTTTGCCCCAAAATAAGTGAAATTTCTGCAATTTTGCCCCAAAATAAAGAAAATTTCTGCAATTTTGTACCAAAATAAAAGAAATTTCTGCCTTTTTGCTTCCAAATAAGAAAATTTCTGCTTTTTTTCTGAAATTAGTGAAATTTCTGAAATTTTGCCTCAAAATAAGTGAAATTTCTACAATTTTGACTTAAAATAAGTGAAATTTCTTGAATTTAGCCCCAAAATAAGTGGAATTTCTGAGTTTTGACCCAAAATAAGGAGAATTTCTGTCTTTTTGCCTCAACATATAGGGAATTTCTGCCTTTTTGCCCCACAATTAGGGGAATTTCTGCAATTTTGCTCCAAAATAGGGGAATTTCTGCCTTTTTGCCCGAAAATAATAAGAATGCATACCTTTTTGCCATAAAAAAGGGAAATTTCTTCATTTTTGCTCCAAAATAAGGGGAATTTCTGCATTTTTGACTCTAAATAAGTGGAATTTCTGTCTTTTTCCCCCAAAACAAAGGGAATTTCTGTCTTTTTTGTTTCAAAATAAGGAAAATTTCTGAATTATTACCCTGAAGTAAGTGAAATTTCTGCCTTTTTGCCCCCAAATAAGGGGAATTTCAGCCTTTTTACCTCAAAATAAGGGGAATTTCTGCATTTTTGCCACGAAATATTAGGAATTTCTGCCTTTTTGCCCCATAATATAGAAAATTTCTGCCTTTTTCCCTGATATAAATGAAACTTTTGCAATTTTGCCCCAAAATAACTCAAATTTCTGCAATTTTGCCCCAAATAAAAGAAATTTCTGCAATTTTGTACCAAAATAAAAGATATTTCCGCCTTTTTGCTTCCAAATAAGAAAATTTCTGCTTTTTTTTCTGAAATAAGTGAAATTTCTGAAATTTTGCCACAAAATAAGTGAAATTTCTACAATTTTGCCCCAAAATAAGTGAAATTTCTGGAATTTTGCCCCAAATTAAGTGGAATTTCTGAGTTTTGACCCACAATAAGAAAAATTTCTGTCTTTTTGCCCCAACATATAGAAAATTTCTGCCTTTTTGCCCCACAATTAGGGGAATTTCTGCAATTTTGCTCCAAAATAGAGGGAATTTCTGCCTTTTTGCCCGAATATAAGAAGAATGATTACCTTTTTGCCACAAAAATGGGAAATTTCTCCATTTTTGCTTTAAAATAAAGAGAATTTCTGCTTTTTTGCCTCTAAATAAGTTGAATTTCTGTTTTTTTTCCCCAATACAAAGGGAATTTCTGTCTTTTTTGCCCCAAAATAAAAAAAAAATCTGACTTATTACCCTGAAATAAGTGAAATTTCTGCAATTTTGACCCAAAATAAAAAAAATTTCTGTCTTTTTGTCCCCAAATAATGGGAATTTAAGCCTTTTTACCTCAAAATAAGGGGAATTTCTGCATTTTTGCCACAAAATATTAGGAATTTCTGCCTTTTTGCCCCAAAATAAAGAAAATTTCTGCATTTTTCCCTGAAATAAATGAAAGTTCTCCATTTTTGCCCCAAAATAAGGAAAATTTCTGCAATTTTGTACCAAAATAAAAGAAATTTCTGCCTTTTTGCTTCCAAATAAGAAAATTTCTGCTTTTTTTCTGAAATAAGTGAAATTTCTGAAATTTTGCCTCAAAATAAGTGAAATTTCTACAATTTTGACTTAAAATAAGTGAAATTTCTTGAATTTAGCCCCAAAATAAGTGGAATTTCTGAGTTTTGACCCAAAATAAGGAGAATTTCTGTGTTTTGCCTCAACATATAGGGAATTTCTGCCTTTTTGCCCCACAATTAGGGGAATTTCTGCAATTTTGCTCCAAAATACGGGGAATTTCTGCCTTTTTGCCCGAAAATAAAAAGAATGCATACATTTTTGCCATAAAAAAGGGAAATTTCTTCATTTTTGCTCCAAAATAAGGGGATTTTCTGCTTTGTTGCCTCTAAATAAGTTGAATTTCTGTCTTTTTTCCCCAAAACAAAGGGAATTTCTGTCTTTTTTGCCCCAAAATAAAAAAATTCTGACTTATTACCCTGAAATAAGTGAAATTTCTGCAATTTTGACACAAAATAAGGGAAATTTCTGTCTTTTTGTCCCCAAATAAGGGGAATTTCAGCCTTTTTACCTCAAAATAAGGGGAATTTCTGCATTTTTGCCACAAAATATTAGGAATTTCTGCCTTTTTGCCCCAAAATAAAGAAAATTTCTGCATTTTTCCATGAAATAAATGAAAGTTCTGCATTTTTGCCCCAAAATATGGGAAATTTCTGCCTTTTTGCTCAAAATAAGAAAAATTTCTGCAATTTTGTACCAAAATGAAAAAAAAATTTCTGCCTTTTTGCCACAAAATAAGAAAATTTCTGCTTTTTTTCCCTGAAATAAGTGAAATTTCTGCAATTTTGCCACAAAATAAGTGAAATTTCTGCAATTTTGCCCCAAAATAAGGGAAATTTCTGGAATTTTGCCCCAAAATAAGTGGAAATTCTGAGTTTTGCCACAAAATAAGGAGGATTTCTGTCTTTTTGCCCCAACATATAGGAAATTTCTGCCTTTTTGCCCCACAATTAGGGGAATTTCTGCAATTTTGCTCCAAAATACGGGGAATTTCTGCCTTTTTGCTCAAAAATAAGAAGAATGCATAACTTTTTGCCATAAAAAAGGAAAATTTCTTCATTTTTGCTCCAAAATAAGGGGAATTTCTGCTTTTATGCCTCTAAATATGTGGAATTTCTGTCTTTGTCCCCCAAAACAAAGGGAATTTCTGTCCTTTTTGCCCCAAAGTAAGGGAAATTTGTGACTTATTACCCTGAAATAAGTGAAATTTCTGCAATTTTGACCCAAAATAAGGGAAATTTCTGCCTTTTTGCCCCCAAATAAAGGGAATTTCAGCCTTTTTACCTCAAAATAAGGGGAAATTCTGCATTTTTGCCACAAAATATTAGGAATTTCTGCCTTTTTGCCCCAAAATAAGGAAAATTTCTGCCTTTTTTCCCTGAAATAAGTGAAATTTCTGCAATTTTGCCCCAAAATAAGTGAAATTTCTGCAATTTTGCCCCAAAATAAAGAAAATTTCTGCAATTTTGTACCAAAATAAAAGAAATTTCTGCCTTTTTGCTTCCAAATAAGAAAATTTCTGCTTTTTTTCTGAAATTAGTGAAATTTCTGAAATTTTGCCTCAAAATAAGTGAAATTTCTACAATTTTGACTTAAAATAAGTGAAATTTCTTGAATTTAGCCCCAAAATAAGTGGAATTTCTGAGTTTTGACCCAAAATAAGGAGAATTTCTGTCTTTTTGCCTCAACATATAGGGAATTTCTGCCTTTTTGCCCCACAATTAGGGGAATTTCTGCAATTTTGCTCCAAAATACGGGGAATTTCTGCCTTTTTGCCCGAAAATAATAAGAATGCATACCTTTTTGCCATAAAAAAGGGAAATTTCTTCATTTTTGCTCCAAAATAAGGGGAATTTCTGCATTTTTGACTCTAAATAAGTGGAATTTCTGTCTTTTTCCCCCAAAACAAAGGGAATTTCTGTCTTTTTTGTTTCAAAATAAGGAAAATTTCTGAATTATTACCCTGAAGTAAGTGAAATTTCTGCCTTTTTGCCCCCAAATAAGGGGAATTTCAGCCTTTTTACCTCAAAATAAGTGGAATTTCTGCATTTTTGCCACAAAATATTAGGAATTTCTGCCTTTTTGCCCCATAATATAGAAAATTTCTGCCTTTTTCCCTGATATAAATGAAACTTTTGCAATTTTGCCCCAAAATAACTAAAATTTCTGCAATTTTGCCCCAAATAAAAGAAATTTCTGCAATTTTGTACCAAAATAAAAGATATTTCCGCCTTTTTGCTTCCAAATAAGAAAATTTCTGCTTTTTTTTCTGAAATAAGTGAAATTTCTGAAATTTTGCCACAAAATAAGTGAAATTTCTACAATTTTGCCCCAAAATAAGTGAAATTTCTGGAATTTTGCCCCAAATTAAGTGGAATTTCTGAGTTTTGACCCACAATAAGAAAAATTTCTGTCTTTTTGCCCCAACATATAGAAAATTTCTGCCTTTTTGCCCCACAATTAGGGGAATTTCTGCAATTTTACTCCAAAATAGAGGGAATTTCTGCCTTTTTGCCCGAAAATAAAAAGAATGCATACCTTTTTGCCATAAAAAAGGTAAATTTCTTCATTTTTGCTCCAAAATAAGGGGAATTTCTGCTTTTTTGCCTCTAAATAAGTTGAATTTCTGTTATTTTTCCCCAATACAAAGGGAATTTCTGTCTTTTTTGCCCCAAAATAAAAAAAAATCTGACTTATTACCCTGAAAAAAGTGAAATTTCTGCAATTTTGACCCAAAATAAGGGAAATTTCTGTCTTTTTGTCCCCAAATAATGGGAATTTAAGCCTTTTTACCTCAAAATAAGGGGAATTTCTGCATTTTTGCCACAAAATATTAGGAATTTCTGCCTTTTTGCCCCAAAATAAAGAAAATTTCTGCATTTTTCCCTGAAATAAATGAAAGTTCTCCATTTTTGCCCCAAAATAAGGAAAATTTCTGCAATTTTGTACCAAAATAAAAGAAATTTCTGCCTTTTTGCTTCCAAATAAGAAAATTTCTGCTTTTTTTCTGAAATAAGTGAAATTTCTGAAATTTTGCCTCAAAATAAGTGAAATTTCTACAATTTTGACTTAAAATAAGTGAAATTTCTTGAATTTAGCCCCAAAATAAGTGGAATTTCTGAGTTTTGACCCAAAATAAGGAGAATTTCTGTCTTTTTGCCTCAACATATAGGGAATTTCTGCCTTTTTGCCCCACAATTAGGGGAATTTCTGCAATTTTGCTCCAAAATACAGGGAATTTCTGCCTTTTTGCCCGAAAATAATAAGAATGCATACCTTTTTGCCATAAAAAAGGGAAATTTCTTCATTTTTGCTCCAAAATAAGGGGAATTTCTGCCTTTTTGACTCTAAATAAGTGGAATTTCTGTCTTTTTCCCCCAAAACAAAGGGAATTTCTGTCTTTTTTGTTTCAAAATAAGAAAAATTTCTGATTATTACACTGAAGTAAGTGAAATTTCTGCCTTTTTGCCCCCAAATAAGGGGAATTTCAACCTTTTTACCTCAAAATAAGGGGAATTTCTGCATTTTTGCCACAAAATATTAAGAATTTCTGCCTTTTTGCCCCATAATATAGAAAATTTCTGCCTTTTTCCCTGATATAAATGAAATTTTTGCAATTTTGCCCCAAAATAACTGAAATTTCTGCACTTTTGTCCTAAAATAAAAGAAATTTCTGCAATTTTGTACCAAAATAAAAGATATTTCTGCCTTTTTGCTTCCAAATAAAAAAAATTTTCTGCTTTTTTTTCTGAAATAAGTGAAATTTCTGAAATTTTGCCACAAAATAATTGAAATTTCTAAAATTTTGCCCCAAAATAAGTGAAATTTCTGGAATTTTGCCCCAAATTAAGTGGAATTTCTGAGTTTTGACCCACAATAAGAAAAATTTCTGTCTTTTTGCCCCAACATATAGAGAATTTCTGCCTTTTTGCCCCACAATTAGCGGAATTTCTGCAATTTTGCTCCAAAATACAGGGAATTTCTGCCTTTTTGCCCGAAAATAAAAAGAATGCATACATTTTTGCCATAAAAAAGGGAAATTTCTTCATTTTTGCTCCAAAATAAGGGGAATTTCTGCTTTGTTGCCTCTAAATAAGTTGAATTTCTGTCTTTTTTCCCCAAAACAAAGGGAATTTCTGTCTTTTTTGCCCCAAAATAAAAAAATTCTGACTTATTACCCTGAAATAAGTGAAATTTCTGCAATTTTGACACAAAATAAGGGAAATTTCTGTCTTTTTGTCCCCAAATAAGGGGAATTTCAGCCTTTTTACCTCAAAATAAGGGGAATTTCTGCATTTTTGCCACAAAATATTAGGAGTTTCTGCCTTTTTGCCCCAAAATAAAGAAAATTTCTGCATTTTTCCCTGAAATAAATGAAAGTTCTGCATTTTTGCCCCAAAATATGGGAAATTTCTGCCTTTTTGCCCAAAATAAGAAAAATTTCTGCAATTTTGTACCAAAATGAAAAAAAATTTCTGCCTTTTTGCCACAAAATAAGAAAATTTCTGCTTTTTTTCCCTGAAATAAGTGAAATTTCTGCAATTTTGCCACAAAATAAGTGAAATTTCTGCAATTTTGCCCCAAAATAAGGGAAATTTCTGGAATTTTGCCCCAAAATAAGTGGAAATTCTGAGTTTTGCCACAAAATAAGGAGGATTTCTGTCTTTTTGCCCCAACATATAGGAAATTTCTGCCTTTTTGCCCCACAATTAGGGGAATTTCTGCAATTTTGCTCCAAAATACGGGGAATTTCTGCCTTTTTGCTCAAAAATAAGAAGAATGCATAACTTTTTGCCATAAAAAAGGAAAATTTCTTCATTTTTGCTCCAAAATAAGGGGAATTTCTGCTTTTATGCCTCTAAATATGTGGAATTTCTGTCTTTTTTCCCCAAAACAAAGGGAATTTCTGTCTTTTTTGTTTCAAAATAAGGAAAATTTCTGAATTATTACCCTGAAGTAAGTGAAATTTCTGCCTTTTTGCCCCCAAATAAGGGGAATTTCAGCCTTTTTACCTCAAAATAAGGGGAATTTCTGCATTTTTGCCACAAAATATTAGGAATTTCTGCCTTTTTGCCCCATAATATAGAAAATTTCTGCCTTTTTCCCTGATATAAATGAAACTTTTGCAATTTTGCCCCAAAATAACTAAAATTTCTGCAATTTTGCCCCAAATAAAAGAAATTTCTGCAATTTTGTACCAAAATAAAAGATATTTCCGCCTTTTTGCTTCCAAATAAGAAAATTTCTGCTTTTTTTTCTGAAATAAGTGAAATTTCTGAAATTTTGCCACAAAATAAGTGAAATTTCTACAATTTTGCCCCAAAATAAGTGAAATTTCTGGAATTTTGCCCCAAATTAAGTGGAATTTCTGAGTTTTGACCCACAATAAGAAAAATTTCTGTCTTTTTGCCCCAACATATAGAAAATGTCTGCCTTTTTGCCCCACAATTAGGGGAATTTCTGCAATTTTGCTCCAAAATAGAGGGAATTTCTGCCTTTTTGCCCGAAAATAAAAAGAATGCATACCTTTTTGCCATAAAAAAGGTAAATTTCTTCATTTTTGCTCCAAAATAAGGGGAATATCTGCTTTTTTGCCTCTAAATAAGTTGAATTTCTGTTATTTTTCCCCAATACAAAGGGAATTTCTGTCTTTTTTGCCCCAAAATAAAAAAAAATCTGACTTATTACCCTGAAATAAGTGAAATTTCTGCAATTTTGACCCAAAATAAGGGAAATTTCTGTCTTTTTGTCCCCAAATAATGGGAAATTCAGCCTTTTTACCTCAAAATAAGGGGAATTTCTGCATTTTTGCCACAAAATATTAGGAATTTCTGCCTTTTTGCCCCAAAATAAAGAAAATTTCTGCATTTTTCCCTGAAATAAATGAAAGTTCTCCATTTTTGCCCCAAAATATGGGAAATTTCTGCAATTTTGCCCCAAAATAGGAAATATTTCAGCAATTTTGTACCAAAATATAAGAAAAATCAGACTTTTGCCCCAAAATAAAAAATTTCTGCTTTTTTTCTGAAATAAGTGAAATTTCTGCAATTTTGCCCCAAAATAAGTGAAATTTCTGAGTTTTGCCTTTAAATAAGAAGAATTTCTGTCTTTTTGCCCCAACATATAGGGAATTTCTGCCTTTTTACCCCTCATTTAGGGGAATTTCTGCAATTTTGCTCCAAAATACGGGGAATTTCTGTCTTTTTGTCCGAAAATAAGAATAATGCATACCCTTTTTCCATAAAAAAGGAAAATTTCTTCATTTTTGCTCCAAAACAAGGGGAATTTCTGCATTTTTGCCTCTAAATAAGTGAAATTTATGTCTTTGTCCCCCAAAACAAAGGAAATTTCTGTCCTTTTTGCCCCAAAATAAGGGAAATTTGTGACTTATTACCCTGAAATAAGTGAAATTTCTGCAATTTTGACCCAAAATAAGGGAAATTTCTGCCTTTTTGCCCCCAAATAAAGGGAATTTCAGCCTTTTTACCTCAAAATAAGGGGAATTTCTGCATTGTTGCCACAAAATATTAGGAATTTCTGCCTTTTTGCCCCAAAATAAGGAAAATTTCTGCCTTTTTTCCCTGAAATAAGTGAAATTTCTGCAATTTTGCCCCAAAATAAGTGAAATTTCTGCAATTTTGCCCCAACATAAGGAAAATTTCTGCAATTTTGTACCAAAATAAAAGAAATTTCTGCCTTTTTGCTTCCAAATAAGAAAATTTCTGCTTTTTTTTCTGAAATTAGTGAAATTTCTGAAATTTTGCCTCAAAATAAGTGAAATTTTACAATTTTGACATAAAATTAGTGAAATTTCTTGAATTTTGCCCCAAAATAAGTGGAATTTCTGAGTTTTGACCCAAAATAAGGAGAATTTCTGTCTTTTTGCCTCAACATATAGGGAATTTCTGCCTTTTTGCCCCACAATTAGGGGAATTTCTGCAATTTTGCTCCAAAATAGGGGAATTTCTGCCTTTTTGCCCGAAAATAATAAGAATGCATACCTTTTTGCCATAAAAAAGGGAAATTTCTTCATTTTTGCTCCAAAATAAGGGGAATTTCTGCATTTTTGACTCTAAATAAGTGGAATTTCTGTCTTTTTCCCCCAAAACAAAGGGAATTTCTGTCTTTTTTGTTTCAAAATAAGGAAAATTTCTGAATTATTACCCTGAAGTAAGTGAAATTTCTGCCTTTTTGCCCCCAAATAAGGGGAATTTCAGCCTTTTTACCTCAAAATAAGGGGAATTTCTGCATTTTTGCCACAAATTATTAGGAATTTCTGCCTTTTTGCCCCATAATATAGAAAATTTCTGCCTTTTTCCCTGATATAAATGAAACTTTTGCAATTTTGCCCCAAAATAACTAAAATTTCTGCAATTTTGCCCCAAATAAAAGAAATTTCTGCAATTTTGTACCAAAATAAAAGATATTTCCGCCTTTTTGCTTCCAAATAAGAAAATTTCTGCTTTTTTTTCTGAAATAAGTGAAATTTCTGAAATTTTGCCACAAAATAAGTGAAATTTCTACAATTTTGCCCCAAAATAAGTGAAATTTCTGGAATTTTGCCCCAAATTAAGTGGAATTTCTGAGTTTTGACCCACAATAAGAAAAATTTCTGTCTTTTTGCCCCAACATATAGAAAATTTCTGCCTTTTTGCCCCACAATTAGGGGAATTTCTGCAATTTTGCTCCAAAATAGAGGGAATTTCTGCCTTTTTGCCCGAAAATAAAAAGAATGCATACCTTTTTGCCATAAAAAAGGTAAATTTCTTCATTTTTGCTCCAAAATAAGGGGAATATCTGCTTTTTTGCCTCTAAATAAGTTGAATTTCTGTTATTTTTCCCCAATACAAAGATAATTTCTGTCTTTTTTGCCCCAAAATAAAAAAAAATCTGACTTATTACCCTGAAATAAGTGAAATTTCTGCAATTTTGACCCAAAATAAGGGAAATTTCTGTCTTTTTGTCCCCAAATAATGGGAATTTCAGCCTTTTTACCTCAAAATAAGGGGAATTTCTGCATTTTTGCCACAAAATATTAGGAATTTCTGCCTTTTTGCCCCAAAATAAAGAAAATTTCTGCATTTTTCCCTGAAATAAATGAAAGTTCTCCATTTTTGCCCCAAAATATGGGAAATTTCTGCAATTTTGCCCCAAAATAGGAAATATTTCAGCAATTTTGTACCAAAATATAAGAAAAATCAGACTTTTGCCCCAAAATAAAAAATTTCTGCTTTTTTTCTGAAATAAGTGAAATTTCTGCAATTTTGCCCCAAAATAAGTGAAATTTCTGAGTTTTGCCTTTAAATAAGAAGAATTTCTGTCTTTTTGCCCCAACATATAGGGAATTTCTGCCTTTTTACCCCTCATTTAGGGGAATTTCTGCAATTTTGCTCCAAAATACGGGGAATTTCTGTCTTTTTGTCCGAAAATAAGAATAATGCATACCCTTTTTTCATAAAAAAGGGAAATTTCTTCATTTTTGCTCCAAAACAAGGGGAATTTCTGCATTTTTGCCTCTAAATAAGTGAAATTTATGTCTTTTTCCCCCCCAAAAAATGGAATTTCTGTCTTTTTTGCTCCAAAATAAGGAAAATTTCTGACTTATTACACTGAAATAAGTGAAATTTCTGCAATTTTGCTCCAAAATAAGGGAAATTTCTGCTTTTTTGCCCCCAAATAAGGGAAATTTTAGCCTTTTTACCTCAAAATAAGGGGAATTTTTGCATTTTTGCCGCATAATATGGATAATTTCTGCCTTTTTTCCACAAAATAAGAAAATTTCTGCTTATTTTCCCTGAAATAAGTGAAATTTCTGCAATTTTGCCCCAAAATAAGTGAAATTTCTGCAATTTTCCCCCAAAATAAGGGAAATTTCTGGAATTTTGCCCCAAAATAAGTGGAAATTCTGAGTTTTGCCACAAAATAAGGAGGATTTCTGTCTTTTTGCCCCAACGTATAGGAAATTTCTGCCTTTTTGCCCCACAATTAGGGGAATTTCTGCAATTTTGCTCCAAAATACGGGGTATTTCTGCCTTTTTGCTCAAAAATAAGAAGAATGCATACCTTTTTGCCATAAAAAAGGAAAATTTCTTCATTTTTGCTCCAAAATAAGGGGAATTTCAGCTTTTATGCCTCTAAATATGTTGAATTTCTGTCTTTGTCCCCCAAAACAAAGGGAATTTCTGTCCTTTTTGCCCCAAAATAAGGGAAATTTCTGACTTATTACCCTGAAATAAGTGAAATTTCTGCAATTTTGACCCAAAATAAGGGAAATTTCTGCCTTTTTGCCCCCAAATAAGGGGAATTTCAACCTTTTTACCTCAAAATAAGGGGAATTTCTGCATTTTTGCCACAAAATATTAGGAATTTCTGCCTTTTTGCCCCAAAATAAGGAAAATTTCTGCCTTTTTCCCTGAAATAAGTGAAATTTCTGCAATTTTGCCCCAAAATAAGTGAAATTTCTGCAATTTTGCCCCAAAATAAGGAAAATTTCTGCAATTTTGTACCAAAATAAAAGAAATTTCTGCCTTTTTGCTTCCAAATAAGAAAATTTCTGCTTTTTTTTTCTGAAATAAGTGAAATTTCTGAAATTTTGCCTCAAAATAAGTGAAATTTTACAATTTTGACATAAAATTAGTGAAATTTCTTGAATTTTGCCCCAAAATAAGTGGAATTTTTGAGTTTTGACCCAAAATAAGGAGAATTTCTGTCTTTTTGCCTCAACATATATGGAATTTCTGCCTTTTTGCCCCACAATTAGGGGAATTTCTGCAATTTTGCTCCAAAATACGGGGAATTTCTGCCTTTTAGCCCGAAAGTAATAAGAATGCATACCTTTTTGCCATAAAAAATGGAAATTTCTTCATTTTTGCTCCAAAATAAGGGGAATTTCTGCCTTTTTGACTCTAAATAATTGAATTTCTGTCTTTTTTCCCCAAAACAAAAGGAATTTCTGTGTTTTTTGTTTCAAAATAAGGAAATTTTCTGAATTATTACCCTGAAGTAAGTGAAATTTCTGCCTTTTTGCCACCAAATAAGGGGAATTTCAGCCTTTTTACCTCAAAATAAGAGTAATTTCTGCATTTTTGCCACAAAATATTAGGAATTTCTGCCTTTTTGCCCCAAAATAAGGAAAATTTCTGCCTTTTTCCCTGAAATAAATGAAATTTTGCAATTTTGCCCCAAAATAACTAAAATTTCTGCAATTTTGCCCCAAATAAGGGAAATTTCTGCAATTTTGTACCAAAATAAAAGATATTTCCGCCTTTTTGCTTCCAAATAAAAAAATTTCTGCTTTTTTTTTCTGAAATAAGTGAAATTTCTGAAAATTTGCCACAAAATAAGTGAAATTTCTACAATTTTGCCCCAAAATAAGTGAAATTTCTGGAATTTTGCCCCAAATTAAGTGGAATTTCTGAGTTTTGACCCACAATAAGAAGAATTTCTGTCTTTTTGCCCCAACATATAGGGAATTTCTGCATTTTTGCCCCACAATTAGAGGAATTTCTGCAATTTTGCTATAAAATACGGGGAATTTCTGCCTTTTTGCACAAAAATAAGAAGAATGCATACCTTTTTGCCATAAAAAAGGGAAATTTCTTCATTTTTGCTCCAAAATAAGAGGAATTTCTGCTTTTTTGCCTCTAAATAAGTTGAATTTCTGTCTTTTTTCCCCCAAACAAAGGGAATTTCTGTCTTTTTTGCCCCAAAATAAAAAAAATTTCTGACTTATTACCCTGAAATAAGTGAAATTTCTGCAATTTTGACCCAAAATAAGGGAAATTTCTGCCTTTTTGCCCCCAAATAAAGGGAATTTCAGCCTTTTTACCTCAAAATAATGGGAATTTCTGCATTTTTGCCACAAAATATTTGGAATTTCTGCCTTTTTGCACCAAAAAAAGGAAAATTTCTGCATTTTTCCCTGAAATAAATGAAATTTATGCATTTTTGCCCCAAAATATGGGAAATTTCTGACTTTTTGCCACAAAATAAGAAAAATTTCAGCAATTTTGTACCAAAATATAAGAAAAATCAGCCTTTTTGCACCAAAATAAGAAAATTTCTGCTTTTTTTCTGAAATAAGTGAAATTTCTGCAATTTTGCCCCAAAATAAGTGAAATTTCTGAGTTTTGCCCCTAAATAAGAAGAATTTCTGTCTTTTTGCCCCAACATATAGGGAATTTCTGCCTTTTTGCCCCTAATTTAGGGGAATTTTTGCAATTTTGCTCCAAAATACGGGGAATTTCTGCTTTTTTGTCCAAAAATAAGAAGAATGCATACCTTTTTTCCATAAAAAAAAATTTCTTCATTTTTGCTCCAAAATAATGGGAATTTCTGCATTTTTGCCTCTAAATAATTGAAATTTCTGTCTTTTTCCCCCCAAAAAAGAGAATTTCTGTCTTTTTTGCCCAAAAATAAAAAAAATTTCTGACTTATTACACTGAAATAAGTGAAATTTCTGCAATTTTGCCCCAAAATAAGGGAAATTTCTGCCTTTTTGCCCCCAAATAAGGGGAATTTCAGCCTTTTTACCTCAAAATAAGGGGAATTTCTGCATTTTTGCCGCAAAATATGGAAAATTTCTGCCATTTTGCCCAAAATAAAAAAAATTTCTGTAATTTTCTACAAAAATAAAAGGAATTTCTGCTTTTTTGCCACAAAATAGGAAAATTTCTGCTTTTTTTCCCTGAAATAAGTGAAATTTCTGAAATTTTGCCCCAAAATAAGTAAAATTTCTACAATTTTGCCCCAAAATAAGTGAAATTTCTGGAATTTTGCCCCAAATTAAGTGGAATTTCTGAGCTTTGACCCACAATAAGGAGAATTTCTGTCTTTTTGCCCCAGCATATACGAAATTTCTCCCTTTTTGCCCCACAATTAGGGGAATTTCTGCAATTTTGGTCCAAAATACGGGGAATTTCTGCCTTTTTGCCCGAAAATAAGAAGAATGCATACCTTTTTGCCATAAAAAAGGGAAATTTCTTTATGTTTTGCTCCAAAATAAGGGAAATTTCTGTTTTTTGCCTCTAAATAAGTGGAATTTCTGTTTTTTCCCCCAAAACAAAGGGAATTTCTGTCTTTTTGCAACAAAATAAAGAAAATTTCTGACTTATTACCCTGAAGTAAGTGAAATTTCTGCAGTTTTGCCCCAACATAAGAGAAATTTCTGCCTATTTGCCCCCAAATAAGGGTAATTTCAGCCTTTTTACCTCAAAATAAGGGGAATTTTTGCATTTTTGCCCCTAAATATGGAAAATTTCTGCCTTTTTGCCCAAAATAAGAAAAATTTCTGCAATTTTGTACCAAAATAAAAAAAATTTCTGCCTTTTTGCCACAAAATAAGAAAATTTCTGCTTTTTTTCCCTGAAATAAGTGAAATTTCTGAAATTTTGCCCCAAAATAAGTAAAATTTCTACAATTTTGCCCCAAAATAAGTGAAATTTCTGCAATTTTGCCCCAAAATAAGGGAAATTTCTAAAATTTTGCCCCAAATTAAGAGAAATTTCTGCCTTTTTGACCTCAAATAAGGGAAATTTCAGCCTTTTTACCTCAAAATATGGAGAATTTCTGAATTTTTGCCCAAAAATATGGGAAATTTCTGGCTTTTTGCCCCAAATTAAGAAAAATTTCTGCAATTTTGTACCAAAATAAATTTCTGCCTTTTTGCCCCAAAATAAGAAAATTTCTGCTTTTTTTCTGAAATAAATGAAATTTCTGCAATTTTGCCTCAAATTAAGTTAAATTTCTGAATTTTTCCCTAAAATAAGAAGAATTTCTGTCTTTTTGCCCCAACATATAGGGAATTTCTGCATTTTTTCCCCACAATTAGGTGTATTTCTGTAATTTTGCTCCAAAATACGGGGAATTTCTGCCTTTTTGTCCGAAAATAGCAAGAATGCATACCTTTTTACCATAAAAATGAAATTTCTTCATTTTTGCTCCAAAATAAGGGGAATTTCTGGTTTTTGCCTCTAAATATGTGGAATTTCTGTCTTTCTCCCCCAAAACAAAGGGAATTTCTGTATTTTTTGCCTCAAAATAAGGAAAATTTCTGACTTATTACCCTGAAATAAGTGAAATTTCAGCAATTTTGCCCCAAAATAAGGGAAATTTCTGCCTTTTTGGCCTTAAATAAGGGGAATTTCAGCCTTTTTACCTCAAAATAAGGGGAATTTCTGCCTTTTTGCCCAAAATAAGAAAAATTTCTGCAATTTTGTACCAAAATAAAAGAAATTTCTGCCTTATTGCCACAAAATATGAAAATTTCTGTTTTTTTCCCTGAAATAAGTGAAATTTCTGCAAATTTGCCCCAAAATAAGTGAAATTTCTGCAATTTTGCCTCAAAATAAAGGTAATTTCTGGAACTTTGCCCTAAATAAGTGGAATTTCTCAGTTTTGCCCCAAAATAAGGAGGATTTTTGTCTTTTTGCCCCAACATATAGGAAATTTCTTCCTTTTTGCCCCACAATTAGGAGAATTTCTGCAATTTTGCTTCAAAATACGGGGAATTTCTGCCTTTTTGCCCGAAAATAAGAAGAATGCATACCTTTTTGCCATAAAAAAGGAAAATTTTTGCAATTTTGCTCCAAAATAAGGGGAATTTCTGCTTTTTTGCCTCTAAATAAGTGGAATTTCTGTCTTTTTCCCCCAAAACAAAGGGAATTTCGGTCTTTTTTGCCCCAAAATAAGGAAAATTTCTGACTTATTACCCTGAAGTAAGTGAAATTTCTGCAATTATGCCCCAATATAAAAGAAATTTCTGCCTTTTTGCCCCCAAATAAGGGGAATTTCAGCCTTTTTACCTCAAAATAGGGGTAATTTCTGCATTTTTCCCCAAAATATGGGAAATTTCTGCCTTTTGGCCCCAAAATAAGAATAATTTCTGCAATTTTGTACCAAAATAAAAAAATTTCTCCCTTTTTGCCCCAAAATAAGAAAATTTCTACTTTTTTTTCTGAAATAAATGAAATTTCTGCAATTTTGCCTTAACATAAGAGAAATTTCTGCCTTTTTGCCACGAAATAAGGGGAATTTCAGACTTTTAACCTCAAAATAAGGAGACTTTCTGCATTGTTGACCCAAAATATGGGAAATTTCTGCCTTTTTGCCCCAAAATAAGAAAAATTTCTGCAATTCTGTACCAAAATAAAAGAAATTTCAGCCTTTTTGCCCCAATATAAGAAAATTTCTGCTTTTTTCTGAAATAAGTGAAATTTCTGCAATTTTGCCTCAAAATAAGAAAAATTTCTGCCTTTTTGCCCCCAAATCAGGGGAATTTCAGCCTTTTTACCTCAAAATATGAAGACTTTCTGCATTTTTGACCCAAAATATGGGAAATTTCTGCCTTTTTGCTCCGGAATAAGAAAAATTTCTGCAATTCTGTACCAAAATAAAATAAATTTCAGCCTTTTTGCCCCAATATAAGAAAATTTCTGCTTTTTTCTGAAATAAGTGAAATTTCTGCAATTTTGCCCCTAAATAAGTGAAATTTCTGCAATTTTGCCCCCAAATAAGGGAAATTTCTGAAATTTTGCCTGAAAATAAGTGGAATTTCTGAGTTTTGCGCAAAAATAAGGAGAATTTCTGTCTTTAAGCCCCAACATATAGGGAATTTCTGCCTTTTTGCCCCACAAATAGGGGAATTTCTGCAATTTTGCTCCAAAATACGGGGTATTTCTGCCTTTTTGCCCGAATATAAGAAGAATGATTACCTTTTTGCCAGAAAAATGGGAAATTTCTCCATTTTTGCTTTAAAATAAAGGGAATTTCTGCTTTTTTGCCTCTAAATAAGTGGAATTTCTGTCTTTTTCCCCCAAAACAAAGGGAATTTCTGTTTTTTGCCCCAAAATAAGGAAAATTTCTGACTTATTACCCTGAAATAAGTGAAATTTCTAAAATTTTGCACAATTTACATGGAATTTCTGAGTTTTGCCCCAAAATGAGGAGAATTTCTGTCTTTTTGCCCCAACATATAGGGAATTTCTGCCTTTTTGCCCTACAAATAGGGGAATTTCTGCTTTTTTGCCTCTAAATATGTGGAATTTCTGTCTTTTTCCCCCAAAACAAAGGGAATTTCTGTCTTTTTTGACCCAAAATAAGGAAAATTTCAGACTTATTACCCTGAAATAAGTGAAATTTCTAAAATTTTGCCCCAAAATAAGGGAAATTTCTGCCTTTTTGCCCCCAAATAAGGGGAATTTCAGCCTTTTTACCTCAAAATAAGGGGAATTTCTGAATTTTTGCCATAGAATATTAGGAATTTCTGTTTTTTTGCCCAAAAATAAGGAAAATTTCTGCCTTTTTTCCCTGAAATAAGTGAAATTTCTGCAATTTTGCCTCAAAATAAGTGAAATTTCTGCAATTTTGCCTCAAAATAAAGGAAATTTCTAGAATTTTGCCCCAAAATAAGTGGAAATTCTGAGTTTTGCCACAAAATAAGGAGGATTTCTGTCTTTTTGCCCCAACATATAGGAAATTTCTGCCTTTTTGCCCCACAATTAGGGGAATTTCTGCAATTTTGCTCCAAAATACGGGGTATTTCTGCCTTTTTGCTCAAAAATAAGAAGAATGCATACCTTTTTGCCATAAAAAAGGAAAATTTCTTCATTTTTGCTCCAAAATAAGGGGAATTTCAGCTTTTATGCCTCTAAATATGTTGAATTTCTGTCTTTGTCCCCCAAAACAAAGGGAATTTCTGTCCTTTTTGCCCCAAAATAAGGGAAATTTCTGACTTATTACCCTGAAATAAGTGAAATTTCTGCAATTTTGACCCAAAATAAGGGAAATTTCTGCCTTTTTGCCCCCAAATAAGGGGAATTTCAACCTTTTTACCTCAAAATAAGGGGAATTTCTGCATTTTTGCCACAAAATATTAGGAATTTCTGCCTTTTTGCCCCAAAATAAGGAAAATTTCTGCCTTTTTTCCCTGAAATAAGTGAAATTTCTGCAATTTTGCCCCAAAATAAGTGAAATTTCTGCAATTTTGCCCCAAAATAAGGAAAATTTCTGCAATTTTGTACCAAAATAAAAGAAATTTCTGCCTTTTTGCTTCCAAATAAGAAAATTTCTGCTTTTTTTTTCTGAAATAAGTGAAATTTCTGAAATTTTGCCTCAAAATAAGTGAAATTTTACAATTTTGACATAAAATTAGTGAAATTTCTTGAATTTTGCCCCAAAATAAGTGGAATTTTTGAGTTTTGACCCAAAATAAGGAGAATTTCTGTCTTTTTGCCTCAACATATATGGAATTTCTGCCTTTTTGCCCCACAATTAGGGGAATTTCTGCAATTTTGCTCCAAAATACGGGGAATTTCTGCCTTTTAGCCCGAAAGTAATAAGAATGCATACCTTTTTGCCATAAAAAATGGAAATTTCTTCATTTTTGCTCCAAAATAAGGGGAATTTCTGCCTTTTTGACTCTAAATAATTGAATTTCTGTCTTTTTTCCCCAAAACAAAAGGAATTTCTGTCTTTTTTGTTTCAAAATAAGG
Source organism: Micromys minutus (assembly GCF_963924665.1). Taxonomy (NCBI): domain Eukaryota; kingdom Metazoa; phylum Chordata; class Mammalia; order Rodentia; family Muridae; genus Micromys; species Micromys minutus. The sequence continues at coordinate 1,561,064 of NW_027667727.1, forward strand.
AAAATTTCTGAATTATTACCCTGAAGTAAGTGAAATTTCTACCTTTTTGCCACCAAATAAGGGGAATTTCAGCCTTTTAACCTCAAAATAAGAGTAATTTCTGCATTTTTGCCACAAAATATTAGGAATTTCTGCCTTTTTGCCCCAAAATAAGGAAAATTTCTTCCTTTTTCCCTGAAATAAATGAAATTTTGCAATTTTGCCCCAAAATAACTAAAATTTCTGCAATTTTGCCCCAAATAAGGGAAATTTCTGCAATTTTGTACCAAAATAAAAGATATTTCCGCCTTTTTGCTTCCAAATAAAAAAATTTCTGCTTTTTTTTTCTGAAATAAGTGAAATTTCTGAAAATTTGCCACAAAATAAGTGAGATTTCTACAATTTTGCCCCAAAATAAGTGAAATTTCTGGAATTTTGCCCCAAATTAAGTGGAATTTCTGAGTTTTGACCCACAATAAGAAGAATTTCTGTCTTTTTGCCCCAACATATAGGGAATTTCTGCATTTTTGCCCCACAATTAGAGGAATTTCTGCAATTTTGCTATAAAATACGGGGAATTTCTGCCTTTTTGCACAAAAATAAGAAGAATGCATACCTTTTTGCCATAAAAAAGGGAAATTTCTTCATTTTTGCTCCAAAATAAGAGGAATTTCTGCTTTTTTGCCTCTAAATAAGTTGAATTTCTGTCTTTTTTCCCCCAAACAAAGGGAATTTCTGTCTTTTTTGCCCCAAAATAAAAAAAAATTTCTGACTTATTACCCTGAAATAAGTGAAATTTCTGCAATTTTGACCCAAAATAAGGGAAATTTCTGCCTTTTTGCCCCCAAATAAGGGGAATTTCAGCCTTTTTACCTCAAAATAATGGGAATTTCTGCATTTTTGCCACAAAATATTTGGAATTTCTGCCTTTTTGCACCAAAAAAAGGAAAATTTCTGCATTTTTCCCTGAAATAAATGAAATTTATGCATTTTTGCCCCAAAATATGGGAAATTTCTGACTTTTTGCCACAAAATAAGAAAAATTTCAGCAATTTTGTACCAAAATATAAGAAAAATCAGCCTTTTTGCACCAAAATAAGAAAATTTCTGCTTTTTTTCTGAAATAAGTGAAATTTCTGCAATTTTGCCCCAAAATAAGTGAAATTTCTGAGTTTTGCCCCTAAATAAGAAGAATTTCTGTCTTTTTGCCCCAACATATAGGGAATTTCTGCCTTTTTGCCCCTACTTTAGGGGAATTTTTGCAATTTTGCTCCAAAATACGGGGAATTTCTGCTTTTTTGTCCAAAAATAAAAAGAATGCATACCTTTTTTCCATAAAAAAAAAATTTCTTCATTTTTGCTCCAAAATAATGGGAATTTCTGCATTTTTGCCTCTAAATAATTGAAATTTCTGTCTTTTTCCCCCCAAAAAAGAGAATTTCTGTCTTTTTTGCCCAAAAATAAAAAAAATTTCTGACTTATTACACTGTAATAAGTGAAATTTCTGCAATTTTGCCCCAAAATAAGGGAAATTTCTGCCTTTTTGCCCCCAAATAAGGGGAATTTCAGCCTTTTTACCTCAAAATAAGGGGAATTTCTGCATTTTTGCCGCAAAATATGGAAAATTTCTGCCATTTTGCCCAAAATAAAAAAAATTTCTGTAATTTTCTACAAAAATAAAAGGAATTTCTGCTTTTTTGCCACAAAATAGGAAAATTTCTGCTTTTTTTCCCTGAAATAAGTGAAATTTCTGAAATTTTGCCCCAAAATAAGTAAAATTTCTACAATTTTGCCCCAAAATAAGTGAAATTTCTGGAATTTTGCCCCAAATTAAGTGGAATTTCTGAGCTTTGACCCACAATAAGGAGAATTTCTGTCTTTTTGCCCCAACATATACGAAATTTCTGCCTTTTTGCCCCACAATTAGGGGAATTTCTGCAATTTTGGTCCAAAATACGGGGAATTTCTGCCTTTTTGCCCGAAAATAAGAAGAATGCATACCTTTTTGCCATAAAAAAGGGAAATTTCTTTATGTTTTGCTCCAAAATAAGGGAAATTTCTGTTTTTTGCCTCTAAATAAGTGGAATTTCTGTTTTTTCCCCCAAAACAAAGGGAATTTCTGTCTTTTTGCAACAAAATAAAGAAAATTTCTGACTTATTACCCTGAAGTAAGTGAAATTTCTGCAGTTTTGCCCCAACATAAGAGAAATTTCTGCCTATTTGCCCCCAAATAAGGGTAATTTCAGCCTTTTTACCTCAAAATAAGGGGAATTTTTGCATTTTTGCCCCTAAATATGGAAAATTTCTGCCTTTTTGCCCAAAATAAGAAAAATTTCTGCAATTTTGTACCAAAATAAAAAAAATTTCTGCCTTTTTGCCACAAAATAAGAAAATTTCTGCTTTTTTTCCCTGAAATAAGTGAAATTTCTGAAATTTTGCCCCAAAATAAGTAAAATTTCTACAATTTTGCCCCAAAATAAGTGAAATTTCTGCAATTTTGCCCCAAAATAAGGGAAATTTCTAAAATTTTGCCCCAAATTAAGAGAAATTTCTGCCTTTTTGACCTCAAATAAGGGAAATTTCAGCCTTTTTACCTCAAAATATGGAGAATTTCTGAATTTTTGCCCAAAAATATGGGAAATTTCTGGCTTTTTGCCCCAAATTAAGAAAAATTTCTGCAATTTTGTACCAAAATAAATTTCTGCCTTTTTGCCCCAAAATAAGAAAATTTCTGCTTTTTTTCTGAAATAAATGAAATTTCTGCAATTTTGCCTCAAATTAAGTTAAATTTCTGAATTTTTCCCTAAAATAAGAAGAATTTCTGTCTTTTTGCCCCAACATATAGGGAATTTCTGCATTTTTTCCCCACAATTAGGTGTATTTCTGTAATTTTGCTCCAAAATACGGGGAATTTCTGCCTTTTTGTCCGAAAATAGCAAGAATGCATACCTTTTTACCATAAAAATGAAATTTCTTCATTTTTGCTCCAAAATAAGGGGAATTTCTGGTTTTTGCCTCTAAATATGTGGAATTTCTGTCTTTCTCCCCCAAAACAAAGGGAATTTCTGTATTTTTTGCCTCAAAATAAGGAAAATTTCTGACTTATTACCCTGAAATAAGTGAAATTTCAGCAATTTTGCCCCAAAATAAGGGAAATTTCTGCCTTTTTGGCCTTAAATAAGGGGAATTTCAGCCTTTTTACCTCAAAATAAGGGGAATTTCTGCCTTTTTGCCCAAAATAAGAAAAATTTCTGCAATTTTGTACCAAAATAAAAGAAATTTCTGCCTTATTGCCACAAAATATGAAAATTTCTGTTTTTTTCCCTGAAATAAGTGAAATTTCTGCAAATTTGCCCCAAAATAAGTGAAATTTCTGCAATTTTGCCTCAAAATAAAGGTAATTTCTGGAACTTTGCCCTAAATAAGTGGAATTTCTCAGTTTTGCCCCAAAATAAGGAGGATTTTTGTCTTTTTGCCCCAACATATAGGAAATTTCTTCCTTTTTGCCCCACAATTAGGAGAATTTCTGCAATTTTGCTTCAAAATACGGGGAATTTCTGCCTTTTTACCCGAAAATAAGAAGAATGCATACCTTTTTGCCATAAAAAAGGAAAATTTTTGCAATTTTGCTCCAAAATAAGGGGAATTTCTGCTTTTTTGCCTCTAAATAAGTGGAATTTCTGTCTTTTTCCCCCAAAACAAAGGGAATTTCGGTCTTTTTTGCCCCAAAATAAGGAAAATTTCTGACTTATTACCCTGAAGTAAGTGAAATTTCTGCAATTATGCCCCAATATAAAAGAAATTTCTGCCTTTTTGCCCCCAAATAAGGGGAATTTCAGCCTTTTTACCTCAAAATAAGGGTAATTTCTGCATTTTTCCCCAAAATATGGGAAATTTCTGCCTTTTGGCCCCAAAATAAGAATAATTTCTGCAATTTTGTACCAAAATAAAAAAATTTCTGCCTTTTTGCCCCAAAATAAGAAAATTTCTACTTTTTTTTCTGAAATAAATGAAATTTCTGCAATTTTGCCTTAACATAAGAGAAATTTCTGCCTTTTTGCCACGAAATAAGGGGAATTTCAGACTTTTAACCTCAAAATAAGGAGACTTTCTGCATTGTTGACCCAAAATATGGGAAATTTCTGCCTTTTTGCCCCAAAATAAGAAAAATTTCTGCAATTCTGTACCAAAATAAAAGAAATTTCAGCCTTTTTGCCCCAATATAAGAAAATTTCTGCTTTTTTTCTGAAATAAGTGAAATTTCTGCAATTTTGCCTCAAAATAAGAGAAATTTCTGCCTTTTTGCCCCCAAATATGGGGAATTTCAGCCTTTTTACCTCAAAATATGAAGACTTTCTGCATTTTTGACCCAAAATATGGGAAATTTCTGCCTTTTTGCTCCGGAATAAGAAAAATTTCTGCAATTCTGTACCAAAATAAAATAAATTTCAGCCTTTTTGCCCCAATATAAGAAAATTTCTGCTTTTTTCTGAAATAAGTGAAATTTCTGCAATTTTGCCCCTAAATAAGTGAAATTTCTGCAATTTTGCCCCCAAATAAGGGAAATTTCTGAAATTTTGCCTGAAAATAAGTGGAATTTCTGAGTTTTGCGCAAAAATAAGGAGAATTTCTGTCTTTAAGCCCCAACATATAGGGAATTTCTGCCTTTTTGCCCCACAAATAGGGGAATTTCTGCAATTTTGCTCCAAAATACGGGGTATTTCTGCCTTTTTGCCCGAATATAAGAAGAATGATTACCTTTTTGCCAGAAAAATGGGAAATTTCTCCATTTTTGCTTTAAAATAAAGGGAATTTCTGCTTTTTTGCCTCTAAATAAGTGGAATTTCTGTCTTTTTCCCCCAAAACAAAGGGAATTTCTGTTTTTTGCCCCAAAATAAGGAAAATTTCTGACTTATTACCCTGAAATAAGTGAAATTTCTAAAATTTTGCACAATTTACATGGAATTTCTGAGTTTTGCCCCAAAATGAGGAGAATTTCTGTCTTTTTGCCCCAACATATAGGGAATTTCTGCCTTTTTGCCCTACAAATAGGGGAATTTCTGCTTTTTTGCCTCTAAATATGTGGAATTTCTGTCTTTTTCCCCCAAAACAAAGGGAATTTCTGTCTTTTTTGACCCAAAATAAGGAAAATTTCAGACTTATTACCCTGAAATAAGTGAAATTTCTAAAATTTTGCCCCAAAATAAGGGAAATTTCTGCCTTTTTGCCCCCAAATAAGGGGAATTTCAGCCTTTTTACGTCAAAATAAGGGGAATTTCTGAATTTTTGCCATAGAATATTAGGAATTTCTGTTTTTTTGCCCAAAAATAAGGAAAATTTCTGCCTTTTTTCCCTGAAATAAGTGAAATTTCTGCAATTTTGCCTCAAAATAAGTGAAATTTCTGCAATTTTGCCTCAAAATAAAGGAAATTTCTAGAATTTTGCCCCAAAATAAGTGGAAATTCTGAGTTTTGCCACAAAATAAGGAGGATTTCTGTCTTTTTGCCCCAACATATAGGAAATTTCTGCCTTTTTGCCCCACAATTAGGGGAATTTCTGCAATTTTGCTCCAAAATACGGGGTATTTCTGCCTTTTTGCTCAAAAATAAGAAGAATGCATACCTTTTTGCCATAAAAAAGGAAAATTTCTTCATTTTTGCTCCAAAATAAGGGGAATTTCAGCTTTTATGCCTCTAAATATGTTGAATTTCTGTCTTTGTCCCCCAAAACAAAGGGAATTTCTGTCCTTTTTGCCCCAAAATAAGGGAAATTTCTGACTTATTACCCTGAAATAAGTGAAATTTCTGCAATTTTGACCCAAAATAAGGGAAATTTCTGCCTTTTTGCCCCCAAATAAGGGGAATTTCAACCTTTTTACCTCAAAATAAGGGGAATTTCTGCATTTTTGCCACAAAATATTAGGAATTTCTGCCTTTTTGCCCCAAAATAAGGAAAATTTCTGCCTTTTTTCCCTGAAATAAGTGAAATTTCTGCAATTTTGCCCCAAAATAAGTGAAATTTCTGCAATTTTGCCCCAAAATAAGGAAAATTTCTGCAATTTTGTACCAAAATAAAAGAAATTTCTGCCTTTTTGCTTCCAAATAAGAAAATTTCTGCTTTTTTTTTTCTGAAATAAGTGAAATTTCTGAAATTTTGCCTCAAAATAAGTGAAATTTTACAATTTTGACATAAAATTAGTGAAATTTCTTGAATTTTGCCCCAAAATAAGTGGAATTTTTGAGTTTTGACCCAAAATAAGGAGAATTTCTGTCTTTTTGCCTCAACATATATGGAATTTCTGCCTTTTTGCCCCACAATTAGGGGAATTTCTGCAATTTTGCTCCAAAATACGGGGAATTTCTGCCTTTTAGCCCGAAAGTAATAAGAATGCATACCTTTTTGCCATAAAAAATGGAAATTTCTTCATTTTTGCTCCAAAATAAGGGGAATTTCTGCCTTTTTGACTCTAAATAATTGAATTTCTGTCTTTTTTCCCCAAAACAAAAGGAATTTCTGTCTTTTTTGTTTCAAAATAAGGAAAATTTCTGAATTATTACCCTGAAGTAAGTGAAATTTCTACCTTTTTGCCACCAAATAAGGGGAATTTCAGCCTTTTAACCTCAAAATAAGAGTAATTTCTGCATTTTTGCCACAAAATATTAGGAATTTCTGCCTTTTTGCCCCAAAATAAGGAAAATTTCTGCCTTTTTCCCTGAAATAAATGAAATTTTGCAATTTTGCCCCAAAATAACTAAAATTTCTGCAATTTTGCCCCAAATAAGGGAAATTTCTGCAATTTTGTACCAAAATAAAAGATATTTCCGCCTTTTTGCTTCCAAATAAAAAAATTTCTGCTTTTTTTTTCTGAAATAAGTGAAATTTCTGAAAATTTGCCACAAAATAAGTGAGATTTCTACAATTTTGCCCCAAAATAAGTGAAATTTCTGGAATTTTGCCCCAAATTAAGTGGAATTTCTGAGTTTTGACCCACAATAAGAAGAATTTCTGTCTTTTTGCCCCAACATATAGGGAATTTCTGCATTTTTGCCCCACAATTAGAGGAATTTCTGCAATTTTGCTATAAAATACGGGGAATTTCTGCCTTTTTGCACAAAAATAAGAAGAATGCATACCTTTTTGCCATAAAAAAGGGAAATTTCTTCATTTTTGCTCCAAAATAAGAGGAATTTCTGCTTTTTTGCCTCTAAATAAGTTGAATTTCTGTCTTTTTTCCCCCAAACAAAGGGAATTTCTGTCTTTTTTGCCCCAAAATAAAAAAAATTTCTGACTTATTACCCTGAAATAAGTGAAATTTCTGCAATTTTGACCCAAAATAAGGGAAATTTCTGCCTTTTTGCCCCCAAATAAGGGGAATTTCAGCCTTTTTACCTCAAAATAATGGGAATTTCTGCATTTTTGCCACAAAATATTTGGAATTTCTGCCTTTTTGCACCAAAAAAAGGAAAATTTCTGCATTTTTCCCTGAAATAAATGAAATTTATGCATTTTTGCCCCAAAATATGGGAAATTTCTGACTTTTTGCCACAAAATAAGAAAAATTTCAGCAATTTTGTACCAAAATATAAGAAAAATCAGCCTTTTTGCACCAAAATAAGAAAATTTCTGCTTTTTTTCTGAAATAAGTGAAATTTCTGCAATTTTGCCCCAAAATAAGTGAAATTTCTGAGTTTTGCCCCTAAATAAGAAGAATTTCTGTCTTTTTGCCCCAACATATAGGGAATTTCTGCCTTTTTGCCCCTAATTTAGGGGAATTTTTGCAATTTTGCTCCAAAATACGGGGAATTTCTGCTTTTTTGTCCAAAAATAAAAAGAATGCATACCTTTTTTCCATAAAAAAAAAATTTCTTCATTTTTGCTCCAAAATAATGGGAATTTCTGCATTTTTGCCTCTAAATAATTGAAATTTCTGTCTTTTTCCCCCCAAAAAAGAGAATTTCTGTCTTTTTTGCCCAAAAATAAAAAAAATTTCTGACTTATTACACTGAAATAAGTGAAATTTCTGCAATTTTGCCCCAAAATAAGGGAAATTTCTGCCTTTTTGCCCCCAAATAAGGGGAATTTCAGCCTTTTTACCTCAAAATAAGGGGAATTTCTGCATTTTTGCCGCAAAATATGGAAAATTTCTGCCATTTTGCCCAAAATAAAAAAAATTTCTGTAATTTTCTACAAAAATAAAAGGAATTTCTGCTTTTTTGCCACAAAATAGGAAAATTTCTGCTTTTTTTCCCTGAAATAAGTGAAATTTCTGAAATTTTGCCCCAAAATAAGTAAAATTTCTACAATTTTGCCCCAAAATAAGTGAAATTTCTGGAATTTTGCCCCAAATTAAGTGGAATTTCTGAGCTTTGACCCACAATAAGGAGAATTTCTGTCTTTTTGCCCCAACATATACGAAATTTCTGCCTTTTTGCCCCACAATTAGGGGAATTTCTGCAATTTTGGTCCAAAATACGGGGAATTTCTGCCTTTTTGCCCGAAAATAAGAAGAATGCATACCTTTTTGCCATAAAAAAGGGAAATTTCTTTATGTTTTGCTCCAAAATAAGGGAAATTTCTGTTTTTTGCCTCTAAATAAGTGGAATTTCTGTTTTTTCCCCCAAAACAAAGGGAATTTCTGTCTTTTTGCAACAAAATAAAGAAAATTTCTGACTTATTACCCTGAAGTAAGTGAAATTTCTGCAGTTTTGCCCCAACATAAGAGAAATTTCTGCCTATTTGCCCCCAAATAAGGGTAATTTCAGCCTTTTTACCTCAAAATAAGGGGAATTTTTGCATTTTTGCCCCTAAATATGGAAAATTTCTGCCTTTTTGCCCAAAATAAGAAAAATTTCTGCAATTTTGTACCAAAATAAAAAAAATTTCTGCCTTTTTGCCACAAAATAAGAAAATTTCTGCTTTTTTTCCCTGAAATAAGTGAAATTTCTGAAATTTTGCCCCAAAATAAGTAAAATTTCTACAATTTTGCCCCAAAATAAGTGAAATTTCTGCAATTTTGCCCCAAAATAAGGGAAATTTCTAAAATTTTGCCCCAAATTAAGAGAAATTTCTGCCTTTTTGACCTCAAATAAGGGAAATTTCAGCCTTTTTACCTCAAAATATGGAGAATTTCTGAATTTTTGCCCAAAAATATGGGAAATTTCTGGCTTTTTGCCCCAAATTAAGAAAAATTTCTGCAATTTTGTACCAAAATAAATTTCTGCCTTTTTGCCCCAAAATAAGAAAATTTCTGCTTTTTTTTTGAAATAAATGAAATTTCTGCAATTTTGCCTCAAATTAAGTTAAATTTCTGAATTTTTCCCTAAAATAAGAAGAATTTCTGTCTTTTTGCCCCAACATATAGGGAATTTCTGCATTTTTTCCCCACAATTAGGTGTATTTCTGTAATTTTGCTCCAAAATACGGGGAATTTCTGCCTTTTTGTCCGAAAATAGCAAGAATGCATACCTTTTTACCATAAAAATGAAATTTCTTCATTTTTGCTCCAAAATAAGGGGAATTTCTGGTTTTTGCCTCTAAATATGTGGAATTTCTGTCTTTCTCCCCCAAAACAAAGGGAATTTCTGTATTTTTTGCCTCAAAATAAGGAAAATTTCTGACTTATTACCCTGAAATAAGTGAAATTTCTGCAATTTTGCCCCAAAATAAGGGAAATTTCTGCCTTTTTGGCCTTAAATAAGGGGAATTTCAGCCTTTTTACCTCAAAATAAGGGGAATTTCTGCCTTTTTGCCCAAAATAAGAAAAATTTCTGCAATTTTGTACCAAAATAAGAGAAATTTCTGCCTTATTGCCACAAAATATGAAAATTTCTGTTTTTTTCCCTGAAATAAGTGAAATTTCTGCAAATTTGCCCCAAAATAAGTGAAATTTCTGCAATTTTGCCTCAAAATAAAGGTAATTTCTGGAACTTTGCCCTAAATAAGTGGAATTTCTCAGTTTTGCCCCAAAATAAGGAGGATTTTTGTCTTTTTGCCCCAACATATAGGAAATTTCTTCCTTTTTGCCCCACAATTAGGAGAATTTCTGCAATTTTGCTTCAAAATACGGGGAATTTCTGCCTTTTTGCCCGAAAATAAGAAGAATGCATACCTTTTTGCCATAAAAAAGGAAAATTTTTGCAATTTTGCTCCAAAATAAGGGGAATTTCTGCTTTTTTGCCTCTAAATAAGTGGAATTTCTGTCTTTTTCCCCCAAAACAAAGGGAATTTCGGTCTTTTTTGCACCAAAATAAGGAAAATTTCTGACTTATTACCCTGAAGTAAGTGAAATTTCTGCAATTATGCCCCAATATAAAAGAAATTTCTGCCTTTTTGCCCCCAAATAAGGGGAATTTCAGCCTTTTTACCTCAAAATAAGGGTAATTTCTGCATTTTTCCCCAAAATATGGGAAATTTCTGCCTTTTGGCCCCAAAATAAGAATAATTTCTGCAATTTTGTACCAAAATAAAAAAATTTCTGCCTTTTTGCCCCAAAATAAGAAAATTTCTACTTTTTTTTCTGAAATAAATGAAATTTCTGCAATTTTGCCTTAACATAAGAGAAATTTCTGCCTTTTTGCCACGAAATAAGGGGAATTTCAGACTTTTAACCTCAAAATAAGGAGACTTTCTGCATTGTTGACCCAAAATATGGGAAATTTCTGCCTTTTTGCCCCAAAATAAGAAAAATTTCTGCAATTCTGTACCAAAATAAAAGAAATTTCAGCCTTTTTGCCCCAATATAAGAAAATTTCTGCTTTTTTTCTGAAATAAGTGAAATTTCTGCAATTTTGCCTCAAAATAAGAGAAATTTCTGCCTTTTTGCCCCCAAATATGGGGAATTTCAGCCTTTTTACCTCAAAATATGAAGACTTTCTGCATTTTTGACCCAAAATATGGGAAATTTCTGCCTTTTTGCTCCGGAATAAGAAAAATTTCTGCAATTCTGTACCAAAATAAAATAAATTTCAGCCTTTTTGCCCCAATATAAGAAAATTTCTGCTTTTTTCTGAAATAAGTGAAATTTCTGCAATTTTGCCCCTAAATAAGTGAAATTTCTGCAATTTTGCCCCCAAATAAGGGAAATTTCTGAAATTTTGCCTGAAAATAAGTGGAATTTCTGAGTTTTGCGCAAAAATAAGGAGAATTTCTGTCTTTAAGCCCCAACATATAGGGAATTTCTGCCTTTTTGCCCCACAAATAGGGGAATTTCTGCAATTTTGCTCCAAAATACGGGGTATTTCTGCCTTTTTGCCCGAATATAAGAAGAATGATTACCTTTTTGCCAGAAAAATGGGAAATTTCTCCATTTTTGCTTTAAAATAAAGGGAATTTCTGCTTTTTTGCCTCTAAATAAGTGGAATTTCTGTCTTTTTCCCCCAAAACAAAGGGAATTTCTGTTTTTTGCGCGAAAATAAGGAAAATTTCTGACTTATTACCGTGAAATAAGTGAAATTTCTAAAATTTTGCACAAAATACATGGAATTTCTGAGTTTTGCCCCAAAATGAGGAGAATTTCTGTCTTTTTGCCCCAACATATAGGGAATTTCTGCCTTTTTGCCCTACAAATAGGGGAATTTCTGCTTTTTTGCCTCTAAATATGTGGAATTTCTGTCTTTTTCCCCCAAAACAAAGGGAATTTCTGTCTTTTTTGACCCAAAATAAGGAAAATTTCAGACTTATTACCCTGAAATAAGTGAAATTTCTGCAATTTTGCCCCAAAATAAGGGAAATTTCTGCCTTTTTGCCCCCAAATAAGGGGAATTTCAGCCTTTTTACCTCAAAATAAGGAGAATTTCTGAATTTTTGCCATAGAATATTAGGAATTTCTGTTTTTTTGCCCAAAAATAAGGAAAATTTCTGCCTTTTTTTCCCTGAAATAAGTGAAATTTCTGCAATTTTGCCTCAAAATAAGTGAAATTTCTGCAATTTTGCCTCAAAATAAAGGAAATTTCTAGAATTTTGCCCCAAAATAAGTGAAATTTCTGAGTTTTGCCCCAAAATAAGGAGGATTTTTGTCTTTTTGCCCCAACATATAGGAAATTTCTTCCTTTTTGCCCCACAATTAGGGGAATTGCTGCAATTTTGCTCCAAAATACGGGGAATTTCTGCCTTTTTGCCCGAAAATAAAAAGAATGCATACCTTTTTGCCATAAAAAAGGAAAATTTCTGCAATTTTGGTCCAAAATAAGAGGAATTTCTGCTTTTTTGCCTCTAAATAAGTGGAATTTCTGTCTTTTTCCCCCAAAACAAAGGGAATTTCTGTCTTTTTGCCCCAAAATAAGAAAAATTTCTGACTTATTACCCTGAAATAAGTGTAATTTTTGAAATTTTGCACCAACATAAGTGAAATTTCTGCCTTTTTGCCACGAAATAAGGGGAATTTTAGCCTTTTAACCTCAAAATAAGGGGACTTTCTGCATTTTTGACCCAAAATATGGGAAATTTCTGCCTTTTTGCCCCAAAATAAGAAAAATTTCTGTAATTCTGTACCAAAATTAAAGAAATTTCAGCCTTTTTGCCCCAATATAAGAAAATTTCTGCTTTTTTTCTGAAATAAGTGAAATTTCTGCAATTTTGCCTCAAAAGAAGTGAAATTTCTGCCTTTTTGCCTCCAAATCAGGGGAATTTCAGCCTTTTTACCTCAAAATATGAAGACTTTCTGCATTTTTGACCCAAAATATGGGAAATTTCTGCCTTTTTGCTCCGAAATAAGAAAAATTTCTGCAATTCTGTACCAAAATAAAATAAATTTCAGCCTTTTTGCCCTAATATAAGAAAATTTCTGCTTTTTTTCTGAAATAAGTGAAATTTCTGCAATTTTGCCCCAAAATAAGGGAAATTTCTGCATTTTTGCCCCCAAATAAGGGAAATTTCTGGAATTTTGCCTGAAAATAAGTGGAATTTCTGAGTTTTGCACAAAAATAAGGAGAATTTCTGTCTTTACGCCACAACATATAGGGAATTTCTGCCTTTTTGCCCCACAATTAGGGGAATTTCTGCAATTTTGCTCCAAAATACAGGGTATTTCTGCCTTTTTGCCCGAATATAAGAAGAATGATTACCTTTTTGCCAGAAAAATGGGAAATTTCTCCATTTTTGCTTTAAAATAAAGAGAATTTCTGCTTTTTTGCCTCTAAATAAGAGGAATTTCTGTCTTTTTCCACCAAAACAAAGGGAATTTCTGTTTTTTGCCCCAAAATAAAGAAAATTTCTGACTTATTACCCAGATATAAGTGAAATTTCAAAAATTTTTCACAATTTACATGGAATTTCTGAGTTTTGCCCCAAAATGAGGAGAATTTCTGTCTTTTTGCCCCAACATATAGGGAATTTCTGCCTTTTTGCCCTACAAATAGGGGAATTTCTGCTTTTTTGCCTCTAAATATGTGGAATTTCTGTCTTTTTCCCCCAAAACAAAGGGAATTTCTGTCTTTTTTGCCCCAAAATAAGGAGAATTTCTGACTTATTACCCTGAAATAAGTGAAATTTCTGCAATTTTGCCCCAAAATAAGGGAAATTTCTGCCTTTTTGCCCCCAAATAAGGGGAATTTCAGCCTTTTTACCTCAAAATAAGGGGAATTTCTGCATTTTTGCCATAGAATATTAGGAATTTCTGTTTTTTTGCCCAAAAATAAGGAAAATTTCTGCCTTTTTTCCCTGAAATAAGTGAAATTTCTGCAATTTTGCCCCAAAATAAGTGAAATTTCTGCAATTTTGCCCCAAAATAAGGGAAAATTCTAAAATTTTGCCCCAAATTAAGAGAAATTTCTGCCTTTTTGACCTCAAATAAGGGAAATTTCAGGCTTTTTACCTCAACATATGGAGAATTTCTGAATTTTTGCCCAAAAATATGGGAAATTTCTGCCTTTTTGCCCCAAATTAAGAATAATTTCTGCAATTTTGTACCAAAATAAAAGAAATTTCTGCCTTTTTGCCCCAAAATAAGAAAATTTCATCTTTTTTCTGAAATAAATGAAATTTCTGCAATTTTGCCTCAAAATAAGTTAAATTTCTGAATTTTTCCCTAAAATAAGAAGAATTTCTGTCTTTTTGCCCCAACATATAGGGAATTTCTGCCTTTTTTTCCCCACAATTAGGGGAATTTCTGCAATTTTGCTTCAAAATACGGGGAATTTCTGCCTTTTTGTCCGAAAATAAGAAGAATGCATACCTTTTTGCCATAAAAAAAAGAAATTTCTTCATTTTTGCTCCAAAATAAGGGGAATTTCTGGTTTTTGCCTCTAAATAAGTGGAATTTCTGTCTTTCTCCCCCCCAAAAAAAGGGAATTTCTGTATTTTTTGCCCCAAAATAAGGAAAATTTCTGACTTATTACCCTGAAATAAGTGAAATTTCTGCAATTTTGCCCCAAAATAAGGGAAATTTCTGCCTTTTTGGCCCCAAATAAGGAAAATTTCAGCTTTTTTACCTCAAAATAAGGGGAATTTCTGCCTTTTTGCCCAAAATAAGAAAAATTTCTGCAATTTTGTACCAAAATAAAAGAAATTTCTGCCTTATTGCCACAAAATATGAAAATTTCTGTTTTTTTCCTTGAAATAAGTGAAATTTATGCAATTTTGCCCCAAAATAAGTGAAATTTCTGCAATTTTGCCTCAAAATAAGGGTAATTTCTGGAACTTTGCCCTAAATAAGTGGAATTTCTTAGTTTTGCCCCAAAATAAGGAGGATTTTTGTCTTTTTGCCCCAACATATAGGAAATTTCTTCCTTTTTGCCCCACAATTAGGGGAATTTCAGCAATTTTGCTTCAAAATACAGGGAATTTCTGCCTTTTTGCCCGAAAATAAGAAGAATGCATACCTTTTTGCCATAAAAAAAGAAAATTTCTGCAATTTTGCTCCAAAATAAGGAGAATTTCTGCTTTTTTTGCCTCTAAATAAGTGGAATTTCTGTCTTTTTTCCCCAAAACAAAGGGAATTTCTGTCTTTTTTGCCCCAAAATAAGGAAAATTTCTGACTTATTAACCTGAAGTAAGTGAAATTTCTGCAATTATGCCCCAATATAAAAGAAATTTCTGCATTTTTGCCCCCAAATAAGGGGAATTTCAGCCTTTTAACCTCAAAATAAGGGTAATTTCTGCATTTTTTCCCCAAAATATGGGAAATGTCTGCCTTTTGGCCCCAAAATAAGAAAAATTTCTGCAATTTTGTACCAAAATAAAAAAATTTCTGCCTTTTTGCCCCAAAATAAGAAAATTTCTACTTTTTTTTCTGAAATAAATGAAATTTCTGCAATTTTGCCCCAAACATAAGAGAACTTTCTGCCTTTTTGCCACGAAATAAGGGGAATTGCAGACTTTTAACCTCAAAATAAGGGGACTTTCTGCATTTTTGACCCAAAATATGAGAAATTTCTGCCTTTTTGCCCCAAAATAAGAAAAATTTCTGCAATTCTGTACCAAAATAAAAGAAATTTCAGCCTTTTTGCCCCAATATAAAAAAATTTCTGCTTTTTTTCTGAAATAAATGATATTTCTGCAATTTTGCCTCAAAATAAGGGAAATTTCTGTGTTTTTGCCCCCAAATAAGGGGAATTTCAGCCTTTTTGCCTCAAAATATGAAGACTTTCTGCATTTTTGACCCAAAATATGGGAAATTTCTGCCTTTTTGCCCCAAAATAAGAAAAATTTCTGCCATTTTGTACCAAAATAAGAGAAATTTCTGCCTTTTTGCCCCAAAATAAAAAAAAATTCTCATTTTTTCTGAAATAAGTGAAATTTCTGCAATTTTGCCCCAAAATAAGTGAAATTTCTGCAATTTTGCCCCCAAATAAGGGAAATTTCTGGAATTTTGCCTGAAAATAAGTGGAATTTCTGATTTTTGCACAAAAATAAAGAGAATTTCTGTCTTTATGCCCCAACATATAGGGAATTTCTGCCTTTTTGCCCCACAATTAGGGGAATTTCTGCAATTTTGCTCCAAAATACGGGGTATTTCTGCCTTTTTGCCCGAATATAAGAAGAATGATTACCTTTTTGCCACAAAAATGGGAAATTTCTCCATTTTTGCTTTAAAATAAAGGGAATTTCTGCTTTTTTGCCTCTAAATAAGTGGAATTTCTGTCTTTTTCCCCCAAAACAAAGGGAATTTCTGTTTTTTGCGCGAAAATAAGGAAAATTTCTGACTTATTACCCTGAAATAAGTGAAATTTCTAAAATTTTGCACAAAATACATGGAATTTCTGAGTTTTGCCCCAAAATGAGGAGAATTTCTGTCTTTTTCCCCCAACATATAGGGAATTTCTGCCTTTTTGCCCTACAAATAGGGGAATTTCTGCTTTTTTGCCTCTAAATATGTGGAATTTCTGTCTTTTTCCCCCAAAACAAAGGGAATTTCTGTCTTTTTTGCCCCAAAATAAGGAAAATTTCTGACTTATTACCCTGAAATAAGTGAAATTTCTGCAATTCTGCCCCAAAATAAGGGAAATTTCTGCCTTTTTGCCCCCAAATAAGGGGAATTTCAGCCTTTTTACCTCAAAATAAGGGGAATTTCTGCATTTTTGCCATAGAATATTAGGAATTTCTGTTTTTTTCCCAAAAATAAGGAAAATTTCTGCCTTTTTTCCCTGAAATAAGTGAAATTTCTGCAATTTTGACCCAAAATAAGTGAAATTTCTGCAATTTTGCCCCAAAATAAGGGAAAATTCTAAAATTTTGCCCCAAATTAAGAGAAATTTCTGCCTTTTTGACCTCAAATAAGGGAAATTTCAGCCTTTTTACCTCAAAATATGGAGAATTTCTGAATTTTTGCCCAAAAATATGGGAAATTTCTGCCTTTTTGCCCCAAATTAAGAAAAATTTCTGCAATTTTGTACCAAAATAAAAGAAATTTCTGCCTTTTTGCCCCAAAATAAGAAAATTTCATCTTTTTTCTGAAATAAATGAAATTTCTGCAATTTTGCCTCAAAATAAGTTAAATTTCTGAATTTTTCCCTAAAATAAGAAGAATTTCTGTCTTTTTGCCCCAACATATAGGGAATTTCTGCCTTTTTTCCCCGCAATTAGGGGAATTTCTCCAATTTTGCTCCAATATATGGGGAATTTCTGCCTTTTTGTCCGAAAATAAGAAGAATGCATACCTTTTTGCCATAAAAAAAAGAAATTTCTTCATTTTTGCTCCAAAATAAGGGGAATTTCTGGTTTTTGCCTCTAAATAAGTGGAATTTCTGTCTTTCTCCCCCAAAACAAAGGGAATTTCTGTATTTTTTGCCCCAAAATAAGGAAAATTTCTGACTTATTACCCTGAAATAAGTGAAATTTCTGCAATTTTGCCCCAAAATAAGGGAAATTTCTGCCTTTTTGCCCCCAAATAAGGGTAATTTCTGCCTTTTTACCTCAAAATAAGGGGAATTTCTGCCTTTTTGCCCAAAATAAGAAAAATTTCTGCAATTTTGTACCAAAATAAAAGAAATTTCTGCCTTATTGCCACAAAATATGAAAATTTCTGTTTTTTTCCTTGAAATAAGTGAAATTTATGCAATTTTGCCCCAAAATAAGTGAAATTTCTGCAATTTTGCCTCAAAATAAGGGTAATTTCTGGAACTTTGCCCTAAATAAGTGGAATTTCTTAGTTTTGCCCCAAAATAAGGAGGATTTTTGTCTTTTTGCCCCAACATATAGGAAATTTCTTCCTTTTTGCCCCACAATTAGGGGAATTTCAGCAATTTTGCTTCAAAATACAGGGAATTTCTGCCTTTTTGCCCGAAAATAAGAAGAATGCATACCTTTTTGCCATAAAAAAAGAAAATTTCTGCAATTTTGCTCCAAAATAAGGAGAATTTCTGCTTTTTTTGCCTCTAAATAAGTGGAATTTCTGTCTTTTTTCCCCAAAACAAAGGGAATTTCTGTCTTTTTTGCCCCAAAATAAGGAAAATTTCTGACTTATTAACCTGAAGTAAGTGAAATTTCTGCAATTATGCCCCAATATAAAAGAAATTTCTGCATTTTTGCCCCCAAATAAGGGGAATTTCAGCCTTTTAACCTCAAAATAAGGGTAATTTCTGCATTTTTTCCCCAAAATATGGGAAATGTCTGCCTTTTGGCCCCAAAATAAGAAAAATTTCTGCAATTTTGTACCAAAATAAAAAAATTTCTGCCTTTTTGCCCCAAAATAAGAAAATTTCTACTTTTTTTTCTGAAATAAATGAAATTTCTGCAATTTTGCCCCAAACATAAGAGAACTTTCTGCCTTTTTGCCACGAAATAAGGGGAATTGCAGACTTTTAACCTCAAAATAAGGGGACTTTCTGCATTTTTGACCCAAAATATGGGAAATTTCTGCCTTTTTGCCCCAAAATAAAAAAAATTTCTGCAATTCTGTACCAAAATAAAAGAAATTTCAGCCTTTTTGCCCCAATATAAAAAAATTTCTGCTTTTTTTCTGAAATAAATGATATTTCTGCAATTTTGCCTCAAAATAAGGGAAATTTCTGTGTTTTTGCCCCCAAATAAGGGGAATTTCAGCCTTTTTGCCTCAAAATATGAAGACTTTCTGCATTTTTGACCCAAAATATGGGAAATTTCTGCCTTTTTGCCCCAAAATAAGAAAAATTTCTGCCATTTTGTACCAAAATAAGAGAAATTTCTGCCTTTTTGCCCCAAAATAAAAAAAAAATTCTCATTTTTTCTGAAATAAGTGAAATTTCTGCAATTTTGCCCCAAAATAAGTGAAATTTCTGCAATTTTGCCCCCAAATAAGGGAAATTTCTGGAATTTTGCCTGAAAATAAGTGGAATTTCTGATTTTTGCGCAAAAATAAAGAGAATTTCTGTCTTTATGCCCCAACATATAGGGAATTTCTGCCTTTTTGCCCCACAATTAGGGGAATTTCTGCAATTTTGCTCCAAAATACGGGGTATTTCTGCCTTTTTGCCCGAATATAAGAAGAATGATTACCTTTTTGCCACAAAAATGGGAAATTTCTCCATTTTTGCTTTAAAATAAAGGGAATTTCTGCTTTTTTGCCTCTAAATAAGTGGAATTTCTGTCTTTTTCCCCCAAAACAAAGGGAATTTCTGTTTTTTGCGCGAAAATAAGGAAAATTTCTGACTTATTACCCTGAAATAAGTGAAATTTCTAAAATTTTGCACAAAATACATGGAATTTCTGAGTTTTGCCCCAAAATGAGGAGAATTTCTGTCTTTTTCCCCCAACATATAGGGAATTTCTGCCTTTTTGCCCTACAAATAGGGGAATTTCTGCTTTTTTGCCTCTAAATATGTGGAATTTCTGTCTTTTTCCCCCAAAACAAAGGGAATTTCTGTCTTTTTTGCCCCAAAATAAGGAAAATTTCTGACTTATTACCCTGAAATAAGTGAAATTTCTGCAATTCTGCCCCAAAATAAGGGAAATTTCTGCCTTTTTGCCCCCAAATAAGGGGAATTTCAGCCTTTTTACCTCAAAATAAGGGGAATTTCTGCATTTTTGCCATAGAATATTAGGAATTTCTGTTTTTTTCCCAAAAATAAGGAAAATTTCTGCCTTTTTTCCCTGAAATAAGTGAAATTTCTGCAATTTTGACCCAAAATAAGTGAAATTTCTGCAATTTTGCCCCAAAATAAGGGAAAATTCTAAAATTTTGCCCCAAATTAAGAGAAATTTCTGCCTTTTTGACCTCAAAAAAGGGAAATTTCAGCCTTTTTACCTCAAAATATGGAGAATTTCTGAATTTTTGCCCAAAAATATGGGAAATTTCTGCCTTTTTGCCCCAAATTAAGAAAAATTTCTGCAATTTTGTACCAAAATAAAAGAAATTTCTGCCTTTTTGCCCCAAAATAAGAAAATTTCATCTTTTTTCTGAAATAAATGAAATTTCTGCAATTTTGCCTCAAAATAAGTTAAATTTCTGAATTTTTCCCTAAAATAAGAAGAATTTCTGTCTTTTTGCCCCAACATATAGGGAATTTCTGCCTTTTTTCCCCGCAATTAGGGGAATTTCTCCAATTTTGCTCCAATATATGGGGAATTTCTGCCTTTTTGTCCGAAAATAAGAAGAATGCATACCTTTTTGCCATAAAAAAAAGAAATTTCTTCATTTTTGCTCCAAAATAAGGGGAATTTCTGGTTTTTGCCTCTAAATAAGTGGAATTTCTGTCTTTCTCCCCCAAAACAAAGGGAATTTCTGTATTTTTTGCCCCAAAATAAGGAAAATTTCTGACTTATTACCCTGAAATAAGTGAAATTTCTGCAATTTTGCCCCAAAATAAGGGAAATTTCTGCCTTTTTGCCCCCAAATAAGGGGAATTTCTGCCTTTTTACCTCAAAATAAGGGGAATTTCTGCCTTTTTGCCCAAAATAAGAAAAATTTCTGCAATTTTGTACCAAAATAAAAGAAATTTCTGCCTTATTGCCACAAAATATGAAAATTTCTGTTTTTTTCCTTGAAATAAGTGAAATTTATGCAATTTTGCCCCAAAATAAGTGAAATTTCTGCAATTTTGCCTCAAAATAAGGGTAATTTCTGGAACTTTGCCCTAAATAAGTGGAATTTCTTAGTTTTGCCCCAAAATAAGGAGGATTTTTGTCTTTTTGCCCCAACATATAGGAAATTTCTTCCTTTTTGCCCCACAATTAGGGGAATTTCAGCAATTTTGCTTCAAAATACAGGGAATTTCTGCCTTTTTGCCCGAAAATAAGAAGAATGCATACCTTTTTGCCATAAAAAAAGAAAATTTCTGCAATTTTGCTCCAAAATAAGGAGAATTTCTGCTTTTTTTGCCTCTAAATAAGTGGAATTTCTGTCTTTTTTCCCCAAAACAAAGGGAATTTCTGTCTTTTTTTGCCCCAAAATAAGGAAAATTTCTGACTTATTAACCTGAAGTAAGTGAAATTTCTGCAATTATGCCCCAATATAAAAGAAATTTCTGCATTTTTGCCCCCAAATAAGGGGAATTTCAGCCTTTTAACCTCAAAATAAGGGTAATTTCTGCATTTTTTCCCCAAAATATGGGAAATGTCTGCCTTTTGGCCCCAAAATAAGAAAAATTTCTGCAATTTTGTACCAAAATAAAAAAATTTCTGCCTTTTTGCCCCAAAATAAGAAAATTTCTACTTTTTTTTCTGAAATAAATGAAATTTCTGCAATTTTGCCCCAAACATAAGAGAACTTTCTGCCTTTTTGCCACGAAATAAGGGGAATTGCAGACTTTTAACCTCAAAATAAGGGGACTTTCTGCATTTTTGACCCAAAATATGGGAAATTTCTGCCTTTTTGCCCCAAAATAAAAAAAATTTCTGCAATTCTGTACCAAAATAAAAGAAATTTCAGCCTTTTTGCCCCAATATAAAAAAATTTCTGCTTTTTTTCTGAAATAAATGATATTTCTGCAATTTTGCCTCAAAATAAGGGAAATTTCTGTGTTTTTGCCCCCAAATAAGGGGAAATTCAGCCTTTTTGCCTCAAAATATGAAGACTTTCTGCATTTTTGACCCAAAATATGGGAAATTTCTGCCTTTTTGCCCCAAAATAAGAAAAATTTCTGCCATTTTGTACCAAAATAAGAGAAATTTCTGCCTTTTTGCCCCAAAATAAAAAAAAATTCTCATTTTTTCTGAAATAAGTGAAATTTCTGCAATTTTGCCCCAAAATAAGTGAAATTTCTGCAATTTTGCCCCCAAATAAGGGAAATTTCTGGAATTTTGCCTGAAAATAAGTGGAATTTCTGATTTTTGCGCAAAAATAAAGAGAATTTCTGTCTTTATGCCCCAACATATAGGGAATTTCTGCCTTTTTGCCCCACAATTAGGGGAATTTCTGCAATTTTGCTCCAAAATACGGGGTATTTCTGCCTTTTTGCCCGAATATAAGAAGAATGATTACCTTTTTGCCACAAAAATGGGAAATTTCTCCATTTTTGCTTTAAAATAAAGGGAATTTCTGCTTTTTTGCCTCTAAATAAGTGGAATTTCTGTCTTTTTCCCCCAAAACAAAGGGAATTTCTGTTTTTTGCGCGAAAATAAGGAAAATTTCTGACTTATTACCGTGAAATAAGTGAAATTTCTAAAATTTTGCACAAAATACATGGAATTTCTGAGTTTTGCCCCAAAATGAGGAGAATTTCTGTCTTTTTCCCCCAACATATAGGGAATTTCTGCCTTTTTGCCCTACAAATAGGGGAATTTCTGCTTTTTTGCCTCTAAATATGTGGAATTTCTGTCTTTTTCCCCCAAAACAAAGGGAATTTCTGTCTTTTTTGCCCCAAAATAAGGAAAATTTCTGACTTATTACCCTGAAATAAGTGAAATTTCTGCAATTCTGCCCCAAAATAAGGGAAATTTCTGCCTTTTTGCCCCCAAATAAGGGGAATTTCAGCCTTTTTACCTCAAAATAAGGGGAATTTCTGCATTTTTGCCATAGAATATTAGGAATTTCTGTTTTTTTCCCAAAAATAAGGAAAATTTCTGCCTTTTTTCCCTGAAATAAGTGAAATTTCTGCAATTTTGACCCAAAATAAGTGAAATTTCTGCAATTTTGCCCCAAAATAAGGGAAAATTCTAAAATTTTGCCCCAAATTAAGAGAAATTTCTGCCTTTTTGACCTCAAATAAGGGAAATTTCAGCCTTTTTACCTCAAAATATGGAGAATTTCTGAATTTTTGCCCAAAAATATGGGAAATTTCTGCCTTTTTGCCCCAAATTAAGAAAAATTTCTGCAATTTTGTACCAAAATAAAAGAAATTTCTGCCTTTTTGCCCCAAAATAAGAAAATTTCATCTTTTTTCTGAAATAAATGAAATTTCTGCAATTTTGCCTCAAAATAAGTTAAATTTCTGAATTTTTCCCTAAAATAAGAAGAATTTCTGTCTTTTTGCCCCAACATATAGGGAATTTCTGCCTTTTTTCCCCGCAATTAGGGGAATTTCTCCAATTTTGCTCCAATATATGGGGAATTTCTGCCTTTTTGTCCGAAAATAAGAAGAATGCATACCTTTTTGCCATAAAAAAAAGAAATTTCTTCATTTTTGCTCCAAAATAAGGGGAATTTCTGGTTTTTGCCTCTAAATAAGTGGAATTTCTGTCTTTCTCCCCCAAAACAAAGGGAATTTCTGTATTTTTTGCCCCAAAATAAGGAAAATTTCTGACTTATTACCCTGAAATAAGTGAAATTTCTGCAATTTTGCCCCAAAATAAGGGAAATTTCTGCCTTTTTGCCCCCAAATAAGGGGAATTTCTGCCTTTTTACCTCAAAATAAGGGGAATTTCTGCCTTTTTGCCCAAAATAAGAAAAATTTCTGCAATTTTGTACCAAAATAAAAGAAATTTCTGCCTTATTGCCACAAAATATGAAAATTTCTGTTTTTTTCCTTGAAATAAGTGAAATTTATGCAATTTTGCCCCAAAATAAGTGAAATTTCTGCAATTTTGCCTCAAAATAAGGGTAATTTCTGGAACTTTGCCCTAAATAAGTGGAATTTCTTAGTTTTGCCCCAAAATAAGGAGGATTTTTGTCTTTTTGCCCCAACATATAGGAAATTTCTTCCTTTTTGCCCCACAATTAGGGGAATTTCAGCAATTTTGCTTCAAAATACAGGGAATTTCTGCCTTTTTGCCCCAAAATAAGAAGAATGCATACCTTTTTGCCATAAAAAAAGAAAATTTCTGCAATTTTGCTCCAAAATAAGGAGAATTTCTGCTTTTTTTGCCTCTAAATAAGTGGAATTTCTGTCTTTTTTCCCCAAAACCAAGGGAATTTCTGTCTTTTTTGCCCCAAAATAAGGAAAATTTCTGACTTATTAACCTGAAGTAAGTGAAATTTCTGCAATTATGCCCCAATATAAAAGAAATTTCTGCATTTTTGCCCCCAAATAAGGGGAATTTCAGCCTTTTTACCTCAAAATAAGGGTAATTTCTGCATTTTTTCCCCAAAATATGGGAAATGTCTGCCTTTTGGCCCCAAAATAAGAAAAATTTCTGCAATTTTGTACCAAAATAAAAAAATTTCTGCCTTTTTGCCCCAAAATAAGAAAATTTCTACTTTTTTTTCTGAAATAAATGAAATTTCTGCAATTTTGCCCCAAACATAAGAGAACTTTCTGCCTTTTTGCCACGAAATAAGGGGAATTGCAGACTTTTAACCTCAAAATAAGGGGACTTTCTGCATTTTTGACCCAAAATATGGGAAATTTCTGCCTTTTTGCCCCAAAATAAAAAAAATTTCTGCAATTCTGTACCAAAATAAAAGAAATTTCAGCCTTTTTGCCCCAATATAAAAAAATTTCTGCTTTTTTTCTGAAATAAATGATATTTCTGCAATTTTGCCTCAAAATAAGGGAAATTTCTGTGTTTTTGCCCCCAAATAAGGGGAAATTCAGCCTTTTTGCCTCAAAATATGAAGACTTTCTGCATTTTTGACCCAAAATATGGGAAATTTCTGCCTTTTTGCCCCAAAATAAGAAAAATTTCTGCCATTTTGTACCAAAATAAGAGAAATTTCTGCCTTTTTGCCCCAAAATAAAAAAAATTCTCATTTTTTCTGAAATAAGTGAAATTTCTGCAATTTTGCCCCAAAATAAGTGAAATTTCTGCAATTTTGCCCCCAAATAAGGGAAATTTCTGGAATTTTGCCTGAAAATAAGTGGAATTTCTGATTTTTGCGCAAAAATAAAGAGAATTTCTGTCTTTATGCCCCAACATATAGGGAATTTCTGCCTTTTTGCCCCACAATTAGGGGAATTTTTGCAATTTTGCTCCAAAATACGGGGTATTTCTGCCTTTTTGCCCGAATATAAGAAGAATGATTACCTTTTTGCCACAAAAATGGGAAATTTCTCCATTTTTGCTTTAAAATAAAGGGAATTTCTGCTTTTTTGCCTCTAAATAAGTGGAATTTCTGTCTTTTTCCCCCAAAACAAAGGGAATTTCTGTTTTTTGCGCGAAAATAAGGAAAATTTCTGACTTATTACCGTGAAATAAGTGAAATTTCTAAAATTTTGCACAAAATACATGGAATTTCTGAGTTTTGCCCCAAAATGAGGAGAATTTCTGTCTTTTTCCCCCAACATATAGGGAATTTCTGCCTTTTTGCCCTACAAATAGGGGAATTTCTGCTTTTTTGCCTCTAAATATGTGGAATTTCTGTCTTTTTCCCCCAAAACAAAGGGAATTTCTGTCTTTTTTGCCCCAAAATAAGGAAAATTTCTGACTTATTACCCTGAAATAAGTGAAATTTCTGCAATTCTGCCCCAAAATAAGGGAAATTTCTGCCTTTTTGCCCCCAAATAAGGGGAATTTCAGCCTTTTTACCTCAAAATAAGGGGAATTTCTGCATTTTTGCCATAGAATATTAGGAATTTCTGTTTTTTTCCCAAAAATAAGGAAAATTTCTGCCTTTTTTCCCTGAAATAAGTGAAATTTCTGCAATTTTGACCCAAAATAAGTGAAATTTCTGCAATTTTGCCCCAAAATAAGGGAAAATTCTAAAATTTTGCCCCAAATTAAGAGAAATTTCTGCCTTTTTGACCTCAAATAAGGGAAATTTCAGCCTTTTTACCTCAAAATATGGAGAATTTCTGAATTTTTGCCCAAAAATATGGGAAATTTCTGCCTTTTTGCCCCAAATTAAGAAAAATTTCTGCAATTTTGTACCAAAATAAAAGAAATTTCTGCCTTTTTGCCCCAAAATAAGAAAATTTCATCTTTTTTCTGAAATAAATGAAATTTCTGCAATTTTGCCTCAAAATAAGTTAAATTTCTGAATTTTTCCCTAAAATAAGAAGAATTTCTGTCTTTTTGCCCCAACATATAGGGAATTTCTGCCTTTTTTCCCCGCAATTAGGGGAATTTCTCCAATTTTGCTCCAATATATGGGGAATTTCTGCCTTTTTGTCCGAAAATAAGAAGAATGCATACCTTTTTGCCATAAAAAAAAGAAATTTCTTCATTTTTGCTCCAAAATAAGGGGAATTTCTGGTTTTTGCCTCTAAATAAGTGGAATTTCTGTCTTTCTCCCCCAAAACAAAGGGAATTTCTGTATTTTTTGCCCCAAAATAAGGAAAATTTCTGACTTATTACCCTGAAATAAGTGAAATTTCTGCAATTTTGCCCCAAAATAAGGGAAATTTCTGCCTTTTTGCTCCCAGATAAGGGGAATTTCTGCCTTTTTACCTCAAAATAAGGGGAATTTCTGCCTTTTTGCCCAAAATAAGAAAAATTTCTGCAATTTTGTACCAAAATAAAAGAAATTTCTGCCTTATTGCCACAAAATATGAAAATTTCTGTTTTTTTCCTTGAAATAAGTGAAATTTATGCAATTTTGCCCCAAAATAAGTGAAATTTCTGCAATTTTGCCTCAAAATAAGGGTAATTTCTGGAACTTTGCCCTAAATAAGTGGAATTTCTTAGTTTTGCCCCAAAATAAGGAGGATTTTTGTCTTTTTGCCCCAACATATAGGAAATTTCTTCCTTTTTGCCCCACAATTAGGGGAATTTCAGCAATTTTGCTTCAAAATACAGGGAATTTCTGCCTTTTTGCCCCAAAATAAGAAGAATGCATACCTTTTTGCCATAAAAAAAGAAAATTTCTGCAATTTTGCTCCAAAATAAGGAGAATTTCTGCTTTTTTTGCCTCTAAATAAGTGGAATTTCTGTCTTTTTTCCCCAAAACAAAGGGAATTTCTGTCTTTTTTGCCCCAAAATAAGGAAAATTTCTGACTTATTAACCTGAAGTAAGTGAAATTTCTGCAATTATGCCCCAATATAAAAGAAATTTCTGCATTTTTGCCCCCAAATAAGGGGAATTTCAGCCTTTTAACCTCAAAATAAGGGTAATTTCTGCATTTTTTCCCCAAAATATGGGAAATGTCTGCCTTTTGGCCCCAAAATAAGAAAAATTTCTGCAATTTTGTACCAAAATAAAAAAATTTCTGCCTTTTTGCCCCAAAATAAGAAAATTTCTACTTTTTTTTCTGAAATAAATGAAATTTCTGCAATTTTGCCCCAAACATAAGAGAACTTTCTGCCTTTTTGCCACGAAATAAGGGGAATTGCAGACTTTTAACCTCAAAATAAGGGGACTTTCTGCATTTTTGACCCAAAATATGGGAAATTTCTGCCTTTTTGCCCCAAAATAAAAAAAATTTCTGCAATTCTGTACCAAAATAAAAGAAATTTCAGCCTTTTTGCCCCAATATAAAAAAATTTCTGCTTTTTTTCTGAAATAAATGATATTTCTGCAATTTTGCCTCAAAATAAGGGAAATTTCTGTGTTTTTGCCCCCAAATAAGGGGAATTTCAGCCTTTTTGCCTCAAAATATGAAGACTTTCTGCATTTTTGACCCAAAATATGGGAAATTTCTGCCTTTTTGCCCCAAAATAAGAAAAATTTCTGCCATTTTGTACCAAAATAAGAGAAATTTCTGCCTTTTTGCCCCAAAATAAAAAAAAATTCTCATTTTTTCTGAAATAAGTGAAATTTCTGCAATTTTGCCCCAAAATAAGTGAAATTTCTGCAATTTTGCCCCCAAATAAAGGAAATTTCTGGAATTTTGCCTGAAAATAAGTGGAATTTCTGATTTTTGCGCAAAAATAAAGAGAATTTCTGTCTTTATGCCCCAACATATAGGGAATTTCTGCCTTTTTGCCCCACAATTAGGGGAATTTCTGCAATTTTGCTCCAAAATACGGGGTATTTCTGCCTTTTTGCCCGAATATAAGAAGAATGATTACCTTTTTGCCACAAAAATGGGAAATTTCTCCATTTTTGCTTTAAAATAAAGGGAATTTCTGCTTTTTTGCCTCTAAATAAGTGGAATTTCTGTCTTTTTCCCCCAAAACAAAGGGAATTTCTGTTTTTTGCGCGAAAATAAGGAAAATTTCTGACTTATTACCGTGAAATAAGTGAAATTTCTAAAATTTTGCACAAAATACATGGAATTTCTGAGTTTTGCCCCAAAATGAGGAGAATTTCTGTCTTTTTCCCCCAACATATAGGGAATTTCTGCCTTTTTGCCCTACAAATAGGGGAATTTCTGCTTTTTTGCCTCTAAATATGTGGAATTTCTGTCTTTTTCCCCCAAAACAAAGGGAATTTCTGTCTTTTTTGCCCCAAAATAAGGAAAATTTCTGACTTATTACCCTGAAATAAGTGAAATTTCTGCAATTCTGCCCCAAAATAAGGGAAATTTCTGCCTTTTTGCCCCCAAATAAGGGGAATTTCAGCCTTTTTACCTCAAAATAAGGGGAATTTCTGCATTTTTGCCATAGAATATTAGGAATTTCTGTTTTTTTCCCAAAAATAAGGAAAATTTCTGCCTTTTTTCCCTGAAATAAGTGAAATTTCTGCAATTTTGACCCAAAATAAGTGAAATTTCTGCAATTTTGCCCCAAAATAAGGGAAAATTCTAAAATTTTGCCCCAAATTAAGAGAAATTTCTGCCTTTTTGACCTCAAATAAGGGAAATTTCAGCCTTTTTACCTCAAAATATGGAGAATTTCTGAATTTTTGCCCAAAAATATGGGAAATTTCTGCCTTTTTGCCCCAAATTAAGAAAAATTTCTGCAATTTTGTACCAAAATAAAAGAAATTTCTGCCTTTTTGCCCCAAAATAAGAAAATTTCATCTTTTTTCTGAAATAAATGAAATTTCTGCAATTTTGCCTCAAAATAAGTTAAATTTCTGAATTTTTCCCTAAAATAAGAAGAATTTCTGTCTTTTTGCCCCAACATATAGGGAATTTCTGCCTTTTTTCCCCGCAATTAGGGGAATTTCTCCAATTTTGCTCCAATATATGGGGAATTTCTGCCTTTTTGTCCGAAAATAAGAAGAATGCATACCTTTTTGCCATAAAAAAAAGAAATTTCTTCATTTTTGCTCCAAAATAAGGGGAATTTCTGGTTTTTGCCTCTAAATAAGTGGAATTTCTGTCTTTCTCCCCCAAAACAAAGGGAATTTCTGTATTTTTTGCCCCAAAATAAGGAAAATTTCTGACTTATTACCCTGAAATAAGTGAAATTTCTGCAATTTTGCCCCAAAATAAGGGAAATTTCTGCCTTTTTGCCCCCAAATAAGGGGAATTTCTGCCTTTTTACCTCAAAATAAGGGGAATTTCTGCCTTTTTGCCCAAAATAAGAAAAATTTCTGCAATTTTGTACCAAAATAAAAGAAATTTCTGCCTTATTGCCACAAAATATGAAAATTTCTGTTTTTTTCCTTGAAATAAGTGAAATTTATGCAATTTTGCCCCAAAATAAGTGAAATTTCTGCAATTTTGCCTCAAAATAAGGGTAATTTCTGGAACTTTGCCCTAAATAAGTGGAATTTCTTAGTTTTGCCCCAAAATAAGGAGGATTTTTGTCTTTTTGCCCCAACATATAGGAAATTTCTTCCTTTTTGCCCCACAATTAGGGGAATTTCAGCAATTTTGCTTCAAAATACAGGGAATTTCTGCCTTTTTGCCCCAAAATAAGAAGAATGCATACCTTTTTGCCATAAAAAAAGAAAATTTCTGCAATTTTGCTCCAAAATAAGGAGAATTTCTGCTTTTTTTGCCTCTAAATAAGTGGAATTTCTGTCTTTTTTCCCCAAAACCAAGGGAATTTCTGTCTTTTTTGCCCCAAAATAAGGAAAATTTCTGACTTATTAACCTGAAGTAAGTGAAATTTCTGCAATTATGCCCCAATATAAAAGAAATTTCTGCATTTTTGCCCCCAAATAAGGGGAATTTCAGCCTTTTTACCTCAAAATAAGGGTAATTTCTGCATTTTTTCCCCAAAATATGGGAAATGTCTGCCTTTTGGCCCCAAAATAAGAAAAATTTCTGCAATTTTGTACCAAAATAAAAAAATTTCTGCCTTTTTGCCCCAAAATAAGAAAATTTCTACTTTTTTTTCTGAAATAAATGAAATTTCTGCAATTTTGCCCCAAACATAAGAGAACTTTCTGCCTTTTTGCCACGAAATAAGGGGAATTGCAGACTTTTAACCTCAAAATAAGGGGACTTTCTGCATTTTTGACCCAAAATATGGGAAATTTCTGCCTTTTTGCCCCAAAATAAAAAAAATTTCTGCAATTCTGTACCAAAATAAAAGAAATTTCAGCCTTTTTGCCCCTATATAAAAAAATTTCTGCTTTTTTTCTGAAATAAATGATATTTCTGCAATTTTGCCTCAAAATAAGGGAAATTTCTGTGTTTTTGCCCCCAAATAAGGGGAATTTCAGCCTTTTTGCCTCAAAATATGAAGACTTTCTGCATTTTTGACCCAAAATATGGGAAATTTCTGCCTTTTTGCCCCAAAATAAGAAAAATTTCTGCCATTTTGTACCAAAATAAGAGAAATTTCTGCCTTTTTGCCCCAAAATAAAAAAAAATTCTCATTTTTTCTGAAATAAGTGAAATTTCTGCAATTTTGCCCCAAAATAAGTGAAATTTCTGCAATTTTGCCCCCAAATAAGGGAAATTTCTGGAATTTTGCCTGAAAATAAGTGGAATTTCTGATTTTTGCGCAAAAATAAAGAGAATTTCTGTCTTTATGCCCCAACATATAGGGAATTTCTGCCTTTTTGCCCCACAATTAGGGGAATTTTTGCAATTTTGCTCCAAAATACGGGGTATTTCTGCCTTTTTGCCCGAATATAAGAAGAATGATTACCTTTTTGCCACAAAAATGGGAAATTTCTCCATTTTTGCTTTAAAATAAAGGGAATTTCTGCTTTTTTGCCTCTAAATAAGTGGAATTTCTGTCTTTTTCCCCCAAAACAAAGGGAATTTCTGTTTTTTGCGCGAAAATAAGGAAAATTTCTGACTTATTACCCTGAAATAAGTGAAATTTCTAAAATTTTGCACAAAATACATGGAATTTCTGAGTTTTGCCCCAAAATGAGGAGAATTTCTGTCTTTTTCCCCCAACATATAGGGAATTTCTGCCTTTTTGCCCTACAAATAGGGGAATTTCTGCTTTTTTGCCTCTAAATATGTGGAATTTCTGTCTTTTTCCCCCAAAACAAAGGGAATTTCTGTCTTTTTTGCCCCAAAATAAGGAAAATTTCTGACTTATTACCCTGAAATAAGTGAAATTTCTGCAATTCTGCCCCAAAATAAGGGAAATTTCTGCCTTTTTGCCCCCAAATAAGGGGAATTTCAGCCTTTTTACCTCAAAATAAGGGGAATTTCTGCATTTTTGCCATAGAATATTAGGAATTTCTGTTTTTTTCCCAAAAATAAGGAAAATTTCTGCCTTTTTTCCCTGAAATAAGTGAAATTTCTGCAATTTTGACCCAAAATAAGTGAAATTTCTGCAATTTTGCCCCAAAATAAGGGAAAATTCTAAAATTTTGCCCCAAATTAAGAGAAATTTCTGCCTTTTTGACCTCAAATAAGGGAAATTTCAGCCTTTTTACCTCAAAATATGGAGAATTTCTGAATTTTTGCCCAAAAATATGGGAAATTTCTGCCTTTTTGCCCCAAATTAAGAAAAATTTCTGCAATTTTGTACCAAAATAAAAGAAATTTCTGCCTTTTTGCCCCAAAATAAGAAAATTTCATCTTTTTTTCTGAAATAAATGAAATTTCTGCAATTTTGCCTCAAAATAAGTTAAATTTCTGAATTTTTCCCTAAAATAAGAAGAATTTCTGTCTTTTTGCCCCAACATATAGGGAATTTCTGCCTTTTTTCCCCGCAATTAGGGGAATTTCTCCAATTTTGCTCCAATATATGGGGAATTTCTGCCTTTTTGTCCGAAAATAAGAAGAATGCATACCTTTTTGCCATAAAAAAAAGAAATTTCTTCATTTTTGCTCCAAAATAAGGGGAATTTCTGGTTTTTGCCTCTAAATAAGTGGAATTTCTGTCTTTCTCCCCCAAAACAAAGGGAATTTCTGTATTTTTTGCCCCAAAATAAGGAAAATTTCTGACTTATTACCCTGAAATAAGTGAAATTTCTGCAATTTTGCCCCAAAATAAGGGAAATTTCTGCCTTTTTGCCCCCAGATAAGGGGAATTTCTGCCTTTTTACCTCAAAATAAGGGGAATTTCTGCCTTTTTGCCCAAAATAAGAAAAATTTCTGCAATTTTGTACCAAAATAAAAGAAATTTCTGCCTTATTGCCACAAAATATGAAAATTTCTGTTTTTTTCCTTGAAATAAGTGAAATTTATGCAATTTTGCCCCAAAATAAGTGAAATTTCTGCAATTTTGCCTCAAAATAAGGGTAATTTCTGGAACTTTGCCCTAAATAAGTGGAATTTCTTAGTTTTGCCCCAAAATAAGGAGGATTTTTGTCTTTTTGCCCCAACATATAGGAAATTTCTTCCTTTTTGCCCCACAATTAGGGGAATTTCAGCAATTTTGCTTCAAAATACAGGGAATTTCTGCCTTTTTGCCCCAAAATAAGAAGAATGCATACCTTTTTGCCATAAAAAAAGAAAATTTCTGCAATTTTGCTCCAAAATAAGGAGAATTTCTGCTTTTTTTGCCTCTAAATAAGTGGAATTTCTGTCTTTTTTCCCCAAAACAAAGGGAATTTCTGTCTTTTTTGCCCCAAAATAAGGAAAATTTCTGACTTATTAACCTGAAGTAAGTGAAATTTCTGCAATTATGCCCCAATATAAAAGAAATTTCTGCATTTTTGCCCCCAAATAAGGGGAATTTCAGCCTTTTTACCTCAAAATAAGGGTAATTTCTGCATTTTTTCCCCAAAATATGGGAAATGTCTGCCTTTTGGCCCCAAAATAAGAAAAATTTCTGCAATTTTGTACCAAAATAAAAAAATTTCTGCCTTTTTGCCCCAAAATAAGAAAATTTCTACTTTTTTTTCTGAAATAAATGAAATTTCTGCAATTTTGCCCCAAACATAAGAGAACTTTCTGCCTTTTTGCCACGAAATAAGGGGAATTGCAGACTTTTAACCTCAAAATAAGGGGACTTTCTGCATTTTTGACCCAAAATATGGGAAATTTCTGCCTTTTTGCCCCAAAATAAAAAAAATTTCTGCAATTCTGTACCAAAATAAAAGAAATTTCAGCCTTTTTGCCCCAATATAAAAAAATTTCTGCTTTTTTTCTGAAATAAATGATATTTCTGCAATTTTGCCTCAAAATAAGGGAAATTTCTGTGTTTTTGCCCCCAAATAAGGGGAATTTCAGCCTTTTTGCCTCAAAATATGAAGACTTTCTGCATTTTTGACCCAAAATATGGGAAATTTCTGCCTTTTTGCCCCAAAATAAGAAAAATTTCTGCCATTTTGTACCAAAATAAGAGAAATTTCTGCCTTTTTGCCCCAAAATAAAAAAAAATTCTCATTTTTTCTGAAATAAGTGAAATTTCTGCAATTTTGCCCCAAAATAAGTGAAATTTCTGCAATTTTGCCCCCAAATAAGGGAAATTTCTGGAATTTTGCCTGAAAATAAGTGGAATTTCTGATTTTTGCGCAAAAATAAAGAGAATTTCTGTCTTTATGCCCCAACATATAGGGAATTTCTGCCTTTTTGCCCCACAATTAGGGGAATTTCTGCAATTTTGCTCCAAAATACGGGGTATTTCTGCCTTTTTGCCCGAATATAAGAAGAATGATTACCTTTTTGCCACAAAAATGGGAAATTTCTCCATTTTTGCTTTAAAATAAAGGGAATTTCTGCTTTTTTGCCTCTAAATAAGTGGAATTTCTGTCTTTTTCCCCCAAAACAAAGGGAATTTCTGTTTTTTGCGCGAAAATAAGGAAAATTTCTGACTTATTACCCTGAAATAAGTGAAATTTCTAAAATTTTGCACAAAATACATGGAATTTCTGAGTTTTGCCCCAAAATGAGGAGAATCTCTGTCTTTTTCCCCCAACATATAGGGAATTTCTGCCTTTTTGCCCTACAAATAGGGGAATTTCTGCTTTTTTGCCTCTAAATATATGGAATTTCTGTCTTTTTCCCCCAAAACAAAGGGAATTTCTGTCTTTTTTGCCCCAAAATAAGGAAAATTTCTGACTTATTACCCTGAAATAAGTGAAATTTCTGCAATTCTGCCCCAAAATAAGGGAAATTTCTGCCTTTTTGCCCCCAAATAAGGGGAATTTCAGCCTTTTTACCTCAAAATAAGGGGAATTTCTGCATTTTTGCCATAGAATATTAGGAATTTCTGTTTTTTTCCCAAAAATAAGGAAAATTTCTGCCTTTTTTCCCTGAAATAAGTGAAATTTCTGCAATTTTGACCCAAAATAAGTGAAATTTCTGCAATTTTGCCCCAAAATAAGGGAAAATTCTAAAATTTTGCCCCAAATTAAAAGAAATTTCTGCCTTTTTGACCTCAAATAAGGGAAATTTCAGCCTTTTTACCTCAAAATATGGAGAATTTCTGAATTTTTGCCCAAAAATATGGGAAATTTCTGCCTTTTTGCCCCAAATTAAGAAAAATTTCTGCAATTTTGTACCAAAATAAAAGAAATTTCTGCCTTTTTGCCCCAAAATAAGAAAATTTCATCTTTTTTCTGAAATAAATGAAATTTCTGCAATTTTGCCTCAAAATAAGTTAAATTTCTGAATTTTTCCCTAAAATAAGAAGAATTTCTGTCTTTTTGCCCCAACATATAGGGAATTTCTGCCTTTTTTCCCCGCAATTAGGGGAATTTCTCCAATTTTGCTCCAATATATGGGGAATTTCTGCCTTTTTGTCCGAAAATAAGAAGAATGCATACCTTTTTGCCATAAAAAAAAGAAATTTCTTCATTTTTGCTCCAAAATAAGGGGAATTTCTGGTTTTTGCCTCTAAATAAGTGGAATTTCTGTCTTTCTCCCCCAAAACAAAGGGAATTTCTGTATTTTTTGCCCCAAAATAAGGAAAATTTCTGACTTATTACCCTGAAATAAGTGAAATTTCTGCAATTTTGCCCCAAAATAAGGGAAATTTCTGCCTTTTTGCCCCCAAATAAGGGGAATTTCTGCCTTTTTACCTCAAAATAAGGGGAATTTCTGCCTTTTTGCCCAAAATAAGAAAAATTTCTGCAATTTTGTACCAAAATAAAAGAAATTTCTGCCTTATTGCCACAAAATATGAAAATTTCTGTTTTTTTCCCTGAAATAAGTGAAATTTCTGCAATTTTGCCCCAAAATAAGTGAAATTTCTGCAATTTTGCCTCAAAATAAAGGTAATTTCTGGAACTTTGCCCTAAATAAGTGGAAATTCTGAGTTTTGCCCCAAAATAAGGAGGATTTTTGTCTTTTTGCCCCAACATATAGGAAATTTCTTCCTTTTTGCCCCACAATTAGGGGAATTTCTGCAATTTTGCTTCAAAATACGGGGAATTTCTGCCTTTTGCCCGAAAATAAGAAGAATGCATACCTTTTTGCCATGAAAAAGGACAATTTCAGCCTTTTTACCTCAAAATAAGGGGAATTTCTGCTTTTTTGCCTCTAAATAAGTGGAATTTCTGTCTTTTTCCCCCAAAACAAAGGGAATTTCTGTCTTTTTTGCCCCAAAATAAGGAAAATTTCTAACTTATTACCCTGAAGTAAGTGAAATTTCTGCAATTATGCCCCAATATAAAAGAAATTTCTGCCTTTTTGCCCCCAAATAAGGGAAATTTCAGCCTTTTTACCTCAAAATAAGGGTAATTTCTGCATTTTTTCCCCAAAATATGGGAAATTTCTGCCTTTTGGCCCCAAAATAAGAAAAATTTCTGCAATTTTGTACCAAAATAAAAAAAAATTCTGCCTTTTTTCCCCAAAATAAGAAAATTTCTACTTTTTTTTCTGAAATAAATGAAATTTCTGCAATTTTGCCCCAACATAAGAGAAATTTCTGCCTTTTTGCTACGAAATAAGGGGAATTTGAGAATTTTAACCTCAAAATAAGGGGACTTTCTGCATTTTTGACCCAAAATATGGGAAATTTCTGTCTTTTTGCCCCCAAAATTAGAAAAATTTCTGCAATTCTGTACCAAAATAAAAGAAATTTCAGCCTTTTTGCCCCAATATAAGAAAATTTCTGCTTTTTTTTTAAATAAATGATATTTCTGCAATTTTGCCTCAAAATAAGGTAAATTTCTGTGTTTTTGCCCCCAAATCAGGGGAATTTCAGCATTTTTACCTCAAAATATAAAGACTTTCTGCATTTTTGACCCAAAATATGGGAAATTTCTGCCTTTTTGCCCCAAAATAAGAAAAATTTCTGCCATTTTGTACCAAAATAAGAGAAATTTCTGCCTTTTTGCCCCAAAATAAAAAAAATTTCTCATTTTTTTTCTGAAATAAGTGAAATTTCTGCAATTTTGGCCCAAAATAAGTGAAATTTCTGCAATTTTGGCCTCAAATAAGGGAAATTTCTGGAATTTTG
Organism: Micromys minutus; assembly: GCF_963924665.1. Classification (NCBI taxonomy): domain Eukaryota; kingdom Metazoa; phylum Chordata; class Mammalia; order Rodentia; family Muridae; genus Micromys; species Micromys minutus. The sequence continues at coordinate 1,597,307 of NW_027667727.1, forward strand.
CCTGAAAATAAGTGGAATTTCTGAGTTTTGCGCAAAAATAAGGAGAATTTCTGTCTTTATGCCCCAACATATAGGGAATTTCTGCCTTTTTGCCCCACAAATAGTGGAATTTCTGCAACTTTGCTCCAAAATACGGGGTATTTCTGCCTTTTTGCCCGAATATAAGAAGAATGATTACCTTTTTGCCACAAAAATGGGAAATTTCTCCATTTTTGCTTTAAAATAAAGGGAATTTCTGCTTTTTTGCCTCTAAATAAGTGGAATTTCTGTCATTCCCCCCAAAACAAAGGGAATTTCTGTTTTTTGCCCCAAAATAAGGAAAATTTCTGACTTATTACCCTGAAATAAGTGAAATTTCTAAAATTTTGCACAAAATACATGGAATTTCTGAGTTTTGCCCCAAAATGAGGAGAATTTCTGTCTTTTTGCCCCAACATATAGAGAATATCTACCTTTTTGCCCTACAAATAGGGGAATTTCTGCTTTTTTGCCTCTAAATATGTGGAATTTCTGTCTTTTTCCCCCAAAACAAAGGGAATTTCTGTCTTTTTTGCCCCAAAATGAGGAAAATTTCTGACTTATTACCCTGAAATAAGTAAAATTTCTGCAATTTTGCCCCAAAATAAGGGAAATTTCTGCCTTTTTGTCCCCAAATAAGGGGAATTTCAGCCTTTTTACCTCAAAATAAGGGGAATTTCTGCATTTTTGCCATAGAATATTAGGAATTTCTGTTTTTTTCCCAAAAATAAGGAAAATTTCTGCCTTTTTTCCCTGAAATAAGTGAAATTTCTGCAATTTTGCCCCAAAATAAGTGAAATTTCTGCAATTTTGCCCCAAAATAAGGGATAATTCTAAAATTTTGCCTCAAATTAAGAGAAATTTCTGCCTTTTTGACCTCAAATAAGGAAATTTCAGCCTTTTTACCTCAAAATATGGAGAATTTCTGAATTTTTGCCCAAAAATATGGGAAATTTCTGCCTTTCTTTCTGAAATAAATGAAATTTCTGCAATTTTGCCTCAAAATAAGAGAAATTTCTGCCTTTTTGCCTCCAAATCAGGGGAATTTCAGCATTTTTACCTCAAAATATGAAGACTTTCTGCATTTTTGACCCAAAATATGGGAAATTTCTGCCTTTTTGCTCCGAAATAAGAAAAATTTCTGCAATTCTGTACCAAAATAAAATAAATTTCAGCCTTTTTGCCCTAATATAAGAAAATTTCTGCTTTTTTTCTAAAATAAGTGAAATTTCTGCAATTTTGCCCCAAAATAAGTGAAATTTCTGCAATTTTGCCCCCAAATAAGGGAAATTTCTGGAATTTTTCTGGAAAAAAAGTTGAATTTCTGAGTTTTGCGCAAAAATAAAGAGAATTTCTGTCTTTATGCCCCAACATATAGGGAATTTCAGCCTTTTTGCCCCACAATTAGGGGAATTTCAGCAATTTTGCTTCAAAATACAGGGAATTTCGGCTTTTTTGCCCGAAAATAAAAAGAATGCATACCTTTTTGCCATAAAAAAGGAAAATTTCTGCAATTTTGCTCCAAAATAAGGGGAATTTCTGCTTTTTTGCCTCTAAATAAGTGGAATTTCTGTCTTTTTCCCCCAAAACAAAGGGAATTTCTGTCTTTTTTGCCCCAAAATAAGGAAAATTTCTGACTTATTACCCTGAAGTAAGTGAAATTTCTGCAATTATGCCCTAATATAAAAAAAATTTCTGCCTTTTTGCCCCCAAATAAGGGAAATTTCAGCCTTTTAACCTCAAAATAAGGGTAATTTCTGCATTTTTTTCCCAAAATATGGGAAATTTCTGCCTTTTGGCCCCAAAATAAGGGAAATTTCTGCAATTTTGTACCAAAATAAAAAAAATTCTGCCTTTTTGCCCCAAAATAAGAAAATTTCTACTTTTTTTTCTGAAATAAATGAAATTTCTGCAATTTTGCCCCAACATAAGAGAAATTTCTGCCTTTTTGCCACAAAATAAGGGGAATTTGAGAATTTTAACCTCTAAATAAGGGGATTTTCTGCATTTTTGACCCAAAATATGGGAAATTTCTGTCTTTTTGCCCCCAAAATTAGAAAAATTTCTGCAATTCTGTACCAAAATAAAAGAAATTTCAGCCTTTTTGCCCCAATATAAGAAAATTTCTGCTTTTTTTTTTAAATAAATGATATTTCTGCAATTTTGCCTCAAAATAAGGTAAATTTCTGTGTTTTTGCCCCCAAATCAGGGGAATATCAGCATTTTTACCTCAAAATATAAAGACTTTCTGCATTTTTGACCCAAAATATGGGAAATTTCTGCCTTTTTGCCCCAAAATAAGAAAAATTTCTGCCATTTTGTACCAAAATAAGAGAAATTTCTGCCTTTTTGCCCCAAAATAAAAAAAATTTCTCATTTTTTTTCTGAAATAAGTGAAATTTCTGCAATTTTGGCCCAAAATAAGTGAAATTTCTGCAATTTTGGCCCCAAATAAGGGAAATTTCTGGAATTTTGCCTGAAAATAAGTGGAATTTCTGAGTTTTGCGCAAAAATAAGGAGAATTTCTGTCTTTATGCCCCAACATATAGGGAATTTCTGCCTTTTTGCCCCACAAATAGTGGAATTTCTGCAACTTTGCTCCAAAATACGGGGTATTTCTGCCTTTTTGCCCGAATATAAGAAGAATGATTACCTTTTTGCCACAAAAATGGGAAATTTCTCTATTTTTGCTTTAAAATAAAGGGAATTTCTGCTTTTTTGCCTCTAAATAAGTGGAATTTCTGTCTTTTCCACCCAAAACAAAGGGAATTTCTGTTTTTTGCCCCAAAATAAGGAAAATTTCTGACTTATAACCCTGAAATAAGTGAAATTTCTAAAATTTTGCACAAAATACATGGAATTTCTGAGTTTTGCCCCAAAATGAGGAGAATTTCTGTCTTTTTGCCCCAACATATAGAGAATATCTGCCTTTTTGCCCTACAAATAGGGGAATTTCTGCTTTTTTGCCTCTAAATATGTGGAATTTCTGTCTTTTTCCCCCAAAACAAAGGGAATTTCTGTCTTTTTTGCCCCAAAATGAGGAAAATTTCTGCCTTTTTGTCCCCAAATAAGGGGAATTTCAGCCTTTTTACCTCAAAATAAGAAGAAATTCTGCATTTTTGCCATAGAATATTAGGAATTTCTGTTTTTTTGCCCAAAAATAAAGAAAATTTCTGCCTTTTTTCCCTGAAATAAGTGAAATTTCTGCAATTTTGCCCCAAAATAAGTGAAATTTTTGCAATTTTGCCCCAAAATAAGGGATAATTCTAAAATTTTGCCCTAAATTAAGAGAAATTTCTGCCTTTTTGACCTCAAATAAGGAAATTTCAGACTTTTTACCTCAAAATATGGAGAATTTCTGATATTTTGCCCAAAAATATGGGAAATTTCTGCCTTTTTTTCTGAAATAAATGATATTTCTGCAATTTTGCCTCAAAATAAGAGAAATTTCTGCCTTTTTGCCTCCAAATCAGGGGAATTTCAGCATTTTTACCTCAAAATATGAAGAATTTCTGCATTTTTGACCCAAAATATGGGAAATTTTTGCCTTTTTGCTCCGAAATAAGAAAAATTTCTGCAATTCTGTACCAAAATAAAATAAATTTCAGCCTTTTTGCCCTAATATAAGAAAATTTCTGCTTTTTTTCTAAAATAAGTGAAATTTCTGCAATTTTGCCCCAAAATAAGTGAAATTTCTGCAATTTTGCCCCCAAATAAGGGAAATTTCTGGAATTTTTCTGGAAAAAAAGTTGAATTTCTGAGTTTTGCGCAAAAATAAAGAGAATTTCTGTCTTTATGCCCCAACATATAGGGAATTTCAGCCTTTTTGCCCCACAATTAGGGGAATTTCAGCAATTTTGCTTCAAAATACAGGGAATTTCGGCTTTTTTGCCCGAAAATAAAAAGAATGCATACCTTTTTGCCATAAAAAAGGAAAATTTCTGCAATTTTGCTCCAAAATAAGGGGAATTTCTGCTTTTTTGCCTCTAAATAAGTGGAATTTCTGTCTTTTTCCCCCAAAACAAAGGGAATTTCTGTCTTTTTTGCCCCAAAATAAGGAAAATTTCTGACTTATTACCCTGAAGTAAGTGAAATTTCTGCAATTATGCCCTAATATAAAAAAAATTTCTGCCTTTTTGCCCCCAAATAAGGGGAATTTTAGCCTTTTTACCTCAAAATAAGGGTAATTTCTGCATTTTTTCCCCAAAATATGGGAAATTTCTGCCTTTTGGCCCCAAAATAAGAAAAATTTCTGCAATTTTGTACCAAAATAAAAAAATTTCTGCCTTTTTGCTCCAAAATAAGAAAATTTCTACTTTTTTTTCTGAAATAAATGAAATTTCTGCAATTTTGCCCCAACATAAGAGAAATTTCTGCCTTTTTGCCACGAAATAAGGGGAATTTCAGACTTTTAACCTCAAAATAAGGGGACTTTCTGCATTTTTGACCCAAAATATGGGAAATTTCTGCCTTTTTGCCCCAAAATAAGAAAAATTTCTGCAATTCTGTACCAAAATAAAAGAAATTTCAGCCTTTTTGCCCCAATATAAGAAAATTTCTGCTTTTTTTTTTGAAATAAGTGAAATTTCTGCAATTTTGCCTCAAAATAAGAGAAATTTCTGCCTTTTTGCCTCCAAATCAGGGGAATTTCAGCCTTTTTACCTCAAAATATGAAGACTTTCTGCATTTTTGACCCAAAATATGGGAAATTTCTGCCTTTTTGCTCCGAAATAAGAAAAATTTCTGCAATTCTGTACCAAAATAAAATAAATTTCAGCCTTTTTGCCCTAATATAAGAAAATTTCTGCTTTTTTTCTGAAATAAGTGAAATTTCTGCAATTTTGCCCCAAAATAAGTGAAATTTCTGCAATTTTGCCCCCAAATAAGGGAAATTTCTGGAATTTTGCCTGAAAATAAGTGGAATTTCTGAGTTTTGCACAAAAATAAGGAGAATTTCTGTCTTTATGCCCCAACATATAGGGAATTTCTGCCTTTTTGCCCCACAATTAGGGGAATTTCTGCAATTTTGCTCCAAAATACAGGGTATTTCTGCCTTTTTGCCCGAATATAAGAAGAATGATTACCTTTTTGCCAGAAAAATGGGAAATTTCTCCATTTTTGCTTTAAAATAAAGGGAATTTCTGCTTTTTTGCCTCTAAATAAGTGGAATTTCTGTCTTTTTCCCCCAAAACAAAGGGAATTTCTGTTTTTTGCACCAAAATAAGGAAAATTTCTGACTTATTACCCTGAAATAAGTGAAATTTCTGCAATTTTGCCCCAAAATAAGGGAAATTTCTGCCTTTTTGCCCCCAAATAAGGGGAATTTCAGACTTTTTACCTCAAAATAAGGGGAATTTCTGCATTTATGCCATAGAATATTAGGAATTTCTGTTTTTTTGCCCAAAAATAAGAAAAATTTCTGCCTTTTTTCCCTGAAATAAGTGAAATTTCTGCAATTTTGCCCCAAAATAAGTGAAATTTCTGCAATTTTGCCCCAAAATAAGGGAAATTTCTAAAATTTTGCCCCAAATTAAGAGAAATTTCTGTCTTTTTGACCTCAAATAAGGGAAATCTCAGCCTTTTTACCTCAAAATATGGAGAATTTCTAAATTTTTGCCCAAAAATATGGGAAATTTCTGCCTTTTTGCCCCAAATTAAGAAAAATTTCTGCAATTTTGTACCAAAATATAAAAATTTCTGACTTTTTGCCCCAAAATAATAAAATTTCTACTTTTTTTCTGAAATAAATGAAATTTCTGCAATTTTGCCCCAACATAAGAGAAATTTCTGCCTTTTTGCCACGAAATAAGGGGAATTTCAGACTTTTAACCTCAAAATAAGGGGACTTTCTGAATTTTTGACCCAAAATATGGGAAATTTCTGCCATTTTGCCACAAAATAAGAAAAATTTCTGCAATTCTGTACCAAAATAAAAGAAATTTCAGCCTTTTTGCCCCAATATAAGAAAATTTCTGCTTTTTTTCTGAAATAAATCATATTTCTGCAATTTTGCCTCAAAATAAGGGAAATTTCTGTGTTTTTGCCCACAAATAATGGGAATTTCAGCCATTTTACCTCAAAATAAGGGGAATTTCTGCATTTTTGCCCCAAAATATGGGAAATTTCTGCCTTTTTGCCCCAAAATAAGAAAAATTTCTGCCATTTTGTACCAAAAAAAAAGAAATTTCTGCCTTTTTGCCCCAAAATAAGAAAATTTCTGCTTTTTTCCCTGAAATAAGTGAAATTTCTGCAATTTTGCCCCAAAATAAGTGAAATTTCTGCAATTTTGCCCCAAAATAAAGGAAATTTCTAGAATTTTGCCCCAAAATAGGGGAAATTTCTCGAATTTTGCCCCAAAATAGGGGAAATTTCTGGAATTTTGCCCCAAAAAAGTTTAATTTCTGAGTTCTTCCCCAAAATAAGGAAAATTTCTGCATTTTTGCCCCCAAATAAGGGGAATTTCAGCCTTTTTACCACAAAATAGGGGGAATTTCTGCATTTTTGCCACAAAATATTTGGAATTTCTGCTTTTTTGCTTCAAAATAAGGAAAATTTCTGCCTTTATTCCCTGAAATAAGTGAAATTTCTGCAATTTTGCCCCAAAATAAGTGAAATTTCTGCAATTTTGCCCCAAAATAAGGGAAATTTCTGGAATTTTGCCCCAAATTAAGTTTAATTTCTGAGTTCAGCCCCAAAATGAGAATTTCTGTATTTATGCCCAAACATATAGGGAATTTCTGCCTTTTTGCCCCACAATTAGGGGAATTTCTGCAATTTTGCTCCAAAATACGGGGAATTTCTGCCTTTTGCCCGAAAATAAAAAAAATGCATACCTTTTTGCAATAAAAAACGGAAATTTCTTAATTTTTGCTCCAAAATAAGGGAAATTTCTGCTTTTTGCCTCTAAATAAGTAGGTTTTCTGTCTTTTTCCTTCAAAACAAAAGGAATTTCTCTCATTTTGCCCCAAAATAAGAAAAATTTTTGATTATTACTCTGAAATAAGTGAAATTTCTGCAATTTTGCCCCAAAATAATGGAAATTTCTGCCTTTTTGCCCCCAAATAAGGGGAATTTCAGCCTTTTTACCTCAAAATAAGGGGAATTTCTGGATTTTTGCCACAAAAAATTAGGAATTTCTTCCTTTTTGCCCCAAAATAAAGAAAATTTTTGCCTATTTTCCCTGAAATAAGTGAAATTTCTGCAATTTTGCCCCAAAATAACTGAAATTTCTGCAATTTTGCCCCAAAATATGGGAAATTTCTGCATTTTTGCCACAAAATATTTAGAATTTCGGCCTTTTTGCCCAAAAATAAAGAAAATTTCTGCCCTTTTTCCGTGAAATAAGTGAAATTTCTGCAATTTTGCCCCAAAATAAAGAAAATTTCTCATTTTTTTTCTGAAATAAGTGAAATTTCTGCAATTTTGACCCAAATTAAGTGAAATTTCTGCAATTTTGCCCCCAAATAAGGAAAATTTCTGGAATTTTGCCTCAAAATAAGTGGAATTTATGAGTTTTGTGCCAAAATAATGAGAATTTCTGTCTTTTTGCCCCAACATATAGGGAATTTCTGCCTTTTTGCCCCACAATTAGGGGAATTTCTGCAATTTTGCTACAAAATACGGGGTATTTCTGCCTTTTTGCCCGAAAATATGAAGAATGAATACCTTTTTGCCATAAAAATGGGAAATTTCTCCATTTTTGCTCCAAAATAAAGGGAATTTCTGCTTTTTTCCCTCTAAATAAGTGGAATTTCTGTCTTTTTCCCCCAAAACAAAGGGAATTTCTGTTTTTTGCCCTAAAATAAGGAAAATTTCTGACTTATTACCCTGAAATAAGTGAAATTTCTGATATTTTGCTCCAAAATAAGGGAAATTTCTGCCTTTTTGCCTCCAAACAAGGGGAATTTCAGCCTTTTTACCTCAAAATAAAAAAAAATTTCTGCATTTTTGCCACAAAATATTTGGAATTTCTCCCTTTTTGCCCTAAAATAAAGAAAATTTCTTCCTATTTTCCCTGAAATAAGTAAAATTTCTGCAATTTTGCCCCAAAATAAGTGATATTTCTGCAATTTTGCCCCAAAATAAGGGAAATTTCTGGAATTTTGACCCAAAGTAAGTTGAATTTATGAGTTTTACCCCAAAATAAGGAGAATTTATGTCATTATATCCCAACATATAGGGAATTTTTGACTTTTTGCCCCACAATTAGGGGAATCTCTGCTATTTTTCTCCAAAATACGGGGAATTTCTGCTTTTTTGCACAAAAATAAGAAGAATGCATACCTTTTTGCCATAAAAAAGGGAAATTTCTTTATTTTTGCTTTAAAATAAGGGGAATTTCTGCTTTTTTGCCTCTAAATAAGTGGAATTTCTGTCTTTTTCCCCCAAAACAAAGTGAATTTCTGTCTTTTTTGCCCCAAAATAAGGAAAATTTCTGACTTATTACTGTGAAATAAGTGAAATTTCAGCAATTTTGCCCCAAAATAAGGAAAATTTCTACTTTTGCCCCCAAATATGGAAAATTTCAGCCTTTTTACCTCAAAATAAGGGGAATTTCTGCATTTTTGCCACAAAATATTAGCAATTTCTGCCTTTTGCCACAAAATAAGGAAAATTTCTGCCTATTTTCCCTGAAATAAGTGAAATTTCTGCAATTTTGCCCCAAAATAAGTGAAATTTCTGCAATTTTGCCACAAAATATGGGAAATTTCTGGAATTTTGCCCCAAAATAAATTTAATTTCTGAATTCTGCCCCAAAATAAGGAGAATTTCTGTCTTTATGCCCCAACTTATAGGGAATTTCTGCCTTTTTGCCCCACAATTAGGGGAATTTCTGCAATTTTGCTCCAAAATTCGGGGAATTTCTGCCTTTTTGCCCGAAAATAAAAAGAATGCATACGTTTTTGCTATAAAAAAGGAAAATTTCTTCATTTATGCTCCAAAATAAGTGAAATTTCTGCAATTTTGCCCCAAAATATGAGAAATTTCTGGAATTTTGCCCCAAATTAAGTGGAATTTCTGAGTTCTGCCCCAAAATAAGGAGAATTTCTGTCCATATGCCCCAACATATAGGGAATTTCTGCCTTTTTGCCCCACAATTAGGGGAATTTCTGCAATTTTGCTCCAAAATACGGGGAATTTCTGCCTTTTTGCCCGAAAATAAGAAGAATGCATACCTTTTTGCCATAAAAAAGGAAAATTTCTTCATTTTTGCTCCAAAATAAGGAGAATTTCTGCTTTTTTGCCTCTAAAATGGTGGAATTTTTGTCTTTTTCCTCAAAACAGAGAGAATTTGTGTCTTTTTTGCCCAAAAATAAGGAAAATTTCTGACTTATATCCCTGAAATAAGCAAAATTTCTGCAATTGTGCCCCAAAATAAAGGAAAATTCTGCCTTTTTGCATCCAAATTGGGGGAAATTCAGCCTTTTTACCTCAAAATAAGGGGAATTTCTGCATTTTTGCCGCAAAATATGGGAAATTTCTGCATTTTTGCCCCAAAATAAGAAAATTTCTGCTTTTTTTCTGAAATAAGTGAAATTTCTGCAATTTTGCCCCAAAATAATTGAAATTTCTGCAATTTTGCCTCAAAATAAGAGAAATTTCTTGAATTTTGCCCCAAAATAAGTGGAATTTCTGCCTTTTGCCCCAAAATAAGGAAGATGTCTTTTTTTTTGCCCCACAATTAGGGAAATTTCTACAATTTTGTTTTAAAATATGGGGAATTTCTGCCTTTTTGCCTGAAAATTAGAAGAATGCATACCTTTTTGCCATAAAAAAGGAAATTTCTTCATTTTTGCTCCAAAATAAAAAGAATTTCTGCTTTTTTGCCTCTAAATAAGTGGAATTTCTGTCTTTTTCCCCCAAAACAAAGGGAATTCCTGTTTTTTGGCCCCAAAATAAGGAAAATTTCTTTCTTATTACCCTGAAACAAGTGAAATTTCTTCAATTTTGCCTCAAAATAAAGGAAATTTCGGCCTTTTTGCCCCCAAATAGGGGGAATTTCAGCCTTTTTACCTCAAAATAAGGGGAATTTCTGCATTTTTGCCACAAAATATTAGGAATTTCTGCATTTTTGCCCAAAAATAAGGACAATTTCTGCCTTTTTTCCCTGAAATAAGTGTAATTTCTGCAATTTTGCCTCAAAATAAGTGAAATTTCTGCCTTTTTGCCCCCAAATATAAGGAAATTCAGCCTTTTTACCTCAAAATAAGGGGAATTTCTGCATTTTTGCCCCAAAATATGGGAAATTTCTGCCTTTTTGCCCTAAAATAAGAAAAATTTCTGTAATTTTGTACCAAAATAAGTGAAATTTCTGCAATTTTGCCCCAAAATAAGTGAAATTTCTGAATATTTGCCCAAAAATAAGTGGAATATATGAGTTTTGCCCCAAAATAAGAATTATTTCTGTCATTTTGCCTTAACATATAGAAAATTTCTGCCTTTTTGCCCCACATTTAGGGGAATTTCTGCAATTTTGCTACAAAATAAAGGGAATTTCTGCCTTTTTGCCACTAAATAAGTGGAATTTCTGTCTTTTTCCCCCAAAACAAAGGGAATTTGTATCTTATTTGCAAAAAATAAGGAAAATTTCTGACTTATTACCCTGAAATAAGTGAAATTTCTGCAATTTTGCCCCAAAATAAGGGAAAATTCTGCATTTTTGCCCCCAAATAGGGGGAAATTCAGCCTTTTTACCTCAAAATTTGGGGAATTTCTGCATTTTTGCCACAAAATATGGGCAATTTCTTCATTTTTGCCCCAAAATAATAAAATTTCTGCTTTTTTCTGAAATAAGTGAAATTTCTGCATTTTTGCCCGAAAATAATTGAAATTTCTGAAATTTTGCCTCAAAATAAAAGAAATTTCTGGAATTTTGCCCCAAAATAAGTGGAATTTCTGTCTTTTGCCTCAAAATAAGGAGAATTTCTGTATTTTTGCCCCACAATTAGGGGAATTTCTGCAATTTTGCTTTAAAATACGGGGAATTTCTGCCTTTTTGCCTGAAAATAAGAAGAATGCATACCTTTTTGCCATAAAAAAGGGAAATTTCTTCATTTTTGGTCCAAAATAAGGGGAATTTCTGCTTTTTTGCCTCTAAATAAGTGGAATATCTGTCTTTTTCCCCAAAACAAAGGGAATTCCTGGTTTTTTTTGCCCCAAAATAAGGAAAATTTCTGACTTATTACCCTGAAATAAGTGAAATTTCTGCAATTTTGCCCCAGAGTAAGGGAAATTTCTGCCTTTTTGTTCCCAAATAAGGGGAATTTCAGCCTTTTTACCTCAAAATAAGGGTAATTTCTGCATTTTTGCCACAAAATATTAGGAATTTCTGCCTTTTTGCACCAAACTAAGGAAAATTTCTACCTTTTTTTCCTGAAATAAGTGAAATTTATGCAATTTTGCCCCAAAATAAGAGAAATTTCTGGAATTTGGCCCCAAAATAAGTGGAATTTCTGAGTTTTGCCCAAAATAAGGAAAATTTCTGTCTTTTTGCCCCAACATATAGGGAATTCCTGCCTTTTTGCCCCACAATTAGGGGAATTTCTGCAATTTTGCTAAAAAATACGGAGAAATTCTGCCATTTTGCCCAAAAGTAAGAAAAATGCCTAACTTTTTGCCATAAAAAAGGGAAATTTCTTCATTTTTGCTTCAAAATAAGTGGAATTTCTGTCTTTTTCCCCCAAAACAAATGGAATTTCTGTCTTTTTGCCCAAAAATAAGGAAAATTTCTGACTTATTACCCTGAAATAAGTGGAATTTCTGCAATTTTTCCCCAAAATAAGGGAAATTTCTGCCTTTTTGCCCCGAAATAAGGGAAATTCACCATTTTACCTCAAAATAAGGGGAATTTCTGCATTTTTGCCACAAAATATTAGGAATTTCTGCCATTTTGCCCAAAAATAAGAAAAATTTCTGCCTTTTTTTCCTGAAATAAGTGAAATTTCTTCAATTTTGCCCAAAAATAAGTGAAATTTCTGCCTTTTTGCCCCCAAATAAGGGGAATTTGCGCATTTTTACCTCAAAATAAGAGGAATTTCTGCATATTTGCCCCAAAATATGGGAAATTTCTGCCTTTGTGCCCCCAAATAAGAAAATTTCTGATTTATATTCTGAAATAAGTGAAATTTCTGCAATTTTGCCCAAAAATAAGTTAAATTTCTGCAATTTTGCCCCATATAAGTGAAATTTCTGGATTTTTGCCCAAAAATAAGTGGAATTTCTGAGTTTTGCCCCAAAATAAGGATTATTTCTGTCTTTTTGCACCAATATATAGGGAATTTCTGCCTTTTTGCCCCACATTTAGGGGAATTTCTGCAATTTTGCTCCAAAATAAGGGGAATTTCTGCTTTTTTGCCTCTAAATAAGTGGAATTTCTGTCTTTTTTCCCCAAAACAAAGGGAATTTCTGTCTTTTTTGCCCCAAAATAAGGAAAATTTCAGACTTATTACCATGAAATAAGTGAAATTTCTGCAATTCTGCCCCAAAATAAGGGAAATTTCTGCCTTTTTGCCCCCAAATAAGGGGAATTTCAGCCTTTTTACCTCAAAATAAGGGTAATTTCTGCATTTTTGCCAAAAAATATTAGAAATTTCTGCCTTTTTGCCCCAAAATAAGGAAAATTTCTGCAATTTTGCCCCAAAACAAGTGAAATTTCTGCAATTTTGCCCCAAAACAAGTGAAATTTCTCCAATTTTTCCTCAAAATTAATGAAATTTCTGGAATTTTGCCCCAAAATAAGTGGAATTTCTGAGTTTTGCCCCAAAATAAGGAGAATTTCTGTCTTTTTACCCTAACATATAGGGAATTTCTGCCTTTTTGCCACACCATTGGGAGAATTTCTGCAATTATACTACAAAATACGAGGAATTTCTGCCTTTTTGCCCAAAAATAAGAAGCATGCATACCTTTTTTCCATAAAAAAGGGAAATTTCTTCATTTTTGCTCCAAAATAAGGGGAATTTCTGCTTTTTTGCCTCTAAATAAGTGGAATTTCTGTCTTTTTCCTCAAAAACAAAGGGAATTTCTGTCTTTTTTGCCACAAAATAAGAAAAATTTCTGACTTATTACCCTGAAATAAGTGAAATTTCTGCAATTTTGCCCCAAAATAAGGGAAATTTCTGCCTTTTTGCCCCTTAATAAGGGGAATTTTACCATTTTACCTCAAAATAAAGGGAATTTCTGTATTTTTGCCACAAAATATTAGGAATTTCTGCATTTTTGCCCAAAAATATGGAAAATTTCTGCTATTTTTCCCTGAAATAAGTGAAATTTCTGCAACTTTGCCCCAAAATAAAAGAAATTTCTGCCTTTTTGCCCCCAAATAAGGGGAATTTCAGCTTTTTATCTCAAAATAAGGGGAATTTCTGCATTTTTTGCCACAAAATATTAGAAATTTCTGCCTTTTTGCCCCAAAATAAGAAAAATTTCTGCAATTTTGTACCAAAATAAAAGAAATTTCTGCCTTTTTGCCCGAAAATAAGAAAATTTCTGCTTTTTTCTGAAATAAGTGAAATTTCTGCAATTTTGCCCAAAATAATAGAAATTTCTTCAATTTTGCCTCAAAATAAGGCAAATTTCTCTAATTTTGCACAAAAATAAGTGGAAATTCTGTCTTTTGCCCCAAAATAAGGAGAATTTCTGTATTTTTGCCACACAATTAGGGGAATTTCTCTAATTTTGCTTTAAAATACGGGGAATTTCTGCTTTTTTGCCTGAAAATAAGAAGAATGCATACCTTTTTGCCATAAAAATAGGAAATTTCTTCATTTTTGCTCCAAAATAAAAGGAATTTCTGCTTTTTTGCCTCTAAATAAGTTGAATTTCTGTCTTTTTCCCCCAAAACAAAGAGAATTCCTGTCTTTCGTGCCACAAAATAAGGAAAATTTCTGACTTATTACCCTGAAATAAGTGAAATTTCTGCAATTTTGCCCCAAAATAAGGAAAATTTCTGCCTTCTTGCCCCGAAATAAAAGGAATTCCACCATTTTACATCAAAATAAGGGGAATTTCTGCATTTTTGCAACAAAATATTAGGAATTTCTGCCTTTTTGCCCAAAAATAAGGAAAATTTCTGCATTTTTGCTCCCAAATAAAGGGAATTTCAGCCTTTTTACCTCAAAATAAGGGGAATTTCTGCATTTTTGCCACAAAATATTAGGAATTTCTGCATTTTTGCCCCAAAATAAAGAAAATTTCTGCCTATTTTCCCTGAAATAAGTGAAATTTCTGCAATTTTGCCCCAAAATTAAGGGAAATTTCTGCCTTTTTGCCCCCAAATAAGGGGAATTTCAGCATTTTTACCTCAAAATAAGGGGAATTTCTGCATTTTTGCCCCAAAATTTAAAAAATTTCTGCCTTTTTGCCCCAAAATTAGAAAATTTTCTGCAATTTTGTACCAAAATAATAGAAATTTTTGCCTTTTTGCCCCCAAATAAAAAAATTTCTGCTTTTTCTTTTCTGAAATAAGTGAAATTTCTGCAATTTTGCCCCAAAATAAGTGAAATTTCTGCAATTTTGCCCCAAAATAAAGAAAATTTCTGCAATTTTGTACCAAAATAAAAGAAATTTCTGCCTTTTTGCTTCCAAATAAGAAAATTTCTGCTTTTTTTCTGAAATTAGTGAAATTTCTGAAATTTTGCCCCAAAATAAAAGAAATTTCTGCCTTTTTTCCCCCTAAATAAGGGGAATTTCAGACTTTTTACCTCAAAATAAGGGGAATTTCTGAATTTTGGCACAAAATATTATGAATTTCTGCCTTTTTGCCCCAAAATAAGGAAATTTTCTTCCTTTTTCCCTGAAATAAGTGAAATTTCTGCAATTTTACCTCAAAATAAGTGAAATTTCTGCAATTTTGCCCCAAAATAAAAGAAATTTCTGGAATTTTGCCCCAAAATAATGGAATTTCTGACTTTTCCCCCAAAATAAAGAGAATTTCTGCCTTTTTGCCCCACAATTATGGAAATTTCTGGAATTTTGCCCTAAATAAGGGGAATGTCTGCCTTTTGCACCAAAATATGGCGAGTTTCTGCCTCTTTTTCCGAAAATAAGAAGAATGCATACCTTTTTGCCATAAAAAAGAGAAATTTCTTCATTTTTGCTCCAAAATAAGGGGAACTTTTGCCTTTTTGCCTCTAAATAATTGGAATTTCTGTCTTTTTCCCCAAAAACAAAGAGAATTTCTGTCTTTTTTGCCTCAAAATAAGGAAAATTTCTGACTTATTACCCTGAAATAAGTGAAATTTCTGCAAATTGCTTCAAAATAAGGGAAATTTCTGCATTTTTGCCCCCAAATAAGGGGAATTTCAGCCTTTTTACCTCAAAATAAGGGAAATTTCTGCATTTTTGCAACAAGATATTAGGAGTTTCTGCATTTTTGCCACAAAATATTAGGAATTTCGGCCTTTTTGCCCAAAAATAAGGAAAATTTCTGCCTTTTTTTCCCAGAAATAAGTGAAATTTCTGCAATTTAGCCCCAAAATAAGTGAAATTTCTTCAATTTTGCCCCAAAATAAAGGAAATTTCTGGAATTTTGCCCCAAAATAAATGGAATTTCTGAGTTTTACCCCAAAATAATGAGAATTTCTGCATTTTTGCCTCACAATTGGGGGAATTTCTGCAATTTTGCTCCAAAATACGAGGAATTTCTGCCTTTTTGCCCGAAAATAAAGGGAATGCATACCTTTTTGCCATAAAAAGGGGAATTTTCTTCATTTTTGCCCCAAATTAAGGGAAATTTCTGCATTTTGGCCCTGAAATATGTGAAATTTCTGCAATTTTAGCCCAAAATAAGGTGAATTTCTGCCTTTTTGCCCCAAAATAATAAGAATTTTTTCCTTTTTGCCCCAAAATAAAAAAAATTTTTGCTTTTTTTCTCTGAAATAAGTGAAATTTCTGCAATTTTGCCCTAAAAAGGGAAATTTCTGCAATTTTTCCCTATAATAAGGGAAATTTCTGCAATTTTGCTCTAAAATAAAGGGAATTTTTGCATTTTGCCCCAAAGTAAGGAGAATTTCTGCATTTTTACCCCAAAATAAAAAAAATTACTGTAGTTTTTACCCCAAAATTAGGTGAATTTCTGCAATTTTGCTCCAAAATACGGGGATTTTTTGTCTTTTTCGCCTAAAATAAAGGGAATTTCTGCCATTTTGCTGCGAAATAAGTGAAATTTCTGCTGTTTTACCCCAAAATAAAAGGAATTTCTGCCTTTTGCCCCAAAATTAGGGGAATTTTTGCAATTTTGCTCCAAAATATTTGGAATTTCTGCCTTTTTGCCCGAAAATAAAGGGAATGTTTACCTTTTTGCCATAAAAAAAGGGAAATTTCTTCATTTTTGCCCCAATATAAGGGGATTTTCCGCCTTTTGACTCAAAATAAGTGCAATTTCAGTCTTTTCCCCAAAAATAAATGAAATTTCTGTCTTTTTGCACCAAAATAAGGGGAATTTCTGAATTTTTGCCCGAAAATAAGGAGAATTTCAGCCTTTTTACCTCAAAATAAAGGGAATTTCTGCCTTTTTGCCCCAAAATATGGGGAATTTCTGCCTTTTTGCCCCAAAATAAGAAAAATTTCTGCAATTTTGTACCTAAATAAAAGAAATTTCTGCCTTTTTGCCCCCAAATAAGAAAATTTCTGCCTTTTTTATGAAATAAGTGAAATTTCTGCAATTTTGCCCCAAAATAAGGGAAATTTCTGCAATTTTGCCCCAAAATAAGCAGAATTTCTGAGTTTTGCCCCAAAATAATGAGAATTTCTGCCTTTTTGCGCCAACATATAGGGAATTTCTGCCTTTCTGCCCCACAATTAGGGGAATTTCTGCAATTTTGCTCCAAAATACGGGAAATTTCTGCCTTTTTGCCCGAAAATAAGAAGAATGCATAACTTTTTGCCATAAAAAAAGAAATTTCTTGATTTTTGCTCCAAAATAAGGGGAATTTCTGCCTTTTTTCCCTGAAATAAGTGAAATTTCTGCAATTTTGCCCCAAAATAAATGAAATTTCTGCAATTTTGCCCCAAAATAAAAGAAATTTCTGCAATTTTGCCCTAAAATAAGTGGAATTTCTGAGTTTTGCCCCAAAATAAAGAGAATTTCTGTCTGTTTGCCCTAACATATAGGGAATTTCTGCTTTTTTGCTCCACAATTAGGGGAATTTCAGCAATTTTGCTCCAAAATACGGGGAATTTCTGCTTTTTAGCCTGAATATAAGGGGAATGAATACCTTTTGACACAAAAAAGGGAAATTTCTTCATTTTTGCTCCAAAATAAGGAGAATTTCTGCTTTTTTGCCTCTAAAAAAGTGGAATTTCTGTATTTTTCTCCCCAAAAAAGGGAATTTCTGTATTTTTGCCCCAAAATAAAAAAAATTTCTGATTTATTACCCTGAAATATTTGAAATTTCTGCAATTTTGCCCCAAAATGAAGGAAATTTCTGCATTTTTGCCCCCAAATAAGGGGAATTTCAGCCTTTTTACCTCAAAATAAGGGGAATTTCTGCATTTTTGCCCCAAAATATGGGAATTTCTGCCTTTTTGCCTCAAAATAAAAAAAATTTCTGCAATTTTGTACGAAAATAAAAGAAATTTTAGCCTTTTTGCCCCAAAATAAGAAAATTTCTCTTTTTTTCCTGAAATAAGTGATATTTCTGCAATTTTGCCCCAAAATAAGTAAAATTTCTGCAATTTTGCCCCAAAATAAGGGAATTTTCTGAATTTTGCCGCAAAATAAGTTGAATTTCCTAGTTTTGCCCTAAAATAATGAGAATTTCTTTCTTTTTGCCCCAACATATAGGGAATTTCTGCCTTTTTGCCCCACAATTAGTGGAATTTCTGCAATTTTGCTCCAAAATACGGGGAATTTCTGCCTTTTTGCCCGAAAATAAGAAGAATGCATACGTTTTTGCTATAAAAAAGGGAAATTTCTTCATTTTTGCTCCAAAATAAGGGAAATTTCTGCTTTTTTGCCTCTAAACAAGTGGAATTTCTGTCTTTTTCCCCCAAAACAAAGGGAATTTCTTTCTTTTTTGCCGCAAAATAAGGAAAATTTCTTACTTTTTGTCCCCAAATAAGGGGAATTTCAGCCTTTTTACCTCAAAATAAGGGGAATTTATGCATTTTTGCCCCAATATATGGGAAATTTCTGCCTTTCTTCCGCAAAATAAGAAAAATTTCTGCAATTTTGTAACAAAATAATACAAATTTCTGCCTTTTAGCCCCCAAATAAGAAAATTTCTGCTTTTTTTCTGAAATAAGTGAAATTTCTGCAATTTTGCCCCAAAATAAATGAAATTTCTGGAATTTCGTCCCAAAATAAGTGGAATTTTTGAGTTTTGCCACAAAATAAAGAGAATTTCTGCCTTTTTGCCCCACAATTGGTGAAATTTCTGAAATTTTGCCCTAAAATAAGGGAAATTTCTGCATTTTTTCCCCATATTAAGGGAAATTTCTGCAACTTTGCCCCAAAATAAGTGGAATTTCAGTTTTTTGCCCCACAATTAGGGAAATTTCTGCAATTTTGCCCTAAATAAAAGGAATTTCTGCCTTTTGCCCCAAAATATGGGGAATTTCTGCCTTTTTGTCCGAAAATAAAAAGAATGCCTACCTATTTGCCATAAAAAAGAGAAATTTCTTCATTTTTGCTCAAAATTAAGGGGAACTTTTTCCTTTTTGCCGCTAAATAAGTGGAATTTCTGTCTTTTTCCCCCAAAACGAAAGGAATTTCTGTTTTTTTGCCCCAAAATAAGAAAAATTTCTGACTTTTTACCCTGAAATAAGTGAAATTTCTGCAAATTGCCCCAAAATAAGTGAAATTTCTGCATTTTTGCCCCCAAATAAGGGGAATTTCAGACTTTTTACCTCAAAATAAGGGAAATTTCTGCATTTTTGCAACAAAATATTAGGAATTTCTGCATTTTTGCCACAAAATATTCGGAATTTCTGCGTTTTTGCCCCAAAATAAGAAAATTTCTTCTTTTTTTTGAAATAAGGGAAATTTCTGCAATTTTGCCCCAAAATAAGTGAAATTTATGCAATTTTGCCCCAAAATAAGTGAAATTTCTGGAATTTTGCCCCAAAGTAAGTGGAATTTATGAGTTTTACCCCAAAATAAGGAGAATTTCTGTCTTTCTTCCCCAACATATAGGGAATTTCTGCCTTTTTGCCACACAATTAGGGGAATTTCTGCAATTTTGCTCCAAAATACGGGAAATTTCTGCCTTTCTGCCCGAAAATAAGAAGAATGCATAGCTTTTTGTCATAAAAAAGGGAAATTTCTTCATTTTTGCTCCAAAATAAGGGGAATTTCTGCTTTTTGGCCTCTAAATAAGTGGAATTTCTGTGTTTTTTCCCAAAAACAAAGGGAATTTCTGTATTTTTTGCCCCAAAATGAGGAAAATTTCTGACTTATTATTCTGAAATAAGTGAAATTTCTTCAATTTTGCCCCAAAATAAGGGAAATTTCTGCCTTTTTGCCCTTAAATAAGGGGAATTTCAGCCTTTTTACCTCAAAATAAAAGGAATTTCTGCATTTTTGCCCCAAAATATGGAAAATTTCTGCTTTTTTTGCCCAAAAGTAAGAAAAATTTCTGAAATTTTGTACCAAAATAAAAGAAATTTCTGCCTTTTTGCCCCAAAATAAGATAATTTCTACTTTTTTTTGGAAATAAGTGAAATATCTGCAATTTTGCCCCAAAATAAGTGAAATTTCTGCAATTTTACCCCAAAATAAGAGAAATTTCTGAAATTTTGCCCCAAAGAAAGTGGAATTTATGAGTTTTACCTCAAAATAAGGATAATTTCTGTCTTTCTGCCCCAACATATAGGGAATTTCTGACTTTTTGCCCCACAATTAGGGGAATTTCTGCAATTTTGCTTCAAATTACGGAGAATTTCTGTCTTTTTGCCTGAAAATAAGAAGAATGCATACCTTTTTGCCATAAAAAAGGGAAATTTCTTCATTTTTGCTCCAAAATATGGGAATTTCTGCTTTTTTGCCTCTAAATAAGTGGAATTTCTGTCTTTTTTCCCCAAAACAAAGGGAATTTCTGTCTTTTTTGCCCCAAAATATGGAAAATTTCTGCCTATTTCCCCTAAAATAAGTGAAATATCTGCAATTTTGCCCAAAAAAAAAGTGAAATTTCTGCAATTTGGCCCCAAAATATAAAAAATTTCTGGAATTTTCACCCAAAATAAGTGGAATTTCTGAGTTCTGCCCCAAAATAAGAAGAATTTCTGTCTTTATGCCTTAACATATAGGGAATTTCTTCCTTTTTGCCTGACAATTAGGGGAATTTCTGCAATTTTGCTTTAAAATACGGGAATTTCTGCTTTTTGCCCGAAAATAAGAAGAATGCATACCTTTTTGCCATAAAAAAGGAAAATTTCTTCATTTTTGCTCCAAAATAAAGGGAATTTCTGCTTTTTTGCCTCTAAATAAATGGAATTTCTGTCTTTTTCCCCCAAAACAAAGGGAATTTCTGTTTTTTGCCCCAAAATAAGGAAAATATCTGACTTATTGCCCTGAAATAATTAAAATTTCTGCAATTTTGCTCCAAAATAAGGGAAATTTCTGCGTTTTTGAACCCAAATAAGGGGAATTTCAGCCTCTTTACCTCAAAATAAGGGAAATTTCTGCATTTTTGCCACAATATTTGGAATTTCTGCTTTTTGCCCCAAAATAAGAAAAATTTCTGCCTATTTTCCCTGAAACAAGTGAAATTTCTGCAATTTTTCCCCAAAATAAGTGAAATTTCTGCTATTTTGCCCCAAAATAAGGAAAATTTCTGGAATTTTGCCCAAAAATAAGTGGAATTTCTGAGTTCTGCCGCAAAATCAGGAGAATTTCTGTCTCTATGCGCAAACATATAGGGAATTTCTGCCTTTTTGCCCCACAATTATGCGAAATTCTGCAATTTTGCTCCAAAATACGGGGAATTTCTGCCTTTTTGCCGGAAAATTAGAAGAATGCATACCTTTTTACCATAAAAAAGGGAAATTTCTTCATTTTTGCTCTAAAATAAGAAGAATTTCTGCTTTTTTGCCTCTAAATAAGTAGAATTTCTGTGTTTTTCCCCCAAAACAAAGGGAATTTCTGTATTTTTTGCTTCAAAATAAGGAAAATTTCTGACTAATTACCCTGAAATAAGTGAAATTTTTGCAATTTTGCCCCAAAATAAGGGAAATTTCTTACTTTTTGCCCCCAAATAAGGGGAATTTCAGGCTTTTTACCTCAAAATCAGGGGAATTACTGCATTTTTGCCCCAAAATATGGGAAATATCTGCCTTTTATCCAAAAATAAAAAAAAATTTCTGCGATTTTGTACCAAAATAAAAGAAATTTCTGCCTTTTTGCCCCAAAATAAGAAAATTTCTTTTTTTTTCTGAAATAAGTGAAATATCTGCATTTTTGCCCCAAAATAAGTGAAATATCTGCATTTTTGCCCAAAAATAAGGGAAATTTCTGGAATTTTGCCCCAAAGTAAGTGGAATTTATGAGTTTTACCCCAAAATAAGGAGAATTTCTGTCTTTTTGCCCCACAATTAGGGGAATGTCTGCAATTTTGCTCCAAAATACGGGGAATTTCTACCTTTTTGTCCGAAAATAAGAAGAATGCATACCTTTTTGCCATAAAAAAGGGAAATTTCTTTATTTTTGCTCCAAAATAAAAAGAATTTCTGCTTTTTTGCCTCTAATTAAGTGGAATTTCTGTCTTTTTCCCCCAAAACAAAGGGAATTTCTCTTTTTTTTGCCCCAAAATAAGGAAAGTTCCTGACTTATTACCCTGATATAAGTGAAATTTCTGCAATTTTGCCACAAAATAAGGGAAATTTCTGCATTTGCCCACAAATAAGGAGAATTTCTGCCATTTTACCTCAAAATAAGGGGAATTTCTGCATTTTTGCCAAAAAATATTAGGAATTTCTGCTTTTGCCCGAAAATAAGGGAAATTTCTGCCTATTTTCCCTGAAATAAGTGAAATTTCTGCAATTTTGCCCCAAAATAAGTGAAATTTCTGCAATTTTGCCCCAAAATATGGGAAATTTCTGGAATTTTGCCCCAAAATAAGTGAAATTTCTGAGTTCTGCCCCAAAATAAGGAGAATTTCTGTTTTTATGCCCCAACATATAGGGAATTTCTGCCTTTTTGCCCCACAATTAGGGAAATTTCTGCAATTTTGCACCAAAATACGGGGAATTTCTGCCTTTTTGCCTGAAAATAAGAAGAATGCATACCTTTTTGCCATAAAAAAAGAAAATTTCTTCATTTTTGCTCCAAAATAAGGGGAATTTCTGTGTTTTTCCCCCAAAACAAAGGGAATTTCTGTCTTTTTGCCCTAAAATAAAAAAAATTTCTGACTTAATACCCTGAAATAAGTGAAATTTCTTCCATTTTTCCCCAAAATAAGGGAAATTTCTGCTTTTTTGCCCCCAAATAAAAGAAATTTCAGCATTTTTACCTCAAAATAAGGGGAATTTCTATATTTTTGCCACAAAATATTTAGAATTTCTGCCTTTTTGCCCAAAAATAAGGAAAATTTCTGCCCTTTTTCCCTGAAATAAGTGAAATTTCTGCAATTTTGCCCCAAAATATTGGAAATTTCTGCCTTTTTGCCCCCAAATAATGGGAATTTCAGCCTTTCTACCTCAAAATAAGAGGAATTTCTGAATTTTTGCCACAAAATATTAGGAATTTCCGCCTTTTTGCCCAAAAATAAGAAAAATTTCTGCCTATTTTCTTTGAAATAAGTGAAATTTCTGCAAATTTGCCCCAAAATAAGGGAAATTTCTGGAATTTTGCCCCAAAGTAAGTGGAATTTATGAGTTTTACCCCAAAATAAGAATAATTTCTGTCTTTCTGCCCCAACATATAGGGAATTTCTGCCTTTTTGCCTTACAATAAGGGGAATTTCTCCAATTTTGCTCCAAAATACGGGGAATTTCTGCCTTTTTGCCCGAAAATAAGTAGAATGCATACCTTTTTGCCATAAAAAAGGAAAATTTCTTTGTTTTCGCTCCAAAATAAAGGAATTTCTGCTTTATTGCCTCTAAATAAGTGGAATTTCTGTGTTTTTCACCCAAAACAAAGGGAATTTCTCTCTTTTTTGCCCCAAAACAAGGAAAATTTCTGACTTATTACCCTGAAATAAGTGAAATTTCTGCAATTTTGCCCTAAAATAAGGGTAATTTCTGCCTTTTTGCCCCCAAGTAAGGGGAATTTCAGCCTTTTTACCTCAAAATAAGGGGAATTTCTGCATTTTTGCCAAAAAAAATATTAGAAATTTCTGCCTTTTTGCCTCAAAATAATGGAAATTTCTGCCTATTTTCCCTGAAATAAGTGAAATTTCTGCAATTTTTCCCCAAAATAAGTGAAATTTCTGCAATTTTGCCCCAAAATATGGGAAATTTCTGGAATTTTGCACCAAAATAAGTGGAATTTCTGAGTTCTACCCCAAAATGAAGAATATTTCTGTCTTTATGCCCAAACTATAGGAAATTTCTGCATTTTTGCCCCAAAATAAGGGAAATTTCTGGAATTTTGCCCCATAATAAGTTTAATTTCTGAGTTCTGTCCCAAAATAAGGAGAATTTCTGTCTTTCTGTCCTAACATATAGGGAATTTATGCCTTTTTGCCTCACAATTAGGGGAATTTCTGCAATTTTTCTCCAATATACAATGAATTTCTGCCTTTTTGCCCGAAAATAAGAAGAATGCATACCTTTTTGCCATATATAAGGAAAATTTCTTTATTTTTGCTCCAAAATAAGGGGAATTTCTGCTTTTTTGCCTCTAAATAAGTGGAATTTCTTTCTTTTCTCCCAAATCAAAGTGAATTTCTGTATTTTTTGCCCCAAAATAAAAAAAATTTCTGACTTATTACCCTGAAATAAGTGAAATTTCTGCAATTTTGCCCCAAAATAAGGGAAATTTCTGCCTTTTTGCCCCCAAAAAGGGGAATTTCAGCCATTATACCTCAAAATAAGGGGAATTTCTGCATTTTTGCCCCAAAATATGGAAATTTCTGCCTTTTTGCTCCAAAATAAGAAAAATTTCTGCAATTTTGTACAAAAATAAAAGAAATTTCTGCCTTTTTGCCCCAAAATAATAAAATTTTTCCTTTTTTTCTGAAATAAGTGAAATATCTGCAATTTTGCCCCAAAATAAGTGATATTTCTGCAAATTTGCCCCAAAATAAGGGAAATTTCTGGAATTTTGCCCCAAAGTAAGTGGAATTTATGAGTTTTACCCCAAATTAAGAATAATTTCTGTCTTTCTGCCCCAACATATAGGGAATTTCTGCCTTTTTGCCTTACAATTAGGGGAATTTCTGCAATTTTGCTCCAAAATACGGGGAATTTCTGCATTTTTTCCCGAAAATAAGTAGAATGCATACCTTTTTGCCATAAAAAAGGAAAATTTCTTCATTTTCGCTCCAAAATAAAAGAAATTTCTGCTTTATTGACTCTAAATAAGTGGAATTTCTGTCTTTTTCCCCCAAAACAAAGGGAATTTCTATCTTTTTTGCCCCAAAATAAGGAAAATTTCTGACTTATTACCGTGAAATAAGTGAAATTTCAGCAATTTTGCCCCAAAATAAGAGAAATTTCTGCCTTGTTGACCCAAATAAGGGGAATTTCAGCCTTTTTATCTCAAAATAAGGGCAATTTCTGCATTTTCCCCAAAATATGGGAAATTTCTGCCCTTGTGCCCCAAAATAAGAAAAATTTCTGCAACTTTGTACCAAAATAATAGAAATTTCTGCCTTTTTGCCCCAAAATAAGAAAATTTCTCCTTTTTTTGAAATAAGTGAAATTTCTGCAATTTTGTCCCATAAAAAGTTAAATTTTTGCAATTTTGCCCCAAAATAAGGGAAATTCCTGGAATTTTGCCCAAAAATAAGTGGAATTTCTGAGTTTTGCTTCAAAATAAGGAGAATTTCTGTCTTTATGCCACAACATATAGGGAATTTCTGCATTTTGCTTCACAAATAGGGGAATTTCTGCAATTTTGCTCCAAAATACGGGGTATTTCTGCCTTTTTGCCCGAAAATAAGAAGAATGCATACCTTTTTGCCATAAAAAAGGGAAATTTCTTCATTTTTGTTCCAAAATAAGGGGAATTTCTGCTTTTTGGCCTCTAAATAAGTGGAATTTCTCTTTTTCCTCCAAAAACAAAGGGAATTTCTGTCTTTTTTGCCCCAACATAAGGAAAATTTCTGACTTACTATTCTGAAATAAGTGAAATTACTGCAATTTTGCCCTAAAATAAGGGTAATTTCTGCCTTTTTGACCCCAAGTAAGGGAAATTTCAGCCTTTTTACTGCAAAATAAGGGGAATTTCTGCATTTTTGCCAAAAAAATATTAGGAATTTCTGCCTTTTTGCCTCAAAATAAGGGAAATTTCTGCCTATTTTCCCTGAAATAAGTGAAATTTCTGCAATTTTGCCCCAAAATATGGGAAATTTCTGGAATTTTGCCCAAAAATAAGTGGAATTTCTGAGTTTTGCTTCAAAATAAGGAGAATTTCTGTCTTTATGCCCCAACATATAGGGAATTTCTGCATTTAGCTTCACAAATAGGGGAATTTCTGCAATTTTGCTCCAAAATACGGGGAATTTCTGCCTTTTTGCCCGAAAATAAGAAGAATGCTTACCTTTTTGCCATAAAAAAGGGAAATTTCTTCATTTTTGCACCAAAATAAGGGGAATTTCTGCTTTTTGGCCTCTACATAAGTGGAATTTCTCTTTTTTCTCCAAAAACAAAGGGAATTTCTGTCTTTTTTGCCCCAAAATAAGGAAAATTTCTGAATTACTATTCTGAAATAAGTGAAATTTTTGCAATTTTGCCCCAAAATAAAAGAAATTTCTGCCTTTTTGCCCACAAATAAAGGGAATTTCAGCCTTTTTACCTCAAAATAAGGGGAATTTCTGCATTTTTGCCACAAAATATTAGGAATTTCTGCCTTTTTGCCCCAAAATAAAGAAAATTTCTGCCTATTTTCCCGGAAATAAGTGAAATTTCTGCAATTTTGCCCCAAAATAAGTGAAATTTCTGCATTTTTGCCCCAAAATAAGGGAAATTTCTGGAATTTTGCCCCATAATAAGTTTAATTTCTGAGTTCTGTCCCAAAATAAGGAGAATTTCTGTCTTTCTGTCCTAACATATAGGGAATTTATGCCTTTTTGCCTCACAATTAGGGGAATTTCTGCAATTTTTCTCCAATATACAAGGAATTTCTGCCTTTTTGCCCGAAAATAAGAAGAATGCATACCTTTTTGCCATAAATAAGGAAAATTTCTTTATTTTTGCTCCAAAATAAGGGGAATTTCTGCTTTTTTGCCTCTAAATAAGTGGAATTTCTGTCTTTTCTCCCAAATCAAAGTGAATTTCTGTATTTTTTGCCCCAAAATAAAAAAAAATTCTGACTTATTACCCTGAAATAAGTGAAATTTCTGCAATTTTGCCCCAAAATAAGGGAAATCTCTGCCTTTTTGCCACCAAATAAGGGGAATTTCAGCCATTATACCTCAAAATAAGGGGAATTTCTGCATTTTTGCCCCAAAATATGGAAATTTCTGCCTTTTTGCTCCAAAATAAGAAAAATTTCTGCAATTTTGTACCAAAATAAAAGAAATTTCTGCCTTTTTGCCCCAAAATAATAAAATTTCTCCTTTTTTTCTGAAATAAGTGAAATATCTGCAATTTTGCCCCAAATTAAGTGAAATTTCTGCAAATTTGCCCCAAAGAAAGGGAAATTTCTGGAATTTTGCCCCAAAGTAAGTGGAATTTATGAGTTTTACACCAAAATAAGAATAATTTCTGTCTTTTTGCCCCAACATATAGGGAATTTCTGCCTTTTTGCCTTACAATTAGGGGAATTTCTGCAATTTTGCTCCAAAATACGGGGAATTTCTGCCTTTTTGCCCGAAAATAAGTAGAATGCATACCTTTTTGCCATAAAAAAGGAAAATTTTTTCGTTTTCGCTCCAAAATAAAAGGAATTTCTGCTTTATTGCCTCTAAATAAGTGGAATTTCTGTCTTTTTCCCCCAAAACAAAGGGAATTTCTCTCTTTTTTGCCTCAAAACAAGAAAAATTTCTGACTTATTACCCTGAAATAAGTGAAATTTCTGCAATTTTGCCCTAAAATAAGAATAATTTCTGCCTTTTTGCCCCCAAGTAAGGGGAATTTCAGCCTTTTGACCTCAAAATAAGGGGAATTTCTGCATTTTTGCCAAAAAAATATTAGGAATTTCTGCCTTTTTGCCTCAAAATAAGGGAAATTTCTGCCTATTTTCCCTGAAATAAGTGAAATTTCTGCAATTTTGCCCCAAAATAAGTGAAATTTCTGCAATTTTGCCCCAAAATATGGGAAATTTCTGGAATTTTGCCCCAAAATAAGTGGAATTTCTTAGTTCTGCTTCAAAATGAAGAATATTTCTGTCTTTATGCCCCAACTATAAAGAATTTCTGCATTTGGCCCCAAAATTAGAGGAATTTCTGCAATTTTGCTCCAAAATACAGGGAATTTCTGCCTTTTTGCCCGAAAATAAGAAGAATGCATAACTTTTTGCCATAAAAAAGGGAAATTTCTTCATTTTTGCTCCAAAATAATGGGAATTTCTGCTTTTTGGCCTCTAAATATGTG
Organism: Micromys minutus; assembly: GCF_963924665.1. Taxonomy (NCBI): domain Eukaryota; kingdom Metazoa; phylum Chordata; class Mammalia; order Rodentia; family Muridae; genus Micromys; species Micromys minutus. The sequence goes on from NW_027667727.1 coordinate 1,624,961, forward strand.
GAATTACTGTCTTTTTCCTCCAAGAACAAAGGTAATTTCTGTCTTTTTTGCCCAAAAATAAGGAAAATTTCTGACTTATTATTCTGGAATAAGTGAAATTTCTGCAATTTTGCCTTAAAATAAAATAAATTTCTGCCTTTTTGCCCCCAAATAAAGGGAATTTCAGCCTTTTTACCTCAAAATAAGGGGAATTTCTTCATTTTTGCCACAAAATATTAGGAATTTCTGCCTTTTTGCCCCAAAATAAGAAAAATTTCAGCTTATTTTCTTTGAAATAAGTGAAATTTCTGCAATTTTCCCCCAAATAAGTGAAATTTCTGCAATTTTGCCCCAAAATAAGGGAAATTTCTAAAATTTTGCCCAAAAATAAGTAAAATTTCTGAGTTCTGCCCCAAAATAAAGAGAATTTCTGTCTTTATGCCCCAACATATAGGGAATTTCTGCCTTTTTGCCCAACAATTAGGCGAAATTCTGCAATTTTGCTCCAAAATACGAGGAATTTCTGCCTTTTTTCCCGAAAATAAGAAGAATGCATACATTTTTGCCATAAAAAAAGGAAATTTCTTCATTTTTGCTCCAAACTAAGGGGAATTTCTACTTTTTTGCCTCTAAATAAGTGGAATTTCTGTTTTTTTTTTTCCCAAACAAAGGGAATTTCTGTCTGTTTTGCCCCAAAATAACGAAAATTTCTGACCTATTACTGTGAAATAAGTGAAACTTCAGCAATTTTGCCCCAAAATAAGAGAAATTTCTTCTTTTTGCCCCCAAATAAGGGGAATTTTAGCCTTTTTACCTCAAAATAAGTGAAATTTCTGTTTTTTTCCCAAACAAAGGGAATTTCTATCCTTTTTGCCCAAAAATAAAGAAAAATTTTGACTTATTACTTTGAAATAAGTGAAATTTCAGCAATTTTGCCCCAAAATAAGAATAATTTCTGCCTTTATGCCTTCAAATAAGGAGAATTTCAGCAATTTTACCTCAAAATAAGGGGAATTTCTGCATTTTTGCCCCAAAATATAGGAAATTTCTGCCTTTTTGCCCGAAAATAAGAAAAATTTCTGCAATTTTGTACCAAAATAATACAAATTTCTGCCTTTTTGCCCCCAAATAAGAAAATTTCTGCTTTTTTTCTGAAATCAGTGAAATTTCTGCAATTTTGCCCCAGAATAAGTGAAATTTCTGCAATTTTGCCCCAAAAAAAGAGAACTTTCTAGAATTTTGCCCAAAAATAAGTGGAATTTCTGAGTTTTGCCCCCAAAATAAGGAGAATTCCTGTTATGTTGCCCCAACATATAGGGAATTTCTGCCTTTTTGCCCCACAATTAGGGGAATTTCTGAAATTTTGCTCCAAAATAAGGGGAATTTCTGCACTTTTGCCTGTAATAAGTGGAATTTCTTCCTTTTTCTCCCAAAACAAAGGGAATTTCTGTCTTTTTTGCCCCAAAATAAGGAAAATTTCTGACTTATTACCCTGAAATAAGTGAAATTTCTGCAATTTTGTCCCAAAATAAGTGAAATTTCTGCAATTTTGCCCCAAAATATGGGAAATATCAAAATTTTGCCTCAAAAATAGTGGAATTTCTGAGTTTTGCCCCAAAATAAGTAGAATTTCTGTCTTTTTGCCCCAACATATAGGGAATTTCTGCCTTTTTGCCCCACAATTAGGGGAATTTCTGCAATTTTGCTCCAAAATACGGGGTATTTCTGCCTTTTTGCCTGAAAATAAGAAGAATGCATACCTTTTTGCCATAAAAAAGGGAAATTTCTTCATTTTTGCTCCAAAATAAGGGGAATTTCTGCATTTTTGCCTCTAAATAAGTTAAATTTCTGTCTTTTTCCCCCTAAACAAAGGAAATTTCTGTCTTTTTTGCCCCAAAATAAGGAAAATTTCTGACTTATTACCCTGAAATATGTGAAATTTCTACAATTTTGCCCCAAAATAAGGGAAATTTCTGCCTTTTTGCCCCCAAATAAGGGGAATTTCAGCTTTTTTTCTCAAAATAAGGGGAATTTCTGCATTTTTGCCACAAAATACTAGGAATTTCTGCATTTTGCCCCAAAATAAGAAAAATTTCTGCCTATTTTCCCTGAAAAAGTGAAATTTCTGCAATTTTGCCCTAAAATAAGTGAAATTTCTGCAATTTTGCACCAAAATAAGGGAAATTTCTGGAATTTTGCCCAAAAATAAGTGGAATTTCTCAGTTCTGCCCGAAAATAAGGAGAATTTCTGTCTTTATACCACAACATATATGGAATTTCTGCCTTTTGCCTCACAATTAGGCGAAATTCTGCAATTTTGCTCCATAATACGAGTAATTTCTGCCTTTTTGCCCGAAAATAAGAAGAATGCATCCTTTTTGCCATAAAAAAGAGAAATTTCTTCATTTTTGCTCCAAAATAAGGGGAATTTCTGCTTTTTTGCCTCTAAATAAGTGGAATTTCTGTTTTTTTCCCAAACAAAGGGAATTTCTATCTTTTTTGCCCCAAAATAAGGGAAATTTCTGACTTATTATTATGAAATAAGTGAAATTTCAGCAATTTTGCCCCAAAATAAGAGAAATTTCTGCCTTTTTGCCCCCAAATAAGGGAAATTTCAGCTTTTTTACCCCAAAATAAGGGGAATTTCTGCATTTTTGCCCCAAAATATAGGAAATTTCTGCCCTTTTGCCACAAAATAAGAAAAATTTCTGCAACTTTGTACCAAAATAAAAAAATTTTTGCCTTTTTGCCCCAAAATAAAAAAATTTCTCCTTTTCTTTCTGAAATAATTGAAATTTCTGCAATTTTGACCCAAAATAAGTGAAATTTCTGCAATTTTGCCACAAAATAAGGGAAATTTCTGGAATTTTGCCCCAAAATAAGTGGAATTTCTGAGTTTTTCCCTACAATAAGGAGAATTTCTGTCTTTATGCCCCAACATATAGGGAATTTCTGACTTTTTGCCCCACAATTGGAGGAATTTCTGCAATTTTGCTCCAAAATACGGGGAATTTCTGCCTTTTTGCCCGAAAATAAGAAGAATGCATACCTTTTTGCCATAAAAAAGGAAAATTTCTTCATTTTTGCTCCAAAATAAGGGGAATTTCTGCTTTTTTGCCTCTAAATAAGTAGAATATCTGTCTTTTTTCCCCCAAAACAAAGGGAATTTCTGTCTTTTTTGCCACAAAATAAGGAAAATTTCTGACTTATTTCCCTGAAATAAGTGAATTTTCTGCAATTTTGCCTCAAAATAAGGGAAATTTCTGCATTTTTGCTCCCAAATAAGGGAAATTTCAGCCTTTTACCTCAAAATAAGGGGAATTTCTTTATTTTTGCCACAAAATATTAGGAATTCCGCCTTTTTGCCCCAAAATAAGGAAAATTTCTGCCTATATTCCATTAAATAAGTGAAATTTCTGCAATTTTGCTTCAAAATAAGGGAAATTTCTATCTTTCTGCCCCCAAATAAGGGGAATTTCAGCCTTTGTACCTCAAAATAAGGGGAATTTCTGCATTTTTGCCCCAAAATATGGGAAATTTCTGCCTTTTTGCCCCAAAATAAAAAACAATTTCTGCAATTTTGTACCAAAATAAAAGAAATTTCTGCCTTTTTGCCCCAAAATAAGAAAATTTCTCTTCTTTTCTGAAATAAGTTAAATTTCTGCAATTTTTCCCCAAAATAAGTGAAATTTCTGCAATTTTGCCCCAAAATAAGGGAAATTTCTGGAATTTTGCCCCAAAATAAGTGTAATTTCTGAGTTCTTCCCCAAAATAAGGTGAATTTCTGTCTTTTTGCCCCAACATATAGGGAATTTCTGCCCTTTTGCCCCACAATTAGGGGAATTTCTTCAATTTTGCTCCAAAATACGGGGAATTTCTGCCTTTTTGCACGAAAATAAGAAGAATGCAAACTTTTGTGCCAGAAAAAATGGAAATTTCTTCATTTTTGTTCAAAAATAAGGGGAATTTCTGCTTCTTGCTTTTATATAAGTTGAATTTCTGTCTTTTTCCCACAAAACAAAGGGAATTTCTGTCTTTTTTGCCCCAAAATAAGGAAATTTTCTGACTTATTTCGCTGAAGTAAGTGAAATTTCTGCAACTTACCACAAAATAAGGGAAATATCTGCTTTTTTGCCCCCAAATAAAGGGAATTTCAGCCTTTTTACCTCAAAATAAGGGAAATTTCTGCATTTTTGCCACAAAATATTAGGAATTTCTGCCTTTTTTCCCCAAAATAAGAAAAATTTCTGCCTATTTTCCCTGAAACAAGTGAAATTTCTGCAATTTTTCCCCAAAATAAGTGAAATTTCTGCTATTTTGCCCCAAAATAAGGGAAATTTCTGGAATTTTGCCCCAAAATAAGTGTAATTTCTGAGTTCTTCCCCAAAATAAGGTGAATTTCTGTCTTTTTGCCACAACATATAGGGAATTTCTGCCCTTTTGCCCCACAATTAGGGGAATTTCTTCAATTTTGCTCCAAAATACGGGGAATTTCTGCCTTTTTGCACGAAAATAAGAAGAATGCAAACTTTTGTGCCAGAAAAAATGGAAATTTCTTCATTTTTGTTCAAAAATAAGGGGAATTTCTGCTTCTTGCTTTTAAATAAGTTGAATTTCTGTCTTTTTCCCACAAAACAAAGGGAATTTCTGTCTTTTTTGCCCCAAAATAAGGAAATTTTCTGACTTATTACGCTGAAGTAAGTGAAATTTCTGCAACTTACCCCAAAATAAGGGAAATTTCTGCCTTTTTGCCCCCAAATAAGGGGAATTTCAGCCTTTTTACCTCAAAATAAGGGAAATTTCTGCATTTTTGCCACAAAATATTAGGAATTTCTACCTTTTTTCCCCAAAATAAGAAAAATTTCTGCCTATTTTCCCTGAAACAAGTGAAATTTCTGCAATTTTGTCCCATAAAAATTGAAATTTCTGAAATTTTGCCCCAAAATAAGGGAAATTTCTGGAATTTTGCCCCAAAATAAGTGGAATTTCTGAGTTTTGCCCCATATTAAGGAGAATTTCTGTCTTTATGCCCCATCATATAGGGAATTTCTGCCTTTTTGCTTCACAATTAGGGGAATTTCTGCAATTTTGCTCCAAAATACGGGGAATTTCGGCCTTTTTGCCCGAAAATAAGAAGAATGCATAACTTTTTGCCATAAAAAGTGAAATTTCTTCATTTTTGCTCCAAAATAAGGGGAATTTCTGCTTTTTTGCCTCAAAATAAGTGGAATTTCTGTCTTTTCCCACAAAAACAAAGGGAATTTCTGTCTTTTTAGGCCCAAAATAAGGAAAATTTCTGACTTATTATCCTGAAATAAGTGAAATTTTTGCAATTTTGCCTTAAAATAAGGGAAATTTCTGCCTTTTTGCTCCCCAATAAGGGGAATTTCAGCCTTTTAACTCAAAATAAGGGGAATTTCTGCATTTTTGCCACAAAATATTAGGAATTCCTGCCTTTTTGCCCCAAAATAAGGAAAATTTCTGCCTATTTTACCTGAAATAAGTGAAATTTCTGCAATTTTGCCCCAAAATAAGGGAAATTTCGGGAATTTTGCCTCAAAATAAGTTTAATTTCTGAGTTCTGCACCAAAATAAGGAGAATTTCTGTCTTTATGCCCCAACATATAGGGAATTTCTGCCTTTTTGCCCCACAATTAGGGGAATTTCTGCAATTTTGCTTCAAAATACGGGGAATTTCTGCCTTTTTGCCCCAAAATAAGAAGAATGCATACCTTTTTGCCATAAAAAAAGAAAATTTCTTCATTTTTGCTCCAAAATTTTTGCCTCTAAATAAGTGGAATTTCTGCCTTTTTTCCCCAAAACACAGGGAATTTCTGTCTTTTTTGCCCCAAAATAAAGAAAACTTCTGACTTATTTCCCTGAAATAAGTGAAATTTCTGCAATTTTGCCCCTAAATAAGAGAAATTTCTGCCTTTTTGCCCCCAAATAAGGGGAATTTCAGCCTTTTTACCTCAAAATAAGGGGAATTTCTCCATTTTTGCCCCAAAATATGGGAAATTTCTGCCTTTTTGCCCCAAAATAAGAAAAATTTCTGCAACTTTGTACCAAAATAAAAGAAATCTCTGCCTTTTTAGCCCAAAATAAGAAAATTTATCCTTTTTTTTGAAATAAGTGAAATTTCTGCAATTTTGTCCCATAAAAATTGAAATTTCTGAAATTTTGCCCCAAAATAAGGGAAATTTCTAAAATTTTGCCCCAAAATAATTGGAATTTCTGAGTTTTGCCCCAAAATAAGGAGAATTTCTGTCTTTATGTCCCATCATATAGGGAATTTCTGCCTTTTTGCTTCACAATTAGGGAAATTTCTGCAATTTTGCTCCAAAATACGGGGAATTTCTGCCTTTTTGCCCGAAAATAAGAAGAATGCATAACTTTTTGCCATAAAAAAGGGAAATTTCTTCATTTTTCTCCAAAATAAGGGGAATTTCTGCTTTTTTGCCTCTAAATAAGTGGAATTTCTGTCTTTTCCCCCAAAAACAAAGGGAATTTCTGTCTTTTTTGCCCAAAATAAGGAAAATTTCGGACTTATTATTCTGAAATAAGTGAAATTTTTGCAATTTTGCCTTAAAATATGGGAAATTTCTGCCTTTTTGCTCCCAAATAAGGGAAATTTCAGCCTTTTACCTCTAAATAAGGGGAATTTCTGCATTTTTGCCACAAAATATTAGGAATTCCTGCCTTTTTGCCACATAATAAGGAAAATTTCTGCCTATTTTACCTGAAATAAGTGAAATTTCTGCAATTTTGCCCCAAAATAAGGGAAATTTCTCGAATTTTTCCCCAAAATAATTTTAATTTCTGAGTTCTGCACCAAAATAAGAAAAATTTCTGTCTTTATTCCCCAACATATAGGGAATTTCTGCCTTTTTTCCCCACAATTAGGGGAATTTCTGCAATTTTGCTCCAAAATACAGGGAATTTCTGCCTTTTTGCCCGAAAATAAGAAGAATGCATACCTTTTTGCCATAAAAAAGGAAAATTTCTTCATTTTTGCTCCAAAATATGAAGAATTTCTACTTTTTTGCCTCTAAATAAGTGGAATTTCTGTCTTTTTTCCCCCCAAAAACAGGGAATTTCTTTCTTTTTTGCCCAAAAATAAAGAAAATTTCTGACTTATTTCTTTGAAATAAGTGAAATTTCTGCAATTTTGCCCCAAAATAAGGGAAATTTCTGCCTTATTGCCCCCAAATAAGGGGAATTTCAGCCTTTTTACCTCAAAATATGGGGAATTTCTGCATTTTTGCCACAAAATATTAAGAATTTCTGCCTTTTTGCCCCAAAATAAGGAAAATTTCTGCCTATTTTTCATGAAATAAGTGAAATTTCTGCAATTGTGCTTCAAAATAAGGGAAATTTCTACCTTTATGCCCCCAAATAAGGGGAATATCAGCCTTTTTACCTCAAAATAAGGGGAATTTCTGCATTTTTGCCCCAAAATATGGGAAATTTCTGCCTTTTTGCCCCAAAATAAGAAAAATTTCTGCAATTTTGTACCAAAATAAAAGAAATTTCTGCCTTTTTGCCCCAAAATAAGAAAATTTCTTTTTTTTTCTGAAATAAGTTAAATTTGCAATTTTTCCGCAAAATAAGTGAAATTTCTGCAATTTTGCCCCACAATAAGGGAAATTTCTGAACTTCTGCCCCAAAATAAGTGGAATTTCTGAGTTTTGCCCCAAAATAAGGAGAATTTCTGTCTTTTTGCACCAACATATAGGAAATTTCTGCACTTTTGCCCCACAATTAGGGGAATTTCTTCAATTTTGCTCCAAAATACGGGGAATTTCTGCCTTTTTGCACGAAAATAAGAAGAATGCCAACCTTTGTGCCAGAAAAAATGGAAATTTCTTCATTTTTGCTCCAAAATAAGGGGAATTTCTGCTTTTTTGCCTCTAAATAAGTTGAATTTCTGTCTTTTTCCCACAAAACAAAGGGAATTTCTGTCTTTTTTGCCCCAAAATAAGAAAAATTTCTTAATTATTACCCTGAAATAAGTGAAATTTCTGCAATTTTGCCCCAAAATAAGGGAAATTTTGGCATTTTTGCCCCCAAATAAGGGGAATTTCAGCCTTTTTACCTCAAAATAAGAAGAATTTCTGCATTTTTGCCACAAAATATTAGGAATTTTTGCCTTTTTGCCCCAAAATAAGGAAAATTTCTGCCTTTTTTCCCTTAAACAAGTGAAATTTCTGCAATTTTTCCCCAAAATAAGTGAAATTTCTGCAATTTTGCCCCAAAATAAAAGAAATTTCTGGAATTTTGCCCAAAAATATGTGGAATTTCTGAGTTCTTCCGCAAAATAAGGAGAATTTCTGTCTCTATGCGCCAACATAAAGGGAATTTCTGCCTTTTTGCCCCACAATTATTCTAAATTCTGCAATTTTGCTCCAAAATACGAGGAATTTATGCCTTTTTGCCTGAAAATAAGAAGAATGCATACCTTTTTGCCATAAAAAAGGGAAATTTCTTCATTTTTGCTCCAAAAAAAGGGGAATTTCTCCTTTTTTGCCTCTAAATAAGTGGAAATTCTGTCTTTTTTTCCCGAACAAAGAGAATTTCTGTCTTTTTTGCCCCAAAATAAGGAAAATTTCTGACTTATTACTGTGAAATAAGTGAAATTTCAGCAATTTTGCTCCAAAATAAGGGAAATTTTTGCATTTTGCCCCCAAATAAGGGGAATTTCAGCATTTTTACCTCAAAATAAGGGGAATTTCAGCATTTTTGGCCCAAAATATGGGAAATTTCTGCATTTTGCACCAAAATAAGAAAAATTTCTGCAATTTTGTACCAAAATAAAAGAAATTTCTGCCTTTTTGCCCCAAAATAAGAAAATTTTTGCAATTTTGCCCCAAAATAAAAGAAATTTCTGCAATTTTGCCCCAAAACAAGGGAAATTTCTGGAATTTCGCCCCAAAATAAGTGGAATTTCTGAGTTTTGCCCCAAAATAAGGAAAATTTCTGTCTTTTTCCCTTAATATATAGGGAATTTCTGCATTTTTGCCCCACAATTAGGGGAATTTCTGCAATTTTGCTCCAAAATACGGGGAATTTCTGCCTTTGTGCTCGAAAATAAAAAGAATGCATACCTTTGTGCCATAAAAAATGGAAATTTCTTCATTTTGCTCCAAAATAAGGGGAATTTCTGCTTTTTTGCCTCTAAATAAGTGGAATTTCTGTCTTTTTCCCCAAAAAGAGGAAATTTCTGTCTTGTTTACCACAAAATAAGGAAAAATTCTGACTTATTACCCTGAAATAAGTGAAATTTCTGAAATTTTGCCCCAAAATAAGGGAAATTTCTGCCTTTTTGCCCCCAAATAAGGGAATTTCATACTTTTTACCACAAAATAATGGGAATTTCTGCATTTTTGCCACAAAATATTAGGAATTTCTGCCTTTTTGCCCCAAAATAAAAAAATTTCTGCTCTTTTTCCCTAAAATAATTGAAATTTCTGCAATTTTGCCCCAAAATAAGTGAAATTTCTGCAATTTTGCCCCAAAAATAAGGAAATTTCTGGAATTTTGCCCCAAAATAAGTGGAATTTCTGAGTTTTGCCCCAAAATAAAAAGAATTTATGTCTTTTTGCCCTAACATATAGGGAATTACTGCCTTTTTGCTTCACAATTAGTGGAATTTCTGCAATTTTGCTGCAAAATACGGGGAATTTCTGCTTTTTAGCCTGAATATAAGGGGAATGAATACCTTTTGCCACAAAAAAAAGAAATTTCTTCTTTTTTGCTCCAAAATAAAGGGAATTTCTGCTTTTTTGCCTCTAAAAATGTGGAATTTCAGTCTTTTTCCCCCAAAAGAAAGGGAATTTCTGTCTTTTTTGCCCAAAAATAAGGAAAATTTCTGACTTATTACCCTGAAATAAGTGAAATTTCTGCAATTTGGCCCCAAAATAAGGGAAATTTCTGCCTTTTTGCCCCAAAATAAGAAAAATTTCTGCAATTTTGTACCAAAATAAAAGAAATTTCTGCCTTTTTCCCCAAAATAAGAAAATTTCTCTTTTTTTCTGAAATAAGTGAAATTTCTGCAATTTTGCCCAAAAATAAGTGAAATTTCTGCAATTTTGCCCCCAAATAAGGGAAATTTCTGGAATTTTGCCCCAAAATAAGTGGAATTTCTGAGTTTTGCGCAAAAATAACGAGAATTTCTGTCTTTTTGCCCCAACATATAGGGAATTCCTGCCTTTATGCCCAAAAATTAGGGGAATTTCTGCAATTTTGCTCCAAAATATGGGGATTTTCTGGAATTTTCCCCGAAAATAAGTGGAATTTCTGAGTTTTGCCCTAAAATAAGGAGAATTTATGTCTTTTTGCTCCAACATATAGGGAATTTCTGCCTTTTTGCCCCACAATTAGGGGAATTTCTGCAATTTTGCTCCAAAATACAAGGAATTTCTGCCTTTTTGCCTGAAAATAAGAAGAATGCATACCTTTTTGCAATTAAAAAAAGGAAAATTTCTTCATTTTTACTCCAAAATAAGGGGAATTTCTTCCTTTTTGCCTCTAAATAAGTGGAATTTTTTATTTTTCCCCCAAAACAAAGGGAATTTCTTTCTTTTTTGCACCAAAATAAGGAAATTTCTGACTTATTACGCTGAAGTAAGTGAAATTTCTGCAATTTTGGCCCAAAATAAGGAATATTTCTGCCTTTTTGCCCCCAAATAAGATGAATTTCAGCCTTTTTACCTCAAAATAAGGGGAATTTCTGCAGTTTTGCCACAAAATATAAGAAATCTACCTTTTTGCCACAAAATAAGGAAAATTTCTGCCTTTTTTCTCTGAAATAAGTGAAATTTCTGCAATTTTGCCCCAAAATAAATAAAATTTCTGCAATTTTGCCCCAAAATAAGGGAAATTTCTGGAATTTTGCCCCAAAATAAGTGGAATTTTTGAGTTTTGAACCAAAATAAGGGGAATTTCTGCTTTTTTGCCTCTAAACAAGTGGAATTTCTGTTTTTTTCCTCAAAAACAAAGGGAATTTCTGTCTTTTTGGCCCCAAAATAAGGAAATTTTCTGACTTATTACCCTGAAATAAGTGAAATTTCTGCAATTTTACCCCAAAATAAAGGAAATTTCTGCCTTTTTGCCCCCAAATAAAAGGAATTTCAGCCTTTTTACCTCAAAATAAGGGGGATTTCTGTTTCTTTGCCACAAAATGTGAGAAATATATATTTTTTGCCCCAAAATAAGAAAAATTTCTGCAATTTTGTACCAAAATAATAGAAATTTCTGCCTTTTTGTCCCCAAATGAGAAAATTTCTGCTTTTTTTCTGAAATAAGTGAAATTTCTGCAATTTTGCCCCAAAATAAGTGAAATTTCTGCAATTTTGCCCCAAAATAAGTGAAATTTCTGAAATTTTGCGCCAAAAGAAGTGGAATTTTTGAGTTTTGCCCCAAAATAAAGAGAATTTCTATCTTTTTGCCCCAACATATAGGGAATTTCTGCCTTTTTGCCCCACAATTAGGAAAATTCCTGCAATTTTGCTCCAAAATAAGGAGAATTTCTGCTTTATTGCCTCTAAATAAGTGGAATTTCTATCTTTTTCTCCCAAAACAAAGGTAATTCCTGTTTTTTGGCCCAAAATAAAAAAAAATTCTGACTTATTACCCTGAAATAAGTGAAATTTCTGCAATTTTGTTCCAAAATAAGGGAAATTTCTTTCTTTTTGCCCCCAAATAATGGGAATTTCAGCCTTTTTACCTCAAAATAAGGGGAATTTTTGCATTTTTGCCCAAAATAAGGGAAATTTCTGCCTTTTTGCCCCCAAAAAAGAAATATTTCTGCAATTTTGTACCAAAATAAAAGAAATTTCTGCCTTTTTGCCCCAAAATAATAAAATTTCTGCTTTTTTTTTCTGTAATAAGTGAAATTTCTGCCATTTTGCCCCAAAATAAGTGAAATTTCTGCAATTTTGCCCCAAAATATGTGAAATTTTTGGAATTTTCCCCGAAAATAAGTGGAATTTCTGAGTTTTGCTCCAAAATAAGGAGAATTTTTGTCCATTTGCCCCAACATATAGGGAATTTCTGCCTTTTGCCCACATTTAGGGGAATTTCTGCAATTTTGCTCCAAAATAAGGGGAATTTCTGCTTTTTTGCCTCTAAATAAGTGAAATTTCTGTCTTTTTCCCCCAAAACCAAGGGAAATTCTATATTTTTTTCCGCAAAATAAGGAAAATTTCTGACATATTACCCTGATATAAGTGAAATTTCTGCAATTTTGCCCCAAAATAAAGGAAATATCTGCCTTTTTGCCCCCAAATAATGGAAATTTCAGCCTTTTTACCTCAAAATAAGGGGAATTTCGGCATATTTGCCCCAAAATAAGGGAAATTTCTGCCTTTTTGCCCCAAAATAAGACAAATTTCTGCAATTTTGTACCAAAATAAAAGAAATTTCTGCCTTTTTGCTTCAAAATAAGAAAATTTCTGCTTTTTTTCCTGAAATTTTCCTTTTTGCCCCAAAATAATGGGAATTTCAGCCTTTTTACCTCAAAATAAGGGGAATTTCTGCAATTTTGCCCCAAAATAAGGGAAATTTCTGGAATTTTGCCCCAAAATAATTGGAATTTCTGAGTTTTGCCTTAAAATAAAAAGAATTTCTGTCTTTTTGCCCCAACATATAGGGAATTTCTGCATTTTTACGCCACAATTAGAGAATTTCTGCAATTTTGCTCCAAAATATGGGGAATTTCTGCCTTTTTGCCCGAAAATAAGAAGAATGCATAACTTTTTGCCATAAAAAAGGGAAATTTCTTCATTTTTGCTCCATATTAAGTGGAATTTCTGCTTTTTTGCCTCTAAATAATTGGAATTTTTATCTTTTTCCCCCAAAACAAAGGGAATTTCTGTCTTTTTTGCCGCAAAATAAGGAAAATTTCTGACTTATTACCCTGAAATAAGTGAAATTTCTGCAATTTTGCCCCAAAATACTAGGAATTTCTGCCTTTTTGCCCCCAAATAAGGGGAATTTTAGCCTTTTTACCTCAAAATAAGGGGAATTTCTGCATTTTTGCCATAAAATACTAAGAATTTCTGCCTTTTTGCCCCAAAATAAGAAAAATTTCTGCCTTTTTTCCCTGAAATAAGTGAAATTTCTGCAATTTTGCCCCAAAATAGGGGAATTTTCTGCACTTTTGCCCCAAAATAAGGGGAATTTCTGGAATTTTGCCCCAAAATAAGTGGAATTTCTGAGTTTTGCCCCAAAATAAAGAGAATTTCTGTCTTTTTGCCCTAACATATAGCGAATTTCTGCCTTTTTGCCCCACAATTAGGGGAATTTCTGCAATTTTGTTCCAAAATAAGGGGAATTTCTGCTTTTTTGCCTATAAATAAGTGGAATTTCTGTCTTTTTCCCCCAAAACAAAGGGAATTTCTGTCTTTTTTTTCCACAAAATAAAGAAAATTTCTGACTTATTACTCTGAAATAAGTGAAATGTCTGCAATTTTGCCCCAAAATAAGGGAAAATTCTGACTTTTTGCCCCCGAACAAGGGGAATTTCAATCCTTTTACCTCAAAATAAGGGGAATTTCTGCATTTTTGCCACAAAATATTAGGAATTTCTGCCTTTTTGCCCCAAAATAAAGAAAATTTCTGCCTTATTTCCCTGAAATAAGTGAAATTTCTGCAATTATGTCCCAAAATAAGTGAAATTTCTGCAATTTTGCCCCAAAATAAGGGAAATTTCTGGAATTTTGCCCCAAAATAAGTGGAATTTCTTAGTTTTGCCCAAAAATAAGGAGAATTTCTTCGTTTTGCCCTAACATATAGAGAATTTCTGCCTTTTTGCCCTACAATTAGGGAATTTCTGCAATTTTGCTCCAAAATATGGGGAATTTCTGCCTTTTTGCCCGAAAATAAGAAGAATGCATACCTTTTTGCCATAAAAAAAGGGTAATTTCTTCATTTTTGCTCCAAAATAAGGGGAATTTCTGCTATTTTACCTCTGAACATGTGGAATTTCTGCCTTTTTCCCCCAAAACAAAGGGAATTCCTGTCTTTTTTGCCCCAAAATAAGGAAAATTTCTGACTTATTACCCTGAAATAAGTGAAATTTCTGCAATTTTGCCCCAAAATAAGGGAAATTTCTGCCTTATAGCCCCCAAATAAAAGGAATATCAGCCTTTTTACCTCAAAATAAGGGGAATTTCTGTATTTTTGCCACAAAATATGGTAAATTTCTGCCTTTTTGCCCAAAAATAAGAAAAATTTCTGCAATTTTTTACCAAAATAATAGAAATTTCTGCATTTTTGCCCCCAAATAAGAAAATTTCTGCTTTTTTTCTGAAATAAGTGAAATTTCTGCAATTATGCCCCTAAATATGTGAAATTTCTGCAATTTTGCCCCAAAATAAGTGAAATTTCTGTAATTTTGCCCCAAAATAAGTGGAATTTCTGAGTTTTGCCCCAAAATAAAAAGAATTTCTATCTTTTTGCTTCAACATATAGGGAATTTCTCCCTTTTTGCCCCACAATTAGGGGAATTTCTGCAATTTTGCTCCAAAATAAGGGGAATTTCTGCTTTTGCCTCTAAATAAGTGGAATTTCTGTCTTTTTCCCCCAAAACAAAGGGAATTTCTTCATTTTTGCCCCAAAATAAGGAAAATTTCTGACTTATTTCCCTGAAATAAGTGAAATTTCTGCAATGTTGCCCCAAAATAAGGGAAATTTCTGCCTTTTGCCCCCAAATAATGGGAAATTCAGCCTTTTTACCTCAAAATAAGGGGAATTTCTGAATTTTTGCCCAAAATAAGGGAAATTTCTGCGTTTTTGCCCCAAAATAAGAAAATTTCTGCCTTTTTTCTGAAATAAGTATAATTTCTGCAATTTTGCCCCAAAATAAGTGGAATTTCTGAGTTTTGCCCCAAAATAAAGAGAATTTCTGTCTTTTTGCCCCAACATATAGGGAATTTCCGCCTTTTTGCCCCACAATTAGGGGAATTTCTGCAATTTTGCTCCAAAATACGAGGAATTTCTGCCTTTTTGCCCGAAAATAAGAAGAATGCATACCTTTTTGCGATAAAAAAAGGGAAATTTCTTCATTTTTGCTCCAAAATAAGGGGAATTTCTGCATTTTTGCCTCTAAATAAGTGGAATTTTTTCTTTTTCCCCCAAAACAAAGGGAATTTCATTCTTTTTTGCACCAAAATAAGGAAATTCCTGACTTATTAAGCTGAAGTAAGTGAAATTTCTGCAATTTTGCCCCAAAATAAGGGAAATTTCTTACTTTTTGCTCCCAAATAATGGGAATTTCAGCCTTTTTACCTCAAAATAAGGGGAATTTCTGCAGTTTTGCCACAAAATATAAGAATTTCTGCCTTTATGCCCCAAAATAAGGAAAATTTCTGCCTTTTTCCCTTAAATAAGTGAAATTTCTGCAATTTTGCCCCAAAATAAATGAAATTTCTGCAATTTTGCCCCAAAATAAAGGAAATTTCTGGAATTTTGCCCCAAAATAAGTGGAATTTCTGAGTTTTGCACCAAAATAAGGAGAATTTCTGTCTTTTTGCCCAACATATAGGGAATTTCTGCCTTTTAGCCTCACAATTAGGAAAATTTCTGCAATTTTGCTCCAATATACGGGGAATTTCTGCCTTTTTCCCCAAAAATAAGAAGAATGCATACCTTTTTGCCATAAAAAAAGGGAAATTTTTTCATTTTTGCTCCAAAATAAGGAGAATTAATGCTTTTTTGCCTCTAAACAAGTGGAATTTCTGTTTTTTTCCTCCAAAACAAAGGGAATTTCTGTCTTCTTTGCCCCAAAATAAGGAAAATTTCTGACTTATTACCCTGAAATAAGTGAAATTTCTGAATTTTGCCCCAAAATAAAGGAAATTTCAGCCTTTTTGCTCCCAAATAAAAGGAATTTCAGCATTTTTACCTCAAAATAAGGGGAATTTCTGTATTTTTGCCACAAAATATGGGAAATATATTCTTTTTTCCCTCAAAATAAGAAAAATTTCTGCAATTTTGTACCAAAATAATAGAAATTTCTGCCTTTTTGCCCTCAAAAAAAAATTTCTGCTTTTTTTCTGAAATAAGTGAAATTTCTGCAATTTTGCACCAAAATAAGTGAAATTTCTGGAATTTTGCCCCAAAATAAGTGGAATTTCTGAGTTTTGCCCCAATATAAGGAGAATTTCTATCTTTTTGCCCCAACATACAGGGAATTTCTGCTTTTTTGCCCCACAATTAGGGGAATTTCTGCAATTTTGCTCCAAAATAAGGGGAATTTCTGCTTTTTTGCCTCTAAATAATGGAATTTCTATCTTTTCCCCCCAAAACAAAGGTAATTCCTGTTTTTTTGGCCCAAAATAAAAAAAATTTCTGACTTATTACCCTGAAATAAGTGAAATTTCTGCAATTTTGCCCCAAAATGAGGGAAATTTCTGCATTTTGCCCCCAAATAAGGGGATTTTCAGCATTTTTACCTCAAAATTAAAGGAATTTCTGCATTTTTGCCCCAAAATATGGGAAATTTCTGCCTTTTTGCCCCAAAATAAGAAAAATTTCTGCAATTTTGTACCAAAATAAAAGAAATTACTGCCTTTTTGCCCCAAAATAAGAAAATTTTTGAAATTTTGCCCCAAAATAAGGGAAATTTCTGCCTTTTTGCCCCCAAATAAGGGGAATTTTAGCGTTTTTACCTCAAAATAAGGGGAATTTCAGACTTTTTGCCCCAAAATAAGTAAAATTTCTGCCTTTTTCTCTGAAATAAGTGAAATTTCTGCAATTTTGCTTCAAAATAATGGAAATTTCTGCCTTTTTTGCCCCCAAATAAGGGGAAATTCAGCCTTTTTACCTCAATATAAAGGGAATTTTTGCATTTTTGGCCAAAATATGGGAATTACTGCCTTTTTGTCCCAAAATAAGAAAAATTTCTGCAATTTTGTACCAAAATAAAAGAAATTTCTGCCTTTTTGACCCAAAATAAGAAAATTTCTCTTTTTTTCTGAAATAAGTGAAATTTCTGCAATTTTGCCCCAAAATAACTGAAATTTCTGCAATTTTGCCCCAAAACAAGGGAAATTTCTGGAATTTTTTTCCCAAATAAGTGGAATTTCTGAGTTTATCCCCAAAATAAGAAAAATTTCTGTCTTTTTGCCTTAACATATAGGGAATTTCTGCATTTTTGCCCCACAATTAGGGGAATTTCTGCAATTTTGCTCCAAAATACGGGGAATTTCTGCCATTTTGCCCGAAAATAAAAAGAATGCATACCTTTGTGCCATAAAAAATGGAAATTTCTTCATTTTGCTCAAAAATAAGGGGTATTTCTGCTTTTTTGCCTCTAAATAAGGGGAATTTCTGTCTTTTTCCCCAAAAAGAAGGAATTTCTGTCTTGTTTGCCCCAAAATAAAAAAAAATTCTGACTTATTACCCTGAAATAAGTGAAATTTCTGCAATTTTGCCCCAAAATAAGGGAAATTTCTACCTTTTTGCCCCCAAATAAAGAGAATTTCAGCCTTTTTACCTCAAAATAAAAAGATTTTTTGCATTTTTGCCACAAAATATTAGGAATTTCTGAATTTTTGCCCAAAAATAAGGAAAATTTTATTTTTTTTTTCTCTGAAATAAGTGAAATTTCTGCAATTTTGCCCCAAAATAAGTGGAATTTCTGAGTTTTTCCCCAAAATAAGGAGAATTTCTGTCTTTTTGCCTTAACATATAGGGAATTTCCGCCTTTTTGCCCCACAATTAGGGGAATTTCTGCAATTTTGCTCCAAAATATGAAGAATTTCTGCCTTTTTGCCCGAAAATAAGAAGAATGCATACCTTTTTGCGATAAAAAAGGGAATTTTTTTTCATTTTTGCTCCAAAATAAGGGGAATTTTTGCATTTTTGCCTCTAAATAAGTGGAATTTTTTCTTTTTCCCCCAAAACAAAGGAAATTTGTGTCTTTTTTGCACCAAAATAAAGAAATTTCTGACTTATTACGCTGAAGTAAGTGAAATTTCTGCAATTTTGCCCCAAAATAAGGGAAAATTCTGCCTTTTTGCTCCCAAATAAGGGGAATTTCAGCCTTTTTACCTCAAAATAAGGGGAATTTCTGCAGTTTTGCCACAAAATATAAGAATTTCTGCCTTTTTGCCCCAAAATAAGGAAAATTTCTGCCATTTTCTCTGAAATAAGTGAAATTTCTGCAATTTTGCCCCAAAATAAATGAAATTTCTGCAATTTTGCCCCAAAATAAGGGAAATTTCTGGAATTTTGCCCCAAAATAAGTGGAATTTCTGCGTTTTGCACCAAAATAAAGAGAATTTCTGTCTTTTTGCCCAACATATAGGGAATTTCTGCCTTTTTGCCCCACAATTAGGGAAATTTCTGCAATTTTGCTCCAAAATATGAAGAATTTCTGCCTTTTTCCCCCAAAATAAGAAGAATGCATACCTTTTTGCCATAAAAAAAGGAAAATTTCTTCATTTTTGCTCCAAAATAAAGGGAATTTCTGCTTTTTTGCCTCTAAACAAGTGGAATTTCTGTTTTTTTCCTCCAAAACAAAGGGAATTTCTGTCTTTTTTGCCCCAAAATAAAGAAAATTTCTGACTTATTACCATGAAATAAGTGAAATTTCTGCAATTTTGCCCCAAAATAAAGGAAATTTCTGCCTCTTTGCCCCCAAATAAGAGGAATTTCAGCCTTTTTACCTCAAAATAAGGGGAATTTCTGTATTTTTGCCACAAAATATGGGAAATATATTCTTTTTTGCTCCAAAATAAGATAAATTTCTGCAATTTTGTACCAAAATAATAGAAATTTCTGCCTTTTTGCCCCCAAATAAGAAAATTTCTCCTTTTTTTCTGAAATAAGTGAAATTTCTGCAATTTTGCCTCAAAATAAGTGAAATTTCTGGAATTGTGCCCCAAAATAAGTGGAATTTCTGAGTTTTGCCCCAAAATAAAGAGAATTTCTATCTTTTTGCTCCAACATACAGGGAATTTCTGCCTTTATGCCCCACAATTAGGGGAATTTCTGAAATTTTGTTCCAAAATAAGGGGAATTTCTGCTTTTTTGCCTCAAATAAGTGGAATTTCTATCTTTTTCCCCCAAAACAAAGGTAATTCCTGTTTTTTTTGGCCCAAAATAAAAAAAATTTCTGACTTATTACCCTGAAATAAGTGAAATTTCTGCAATTTTGCCCCAAAATAAAAAAAATTTCTTCCTTTTTGCCCCCAAATAATGGGAATTTCAGCCTTTTTACCTCAAAAGAAGGAGAATTTCTGCATTTTTGCCCAAAATAAGGGAAATTTCTGCCTTTTTGCCCCAGAATAAGAAAAATTTCTTCAATTTTGTACCAAAATAAAAGAAATTTCTGCGTTTTTGCCCCAAAATAATAAAATTTCTGCTTTTTTTCTGTAATAAGTGAAATTTCTGCAATTTTGCCCCAAAATAAGTGAAATTTGCAATTTTGCCCCAAAATATGTGAAATTTCTGGAATTTTCCCCGAAAATAAGTGGAATTTCTGAGTTTTGCCCCAAAATAATGAGAATTTCTGACTTTTTGCCCCAACATATAGGGAATTTCTGCTTTTTTGCCCACATTTAGGGGAATTTCTGCAATTTTGCTCCAAAATAAGGGGAATTTCTACGTTTTTGCCTCTAAATAAGTGAAATTTCTGTATTTTTCCCCCAAAACAAAGGGAATTTTTTTATTTCTTTCCCCAAAATAAGGAAAATTTCTGACTTATTACCCGGAAATAAGTGAAATTTCTGCAATTTTGCCACAAAATAAGGGAAATATCTGCCTTTTTGCCCCCAAATAATAGAAATTTCAGCCTTTTTACCTCAAAATAAAGGGAATTTCTGCATATTTGCCACAAAATAAGAATATTTCTGCTTTTTTCGTGAAATAAGTGAAATTTCTGCAATTTTTCCCCAAAATAAGTGAAATTACTGACTTTTGCCTTAAAATAAAAAGAATTTCTGTCTTTTTTTCCCCAACATATAGGGAATTTCTGCCATTTTACCCCACAATTAGGGGAATTTCTGCAATTTTGCTCCAAAATACGGGGAGTTTCTGCCTTTTTGCTCGAAAATAAGAAGAATGCATAACTTTTTGCCATAAAAAAGGGAAATTTCTTCATTTTTGCTTCATAATTAGGGGAATTTCTGCTTTTTTGCCTCTAAATAAGTGGAATTTCTGTCTTTTTCCCCCAAAACAAAGGGAATTTCTGTCTTTTTTGCAGCAAAATAAGGAAAATTTCTGACTTATTACCCTGAAATAAGTGAAATTTCTGCAATTTTGCCCCAAAATAAGGAAAAATTCTGCCTTTTTGCACCCGAATAAGGGGAATTTCAGCCTTTTTACCTCAAAATATGGGGAATTTCTGCATTTTTGCCCCAAAATATGGAAAATTACTGTCTTTTGCCCCAAAATAAGAAAAATTTCTGCAATTTTGTACCAAAATAAAAGAAATTTCTGCCTTTTTGACCCAAAATTAGAAAATTTCTCCTTTTTTCTAAAATAAGTAAATTTTCTGCAATTTTGCCCCAAAATAACTGAAATTTCTGCAATTTTGCCCCAAAACAAGGGAAATTTCTGGAATTTTGCCCTAAAATAAGTGGAATTTCTGAGTTTTGCCCCAAAATAAGGAAAATTTCAGTCTTTTTGCCTTAACATATAGGGAATTTCTGCCTTTTTGCCCCACAATTAGGGGAATTTCTGCAATTTTGCTCCAAAATACGGGGAATTTCTGCATTTTTGCCCGAAAATAAAGAAAATGCATACCTTTGTGCCATAAAAATGGAAATTTCTTCATTTTGCTCCAAAATAAGGGGAATTTCTGCTTTTTTGCCTCTAAATAAGTGGAATTTCTGTCATTTTCCCCAAAAAGAGGGAATTTCTGTCTTGTTTGCCCCAAAATAAGGAAAAATTCTGACTTATTACCCTGAAATAAGTCA
Organism: Micromys minutus; assembly: GCF_963924665.1. Lineage (NCBI taxonomy): Eukaryota > Metazoa > Chordata > Mammalia > Rodentia > Muridae > Micromys > Micromys minutus. The sequence goes on from NW_027667727.1 coordinate 1,645,864, forward strand.
AATATCTGCAATTTTGCCCCAAAATAAGGGAAATTTCTGCCTTTTTGCCCCCAAATTAAGGGAATTTCAGCCTTTTTACCTCAAAATAAAAAGATTTTTCGCATTTTTGCCACAAAATATTAGGAATTTCTGCCTTTTTGCCCCAAAATAAGGAAAATTTTTTTCTTTTTTCCCTGAAATAAATGAAATTTCTGCAATTTTGCCCCAAAATAGGTGAAATTTCTGCAATTTTGCCCCAAAATAAGGGATATTTTTGGAATTTTACCCCAAAAAAAGTGGAATTTCTGAGTTTTGCCCCAAAATAAGGAGAATTTCTGACTTTTTGCCCAACATATAGAGAATTTCTGCCTTTTTGCCCCACAATTAGAGGAATTTCTGCAATTTTGCTACAAAATAGGGGGAATTTCTGCCTTTTTGCCCGAAAATAAGAAGAATGCATAACTTTTTGCCATAAAAAAGGGAAATTTCTTAATTTTTGCTCCATATTAAAGGGAATTTTGCTTTTTTGCCTCTAAATAAGTAAAATTTCTGTCTTTTCCCCCCAAAACAAAGGGAATTTCTGTCTTTTTTGCCGCAAAATAAGAAAATTTCTGACTTATTACCCTGAAATAAGTGAAATTTCTGCAATTTTGCCCCAAAATAATGAAAAATTCTGCCTTTTTGCCCCCAAATAAGGAGAATTTCAGGCTTTTTACCTCAATATAAAGGGAATTTCTGCATTTTGCCCCAAAATATGGGAAATTACTGCATTTTTGCCTCAAAATAAGAAAAATTTCTGCAATTATGCCCCAAAATAAGTGAAATTTCTGCAATTTTGCCCCAAAATAAGTGAAATTTCTGGAATTTTGCCCCAAAATAAGTGGAAATTCTGAGTTTTGCCCCAAAAATAAGGAGAATTTCTATCTTTTTGCCCCAACATATAGGGAATATCTGCCTTTTTGCCCCACAGTTAAGGAAATTTCTCCAAATTTGCTCCAAAATACAGGGAATTTCTGCATTTTGCCCGAAAATAAGAAGAATGCATACCTTTTTACCATAAAAAAGGGAAATTTCTTCATTTTTGCTACAAAATAAGGGGAATTTCTGTTTTTTGCCTCTAAATAAGTGGAATTTTTGTCTTTTTCACCCCAAAACAAAAGAAATTTCTGTCTTTTTTGCCCCAAAATAAGGAAAATTTCTGCCTTTTTTCCCTGAAATAAGTGAAATTTATGCAATTTTGCCCCAAAATAAGGGAAATTTCTGCCTTTTTGCCCCCAAATAAGGGGAATTGCAGCCTTTTTACCTCAAAATAAGGGGAATTTCTGCATTTTTGCCACAAAATATTAGGAATTTCTGCCATTTTGCCCCAAAATAAGGAAAATTAATTCCTTTTTGCCCTGAAATAAGTGAAATTTCTGCAATTTTGACCAAAAATAAGTGAAATTTCTTCCTTTTTGCCCCCAAATAAGGGGTATTTCAGGGTTTTTACCTCAAAATAAATGGAATTTCTGCATTTTTGCCCCAAAATATGGAAAATTTCTGCCTTTTTGCCCCACAATAAGAAAAATTTCTGCAATTTTGTAGCAAAATAATAGAAATTTCTGCCTTTTTGCCTCCAAATAAGAAAATTTCTGCCTTTTTTTCTGAAATAAGTGAAATTTCTGTAATTTTGCCCCAAAATAAGTGAAATTTCTGCAATTTTGCCCCAAAATAAAAAAAAATTTCTGCTTTTTTGCCTCTAAATAAGTGGAATTTCTGTGTTTTCCCCCAAAAAAAAGGGAATTTCTGTATTTTTTCCCCAAAATAAGGAAAATTTCTGAATTATTACCCTGAAATAAGTGAAATTTCTGCAATTTTGCCCCAAAATAAAGAAAATTTCTGCCTTTTTGCTCCGAAATAAGGGGAATTTCATCATTTTTACCTCAAAATAAGGGGAATTTCTGCATATTTGCCCCAAAATAAGGGAAATTTCTGCTTTTTTGCCCCAAAATAAAAAAAATTTCTGCAATTTTGTACCAAAATAAAAGAAATTTCTGCCTTTTTGCCCCAAAATAAGAAAATTTCTGCTTTTATTCCTGAAATAAGTGAAATTTCTGCAATTTTGCCCCAAAATAAGTGAAATTTCTGAGTTTTGCCTTAAAATAAAAAGAATTTCTGTCTTTTTGCCCCAACATATAGGGAATTTCTTCTTTATTACCCCACAATTAGGGGAATTTCTGCAATTTTGCTCCAAAATAGGGGGAATTTTTGCCTTTTTGCCTGAAAATAAGAAGAATGCATAACTTTTTGCCATAAAAAAGGGAAATTTCTTCATTTTTGCTCCATATTAAGGGGAATTTCTGCTTTTTTGCCTCTAAATAAGTTGAATTTCTGTCTTTTCCCCCAAAACAAAGGGAATTTCTGTCTTTTTTGCCACAAAATAAGGAAAATTTCTGACTTATTACCTTGAAATAAGTAAAATTTCTGCAATTTTGCCCCAAAATAAGGGAAAATACTGCCTTTTTGCCCACAAATAGGGGGAATTTCAGACTTTTTCCTCAAAATAAGGGGAATTTCTGCATTTTTGCCACAAAATATTAGGAATTTCTGCGATTTTGCCCCAAAATAAGAAAAATTTATGCCCTTTTTCCCTGAAATAAGTGAAATTTCTGCAATTTTGCGCCAAAATAAGAGAAATTTCTGGAATTTTGCCCCAAAATAAGTGGAATTTCTGAGTTTTATCCCAAAATAAGGAGAATTTCTGTAATTTCGCCCCAACATATAGGGAATTTCTGCTTTTTTGCCCCACAATTAGGGGAATTTCTGCAATTTTGCTACAAATTATGGGGAATTTCTGTCTTTTTGCCAAAAAATAAGAAGAATGCATACATTTTTGCCATAAAAAAAGGAAATTTCTTCATTATTGCTCCAAAATAAGGGGAATTTCTGCTTTTTTGCCTCTAAATAAGTGGAATTTCTGTCTTTTTTCCCAAAACAAAGGGAATTTCTGTCTTTTTTGCCCAAAAATAAGGAAAATTTCTGACTTATTACTCTGAAATAAGTGAAATTTCTGCAATTTTGCCCCAAAATAAAGGAAATTTCTGCAATTTTGCCCCAAAACAAGGGAAATTTCTGGAATTTTGCCACAAAATAAGTGGAATTTCTGAGTTTTGCCCCAAAATAAGGAGAATTTCTTCTTTTTGCCCTAACATATAGGGAATATCTGCCTTTTTGCCCCACAGTTAGGGAAATTTCTCCAAATTTGCTCCAAAATACGGGGAATTTCTGCATTTTGCCCGAAAATAAGAAGAATGCATACCTTTTTTCAATAAAAAATGGAAATTTCTTCATTTTGCTCCAAAATAAGGGGAATTTCTGCATTTTTGCCTCTAAATAAGTGGAATTTCTGTCTTTTTCCCCAAAAAGAGGAAATTTCTGTCTTGTTTACCACAAAATAAGGAAAAATTCTGACTTATTACCCTGAAATAAGTAAAATTTATGCAATTTTGCCCCAAAATAAAAGAAATTTCTGCCTTTTTTCCCCCAAATAAGGGAATTTCATCCTTTTTACCTCAAAATAATGGGAATTTCTGCATTTTTGCCACAAAATATTAGGAATTTCTGCCGTTTTGCCCCAAAATAAAAAAAATTTCTGCTTTTTTTCCCTGAAATAAGTGAAATTTCTGCAATTTTGCCCCAAAATAATTGAAATTTCTGCAATTTTGCCCCAAAAATAAGGAAATTTCTGGAATTTTGCCCCAAAATAAGTGGAATTTCTGAGTTTTGCCCCAAAATAAGGAGAATTTCTGTCTTTTTGCCCTAACATATAGGGAATTACTGCCTTTTTGCTTCACAATTAGTGGAATTTCTGCAATTTTGCTACAAAATACGGGGAATTTCTGCTTTTTAGCCTGAATATAAGAGGAATGAATACCTTTTGCCACAAAAAAAAGAAATTTCTTCTTTTTTGCTCCAAAATAAGGGGAATTTCTGCTTTTTTGCCTCTAAAAATGTGGAATTTCAGTCTTTTTCCCCCAAAAGAAAAGGAATTTCTGTCTTTTTTGCCCAAAAATAATGAAAATTTCTGACTTATTACCCTGAAATAAGTGAAATTTCTGAAATTTGGCCCCAAAATAAGGGAAATTTCTGCCTTTTTGCCCCAAAATAAGAAAAATTTCTGCAATTTTGTACCAAAATAAAAGAAATTTCTGCCTTTTTGCCCCAAAATAAGAAAATTTCTCTTTTTTTCTGAAATAAGTGAAATTTCTGCAATTTTTCCCAAAAATAAGTGAAATTTCTGCAATTTTGCCCCCAAATAAGGGAAATTTCTGGAATTTTGCCCCAAAATAAGTGGAATTTCTGAGTTTTGCCCAAAAATAACGAGAATTTTTGTCTTTGTGCCCCAACATATAGGGAATTTCTGCCTTAATGCCCAATAATTAGGGGAATTTCTGCAATTTTGCTCCAAAATATGGGGATTTTCTGGAATTTTCCCCGAAAATAAGTGGAATTTCTGAGTTTTGCCCTAAAATAAGGATAATTTCTGTCTTTTTGCCCCAACATATAGGGAATTTCTGCTTTTTTGCCCCACAATTAGGGGAATTTCTGCAATTTTGCTCCAAAATACAAGGAATTTCTGCCTTTTTGCCTGAAAATAAAAAGAATGCATATCTTTTTGCAATAAAAAAAAGGGAAATTTCTTCATTTTTACTCCAAAATAAGGGGAATTTCTTCTTTTTTGCCTCTAAATAAGTGGAATTTTTTATTTTCCCCCCCCAAAAAAAGGGAATTTCTGTCTTTTTTGCACCAAACTAAGGAAATTTCTATCTTATTACGCTGAAGTAAGTGAAATTTCTGCAATTTTGCCCCAAATAAATAAAATTTCTGCAATTTTGCCCCAAAATAAGGGAAATTTCTGGAATTTTGCCCTAAAATAAGTGGAATTTCTGAGTTTTGAACCAAAATAAGGGGAATTTCTGCTTTTTTGCCTCTGAACAAGTGGAATTTCTGTTTTTTTCCTAAAAAACAAAAGGAATTTCTGTCATTTTTGCCCAAAAATAAGGAGAATTTCTGACTTATTACCCTGAAATAAGTGAAATTTCTGCAATTTTGCCTCAAAATAAGGAAAATTTCTGCCTTTTTGCACCAAAATAAGAAAAATTTCTGCAATTTTGTAACAAAATAAAAGAAATTTCTGCCTTTTTGCCCCAAAATAAGAAAATTTCTTTTTTTTTTTCTGAAATAAGTGAAATTTCTGCAATTTTGCCCAAAAATAAGTGAAATTTCTGCAATTTTGTCCCCAAATAAGGGAAATTTCTGGAATTTTGCCCCAAAATAAGTGGAATTTCTGAGTTTTGCCCAAAAATAACGAGAATTTCTGTCTTTTTGCCCCAACATATAGGGAATTTCTGCCTTTATGCCCAACAATTAGGGGAATTTCTGCAATTTTGCTCAAAAATATGGGGATTTTCTGGAATTTTCCCCAAAAATAAGTGGAATTTCTGAGTTTTGCCCTAAAATTAGGAGAATTTCTGTCTTTTTGCCCCAACATATAGGGAATTTCTGCCTTTTTGCCCCACAATTAGGGGAATTTCTGCAATTTTGCTCCAAAATACAAGGAATTTCTGCCTTTTTGCCTGAAAATAAGAAGAATGCATACGTTTTGCAATAAAAAAAAGGGAAATTTCTTCATTTTTGCTCCAAAATAAGGGGAATTTCTGCTTTTTTGCCTCTAAATAAGTGGAATTTTTTATTTTTCCCCCAAAACAAAGGGAATTTCTGTCTTTTTTGCACCAAAATAAAGAAATTTCTGACTTATTACGCTGAAGTGAGTGTAATTTCTGCAATTTCGACACAAAATAAGGGAAATTTCTGCCTTTTGCCCCAAATAATGGGAATTTCAGCCTTTTTACCTCAAAATAAGGGGAATTTCTGCAGTTTTGCCACAAAATATAAGAATTTCTACATTTTTGCCACAAAATAAGGGAAATTTCTGCCTTTTTTCCCTGAAATAAGTGAAATTTCTGCAATTTTGCCCCAAAATAAATAAAATTTCTGCAATTTTGCCCCAAAATAAGGGAAATTTCTGGAATTTTGCCCCAAAATAAGTGGAATTTCTGAGTTTTGAACCAAAATAAGGGGAATTTCTGCTTTTTTGCCTCTGAACAAGTGGAATTTCTGTTTTTTTCCTCAAAAACAAAGGGAATTTCTGTCTTTTTTGCCCCAAAATAAGGAAATTTTCTGACTTATTACCCTGACATAAGTGAAATTTCTGCAATTTTGCCCCACAATAAAGGAAATTTCTGCCTTTTTGCCCTCAAATAAGAGGAATTTCAGCCTTTTTACCTCAAAATAAGGGGGATTTCTGTATTTTTGCCACAAAATATGAGAAATATATATTTTTTTGCCCCAAAATAAGAAAAATTTCTGCAATTTTGTACCAAAATAATAGAAATTTCTGCCTTTTTGTCCCCAAATAAGAAAATTTCTGCTTTTTTTCTGAAATAAGTGAAATTTCTGCAATTTTGCCCCAAAATAAGTGAAATTTCTGCAATTTTGCCCCAAAATAAGTGAAATTTCTGAAATTTTGCCCCAAAAGAAGTGGAATTTTTGAGTTTTGCCCCAAAATAAAGAGAATTTCTATCTTTTTGCCCCAACATATAGGGAATTTCTGCCTTTTTGCCCCACAATTAGGGGAATTTCTGCAATTTTGCTCTAAAATAAGGGGAATTTCTGCTTTATTGCCTCTAAATAAGTGGAATGTCTATCTTTTTCTCCCAAAACAAAGGTAATTCCTGTTTTTTTGGCCCAAAATAAAAAAATTCTGACTTATTACCCTGAAATAAGTGAAATTTCTGCAATTTTGCCCCAAAATAAGGGAAATTTCTTCCTTTTTGCCCCCAAATAATGGGAATTTCAGCCTTTTTTCCTCAAAATAAGGGGAATTTTTGCATTTTTGCCCAAAATAAGGGAAATTTCTGCCTTTTTGCCCCCAAAAAAGAAATATTTCTGCAATTTTGTACCAAAATAAAAGAAATTTCTGCCTTTTTGCCCCAAAAAAATAAAATTTCTGCTTTTTTTTCTGTAATAAGTGAAATTTCTGCCATTTTGCTCCAAAATAAGTGAAATTTCTGCAATTTTGCCCCAAAATATGTAAAATTTTTGGAATTTTTCCCGAAAATATGTGGAATTTCTGAGTTTTGCTCCAAAATAAGGAGAATTTTTGTCCATTTGCCCCAACATATAGGGAATTTCTGCCTTTTTGCCCACATTTAGGGGAATTTCTGCAATTTTTCTCCAAAATAAGGGGAATTTCTGCTTTTTTTGCCTCTAAATAAGTGAAATTTCTGTCTTATTCCCCCAAAACCAATGGAAATTCTATATTTTTTTCCACAAAATAAGGAAAATTTCTGACTTATTACCCTGAAATAAGTGAAATTTCTGCAATTTTGCCCCAAAATAAGGGAAATATCTGCCTTTTTGCCCCCAAATAATGGAAATATCAGCCTTTTTACCTCAAAATAAGGGGAATTTCGGCATATTTGCCCCAAAATAAGGGAAATTTCTGCCTTTTTGCCGCAAAATAAGACAAATTTCTGCAATTTTGTAACAAAATAAAAGAAATTTCTGCCTTTTTGCTTCAAAATAAGAAAATTTCTGCTTTTTTTCCTGAAATTTTCCTTTTTGCCCCCAAATAATGGGAATTTCAGCCTTTTTAGCTCAAAATAAAAGGAATTTCTGCAATTTTGCCCCAAAATAAGGGAAATTTCTGGAATTTTGCCCCAAAATAATTGGAATTTATGAGTTTTGCCTTAAAATAAAAAGAATTTCTGTCTTTTTGCCCCAACATATAGGGAATTTCTGCCTTTTTACCCCACAATTAGGGGAATTTCTGCAATTTTGCTCCAAAATACGGGGAATTTCTGCCTTTTTGCCCGAAAATAAGAAGAATGCATAACTTTTTGCCATAAAAAAGGGAAATTTCTTCATTTTTGCTCCATATTAAGAGGAATTTCTGCTTTTTTGCCTCTAAATAAGTGGAATTTCTATCTTTTTCCCCCAAAACAAAGGGAATTTCTGTCTATTTTGCCACAAAATAAGGAAAATTTCTTAATTATTACCCTGAAATAAGTGAAATTTCTGCAATTTTGCCCCAAAATAAGGGAAAATTCTGCCTTTTTGCCCCCAAATAAGGGGAATTTCAGCCTTTTTACCTCAAAATAAGAGGAATTTCTGCATTTTTGCCACAAAATATTAGGAATTTCTGCCTTTTTGCCCCAAAATAAGGAAAATTTCTGCCTTTTTTCCCTGAAATAAGTGAAATTTCTGAAATTTTGCCCCAAAATAGGGGAAATTTCTGCACTTTTGCCCCAAAATAAGGGGAATTTCTGGAATTTTGCCCCAAAATAAGTGGAAGTTCTGAGTTTTGCCCCAAAATAAGGAGAATTTCGTCTTTTTGCACTAACATATAGGGAATTTCTGCCTTTTTGTCCCACAGTTAGGGGAATTTCTGCAATTTTGCTCCAAAATACGGGGACGTTCTGCATTTTGCCCGAAAATAAGAAGAATGCATACCTTTTTACCATAAAAAAGGGAAATTTCTTCATTTATGCTACAAAATAAAGGGAATTTCTGTTTTTTGCCTCTAAATAAGTGGAATTTCTTTTTTTTCCCCCAAAACAAAGGGAATTTCTGTATTTTTTCCCCAAAATAAGGAAAATTTCTGACTTATTACCCTTAAATAAGTGAAATTTCTGCAATATTGCCCCAAAATTTGGGAAATTTCTGCCTTTCTGCCCCCAATTAAGGGGAATTTCAGCCTTTTTACATCAAAATAAGGGGAATTTCTGCATATTTTCCCCAAAATAAGCGAAATTTCTGCTTTTTTGCCCCAAAATAAAAAAAATTCTGCAATTTTGTACCAAAATAACTGAAATTTCTGCCTCTTTGCCCCTAAATAAGAAAATTTCTGCTTTTTTTCCTGAAATAAGTGAAATTTCTGCAATTTTGACCCAAAATAAGTGAAATTTCTGAGTTTTGCCTTAAAACAAGGAGAATTTCTGTCTTTTTGCCCCAACATATAGGGAATTTCTTCTTTTTTACCCCACAATTAAAGGAATTTCTGCAATTTTGCTCCAAAATACGGGGAATTTCTGCCTTTTTGCCCGAAAATAAGAAGAATGCATAACTTTTTCCATAAAAAAGGGAAATATCTTCATTTTTGCTCCATATTAAGGGGAATTTCTGCTTTTTTGCCTCTAAATAAGTGGAATTTCTGTCTTTTTCTCCAAAAACAAAGGGAATTTCTGTCTTTTTTGCCCAAAAATAAGGAAAATTTCTGACTTATTAACATGAAATAAGTGAAATTTCTGCAATTTTGCCCCAAAATAAAGAAAATTCTGCATTTTTCCCCCAAATAAGTGGAATTTCAGCCTTTTTACCACAAAATAAGGGGAATTTCTGCATTTTTGCCAAAAAATTTTAGGAATTTCTGCGTATTTGCCCCAAAATAAGGAAAATTTCTGCCTTTTTTCCCTGAAATAAGTGAAATTTCTGCAATTTTGCCCCAAAATAAGTTAAATTTCTGCAATTTTGCCCCAAAATAAAGGAAATTTCTGGAATTTTGCCCCAAAATAAGTGGAATTTCTGAGTTTTGCCCCAAAATAAGGAGAATTTCTTTCTTTTTGCCCCAACATATAGGTAATTTCTGCCTTTATGCCCCACAATTAGGGGAATTTCTGCAATTTTGTTCCAAAATAAGGGGAATTTCTGCTTTTTTGCCTATAAATAAATGGAATTTCTGTCTTTTTCCCCCAAAACAAAGGGAATTTCTGTCTTTTTTTCCCAAAAATAAAGAAAATTTCTGACTTATTACCCTGAAATAAGTGAAATGTCTTCAATTTTGCCCCAAAATAAGGGAAAATTCTGCATTTTTGCCCCCAAATAAGGAGAATTTCAATCTTTTTACCTCAAAATAAGGGGAATTTCTGCATTTTTGCCACAAAATATTAGGAATTTCTGCCTTTTTGCCCCAAAATAAGGAAAATTTCTGCCTTTTTTCCCTGAAATAAGTAAAATTTCTGCAATTTTGTTCCAAAATAAGTGAAATTTCTGCAATTTTGCCCCAAAATAAGGGAAATTTCTGGAATTTTGCCCCAAAATAAGTTGAATTTCTTAGTTTTGCCCAAAAATAAGGAGAATTTCTTCATTTTGCCCTAACATATAGGGAATTTCTGCCTTTTTGCCCTACAATTAGGGGAATTTCTGCAATTTTGCTCCAATATACGGGGAATTTCTGCCCTTTTCCCTAAAAATAAGAAGAATGCATACCTTTTTGCCATAAAAAAGGGTAATTTCTTCATTTTTGCTCCAAAATAAGGGGAATTTCTGCTATTTTACCTCTAAACAAGTGGAATTTCTGTTTTTTCCCCCAAAACAAAGGGAATTCCTCTCTTTTTTGCCACAAAATAAGGAAAATTTCTGACTTATTACCCTGAAATAAGTGAAATTTCTGCAATTTTGCCCCAAAATAATGGAAATTTCTGCCTTATAGCCCCCAAATAAAAGGAATATCAGCCTTTTTACCTCAAAATAAGAGAATTTCTGTATTTTTGCCACAAAATATGGGAAATTTCTGCCTTTTTGCCCAAAAATAAGAAAAATTTCTGCAATTTTGTACCAAAATAATAGAAATTTCTGCCTTTTTGCCCCCAAATAAGAAAATTTCTGCTTTTTTTCTGAAATAAGTGAAATTTCTGCAATTATGCCCCTAAATATGTGAAATTTCTGCAATTTTGCCCCAAAATAAGTGAAATTTCTGGAATTTTGCCCCAAAATAAGTGGAATTTCTGAGTTTTGCCCCAAAATAAGGAGAATTTCTATCTTTTTGCTTCAACATATAGGGAATTTCTCCCTTTTGGCCCCACAATTAGGGGAATTTCTGCAATTTTGCCCCAAAATAAGGGGAATTTCTGCTTTTGCCTCTAAATAAGTGGAATTTCTGTCTTTTTCCCCCAAAACAAAGGGAATTTCTTCATTTTTGTCCCAAAATAAGGAAAATTTCTGACTTATTTTCCTGAAATAAGTGAAATTTCTGCAATGTTGCCCCAAAATAAGGGAAATTTCTGCATTTTTGCCCCCAAATAATGGGAAATTCAGCCTTTTTACCTCAAAATAAGGGGAATTTCTGAATTTTTGCACATAATAAGGGAAATTTCTGCCTTTTTGCCCCAAAATAAGATAAATTTCTGCAATTTTTTCCCAAAATAAAAGAAATTTCTGCCTTTTTGCCCCAAAATAAAAAAATTTCTGCTTTTTTTCTGAAATAAGTAAAATCTCTGCAATTTTGCCTCAAAATAAGTGGAATTTCTGAGTTTTGCCCCAAAATAAAGAGAATTTCTGTCTTTTGGGCCCAACATATAGGGAATTTCCGCCTTTTTGCTCCACAATTAGGGGAATTTCTGCAATTTTGCTCCAAAATACAAGGAATTTCTGCCTTTTTGCCCGAAAATAAGAAGAATGCATACATCTTGCAATAAAAAAAGGGAAATTTCTTCATTTTTGCTCCAAAATAAGGGGAATTTCTGCATTTTTGCCTCTAAATAAGTGGAATTTTTTCTTTTTCCCCCAAAACAAAGGGAATTTCTGTCTTTTTTGCACCAAAATAAGGAAATTTCTGACTTATTACGCTGAAGTAAGTGAAATTTCTGCAATTTTGCCCCAAAATAAGGGAAATTTCTTACTTTTTGCTTTCAAATAAGGGGAATTTCAGCATTTTTACCACAAAATAAGGGGAATTTCTGCAGTTTTGCCACAAAATATAAGAATTTCTGCCTTTTTGCCCAAAATAAGGAAAATTTCTGCATTTTTCCCTTAAATAAGTGAAATTTCTGCAATTTTGCCCCAAAATAAAGGAAATTTCTGGAATTTTGCCCCAAAATAAGTGGAATTTCTGAGTTTTGCACCAAAATAAGGAGAATTTCTGTCTTTTTGCCCAACATATAAGGAATTTCTGCCTTTTTGCCTCACAATTAGGAAAATTTCTGCAATTTTGCTCCAATATACGGGGAATTTCTGCCCTTTTCCCTAAAAATAAGAAGAATGCATACCTTTTTGCCATAAAAAAGGGAAATTTCTTCATTTTTGCTCCAAAATAAGGAGAATTTCTGCTTTTTTGCCTCTAAACAAGTGGAATTTCTGTTTTTTTCCTACAAAACAAAGGGAATTTCTGTATTTTTTGCCCCAAAATAAGGAAAATTTGTGCCTTATTACCCTGAAATAAGTGAAATTTCTGAATTTTGCCCCAAAATAAAGGAAATTTCAGCCTTTTTGCCCCCAAATAAAAGGAATTTCAGCATTTTTACCTAAAAATAAGGGGAATTTCTGCATTTTTGCCCCAAAATATGGGAAATTTCTGCCTTTTTGCCCCAAAATAAGAAAAATTTCTGCAATTTTGTACCAAAATAAAAGAAATTTCTGCCTTTTTGCCCCAATATAAGAAAATTTTTGCAATTTTGCCCCAAAATAAGGGAAATTTCTGCCTTTTTGCCCCCAAATAAGGGGAATTTTAGCCTTTTTACCTCAAAATAAGGGGAATTTCTGCCTTTTTGCCCCAAAATAAGGAAAATTTCCGCCTTTTCCCTGAAATAAGTGAAATTTCTGCAATTTTGCTTCAAAATAAGGGAAATTTCTGTCTTTTTGCCTTAACATATAGTTAATTTCTGCATTTTTGCCCCACAGTTAGGGGAATTTCTGCAATTTTGTTCCAAAATAAGGGGAATTTCTGCCTTTTTGCCCGAAAATAAAAAGAATGCATACCTTTGTGCCAAAAAAATGGAAATTTCTTCATTTTGCTCCAAAATAAGGGGTATTTCTGCTTTTTTGCCTCTAAATAATTGGAATTTCTGTCTTTTTCCCAAAAAGAGGGAATTTCTGTCTTGTTTGCCCCAAAATAAGAAATAATTCTGACTTATTACCCTGAAATAAGTGAAATTTCTGCAATTTTGCCCCAAAAAAAGGGAAATTTCTGCCTTTTTGCCCCCAAATAAAGGGAATTTCAGCCTTTTTACCTCAAAATAAAAAGATTTTTTTTGCATTTTTGCCACAAAATATTAGGAATTTCTGCCTTTTTGCCCCAAAATAAGGAAAATTTCTTTCTTTTTTCCCTGAAATAAGTGAAATTTCTGCAATTTTGCCCAAAATAAGTGAAATTTCTGCAATTTTGCACCAAAATAAGGGAAATTTCTGGAATTTTGCCCCAAAATAAGTGGAATTTCTGAGTTTTTCCCCAAAATAAGGAGAATTTTTGTCTTTTTGCCCCAACATATAGTGAATTTCTGCCTTTTTGCCCCACAATTAGGTTAATTTCTGCAATTTTGCTCCAAAATACGAGGAATTTCTGCCTTTTTGCCCAAAAATAAGAAGAATGCATACCTTTTTGCCATAAAAAAAAAGAAAAATTTCTTCATTTTTGCTTCAAAATAAGGGGAATTTCTGCTTTTTTGCCTCTAAACAAGTGGAATTTCTGTTTTTTTCCTCCAAAACAAAGGTAATTTCTGTCTTTTTTGCCCCAAAATAAAGAAAATTTCTGACTTATTACCATGAAATAAGTGAAATTTCTGCAATTTTGCCACAAAATAAAGGAAATTTCTGCCTCTTTGCCGCCAAATAAGAGGAATTTCAGCCTTTTTACCTCAAAATAAGGGGAATTTCTGTATTTTTGCCACAAAATATGGAAAATATATTCTTTTTTGCTCCAAAATAAGATAAATTTTTGCAATTTTGTACCAAAATAATAGAAATTTCTGCCTTTTTGCCCTCAAAAAAGAAAATTTCTGCTTTTTTTCTGAAATAAGTGAAATTTCTGCAATTTTGCCCCAAAATAAGTGAAATTTCTTGAATTTTGCCCCAAAATAAGTGGAATTTCTGAGTTTTGCCCCAAAATAAGGAGAATTTCTATCTTTTTGCCCCAACATACAGGGAATTTCTGCCTTTTTGCCCCACAATTAGGGGAATTTCTGCAATTTTGCTCCAAAATAAGGGGAATTTTTGCTTTTTTGCCTCTAAATAAGTGGAATTTCTATCTTTTTCCCCCAAAACATAGGTAATTCCTGTTTTTTTTGGCCCAAAATAAAAAAAAATTCTGACTTATTACCCTGAAATAAGTGAAATTTCCGCAATTTTGCCCCAAAATAAAAAAAATTTCTTCCTTTTTGCCCCCAAATGATGGGAATTTCAGCATTTTTACCTCAAAAGTAGGGGAATTTCTGCATTTTTGCCCAAAATAAGGGAAATTTCTGCCTTTTTGCCCCAAAATAAAAAAAATTTCTGCAATTTTGTACCAAAATAAAAGAAATTTCTGCCTTTCTGCCCCAAAATAATAAAATTTCTGCTTTTTTTCTGTAATAAGTGATATTTCTGCAATTTTGCCCCAAAATAAGTGAAATTTCTGCAATTTTGCCCCAAAATATGTGAAATTTCTGGAATTTTCCCCGAAAATAAGTGGAATTTCTGAGTTTTGCCCCAAAATAATGAGAATTTCTGACTTTTGCCCCAACATATAGGGAATTTCTGCTTTTTTGCCCACATTTAGGGGAATTTCTGCAATTTTGCTCCAAAATAAGGGGAATTTCTACTTTTTTGCCTCTAAATAAGTGAAATTTCTGTATTTTTCCCCCAAAACAAAGGGAATTTTTGTATTAATTTCCCCAAAAGAAGGAAAATTTCTGACTTATTACCCGGAAATAAGTGAAATTTCTGCAATTTTGCCCCAAAATAAGGGAAATTTCTGCCTTTTTGCCCCCAAATAATGGAAATTTCAGCCTTTTTACCTCAAAATAAAGGGAATTTCTGCATATTTGCCCCAAAATAAGGGAAATTTCTGCCTTTTTGCCCCAAAATAAGAAAAATTTCTGCAATTTTGTACCAAAATTAAAGAAATTTCTGCCTTTTTGACCCAAAATTAGAAAATTTCTCTTTTTTTCTGAAATAAGTAAATTTTCTGCAATTTTTCCCCAAAATAACAGAAATTTCTGCAATTTTGCCCCAAAACAAGGGAAATTTCTGGAATTTTGCCCTAAAATAAGTGGAATTTCTGAGTTTTGCCCCAAAATAAGGAAAATTTCAGTCTTTTTGCCTTAACATATAGGGAATTTCTGCCTTTTTCCCCCACAATTAGGGGAATTTCTGCAATTTTGCTCCAAAATACGAGGAATTTCTTCATTTTTGCCCGAAAATAAAGAAAATGCATACCTTTGTGCCATAAAAAATGGAAATTTCTTCATTTTGCTCCAAAATAAGGGGAATTTCTGCTTTTTTGCCTCTAAATAAGTGGAATTTCTGTCATTTTCCCCAAAAAGAGCGAATTTCTGTATTGTTTGCCCCAAAATAAGGAAAAATTCTGACTTATTACCCTTAAATAAGTCAAATTTCTGCAATTTTGCCCCAAAATAAGGGAAATTTCTGCCTTTTTGCCCCCAAATAAAGGGAATTTCAGCCTTTTTACCTCAAAATAAAAAGATTTTTTTGCATTTTTGCCACAAAATATTAGGAATTTCTGCCTTTTTGCCCCAAAATAAGGAAAATTTCTTTCTTTTTTCCCTGAAATAAATGAAATTTCTGAAATTTTGCCCCAAAATAAGTGAAATTTCTGCAATTTTGCCTCAAAATAAGGGAAATTTTTGGAATTTTGCCCCAAAATAAGTGGAATTTCTGAGTTTTGCCCCAAAATCAGGAGAATATCTGTCTTTTTGCCCAACATATAGAGAATTTCTGCCTTTTTTGCCCCACAATTAGGGGAATTTCTGCAATTTTGCTACAAAATACGGGGAATTTCTGCCTTTTTGCCCGAAAATAAGAAGAATGCATAACTTTTTGCCATAAAAAAGGGAAATTTCTTAATTTTTGCTCCATATTATAGGGAATTTCTGCTTTTTTGCCTCTAAATAAGTAAAATTCCTGTCTTATTCCCCCAAAACAAAGGGAATTTCTGTCTTTTTTGCCGCAAAATAAGAAAATTTCTGACTTATTACCCTGAAATAAGTGAAGTTTCTGCAATTTTGCCCCAAAATAATGGAAAATTCTGCCTTTTTGCCCCCAAATAAGGAGAATTTCAGCCTTTTTACCTCAATATAAAGGGAATTTCTGCATTTTGCCCCAAAGTATGAGAAATTACTGCATTTTTGCCTCAAAATAAGAAAAATTTCTGCAATTTTGCCCGAAAATAAGTGAAATTTCTGCAATTTTGCCCCAAAATAAGTGAAATTTCTTGAATTTTACCTCAAAATAAGTGGAATTTCTGAGTTTTGCCCCAAAATAAAGAGAATTTCTATCTTTTTGCCCCAACATATAGGGAATTTCTGCCTTTTTGCCCCCAAATAAGGAGAATTTCAGCCTTTTTACCTTAATATAAAGGGAATTTCTGCATTTTGCCCCAAAATATGGGAAATTACTGCATTTTTGCCCCAAAATAAGAAAAATTTCTGCAATTTTGCCCCAAAGTAAGGGAAAATTCTGCCTTTTTGCACCCAAATAAGGAGAATTTCAGCCTTTTTACCTCAAAATAAGGGGAATTTCTGCATTTTTGCGACAAAATATTAAGAATTTCTGCCTTTTTGCCCCAAAATAAGGAAAATTTCTGCCTTTTTTCCTGAAATAAGTGAAATTTCTGCAATTTTGCCCCAAAATAAAGGAAATTTCTGCAATTTTGCCCCAAAATAAGGGAAATTTCTGGAATTTTGCCCCAAAATAAGTGGAATTTCTGAGTTTTGCCCCAAAATAAGGAGAATTTCTTCTTTTTGCCCTAACAGTTAGGGAAATTTCTCCAAATTTGCTTCAAAATACGGGGAATTTCTGCATTTTGCCCGAAAATAAGAAGAATGCATACCCTTTTACCATAAAAAAGGGAAATTTCTTCATTTTTGCTACAAAATAAGGGGAATTTCTGTTTTTTGCCTCTATATAAGTGGAATTTTTGTCTTTTTCCCCCAAAACTAAGGGAATTTCTGTCTTTTTTGCCCCAAAATAAGGAAAATTTCGGCCCTTTTTCCCTGAAATAAGTGAAATTTATGCAATTTTGCCCCCAAATAAGGGGAATTGCAGCCTTTTTACCTCAAAATAAGGGGAATTTCTGCATTTTTGCCACAAAATATTAGGAATTTCTGCCTTTTTGCCCCAAAATAAGGAAAATTTCTGCCTTTTTGCCCTGAAATAAGTGAAATTTCTGCAATTTTGCCCAAAAATAAGTGAAATTTCTTCCTTTTTGCCCCCAAATAAGGGGAATTTCAGGCTTTTTACCTCAAAATAAGGGGAATTTCTGCATTTTTGCCCCAAAATATGGGAAATTTCTGACTTTTTGCCCCACGATAAAAAAAATTTCTGCAATTTTGTAGCAAAATAATAGAAATTTCTGCCTTTTTGCCTCCAAATAGAAAAATTTCTGCATTTTTTCTGAAATAAGTGAAATTTCTGCAATTTTTGCCCCAAAATAAGTGAAATTTCTGCAATTTTGCCCAAAAAAAAAATTTCTGCTTTTTTGCCTCTAAATAAGTGGAATTTCTGTGTTTTCCCCCAAAACAAAGGGAATTTCTGTCTTTTTTGCACCAAAATAAGGAAAATTTCTGACTTATTACCCTGAAATAAGTAAAATTTCTGCAATTTTGCCACAAAATAAGGGAAAATTATGCCTTTTTGCCCACAAATAAGGGGAATTTCAGACTTTTTCCTCAAAATAAGGGGAATTTCTGCATTTTTGCCACAAAATATTAGGAATTTCTGCGATTTTGCCCCAAAATAAAGAAAATTTCTGCCCTTTTTCCTTAAAATAAGTGAAATTTCTGCAATTTTGCCCCAAAATAAGTGAAATTTCTGCAATTTTGCCCCAAAATAAGAGAAATTTCTGGAATTATGCCCCAAAATAAGTGGAATTTCTGAGTTTTGCCCCAAAATAAGGAGAATTTCTGTCATTTCAACCCAACATATAGGGAATTTCTGCTTTTTTGCCCCACAATTAGGGGAATTTCTGCAATTTTGTACAAAATATAGGGAATTTCTGTCTATTTGCCCAAAAATAAGAAGAATGCATACCTTTTTGCCATAAAAAAAAGAAAAATTTCTTCATTTTTGCTCCAAAATAAGGAAAATTTCTGCTTTTTTGCCTCTAAACAAGTGGAATTTCTGTTTTTTTCCTCCAAAACAAAGGGAATTTCTGTCTTTTTTGCCCCAAAATAAAGAAAATTTCTGACTTATTACTATGAAATAGGTGAAATTTCTGCAATTTTGCCCCAAAATAAAGGAAATTTCTGCCCTTTTTCCTTAAAATAAGTGAAATTTCTGCAATTTTGCCCCAAAATAAGTGAAATTTCTGCAATTTTGCCCCAAAATAAGAGAAATTTCTGGAATTTTGCCCCAAAATAAGTGGAATTTCTGAGTTTTGCCCCAAAATAAGGAGAATTTCTGTCATTTCAACCCAACATATAGGGAATATCTGCTTTTTTGCCCCACAATTAGGGGAATTTCTGCAATTTTGTACAAAATATGGGGAATTTCTGTCTTTTTGCCCAAAAATAAGAATGCATACCTTTTTGCCATAAGAAAAAGAAAAATTTCTTCATTTTTGCTCCAAAAATAAGGGGAATTTCTGCTTTTTTGCCCCTAAACAAGTGGAATTTCTGTTTTTTTCCTCCAAAACAAAGGGAATTTCTGTCTTTTTTGCCCCAAAATAAAGAAAATTTCTGACTTATTACCATGAAATAAGTGAAATTTCTGCAATTTTGCCCCAAAATAAAGGAAATTTCTGCCTCTTTGCCGCCAAATAAGAGGAATTTCAGCCTTTTTACCTCAAAATAAGAGGAATTTCTGTATTTTTGCCACAAAATATGATAAATATATTCTTTTTTGCTCCAAAATAAGATAAATTTTTGCAATTTTGTACCAAAATAATAGAAATTTCTGCCTTTTTGCCCTCAAAAAAGAAAATTTCTGCTTTTTTTCTGAAATAAGTGAAATTTCTGCAATTTTGCCCCAAAATAAGTGAAATTTCTGGAATTTTGCCCCAAAATAAGTGGAATTTCTGAGTTTTGCCCCCAAATAAGGAGAATTTCTATCTTTTTGCCCCAACATACAGGGAATTTCTGCCTTTTTGCCCCACAATTAGGGGAATTTCTGCAATTTTGCTCCAAAATAAGGGGAATTTCTGCTTTTTTGCCTCGAAATAAGTGGAATTTCTATCTTTTTCCCCCAAAACAAAGGTAATTCCTGTTTTTTGGCCCAAAAGAAAAAAAAATTCTGACTTATTACCCTTAAATAAGTGAAATTTCTGCAATTTTGCCCCAAAATAAAAAAAATTTCTTCCTTTTTGCCCCCAAATGATGGGAATTTCAGCCTTTTTACCTCAAAAGAAGGGGAATTTCTGCATTTTTGCCCAAAATAAGGGAAATTTCTGCCTTTTTGCCCCAAAATTAAAAAAAAATTTCTGCAATTTTGTACCAAAATAAAAGAAATTTCTGCCTTTCTGCCCCAAAATAATAAAATTTCTGCTTTTTTTTCTGTAATAAGTGAAATTTCTGCAATTTTGCCACAAAATAAGTGAAATTTCTGCAATTTTGCCCCAAAATATGTGCAATTTCTGGAATTTTCCCCGAAAATAAGTGGAATTTCTGAGTTTTGCCCCAAAATAATGAGAATTTCTTCTTTTTGCCCTAACATATAGGGAATTTCTGCCTTTTTGCCCCACAGTTAGGGGGATTTCTGCAATTTTGCTCCAAAATACGGGGAAGTTCTGCATTTTGCCTGAAAATAAGAAGAATGCATACCTTTTTACCATAAAAAAGGGAAATTTCTTTATTTATGCTACAAAATAAAGGGAATTTCAGTATTTTGCCTCTAAATAAGTGGAATTTCTGTTTTTTCCCCCAAAACAAAGGGAATTTCTGTATTTTTTCCCCAAAATAAGGAAAATTTCTGACTTATTACCCTTAAATACGTGAAATTTCTGCAATATTGCCCCAAAATAAGAGTAATTTCTGCCTTTCTGCCCCCAAGTAAGGGGAATTTCAGCCTTTTTACATCAAAATAAGGGGAATTTCTGCATATTTTCCCCAAAATAAGAGAAATTTCTGCCTTTTTGCCCCAAAATAAGAAAATTTCTGCTTTTTTTCCTGAAATAAGTGAAATTTCTGCAATTTTGCCCCAAAATAAGTGAAATTTCTGAGTTTTGCCTTAAAATAAGGAGAATTTCTGTCTTTTTGCCCCAACATATAGGGAATTTCTTCTTTTTTACCCCACAATTAAAGGAATTTCTGCAATTTTGCTCCAAAATACGGGGAATTTCTGCCTTTTTGCCCGAAAATAAGAAGAATGCATAACTTTTTCCATAAAAAAGGGAAATATCTTCATTTTTGCTCCATATTAAGGGGAATTTCTGCTTTTTTGCCTCTAAATAAGTGGAATTTCTGTCTTTTTCTCCAAAAACAAAGAGAATTTTTGTCTTTTTTGCCCAAAAATAAGGAAAATTTCTGACTTATTACCCTGAAATAAGTAAAATTTCTGCAATTTTGCCCCAAAATAAGGTAAAATTCTGCCTTTTTGCCCACAAATAGGGGGAATTTCAGACTTTTTCCTCAAAATAAGGGGAATTTCTGCAATTTTGCCACAAAATATTAGGAATTTCTGCGATTTTGCCCCAAAATAAGGAAAATTTCTGCCTTTTTTCCCTGAATTAAGTGAAATTTCTGCAATTTTGCCCCAAAATAAGTGAAATTTCTGCAATTTTGCCCCAAAATAAGAGAAATTTCTGGAATTTTGCCCCAAAATAAGTGGAATTTCTGAGTTTTGCCCCAAAATAGGAGAATTTCTGTCATTTCAACCCAACATATAGGGAATTTCTGCTTTTTTGCCCCACAATTAGGGGAATTTCTGCAATTTTGCTACAAAATATGGGGAATTTCTGTTTTTTTGCCCAAAAATAAGAAGAATGCATACATTTTTGCCATAAAAAAAGAAAATTTCTTCATTATTGCTCCCAAATTAGGGGAATTTCTGCTTTTTTGCCTCTAAATAAGTGGAATTTCTGTCTTTTTTCCCAAAACAAAGGGAATTTCTGTCTTTTTTGCCCCAAAATAAAGTAAATTTCTGACTTATTACCCTGAAATAAGTGAAATTTCTGCAATTTTGCCCCAAAATAAGGAAAATTCTGCCTTATTGCCGCCAAATAAGGGGAATTTCAGCCTTTTTACCTCAAAATAAGGAGAATTTCTGCATTTTTGCCACAAAATATTAGGAATTTCTGCGTTTTTGCCCCAAAATAAGGAAAATTTCTGCCTTTTTTCCATTAAATAAGTGAAATTTCTGCAATTTTGCCCCAAAATAAGTGAAATTTCTGCAATTTTGCCCCAAAATAAGGGAAATTTCTGAGTTTTGCCTTAAAATAAAAAGAATTTCTGTCTTTTTGCCCCAACATATAGGGAATTTCTGCCTTTTTACCCCACAATTAGGGGAATTTCTGCAATTTTGCTCCAAAATAGGGGGAATTTTTGCCTTTTTGCCCGAAAATAAGAAGAATGCATAACTTTTTGCCATAAAAAAGGGAAATTTCTTCATTTTTGCTCCATATTAAGGGGAATTTCTGCATTTTTGCCTCTAAATAAGTTGAATTTCTGTCTTTTCTTCCATAACAAAGGGAATTTCTGTCTTTTTTGCCACAAAGTAAGGAAAATTTCTGACTTACTACCCTGAAATAAGTGAAATTTCTGCAATTTTGCCCCAAAGTAAGGGAAAATTCTGCCTTTTTGCCCCCAAATAAGAAGAATTTCAGCCTTTTTACCTCAAAATAAGGGGAATTTCTGCATTTTTGCGACAAAATATTTGGAATTTCTGCCTTTTTGCCCCAAAATAAAGAAAATCTCTTCCTTTTTTCCCTGAAATAAATGAAATTTCTGCAATTTTGCCCCAAAATAAAAAAAATTTCTGCAATTTTGCCCCAAAATAAGGGAAATTTCTGGAATTTTGCCCCAAAATAAGTGGAATTTCTGAATTTTGCCCCAAAATAAAAAGAATTTCTTCTTTTTGCCCTAACATATAGGGAATATCTGCCTTTTTGCCCCACAGTTAGGAAAATTTCTCCAAATTCGCTCCAAAATATGGGGAATTTCTGCATTTTGCCCGAAAATGAGAAGAATGCATACCTTTTTACCATAAAAAATGGAAATTTCTTCATTTTGCTCCAAAATAAGGGGAGTTTCTGCTTTTTTGCCTCTAAATAAGTGGAATTTCTGTCTTTTTCCCCAAAAAGAGGAAATTTCTGTCTTGTTTGCCACAAAATAAGGAAAAATTCTGACTTATTACACTGAAATAAGTGAAATTTCTGCAATTTTGCCCCAAAATAAGGGAAATTTCTGCCTTTTTGCCCCCAAATAAGGGAATTTCATCCTTTTTACCTCAAAATAATGGGAATTTCTGCATTTTTGCCACAAAATATTAGGAATTTCTGCATTTTTGGCCAAAAATAAAAAAAATTTCTGCTTTTTTTCCCTGAAATAAGTGAAATTTCTGCAATTTTGCCCCAAAATAAGTGAAATTTCTGCAATTTTGCCCCAAAAATAAGGAAATTTCTGGAATTTTGCCCCAAAATAAGTGGAATTTCTGAGTTTTGCCCCAAAATAAGGAGAATTTCTGTCTTTTTGCCCTAACATATAGGGAATTACTGCCTTTGTGCTTCACAATTAGTGGAATTTCTGCAATTTTGCTACAAAATACGGGGAATTTCTGCTTTTTAGCCTGAATATAAGAAGAATGAATACCTTTTGCCACAAAAAAAAAGAAATTTCTTCTTTTTTGCTCCAACATAAGGGGAATTTCTGCTTTTTTGCCTCTAAAAATGTGGAATTTCAGTCTTTTTCCCCCAAAAGAAAGGGAATTTCTGTCTTTTTTGCCCAAAAATAAGGAAAATTTCTGATTTATTACCCTGAAATAAGTGAAATTTCTGCAATTTTGCCCCAAAATAAGGGAAATTTCTGCCTTTTTGCCCCAAAATAAGAAAAATTTCTGCAATTTTGTACCAAAATAAAAGAAATTTCTGCCTTTTTGCCCCAAAATAAGAAAATTTCTCTTTTTTTCTGAAATAAGTGAAATTTCTGCCATTTTGCCCAAAAATAAGTGAAATTTCTGCAATTTTGCCCCAAAAATAAGGAAATTTCTGGAATTTTGCCCCAAAATAAGGAGAATTTTTGTCTTTTTGCCCTAACATATAGGGAATTACTGCCTTTTTGCTTCACAATTAGTGGAATTTCTGCAATTTTGCTACAAAATACGGGGAATTTCTGCTTTTTAGCTTGAATATAAGAAGAATGAATACCTTTTGCCACAAAAAAAAAAGAAATTTCTTCTTTTTTGCTCCAAAGTAAGGGGAATTTCTGCTTTTTTGCCTCTAAAAATGTGGAATTTCAGTCTTTTTCCCCAAAAAGAAAGGGAATTTTTGTCTTTTTTGCCCAAAAATAAGAAAAATTTCTGACTTATTACCCTGAAATAAGTGAAATTTCTGCAATTTTGCCCCGAAATAAGGGAAATTTCTGGAATTTTGCCCCAAAATAAGTGGAATTTCTGAGTTTTGCCCAAAAATAACGAGAATTTCTGTCTTTTTGCCCCAACATATAGGGAATTTCTGCCTTTATGCCCAACAATTAGGGGAATTTCTGCAATTTTGCTCCAAAATATGGGGATTTTCTGGAATTTTCCCCGAAAATAAGTGGAATTTCTGAGTTTTGCCCTAAAATAAGGAGAATTTCTGTCTTTTTGTCCCAACATATAGGGAATTTCTGCTTTTTGCCCCACAATTAGGGGAATTTCTGCAATTTTGCTCCAAAATACAAGGAATTTCTGCCTTTTTGCCTGAAAATAAGAAGAATGCATACCTTTTTGCAATAAAAAAAAGGGAAATTTCTTCATTTTTGCTCCAAAATAAGGGGAATTTCTGCTTTTTTGCCTCTAAATAAGTGGAATTTTTTATTTTTCCCCCAAAACAAAGGGAATTTCTGTCTTTTTTGCACCAAAATAAGGAAATTTCTGACTTATTACGCTGAAGTAAGTGAAATTTCTGCAATTTCGCCCCAAAATAAGGGAAATTTCTGCCTTTTTGCCTCAAATAATGGGAATTTCAGCCTTTTTACCTCAAAATAAGGGGAAATTCTGCAGTTTTGCCACAAAATATAAGAATTTCTACCTTTTTGCCACAAAATAAAGAAAATTTCTGCCTTTTTTCCCTGAAATAAGTGAAATTTCTGCAATTTTGCCCCAAAATAAATAAAATTTCTGCAATTTTGCCCCAAAATAAGGGAAATTTCTGGAATTTTGCCCCAAAATAAGTGGAATTTCTGAGTTTTGAACCAAAATAAGGGGAATTTCTGCTTTTTTGCCTCTGAACAAGTGGAATTTCTGTTTT
This sequence comes from Micromys minutus, assembly GCF_963924665.1. Taxonomy (NCBI): domain Eukaryota; kingdom Metazoa; phylum Chordata; class Mammalia; order Rodentia; family Muridae; genus Micromys; species Micromys minutus. The sequence continues at coordinate 1,670,252 of NW_027667727.1, forward strand.
TTTCCTCAAAAACAAAGAGAATTTCTGTCTTTTTTGCCCCAAAATAAGGAAATTTTCTGACTTATTACCCTGAAATAAGTGAAATTTCTGCAATTTTGCCCCAAAATAAAGGAAATTTCTGCCTTTTTGCCCTTAAATAAGAGGAATTTCAGCCTTTTTACCTCAAAATAAGGGGGATTTCTGTATTTTTGCCACAAAATATGAGAAATATATATTTTTTTGCCCCAAAATAAGAAAAATTTCTGCAATTTTTTACCAAAATAATAGAAATTTCTGCCTTCTTGTCCCCAAATAAGAAAATTTCTGCTTTTTTTCTGAAATAAGTGAAATTATTGCAATTTTGCCCCAAAATAAGTGAAATTTCTGCAATTTTGCCCCAAAATAAGGGAAATTTCTGAGTTTTGCCTTAAAATAAAAAGAATTTCTGTCTTTTTGCCCAAACATATAGGGAATTTCTGCCTTTTTACCCCACAATTAGGGGAATTTCTGCAATTTTGCTCCAAAATAGGGGGAATTTTTGCCTTTTTGCCCGAAAATAAGAAGAATGCATAACTCTTTGCCATAAAAAAGGGAAATTTCTTCATTTTTGCTCCATATTAAGGGGAATTTCTGCATTTTTGCCTCTAAATAAGTTGAATTTCTGTCTTTTCTTCCAAAACAAAGGGAATTTCTGTCTTTTTTGCCACAAAATAAGGAAAATTTCTGACTTACTACCCTGAAATAAGTGAAATTTCTGCAATTTTGCCCCAAAGTAAGGGAAAATTCTGCCTTTTTGCCCCCAAATAAGGAGAATTTCAGCCTTTTTACCTCAAAATAAGGGGAATTTCTGTATTTTTGCGACAAAATATTAGGAATTTCTGCCTTTTTGCCCCAAAATAAAGAAAATTTCTGCCTTTTTTCCCTGAAATAAATGAAATTTCTGCAATTTTGCCCCAAAATAAAAAAAATTTCTGCAATTTTGCCCCAAAATAAGGGAAATTTCTGGAATTTTGCCCCAAAATAAGTGGAATTTCTGAATTTTGCCCCAAAATAAAAAGAATTTCTTCTTTTTGCCCTAACATATAGGGAATATCTGCCTTTTTGCCCCACAGTTAGGAAAATTTCTCCAAATTCGCTCCAAAATATGGGGAATTTCTGCATTTTGCCCGAAAATGAGAAGAATGCATACCTTTTTACCATAAAAAATGGAAATTTCTTCATTTTGCTCCAAAATAAGGGGAATTTCTGCTTTTTTGCCTCTAAATAAGTGGAATTTCTGTCTTTTTCCCCAAAAAGAGGAAATTTCTGTCTTGTTTGCCACAAAATAAGGAAAAATTCTGACTTATTACACTGAAATAAGTGAAATTTCTGCAATTTTGCCCCAAAATAAGGAAAATTTCTGCCTTTTTGCCCCCAAATAAGGGAATTTTTTTTTTACCACAAAATAATGGGAATTTCTGCATTTTTGCCGCAAAATATTAGGAATTTCTGCATTTTTGGCCCAAAATAAAAAAAATTTCTGCTTTTTTTCCCTGAAATAAGTGAAATTTCTGCAATTTTGCCCCAAAATAAGTGAAATTTCTGCAATTTTGCCCCAAAAATAAGGAAATTTCTGGAATTTTGCCCCAAAATAAGTGGAATTTCTGAGTTTTGCCCCAAAATAAAGAGAATTTCTGTCTTTTTGCCCTAACATATAGGGAATTACTGCCTTTTTGCTTCACAATTAGTGGAATTTCTGCAATTTTGTTACAAAATACGGGGAATTTCTGCTTTTTAGCCTGAATATAAGAAGAATGAATACCTTTTGCCACAAAAAAAAGAAATTTCTTCTTTTTTGCTCCAACATAAGGGGAATTTCTGCTTTTTTGCCTCTAAAAATGTGGAATTTCAGTCTTTTTCCCCCAAAAGGAAGGGAATTTCTGTCTTTTTGCCCAAAAATAAGGAAAATTTCTGATTTATTACCCTGAAATAAGTGAAATTTCTGCAATTTTGCCCCAAAATAAGGGAAATTTCTGCCTTTTTGCCCCAAAATAAGAAAAATTTCTGCAATTTTTTACCAAAACAAAAGAAATTTCTGCCTTTTTGCCCCAAAATAAGAAAATTTCTCTTTTTTTCTGAAATAAGTGAAATTTCTGCCATTTTGCCCAAAAATAAGTGAAATTTCTGCAATTTTGCCCCAAAAATAAGGAAATTTCTGGAATTTTGCCCCAAAATAAGGAGAATTTTTGTCTTTTTGCCCTAACATATAGGGAATTACTGCCTTTTTGCTTCACAATTAGTGGAATTTCTGCAATTTTGCTACAAAATACGGGGAATTTCTGCTTTTTAGCCTGAATATAAGAAGAATGAATACCTTTTGCCACAAAAAAAAAAAGAAATTTCTTCTTTTATGCTCCAAAGTAAGGGGAATTTCTGCTTTTTTGCCTCTAAAAATGTGGAATTTCAGTCTTTTTCCCCCAAAAAAAAGGGAATTTTTGTCTTTTTTGCCCAAAAATAAAAAAAATTTCTGACTTATTACCCTGAAATAAGTGAAATTTCTGCAATTTTGCCCCCAAATAAGGGAAATTTCTGGAATTTTGCCCCAAAATAAGTGGAATTTCTGAGTTTTGCCCAAAAATAACGAGAATTTCTGTCTTTTTGCCCCAACATATAGGGAATTTCTGCCTTTATGCCCAACAATTAGGGGAATTTCTGCAATTTTGCTCCAAAATATGGGGATTTTCTGGAATTTTCCCCGAAAATAAGTGGAATTTCTGAGTTTTGCCCTAAAATAAGGAGAATTTCTGTCTTTTTGTCCCAACATATAGGGAATTTCTGCTTTTTGCCCCACAATTAGGGGAATTTCTGCAATTTTGCTCCAAAGTACAAGGAATTTCTGCCTTTTTGCCTGAAAATAAGAAGAATGCATACCTTTTTGCAATAAAAAAAAGGGAAATTTCTTCATTTTTGCTCCAAAATAAGGGGAATTTCTGCTTTTTTGCCTCTAAATAAGTGGAATTTTTTATTTTTCCCCCAAAACAAAGGGAATTTCTGTCTTTTTTGCACCAAAATAAGGAAATTTCTGACTTATTACGCTGAAGTAAGTGAAATTTCTGCAATTTCGCCCCAAAATAAGGGAAATTTCTGCCTTTTTGCCTCAAATAATGGGAATTTCAGCCTTTTTACCTCAAAATAAGGGGAAATTCTGCAGTTTTGCCACAAAATATAAGAATTTCTACCTTTTTGCCACAAAATAAAGAAAATTTCTGCCTTTTTTCCCTGAAATAAGTGAAATTTCTGCAATTTTGCCCCAAAATAAATAAAATTTCTGCAATTTTGCCCCAAAATAAGGAAAATTTCTGGAATTTTGCCCCAAAATAAGTGGAATTTCTGAGTTTTGAACCAAAATAAGGGGAATTTCTGCTTTTTTGCCTCTGAACAAGTGGAATTTCTGTTTTTTTCCTCAAAAACAAAGGGAATTTCTGTCTTTTTTGCCCCAAAATAAGGAAATTTTCTGACTTATTACCCTGAAATAAGTGAAATTTCTGCAATTTTGCCCCAAAATAAAGGAAATTTCTGCCTTTTTGCCCTTAAATAAGAGGAATTTCAGCCTTTTTACCTCAAAATAAGGGGGATTTCTGTATTTTTGCCACAAAATATGAGAAATATATATTTTTTTGCCCCAAAATAAGAAAAATTTCTGCAATTTTTTACCAAAATAATAGAAATTTCTGCCTTCTTGTCCCCAAATAAGAAAATTTCTGCTTTTTTTCTGAAATAAGTGAAATTTCTGCAATTTTGCCCCAAAATAAGTGAAATTTCTGCAATTTTGCCCCAAAATAAGGGAAATTTCTGAGTTTTGCCTTAAAATAAAAAGAATTTCTGTCTTTTTGCCCCAACATATAGGGAATTTCTGCCTTTTTACCCCACAATTAGGGGAATTTCTGCAATTTTGCTCCAAAATAGGGGGAATTTTTGCCTTTTTGCCCGAAAATAAGAAGAATGCATAACTTTTTGCCATAAAAAAGGGAAATTTCTTCATTTTTGCTCCATATTAAGGGGAATTTCTGCATTTTTGCCTCTAAATAAGTTGAATTTCTGTCTTTTCCCCCAAAACAAAGGGAATTTCTGTCTTTTTTGCCACAAAATAAGGAAAATTTCTGACTTACTACCCTGAAATAAGTGAAATTTCTGCAATTTTGCCCCAAAGTAAGGGAAAATTCTGCCTTTTTGCCCCCAAATAAGGAGAATTTCAGCCTTTTTACCTCAAAATAAGGGGAATTTCTGTATTTTTGCGACAAAATATTAGGAATTTCTGCCTTTTTGCCCCAAAATAAAGAAAATTTCTGCCTTTTTTCCCTGAAATAAATGAAAATTCTGCAATTTTGCCCCAAAATAAAAAAAATTTCTGCAATTTTGCCCCAAAATAAGGGAAATTTCTGGAATTTTGCCCCAAAATAAGTGGAATTTCTGAATTTTGCCCCAAAATAAAAAGAATTTCTTCTTTTTGCCCTAACATATAGGGAATATCTGCCTTTTTGCCCCACAGTTAGGAAAATTTCTCCAAATTCGCTCCAAAATATGGGGAATTTCTGCATTTTGCCCGAAAATGAGAAGAATGCATACCTTTTTACCATAAAAAATGGAAATTTCTTCATTTTGCTCCAAAATAAGGGGAATTTCTGCTTTTTTGCCTCTAAATAAGTGGAATTTCTGTCTTTTTCCCCAAAAAGAGGAAATTTCTGTCTTGTTTGCCACAAAATAAGGAAAAATTCTGACTTATTACACTGAAATAAGTGAAATTTCTGCAATTTTGCCCCAAAATAAGGGAAATTTCTGCCTTTTTGCCCCCAAATAAGGGAATTTCATCCTTTTTACCACAAAATAATGGGAATTTCTGCATTTTTGCCGCAAAATATTAGGAATTTCTGCATTTTTGGCCCAAAATAAAAAAAATTTCTGCTTTTTTTCCCTGAAATAAGTGAAATTTCTGCAATTTTGCCCCAAAATAAGTGAAATTTCTGCAATTTTGCCCCAAAAATAAGGAAATTTCTGGAATTTTGCCCCAAAATAAGTGGAATTTCTGAGTTTTGCCCCAAAATAAGGAGAATTTCTGTCTTTTTGCCCTAACATATAGGGAATTACTGACTTTTTGCTTCACAATTAGTGGAATTTCTGCAATTTTGCTACAAAATACGGGGAATTTCTGCTTTTTAGCCTGAATATAAGAAGAATGAATACCTTTTGCCACAAAAAAAAGAAATTTCTTCTTTTTTGCTCCAACATAAGGGGAATTTCTGCTTTTTTGCCTCTAAAAATGTGGAATTTCAGTCTTTTTCCCCCAAAAGAAAGGGAATTTCTTTCTTTTTGCCCAAAAATAAGGAAAATTTCTGATTTATTACCCTGAAATAAGTGAAATTTCTGCAATTTTGCCCCAAAATAAGGGAAATTTCTGCCTTTTTGCCCCAAAATAAGAAAAATTTCTGCAATTTTTTACCAAAATAAAAGAAATTTCTGCCTTTTTGCCCCAAAATAAGAAAATTTCTCTTTTTTTCTGAAATAAGTGAAATTTCTGCCATTTTGCCCAAAAATAAGTGAAATTTCTGCAATTTTGCCCCAAAAATAAGGAAATTTCTGGAATTTTGCCCCAAAATAAGTGGAATTTCTGAGTTTTGCCTCAAAATAAGGAGAATTTCTGTCTTTTTGCCCTAACATATAGGGAATTACTGCCTTTTTGCTTCACAATTAGTGGAATTTCTGCAATTTTGCTACAAAATACGGGGAATTTCTGCTTTTTAGCCTGAATATAAGAAGAATGAATACCTTTTGCCACAAAAAAAAGGAATTTCTTCTTTTTTGTTCCAACATAAGAGGAATTTCTGCTTTTTTGCCTCTAAAAATGTGGAATTTCAGTCTTTTTCCCCCAAAAGAAAGGGAATTTCTTTCTTTTTGCCCAAAAATAAGGAAAATTTCTGATTTATTACCCTGAAATAAGTGAAATTTCTGCAATTTTGCCCCCAAATAAGGGAAATTTCTGGAATTTTGCCCCAAAATAAGTGGAATTTCTGAGTTTTGCCCAAAAATAACGAGAATTTCTGTCTTTTTGCCCCAACATATAGGGAATTTCTGCCTTTATGCCCAACAATTAGGGGAATTTCTGCAATTTTGCTCCAAAATATGGGGATTTTCTGGAATTTTCCCCGAAAATAAGTGGAATTTCTGAGTTTTGCCCTAAAATAAGGAGAATTTTTGTCTTTTTGCCCCAACATATAGGGAATTTCTGCTTTTTGCCCCACAATTAGGGGAATTTCTGCAATTTTGCTCCAAAATACAAGGAATTTCTGCCTTTTTGCCTGAAAATAAGAAGAATGCATACCTTTTTGCAATAAAAAAAAAGGAAATTTCTTCATTTTTGCTACAAAATAAGGGGAATTTCTGCTTTTTTGCCTCTAAATAAGTGGAATTTTTTATTTTTCCCCCAAAACAAAGGGAATTTCTGTCTTTTTTGCACCAAAATAAAGAAATTTCTGACTTATTACGCTGAAGTAAGTGAAATTTCTGCAATTTCGCCCCAAAATAAGGGAAATTTCTGCCTTTTTGCCCCAAATAATGGGAATTTCAGCCTTTTTACCTCAAAATAAGGGGAATTTCTGCAGTTTTGCCACAAAATATAAGAATTTCTACCTTTTTGCCACAAAATAAGGAAAATTTCTGCCTTTTTTCCCTGAAATAAGTGAAATTTCTGCAATTTTGCCCCAAAATAAATAAAATTTCTGCAATTTTGCCCCAAAATAAGGGAAATTTCTGGAATTTTGCCCCAAAAGAAGTGGAATTTCTGAGTTTTGAACCAAAATAAGGGGAATTTCTGCTTTTTTGCCTCTGAACAAGTGGAATTTCTGTTTTTTTCCTCAAAAACAAAGGGAATTTCTTTCTTTTTTGCCCCAAAATAAGGAAATTTTCTGACTTATTACCCTGAAATAAGTGAAATTTCTGCAATTTTGCCCCAAAATAAAGGAAATTTCTGCCTTTTTGCCCTTAAATAAGAGGAATTTCAGCCTTTTTACCTCAAAATAAGGGGGATTTCTGTATTTTTGCCACAAAATATGAGAAATATATATTTTTTTGCCCCAAAATAAGAAAAATTTCTGCAATTTTGTACCAAAATAATAGAAATTTCTGCCTTTTTGTCCCCAAATAAGAAAATTTCTGCTTTTTTTCTGAAATAAGTGAAATTTCTGCAATTTTGCCCCAAAATAAGTGAAATTTCTGCAATTTTGCCCCAAAATAAGTGAAATTTCTGAAATTTTGCCCCAAAACAAGTGGAATTTTTGAGTTTTGCCCCAAAATAAAGAGAATTTCTATCTTTTTGCCCCAACATATAGGGAATTTCTGCATTTTTGCCCCACAATTAGGGGAATTTCTGCAATTTTGCTCCAAAATAAGGGGAATTTCTGCTTTATTGCCTCTAAATAAGTGGAATTTCTATCTTTTTCTCCCAAAACAAAGGTAATTCCTGTTTTTTGGCCCAAAATAAAAAAATTCTGACTTATTACCCTGAAATAAGTGAAATTTCTGCAATTTTGCCCCAAAATAAGGGAAATTTCTTCCTTTTTGCCCCCAAATAATGGGAATTTCAGCCTTTTTACCTCAAAATAAGGGGAATTTTTGCATTTTTGCCCAAAATAAGGGAAATTTCTGCCTTTTTGCCCCCAAAAAGAAATATTTCTGCAATTTTGTACCAAAATAAAAGAAATTACTGTCTTTTTGCCCCAAAATAATAAAATTTCTCCTTTTTTTTCTGTAATAAGTGAAATTTCTGCCATTTTGCCCCAAAATAAGTGAAATTTCTGCAATTTTGCCCCAAAAATAAGGAAATTTCTGGAATTTTGCCCCAAAATAAGTGGAATTTCTGAGTTTTGCCCCAAAATAAGGAGAATTTCTTCGTTTTGCCCTAACATATAGGGAATTTCTGCCTTTTTGCCCTACAATTAGGCGAATTTCTTCAATTTTTCTCCAAAATATGGGGAATTTCTGCATTTTTGCCCGAAAATAAGAAGAATGCATACCTATTTGCCATAAAAAAGGGTAATTTCTTCATTTTTGCTCCAAAATAAGGGGAATTTCTGCTATTTTACCTCTAAACAAGTGGAATTTCTGCCTTTTTCCCCCAAATAAGAAAATTTCTGCTTTTTATCTGAAATAAGTGAAATTTCTGCAATTATGCCCCTAAATATGTGAAATTTCTGCAATTTTGCCCCAAAATAAGTGAAATTTCTGGAATTTTGCCCCAAAATAAGTGGAATTTCTGAGTTTTGCCCAAAAATAAGGAGAATTTCTATCTTTTTGCTTCAACATATAGGGAATTTCTCACTTTTTGCCCCACAATTATGGAATTTCTGCAATTTTGCTCCAAAATAAGGGGAATTTCTGCTTTTGCCTCTAAATAAGTGGAATTTCTGTCTTTTTCCCCCAAAACAAAGGGAATTTCTTCATTTTTGCCCCAAAATAAGGAAAATTTCTGACTTATTTCCCTGAAATAAGTGAAAATTCTGCAATGTTGCCCCAAAATAAGAGAAATTTCTGCCTTTTTGCCCCCAAATAATGGGAAATTCAGCCTTTTTACCTCAAAATAAGGGGAATTTCTGAATTTTTGCCCAAAATAAGGGAAATTTCTGCCTTTTTGCCCCAAAATAAGAAAAATTTCTGCAATTTTGTACCAAAATAAAAGAAATTTCTGCCTTTTTGCCCCAAAATAAGAAAATTTCTGCTTTTTTTCCTGAAATAAGTGAAATTTCTGCAATTTTGCCCCAAAATAATTGGAATTTCTGAGTTTTGCCCCCAAATAAGGAGAATTTCTGTCTTTTTGCCCCAACATATAGGGAATTTCCGCTTTTTTGCCCCACAATTATGGGAATTTCTGCAATTTTGCTCCAAAATACGAGGAATTTCTGCTTTTTTTCCCGAAAATAAGAAGAATGCATACCTTTTTGCGATAAAAAAGGGAAATTTCTTCATTTTTGCTCCAAAATAAGGGGAATTTCTGCATTTTTGCGTCTAAATAAGTGGAATTTTTTTTCCCCCAAAACAAAGGGAATTTCTGTCTTTTTTGCACCAAAATAAGGAAATTCCTGACTTATTACGCTGACGTAAGTGAAATTTCTGCAATTTTGCCCCAAAATAAGGGAAATTTCTTACTTTTTGCTCCCAAATAAGGGGAATTTCAGCCTTTTTACCTCAAAATAAGGAGAATTTCTGCAGTTTTGCCACAAAATATAAGAATTTCTGCCTATTTGCCCCAAAATAAAAAAAATTTCTGCGTTTTTTCCCTTAAATAAATTAAATTTCTGCAATTTTGCCCCAAAATAAATGAAATTTCTGCAATTTTGCCCCAAAATAAAGGAAATTTCTGGAATTTTGCCCCAAAATAAGTGGAATTTCTGAGCTGTGCCCCAAAATAAGGAGAATTTCTTCTTTTTGCCGTAACATATAGGGAATATCTGCCTTTTTGCCACACAGTTAGGGAAATTTCTCCAAATTTGCTCCAAAATACGGAGAATTTCTGCATTTTGCCCGAAAATAAGAATGCATACCTTTTTACCATAAAAAACGGAAATTTCTTCATTTTTGCTACAAAATAAGGGGAATTTCTGTTTTTTGCCTCTAAATAAGTGGAATTTTTGTCTTTTTCCCCCAAAACAAAGGGAATTTCTGTATTTTTTGCCCCAAAATAAGAAAAATTTCTGCCTTTTTTCCCTGAAATAAGTGAAATTTATGCAATTTTGTCCCAAAATAAGAGAAATTTTTGCCTTTTTGCCCCCAAATAAGGGGAATTGCAGCCTTTTTACCTCAAAATAAGGGGAATTTCTCCATTTTTGTCACAAAATATTAGGAATTTCTGCCTTTTTGCCCCAAAATAAGGAAAATTTCTGCCTTTTTGCCCTGAAATAAGTGAAATTTCTGCAATTTTGCCCAAAATAAGTGAAATTTCTTTCTTTTTGCCCCCAAATAAGAGAAATTTCAAGCTTTTTACCTCAAAATAAGGGAAATTTCTGCATTTTTGCCTCCAAATAAGAAAATTTGTGCATTTTTTTTCTGAAATAAGTGAAATTTCTGCAATTTTGCCCCAAAATAAGTGAAATTTCTGCAATTTTGCCCCAAAATAAAGAAAAATTTCTGCTTTTTTGCCTCTAAATAAGTGGAATTTCTGTCTTTTTCCCTCAAAACAAAGGGAATTTCTGTATTTCTCCCCCAAAATAAGGAAAATTTCTGAATTATTACCCTGAAATAAGTGAAATTTCTGCAATTTTGCCCCAAAATAAAGGAAATTTCTGCCTTTTTGCCCCGAAATAAGGGGAATTTCAGCCTTTTTCCCTCAAAATAATGGGAATTTTTGCATATTTGCCCCAAAATAAGGGAAATTTCTGCTTTTTTGCCCCAAAATAAAAAAAATTTCTGCAATTTTGTACCAAAATAAAAGAAATTTCTGCCTTTTTGCCCCAAAATAAGAAAATTTCTGCTTTTTTTCCTGAAATAAGTGAAATTTCTGCAATTTTGCCCCAAAATAAGTGAAATTTCTGAGTTTTGCCTTAAAATAAAGAGAATTTCTGTCTTTTTGCCCCAACATAGAGGGAATTTCTTCTTTTTTACCCCACAATTAGGGGAATTTCTGCAATTTTGCTCCAAAATACGGGGAATTTCTGCCTTTTTGCCCGAAAATAAGAAGAATGCATAACTTTTTGCCATAAAAAAGGGAAATTTCTTCATTTTTGCTCCATATTAAGGGGAATTTCTGCTTTTTTGCCTCTAAATAAGTGGAATTTCTGTCTTTTCCTCCCAAAATAAAGGGAATTTCTGTCTTTTTTGCCCAAAAATAAGGAAAATTTCTGACTTATTACCCTGAAATAAGTGAAATTTCTGCAATTTTGCCCCAAAATAAGGGAAAATTCTGCCTTTTTGCCCACAAATAGAGGAATTTTAGACTTTTTACCTCAAAATAAGCGGAATTTCTGCATTTTTGCCAAAAAATATTAGGAATTTCTGTGTTTTTGCACCAAAAAAAGGAAAATTTCTGCCCTTTTTCCCTGAAATAAGTGAAATTTCTGCAATTTTGCCCCAAAATAAGTGAAATTTCTGCAATTTTGCCCCAAAATAAGAGAAATTTCTGTAATTTTGCCCCAAAATAAGTGGAATTTCTGAGTTTTGCCTTAAAATAAAGAGAATTTCTGTCTTTTTGCCCCAACATAGAGGGAATTTCTTCTTTTTTACCCCACAATTAGGGGAATTTCTGCAATTTTGCTACAAAATATGGGGAATTACTGCCTTTTTGCCCAAAAATAAGAAGAATGCATACATTTTTGCCATAAAAAAGGAAATTTCTTCATTATTGCTCCAAAATAAGGGGAATTTCTGCTTTTTTGCCTCTAAATAAGTGGAATTTCTGTCTTTTTCTCCCAAAACAAAGGGAATTTCTGTCTTTTTTGCCCAAAAATAAGGAAAATTTCTGACTTATTACCCTGAAATAAGTGAAATTTCTGCAATTTTGCCCCAAAATAATAAAAATTCTGCCTTTTTACCGCCAAATAAGGGGAATTTCAGCATTTTTACCTCAAAATAAGGGGAATTTCTGCATTTTTGCCACAAAATATTAGGAATTTCTGCGTTTTTGCCCCAAAATAAGGAAAATTTCTGCCTTTTTTCCCTGAAATAAGTGAAATTTCTGAAATTTTGCCCCAAAATAAGTGAAATTTCTGCAATTTTGCCCCAAAATAAGGGAAATTTCTGCCTTTTTGCCCCCAAATAAGGGGAATTTCAGCCTTTTAACTCAAAATAAAAAAAAATTTCTGCATTTTTGCCCCAAAATATGGGAAATTTCTGCCTTTTTGCCCCAAAATAAGAAAAAATTCTGCAATTTTGTAACAAAATAAAAGAAATTTCTGCCTTTTGGCTCCAAAATAAGAAAATTTCTGCTTTTCTATGAAATAAGTGAAATTTCTGCAATTTTGCCCCAAAATAAGTTAAATTTCTGAGTTTTGCCCTAAAATAAGGAGAATTTCTGTCTTTTTGCCCCAACATATAGGAAATTTCTGCCTTTTTGTGTAAAAATTAGGGGAATTTCGGCAATTTTGCTACAAAATATGGGGAATTTTTTTTTGCGCAAAAATAAGAAGAATGCATACATTTTTGACATAAAAAAAGGAAATTTCTTCATTATTGCTCCAAAATAAGGGGAATTTCTGCTTTTTTGCCTCTAAATAAGTGGAATTTCTGTCTTTTTCCCACAAAAAAAAGGAATTCCTGTCTTTTTTGCCCCAAAATAAGGAAAAATTCTGACGTATTACCCTGATACAAGTGAAATTTCTGCAATTTTGCCCCAAAATAAGGGAAATTTCTGCATTTTTGCCCCAAATAAGGGGAATTTCAGCCTTTTTACCTCAAAATAAGGGGAATTTCTGCATTTTTGCCACAAAATAATTGAAATTTCTTACATTTTTGCCCCCAAATAAGGGGAATTTCATACTTTTTACATAAAAAAAGGGGAATTTCTGTATTTTTGCCCCAAAATGTGGGAAATTTCTGCCTTTTTGCCCCCAAATAAGAAAATTTCTGCATTTTTTTTGATATGAGTGAAATTCCTGAAATTTTGCCCCAAAATAAGTGAAATTTCTGCAATTTTGCCCCAAAATATGTGAAATTTCTGGAATTTTCCCCGAAAATAAGTGGAATTTCTGAGTTTTGCCCCAAAATAATGAGAATTTCTGACTTTTTGCCCCAATATATAGGGAATTTCTGCTTTTTTTCCCACATTTAGGGGAATTTCTGCAATTTTGCTCCAAAATAAGGGGAATTTCTACTTTTTTGCCTCTAAATAAGTGAAATTTCTGTATTTTTCCCCCAAAACAAAGGAAATTTGTGTCTTTTTTGCCCAAAAATAAGGAAAATTTCTGACTTATTACCCTGAAATAAGTGAAATTTCTGCAATTTTGCCCCAAAATAAGGGAAAATTCTGCCTTTTTGCCCCCAAATAAGGGGAAATTCAGCCTTTTAACCTCAAATTAAGGTGAATTTCTGCATTTTTGCTGCAAAATATGGGAAATTTCTGCATTTTTGCCCCAAAATAAGAAAATTTTTGCTTTTTTTCTGAAATAAGTAAAATTTCTGCAATTTTGCCCCAAAATAATTGAAATTTCTGTCTTTTGCCCTAAAATAAGGAGAATTTCTGTCTTTTTGCCCCACAATTAGGGAAATTTCTACAATTTTGCTTTAAAATACGGGAAATTTCTGCCTTTTTGCCTGAAAATAAGAAGAATACATAACTTTTTGCCATAAAAAAGGGAAATTTCTTCATTTTTGCTCCAAAATAAGGGGAATTTCTGCTTTTTTGCCTCTAAATAAGTGGAATTTCTGTCTTTTTCCCCCAAAACAAAGGAAATTCCTGTCTTTTTTGCGCCAAAATAAGAAAAATTTCTGACTTATTACTCTGAAATAATTGAAATTTCTGAAATTTTGCAACAAAATAAGAGAAATTTTTGCCTTTTTGTCCCCAAATAAAGGGAATTTCAGCCTTTTTACCTCAAAATATGGGTAATTTCTGCATTTTTGCCACAAAATATTAGGCATTTCTGCCTTTTTGCCCCAAAATAAGAAAAATTTCTGCCTTTTTTCCCTGAAATAAGTGAAATTTATGCAATTTTGCCCCAAAATAAGTTAAATTTCTGCAATTTTGCCCCAAAATAAGGGCAATTTCTGAAATTTTGCCCAAAAATAAGTGGAATTTCTAAGTTTCGCCCCAAAATAAGGAGAATTTCTGTCTTTTTGCCCCAACATATAGGGAATTTCTGCCTTTTTGCCCCACAATTAGGAGAATTTCTGCAATTTTGCTACAAAATACGAAGAATTTCTGCCATTTTGCCCAAAAATAAGAGGAATGCATACTTTTTTGCCATAAAAAGGGGGAATTTCTGCTTTTTTGCCTCTAAATAAGTGGAACTTCTTTCTTTTTCCCAAAAACAAATAGAATTTCTGTCTTTTTTGCCCCACAATAAGAAAAATTTCTGACTTATTACCGTGAAATAAGTGAAATGTCTGCAATTGTGCCCCAAAATAAGGGAAATTTCTGCCTTTTTGCCCCGAAATAAGGGGAATTTCACCATTTTACCTCAAAATATGGGGAATTTCAGCATTTTGGCCGCAAAATATGGGAAATTTCTGCATTTTTGCCCCAAAATAAGAAAATTTTTGCTTTTTTTCTGAAATAAGTGAAATTTCTGCAATTTTGCCTCAAAATAAGGGAAATTTCTGGAATTTTGCCCCAAAATAAGTAGAATTTCTGTCTTTTGCCCCAAAATAAGGAGAATTTCTGTCTTTTTACCCCACAATTAGGGAAATTTCTACAATTTTCTTTAAAATACGGGGAATTTCTGCCTTTTTGCCTGAAAATAAGAAGAATGCATACCTTTTTGCCATAAAAAAATGGAAATTTCTTAATTTTTGCTCCAAAATAAGGGGAATTTCTGCTTTTGCCTCTAAATAAGTGGAATTTCTGTCTTTTTCCCCCAAAACAAAGGGAATTTCTGTCTTTTTTGCCCCACAATAAGGAAAATTTCTGACTTATTACCCTGAAATAAGTGAAATGTCTGCAATTGTGCCCCAAAGTAAGGGAAATTTATGCCTTTTTTGCCCCCAAATAAGGGGAATTTCAGCTTTTTTACCTCAATATAAAGGGAATTTTTGCATTTTTGGCCAAAATATGGGAAATTACTGCCTTTTTGCCCCAAAATAAGAAAAATTTCTGCAATTTTGTACCAAAATAAAAGAAATTTCTACCTTTTTGACCAAAAATAAGAAAATATCTCTTTTTTTCTGAAATAAGTGAAATTTCTGCAATTTTGCCCCAAAATAACTGAAATTTCTGCAATTTTGCCCCAAAACAAGGGATATTTCTGTCTTTTTGCCTTAACATATAGGGAATTTCTGCATTTTTGCCCCACAATTAGGGGAATTTCTGCAATTTTGCTCCAAAATACGGGGAATTTCTGCCTTTTTGCCCGAAAATAAAAAGAATGCATACCTTTGTGCCATAAAAAATGAAAATTTGTTTATTTTGCTCCAAAATAAGGGGTATTTCTGCTTTTTGCCTCTAAATAAGTGGAATTTCTGTCTTTTTCCCCAAAAAGAGGGAATTTCTGTCTTGTTTGCCCCAAAATAAGGAAAAATTCTGACTTATTACCCTGAAATAAGTGAAATTTCTGCAATTTTGCCCCAAAATAAGGGAAATTTCTGCCTTTTTGCCCCCAAATAAAGGGAATTTCAGCCTTTTTACATCAAAATAAAAAGATTTTTTTGCATTTTTGCCACAAAATATTAGGAATTTCTGCATTTTTGCCCCAAAATAAGGAAAATTTCTTCCTTTTTTCCCTGAAATAGGTGAAATTTCTGCAATTTTGCCCCAAAATAAGTGAAATTTCTGCAATTTTGCCCCAAAATAAGGGAAATTTCTGAAATTTTGCCCCAAAATAAGTGGAATTTCTGAGTTTTTCCCCAAAATAAGCAGAATTTTTGTCTTTTTGCCCCAACATATAGGGAATTTCCGCCTTTTTGCCCCACAATTAGGGGAATTTCTGCAATTTTGCTCCAAAATACGAGGAATTTCTTCCTTTTTGCCCGAAAATAAGAAGAATGCATACCTTTTTGCGATAAAAAAAGGGAAATTTTTTTCATTTATGCTCCAAAATAAGGGGAATTTCTGCATTTTTGCCTCCAAATAAGTGGAATTTTTTCTTTTTTCCCCAAAACAAAGGGAATTTCTGTCTTTTTTGCACCAAAATAAGGAAATTTCTGACTTATTACGCTGAAGTAAGTGAAATTTCTGAAATTTTGCCCCAAAATAAGGGAAATTTCTGCCTTTTTGCTCCCAAATAAGGGGAATTTCAGCCTTTTTACCTCAAAATAAGGGGAATTTCTGCAGTTTTGCCACAAAATATAAGAATTTCTGCCTTTTTGCCCCAAAATAAGGAAATTTTCTGCCCTTTTTCTCTGAAATAAGTGAAATTTCTGCAATTTTGCCCCAAAATAAATGAAATTTCTGCAATTTTGCCCCAAAATAAGGGAAATTTCTGGAATTTTGCCCCAAAATAAGTGGAATTTCTGAGTTTTGCACCAAAATAAAGAGAATTTCTGTCTATTTGCCCAACATATAGGGAATTTCTGCCTTTTTGCCCCACAATTAGGGAAATTTCTGCAATTTTGCTCCAAAATACGAAGAATTTCTGCCTTTTTCCCCAAAAATAAGAAAAATGCATACCTTTTTGCCATAAAAAAAGGGAAATTTCTTCATTTGTGCTCCAAAATAAGGGGAATTTCTGCTTTTTTGCCTCTAAACAAGTGGAATTTCTGTTTTTTTCCTCCAAAACAAAGGGAATTTCTGTCTTTTTTGCCCCAAAATAAAGAAAATTTCTGACTTATTACGATGAAATAAGTGAAATTTCTGAGATTTTGCCCCAAAATAAAGGAAATTTCTGCCTCTTTGCCCCCAAATAAGAGGAATTTCAGCCTTTTTACCTCAAAATAAGGGGAATTTCTGTATTTTTGCCACAACATATGGGAAATATATTCTTTTGTGCTCCAAAATAAGATAAATTTCTGCAATTTTGTACCAAAATAATAGAAATTTCTGCCTTTTTGCTCCCAAATAAGAAAATTTCTCCTTCTTTTCTGAAATAGGTGAAATTTCTGCAATTTTGCCTCAAAATAAGTGAAATTTCTGGAATTTTGCCCCAAAATAAGTGGAATTTCTGAGTTTTGCCCCAAAATAAGGAGAATTTCTATCTTTTTGCCCCAACATACAGGGAATTTCTGCCTTTTTGCCCCACAATTAGGGGAATTTCTGCAATTTTGCTCCAAAATAAGGGGAATTTCTGCTTTTTTGCCTCTAAATAAGTGGAATTTCTATCTTTTTCCCCCAAAACAAAGGTAATTCCTGTTGTTTTGGCCCAAAAAAAAATTCTGACTTATTACTCTGAAATAAGTGAAATTTCTGCAATTTTGCCCCAAAATAAAAAAAATTTCTTTCTTTTTGCCCCCAAATAATGGGAATTTCAGCCTTTTTACCTCAAAAGAAGGGGAATTTCTGCATTTTTGCCCAAAATAAGGGAAATTTCTTCCTTTTTGCCCCAAAATAAGAAAAATTTCTGCAATTTTGTACCAAAATAAAAGAAATTTCTGCCTCTTTGCCACAAAATAGTAAAATTTCTGCTTTTTTTTCTGTAATAAGTGAAATTTCTGCAATCTTGCCCCAAAATAAGTGAAATTTCTGCAATTTTGCCCCATAATATGTGAAATTTCTGGAATTTTCCCCGAAAATAAGTGGAATTTCTGAGTTTTGCCCCAAAATAATGAAAATTTCTGACTTTTTGCCCCAATATATAGGGAATTTCTGCTTTTTTCCCACATTTAGGGGAATTTCTGCAATTTTGCTCCAAAATAAGGGGAATTTCTACTTTTTTGCCTCTAAATAAGTGAAATTTCTGTATTTTTCCCCCAAAACAAAGGAAATTTGTGTCTTTTTTGCCCAAAAATAAGGAAAATTTCTGACTTATTACCCTGAAATAAGTGAAATTTCTGCAATTTTGCCCCAAAATAAGGGAAAATTCTGCCTTTTTGCCCCCAAATAAGGGGAAATTCAGCCTTTTAACCTCAAATTAAGGTGAATTTCTGCATTTTTACTGCAAAATATGGGAAATTTCTGCATTTTTGCCCCAAAATAAGAAAATTTTTGCTTTTTTTCTGAAATAAGTAAAATTTCTGCAATTTTGCCCCAAAATAATTGAAATTTCTGTCTTTTGCCCTAAAATAAGGAGAATTTCTGTCTTTTGCCCCACAATTAGGGAAATTTCTACAATTTTGCTTTAAAATACGGGGGATTTCTGCCTTTTTGCCTAAAAATAAGAAGAATACATAACTTTTTGCCATAAAAAAGGGAAATTTCTTCATTTTGCTCCAAAATAAGGGGAATTTCTGCTTTTTTGCCTCTAAATAAGTGGAATTTCTGTTCTTTTCCCCAAAAACAAAGGGAATTCCTGTCTTTTTTGCCCCAAAATAAGAAAAAGTTCTGACTTATTACTCTGAAATAAGAGAAATTTCTGAAATTTTGCCCCAAAATAAGAGAAATTTCTGCCTTTTTGCCCCCAAATAAAGGGAATTTCAGCCTTTTTACCTCAAAATATGGGTAATTTCTGCATTTTTGCCACAGAATATTAGGCATTTCTGCCTTTTTGCCCCAAAATAAGAAAAATTTCTGCCTTTTTTCCCTGAAATAAGTGAAATTTCTGAAATTTTGCCCCAAAATAAGGGAAATTTCTGCCTTTTTGCTCCCAAATAAGGGGAATTTCAGCCTTTTTACCTCAAAATAAGGGGAATTTCTGCAGTTTTGCCACAAAATATAAGAATTTCTGCCTTTTTGCCCCAAAATAAGGAAATTTTCTGCCCTTTTTCTCTGAAATAAGTGAAATTTCTGCAATTTTGCCCCAAAATAAATGAAATTTCTGCAATTTTGCCCCAAAATAAGGGAAATTTCTGGAATTTTGCCCCAAAATAAGTGGAATTTCTGAGTTTTGCACCAAAATAAAGAGAATTTCTGTCTATTTGCCCAACATATAGGGAATTTCTGCCTTTTTGCCCCACAATTAGGGAAATTTCTGCAATTTTGCTCCAAAATACGAAGAATTTCTGCCTTTTTCCCCAAAAATAAGAAAAATGCATACCTTTTTGCCATAAAAAAAGGGAAATTTCTTCATTTGTGCTCCAAAATAAGGGGAATTTCTGCTTTTTTGCCTCTAAACAAGTGGAATTTCTGTTTTTTTCCTCCAAAACAAAGGGAATTTCTGTCTTTTTTGCCCCAAAATAAAGAAAATTTCTGACTTATTACGATGAAATAAGTGAAATTTCTGAGATTTTGCCCCAAAATAAAGGAAATTTCTGCCTCTTTGCCCCCAAATAAGAGGAATTTCAGCCTTTTTACCTCAAAATAAGGGGAATTTCTGTATTTTTGCCACAACATATGGGAAATATATTCTTTTGTGCTCCAAAATAAGATAAATTTCTGCAATTTTGTACCAAAATAATAGAAATTTCTGCCTTTTTGCTCCCAAATAAGAAAATTTCTCCTTCTTTTCTGAAATAGGTGAAATTTCTGCAATTTTGCCTCAAAATAAGTGAAATTTCTGGAATTTTGCCCCAAAATAAGTGGAATTTCTGAGTTTTGCCCCAAAATAAGGAGAATTTCTATCTTTTTGCCCCAACATACAGGGAATTTCTGCCTTTTTGCCCCACAATTAGGGGAATTTCTGCAATTTTGCTCCAAAATAAGGGGAATTTCTGCTTTTTTGCCTCTAAATAAGTGGAATTTCTATCTTTTTCCCCCAAAACAAAGGTAATTCCTGTTGTTTTGGCCCAAAAAAAAATTCTGACTTATTACTCTGAAATAAGTGAAATTTCTGCAATTTTGCCCCAAAATAAAAAAAATTTCTTTCTTTTTGCCCCCAAATAATGGGAATTTCAGCCTTTTTACCTCAAAAGAAGGGGAATTTCTGCATTTTTGCCCAAAATAAGGGAAATTTCTTCCTTTTTGCCCCAAAATAAGAAAAATTTCTGCAATTTTGTACCAAAATAAAAGAAATTTCTGCCTCTTTGCCACAAAATAGTAAAATTTCTGCTTTTTTTCTGTAATAAGTGAAATTTCTGCAATCTTGCCCCAAAATAAGTGAAATTTCTGCAATTTTGCCCCATAATATGTGAAATTTCTGGAATTTTCCCCGAAAATAAGTGGAATTTCTGAGTTTTGCCCCAAAATAATGAAAATTTCTGACTTTTTGCCCCAATATATAGGGAATTTCTGCTTTTTTGCCCACATTTAGGGGAATTTCTGCAATTTTGCTCCAAAATAAGGGGAATTTCTACTTTTTTGCCTCTAAATAAGTGAAATTTCTGTATTTTTCCCCCAAAACAAAGGAAATTTGTGTCTTTTTTGCCCAAAAATAAGAAAAATTTCTGACTTATTGCCCTGAAATAAGTGAAATTTCTGCAATTTTGCCCCAAAATAAGGGAAAATTCTGCCTTTTTGCCCCCAAATAAGGGGAAATTCAGCCTTTTAACCTCAAATTAAGGTGAATTTCTGCATTTTTGCTGCAAAATATGGGAAATTTCTGCATTTTTGCCCCAAAATAAGAAAATTTTTGCTTTTTTTCTGAAATAAGTAAAATTTCTGCAATTTTGCCCCAAAATAATTGAAATTTCTGTCTTTTGCCCTAAAATAAGGAGAATTTCTGTCTTTTTGCCCCACAATTAGGGAAATTTCTACAATTTTGCTTTAAAATACGGGGGATTTCTGCCTTTTTGCCTAAAAATAAGAAGAATACATAACTTTTTGCCATAAAAAAGGGAAATTTCTTTATTTTTGCTCCAAAATAAGGGGAATTTCTGCTTTTTTGCCTCTAAATAAGTGGAATTTCTGTTCTTTTCCCCAAAAACAAAGGGAATTCCTGTCTTTTTTGCCCCAAAATAAGAAAAAGTTCTGACTTATTACTCTGAAATAAGTGAAATTTCTGAAATTTTGCCCCAAAATAAGAGAAATTTCTGCCTTTTTGCCCCCAAATAAAGGGAATTTCAGCCTTTTTACCTCAAAATATGGGTAATTTCTGCATTTTTGCCACAGAATATTAGGCATTTCTGCCTTTTTGCCCCAAAATAAGAAAAATTTCTGCCTTTTTTCCCTGAAATAAGTGAAATTTATGCAATTTTGCCCCAAAATAAGTTAAATTTCTGCAATTTTGCCCCAAAATAAGGGCAATTTCTGAAATTTTGCCCAAAAATAAGTGGAATTTCTAAGTTTCGCCCCAAAATAAGGAGAATTTCTGTCTTTTTGCCCCAACATATAGGGAATTTCTGCCTTTTTGCCCCACAATTAGGGGAATTTCTGGAATTTTGCTACAAAATACGAAGAATTTCTGCCATTTTGCCCAAAAATAAGAGGAATGCATACCTTTTTGCCATAAAAAGGGGGAATTTCTGCTTTTTTGCCTCTAAATAAGTGGAACTTCTTTCTTTTTCCCAAAAACAAATAGAATTTCTGTCTTTTTTGCCCCACAATAAGGAAAATTTCTGACTTATTACCGTGAAATAAGTGATATGTCTGCAATTGTGCCCCAAAATAAGGGAAATTTCTGCCTTTTTGCCCCGAAATAAGGGGAATTTCACCATTTTACCTCAAAATATGGGGAATTTCTGCATTTTTGCCGCAAAATATGGGAAATTTCTGCATTTTTGCCCCAAAATAAGAAAATTTTTGCTTTTTTTCTGAAATAAGTGAAATTTCTGCAATTTTGCCTCAAAATAAGGGAAATTTCTGGAATTTTGCCCCAAAATAAGTAGAATTTCTGTCTTTTGCCCCAAAATAAGGAGAATTTCTGTCTTTTTACCCCACAATTAGGGAAATTTCTACAATTTTCTTTAAAATACGGGGAATTTCTGCCTTTTTGCCTGAAAATAAGAAGAATGCATACCTTTTTGCCATAAAAAAATGGAAATTTCTTAATTTTTGCTCCAAAATAAGGGGAATTTCTGCTTTTGCCTCTAAATAAGTGGAATTTCTGTCTTTTTCCCCCAAAACAAAGGGAATTTCTGAATTTTTTGCCCCACAATAAGGAAAATTTCTGACTTATTACCCTGAAATAAGTGAAATGTCTGCAATTGTGCCCCAAAGTAAGGGAAATTTATGCCTTTTTTGCCCCCAAATAAGGGGAATTTCAGCTTTTTTACCTCAATATAAAGGGAATTTTTGCATTTTTGGCCAAAATATGGGAAATTACTGCCTTTTTGCCCCAAAATAAGAAAAATTTCTGCAATTTTGTACCAAAATAAAAGAAATTTCTACCTTTTTGACCAAAAATAAGAAAATATCTCTTTTTTTCTGAAATAAGTGAAATTTCTGCAATTTTGCCCCAAAATAACTGAAATTTCTGCAATTTTGCCCCAAAACAAGGGATATTTCTGTCTTTTTGCCTTAACATATAGGGAATTTCTGCATTTTTGCCCCACAATTAGGGGAATTTCTGCAATTTTGCTCCAAAATACGGGGAATTTCTGCCTTTTTTGCCCGAAAATAAAAAGAATGCATACCTTTGTGCCATAAAAAATGAAAATTTGTTTATTTTGCTCCAAAATAAGGGGTATTTCTGCTTTTTGCCTCTAAATAAGTGGAATTTCTGTCTTTTTCCCCAAAAAGAGGGAATTTCTGTCTTGTTTGCCCCAAAATAAGGAAAAATTCTGACTTATTACCCTGAAATAAGTGAAATTTCTGCAATTTTGCCCCAAAATAAGGGAAATTTCTGCCTTTTTGCCCCCAAATAAAGGGAATTTCAGCCTTTTTACCTCAAAATAAAAAGAATTTTTGCCACAAAATATTAGGAATTTCTGCATTTTTGCACCAAAATAAGGAAAATTTCTTCCTTTTTTCCCTGAAATAGGTGAAATTTCTGCAATTTTGCCCCAAAATAAGTGAAATTTCTGCAATTTTGCCCCAAAATAAGGGAAATTTCTGAAATTTTGCCCCAAAATAAGTGGAATTTCTGAGTTTTTCCCCAAAATAAGCAGAATTTTTGTCTTTTTGCCCCAACATATAGGGAATTTCTGCCTTTTTGCCCCACAATTAGGGGAATTTCTGCAATTTTGCTCCAAAATACGAGGAATTTCTGCCTTTTTGCCCGAAAATAAGAAGAATGCATACCTTTTTGCGATAAAAAAAGGGAAATTTTTTTCATTTATGCTCCAAAATAAGGGGAATTTCTGCATTTTTGCCTCCAAATAAGTGGAATTTTTTCTTTTTTCCTTAAAACAAAGGGAATTTCTGTCTTTTTTGCACCAAAATAAGGAAATTTCTGACTTATTACGCTGAAGTAAGTGAAATTTCTGAAATTTTGCCCCAAAATAAGGGAAATTTCTGCCTTTTTGCTCCCAAATAAGGGGAATTTCAGCCTTTTTACCTCAAAATAAGGGGAATTTCTGCAGTTTTGCCACAAAATATAAGAATTTCTGCCTTTTTGCCCCAAAATAAGGAAATTTTCTGCCCTTTTTCTCTGAAATAAGTGAAATTTCTGCAATTTTGCCCCAAAATAAATGAAATTTCTGCAATTTTGCCCCAAAATAAGGGAAATTTCTGGAATTTTGCCCCAAAATAAGTGGAATTTCTGAGTTTTGCACCAAAATAAAGAGAATTTCTGTCTTTTTGCCCAACATATAGGGAATTTCTGCCTTTTTGCCCCACAATTAGGGAAATTTCTGCAATTTTGCTCCAAAATACGAAGAATTTCTTCCTTTTTCCCCAAAAATAAGAAAAATGCATACCTTTTTGCCATAAAAAAAGGGAAATTTCTTCATTTGTGCTCCAAAATAAGGGGAATTTCTGCTTTTTTGCCTCTAAACAAGTGGAATTTCTGTTTTTTTCCTCCAAAACAAAGGGAATTTCTGTCTTTTTTGCCCCAAAATAAAGAAAATTTCTGACTTATTACGATGAAATAAGTGAAATTTCTGCAATTTTGCCCCAAAATAAAGGAAATTTCTGCCTCTTTGCCCCCAAATAAGAGGAATTTCAGCCTTTTTACCTCAAAATAAGGGGAATTTCTGTATTTTTGCCACAACATATGGGAAATATATTCTTTTTTGCTCCAAAATAAGATAAATTTCTGCAATTTTGTACCAAAATAATAGAAATTTCTGCCTTTTTGCTCCCAAATAAGAAAATTTCTCCTTCTTTTCTGAAATAAGTGAAATTTCTGCAATTTTGCCTCAAAATAAGTGAAATTTCTGGAATTTTGCCCCAAAATAAGTGGAATTTCTGAGTTTTGCCCCAAAATAAGGAGAATTTCTATCTTTTTGCCCCAACATACAGGGAATTTCTGCCTTTTTGCCCCACAATTAGGGGAATTTCTGCAATTTTGCTCCAAAATAAGGGGAATTTCTGCTTTTTTGCCTCTAAATAAGTGGAATTTCTATCTTTTTCCCCCAAAACAAAGGTAATTCCTGTTGTTTTGGCCCAAAAAAAAAAATTCTGACTTATTACCCTGAAATAAGTGAAATTTCTGCAATTTTGCCCCAAAATAAAAAAAAATTTCTTTCTTTTTGCCCCCAAATAATGGGAATTTCAGCCTTTTTACCTCAAAAGAAGGGGAATTTCTGCATTTTTGCCTAAAAATAAGAAGAATACATAACTTTTTGCCATAAAAAAGGGAAATTTCTTCATTTTTGCTCCAAAATAAGGGGAATTTCTGCTTTTTTGCCTCTAAATAAGTGGAATTTCTGTTCTTTTCCCCAAAAACAAAGGGAATTCCTGTCTTTTTTGCCCCAAAATAAGAAAAAGTTCTGACTTATTACTCTGAAATAAGTGAAATTTCTGAAATTTTGCCCCAAAATAAGAGAAATTTCTGCCTTTTTGCCCCCAAATAAAGGGAATTTCAGCCTTTTTACCTCAAAATATGGGTAATTTCTGCATTTTTGCCACAGAATATTAGGCATTTCTGCCTTTTTGCCCCAAAATAAGAAAAATTTCTGCCTTTTTTCCCTGAAATAAGTGAAATTTATGCAATTTTGCCCCAAAATAAGTTAAATTTCTGCAATTTTGCCCCAAAATAAGGGCAATTTCTGAAATTTTGCCCAAAAATAAGTGGAATTTCTAAGTTTCGCCCCAAAATAAGGAGAATTTCTGTCTTTTTGCCCCAACATATAGGGAATTTCTGCCTTTTTGCCCCACAATTAGGGGAATTTCTGCAATTTTGCTACAAAATACGAAGAATTTCTGCCATTTTGCCCAAAAATAAGAGGAATGCATACCTTTTTGCCATAAAAAGGGGGAATTTCTGCTTTTTTGCCTCTAAATAAGTGGAACTTCTTTCTTTTTCCCAAAAACAAATAGAATTTCTGTCTTTTTTGCCCCACAATAAGGAAAATTTCTGACTTATTACCGTGAAATAAGTGAAATGTCTGCAATTGTGCCCCAAAATAAGGGAAATTTCTGCCTTTTTGCCCCGAAATAAGGGGAATTTCACCATTTTACCTCAAAATATGGGGAATTTCTGCATTTTTGCCGCAAAATATGGGAAATTTCTGCATTTTTGCCCCAAAATAAGAAAATTTTTGCTTTTTTTCTGAAATAAGTGAAATTTCTGCAATTTTGCCTCAAAATAAGGGAAATTTCTGGAATTTTGCCCCAAAATAAGTAGAATTTCTGTCTTTTGCCCCAAAATAAGGAGAATTTCTGTCTTTTTACCCCACAATTAGGGAAATTTCTACAATTTTCTTTAAAATACGGGGAATTTCTGCCTTTTTGCCTGAAAATAAGAAGAATGCATACCTTTTTGCCATAAAAAAATGGAAATTTCTTAATTTTTGCTCCAAAATAAGGGGAATTTCTGCTTTTGCCTCTAAATAAGTGGAATTTCTGTCTTTTTCCCCCAAAACAAAGGGAATTTCTGTCTTTTTTGCCCCACAATAAGGAAAATTTCTGACTTATTACCCTGAAATAAGTGAAATGTCTGCAATTGTGCCCCAAAGTAAGGGAAATTTATGCCTTTTTTGCCCCCAAATAAGGGGAATTTCAGCTTTTTTACCTCAATATAAAGGGAATTTTTGCATTTTTGGCCAAAATATGGGAAATTACTGCCTTTTTGCCCCAAAATAAGAAAAATTTCTGCAATTTTGTACCAAAATAAAAGAAATTTCTACCTTTTTGACCAAAAATAAGAAAATATCACTTTTTTTCTGAAATAAGTGAAATTTCTGCAATTTTGCCCCAAAATAACTGAAATTTCTGCAATTTTGCCACAAAACAAGGGATATTTCTGTCTTTTTGCCTTAACATATAGGGAATTTCTGCATTTTTGCCCCACAATTAGGGGAATTTCTGCAATTTTGCTCCAAAATACGGGGAATTTCTGCCTTTTTGCCCGAAAATAAAAAGAATGCATACCTTTGTGCCATAAAAAATGAAAATTTCTTTATTTTGCTCCAAAATAAGGGGTATTTCTGCTTTTTGCCTCTAAATAAGTGGAATTTCTGTCTTTTTCCCCAAAAAGAGGGAATTTCTGTCTTGTTTGCCCCAAAATAAGGAAAAATTCTGACTTATTACCCTGAAATAAGTGAAATTTCTGCAATTTTGCCCCAAAATAAGGGAAATTTCTGCCTTTTTGCCCCCAAATAAAGGGAATTTCAGCCTTTTTACCTCAAAATAAAAAGAATTTTTGCCACAAAATATTAGGAATTTCTGCATTTTTGCCCCAAAATAAGGAAAATTTCTTCCTTTTTTCCCTGAAATAGGTGAAATTTCTGCAATTTTGCCCCAAAATAAATGAAATTTCTGCAATTTTGCCCCAAAATAAGGGAAATTTCTGAAATTTTGCCCCAAAATAAGTGGAATTTCTGAGTTTTTCCCCAAAATAAGCAGAATTTTTGTCTTTTTGCCCCAACATATAGGGAATTTCCGCCTTTTTGCCCCACAATTAGGGGAATTTCTGCAATTTTGCTCCAAAATACGAGGAATTTCTGCCTTTTTGCCCGAAAAGAAGAAGAATGCATACCTTTTTGCGATAAAAAAAGGGAAATTTTTTTCATTTATGCTCCAAAATAAGGGGAATTTCTGCATTTTTGCCTCCAAATAAGTGGAATTTTTTCTTTTTTCCCCAAAACAAAGGGAATTTCTGTCTTTTTTGCACCAAAATAAGGAAATTTCTGACTTATTACGCTGAAGTAAGTGAAATTTCTGAAATTTTGCCCCAAAATAAGGGAAATTTCTGCCTTTTTGCTCCCAAATAAGGGGAATTTCAGCCTTTTTACCTCAAAATAAGGGGAATTTCTGCAGTTTTGCCACAAAATATAAGAATTTCTGCCTTTTTTCCCCAAAATAAGGAAATTTTCTGCCCTTTTTCTCTGAAATAAGTGAAATTTCTGCAATTTTGCCCCAAAATAAATGAAATTTCTGCAATTTTGCCCCAAAATAAGGGAAATTTCTGGAATTTTGCCCCAAAATAAGTGGAATTTCTGAGTTTTGCACCAAAATAAAGAGAATTTCTGTCTTTTTGCCCAACATATAGGGAATTTCTGCCTTTTTGCCCCACAATTAGGGAAATTTCTGCAATTTTGCTCCAAAATACGAAGAATTTCTTCCTTTTCCCCAAAAATAA
Source organism: Micromys minutus (assembly GCF_963924665.1). Taxonomy (NCBI): domain Eukaryota; kingdom Metazoa; phylum Chordata; class Mammalia; order Rodentia; family Muridae; genus Micromys; species Micromys minutus. The sequence goes on from NW_027667727.1 coordinate 1,697,431, forward strand.
AAAAAATGCATACCTTTTTGCCATAAAAAAAGGGAAATTTCTTCATTTGTGCTCCAAAATAAGGGGAATTTCTGCTTTTTTGCCTCTAAACAAGTGGAATTTCTGTTTTTTTCCTCCAAAACAAAGGGAATTTCTGTCTTTTTTGCCCCAAAATAAAGAAAATTTCTGACTTATTACGATGAAATAAGTGAAATTTCTGCAATTTTGCCCCAAAATAAAGGAAATTTCTGCCTCTTTGCCCCCAAATAAGAGGAATTTCAGCCTTTTTACCTCAAAATAAGGGGAATTTCTGTATTTTTGCCACAACATATGGGAAATATATTCTTTTTTGCTCCAAAATAAGATAAATTTCTGCAATTTTGTACCAAAATAATAGAAATTTCTGCCTTTTTGCTCCCAAATAAGAAAATTTCTCCTTCTTTTCTGAAATAAGTGAAATTTCTGCAATTTTGCCTCAAAATAAGTGAAATTTCTGGAATTTTGCCCCAAAATAAGTGGAATTTCTGAGTTTTGCCCCAAAATAAGGAGAATTTCTATCTTTTTGCCCCAACATACAGGGAATTTCTGCCTTTTTGCCCCACAATTAAGGGAATTTCTGCAATTTTGCTCCAAAATAAGGGGAATTTCTGCTTTTTTGCCTCTAAATAAGTGGAATTTCTATCTTTTTCCCCCAAAACAAAGGTAATTCCTGTTGTTTTGGACCAAAAAAAAAAAAAAAATTCTGACTTATTACCCTGAAATAAGTGAAATTTCTGCAATTTTGCCCCAAAATAAAAAAAATTTCTTTCTTTTTGCCCCCAAATAATGGGAATTTCAGCCTTTTTACCTCAAAAGAAGGGGAATTTCTGCATTTTTGCCCAAAATAAGGGAAATTTCTTCCTTTTTGCCCCAAAATAAGAAAAATTTCTGCAATTTTGTACCAAAATAAAAGAAATTTCTGCCTCTTTGACACAAAATAGTAAAATTTCTGCTTTTTTTTCTGTAATAAGTGAAATTTCTGCAATTTTGCCCCAAAATAAGGGAAATTTCTGCCTTTTTGCTCCCAAATAAGGGGAATTTCAGCCTTTTTACCTCAAAATAAGGGGAATTTCTGCAGTTTTGCCACAAAATATAAGAATTTCTGCCTTTTTGCCCCAAAATAAGGAAATTTTCTGCCCTTTTTCTCTGAAATAAGTGAAATTTCTGCAATTTTGCCCCAAAATAAATGAAATTTCTGCAATTTTGCCCCAAAATAAGGGAAATTTCTGGAATTTTGCCCCAAAATAAGTGGAATTTCTGAGTTTTGCACCAAAATAAAGAGAATTTCTGTCTTTTTGCCCAACATATAGGGAATTTCTGCCTTTTTGCCCCACAATTAGGGAAATTTCTGCAATTTTGCTCCAAAATACGAAGAATTTCTTCCTTTTTCCCCAAAAATAAGAAAAATGCATACCTTTTTGCCATAAAAAAGGGGAAATTTCTTCATTTGTGCTCCAAAATAAGGGGAATTTCTGCTTTTTTGCCTCTAAACAAGTGGAATTTCTGTTTTTTTCCTCCAAAACAAAGGGAATTTCTGTCTTTTTTGCCCCAAAATAAAGAAAATTTCTGACTTATTACGATGAAATAAGTGAAATTTCTGCAATTTTGCCCCAAAATAAAGGAAATTTCTGCCTCTTTGCCCCCAAATAAGAGGAATTTCAGCCTTTTTACCTCAAAATAAGGGGAATTTCTGTATTTTTGCCACAACATATGGGAAATATATTCTTTTGTGCTCCAAAATAAGATAAATTTCTGCAATTTTGTACCAAAATGATAGAAATTTCTGCCTTTTTGCTCCCAAATAAGAAAATTTCTCCTTCTTTTCTGAAATAAGTGAAATTTCTGCAATTTTGCCTCAAAATAAGTGAAATTTCTGGAATTTTGCCCCAAAATAAGTGGAATTTCTGAGTTTTGCCCCAAAATAAGGAGAATTTCTATCTTTTTGCCCCAACATACAGGGAATTTCTGCATTTTTGCCCCACAATTAGGGGAATTTCTGCAATTTTGCTCCAAAATAAGGGGAATTTCTGCTTTTTTGCCTCTAAATAAGTGGAATTTCTATCTTTTTCCCCCAAAACAAAGGTAATTCCTGTTGTTTTGGCCCAAAAAAAAAAAATTCTGACTTATTACCCTGAAATAAGTGAAATTTCTGCAATTTTGCCCCAAAATAAAAAAAATTTCTTTCTTTTTGCCCCCAAATAATGGGAATTTCAGCCTTTTTACCTCAAAAGAAGGGGAATTTCTGCATTTTTGCCCAAAATAAGGGAAATTTCTTCCTTTTTGCCCCAAAATAAGAAAAATTTCTGCAATTTTGTACCAAAATAAAAGAAATTTCTGCCTCTTTGCCACAAAATAGTAAAATTTCTGCTTTTTTTTCTGTAATAAGTGAAATTTCTGCAATTTTGCCCCAAAATAAGGGAAATTTCTGCCTTTTTGCTCCCAAATAAGGGGAATTTCAGCCTTTTTACCTCAAAATAAGGGGAATTTCTGCAGTTTTGCCACAAAATATAAGAATTTCTGCCTTTTTGCCCCAAAATAAGGAAATTTTCTGCCCTTTTTCTCTGAAATAAGTGAAATTTCTGCAATTTTGCCCCAAAATAAATGAAATTTCTGCAATTTTGCCCCAAAATAAGGGAAATTTCTGGAATTTTGCCCCAAAATAAGTGGAATTTCTGAGTTTTGCACCAAAATAAAGAGAATTTCTTTTTACCCAACATATAGGGAATTTCTGCCTTTTTGCCCCACAATTAGGGAAATTTCTGCAATTTTGCTCCAAAATACGAAGAATTTCTTCCTTTTTCCCCAAAAATAAGAAAAATGCATACCTTTTTGCCATAAAAAAAGGGAAATTTCTTCATTTGTGCTCCAAAATAAGGGGAATTTCTGCTTTTTTGCCTCTAAACAAGTGGAATTTCTGTTTTTTTCCTCCAAAACAAAGGGAATTTCTGTCTTTTTTGCCCCAAAATAAAGAAAATTTCTGACTTATTACGATGAAATAAGTGAAATTTCTGCAATTTTGCCCCAAAATAAAGGAAATTTCTGCCTCTTTGCCCCCAAATAAGAGGAATTTCAGCCTTTTTACCTCAAAATAAGGGGAATTTCTGTATTTTTGCCACAACATATGGGAAATATATTCTTTTTTGCTCCAAAATAAGATAAATTTCTGCAATTTTGTACCAAAATAATAGAAATTTCTGCCTTTTTGCTCCCAAATAAGAAAATTTCTCCTTCTTTTCTGAAATAAGTGAAATTTCTGCAATTTTGCCTCAAAATAAGTGAAATTTCTGAAATTTTGCCCCAAAATAAGTGGAATTTCTGAGTTTTGCCCCAAAATAAGGAGAATTTCTATCTTTTTGCCCCAACATACAGGGAATTTCTGCCTTTTTGCCCCACAATTAGGGGAATTTCTGCAATTTTGCTCCAAAATAAGGGGAATTTCTGCTTTTTTGCCTCTAAATAAGTGGAATTTCTATCTTTTTCCCCCAAAACAAAGGTAATTCCTGTTGTTTTGGCCCAAAAAAAAAAATTCTGACTTATTACCCTGAAATAAGTGAAATTTCTGCAATTTTGCCCCAAAATAAAAAAAATTTCTTTCTTTTTGCCCCCAAATAATGGGAATTTCAGCCTTTTTACCTCAAAAGAAGGGGAATTTCTGCATTTTTGCCCAAAATAAGAGAAATTTCTTCCTTTTTGCCCCAAAATAAGAAAAATTTCTGCAATTTTGTACCAAAATAAAAGAAATTTCTGCCTCTTTGCCACAAAATAGTAAAATTTCTGCTTTTTTTTCTGTAATAAGTGAAATTTCTGCAATTTTGCCCCAAAATAAGTGAAATTTCTGCAATTTTGCCCCAAAATATGTGAAATTTCTGGAATTTTCCCCGAAAATAAGTGGAATTTCTGAGTTTTGCCCCAAAATAATGAGAATTTCTGACTTTTTGCCCCAATATATAGGGAATTTCTGCTTTTTTGCCCACATTTAGGGGAATTTCTGCAATTTTGCTCCAAAATAAGAGGAATTTCTACTTTTTTGCCTCTAAATAAGTGAAATTTCTGCCATTTTTCCCCAAAATAAGGGAAATTTCTGCCTTTTTGCCCCCAAATAATGGAAATTTCAGCCTTTTTACCTCAAAATAAAGGGAATTTCTGCATATTTGCCCCAAAATAAGGGAAATTTCTGCCTTTTTGCCCCAAAATAAGAAAAATTTATGCAATTTTGTACCAAAATAAAAGAAATTTCTGCATTTTTGCCCTAAATAAGAATATTTCTGCTTTTTTTCCTGAAATAAGTGAAATTTCTGCAATTTTGCCCCAAAATAAGTGAAATTTCTGACTTTTGCCTTAAAATAAAAATAATTTCTGTATTTTGCCCACAAATATAGGGAATTTCTGCCATTTAACCCCACAATTAGGGGAATTTCTGCAATTTTTCTCCAAAATACGGGAAATTTCTGCCTTTTTGCTCGAAAATAAGAAGAATGCATAACTTTTTGCCATAAAAAAGGGAAATTTCTTCATTTTTGCTCCATAATTAGGGGAATTTCTGCTTTTTTGCCTTCAAATAAGTGGAATTTCTGTCTTATTCCCCCAAAACAAAGGGAATTTCTGTCTTTTTTGCAGCAAAATAAGGAAAATTTCTGACTTATTACCCAGAAATAAGTGAAATTTCTGCAATTTTGCCCCAAAATAAGGAAAAATTCTGCCTTTTTGCCCCCTAATAATGGGAATTTCAGGCTTTTTACCTCAATATAAAGGGAATTTCTGCATTTTTGCCCCAAAATATGGAAAATTACTGTCTTTTTGCCCCAAAATAAGAAAAATTTCTGCAATTTTGTACCAAAATAAAAGAAATTTCTGCCTTTTTGCCCCAAAATAAGGAAAATTTCTGAGTTTTGCCTTAAAATAAGGAGAATTTCTGTCTTTTTGCACCAACATATAGGGAATTTCTTCTTTTTTACCCCACAATTAGGGGAATTTCTGCAATTTTGCTCCAAAATACGGGGAATTTCTGCCTTTTTGCCCGAAAATAAGAAGAATGCATAACTTTTTGACATAAAAAAGGGAAATTTCTTCATTTTTGCTCCATATTAAGGGGAATTTCTGCTTTTTGCCTCTAAATAAGTGGAATTTCTGTCTTTTTCTCCCAAAACAAATGGAATTTCTGTCTTTTTTGCCCAAATATAAAAAAAAATTCTGACTTATTACCCTGAAATAAGTAAAATTTCTGCAATTTTGCCCCAAAATAAGAAAAATTTCTGCCTTTTTTGCCAACAAAAAAGGGGAATTTCAGACTCTTTCCTCAAAATAAGGGGAATTTCTGCATTTTTGCCACAAAATATGAGGAATTTCTGCGTTTTTGCCCCAAAATAAGGAAAATTTCTTCCCTTTTTCCCTGAAATAAGTGAAATTTCTGCAATTTTGCACCAAAATAAGTGAAATTTCTGCAATTTTTCCAAAACTAAGTGGAATTTCTGAGTTTTGCCCTAAAATAAGAAGAATTTCTTCTTTTTGCCCTAACATATAGGGAATTTCTGCCTTTTTGCCCTACATTTAGGGGAATTTCTGCAATTTTGCCCAAAAATAAGGGAAAATTCTGCCTTTTTGCCCCCAAATAAGGGGAATTTCAGCCTTTTTACCTCAAAATAAAAGGATTTTCTGAATTTTTGCTACAAAATATTAGGAATTTCTGCATTTTTGCCCCAAAATAAAGAAAATTTCTGCCTTTTTTCCCTGAAATAATTGAAATTTCTGCAATTTTGCCCCAAAATAAGTGAAATTTCTGCAATTTTGCACCAAAATAAGTGGAATTTCTGAGTTTTGCTCCAAAATAAGGAGAATTTCTTCTTTTTGCCCTAACATATAGGGAATTTCTGCCTTTTTGCCCTACAATTAGGGGAATTTCTGCAATTTTGCCCCAAAATAAGGGAAAATTCTGCCTTTTTGCCCCAAAATAAGGGGAATTTCAGCCTTTTTACCTCAAAATAAGAAGAATTTCTGCATTTTTGCCACAAAATATTAGGAGTTTCTGCATTTTTGCCCCAAAATAAGAAAATTTCTGACTTTTTTCTCTGAAATAAGTGAAATTTCTGCAACTTTGCCCCAAAATAAGGGAAATTTCTGGAATTTTGGCGCAAAATAAGTGGTATTTCTGAGTTTTGCCCCAAAATAAGGAGAATTTCTTTATTTGCCCTAACATATAAAGAATTTCTTCCTTTTTGCCCTACAATTAGGGGAATTTCTGCAATTTTGCTCCAAAATAAGGGAAATTTTTGCCTTTTTGCCCGAAAATAAGAAGAATGCATACCTTTTTTCCATAAAAAATGGAAATTTATTCATTTTTGCTCCAAAATAAGGAAAATTTCTGCTTTTTTGCCTCTAAATAAGTAGAATTTCTGTCTTTTTCCCCCAATAAGAAGAAAATTCCTCTATTTTTTGTTCCAAAATAAGGAAAATTTCTGACTTATTACCCTGAAATAAGTGAAATTTTGGCAATTTTGCCCCAAAAATAATAGAAATTTCTGCCTTTTTGCCCAAAAATAAGGGGAATTTCAGCCTTTTTACTTCAAAATAAGGGGAATTTCTGCATTTTTGCCACAAAACATTAGGAATTTCTGCGTTTTTGCCCCAAAATAAGGAAAATTTCTGCCTTTTTGCCCCAAAATAAAGAAAATTTTTGCCTTTTTTTTAAATGAGTGAAATTTCTGCAATTTTGCGCCAAAATAAGTGAAATTTCTGCAATTTTGCCCCAAAATAAGGGAAATTTCTGGAATTTTACCCCAAAATAAGTGGAATTTCTCAGTTTTGCCGAAAAATAAGGAGAATTTCTCCTTTTTGCCCCAACATATAGGGAATTTCTTCCTTTATGCCCCACAATTAGGGGAATTTCTGCAATTTTGCTACAAAATATGGGGAATTTCTGCCTTTTTGCCCAAAAATACGAAGAATGCATACATTTTTTCCTTAAAAAAGGGAAATTTCCTCATTATTGCTCCAAAATAAGGGGAATTTCTGCTTTTTTGCCTCTAAATAAGTCGAATGTCTGTTTTTTTCCTTTAAAACAAAGAGAATTTCTGTCTATTTTGCCCCAAAATAAGGAAAAATTCTGACTTATTACCCTGACATAAGTGAAATTTCTGCAATTTTGCCCCAAAATAAGAAAAATTTCTGCCTTTTTGCCCACAAATAAGGGGAATTTCAGCCTTTTTATTTTAAAATAAGGGGAATTTCTGCATTTTTGCCACAAAATATTAGAAATTTCTGCCTTTTTGCCAAAAATAAGGAAAATTTCTGCCTTTTTTCCCTGAAATAAGTGAAATTTCTATAATTTTGCCCGAAAATAAGTCAAATTTCTTCCTTTTTGCCCCCAAATAAGGGGAATTTCAGCCTTTTTACCTCAAAATAAGGGGAATTTCTGCATTTTTGCCCCAAAATATGGGAAATTTCTGCCTTTTTGCCCCAAAATAAAAAAATTTCTGCAATTTTGTAGCAAAATAATATGAATTTCTGCCTTTTTGACCCCAAATAAGAAAATTTCTGCATTTTTTTTTCTGCAATAAGTGAAATTCCTGCAATTTTGCCCCAAAATAAGTGAAATTTCTGCAATTTTGCCCCAAAATATGTGAAATTTCTGAAATTTTTTTCCGAAAATATGTGGAATTTCTGAATTTTGCCCTAAAATAAGGAGAATTTCTGACTTTTTGCCCCAACATATAGGGAATTTCTGCCTTTTTGCCCCACAATTAGGAGAATTTCTGCAATTTTGCTCCAAAATAAGGGAAATTTTTTCTTTTTTGCCTCTAAATAAGTGGAATTTCTGTCTTTTTCCCCCAAAACAAAGGGAATTTCTGTCTTTTTTACCCCAAATTAAGGAAAATTTCTGACTTATTACCCTGTAATAAGTGAAATTTCTGCAATTTTGCCACAAAATAAGGGAAAATTCTGCCTTTTTGCCCCCAAATAAGGGAAATTTCAGCCTTTTTACCTCAAAATAAGAGGAATTTCTGCATTTTTGCCACAAAATATTAGAAATGTCTGCCTTTTTGCCCCAAAATAAGGAAAATTTCTGCCTTTTTTCCCTGAAATAAGTGAAATTTCTGAAATTTTGCCCCAAAATAAGTGAAATTTCTGCAATTTTGCCCAAAATATGGGAAATTTCTGGAATTTTGCCACAAAATAAGTGGAATTTCTTAGTTTTGCCCAAAAATAAGGAGAATTTCTTCTTTTTGTTCTAACATATAGGGAATTTCTGCCTTTTTGCCCTACAATTAGGGGAATTTTTGCAATTTTGCTCCAAAATATGGGGAATTTCTGCCTTTTTGCCCGAAAATAAGAAGAATGCATACCTGTTTTGCCATAAAAAAAGGAATTTTCTTCATTTTTGCTCAAAAATAAGGTAAATATCTCTCTTTTTGCCTCTAAATAAGTGGAATTTCTGTCATTTTCCCTCAAAACAAAGGGAATTCCAGTCTTTTTTGCCCCAAAATAAGGAAAATTTCTCACTTATTACCCTGAAATAGGTGAAATTTCTGCAATTTTGCCCCAAAATAATGGAAATTTCTGACTTTTTGCCCCAAAATAAGGGGAATTTCAGACTTTTTACCTCAAAATAAGGGGAATTTCTGCATTTTTGCCACAAAATATTAGGAATTTCTGCGTTTTTGCCACAAAATATGGAAAATTTCTGCCTTTTTTCCCTGAAATAAGTGAAATTTCTGCACTTTTGCCCCAAAATAAGTGAAATTTCTGCAATTTTGCCCCAAAATAAGGGAAATTTCTTGAATTTTTCCCCAAAATAAGTGGAATTGCTTAGTTTTGCCCCAAAATAAGGAGAATTTCTGTCTTTTTGCCCCAACATAAAGGGATTTATGCCTTTTTGCCCCACAATTAGGGGAATTTCTTCAATTTTGCTCCAAAATACGGGGAATATCTGCCTTTTTGCCTGAAAATAAGAAGAATGCATAACTTTTTGCCATAAAAAAGGGAAATTTCTTCATTATTGCTCCAAAATAAGGGTCATTTCTGCTTTTTTTCCTCTAAATAAGTGGAATTTCTGTCTTTTTCCCCCAAAACAAGGGGAATTTCTGTCTTTTTTGCCCCAAAATAAGGAAAATTTCTGACTTATTACCCTGAAATAAGTGAAATTTCTGCAATTTTGCCCCAAAATAAGTGAAATTTCTGCAATTTTGCCCCAAAATATGTGAAATTTCTCAAATTTTCCCCAAATATAAGTGGAATTTCTGAGTTTTGCCCAAAAATAAGGAGAATTTCTGTCTTTTTGCCCCAACATATAGGGAATTTCTGCCTTTTTGCCCCACAATTAGGGGAATTTCGGCAATTTTGCTCCAAAATAAGGAGAATTTCTGCTTTTTTGCCTCTAAATAAGTAAAATTTCTGTCTTTTTCCCCCAAAACAAAGGAAATTTCTGTATTTTTTCCCCAAAATAAGGAAAATTTCTAGCTTATTACCATGAAATAAGTGAAATTTCTGCAATTTAGACCCAAAATAAGAGAAATTTTGCCCTTTTGCCCTCAAATAAGGGGAATTTCAGCCTTTTTACCTCAAAATAAAGGGGAATTTCTGCATATTTGCCCCAAAATAAGGAAAATTTCTGCCTTTTTGCCCCAAAATAAGAAAAATTTATGCAATTTTGTACCAAAATAAAAGAAATTTCTGCCTTTTTGCCCCAAAATAAGAAAATTTCTGCTTTTTTTCCTGAAATAAGTGAAATTTCTGCAATTTTGCCCAAAAATAAGTAAAAATTCTGAGTTTTGCCTTAAAATAAGGAGAATTTCTGTCTTTTTGCCCCAACATATAGGGAATTTCTGCCATTTTACCCAACAATTAGGGGAATTTCTGCAATTTTGCTCCAAAATACGGGGAAATTCTGCCTTTTTGCCCGAAAATAAGAAGAATGCATAACTTTTTGACATAAAAAAGGGAAATTTCTTCATTTTTGCTCCATATTAAGGAGAATTTCTGCTTTTTTGCCTCTAAATAATTGGAATTTCTGTATTTTTCCCCCAAAACAAAGGGAATTTCTGTCTTTTTTGCCCCCAAATCAGGAAAATTTCTGACTTATTTCCCTGAAATAAGTGAAATTTTTGCAATTTTGCCCCAAAATAAGGGAAAATTCTGCCTTTTGCCCCAAAATAAGGGGAATTTCAGCATTTTTACCTCAAAATAAAGGGAATTTCTGAATTTTTGCCACAAAATATTAGGAATTTCTGCATTTTTGCCCCAAAATAAGTAAAATTTCTTCCTTTTTTCCTTGAAATAAGTGAAATTTCTGCAATTTTGCACCAAAATAAGTGAAATTTCTGCAATTTTTCCCAAAATAAGTGGAATTTCTGAGTTTTGCCCCAAAATAAGAAGAATTTCTTCTTTTTGCCCTAACATATAGGGAATTTCTGCCTTTTTGCCCTACATTTAGGGGAATTTCTGCAATTTTGCCCCAAAATAAGGGAAAATTCTGCCTTTTTGCCCCCAAATAAGGGGAATTTCAGCCTTTTTACCTCAAAATAAAAGGATTTTCTGCATTTTTGCTACAAAATATTAGGAATTTCTGCATTTTTGCCCCAAAATAAAGAAAATTTCTGCCTTTTTTCCCTGAAATAAGTGAAATTTGTGCAATTTTGCCCCAAAAATAAGGGAAATTTCTGAAATTTTGCCTCAAAATAAGTGGAATTTCTGAGTTTTGCCCCAAAATAAGGAGAATTTCTTCTTTTTGCCCTAACATATAGGGAATTTCTGCCTTTTTGCCTTTCAATTAGGGGAATTTCTGCAATTTTGCTCCAAAATACGGGGAATTATTGCGTTTTTGCCCGAAAATAAGAAGAGTGCATAACTTTTTGCCATAAAAAAGGGAAATTTCTTCATTTTTGCTCCATATTAAGGGGAATTTCTGCTTTTTTGCCTGTAAATAAGTGGAATTTCTGTCTTTTTCCCCAAAAACAAAGGGAATTTCTGTTTTTTTGCCCCAAAATAAGGAAAATTTCTGACTTATTACCCTGAAATAAGTGAAATTTCTGCAATTTTGCCCCAAAATAAGAGAAAATTCTGCCTTTTTGCCCCCAAATAAGGGGAATTTCATTCTTTTTACCTCAAAATAAGGGGAATTTCTGCCTTTTTGCCACAAAATACTAGGAATTTCTGCATTTTTGCCCCAAAATAAGGAAAATATCTGCCTTTTTTTCCCTGAAATAATTGAAATTTCTGCAATTTTGCCCCAAAATAAGTGAAATTTCTGCAATTTTGCCCCAAAATAAGTGGAATTTCTGAGTTTTGCTCCAAAATAAGGAGAATTTCTTCTTTTTGCCCTAACATATAGGGAATTTCTGCCTTTTTGCCCTACAATTAGGGGAATTTCTGCAATTTTGCCCCAAAATAAGGGAAAATTCTGCCTTTTTGCCCCCAAATAAGGGGAATTTCAGCCTTTTTACCTCAAAATAAGAAGAATTTCTGCATTTTTGCCACAAAATATTAGGAGTTTCTGCATTTTTGCCCCAAAATAAGAAAATTTCTGACTTTTTTCCCTGAAATAAGTGAAATTTCTGCAACTTTGCCCCAAAATAAGGGAAATTTCTGGAATTTTGGTGCAAAATAAGTGGAATTTCTGAGTTTTGCCCCAAAATAAGGAGAATTTCTTTATTTGCCCTAACATATAAAGAATATCTTCCTTTTTGCCCTACAATTAGGGGAATTTCTGCAATTTTGCTCCAAAATAAGTGAAATTTTTGCCTTTTTGCCCAAAAATAAGAAGAATGCATACCTTTTTGCCATAAAAAATGGAAATTTATTCATTTTTGCTCCAAAATAAGGAAAATTTCTGCTTTTTTGCCTCTAAATAAGTGGAATTTCTGTCTTTTTCCTCCAAAAAGAAGAAAATTCCTGTATTTTTTGTTCCAAAATAAGGAAAATTTCTGACTTATTACCCTGAAATAAGTGAAATTTCGGCAATTTTGCCCCAAAAATAATGGAAATTTCTGCCTTTTTGCCCAAAAATAAGGGGAATTTCAGCCTTTTTACCTCAAAATAAGGGGAATTTCTGCATTTTTGCCACAAAACATTAGGAATTTCTGCGTTTTTGTTCCAAAATAAGGAAAATTTCTGCCTTTTTGCCCCAAAATAAAGAAAATTTTTGCCTTTTTTTTTAAATGAGTGAAATTTCTGCAATTTTGCGCCAAAATAAGTGAAATTTCCGCAATTTTGCCCCAAAATAAGGGAAATTTCTGGAATTTTACCCCAAAATAAGTGGAATTTCTCAGTTTTGCCGAAAAATAAGGAGAATTTCTCTCTTTTTGCCCCAACATATAGGGAATTTCTTCCTTTTTGCCCCACAATTAGGGGAATTTCTGCAATTTTGCTACAAAATATGGGGAATTTCTGCCTTTTTGCCCAAAAATAAGAAGAATGCATACATTTTTGCCTTAAAAAAGGGAAATTTCCTCATTATTGCTCCAAAATAAGGGGAATTTCTGCTTTTTTGCCTCTAAATAAGTCGAATGTCTGTTTTTTTCCTTTAAAACAAAGAGAATTTCTGTCTTTTTTGCCCCAAAATAAGGAAAAATTCTGACTTATTACCCTGACATTAGTGAAATTTCTGCAATTTTGCCCCAAAATAAGAAAAATTTCTGCCTTTTTACCCACAAATAAGGGGAATTTCAGCCTTTTTACCTTAAAATAAGAGGAATTTCTGCATTTTTGCCAAAAAATATTAGAAATTTCTGCCTTTTTGCCAAAAATAAGGAAAATTTCTGCCTTTTTTTCCTGAAATAAGTGAAATTTCTATAATTTTGCCCGAAAATAAGTCAAATTTCTTCCTTTTTGACCCCAAATAGGGGGAATTTCAGCCTTTTTACCTCAAAATAAGGGCAATTTCTGCATTTTTGCCCCAAAATATGGGATATTTCTGCCTTTTTGCCCCAAAATAAAAAAATTTCTGCAATTTTGTAGCAAAATAAGAGAAATTTCTGCCTTTTTGACCCCAAATAAGAAAATTTCTGCATTTTTTTCTGCAATAAGTGAAATTTCTGCAATTTTGCCCCAAAATAAGTGAAATTTCTGCAATTTTGCCCCAAAATATGTGAAATTTCTGAAATTTTCCCCAAAAATAAGTGGAATTTCTGAGTTTTGCCCCAAAATAAAAAGAATTTCTGTCTTTTTGCCCATACATATAGGGAATTTCTGCCTTTTTGCCCACATTTAGAAGAATTTCTGCAATTTTGCTCCAAAATATGGGGAATTTCTGCTTTTTTGCCTCTAAATAAGTGGATTTCTGTGTTTTTCTCACAAAACAAAAGGAATTTCTGTATTTTTCCCCAAAATAAAGAAAATTTCTGACTTATTACCCTGAAATATGTGAAATTTCTGCAATTTTGCCCCAAAATAAGGGAAATTTTTGCCTTTTTGCCCCCAAATAAAAGGAATTTCAGCCTTTTTACCACAAAATAAGGGGAATTTCAGCATATTTGCCCCAAAATAAGGGAAATTTCTGCTTTTTTGCCCCAAAATAAAAAAAATTTCTTCAATTTTGTACCAAAATAAAAGAAATTTCTGCCTTTTTGCCCCAAAATAAGAAAATTTCTGCTTTTTTTTCCTGAAATAAGTGAAATTTCTGCAATTTTACCCCAAAATAAGTGAAATTTCTGAGTTTTGCCTTAAAATAAGGAGAATTTCTCTCTTTTTGCCCCAACATATAGGCAATTTCTGCCTTTTTACCTCACAATTAGGGGAATTTCTGCAATTTTGCTCCAAAATATGGGGAATTTCTGCCTTTTTGCCCGAAAATAAGAAGAATGCATAACTTTTTTCCATAAAAAAGTGAAATTTCTTCATTTTTGCTCCATATTAAGGGGAATTTCTGTTTTTTGCCTCTAAATAAGTGGAATTTCTGTCTTTTTCCCACAAAACAAAGGGAATTTCTGTATTTTTGGCCCAAAATAAAGAAAATTTCTGACTTATTACATTGAATTAAGTGAAATTTCTGCAATTTTGCACCAAAATAAGGGAAAATTCTGCCTTTTTGCCCACAAATAAGGGGAATTTCAGACTTTTTACCTCAAAATAAGGGGAATTTCTGCATTTTTGCCACAAAATATTAGGAATTTCTGCATTTTTGCCTCAAAATAAGGAAAATTTCTGCCTTTTTTCCCTAAAATAAGTGAAATTTCTGCAATTTTGCCTCAAAATAAGTGAAATTTCTACAATTTTGCCCCAAAGTAAGGGAAATTTCTGGAATTTTGTCCCAAAATAAGTGGAATTTCTGAGTTTTTCCCCAAAATAAGGAGAATTTCTTATTTTTGCCCTAAAATATAGGGAATTTCTGCCTATTTGCCCCACAATTAGGGGAATTTCTGCAATTTTGCTCCAAAATACAAGGAATTTCTGCCTTTTTGCCCCCAAATAATGGGAATTTCAGCCTTTTTACCTCAAAATAAAAGAAATTTATTCATATTTGCTCCAAAATAAGGGGAATTACTGCTTTTTTGCCTCTAAATAAGTGGAATTTCTGTCTTTTTCCCCCAAAACAAAGGGAATTTCTGTATTTTTTGCCCCAAAATAAGGAAAATTTTTGACTTATTACCCTTAAATAAGTGAAATTTCTGCAATTTTGCCCCAAAATAAGGGAAATTTCTGCCTTTTTGCCCCCAAATAAGGGGAATTTCAGGCTTTTTACCTCAAAATAAGGGGAATTTCTGCATTTTTGCCACAAAATATTAGGAATTTCTGCATTTTTGCCTAAAAAAAGGAAAATTTTTGCCTTTTTTCCCTGAAATAAGTGAAATTTCTGCAATTTTGCCCCAAAATAAGTGAAATTTCTGCCTTTTTGCCCCCAAATAAAGGGAAATTCAGACTTTATACCTCAAAATAAAAGAAATTTCTGTATTTTTGCCCCAAAATATGGGAAATTTTTGTCTTTTTGCCCCAAAATAAAAAAAAAATCTGCAATTTTGTACAAAACTAATAGAAATTTTTGCCTTTTTGCCCCCAAATAAGAAAATTTCTGCTTTTTTTCTGAAATAAGTGAAATTTTTGCAATTTTGTCCCAAAATAAGTGAAATTTCAGCAATTTTGCCCCAAAATAAGTGAAATTTCTGGATATTTGCCCAAAAATAAGTGGAATTTCTAAGTTTTGCTCCAAAATTGGATTATTTCTGTCTTTTTGCCCCAACATATAGGGAATTTCTGCCTTTTTGCCCCACATTTAGGGGAATTTCTGCAATTTTGCTCCAAAATAAGGGAAATTTCTGCCTTTTTGCCACTAAATAAGTGGAATTTCTGACTTTTTCCACAAAAACAAAGGGAATTTCTGTGCTTTTTGCCACAAAATAAGAAAAATTTCTGCCTTTTCCCTGAAATAACTTAAATTTCTGCAATTTTGCCCGAAAATAAGGGAAAATTCTGCCTTTTTGCCCCCAAATAAGGGGAATTTCAGCCTTTTTACCTCAAAATAAGGGGAATTTCTTCATTTTTGCCGCAAAATATGGGAAATTTCTGCCTCTTTACCCAAAATAAGAAAAATTTCTGCAATTTTGTACCAAAATAATAGAAATTTCTGCCTTTTTGCCACCAAATAAGAAAATTTCTGCTTTTTCTTTTCTGAAATAAGTGAAATTTCTGCAATTTTGCCCAAAAACAATTTAAATGTCTGCAATTTTGCCCCAAAATAAGTGAAATTTCTGGATTTTTGCCCAAAAATAAGTGGAATTTGTGAGTTTTGCCCCAAAATATGGATTATTTTTGTCTTTTTGCCCCAACATATAGGGAATTTCTGCCTTTTTGCCCCACAATTAGTGGAATTTCTACAATTTTGCTACAAAATACAGGGAATTTCTGCCATTTTGCCCAAAAATAAGAGGAATGCATACTTTTTTGCCATAAAGAAGTGGAATTTCTGCTTTTTTGCCTCTAAATAAGTGGAATTTCAGTCTTTTTCCCCCAGAACAAATGGAATTTCTGTCTTTTTTGCCCCAAAATAAGGAAAATTTCTGACTAATTACCCTGAAATAAGTGAAATTTCTGCAATTTTGCCCCAAAGTAAGGGAAATTTCTGCCTTTTTGCTCCGAAATAAGGGGAATTTCACGATTTTACCTCAAAATAAGGGGGATTTCTGCATTTTTGCTGCAAAATATGGGAAATTTTTTAATTTTTGACCCAAAATAAGAAAATTTCTGCTTTTTTTATGAAATAAGTGAAATTTCTGCAATTTTGCCCCAAAATAATTGAAATTTCTGCAATTTTGACTCAAAATAAGGAAAATTTCTGGAATTTTGCCCCGAAATAGGTGGAATTTCTGTCTTTTGCCCCAAAATAAGGAGAATTTCTGTTTTTTTGCCCCACAATTAGGGAAATTTCTACAATTTTGCTTTAAAATATGGGCAATTTCTGCATTTCTGCCTGAAAATAAGAAGAATGCATACCTTTTTGCCATAAAAAAAGGGAAATTTCTTTATTTTTGCTCCAAAATAAAGAGAATTTCTGCTTTTTGGCCTCTAAATAAGTGGAATTTCTGTCTTTTTCCCCCAAAACAAAGGGAATTTGTGTCTTTTTTGCCCCAAAATAAGGAAAATTTCTGACTTATTACTCTGAAATAAGTGAAATTTCTGCAATTTTGCCCTAAAATAAGGGAAATTTCTGCCTTTTTGCCCCCAAATAAGGGGAATATCACCCTTTTTACCTCAAAATAAGAGGAATTTCTGCATTTTTGCTACAAAATATTAGGAATTTCTGCCTTTTTGCCCAAAAATAAGGAAAATTTCTGTTTTTTTCCCTGAAATAAGTGAAATTTCTGCAATTTTGCCCCAAAATAAGTGAAATTTCTGCAATTTTGCCCCAAAATAAGTGAAATTTCTGAATATTTGCCCACAAATAAGTGGAATTTCTGAGTTTTGCTCTAAAATAAGGATTATTTCTGTCTTTTTGCCCCAACATATAGAAAATTTCTGCCTTTTTGCCCCACATTTAAAGGAATTTCTGCAATTTTGCTCCAAAATAAGGGGAATTTCAGCTTTTGCCGCTAAATAAGTGGAATTTCTGTCTTTTTCCACAAAAACAAAAAAAATTTCTGTCTTATTTTCCCCAAAATTAAAAAAATTTCTGACTTATTACCCTGAAATAAGTGAAATTTCTGCAACTTTGCCCGAAAATATGGGAAAATTCTGCCTTTTTGCCCCCAAATATGGGAATTTCAGCCTTTTTACCTCAAAATAAGGGGAATTTCTGCATTTTTGCTGCAAAATATGGGATATTTCTGCCTTTTTGCCCCAAAATAAAAAAAATTTCTGCAATTTTGTACCAAAATAAAAGAAATTTCTGCCTTTTTGCCCCAAAATAAGAAAATTTCTGCTTTTTTCTGAAATAAGTGAAATTTCTGCAATTTTGCCCCAAAATAATTGAAATTTCTGCAATTTTGCCTCAAAATAAGGGAAATTTCTCGAATTTTGCCCCAAAATAAGTGGAATTTCTGTCTTTTGCCCCCAAATATGGAGAATTTCTGTCTTTTTGCCCCAATTAGGGGAATTTCTGCAATTTTGCTTTAAATACATGGAATTTCTGCTTTTTGCCTGAAAATAAGAAGAATGCATACCTTTTTTCCATAAAAAATGGAAATTTCTTCATTTTTGCCCCAAAATAAGAGGAATTTCTGCATTTTTACCTCAAAATAAGTGAAATTTCTGCCTTTTTACCCAAAAATAAACAGAATTTCTGTCTTTTTGCCCTAAAATAAAAGGAATTTTTGAATTATGCCCTGAAATACGTGAAATTTCTGCAATTTTGCCCCAAAATAAAAGAAATTTCCGCCTTTTTGCCAGAAAATAAGGGGAATTTCTGTCTTATTGCCACAAAATAAGGGAAATTTCTGCCTTTATGCCCCCAAATAAGGGGAATTTCTGCCTTTTTACCTCAAAATATGGGGAATTTCTGCATATTTGCCACAAAATATTAAGAATTTCTGACATTGTGCCCCAAAATACGAAAAATTTCTGCCTTTTTTCCCTGAATTAAGTGAAATTTCTACAATATTGCCCCAAAATAAGGGAAATTTCTGTAATTTAGCCCCAAAATAAAAGGAATTTCTGAGTTTTGCCCCAAAGTAAGGAGAATTTCTGTATTTTTGCCCCAACATATAGGGGATTTGTGCATTTTTGCCCCACAATTAGGGGAATTTCTGCATTTTTGCCCCAAAATATGGGAAATTTCTGGCTTTTTGCCCGAAATAAGAAAAATTTCTGCAATTTTGTACCAAAATCAAAAAAATTTCTGCCTTTTTGCCCCAAAACAAGAAAATTTCTGCTCTTTTTTCTGAAATAAGTGAAATTTCTTCAAATTTACCCCAAAATAAGTGAAATTTCTACAATTATGCCCAAAAATAAGGGAAATTTTTGGAATTTTGCCCTAAAGTAAGTGGATTTTCTGAGTTTTGCCCCAAAATAAGGAGAATTTCTGTCTTTTTGCACCAACATATAGGGTATTTCTTTTTTTTTGCCCCACAATTAGGGGAATTTCTGCAATTTTGCTCCAAAATACGGGGAATTTCTGCCTTTTTGCCCGAAAATAAGAAGAATGCATACCTTTTTTCCATAAAAAAG
Source organism: Micromys minutus (assembly GCF_963924665.1). Taxonomy (NCBI): domain Eukaryota; kingdom Metazoa; phylum Chordata; class Mammalia; order Rodentia; family Muridae; genus Micromys; species Micromys minutus. The sequence goes on from NW_027667727.1 coordinate 1,716,034, forward strand.
GGAAATTTCTTCATTTTTGCTCCAAAATAAGGGGAATTTCTGTTTTTTTACCTCTAAATAATTGGAATTTCTGTCTTTTGTCCCCCAAACAAATGGAATTCCTGTTTTTTTGCCACAAAATAAGGAAAATTTCTGATTTATTACCCTGAAATACGTGAAATTTCTGCAATTTTGCCCCAAAATAAGGGAAATTTCTGCCTTTTTGCCTCCAAATAAGGGGAATTTCAGCCTTTTTACCTCAAAATAAGGGGAATTTCTGCATTTTTGCCACAAAATATTAAGAATTTCTGCCTTTTTGCCCCAAATTAAGGAAAATTTCTGCCGTTTTTCCCTGAAATAAGTGAAATTTCTGCAATTTTGCCCCAAAATAAGTCAAATTTCTGCAATTTTGCCCTAAAAAAAGGGAAATTTTTGGAATTTGGCCCCAAAATAAGTGGAATTTCTGAGTTTTGCCCCAAAATGAGGAGAATTTCTTTATTTTTGCCCTACAATATAGGGAATTTCTGCCTTATTTCTCCACAATTAGGACAATTTCTGCAATTTTGCTCCAAAATAAAGGAAATTTCTGCTTTTTAGCCTGGAAATAAGTGGAATGTATAACTTCTGCCACAAAAAGGAAATTTCTTCATTTTTGCTTGAAAATAAAAAGAATTTCTGCTTTTTTACCTCTAAAAAAGTGGAATTTCTGTATTTTTCCCCCCAAAAAAAGAGAATATCTGTTTTTTTTTGCCACAAAATAAGATAAATTTCTGACTTATTACCCTGAAATAATTGAAATTTCTGCAATTTTGCCCCAAAATAAGGGGAATTTCTGCTTTTTGCCTATAAATAAGTAGAATTTCTGTCTTTTCCTTCCAAAACAAAGAGAATTTCTGTCCATTTGCCCCAAAATAATAAAAATTTCTTACTTATTACCCTGAAATAAGTGAAATTTCTGCAATTTTGCACCAAAATAAAAAAAAATTTTGCCTTTTTGCCCCAAAATAAAGGGAATTTCAGCCTTTTTACCTCAAAATAATGGGAATTTCTGCATTTTTGCCCCAAAATATAGGAAATTTCTGCCTGTTTGCCCCAAAATAAAAAAATTTCTGCAATTTTGTACCAAAATAAAAGAAATTTCTGCCTTTTTGCCCCAAAATAAGAAAATTTCTGCTTATTTTTCTGAAATAAGTGAAATTTCTGCAATTTTGCTCCAAAATAAGTGAAATTTCTGGAATTTTGCCCAAAAATAAGGGAAATTTCTGGAATTTTGCCTCAAAATAAGTGGAATTTCTGTTTTGCCCCAAAATAAGGAGAATTTCTGTCTTTTTGCCCCAACATATAGGAAATTTCTGCCTTTTTGCCCAACAATTAGGGAAATTTCTGCAATTTTGCTCCAAAATACAAGGAATTTCTGCTTTTTTGCCCGAAAATAAGTAGAATGCATATATTTTTGCCATAAAAAAGGAAAATTTCTGCAATTTTGCTCCAAAATAAGGGGAATTTCTGTTTTTATGCCTATAAATATGTGGAATTTCTGTCTTTTTCCCCCAAAACAAAGGGATTTTCTGTCTTTCTTGCCCCAAAATAAGGAAAATTTCTGCATTATTACACTGAAATAAGTGAAATTTCTGCAATTTTGCCCCAAAATAAGAGAAATTTCTGACTTTTTGCCCGCAAATAAGGGGAATTTCAGGATTTTACCTCAAAATAAGGGGAATTTCTGCATTTTTGCCACAAAATATTAAGAATTTCTGAGTTTTTGCCCCAAAATAAAGAAAATTTCTGCCTTTTTTCCCTGAAACAAGTGAAATTTCTGCAATTTTGCCCTAAAATAAGTGAAATTTCTGCAATTTTGCCCAAAAATAAGGGAAAATTCTGCAATTTTGCCCCAAAATAAGTGGAATTTCTGAGTTTTGCCCCAAAATAAGGAGAATTTCTGTCTTTTTACCCTAACATATAGGGAATTTCTGCCTTTTTGCCCCACAATTAGGGGAATTTTTGCAATTTTGCTCCAATATACGGTGAATTTCTGCCTTTTTGCCCGAAAATAAGAATAATGCATACCTTTTTGCCATAAAAAAGAGAAATTTCTTCATTTTTGCTCCAAAATAAGGGGAATTTCTGCTTTTTTGTCTCTAAATAAGTGGAATTTCTGTTTTTACTTTGAAAGAAAGGGAATTCCTGTCTTTTTTGCCCCAAAATAAGGAAAATTTCTGACTTATTACCCTGAAATAAGTGAAATTTCTGCAATTTTGCTGCAAAATAAGGAAAATTTCTGCCTTTTTGCCCCAAAATAAGAGGAATTTCAGCCTATTTACCTCAAAATAAGGGGAATTTCAGCATTTTTCCCACAAATTTTAGGAATTTCTGAATTTTTGCCCCAAAATAAGAAAATTTCTGCTTTTTTTTTTTTAATAAGTAAAATTTCTGAAATTTTGCCCCAAAATAAGTGAAATTTCTCTAATTTTCCCTTAAAATAAGGGAAATTCCTGGAATTTTGCCCCAAAATAAGTGGAATTTCTGCGTTTTGCCCCAAAATAAGAAGAATTTCTGTCTTTTAGCCCCAACATATAGGGAATTTCTGCCTTTTGCCCCACAACTAGGGGAATTTCTGCAATTCTGCTCCAAAATACGGGGAATTTCTGCCTATTTGCCCGAAAATAAGAAGAATGCATAGCTTTTTGCCATAAAAAAGTAAAATTTCTTCATTTTTGCTCCAAAATAAGGGGAAATTCTGCTTTTTGCCTCTAAATAAGTGGAATTTCTGTATTTTTCCCCCAAAACAAAGGAAATTTCTGTCTTTTTTGCCCCAAAATAAGGAAACTTTCTGACTTGTTACCCTGAAATAAGTGAAATTTTTGCAATTTTGCCACGAAATAAGGGAAATTTATGCATTTTTGCCCCCAAATAAGGGGAATTTCAGCCTTTTTACCTCAAAATAAGGGGAATTTCTGCATTTTTGCCACAAAATATTAGGAATTTCTGCCTTTTTGCCCCAAAATAAGGAAAATTTCTGCCTTTTTTCCCTGAAATAAGTGAAAATTCTGCAATTTTGCCCCAAAATATGTGAAATTTCTGCCTTTTTGCCCCCAAATAAGGGGAATTTCAGCATTTTTACCTCAAAATAAGGGGAATTTCTGCATTTTTCCCCAAAAATATGGGAAATTTCTGCCTTTTTGCCTCAAAATAAGAAAAATTTTTGCAATTTTGTACCAAAATAAAAGAAATTTCTGCCTATTTGTTTCCAAATAAGAAAATTTCTGCTTTTTTTTCTGAAATAAGTGAAATTTCTGCAATTTTGCCCCAAAATAAGTGAAATTTCTGCAATTTTGCCTTAAAATAGGTGAAATTTCTGGAATTTTGCCCCAAAATAAGTAGAGTTTTGAGTTTTGCCCCAAAATAAAGAGAATTTCTGTCTTTTTGCCCCAACATATAGGAAATTTCTGCCTTTTTGCCCCACAATTAGGGGAATTTCTGCAATTTTGCTCCAAAATACGGTGAATTTCTACTTTTTAGCCCGAAAATAAGGGGAATGTATACCTTTTGCCACAAAAAAAGAAATTTCTTCATTTTTGCCCCCAAATAAGAGGAATTTCTGACTTTTCACCTCAAAATAAGTGAAATTTCTGCCTTTTTACCCAAAAATAAACAGAATTTCTGTCTTTTTGCCCCAAAATTAAAGGAATTTTTGAATTATGCGCTGAAATAAGTGAAATTTCTGCAATTTTGCCCCAAAATAAATGAAATTTCCGCCTTTTTGCGACAAAATAAGGGGAATTTCTGTCTTTTTGCCACAAATTAAGGGAAATTTCTGCCTTTATGCTCCCAAATAAGGGGAATTTCAGCCTTTTTACCTCAAAATATGGGGAATTTCTCCCTTTTTGCCACAAAATATTAAGAATTTCTGACATGTGCTCCAAAATACGAAAAAATTCTGCATTTTTTCCCTGAAATTCGTGAAATTTCTGCAATTTTGCCCCAAAATAAGGGAAATTTCTGCAATTTTGCCCCAAAAATATAGGAATTTCTGAGTTTTGCCCCAAAGTAAGGAGAATTTCTGTCTTTTTGCCCCAAGATATAGAGAATTTCTGAATTTTTGCCCCACAATTAGGGAAATTTCTGCCTTTTTGGCCCAAAATAAGAAAATTTCTGCTTTTTTTCTGAAATAAGTGAAATTTCTGCAATTTTGCCCCAAAATAAGTGAAATTTCTGCAATTTTGCCCCAAAATAAGGGAAATTTCTGGAATTTTGCCCCAAAATAAGTGGAGTTTCTGAGTTTTGCCCCAAAATAAAGAGAATTTCTGTATTTTTGCCCCAACATATAGGAAATTTCTGCCTTTTTGCCCCACAATTAGGGGAATTTCTACAATTTTGCTCAAAATACGGCGAATTTCTACTTTTTATCCCGAAAATAAGGGTAATGTATACCTTTTGCCACAAAAAAAGAAATTTTTTCATTTTTGCTTCAAAATAAGAGGAATTTCTGCCTTTTTACCTCAAAATAAGTGAAATTTCTGCCTTTTTACCCAAAAATAAACGAAATTTCTGTTTTTTTGCCCCAAAATAAAAGTAATTTTTGAATTATGCCCTGAAATAAGTGAAATTTCTGAAATTTTGCCCCAAAATAAATGAAATTTCCACATTTTTGCAACAAAATAAGGGGATTTTCTGTCTTTATGCCACAAAATAAGGGAAATTTCTGCCTTTATGCTTCCAAATAAGGGGAATTTCAGCCTTTTTACCTCAAAATATGGGGAATTTCTGCATTTTTGCCACAAAATATTAAGAATTTCTGCCATTGTGCTACAAAATACGAAAAATTTCTGCCTTTTTTCCCTGAAATTAGTGAAATTTCTGCAATTTTGCCCAAAATAAGGGAAATTTCTGCAATTAAGCACCAAAATAATAGGAATTTCTGAGTTTTGCCCCAAAGTAAAGAAAATTTCTGTCTTTTTGCCCCAAAATATGGGAAATTTCTTCCTTTTTGCCCAAATATAAGAAAAATTTCTGCAATTTTGTACCAAAATAAAAGAAACTTCTGACTTTTTGCCCCAAAATTAGAAAATTTCTGCTTTTTTTCTGAAATAAGTGAAATTTCTGCAATTTTGCTCCAAAATAAGTGAAATTTCTGGAATTTTGCCTCAAAATAAGTGGAATTTCTGTTTTGCCCCAAAATAAGGAGAATTTCTGTCTTTTTGCCCCAACATATAGGAAATTTCTGCCTATTTGCCCAACAATTAGGGGAATTTCTGCAATTTTACTCCAAAATACAAGGAATTTCTGCTTTTTTGCCCGAAAATAAGTAGAATGCATACCTTTTTGCAATAAAAAAGGAAAATTTCTGCAATTTTGCTCCAAAATAAGGGGAATTTCTGCTTTTATGCCTCTAAATATGTGGAATTTCTGTCTTTTTCCCCCAAAACAAAGGGAATTTCTGTCTTTCTTGCCCCAAAATAAGGAAAATTTCTGCATTATTACACTGAAATAAGTGAAATTTCTGCAATTTTGCCCCAAAATAAGAGAAATTTCTGACTTTTTGAACCCAATAAGGGGAATTTCAGGATTTTACCTCAAAATAAGGGGAATTTCTGCATTTTTGCCACAAAATATTAAGAATTTCTGCGTTTTTGCCCCAAAATAAGGAAAATTTCTGCCTTTTTTCCTGAAACAAGTGAAATTTCTGCAATTTTGCCCTAAAATAAGTGAAATTTCTGCAATTTTGCCCAAAAATAAGGGAAAATTCTGCAATTTTGCCCCAAAATAAGTGGAATTTCTGAGTTTTGCCCCAAAATAAGGAGAATTTCTGTCTTTTTACCCTAACATATAGGGAATTTCTGCCTTTTTGCCCCACAATTAGGGGAATTTTTGCAAATTTGCTCCAAAATACGGTGAATTTCTGCCTTTTTTCACGAAAATAAGAATAATGCATACCTTTTTGCCATAAAAAAGAGAAATTTCTTCATTTTTGCTCCAAAATAAGGGGAATTTCTGCTTTTTTGTCTCTAAATAAGTGGAATTTCTGTCTTTTACCTTGAAAAAAAGAGAATTCCTGTCTTTTTTGCCCCAAAATAAGGAAAATTTCTGACTTACTACCCTGAAATAAGTGAAATTTCTGCAATTTTGCTGCAAAATAAGGAAAATTTCTGCCCTTTTGCCCCAAAATAAGTGGAATTTCAGCCTATTTACCTCAAAATAAGGGGAATTTCTGCATTTTTGCCACAAATTTTAGGAATTTCTGCCTTTTTGCCCCAAAATAAGAAAATTTCTGCTTTTTTTTCTGAAATAAGTAAAATTTCTGAAATTTTGCCCCAAAATAAGTGAAATTTCTCTAATTTTCCCTTAAAATAAGGGAAATTCCTGGAATTTTGCCCCAAAATAAGTGGAATTTCTGCGTTTTGCCCCAAAATAAGAAGAATTTCTGTCTTTTTGCCCCAACATATAGGGAATTTCTGCCTTTTGCCCCACAATTAGGGGAATTTCTGCAATTCTGCTCCAAAATACGGGGAATTTCTGCCTATTTGCCCGAAAATAATAAGAATGCATACCTTTTTGCCATAAAAAAGGAAAATTTCTTCATTTTTGCTCCAAAATAAGAAGAATTTCTGCATTTTTGCCTCTAAATAAGTGGAATTTCTGTATTTTTCCCCCAAAACAAAGGAAATTTCTGTCTTTTTTGCCCCAAAATAAGGAAACTTTCTGACTTGTTACCCTGAAATAAGTGAAATTTTTGCAATTTTGCCACGAAATAAGGGAAATTTATGCATTTTTGCCCCCAAATAAGGGGAATTTCAGCCTTTTTACCTCAAAATAAAAGGAATTCTGCATTTTTGCCACAAAATATTAGGAATTTCTGCCTTTTTGCCCCAAAATAAGGAAAATTTCTGCCTTTTTTCCCTGAAATAAGTGAAAATTCTGCAATTTTGCCCCAAAATATGTGAAATTTCTGCCTTTTTGCCCCCAAATAAGGGGAATTTCAGCATTTTTACCTCAAAATAAGGGGAATTTCTGCATTTTTCCCCAAAAATATGGGAAATTTCTGCCTTTTTGCCTCAAAATAAGAAAAATTTTTGCAATTTTGTACCAAAATAAAAGAAATTTCTGCCTATTTGTTTCCAAATAAGAAAATTTCTGCTTTTTTTTCTGAAATAAGTGAAATTTCTGCAATTTTGCCCCAAAATAAGTGAAATTTCTGCAATTTTGCCCCAAAATAGGTGAAATTTCTGGAATTTTGCCCCAAAATAAGTAGAGTTTTGAGTTTTGCCCCAAAATAAAGAGAATTTCTGTCTTTTTGCCCCAACATATAGGAAATTTCTGCCTTTTTGCCCCACAATTAGGGGAATTTCTGCAATTTTGCTCCAAAATACGGTGAATTTCTACTTTTTAGCCCGAAAATAAGGGGAATGTATACCTTTTGCCACAAAAAAAAAGAAATTTCTTCATTTTTGCCCCCAAATAAGAGGAATTTCTGACTCTTTACCTCAAAATAAGTGAAATTTCTGCCTTTTTACCCAAAAATAAACAGAATTTCTGTCTTTTTGCCCCAAAATTAAAGGAATTTTTGAATTATGCGCTGAAATAAGTGAAATTTCTGCAATTTTGCCCCAAAATAAATGAAATTTCTGCCTTTTTGCGACAAAATAAGGGGAATTTCTGTCTTTTTGCCACAAATTAAGGGAAATTTCTGCCTTTATGCTCCCAAATAAGGGGAATTTCAGCCTTTTTACCTCAAAATATGGGGAATTTCTCCCTTTTTGCCACAAAATATTAAGAATTTCTGACATGTGCTCCAAAATACGAAAAAATTCTGCATTTTTTCCCTGAAATTCGTGAAATTTCTGCAATTTTGCCCCAAAATAAGGGAAATTTCTGCAATTTTGCCCCAAAAATATAGGAATTTCTGAGTTTTGCCCCAAAGTAAGGAGAATTTCTGTCTTTTTGCCCCAAGATATAGAGAATTTCTGAATTTTTGCCCCACAATTAGGGAAATTTCTGCCTTTTTGGCCCAAAATAAGAAAATTTCTGCTTTTTTTCTGAAATAAGTGAAATTTCTGCAATTTTGCCCCAAAATAAGTGAAATTTCTGCAATTTTGCCCCAAAATAAGGGAAATTTCTGGAATTTTGCCCCAAAATAAGTGGAGTTTCTGAGTTTTGCCCAAAAATAAAGAGAATTTCTGTATTTTTGCCCCAACATATAGGAAATTTCTGCCTTTTTGCCCCACAATTAGGGGAATTTCTACAATTTTGCTCAAAATACGGCGAATTTCTACTTTTTATCCCGAAAATAAGGGTAATGTATACCTTTTGCCACAAAAAAAGAAATTTTTTCATTTTTGCTTCAAAATAAGAGGAATTTCTGCCTTTTTACCTCAAAATAAGTGAAATTTCTGCCTTTTTACCCAAAAATAAACGAAATTTCTGTTTTTTTGCCCCAAAATAAAAGGAATTTTTGAATTATGCCCTGAAATAAGTGAAATTTCTGAAATTTTGCCCCAAAATAAATGAAATTTCCACATTTTTGCAACAAAATAAGGGGATTTTCTGTCTTTATGCCACAAAATAAGGGAAATTTCTGCCTTTATGCTTCCAAATAAGGGGAATTTCAGCCTTTTTACCTCAAAATATGGGGAATTTCTGCATTTTTGCCACAAAATATTAAGAATTTCTGCCATTGTGCTACAAAATACGAAAAATTTCTGCCTTTTTTCCCTGAAATTAGTGAAATTTCTGCAATTTTGCCCAAAATAAGGGAAATTTCTGCAATTAAGCACCAAAATAATAGGAATTTCTGAGTTTTGCCCCAAAGTAAAGAAAATTTCTGTCTTTTTGCCCCAAAATATGGGAAATTTCTTCCTTTTTGCCCAAATATAAGAAAAATTTCTGCAATTTTGTACCAAAATAAAAGAAACTTCTGACTTTTTGCCCCAAAATTAGAAAATTTCTGCTTTTTTTCTGAAATAAGTGAAATTTCTGCAATTTTGCTCCAAAATAAGTGAAATTTCTGGAATTTTGCCTCAAAATAAGTGGAATTTCTGTTTTGCCCCAAAATAAGGAGAATTTCTGTCTTTTTGCCCCAACATATAGGAAATTTCTGCCTATTTGCCCAACAATTAGGGGAATTTCTGCAATTTTACTCCAAAATACAAGGAATTTCTGCTTTTTTGCCCGAAAATAAGTAGAATGCATACCTTTTTGCAATAAAAAAGGAAAATTTCTGCAATTTTGCTCCAAAATAAGGGGAATTTCTGCTTTTATGCCTCTAAATATGTGGAATTTCTGTCTTTTTCCCCCAAAACAAAGGGAATTTCTGTCTTTCTTGCCCCAAAATAAGGAAAATTTCTGCATTATTACACTGAAATAAGTGAAATTTCTGCAATTTTGCCCCAAAATAAGAGAAATTTCTGACTTTTTGAACCCAATAAGGGGAATTTCAGGATTTTACCTCAAAATAAGGGGAATTTCTGCATTTTTGCCACAAAATATTAAGAATTTCTGCGTTTTTGCCCCAAAATAAGGAAAATTTCTGCCTTTTTTCCTGAAACAAGTGAAATTTCTGCAATTTTGCCCCAAAATAAGGGAAATTTCTGGAATTTTGCCCCAAAATAAGTGGAGTTTCTGAGTTTTGCCCCAAAATAAAGAGAATTTCTGTATTTTTGCCCCAACATATAGGAAATTTCTGCCTTTTTGCCCCACAATTAGGGGAATTTCTACAATTTTGCTCAAAATACGGCGAATTTCTACTTTTTATCCCGAAAATAAGGGTAATGTATACCTTTTGCCACAAAAAAAGAAATTTTTTCATTTTTGCTTCAAAATAAGAGGAATTTCTGCCTTTTTACCTCAAAATAAGTGAAATTTCTGCCTTTTTACCCAAAAATAAACGAAATTTCTGTTTTTTTGCCCCAAAATAAAAGTAATTTTTGAATTATGCCCTGAAATAAGTGAAATTTCTGAAATTTTGCCCCAAAATAAATGAAATTTCCACATTTTTGCAACAAAATAAGGGGATTTTCTGTCTTTATGCCACAAAATAAGGGAAATTTCTGCCTTTATGCTTCCAAATAAGGGGAATTTCAGCCTTTTTACCTCAAAATATGGGGAATTTCTGCATTTTTGCCACAAAATATTAAGAATTTCTGCCATTGTGCTACAAAATACGAAAAATTTCTGCCTTTTTTCCCTGAAATTAGTGAAATTTCTGCAATTTTGCCCAAAATAAGGGAAATTTCTGCAATTAAGCACCAAAATAATAGGAATTTCTGAGTTTTGCCCCAAAGTAAAGAAAATTTCTGTCTTTTTGCCCCAAAATATGGGAAATTTCTTCCTTTTTGCCCAAATATAAGAAAAATTTCTGCAATTTTGTACCAAAATAAAAGAAACTTCTGACTTTTTGCCCCAAAATTAGAAAATTTCTGCTTTTTTTCTGAAATAAGTGAAATTTCTGCAATTTTGCTCCAAAATAAGTGAAATTTCTGGAATTTTGCCTCAAAATAAGTGGAATTTCTGTTTTGCCCCAAAATAAGGAGAATTTCTGTCTTTTTGCCCCAACATATAGGAAATTTCTGCCTATTTGCCCAACAATTAGGGGAATTTCTGCAATTTTACTCCAAAATACAAGGAATTTCTGCTTTTTTGCCCGAAAATAAGTAGAATGCATACCTTTTTGCAATAAAAAAGGAAAATTTCTGCAATTTTGCTCCAAAATAAGGGGAATTTCTGCTTTTATGCCTCTAAATATGTGGAATTTCTGTCTTTTTCCCCCAAAACAAAGGGAATTTCTGTCTTTCTTGCCCCAAAATAAGGAAAATTTCTGCATTATTACACTGAAATAAGTGAAATTTCTGCAATTTTGCCCCAAAATAAGAGAAATTTCTGACTTTTTGAACCCAATAAGGGGAATTTCAGGATTTTACCTCAAAATAAGGGGAATTTCTGCATTTTTGCCACAAAATATTAAGAATTTCTGCGTTTTTGCCCCAAAATAAGGAAAATTTCTGCCTTTTTTCCTGAAACAAGTGAAATTTCTGCAATTTTGCCCTAAAATAAGTGAAATTTCTGCAATTTTGCCCAAAAATAAGGGAAAATTCTGCAATTTTGCCCCAAAATAAGTGGAATTTCTGAGTTTTGCCCCAAAATAAGGAGAATTTCTGTCTTTTTACCCTAACATATAGGGAATTTCTGCCTTTTTGCCCCACAATTAGGGGAATTTTTGCAAATTTGCTCCAAAATACGGTGAATTTCTGCCTTTTTTCACGAAAATAAGAATAATGCATACCTTTTTGCCATAAAAAAGAGAAATTTCTTCATTTTTGCTCCAAAATAAGGGGAATTTCTGCTTTTTTGTCTCTAAATAAGTGGAATTTCTGTCTTTTACCTTGAAAAAAAGAGAATTCCTGTCTTTTTTGCCCCAAAATAAGGAAAATTTCTGACTTACTACCCTGAAATAAGTGAAATTTCTGCAATTTTGCTGCAAAATAAGGAAAATTTCTGCCCTTTTGCCCCAAAATAAGTGGAATTTCAGCCTATTTACCTCAAAATAAGGGGAATTTCTGCATTTTTGCCACAAATTTTAGGAATTTCTGCCTTTTTGCCCCAAAATAAGAAAATTTCTGCTTTTTTTTCTGAAATAAGTAAAATTTCTGAAATTTTGCCCCAAAATAAGTGAAATTTCTCTAATTTTCCCTTAAAATAAGGGAAATTCCTGGAATTTTGCCCCAAAATAAGTGGAATTTCTGCGTTTTGCCCCAAAATAAGAAGAATTTCTGTCTTTTTGCCCCAACATATAGGGAATTTCTGCCTTTTGCCCCACAATTAGGGGAATTTCTGCAATTCTGCTCCAAAATACGGGGAATTTCTGCCTATTTGCCCGAAAATAATAAGAATGCATACCTTTTTGCCATAAAAAAGGAAAATTTCTTCATTTTTGCTCCAAAATAAGAAGAATTTCTGCATTTTTGCCTCTAAATAAGTGGAATTTCTGTATTTTTCCCCCAAAACAAAGGAAATTTCTGTCTTTTTTGCCCCAAAATAAGGAAACTTTCTGACTTGTTACCCTGAAATAAGTGAAATTTTTGCAATTTTGCCACGAAATAAGGGAAATTTATGCATTTTTGCCCCCAAATAAGGGGAATTTCAGCCTTTTTACCTCAAAATAAAAGGAATTCTGCATTTTTGCCACAAAATATTAGGAATTTCTGCCTTTTTGCCCCAAAATAAGGAAAATTTCTGCCTTTTTTCCCTGAAATAAGTGAAAATTCTGCAATTTTGCCCCAAAATATGTGAAATTTCTGCCTTTTTGCCCCCAAATAAGGGGAATTTCAGCATTTTTACCTCAAAATAAGGGGAATTTCTGCATTTTTCCCCAAAAATATGGGAAATTTCTGCCTTTTTGCCTCAAAATAAGAAAAATTTTTGCAATTTTGTACCAAAATAAAAGAAATTTCTGCCTATTTGTTTCCAAATAAGAAAATTTCTGCTTTTTTTTCTGAAATAAGTGAAATTTCTGCAATTTTGCCCCAAAATAAGTGAAATTTCTGCAATTTTGCCCCAAAATAGGTGAAATTTCTGGAATTTTGCCCCAAAATAAGTAGAGTTTTGAGTTTTGCCCCAAAATAAAGAGAATTTCTGTCTTTTTGCCCCAACATATAGGAAATTTCTGCCTTTTTGCCCCACAATTAGGGGAATTTCTGCAATTTTGCTCCAAAATACGGTGAATTTCTACTTTTTAGCCCGAAAATAAGGGGAATGTATACCTTTTGCCACAAAAAAAAAGAAATTTCTTCATTTTTGCCCCCAAATAAGAGGAATTTCTGACTCTTTACCTCAAAATAAGTGAAATTTCTGCCTTTTTACCCAAAAATAAACAGAATTTCTGTCTTTTTGCCCCAAAATTAAAGGAATTTTTGAATTATGCGCTGAAATAAGTGAAATTTCTGCAATTTTGCCCCAAAATAAATGAAATTTCTGCCTTTTTGCGACAAAATAAGGGGAATTTCTGTCTTTTTGCCACAAATTAAGGGAAATTTCTGCCTTTATGCTCCCAAATAAGGGGAATTTCAGCCTTTTTACCTCAAAATATGGGGAATTTCTCCCTTTTTGCCACAAAATATTAAGAATTTCTGACATGTGCTCCAAAATACGAAAAAATTCTGCATTTTTTCCCTGAAATTCGTGAAATTTCTGCAATTTTGCCCCAAAATAAGGGAAATTTCTGCAATTTTGCCCCAAAAATATAGGAATTTCTGAGTTTTGCCCCAAAGTAAGGAGAATTTCTGTCTTTTTGCCCCAAGATATAGAGAATTTCTGAATTTTTGCCCCACAATTAGGGAAATTTCTGCCTTTTTGGCCCAAAATAAGAAAATTTCTGCTTTTTTTCTGAAATAAGTGAAATTTCTGCAATTTTGCCCCAAAATAAGTGAAATTTCTGCAATTTTGCCCCAAAATAAGGGAAATTTCTGGAATTTTGCCCCAAAATAAGTGGAGTTTCTGAGTTTTGCCCAAAAATAAAGAGAATTTCTGTATTTTTGCCCCAACATATAGGAAATTTCTGCCTTTTTGCCCCACAATTAGGGGAATTTCTACAATTTTGCTCAAAATACGGCGAATTTCTACTTTTTATCCCGAAAATAAGGGTAATGTATACCTTTTGCCACAAAAAAAGAAATTTTTTCATTTTTGCTTCAAAATAAGAGGAATTTCTGCCTTTTTACCTCAAAATAAGTGAAATTTCTGCCTTTTTACCCAAAAATAAACGAAATTTCTGTTTTTTTGCCCCAAAATAAAAGGAATTTTTGAATTATGCCCTGAAATAAGTGAAATTTCTGAAATTTTGCCCCAAAATAAATGAAATTTCCACATTTTTGCAACAAAATAAGGGGATTTTCTGTCTTTATGCCACAAAATAAGGGAAATTTCTGCCTTTATGCTTCCAAATAAGGGGAATTTCAGCCTTTTTACCTCAAAATATGGGGAATTTCTGCATTTTTGCCACAAAATATTAAGAATTTCTGCCATTGTGCTACAAAATACGAAAAATTTCTGCCTTTTTTCCCTGAAATTAGTGAAATTTCTGCAATTTTGCCCAAAATAAGGGAAATTTCTGCAATTAAGCACCAAAATAATAGGAATTTCTGAGTTTTGCCCCAAAGTAAAGAAAATTTCTGTCTTTTTGCCCCAAAATATGGGAAATTTCTTCCTTTTTGCCCAAATATAAGAAAAATTTCTGCAATTTTGTACCAAAATAAAAGAAACTTCTGACTTTTTGCCCCAAAATTAGAAAATTTCTGCTTTTTTTCTGAAATAAGTGAAATTTCTGCAATTTTGCTCCAAAATAAGTGAAATTTCTGGAATTTTGCCTCAAAATAAGTGGAATTTCTGTTTTGCCCCAAAATAAGGAGAATTTCTGTCTTTTTGCCCCAACATATAGGAAATTTCTGCCTATTTGCCCAACAATTAGGGGAATTTCTGCAATTTTACTCCAAAATACAAGGAATTTCTGCTTTTTTGCCCGAAAATAAGTAGAATGCATACCTTTTTGCAATAAAAAAGGAAAATTTCTGCAATTTTGCTCCAAAATAAGGGGAATTTCTGCTTTTATGCCTCTAAATATGTGGAATTTCTGTCTTTTTCCCCCAAAACAAAGGGAATTTCTGTCTTTCTTGCCCCAAAATAAGGAAAATTTCTGCATTATTACACTGAAATAAGTGAAATTTCTGCAATTTTGCCCCAAAATAAGAGAAATTTCTGACTTTTTGAACCCAATAAGGGGAATTTCAGGATTTTACCTCAAAATAAGGGGAATTTCTGCATTTTTGCCACAAAATATTAAGAATTTCTGCGTTTTTGCCCCAAAATAAGGAAAATTTCTGCCTTTTTTCCCTGAAACAAGTGAAATTTCTGCAATTTTGCCCTAAAATAAGTGAAATTTCTGCAATTTTGCCCAAAAATAAGGGAAAATTCTGCAATTTTGCCCCAAAATAAGTGGAATTTCTGAGTTTTGCCCCAAAATAAGGAGAATTTCTGTCTTTTTACCCTAACATATAGGGAATTTCTGCCTTTTTGCCCCACAATTAGGGGAATTTTTGCAAATTTGCTCCAAAATACGGTGAATTTCTGCCTTTTTTCACGAAAATAAGAATAATGCATACCTTTTTGCCATAAAAAAGAGAAATTTCTTCATTTTTGCTCCAAAATAAGGGGAATTTCTGCTTTTTTGTCTCTAAATAAGTGGAATTTCTGTCTTTTACCTTGAAAAAAAGAGAATTCCTGTCTTTTTTGCCCCAAAATAAGGAAAATTTCTGACTTACTACCATGAAATAAGTGAAATTTCTGCAATTTTGCTGCAAAATAAGGAAAATTTCTGCCCTTTTGCCCCAAAATAAGTGGAATTTCAGCCTATTTACCTCAAAATAAGGGGAATTTCTGCATTTTTGCCACAAATTTTAGGAATTTCTGCCTTTTTGCCCCAAAATAAGAAAATTTCTGCTTTTTTTTTCTGAAATAAGTAAAATTTCTGAAATTTTGCCCCAAAATAAGTGAAATTTCTCTAATTTTCCCTTAAAATAAGGGAAATTCCTGGAATTTTGCCCCAAAATAAGTGGAATTTCTGCGTTTTGCCCCAAAATAAGAAGAATTTCTGTCTTTTTGCCCCAACATATAGGGAATTTCTGCCTTTTGCCCCACAATTAGGGGAATTTCTGCAATTCTGCTCCAAAATACGGGGAATTTCTGCCTATTTGCCCGAAAATAATAAGAATGCATACCTTTTTGCCATAAAAAAGGAAAATTTCTTCATTTTTGCTCCAAAATAAGAAGAATTTCTGCATTTTTGCCTCTAAATAAGTGGAATTTCTGTATTTTTCCCCCAAAACAAAGGAAATTTCTGTCTTTTTTGCCCCAAAATAAGGAAATTTTCTGACTTGTTACCCTGAAATAAGTGAAATTTTTGCAATTTTGCCACGAAATAAGGGAAATTTATGCATTTTTGCCCCCAAATAAGGGGAATTTCAGCCTTTTTACCTCAAAATAAGGGGAATTTCTGCATTTTTGCCACAAAATATTAGGAATTTCTGCCTTTTTGCCCCAAAATAAGGAAAATTTCTGCCTTTTTTCCCTGAAATAAGTGAAAATTCTGCAATTTTGCCCCAAAATATGTGAAATTTCTGCCTTTTTGCCCCCAAATAAGGGGAATTTCAGCATTTTTACCTCAAAATAAGGGGAATTTCTGCATTTTTCCTCAAAAATATGGGAAATTTCTGCCTTTTTGCCTCAAAATAAGAAAAATTTTTGCAATTTTGTACCAAAATAAAAGAAATTTCTGCCTATTTGTTTCCAAATAAGAAAATTTCTGCTTTTTTTTCTGAAATAAGTGAAATTTCTGCAATTTTGCCCCAAAATAAGTGAAATTTCTGCAATTTTGCCCCAAAATAGGTGAAATTTCTGGAATTTTGCCCCAAAATAAGTAGAGTTTTGAGTTTTGCCCCAAAATAAAGAGAATTTCTGTCTTTTTGCCCCAACATATAGGAAATTTCTGCCTTTTTGCCCCACAATTAGGGGAATTTCTGCAATTTTGCTCCAAAATACGGTGAATTTCTACTTTTTAGCCCGAAAATAAGGGGAATGTATACTTTTTGCCACAAAAAAAAGAAATTTCTTCATTTTTGCCCCAAAATAAGAGGAATTTCTGACTTTTTACCTCAAAATAAGTGAAATTTCTGCCTTTTTACCCAAAAATAAACAGAATTTCTGTCTTTTTGCCCCAAAATTAAAGGAATTTTTGAATTATGCGCTGAAATAAGTGAAATTTCTGCAATTTTGCCCCAAAATAAATGAAATTTCCGCCTTTTTGCGACAAAATAAGGGGAATTTCTGTCTTTTTGCCACAAATTAAGGGAAATTTCTGCCTTTATGCTCCCAAATAAGGGGAATTTCAGCCTTTTTACCTCAAAATATGGGGAATTTCTCCCTTTTTGCCACAAAATATTAAGAATTTCTGACATGTGCTCCAAAATACGAAAAAATTCTGCATTTTTTCCCTGAAATTCGTGAAATTTCTGCAATTTTGCCCCAAAATAAGGGAAATTTCTGCAATTTTGCCCCAAAAATATAGGAATTTCTGAGTTTTGCCCCAAAGTAAGGAGAATTTCTGTCTTTTTGCCCCAAGATATAGAGAATTTCTGAATTTTTGCCCCACAATTAGGGAAATTTCTGCCTTTTTGGCCCAAAATAAGAAAATTTCTGCTTTTTTTCTGAAATAAGTGAAATTTCTGCAATTTTGCCCCAAAATAAGTGAAATTTCTGCAATTTTGCCCCAAAATAAGGGAAATTTCTGGAATTTTGCCCCAAAATAAGTGGAGTTTCTGAGTTTTGCCCCAAAATAAAGAGAATTTCTGTATTTTTGCCCCAACATATAGGAAATTTCTGCCTTTTTGCCCCACAATTAGGGGAATTTCTACAATTTTGCTCAAAATACGGCGAATTTCTACTTTTTATCCCGAAAATAAGGGTAATGTATACCTTTTGCCACAAAAAAAGAAATTTTTTCATTTTTGCTTCAAAATAAGAGGAATTTCTGCCTTTTTACCTCAAAATAAGTGAAATTTCTGCCTTTTTACCCAAAAATAAACGAAATTTCTGTTTTTTGCCCCAAAATAAAAGGAATTTTTGAATTATGCCCTGAAATAAGTGAAATTTCTGAAATTTTGCCCCAAAATAAATGAAATTTCCACATTTTTGCAACAAAATAAGGGGATTTTCTGTCTTTATGCCACAAAATAAGGGAAATTTCTGCCTTTATGCTTCCAAATAAGGGGAATTTCAGCCTTTTTACCTCAAAATATGGGGAATTTCTGCATTTTTGCCACAAAATATTAAGAATTTCTGCCATTGTGCTACAAAATACGAAAAATTTCTGCCTTTTTTCCCTGAAATTAGTGAAATTTCTGCAATTTTGCCCAAAATAAGGGAAATTTCTGCAATTAAGCACCAAAATAATAGGAATTTCTGAGTTTTGCCCCAAAGTAAAGAAAATTTCTGTCTTTTTGCCCCAAAATATGGGAAATTTCTTCCTTTTTGCCCAAATATAAGAAAAATTTCTGCAATTTTGTACCAAAATAAAAGAAACTTCTGACTTTTTGCCCCAAAATTAGAAAATTTCTGCTTTTTTTCTGAAATAAGTGAAATTTCTGCAATTTTGCTCCAAAATAAGTGAAATTTCTGGAATTTTGCCTCAAAATAAGTGGAATTTCTGTTTTGCCCCAAAATAAGGAGAATTTCTGTCTTTTTGCCCCAACATATAGGAAATTTCTGCCTATTTGCCCAACAATTAGGGGAATTTCTGCAATTTTACTCCAAAATACAAGGAATTTCTGCTTTTTTGCCCGAAAATAAGTAGAATGCATACCTTTTTGCAATAAAAAAGGAAAATTTCTGCAATTTTGCTCCAAAATAAGGGGAATTTCTGCTTTTATGCCTCTAAATATGTGGAATTTCTGTCTTTTTCCCCCAAAACAAAGGGAATTTCTGTCTTTCTTGCCTCAAAATAAGGAAAATTTCTGCATTATTACACTGAAATAAGTGAAATTTCTGCAATTTTGCCCCAAAATAAGAGAAATTTCTGACTTTTTGAACCCAATAAGGGGAATTTCAGGATTTTACCTCAAAATAAGGGGAATTTCTGCATTTTTGCCACAAAATATTAAGAATTTCTGCGTTTTTGCCCCAAAATAAGGAAAATTTCTGCCTTTTTTCCCTGAAACAAGTGAAATTTCTGCAATTTTGCCCTAAAATAAGTGAAATTTCTGCAATTTTGCCCAAAAATAAGGGAAAATTCTGCAATTTTGCCCCAAAATAAGTGGAATTTCTGAGTTTTGCCCCAAAATAAGGAGAATTTCTGTCTTTTTACCCTAACATATAGGGAATTTCTGCCTTTTTGCCCCACAATTAGGGGAATTTTTGCAAATTTGCTCCAAAATACGGTGAATTTCTGCCTTTTTTCCCGAAAATAAGAATAATGCATACCTTTTTGCCATAAAAAAGAGAAATTTCTTCATTTTTGCTCCAAAATAAGGGGAATTTCTGCTTTTTTGTCTCTAAATAAGTGGAATTTCTGTCTTTTACCTTGAAAAAAAGAGAATTCCTGTCTTTTTTGCCCCAAAATAAGGAAAATTTCTGACTTACTACCCTGAAATAAGTGAAATTTCTGCAATTTTGCTGCAAAATAAGGAAAATTTCTGCCCTTTTGCCCCAAAATAAGTGGAATTTCAGCCTATTTACCTCAAAATAAGGGGAATTTCTGCATTTTTGCCACAAATTTTAGGAATTTCTGCCTTTTTGCCCCAAAATAAGAAAATTTCTGCTTTTTTTTTCTGAAATAAGTAAAATTTCTGAAATTTTGCCCCAAAATAAGTGAAATTTCTCTAATTTTCCCTTAAAATAAGGGAAATTCCTGGAATTTTGCCCCAAAATAAGTGGAATTTCTGCGTTTTGCCCCAAAATAAGAAGAATTTCTGTCTTTTTGCCCCAACATATAGGGAATTTCTGCCTTTTGCCCCACAATTAGGGGAATTTCTGCAATTCTGCTCCAAAATACGGGGAATTTCTGCCTATTTGCACGAAAATAATAAGAATGCATACCTTTTTGCCATAAAAAAGGAAAATTTCTTCATTTTTGCTCCAAAATAAGAAGAATTTCTGCATTTTTGCCTCTAAATAAGTGGAATTTCTGTATTTTTCCCCCAAAACAAAGGAAATTTCTGTCTTTTTTGCCCCAAAATAAGGAAACTTTCTGACTTGTTACCCTGAAATAAGTGAAATTTTTGCAATTTTGCCACGAAATAAGGGAAATTTATGCATTTTTGCCCCCAAATAAGGGGAATTTCAGCCTTTTTACCTCAAAATAAGGGGAATTTCTGCATTTTTGCCACAAAATATTAGGAATTTCTGCCTTTTTGCCCCAAAATAAGGAAAATTTCTGCCTTTTTTCCCTGAAATAAGTGAAAATTCTGCAATTTTGCCCCAAAATATGTGAAATTTCTGCCTTTTTGCCCCCAAATAAGGGGAATTTCAGCATTTTTACCTCAAAATAAGGGGAATTTCTGCATTTTTCCTCAAAAATATGGGAAATTTCTGCCTATTTGCCTCAAAATAAGAAAAATTTTTGCAATTTTGTACCAAAATAAAAGAAATTTCTGCCTATTTGTTTCCAAATAAGAAAATTTCTGCTTTTTTTTTCTGAAATAAGTGAAATTTCTGCAATTTTGCCCCAAAATAAGTGAAATTTCTGCAATTTTGCCCCAAAATAGGTGAAATTTCTGGAATTTTGCCCCAAAATAAGTAGAGTTTTGAGTTTTGCCCCAAAATAAAGAGAATTTCTGTCTTTTTGCCCCAACATATAGGAAATTTCTGCCTTTTTGCCCCACAATTAGGGGAATTTCTGCAATTTTGCTCCAAAATACGGTGAATTTCTACTTTTTAGCCCGAAAATAAGGGGAATGTATACTTTTTGCCACAAAAAAAAGAAATTTCTTCATTTTTGCCCCAAAATAAGAGGAATTTCTGACTTTTTACCTCAAAATAAGTGAAATTTCTGCCTTTTTACCCAAAAATAAACAGAATTTCTGTCTTTTTGCCCCAAAATTAAAGGAATTTTTGAATTATGCGCTGAAATAAGTGAAATTTCTGCAATTTTGCCCCAAAATAAATGAAATTTCCGCCTTTTTGCGACAAAATAAGGGGAATTTCTGTCTTTTTGCCACAAATTAAGGGAAATTTCTGCCTTTATGCTCCCAAATAAGGGGAATTTCAGCCTTTTTACCTCAAAATATGGGGAATTTCTCCCTTTTTGCCACAAAATATTAAGAATTTCTGACATGTGCTCCAAAATACGAAAAAATTCTGCATTTTTTCCCTGAAATTCGTGAAATTTCTGCAATTTTGCCCCAAAATAAGGGAAATTTCTGCAATTTTGCCCCAAAAATATAGGAATTTCTGAGTTTTGCCCCAAAGTAAGGAGAATTTCTGTCTTTTTGCCCCAAGATATAGAGAATTTCTGAATTTTTGCCCCACAATTAGGGAAATTTCTGCCTTTTTGCCCCAAAATAAGAAAAATTTCTGCAATTTTGTACCAAAATAAAAGAAATTTCTGCCTTTTTGGCCCAAAATAAGAAAATTTCTGCTTTTTTTCTGAAATAAGTGAAATTTCTGCAATTTTGCCCCAAAATAAGTGAAATTTCTGCAATTTTGCCCCAAAATAAGGGAAATTTCTGGAATTTTGCCCCAAAATAAGTGGAGTTTCTGAGTTTTGCCCCAAAATAAAGAGAATTTCTGTATTTTTGCCCCAACATATAGGAAATTTCTGCCTTTTTGCCCCACAATTAGGGGAATTTCTACAATTTTGCTCAAAATACGGCGAATTTCTACTTTTTATCCCGAAAATAAGGGTAATGTATACCTTTTGCCACAAAAAAAGAAATTTTTTCATTTTTGCTTCAAAATAAGAGGAATTTATGCCTTTTTACCTCAAAATAAGTGAAATTTCTGCCTTTTTACCCAAAAATAAACGAAATTTCTGTCTTTTTACCCCAAAATAAAAGGAATTTTTGAATTATGCCCTGAAATAAGTGAAATTTCTGAAATTTTGCCCCAAAATAAATGAAATTTCCGCATTTTTGCAACAAAATAAGGGGATTTTCTGTCTTTATGCCACAAAATAAGGGAAATTTCTGCCTTTATGCTTCCAAATAAGGGGAATTTCAGCCTTTTTACCTCAAAATATGGGGAATTTCTGCATTTTTGCCACAAAATATTAAGAATTTCTGCCATTGTGCTACAAAATACGAAAAATTTCTGCCTTTTTTCCCTGAAATTAGTGAAATTTCTGCAATTTTGCCCAAAATAAGGGAAATTTCTGCAATTAAGCACCAAAATAATAGGAATTTCTGAGTTTTGCCCCAAAGTAAAGAAAATTTCTGTCTTTTTGCCCCAAAATATGGGAAATTTCTTCCTTTTTGCCCAAATATAAGAAAAATTTCTGCAATTTTGTACCAAAATAAAAGAAACTTCTGACTTTTTGCCCCAAAATTAGAAAATTTCTGCTTTTTTTCTGAAATAAGTGAAATTTCTGCAATTTTGCTCCAAAATAAGTGAAATTTCTGGAATTTTGCCTCAAAATAAGTGGAATTTCTGTTTTGCCCCAAAATAAGGAGAATTTCTGTCTTTTTGCCCCAACATATAGGAAATTTCTGCCTATTTGCCCAACAATTAGGGGAATTTCTGCAATTTTACTCCAAAATACAAGGAATTTCTGCTTTTTTGCCCGAAAATAAGTAGAATGCATACCTTTTTGCAATAAAAAAGGAAAATTTCTGCAATTTTGCTCCAAAATAAGGGGAATTTCTGCTTTTATGCCTCTAAATATGTGGAATTTCTGTCTTTTTCCTCCAAAACAAAGGGAATTTCTGTCTTTCTTGCCCCAAAATAAGGAAAATTTCTGCATTATTACACTGAAATAAGTGAAATTTCTGCAATTTTGCCCCAAAATAAGAGAAATTTCTGACTTTTTGAACCCAATAAGGGGAATTTCAGGATTTTACCTCAAAATAAGGGGAATTTCTGCATTTTTGCCACAAAATATTAAGAATTTCTGCGTTTTTGCCCCAAAATAAGGAAAATTTCTGCCTTTTTTCCCTGAAACAAGTGAAATTTCTGCAATTTTGCCCTAAAATAAGTGAAATTTCTGCAATTTTGCCCAAAAATAAGGGAAAATTCTGCAATTTTGCCCCAAAATAAGTGGAATTTCTGAGTTTTGCCCCAAAATAAGGAGAATTTCTGTCTTTTTACCCTAACATATAAGGAATTTCTGCCTTTTTGCCCCACAATTAGGGGAATTTTTGCAAATTTGCTCCAAAATACGGTGAATTTCTGCCTTTTTTCACGAAAATAAGAATAATGCATACCTTTTTGCCATAAAAAAGAGAAATTTCTTCATTTTTGCTCCAAAATAAGGGGAATTTCTGCTTTTTTGTCTCTAAATAAGTGGAATTTCTGTCTTTTACCTTGAAAAAAAGAGAATTCCTGTCTTTTTTGCCCCAAAATAAGGAAAATTTCTGACTTACTACCCTGAAATAAGTGAAATTTCTGCAATTTTGCTGCAAAATAAGGAAAATTTCTGCCCTTTTGCCCCAAAATAAGTGGAATTTCAGCCTATTTACCTCAAAATAAGGGGAATTTCTGCATTTTTGCCACAAATTTTAGGAATTTCTGCCTTTTTGCCCCAAAATAAGAAAATTTCTGCTTTTTTTCTGAAATAAGTGAAATTTCTGCAATTTTGTTCCAAAATAAGTGAAATTTCTGCAATTTTGCCGCAAAATAAGGAAAATTTCTGGAATTTTGCCCCAAAATAAGTGGAGTTTCTGAGTTTTGCCTCAAAATAAAGAGAATTTCTGTATTTTTGCCCCAACATATAGGAAATTTCTGCCTTTTTGCCCCACAATTAGGGGAATTTCTGCAATTTTGCTCCAAAATACGGGGAATTTCTACTTTTTAGCCCGAAAATAAGGGGAATGTATACCTCTTGCCACAAAAAAAGAAATTTTTTCATTTTTGCTTCAAAATAAGAGGAATTTCTGCCTTTTTACCTCAAAATAAGTGAAATTTCTGCCTTTTTATCCAAAAATAAATGAAATTTCTGTCTTTTTGCCCCAAAATAAAAGGAATTTTTGAATTATGCCCTGAAATAAGTGAAATTTCTGCAATTTTGCCCCAAAATAAATGAAATTTCCGCCTTTTTGCCACAAAATAAAGGGAATTTCTGTCTTTATGCCACAAAATAAGGGAAATTTCTGCATTTTTGCTTCCAAATAAGGGGAATTTCAGCTTTTTTACCTCAAAATATGGGGAATTTCTGCATTTTTGCCACAAAATATTAAGAATTTCTGCCATTGTGCTACAAAATACGAAAAATTTCTGCCTTTTTTCCCTGAAATTAGTGAAATTTCTGCAATTTTGCCCAAAATAAGGGAAATTTCTGCAATTTAGCTCCAAAATAATAGGAATTTCTGAGTTTTGCCCCAAAGTAAAGAAAATTTCTGTCTTTTTGCCCCAAAATATGGGAAATTTCTTCCTTTTTGCCCCAATATAAAAAAATTTCTGCAATTTTGTACCAAAATAAAAGAAACTTCTGCCTTTTTGCCCCAAAATTAGAAAATTTCTGCTTTTTTTCTGAAATAAGTGAAATTTCTGCAATTTTGCCCCAAAATAAGTGAAATTTCTGCAATTATGCCCAAAAATAAAAGAAAATTCTCAAATTTTGCTTCAAAATAAATTGAATTTCTGAGTTTTGCCCCAAAATAAGGAGAATTTCTGTCTTTTTGCCCCAACATATAGGGAATTTCTTCCTTTTTGCCCCACAATTAGGGGAATTTCTGCAATTTTGCTCCAAAATACGGAGAATTTCTACCTTTTTTGCCCCCAAATAAGGGGAATTTCAGCCTTTTTTCCTCAAAAAAAGGGAATTTCTGCATTTTTGCCCCAAAATATAGGAAATTTCTGCCTTTTTGCCCCAAAATAAGAAAATTTCTGCTTTTTTTCTGAAATAAGTGAATTTTCTGCAATTTTGCCCCAAAATATGGGAAATTTCTGGAATTTTGCCTCAAAATGAGTGGAATTTCTGAGTTTTGCCCCAAAATAAGGAGAATTTCTTTTTTTTTGCCCCAACATATAGGGAATTTCTGCCTTTTTACCTCACAATTAAAGAAATTTCTGCAATATAGCTCCAAAATACAGGGAATTTCTGCCTTTTTGCCCGAAAATAAGAAGAATGCATAACTTTTTGCCATAAAAAAAGGAAATTTCTGCAATTTTTCTCCAAAATGAGGGGAATTTCTGCTTTTTTGCCTCTAAATAAGTGGAATTTCTGTCTTTTTCCCCCAAAATAAAAAGAATTTCTGTCTTTTTTGCCCCAAAATAAGGAAAATTTTTGACTTATTACCCTGAAATAAGTGAAATTTCTTCAATTTTGCCACAAAATAACGGAAATTTCTGCCTTTTTGCCCCCAAATAAAAAAAATTTCAGCTTTTTTACCTCAAAGTAAGGAGAATTTCTGCATTTTTGCCACAAAATATTAAGAATTTCTGCCTTTTTGCTCCAAAATAAGAAAAATTTCTGACTTTTTTCCCTGAAATAGGTGAAATTTCTGAAATTTTGCCCCAAAATAAGTGAAATTTCTGCAATTTTGCCCCTAAATAATTGAAATTTCTGCAATTTTGCCCCAAAATATGTGGAATTTCTGAGTTTTGCCCCAAAATAAGGAGAATTTCTGTATTTTTGCCCTAACATATGGGGAATTTCTGCATTTTTGCCCCACAATTAGGGGAATTTCTGCAATTTTGCTCCAAAATACAAGGAATTTCTGCCTTTTTGCCCGAAAATAAGAAGAATGCATACCTTTTTGCCATAAAAAAGGGAAATTTCTTCATTTTTGCTCCAAAATGAGGAAAATTTCTGCCTTTTTGCCTCTAAATAAGTGGAATTTCTGTCTTTTTCCCCCTAAACAAAGGGAATTTCTGTCTTTTTTGCCCCAAAATAAGGAAAATTTCTGACTTATTACCCTGAATTAAGTGAAATTTTTGCAATTTTGCCACGAAATAAGGGAAATTTATGCATTTTTGCCCCCAAATCAGGGGAATTTCAGCCTTTTTGCCTCAAAATAAGGGGAATTTCTGCATTTTTGCCACAAATTATTAGGAATTTCTGACTTTTTGCCCCAAAATAAGGAAAATTTCTCCCTTTTTTCCCTGATATAAGTGAAATTTCTGCAATTTTGCCTTAAAATAAGTGAAATTTTTGCTTTTTTGCCCCCAAATAAGAGGAATTTCAGCCTTTTCACCTCAAAATAAGGGGAAATTCTGCATTTTTTGCCACAAAATTTTAGGAATTTCTTACTTTTTGCCCCAAAATAAAGAAAATTTCTGCCTTTTTTCCCTGAAATAAGTGAAATTTCTGAAATTTTGCCCCAAAATAAGTGAAATTTCTGATATTTTGCCCCAAATAAGGGGAATTTCAGCATTTTTACCTCAAAATAAAGGGAATTTCTGCATTTTTGTCCCAAAATATGGGAAATTTCTGCCTTTTTGCCCCAAAATAAGAAAAATTTCTGCAATTTTTTACCAAAATAAAAGAAATTTCTTACTTTTTGTTCCAAATAAGAAAATTTCTGCTTTTTTTCTGAAATAAGTGAAATTTCTGCAATTTTGCACCAAAATAAGTGAAATTTCTGCTATTTTGCCTTAAAATAGGTGAAATTTCTGGAATTTTGCCCCTAAATAAGTGGAATTTCTGAGTTTTGCCCAAAAAAAAAGAATTTTTGTCTTTTTGCCCAAACATATAGGAAATTTCTGCCTTTTTGCCTCACAATGAGGGGAATTTCTGTAATTTTGCTCCAAAATACGGGGAATTTCTACTTTTTAGCACGAAAATAAGGGGAATGTATACCTTTTGCCACAAAAAAAAAAAGAAATTTCTTCATTTTTGCCCCAAAATAAGAGGAATTTCTGCCTTTTTACCTCAAAAAAAGTGAAATTTCTGCCTTTTTACCCCAAAATAAACGGAATTTCTGTATTTTTGCCCCCAAAATAAAAGGAATTTTTGAATTATGCCCTGAAATAAGTGAAATTTCTGCAATTTTGCCTCAAAATAAAAGAAATTTCCACCTTTTTGCCATGAAATAAGGGGAATTTCTGTCTTTTTGCCCCAAAATAAGCGAAATTCCTGCCTTTTTGCCCCCAAATAAGGGGAATTTCAGCATTTTAACCTCAAAATATGGGGAATTTCTGCATTTTTCCCACAAAATATTAAGAATATCTGCAATTGTGCTCCAAAGTACAAAAAATTTCTGCTTTCTTTCCCTGAAATAAGTGAAATTTCTGCAATTTTACACCAAAATAAGTGAAATTTCTGCAATTTAGCCCCAAAATAAGAGGAATTTCTGATTTTTGCCCCAAAGTAAGGAGAATTTCTGTCTTTTGCCCCAACATATAGGGAATTTCTGCCTTTTTGCCCCACAATTAGGGGAATTTCTGCAATTTTGCTTCAAAATACGGGGAATTTCTACTTTTTAGCCCGAAAATAAGGGGAATGTATACCTTTTGCTACAAAAAAGGGAAATTTCTTCATTTTTGCCCCACAATAAGAGGAATTTTGGCCTTTTTATCTCAAAATAAGTAAAATTTCTGCCTTTTTACCCTAAAATAATCGGTATTTCTGTCTTTTTGCCCCAAAATAAAAGGAATTTTTGAATTTTGCCCTGTAATATGTGAAATTTCTGCATTTTTGCCCCAATATTAGGGGAATTTCTGCAATTTTGCCCCAAAATAAGTGAAATTTCTCTAATTTTGCTTTAAAATAAGGGAAATTCCTGGAATTTTGCCCCAAAATAAGTGGAATTTCTGAGTTTTGCCCCCAAAACAGAAGAATTTCTGGTTTTTTTGCCCCAAGTTTTAGGGAATTTCTGCCTTTTTTCCCCACAATTAGAGGAATTTCTGCAATTTTGCTCCAAAATACGAGGAATTTCTGCCTATTTGCCCGAAAATAAGAAGAATGCATACCTTTTTGCCATAAAAAAGGGAAATTTCTTCATTTTTGCTCCAAAATAAGGGGAATTTCTGCTTTTTTGCCTCTAAATAAGTGGAATTACTGTCTTTTTCCCCCAAAACAAAGGGAATTTTTGTCTTTTTTGCCCAAAAATAAGGAAAATTTCTGACTTATTACACTGAATAAGTGAAATTTCTGCAATTTTGCCCCAAAATATGTGAAATTTCTGCAATTTTGCCTTAAAATAGGTGAAATTTCTGGAATTTTGCCCCAAAATAAGTAGAATTTCTGAGTTTTTCCCCAAAAGAAGGAGAATTTCTGTCTCTTTGCCCAAACATATAGGAAATTTCTGCCTTTTTGCCCCACAATTAGGGGAATTTCTGCAATTTTGCTCCAAAATACGAGGAATTTCTACTTTTTAGCACAAAAATAAGGAGAATGTATACCTTTTGCCCCCAAAAAAAAAATTTCTTCATTTTTGCCCCAAAATAAGAGGAATTTCTGCTTTTTTTACCTCAAAATATGTGAAATTTCTGCCTTTTTACCCAAAAATAAATGGAATTTCTGTCTTTTTGAACCAAAATAAAAGGAATTTTTGAATTATGCCCTGAAATAAGTGAAATTTCTGCAATTTTGCCTCAAAATAAAAGAAATTTCCGCCTTTTTGCCACGAAATAAAGGGAATTTCTGTCTTTTTGCCCCAAAATAAGCGAAATTTCTGCCTTTTTGCCCCCAAATAAGGGGAATTTCAGCCTTTTTACCTCAAAATATGGGGAAATTCTGCATTTTTGCCACAAAATATTAAGAATATCTGCAATTGTGCTCCAAAATATGAAAAATTTCTGCCTTTTTTCCCTGAAATAAGTGAAATTTCTGCAATTTTGCCCAAAAATAACGGAAATTTCTGCAATTTAGCCCCAAAATAAGAGAAATTTCTGAGTTTTGCCACAAAGTAAGGAGAATTTCTGTCTCTTTGCCCCAACATATAGGGGATTTCTGCCTTTTTGCCCCACAATTAGGGGAATTTCTGCAATTTTGCTTCAAAATATGGGGAATTTCTACTTTTTAGCCCAAAAATTAGGGGAATGTATACCTTTTGCCACAAAAAAGTGAAATTTCTTCATTTTTGCCCCACAATAGAAGGAATTTTGGCCTTTTTACCTCAAAATAAGTGAAATTTCTGACTTTTTACCCTAAAATAAACGGATTTTCAGTTTTTTTGCCCCAAAATAAAAGGAATTTTTGAATTTTGCCCTGAAATAAGTGAAATTTCTACAATTTTGCCCCAAAATAAGGGAAAATTCTGCATTTTTGCCACAAAATAAGGGGAATATCTGTGTTTTTGCCCCAAAATAAGGGGAAATTCTCCGTTTTTTCCCTGAAATAAGTGAAATTTCTGTAATTTTGACCCAAAATAAAAGGAGATTTCTGCAATTTTGCCCCAAAATAAAGGAAATTTCTGGAATTTTGCCCCAAAATAAGGGGAATTTCTGACTTTTTGCCCTGAAATAAGGAGAATTTCTGTCTTTTTGCCCCAAAATAATGTGAATTTCTGCATTTTCCCTCAAAATTAGGGGAATATGTGCAATTTTGCTTCAAAATATGGGGAATTTCTGCCTTATTGAACCAAAAGAAAGGGAATTTCTGCATTTTTGCACCAATATAAGGGGAATTTCTGAAATTTTGCTCCAAAATACGGGGAATTTCTGCCTTATTGCCCGAAATAAAGTGGAATTTCTGCCTTTTTTCCCAGAAATATTTGAAATTTCCACAATGTTACCCCAATATAAAAGGAATTTCTGTTTTTGGCCCCAAAATTAGAAGAATTTCTGCTTTTTGCCCCAAAATAAGGCAAATTTATGACTTTTTGCCCTGATATAAGTGAAATTTCTGCAATTTTGCCACAAAATAAGGGGAATTTCTGCCTTTTGACAAAATAAGGGAATTTTAGCATTTTACCTATAAATAAGGGGAATTTCTGTCTTTTTGCCACAAAATATGGGGAATTTCTGCCTTATTGCCCTCAAATAAGGAAAATTTTTGCTTTTCTGCCCCAATTAACAGGAATTTCTGCCTTTTTGCCACAAAGTAAAGGGAATTTCTGCATTTTTGCCCCAAAATAATGGGAATTTCAGCACTTTTACCTCAAAATAAGGGGAATTTCTGCCTTTTGCCAAAAATATGGGGAAATTTCTGACTTTTTGTTCCAAAATAAAGAAAATTTCTTCAATTTTGTGACAAAATAAAAGAAATTTCTGCTTTTTGCCCCAAAATAAAAGTAATTTCTGACTTTTTGCCCTGAAATAAATGAAATTTCTGCAATTTGCCCGAAAAAAAAGGAAATTTTTGCCTTATTGCCCCAAAATGAGGGGAATTTCTGCCTTTTTGCCCCGAAATATGGGGAATTTCAGCATTTTACCTCAAAATAATGGGAATTTCAGCATTTTTGCACCATTATATGGAAAATTTCTGCCTTTTTGCCACAAAATAAGAAAAATTTCTGCAATTCTGTTCCAAAATAAATGAAATTTCTAAAATTTTGCCCCAAAATAAGGTAAATTTCTGATTTTTGCCACGAAATAAGAAGAATTTATGCATTTTTGCCCCAAAATAAAGGGAATTTCTGCCTTTTTGCCCCAAAATTAGGAGATTATCTGCAATTTTGCTATAAATACAGGGAATTTCTGCCTCTTTTCCCGAAAATAAGGGGAACTTCTGCCGATTTGCCCCAAATAAAGGGAATTTCTGCATTTTTGCCCCAATATTAGGGGAATTTCTGCAATATTGCTCCAAAATACAGGGAATTTCTGCCTTTTTGCCTGAAATTAAAGAGATTTTCTGCCTTTTTGCCCCCAAACAAGGGAAATTTCTGCAATTTTTCTCCAAATTAAGGGGAATTTCTGCCATTTAGCCCCCAAAAAAGGGGAATTTCTGCCTTTTTGCCCTGAAATATGTGAAATGTCTGCAATTTTACCCCAAAATAAGGTGAATTTCTGCGTTTTTGCCCCAAAATAATGGGAATTTCTGCATTTTTGCCCTAAAATAAGAAAAATTTTTGCTTTTTTTCTCTGAAATAAGTGAAATTTCTACAATTTTGCCATAAAATAAAATAAAATTTCTGCAATTTTTCCCCATAATAAAGTAATTTTCTGCAATTTTGCCCCAAAATAAAGGGAATTTCTGTTTTTTGTTTCCAAATAAGAGAAATTTCTGCTATTTTGCCCTAAAATAAGGTGAATTTCTGCCTTTTGCCCCAAAATAAAGGGAATTTCTGCCATTTTGCCCCAAAATAAAGAAAATTACTGCATGTTTTACCCCAAAATTAGGTGAATTTCTTCAGTTTTGCTCCAAAATACGGGGATTTTCTGCCTTTTTCGCCGAAAATAAAGGGAATTTCTGCAATTTTGCCGCGAAATAAGTGAAATTTCTGCAGTTTTACCCCAAAATAAAGGGGAAGCCCTGCATTTTTGCCATAAAATTAGGGGAATTTCTGCAATTTTGCTCCAAAATACTGGGAATTTCTGCCTTTTTGCCCGAAAATAAAGGGAATGTATACCTTTTTTCCATAAAAAAGGGAAATTTCTTTATTTTTACCCCAAAATAAGGGGATTTTCCGCCTTTTTGACTCAAAATAAGTGCAATTTCTGACTTTTCCCAAAAAATAAATGGAATTTCTGTCTTTTTGCCCCAAAATAAGGGGAATTTCTGACTTTTTGCCCTTAAAAAAGTTAAATTTCTAAAATTTTTCCCCAAAATAAGGGAAATGTCTGCCTTTTGCCCCAAAATAAGGGGAATTTCTGCTTTTTTGCCCCAAAATAGCGAGAATTTCAGCCTTTTTACCTCAAAATAAGGGGAATTTCTGCATTTTTGCCTCAAAAATTTGGGAAATTTCTGACTTTTTGCCCAAAATAATGAAATTTCTGCAATTTTGCCCAAAAATAAAGGAAATTTCTGAAATTTTGCCCCAAAATAAGTGGAATTTCTGAGCTTTGCCCCACAATAAGGAGAATTTCTGTCTTTTTGCCCCAATATAGAGAGAATTTCTGCCTTTTTGCCCCATAATTAGGGGAATTTCTGCATTTTTGCTCCTAAATACGAGGAATTTCTGCTTTTTTTGCCCGAAAATAAGAAGAATGCATACCTTTTTGCTATAAAAAATGGAAATTTCTTCATTTTTGCTCCAAAATAAGGGGAATTTCTGCTTTTTTGCCTCTAAATAAGTGGAATTTCTCTCTTTTTCCCCCAAAACAAAGGGAATTTCTGTCTTTTTTGCCCCAAAATAAAGAAAATTTCTTTCTTATTACCCTGAAATAAGTGAAATTTCTGCAATTTTGCCCCAAAATAAGGGAAATTTCTGCAATATAGCCCCAAAATAAGAAGAATTTCTGAGTTTTGCCCCAAAGTAAGGAGAATTTCTGTCTTTTTGCCCCAACATATAGGGAATTTCTCCATTTTTGCTCCACAATTAGAAGATTTTCTGCAATTTTGCTTCAAAATACGGAGAATTTCGACTTTTTAGCCCAAAAATAAGGGGAATGTATACCTTTTGCCACAAAAAAGGGAAATTTCTTCATTTTTGCCCCACAATAAAAGGAATTTTGGCCTTTTTACCTCAAAATAAGTGAAATTTCTGACTTTTTACCCTAAAATAAACGAAATTTCTGTTTTTTTGCCCCAAAATTAAAGGAATTTTTGAATTTTCCCTGAAATAAGTGAAATTTCTACAATTTTGCCCCAAAATAAGGGAAAATTCTGCATTTTTGCAACAAAATAAGGGGAATTACTGTGTTATTGCCCCAAAATAAGGGGAATTTCTGCGTTTTTTCCCAGAAATAAGTGAAATTTCTGTAATTTTGACCCAAAATAAAAGAGATTTCTGCAATTTTGCCCCAAAATAAAGGAAATTTCTGGAATTTTGCCCCAAAATAAGGGGAATTTCTGACTTTTTGCCCTGAAATAAGGAGAATTTCTGTCTTTTTGCCCCAAAATAATGTGAATTGCTGCATTTTTCCTCAAAATTAGGGGAATATGTGCAATTTTGCTTCAAAATATGGGGAATTTCTGCCTTTTTGCCCCAAAATAATGGGAATTTCAGCCTTTTTACCACAAAATAAGGGGAATTTGTGCCTTTTCTTCAAAATATGGGGAATTTCTGACTTTTTGTTCCAAAATAAGGAAAATTTCTTCAATTTTGTACCAAAATAAAAAAAATTTCTGCTTTTTGCCCCAAAATAAAAGTAATTTCTGACTTTTTGCCCTGAAATAAATGAAATTTCTGCAATTTGCCCGAAAAAAAAGGAAATTTTTGCCTTTTTGCTCCAAAATGAGGGGAATTTCTGCCTTTTTGCCCCAAAATATGGGGAATTTCAGCATTTTACCTCAAAATAATGGGAATTCCAGCCTTTTTGCACCAAAATATGGAAAATTTCTGCCTTTTTGCTACAAAATAAGAAAAATTTCTGCAATTCTGTTCCAAAATAAAAGAAATTTCTAAAATTTTGCCCCAAAATAAGGTAAATTTCTGATTTTTGCCACGAAATAAGAATTTCTGCATTTTTGCCCCAAAACAAAGGGAATTTCTGCCTTTTTGCCCCAAAATTAGGACAGTATCTGCAATTTTGCTATAAATACAGGGAATTTCTGCCTCTTTTCCGGAAAATAAGGGGAACTTCTGCCGATTTGCCCCAAATAAAGGGAATTTCTGCATTTTTGCCCCAATATTAGGGGAATTTCTACAATATTGCTCCAAAATACAGGGAATTTCTGCTTTTTTGCCTGAAATAAAAGAGATTTTCTGCCTTTTTGCCCCCAAACAAGTGACATTTCTGCAATTTTTCCCCAAATTAAGGGGAATTTCTGCCATTTTGCCCCCAAAAAAGGGGAATTTCTGCCTTTTTGCCCTGAAATATGTAAAATGTCTGCAATTTTACCCCAAAATAAGGTGAATTTCTGCGTTTTTGCCCCAAAATAATGGGAATTTCTGCATTTTTGCCCTAAAATAAGAAAAATTTTTGCTTTTTTTCTCTGAAATAAGTGAAATTTCTACAATTTTGCCATAAAATAAAATAAAATTTCTGCAATTTTTCCCCATAATAAAGTAAATTTCTGCAATTTTGCCCCAAAATAAAGGGAATTTCTGTTTTTTGTTTCCAAATAAGAGAAATTTCTGCAATTTTGCCCTAAAATAAGGGGAATTTCTGCCTTTTGCCCCAAAATAAAGGGAATTTCTGCCTTT
Organism: Micromys minutus; assembly: GCF_963924665.1. Taxonomy (NCBI): domain Eukaryota; kingdom Metazoa; phylum Chordata; class Mammalia; order Rodentia; family Muridae; genus Micromys; species Micromys minutus. The sequence goes on from NW_027667727.1 coordinate 1,749,834, forward strand.
TTGCCCCAAAATAAAGAAAATTACTGCATGTTTTACCCCAAAATTAGGTGAATTTCTTCAATTTTGCTCCAAAATACGGGGATTTTCTGCCTTTTTCCCCGAAAATAAAGGGAATTTCTGCAATTTTGCCTCGAAATAAGTGAAATTTCTGCAGTTTTACCCCAAAATAAAGGGGAAGCCCTGCATTTTTGCCATAAAATTAGGGGAAATTCTGCAATTTTGCTCCAAAATACTGGGAATCTCTGCCTTTTTGCCCGAAAATAAAGGGAATGTATACCTTTTTGCCATAAAAAAGGGAAATTTCTTCATTTTTACCCCAAAATAAGGGGATTTTCTGCCTTTTTGACTCAAAATAAGTGCAATTTCAGACTTTTCCCAAAAAATAAACGGAATTTCTCTCTTTTTGCCCCAAAATAAGGGGAATTTCTGACTTTTTGCCCTTAAAAAAGTTAAATTTCTAAAATTTTTCCCCAAAATAAGGGAAATGTCTTCCTTTTGCCCCAAAATAAGGGGAATTTCTGCTTTTTTGCCCCAAAATAGCGAGAATTTCAGCCTTTTTACCTCAAAATAAGGGGAATTTCTGCATTTTTGCCTCAAAAATTTGGGAAATTTCTGACTTTTTGCCCAAAATAAGGGGAATTTCTGCAATTTTGCCCAAAAATAAAGGAAATTTCTGAAATTTTGCCCCAAAATAAGTGGAATTTCTGAGCTTTGCCCACAATAAGGAGAATTTCTGTCTTTTTGCCCCAACATAGAGAGAATTTTTGCCTTTTTGCCCCACAATCTGGGGAATTTCTGCAATTTTGCTCCTAAATACGAGGAATTTCTGCTTTTTTGCCCGAAAATAAGAAGAATGCATACCTTTTTGCCATAAAAAATGGAAATTTCTTCATTTTTGCTCCAAAATAAGGGGAATTTCTGCTTTTTTGCCTCTAAATAAGTGGAATTTCTGTCTTTTTCCCCCAAAACAAAGGGAATTTCTGTCTTTTTTGCCCCAAAATAAAGAAAATTTCTTTCTTATTACCCTGAAATAAGTGAAATTTCTGCAATTTTGCCCCAAAATAAGGGAAATTTCTGCAATTTAGCCCCAAAATAAGAGGAATTTCTGAGTTTTGCCCCAAAGTAAGGAGAATTTCTGTCTTTTTGCCCCAACATATAGGGAATTTCTGCATTTTTGCTCCACAATTAGAAGAATTTCTGCAATTTTGCTTCAAAATACGGGGAATTTCTACTTTTTAGCCCAAAAATAAGGGGAATGTATACCTTTTGCCACAAAAAAGGGAAATTTCTTCATTTTTGCCCCACAATAAAAGGAATTTTGGCCTTTTACCTCAAAATAAGTGAAATTTCTGACTTTTTACCCTAAAATAAACGGAATTTCTGTTTTTTTGCCCCAAAATTAAAGGAATTTTTGAATTTTTCCTGAAATAAGTGAAATTTCTACAATTTATCCCCAAAATAAGGGAAAATTCTGCATTTTTGCAACAAAATAAGGGGAATTTCTGTGTTTTTGCCACAAAATAAGGGGAATTTCTGCGTTTTTTCCCAGAAATAAGTGAAATTTCTGTAATTTTGACCCAAAATAAAGGAGATTTCTGAAATTTTGCCCCAAAATAAAGGAAATTTCTGGAATTTTGCACCAATATAAGGGGAATTTCTGACGTTTTGCCCTGAAATAAGGAGAATTTCTGTCTTTTTGCCCCAAAATAATGTGAATTTCTGCATTTTTCCTCAAAATTAGGGGAATATGTGCAATTTTGCTTCAAAATATGGGGAATTTCTGCCTTTTTGCCCCAAAATAACGAGAATTTCAGCCTTTTTACCTCAAAATAAGGGGAATTTATGCCTTTTCTTCAAAATATGGGGAATTTCTGACTTTTTGTTCCAAAATAAGGAAAATTTCTTCAATTTTGTACCAAAATAAAAGAAATTTCTGCTTTTTGCCCCAAAATAAAAGTAATTTCTGACTTTTTGCCCTGAAATAAATGAAATTTCTGCAATTTGCCCGAAAAAAAAGGGAAATTTTTGCCTTTTTGCCTCATAATGAGGGGAATTTCTGCCTTTTTGCCCCAAAATATGGGGAATTTCAGCATTTTACCTCAAAATAATGGGAATTTCAGCCTTTTTGCACCATTATATGGAAAATTTCTGCCTTTTTGCCACAAAATAAGAAAAATTTCTGCAATTCTGTTCCAAAATAAAAGAAATTTCTAAAATTTTGCCCCAAAATAAGGTAAATTTCTGATTTTTGCCCCGAAATAAGAAGAATTTCTGCATTTTTGCCCCAAAATAAAGGGAATTTCTGCCTTTTTGCCCCAAAATTAGGAGAGTATCTGCAATTTTGCTATAAATACAGGGAATTTCTGCCTCTTTTCCCGAAAATAAGGGGAACTTCTGCCGATTTGTCCCAAATAAAGGGAATTTTTGCATTTTTGCCCCAATATTAGGGGAATTTCTGCAATATTGCTCCAAATACAGGGAATTTCTGCCTTTTTGCCCGAAATTAAAGAGATTTTCTGCCTTTTTGCCCCCAAACAAGGGAAATTTCTGCAATTTTTCTCCAAATTAAGGGGAATTTCTGCCATTTTGCTTCCAAAAAAGGGGAATTTCTGCATTTTGCCCTGAAATATGTGAAATGTCTGCAATTTTACCCCAAAATAAGGTGAATTTCTGCGTTTTTGCCCCAAATTAATGGGAATTTCTGCATTTTTGCCCTAAAATAAAAAAATTTTTGCTTTTTTTTTCTGAAATAAGTGAAATTTCTACAATTTTGCCATAAAATAAAATAAAATTTCTGCAATTTTTCCACATAATAAAGTAATTTTCTGCAATTTTGCCTCAAAATAAAGGGAATTTCTGTTTTTTGTTCCCAAATAAGAGAAATTTCTGCAATTTTGCCCTAAAATAAGGGGAATTTCTGCCTTTTGCCCCAAAATAAAGGGAATTTCTGCCTTTTTGCCCCAAAATAAAGAAAATTACTGCATGTTTTACCCCAAAATTAGGTGAATTTCTTCAATTTTGCTCCAAAATACAGGGATTTTCTGCCTTTTTCGCCGAAAATAAAGGGAATTTCTGCAATTTTGCCGCGAAATAAGTGAAATTTCTGCAGTTTTACCCCAAAATAAAGGGGAAGCCCTGCATTTTTGCCATAAAATTAGGGGAATTTCTGCAATTTTGCTCCAAAATACTGGGAATCTCTGCCTTTTTGCCCGAAAATAAAGGGAATGTATACCTTTTTGCCATAAAAAAGGGAAATTTCTTCATTTTTACCCCAAAATAAGGGGATTTTCCGCCTTTTTGACTCAAAATAAGTGCAATTTCAGACTTTTCCCAAAAAATAAACGGAATTTCTGTCTTTTTGCCCCAAAATAAGGGGAATTTCTGACTTTTTGCCCTTAAAAAAGTTAAATTTCTAAAATTTTTCCCCAAAATAAGGGAAATGTCTGCCTTTTGCCCCAAAATAAGGGGAATTTCTGCTTTTTTGCCCCAAAATAGCGAGAATTTCAGCCTTTTTACCTCAAAATAAGGGGAATTTCTGCATTTTTGCCTCAAAAATTTGGGAAATTTCTGACTTTTTGCCCAAAATAAGTGAAATTTCTGCAATTTTGCCCAAAAATAAAGGAAATTTCTGAAATTTTGCCCCAAAATAAGTGGAATTTCTGAGCTTTGCCCACAATAAGGAGAATTTCTGTCTTTTTGCCCCAACATAGAGAGAATTTTTGCCTTTTTGCCCCACAATCTGGGGAATTTCTGCAATTTTGCTCCTAAATACGAGGAATTTCTGCTTTTTTGCCCGAAAATAAGAAGAATGCATACCTTTTTGCCATAAAAAATGGAAATTTCTTCATTTTTGCTCCAAAATAAGGGGAATTTCTGCTTTTTTGCCTCTAAATAAGTGGAATTTCTGTCTTTTTCCCCCAAAACAAAGGGAATTTCTGTCTTTTTTGCCCCAAAATAAGGAAAATTTCTTTCTTATTACCCTGAAATAAGTGAAATTTCTGCAATTTTGCCCCAAAATAAAGGAAATTTCTGCAATTTAGCCCCAAAATAAGAGGAATTTCTGAGTTTTGCCCCAAAGTAAGGAGAATTTCTGTCTTTTTGCCCCAACATACAGGGAATTTCTGCATTTTTGCTCCACAATTAGAAGAATTTCTGCAATTTTGCTTCAAAATACGGGGAATTTCTACTTTTTAGCCCAAAAATAAGGGGAATGTATACCTTTTGCCACAAAAAAGGGAAATTTCTTCATTTTTGCCCCACAATAAAAGGAATTTTGGCCTTTTTACCTCAAAATAAGTGAAATTTCTGACTTTTTACCCTAAAATAAACGGAACTTCTGTTTTTTTGCCCCAAAATTAAAGGAATTTTTGAATTTTCCCTGAAATAAGTGAAATTTCTACAATTTTGCCCCAAAATAAGGGAAAATTCTGCATTTTTGCAACAAAATAAGGGGAATTTCTGTGTTATTGCCCCAAAATAAGGGGAATTTCTGCATTTTTTTCCCTGAAATAAGTGAAATTTCTGTAATTTTGACCCAAAATAAAGGAGATTTCTGCAATTTTGCCCCAAAATAAAGGAAATTTCTGGAATTTTGCCCCAATATAAGGGGAATTTCTGACGTTTTGCCCTGAAATAAGGAGAATTTCTGTCTTTTTGCCCCAAAATAATGTGAATTTCTGCATTTTTCCTCAAAATTAGGGGAATATGTGATATTTTGCTTCAAAATATGGGGAATTTCTGCCTTTTTGCCCCAAAATAACGAGAATTTCAGCCTTTTTACCTCAAAATAAGGGGAATTTATGCCTTTTCTTCAAAATATGGGGAATTTCTGACTTTTTGTTCCAAAATAAGGAAAATTTCTTCAATTTTGTACCAAAATAAAAGAAATTTCTGCTTTTTGCCCCAAAATAAAAGTAATTTCTGAATTTTTGCCCTGAAATAAATGAAATTTCTGCAATTTGCCCGAAAAAAAGGGAAATTTTTGCCTTTTTGCCCCAAAATGAGGGGAATTTCTGCCTTTTTGCCCCAAAATATGGGGAATTTCAGCATTTTACCTCAAAATAATGGGAATTTCAGCCTTTTTGCACCATTATATGGAAAATTTCTGCCTTTTTGCCACAAAATAAGAAAAATTTCTGCAATTCTGTTCCAAAATAAAAGAAATTTCTAAAATTTTGCCCCAAAGTAAGGTAAATTTCTGATTTTTGCCCCGAAATAAGAAGAATTTCTGCATTTTTGCCCCAAAATAAAGGGAATTTCTGCCTTTTTGCCCCAAAATTAGGAGAGTATCTGCAATTTTGCTATAAATACAGGGAATTTCTGCCTCTTTTCCCGAAAATAAGGGGAACTTCTGCCGATTTGTCCCAAATAAAGGGAATTTTTGCATTTTTGCCCCAATATTAGGGGAATTTCTGCAATATTGCTCCAAATACAGGGAATTTCTGCCTTTTTGCCCGAAATTAAAGAGATTTTCTGCCTTTTTGCCCCCAAACAAGGGAAATTTCTGCAATTTTTCTCCAAATTAAGGGGAATTTCTGCCATTTTGCTTCCAAAAAAGGGGAATTTCTGCCTTTTTGCCCTGGAATATGTGAAATGTCTGCAATTTTACCCCAAAATAAGGTGAATTTCTGTGTTTTTGCCCCAAAATAATGGGAATTTCTGCATTTTTGCCCTAAAATAAAAAAATTTTTGCTTTTTTTCTCTGAAAGAAGTGAAATTTCTACAATTTTGCCATAAAATAAAATAAAATTTCTGCAATTTTTCCCCATAATAAAGTAATTTTCTGCAATTTTGCCCCAAAATAAAGGGAATTTCTGTTTTTTGTTCCCAAATAAGAGAAATTTTTGCAATTTTGCCCTAAAATAAGGGGAATTTCTGCCTTTTGCCCCAAAATAAAGGGAATTTCTGCCTTTTTGCCCCAAAATAAAGAAAATTACTGCATGTTTTACCCCAAAATTAGGTGAACTTCTTCAATTTTGCTCCAAAATACGGGGATTTTCTGCCTTTTTCGCCGAAAATAAAGGGAATTTCAGCAATTTTGCCGCGAAATAAGTGAAATTTCTGCAGTTTTACCCCAAAATAAAGGGGAAGCCCTGCATTTTTGCCATAAAATTAGGAGAATTTCTGCAATTTTGCTCCAAAATACTGGGAATTTCTGCCTTTTGCTCGAAAATAAAGGGAATGTATACCTTTTTGCCATAAAAAAGGGAAATTTCTTCATTTTTACCCCAAAATAAGGGGATTTTCCGCCTTTTTGACTCAAAATAAGTGCAATTTCAGACTTTTCCCAAAAAATAAAAGGAATTTCTGTCTTTTTGCCCCAAAATAAGGGGAATTTCTGACTTTTTGCCCTTAAAAAAGTTAAATTTCTAAAATATTTCCCCAAAATAAGGGTAATGTCTGCCTTTTGCCCCAAAATAAGGGGAATTTCTGCTTTTTTGCCCCAAAATAGCGAGAATTTCAGCCTTTTTACCTCAAAATAAGGGGAATTTCTGCATTTTTGCTCCAAAAATTTGGGAAATTTCTGACTTTTTGCCCAAAATAAGTGAAATTTCTGCAATTTTGCCCAAAAATAAAGGAAATTTTTGAAATTTTGCCCCAAAATAAGTGGAATTTCTGAGCTTTGCCCCACAATAAGGAGAATTTCTGTCTTTTTGCCCCAACATAGAGAGAATTTCTGCCTTTTTGCCACACAATTATGGGAATTTCTGCAATTTTGCTCCTAAGTACGAGGAATTTCTGCTTTTTTGCCCGAAAATAAGAAGAATGCATAACTTTTTGCCATAAAAAATGGAAATTTCTTCATTTTTGCTCCAAAATAAGGGGAATTTCTGCTTTTTTGCCTCTAAATAAGTGGAATTTCTGCCTTTTTCCCCCAAAACAAAGAGAATTTCTGTCTTTTTTGCCCCAAAATAAGGAAAATTTCTTTCTTATTACCCTGAAATAAGTGAAATTTCTGCAATTTTGCCCCAAAATAAGGGAAATTTCTGCTTTTTTTCCCACAAATAAGAGAAATTTCTGCCTTTTTGCCCACAAATAAGTGGAATTTCAGCTTTTTTACCTCAAAATAAGGAGAATTTCTGCATTTTTTGTCACAAAATATTAGGAATTTCTGCCCTTTTGCCCTAAAATAAGAAAAAATTCTGCCTTTTTTCCTGAAATAAGTGAAATTTCTGCAATTTTGCCCCAAAATAAGTGATATTTCTGCAATTTTGCCCCAAAATAAGTGGAATTTTTGATTTTGCCCCAAAATAAGGAGAATTTCTGACTTTTTGCACTAACATATAAGGAATTTCTGCCTTTTTGCCCCACAATTAGGGGAATTTCTGCAATTTTACTTTAAAATATGGGGAATTTCTGCTTTTTAGCCTGAAAATAAGGGGAATGTATACCTTTTGCCACAAAAAAGGAAAATTTCTTCATTTTTGCTCCAAAATAAGGGGAATTTCTGCTTTTTTGCATCTAAATAAGTGTAATTTCTGTATTTTCCCCCAAAACAAAGAAAATTTCTGTCTTTATTGCCCCAAAATAGGAAAATTTCTGACTTATTACCCTGAAATAAGTGAAATTTCTGCAATTTTGCCACAAAATAAGGGAAATTTCTGCCTTTTTGGACCCAAATACAGGTAATTTCAGCATTTTTACCTCAAAATAAGAGGAATTTCTGCTTTTTTGGCCCAAACTATAGGAAATTTCTGCCTCTTTGCCCCAAATCAAGAAAAATTTCTGCAATTTTGTACCAAAATAAAAGAAATTTCTGCCTTTTCCCCAAAATAAGAAAATTTCTGCATTTTTTTCTGAAATAAGTGAAATTTCTGCAATTTTGCCCCATAATAAGTGAAATTTCTTCAATTTTGCCCCAAAATTAGGGAAATTTCTGGAATTTTGCTCCAAAATAAGTGGAATTTCTGAGTTTTGCCCCAAAAAAAGGAGAATTTCGGTCTTTTTGCCCGAACATATAGGGAATTTCTGCCTTTTTGCCCCACAATTAGGGGAATTTCTGCAATTTTGCTCCAAAATACGGGGAATTTCTGCCTTTTTGCCCGAAAATAAGAAGAATGCATACCTTTTTGCCATAAAAAAGGGAAATTTCTTTATTTTTGCTGCAAAATAAGGGGAATTTCTGACTTTTTGCCTCTAAATAAGTGGAATTTCTGTCTTTTTCCCCCAAAACAAAGGAATTTCTGTCTTTTCTGCCACAAAATAAGTAAAATTTCTGACTTATGCTCTGAAATAAGTGAAATTTCTGCAATTTTGCCAAAAAATAAGGGAAATTTCTGCCGTTTTGCCCCCAAATAAGGGGAATTTCAGACTTTTTACCTCAAAATAAAAGGAATTTCTGCATTTTTGCCACATAATATTAGGAATTTCTGCTTTTTTGCCCCAAAATAAGGAAAATTTCTGCCTTTTTTCCCTGAAATAAGTGAAATTTCTGCAATTTTACCCGAAAATAAGTGAAATTTCTTCAATTTTGCCCAAAAATAATAGAAATTTCTGGAATTTTGCCCCAAAATAAGTTGAATTTCTGAATTTTTCCCCAAAATAAGGAGAATTTCTGTCTTTTTTCCTTAACATATAGGAAATTTCTGCTTTTTTGTCCCACATTTAGGGGAATTTCTGCAATTTTGCTCCAAAATACGGGGAATTTCTGCCTTTTAGCCCGAAAATAAAAGGAATGTATACCTTTTGCCTCAAAAAAAGGAAAATTTCTTGATTTTTGCCCCATATTAAGAAAAATTTCTGCCTTTTTACTTCAAAATAAGTGAAATTACTGCCTCTTTACCCCAAAATAAACGGAATTTCTGATTTTTGCCTCAAAATAAAAAAAAATTTTTGAATTATGCCCTGAAATAAGTGAAATTTCTGCAATTTTGCCCCAAAATAAAAGAAATTTCTGCCTTTTTGCCACAAAATAAAGGGAATTTCTGTGTTTTTGCCCCAAAATAAGGGAAATTTCTGCCTTTTTGCCCCCAAGTAAGGGGAATTTCAGCCTTTTTACCTCAAAATAAAGGGAATTTCTGCATTTTTTGCCACAAAATATTAAGAATTTCTGCCATTGTGCTCCAAAATACGGAAAATTTCTGCTTCTTTACCCTGAAATATGTGAAATTTCTGCAATTTTGCCCCAAAATAAGTGAAATTTCTGGAATTTTGCCCCAAAATAAGTGAAATTTCTGGAATTTTGCCCCAAAATAAGTGGAATTTCTGTCTTTTTGCCCCAACATATAAGGAATTTCTGCATTTTTGCCCCACAATTAGGGGAATTTCTGCAATTTAGCTCCAAAATACTGGGTATTTCTGCTTTTTTGCCCGAAAATAATGGGTATGTATACCCTTTGCCACAAAAAAAGGGAAATTTCTTCATTTTTCCCCAAAATAAGAGGAATTTCTGACTTATTTCTTCAAAATAAGTGAAATTTCTGCCTTTTTACCCAAAAATAAACAGAATTTCTGTCTTTTTACTCCAAAATAAAAGGAATTTTTGAATTATGCCCTGAAATAAGTGAAATTTCTGCAATTTTGCCTTAAAAGAAAAGAAATTTCTGCAATTTTTCCCAATAATAAAGGAATTTTCTGCAATTTTGCCCGAAAATAAAGGGAATTTCTGTTTTTTGTCGCCAAATAAGAAAAATTTCTGCAATTTTGCCATAAATAAGGGGAATTTCTGCCTTTTGCCCCAAAATCAAAGGAATTTCTGCCTTTTTGCCCCGAAATAAAGAAAATTACTGCATGTTTTACCCCAAAATTAGGTGAATTTCTGCAATTTTGTCTCAAAATACGGGGATTTTCTCACTTTTTCGCCGAAAATAAAGGGAATTTTTGCCATTTTTCCGCGAAATAAGTGAAATTTCTGCAGTTTTATCCCAAAATAAGAAGAAGCTCTGCATTTTTGCCCCAAAATTATGGGAATTTCTGCAATTTTGCTCCAAAATACGGGGAATTTCTGCCTTTTTGCCTGAAAATAGAGGGAATGTATACTTTTTGCCATAAAAAAGGGAAATTTCTTCATTTTTACCCCAAAATAAGGGGATTTGCCACCTTTTTGACCCAAAATAAGTGCAATTTCTGAATTTTTCCAAAAATATACGAAATTTCTGTCTTTTTGCCCCAAAATAACGGGAATTTCTGATTTTTGCCCTAAAATAAGTTAAATTTCTAAAATTTTTCCCCAAAATAAGGGAAATGTCTGCTTTTTGACCCAAAATAAGAAGAATTTCTGACTTTTTGCCCCAAAATAAGGGGAATTTCAGCCTTTTTACCTCAAAATAAGGGGAATTTCTGCATTTTTGCCACAAAATATGGGAAATTTCTGCCTTTTTGCCAAAATAAGAAAAATTTCTACAATTTTGTACCAAAATAAAAGAAATTTCTGCCTTTTTCCCCAAAATAAGAAAATTTCTGTTTTTTTCCCTGAAATGAGAGAAATTTCTGCAATTTTGCCACAAAATAAGTGAAATTTCTGCAATTTTGCCCCAAAATAAGGGAAATTTCTGGAATTTTGCCCCAAAATAAGTAGAATTTCTGAGTTTTGCCCCAAAATAAGAAGAATTTCTGTCTTTTTTGCCCCCAAATAAGAAAAATTTTTGACATATTACCCTTAAATAAGTCAAATTTCTGCAATTTTTTCCCAAAATAAGGAAAATTTCTGCTTTTTTGCTTCCAAGTAAGGGAATTTCAGCATTTTTACCTCAAAATAATGGTTATTTCTGTATTTTTGCCCCAAAATATGGGAAATTTCTGCCATTGTGCCCCAAAATAAGAAATATTCTGCTTTTTTCCCCTGAAATAAGTGAAATTTCAGCAATTTTGCCCCAAAATAAGGGAAGTTTCTGCCTTTTTGCCCCCAAATAAAGGGAATTTCAGCATTTTTACCTCAAAATAAGGGAAATTTCTGAATTTTTGCCACAAAATATTAGGAATTTTTGACTTTTTACTCCAAAAAAGAAAATTTCTGCCTTTTTTCCCTGAAATAAGTGAAATTTCTGCAATTTTGCCCCAAAGTAAGTGAAATTTCTACAATTTTGCCCTAAAATAAGGGAAATTTCATGAATTTTGCCCCAAAATAAGTGGAATTTCTGAGTTTTGCCCCAAAATAAGGAGAATTTCTGTCTTTTTGCTCTAACATATAGGGAATTTCTGCATTTTTTCCCCACAATTAGGGGAATTTCTGCAATTTTGCTCCAAAATACGGGGAATTTCTGCATTTTAGCCCGAAAATAAGGGGAATGCATACCTTTTGCCATTAAAAAGTGAAATTTCTTTATTTTTGCTCCAAAATAAGAGTAATTTCTGCCATTTTGCCTCTAAATAAGTGGAATTTCTGAGTTTTGCCCCAAAATAAGGAGAATTTCTGTATTTTGCCCCAACATATAGAGAATTTCTGCCTTTTTGCCCAACAATTATGGGATTTTCTGCAATTTTGCTCCAAAATACGGGGAATTTCTGCTTTTTTGCCCGAAAATAAGGGGAATGCATAACTTTTTGCAATAAAAAAGGGAAATTTCTTCATTTTTGCTCCAAAATACGAGGAATTTCTGCAATTTTGCCTCTAAATAAGTGGAATTTCTGAGTTTTGCCCCAAAATAAGGAGAATTTCTGTATTTTGCCCCAACATTTAGAGAATTTCTGCCTTTTGCCCCACAATTAGGGGATTTTCTGCACTTTTGCTCCAAAATACGGGGAATTTCTGCCTTTTTTCCCGAAAATAAAAGGAATGCATACTTTTTGCCATAAAAAAGGGAAATGTCTTCATTTTTTCTCCAAAATAAGGGGAATTTCTGCCTTTTTGCCTCTAAATAAGTGGAATTTCTGTTTTTTTCCCCCAAAACTAAGGGAATTTCTGTCTTTTTTGCCCAAAAATAAGGAAAATTTCTGACTTATTACCCTGAAATAAGTGAAATTTCTGCAATTTTCCCTTTAATAAGGGAAATTTCTGCCTTTTTGCCCTGAAATATGTGAAATATCTGCAATTTTAACCCAAAATATGGTGAATTTCTGCCTTTTTGCCCCAAAATAATGGGAATTTCTGACTTTTTGTCCCAAAATAAGGAAAATTTTTGCTTTTTTTCTCTGAAATAAGTGAAATTTCTGCAATTTTGCCCTAAAATAAGGGAAATTTCTGCAATTTTTCCCCATAATATGGGAAATTTCTGCAATTTTGCCCCAAAATAATGGGAATTTCTGTTTTTGCCCCCAAATAAAGGAAATTTCTGCAATTTTGCCCTAAAATAAGAGGAATTTCTGCCTTTTGCCCCAAAATAAGGAGAATATCTGCATTTTTGCCCCAAAATAACGAAAATTACTGTATTTTTTACCACAAAATAAGTGAATTTCTGCAATTTTGCTCCAAAATACGGGGATTTTCTGCCTTTTTCGCCGAAAATAAGGGGAATTTCTGCCACTTTGCCGTGAAATAAGTGAAATTTTTGCCTTTTCACCAAAAATAAACGAAATTTCTATATTTTTGCCCCAAAATAAGGGGAATTTCTGACTTTTTGCCCGAAAATAAGGGAAACTTTAGCTTTTTTACCTCAAAATAAGGGGAATTTCTGCCTTTTTGCCACAAAATAAGAAAATTTCTACCTTTTTTCTGTAATAAGTGAAATTTTTGCAATTTCGCCCCAAAATAAGGGAAATTTCTGCAATTTTGCTCAAATGTAAAGGAAATTTCTGCAATTTTGCACCAAAATAAGGGGAATATTTGACTTTTTGCTCCCGAAAAAAGGAAATTTTCTGTCTTTTTGCTCCAAAAAAAGGAGAATTTCTGACTTTTTGCCCGAAAATTATGAGAATTTCTGCAATTTTGCTTCAAAATACGGGGAATTTCTGACTTTTTCCCCAAAATAAAGGGAATTTCTGCATTTTCCCCAAATATTTGGGTAATTTCTGCATTTTACCTCTAAATAAAGGGAATTTCTGCATTTTACCTCAAAATAAAAAGAATTACTGCGTTTTGCCCCAAAATATGGGGAACTTCTGCCTTTTTGTTCCAAAATAAGGAAAATTTCTTCAATTTTGTACCATAATAAAAGAAATTTCTACTTTTTGCCCCAAAATAAGAGGAATTTCTGAATTTTTGTTTTATAATAAATGAAATTTCTACTATTTTGCCCAAAAATAAGGGAAATTTGTGCCTTTTTGCTTCAAAATAAGGGAAATGTCTGCCTTTTGCCCCAAAATAAGGGGAATTTCTGCTTTTTTGCCCCAAAATAGCGAGAATTTCAGCCTTTTTACCTCAAAATAAGGGGAATTTCTGCATTTTTGCCTCAAAAATTTGGGAAATTTCTGACTTTTTGCCCAAAATAAGTGAAATTTCTGCAATTTTGCCCAAAAATAAAGGAAATTTCTGAAATTTTGCCCCAAAATAAGTGGAATTTCTGAGCTTTGCCCACAATAAGGAGAATTTCTGTCTTTTTGCCCCAACATAGAGAGAATTTTTGCCTTTTTGCCCCACAATCTGGGGAATTTCTGCAATTTTGCTCCTAAATACGAGGAATTTCTGCTTTTTTGCCCGAAAATAAGAAGAATGCATACCTTTTTGCCATAAAAAATGGAAATTTCTTCATTTTTGCTCCAAAATAAGGGGAATTTCTGCTTTTTTGCCTCTAAATAAGTGGAATTTCTGTCTTTTTCCCCCAAAACAAAGGGAATTTCTGTCTTTTTTGCCCCAAAATAAGGAAAATTTCTTTCTTATTACCCTGAAATAAGTGAAATTTCTGCAATTTTGCCCCAAAATAAAGGAAATTTCTGCAATTTAGCCCCAAAATAAGAGGAATTTCTGAGTTTTGCCCCAAAGTAAGGAGAATTTCTGTCTTTTTGCCCCAACATACAGGGAATTTCTGCATTTTTGCTCCACAATTAGAAGAATTTCTGCAATTTTGCTTCAAAATACGGGGAATTTCTACTTTTTAGCCCAAAAATAAGGGGAATGTATACCTTTTGCCACAAAAAAGGGAAATTTCTTCATTTTTGCCCCACAATAAAAGGAATTTTGGCCTTTTTACCTCAAAATAAGTGAAATTTCTGACTTTTTACCCTAAAATAAACGGAACTTCTGTTTTTTTGCCCCAAAATTAAAGGAATTTTTGAATTTTCCCTGAAATAAGTGAAATTTCTACAATTTTGCCCCAAAATAAGGGAAAATTCTGCATTTTTGCAACAAAATAAGGGGAATTTCTGTGTTATTGCCCCAAAATAAGGGGAATTTCTGCATTTTTTTCCCTGAAATAAGTGAAATTTCTGTAATTTTGACCCAAAATAAAGGAGATTTCTGCAATTTTGCCCCAAAATAAAGGAAATTTCTGGAATTTTGCCCCAATATAAGGGGAATTTCTGACGTTTTGCCCTGAAATAAGGAGAATTTCTGTCTTTTTGCCCCAAAATAATGTGAATTTCTGCATTTTTCCTCAAAATTAGGGGAATATGTGATATTTTGCTTCAAAATATGGGGAATTTCTGCCTTTTTGCCCCAAAATAACGAGAATTTCAGCCTTTTTACCTCAAAATAAGGGGAATTTATGCCTTTTCTTCAAAATATGGGGAATTTCTGACTTTTTGTTCCAAAATAAGGAAAATTTCTTCAATTTTGTACCAAAATAAAAGAAATTTCTGCTTTTTGCCCCAAAATAAAAGTAATTTCTGAATTTTTGCCCTGAAATAAATGAAATTTCTGCAATTTGCCCGAAAAAAAGGGAAATTTTTGCCTTTTTGCCCCAAAATGAGGGGAATTTCTGCCTTTTTGCCCCAAAATATGGGGAATTTCAGCATTTTACCTCAAAATAATGGGAATTTCAGCCTTTTTGCACCATTATATGGAAAATTTCTGCCTTTTTGCCACAAAATAAGAAAAATTTCTGCAATTCTGTTCCAAAATAAAAGAAATTTCTAAAATTTTGCCCCAAAGTAAGGTAAATTTCTGATTTTTGCCCCGAAATAAGAAGAATTTCTGCATTTTTGCCCCAAAATAAAGGGAATTTCTGCCTTTTTGCCCCAAAATTAGGAGAGTATCTGCAATTTTGCTATAAATACAGGGAATTTCTGCCTCTTTTCCCGAAAATAAGGGGAACTTCTGCCGATTTGTCCCAAATAAAGGGAATTTTTGCATTTTTGCCCCAATATTAGGGGAATTTCTGCAATATTGCTCCAAATACAGGGAATTTCTGCCTTTTTGCCCGAAATTAAAGAGATTTTCTGCCTTTTTGCCCCCAAACAAGGGAAATTTCTGCAATTTTTCTCCAAATTAAGGGGAATTTCTGCCATTTTGCTTCCAAAAAAGGGGAATTTCTGCCTTTTTGCCCTGGAATATGTGAAATGTCTGCAATTTTACCCCAAAATAAGGTGAATTTCTGTGTTTTTGCCCCAAAATAATGGGAATTTCTGCATTTTTGCCCTAAAATAAAAAAATTTTTGCTTTTTTTCTCTGAAAGAAGTGAAATTTCTACAATTTTGCCATAAAATAAAATAAAATTTCTGCAATTTTTCCCCATAATAAAGTAATTTTCTGCAATTTTGCCCCAAAATAAAGGGAATTTCTGTTTTTTGTTCCCAAATAAGAGAAATTTTTGCAATTTTGCCCTAAAATAAGGGGAATTTCTGCCTTTTGCCCCAAAATAAAGGGAATTTCTGCCTTTTTGCCCCAAAATAAAGAAAATTACTGCATGTTTTACCCCAAAATTAGGTGAACTTCTTCAATTTTGCTCCAAAATACGGGGATTTTCTGCCTTTTTCGCCGAAAATAAAGGGAATTTCAGCAATTTTGCCGCGAAATAAGTGAAATTTCTGCAGTTTTACCCCAAAATAAAGGGGAAGCCCTGCATTTTTGCCATAAAATTAGGAGAATTTCTGCAATTTTGCTCCAAAATACTGGGAATTTCTGCCTTTTGCTCGAAAATAAAGGGAATGTATACCTTTTTGCCATAAAAAAGGGAAATTTCTTCATTTTTACCCCAAAATAAGGGGATTTTCCGCCTTTTTGACTCAAAATAAGTGCAATTTCAGACTTTTCCCAAAAAATAAAAGGAATTTCTGTCTTTTTGCCCCAAAATAAGGGGAATTTCTGACTTTTTGCCCTTAAAAAAGTTAAATTTCTAAAATATTTCCCCAAAATAAGGGTAATGTCTGCCTTTTGCCCCAAAATAAGGGGAATTTCTGCTTTTTTGCCCCAAAATAGCGAGAATTTCAGCCTTTTTACCTCAAAATAAGGGGAATTTCTGCATTTTTGCTCCAAAAATTTGGGAAATTTCTGACTTTTTGCCCAAAATAAGTGAAATTTCTGCAATTTTGCCCAAAAATAAAGGAAATTTTTGAAATTTTGCCCCAAAATAAGTGGAATTTCTGAGCTTTGCCCCACAATAAGGAGAATTTCTGTCTTTTTGCCCCAACATAGAGAGAATTTCTGCCTTTTTGCCACACAATTATGGGAATTTCTGCAATTTTGCTCCTAAGTACGAGGAATTTCTGCTTTTTTGCCCGAAAATAAGAAGAATGCATAACTTTTTGCCATAAAAAATGGAAATTTCTTCATTTTTGCTCCAAAATAAGGGGAATTTCTGCTTTTTTGCCTCTAAATAAGTGGAATTTCTGCCTTTTTCCCCCAAAACAAAGAGAATTTCTGTCTTTTTTGCCCCAAAATAAGGAAAATTTCTTTTTTATTACCCTGAAATAAGTGAAATTTCTGCAATTTTGCCCCAAAATAAGGGAAATTTCTGCTTTTTTTCCCACAAATAAGAGAAATTTCTGCCTTTTTGCCCACAAATAAGTGGAATTTCAGCTTTTTTACCTCAAAATAAGGAGAATTTCTGCATTTTTTGTCACAAAATATTAGGAATTTCTGCCCTTTTGCCCTAAAATAAGAAAAAATTCTGCCTTTTTTCCTGAAATAAGTGAAATTTCTGCAATTTTGCCCCAAAATAAGTGATATTTCTGCAATTTTGCCCCAAAATAAGTGGAATTTTTGATTTTGCCCCAAAATAAGGAGAATTTCTGACTTTTTGCACTAACATATAAGGAATTTCTGCCTTTTTGCCCCACAATTAGGGGAATTTCTGCAATTTTACTTTAAAATATGGGGAATTTCTGCTTTTTAGCCTGAAAATAAGGGGAATGTATACCTTTTGCCACAAAAAAGGAAAATTTCTTCATTTTTGCTCCAAAATAAGGGGAATTTCTGCTTTTTTGCATCTAAATAAGTGTAATTTCTGTATTTTCCCCCAAAACAAAGAAAATTTCTGTCTTTATTGCCCCAAAATAGGAAAATTTCTGACTTATTACCCTGAAATAAGTGAAATTTCTGCAATTTTGCCACAAAATAAGGGAAATTTCTGCCTTTTTGGACCCAAATACAGGTAATTTCAGCATTTTTACCTCAAAATAAGAGGAATTTCTGCTTTTTTGGCCCAAACTATAGGAAATTTCTGCCTCTTTGCCCCAAATCAAGAAAAATTTCTGCAATTTTGTACCAAAATAAAAGAAATTTCTGCCTTTTCCCCAAAATAAGAAAATTTCTGCATTTTTTTCTGAAATAAGTGAAATTTCTGCAATTTTGCCCCATAATAAGTGAAATTTCTTCAATTTTGCCCCAAAATTAGGGAAATTTCTGGAATTTTGCTCCAAAATAAGTGGAATTTCTGAGTTTTGCCCCAAAAAAAGGAGAATTTCGGTCTTTTTGCCCGAACATATAGGGAATTTCTGCCTTTTTGCCCCACAATTAGGGGAATTTCTGCAATTTTGCTCCAAAATACGGGGAATTTCTGCCTTTTTGCCCGAAAATAAGAAGAATGCATACCTTTTTGCCATAAAAAAGGGAAATTTCTTTATTTTTGCTGCAAAATAAGGGGAATTTCTGACTTTTTGCCTCTAAATAAGTGGAATTTCTGTCTTTTTCCCCCAAAACAAAGGAATTTCTGTCTTTTCTGCCACAAAATAAGTAAAATTTCTGACTTATGCTCTGAAATAAGTGAAATTTCTGCAATTTTGCCAAAAAATAAGGGAAATTTCTGCCGTTTTGCCCCCAAATAAGGGGAATTTCAGACTTTTTACCTCAAAATAAAAGGAATTTCTGCATTTTTGCCACATAATATTAGGAATTTCTGCTTTTTTGCCCCAAAATAAGGAAAATTTCTGCCTTTTTTCCCTGAAATAAGTGAAATTTCTGCAATTTTACCCGAAAATAAGTGAAATTTCTTCAATTTTGCCCAAAAATAATAGAAATTTCTGGAATTTTGCCCCAAAATAAGTTGAATTTCTGAATTTTTCCCCAAAATAAGGAGAATTTCTGTCTTTTTTCCTTAACATATAGGAAATTTCTGCTTTTTTGTCCCACATTTAGGGGAATTTCTGCAATTTTGCTCCAAAATACGGGGAATTTCTGCCTTTTAGCCCGAAAATAAAAGGAATGTATACCTTTTGCCTCAAAAAAAGGAAAATTTCTTGATTTTTGCCCCATATTAAGAAAAATTTCTGCCTTTTTACTTCAAAATAAGTGAAATTACTGCCTCTTTACCCCAAAATAAACGGAATTTCTGATTTTTGCCTCAAAATAAAAAAAAATTTTTGAATTATGCCCTGAAATAAGTGAAATTTCTGCAATTTTGCCCCAAAATAAAAGAAATTTCTGCCTTTTTGCCACAAAATAAAGGGAATTTCTGTGTTTTTGCCCCAAAATAAGGGAAATTTCTGCCTTTTTGCCCCCAAGTAAGGGGAATTTCAGCCTTTTTACCTCAAAATAAAGGGAATTTCTGCATTTTTTGCCACAAAATATTAAGAATTTCTGCCATTGTGCTCCAAAATACGGAAAATTTCTGCTTCTTTACCCTGAAATATGTGAAATTTCTGCAATTTTGCCCCAAAATAAGTGAAATTTCTGGAATTTTGCCCCAAAATAAGTGAAATTTCTGGAATTTTGCCCCAAAATAAGTGGAATTTCTGTCTTTTTGCCCCAACATATAAGGAATTTCTGCATTTTTGCCCCACAATTAGGGGAATTTCTGCAATTTAGCTCCAAAATACTGGGTATTTCTGCTTTTTTGCCCGAAAATAATGGGTATGTATACCCTTTGCCACAAAAAAAGGGAAATTTCTTCATTTTTCCCCAAAATAAGAGGAATTTCTGACTTATTTCTTCAAAATAAGTGAAATTTCTGCCTTTTTACCCAAAAATAAACAGAATTTCTGTCTTTTTACTCCAAAATAAAAGGAATTTTTGAATTATGCCCTGAAATAAGTGAAATTTCTGCAATTTTGCCTTAAAAGAAAAGAAATTTCTGCAATTTTTCCCAATAATAAAGGAATTTTCTGCAATTTTGCCCGAAAATAAAGGGAATTTCTGTTTTTTGTCGCCAAATAAGAAAAATTTCTGCAATTTTGCCATAAATAAGGGGAATTTCTGCCTTTTGCCCCAAAATCAAAGGAATTTCTGCCTTTTTGCCCCGAAATAAAGAAAATTACTGCATGTTTTACCCCAAAATTAGGTGAATTTCTGCAATTTTGTCTCAAAATACGGGGATTTTCTCACTTTTTCGCCGAAAATAAAGGGAATTTTTGCCATTTTTCCGCGAAATAAGTGAAATTTCTGCAGTTTTATCCCAAAATAAGAAGAAGCTCTGCATTTTTGCCCCAAAATTATGGGAATTTCTGCAATTTTGCTCCAAAATACGGGGAATTTCTGCCTTTTTGCCTGAAAATAGAGGGAATGTATACTTTTTGCCATAAAAAAGGGAAATTTCTTCATTTTTACCCCAAAATAAGGGGATTTGCCACCTTTTTGACCCAAAATAAGTGCAATTTCTGAATTTTTCCAAAAATATACGAAATTTCTGTCTTTTTGCCCCAAAATAACGGGAATTTCTGATTTTTGCCCTAAAATAAGTTAAATTTCTAAAATTTTTCCCCAAAATAAGGGAAATGTCTGCTTTTTGACCCAAAATAAGAAGAATTTCTGACTTTTTGCCCCAAAATAAGGGGAATTTCAGCCTTTTTACCTCAAAATAAGGGGAATTTCTGCATTTTTGCCACAAAATATGGGAAATTTCTGCCTTTTTGCCCAAAATAAGAAAAATTTCTACAATTTTGTACCAAAATAAAAGAAATTTCTGCCTTTTTCCCCAAAATAAGAAAATTTCTGTTTTTTTCCCTGAAATGAGAGAAATTTCTGCAATTTTGCCACAAAATAAGTGAAATTTCTGCAATTTTGCCCCAAAATAAGGGAAATTTCTGGAATTTTGCCCCAAAATAAGTAGAATTTCTGAGTTTTGCCCCAAAATAAGAAGAATTTCTGTCTTTTTTGCCCCCAAATAAGAAAAATTTTTGACATATTACCCTTAAATAAGTCAAATTTCTGCAATTTTTTCCCAAAATAAGGAAAATTTCTGCTTTTTTGCTTCCAAGTAAGGGAATTTCAGCATTTTTACCTCAAAATAATGGTTATTTCTGTATTTTTGCCCCAAAATATGGGAAATTTCTGCCATTGTGCCCCAAAATAAGAAATATTCTGCTTTTTTCCCCTGAAATAAGTGAAATTTCAGCAATTTTGCCCCAAAATAAGGGAAGTTTCTGCCTTTTTGCCCCCAAATAAAGGGAATTTCAGCATTTTTACCTCAAAATAAGGGAAATTTCTGAATTTTTGCCACAAAATATTAGGAATTTTTGACTTTTTACTCCAAAAAAGAAAATTTCTGCCTTTTTTCCCTGAAATAAGTGAAATTTCTGCAATTTTGCCCCAAAGTAAGTGAAATTTCTACAATTTTGCCCTAAAATAAGGGAAATTTCATGAATTTTGCCCCAAAATAAGTGGAATTTCTGAGTTTTGCCCCAAAATAAGGAGAATTTCTGTCTTTTTGCTCTAACATATAGGGAATTTCTGCATTTTTTCCCCACAATTAGGGGAATTTCTGCAATTTTGCTCCAAAATACGGGGAATTTCTGCATTTTAGCCCGAAAATAAGGGGAATGCATACCTTTTGCCATTAAAAAGTGAAATTTCTTTATTTTTGCTCCAAAATAAGAGTAATTTCTGCCATTTTGCCTCTAAATAAGTGGAATTTCTGAGTTTTGCCCCAAAATAAGGAGAATTTCTGTATTTTGCCCCAACATATAGAGAATTTCTGCCTTTTTGCCCAACAATTATGGGATTTTCTGCAATTTTGCTCCAAAATACGGGGAATTTCTGCTTTTTTGCCCGAAAATAAGGGGAATGCATAACTTTTTGCAATAAAAAAGGGAAATTTCTTCATTTTTGCTCCAAAATACGAGGAATTTCTGCAATTTTGCCTCTAAATAAGTGGAATTTCTGAGTTTTGCCCCAAAATAAGGAGAATTTCTGTATTTTGCCCCAACATTTAGAGAATTTCTGCCTTTTGCCCCACAATTAGGGGATTTTCTGCACTTTTGCTCCAAAATACGGGGAATTTCTGCCTTTTTTCCCGAAAATAAAAGGAATGCATACTTTTTGCCATAAAAAAGGGAAATGTCTTCATTTTTTCTCCAAAATAAGGGGAATTTCTGCCTTTTTGCCTCTAAATAAGTGGAATTTCTGTTTTTTTCCCCCAAAACTAAGGGAATTTCTGTCTTTTTTGCCCAAAAATAAGGAAAATTTCTGACTTATTACCCTGAAATAAGTGAAATTTCTGCAATTTTCCCTTTAATAAGGGAAATTTCTGCCTTTTTGCCCTGAAATATGTGAAATATCTGCAATTTTAACCCAAAATATGGTGAATTTCTGCCTTTTTGCCCCAAAATAATGGGAATTTCTGACTTTTTGTCCCAAAATAAGGAAAATTTTTGCTTTTTTTCTCTGAAATAAGTGAAATTTCTGCAATTTTGCCCTAAAATAAGGGAAATTTCTGCAATTTTTCCCCATAATATGGGAAATTTCTGCAATTTTGCCCCAAAATAATGGGAATTTCTGTTTTTGCCCCCAAATAAAGGAAATTTCTGCAATTTTGCCCTAAAATAAGAGGAATTTCTGCCTTTTGCCCCAAAATAAGGAGAATATCTGCATTTTTGCCCCAAAATAACGAAAATTACTGTATTTTTTACCACAAAATAAGTGAATTTCTGCAATTTTGCTCCAAAATACGGGGATTTTCTGCCTTTTTCGCCGAAAATAAGGGGAATTTCTGCCACTTTGCCGTGAAATAAGTGAAATTTTTGCCTTTTCACCAAAAATAAACGAAATTTCTATATTTTTGCCCCAAAATAAGGGGAATTTCTGACTTTTTGCCCGAAAATAAGGGAAACTTTAGCTTTTTTACCTCAAAATAAGGGGAATTTCTGCCTTTTTGCCACAAAATAAGAAAATTTCTACCTTTTTTCTGTAATAAGTGAAATTTTTGCAATTTCGCCCCAAAATAAGGGAAATTTCTGCAATTTTGCTCAAATGTAAAGGAAATTTCTGCAATTTTGCACCAAAATAAGGGGAATATTTGACTTTTTGCTCCCGAAAAAAGGAAATTTTCTGTCTTTTTGCTCCAAAAAAAGGAGAATTTCTGACTTTTTGCCCGAAAATTATGAGAATTTCTGCAATTTTGCTTCAAAATACGGGGAATTTCTGACTTTTTCCCCAAAATAAAGGGAATTTCTGCATTTTCCCCAAATATTTGGGTAATTTCTGCATTTTACCTCTAAATAAAGGGAATTTCTGCATTTTACCTCAAAATAAAAAGAATTACTGCGTTTTGCCCCAAAATATGGGGAACTTCTGCCTTTTTGTTCCAAAATAAGGAAAATTTCTTCAATTTTGTACCATAATAAAAGAAATTTCTACTTTTTGCCCCAAAATAAGAGGAATTTCTGAATTTTTGTTTTATAATAAATGAAATTTCTACTATTTTGCCCAAAAATAAGGGAAATTTGTGCCTTTTTGCTTCAAAATAAGGGAAATGTCTGCCTTTTGCCCCAAAATAAGGGGAATTTCTGCTTTTTTGCCCCAAAATAGCGAGAATATCAGCCTTTTTACCTCAAAATAAGGGGAATTTCTGCATTTTTGCCTCAAAAATTTGGGAAATTTCTGACTTTTTGCCCAAAATAAGTGAAATTTCTGCAATTTTGCCCAAAAATAAAGGAAATTTCTGAAATTTTGCCCCAAAATAAGTGGAATTTCTGAGCTTTGCCCACAATAAGGAGAATTTCTGTCTTTTTGCCCCAACATAGAGAGAATTTTTGCCTTTTTGCCCCACAATCTGGGGAATTTCTGCAATTTTGCTCCTAAATACGAGGAATTTCTGCTTTTTTGCCCGAAAATAAGAAGAATGCATACCTTTTTGCCATAAAAAATGGAAATTTCTTCATTTTTGCTCCAAAATAAGGGGAATTTCTGCTTTTTTGCCTCTAAATAAGTGGAATTTCTGTCTTTTTCCCCCAAAACAAAGGGAATTTCTGTCTTTTTTGCCCCAAAATAAGGAAAATTTCTTTCTTATTACCCTGAAATAAGTGAAATTTCTGCAATTTTGCCCCAAAATAAAGGAAATTTCTGCAATTTAGCCCCAAAATAAGAGGAATTTCTGAGTTTTGCCCCAAAGTAAGGAGAATTTCTGTCTTTTTGCCCCAACATACAGGGAATTTCTGCATTTTTGCTCCACAATTAGAAGAATTTCTGCAATTTTGCTTCAAAATACGGGGAATTTCTACTTTTTAGCCCAAAAATAAGGGGAATGTATACCTTTTGCCACAAAAAAGGGAAATTTCTTCATTTTTGCCCCACAATAAAAGGAATTTTGGCCTTTTTACCTCAAAATAAGTGAAATTTCTGACTTTTTACCCTAAAATAAACGGAACTTCTGTTTTTTTGCCCCAAAATTAAAGGAATTTTTGAATTTTCCCTGAAATAAGTGAAATTTCTACAATTTTGCCCCAAAATAAGGGAAAATTCTGCATTTTTGCAACAAAATAAGGGGAATTTCTGTGTTATTGCCCCAAAATAAGGGGAATTTCTGCATTTTTTTCCCTGAAATAAGTGAAATTTCTGTAATTTTGACCCAAAATAAAGGAGATTTCTGCAATTTTGCCCCAAAATAAAGGAAATTTCTGGAATTTTGCCCCAATATAAGGGGAATTTCTGACGTTTTGCCCTGAAATAAGGAGAATTTCTGTCTTTTTGCCCCAAAATAATGTGAATTTCTGCATTTTTCCTCAAAATTAGGGGAATATGTGATATTTTGCTTCAAAATATGGGGAATTTCTGCCTTTTTGCCCCAAAATAACGAGAATTTCAGCCTTTTTACCTCAAAATAAGGGGAATTTATGCCTTTTCTTCAAAATATGGGGAATTTCTGACTTTTTGTTCCAAAATAAGGAAAATTTCTTCAATTTTGTACCAAAATAAAAGAAATTTCTGCTTTTTGCCCCAAAATAAAAGTAATTTCTGAATTTTTGCCCTGAAATAAATGAAATTTCTGCAATTTGCCCGAAAAAAAGGGAAATTTTTGCCTTTTTGCCCCAAAATGAGGGGAATTTCTGCCTTTTTGCCCCAAAATATGGGGAATTTCAGCATTTTACCTCAAAATAATGGGAATTTCAGCCTTTTTGCACCATTATATGGAAAATTTCTGCCTTTTTGCCACAAAATAAGAAAAATTTCTGCAATTCTGTTCCAAAATAAAAGAAATTTCTAAAATTTTGCCCCAAAGTAAGGTAAATTTCTGATTTTTGCCCCGAAATAAGAAGAATTTCTGCATTTTTGCCCCAAAATAAAGGGAATTTCTGCCTTTTTGCCCCAAAATTAGGAGAGTATCTGCAATTTTGCTATAAATACAGGGAATTTCTGCCTCTTTTTCCGAAAATAAGGGGAACTTCTGCCGATTTGTCCCAAATAAAGGGAATTTTTGCATTTTTGCCCCAATATTAGGGGAATTTCTGCAATATTGCTCCAAATACAGGGAATTTCTGCCTTTTTGCCCGAAATTAAAGAGATTTTCTGCCTTTTTGCCCCCAAACAAGGGAAATTTCTGCAATTTTTCTCCAAATTAAGGGGAATTTCTGCCATTTTGCTTCCAAAAAAGGGGAATTTCTGCCTTTTTGCCCTGGAATATGTGAAATGTCTGCAATTTTACCCCAAAATAAGGTGAATTTCTGTGTTTTTGCCCCAAAATAATGGGAATTTCTGCATTTTTGCCCTAAAATAAAAAAATTTTTGCTTTTTTTCTCTGAAAGAAGTGAAATTTCTACAATTTTGCCATAAAATAAAATAAAATTTCTGCAATTTTTCCCCATAATAAAGTAATTTTCTGCAATTTTGCCCCAAAATAAAGGGAATTTCTGTTTTTTGTTCCCAAATAAGAGAAATTTTTGCAATTTTGCCCTAAAATAAGGGGAATTTCTGCCTTTTGCCCCAAAATAAAGGGAATTTCTGCCTTTTTGCCCCAAAATAAAGAAAATTACTGCATGTTTTACCCCAAAATTAGGTGAACTTCTTCAATTTTGCTCCAAAATACGGGGATTTTCTGCCTTTTTCGCCGAAAATAAAGGGAATTTCAGCAATTTTGCCGCGAAATAAGTGAAATTTCTGCAGTTTTACCCCAAAATAAAGGGGAAGCCCTGCATTTTTGCCATAAAATTAGGAGAATTTCTGCAATTTTGCTCCAAAATACTGGGAATTTCTGCCTTTTGCTCGAAAATAAAGGGAATGTATACCTTTTTGCCATAAAAAAGGGAAATTTCTTCATTTTTACCCCAAAATAAGGGGATTTTCCGCCTTTTTGACTCAAAATAAGTGCAATTTCAGACTTTTCCCAAAAAATAAAAGGAATTTCTGTCTTTTTGCCCCAAAATAAGGGGAATTTCTGACTTTTTGCCCTTAAAAAAGTTAAATTTCTAAAATATTTCCCCAAAATAAGGGTAATGTCTGCCTTTTGCCCCAAAATAAGGGGAATTTCTGCTTTTTTGCCCCAAAATAGCGAGAATTTCAGCCTTTTTACCTCAAAATAAGGGGAATTTCTGCATTTTTGCTCCAAAAATTTGGGAAATTTCTGACTTTTTGCCCAAAATAAGTGAAATTTCTGCAATTTTGCCCAAAAATAAAGGAAATTTTTGAAATTTTGCCCCAAAATAAGTGGAATTTCTGAGCTTTGCCCCACAATAAGGAGAATTTCTGTCTTTTTGCCCCAACATAGAGAGAATTTCTGCCTTTTTGCCACACAATTATGGGAATTTCTGCAATTTTGCTCCTAAGTACGAGGAATTTCTGCTTTTTTGCCCGAAAATAAGAAGAATGCATAACTTTTTGCCATAAAAAATGGAAATTTCTTCATTTTTGCTCCAAAATAAGGGGAATTTCTGCTTTTTGGCCTCTAAATAAGTGGAATTTCTGCCTTTTTCCCCCAAAACAAAGAGAATTTCTGTCTTTTTTGCCCCAAAATAAGGAAAATTTCTTTCTTATTACCCTGAAATAAGTGAAATTTCTGCAATTTTGCCCCAAAATAAGGGAAATTTCTGCTTTTTTTCCCACAAATAAGAGAAATTTCTGCCTTTTTGCCCACAAATAAGTGGAATTTCAGCTTTTTTACCTCAAAATAAGGAGAATTTCTGCATTTTTTGTCACAAAATATTAGGAATTTCTGCCCTTTTGCCCTAAAATAAGAAAAAATTCTGCCTTTTTTCCTGAAATAAGTGAAATTTCTGCAATTTTGCCCCAAAATAAGTGATATTTCTGCAATTTTGCCCCAAAATAAGTGGAATTTTTGATTTTGCCCCAAAATAAGGAGAATTTCTGACTTTTTGCACTAACATATAAGGAATTTCTGCCTTTTTGCCCCACAATTAGGGGAATTTCTGCAATTTTACTTTAAAATATGGGGAATTTCTGCTTTTTAGCCTGAAAATAAGGGGAATGTATACCTTTTGCCACAAAAAAGGAAAATTTCTTCATTTTTGCTCCAAAATAAGGGGAATTTCTGCTTTTTTGCCTCTAAATAAGTGTAATTTCTGTATTTTCCCCCAAAACAAAGAAAATTTCTGTCTTTATTGCCCCAAAATAGGAAAATTTCTGACTTATTACCCTGAAATAAGTGAAATTTCTGCAATTTTGCCACAAAATAAGGGAAATTTCTGCCTTTTTGGACCCAAATACAGGTAATTTCAGCATTTTTACCTCAAAATAAGAGGAATTTCTGCTTTTTTGGCCCAAACTATAGGAAATTTCTGCCTCTTTGCCCCAAATCAAGAAAAATTTCTGCAATTTTGTACCAAAATAAAAGAAATTTCTGCCTTTTCCCCAAAATAAGAAAATTTCTGCATTTTTTTCTGAAATAAGTGAAATTTCTGCAATTTTGCCCCATAATAAGTGAAATTTCTTCAATTTTGCCCCAAAATTAGGGAAATTTCTGGAATTTTGCTCCAAAATAAGTGGAATTTCTGAGTTTTGCCCCAAAAAAAGGAGAATTTCGGTCTTTTTGCCCGAACATATAGGGAATTTCTGCCTTTTTGCCCCACAATTAGGGGAATTTCTGCAATTTTGCTCCAAAATACGGGGAATTTCTGCCTTTTTGCCCGAAAATAAGAAGAATGCATACCTTTTTGCCATAAAAAAGGGAAATTTCTTTATTTTTGCTGCAAAATAAGGGGAATTTCTGACTTTTTGCCTCTAAATAAGTGGAATTTCTGTCTTTTTCCCCCAAAACAAAGGAATTTCTGTCTTTTCTGCCACAAAATAAGTAAAATTTCTGACTTATGCTCTGAAATAAGTGAAATTTCTGCAATTTTGCCAAAAAATAAGGGAAATTTCTGCCGTTTTGCCCCCAAATAAGGGGAATTTCAGACTTTTTACCTCAAAATAAAAGGAATTTCTGCATTTTTGCCACATAATATTAGGAATTTCTGCTTTTTTGCCCCAAAATAAGGAAAATTTCTGCCTTTTTTCCCTGAAATAAGTGAAATTTCTGCAATTTTACCCGAAAATAAGTGAAATTTCTTCAATTTTGCCCAAAAATAATAGAAATTTCTGGAATTTTGCCCCAAAATAAGTTGAATTTCTGAATTTTTCCCCAAAATAAGGAGAATTTCTGTCTTTTTTCCTTAACATATAGGAAATGTCTGCTTTTTTGTCCCACATTTAGGGGAATTTCTGCAATTTTGCTCCAAAATACGGGGAATTTCTGCCTTTTAGCCCGAAAATAAAAGGAATGTATACCTTTTGCCTCAAAAAAAGGAAAATTTCTTGATTTTTGCCCCATATTAAGAAAAATTTCTGCCTTTTTACTTCAAAATAAGTGAAATTACTGCCTCTTTACCCCACAATAAACGGAATTTCTGATTTTTGCCTCAAAATAAAAAAAAATTTTTGAATTATGCCCTGAAATAAGTGAAATTTCTGCAATTTTGCCCCAAAATAAAAGAAATTTCTGCCTTTTTGCCACAAAATAAAGGGAATTTCTGTGTTTTTGCCCCAAAATAAGGGAAATTTCTGCCTTTTTGCCCCCAAGTAAGGGGAATTTCAGCCTTTTTACCTCAAAATAAAGGGAATTTCTGCATTTTTTGCCACAAAATATTAAGAATTTCTGCCATTGTGCTCCAAAATACGGAAAATTTCTGCTTCTTTACCCTGAAATATGTGAAATTTCTGCAATTTTGCCCCAAAATAAGTGAAATTTCTGGAATTTTGCCCCAAAATAAGTGAAATTTCTGGAATTTTGCCCCAAAATAAGTGGAATTTCTGTCTTTTTGCCCCAACATATAAGGAATTTCTGCATTTTTGCCCCACAATTAGGGGAATTTCTGCAATTTAGCTCCAAAATACTGGGTATTTCTGCTTTTTTGCCCGAAAATAATGGGTATGTATACCCTTTGCCACAAAAAAAGGGAAATTTCTTCATTTTTCCCCAAAATAAGAGGAATTTCTGACTTATTTCTTCAAAATAAGTGAAATTTCTGCCTTTTTACCCAAAAATAAACAGAATTTCTGTCTTTTTACTCCAAAATAAAAGGAATTTTTGAATTATGCCCTGAAATAAGTGAAATTTCTGCAATTTTGCCTTAAAAGAAAAGAAATTTCTGCAATTTTTCCCAATAATAAAGGAATTTTCTGCAATTTTGCCCGAAAATAAAGGGAATTTCTGTTTTTTGTCGCCAAATAAGAAAAATTTCTGCAATTTTGCCATAAATAAGGGGAATTTCTGCCTTTTGCCCCAAAATCAAAGGAATTTCTGCCTTTTTGCCCCGAAATAAAGAAAATTACTGCATGTTTTACCCCAAAATTAGGTGAATTTCTGCAATTTTGTCTCAAAATACGGGGATTTTCTCACTTTTTCGCCGAAAATAAAGGGAATTTTTGCCATTTTTCCGCGAAATAAGTGAAATTTCTGCAGTTTTATCCCAAAATAAGAAGAAGCTCTGCATTTTTGCCCCAAAATTATGGGAATTTCTGCAATTTTGCTCCAAAATACGGGGAATTTCTGCCTTTTTGCCTGAAAATAGAGGGAATGTATACTTTTTGCCATAAAAAAGGGAAATTTCTTCATTTTTACCCCAAAATAAGGGGATTTGCCACCTTTTTGACCCAAAATAAGTGCAATTTCTGAATTTTTCCAAAAATATACGAAATTTCTGTCTTTTTGCCCCAAAATAACGGGAATTTCTGATTTTTGCCCTAAAATAAGTTAAATTTCTAAAATTTTTCCCCAAAATAAGGGAAATGTCTGCTTTTTGACCCAAAATAAGAAGAATTTCTGACTTTTTGCCCCAAAATAAGGGGAATTTCAGCCTTTTTACCTCAAAATAAGGGGAATTTCTGCATTTTTGCCACAAAATATGGGAAATTTCTGCCTTTTTGCCCAAAATAAGAAAAATTTCTACAATTTTGTACCAAAATAAAAGAAATTTCTGCCTTTTTCCCCAAAATAAGAAAATTTCTGTTTTTTTCCCTGAAATGAGAGAAATTTCTGCAATTTTGCCACAAAATAAGTGAAATTTCTGCAATTTTGCCCCAAAATAAGGGAAATTTCTGGAATTTTGCCCCAAAATAAGTAGAATTTCTGAGTTTTGCCCCAAAATAAGAAGAATTTCTGTCTTTTTTGCCCCCAAATAAGAAAAATTTTTGACATATTACCCTTAAATAAGTCAAATTTCTGCAATTTTTTCCCAAAATAAGGAAAATTTCTGCTTTTTTGCTTCCAAGTAAGGGAATTTCAGCATTTTTACCTCAAAATAATGGTTATTTCTGTATTTTTGCCCCAAAATATGGGAAATTTCTGCCATTGTGCCCCAAAATAAGAAATATTCTGCTTTTTTCCCCTGAAATAAGTGAAATTTCAGCAATTTTGCCCCAAAATAAGGGAAGTTTCTGCCTTTTTGCCCCCAAATAAAGGGAATTTCAGCATTTTTACCTCAAAATAAGGGAAATTTCTGAATTTTTGCCACAAAATATTAGGAATTTTTGACTTTTTACTCCAAAAAAGAAAATTTCTGCCTTTTTTCCCTGAAATAAGTGAAATTTCTGCAATTTTGCCCCAAAGTAAGTGAAATTTCTACAATTTTGCCCTAAAATAAGGGAAATTTCATGAATTTTGCCCCAAAATAAGTGGAATTTCTGAGTTTTGCCCCAAAATAAGGAGAATTTCTGTCTTTTTGCTCTAACATATAGGGAATTTCTGCATTTTTTCCCCACAATTAGGGGAATTTCTGCAATTTTGCTCCAAAATACGGGGAATTTCTGCATTTTAGCCCGAAAATAAGGGGAATGCATACCTTTTGCCATTAAAAAGTGAAATTTCTTTATTTTTGCTCCAAAATAAGAGTAATTTCTGCCATTTTGCCTCTAAATAAGTGGAATTTCTGAGTTTTGCCCCAAAATAAGGAGAATTTCTGTATTTTGCCCCAACATATAGAGAATTTCTGCCTTTTTGCCCAACAATTATGGGATTTTCTGCAATTTTGCTCCAAAATACGGGGAATTTCTGCTTTTTTGCCCGAAAATAAGGGGAATGCATAACTTTTTGCAATAAAAAAGGGAAATTTCTTCATTTTTGCTCCAAAATACGAGGAATTTCTGCAATTTTGCCTCTAAATAAGTGGAATTTCTGAGTTTTGCCCCAAAATAAGGAGAATTTCTGTATTTTGCCCCAACATTTAGAGAATTTCTGCCTTTTGCCCCACAATTAGGGGATTTTCTGCACTTTTGCTCCAAAATACGGGGAATTTCTGCCTTTTTTCCCGAAAATAAAAGGAATGCATACTTTTTGCCATAAAAAAGGGAAATGTCTTCATTTTTTCTCCAAAATAAGGGGAATTTCTGCCTTTTTGCCTCTAAATAAGTGGAATTTCTGTTTTTTTCCCCCAAAACTAAGGGAATTTCTGTCTTTTTTGCCCAAAAATAAGGAAAATTTCTGACTTATTACCCTGAAATAAGTGAAATTTCTGCAATTTTCCCTTTAATAAGGGAAATTTCTGCCTTTTTGCCCTGAAATATGTGAAATATCTGCAATTTTAACCCAAAATATGGTGAATTTCTGCCTTTTTGCCCCAAAATAATGGGAATTTCTGACTTTTTGTCCCAAAATAAGGAAAATTTTTGCTTTTTTTCTCTGAAATAAGTGAAATTTCTGCAATTTTGCCCTAAAATAAGGGAAATTTCTGCAATTTTTCCCCATAATATGGGAAATTTCTGCAATTTTGCCCCAAAATAATGGGAATTTCTGTTTTTGCCCCCAAATAAAGGAAATTTCTGCAATTTTGCCCTAAAATAAGAGGAATTTCTGCCTTTTGCCCCAAAATAAGGAGAATATCTGCATTTTTGCCCCAAAATAACGAAAATTACTGTATTTTTTACCACAAAATAAGTGAATTTCTGCAATTTTGCTCCAAAATACGGGGATTTTCTGCCTTTTTCGCCGAAAATAAGGGGAATTTCTGCCACTTTGCCGTGAAATAAGTGAAATTTTTGCCTTTTCACCAAAAATAAACGAAATTTCTATATTTTTGCCCCAAAATAAGGGGAATTTCTGACTTTTTGCCCGAAAATAAGGGAAACTTTAGCTTTTTTACCTCAAAATAAGGGGAATTTCTGCCTTTTTGCCACAAAATAAGAAAATTTCTACCTTTTTTCTGTAATAAGTGAAATTTTTGCAATTTCGCCCCAAAATAAGGGAAATTTCTGCAATTTTGCTCAAATGTAAAGGAAATTTCTGCAATTTTGCACCAAAATAAGGGGAATATTTGACTTTTTGCTCCCGAAAAAAGGAAATTTTCTGTCTTTTTGCTCCAAAAAAAGGAGAATTTCTGACTTTTTGCCCGAAAATTATGAGAATTTCTGCAATTTTGCTTCAAAATACGGGGAATTTCTGACTTTTTCCCCAAAATAAAGGGAATTTCTGCATTTTCCCCAAATATTTGGGTAATTTCTGCATTTTACCTCTAAATAAAGGGAATTTCTGCATTTTACCTCAAAATAAAAAGAATTACTGCGTTTTGCCCCAAAATATGGGGAACTTCTGCCTTTTTGTTCCAAAATAAGGAAAATTTCTTCAATTTTGTACCATAATAAAAGAAATTTCTACTTTTTGCCCCAAAATAAGAGGAATTTCTGAATTTTTGTTTTATAATAAATGAAATTTCTACTATTTTGCCCAAAAATAAGGGAAATTTGTGCCTTTTTGCTTCAAAATAAGGGAAATTTCTGCCTTTGCCCCAAAATATGTGGAATTTCAGCATTTTACCTCAAAATAAGGGGAATTTCAGCATTTTTGCACCAAAATATGGAGAATTTCTGCCTTTTTGCCCCAAAATAAATGGAATTTCTGCATTTTTGCACCAATAATAGGGGAATTTCTGCAATTTTGCTCCAAAATACGGGTCATTTCTGCCTTTTTGCCCGAAATTAAGTGGAATTTCTGCTTTTTTGTCCCGAAATAAGTGAAATTTCTTCAATTTTAGCCAAAAATTAGGGATTTCATCTTTTTGCCCCAAAATAAGGGAAATTTCTGTCATTTTGCCCTGAAATATTTGAAATTTCTGCAATTTTACTCTAAAATAAGGGGAATTTCTGCCTTTTGTCCCAAAATTAGGGGAATTTCTGCAATTTTGCTCCAAAATACGGGGAATTTCTGCCTTTTTGCCCGAAAATAAGGGGAATGCATACCTTTTTGCCATAAAAAAGGGAAATTTATTCATTTTTGCTCCAAAATAAGAGGAATTTCTGCCATTTTGCCTCTAAATAAGTGGAATTTCTAAGTTTTGCCCCAAAATAAGGAGAATTTCTGTATTTTGCCCCAACATATAGAGAATTTCTGCCTTTTTGCCCCACAATTAGGGGATTTTCTGCAATTTTGCTCCAAAATACGGGGAATTTCTGCCTTTTTGCAAGAAAATAAGGAGAATGCATATCTTTTTGCAATTAAAAAGGGAAATTTCTTCATTTTTGCTTCAAAATAAGGGGAATTTCTGAATTTTTGCCTCTAAATAAGTGGAATTTCTGTCTTTTTCCCCCAAAACTAAGGGAATTTCTTTCTTTTTTGGCCCAAAATAAGGAAAATTTCTGACTTATTACCCTGAAATAAGTGAATTTTCTGCAATTTTGCCCCAAAATAAGGTAAATTTCTGTCTTTTTGCCCTGAAATATGTGAAATATTTGCAATTTTAACCCAAAATAAGGTGAATTTCTGCCTTTTTGCCACAAAATAATTGGAATTTCTGCTATTTTGTCCCAAAATAAGAAAAATTTTTGCTTTTTTTCTTTGAAATAAGTAAAATTTCTGCAATTTTGCCCTAAAATAAGGGAAATTTCTGCAATTTTTCTCCATAATAAGGGAAATTTCTGCAATTTTGCCCCAAAATAAGGGGAATTTCTGTTTTTTTGCCCCCAAATAAGGAAAATTTCTGCAATTTTGCCCTAAAATAAGGGGCATTTCTGCCTTTTGCCCCAAAATAAGGAGAATATCTGCCTTTTTGCCTTAAAATAAAGAAAATTACTGTATTTTTTTACCCCAAAATAAGTGAATTTCTGCAATTTTGCTCCACAATACAGGTATTTTCTGCCTTTTTCGCCAAAAATAAGGAGAATTTCTGCAACTTTGCTGTGAAATAAGTAAAATTTCTGCAGTTTTACCTCAAAATCAGGGGAATTTCTGCCTTTTTGCCTTGAAATATGTGAAATATCTGCAATTTTAACCCAAAATAAGGTGAATTTCAGCCTTTTTGCCACAGAATAATGGGAATTTCTGCCATTTTGTCCCAAAATAAAAAAATTTTTGCTTTTTTTCTCTGAAATAACTGAAATTTCTGCAATTTTGCCCTAAAATAAGGGAAATTTCTGCAATTTTGCCCCAAAATAAAGGAAATTTTTGTTTTTTTGCCCCTAAATAAGGGAAATTTCTGCAATTTTGCCCTAAAATAAGGGGAGATTCTGCATTTTGCCCCAAAATAAAGAAAATTACTGTATTTTTTACCCCAAAATTATGTGAATTTTTGCAATTTTGCTCCAAAATACGGGGATTTTCTGCCTTTTTCGCCGAAAATAAGGGGAATTTGTGCCATTTTTCCGCGAAATAAGTGAAATTTCTGCAGTTTTACCAGAAAATATGGGGAATTTCTGCCTTTTTGCCCCAAAATTAGGGGAATATCTGCACTTTTGCTTCAAAAAACAGGGAATTTCTGCCTTTTTACCCGAAAATAAAGGGAATGTATACCTTTTTGCCATAAAAAAGGGAAATTTCTTCATTTTTGCCCCAAAATAAGGGGATTTTTCACATTTTTAATTACTCAAAATACGTGCAATTTCTGCCTTTCTCCCGAAAATAAATGAAATTTCTGTCTTTTTGCCCCAATATAAGGGGAATTTCTGACTTTTTGCCCAACAATAAGGGGAATATCAGCCTTTTTACCTAAAAATAAAAGGAATTTCCGCATTTTGCCCCAAAATATGAGGAATTTCTGCCTTTTTGCCCCAAAATAAGAATAATTTCTACAATTTTGAACGAAAATAAAAAAATTTCTGCCTTTTTGCCTCACAATAAGAAAATTTCTGCCTTTTTCTGAAATAAGTGAAATTTCTGCAATGTTGCCCCAAAATAAGGGAAATTTCTGCAATTTTGCCCAAATGTAAAGGAAACTTCTGCAATTTTGCCCCAAAATAAGGGAAATTTCTGACTTTTTCCTCCCAAAAAAGAAGATTTTCTGTCTTTTTGCCCCAAAATAAGGAGAATTTCCGCCTTTTCGCCCGAAAATTATGAGAATTTCTGCAATTTTGCTTCAAAATACGGGGAATTTCTGCCTTTTATCCCAAAACTAAAGGGAATTTCTGCATTTTCCCACAATATTTGGGTAATTTCTGCATTTTACCTCTAAATAAAGGGAATTTCTGCATTTTACCTCAAAATAAAAAGAATTTCTGCGTTTTGCCCCAAAATATGGGGAATTTCTGCCTTTTTGTTCCAAAATAAGGAAAATTTCTTCATTTTTCTACCATAATAAAAGAAATTTCTACTTTTTGCCCCAAAATAAAGGGAATTTCTGAATTTTTGCCTTGAAATAAATGAAATTTGTACTATTTTGCCCGAAAATAAGGGAAATTTGTGCCTTTCTGCTTCAAAATAAGGGGAATTTCTGCCTTTGCCTCAAAATATGGGAAATTTTAGCATTATTCCTCAAAATAAGGGGAATTTCAGCCTTTTTGCACCAAAATGTGGAGAATTTCTGCATTTTTGCCCCAAAATAAAGAGAATATCTGCATTTTTGCACCAATATTAGGGGAATTTCTACAATTTTGCTCCAAAATAAAGAGATTTTCTTCCTTTCTGCCCGAAATTAAGTGGAATTTCTGCCTTTTTGTCCCGAAATAAGTGAAATTTCTTCAATTTTAGCCAAAAATTAGGGATTTCATCCTTTTGCCTCAAAATAAGGGGAATTTCTGCCATTTTGCCCTGAAATATTTGAAATTTCTACAATTTTACTCCAAAATAAGGGGAATTTTTGCCTTTTGTCCCAAAATTAGGGGAATTTCTGCAATTTTGCTTTAAAATACGGAGAATTTCTGCCTTTTTGACCGAAAAAAAGGGGAATGCATAACTTTTTGCCATAAAAAAAAATTTCTTAATTTTTGCTCCAAAATAAGAGGAATTTCTGCCATTTTGCCTCTAAATAAGTGGAATTTCTGAGTTTTGCCCCAAAATAAGGAGAGTTTCTGTATTTTGCCCCAACATATTGAGAATTTCTGCCTTTTTGCCCCACAATTAGGGGATTTTCTGCAATTTTGCTCCAAAATACGGGGAATTTCTGCCTTTTTGCCGAAAATAAGGGGAATGCATAATTTTTGCCATAAAAATGGAAAATGTCTTCATTTTTGCTCCAAAATAAGGGGAATTTCTGCCTTTTTGCCTCTAAATAAGTGGAATTTCTGTCTTTTTCCCCCAAAACTATGAAAATTTCTGTCTTTTTTACCCCAAAATAAGGAAAATTTCTGACTTATTACCCAGAAATAAGTAAAATTTTTGCAATTTTGCCCCAAAATAAGGGAAATTTCTGCCTTTTTGCCTTGAAATATGTGAAATATCTGCAATTTTAACCCAAAATAAGGTGAATTTAGGCCTTTTTGCCCCAAAATAATGGGAATTTCTGCCATTTTGTCCCAAAATAAGAAAAATTTTTGCTTTTTTTCTCTGAAATAAGTGAAATTTCTGCAATTTTGCCCTAAAATAAGGGAAATTTCTGCAATTTTGCCCCAAAATAAAGGAAATTTCTGTTTTTTGCCCCTAAATAAGGGAAATTTCTGCAATTTTGCCCTAAAATAAGGGGAGTTTCTGCCTTTTGCCCCAAAATAAAGAAAATTACTGTATTTTTTACCCCAAAATTATGTGAATTTCTGCAATTTTGCTCCAAAATACGGGGATTTTCTGCCTTTTTGGCCGAAAATAAGGGGAATTTGTGCCATTTTGCCGCGAAATAAGTGAAATTTCTGCAGTTTTACCGAAAAATAAGGGGAATTTCTGCCTTTTTGCCCCAAAATTAGGGGAATTTCTGCAATTTTGCTCCAAAAAACGGGGAATTTCCGCCTTTTTACCCGAAAATAAAGGGAATGTATACCTTTTTGCCATAAAAAAGGGAAATTTCTTCATTTTTGCCCCAAAATAAGGGGATTTTTCACATTTTTAATTACTCAAAATACGTGCAATTTCTGCCTTTTTCCCGAAAATAAACGAAATTTCTGTCTTTTTGCCCTAATATAAGAAGAATTTCTAACTTTTTGCCTGACAGTAAGGGGAATTTCAGCCTTTTTACCTAAAAATAAGAGGAATTTCCGCATTTTGCCCCAAAATATGAGTAATTTCTGCCTTTTTGCCCCAAAATAAGAATAATTTCTGCAATTTTGAACCAAAATAAAAGAAATTTCTGCCTTTTTGCCCCACAATAAGAAAATTTCTGCCTTTTTCTGAAATAAGTGAAATTTCTGCAATTTTGCCCCAAAATAAGGGAAATTTCTGCAATTTTGCCCAAATGTAAAGGAAATTTCTGCAATTTTGCCCCAAAATAAGGGGAATTTCTGACTTTTTCCTCCCGAAAAAGGAGATTTTCTGTCTTTTTGCCCCAAAATAAGGAGAATTTCTGCCTTTTCACCCGAAAATTATGAGAATTTCTGCAATTTTGCTTCAAAATACGGGGAATTTCTGCCTTTTATCCCAAAACTAAAGGGAATTTCTGCATTTTCCCACAATATTTGGGGACACTCAGCGTTTTACCTCTAAATAAGGGGAATTTCGGCATTTAACCTCAAAATAAAAAAAATTTCTGCCTTTTGCCACAAAATATGGGGAATTTCTGCCTTTTTGTTCCAAAATAACGAAAATTTCTTCAATTTTGTCCATAATAAAAGAAATTTCTGCTTTTTGCCCCAAAATAATGGGATTTTCTGCCTTTTTCCCCAAACATAAAGGGAATTTCAGGCTCATTACCTCAAAAT
Source organism: Micromys minutus (assembly GCF_963924665.1). Classification (NCBI taxonomy): domain Eukaryota; kingdom Metazoa; phylum Chordata; class Mammalia; order Rodentia; family Muridae; genus Micromys; species Micromys minutus. The sequence goes on from NW_027667727.1 coordinate 1,787,704, forward strand.
AAGGGGAATTTCTGCCTTATATTTGCCACAAAATATAAGGAATTTCTACCTTTTTGCCCCAAAATAAGGAAAATTTCTGCAATTTTGCCCCAAAATAAGGGAAATTTCTCCCTTTTTCCCCAAAATAAAGGATATTTCAGCCTTTTTACCTGAAAATAAGTGAAATTTTTGTAATTTTGCCCGAAATAAGGAAAATTTCTGCAATTTTGCCCCAAAATAATGTAAATTCCTGCAATTTTGCACCAAAATAAAGGAAATTTCTGGAATTTTGCCCCAAAATAAGGGGAATTTCTGATTTTTGCCCCAAAATAAAGGGAATTTCTGCCTTTTGCCCCAAAATTAGAGGAATTTCTGCAATTTTGCTCCAAAATACGGGGAATTTCTTCCTTTTTGCTCGAAAATAAGGGGTATGCATACCTTTTTGCCATAAAAAAGAGAAATTTCTTCACTTTTGCTCCAAAATAAGGGGAATTTCTGATTTTTTCCTCTAAATAAGTGGAATTTCTGTCTTTTTCCCCCAAAACAAAGGGAATTTCTGTCTTTTTTGCCCCAAAATAACGAAAATTTATGACTTATTACCCTGAAATAAGTGAAATTTCTGCAATTTTGCTACAAAATGAGGGAAATTTCTGCTTTTTTGCCCTGAAATATGTGAAATTTCTGCAATTTTATTCCAAAATAAGGTGAATTTCTGATTTTGCCCCAAAATAATGGGAATTTCTGCCTTTTTGCCCCAAAATAAGAAAAATTTTTGCTTTTTTTCTCTGAAATAACTGAAATTTCTGCAATTTTGCCCTAAAATAAGTGAAATTTCTGAGTTTTGCCCCAAAATAAGGAGAATTTCTGTCTTTTTTCCCAACATATAGGGAATTTCTGCCTTTTTGCCCCACAATTAGGGGAATTTCTGCAATTTTGCTCCAAAATACGGGGAATTTCTGCCTTTTTGCCCGAAAATAAAGAGAATGTACACCTTTTGCCATAAAAAAGGGAAATTTCTTCATTTTTTCTCCAAAATAAGAGGAAATTTTCTGCCTTTTTGACTCAAAATAAGTGCAATTTCTGCCTTTTCCCAAAAAATAAACGAAATTTCTGTCTTTTTGCCCAAACATAAGGGGAATTTCTGCCTTTTTGCCCCAAAATATTGGGAATTTCTGCCTTTTTGGCATAAAAGAAGAAAAATTTCTGCAATTTTGTACCAAAATAGTAGAAATTTCTGCCTTTTTGCCCCAAAAGAAGAAAATTTCTTCATTTTTTCTGAAATAAGTGAAATTTTTGCAATTTTGCCCCAAAATAAGGGAAATTTCTGCAATTTTGCCCAATGTAAAGGAAATTTCTGCAATTTTGCCCCAAAATAAGGGGAATTTCTGACTTTTTGCCCCCGAAAAAGGAGATTTTCTGTCTTTTTGCCCCCAAAATAAGGAGAATTTCTGCCTTTTTGTCTGAAAATTATGAGAATTTCTGCAATTTTGCTTCAAAATACAGGGAATTTCTGCCTTTTAGCCCCAAAAAAAAAGGGAATTTCTGCATTTTCCCCCAATATTTGCGGAATTTCTTCATTTTACCTCTAAATAAGGGGAATTTCTGCATTTTACCTCAAAATAAGAAGAATTTCTGCCTTTTGCCTCAAATTATGGGGAGTTTCTGCCTTTTTGTTCCAAAATAAGGAAAATTTCTTCAATTTTGTACCATAATAAAAGAAATTTCTGCTTTTTGCCCCAAAATAAGGGGAATTTCTGACTTTTTACTCTGAAATAAATGAAATTTCTGCAATTTTGCCCGAAAATAAGGGAAATTTGTGCCTTTTTGCCCCAAAATGAGGGGAATTTCTGCCTTTTGCCCCATAATATGGGGAATTTCAGCATTTTACCTCAAAATAAGGGGAATTTCAGCCTTTTTGCAACAAAATATGAAGAATTTCTGCCTTTTTGCCCCAAAATAAAGGGAATTTCTGAATTTTTGCACCAATATTAGGGGAATTTCTGCAATTTTGCTCCAAAATACGGGTCATTTCTGCCTTTATGCCCGAAATTAAGTGGAATTTCTGCCTTTTTGACCCGAAATAAGTGTAATTTCTTCAATTTTAACCAAAAATTATGGATTTCATCTTTTTGCCCCAAAATAAGGGGAATTTCTGCCATTTTGCCTGAAATATTTGAAATTTCTGCAATTTTACCCCAAAATAAGGGGAATTTCTGCCTTTTGCCCCAAAATTAGGGGAATTTCTGCAATTTTGCTCCAAAATACACGGAATTTCTGCCTCTTTGCCCGAAAATAAGGAGAATGCAAACCTTTTTGCCATACAAAAGGGAAATTTTTTCATTTTTGCTTCAAAAAAAGAGGAATTTGTGCCATTTTGCCTCTAAATAAGTGGAATTTCTGAGTTTTGCCCCAAAATAAAAAGAATTTCTATCTTTTTGCCCCAACATATAGGGAATTTCTGCCTTTTTGCCCCACAATTCGGGGCATTTCTGCAATTTTGCTCCAAAATACGGAGAATTTCTGCCTTTTTGCCCGAAAATATAGGGAATGTATACCTTTTTGCCATAAAAAAGGGAAATTTCTTCATTTTTGCCAGAAAATAAGGAAATTTTCCGCCTTTTTGACTCAAAATAAGTGCAATTTCTGTCTTTTCCCCAATAATAAACGAAATTTCTGTCTTATTGCCCCAACATTAGGGGAATTTCTGATTTTTGCCCGAAAATAAGGGGAATTTCAGCCTTTTTCCCTCAAAATATGGGGAATTTCTGCCTTTTTGTCCCAAAATAAGAAAAATTTCTGCAATTTTGTACCAATATAATAGAAATTTCTGCCTTTTTGCCCCAAAATAAGAAAATTTCTGCATTTTTTCTGAAATAAGTGAAATTTTTGCAATTTTACCCCAAAATAAGGGAAATTTCTGCAATTTTGCCCAAATGTAAAGGAAATTTCCTCAATTTTGCCCCAAAATAAGGGGAATTTCTGACTTTTTGCCCCCTAAAAAAGGAGATTTTCTGTCTTTTTGCCCCAAAATAAGGAGAATTCCTGCCTTTTTGCCTGAAAATTATGAGAATTTCTGCAATTTTGCTTCAAAATACGGGGAATTTCTGCCTTTTAGCACCAAAATAAAGGGATTTTCTGTATTTTCCCCCAATATTTGGGGAATTTCTGCATTTTACCTCTAAATAAGGGGAATTTCTGCATTTTACCTCAAAATAAAAAAAATTTCTGCCTTTTGCCCCAAAATATGTGGAATTTCTGCCTTTTTGTTCCAAAATAAAGAAAATTTCTTCAATTTTGTACCATAATATAAGAAATTTCTGTTTTTGCTACAAAATAAGGAGAATTTCTGACTTTTTACTCTGAAATAAATGAAATTTCAGCAATTTTGCCCGAAAATAAGGAAAATTTGTGCCTTTTTGCCCCAAAATGAGGGGAATTTCTACCTTTTGCCCCAAAATATGGGGAATTTTAGCATTTTACCTCAAAATAAGGGGAATTTCAGCCTTTTTGCACCAAAATATGGAGAATTTCTGCCTTTTTGCCCCAAAATAAAGGGAATTTCTGCATTTTTGCAACAATATTAAGAGAATTTCTGCAATTTTGCTCCAAAATAAAGGGAATTTCTGCCTTTTTGCCCGAAATTAAGTGGAATTTCTGCCTTTTTGTCCCGAAATACGTGAAATTTCTTCAATTTTAGCCAAAAATTATGGATTTCATCTTTTTGCCCCCAAATAAGGAGAATTTCTGCAATTTAGCCCTGAAATATTTGAAATTTCTGCAATTTTACCCCAAAATAAGGGAAATTTCTGCCTTTTGCCCCAAAATTAGGGTAATTTCTGCAATTTTGCTCCAAAATACAGGGAATTTCTGCTTTTTTGCCCGAAAATAAAGAGAATGCATAGCTTTTTGCCATTAAAAAGGGAAATTTCTTCATTTTTCCTCCAAAATAAGAGGAATTTCTGCCATTTTGCCTCTAAATAAGTGGAATTTCTGAGTTTTGCCCCCAAATATAAAGAATTTCTGTATTTTTACCCCAACATATAGAGAATTTCTGCCTTTTTGCCCCACAATTAGAAGATTTTCTGAAATTTTCCTCCAAAATACGGGGAATTTCTGCCCTTTTGCCCGAAAATAAGGAGAATGCATACCTTTTTGCCATAAAAAAGGGAAATTTCTTCATTTTTGCTCCAAAATGAGGGGAATTTCTGCCTTTTTTCTTATAAATAAGTGGAATTTCTGACTTTTTCCCCAAAAACAAAGAGAATTTCTGTCTTTTTTGCCCTAAAATATTAAAAATTTTTGACTTATTACCCTGAAATAAGTGAAATTTCTGCAATTTTGCCTCAAAATAAAGTAAATTCCTGCAATTTTGCCCCAAAATAAAAAAATTTCTGCCTTTTTGCCCCCAAATACGGGAAATTTCAGCCTTTTTACCTCAAAATAAGGGGAATTTCTGCATTTTTTGCCACAAAATATTAGGAATTTGTGCCTTTTTGCCCCAAAAAAAGGAATATTTCTGCCTTTTTTCCCTGAAATAAATGAAAATTCTGCAATTTTGCCCATAAATAAGTTAAATTTATGCAATTTTACCCAAAAGTAAGGGGAATTTCTGATTTTTGCCCCAAAATAAAGGGAAGTTCTGCCTTTTGCCCTAAAATTAGGGGATTTTCTGCAATTTTGTTCCAAATACGGGGAATTTTTGCCTTTTTGTCTGAAAATAAGGGGAATGCATACCTTTTTGCCATGAAAAAGCGAAATTTCTTCATTTTTGCTCCAAAATAAGAGGAATTTCTGCCTTTTTGCCTCAAAATAAGTGGAATTTCTGTCTTTTCCCCCACCAAAAAAGGTAATTTCTGTCTTTTTTGCCCCAAAATAAAGAAAATTTCTGACTTATTACCCTGAAATAAGTGAAATTTCTGCCTTTTTGCCCCAAAATAATGGGAATTTCTGCATTTTTGCCCCAAAATAAGAAAAAATTTTGCTTCTTTTCTCTGAAATAACAGAAATTTCTGCAATTTTGCTCTAAAACAAGTGAAATTTCTGAGTTTTGCCCCAAAAAAAGGAGAATTTCTGTCTTTTTGCCCCAACATATGGGGAATTTCTGCCTTTTTGCCCCACAATTAGGGGAATTTCTGCAATTTTGCTCCAAAATACGGAGAATTTCTGCATTTTGCCCGAAAATAAAGGGAATGTATACCTTTTTGCCATAAAAAATGGAAATTTCGTCATTTTTGCCCGAAATTAAGGAAATTTTATGCCTTTTTGACTCAAAATAAGTGCAATTTCTGACTTTTCCCCAAAAATAAACGAAATTTCTGTTTTTTTCCCCAACATAAGGGGAATTTCTGACTTTTTGCCCAAAAATAAGGGGAATTTCAGACCTTTTGCCCCAAAATATGGGGAATTTCTGCCTTTTTGCCCCAAAATAAGAAAAATTTCTGCAATTTTGTAACAAATAATAGAAATTTCTGCCTTTTTGTCCCAAAATAAGAAAATTTCAGCATTTTTTCTGATATAAGTGAAATTTCTGCAATTTTGACCCAAAATAATGGAAATTTCTGCAATTTTGCCCAAATGTAAAGGAAATTTCTGCAATTTTGCCCCAAAATAAGGGGAATTTCTGTCTTTTTTCCCAACATATAGGGAATTTCTGCCTTTTTGCCCCACAATTAGGGGAATTTCTGCAATTTTTCTCCAAAATACGGGGAATTTCTGCCTTTTTGCCCGAAAATAAAGAGAATGTACACCTTTTGCCATAAGAAAGGGAAATTTCTTCATTTTTTCTCCAAAATAAGAGGAAATTTTCTGCCTTTTTGACTCAAAATAAGTGCAATTTCTGCCTTTTCCCAAAAAATAAACGAAATTTCTGTCTTTTTGCCCAAACATAAGGGGAATTTCTGCCTTTTTGCCCCAAAATATTGGGAATTTCTGCCTTTTTGGCATAAAAGAAGAAAAATTTCTGCAATTTTGTACCAAAATAGTAGAAATTTCTGCCTTTTTGCCCCAAAAGAAGAAAATTTCTTCATTTTTTCTGAAATAAGTGAAATTTTTGCAATTTTGCCCCAAAATAAGGGAAATTTCTGCAATTTTGCCCCAATGTAAAGGAAATTTCTGCAATTTTGCCCCAAAATAAGGGGAATTTCTGACTTTTTGCCCTTGAAAAAGGAGATTTTCTGTCTTTTTGCCCCCAAAATAAGGAGAATTTCTGCCTTTTTGTCTGAAAATTATGAGAATTTCTGCAATTTTGCTTCAAAATACAGGGAATTTCTGCCTTTTAGCCCCAAAATAAAGGGAATTTCTGCATTTTCCCCCAATATTTGCAGAATTTCTTCATTTTACCTCTAAATAAGGGGAATTTCTGCATTTTACCTCAAAATAAGAAGAATTTCTGCCTTTTGCCTCAAATTATGGGGAGTTTCTGCCTTTTTGTTCCAAAATAAGGAAAATTTCTTCAATTTTGTACCATAATAAAAGAAATTTCTGCTTTTTGCCCCAAAATAAGGGGAATTTCTGACTTTTTACTCTGAAATAAATGAAATTTCTGCAATTTTGCCCGAAAATAAGGGAAATTTGTGCCTTTTTGCCCCAAAATGAGGGGAATTTCTGCTTTTTGCCCCATAATATGGGGAATTTCAGCATTTTACCTCAAAATAAGGGGAATTTCAGCCTTTTTGCACCAAAATATGGAGAATTTCTGCCTTTTTGCCCCAAAATAAAGGGAATTTCTGCATTTTTGCAACAATATTAAGAGAATTTCTGCAATTTTGCTCCAAAATAAAGGGAATTTCTGCCTTTTTGCCCGAAATTAAGTGGAATTTCTGCCTTTTTGTCCCGAAATACGTGAAATTTCTTCAATTTTAGCCAAAAATTATGGATTTCATCTTTTTGCCCCCAAATAAGGAGAATTTCTGCAATTTAGCCCTGAAATATTTGAAATTTCTGCAATTTTACCCCAAAATAAGGGAAATTTCTGCCTTTTGCCCCAAAATTAGGGTAATTTCTGCAATTTTGCTCCAAAATACAGGGAATTTCTGCTTTTTTGCCCGAAAATAAAGAGAATGCATAGCTTTTTGCCATTAAAAAGGGAAATTTCTTCATTTTTCCTCCAAAATAAGAGGAATTTCTGCCATTTTGCCTCTAAATAAGTGGAATTTCTGAGTTTTGCCCCCAAATATAAAGAATTTCTGTATTTTTACCCCAACATATAGAGAATTTCTGCCTTTTTGCCCCACAATTAGAAGATTTTCTGAAATTTTCCTCCAAAATACGGGGAATTTCTGCCCTTTTGCCCGAAAATAAGGAGAATGCATACCTTTTTGCCATAAAAAAGGGAAATTTCTTCATTTTTGCTCCAAAATGAGGGGAATTTCTGCCTTTTTTCTTATAAATAAGTGGAATTTCTGACTTTTTCCCCAAAAACAAAGAGAATTTCTGTCTTTTTTGCCCTAAAATATTAAAAATTTTTGACTTATTACCCTGAAATAAGTGAAATTTCTGCAATTTTGCCTCAAAATAAAGTAAATTCCTGCAATTTTGCCCCAAAATAAAAAAATTTCTGCCTTTTTGCCCCCAAATACGGGAAATTTCAGCCTTTTTACCTCAAAATAAGGGGAATTTCTGCATTTTTTGCCACAAAATATTAGGAATTTGTGCCTTTTTGCCCCAAAATAAGGAAAATTTCTGCCTTTTTTCCCTGAAATAAATGAAAATTCTGCAATTTTGCCAATAAATAAGTTAAATTTATGCAATTTTACCCAAAAGTAAGGGGAATTTCTGATTTTTGCCCCAAAATAAAGGGAAGTTCTGCCTTTTGCCCTAAAATTAGGGGATTTTCTGCAATTTTGTTCCAAATACGGGGAATTTTTGCCTTTTTGTCTGAAAATAAGGGGAATGCATACCTTTTTGCCATGAAAAAGCGAAATTTCTTCATTTTTGCTCCAAAATAAGAGGAATTTCTGCCTTTTTGCCTCAAAATAAGTGGAATTTCTGTCTTTTCCCCCACCAAAAAAGGTAATTTCTGTCTTTTTTGCCCCAAAATAAAGAAAATTTCTGACTTATTACCCTGAAATAAGTGAAATTTCTGCCTTTTTGCCCCAAAATAATGGGAATTTCTGCATTTTTGCCCCAAAATAAGAAAAAATTTTGCTTCTTTTCTCTGAAATAACAGAAATTTCTGCAATTTTGCTCTAAAACAAGTGAAATTTCTGAGTTTTGCCCCAAAAAAAGGAGAATTTCTGTCTTTTTGCCCCAACATATGGGGAATTTCTGCCTTTTTGCCCCACAATTAGGGGAATTTCTGCAATTTTGCTCCAAAATACGGAGAATTTCTGCATTTTGCCCGAAAATAAAGGGAATGTATACCTTTTTGCCATAAAAAATGGAAATTTCGTCATTTTTGCCCGAAATTAAGGAAATTTTATGCCTTTTTGACTCAAAATAAGTGCAATTTCTGCCTTTTCCCCAAAAATAAACGAAATTTCTGTTTTTTTCCCCAACATAAGGGGAATTTCTGACTTTTTGCCCAAAAATAAGGGGAATTTCAGACCTTTTGCCCCAAAATATGGGGAATTTCTGCCTTTTTGCCCCAAAATAAGAAAAATTTCTGCAATTTTGTAACAAATAATAGAAATTTCTGCCTTTTTGTCCCAAAATAAGAAAATTTCAGCATTTTTTCTGATATAAGTGAAATTTCTGCAATTTTGACCCAAAATAATGGAAATTTCTGCAATTTTGCCCAAATGTAAAGGAAATTTCTGCAATTTTGCCCCAAAATAAGGGGAATTTCTGTCTTTTTTCCCAACATATAGGGAATTTCTGCCTTTTTGCCCCACAATTAGGGGAATTTCTGCAATTTTTCTCCAAAATACGGGGAATTTCTGCCTTTTTGCCCGAAAATAAAGAGAATGTACACCTTTTGCCATAAGAAAGGGAAATTTCTTCATTTTTTCTCCAAAATAAGAGGAAATTTTCTGCCTTTTTGACTCAAAATAAGTGCAATTTCTGCCTTTTCCCAAAAAATAAACGAAATTTCTGTCTTTTTGCCCAAACATAAGGGGAATTTCTGCCTTTTTGCCCCAAAATATTGGGAATTTCTGCCTTTTTGGCATAAAAGAAGAAAAATTTCTGCAATTTTGTACCAAAATAGTAGAAATTTCTGCCTTTTTGCCCCAAAAGAAGAAAATTTCTTCATTTTTTCTGAAATAAGTGAAATTTTTGCAATTTTGCCCCAAAATAAGGGAAATTTCTGCAATTTTGCCCCAATGTAAAGGAAATTTCTGCAATTTTGCCCCAAAATATGGGGAATTTCTGACTTTTTGCCCTTGAAAAAGGAGATTTTCTGTCTTTTTGCCCCCAAAATAAGGAGAATTTCTGCCTTTTTGTCTGAAAATTATGAGAATTTCTGCAATTTTGCTTCAAAATACAGGGAATTTCTGCCTTTTAGCCCCAAAATAAAGGGAATTTCTGCATTTTCCCCCAATATTTGCAGAATTTCTTCATTTTACCTCTAAATAAGGGGAATTTCTGCATTTTACCTCAAAATAAGAAGAATTTCTGCCTTTTGCCTCAAATTATGGGGAGTTTCTGCCTTTTTGTTCCAAAATAAGGAAAATTTCTTCAATTTTGTACCATAATAAAAGAAATTTCTGCTTTTTGCCCCAAAATAAGGGGAATTTCTGACTTTTTACTCTGAAATAAATGAAATTTCTGCAATTTTGCCCGAAAATAAGGGAAATTTGTGCCTTTTTGCCCCAAAATGAGGGGAATTTCTGCCTTTTGCCCCATAATATGGGGAATTTCAGCATTTTACCTCAAAATAAGGGGAATTTCAGCCTTTTTGCAACAAAATAGGAGAATTTCTGCCTTTTTGCCCCAAAATAAAGGGAATTTCTGAATTTTTGCACCAATATTAGGGGAATTTCTGCAATTTTGCTCCAAAATACGGGTCATTTCTGCCTTTATGCCCGAAATTAAGTGGAATTTCTGCCTTTTTGACCCGAAATAAGTGTAATTTCTTCAATTTTAACCAAAAATTATGGATTTCATCTTTTTGCCCCAAAATAAGGGGAATTTCTGCCATTTCGCCTGAAATATTTGAAATTTCTGCAATTTTACCCCAAAATAAGGGGAATTTCTGCCTTTTGCCCCAAAATTAGGGGAATTTCTGCAATTTTGCTCCAAAATACACAAAATTTCTGCCTCTTTGCCCGAAAATAAGGAGAATGCAAAACTTTTTGCCATACAAAAGGGAAATTTTTTCATTTTTGCTTCAAAAAAAGAGGAATTTGTGCCATTTTGCCTCTAAATAAGTGGAATTTCTGAGTTTTGCCCCAAAATAAAAAGAATTTCTATCTTTTTGCCCCAACATATAGGGAATTTCTGCCTTTTTGCCCCACAATTCGGGGCATTTCTGCAATTTTGCTCCAAAATACGGAGAATTTCTGCCTTTTTGCCCGAAAATATAGGGAATGTATACCTTTTTGCCATAAAAAAGGGAAATTTCTTCATTTTTGCCAGAAAATAAGGAAATTTTCCGCCTTTTTGACTCAAAATAAGTGCAATTTCTGCCTTTTCCCCAATAATAAACGAAATTTCTGTCTTTTTGCCCCAACATTAAGGGAATTTCTGATTTTTGCCCGAAAATAAGGGGAATTTCAGCCTTTTTGCCTCAAAATATGGGGAATTTCTGCCTTTTTGTCCCAAAATAAGAAAAATTTCTGCAATTTTGTACCAAAATAATAGAAATTTCTGCCTTTTTGCCCCAAAAGAAGAAAATTTCTTCATTTTTTCTGAAATAAGTGAAATTTTTGCAATTTTGCCCCAAAATAAGGGAAATTTCTGCAATTTTGCCCCAAAATAAGGGGAATTTCTGACTTTTTGCCCCCGAAAAAGAAGATTTTCTGTCTTTTTGCCCCCAAAATAAGGAGAATTTCTGCCTTTTTGTCTGAAAATTATGAGAATTTCTGCAATTTTGCTTCAAAATACAGGGAATTTCTGCCTTTTAGCCCCAAAATAAAGGGAATTTCTGCATTTTCCCCCAATATTTGCGGAATTTCTTCATTTTACCTCTAAATAAGGGGAATTTCTGCATTTTACCTCAAAATAAGAAGAATTTCTGCCTTTTGCCTCAAATTATGGGGAGTTTCTGCCTTTTTGTTCCAAAATAAGGAAAATTTCTTCAATTTTGTACCATAATAAAAGAAATTTCTGCTTTTTGCCCCAAAATAAGGGGAATTTCTGACTTTTTACTGTGAAATAAATGAAATTTCTGCAATTTTGCCCGAAAATAAGGGAAATTTGTGCCTTTTTGCCCCAAAATGAGGGGAATTTCTGCCTTTTGCCCCATAATATGGGGAATTTCAGCATTTTACCTCAAAATAAGGGGAATTTCAGCCTTTTTGCAACAAAATATGAAGAATTTCTGCCTTTTTGCCCCAAAATAAAGGGAATTTCTGAATTTTTGCACCAATATTAGGGGAATTTCTGCAATTTTGCTCCAAAATACGGGTCATTTCTGCCTTTATGCCCGAAATTAAGTGGAATTTCTGCCTTTTTGTCCCGATATACGTGAAATTTCTTCAATTTTAGCCAAAAATTATGGATTTCATCTTTTTGCCCCCAAATAAGGAGAATTTCTGCAATTTAGCCCTGAAATATTTGAAATTTCTGCAATTTTACCCCAAAATAAGGGGAATTTCTGCCTTTTGCCCCAAAATTAGGGTAATTTCTGCAATTTTGCTCCAAAATACAGGGAATTTCTGCTTTTTTGCCCGAAAATAAAGAGAATGCATAGCTTTTTGCCATTAAAAAGGGAAATTTCTTCATTTTTCCTCCAAAATAAGAGGAATTTCTGCCATTTTGCCTCTAAATAAGTGGAATTTCTGAGTTTTGCCCCCAAATATAAAGAATTTCTGTATTTTTACCCCAACATATAGAGAATTTCTGCCTTTTTGCCCCACAATTAGAAGATTTTCTGAAATTTTCCTCCAAAATACGGGGAATTTCTGCCCTTTTGCCCGAAAATAAGGAGAATGCATACCTTTTTGCCATAAAAAAGGGAAATTTCTTCATTTTTGCTCCAAAATGAGGAGAATTTCTGCCTTTTTTCTTATAAATAAGTGGAATTTCTGACTTTTTCCCCAAAAACAAAGAGAATTTCTGTCTTTTTTGCCCTAAAATATTAAAAATTTTTGACTTATTACCCTGAAATAAGTGAAATTTCTGCAATTTTGCCTCAAAATAAAGTAAATTCCTGCAATTTTGCCCCAAAATAAAAAAATTTCTGCCTTTTTGCCCCCAAATACGGGAAATTTCAGCCTTTTTACCTCAAAATAAGGGGAATTTCTGCATTTTTTGCCACAAAATATTAGGAATTTGTGCCTTTTTGCCCCAAAAAAAGGAATATTTCTGCCTTTTTTCCCTGAAATAAATGAAAATTCTGCAATTTTGCCCATAAATAAGTTAAATTTATGCAATTTTACCCAAAAGTAAGGGGAATTTCTGATTTTTGCCCCAAAATAAAGGGAAGTTCTGCCTTTTGCCCTAAAATTAGGGGATTTTCTGCAATTTTGTTCCAAATACGGGGAATTTTTGCCTTTTTGTCTGAAAATAAGGGGAATGCATACCTTTTTGCCATGAAAAAGCGAAATTTCTTCATTTTTGCTCCAAAATAAGAGGAATTTCTGCCTTTTTGCCTCAAAATAAGTGGAATTTCTGTCTTTTCCCCCACCAAAAAAGGTAATTTCAGTCTTTTTTGCCCCAAAATAAAGAAAATTTCTGACTTATTACCCTGAAATAAGTGAAATTTCTGCAATTTTGCACCAAAATAAGGGAAATTTCTGCCTTTTTGCCCTGAAATATGTGAAATTTCTGCAAATTTACCCCAAAATTAGGTGATTTTCTGCCTTTTTGCCCCAAAATAATGGGAATTTCTGCATTTTTGCCCCAAAATAAAAAAAATTTTTGCTTTTTTTCTCTGAAATAACAGAAATTTCTGCAATTTTGCTCTAAAACAAGTGAAATTTCTGAGTTTTGCCCCAAAAAAAGGAGAATTTCTGTATTTTTGCCCCAACATATGGGGAATTTCTGCCTTTTTGCCCCACAATTAGGGGAATTTCTGCAATTTTGCTCCAAAATACGGAGAATTTCTGCATTTTGCCCGAAAATAAAGGGAATGTATACCTTTTTGCCATAAAAAAGGGAAATTTCATCATTTTTGCCCGAAATTAAAGAAATTTTACGCCTTTTTGACTCAAAATAAGTGCAATTTCTGCCTTTTCCCCAAAAATAAACGAAATTTCTGTTTTTTCCCCAACATAAGGGGAATTTCTGACTTTTTGCCCAAAAATAAGGGGATTTTCAGACCTTTTGCCCCAAAATATGGGGAATTTCTGCCTTTTTGCCCCAAAATAAGAAAAATTTCTGCAATTTTGTAACAAATAATAGAAATTTCTGCCTTTTTGTCCCAAAATAAGAAAATTTCTGCATTTTTTCTGAAATAAGTGAAATTTTTGCAATTTTGCTTCAAAATAAGGGAAATTTCTGCAATTTTGCCCCAATGTAAAGGAAATTTCTGCAATTTTGCCCCAAAATAAGGGGAATTTCTGCCTTTTTGCCCCCGAAAAAGGAGATTTTCTGTCTTTTTGCCCCCAAAATAAGGAGAATTTCTGCCTTTTTGTCTGAAAATTATGAGAATTTCTGCAATTTTGCTTCAAAATACAGGGAATTTCTGCCTTTTAGCCCCAAAATAAAGGGAATTTCTGCATTTTCCCCCAATATTTGCAGAATTTCTTCATTTTACCTCTAAATAAGGGGAATTTCTGCATTTTACCTCAAAATAAGAAGAATTTCTGCCTTTTGCCTCAAATTATGGGGAGTTTCTGCCTTTTTGTTCCAAAATAAGGAAAATTTCTTCAATTTTGTACCATAATAAAAGAAATTTCTGCTTTTTGCCCCAAAATAAGGGGAATTTCTGACTTTTTACTGTGAAATAAATGAAATTTCTGCAATTTTGCCCGAAAATAAGGGAAATTTGTGCCTTTTTGCCCCAAAATGAGGGGAATTTCTGCCTTTTGCCCCATAATATGGGGAATTTCAGCATTTTACCTCAAAATAAGGGGAATTTCAGCCTTTTTGCAACAAAATATGAAGAATTTCTGCCTTTTTGCCCCAAAATAAAGGGAATTTCTGAATTTTTGCACCAATATTAGGGGAATTTCTGCAATTTTGCTCCAAAATACGGGTCATTTCTGCCTTTATGCCCGAAATTAAGTGGAATTTCTGCCTTTTTGACCCGTAATAAGTGTAATTTCTTCAATTTTAACCAAAAATTATGGATTTCATCTTTTTGCCCCAAAATAAGGGGAATTTCTGCCATTTTGCCTGAAATATTTGAAATTTCTGCAATTTTACCCCAAAATAAGGGGAATTTCTGCCTTTTGCCCCAAAATTAGGGGAATTTCTGCAATTTTGCTCCAAAATACACGGAATTTCTGCCTCTTTGCCCGAAAATAAGGAGAATGCAAACCTTTTTGCCATACAAAAGGGAAATTTTTTCATTTTTGCTTCAAAAAAAGAGGAATTTGTGCCATTTTGCCTCTAAATAAGTGGAATTTCTGAGTTTTGCCCCAAAATAAAAAGAATTTCTATCTTTTTGCCCCAACATATAGGGAATTTCTGCCTTTTTGCCCCACAATTCGGGGCATTTCTGCAATTTTGCTCCAAAATACGGAGAATTTCTGCCTTTTTGCCCGAAAATATAGGGAATGTATACCTTTTTGCCATAAAAAAGGGAAATTTCTTCATTTTTGCCAGAAAATAAGGAAATTTTCCGCCTTTTTGACTCAAAATAAGTGCAATTTCTGCCTTTTCCCCAATAATAAACGAAATTTCTGTCTTATTGCCCCAACATTAGGGGAATTTCTGATTTTTGCCCGAAAATAAGGGGAATTTCAGCCTTTTTCCCTCAAAATATGGGGAATTTCTGCCTTTTTGTCCCAAAATAAGAAAAATTTCTGCAATTTTGTACCAATATAATAGAAATTTCTGCCTTTTTGCCCCAAAATAAGAAAATTTCTGCATTTTTTCTGAAATAAGTGAAATTTTTGCAATTTTACCCCAAAATAAGGGAAATTTCTGCAATTTTGCCCAAATGTAAAGGAAATTTCCTCAATTTTGCCCCAAAATAAGGGGAATTTCTGACTTTTTGCCCCCTAAAAAAGGAGATTTTCTGTCTTTTTGCCCCAAAATAAGGAGAATTCCTGCCTTTTTGCCTGAAAATTATGAGAATTTCTGCAATTTTGCTTCAAAATACGGGGAATTTCTGCCTTTTAGCACCAAAATAAAGGGATTTTCTGTATTTTCCCCCAATATTTGGGGAATTTCTGCATTTTACCTCTAAATAAGGGGAATTTCTGCATTTTACCTCAAAATAAAAAAAATTTCTGCCTTTTGCCCCAAAATATGTGAAATTTCTGCCTTTTTGTTCCAAAATAAAGAAAATTTCTTCAATTTTGTACCATAATATAAGAAATTTCTGTTTTTGCTACAAAATAAGAATTTCTGACTTTTTACTCTGAAATAAATGAAATTTCAGCAATTTTGCCCGAAAATAAGGAAAATTTGTGCCTTTTTGCCCCAAAATGAGGGGAATTTCTACCTTTTTGCACCAAAATATGGAGAATTTCTGCCTTTTTGCCCCAAAATAAAGGGAATTTCTGCATTTTTGCAACAATATTAAGAGAATTTCTGCAATTTTGCTCCAAAATAAAGGGAATTTCTGCCTTTTTGCCCGAAATTAAGTGGAATTTCTGCCTTTTTGTCCCGAAATACGTGAAATTTCTTCAATTTTAGCCAAAAATTATGGATTTCATCTTTTTGCCCCCAAATAAGGAGAATTTCTGCAATTTAGCCCTGAAATATTTGAAATTTCTGCAATTTTACCCCAAAATAAGGGAAATTTCTGCCTTTTGCCCCAAAATTAGGGTAATTTCTGCAATTTTGCTCCAAAATACAGGGAATTTCTGCTTTTTTGCCCGAAAATAAAGAGAATGCATAGCTTTTTGCCATAAAAAAGGGAAATTTCTTCATTTTTCCTCCAAAATAAGAGGAATTTCTGCCTTTTTGCCTCAAAATAAGTGGAATTTCTGTCTTTTCCCCCACCAAAAAAGGTAATTTCTGTCTTTTTTGCCCCAAAATAAAGAAAATTTCTGACTTATTACCCTGAAATAAGTGAAATTTCTGCAATTTTGCCCCAAAATAAGGGAAATTTCTGCCTTTTTGCCCTGAAATATGTGAAATTTCTGCAAATTTACCTCAAAATTAGGTGATTTTCTGCCTTTTTGCCCCAAAATAATGGGAATTTCTGCATTTTTGCCCCAAAATAAGAAAAAATTTTGCTTTTTTTCTCTGAAATAACAGAAATTTCTGCAATTTTGCTCTAAAACAAATGAAATTTCTGAGTTTTGCCCCAAAAAAGGAGAATTTCTGTCTTTTTGCCCCAACTTATGGGGAATTTCTGCCTTTTTGCCCCACAATTAGGGGAATTTCTGCAATTTTGCTCCAAAATACGGAGAATTTCTGCATTTTGCCCGAAAATAAAGGGAATGTATACCTTTTTGCCATAAAAAAGGGAAATTTCGTCATTTTTGCCCGAAATTAAGGAAATTTTACGCCTTTTTGACTCAAAATAAGTGCAATTTCTGCCTTTTCCCCAAAAATAAACGAAATTTCTGTTTTTCCCCAACATAAGGGGAATTTCTGACTTTTTGCCCAAAAATAAGGGGAATTTCAGACCTTTTGCCCCAAAATATGGGGAATTTCTGCCTTTTTGCCCCAAAATAAGAAAAATTTCTGCAATTTTGTAACAAATAATAGAAATTTCTGCCTTTTTGTCCCAAAATAAGAAAATTTCAGCATTTTTTCTGATATAAGTGAAATTTCTGCAATTTTGACCCAAAATAAGGGAAATTTCTGCAATTTTGCCCAAATGTAAAGGAAATTTCTGCAATTTTGCCCCAAAATAAGGGCAATTTCTGACTTTTTGCCTCCGAAAAAAGGAGCTTTTCTGTCTTTTTCCCCAAAAATAAGGAGAATTTCTGCAATTTTGCTTCAAAATACGGGGAATTTCTGCTTTTTAACCCCAAAATAAAGTGAATTTCTGCATTTCCGCCCAGTATTTGGGGAATTTCAGCATTTTACCTCTAAATAAGGGGAATTTCTGCATTTTACCTCAAAATAAAAAGAATTTCTGCCTTTTGCCCCAATATATGGGGAATTTCTGCCTTTTTGTTTCAAAATAAGTAAAATTTCTTCAATTTTGTACCATAATCAAAAAAATTTCTGCTTTTTGCCCCAAAATAAGGGGAATTTCTGACTTTTTACCCTGAAATAAATTAAATTTTTGCAATTTCCCCGAAAATAAGGGAAATTTGTGCCTTTTTGCCCCAAAATGAGGGGAATTTCTGCCTTTTGCCTCAAAATATGGGGAATTTTAGAATTTTACCTCAAAATAAGGGGAATTTCAGCCTTTTTCCACCAAAATATGGAGAATTTCTGCTTTTTTGCCCCAAAATAAAGGGAATTTCTGCATTTTTGCAACAAGATTAAAAGAATTTCTGCAATTTTGCTCCAAAATACGGGTCATTTCTGCTTTTTTGCCCGAAATTAAGTGGAATTTCTGCCTTTTTGTCCCGAAATAAGTGAAATTTCCTCAATTTTAGCCAAAAATTATGGATTTCATCTTTTTGCCCCAAAATAAGGGGAATTTCTGCCATTTTGCCCTGAAATATTTAAAATTTCTGCAATTTTACCCCAAAATAAGGGGAATTTTTGCCTTTTTCTCCAAAATTAGGCGAATTTCTGCAATTTTACTCCAAAATACGGGGAATTTCTGCCTTTTTGCCCGAAAATAAGGGGAATGCATACTTTTTTGCCATAAAAAAGGGAAATTTCTTCATTTTTGCTTCAAAATAAGGGGAATTTCTGCCTTTTTGCCTCTAAATAAGTGGATTTTCTGTCTTTTCCCCCAAAAACAAAGGGAATTTCTGTCTTTTTTGCCCCAAAATAAGGAAAATTTCTGACTTATTACCCTGAAATAACTGAAATTTCTGCAATTTTGCCCCAAAATAAGGGAAATTTCTGCCTTTTTGCCCTGAAATATGTGAAGTTTCTGCAATTTTACCCAAAAATAAGGGGAATTTCTGCCTTTTGCCCCAAAATAATGGGAATTTCTGCCTTTTTGCCCCATAATAAGAAAAATTTTTGCATTTTTTCTCTTAAATAACTGAAATTTATGCAATTTTGCCCTAAAATAATTAAAATTTCTGAGTTTTGCTCTAAAATAAAGAGAATTTCTCTCTTTTTGCCCCAACATATAGGGAATTTCTGCCTTTTTTCCCCACAATTAGGGGAATTTCTGCAATTTTGCTCCAAAATACGGGGAATTTTTTGCCTTTTTGCCCGAAAATAAAGAGAATGTATAACTTTTTGCCATAAAAAAGGAAAATTTCTTCATTTTTGCCCGAAAATAAGGAAATTTTCCGCCTTTTTGAGTCAAAATAAATGCAATTTCTGCCTTTTCCCCAAAAATAAACGAAATTTCTTTCTTTGTGCACCACCAAAAGGGGAATTTCTGTTTTTTGCCCGAAAATAAGGGGAATTTCAGCCTTTTTGCCCCAAATTAGAAAAATTTCTGCAATTTTGTACCAAAATAATAGAAATTTCTGCTTTTTTGCCACAAAATAAGAAAATTTCTGCATTTTTTCTGAAATAAGTGAAATTTCTGCAATTTTGCCCCCAAATAAGGGAAATTTCTGCAATTTTGCCCAAATGTAAATGAAATTTCTGCAATTTTGCCCCAAAATAAGGGGAATTTCTGACTTTTTGCCCTCTAAAAAAGTAGATTTTCTGTCTTTTTGCCCCAAAATAAGGAGAATTTCTGCCTTTTTGCCTGAAAATTATGAGAATTTCTGCGATTTTGCTTCAAAATATGGGGAATTTCTGCCTTTTAGCACCAAAATAAAGGGAATTTCTGCATTTTCCCCCAATATTTGGGAAATTTCTGCATTTTACCTCTAAATAAGGGAAATTTCTGCATTTTACCTCAAAATAAGAAGAATTTCTGCCTTTTGCCCCAAAATATGGAGAATTTCTACCTTTTTGTTCCAAAATAAGAAAAATTTCTTCAATTTTGTACCATAATAAAATAAATTTCTGCTTTTTGCTTCAAAATAAGGGGAATTTCTGACTTTTTACACTGAAATAAATGAAATTTCAGCAATTTTGCCCGAAAATAAGGGAAATTTGTGCCTTCTTACCCCAAAATGAGGGGAATTTCTGCCTTTTGCCCCAAAATATGGGGAATTTCAGCATTTGACCTCAAAATAAGGGGAATTTTAGCCTTTTTGCACCAAAATATGGAGAATTTCTGCCTTTTTGCCCCAAAATAAAGGGAATTTCTGCATTTTTGCACCAATATTAAGGGAATTTCTGCAATTTTGCTCCAAAATAAAGAGATTTTCTTCCTTTCATTTTTGCTCCAAAATAAGAGGAATTTCTGCCATTTTGCCTCTAAATAAGTGGAATTTCTGAGTTTTGCCCCCAAATATAAAGAATTTCTGTATTTTTACCCCAACATATAGAGAATTTCTGCCTTTTTGCCCCACAATTAGGGGATTTTGTTAAATTTTGCTCCAAAATATGGGGAATTTCTGCCCTTTTGCCCGAAAATAAGGGGAATGCATACCTTTTTGCCATAAAAAAAAGTAATTTCTTCATTTTTGCTCCAAAATGAGGGGAATTTCTGCCTTTTTTCCTCTAAATAAGTGGAATTTCTGACTTTTTCTCCAAAAACAAAGAGAATTTCTGTCTTTTTTGCCCTCAAATAAGGAAAATTTATGACTTATTACCCTGAAATAAGTAAAATTTCTGCAATTTTGCCCCAAAATAAAGTAAATTCCTGCAATTTTGCCCCAAAATAAAAAAATTTCTGCCTTTTTGCCCCCAAATACGGGAAATTTCAGCCTTTTTACCTCAACATAAGGGGAATTTCTGCATTTTTGCCACAAAATATTAGGAATTTGTGCCTTTTTTCCCCCAAAATAAGGAAATTTTCTGCCTTTTTTCCCTGAAATAAGTGAAAATTCTGCAATTTTGCCCATAAATAAGTTAAATTTCTGCAATTTTGCCCCAAAATAAATGAAATTTCTGGAATTTTGCCCCAAAGTAAGGCGAATTTCTGATTTTTGCCCCAAAATAAAGAGAATTTCTGCCTTTTGCCCCAAAATTAGGGGAATTTCTGCAATTTTGCTCCAAAATACGGTGAATTTCTGCCTTTTTGCCCGAAAATAAGGGGATTGCATACCTTTTTGCCATAAAAAAGGGAAATTTCTTCATTTTTGCTCCAAAATAAGGGGGAATTTCTGCCTTTTTGCCTCTAAATAAATGGAATTTCTGTATTTTCCCCCCCAAAAAAGGTAATTTCTGTATTTTTGCCCCAAAATAAAGAAAATTTCTTACTTATGACCCTGAAATAATTGAAATTTCTGCAATTTTGCCCCAAAATAATGGAAATTTCTGTATTTTGCCGTGAAATTTCTGCAATTTTACTCCAAAATAAGGTGAATTTCTGCCTTTTTGCCCCAAAATAATGGGAATTTCTGCCTTTTTGCCCCAAAATAAGAAAAATTTTTGCTTTTTTTCTCTGAAATAACTGAAATTTCTGCAATTTTGCCCTAAAATAAGTGAAACTTCTGAGTTTTGCCCCAAAATAAGGAGAATTTCGGTCTTTTTTCCCCAACATATAGGGAATTTCTGCCTTTTTGCCCCACAATTAGGGGAATTTCTGCAATCTTGCTTCAAAATACAAGGAATTTCTGAATTTTTGCCCGAAAATAAAGGGAATGTATACCTTTATGCCATAAAAAAAGGAAATTTCTTCATTTTTGCCCGAAAATAAGGAAATTTTCTGCCTTTTTGACTAAAAATAAGTGCAATTTCTGCCTTTACCCCAAAAATAAACGAAATTTCTGTCTTTTGGCCCACACATAAGGGGAATATCTGAATTTTTGCCTGAAAATAAGGGGAATTTCAGCCTTTTTACCCCAAAATATGGGGAATTTCTGCATTTTTGCCCCAAAATAAGAAAAATTTCTGCAATTTTGTAACAAAATAAAAAAAATTTCTGCCTTTTTGCCCCAAAATAAGAAAATTTCTGCATTTTGTTTGAAATAAGGGAAATTTCTGCAATTTTGCCCAAATGTAAAGGAAATTTCTGCAATTTTGCCCCAAAATAAGGGGAATTTCTGCATTTTTGCACCAATATTAAGGGAATTTCTGCAATTTTGCCTCTAAATAAGGGGAATTTCTGCCTTTTTGCCCGAAATTAAGGGGAATTTCTGCCTTTTTGTCCCGAAATAAGTGAAATTTCTTCAATTTTAGCCAAAAATTAGGGATTTCATCTTTTTGCCCCAAATAAGGGGAATTTCTGCCATTTTGCCCTGAAATATTTGAAATTTCTGCAATTTTACCCCAAAATAAGGGGATTTTCTGCCTTTTGCCCCAAAATTAGGGGAATTTCTGCGATATTGCTCTAAAATACAGGGAATTTCTTCCTTTTTGCCCGAAAATAAAGAGAATGCATACCTTTTTGCCATAAAAAATGGAAATTTCTTCATTTTTGCTCCAAAATAAGAGGAATTTCTGCCATTTTGCCTCTAAATAAGTGGAATTTCTGAGTTTTGCCCCAAAATAAAAAGAATTTCTGTATTTTTGCCCCAACATATAATTTCTGCCTTTTTGCCCCACAATTAGGGGATTTTCTGAAATTTTGCTCCAAAATACGGGGAATTTCAGCCTTTTTGCCCGAAAATAAAAGGAATGCATACCTTTTTGCCATAAAAAAGAGAAATTTCTTTATTTTTGCTCAAAAATAAAAAGAATTTCTGCCTTTTTTCCTCTAAATAAGTGGAATTTCTGACTTTTTCCCCAAAAACAAAGAGAATTTCTGTCTTTTTTGCCCTAAAATAAAGAAAATTTTTGACTTATTACCATGAAATAAGTGAAATTTCTGCAATTTTGCCCCAAAATAAAGTAAATTCCTGCAATTTTGTCCCAAAATTAAAAAAATTTCTGCCTTTTTGCCCCCAAATACGAGAAATTTCAGCCTTTTTACCTCAAAATAAGGAGAATTTCTGTATTTTTCCAACAAAATATTAGGAATTTGTGCCTTTTGCCCCAAAATAAGAAAAATTTCTGCCTTTTTTCCCTGTAATAAGTGAAAATTCTGCAATTTTGCCCATAAATAAGTTAAATTTCTGCAATATTGCCCCAAAATATAGAAAATTTCTGGAATTTTGCCCCGCAGTAAGGGGAATTTCTGATTTTTGCCCAAAAATAAAAAGAATTTCTGCCTTTTTCCCCAAAATTAGGGGAATTTCTGCAATTTTGCTCCAAAATACGGTGAATTTCTGCCTTTTTGCCCGAAAATAAGGGGAATGCATACCTTTTTGCCTTAAAAAAGGGAAATTTCTTCATTTTTGCTCCAAAATAAGGGGAATTTCTGCCTTTTTGCCTCTAAATAAGTGGAATTTCTGTATTTTCCACCCCAAAAAAGGTAATTTCTGTATTTTTGCCCCAAAATAAAGAAAATTTCTGACTTATTACCCTGAAATAAGTGAAATTTCTGCAATTTTGCCCCAAAATTAGGGAAATTTCTGTTTTTTGCCGTGAAATTTCTGCAAGTTTACCCCAAAATAAGGTGAATTTCTGCTTTTTTGCCCCAAAATAATGGGAATTTCTGCCTTTTTGCCCCAAAATAAGAAAAATTTTTGCTTTTTTTCTCTGAAATAACTGAAATTTCTGCAATTTTGCCCTAAAATATGTGAATTTTCTGAGTTTTGCCCCAAAATAAGGAGAATTTCGGTCTTTTTGCCCCAACATATAGGGAATTTCTGCCTATTTGCTCCACAATTAGAGGAATTTCTGCAATTTTGCTCCAAAATACGGGGAATTTCTGCATTTTTGCCCGAAAATAAAGGGAATGTATACCTTTTTGCCATAAAAAAGGGAAATTTCTTCATTTTTGCCCGAAAATAAGGAAATTTTCCTTCTTTTGGACTCAAAATAAGTGCAATTTCTGCCTTTACCCCAAAAATAAACGAAATTTCTGTCTTTTGGCCCACACATAAGGGGAATATCTGAATTTTTGCCTGAAAATAAGGGGAATTTCAGCCTTTTTGCCCCAAAATATAGGGAATTTCTGCATTTTTGCCCCAAAATAAGAATCATTTCTGCAATTTTGTACCAAAATAAAAGAAATTTCTGCCTTTTTGCCCCAAAATAAGAAAATTTCTGCATTTTTTCTGAAATAAGAGAAATTTCTGCAATTTTGCCCAAATGAAAAGGAAATTTCTGCAATTTTGCCCCAAAATAATAGGAATTTCTGCATTTTTGCACCAATATTAAGGGAATTTCTGCAATTTTGCTCCAAAATAAGGGGAATTTCTGCCTTTTTGCCCGAAATTAAGGGGAATTTCTGCCTTTTTGTCCCGAAATAAGTGAAATTTCTTCAATTTTAGCCAAAAATTAGAGATTTCATCTTTTTGCCACAAAATAAGGGGAATTTCTGCCATTTTGCCCTGAAATATTTGAAATTTCTGCAATTTTACCCTAAAATAAGGGGAATTTCAGCCTTTTGCCCCAAAATTAGGGGAATTTCTGCAATTTTGCTCCAAAATACGGGAAATTTCTGCCTTTTTGCCCGAAAATAAAGAGAATGCATACATTTTGCCATAAAAAAGGGAAATTTCTTCATTTTTGCTCCAAAATAAGAGGAATATCTGCCATTTTGACTCTAAATAAGTGGAATTTCTTAGTTTTGCCCCAAAATAAAAAGAATTTCTGTCTTTTTGCTTCAACATAGAGAGAATTTCTGCCGTTTTCCACCACAATTAGGAAATTTTCTGAAATTTTGCTCCAAAATACGGAAAATTTTTGACTTTTTGCCCTAAAATAAGGGGAATGCATAACTTTTTGCCATAAAAAGGAGAAATTTCTTTATTTTTGCTCCAAAATAAGGAAAATTTCTGCCTTTTTGCCTCTAAATAAGTGGAATTTCTCTCTTTTTCCCCCAAAACAAAAAGAATTTCTGTTTGTTTTTTGCCCCAAAATAAGGAAAATTTCTGACTTATTGCCCTGAAATAAGTGAAATTTCTCCAATTTTGCCCCAAAATAAAAGAAATTTCTGCCTTTTTGCCCTGAAATATGTGACATTTTTGCAATTTTAACCCAAAATAAGGTGAATTTCTGCCCTTTTGCCCCAAAATAATGGGAATTTCTTCCTTTTTGCCCCAAAATAAGAAAAATTTTTGCTTTTTTTCTCTGAAATAAGTGAAATTTCTGCAATTTTGCCCTAAAATAATGGAAATATCTGCAATTTTTCCCCATAATAAGGGAAATTTCTGCAATTTTGCCCCAAATAAGGGGAATTTCTGTTTTTTGCCCCCAAATAAGGGAAATTTCTGCAATTTTTCCGTAAAATAAGGGGAATTTCTGCCTTTTGCCCCAAAATAAGGAGAATATCTGCCTTTTTGCCCCAAAATAAAGAAAATTACTGTATTTTTTACCCCAAAATTAGGTGAATTTTTGCAATTTTGCTCCTAAATACGGGGATTTTCTGCCTTTTTCGCCGAAAATAAAGGAAATTTCTTCCATTTTGCCGCGAAATAAGTGAAATTTCTGAAGTTTTACCCCAAAATAAGGGGAATTTCTGCCTTTTTGCCTCAAAATTAGGGAAATTTCTGCAATTTTGCTCCAAAATACGGGGAATTTCTACTTTTTTGCCCGAAAATAAAGGGAATGTATACCTTTTGCCATAAAAAAGGGAAATTTCTTCATTTTTGCCCCAAAATAAGGGGATTTTCCACCTTTTTTACTCTAAATAAGTGCAATTTCTGCCTTTTTCCCAAAAATAAACGAAATTTCTGTCTTTTTGCCCCAAAATAAGGGGAATTTCTGACTTTTTGCCCAAAAATAAGGGGAATTTCAGCCTTTTTCCTCAAAATAAGGGGAATTTCCACCTTTTTGCCCCAAAATATGGAGAATCTCTGCCTTTTTGACCCAAAATAAGAATAATTTCTGAAATTTTATACCAAAATAAAAGAAATTTCTGCCTTTTTGCCCCAAAATAAGAAAATTTCTGCCTTTTTTCTGAAATAAGTTAAAGTTCTGCAATTTTGCCCCAAATTAAGGGAAATTTCTGCAATTTTGCCCAAATGAAAAGGAAATTTCTGCAATTTTGCCCCAAAATAAAGGGAATTTCTGACATTTTGCTCCCAAAAAAAGGCGATTTTCTGTCTTTTTGCCCCAAAATAAGAAGAATTTCTTTTTTTTTGGCCGAAAATTATGAAAATTTCTGCAATTTTGCCACAAAATACAGGAAATTTCTGCTTTTTAGCCCCAAAATAAAGGGAATTTCTGCATTTTACCTCTAAATAAAAAGAATTTCTGCATTTTACCTCAAAATAAGAAGAATTTCTGCCTTTTGCCCCAAAATATGGGGAATTTCTGACTTTTTGTTTCAAAATAAGTAAAATTTCTTCAATTTTGAACCATAATAAAAGAAATTTCTGCTTTTTGCCCCAAAATAAGGACAATTTCTGACTTTTTGCCCTGAAATAAATGAAATTTCTGCAATTTTGTCCGAAAATAAGGGAAATTTGTGCCTTTTTGCCCCAAAATAAGGGGAATTTCTGCCTTTTGCCCCAAAATATGGGGAATTTCAGCATTTTACCTCAAAATAAGGGAAATTTCAGCCTTTTTGCACAAAAATATGGAGAATTTCTGCCTTTTTGCCCCAAAATGAAGGGAATTTCTGCATTTTTGCACAAATATTAGGGGAATTTCTGCAATTTTGCTCCAAAATACGGGTCATTTCTGCCTTTTTGCCCGAAATTAAGTGGAATTTCTGCCTTTTTGTCTCGAAATAAGTGAAATTTCTTCAATTTCAGCCAAAAATTATGGATTTCATCTTTTTGCCCCAAAATAAGGGGAATTTCTGCCATTTTGCCCTGAAATATTTGAAATTTTTTCAATTTTACCTCAAAGTAAGGGGAATTTCTGCCTTTTGTCCCCAAATTAGGGGAATTTCGGCAATTTTGCCCCAAAATACGGGGAATTTCTCCCTTTTAGCCCCTAAATAAAGGGAATTTCTGCATTTTACCTCTAAATAAGGGGAATTTCTGCATTTTACCTCAAAATAAGAAGAATTTCTGCCTTTTGCCCCAAAATACTAGGAATTTCTGCCTTTTTGTTCCAAAATAAGGAAAATTTCTTCAATTTTGTACCATAATAAAAGAAATTTCTGCTTTTTGCACCAAAATAATGGGAATGTCTTACTTTTTGCCCTGAAATAAATGAAATTTCTGCTATTTTGCCCAAAAATAAGGGAAATTTGTGCCATTTTGCCCCAAAATAAGGAAAAGTTCTGCCTTTGCCACAAAATATGGGGAATTTCAGCATTTTACCTCAAAATAAGGGGAATTTGAGCCTTTTTGCACCAAAATATGGAGAATTTCTGCCTTTTTGCCCCAAAATAGAGGGAATTTCTGCATTTTTGCACCAATATTACGGAAATTTCTTCAATTTTGCTCCAAAATACGGGTCATTTCTGCCTTTTTGCCGGAAAGTAAGTGGAATTTCTGCCTTTTTGTCCCGAAATAAGTGAAATTTCTTCAATTTTAGCCAAAAATTAGGGATTTCATTTTTTGCCCCAAAATAAGGGGAATTTCTGCCATTTTGCCCTAAAATATTTGAAATTTCTGCAATTTTACCCCGAAATAAAGGAAATTTCTGCCTTTTTGCCCCAAAATAAGGGGAATTTCAGCCTTATTACCTCAAAATAAGGGAAATTTCTGCGTTTTTGCCATAAAATATAAGGAATTTCTGCCTTTTTGCACCAAAATAAGGAAAATTTCTGCAATTTTTTTACACTTTTTACCTGAAAATAAGTGAATTTTCTGCAATTTTGCCCCAAAATAAGGTAAATTACTGCAATTTTGCCCCAAAATAAAGGAAATTTCTGAAATTTTGCCCAAAATAAGGGGAACTTCTGATTTTTGCCCAAAAATAAAGGGAATTTCTGCCTTTTGCCCCAAAATTAGGGGAATTTCTGCAATTTTGCTCCAAAATACGGGGAATTTCTGCTTTTAAGCCCGAAAATAAGGGGAATGCATACCTTTTGCCATTAAAAAGAGAAATTTCTTCATTTTTGCTCCAAAATAAGAGGAATTTCTGCCATTTTGCCTCTAAATAAGTGGAATTTCTTCAGTTTTGCCCCAAAATAAGGAGAGTTTCTGTATTTTGCCCCAACATATAGAGAATTTCTGCCTTTTTGCCCCACAATTAGGGGATTTTCTGCAATTTTGCTCCAAAATACGGGGAATTTCTGCTTTTTTGCCCGAAAATAAGGGGAATGCATAACTTTTTGCAATAAATAGGGAAATTTCTTCATTTTTGCTCCAAAATAAGAGGAATTTCTGCCATTTTGCCTCAAAATAAGTGGAATTTCTGAATTTTGCCCCAAAATAAAGAGCATTTCTGTATTTTGCCCCAACATATAAAGAATTTCTGCCTTTTTTCCCCACAATTAGGGGATTTTCTGCAATTTTGCTCCAAAATACGGGGAATTTCTGCTTCTTTGCCCGAAAATAAGGGGAATGCATACCTTTGTGCAATAAAAAAGGGAAATTTCTTCATTTTTGCTCCAAAATAAGAGGAATTTCTGCCATTTTGCCTCTAAATAAGTGGAATTTCTGAGTTTTGCCCCAAAATAAGGAGAATTTCTGTATTTTGCCCCAACATATAGAGAATTTCTGCCTTTTTGCCCCACAATTAGGAGATTTTCTGCACTTTTGCTCCAAAATAAGGGGAATTTCTGCCTTTTTGCCTGAAAATAGAGGGAAGGTATACTTTTTGCCATAAAAAAGAGAAATTTCTTCATTTTTACCTCAAAATAAGGGGAATTGCTGCCTTTTTGACTCAAAATAAGTGCAATTTCTGAATTTTCACAAAAATATACGGAATTTCTGTCTTTTTGCCCCAAAATAACGGGAATTTCTGATTTTTGCCCTGAAATAAGTTAAATTTCTAAAATTTTTCCCCAAAATAAGGGAAATGTCTGCATTTTGACCCAAAATAAGAAGAATTTCTGACTTTTTGCCCCAAAATAAGGGGAATTTCAGCCTTTTTACCTCAAAATAAGAGGAATTTCTGCATTTTTGCCACAAAATATGGGAAATTTCTGCCTCTGCCCAAAATAAGAAAAATTTCTACAATTTTGTACCAAAATAAAAGAAATTTCTGCCTTTTCCCACAAAATAAGAAAATTTCTGTTATTTTCCCTGAAATAAGAGAAATTTCTGCAATTTTGCCACAAAATAAGTGAAATTTCTGCAATTTTGCCCCAAAATAAGGGAAATTTCAGGAATTTTGCCCCAAAATAAGTGGAATTTATGAGTTTTGCCCCAAAATAAGGAAAATTTCTGTTTTTTTGCACAAACATATAGGGAATTTCTGCCTGTTTGCCCCACAATTAGGGGAATTTCGGCAATTTTGCTCCAAAATACGGGGAATTTCTGCTTTTTTGCCAGAAAATAAGAAGAATGCATACCTTTTTGCCATAAAAAAGGGAAATTTCTTCATTTTTGCAACAAAATAAGGGGAATTTCTGCTTTTTTTTCCTCTAAATAAGTGGAATTTCTGTCTTTCCCCCAAACAAAGGGAATTTCTTTCTTTTTTGCCCCAAAATAAAAAAAATTTCTGACTTATTACCCTGAAATAAGTGAAATTTCTGCAATTTTCCCCCAAAATAAGGGAAATTTCTGCCTTTTGGCCCCCAAATAAGGGGAATTTCAGCCTGTTTACCTCAAAATAAGGGGAATTTCTGCAATTTTGCCCCAAAATAAGGGAAATTTTTGAAATTTTGCACCAAAATAAGTGGAATTTCTGAGTTTTGCCCCAAAATAAGGAGAATTTATGTCTTTTTGCTCCAAAATATAGAGAATTTCTGCCTTTTTGCCCCACAATTAGGGGAATTTCTGCAATTTTGCTCCAAAATACGGGGAATTTCTGCTTTTTGCCTGAAAATAAGAAGAATGCATAACTTTTTGCCATAAAAAAAAGAAATTTCTTCATTTATGCTCCAAAATAAGGGGAATTTCTGCTTTTTTGCCCCTAAATAAGTGGAATTTCTGTTTTTTTCCCCAAAATAAAGGGAATTTCTGTCTTTTTTGCCCCAAAATAAGGAAAATTTCTGACTTATTACCCGGAAATAAGTGAAATTTCTGCAATTTTGCCCCAAAATAAGGGAAATTTCTGCCTTTTTGCACCCAAAAAGGGGAATTTCAGCCTTTTTACCTCAAAATAAAAAGAATTTCTGCATTTTTGCTCCAAAATATGGGAAATTTCTGCCTTTTTGCCCCAAAATAAGAAAAATTTCTGCAATTTTGTACCAAAATAAAAGAAATTTCTGCCTTTTTGCACTAAAATAAAAAAATTTCTGTTTTTTTTTTTCTGAAATAAGTGAAATTTCTGCAATTTTCCCCAAAATAAGTGAAATTTCTGCAATTTGGCCCCAAAATAAGTGAAATTACTGAAATTTTTCCCCAAAATAAGTGGAATTTCTGAGTTTTGCCCCAAAATAAGGAGAATTTTTGTCTTTTTTGCCCCCAAATAAAAAAAATTTCTGGCATATTACCCTTAAATAAGTGAAATTTCTGCAATTTTTCCCCAAAATAAGGAAAATTTCTGCTTTTTTGCCCCTAAATAAAGGGAATTTCAGCCTTTTTACCTCAAAATAATGGTTATTTCTGTATTTTTGCCCCAAAATATGGGAAATTTCTGCCTTTTTGCCCCAAAATAAGAAAAATTCTGCTTTTTTCCCCTGATATAAGTGAAATTTCGGCAATTTTGCCCCATAATAAGTGTAATTTCTGCAATTTTGCCCCAAAACAAGGGAAATTTCTGCCTTTTTGCCCCCAAATAAGGGGAATTTCAGCATTTTTACCTCAAAATAAGGGGAATTTCTGCATTTTTGCCACAAAATATTAGGAATTTCTGACTTTTTACTCCAAAAAAGAAAATTTCTGCCTTTTTTTTCTGAAATAAGTGAAATTTCTGCAATTTTGCCACAAAGTAAGTGAAATTTCTGCAATTTTGCCCTAAAATAAGAAAAATTTCATGAATTTTGCCCCAAAATAAGTGGAATTTCTGAGTTTTGCCCCAAAATAAAGAGAATTTCTGTCTTTTTGCCCTAACATATAGGGAATTTCTGGCTTTTTGCCCCACAATTAGGAGAATTTCTGCAATTTTGCTCCAAAATACGGGGAATTTCTGCTTTTTTGCACGACAATAAGGGGAATGCATACCTTTTTGCCATAAAAAAGGGAAATTTCTTCATTTTTGCTCCAAAATAAAAGGAATTTCTGCCATTTTGCCTCTAAATAAGTGGAATTTCTGAGTTTTGCCCCAAAATAATAAGAATTTCTGTATTTTGCCCCAACATATAGAGAATTTCTGCCTTTTGCCCCACAATTAGGAGATTTTCTGCACTTTTGCTCCAAAATACGGGGAATTTCTGCCTTTTTGCCCGAAAATAAGGGGAATGCATACTTTTTTGCCATAAAAAAGGGAAATGTCTTCATTTTTGCTCCAAAATAAGGGGAATTTCTGCCTTTTTGGCCTCTAAATAAGTGGAATTTCTGTCTTTTTCCCCCAAAACTAAGGGAATTTCTGTCTTTTTTGCCCAAAAATAAGGAAAATTTCTGACTTATTATTCTGAAATAAGTGAAATTTCTGCAATTTTCCCCCTAATAAGGGAAATTTCTGCCTTTTTGCCCTGAAATATGTGAAATATCTGCAATTTTAACCCAAAATATGGTGAATTTCTGCCTTTTTGCCCCAAAATAATGGGATTTTCTGCCTTTTTGCCCCAAAATAAGAAAAATTTTTGCTTTTTTTCTCTGAAATAAGTGAAATTTCTGCAATTTTTTCCCCATAATATGGGAAATTTCTGCAATTTTGCCTCAAAATAATGGGAATTTCTGTTTTTTGACCACAAATAAGGGAAATTTCTGCAATTTGGCCCTAAAATAAGAGGAATTTCTGCCTTTTGCCCCAAAATAAGGAGAATATCTGCCTTTTTGCCCCAAAATAAAGAAAATTACTGTATTTTTTACCACAAAATAAGTGAATTTCTGCAATTTTGCTCCAAAATACGGGGATTTTCTGCCTTTTTCGCTGAAAATAAGGGGAATTTCTACCACTTTGCCGTGAAATAAGTGAAATTTTTGCCTTTTCACCAAAAATAAACGAAATTCCTGTATTTTTGCCCCAAAATAAGGGGAATTTCTGACTTTTTGCCCGAAAATAAGGGAAATTTTAGCCTTTTTACCTCAAAATAAGGGGAATTTCTTCCATTTTGCCACAAAATAAGAAAATTTCTACCTTTTTTCTGTAATAAGTGAAATTTTTGCAATTTTGCCCAAAATAAAAGAAATTTCTGCAATTTTGCTCAAATGTAAAGGAAATTTCTGCAATTTTGCCCCAAAATAAGCAGAATTTCTGACTTTTTGCTCCCGAAAAAAGGAAATTTTCTGTCTTTTTGCTCCAAAATAAGGAGAATTTCTGACTTTTTGCCAGAAAATTATGAGAATTTCTGCAATTTTGCTTCAAAATATGGGGAATTTCTGCCTTTTATCCCCAAAATAAAGGAATTTCTGCATTTTCCCCCAATATTTGGGTAATTTCTGCATTTTACCTCTAAATAAATGGAATTTCTGCATTTTACCTCAAAATAAGAAGAATTTCTGCCTTTTGCCCCAAAATATGGGGAATTTCTGCCTTTTTGTTCCAAAATAAGGAA
The DNA here is from genome assembly GCF_963924665.1 of Micromys minutus. Classification (NCBI taxonomy): domain Eukaryota; kingdom Metazoa; phylum Chordata; class Mammalia; order Rodentia; family Muridae; genus Micromys; species Micromys minutus. Next base: position 1,819,598 of record NW_027667727.1, read on the forward strand.
AATTTCTTCAATTTTGTACCATAATAAAAGAAATTTCTACTTTTTGCCCCAAAATAATGGGAATTTCTGAATTTTTGCCTTGAAATAAATGAAATTTCTACTATTTTGCCCGAAAATAAGGGAAATTTGTGCCTTTTTGCTTCAAAATAAAAGGAATTTCTGCCTTTGCCCCAAAATATGTGGAATTTCACCATTTTACCTCAAAATAAGGGGAATTTCAGCAGTTTTGCACCAAAATATGGAGAATTTCTGCTTTTTTGCCCCAAAATAAATGGAATTTCTGCATTTTTGCCACAAAATATTAAGAATTTCTACATTTTTGCCCCAAAATAAGAAAAATTTCTGTCTTTTTTCCCTGAAATAAGTGAAATTTGTGCAATTTTGCCCCAAAATAAGAGAAATTTTGGATTTTTTCCCCAAAATAAGTGGAATTTCTGAATTATGCCTTTAAATAAGGAGAATTTCTGTCTTTTTGCCCCAACATATTACGAATTTCTGCATTTTTGCCCAACAATTAGGGGAATTTCTGCAATTTTGCTCCAAAATACGGGGAATTTCTGTTTTTTTGCCCGAAAATTAGGGGAATGCATAACTTTTTGCCATAAAAAAGGGAAATTTTTTCATTTTTGCTCCAAAATAATGGGAATTTCTGCCTTTTTGCCTCTAAATAAGTGGAATTTCTGTCTTTTTCCTCCAAAACAAAAGGATTTTTTGTCTTTTTTGCCCCAAAATAAAAGGAATTTCTGACTTATTACCATGAAATAAGTGAAATTTCTGCAATTTTGCCCCAAAATAAGGGAAATTTCTGCCTTTTTGTCCTGAAATATGTGAAATTTCTGCAATTTTACCCCAAAATAAGTCGAATTTCTGCCTTTTTGCCCCAAAATAATGGGAATTTCTGCCTTTTTGCCCCAAAATAAGAAAAATTTTTGCGTTTTTTCTCTGAAATAAGTGAAATTTCTGCAATTTTACCCTAAAATAAGGAAAATTTCTGCAATTTTGCCCCAAAATAAGGGGAATTTCTCCCTTTTTGCCCCAAAATAAAAGAAATTTCAGCCTTTTTACCTGAAAATAATTGAAGTTTCTGCAATTTTGCCCCAAATGAGAAAAATTTCTGCAATTTTGCCCCAAAATAAGGTAAATTCCTGCAATTTTGCCCCAAATTAAAGGAAATTTCTTGAATTTTGCCCCAAAATAAGGGGAATTTATGATTTTTGCCCCAAAATAAAGGGAATTTCTGCCTTTTGCCCCTAAATTAGGGGAATTTCTGCAATTTTACCACAAAATAAGTCGAATTTCTGCCTTTTTGCCCCAAAATAATGGGAATTTCTGCCTTTTTGCCCCAAAATAAGAAAAATTTTTGCATTTTTTCTCTGAAATAAGTGAAATTTCTGCAATTTTGTTCTAAAATAAAGAAAATTTTTGCAATTTTTCCCCATAATGAGAGAAATTTTTGCAATTTTGCCCCAAAATAAGAGAAATTTCTCACTTTTTGCCCAAAAATAAAGGATATATCAACCCTTATTCCTGAAAATAAGTGAAATTTCTGCAATTTTGCCCCAAATAAGGGAAATTTCTGCAATTTTGCCCAAAAATAAGGTAAATTCCTCCAATTTTGCCCCAAAATAAAGGGAATTTTTTGAATTTTGCCCCAAAATTAAGTTTCTGATTTTTGCCCCAAAATTAGGGGATTTTCTGCAATTTTGCTCCAAAATACGGGGAATTTCTGCCTTTTTGCTCCAAAATACAGGGAATTTCTGCGTTTTTGTCCGAAAATAATGGGAATGCATACCTTTTTGCCATAAAAAATGAAATTTCTTCATTTTTGCTCCAAAATAAGGGGAATTTCTGCATTTTTGCCTCTAAATAAGTGGAATTTCTGTCTTTTTCCCACAAAACAAAGGGAATTTCTCTCTTTTTTGCCCCAAAATAAGAGGAATTTCTGACTCATTACCCTGAAATAAGTGAAATTTCTGCAATTTTGCCCCAAAATAAGGGAAATTTCTGCCTTTTTGCCCCCAAATAAGGGGAATTCAGCCTTTTTACCTCAAAAAGAGGAATTTCTGCATTTTTGCCACAAAATATTAGGAATTTCTGTTATTTTGCCCCAAAATAAGGAAAATTTCTGACTTTTTTCCCTGAAATAAGTGAAATTTCTGCAATTTTGCCCCAAAATAAGTGAAATTTCTGCAATTTTGCCACAAAAATAAGGAAATTTCTGGAATTTTGCCCCAAAAGAAGTGGAATTTCTGAGTTTTGCCCCAAAATAATGAGAATTTCTGTTATTTTGCCCCAACATATAGGGAATTTCTGCCTTTTGCCCCAGAATTAGGGGAATTTCTGCAATTTTGCTCCAAAATACGAAGAATTTCTGCCTTTTTTCCCAAAAATAAGGGAAATGCATATCTTTTTGCCATAAAAATGGGAAATTTCTTCATATTTGCTCCAAAATAAGGGGAATTTCTTCCTTTTTGACTCTAAATAAGTGGAATTTCTCTCTTTTTTCCCCAAAACAACGGGAATTTCTGTATTTTTAGCCCCAAAATAAGGGGGAATTTCTGACTTATTACCCTGAAATAAGTGAAATTTCTGCAATTTTGCCCCAAAAAAGGGAAATTTCTGCCTTTTTGCCCTGAAATATGTGAAATTTCTGCAATTTTTCCACAAAATAAGGTGAATTTCTGCCTTTTTGCCCTAAAATAATGAGATTTTCTACCTTTTTGCCCCAAAATAAGAAAAATTTTTGCTTTATTTCTCTGAAATAAGTGAAATATCTGCAATTTTGTCCTAAAATAAGGGAAATTTCTGCAATTTTTTCCCATAACAAGGGAAATTTCTGCAATTATGCCACAAAATAACGGGAATTTCTCTTTTTTTGCCCCAAAATAAAGAAAATTTCAGCATTTTTACCAGAAAATAAGTGAATTTTATGCAATTTTGCCCCAAATTAAGCAAATTTCTGCAATTTTGCCCCAAAATAAGGTAAATTCCTGCAATTTTACCCCAAAATAAAGGAAATTTCTTGAATTTTGCCCCAAAATAAGGGGAATGTCTGAATTTTGTCCCAAAATAAAGGGAATTTCTGCCTTTTGCCCCAAAATTAGGGGAATTTCTGCAATTTTGCTCCAAAATACGGGGAATTTCTGCCTTTTTGCCAGAAAATAATGGGAATGCATACCTTTTTGCCATAAAAAGGAAAATTTCTTCATTTTTGCTCCAAAATAAGGGGAATTTCTGCATTTTTGCCTCTAACTAAGTGGAATTTCTGTCTTTTTCCCCCAAAACAAAGAGAATATTTGTCTTTTTTGCCCCAAAATAAGGGGAATTTCTGACTTATTACCCTGAAATAAGTGAAATTTCTGCAATTTTGCCCCAAAATAAGGGAAATTTCTGCAATTTTGCCCCAATGTAAAGGAAATTTCTGCAATTTTGCCCCAAAATAAGGGGAATTTCAGCCTTTTGGCCTCTAAATAAGTGGAATTTCTATCTTATTCCCCCAAAACAACGGGAATTTCTGTATTTTTTGCCCCAAAATAAGCGGGAATTTCTTACTTATTACCCTGAAATAAGTGAAATTTCTGCAATTTTGCCCTAAAATAAGGGAAATTTCTGCAATTTTTCCATAATAAGGGAAATTTCTGCAATTTTGCCCCAAAATAAGGGGAATTTCTCTTTTTTGCCCCAAAATAAAGGAAATTTCAGCCTTTTTACTTGAAAATAAGTGAATTTTATGCAATTTTGCCCCAAATAAAAGAAATTTCTGCAATTTTGCCCCAAAATAAGGTAAATTCCTGCAATTTTGCCCCAAAATAAAGGAAATTTTTTGAATTTTGCCCCAAAATAAGGGGAATTTCTGATTTTTGCCCCAAAATAAAGGGAATTTCTGCCTTTTGCCCCAAAATTAGGGCAATTTCTGCAATTTTGCTCCAAAATACGGGGTATTTCTGCCTTTTTGCACGAAAATAATGGGAATGCATACCTTTTTGCCATAAAAAGGAAAATTTCTTCATTTTTGCTCCAAAATAAGGGGAATTTCTGCATTTTTGCCTCTAACTAAGTGGAATTTCTGTCTTTTTCCCCCAAAACAAAGGGAATTTCTGTCTTTTTTGCCCCAAAATAAGGGGAATTTCTGACTTATTACCCTGAAATAAGTGAAATTTCTGCAATTTTGCCCCAAAATAAGGGAAATTTCTGCAATTTTGCCACAATGTAAAGGAAATTTCTGCAATTTTGCCCCAAAATAAGGGGAATTTCTGACATTTTGCTCCCGAAAAAAGGAAATTTTCTGTCTTTTTGCTTCAAAATAAGGAGAATTTCTGACTTTTTGCCAGAAAATTATGAGAATTTCTGCAATTTTGCTTCAAAATACAGGGAATTTCTGTCTTTTATCCCCAAAATAAAGGAATTTCTGCATTTTCCCCCAATATTTGGGTAATTTCTGCATTTTACCTCTAAATAAAGGAAATTTCTGCATTTTACCTCAAAATAAGAAGAATTTCTGCCTTTTGCCCCAAAATATGGGGAATTTCTGCCTTTTTGTTCCAAAATAAGGAAAATTTCTTCAATTATGTACCATAATAAAAGAAATTTCTACTTTTTGCCCCAAAATAATGGGAATTTCTATATTTTTGCCTTGAAATAAATGAAATTTCTAATATTTTGCCCGAAAATAAGGGAAATTTGTGCCTTTTGCCCCAAAATGAGGGGAATTTCTGATTTTTGCCCCAAAATAAAGGGAATTTCTGCCTTTTGTCCCAAAATTAGGGCAATTTCTGCAATTTTGTTCCAAAATAAGGGGAATTTCTGCCTTTTTGACAGAAAATAATGGGAATGCATACCTTTTTGCAATAAAAAAGGAAAATTTCTTCATTTTTGCTCCAAAATAAGGGGAATTTCTGCCTTTTTGCCTCTAAAGTAGTGGAATTTCTGTCTTTTTCCCTCAAACAAAGGGAATTTCTGTCTTTTTTGCCACAAATTAAGGAAATTTTCTGACTTATTACACTGAAATAAGTGAAATTTATGCAATTTTGCCCCTAAATAAGGTAAATTCCTGCAATTTTGCCCCAAAATAAAAAAAATTTCTGCCTTTTTGCCCCCAAATAAGGGAAATTTCAGCCTTTATACCTCAAAATAAGGAAAATTTCTGCATTTTTGCCCCATAATAAGGAAAATTTCTGCTTTTTTCCCTGAAATAAGTGAAATTTCCGCAATTTTGCCCCTAAATTTGTGAAATTTCTGCAATTTTGCCCAAAAGTAAGGGGAATTTCTGATTTTTGCCTTAAAATAAAGGGAATATCTGCCTTTTGCCCCAAAATTAGGGTAATTTCTGCAATTTTGTTCCAAATACGGGGAATTTCTGCTTTTTTGCCCAAAAATAAGGGGAATGCATAACTTTTTGCCATGAAAAAGCGAAATTTCTTCATTTTTGCTCCAAAATAAGGGGAATTTCTGCCTTTTTGCCTCAAAATAAGTGGAATTTCTGTCTTTTTCCCCCCAAAAATAGGTAATTTCTGTCTTTTTTGCCCCGAAATAAAGAAAATTTCTGACTTATTACCCTTAAATAAGTGAAATTTCTGCAATTTTGCCCTAAAATAGAAAATTTCTGCCTTTTTGCCCTGACATATGTGAAATTTCTGCAAATTTACCCCAAAATTAGGTGAATTTCTGCCTTTTTGCTCCAAAATAAGGAGAATTTCTGCATTTTTGCCCCAAAATAAGAAAAAATTTTTGCTTTTTTTCTCTGAAATAACTGAAATTTCTGCAATTTTGCCGTAAAACAAGTGAAATTTCTGAGTTTTGCCCCAAAATAAGGAGAATTTCTGTCTTTTTACCCCAACATATGGGGAATTTCTGCCAATTTGCCCCAAAATCTGGGGAATTTTAGCATTTTACCTCAAAAGAAGGAGAATTTCAGCCTTTTTGCACCAAAATATGGAGAATTTCTGCTTTTTTGCCCAAAAATAGAGGGAATTTCTGTATTTTTGCACCAATATTAGGGGAATTTCTGCAATTTTGCTCCAAAATACGGAGAATTTCTGCTTTTTTGCCCGAAAATAAAGGGAATGTATACCTTTTTGCCATAAAAAAGGGAAATTTCTTTATTTTTGACCGAAAATAAAGAAATTTTCTGCCTTTTTGACTCAAAATAAGTGCATTTTTGCCTTTTCCCCAAAAATAAATGAAATTTCTGATTTTTTTTCCCAACATAAGGGAAATTTCTGACATTTTGCCCGAAAATAAAGGGAATTTCAGCCTTTTGGCCCCAAAATATGGGGAATTTCTGCCTTTTTGCCCCAAAATAAGAAAAATTTCTGCAATTTTGTAACAAAATAATAGAAATTTCTGCCTTTTTGCCCCAAAATAATAAAATTTCTGCATTTTTTCTGATATAAGTGAAATTTCTGCAATTTTGACCCAAAATAAGGGAAATTTCTGCAATTTTGCCCAAATGTAAAGGAAATTTCTGCAATTTTGCCCCAAAATAAGTGGAATTTCTGACTTTTTGCCCCCGAAAAAAGGAGATTTTCTGTCTTTTTGCCTAAAAATTATGAGAATTTCAGCAATTTTGCTTCAAAATACAGGGAATTTCTGCTTTTTGGCCCCAAAATAAAGGGAATTTCTGCATTTCTGCCCAATATTTGGGGAATTTCAGCATTTTACCTCTAAATAAGGGGAATTTCTGCATTTTACCTCAAAATAAGAAGAATTTCTGCCTTTTGCCCCAAAATATGGGGAATTTCTGCCTTTTTGTTTCAAAATAAGGAAAATTTCTTCAATTTTGTACAATAATCAAAGAAATTTCTGCTTTTTGCCCCAAAATAAGGGGAATTTCTGACTTTTTACCCTGAAATAAATGAAATTTCTGCAATTTTGCCCGAAAATATGGGAAATTTGTGCCTTTTTGTCCCAAAATGAGGGGAATTTCTGCCTTTTTGCCCGAAAATAAGGGGAATGCATAACTTTTTGCCATGAAAAAGCGAAATTTCTTCATTTTTGCTCCAAAATAAGGGGAATTTCTGCCTTTTTGCCTCAAAATAATTGGAATTTCTGTCTTTTTCCCCCCAAAAATAGGTAATTTCTGTCTTTTTTGCCCCGAAATAAAGAAAATTTCTGACTTATTACCCTTAAATAAGTGAAATTTCTGCAATTTTGCCCCAAAATTAGGGAAATTTCTTTCTTTTTGCCCTGACATATGTAAAATTTCTGCAAATTTACCCCAAAATTAGGTGAATTTCTGCATTTTTGCTCCAAAATAAGGGGAATTTCTGCATTTTTGCCCCAAAATAAGAAAAAATTTTTGCTTTTTTTCTCTGAAATAACTGAAATTTCTGCAATTTTGCCGTAAAACAAGTGAAATTTCTGAGTTTTGCCCCAAAATAAGGAGAATTTCTGTCTTTTTGCCCCAACATATGGGGAATTTCTGCCAATTTGCCTCAAAATATGGGGAATTTTAGCATTTTACCTCAAAAGAAGGGGAATTTCAGCCTTTTTGCACCAAAATATGGAGAATTTCTGCTTTTTTGCCCAAAAATAAAGGGAATTTCTGTATTTTTGCACCAATATTAGGGGAATTTCTGCAATTTTGCTCCAAAATACGGAGAATTTCTGCTTTTTTGCCCGAAAATAAAGGGAATGTATTACTTTTTGCCATAAAAAATGGAAATTTCTTTATTTTTGCCTGAAAATAAGGAAATTTTCTGCCTTTTTGACTCAAAATAAGTGCATTTTTGCCTTTTCCCCAAAAATAAACGAAATTTCTGATTTTTTTCCCCAACATAAGGGAAATTTCTGACTTTTGGCCCGAAAATAAAGGGAATTTCAGCCTTTTGGCCCCAAAATATGGGGAATTTCTGCCTTTTTGCCCCAAAATAAGAAAAATTTCTGCAATTTTGTAACAAAATAATAGAAATTTCTGCCTTTTTGCCCCAAAATAAGAAAATTTCTGCATTTTTTCTGATATAAGTGAAATTTCTGCAATTTGACCCAAAATAAGGGAAATTTCTGCAATTTTGCCCAAATGTAAAGGAAATTTCTGCAATTTTGCCCCAAAATAAGGGGAATTTCTGACTTTTTGCCCCCGAAAAAAGGAGATTTTCTGTCTTTTTGCCCCAAAATAAGGAGAATTTCTGCCTTTTTGCCTAAAAATTATGAGAATTTCAGCAATTTTGCTTCAAAATACGGGGAATTTCTGCTTTTTGGCCCCAAAATAAAGGGAATTTCTGCATTTCCGCCCAATATTTGGGGAATTTCAGCATTTTACCTCTAAATAAGGGGAATTTCTGCATTTTACCTCAAAATAAGAAGAATTTCTGCCTTTTGCCCCAAAATATGGGGAATTTCTGCCTTTTTTTTTCAAAATAAGTAAAATTTCTTCAATTTTGTACCATAATCAAAAAAATTTTTGCTTTTTGCCCCAAAATAAGGGGAATTTCTGACTTTTTACCCTGAAATAAATGAAATTTCTGCAATTTTGCCCGAAAATATGGGAAATTTGTGCCTTTTTGTCCCAAAATGAGGGGAATTTCTGCCTTTTGCCCCAAAATATGGGGAATTTTAGGATTTTACCTCAAAATAAGGGGAATTTCAGCCTTTTTGCACCAAAATATGGAGAATTTCTGCTTTTTTGCCCCAAAATAAAGGGAATTTCTGCATTTTTGCAACAATATTAAGGGAATTTCTGCAATTTTGCTCCAAAATACGGGTCATTTCTGCCTTTTTGGCCAAAATTAAGTGGAAATTCTGCCTTTTTGTCCCGAAATAAGTGAAATTTCCTCAATTTTAGCCAAAAATTATGGATTTCATATTTTTGCCCCAAAATAAGGGGAATTTCTGCCATTTTGCCCTGAAATATTTGAAATTTCTGCAATTTTACCCCAAAATAAGGGGAATTTCTGCATTTTTCCCCCAAAATAAAGGGAATTTCAGCCTTATTACCTCAAAATAAGGGAAATTTCTGCCTATTTGCCACAAAATATAAAGAATTTCTGCCTTTTAGCCCAAAATAAGGAAAATTTCTGCAATTTTGCCCCAAAATAAGGGAAATTTCTCATTTTTTCCCCAAAATAGAGGAAATTTCAACCTTTTTACCTGAAAATAAGTGAAATTTCTGTAATTTTGCCCGAAATAAGGGAAATTTCTGCAATTTTGCTCCAAAATAATGTAAATTCCTGCAATTTTGCCCCAAAATAAAGGAAATTTCTGGAATTTTGCCCCAAAGTAAGGGGAATTTCTGATTTTTGCCCCCAAAAAAAGGGAATTTCTGCCTTTTGCCCCAAAATTAGGGAAATTTCTGCAATTTTGCTCCAAAATACGGGGAATTTCTGCCTTTTTGGCCGAAATTAAGTGAAAATTCTGCCTTTTTGTCCCGATATAAGTGAAATTTCCTCAATTTTAGCCAAAAATTATGGATTTCATAATTTTGCCCCAAAATAAAGGGAATTTCTGCCATTTTGCCCTGAAATATTTGAAATTTCTGCAATGTTACCCCAAAATAAGGGAAATTTCTGCCTTTTTGCCCTGAAATATTTGAAATTTCTGCAATTTTACCCCAAAATAAGGGGAATTTCTGCCTTTTTCCCAAAAATAAAAAGAATTTCAGCCTTATTACCTCAAAATAAGGGAAATTTCTGCCTTTGTGCCACAAAATATAAAGAATTTCTGCCTTTTTGCCCCAAAATAAGGAAAATTTCAGCAATTTTGCCAAAAAATAAGGGAAATTTCTCTCTTTTTCCCCAAAATAAAGGAAATTTCAGCCTTTTTACCTGAAAATAAGTGAAATTTCTGTAATTTTGCCCGAAATAAGGGAAATTTCTGCAATTTTGCCCCAAAATAATGTAAATTCCTGCAATTTTGCCCCAAAATAAAGGAAATTTCTGGAATTTTGCCCCAAAGTAAGGGGAATTTCTGATTTTTGCCCCAAAATAAAGGGAATTTCTGCCTTTTGCCTCAAAATTAGTGGAATTTCTGCAATTTTGCTCCAAAATACAGGGAATTTCTTCCTTTTTGCCCGAAAATAAGGGGAATGCATAACTTTTTGCCATAAAAAAGAGAAATTTCTTCATTTTTGCTTCAAAATAAAGGGAATTTCTGCTTTTTAGCCTCTAAATAAGTGGAATTTCTGTCTTTTTCCCCCAAAAAGAAGGGAATTTCTGTCTTTTTTGCCCCAAAATAACGAAAATTTCTGACTTATTACCCTGAAATAAGTGAAATTTCTGCAATTTTACCCCAAAATAAGGGAAATTTCTGCCTTTTTGCCCTATAATATGTGAAATTTCTGCAATTTTACCCAAAAATAAGGTGAATTTCTGATTTTGCCTCACAATAATGGGAATTTCTGCCTTTTTGCCCCAAAATAAGAAAAATTTTTGCTTTTTTTCTCTGAAATAACTGAAATTTCTGCAATTTTGCCCTAAAATAATTGAAATTTCTGAGTTTTGCCCCCAAATAAGGAGAATTTCTGTCTTTTTGCCCAAACATATAGGGAATTTCTGCCTTTTTGCCCCACAATTATGGGAATTTCTGCAATTTTGCTCGAAAATACGGGGAATTTCTGCCTTTTTGCCCAAAAATAAAGAGAATGTACACCTTTTTGCCATAAAAAAGTGAAATTTCTTCATTTTTGCCAGAAAATAAGGAAATTTTCCACCTTTTTGACTCAAAATAAGTGCAATTTCTGCCTTTTCCCAAACAATAAACGAAATTTCTGTATTTTTGCCCAAACATAAGGGGAATTTCTGACTTTTTGCCCGAAAATAAGGGGAATTTCAGCCTTTTAACCTCAAAATAAGGGGTATTTCTGCTTTTTTGCCCCAAAATATGGGGAATTTCTGCCTTTTTGGCATCAAAGAAGAAAAATTTCTGCAATTTTGTACCAAAATAGGAGAAATTTCTGCCTTTTGGCACCAAAATAAGAAAATTTCTTCATTTTTTCTGAAATAAGTGAAATTTTTGCAATTTTTCTCCAAAATAAGGGAAATTTCTGCAATTTTGCCCCAATGTAAAGAAAATTTCTGCAATTTTGCTTCAAAATACAGGGAATTTCTGCCTTTTAGGCACAAAATAAAGAAAATTTCTGCATTTTCCCCCAATATTTGGGGAATTTCTGCATTTTACCTCTAAATAAGGGGAATTTCTGCATTTTACCTCAAAATAAAAAGAATTTCTGCCTTTTGCCCCAAAATATGGGGAATTTCTGCCTTTTTGTTCTAAAATAAGGAAAATATCTTCAATTTTGTACCATAAAAAAAGAAATTTCTGTTTTTTGCCCCAAAATAAGGGGGATTTCTGACATTTTACCCTGAAATAAATGAAATTTCTGCAATTTTGCCCGAACATTAGGTAAATTTGTGCCTTTTTGCCCCAAAATGAGGGGAATTTCTGCCTTTTGCCCCAAATTATGGGGAATTTTAGGATTTTACCTCAAAATAAAGGAAATTTTAGCCTTTTTGCACCAAAATATGGAGAAATTCTGCCTTTTTGCCCCAAAATAAAGGGAATTTCTGCATTTTTGCACCAATATTAGGGGAATTTCTGCAATTTTGCTCCAAAATACGGGTCATTTCTGCCTTTTTGCCCGAAATTAAGTGGAATTTCTGCCTTTTTGTCCCGAAATAAGTGAAATTTCTTCAATTTTAGCCAAAAATTATGGATTTCATCTCTTTGCCCCAAAATAAGGGGAATTTCTGCCATTTTGCCCTGAATATTTGAAATTTCTGCAACTTTACCCCAAAATAAGGGGAATTTCTGCCTTTTGCCCCAAAATTAGGGGAATTTCTGCAATTTTGCTCCAAAATACGGGGAATTTCTGCCTTTTTGCCCGAAAATAAGGGGAATGCATAACTTTTTGCCATAAAAAAGGGAAATTTCTTCATTTTTGCTCCAAAATAAGAGGAATTTCTGCCATTTTGCCTCTAAATAAGTGAATTTCTGAGTTTTGCCCCAAAATAAAAAGAATTTCTGTCCTTTTGCCCCAAAATATAGAGAATTTCTGCCTTTTTGCCCCAAAATTAGGGGAATTTCTGCAATTTTGCTTCAAAATACGGGGAATTTCTGTCTTTTTGTCCGAAAATAAGGGGAATGCATACCTTTTTGCCATAAAAAAGGAAAATTTTTTCATTTTTGCTCCAAAATAAGTGGAAGTTCTGCCTTTTTGCCTCTAAATAAGTGTAATTTTTGTCTTTTTCCCCCAAAACAAAGGGCATTTCTGTCTTTTTTGCCACAAATTAAGGAAAATTTCTGACTTATTACCCTGAAATAAGTGAAGTTTCTGCAATTTTGCCCCAAAATAAAGTAAATTCCTGCAATTTTGCCCCAAAATAAAAAAAATTTCTGCCTTTTTGCCCCCAAATAAGTTAAATTTCAGCCTTTATACCTCAAAAAAAGGGAAATTTCTGCATTTTTGCCACAAAATATTAGGAATTTCTGCCTATTTGCCCCAAAATAAAAAAAAAATTTTTGCTTTTTTCCCTGAAATAAGTTAAAATTCTGCAATTTTGCCCCTAAATAAGTGAAATTTCTGCAATTTTGCCCAAAAGTAAGGGGAATTTTTGATTTTTGGCCCAAAATAAAGGGAATTTCTGCCTTTTGCCCCAAAATTAGGGGATTTTCTGCAAATTTGTTCCAAATACGGGGAATTTCTGCTTTTGCCCGAAAATAAGGGGAATGCATACCTTTTTGCCATGAAAAAGCGAAATTTCTTCATTTTTGCTCCAAAAAAGGGGAATTTCTGCCTTTTTGCCTGAAAATAAGTGGAATTTCTGTCTTTTTCCCCCAAAAAAAGGTAATTTCTGTCTTTTTTGCCCCGAAATATAGAAAATTTCTGACTTATTACCCTGAAATAATTGAAATTTCTGCAATTTTGCCCCAAAATAAGGTAAATTTCTGCCTTTTTGCCCTGAAATATGTGAAATTTCTGCAAATTTACCCCAAAATTAGGTGAATTTCTGCCTTTTTGCCCCAAAATAATGGGAATTTCTGCATTTTTGCCCCAAAATAAGAAAAATTTTTGCTTTTATTCTCTGAAATAACTGAAATTTCTGCAATTTTGCCCTAAAACAAGTGAAATTTCTGAGTTTTGCCCCAAAATAAGGAGAATTTCTGTCTTTTTGCCCAAAAATATGGGGAATTACTGCCTTTTTGCCCCACAATTAGGGGAATTTCTGCAATTGTGCTCCAAAATATGGAGAATTTCTGCCTTTTTGCCCGAAAATAAAGGGAATGTATACCTTTTTGCCATAAAAAAGGGAAATTTCTTCATTTTTGCCCGAAAATAAGGAAATTTTCCGCCTTTTTGACTCAAAATAAGTGCAATTTCTGCCTTTTTCCCAAAAATAAACGAAATTTCTGTCTTTTTTCTCCAACATAAGAGGAATTTCTGACTTTTTGCCCGAAAATAAGGGGAATTTGAGCCTTTTTTCCACAAAATATGGGGAATTTCTGCCTTTTGCCCCAAAATAAGACAAATTTCTGCAATTTTGTAACAAAATAATAGAAATTTCTGCCTTTTGCCCTAAAATAATAAAATTTCTGCATTTTTTCTGATATAAGTGAAATTTCTGCAATTTAGACACAAAATAAGGGAAATTTCTGCAATTTTGCCCAAATGTAAAATAAATTTCTGCAATTTTGCCCCAAAATAAGGGGAATTTCTGACTTTTTGCCCCCGAAAAAAGGAGATTTTCTGTCTTTTTGCCCCAAAATAAGGAGAATTTCTGCCTTTTTGCCTGAAAATGATGAGAATTTCTGCAATTTTGCTTCAAAATACGGGGAATTTCTGCTTTTTAGCCCCAAAATAAAGGGAATTTCTGCATTTCCGCCGAATATTTGGGGAATTTCTGCATTTTACCTTTAAATAAGGGGAATTTCTGCATTTTACCTCAAAATAAGAAGAATTTCTGCCTTTTGCCCCCAAATATGGGGAATTTCTGCCTTTTTGTTCCAAAATAAGGAAAATTTCTTCAATTTTGTACCATAATAAAAGAAATTTCTGCTTTTTGCCCCAAAATAAGGGGAATTTCTGACTGTTTACCCTGAAATAAATGAAATTTCTGCAATTTTGCCCAAAAATAAGGGAAATTTGTGCCTTTTTGCCCCAAAATGAGGGGAATTTCTGCCTTTTGCCCCAAAATATGGGAAATTTTAGCATTTTACCTCAAAATAAGGGGAATTTCAGCCTTTTTGCACCAAAATATGGAGAATTTCTGCTTTTTTGCCCCAAAATAAAGGGAATTTCTGCATTTTTGCACCAATATTAAGGGAATTTCTGCAATTTTGCTCCAAAATACGGGTCATTTCTGCCTTTTTGCCCGAAATTAAGTGGAATTTCTGCCTTTTTGTCCCGAAATAAGTGAAATTTCCTCCATTTTAGCCAAAATTATGGATTTCATCTTTTTGCCCCAAAATACGGGGAATTTCTGCCATTTTGCCCTGAAATATTTGAAATTTCTGCAATTTTACCCCAAAATAAGGGGAATTTCTGCCTTTTTCCCAAAAATTAGGCGAATTTCTGCATTTTTACTCCAAAATACGGGGAATTTCTGACTTTTTGCCCGAACATAAGGGGAATGCATACTTTTTTGCCATAAAAAAGGGAAATTTCTTCATTTTTGCTCCAAAATAAGGGGAATTTCTGCCTTTTTGCCTCTAAATAAGTGGAATTTCTGTCTTTTTCCTCGAAAACAAAGGGAATTTCTGTCTTTTTTGCCCCAAAATAAGGAAAATTTATGATTTATTACCCTGAAATAAGTGAAATTTCTGCAATTTTGCCCCAAAATAAGGAAAATTTCTGCCTTTTTGCCCTATAATATGTGAAATTTCTGCAATTTTACCCCAAAATAAGGGGAATTTCTGCCTTTTTGCCCCAAAATAAAAAAAAAATTTTGCATTTTTTCTCTGAAATAACTGAAATTTCTGCAATTTTGCCCTAAAATAAGTGAAATTTCTGAGTTTTGCCCTAAAATAAAGAGAATTTCTGTCTTTTTGCCCCAACATATAGGGAATTTCTGCCTTTTTGCCCCACAATTAGGGGAATTTCTGCAATTTTGCTCCAAAATACGGGGAATTTCTGCCTTTTTGCCCGAAAATAAAGGGAATGTATACCTTTTTGCCATAAAAAAATAAATTTCTTCATTTTTGCCCGAAAATAAGGAAATTTTCCGCCTTTTTGATTCAAAATAAGTGCAATTTCTGCCTTTTCCAAAAAATAAACGAAATTTCTTTCTTTTTGCCCCAACATAAGGGGAATTTCTGATTTTTGCCCGAAAATAAGGGGAATTTCAGCCTTTTTGCCCCAAAATATGGGGAATTTCTGCCTTTTTGCCCCAAAATAAGAAAAATTTCTGCAATTTTGTACCAAAATAATAGAAATTTCTGCCTTTTTGCCCCAAAATAAGGGAAATTTCTGCAATTTTGCCACAATGTAAAGGAAATTTCTGCAATTTTGCCCCAAAATAAGGGGAATTTCTGACATTTTGCTCCCGAAAAAAGGAAATTTTCTGTCTTTTTGCTTCAAAATAAGGAGAATTTCTGACTTTTTGCCAGAAAATTATGAGAATTTCTGCAATTTTGCTTCAAAATACAGGGAATTTCTGTCTTTTATCCCCAAAATAAAGGAATTTCTGCATTTTCCCCCAATATTTGGGTAATTTCTGCATTTTACCTCTAAATAAAGGAAATTTCTGCATTTTACCTCAAAATAAGAAGAATTTCTGCCTTTTGCCCCAAAATATGGGGAATTTCTGCCTTTTTGTTCCAAAATAAGGAAAATTTCTTCAATTTTGTACCATAATAAAAGAAATTTCTGCTTTTTGCTTCAAAATAAGGGGAATTTCTGACTTTTTACTCTGAAATAAATGAAATTTCAGCAATTTTGCCCGAAAATAAGGGAAATTTGTGCCTTTTTGCCCCAAAATGAGGGGAATTTCTGCCTTTTGCCCCAAATATGGGGAATTTCAGCATTTTACCTCAAAATAAGGGGAATTTCAGCCTTTTTGCACCAAAATATGGAGAATTTCTGCCTTTTTGCCCCAAAATAAAGGGAATTTCTGCATTTTTGCACCAATATTAAGGGAATTTCTGCAATTTTGCTCCAAAATAAAGGGAATTTCTGCCTTTTTGCCCGAAATTAAGTGGAATTTTTGCCTTTTTGTCCCGAAATGAGTGAAATTTCTTCAATTTTAGCCAAAAATTATGGATTTCATCTTTTTGCCCCAAAATAAGGGGAATTTCTGCCATTTTGCCCTGAAATATTTGAAATTTCTGCAATTTTACCCAAAAATAAGGGGAATTTCTGCCTTTTGCCCCAAAATTAGGGGAATTTCTGCAATTTTGCTCCAAAATACAGGGAATTTCTGCCTTTTTGCCCGAAAATAAAGAGAATGCATACCTTTTTGCCATAAAAAAGGGAAATTTCTTCATTTTTGCTCCAAAATAAGAGGAATTTCTGCCATTTTTCCTCTAAATAAGTGGAATTTCTGAGTTTTGCCCCCAAATAAAAAGAATTTCTGTATTTTTACCTTAACATATAGAGAATTTCTGCCTTTTTGCCCCACAATTAGGGGATTTTCTGAAATTTTGCTCCAAAATACGGGGAATTTCTGCCCTTTTCCCCGAAAATAAGGGGAATGCATACCTTTTTGCCATAAAAAAGGGAAATTTCTTCATTTTTGCTCCAAAATGAGGAGAATTTCTGCCTTTTTTCCTCTAAATAAGTGGAATTTCTGACTTTTTCCCCAAAAACAAAGAGAATTTCTGTCTTTTTTGCCATAAAATAAGGAAAATTTTTGACTTATTACCCTGAAATAAGTGAAATTTCTGCAATTTGCCCCAAAATAAAGTAAATTCCTGCTATTTTGCCCCAAAATAAAAAAAATTTCTGCCTTTTTGCCCCCAAATACGGGAAATTTCAGCCTTTTTACCTCAAAATAAGGGGAATTTCAGCATTTTTGCCACAAAATATTAGGAATTTGTGCTTTTTGCCCCAAAATAAAGAAAATTTCTGCCTTTTTTCCCTGAAATAAGTGAAAATTCTGCAATTTTGCCCATAAATAAGATAAATTTCTGTAATTTTGCCCCAAAATAAAGGAAATTTCTGGAATTTTGCCCGAAAGTAAGGGGAATTTCTGATTTTTGCCCCAAAATAAAGAGAATTTCTGCCTTTTGCCCTAAAATTAGGGGAATTTCTGCAATTTTGCTCCAAAATTCGGTGAATTTCTGCCTTTTTTGCCTGAAAATAAGGGGAATGCATACCTTTATGCTATAAAAAAAGGGAAAATTCTTAATTTTTGCTCCAATATAAGGGGAATTTCTGCCTTTTTGCATCTAAATAAATGGAATTTCTGTATTTTTCCCCCCAAAAAAAGGTAATTTCTGTATTTTTGCCCCAAAATAAATAAAATTTCTGACTTATTACCCTGAAATAAGTGAAATTTCTGCAATTTTACCCAAAATAAGGGAAATTTCTGTCTTTTTGCCGTGAAATTTCTGCAATTTTACCCCAAAATAAGGTGAATTTCTGCCTCTTTGCCCCAAAATAATGGGAATTTCTGCCTTTTTGCCCCAAAATAAGAAAAATTTTTGCTTTTTTTCTCTGAAATAACTGAAATTTCTGCAATTTTGCCCTAAAATAAGTGAAATTTCTGAGTTTTGCCCCAAAATAAGGAGAATTTCTGTCTTTTTGCCCCAACATATAGGGAATTTCTGCCTATTTGCCCCACAATTAGGGGAATTTCTGCAATTTTGCTTCAAAATACGGGGAATTTCTGCCTTTTTGCCCGAAAATAAAGGGATTGTATACCTTTTTGCCATAAAAAAGGGAAATTTCTTCAGTTTTGCCCAAAAATAAGGAAATTTTCCGCCTTTTTGACTCAAAATAAGTGCAATTTCTGCCTTTACCCCAAAAATAAACGAAATTTCTGTCTTTTGGCCCACACATAAGGGGAATATCTGAATTTTTGCCTGAAAATACGGGGAATTTCAGCCTTTTTGCCAAAAAAAGGGAAATTTCGTCATTTTTGCTCAAAAATAAGGGGAATTTCTGACTTTTTTCCTCTAAATAAGTGGAATTTCTGACTTTTTCCTCAAAAACAAAGAGAATTTCTGTCTTTTTTGCCCTAAAAAAAGGAAAATTTTTGATTTATTACCCTGAAATAAGTTAAATTTCTGCAATTTTGCCACAAAATAAAGTAAATTACTGCAATTTTGCACCAAAATAAAAAAAATTTCTGCCTCTTTGCCCCCAAATACGGGAAATTTCAGCCTTTGTACCTCAAAATAAGGGGAATTTCTGCATTTTTGCCACAAAATATTAGGAATTTGTGCCTTTTTTCCCCAAAATAAGAAAAATTTCTGCCTTTTTTCCCTGAAATAAGTGAAAATTCTGCAATTTTGCCCATAAATAAGTTAAATTTCTGCAATTTTGCCCCAAAATAAAGGAAATTTCTGGAATTTTGGCCCAAAGTAAGGGGAATTTCTGATTTTTGCCCAAAAATAAAGAGAATTTCTGCCTTTTGCCCCGAAATTGGAGGAATTTCTGCAATTTTGCTCCAAAATACGGTGAAATTCTGCCTTTTTGCCCGAAAATAAGGGGAATGCATACCTTTTTGCCTTAAAAAATGGAAATTTCTTCATTTTTGCTCCAAAATAAGGGGAATTTCTGCCTTTTTGCCTCTAAATAAGTGGAATTTCTGTTTTTTTCCCTCTCAAAAAAGGTAATTTCTGTATTTTTGCCCCAAAATAAAGAAAATTTCTGACTTATTACCCTGAAATAAGTGAAATTTCTGCAATTTTGCCCCAAAATAAGGGAAATTTCTGTCTTTTTGCCCTGAAATATATGAAATTCCTCAATTTTACCCCAAAATAAGGTGAATTTCGGCCTTTTTGCCCCAAAATAAGGTGAATTTCTGCCTTTTGGCCCCAAAATAATGGGAATTTCTGCCTTTTTGACCAAAAATAAGAAAAATTTTTGCTTTTTTTCTCTGAAATAAGTGAAATTTCTGCAATTTTGCCCTAAAATAAGGGAAATTTTTGCAATTTTTTCACATAATAAGAAAAATTTCTGCAATTTTGCCCCAAAATAAGGGGAATTTCTTCCTTTTTGCACCAAAACAAAGGAAATTTCAGCCTTTTTACCTGAAAATAAGTGAAATTTCTGCAATTTTGCCCCAAATAAGGGAAATTTCTAC
Source organism: Micromys minutus (assembly GCF_963924665.1). NCBI lineage: Eukaryota > Metazoa > Chordata > Mammalia > Rodentia > Muridae > Micromys > Micromys minutus. The sequence continues at coordinate 1,838,776 of NW_027667727.1, forward strand.
AATTTTGCCCCAAAATAAGGTAAATTCCTGCAATTTTGCCCCAAAATAAAGGAAATTTCTGGAATTTTGCCCCAAAATAATGGGAATTTCTGATTTTTGCCCCAAAATAAAGGGAATTTCTGCCTTTTGCCTAAATAAAGGGGAATTTCTGCATTTTTGCTCCAATATACAAGGAATTTCTGCCTTTTTGCCCAAAAATAATGGGAAAGCATACCTTTTTGCCATAAAAAGTGAAATTTCTTCATTTTTGCTCCAAAATAAAGGGAATTTCTTCCTTTTTGCCTCTATATAAGTAGAATTTCTGTATTTTTACTTCAAAACAAAGGGAATTTCTGTCTTTTTTGCCTCAAAATAAGGTAAATTTCTGACTCATTACTCTGAAATAAGTGAAATTTCTGCAATTTCGCCCCAAAATAAGGGAAATTTCTGCAATTTTGCCCCAATGTAAATAAAATTTCTGCAATTTTGCTTCAAAATAAGGGGAATTTCTGACTGTTTGCTCCCGAAAAAGAAGATTTTCTGTCTTTTTGCCCCAAAATAAGGAGAATTTCTGCCTTTTTGCCCGAAAATTGAGAGAATTTCTGCAATTTCTCTTCAAAATATGGGGAATTTCTGCTTTTTATCCCGAAAGTAAGGGGAATGTACACCTTTTGCCACAAAAAACGGAAATTTCTTCATTTTTGCCCCAAAATTAAAGCAATTTCTGCCTTTTTACCTCAAAATAAGTGAAATCTCTGGCATTTTACCCAAAAATAAACGGAATTTCTGTCATTTTGCCCCAAAATAAAAGGAATTTTTGAATTATGTGCTGAAATATGTGAAATTTCTGCAATTTTGCCCCAAAATAAAAGAAATTTCTGCATTTTTGCCACAAAATAAGGGGAATTTCTGTCTCTTTGCCCCAAAATAAGGGAAATTTCTGCCTTTTTGCCCCCAAATAAGGGGAATTTCAGCATTTTTACTCAAAATAAGAGGAATTTCTGCATTTTTGCCCCAAAATAAGAAAAATTTCTGCCTTTTTATTAAATAATTGAAATTTCTGCAATTTTGCACCAAATTAAATGAAATTTCTGCAATTTTGCCCCAAAATAAGGGAAATTTTTGCCTTTATGCCTACAAATAAGGGGAATTTCACCCTTTTTACCTCAAAATAAGGGGAATTTCTGCATTTTTGCCACAAAATATTAGGAATTTCTGCATTTATGCCCCAAAATAAGGAAAATTTCTGCCTTTTTTCCCTGAAGTAAGTGAAATTTCTGCAATTTTGCCCCAAAATAAGTGGAATTTCTGAGTTTTTCTCCAAAATAAGGAGAATTTCTGTATTTTTGCCCCAACATATAGGGAATTTCTGCCTTTTTGCACCACAATTAGGGGAATTTCTGCAATTTTGCTCCAAAATACGGGGAATTTCTGCAATTTTGCTCCAAAATATGGGGAATTTCTGCCATTTTGCCTGAAAATAAGTGGAATGCATAACTTTTTTCCATAAAAAAGGGAAATTTCTTCATTTATGCTCCAAAATAAGGGGAATTTCTGACTTTTTGCTTCTCAGTAAGTGGAATGTCTGTTTTTTCCCCCAAAACAAAGAGAATTTCTGTCTTTTTTGCCCCAAAATAATGGGAATTTCTGACTTATTACCATGAAATAAGTGAAATTTCTGCAATTTTGCCCCAAAATAAGGGAAATTTCTGCCTTTTTGTCCTGAAATATGTGAAATTCCTGCAATTTTACCTCAAAATAAAGTGAATTTCTGCTTTTTTGCCCCAAAATAATGGGAATTTCTGCCTTTTTGCCCCAAAATAAAAAAAATTCTTGCTTTTTTTCTCTGAAATAAGTGAAATTTCTGCAATTTTGCCCTAAAATAAGAAAAATTTCTGCAATTTTTCCCAATAATAAAGGAAATTTCTGCAATTTTCCCCAAAATACAGGGAATTTCTTACTTTTTGACCCAAAATAAAGGAAATTTCAGCCTTTTTACCTAAAAATAAGTGAAATTTCTGCAATTTTGCCCCAAATAAGAAAAATTTCTGCAATTTTGCCCCAAAATAAGGTAAATTCCTGGAATTTTGCCCCAAAATAAAGGAAATTTCTTGAATTTTGCCCCAAAATAAGGGGTATTTCTGATTATTGCCCCAAATAAAGGGAATTTCTGCCTTTTGCCCCAAATTTAGGGGAATTTCTGCAATTTTGCTCAAAAATACGGGGAATTTCTGCCTTTTTGCCCGAAAATAATGGGAATGCATACCTTTTTGCCATAAAAAGGGAAATTTCTTCATTGTTGCTTTAAAATAAGGGAAATTTCTGCCTTTTTGCCTCTAAATAAGTGGAATTTATGTCTTTTTCCCCAAAAACAAGGGGAATATCTGTCTTTTTTGCCACAAATTAAGGGGAATTTCTGACTTATTACCCTGAAATAAGTGAAATTGCTGCAATTTTGCCCCAAAATAAGGGATATTTCTGCCTTTTTGCCCCCAAATAAGGGGTATTTCAGCCTTTTTACCTCAAAATAAGGGGAATTTCTCCCTTTTTGCCCCAAATAACAAAATTTTTTTTCCCCTGAAATAAGTAAAATTTCTGCAATTTTGCCCAAAATAAGTGAAATTTCTCCAATTTTGCCCCAGAATAAAGGAAATTTCTGGAATTTTGCCCCAAAATAAGTGGAATTTTTGAGTTTTTCTCCAAAATAAGGAGAATTTCTGTCTTTTTGCCCCAACATATAGGGAATTTCTGCCTTTTTGCACCACAATTAGGGGAATTTCTGCAATTTTGCTCCAAAATACGGGGAATTTCTGCAATTTTGCTCCAAAATATGGGGAATTTCTGCCATTTTGCCTGAAAATAAGTGGAATGCATAACTTTTTTCCATAAAAAAGGGAAATTTCTTCATTTATGCTCCAAAATAAGGGGAATTTCTGACTTTTTGCTTCTCAGTAAGTGGAATGTCTGTTTTTTCCCCCAAAACAAAGAGAATTTCTGTCTTTTTTGCCCCAAAATAATGGGAATTTCTGACTTATTACCATGAAATAAGTGAAATTTCTGCAATTTTGCCCCAAAATAAGGGAAATTTCTGCCTTTTTGTCCTGAAATATGTGAAATTTCTGCAATTTTACCTCAAAATAAAGTGAATTTCTGCTTTTTTGCCCCAAAATAATGGGAATTTCTGCCTTTTTGCCCCAAAATAAGAAAAACTTTTGCTTTTTTTCTCTGAAATAAGTAAAATTTCTGCAATTTTGCCCTAAAATAAGGGAAATTTTTGCAATTCTTTTACATAATAAGAAAAATTTCTGCAATTTTGCCCCAAAATAAGGGGAATTTCTTCCTTTTTGCCCAAAAACAAAGGAAATTTCAGCCTTTTTACCTGAAAATAAGTGAAATTTCTGCAATTTTGCCCCAAATAAGGGAAATTTCTGCAATTTTGCCCCAAAATAAGGGATATTTCTGCCTTTTTGCCCCCAAATAAGGGGAATTTCAGCCTTTTTACCTCAAAATAAGGGGAATTTCTCCCTTTTTGCCCCAAAATAACAAAATTTCTTTTTTTCCCCTGATATAAGTGAAATTTCTGCAATTTTGCCCAAAATAAGTGAAATTTCTCCAATTTTGCCCCAGAATAAGGGAAATTTCTGGAATTTTGCCCCAAAATATGTGGAATTTCTGAGTTTTGCCCCAAAATAAAGAGAATTTCTGTCTTTTTGTCCCAACATATAGGGAATTTCTGCATTTTTGCCCCACAATTAGGGGAATTTTTGCAATTTTGCTCCAAAATACGGGGGATTTCTGACTTTTTGCAAGATAATGAGAAGAATGCATACCTTTTTGCCTTAAAAAAGGGGAATTTCTTCATTTTTGCTTCAAAATAAGGGGAATTTCTGCTTTTTTGCCTCTAAATAAGTGGAATTTCGGTCTTTTTCCCCCAAAACAAAGGGATTTTCTGTCTCTTTTACCCCAAAATAAGAAAAATTTCTGACTTATTACCCTGAAATAAGTGAAATTTCTGCAATTTTGCCCCAAAATAAGGGAAATTTTTGCCTTTATGCCTACAAATAAGGGGAATTTCACCCTTTTTACCTCAAAATAAGGGGAATTTCTGCATTTTTGCCACAAAATATTAGGAATTTCTGCATTTATGCCCCAAAATAAGGAAAATTTCTGCCTTTTTTCCCTGAAGTAAGTGAAATTTCTGCAATTTTGCCCCAAAATAAGTGGAATTTCTGAGTTTTTCTCCAAAATAAGGAGAATTTCTGTATTTTTGCCCCAACATATAGGGAATTTCTGCCTTTTTGCACCACAATTAGGGGAATTTCTGCAATTTTGCTCCAAAATACGGGGAATTTCTGCAATTTTGCTCCAAAATATGGGGAATTTCTGCCATTTTGCCTGAAAATAAGTGGAATGCATAACTTTTTTCCATAAAAAAGGGAAATTTCTTCATTTATGCTCCAAAATAAGGGGAATTTCTGACTTTTTGCTTCTCAGTAAGTGGAATGTCTGTTTTTTCCCCCAAAACAAAGAGAATTTCTGTCTTTTTTGCCCCAAAATAATGGGAATTTCTGACTTATTACCATGAAATAAGTGAAATTTCTGCAATTTTGCCCCAAAATAAGGGAAATTTCTGCCTTTTTGTCCTGAAATATGTGAAATTCCTGCAATTTTACCTCAAAATAAAGTGAATTTCTGCTTTTTTGCCCCAAAATAATGGGAATTTCTGCCTTTTTGCCCCAAAATAAAAAAAATTCTTGCTTTTTTTCTCTGAAATAAGTGAAATTTCTGCAATTTTGCCCTAAAATAAGAAAAATTTCTGCAATTTTTCCCAATAATAAAGGAAATTTCTGCAATTTTCCCCAAAATACAGGGAATTTCTTACTTTTTGACCCAAAATAAAGGAAATTTCAGCCTTTTTACCTAAAAATAAGTGAAATTTCTGCAATTTTGCCCCAAATAAGAAAAATTTCTGCAATTTTGCCCCAAAATAAGGTAAATTCCTGGAATTTTGCCCCAAAATAAAGGAAATTTCTTGAATTTTGCCCCAAAATAAGGGGTATTTCTGATTATTGCCCCAAATAAAGGGAATTTCTGCCTTTTGCCCCAAATTTAGGGGAATTTCTGCAATTTTGCTCAAAAATACGGGGAATTTCTGCCTTTTTGCCCGAAAATAATGGGAATGCATACCTTTTTGCCATAAAAAGGGAAATTTCTTCATTGTTGCTTTAAAATAAGGGAAATTTCTGCCTTTTTGCCTCTAAATAAGTGGAATTTATGTCTTTTTCCCCAAAAACAAGGGGAATATCTGTCTTTTTTGCCACAAATTAAGGGGAATTTCTGACTTATTACCCTGAAATAAGTGAAATTGCTGCAATTTTGCCCCAAAATAAGGGATATTTCTGCCTTTTTGCCCCCAAATAAGGGGTATTTCAGCCTTTTTACCTCAAAATAAGGGGAATTTCTCCCTTTTTGCCCCAAATAACAAAATTTTTTTTCCCCTGAAATAAGTAAAATTTCTGCAATTTTGCCCAAAATAAGTGAAATTTCTCCAATTTTGCCCCAGAATAAAGGAAATTTCTGGAATTTTGCCCCAAAATAAGTGGAATTTTTGAGTTTTTCTCCAAAATAAGGAGAATTTCTGTCTTTTTGCCCCAACATATAGGGAATTTCTGCCTTTTTGCACCACAATTAGGGGAATTTCTGCAATTTTGCTCCAAAATACGGGGAATTTCTGCAATTTTGCTCCAAAATATGGGGAATTTCTGCCATTTTGCCTGAAAATAAGTGGAATGCATAACTTTTTTCCATAAAAAAGGGAAATTTCTTCATTTATGCTCCAAAATAAGGGGAATTTCTGACTTTTTGCTTCTCAGTAAGTGGAATGTCTGTTTTTTCCCCCAAAACAAAGAGAATTTCTGTCTTTTTTGCCCCAAAATAATGGGAATTTCTGACTTATTACCATGAAATAAGTGAAATTTCTGCAATTTTGCCCCAAAATAAGGGAAATTTCTGCCTTTTTGTCCTGAAATATGTGAAATTTCTGCAATTTTACCTCAAAATAAAGTGAATTTCTGCTTTTTTGCCCCAAAATAATGGGAATTTCTGCCTTTTTGCCCCAAAATAAGAAAAACTTTTGCTTTTTTTCTCTGAAATAAGTAAAATTTCTGCAATTTTGCCCTAAAATAAGGGAAATTTTTGCAATTCTTTTACATAATAAGAAAAATTTCTGCAATTTTGCCCCAAAATAAGGGGAATTTCTTCCTTTTTGCCCCAAAACAAAGGAAATTTCAGCCTTTTTACCTGAAAATAAGTGAAATTTCTGCAATTTTGCCCCAAATAAGGGAAATTTCTGCAATTTTGCCCCAAAATAAGGTAAATTCCTGCAATTTTGCCCCAAAATAAAGGAAATTTCTGGAATTTTGCCCCAAAATAATGGGAGTTTCTGATTTTTGCCCCAAAATAAACGGAATTTCTGCCTTTTGCCGAAAAATAAGGGGAATTTGTGCATTTTTGCTCCAAAATACGGGGAATATCTGCCTTTTTGCCCGAAAATAATGGGAATGCATACCTTTTGCCATAAAAGTGAAATTTCTTCATTTTTGCTCCCAAATAAAGGGAATTTCTTCCTTTTTGCCTCTATATAAGTGGAATTTCTGTCTTTTTCCCCTAAAACAAAGGGAGTTTCTGTCTTTTTTGCCTCAAAATAAGGGGAATTTCTGACTTATTACCCTGAAATAAGTGAAATTTCTGCAATTTCGCCCCAAATAAGGGAAATGTCTGCAATTTTGCCACAATATAAAGGAAATTTCTGCAATTTTGCCTCAAAATAAGGGGAATATCTGACTGTTTGCTCCCGAAAAAGGAGATTTTCTGTCTTTTTGCCCCAAAATAAGGAGAATTTCTGCATTTTTGCCCGCAAATTGAGAGAATTTCTGCAATTTTGCTTCAAAATACGGGGAATTTCTGCTTTTTATCCCGAAAGTAAGGGGAATGTATAACTTTTGCCACAAAAAAGGGAAATTTCTTCATTTTTGCCCCAAAATTAGAGCAATTTCTGCCTTTTTACCTCAAAACAAGTGAAATTTCTGCCTTTTTACCCAAAAATAAACGGAATTTCTGTCATTTTGCCCCAAAATATATAAAATTTTTAAATTATGCCCTGAAATATGTGAAATTTCTGCAATTTTGCCACAAAATAAGGGGAATTTCTGTCTCTTTGCCCCAAAATAAGGGAAATTTCTGCCTTTTTGCCCCCAAATAAGGGGAATTTCAGCATTTTTAACTCAAAATAAGGGGAATTTCTGCATTTTTGCCCCAAAATAAGAAAAATTTCTGCATTTTTTCCTTAAAATAAGTGAAATTTCTGCAATTTTGCCGCAAAATAAGTGAAATTTCTGCAATTTTGCCCCAAAATAAGGGAAATTTCTAGAATTTTGCCCCAAAATAAAAGGAATTTCTGAGTTTTGCCCCAAAATAAAGAAAATTTCTGTCTTTTTGCCCCAACATATAGGGAATTTCTGCCTTTTTGCCCCACAATTAGGAAAATTTCTGCAATTTTGCTCCAAAATACAGGGAATTTCTGCCTTTTTGCCCGAAAATAAGGGGAATGCATAACCTTTTGCCATAAACGAGGAAAATTTCTTCATTTTTGCTCCAAAATAAGAAGAATTTCTGCTTTTTTGCCTCTAAATAAGTGGAATTTCTGTCTTTTTTCCCCCCAAAAAAAGGGAATTTCTGTATTTTGCCCCAAAATAAGGGGAATTTCTGACTTATTACCCTGAAATAAGTGAAATTTCTGCAATTTTGCCCCAAAATAAGGGAAATTTCTGCCTTTTTGCCCTGAAATATGTGAAATTTCTGCAATTTTACCCCAAAATAAAGTGAATTTCTTCCTTTTTGCCCCAAAATAATGGGAATTTCTGCCTTTTTGCCTCAAAAAGAGAAAAATTTTTGCTTTTTTCCTCTGAAATAAGTGAAATTGCTGCAATTTTGCCCTAAAATAAAAAAAATTTCTGCAATTTTTCCAATAATAAGGGAAATTTCTGAAATTTTACCCCAAAATAAGGGGAATTTCTCCCTTTTGGCTCCAAAATAAAGGAAATTTCAGCCTTTTTACCTGAAAATAAGTGAAATTTCTGCAATTTTGCCCCAAATAAGAAAAATTTCTTCAATTTTGCCCCAAAATAAGGTAAATTCCTGCAATTTTGCGCCAAAATAAAGGAAATTTCTTGAATTTTGCCCCAAAATAAAAGGAATTTATGATTTTTGCCCCAAAATAAAGAAAATTTCTTCCTTTTGCCCAAATTTAGTGGAATTTCTGCAATTTTGCTCCAAAATACGGGGAATCTGCCTTTTTGCCCGAAAATAATGGGAATGCATACCTTTTTGCCATAAAAAGGGAAATTTCTTCATTTTTGCTCCAAAATAAGGGGAATTTCTGCCTTCTTGCCTCTAAATAAGTGGAATTTCTTCTTTTTCCCCGAAAACAAAGAGAATTTCTGTCTTTTTTGCCACAAATTAAGGGGAATTTCTGACTTATTACCCTGTAATAAGTGAAATTTCTGCAATTTTGCCTCAAAATAAGGGATATTTCTGCCTTTTTGCCCCCAAATAAGGGGAATTTCAGCCTTTTTACCTCAAAATAAGGGGAATTTTTGCCTTTTTGCCCCAAAATAACAAAATTCTTTTTTTTCCAGAAATAAGTGAAATTTCTGCAATTTTGCCCAAAATAAGTGAAATTTCTGCAATTTTGCCCCAGAATAAGGGAAATTTCTGGAATTTTGCCCCAAAATAAGTGGAATTTCTGAGTTTTGCCCCAAAATAAGGAGAATTTCTGTCTTTTGCCCCAACATATAGGGAATTTCTGCATTTTTGCCCCACAATTAGGGGAATTTTTGCAATTTTGCTCCAAAATACGGGGAATTTCTGCCTTTTTGCCCGAAAATAAGAAGAATGCATAACTTTTTCCTTAAAAAAGGGAAATTTCTTCATTTTTGCTTCAAAATAAGGGGAATTTCTGCTTTTTTGCCTCTAAATAAGTGGAATTTCTGTTTTTTTTCCCCAAAACAAAGGGATTTTCTTTTCTGCCCCAAAATAAGAAAAATTTCTGACTTATTACTCTGAAATAAGTGAAGGTTCTGCAATTTTGCCCCAAAATAAGGGAAATTTTTGCCTTTTTGCCCACAAATAAGGGGAATTTCACCCTTTTTACCTCAAAATAAGGGGAATTTCTGCATTTTTGCCACAAAATATTAGGAATTTCTGCCTTTTTTCCCTGAAATAAGTGAAATTTCTGCAATTTTGCCCCAAAATAAGTGAAATTTCTGCAATTTTGCCCCAAAATAAGGGAAATTTCTGACTTTTTGCCCAGAAATATGTGAAATTTCTGCAATTTTACCCCAAAATAAGGTGAATTTCTGCCCTTTTGCCCCAAAATAATGGGAATTTCTGCCTTTTTGCCCCGAAATAAAAAAAATTCTTGCTTTTTTTCTCTGAAATAAGTGAAATTTCTGCAATTTTGCCCTAAAATAAGAAAAATTTCTGCAATTTTTCCCAATAATAAAGGAAATTTCTGCAATTTTGCCCCAAAATACAGGGAATTTCTTCCTTTTTGCCCCAAAATAAAGGAAATTTCAGCCTTTTTACCTAAAAATAAGTGAAATTTCTGCAATTTTGCCCCAAATAAGAAAAATTTCTGCAATTTTGCCCCAAAATAAGGTAAATTCCTGCAATTTTGCCCCAAAATAAAGGAAATTTCTTGAATTTTGCCCCAAAATAAGGGGTATTTCTGATTTTTGCCCCAAATAAAGGGAATTTCTGCCTTTTGCCCCAAATTTAGGGGAATTTCTGCAATTTTTCTCCAAAATACGGGGAATTTCTGCCTTTTTGCCCGAAAATAATGGGAATGCATACCTTTTTGCCATAAAAAGGGAAATTTCTTCATTGTTGCTTTAAAATAAGGGAAATTTCTGACTTTTTGCCTCTAAATAAGTGGAATTTATGTCTTTTTCCCCAAAAACAAAGGGAATATCTGACTTTTTTGCCACAAATTAAGGGGAATTTCTGACTTATTACCCTGAAATAAGTGAAATTGCTGCAATTTTGCCCCAAAATAAGGGATATTTCTGCCTTTTTGCCCCCAAATAAGGGGTATTTCAGCCTTTTTACCTCAAAATAAGGGGAATTTCTCCCTTTTTGCCCCAAATAACAAAATTTTTTTTCCCCAGAAATAAGTAAAATTTCTGCAATTTTGCCCAAAATAAGTGAAATTTCTCCAATTTTGCCCCAGAATAAAGGAAATTTCTGGAATTTTGCCCCAAAATAAGTGGAATTTCTGAGTTTTGCCCCAAAATAAAGAAAATTTCTGTCTTTTTGCCCCAACATATAGGAAATTTCTGCATTTTTGCCCCACAATTAGGGGAATTTTTGCAATTTTGCTCCAAAATATGGGGAATTTCTGCCTTTTTGAAAGATAATGAGAAGAATGCATACCTTTTTGCCTTAAAAAGGGGAAATTTCTTCATTTTTGCTTCAAAATAAGGGGAATTTCTGCTTTTTTGCCTCTAAATAAGTGGAATTTCTGTCTTTTTCCCCCAAAACAAAGGGATTTTCTGTCTTTTTTGCCCCAAAATAAGAAAAATTTCTGACTTATTACCCTGAAATAAGTGAAATTTCTGCAATTTTGCCCCAAAATAAGGGAAATTTTTGCCATTTTGCCCACAAATAAGGGGAATTTCACCCTTTTTACATCAAAATAAGGGGAATTTCTGCATTTTTGCAACAAAATATTAGGAATTTCTGCATTTATGCCCCAAAATAAGGAAAATTTCTGCCTTTTTTCCCTGAAGTAAGTGAAATTCCTGCAATTTTGCCCCAAAATATAGGAAATTTCTGGAATTTTGCCCCACAATAAGGGGAATTTCTGATTTTTGCCCCAAATAAAGGGAATTTCTGCCTTTTGCCCCAAATTTAGGGCAATTTCTGCAATTTTGCTCCAAAATACCGGGAATTTCTGCATTTTTGCCCGAAAATAATGGGAATGCATACCTTTTTGCCATAAAAAGGGAAATTTCTTCATTGTTGCTTTAAAATAAGGGAAATTTCTGACTTTTTGCCGCCAAATAAGGGGAATTTCAGCCTTTTTACCTCAAAATAAAGGGAATTTCTGCATTTTTGCCACAAAATATTAGAAATTTTTGCTTTTTGCCCCAAAATAAAGAAAATTTCTGCCTTTTTTCCCTGAAATAAGTTAAATTTCTGAAATTTTGCCCCAAAATAAGTGAAATTTCTGCAATTTTGCCCCAAAATAAGGGAAATTTATGGAATTTTACTCAAAATAAGTGGAATTTATGAGTTTTGCCCCAAAATAAGGAGAATTTCTGTCTTTTTGCCCCAACATATAGGGAATTTCTGTCTTTTTGCCCCACAACTATGGGAATTTCTGCAATTTTGCTCCAAAATACAGGGAATTTCTGCCTTTTTGCCCGAAAAAAAGGGGAATATATAACTTTTTGTGATAAAAAAGGGAAATTTCTTCATTTTTGCTCCAAAATAAGGGAAATTTCTGCCTATTTGCCTCTAAATAAGTGGAATTTCTGTCTTTTTCCCTCAAAACAAAGGTAATTTCTGTCTTTTTTGCCTCAATATAAGTGGAATTTCTGACTTATTTCCCTGAAATAAGTGAAATTTCTGCAATTTTGCCCCAAAATAAGGGAAATTTCTGACTTTTTGCCCAGAAATATGTGAAATTTCTGCTATTTTTCCCCAAAATATGGTGAATTTCTGCCCTTTTGCCCCAAAATAATGGGAATTTCTGCCTTTTTGCCCCAAAATAAGAAAAATTTTTGCTTTTTTTCTCTGAAATAAGTGAAATTTCTGCAATTTTGCCCTAAAATAAGAAAAATTTCTGCAATTTTTCCCAATAATAAAGGAAATTTCTGCAATTTTGCCCCAAAATACAGGGAATTTCTTCTTTTTTGCCCCAAAATAAAGGAAATTTCAGCCTTTTTACCTAAAAATAAGTGAAATTTCTGCAATTTTGCCCCAAATAAGAAAAATTTCTGCAATTTTGCCCCAAAATAAGGTAAATTCCTGCAATTTTGCCCCAAAATAAAGGAAATTTCTTGAATTTTGCCCCAAAATAAGGGGTATTTCTGATTTTTGCCCCAAATAAAGGGAATTTCTGCCTTTTGCCCCAAATTTAGGGGAATTTCTGCAATTTTGCTCCAAAATACGGGGAATTTCTGCCTTTTTGCCCGAAAATAATGGGAATGCATACCTTTTTGCCATAAAAAGGGAAATTTCTTCATTGTTGCTTTAAAATAAGGGAAATTTCTGCCTTTTGCCTCTAAATAAGTGGAATTTATGTCTTTTTCCCCAAAAACAAAGGGAATATCTGACTTTTTTGCCACAAATTAAGGGGAATTTCTGACTTATTACCCTGAAATAAGTGAAATTGCTGCAATTTTGCCCCAAAATAAGGGATATTTCTGCCTTTTTGCCCCCAAATAAGGGGTATTTCAGCCTTTTTACCTCAAAATAAGGGGAATTTCTCCCTTTTTGCCCCAAATAACAAAATTTTTTTTCCCCTGAAATAAGTAAAATTTCTGCAATTTTGCCCAAAATAAGTGAAATTTCTCCAATTTTGCCCCAGAATAAAGGAAATTTCTGGAATTTTGCCCCAAAATAAGTGGAATTTCTGAGTTTTGCCCCAAAATAAAGAAAATTTCTGTCTTTTTGCCCCAACATATAGGAAATTTCTGCATTTTTGCCCCACAATTAGGGGAATTTTTGCAATTTTGCTCCAAAATATGGGGAATTTCTGCCTTTTTGAAAGATAATGAGAAGAATGCATACCTTTTTGCCTTAAAAAGGGGAAATTTCTTCATTTTTGCTTCAAAATAAGGGGAATTTCTGCTTTTTTGCCTCTAAATAAGTGGAATTTCTGTCTTTTTCCCCCAAAACAAAGGGATTTTCTGTCTTTTTTGCCCCAAAATAAGAAAAATTTCTGACTTATTACCCTGAAATAAGTGAAATTTCTGCAATTTTGCCCCAAAATAAGGGAAATTTTTGCCATTTTGCCCACAAATAAGGGGAATTTCACCCTTTTTACATCAAAATAAGGGGAATTTCTGCATTTTTGCAACAAAATATTAGGAATTTCTGCATTTATGCCCCAAAATAAGGAAAATTTCTGCCTTTTTTCCCTGAAGTAAGTGAAATTCCTGCAATTTTGCCCCAAAATATAGGAAATTTCTGGAATTTTGCCCCACAATAAGGGGAATTTCTGATTTTTGCCCCAAATAAAGGGAATTTCTGCCTTTTGCCCCAAATTTAGGGCAATTTCTGCAATTTTGCTCCAAAATACCGGGAATTTCTGCATTTTTGCCCGAAAATAATGGGAATGCATACCTTTTTGCCATAAAAAGGGAAATTTCTTCATTGTTGCTTTAAAATAAGGGAAATTTCTGACTTTTTGCCGCCAAATAAGGGGAATTTCAGCCTTTTTACCTCAAAATAAAGGGAATTTCTGCATTTTTGCCACAAAATATTAGAAATTTTTGCTTTTTGCCCCAAAATAAAGAAAATTTCTGCCTTTTTTCCCTGAAATAAGTTAAATTTCTGAAATTTTGCCCCAAAATAAGTGAAATTTCTGCAATTTTGCCCCAAAATAAGGGAAATTTATGGAATTTTACTCAAAATAAGTGGAATTTATGAGTTTTGCCCCAAAATAAGGAGAATTTCTGTCTTTTTGCCCCAACATATAGGGAATTTCTGTCTTTTTGCCCCACAACTATGGGAATTTCTGCAATTTTGCTCCAAAATACAGGGAATTTCTGCCTTTTTGCCCGAAAAAAAGGGGAATATATAACTTTTTGTGATAAAAAAGGGAAATTTCTTCATTTTTGCTCCAAAATAAGGGAAATTTCTGCCTATTTGCCTCTAAATAAGTGGAATTTCTGTCTTTTTCCCTCAAAACAAAGGTAATTTCTGTCATTTTTGCCTCAATATAAGTGGAATTTCTGACTTATTTCCCTGAAATAAGTGAAATTTCTGCAATTTTGCCCCAAAATAAGGGAAATTTCTGACTTTTTGCCCAGAAATATGTGAAATTTCTGCTATTTTTCCCCAAAATATTGTGAATTTCTGCCCTTTTGCCCCAAAATAATGGGAATTTCTGCCTTTTTGCCCCAAAATAAGAAAAATTTTTGCTTTTTTTCTCTGAAATAAGTGAAATTTCTGCAATTTTGCCCTAAAATAAGAAAAATTTCTGCAATTTTTCCCAATAATAAAGGAAATTTCTGCAATTTTGCCCCAAAATACAGGGAATTTCTTCTTTTTTGCCCCAAAATAAAGGAAATTTCAGCCTTTTTACCTAAAAATAAGTGAGATTTCTGCAATTTTGCCCCAAATAAGAAAAATTTCTGCAATTTTGCCCCAAAATAAGGTAAATTCCTGCAATTTTGCCCCAAAATAAAGGAAATTTCTTGAATTTTGCCCCAAAATAAGGGGTATTTCTGATTTTTGCCCCAAATAAAGGGAATTTCTGCCTTTTGCCCCAAATTTAGGGGAATTTCTGCAATTTTGTTCCAAAATACAAGGAATTTCTGCCTTTTTGCCCGAAAATAATGGCAATGCATACCTTTTTGCCATAAAAAGGGAAATTTCTTCATTGTTGCTTTAAAATAAGGGAAATTTCTGCCTTTTTGCCTCTAAATAAGTGGAATTTATGTCTTTTTCCCAAAAAACAAAGGGAATATCTGACTTTTTTGCCCCAAATTAAGGGGAATTTCTGACTTATTACCCTGAAATATGTGAAATTTCTGCAATTTTGCCCCAAAATAAGGGATATTTCTGCCTTTTTGCCCCCAAATAAGGGGAATTTCAGCCTTTTTACCTCAAAATAAGGGGAATTTCTCCCTTTTTGCCCCAAAATAACAAAATTTCTTTTTTTCCCCTGATATAAGTGAAATTTCTGCAATTTTGCCCAAAATAAGTGAAATTTCTCCAATTTTGCCCCAGAATAAAGGAAATTTCTGGAATTTTGCCCCAAAATATGTGGAATTTCTGAGTTTTGCCCCAAAATAAAGAGAATTTCTGTCTTTTTGTCCCAACATATAGGGAATTTCTGCATTTTTGCCCCACAATTAGGGGAATTTTTGCAATTTTGCTCCAAAATACGGGGGATTTCTGACTTTTTGCAAGATAATGAGAAGAATGCATACCTTTTTGCCTTAAAAAAGGGGAATTTCTTCATTTTTGCTTCAAAATAAGGGGAATTTCTGCTTTTTTGCCTCTAAATAAGTGGAATTTCGGTCTTTTTCCCCCAAAACAAAGGGATTTTCTGTCTCTTTTACCCCAAAATAAGAAAAATTTCTGACTTATTACCCTGAAATAAGTGAAATTTCTGCAATTTTGCCCCAAAATAAGGGAAATTTTTGCCTTTATGCCTACAAATAAGGGGAATTTCACCCTTTTTACCTCAAAATAAGGGGAATTTCTGCATTTTTGCCACAAAATATTAGGAATTTCTGCATTTATGCCCCAAAATAAGGAAAATTTCTGCCTTTTTTCCCTGAAGTAAGTGAAATTTCTGCAATTTTGCCCCAAAATAAGTGGAATTTCTGAGTTTTTCTCCAAAATAAGGAGAATTTCTGTATTTTTGCCCCAACATATAGGGAATTTCTGCCTTTTTGCACCACAATTAGGGGAATTTCTGCAATTTTGCTCCAAAATACGGGGAATTTCTGCAATTTGGCTCCAAAATATGGGGAATTTCTGCCATTTTGCCTGAAAATAAGTGGAATGCATAACTTTTTTCCATAAAAAAGGGAAATTTCTTCATTTATGCTCCAAAATAAGGGGAATTTCTGACTTTTTGCTTCTCAGTAAGTGGAATGTCTGTTTTTTCCCCCAAAACAAAGAGAATTTCTGTCTTTTTTGCCCCAAAATAATGGGAATTTCTGACTTATTACCATGAAATAAGTGAAATTTCTGCAATTTTGCCCCAAAATAAGGGAAATTTCTGCCTGTTTGTCCTGAAATATGTGAAATTCCTGCAATTTTACCTCAAAATAAAGTGAATTTCTGCTTTTTTGCCCCAAAATAATGGGAATTTCTGCCTTTTTGCCCCAAAATAAAAAAAATTCTTGCTTTTTTTCTCTGAAATAAGTGAAATTTCTGCAATTTTGCCCTAAAATAAGAAAAATTTCTGCAATTTTTCCCAATAATAAAGGAAATTTCTGCAATTTTCCCCAAAATACAGGGAATTTCTTACTTTTTGACCCAAAATAAAGGAAATTTCAGCCTTTTTACCTAAAAATAAGTGAAATTTCTGCAATTTTGCCCCAAATAAGAAAAATTTCTGCAATTTTGCCCCAAAATAAGGTAAATTCCTGGAATTTTGCCCCAAAATAAAGGAAATTTCTTGAATTTTGCCCCAAAATAAGGGGTATTTCTGATTATTGCCCCAAATAAAGGGAATTTCTGCCTTTTGCCCCAAATTTAGGGGAATTTCTGCAATTTTGCTCAAAAATACGGGGAATTTCTGCCTTTTTGCCCGAAAATAATGGGAATGCATACCTTTTTGCCATAAAAAGGGAAATTTCTTCATTGTTGCTTTAAAATAAGGGAAATTTCTGCCTTTTTGCCTCTAAATAAGTGGAATTTATGTCTTTTTCCCCAAAAACAAGGGGAATATCTGTCTTTTTTGCCACAAATTAAGGGGAATTTCTGACTTATTACCCTGAAATAAGTGAAATTGCTGCAATTTTGCCCCAAAATAAGGGATATTTCTGCCTTTTTGCCCCCAAATAAGGGGTATTTCAGCCTTTTTACCTCAAAATAAGGGGAATTTCTCCCTTTTTGCCCCAAATAACAAAATTTTTTTTCCCCTGAAATAAGTAAAATTTCTGCAATTTTGCCCAAAATAAGTGAAATTTCTCCAATTTTGCCCCAGAATAAAGGAAATTTCTGGAATTTTGCCCCAAAATAAGTGGAATTTTTGAGTTTTTCTCCAAAATAAGGAGAATTTCTGTCTTTTTGCCCCAACATATAGGGAATTTCTGCCTTTTTGCACCACAATTAGGGGAATTTCTGCAATTTTGCTCCAAAATACGGGGAATTTCTGCAATTTTGCTCCAAAATATGGGGAATTTCTGCCATTTTGCCTGAAAATAAGTGGAATGCATAACTTTTTTCCATAAAAAAGGGAAATTTCTTCATTTATGCTCCAAAATAAGGGGAATTTCTGACTTTTTGCTTCTCAGTAAGTGGAATGTCTGTTTTTTCCCCCAAAACAAAGAGAATTTCTGTCTTTTTTGCCCCAAAATAATGGGAATTTCTGACTTATTACCATGAAATAAGTGAAATTTCTGCAATTTTGCCCCAAAATAAGGGAAATTTCTGCCTTTTTGTCCTGAAATATGTGAAATTTCTGCAATTTTACCTCAAAATAAAGTGAATTTCTGCTTTTTTGCCCCAAAATAATGGGAATTTCTGCCTTTTTGCCCCAAAATAAGAAAAACTTTTGCTTTTTTTCTCTGAAATAAGTAAAATTTCTGCAATTTTGCCCTAAAATAAGGGAAATTTTTGCAATTCTTTTACATAATAAGAAAAATTTCTGCAATTTTGCCCCAAAATAAGGGGAATTTCTTCCTTTTTGCCCAAAAACAAAGGAAATTTCAGCCTTTTTACCTGAAAATAAGTGAAATTTCTGCAATTTTGCCCCAAATAAGGGAAATTTCTGCAATTTTGCCCCAAAATAAGGGATATTTCTGCCTTTTTGCCCCCAAATAAGGGGAATTTCAGCCTTTTTACCTCAAAATAAGGGGAATTTCTCCCTTTTTGCCCCAAAATAACAAAATTTCTTTTTTTCCCCTGATATAAGTGAAATTTCTGCAATTTTGCCCAAAATAAGTGAAATTTCTCCAATTTTGCCCCAGAATAAGGGAAATTTCTGGAATTTTGCCCCAAAATATGTGGAATTTCTGAGTTTTGCCCCAAAATAAAGAGAATTTCTGTCTTTTTGTCCCAACATATAGGGAATTTCTGCATTTTTGCCCCACAATTAGGGGAATTTTTGCAATTTTGCTCCAAAATACGGGGGATTTCTGACTTTTTGCAAGATAATGAGAAGAATGCATACCTTTTTGCCTTAAAAAAGGGGAATTTCTTCATTTTTGCTTCAAAATAAGGGGAATTTCTGCTTTTTTGCCTCTAAATAAGTGGAATTTCGGTCTTTTTCCCCCAAAACAAAGGGATTTTCTGTCTCTTTTACCCCAAAATAAGAAAAATTTCTGACTTATTACCCTGAAATAAGTGAAATTTCTGCAATTTTGCCCCAAAATAAGGGAAATTTTTGCCTTTATGCCTACAAATAAGGGGAATTTCACCCTTTTTACCTCAAAATAAGGGGAATTTCTGCATTTTTGCCACAAAATATTAGGAATTTCTGCATTTATGCCCCAAAATAAGGAAAATTTCTGCCTTTTTTCCCTGAAGTAAGTGAAATTTCTGCAATTTTGCCCCAAAATAAGTGGAATTTCTGAGTTTTTCTCCAAAATAAGGAGAATTTCTGTATTTTTGCCCCAACATATAGGGAATTTCTGCCTTTTTGCACCACAATTAGGGGAATTTCTGCAATTTTGCTCCAAAATACGGGGAATTTCTGCAATTTTGCTCCAAAATATGGGGAATTTCTGCCATTTTGCCTGAAAATAAGTGGAATGCATAACTTTTTTCCATAAAAAAGGGAAATTTCTTCATTTATGCTCCAAAATAAGGGGAATTTCTGACTTTTTGCTTCTCAGTAAGTGGAATGTCTGTTTTTTCCCCCAAAACAAAGAGAATTTCTGTCTTTTTTGCCCCAAAATAATGGGAATTTCTGACTTATTACCATGAAATAAGTGAAATTTCTGCAATTTTGCCCCAAAATAAGGGAAATTTCTGCCTTTTTGTCCTGAAATATGTGAAATTCCTGCAATTTTACCTCAAAATAAAGTGAATTTCTGCTTTTTTGCCCCAAAATAATGGGAATTTCTGCCTTTTTGCCCCAAAATAAAAAAAATTCTTGCTTTTTTTCTCTGAAATAAGTGAAATTTCTGCAATTTTGCCCTAAAATAAGAAAAATTTCTGCAATTTTTCCCAATAATAAAGGAAATTTCTGCAATTTTCCCCAAAATACAGGGAATTTCTTACTTTTTGACCCAAAATAAAGGAAATTTCAGCCTTTTTACCTAAAAATAAGTGAAATTTCTGCAATTTTGCCCCAAATAAGAAAAATTTCTGCAATTTTGCCCCAAAATAAGGTAAATTCCTGGAATTTTGCCCCAAAATAAAGGAAATTTCTTGAATTTTGCCCCAAAATAAGGGGTATTTCTGATTATTGCCCCAAATAAAGGGAATTTCTGCCTTTTGCCCCAAATTTAGGGGAATTTCTGCAATTTTGCTCAAAAATACGGGGAATTTCTGCCTTTTTGCCCGAAAATAATGGGAATGCATACCTTTTTGCCATAAAAAGGGAAATTTCTTCATTGTTGCTTTAAAATAAGGGAAATTTCTGCCTTTTTGCCTCTAAATAAGTGGAATTTATGTCTTTTTCCCCAAAAACAAGGGGAATATCTGTCTTTTTTGCCACAAATTAAGGGGAATTTCTGACTTATTACCCTGAAATAAGTGAAATTGCTGCAATTTTGCCCCAAAATAAGGGATATTTCTGCCTTTTTGCCCCCAAATAAGGGGTATTTCAGCCTTTTTACCTCAAAATAAGGGGAATTTCTCCCTTTTTGCCCCAAATAACAAAATTTTTTTTCCCCTGAAATAAGTAAAATTTCTGCAATTTTGCCCAAAATAAGTGAAATTTCTCCAATTTTGCCCCAGAATAAAGGAAATTTCTGGAATTTTGCCCCAAAATAAGTGGAATTTTTGAGTTTTTCTCCAAAATAAGGAGAATTTCTGTCTTTTTGCCCCAACATATAGGGAATTTCTGCCTTTTTGCACCACAATTAGGGGAATTTCTGCAATTTTGCTCCAAAATACGGGGAATTTCTGCAATTTTGCTCCAAAATATGGGGAATTTCTGCCATTTTGCCTGAAAATAAGTGGAATGCATAACTTTTTTCCATAAAAAAGGGAAATTTCTTCATTTATGCTCCAAAATAAGGGGAATTTCTGACTTTTTGCTTCTCAGTAAGTGGAATGTCTGTTTTTTCCCCCAAAACAAAGAGAATTTCTGTCTTTTTTGCCCCAAAATAATGGGAATTTCTGACTTATTACCATGAAATAAGTGAAATTTCTGCAATTTTGCCCCAAAATAAGGGAAATTTCTGCCTTTTTGTCCTGAAATATGTGAAATTTCTGCAATTTTACCTCAAAATAAAGTGAATTTCTGCTTTTTTGCCCCAAAATAATGGGAATTTCTGCCTTTTTGCCCCAAAATAAGAAAAACTTTTGCTTTTTTTCTCTGAAATAAGTAAAATTTCTGCAATTTTGCCCTAAAATAAGGGAAATTTTTGCAATTCTTTTACATAATAAGAAAAATTTCTGCAATTTTGCCCCAAAATAAGGGGAATTTCTGCCTTTTTGTCCTGAAATATGTGAAATTCCTGCAATTTTACCTCAAAATAAAGTGAATTTCTGCTTTTTTGCCCCAAAATAATGGGAATTTCTGCCTTTTTGCCCCAAAATAAAAAAAATTCTTGCTTTTTTTCTCTGAAATAAGTGAAATTTCTGCAATTTTGCCCTAAAATAAGAAAAATTTCTGCAATTTTTCCCAATAATAAAGGAAATTTCTGCAATTTTCCCCAAAATACAGGGAATTTCTTACTTTTTGACCCAAAATAAAGGAAATTTCAGCCTTTTTACCTAAAAATAAGTGAAATTTCTGCAATTTTGCCCCAAATAAGAAAAATTTCTGCAATTTTGCCCCAAAATAAGGTAAATTCCTGGAATTTTGCCCCAAAATAAAGGAAATTTCTTGAATTTTGCCCCAAAATAAGGGGTATTTCTGATTATTGCCCCAAATAAAGGGAATTTCTGCCTTTTGCCCCAAATTTAGGGGAATTTCTGCAATTTTGCTCAAAAATACGGGGAATTTCTGCCTTTTTGCCCGAAAATAATGGGAATGCATACCTTTTTGCCATAAAAAGGGAAATTTCTTCATTGTTGCTTTAAAATAAGGGAAATTTCTGCCTTTTTGCCTCTAAATAAGTGGAATTTATGTCTTTTTCCCCAAAAACAAGGGGAATATCTGTCTTTTTTGCCACAAATTAAGGGGAATTTCTGACTTATTACCCTGAAATAAGTGAAATTGCTGCAATTTTGCCCCAAAATAAGGGATATTTCTGCCTTTTTGCCCCCAAATAAGGGGTATTTCAGCCTTTTTACCTCAAAATAAAAGGAATTTCTCCCTTTTTGCCCCAAATAACAAAATTTTTTTTCCCCTGAAATAAGTAAAATTTCTGCAATTTTGCCCAAAATAAGTGAAATTTCTCCAATTTTGCCCCAGAATAAAGGAAATTTCTGGAATTTTGCCCCAAAATAAGTGGAATTTTTGAGTTTTTCTCCAAAATAAGGAGAATTTCTGTCTTTTTGCCCCAACATATAGGGAATTTCTGCCTTTTTGCACCACAATTAGGGGAATTTCTGCAATTTTGCTCCAAAATACGGGGAATTTCTGCAATTTTGCTCCAAAATATGGGGAATTTCTGCCATTTTGCCTGAAAATAAGTGGAATGCATAACTTTTTTCCATAAAAAAGGGAAATTTCTTCATTTATGCTCCAAAATAAGGGGAATTTCTGACTTTTTGCTTCTCAGTAAGTGGAATGTCTGTTTTTTCCCCCAAAACAAAGAGAATTTCTGTCTTTTTTGCCCCAAAATAATGGGAATTTCTGACTTATTACCATGAAATAAGTGAAATTTCTGCAATTTTGCCCCAAAATAAGGGAAATTTCTGCCTTTTTGTCCTGAAATATGTGAAATTTCTGCAATTTTACCTCAAAATAAAGTGAATTTCTGCTTTTTTGCCCCAAAATAATGGGAATTTCTGCCTTTTTGCCCCAAAATAAGAAAAACTTTTGCTTTTTTTCTCTGAAATAAGTAAAATTTCTGCAATTTTGCCCTAAAATAAGGGAAATTTTTGCAATTCTTTTACATAATAAGAAAAATTTCTGCAATTTTGCCCCAAAATAAGGGGAATTTCTTCCTTTTTGCCCCAAAACAAAGGAAATTTCAGCCTTTTTACCTGAAAATAAGTGAAATTTCTGCAATTTTGCCCCAAATAAGGGAAATTTCTGCAATTTTGCCCCAAAATAAGGTAAATTCCTGCAATTTTGCCCCAAAATAAAGGAAATTTCTGGAATTTTGCCCCAAAATAATGGGAGTTTCTGATTTTTGCCCCAAAATAAACGGAATTTCTGCCTTTTGCCGAAAAATAAGGGGAATTTGTGCATTTTTGCTCCAAAATACGGGGAATATCTGCCTTTTTGCCCGAAAATAATGGGAATGCATACCTTTTGCCATAAAAGTGAAATTTCTTCATTTTTGCTCCCAAATAAAGGGAATTTCTTCCTTTTTGCCTCTATATAAGTGGAATTTCTGTCTTTTTCCCCTAAAACAAAGGGAGTTTCTGTCTTTTTTGCCTCAAAATAAGGGGAATTTCTGACTTATTACCCTGAAATAAGTGAAATTTCTGCAATTTCGCCCCAAATAAGGGAAATGTCTGCAATTTTGCCACAATATAAAGGAAATTTCTGCAATTTTGCCTCAAAATAAGGGGAATATCTGACTGTTTGCTCCCGAAAAAGGAGATTTTCTGTCTTTTTGCCCCAAAATAAGGAGAATTTCTGCATTTTTGCCCGCAAATTGAGAGAATTTCTGCAATTTTGCTTCAAAATACGGGGAATTTCTGCTTTTTATCCCGAAAGTAAGGGGAATGTATAACTTTTGCCACAAAAAAGGGAAATTTCTTCATTTTTGCCCCAAAATTAGAGCAATTTCTGCCTTTTTACCTCAAAACAAGTGAAATTTCTGCCTTTTTACCCAAAAATAAACGGAATTTCTGTCATTTTGCCCCAAAATATATAAAATTTTTAAATTATGCCCTGAAATATGTGAAATTTCTGCAATTTTGCCACAAAATAAGGGGAATTTCTGTCTCTTTGCCCCAAAATAAGGGAAATTTCTGCCTTTTTGCCCCCAAATAAGGGGAATTTCAGCATTTTTAACTCAAAATAAGGGGAATTTCTGCATTTTTGCCCCAAAATAAGAAAAATTTCTGCATTTTTTCCTTAAAATAAGTGAAATTTCTGCAATTTTGCCGCAAAATAAGTGAAATTTCTGCAATTTTGCCCCAAAATAAGGGAAATTTCTAGAATTTTGCCCCAAAATAAAAGGAATTTCTGAGTTTTGCCCCAAAATAAAGAAAATTTCTGTCTTTTTGCCCCAACATATAGGGAATTTCTGCCTTTTTGCCCCACAATTAGGAAAATTTCTGCAATTTTGCTCCAAAATACAGGGAATTTCTGCCTTTTTGCCCGAAAATAAAGGGAATGCATAACCTTTTGCCATAAACGAGGAAAATTTCTTCATTTTTGCTCCAAAATAAGAAGAATTTCTGCTTTTTTGCCTCTAAATAAGTGGAATTTCTGTCTTTTTTCCCCCCAAAAAAAGGGAATTTCTGTATTATGCCCCAAAATAAGGGGAATTTCTGACTTATTACCCTGAAATAAGTGAAATTTCTGCAATTTTGCCCCAAAATAAGGGAAATTTCTGCCTTTTTGCCCTGAAATATGTGAAATTTCTGCAATTTTACCCCAAAATAAAGTGAATTTCTGCCTTTTTGCCCCAAAATAATGGGAATTTCTGCCTTTTTGCCTCAAAAAGAGAAAAATTTTTGCTTTTTTTCTCTGAAATAAGTGAAATTGCTGCAATTTTGCCCTAAAATAAAAAAAAATTCTGCAATTTTTCCAATAATAAGGGAAATTTCTGAAATTTTACCCCAAAATAAGGGGAATTTCTCCCTTTTGGCTCCAAAATAAAGGAAATTTCAGCCTTTTTACCTGAAAATAAGTGAAATTTCTGCAATTTTGCCCCAAATAAGAAAAATTTCTTCAATTTTGCCCCAAAATAAGGTAAATTCCTGCAATTTTGCGCCAAAATAAAGGAAATTTCTTGAATTTTGCCCCAAAATAAAAGGAATTTATGATTTTTGCCCCAAAATAAAGAAAATTTCTTCCTTTTGCCCAAATTTAGTGGAATTTCTGCAATTTTGCTCCAAAATACGGGGAATCTGCCTTTTTGCCCGAAAATAATTGGAATGCATACCTTTTTGCCATAAAAAGGGAAATTTCTTCATTTTTGCTCCAAAATAAGGGGAATTTCTGCCTTCTTGCCTCTAAATAAGTGGAATTTCTTCTTTTTCCCCGAAAACAAAGAGAATTTCTGTCTTTTTTGCCACAAATTAAGGGGAATTTCTGACTTATTACCCTGTAATAAGTGAAATTTCTGCAATTTTGCCTCAAAATAAGGGATATTTCTGCCTTTTTGCCCCCAAATAAGGGGAATTTCAGCCTTTTTACCTCAAAATAAGGGGAATTTTTGCCTTTTTGCCCCAAAATAACAAAATTCTTTTTTTTCCAGAAATAAGTGAAATTTCTGCAATTTTGCCCAAAATAAGTGAAATTTCTGCAATTTTGCCCCAGAATAAGGGAAATTTCTGGAATTTTGCCCCAAAATAAGTGGAATTTCTGAGTTTTGCCCCAAAATAAGGAGAATTTCTGTCTTTTGCCCCAACATATAGGGAATTTCTGCATTTTTGCCCCACAATTAGGGGAATTTTTGCAATTTTGCTCCAAAATACGGGGAATTTCTGCCTTTTTGCCCGAAAATAAGAAGAATGCATAACTTTTTCCTTAAAAAAGGGAAATTTCTTCATTTTTGCTTCAAAATAAGGGGAATTTCTGCTTTTTTGCCTCTAAATAAGTGGAATTTCTGTTTTTTTTTCCCCAAAACAAAGGGATTTTCTTTTTTGCCCCAAAATAAGAAAAATTTCTGACTTATTACTCTGAAATAAGTGAAGGTTCTGCAATTTTGCCCCAAAATAAGGGAAATTTTTGCCTTTTTGCCCACAAATAAGGGGAATTTCACCCTTTTTACCTCAAAATAAGGGGAATTTCTGCATTTTTGCCACAAAATATTAGGAATTTCTGCCTTTTTTCCCTGAAATAAGTGAAATTTCTGCAATTTTGCCCCAAAATAAGTGAAATTTCTGCAATTTTGCCCCAAAATAAGGGAAATTTCTGACTTTTTGCCCAGAAATATGTGAAATTTCTGCAATTTTACCCCAAAATAAGGTGAATTTCTGCCTTTTTGCCCCAAAATAATGGGAATTTCTGCCTTTTTGCCCCGAAATAAAAAAAATTCTTGCTTTTTTTCTCTGAAATAAGTGAAATTTCTGCAATTTTGCCCTAAAATAAGAAAAATTTCTGCAATTTTTCCCAATAATAAAGGAAATTTCTGCAATTTTGCCCCAAAATACAGGGAATTTCTTCCTTTTTGCCCCAAAATAAAGGAAATTTCAGCCTTTTTACCTAAAAATAAGTGAAATTTCTGCAATTTTGCCCCAAATAAGAAAAATTTCTGCAATTTTGCCCCAAAATAAGGTAAATTCCTGCAATTTTGCCCCAAAATAAAGGAAATTTCTTGAATTTTGCCCCAAAATAAGGGGTATTTCTGATTTTTGCCCCAAATAAAGGGAATTTCTGCCTTTTGCCCCAAATTTAGGGGAATTTCTGCAATTTTGCTCCAAAATACGGGGAATTTCTGCCTTTTTGCCCGAAAATAATGGGAATGCATACCTTTTTGCCATAAAAAGGGAAATTTCTTCATTGTTGCTTTAAAATAAGGGAAATTTCTGCCTTTTTGCCTCTAAATAAGTGGAATTTATGTCTTTTTCCCCAAAAACAAAGGGAATATCTGACTTTTTTGCCACAAATTAAGGGGAATTTCTGACTTATTACCCTGAAATAAGTGAAATTGCTGCAATTTTGCCCCAAAATAAGGGATATTTCTGCCTTTTTGCCCCCAAATAAGGGGTATTTCAGCCTTTTTACCTCAAAATAAGGGGAATTTCTCCCTTTTTGCCCCAAATAACAAAATTTTTTTTCCCCTGAAATAAGTAAAATTTCTGCAATTTTGCCCAAAATAAGTGAAATTTCTCCAATTTTGCCCCAGAATAAAGGAAATTTCTGGAATTTTGCCCCAAAATAAGTGGAATTTCTGAGTTTTGCCCCAAAATAAAGAAAATTTCTGTCTTTTTGCCCCAACATATAGGAAATTTCTGCATTTTTGCCCCACAATTAGGGGAATTTTTGCAATTTTGCTCCAAAATATGGGGAATTTCTGCCTTTTTGAAAGATAATGAGAAGAATGCATACCTTTTTGCTTTAAAAAGGGGAAATTTCTTCATTTTTGCTTCAAAATAAGGGGAATTTCTGCTTTTTTGCCTCTAAATAAGTGGAATTTCTGTTTTTTTTCCCCAAAACAAAGGGATTTTCTTTTTTGCCCCAAAATAAGAAAAATTTCTGACTTATTACTCTGAAATAAGTGAAGGTTCTGCAATTTTGCCCCAAAATAAGGGAAATTTTTGCCATTTTGCCCACAAATAAGGGGAATTTCACCCTTTTTACATCAAAATAAGGGGAATTTCTGCTTTTTTGCCTCTAAATAATTGGAATTTCTGTCTTTTTTCCCCAAAACAAAGGGATTTTCTTTTTTGCCCCAAAATAAGAAAAATTTTTGACTTATTACTCTGAAATAAGTGAAGTTTCTGCAATTTTGCGCCAAAATAAGGGAAATTTTTGCCTTTTTGCCCAAAAATAAGGGGAATTTCACGCTTTTTACCTCAAAATAAGGGGAATTTCTGCATTTTTGCCACAAAATATTAGGAATTTCTGCCTTTTTTCCCTGAAATAAGTGAAATTTCTGCAATTTTGCCCCAAAATAAGTGGAATTTCTGAGTTTTGCCCCAAAATAAAGAGAATTTCTGTGTTTTTGCCCCAACATATAGGGAATTTCTGCCTTTTTGCACCACAATTAGGGGAATTTCTGCAATTTTGCTCCAAAATACGGGGAATTTCTGCCTTTTTGCACGAAAAAAAGGGGAATGCATAACTTTTTGCCTTAAAAAAGGAAAATTTCTTCATTTTTGCTCCAAAATAAGAGGAATTTCTGCTTTTTTGCCTCTAAATAAGTGGAATTTCTGTTTTTCCTCTAAAACAAAGGGATTTTCTGTCTTTTTTGCCCCAAAATCAAGAAATTTTCTGACTTATTACCCTGAAATAATTGAAATTTCTGCCATTTTTCCCCAAAATAAGGGAAATTTCTGCCTTTTTTCCCGCAAATTAGGGGAATTTCAGCCTTTTCACCTCAAAATAAGGGGAATTTCTGCATTTTTGCCACAAAGTATTAGGAATTTCTGCCTTTTTGCTCCAAAATAAGGAAAATTTCTGCCTTTTTTCCCTGAAATAAGTGAAATTTCTGCAATTTTGCCCTAAAATAAGTGAAATTTCTGCAATTTTGTCCCAAAATTAGGGGAATTTCTGGAATTTTGCCCCAAAATAAGTGGAATTTCTGAGTTTTGCCCCAAAATAAGGGGAATTCTGTCTTTTTGCCCCAACATATAGAGAATATCTGCATTTTTGCCCCACAATTAGGGGAATTTCTGCAATTTTGCTCCAAAATACGGGGAATTTCTGCCTTTATGCCCGAAAATAAGGGGAATGCATAACTTTATGCCATAAAAAAGGGAAATTTCTTCATTTTTGCTCCAGAATAAGGGTAATTTTTGCCCTTTTGCCTCTAAATAAGTGGAATTTCTGTCTTTTTCCCTCCAAAAAAGGGATTTTCTTTCTTTTTTGCCCCAAAATGAGCAAAATTTATGACTTATTACCCTGAAATAAGTGAAATTTCTGCAATTTTGCCCCAAGATAAGGGAAATTTCTGACTTTTTGCCGCCAAATAAGGGGACTTTCAGCCTTTTTACCTCAAAATAAGGGGAATTTCTGCATTTTTGCCACAAAATATTAGGAATTTTTGCTTTTTGCCCCAAAATAAAAAAAAATTTCTGCCTTTTTTCCCTGAAATAAGTGAAATTTCTGAAATTTTACCCCAAAATAAGTGAAATTTCTGCAATTTTGCCCCAAAATAAGGGAAATTTCTGGAATTTTACCCCAAAATAAGTGGAATTTATGAGTTTTGCCCCAAAATAAAGAGAATTTCTGTCTTTTTGCCCCAACATATAGGGAATTTCTGTCTTTTTGCCCCACAACTAGGGGAATTTCTGCAATTTTGCTCCAAAATATGGGGAATTTCTGATTTTTGCCCGAAAAAAAGGGGAATGCATAACTTTTTGCCATAAAAAAGGGAAATTTCTTTATTTTTGCTCGAAAATAAGGGAAATTTCTGCCTATTTGCCTCTAAATAAGTGGAATTTCTGTATTTTTCCCTCAAAACAAAGGGAATTTCTGGTTTTTTTTGCCTCAATATAAGTGGAATTTCTGACTTATTTCCCTGAAATAAGTGAAATTTCTGCAATTTTGCCCCAAAATAAGGGAAATTTCTGACTTTTTGCCCAGAAATATGTGAAATTTCTGCAATTTTACCCCAAAATAAGGTGAATTTCTGCCCTTTTGCCCCAAAATAATGGGAATTTCTGCCTTTTTGCCCCGAAATAAAAAAAATTCTTGCTTTTTTTCTCTGAAATAAGTGAAATTTCTGCAATTTTGCCCTAAAATAAGAAAAATTTCTGCAATTTTTCCCAATAATAAAGGAAATTTCTGCAATTTTGCCCCAAAATACAGGGAATTTCTTCCTTTTTGCCCCAAAATAAAGGAAATTTCAGCCTTTTTACCTAAAAATAAGTGAAATTTCTGCAATTTTGCCCCAAATAAGAAAAATTTCTGCAATTTTGCCCCAAAATAAGGTAAATTCCTGCAATTTTGCCCCAAAATAAAGGAAATTTCTTGAATTTTGCCCCAAAATAAGGGGTATTTCTGATTTTTGCCCCAAATAAAGGGAATTTCTGCCTTTTGCCCCAAATTTAGGGGAATTTCTGCAATTTTGCTCCAAAATACGGGGAATTTCTGCCTTTTTGCCCGAAAATAATGGGAATGCATACCTTTTTGCCATAAAAAGGGAAATTTCTTCATTGTTGCTTTAAAATAAGGGAAATTTCTGCCTTTTTGCCTCTAAATAAGTGGAATTTATGTCTTTTAACCCAAAAACAAAGGGAATATCTGACTTTTTTGCCACAAATTAAGGGGAATTTCTGACTTATTACCCTGAAATAAGTGAAATTGCTGCAATTTTGCCCCAAAATAAGGGATATTTCTGCCTTTTTGCCCCCAAATAAGGGGTATTTCAGCCTTTTTACCTCAAAATAAGGGGAATTTCTCCCTTTTTGCCCCAAATAACAAAATTTTTTTCCCCTGAAATAAGTAAAATTTCTGCAATTTTGCCCAAAATAAGTGAAATTTCTCCAATTTTGCCCCAGAATAAAGGAAATTTCTGGAATTTTGCCCCAAAATAAGTGGAATTTCTGAGTTTTGCCCCAAAATAAAGAAAATTTCTGTCTTTTTGCCCCAACATATAGGAAATTTCTGCATTTTTGCCCCACAATTAGGGGAATTTTTGCAATTTTGCTCCAAAATATGGGGAATTTCTGCCTTTTTGAAAGATAATGAGAAGAATGCATACCTTTTTGCCTTAAAAAGGGGAAATTTCTTCATTTTTGCTTCAAAATAAGGGGAATTTCTGCTTTTTTGCCTCTAAATAAGTGGAATTTCTGTCTTTTTCCCCCAAAACAAAGGGATTTTCTGTCTTTTTTGCCCCAAAATAAGAAAAATTTCTGACTTATTACCCTGAAATAAGTGAAATTTCTGCAATTTTGCCCCAAAATAAGGGAAATTTTTGCCATTTTGCCCACAAATAAGGGGAATTTCACCCTTTTTACATCAAAATAAGGGGAATTTCTGCATTTTTGCAACAAAATATTAGGAATTTCTGCATTTATGCCACAAAATAAGGAAAATTTCTGCCTTTTTTCCCTGAAGTAAGTGAAATTCCTGCAATTTTGCCCCAAAATATAGGAAATTTCTGGAATTTTGCCCCACAATAAGGGGAATTTCTGATTTTTGCCCCAAATAAAGGGAATTTCTGCCTTTTGCCCCAAATTTAGGGCAATTTCTGCAATTTTGCTCCAAAATACCGGGAATTTCTGCATTTTTGCCCGAAAATAATGGGAATGCATACCTTTTTGCCATAAAAAGGGAAATTTCTTCATTGTTGCTTTAAAATAAGGGAAATTTCTGACTTTTTGCCGCCAAATAAGGGGAATTTCAGCCTTTTTACCTCAAAATAAAGGGAATTTCTGCATTTTTGCCACAAAATATTAGAAATTTTTGCTTTTTGCCCCAAAATAAAGAAAATTTCTGCCTTTTTTCCCTGAAATAAGTTAAATTTCTGAAATTTTGCCCCAAAATAAGTGAAATTTCTGCAATTTTGCCCCAAAATAAGGGAAATTTATGGAATTTTACTCAAAATAAGTGGAATTTATGAGTTTTGCCCCAAAATAAGGAGAATTTCTGTCTTTTTGCCCCAACATATAGGGAATTTCTGTCTTTTTGCCCCACAACTATGGGAATTTCTGCAATTTTGCTCCAAAATACAGGGAATTTCTGCCTTTTTGCCTGAAAAAAAGGGGAATATATAACTTTTTGTGATAAAAAAGGGAAATTTCTTCATTTTTGCTCCAAAATAAGGGAAATTTCTGCCTATTTGCCTCTAAATAAGTGGAATTTCTGTCTTTTTCCCTCAAAACAAAGGAAATTTCTGTCTTTTTTGCCTCAATATAAGTGGAATTTCTGACTTATTTCCCTGAAATAAGTGAAATTTCTGCAATTTTGCCCCAAAATAAGGGAAATTTCTGACTTTTTGCCCAGAAATATGTGAAATTTCTGCTATTTTTCCCCAAAATATTGTGAATTTCTGCCCTTTTGCCCCAAAATAATGGGAATTTCTGCCTTTTTGCCCCAAAATAAGAAAAATTTTTGCTTTTTTTCTCTGAAATAAGTGAAATTTCTGCAATTTTGCCCTAAAATAAGAAAAATTTCTGCAATTTTTCCCAATAATAAAGGAAATTTCTGCAATTTTGCCCCAAAATACAGGGAATTTCTTCTTTTTTGCCCCAAAATAAAGGAAATTTCAGCCTTTTTACCTAAAAATAAGTGAAATTTCTGCAATTTTGCCCCAAATAAGAAAAATTTCTGCAATTTTGCCCCAAAATAAGGTAAATTCCTGCAATTTTGCCCCAAAATAAAGGAAATTTCTTGAATTTTGCCCCAAAATAAGGGGTATTTCTGATTTTTGCCCCAAATAAAGGGAATTTCTGCCTTTTGCCCCAAATTTAGGGGAATTTCTGCAATTTTGCTCCAAAATACGGGGAATTTCTGCCTTTTTGCCCGAAAATAATGGGAATGCATACCTTTTTGCCATAAAAAGGGAAATTTCTTCATTGTTGCTTTAAAATAAGGGAAATTTCTGCCTTTTTGCCTCTAAATAAGTGGAATTTATGTCTTTTTCCCCAAAAACAAGGGGAATATCTGTCTTTTTTGCCACAAATTAAGGGGAATTTCTGACTTATTACCCTGAAATAAGTGAAATTGCTGCAATTTTGCCCCAAAATAAGGGATATTTCTGCCTTTTTGCCCCCAAATAAGGGGTATTTCAGCCTTTTTACCTCAAAATAAGGGGAATTTCTCCCTTTTTGCCCCAAATAACAAAATTTTTTTTCCCCTGAAATAAGTAAAATTTCTGCAATTTTGCCCAAAATAAGTGAAATTTCTCCAATTTTGCCCCAGAATAAAGGAAATTTCTGGAATTTTGCCCCAAAATAAGTGGAATTTCTGAGTTTTGCCCCAAAATAAAGAAAATTTCTGTCTTTTTGCCCCAACATATAGGAAATTTCTGCATTTTTGCCCCACAATTAGGGGAATTTTTGCAATTTTGCTCCAAAATATGGGGAATTTCTGCCTTTTTGAAAGATAATGAGAAGAATGCATACCTTTTTGCCTTAAAAAGGGGAAATTTCTTCATTTTTGCTTCAAAATAAGGGGAATTTCTGCTTTTTTGCCTCTAAATAAGTGGAATTTCTGTCTTTTTCCCCCAAAACAAAGGGATTTTCTGTCTTTTTTGCCCCAAAATAAGAAAAATTTCTGACTTATTACCCTGAAATAAGTGAAATTTCTGCAATTTTGCCCCAAAATAAGGGAAATTTTTGCCATTTTGCCCACAAATTAGGGGAATTTCACCCTTTTTACATCAAAATAAGGGGAATTTCTGCATTTTTGCAACAAAATATTAGGAATTTCTGCATTTATGCCCCAAAATAAGGAAAATTTCTGCCTTTTTTCCCTGAAGTAAGTGAAATTCCTGCAATTTTGCCCCAAAATATAGGAAATTTCTGGAATTTTGCCCCACAATAAGGGGAATTTCTGATTTTTGCCCCAAATAAAGGGAATTTCTGCCTTTTGCCCCAAATTTAGGGCAATTTCTGCAATTTTGCTCCAAAATACCGGGAATTTCTGCATTTTTGCCCGAAAATAATGGGAATGCATACCTTTTTGCCATAAAAAGGGAAATTTCTTCATTGTTGCTTTAAAATAAGGGAAATTTCTGACTTTTTGCCGCCAAATAAGGGGAATTTCAGCCTTTTTACCTCAAAATAAAGGGAATTTCTGCATTTTTGCCACAAAATATTAGAAATTTTTGCTTTTTGCCCCAAAATAAAGAAAATTTCTGCCTTTTTTCCCTGAAATAAGTTAAATTTCTGAAATTTTGCCCCAAAATAAGTGAAATTTCTGCAATTTTGCCCCAAAATAAGGGAAATTTATGGAATTTTACTCAAAATAAGTGGAATTTATGAGTTTTGCCCCAAAATAAGGAGAATTTCTGTCTTTTTGCCCCAACATATAGGGAATTTCTGTCTTTTTGCCCCACAACTATGGGAATTTCTGCAATTTTGCTCCAAAATACAGGGAATTTCTGCCTTTTTGCCCGAAAAAAAGGGGAATATATAACTTTTTGTGATAAAAAAGGGAAATTTCTTCATTTTTGCTCCAAAATAAGGGAAATTTCTGCCTATTTGCCTCTAAATAAGTGGAATTTCTGTCTTTTTCCCTCAAAACAAAGGAAATTTCTGTCTTTTTTGCCTCAATATAAGTGGAATTTCTGACTTATTTCCCTGAAATAAGTGAAATTTCTGCAATTTTGCCCCAAAATAAGGGAAATTTCTGACTTTTTGCCCAGAAATATGTGAAATTTCTGCTATTTTTCCCCAAAATATTGTGAATTTCTGCCCTTTTGCCCCAAAATAATGGGAATTTCTGCCTTTTTGCCCCAAAATAAGAAAAATTTTTGCTTTTTTTCTCTGAAATAAGTGAAATTTCTGCAATTTTGCCCTAAAATAAGAAAAATTTCTGCAATTTTTCCCAATAATAAAGGAAATTTCTGCAATTTTGCCCCAAAATACAGGGAATTTCTTCTTTTTTGCCCCAAAATAAAGGAAATTTCAGCCTTTTTACCTAAAAATAAGTGAAATTTCTGCAATTTTGCCCCAAATAAGAAAAATTTCTGCAATTTTGCCCCAAAATAAGGTAAATTCCTGCAATTTTGCCCCAAAATAAAGGAAATTTCTTGAATTTTGCCCCAAAATAAGGGGTATTTCTGATTTTTGCCCCAAATAAAGGGAATTTCTGCCTTTTGCCCCAAATTTAGGGGAATTTCTGCAATTTTGTTCCAAAATACAAGGAATTTCTGCCTTTTTGCCCGAAAATAATGGCAATGCATACCTTTTTGCCATAAAAAGGGAAATTTCTTCATTGTTGCTTTAAAATAAGGGAAATTTCTGCCTTTTTGCCTCTAAATAAGTGGAATTTATGTCTTTTTCCCAAAAAACAAAGGGAATATCTGACTTTTTTGCCCCAAATTAAGGGGAATTTCTGACTTATTACCCTGAAATATGTGAAATTTCTGCAATTTTGCCCCAAAATAAGGGATATTTCTGCCTTTTTGCCCCCAAATAAGGGGAATTTCAGCCTTTTTACCTCAAAATAAGGGGAATTTCTCCCTTTTTGCCCCAAAATAACAAAATTTCTTTTTTTCCCCTGATATAAGTGAAATTTCTGCAATTTTGCCCAAAATAAGTGAAATTTCTCCAATTTTGCCCCAGAATAAAGGAAATTTCTGGAATTTTGCCCCAAAATATGTGGAATTTCTGAGTTTTGCCCCAAAATAAAGAGAATTTCTGTCTTTTTGTCCCAACATGTAGGGAATTTCTGCATTTTTGCCCCACAATTAGGGGAATTTTTGCAATTTTGCTCCAAAATACGGGGGATTTCTGACTTTTTGCAAGATAATGAGAAGAATGCATACCTTTTTGCCTTAAAAAAGGGGAATTTCTTCATTTTTGCTTCAAAATAAGGGGAATTTCTGCTTTTTTGCCTCTAAATAAGTGGAATTTCGGTCTTTTTCCCCCAAAACAAAGGGATTTTCTGTCTCTTTTACCCCAAAATAAGAAAAATTTCTGACTTATTACCCTGAAATAAGTGAAATTTCTGCAATTTTGCCCCAAAATAAGGGAAATTTTTGCCTTTATGCCTACAAATAAGGGGAATTTCACCCTTTTTACCTCAAAATAAGGGGAATTTCTGCATTTTTGCCACAAAATATTAGGAATTTCTGCATTTATGCCCCAAAATAAGGAAAATTTCTGCCTTTTTTCCCTGAAGTAAGTGAAATTTCTGCAATTTTGCCCCAAAATAAGTGGAATTTCTGAGTTTTTCTCCAAAATAAGGAGAATTTCTGTATTTTTGCCCCAACATATAGGGAATTTCTGCCTTTTTGCACCACAATTAGGGGAATTTCTGCAATTTTGCTCCAAAATACGGGGAATTTCTGCAATTTTGCTCCAAAATATGGGGAATTTCTGCCATTTTGCCTGAAAATAAGTGGAATGCATAACTTTTTTCCATAAAAAAGGGAAATTTCTTCATTTATGCTCCAAAATAAGGGGAATTTCTGACTTTTTGCTTCTCAGTAAGTGGAATGTCTGTTTTTTCCCCCAAAACAAAGAGAATTTCTGTCTTTTTTGCCCCAAAATAATGGGAATTTCTGACTTATTACCATGAAATAAGTGAAATTTCTGCAATTTTGCCCCAAAATAAGGGAAATTTCTGACTTTTTGTCCTGAAATATGTGAAATTTCTGCAATTTTACCTCAAAATAAAGTGAATTTCTGCTTTTTTGCCCCAAAATAATGGGAATTTCTGCCTTTTTGCCCCAAAATAAGAAAAACTTTTGCTTTTTTTCTCTGAAATAAGTAAAATTTCTGCAATTTTGCCCTAAAATAAGGGAAATTTTTGCAATTCTTTTACATAATAAGAAAAATTTCTGCAATTTTGCCCCAAAATAAGGGGAATTTCTTCCTTTTTGCCCCAAAACAAAGGAAATTTCAGCCTTTTTACCTGAAAATAAGTGAAATTTCTGCAATTTTGCCCCAAATAAGGGAAATTTCTGCAATTTTGCCCCAAAATAAGGTAAATTCCTGCAATTTTGCCCCAAAATAAAGGAAATTTCTGGAATTTTGCCCCAAAATAATGGGAGTTTCTGATTTTTGCCCCAAAATAAACGGAATTTCTGCCTTTTGCCGAAAAATAAGGGGAATTTGTGCATTTTTGCTCCAAAATACGGGGAATATCTGCCTTTTTGCCCGAAAATAATGGGAATGCATACCTTTTGCCATAAAAGTGAAATTTCTTCATTTTTGCTCCCAAATAAAGGGAATTTCTTCCTTTTTGCCTCTATATAAGTGGAATTTCTGTCTTTTTCCCCTAAAACAAAGGGAGTTTCTGTCTTTTTTGCCTCAAAATAAGGGGAATTTCTGACTTATTACCCTGAAATAAGTGAAATTTCTGCAATTTCGCCCCAAATAAGGGAAATGTCTGCAATTTTGCCACAATATAAAGGAAATTTCTGCAATTTTGCCTCAAAATAAGGGGAATATCTGACTGTTTGCTCCCGAAAAAGGAGATTTTCTGTCTTTTTGCCCCAAAATAAGGAGAATTTCTGCATTTTTGCCCGCAAATTGAGAGAATTTCTGCAATTTTGCTTCAAAATACGGGGAATTTCTGCTTTTTATCCCGAAAGTAAGGGGAATGTATAACTTTTGCCACAAAAAAGGGAAATTTCTTCATTTTTGCCCCAAAATTAGAGCAATTTCTGCCTTTTTACCTCAAAACAAGTGAAATTTCTGCCTTTTTACCCAAAAATAAACGGAATTTCTGTCATTTTGCCCCAAAATATATAAAATTTTTAAATTATGCCCTGAAATATGTGAAATTTCTGCAATTTTGCCACAAAATAAGGGGAATTTCTGTCTCTTTGCCCCAAAATAAGGGAAATTTCTGCCTTTTTGCCCCCAAATAAGGGGAATTTCAGCATTTTTAACTCAAAATAAGGGGAATTTCTGCATTTTTGCCCCAAAATAAGAAAAATTTCTGCATTTTTTCCTTAAAATAAGTGAAATTTCTGCAATTTTGCCGCAAAATAAGTGAAATTTCTGCAATTTTGCCCCAAAATAAGGGAAATTTCTAGAATTTTGCCCCAAAATAAAAGGAATTTCTGAGTTTTGCCCCAAAATAAAGAAAATTTCTGTCTTTTTGCCCCAACATATAGGGAATTTCTGCCTTTTTGCCCCACAATTAGGAAAATTTCTGCAATTTTGCTCCAAAATACAGGGAATTTCTGCCTTTTTGCCCGAAAATAAGGGGAATGCATAACCTTTTGCCATAAACGAGGAAATTTTCTTCATTTTTGCTCCAAAATAAGAAGAATTTCTGCTTTTTTGCCTCTAAATAAGTGGAATTTCTGTCTTTTTTCCCCCCAAAAAAAGGGAATTTCTGTATTTTGCCCCAAAATAAGGGGAATTTCTGACTTATTACCCTGAAATAAGTGAAATTTCTGCAATTTTGCCCCAAAATAAGGGAAATTTCTGCCTTTTTGCCCTGAAATATGTGAAATTTCTGCAATTTTACCCCAAAATAAAGTGAATTTCTGCCTTTTTGCCCCAAAATAATGGGAATTTCTGCCTTTTTGCCTCAAAAAGAGAAAAATTTTTGCTTTTTTTCTCTGAAATAAGTGAAATTGCTGCAATTTTGCCCTAAAATAAAAAAAATTTCTGCAATTTTTCCAATAATAAGGGAAATTTCTGAAATTTTACCCCAAAATAAGGGGAATTTCTCCCTTTTGGCTCCAAAATAAAGGAAATTTCAGCCTTTTTACCTGAAAATAAGTGAAATTTCTGCAATTTTGCCCCAAATAAGAAAAATTTCTTCAATTTTGCCCCAAAATAAGGTAAATTCCTGCAATTTTGCGCCAAAATAAAGGAAATTTCTTGAATTTTGCCCCAAAATAAAAGGAATTTATGATTTTTGCCCCAAAATAAAGAAAATTTCTTCCTTTTGCCCAAATTTAGTGGAATTTCTGCAATTTTGCTCCAAAATACGGGGAATCTGCCTTTTTGCCCGAAAATAATGGGAATGCATACCTTTTTGCCATAAAAAGGGAAATTTCTTCATTTTTGCTCCAAAATAAGGGGAATTTCTGCCTTCTTGCCTCTAAATAAGTGGAATTTCTTCTTTTTCCCCGAAAACAAAGAGAATTTCTGTCTTTTTTGCCACAAATTAAGGGGAATTTCTGACTTATTACCCTGTAATAAGTGAAATTTCTGCAATTTTGCCTCAAAATAAGGGATATTTCTGCCTTTTTGCCCCCAAATAAGGGGAATTTCAGCCTTTTTACCTCAAAATAAGGGGAATTTTTGCCTTTTTGCCCCAAAATAACAAAATTCTTTTTTTTCCAGAAATAAGTGAAATTTCTGCAATTTTGCCCAAAATAAGTGAAATTTCTGCAATTTTGCCCCAGAATAAGGGAAATTTCTGGAATTTTGCCCCAAAATAAGTGGAATTTCTGAGTTTTGCCCCCAAATAAGGAGAATTTCTGTCTTTTGCCCCAACATATAGGGAATTTCTGCATTTTTGCCCCACAATTAGGGGAATTTTTGCAATTTTGCTCCAAAATACGGGGAATTTCTGCCTTTTTGCCCGAAAATAAGAAGAATGCATAACTTTTTCCTTAAAAAAGGGAAATTTCTTCATTTTTGCTTCAAAATAAGGGGAATTTCTGCTTTTTTGCCTCTAAATAAGTGGAATTTCTGTTTTTTTTTTCCCCAAAACAAAGGGATTTTCTTTTTTGCCCCAAAATAAGAAAAATTTCTGACTTATTACTCTGAAATAAGTGAAGGTTCTGCAATTTTGCCCCAAAATAAGGGAAATTTTTGCCTTTTTGCCCACAAATAAGGGGAATTTCACCCTTTTTACCTCAAAATAAGGGGAATTTCTGCATTTTTGCCACAAAATATTAGGAATTTCTGCCTTTTTTCCCTGAAATAAGTGAAATTTCTGCAATTTTGCCCCAAAATAAGTGAAATTTCTGCAATTTTGCCCCAAAATAAGGGAAATTTCTGACTTTTTGCCCAGAAATATGTGAAATTTCTGCAATTTTACCCCAAAATAAGGTGAATTTCTGCCTTTTTGCCCCAAAATAATGGGAATTTCTGCCTTTTTGCCCCGAAATAAAAAAAATTCTTGCTTTTTTTCTCTGAAATAAGTGAAATTTCTGCAATTTTGCCCTAAAATAAGAAAAATTTCTGCAATTTTTCCCAATAATAAAGGAAATTTCTGCAATTTTGCCCCAAAATACAGGGAATTTCTTCCTTTTTGCCCCAAAATAAAGGAAATTTCAGCCTTTTTACCTAAAAATAAGTGAAATTTCTGCAATTTTGCCCCAAATAAGAAAAATTTCTGCAATTTTGCCCCAAAATAAGGTAAATTCCTGCAATTTTGCCCCAAAATAAAGGAAATTTCTTGAATTTTGCCCCAAAATAAGGGGTATTTCTGATTTTTGCCCCAAATAAAGGGAATTTCTGCCTTTTGCCCCAGATTTAGGGGAATTTCTGCAATTTTGCTCCAAAATACGGGGAATTTCTGCCTTTTTGCCCGAAAATAATGGGAATGCATACCTTTTTGCCATAAAAAGGGAAATTTCTTCATTGTTGCTTTAAAATAAGGGAAATTTCTGCCTTTTTGCCTCTAAATAAGTGGAATTTATGTCTTTTTCCCCAAAAACAAAGGGAATATCTGACTTTTTTGCCACAAATTAAGGGGAATTTCTGACTTATTACCCTGAAATAAGTGAAATTGCTGCAATTTTGCCCCAAAATAAGGGATATTTCTGCCTTTTTGCCCCCAAATAAGGGGTATTTCAGCCTTTTTACCTCAAAATAAGGGGAATTTCTCCCTTTTTGCCCCAAATAACAAAATTTTTTTTCCCCTGAAATAAGTAAAATTTCTGCAATTTTGCCCAAAATAAGTGAAATTTCTCCAATTTTGCCCCAGAATAAAGGAAATTTCTGGAATTTTGCCCCAAAATAAGTGGAATTTCTGAGTTTTGCCCCAAAATAAAGAAAATTTCTGTCTTTTTGCCCCAACATATAGGAAATTTCTGCATTTTTGCCCCACAATTAGGGGAATTTTTGCAATTTTGCTCCAAAATATGGGGAATTTCTGCCTTTTTGAAAGATAATGAGAAGAATGCATACCTTTTTGCTTTAAAAAGGGGAAATTTCTTCATTTTTGCTTCAAAATAAGGGGAATTTCTGCTTTTTTGCCTCTAAATAAGTGGAATTTCTGTTTTTTTTCCCCAAAACAAAGGGATTTTCTTTTTTGCCCCAAAATAAGAAAAATTTCTGACTTATTACTCTGAAATAAGTGAAGGTTCTGCAATTTTGCCCCAAAATAAGGGAAATTTTTGCCATTTTGCCCACAAATAAGGGGAATTTCACCCTTTTTACATCAAAATAAGGGGAATTTCTGCTTTTTTGCCTCTAAATAATTGGAATTTCTGTCTTTTTTCCCCAAAACAAAGGGATTTTCTTTTTTGCCCCAAAATAAGAAAAATTTTTGACTTATTACTCTGAAATAAGTGAAGTTTCTGCAATTTTGCGCCAAAATAAGGGAAATTTTTGCCTTTTTGCCCAAAAATAAGGGGAATTTCACGCTTTTTACCTCAAAATAAGGGGAATTTCTGCATTTTTGCCACAAAATATTAGGAATTTCTGCCTTTTTTCCCTGAAATAAGTGAAATTTCTGCAATTTTGCCCCAAAATAAGTGGAATTTCTGAGTTTTGCCCCAAAATAAAGAGAATTTCTGTGTTTTTGCCCCAACATATAGGGAATTTCTGCCTTTTTGCACCACAATTAGGGGAATTTCTGCAATTTTGCTCCAAAATACGGGGAATTTCTGCCTTTTTGCACGAAAAAAAGGGGAATGCATAACTTTTTGCCTTAAAAAAGGAAAATTTCTTCATTTTTGCTCCAAAATAAGGGGAATTTCTGCTTTTTTGCCTCTAAATAAGTGGAATTTCTGTTTTTCCTCTAAAACAAAGGGATTTTCTGTCTTTTTTGCCCCAAAATCAAGAAATTTTCTGACTTATTACCCTGAAATAATTGAAATTTCTGCCATTTTTCCCCAAAATAAGGGAAATTTCTGCCTTTTTTCCCGCAAATTAGGGGAATTTCAGCCTTTTCACCTCAAAATAAGGGGAATTTCTGCATTTTTGCCACAAAGTATTAGGAATTTCTGCCTTTTTGCTCCAAAATAAGGAAAATTTCTGCCTTTTTTCCCTGAAATAAGTGAAATTTCTGCAATTTTGCCCTAAAATAAGTGAAATTTCTGCAATTTTGTCCCAAAATTAGGGGAATTTCTGGAATTTTGCCCCAAAATAAGTGGAATTTCTGAGTTTTGCCCCAAAATAAGGGGAATTCTGTCTTTTTGCCCCAACATATAGAGAATATCTGCATTTTTGCCCCACAATTAGGGGAATTTCTGCAATTTTGCTCCAAAATACGGGGAATTTCTGCCTTTATGCCCGAAAATAAGGGGAATGCATAACTTTATGCCATAAAAAAGGGAAATTTCTTCATTTTTGCTCCAGAATAAGGGTAATTTTTGCCCTTTTGCCTCTAAATAAGTGGAATTTCTGTCTTTTTCCCTCCAAAAAAGGGATTTTCTTTCTTTTTTGCCCCAAAATGAGCAAAATTTATGACTTATTACCCTGAAATAAGTGAAATTTCTGCAATTTTGCCCCAAGATAAGGGAAATTTCTGACTTTTTGCCGCCAAATAAGGGGACTTTCAGCCTTTTTACCTCAAAATAAGGGGAATTTCTGCATTTTTGCCACAAAATATTAGGAATTTTTGCTTTTTGCCCCAAAATAAAAAAAAATTTCTGCCTTTTTTCCCTGAAATAAGTGAAATTTCTGAAATTTTACCCCAAAATAAGTGAAATTTCTGCAATTTTGCCCCAAAATAAGGGAAATTTCTGGAATTTTACCCCAAAATAAGTGGAATTTATGAGTTTTGCCCCAAAATAAAGAGAATTTCTGTCTTTTTGCCCCAACATATAGGGAATTTCTGTCTTTTTGCCCCACAACTAGGGGAATTTCTGCAATTTTGCTCCAAAATATGGGGAATTTCTGATTTTTGCCCGAAAAAAAGGGGAATGCATAACTTTTTGCCATAAAAAAGGGAAATTTCTTTATTTTTGCTCGAAAATAAGGGAAATTTCTGCCTATTTGCCTCTAAATAAGTGGAATTTCTGTATTTTTCCCTCAAAACAAAGGGAATTTCTGGTTTTTTTTGCCTCAATATAAGTGGAATTTCTGACTTATTTCCCTTAAATAAGTGAAATTTCTGCAATTTTGCCCCAAAATAAGGGAAATTTCTGACTTTTTGCCCAGAAATATGTGAAATTTCTGCAATTTTACCCCAAAATAAGGTGAATTTCTGCCCTTTTGCCCCAAAATAATGGGAATTTCTGCCTTTTTGCCCCGAAATAAAAAAAATTCTTGCTTTTTTTCTCTGAAATAAGTGAAATTTCTGCAATTTTGCCCTAAAATAAGAAAAATTTCTGCAATTTTTCCCAATAATAAAGGAAATTTCTGCAATTTTGCCCCAAAATACAGGGAATTTCTTCCTTTTTGCCCCAAAATAAAGGAAATTTCAGCCTTTTTACCTAAAAATAAGTGAAATTTCTGCAATTTTGCCCCAAATAAGAAAAATTTCTGCAATTTTGCCCCAAAATAAGGTAAATTCCTGCAATTTTGCCCCAAAATAAAAGAAATTTCTTGAATTTTGCCCCAAAATAAGGGGTATTTCTGATTTTTGCCCCAAATAAAGGGAATTTCTGCCTTTTGCCCCAAATTTAGGGGAATTTCTGCAATTTTTCTCCAAAATACGGGGAATTTCTGCCTTTTTGCCCGAAAATAATGGGAATGCATATCTTTTTGCCATAAAAAGGGAAATTTCTTCATTGTTGCTTTAAAATAAGGGAAATTTCTGACTTTTTGCCTCTAAATAAGTGGAATTTATGTCTTTTTCCCCAAAAACAAAGGGAATATCTGACTTTTTTGCCACAAATTAAGGGGAATTTCTGACTTATTACCCTGAAATAAGTGAAATTGCTGCAATTTTGCCCCAAAATAAGGGATATTTCTGCCTTTTTGAACCCAAATAAGGGGTATTTCAGCCTTTTTACCTCAAAATAAGGGGAATTTCTCCCTTTTTGCCCCAAATAACAAAATTTTTTTTCCCCTGAAATAAGTAAAATTTCTGCAATTTTGCCCAAAATAAGTGAAATTTCTCCAATTTTGCCCCAGAATAAAGGAAATTTCTGGAATTTTGCCCCAAAATAAGTGGAATTTCTGAGTTTTGCCCCAAAATAAAGAAAATTTCTGTCTTTTTGCCCCAACATATAGGAAATTTCTGCATTTTTGCCCCACAATTAGGGGAATTTTTGCAATTTTGCTCCAAAATATGGGGAATTTCTGCCTTTTTGAAAGATAATGAGAAGAATGCATACCTTTTTGCCTTAAAAAGGGGAAATTTCTTCATTTTTGCTTCAAAATAAGGGGAATTTCTGCTTTTTTGCCTCTAAATAAGTGGAATTTCTGTCTTTTTCCCCCAAAA
This sequence comes from Micromys minutus, assembly GCF_963924665.1. Classification (NCBI taxonomy): domain Eukaryota; kingdom Metazoa; phylum Chordata; class Mammalia; order Rodentia; family Muridae; genus Micromys; species Micromys minutus. The sequence continues at coordinate 1,881,953 of NW_027667727.1, forward strand.
CAAAGGGATTTTCTGTCTTTTTTGCCCCAAAATAAGAAAAATTTCTGACTTATTACCCTGAAATAAGTGAAATTTCTGCAATTTTGCCCCAAAATAAGGGAAATTTTTGCCATTTTGCCCACAAATAAGGGGAATTTCACCCTTTTTACATCAAAATAAGGGGAATTTCTGCATTTTTGCAACAAAATATTAGGAATTTCTGCATTTATGCCACAAAATAAGGAAAATTTCTGCCTTTTTTCCCTGAAGTAAGTGAAATTCCTGCAATTTTGCCCCAAAATATAGGAAATTTCTGGAATTTTGCCCCACAATAAGGGGAATATCTGATTTTTGCCCCAAATAAAGGGAATTTCTGCCTTTTGCCCCAAATTTAGGGCAATTTCTGCAATTTTGCTCCAAAATACCGGGAATTTCTGCATTTTTGCCCGAAAATAATGGGAATGCATACCTTTTTGCCATAAAAAGGGAAATTTCTTCATTGTTGCTTTAAAATAAGGGAAATTTCTGACTTTTTGCTGCCAAATAAGGGGAATTTCAGCCTTTTTACCTCAAAATAAAGGGAATTTCTGCATTTTTGCCACAAAATATTAGAAATTTTTGCTTTTTGCCCCAAAATAAAGAAAATTTCTGCCTTTTTTCCCTGAAATAAGTTAAATTTCTGAAATTTTGCCCCAAAATAAGTGAAATTTCTGCAATTTTGCCCCAAAATAAGGGAAATTTATGGAATTTTACTCAAAATAAGTGGAATTTATGAGTTTTGCCCCAAAATAAGGAGAATTTCTGTCTTTTTGCCCCAACATATAGGGAATTTCTGTCTTTTTGCCCCACAACTATGGGAATTTCTGCAATTTTGCTCCAAAATACAGGGAATTTCTGCCTTTTTGCCCGAAAAAAAGGGGAATATATAACTTTTTGTGATAAAAAAGGGAAATTTCTTCATTTTTGCTCCAAAATAAGGGAAATTTCTGCCTATTTGCCTCTAAATAAGTGGAATTTCTGTCTTTTTCCCTCAAAACAAAGGAAATTTCTGTCTTTTTTGCCTCAATATAAGTGGAATTTCTGACTTATTTCCCTGAAATAAGTGAAATTTCTGCAATTTTGCCCCAAAATAAGGGAAATTTCTGACTTTTTGCCCAGAAATATGTGAAATTTCTGCTATTTTTCCCCAAAATATGGTGAATTTCTGCCCTTTTGCCCCAAAATAATGGGAATTTCTGCCTTTTTGCCCCAAAATAAGAAAAATTTTTGCTTTTTTTCTCTGAAATAAGTGAAATTTCTGCAATTTTGCCCTAAAATAAGAAAAATTTCTGCAATTTTTCCCAATAATAAAGGAAATTTCTGCAATTTTGCCCCAAAATACAGGGAATTTCTTCTTTTTTGCCCCAAAATAAAGGAAATTTCAGCCTTTTTACCTAAAAATAAGTGAAATTTCTGCAATTTTGCCCCAAATAAGAAAAATTTCTGCAATTTTGCCCCAAAATAAGGTAAATTCCTGCAATTTTGCCCCAAAATAAAGGAAATTTCTTGAATTTTGCCCCAAAATAAGGGGTATTTCTGATTTTTGCCCCAAATAAAGGGAATTTCTGCCTTTTGCCCCAAATTTAGGGGAATTTCTGCAATTTTGCTCCAAAATACGGGGAATTTCTGCCTTTTTGCCCGAAAATAATGGGAATGCATACCTTTTTGCCATAAAAAGGGAAATTTCTTCATTGTTGCTTTAAAATAAGGGAAATTTCTGCCTTTTTGCCTCTAAATAAGTGGAATTTATGTCTTTTTCCCCAAAAACAAGGGGAATATCTGTCTTTTTTGCCACAAATTAAGGGGAATTTCTGACTTATTACCCTGAAATAAGTGAAATTGCTGCAATTTTGCCCCAAAATAAGGGATATTTCTGCCTTTTTGCCCCCAAATAAGGGGTATTTCAGCCTTTTTACCTCAAAATAAGGGGAATTTCTCCCTTTTTGCCCCAAATAACAAAATTTTTTTTCCCCTGAAATAAGTAAAATTTCTGCAATTTTGCCCAAAATAAGTGAAATTTCTCCAATTTTGCCCCAGAATAAAGGAAATTTCTGGAATTTTGCCCCAAAATAAGTGGAATTTCTGAGTTTTGCCCCAAAATAAAGAAAATTTCTGTCTTTTTGCCCCAACATATAGGAAATTTCTGCATTTTTGCCCCACAATTAGGGGAATTTTTGCAATTTTGCTCCAAAATATGGGGAATTTCTGCCTTTTTGAAAGATAATGAGAAGAATGCATACCTTTTTGCCTTAAAAAGGGGAAATTTCTTCATTTTTGCTTCAAAATAAGGGGAATTTCTGCTTTTTTGCCTCTAAATAAGTGGAATTTCTGTCTTTTTCCCCCAAAACAAAGGGATTTTCTGTCTTTTTTGCCCCAAAATAAGAAAAATTTCTGACTTATTACCCTGAAATAAGTGAAATTTCTGCAATTTTGCCCCAAAATAAGGGAAATTTTTGCCATTTTGCCCACAAATTAGGGGAATTTCACCCTTTTTACATCAATATAAGGGGAATTTCTGCATTTTTGCAACAAAATATTAGGAATTTCTGCATTTATGCCCCAAAATAAGGAAAATTTCTGCCTTTTTTCCCTGAAGTAAGTGAAATTCCTGCAATTTTGCCCCAAAATATAGGAAATTTCTGGAATTTTGCCCCACAATAAGGGGAATTTCTGATTTTTGCCCCAAATAAAGGGAATTTCTGCCTTTTGCCCCAAATTTAGGGCAATTTCTGCAATTTTGCTCCAAAATACCGGGAATTTCTGCATTTTTGCCCGAAAATAATGGGAATGCATACCTTTTTGCCATAAAAAGGGAAATTTCTTCATTGTTGCTTTAAAATAAGGGAAATTTCTGACTTTTTGCCGCCAAATAAGGGGAATTTCAGCCTTTTTACCTCAAAATAAAGGGAATTTCTGCATTTTTGCCACAAAATATTAGAAATTTTTGCTTTTTGCCCCAAAATAAAGAAAATTTCTGCCTTTTTTCCCTGAAATAAGTTAAATTTCTGAAATTTTGCCCCAAAATAAGTGAAATTTCTGCAATTTTGCCCCAAAATAAGGGAAATTTATGGAATTTTACTCAAAATAAGTGGAATTTATGAGTTTTGCCCCAAAATAAGGAGAATTTCTGTCTTTTTGCCCCAACATATAGGGAATTTCTGTCTTTTTGCCCCACAACTATGGGAATTTCTGCAATTTTGCTCCAAAATACAGGGAATTTCTGCCTTTTTGCCCGAAAAAAAGGGGAATATATAACTTTTTGTGATAAAAAAGGGAAATTTCTTCATTTTTGCTCCAAAATAAGGGAAATTTCTGCCTATTTGCCTCTAAATAAGTGGAATTTCTGTCTTTTTCCCTCAAAACAAAGGAAATTTCTGTCTTTTTTGCCTCAATATAAGTGGAATTTCTGACTTATTTCCCTGAAATAAGTGAAATTTCTGCAATTTTGCCCCAAAATAAGGGAAATTTCTGACTTTTTGCCCAGAAATATGTGAAATTTCTGCTATTTTTCCCCAAAATATTGTGAATTTCTGCCCTTTTGCCCCAAAATAATGGGAATTTCTGCCTTTTTGCCCCAAAATAAGAAAAATTTTTGCTTTTTTTCTCTGAAATAAGTGAAATTTCTGCAATTTTGCCCTAAAATAAGAAAAATTTCTGCAATTTTTCCCAATAATAAAGGAAATTTCTGCAATTTTGCCCCAAAATACAGGGAATTTCTTCTTTTTTGCCCCAAAATAAAGGAAATTTCAGCCTTTTTACCTAAAAATAAGTGAAATTTCTGCAATTTTGCCCCAAATAAGAAAAATTTCTGCAATTTTGCCCCAAAATAAGGTAAATTCCTGCAATTTTGCCCCAAAATAAAGGAAATTTCTTGAATTTTGCCCCAAAATAAGGGGTATTTCTGATTTTTGCCCCAAATAAAGGGAATTTCTGCCTTTTGCCCCAAATTTAGGGGAATTTCTGCAATTTTGTTCCAAAATACAAGGAATTTCTGCCTTTTTGCCCGAAAATAATGGCAATGCATACCTTTTTGCCATAAAAAGGGAAATTTCTTCATTGTTGCTTTAAAATAAGGGAAATTTCTGCCTTTTTGCCTCTAAATAAGTGGAATTTATGTCTTTTTCCCAAAAAACAAAGGGAATATCTGACTTTTTTGCCCCAAATTAAGGGGAATTTCTGACTTATTACCCTGAAATATGTGAAATTTCTGCAATTTTGCCCCAAAATAAGGGATATTTCTGCCTTTTTGCCCCCAAATAAGGGGAATTTCAGCCTTTTTACCTCAAAATAAGGGGAATTTCTCCCTTTTTGCCCCAAAATAACAAAATTTCTTTTTTTCCCCTGATATAAGTGAAATTTCTGCAATTTTGCCCAAAATAAGTGAAATTTCTCCAATTTTGCCCCAGAATAAAGGAAATTTCTGGAATTTTGCCCCAAAATATGTGGAATTTCTGAGTTTTGCCCCAAAATAAAGAGAATTTCTGTCTTTTTGTCCCAACATGTAGGGAATTTCTGCATTTTTGCCCCACAATTAGGGGAATTTTTGCAATTTTGCTCCAAAATACGGGGGATTTCTGACTTTTTGCAAGATAATGAGAAGAATGCATACCTTTTTGCCTTAAAAAAGGGGAATTTCTTCATTTTTGCTTCAAAATAAGGGGAATTTCTGCTTTTTTGCCTCTAAATAAGTGGAATTTCGGTCTTTTTCCCCCAAAACAAAGGGATTTTCTGTCTCTTTTACCCCAAAATAAGAAAAATTTCTGACTTATTACCCTGAAATAAGTGAAATTTCTGCAATTTTGCCCCAAAATAAGGGAAATTTTTGCCTTTATGCCTACAAATAAGGGGAATTTCACCCTTTTTACCTCAAAATAAGGGGAATTTCTGCATTTTTGCCACAAAATATTAGGAATTTCTGCATTTATGCCCCAAAATAAGGAAAATTTCTGCCTTTTTTCCCTGAAGTAAGTGAAATTTCTGCAATTTTGCCCCAAAATAAGTGGAATTTCTGAGTTTTTCTCCAAAATAAGGAGAATTTCTGTATTTTTGCCCCAACATATAGGGAATTTCTGCCTTTTTGCACCACAATTAGGGGAATTTCTGCAATTTTGCTCCAAAATACGGGGAATTTCTGCAATTTTGCTCCAAAATATGGGGAATTTCTGCCATTTTGCCTGAAAATAAGTGGAATGCATAACTTTTTTCCATAAAAAAGGGAAATTTCTTCATTTATGCTCCAAAATAAGGGGAATTTCTGACTTTTTGCTTCTCAGTAAGTGGAATGTCTGTTTTTTCCCCCAAAACAAAGAGAATTTCTGTCTTTTTTGCCCCAAAATAATGGGAATTTCTGACTTATTACCATGAAATAAGTGAAATTTCTGCAATTTTGCCCCAAAATAAGGGAAATTTCTGACTTTTTGTCCTGAAATATGTGAAATTTCTGCAATTTTACCTCAAAATAAAGTGAATTTCTGCTTTTTTGCCCCAAAATAATGGGAATTTCTGCCTTTTTGCCCCAAAATAAGAAAAACTTTTGCTTTTTTTCTCTGAAATAAGTAAAATTTCTGCAATTTTGCCCTAAAATAAGGGAAATTTTTGCAATTCTTTTACATAATAAGAAAAATTTCTGCAATTTTGCCCCAAAATAAGGGGAATTTCTTCCTTTTTGCCCCAAAACAAAGGAAATTTCAGCCTTTTTACCTGAAAATAAGTGAAATTTCTGCAATTTTGCCCCAAATAAGGGAAATTTCTGCAATTTTGCCCCAAAATAAGGTAAATTCCTGCAATTTTGCCCCAAAATAAAGGAAATTTCTGGAATTTTGCCCCAAAATAATGGGAGTTTCTGATTTTTGCCCCAAAATAAACGGAATTTCTGCCTTTTGCCGAAAAATAAGGGGAATTTGTGCATTTTTGCTCCAAAATACGGGGAATATCTGCCTTTTTGCCCGAAAATAATGGGAATGCATACCTTTTGCCATAAAAGTGAAATTTCTTCATTTTTGCTCCCAAATAAAGGGAATTTCTTCCTTTTTGCCTCTATATAAGTGGAATTTCTGTCTTTTTCCCCTAAAACAAAGGGAGTTTCTGTCTTTTTTGCCTCAAAATAAGGGGAATTTCTGACTTATTACCCTGAAATAAGTGAAATTTCTGCAATTTCGCCCCAAAATAAGGGAAATGTCTGCAATTTTGCCACAATATAAAGGAAATTTCTGCAATTTTGCCTCAAAATAAGGGGAATATCTGACTGTTTGCTCCCGAAAAAGGAGATTTTCTGTCTTTTTGCCCCAAAATAAGGAGAATTTCTGCATTTTTGCCCGCAAATTGAGAGAATTTCTGCAATTTTGCTTCAAAATACGGGGAATTTCTGCTTTTTATCCCGAAAGTAAGGGGAATGTATAACTTTTGCCACAAAAAAGGGAAATTTCTTCATTTTTGCCCCAAAATTAGAGCAATTTCTGCCTTTTTACCTCAAAACAAGTGAAATTTCTGCCTTTTTACCCAAAAATAAACGGAATTTCTGTCATTTTGCCCCAAAATATATAAAATTTTTAAATTATGCCCTGAAATATGTGAAATTTCTGCAATTTTGCCACAAAATAAGGGGAATTTCTGTCTCTTTGCCCCAAAATAAGGGAAATTTCTGCCTTTTTGCCCCCAAATAAGGGGAATTTCAGCATTTTTAACTCAAAATAAGGGGAATTTCTGCATTTTTGCCCCAAAATAAGAAAAATTTCTGCATTTTTTCCTTAAAATAAGTGAAATTTCTGCAATTTTGCCCCAAAATAAGGGAAATTTCTAGAATTTTGCCCCAAAATAAAAGGAATTTCTGAGTTTTGCCCCAAAATAAAGAAAATTTCTGTCTTTTTGCCCCAACATATAGGGAATTTCTGCCTTTTTGCCCCACAATTAGGAAAATTTCTGCAATTTTGCTCCAAAATACAGGGAATTTCTGCCTTTTTGCCCGAAAATAAGGGGAATGCATAACCTTTTGCCATAAACGAGGAAAATTTCTTCATTTTTGCTCCAAAATAAGAAGAATTTCTGCTTTTTTGCCTCTAAATAAGTGGAATTTCTGTCTTTTTTCCCCCCAAAAAAAGGGAATTTCTGTATTTTGCCCCAAAATAAGGGGAATTTCTGACTTATTACCCTGAAATAAGTGAAATTTCTGCAATTTTGCCCCAAAATAAGGGAAATTTCTGCCTTTTTGCCCTGAAATATGTGAAATTTCTGCAATTTTACCCCAAAATAAAGTGAATTTCTGCCTTTTTGCCCCAAAATAATGGGAATTTCTGCCTTTTTGCCTCAAAAAGAGAAAAATTTTTGCTTTTTTTCTCTGAAATAAGTGAAATTGCTGCAATTTTGCCCTAAAATAAAAAAAATTTCTGCAATTTTTCCAATAATAAGGGAAATTTCTGAAATTTTACCCCAAAATAAGGGGAATTTCTCCCTTTTGGCTCCAAAATAAAGGAAATTTCAGCCTTTTTACCTGAAAATAAGTGAAATTTCTGCAATTTTGCCCCAAATAAGAAAAATTTCTTCAATTTTGCCCCAAAATAAGGTAAATTCCTGCAATTTTGCGCCAAAATAAAGGAAATTTCTTGAATTTTGCCCCAAAATAAAAGGAATTTATGATTTTTGCCCCAAAATAAAGAAAATTTCTTCCTTTTGCCCAAATTTAGTGGAATTTCTGCAATTTTGCTCCAAAATACGGGGAATCTGCCTTTTTGCCCGAAAATAATGGGAATGCATACCTTTTTGCCATAAAAAGGGAAATTTCTTCATTTTTGCTCCAAAATAAGGGGAATTTCTGCCTTCTTGCCTCTAAATAAGTGGAATTTCTTCTTTTTCCCCGAAAACAAAGAGAATTTCTGTCTTTTTTGCCACAAATTAAGGGGAATTTCTGACTTATTACCCTGTAATAAGTGAAATTTCTGCAATTTTGCCTCAAAATAAGGGATATTTCTGCCTTTTTGCCCCCAAATAAGGGGAATTTCAGCCTTTTTACCTCAAAATAAGGGGAATTTTTGCCTTTTTGCCCCAAAATAACAAAATTCTTTTTTTTCCAGAAATAAGTGAAATTTCTGCAATTTTGCCCAAAATAAGTGAAATTTCTGCAATTTTGCCCCAGAATAAGGGAAATTTCTGGAATTTTGCCCCAAAATAAGTGGAATTTCTGAGTTTTGCCCCAAAATAAGGAGAATTTCTGTCTTTTGCCCCAACATATAGGGAATTTCTGCATTTTTGCCCCACAATTAGGGGAATTTTTGCAATTTTGCTCCAAAATACGGGGAATTTCTGCCTTTTTGCCCGAAAATAAGAAGAATGCATAACTTTTTCCTTAAAAAAGGGAAATTTCTTCATTTTTGCTTCAAAATAAGGGGAATTTCTGCTTTTTTGCCTCTAAATAAGTGGAATTTCTGTTTTTTTTCCCCAAAACAAAGGGATTTTCTTTTTTGCCCCAAAATAAGAAAAATTTCTGACTGAAAAAAATTTCTCTGAAATAAGTGAAGGTTCTGCAATTTTGCCCCAAAATAAGGGAAATTTTTGCCTTTTTGCCCACAAATAAGGGGAATTTCACCCTTTTTACCTCAAAATAAGGGGAATTTCTGCATTTTTGCCACAAAATATTAGGAATTTCTGCCTTTTTTCCCTGAAATAAGTGAAATTTCTGCAATTTTGCCCCAAAATAAGTGAAATTTCTGCAATTTTGCCCCAAAATAAGGGAAATTTCTGACTTTTTGCCCAGAAATATGTGAAATTTCTGCAATTTTACCCCAAAATAAGGTGAATTTCTGCCTTTTTGCCCCAAAATAATGGGAATTTCTGCCTTTTTGCCCCGAAATAAAAAAATTCTTGCTTTTTTTCTCTGAAATAAGTGAAATTTCTGCAATTTTGCCCTAAAATAAGAAAAATTTCTGCAATTTTTCCCAATAATAAAGGAAATTTCTGCAATTTTGCCCCAAAATACAGGGAATTTCTTCCTTTTTGCCCCAAAATAAAGGAAATTTCAGCCTTTTTACCTAAAAATAAGTGAAATTTCTGCAATTTTGCCCCAAATAAGAAAAATTTCTGCAATTTTGCCCCAAAATAAGGTAAATTCCTGCAATTTTGCCCCAAAATAAAGGAAATTTCTTGAATTTTGCCCCAAAATAAGGGGTATTTCTGAGTTTTGCCCCAAAATAAAGAAAATTTCTGTCTTTTTGCCCCAACATATAGGAAATTTCTGCATTTTTGCCCCACAATTAGGGGAATTTTTGCAATTTTGCTCCAAAATATGGGGAATTTCTGCCTTTTTGAAAGATAATGAGAAGAATGCATACCTTTTTGCTTTAAAAAGGGGAAATTTCTTCATTTTTGCTCCAAAATAAGGAAAATTTCTGCCTTTTTTCCCTGAAATAAGTGAAATTTCTGCAATTTTGCCCTAAAATAAGTGAAATTTCTGCAATTTTGTCCCAAAATTAGGGGAATTTCTGGAATTTTGCCCCAAAATAAGTGGAATTTCTGAGTTTTGCCCCAAAATAAGGGGAATTCTGTCTTTTTGCCCCAACATATAGAGAATATCTGCATTTTTGCCCCACAATTAGGGGAATTTCTGCAATTTTGCTCCAAAATACGGGGAATTTCTGCCTTTATGCCCGAAAATAAGGGGAATGCATAACTTTATGCCATAAAAAAGGGAAATTTCTTCATTTTTGCTCCAGAATAAGGGTAATTTTTGCCCTTTTGCCTCTAAATAAGTGGAATTTCTGTCTTTTTCCCTCCAAAAAAGGGATTTTCTTTCTTTTTTGCCCCAAAATGAGCAAAATTTATGACTTATTACCCTGAAATAAGTGAAATTTCTGCAATTTTGCCCCAAGATAAGGGAAATTTCTGACTTTTTGCCGCCAAATAAGGGGACTTTCAGCCTTTTTACCTCAAAATAAGGGGAATTTCTGCATTTTTGCCACAAAATATTAGGAATTTTTGCTTTTTGCCCCAAAATAAAAAAAAATTTCTGCCTTTTTTCCCTGAAATAAGTGAAATTTCTGAAATTTTACCCCAAAATAAGTGAAATTTCTGCAATTTTGCCCCAAAATAAGGGAAATTTCTGGAATTTTACCCCAAAATAAGTGGAATTTATGAGTTTTGCCCCAAAATAAAGAGAATTTCTGTCTTTTTGCCCCAACATATAGGGAATTTCTGTCTTTTTGCCCCACAACTAGGGGAATTTCTGCAATTTTGCTCCAAAATATGGGGAATTTCTGATTTTTGCCCGAAAAAAAGGGGAATGCATAACTTTTTGCCATAAAAAAGGGAAATTTCTTTATTTTTGCTCGAAAATAAGGGAAATTTCTGCCTATTTGCCTCTAAATAAGTGGAATTTCTGTATTTTTCCCTCAAAACAAAGGGAATTTCTGGTTTTTTTTGCCTCAATATAAGTGGAATTTCTGACTTATTTCCCTGAAATAAGTGAAATTTCTGCAATTTTGCCCCAAAATAAGGGAAATTTCTGACTTTTTGCCCAGAAATATGTGAAATTTCTGCAATTTTACCCCAAAATAAGGTGAATTTCTGCCCTTTTGCCCCAAAATAATGGGAATTTCTGCCTTTTTGCCCCGAAATAAAAAAAATTCTTGCTTTTTTTCTCTGAAATAAGTGAAATTTCTGCAATTTTGCCCTAAAATAAGAAAAATTTCTGCAATTTTTCCCAATAATAAAGGAAATTTCTGCAATTTTGCCCCAAAATACAGGGAATTTCTTCCTTTTTGCCCCAAAATAAAGGAAATTTCAGCCTTTTTACCTAAAAATAAGTGAAATTTCTGCAATTTTGCCCCAAATAAGAAAAATTTCTGCAATTTTGCCCCAAAATAAGGTAAATTCCTGCAATTTTGCCCCAAAATAAAGGAAATTTCTTGAATTTTGCCCCAAAATAAGGGGTATTTCTGATTTTTGCCCCAAATAAAGGGAATTTCTGCCTTTTGCCCCAAATTTAGGGGAATTTCTGCAATTTTGCTCCAAAATACGGGGAATTTCTGCCTTTTTGCCCGAAAATAATGGGAATGCATACCTTTTTGCCATAAAAAGGGAAATTTCTTCATTGTTGCTTTAAAATAAGGGAAATTTCTGCCTTTTTGCCTCTAAATAAGTGGAATTTATGTCTTTTAACCCAAAAACAAAGGGAATATCTGACTTTTTTGCCACAAATTAAGGGGAATTTCTGACTTATTACCCTGAAATAAGTGAAATTGCTGCAATTTTGCCCCAAAATAAGGGATATTTCTGCCTTTTTGCCCCCAAATAAGGGGTATTTCAGCCTTTTTACCTCAAAATAAGGGGAATTTCTCCCTTTTTGCCCCAAATAACAAAATTTTTTTCCCCTGAAATAAGTAAAATTTCTGCAATTTTGCCCAAAATAAGTGAAATTTCTCCAATTTTGCCCCAGAATAAAGGAAATTTCTGGAATTTTGCCCCAAAATAAGTGGAATTTCTGAGTTTTGCCCCAAAATAAAGAAAATTTCTGTCTTTTTGCCCCAACATATAGGAAATTTCTGCATTTTTGCCCCACAATTAGGGGAATTTTTGCAATTTTGCTCCAAAATATGGGGAATTTCTGCCTTTTTGAAAGATAATGAGAAGAATGCATACCTTTTTGCTTTAAAAAGGGGAAATTTCTTCATTTTTGCTTCAAAATAAGGGGAATTTCTGCTTTTTTGCCTCTAAATAAGTGGAATTTCTGTTTTTTTTCCCCAAAACAAAGGGATTTTCTTTTTTGCCCCAAAATAAGAAAAATTTCTGACTTATTACTCTGAAATAAGTGAAGGTTCTGCAATTTTGCCCCAAAATAAGGGAAATTTTTGCCATTTTGCCCACAAATAAGGGGAATTTCACCCTTTTTACATCAAAATAAGGGAAATTTCTGCTTTTTTGCCTCTAAATAATTGGAATTTCTGTCTTTTTTCCCCAAAACAAAGGGATTTTCTTTTTTGCCCCAAAATAAGAAAAATTTTTGACTTATTACTCTGAAATAAGTGAAGTTTCTGCAATTTTGCGCCAAAATAAGGGAAATTTTTGCCTTTTTGCCCAAAAATAAGGGGAATTTCACGCTTTTTACCTCAAAATAAGGGGAATTTCTGCATTTTTGCCACAAAATATTAGGAATTTCTGCCTTTTTTCCCTGAAATAAGTGAAATTTCTGCAATTTTGCCCCAAAATAAGTGGAATTTCTGAGTTTTGCCCCAAAATAAAGAGAATTTCTGTGTTTTTGCCCCAACATATAGGGAATTTCTGCCTTTTTGCACCACAATTAGGGGAATTTCTGCAATTTTGCTCCAAAATACGGGGAATTTCTGCCTTTTTGCACGAAAAAAAGGGGAATGCATAACTTTTTGCCTTAAAAAAGGAAAATTTCTTCATTTTTGCTCCAAAATAAGGGGAATTTCTGCTTTTTTGCCTCTAAATAAGTGGAATTTCTGTTTTTCCTCTAAAACAAAGGGATTTTCTGTCTTTTTTGCCCCAAAATCAAGAAATTTTCTGACTTATTACCCTGAAATAATTGAAATTTCTGCCATTTTTCCCCAAAATAAGGGAAATTTCTGCCTTTTTTCCCGCAAATTAGGGGAATTTCAGCCTTTTCACCTCAAAATAAGGGGAATTTCTGCATTTTTGCCACAAAGTATTAGGAATTTCTGCCTTTTTGCTCCAAAATAAGGAAAATTTCTGCCTTTTTTCCCTGAAATAAGTGAAATTTCTGCAATTTTGCCCTAAAATAAGTGAAATTTCTGCAATTTTGTCCCAAAATTAGGGGAATTTCTGGAATTTTGCCCCAAAATAAGTGGAATTTCTGAGTTTTGCCCCAAAATAAGGGGAATTCTGTCTTTTTGCCCCAACATATAGAGAATATCTGCATTTTTGCCCCACAATTAGGGGAATTTCTGCAATTTTGCTCCAAAATACGGGGAATTTCTGCCTTTATGCCCGAAAATAAGGGGAATGCATAACTTTATGCCATAAAAAAGGGAAATTTCTTCATTTTTGCTCCAGAATAAGGGTAATTTTTGCCCTTTTGCCTCTAAATAAGTGGAATTTCTGTCTTTTTCCCTCCAAAAAAGGGATTTTCTTTCTTTTTTGCCCCAAAATGAGCAAAATTTATGACTTATTACCCTGAAATAAGTGAAATTTCTGCAATTTTGCCCCAAGATAAGGGAAATTTCTGACTTTTTGCCGCCAAATAAGGGGACTTTCAGCCTTTTTACCTCAAAATAAGGGGAATTTCTGCATTTTTGCCACAAAATATTAGGAATTTTTGCTTTTTGCCCCAAAATAAAAAAAAATTTCTGCCTTTTTTCCCTGAAATAAGTGAAATTTCTGAAATTTTACCCCAAAATAAGTGAAATTTCTGCAATTTTGCCCCAAAATAAGGGAAATTTCTGGAATTTTACCCCAAAATAAGTGGAATTTATGAGTTTTGCCCCAAAATAAAGAGAATTTCTGTCTTTTTGCCCCAACATATAGGGAATTTCTGTCTTTTTGCCCCACAACTAGGGGAATTTCTGCAATTTTGCTCCAAAATATGGGGAATTTCTGATTTTTGCCCGAAAAAAAGGGGAATGCATAACTTTTTGCCATAAAAAAGGGAAATTTCTTTATTTTTGCTCGAAAATAAGGGAAATTTCTGCCTATTTGCCTCTAAATAAGTGGAATTTCTGTATTTTTCCCTCAAAACAAAGGGAATTTCTGGTTTTTTTTGCCTCAATATAAGTGGAATTTCTGACTTATTTCCCTTAAATAAGTGAAATTTCTGCAATTTTGCCCCAAAATAAGGGAAATTTCTGACTTTTTGCCCAGAAATATGTGAAATTTCTGCAATTTTACCCCAAAATAAGGTGAATTTCTGCCCTTTTGCCCCAAAATAATGGGAATTTCTGCCTTTTTGCCCCGAAATAAAAAAAATTCTTGCTTTTTTTCTCTGAAATAAGTGAAATTTCTGCAATTTTGCCCTAAAATAAGAAAAATTTCTGCAATTTTTCCCAATAATAAAGGAAATTTCTGCAATTTTGCCCCAAAATACAGGGAATTTCTTCCTTTTTGCCCCAAAATAAAGGAAATTTCAGCCTTTTTACCTAAAAATAAGTGAAATTTCTGCAATTTTGCCCCAAATAAGAAAAATTTCTGCAATTTTGCCCCAAAATAAGGTAAATTCCTGCAATTTTGCCCCAAAATAAAGGAAATTTCTTGAATTTTGCCCCAAAATAAGGGGTATTTCTGATTTTTGCCCCAAATAAAGGGAATTTCTGCCTTTTGCCCCAAATTTAGGGGAATTTCTGCAATTTTTCTCCAAAATACGGGGAATTTCTGCCTTTTTGCCCGAAAATAATGGGAATGCATACCTTTTTGCCATAAAAAGGGAAATTTCTTCATTGTTGCTTTAAAATAAGGGAAATTTCTGACTTTTTGCCTCTAAATAAGTGGAATTTATGTCTTTTTCCCCAAAAACAAAGGGAATATCTGACTTTTTTGCCACAAATTAAGGGGAATTTCTGACTTATTACCCTGAAATAAGTGAAATTGCTGCAATTTTGCCCCAAAATAAGGGATATTTCTGCCTTTTTGCCCCCAAATAAGGGGTATTTCAGCCTTTTTACCTCAAAATAAGGGGAATTTCTCCCTTTTTGCCCCAAATAACAAAATTTTTTTTTCCCTGAAATAAGTAAAATTTCTGCAATTTTGCCCAAAATAAGTGAAATTTCTCCAATTTTGCCCCAGAATAAAGGAAATTTCTGGAATTTTGCCCCAAAATAAGTGGAATTTCTGAGTTTTGCCCCAAAATAAAGAAAATTTCTGTCTTTTTGCCCCAACATATAGGAAATTTCTGCATTTTTGCCCCACAATTAGGGGAATTTTTGCAATTTTGCTCCAAAATATGGGGAATTTCTGCCTTTTTGAAAGATAATGAGAAGAATGCATACCTTTTTGCCTTAAAAAGGGGAAATTTCTTCATTTTTGCTTCAAAATAAGGGGAATTTCTGCTTTTTTGCCTCTAAATAAGTGGAATTTCTGTCTTTTTCCCCCAAAACAAAGGGATTTTCTGTCTTTTTTGCCCCAAAATAAGAAAAATTTCTGACTTATTACCCTGAAATAAGTGAAATTTCTGCAATTTTGCCCCAAAATAAGGGAAATTTTTGCCATTTTGCCCACAAATAAGGGGAATTTCACCCTTTTTACATCAAAATAAGGGGAATTTCTGCATTTTTGCAACAAAATATTAGGAATTTCTGCATTTATGCCACAAAATAAGGAAAATTTCTGCCTTTTTTCCCTGAAGTAAGTGAAATTCCTGCAATTTTGCCCCAAAATATAGGAAATTTCTGGAATTTTGCCCCACAATAAGGGGAATTTCTGATTTTTGCCCCAAATAAAGGGAATTTCTGCCTTTTGCCCCAAATTTAGGGCAATTTCTGCAATTTTGCTCCAAAATACCGGGAATTTCTGCATTTTTGCCCGAAAATAATGGGAATGCATACCTTTTTGCCATAAAAAGGGAAATTTCTTCATTGTTGCTTTAAAATAAGGGAAATTTCTGACTTTTTGCCGCCAAATAAGGGGAATTTCAGCCTTTTTACCTCAAAATAAAGGGAATTTCTGCATTTTTGCCACAAAATATTAGAAATTTTTGCTTTTTGCCCCAAAATAAAGAAAATTTCTGCCTTTTTTCCCTGAAATAAGTTAAATTTCTGAAATTTTGCCCCAAAATAAGTGAAATTTCTGCAATTTTGCCCCAAAATAAGGGAAATTTATGGAATTTTACTCAAAATAAGTGGAATTTATGAGTTTTGCCCCAAAATAAGGAGAATTTCTGTCTTTTTGCCCCAACATATAGGGAATTTCTGTCTTTTTGCCCCACAACTATGGGAATTTCTGCAATTTTGCTCCAAAATACAGGGAATTTCTGCCTTTTTGCCCGAAAAAAAGGGGAATATATAACTTTTTGTGATAAAAAAGGGAAATTTCTTCATTTTTGCTCCAAAATAAGGGAAATTTCTGCCTATTTGCCTCTAAATAAGTGGAATTTCTGTCTTTTTCCCTCAAAACAAAGGAAATTTCTGTCTTTTTTGCCTCAATATAAGTGGAATTTCTGACTTATTTCCCTGAAATAAGTGAAATTTCTGCAATTTTGCCCCAAAATAAGGGAAATTTCTGACTTTTTGCCCAGAAATATGTGAAATTTCTGCTATTTTTCCCCAAAATATGGTGAATTTCTGCCCTTTTGCCCCAAAATAATGGGAATTTCTGCCTTTTTGCCCCAAAATAAGAAAAATTTTTGCTTTTTTTCTCTGAAATAAGTGAAATTTCTGCAATTTTGCCCTAAAATAAGAAAAATTTCTGCAATTTTTCCCAATAATAAAGGAAATTTCTGCAATTTTGCCCCAAAATACAGGGAATTTCTTCTTTTTTGCCCCAAAATAAAGGAAATTTCAGCCTTTTTACCTAAAAATAAGTGAAATTTCTGCAATTTTGCCCCAAATAAGAAAAATTTCTGCAATTTTGCCCCAAAATAAGGTAAATTCCTGCAATTTTGCCCCAAAATAAAGGAAATTTCTTGAATTTTGCCCCAAAATAAGGGGTATTTCTGATTTTTGCCCCAAATAAAGGGAATTTCTGCCTTTTGCCCCAAATTTAGGGGAATTTCTGCAATTTTGCTCCAAAATACGGGGAATTTCTGCCTTTTTGCCCGAAAATAATGGGAATGCATACCTTTTTGCCATAAAAAGGGAAATTTCTTCATTGTTGCTTTAAAATAAGGGAAATTTCTGCCTTTTTGCCTCTAAATAAGTGGAATTTATGTCTTTTTCCCCAAAAACAAAGGGAATATCTGACTTTTTTGCCACAAATTAAGGGGAATTTCTGACTTATTACCCTGAAATAAGTGAAATTGCTGCAATTTTGCCCCAAAATAAGGGATATTTCTGCCTTTTTGCCCCCAAATAAGGGGTATTTCAGCCTTTTTACCTCAAAATAAGGGGAATTTCTCCCTTTTTGCCCCAAATAACAAAATTTTTTTTCCCCTGAAATAAGTAAAATTTCTGCAATTTTGCCCAAAATAAGTGAAATTTCTCCAATTTTGCCCCAGAATAAAGGAAATTTCTGGAATTTTGCCCCAAAATAAGTGGAATTTCTGAGTTTTGCCCCAAAATAAAGAAAATTTCTGTCTTTTTGCCCCAACATATAGGAAATTTCTGCATTTTTGCCCCACAATTAGGGGAATTTTTGCAATTTTGCTCCAAAATATGGGGAATTTCTGCCTTTTTGAAAGATAATGAGAAGAATGCATACCTTTTTGCCTTAAAAAGGGGAAATTTCTTCATTTTTGCTTCAAAATAAGGGGAATTTCTGCTTTTTTGCCTCTAAATAAGTGGAATTTCTGTCTTTTTCCCCCAAAACAAAGGGATTTTCTGTCTTTTTTGCCCCAAAATAAGAAAAATTTCTGACTTATTACCCTGAAATAAGTGAAATTTCTGCAATTTTGCCCCAAAATAAGGGAAATTTTTGCCATTTTGCCCACAAATAAGGGGAATTTCACCCTTTTTACATCAAAATAAGGGGAATTTCTGCATTTTTGCAACAAAATATTAGGAATTTCTGCATTTATGCCCCAAAATAAGGAAAATTTCTGCCTTTTTTCCCTGAAGTAAGTGAAATTCCTGCAATTTTGCCCCAAAATATAGGAAATTTCTGGAATTTTGCCCCACAATAAGGGGAATTTCTGATTTTTGCTCCAAATAAAGGGAATTTCTGCCTTTTGCCCCAAATTTAGGGCAATTTCTGCAATTTTGCTCCAAAATACCGGGAATTTCTGCATTTTTGCCCGAAAATAATGGGAATGCATACCTTTTTGCCATAAAAAGGGAAATTTCTTCATTGTTGCTTTAAAATAAGGGAAATTTCTGACTTTTTGCCGCCAAATAAGGGGAATTTCAGCCTTTTTACCTCAAAATAAAGGGAATTTCTGCATTTTTGCCACAAAATATTAGAAATTTTTGCTTTTTGCCCCAAAATAAAGAAAATTTCTGCCTTTTTTCCCTGAAATAAGTTAAATTTCTGAAATTTTGCCCCAAAATAAGTGAAATTTCTGCAATTTTGCCCCAAAATAAGGGAAATTTATGGAATTTTACTCAAAATAAGTGGAATTTATGAGTTTTGCCCCAAAATAAGGAGAATTTCTGTCTTTTTGCCCCAACATATAGGGAATTTCTGTCTTTTTGCCCCACAACTATGGGAATTTCTGCAATTTTGCTCCAAAATACAGGGAATTTCTGCCTTTTTGCCCGAAAAAAAGGGGAATATATAACTTTTTGTGATAAAAAAGGGAAATTTCTTCATTTTTGCTCCAAAATAAGGGAAATTTCTGCCTATTTGCCTCTAAATAAGTGGAATTTCTGTCTTTTTCCCTCAAAACAAAGGAAATTTCTGTCTTTTTTGCCTCAATATAAGTGGAATTTCTGACTTATTTCCCTGAAATAAGTGAAATTTCTGCAATTTTGCCCCAAAATAAGGGAAATTTCTGACTTTTTGCCCAGAAATATGTGAAATTTCTGCTATTTTTCCCCAAAATATGGTGAATTTCTGCCCTTTTGCCCCAAAATAATGGGAATTTCTGCCTTTTTGCCCCAAAATAAGAAAAATTTTTGCTTTTTTTCTCTGAAATAAGTGAAATTTCTGCAATTTTGCCCTAAAATAAGAAAAATTTCTGCAATTTTTCCCAATAATAAAGGAAATTTCTGCAATTTTGCCCCAAAATACAGGGAATTTCTTCTTTTTTGCCCCAAAATAAAGGAAATTTCAGCCTTTTTACCTAAAAATAAGTGAAATTTCTGCAATTTTGCCCCAAATAAGAAAAATTTCTGCAATTTTGCCCCAAAATAAGGTAAATTCCTGGAATTTTGCCCCAAAATAAAGGAAATTTCTTGAATTTTGCCCCAAAATAAGGGGTATTTCTGATTTTTGCCCCAAATAAAGGGAATTTCTGCCTTTTGCCCCAAATTTAGGGGAATTTCTGCAATTTTGTTCCAAAATACAAGGAATTTCTGCCTTTTTGCCCGAAAATAATGGGAATGCATACCTTTTTGCCATAAAAAGGGAAATTTCTTCATTGTTGCTTTAAAATAAGGGAAATTTCTGCCTTTTTGCCTCTAAATAAGTGGAATTTATGTCTTTTTCCCCAAAAACAAAGGGAATATCTGACTTTTTTGCCCCAAATTAAGGGGAATTTCTGACTTATTACCCTGAAATATGTGAAATTTCTGCAATTTTGCCCCAAAATAAGGGATATTTCTGCCTTTTTGCCCCCAAATAAGGGGAATTTCAGCCTTTTTACCTCAAAATAAGGGGAATTTCTCCCTTTTTGCCCCAAAATAACAAAATTTCTTTTTTTCCCCTGATATAAGTGAAATTTCTGCAATTTTGCCCAAAATAAGTGAAATTTCTCCAATTTTGCCCCAGAATAAAGGAAATTTCTGGAATTTTGCCCCAAAATATGTGGAATTTCTGAGTTTTGCCCCAAAATAAAGAGAATTTCTGTCTTTTTGTCCCAACATATAGGGAATTTCTGCATTTTTGCCCCACAATTAGGGGAATTTTTGCAATTTTGCTCCAAAATACGGGGGATTTCTGACTTTTTGCAAGATAATGAGAAGAATGCATACCTTTTTGCCTTAAAAAAGGGGAATTTCTTCATTTTTGCTTCAAAATAAGGGGAATTTCTGCTTTTTTGCCTCTAAATAAGTGGAATTTCGGTCTTTTTCCCCCAAAACAAAGGGATTTTCTGTCCCTTTTACCCCAAAATAAGAAAAATTTCTGACTTATTACCCTGAAATAAGTGAAATTTCTGCAATTTTGCCCCAAAATAAGGGAAATTTTTGCCTTTATGCCTACAAATAAGGGGAATTTCACCCTTTTTACCTCAAAATAAGGGGAATTTCTGCATTTTTGCCACAAAATATTAGGAATTTCTGCATTTATGCCCCAAAATAAGGAAAATTTCTGCCTTTTTTCCCTGAAGTAAGTGAAATTTCTGCAATTTTGCCCCAAAATAAGTGGAATTTCTGAGTTTTTCTCCAAAATAAGGAGAATTTCTGTATTTTTGCCCCAACATATAGGGAATTTCTGCCTTTTTGCACCACAATTAGGGGAATTTCTGCAATTTTGCTCCAAAATACGGGGAATTTCTGCAATTTTGCTCCAAAATATGGGGAATTTCTGCCATTTTGCCTGAAAATAAGTGGAATGCATAACTTTTTTCCATAAAAAAGGGAAATTTCTTCATTTATGCTCCAAAATAAGGGGAATTTCTGACTTTTTGCTTCTCAGTAAGTGGAATGTCTGTTTTTTCCCCCAAAACAAAGAGAATTTCTGTCTTTTTTGCCCCAAAATAATGGGAATTTCTGACTTATTTCCATGAAATAAGTGAAATTTCTGCAATTTTGCCCCAAAATAAGGGAAATTTCTGACTTTTTGTCCTGAAATATGTGAAATTCCTGCAATTTTACCTCAAAATAAAGTGAATTTCTGCTTTTTTGCCCCAAAATAATGGGAATTTCTGCCTTTTTGCCCCAAAATAAAAAAAATTCTTGCTTTTTTTCTCTGAAATAAGTGAAATTTCTGCAATTTTGCCCTAAAATAAGAAAAATTTCTGCAATTTTTCCCAATAATAAAGGAAATTTCTGCAATTTTCCCCAAAATACAGGGAATTTCTTACTTTTTGACCCAAAATAAAGGAAATTTCAGCCTTTTTACCTAAAAATAAGTGAAATTTCTGCAATTTTGCCCCAAATAAGAAAAATTTCTGCAATTTTGCCCCAAAATAAGGTAAATTCCTGGAATTTTGCCCCAAAATAAAGGAAATTTCTTGAATTTTGCCCCAAAATAAGGGGTATTTCTGATTATTGCCCCAAATAAAGGGAATTTCTGCCTTTTGCCCCAAATTTAGGGGAATTTCTGCAATTTTGCTCAAAAATACGGGGAATTTCTGCCTTTTTGCCCGAAAATAATGGGAATGCATACCTTTTTGCCATAAAAAGGGAAATTTCTTCATTGTTGCTTTAAAATAAGGGAAATTTCTGCCTTTTTGCCTCTAAATAAGTGGAATTTATGTCTTTTTCCCCAAAAACAAGGGGAATATCTGTCTTTTTTGCCACAAATTAAGGGGAATTTCTGACTTATTACCCTGAAATAAGTGAAATTGCTGCAATTTTGCCCCAAAATAAGGGATATTTCTGCCTTTTTGCCCCCAAATAAGGGGTATTTCAGCCTTTTTACCTCAAAATAAGGGGAATTTCTCCCTTTTTGCCCCAAATAACAAAATTTTTTTTCCCCTGAAATAAGTAAAATTTCTGCAATTTTGCCCAAAATAAGTGAAATTTCTCCAATTTTGCCCCAGAATAAAGGAAATTTCTGGAATTTTGCCCCAAAATAAGTGGAATTTTTGAGTTTTTCTCCAAAATAAGGAGAATTTCTGTCTTTTTGCCCCAACATATAGGGAATTTCTGCCTTTTTGCACCACAATTAGGGGAATTTCTGCAATTTTGCTCCAAAATACGGGGAATTTCTGCAATTTTGCTCCAAAATATGGGGAATTTCTGCCATTTTGCCTGAAAATAAGTGGAATGCATAACTTTTTTCCATAAAAAAGGGAAATTTCTTCATTTATGCTCCAAAATAAGGGGAATTTCTGAATTTTGCTTCTCAGTAAGTGGAATGTCTGTTTTTTCCCCCAAAACAAAGAGAATTTCTGTCTTTTTTGCCCCAAAATAATGGGAATTTCTGACTTATTACCATGAAATAAGTGAAATTTCTGCAATTTTGCCCCAAAATAAGGGAAATTTCTGCCTTTTTGTCCTGAAATATGTGAAATTTCTGCAATTTTACCTCAAAATAAAGTGAATTTCTGCTTTTTTGCCCCAAAATAATGGGAATTTCTGCCTTTTTGCCCCAAAATAAGAAAAACTTTTGCTTTTTTTCTCTGAAATAAGTAAAATTTCTGCAATTTTGCCCTAAAATAAGGGAAATTTTTGCAATTCTTTTACATAATAAGAAAAATTTCTGCAATTTTGCCCCAAAATAAGGGGAATTTCTTCCTTTTTGCCCCAAAACAAAGGAAATTTCAGCCTTTTTACCTGAAAATAAGTGAAATTTCTGCAATTTTGCCCCAAATAAGGGAAATTTCTGCAATTTTGCCCCAAAATAAGGTAAATTCCTGCAATTTTGCCCCAAAATAAAGGAAATTTCTGGAATTTTGCCCCAAAATAATGGGAGTTTCTGATTTTTGCCCCAAAATAAACGGAATTTCTGCCTTTTGCCGAAAAATAAGGGGAATTTCTGCATTTTTGCTCCAAAATACGGGGAATATCTGCCTTTTTGCCCGAAAATAATGGGAATGCATACCTTTTGCCATAAAAGTGAAATTTCTTCATTTTTGCTCCCAAATAAAGGGAATTTCTTCCTTTTTGCCTCTATATAAGTGGAATTTCTGTCTTTTTCCCCTAAAACAAAGGGAGTTTCTGTCTTTTTTGCCTCAAAATAAGGGGAATTTCTGACTTATTACCCTGAAATAAGTGAAATTTCTGCAATTTCGCCCCAAAATAAGGGAAATGTCTGCAATTTTGCCACAATATAAAGGAAATTTCTGCAATTTTGCCTCAAAATAAGGGGAATATCTGACTGTTTGCTCCCGAAAAAGGAGATTTTCTGTCTTTTTGCCCCAAAATAAGGAGAATTCCTGCATTTTTGCCCGCAAATTGAGAGAATTTCTGCAATTTTGCTTCAAAATACGGGGAATTTCTGCTTTTTATCCCGAAAGTAAGGGGAATGTATAACTTTTGCCACAAAAAAGGGAAATTTCTTCATTTTTGCCCCAAAATTAGAGCAATTTCTGCCTTTTTACCTCAAAACAAGTGAAATTTCTGCCTTTTTACCCAAAAATAAACGGAATTTCTGTCATTTTGCCCCAAAATATATAAAATTTTTAAATTATGCCCTGAAATATGTGAAATTTCTGCAATTTTGCCACAAAATAAGGGGAATTTCTGTCTCTTTGCCCCAAAATAAGGGAAATTTCTGCCTTTTTGCCCCCAAATAAGGGGAATTTCAGCATTTTTAACTCAAAATAAGGGGAATTTCTGCATTTTTGCCCCAAAATAAGAAAAATTTCTGCATTTTTTCCTTAAAATAAGTGAAATTTCTGCAATTTTGCCGCAAAATAAGTGAAATTTCTGCAATTTTGCCCCAAAATAAGGGAAATTTCTAGAATTTTGCCCCAAAATAAAAGGAATTTCTGAGTTTTGCCCCAAAATAAAGAAAATTTCTGTCTTTTTGCCCCAACATATAGGGAATTTCTGCCTTTTTGCCCCACAATTAGGAAAATTTCTGCAATTTTGCTCCAAAATACAGGGAATTTCTGCCTTTTTGCCCGAAAATAAGGGGAATGCATAACCTTTTGCCATAAACGAGGAAAATTTCTTCATTTTTGCTCCAAAATAAGAAGAATTTCTGCTTTTTTGCCTCTAAATAAGTGGAATTTCTGTCTTTTTTCCCCCAAAAAAAAGGGAATTTCTGTATTTTGCCCCAAAATAAGGGGAATTTCTGACTTATTACCCTGAAATAAGTGAAATTTCTGCAATTTTGCCCCAAAATAAGGGAAATTTCTGCCTTTTTGCCCTGAAATATGTGAAATTTCTGCAATTTTACCCCAAAATAAAGTGAATTTCTGCCTTTTTGCCCCAAAATAATGGGAATTTCTGCCTTTTTGCCTCAAAAAGAGAAAAATTTTTGCTTTTTTTCTCTGAAATAAGTGAAATTGCTGCAATTTTGCCCTAAAATAAAAAAAATTTCTGCAATTTTTCCAATAATAAGGGAAATTTCTGAAATTTTACCCCAAAATAAGGGGAATTTCTCCCTTTTGGCTCCAAAATAAAGGAAATTTCAGCCTTTTTACCTGAAAATAAGTGAAATTTCTGCAATTTTGCCCCAAATAAGAAAAATTTCTTCAATTTTGCCCCAAAATAAGGTAAATTCCTGCAATTTTGCGCCAAAATAAAGGAAATTTCTTGAATTTTGCCCCAAAATAAAAGGAATTTATGATTTTTGCCCCAAAATAAAGAAAATTTCTTCCTTTTGCCCAAATTTAGTGGAATTTCTGCAATTTTGCTCCAAAATACGGGGAATCTGCCTTTTTGCCCGAAAATAATGGGAATGCATACCTTTTTGCCATAAAAAGGGAAATTTCTTCATTTTTGCTCCAAAATAAGGGGAATTTCTGCCTTCTTGCCTCTAAATAAGTGGAATTTCTTCTTTTTCCCCCAAAACAAAGAGAATTTCTGTCTTTTTTGCCACAAATTAAGGGGAATTTCTGACTTATTACCCTGTAATAAGTGAAATTTCTGCAATTTTGCCTCAAAATAAGGGATATTTCTGCCTTTTTGCCCCCAAATAAGGGGAATTTCAGCCTTTTTACCTCAAAATAAGGGGAATTTTTGCCTTTTTGCCCCAAAATAACAAAATTCTTTTTTTTCCAGAAATAAGTGAAATTTCTGCAATTTTGCCCAAAATAAGTGAAATTTCTGCAATTTTGCCCCAAAATAAGGGAAATTTCTGGAATTTTGCCCCAAAATAAGTGGAATTTCTGAGTTTTGCCCCAAAATAAGGAGAATTTCTGTCTTTTGCCCCAACATATAGGGAATTTCTGCATTTTTGCCCCACAATTAGGGGAATTTTTGCAATTTTGCTCCAAAATACGGGGAATTTCTGCCTTTTTGCCCGAAAATAAGAAGAATGCATAACTTTTTCCTTAAAAAAGGGAAATTTCTTC
This sequence comes from Micromys minutus, assembly GCF_963924665.1. Lineage (NCBI taxonomy): Eukaryota > Metazoa > Chordata > Mammalia > Rodentia > Muridae > Micromys > Micromys minutus. The sequence continues at coordinate 1,906,809 of NW_027667727.1, forward strand.
ATTTTTGCTTCAAAATAAGGGGAATTTCTGCTTTTTTGCCTCTAAATAAGTGGAATTTCTGTTTTTTTTCCCCAAAACAAAGGGATTTTCTTTTTTGCCCCAAAATAAGAAAAATTTCTGACTTATTACTCTGAAATAAGTGAAGGTTCTGCAATTTTGCCCCAAAATAAGGGAAATTTTTGCCTTTTTGCCCACAAATAAGGGGAATTTCACCCTTTTTACCTCAAAATAAGGGGAATTTCTGCATTTTTGCCACAAAATATTAGGAATTTCTGCCTTTTTTCCCTGAAATAAGTGAAATTTCTGCAATTTTGCCCCAAAATAAGTGAAATTTCTGCAATTTTGCCCCAAAATAAGGGAAATTTCTGACTTTTTGCCCAGAAATATGTGAAATTTCTGCAATTTTACCCCAAAATAAGGTGAATTTCTGCCTTTTTGCCCCAAAATAATGGGAATTTCTGCCTTTTTGCCCCGAAATAAAAAAAAATTCTTGCTTTCTTTCTCTGAAATAAGTGAAATTTCTGCAATTTTGCCCTAAAATAAGAAAAATTTCTGCAATTTTTCCCAATAATAAAGGAAATTTCTGCAATTTTGCCCCAAAATACAGGGAATTTCTTCCTTTTTGCCCCAAAATAAAGGAAATTTCAGCCTTTTTACCTAAAAATAAGTGAAATTTCTGCAATTTTGCCCCAAATAAGAAAAATTTCTGCAATTTTGCCCCAAAATAAGGTAAATTCCTGGAATTTTGCCCCAAAATAAAGGAAATTTCTTGAATTTTGCCCCAAAATAAGGGGTATTTCTGATTTTTGCCCCAAATAAAGGGAATTTCTGCCTTTTGCCCCAAATTTAGGGGAATTTCTGCAATTTTGCTCCAAAATACGGGGAATTTCTGCCTTTTTGCCCGAAAATAATGGGAATGCATACCTTTTTGCCATAAAAAGGGAAATTTCTTCATTGTTGCTTTAAAATAAGGGAAATTTCTGCCTTTTTGCCTCTAAATAAGTGGAATTTATGTCTTTTTCCCCAAAAACAAAGGGAATATCTGACTTTTTTGCCACAAATTAAGGGGAATTTCTGACTTATTACCCTGAAATAAGTGAAATTGCTGCAATTTTGCCCCAAAATAAGGGATATTTCTGCCTTTTTGCCCCCAAATAAGGGGTATTTCAGCCTTTTTACCTCAAAATATTGGGAATTTCTCCCTTTTTGCCCCAAATAACAAAATTTTTTTCCCCTGAAATAAGTAAAATTTCTGCAATTTTGCCCAAAATAAGTGAAATTTCTCCAATTTTGCCCCAGAATAAAGGAAATTTCTGGAATTTTGCCCCAAAATAAGTGGAATTTCTGAGTTTTGCCCCAAAATAAAGAAAATTTCTGTCTTTTTGCCCCAACATATAGGAAATTTCTGCATTTTTGCCCCACAATTAGGGGAATTTTTGCAATTTTGCTCCAAAATATGGGGAATTTCTGCCTTTTTGAAAGATAATGAGAAGAATGCATACCTTTTTGCCTTAAAAAGGGGAAATTTCTTCATTTTTGCTTCAAAATAAGGGGAATTTCTGCTTTTTTGCCTCTAAATAAGTGGAATTTCTGTCTTTTTCCCCCAAAACAAAGGGATTTTCTGTCTTTTTTGCCCCAAAATAAGAAAAATTTCTGACTTATTACCCTGAAATAAGTGAAATTTCTGCAATTTTGCCCCAAAATAAGGGAAATTTTTGCCATTTTGCCCACAAATAAGGGGAATTTCACCCTTTTTACATCAAAATAAGGGGAATTTCTGCATTTTTGCAACAAAATATTAGGAATTTCTGCATTTATGCCCCAAAATAAGGAAAATTTCTGCCTTTTTTCCCTGAAGTAAGTGAAATTCCTGCAATTTTGCCCCAAAATATAGGAAATTTCTGGAATTTTGCCCCACAATAAGGGGAATTTCTGATTTTTGCTCCAAATAAAGGGAATTTCTGCCTTTTGCCCCAAATTTAGGGCAATTTCTGCAATTTTGCTCCAAAATACCGGGAATTTCTGCATTTTTGCCCGAAAATAATGGGAATGCATACCTTTTTGCCATAAAAAGGGAAATTTCTTCATTGTTGCTTTAAAATAAGGGAAATTTCTGACTTTTTGCCGCCAAATAAGGGGAATTTCAGCCTTTTTACCTCAAAATAAAGGGAATTTCTGCATTTTTGCCACAAAATATTAGAAATTTTTGCTTTTTGCCCCAAAATAAAGAAAATTTCTGCCTTTTTTCCCTGAAATAAGTTAAATTTCTGAAATTTTGCCCCAAAATAAGTGAAATTTCTGCAATTTTGCCCCAAAATAAGGGAAATTTATGGAATTTTACTCAAAATAAGTGGAATTTATGAGTTTTGCCCCAAAATAAGGAGAATTTCTGTCTTTTTGCCCCAACATATAGGGAATTTCTGTCTTTTTGCCCCACAACTATGGGAATTTCTGCAATTTTGCTCCAAAATACAGGGAATTTCTGCCTTTTTGCCCGAAAAAAAGGGGAATATATAACTTTTTGTGATAAAAAAGGGAAATTTCTTCATTTTTGCTCCAAAATAAGGGAAATTTCTGCCTATTTGCCTCTAAATAGGTGGAATTTCTGTCTTTTTCCCTCAAAACAAAGGAAATTTCTGTCTTTTTTGCCTCAATATAAGTGGAATTTCTGACTTATTTCCCTGAAATAAGTGAAATTTCTGCAATTTTGCCCCAAAATAAGGGAAATTTCTGACTTTTTGCCCAGAAATATGTGAAATTTCTGCTATTTTTCCCCAAAATATTGTGAATTTCTGCCCTTTTGCCCCAAAATAATGGGAATTTCTGCCTTTTTGCCCCAAAGTAAGAAATATTTTTGCTTTTTTTCTCTGAAATAAGTGAAATTTCTGCAATTTTGCCCTAAAATAAGAAAAATTTCTGCAATTTTTCCCAATAATAAAGGAAATTTCTGCAATTTTGCCCCAAAATACAGGGAATTTCTTCTTTTTTGCCCCAAAATAAAAGAAATTTCAGCCTTTTTACCTAAAAATAAGTGAAATTTCTGCAATTTTGCCCCAAATAAGAAAAATTTCTGCAATTTTGCCCCAAAATAAGGTAAATTCCTGCAATTTTGCCCCAAAATAAAGGAAATTTCTTGAATTTTGCCCCAAAATAAGGGGTATTTCTGATTTTTGCCCCAAATAAAGGGAATTTCTGCCTTTTGCCCCAAATTTAGGGGAATTTCTGCAATTTTGTTCCAAAATACAAGGAATTTCTGCCTTTTTGCCCGAAAATAATGGCAATGCATACCTTTTTGCCATAAAAAGGGAAATTTCTTCATTGTTGCTTTAAAATAAGGGAAATTTCTGCCTTTTTGCCTCTAAATAAGTGGAATTTATGTCTTTTTCCCAAAAAACAAAGGGAATATCTGTCTTTTTTGCCCCAAATTTAGGGGAATTTCTGACTTATTACCCTGAAATATGTGAAATTTCTGCAATTTTGCCCCAAAATAAGGGATATTTCTGCCTTTTTGCCCCCAAATAAGGGGAATTCCAGCCTTTTTACCTCAAAATAAGGGGAATTTCTCCCTTTTTGCCCCAAAATAACAAAATTTCTTTTTTTCCCCTGATATAAGTGAAATTTCTGCAATTTTGCCCAAAATAAGTGAAATTTCTCCAATTTTGCCCCAGAATAAAGGAAATTTCTGGAATTTTGCCCCAAAATATGTGGAATTTCTGAGTTTTGCCCCAAAATAAAGAGAATTTCTGTCTTTTTGTCCCAACATATAGGGAATTTCTGCATTTTTGCCCCACAATTAGGGGAATTTTTGCAATTTTGCTCCAAAATACGGGGGATTTCTGACTTTTTGCAAGATAATGAGAAGAATGCATACCTTTTTGCCTTAAAAAAGGGGAATTTCTTCATTTTTGCTTCAAAATAAGGGGAATTTCTGCTTTTTTGCCTCTAAATAAGTGGAATTTCGGTCTTTTTCCCCCAAAACAAAGGGATTTTCTGTCCCTTTTACCCCAAAATAAGAAAAATTTCTGACTTATTACCCTGAAATAAGTGAAATTTCTGCAATTTTGCCCCAAAATAAGGGAAATTTTTGCCTTTATGCCTACAAATAAGGGGAATTTCACCCTTTTTACCTCAAAATAAGGGGAATTTCTGCATTTTTGCCACAAAATATTAGGAATTTCTGCATTTATGCCCCAAAATAAGGAAAATTTCTGCCTTTTTTCCCTGAAGTAAGTGAAATTTCTGCAATTTTGCCCCAAAATAAGTGGAATTTCTGAGTTTTTCTCCAAAATAAGGAGAATTTCTGTATTTTTGCCCCAACATATAGGGAATTTCTGCTTTTTTGCACCACAATTAGGGGAATTTCTGCAATTTTGCTCCAAAATACGGGGAATTTCTGCAATTTTGCTCCAAAATATGGGGAATTTCTGCCATTTTGCCTGAAAATAAGTGGAATGCATAACTTTTTTCCATAAAAAAGGGAAATTTCTTCATTTATGCTCCAAAATAAGGGGAATTTCTGACTTTTTGCTTCTCAGTAAGTGGAATGTCTGTTTTTTCCCCCAAAACAAAGAGAATTTCTGTCTTTTTTGCCCCAAAATAATGGGAATTTCTGACTTATTACCATGAAATAAGTGAAATTTCTGCAATTTTGCCCCAAAATAAGGGAAATTTCTGACTTTTTGTCCTGAAATATGTGAAATTCCTGCAATTTTACCTCAAAATAAAGTGAATTTCTGCTTTTTTGCCCCAAAATAATGGGAATTTCTGCCTTTTTGCCCCAAAATAAAAAAAATTCTTGCTTTTTTTCTCTGAAATAAGTGAAATTTCTGCAATTTTGCCCTAAAATAAGAAAAATTTCTGCAATTTTTCCCAATAATAAAGGAAATTTCTGCAATTTTCCCCAAAATACAGGGAATTTCTTACTTTTTGACCCAAAATAAAGGAAATTTCAGCCTTTTTACCTAAAAATAAGTGAAATTTCTGCAATTTTGCCCCAAATAAAAAAAATTTCTGCAATTTTGCCCCAAAATAAGGTAAATTCCTGGAATTTTGCCCCAAAATAAAGGAAATTTCTTGAATTTTGCCCCAAAATAAGGGGTATTTCTGATTATTGCCCCAAATAAAGGGAATTTCTGCCTTTTGCCCCAAATTTAGGGGAATTTCTGCAATTTTGCTCAAAAATACGGGGAATTTCTGCCTTTTTGCCCGAAAATAATGGGAATGCATACCTTTTTGCCATAAAAAGGGAAATTTCTTCATTGTTGCTTTAAAATAAGGGAAATTTCTGCCTTTTTGCCTCTAAATAAGTGGAATTTATGTCTTTTTCCCCAAAAACAAGGGGAATATCTGTCTTTTTTGCCACAAATTAAGGGGAATTTCTGACTTATTACCCTGAAATAAGTGAAATTGCTGCAATTTTGCTCCAAAATAAGGGATATTTCTGCCTTTTTGCCCCCAAATAAGGGGTATTTCAGCCTTTTTACCCCAAAATAAGGGAAATTTCTGCCTTTTTGTCCTGAAATATGTGAAATTTCTGCAATTTTACCTCAAAATAAAGTGAATTTCTGCTTTTTTGCCCCAAAATAATGGGAATTTCTGCCTTTTTGCCCCAAAATAAGAAAAACTTTTGCTTTTTTTCTCTGAAATAAGTAAAATTTCTGCAATTTTGCCCTAAAATAAGGGAAATTTTTGCAATTCTTTTACATAATAAGAAAAATTTCTGCAATTTTGCCCCAAAATAAGGGGAATTTCTTCCTTTTTGCCCCAAAACAAAGGAAATTTCAGCCTTTTTACCTGAAAATAAGTGAAATTTCTGCAATTTTGCCCCAAATAAGGGAAATTTCTGCAATTTTGCCCCAAAATAAGGTAAATTCCTGCAATTTTGCCCCAAAATAAAGGAAATTTCTGGAATTTTGCCCAAAATAATGGGAGTTTCTGATTTTTGCCCCAAAATAAACGGAATTTCTGCCTTTTGCCGAAAAATAAGGGGAATTTCTGCATTTTTGCTCCAAAATACGGGGAATATCTGCCTTTTTGCCCGAAAATAATGGGAATGCATACCTTTTGCCATAAAAGTGAAATTTCTTCATTTTTGCTCCCAAATAAAGGGAATTTCTTCCTTTTTGCCTCTATATAAGTGGAATTTCTGTCTTTTTCCCCTAAAACAAAGGGAGTTTCTGTCTTTTTTGCCTCAAAATAAGGGGAATTTCTGACTTATTACCCTGAAATAAGTGAAATTTCTGCAATTTCGCCCCAAAATAAGGGAAATGTCTGCAATTTTGCCACAATATAAAGGAAATTTCTGCAATTTTGCCTCAAAATAAGGGGAATATCTGACTGTTTGCTCCCGAAAAAGGAGATTTTCTGTCTTTTTACCCCAAAATAAGGAGAATTTCTGCATTTTTGCCCGCAAATTGAGAGAATTTCTGCAATTTTGCTTCAAAATACGGGGAATTTCTGCTTTTTATCCCGAAAGTAAGGGGAATGTATAACTTTTGCCACAAAAAAGGGAAATTTCTTCATTTTTGCCCCAAAATTAGAGCAATTTCTGCCTTTTTACCTCAAAATAAGTGAAATTTCTGCCTTTTTACCCAAAAATAAACGGAATTTCTGTCATTTTGCCCCAAAATATAAGAAATTTTTAAATTATGCCCTGAAATATGTGAAATTTCTGCAATTTTGCCACAAAATAAGGGGAATTTCTGTCTCTTTGCCCCAAAATAAGGGAAATTTCTGCCTTTTTGCCCCCAAATAAGGGGAATTTCAGCATTTTTAACTCAAAATAAGGGGAATTTCTGCATTTTTGCCCCAAAATAAGAAAAATTTCTGCATTTTTTCCTTAAAATAAGTGAAATTTCTGCAATTTTGCCACAAAATAAGTGAAATTTCTGCAATTTTGCCTCAAAATAAGGGAAATTTCTAGAATTTTGCCCCAAAATAAAAGGAATTTCTGAGTTTTGCCCCAAAATAAAGAAAATTTCTGTCTTTTTGCCCCAACATATAGGGAATTTCTGCCTTTTTGCCCCACAATTATGGGAATTTCTGCAATTTTGCTCCAAAATACAGGGAATTTCTGCCTTTTTGCCCGAAAATAAGGGGAATGCATAACCTTTTGCCATAAACGAGGAAAATTTCTTCATTTTTGCTCCAAAATAAGAAGAATTTCTGCTTTTTTGCCTCTAAATAAGTGGAATTTCTGTCTTTTTTCCCCCCAAAAAAAGGGAATTTCTGTATTTTGCCCCAAAATAAGGGGAATTTCTGACTTATTACCCTGAAATAAGTGAAATTTCTGCAATTTTGCCCCAAAATAAGGGAAATTTCTGCCTTTTTGCCCTGAAATATGTGAAATTTCTGCAATTTTACCCCAAAATAAAGTGAATTTCTGCCTTTTTGCCCCAAAATAATGGGAATTTCTGCCTTTTTGCCTCAAAAAGAGAAAATTTTTTGCTTTTTTTCTCTGAAATAAGTGAAATTGCTGCAATTTTGCCCTAAAATAAAAAAAATTTCTGCAATTTTTCCAATAATAAGGGAAATTTCTGAAATTTTACCCCAAAATAAGGGGAATTTCTCCCTTTTGGCTCCAAAATAAAGGAAATTTCAGCCTTTTTACCTGAAAATAAGTGAAATTTCTGCAATTTTGCCCCAAATAAGAAAAATTTTTTCAATTTTGCCCCAAAATAAGGTAAATTCCTGCAATTTTGCGCCAAAATAAAGGAAATTTCTTGAATTTTGCCCCAAAATAAAAGGAATTTATGATTTTTGCCCCAAAATAAAGAAAATTTCTTCCTTTTGCCCAAATTTAGTGGAATTTCTGCAATTTTGCTCCAAAATACGGGGAATCTGCCTTTTTGCCCGAAAATAATGGGAATGCATACCTTTTTGCCATAAAAAGGGAAATTTCTTCATTTTTGCTCCAAAATAAGGGGAATTTCTGCCTTCTTGCCTCTAAATAAGTGGAATTTCTTCTTTTTCCCCCCAAACAAAGAGAATTTCTGTCTTTTTTGCCACAAATTAAGGGGAATTTCTGACTTATTACCCTGTAATAAGTGAAATTTCTGCAATTTTGCCTCAAAATAAGGGATATTTCTGCCTTTTTGCCCCCAAATAAGGGGAATTTCAGCCTTTTTACCTCAAAATAAGGGGAATTTTTGCCTTTTTGCCCCAAAATAACAAAATTCCTTTTTTTCCTGAAATAAGTGAAATTTCTGCAATTTTGCCCAAAATAAGTGAAATTTCTGCAATTTTGCCCCAGAATAAGGGAAATTTCTGGAATTTTGCCCCAAAATAAGTGGAATTTCTGAGTTTTGCCCCAAAATAAGGAGAATTTCTGTCTTTTGCCCCAACATATAGGGAATTTCTGCATTTTTGCCCCACAATTAGGGGAATTTTTGCAATTTTGCTCCAAAATACGGGGAATTTCTGCCTTTTTGCACGAAAATAAGAAGAATGCATAACTTTTTCCTTAAAAAAGGGAAATTTCTTCATTTTTGCTTCAAAATAAGGGGAATTTCTGCTTTTTTGCCTCTAAATAAGTGGAATTTCTGTTTTTTTTCCCCAAAACAAAGGGATTTTCTTTTTTGCCCCATAATAAGAAAAATTTCTGACTTATTACTCTGAAATAAGTGAAGGTTCTGCAATTTTGCCCCAAAATAAGGGAAATTTTTGCCTTTTTGCCCACAAATAAGGGGAATTTCACCCTTTTTACCTCAAAATAAGGGGAATTTCTGCATTTTTGCCACAAAATATTAGGAATTTCTGCCTTTTTTCCCTGAAATAAGTGAAATTTCTGCAATTTTGCCCCAAAATAAGTGGAATTTCTGAGTTTTGCCCCAAAATAAGGAGAATTTCTGTGTTTTTGCCCCAACATATAGGGAATTTCTGCCTTTTTGCACCACAATTAGGGGAATTTCTGCAATTTTGCTCCAAAATACGGGGAATTTCTGCCTTTTTGCACGAAAATAAGGGGAATGCATAACTTTTTGCCTTAAAAAAGGGAAATTTCTTCATTTTTGCTCCAAAATAAGTGGAATTTCTGCTTTTTTGCCTCTAAATAAGTGGAATTTCTGTTTTTCCTCTAAAACAAAGGGAATTTCTGTCTTTTTGCCTCAAAATCAAGAAATTTTCTGACTTATTACCCTGAAATAATTGAAATTTCTGCAATTTTGCCCCAAAATAATGGAAATTTCTGCCTTTTTTCCCGCAAATTAGAGGAATTTCAGCCTTTTCACTTCAAAATAAGGGGAATTTCTGCATTTTTGCCACAAAGTATTAGGAATTTCTGGCTTTTTGCTCCAAAATAAGGAAAATTTCTGCCTTTTTTCCCTGAAATAAATGAAATTTCTGCAATTTTGCCCTAAAATAAGTGAAATTTCTGCAATTTTGTCCCAAAATAAGGGGAATTTCTGGAATTTTGCCCCAAAATAAGTGGAATTTCTGAGTTTTGCCCCAAAATAAGGGGAATTTCTGTCTTTTTGCCCCAACATATAGAGAATATCTGCATTTTTGCCCCACAACTAGGGGAATTTCTGCAATTTTGATCCAAAATACGGGGAATTTCTGACTTTTGCCCGAAAAAAAGGGGAATGCATAACTTTTTGCCATAAAAAAGGAAAATTTCTTTATTTTTGCTCCAAAATAAGGGAAATTTCTTCCTATTTGCCTCTAAATAAGTGGAATTTCTGTATTTTTCCCTCAAAACAAAGGGAATTTCTGTTTTTTTTGCCTCAATATAAGTGGAATTTCTGACTTATTTCCCTGAAATAAGTGAAATTTCTGCAATTTTGCCCCAAAATAAGGGAAATTTCTGACTTTTTGCCCAGAAATGTGTGAAATTTCTGCAATTTTACCCCAAAATAATGTGAATATCTGCCTTTTTGCCCCAAAATAATAGGAATTTCTGCCTTTTTGCCCCAAAATAAAAAATATTCTTTCTTTTTTTCTCTGAAATAAGTGAAATTTCTGCAATTTTGCCCTAAAATAAGAAAAATTTCTGCAATTTTTCCCAATAATAAAGGAAATTTCTGCAATTTTGCCCCAAAATACAGGGAATTTCTTCTTTTTTGCCCCAAAATAAAGGAAATTTCAGCCTTTTTACCTAAAAATAAGTGAAATTTCTGCAATTTTGCCCCAAATAAGAAAAATTTCTGCAATTTTGCCCCAAAATAAGGTAAATTCCTGCAATTTTGCCACAAAATAAAGGAAATTTCTTGAATTTTGCCCCAAAATAAGGGGTATTTCTGATTTTTCCCCCAAATAAAGGGAATTTCTGCCTTTTGCCCCAAATTTAGGGGAATTTCTGCAATTTTGCTCCAAAATACGGGGAATTTCTGCATTTTTGCCTGAAAATAATGGGAATGCGTACCTTTTTGCCATAAAAAGGGAAATTTCTTCATTGTTGCTTTAAAATAAGGGAAATTTCTGCCGTTTTGCCTCTAAATAAGTGGAATTTATGTTTTTTTCCCCAAAAACAAAGGGAATATCTGTCTTTTTTGCCACAAATTAAGGAGAATTTCTGACTTATTACCCTGAAATAAGTGAAATTGCTGCAATTTTGCCCCAAAATAAGGGTTATTTCTGCCTTTATGCCCCCAAATAAGGGGTATTTCAGCCTTTTTACCTCAAAATAAGGGGAATTTCTCCCTTTTTGCCCCAAATAACAAAATTTCTTTTTTTTCCCCTGAAATAAGTAAAATTTCTGCAATTTTGCCCAAAATAAGTGAAATTTCTCCAATTTTGCCCCAGAATAAAGGAAATTTCTGGAATTTTGCCCCAAAATATGTGGAATTTCTGAGTTTTGCCCCAAAATAAAGAAAATTTCTGTCTTTTTGTCCCAACATATAGGGAATTTCTGCATTTTTGCCCCACAATTAGGGAAATTTTTGCAATTTTGCTCCAAAATATGGGGAATTTCTGCCTTTTTGCAAGATAATGAGAAGAATGCATACCTTTTTGCCTTAAAAAAGGGAAATTTCTTCATTTTTGCTTCAAAATAAGGGGAATTTCTGCTTTTTTGCCTCTAAATAAGTGGAATTTCTGTCTTTTTCCCCCAAAACAAAGGGATTTTCTGTCTTTTTTGCCCCAAAATAAGAAAAATTTCTGACTTATTACCCTGAAATAAGTGAAATTTCTGCAATTTTGCCCCAAAATAAGGGAAATTTTTGCCTTTTTGCCCACAAATAAGGGGAATTTCACCCTTTTTACCTCAAAATAAGGGGAATTTCTGCATTTTTGCAACAAAATATTAGGAATTTCTGCATTTATGCCCCAAAATAAGGAAAATTTCTGCCTTTTTTCCCTGAAGTAAGTGAAATTCCTGCAATTTTGCCCCAAAATAAAGGAAATTTCTGGAATTTTGCCCCACAATAAGGGGAATATCTGATTTTTGCCCCAAATAAAGGGAATTTCTGCCTTTTGCCCCAAATTTAGGGCAATTTCTGCAATTTTGCTCCAAAATACCGGGAATTTCTGCATTTTTGCCCGAAAATAATGGGAATGCATACCTTTTTGCCATAAAAAGGGAAATTTCTTCATTGTTGCTTTAAAATAAGGGAAATTTCTGACTTTTTGCTGTCAAATAAGGGGAATTTCAGCCTTTTTACCTCAAAATAAGGGGAATTTCTGCATTTTTGCCACAAAATATTAGAAATTTTTGCTTTTTGCCCCAAAATAAAGAAAATTTCTGCCTTTTTTTCCTGAAATAAGTTAAATTTCTGAAATTTTGCCCCAAAATAAGTGAAATTTCTGCAATTTTGCCCCAAAATAAGGGAAATTTCTGGAATTTTACCCCAAAATAAGTGGAAATTATGAGTTTTGCCCCAAAATAAGGAGAATTTCTGTCTTTTTGCCCCAACATATAGGGAATTTCTGTCTTTTTGCCCCACAACTAGGGGAATTTCTGCAATTTTGCTCCAAAATACAGAGAATTTCTGCCTTTTTGCCCGGAAAAAAGGGGAATGCATAACGTTTTGCGATAAAAAAGGGAAATTTCTTCATTTTTGCTCCAAAATAAGGGAAATTTCTGCCTATTTGCCTCTAAATAAGTGGAATTTCTGTCTTTTTCCCTCAAAACAAAGGGAATTTCTGTCTTTTTTGCCTCAATATAAGTGGAATTTCTGACTTATTTCCCTGAAATAAGTGAAATTTCTGCAATTTTGCCCCAAAATAAGGGAAATTTCTGACTTTTTGCCCAGAAATATGTGAAATTTCTGCAATTTTTCTCCAAAATATGGTGAATTTCTGCCCTTTTGCCCCAAAATAAGGGAAATTTCTGACTTTTTGCCCAGAAATATGTGATATTTCTGCTATTTTTCCCCAAAATATGGTGAATTTCTGCCCTTTTGCCCCAAAATAATGGGAATTTCTGCCTTTTTGCCCCAAAATAAGAAAAATTTTTGCTTTTTTCTCTGAAATAAGTGAAATTTCTGCAATTTTGCCCTAAAATAAGAAAAATTTCTGCAATTTTTCCCAATAATAAAGGAAATTTCTGCAATTTTGCCCCAAAATACAGGGAATTTCTTCCTTTTTGCCCCAAAATAAAGGAAATTTCAGCCTTTTTACCTAAAAATAAGTGAAATTTCTGCAATTTTGCCCCAAATAAGAAAATTTTCTGCAATTTTGCCCCAAAATAAGGTAAATTCCTGCAATTTTGCCCCAAAATAAAGGAAATTTCTTGAATTTTGCCCCAAAATAAGGGGTATTTCTGATTTTTGCCCCAAATAAAGGGAATTTCTGCCTTTTGCCCCAAATTTAGGGGAATTTCTGCAATTTTGCTCCAAAATACGGGGAATTTCTGCCTTTTTGCCCGAAAATAATGGGAATGCATACCTTTTTGCCATAAAAAAGGGAAATTTCTTCATTTTTGCTCCAAAATAAGGGAAATTTCTGCCTTTTTGCCTCTAAATAAGTGGAATTTCTGTCTTTATCCCTCAAAACAAAGGGAATTTCTGTCTTTTTTGCCTCAATATAAGTGGAATTTCTGACTTATTTCCCTGAAATAAGTTAAATTTCTGCAATTTTGCACCAAAATAAGGGAAATTTCTGACTTTTTGCCCAGAATATGTGAAATTTCTGCAATGTTACCCCAAAATAAGGTGAATTTCTGCCTTTTTGCCCCAAAATAAAGGATATTTCAGCCTTTTTACATGAAAATAAGGGAAATATCTGCAATTTTTCCCCAAATAAGAAAAATCTCTGCAATTTTGCCCCAAAATAAGGTAAATTCCTGCAATTTTGTCCCAAAATAAAGGATATTTCTTAATTTTGCCCCAAAATAAGGGGAATTTATGATTTTTGCCCCAAAATAAAGGGAATTTCTGCCTTTTGCCCCAAATTTAGGGGAATTTCTGCAATTTTGCTCCAAAATACGGGGAATTTCTGCCTTTTTGCCCGAAAATAATGGGAATGCATTCCTTTTTGCCACAAAAAGGGAAATTTTTTCATTGTTGCTGCAAAATAAGAGAAATTTCTGCCTTTTTACCTCTAAATAAGTGGAATTTCTGTCTTTTTCCCCAAAAACAAAGGGAATTTCTGTCTTTTTTGCCCCAAATTAAGGGGAATTTCTGACTTATTACCCTGAAATAAGAAAATTTCTGCAATTTTGCCGCAAAATAAAGGATATTTCTGCCTTTTTGCCCCCAAATAAGGGGAATTTCAGCCTTTTTACCTCAAAATAAGGGGAATTTCTGCCTTTTTACCCCAAAATAACAAAATTTCTTTTTTTTCCTCTGAAATAAGTGAAATTTCTGCAATTTTGTCCAAAATAAGTGAAATTTCTGAATTTTGCTTTAGAATAAGGGAAATTTCTGGAATTTTGCCCCAAAATAAGTGGAATTTCTGAGTTTTGCCCCAAAATAAGGAGAATTTCTGTCTTTTTGCCACAACATATAGGAAATTTCTGCATTTTTGCACCAGAATTAGGGGAATTTTTGCAATTTTGCTCCAAAATACCGCGAATTTCTGCCTTTTTGCCAGATAATAAGAAGAATGCATACCTTTTTGCCTTAAAAAAGAAAAATGTCTTCATTTTTGCTTCAAAATAAGGGGAATTTCTGCTTTTTTTCCTCTAAATAAGTGGAATTTCTTCTTTTTCCCCCAAAACAAAAAGATTTTCTGTCTTTTTTGCCCAAAATAAGAAAAATTTCTGACTTATTACCCTGAAATAAGTGTAATTTCTGCAATTTAGCCCCAAAATAAGGGAAATTTTTGCCTTTTTGCACCAAAATAAGGAAAATTTCTGCCTTTTTCCCCTGAAATAAGTGAAATTTCTGCAATTTTGTCCAAAATAAGTGAAATTTCTGCAATTTTGCTTTAGAATAAGGAAAATTTCTGGAATTTTGCCCCAAAATAAGTGGAATTTCTGAGTTTTGCCCCAAAATAAGGAGAATTTCTGTCTTTTTGCCCCAACATATAGGGAATTTCTGCCTTTTTGCACCACAATTAGGGGAATTTCTGCAATTTTGCTCCAAAATATGGGGAATTTCTGTTATTTTGCTCCAAAATACGGGGAATTTCTGCCATTTTGCCTGAAAATAAGTGGAATGCATAACTTTTTTCCATAAAAAAGGGAAATTTCTTCATTTATGCTCCAAAATAAGGGGAATTTCTGACTTTTTGCTTCTCAATAAGTGGAATGTCTGTTTTTTCCCCCAAAACAAAGAGAATTTCTGTCTTTTTTGCCCCAAAATAATGGGAATTTCTGACTTATTACCATGAAATAAGTGAAATTTCTGCAATTTTGCCCCAAAATAAGGGAAATTTCTGCCTTTTTGTCCTGAAATATGTGAAATTTCTGCAATTTTACCTCAAAATAAAGTGAATTTCTGCTTTTTTGCCCCAAAATAATGTGAATTTCTGCCTTTTTGCCCCAAAATAAGAAAAACTTTTGCTTTTTTTCTCTGAAATAAGTAAAATTTCTGCAAATTTGCCCTAAAATTAGGGAAATTTTTGCAATTTTTTTACATAATAAGAAAAATTTCTGCAATTTTGCCCCAAAATAAGGGGAATTTCTTCCTTTTTGCCCCAAAACAAAGGAAATTTCAGCCTTTTTACCTGAAAATAAGTGAAATTTCTGCAATTTTGCCCCAAATAAGGGAAATTTCTGCAATTTTTCCCCAAAATAAGGTAAATTCCTGCAATTTTGCCCCAAAATAAAGGAAATTTCTGGAATTTTGCCCCAAAATAATGGGAGTTTCTGATTTTTGCCCCAAAATAAACGGAATTTCTGCCTTTTGCCGAAAAATAAGGGGAATTTCTGCATTTTTGCTCCAAAATACGGGGAATTTCTGCCTTTTTGCCCGAAAATAATGGGAATGCATACCTTTTGCCATAAAAGTGAAATTTCTTCATTTTTGCTCCCAAATAAAGGGAATTTCTTCCTTTTTGCCTCTATATAAGTGGAATTTCTGTCTTTTTCCCCCAAAACAAAGGGAGTTTCTGTCTTTTTTGCCTCAAAATAAGGGGAATTTCTGACTTATTACCCTGAAATAAGTGAAATTTCTGCAATTTCGCCCCAAAATAAGGGAAATGTCTGCAATTTTGCCACAATGTAAAGGAAATTTCTGCAATTTTGCCTCAAAATAAGGGGAATATCTGACTGTTTGCTCCCAAAAAAGGAGATTTTCTGTCTTTTTGCCCCAAAATAAGGAGAATTTCTGCATTTTTGCCCGCAAATTGAGAGAATTTCTGCAATTTTGCTTCAAAATACGGGGAATTTCTGCTTTTTATCCCGAAAGTAAGGGGAATGTATAACTTTTGCCACAAAAAAGGGAAATTTCTTCATTTTTGCCCCAAAATTAGAGCAATTTCTGCCTTTTTACATCAAAATAAGTGAAATTTCTGCCTTTTTACCCAAAAATAAACGGAATTTCTGTCATTTTGCCCCAAAATATGAGAAATTTTTAAATTATGCCCTGAAATATGTGAAATTTCTGCAATTTTGCCACAAAATAAGGGGAATTTCTGTCACTTTGCCCCAAAATAAGGGAAATTTCTGCCTTTTTGCCCCCAAATAAGGGGAATTTCAGCATTTTTAACTCAAAATAAGGGGAATTTCTGCATTTTTGCCCCAAAATAAGAAAAATTTCTGCATTTTTTCCTTAAAATAAGTGAAATTTCTGCAATTTTGCCGCAAAATAAGGAAAATTTCTAGAATTTTGCCCCAAAATAAAAGGAATTTCTGAGTTTTGCCCCAAAATAAGGAGAATTTCTGTCTTTTTGCCACAACATATAGGGAATTTCTGACTTTTTGCCCCACCATTATGGGAATTTCTGCAATTTTGCTCCAAAATACAGGGAATTTCTGCCTTTTTGCCCGAAAATAAGGGGAATGCATAACCTTTTGCCATAAACGAGGAAAATTTCTTCATTTTTGCTCCAAAATAAGAAGAATTTCTGCTTTTTTGCCTCTAAATAAGTGGAATTTCTGTCTTTTTCCCACAAAACAAAGGGAATTTCTGTATTTTGCCCCAAAATAAGGGGAATTTCTGACTTATTACCCTGAAATAAGTGAAATTTCTGCAATTTTGCCCCAAAATAAGGAAAATTTCTGCCTTTTTGCCCTGAAATATGTGAAATTTCTGCAATTTTACCCAAAAATAAAGTGAATTTCTGCCTTTTTGCCCCAAAATAATGGGAATTTCTGCCTTTTTGCCTCAAAAAGAGAAAAATTTTTGCTTTTTTTCTCTGAAATAAGTGAAATTGCTGCAATTTTGCCCTAAAATAAGGAAAATTTCTGCAATTTTTCCCAATAATAAGGGAAATTTCTGAAATTTTACCCCAAAATAAAGGTAATTTCTCCCTTTTGGCCCCAAAATAAAGGAAATTTCAGCCTTTTCACCTGAAAATAAGTGAAATTTCTGCAATTTTGCCCCAAATAAGAAAAATTTCTTCAATTTTGCCCCAAAATAAGGTAAATTCCTGCAATTTTGCGCCAAAATAAAGGAAATTTCTTGAATTTTGCCCCAAAATAAGGGAAATTTATGATTTTTGCCCCAAAATAAAGAAAATTTCTTCCTTTTGCCCCAAATTTAGGGGAATTTCTGCAATTTTGCTCCAAAATACGGGGAATCTGCTTTTTTGCCCGAAAATAATGGGTATGCATACCTTTTTGCCATTAAAAGGGAAATTTCTTCATTTTTGCTCCAAAATAAGGGGAATTTCTGCCTTCTTGCCTCTAAATAAGTGGAATTTCTTCTTTTTCCCCCAAAACAAAGAGAATCTCTGTCTTTTTTGCCACAAATTAAGGGGAATTTCTGACTTATTACCCTGTAATAAGTGAAATTTCTGCAATTTTGCCTCAAAATAAGGGATATTTCTGCCTTTTTGCCCCCAAATAAGGGGAATTTCAGCCTTTTTACCTCAAAATAAGGGGAATTTTTGCCTTTTTGCCCCAAAATAACAAAATTTTTTTTCCGGAAATAAGTGAAATTTCTGCAATTTTGCCCAAAATAAGTGAAATTTTTGCAATTTTGCCCCAGAATAAGAGAAATTTCAGGAATTTTGCCCCAAAATAAGTGGAATTTCTGAGTTTTGCCCCAAAATAAAAAGAATTTCTGTCTTTTGCCCCAACATATAGGGAATTTCTGCATTTTTGCCCCACAATTAGGGGAAATTTTGCAATTTTGCTCCAAAATAAGGGGAATTTCTGCCTTTTTGCTTCTCAATAAGTGGAATTTCTGTCTTTTTCCCCAAAAACAAAGGGAATTTCTGTCTTTTTTGCCAAAAAATAAGGGGAATTTCTGACTTATTACCCAGAAATAAGTGAAATTTCTTCAATTTTGCCCGAAAATAAGGGAAATTTCTGCCTTTTTTCCCTGAAATGTGTGAATTTTCTGCAATTTTACCTCAAAATAAGGTGAATTTCTGCTTTTTTGCCCCAAAATAATGGGAATTTCTGCCTTTTTGATCCAAAATAAGAAAAATTTTTGCTCTTTTCTCTGAAATAAGTGAAATTTCTGCAATTTTGCCCTAAAATAAGGGAAATTTTTGAAATTTTTTCACATAAGAAAAATTTCTGCAATTTTGCCCCAAAATAAGGGGAATTTCTTCCTTTTTGCCCCAAAACAAAGGAAATTTCAGCCTTTTTACCTGAAAATAATAAAATTTCTGCAATTTTGCCCCAAATAAAAGAAATTTCTGCAATTTTGCCCCAAAATAAGGTAAATTCCTGCAATTTTGCCCCAAAAAATGAAATTTCTGCAATTTTGCCCCAAAATAAGGGAAATTTCTGGAATTTTGCCCCAAAAGAAGGGGAATTTCTGCCTTTTTGCTCCAAATTAATGGGAATTTCTGCATTTTTGCCCCAAAAAAAGAAAAATTTTTGATTTTTTTCTCTGAAATAAGTGAAATTTCTGCAATTTTGCCCTAAAATAAGGGAAATTTTTGCAATTTTTTTACATAATAAGAAAAATTTCTGCAATTTTGCCCCAAAATAAGGGGAATTTCTTCCTTTTTGCCCCAAAAAAAAGGAAATTTCAGACTTTTTTACTGAAAATAAGTGAAATTTCTGCAATTTTGCTCCAAATAAGGGAAATTTCTGCAATTTTGCCCCAAAATAAGGTAAATTCCTGCAATTTTGCCCCAAAATAAAGGAAATTTCTGGAATTTTGCCCCAAAATAATGGGAATTTCTGATTTTTGCCCCAAAATAAACGGAATTTCTGCCTTTTGCCCAAAAATAAGGGGAATTTCTGCATTTTTGCTCCAAAATACAGGGAGTTTCTGCCTTTTTGCCCGAAAATAATGGAATGCATACCTTTTTGTCATAAAAAGTGAAATTTCTTCATTTTTGCTCCAAAATAAAGGGAATTTCTTTTTTTTGCCTCTATATAAGTGGAATTTCTGTCTTTTTCCCCCAAAACAAAGGGAATTTCTCTCTTTTTTGCCTCAAAATAAGGGAAATTTCTGACTTATTACCCTGAAATAAGTGAAATTTCTGCAATTTAGCCCCAAAATAAGGGAAATTTCTGCAATTTTGCCACAATGTAAAGGAAATTTCTGCAATTTTGCCCCAAAATTAGGGGAATTTCTGACTGTTTTCTCCCGAAAAAGGAGATTATCTGTTTCTTTACCAAAAAATAAGGATAATTTCTGCCTTTTTGCCCGAAAATTTAGAGAATTTCTGCAATTTTGCTTCAAAATACGGGGAATTTCTGCTTTTTATCTGGAAAGTAAGGGGAATGTGTACCTTTTGCCACGAAAAAAGGGAAATTTCTTCATTTTTACCCCAAAATTAGAGCAATTTCTTCCTTTTTACTTCAAAATAAGTGAAATTTCTGCCTTTTTACACAAAAATAAATGGAATTTCTGTCATTTTGCCCTAAAATAAAAGGAATTTTTGAATTATGCCCTGAAATATGTGAAATTTCTGCAATTTTGCCCCAAAATAAAAGAAATTTCTGCATTTTTTCCACAAAATAAGGGGAATTTCTGTCTCTTTGCCCCAAAATAAGGGAAATTTCTGCCTTTTTGCCCCCAAATAAGGGGAATTACAGCATTTTTACCTCAAAATATGGGGAATTTCTGCATTTTTGCCCCAAAATAAGAAAAATTTCTGGCTTTTTTCCTTAAAATAATTGAAATTTCTGCAATTTTGCACCAAATTAGTGAAATTTCTGCAATTTTGCCCCAAAATAAGGGAAATTTTTGGAATTTTGCCCCAAAATAAGGGGAATTTCTGAGTTTTGCCCCAAAATAAGGAGAATTTCTGTGTTTTTGCCCCAACATATAGGGAATTTCTGCCTTTTTGCCCCACAATTAGGGGAATTTCTGCAATTTTGCTCCAAAATACAGGGAATTTCTGCCTTTTTGCCCAAAAATAAGGGGAATGCATAACCTTTTGCCATAAACGAGAAAAATTTCTTCATTTTTGCTCCAAAATAAGAAGAATTTCTGCTTTTTTGCCTCTAAATAAGTGGAATTTCTGTCTTTTTTCCCCAAAACAAAGGGAATTTCTGTATTTTGCCCCAAAATAAGGGTAATTTCTGCCTTTTTGCCCTGAAATATGTGAAATTTCTGCAATTTTACCACAAAATAAGGTGAATTTCTTCCTTTTTGCCCCAAAATAATGGAAATTTCTGCCTTTATGCCCCAAAATAAGAAAAATTTTTGCTTTTTTTCTCTGAAATAAGTAAAATTGCTGCAATTTTGCTCTAAAATAAGGAAAATTTTTGCAATTTTTTCCAATAATAAGGGAAATTTCTGCAATTTTGCCCCAAAAATAAGGGTAATTTCTTCCTTTTTGCCCCAAACTAAAGGAAATTTCAGCCTTTTTACCTGAAAATAAGTGAAATTTCTGCAATTTTGCCCCAAATAAGAAAAATTTCTGCAATTTTGCCCCAAAATAAGGTAAATTCCTGCAATTTTGCCCCAAAATAAAGGAAATTTCTTGAATTTTGCCTCAAAATAAGGGGAATTCATGATTTTTGCCCCAAAATAAAGGGAATTTCTGCCTTTTGCCCCAAATTTAGGGGAATTTCTGCAATTTTGCCCCAAAATATGGGGAATTTCTGCCTTTTTGCCCGAAAATAATGGGAATGCATACCTTTTTGCCATAAAAAGGGAAACTTCTTCATTTTTGCCCCAAAATAAGGGGAATTTCTGCCTTCTTTCCTTTAAATAAGTGGAATTTCTTGTTTTTCCCCCCAAAAAAAAGAGAACTTCTGTCTTTTTTGCCCCAAATTAAGGGGAATTTCTGACTTATTACCCTGTAATAAGTGAAATTTCTGCAATTTTGCCCCAAAATAAGGGATATTTCTGCCTTTTTGCCCCCAAATAAGGGGAATTTCAGCCTTTTTACCTCAAAATAAGTGGAATTTCTGCCTTTTTGCCCCAAAATAACAAAATTCCTTTTTTTCCCTGAAATAAGTAAAATTTCTGCAATTTTGCCCAAAATAAGTAAAATTTCTGCAATTTTGCCCCAGAATAAGGGAAATTTCTGGAATTTTGCCCCAAAATAAGTGGAATTTCTGAGTTTTGCCCCAAAATAAGGAGAATTTCTGCCTTTTTGCCCCACAATTATGGGAATTTCTGCAATTTTGCTCCAAAATACAGGGAATTTCTGCCTTTTTGCCCGAAAAAAAGGGGAATGCATAACTTTTTGAAATAAACGAGGAAAATTTCTTCATTTTTGCTCCAAAATAAGAAGAATTTAGGATTTTTAGCCTCTAAATAAGTGGAATTTCTGTCTTTTTCCCCCAAAACAAAGGGAATTTCTGTATTTTTCACCAAAATAAGGGGAATTTCTGACTTATTACCCTGAAATAAGTGAAATTTTTGCAATTTGGCCCCAAAATAAGGAGAATTTCTAACTGTTTGCTCCCGAAAAATGAGATTTTATGTCTTTTTGCCTTAAAAGAAGGAGAATTTCTGCCTTTTTGCACGAAAATTGAGAGAATATCTGCAATTTTGCTTCAAAATACGGGGAATTTCTGCTTATTATCCCGAAAGTAAGGGGAATGTATACTTTTTGCCACAAAAAAGGGAAATTTCTTCATTTTGCCCCAAAATTAGAGCAATTTCTGCCTTTTTACCTCAAAATAAGTGAAATTTCTGCCTTTTAAAACAAAAATAAACGAAATTTCTGTCATTTTGCCCCAAAATAAAAGGAATTTTTGAATTATGCCCTGAAATAATTGAAATTTCTGCAATTTTGCCTCAAAATAAAAGAAATTTCTGCATTTTTGCCACAAAATAAGAAGAATTTGTGTTTTTTTGCCCCAAAATAAGGGAAATTTCTGCCTTTTTGCCCCCAAATAAGGGGAATTTCAGCCTTTTTACCTCAAAATAAGGGGAATTTCTGCATTTTTGCCCTAAAATAAGGAAAATTTCTGCCTTTTTTCCCTGAAATAAGTGAAATTTCTGTAATTTTGCCCCAAAATAAGTGAAATTTCTGCAATTTTGCCCCAAAATAAGGGAAATTTCTGTAATTTTGCCCCAAAATAAGGGGAATTTCTGAGTTTTGCCCCAAAATAAGGAGAATTTCTGTCTTTTTGCCCCAACATATAGGGAATTTTTGCCTTTTTGCCCCAGAATTAGGGGAATTTCTGCAATTTTGTTCCAAAATACAAGGAATTTCTGCATTTTGCCCGAAAATAGAGGAAATGCATAAGTTTTTGCCATAAAAAAGGAAAATTTCTTCATTTTGCTCCAAAATAAGAAGAATTTCGGCTTTTTAGCCTCTAAATAAGTGGAATTTCTGTCTTTTTCCCCCAAAACAAAGGGAATTTTTGTCTTTTTTGTCCAAAAATAAGGGAAATTTCTGACTTATTACCCTGAAATAAGTGAAATTTCTGCAATTTTGCCCCAAAATAAGGGAAATTTCTACCTTTTTGCTCTGAAATATGTGAAATTTCTGCAATTTTACCCCAAAATAAGGTGGATTTTTGCCTTTTTGCCCCAAAATAATGGGAATTTCTACATTTTTGCCCCAAAAAAAGAAAAATTTTTGCTTTTTTTCTCTAAAATAAGTGAAATTTCTGCAATTTTGCCCTAAAATAAGGGAAATTTCTGCAATTTTTCCCCATAATAAGGGAAATTTCTGCAATTTTGCCCCAAAATAAGGGGAATTTCTCCCTTATTGCCCCAAAATAAAGGAAATTTCAGCCTTTATACCTGAAAATAAGTAAAATTTCTGCAATTTTGCCCCAAATAAGAAAAATTTCTGCAATTTTGCCCCCAAATAAGGTAAATTCCTGCAATTTTGCCCCAAAATAAAGGAAATTTCTTGAATTTTGCCCCAAAATAAGGGGAATTTCTGCCTTTTTGCCCGAAAATAATGGGAATGCATACCTTTTTGCCATAAAAAGGGAAACTTCTTCATTCTTGCTCCAAAATAAGGGGAATTTCTGCCTTCTTGCCTCTAAATAAGTGGAATTTCTTGTTTTTCCCCCAAAACAAAGGGAACTTCTGTCTTTTTTGCCCCAAATTAAAAGGAATTTCTGACTTATTACCCTGTAATAAGTGAAATTTCTGCAATTTTGCCCCAAAATAAGGGATATTTCTGCCTTTTTGCCCCCAAATAAGGGGAATTTCAGCCTTTTTACCTCAAAATAAGTGGAATTTCTGCCTTTTTGCCCCCAAAATAACAAAATTCCTTTTCTTCCCTGAAATAAGTGAAATTCTGCAATTTTGCTCAAAATAAGTGAAATTTCTGCAATTTTGCCCCAGAATAAGGGAAATTTCTGGAATTTTGCCCCAAAATAAGTGGAATTTCTGAGTTTTGCCCCAAAATAAAGAGAATTTCTGTGTTTTCGCCCCAACATATAGGGAATTTCTGCCTTTTTGCCCCACAATTATGGGAATTTCTGCAATTTTGCTCCAAAATACAGCGAATTTCTGCCTTTTTGCCCGAAAAAAAGGGGAATGCATAACTTTTTGAAATAAACGAGGAAAATTTCTTCATTTTTGCTCCAAAATAAGAAGAATTTCGGCTTTTTAGCCTCTAAATAAGTGGAATTTCTGTCTTTTTCAGCCAAAACAAAGGGAATTTCTGTATTTTTCACCAAAATAAAGGGAATTTCTGACTTATTACCTTGAAATAAGTGAAATTTTTGCAATTTTGCCCCAAAATAAGGGGAATTTCTATCTGTTTGTTCCCGAAAAAGGAGATTTTCTGTCTTTTTGCCCCAAAAGAAGGAGAATTTCTGCCTTTTTGCACGAAAATTGAGAGAATTTCTGCAATTTTGCTTCAATATACGGGGAATTTCTGCTTATTATCCCGAAAGTAAGGGGAATGTATACCTTTTGCCACAAAAAAGGGAAATTTCTTCATTTTTGCCCCAAAATTAGAGCAATTTCTGCCTTTTTACCTCAAAATAAGTGAAATTTCTGCCTTTTTAAACAAAAATAAACGGAATTTCTGTCATTTTGCCCCAAAATAAAAGGAATTTTTGAATTATGCCCTGAAATATGTGAAATTTCTGCAATTTTGCCCCAAAATAAAAGAAATTTCTGCATTTTTGCCACAAAATAAGGAGAATTTGTGTTTTTCTGCCCCAAAATAAGGGAAATTTCTGCATTTTGCCCCCAAATAAGGGGAATTTCAGCCTTTTTACCTCAAAATAAGGGGAATTTCTGCATTTTTGCCCTAAAATAAGGAAAATTTCTGCCTTTTTTCCCTGAAATAAGTGAAATTTCTGCAATTTTGCCCCAAAATAAGTGAAATTTCTGCAATTTTGCCCCAAAATAAGGGAAATTTCTGGAATTTTGCCCCAAAATAAGGGGAATTTCTGAGTTTTGCCCCAAAATAAGGAGAATTTCTGTCTTTTTGCCCCAACATATAGGGAATTTTTGCCTTTTTGCCCCAGAATTAGGGGAATTTCTGCAATTTTGCTCCAAAATACAAGGAATTTCTGCATTTTGCCCGAAAATAGAGGAAATGCATAAGTTTTTGCCATAAAAAAGGAAAATTTCTTCATTTTGCTCCAAAATAATAAGAATTTCGGCTTTTTAGCCTCTAAATAAGTGGAATTTCTGTCTTTTTCCCCCAAAACAAAGGGAATTTTTGTCTTTTTTGTCCCAAAATAAGGGAGATTTCTGACTTATTACCCTGAAATAAGTGAAATTTCTGCAATTTTGCCCCAAAATAAGGGAAATTTCTACCTTTTTGCTCTGAAATATGTGAAATTTCTGCAATTTTACCCCAAAATAAGGTGGATTTCTGCCTTTTTGCCCCAAAATAATGGGAATTTCTACCTTTTTGCCCCAAAAAAAGAAAAATTTTTGCTTTTTTTCTCTAAAATAAGTGAAATTTCTGCAATTTTGCCCTAAAATAAGGGAAATTTCTGCAATTTTTCCCCATAATAAGGGAAATTTCTGCAATTTTGCCCCAAAATAAGGGGAATTTCTCCCTTATTGCCTCAAAATAAAGGAAATTTCAGCCTTTATACCTGAAAATAAGTAAAATTTCTGCAATTTTGCACCAAATAGGTGAAATTTCTGCAATTTTGACCCAAAATAAGGTAAATTGCTGCAATTTTGTCCCAAAATAAAGGAAATTTCTGGAATTTTGCCCCAAAATAAGGGGAATTTCTGCCTTTTGCCCCAAAATTAGAAGAATTTCTGCAATTTTGCTCTAAAATACAGGGAATTTCTGCCTTTTTGCCTGAAAATAATGGGAATGCATACCTTTTTGCCATAAAAAGGAAAATTTCTTCATTTTTGCTCCAAAATAAGGGGAATTTCTGCCTTTTTGCCTCTAAATAAATGGAATTTCTGTCTTTTGCCCCCAAAACAAAGGGAATTTCTGTCTTTTTTGCCCCAAAATAAGGGGAATTACTGATTTATTACCCTGAAATAAGTGAAATTTCTGCAATTTTGCCCCAAAATAAGGAAAATTTCTGCAATTTTGCCCCAATGTAAACGAAATTTCTGCAATTTTGCCCCAAAATAAGGAGAAATTCTGACTGTTTGCTCCCAAAAAAGGAGATTTTCTGTCTTTTTGACCCAAAATAAGGAGAATTTCTGCCTTTTTGCCCAAAAATTATGAGAATTTCTGCAATTTTGCTTCAAAATACGGGAAATTTCTGCTTTTAATCCCGAAAGTAAGAGGAATGTATACCTTTTCTCACAAAAAAAGGATTTTCTTCATTTTTGCCCCAAAATAAAAGAAATTTCTGCATTTTTGCCACAAAATAAGGAAAATTTCTGTCTTTTTGCCCCAAAATAAGGGAAATTTCTGCCTTTTTGCCTCCAAATAAGAAGAATTTCGGACTTTTTACCTCAAAATAAGGGGAATTTCTGCATTTTTGCCCCAAAATAAGGAAAATCTCTGGCTTTTTTCCCTAAAATAAGTGAAATTTCTGCAATTTTGCCCCAAAATAAGTGAAATTTCTTCAATTTTGCCCCAAAATAAGGGAAATTTCTGGAATTTTGCCCCAAAATAAGGGGAATTTCTGAGTTTTGCCCCAAAATAAGGAGAATTTCTTTCTTTTTGCCCCAACATATAGGGAATTTCTGCCTTTTTGCCCCACAATTAGGGGAATTTATGCAATTTTGCTCCAAAATACAGGGAATTTCTGCCTTTTACCCCGAAAATAAGGGGAATGCATAATTTTTGAAATAAACGAGAAAAATTTCTTCATTTTTGCTCCAAAATAAGAATTTCTGCTTTATTGCCTCTAAATAAGTGGAATTTCTGTCTTTTTCCCCCAAAACAAAGGGAATTTCTGTCTTTTTTGCCCCAAAATAAGGGGAATTTCTGACTGTTTGCTCCCGAAAAAGGAGATTTTCTGTCTTTTTACCAAAAAATAAAGAGAATTTCTGCCTTTTTGCCCGAAAATTGAGAGAATTTCTGCAATTTTGCTTCAAAATACGGGGAATTTCTGATTTTTATCCGGAAAGTAAGGGGAATGTATACCTTTTGCCACAAAAAAGGGAAATTTCTTCATTTTTGCCCCAAAATTAGAGCAATTTCTTCCTGTTTACTTCAAAATAAGTGAAATTTCTGCCTTTTTACACAAAAATAAATGGAATTTCTGTCATTTTGCCCAAAAATAAAAGGAATTTTTGAATTATGCCCTGAAATATGTGAAATTTCTGCAATTTTGCCCCAAAATAAAAGAAATTTCTGCATTTTTGCCACAAAATAAGGGGAATTTCTGTCTCTTTGCCCCAAAATAAGGGAAATTTCTGCATTTTTGTCCCCAAATAAGGGGAATTACAGCATTTTTACCTCAAAATAAGGGGAATTTCTGCATTTTTGCCCCAAAATAAGAAAAATTTCTGGCTTTTTTCCTTAAAATAATTGAAATTTCTGCAATTTTGCCCCAAATTAGTGAAATTTCTGCAATTTTGCCCCAAAATAAGGGAAATTTCTGGAATTTTGCCCCAAAATAAGGGGAATTTCTGAGTTTTGCCCCAAAATAAGGAGAATTTCTGTGTTTTTGCCCCAACATATAAGGAATTTCTGCCTTTTTGCCCCACAATTAGGGGAATTTCTGCAATTTTGCTCCAAAATACAGGGAATTTCTGCCTTTTTGCCCAAAAATAAGGGGAATGCATAAGTTTTTGCCATAAACGAGAAAAATCTCTTCATTTTTGCTCCAAAATAAGAAGAATTTCTGCTTTTTTGCCTCTAAATAAGTGGAATTTCTGTCTTTTTCCCCCAAAACAAAGGGAATTTCTGTATTTTGCCCCAAAATAAGGGGAATTTCTGACTTATTACCCTGAAATAAGTGAAATTTCTGCAATTTTGCCCCAAAATAAGGGAAATTTCTGCCTTTTTGCCCTGAAATATGTGAAATTTCTGCAATTTTACCACAAAATAAGGTAAATTTCTGCTTTTTTGCCCCAAAATAATGGGAATTTCTGCCTTTTTGCCCCAAAATAAGAAAAATTTTTGTATTTTTTCTCTGAAATAAGTAAAATTGCTGCAATTTTGCTCTAAAATAAGGAAAATTTTTGCAATTTTTCCCAAAAATAAGGGAAATTTCTGCAATTTTGCCCAAAAATAAGGGGAATTCCTCCCTTTTTGCCCCAAACTAAAGGAAATTTCAGCCTTTTCACCTGAAAATAAGTGAAATTTCTGCAATTTTGCCCCAAATAAGAAAAATTTCTGCAATTTTGCCCCAAAATAAGGTAAATTCCTGCAATTTTGCCCCAAAATAAAGGAAATTTCTTGAATTTTGCCCCAAAATAAGGGGAATTTCTGCCTTTTTGCCCGAAAATAATGGGAATGCATACCTTTTTGCCATAAAAAGGGAAACTTCTTCATTTTTGCTCCAAAATAAGGGGAATTTCTGCCTTCTTGCCTCTAAATAAGTGGAATTTCTTGAATTTCCCCCAAAACAAAGGGAACTTCTGTCTTTTTTGCCCCAAATTAAAAGGAATTTCTGACTTATTACCCTGTAATAAGTGAAATTTCTGCAATTTTGCCCCAAAATAAGGGATATTTCTGCCTTTTTGCCCCCAAATAAAGGGAATTTCAGCCTTTTTACCTCAAAATAAGTGGAAGTTCTGCCTTTTTGCCCCCAAAATAACAAAATTCCTTTTTTTCCCTGAAATAAGTGAAATTTCTGCAATTTTGCTCAAAATAAGTGAAATTTCTGCAATTTTGCCCCAGAATAAGGGAAATTTCTGGAATTTTGCCCCAAAATAAGTGGAATTTCTGAGTTTTGCCCCACAATAAAGAGAATTTCTGTGTTTTCGCCCCAACATATAGGGAATTTCTGCCTTTTTGCCCCACAATTATGGGAATTTCTGCAATTTTGCTCCAAAATACAGGGAATTTCTGCCTTTTTGCCCGAAAAAAAGGGGAATGCATAACTTTTTGAAATAAACGAGGAAAATTTCTTCATTTTTGCTCCAAAATAAGAAGAATTTAGGCTTTTTAGCCTCTAAATAAGTGGAATTTCTGTCTTTTTCCCCCAAAACAAAGGGAATTTCTGTATTTTTCACCAAAATAAGGGGAATTTCTGACTTATTACCCTGAAATAAGTGAAATTTTTGCAATTTTGCCCCAAAATAAGGGGAATTTCTATCTGTTTGCTCCCGAAAAAGGAGATTTTCTGTCTTTTTGCCCCAAAAGAAGGAGAATTTCTGCCTTTTTGCACGAAAATTGAGAGAATTTCTGCAATTTTGCTTCAATATACGGGGAATTTCTGCTTATTATCCCGAAAGTAAGGTGAATGTATACCTTTTGCCACAAAAAAGGGAAATTTCTTCATTTTTGCCCCAAAATTAGAGCAATTTCTGCCTTTTTACCTCAAAATAAGTGAAAATTCTGCCTTTTTAAACAAAAATAAACGGAATTTCTGTTATTTTGCCCCAAAATAAAAGGAATTTTTGAATTATGCCCTGAAATATGTGAAATTTCTGCAATTTTGCCCCAAAATAAAAGAAATTTCTGCATTTTTGCTACAAAATAAGGAGAATTTGTGTTTTTCTGCCCAGAAATAAGGGAAATTTCTCCCTTTTTGCCCCCAAATAAGGGGAATTTCAGCCTTTTTACCTCAAAATAAGGGGAATTTCTGCATTTTTGCCCTAAAATAAGGAAAATTTCTGCCTTTTTTCCCTGAAATAAGTGAAATTTCTGCAATTTTGCCCCAAAATAAGTGAAATTTCTGCAATTTTGCCCCAAAATAAGGGAAATTTCTGTAATTTTGCCTCAAAATAAGGGGAATTTCTGAGTTTTGCCCCAAAATAAGGAGAATTTCTGTCTTTTTGCCCCAACATATAGGGAATTTTTGCCTTTTTGCCCCAGAATTAGGGGAATTTCTGCAATTTTGCTCCAAAATACAAGGAATTTCTGCATTTTGCCCGAAAATAGAAGAAATGCATAAGTTTTTGCCATAAAAAAGGAAAATTTCTTCATTTTGCTCCAAAATAAGAAGAATTTCGGCTTTTTAGCCTCTAAATGAGTGGAATTTCTGTCTTTTTCCCCCAAAACAAAGGGAATTTTTGTCTTTTTTGTCCCAAAATAAGGGAGATTTCTGACTTATTACCCTGAAATAAGTGAAATTTCTGCAATTTTGCCCCAAAATAAGGGAAATTTCTACCTTTTTGCTCTGAAATATGTGAAATTTCTGCAATTTTACCCCAAAATAAGGTGGATTTCTGCCTTTTTGCCCCAAAATAATGGGAATTTCTACCTTTTTGCCCCCAAAAAAGAAAAATTTTTGCTTTTTTTCTCAAAAATAAGTGAAATTTCTGCAATTTTGCCCTAAAATAAGGGAAATTTCTGCAATTTTTCCCCATAATAAGGGAAATTTCTGCAATTTTGCCCCAAAATAAGGGGAATTTCTCCCTTATTGCCCCAAAATAAAGGAAATTTCAGCCTTTATACCTGAAAATAAGTAAAATTTCTGCAATTTTGCACCAAATAGGTGAAATTTCTGCAATTTTGACCCAAAATAAGGTAAATTCCTGCAATTTTGCCCCAAAATAAAGGAAATTTCTGGAATTTTGCCCCAAAATAAGGGGAATTTCTGCCTTTTGCCCCAAAATTAGAAGAATTTCTGCAATTTTGCTCTAAAATACAGGGAATTTCTGCCTTTTTGCCTGAAAATAATGGGAATGCATACCTTTTTGCCATAAAAAGGAAAATTTCTTCATTTTTGCTCCAAAATAAGGGGAATTTCTGCCTTTTTGCCTCTAAATAAATGGAAATTCTGTCTTTTGCCCCCAAAACAAAGGGAATTTCTGTCTTTTTTGCCCCAAAATAAGGGGAATTACTGATTTATTACCCTGAAATAAGTGAAATTTCTGCAATTTTGCCCCAAAATAAGGAAAATTTCTGCAATTTTGCCCCAATGTAAACGAAATTTCTGCAATTTTGCCCCAAAATAAGGAGAAGTTCTGACTGTTTGCTCCCAAAAAAGGCGATTTTCTGTCTTTTTGACCCAAAATAAGGAGAATTTCTGCCTTTTTGCCCAAAAATTATGAGAATTTCTGCAATTTTGCTTCAAAATACGGGAAATTTCTGCTTTTAATCCCGAAAGTAAGAGGAATGTATACCTTTTCTCACAAAAAAAGGATTTTCTTCATTTTTGCCCCAAAATAAAAGAAATTTCTGCATTTTTGCCACAAAATAAGGGGAATTTCTGTCTTTTTGCCCCAAAATAAGGGAAATTTCTGCCTTTTTGCCTCCAAATAAGAAGAATTTCGGACTTTTTACCTCAAAATAAGGGGAATTTCTGCATTTTTGCCCCAAAATAAGGAAAATCTCTGGCTTTTTTCCCTAAAATAAGTGAAATTTCTGCAATTTTGCCCCAAAATAAGTGAAATTTCTTCAATTTTGCCCCAAAATAAGGGAAATTTCTGGAATTTTGCCCCAAAATAAGGGGAATTTCTGAGTTTTGCCCCAAAATAAGGAGAATTTCTTTCTTTTTGCCCCAACATATAGGGAATTTCTGCCTTTTTGCCCCACAATTAGGGGAATTTATGCAATTTTGCTCCAAAATACAGGGAATTTCTGCCTTTTACCCCGAAAATAAGGGGAATGCATAATTTTTGAAATAAATGAGAAAAATTTCTTCATTTTTGCTCCAAAATAAGAATTTCTGCTTTATTGCCTCTAAATAAGTGGAATTTCTGTCTTTTTCCCCCAAAACAAAGGGAATTTCTGTCTTTTTTGCCCCAAAATAAGGGGAATTTCTGACTGTTTGCTCCCGAAATAGGAGATTTTCTGTCTTTTTACCAAAAAATAAAGAGAATTTCTGCCTTTTTGCCCGAAAATTGAGATAATTTCTGCAATTTTGCTTCAAAATACGGGGAATTTCTGCTTTTTATCCGGAAAGTAAGGGGAATGTATACCTTTTGCCACAAAAAACGGAAATTACTTCATTTTTGCCCCAAAATTAGAGCAATTTCTTCCTTTTTACTTCAAAATAAGTGAAATTTCTGCCTTTTTACACAAAAATAAACGGAATTTCTGTCATTTTGCCCAAAAATAAAAGGAATTTTTGAATTATGCCCTGAAATATGTGAAATTTCTGCAATTTTGCCCCAAAATAAAAGAAATTTCTGCATTTTTGCCACAAAATAAGGGGAATTTCTGTCTCTTTGCCCCAAAATAAGGGAAATTTCTGCATTTTTGTCCCCAAATAAGGGGAATTACAGCATTTTTACCTCAAAATAAGGGGAATTTCTGCATTTTTGCCCCAAAATAAGAAAAATTTCTGGCTTTTTTCCTTAAAATATTTGAAATTTCTGCAATTTTGCCCCAAATTAGTGAAATTTCTGCAATTTTGCCCCAAAATAAGGGAAATTTCTGGAATTTTGCCCCAAAATAAGGGGAATTTCTGAGTTTTGCCCCAAAATAAGGAGAATTTCTGTATTTTTGCCCCAACATATAGGGAATTTTTGCCTTTTTGCCCCAGAATTAGGGGAATTTCTGCAATTTTGCTCCAAAATACAAGGAATTTCTGCATTTTGCCCGAAAATAGAGGAAATGCATAAGTTTTTGCCATAAAAAAGGAAAATTTCTTCATTTTGCTCCAAAATAAGAAGAATTTTGGCTTTTTAGCCTCTAAATAAGTGGAATTTCTGTCTTTTTCCCCCAAAACAAAGGGAATTTTTGTCTTTTTTGTCCCAAAATAAGGGAGATTTCTGACTTATTACCCTGAAATAAGTGAAATTTCTGCAATTTTGCCCCAAAATAAGGGAAATTTCTACCTTTTTGCTCTGAAATATGTGAAATTTCTGCAATTTTACCCCAAAATAAGGTGGATTTCTGCCTTTTTGCCCCAAAATAATGGGAATTTCTGCCTTTTTGCCCCAAAAAAAGAAAAATTTTTGCTTTTTTTCTCTAAAATAAGTGAAATTTCTGCAATTTTGCCCTAAAATAAGGGAAATTTCTGCAATTTATCTCCATAATAAGGGAAATTTCTGCAATTTTGCCCCAAAATAAGGGGAATTTCTCCCTTATTGCCCCAAAATAAAGGAAATTTCAGCCTTTATACCTGAAAATAAGTAAAATTTCTGCAATTTTGCACCAAATAGGTGAAATTTCTGCAATTTTGACCCAAAATAAGGTAAATTCCTGCAATTTTGCCCCAAAATAAAGGAAATTTCTGGAATTTTGCCCCAAAATAAGGGGAATTTCTGCCTTTTGCCCCAAAATTAGAAGAATTTCTGCAATTTTGCTCTAAAATACAGGGAATTTCTGCCTTTTTGCCTGAAAATAATGGGAATGCATACCTTTTTGCCATAAAAAGGGAAATTTCTTCATTTTTGCTCCAAAATAAGGGGAATTTCTGCCTTTTTGCCTCTAAATAAATGGAATTTCTGTCTTTTGCCCCCAAAACAAAGGGAATTTCTGTCTTTTTTGCCCCAAAATAAGGGGAATTACTGATTTATTACCCTGAAATAAGTGAAATTTCTGCAATTTTGCCCCAAAATAAGGAAAATTTCTGCAATTTTGCCCCAATGTAAACGAAATTTCTGCAATTTTGCCCCAAAATAAGGAGAAATTCTGACTGTTTGCTCCCAAAAAAGGAGATTTTCTGTCTTTTTGACCCAAAATAAGGAGAATTTCTGCCTTTTTGCCCAAAAATTATGAGAATTTCTGCATTTTTGCTTCAAAATACGGGAAATTTCTGCTTTTAATCCCGAAAGTAAGAGGAATGTATACCTTTTCTCACAAAAAAAAGGATTTTCTTCATTTTTGCCCCAAAATAAAAGAAATTTCTGCATTTTTGCCACAAAATAAGGGGAATTTCTGTCTTTTTGCCCCAAAATAAGGGAAATTTCTGCCTTTTTGCCTCCAAATAAGAAGAATTTCGGACTTTTTACCTCAAAATAAGGGGAATTTCTGCATTTTTGCCCCAAAATAAGGAAAATCTCTGGCTTTTTTCCCTAAAATAAGTGAAATTTCTGCAATTTTGCCCCAAAATAAGTGAAATTTCTTCAATTTTGCCCCAAAATAAGGGAAATTTCTGGAATTTTGCCCCAAAATAAGGGGAATTTCTGAGTTTTGCCCCAAAATAAGGAGAATTTCTTTCTTTTTGCCCCAACATATAGGGAATTTCTGCCTTTTTGCCCCACAATTAGGGGAATTTATGCAATTTTGCTCCAAAATACAGGGAATTTCTGCCTTTTACCCCGAAAATAAGGGGAATGCATAATTTTTGAAATAAATGAGAAAAATTTCTTCATTTTTGCTCCAAAATAAGAATTTCTGCTTTATTGCCTCTAAATAAGTGGAATTTCTGTCTTTTTCCCCCAAAACAAAGGGAATTTCTGTCTTTTTTGCCCCAAAATAAGGGGAATTTCTGACTTATTACCCTGAAATAAGTGAAATTTCTGCAATTTTGCCCCCAAATAAGGGAAATTTCTGCCTTTTTGCCCTGAAATATGTGAAATTTCTGCAATTTTACCACAAAATAAGGTAAATTTCTGCCTTTTTGCCCCAAAATAATGGGAATTTCTGCCTTTTTGCCCCAAAATAAGAAAAATTTTTGTTTTTTTCTCTGAAATAAGTAAAATTGCTGCAATTTTGCTCTAAAATAAAAAAAATTTTTGCAATTTTTCCCAAAAATAAGGGAAATTTCTGCAATTTTGCCCAAAAATAAGGGGAATATCTCCCTTTTTGCCCCAAACTAAAGGAAATTTCAGCCTTTTTACCTGAAAATAAGTGAAATTTCTGCAATTTTGCCCCAAATAAGAAAAATTTCTGCAATTTTGCCCCAAAATAAGGTAAATTCCTGCAATTTTGCCCAAAATAAAGGAAATTTCTTGAATTTTGCCCCAAAATAAGGGGAATTTCTGCCTTTTTGCCCGAAAATAATGGGAATGCATAACTTTTTGCCATAAAAAGGGAAACTTTTTCATTTTTGCTCCAAAATAAGGGGAATTTCTGCCTTCTTGCATCTAAATAAGTGGAATTTTTTGTTTTTCCCCCAAAACAAAGGGAACTTCTGTCTTTTTTGCCCCAAATTAAGGGGAATTTCTGACTTATTACCCTGTAATAAGTGAAATTTCTGCAATTTTGCCCCAAAATAAGGGATATTTCTGCCTTTTTGCCCCCAAATAAGGGGAATTTCAGCCTTTTTACCTCAAAATAAGTGGAATTTCTGCCTTTTTGCCCCCAAAATAACAAAATTCCTTTTTTTCCCTGAAATAAGTTAAATTTCTGCAATTTTGCTCAAAATAAGTGAAATTTCTGCAATTTTGCCCCAGAATAAGAGAAATTTCTGGAATTTTGCCCCAAAATAAAGAGAATTTCTGTGTTTTCGCCCCAACATATAGGGAATTTCTGCCTTTTTGCCCCACAATTATGGGAATTTCTGCAATTTTGCTCCAAAATACAGGGAATTTCTGCCTTTTTGCCCGAAAAAAAGGGGAATGCATAACTTTTTGAAATAAACGAGGAAAATTTCTTCATTTTTGCTCCAAAATAAGAAGAATTTAGGATTTTTAGCCTCTAAATAAGTGGAATTTCTGTCTTTTTCCCCCAAAACAAAGGGAATTTCTGTATTTTTCACCAAAATAAGGGGAATTTCTGACTTATTACCCTGAAATAAGTGAAATTTTTGCAATTTTGCCCAAAAATAAGGGGAATTTCTGTCTGTTTGCTCCCGAAAAAGGAGATTTTTCTGTCTTTTTGCCCCAAAAGAAGGAGAATTTCTGCCTTTTTGCACGAAAATTGAGAGAATTTCTGCAATTTTGCTTCAAAATACGGGGAATTTCTGCTTATTATCCCGAAAGTAAGGGGAATGTATACCTTTCGCCACAAAAAAGGGAAATTTCTTCATTTTGCCCCAAAATTAGAGCAATTTCTGCCTTTTTACCTCAAAATAAGTGAAATTTCTGCCTTTTTAAACAAAAATAAACGGAATTTCCTTCATTTTGCCCCAAAATAAAAGGAATTTTTGAATTATGCCCTGAAATATGTGAAATTTCTGCAATTTTGCCCCAAAATAAAAGAAATTTCTGCATTTTTGCCACAAAATAAAGAGAATTTGTGTTTTTTTGCCCCAAAATAAGGGAAATTTCTGCCTTTTTGCCCCCAAATAAGGGGAATTTCAGCCTTTTTACCTCAAAATAAGGGGAATTTCTGCATTTTTGCCCTAAAATAAGGAAAATTTCTGCCTTTTTTCCCTGAAATAAGTGAAATTTCTGCAATTTTGCCCCAAAATAAGGGAAATTTCTAGAATTTTGCCCCAAAATAAGGGGAATTTCTGAGTTTTGCCCCAAAATAAGGAGAATTTCTGTCTTTTTGCCTCAACATATAGGGAATTTTTGCCTTTTTGCCCCAGAATTAGGGGAATTTCTGCAATTTTGCTCCAAAATACAAGGAATTTCTGCATTTTGCCCGAAAATAGAGGAAATGCATAAGATTTTGCCATAAAAAAGGAAAATTTCTTCATTTTTGCTCCAAAATAAGAAGAATTTCGGCTTTTTAGCCTCTAAATTAGTGGAATTTCTGTCTTTTTCCTCCAAATCAAAGGGAATTTTTGTCTTTTTTGTCCCAAAATAAGGGAAATTTTTGACTTATTACCCTGAAATAAGTGAAATTTCTGCAATTTTGCCCCAAAATAAGGGAAATTTCTACCTTTTTGCCCTGAAATATGTGAAATTTCTGCAATTTTACCACAAAATAAGGTGAATTTCTGCATTTTGCCCCAAAATAATGGGAATTTCTACCTTTTTGCCCCAAAAAAAGAAAAATTTTTCCTTTTTTTCTCTGAAATAAGTGAAATTTCTGCAATTTTGCCCTAAAATAAGGGAAATTTCTGCAATGTTTCCCCATAATAAGGGAAATTTCTGCAATTTTGCCCCAAAATAAGGGGAATTTCTCCCTTATTGCCCCAAAATAAAGGAAATTTCAGCCTTTATACCTGAAAATAAGTAAAATTTCTGCAATTTTGCACCAAATAGGTGAAATTTCTGCAATTTTGCCCCAAAATAAGGTAAATTCCTGCAATTTTGCCCCAAAATAAAGGAAATTTCTGGAATTTTGCCCCAAAATAAGGGGAATTTCTGCCTTTTGCCCCAAAATTAGAAATATTTCTGCAATTTTGCTCCAAAATACAGGTAATTTCTGCCTTTTTGTCTGAAAATAATGGGAATGCATAGTTTTTTGCCATAAAAAGGGAAATTTCTTCATTTTTGCTCCAAAATAATGGGAATTTCTGCCTTTTTGCCTCTAAATAAGTGGAATTTCTGTCTTTTTCCCCCAAAACAAAGGGAATTTCTGTCTTTTTTGCCCCAAAATAAGGGGAATTTCTGACTTACTAAATTGAAATAAGTGAAATTTCTGCAATTTTGCAACAAAATAAGAGAGATTTTTGCAATTTTGCCCCAATGTAAAGCAAATTTTGGCAATTTTGCCCCAAAATAAGGGGAAATTCTGACTTATTAACCTGAAATAAGTGAAATTTCTGCAATTTTGCCTTAAATTAAGGGAAATTTCTGCAATTTTGCCCCAATGTAAAAAAAAAAATTCTGCAATTTTGCCCCACAATATGGGGAATTTCTGACTGTTTGCTCCTGAAAAAGGAGATTTTCTGTCTTTTTGCCTCAAAATAAAAAGAATTTCTGCCTTTTTGCCCAAAAAATTGGGAGAATTTATGCAATTTTGCTTCAAAATACGAGGAATTTCTGCTTTTTATCCCGAAAGTAAGGGAAATGTATACCTTTTGCCACAAAAAAGGAAAATTTCATTATTTTTGCCCCCAAAAAAGAGGAATTTCTGCCTTTTTACCTCAAAATAAGTGAAATTTCTGCCTTTTTACCCCAAAATGAACAGAATTTCTGTCTTTTTGCCCCAAAATAAAAGGAATTTTTGAATTATGCCCTGACATAAGTGAAATTTCTGCAAATTTGCCCCAAAATAAAAGAAATTTCTGCATTTTTGCCACAAAATAAGGGGAATTTCTGTGTTTTTGCCCCCAAATAAGGAGAATTTCAGCCTTTTTACCTCCAAATAAGGAGAATTTCTGCATTTTTTCCCCAAATTAAGGAAAATTTATGCTTTTTTTCCCTGATATAAGTGAAATTTCTGCATTTTTGCCCCAAAATAAGGGAAATTTCTGCCTTTTTGCCCTGAAATATGTGAAATTTCTGCAATTTTACCCCAAAATAAGGTGAATTTCTGAGTTTTTGCCACAAAATAAGAAAAATTTTTGTTTTTTTCTCTGAAATAAGTGAAATTTCTGCAATTTTGCCCTAAAATAAGGGAAATTTCTGCAATTTTTCCCCATAATAAGAGAAATTTCTGCAATTTTGCCCCAAAATAAGGGGATTTTCTCCCTTTTTGCCCCAAAATAAAGAAAATTTCAGACTTTTTACCTGAAAATAAGTGAAATGTCTGCAATTTTTCCTCAAATAAAAGAAATTTCTGCAATTTTGCAGCAAAATAAGGTAAATTCCTGCAATTTTGCCCCAAAATAAAGGAAATTTCTGGAATTTTGCCCCAAAATAAGGGGAATTTCTGATTTTTGCCCCAAAATAAAGGGAATTTCTGCCCTTTGCCCCAAAATTAGGGGAATTTCTGCAATTTTGCTCCAAAATACGGGGAATATCTGCCTTTTTGCCCGAAAATAATAGGAATGCATACCTTTTTGCCATAAAAAGGGAAATTTCTTCACTTTTGCTCCAAAATAAGGGGAATTTCTGCCTTTTTGCCTCTAAATAAATGGAATTTCTGTCTTTTTCTCCCAAAACATGGGAATTTCTGTCTTTTTGCCCCAAAATAAGGGGAATTACTGATTTATTACCTTGAAATAAGTGAAATTTTTGCAATTTTGCCCCAAAATAAGAAAAATTTCAGCAATTTTGCCCCAATGTAAACGAAATTTCTGCAATTTTGACCCAAAATAAGGGGAAATTCTGACTGTTTGCTCCCAAAAAAAGGAGATTTTCTGTCTTTTTGCCCCAAAATAAGGAGAATTTCTGCCTTTTTGCCCGAAAATTATGAGAATTTCTGCAATTTTGCTTCAAAATACAGGAAATTTCTGCTTTTAATCCCGAAAGTAAGAGGAATGTATACCTTTTCTTACAAAAAAAGAATTTTCTTCATTTTTGCCCCAAAATAAAAGAAATTTCTGCATTTTTGCCACAAAATAAGGGGAATTTCTGTCTTTGTGCCCCAAAATAAGGGAAATTTCTGCCTTTTTGCCTCCAAATAAAAAGAATTTCAGACTTTTTACCTCAAAATAAAGGGAATTTCTGCATTTTTGCCCCAAAATAAGGAAAATTTCTTCCTTTTTTCCCTAAAATAAGTGAAATTTCTGCAATTTTGCCCCAAAATAAGTGAAATTTCTTCGATTTTGCACCAAAATAAAGAAAATTTCTGGAATTTTGCCCCAAAATAAGGGGAATTTCTGAGTTTTGCCCCAAAATAAGGAGAATTTCTTTCTTTTTGCCCCAACATATAGGGAATTTCTGCCTTTTTGCCCCACAATTAGGGGAATTTCTGCAATTTTGCTCCAAAATACAGGGAATTTCTGCCTTTTATCCCGAAAATAAGGGGAATGCATAATTTTTGAAATAAACGAGAAAAATTTCTTCATTTTTGCTCCAAAATAAGAAGAATTTCTGCTTTTTTGCCTCTAAATAAGTGGAATTTCTATCTTTTTCCCCCAAAACAAACGGAATTTCTGTCTTTTTTGCCCGAAAATAAGGGGAATTTCTGACTTATTACCCTGAAATAAGTGAAATTTCTGCAATTTTGCCCCAACATAAGGGAAATTTCTGCCTTTTTGCCCTGAAATATGTGAAATTTCTGCAATTTTACCCCAAAATAAGGTGAATTTCTGACTTTTTGCCCCCAAATAATGGGAATTTCTGGCTTTTTGCCCCAAAATAAGAAAAATTTTTCCTTTTTTTCTCTGAAATAAGTGAAATTTCTGCAATTTTGCCCTAAAATAAAGGAAATTTCTGCAATTTTTCCCCATAATAAGGGAAATTTCTGTAATTATGCCTTAAAATAAAGGGAATATCTTCCTTTTTACCCAAAAATAAAGGAAATTTCAGCCTTTTTACCTAAAAATAAGTGAAATTTCTGCAATTTTGCCCCAAAATAAAATAAATTCCTGCAATTTTGCCCCAAAATAAAAAAAATTTCTGGAATTCTGCCCCAAAATAAGAGGAATTTCTGATTTTTGCCCCAAAATAAAGGGAATTTCTGACTTTTGCCCCAAAATTAGGGGAATTTCTGCAATTTTGCTCGAAAATACGGGGAATTTCTGCCTTTTTGCCCGAAAATAATGGGAATGCATACCTTTTTGCCATAAAAAGGGAAATTTCTTCATTTTTACTCCAAAATAAGGGGAATTTCTGCCTTTTTGCCTCTAAATAAGTGGAATTTCTGCCTTTTTCCTCCAAAATAAAGGGAATTTCTGTCTTTTTTGCCCCAACATATAGGGAATTTCTGCCTTTTGCCCCAAATTTAGGGGAATTTCTGCAATTTTGCCCCAAAATATGGGGAATTTCTGCCTTTTTGCTCGATAATAATGAGAATGCATAACTTTTTGCCATAAAAAGGGTAATTTCATCATTTTTGCTCCAAAATAAGGGGAATTTCTGCCTTCTTGCCTCTAAATAAGTGGAATTTCTTCTTTTTTCCCCAAACAAAGGGAATTTCTGTCTTTTTTGCCCCAAATTAAGGGGAATTTCTGACTTATTACCCTGAAATAAGTGAAATTTCTGCAATTATGCCCCAAAATAAGGGAAATTTCTACATTTTTGCCCTGAAATATGTGAAATTTCTGCAATTTTAACCCAAAATAAGGTGAATTTCTGCCTTTTTGCCCCAAAATAATGGGAATTTCTGCCTTTTTGTCTCAAAATAAGAAAAATTTTTGCTTTTTTTTCTGAAATAAGTAAAATTACTGCAGTTTCCCCCTAAAATAATGAAAATTTCTGCAATTTTTCCCAATAATAAGGGAAATTTCTGCAATTTTGCCCCAAAATAAGGAGAATTTCTCCCTTTTTGCCCCAAACTAAAGGAAATTTCAGCCTTTTTACCTGAAAATAAGTGAAATTTCTGCAATTTTGCCCCAAATAAGAAAAATTTCTGCAATTTTGCCCCAAAATAAGGTAAATTCCTGCAATTTTGCCCCAAAATAAAGGAAATTTCTTGAATTTTGCCCCAAAATAAGGGGAATTTATGATTTTTGCCCCAAAATAAAGGGAATTTCTGCCTTTTGCCCCAAATTTAGGGGAATTTCTGCAATTTTTCCCCAAAATATGGGGAATTTCTGCCTTTTTGCCCAAAAATAATGGGAATGCATAACTTTTTGCCATAAAAAGGGAAATTTCTTCATTTTTGCTCTAAAATAAGGGGAATTTCTGCCTTATTGCCTCTAAATAAGTGGAATTTCTTCTTTTTCCTCCAAAACAAAGGGAATTTCTGTCTTTTTTGCCCTAAATTAAGGGGAATTTCTGACTTATTACCCTGTAATAAGTGAAATTGCTGCAATTTTGCCCCAAAATAAGGGATATTTCTGCATTTTTGCCCCCAAATCAGAGGAATTTCAGCCTTTTTCCCTCAAAATAAGGGGAATTTCTGCCTTTTTGCCCCAAAATGAGAAAAATTTTTGCTTTTTTTCTCTGAAATAAGTGAAATTTCTGCAATTTTGCCCTAAAATAAGGGAAATTTTTGCAATTTTTTCACATAATAAGAAAAATTTCTGCAATTTTGCCCCAAAATAAGGGGAATTTCTTCCTTTTTGCCCTAAAACAAAGGAAATTTCAGCCTTTTTACCTGAAAATAAGTGAAATTTCTGCAATTTTGCCCCAAATAAGGGAAATTACTGCAATTTTGCCCCAAAATAAGGTAAATTCCTGCAATTTTGCCCCAAAAAAGGAAATTTCTGGAATTTTGCCCCAAAATAATGGGAATTTCTGCCTTTTTGCCCAAAAATAATGGGAATGCATACCTTTTTGCCATAAAAAGGGAAATTTCTTCATTTTTGCTCCAAAATAAGGGGAATTTCTGCCTTCTTGCCTCTAAATAAGTGGAATTTCTTCTTTTTCCTCCAAAACAAAGGGAATTTCTGTCTTTTTTGCCCTAAATTAAGGGGAATTTCTGACTTATTACCCTGTAATAAGTGAAATTGCTGTAATTTTGCCCCAAAAAAAGGGATATTTCTGCCTTTTTGCCCCCAAATAAGCGGAATTTCAGCCTTTTTACCTCAAAATAAGGGGAATTTCTGCCTTTTTGCCCAAAAATAAGATAAATTTTTGCTTTTTTTCTCTGAAATAAGTGAAATTTCTGCAATTTTGTCCTAAAATAAAGGAAATTTTTGCAATTTTTTCACATAATAAGAAAAATTCTGCAATTTTGCCCCAAAATAAGGGGAATTTCTTCCTTTTTGCCCTAAAACAAAGGAAATTTCAGCCTTTTTACCTGAAAATAAGTGAAATTTCTGCAATATTGCCCCAAATTAGGGAAATTTCTGCAATTTGCCCCAAAATAAGGTAAATTCCTGCAATTTTGCCCCCGAAAAATGAAATTTCTGGAATTTTGCCCCAAAATAATGGGAATTTCTGCCTTTTGCCCAAAAATAAGGGGAATTTCTGCACTTTTGCTCCAAAATACGGTTAATTTCTGCCTTTTTTGCCCGAAAATAATGGGTATGCATACCTTTTTGCCATAAAAAGGGAAATTTCTTCATTTTTGCTCCAAAAATAGGGGAATTTTTGCCTTTTTGCCTCTAAATATGTGGAATTTCTGTCTTTTTCCTCCAAAACAAAGGGATTTTCTGTCTTTTTTGCCTCAAAATAAGGGAAATTTCTGACTTATTACCCTTAAATAAGTGAAATTTCTGCAATTTAGCCCCAAAATAAGGGAAATTTCTGCAATTTTGCCCCAATGTAAAGGAAATTTCTGCAATTTTGCCCCAAAATTAGGGGAATTTCTGACTGTTTGCTCCCGAAAAAGGAGATTTTCTGTCTTTTTACCCCAAAATAAGGAGAATTTCTGCCTTTTTGCCCGAAAATTGAGAGAATTTTTGCAATTTTGCTTCAAAATACAGGGAATTTCTGCTTTTTATCCAGAAAGTAAGGGGAATGTATACCTTTTGCTACAAAAAAGGGAAATTTCTTCATTTTTGCCCCAAATTTAGAGCAATTTCTGCCTTTTTACCTCAAAATAATTGAAATTTCTGCCTTTTTACACAAAAATAAACGGAATTTCTGTCATTTGCCCCAAAATAAAAGGAATTTTTGAATTATTCCCTGAAATATGTGAAATTTCTGCAATTTTGCCCCAAAATAAAAGAAATTTCTGCATTTTTGCCACAAAATAAGGGGAATTTCTCTCTCTTTGGCCCAAAATAAAGGAAATTTCTGCGTTTTGCCCCCAAATAAGGGAAATTACAGCATTTTACCTCAAAATAAGGGGAATTTCTGCATTTTTGCACCAAAATAAGAAAAATTTCTGGCTTTTTTCCTTAAAATAATTGAAATTTCTGCAATTTTGCCCCAAAATAAGTGAAATATCTGCAATTTTACCCCAAAATAAGGGAAATTTCTGGAATTTTGCCCCAAAATAAGGGGAATTTCTGAGTTTTGCCCCAAAATAAGGAGAATTTCTGTGTTTTTGCACCAACATATAGGGAATTTCTGCCTTTTTGCCCAACAATTAGGGGAATTTCTGCAATTTTGCTCCAAAATACAGGGAATTTCTGCCTTTTTGCCCAAAAATAAGGGGAATGCATAACCTTTTGCCATAAACGAGAAAAATTTCTTCATTTTTGCTCCAAAATAAGAAGAATTTCTGCTTTTTTGCCTCTAAATAAGTGGAATTTCTGTCTTTTTCCCCCAAAACAAAGGAATTTCTGTATTTTGCCCCAAAATAAGGGGAAATTCTGACTTATTACGCTGAAATAAGTGAAATTTCTGCAATTTTGCCCCAAAATAAGGGAAATTTCTACCTTTTTGCCCTAAAATATGTGAAATTTCTGCAATTTTACCCCAAAATAAGGTCAATTTCTGCCTTTATGCCCCAAAATAATGGGAATTTCTGAATTTTGCCCCAAAATAAGGAAAATTTTTGCTTTTTTTCTCTAAAATAAGTGAAATTGCTGCAATTTTGCTCTAAAATAAAGTAAATTTCTGCAATTTTTCCTAATAATAAGGGAAATTTCTGCAATTTTGCCCCTAAATAAGGGGAATTTCTCCCTTTTGCCCCAAACTAAAGGAAATTTCAGCATTTTTACCTGAAAATAAGTGAAATTTCTGCAATTTTGCCCCAAATAAGAAAAATTTCTGCAATTTTGCCCCAAGATAAGGTAAATTCCTGCAATTTTGCCACAAAATAAAGGAAATTTCTGGAATTTTGCCCCAAAATAAGGGGTATTTATGATTTTTGCCCCAAAATAAAGGGAATTTCTGCCTTTTGCCCCAAATTTAGGGGAATTTCTGCAATTTTGCCCCAAAATATGGGGAATTGCTGCCTTTTTGCCCGAAAATAATGGGAATGCATACATTTTGCCATAAAAAGGGAAACTTCTTCATTTTTGCTCCAAAATAAGGGGAATTTCTGCCTTCTTGCCTCTAAATAAGTGGAATTTCTTCTTTTTCCCCCAAAACAAAGGGAATTTCTGTCTTTTTTGCCCCAAATTAAGGGGAATTCCTGACTTATTACCCTGTAATAAGTGAAATTGCTGCAATTTTGCCCCAAAATAAGGGATATTTCTGCCTTTTTGCCCCCAAATAAGGGGAATTTCAGCCTTTTTCCCTCAAAATAAGGGGAATTTCTGCCTTTTTGCCCCAAAATAAGAAAAAATTTTGCTTTTTTTCTCTGAAATAAGTGAAATTTCTGCAATTTTGCCCTAAAATAAAAGAAATTTTTGCAATTTTTTCACATAATAAGAAAAATATCTGCAATTTTGCCGCAAAATAAGGGGAATTTCATCCTTTTTGCCCTAAAACAAAGGAAATTTCAGCCTTTTTACCTGAAAATAAGTGAAATTTCTGCAGTTTTGCCCCAAATAAGGGAAATTTCTGCAATTTTGCCCCAAAATAAGGTAAATTCCTGCAATTTTGCCCCAAAAAAAGGAAATTTCTGGAATTTTGCCCCAAAATAATGGGAATTTCTGCCTTTTGCCCAAAAATAAGGGGAATTTCTGTACTTTTGCTCCAAAATACGGGGAATTTCTGCTTTTTTGCCCGAAAACAATGGGTATGCATACCTTTTTGCAATAAAAAGGGAAATTTCTTCATTTTTGCTCCAAAAAAGGGGAATTTCTGCCTTTTTGCCTCTAAATATGTGGAATTTCTGTCTTTTTCCCCAAAACAAAGGGATTTTCTGTCTTTTTTGCTTCAAAATAAAGGAAATTTTTGACTTATTACCCTTAAATAAGTGAAATTTCTGCAATTTAGCCCCAAAATAAGGGAAATTTCTGCAATTTTGCCCCAATGTAAACGAAATTTCTGCAATTTTGCCCCAAAATTAGGGGAATTTCAGACTGGTTGCTCCCGAAAAAGGAGATTTTCTGTCTTTTTACCACAAAATAAGGAGAATTTCTGCCTTTTTGCCCGACAATTGAGAGAATTTCTGCAATTTTG
Organism: Micromys minutus; assembly: GCF_963924665.1. Taxonomy (NCBI): domain Eukaryota; kingdom Metazoa; phylum Chordata; class Mammalia; order Rodentia; family Muridae; genus Micromys; species Micromys minutus. The sequence goes on from NW_027667727.1 coordinate 1,951,760, forward strand.
CTTCAAAATACGGGGAATTTCTGCTTTTTATCCCGAAAGTAAGGGGAATGTATACCTTTTGCCACAAAAAAAGGGAAATTTCTTCATTTTTGCCCCAAAATTAGAGCAATTTCTGCCTTTTTACCTCAAAATAAGTGAAATTTCTGCCTTTTTACACAAAAATAAACAGAATTTCTGTTATTTTGCCCAAAAATAAAAGGAATTTTTGAATTATGCCCTGAAATATGTGAAATTTCTGCAATTTTGCCCTAAAATAAAAGAAATTTTTGCCACAAAATAAGGGGAATTTCTGTCTCTTTCCCCCAAAATAAAGGATATTTCTGCGTTTTGCCCCCAAATAAGGGGAATTACAGCATTTTTACCTCAAAATAAAGTAAATTTCTGCATTTTTGCCCCAAAATAAGAAAAATTTCTGGCTTTTTTCCTTAAAAATAATTGAAATTTCTGCAATTTTGCCCCAAAATAAGTGAAATTTCTGCAATTTTGCCCCAAAGTAAGGGAAATTTTTGGAATTTTGCCCCAAAATAAGGGGAATTTCTGAGTTTTGCCCCAAAATAAGGAGAATTTCTGTGTTTTTGCCCCAACATAGAGGGAATTTCTGCCTTTTTGCCCCACAATTATGAGAATTTCTACAATTTTGCTCCAAAATACAGGGAATTTCTGCCTTTTTGCCCAAAAATAAGGGGAATGCATAACCTTTTGCCATAAACGAGAAAAATTTCTTTATTTTTGCTCCAAAATAAAAAGAATTTTGTTTTTTGCCTCTAAATAAGTGGAATTTCTGTCTTTTTCCCCCAAAACAAAGGGAATTTCTGTATTTTGCCCCAAAATAAGGGGAATTTCTGACTTATTACCCCGAAATAAGTGAAATTTCTGCAATTTTGCCCCAAAATAAGGGAAATTTTTGCCTTTTTGCCATGAAATATGTGAAATTACTGCAATTTTACCCCAAAATAAGGTGAATTTCTGCCTTCTGCCCCAAAATAATGGGAATTTCTGCCTTTTTGCCCCAAAATAAGAAAAATTTTTTTTTCTCTGAAATAAGTGAAATTGCTGCAATTTTGCTCTAAAATAAGGAAAATTTTTGCAATATTTCCCAATAATAAGGGAAATTTCTGCAATTTTGCCCCAAAATAAGGGGAATTTCTCCCTTTTTGCCCCAAATTAAAGGAAATTTCAGCCTTTTTACCTGAAAATAAGTGAAATTTCTGCAAATTTGCCCCAAATAAGAAAAATTTTTGCAATTTTGCCCCAAAATAAAGTAAATTCCTGCAATTTTGCCCAAAAATAAAGGACATTTCTTGAATTTTGCCCCAATATAAAGGGAATTTATGATTTTTGCCCCAAAATAAAGGGAATTTCTGCCTTTTGCCCCAAATTTAGGGGAATTTCTGCAATTTTGCCCCAAAATATGGGGGAATTTCTGCCTTTTTGCCCGAAAATAATGGGAATGCATACCTTTTTGCCATAAAAAGGGAAACTTCTTCATTTTTGCTCCAAAATAAGGGGAATTTCTGCCTTCTTGCCTCTAAATAAGTGGAATTTCTTCTTTTTCCCCCAAAACAAAGGGAATTTCTGTATTTTTTGCCCCAAATTAAGGGGAATTTCTGACTTATTACCCTGTAATAAGTAAAATTTCTGCAATTTTGCCACAAAATAAGGGATATTTCTGCCTTTTTGCCCCCATATAAGGGGAATTTCAGCCTTTTTACCTCAAAATAAGGGGAATTTCTGCCTTTTTTCCCCAAAATAACAAAATTCCTTTTTTCCCTGAAATAAGTGAAATTTCTGCAATTTTGCACAAAATAAATGAAATTTCTGCAATTTTGCCCCAGAATAAGGGAAATTTCTGGAATTTTGCCCCAAAATAAGTGGAATTTCTGAGTGTTGCCCCAAAATAAGGAGAATTTCCGTCTTTTGCCCCAACATATAGGGAATTTCTGCATTTTTGCCCCACAATTAGGGGAATTTTTGCAATTTTGCTCCAATATACGTAGAATTTCTGCCTTTTTGCCCGAAAATAAGAAGAATGCATACCTTTTTGCCTTAAAAAAGGGAAATTTCTTCATTTTTGCTTCAAAATAAGGGGAATTTCTGCTTTTTTGCCTCTAAATAAGTGGAATTTCTGTCTTTTTCCCCCAAAACAAAGGGATTTTCTGTCTTTTTTGCCCCAAAATAAGAAAATTTTCTGACTTATTACTCTGAAATAAGTGAGGTTTCTGCAATTTTGCCACAAAATAAGGAAAATTTTTGCCTTTTTGCCCACAAATAAGGGGAATTTCACCGTTTTTAACTCAAACTAAGGGGATTTTCTGAATTTTTGCCACAAAATATTAGGAATTTCTTCCTTTTTGCCCCAAAATAAGGGAAATTTCTGCCTATTTTCCCTGAAGTAAGTGAAATTTCTGCAATATTGCCCCAAAATAAGTGAAATTTTTGAATTTTGCCCCAAAATAAGAAGAATTTCTGTCTTTTTGTCCCAACATATAGGGAATATCTTCCTTTTTGCACCACAATTAGGGGAATTTCTTCAATTTTGCTACAAAATACGAGGAATTTCTGCTTTTTGCACGAAAATAAGAGGAATGCATAACTTTTTGCCATAAAAAAGGGAAATTTCTTCATTTTTGGTCCAAAATAAAAGGAATTTCTGCCTTTTTGCTTCTCAATAAGTGGAATTTCTGTCTTTTTCCCCCAAAACAAAGGGAATTTCTTGGTTTTTTTTGGCCCAAAATAATGGGAATTTCTGACTTATTACCCTGAAATAAGTGAAATTTCTGCAATTTTGCCCCAAAATAAGGGAAATTTCTGCTTTTTCTCCCTGAAATCTGTTAAATTTCTGCAATTTTACCTCAAAATAAGGTGAATTTCTCCATTTTTGCCCCAAAATAATGGGAATTTCTGCCTTTTTGCCCCAAAATAAGAAAAATTTTTGCTTTTTTTCTCTGAAATAAGTGAAATTGCTGCAATTTTGCTCTAAAATAAGAAAAATTTCTGCAATTTTTCCCAATAATAAGGGAAATTTCTGCAATTTTGCTCCAAAATAAGAAGAATTTCTCCCTTTTTGCCCCAAACTTAAGGAAATTTCAGCCTTTTTACCTGAAAATAAGTGAAATTTCTGCAATTTTGCCCCAAATAAGAAAAATTTCTGCAATTTTGCCCCAAAATAAGGTAAATTCCTGCAATTTTGCCCCAAAATAAAGGAAATTTCTTGAATTTTTCCCCAAAATAAGGGGAATTTATGATTTTCCCCAAATTAAAGGGAATTTCTGCCTTTTGCCCCAAATTTAGGGGAATTTCTGCAATTTTGCCCCAAAATATGGGGAATTTCTGCTTTTTTGCCCGAAAATAATGGGAATGCATACCTTTTTGCCATAAAAAGGGAAATTTCTTCATTTTTGCTGCAAAATAATTGGAATTTCTGCCTTCTTGCCTCTAAATAAGTGGAATTTCTTCTTTTTCCCCCAAAACAAAGGGAATTTCTGTCTTTTTTGCCCCAAATTAAGGGGAATTTGTGACTTATTACCCTGTAATAAGTGAAATTTCTGCAATTTTGCCCCAAAATAAAGGATATTTCTGCCTTTTTGACCCAAAATAAGGGGAATTTCAGCCTTTTTACCTCAAAATAAGGGGAATTTCTGCCTTTTTGCCCCAAAATAACAAAATTCCTTTTTTACCCTGAAATAAGTGAAATTTATGCAATTTTGCCCAAAATAAGTGAAATTTCTGTAATTTTGCCCCATAATAAGGGAAATTTCTGGAATTTTGCCCCAAAATAAGGGGAATTTCTGCGTTTTGCCCCAAAATAAGGAGAATTTCTGTGTTTTCGCCCCAACATATAGGGAATTTCTGCCTTTTTGCCAAACTATTAGGGGAATTTCTGCAATTTTGCTCCAAAATACAGGGAATTTCTGCCCTTTTGCCCGAAAATAAGGGGAATGCATAACTTTTTGAAATAAACGAGGAAAATTTTTTCATTTTTGCTCCAAAATAAGAAGAATTTCGGCTTTTTAGCCTCTAAATAAGTGGAATTTCTGTCTTTTTCCCCCAAAACAAAGGTTATTTCTGTATTTTTCCCCAAAATAAGGGGAATTTCTGACTTTTTACCCTAAAATAAGTGAAATTTCTGCCTTTTTGCCCTGAAATATGTGAAATTTCTGCAATTTTACCCCAAAATAAGGTGAATTTCTGGCTTTTTGCCTCAAAATAATGGGAATTTCTGCCTTTTTGTTTCAAAATAAGAAAAAATTTTGCTTTTTTTCTCTGAAATAAGTGAAATTTCTGCAATTGTGCCCTAAAATAAGGGAAACTTCTGCAATTTTTACCCATAATAAGGGAAATTTCTGAAATTTTGCCCCAAAATAAGAGGAATTTCTCGCTTTTTGCCCCAAAGTAAAGGAAATTTCAGACTTTTTACCTGAAATAAGTGAAATTTCTGCAATTTTGACCCAAATAATGGAAATTTCTGCAATTTTGCCCCAAAATAAGGTAAATTCCTGCAATTTTGCCCCAAAATAAAGGAAATTTCTGGAATTTTGCCCCAAAATAAGGGGAATTTATTATTTTTGCCCCAAAATAAAAGGAATTTCTGCTTTTGCCCCAAAAGGAGGGGAATTTCTGCAATTTTGCTCCAAAATACAGGGAATTTCTGCTTTTTTGCCTGAAAATAATGGGAATGCATACCTTTTTGCCATAAAAAGGGAAATTTCTTCATTTTTGCTCCAAAATAAGTGGAATTTCTTCCTTTTTGCCTTTAAATAAGTGGAATTTCTGTCTTTTTTCCCCAAAACAAAGGGAATTTCTGTCTTTTTTGCCCCAAAATAAGGGGAATTTCTGACTTATTACCCTGAAATAAGTGAAGTTTCTTCAACTTTACCCCAAAATAAGGGAAATTTTTTCAATTTTGCCCGAATGTAAAGGAAATTTCTGCAATTTTGCCCCAAAATAAGGGAAATTTCTGCCTTTTTGCCCTGAAATATGTGAAATTTCTGCAATTTATCCCCAAAATAAGGTGAATTTCTGCTTTTTTCCCCAAAATAATGGGATTTTCTGCCTTTTTGTTTCAAAATTTAAAAAAATTTTGCTTTTTTTCTCTGAAATAAGTGAAATTTCTGCAATTTTGCCCTAAAATAAGGGAAATTTCTGCAATTTTTCCCCATAATAAGGGAAATTTCTGAAATTTTGCCCCAAAATAAGAGGAATTTCTTCCTTTTTGCCCCAAAGTAAAGGAAATTTCAGCCTTTTTACCAGAAATAAGTGAAATTTCTGCAATTTTGCCCCAAATAATGGAAATTTCTGCAATTTTGCCCCAAAACAAGGTAAATTCCTGCAATTTTGCCCCAAAATAAAGAAAATTTCTGGAATTTTGCCCCAAAATAAGGGGAATTTATGATTTTTGCCCCAAAATAAAGGGAATTTCTGCCTTTTGCCCCAAAATTAGGGGAATTTCTGCAATTTTGCTCCAAAATACAGGGAATTTCTGCCTTTTTGCCCGAAAATAATGGGAATGCATACCTTTTTGCCATAAAAAGGGAAATTTCTTCATTTTTGCTCCAAAATAAGTGGAATTTCTTCCTTTTTACCTTTAAATAAGTGGAATTTCTGTCTTTTTCCCCCAAAACAAAGGGAATTTCTGTCTTTTTTGCCCCCAAAAAAGGGGAATTTCTGACTTATTACCCTGAAATAAGTGAAATTTCTGCAACTTTGCCCCTAAATAAGGGAAATTTTTTCAATTTTGCCCCAATGTAAAGGAAATTTCTGCAATTTTGCCTTAAAATTAGGGGAATTTCTAACTGTTTGCTCCCCAAAAAGAAGATTTTCTGTCTATTTGCCCCAAAATAAGAAGAATTTCTGACTTATTACCCTAAAATAAGTGAAATATCTGCAATTTTGCCCCAAAATAAGGGAAATTTCTGGAATTTTGCCCCAACATATAAGGAATTTCTGCCTTTTTGCCCCAGAATTAGGTGAATTTCTGCAATTTTGCTTCAAAATACAAGGAATTTCTGCATTTTGCCCGAAAATAGAGGAAATGCATAAGTTTTTGACATAAAAAAGGAAAATTTCTTGATTTTTGCTCCAAAATAAGAAGAATTTTGGCTTTTTAGCCTCTAAATAAGTGGAATTTCTGTCTTTTTCCCTCAAAACAAAGGGAATTCCTGTCTTTTCTGTTCCAAAATAAGGGAAATTTCTGATTATTACCCTGAAATAAGTGAAATTTCTGCAATTTTTCCCCAAAATAAGGGAAATTTTTACCTTTTTGCCCTGAAATATGTAAAATTTCTGCAATTTTACCCCAAAATAAGGTGAATTTCTGCATTTTTGCCCCAAAATAATGGGAAATTCTACATTTTTGCCCCAAAATAAGAAAAAATTTTGATTTTTTTCTCTGAAATAAGTGAAATTTCTGCAATTTTGCCCTAAAATAAGGGAAAGTTGTGCAATTTTTCCCCATAATAAGGGAAATTTCTGCAATTTTGCCCCAAAATAAGGGGAATTTCTCCCTTTTTGCCCCAAAATAAAGGAAATTTCAGCCTTTTTACCTGAAAATAAATAAAATTTCTTCAATTTTGCACCAAATAAGTGAAATTTCTGCAATTTTCCCCAAAATAAGGTCAATTCCTGCAATTTTGCCCCAGAATAAAGGAAATTTCTGGAATTTTGCCCCAAAATAAGGGTTATTTCTGCCTTTTGCCCCAAAATTAGAATAATTTCTGCAATTTTGCTCCAAAATATAGGGAATTTCTGACTTATTAACCTGAAATAAGTGAAATTTCTGCAATTTTGCCTTAAAATAAGGGAAATTTCTGCAATTTTTCCCCAATGTAAAAAAAATTTCTGATATTTTGCCCCACAATATGGGGAATTTCTGACTGTTTGCCCTGAAAAAGGAGATTCTCTGTCTTTTTGCTTCAAAATAAAAAAAATTTCTGCCTTTTTGCCCAAAAATTGAGAGAATTTATGCAATTTTGCTTCAAAATACGGGGAATTTCTTTTTTTTATCCCGAAAGTAAGGGAAATGTATACCTTTTGCCACAAAAAAGGGAAATTTCTTCATTTTTGCCCCCCAAAAAAAGGAATTTCTGCCTTTTTACCTCAAAATAAGTGAAATTTCTGCCTTTTTACCCCAAAATAAACAGAATTTCTGCCTTTTTGCCCCAAAATAAAAGGAATTTTTGAATTATGCCCTGAAATAAGTGAAATTTCTGCAAATTTGCCCCAAAATAAAAGAAATTTCTGCATTTTTGCCACAAAATAAGGGGAATTTCTGTCTTTTTGCCCCCAAATAAGGGGAATTTCAGCCTTTTTACCTCAAAATAAGGGGAATTTCTGCATTTTTGCCCCAAAATAAGAAAAATTTCTGCCTTTTTTCCCTGATATAAGTGAAGTTTCTGCAATTTTGCCCCAAAATAAGTGAAATTTCTGCCTTTTTGCCCTGAAATATGTGAGATTTCTGCAATTTTACCTCAAAATAAGGTGAATTTCTGAGTTTTTGCCCCAAAATAAGAAAAATTTTTGTTTTTTTCTCTGAAATAAGTTAAATTTCTGCAATTTTGTCCTAAAATAAGGGAAATTTTTGCAATTTTTCCCCATAATAAGGGATATTTCTGCAATTTTGCCCCAAAATAAGGGGATTTTCTTTTTTTTTGCCCCAAAATAAAGAAAATTTCAGACTTTTTACCTGAAAATAAGTGAAATTTCTGCAATTTTGCCTCAAATAAGAGAAATTTCTGCAATTTTGCACCAAAATAAGGTAAATTCCTGCAATTTTGCCCCAAAATAAAGGAAATTTCTGGAATTTTGCCCCAAAATATTAGGAATTTCTGATTTTTGCCCCAAAATAAAGGGAATTTCTGCCTTTTGCCCCAAAATTAGGGGAATTTCTGCAATTTTGCTCCAAAATACGGGGAATATCTGCCTTTTTGCCCGAAAATAATGGGAATGCATACCTTTTTGCCATAAAAAGGGAAATTTCTTCATTTTTGCTCCAAAATAATGGGAATTTCTGCCTTTTTGCCTCTAAATAAATGGAATTTCTGTCTTTTTCCCCCAAAACAAAGGGAATTTCTGTCTTTTTGCCCCAAAATAAGGGGAATTACTGACTTATTACCCTGAAATAAGTGAAATTTCGCCAATTTTGCCCCAAAATAAGGAAAATTTCGGCAATTTTGCCCCAATGTAAACGAAATTTCTGCAATTTTGCCCCAATATAAGGGGAAATTCTGACTGTTTGCTCCCGAAAAAAGGAGATTTTCTGTCTTTTTGCCCCAAAATAAGGAGAATTTCTGCCTTTTTGCCCGAAAATTATGAGAATTTCTGCAATTTTGCTTCAAAATACGGGGAATTTCTGCTTTTAATCCCGAAAGTAAGAGGAATGTATACCTTTTCACACAAAAAAAGGATTTTTTTCATTTTTGCCCCAAAATAAAAGAAATTTCTGCATTTTTGCCACAAAATAAGAAAAATTTTTACTTTTTTTCTCTGAAATAAGTGAAATTTTGCAATTTTGCTCTAAAATAAGGAAAATTTCTGCAATTTTTCCCAATAATAAGGGAAATTTCTGCAATTTTGCCCCAAAATAAGGGGAATTTCTTCCTTTTTGCCCCAAACTAAAGGAAATTTCAGCCTTTTTACTTGAAAATAAGTGAAATTTCTGCAATTTTGCCCAAAATAAGAAAAATTTCTGCAATTTTGCCCCAAAATAAGGTAAATTCCTGCAATTTTGCCCCAAAATAAAGGAAATTTTTTGAATTTTGCCTCAAAATAAGGGGAATTTATGATTTTTGCCCCAAAATAGAGGGAATTTCTGCCTTTTGCCCCAAATTTAGGGGAATTTCTGCAATTTTGCCCCAAAATATGGGAAATTTCTGCCTTTTTGCCCGAAAATAATGGGAATGCATACCTTTTTGCCATAAAAAGGGAAATTTCTTCATTTTTGCTCCAAAGTAAAAGGAATTTCTGACTTCTTGCCTCTAAATAAGTGGAATTTCTTCTTTTTCCCCCAAAACAAAGGGAATTTCTGTCTTTTTTACCCCAAATTAAGGGGAATTTTTGACTTATTACCCTGTAATAAGTGAAATTTCTGCAATTTTGCCCCAAAATAAAGGATATTTCTGCCTTTTTGACCCCAAATAAGGGGAATTTCAGCCTTTTTACCTCAAAATAAGGGGAATTTCTGCCTTTTTGCCCCAAAATAACAAAATTCCTTTTTTACCCTGAAATAAGTGAAATTTCTGCAATTTTGCCCAAAATAAGTGACATTTCTGCAATTTTGCCCCAGAATAAGAAAAATTTCTGGAATTTTGCCCCAAAATAAGGGGGATTTCTGAGTTTTGCCACAAAATAAGGAGAATTTCTGTGTTTTCGCCCCAACATATAGGGAATTTCTGCCTTTTTGCCACACTATTAGGGGAATTTCTGCAATTTTGCTCCAAAATACAGGGAATTTCTGCCTTTTTGCCCGAAAAAAAGGGGAATGCATAACTTTTTGAAATAAACGAGGAAAATTTCTTCATTTTTGCTCCAAAATAAGAAGAATTTCGGCTTTTTAGCCTCTAAATAAGTGGAATTTCTGTTTTTTTCCCCCAAAACAAAGGGAATTTCTGTATTTTTCACCAAAATAAGGGGAATTTCTGACTTATTACCCTGAAATAAGACAAATTTCTGCAATTTTGCCTCAAAATAAGGGAAATTTCTGCCTTTTGCCCTGAAATATGTGAAATTTCTGCAATTTTACCCCAAAATAAGGTGAATTTCTGCCCTTTTGCCCCAAAATAATGGGAATTTCTGCCTTTTTGTTTCAAAATAAGAAAAAATTTTGCATTTTATCTTTGAAATAAGTGAAATTTCTGCAATTTTGCCCTAAAATAAGGGAAATTTCTGCAATTTTTCCCCATAATAAGTAAAATTTCTGAAATTTTGCCCCAAAATAAGAGGAATTTCTCGCTTTTTGCCCCAAAGTAAAGGAAATTTCAGCCTTTTACCTGAAATAAGTGAAATTTCTGCAATTTTGCCCCAAATAATGGAAATTTCTGCAATTTTGCCCCAAAACAAGGTAAATTCCTGCAATTTTGCGCCAAAATAAAGGAAATTTCTGGAATTTTGCCCCAAAATAAGGGGAATTTATGATTTTTGCCTCAAAATAAAGGGAATTTATGCCTTTTGCCCCAAAAGGAGGGGAATTTCTGCAATTTTGCTCCAAAATACAGGGAATTTCTGCTTTTTATCCCGAAAATAATGGGAATGCATACCTTTTTGCCATAAAAAGGAAAATTTCTTCATTTTTGCTCCAAAATAAGTGGAATTTCTTCCTTTTTGCCTTTAAATAAGTGGAATTTCTGTCTTTTTTCCCAAAAACAAAGGGAATTTCTGTCTTTTTTGCCCCAAAATAAGGGGAATTTCTGACTTATTACCCTGAAATAAGTGAAATTTCTGCAACTTTACCCCAAAATAAGGGACATTTTTTCAATTTTGCCCCAATGTAAAGGAAATTTCTGCAATTTTGCCCCAAAATAAGGGAAATTTCTGCCTTTTTGCCCTGAAATATGTGAAATTTCTGCAATTTATCCCCAAAATAAGGTGAATTTCTGCCTTTTTGCCCCAAAATAATGGGAATGTCTGCCTTTTTGTTTCAAAATAAGAAAAAATTTTGCTTTTTTTTCTCTGAAATAAGTGAAATTTCTGCAATTTTGCCCTAAAATAAGGGAAATTTCTGCATTTTTTCCCCATAATAAGGGAAATTTCTGAAATTTTGCCACAAAATAAGAGGAATTTCTTCCTTTTTGCCCCAAAGTAAAGCAAATTTCAGCCTTTTTACCAGAAAAAAGTGAAATTTCTGCAATTTTGACCCTAATAATGGAAATTTCTGCAATTTTGCCCCAAAACAATGTAAATTCCTGCAATTTTGCCCCAAAATAAAGGAAATTTCTGGAATTTTGCCCCAAAATAAGAGGAATTTCTGATTTTTGCCCCAAAATAAAGGGAATTTCTGCCTTTTGCCCCAAAATTAGGGGAATTTCTGCTATTTTGCTCCAAAATACAGGGAATTTCTGCCTTTTTGCCCAAAAATAATGGGAATGCATACCTTTTTGCCATAAAAAGGGAAATTTCTTCATTTTTGCTCCAAAATAAGTGGAATTTCTTCATTTTTGCCTGTAAATAAGTGGAATTTCTGTCTTTTTCCCCCAAAACAAAGGGAATTTCTGTCTTTTTTGTCCCCAAAAAAGGGGAATTTCTGACTTATTACCCTGAAATAAGTGAAATTTCTGCAACTTTGCCCCAAAATAAGGGGAATTTTTTCAATTTTGCCCCAATGTAAATAAAATTTCTGCAATTTTGCCCCAAAATTAGGGGAATTTCTAACTGTTTGCTCCCGAAAAAGAAGATTTTCTGTCTATTTGCCCCAAAATAAAGAGAATTTCTGCCTTTTTGCACGAAAATTGAGAGAATTTCTGCAATTTTGCTTCAAAATACGGGGAATTTCTGCTTATTATCCAGAAAGTAAGGGAAATGTATAACTTTTGCCACAAAAAAAGAGAAATGTCTTCATTTTTGTCCGAAAATAAGAGGAATTTCAGCCTTTTTACCTAAAAATAATTGAAATTTCTTACTTTTTACCCAAAAATAAACGGAATTTCTGTCTTTTTGCCCCAAAATAAAAGGAATTTTTGAATTATGCCCTGAAATAATTGAAATTTCTGCAATTTTGCCCCAAAATAAAAGAAATTTCTGCATTTTTGCCACAAAATAAGGGGAATGTCTGTTTTTTTGCCCCAAAATAAGGGAAATTTCTGCCCTTTTGCCCCCAAATAAGGGGAATTTCAGCCTTTTTACCTCAAAATAAGGGGAATTTCTGCATTTTTGCCCTAAAATAAGGAAATTTTCTGCCTTTTTTTCCTGAAATAAGTGAAATTTCTGCAATTTTGCCCCAAAATAAGTGAAATTTCTGCAATTTTGCCCCAAAATATGGGAAATTTCTGGAATTTTGCCCCAAAATAAGGGGAATTTCTTAGTTTTGCCCCAAAATAAGGAGAATTTCTGTCTTTTTGCCCCAACATATAGGGAATTTCTGCCTTTTTGCTCCAGAATTAGGGGAATTTCTGCAATTTTGCGTCAAAATACAAGGAATTTCTGCATTTTGCCCGAAAATAGAGGAAATGCATAAGTTTTGCCATAAAAAAGGAAAATTTCTTCATTTTTGCTCCAAAATAAGAAGAATTTTGGCTTTTTAGCCTCTAAATAAGTGGAATTTCTGTCTTTTTCCCCCAAAACAAAAGAAATTTCTGTCTTTTCTGTCCCAAAATAAGGGAAATTTCTGATTATTACCCTGAAATAAGTGAAATTTCTGCAATTTTGCCCCAAAATAAGGGAAATTTTTACCTTTTTGCCCTGAAATATGTAAAATTTCTGCAATTTTACCCCAAAATAAGGTGAAATTCTGCCTTTTTGCCCCAAAATACGGGGAATTTCTGCCTTTTTGCCCGAAAATAATGGGAATGCATACCTTTTTGCCATAAAATGGGATTTTTCTTCATTTTTGCACCAAAATAAGGGGAATTTCTGCCTCTTGCCTCTAAATAAGTGAATTTCTTCTTTTTCCTCTAAAACAAAGGGAATTTCTGTCTTTTTTGCCCCAAATTAAGAAGAATTTCTGACTTATTACCCTGTTATAAGTTAAATTTCTGCAATTTTGCCCCAAAATAAGAGATATTTCTGCCTTTTTGCCCCCAAATAAGGGGAAATTCAGCCTTTTTACCTCAAAATAAGGGGAATTTCTGCCTTTTTGCCCCAAAATAACAAAATTCCTTTTTCTCCCTGAAATAAGTGAAATTTCTGCAATTTTGCCCAAAATAAGTGAAATTTCTGCAATTTTGCCCCAGAATAAGGGAAATTTCTGGAATTTTGCCCCAAAATAAGTGGAATTTCTGAGTTTTGCCTCAAAATAAGGAGAATTTCTGTCTTTTGCCCCAACATATAGGGAATGTCTGCATTTTTGCCCCACAATTAGGGGAATTTTTGCAATTTTGCTCCAATATACGAGGAATTTCTGCCTTTTTGCCCGAAAATAAGAATGCATACCTTTTTGCCTAAAAAAGGGGAAATTTCTTCATTTTTTGCTTCAAAATAATGGGAATGTGTGCTTTTTTGGCTCTAAATAAGTGGAATTTTTGTCTTTTTCCCCCAAAACAAAGGCATATTCTGTCTTTTTTGCCCCAAAATAAGAAACATTTCTAACTTATTACTCTGAAATAAGTGAGGTTTCTGCAATTTTGCCCCAAAATAAGGGAAATTTTTGCCTTTTTGCCCTCAAATAAGAGGAATTTCATCTTTTTTACCTCAAAATAAGAAGAATTTCTGCATTTTTGCCACAAAATATTAGGAATTTCTGCCTTTTTGCCCCAAAATAAGGAAAATTTCTGCCTTTTTTCCCTGAAGTAAGTGAAATTTCTGCAATATTGCCCCAAAATAAGTGGAATTTCTGAGTTTTGCCCCAAAATAAGGAGAATTTCTGTCTTTTTGCCCCAACATATAGAAAATTTCTGCCTTTTTGCACCACAATTAGGGGAATTTCTGCAATTTTGCTCCAAAATACGGGGAATTTCTGCCTTTTTGCACGAAAATAAAGGAATGCATAACTTTTTGCCATAAAGAAGGGAAATTTCTTCATTTTTGCTCCAAAATAAAAGGAATTTCTGCCTTTATGCTTCTCAATAAGTGCAATTTCTGTCTTTTTCCCCCAAAACAAAGGAAATTTCTGTTTTTTTTTTTTGGCCCAAAATAAGGGGAATTTCTGACTTATTACCCTGAAATAAGTGAATTTTCTGCAATTTTGCCCCAAAATAAAGGAAATTTCTGCTTTTTTGCCCTGAAATCTGTGAAATTTCTGCAATTTTACCTCAAAATAAGGTGAATTTCTCATTTTTTGCCCCAAAATAATGGGAATTTCTGCCTTTTTGCCCCAAAATAAGAAAAATTTTTGCTTTTTTTCTCTGAAATAAGTAAATTGCTGCTATTTTGCTCTAAAATAAGGAAAATTTCTGCAATTTTTCCCAATAATATGGGAAATTTCTGCAATTTTGCCCCAAAATAAGGGGAATTTCTTTCTTTTTGCCCCAAACTAAAGGAAATTTCAGCCTTTTTACCTGAAAATAAGTGAAATTTCTGCAATTTTGCCCCAAATAAGAAAAATTTCTGCAATTTTGCCCCAAAATAAGGTAAATTCCTGCAATTTTGCCCCAAAATAAAAAAAAATTTCTTGAATTTTGTCCCAAAATAAGGGGAATTTATGATTTTTGCCCCAAAATAAAGGGAATTTCTGCCTTTTGCCCCAAATTTAGGGGAATTTCTGCAATTTTGCCCCAAAATATGGGGAATTTCGGCCTTTTTGCCCGAAAATAATGGGAATGCATACCTTTTTGCCATAAAAAGGGAAATTTCTTAATTTTTGCTGCAAAATAAGGGGAATTTCTGCCTTCTTGCCTCTAAATAAGTGGAATTTCTTCTTTTTCCCCCAAAACAAAGGGAAGTTCTGTCTTTTTTGCCCCAAATTAAGGGGAATTTGTGACTTATTACCCTGTAATAAGTGAAATTTCTGCAATTTTGCCCCAAAATAAAGGATATTTCTGCCTTTTTGACCCCAAATAAGGGGAATTTCAGCCTTTTTACCTCAAAATAAGGGGAATTTCTGCCTTTTTGCCCCAAAATAACAAAATTCCTTTTTTACCCTGAAATAAGTGAAATTTCTGCAATTTGGCCCCAGAATAAGGGAAATTTCTGGAATTTTGCCCCAAAATAAGGGGAATTTCTGAGTTTTTCCCCAAAATAAGGAGAATTTCTGTGTTTTCGCCCCAACATATAGGGAATTTCTGCCTTTTTGCCACACTATTAGGGGAATTTCTGCAATTTTGCTCCAAAATACAGGGAATTTCTGCCCTTTTGCCCGAAAATAAGGGGAATGCATAACTTTTTGAAATAAACGAGGAAAATTTCTTCATTTTTGCTCCAAAATAAGAAGAATTTCGGCTTTTTAACCTCTAAATAAGTGGAATTTCTGTCTTTTTCCCCCAAAACAAAGGGAATTTCTGTATTTTTCTCCAAAATAAGGGGAATTTCTGACTTATTACCCTAAAATAAGTGAAATTTCTGCAATTTTGCCCCAAAATAAGGGAAATTTCTGCCTTTTTGCCCTGAAATATGTGAAATTTCTGCAATTTTACCCCAAAATAAGGTGAATTTCTGCCTTTTTGCCCAAAATAATAGGAATTTCTGCCTTTTTGTTTCAAAATAAAAAAAATTTGCTTTTTTTCTCTGAAATAAGTGAAATTTCTGCAATTTTGCCCTAAAATAAGGAAAATTTCTGCAATTTTTCCCCATAATAAGTAAAATTTCTGAAATTTTGCCCCAAAATAAGAGGAATTTCTTCTTTTTTGCCCCAAAGTAAAGGAAATTTCAGCCTTTTTACCAGAAATAAGTGAAATTTCTGCAATTTTGCCCCAAAACAAGGTAAATTCCTGCAATTTTGCCCCAAAATAAAGGAAATTTCTGGAATTTTGACCCAAAATAAGGGGAATTTATGATTTTTGCCCCAAAATAAAGAGAATTTCTGCCTTTTGCCCCAAAATTAGGGGAATTTCTGCAATTTTGCTCCAAAATACAGGGAATTTCTGCCTTTTTGCCCGAAAATAATGGGAATGCATACCTTTTTGCCATAAAAAGGGAAATTTTTTCATTTCTGCTCCAAAATAAGTGGAATTTCTTCCTTTTTGCCTGTAAATAAGTGGAATTTCTGTCTTTTTCCCCCAAAACAAAGGGAATTTCTGTCTTTTTTGCCCCAAAAAAAGGGGAATTTCTGACTTATTACCCTGAAATAAGTGAAATTTCTCCAACTTTGCCCCAAAATAAGGGAAATTTTTTTAATTTTGCCCCAATGTAAAGGAAATTTCTGCAATTTTGCCCCAAAATAAGGGGAATTTCTAACTGTTTGCTTTCGAAAAAGGAGATTTTTCTGTCTTTTTGCCCCAAAATAAAGAGAATTTCTGCCTTTTTGGACGAAAATTGAGATAATTTCTGCAATTTTGCTTCAAAATACGGGGAATTTCTGCTTATTATCCCGAAAGTGAGGGGAATGTATACCTTTTGCCTCAAAAAAAAGGAAATGTCTTCATTTTTGTCCCAAAATAAGAGGAATTTCAGCCTTTTTTCCTAAAAATAAGTGAAATTTCTGCCTTTTTACCCAAAAATAAACGGAATTTCTGTTTTTGCCCCAAAATAAAAAGAATTTTTGAATTATGCCCTGAAATATGTGAAATTTCTGCAATTTTGCCCCAAAATAAAAGAAATTTCTGCATTTTTGCCACAAAATAAGGGGAATTTGTGTTTTTTTGCCCCAAAATAAGGGAAATTTCTGCCTTTTTGCCCCCAAATAAGGGGAATTTCAGCCTTTTTACCTCAAAATAAGGGGAATTTCTGCATTTTTGCCCTAAAATATAGAAATTTTCTGCCTTTTTTTCCTGAAATAAGTGAAATTTCTGCAATTTTGCCCCAAAATAAGTGAAATTTCTGCAATTTTGCCCCAAAATAAGGGAAATTTCTGAAATTTTGCCCCAAAATAAGGGGAATTTCTGAGTTTTGCCCCAAAATAAGGAGAATTTCTGTCTTTTTGCCCCAACATATAGGGAATTTCTGCCTTTTTGCACCAGAATTCGGGGAATTTCTGCAATTTTGCTTCAAAATACAAGGAATTTCTGCATTTTGCATGAAAATAGAGGAAATGCATAAGTTTTTGACATAAAAAAGGAAAATTTCTTCATTTTTGCTCCAAAATAAGAAGAATTTCGGCTTTTTAGCCTCTAAATAAGTGGAATTTCTGTCTTTTTCCCCCAAAACAAACGGAATTTCTGTCTTTTCTGTCCCAAAATAAGGGAAATTTCTGATTATTACCCTGAAGTAAGTGAAATTTCTGCAATTTTGCCCCAAAATAAGGGAAATTTTTACCTTTTTGCCCTGAAATATGTAAAATTTCTGCAATTTTACCCCAAAATAAGGTGAATTTCTGCCTCTTTGCCCCAAAATAATGGGAATTACTAACTTTTTGCCCCAAAAAAGAAAAATTTTTGATTTTTTTCTCTGAAATAATGAAATTTCTGCAATTTTGCCCTAAAATAAGGGAAATTTCTGCAATTTTTCCCCATAATAAGGGAAATTTCTGCAATTTTGCCCCAAAATAAGGGGAATTTCTCCCTTTTTGCTCCAAAATAAAGGAAATTTCAGCCTTTTTACCTGAAAATAAGTAAAATTTCTGCAATTTTGAACCAAATAAGTGAAATTTCTGCAATTTTGCCCCAAAATAAGGTAAATTCCTGCAATTTTGCCCCAAAATAAAGGAAATTTCTGGAATTTTGCCCCAAAATAAGGGGAATTTCTGCATTTTGCCCCAAAATTAGAAGAATTTCTGCAATTTTGCTCCAAAATATAGGGAATTTCTGCCTTTTTGCCTAAAAATAATGGGAATGCATACCTTTTTGCCATAAAAAGGGAAATTTCTTCATTTTTGCTCCAAAATAACGGGAATTTCTGCCTTTTTGCCTCTAAATAAGTGGAATTTCTGTCTTTTTCCCCCAAAACAAAGGAAATTTCTGTCTTGTTGGCCCCAAAATAAGGAGAATTTCTGACTTATTACCCTGAAATAAGTGTAATTACTGCAATTTTGCCACAAAATAAGAGAAATTTCTGCAATTTTGCCACAATATAAAGGAAATTTTGGCAATTTTGCCCCAAAATAAGGGGAATTTCTGACTTATTAACCTGAAATAAGTGAAATTTCTCCAATTTTGCCTTAAAATAAGGGAAATTTCTGCAATTTTGCACCAATGTAAAAAAAATTTCTGCAATTTTGCCCCACAATATGGGGAATTTCTGACTGTTTGCTCCTTAAAAAGGAGATTTTCTGTCTTTTTGCCTCAAAATAAAAAGAATTTCTGCTTTTTGCCCAAAAATTGAGAGAATTTCTGCAATTTTGCTTCAAAATACGGGGAATTTCTGCTATTTATCCCGAAAGTAAGGGAAATGTATACCTTTTGCCACAAAAAAAGGAAATTTTTTCATTTTTGCCCCCTAAAAAGGAATTTCTGCCTTTTTACCCCAAATTAGTGAAATTTCTGCCTTTTTACCACAAAATAAACAGAATTTCTGTCTTTTTGCCCCAAAATAAAAGGAATTTTTGAATTATGCCCTGAAATAAGTGAAATTCCTGCAAATTTGCCCCAAAATAAAAGAAATTTCTGCATTTTTGCCATAAAATAAGGGGAATTTCTGTCTTTTTGCCGCCAAATAAGGGGAATTTCAGCCTTTTTACCTCAAAATAAGGGGAATTTCTGCATTTTTGCCCCAAAATAAGGAAAATTTCTGCCTTTTTTCCCTGATATAAGTGAAGTTTCTTCAATTTTGCCCCAAAATAAGGGAAATTTCTGCCTTTTTGCCCTGAAATATGTGAAATTTCTGCAATTTTACCCCAAAATAAGGTGAATTTCTGAGTTTTTGCCCCAAAATAAGAAAAATTTTTGTTTTTTTCTCTGAAATAAGTGAAATTTCTGCAATTTTGCCCAAAAATAAGGGAAATTTTTGACTTTTTGCCCTGAAATATGTGAAATTTCTGCATTTTTACCCAAAAATAAGGTGAATTTCTGACTTTTTGCCCAAAAATAATGGGAATTTCCGGCTTTTTGCCCCAAAAAAAGAAAAATTTTTGCTTTTTTTCTCTGAAATAAGTGAAATTTCTGCAATTTTGCCCTAAAATAAAGGAAATTTCTGCAATTTTTCCCCATAATAAAGGAAATTTCTGTAATTTTGCCTTAAAATAAAAGGAATTTCTTCCTTTTTACCCCAAAATAAAGGAAATTTCAGCCTTTTTACCTAAAAATAAGTGAAATTTCTGCAATTTTGCCCCAAAATAAAATAAATTCCTGCAATTTTGCCCCAAAATAAAAAAAAATTTCTGGAATTCTGCCCCAAAATAAGAAAAATTTCTAATTTTTGCCCCATAATAAAGGGAATTTCTCCCTTTTGCCCCAAAATTAGGGGAATTTCTGAAATTTTGCTCCAAAATACGGGGAATTTCTGCCTTTTTGCCCGAAAATAATGGGAATGCATACCTTTTTGCCATAAAAAGGGAAATTTCTTCATTTTTGCTCCAAAATAACGGGAATTTCTGCATTTTTACCTCTAAATAAGTGGAATTTCTGTCTTTTTCCCTCAAGACAAAGGGAATTTCTGTCTTTTTTCCCCAAAATAAAGAGAATTTCTGCCTTTTGCCCCAAAATTAGGACAATTTCTGCAATTTTGCTCCAAAATACAAGGAATTTCTGCCTTTTTGCCCAAAAATAATGGGAATGCATAACTTTTTGCCATAAAAAAAGAAATTTCTTCATTTTTGCTCCAAAATAAAGAGAATTTCTGTCTTTTGCCCCACAATTAGGGGAATTTCTGCAATTTTGCTCCAAAATACGGGGAATTTCTGCCTTTTTGCCCGAAAATAATGGGAATGCATACCTTTTTGCTATAAAAAGGGAAATTTCTTTATTTTTTCTCCAAAATAAATTGAATTTCTGCCTTTTTGCCTCTAAATAAGTGGAATTTCTGTCTTTTTCCCCCAAAACAAAGGGAATTTCTCTCTTTTTTGCCCCAAAATAAGGGGAATTTCTGACTTATTACCCTGAAATAAGTGAAATTTCTGCAACTTTGCCCCAAAATAAGGGAAATTTCTGCAATTTTGCCCCAATGTAAAGGAAATTTCTGCAATTTTGCCCCAAAACAAGGGGAATTTCTGACTGTTTGCTCCTGAAAAAGGAGATTTTCTGTCTTTTTTCCCCAAAATAAGGAGAATTTCTGCCTTTTTGCACGAAAATTGAGAGAATTTCTGCAATTTTGCTTCAAAATACGGGGAATTTCTGCTTTTTATCCCGAAAGTAAGGGGAATGTATACCTTTTGCCACAAAAAAAGGAAATTTCTTCATTTTTGCCCCAAAATAAGAGGAATTTCTGCCTCTTTACCTCAAAATAAGTGAAATTTATGCATTTTTACCCAAAAATAAACGGAATTTCTGACTTTTTGTCCCAAAATAAAAGGAATTTTTGAATTATGCCCTGAAATAGGTGAAATTTCTGCAATTTTGCCCCAAAATAAAAAAAAATTCTGCATTTTTGCCACAAAATAAAGAGAATTTCTGTTTTTTTGCCCCAAAATAAGGGAAATTTCTGCATTTTTGCCCCCAAATAATTGGAATTTCAGCCTTTTTACCTCAAAATAATGAGAATTTCTGCATTTTTGCCCCAAAATAAGGAAAATTTCTGCCTTTGTTCCCTGAAATAAGTGAAATTTCTGCAATTTTGCCCCAAAATATATGAAATTTCTGCAATTTTGACCCAAAATAAGAGAAATTTCTGGAATTTTGCCCCAAAATAAGGGGAATTTCTGAGTTTGGCCCCAAAATAAAGAGAATTTCTGTCTTTTTTCCCCAACATATAGAAAAATTCTGCCATTTTGCCCCAGAATTAAGGGAATTTCTGCAATTATGCTCCAAAATACGGGGAATTTCTGCATTATGCCCGAAAATAGAGGAAATGCATAAGTTTTTGCCATAAAAGAGAAAAATTTCTTCATTTTTGGTACAAAATAAGAAGAATTTCGGCTTTTTAACCTCTAAATAAGTTGAATTTCTGTCTTTTTCCCCCCAAAAAAGAGAATTTCTGTTTCTTTGCCCCAAAATACAGGGAATTTCTGACTTATTTCCCTGAAATAAGTGAAATTTCTGCAATTTTGCCCCAAAATAAGGGAAATTTCTGCCTTTTTGCCCTGAAATATGTGAAATTTCTGCAATTTTACTCCAAAATAAGGTGAATTTCTGCCTTTTGCACCAAAATAATGGGAATTTCTGCCTTTTTGTCCCAAAATAAGAAAAATTTTTGCTTTTTTTCTCTGAAATAAGTGAAATTTCTGCAATTTTTCCCCATAATAAAGGAAATTTCTGCAATTTTGCCCCAAAATAAGAGGAATTTCTCACCTTTTGCCCCAAAATAATGGAAATTTCAGCCTTTTTACCTGAAAATAAGTGAAATTTCTGCAATTTTACACCAAATAATGGAAATTTCTGCAATTTTGCCTCAAAATAAGGTAAATTCCTGCAATTTTACCCCAAAATAGAGGAAATTTCTGGAATTTTGCCCCAAAATGAGGGGATTTTCTGATTTTTGCCCCAAAATAAAGGGAATTTCTGCCTTTTGCCCCAAAATTAGGGGATTTTCTGCAATTTTGCTCCAAAATACGGGGAATTTCTGCCTTTTTGCCCAAAAATAATGGGAATGCATACCTTTGTGCCATAAAAAGGGAAATTTCTTCATTTTTGCTCCAAAATAACAGGAATTTCTGCATTTTTCCTCTAAATCAGTGGAATTTCTGTCTTTTTCCCTCAAAACAAAGGGAATTTCTGTTTTTTGCCCCAAAATAAGGGGAATTTCTGACTTATTACCCTGAAATAAGTGAAATTTCTGCAATTTTGCCCCAAAATAAGGGAAATTTCTACCTTTTTGCCCTGAAATATGTGAAATTTCTGCAATTTTACCCCAAAATAAGGTGAATTTCTGCCTTTTTGCCCCAAAATAATGGGAATTTCTGCATTTTTGCCCCAAAAAAAGAAAAATTTTTGATTTTTTTCTCTGAAATAAGTGTAATTTCTGCAATTTTGTCCTAAAATAAGGGAAATTTCTGCATTTTTGCCACATAATAAGGGGAATTTTTGTCTTTTTGCCACCAAATAAAAGGAATTTCAGCCTTTTTACCTCAAAATAAGAGGAATATCTGCATTTTTGCCCCAAAATAAGGAAAATCTCTGCCTTTTTTCCCTGATATAAGTGAAATTTCTGCAATTTTGCCCAAAAATAAGGGAAATTTCTGCCTTTTTGGCCTGAAATATGTGAAATTTCTGCAATTTTACCCCAAAATAAGGTGAATTTCTGCCTTTTTGCCCCAAAATAAGAAAAAAAATTTTTCTGAAGTAAGTGAAATTTCTGCAATTTTGCCCTAAAATAAGGGAAATTTCTGCAATTTTTCCCCATAATAAGGGAAATTTCTCAATTATGCCCCAAAATAAAGGGATTTTCTCCCTTTTTGCCCAAAAATAAAGAAAATTCAGACTTTTTACCTGAAAATAAGTGAAATTTCTGCAATTTTGCCTCAAATAAGAGAAATTTCTGCAATTTTTCACCAAAATAAGGCAAATTCCTGCAATTTTGCACCAAAATAAAGGAAATTTCTGGAATTTTGCCCCAAAATAAGGGGAATTTCTTATTTTTGCCCCAAAATAAAGGGAATTTCTGCCTTTTGCCCCAAAATTAGGGGAATTTCTGCAATTTTGCTCCAAAATACGGGGAATTTCTGCCTTTTTGCCCGAAAATAATGGGAATGCATACCTTTTTAACATAAAAAGGGAAATTTCTTCATTTTTGCTCCAAAATAAGGGGAATTTCTTTCTTTTTGCCTTTAAATAAGTGGAATTTCTGTCTTTTTCCCCCAAAACAAAGGGAATTTCTGTCTTTTTTGCCCCCAAATAAGTGGAATTACTGACTTATTACCCTGAAATAAGTAAAATTTCTGCAATTTTGCCCCAAAATAAGGGAAATTTCTGCAATTTTGCCCCAATGTAAAGGAAATTTCTGCAATTTTGCCCAAAAATAAGGGGAAATTCTGACTGTTTGCTCCCGAAAAAAGGATATTTTCTGTATTTTTGCCCCAAAATAAGGAGAATTCCTGCCTTTTTGCCCGAAAATTATGAGAATTTTTGCAATTTTGCTTCAAAATACGGAGAATTTCTGCTTTTAATCCCGAAAGTAAGAGGAATGTTTACCTTTTCCCACAAAAAAAAGGAATTTCTTCATTTTTGCCCCACAATAAAAGAAATTTCTGCATTTTTGCCACAAAATAAAGGGAATTTCTGTCTTTTTGCCCCAAAATAAGGGAAATTTCTGCCTTTTTGCCTCCAAATAAGGGGAATTTCAGCCTTTTTATCTCAAAATAAGGGGAATTTCTGCACTTTTGCCCCAAAATAAGGAAAATTTCTGCCTTTTTTCCCTAAAATAAGTGAAATTTCTGCAATTTTGCCCCAAAATAAGTGAAATTTCTGCAATTTTGCACCAAAATAAGGGAAATTTCTGGAATTTTGCCCCAAAATAAGAGGAATTTCTGAGTTTTGCCCCAAAATAAGGAGAATTTCTATCTTTTTGCCCCAACATATAGGGAATTTCTGCCTTTTAGCCCCACAATTAGGATAATTTCTGCAATTTTGCTCCAAAATACGGTGAATTTCTGCATTTTTGCCCGAAAATAAGGGGAATGCATAACTTTTTGAAATAAACGAGGAAAATTTCTTTATTTTTGCTCCAAAATAAGAAGAATTTCTGCTTTTTTGCCTCTAAATAAGGGAATTTCTTTCTTTTTCCCCCAAAGCAGAGGGAATTTCTGTCTTTTTTGCTCCCAAATAAGGGGAATTTCTGACTTATTAACCTGAAATAAGTGAAATTTCTTCAATTTTGCCCCAAAATAAGGGAAATTTCTGCCTTTTTGCCCTGTAATATATGAAATTTCTGCAATTTTACCACAAAATAAGGTGAATTTCTGACTTTTTGCCCCAAAATAATGGAAATTTTTGCCTTTTTTGCCCCAAAATGAGAAAAATATTTGGTTTTTTTCTCTGAAATAAGTGAAATTTCTGCAATTTTGCCCTAAAATAAAAGAAATTTCTGCAATTTTTTCTCATAATAAAGGAAATTTCTGTAATTTTGCTTTAAAATAAGGGGGATTTCTCCCTTTTTGCCCCAAAATAAAGAAATTTCAGCCTTTTTACCTGAATATAAGTGAAATTTCTACAATTTTGCCACAAAATAAAATAAATTCCTGCAATTTTTCCCCAAAATAAAAAAAATTTCAAGAATTCTGCCTCAAAATAAGAGGAATTTCTGATTTTTGCCCCAAAATAAAGGGAATTTCTGCATTTTGCCCCAAAATTAGGGGAATTTCTGCAATTTTGCTCGAAAATACGGGGAATTTCTGCCTTTTTGCACGAAAATAATGGGAATGCATACCTTTTTGCCATAAAAAAGGAAATTTCTTCATTTTTGCTCCAAAATAAGGGGAATTTCTGCTTTGTTGCCTCTAAATAAGTGGAATTTCTGTCTTTTTTCCCCAAAACAAAGGGAATTTCTGTCTTTTTGCCCCAAAATAAAGGGAATTTCTGACTTATTACCCTGAAATAAGTGAAATTTCTGCAATTTTGCCCCAAAATAAGGGAAATTTCTGCCTTTTTGCCCTGAAATATGTGAAATTTATGCAATTTTACCCCAAAATAAGGTGAATTTCTGCCTTTTTGCCCCAAAATAATTGGAATTTCTGCCTTTTTGCCCCAAAAAAGAAAAATTTTTGATTTTTTTCTCTGAAATAAGTGAAATTTCTGCAATTTGGCCCTAAAATAAGAGAAATTTCTGCAATTTTTCCCCATAATAAGGGAAATTTCTGCAATTTTGCCCCAAAATAAGGGGAATTTCTCCCTTTTTGCCCCAAACTAAAGGAAATTTCAGCCTTTTTACCTGAAAATAAGTGAAATTTCTGCAATTTTGCCCCAAATAAGAAAAATTTCTGCAATTTTGCGCCAAAATAAGATAAATTCCTGCAATTTTGCCCCAAAATAAAGGAAATTTCTGGAATTTTGCCCCAAAATAAGGGGATTTTCTGATTTTTGCCCCAAAATATAGGGAATTTCTGCCTTTTGCCCTAAAATTAGGGGAATTTCTGCAATTTTGCTCCAAAATACGGGGAATTTCTGCCTTTTTGCCCGAAAATAATGGGAATGCATACCTTTTTGCCATAAAAAGGGAAATTTCTTCATTTTTGCTCCAAAATAACGGGAATTTCTGCATTTTTACCTCTAAATAAGTGGAATTTCTGTCTTTTTCCCTCAAAACAAAGGGAATTTCTGTCTTTTTTCCCCAAAATAAAGGGAATTTCTGCCTTTTGCTCCAAAATTAGGACAATTTCTGCAATTTTGCTCCAAAATACAAGGAATTTCTGCGTTTTTGCCCGAAAATAATGGGAATGCATAACTTTTTGCCATAAAAAAAGAAATTTCTTCATTTTTGCTCCAAAATAAAGAGAATTTCTGTCTTTTGCCCCACAATTAGGGGAATTTCTGCAATTTTGCTCCAAAATACGGGGAATTTCTGCCTTTTTGCCCGAAAATAATGGGAATGCATACCTTTTTGCTATAAAAAGGGAAATTTCTTTATTTTTTCTCCAAAATAAATTGAATTTCTGCCTTTTTGCCTCTAAATAAGTGGAATTTCTGTCTTTTTCCCCCAAAACAAAGGGAATTTCTCTCTTTTTTGCCCCAAAATAAGGGGAATTTCTGACTTATTACCCTGAAATAAGTGAAATTTCTGCAACTTTGCCCCAAAATAAGGGAAATTTCTGCAATTTTGCCCCAATGTAAAAGAAATTTCTGCAATTTTGCCCCAAAATAAGGGGAATTTCTGACTGTTTGCTCCTGAAAAAGGAGATTTTCTGTCTTTTTCCCCAAAATAAGGAGAATTTCTGCCTTTTTGCACGAAAATTGAGAGAATTTCTGCAATTTTGCTTCAAAATACGGGGAATTTCTGCTTTTTATCCCGAAAGTAAGGGGAATGTATACCTTTTGCCACAAAAAAAAGGAAATTTCTTCATTTTTCCCCAAAATAAGAGGAATTTCTGCCTCTTTACCTCAAAATAAGTGAAATTTATGCCTTTTTACCCAAAAATAAACGGAATTTCTGTCTTTTGTCCCAAAATAAAAGGAATTTTTGAATTATGCCCTGAAATAGGTGAAATTTCTGCAATTTTGCCCCAAAATAAAAAAAAATTTCTGCATTTTTGCCACAAAATAAGGAGAATTTCTGTTTTTTTGCCCCAAAATAAGGGAAATTTCTGCATTTTTGCCCCCAAATAATGGGAATTTCAGCCTTTTTACCTCAAAATAAGGGGAATTTCTGCATTTTTGCCCCAAAATAAGGAAAATTTCTGACTTTGTTCCCTGAAATAAGTGAAATTTCTGCAATTTTGCCCCAAAATAAGTGAAATTTCTGCAATTTTGACCCAAAATAAGAGAAATTTCTGGAATTTTGACCCAAAATAAGGGAAATTTCTGAGTTTTGCCCCAAAATAAAGAGAATTTCTGTCTTTTTTCCCCAACATATAGAAAAATTCTGCCATTTTGCCCCAGAATTAGGGGAATTTCTGCAATTTTGCTCCAAAATACGGGGAATTTCTGCATTATGCCCGAAAATAGAGGAAATGCATAAGTTTTTGCCATAAAAGAGAAAAATTTCTTCATTTTTGGTACAAAATAAGAAGAATTTCGGCTTTTTAACCTCTAAATAAGTTGAATTTCTGTCTTTTTCCCCCCAAAAAAGGGAATTTCTGTTTTTTTGCCCCAAAATACGTGGAATTTCTGACTTATTTACCTGAAATAAGTGAAATTTCTGCAATTTTGCCCCAAAATAAGGGAAATTTCTGCATTTTTGCCACATAATAAGGGGAATTTCTGTCTTTTTGCCACCAAATAAAAGGAATTTCAGCCTTTTTACCTCAAAATAAGAGGAATATCTGCATTTTTGCCCCAAAATAAGGAAAATCTCTGCCTTTTTTCCCTGATATAAGTGAAATTTCTGCAATTTTGCCCAAAAATAAGGGAAATTTCTGCCTTTTTGGCCTGAAATATGTGAAATTTCTGCAATTTTACCCCAAAATAAGGTGAATTTCTGCCTTTTTGCCCCAAAATAAGAAAAAAAATTTTTCTGAAGTAAGTGAAATTTCTGCAATTTTGCCCTAAAATAAGGGAAATTTCTGCAATTTTTCCCCATAATAAGGGAAATTTCTCAATTATGCCCCAAAATAAAGGGATTTTCTCCCTTTTTGCCCAAAAATAAAGAAAATTCAGACTTTTTACCTGAAAATAAGTGAAATTTCTGCAATTTTGCCTCAAATAAGAGAAATTTCTGCAATTTTTCACCAAAATAAGGCAAATTCCTGCAATTTTGCACCAAAATAAAGGAAATTTCTGGAATTTTGCCCCAAAATAAGGGGAATTTCTTATTTTTGCCCCAAAATAAAGGGAATTTCTGCCTTTTGCCCCAAAATTAGGGGAATTTCTGCAATTTTGCTCCAAAATACAGGGAATTTCTGCCTTTTTGCCCGAAAATAATGGGAATGCATACCTTTTTAACATAAAAAGGGAAATTTCTTCATTTTTGCTCCAAAATAAGGGGAATTTCTTTCTTTTTGCCTTTAAATAAGTGGAATTTCTGTGTTTTTCCCCCAAAACAAAGGGAATTTCTGTCTTTTTTGCCCCAAAATAAGTGGAATTACTGACTTATTACCCTGAAATAAGTAAAATTTCTGCAATTTTGCCCCAAAATAAGGGAAATTTCTGCAATTTTGCCCCAATGTAAAGGAAATTTCTGCAATTTTGCCCAAAAATAAGGGGAAATTCTGACTGTTTGCTCCCGAAAAAAGGATATTTTCTGTATTTTTGCCCCAAAATAAGGAGAATTCCTGCCTTTTTGCCCGAAAATTATGAGAATTTTTGCAATTTTGCTTCAAAATACGGAGAATTTCTGCTTTTAATCCCGAAAGTAAGAGGAATGTATACCTTTTCCCACAAAAAAAAGGAATTTCTTCATTTTTGCCCCACAATAAAAGAAATTTCTGCATTTTTGCCACAAAATAAAGGGAATTTCTGTCTTTTTGCCCCAAAATAAGGGAAATTTCTGCCTTTTTGCCTCCAAATAAGGGGAATTTCAGCCTTTTTATCTCAAAATAAGGGGAATTTCTGCACTTTTGCCCCAAAATAAGGAAAATTTCTGCCTTTTTTCCCTAAAATAAGTGAAATTTCTGCAATTTTGCCCCAAAATAAGTGAAATTTCTGCAATTTTGCACCAAAATAATGGAAATTTCTGGAATTTTGCCCCAAAATAAGAGGAATTTCTGAGTTTTGCCCCAAAATAAGGAGAATTTCTATCTTTTTGCCCCAACATATAGGGAATTTCTGCCTTTTAGCCCCACAATTAGGATAATTTCTGCAATTTTGCTCCAAAATACGGTGAATTTCTGCATTTTTGCCCGAAAATAAGGGGAATGCATAACTTTTTGAAATAAACGAGGAAAATTTCTTTATTTTTGCTCCAAAATAAGAAGAATTTCTGCTTTTTTGCCTCTAAATAAGGGAATTTCTTTCTTTTTCCCCCAAAGCAGAGGGAATTTCTGTCTTTTTTGCTCCCAAATAAGGGGAATTTCTGACTTATTAACCTGAAATAAGTGAAATTTCTTCAATTTTGCCCCAAAATAAGGGAAATTTCTGCCTTTTTGCCCTGTAATATATGAAATTTCTGCAATTTTACCACAAAATAAGGTGAATTTCTGACTTTTTGCCCCAAAATAATGGAAATTTTTGCCTTTTTTGCCCCAAAATGAGAAAAATATTTGGTTTTTTTCTCTGAAATAAGTGAAATTTCTGCAATTTTGCCCTAAAATAAAAGAAATTTCTGCAATTTTTTCTCATAATAAAGGAAATTTCTGTAATTTTGCCTTAAAATAAGGGGGATTTCTCCCTTTTTGCCCCAAAATAAAGAAATTTCAGCCTTTTTAACTGAATATAAGTGAAATTTCTACAATTTTTCACAAAATAAAATAAATTCCTGCAATTTTTCCCCAAAATAAAAAAAATTTCAAGAATTCTGCCTCAAAATAAGAGGAATTTCTGATTTTTGCCCCAAAATAAAGGGAATTTCTGCATTTTGCCCCAAAATTAGGGGAATTTCTGCAATTTTGCTCGAAAATACGGGGAATTTCTGCCTTTTTGCACGAAAATAATGGGAATGCATACCTTTTTGCCATAAAAAAGGAAATTTCTTCATTTTTGCTCCAAAATAAGGGGAATTTCTGCTTTGTTGCCTCTAAATAAGTGGAATTTCTGTCTTTTTTCCCCAAAACAAAGGGAATTTCTGTCTTTTTGCCCCAAAATAAAGGGAATTTCTGACTTATTACCCTGAAATAAGTGAAATTTCTGCAATTTTGCCCCAAAATAAGGGAAATTTCTGCCCTTTTGCCCTGAAATATGTGAAATTTATGCAATTTTACCCCAAAATAAGGTGCATTTCTGCCTTTTTGCCCCAAAATAATTGGAATTTCTGCCTTTTTGCCCCAAAAAAGAAAAATTTTTGATTTTTTTCTCTGAAATAAGTGAAATTTCTGCAATTTGGCCCTAAAATAAGAGAAATTTCTGCAATTTTTCCCCATAATAAGGGAAATTTCTGCAATTTTACCCCAAAATAAGGGGAATTTCTCCCTTTTTGCCCCAAACTAAAGGAAATTTCAGCCTTTTTACCTGAAAATAAGTGAAATTTCTGCAATTTTGCCCCAAATAAGAAAAATTTCTGCAATTTTGCGCCAAAATAAGATAAATTCCTGCAATTTTGCCCCAAAATAAAGGAAATTTCTGGAATTTTGCCCCAAAATAAGGGGATTTTCTGATTTTTGCCCCAAAATATAGGGAATTTCTGCCTTTTGCCCTAAAATTAGGGGAATTTCTGCAATTTTGCTCCAAAATACGGGGAATTTCTGCCTTTTTGCCCGAAAATAATGGGAATGCATACCTTTTTGCCATAAAAAGGGAAATTTCTTCATTTTTGCTCCAAAATAACGGGAATTTCTGCATTTTTACCTCTAAATAAGTGGAATTTCTGTCTTTTTCCCTCAAAACAAAGGGAATTTCTGTCTTTTTTCCCCAAAATAAAGGGAATTTCTGCCTTTTGCTCCAAAATTAGGACAATTTCTGCAATTTTGCTCCAAAATACAAGGAATTTCTGCCTTTTTGCCCGAAAATAATGGGAATGCATAACTTTTTGCCATAAAAAAAGAAATTTCTTCATTTTTGCTCCAAAATAAAGGGAATTTCTGTCTTTTGCCCCACAATTAGGGGAATTTCTGCAATTTTGCTCCAAAATACGGGGAATTTCTGCCTTTTTGCCCGAAAATAATGGGAATGCATACCTTTTTGCTATAAAAAGGGAAATTTCTTCATTTTTGCTCCAAAATAAATTGAATTTCTGCCTTTTTGCCTCTAAATAAGTGGAATTTCTGTCTTTTTCCCCCAAAACAAAGGTAATTTCTGTCTTTTTGCCTCAAAATAAGGGGAATTTCTGACTTATTACCCTGAAATAAGTGAAATTTCTGCAACTTTGCCCCAAAATAAGGGAAATTTCTGCAATTTTGCCCCAATGTAAAGGAAATTTCTGCAATTTTGCCCCAAAATAAGGGGAATTTCTGACTGTTTGCTCCTGAAAAAGGAGATTTTCTGTCTTTTTCCCCAAAATAAGGAGAATATCTGCCTTTTTGCACGAAAATTGAGAGAATTTCTGCAATTTTGCTTCAAAATACGGGGAATTTCTGCTTTTTATCCCGAAAGTAAGGGGAATGTATACCTTTTGCCACAAAAAAAAGGAAATTTCTTCATTTTTCCCCAAAATAAGAGGAATTTCTGCCTCTTTACCTCAAAATAAGTGAAATTTATGCCTTTTTACCCAAAAATAAACGGAATTTCTGTCTTTTGTCCCAAAATAAAAGGAATTTTTGAATTATGCCCTGAAATAGGTGAAATTTCTGCAATTTTGCCCCAAAATAAAAAAAAATTTCTGCATTTTTGCCACAAAATAAGGAGAATTTCTGTTTTTTTGCCCCAAAATAAGGGAAATTTCTGCATTTTTGCCCCCAAATAATGGGAATTTCAGCCTTTTTACCTCAAAATAAGGGGAATTTCAGCATTTTTGCCCCAAAATAAGGAAAATTTCTGACTTTGTTCCCTGAAATAAGTGAAATTTCTGCAATTTTGCCCCAAAATAAGTGAAATTTCTGCAATTTTGACACAAAATAAGAGAAATTTCTGGAATTTTGACCCAAAATAAGGGAAATTTCTGAGTTTTGCCCCAAAATAAAGAGAATTTCTGTCTTTTTTCCCCAACATATAGAAAAATTCTGCCATTTTGCCCCAGAATTAGGGGAATTTCTGCAATTTTGCTCCAAATTACGGGGAATTTCTGCATTATGCCCGAAAATAGAGGAAATGCATAAGTTTTTGCCATAAAAGAGAAAAATTTCTTCATTTTTGGTACAAAATAAGAAGAATTTCGGCTTTTTAACCTCTAAATAAGTTGAATTTCTGTCTTTTTCCCCCCAAAAAAGGGAATTTCTGTTTTTTTGCCCCAAAATACGTGGAATTTCTGACTTATTTACCTGAAATAAGTGAAATTTCTGCAATTTTGCCCCAAAATAAGGGAAATTTCTGCCTTTTTGCCCTGAAATATGTGAAATTTCTGCAATTTTACCCCAAAATAAGGTGAATTTCTGCCTTTTTGCCCCAAAATAATGGGAATTTCTGCATTTTTGCCCCAAAAAAAGAAAAATTTTTGATTTTTTTCTCTGAAATAAGTGAAATTTCTGCAATTTTGTCCTAAAATAAGGGAAATTTCTGCATTTTTGCCACAAAATAAGGGGAATTTCTGTCTTTTTGCAACCAAATAAAAGGAATTTCAGCCTTTTTACCTCAAAATAAAAGGAATATCTGCATTTTTGCCCCAAAATAAGGAAAATCTCTGCCTTTTTTCCCTGATATAAGTGAAATTTCTGCAATTTTGCCCCAAAATAAGGGAAATTTCTGCCTTTTTGGCCTGAAATATGTGAAATTTCTGCAATTTTACCCCCAAATAAGGTGAATTTCTGCCTTTTTGCCCCAAAATAAAAAAAAAAATTTTTCTGAAGTAAGTGAAATTTCTGCAATATTGCCCTAAAATAAGGGAAATTTCTGCAATTTTTCCCCATAATAAAGGAAATTTCTGCAATTTTGCCCCAAAATAAGAGGAATTACTCACCTTTTGCCCTAAAATAATGGAAATTTCAGCCTTTTTAC
Source organism: Micromys minutus (assembly GCF_963924665.1). NCBI lineage: Eukaryota > Metazoa > Chordata > Mammalia > Rodentia > Muridae > Micromys > Micromys minutus. The sequence goes on from NW_027667727.1 coordinate 1,983,793, forward strand.
CTGAAAATAAGTGAAATTTCTGCAATTTTACACCAAATAATGGAAATTTCTGCAATTTTGCCCCAAAATATGGTAAATTCCCTCAATTTTCCCCCAAAATAGAGGAAATTTCTGGAATTTTGCCCCAAAATAAGGGGATTTTCTGATTTTTGCCCCAAAATAAAGGGAATTTCTGCCTTTTGCCCCAAAATTAGGGGAATTTCTGCAATTTTGCTCCAAAATACGGGGAATTTCTGCCTTTTTGCCCGAAAATAATGGGAATGCATACCTTTTTGCCATAAAAAGGGAAATTTCTTCATTTTTGCTCCAAAATAACAGGAATTACTGCATTTTTCCTCTAAATAAGTGTAATTTCTGTCTTTTTCCCTCAAAAAAAAGGGAATTTCTGTTTTTTTGCCCCAAAATAAGGGGAATTTCTGACTTATTACCCTGAAATAAGTGAAATTTCTGCAATTTTGCCCCAAAATAAGGGAAATTTCTACCTTTTGCCCTGAAATATGTGAAATTTCTGCAATTTTACCCCAAAATAAGTGAATTTCTGTTTTTTTGCCCCAAAATAATGGGAATTTCTGCATTTTTCCCCCAAAAAAAGAAAAATTTTTGATTTTTTTCTCTGAAATAAGTGAAATTTCTGCAATTTTGTCCTAAAATAAGGGAAATTTCTGCATTTTTGCCACAAAATAAGGGGAATTTCTGTCTTTTTGCAACCAAATAAAATGAATTTCAGCATTTTACCTCAAAATAAGAGGAATATCTGCATTTTTGCCCCAAAATAAGGAAAATCTCTGCCTTTTTTCCCTGATATAAGTGAAATTTCTGCAATTTTGCCCCAAAATAAGGGAAATTTCTGCCTTTTTGGCCTGAAATATGTGAAATTTCTGTAATTTTACCCCAAAATAAGGTGAATTTCTGCCTTTTTGCCCCAAAATAAGAAAAAAAATTTTTTTCTGAAGTAATTGAAATTTCTGCAATTTTGCCCTAAAATAAGGGAAATTTCTGCAATTTTTCCCCATAATAAGGGAAATTTCTCAATTTTGCCCCAAAATAAGGGGATTTTCTCCCTTTTTGCCCCAAAATAAAGAAAATTCAGACTTTTTACCTGAAAATAAGTGAAATTTCTGCAATTTTGCCTCAAATAAGAGAAATTTCTGCAATTTTTCACCAAAATAAGGCAAATTCCTGCAATTTTGCCCCAAAATAAAGGAAATTTCTGGAATTTTGCCCCAAAATAAGGGGAATTTCTGATTTTTGCCCCAAAATAAAGGGAATTTCTGCCTTTTTGCCCGAAAAAATGGGAATGCATACCTTTTTAACATAAAAAGGGAAATTTCTTCATTTTTGCTCCAAAATAAGGGGAATTTCTTCCTTTTTGCCTTTAAATAAGTGGAATTTCTGTCTTTTTCCCCCAAAACAAAGGGAATTTCTGTCTTTTTTGCCCCAAAATAAGTGGAATTACTGACCTATTACCCTGAAATAAGTGAAATTTCTGCAATTTTGCCCCAAAATAAGGGAAATTTCTGCAATTTTGCCCCAATGTAAAGGAAATTTCTGTAATTTTGCCCCAAAATAAGGGGAAATTCTGACTGTTTGCTCCCGAAAAAAGGAGATTTTCTGTATTTTTGCCCCAAAATAAGGAGAATTCCTGCCTTTTTGCCCGAAAATTATGAGAATTTCTGCAATTTTGCTTCAAAATATGGGGAATTTCTGCTTTTAATTCCGAAAGTAAGAGGAATGTATACCTTTTCCCACAAAAAAAAAAAGGAATTTCTTCATTTTTGCCCCACAATAAAAGAAATTTCTGCAGTTTTTCCACAAAATAAAGGGAATTTCTGTCTTTTTGTTCCAAAATAAGGGAAATTTCTGCCTTTTTGCCTCCAAATAAAGGGAATTTCAGCCTTTTTACCTCAAAATAAGGGCAATTTCTGCATTTTTGCCCCAAAATAAGGAAAATTTCAGCCTTTTTTCCCTAAAATAAGTGAAATTTCTTCAATTTTGCCCCAAAATAAGTGAAATTTCTGCAATTTTGCACCAAAATAAGGGAAATTTCTGGAATTTTGCCCCAAAATAAGGGGAATTTCTGAGTTTTGCCCCAAAATAAGGAGAATTTCTCTCTTTTTGCCCCAACATATAGGGAATTTCTGCCTTTTTGCCCCACAATTAGGGGAATTTCTGCAATTTTGCTCCAAAATACGGGGAATTTCTGCATTTTTGCCCGAAAATAAGGGGAATGCATAACTTTTTGAAATAAACGAGGAAAATTTCTTTATTTTTGCTCCAAAATAAGAAGAATTTCTGCTTTTTTGCCTCTAAATAAGTGGAATTTCTGTCTTTTTCTCCCAAAACAGAGGGAATTTCTGTCTTTTTTGCTCCCAAATAAGGGGAATTTCTGACTTATTAACCTGAAATAAGTGAAATTTCTTCAATTTTGCCCCCAAATAAGGGAAATTTCTGCCTTTTTGCCCTGAAATATATGAAATTTCTGCAATTTTACCCCAAAATAAGGTGAATTTCTGACTTTTTGCCCCAAAATAATGGAAATTTCTGCCTTTTTTGCCCCAAAATGAGAAAAATATTTGCTTTTTTTCTCTGAAATAAGTGAAATTTCTGCAATTTTGCCCTAAAATAAAGGAAATTTCTGCAATTTTTTCTCATAATAAGGGAAATTTCTGCAATTTTGCCTTAAAATAAGGGGAAGTTCTCCCTTTTTGCCCCAAAATAAAGGAAATTTCAGCCTTTTTACCTGAATATAAGTGAAATTTCTACAATTTTGCCACAAAAAAAAATAAATTCCTGCAATTTTTCCTCAAAATAAAAAAAATTTCTGGAATTCTGCCCCAAAATAAGAGGAATTTCTGATTTTTGCCCCAAAATAAAGGGAATTTCTGCATTTTGCCCCAAAATTAGGGGAATTTCTGCAATTTTGCTCGAAAATACGGGGAATTTCTGCCTTTTTGCACGAAAATAATGGGAATTCATACCTTTTTGCCATAAAAAAGGAAATTTCTTCATTTTTCCTCCAAAATAAGGGGAATTTCTGCTTTGTTGCCTCTAAATAAGTGGAATTTCTGTCTTTTTCCCCCAAAACAAAGGGAATTTCTGTTTTTTTGCCCCAAAATAAGGGGAATTTCTGACTTATTACCCTGAAATAAGTGAAATTTCTGCAATTTTGCCCCAAAATATGGGAAATATCTACCATTTGCCCTGAAATATGTGAAATTTCTGCAATTTTACCCCAAAATAAGGTGAATTTCTGCCTTTTTTCCCAAAAATAATTGGAATTTCTGCCTTTTTGCCCCAAAAAAGAAAAATTTTTGATTTTTTTCTCTGAAATAAGTGAAATTTCTGCAATTTTGCCCTAAATAAGGGAAATTTCTGCAATTTTTCCCCATAATAAGTTAAATTTCTGCAATTTTGCCCCAAAATAAGGGGAATTTCTCTCTTTTTGCACCAAAATAAAGGAAATTTCAGCCTTTTTATCTGAAAATAAGTGAAATTTCTTCAATTTTGCCCCAAATAAGAAAAATTTCTGCAATTTTGCCCCAAAATAAGGTAAATTCCTGCAATTTTGCCCCAAAAATAAAGGAAATTTCTGGAATTTTGCCCCAAAATAAGAGGAATTTCTGATTTTTGCCCCAAAATAAAGGGAATTTCTGCCTTTTGCCCCAAAACTAGGGGAATTTCTGCAATTTTGCTCCAAAATACAGGTAATTTCTGCCTTTTTGTCCGAAAATAATGGGAATGCATAACTTTTTGCCATAAAAAGGGAAATTTCTTCATTTTTGCTCAAAAATAAAGGGAATTTCTGCCTTTTGCCCCACAATTAGGGGAATTTCTGCAATTTTGCTCCAAAATACGGGGAATTTCTGCCTTTTTGCCCGAAAATAATGGGAATGCATACCTTTGTGCTATAAAAAGGGAAATTTCTTCATTTTTGCTCCAAAATAAGGAGAATTTCTGCTTTTTTGCCTCTAAATTAGTGGAATTTCTGTCTTTTTCCCCCAAAACAAAGGGAATTTCTGTCTTTTTTGCCCCAAAATAAGGGGAATTTCTGACTTATTACCCTGAAATAAGTGAAATTTCTGCAACTTTGCCCAAAAGTCAGGGAAATTTCTGCAATTTTGCCCTAATGTAAAAGAAATTTCTGCAATTTTGCCCCAAAAAAAGGGGAATTTCTGACTGTTTGCTCCCGAAAAAAAAGATTTTCTGCCTTTTGGCCCCAAAATAAGTAGAATTTCTGCCTTTTTGCACGAAAATTGAGAGAATTTCTGCAATTCTGCTTCAAAATACGGGGAATTTCTGCTTTTTACCCCGAAAGTAAGGAGAATGTATAGCTTTTGCCACAAAAAAAGAAAATTTCTTCATTTTTGCCCCAAAATAAGAGGAATTTCTGCCTTTTTACCTCAAAATAAGTGAAATTTCTGCCTTTTTACCCAAAAATAAACAGAATTTCTGAGTTTTTGCCCCAAAATAAAAGGAATTTTTGAATTATGCCATAAAACAGGTGAAATTTCTGCAATTTTGCCCCAAAATAAAAGAAATTTCTGCATTTTTGCAACAAAATAAGGAGAATTTCTGTTTTTTTGCCCCAAAATAAGGGAAATTTTGCATTTTTTCGCCCAAATAAGGGGTATTTCAGCCTTTACCTCAAAATAAAGGGAATTTCTGCATTTTTGCCCCAAAATAAAGAAAATTTCTGGCTTTTTTTCTTGAAATAATTGAAATTTGTGCAATTTTGCCTCAATATAAGTGAAATTTCTGCAATTTTGACCCAAAATAAGGGAAATTTCTGAAACTTTGCCCCAAAATGAGGGAAATTTCTGAGTTTTGTTCCAAAATAAGGAGAATTTCTGTCTTTTTGCCCCAACATATAGGGAATTTCTGACTTTTTGCCCCAGAATTAGGGGAATTTCTGCAATTTTGCTCCAAAATAGGGGGAATTTCTGCATTTTGCCTGAAAATAGAGGAAATGCATAAGTTTTTGCCATAAAAGAGGAAAATTTCTTCATTTTTGCTCCAAAATAAGAAGAATTTCGTCTTTTTTGCCTCTAAATAAGTTGAATTTCTGTCTTTTTCCCCCAAAACAAAGGGAATTTCTGTATTTTTTGCCCCAAAATAAGGGGATTTTCTGACTTATTACCCTGAAATAAGTGAAATTTTTGTAATATTGCCCCAAAATAAGGGAAATTTCTGCTGTTTTGCCCTGAGATATGTGAAATTTCTGCAATTTTACCCCAAAGTAAAGTGAATTTCTGCCTTTTTGCCCCAAAATAATGGGAATTTCTGCCTTTTTGTCCCAAAATGAGAAAAATTTTTGCTTTTTTTCTCTGAAATAAGTGAAATTTCTGCAAGTTTACCCTAAAATAAGGGAAATTTCTGCAATTTTTTCCCATAATAAGGGAAATTTCTGCAATTTTGCCCCAAAATAAGAGGAATTTCTCCCTTTTTTACCAAAATAAAGGAAATTTCAGCCTTTTTACCTGAAAATTAGTGAAATTTCTGCAATTTTACCCCAAATAATGGAAATTTCTGCAATTTTGCCCCAAAATAAGGTAAATTCCTGCAATTTTGCCCTAAAATAAAGGAAATTTCTGGAATTTTGTCCCATAATAAGGGGATTATCTGATTTTTGACCCAAAATAAAGGGAATTTCTGCCTTTTGCCCCAAAATTAGGGGAATTTCTGCAATTTTGCTCCAAAATACTGGGAATTTCTGCCTTTTTGCCCGAAAATAATGGGAATGCATACCTTTTTGCCATAAAAGGGGAAATTTCTTCATTTTTGCTCCAAAATAACGGGAATTTCTGCATTTTTACCTCTAAATAAGTGGAATTTCTGTCTTTTTCCCTCAAAACAAAGGGAATTTCTGTTTTTTTGCCCCAAAATAAGGGGAATTTCTGACTTATTACCCTGAAATAAGTGAAATTTCTGCAATTTTGCACCAAAATATGGGAAATATCTACCTTTTTGCCCTGAAATATGTGAAATTTCTGCAATTTTACCCCAAAATAAGGTGAATTTCTGCCTTTTTGCCCCAAAATAATGGGAATTTCTGCATTTTTGCCCCCAAAAAAGAAAAATTTTTAATTTTTTTCTTTGAAATAAGTGAAATTTCTGCAATTTTGTCCTAAAATAAGGGAAATTTCTGCATTTTTGCCACAAAATAAGGGGAATTTCTGTCTTTTTGCAAACAAATAAAAGGAATTTCAGCCTTTTTACCTCAAAATAAGAGGAATATCTGCATTTTTGCCCCAAAATAAGGAAAATCTCTGCCTTTTTTCCCTGATATAAGTGAAATTTCTGCAATTTTGCCCCAAAATAAGGGAAATTTCTTCCTTTTTGGCCTGAAATATGTGAAATTTCTGCAATTTTACCCCAAAATAAGGTGAATTTCTGCCTTTTTGCCCCAAAATAAGAAAAAAAAATTTTTTTCTGAAGTAAGTGAAATTTCTGCAATTTTGCCCTAAAATAAGGGAAATTCCTGCAATTTTTCCCCATCATAAGGGAAATTTCTCAATTTTGCCCCAAAATAAGGGGATTTTTCTCCCTTTTTGCCCCAAAATAAAGAAAATTCAGACTTTTTACCTGAAAATAAGTGAAATTTCTGCAATTTTGCCTCAAATAAGAGAAATTTCTGCAATTTTTCACCAAAATAAGGCAAATTCCTGCAATTTTGCCCCAAAATAAAGGAAATTTCTGGAATTTTGCCCCAAAATAAGGGGAATTTCTGATTTTTGCCCCAAAATAAAGGGAATTTCTGCCTTTTTGTTCCAAAATAAGGGAAATTTCTGCCTTTTTGCCTCCAAATAAAGGGAATTTCAGCCTTTTTACCTCAAAATAAGGGGAATTTCTGCATTTTTGCCCCAAAATAAGGAAAATTTCTGCCTTTTTTCCCTAAAATAAGTGAAATTTCTGCAATTTTGCCCCAAAATAAGTGAAATTTCTGCAATTTTGCACCAAAATAAGGGAAATTTCTGGAATTTTGCCCCAAAATAAGGGGAATTTCTGAGTTTTGCCCCAAAATAAGGAGAATTTCTATTTTTTTGCCCCAACATATAGGGAATTTCTCCCTTTTTGCCCCACAATTAGGGGAATTTCTGCAATTTTGCTCCAAAATACGGGGAATTTCTGCATTTTTGCCCGAAAATAAGGGGAATGCATAACTTTTTGAAATAAACGAGGAAAATTTCTTTATTTTTGCTCCAAAATAAGAAGAATTTCTGCTTTTTTGCCTCTAAATAAGTGGAATTTCTGTCTTTTTCTCCCAAAACAGAGGGAATTTCTGTCTTTATTGCTCCCAAATAAGGGGAATTTCTGACTTATTAACCTGTATAAGTGAAATTTCTTCAATTTTTCCCCCAAATAAGGGAAATTTCTGCCTTTTTGCCCTGAAATATATGAAATTTCTGCAATTTTACCCCAAAATAAGGTGAATTTCTGACTTTTTGCCCCAAAATAATGGAAATTTCTGCCTTTTTTGCCCCAAAATGAGAAAAATATTTGCTTTTTTTCTCTGAAATAAGTGAAATTTCTGCAATTTTGCCCTAAAATAAAGGAAATTTCTGCAATTTTTTCTCATAATAAGGGAAATTTCTGTAATTTTGCCTTAAAATAAGGGGAATTTCTCCCTTTTTGCCCCAAAATAAAGGAAATTTCAGCCTTTTTACCTGAATATAAGTGAAATTTCTACAATTTTGCCACAAAAAAAAAATAAATTCCTGCAATTTTTCCTCAAAATAAAAAAAATTTCTGGAATTCTGCCCCAAAATAAGAGGAATTTCTGATTTTTGCCCCAAAATAAAGGGAATTTCTGCATTTTGCCCCAAAATTAGGGGAATTTCTGCAATTTTGCTCGAAAATACGGGGAATTTCTGCCTTTTTGCACGAAAATAATGGGAATTCATACCTTTTTGCCATAAAAAAGGAAATTTCTTCATTTTTGCTCCAAAATAAGGGGAATTTCTGCTTTGTTGCCTCTAAATAAGTGGAATTTCTGTCTTTTTCACCCAAAACAAAGGGAATTTCTGTTTTTTTGCCCCAAAATAAGGGGAATTTCTGACTTATTACCCGGAAATAAGTGAAATTTCTGCAATTTTGCCCAAAATAAGGGAAATTTCTGCCTTTTTGCCCTGAAATATGTGAAATTTCTGCAATTTTACCCCAAAATAAGGTGAATTTCTGCCTTTTTTCCCAAAAATAATTGGAATTTCTGCCTTTTTGCCCCAAAAAAGAAAAATTTTTGATTTTTTTCTCTGAAATAAGTGAAATTTCTGCAATTTTGCCCTAAAATAAATGAAATTTCTGCAATTTTTCCCCATAATAAGTTAAATTTCTGCAATTTTGCCCCAAAATAAGGGGAATTTCTCTCTTTTTGCACCAAAATAAAGGAAATTTCAGCCTTTTTATCTGAAAATAAGTGAAATTTCTTCACTTTTGCCCCAAATAAGAAAAATTTCTGCAATTTTGCCCCAAAATAAGGTAAATTCCTGCAATTTTGCCCCAAAAATAAAGGAAATTTCTGGAATTTTGCCCCAAAATAAGAGGAATTTCTGATTTTTGCCCCAAAATAAAGGGAATTTCTGCCTTTTGCCCCAAAACTAGGGGAATTTCTGCAATTTTGCTCCAAAATACAGGTAATTTCTGCCTTTTTGTCCGAAAATAATGGGAATGCATAACTTTTTGCCATAAAAAGGGAAATTTCTTTATTTTTGCTCAAAAATAAAGGGAATTTCTGCCTTTTGCCCCACAATTAGGGGAATTTCTGCAATTTTGCTCCAAAATACAGGGAATTTCTGCCTTTTTGCCCGAAAATAATGGGAATGCATACCTTTGTGCTATAAAAAGGGAAATTTCTTCATTTTTGCTCCAAAATAAGGAGAATTTCTGCTTTTTTGCCTCTAAATTAGTGGAATTTCTGTCTTTTTCCCCCAAAACAAAGGGAATTTCTGTCTTTTTTGCGCCAAAATAAGGGGAATTTCTGACTTATTACCCTGAAATAAGTGAAATTTCTGCAACTTTGCCCAAAAGTCAGGGAAATTTCTGCAATTTTGCCCTAATGTAAAAGAAATTTCTGCAATTTTGCCCCAAAAAAAGGGGAATTTCTGACTGTTTGCTTCCGAAAAAAAAGATTTTCTGCCTTTTGGCCCCAAAATAAGTAGAATTTCTGCCTTTTTGCACGAAAATTGAGAGAATTTCTGCAATTTTGCTTCAAAATACGGGGAATATCTGCTTTTTATCCCGAAAGTAAGGAGAATGTATAGCTTTTGCCACAAAAAAAGAAAATTTCTTCATTTTTGCCCCAAAATAAGAGGAATTTCTGCCTTTTTACCTCAAAATAAGTGAATTTTCTGCCTTTTTACCCAAAAATAAACAGAATTTCTGAGTTTTTGCCCCAAAATAAAAGGAATTTTTGAATTATGCCATAAAACAGGTGAAATTTCTGCAATTTTGCCCCAAAATAAAAGAAATTTCTGCATTTTTGCAACAAAATAAGGAGAATTTCTGTTTTTTTGCCCCAAAATAAGGGAAATTTTGCATTTTTTCGCCCAAATAAGGGGTATTTCAGCCTTTACCTCAAAATAAAGGGAATTTCTGCATTTTTGCCCCAAAATAAAGAAAATTTCTGGCTTTTTTTCTTGAAATAAGTGAAATTTGTGCAATTTTGCCTCAATATAAGTGAAATTTCTGCAATTTTGACCCAAAATAAGGGAAATTTCTGGAATTTTGCCCCAAAATAAGGGAAATTTCTGAGTTTTGTTCCAAAATAAGGAGAATTTCTGTCTTTTTGCCCCAACATATAGGGAATTTATGACTTTTTGCCCCAGAATTAGGGGAATTTCTGCAATTTTGCTCCAAAATAGGGGGAATTTCTGCATTTTGCCTGAAAATAGAGGAAATGCATAAGTTTTTGCCATAAAAGAGGAAAATTTCTTCATTTTTGCTCCAAAATAAGAAGAATTTCGGCTTTTTTGCCTCAAAATAAGTTGAATTTCTGTCTTTTTCCCCCAAAACAAAGGGAATTTCTGTATTTTTTGCCCCAAAATAAGGGGAATTTCTGACTTATTACCCTGAAATAAGTGAAATTTCTGTAATTTTGCCCCAAAATAAGGGAAATTTCTGCTGTTTTGCCCTGAGATATGTGAAATTTCTGCAACTTTACCCCAAAGTAAAGTGAATTTCTGCCTTTTTGCCCCAAAATAATGGGAATTTCTGCCTTTTTGTTCCAAAATGAGAAAAATTTTTGCTTTTTTTCTCTGAAATAAGTGAAATTTCTGCAAGTTTACCCTAAAATAAGGGAAATTTCTGCAATTTTTTCCCATAATAAGGGAAATTTCTGCAATTTTGCCCCAAAATAAGAGGAATTTCTCCCTTTTTTACCAAAATAAAGGAAATTTCAGCCTTTTTACCTGAAAATTAGTGAAATTTCTGCAATTTTACCCCAAATAATGGAAATTTCTGCAATTTTGCCCCAAAATAAGGTAAATTCCTGAATTTTGCCCAAAAATAAAGGAAATTTCTGGAATTTTGTCCCATAATAAGGGGATTATCTGATTTTTGACCCAAAATAAAGGGAATTTCTGCCTTTTGCCCCAAAATTAGGGGAATTTCTGCAATTTTGCTCCAAAATACGGGGAATTTCTGCCTTTTTGCCCGAAAATAATGGGAATGCATACCTTTTTGCCATAAAAAGGGAAATTTCTTCATTTTTGCTCCAAAATAACGGGAATTTCTGCATTTTTACCTCTAAATAAGTGGAATTTCTGTCTTTTTCCCTCAAAACAAAGGGAATTTCTGTTTTTTTGCCCCAAAATAAGGGGAATTTCTGACTTATTACCCTGAAATAAGTGAAATTTCTGCAATTTTGCACCAAAATATGGGAAATATCTACCTTTTTGCCCTGAAATATGTGAAATTTCTGCAATTTTACCCCAAAATAAGGTGAATTTCTGCCTTTTTGCCCCAAAATAATGGGAATTTCTGCATTTTTGCCCCAAAAAAAGAAAAATTTTTAATTTTTTTCTTTGAAATAAGTGAAATTTCTGCAATTTTGTCCTAAAATAAGGGAAAATTCTGCATTTTTGCCACAAAATAAGGGGAATTTCTGTCTTTTTGCAAACAAATAAAAGGAATTTCAGCCTTTTTACCTCAAAATAAGAGGAATTTCTGCATTTTGCCCCAAAATAAGGAAAATTTCTGCCTTTTTTCCCTGATATAAGTGAAGTTTCTGCAATTTTGCCCCAAAATAAGGGAAATTTCTGCCTTTTTGGCCTGAAATATTTGAAATTTCTGCAATTTTACCCCAAAATAACGTGAATTTCTGCCTTTTTGCCCCAAAATAAGAAAAAAAAATTTTTTTCTGAAGTAAGTGAAATTTCTGCAATTTTCCCCTAGAATAAGGGAAATTTCTGCAATTTTTCCCCATAATAAGGGAAATTTCTCAATTTTGCCCCAAAATAAGGGGATTTTCTCCCTTTTTTCCCCAAAATAAAGAAAATTTCAGACTTTTTACCTAAAAATAAGTGAAATTTCTGCAATTTTGCCTCAAATAAGAGAAATTTCTGCAATTTTTCACCAAAATAAGGCAAATTCCTGCAATTTTTCCCCAAAATAAAGGAAATTTCTGGAATTTTGCCCCAAAATAAGGGGAATTTCTGATTTTTGCCCCAAAATAAAGGGAATTTCTGCCTTTTGCCTCAAAATTAGGGGAATTTCTGCAATTTTGCTCCAAAATACGGGGAATTTCTGCCTTTTTGCCCGAAAATAATGGGAATGCAAACCTTTTTAACATAAAAAGGGAAATTTCTTCATTTTTGCTTCAAAATAAGGGGAATTTCTTCATTTTTGCCTTTAAATAAGTGGAATTTCTGTCTTTTTCCTCCAAAACAAAGGGAATTTCTGTCTTTTTTGCCCCAAAATAAGTGGAATTACTGACTTATTACCCTGAAATAAGTGAAATTTCTGCAATTTTGCCCCAAAATAAGGGAAATTTCTGCAATTTTGCCCCAATGTAAAGGAAATTTCTGCAATTTTGCCCCAAAATAAGGGGAAATTCTGACTGTTTGCTCCCGAAAAAAGGAGATTTTCTGTATTTTTGCCCCAAAATAAGGAGAATTCCTGCTTTTTTGCCCGAAAATTATGAGAATTTCTGCAATTTTGCTTCAAAATACGGGGAAATTCTGCTTTTAATCCCGAAAGTAAGAGGAATGTATACCTTTTCCCACAAAAAAAAGAATTTCTTCATTTTTGCCCCACAATAAAAGAAATTTCTGCATTTTTGCCACAAAATAAAGAGAATTTCTGTCTTTTTGCCCCAAAATAAGGGAAATTTCTGCCTTTTATCCCTAAAATAAATGAAATTTCTGCAATTTTGCCCCAAAATAAGTGAAATTTCTGCAATTTTGCACCAAATTAAGGGAAATTTCTGGAATTTTGCCCCAAAATAAGGGGAATTTCTGAGTTTTGCCCCAAAATAAGGAGAATTTCTATCTTTTTGCCCCAACATATAGGGAATTTCTGCCTTTTTGCCCCACAATTAGGGGAATTTCTGCAATTTTGCTCCAAAATACGGGGAATTTCTGCATTTTTGCCCGAAAATAAGGGGAATGCATAACTTTTTGAAATAAACGAGGAAAATTTCTTTATTTTTGCTCCAAAATAAGAAGAATTTCTGCTTTTTTGCCTCTAAATAAGGGAATTTCTTTCTTTTTCCCCCAAAGCAGAGGGAATTTCTGTCTTTTTTGCTCCCAAATAAGGGGAATTTCTGACTTATTAACCTGAAATAAGTGAAATTTCTTCAATTTTGCCCCAAAATAAGAGAAATGTCTGCCTTTTTGCCCTGAAATATATGAAATTTCTGCAATTTTACCCCAAAATAAGGTGAATTTCTTACTTTTTGCCCCAAAATAATTGAAATTTCTGACTTTTTTGCCCCAAAATTAGAAAAATATTTGGTTTTTTTCTCTGAAATAAGTGAAATTTCTGCAATTTTGCCCAAAAATAAAGGAAATTTCTGCAATTTTTTCTCATAATAAGGGAAATTTCTGTAATTTTGCCTTAAAATAATGGGAATTTCTCCCTTTTTGCCCCAAAATAAAGGAAATTTCAGCCATTTTACCTGAATATAAGTGAAATTTCTACAATTTTGCCACAAAATAAAATAAATTCCTGCAATTTTTCCCCAAAATAAAAAAAATTTCTGGAATTCTGCCCCAAAATAAGAGGAATTTCTGATTTTTGCCCCAAAATAAAGGGAATTTCTGCATTTTGCCCCAAAATTAGGGGAATTTCTGCAATTTTGCTCAAAAATACGGGGAATTTCTGCCTTTTTGCACGAAAATAATGGGAATGCATATTTTATTGCCATAAAAAAGGAAATTTCTTCATTTTTGCTCCAAAATAAGGAGAATTTCTGCTTTGTTGCCTCTAAATAAGTGGAATTTCTGTCTTATTTCCCCAAAACAAAGGGAATTTCTGTCTTTTTGCCCCAAAATAAAGGGAATTTCTGACTTATTACCCTGAAATAAGTGAAATTTCTGCAATTTTGCCCCAAAATAAGGGAAATTTCTGCCTTTTTGCCCTGAAATATGTGAAATTTCTGCAATTTTACCCCAAAATAAGGTGAATTTCTGCCTTCTTGCCCCAAAATAAATGGAATTTCTGCCTTTTTGCCCCAAAAAAGAAAAATTTTTGATTTTTTTCTCTGAAATAAGTGAAATTTCTGCAATTTTGCCCTAAAATAAGGGAAATTTCTGCAATTTTTCCCCATAATAAGGGAAATTTCTGCAATTTTGCCCCAAAATAAAGGAAATTTCTCTCTTTTTGCCCCAAAATAAAGGAAATTTCAGCCTTCTTATCTGAAAATAAGTGAAATTTCTTCAATTTTGCCCCAAATAAGGGAAATTTCTGCAATTTTGCCCCAAAATAAGGTAAATGCCTGCAATTTTGCCCCAAAAATAAAGGAAATTTCTGGAATTTTGCCCCAAAATAAGAGAAATTTCTGATTTTTGCCCCAAATTAAAGGGAATTTCTGCCTTTTGCCCCAAAATTAGGGGAATTTCTGCAATTTTGCTCCAAAATACAGGGGATTTGTGCCTTTTTGCCCGAAAATAATGGGAATGCATACCTTTGTGCTATAAAAAGGGAAATTTCTTCATTTTTGCTCCAAAATAAATGGAATTTCTGCCTTTTTGCCTCTAAATAAGTGGAATTTCTGTCTTTTTCCCCAAAAACAAAGGGAATTTTTGTCTTTTTTGCCCCAAAATAAGGGGAATTTCTGACTTATTACCCTGAAATAAGTGAAATTTCTGCAACTTTGCCCAAAAATCAGGGAAATTTCTGCAATTTTGCCCCAATGTAAAAAAAATTTCTGCAATTTTGCCCCAAAATAAGGGGAATTTCTGACTGTTTGCTCCTGAAAAAAGAGATTTTCTGTCTTTTCGCCCCAAAATAAGGAGAATTTCTGCCTTTTTGCACGAAAATTGAGAGAATTTCTGCAATTTTGCTTCAAAATACGGGGAATTTCTGCTTTTTATCCCGAAAGTAAGGAGAATGTATAGCTTTTGCCACAAAAAAAGGAAATTTCTTCATTTTTGCCCCAAAATAAGAGGAATTTCTGCCTTTTTACCTCAAAATAAGTGAAATTTCTGCCTTTTTACCCAAAAATAAACAGAATTTCTGACTTTTTGCCCCAAAATAATAGGAATTTTTGAATTATGCCATGAAACAGGTTAAATTTCTGCAATTTTGCCCCAAAATAAAAGAAATTTCTGCATTTTTGCAACAAAATAAGGAGAATTTCTGTTTTTTTGCCCCAAAATAAGGGAAATTTTGCATTTTTTCGCCCAAATAAGGGGTATTTCAGCCTTTACCTCAAAATAAAGGGAATTTCTGCATTTTTGCCTCAAAATAAAATTTCTGGCTTTTTTTCTTGAAATAAGTGAAATTTGTGCAATTTTGCCCCAAAATAAGTGAAATTTCTGCAATTTTTACCCAAAATAAGAGAAATTTCTGGAATTTTGCCCCAAAATAAGGGAAATTTCTGAGTTTTGTTCCAAAATAAGGAGAATTTCTGTCTTTTTGCCCCAACATATAGGGAATTTCTGACTTTTTGCCCCAGAATTAGGGGAATTTCTGCAATTTTGCTCCAAAATACGGGGAATTTCTGCATTTTGCCTGAAAATAGAGGAAATGCATAAGTTTTTGCCATAAAAGAGGAAAATTTCTTCATTTTTGCTCCAAAATAAGAAGAATTTTGGCTTTTTTGCCACTAAGTAAGTTGAATTTCTGTCTTTTTCCCCCAAAACAAAGGGAATTTCTGTATTTTTTGCCCCAAAATAAAGGGAATTTCTGACTTATTACCCTGAAATAAGTGAAATTTCTGCAATTTTGCCCCAAAATAAGGGAAATTTCTGCCTTTTCGCCCTGAAATATGTGAAATTTCTGCAATTTTACCCCAAAGTAAGGTGAATTTCTGCCTTTTTGCCCCAAAATAATGGGAATTTCTGCCTTTTTGTCCCAAAATAAGAAAAATTTTTGCGTTTTTTCTCTGAAATAAGTGAAATTTCTGCAATTTTACCCTAAAATAAGGGCAATTTCTGCAATTTTTTCCCATATGAAGGGAAATTTCTGCAATTTTGCCCCAAAATAAGAGGAATTTCTCCCTTTTTGCCCCAAAATAAAAGAAATTTCAGCCTTTTTACCTGAAAATTAGTGAAATTTCTGCAATTTTACCCCAAATAATGGAAATTTCTGCAATTTTGCCCCAAAATAAGGTAAATTCCTGCAATTTTGCCCTAAAATAAAATTTCTGGAATTTTGTCCCATAATAAGGGGATTTTCTGATTTTTGCCCCAAAATAAAGGGAATTTCTGCCTTTTGCCCCAAAATTAGGGAAATTTCTGCAATTTTGCTCCAAAATACGGGGAATTTCTGCCTTTTTCACCCGAAAATAATGGGAATGCATACCTTTTTGCCATAAAAAGGGAAATTTCTTCATTTTTGCTCCAAAATAACGGGAATTTCTGCATTTTTACCTCTAAATAAGTGGAATTTCTGTCTTTTTCCCTCAAAACTAAGGGAATTTCTGTCTTTTTGCCCCAAAATAAGGGGAATTTCTTATTTATTACCCTGAAATAAGTGAAAATTCTGCAATTTTGCCCCAAAATAAGGGTAATTTCTACATTTTTGCTCTAAAATATGTGAAATTTCTACAATTTTACCCCAAAATAAGATGAATTTCTGCCTTTTTAACCCAAAATAATGGGAATTTCTGCCTTTTTGCCCCAAAAAAAGAAAAATTTTTGATTTTTTTCTCAGAAATAAGTGAGATTTCTGCAATTTTGTCCTAAAATAAGGGAAATTTCTGCAATTTTTCCCCATAATAAGGGAAATTTCTGAAATTTTGCCCCAAAATAAGGGGAATTTCTCCCTTTTTGCCCCAAAATAAAGGAAATTTCAGCCTTTTTACCTGAAAATAAGTGAAATTTCTGCAATTTTGCACCAAATAAGGGAAATTTCTCCAATTTTGCCCCAAAATAAGGTAAATTCCTGCAATTTTGCCCAAAATAAAGGAAATTTCTGGAATTTTGCCCCAAATTAAGGGGAATTTCTGATTTTTGCCCCAAAATAAAGGGAATTTCTGCCTTTTGCCCCCAAAATGGGGGAATTTCTGCAATTTTGCTCCAAAATACAGGGAATTTCTGCCTTTTTGCCTGAAAATAATGGGAATGCATACCTTTTTGCCATAAAAATAAAAATTTCTTCTTTTTTCCTCCTAAATAAGGGGAATTTCTGCCTTTTTGCCTCTAAATAAGTGGAATTTCTGTCTTTTTCCCCCAAAACAAAAGGAATTTCTGTCTTTTTTGCTCCAAAATAAGGGTAATTTCTGACTAATTACCCTGAAATAAGTGAAATATCTGCAATTTGCCACAAAATAAAAAAAATTTCTGCAATTTTGCCCCAATGTAAAGGAAATTTTTGCAAATTTGCCCCAAAATAAGGGGAATTTCTGACTTATTAACCTGAAATAAGTGAAATTTCTGCAATTTTGCCTTTAAATAAGGGAAATTTCTGCTATTTTTCTTCAATGTAAAAAAATTTCTGCAATTTTGCCCCACAATATGGGGAATTTCTGACTGTTTGCTCCTGAAAATGGAGATTTTCTGTCTTTTTGCCCCAAAATAAGGAGAATTTCTGCCTTTTTGCCCAAAAATTGAGAGTATTTATGCAATTTTGCTTCAAAATACGGGGAATTTCTGCTTTTTTGCCCGAAAATAAGGGGAATGTATACCTTTTGCCACAAAAAAAGGGAAATTTCTTCATTTTTGCCCCAAAATAAGAGGAATTTCTGCCTTTTTACCTCAAAGTAAGTGAAATTTCTGCCTTTTTACCCAAAAATAAACGGAATTTCTGTTTTTTTGCCTCAAAATAAATGCAATTTTTGAATTATGCCCTGAAATAAGTGAAACTTCTCCAATTTTGCCTCAAAATAAGGGAAATATCTGCTTTTTTGCCACAAAATAAGGGGAATTTCTGTCTTTTTGCCCTAAAATAAAAGGAATTTCAGCCTTTTTACCTAATAATAAGGGGAATCTTTCCTTTTTGCCCTAAAATATGAGGAATTTCTTCCTTTTTGCCCCAAAATAAGAAAAATTTCTGCCTTTTTTCCCTGAAATAAGTGAAATTTCTGCAATTTTGGCCCAAAAAAATTGAAATTTCTGCAATTTTTTCCCAAAATAAAGAAAATTTCTGGAATTTTGACCCAAAATAAGGGGAATTTCGGACTTTTTGCCCTGAAATAAGGAGAATTTCTGTCTTTTTGCCCCAAATAATGTGAATTTCTGCATTTTCCCTCAAAATTAGGGGAATATGTGCAATTTTGCTTCAAAATACGGGGAATTTTTGCCTTATTGAACCAAAATAAAGGAATTTCTGCATTTTTGCACCAATATAAGGGGAATTTCTGAAATTTTGCTCCAAAATACGGGGAATTTTTGCTTTATTGCCAGAAATAATGTGGAATTTCTGCCTTTTTGCCCTGAAATATTTGAAATTTCCGCAATTTTACCCCAAAATAAAGGAAATTTCTGTTTTTGGCCCCCAAATTAGGAGAATTTCTGCTTTTTGCCCCAAATTAAGGCAAATTTCTGACTTTTTGCCCTGAAATAAGTGAAATTTTTGCAATTTTGCCCAAAATAAGGGGAATTTCTGCCTTTTTGCCAAAATAAGGGGAATTTCAGCATTTTACTTTTAAATAAGGGGAATTTCTGCCTTTTTGCCACAAAATATGGGGAATTTCTGCCTTATTGCCCCCAAATAAGGAAAATTTTTGCTTTTCTGCCACAATTAATGTGAATTTCTGCCTTTTTGCCACAAAGTAAAGGGAATTTCTGCCTTTTTGCTCCAAAATAACGGGAATTTCAGCCTTTTTACCCCAAAATAAGGGGAATTTCTGCCTTTTGCCAAAAATATGGGGAATTTCTGACTTTTTGTTCCAAAATAAGGAAAATTTCTTCAATTTTGTACCAAAATAAAAGAAATTTCTGCTTTCTGCCCCAGAATAAAAGTAATTTCTGACTTTTTGCCCTGAAATAAATGAAATTTCTGCAATTTTGCCTGAAAATAAGGGAAATTTGTGCCTTTTTGCCCTAAAATGAGGGGAATTTCTCCCTTTTAACCCCAAAATATGGGGAATTTCAGCATTTTACCTCAAAATAAGGGGAATTTCAGCATTTTTGCACCAAAATATGGAGAATTTCTGCCTTTTTGCTACAAAATAAGAAAAATTTCTGCAATTCTGTACCAAAATAAAAGAAATTTCTAAAATTTTGCCCCCAAATAAGGGAAATTTCTGATTTTTGCCCCGAAATAAGGAGAATTTCTGTATTTTTACCGCCCAAAAAAGGGAATTTCTGCCTTTTTGTCTCAAAATTAGGGGAGTTTCTGCAATTTTGCTCCAAAATACGGGGATTTTCTGCCTTTTTCGCAGAAAATAAGGGGAATTTCTGCAATTTTGCCGCAAAATAAGTGAAATTTCTGCAGTTTTACCCCAAAATAAGGGGAATTTCTGCCTTTTTGCCCCAATATTAGGGGAATTTCTGCAATTTTGCTCCAAAATACAGAGAATTTCTGCCTTTTTGCCCGAAAATAAAGGGAATTTATACCTTTTTGCCATATAAAGGGAAATTTCTTCATTTTTCTCCCAAATAAGGGGATTTTCCGCCTTTTTGACTCAAAATATGTGCAATTTCTGACTTTTTTCCAAAAATAAATGGAATTTCTCTCTTTTTGCCCCAAAATAAGGGGAATTTCCGACTTTTTGCCCTGAAATAAGATAATTTCAAAAATTTTTCCCCAAACTAATTGAAATTTCTGCAATTTTGCCCCAAATTAAGGGTAATTTCTGTATTTTTGCCCCAAAATAACGGAAATTTCTGCCTTTTTACCTCAAAATAAGGGGAATTTTTTCATTTTTGCCACAAAATATAAGGAATTTCTTCCTTTTTGCCCCAAAATAAGAAAAATTTCTGCCTTTTTTCCCTGAAATAAGTGAAATTTCTGCAATTTTGGCCCAAAAAAATTGAAATTTCTGCAATTTTTTCCCAAAATAAAGAAAATTTCTGGAATTTTGACCCAAAATAAGGGGAATTTCGGACTTTTTGCCCTGAAATAAGGAGAATTTCTGTCTTTTTGCCCCAAATAATGTGAATTTCTGCATTTTCCCTCAAAATTAGGGGAATATGTGCAATTTTGCTTCAAAATACGGGGAATTTTTGCCTTATTGAACCAAAATAAAGGAATTTCTGCATTTTTGCACCAATATAAGGGGAATTTCTGAAATTTTGCTCCAAAATACGGGGAATTTTTGCCTTATTGCCAGAAATAATGTGGAATTTCTGCCTTTTTGCCCTGAAATATTTGAAATTTCCGCAATTTTACCCCAAAATAATGGGAATTTCTGTTTTTGGCCCCAAAATTAGGAGAATTTCTGCTTTTTGCCCCAAATTAAGGCAAATTTCTGACTTTTTGCCCTGAAATAAGTGAAATTTCTGCAATTTTGCCCCAAAATAAGGAGAATTTCTGCCTTTTTGCCAAAATAAGGGGAATTTCAGCATTTTACCTTCAAATAAGGGAAATTTCTGCCTTTTTGCCAAAAAATATGGGGAATTTCTGCCTAATAGCCCCCAAATAAGGAAAATTTTTGCTTTTCTGCCACAATTAATGGGAATTTCTGCCTTTTTGCCACAAAGTAAAGGGAATTTCTGCCTTTTTGCCCCAAAATAACGGAAATTTCAGCCTTTTAACCCCAAAATAATGGGAATTTCTGCCTTTTGCCCAAAATATGGGGAATTTCTGACTTTTTGTTCCAATTTAAGATAAATTTCTTCAATTTTGTACCAAAATAAAAGAAATTTCTGCTTTTTGCCCCAAAATAAAAGTAATTTCTGACTTTTTGCCCTGAAATAAATGAAATTTCTGAAATTTTGCCCGAAAATAAGAGAAATTTGTGCCTTTTTGCCACAAAAAGAGGGGAATTTCTGCCTTTTAACCCCAAAAAATGAGGAATTTCAGCATTTTACCACAAAATAAGGGGAATTTCAGCCTTTTTGCACCAAAATATGGGGAATTTCTGCCTTTTTGCCACAAAATAAGAAAAATTTCTGCAATTCTGTACCAAAATAAAAGAAATTTCTAAAATTTTGCCCCCAAATAAAGGAAACTTCTGATTTTTGCCCCTAAATAAGGAGAATTTCTGTATTTTTGCCCCCCAAAAAAGGGAATTTCTGCCTTTTTGACCCAAAATTAGGGGAGTTTCTGCAATTTTGCTCCAAAATACGGAGATTTTCTGCCTTTTTCGCAGAAAATAAGGGGAATTTCTGCCATTTTGCCACAAAATAAGTGAAATTTCTGCAGTTTTACCCCAAAATGAAAGGAATTTCTGCCTTTTTGCCCCAATATTATGGGAATTTCTGCAATTTAGCTCCAAAATACAGAGAATTTCTGCTTTTTTGCCCGAAAATAAAGGGAATTTATACCTTTTTGCCATAAAAAGGAAAATTTTTTCATTTTTACCCCAAAATAAGGGGATTTTTTGCCTTTTTGACTCAAAATAAGTGCAATTTCTGACTTTTTTCCAAAATTAAATGGAATTTCTGTATTTTTGCCCCAAAATAAGGGGAATTTCCGACTTTTTGCCCTGAAATGAGTTAAATTTCAAAAATTTTTCCCCAAAATAATTGAAATTTCTGCAATTTTGCCCCAAAATAATGGAAATTTCTGTATTTTTGCCCCAAAATAAGGGAAATTTCTGCCTTTTTACCTCAAAATAAGGGGAATTTCTGCATTTTTGCCACAAAATATAAGGAATTTCTGCCTTTTTGCCCCCAAATAAGAAAAATTTCTGCCTTTTTTCTCTGAAATAAGTGAAATTTCTGCAATTTTGGCCCAAAAAATTGAAATTTCTGCAATTTTGTCCCAAAATAAAGGAAATTTCTGGAATTTTGCCCCAAAATAAGGGGAATTTCTGACTTTTTGCCCTGAAATGAGGAGAATTTCTGTCTTTTTGCCCCAAAATAATGTGAATTTCTGCATTTTCCCTAAAAATTAGGGGAATATGTGCAATTTTGCTTCAAAATATGGGGAATTTTTGCCTTATTACCCCAAAATAAAAGGAATTTCTGCATTTTTGCACCAATATAAAGGGAATTTCTGAAATTTTGCTCCAAAATACGGGGAATTTTTGCCTTATTGCCAGAAATAAAGTGGAATTTCTGCCTTTTTGCCCTGAAATATTTGAAATTTCCGCAATTTTACCCCAAAATAAGAGGAATTTCTGTTTTTGGCCCCAAAATTAGGAGAATTTCTGCTTTTTGCCCCAAATTAAGGCAAATTTCTGACTTTTTGCCCTGAAATAAGTGAAATTTCTGCAATTTTGCCCCAAAATAAGGGGAATTTCTGCTTTTTTGCCAAAATAAGGGGAATTTCAGCATTTTACCTTCAAATAAGGGGAATTTCTGACTTTTTGCCACAAAATATGGGGAATTTCTGCCTTATTGCCCCCAAATAAGGAAAATTTTTGCTTTTCGGCCCCAAATAATGGGAATTTCTGCCTTTTTGCCACAAAGTAAACGGAATTTCTGCCTTTTTGCCCCAAAATAATGGGAATTTCAGCCTTTTTACCCCAAAATAAGGGGAATTTCTGCCTTTTGCCCAAAATATGGGGAATTTCTGCCTTTTTGTTCCAAAATAAGAAAAATTTCTTCAATTTTGTACCAAAATAAAAGAAATTTCTGCTTTCTGCCCCAAAATAAAAGTAATTTCTGACTTTTTGCTCTGAAATAAATGAAATTTCTACAATTTTGCCGGAAAATAAGGGAAATTTGTGCCTTTTTGCCCCTAAATGAGGGGAATTTCTGCCTTTTAACCCCAAAATATGGGGAATTTCAGCATTTTACCTCAAAATAAGGGGAATTTCAGCCTTTTTGCACCAAAATATGATGAATTTCTGCCTTTTTGCCACAAAATAAGAAAAATTTCTGCAATTCCTTACCAAAATAAAAGAAATTTCTAAAATTTTGCCCCAAAATAAGGGAAATTTTTGATTTTTTTCCCCAAAATAAGGAGAATTTCTGTATTTTTGCCCCCCAAAAAAGGAATTTCTGCGTTTTTGCCCAAAAATTAGGGGAGTTTCTGCAATTTTGCTTCAAAGTACAGAGAATTTCTGCCTCTTTTTCCGAAAATAAGGGGAACTTCTGGCGATTTGCCCCAAATAAAGCGAATTTCTGCATTTTTGCCCCAATATTTATGGAATTTCTGCAATTTTGCTTTAAAATACGGGGAATTTCTGACTTTTTCCCAAAATTAAGGGGATTTTCTGCCTTTTTGCCCCCAAACAAGGGAAATTTCTGCAATTTTATCCCAAAATAAAAGGAATTTCTGCGTTTATGCCCTCAAATAACGGGAATTTCTGCTTTTTGCCATGAAATATGTGAAATGTGTGCAATTTTACCCCAAAATAAGGTGAATTTCTGCTTTTTCTCCAAAATAATGGGAATTTCTGCATTTTTGCCCCAAAATATGAAAAATTTTTGCTTTTTTTCTCTGAAATATTTGAAATTTCTGCAATTTTGCCCCAAAATAAAGGGGATTTCTGTTTTTTGTCCCCAAATAAGAGAAATTTCTGCAATTTTGCCCTAAAATAAGGGGAATTTCTTCCTTTTGCCCCAAAATAAGGAGAATTTCTGCCTTTTTGCTCCAAAACAAAGAAAATTACTGCATGTTTTACGCCAAAATTAGGTAAATTTCTGCAATTTTGCTCCAAAATACGGGGATTTTCTGCCTTTTTCGCAGAAAATAAAAGGAATTTCTGCCATTTTGCCGCAAAATAAGTGAAATTTCTGCAGTTTTACCCCATAATAAGGGGAATTTCTGCTTTTTTGCCCCAATGTTAGGGGAATTTCTGCAATTTTGCTCCAAAATACAGAGAATTTCTGCCTTTTTGCCCGAAAATAAAAGGAATGTATACCTTTTTGCCATAAAAAGGGAAATTTCTTCATTTTTACCCTAAAATAAGGGGATTTTCCGCCTTTTTGACTCAAAATAAGTGCAATTTCTGACTTTTTTCCAAAAATAAATGGAATTTCTGTCTTCTTGCCCCAAAATAAGGGGAATTTCCGACTTTTTGCCCTGAAATAAGTTAAATTTCAAAAATTTTTCCTTAAAATAATTGAAATTTCTGCAATTTTGCCCCAAAGTAATGGGAATTTCTGTATTTTTGCCCCAAAATAAGGGAAATTTCTGCCTTTTTACCACAAAATAAGGGGAATTTCTGCATTTTTGCCACAAAATATAAGGAATTTCTGCTTTTTGCCCCAAAATAAGAAAAATTTCTGCCTTTTTTTCCTGAAATACGTGAAATTTCTGCAATTTTGGCCCAAAAAATTGAAATTTCTGCAATTTTGTCCCAAAATAAAGAAAATTTCTGGAATTTTGCCCCAAAATAAGGGGAATTTCTGACTTTTTGCCCTGAAATAAAGAGAATTTCTGTCTTTTTGCCCCAAAATAATGTGAATTTCTGCATTTTCCCTCAAAATTAGGGGAATATGTGCAATTTTGCTTCAAAATACGGGGAATTTTTGCCTTATTGAACCAAAATAAAGGATTTTCTGCATTTTTGCACCAATAGAAGGGGAATTTCTGAAATTTTGCTCCAAAATACGGGGAATTTTTGCCTTATTGCCAGAAATAAAGTGGAATTTCTGCCTTTTTGCCCTGAAATATTTGAAATTTCTGCAATTTTACCCCAGAATAAGGGGAATTTCTGTTTTTGGCCCCAAAATTAGGAGAATTTCTGCTTTTTGCCCCAAATTAAGGCAAATTTTTGACTTTTTGCCCTGAAATAAGTGAAAATTCTGCAATTTTGCTCCAAAATAAGGAGAATTTCTGCCTTTTTGCCAAAATAAGGGGAATTTCAGCATTTTACCTTCAAATAAGGGGAATTTCCGCATTTTTGCCACAAAATATGAGGAATTTCTGCCTTTTTGCCCCAAAATAATGGGAATTTCAGCCTTTTACCCCAAAATAAGGGGAATTTCTGCCTTTTGCCCAAAATATGGGGAATTTCTGACATTTTGTTCCAAAATAAGGAAAATTTCTTCAATTTTGTACCAAAATAAAAGAAATTTCTGCTTTCTGCCCCAAAATAAAAGTAATTTCTGACTTTTTGCCCTGAAATAAATGAAATTTCTGAAATTTTGCCCGAAAATAAGAGAAATTTGTGCCTTTTTGCCCCAAAAAGAGGGGAATTTCTGCCTTTTAACCCCAAAATATGAGGAATTTCAGCATTTTACCTCAAAATAATAGGAATTTCAGCCTTTTTGCACCAAAATATGGGGAATTTCTGCCTTTTTGCCACAAAATAAGAAAAATTTCTGCAATTCTGTACCAAAATAAAAGAAATTTCTAAAATTTTGCCCCCAAATAAAGGAAACTTCTGATTTTTGCCCGTAAATAAGGAGAATTTCTGTATTTTTGCCCCCCAAAAAAGGGAATTTCTGCCTTTTTGACCCAAAATTAGGGGAGTTTCTGCAATTTTGCTCCAAAATACGGGGATTTTCTGCCTTTTTCGCAGAAAATAAGGGGAATTTCTGCCATTTTGCCGCAAAATAAGTGAAATTTCTGCAGTTTTACCCCAAAATGAGGGGAATTTCTGCCTTTTTAAACCAATATTAGGGGAATTTCTGCAATTTTGCTCCAAAATACAGAGAATTTCTGCCTTTTTGCCCGAAAATAAAGGGAATGTATAACTTTTTGCCATAAAAAGGGAAATTTTTTCATTTTTACCCCAAAATATGGGGATTTTCCGCCTTTTTGACTCAAAATAAGTGCAATTTCTGACTTTTTTCAAAAAATAAATGGAATTTCTGTCTTTTTGCCCAAAAATAAGGGGAATTTTCGAATTTTTGCCCTGAAATAAGTTAAATTTCAAAAATTTTTCACCAAAATAATTGAAATTTCTGCAGTTTTGCCCCAAAATAAGGGGAATTTCTGTATTTTTGCCCCAAAATAAGGGAAATTTCTGCCTTTTTACCTCAAAATAAGGGAAATTTCTGCATTTTTGCCACAAAATATAAGGAATTTCTGCATTTTTGCCTCAAAATAAGAAAAATTTCTGCCTTTTTTCCATGAAATAAGTGAAATTTCTGTAATTTTGGCCCAAAAAATTGAAATTTCTGCAATTTTGTCCCAAAATAAAGGAAATTTCTGGAATTTTGCCCCAAAATAAGGGGAATTTCTGACATTTTGCCCTGAAATAAGGAGAATTTCTGTCTTTTTGCCCCAAAATAATGTGAATTTCTGCATTTTCCCTCAAAATTAGGGGAATATGTGCAATTTTGCTTCAAAATACGGGGAATTTTTGCCTTATTGAACCAAAATAAAGGAATTTCTGCATTTTTGCACCAATATAAGGGGAATTTCTGAAATTTTGCTCCAAAATACGGGGAATTTTTGCCTTATTGCCACAAATAAAGTGGAATTTCTGCCTTTTTGCCCTGAAATATTTGAAATTTTTGCAATTTTAGCCCAAAATAAGGGGAATTTCTTTTTTTGGCCCCAAAATTAGGAGAATTTCTGATTTTGCCCCAAATTAAGGCAAATTTCTGACTTTTTGCCCCAAAATAACGGGAATTTCAGCCTTTTTATCCCAAAATAAAGGGATTTCTGCATTTTTGCCCCAAAATATGAAAAATTTTTGCTTTTTTTCTCTGAAATATGTGAAATTTCTGCAATTTTGCCTTAAAATAAAAGAAATTTCTGCAATTTTTCCCCATAATAAAAAAATTTTTTGCAATTTTGCCGCAAAATAAAGGGAATTTCTGTTTTTTGTCCCCAAATAAGGGAAATTTCTGCAATTTTGCCCTAAAATAAGGAGAATTTCTTCCTTTTGCCCCAAAATAAGGAGAATTTCTGCCTTTTTGCCCCAAAACAAAGAAAATTACTGCATGTTTTACCCCAAAATTAGGTGAATTTCTGCAATTTTCCTTCAAAATACGGGGATTTTCTGCCTTTTTCGCAGAAAATAAGGGGAATTTCTGCCATTTTGCCACAAAATAAGTGAAATTTCTGCAGTTTTACCCCAAAATAAGGGGAATTTCTGCCTTTTGCCCCAATATTAGGGGAATTTCTGCAATTTTGCTTCAAAATACAGAGAATTTATGCCTTTTTGCCTGAAAATAAAGGGAATGTATACCTTTTTGCCATAAAAAGGGAAATTTCTTCATTTTTACCCCAAAATAAGGGGATTTTCCCCCTTTTTGACTCAAAATAAGTGCAATTTCTGACTTTTTTCCAAAAATAAATGGAATTTCTGTCTTCTTGCCCCAAAATAAGGGGAATTTCCGACTTTTTGCCCTGAAATAAGTTAAATTTCAAAAATTTTTCCTTAAAATAATTGAAATTTCTGCAATTTTGCCCCACAGTAATGGGAATTTCTGTATTTTTGCCCCAAAATAAGGGAAATTTCTGCCTTTTTACCACAAAATAAGGGGAATTTCTGCATTTTTGCCACAAAATATAAGGAATTTCTGCTTTTTGCCCCAAAATAAGAAAAATTTCTGCCTTTTTTTCCTGGAATAAGTGAAATTTCTGCAATTTTGGCCCAAAAAATTGAAATTTCTGCAATTTTGTCCCAAAATAAAGAAAATTTCTGGAATTTTGCCCCAAAATAAGGGGAATTTCTGACTTTTTGCCCTGAAATAAAGAGAATTTCTGTCTTTTTGCCCCAAAATAATGTGAATTTCTGCATTTTCCCTCAAAATTAGGGGAATATGTGCAATTTTGCTTCAAAATACGGGGAATTTTTGCCTTACTGAACCAAAATAAAGGATTTTCTGCATTTTTGCACCAATAGAAGGGGAATTTCTGAAATTTTGCTCCAAAATACGGGGAATTTTTGCCTTATTGCCAGAAATAAAGTGGAATTTCTGCCTTTTTGCCCTGAAATATTTGAAATTTCCGCAATTTTACCCCAGAATAAGGGGAATTTCTGTTTTTGGCCCCAAAATTAGGAGAATTTCTGCTTTTTGCCCCAAATTAAGGCAAATTTTTGACTTTTTGCCCTGAAATAAGTGAAAATTCTGCAATTTTGCTCCAAAATAAGGAGAATTTCTGCGTTTTTGCCAAAATAAGGGGGAATTTCAGCATTTTACCTTCAAATAAAGGGAATTTCCGCATTTTTGCCCAAAATATGAGGAATTTCTGCCTTTTTGCCCCAAAATATTGGGAATTTCAGCCTTTTACCCCAAAATAAGGGGAATTTCTGCATTTTTGCCCCAAAATATGAAAAATTTTTGCTTTTTTTCTCTGAAATATGTGAAATTTCTGCAATTTTGCCTTAAAATAAAAGAAATTTCTGCAATTTTTCCCCATAATAAAAAAAATTTTTTGCAATTTTGCCGCAAAAAAAAAGGGAATTTCTGTTTTTTGTCCACAAATAAGGGAATTTTCTGCAATTTTGCCCTAAAATTAGGAGAATTTCTTCCTTTTGCCCCAAAATAAGGAGAATTTCTGCCTTTTTGCCCCAAAACATGGAAAATTACTGCATGTTTTACACCAAAATAAGGTGAATTTCTGCAATTTTGCTCCAAAATATGGGGATTTTCTGCCTTTTTCGCAGAAAATAAGGGGAATTTCTGCCATTTTCCCACAAAATAAGTGAAATTTCTGCAGTTTTACCCCAAAATAAGGGGAATTTCTGCCTTTTGCCCCAATATTAGGGGAATTTCTGCAATTTTGCTCCAAAATACAGAGAATTTATGCCTTTTTGCCTGAAAATAAAGGGAATGTATAACTTTTTGCCATAAAAAGGGAAATTTCTTCATTTTTACCCCAAAATAAGGGGATTTTCCGCGTTTTTGACTCAAAATAAGTGCAATTTCTGACTTTTTTCCAAAAATAAATGGAATTTCTGTCTTCTTGCCCCAAAATAAGGGGAATTTCCAACTTTTTGCCCTGAAATAAGTTAAATTTCAAAAATTTTTCCTTAAAATAATTGAAATTTCTGCAATTTTGCCCCACAGTAATGGGAATTTCTGTATTTTTGCCCCAAAATAAGGGAAATTTCTGCCTTTTTACCACAAAATAAGGGGAATTTCTGCATTTTTGCCAGAAAATATAAGGAATTTCTGCTTTTTGCCCCAAAATAAGAAAAATTTCTGCCTTTTTTTCCTGAAATAAGTGAAATTTCTGCAATTTTGGCCCAAAAAATTGAAATTTCTGCAATTTTGTCCCAAAATAAAGAAAATTTCTGGAATTTTGCCCCAAAATAAGGGGAATTTCTGACTTTTTGCCCTGAAATAAAGAGAATTTCTGTCTTTTTGCCCCAAAATAATGTGAATTTCTGCATTTTCCCTCAAAATTAGGGGAATATGTTCAATTTTGCTTCAAAATACGGGGAATTTTTGCCTTATTGCACCAAAATAAAAGGAATTTCTGCATTTTTGCACCAATATAAGGGGAATTTCTGAAATTTTGCTCCAAAATACGGGGAATTTTTGCCTTATTGCCAGAAATAAAGTGGAATTTCTGCCTTTTTGCCCTGAAATATTTGAAATTTCCGCAATTTTACCCCAGAATAAGGGGAATTTCTGTTTTTGGCCCCAAAATTAGGAGAATTTCTGCTTTTTGCCCCAAATTAAGGCAAATTTTTGACTTTTTGCCCTGAAATAAGTGAAAATTCTGCAATTTTGCTCCAAAATAAGGAGAATTTCTGCCTTTTTGCCAAAATAAGGGGAATTTCAGCATTTTACCTTCAAATAAGGGGAATTTCTGCATTTTTGCCACAAAATATGAGGAATTTCTGCCTTTTTGCCCCAAAATAATGGGAATTTCAGCCTTTTACCCCAAAATAAGGGGAATTTCTGCCTTTTGCCCAAAATATGGGGAATTTCTGACATTTTGTTCCAAAATAAGGAAAATTTCTTCAATTTTGTACCAAAATAAAAGAAATTTCTGCTTTCTGCCCCAAAATAAAAGTAATTTCTGACTTTTTGCCCTGAAATAAATGAAATTTCTGAAATTTTGCCCGAAAATAAGAGAAATTTGTGCCTTTTTGCCCCAAAAAGAGGGGAATTTCTGCCTTTTAACCCCAAAATATGAGGAATTTCAGCATTTTACCTCAAAATAATAGGAATTTCAGCCTTTTTGCACCAAAATATGGGGAATTTCTGCCTTTTTGCCACAAAATAAGAAAAATTTCTGCAATTCTGTACCAAAATAAAAGAAATTTCTAAAATTTTGCCCCCCAAATAAAGGAAACTTCTGATTTTTGCCCCTAAATAAGGAGAATTTCTGTATTTTTGCCCCCCAATAAAGGGAATTTCTGCCTTTTTGACCCAAACTTAGGGGAGTTTCTGCAATTTTGCTCCAAAATACGGGGATTTTCTGCCTTTTTCGCAGAAAATAAGGGGAATTTCTGCTATTTTGCCACAAAATAAGTGAAATTTCTGCAGTTTTAGCCCAAAATGAGGGGAATTTCTGCCTTTTTAAACCAATATTAGGGGAATTTCTGCAATTTTGCTCCAAAATACAGAGAATTTCTGCCTTTTTGCCCGAAAATAAAGGGAATGTATAACTTTTTGCCATAAAAAGGGAAATTTTTTCATTTTTACCCCAAAGTAAGGGGATTTTCCGCCTTTTTGACACAAAATAAGTGCAATTTCTGACTTTTTTCCAAAAATAAATGGAATTTCTGTATTTTTTCCCCAAAATAAGGGGAATTAACGATTTTTGCCCTGAAATAAGTTAAATTTCATAAATTTTTCCCCAAAATAATTGAAATTTCTGCAATTTTGCCCCAAAATAAGGGAAATATCTGTACTTTTGCCCAAAAATAAGGGAAATTTCTGCCTTTTTACCTCAAAATAAGGGGAATTTCTGCATTTTTGCCACAAAATATAAGGAATTTCTGCCTTTTTGCCCCAAAATAAGAAAAATTTCTGCCTTTTTTTCCTGAAATAAGTGAAATTTCTGCAATTTTGGCCCGAAAAATTGAAATTTCTGCAATTTTGTCCCAAAATAAAGGATATTTCTGGAATTTTGCCCCAAAATAAGGGGAATTTCTGACTTTTTGCCCTGAAATAAGGAGAATTTCTGTCTTTTTGCCCCAAAATAATGTGAATTTCTGCATTTTCCCTCAAAATTAGGGGAATATGTGCAATTTTGCTTCAAAATACGGGGAATTTTTGCCTTATTGAACCAAAATAAAGGAATTTCTGCATTTTTGCACTAATATAAGGGGAATTTCTGAAATTTTGCTCCAAAATACGGGGAATTTTTGCCTTATTGCCAGAAATAAAGTGGAATTTCTGCCTTTTTGCCCTGAAATATTTGAAATTTCTGCAATTTTACCCCAAAATAAGGGGAATTTCTGTTTTTGGCCCCAAAATTAGGAGAATTTCTGATTTTGCCCCAAATTAAGGCAAATTTCTGACTTTTTGCCCAAAAATAACGGGAATTTCAGCCTTTTTACCCCAAAATAAAGGGAATTTCTGCATTTTTGCCCCAAAATATGAAAAATTTTTGCTTTTTTTCTCTGAAATATGTGAAATTTCTGCAATTTTGCCTTAAAATAAAAGAAATTTCTCCAATTTTTCCCCATAATAAAAAAATTTTTTGCTATTTTGCCGCAAAATAAAGGGAATTTCTGTTTTTTGTCCACAAATAAGGGAATTTTCTGCAATTTTGCCTTAAAATAAGGAGAATTTCTTCCTTTTGCCCCAAAATAAGGAGAATTTCTTCCTTTTTGCCCCAAAACAAAGAAAATTACTGCATGTTTTACGCCAAAATTAGGTGAATTTCTGCAATAATGCTCCAAAATACGGGGATTTTCTGCCTTTTTCGCAGAAAATAAGGGGAATTTCTGCCATTTTGCCACAAAATAAGTGAAATTTCTGCAGTTTTACCCCAAAATAAGGGGAATTTCTGCCTTTTGCCCCAATATAAGGGGAATTTCTGCAATTTTGCTCCAAAATACAGAGAATTTATGCCTTTTTGCCTGAAAATAAAGGGAATGTATACCTTTTTGCCATAAAAAGGGAAATTTCTTCATTTTTACCCTAAAATAAGGGGATTTTCCGCCTCTTTGACTCAAAATAAGTGCAATTTCTGACTTTTTTTTAAAAATAAATGAAATTTCTGTCTTCTTGCCCCAAAATAAGGGGAATTTCCGACTTTTTGCCCTGAAATAAGTTAAATTTCAAAAATTTTTCCTTAAAATAATTGAAATTTCTGCAATTTTGCCCCACAGTAATGGGAATTTCTGTATTTTTGCCCCAAAATAAGGGAAATTTCTGCCTTTTTACCACAAAATAAGGGGAATTTCTGCATTTTTGCCAGAAAATATAAGGAATTTCTGCTTTTTGCCCCAAAATAAGAAAAATTTCTGCCTTTTTTTCCTGAAATAAGTGAAATTTCTGCAATTTTGGCCCGAAAAATTGAAATTTCTGCAATTTTGTCCCAAAATAAAGAAAATTTCTGGAATTTTGCCCAAAAATAAGGGGAATTTCTGACTTTTTGCCCTGAAATAAGGAGAATTTCTGTCTTTTTGCCCCAAAATAATGTGAATTTCTATATTTTCCCTCAAAATTAGGGGAATATGTGCAATTTTGCTTCAAAATACGGGGAATTTTTGCCTTATTGAACCAAAATAAAGGAATTTCTGCATTTTTGCACCAATATAAGGGGAATTTCTGAAATTTTGCTCCAAAATACGGGGAATTTTTGCCTTATTGCCAGAAATAAAGTGGAATTTCTGACTTTTTGCCCTGAAATATTTGAAATTTCTGCAATTTTACCCCAAAATAAGGGGAATTTCTGTTTTTGGCCCCAAAATTAGGAGAATTTCTGATTTTGCCCCAAATTAAGGCAAATTTCTGACTTTTTGCCCCAAAATAACGGGAATTTCAGCCTTTTTACCCCAAAATAAGGGGAATTTCTGAATTTTTGCCCCAAAATATGAAAAATTTTTGCTTTTTTTCTCTGAAATATGTGAAATTTCTGCAATTTTGCCTTAAAATAATAGAAATTTCTGCAATTTTTCCCCATAATAAAAAAAATTTTTGCAATTTTGCCGCAAAATAAAGGAAATTTCTGTTTTTTGTCCCCAAATAAGGGAAATTTTTGCAATTTTGCCACAAAATAAAGGGAATTTCTGTTTTTTGTCCCCAAATAAGGGAAATTTCTGCAATTTTGCCCTAAAATAAGGAGAATTTCTTCCTTTTGCCCCAAAATAAGGAGAATTTCTGCCTTTTTACCCCAAAACAAAGAAAATTACTGCATGTTTTACGCCAAAATTAGGTGAATTTCTGCAATTTTGCTCCAAAATACGGGGATTATCTGCCTTTTTCGCAGAAAATAAGGGGAATTTCTGCCATTTTGCCACAAAATAAGTGAAATTTCGGCAGTTTTACCCCAAAATAAGGGGAATTTCTGACTTTTGCCCCAATATTAGAAGAATTTCTGCAATTTTGCTCCAAATTACAGAGAATTTATGCCTTTTTGCCTGAAAATAAAGGGAATGTATACCTTTTTGCCATAAAAAGGGAAATTTCTTCATTTTTACCCCAAAATAAGGAGATTTTCCGCCTTTTTGACTCAAAATAAGTGCAATTTCTGACTTTTTTCCAAAAATAAATGGAATTTCTGTCTTCTTGCCCCAAAATAAGGGAAATTTCCGACTTTTTGCCCTGAAATAAGTTAAATTTCAAAAATTTTTCCTTAAAATAATTGAAATTTCTGCAATTTTGCCCCACAGTAATGGGAATTTCTGTATTTTTGCCCCAAAATAAGGGAAATTTCTGCCTTTTTACCAAAAAATAAGGGGAATTGCTGCATTTTTGCCACAAAATATAAGGAATTTCTGCTTTTTGCCCCAAAATAAGAAAAATTTCTGCCTTTTTTCCTGAAATAAGTGAAATTTCTGCAATTTTGGCCCAAAAAATTGAAATTTCTGCAATTTTGTCCCAAAATAAAGAAAATTTCTGGAATTTCGCCCCAAAATAAGGGGAATTTCTGACTTTTTGCCCTGAAATAAGGAGAATTTCTGTCTTTTTGCCCCAAAATAATGTGAATTTCTGCATTTTCCCTCAAAATTAGGGGAATATGTGCAATTTTGCTTCAAAATACGGGGAATTTTTGCCTTATTGAACCAAAATAAAGGAATTTCTGCATTTTTGCACCAATATAAGGGGAATTTCTGAAATTTTGCTCCAAAACACGGGGAATTTTTGCCTTATTGCCAGAAATAAAGAGGAATTTCTGCCTTTTTGCCGTGAAATATTTGAAATTTCTGCAATTTTACCCCAAAATAAGGGGAATTTCTGTTTTTGGCCCCAAAATTAGGAGAATTTCTGATTTTGCCCCAAATTAAGGCAAATTTCTGACTTTTTGCCCCAAAATAACGGGAATTTCAGCCTTTTTACCCCAAAATAAGGGGAATTTCTGCATTTTTGCCCCAAAATATGAAAAATTTTTGCTTTTTTTCTCTGAAATATGTGAAATTTCTGCAATTTTGCCTTAAAATAAAAGAAATTTCTGCAATTTTTCCCCATAATAAAAAAAATTTTTGCAATTTTGCCGCAAAATAAAGGGAATTTCTGTTTTTTGTCCCCAAATAAGAGAAATTTCTGCAATTTTGCCCTAAAATAAGGAGAATTTCTTCCTTTTGCCCCAAAATAAGGAGAATTTCTGCCTTTTTACCCCAAAACAAAGAAAATTACTGCATGTTTTACGCCAAAATTAGGTGAATTTCTGCAATTTTGCTCCAAAATACGGGGATTATCTGCCTTTTTCGCAGAAAATAAGGAGAATTTCTGCCATTTTGCCACAAAATAAGTGAAATTTCGGCAGTTTTACCCCAAAATAAGGGGAATTTCTGCCTTTTGCCCTATATTAGGGGAATTTCTGCAATTTTGCTCCAAAATACAGAGAATTTATGCCTTTTTGCCTGAAAATAAAGGGAATGTATACCTTTTTGCCATAAAAAGGGAAATTTCTTCATTTTTACCTTAAAATAAGGGGATTTTCCGCCTTTTTGACTCAAAATAAGTGCAATTTCTGACTTTTTTCCAAAAATAAATGGAATTTCTGTCTTCTTGCCCCAAAATAAGGGGAATTTCTTACTTTTTGCCCTGAAATAAGTTAAATTTCAAAAATTTTTCCTTAAAATAATTGAAATTTCTGCAATTTTGCCCCACAGTAATGGGAATTTCTGTATTTTTGCCCCAAAATAAGGGAAATTTCTGCCTTTTTACCACAAAATAAGGGGAATTTCTGCATTTTTGCCACAAAATATAAGGAATTTCTGGTTTTGCCCCAAAATAAGAAAAATTTCTGCCTTTTTTTCCTGAAATAAGTGAAATTTCTGCAATTTTGGCCCAAAAAATTGAAATTTCTGCAATTTTGTCCCAAAATAAAGAAAATTTCTGGAATTTTGCCCCAAAATAAGGGGAATTTCTGACTTTTTGCCCTGAAATAAGGAGAATTTCTGTCTTTTTGCCCCAAAATAATGTGAATTTCTGAATTTTCCCTCAAAATTAGGGGAATATGTGCAATTTTGCTTCAAAATACGGGGAATTTTTGCCTTATTGAACCAAAATAAAGGAATTTCTGCATTTTTGCACCAATATAAGGGGAATTTCTGAAATTTTGCTCCAAAATACGGGGAATTTTTGCCTTATTGCCAGAAATAAAGTGGAATTTCTGCCTTTTTGCCCTGAAATATTTGAAATTTCTGCAATTTTACCCCAAAATAAGGGGAATTTCTGTTTTTGGCCCCAAAATTAGGAGAATTTGTGATTTTGCCCCAAATTAAGGCAAATTTCTGACTTTTTGCCCCAAAATAACGGGAATTTCAGCCTTTTTACCCCAAAATAAGGGGAATTTCTGCATTTTTGGCCCCAAAATATGAAAAATTTTTGCTTTTTTTCTCTGAAATATGTGAAATTTCTGCAATTTTGCCTTAAAATAAAAGAAATTTCTGCAATTTTTCCCCATAATAAAAAAAATTTTTGCAATTTTGCCGCAAAATAAAGGGAATTTCTGTTTTTTGTCCCCAAATAAGGGAAATTTCTGCAATTTTGCCCTAAAATAAGGAGAATTTCTTCCTTTTGCCCCAAAATAAGGAGAATTTCTGCCTTTTTACCCCAAAACAAAGAAAATTACTGCATGTTTTACGCCAAAATTAGGTGAATTTCTGCAATTTTGCTCCAAAATACGGGGATTATCTGCCTTTTTCGCAGAAAATAAGGGGAATTTCTGCCATTTTGCCACAAAATAAGTGAAATTTCGGCAGTTTTACCCCAAAATAAGGGGAATTTCTGCCTTTTGCCCCAATATTAGGGGAATTTATGCAATTTTGCTCCAAAATACAGAGAATTTATGCCTTTTTGCCTGAAAATAAAGGGAATGTATACCTTTTTGCCATAAAAAGGGAAATTTTTTCATTTTTACCCCAAAATAAGGGGATTTTCCGCCTTTTTGACTCAAAATAAGTGCAATTTCTGATTTTTTTCCAAAAATAAATGGAATTTCTGTCTTCTTGCCCCAAAATAAGGGGAATTTCCGACTTTTTGCCCTGAAATAAGTTAAATTTCAAAAATTTTTCCTTAAAATAATTGAAATTTCTGCAATTTTGCCCCACAGTAATGGGAATTTCTGTATTTTTGCCCCAAAATAAGGGAAATTTCTGCCTTTTTACCACAAAATAAGGGGAATTTCTGCATTTTTGCCACAAAATATAAGGAATTTCTGCTTTTTGCCCCAAAATAAGAAAAATTTCTGCCTTTTTTTCCTGAAATAAGTGAAATTTCTGCAATTTTGGCCCGAAAAATTGAAATTTCTGCAATTTTGTCCCAAAATAAAGAAAATTTCTGGAATTTTGCCCAAAAATAAGGGGAATTTCTGACTTTTTGCCCTGAAATAAGGAGAATTTCTGTCTTTTTGCCCCAAAATAATGTGAATTTCTGAATTTTCCCTCAAAATTAGGGGAATATGTGCAATTTTGCTTCAAAATACGGGGAATTTTTGCCTTATTGAACCAAAATAAAGGAATTTCTGCATTTTTGCACCAATATAAGGGGAATTTCTGAAATTTTGCTCCAAAATACGGGGAATTTTTGCCTTATTGCCAGAAATAAAGTGGAATTTCTGCCTTTTTGCCGTGAAATATTTGAAATTTCTGCAATTTTACCCCAAAATAAGGGGAATTTCTGTTTTTGGCCCCAAAATTAGGAGAATTTGTGATTTTGCCCCAAATTAAGGCAAATTTCTGACTTTTTGCCCCAAAATAACGGGAATTTCAGCCTTTTTACCCCAAAATAAGGGGAATTTCTGCATTTTTGCCCCAAAATATGAAAAATTTTTGCTTTTTTTCTCTGAAATATGTGAAATTTCTGCAATTTTGCCTTAAAATTAAAGAAATTTCTGCAATTTTTCCCCATAATAAAAAAAATTTTTGCAATTTTGCCGCAAAATAAAGGGAATTTCTGTTTTTTGTCCCCAAATAAGGGAAATTTCTGCAATTTTGCCCTAAAATAAGGAGAATTTCTTCATTTTGCCCCAAAATAAGGAGAATTTCTGCCTTTTTACCCCAAAACAAAGAAAATTACTGCATGTTTTACGCCAAAAGTAGGTGAATTTCTGCAATTTTGCTCCAAAATACGGGGATTATCTGCCTTTTTCACAGAAAATAAGGGGAATTTCTGCCATTTTGCCACAAAATAAGTGAAATTTCGGCAGTTTTACCCCAAAATAAGGGGAATTTCTGCCTTTTGCCCCAATATTAGGGGAATTTCTGCAATTTTGCTCCAAAATACAGAGAATTTATGCCTTTTTGCCTGAAAATATAGGGAATGTATACCTTTTTGCCATAAAAAGGGAAATTTCTTCATTTTGACCCCAAAATAAGGGGATTTTCCGCCTTTTTGACTCAAAATAAGTGCAATTTCTGACTTTTTTCCAAAAATAAATGGAATTTCTGTCTTCTTGCCCCAAAATAAGGGGAATTTCCGACTTTTTGCCCTGAAATAAGTTAAATTTCAAAAATTTTTCCTTAAAATAATTGAAATTTGTGCAATTTTGCACCACAGTAATGGGAATTTCTGTATTTTTGCCCCAAAATTAGGGAAATTTCTGCCTTTTTACCACAAAATAAGGGGAATTTCTGCATTTTGCCCCAAATTAAGGCAAATTTTTGACTTTTTGCCCTGAAATAAGTGAAAATTCTGCAATTTTGCTCCAAAATAAGGAGATTTTCTGCCTTTTTGCCAAAATAAGGGGAATTTCAACATTTTACCTTCAAATAAGGGGAATTTCCGCATTTTTGCCACAAAATATGAGGAATTTCTGCCTTTTTGCCCCAAAATAATGGGAATTTCAGCCTTTTTACCCCAAAATAAGGGGAATTTCTGCCTTTTGCCCAAAATATGGGGAATTTCTGACATTTTGTTCCAAAATAAGGAAAATTTCTTCAATTTTGTACCAAAATAAAATTAATTTCTGCTTTCTGCCCCAAAATAAAAGTAATTTCTGACTTTTTGCCCTGAAATAAATGAAATTTCTGAAATTTTGCCCGAAAATAAGAGAAATTTGTGCCTTTTTGCCCCCAAAAAAGGGGAATTTCTGCCTTTTAACCCCAAAATATGAGGAATTTCAGCATTTTACCTCAAAATAATAGGAATTTCAGCCTTTTTGCACCAAAATATGGGGAATTTCTGCCTTTTTGCCACAGAATAAGAAAAATTTCTGCAATTCTGTACCAAAATAAAAGAAATTTCTAAAGTTTTGCCCCCAAATAAAGGAAACTTCTGATTTTTGCCCGTAAATAAGGAGAATTTCTGTATTTTTGCCCCCTAAAAAAGGGAATTTCTGCCTTTTTGACCCAAAATTAGGGGAGTTTCTGCAATTTTGCTCCAAAATACGGGGATTTTCTGCCTTTTTCGCAGAAAATAAGGGGAATTTCTGCCATTTTGCCGCAAAATAAGTGAAATTTCTGCAGTTTTACCCCAAAATGAGGGGAATTTCTGCCTTTTTAAACCAATATTAGGGGAATTTCTGCAATTTTGCTCCAAAATACAGAGAATTTCTGCCTTTTTGCCCGAAAATAAAGGGAATGTATAACTTTTTGCCATAAAAAGGGAAATTTTTTCATTTTTACCCCAAAATAAGGGGATTTTCCGCCTTTTTGACTCAAAATAAGTGCAATTTCTGACTTTTTTCCAAAAATAAATGGAATTTCTGTATTTTTTCCCCAAAATAAGGGGAATTAACGACTTTTTGCCCTGAAATAAGTTAAATTTCAAAAATTTTTCCCCAAAATAATTGAAATTTCTGCAATTTTGCCCCAAAATAAGGGAAATTTCTGTATTTTTGCCCCAAAATAAGGGAAATTTCTGCCTTTTTACCTCAAAATAAGGGGAATTTCTGCATTTTTGCCACAAAATATAAGGAATTTCTGCCTTTTTGCCCCAAAATAAGAAAAATTTCTGCCTTTTTCCATGAAATAAGTGAAATTTCTGCAATTTTGGCCCAAAAAATTGAAATTTCTGCAATTTTGTCCCAAAATAAAGGAAATTTCTGGAATTTTGCCCCAAAATAAGGGGAATTTCTGATTTTTTGCCCTGAAATAAGGAGAATTTCTGTCTTTTTGCCCCAAAATAATGTGAATTTCTGCATTTTCCCTCAAAATTAGGGGAATATGTGCAATTTTGCTTCAAAATACGGGGAATTTTTGCCTTATTGAACCAAAATAAAGGAATTTCTGCATTTTTGCACCAATATAAGGGGAATTTCTGAAATTTTGCTCCAAAACACGGGGAATTTTTGCCTTATTGCCAGAAATAAAGTGGAATTTCTGCCTTTTTGCCCTGAAATATTTGAAATTTCTGCAATTTTACCCCAAAATAAGGGGAATTTCTGTTTTTGGCCCCAAAATTAGGAGAATTTCTGATTTTGCCCCAAATTAAGGCAAATTTCTGACTTTTTGCCCCAAAATAACGGGAATTTCAGCCTTTTTACCCCAAAATAAGGGGAATTTCTGCATTTTTGCCCCAAAATATAAAAAATTTTTGCTTTTTTTC
This sequence comes from Micromys minutus, assembly GCF_963924665.1. Taxonomy (NCBI): domain Eukaryota; kingdom Metazoa; phylum Chordata; class Mammalia; order Rodentia; family Muridae; genus Micromys; species Micromys minutus. The sequence goes on from NW_027667727.1 coordinate 2,023,419, forward strand.
TCTGAAATATGTGAAATTTCTGCAATTTTGCCTTAAAATAAAAGAAATTTCTGCAATTTTTCCCCATAATAAAAAAATTTTTTGCAATTTTGCCGCAAAATAAAGGGAATTTCTGTTTTTTGTCCCCAAATAATGGAAATTTCTGCAATTTTGCCCTAAAATAAAGAGAATTTCTTCCTTTTGCCCCAAAATAAGGAGAATTTCTGCGTTTTTGCCCCAAAAAAAGAAAATTACTGCATGTTTTACGCCAAAATTAGGTGAATTTCTGCAATTTTGCTCCAAAATACGGAGATTTTCTGCCTTTTTCGAAGAAAATAAGGGGAATTTCTGCCATTTTGCCACAAAATAAGTGAAATTTCTGCAGTTTTACCCCAAAATAAGGGGAATTTCTGCCTTTTGCCCCAATATTAGGGGAATTTCTGCAATTTTGCTCCAAAATACAGAGAATTTATGCCTTTTTGCCTGAAAATAAAGGGAATATATACCTTTTTGCCATAAAAAGGGAATTTTCTTCATTTTTACCCCAAAATAAGGGGATTTTCCGCCTTTTTGACTCAAAATAAGTGCAATTTCTGACTTTTTTCCAAAAATAAATGGAATTTCTGTATTTTATCCCCAAAATAAGGGGAATTTCCGACTTTTTGCCCTGAAATAAATTAAATTTCAAAAATTTTTCCCCAAAATAATTGAAATTTCTGCAATTTTGCCCCAAAATAAGAGAAATTTCTGTATTTTTGCCCCAAAATAAGGGAAATTTCTGCCTTTTTACCACAAAATAAGGGGAATTTCTGCATTATTGCCACAAAATATAAGGAATTTCTGCTTTTTGCCCCAAAATAAGAAAAATTTCTGCCTTTTTTTCCTGAAATAAGTGAAATTTCTGCAATTTTGGCCCAAAAAATTGAAATTTCTGCAATTTTGTCACAAAATAAAGAAAATTTCTGGAATTTTGCCCCAAAATAAGGGGAATTTCTGATTTTTGCCCTGAAATAAAGAGAATTTCTGTCTTTTTGCCCCAAAATGTTGTGAATTTCTGCATTTTCCCTCAAAATTAGGGGAATATGTGCAATTTTGCTTCAAAATACGGGGAATTTTTGCCTTATTGAACCAAAATAAAGGAATTTCTGCATTTTTGCACCAATATAAGGGGAATTTCTGAAATTTTGCTCCAAAATACGGGGAATTTTTGCCTTATTGCCAGAAATAAAGTGGAATTTCTGCCTTTTTGCCCTGAAATATTTGAAATTTCCGCAATTTTACCCCAGAATAAGGGGAATTTCTGTTTTTGGCCCCAAAATTAGGAGAATTTCTGCTTTTTGCCCCAAATTAAGGCAAATTTTTGACTTTTTGCCCTGAAATAAGTAAAAATTCTGCAATTTTGCTCCAAAATAAGGAGAATTTCTGCCTTTTTGCCAAAATAAGGGGAATTTCAGCATTTTACCTTCAAATAAGGGGAATTTCCGCATTTTTGCCACAAAATATGAGGAATTTCTGCCTTTTTGCCCCAAAATAACGGGAATTTCAGCCTTTTTACCCCAAAATAAGGGGAATTTCTGCCTTTTGCCCAAAATATGGGGAATTTCTGACATTTTGTTCCAAAATAAGGAAAATTTCTTCAATTTTGTACCAAAATAAAAGAAATTTCTGCTTTCTGCCCCAAAATAAAAGTAATTTCTGACTTTTTGCCCTGAAATAAATGAAATTTCTGAAATTTTGCCCGAAAATAAGAGAAATTTGTGCCTTTTTGCCCCAAAAAGAGGGGAATTTCTGCCTTTTAACCCCAAAATATGAGGAATTTCAGCATTTTACCTCAAAATAATAGGAATTTCAGCCTTTTTGCACCAAAATATGGGGAATTTCTGCATTTTTGCCACAAAATAAGAAAAATTTCTGCAATTCTGTACCAAAATAAAAGAAATTTCTAAAATTTTGCCCCCCAAATAAAGGAAACTTCTGATTTTTGCCCCTAAATAAGGAGAATTTCTGTATTTTTGCCCCCCAAAAAAGGGAATTTCTGCCTTTTTGACCCAAAATTAGGGGAGTTTCTGCAATTTTGCTCTAAAATACGGGGATTTTCTGACTTTTTCGCAGAAAATAAGGGGAATTTCTGCCGTTTTGCCGCAAAATAAGTGAAATTTCTGCAGTTTTACCCCAAAATGAGGGGAATATCTGCCTTTTTGCCCCAATATTAGGGGAATTTCTGCAATTTTGCTCCAAAATACAGAGAATTTCTGCCTTATTGCCCGAAAATAAAGGGAATGTATACCTTTTTGCCATAAAAAGGGAAATTTTTTCATTTTTACCCCAAAATAAGGGGATTTTCTGCCTTTTTGACTCAAATTAAGTGCAATTTCTGACTTTTTTCCAAAAATAAATGGAATTTCTGTATTTTTGCCCCAAAATAAGGGGAATTTCCGACTTTTTGCCCTGAAATAAGTTAAATTTCAAAAATTTTTCCCCAAAATAATTGAAATTTCTGCAATTTTGCCTCAAAATAAGGGAAATTTCTGTATTTTTGCCCCAAAATAAGGGAAATTTCTGCCTTTTTACCTCAAAATAAGGGGAATTTCTGCATTTTTGCCACAAAATATAAGGAATTTCTGCCTTTTTGCCCCAAAATAAGAAAAATTTCTGCCTTTTTTCCATGAAATAAGTGAAATTTCTGCAATTTTGGCCCAAAAAATTGAAATTTCTGCAATTTTGTCCCAAAATAAAGGAAATTTCTGGAATTTTGCCCCAAAATATGGGGAATTTCTGACTTTTTGCCCTGAAATAAGGAGAATTTCTGTCTTTTTGCCCCAAAATAATGTGAATTTCTGCATTTTCCCTCAAAATTAGGGGAATATGTGCAATTTTGCTTCAAAATACATGGAATTTTTGCCTTATTGCACCAAAATAAAAGAAATTTCTGCATTTTTGCACCAATATAAGGGGAATTTCTGAAATTTTGCTCCAAAATACGGGGAATTTTTGCCTTATTGCCCGAAATAAAGTGGAATTTCTGCCTTTTTGCCCTGAAATATTTGAAATTTCCGCAATTTTACCCCAAATTAGAGGAATTTCTGTATTCGGCCCCAAAATTAGGAGAATTTCTGCTTTTTGCCCCAAATTAAGGCAAATTTCTGACTTTTTGCCCTGAAATAAGTGAAATTTCTGCAATTTTGCCCCTAAATAAGGGTAATTTCTGCTTTTTTGCCAAAATAAGGGGAATTTCAGCATTTTACCTTCAAATAAGGGGAATTTCTGCCTTTTTGCCACAAAATATGTGGAATTTCTGCCTTATTGTCCCCAAATAAGGAAAATTTTTGCTTTTCTGCCCCAAATAATGAGAATTTCTGCCTTTTTGCCACAAAGTAAAGGGAATTTCTGCCTTTTTGCCCCAAAATAATGGGAATTTCAGCCTTTTTACCCCAAAATAAGGGGAATTTCTGCCTTTTGCCCAAAATATGGGGAATTTCTGCCTTTTTGTTCCAAAATAAGAAAAATTTCTTCAATTTTGTACCAAAATAAAAGAAATTTCTGCTTTCTGCCCCAAAATAAAAGTAATTTCTGACTTTTTGCCCTGAAATAAATGAAATTTCTGCAATTTTGCCCGAAAATAAGGGAAATTTGTGCCTTTTTGCCCCTAAATGAGGGGAATTTCTGCCTTTTAACCCCAAAATATGGGGAATTTCAGCATTTTACCTCAAAATAAGTGGAATTTCAGCCTTTTTGCACCAAAATATGAGGAATTTCTGCCTTTTTGCCACAAAATAAGAAAAATTTCTGCAATTCCTTACCAAAATAAAAGAAATTTCTAAAATTTTGCCCCAAAATAAGGGAAATTTCTGATTTTTGCCCCGAAATAAGGAGAATTTCTGTATTTTTGCCCCCCCAAAAAAGGAATTTCTGCGTTTTTGCCCAAAAATCAGGGGAGTTTCTGCAATTTTGCTTCAAAGTACAGGGAATTTCTGCCTCTTTTCCCGAAAATAAGGGGTACTTCTGGCTATTTGCCCCAAATAAAGCGAATTTCTGCATTTTTGCACCAATATTTAGGGAATTTCTGCAATTTTGCTTTAAAATACGGGGAATTTCTGACTTTTTCCCAAAATTAAGGGGATTTTCTGCCTTTTTGCCCCCAAACATGGGAAATTTCTGCAATTTTATCCCAAAATAAAAGGAATTTCTGCCTTTATGCCCTAAAATAACGGGAATTTCTGCTTTTTTGCCCTGTAATATGTGAAATGTCTGCAATTTTACCCCAAAATAAGGTGAATTTCTGCTTTTTGCCCCAAAATAATGGGAATTTCTGCATTTTTGCCCCAAAATATTAAAAATTTTTGCTTTTTTTCTCTGAAATATTTGAAATTTCTGCAATTTTGCCTTAAAATAAAAGAAATTTCTGCAATTTTTCCCCATAATAAAAAATTTTTTTGCAATTTTGCCCCAAAATAAAGGGGATTTCTGTTTTTTGTCCCCAAATAAGGGAAATTTCTGCAATTTTGCCCTAAAATAAGGAGAATTTCTTCCTTTTGCCCCAAAATATGGAGAATTTCTGCCTTTTTGCTCCAAAACAAAGAAAATTACTGCATGTTTTACGCCAAAATTAGGTGAATTTCTGCAATTTTGCTCCAAAATACGGGGATTTTCTGCCTTTTTCACAGAAAATAAAAGGAATTTCTGCCATTTTGCCGCAAAATAAGTGAAATTTCTGCAGTTTTACCCCAAAATAAGGGGAATTTCTGCTTTTTTGCCCCAATGTTAGGGGAATTTCTGCAATTTTGCTCCAAAATACAGAGAATTTCTGCCTTTTTGCCAGAAAATAAAAGGAATGTATAACTTTTTGCCATAAAAAGGGAAATTTCTTCATTTTTACCCTAAAATAAGGGAATTTTCCGCCTTTTTGACTCAAAATAAGTGCAATTTCTGACTTTTTTCCAAAAATAAATGAAATTTCTGTTTTTTTGCCCCAAAATAAGGGGAATTTCCGACTTTTTGCCCTGAAATAAGTTAAATTTCAAAAATTTTTCCTTAAAATAATTGAAATTTCTGCAATTTTGCCCCAAAGTAATGGGAATTTCTGTATTTTTGCCCCAAAATAAGGGAAATTTCTGCCTTTTTACCTCAAAATAAAGGGAATTTCTGCATTTTTGCCAGAAAATATAAGGAATTTCTGCTTTTTGCCCCAAAATAAGAAAAATTTCTGCCTTTTTTCCCTGAAATAAGTGAAATTTCTGCAATTTTGGCCCAAAAAATTGAAATTTCTGCAATTTTGTCCCAAAATAAAGAAAATTTCTGGAATTTTGCCCCAAAATAAGGGGAATTTCTGATTTTTGCCCTGAAATAAGGAGAATTTCTGTCTTTTTGCCCCAAAATAATGTGAATTTCTGCATTTTCCCTCAAAATTAGGGGAATATGTGCAATTTTGCTTCAAAATACGGGGAATTTTTGCCTTATTTAACCAAAATAAAGGAATTTCTGCATTTTTGCACGAATATAAGGGGAATTTCTGAAATTTTGCTCCAAAATACGGGGAATTTTTGCCTTATTGCCAGAAATAAAGTGGAATTTCTGCCTTTTTGCCCTGAAATATTTGAAATTTCCGCAATTTTACCCCAGAATAAGGGGAATTTCTGTTTTTGGCCCCAAAATTAGGAGAATTTCTGCTTTTTGCCCCAAATTAAGGCAAATTTTTGATTTTTTGCCCTGAAATAAGTAAAAATTCTGCAATTTTGCTCCAAAATAAGGAGAATTTCTGTCTTTTTGCCCTGAAATATTTGAAATTTCTGCAATTTTACCCCAAAATAAGGGGAATTTCTGTTTTTGGCCCCAAAATTAGGAGAATTTCTGATTTTTCCCCAAATTAAGGCAAATTTCTGACTTTTTGCCCCAAAATAACGGGAATTTCAGCCTTTTTACCCCAAAATAAGGGGAATTTCTGCATTTTTGCCCCAAAATATGAAAAATTTTTGCTTTTTTTCTCTGAAATATGTGAAATTTCTGCAATTTTGCCTTAAAATAAAAGAAATTTCTGCAATTTTTGCCCATAATAAAAAAAATTTTTGCAATTTTGCCGCAAAATATAGGGAATTTCTGTTTTTTGTCCCCAAATAAGGGAAATTTGTGCAATTTTGCCCTATAATAAGGAGAATTTCTTCTTTTTGCCCCAAAATAAGGAGAATTTCTGCCTTTTTACCCCAAAACAAAGAAAATTACTGCATGTTTTACGCCAAAATTAGGTGAATTTCTGCAATTTTGCTCCAAAATACGGGGATTATCTGCCTTTTTCGCAGAAAATAAGGGGAATTTCTGCCATTTTGCCACAAAATAAGTGAAATTTCGGCAGTTTTACCCCAAAATAAGGGGAATTTTTGCCTTTTGCCCCAATATTAGGGGAATTTCTGCAATTTTGCTCCAAAATACAGAGAATTTATGCCTTTTTGCCTGAAAATAAAGGGAATGTATACCTTTTTGCCATAAAAAGGGAAATTTCTTCATTTTTACCCCAAAATAAGGGGATTTTCCGCCTTTTTGACTCAAAATAAGTGCAATTTCTGACTTTTTTCCAAAAATAAATGGAATTTCTGTCTTCTTGCCCCAAAATAAGGGGAATTTCCGACTTTTTGCCCTGAAATAAGTTAAATTTCAAAAATTTTTCCTTAAAATAATTGAAATTTCTGCAATTTTGCCCCACAGTAATGGAAATTTCTGTATTTTTGCCCCAAAATAAGGGAAATTTCTGCCTTTTTACCACAAAATAAGGGGAATTTCTGCATTTTTGCCACAAAATATAAGGAATTTCTGCTTTTTGCCCCAAAATAAGAAAAATTTCTGCCTTTTTTTCCTGAAATAAGTGAAATTTCTGCAATTTTGGCCCAAAAAATTGAAATTTCTGCAATTTTGTCCCAAAATAAAGGAAATTTCTGGAATTTTGCCCCAAAATAAGGGGAATTTCTGACTTTTTGCCCTGAAATAAGGAGAATTTCTGTCTTTTTGCCCCAAAATAATGTTAATATCTGAATTTTCCCTCAAAATTAGGGGAATATGTGCAATTTTGCTTCAAAATACGGGGAATTTTTGCCTTATTGAACCAAAATAAAGGAATTTCTGCATTTTTGCACCAATATAAGGGGAATTTCTGAAATTTTGCTCCAAAATACGGGGAATTTTTGCCTTATTGCTAGAAATAATGTGGAATTTCTGCCTTTTTGCCCTGAAATATTTGAAATTTCTGCAATTTTACCCCAAAATAAGGGGAATTTCTGTTTTTGGCCCCAAAATTAGGAGAATTTCTGATTTTGCCCCAAATTAAGGCAAATTTCTGACTTTTTGCCCCAAAATAACGGGAATTTCAGCCTTTTTACCCCAAAATAAGAGGAATTTCTGCATTTTTGCCCCAAAATATGAAAAATTTTTGCTTTTTTTTCTGAAATATGTGAAATTTCTGCAATTTTGCCTTAAAATAAAAGAAATTTCTGCAATTTTTCCCCATAATAAAAAAATTTTTTGCAATTTTGCCGCAAAATAAAGGGAATTTCTGTTTTTTGTCCCCAAATAAGGGAAATTTCTGCAATTTTGCCCTAAAATAAGGAGAATTTCTTCCTTTTGCCCCAAAATAAGGAGAATTTCTGCCTTTTTACCCCAAAACAAAGAAAATTACTGCATGTTTTACGCCAAAATTAGGTGAATTTCTGCAATTTTGCTCCAAAATACGGGGATTATCTGCCTTTTTCGCAGAAAATAAGGGGAATTTCTGCCATTTTGCCACAAAATAAGTGAAATTTCGGCAGTTTTACCCCAAAATAAGGGGAATTTCTGCCTTTTGCCCCAATATTAGGGGAATTTCTGCAATTTTGCTCCAAAATACAGAGAATTTATGCCTTTTTGCCTGAAAATAAAGGGAATGTATACCTTTTTGCCATAAAAAGGGAAATTTCTTCATTTTTACCCCAAAATAAGGGGATTTTCCGCCTTTTTGACTCAAAATAAGTGCAATTTCTGACTTTTTTCCAAAAATAAATGGAATTTCTGTCTTCTTGCCCCAAAATAAGGGGAATTTCCGACTTTTTGCCCTGAAATAAGTTAAATTTCAAAAATTTTTCCTTAAAATAATTGAAATTTGTGCAATTTTGCCCCACAGTAATGGGAATTTCTGTATTTTTGCCCCAAAATTAGGGAAATTTCTGCCTTTTTACCACAAAATAAGGGGAATTTCTGCATTTTGCCCCAAATTAAGGCAAATTTTTGACTTTTTGCCCTGAAATAAGTGAAAATTCTGCAATTTTGCTCCAAAATAAGGAGATTTTCTGCATTTTTGCCAAAATAAGGGGAATTTCAACATTTTACCTTCAAATAAGGGGAATTTCCGCATTTTTGCCACAAAATATGAGGAATTTCTGCCTTTTTGCCCCAAAATAATGGGAATTCCAGCCTTTTTACCCCAAAATAAGGGGAATTTCTGCCTTTTGCCCAAAATATGGGGAATTTCTGACATTTTGTTCCAAAATAAGGAAAATTTCTTCAATTTTGTACCAAAATAATAGAAATTTCTGCTTTCTGCCCCAAAATAAAAGTAATTTCTGACTTTTTGCCCTGAAATAAATGAAATTTCTGAAATTTTGCCCGAAAATAAGAGAAATTTGTGCCTTTTTTCCCCAAAAAGAGGGGAATTTCTGCCTTTTAACCCCAAAATATGAGGAATTTCAGCATTTTACCTCAAAATAATAGGAATTTCAGCCTTTTTGCACCAAAATATGGGGAATTTCTGCCGTTTTGCCACAAAATAAGAAAAATTTCTGCAATTCTGTACCAAAATAAAAGAAATTTCTAAAATTTTGCCCCCAAATAAAGGAAACTTCTGATTTTTGCCCCTAAATAAGGAGAATTTCTGTATTTTTGCCCCCCAAAAAAGGGAATTTCTGCCTTTTTGACCCAAAATTAGGGGAGTTTCTGCAATTTTGCTCCAAAATACGGGGATTTTCTGCCTTTTTCGCAGAAAATAAGGGGAATTTCTGCCATTTTGCCGCAAAATAAGTGAAATTTCTGCAGTTTTACCCCAAAATGAGGGGAATTTCTGCCTTTTTAAACCAATATTAGGGGAATTTCTGCAATTTTGCTCCAAAATACAGAGAATTTCTGCCTTTTTGCCTGAAAATAAAGAGAATGTATAACTTTTTGCCATAAAAAGGGAAATTTTTTCATTTTTACCCCAAAATAAGGGGATTTTCCGCCTTTTTGACTCAAAATAAGTGCAATTTCTGACTTTTTTCCAAAAATAAATGGAATTTCTGTATTTTTTCCCCAAAATAAGGGGAATTTCCGACTTTTTGCCCTGAAATAAGTTAAATTTCAAAAATTTTTCCCCATAATAATTGAAATTTCTGCAATTTTGCCCCAAAATAAGGGAAATTTCTTTATTTTTGCCCCAAAATAATGGAAATTTCTGACTTTTTACCTCAAAATAAGGGGAATTTCTGCATTTTTGCCACAAAATATAAGGAATTTCTGCCTTTTTGCCCCAAAATAAGAAAAATTTCTGCCTTTTTCCATGAAATAAGTGAAATTTCTGCAATTTTGGCCCAAAAAAATTGAAATTTCTGCAATTTTGTCCCAAAATAAAGGAAATTTCTGGAATTTTGCCCCAAAATAAGGGGAATTTCTGATTTTTTGCCCTGAAATAAGGAGAATTTCTGTCTTTTTGTCCCAAAATAATGTGAATTTCTGCATTTTCCCTCAAAATTAGGGGAATATGTGCAATTTTGCTTCAAAATACGGGGAATTTTTGCCTTATTGAACCAAAATAAAGGAATTTCTGCATTTTTGCACCAATATAAGGGGAATTTCTGAAATTTTGCTCCAAAATACGGGGAATTTTTGCCTTATTGCCAGAAATAAAGTGGAATTTCTGCCTTTTTGCCCTGAAATATTTGAAATTTCTGCAATTTTACCCCAAAATAAGGGGAATTTCTGTTTTTGGCCCCAAAATTAGGAGAATTTCTGATTTTGCCCCAAATTAAGGCAAATTTCTGACTTTTTGCCCTGAAATAAGTGAAATTTCTGCAATTTTGCACCAAAATAAGGAGAATTTCTGCCTTTTTGCCAAAATAAGGGGAATTTCAGCATTTTACCTTCAAATAAGGGGAATTTCTGACTTTTTGCCACAAAATATGGGGAATTTCTGCATTTTTGACCCAAAATAACGGGAATTTCAGCCTTTTTACCCCAAAATAAGGGGAATTTCTGCATTTTTGCCCCAAAATATGAAAAATTTTTGCTTTTTTTCTCTGAAATATGTGAAATTTCTGCAATTTTGCCTTAAAATAAAAGAAATTTCTGCAATTTTTCCCCATAATAAAAAAATTTTTTGCAATTTTGCCGCAAAATAAAGGGAATTTCTGTTTTTTGTCCCCAAATAAGGGAAATTTCTGCAATTTTGCCCTAAAATAAAGAGAATTTCTTCCTTTTGCCCCAAAATAAGGAGAATTTCTGCCTTTTTGCCCCAAAACAAGAAAATTACTGCATGTTTTACGCCAAAATTAGGTGAATTTCTGCAATTTTGCTCCAAAATACGGGGATTTTCTGCCTTTTTCGAAGAAAATAAGGGGAATTTCTGCCATTTTGCCACAAAATAAGTGAAATTTCTGCAGTTTTACCCCAAAATAAGGGGAATTTCTGCCTTTTGCCCCAATATTAGGGGAATTTCTGCAATTTTGCTCCAAAATACAGAGAATTTATGCCTTTTTGCCTGAAAATAAAGGGAATATATACCTTTTTGCCATAAAAAGGGAAATTTCTTCATTTTTACCCCAAAATAAGGGGATTTTCTGCCTTTTTGACTCAAAATAAGTGCAATTTCTGACTTTTTTCCAAAAATAAATGGAATTTCTGTCTTCTTGCCCCAAAATAAGGGGAATTTCCGACTTTTTGCCCTGAAATAAGTTAAATTTCAAAAATTTTTCCTTAAAATAATTGAAATTTCTGCAATTTTGCCCCACAGTAATGGAAATTTCTGTATTTTTGCCCCAAAATAAGGGAAATTTCTGCCTTTTTACCACAAAATAAGGGGAATTTCTGCATTTTTGCCACAAAATATAAGGAATTTCTGCTTTTTGCCCCAAAATAAGAAAAATTTCTGCCTTTTTTTCCTGAAATAAGTGAAATTTCTGCAATTTTGGCCCAAAAAATTGAAATTTCTGCAATTTTGTCCCAAAATAAAGAAAATTTCTGGAATTTTGCCCCAAAATAAGGGGAATTTCTGACTTTTTGCCCTGAAATAAGGAGAATTTCTGTCTTTTTGCCCCAAAATAATGTTAATATCTGAATTTTCCCTCAAAATTAGGGGAATATGTGCAATTTTGCTTCAAAATATGGGGAATTTTTGCCTTATTGAACCAAAATAAAGGAATTTCTGCATTTTTGCACCAATATAAGGGGAATTTCTGAAATTTTGCTCCAAAATACGGGGAATTTTTGCCTTATTGCCAGAAATAATGTGGAATTTCTGCCTTTTTGCCCTGAAATATTTGAAATTTCTGCAATTTTACCCCAAAATAAGGGGAATTTCTGTTTTTGGCCCCAAAATTAGGAGAATTTCTGATTTTGCCCCAAATTAAGGCAAATTTCTGACTTTTTGCCCCAAAATAACGGGAATTTCAGCCTTTTTACCCCAAAATAAGAGGAATTTCTGCATTTTTGCCCCAAAATATGAAAAATTTTTGCTTTTTTTTCTGAAATATGTGAAATTTCTGCAATTTTGCCTTAAAATAAAAGAAATTTCTGCAATTTTTCCCCATAATAAAAAAAATTTTTGCAATTTTGCCGCAAAATAAAGGGAATTTCTGTTTTTTGTCCCCAAATAAGGGAAATTTCTGCAATTTTGCCCTAAAATAAAGAGAATTTCTTCCTTTTGCCCCAAAATAAGGAGAATTTCTGCCTTTTTACCCCAAAACAAAGAAAATTACTGCATGTTTTACGCCAAAATTAGGTGAATTTCTGCAATTTCGCTCCAAAATAGGGGGATTATCTGCCTTTTTCGCAGAAAATAAGGGGAATTTCTGCCATTTTGCCACAAAATAAGTGAAATTTCGGCAGTTTTACCCCAAAATAAGGGGAATTTCTGCCTTTTGCCCCAATATTAGGGGAATTTCTGCAATTTTGCTCCAAAATACAGAGAATTTATGCCTTTTTGCCTGAAAATAAAGGGAATGTATACCTTTTTGCCATAAAAAGGGAAATTTCTTCATTTTTACCCCAAAATAAGGGGATTTTCCGCTTTTTGACTCAAAATAAGTGCAATTTCTGACTTTTTTCCAAAAATAAATGGAATTTCTGTCTTCTTGCCCCAAAATAAGGGGAATTTCCGACTTTTTGCCCTGAAATAAGTTAAATTTCAAAAATTTTTCCTTAAAATAATTGAAATTTGTGCAATTTTGCCCCACAGTAATGGGAATTTCTGTATTTTTGCCCCAAAATTAGGGAAATTTCTGCCTTTTTACCACAAAATAAGGGGAATTTCTGCATTTTGCCCCAAATTAAGGCAAATTTTTGACTTTTTGCCCTGAAATAAGTGAAAATTCTGCAATTTTGCTCCAAAATAAGGAGAATTTCTGCCTTTTTGCCAAAATAAGGGGAATTTCAGCATTTTACCTTCAAATAAGGGGAATTTCCGCATTTTTGCCACAAAATATGAGGAATTTCTGCCTTTTTGCCCCAAAATAATGGGAATTTCAGCCTTTTTACCCCAAAATAAGGGGAATTTCTGCCTTTTGCCCAAAATATGGGGAATTTCTGACATTTTGTTCCAAAATAAGGAAAATTTCTTCAATTTTGTACCAAAATAAAAGAAATTTCTGCTTTCTGCCCCAAAATAAAAGTAATTTCTGACTTTTTGCCCTGAAATAAATGAAATTTCTGAAATTTTGCCCGAAAATAAGAGAAATTTGTGCCTTTTTTCCCCAAAAAGAGGGGAATTTCTGCCTTTTAACCCCAAAATATGAGGAATTTCAGCATTTTACCTCAAAATAATAGGAATTTCAGCCTTTTTGCACCAAAATATGGGGAATTTCTGCCGTTTTGCCACAAAATAAGAAAAATTTCTGCAATTCTGTACCAAAATAAAAGAAATTTCTAAAATTTTGCCCCCAAATAAAGGAAACTTCTGATTTTTGCCCGTAAATAAGGAGAATTTCTGTATTTTTGCCCCCCAAAAAAGGGAATTTCTGCCTTTTTGACCCAAAATTAGGGGAGTTTCTGCAATTTTGCTCCAAAATACGGGGATTTTCTGCCTTTTTCGCAGAAAATAAGGGGAATTTCTGCCATTTTGCCGCAAAATAAGTGAAATTTCTGCAGTTTTACCCCAAAATGAGGGGAATTTCTGCCTTTTTAAACCAATATTAGGGGAATTTCTGCAATTTTGCTCCAAAATACAGAGAATTTCTGCCTTTTTGCCTGAAAATAAAGAGAATGTATAACTTTTTGCCATAAAAAGGGAAATTTTTTCATTTTTACCCCAAAATAAGGGGATTTTCCGCCTTTTTGACTCAAAATAAGTGCAATTTCTGACTTTTTTCCAAAAATAAATGGAATTTCTGTATTTTTTCCCCAAAATAAGGGGAATTTCCGACTTTTTGCCCTGAAATAAGTTAAATTTCAAAAATTTTTCCCCATAATAATTGAAATTTCTGCAATTTTGCCCCAAAATAAGGGAAATTTCTTTATTTTTGCCCCAAAATAAGGGAAATTTCTGACTTTTTACCTCAAAATAAGGGGAATTTCTGCATTTTTGCCACAAAATATAAGGAATTTCTGCCTTTTTGCCCCAAAATAAGAAAAATTTCTGCCTTTTTCCATGAAATAAGTGAAATTTCTGCAATTTTGGCCCAAAAAAATTGAAATTTCTGCAATTTTGTCCCAAAATAAAGGAAATTTCTGGAATTTTGCCCCAAAATAAGGGGAATTTCTGATTTTTTGCCCTGAAATAAGGAGAATTTCTGTCTTTTTGTCCCAAAATAATGTGAATTTCTGCATTTTCCCTCAAAATTAGGGGAATATGTGCAATTTTGCTTCAAAATACGGGGAATTTTTGCCTTATTGAACCAAAATAAAGGAATTTCTGCATTTTTGCACCAATATAAGGGGAATTTCTGAAATTTTGCTCCAAAATACGGGGAATTTTTGCCTTATTGCCAGAAATAAAGTGGAATTTCTGCCTTTTTGCCCTGAAATATTTGAAATTTCTGCAATTTTTCCCCAAAATAAGGGGAATTTCTGTTTTTGGCCCCAAAATTAGGAGAATTTCTGATTTTGCCCCAAATTAAGGCAAATTTCTGACTTTTTGCCCTGAAATAAGTGAAATTTCTGCAATTTTGCACCAAAATAAGGAGAATTTCTGCCTTTTTGCCAAAATAAGGGGAATTTCAGCATTTTACCTTCAAATAAGGGGAATTTCTGACTTTTTGCCACAAAATATGGGGAATTTCTGCCTTTTTGCCCCAAAATAACGGGAATTTCAGCCTTTTTACCCCAAAATAAGGGGAATTTCTGCATTTTTGCCCCAAAATATGAAAAATTTTTGCTTTTTTTCTCTGAAATATGTGAAATTTCTGCAATTTTGCCTTAAAATAAAAGAAATTTCTGCAATTTTTCCCCATAATAAAAAAATTTTTTGCAATTTTGCCGCAAAATAAAGGGAATTTCTGTTTTTTGTCCCCAAATAAGGGAAATTTCTGCAATTTTGCCCTAAAATAAAGAGAATTTCTTCCTTTTGCCCCAAAATAAGGAGAATTTCTGCCTTTTTGCCCCAAAACAAGAAAATTACTGCATGTTTTACGCCAAAATTAGGTGAATTTCTGCAATTTTGCTCCAAAATACGGGGATTTTCTGCCTTTTTCGAAGAAAATAAGGGGAATTTCTGCCATTTTGCCACAAAATAAGTGAAATTTCTGCAGTTTTACCCCAAAATAAGGGGAATTTCTGCCTTTTGCCCCAATATTAGGGGAATTTCTGCAATTTTGCTCCAAAATACAGAGAATTTATGCCTTTTTGCCTGAAAATAAAGGGAATATATACCTTTTTGCCATAAAAAGGGAAATTTCTTCATTTTTACCCCAAAATAAGGGGATTTTCTGCCTTTTTGACTCAAAATAAGTGCAATTTCTGACTTTTTTCCAAAAATAAATGGAATTTCTGTCTTCTTGCCCCAAAATAAGGGGAATTTCCGACTTTTTGCCCTGAAATAAGTTAAATTTCAAAAATTTTTCCTTAAAATAATTGAAATTTCTGCAATTTTGCCCCACAGTAATGGAAATTTCTGTATTTTTGCCCCAAAATAAGGATAATTTCTGCCTTTTTACCACAAAATAAGGGGAATTTCTGCATTTTTGCCACAAAATATAAGGAATTTCTGTTTTTTGCCCCAAAATAAGAAAAATTTCTGCCTTTTTTTCCTGAAATAAGTGAAATTTCTGCAATTTTGGCCCAAAAAATTGAAATTTCTGCAATTTTGTCCCAAAATAAAGAAAATTTCTGGAATTTTGCCCCAAAATAAGGGGAATTTCTGACTTTTTGCCCTGAAATAAGGAGAATTTCTGTCTTTTTGCCCCAAAATAATGTTAATATCTGAATTTTCCCTCAAAATTAGGGGAATATGTGCAATTTTGCTTCAAAATACGGGGAATTTTTGCCTTATTGAACCAAAATAAAGGAATTTCTGCATTTTTGCACCAATATAAGGGGAATTTCTGAAATTTTGCTCCAAAATACGGGGAATTTTTGCCTTATTGCCAGAAATAATGTGGAATTTCTGCCTTTTTGCCCTGAAATATTTGAAATTTCTGCAATTTTACCCCAAAATAAGGGGAATTTCTGTTTTTGGCCCCAAAATTAGGAGAATTTCTGATTTTGCCCCAAATTAAGGCAAATTTCTGACTTTTTGCCCCAAAATAACGGGAATTTCAGCCTTTTTACCCCAAAATAAGAGGAATTTCTGCATTTTTGCCCCAAAATATGAAAAATTTTTGCTTTTTTTTCTGAAATATGTGAAATTTCTGCAATTTTGCCTTAAAATAAAAGAAATTTCTGCAATTTTTCCCCATAATAAAAAAAATTTTTGCAATTTTGCCGCAAAATAAAGGGAATTTCTGTTTTTTGTCCCCAAATAAGGGAAATTTCTGCAATTTTGCCCTAAAATAAGGAGAATTTCTTCCTTTTGCCCCAAAATAAGGAGAATTTCTGCCTTTTTACCCCAAAACAAAGAAAATTACTGCATGTTTTACGCCAAAATTAGGTGAATTTCTGCAATTTTGCTCCAAAATACGGGGATTATCTGCCTTTTTCGCAGAAAATAAGGGGAATTTCTGCCATTTTGCCACAAAATAAGTGAAATTTCGGCAGTTTTACCCCAAAATAAGGGGAATTTCTGCCTTTTGCCCCAATATTAGGGGAATTTCTGCAATTTTGCTCCAAAATACAGAGAATTTATGCCTTTTTGCCTGAAAATAAAGGGAATGTATACCTTTTTGCCATAAAAAGGGAAATTTCTTCATTTTTACCCCAAAATAAGGGGATTTTCCGCCTTTTTGACTCAAAATAAGTGCAATTTCTGACTTTTTTCCAAAAATAAATGGAATTTCTGTCTTCTTGCCCCAAAATAAGGGGAATTTCCGACTTTTTGCCCTGAAATAAGTTAAATTTCAAAAATTTTTCCTTAAAATAATTGAAATTTGTGCAATTTTGCCCCACAGTAATGGGAATTTCTGTATTTTTGCCCCAAAATAAGGGAAATTTCTGCCTTTTTACCACAAAATAAGGGGAATTTCTGCATTTTGCCCCAAATTAAGGCAAATTTTTGACTTTTTGCCCTGAAATAAGTGAAAATTCTGCAATTTTGCTCCAAAATAAGGAGATTTTCTGCATTTTTGCCAAAATAAGGGGAATTTCAACATTTTACCTTCAAATAAGGGGAATTTCCGCATTTTTGCCACAAAATATGAGGAATTTCTGACTTTTTGCCCCAAAATAATGGGAATTTCAGCCTTTTTACCCCAAAATAAGGGGAATTTCTGCCTTTTGCCCAAAATATGGGGAATTTCTGACATTTTGTTCCAAAATAAGGAAAATTTCTTCAATTTTGTACCAAAATAATAGAAATTTCTGCTTTCTGCCCCAAAATAAAAGTAATTTCTGACTTTTTGCCCTGAAATAAATGAAATTTCTGAAATTTTGCCCGAAAATAAGAGAAATTTGTGCCTTTTTTCCCCAAAAAGAGGGGAATTTCTGCCTTTTAACCCCAAAATATGAGGAATTTCAGCATTTTACCTCGAAATAATAGGAATTTCAGCCTTTTTGCACCAAAATATGGGGAATTTCTGCCGTTTTGCCACAAAATAAGAAAAATTTCTGCAATTCTGTACCAAAATAAAAGAAATTTCTAAAATTTTGCCCCCAAATAAAGGAAACTTCTGATTTTTGCCCCTAAATAAGGAGAATTTCTGTATTTTTGCCCCCCAAAAAAGGGAATTTCTGCCTTTTTGACCCAAAATTAGGGGAGTTTCTGCAATTTTGCTCCAAAATACGGGGATTTTCTGCCTTTTTCGCAGAAAATAAGGGGAATTTCTGCCATTTTGCCGCAAAATAAGTGAAATTTCTGCAGTTTTACCCCAAAATGAGGGGAATTTCTGCCTTTTTAAACCAATATTAGGGGAATTTCTGCAATTTTGCTCCAAAATACAGAGAATTTCTGCCTTTTTGCCTGAAAATAAAGAGAATGTATAACTTTTTGCCATAAAAAGGGAAATTTTTTCATTTTTACCCCAAAATAAGGGGATTTTCCGCCTTTTTGAATCAAAATAAGTGCAATTTCTGACTTTTTTCCAAAAATAAATGGAATTTCTTTATTTTTTCCCCAAAATAAGGGGAATTTCCGACTTTTTGCCCTGAAATAAGTTAAATTTCAAAAATTTTTCCTTAAAATAATTGAAATTTCTGCAATTTTGCCCCAAAGTAAGGGGAATTTCTGTATTTTTGCCCCAAAATAAGGGAAATTTCTGCCTTTTTACCTCAAAATAAGGGGAATTTCTGCATTTTTGCCACAAAATATAAGGAATTTCTGCTTTTTGCCCCAAAATAAGAAAAATTTCTGCCTTTTTTCCCTGAAATAAGTGAAATTTCTGCAATTTTGGCCCAAAAAATTGAAATTTCTGCAATTTTGTCCCAAAATAAAGGAAATTTCTGGAATTTTGCCCCAAAATAAGGGGAATTTCTGACTTTTTGCCCTGAAATAAGGAGAATTTCTGTCTTTTTGCCCCAAAATAATGTGAATTTCTGCATTTTCCCTCAAAATTAGGGGAATATGTGCAATTTTGCTTCAAAATACGGGGAATTTTTGCCTTATTGAACCAAAATAAAGGAATTTCTGCATTTTTGCACCAATATAAGGGGAATTTCTGAAATTTTGCTCCAAAATATGGGGAATTTTTGCCTTATTGCCAAAAATAAAGTGGAATTTCTGCCTTTTTGCCCTGAAATATTTGAAATTTCTGCAATTTTACCACAAAATAAGGGGAATTTCTGTTTTTGGCCCCAAAATTAGGAGAATTTCTGATTTTGCCCCAAATTAAGGCAAATTTCTGACTTTTTGCCCTGAAATAAGTGAAATTTCTGCAATTTTGCACCAAAATAAGGAGAATTTCTGCCTTTTTGCCAAAATAAGGGGAATTTCAGCATTTTACCTTCAAATAAGGGGAATTTCTGACTTTTTGCCAAAAAATATGGGGAATTTCTGCCTTTTTGCCCCAAAATAACGGGAATTTCAGCCTTTTTACCCCAAAATAAGGGGAATTTCTGCATTTTTGCCCCAAAATATGAAAAATTTTTGCTTTTTTTCTCTGAAATATGTGAAATTTCTGCAATTTTGCCTTAAAATAAAAGAAATTTCTGCAATTTTTCCCCATAATAAAAAAATTTTTTGCAATTTTGCCGCAAAATAAAGGGAATTTCTGTTTTTTGTCCCCAAATAAGGGAAATTTCTGCAATTTTGCCCTAAAATAAGGAGAATTTCTTTCTTTTGCCCCAAAATAAGGAGAATTTCTGCCTTTTTGCCCCAAAACAAGAAAATTACTGCATGTTTTACGCCAAAATTAGGTGAATTTCTGCAATTTTGCTCCAAAATACAGAGATTTTCTGCCTTTTTCGAAGAAAATAAGGGGAATTTCTGCCATTTTGCCACAAAATAAGTGAAATTTCTGCAGTTTTACCCCAAAATAAGGGGAATTTCTGCCTTTTGCCCCAATATTAGGGGAATTTCTGCAATTTTGCTCCAAAATACAGAGAATTTATGCCTTTTTGCATGAAAATAAAGGGAATATATACCTTTTTGCCATAAAAAGGGAAATTTCTTAATTTTTACCCCAAAATAAGGGGATTTTCCGCCTTTTTGACTCAAAATAAGTGCAATTTCTGACTTTTTTCCAAAAATAAATGGAATTTCTGTATTTTTTCCCCAAAATAAGGGGAATTCCCGACTTTTTGCCCTGAAATAAGTTAAATTTCAAAAATTTTCCCCCAAAATAATTGAAATTTCTGCAATTTTGCCCCAAAATAAGCGAAATTTCTGTATTTTTGCCCCAAAATAAGGGAAATTTCTGCCTTTTTACCACAAAATAAGGGGAATTTCTGCATTTTTGCCACAAAATATAAGGAATTTCTGCTTTTTGCCCCAAAATAAGAAAAATTTCTGCCTTTTTTTCCTGAAATAAGTGAAATTTCTGCAATTTTGGCCCAAAAAATTGAAATTTCTGCAATTTTGTCCCAAAATAAAGAAAATTTCTGGAATTTTGCCCCAAAATAAGGGGAATTTCTGATTTTTGCCCTGAAATAAAGAGAATTTCTGTCTTTTTGCCCCAAAATAATGTGAATTTCTGCATTTTCCCTCAAAATTAGGGGAATATGTGCAATTTTGCTTCAAAATACGGGGAATTTTTGCCTTATTGAACCAAAATAAAGGAATTTCTGCATTTTTGCACCAATATAAGGGGAAATTCTGAAATTTTGCTCCAAAATACGGAAAATTTTTGCTTATTGCCAGAAATAAAGTGGAATTTCTGCCTTTTTGCCCTGAAATATTTGAAATTTCCGCAATTTTACCCCAGAATAAGGGGAATTTCTGTTTTTGGCCCCAAAATTAGGAGAATTTCTGCTTTTTGCCCCAAATTAAGGCAAATTTTTGACTTTTTGCCCTGAAATAAGTAAAAATTCTGCAATTTTGCTCCAAAATAAGGAGAATTTCTGCCTTTTTGCCAAAATAAGGGGAATTTCAGCATTTTACCTTCAAATAAAGGGAATTTCCGCATTTTTGCCACAAAATATGAGGAATTTCTGCCTTTCTGCCCCAAAATAACGGGAATTTCAGCCTTTTTACCCCAAAATAAGGGGAATTTCTGCCTTTTGCACAAAATATGGGGAATTTCTGACATTTTGTTCCAAAATAAGGAAAATTTCTTCAATTTTGTACCAAAATAAAAGAAATTTCTGCTTTCTGCCCCAAAATAAAAGTAATTTCTGACTTTTTGCCCTGAAATAAATGAAATTTCTGAAATTTTGCCCGAAAATAAGAGAAATTTGTGCTTTTTTGCCCCCAAAAGAGGGGAATGTCTGCCTTTTAACCCCAAAATATGAGGAATTTCAGCATTTTACCTCAAAATAATAGGAATTTCAGCCTTTTTGCACCAAAATATGGGGAATTTCTGCCTTTTTGCCACAAAATAAGAAAAATTTCTGCAATTCTGTACCAAAATAAAAGAAATTTCTAAAATTTTGCCCCAAATAAAGGAAACTTCTGATTTTTGCCCCTAAATAAGGAGAATTTCTGTATTTTTGCCCCCGAAAAAAGGGAATTTCTGCATTTTTGACCCAAAATTAGGGGAGTTTCTGCAATTTTGCTCTAAAATACGGGGATTTTCTGCCTTTTTCGCAGAAAATAAGGGGAATTTCTGCCATTTTGCCGCAAAATAAGTGAAATTTCTGCAGTTTTACCCCAAAATGAGGGGAATATCTGCCTTTTTGCCCCAATATTAGGGGAATTTCTGCAATTTTGCTCCAAAATACAGAGAATTTCTGCCTTTTTGCCCGAAAATAAAGGGAATGTATACTTTTTTGCCATTAAAAAGAGAAATTTTTTCATTTTTACCCCAAAATAAGGGGATTTTCCGCCTTTTTGACTCAAAATAAGTGCAATTTCTGACTTTTTTCCAAAAATAAATGGAATTTCTGTATTTTTGCCCCAAAATAATGGGAATTTCCGAATTTTTGCCCTGAAATAAGTTAAATTTCAAAAATTTTTCCCCAAAATAATTGAAATTTCTGCAATTTTGCCCCAATATAAGGGAAATTTCTGTATTTTTGCCCCAAAATAAGGGAAATTTCTGCCTTTTTACCTCAAAATAAGGGGAATTTCTGCATTTTTGCCACAAAATATAAGGAATTTCTGCCTTTTTGCCCCAAAATAAGAAAAATTTCTGCCTTTTTTCCATGAAATAAGTGAAATTTCTGCAATTTTGGCCCAAAAAATTGAAATTTCTGCAATTTTGTCCCAAAATAAAGGAAATTTCTGGAATTTAGCCCCAAAATATGGGGAATTTCTGACTTTTTGCCCTGAAATAAGGAGAATTTCTGTCTTTTTGCCCCAAAATAATGTGAATTTCTGCATTTTCCCTCAAAATTAGGGGAATATGTGCAATTTTGCTTCAAAATACGGGGAATTTTTGCCTTATTGCACCAAAATAAAAGGAATTTCTGCATTTTTGCACCAATATAAGGGGAATTTCTGAAATTTTGCTCCAAAATACGGGGAATTTTTGCCTTATTGCACGAAATAAAGTGGAATTTCTGCCTTTTTGCCCTGAAATATTTGAAATTTCCGCAATTTTACCCAAAATTAGAGGAATTTCTGTTTTTGGCCCCAAAATTAGGAGAATTTCTGCTTTTTGCCCCAAATTAAGGCAAATTTCTGACTTTTTGCCCTGAAATAAGTGAAATTTCTGCAATTTTGCCCCAAAATAAGGGGAATTTCTGCTTTTTTGCCAAAATAAGGGGAATTTCAGCATTTTACCTTCAAATAAGGAGAATTTCTGCCTTTTTGCCACAAAATATGTGGAATTTCTGCCTTATTGCCCCCAAATAAGGAAAATTTTTGCTTTTCTGCCCCAAATAATGGGAATTTCTGCCTTTTTGCCACAAAGTAAAGGGAATTTCTGCCTTTTTGCCCCAAAATAATGGGAATTTCAGCCTTTTTACCCCAAAATAAGGGGAATTTCTGCCTTTTGCCCAAAATATGGGGAATTTCTGCCTTTTTGTTCCAAAATAAGAAAAATTTCTTCAATTTTGTACCAAAATAAAAGAAACTTCTGCTTTCTGCCCCAAAATAAAAGTAATTTCTGACTTTTTGCCCTGAAATAAATGAAATTTCTGCAATTTTGCCCGAAAATAAGGGAAATTTGTGCCTTTTTGCCCCTAAATGAGGGGAATTTCTGCCTTTTAACCCCAAAATATGGGGAATTTCAGCATTTTACCTCAAAATAAGGGGAATTTCAGTCTTTTTGCACCAAAATATGAGGAATTTCTGCCTTTTTGCCACAAAATAAGAAAAATTTCTGCAATTCCTTACCAAAATAAAAGAAATTTCTAAAATTTTGCCCCAAAATAAGGGAAATTTCTGATTTTTGCCCCGAAATAAGGAGAATTTCTGTATTTTTGCCCCCCCAAAAAAGGAATTTCTGCGTTTTTGCCCAAAAATTAGGGGAGTTTCTGCAATTTTGCTTCAAAGTACAGGGAATTTCTGCCTCTTTTCCCGAAACTAAGGGGTACTTCTGGCTATTTGCCCCAAATAAAGCGAATTTCTGCATTTTTGCACCAATATTTAGGGAATTTCTGCAATTTTGCTTTAAAATATGGGGAATTTCTGACTTTTTCCCAAAATTAAGGGGATTTTCTGCCTTTTTGCCCCCAAACATGGGAAATTTCTGCAATTTTATCCCAAAATAAAAGGAATTTCTGCCTTTATGCCCTAAAATAACGGGAATTTCTGCTTTTTTGCCCTGTAATATGTGAAATGTGTGCAATTTTACCCCAAAATAAGGTGAATTTCTGTTTTTGCCCCAAAATAATGGGAATTTCTGCATTTTTGCCCCAAAATATGAAAAATTTTTGCTTTTTTTCTCTGAAATATTTGAAATTTCTGCAATTTTGCCTTAAAATATATGAAATTTCTGCAATTTTTCCCCATAATAAAAAATTTTTTTGCAATTTTGCCCCAAAATAAAGGGGATTTCTGTTTTTTGTCCCCAAATAAGGGAAATTTTTGCAATTTTGCCCTAAAATAAGGGGAATTTCTTCCTTTTGCCCCAAAATAAGGAGAATTTCTGCCTTTTTGCTCCAAAACAAAGAAAATTACTGCATGTTTTACGCCAAAATTAGGTGAATTTCTGCAATTTTGCTGCAAAATACGGGGATTTTCTGCCTTTTTCGCAGAAAATAAAAGGAATTTATGCCATTTTGCCGCAAAATAAGTGAAATTTCTGCAGTTTTACCCCAAAATAAGGGGAATTTCTGCTTTTTTGCCCCAATGTTAGGGGAATTTCTGCAATTTTGCTCCAAAATACAGAGAATTTCTGCCTTTTGCCAGAAAATAAAAGGAATGTATAACTTTTTGCCATAAAAAGGGAAATTTCTTCATTTTTCCCCTAAAATAAGGGGATTTTCCGCCTCTTTGACTCAAAATAAGTGCAATTTCTGACTTTTTTCCAAAAATAAATGGAATTTCTGTCTTTTTGCCCCAAAATAATGGGAATTTCCGACTTTTTGCCCTGAAATAAGTTAAATTTCAAAAATTTTTCCTTAAAATAATTGAAATTTCTGCAATTTTGCCCCAAAGTAAGGGGAATTTCTGTATTTTTGCCCCAAAATAAGGGAAATTTCTGCCTTTTTACCTCAAAATAAGGGGAATTTCTGCATTTTTGCCACAAAATATAAGGAATTTCTGCTTTTTTCCCCAAAATAAGAAAAATTTCTGCCTTTTTTCCCTGAAATAAGTGAAATTTCTGCAATTTTGGCCCAAAAAATTAAAATTTCTGCAATTTTGTCCCAAAATAAAGGAAATTTCTGGAATTTTGCCCCAAAATAAGGGGAATTTCTGACTTTTTGCCCTGAAATAAGGAGAATTTCTGTCTTTTTGCCCCAAAATAATGTGAATTTCTGAATTTTCCCTCAAAATTAGGGGAATATGTGCAATTTTGCTTCAAAATACGGGGAATTTTTGCCTTATTGAACCAAAATAAAGGAATTTCTGCATTTTTGCACCAATATAAGGGGAATTTCTGAAATTTTGCTCCAAAATATGGGGAATTTTTGCCTTATTGCCAAAAATAAAGTGGAATTTCTGCCTTTTTGCCCTGAAATATTTGAAATTTCTGCAATTTTACCCCAAAATAAGGGGAATTTCTGTTTTTGGCCCCAAAATTAGGAGAATTTCTGATTTTGCCCCAAATTAAGGCAAATTTCTGACTTTTTGCCCTGAAATAAGTGAAATTTCTGCAATTTTGCACCAAAATAAGGAGAATTTCTGCCTTTTTGCCAAAATAAGGGGAATTTCAGCATTTTACCTTCAAATAAGGGGAATTTCTGACTTTTTGCCAAGAAATATGGGGAATTTCTGCCTTTTTGCCCCAAAATAACGGGAATTTCAGCCTTTTTACCCCAAAATAAGGGGAATTTCTGCATTTTTGCCCCAAAATATGAAAAATTTTTGCTTTTTTTCTCTGAAATATGTGAAATTTCTGCAATTTTGCCTTAAAATAAAAGAAATTTCTGCAATTTTTCCCCATAATAAAGGAATTTGTTGCAATTTTGCCCCAAAATGAAGGGAATTTCTTTTTTTTTCCCCAAATAAGGGAAATTTCTGCAATTTTGCCCTAAAATAAGGGGAATTTCTGCCTTTTGCCCCAAAATAAGAAGAATTTCTGCCTTTTTCCCCAAAACAAAGAATATTACTGCATGTTTTACGCCAAAATTAGGTGAATTTCTGCAATTTTGCTCCAAAATACGGGGATTTTCTGCCTTTTTCGCAGAAAACAAGGGGAATTATTGCCATTTTGCCGCGAAATAAGTGAAATTTCTGCAGTTTTACCCCAAAATAACGGGGATTTTTGCCTTTTTGCCCTAAAATTAGGGGAATTTCTGCAATTTTGCTCCAAAATACGAGGAATTTCTGTCTTTTTGCCAGAAAATAAGGGGAATGTATACCTTTTTGCCATAAAAAGGGAAATTTCTTCATTTTTACCCCAAAATAAGGGGATTTTCCGCCTTTTTGACTCAAAATAAGTGCAATTTCTGACTTTTTTCCAAAAATAAATGGAATTTCTGTCTTTTTGCCCAAAAATAAGGGGAATTTTCGAATTTTTCCCCTGAAATAAGTTAAATTTCAACAATTTTTCACCAAAATAATTGAAATTTCTGCAGTTTTGCCCCAAAATAAGCGTAATTTCTGTATTTTTGCCCCAAAATAAAGAAAATTTCTGCCTTTTTACCTCAAAATAAGGGAAATTTCTGCATTTTTTGCCACAAAATATAAGGAATTTCTGCCTTTTTGCCACAAAATAAGAAAAATTTCTGCCTTTTTTCCCTGAAATAAGTGAAATTTCTGCAATTTTGGCCCAAAATAAGAAAAATTTCTGGAATTGTGCCCCAAAATAAGTGGAATTTCTGAGTTTTGCCCCAAAATAAGGAGAATTTCTGTCTTTTTGCCCCAACATATAGGGAATTTCTGCCTTTTTGCCCCACAATTAGGGGAATTTCTGCAATTTTGCTCCAAAATACAGGGAATTTCTGCCTTTTTACGTCAAAATAAGTGAAATTTCTGCCTTTTTACTCAAAAATATACGAAATTTCTGTATTTTCGCCCCAAAATAAATGCAATTTTTGAATTTTGCCCTGAAATAAGTGAAATTTCTCAAATTTTGCCTCAAAATAAAAGAAATTTCTGCTTTTTTGCCACAAAATAAGGGGAATTTCTGCCTTTTTGCCCCAAAATAAAAGGAATTTCAGCCTTTTTACCTAATAATAAGGGGAATCTCTCCTTTTTGTCCTAAAATATGGGGAATTTCTGTATTTTTGCCCCAAAATAAAAAAATTTTCTGCAATTTTGTACAAAAATAAAAGTAATTTCTGCCTTTTTGCCCCAAAATAAGAGAAATTTCTGCGTTTTTTCCCTGAAATCAGTGAAATTTCTGTAATTTTGCCCCCAAATTAGGGAGATTTCTGCAATTTTGCCCCAAAATAAAGGAAATTTCTAAAATTTTGCCCCAAAATAAGAAGAATTTCTGACTTTTTGCCCTGAAATAAGGAGAATTTCTGTCTTTTTGCCCCAAAATAATGTGAATTTCTGCATTTTTCCTCAAAATTAGGGGAATATGTGCAATTTTGCTTCAAAATACGGGGAATTTTTGCCTTATTGCACCAAAATAAAAGGAATTTCTGCATTTTTGCACCAATATAAGGGGAATTTCTGAAATTTTGCTCCAAAATACGGGGAATTTTTGCCTTATTGCCCGAAATAAAGTGGAATTTCTGCCTTTTTGCCCTGAAATATTTGAAATTTCCGCAATTTTAACCCAAAATAAGGGGAATCTGTTTTTGGCCCCAAAATTAGGAGAATTTCTGCTTTTTGCCCCAAATTAAGGCAAATTTCTGACTTTTTGCCCTGAAATAAGTGAAATTTCTGCAATTTTGCCCCGAAATTAGGGGAATTTCTGCCTTTTTGCCAAAATAAGAGGAATTTCAGCATTTTACCTTCAAATAAGGGAAATTTCTGCCTTTTTGTCACAAAATATGTGGAATTTCTGCCTTATTGCCCTCAAATAAAGAAAATTTTTGCTTTTCTGCCACAATTAATGGGAATTTCTGCCTTTTTGCCACAAAGTAAAAGGAATTTCTGCCATTTTGCCCCAAAATAACGGGAATTTCAGCCTTTTTAAAACAAAATAAGGGGAATTTCTGCCTTTTTGCCCCCAAATAACATGAATTTCTGCATTTTTGCCCTGAAATATGTGAAATGTCTGCAATTTTACCCCAAAATAAGGTGAATTTATGCCTTTTTGCCCCAAAATAATGGGAATTTCTGCATTTTTGCCCCAAAATAAGAAAAATTTTTGCTTTTTTTCTCTGAAATAAGTGAAATTTCTGCAATTTTGCCTTAAAATAAAAGAAATTTTTGCAATTTTTCTTCAAAATAATTGAAATTTCTGCAATTTTGCCCCAAAATAAGGGGAATTTCTGTATTTTTGCCAAAAAATAAGGGAAATTTCTGCCTTTTATCCCCAAATAAGGTGAATTTCAGCCTTTTTAACTAAAAATAAGTTGTAATTTCTGCATTTTTGCTCCAAAATGAGGAAAATTTCTGCCTTTCTTGGCTGAAATAAGTGAAATTTCTGCAATTTTGCCCCAAAATAAGTGATATTTCTGCAATTTTGCCCCAAAATAAGGGAAATTTCTGGAATTTTGCCTCAAAATAAGTGGAATTTCTGAGTTTTGCCCCAAAATAAGGAGAATTTCTGTCTTTTTGCCTCAACAAATAGGGAATTTCTGCTTTTGCCCCACAACTAGAGGATTTTCTGCAATTTTGCTCCAAAATACAAAGAATTTCTGCATTTTTCCCAAAAATAAAGGGAATGTATACATTTTGCCACAAAAAAGGGAAATTTCTTCATTTTTGCCCCAAAATAAGAGGAATTTATGCCTTTTTACCTCAAAATAAGTGAAATTTCTGCCATTTTACCCAAAAATAAACGGAATTTCTGTCTTTTTGCCCCCAAAAAAAGGAATTTTTTAATTATGCCATGAAATTAGTGAAATTTCTGCAATTTTGCCCTAAAATAAAAGAAATTTCTGCCTTTGTGCCACAAAATAAAGGGAATTTCTGTCTTTTTGCCCCAAAATAGGGAAAATTTCTGCCTTTTTGCCCGTAAATGAGGGGAATTTCAGCCTTTTTACCACAAAATAAGTGAAATTTTTGCAATCTTGCCCTAAAATAAAAGAAATTTCTGCCTTTGTGCCACAAAATAACGGGAATTTCTGTCTTTTTGCCTCAAAATAGAGGAAATTTCTGCCTTTTTGCCCCTAAGTAAGGGAAATTTCAGCCTTTTTACCACAAAATAAGTGAAATTTCTGCAATTTTGCCCCAAAATAAGAAAAATTTCTGGAATTTTGCCCCAAAATAAGTGAAATTTCTGCAATTTTGCCCCAAAATAATAAAAATTTCTGGAATGTTGCCCCAAAATAAGTGGAATTTCTGAGTTTTGCCCCAAAATAAGGAGAATTTCTGTCTTTTTGGTCCAACATATAGGGAATTTCTGTTTTTTGCCCCACAATTAGGGGAATATCTGCAATTTTGCTCCAAAATACGGGAAATTTCTGTCTTTTTGCCCGAAAATAAGGGGAATAAATAACTTGTTGCCAAAAAAAGGGAAATTTCTTCATTTTTGCCCCAAAATAAGAGGAATTTATGCCTTTTTACCTCAAAATAAGTGAAATTTCTGCCTTTTTACCCAAAAATAAACGGAATTTCTGTCTTTTTGCCCAAAAATAAAAGGAATTGTTTAATTATGCCATGAAATTAGTGAAATTTCTGCAATTTTGCCCTAAAATAAAAGAAATTTTGCCTTTGTGCCTCAAAATAAGGGGAATTTCTGTCTTTTTGCCCCAAAATAGGGGAAATTTCTGCCTTTTTGCTCCTAAATAAGGGAAATTTCAGCCTTTTTACCACAAAATAAGTGAAATTTCTGCAATTTTGCCCCAAAATGAAAAAAATTTCTGGAATTTTGCCCCAAAATAAGTGAAATTTCTGCAATTTTGCCCCAAAATAAGAAAAATTTCTGGAATTTTGCCCCAAAATAAGTGGAATTTCTGAGTTTTGCCCCAAAATAAGGAGAATTTCTGTCTTTTTGCCCCAACAAATAGGGAATTTCTGCCTTTTTGCCCCACAACTAGGGAATTTCTGCAATTTTGCTCCAAAATACGGGGAATTTCTGCTTTTTTTCCCGAAAATAAGGGGAATGTATACCTTTTGTCACAAAAAAGGGAAATTTCTTAATTTTTGCCCCAAAATAAGAGGAATTTTTGCCTTTTTACCTCAAAATAAGTGAAATTTCTGCCTTTTTACCCAAAAAGAAACGGAATTTCTTTCTTTGTGCCCCAAAATAAAAGGAATTTTTGAATTATGCCCTGAAATAAGTGAAATTTCTGCAATTTTGCCTCAAAATAAGGGAAATTTCTGCCTTTTTGCCACAAAATAAGGGGAATTTCTGCAATTTTGCTACAAAATACGGAGAATTTCTGCCTTTTTGCCCGAAAATAAAGAGAATGTATACCTTTTTGCCATAAAAAGGGAAATTTCTTCATTTTTACCCCAAAATAAGGAGATTTTCCGCCTTTTTGACTCAAAATAAGTGCAATTTCTGACTTTTTTTCCAAAAATAAATGGAATTTCTGTCTTTTTGCCCAAAATAAAAGGAATATCTGACTTTTTGCCCTGAAATAAATTAAATTTCAAAAATTTTTTCCCAAAATAAATAAAATTTCTGCAGTTTTGCCCTAAATTAAGGGGAATTTCTGCCTTTTGCCCCAAAATAAGGAGAATTTCTGCCTTTTTTGCCCCAAACAAAGAAGATTACTGCATGTTTTACGCCAAAATTAGGTGAATTTCTGCAATTTTGCTCCAAAATACGGGGATTTTCTGCCTTTTTTACAGAAAATAAGGGGATTTTCTGCCATTTTGCCGCAAAATAAGTGAAATTTCTGCAGTTTTACCCCAAAATAAGAAGGATTTCTGCCTTTTTGCCCCAAAATTAGGGAAATTTTTGCAATTTTGCTCTAAAATACGGGGAATTTCTGCCTTTTTGCCCCAAAATTAGGGGAATTTTTGCAATTTTGCTCTAAAATACGGGGAATTTCTGTCTTTTTGCCCGAAAATAAGGGGAATGTTTACCTTTTGCCACAAAAAAGGGAAATTTCTTCATTTTTGCCTCAAAATAAGAGGAATTTCTGCCTTTTTACGTCAAAATAAGTGAAATTTCTGCCTTTTTACTCAAAAATATACGGAATTTCTGTATTTTTGCCACAAAATAAATGCAATTTTTGAATTTTGCCCTGAAATAAGTGAAATTTCTCCAATTATGCCTCAAAATAAGGGAAATTTCTGCCTTTGTGCCACAAAATAAGGGGAATTTCTGACTTTTTGCCCCAAAATAGGGGAAATTTCTGCCTTTTTGCCTCCAAATAAGGAGAATTTCAGCCTTTTTACCTCAAAATAAGGTGAATTTCTGCATTTTCGCCACAAAATATTAGGAATTTCTGCTATTTTGCTCCAAACTAAAAAAATTTCTGCCTTTTTTCCCTGAAATAAGTGAAATATCTGTTATTTTGCCCCTAAATAAGGGGAATTTCTGTCTTTTTGCCTAATAATAAGGGGAATCTCTGCATTTTTGCCCTAAAATATGGGGAATTTCTGTATTTTTGCCCCAAAATAAAGAAATTTTCTGCAATTTTGTACCAAAATAAAAGTAATTTCTGCCTTTTTGCCCCAAAATAAGAGAAATTTTGCGTTTTTTCCCTGAAATAAGTGAAATTTCTGTAATTTTGCCCCAAAATAAGGGAGATTTCTGCAATTATGCCCCAAAATAATGGACATTTCTGGAATTTTGCCCCAAAATAAGAAGAATTTCTGACTTTTTGCCCTGAAATAAGGAGAATTTCTGTCTTTTTGCCCCAAAATAATGTGAATTTCTGCATTTCCCTCAAAATTAGGGGAATATGTGCAATTTTGCTTCAAAATACGGGGAATATTTTTTTTATTGCACCAAAATAAAAGGAATTTCTGCATTTTTGCACCAATATAAGGGGAATTTCTGAAATTTTGCTCCAAAATACGGGGAATTTTTGCCTTATTGCCGGAAATAAAGTGGAATTTCTGCCTTTTTGCCCTGAAATATTTTAAATTTCCGCAATTTTACCCCAAAATAAGGGGAATCTCTGTTTTGGGCCCCAAAATTAGGAGAATTTCTGCTTTTTGCCCCAAATTAAGGCAAATTTCTGACTTTTTGCCCTGAAATAAGTGAAATTTCTGCAATTTTGCCCCAAAATAAGGGGAATTTCATCATTTTCCCTTCAAATAAGGGGAATTTCTGCCTTTTTGCCACAAAATATGGGGAATTTCTGCCTTATTGCCCCCAAATAAGGAAAATTTTTGCTTTTCTGCCCCAATAATTGGAATTTCTGCCTTTTTGCCACAAAGTAAAGGGAATTTCTGCCTTTTTGCCCCAAATTAACGGGAATTTCAGCCTTTTTACCCCTAAATAAGGGGAATTTCTGCTTTTTGCCCAAAATATGGGGAATTTCTGACTTTTTGTTCCAAAATAAGGAAAATTTCTTCAATTTTGTACCAAAATAAAAGAAATTTCTGCTTTTTGCCCCAAAATAACAGTAATTTCTGACTATTTGCCCTGAAATAAATGAAATTTCTGCAATTTTGCCCGAAAAAAATGGAAATTTGTGCCTTTTTGCCCCACAATGAGGGGAATTTCTGCCTTTTAACCCCAAAATATGGGGAATTTCAGCATTTTACCTCAAAATAAGGGGAATTTCAGCCTTTTTGCACAAAAATATGAAGAATTTCTGCCTTTTTGACACAAAATAAGAAAAATTTCTGCAATTCTGTACCAAAATAAAAGAAATTTCTAAAATTTTGCCCCAAAATATGGGAAATTTCTGATTTTTGCCCCGAAATAAGGAGAATTTCTGTTTTTTTGCCCCCCCAAAAAGGGAATTTCTGCCTTTTTGCCCCAAAATTAGGGGAGTTTCTGCAATTTTGCTTCAAAATACAGGGAATTTCTGCCTCTTTTCCCGAAAATAAGGGGAACTTCTGCCGATTTGCCCCAAATAAAGGGAATTTCTGCATTTTTGCCCCAATATTTAGGGAATTTCTGCAATTTTGCTTTAAAATACGGGGAATTTCTGCCTTTTTGCCCAAAATTAAGGGGATTTTCTTCTTTTTTGCCCCCAAACAAGGGAAATTTCTGCAATTTTATCTCAAAATAAAAGGAATTTCTGCCTTTATGCCCTCAAATAACGGGAATTTCTGCCTTTTTGCCCTGAAATATGTGAAACTTCTGCAATTTTACCCCAAAATGAGGTGAATTTCTACCTTTTTGCCCAAAAATAATGGGAATTTCTGCCTTTTTGCCCCAAAATATGAAAAATTTTTGCTTTTTTTCTCTGAAATATGTGAAATTTATGAAATTTTGCCTTATAATAAAAGAAATTGCTGCAATTTTTCCCCATAATAAAGGATTTTTTTGCAATTTTGCCCCAAAATAAACGGAATTTCTGTTATTTGTCCCCAAATAAGGGAAATTTCTGCAAATTTGCCCTAAATTAAGGGGAATTTCCGACTTTTGCCCCAAAATAAGGAGAATTTCTGCCTTTTTTGCCCAAAAACAAAGGAGATTACTGCATGTTTTACGCCAAAACTAGGTGAATTTCTGCAATTTTGCTCCAAAATACGGGGATTTTCTGCATTTTTCACAGAAAATAAGGGGATTTTCTGCCATTTTGCCGCGAAATAAGTGAAATTTCTGCAGTTTTACCCCAAAATAAGAGGAATTTCTGCCTTTTTGCCCCAAAATTAGGGGAATTTTTGCAATTTTGCTCTAAAATACGGGGAATTTCTGCCTTTTTGCCCGAAAATAAAGGGAATGTATACCTTTTAGCCATAAAAAGGGAAATTTCTTCATTTTTACCCCAAAATAAAAGGATTTTCCGCCTTTTTGACTCAAAATAAGTGCAATTTCTGACTTTTTTCCAAAAATAAATGGAATTTCTGTCTTTTTGCCCCAAAATAAGGGGAATTTCTGACTTTTTGCCCTGAAATAAGTTAAATTTCAAAAAATTCTCCCCAAAATAATTGAAATTTCTGCAGTTTTGCCCCAAAATAAGGGGAATTTCTGTATTTTTGCCCCCAAATAAGGGAAATTTCTGCCTTTTAACCTCAAAATAAGGGGAATTTCTGTATTTTTTGCCACAAAATATAAGGAATTTCTGCCTTTTTGCCCCACAATAAGAAAAATTTCTGCCTTTTTTCCCTAAAATAAGTGAAATTTCTGCAATTTTGGCCCAAAAAATTGAAATTTCTGCAATTTTGTCTCAAAATAAGAGAAATTTCTTAAATTTTGGCCCAAAATAAGTGGAATTTCTGAGTTTTGCCCCAAAATAAAGAGAATTTCTGTCTTTTTGCCCCAACATATAGGGAATTTCTGCCTTTTTGCCCCACAATTAGGGGAATTTCTGCAATTTTGCTCCAAAATACGGGGAATTTCTGTTTTTTTGCCCGAAAATAAGGGGAATGTTTACCTTTTGCCACAAAAAAGGAAAATTTCTTCATTTTTGCCCCAAAATAAGAGGAATTTCTGCCTTTTTACGTCAAAATAAGTGAAATTTCTGCCTTTTTACTCAAAAATATACGGAATTTCTGTATTTTTGCCACAAAATAAATGCAATTTTTGAATTTTGCCCTGAAATAAGTGAAATTTCTCCAATTATGCCTCAAAATAAGGGAAATTTCTGCCTTTGTGCCACAAAATAAGGGGAATTTCTGACTTTTTGCCCCAAAATAGGGGAAATTTCTGCCTTTTTGCCTCCAAATAAGGAGAATTTCAGCCTTTTTACCTCAAAATAAGGTGAATTTCTGCATTTTCGCCACAAAATATTAGGAATTTCTGCTATTTTGCTCCAAACTAAAAAAATTTCTGCCTTTTTTCCCTGAAATAAGTGAAATATCTGTTATTTTGCCCCTAAATAAGGGGAATTTCTGTCTTTTTGCCTAATAATAAGGGAAATCTCTGCATTTTTGCCCTAAAATATGGGGAATTTCTGTATTTTTGCCCCAAAATAAAGAAATTTTCTGCAATTTTGTACCAAAATAAAAGTAATTTCTGCCTTTTTGCCCCTAAATAAGAGAAATTTTGCGTTTTTTCCCTGAAATAAGTGAAATTTCTGTAATTTTGCCCCAAAATAAGGGAGATTTCTGCAATTTTGCCCCAAAATAATGGACATTTCTGGAATTTTGCCCCAAAATAAGAAGAATTTCTGACTTTTTGCCCTGAAATAAGGAGAATTTCTGTCTTTTTGCCCCAAAATAATGTGAATTTCTGCATTTTCCCTCAAAATTAGGGGAATATGTGCAATTTTGCTTCAAAATACGGGGAATTTTTTTTTTTATTGCACCAAAATAAAAGGAATTTCTGCATTTTTGCACCAATATAAGGGGAATTTCTGAAATTTTGCTCCAAAATACGGGGAATTTTTGCCTTATTGCCGGAAATAAAGTGGAATTTCTGCCTTTTTGCCCTGAAATATTTTAAATTTCCGCAATTTTACCCCAAAATAAGGGGAATCTCTGTTTTGGGCCCCAAAATTAGGAGAATTTCTGCTTTTTGCCCCAAATTAAGGCAAATTTCTGACTTTTTGCCCTGAAATAAGTGAAATTTCTTCAATTTTGCCCCAAAATAAGGGGAATTTCATCATTTTCCCTTCAAATAAGGGGAATTTCTGCCTTTTTGCCACAAAATATGGGGAATTTATGCCTTATTGCCCCCAAATAAGGAAAATTTTTGCTTTTCTGCCCCAATAATTGGAATTTCTGCCTTTTTGCCACAAAGTAAAGGGAATTTTTGCCTTTTTGCCCCAAATTAACGGGAATTTCAGCCTTTTTATCCCAAAATAAGGGGAATTTCTGCCTTTTGCCCAAAATATGAAGAATTTCTGCCTTTTTGACACAAAATAAGAAAAATTTCTGCAATTCTGTACCAAAATAAAAGAAATTTTTAAAATTTTGCCTCAAAATAAGGGAAATTTCTGATTTTTGCCCCGAAATAAGGAGAATTTCTGTTTTTTTGCCCGCCAAAAAAGGGAATTTCTGCCTTTTTGCCCCAAAATTAGGGGAGTTTCTGCAATTTTGCTTCATATGGGAATTTCTGCCTCTTTTCCCGAAAATAAGGAGAACTTCTGCCGATTTGCCCCAAATAAAGGGAATTTCTGCATTTTTGCCCCAATATTTAGGGAATTTCTGCAATTTTGCTTTAAAATACGGGGAATTTCTGCCTTTTTGCCCAAAATTAAGGGGATTTTCTTCCTTTTTGCCCCCAAACAAGGGAAATTTCTGCAATTTTATCCCAAAATAAAAGGAATTTCTGCCTTTATGCCCTCAAATAACGGGAATTTCTGCCTTTTTGCCCTGAAATATGTGAAACGTCTGCAATTTTACCCCAAAATGAGGTGAATTTCTACCTTTTTGCCCAAAAATAATGGGAATTTCTGCCTTTTTGCCCCAAAATATGAAAAATTTTTGCTTTTTTTCTCTGAAATATGTGAAATTTCTGAAATTTTGCCTTATAATAAAAGAAATTGCTGCAATATTTCCCCATAATAAAGGATTTTTTTGCAATTTTGCCCCAAAATAAAAGGAATTTCTGTTTTTTGTCCCCAAATAAGGGAAATTTCTGCAATTTTGCCCTAAATTAAGGGGAATTTTTGCCTTTTGCCCCAAAATAAGGAGAATTTCTGCCTTTTTTGCCCCAAAACAAAGAAGATTACTGCATGTTTTATGCCAAAACTAGGTGAATTTCTGCAATTTTGCTCCAAAATACAGGGATTTTCTGCATTTTTCACAGAAAATAAGGGGATTTTCTGCAATTTTGCCGCGAAATAAGTGAAATTTCTGCAGTTTTACCCCAAAATAAGGGGAATTTCTGCCTTTTTGCCCCAAAATTAGGGGAATTTTTGCAATTTTGCTCTAAAATACGGGGAATTTCTGCCTTTTTGCCCGAAAATAAAGGGAATGTATACCTTTTTGCCATAAAAAGGGAAATTTCATTTTTACCCCAAAATAAAAGGATTTTCCGCCTTTTTGACTCAAAATAAGTGCAATTTCTGACTTTTTTCCAAAAATAAATGGAATTTCTGTCTTTTTGCCCCAAAATAAGGGGAATTTCTGACTTTTTGCCCTGAAATAAGTTAAATTTCAAAAAATTCTCCCCAAAATAATTGAAATTTCTGCAGTTTTGCCCAAAAATAAGGGGAATTTCTGTATTTTTGCCCCAAAATAAGGGAAATTTCTGCCTTTTAACCTCAAAATAAGGGGAATTTCTGCATTTTTTGCCACAAAATATAAGGAATTTCTGCCTTTTTGCCCCACAATAAGAAAAATTTCTGCCTTTTTTCCCTAAAATAAGTGAAATTTCTGCAATTTTGGCCCAAAAATTTGAAATTTCTGCAATTTTGTCTCAAAATAAGAGAAATTTCTTAAATTTTGCCCCAAAATAAGTGGAATTTCTGAGTTTTGCCCCAAAATAAAGAGAATTTGTCTTTTTGCCCCAACATATAGGGAATTTCTGCCTTTTTGCCCCACAATTAGGAGAAATTCTGCAATTTTGCTTCAAAATACGGGGAATTTCTGTTTTTTTTGCCCGAAAATAAGGGGAATGTTTACCTTTTGCCACAAAAAAGGAAAATTTCTTCATTTTTGCCCCAAAATAAGAGGATTTTCTGCCTTTTTACGTCAAAATAAGTGAAATTTCTGCCTTTTTACTCAAAAATATACGGAATTTCTGTATTTTTGCCCCAAAATAAATGCAATTTTTGAATTTTGCCCTGAAATAAGTGAAATTTCTTCAATTATGCCTCAAAATAAGGGAAATTTCTGCCTTTGTGCCACAAAATAAGGGGAATTTCTGACTTTTTGCCCCAAAATAGGGGAAATTTCTGCCTTTTTGCCTCCAAATAAGGAGAATTTCAGCCTTTTTACCTCAAAATAAGGTGAATTTCTGCATTTTCGCCACAAAATATTAGGAATTTCTGCTATTTTGCTCCAAACTAAAAATATTTCTGCCTTTTTTCCCTGGAATAAGTGAAATATCTGTTATTTTGCCCCTAAATAAGGGGAATTTCTGTCTTTTTGCCTAATAATAAGGGAAATCTCTGCATTTTTGCCCTAAAATATGGGGAATTTCTGTATTTTTGCCCCAAAATAAAGAAATTTTCTGCAATTTTGTACCAAAATAAAAGTAATTTCTGCCTTTTTGCCCCAAAATAAGAGAAATTTCTGCGTTTTTTCCCTGAAATAAGTGAAATTTCTGTAATTTTGCCCCAAAATAAGGGAGATTTCTGCAATTTTGCCCCATAATAATGGACATTTCTGGAATTTTGCCCCAAAATAAGAAGAATTTCTGACTTTTTGCCCTGAAATAAGGAGAATTTCTGTCTTTTTGCCCCAAAATAATGTGAATTTCTGCATTTTCCCTCAAAATTAGGGGAATAAGTGCAATTTTGCTTCAAAATACGGGGAATTTTTTTTTTATTGCACCAAAATAAAAGAAATTTCTGCATTTTTGCACCAATATAAGGGGAATTTCTGAAATTTTGCTCCAAAATACGGGGAATTTTTGCCTTATTGCCGGAAATAAAGTGGAATTTCTGCCTTTTTGCCCTGAAATATTTTAAATTTCCGCAATTTTACCACAAAATAAGGGGAATCTCTGTTTTGGGCCCCAAAATTAGGAGAATTTCTGCTTTTTGCCCCATATTAAGGCAAATTTCTGACTTTTTGCCCTGAAATAAGTGAAATTTCTGCAATTTTGCCCCAAAATAAGGGGAATTTTATCATTTTCCCTTCAAATAAGGGGAATTTCTGCCTTTTTGCCACAAAATATGGGGAATTTATGCCTTATTGCCCCCAAATAAGGAAAATTTTTGCTTTTCTGCCCCAATAATTGGAATTTCTGCCTTTTTGCCACAAAGTAATGGGAATTTCTGCCTTTTTGCCCCAAATTAACGGGAATTTCAGCCTTTTTACCCCAAAATAAGGGGAATTTCTGCCTTTTGCCCAAAATATGGGGAATTTCTGACTTTTTGTTCCAAAATAAAGAAAATTTCTTCAATTTTGTACCAAAATAA
Organism: Micromys minutus; assembly: GCF_963924665.1. Lineage (NCBI taxonomy): Eukaryota > Metazoa > Chordata > Mammalia > Rodentia > Muridae > Micromys > Micromys minutus. The sequence goes on from NW_027667727.1 coordinate 2,061,444, forward strand.
AAGAAATTTCTGCTTTTTGCCCCAAAATAACAATAATTTCTGACTATTTGCCCTGAAATAAATGAAATTTCTGCAATTTTGCCCAAAAATAATGGAAATTTGTGCCTCTTTGCCCCAAAATGAGGGGAATTTCTGCCTTTTAACCCCAAAATATGGGGAATTTCAGCATTTTACCTCAAAATAAGGGGAATTTCAGCCTTTTTGCACCAAAATATGAAGAATTTCTGCCTTTTTGACACAAAATAATAAAAATTGCTGCAATTCTGTACCAAAATAAAAGAAATTTCTAAAATTTTGCCCCAAAATAAGGGAAATTTCTGATTTTTGCCCCGAAATAAGGAGAATTTCTGTTTTTTTGCCCCCCAAAAAAGGGAATTTCTGCCTTTTTGCCCCAAAATTAGGGGAGTTTCTGCAATTTTGCTTCAAAATACAGGGAATTTCTGCCTCTTTTCCCGAAAATAAGGGGAACTTCTGCCGATTTGCCCCAAATAAAGGGAATTTCTGCATTTTTGCCCCAATATTTAGGGAATTTCTGCAATTTTGCTTTAAAATACGGGGAATTTCTGCCTTTTTGCCCAAAATTAAGGGGATTTTCTTCCTTTTTGCCCCCAAACAAGGGAAATTTCTGCAATTTTATCCCAAAATAAAAGGAATTTCTGCCTTTATGCCCTCAAATAACGGGAATTTCTGCCTTTTTGCCCTGAAATATGTGAAACGTCTGCAATTTTACCCCAAAATGAGGTGAATTTCTACATTTTGCCCAAAAATAATGGGAATTTCTGCCTTTTTGCCCCAAAATATGAAAAATTTTTGCTTTTTTTCTCTGAAATATGTGAAATTTCTGAAATTTTGCCTTATAATAAAAGAAATTGCTGCAATTTTTCCCCATAATAAAGGATTTTTTTGCAATTTTGCCCCAAAATAAAGGGAATTTCTGTTTTTTGTCCCCAAATAAGGGAAATTTCTGCAAATTTGCCCTAAATTAAGGGGAATTTCTGCCTTTTGCCCCAAAATAAGGAGAATTTCTGCCTTTTTTGCCCCAAAACAAAAAAGATTACTGCATGTTTTACGCCAAAACTAGGTGAATTTCTGCAATTTTGCTCCAAAATACGGGGATTTTCTGCCTTTTTCACAGAAAATAAGAGGATTTTCTGCCATTTTGCCGCGAAATAAGTGAAATTTCTGCAGTTTTACCCCAAAATAAGGGGAATTTCTGCCTTTTTGCCCCAAAATAAGGGGAATTTTTGCAATTTTGCTCTAAAATACGGGGAATTTCTGCCTTTTTGCCCGAAAATAAAGGGAATGTATACCTTTTTGCCATAAAAAGGGAAATTTCTTCATTTTTACCCCAAAATAAAAGGATTTTCCGCCTTTTTGACTCAAAATAAGTGCAATTTCTGACTTTTTTCCAAAAATAAATGGAATTTCTGTCTTTTTGCCCCAAATAAGGGGAATTTCTGACTTTTTGCCCTTAAATAAGTTAAATTTCAAAAAATTTTCCCCAAAATAATTGAAATTTCTGCAGTTTTGCCCCAAAATAAAGGGAATTTCTGTATTTTTGCCCCAAAATAAGGGAAATTTCTGCCTTTTAACCTCAAAATAAGGGGAATTTCTGCATTTTTTGCCACAAAATATAAGGAATTTCTGCCTATTTGCCTCACAATAAGAAAAATTTCTGCCTTTTTTCCCTGAAATAAGTGAAATTTCTGCAATTTTGGCCCAAAAAATTGAAATTTCTGCAATTTTGTCCCAAAATAAGAGAAATTTCTTGAATTTTGCCCCAAAATAAGTGGAATTTCTGAGTTTTGCCCCAAAATAAAGAGAATTTCTGTCTTTTTGCCCCAACATATAGGGAATTTCTGCCTTTTTGTCCCACAATTAGGGGAATTTCTGCAATTTTGCTCCTAAATACGGGGAATTTCTGTTTTTTTGCCCGAAAATTAGGGGAATGTTTACCTTTTGCCACAAAAAAAGAGAAATTTCTTCATTTTTGCCCCAAAATAAGAGGAATTTCTGCCTTTTTACGTCAAAATAAGTGAAATTTCTGCCTTTTTACTCAAAAATATACGGAATTTCTGTATTTTTGCCCCAAAATAAATGCAATTTTTGAATTTTGCCCTGAAATAAGTGAAATTTCTCAAATTTTGCCTCAAAATAAGGGAAATTTCTGCCTTTGTGCCACAAAATAAGGGGAATTTCTGACTTTTTGCCCCAAAATAGGGGAAATTTCTGCCTTTTTGCCTCCAAATAAGGAGAATTTCAGCCTTTTTACCTCAAAATAAAGTGAATATCTGCATTTTCGCCACAAAATATTAGGAATTTCTGCTATTTTGCTCCAAACTAAAAAAATTTCTGCCTTTTTCCCTGAAATAAGTGAAATATCTGTTATTTTGCCCCTAAATAAGGGGAATTTCTGTCTTTTTGCCTAATAATAAGGGGAATCTCTGCATTTTTGCCTCAAAATATGGGGAATTTCTGTATTTTTGCCCCAAAATAAAGAAATTTTCTGCAATTTTGTACCAAAATAAAAGTAATTTCTGCCTTTATGCCCCAAAATAACAGAAATTTCTGTGTTTTTTCCCTGAAATAAGTGAAATTTCTGTAATTTTGCCCCAAAATAAGGAAGAATTCTGCAATTTTGCCCCAAAATAATGGACATTTCTGGAATTTTGCCCCAAAATAAGAAGAATTTCTGACTTTTTGCCCTGAAATAAGGAGAATTTCTGTCTTTTTGCCCCAAAATAATGTGAATTTCAGCATTTTCCCTCAAAATTAGGGGAATATGTGCAATTTTGCTTCAAAATAAGTGGAATTTCTGCCTTATTGCACCAAAATAACGAAAATTTCTGCATTTTTGCACCATTATACGTGGAATTTCTGAAATTTTGCTCCAAAATATGGGGAATTTCTGCCTTATTGCCAGAAATAATGTGGAATTTCTGCCTTTTTGCTCTGAAATATTTGAAATTTCTGCAATTTTACCCCAAAATAAGGGGAATTTCTGTTTTTGGCCCCAAAATTAGGAGAATTTCTGCTTTTTGCCCCAAAATAAGGCAAATTTCTTACTTTTTGCCCTGAAATAAGTGAAATTTCTGCAATTTTGCCCCTAAATAAGGAGAATTTCTGCCTATTTGCCAAAATAAGGGGAATTTCAGCATTTTACCTCCAAATATGGGGAATTTTTGCCTTTTTGCCACAAAATATGGGGAATTTCTGCCTTATTGCCCCCAAATAAGGAAAATTTTTGCTTTTCTGCCCCAATTAACGGGAATTTCTGCCTTTTTTGCCACAAAGTAAAGGGAATTTCTGCCTTTTTGCCCCAAAAATCGGGAATTTCAGCCTTTTTAAACAAAATAAGGGGAATTTCTGGCTTTTTGCCCCCAAATAACAGGAATTACTGCCTTTTTGCCCTGAAATATGTGAAATGTCTGCAATTTTACCCCAAAATAAGGTGAATTTATGCCTTTTTGCCCCAAAATAATGGGAATTTCTGCATTTTTGCCCCAAAATAAGAAAAAATGTTACTTTTTTTCTCTGAAATAAGTGAAATTTCTGCAATTTTGCCTTAAAATAAAAGAAATTTTTGCAATTTTTCCCCAAAATAATTGAAATTTCTGCAATTTTGCCCCAAAATAAGGGGAATTTCTGTATTTTTGCCAAAAAATAAGGGAAATTTCTGCCTTTTTGCCCCCAAATAATGTGAATTTCAGCCTTTTTAACAAAAAATAAATTGTGATTTCTGCATTTTTGCCACAAAATATTAGGAATATCTGCATTTTTGCTCCAAAATGAGGAAAATTTCTGCCTTTCTTGGCTGAAATAAGGGAAATTTCTGCAATTTTGCCCCAAAATAAGTGAAATTTCTGCAATTTTGCCCCAAAATAAGGGAAATTTCTGGAATTTTGCCCCAAAATAAGTGGAATTTCTGAGTTTTGTCCCAAAATAAGGAGAATTTCTGTCTTTTTGCCTCAACAAATAGGGAATTTCTGCTTTTGCCCCACAACTAGGGGAATTTCTGCAATTTTGCTCCAAAATACAGGGAATTTCTGCATTTTTCCCAAAAATTAAGGGAATGTATACATTTTGCCATAAAAAAAGGAAATTTCTTCATTTTTGACCCAAAATAAGAGGAATTTCTGCCTTTTTACCTCAAAATAAGTGAAATTTCTGCCTTTTTACCAAAAAATAAACATAATTTCTGTCTTTCTGCCCCAAAATAAAAGGAATTTTTGAATTATGCCATGAAATTAGTGAAATTTCTGCAATTTTGCCCTAAAATAAAAGAAATTTCTGCCTTTGTGCGACAAAATAAGGGGAATTTCTGTCTTTTTGCCCCAAAATAGGGGAAATTTCTACCTTTTTGCCCCTAAATGAGGGGAATTTCAGCCTTTTTACCACAAAATAAGTGAAATTTCTGCAATTTTGCCCTAAAATAAAAGAAATTTCTTCCTTTGTGCCACAAAATAGGGGGAATTTCTGTCTTTTTGCCTCAAAATAAGGAAAATTTCTGCCTTTTTGCCCCTAAATAAGAGGAATTTCAGCCTTTTTACAACAAAATAAGTGAAATTTCTGCAATTTTGCCCCAAAATAAGTGAAATTTCTACAATTTTGCCCCAAAATAAGAAAAATTTCTGGAATTTTGCCCCAAAATAAGTGGAATTTCTTAGTTTTACCCCAAAATAAGGAGAATTTCTGTCTTTTTGCCCAAACAAATAGGGAATTTCTGCCTTTTTGCCTTACAACTAGGGGAATTTCTGCAATTTTGCTCCAAAATATGGGGAATTTCTGCTTTTTTTCCCGAAAATATGGGAAATGTATACCTTTTGCCACAAAAAAGGGAAATTTCTTAATTTTTGCTCCAAAATAAGAGGAATTTCTGCATTTTTACCTCAAAATAAGTGAAATTTCTGCCTTTTTACCCAATAATAAATGGAATTTCTGTCTTTTTGCTCCAAAATAAAAGGAATTTTTGAATTATGCCCTGAAATAAGAGAAATTTCTACAATTTTGCCCCAAAATAAGGGAAATTTCTGCCTTTTTGCCACAAAATAAGGGGAATTTCTGCATTTTTGCCACAAAATATTAGGAATTTCTGCCTTTTTGCCCCAAAATAAGGAAAATTTCTGCTTTTTTTTCATGAAATAAGTGAAATTTCTGTAATTTTGCCCCAAAATAAGGGAGATTTCTGCAATTTTGCCCCATAATAATGGACATTTCTGGAATTTTGCCCCAAAATAAGAAGAATTTCTGACTTTTTGCCCTGAAATAAGGAGAATTTCTGTCTTTTTGCCCCAAAATAATGTGAATTTCTGCATTTTCCCTCAAAATTAGGGGAATAAGTGCAATTTTGCTTCAAAATACGGGGAATTTTTTTTTTATTGCACCAAAATAAAAGGAATTTCTGCATTTTTGCACCAATATAAGGGGAATTTCTGAAATTTTGCTCCAAAATACGGGGAATTTTTGCCTTATTGCCGGAAATAAAGTGGAATTTCTGCCTTTTTGCCCTGAAATATTTTAAATTTCCGCAATTTTACCCCAAAATAAGGGGAATCTCTGTTTTGGGCCCCAAAATTAGGAGAATTTCTGCTTTTTGCCCCATATTAAGGCAAATTTCTGACTTTTTGCCCTGAAATAAGTGAAATTTCTGCAATTTTGCCCCAAAATAAGGGGAATTTTATCATTTTCCCTTCAAATAAGGGGAATTTCTGCCTTTTTGCCACAAAATATGGGGAATTTATGCCTTATTGCCCCCAAATAAGGAAAATTTTTGCTTTTCTGCCCCAATTAACGGGAATTTCTGCCTTTTTTGCCACAAAGTAAAGGGAATTTCTGCCTTTTTGCCCCAAAAATCGGGAATTTCAGCCTTTTTAAACAAAATAAGGGGAATTTCTGGCTTTTTGCCCCCAAATAACAGGAATTACTGCCTTTTTGCCCTGAAATATGTGAAATGTCTGCAATTTTACCCCAAAATAAGGTGAATTTATGCCTTTTTGCCCCAAAATAATGGGAATTTCTGCATTTTTGCCCCAAAATAAGAAAAAATGTTACTTTTTTTCTCTGAAATAAGTGAAATTTCTGCAATTTTGCCTTAAAATAAAAGAAATTTTTGCAATTTTTCCCCAAAATAATTGAAATTTCTGCAATTTTGCCCCAAAATAAGGGGAATTTCTGTATTTTTGCCAAAAAATAAGGGAAATTTCTGCCTTTTTGCCCCCAAATAATGTGAATTTCAGCCTTTTTAACAAAAAATAAATTGTGATTTCTGCATTTTTGCCACAAAATATTAGGAATATCTGCATTTTTGCTCCAAAATGAGGAAAATTTCTGCCTTTCTTGGCTGAAATAAGGGAAATTTCTGCAATTTTGCCCCAAAATAAGTGAAATTTCTGCAATTTTGCCCCAAAATAAGGGAAATTTCTGGAATTTTGCCCCAAAATAAGTGGAATTTCTGAGTTTTGTCCCAAAATAAGGAGAATTTCTGTCTTTTTGCCTCAACAAATAGGGAATTTCTGCTTTTGCCCCACAACTAGGGGAATTTCTGCAATTTTGCTCCAAAATACAGGGAATTTCTGCATTTTTCCCAAAAATTAAGGGAATGTATACATTTTGCCATAAAAAAAGGAAATTTCTTCATTTTTGACCCAAAATAAGAGGAATTTCTGCCTTTTTACCTCAAAATAAGTGAAATTTCTGCCTTTTTACCAAAAAATAAACATAATTTCTGTCTTTCTGCCCCAAAATAAAAGGAATTTTTGAATTATGCCATGAAATTAGTGAAATTTCTGCAATTTTGCCCTAAAATAAAAGAAATTTCTGCCTTTGTGCGACAAAATAAGGGGAATTTCTGTCTTTTTGCCCCAAAATAGGGGAAATTTCTACCTTTTTGCCCCTAAATGAGGGGAATTTCAGCCTTTTTACCACAAAATAAGTGAAATTTCTGCAATTTTGCCCTAAAATAAAAGAAATTTCTTCCTTTGTGCCACAAAATAGGGGGAATTTCTGTCTTTTTGCCTCAAAATAAGGAAAATTTCTGCCTTTTTGCCCCTAAATAAGAGGAATTTCAGCCTTTTTACAACAAAATAAGTGAAATTTCTGCAATTTTGCCCCAAAATAAGTGAAATTTCTGCAATTTTGCCCCAAAATAAGAAAAATTTCTGGAATTTTGCCCCAAAATAAGTGGAATTTCTTAGTTTTACCCCAAAATAAGGAGAATTTCTGTCTTTTTGCCCAAACAAATAGGGAATTTCTGCCTTTTTGCCTTACAACTAGGGGAATTTCTGCAATTTTGCTCCAAAATATGGGGAATTTCTGCTTTTTTTCCCGAAAATATGGGAAATGTATACCTTTTGCCACAAAAAAGGGAAATTTCTTAATTTTTGCTCCAAAATAAGAGGAATTTCTGCATTTTTACCTCAAAATAAGTGAAATTTCTGCCTTTTTACCCAATAATAAATGGAATTTCTGTCTTTTTGCTCCAAAATAAAAGGAATTTTTGAATTATGCCCTGAAATAAGAGAAATTTCTACAATTTTGCCCCAAAATAAGGGAAATTTCTGCCTTTTTGCCACAAAATAAGGGGAATTTCTGCATTTTTGCCACAAAATATTAGGAATTTCTGCCTTTTTGCCCCAAAATAAGGAAAATTTCTGCTTTTTTTTCATGAAATAAGTGAAATTTCTGTAATTTTGCCCCAAAATAAGGGAGATTTCTGCAATTTTGCCCCATAATAATGGACATTTCTGGAATTTTGCCCCAAAATAAGAAGAATTTCTGACTTTTTGCCCTGAAATAAGGAGAATTTCTGTCTTTTTGCCCCAAAATAATGTGAATTTCTGCATTTTCCCTCAAAATTAGGGGAATAAGTGCAATTTTGCTTCAAAATACGGGGAATTTTTTTTTTATTGCACCAAAATAAAAGGAATTTCTGCATTTTTGCACCAATATAAGGGGAATTTCTGAAATTTTGCTCCAAAATACGGGGAATTTTTGCCTTATTGCCGGAAATAAAGTGGAATTTCTGCCTTTTTGCCCTGAAATATTTTAAATTTCCGCAATTTTACCCCAAAATAAGGGGAATCTCTGTTTTGGGCCCCAAAATTAGGAGAATTTCTGCTTTTTGCCCCATATTAAGGCAAATTTCTGACTTTTTGCCCTGAAATAAGTGAAATTTCTGCAATTTTGCCCCAAAATAAGGGGAATTTTATCATTTTCCCTTCAAATAAGGGGAATTTCTGCCTTTTTGCCACAAAATATGGGGAATTTATGCCTTATTGCCCCCAAATAAGGAAAATTTTTGCTTTTCTTCCCCAATAATTGGAATTTCTGCCTTTTTGCCACAAAGTAAAGGGAATTTCTGCCTTTTTGCCCCAAATTAACGGGAATTTCAGCCTTTTTACCCCAAAATAAGGGGAATTTCTGCCTTTTGCCCAAAATATGGGGAATTTCTGACTTTTTGTTCCAAAATAAAGAAAATTTCTTCAATTTTGTACCAAAATAAAAGAAATTTCTGCTTTTTGCCTTAAAATAACAATAATTTCTGACTATTTGCCCTGAAATAAATGAAATTTCTGCAATTTTGCCCGAAAATAATGGAAATTTGTGCCTCTTTGCCCCAAAATGAGGGGAATTTCTGCCTTTTAACCCCAAAATATGGGGAATTTCAGCATTTTACCTCAAAATAAGGGGAATTTCAGCCTTTTTGCACCAAAATATGAAGAATTTCTGCCTTTTTGACACAAAATAAGAAAAATTGCTGCAATTCTGTACCAAAATAAAAGAAATTTCTAAAATTTTGCCCCAAAATAAGGGAAATTTCTGATTTTTGCCCCGAAATAAGGAGAATTTCTGTTTTTTTGCCCCCCAAAAAAGGGAATTTCTGCCTTTTTGCCCCAAAATTAGGGGAGTTTCTGCAATTTTGCTTCAAAATACAGGGAATTTCTGCCTCTTTTCCCGAAAATAAGGGGAACTTCTGCCGATTTGCCCCAAATAAAGGGAATTTCTGCATTTTTGCCCCAATATTTAGGGAATTTCTGCAATTTTGCTTTAAAATACGGGGAATTTCTGCCTTTTTGCCCAAAATTAAGGGGATTTTCTTCCTTTTTGCCCCCAAACAAGGGAAATTTCTGCAATTTTATCCCAAAATAAAAGGAATTTCTGCCTTTATGCCCTCAAATAACGGGAATTTCTGCCTTTTTGCCCTGAAATATGTGAAACGTCTGCAATTTTACCCCAAAATGAGGTGAATTTCTACATTTTGCCCAAAAATAATGGGAATTTCTGCCTTTTTGCCCCAAAATATGAAAAATTTTTGCTTTTTTTCTCTGAAATATGTGAAATTTCTGAAATTTTGCCTTATAATAAAAGAAATTGCTGCAATTTTTCCCCATAATAAAGGATTTTTTTGCAATTTTGCCCCAAAATAAAGGGAATTTCTGTTTTTTGTCCCCAAATAAGGGAAATTTCTGCAAATTTGCCCTAAATTAAGGGGAATTTCTGCCTTTTGCCCCAAAATAAGGAGAATTTCTGCCTTTTTTGCCCCAAAACAAAAAAGATTACTGCATGTTTTACGCCAAAACTAGGTGAATTTCTGCAATTTTGCTCCAAAATACGGGGATTTTCTGCCTTTTTCACAGAAAATAAGAGGATTTTCTGCCATTTTGCCGCGAAATAAGTGAAATTTCTGCAGTTTTACCCCAAAATAAGGGGAATTTCTGCCTTTTTGCCCCAAAATAAGGGGAATTTTTGCAATTTTGCTCTAAAATACGGGGAATTTCTGCCTTTTTGCCCGAAAATAAAGGGAATGTATACCTTTTTGCCATAAAAAGGGAAATTTCTTCATTTTTACCCCAAAATAAAAGGATTTTCCGCCTTTTTGACTCAAAATAAGTGCAATTTCTGACTTTTTTCCAAAAATAAATGGAATTTCTGTCTTTTTGCCCCAAATAAGGGGAATTTCTGACTTTTTGCCCTTAAATAAGTTAAATTTCAAAAAATTTTCCCCAAAATAATTGAAATTTCTGCAGTTTTGCCCCAAAATAAAGGGAATTTCTGTATTTTTGCCCCAAAATAAGGGAAATTTCTGCCTTTTAACCTCAAAATAAGGGGAATTTCTGCATTTTTTGCCACAAAATATAAGGAATTTCTGCCTATTTGCCTCACAATAAGAAAAATTTCTGCCTTTTTTCCCTGAAATAAGTGAAATTTCTGCAATTTTGGCCCAAAAAATTGAAATTTCTGCAATTTTGTCCCAAAATAAGAGAAATTTCTTGAATTTTGCCCCAAAATAAGTGGAATTTCTGAGTTTTGCCCCAAAATAAAGAGAATTTCTGTCTTTTTGCCCCAACATATAGGGAATTTCTGCCTTTTTGTCCCACAATTAGGGGAATTTCTGCAATTTTGCTCCTAAATACGGGGAATTTCTGTTTTTTTGCCCGAAAATTAGGGGAATGTTTACCTTTTGCCACAAAAAAAGAGAAATTTCTTCATTTTTGCCCCAAAATAAGAGGAATTTCTGCCTTTTTACGTCAAAATAAGTGAAATTTCTGCCTTTTTACTCAAAAATATACGGAATTTCTGTATTTTTGCCCCAAAATAAATGCAATTTTTGAATTTTGCCCTGAAATAAGTGAAATTTCTCAAATTTTGCCTCAAAATAAGGGAAATTTCTGCCTTTGTGCCACAAAATAAGGGGAATTTCTGACTTTTTGCCCCAAAATAGGGGAAATTTCTGCCTTTTTGCCTCCAAATAAGGAGAATTTCAGCCTTTTTACCTCAAAATAAAGTGAATATCTGCATTTTCGCCACAAAATATTAGGAATTTCTGCTATTTTGCTCCAAACTAAAAAAATTTCTGCATTTTTCCCTGAAATAAGTGAAATATCTGTTATTTTGCCCCTAAATAAGGGGAATTTCTGTCTTTTTGCCTAATAATAAGGGGAATCTCTGCATTTTTGCCTCAAAATATGGGGAATTTCTGTATTTTTGCCCCAAAATAAAGAAATTTTCTGCAATTTTGTACCAAAATAAAAGTAATTTCTGCCTTTATGCCCCAAAATAACAGAAATTTCTGTGTTTTTTCCCTGAAATAAGTGAAATTTCTGTAATTTTGCCCCAAAATAAGGAAGAATTCTGCAATTTTGCCCCAAAATAATGGACATTTCTGGAATTTTGCCCCAAAATAAGAAGAATTTCTGACTTTTTGCCCTGAAATAAGGAGAATTTCTGTCTTTTTGCCCCAAAATAATGTGAATTTCAGCATTTTCCCTCAAAATTAGGGGAATATGTGCAATTTTGCTTCAAAATAAGTGGAATTTCTGCCTTATTGCACCAAAATAACGAAAATTTCTGCATTTTTGCACCATTATACGTGGAATTTCTGAAATTTTGCTCCAAAATATGGGGAATTTCTGCCTTATTGCCAGAAATAATGTGGAATTTCTGCCTTTTTGCTCTGAAATATTTGAAATTTCTGCAATTTTACCCCAAAATAAGGGGAATTTCTGTTTTTGGCCCCAAAATTAGGAGAATTTCTGCTTTTTGCCCCAAAATAAGGCAAATTTCTTACTTTTTGCCCTGAAATAAGTGAAATTTCTGCAATTTTGCCCCTAAATAAGGAGAATTTCTGCCTATTTGCCAAAATAAGGGGAATTTCAGCATTTTACCTCCAAATATGGGGAATTTCTGCCTTATTGCCCCCAAATAAGGAAAATTTTTGCTTTTCTGCCCCAATTAACGGGAATTTCTGCCTTTTTTTGCCACAAAGTAAAGGGAATTTCTGCCTTTTTGCCCCAAAAATCGGGAATTTCAGCCTTTTTAAACAAAATAAGGGGAATTTCTGGCTTTTTGCCCCCAAATAACAGGAATTACTGCCTTTTTGCCCTGAAATATGTGAAATGTCTGCAATTTTACCCCAAAATAAGGTGAATTTATGCCTTTTTGCCCCAAAATAATGGGAATTTCTGCATTTTTGCCCCAAAATAAGAAAAAATGTTACTTTTTTTCTCTGAAATAAGTGAAATTTCTGCAATTTTGCCCCAAAATAAGGGGAATTTCTGTATTTTTGCCAAAAAATAAGGGAAATTTCTGCCTTTTTGCCCCCAAATAATGTGAATTTCAGCCTTTTTAACAAAAAATAAATTGTGATTTCTGCATTTTTGCCACAAAATATTAGGAATATCTGCATTTTTGCTCCAAAATGAGGAAAATTTCTGCCTTTCTTGGCTGAAATAAGGGAAATTTCTGCAATTTTGCCCCAAAATAAGTGAAATTTCTGCAATTTTGCCCCAAAATAAGGGAAATTTCTGGAATTTTGCCCCAAAATAAGTGGAATTTCTGAGTTTTGTCCCAAAATAAGGAGAATTTCTGTCTTTTTGCCTCAACAAATAGGGAATTTCTGCTTTTGCCCCACAATTAGGGGAATTTCTGCAATTTTGCTCCAAAATACAGGGAATTTCTGCATTTTTCCCAAAAATTAAGGGAATGTATACATTTTGCCATAAAAAAAGGAAATTTCTTCATTTTTGACCCAAAATAAGAGGAATTTCTGCCTTTTTACCTCAAAATAAGTGAAATTTCTGCCTTTTTACCAAAAAATAAACATAATTTCTGTCTTTCTGCCCCAAAATAAAAGGAATTTTTGAATTATGCCATGAAATTAGTGAAATTTCTGCAATTTTGCCCTAAAATAAAAGAAATTTCTGCCTTTGTGCGACAAAATAAGGGGAATTTCTGTCTTTTTGCCCCAAAATAGGGGAAATTTCTACCTTTTTGCCCCTAAATGAGGGGAATTTCAGCCTTTTTACCACAAAATAAGTGAAATTTCTGCAATTTTGCCCTAAAATAAAAGAAATTTCTTCCTTTGTGCCACAAAATAGGGGGAATTTCTGTCTTTTTGCCTCAAAATAAGGAAAATTTCTGCCTTTTTGCCCCTAAATAAGAGGAATTTCAGCCTTTTTACAACAAAATAAGTGAAATTTCTGCAATTTTGCCCCAAAATAAGTGAAATTTCTGCAATTTTGCCCCAAAATAAGAAAAATTTCTGGAATTTTGCCCCAAAATAAGTGGAATTTCTTAGTTTTACCCCAAAATAAGGAGAATTTCTGTCTTTTTGCCCAAACAAATAGGGAATTTCTGCCTTTTTGCCTTACAACTAGGGGAATTTCTGCAATTTTGCTCCAAAATATGGGGAATTTCTGCTTTTTTTCCCGAAAATATGGGAAATGTATACCTTTTGCCACAAAAAAGGGAAATTTCTTAATTTTTGCTCCAAAATAAGAGGAATTTCTGCATTTTTACCTCAAAATAAGTGAAATTTCTGCCTTTTTACCCAATAATAAATGGAATTTCTGTCTTTTTGCTCCAAAATAAAAGGAATTTTTGAATTATGCCCTGAAATAAGAGAAATTTCTACAATTTTGCCCCAAAATAAGGGAAATTTCTGCCTTTTTGCCACAAAATAAGGGGAATTTCTGCATTTTTGCCACAAAATATTAGGAATTTCTGCCTTTTTGCCCCAAAATAAGGAAAATTTCTGCTTTTTTTCATGAAATAAGTGAAATTTCTGCAATTTTGCTCCAAAATAATTGAAATTTCTGCAATTTTGTCCCAAAATAAGGGAAATTTCTGGAATTTTGCCCCAAAAATATGTGGAATTTCTGAGTTTAGCCCCAAAATAAGGTTAATTTCTGTCTTTTTTCAACATCATATAGGGAATTTATGCCTTTTTGCCCCATAATTAGGGTAATTTCTGCAATTTTGCTCCAAAATATGGGGAATTTCTGCCTTTTTGCACGAAAATAAGGGGAATGTTTACCTTTTGCCAAAAAAAGGGAAATTTCTTCATTTTTGCCCCAAAATAAGAGGAATTTCTGCCTTTTTACCTCAAAATAAGTGAAATTTCTGCCTTTTTACCTAAAAATATATGGAATTTCTGTATTTTTGCCCCAAAATAAAAGGAATTTTTGAATTATGCCCTGAAATAAGGGAAATTTCTGCAATTTTGCTCCAAAATAAGGGAAATTTCTGCCTTTTTGCCACAAAATAAGGGGAATTTCTGTCTTTTTGCCCCAAAATTAGGGGAATTTCAGCCTTTTTACCTAATAATAAGAGGAATCTCTGCCTTTTTGCCCTAAAATATGGAGAATTTCTGTATTTTTGCCCCAAAATAAAGAAATTTTCTGCAATTTTGTACCAAAATAATAGTAATTTCTGCCTTTTTGCCCCAAAATAGAGAAATTTCTGACTTTTTGCCCTAAAATAAATAAAATTTCTGCAATTTTGCGCGAAAATAAGGGAAATTTGTGCCTTTTTGCTCCAAAATAATGAACATTTCTTAAATTTTGCCACAAAATAAGGGGAATTTCTGAATTTTTGCCCTGAAATAAGGAGAATTTCTGTCTTTTTGCCCCAAAATAATGTGAATTTCTGATTTTTCCCTCAAAATTAGGGGAATATGTGCAATTTTTGCTGCAAAATACGGGGAATTTCTGCCTTATTGCACCAAAATAAAGGGAATTTCTGCCTTTTTGCACCAATATAAGGGGAATTTCTGAAATTTTGCTTTAAAATACAAAGAATTTCTGCCTTTTTGCCCAAAATTAAGGGGATTTTCTGTCTTTTTGCCCCCAAAAAAGGGAAATTTCTGCAATTTTATCCCAAAATAAGGGGAATTTCTTCCTTTTTGCCCCCAAATGACAGGAATTTCTGCCTTTTTGCCCCGAAATATGTGAAATGACTGCAACTTTACCCCAAAATAAGGTGAATTTCTGCCTTTTTGCCACAAAATTATGGGAATTTCTGCATTTTTGCCCCAAAATAAGAAAAATTTTTGCTTTTTTTCTCTGAAATAAGTGAAATTTCTGCAATTTTGCCTTAAAATAAAAGAAATTTCTGCAATTTTTCTTCATAATAAAGGAATTTTCTGCACTTTTGCCCCAAAATAAAGGGAATTTCTGTTTTTTTGTCCCCAAATAAGGGAAATTTCTGCAATTTTGCCTTAAAATAAGGGGAATTTCTGCCTTTTGCCCCAAAATAAGGGGAATTTCTGCCTTTTTGCCTCAAAACAAAGAAAATTACTGCCTGTTTTACGCCAAAATTAGGTGAATTTCTGCAATTTTGCTCCAAAATACAGGGATTTTCTGCCTTTTTCGCCGAAAATAATAGGAATTTCTGACTTTTCCCTCAAAATTAGGGGAATATGTGCAATTTTGCTTCAAAATATGGAGAATTTCTGCCTTATTGCACCAAAATAAAGGGAATTTCTGCCTTTTTGCACCAATATAAGGGGAATTTCTGAAATTTTGCTCCAAAATACGGGGAATTTCTGCTTTATTGCCCGAAATAAATTGTAATTTCTGCCTTTTTGCCCTGAAATATTTGAAATTTCTGCAATTTTACCCCAAAATAAGGGGAATTTCTGTTTTTGGCCCCAAAATTAGGAAAATTTCAGCTTTTTACCCCAAATTAAGGCAAATTCCTGACTTTTTACCCTGAAATAAGTGAAATTTCTACAATTTTGCCCGAAAATAAGGGGAATTTATGCCTTTTTGCCAAAATAAGGGGAATTTCAGCATTTTACCTCCAAATAAAGGGAATTTCTGCCTTTTGGTCACAAAATATGGGTCATTTCTGCCTTATTGCCCACAAATAAGAAAAATTTTTGCTTTTCTGCCCCAATTAATGGGAATTTCTGCCTTTTTGCTACAAAGTAAAGGGAATTTCTGCCTTTTTGCCCCAAAATAACGGGAATTTCAGCCTTTTTACCTCAAAATAAGGGGAATTTCTTCCTTTTGCCCAAAATATGGGGAATTTCTGACTTTTTGTTCCAAAATAAGGAAAATTTCTTCAATTTTGTACCAAAATAAAAGAAATTTCTGCTTTTTGCCCCAAAATAAAAGTAATTTCTGACTTTTTGCCCTGAAATAAATGAAATTTCTGCAATTTTGCCCGAAAATAAGGGAAATTTGTGCCTTTTTGCCCCAAAATGAGGGGAATTTCTGCCTTTTAACCACAAAATATGGGGAATTTCAGCATTTTACCACAAAATAAGGGAAATTTCAGCCTTTTTGCACCAAAATGTGGGGCATTTCTGCCTTTTTGCCACAAAATAAGAAAAATTTCAGCAATTCTGTTCCAAAATAAAAAAATTTCTAAAATTTTGCCCCAAAATAAGGGAAATACCTGATTTTTCCCTGAAATAAGGAGAATTTTTGTATTTTTGCCCCAAAAAAGGGAAATTTCTGCCTTTTTGCCCCAAAATTAGGGGAGTTTCTGCAATTTTGCTTCAAAATACAGAGAATTTCTGCCTCTTTTCTCGAAAATTGGGGAACTTCTGCCGATTTGCCCCAAATAAAGGGAATTTCTGCATTTTTGCCCCAATATTTGGGGAATTTCTGCAATTTTGCTTTAAAATACAAAGAATTTCTGCCTTTTTGCCCGAAATTAAAAGGTTTTTCTGCCTTTTTGCCTCCAAAAAAGGGAAATTTCTGCAATTTTATCCTAAAATAATAGGAATTTCTGCCTTGTTGCCTCCAAATAACAGGAATTTCTGCCTTTTTGCCCCGAAATATGTGAAATGTCTGCAATTTTACCCCAAAATAAGGTGAATTTCTTTCTTTTTTGCCCCAAAATTATGGGAATTTCTGCATTTTTGCCCAAAAATAAGAAAAATTTTTGCTTTTTTTCTTTGAAATAAGTGAAATTTCTGCAATTTTGCCTTGAAATAAAAGAAATTTCTGCAATTTTTCTTCATAATAAAGGAATTTTCTGCAATTTTGCCCCAAAATAAAGGGAATTTCTGTTTTTTGTCCTTAAATAAGGGAAATTTCTGCAATTTTGCCTTAAAATAAGGGGAATTTCTGCCTTTTGCCCCAAAATAAGGGAAATTTCTGCCTTTTTGCCCCAAAACAAAGAAAATTACTGCCTGTTTTATGCCAAAATTAGGTGAATTTCGGCAATTTTGCTCCAAAATACAGGGATTTTCTGCCTTTTTCGCCGAAAATAATGGGAATTTCTGACTTTTCCCTCAAAATTAGAGAAATATGTGCAATTTTGCTTCAAAATACGGGGAATTTCTGCCTTATTGCACCAAAATAAAGGGAATTTCTGCCTTTTTGCACAAATATAAAAGGAATTTCTGAAATTTTGCTCCAAAATACAAGGAATTTCTGCCTTTTTGCCCGAAAATAAAGGGAATGTATACCTTTTTGCCATAAAAAGGGAAATTTCTTCATTTTTACCCCAAAATAAGGGGATTTTTCGCCTTTTTGACTCAAAATAAGTTCAATTTCTGACTTTTTTCCAAAAATAAACAGAATTTCTGTATTTTTGCCCCAAAATAAGGGGATTTTCTGAATTTTTGCCCTGAAATGAGTTAAATTTCTAAAATTTTTCCTCAAAATAATTAAAATTTCTGCAATTTTGCCTCAAAATAAGGGGAATTTCTGTTTTTTTGCCCCAAAATAAGGGAAATTTCTGCCTTTTTACCCCTAAATAATGGGATTTTCAGCCTCTTTACCTCAAAATAATGGGAATTTCTGCATTTTTGCCACTAAATATTAGGAATTTCTGCATTTTTGCTCCAAAATAAGGAAAATTTCTGCCTTTCTTCCCTGAAATAAGTGAAATTTCTGCAATTTTGCCCCAAAATAAGTGAAATTTCTGCAATTGTGCCCCAAAATCCGGGAAATTTCTGGAATTTTGACCCAAAATAAGTGGAATTTCTGAGTTTTGCCCCAAAATAAGGAGAATTTCTGTTTTTGCCACACCAGATAAGGAATTACTGCCTTTTTGCCCCACAACTAGGAAATTTTCTAGGATTTTGCTCCAAAATACGGGCAATTTCTGCATTATTTCCTGAAAATAAGGGGAATGCATACCTTTTGCCACAAAAAAGCGAAATTTCTTCATTTTTGCCCCAAAATACGAGGAATTTCTGCTTTTTTGCCCGAAAATAAGGGGAACGTTTACCTTTTGCCAGAAAAAAAAGAAATTTTTTTATTTTTGTCCCAAAATAAGAGGAATTTCTGCCTTTTTACCTCAAAATAAGTGAAATTTCTGCCTTTTTACCCAAAAATATACGGAATTTCTGTATTTTTGCCCCAAAATAAAAGGAATTTTTGAATTTTGCCCTGAAATAAGTGCAATTTCTGCAATTTTGCCCCAAAATAAGGGAAATTTCTGCCTTTTTGCCACAAAATAAGTGGAATTTCTGTCTTTTTTTTTCCAAAAGAAGGGGAATTTCAGCCTTTTTACCTAATAATAAAGGGAATCTCTGCCTTTTTGCCCTAAAATATGGGGAATTTCTGTATTTTTGCCCCAAAATAAAGAAATTATCTGCAATTTTTTAGCAAAATAAAAGTAATTTCTGCCTTTTTGCCCTAAAATAAGAGAAATTTCTGCGTTTTTTTCCCTGAAATAACAGAAATTTCTGTAATTTTGCCCCAAAATAAGGGAGATTTCTGCAATTTTGCCCCAAAATAATGGACATTTCTGAAATTTTGCACCAAAATAAGGGGAATTTCTGAATTTTGCCTTGAAATAAGGAGAATTTCTGTCTTTTTGCCCCCAAATAATGTGAATTTCTGCATTTTCCCTCAAAATTAGGGGAATATGTGCAATTTTGCTTCAAAATACGGGGAATTTCTGTCTTATTGCACCAAATAAAGGGAATTTCTGCCTTTTTGCACCAATAAAAGGGGAATTTCTGAAATTTTGCTCCAAAATACGGGGAATTTCTGCCTTATTGCCGGAAATAAAGTGGAATTTCTGCCTTTTTGCCCTGAAATATATGAAATTTCCGCAATTTTACCTCACAATAAGGGCAATTTCTATTTGGCCCCAAAATTAGGAGAATTTCTGCTTTTTGCCCTAAAATAAGGCAAATTTCTGACTTTTTTCCCTGAAATAAGTGAAATTTCTGCAATTTTGCCCCAAAATAAGGGGAATTACTGCCTTTTTGCCAAAATAAGGGGAATTTCAGCATTTTACCTCCAAATGGGAATTTCTGCCTTTTTGCCACAAAATATGGGGAATTTCTGCCTTATTGCCCCCAAATAAGGAAAATTTTGCTTTTCTGCCCCAATTAACGGAAATTTCTGCTTTTTTGCCACAAAGTAAAGGGATTTCTGTCTGTTTGCCCCTAAATAACGGGAATTTCAGCCTTTTTACCTCAAAATAAAGGGAATTTCTGCCTTTTGCCAAAATATGGGGAATTTTTGACTTTTTGTTCCAAAATAAGTAAAATTTCTTCAATTTTCTACCAAAATAAAAGAAATTTCTGCTTTTTGCCCCAACGTAAAAGTAATTTCTGACTTTTTGCCCTGAAATAAATGAAATTTCTGCAATTTTGCCCGAAAATAAGAGAAATTTGTGCTTTTTTGCCCCAAAATGAGGGGAATTTCTGCCTTTTAACTCCAAAATATGGGGTATTTCAGCATTTTACCTCAAAATAAGGAGAATTTCAGCCTTTTTGCACCAAAATATGGGGAATTTCTGCCTTTTTGCCACAAAATAAGAAAAATTTCTGCAATTCTGTAACAAAATAAAAGAAATTTCTAAAATTTTGCCCCAAAATAAAGGAAATTTCTGATTTTTGCCCCGAAATAAGGAGAATTTCTGTATTTTTGCCCCAAAATATAGGGAATTTCTGCATTTTTGCCCCAAAATTAGGGGAGTTTCTGCAATTTTGCTTCAAAATACAGGGAATTTCTGCCTCTTTTCCCGAAAATAAGGGGAACTTCTGCCGATTTGCTTCAAATAAAGGGAATTTCTGCATTTTTGCCCCAATATTAGGGGAATTTCTGCAATTTTGCTCCAAAATACGGGGAATTTCTCCCTTTTTGCCCGAAATTAAGGAGATTTTCTGCCTTTTTGCCTCCAATCAAGGGAAATTTCTTCAATTTTATCACAAAATAAGGGGAATTTCTGCCTGTTTGCCCCCAAATAACGGGAATTTCTGCCTTTTTGCCCTGAAATATGTGAAATGTCTGCAATTTTACCCCAAAATAAGGTGAATTTCTGCCTTTTTGCCCCAAAATAATGGGAATTTCTGCCTTTTTGTCCCAAAATAAGAAAAATTTTTGCATTTATTCTCTGAAAGAAGTGAAATTTCTGCAATTTTGCCTTAAAATAAAAGAAATTTCTGCAATTTTTCCCCATAATAAAGGAATTTTCTGCAATTTTGCTTCAAAATAAAGGGAATTTCTGTTTTTTGTCCCCAAATAAAGGAAATTTCTGCAATTTTGCCTTAAAATAAGGGGAATTTCTGACTTTTGCCCCAAAATAAGGGGAATTTCTGCCTTTTCGCCCCAAAACAAAAAAAATTACTGCATGTTTTACCCGAAAATTAGGTGAATTTCTGCAATTTTGCTTCAAATTACGGGGATTTTCTTCCTTTTTCGCCGAAAATAGGGGGAATTTCTGCCATATTGCCGCGAAATAAGTGAAATTTCTGCAGTTTTACTTCGAAATAAGTGGAATTTCTTCCTTTTTTTTTCCCCAAAATTAGGGGAATTTCTGCAATTTTGCTTCAAAATACGGGGAATTTCTGCCTTTTTGCCCGAAAATAAAAAAAATGTATACCTTTTTGCCATAAAAAGGGAAATTTCTTCATTTTTACCCCAAAATAAGGGGATTTTCCGCCTTTTTGACTCAAAATAAGTGAAATTTCTGACTTTTTTCCAAAAATAAATGGAATTTCTGTATTTTTCCCCAAAATAAGGGGAATTTCTGAATTTTTGTCCTGAAATAAGTTAAATTTCAAAAATTTTTCCCCAAAATAATTGAAATTTCTGCAATTTTGCCCCAAAATAAGGGAAATTTCTGTATTTTTGCCCCAAAATAAGGGAAATTTCTGCCTTTTTACCACAAAATAAGGGGAATTTCTGCATTTTTGCCACAAAATATAAGGAATTTCTGCTTTTTGCCCCAAAAGAAGAAAAATTTCTGCCTTTTTTTCCTGAAATAAGTGAAATTTCTGCAATTTTGGCCCAAAATAAAGAAAATTTCTGGAATTTTGCCCTAAAATAAGGGGAATTTCTGCAATTTGCCTTAAAATAAGGGGAATTTCTGCCTTTTTGCCACAAAATAAGAAAATTACTTCATGTTTTTCCCCAAAATTAGGTGAATTTCTGCAATTTTGCTCCAAAATATGAGGATTTTCTGCCTTTTTCGCCGAAAATAAGGGGAATTTCTGCCATTTTGCCGCGAAATAAGTAAAATTTCTGCAATTTTTGCCCCAAAATAAGGGGAATTTCTGCATTTTGCCTCAAAATTAGGGGAATTTCTGCAATTTTGCTCCAAATTCCGGAGAATTTCTGCCTTTTTGCCCGAAAATAAATGGAATGTATACCTTTTTGCCATAAAAAAAGGAAATTTCTTCACTTTTGCCCCAAAATAATGGGATTTTCCTCCTTTTTGACTCAAAATAAGTGCAATTTTTACCTTTTCCCCAAAAATAAACGGAATTTCTGTCTTTTTGCCCCAAAATAAAAGGAATTTCTGACTTTTTGCCCTGAAATAAGTGAAATTTCTAAAATTTTTTCCCAAAATAACGGAAATATCTGCTTTTTGCCCCAAAATAAGGGGAATTTCTGCCTTTTTGCCCCAAAATAATGGGAATTTCAGCCCTTTTACCTCAAAATAATGGGAATTTCTGCCTTTTTGCCTTAAAATATGGGGAATTTCTGCCTTTTTGCCACAAAATAAGAAAAAATTTTTGCAATTTTTTACCAAAATAAAAAAAATTTCTGCCTTTTTGCACCAAAATAAGGAAAATTTCTGCAATTTTGCTCCAATGTAAAGGAATTTTTTTTGCCCCCATATAAGGGGATTTTCTGAATTTTAGCTCCCGAAAAAAGGGGATTTTCTGATTTTTTGCCCAAAAATAAGGAGAATTTCTGCCTTTTTGCCCGAAAATTATGAGAATTTCTGCAATTTTGCTTCAAAATACGGGAAATTTCTGCCTTTTAGCCTCAAAATAAAGGGAATTTCTGCATTTTACCTCAAAATAAGAATAATTTCTGCATTTTGCCCCAAAATATGGGGAATTTCTGCCTTTTTGTTCCAAAATATAAAAAAAAATTCTTCAATTTTGTACCATAATAAAAGAAATTTCTGCATTTTCCCCAAAATAAGGGGAATTTCTGACTTTTTGCCCTGAAATAAATGAAATTTCTGCAATTTTGCACGAAAATAAAGGAAATTTCTGCCTTTTTGCCCCAAAATAAGAATTTCTGCCTTTTGCCCCAAAATATGGGGAATTTCAGCATTTTACCTCAAAATAAGAAAAATTTCAGCCTTTTTGCACCAAAATATGGGAAATTTCTTCTTTTTGGCCTCCAAAATAAAGGGAATTTCTGCATTTTTGCACCAATATTAGTGGAATTTCTGCAATTTTGCTCCAAAATACAGGTCATTTCTGCAATTTTGCCTGAAATTAAGAAGATTTTCTGAATTTTTGCCCTCAAATAAGGGAAATTTCTGCAATTTTATTCAAAAATAAGGGGAATTTCTGCATTTTTGCCCCAAAATAAGAAAAATTTTTGCTTTTTTTCCCTGAAATAAGTGAAATTTCTGCAATTTTGCCCTAAAATAAGGGAAATTTCTGCAATTTTTCCACATAATAAAGCAAATTTCTGCAATTTTTCCCCAAAATAAGGGAAATTTCTGTTTTTTGCCCTCAAATAATGGAAATTTCTGCAATTTTGCCCTAAAATAGGGGAATTTCTGCCTTTTGCCCCAAAATAAGGGGAATTTCTGCCTTTTTGCCACAAAATAAAGAAAATTACTGCATGTTTTACTTCATAATTAGGTGAATTTCTGCAATATTGCTCCAAAATACGAAGATTTTCTGCCTTTTTCGCCGAAAATAAGGGGAATTTCTGCCATTTTGCCGCGAAATAAGTGAAATTTCTGCAGTTTTTCCCCAAAATAAGATGAATTTCGGTCTTTTTGCCCAACAATTAGAAGAATTTCTGCAATTTTGCTTCAAAATACGAGGAATTTCTGCATTTTTGCCCGAAAATAAAGGGAATGTATACCTTTTTGCCATAAAAAAGGGAAATTTCTTCACTTTTGCCCCAAAATAAGGAAATTTTCCGACTTTTTGACTCAAAATAAGTGCAATTTCTGCCTTTTCCCCAAAAATAAACGGAATTTCTCTCTTTTTGCCCCAAAATAAGGGGCATTTCTGAATTTTTGCCCTAAAATAAGTGAAATTTCTAAAATTTTTCCCCAAGATAACGGAAATGTCTGCTTTTTGCCCCAAAATAAGGGGAATTTCTGCCTTTTTGCCCCCAAATAAGAAGAATTTCAGCCTTTTTACCTCAAAATAAGGGGATTTTCTGCCTTTTTGCCCCAAAATATGGGGAATTTCTGCCTTTTTGCCCCCAAAAAAGAAAAATTTTAGCAATTTTTTACTAAAATAAAAGAAATTTCTTCATTTTTGCCCCAAAATAAGAGAAATTTTTGCCTTTTTACCTGAAATAAGTGAATTTTCTGCAATTTTGCCCCAAAATAAGGAAAATTTCTGCCATTTTGCCCCAATGTAAAGGAAATTTCTGCAATTTTGCCCCAAAATAAGGGGATTTTCTGACTTTTTGCTCTTGAAAAAAGGGGATTTTGTCTTTTTACCCCAAAATACAGAGAATTTCTGCATTTTTGCCCGAAAATTATGAGAATTTCTGCAATTTTTCTTCAAAATACGGAAAATTTCTGACTTTTAGCCCCAAAATAAAGGGAATTTCTGCATTTTTCCTTAATATTATGGGAATTTCTGCATTTTACCTCTAAATCAGGGGAATTTCTGCATTTTACCTAAAAATAAGAAGAATTTCTGCCTTTTACCCCAAAATATAAGGAATTTCTGCCTTTTTGTTCTAAAATAAAGAAAATTTCTTCAATTTTGTACCATAATAAAAGAAATTTCTCATTTTTGCCCAAAAATAAGAGAAATTTCTGACGTTTTACCCTGAAATAAATGAAATTTCTGCAATTTTGCGCGAAAATAAGGGAAATTTGTGCCTTTTTGCCCCAAAATAAGGGGAATTTCTGCCTTTTGCCCCAAAATATGGGGAATTTCAGCATTTTACCTCAAAATAAGGGGAATTTCTGCCTTTTTGCCCTGAAATATGTGAAATTTCTGCAATTTTACCACAAAATAAGGTGAATTTCTGCCTTTTGCCCCAAAATAATGGGAATTTCTTCCTTATTGCCCCAAAATAAGAAAAATTTTTGCTTTTTTTTCTGAAATAAGTGAAATTTCTGCAATTTTGCACTATAATAAGGGAAATTTCTGCAATTTTTCTCCATAATAAAGCAAATTTCTGCAATTTTGCCCCAAAATAAGGAAAATTTCTGTTTTTTGTCCCAAAATAAGGGGAATTTCTGCCTTTTTGCCCCAAAATAAGAAAAATATTTGATTTTTTTCTGAAATAAGTGAAATTTCTGCAATTTTGCCCTAAAATAAGGGAAATTTCTGCACTTTTTCCCCATAATAAACCAAATTTCTGCAATTTTGCCCCAAAATAAGGGGAATGTCTGTTTTTTGCCCCCAAATAAAGCAAATTTCTGCAATTTTGCCCCAAAATAAGGGGAATTTCTGTTTTTTGTCCCCGAATAAGGGAAAGTTTTGCAAATTTTGCCCTAAAATAAGGGGAATTTCGGCAATTTGCCCCAAAATAAGGGAAATTCTGCCTTTTTGCCACAAAATAAAGAAAATTACTGCATGTTTTACCCGAAAATTAGGTGAATATCTGCAATTTTGCTCCAAAAAACGAGGATTTTCGGCTTTTTTCGCCGAAAATAAGAGGAATTTCTGACATTTTGCCGCGAAATAAGTGAAATTTCTGCAGTTTTACCGTAAATTAAAGCAAATTTCTGCCTTTATGCCCCAAAATTAGGAAAATTTCTGCAATTTTGCTTCAAAATACGGGGAATTTCTGCCTTTTTGCCCGAAAATAAAGGGAATGTACACCTTTTTAGCAATAAAAAAGGGAAATTTCTTCACTTTTGCCCCAAAATAAGGGGATTTTCCGCCTTTTTGACTCAAAATAAGTGCAATTTCTGCCTTTTCCCCAAAAATAAACGGAATTTCTGTATTTTTGCCCCAAAATAAGGGGAATTTTTGACTTTTTGCCCTGAAATAAGCGAAATTTCTAAAATTTTTCCCCAAAATAAGGGAAATGTCTGCTTTTTGCCCCAAAATAAAGGGAATTTCTGCCTTTTAGCCCCAAAATAAAGGGAATTTCTGCATTTTACCTCAAAATAAGAATAATTTCTGCATTTTGCTCCAAATTATGGGGAATTTCTGCCTTTTTGTTCCAAAATAAGGAAAATTTCTTTAATTTTGTACCATAATAAAAGAAATTTCTGCTTTTTGCCCCAAAATAAGGGGAATTTCTGACTTTTTGCCCTGAAATAAGTGAAATTTCTAAAATTTTTCCCCAAAATAAGGGAAATGTCTGCTTTTTGCCCCAAAATAATAGGAATTTCTGCCTTTTTGCCCCCAAAAAAGGGGAAATTCAGCTTTTTTACCTCAAAATAAGGGAAATTTCTGCCTTTTTGCCCCAAAATAGGAAAAATTTCTGCAAATTTGTACCAAAATAAAAGAAATTTCTGCCTTATTGCCCCAAAATAAGAGAAATTTCTGCCTTTTTAACCTGAAATAAGTGAAATTTCTGCAATTTTGCCCCAAAATAAGTAAAATTTCTGCAATTTTGCCACAAAGTAAAGGAAATTTCTAAAATTTTGCCCCAAATAAAGGGAATTTCTGACTTTATGCACCCGAAAAATGGAGATTTTCTTTCTTTTTGCCCCAAAATAAGGAGAATTTCAGCCTTTTTACCTGAAAATCATGAGAATTTCTGCAATTTTTTTTCAGAATACGGAAAATTTCTGCCTTTTAGCTCTAAAATAAATGGAATTTCTGCATTTCTCCCTAATATTAAGGGAATTTCTATATTTTACCTCTAAATAAGGGGAATTTCTTCATTTTACCTCAAAATAAGAACCATTTCTGCCTTTTACCTCAAAATATGGCGAATTTCTGACTTTTTCTTCCAAAATAAAAAAAAATTCATTTATGTACCATAATAAAAGAAATTTCTCCTTTTTGACTCAAAATAAGGGAAATTTCTGACTTTTTACCCTGAAATAAATGAAATTTCTGAAATTTTGCCCGAAAATAAGGAAAATTTGTGGCTTTTTGCCCCAAAATAAGGGGAATTTCTGCCTTTTGCCCCAAAATATGGGGAATTTCAGCATTTTACCTCAAAATAAAAGGAATTACTTCCTTTTTGCCCTGAAATATGTGAAATTTCTGCAATTTTACCCCAAAATAAGGTGAATTTCTGCCTTTTGCCCCAAAATAATAGGAATTTCTGCCTTTTTGCCCCAAAATAAGAAAAATTTTTGCTTTTTTTTCTGAAATAAGTGAAATTTCTTCAATTTTGGCCTAAAATAAGGGAAATTTCTGCAATTTTTCCCCATAATAAAGCAAATTTCTGCAATTTTGCCCCAAAATAAGGGGAATTTCTGGTCTTTTCCCACAAATAAGGGAAATTTCTGCAATTTTGCCCTAAAATAAGGGGACTTTCTGCCATTTGACCCAAAATAAGGGGAATTTCTGCCTTTTTGCCACAGAATATAGAAAATTACTGCATGTTTTACCCCAAAATTAGGTGAATTTTCAATTTTGCTCCAAAATATGAGGATTTTCTGCATTTTTCGCTGAAAATAAGGGGAATTTCTGCCATCTTGCAGCGAAATAAGTGAAATTTCTGCAGTTTTACCCCAAAATAAGAAGAATTTCTGCCTTTTTGCCACAAAATTAGGGGAATTTCTGCAATTTTGCTCCAAAATACAGGGAATTTCTGCCTATTTGCCCGAAAATAATGGGAATGCATACCTTTTTGCCATAAAAAAGGGAATTTTTTTCACTTTTGCCCTAAAATAAGGGGATTTTCTGCCTTTTATCTAAAAATAAGTGCAATTTCTGCCTTTTCCCCAAAAATAAAAGGAATTTCTGTTATTTTGCACAAAAATAAGGGGAATTTCTGCCTTTTTGCCCCAAACTAAGGGGAATTTCAGCCTTTTTTCTCAAAATAAGGGGAATTTCTGCCTTTTGCCCCAAAATATGGGGAATTTCTGCATTTTTGCCCCAAAATAAGAAAAATTTCTGCAATTTTGTACCAAAATAAAAAAAATTTCTGCCTTTTTGCCCCAAAATAAGAGAAATTTCTGCCTTTTTTTACCTGAAATAAGTGAAATTTCTGCAATTTTACCCCAAAATAAGAGAAATTTCTGCAATTTTGCCCTAAAGTATAGGAAATTTCTGCAATTTTGCCCAAAATAAAAGGAATTTCTGAATTTTTGCAACCAAAAAAAAGGAGATTTTCTGACTTTTTGCCCCAAAATAAGGAGAATTTCAGCCTTTTTGCCAGAAAATAATGAGAATATCTGCAATTTTTCTTCAAAATACGAAAAATTTCTGCCTTTTAGCTCCAAAATAAAGTGAATTTCTGCATTTTTTCCCAATATTAGGGGAATTTCTGCATTTTTCCTCTAAATAAGGGGAATTTCTGCATTTTACCTCAAAATAAGAAGAATTTCTGCCTTTTACCCCAAAATAAGGTGAATTTCTGCCTTTTTGCCACAAAATAATGGGAATTTCTGCCTTTTTGCCCCAAAATAAGAAAAAATTTTGCATTTTTTTCTGAAATAAGTGAAATTTCTGCAATTTTGCCCTAAAATGAGGGAAATTTCTGCACTTTTTCCCCATAATAAAGCAAATTTCTGCAATTTTGCCCCAAAATAAGGGGAATTTCTGTTTTTGCCCCCAAATAAAGCAAATTCCTGAAATTTTGCCCCCAAATAAGGGGAATTTCTGTTTTTTGCCCCCGAATAAGGGAAAGTTTTGCAAATTTTGCCCTAATATAAGGGGAATTTCGGCAATTTGCCCCAAAATAATGGGAAATTCTGCCTTTTTGCCACAAAATAAAGAAAATTACTGCATGTTTTACCCCAAAATTAGGTGAATATCTGCAATTTTGCTCCAAAATACGAGGATTTTCTGCCTTTTTCGCCGAAAATAAGGGGAATTTCTGCCATTTTGCCGCGAAATAAGTGAAATTTCTGCAGTTTTACCCTAAATTAAAGCAAATTTCTGCCTTTATGTCCCAAAATTAGTAAAATTTCTGCAATTTTGCTTCAAAATACGGGGAATTTCTGCCTTTTTGCCCGAAAATAAAGGGAATGTACACCTTTTTGCCATAAAAAAGGGAAATTTCTTCACTTTTGCCCCAAAATAAGGGGATTTTCCACCTTTTTGACTCAAAATAAGTGCAATTTCTGCCTTTTCCCCAAAAATAAATGGAATTTCTGTCTTTTTGCCCCAAAATAAGGGGAATTTCTGACTTTTTGCCCTGAAATAAGTGAAATTTCTAAAATTTTTCCCCAAAATAAGGGAAATGTCTGCTTTTTGCCCCAAAATAAGGGGAATGTCTGCCTTTTAGCCCCAAAATAAAGGGAATTTCTGCATTTTGCCTCAAAATAAGAATAATTTCTGCATTTTGCTCCAAAATATGGGGAATTTCTGCCTTTTTGTTCCAAAATAAGGAAAATTTCTTCAATTTTGTACCATAATAAAAGAAATTTCTGCTTTTTGCTCCAAAATAAGGGGAATTTCTGCCTTTTTGCCCCAAAATAAGAAAAATTTCTGCAATTTTGTACAAAAATAAAAGAAATTTCTGCGTTTTTGCCCCAAAATATTAAAAAAATTCTGCCTTTTTTTCCTGAAATAATTGAAATTTCTTCAATTTTGCCCCATAATAAGGGAAATTTCTGCAATTTTGCCCCAAAGTAAGGGAAATTTCTGCAATTTTGCCTCAAATAAGGGGAATTTCTGACTTTTTGCCCTTGAAAAACAGAGATATTCTTTCTTTTTGCACCAAAATAAGGAGAATTTCAGCCTTTTTCCCCTAAAATTATGAGAATTTCTGCAATTTTGCTTCAAAATACGGGGAATTTCTGCCTTTTAGCCCCAAAATAAAGGGAATTTCTGCATTTTACCTCAAAATAAGAATAATTTCTGTATTTTGCTCCAAAATATGGGGAATTTCTGCCTTTTTGTTCCAAAATAAGAAAAATTTCTGCAATTTTGTACCAAAATAAAAGAAATTTCTGCAATTTTGCCCCAAAGTAAAGGAAATTTCTGCAAATTTGCCCCAAATAAGGGGAATTTCTGAATTTTTGCAACCGAAAAAAGGAGATTTTCTGACTTTTTGCCCCAAAATAAGGAGAATTTCAGCCTTTTTGCCCGAAAATAATGAGAATTTCTGCAATTTTTCTTCAAAATACGAAAAATTTTTGCCTTTTAGCTCCAAAATAAAGTGAATTTCTGCATTTTTTTCCAATATTAGGGGAATTTCTGCATTTTACCTCTAAATACGGGGAATTTCTGCATTTTAACTCAAACTAAGAAGAATTTCTGCCTTTTACCCCAAAATAAGGTGAATTTCTGCCTTTTTGCCACAAAATAATGGGAATTTCTGCCTTTTTGCCCCAAAATAAAAAAAAATTTTGCTTTTTTTTCTGAAATAAGTGAAATTTCTGCAATTTTGCCCTAAAATAAGGGAAATTTTTGCAATTTTTCCACAAAATAAGGGGAATTTCTGTTTTTTGCCCCCAAATAAAGCAAATTTCTGCAATTTTGCCCCAAAATAAGGGGAATTTCTGTTTTTTGCCCACAAATAAGGGAAATTTTTGCTAATTTTGCCCTAAAATAAGGGGAATTTCTGCCTTTTGCCTCAAAATAAGGGGAAATTCTGCCTTTTTGCCACAAAATAAAGAAAATTACTGCATGTTTTACCCTAAATTTAGGTGAATATCTGCAATTTTGCTCCAAAATACGAAGATTTTCTGCCTTTTTCGCCAAAAATAAGAGGAATTTCTGCCATTTTGCCGCGAAATAAGTGAAATTTCTGCAGTTTTACCCTAAATTAAGGGGAAATTCTGCCTTTTTGCCCCAAAATTAGGATAATTTCTTTAATTTTGCTTCAAAATACGGGGAATTTCTGCCTTTTTGCCCGGAAATAAAGGGGATGTACACCTTTTTGCAATAAAAAAGGGAAATTTCTTCACTTTTGCCCCAAAATAAGGGGATTTTCCGCCTTTTTGACTCAAAATAAGTGCAATTTCTGACTTTTCCCCCAAAATAAACGGAATTTCTGTCTTTTTGCCCCAATATAAGGGGAATTTCTGACTTTTTGCCCTGAAATAAGTGAAATTTCTAAAATTTTTCCCCAAAATAAAAAAAATGTCTGCTTTTTCCCCAAAATAATAGGAATTTCTGCCTTTTGTCCCCAAATAAGGGTAATTTCAGCCTTTTTACCTCAAAATAAGGGGAATTTCTGCCTTTTTGCCCCAAAATAGGAAAAATTTCTGCAAATTTGTACCAAAATAAAAGAAATTTCTGCCTTTTTGCCCCAAAATAAGAGAAATTTCTGCCTTTTTTCCCTGAAATAAGTGAAATTTCTGCAATTTTGCCCCAAAATAAGTAAAATTTCTGCAATTTTGCCACAAAGTAAAGGAAATTTCTGGAATTTTGCCCCAAATAAAGGGAATTTCTGACTTTATGCACCCGAAAAATGGAGATTTTCTTTCTTTTTGCCACAAAATAAGGAGAATTTCAGCCTTTTTGCCGGAAAATCATGAGAATTTCTGCAATTTTTTTTCAGAATACGGAAAATTTCTGCCTTTTAGCTTTAAAATAAAGGGAATTTCTGCATTTTTCCCTAATATTAAGGGAATTTCTATATTTTACCTCTAAATAAGGAGAATTTCTGCATTTTACTTCAAAATAAGAACCATTTCTGCCTTTTACACCAAAATATGGGGAATTTCTGAGTTTTTCTTCCAAAATAAAAAAAAATTTTTCATTTTTGTACCATAATAAAAGAAATTTCTCCTTTTTGACCCAAAATAAGGGGAATTTCGACTTTTTACCCTGAAATAAATGAAATTTCTGAAATTTTGCCTGAAAATAAGGGAAATTTGTGGCTTTTTGCCTCAATATCAGGGGAATTTCTGCCTTTTGCCCTAAAATATGGGGAATTTCTGCAATTTTACCCCAAAATAAGGTGAATTTCTGCCTTTTGCCCCAAAATAATAGAAATTTCTGCCTTTTTGCCCCAAAATAAGAAAAATTTTTGCCTTGTTCCCTGAAATAAGTGAAATTTCTGTAATTTTACCCCAGAATAAGGAAAATTTTTGCAATTTTGCCCCAAAGTAAAGGAAATTTCTGCAATTTTGCCCCAAATAAGGGGAATTTCTGAATTTTTGCAACCGAAAAAAGGAGATTTTCTGATTTTTGCCCCAAAATAAGGAGAATTTCAGCCTTTTTGCCCGAAAATAATGAGAATTTCTGCAATTTTTCTTCAAAATACGAAAAATTTCTGCCTTTTAGCTCCAAAATAAAGTGAATTTCTGCATTTTTTCCCAATATTAGGGGAATTTCTGCATTTTACCTCTAAATAAAGGGAATTTCTGCATTTTACCTCAATATAAGAAGAATTTGTGCCTTTTACCCCAAAATAAAGTGAATTTCTGCCTTTTTGCCACAAAATAATGGGAATTTCTGCCTTTTTGTGCCAAAATCAGAAAAAATTTTGCTTTTTTTTCTGAAATAAGTGAAATTTCTGCAATTTTGCCCAAAATAAGGGGAATTTCTGTTTTTTGCACCCAAATAAAGCAAATTTCTGCCATTTTGCCCCAAAATAAGGGGAATTTCTGTTTTTTGCCCCCGAATAAAAAAATTTTTTGCAAATTTTGCCCTAAAATAAGGGGAATTTCTGCCATTTGCCCCAAAATAAGGGGAAATTCTGCCTTTTTGCCACAAAATAAAGAAAATTACTGCATGTTTTACCCCAAAATTAGGTGAATATCTGCAATTTTGCTCAAAAATACGAGGATTTTCTGCATTTTTCGCCAAAAGTAAGGGGAGTTTCTGCCATTTTGTCGCGAAATAAGTGAAATTTCTTCAGTTTTACCCTAAATTAAGGGAAATTTCTGCCTTTTTGCCCCAAAATTAGGAAAATTTCTGCAATTTTGCTTCAAAATACGTGGAATTTCTGCCTTTTTGCCCGAAAATATAGGGAATGTACACCTTTTTGCTATAAAAAAGGGAAATTTCTTCACTTTTGCCCCAAAATAAGGGGATTTTCCGCCTTTTTGACTCAAAATAAGTGCAATTTCTGCCTTTTCCCCAAAAATAAACGGAATTTCTGTCTTTTTGCCCCAAAATAAGGGGAATTTTTGACTTTTTGCCCTGAAATAAGTGAAATTTCTAAAATTTTTCCCCAAAATAAGGGAAATGTCTGCTTTTTGCCCAAAAATAAGGGGAATTTCTGCCTTTTAGCCCCAAAATAAAGGGAATTTCTGCATTTTACCCCAAAATAAGAATAATTTCTGCATTTTGCTCCAAAATATTGGGAATTTCTGCCTTTTTGTTCCAAAATAAGAAAAATTTCTTCAATTTTGTACCATAAGAAAAGAAATTTCTGATTTTCGCCCCAAAATAAGGGGAATTTCTGACTTTTTGCCCTGAAATAAGTGAAATTTCTAAAATTTTTCCCCAAAATAAGGAAAATGTCTGCTTTTTGCCCCAAAATAATAGGAATTTCTGCCTTTTGCCCCCAAACAAGGGGAATTTCAGCCTTTTTACCTCAAAATAAGGGGAATTTCTGCCTTTTTGCCGCAAAATAGGAAAAATTTCTGCAAATTTGTAACAAAATAAAAGAAATTTCTGCCTTATTGCCCCAAAATAAGAGAAATTTCTGCCTTTTTTCCCTGAAATAAGTGAAATTTCTGCAATTTTGCCCCAAAATAAGTGAAATTTCTGCAATTTTGCCACAAAGTAAAGAAAATTTCTGGAATTTTGCCCCAAATAAAGGGAATTTCTGACTTTTTGCACCAGAAAAATGGAGATTTTCTTTCTTTTTGCCCCAAAATAAGTTGAATTTCAGCCTTTTTGGCGGAAAATAATGAGAATTTCTGCAATTTTTTTTCAAAATACGGAAAATTTCTGCCTTTTAGCTCTAAAATAAAGGGAATTTCTGCATTTTTCCCCAATATTAAGGGAATTTCTATATTTTACCTCTAAATAAGGGGAATTTCGGCATTTTAACTCAAAATAAGAACCATTTCTGCCTTTTACCCCAAAATATGGGGAATCTGCCTTTTTCTTCCAAAATAAAAAAATATTTCTTCAATTTTGTACCATAATAAAAGAAATTTCTCATTTTTGCCCCAAAATAAGGAGAATTTCTGAATTTTTACCCTGAAATAAATGAAATTTCTGAAATTTTGCCCGAAAATAAAAGAAATTTGTAAATTTTTGCCCCAAAATAAGGGGAATTTCTGCCTTTTGCCCCAAAATATGGGGAATTTCAGCATTTTACCTCAAAATAAGGGGAATTTCTGCCTTTTTGCCCTGAAATATGTGAAATTTCTTAAATTTTACCCCAAGATAAGGTGAATTTCTGCCTTTTGCCCCAAAATAATAGGAATTTCTGCTTTTTGTCCCAAAATATAAAAATTTTTTGCTTTTTTTTTCTGAAATAAGTGAAATTTCTGCAATTTTGGCCTAAAATAAGGGAAATTTCTGCAATTTTTCCCCATAATAAAGCTAATTTCCGCAATTTTGCCCCAAAATAAGGGGAATTTCTGGTCTTTGCCCACAAATAAGGGAAATTTCTGAAATTTTGCCCTAAAATAAGGGGAATTTCTTCCATTTGACCCAAAATACGTGAAATTTCTGCCTTTTTGCCACAAAATATAGAAAAGTACTGCATGTGTTACCCCAAAATTAGGTGAATTTCTGCAATTTTGCTGCAAAATACGAGGATTTTCTGCGTTTTTTGCTGAAAATAAGGGGAATTTCTGCCATCTTGCCGTGAAATAAGTGAAATTTCTGCAGTTTTACCCCAAAATAAGAAAAATTTCTGCCTTTTTGCCCCAAAATTAGGGGAATTTCTGCAATTTTGCTCCAAAATATGAGGAATTTCAGCCTTTTTGCCCGAAAATAAAGGGAATGTATACCTTTTTGCCATAAAAAGGGAATTTTCTTCACTTTTGCCCCAAAATAAGGGGATTTTCCGCCTTTTATCTCAAAATAAGTGCAATTTCTGCCTTTTCCTCAAAAATAAAAGGAATTTCTGTCTTTTTGCACAAAAATAAGGGGAATTTTTCCTTTTTGCCCCAAAATAAGGGGAATTTCAGTCTTTTTTCTCAAAATAAGGCGAATTTCTGCCTTTTGCCCCAAAATATGGGGAATTTCTGCCTTTTTGCCCCAAAATAAGAAAAATTTCTGCAATTTTGTACCAAAATAAAAGAAATTTCTGCCTTTTTGCCACAAAATAAGGGAAATTTCTGCCTTTTTTCCCTGAAATAAATGAAATTTCTGCAATTTTGCCCCAAAATAAGTGAAATTTCTGCAATTTTGCCACAAAGTATAGGAAATTTCTGCAATTTTGCCCCAAATAAAGGGAATTTCTGACTTTTTGCACCCGAAAAATGGAGATTTTCTTTCTTTTTGCCCCAAAATAAGGATAATTTCAGCCTTTTGCCGGAAAATCATGAGAATTTCTGCAATTTTTTTTCAAAATAAGGAAAATTTCTGCCTTTCAGCTCTAAAATAAAGGGAAGTTCTGCATTTTTCCCCAATATTAAGGGAATTTCTACATTTTACCTCTAAATAAGGGGAATTTCTGCATTTTACCTCAAAATACGAACCATTTCTGCCTTTTACCCAAAAATATGGGGAATTTCTGCCTTTTTCTTCCAAAATAAAAAAAAATTTCTTCAATTTTGTACCATAATAAAAAAAATTTCTCCTTTTTGCCCCAAAATAAGGGGAATTTCTGACTTTTTACCCTGAAATAAATGAAATTTCTGAAATTTTGCCCGAAAATAAGGAAAATTTGTGCCTTTTTGCCCCAAAATAAGGGGAATTTCTGCCTTTTGCCCCAAAATATGGGGAATTTCAGCATTTTACCTCAAAATAAGGGGAATTTCTGCCTTTCTGCCCTGAAATATGTGAAATTTCTGCAATTTTACCCCAAAATAAGGTGAATTTCTTCCTTTTGCCCCAAAATAATAGGAATTTCTGCCTTTTTGCTCCAAAATAAGAAAAATTTTTGCTTTTTTTTTTCTGAAACAAGTGAAATTTCTGCAATTTTGGCCTAAAATAAAAAAAATTTCTGCAATTTTTCCCAATAATAAAGCAAATTTTTGCAATTTTGCCCCAAAATAAGGGGAATTTCTGGTCTTTGCCCACAAATAAGAGAAATTTCTGCAATTTTGCCCTAAAATAAGGGGAATTCCTGCCATTTGACAAAATATAAGGGCAATTTCTTCCTTTTTGCAACAAAATATAGAAAATTACTGCATGTCTTACCCCAAAATTAGGTGAATTTCTGCAATTTTGCTCCAAAATACGAGGATTTTCTGCTTTTTTCGCTGAAAATAAGGGGAATTTCTGCCATCTTGCCGCGAAATAAGTGAAATTTCTGCAGTTTTACACCAAAATAAGGAGAATTTCTGCATTTTTGCCCCAAAATTAGGGGAATTTCTGCAATTTTGCTCCAAAATATGGGAAATTTCTGCCTTTTTGCCCGAAAATAAAGGGAATGTATACTTTTTGCCATAAAAAAGGGAAATTTCTTCACTTTTGCCCCAAAATAGGGTGATTTTCCGCCTTTTTGACTCAAAATGAGTGCAATTTCTGCCTTTTCCCCAAAAATAAACAGAATTTCTGCCTTTTTGCCGCAAAATAAGGGGAATTTCTGACTTTATTCCCTGAAATAAGTGAAATTTCTAAAATTTTTCCCCAAAATAAGAGAAATGTCTGCTTTTTGCCCCAAAATATGGGGAATTTATGCATTTTTGCCCCAAAATAAGGGGAATTTCTGCCTTTTTGCCCCAAAATTAGGGGAATTTCTGCAATTTTGCTCCAAAATACGGGAAATTTCTGTCTTTTTGCCCGAAAATAAAGGGAATGTATACTTTTTGCCATAAAAAAGGGAAATTTCTTCACTTTTGCCCCAAAATAAGGTGATTTTCCACCTTTTTGACTCAAAATAAGTGCAATTTTCTCCTTTTCCCCAAAAATAAACGGAATTTCTGTCTTTGTGCCGCAAAATAAGGGGAATTTCTGACTTTATTCCCTGAAATAAGTGAAATTTCTAAAATTTTTCCCCAAAATAAGAGAAATGTCTGCTTTTTGCCCCAAAATATGGGGAATTTATGACTTTTTGCCCCAAAATAAGAGAAATTTCTGCCTTTTTGCCCCAAAATTAGGGGAATTTCTGCAATTTTGCTCCAAAATACGGGAAATTTCTGCCTTTTTGCCCGAAAATAAAGGGAATGTATACTTTTTGCCATAAAAAAGGGAAATTTCTTCACTTTTGCCCCAAAATAAGGTGATTTTCCGCCTTTTTGACTCAAAATAAGTGCAATTTTCGCCTTTTCCCCAAAAATAAACGGAATTTCTGTCTTTTTGCCGCAAAATAAGGGGAATTTCTGACTTTATTCCCTGAAATAAGTGAAATTTCTAAAATTTTTCCCCAAAATAAGAGAAATGTCTGCTTTTTGCCCCAAAATATGGGGAATTTATGACTTTTTGCCCCAAAATAAGGGGAATTTCTGCTCTTTTGCCCCAAAATAAGAAAAATTTCTGCAATTTTGTACCAAAATAAAAGAAATCTCTGCCTTTTTGCCCCAAAATAAGAGAAATTTTTGCCTTTTTTTCCTGAAATAAGTGAAATTTCTGCAATTTTGCCCCAAAATAAAGAAAATTTCTGCAATTTTGCCCCAATATAAAGTAAATTTCTGCTTTTTTGCCCCAAAATAAGGAGAATTTCTGCCTTTTTGCCCGAAAATTATGAGAATTTCTGCAATTTTGCTTCAAAATACAGGGAATTTCTGCCTTTTAGCCCCAAAATAAAGGGAATTTCTGCATTTTACCTCAAAATAAGAATAATTTCCGCATTTTGCTCCAAAATATGGGGAATTTCTGCCTTTTTGTTCCAAAGTAAGGAAAATTTCTTCAATTTTGTACCATAATAATAGAAATTTCTGCTTTTTGCCCCAAAATAAGGGGAATTTCTGAATTTTGCCCTGAAATAAGTGAAATTTCTAAAATTTTTCCCCAAAATAAGGGAAATGTTTGCTTTTTGCCTCAAAATGAGGAGAATTTCTGCCTTTTTGCCCCCAAATAAAAGGAATTTCAGCCTTTTTACATCAAAATAAGGGGAATTTCTGCCTTTTTGCCCCAAAATAGAAAATTTTTCTGCAATTTTTTACCAAAATAAAAGAAATTTCTGCCTTTTTGCCCCAAAATAAGAGAAATTTCTGCCTTTTTTCCTGAAATAAGTGAAATTTCTGCAATTTTACCACAAAATAAGGGAAATTTCTGCAATTTTGACCCAAAGTAAAGGAAATTTCTGCAATTTTGCCTCAAAAAATGGGAATTTCTGAATTTTTGCACTACAAAAAAGGAGATTTTCTGTCTTTTTGCCCCAAAATAAGGAGAATTTCAACTTTTTAGCCCAAAAATTATGAGAATTTCTGCAATTTTTCTTCAAAATACGGAAAATTTCTGCCTTTTAGCCCCCAAATAAAGGGAATTTCTGCATTTTTCGCCAATATTAGGGGAATTTCTACATTTTACCTCTAAATAAGGGGAATTTCTGCATTTTACCTCAAAATAAAAATTTCTGCCTTTTACCCCAAAATATGGGGAATTTATGCCTTTTTGTTCCAAAATAAAGAAAATTTCTTCAATTTTGTACCATAATAAAAAAAATTTCTCCTTTTTGCCCCAAAATAAGGGGAATTTCTGACTTTTTATTCTGAAATAAATGAAATTTTTGCAATTTTGCCCAAAAATAAGGGAAATTTGTGGCTTTTTGCCCCAAAATAAGGGGAATTTCTGCCTTTTGCCCCAAAATATGGGGAATTTCAGCATTTTACCTCAAAATAAGGAAAATTTCTGCCTTTTTGCCCTGAAATATGTGAAATTTCTGCAATTTTACCCCAAAATAAGGTGAATTTCTGCCTTTTTGCCCCAAAATAATGGGAATTTCTGCCTTTTTGCCCCAAAATAAAAAAAAAATTTTTGCTTTTTTTTTCTCAAATAAGTGAAATTTCTGCAATTTTGCCCCAAATAAAGGGAATTTCTGACTTTTTGCACCCGAAAAATGGAGATTTTCTTTCTTTTTGCCCAAAAATAAGGAGAATTTCAGCCTTTTTGCCCGAAAATCATGAGAATTTCTGCAATTTTTTTTCAAAATACGGAAAATTTCTGCCTTTTAGCTCTAAAATAAAGGGAATTTCTGCATTTTTCCTCAATATTAAGGGAATTTCTACATTTTACGTATAAATAAGTGGAATTTCTAGATTTTACCTCAAAATAAGAATCATTTCTGCCTTTTACCTCAAAATATGGGAAATTTCTGCCTTTTTATTCCAAAATAAAAAAATAATTTCTTCAATTTTGTACCATAATAAAAGAAATTTCTTCTTTTTGCCCCAAAATAAGGGTAATTTCTGACTTTTTACCTTGAAATAAATGAAATTTCTGAAATTTTGCCCAAAAATAAGGGAAATTTGTGGCTTTTTGCCCCAAAATAAGGGGAATTTCTGCCTTTTGCCCCAAAATATGGAGAATTTCAGCATTTTACCTCAAAATAAGGGGAATTTCTGCCTTTTTGCCCTGAAATATGTGAAATTTCTGAAATTTTACCCCAAAATAAGGTGAATTTCTGCCTTTTTGCCCCAAAATAATAGGAATTTCTGCCTTTTTTTTCCAAAATAAGAAAAATTTTTGCTTTTTTTTCTGAAATAAGTGAAATTTCTGAAATTTTGCCCTAAAATAAGGAAAATTTCTGCAATTTTTCTCCATAATAAAGCAAATTTCTGCAATTATGCCCCAAAATAAGGGGATTTTCTGGTTTTTGCCCACAAATAAGGAAAATTTCTGCAATATTGCCCTAAAATAAAGGGAATTCCTGCCATTTGCCCAAAATAAGGGGAATTTCTGCCTTTTTACCACAAAATATAGAAAATTACTGCATGTTTTACCCCAAAATTAGGTGAATTTCTGCAATTTTGCTCCAAAATACGAGGATTTTCTGCGTTTTTCGCCGAAAATAAGGGGAATTTCTGCCATCTTGCTGCGAAATAAGTGAAATTTTTGCAGTTTTACCCCAAAATAAGGGGAATTTCTGCTTTTTTGCCCCAAAATTAGGGGAGTTTCTGCAATTTTGCCCCAAAATACGAGGAATTTCTGACTTTTTGCCCGAAAATAAAGGGAATGTATAACTTTTTGCCATAAAAAAGGAAAATTTCTTCACTTTTGCCCCAAAATAAGGTGATTTTTCCGCCTTTTTGACTCAAAATAAGTGCAATTTCTGCCTTTTCCCCAAAAATAAACGGAATTTCTGTCTTTTTGCCGCAAAATAAGGGGAATTTCTGACTTTATGCCCTGAAATAAGTGAAATTTCTTAAATTTTTCCCCAAAATAGGAGAAATGTCTGCTTTTTGCCCCAAAATATGGGGAATTTATGCCTTTTTGCCCCAAAATAAGGGGAATTTCTGCTTTTTTGCCCCAAAATAAGAAAAATTTCTGCAATTTGTACCAAAAAAAGAAATTTCTGCCTTTTTGCCCAAAAATAAGAGAAATTTTTGCCTTTTTTTCTGAAATAAGTGAAATTTCTGCAATTTTGCCCCAAAATAAAGAAAATTTCTGCAATTTTGCCCCAATGTAAAAGAAATTTCTGCAATTTTGCCCCAAAATAAGGGGATTTTCTGAATTTTTGCTCCTGAAAAAAGGGGATATTCTGTCTTTTTGCCCCAAATAAGTAGAATTTCTGCGTTTTTGCCCGAAAATTATGAGAATTTCTGCAATTTTGCTTCAAAATACGGGGAATTTCTGCCTTTTAGCCCCAAAATAAAGGGAATTTCTGCATTTTACCTCAAAATACAAATTATTTCTGCATTTTGCTCCAAAATATGGGGAATTTCTGCCTTTTTGTTCCAAAATAAGGAAAATTTCTTCAATTTTGTACCATAATAAAAGAAATTTCTGGTTTTTGCCCCAAAATAAGGGAAATTTCTGACTTTTTGCCCTGAAATAAGTGAAATTTCAAAAATATTTCCCCAAAATAAGGGAAATGTCTGCTTTTTGCCCCAAATAAGAGGAATTTCTGCCTTTTTGCCCCCAAATAAGGGGAATTTCAGCCTTTTTACGTCAAAATAAGGGGAATTTCTGCCTTTTTGCCCCAAAATAGGAAAAATTTCTGCAAATTTGTACCAAAATAAAAGAAAT
The DNA here is from genome assembly GCF_963924665.1 of Micromys minutus. Taxonomy (NCBI): domain Eukaryota; kingdom Metazoa; phylum Chordata; class Mammalia; order Rodentia; family Muridae; genus Micromys; species Micromys minutus. Next base: position 2,101,828 of record NW_027667727.1, read on the forward strand.
TTCTGCCTTTTTGCCCCAAAATAAGAAAAATTTCTGCCTTTTTCCCTGAAATAACAGAAATTTCTGCAATTTTGCCTCAAAATAAGTGAAATTTTTGCAATTTTGCCACAAAGTAAAGGAAATTTCTGCAATTTTGCCCCAAATAAAGGGAATTTCTGACTTTTTGCACCCGAAAAAAGGAGATTTTCTTTCTTTTTTCCCTAAAATAATGAGAATTTCAGCATTTTTGCCCGAAAATTATGAGAATTTCTGCAATTTTTTTTCAAAATACGGAAAATTTCTGCCTTTTAGCTCTAAAATAAAGGGAATTTCTGCATTTTTCCCCAATATTAAGGGAATTTCTACATTTTACCTCTAAATAAGGGGAATTTCTGCATTTTACCTCAAAATAAGAACCATTTCTGCCTTTTACCCTAAATTATGGGGAATTTCTGCCTTTTTATTCCAAAATAAAAAAAAAATTCTCCAATTTTGTACCATAATAAAAGAAATTTCTCCTTTTTGCCCCAAAATAAAGGGAATTTCTGACTTTTTACCCTGAAATAAATGAAATTTCTGAAATTATGCCCGAAAATAAGGGAAATTTGTGGCTTTTTGCCCCAAAATAAGAGGAATTTCTGCCTTTTGCCCCAAAATATGGGGAATATCAGCATTTTACCTCAAAATAAGGGGAATTTCTGCCTTTTTGCCCTGAAATATGTGAAATTTCTGCAATTTTACCATAAATAAGGTGAATTTCTGCCTTTTGCCCCAAAATAATAGGAATTTCTGCCTTTTTGCCCCAAAATAAGAAAAAATTTTGCTTTTTTTATTCTGAAATAAGTGAAATTTCTGCAATTTTGGCCTAAAATATGGGAAATTTCTGCCATTTTTCCCCATAATAAAGCAAATTTCTGCAATTTTGCCCCAAAATAAGGGGAATTTCTGGTTTTTGCCCACAAATAAGGGAAATTACTGCAATTTTGCCCTAAAATAATGGGAATTTCTGCCATTAGACCCAAAATAAGTGGAATTTCTGCTTTTATGCCACAAAATATAGAAAATTACTGCATGTTTTACCCCAAAATTAGGTGAATTTCTGCAATTTTGCTACAAAATACAAGGATTTTCTGCGTTTTTTGCCGAAAATGAGAGGAATTTTTCCATCTTGCCGCGAAATAAGTGAAATTTCTGCAGTTTTACCCCAAAATAAGGTGAATTTCGGCATTTTTGCCCCAAAATTAGGGAAATTTCTGCAATTTTGCTCCAAAATAAAGGGAATTTCTGCCTTTTTGCCAGAAAATAAAGGGAATGTATAACTTTTTGCCATAAAAAAGGGAAATTTCTTCACTCTTGCCCCAAAATAAGGTGATTTTCCGCCGTTTTGACTCAAAATAAGTGCAATTTCTGCCTTTTCCCCAAAAATAAACGGAATTTCTGTCTTTTTGCCGCAAAATAAGGGGAATTTCTGACTTTATGCCCTGAAATAAGTGAAATTTCTAAAATTTTTCCCCAAAATAAGAGAAATGTCTGCTTTTTGCCCCAAAATATGGGGAATTTATGACTTTTTGCCCCAAAATAAGAGAAATTTCTGCCTTTTTGCCCCAAAATTAGGGGAATTTCTGCAATTTTGCTCCAAAATACGGGAAATTTCTGCCTTTTTGCCCGAAAATAAAGGGAATGTATACTTTTTGCCATAAAAAAGGGAAATTTCTTCACTTTTGCCCCAAAATAAGGTGATTTTCCGCCTTTTTGACTCAAAATAAGTGCAATTTTCGCCTTTTCCCCAAAAATAAACGGAATTTCTGTCTTTTTGCCGCAAAATAAGGGGAATTTCTGACTTTATTCCCTGAAATAAGTGAAATTTCTAAAATTTTTCCCCAAAATAAGAGAAATGTCTGCTTTTTGCCCCAAAATATGGGGAATTTATGACTTTTTGCCCCAAAATAAGGGGAATTTCTGCTCTTTTGCCCCAAAATAAGAAAAATTTCTGCAATTTTGTACCAAAATAAAAGAAATCTCTGCCTTTTTGCCCCAAAATAAGAGAAATTTTTGCCTTTTTTTCCTGAAATAAGTGAAATTTCTGCAATTTTGCCCCAAAATAAAGAAAATTTCTGCAATTTTGCCCCAATATAAAGTAAATTTCTGCTTTTTTGCCCCAAAATAAGGAGAATTTCTGCCTTTTTGCCCGAAAATTATGAGAATTTCTGCAATTTTGCTTCAAAATACAGGGAATTTCTGCCTTTTAGCCCCAAAATAAAGGGAATTTCTGCATTTTACCTCAAAATAAGAATAATTTCCGCATTTTGCTCCAAAATATGGGGAATTTCTGCCTTTTTGTTCCAAAGTAAGGAAAATTTCTTCAATTTTGTACCATAATAATAGAAATTTCTGCTTTTTGCCCCAAAATAAGGGGAATTTCTGAATTTTGCCCTGAAATAAGTGAAATTTCTAAAATTTTTCCCCAAAATAAGGGAAATGTTTGCTTTTTGCCTCAAAATGAGGAGAATTTCTGCCTTTTTGCCCCCAAATAAAAGGAATTTCAGCCTTTTTACATCAAAATAAGGGGAATTTCTGCCTTTTTGCCCCAAAATAGAAAATTTTTCTGCAATTTTTTACCAAAATAAAAGAAATTTCTGCCTTTTTGCCCCAAAATAAGAGAAATTTCTGCCTTTTTTCCTGAAATAAGTGAAATTTCTGCAATTTTACCACAAAATAAGGGAAATTTCTGCAATTTTGACCCAAAGTAAAGGAAATTTCTGCAATTTTGCCTCAAAAAATGGGAATTTCTGAATTTTTGCACTACAAAAAAGGAGATTTTCTGTCTTTTTGCCCCAAAATAAGGAGAATTTCAACTTTTTAGCCCAAAAATTATGAGAATTTCTGCAATTTTTCTTCAAAATACGGAAAATTTCTGCCTTTTAGCCCCCAAATAAAGGGAATTTCTGCATTTTTCGCCAATATTAGGGGAATTTCTACATTTTACCTCTAAATAAGGGGAATTTCTGCATTTTACCTCAAAATAAAAATTTCTGCCTTTTACCCCAAAATATGGGGAATTTATGCCTTTTTGTTCCAAAATAAAGAAAATTTCTTCAATTTTGTACCATAATAAAAAAAATTTCTCCTTTTTGCCCCAAAATAAGGGGAATTTCTGACTTTTTATTCTGAAATAAATGAAATTTTTGCAATTTTGCCCAAAAATAAGGGAAATTTGTGGCTTTTTGCCCCAAAATAAGGGGAATTTCTGCCTTTTGCCCCAAAATATGGGGAATTTCAGCATTTTACCTCAAAATAAGGAAAATTTCTGCCTTTTTGCCCTGAAATATGTGAAATTTCTGCAATTTTACCCCAAAATAAGGTGAATTTCTGCCTTTTTGCCCCAAAATAATGGGAATTTCTGCCTTTTTGCCCCAAAATAAAAAAAAAATTTTTGCTTTTTTTTTCTCAAATAAGTGAAATTTCTGCAATTTTGCCCCAAATAAAGGGAATTTCTGACTTTTTGCACCCGAAAAATGGAGATTTTCTTTCTTTTTGCCCAAAAATAAGGAGAATTTCAGCCTTTTTGCCCGAAAATCATGAGAATTTCTGCAATTTTTTTTCAAAATACGGAAAATTTCTGCCTTTTAGCTCTAAAATAAAGGGAATTTCTGCATTTTTCCTCAATATTAAGGGAATTTCTACATTTTACGTATAAATAAGTGGAATTTCTAGATTTTACCTCAAAATAAGAATCATTTCTGCCTTTTACCTCAAAATATGGGAAATTTCTGCCTTTTTATTCCAAAATAAAAAAATAATTTCTTCAATTTTGTACCATAATAAAAGAAATTTCTTCTTTTTGCCCCAAAATAAGGGTAATTTCTGACTTTTTACCTTGAAATAAATGAAATTTCTGAAATTTTGCCCAAAAATAAGGGAAATTTGTGGCTTTTTGCCCCAAAATAAGGGGAATTTCTGCCTTTTGCCCCAAAATATGGAGAATTTCAGCATTTTACCTCAAAATAAGGGGAATTTCTGCCTTTTTGCCCTGAAATATGTGAAATTTCTGAAATTTTACCCCAAAATAAGGTGAATTTCTGCCTTTTTGCCCCAAAATAATAGGAATTTCTGCCTTTTTTTTCCAAAATAAGAAAAATTTTTGCTTTTTTTTCTGAAATAAGTGAAATTTCTGAAATTTTGCCCTAAAATAAGGAAAATTTCTGCAATTTTTCTCCATAATAAAGCAAATTTCTGCAATTATGCCCCAAAATAAGGGGATTTTCTGGTTTTTGCCCACAAATAAGGAAAATTTCTGCAATATTGCCCTAAAATAAAGGGAATTCCTGCCATTTGCCCAAAATAAGGGGAATTTCTGCCTTTTTACCACAAAATATAGAAAATTACTGCATGTTTTACCCCAAAATTAGGTGAATTTCTGCAATTTTGCTCCAAAATACGAGGATTTTCTGCGTTTTTCGCCGAAAATAAGGGGAATTTCTGCCATCTTGCTGCGAAATAAGTGAAATTTTTGCAGTTTTACCCCAAAATAAGGGGAATTTCTGCTTTTTTGCCCCAAAATTAGGGGAGTTTCTGCAATTTTGCCCCAAAATACGAGGAATTTCTGACTTTTTGCCCGAAAATAAAGGGAATGTATAACTTTTTGCCATAAAAAAGGAAAATTTCTTCACTTTTGCCCCAAAATAAGGTGATTTTTCCGCCTTTTTGACTCAAAATAAGTGCAATTTCTGCCTTTTCCCCAAAAATAAACGGAATTTCTGTCTTTTTGCCGCAAAATAAGGGGAATTTCTGACTTTATGCCCTGAAATAAGTGAAATTTCTTAAATTTTTCCCCAAAATAGGAGAAATGTCTGCTTTTTGCCCCAAAATATGGGGAATTTATGCCTTTTTGCCCCAAAATAAGGGGAATTTCTGCTTTTTTGCCCCAAAATAAGAAAAATTTCTGCAATTTGTACCAAAAAAAGAAATTTCTGCCTTTTTGCCCAAAAATAAGAGAAATTTTTGCCTTTTTTTCTGAAATAAGTGAAATTTCTGCAATTTTGCCCCAAAATAAAGAAAATTTCTGCAATTTTGCCCCAATGTAAAAGAAATTTCTGCAATTTTGCCCCAAAATAAGGGGATTTTCTGAATTTTTGCTCCTGAAAAAAGGGGATATTCTGTCTTTTTGCCCCAAATAAGTAGAATTTCTGCGTTTTTGCCCGAAAATTATGAGAATTTCTGCAATTTTGCTTCAAAATACGGGGAATTTCTGCCTTTTAGCCCCAAAATAAAGGGAATTTCTGCATTTTACCTCAAAATACAAATTATTTCTGCATTTTGCTCCAAAATATGGGGAATTTCTGCCTTTTTGTTCCAAAATAAGGAAAATTTCTTCAATTTTGTACCATAATAAAAGAAATTTCTGGTTTTTGCCCCAAAATAAGGGAAATTTCTGACTTTTTGCCCTGAAATAAGTGAAATTTCAAAAATATTTCCCCAAAATAAGGGAAATGTCTGCTTTTTGCCCCAAATAAGAGGAATTTCTGCCTTTTTGCCCCCAAATAAGGGGAATTTCAGCCTTTTTACGTCAAAATAAGGGGAATTTCTGCCTTTTTGCCCCAAAATAGGAAAAATTTCTGCAAATTTGTACCAAAATAAAAGAAATTTCTGCCTTTTTGCCCCAAAATAAGAAAAATTTCTGCCTTTTTCCCTGAAATAACAGAAATTTCTGCAATTTTGCCTCAAAATAAGTGAAATTTTTGCAATTTTGCCACAAAGTAAAGGAAATTTCTGCAATTTTGCCCCAAATAAAGGGAATTTCTGACTTTTTGCACCCGAAAAAAGGAGATTTTCTTTCTTTTTTCCCTAAAATAATGAGAATTTCAGCATTTTTGCCCGAAAATTATGAGAATTTCTGCAATTTTTTTTCAAAATACGGAAAATTTCTGCCTTTTAGCTCTAAAATAAAGGGAATTTCTGCATTTTTCCCCAATATTAAGGGAATTTCTACATTTTACCTCTAAATAAGGGGAATTTCTGCATTTTACCTCAAAATAAGAACCATTTCTGCCTTTTACCCTAAATTATGGGGAATTTCTGCCTTTTTATTCCAAAATAAAAAAAAAATTCTCCAATTTTGTACCATAATAAAAGAAATTTCTCCTTTTTGCCCCAAAATAAAGGGAATTTCTGACTTTTTACCCTGAAATAAATGAAATTTCTGAAATTATGCCCGAAAATAAGGGAAATTTGTGGCTTTTTGCCCCAAAATAAGAGGAATTTCTGCCTTTTGCCCCAAAATATGGGGAATATCAGCATTTTACCTCAAAATAAGGGGAATTTCTGCCTTTTTGCCCTGAAATATGTGAAATTTCTGCAATTTTACCATAAATAAGGTGAATTTCTGCCTTTTGCCCCAAAATAATAGGAATTTCTGCCTTTTTGCCCCAAAATAAGAAAAAATTTTGCTTTTTTTATTCTGAAATAAGTGAAATTTCTGCAATTTTGGCCTAAAATATGGGAAATTTCTGCCATTTTTCCCCATAATAAAGCAAATTTCTGCAATTTTGCCCCAAAATAAGGGGAATTTCTGGTTTTTGCCCACAAATAAGGGAAATTACTGCAATTTTGCCCTAAAATAATGGGAATTTCTGCCATTAGACCCAAAATAAGTGGAATTTCTGCTTTTATGCCACAAAATATAGAAAATTACTGCATGTTTTACCCCAAAATTAGGTGAATTTCTGCAATTTTGCTACAAAATACAAGGATTTTCTGCGTTTTTTGCCGAAAATAAGAGGAATTTTTCCATCTTGCCGCGAAATAAGTGAAATTTCTGCAGTTTTACCCCAAAATAAGGTGAATTTCGGCATTTTTGCCCCAAAATTAGGGAAATTTCTGCAATTTTGCTCCAAAATAAAGGGAATTTCTGCCTTTTTGCCAGAAAATAAAGGGAATGTATAACTTTTTGCCATAAAAAAGGGAAATTTCTTCACTCTTGCCCCAAAATAAGGTGATTTTCCGCCGTTTTGACTCAAAATAAGTGCAATTTCTGCCTTTTCCCCAAAAATAAACGGAATTTCTGTCTTTTTGCCGCAAAATAAGGGGAATTTCTGACTTTATGCCCTGAAATAAGTGAAATTTCTAAAATTTTTCCCCAAAATAAGAGAAATGTCTGCTTTTTGCTCCTAAATATGGGGAATTTATGCCTTTTTGCCCCAAAATAAGGGGAATTTCTGAATATTACCTCAAAATAAGAATAATTTCTGCATTTTGCTCCAAAATATGGAGAATTTCTGCCTTTTTGTTCCAAAATAAGGAAAATTTCGTCAATTTTGTACCATAATAAAAGAAATTTCTGCTTTTTGCCCCAAAATAAGGGAAATTACTGACTTTTTGCCCTGAAATAAGTGAAATTTCTAAAATTTTTCACCAAAATAAAGGAAATGTTTTCTTTTTGCCTCAAAATAAGGAGAATTTCTGCCTTTTTGCCCCCAAATAAGGGGAATTTCAGCCTTTTTACCTCAAAATAAGGGGAATTTCTGCCTTTTTGCCCCAAAATAGAAAAAATTTCTGCAATTTTTTTAACAACATAAAAGAAATTTTTGCCTTTTGCCCCAAAATAAGAGAAATTTCTGCCTTTTTTCCCTGAAATAAGTGAAATTTCTGCAATTTTGCCACAAAATAAAAGAAATTTCTGCAATTTTGACACAAAGTAAAGGAAATTTCTGCAATTTTGCCTCAAAAAAGAAGAATTTCTGAATTTTTGCACTCGAAAAATGGAGATTTTCTGTCTTTTTGCCCCAAAATAAGGAGAATTTTAGCGTTTTAGCCCAAAAATAATGAGAATTTCTGCAATTTTTCTTAAAATACGGAAAATTTCTGCCTTTTAGCCCCAAAATAAAGGGAATTTCTGCCTTTTTGCCCGAAAATAAAGGGAATGTATACCTTTTTGCAATATAAAAGGGAAATTTCTTCACTTTTGCCCCAAAATAAGGTGATTTTCCGCCTTTTTGACTCAAAATAAGTGCAATTTCTGCCTTTTCCCCAAAAATAAACGGAATTTCTATCTTTTTTTGCAAAATAAGGTGAATTTCTGACTTTATGCCCTGAAATAAGTGAAATTTCTAAAATTTTATTCCAAAATAAGAGAAATGTCTGCTTTTGCCCCAAAATATGGGAAATTTATGGCTTTTTCCCACAAAATAAGGGGACTTTCTGCATTTTGCCCCAAAATAAAAGAAATTTCTGCCTTTTTTCCCTGAAATAAGTGAAATTTCTGCAATTTTGCCCCAAAATAAGTGAAATTTCTGCAATTTTGCCACAAAGTAAAGGAAATTTCTGCAATTTTGCCCCAAATAAAGGGAATTTCTGACTTTTTGCACCTGAAAAAAGGAGATTTTCTTTCTTTTTGCCCCAAAATAAGGAGAATTTCATCATTTTTGCCCGAAAATCATGAGAATTTCTGCAATTTTTTTTCAAAATACGGAAAATTTCTGCCTTTTAGCTCTAAAATAAAGGGAATTTCTGCATTTTTTCCTAATATTAAGGGAATTTCTACATTTTACCTCTAAATAAGGGGAATTTCTGCATTTTACCTCAAAATAAGAACCATTTCTGCCTTTTACCCCAAAATATGGGAAATTTCTGCCTTTTTATTCCAAAATAAAAAAAAATTTCTTCAATTTTGTACCATAATAAAAGAAATTTCTCTTTTTTGCCCCAATATAAGGGGAATTTCTGACTTTTTACCCTGAAATAAATGAAATTTCTGAAATTTTGCCCGAAAATGAGGAAAATTTGTGGCTATTTGCCAAAAAATATGGGGAATTTCAGCTTTTTACCTCAAAATAAAGGGAATTTCTGCCTTTTAGCCCTGAAATATTTGAAATTTCTGCAATTTTACCCCAAAATAAGGTGAATTTCTGCCTTTTTCCCAAAAATAATAGGAATTTCTGCCTTTTTGCCCCAAAATAAGAAAAATTTTTCCTTTTTTTTCTGTAATAAGTGAAATTTCTGCAATTTTGGAATAAAAATAAGGGAAATTTCTGCAATTTTTCCCCATAATAAAGCAAATTTGTGCAATTTTGCCCCTAAAAAAAGGGGCATTTCTGGTTTTTGCCCACAAATAAGGGAAATTACTGCAATTTTGCCCTAAAATAAGGGGAATTTCTGCCATTTGACCCAAAATAAGTGGAATTTCTGCCTTTTTGCCACAAAATGTAGAAAATTAATGCATGTTTAACCCCAAAATTAGGTGAATTTCTGCAATTTTGCTCCAAAATACGAGGATTTTCTGCGTTATTCGCCGAAAATAAGGGGAATTTCTGCCATCTTGCCGCGAAATAAGTGAAATTTCTACAGTTTTACCACAAAATAAGAGGAATTTCTGCCTTTTTGCCCCAAAATTAGGGGAATTTCTGCAATTTTACTCCAAAATACGGGGAATTTCTGCCTTTTTGCCCGAAAATAAAGGGAATGTATACTTTTTGCCATAAAAAAGAGAAATTTCTTCACTTTTGCCCCAAAATAAGGTGATTTTCCGCCTTTTTGACTCAAAATAAGTGCAATTTCTGCCTTTTACCCAAAAATAAACGGAATTTCTGTCTTTTTGCCGCAAAATAAGGAAAATTTCTGACTTTATGCCCTGAAATAAGTGAAATTTATAAAATTTTTCCCCAAAATAAGAGAAATGTTTGCTTTTTGCCCCTAAATACGGGGAATTTCTGCCTTTTAGCTCGAAAATAAAGGGAATTTCTGCATTTACCTCAAAATAAGAATAATTTCTGCATTTTGCTCCAAAATATGGAGAATTTCTGCCTTTTTGTTCCAAAATAAGGAAAATTTCGTCAATTTTGTACCATAATAAAAGAAATTTCTGCTTTTTGCCCCAAAATAAGGGGAATTTCTGACTTTTTGCCCTGAAATAAGTGAAATTTCTAAAATTTTTCCCCAAAATAAGGGAAATGTTTTCTTTTTGCCTCAAAATTAGGAGAATTTCTGCCTTTTTGCCCCCAAATAAGGGGAATTTCAGCCTTTTTACCTCAAAATAAAAGGAATTTCTGCTTTTTTGCCCCAAAATAGGAAAAATTTCTGCAATTTTGTACCAAAATAAAAGAAATTTTTGCCTTTTGCCCCAAAATAAAAGAAATTTCAGCCTTTTTCCCTGAAATAAGTGAAATTTCTGCATTTTTGCCCCAAAATAAGGGGAATTTCTTGTTTTTGCCAACTAATATGAGAAATTTCTGCAATTTTGCCCTAAAATAAGGAGAATTCCTGACATTTGACCCAAAATAAGTGGAATTTCTGCCTTTTTGCCACAAAATATAGAAAATTACTGCATGTTTTACCCCAAATTTAGGTGAATTTCTCCAATTTTGCTCCAAAATACGAGAATTTTCTGCGTTTTTCGCCGAAAATAAGGGGAATTTCTGCCATCTTGCCGCGAAATAAGTGAAATTTCTGCAGTTTTACCCCAAAATAAGGGGAATTTCTGCCTTTTTGCCCCAAAATTAGGGAAATTTCTGCAATTTTGCTCCAAAATACGAAGAATTTCTGCCTTTTTGCCCGAAAATAAAGGGAATGTATACTTTTTGCCATAAAAAAAAGAAATTTCTTCACTTTTGCCACAAAATAAGGTGATTTTCCGCCTTTTTGACTCAAAATAAATGCAATTTCTGCCTTTTCCCCTAAAATAAACGGAATTTCTGTCTTTTTGCCGCAAAATAAGGAAAATTTCTGACTTTATGCCCTGAAATAAGTGAAATTTTTAAAATTTTTCCCCAAAATAAGAGAAATGTCTGCTTTTTGCCCCTAAATATGGGGAATTTCTGCCTTTTAGCCCAAAAATAAAGGGAATTTCTGCATTTTACCTCAAAATAAGAATAATTTCTGCATTTTGCTCCAAAATATGGAGAATTTCTGCCTTTTTGTTCCAAAATAAGAAAAATTTCGTCAATTTTGTACTATAATAAAAGAAATTTCTGCTTTTTGCCCCAAAATAAGGGGAATTTATGACTTTTTGCCCTGAAATAAGTGAAATTTCTAAAATTTTTCCCCAAAATAAGGGAAATGTTTGCTTTATGCCTCAAAATAAGGAGAATTTCTGCCTTTTTGCCACCAAATAAGGGGAATTTCAGCCTTTTTACCTCAAAATAAGGGGAATTTCTGCCTTTTTGCCCCAAAATAAGAAAAATTTCTGCAATTTTGTACCAAAATAAAGAAAATTTCTGCCTTTTTGCCCCAAAATAAGAGAAATTTCTGCCTTTTTTCCCTGAAATAAGTGAAATTTTTGCAATTTTGCCCCAAAATTAGGGAAATTTCTGCAATTTTTACCCAAAGTAGAGGAAATTTCTGCAATTTTGCCCCAAATAAGAAGAATTTTTGAATTTATGCTCCCGAAAAAACGAGATTTACTGTCTTTTTGCGCCAAAATAAGAATTTCTGCCTTTTAGCCCGAAAATTATGAGAATTTCTGCAATTTTGCTTCAAAATATGGGGAATTTCTGCCTTTTAACCCCAAAATAAAGGGAATTTCTGCATTTTTCCCCAATATTAGGGGAATTTCTACATTTTACCTCTAAATAAGGGGAATTTCTGCATTTTCCCTCAAAATAAGAAGAATTTCTGCCTTTTATTCCAAAATATGGGGAATTTCTGCTTTTTTGTTCCAAAATAAATAAAATTTCTTCAATTTTGTATCATAATAAAAAAAATTCCTTTTTTTTGCCCCAAAATAAGGGGAATTTCTGACTTTTTACCTTGAAATAAATGAAATTTTTGCAATTTTGCCCGAAAATAAGGAAAATTTGTGCCTTTTTGCCCCAAAATAAGGGGAATTTCTGCCTTTTGCCCCAAAATTGGGGAATTTCAGCATTTTACCTCAAAATAAGCAGAATTTCTGCATTTTTGCCCTGAAATATGTGAAATTTCTGCGATTTTACCCCAAAATAAGGTGAATTTCTGCCTTTTTGCCTCAAAATAATGAGAATTTCTGCATTTTTGCCCCAAAATAATAAAAATTTTTGCTTTTTTTCTGAAATAAGTGAAATTTCTGCAATTTTGCCCTAAAATAAGGGAAATTTCTGCAATTTTTCCCCATAATAAAGCAAATTTCTGCAATTATGCCGCAAAATAAGGGGAATTTCTGTTTTTTGCTCCCAAATAAGGGAAATTTCTGCAATTTTGCCCTAAAATAAGGGGAATTTCTGCCATTTGCCCCAAAATAAGAAAAATTTCTGCCTTTTTGCCACAAAATAAAGAAAACTACTGCATGTTTTACCCAAAATTAGGTGAATTTCTGCAATTTTGCTCCAAAATACAAGGATTTTCTTCCTTTTTCGCCGAAAATAAGAAGAATTTCTGCCATTTTGCCGCAAAATAAGTGAAATTTCTGCAGTTTTACCCCAAAATAAGGGGAATTTCTGCCTTTTTGCCCCAAAATTCGGAGAATTTATGCAATTTTGCTCCAAAATATGGGGAATTTCTGCCTTTTTGCTTGAAAATAAAGGGAATGTATAACTTTTTCTAATAAAAAAGGGAAATTTTTCACTTTTGCCCCAAAATAAAAGGATTTTCTGCATTTTTGACTCAAAATAAGTGCAATTTCCGTCTTTTTGCCCCAAAATAAGAAAAATTTCTGCAATTTTGTACCAAAATAAAAAAAATTCTGCCTTTTTGCCCCAAAATAAGAGAAATTTTTGCCTTTTTTCCCTGAAATAAGTGAAATTTCTGCAATTTTGCCCCAAAATAAGGAAAATTTCTGCAATTTTGCCCCAATGTAAAGGAAATTTCTGCAATTTTGCCCCAAAATAAGGGTATTTTCTGACTTTTTCCTCCCGAATAAAGGGGATTTTCTGCCTTTTGGCCACAAAATAAGGAGAATTTCTGCCTTTTTGCCCGAAAATTATGAGAATTTCTGCAATTTTGCTTCAAAATACGGGGAATTTCTGCCTTTTAGCCCTAAAATAAAGGGAATTTCTGCATTTTACCTCAAAATAAGAATAATTTCTGCATTTTGCCCCAATATATGGAAAATTTCTGCCTTTATGTTCCAAAATAAGGAAAATTTTTTTAATTTTGTACCATAATAAAAGAAATTTCTGTTTTTTGCCCCAAAATAAGGGGAATTTCTGACTTTTTGCCGTAAAATAAATGAAATTTCTGCAATGTTGCTTGAAAATAAAGGGGATTTCTGCCTTTTTGCCCCAAAATAAGAAGAATTTCTGCCTTTTCTCCCAAAATATGGGGAATTTCAACATTTTACCTAAAAATAAGAAGAATTTCAGCCGTTTTAAACCAAAATATGGGGAATTTCTGCCTTTTTTCCCTCCTAAATAAAGGGAATTTCTACATTTTTGCACCAATATTAGGAGAATTTCTCTAGTTTTGCTCTAAAATATGGGTCATTTCTGCCTTTTTGCCCGAATTTGAGTGGAATTTCTGACTTATTGTCCAGAAATAGGTGAAATTTCTGCAATTTTAGCCAATAATTAGAGATTTCATCTTTTTGACCCAAAAATAAGAAAAATTTCTGCCATTTTGACCTGAAATATTTGAAATTTCTGCAATTTTACCCCAAAATAAAGGGAATTTCTGCCTTTTTGCCCCAAAATAAGGGGAATTTCAGCCTTATTACCTCAAATAAGAGGAATTTCTGCCTTTTTGTCCCAAAATATAAGGAATTTCTGCCTTTTTGCCCCAAAATAAGGAAAATTTCTGCAATTTTGCCCCAAAATAAGGGGAATTTCTACCTTTTTGCCCCAAAATAAAGGAAATGTCAGCCTTTTACCTGAAAATAAGTGAAATTTCTGCAATTTTGCCCCAACTAAGGAAAATATCTGCAACTTTGCCATAAAATAAGGTAAATTCCTGCAATTTCTCCCCAAAATAAGTGGAATTTCTGAGTTTTGCCCCAAAATAAAGAGATTTTCTGTCTTTTTGCCCCAACATATAAGGAATTTCTGCCTTTTTGCCTCACAATTAGGGGAATTTCTGCAATTTTGCTCCAAAATACGGGGAATTTCTGCCTTTCTGCCTGAAAATAAGGGAAAAGCATACCTTTTTGCCATAAAAAATGGAAATTTCTTCATTTTTGCTTCAAAATAAGAGGAATTTCTGCTTTTTGCCTCTAAATAAGTGGAATTTCTGTCTTTTTCCCCCAAAACAAAGGGAATTTCTGTCTTTTTTGCCCCAAAATAAGGGGAATTTCTGACTTATTACCCTGAAATAAGTGAAATTTCTGCAATTTTGCCCCAAAATAAGGGAAATTTCTGCCTTTTTGCCCCCAAATAAGGAAAAATTCTGGAATTTTGCCCCAAAATAAGTGGAATTTCTGAGTTTTGCCCCAAAATAAGGAGAATTTCTGACTTTTTGACCGAACATATAAGGATTTTCTGACTTTTTGTTCCACAATTAGGGGATTTTCTGCAATTGTGCTCCAAAATACGAGGAATTTCTGCTTTTTTGCCCGAAAATAAAGGGAATGTATACCTTTTGCCACAAAAAAGGGAAATTTCTTCATTTTTACCCCCAAATAAGAGGAATTTCTGCCTTCTTACCTCAAAATAAGTGAAATTTCTGCCTTTTTACCCAAAAATAAACGGAATTTCTGTCTTTTTGCCCCAAAATAAAAGTAATTTTTAAAATTTTGCCCTGAAATAAGTGAAATTTCTGCAATTTTGCCCCAAAATAAGAAAAATTTCTGCCTTTTTGCCACAAAATAAAGGGAATTTCTGTCTTTTTTCCCCAAAATAAGGGGAATTTCAGCATTTTACCTCATAATAAGGGGAATCTCTGGCTTTTTGCCCCAAAATATGGGGAATTTCTACATTTTTGCCTCAATTTTGTACCAAAATAAAAGAAATTTCTGCCCTTTAGCCCCAAAATAAAAGGAATTTCTGTGTTTTTTCTCTGAAATAAGTGAAATTTCTGCAATTTTGCCCCAAAATAAAGGAAATTTCTGCAACTTTGCCACAAAATAAAGGAAATTTCTGCAACTTTGCCACAAAATAAGGGGAATTTCTGACTTTTTGCCCTGAAATAAGGAGAATTTCTGTCTTTTTGCCCCAAAATAATGTGAATTTCTGCATTTTCCCTCAAAATTAGGGGAATAGGTGCAATTTTGCTTCAAAATACGGGGAAATCTGCCTTATTGCACAAAAAAAAGGGAATTTCTGCATTTTTGCACCAATATAAGGGGAATTTCTGAAATTTAGCTTTAAAATACGGGGAATTTCTGCGTTATTGCCCGAAATAAAGTGATATTTCTGCCTTTTTGCCCTGAAATATTTGAAATTTCTGCCATTTTACCCCAAAATAAGGGGAATTTCTGTTTTTGGCCCCAAAAATAGGGGAATTTCTGCTTTTAGCCCCAAAATAAGGCAAATTTCTCACTTTTTGCCCTGAAATAATTGAAATTTCTGCAATTTTGCCCCAACATAACAGGAATTTCTGCCTTTTTGCCGAAAATAATAAGAATTTCAGCATTTTACCTCCAAATAAGGGGAATTTCTGCCTTTTTGCCACAAAATATGGGGAATTTCTGCCCTATTGCCCTTAAATAAGGACAATTTCTGCTTTTCTGCCCCAATTAACGGGAATTTCTACCTTTTTGCCACAATGTAAAACGAATTTCTGCCTTTTTGCCCCAAAATAATGGGAATTTCAGCCTTTTTACCTCAAAGTAAGGGGAATTTCTGCCTTTTGCCCCAAAATATGGGTAATTTCTGCCTTTTGGTTCCAAAATAAGAAAAATTTCTACAATTTTGTATCAAAATAAGAGAAATTTCTGCTTTTTGCCCCAAAATAAAAGTAATTTCTGACTTTTTGCCCTGAAATAAATGAAATTCCTGCAATTTTGCCTGAAAATAAGGGAAATTTGTGTTTTTTTGCCCCAAATGAGGGGAATTTCTGCACTTTTGCCCCAAAATATGGGGAATTTCAGGATTTTACCTCAAAATAAGAGGAATTTCAGCCTTTTTGCACCAAAATATGGGGAATTTCTGCCTTTTTGCCACAAAATAAGAAAAATTTCTGCAAGTCTGTACCAAAATAAAAGAAATTTCTAAAATTTTGCCCCAAAATAAGGGAAATTTCTGATATTTTCCCCGAAATAAGAAGAGTTTCTGTATTTTTGCCTCAAAATAAAGGGAATTTCTTCCTTTTTGCCACAAAATTAGGGGAGTTTCTGCATTTTGCTTCAAAATACAGAAAATTTCTGCCTCTTTTCCCGAAAATAATGGGAACTTATGCCGATTTACCCCAAATAAAGGGAATTTCTGCATTTTTGCCCCAATATTAGGAAAATTTCTGGAATTTTTCTTCAAAATACAAGGAATTTCTGCCTTTTTGCCCGAAATTAAGGGGATTTTCTGCCTTTTTTCCCCCAAACAATAGAAATTTCTGCAATTTTATCCCCAAATAAAGGGAATTTCTGCCTTTTTGCTCCCAAATAATGGAAATTTCTGCCTTTTTGCCCTGAAATATGTGAAATGTCTGCAATTTTACCCCAAAATAAGGTGAATTTCTGCCTTTTTGTCCCAAAAAATGGGAATTTCTGCCTTTTTACCCCAAAATAAAAATTTTTGCTTTTTTTCTCTGAAATAAGTGAAATTTCTGCAATTTTGCCTTAAAATAAAAGAAATTTCTGCAATTTTTCCCCATAATAAAGGAATTTTCTGCAATTTTGCCCCAAAATAAAAGGAATTTCTGTTTTTTGTCCCCATATAAGGGAAATTTCAGCAATTTTCTTCTAAAATAAGGGGAATTTATATTTTTTGCCCCAAAATAAGGGGAATTTCTGCATTTTTGCCCCAAAATAAAGAAAATTACTGCATGTTTTACCCCAAAATTAGGGGAATTTCTGCAATTTTATCTCCAAAATTGAGGAATTTCTGCCTTTTTCGCCGAAAATAAGGGGAATTTCTGCCATTTTGCCGCGAAATAAGTGAAATTTCTGCAGTTTTACCCCAAAATAAGGGGATTTTCTGCCTTTTTGCCCTAAAATTAGGGAATTTCTGCAATTTTGCTCCAAAATACGGGGAATTTCTGCCTTTTTCCCCCAAAATAAAAAAAATTTCTGCAATTTTGTACCAAAATAAAAGAAATTTCTGCCTTATTGCCCCAAAATAAAAAAAAAATTCTAACTTTTTTCCCTGAAATAAGTGAAATTTCTGCAATTTTGCCCCAAAATAAAGGAAATTTCTGCAATTTTGCTCCAAAGTAAAGGAATTTTTTGCAATTTTGCCCCAAATAAGGGGGATTTCTGACTTTTTGCACCCAAAAAAAAGATTTTCTCTGTTTTTGCCCCAAAATAAGGAGAATTTCAGCCTTTTTGCCCGAAAATTATGAGAATTTCTGAAATTTTTCTTCAAAATACGAAAAATTTCTGCCTTTTAGCCTCAAAAAAAGGGAATTTCTGCATTTTCCCCCAATATTAGGGAAATTTCTGCATTTTACCTCTAAATAAGGGGAATTTCTGCATTTTACCTCAAAATAAGAAGAATTTCTGCCTTTTACCCCAAAATATGGGGAATTTCTGCCTTTTTGTTCCAAAATAAAGAAAATTTCTTCAATTTTGTACCATAATAAAAGAAATTTCTCCTTTTTGCCCCAATATTATGATAATTTCTGACTTTTCACCCTGAAATAAATGAAATTTCTGCAATTTTGCCTGAAAATAAGGGAAATTTGTGCTTTTTTGCCCCAAAATAAAAGGAATTTCTGCCTTTTGCCCCAAAATATGGGGAATTTCAGCATTTTACCTCAAAATAAGGGGAATTTCTGCCTTATTGCCCT
The DNA here is from genome assembly GCF_963924665.1 of Micromys minutus. Taxonomy (NCBI): domain Eukaryota; kingdom Metazoa; phylum Chordata; class Mammalia; order Rodentia; family Muridae; genus Micromys; species Micromys minutus. Next base: position 2,119,582 of record NW_027667727.1, read on the forward strand.
GGAATATGTGAAATTTCTGCAATTTTGCACCAAAATAAAGGGAATTTCTGTTTTTTGCCTACAAATAAGGGAAATTTCTGCCATTTTGCCCTAAAATAAGGGGAATTTCTGCCATTTGCTTTCAAAATAAGGAGAATTTCTGCCATTTTGCCACAAATTAAAGAAAATTACTGCATGTTTTACCCCAAAATTAGGTGAATATCTGCAATTTTGCTCCAAAATACGAGGATTTTCTGCCTTTTTCGCCGAAAATAAGAGGAATTTCTGCCATTTTGCCGCGAAATAAGTGAAATTTCTGCAGTTTTACTCCAAAATAAGGGGAATTTGTGCCTTTTTGCCCCAAAATTAGGGGAATTTTTGCAATTTTGCTCCAAAATATGGGGAATTTCTGCCTTTTTGCCCGAAAATAAAGGGAAAGTATATCTTTTTGCCATAAAAAAGGAAAATTTCTTCACTTTTGCCCCAAAATAAGAGGATTTTCCGACTTTTTGACTCAAAATAAGTGCAATTTCTGCCTTTTCCCCAAAAATAAATGGAATTTCTGTCTTTTTGCCCCAAAATAAGGGAAATTTCACTTTTTGCCCTGAAATAAGTGAAATTTCTAAAATTTTTCTTCAAAATAAGGGAAATGTGTGCTTTTTGCCCCAAAATAAAAGGAATTTCTGCCTTTTTGCCACAAAATAAGGGGAATTTCAGCCTTTTTTCATCAAATTAAGAGGAATTTCGACTTTTTACCCTGAAATAAATGAAATTTCTGCAATTTTTCCCGAAAATAAGGGAAATTTGTGCCTTTTTGCCACAAAATAACGGGAATTTCTGCCTTTTGCCCCAAAATATGGGGAATTTCAGAATTTTACCTCAAAATAAGGGGAATTTCTGCCTCTTTGCCTTGAAATATGTGAAATTTCTGCAATTTTACCCCAAAATAAGGTGAATTTATGCCTTTTTGCCCCAAAATAATGGGAATTTCTGCTTTTTTGCCCCAAAATAAGAAAAATTTTTGCTTTTTTTTGAAATAAGTGAAATTTCTGCAATTTTGCCCTAAAATAAGGGAAATTTCTGCAATTTTTCCCCATAATAAAGCAAATTTCTGCAATTTTGCAGCAAAATAAGGGGAATTTCTGTTTTTTGCCTTCAAATAACGCAAATTTCTGCAATTTTGCCCAAAAATAAGGGGAATTTCTGTTTTTTGCCCCCAAATAAGGGAAATTTCTGCAATTTTGCCCTAAAATAAGAGGATTTTCTGCCATTTGCCCCAAAATAAGGGGAATTTCTGTTTTTTGCCCCCAAATAAGGAAAATTTCTGCAATTTTGCCCTAAAATAAGAGAAATTTCTGCAATTTTTTCCATAATAAAGCAAATATCTGCAATTTTGCTGTAAAATAAGGGAAATTTCTGCAATTTTTCCCCATAATAAAGGAAATTTCTGAAATTTTGCCCCAAAATATGGGGAATTTCAGCATTTTACCTCAAAATAAGGGGAATTTCTTCCTTATTGCCCTGAAATATGTGAAATTTCTGCAATTTTGCCCCAAAATAACGGTAATTTCTGTTTTTTGCCCCCAAATAAGGGAAATTTCTGCAATTTTGCCCTAAAATAAGGGAAATTTCTGCCATTTGCCCCAAAATAATGGGAATTTCTGCCTTTTTGCCACAAAATAAAGAAAATTACTGCATGTTTTACCCCAAAATTAGGTGAATTTCTACAATTTTGCTCCAAAATACGAGGATTTTCTGCCTTTTTCGCCGAAAATAAGAGGAATTTCTGCCATTTTGCCGTGAAATAAGTGAAATTTCTGCTGTTTTTCTCCAAAATAAAAGGAATTTCTGCCTTTATGCCCTAAAATTAGGGGAATTTCTGCAATTTTGCTCCAAAATACGGGGAATTTCTGCCTTTTTGCCCGAAAATAAAGGAAATGTATACCTTTTTGCCATAAAAAAAAGAAATTTCTCAATTTTTGCCCCAAAAGAAGGGGATTTTCCATTTTTTTGACTCATAATAAGTGCAATTTCTGCCTTTTCCCCAAAAATACACGGATTTTCTGTCATTTTGCCCCATAATAAGGGGAATTTCTGACTTTTTGCCCTGAAATAAGTTTAATTTCTAAAATTTTACCCCAAAATAAGGGAAATGTTTGCTTTTTGCCTCAAAATAAGGAGAATTTCTGCCTTTTTGCCCCCAAATAAGGGGAATTTCAGCCTTTTTACTTCAAAATAAGGGGAATTTCTGCCTTTTTGCCCCAAAATAAGAAAAATTTCTGTAATTTTGTACGAAAATAAAAGTAATTTCTGCTTTTTGCCCCAAAATAAAAGAAATTTCTGCCTTTTTTCTTTGAAATAAGTGAAATGTTCGTAATTTTGGCCCAAAATAAGGGAAATTTCTGCAATTTTGCTTCAAAGTAAAGGAAATTTCTGCAATTTTGCCCCAAATAAGGGGAATTTCTGACTTTTTGCACCCGAAAAAAGGAGATTTTCTGTCTTTTTGCCCCAAAATAAGGAGAATTTCAGCCTTTTTGCCCGAAAATTATGAGAATTTCTGCAATTTTTCTTCAAAATATGGAAAATTCCTGCCCTTTACCCCCAAATAAAGAGAATTTCTGCATTTTCCCTAATATTAGGGGAATTTCTGCATTTTACCTCTAAATAAGGGGAATTTCTGCATTTTACTTCAAAATAAGAAGAATTTCTGCCTTTTACCGCAAATTATGGGGAATTTCTGACTTTTTGTTCCAAAATAAAGAAAATTTCTTCAATTTTGTAGCATAATAAAAGAAATTTCTACTTTTTGCCCCGAAATAAGAGGAATTTCTGACTTTTTACAATGAAATAAATGAAATTTGTGCAATTTTGCCCTAAAATAAGGGAAATTTGTGCCTTTTTGCCCCAAAATTATGGGAATTTCTGCCTTTTGCCCCAAATATGGGGAATTTCAGCATTTTACCTCATAATAAGGGGAATTTCTGCCTTTTTGCCCTGAAATATATGAAATTTCTGCAATTTTACCTCAAAATAAAGTGAATTTCTGCTTTTTTGCCCCAAAATAATTGGAATTTCTGCCTTTTTGCCCCAATATAAGAAAAATTTTTGCTTTTTTTTCTGAAATAATGAAATTTCTGTAATTTTGCCCTAAAATAAAAGAAAGTTCTGCAATTTTTCCCCATAATAAAGAAAATTTCTGAAATTTTGCCGCAAAGTAAAGAAAATTTTAGCAATTTTCCCCCAATAAGGGGAATTTCTGTCTTTTTGCCCTAAAATTGGGGGAATTTCTGCAATTTTGCTCCAAAATACGTGGAATTTCTTCATTTTGGCCAAAAATAAAGGGAATGTATACCTTTTCGCCATAAAAAAGGAAAATTTCTTCACTTTTGCTTCAAAATAAGGGCATTTTCCGCCTTTCGGACTAAAAATACGTGCAATTTCTGCCTTTTCCCCAAAAATAAACGGAATTTCTGTCTTTTTGCCCAAAAATAAGGGGAATTTCTGACTTTTTCCCTGAAAAAAGTGAAATTTCTAAATTTTTCCCCAAAATAAGGGAAATGTCTGCTTTTTGCCCCAAAATAAAGAGAATTTCTGCCTTTTTACCCCAAAATAGGGGGAATTTCAGCTTTTTTTCCTCAAAATAAGGGGAATTTCTGCCTTTTGCCCCAAAATATGGGGAATTTCTGTCTTTTTAACCCCAAAATAAGAAAAATTTCTGCAATTTTGTACCAAAATAAAAGAAATTTCTGCATTTTTGCCCCAAAATAAGAGAAATTTCTGCCTTATTTCCCTGAAATAAGTGAAATTTCTGCAATTTTGCCCCAAATTAATGGAAATTTCTGCAATTTTGCCCCAAAACAAGGGAAATTTCTGCAATTTTGCCCCACAGTAAAGGAAATTTCTGCAATTTTGCCCCAAAATAAGGAGAATTTCAGACTTTTTGCCCGAAAATTATGAAAATTTCTGCAATTTTCTTCAAAATACGGAAAATTTCTGCCTTTTAGCCGCAAAATAAAGGGAATTTCTGCATTTTTCCCAATATTAGGGAAATTTCTGCATTTTACCTCTAAATAAGGGGAATTTCTGCATTTTACTTCAAAATAAGAAGAATTTCTGCCTTTTACCGCAAATTATGGGGAATTTCTGCCTTTTTGTTCCAAAATAAAGAAAATTTCTTCAATTTTGTACCAAAATAAAAGAAATTTCTAGTTTTTGCCCCGAAATAAGGGGAATTTCTGACTTTTTACACTGAAATAAATGAAATTTGTGCAATTTTGCCCGAAAATAAGGGAAATTTGTGCCTTTTTGCCCCAAAATTATGGGAATTTCTGCCTTTTGCCCCAAATATGGGGAATTTCAGCATTTTACCTCATAATAAGGGGAATTTCTGCCTTTTTGCGCTGAAATATATGAAATTTCTGCAATTTTACCTCAAAATAAAGTGAATTTCTGCTTTTTTGCCCCAAAATAATTGGAATTTCTGCCTTTTTGCCCCAATATAAGAAAAATTTTTGCTTTTTTTTCTGAAATAATTGAAATTTCTGTAATTTTGCCCTAAAATAAAAGAAAGTTCTGCAATTTTTCCCCATAATAAAGAAAATTTCTGAAATTTTGCCGCAAAGTAAAGGAAATTTTTGCAATTTTCCCCCAATAAGGGGAATTTCTGCCTTTTTGCCCTAAAATTAGGGGAATTTCTGCAATTTTGCTCCAAAATACGTGGAATTTCTTCATTTTGCCCGAACATAAAGGGAATGTATACCTTTTCGCCATAAAAAAAGGGAAATTTCTTCACTTTTGCTTCAAAATAAGGGCATTTTCCGCATTTCTGACTAAAAATATGTTCAATTTCTGCCTTTTCCCCAAAAATAAACGGAATTTCTGTCTTTTTGCCCAAAATTAAGGGGAATTTCTGACTTTTTTCCCTGAAAAAAGTGAAATTTCTAAATTTTTCCCCAAAATAAGGGAAATGTCTGCTTTTTGCCCCAAAATAAGGGGAATTTCTACCTTTTTGCCCCAAAATAGGGGGAATTTCAGCCTTTTTTCCTCAAAATAAGGAGAATTTCTGCCTTTTGCCCCAAAATATGGGGAATTTCTGTCTTTTTACCCCAAAATAAGAAAAATTTCTGCAATTTTGTACCAAAATAAAAGAAATTTCTGCATTTTTGCCCCAAAATAAGAGAAATTTCTGCCTTATTTCCCTAAAATAAGTGAAATTTCTGCAATTTTGCCCCAAAATAAGGGAAATTTCTGCAATTTTGCCCCAAAACAAGGGAAATTTCTGCAATTTTGCCCCACAGTAAAGGAAATTTCTGCAATTTTGCCCCAAAATAAGGAGAATTTCAGCCTTTTTGCCCGAAAATTATGAAAATTTCTTCAATTTTTTTTCAAAATACGGAAAATTTCTGCCTTTTAGCCGCAAAATAAAGGGTATTTCTGCATTTTTCCCCAATATTAGGGAAATTTCTGCATTTTACCTCTAAATAAGGGGAATTTCTGCATTTTTCCTCAAAATAAGAAGAATTTCTGCCTTTTACCCCAAAATATGGTGAATTTCTGCCTTTTTGTTCCAAAATAAAGAAAATTTCTTCAATTTTGTACCATAATAATAGAAATTTCCTTTTTTTGCTTCAAAATAATTGGAATTTCTGACATTATACCTTGAAATAAATGAAATTTCTGCAATTTTGCCCGAAAATAGGGGAAATTTGTGCCTTTTTTGGCCCAAAATAAGGGGAATGTCTGCCTTTTGCCTCAAAATATGGGGAATTTCAGCATTTTACCTCAAAATAAGGGGAATTTCTGCTTTTTTGCAAAGAAATATGTGAAATTTCTGCAATTTTACCCCAAAATAAGGTGAATTTCTGCCTTTTTGCCCCAAAGTAATGGGAATTTCTGCTTTTTTGCCCCAAAATAAGAAAATTTTTGTTTTTTCTTCTGAAATAAGTTAAATTTCTGCACTTTTGCCCTAAAATAAGGGAATTTTCTGCAATTTTTCCCAAATAATAAAGCAAATTTCTGCAATTTTGCCGCAAAATAAGGGGAATTTCTGTTTTTTGCCCCCAAATAAAGCAAATTTCTGCAATTTTGCCCCGAAATAAGGGGAATTTCTGTTTTTTGTCCTCAAATAAGGGAAATTTCTGCAATTTTGCCCTAAAATAAAGGAAATTTCTGCCATTTGCCCCAAAATAATAGGAATTTCTGCCTATTTGCCACAAAATAAAGAAAATTACTGCATGTTTTACCCCAAAATTAGGTGAATTTCTGCAATTTTGCTCCAAAATACGAGGATTTTCTGCGTTTTTGGCCGAAAATAAAAGGAATTTCTGCCATCTTGCCGTGAAATAAGTGAAATTTCTACAGTATTACCCCAAAATAAGGGGAATTTCTGCGTTTTTGCCTCAAAATTAGGGGAATTTCGGCAATTTTGCTCCAAAATACGGGGAATTTCAGCCTTTTTTCCCGAAAATAAAAGGAATGTATATATTTTTGCCATAAAAAAGGGAAATTTCTTCACTTTTGCCCCAAAATAAAGCGATTTTCCGCCTTTTTGACTCAAAGTAAGTGCAATTTCTGCCTTTTCCCAAAAAATAAATGGAATTTCTGTCTTTTTGCCCCAAAATAGAAAGAATTTCTGACTTTTTGCCCTGAAATAAGTGAAATTTCTAAAATTATTCCCTAAAATAAAGGAAATGTCTGCTTTTTGCAACAAAATAAGGGGAATTTCAGCCTTTTTTCCTCAAAATAAGTGGAATTTCTGCCTTTTGCCCCAAAATATGGGAAATTTATGCTTTTGACCCAAATAAGAAAAATTTCTGAAATTTTGTATCAAAATAGAAGAAATTTCTGCCTTTTTGTTCCAAAATAAGAGAAATTTCTGCCTTTTTTCTCTGAAATAAGTAAAATTTCTGCAATTTTGCCCCAAAATAAGGGAAATTTCTGCAACTTGCCCCAAAGTAGAAAAAATTTCTGCAATTTTGCCTCAAATATGAGGAATTTCTAAATTTTGGCACCCGAAAAAAAAGAGATTTTCTGTCTTTTTGCCCCAAAATAAGGAGAATTTCAGCCTTTTTGCCCGAAAATTATGAGAATTTCTGCAATTTTTCTTCAAAATACAGAAAATTTCTGCCTTTTAGCCCCAAAATAAAAGGAATTTCTGCATTTTTCCCCAATATTAGGGGAATTTCTGCATTTTACCTCTAAATAAAAAGAATTTCTGCATGTTACCTCAAAATAAGAAGAATTTCTGCCTTTTACCCCAAAATATGGGGAATTTCTGCCTTTTTGTTCCAAAATAAAGAAAATTTCTTCAATTTTGTACCATAATAAAAGAAATTTCTCCTTTTTGCCCCAAAATTAGGGGAATTTCTGACGTTTTACCCTGAAATAAATGAAATTTCTGCAATTTTGCCCGAAAATAAGGGAAGTTTGTTCCTTTTTTGGCCCAAAATAAGGGGAATTTCTGCCTTTTGCACCAAAATATGGGGAATTTCAGCATTTTACCTCAAAATAAGGGGAATTTCTGTTTTTTGCAATGAAATATTTGAAATTTCTGCAATTTAACCCCAAAATAAGGTGAATTTCTGCCTTTTTGCCCCAAAATAATAAGAATTTCTGCCTTTATGCCCCAAAATAAGAAAAATTTTTGTTTTTTTTTCTGAAATAAGTGTAATTTCTGCACTTTTGCCCTAAAATAAGGGAATTTTCTGCAATTGTTCCCCAATAATAAAGCAAATTTCTTCAATTTTGCCGCAAAATAAGGTTAATTTTAGTTTTTTGCCCCCAAATAAAGCAAATTTCTGCAATTTTGCCCCAAAATAAGGGGAATATCTGTTTTTTGCCCCCAAGTAAGGAAAATTTCTGCTATTTTGCCCTAAAATAATGGGAATTTCTGCCATTTGCCCCAAAATAAGGGGAATTGTTGCCTATTTGCCACAAAATAAAGAAAATTACTGCATGTTCTGCCCCAAAATTAGGTGAATTTCTGCAATTTTGCTCCAAAATACGAGGATTTTCTGCGTTTTTCGCTGAAAATAAGGGGAATTTCTGCCATCTTGCCGCGAAATAAGTGAAATTTCTGCAGTTTTACCCTAAAATAAGGGGAATTTCTGCAATTTTGCTCCAAAATACGGGGAATTTCTGCCTTTTTGCCCGAATATAAAGGGAATGTATAACTTTTTGCCATAAAAAAGGAAAATTTCTTCACTTTTGCCCCAAAATAAGGCGATTTTCAGCCTTTTTGACTCAAAATAAGTGCAATTTCTGCCTTTTCCTCAAAAATAAACGGAATTTCTGTCTTTTTGCCTCAAAATAAGGGGAATTTCTGAATTTTTGCCTAGAAATAAGTGAAATTTCAAAAATTTTTCACCAAAATAAGGGAAATGTCTGCTTTTTGCCCCAAAATAAGGGAAATTTCTGCCTTTTTGCCCCAAAATAAAGGGAATTTCAGGTATTTTTTTCCTCCAATAAAGGGGAATTTCTGCCTTTTGCCACAAAATATGTGAAATTTCTGCAATTTTACCCCAAAATAAGGTGAATTTCTGCCTTTTTGCCCCAAAATAATTGGAATTTCTGCCTTTTTGCCCCAAAATAAGAAAAAATTTTTTTTTCTGAAATAAGTGAAATTTCTGTAATTTTGCCCTAAAATAAAAGAAATTTCTGCAATTTTTCACCATAATAAAGAAAATTTCTGCAATTTTGCCGCAAAGTAGAGGAAATTTCTGCAATTTTCCCCCAATAAGGGGAATTCCTGTCTTTTTGCCCCAAAATTAGAGGAATTTCTGCAATTTTGCTCCAAAATACGTGGAATTTCTGCATTTTGCCCGAAAATAAATGGAATGTATACCTTTTCGCCATAAAAAAGGGAAATTTCTTCACTTTTGCTTCAAAATAAGGGCATTTTCCGCCTTTTTGACTCAAAATAAGTGCAATTTCTGCCTTTTCCCCAAGAATAAACGGAATTTCTGACTTTTTGCCCCAAAATAAGGAGAATTTCTGACTTTTTGCCCTGAAATAAGTGAAATTTCTAAATTTTTCCCCAAAATAAGGGAAATGTCTGCTTTTTGCCCCAAAATAGGGGGAATTTCAGCCTTTTTTCCTCAAAATAAGGGGAATTTCTGCCTTTTGCCCCAAAATATGGGGAATTTCTGTCTTTTTGCTCCAAAATAAGAAAAATTTCTGCAATTTTGTACCAAAATAAAAGAAATTTCTGCCTTTTTGCCCCAAAATAAGAGAAATTTCTGCCTTATTTCCCTGAAATAAGTGAAATTTCTGCAATTTTGCCCCAAAACAAGGGAAATTTCTGCAATTTTGCCCCAAAACAAGGGAAATTTCTGCAATTTTGCCCCAAAATAAGGGTAATTTCTGCAATTTTGCCCCACAGTAAAGGAAATTTCTGCAATTTTGCCCCAAAATAAGGAGAATTTCAGCCTTTTTGCCCGAAAATTATGAAAATTTCTCCAATTTTTCTTCAAAATATGGAAAATTTCTGCTTTTTAGCCCCACAATAGAGGGAATTTCTGCATTTTTTCCCAATATTAGGGGAATTTCTGCATTTTACCTCTAAATAAGGAGAATTTCTGCATTTTTCCTCAAAATAAGAAGAATTTCTGCCTTTTACCCCAAAATATGGTGAATTTCTGCATTTTTGTTCCAAAATAAAGAAAATTTCTTTAATTTTGTACCATAATAAAAGAAATTTCTCCTTTTTGCCCCAAAATAAGGGGAATTTCTGACTTTATACCTTGAAATAAATGAAATTTCTGCAATTTTGCCCCAAAATAAGGGAAATTTGTGCCTTTTTTGGCCCAAAATAAGGGGAATTTCTGCCTTTTGCCCCAAAATATAAGGAATTTCAGCATTTTACCTCAAAATAAGGGGAATTTTTGCTTTTTTGCAATGAAATATGTGAAATTTCTGCAATTTAACCCCAAAATAAGGTGAATTTCTGGCTTTTTGCCTCAAAATAATGGGAATTTTTGCCTTTTTGCCCTAAAATAAGAAAAATTTTTGTTTTTTCTTCTGAAATAAGTTAAATTTCTGCACTTTTGCCCTAAAATAAGGGAATTTTCTGCAATATTTCACAAATAATAAAGCAAATTTCTGCAATTTTGCCGCAAAATAAGGGGAATTTTTGTTTTTTGCCCCCAAATAAAGCAAATTTCTGCAATTTTGCCCCAAAATAATGGGAATTTCTGTTTTTTGCCCCCAAATAATGGAAATTTCTGCAATTTTGCCCTAAAATAAAGGGAATTTCTGCCATTTGCCCCAAAATAAGGGGAATTTTTGCCTATTTGCCACAAAATAAAGAAAATTACTGCACGTTTTACCCCAAAATTAGGTGAATTTCTCCAATTATGCTCCAAAATACGAGGATTTTCTGCGTTTTTCGCCGAAAATAAGGGGAATTTCTGCCATCTTGCCGTGAAATAAGTGAAATTTTTGCAGGTTTACCCCAAAATAAAGGGAATTTCTGCGTTTTTGCCCCAAAATTAGGGGAATTTCTGCAATTTTGCTCCAAAATACGGGGAATTTCTGCCTTTTTGCCCGAAAATAAAGGGAATGTATACCTTTTTGCCAAAAAAAGGGAAATTTCTTCACTTTTGCCCCAAAATAAAGCGATTTTCTGCCTTTTTGACTCAAAATAAGTGCAATTTCTGCCTTTTCCCCAAAAATAAACGGAATTTCTGTCTTTTTGCCCCAAAATAAGGGGAAATTCTGACTTTTTGCCCTGAAATAAGTGAAATTTCTAAAATTTTTCCCCAAAATAAGGGAAATGTCTGCTTTTTGCCCCAAAATAAGAAGAATTTCTGCCTTTTTGCCCCAAAATAAGGGGAATTTCAGCCTTTTTTCCTCAAAATAAGTGGAATTTCTGCCTTTTGCCACAAAATATGGGAAATTTATGCCTTTTTGCCCCAAATTAAGAAAAATTTCTGCAATTTTGTACCAAAATAAAAGAAATTTCTGCCTTTTTGTTCCAAAATAAGAGAAATTTCTGCCTTTTTCCCTTAAAGAAGTGAAATTTCTGCAATTTTGCCCAAAAATAAGGGAAATTTCTGCAATTTTGCCCCAAAGTAGAGGAAATTTCTGCAATTTTGCCCCAAATAAGGGGAATTTTTGAATTTTGCACCCGAAAAAGGAGATTTTCTGTCTTTTTGCCCCCAAATAAGGAGAATTTCAGCATTTTTGCCCGAAAATTATGAGAATTTCTGCAATTTTTCTTAAAAATACGGAAAATTTCTGCCTTTTAGCCCCAAAATAAAGGGAATTTCTGCATTTTTCCCCAATATTAGGGGAATTTCTGCATTTTACCTCTAAATAAAAGGAATTTCTGCATGTTACCTCAAAACAAGAAGAATTTCTGCCTTTTACCCCAAAATATGGGGAATTTCTGCCTTTTTGTTCCAAAATAAAGAAAATTTCTTCAATTTTGTACCATAATAAAAGAAATTTCTCCTTTTTGCCCCAAAATAAGGGGAATTTCTGCCTTTTTACCCTGAAATAAATGAAATTTCTGCAATTTTGCCTGAAAATAAGGGAAATTTTGCCTTTTTTGCCTCCCAAAAAAGGGGAATTTCTGCCTTTTGTCCCAAAATATAGCTAATTTCAGCATTTTACCTCAAAATAAGGAAAATTTCTCCCTTTTTGCCCTGAAATATATGAAATTTTTTCAATTTTTCCCCAAAATAAGGTGAATTTCTGCCTTTATGCCCCAAAATAAGGGTAATTTCTGCCTTTTTGCCCCAAAATAAGGGGAATTTCAGCATTTTTTCCTCAAAATAAGGGGAATTTCTGCCTTTTGCCCCAAAATATGGGGAATTTCTGCCTTTTTGCCCCAAAATAAGAGAAATTTTGCCTTTTTTCCCTGAAATAAGTGAAATTTCTGCAATTTTGCCCCAAAATAAGGGAAATTTCTGCAATTTTGCCCCAAAGTAAAGGAAATTTCTGCAGATTTGCCCCAAATAAGGGGAATTTCTGAATTTTTGCCCCAAAATTAGGGGAATTTTTGCAACTTTGCTCCAAATACGGGGAATTTCTGCCTTTTTGCCCGAAAATAAAGGGAATGTATACCTTTTTGCCATAAAAAAGGGAAATTTCTTCACTTTTGCCCCAAAATAAGGGGATTTTCGGACTTTTTGACTCAAAATAAGTGCAATTTCTGCCTTTTCCCCAAAAATAAATGGAATTTCTGCGTTTTTGCCCCAAAATAAGGGGAATTTCTGACTTTTTTCCCTGAAATAAGTGAAATTTCTCTAATTTTTCCCCAAAATAAGGGAAATGTCTGCTTTTTGCCCCAAAATAAAGGGAATTTCTGCCTTTTTGCCCCAAAATAGGGGGAATTTCAGCATTTTTTCTTCAAAATAAGGGGAATTTCTGCCTTTTGCCCCAAAATATGGGGAATTTCTGTCTTTTTGCTCCAAAATAAGAAAAATTTCTGCAATTTTGTACCAAGATAAAAAAAATTTCTGCCTTTTTGCCCCAAAATAAGAGAAATTTCTGCCTTATTTCCCTGAAATAAGTGAAATTTCTGCAATTTTGCCCCAAAACAAGGGAAATTTCTGCAATTTTGCCCCAAAATAAGGGTAATTTCTGCAATTTTGCCCCACAGTAAAGGAAATTTCTGCAATTTTGCCCCAAAATAAGGAGAATTTCAGCCTTTTTGCCCGAAAATTATGAAAATTTCTGCAATTTTTCTTCAAAATACGGAAAATTTTTGCCTTTTATCCCCAAAATAAAGGGGATTTCTGCATTTTTCCCAATATTAGGGGAATTTCTGCATTTTACCTCTAAATAAGGAGAATTTCTGCATTTTTCCTCAAAATAAGAAGAATTTCTGCCGTTTACCCCAAATTATGGTGAATTTCTGCCTTTTTGTTCCAAAATAAAGAAAATTTCTTTAATTTTGTACCATAATAAAAGAAATTTCTCCTTTTTGCCCCAAAATAAGGGGAATTTCTGACTTTATACCTTGAAATAAATGAAATTTCTGCAATTTTGCCCCAAAATAAGGGAAATTTGTGCCTTTTTTGGCCCAAAATATGGGGAATTTCTGCCTTTTGCCCCAAAATATAAGGAATTTCAGCATTTTACCTCAAAATAAGGGGAATTTCTGCTTTTTTGCAATGAAATATGTGAAATTTCTGCAATTTAACGCCAAAATAAGGTGAATTTCTGGCTTTTTGCCCTAAAATAATGGGAATTTTTGCCTTTTTGCCCTAAAATAAGAAAAATTTTTGTTTCTTCTTCTGAAATAAGTTAAATTTCTGCAATTTTGCCCTAAAATAAGGGAATTTTCTGCAATATTTCACAAATAATAAAGCAAATTTCTGCAATTTTGCCGCAAAATAAGGGGAATTTTTTTTTTGCCCCCAAATAAAGCAAATTTCTGCAATTTTGCCGCAAAATAAGGGGAATTTTTGTTTTTTGCCCCCAAATAAAGCAAATTTCTTCAATTTTGCCCCAAAATAAGGGGAATTTCTGTTTTTTGCCCCCAAATAATGGAAATTTCTGCAATTTTGCCCTAAAATAAAGGGAATTTCTGCCATTTGCCCCAAAATAAGGGGAATTTTTGCCGATTTGCCACAAAATAAAGAAAATTACTGCATGTTTTACCCCAAAATTAGGTGAATTTCTCCAATTTTGCTCCAAAATACGAGGATTTTCTGCGTTTTTTGCCAAAAATAAGGGGAATTTCTGCCATCTTGCCGCGAAATAAGTGAAATTTCTGCAGTTTTACCCCAAAATAAAGGGAATTTCTGCGTTTTTGCCCCAAAATTAGGGGAATTTCTGCAATTTTGCTCCAAAATACGGGGAATTTCTGCCTTTTTGCCCGAAAATAAAGGGAATGTATAACTTTTTGCCAAAAAAAAGGGAAATTTCTTCACTTTTGCCCCAAAATAAAGCGATTTTCTGCCTTTTTGACTCAAAATAAGTGCAATTTCTGCCTTTTCCCCAAAAATAAACGGAATTTCTGTCTTTTTGCCCCAAAATAAGGGGAAATTCTGACTTTTTGCCCTGAAATAAGTGAAATTTCTAAAATTTTTCCCCAAAATAAGGGAAATGTTTGCTTTTTGCCCCAAAATAAGAAGAATTTCTGCCTTTTTGCCCCAAAATAAGGGGAATTTCAGCCTTTTTTCCTCAAAATACGTGGAATTTCTGCCTTTTGCCCCAAAATATGGGAAATTTATGCCTTTTTGCCCCAAAATAATAAAAATTTCTGCAATTTTGTACCAAAATAAAAGAAATTTCTGCCTTTTTGTTCCAAAATAAGAGAAATTTCTGCCTTTTTTCCCTTAAATAAGTGAAATTTCTGCTATTTTGCCCAAAAATAAGGGAAATTTCTGCAATTTTGCCCCAAAGTAGATGAAATTTCTGCAATTTTGCCCCAAATAAGGGGAATTTTTGAATTTTGCACCCGAAAAAGGAGATTTTCTGTCTTTTTGCCCCCAAATAAGGAGAATTTCAGCCTTTTTGCCCGAAAATTATGAGAATTTCTGAAATTTTTCTTCAAAATACAGAAAATTTCTGCCTTTTAGCCCCAAAATAAAGGGAATTTCTGCATTTTTCCCCAATATTAGGGGAATTTCTGCATTTTACCTTTAAATAAAAGGAATTTCTGCATGTTACCTCAAAACAAGAAGAATTTCTGCCTTTTACCCCAAAATATGGGGAATTTCTGCCTTTTTGTTCCAAAATAAAGAAAATTTCTTCAATTTTGTACCATAATAAAAGAAATTTCTCCTTTTTGCCCCAATATAAGGGGAATTTCTGACTTTTTACCCTGAAATAAATGAAATTTCTGCAATTTTGCCTGAAAATAAGGGAAATTTTGCCTTTTTTGCCCCCAAAAAAAGGGGAATTTCTGCCTTTTGTCCCAAAATATAGCTAATTTCAGCATTTTACCTCAAAATAAATAAAATTTCTCCCTTTTTGTCCTGAAATATATGAAATTTTTTCAATTTTTCCCCAAAATAAGGTGAATTTCTGCCTTTATGCCCCAAAATAAGGGTAATTTCTGCCTTTTTGCCCCAAAATAAGGGGAATTTCTGTTTTTTGCCCCCAAATAAGGAAAATTTCTGCAATTTTGCCCTAAAATAAGAGAAATTTCTGCAATTTTTTCCATAATAAAGCAAATATCTGCAATTTTGCTGTAAAATAAGGGAAATTTCTGCAATTTTCCCCATAATAAAGGAAATTTCTGAAATTTTGCCCCAAAATATGGGGAATTTCAGCATTTTACCTCAAAATAAGGGGAATTTCTTCCTTATTGCCCTGAAATATGTGAAATTTCTGCAATTTTGCCCCAAAATAACGGTAATTTCTGTTTTTTGCCCCCAAATAAGGGAAATTTCTGCAATTTTGCCCTAAAATAAGGGAAATTTCTGCCATTTGCCTCAAAATAATGGGAATTTCTGCCTTTTTGCCACAAAATAAAGAAAATTACTGCATGTTTTACCCCAAAATTAGGTGAATTTCTACAATTTTGCTCCAAAATACGAGGATTTTCTGCCTTTTTCGCCGAAAATAAGAGGAATTTCTGCCATTTTGCCGTGAAATAAGTGAAATTTCTGCTGTTTTTCTCCAAAATAAAAGGAATTTCTGCCTTTATGCCCTAAAATTAGGGGAATTTCTGCAATTTTGCTCCAAAATACGGGGAATTTCTGCCTTTTTGCCCGAAAATAAAGGAAATGTATACCTTTTTGCCATAAAAAAAAAGAAATTTCTCAATATTTGCCCCAAAAGAAGGGGATTTTCCATTTTTTTGACTCATAATAAGTGCAATTTCTGCCTTTTCCCCAAAAATACACGGATTTTCTGTCATTTTGCCCCATAATAAGGGGAATTTCTGACTTTTTGCCCTGAAATAAGTTTAATTTCTAAAATTTTACCCCAAAATAAGGGAAATGTTTGCTTTTTGCCTCAAAATAAGGAGAATTTCTGCCTTTTTGCCCCCAAATAAGGGGAATTTCAGCCTTTTTACTTCAAAATAAGGGGAATTTCTGCCTTTTTGCCCCAAAATAAGAAAAATTTCTGTAATTTTGTACGAAAATAAAAGTAATTTCTGCTTTTTGCCCCAAAATAAAAGAAATTTCTGCCTTTTTTCTTTGAAATAAGTGAAATGTTCGTAATTTTGGCCCAAAATAAGGGAAATTTCTGCAATTTTGCTTCAAAGTAAAGGAAATTTCTGCAATTTTGCCCCAAATAAGGGGAATTTCTGACTTTTTGCACCCGAAAAAAGGAGATTTTCTGTCTTTTTGCCCCAAAATAAGGAGAATTTCAGCCTTTTTGCCCAAAAATTATGAGAATTTCTGCAATTTTTCTTCAAAATATGGAAAATTCCTGCCCTTTACCCCCAAATAAAGAGAATTTCTGCATTTTCCCTAATATTAGGGGAATTTCTGCATTTTACCTCTAAATAAGGGGAATTTCTGCATTTTACTTCAAAATAAGAAGAATTTCTGCCTTTTACCGCAAATTATGGGGAATTTCTGACTTTTTGTTCCAAAATAAAGAAAATTTCTTCAATTTTGTACCATAATAAAAGAAATTTCTACTTTTTGCCCCGAAATAAGAGGAATTTCTGACTTTTTACAATGAAATAAATGAAATTTGTGCAATTTTGCCTAAAAATAAGGGAAATTTGTGCCTTTTTGCCCCAAAATTATGGGAATTTCTGCCTTTTGCCCCAAATATGGGGAATTTCAGCATTTTACCTCATAATAAGGGGAATTTCTGCCTTTTTGCCCTGAAATATATGAAATTTCTGCAATTTTACCTCAAAATAAAGTGAATTTCTGCTTTTTTGCCCCAAAATAATTGGAATTTCTGCCTTTTTGCCCCAATATAAGAAAAATTTTTGCTTTTTTTTCTGAAATTATGAAATTTCTGTAATTTTGCCCTAAAATAAAAGAAAGTTCTGCAATTTTTCCCCATAATAAAGAAAATTTCTGAAATTTTGCCGCAAAGTAAAGAAAATTTTAGCAATTTTCCCCCAATAAGGGGAATTTCTGTCTTTTTGCCCTAAAATTGGGGGAATTTCTGCAATTTTGCTCCAAAATACGTGGAATTTCTTCATTTTGGCCAAAAATAAAGGGAATGTATACCTTTTCGCCATAAAAAAGGAAAATTTCTTCACTTTTGCTTCAAAATAAGGGCATTTTCCGCCTTTCGGACTAAAAATACGTGCAATTTCTGCCTTTTCCCCAAAAATAAACGGAATTTCTGTCTTTTTGCCCAAAAATAAGGGGAATTTCTGACTTTTTCCCTGAAAAAGTGAAATTTCTAAATTTTTCCCCAAAATAAGGGAAATGTCTGCTTTTTGCCCCAAAATAAAGAGAATTTCTGCCTTTTTGCCCCAAAATAGGGGGAATTTCAGCTTTTTTTTCCTCAAAATAAGGGGAATTTCTGCCTTTTGCCCCAAAATATGGGGAATTTCTGTCTTTTTAACCCCCAAATAAGAAAAATTTCTGCAATTTTGTACCAAAATAAAAGAAATTTCTGCATTTTTGCCCCAAAATAAGAGAAATTTCTGCCTTATTTCCCTGAAATAAGTGAAATTTCTGCAATTTTGCCCCAAAATAATGGAAATTTCTGCAATTTTGCCCCAAAACAAGGGAAATTTCTGCAATTTTGCCCCACAGTAAAGGAAATTTCTGCAATTTTGCCCCAAAATAAGGAGAATTTCAGACTTTTTGCCCGAAAATTATGAAAATTTCTGCAATTTTCTTCAAAATACGGAAAATTTCTGCCTTTTAGCCGCAAAATAAAGGGAATTTCTGCATTTTTCCCAATATTAGGGAAATTTCTGCATTTTACCTCTAAATAAGTGGAATTTCTGCATTTTACTTCAAAATAAGAAGAATTTCTGCCTTTTACCGCAAATTATGGGGAATTTCTGCCTTTTTGTTCCAAAATAAAGAAAATTTCTTCAATTTTGTACCAAAATAAAAGAAATTTCTACTTTTTGCCCCGAAATAAGAGGAATTTCTGACTTTTTACACTGAAATAAATGAAATTTGTGCAATTTTGCCCGAAAATAAGGGAAATTTGTTCCTTTTTGCCCCAAAATTATGGGAATTTCTGCCTTTTGCCCCAAATATGGGGAATTTCAGCATTTTACCTCATAATAAGGGGAATTTCTGCCTTTTTGCACTGAAATATATGAAATTCCTGCAATTTTACCTCAAAATAAAGTGAATTTCTGCTTTTTTGCCCCAAAATAATTGGAATTTCTGCCTTTTTGCCCCAATATAAGAAAAATTTTTGCTTTTTTTTCTGAAATAATTGAAATTTCTGTAATTTTGCCCTAAAATAAAAGAAAGTTCTGCAATTTTTCCCCATAATAAAGAAAATTTCTGAAATTTTGCCGCAAAGTAAAGGAAATTTTTGCAATTTTCCCCCAATAAGGGGAATTTCTGCCTTTTTGCCCTAAAATTAGGGGAATTTCTGCAATTTTGCTCCAAAATACGTGGAATTTCTTCATTTTGCCCGAACATAAAGGGAATGTATACCTTTTCGCCATAAAAAAAGGGAAATTTCTTCACTTTTGCTTCAAAATCAGGGCATTTTCCGCATTTCTGACTAAAAATATGTGCAATTTCTGCCTTTTCCCCAAAAATAAACGGAATTTCTGTCTTTTTGCCCAAAATTAAGGGGAATTTCTGAATTTTTCCCTGAAAAAAGTGAAATTTCTAAATTTTTCCCCAAAATAAGGGAAATGTCTGCTTTTTGCCCCAAAATAAGGGGAATTTCTACCTTTTTGCCCCAAAATAGGGGGAATTTCAGCCTTTTTTCCTCAAAATAAGGAGAATTTCTGCCTTTTGCCCCAAAATATGGGGAATTTCTGTCTTTTTACCCCAAAATAAGAAAAATTTCTGCAATTTTGTACCAAAATAAAAGAAATTTCTGCCTTTTTGTTCCAAAATAAGAGAAATTTCTGCCTTTTTCCCTTAAAGAAGTGAAATTTCTGCAATTTTGCCCAAAAATAAGGGAAATTTCTGCAATTTTGCCCCAAAGTAGAGGAAATTTCTGCAATTTTGCCCCAAATAAGGGGAATTTTTGAATTTTGCACCCGAAAAAGGAGATTTTCTGTCTTTTTGCCCCCAAATAAGGAGAATTTCAGCATTTTTGCCCGAAAATTATGAGAATTTCTGCAATTTTTCTTAAAAATACGGAAAATTTCTGCCTTTTAGCCCCAAAATAAAGGGAATTTCTGCATTTTTCCCCAATATTAGGGGAATTTCTGCATTTTACCTCTAAATAAAAGGAATTTCTGCATGTTACCTCAAAACAAGAAGAATTTCTGCCTTTTACCCCAAAATATGGGGAATTTCTGCCTTTTTGTTCCAAAATAAAGAAAATTTCTTCAATTTTGTACCATAATAAAAGAAATTTCTCCTTTTTGCCCCAAAATAAGGGGAATTTCTGACTTTTTACCCTGAAATAAATGAAATTTCTGCAATTTTGCCTGAAAATAAGGGAAATTTTGCCTTTTTTGCCTCCCAAAAAAGGGGAATTTCTGCCTTTTGTCCCAAAATATAGCTAATTTCAGCATTTTACCTCAAAATAAGGAAAATTTCTCCCTTTTTGCCCTGAAATATATGAAATTTTTTCAATTTTTCCCCAAAATAAGGTGAATTTCTGCCTTTATGCCCCAAAATAAGGGTAATTTCTGCCTTTTTGCCCCAAAATAAGGGGAATTTCAGCATTTTTTCCTCAAAATAAGGGGAATTTCTGCCTTTTGCCCCAAAATATGGGGAATTTCTGCCTTTTTGCCCCAAAATAAGAGAAATTTTGCCTTTTTTCCCTGAAATAAGTGAAATTTCTGCAATTTTGCCCCAAAATAAGGGAAATTTCTGCAATTTTGCCCCAAAGTAAAGGAAATTTCTGCAGATTTGCCCCAAATAAGGGGAATTTCTGACTTTTTGCCCCAAAATTAGGGGAATTTTTGCAACTTTGCTCCAAATACGGGGAATTTCTGCCTTTTTGCCCGAAAATAAAGGGAATGTATACCTTTTTGCCATAAAAAAGGGAAATTTCTTCACTTTTGCCCCAAAATAAGGGGATTTTCGGACTTTTTGACTCAAAATAAGTGCAATTTCTGCCTTTTCCCCAAAAATAAATGGAATTTCTGCGTTTTTGCCCCAAAATAAGGGGAATTTCTGACTTTTTTCCCTGAAATAAGTGAAATTTCTCTAATTTTTCCCCAAAATAAGGGAAATGTCTGCTTTTTGCCCCAAAATAAAGGGAATTTCTGCCTTTTTGCCCCAAAATAGGGGGAATTTCAGCATTTTTTCTTCAAAATAAGGGGAATTTCTGCCTTTTGCCCCAAAATATGGGGAATTTCTGTCTTTTTGCTCCAAAATAAGAAAAATTTCTGCAATTTTGTACCAAGATAAAAAAAATTTCTGCCTTTTTGCCCCAAAATAAGAGAAATTTCTGCCTTATTTCCCTGAAATAAGTGAAATTTCTGCAATTTTGCCCCAAAACAAGGGAAATTTCTGCAATTTTGCCCCAAAATAAGGGTAATTTCTGCAATTTTGCCCCACAGTAAAGGAAATTTCTGCAATTTTGCCCCAAAATAAGGAGAATTTCAGCCTTTTTGCCCGAAAATTATGAAAATTTCTGCAATTTTTCTTCAAAATACGGAAAATTTTTGCCTTTTATCCCCAAAATAAAGGGGATTTCTGCATTTTTCCCAATATTAGGGGAATTTCTGCATTTTACCTCTAAATAAGGAGAATTTCTGCATTTTTCCTCAAAATAAGAAGAATTTCTGCCTTTTACCCCAAAATATGGTGAATTTCTGCCTTTTTGTTCCAAAATAAAGAAAATTTCTTTAATTTTGTACCATAATAAAAGAAATTTCTCCTTTTTGCCCCAAAATAAGGGGAATTTCTGACTTTATACCTTGAAATAAATGAAATTTCTGCAATTTTGCCCCAAAATAAGGGAAATTTGTGCCTTTTTTGGCCCAAAATAAGGGGAATTTCTGCCTTTTGCCCCAAAATATAAGGAATTTCAGCATTTTACCTCAAAATAAGGGGAATTTCTGCTTTTTTGCAATGAAATATGTGAAATTTCTGCAATTTAACCCCAAAATAAGGTAAATTTCTGGCTTTTTGCCTCAAAATAATGGGAATTTTTGCCTTTTTGCCCTAAAATAAAAAAAATTTTTGTTTTTTCTTCTGAAATAAGTTAAATTTCTGCACTTTTGGCCTAAAATAAGGGAATTTTCTGCAATATTTCACAAATAATAAAGCAAATTTCTGCAATTTTGCCGCAAAATAAGGGGAATTTTTGTTTTTTGCCCCCAAATAAAGCAAATTTCTGCAATTTTGCCCCAAAATAATGGGAATTTCTGTTTTTTGCCCCCAAATAATGGAAATTTCTGCAATTTTGCCCTAAAATAAAGGGAATTTCTGCCATTTGCCCCAAAATAAGGGGAATTTTTGCCTATTTGCCACAAAATAAAGAAAATTACTGCACGTTTTACCCCAAAATTAGGTGAATTTCTCCAATTATGCTCCAAAATACAAGGATTTTCTGCGTTTTTCGCCGAAAATAAGGGGAATTTCTGCCATCTTGCCGTGAAATAAGTGAAATTTTTGCAGGTTTACCCCAAAATAAAGGGAATTTCTGCGTTTTTGCCCCAAAATTAGGGGAATTTCTGCAATTTTGCTCCAAAATACGGGGAATTTCTGCATTTTTGCCCGAAAATAAAGGGAATGTATACCTTTTTGCCAAAAAAAATGGAAATTTCTTCACTTTTGCCCCAAAATAAAGCGATTTTCTGCCTTTTTGACTCAAAATAAGTGCAATTTCTGCCTTTTCCCCAAAAATAAACGGAATTTCTGTCTTTTTGCCCCAAAATAAGGGGAAATTCTGACTTTTTGCCCTGAAATAAGTGAAATTTCTAAAATTTTTCCCCAAAATAAGGGAAATGTCTGCTTTTTGCCCCAAAATAAGAAGAATTTCTGCCTTTTTGCCCCAAAATAAGGGGAATTTCAGCCTTTTTTCCTCAAAATAAGTGGAATTTCTGCCTTTTGCCACAAAATATGGGAAATTTATGCCTTTTTGCCCCAAATTAAGAAAAATTTCTGCAATTTTGTACCAAAATAAAAGAAATTTCTGCCTTTTTGTTCCAAAATAAGAGAAATTTCTGCCTTTTTCCCTTAAAGAAGTGAAATTTCTGCAATTTTGCCCAAAAATAAGGGAAATTTCTGCAATTTTGCCCCAAAGTAGAGGAAATTTCTGCAATTTTGCCCCAAATAAGGGGAATTTTTGAATTTTGCACCCGAAAAAGGAGATTTTCTGTCTTTTTGCCCCCAAATAAGGAGAATTTCAGCATTTTTGCCTGAAAATTATGAGAATTTCTGCAATTTTTCTTAAAAATACGGAAAATTTCTGCCTTTTAGCCCCAAAATAAAGGGAATTTCTGCATTTTTCCCCAATATTAGGGGAATTTCTGCATTTTACCTCTAAATAAAAGGAATTTCTGCATGTTACCTCAAAACAAGAAGAATTTCTGCCTTTTACCCCAAAATATGGGGAATTTCTGCCTTTTTGTTCCAAAATAAAGAAAATTTCTTCAATTTTGTACCATAATAAAAGAAATTTCTCCTTTTTGCCCCAAAATAAGGGGAATTTCTGACTTTTTACCCTGAAATAAATGAAATTTCTGCAATTTTGCCTGAAAATAAGGGAAATTTTGCCTTTTTTGCCTCCCAAAAAAGGGGAATTTCTGCCTTTTGTCCCAAAATATAGCTAATTTCAGCATTTTACCTCAAAATAAGGAAAATTTCTCCCTTTTTGCCCTGAAATATATGAAATTTTTTCAATTTTTCCCCAAAATAAGGTGAATTTCTGCCTTTATGCCCCAAAATAAGGGTAATTTCTGCCTTTTTGCCCCAAAATAAGGGGAATTTCAGCATTTTTTCCTCAAAATAAGGGGAATTTCTGCCTTTTGCCCCAAAATATGGGGAATTTCTGCCTTTTTGCCCCAAAATAAGAGAAATTTTGCCTTTTTTCCCTGAAATAAGTGAAATTTCTGCAATTTTGCCCCAAAATAAGGGAAATTTCTGCAATTTTGCCCCAAAGTAAAGGAAATTTCTGCAGATTTGCCCCAAATAAGGGGAATTTCTGACTTTTTGCCCCAAAATTAGGGGAATTTTTGCAACTTTGCTCCAAATACGGGGAATTTCTGCCTTTTTGCCCGAAAATAAAGGGAATGTATACCTTTTTGCCATAAAAAAGGGAAATTTCTTCACTTTTGCCCCAAAATAAGGGGATTTTCGGACTTTTTGACTCAAAATAAGTGCAATTTCTGCCTTTTCCCCAAAAATAAATGGAATTTCTGCGTTTTTGCCCCAAAATAAGGGGAATTTCTGACTTTTTTCCCTGAAATAAGTGAAATTTCTCTAATTTTTCCCCAAAATAAGGGAAATGTCTGCTTTTTGCCCCAAAATAAAGGGAATTTCTGCCTTTTTGCCCCAAAATAGGGGGAATTTCAGCATTTTTTCTTCAAAATAAGGGGAATTTCTGCCTTTTGCCCCAAAATATGGGGAATTTCTGTCTTTTTGCTCCAAAATAAGAAAAATTTCTGCAATTTTGTACCAAGATAAAAAAAATTTCTGCCTTTTTGCCCCAAAATAAGAGAAATTTCTGCCTTATTTCCCTGAAATAAGTGAAATTTCTGCAATTTTGCCCCAAAACAAGG
Source organism: Micromys minutus (assembly GCF_963924665.1). Taxonomy (NCBI): domain Eukaryota; kingdom Metazoa; phylum Chordata; class Mammalia; order Rodentia; family Muridae; genus Micromys; species Micromys minutus. Next base: position 2,143,274 of record NW_027667727.1, read on the forward strand.
GAAATTTCTGCAATTTTGCCCCAAAATAAGGGTAATTTCTGCAATTTTGCCCCACAGTAAAGGAAATTTCTGCAATTTTGCCCCAAAATAAGGAGAATTTCAGCCTTTTTGCCCGAAAATTATGAAAATTTCTGCAATTTTTCTTCAAAATACGGAAAATTTTTGCCTTTTATCCCCAAAATAAAGGGGATTTCTGCATTTTTCCCAATATTAGGGGAATTTCTGCATTTTACCTCTAAATAAGGAGAATTTCTGCATTTTTCCTCAAAATAAGAAGAATTTCTGCCTTTTACCCCAAAATATGGTGAATTTCTGCCTTTTTGTTCCAAAATAAAGAAAATTTCTTTAATTTTGTACCATAATAAAAGAAATTTCTCCTTTTTGCCCCAAAATAAGGGGAATTTCTGACTTTATACCTTGAAATAAATGAAATTTCTGCAATTTTGCCCCAAAATAAGGGAAATTTGTGCCTTTTTTGGCCCAAAATAAGGGGAATTTCTGCCTTTTGCCCCAAAATATAAGGAATTTCAGCATTTTACCTCAAAATAAGGGGAATTTCTGCTTTTTTGCAATGAAATATGTGAAATTTCTGCAATTTAACCCCAAAATAAGGTAAATTTCTGGCTTTTTGCCTCAAAATAATGGGAATTTTTGCCTTTTTGCCCTAAAATAAAAAAAATTTTTGTTTTTTCTTCTGAAATAAGTTAAATTTCTGCACTTTTGGCCTAAAATAAGGGAATTTTCTGCAATATTTCACAAATAATAAAGCAAATTTCTGCAATTTTGCCGCAAAATAAGGGGAATTTTTTTTTTGCCCCCAAATAAAGCAAATTTCTGCAATTTTGCCGCAAAATAAGGGGAATTTTTGTTTTTTGCCCCCAAATAAAGCAAATTTCTTCAATTTTGCCCCAAAATAAGGGGAATTTCTGTTTTTTGCCCCCAAATAATGGAAATTTCTGCAATTTTGCCCTAAAATAAAGGGAATTTCTGCCATTTGCCCCAAAATAAGGGGAATTTTTGCCGATTTGCCACAAAATAAAGAAAATTACTGCATGTTTTACCCCAAAATTAGGTGAATTTCTCCAATTTTGCTCCAAAATACGAGGATTTTCTGCGTTTTTCGCCAAAAATAAGGGGAATTTCTGCCATCTTGCCGCGAAATAAGTGAAATTTCTGCAGTTTTACCCCAAAATAAAGGGAATTTCTGCGTTTTTGCCCCAAAATTAGGGGAATTTCTGCAATTTTGCTCCAAAATACGGGGAATTTCTGCCTTTTTGCCCGAAAATAAAGGGAATGTATAACTTTTTGCCAAAAAAAAGGGAAATTTCTTCACTTTTGCCCCAAAATAAAGCGATTTTCTGCCTTTTTGACTCAAAATAAGTGCAATTTCTGCCTTTTCCCCAAAAATAAACGGAATTTCTGTCTTTTTGCCCCAAAATAAGGGGAAATTCTGACTTTTTGCCCTGAAATAAGTGAAATTTCTAAAATTTTTCCCCAAAATAAGGGAAATGTTTGCTTTTTGCCCCAAAATAAGAAGAATTTCTGCCTTTTTGCCCCAAAATAAGGGGAATTTCAGCCTTTTTTCCTCAAAATACGTGGAATTTCTGCCTTTTGCCCCAAAATATGGGAAATTTATGCCTTTTTGCCCCAAAATAATAAAAATTTCTGCAATTTTGTACCAAAATAAAAGAAATTTCTGCCTTTTTGTTCCAAAATAAGAGAAATTTCTGCCTTTTTTCCCTTAAATAAGTGAAATTTCTGCTATTTTGCCCAAAAATAAGGGAAATTTCTGCAATTTTGCCCCAAAGTAGATGAAATTTCTGCAATTTTGCCCCAAATAAGGGGAATTTTTGAATTTTGCACCCGAAAAAGGAGATTTTCTGTCTTTTTGCCCCCAAATAAGGAGAATTTCAGCCTTTTTGCCCGAAAATTATGAGAATTTCTGAAATTTTTCTTCAAAATACAGAAAATTTCTGCCTTTTAGCCCCAAAATAAAGGGAATTTCTGCATTTTTCCCCAATATTAGGGGAATTTCTGCATTTTACCTTTAAATAAAAGGAATTTCTGCATGTTACCTCAAAACAAGAAGAATTTCTGCCTTTTACCCCAAAATATGGGGAATTTCTGCCTTTTTGTTCCAAAATAAAGAAAATTTCTTCAATTTTGTACCATAATAAAAGAAATTTCTCCTTTTTGCCCCAATATAAGGGGAATTTCTGACTTTTTACCCTGAAATAAATGAAATTTCTGCAATTTTGCCTGAAAATAAGGGAAATTTTGCCTTTTTTGCCCCCAAAAAAAGGGGAATTTCTGCCTTTTGTCCCAAAATAAAGCTAATTTCAGCATTTTACCTCAAAATAAATAAAATTTCTCCCTTTTTGTCCTGAAATATATGAAATTTTTTCAATTTTTCCCCAAAATAAGGTGAATTTCTGCCTTTATGCCCCAAAATAAGGGTAATTTCTGCCTTTTTGCCCCAAAATAAGGGGAATTTCTGTTTTTTGCCCCCAAATAAGGAAAATTTCTGCAATTTTGCCCTAAAATAAGAGAAATTTCTGCAATTTTTTCCATAATAAAGCAAATATCTGCAATTTTGCTGTAAAATAAGGGAAATTTCTGCAATTTTTCCCCATAATAAAGGAAATTTCTGAAATTTTGCCCCAAAATATGGGGAATTTCAGCATTTTACCTCAAAATAAGGGGAATTTCTTCCTTATTGCCCTGAAATATGTGAAATTTCTGCAATTTTGCCCCAAAATAACGGTAATTTCTGTTTTTTGCCCCCAAATAAGGGAAATTTCTGCAATTTTGCCCTAAAATAAGGGAAATTTCTGCCATTTGCCTCAAAATAATGGGAATTTCTGCCTTTTTGCCACAAAATAAAGAAAATTACTGCATGTTTTACCCCAAAATTAGGTGAATTTCTACAATTTTGCTCCAAAATACGAGGATTTTCTGCCTTTTTCGCCGAAAATAAGAGGAATTTCTGCCATTTTGCCGTGAAATAAGTGAAATTTCTGCTGTTTTTCTCCAAAATAAAAGGAATTTCTGCCTTTATGCCCTAAAATTAGGGGAATTTCTGCAATTTTGCTCCAAAATACGGGGAATTTCTGCCTTTTTGCCCGAAAATAAAGGAAATGTATACCTTTTTGCCATAAAAAAAAAGAAATTTCTCAATATTTGCCCCAAAAGAAGGGGATTTTCCATTTTTTTGACTCATAATAAGTGCAATTTCTGCCTTTTCCCCAAAAATACACGGATTTTCTGTCATTTTGCCCCATAATAAGGGGAATTTCTGACTTTTTGCCCTGAAATAAGTTTAATTTCTAAAATTTTACCCCAAAATAAGGGAAATGTTTGCTTTTTGCCTCAAAATAAGGAGAATTTCTGCCTTTTTGCCCCCAAATAAGGGGAATTTCAGCCTTTTTACTTCAAAATAAGGGGAATTTCTGCCTTTTTGCCCCAAAATAAGAAAAATTTCTGTAATTTTGTACGAAAATAAAAGTAATTTCTGCTTTTTGCCCCAAAATAAAAGAAATTTCTGCCTTTTTTCTTTGAAATAAGTGAAATGTTCGTAATTTTGGCCCAAAATAAGGGAAATTTCTGCAATTTTGCTTCAAAGTAAAGGAAATTTCTGCAATTTTGCCCCAAATAAGGGGAATTTCTGACTTTTTGCACCCGAAAAAAGGAGATTTTCTGTCTTTTTGCCCCAAAATAAGGAGAATTTCAGCCTTTTTGCCCAAAAATTATGAGAATTTCTGCAATTTTTCTTTAAAATATGGAAAATTCCTGCCCTTTACCCCCAAATAAAGAGAATTTCTGCATTTTCCCTAATATTAGGGGAATTTCTGCATTTTACCTCTAAATAAGGGGAATTTCTGCATTTTACTTCAAAATAAGAAGAATTTCTGCCTTTTACCGCAAATTATGGGGAATTTCTGACTTTTTGTTCCAAAATAAAGAAAATTTCTTCAATTTTGTACCATAATAAAAGAAATTTCTACTTTTTGCCCCGAAATAAGAGGAATTTCTGACTTTTTACAATGAAATAAATGAAATTTGTGCAATTTTGCCCAAAAATAAGGGAAATTTGTGCCTTTTTGCCCCAAAATTATGGGAATTTCTGCCTTTTGCCCCAAATATGGGGAATTTCAGCATTTTACCTCATAATAAGGGGAATTTCTGCCTTTTTGCCCTGAAATATATGAAATTTCTGCAATTTTACCTCAAAATAAAGTGAATTTCTGCTTTTTTGCCCCAAAATAATTGGAATTTCTGACTTTTTGCCCCAATATAAGAAAAATTTTTGCTTTTTTTTCTGAAATTATGAAATTTCTGTAATTTTGCCCTAAAATAAAAGAAAGTTGTGCAATTTTTCCCCATAATAAAGAAAATTTCTGAAATTTTGCCGCAAAGTAAAGAAAATTTTAGCAATTTTCCCCCAATAAGGGGAATTTCTGTCTTTTTGCCCTAAAATTGGGGGAATTTCTGCAATTTTGCTCCAAAATACGTGGAATTTCTTCATTTTGGCCGAAAATAAAGGGAATGTATACCTTTTCGCCATAAAAAAGGAAAATTTCTTCACTTTTGCTTCAAAATAAGGGCATTTTCTGCCTTTCTGACTAAAAATACGTGCAATTTCTGCCTTTTCCCCAAAAATAAACGGAATTTCTGTCTTTTTGCCCAAAAATAAGGGGAATTTCTGACTTTTTCCCTGAAAAAGTGAAATTTCTAAATTTTTCCCCAAAATAAGGGAAATGTCTGCTTTTTGCCCCAAAATAAAGAGAATTTCTGCCTTTTTGCCCCAAAATAGGGGGAATTTCAGCTTTTTTTTCCTCAAAATAAGGGGAATTTCTGCCTTTTGCCCCAAAATATGGGGAATTTCTGTCTTTTTAATCCCCAAATAAGAAAAATTTCTGCAATTTTGTACCAAAATAAAAGAAATTTCTGCATTTTTGCCCCAAAATAAGAGAAATTTCTGCCTTATTTCCCTGAAATAAGTGAAATTTCTGCAATTTTGCCCCAAAATAATGGAAATTTCTGCAATTTTGCCCCAAAACAAGGGAAATTTCTGCAATTTTGCCCCACAGTAAAGGAAATTTCTGCAATTTTGCCCCAAAATAAGGAGAATTTCAGACTTTTTGCCCGAAAATTATGAAAATTTCTGCAATTTTCTTCAAAATACGGAAAATTTCTGCCTTTTAGCCGCAAAATAAAGGGAATTTCTGCATTTTTCCCAATATTAGGGAAATTTCTGCATTTTACCTCTAAATAAGGGGAATTTCTGCATTTTACTTCAAAATAAGAAGAATTTCTGCCTTTTACCGCAAATTATGGGGAATTTCTGCCTTTTTGTTCCAAAATAAAGAAAATTTCTTCAATTTTGTACCAAAATAAAAGAAATTTCTACTTTTTGCCCCGAAATAAGGGGAATTTCTGACTTTTTACACTGAAATAAATGAAATTTGTGCAATTTTGCCCGAAAATAAGGGAAATTTGTTCCTTTTTGCCCCAAAATTATGGGAATTTCTGCCTTTTGCCCCAAATATGGGGAATTTCAGCATTTTACCTCATAATAAGGGGAATTTCTGCCTTTTTGCACTGAAATATATGAAATTCCTGCAATTTTACCTCAAAATAAAGTGAATTTCTGCTTTTTTGCCCCAAAATAATTGGAATTTCTGCCTTTTTGCCCCAATATAAGAAAAATTTTTGCTTTTTTTTCTGAAATAATTGAAATTTCTGTAATTTTGCCCTAAAATAAAAGAAAGTTCTGCAATTTTTCCCCATAATAAAGAAAATTTCTGAAATTTTGCCGCAAAGTAAAGGAAATTTTTGCAATTTTCCCCCAATAAGGGGAATTTCTGCCTTTTTGCCCTAAAATTAGGGGAATTTCTGCAATTTTGCTCCAAAATACGTGGAATTTCTTCATTTTGCCCGAACATAAAGGGAATGTATACCTTTTCGCCATAAAAAAAGGGAAATTTCTTCACTTTTGCTTCAAAATCAGGGCATTTTCCGCATTTCTGACTAAAAATATGTGCAATTTCTGCCTTTTCCCCAAAAATAAACGGAATTTCTGTCTTTTTGCCCAAAATTAAGGGGAATTTCTGAATTTTTCCCTGAAAAAAGTGAAATTTCTAAATTTTTCCCCAAAATAAGGGAAATGTCTGCTTTTTGCCCCAAAATAAGGGGAATTTCTACCTTTTTGCCCCAAAATAGGGGGAATTTCAGCCTTTTTTCCTCAAAATAAGGAGAATTTCTGCCTTTTGCCCCAAAATATGGGGAATTTCTGTCTTTTTACCCCAAAATAAGAAAAATTTCTGCAATTTTGTACCAAAATAAAAGAAATTTCTGCATTTTTGCCCCAAAATAAGAGAAATTTCTGCCTTATTTCCCTAAAATAAGTGAAATTTCTGCAATTTTGCCCCAAAATAAGGGAAATTTCTGCAATTTTGCCCCAAAACAAGGGAAATTTCTGAAATTTTGCCCCACAGTAAATGAAATTTCTGCAATTTTGCCCCAAAATAAGGAGAATTTCAGCCTTTTTGCCCGAAAATTATGAAAATTTCTTCAATTTTTCTTCAAAATACGGAAAATTTCTGCCTTTTAGCCGCAAAATAATGGGTATTTCTGCATTTTCCCCAATATTAGGGAAATTTCTGCATTTTACCTCTAAATAAGGGGAATTTCTGCATTTTTCCTCAAAATAAGAAGAATTTCTGCCTTTTACCCCAAAATATGGTGAATTTCTGCCTTTTTGTTCCAAAATAAAGAAAATTTCTTCAATTTTGTACCATAATAATAGAAATTTCCTTTTTTTGCTTCAAAATAAGGGGAATTTCTGACATTATACCTTGAAATAAATGAAATTTCTGCAATTTTGCCTGAAAATAGGGGAAATTTGTGACTTTTTTGGCCCAAAATAAGGGGAATGTCTGCCTTTTGCCCCAAAATATGGGGAATTTCAGCATTTTACCTCAAAATAAGGGGAATTTCTGCTTTTTTGCAAAGAAATATGTGAAATTTCTGCAATTTTACCCCAAAATAAGGTGAATTTCTGCCTTTTTGCCCCAAAGTAATGGGAATTTCTGCTTTTTTGCCCCAAAATAAGAAAATTTTTGTTTTTTCTTCTGAAATAAGTTAAATTTCTGCACTTTTGCCCTAAAATAAGGGAATTTTCTGCAATATTTCCCAAATAATAAAGCAAATTTCTGCAATTTTGCCGCAAAATAAGGGGAATTTCTGTTTTTTGCCCCCAAATAAAGCAAATTTCTGCAATTTTGCCCCGAAATAAGGGGAATTTCTGTTTTTTGTCCTAAAATAAGGGAAATTTCTGCAATTTTGCCCTAAAATAAAGGGAATTTCTGCCATTTGCCCCAAAATAAGAGGAATTTCTGCCTATTTGCCACAAAATAAAGAAAATTACTGCATGTTTTACCCCAAAATTAGGTGAATTTCTGCAATTTTGCTCCAAAATACGAGGATTTTCTGCGTTTTTGGCCGAAAATAAAAGGAATTTCTGCCATCTTGCCGTGAAATAAGTGAAATTTCTACAGTATTACCCCAAAATAAGGGGAATTTCTGCGTTTTTGCCTCAAAATTAGGGGAATTTCGGCAATTTTGCTCCAAAATACGGGGAATTTCAGCCTTTTTTCCCGAAAATAAAAGGAATGTATATATTTTTGCCATAAAAAAGGGAAATTTCTTCACTTTTGCCCCAAAATAAAGCGATTTTCCGCCTTTTTGACTCAAAGTAAGTGCAATTTCTGCCTTTTCCCAAAAAATAAATGGAATTTCTGTCTTTTTGCCCCAAAATAGGGAGAATTTCTGACTTTTTGCCCTGAAATAAGTGAAATTTCTAAAATTATTCCCTAAAATAAAGGAAATGTCTGCTTTTTGCAACAAAATAAGGGGAATTTCAGCCTTTTTTCCTCAAAATAAGTGGAATTTCTGCCTTTTGCCCCAAATTTTGGGAAATTTATGCTTTTGACCCAAAATAAGAAAAATTTCTGAAATTTTGTATCAAAATAGAAGAAATTTCTGCCTTTTTGTTCCAAAATAAGAGAAATTTCTGCCTTTTTTCTCTGAAATAAGTAAAATTTCTGCAATTTTGCCCCAAAATAAGGGTAATTTTTGCAATTTTGCCCCAAAGTAGAAAAAATTTCTGCAATTTTGCCTCAAATATGAGGAATTTCTAAATTTTGGCACCCGAAAAAAAAGAGATTTTCTGTCTTTCTGCCCCAAAATAAGGAGAATTTCAGCCTTTTTGCCCGAAAATTATGAGAATTTCTGCAATTTTTCTTCAAAATACAGAAAATTTCTGCCTTTTAGCCCCAAAATAAAAGGAATTTCTGCATTTTTCCCCAATATTAGGGGAATTTCTGCATTTTACCTCTAAATAAAAAGAATTTCTGCATGTTACCTCAAAATAAGAAGAATTTCTACCTTTTACCCCAAAATATGGGGAATTTCTGCCTTTTTGTTCCAAAATAAAGAAAATTTCTTCAATTTTGTATCATAATAAAAGAAATTTCTCCTTTTTGCCCCAAAATTAGGGGAATTTCTGACGTTTTACCCTGAAATAAATGAAATTTCTGCAATTTTGCCCGAAAATAAGGGAAGTTTGTTCCTTTTTTGGCCCAAAATAAGGGGAATTTCTGCCTTTTGCACCAAAATATGGGGAATTTCAGCATTTTACCTCAAAATAAGGGGAATTTCTGTTTTTTGCAATGAAATATTTGAAATTTCTGCAATTTAACCCCAAAATAAGGTGAATTTCTGCCTTTTTGCCCCAAAATAATAAGAATTTCTGCCTTTATGCCCCAAAATAAGAAAAATTTTTGTTTTTTCTTCTGAAATAAGTGTAATTTCTGCACTTTTGCCCTAAAATAAGGGAATTTTCTGCAATTGTTCCCCAATAATAAAGCAAATTTCTTCAATTTTGCTGCAAAATAAGGTTAATTTCAGTTTTTTGCCCCCAAATAAAGCAAATTTCTGCAATTTTGCCCCAAAATAAGGGGAATATCTGTTTTTTGCCCCCAAGTAAGGAAAATTTCTGCTATTTTGCCCTAGAATAATGGGAATTTCTGCCATTTGCCCCAAAATAAGGGGAATTGTTGCCTATTTGCCACAAAATAAAGAAAATTACTGCATGTTTTGCCCCAAAATTAGGTGAATTTCTGCAATTTTGCTCCAAAATACGAGGATTTTCTGCGTTTTTCGCCGAAAATAAGGGGAATTTCTGCCATCTTGCCGCGAAATAAGTGAAATTTCTGCAGTTTTACCCTAAAATAAGGGGAATTTCTGCAATTTTGCTCCAAAATACGGGGAATTTCTGCCTTTTTGCCCGAATATAAAGGGAATGTATAACTTTTTGCCATAAAAAAGGAAAATTTCTTCACTTTTGCCCCAAAATAAGGCGATTTTCAGCCTTTTTGACTCAAAATAAGTGCAATTTCTGCCTTTTCCTCAAAAATAAACGGAATTTCTGTCGTTTTGCCTCAAAATAAGGGGAATTTCTGAATTTTTGCCTAGAAATAAGTGAAATTTCAAAAATTTTTCACCAAAATAAGGGAAATGTCTGCTTTTTGCCCCAAAATAAGGGAAATTTCTGCCTTTTTGCCCCAAAATAAAGGGAATTTCAGGTATTTTTTTCCTCCAATAAAGGGGAATTTCTGCCTTTTGCCACAAATATGTGAAATTTCTGCAATTTTACCCCAAAATAAGGTGAATTTCTGCCTTTTTGCCCCAAAATAATTGGAATTTCTGCCTTTTTGCCCCAAAATAAGAAAAATTTTTTTTTCTGAAATAAGTGAAATTTCTGTAATTTTGCCCTAAAATAAAAGAAATTTCTGCAATTTTTCACCATAATAAAGAAAATTTCTGCAATTTTGCCGCAAAGTAGAGGAAATTTCTGCAATTTTCCCCCAATAAGGGGAATTCCTGTCTTTTTGCCCCAAAATTAGAGGAATTTCTGCAATTTTGCTCCAAAATACGTGGAATTTCTGCATTTTGCCCGAAAATAAATGGAATGTATACCTTTTCGCCATAAAAAAGGGAAATTTCTTCACTTTTGCTTCAAAATAAGGGCATTTTCCGCCTTTTTGACTCAAAATAAGTGCAATTTCTGCCTTTTCCCCAAGAATAAACGGAATTTCTGTCTTTTTGCCCCAAAATAAGGAGAATTTCTGACTTTTTGCCCTGAAATAAGTGAAATTTCTAAATTTTTCCCCAAAATAAGGGAAATGTCTGCTTTTTGCCCCAAAATAGGGGGAATTTCAGCCTTTTTTCCTCAAAATAAGGGGAATTTCTGCCTTTTGCCCCAAAATATGGGGAATTTCTGACTTTTTGCTCCAAAATAAGAAAAATTTCTGCAATTTTGTACCAAAATAAAAGAAATTTCTGCCTTTTTGCCCCAAAATAAGAGAAATTTCTGCCTTATTTCCCTGAAATAAGTGAAATTTCTGCAATTTTGCCCCAAAACAAGGGAAATTTCTGCAATTTTGCCCCAAAATAAGGGTAATTTCTGCAATTTTGCCCCACAGTAAAGGAAATTTCTGCAATTTTGCCCCAAAATAAGGAGAATTTCAGCCTTTTTGCCCGAAAATTATGAAAATTTCTGCAATTTTTCTTCAAAATATGGAAAATTTCTGCTTTTTAGCCCCACAATAGAGGGAATTTCTGCATTTTTTCCCAATATTAGGGGAATTTCTGCATTTTACCTCTAAATAAGGAGAATTTCTGCATTTTTCCTCAAAATAAGAAGAATTTCTGCCTTTTACCCCAAAATATGGTGAATTTCTGCCTTTTTGTTCCAAAATAAAGAAAATTTCTTTAATTTTGTACCATAATAAAAGAAATTTCTCCTTTTTGCCCCAAAATAAGGGGAATTTCTGACTTTATACCTTGAAATAAATGAAATTTCTGCAATTTTGCCCCAAAATAAGGGAAATTTGTGCCTTTTTTGGCCCAAAATAAGGGGAATTTCTGCCTTTTGCCCCAAAATATAAGGAATTTCAGCATTTTACCTCAAAATAAGGGGAATTTTTGCTTTTTTGCAATGAAATATGTGAAATTTCTGCAATTTAACCCCAAAATAAGGTGAATTTCTGGCTTTTTGCCTCAAAATAATGGGAATTTTTGCCTTTTTGCCCTAAAATAAGAAAAATTTTTGTTTTTTCTTCTTAAATAAGTTAAATTTCTGAACTTTTGCCCTAAAATAAGGGAATTTTCTGCAATATTTCACAAATAATAAAGCAAATTTCTGCAATTTTGCCGCAAAATAAGGGGAATTTTTGTCTTTTGCCCCCAAATAAAGCAAATTTCTGCAATTTTGCCCCAAAATAATGGGAATTTCTGTTTTTTGCCCCCAAATAATGGAAATTTCTGCAATTTTGCCCTAAAATAAAGGGAATTTCTGCCATTTGCCCCAAAATAAGGGGAATTTTTGCCTATTTGTCACAAAATAAAGAAAATTACTGCACGTTTTACCCCAAAATTAGGTGAATTTCTCCAATTATGCTCCAAAATACGAGGATTTTCTGCGTTTTTCGCCGAAAATAAGGGGAATTTCTGCCATCTTGCCGTGAAATAAGTGAAATTTTTGCAGGTTTACCCCAAAATAAAGGGAATTTCTGCGTTTTTGCCCCAAAATTAGGGGAATTTCTGCAATTTTGCTCCAAAATACGGGGAATTTCTGCCTTTTTGCCCGAAAATAAAGGGAATGTATACCTTTTTGCCAAAAAAAAGGGAAATTTCTTCACTTTTGCCCCAAAATAAAGCGATTTTCTGCCTTTTTGACTCAAAATAAGTGCAATTTCTGCCTTTTCCCCAAAAATAAACGGAATTTCTGTCTTTTTGCCCCAAAATAAGGGGAAATTCTGACTTTTTGCCCTGAAATAAGTGAAATTTCTAAAATTTTTCCCCAAAATAAGGGAAATGTCTGCTTTTTGCCCCAAAATAAGAAGAATTTCTGCCTTTTTGCCCCAAAATAAGGGGAATTTCAGCCTTTTTTCCTCAAAATAAGTGGAATTTCTGCCTTTTGCCCCAAAATATGGGAAATTTATGCCTTTTTGCCCCAAATTAAAAAAAATTTCTGCAATTTTGTACCAAAATAAAAGAAATTTCTGCCTTTTTGTTCCAAAATAAGAGAAATTTCTGCCTTTTTCCCTTAAAGAAGTGAAATTTCTGCAATTTTGCCCAAAAATAAGGGAAATTTCTGCAATTTTGCCCCAAAGTAGAGGAAATTTCTGCAATTTTGCCCCAAATAAGGGGAATTTCTGAATTTTGCACCCGAAAAAGGAGATTTTCTGTCTTTTTGCCACAAAATAAGAAGAATTTCAGCCTTTTTGCCCGAAAATTATGAGAATTTCTGCAATTTTTCTTCAAAATACGGAAATTTTCTTCCTTTTAACCCCAAAATAAAGGGAATTTCTGCATTTTGCCCCAATATTAGGGGAATTTCTGCATTTTACCTCTAAAAAAAGGAATTTCTGCATGTTACCTCAAAATAAGAAGAATTTCTGCCTTTTACCCCAAAATATGGGGAATTTCTGCCTTTTTGTTCCAAAATAAAAAAAATTTCTTCAATTTTGTACCATAATAAAAGAAATTTCTAATTTTTGCCCCAAAATAAGGGGAATTTCTGACTTTTTACCCTGAAATAAATGAAATTTCTGTAATTTTGCCCAAAAATAAGGGAAATTTTGCCTTTTTTGCCCCAAAAAATTGGGATTTTCTGCCTTTTGTTCCAAAATATGGGTAATTTCAGCATTTTACCTCAAAATAAAGAAAATTTCTTCCTTTTTGCCCTGAAATATATGAAATTTCTTCAATTTTTCCCCAAAATAAGGTGAATTTCTGCCTTTTTGCCCCAAAATAAGGGTAATTTCTGCCTTTTTGCCCCAAAATAAGGGGAATTTCAGCATTTTTTCCTCAAAATAAGGGGAATTTCTTCCTTTTGCCCCAAAATATGGGGATTTTCTGCCTTTTTGCCCCAAAATAAGAGAAATTTTGCGTTTTTCCCTGAAATAAGTGAAATTTCTGCAATTTTGCCCCAAAGTAAAGGAAATTTCTGTAGTTTTGCGCCAAATAAGGGGAATTTCTGACTTTTTGCCCCAAAATTAGGGGAATTTCTGCAATTTTGCTCCAAAATACGGTGAATTTCTGCCTTTTTGCCCGAAAATAAAGGGAATGTATACCTTTTTGCCATAAAAAAGGAAAATTTCTTCACTTTTGCCCCAAAATAAGGGGTTTTTCGGACTTTTTGACTCAAAATAAGTGCAATTTCTGCCTTTTCCCCAAAAATAAATGGAATTTCTGCCTTTTTGCCCAAAAATACGGGGAATTTCTGACTTTTTGCACTGAAATAAGTGAAATTTCTCTAATTTTTCCCCAAAATAAGGGAAATGTCTGCTTTTTGCCCCAAAATAAAGGGAATTTCTGCCTTTTTGATCCAAAATAAGTGGAATTTCAGCATTTTTTCTTCAAAATAAGGGGAATTTCTGCCTTTTGCACCAAAATATGGGGAATTTCTGTCTTTTTGCCCCAAAATAAGAAAAATTTCTGCAATTTTGTACCAAAATAAAAGAAATTTCTGCATTTTTGCCCCAAAATAAGAGAAATTTCTGCCTTTTATCTCTGAAATAAGTGAATTTTCTGCAATTTTGCCCCAAAATAAGGAAAATTTCTAAAATTTTGCCCCAAAGTAAAGGAAATTTCTGCAATTTTGCCCCAAATAAAAGGAATTTCTAAATTTTTGCACCCGAAAAAAGGAGATTTTCTGTTTTTTTGAGCCAAAATAAGGGAATTTCAGCATTATTGCTTGAAAATTATGAAAATTTCTGCAATTTTTCTTCAAAATATGGAAAATTTCTTCCTTTTAGCCCCCCAAAAAAAGGGAATTTCTGAATTTTTCTCCAATATTTGGGGAATTTCTGCATTTTACCTCTAAATAAGGGGAAATTCTGCATTTTACCTCAAAATAAGAATTTCTGCCTTTTACCCCAAAATATGGGGAATTTCTGCCTTTTTGTTCCAAAATAAAAAAAATTTCTTCAATTTTGTACCATAATAAAAGAAATTTCTCCTTTTTGCTCCAAAATAAGGGGAATTTCTGACTTTTTACCCTGAAATAAATAAAATTTCTGCAATTTTGCCCGAAAATAAGGGAAATTTGTGCCTTTTTTGGCCCAAAATAAGGGGAATGTCTGCCTTTTGCCCCAAAATATGGGGAATTTCAGCATTTTACCTCAAAATAAGGGGAATTTCTGCTTTTTTGCAAAGAAATATGTGATATTTCTGCAATTTTACCCCAAAATAAGGTGAATTTCTGCCTTTTTGCCCCAAAATAATGGGAATTTCTGCATTTTTGCCCCAAAATAAGAAAAAATTTTGCTTTTTTCTTCTCCAATAAGTGAAATTTCTGCAATTTTGCCCTAAAATAAGGGGAATTTCTGCCATTTGCCCCAAAATAAGGGGAATTTCTGCCTTTTTGCCGCGAAATAAGTGAAATTTCTGCAGTTTTACACCAAAATAAAGGGAATTTCTGCCTTTTGCCCCAAAATTAGGGGAATTTCTTGAATTTTGCTCCAAAATACAGGGAATTTTTGCCTTTTTGCCCGAAAATAAAGGCAATGTATATTTTTTTGCTATAAAAAAGGGAAATTTCTTCACTTTTGCCCCAAAATAAGGCGTTTTTCCGCCTTTTTGACTCAAAATAAGTGCAATTTCTGCCTTTTCCCCAAAAGTAAATGGAATTTCTGTCTTTTTGCCGCAAAATAAGGGGAATTTCTGACTTTGTGCCCTGAAATAAGTGAAATTTCTAAAATTTTTCCCCAAAATAAGGGAAATGTCTGCTTTTTGCCCCAAAAATAAGGAGAATTTCTGCCTTTTCGCCCCAAAATAAGGGGAATTTCAGCATTTTTTCCTCAAAAAAAAAGGAAATTCTGCCTTTTGACCCAAAATATGGGAAATTTCTGCCATTTTGCCCCAAAATAAGAAAAATTTCTGCAATTTTTTACCAAAATAAAAAAAATTCTGCCTTTTTGTTTCAAAATAAGAGAAATTTCTACAATTTTTTCCTGAAATAAGTGAAATTTCTGCAATTTTGCCCCAAAATAAGAAAAAATTTTGCTTTTTTCTTCTGCAATAAGTGAAATTTCTGCAATTTTGCCCTAAAATAAGGGGAATTTCTGCCATTTGCCCCAAAATATGGGGAATTTCTGCCTTTTTGCCGCGAAATAAGTGAAATTTCTGCAGTTTTACCCCAAAATAAAGGGAATTTCTGCCTTTTGCCCCAAAATTAGGGGAATTTCTTGAATTTTGCTCCAAAATACAGGAAATTTTTGCCTTTTTGCCCGAAAATAAAGGCAATGTATACCTGTTTGCTATAAAAAAGGGAAATTTCTTCACTTTTGCCCCAAAATAAGGCGATTTTCCGCCTTTTTGACTCAAAATAAGTGCAATTTCTGCCTTTTCCCCAAAAGTAAATGGAATTTCTGTCTTTTTGCCCCCAAATAAGGGGAATTTCTGACTTTGTGCCCTGAAATAAGTGAAATTTCTAAAATTTTTCCCCAAAATAAGGGAAATGTCTGCTTTTTGCCCCAAAATAAGGAGAATTTAGGCCTTTTCGCCCAAAATAAGGGGAATTTCAGCATTTTTTTCTCAAAATAAAAGGAATTTCTGCCTTTTGCCCCAAAATATGGGAAATTTCTGCCATTTTGCCCCAAAATAAAAAAAATTTCTGCAATTTTTTACCAAAATAAAAAAAAATTCTGCCTTTTTGTTTCAAAATAAGAGAAATTTCTACATTTTTTTCCTGAAATAAGTGAAATTTCTGCAATTTTGCTCCAAAATAAGGGAAATTTCTGCAATTTTGCCCCAAAGTAGAGGAAATTTCTGCAATTTTGCCCCAAATAAGGGGAATTTCTGACTTTTTGCACCCGAAAAAATGAGATTTTCTGTCTTTTTGCCCCAAAATAAAGAGAATTTCAGCCTTTTTGCCCGAAAATTATGAGAATTTCTGCAATTTTTCTTCAAAATACGGAAAATTTCTGCATTTTAGCCCCAAAATAAAGGGAATTTCTGCATTTTTCCCCAATATTAGGGGAATTTCTGCATTTTACTTCTAAATAAAAGGAATTTCTGCATGTTACCTCAAAATAAGAAGAATTTCTGACTTTTGACCCAAAATATGGGGAATTTCTGCCTTTTTGTTCCAAAATAAAGAAAATTTTTTTCAATTTTGTACCATAATAAAAGAAATTTCTCCTTTTTGCCCCAAAATAAGGGGAATTTCTGCCTTTTTGCCCTGAAATATGTGAAATTTCTGCAATTTTACCCCAAAATAAAGTAAATTTCTGCCTTTTCGCCCCAAAATAATGGGAATTTCTGCCTTTTTGCCCCAAAATAAGAAAAATTTTTGTTTTTTCTTCTGAAATAAGTGAAATTTCTACAATTTTGCCCTAAAATAAGGGAAATTTCTGCAATTTTACCCCATAATAAAGCAAATTTCTGCAATTTTGCTGCAAAATAGGGGGAATTTCTGTTTTTTGCCCCCAAATAAAGCAAATTTCTGCAATTTTGCCCCAAAATAAGGGGATTTTCTGTTTTTTGCCCCCAAATAAGAGAAATTTCTGCAATTTTGACCTACAATAAGGGGAATTTCTGCTATTTGCCCCAAAATAAGGGTAATTTCTACCTTTTTGCTACAAAATAAAAAAAATTACTGCATGTTTTACCCCAAAATTGGTGAATATCTGCATTTTTGCTTCAAAATACGAGGATTTTCTGCCTTTTTCGCCAAAAATAAGGGGAATTTCTGAGATTTGGCAACGAAATAAGTGAAATTTCTGCAGTTTTACCCCAAAATAAGGGAAATTTCTTCACTTTTGCCCCAGGAAAATGCGATTTTCCACCTTTTTGACTCAAAATAAGTGCAATTTATGCCTTGTCCCCCAAAATAAACGGAATTTCTGTCTTTTTACCCCAAAATAATGAGAATTTCTGACTTTTTGCCCTGAAATAAGTGAAATTTCTAAAATTTTTCCCCAAAATAAGAGAAATGTCTGCTTTTTGCCCCAAAATAAGGAGAATTTTTGCCTTTTTGCCCCAAAATAAGGGGAATTTCAGCCTTTTTTCCTTACATAAGAGGAATTTCTGCCTTTTGTCACAAAA
This sequence comes from Micromys minutus, assembly GCF_963924665.1. Taxonomy (NCBI): domain Eukaryota; kingdom Metazoa; phylum Chordata; class Mammalia; order Rodentia; family Muridae; genus Micromys; species Micromys minutus. The sequence goes on from NW_027667727.1 coordinate 2,160,452, forward strand.
TATGGGAAATTTCTGCTTTTTGCGCCAAAATAAGAAAAATTTCTGCAATTTTGTACCAAAATAAAAGAAATTTCTGCCTTTTTGTTCCAAAATAAGAGAAATTTCTGCCTTTTTCCCTGAAATAAGTGAAGTTTCTGCAATTTTGCCCCAAAATAAGGGAAATTTCTGCAATTTTGCCCCAAAGTAGAGGAAATTTCTGCAATTTTGCCCCAAATAAGGGGAATTTCTGAATTTTTACAACCGAAAAAAAAAGATTTTCTGTTTTTTTGACCAAAAATAAGGAGAATTTCAGACTTTTTGCCCAAAAATTATGAGAATTTCTGCAATTTTTCTTCAAAATACGGAAAATTTCTTCCTTTTAGCCCCACAATAATGGGAATTTCTGCATTTTTCCCCAATATTAGGGGAATTTCTGCATTTTACCTCTAAATAAAAGGAATTTCTGCATGTTACCTCAAAATAAAAAGAATTTCTGCCTTTTACCCTAAAATATGGGTTATTTCTGCTTTTTTGTTCCAAAATAAAGAAAATTTCTTCAATTTTGTACCCTAATAAAAGAAATTTCTCCTTTTTGCCCCACAATAAGAGGAATTTCTGACTTTTTACCCTGAAATAAATGAAATTTCTGCAATTTTGCCCGAAAATAATGGAAATTTGTGCCTTTTTTGCCCCAAAATATAAGGAATTTCTGACTTTTGCTCCAAAATATGGGGAATTACAGCATTTTACCTCAAAAGAAAAGGAATTTCTGCCTTTTTGCCTTGAAATATGTGAAACTTCTGCAATTTTACCCCAAAATAAAGTGAATTTCTGCCTTTTTGCCCCAAAATAATGGGAATTTCTGCCTTTTTACCCCCAAAAAAGAAAAATTTTTGTTTTTTCTTCTGAAATAAGTGAAATTTGTGAAATTTTGCACTAAAATAAGGGAAATTTCTGCAATGTTTCCCCATAATAAAGCATTTTCTGCAATTTTGCTGCAAAATAAGGGGAATTTCTGTTTTTTGCCCCCAAATAAAGCAAATTTCTGCAATTTTGCCCCAAAATAAGGGGAATTTCTGTTTTTTGCCCCCAAATAAGGGAAATTTCTGCAATTTTGCCCTAAAATAAGAGGAATTTCTGCCATTTGCCCCAAAATAAGGGGGATTTCTGCATTTTTGCCACTAAATAAAGAAAATTACTGCATGTTTTACAACAAAATTAGGTGAATTTCTGCAATTTTGCTCCAAAATACGAGGATTTTCTGCCTTTTTCCCCGAAAATAGAGGGAATTTATGCCTTTTTGCCCCAAAATTAGGGGAATTTCTGCAATTTTGCTCCAAAATACTGGGAATTTCTGCCTCTTTGCCAGAAAATAAAGGCAATGTATACCTTTTTGCTATAAAAAAGGGAAATTTCTTCACTTTTGCCCCAAAATAAGGCGATTTTCCGCCTTTTTGACTCAAAATAAGTGCAATTTCTGCATTTTCCCCAAAAATAAACGGAATTTCTCTCTATTTGCGCCAAAATAAGGGGAATTTCTGACTTTTTGCCCTGAAATAAGTGAAATTTCTAAAATTTTTTTCCAAAATAAGAGAAATGTCTGCTTTTTGCCCCAAAATTAGAAGAATTTCTGCCTTTTGCCCCAAAATAAGTGGAATTTCAGCCTTTTTTTTTCAAAATAGGGGGAATTTCTGCCTTTTGCCCCATAATATCGGAAATTTTAGCCTTTTTGTCCCAAAATAAGAAAAATTTCTGCAATTTTGTACCAAAATAAAAGAAATTTCTGCCTTTTTGTTCCAAAATAAGAGAAATTTCTGCCTTTTTTCCCTGAAATAAGTGAAATTTCTGCAATTTTGCCACAGAATAAGGGAAATTTTTTCAATTTTGCCCCAAAGTAGAGGAAATTTCTGCAATTTTGCCCCAAATAAGGGGAATTTCTTAATTTTTGCACCCGAAAAAAGGAGATTTTCTGTCTTTTTGCCCCAAAATAAGGAGAATTTCAGCCTTTTTGCTCAAAAATTATGAGAATTTCTTCAATTTTTCTTCAAAATACTGAAAATTTCTGCCTTTTAGCCCCAAAATAAAGGGAATTTCTGCATTTTTCCCCGATATTAGGGGAATTTCTGCATTTTACCTCTAAATAAAAGGAATTTCTGCATGTTACCTCAAAATAAGAAGAATTTCTGCCTTTTACCCCAAAATATGGGGAATTTCTGCCTTTTTGTTCCAAAATAAAGAAAATTTGTTCAATTTTGTACCATAATAAAAGAAATTTCTCCTCTTTGCCCCAAAATGGGGGAATTCCTGCCTTTTTGCCCTAAATATGTGAAATTTCTGCAATTTTACCCCAAAATAAGGTAAATTTCTGCCTTTTTGCCCCAAAATAATGGGAATTTCTGACTTTTTGCCCCGAAATAAGAAAAATTTTTGTTTTTTCTTCTGAAATAAGTGAAATTTCTGCAATTTTGCCTGAAAATAAGGGAAATTTGTGCCTTTTTTGCTCCAAAATAAGGGGAATTTCTTCCTTTTGTCCCAAAATATGGGTAATTTCAGCATTTTACCTTAAAATAAGGAAAATTTCTGCCTTTTTGCCCTGAAATATATAAAATTTCTGCAATATTACCCCAAAATAAGGTGAATTTCTGCCTTTTTGCCCCAAAATAAAAGGAATTTCAGCATTTTTTCCTCAAAATAAAAGGAATTTCTGCCTTTTGCCTCAAAATATGGGGAATTTCTGCCTTTTTGCCCCAAAATAATGGGAATTTCTGCCTTTTTGCCCCGAAATAAGAAAAATTTTTGTTTTTTCTTCTGAAAGAAGTGAAATTTCTGCAATTTTACCCCATAATAAAGCAAATTTCTGCAATTTTGATGCAAAATAAGAGGAATTTCTGTTTTTTGCCCCCAAATAAAGCAAATTTCTGCAATTTTGCGCCAAAATAAGGGGAATTTCTGTTTTTTGCCCCCAAATAAAAGAAATTTCTGCAATTTTGCCCTAAAATAAGAGGAATTTCAGCCTTTTTTCCTCAAAATAAGGGGAATTTCTGCCTTTTGCCCCAAAATATGGGAAATTTCTGCCTTTTTGCCCCAAAATAAGAAAAATTTCTGCAATTTTGTACCAAAATAAAAGAAATTTCTGCCTTTTTGTTCCAAAATAAAAGAAATTTCTGCCTTTTTTCCCTGAAATAAGTGAAATATCTGCAATTTTGCCCCAAAATAAGGGAAATTTCTGCAATTTGGCCCCAAAGTAGAGGAAATTTCTGCAATTTTGCCTCAAATAAGGGGAATTTCTGACATTTTGCACCCGAAAAAAGGAGATTTTCTGTATTTTTGCCCCAAAATAAAGAGAATTTCAGCCTTTTTGCCCGAAAATTATGAGAATTTCTGCAATTTTTCTTCAAAATACGGAAAATTTCTGCCTTTTAGCCCCAAAATAAAAGGAATTTCTGCCTTTTTCCCCAATATTAGGGGAATTTCTGCATTTTACCTCTAAATAAAAGGAATTTCTGCATGTTACCTCAAAATAAGAAGAATTTCTGCCTTTTACCTCAAAATATGGGGAATTTCTGCCTTTTTGTTCCAAAATAAAGAAAATTTCTTCAATTTTGTACCATAATAAAAAAAATTTCTCCTTTTTGCCCCAAAATAAGGGGAATTTCTGACTTTTTACCCTGAAATAAATGAAATTTCTGCAATTTTTCCTGAAAATTATGGAAATTTGTGCCTTTTTTGCCCCAAAATAAGGGGAATTTCTGCCTTTTGTCCCAAAATATGGGTAATTTCAGCATTTTACCTCAAAATAAGGAAAATTTCTGCCTTTTTGCCCTGAAATATATGAAATTTCTGCAATTTTACCACAAAATAAAGTGAATTTCTGCCTTTGTGCCCCAAAATAAAAAAAATTTCTGCCTTTTTGCCCCAAAATAAGGGGAATTTCAGCATTTTTTTCCTCAAAATAAAGGGAATTTCTGCCTTTTTCCCCAAAATATGGGGAATTTCTGCGTTTTTACCCCAAAATAAGAAAAATGTCTTCCTTTTTTTCACTGAAATAAGTGAAATTTCTGCAATTTTGCCCCAAATAAGCGAAATTTCTGCAATTTTGCTCCAAAGTAAAGGAAATTTCTGCAATTTTGCCCCAAATAAGAGGAATTTTTGCCTTTTTGCCCCAAAATTAGGGGAATTTCTGTAATTTTGCTCCAAAATACGGGGAATTTCTGCCTTTTTGCCCGAAAATAAAGGGAATGTATACCTTTTTGCCATAAAAAAGGGAAATTTCTTCACTTTTGCCCCAAAATATAAAGATTTTCCTTCTTTTTGACTCAAAATAAGTGCAATTTCTGCCTATTTCCCAAAAATAAACGGAATTTCTCTCTTTTTGCCCCAAAATAAGGGGAATTTCTGACTTTTTGCCCTGAAATAATTGAAATTTCTAAAATTTTTCCTCAAAATAAGGGAAATGTCTGGTTTTGCCCCAAAATTAGGGGAATTTCTGCCTTTTTGCCCCAAAATAAAGGGAATTTCAATATTTTTTCCTAAAAATAAGGGAAATTTCTGCCTTTTGCCCCAAAATATGGGGAATTTCTATTTTTTTGCCCCAAAATAAAAAAAATTTCTGCAATTTTGTACCAAAATAAAAGAAATTTCTGCCTTTTTGCCCCAAAATAAGAGAAATTTCTGCCTTTTTTCTCTGAAATAAGTGAAATTTCTGCAATTTTGCCCCAAAATAAAGGAATATTCTGCAATTTTGCCTTAAAATAAGGGAAATTTCTGCAATTTTGCCCCAAAGTAAAGGAAATTTTTGCAATTTTGCCCAAAAATAAGGAGAACTTCAGCCTTTTTGCCCGAAAATTATGAGAATTTCTGCAATTTTTCTTCAAAATACAGAAAATTTCTGCCTTTTAGCCCCAAAATAAAGGGAATTTCTGCATTTTTCCCCAATATTAGGGGAATTTCTGCATTTTACCTCTAAATAAGGGGAATTTCTGATTTTACCTCAAAATAAGAAGAATTTCTGCCTTTTACCCTAAAATATGGTGAATTTCTGCCTTTTTGTTCCAAAATAAAGAAAATTTCTTCAATTTTGGACCATAATAAAAGAAATTTCTTCTTTTTGCCCCAAAATAAGGGGAATTTCTGAATTTTAACCTTGAAATAAATGAAATTTCTGCAATTTTGCCCGAAAATAAGGGAAATTTGTGCCTTTTTTTGGCCCAAAATAAGGGGAATTTTTTTTCTTTTGCCCCAAAATATGGAAAATTTCAGCATTTTACCTAAAAATAAGGGGAATTTCTGCTTTTTTGTAATGAAATATGTGAAATTTCTGCAATTTTACCACAAAATAAGGTGAATTTCTGCCCTTTTGCCCCCAAAAAATGAGAATTTCTGCCTTTTTGCCCCAAAATAAGAAAAAATTTTGTTTTTTCTTGTGAAATAAGTGTAATTTCTGCACTTTTGCTCTAAAATAAGGGAATTTTCAGCAATTTTTCATAAATAATAAAGCAAATTTCTGCAATTTTGCCACAAAATAAGGGGAATTTCTGTTTTTTGCCCCCAAATAAAGCAAATTTCTGCAATTTCCCACAAAATAAGGGGAATTTCTGTTTTTTGCCCCCAAATAAGGGAAATTTCTGCAATTTTGCCCTAAAATAAGGGGAATTTCTGCCATTTACCCCAAAATAAGGGGAATTTCTGCCTATTTGCCACAAAATAAAGAAAATTACTGCATGTTTTACCCCAAAATTAGGTGAATTTCTGCAATTTTGCTACAAAAGAAGAGGATTTTCTGAGTTTTTCGCCGGAAATAAAAGGACTTTCTGCCATCTTCCCGCGAAATACGTGAAATTTCTGCAGTTTTACCCCAAAATAAGGGGAAATTCTTCCTTTTTGCCCCAAAATTAGGGGAATTTCTGCAATTTTGCTCCAAAATACGGGGAATTTCTGCCTTTTTGCCCGAAAAAAAAGGGAATGTATACCTTTTTGCCATAAAAAAGGGAAATTTCTTCACTTATGCCCCAGAAAAAGGCGATTTTCCGCCTTTTTGACTCAAAATATGTGCAATTTCTGCCTTTTCCCCAAAAATAAACGGAATTTCTGTCTTTTTGCCGCAAAATAAGGGTAATTTCTGAATTTTTGCCCTGAAATAATTTAAATTTCTAAAATTTTTCCCCAAAATAAGGAAATGTCTGCTTTTAGCCCCAAAATAAGGGGAATTTCTGCCTTTTTGCCCCAAAATAAGAGGAATTTCAGCCTTTTTTCCTCAAAATAAGGGGAATTTCTTCCTTTTGCCCCAAAATATGGGAAATTTCTGCCTTTTTGCCCCAAAATAAGAAAAATTTCTGCAATTTTGTACCAAAATAAAAGAAATTTCTGCCTTTTTGTTCCAAAATAAGAGAAATTTCTGCCTTTTTTCCCTGAAATATGTGAAATTTCTGCAATTTTGCCCCAAAATAAGGGAAATTTCTGCAATTTTGCCCCAAAGTAGAGGAAATTTCTGCAATTTTGTTCCAAATAAGGGGAATTTCTGACTTTTTGCACCCGAAAAAAGGAGATTTTCTGTCTTTTTGCCCCAAAATAAGGAGAATTTCAGCTTTTTGCCTGAAAATTATGAGAATTTCTGCAATTTTTCTTCAAAATACTGAAAATTTCTGCCTTTTAGCCCCAAAATAAAGGGAATTTCTGCATTTTTCCCCAATATTAGGGGAATTTCTGCATTTTACCTCTAAATAAAAGGAATTTCTGCATGTTACCTCAAAATAAGAAGAATTTCTGCCTTTTACCCCAAAATATGGGGACTTTCTTCCATTTTGTTCCAAAATAAAGAAAATTTCTTAAATTTTGTACCATAATAAAAGAAATTTCTACTTTTTGCCCCTAAATAAGGGGAATTTCTGACTTTTTATGCTGAAAAAAATGAAATTTCTGCAATTTTGCCCGATAATAAGGGAAATTTGTGCCTTTTTTGCCCCCAAATAAGAGGAATTTCTGCCTTTTTTCCAATATATAGGTAATTTCAGCATTTTACATCAAAATAAGGAAAATTTCTGCCTTTTTGCCTTCAAATATATGAAATTTCTGCAATTTTACCCCAAAATAAGGTGAATTTCTACCATTTTGCCCCAAAATAAGGGGAATTTCTGCCTTTTTGCCCCAAAATAAGGGGAATTTCCGCATTTTTCCTCAAATTAAGGGGAATTTCTGTTTTTTGCCCCAAAATACAGGGAATTTCTGCCTTTTTGCCCCAAAATAAGAGAAATTTCTGCCTTTTTTCCCTGAAATAAGTGAAATTTCTGCAATTTTGCCCCAAAATAAGGAAAATTTCTGCAATTTTGCCCCAAAGAAAATGAAATTTCTGCAATTTTGCCCCAAATAAGGGGAATTTCTGCCTTTTTGTCCTATAATTAGGGGAATTTCTGCAATTTTGCTCCAAAATACTGGGAATTTCTGCCTTTTTGCACGAAAATTAAGAGAATGTATACCTTTTTGCCATAAAAAAGGGAAATTTCTTCACTTTTGCCCCAAAATAAGGGGATCTTTCGCCTTTTTGACTCAAAATAAGTGCAATTTCTGCCTTTTCCCCAAAAATAAACGGAAATTCTGCCTTTTTGCCCCAAAATAAGAGGAATTTCTTACTTTTTGGCCTGAAATAAGTGAAATTTCTATAATTTTTCCCCAAAATAATGGAAATGTCTGCTTTTTGCCCCAAAATAAGGGGAATTTCTGCCTTTTTGTCCCAAAATAATGGGAATTTCAGCATTTTTTCTTCAAAATAAGGGGAATTTCTGCCTTATGCCCCAAAATATGGGAAATTTCTGTCTTTTTGCCCAAAAATAAGAAAAATTTGTGCAATTTTGTTCCAAAATAATAGAAATTTCTGCCTTTTTGCCCCAAAATAAGAGAAATTTCTTCCTTTTTTCCCTGAAATAAGTGAAATTTCTGCAATTTTGCCCCAAAATAAGGGAAATTTCTGCAATTTTGCCCCAAAGTAAAGGAAATTTCTGCAATTTTGCCCCAAATAAGGGGAATTTCTGCCTTTTTGCACCCGAAAAAATGAAACTTTCTGTCTTTTTGCCCCAAAATAAAGAGAATTTCAGCCTTTTTGCCCGAAAATTATGAAAATTTCTGCAATTTTTCTTCTAAATATGGAAAATTTCTGCCTTTTAGCCCCAAAATAAAGAGAATTTCTGCATTTTTCCCCAATATTAGGGGAATTTCTGCAATTTACCTCTAAATAAGAGGAAATTCTGCATTTTACCTCAAAATAAGAAGAATTTCTGCCTTTTACACCAAAATATGAGGAATTTCTGCCTTTTTGTTCCAAAATAAAGAAAATTTCTTCAATTTTGTACCATAATAAAAGAAATTTCTAATTTTTGCCAAAAAATAAGGGAAATTTCTGACTTTTTACCCTTAAATAGATGAAATTTCTGCAATTTTGCCCGAAAATAAGGGAAATTTTTGCCTTTTTGCTCCAAAATAATGGGAATTTCTTCCTTTTGCCCCAAAATATGGGGAATTACAGCATTTTACCTCAAAATAAGGGGAATTTCTGCTTTTTTGCCCTGAAATATGTGAAATTTCTGCAATTTTACCCCAAAATAAGGTGAATTTCTGCATTTTTGCCCCAAAATAATGGGAATTTCTTCATTTTTGCCCCAAAATGAGAAAAAAATTTTGCTTTTTTCTTCTGAAATAAGTGAAAATTCTGCAATTTTGCCCTAAAATAAGAATATTTTCTGCAATTTTACCCCATAATAAAGCAAATTTTTGCAATTTTGCTGCAAAATAAGGGGAATTTCTGTTTTTTGCCCCCAAATAAAGCAAATTTCTGCAATTTTGCCCCAAAATAATGGTGAATTTTTGTTTTTTGCCCCCAAATAAGGGAAATTTCTACAATTTTGCCCTAAAAGAAGGGGAATTTCTGCCATTTGCCCCAAGATAAGGGGAATTTCTGCCTTTTTGCCACAAAATAAAGAAAATTACTGCATGTTTTACCCCAAAATTAGGTGAATTTTTACAATTTTGCTCCAAAATACGAGGATTTTCTGCATTTTTCGCCGAAAATAAGGGGAATTTCTGCCATTTTGCCGCGAAATAAGTGAAATTTCTGCAGTTTTACCCCAAAATAAGGGGAATTTCTGCAATTTTGCTCCAAAATACAGGGAATATCTGCCTTTTTGCCCGAAAATAAAGGCAATGTATACCTTTTTGCTATAAAAAAGGAAAATTTCTTCACTTTTGCCCCAAAATAAAGCGATTTTCCGCCTTTTTGACTCAAAATAAGTGCAATTTCTGCCTTTTCCCCAGAAATAAAAAGAATTTCTGTCTTTTTGCCCCAAAATAAGGGGAATTTCTACGTTTTTGCCCTAAAATATGTGAAATTTCTGCAATTTTACCCCATAATAAAGCAAATTTCTGCAATTTTGCTGCAAAATTAAGGGGAATTTCTGTTTTTTGCCCCCAAATAAAGCAACTTTCTGCAATTTTGCCTCAAAATAAGGGGAATTTCTGTTTTTTGCCCCCAAATAAGGGAAATTTCTGCAATTTTGCCCTAAAATAAGGGGAATTTCTGCCATTTGCCCCAAAATAAGGGGAAATTCTGCCTTTTTGCCACAAAATAAAGAAAATTACTGCATGTTTTACCCCAAAATTAGGTCAATTTCTGCAATTTTGCTCCAAAATACGAGGATTTTCTGCCCTTTTCGCCGAAAATATGGGGAATTTCTGCCATTTTGCCGCGAAATAAGTGAAATTTCTGCAGTTTTACCCCAAAATAAGGGGAATTTCTGCCTTTTTGCCCCAAAATTAGGGGAATTTCTGCAATTTTGCTCCAAAATACGGGGAATTTCTGCCTTTTTGCCCGAAAATAAAGGCAATGTATACCTTTTTGCTATAAAAAAGGGAAATTTCTTCACTTTTGCCCCAAAATAAGGCGATTTTCCGCCTTTTTGACTCAAAATAAGTGCAATTTCTGCCTTTTCCCCAAAAATAAACGGAATTTCTGTCTTTTTGCCCCAAAATAAGGGAAATTTCTGACTTTTTGCCCTGAAATAAGTGAAATTTCTAAAATTTTTCCCCAAAATAATGGAAATGTCTGCTTTTTGCCCCAAAATAAGGGGAATTTCTGCCTTTTGCTTAAAAATATTGGAAATTTCTGCCTTTTGGCCCCAAAATAAGAAAAATTTCTCCAATTTTGTACCAAAATAAAAGAAATTTCTTCCTTTTTGTTCCAAAATAAGAGATATTTCTGCCTTTTTTCCCTGAAATAAGTGAAATTTCTGCAATTTTGCCCCAAAATAAGGGAAATTTCTGCAATTTTGCCCCAAAGTAGAGGAAATTTCTGCAATTTTGCCCCAAATAAGGGGAATTTTGACTTTTTGCACCCGAAAAAAAGAGATTTTCTGACTTTTTGCCCAAAAATAAGGAAAATTTCAGCCTTTTTGCCTGAAAATTTTGAGAATTACTTCAATTTTTCTACAAAATACAGAAAATTTCTGCCTTTTAGCCCCAAAATAAAGGGGATTTCTGCATTTTTCCCCAATATTAGGGGAATTTCTTCATTTTACCTCTAAATAAGGGGAATTTCTGCATTTTAACTCAAAATAAGAAGAATTTCTGCATTTTACCCTAAAATATGGTGAATTTCTGCCTTTTTGTTCAAAAATAAAGATAATTTCTTCAATTTTGTACCATAATAAAAGAAATTTCTCCTTTCGGCCCCAAAATAAGGGGAATTTCTGACTTTTTACCCTGAAATAAATTAAATTTCTGCAATTTTGCCCAAAAATAAGAGAAATTTGTGCCTTTTTTGCCCCAAAATAAGGGGAATTTCTGCCTTTTGCCCCAAAATATGGTGAATTTCAGCATTTTACCTCAAAATAAAGGGAATTTCTGCCATTTTGCCCTGAAATATGTGAAATTTCTTTAATTTTACCCCAAAATAAGGTGAATTTTTGCCTTTTTGCCCCAAAATAAAGGGAATTTCTGCCTTTTTGCCCCAAAATAAGAAAAATTTTTGTTTTTTCTTCTGAAATAAGTGAAATTTCTGCAATTTTGCCCTAAAATAAGGGAAATTTCTGCAATTTTTCCCCATAATAAAGCAAATTTCTGCAATTTTGCTGCAAAATAAGAGGAATTTCTGATTTTTTCCCCCAAATAAAGCAAATTTCTGCAATTTTGGCCCAAAATAAGGGGAATTTCTGTTTTTTGTCCCCAAATAAGGGAAATTTCCGCAATTTTGCCATAAAATAAGGGAAATTTCTGCAATTTTGCCCCAAAGAAAGAAATTTTTGCAATTTTGCCCCAAATAAGGAGAATTTCTGCATTTTTGCCCCAAAATTAGGGAATTTCTGCAATTTTGCTTCAAAATACAAGGAATTTCTGCTTTTTTGCCCGTAAATAAAGGGAATGTATACCTTTTTGCCATAAAAAAGAGAAATTTCTTCAGTTTGCCGCAAAATAAAGGGAATTTCTGCATTTTTCTCCAATGTTTGGGGAATTTCTGCATTTTACCTCTAAATAAGGGGAAATTCTGCATTTTACCTCAAAATAAGAAGAATTACTGCCTTATAACCCAAAATATGGGGAATTTCTGCTTTTTTGTTCCAAAATAAAGAAAATTTCTTCAATTTTGTACCATAATAAAAGAAATTTCTCCTTTTTGCCCCAAAATAAGGGGAATTTCTGACTTTTTACCCTGAATTAAATGAAATTTCTGCAATTTTGCCCGTAAATAAGGGAAATTTGTGCCTTTTTTGCCCCAAAATAAGGGGAATTTCTGCCTATTGCCCCAAAATATGGGGAATTTCAGCATTTTACCTCAAAATAAGGGGAGTTTCTGCGTTTTTGCCCTAAAATATGTGAAATTTCTGCAATTTTACCCCATAATAAAGCAAATTTCTGCAATTTTGCTGCAAAATAAAGGGGAATTTCTGTTTTATGCCCCCAAATAAAGCAACTTTCTGCAATTTTGCCTCAAAATAAGGGGAATTTCTGTTTTTTGCCCCCAAATAAGGGAAATTTCTGCAATTGTGCCCTAAAATAAGGGGAATTTCTGCCATTTGCCCCAAAATAAAGGGAAATTCTGCCTTTTGGCCACAAAATAAAGAAAATTACTGCATGTTTTACCCCAAAATTAGGTGAATTTCTGCAATTTTGCTCCAAAATACGAGGATTTTCTGCCTTTTTGGCTGAAAATAAGGGGAATTTCGGCCATTTTACCGCGAAATAAGTGAAATTTCTGCAGTTTTACCCCAAAATAAGGGGAATTTCTGCCTTTTTGCCCCAAAATTAGGGGAATTTCTGCAATTTTGCTCCAAAATACAGGGAATTTCTGCCTTTTTGCCCGAAAATAAAGGCAATGTATAACTTTTTGCTATAAAAAAGGGAAATTTCTTCACTTTTGCCCCAAAATAAGGCGATTTTCCGCCTTTTTGCCTCAAAATAAGTTCAATTTCTGCCTTTTCCCCAAAAATAAACGGAATTTCTCTCTTTTTGCCCCAAAATAAGGGAAATTTCTAACTTTTTGCCCTGAAAAAAGTGAAATTTCTAAAATTTTTCACCAAACTAAGAGAAATGTCTGCTTTTTGCCCCAAAATAAGGAGAATTTCTGCTTTTTTGCCCCAAAATAAGGGGAATTTCAGCCTTTTTTCCTCAAAATAAGGGGAATTTCTGCCTTTTACCCAAAAATAGAGGAAATTTCTGCTTTATTGCCCCAAAATAAGAAAAATTTCTGCAATTTTTTACCAAAATAAAAAAAATTTCTGCCTTTTTGTTCCAAAATAAGAGAAATTTCTGCCTTTTTGCCCTGAAATAAGGGAAATTTCTGCAATTTTTCCCCATAATAAAGCAAATTTCTGCAATTTTGCTGCAAAATAAGAGGAATTTCTGATTTTTTCCCCCAAATAAAGCAAATTTCTGCAATTTTGGCCTAAAATAAGGGGAATTTCTGTTTTTTGTCCCCAAATAAGGGAAATTTCCGCAATTTTGCCATAAAATAAGGGAAATTTCTGCAATTTTGCCCCAAAGAAAGGAAATTTTTGCAATTTTGCCCCAAATAAGGAGAATTTCTGCATTTTTGCCCCAAAATTAGGGAATTTCTGCAATTTTGCTTCAAAATACAAGGAATTTCTGCTTTTTTGCCCGTAAATAAAGGGAATGTATACCTTTTTGCCATAAAAAAGAGAAATTTCTTCAGTTTGCCGCAAAATAAAGGGAATTTCTGCATTTTTCTCCAATGTTTGGGGAATTTCTGCATTTTACCTCTAAATAAGGGGAAATTCTGCATTTTACCTCAAAATAAGAAGAATTACTGCCTTATAACCCAAAATATGGGGAATTTCTGCTTTTTTGTTCCAAAATAAAGAAAATTTCTTCAATTTTGTACCATAATAAAAGAAATTTCTCCTTTTTGCCCCAAAATAAGGGGAATTTCTGACTTTTTACCCTGAATTAAATGAAATTTCTGCAATTTTGCCCGTAAATAAGGGAAATTTGTGCCTTTTTTGCCCCAAAATAAGGGGAATTTCTGCCTATTGCCCCAAAATATGGGGAATTTCAGCATTTTACCTCAAAATAAGGGGAGTTTCTGCGTTTTTGCCCTAAAATATGTGAAATTTCTGCAATTTTACCCCATAATAAAGCAAATTTCTGCAATTTTGCTGCAAAATAAAGGGGAATTTCTGTTTTATGCCCCCAAATAAAGCAACTTTCTGCAATTTTGCCTCAAAATAAGGGGAATTTCTGTTTTTTGCCCCCAAATAAGGGAAATTTCTGCAATTTTGCCCTAAAATAAGGGGAATTTCTGCCATTTGCCCCAAAATAAAGGGAAATTCTGCCTTTTGGCCACAAAATAAAGAAAATTACTGCATGTTTTACCCCAAAATTAGGTGAATTTCTGCAATTTTGCTCCAAAATACGAGGATTTTCTGCCTTTTTGGCTGAAAATAAGGGGAATTTCGGCCATTTTACCGCGAAATAAGTGAAATTTCTGCAGTTTTACCCCAAAATAAGGGGAATTTCTGCCTTTTTGCCCCAAAATTAGGGGAATTTCTGCAATTTTGCTCCAAAATACAGGGATTTTCTGCCTTTTTGCCCGAAAATAAAGGCAATGTATAACTTTTTGCTATAAAAAGGGAAATTTCTTCACTTTTGCCCCAAAATAAGGCGATTTTCCGCCTTTTTGCCTCAAAATAAGTTCAATTTCTGCCTTTTCCCCAAAAATAAACGGAATTTCTGTCTTTTTGCCCCAAAATAAGGGAAATTTCTAACTTTTTGCCCTGAAAAAAGTGAAATTTCTAAAATTTTTCCCCAAACTAAGAGAAATGTCTGCTTTTTGCCCCAAAATAAGGAGAATTTCTGCTTTTTTGCCCCAAAATAAGGGGAATTTCAGCCTTTTTTCCTCAAAATAAGGGGAATTTCTGCCTTTTACCCAAAAATATAGGAAATTTCTGCTTTATTGCCCCAAAATAAGAAAAATTTCTGCAATTTTTTACCAAAATAAAAAAAATTTCTGCCTTTTTGTTCTAAAATAAGAGAAATTTCTGCCTTTCTTCCCTGAAATAAGTAAAATTTCTGCAATTTTGCCCCAAAATAAGGGAAATTTCTGCAATTTTGCCCCAAAGTAAAGGAAATTTCTGCAATTTTGCCCCAAATAAGGGGAATTTCTGAATTTTTGCACCCGAAAAAAAAATATTTTCTGTATTTTGTCCCAAAATAAAAAGAATTTCAGCTTTTTTGCCCGGAAATTATGAGAATTTCTGCAATTTTTCTTCAAAATACGGAAAATTTCTGCCTTTTAGTCACAAAATAAAGGGAATTTCTGCATTTTTCTCAAATATTAGGGGAATTTCTGCATTTTACCTCTAAATAAAAGAAATTTCTGCATGTTACCTCAAAATAAGAAGAATTTCTGACTTTTGCCCCAAAATATGGGGAATTTCTGCCTTTTTGTTCCAAAATAAAGAAAATTTCTTCAACTTTGTACCATAATAAAAGAAATTTCTCCTTTTTGCACCAAAATAAGGGAAATTTCTGTCTTTTTGCCCTGAAATATGTGAAATTTCTGCAATTTTACCCCAAAATAAGGTAAATTTCTGCCTTTTTGCCCCAAAATAATGGGAATTTCTGCCTTTTTGCCCCAAAATAAGAAAAAATTTTGTTTTTTTCCTGAAACAAGTGAAATTTCTGCAATTTTGCCCTAAAATAAGGGAAATCTCTGCAATTTTACCCCATAATAAAGCAAATTTCTGCAATTTTGCTGCAAAATAAGGGGAATTTCTGTTTTTTGCCCCCAAATAAAGCAAATTTCAGCAATTTTGCCCCAAAATAAGGGGAATTTCTGTTTTTTGCCCCCAAATAAGGGAAATTTCTGCAATTTTGCCCTTAAATAAGGGGAATTTCTGCCATTTGCCCCAAAATAAGGGGAATTTCTGCCTTTTTGCTACAAAATAAATTACTGCATGTTTTACCCCAAAATTAGGTGACTTTCTGCAATTTTGCTCCAAAATACGATGATTTTCTGCCTTTTTCGCCAAAAATAAGGGGAATTTCTGCGATTTGGCCGCGAAATAAGTGAAATTTCTGCAGTTTTACCCCAAAATAATGGGAATTTCTGCCTTTTTGCCCCAAAATTCGGCGAATTTCTGCAATTTTGCTCCAAAATACGAGGAATTTCTGCCTTTTTGCCCGAAAATAAAGGCAATGTATACCTTTTTGCTATAAAAAAGGGAAATTTCTTCACTTTTGCCCCAGAAAAAGGCGACTTTCTGCCTTTTTGACTCAAAATAAGTGCAATTTCTGCCTTTTCCCCAAAAATAAACGGAATATCTGTCTTTTTCCCCAAAATAAGAGGAATTTCTGAATTTTGCCCTGAAATAAGTGAAATTTCTAAAATTTTTCCTCAAAATAAGGGAAATGTCTGCTTTTTGCTCCAAAATAAGGATAATTTCTGCCTTTTTGCCCCAAAATAAGGGGAATTTCAGCCTTTTTTCCTTAAAATAAGAAAATTTTCTGCAATATTGTACAAAAATAAAAGAAATTTCTGCCTTTTGTTCCAAAATGAGAGAAATTTCTGCCTTTTTGCCCTGAAATAAGTGAAATTTCTGCAATTTTGCCCCATAATAAAGCAAATTTCTGCAATTTTCCTGCAAAATAAGAGGAATTTCTGTTTTTTTCCCCCAAACAAAGCAAATTTCTGCAATTTTGGACCAAAATAAGGGGAATTTCTGTTTTTTGTCCCCAAATAAGGGAAATTTCTGCAATTTTGCCCTCAAATAAAGGGAATTTCTGCAATTTTCTCCAATGTTTGGGGAATTTCTGCATTTTACCTCTAAATAATGGGAAATTCTGCATTTTACTTCAAAATAAGAAGAATTACTGCCTTTTAACCCAAAATATGGATAATTTCTGCTTTTTTGTTGCAAAATAAAGAAAATTTCTTCAATTTTGTACCATAATACAAGAAATTTCTCCTTTTTGCCCCAAAATAAGGGGAATTTCTGACTTTTTACTCTGAATTAAATGAAATTTCTGCAATTTTGCCCGAAAATAAGGGAAATTTGTGCCTTTTTTGCCCGAAAATAAGGGGAATTTCTGCCTTTTCACCAAAATATGGGGAATTTCAGCATTTTACCTCAAAATAAGGGGAATTTCTGTGTTTTTGCCCTAAAATATGTGAAATTTCTGCAATTTTACCCTATAATAAAGCAAATTTCTGCAATTTTGCTGCAAAATAAGGGGAATTTCTGTTTTTTGCCCCCAAATAAAGCAACTTTCTGCAATTTTGCCTCAAAATAAAGGGAATTTCTGTTTTTTGCCCCCAAATAAGGGAAATTTCTGCAATTTTGCCCTAAAATAAGGGGAATTTCTGCCATTTGCCCCAAAATAAGGGGAAATTTTGCCTTTTGGCCACAAAATAAAGAAAATTACTGCATGTTTTACCCCCAAATTAGGTGAATTTCTGCAATTATCCTCCAAAATACGAGGATATTCTGCCTTTTTGGCCGAAAATAAGGGGAATTTCTGCCATTTTACCGTGAAATAAGTAAAATTTCTGCAGTTTTACCCCAAAATAAGGGGAATTTCTGCCTTTTTGCCCCAAAATTAGGGGAATTTCTGCAATTTTGCTCCAAAATACAGGGAATCTCTGCCTTTTTGCCCGAAAATAAAGGCAATGTATAACTTTTTGCTATAAAAAAGGGAAATTTCTTCACTTTTGCCCCAAAATAAGGCAATTTTCCGCCTTTTTGCCTCAAAATAAGTGCAATTTCTGCCTTTTCCCCAAAAATAAACGGAATTTCTGTCTTTTTGCCCCAAAATAAGGGAAATTTCTAACTTTTTGCCCTGAAAAAAGTGAAATTTCTAAAATTTTTCCCCAAACTAAGAGAAATGTCTGCTTTTTGCCCCAAAATAAGGAGAATTTCTGCTTTTTTGCCCCAAAATAAGGGGAATTTCAGCCTTTTTTTCTCAAAATAAGGGGAATTTCTGCCTTTTACCCAAAAATATAGGAAATTTCTGCCTTTTTGCCCCAAAATAAGAAAAATTTCTGCAATTTTTTACCAAAATAAAAAAAATTTCTGCCTTTTTGTTCCAAAATAAGAGAAATTTCTGCCTTTCTTCCCTGAAATAAGTAAAATTTCTGCAATTTTGCCCCAAAATAAGGGAAATTTCTGCAATTTTGCCCCAAAGTAAAGGAAATTTCTGCAATTTTGCCCCAAATAAGGGGAATTTCTGACTTTTTGCACCCGAAAAAAAATATTTTCTGTATTTTGTCCCAAAATAAAAAGAATTTCTGGTTTTTTGCCCGGAAATTATGAGAATTTCTGCAATTTTTCTTCAAAATACGGAAAATTTCTGCCTTTTAGTCCAAAAATAAAGGGAATTTCTGCATTTTTCTCAAATATTAGGGGAATTTCTGCATTTTACCTCTAAATAAAAGAAATTTCTGCATGTTACCTCAAAATAAGAAGAATTTCTGACTTTTGCCCCAAAATATGGGGAATTTCTGCCTTTTTGTTCCAAAATAAAGAAAATTTCTTCAACTTTGTACCATAATAAAAGAAATTTCTCCTTTTTGCCCCAAAATAAGGGAAATTTCTGTCTTTTTGCCCTGAAATATGTGAAATTTCTGCAATTTTACCCCAAAATAAGGTAAATTTCTGCCTTTTTGCCCCAAAATAATGGAATTTCTGCCTTTTTGCCCCAAAATAAGAAAAAATTTTGTTTTTTTCCTGAAACAAGTGAAATTTCTGCAATTTTGCCCTAAAATAAGGGAAATTTCTGCAATTTTACCCCATAATAAAGCAAATTTCTGCAATTTTGCCCTAAAATAAGAGAAATTTCTGCAATTTTGCCCCAAAGAAAGGAAATTTCTGCAATTTTGCCTCAAAATAAGGGGAATTTCTGTTTTTTGCCCCCAAATACGGGAAATTTCTGCAAATTTGCCCTTAAATAAGGGGAATTTCTGCCATTTGCCCCAAAATAAGGGGAATTTCTGCCTTTTTGCTACAAAATAAAGAAAATTACTGCATGTTTTACCTCAAAATTAGGTGAATTTCTGCAATTTTGCTCCAAAATACGATGATTTCCTGCCTGTTTCGCCAAAAATAAGGGGAATTTCTGCGATTTGGCCGCGAAATAAGTGAAATTTCTGCAGTTTTACCCCAAAATAATGGGAATTTCTGCCTTTTTGCCCCAAAATTCGGCGAATTTCTGCAATTTTGCTCCAAAATACTAGGAATTTCTGCCTTTTTGCCCGAAAATAAAGGCAATGTATACCTTTTTGCTATAAAAAAGGGAAATTTCTTCACTTTTGCCCCAGAAAAAGGCGATTTTCCGCCTTTTTGACTCAAAATAAGTGCAATTTCTGCCTTTTCCCCAAAAATAAACGGAATATCTGTCTTTTTCCCCAAAATAAGAGGAATTTCTGAATTTTGCCCTGAAATAAGTGAAATTTCTAAAATTTTTCCTCAAAATAAGGGAAATGTCTGCTCTTTGCTCCAAAATAAGGATAATTTCTGCCTTTTTGCCCCAAAATAAGGGGAATTTCAGCCTTTTTTCCTTAAAATAAGAAAAATTTCTGCAATATTGTACAAAAATAAAAGAAATTTCTGCCTTTTGTTCCAAAATAAGAGAAATTTCTGCCTTTTTGCCCTGAAATAAGTGAAATTTCTGCAATTTTTCCCCATAATAAAGCAAATTTCTGCAATTTTGCTGCAAAATAAGAGGAATTTCTGTTTTTTTCCCCCAAATAAAACAAATTTCTGCAATTTTGGCCCAAAATAAGGGGAATTTCTGTTTTTTGTCCCCAAATAAGGGAAATTTCTGCAATTTTGCCCTAAAATAAGGGAAATTTCTGCAATTTTGCCCCAAAGAAAGGAAATTTCTGCAATTTTGCCCCAAATAAGGAGAATTTCTGCATTTTTGCCCCAAAATTAGGGGAATTTCTGCAATTTTGCTTCAAAGTACAAGGAATTTCTGCTTTTTTGCCCGTAAATAAAGGGAATGTATACCTTTTTGCCATAAAAAAGAGAAATTTCTTCAGTTTGCCGCAAAATAAAGGGAATTTCTGCATTTTTCTCCAATGTTTGGGGAATTTCTGCATTTTACCTCTAAATAAGGGGAAATTCTGCATTTTACCTCAAAATAAGAAGAATTACTGCCTTTTAACCCAAAATATGGGGAATTTCTGCTTTTTTGTTCCAAAATAAAGAAAATTTCTTCAATTTTGTACCATAATAAAAGAAATTTCTCCTTTTTGCCCCAAAATAAGGGGAATTTCTGACTTTTTACCCTGAATTAAATGAAATTTCTGCAATTTTGCCCGAAAATAAGGGAAATTTGTGCCTTTTTTTGCCCCAAAATAAGGGGAATTTCTGCCTTTTGCCCCAAAATATGGGGAATTTCAGCATTTTACCTCAAAATAAGGGGAATTTCTGCGTTTTTGCCCTAAAATATGTGAAATTTCTGCAATTTTACCCCATAATAAAGCAAATTTCTGCAATTTTGCTGCAAAATAAAGGAGAATTTCTGTTTTTTGCCCCCAAATAAAGCAACTTTCTGCAATTTTGCCTCAAAATAAGGGGAATTTCTGTTTTTTGCTCCCAAATAAGGGAAATTTCTGCAATTTTGCCCTTAAATAAGGGGAATTTCTGCCATTTGCCCCAAAATAAGGGGAATTTCTGCCTTTTTGCTACAAAATAAAGAAAATTACTGCATGTTTTACCCCAAAATTAGGTGAATTTCTGCAATTTTCCTCCAAAATACGAGGATATTCTGCCTTTTTGGCCGAAAATAAGGGGAATTTCTGCCATTTTGCCGCGAAATAAGTGAAATTTCTGCAGTTTTACCCCAAAATAAGGGGAATTTCTGCCTTTTTGCCCCAAAATTAGGGGAATTTCTGCAATTTTGCTCCGAAATACAGGGAATTTCTGCCTTTTTGCCCGAAAATAAAGGCAATGTATAACTTTTTGCTATAAAAAAGGGAAATTTCTTCACTTTTGCCCCAAAATAAGGCGATTTTCCGCCTTTTTGCCTCAAAATAAGTGCAATTTCTGCCTTTTCCCCAAAAATAAACGGAATTTCTGTCTTTTTGCCCCAAAATAAGGGAAATTTCTAACTTTTTGCCCTGAAAAAAGTGAAATTTCTAAAATTTTTCCCCAAACTAAGAGAAATGTCTGCTTTTTGCCCCAAAATAAGGAGAATTTCTGCTTTTTTGCCCCAAAATAAGGGGAATTTCAGCCTTTTTTCCTCAAAATAAGAGGATTTTCTGCCTTTTACCCAAAAATATAGGAAATTTCTGCCTTTTTGTCCCAAAATAAGAAAAATTTCTGCAATTTTTTACCAAAATAAAAAAAATTTCTGCCTTTTTGTTCCAAAATAAGAGAAATTTCTGCCTTTTTTCCCTGAAATAAGTAAAATTTCTGCAATTTTGCCCCAAAATAAGGGAAATTTCTGCAATTTTGCCCCAAAGTAAAGGATATTTCTGCAATTTTGCCCCAAATAAGGGGAATTTCTTACTTTTTGCACCCGAAAAAAAAAGATTTTCTGTATTTTGTCCCAAAATAAAAAGAATTTCAGATTTTTGCCCGGAAATTATGAGAATTTCTGCAATTTTTCTTTAAAATACGGAAAATTTCTGCCTTTTAGCCCCAAAATAAAGGGAATTTCTGCATTTTTCCCAAATATTAGGGGAATTTCTGCATTTTACCTCTAAATAAAAGAAATTTCTGCATGTTACCTCAAAATAAGAAGAATTTCTGATTTTGCCCAAAAATATGGGGAATTTCTGCCTTTTTGTTCCAAAATAAAGAAAATTTCTTCAACTTTGTACCATAATAAAAGAAATTTCTTCTTTTTGCCCCAAAATAGGGGAAATTTCTGTCTTTTTGCCCTGAAATATGTGAAATTTCTGCAATTTTACCCCAAAATAAGGTAAATTTCTGCCTTTTTGCCCAAAATAATGGGAATTTCTGCCTTTTTGCCCCAAAATAAGTAAAATTTTTGTTTTTTCTTCTGAAATAAGCGTAATTTCTGCACTTTTGCTATAAAATAAGGGAAATTTCTGCAATTTTTCCCCATAATAAAGCAAATTTCTGCAATTTTGCCACAAAATAAGAGGAATTTCTGTTTTTTGCCCCCAAATAAAGCAAATTTCTGCAATTTTGCCCCAAAATAAGGGGAATTTCTGCTATTTTGCCCTTAAATAAGGGGAATTTCTGCCATTTGCCCCAAAATAAGGGGAATTTCTGCCTTTTTGCTACAAAATAAAGAAAATTACTTCATGTTTTACCCCAAAATTAGGTGAATTTCTGCAATTTTGCTCCAAAATACGAGGATTTTCTGCCTTTTTCGCCGAAAATATGGGGAATTTCTGCCATTTTGCCGCGAAATAAGTGAAATTTCTGCAGTTTTACCCCAAAATAAGGGGAATTTCTGCCTTTTTGCCCGAAAATTAGGGGAATTTTTGCAATTTTGCTCCAAAATACGGGGAATTTCTGCCTTTTTGCCCGAAAATAAAGGCAATGTATACCGTTTTGCTATAAAAAAGAAAAATTTCTTCACTTTTGCCCCAAAATAAGGCGATTTTCCGTCTTTTTGACTCAAAATAAGTGCAATTTCTGCCTTTTACACAAAAATAAACAGAATTTCTGTCTTTTTGCCCCAAAATAAGGGAAATTTCTGACTTTTTGCCCTGAAATACGTGAAATTTCTAAAATTTTTCCCCAAAATATTGGAAATGTCTGCTTTCTGCCCCAAAATAAAGGGAATTTCTGCCTTTTGCCCAAAAATATGGGAAATTTCTGCCTTTTGGCCCCAAAATAAGAAAAATTTCTCCAATTTTGTACCAAAATAAAAGAAATTTCTGCCTTTTTGTTCCAAAATAAGAGATATTTCTGCCTTTTTTCCCTGAAATAAGTGAAATTTCTGCAATTTTGCCCCAAAATAAGGGAAATTTCTGCAATTTTGCCCCAAAGTAGAGGAAATTTCTGCAATTTTGCCCCAAATAAGGGGAATTTTGACTTTTTGCACCCGAAAAAAAGAGATTTTCTGACTTTTTGCCCAAAAATAAGGAAAATTTCAGCCTTTTTGCCCGAAAATTTTGAGAATTACTTCAATTTTTCTTCAAAATACAGAAAATTTCTGCCTTTTAGCACCAAAATAAAGCGGATTTCTGCATTTTTCCCCAATATTAGGGGAATTTCTGCATTTTACCTCTTAATAAGGGGAATTTCTGCATTTTGCCTCAAAATAAGAAGAATTTCTGCATTTTACCCTAAAATATGGTGAATTTCTGCCTTTTTGTTCAAAAATAAAAAAAAATTTCTTCAATTTTGTACCATAATAAAAGAAATTTCTCCTTTTGGCCCCAAAATAAGGGGAATTTCTGACTTTTTACCCTGAAATAAATGAAATTTCTGCAATTTTGCCCAAAAATAAGAGAAATTTGTGCCTTTTTTGCCCCAAAATAAGAAGAATTTCTGCCTTTTGCCCCAAAATATGGTGAATTTCAGCATTTTACCTCAAAATAAGGGGAATTTCTGCCTTTTTGCCCTGAAATATGTGAAATTTCTTCAATTTTACCCCAAAATAAGGTGAATTTATGCCTTTTTGCCCCAAAATAATGGGAATTTCTGCCTTTTTGCCCCAAAATAAGAAAAATTTTTGTATTTTCTTCTGAAATAAGTGAAATTTCTGCAATTTTGCCCTCAAATAAAGGAAATTTCTGCAATTTTTCCCCATAATAAAGCAAATTTCTGCAATTTTGCTGCAAAATAAGAGGAATTTCTGTTTTTTCCCCCAAATAAAGCAAATTTCTGCAATTTTGGCCCAAAATAAGGGGAATTTCTGTTTTTTGTCCCCAAATAAGGGAAATTTCTGCAATTTTGCCCTAAAATAAGGGAAATTTCTGCAATTTTGCCCCAAAGAAAGGAAATTTCTGCAATTTTGCCCCAAATAAGGAGAATTTCTGCATTTTTGCCCCAAAATTAGGGGAATTTCTGCAATTTTGCTTCGAAGTACAAGGAATTTCTGCTTTTTTGCCCGTAAATAAAGGGAATGTATACCTTTTTGCCATAAAAAAGAGAAATTTCTTCAGTTTGCCGCAAAATAAAGGAAATTTCTGCATTTTTCTCCAATGTTTGGGGAATTTCTGCATTTTACCTCTAAATAAGGGGAAATTCTGCATTTTACCTCAAAATAAGAAGAATTACTGCCTTTTAACCCAAAATATGGGGAATTTCTGCTTTTTTGTTCCAAAATAAAGAAAATTTCTTCAATTTTGTACCATAATAAAAGAAATTTCTCCTTTTTGCCCCAAAATAAGGGGAATTTCTGACTTTTTACCCTGAATTAAATGAAATTTCTGCAATTTTGCCCGAAAATAAGGGAAATTTGTGCCTTTTTTGCCCCAAAATAAGGGGAATTTCTGCCTTTTGCCCCAAAATATGGGGAATTTCAGCATTTTACCTCAAAATAAGGGGAATTTCTGCGTTTTTGCCCTAAAATATGTGAAATTTCTGCAATTTTACCCCATAATAAAGCAAATTTCTGCAATTTTGCTGCAAAATAAAGGAGAATTTCTGTTTTTTGCCCCCAAATAAAGCAACTTTCTGCAATTTTGCCTCAAAATAAGGGGAATTTCTGGTTTTTGCCCCCAAATAAGGGAAATTTCTGCAATTTTGCCCTTAAATAAGGGGAATTTCTGCCATTTGCCCCAAAATAAGGGGAATTTCTGCCTTTTTGCTACAAAATAAAGAAAATTACTGCATGTTTTACCCCAAAATTAGGTGAATTTCTGCAATTTTGCTCCAAAATACGAGGATATTCTGCCTTTTTGGCCGAAAATAAGGGGAATTTCTGCCATTTTACCGCGAAATAAGTGAAATTTCTGCAGTTTTACCCCAAAATAAGGGGAATTTCTGCCTTTTTGCCCCAAAATTAGGGGAATTTCTGCAATTTTGCTCCAAAATACAGGGAATTTCTGCCTTTTTGCCCGAAAATAAAGGCAATGTATAACTTTTTGCTATAAAAAAGGGAAATTTCTTCACTTTTGCCCCAAAATAAGGCGATTTTCCGCCTTTTTGCCTCAAAATAAGTGCAATTTCTGCCTTTTCCCCAAAAATAAACGGAATTTCTGTCTTTTTGCCCCAAAATAAGGGAAATTTCTAACTTTTTGCCCTGAAAAAAGTGAAATTTCTAAAATTTTTCCCAAAACTAAGAGAAATGTCTGCTTTTTGCCCCAAAATAAGGAGAATTTCAGCCTTTTTTCCTCAAAATAAGGGGAATGTCTGCCTTTTACCCAAAAATATAGGAAATTTCTGCCTTTTTGCCCCAAAATAAGAAAAGTTTCTGCAATTTTTTACCAAAATAAAAAAAATTTCTGCCTTTTTGTTCCAAAATAAGAGAAATTTCTGCCTTTTTTCCCTGAAATAAGTAAAATTTCTGCAATTTTGCCCCAAAATAAGGGAAATTTCTGCAATTTTGCCCCAAAGTAAAGGAAATTTCTGCAATTTTGACCCAAATAAGGGGAATTTCTGACATTTTGCACCCGAAAAATAAAGATTTTCTGTATTTTGTCCCAAAATAAAAAGAATTTCTGCTTTTTTGCCCGGAAATTATGAGAATTTCTGCAATTTTTCTTCAAAATACGGAAAATTTCTGCCTTTTAGCCCCAAAATAAAGGGAATTTCTGCATTTTTCTCAAATATTAGGGGAATTTCTGCATTTTACCTCTAAATAAAAGAAATATCTGCATGTTACCTCAAAATAAGAAGAATTTCTGACTTTTGCCCCAAAATATGGGGAATTTCTGCCTTTTTGTTACAAAATAAAGAAAATTTCTTCAACTGTGTACCATAATAAAAGATATTTCTTTTTTTTGCCCCAAAATAAGGGAAATTTCTGTCTTTTTGCCCTGAAATATGTGAAATTTCTGCAATTTTACCACAAAATAAGGTAAATTTCTGCCTTTTTGCCCCAAAATAATGGGAATTTCTGCCTTTTTGCCCCAAAATAAGTAAAATTTTTGTTTTTTCTTCTGAAATAAGCGTAATTTCTGCACTTTTGCTCTAAAATAAGGGAAATTTCTGCAATTTTTCCCCATAATAAAGAAATTTCTGCAATTTTGCCACAAAATAAGAGGAATTTCTGTTTTTTGCCCCCAAATAAAGCAAATTTCTGCAATTTTGCCCCAAAATAAGGGGAATTTCTGCTATTTTGCCCTTAAATAAGGGGAATTTCTGCCATTTGCCCCAAAATAAGGGGAATTTCTGCCTTTTTGCCACAAAATAAAGAAAATTACTGCATGTTTTACCCCAAAATTAGGTGAATTTCTGCAATTTTGCTCCAAAATACGAGGATTTTCTGCCTTTTCCGCCGAAAATATGGGGAATTTCTGCCATTTTGCCGCGAAATAAGTGAAATTTCTGCAGTTTTACCGCAAAATAAGGGGAATTTCTGCCTTTTTGCCCGAAAATTAGGGGAATTTTTGCAATTTTGCTCCAAAATACGGGGAATTTCTGCCTTTTTGCCCGAAAATAAAGGCAATGTATACCTTTTTGCTATAAAAAAGGGAAATTTCTTCACTTTTGCCCCAAAATAAGGCGATTTTCCGCCTTTTTGACTCAAAATAAGTGCAATTTCTGCCTTTTCCCCAAAATAAACAGAATTTCTGTCTTTTTGCCCCAAAATAAGGGAAATTTCTGACTTTTTGCCCTGAAATAAGTGAAATTTCTAAAATTTTTCCCCAAAATAATGGAAATGTCTGCTTTTTGCCCCAAAATAAGGGGAATTTCTGCCTTTTGCCCAAAAATATGGGAAATTTCTGCCTTTTGGCCCCAAAATAAGAAAAATTTCTCCAATTTTGTACCAAAATAAAAGAAATTTCTGCCTTTTTGTTCCAAAATAAGAGATATTTCTGCCTTTTTTCCCTGAAATAATTGAAATTTCTGCAATTTTGCCCCAAAATAAGGGAAATTTCTGCAATTTTGCCCCAAAGTAGAGGAAATTTCTGCAATTTTGCCCTAGATAAGGGGAATTTTGACTTTTTGCACCCGAAAAAAAGAGATTTTCTGACTTTTTGCCCAAAAATAAGGAAAATTTCAGCCTTTTTGCCCGAAAATTTTGAGAATTACTTCAATTTTTCTTCAAAATACAGAAAATTTCTGCCTTTTAGCCCCAAAATAAAGGGGAATTCTGCATTTTTCCCCAATATTAGGGGAATTTCTGTATTTTACCTCTTAATAAGGGGAATTTCTGCATTTTACCTCAAAATAAGAAGAATTTCTGCATTTTACCCTAAAATATGGTGAATTTCTGCCTTTTTGTTCAAAAATAAAGAAAATTTCTTCAATTTTGTACAATAATAAAAGAAATTTCTTATTTTGGCCCCAAAATAAGGGGAATTTCTGACTTTTTACCGTGAAATAAATGAAATTTCTGCAATTTTGCCCAAAAATAAGAGAAATTTGTGCCTTTTTTGCCCCAAAATAAGGGGAATTTCTGCCTTTTGCCCCAAAATATGGTGAATTTCAGCATTTTACCTCAAAATAAAGGGAATTTCTGTCTTTTTGCCCTGAAATATGTGAAATTTCTTCAATTTTACCCCAAAATAAGGTGAATTTCTGCATTTTTGCCCCAAAATAATGGGAATTTCTGCCTTTTTGCCCCAAAATAAGAAAAATTATTTTTTTTTCTTCTGAAATAAGTGAAATTTCTGCAATTTTGCCCTCAAATAAGGGAAATTTCTGCAATTTTTCCCCATAATAAAGCAAATTTCTGCAATTTTGCTGCAAAATAAGAGGAATTTCTGTTTTTTTCACCCAAATAAAGCAAATTTCTGCAAATTTGGCCCAAAATAAGGGGAATTTCTGTTTTTTGTCCCCAAATAAGGGAAATTTCTGCAATTTTGCCCTAAAATAAGGGAAATTTCTGCAATTTTGCCCCAAAGAAAGGAAATTTCTGCAATTTTGCCCCAAATAAGGAGAATTTCTGCATTTTTGCCCCAAAATTAGGGGAATTTCTGCAATTTTGCTTCAAAGTACAAGGAATTTCTGCTTTTTTGCCCGTAAATAAAGGGAATGTATACCTTTTTGCCATAAAAAAGAGAAATTTCTTCAGTTTGCCGCAAAATAAAGGGAATTTCTGCATTTTTCTCCAATGTTTGGGGAATTTCTGCATTTTACCTCTAAATAAGGGGAAATTCTGCATTTTACCTCAAAATAAGAAGAATTAATGCCTTTTAACCCAAAATATGGGCAATTTCTGCTTTTTGGTTCCAAAATAAAGAAAATTTCTTCAATTTTGTACCATAATAAAAGAAATTTCTCCTTTTTGCCCAAAAATAAGGGGAATTTCTGACTTTTTACCCTGAATTAAATGAAATTTCTGCAATTTTGCCCGAAAATAAGGGAAATTTGTGCCTTTTTTGCCCCAAAATAAGGGGAATTTCTGCCTTTTGCCCCAAAATATGGGGAATTTCAGCATTTTACCTCAAAATAAGGGGAATTTCTGCGTTTTTGCCCTAAAATATGTGAAATTTCTGCAATTTTACCCCATAATAAAGCAAATTTCTGCAATTTTGCTGCAAAATAAAGGAGAATTTCTGTTTTTTGCCCCCAAATAAAGCAACTTTCTGCAATTTTGCCTCAAAATAAGGGGAATTTCTGTTTTTTGCCCCCAAATAAGGGAAATTTCTGCAATTTTGCCCTTAAATAAGGGGAATTTCTTCTATTTGCCCCAAAATAAGGGGAATTTCTGCCTTTTTGCTACAAAATAAAAAAATTACTGCATGTTTTACCCCAAAATTAGGTGAATTTCTGCAATTTTGCTCCAAAATACGAGGATTTTCTGCCTTTTTGGCCAAAAATAAGGGGAATTTCTGCCATTTTACCGCGAAATAAGTGAAATTTCTGCAGTTTTACCCCAAAATAAAGGGAATTTCTGCCTTTTTGCCCCAAAATTAGGGGAATTTCTGCAATTTTGCTCCAAAATACAGGGAATTTCTGCCTTTTTGCCCGAAAATAAAGGCAATGTATAACTTTTTGCTATAAAAAAGGGAAATTTCTTCACTTTTGCCCCAAAATAAGGCGATTTTCCGCCTTTTTGCCTCAAAATAAGTGCAATTTCTGCCTTTTCCCTAAAATAAACGGAATTTCTGTCTTTTTGCCCCCAAATAAGAAAAATTTCTAACTTTTTGCCCTGAAAAAAGTGAAATTTCTAAAATTTTTCCCAAAACTAAGAGAAATGTCTGCTTTTTGCCCCAAAATAAGGAGAATTTCTGCTTTTTTGCCCCAAAATAAGGGGAATTTCAGCCTTTTTTCCTCAAAATAAGGGGAATGTCTGCATTTTTGCCCCAAAATAAGGGAAATTTCTGCAATTTTGCCCCAAAGTAAAGGAAATTTCTGCAATTTTTACCCCAAATAAGGGGAATTTCTGACATTTTGCACCCGAAAAAAAAAGATTTTCTGTATTTTTTCCCAAAATAAAAAGAATTTCAGATTTTTTGCCCGGAAATTATGAGAATTTCTGCAATTTTTCTTCAAAATACGGAAAATTTCTGCCTTTTAGCCCCAAAATAAAGGGAATTTCTGCATTTTTTCCAAATATTAGGGGAATTTCTGCATTTTACCTCTAAATAAAAGAAATTTCTGCATGTTACCTCAAAATAAGAAGAATTTCTGACTTTTGCCCCAAAATATGGGGAATTTCTGCCTTTTTGTTCCAAAATAAAGAAAATTTCTTCAACTTTGGACCATAATAAAAGAAATTTCTCCTTTTTGCCCCAAAATAAGGGAAATTTCTGTCTTTTTGCCCTGAAATATGTGAAATTTCTGCAATTTTACCCCAAAATAAGGTAAATTTCTGCCTTTTTGCCCCAAAATAATGGGAATTTCTGCCTTTTTGCCCCAAAATAAGAAAAAATTTTGTTTTTTTCCTGAAACAAGTGAAATTTCTGCCATTTTGCCCTAAAATAAGGGAAATTTCTGCAATTTTACCCCATAATAAAGCAAATTTCTGCAATTTTGCTGCAAAATAAGGGGAATTTCTGTTTTTTGCCCCCAAATAAAGCAAATTTCAGCAATTTTGCCCCAAAATAAGGGAAATTTCTGTTTTTTGCCCCCAAATAAGGGAAATTTCTGCAATTTTGCCCTTAAATAAGGGGAATTTCTGCCATTTGCCCAAAAATAAGGGGAATTTCTGCCTTTTTGCTACAAAATAAAAAAAATTACTGCATGTTTTACCCCAAAATTAGGTGAATTTCTGCAATTTTGCTCCAAAATACGATGATTTTCTGCCTTTTTCGCCAAAAATAAGGGGAATTTCTGCGATTTGGCCGCGAAATAAGTGAAATTTCTGCAGTTTTACCCCAAAATAAGGGGAATTTCTGCCTTTTTGCCCCAAAATTCGGCGAATTTCTGCAATTTTGCTCCAAAATACGAGGAATTTCTGCCTTTTTGCCCAAAAATAAAGGCAATGTATACCTTTTTGCTATAAAAAAGGGAAATTTCTTCACTTTTGCCCCAGAAAAAGGCGATTTTCCGCCTTTTTGACTCAAAATAAGTGCAATTTCTGCCTTTTCCCCAAAAATAAACGGAATTTCTGTCTTTTTGCCCCCAAATAAGGGGAATTTCTGACTTTTTGCCCTGAAATAAGTGAAATTTCTAAAATGTTTCCTCAAAATAAGGGAAATGTCTGCTTTTTGCTCCAAAATAAGGATAATTTCTGCCTTTTTGCCCCAAAATAAGGGGAATTTCAGCCTTTTTTCCTTAAAATAAGAAAAATTTCTGCAATATTGTACAAAAATAAAAGAAATTTCTGCCTTTTGTTCCAAAATAAAAGAAATTTCCGCCTTTTTGCCCTGAAATAAGTGAAATTTTTGCAATTTTGCCCCATAATAAAGCAAATTTCTGCAATTTTGCTGCAAAATAAGAGGAATTTCTGTTTTTTTCCCCCAAATAAAGCAAATTTCTGCAATTTTGGCCCAAAATAAGGGGAATTTCTGTTTTTTGTCCCCAAATAAGGGAAATTTCTGCAATTTTGCCCTTAAATAAGGGGAATTTCTGCCATTTGCCCCAAAATAAGGGGAATTTCTGCCTTTTTGCTACAAAATAAAGAAAATTACTGCATGTTTTACCCCAAAATTAGGTGAATTTCTGCAATTTTGCTCCAAAATACGATGATTTTCTGCCTTTTTTGCCAAAAATAAAAGGAATTTCTGCGATTTGGCTGCGAAATAAGTGAAATTTCTGCAGTTTTACCCCCAAATAATGTGAATTTCTGCCTTTTTGCCCCAAAATTCGGCGAATTTCTGCAATTTTGCTCCAAAATACGGGGAATTTCTGCCTTTTTGCCCGAAAATAAAGGCAATGTATACCTTTTTGCTATAAAAAAGGGAAATTTCTTTACTTTTGCCCCAAAATAAGGGGATCTTTCATCTTTTTGACTCAAAATAAGTGCAATTTCTGCCTTTTCCCCCAAAATAAACGGAATTTCTGTCTTTTTGCCCCAAAATAAGGGGAATTTCTGACTTTTTGCCCTGAAATAAGTGAAATTTCTAAAATTATTTCTCAAAATAAGGGAAATGTCTGCTTTTTGCTCCAAAATAAGGGGAATTTCTGCCTTTTTGCCCCAAAATAAGGGGAATTTCAGCCTTTTTTCCTTAAAATATGAAAAATTTTTGAAATATTGTACAAAAATAAAAGAAATTTCTGCCTTTTTGTTCCAAAATAAGAGAAATTTCTGCCTATTTGCCCTGAAATAAGTGAAATTTCTGCAATTTTGCCCCAAAATAAGGGAAATTTCTGCAATTTTGCCCCAAAGTAGAGGACATTTCTGCAATTTTGCCCAAAATAATGGGAATTTCTGACTTTTTGCATCCGAAAAAAGGAGATTTTCTGTCTTTTTGACCAAAAATAAGGAGAATTTCAGACTTTTTGCCCAAAAATTATGAGAATTCCTGCAATTTTTCTTCAAAATACAGAAAATTTCTGCATTTTAGCCCCAAAATAAAGGGAATTTCTGCCTTTGTCCCCAATATTAGGGGAATTTCTGCATTTTACCTCTAAATAAAAGGAATTTCTGCATGTTACTTCAAATTAGAAGAATTTCTGCCTTTTACCCCAAAATATGGGTTATTTCTGCCTTTTTGTTCCAAAATAAAGAAAATTTCTTCAATTTTGTACCATAATAAAATAAATTTCTCATTTTTGCCCCAAAATAAGGGGAATTTCTGACTTTATACCCTGAAATAAATGAAATTTCTGCAATTTTGCCCGAAAATAAGGAAAATTTGTGTTTTTTTTGGCCCCAAAATAGGGGGAATTTCTGCCTTTTGCCCCAAAATATGGGGAATTACAGCATTTTACCTCAAAAGAAGGGGAATTTCTGCCTTTTTGCCCTAAAATATGTGAAATTTCTGCAATTTTACCCCAAAATAATGGGAATTTCTGCCTTTTTGCCCCAAAATAATGGGAATTTCTGACTTTTTGCCCCAAAATAAGAAAAATTTTTGTTTTTGCTTCTGAAATAAGTGAAATTTCTGCAATTTTGCCCTAAAATGAGGCAAATTTCTGCAATTTTTTCCCATAATAAAGCAAATTTCTGCAATTTTGCTGCAAAATAAGGGGAATTTCTGTTTTTTGCCCCCAAATAAAGCAAATTTCTGCAATTTTGCCCCAAAATAAGGAGAATTTCTGGTTTTTGCCCCCAAATAAGGGAAATTTCTGCAATTTTGCCCTAAAATGAAAGGAATTTCTGCCATTTGCCCCAAAATAAGGGGAATATCTGCCTTTTTGCAACAAAATAATGAAAATTACTGCATGTTTTACCCCAAAATTAGGTGAATATCTGCAATTTTGCTCCAAAATACGAGGATTTTCTGCCTTTTTCGCCGAAAATAAGGGGAATTTGTGCCATTTTGCCGCGAAATAAGTGAAATTTCTGCAGTTTTACCCCAAAATAAGGGGAATTTCTGCCTTTTTCCCCCAAAATTAGGGGAATTTCTGCAATTTTGCTCAAAAATACAGGGAATTTCTGCCTTTTTGCCCGAAATTAAAGGCAATGTATAACTTTTTGCTATAAAAAAGGGAAATTTCTTCACTTTTGCCCCATAATAAGGCGATTTTCTGCCTTTTTGACTCAAAATAAGTGCAATTTCTGACTTTTCCACAAAAATAAACGGAATTTCTGTCTTTTTGCCCCAAAATAATGGGAATTTCTGACTTTTTGCCCTGAAATAAGTGAAATTTCTAAAATTTTTCCCCAAAATAAGGGAAATGTCTGCTTTTTGCCCCAAAATAAGGAGAATTTCTGCCTTTTGCCCCAAAATAAGGAGAATTTCAGCCTTTTTTTCTCAAAATAAAAGGAATTTCTGCCTTTTTGTTTCAAAATAAGAGAAATTTCTGCCTTTTTTCCCTGAAATAAGTGAAATTTCTGCAATTTTGCACCAAAATAAGGGAAATTTTTGCAATTTTGCCCCAAAGGAGAGGAAATTTCTGCAATTTTGCCCCAAAATAAGGAGAATTTCAGCATTTTTGCCTGAAAATTATGAGAATTTCTGTAATTTTTCTTCAAAACACGGAAAATTCCTGCCTTTTAGCCCCAAAATATAGGGAATTTCTGTATTTTTTCCCCCGATATTAGGGGAATTTCTGCATTTTACCTCAAAATAAAAGGAATTTCTGCATGTTACCTCAAAATAAGAAGAATTTCTGCCTTTTACCCCAAAATATGGAGAATTTCTGCCTTTTTGTTCCAAAATAAAGAAAATTTCTTCAATTTTGTACCGTAATAAAAGAAATTTCTCCTTTTTGCCCCAAAATAAGGGGAATTTCTGACTTTTTACCCTGAAATAAATGAAATTTCTGCAATTTTGCACGAAAATAAGGAAAATTTGTTCCTTTTTTGCCCCAAAATAAGGGGAATTTCTGCCTTTTGCCTCAAAATATGGGGAATTTCAGCATTTTACCTCAAAAGAAGGGGAATTTCTGCCTTTTTGCCCTGAAATATGTGAAATTTCTGCAATTTTATCCCAACATAAGGTGAATTTCTGCCTTTTTGCCCCAAAATAATGGGAATTTCTGCCTTTTTGCCCCAAAATAAGAAAAATTTTTGTTTTTTCTTCTGAAATAAGTGAAACTTTTGCAATTTTGCCCTAAAATAAGGGAAATTTCTGCAATTTTTCCCCATAATAAAGCAATTTCGGAAATTTTTCCGCAAAATAAGAGGAATTTCTGTTTTTTGCCCCCAAATAAACCAAATTTCTGCAATTTTGCCTTAAAATAAGGGAAATTTCTGTTTTTTGCCCCCAAATAAGGGAAATTTCTGCTATTTTGCTCTAAAATAAAAGGAATTTCTGCCATTTGCCCCAAAATAAGAGGAATTTCTGTCTTTTTGCCACAAAATAAAGAAAATTACTGCATGTTTTACCACAAAATTAGGTGAATTTCTGCAATTTTGCTCCAAAATACGAGTATTTTCTGCCTTTTTGGCCGAAAATATGGGGAATTTCTGCAATTTTGCTGCGAAATAAGTGAAATTTTTGCAGTTTTACCCCAAAATAAGGGGAATTTCTGCCTTTTTCCCCCAAAATTAGGGGAATTTCTGCAATTTTGCTCCAAAATACGAGGAATTTCTGCCTTTTTGCCCGAAAATAAAGGCAATGTATACCTTTTTGCTATAAAAAAGGGAAATTTTTTCACTTTTGCCCCAAAATAAAGCGATTTTCCGCTTTTTTGACTCAAAATAAGTGCAATTTCTGCCTTTTCCCCAAAAATAAACGAAATTTCTGTCTTTTTGCCCCAAAATAAGGGGAATTTCTGACTTTTTGCCCTTAAATAAGTGAAATTTCTAAAATTTTTCCCCAAAATAAGGGAAATGTCTGCTTTTTGCCCCAAAATAAGGACAATTTCTACCTTTTTGCCCCAATATAAGGGGAATTTCTGCCTTTTTGTTCCAAAATAAGAAAAATTTCTCCAATTTTGTACCAAAATAAAAGAAATTCCTGCCTTTTTGTTCCAAAATAATAGAAATTTCTGCCTTTTTTCCCTGAAATAAGTGAAATTTCTGCAATTTTGCCCCAAATTAAGGGAATTTTCTGCAATTTTGCCCCAAATAAAAGGAATTTCTGACTTTTTGCACCCGAAAAAAGAAGATTTTCTGTCTTTTTGCCCCAAAATAAAGAGAATTTCAGCATTTTTGCCCGAAAATTATGAGAATTTCTGCAATTTTTCTTCAAAATACGGGAAATTTCTTCTTTTTAGCCCCAAAATAAAGGGAATTTCTGCATTTTCCCTTAATATTAGGGGAATTTCTGTATTTTACCTCTAAATAAAAGAAATTTCTGCATTTTACCACAAAATAAGAAGAATTTCTGACTTTTACCCCAAAATATGGGGAATTTCTGCCTTTTTGTTCCAAAATAAAGAAAATTTCTTCAATTTTGTAACATAATAAAAGAAATTTCTTCTTTTTGCCCCAAAAAGAAGGGGAATTTCTGACTTTTTACCCTGAAATAAATGAAATTTCTGCAATTTTGTCCGAAAATAAGGAAAATTTGTGCCTTTTTTGGCCCAAAATAAGGGGAATTTCTGCCTTTGGCCCCAAAATATGGGGAATTTCAGCATTTTACCTCAAAATAAGGGGAATTTCTGCTTTTTGCCCTGAAATATGTGAAATTTCTGCAATTTTACCCCAAAATAAGGTGAATTTCTAACTTTTTGCCCCAAAATAATGGGAATTTCAGCCTTTTTGCCCCAAAATAAGAAAAATTTTTGTTTTTTCTTCTGAAATAAGTGAAATTTCTGCAATTTTGCCCTAAAATAAGGGAAATTTCTCCAATTTTTCCCCATAATAAAGCAAATTTCTGCAATTTTGCTGCAAAATAAGAAGAATTTCTGTTTTTTGCCCCCAAATAAAGCAAATTTCTGCAATTTTGCCCCAAAATAAAGAGAATTTTTGTTTTTTGCCCCCAAATAAAGGAAATTTCTGCAATTTTGCCCTAAAATAAGAAGAATTTCTGCCATTTGCCCAAAAATAAGGGGAATTTCTGCCTTTTTGCCACAAAATAATGAAAATTACTGCATGTTTTACCCAAAAATTAGGTGAATTTCTGCAATTTTGCTTCAAAATACGAGGATTTTCTACCTTTTTCGCCGGAAATAAGGGGAATTTCTACCATTTTGCCGCGAAATAAGTGAAATTTCTGCAGTTTTACCCAAAAATAAGGGGAATTTCTGCCTTTTTGCCCCAAAATTAGGGGAATTTCTGCAATTTTGCTCCAAAATACGGGGAATTTCTGCCTTTTTGCCCGAAAATAAAGGCAATGTATACCTTTTTGCTATAAAAAAGGGAAATTTCTTCACTTTTGCCCCATAATAAGGCAATTTTCCACCTTTTTGACTTAAAATAAGTGCAATTTCTGACTTTTCCACAAAAATAAACAGAATTTCTGTCTTTTTGCCTCAAAATAAGGGGTATTTCTGACTTTTTGCCCTGAAATATGTGAAATTTCTAAAATTTTTCCCCAAAATAAGGGAAATGTCTGCTTTTTGCCCCAAAATAAGGAGAATTTCTGCCTTTTGCCTCAAAAAAAAGAATTTCAGCCTTTTTTTCTCAAAATAAGGGGAATTTCTGCTATTTGCCCCAAAATATGAGAAATTTCTGCCTTTTTGCCCCAAAATAAGAAAAGTTTCTGCAATTTGGTACCAAAATAAAAGAAATTTCTGCCTTTTTGTTCCAAAATAAGAGAAATTTCTGCCTTTTTTTCCTGAAATAAGTGAAATTTCTGCAATTTTGCCCCAAAATAAGGAAAATTTCTGCAATTTTGCCCCAAAGTAGAGGAAATTTCTGCAATTTTGCCCCAAATAAGGGGATTTTCTAACTTTTTGCACCCGTAAAAAGGAGATTTTCTGTCTTTTTGCCCCAAAATAAAGAGAATTTCAGTCTTTTTGCCTGAAAATTATGAGAATTTCTGCAATTTTTCTTCAAAATACGGAAAATTTCTGCGTTTTAGCCCCAAAATAAAGGGAATTTCTGCATTTTTCCCCCGATATTAGGGGAATTTCTGCCTTTTGCCCCAAAATATGCGGAATTTCAGCATTTTACCTCAAAATAATGGGAATTTCTGCCTTTTTGCCCTGAAATATGTGAAATTTCTGCAATTTTACCCAAAAATAAGTTGAATTTCTGCCTTTTTGCCCCAAAATAATGGGAATTTCTGCCTTTTTGCCCCAAAATAAGAAAAAATTTTGTTTTTTCTTCTGAAATAAGTGAAATTTCTGCAATTTTGCCCTAAAATAAGAGAAATTTCTCCAATTTTTCCCCATAATAAATCAAATTTCTGCAATTTTGCTGCAAAAGAAGGGGAATTTCTGTTTTTTGCCTCCTAATAAAGCAAATTTCTGCAATTTTGCCCCAAAATAAAGAGAATTTCTGTTTTTTGCCCCCAAATAAAGGAAATTTCTGCAATATTGCCCTAAAATAAGGGGAATTTCTGCCATTTGCCCCAAAATAAGGGGAATTTCTGCCTTTTTGCCTCAAAATAATGAAAATTACTGCATGTTTTACCCCAAAATTAGGTGAATTTCTGCAATTTTGCTCCAAAATACGAGGATTTTCTGTTTTTTTCGCCGAAAATAAGGGGAATTTCTGCCATTTTGCCGCGAAATAAGTGAAATTTCTGCAGTTTTACCCCAAAATAAGGGGAATTTCTGCCTTTTTGCCCCAAAATTAGGGGAATTTCTGCAATTTTCCTCCAAAATACGGGGAATTTCTTCCTTTTTGCCCGAAAATAAAGGCAATGTATACCTTTTTGCTATAAAAAAGGGAAATTTCTTCACTTTTGCCCCATAATAAGGCGATTTTCCGCCTTTTTGACTCAAAATAAGTGCAATTTCTGACTTTTCCCCAAAAATAAACGGAATTTCTGTCTTTTTGCCCCAAAATAAGGGAAATTTCTGACTTTTTGCCCTGAAATAAGTGAAATTTCTAAACTTTTTTCCCAAAATAAGGGAAATGTCTGCTTTTTGCCCCAAAATAAGGAGAATTTCTGCCTTTTTCCCCAAAATAAGGGGAATTTCAGCCTTTTTTTCTCAAAATAAGGGGAATATCTGCCTTTTGCCCCAAAATATGGGAAATTTCTGCCTTTTTGCCCCAAAATAAGAAAAATTTCTGCAATTTTGTACCAAAATAAAAGAAATTTCTGCCTTTTTATTCCAAAATAAGAGAAATTTCTGCCTTTTTTTCCCTGAAATAAGTGAAATTTCTGCAATTTTGCCCCAAAATAAGGAAAATTTCTGCAATTTTGCCCCAAAGTAGAGGAAATTTCTGCAATTTTGCCCCAAATAAGGGGAATTTCTGACTTTTTGCACCCGAAAAAAGGAGATTTTCTGTATTTTTGCCCAAAAAAAAGGAGAATTTCAGCCTTTTTGCCTGAAAATTATGAGAATTTCTGCAATTTTTCTTCAAAATATGGAAAATTCCTGTTTTTTAGCCCCAAAATAATGGGAATTTCTGCATTTTTTCCCCGATATTAGGGGAATTTCTGCCTTTTGCCCCAAAATATGGGGAATTTCAGCATTTTACCTCAAAATAAGGGGAATTTCTGCCTTTTTGCCCTGAAATATGTGAAATTTCTGCAATTTTACCCCAAAATAAGGTGAATTTCTGCCTTTTTCCCCAAAATAATGGGAATTTCTGCCTTTTTGCCCCAAAATAAGAAAAATTTTTGTTTTTTCTTCTGAAATAAGTGAAATTTCTGCAATTTTGCCCTAAAATAAGGGAAATTTCTCCAATTTTTCCCCATAATAAAGCAAATTTCTGCAATTTTGCTGCAAAATAAGGGGAATTTCTGTTTTTTGCCCCCAAATAAAGCAAATTTCTGCAATTTTGCCCCAAAATAAAGAGAATTTCTGTTTTTTGCCCCCAAATAAAGGAAATTTCTGCAATTTTGCCCTAAAATAAGGGGAATTTCTGCCACTTGCCCCAAAATAAGGGGAATTTCTGCCTTTTTGCCACAAAATAATGAAAATTACTGCATGTTTTACCCAAAAATTAGGTGAATTTCTGCAATTTTGCTCCAAAATACGAAGATTTTCTGCCTTTTTCGCCGAAAATAAGGGGAATTTCTGCCATTTTGCCGCGAAATAAGTGAAATTTTTGCAGTTTTACCTCAAAATAAGGGGAATTTCTGCCTTTTTGCCCCAAAATTAGGGGAATTTCTGCAATTTTGCTCAAAATACGGGGAATTTCTGCCTTTTTGCCTGAAAATAAAGGCAATGTATACCTTTTTGCTATATAAAAGGGAAATTTCTTTACTTTTGCCCATAATAAGGCGATTTTCCGCCTTTTTGACTCAAAATAAGTGCAATTTCTGACTTTTCCACAAAAATAAACAGAATTTCTGTCTTTTTGCCCCAAAATAAGGGGTATTTCTGACTTTCTGCCCTGAAATAAGTGAAATTTCTAAAATTTTTCCCCAAAATAAGGGAAATGTCTGCTTTTTGCCCCAAAATAAGGAGAATTTCTGCCTTTTGCCCCAAAATAAGTGGAATTTCAGCCTCTTTTCCTCAAAATAAGGGGAATATCTGCCTTTTGCCCCAAAATATGGGAAATTTCTGCCTTTTTGCCCCAAAATAAGAAAAATTTCTGCAATTTTGTACCAAAATAGAAGAAATTTCTGCCTTTTTATTCCAAAATAAGAGAAATTTCTGCCTTTTTTTCCCTGAAATAAGTGAAATTTCTGCAATTTTGCCCCAAAATAAGGAAAATTTCTGCAATTTTGCCCCAAAGTAGAAGAAATTTCTGCAATTTTGCCCCAAATAAG
Organism: Micromys minutus; assembly: GCF_963924665.1. Taxonomy (NCBI): domain Eukaryota; kingdom Metazoa; phylum Chordata; class Mammalia; order Rodentia; family Muridae; genus Micromys; species Micromys minutus. The sequence continues at coordinate 2,199,744 of NW_027667727.1, forward strand.
GGGAATTTCTGACTTTTTGCACCCGAAAAAAGGAGATTTTCTGTATTTTTGCCCCCAAAAAAAGGAGAATTTCAGCCTTTTTGCCTGAAAATTATGAGAATTTCTGCAATTTTTCTTCAAAATATGGAAAATTCCTGTTTTTTAGCCCCAAAATAATGGGAATTTCTGCATTTTTTCCCCGATATTAGGGGAATTTCTGCCTTTTGCCCCAAAATATGGGGAATTTCAGCATTTTACCTCAAAATAAGGGGAATTTCTGCCTTTTTGCCCTGAAATATGTGAAATTTCTGCAATTTTACCCCAAAATAAGGTGAATTTCTGCCTTTTTTCCCCAAAATAATGGGAATTTCTGCCTTTTTGCCCCAAAATAAGAAAAATTTTTGTTTTTTCTTCTGAAATAAGTGAAATTTCTGCAATTTTGCCCTAAAATAAGGGAAATTTCTCCAATTTTTCCCCATAATAAAGCAAATTTCTGCAATTTTGCTGCAAAATAAGGGGAATTTCTGTTTTTTGCCCCCAAATAAAGCAAATTTCTGCAATTTTGCCCCAAAATAAAGAGAATTTCTGTTTTTTGCCCCCAAATAAAGGAAATTTCTGCAATTTTGCCCTAAAATAAGGGGAATTTCTGCCATTTGCCCCAAAATAAGGGAAATTTCTGCCTTTTTGCCACAAAATAATGAAAATTACTGCATGTTTTACCCAAAAATTAGGTGAATTTCTGCAATTTTGCTCCAAAATACGAAGATTTTCTGCCTTTTTCGCCGAAAATAAGGGGAATTTCTGCCATTTTGCTGCGAAATAAGTGAAATTTTTGCAGTTTTAACTCAAAATAAGGGGAATTTCTGCCTTTTTGCCCCAAAATTAGGGGAATTTCTGCAATTTTGCTCAAAATACGGGGAATTTCTGCCTTTTTGCCTGAAAATAAAGGCAATGTATACCTTTTTGCTATAAAAAAGGGAAATTTCTTTACTTTTGCCCATAATAAGGCGATTTTCCGCCTTTTTGACTCAAAATAAGTGCAATTTCTGACTTTTCCACAAAAATAAACAGAATTTCTGTCTTTTTGCCCCAAAATAAGGGGTATTTCTGACTTTCTGCCCTGAAATAAGTGAAATTTCTAAAATTTTTCCCCAAAATAAGGGAAATGTCTGCTTTTTGCCCCAAAATAAGGAGAATTTCTGCCTTTTGCCCCAAAATAAGGGGAATTTCAGCTTCTTTTCCTCAAAATAAGGGGAATATCTGCCTTTTGCCCCAAAATATGGGAAATTTCTGCCTTTTTGCCCCAAAATAAGAAAAATTTCTGCAATTTTGTACCAAAAAAGAAGAAATTTTTGCCTTTTTATTCCAAAATAAGAGAAATTTCTGCCTTTTTTTCCCTGAAATAAGTGAAATTTCTGCAATTTTGCCCCAAAATAAGGAAAATTTCTGCAATTTTGCCCCAAAGAAGAGGAAATTTCTGCAATTTTGCCCCAAATAAGGGGAATTTCTGACTTTTTGCACCCGAAAAAAGGAGATTTTCTGTATTTTTGCCCCAAAATAAGGAGAATTTCAGCCCTTTTGCCTGAAAATTATGAGAATTTCTGCAATTTTTCTTCAAAATATGGAAAATTCCTGTTTTTTAGCCCCAAAATAATGGGAATTTCTGCATTTTTCCCCGATATTAGGGGAATTTCTGCCTTTTGCCCCAAAATATGGGGAATTTCAGCATTTTACCTCAAAATAAGGGGAATTTCTGCCTTTTTGCCCTGAAATATGTGAAATTTCTGCAATTTTACCCCAAAATAAGGTGAATTTCTGCCTTTTTGCCCCAAAATAATGGGAATTTCTGCCTTTTTGCCCCAAAATAAGAAAAAAATTTGTTTTTTCTTCTGAAATAAGTGAAATTTCTGCAATTTTGCCCTAAAATAAGAGAAATTTCTCCAATTTTTCCCCATAATAAAGCAAATTTCTGCAATTTTGCTGCAAAAGAAAGGGAATTTCTGTTTTTTGCCTCCTAATAAAGCAAATTTCTGCAATTTTGCCCCAAAATAAAGAGAATTTCTGTTTTTTGCCCCCAAATAAAGGAAATTTCTGCAATATTGCCCTAAAATAAGGGGAATTTCTGCCATTTGCCCCAAAATAAGGGGAATTTCTGCCTTTTTGCCACAAAATAATGAAAATTACTGCATGTTTTACCCCAAATTAGGTGAATTTCTGCAATTTTGCTCCAAAATACGAGGATTTTCTGTTTTTTTCGCAGAAAATAAGGGGAATTTCTGCCATTTTGCCGCGAAATAAGTAAAATTTCTGCAGTTTTACCCCAAAATAAGGGGAATTTGTGCCTTTTTGCCCCAAAATTAGGGGAATTTCTGCAATTTTCCTCCAAAATACGGGGAATTTCTTCCTTTTTGCCCGAAAATAAAGGCAATGTATACCTTTTTGCTATAAAAAAGGGAAATTTTTTCACTTTTGCCCCATAATAAGGCGATTTTCCGCCTTTTTGACACAAAATAAGTGCAATTTCTGACTTTTCCCCAAAAATAAATGGAATTTCTGTCTTTTTGCCCCAAAATAAGGGAAATTTCTGACTTTTTGCCCTGAAATAAGTGAAATTTCTAAACTTTTTTCCCAAAATAAGGGAAATGTCTGCTTTTTGCCCCAAAATAAGGAGAATTTCTGCCTTTTGCCCCAAAATAAGGGGAATTTCAGCCTTTTTTCCTCAAAATAAGGGGAATATCTGCCTTTTGCCCCAAAATATGGGAAATTTCTGCTTTTTTGCCCCAAAATAAGAAAAATTTCTGCAATTTTGTACCAAAAAAGAAGAAATTTCTGCCTTTTTATTCCAAAATAAGAGAAATTTCTGCCTTTTTTTCCCTGAAATAAGTGAAATTTCTGCAATTTTGCCCCAAAATAAGGAAAATTTCTGCAATTTTGCCCCAAAGAAGAGGAAATTTCTGCAATTTGCCCCAAATAAGGGGAATTTCTGACTTTTTGCACCCGAAAAAAGGAGATTTTCTGTATTTTTGCCCCAAAATAAGGAGAATTTCAGCCTTTTTGCCTGAAAATTATGAGAATTTCTGGAATTTTTCTTCAAAATATGGAAAATTCCTTTTTTTTAGCCCCAAAATAATGGGAATTTCTGCATTTTTTCCCCGATATTAGGGGAATTTCTGCCTTTTGCCCCAAAATATGGGGAATTTCAGCATTTTACCTCAAAATAAGGGGAATTTCTGCCTTTTTGCCCTGAAATATGTGAAATTTCTGCAATTTTACCCCAAAATAAGGTGAATTTCTGCCTTTTTTCCCCAAAATAATGGGAATTTCTGCCTTTTTGCCCCAAAATAAGAAAAATTTTTGTTTTTTCTTCTGAAATAAGTGAAATTTCTGCAATTTTGCCCTAAAATAAGGGAAATTTCTCCAATTTTTCCCCATAATAAAGCAAATTTCTGCAATTTTGCTGCAAAATAAGGGGAATTTCTGTTTTTTGCCCCCAAATAAAGCAAATTTCTGCAATTTTGCCCCAAAATAAAGAGAATTTCTGTTTTTTGCCCCCAAATAAAGGAAATTTCTGCAATTTTGCCCTAAAATAAGGGGAATTTCTGCCATTTGCCCCAAAATAAGGGGAATTTCTGCCTTTTTGTCACAAAATAATGAAAATTACTGCATGTTTTACCCAAAAATTAGGTGAATTTCTGCAATTTTGCTCCAAAATACGAAGATTTTCTGCCTTTTTCGCCGAAAATAAGGGGAATTTCTGCCATTTTGCCGCGAAATAAGTGAAATTTTTGCAGTTTTACCTCAAAATAAGGGGAATTTCTGCCTTTTTGCCCCAAAATTAGGGGAATTTCTGCAATTTTGCTCAAAATACGGGGAATTTCTGCCTTTTTGCCTGAAAATAAAGGCAATGTATACCTTTTTGCTATAAAAAAGGGAAATTTCTTCACTTTTGCCCCATAATAAGGCAATTTTTCGCCTTTTTGACTCAAAATAAGTGCAATTTCTGACTTTTCCACAAAAATAAACAGAATTTCTGTCTTTTTGCCCCAAAATAAGGGGTATTTCTGACTTTCTGCCCTGAAATAAGTGAAATTTCTAAAATTTTTCCCCAAAATAAGGGAAATGTCTGCTTTTTGCCCCAAAATAAGGAGAATTTCTGCCTTTTGCCCCAAAATAAGGGCTATTTCAGCCTCTTTTCCTCAAAATAAAAGGAATTTCTGCATTTTGCCCCAAAATATGGGAAATTTCTGCCTTTTTGCACCAAAATAAGAAAAATTTCTGCAATTTTGTACCAAATTAAAAGAAATTTCTGCCTTTTTGTTCCAAAATAAAAGAAATTTCTGCCTTCTTTCCCTGAAATAATTGAAATTTCTGCAATTTTTCCCCAAAGTAAAGGAAATTTCTGAAATTTTGCCCCAAATAAGGGGAATTTCTGACTTTTTGCACCCCAAAAAAGAAGATTTTTTGTATTTTTGCCCCAAAATAAAAAGAATTTAAGCCTTTTTGCCTGAAAATTATGAGAATTTCTGCAATTTTTCTTCAAAATACGGAAAATTTCTGCCTTTTAGCCCCAAAATAAAGGGAATTTCTGCATTTTCCACCAATATTAATGGAATTTCTGTATTTTACCTCTAAATAAAAGAAATTTCTGCATTTTACCTCAAAATAAAAAGAATTTCTGACTTTTACCCCAAAATATTGGGAATTTCTGCCTTTTTGTTCCAAAATAAAGAAAATTTCTTCAATTTTGTACCATAATAAAAGAAATTTCTTCTTTTTGCCCCAAAATAAGGGGAATTACTGACTTTTTACCCTGAAATAAATGAAATTTCTGCAATTTTGCCTGAAAATAAGGGAAATTTGTGCCTTTTTGCCCCAAAATAAGGGGAATTTCTGCCTTTTGCGCCTAAATATGGGGAATTTCAGCATTTTACCTCAAAATACGGGGAATTTCTGCCTTTTTGCCCTGAAATATGTGAAATTTCTGCAATTTTACCCTAAAATAAGGTGAATTTCTGCCTTTTTGCCCCAAAATAATGGGAACTTCTGCCTTTTTGCCCCAAAATAAGAAAAATTTTTGCTTTTTTTTTCTGAAATAAGTGAAATTTCTGCAATTTTGCCCTAGAATAAGTGAAATATCTGAAATTTTTCTCCATAATAAAGCAAATTTCTGCAATTTTGCCCCAAAATAAGGGGAATTTCTGACATTTGCCCCAAAATAAGGGGAATTTCTGCCTTTTTGCCACAAAAAAGAAAATTCCTGCATGTTTTACCCCAAAATTAGGTGTATTTCTGCAACTTTGCTCCAAAATACGAGGATTTTCTGCCTCTTTCACCTAAAATAAGGGGCATTTCTTCCATTTTGCCGCGAAATAATTGAAATTTCTGCAGTTTTACGCCAAAATAAGGGGAATTTCTGCCTTTTTGATCCAAAATTAGGGTAATTTATGCAATTTTGCTCCAAAATACGGGTCATTGCTGCCTTTTTGCCTGAAATTAAGTGGAATTTCTGCCTTTTTGTCTGGAAATAAGTGAAATTTTTACAATTTTAGCCAAAAATTAGGGATTCCATTTTTGCCCCAAAATAAGGGAAATTTCTGCCATTTTGCACTGAAATATTTGAAATTTCTGCAATTTTACCCCAAAATAAGGGGAATTTCTGCTTTTTTGCCCCAAAATATAAGGCATTTCTGCCTTTTTGCCCTAAAATATGGAAAATTTCTGCAATTTTGCCCCAAAATAAGGGGAATTTCTCCCTTTTTACCTCAAAATAAAGGGAATTTCAGCCTTTTTACCTGAAAATAAGTGAATTTTCTGCAATTTTGCCCCAAATAAGGGAAATTTCTGCAATTTTGCCCCAAAATAAAGTAAATTCCTGCAATTTTGCCCCAAAATAAGTGGAATTTCTGAGTTTTGCCCCAGAATAAGGAGAATTTTTGCCTTTTTGCCCCACAATTAGGAGAATTTCTGCAATTTTGCTCCAAAATACGGGGAATTTCTGCCTTTTTACCCTAAAATAAGGGGAATGCATACCTTTTTGCCATAAAAAAGGGAAATTTCTTCATTTTTGCTCCAAAATAAGGGGAATTTCTGCCTTTATGCCTCTAAATAAGTGGAATTTTTGTATTTTTCCCTCATAATAAGGGGAATTTCTGACTTATTACCCTGAAATAAGTGAAATTTCTGCAATTTTGCCCCAAAATAATGGAAATTTCTGCCTTTTTGCCCCCAAATAAATGGAATTTCAGCCTTTTTACCTCAAAATAAGGGGAATTTCTGGATTTTGCCACAAAATATTAGGAATTTCTGCCTTTTTGCCCCAAAATAAAGAAAGTTTCTGCCTTTTTTCTCTGAAATAAGTGAAATTTCTTCAATTTTGCCCCAAAATAAGTGAAATTTCTGAGTTTTGCCCCAAAATAAAGAGAATTTCTGTGTTTTTGCCTGAACATATAGGGATTTTCTGCCTTTTTGCTCCACAATTAGTGGATTTTCTGCAATTGTGCTCCAAAATACGAGGAATTTCTGCTTTTTGCCCGAAAATAAGAAGAATGTATACCTTTTGCAACCAAAAAGAGAAATTTCTTCATTTTTGCCCCAAAATAAGAGGAATTTCTTCCTTCTTACCTCAAAATAAGTGAAATTTCTGCGTTTTTACCCAAAAATAAACGGAATTTCTGTCTTTTTGCCCCAAAATAAAAGGAATTTTTGATTTTTGCCCTGAAATATGTGAAATTTCTGCAATTTTGCCACAAAATAAGGGAATTTTCTGCCTTTTTGCCACAAAATAAAGGGAATTTCTGTCTTTTTGCCCCAAAATAAGGGGAATTTCAGCATTTTACCTCATAATAAGGGGAATCTCTGCATTTTTGCCCCAAAATATAGGGAATTTCTGTATTTTTGCCCCAAAGTAAAGAAAATTTCTACAATTTTGTACCAAAATAAAAGAAATTTCTGCCTTTTTGTCCCAAAATAAGAGAAATTTCTCAGTTTTTTTCTCTGAAATAAGTGAAATTTCTGCAATTTTGCCCCAAAATAAGGGAAATTTCTGCAAATTTTTTCCATAATAAGGGAAATTTCTGCAATTTTGCAACAAAATAAGGGGAATTTCTGTTTTTTGCCCCCAAATAAGGGAAATTTCTGAAATTTTATCCCAAAATAAGGGGAATTTCTTCCTTTTTTCCAGAAAATAAGAAAAATTTCTGCAAGTCTGTAACAAAATAGAAGAAATTTCTAAAATTTTGCCCCAAAATAAGGGAAATTTCTGATTTTTGCCCCAAAATAAGGAGAATTTCTGTATTTTTTTCCCCAAAATAAAGGGAATTTCTGCCTTTTTGCCCCAAAATTAGGGGAGTTTCTGCAATTTTCCTTCAAAATAAAGGGAATTTCTTCCTCTTTTCCCTAAAATAAGGGGAACTTCTGCCTTTTTGCCCCAAATAAAGGGAATTTCTGCATTTTTGCCCCAATATTAGGGGAATTTCTGCAATTTTGCTCCAAAATCCAGGGAAATTCTGCCTTTTTCCCAAAATTAAAAGGATTTTCTTCCTTTTTGCTTCCAAATAAGGGAATTTTCTGCAATTTTTATCCCAAAATAAAGGGAATTTCTGCCTTTTTGTCCCAAAATAAGGGGAATTTCTGCTCTTTTGCTCTGAAATATGTTAAATTTCTGCAATTTTACCCCAAAATAAGGTGAATTTTTGCCTTTTTGCCCATAAAATAATAGAAATTTCTGACTTTTTGCCCCAAAATAAGAAAAATTTTTGCTTTTTTTTTCTGAAATAAGTAAAATTTCTGCAATTTTGCCTTAGAATAAGGGAAATATCTGAAATTTTTTTCCATAATAAAGCAAATTTCTGCAATTTTGCCCCAAAATAAGGGGAATTTCTGACATTTGCCCCAAAATAAGGGAAATTTCTACCTTTTTGCCACAAAAAAGAAAATTACTGCATGTTTTACCCCAAAATTAGGTGTATTTCTCCAATTTTGCTCCAAAATACGAGGATTTTCTGCCTCTTTCACCGAAAATAAGGGGAATTTCTTCCATTTTGCCGCGAAATAATTGAAATTTCTGCAATTTTATGCCAAAATAAGGGGAATTTCTGCCTTTTTGATCCAAAATTAGGGGAATTTATGCAATTTTGTTCCAAAATACGGGTCATTGCTGCCTTTTTGCCTGAAATTAAGTGGAATTTCTGCCTTTTTGTCTGGAAATAAGTGAAATTTCTGCAATTTTAGCCAAAAATTAGGGATTCCATTTTTGCCCCAAAATAAGAGAAATTTCTGCCATTTTGCACTGAAATATTTGAAATTTCTGCAATTTTACCCCAAAATAAGGGGAATTTCTGCCTTTTTGCCTCAAAATATAAGGAATTTCTGCCTTTTTGCCCTAAAATAAGGAAAATTTCTGCAATTTTGCCCCAAAACAAGGGGAATTTCTACCTTTTAACCCCAAAATAAAGGAAATTTCAGCCTTTTTACCTGAAAATAAGTGAATTTTATGCAATTTTGCCCCAAATAAAAGAAATTTCTGCAATTTTGCCCCAAAATAAGGTAAATTCCTGCAATTTTACCCCAAAATAAGTGGAATTTCTGAGTTTTGCCCCAAAATAAGGAGAATTTTTGCCTTTTTGCCTCACAATTAGGGGAATTTCTGCAATTTTGCTCCAAAATACGGGGAATTTCTGCCTTTTTACCCTAAAATAAGGGGAATGCATACCTTTTTGCCATAAAAAAGGGAAATTTCTTCATTTTTGCTCCAAAATAAGGGGAATTTCTGCCTTTATGCCTCTAAATAAGTGGAATTTCTGTCTTTTTCCTCATAATAAGGGGAATTTCTGACTTATTACCCTGAAATAAGTGAAATTTCTGCAATTTTGCCCCAAAATAAGGGAAATTTCTGCCTTTTTGCCCCCAAATAAAGGGAATTTTAGCCTTTTTACCTCAAAATAAGGGGAATTTCTGCATTTTGCCACAAAATATTAGGAATTTCTGCCTTTTTGCCCCAAAATAAAGAAAGTTTCTGCCTTCTTTCCCTGAAATAAGTGAAATTTCTTCAATTTTGCCCCAAAATAAGTGAAATTTCTGATTTTTGCCCCAAAATAAGAAGAATTTCTGTGTTTTTGCCTGAACATATAGGGATTTTCTGCTTTTTTGCTCCACAATTAGTGGATTTTGTGCAATTGTGCTCCAAAATACGAGGAATTTCTGCTTTTTTGCCCTAAAATAAGAAGAAAGTATACCTTTTGCCACAAAAAAGAGAAATTTCTTCATTTTTGCCCCAAAATAAGAGTAATTTATTCCTTCTTACCTCAAAATTAGTGAAATTTCTGCCTTTTTACCCAAAAATAAACGGAATTCCTGTCTTTTTGCCCCAAAATAAAAGGAATTTTTGATTTTTGCCCTGAAATATGTGAAATTTCTGCAATTTTGCCCCAAAATAAAGGAAATTTCTGCCTTTTTGCCACAAAATAAAGGGAATTTCTGTCTTTTTGCCCCAAAATAGGGGGAATTTCAGCATTTTACCTCATAATTAGGGGAATCTCTGCATTTTTGCCCCAAAATATAGGGAATTTCTGCATTTTTGCCCCAAAATAAAGAAAATTTCTACAATTTTGTACCAAAATAAAAGAAATTTCTGCCTTTTTGCCCCAAAATAAGAGAAATTTCTGAGTTTATTTCTCTGAAATAAGTGAAATTTCTGCAATTTTGCCCCAAAATAAGGGAAATTTCTGCAATTTTTTTCCATAATAAAGGAAATTTCTGCAATTTTGCAACAAAATAAGAAGAATTTCTGTTTTTTGCCCCCAAATAAGAGAAATTTCTGCAATTTTATCCCAAAATAAAGGGAATTTCTGCCTTTTTGACACAAAATAAGAAAAATTTCTGCAAGTCTGTAACAAAATAGAAGAAATTTCTAAAATTTTGCCCCAAAATAAGGGAAATTTCTGATTTTTGCCCCAAAATAAGGAGAATTTCTGTATTTTTGCCCCAAAATAAAGGGAATTTCTGCCTTTTGCCCCCAAATAAGGAGAATTTCAGCATTTTTGCCCCAAAATAAGAAAATTACTTTATTTTTTATTCCAAAATTACGTGAATTTCTGCAATTTTGCTCCAAAATACAGGGATTTTCTTCTTTTTTCGCCGAAAATAAAGGGAATTTCTGCCATTTTGCCGCGAAATAAGTGAAATTTCTGCAGTTTTACCCCAAAATAAGGGGAATTTCTGCCTTTTTGCACAAAAATTAGGGGAATTTTTGCAATTTTGCTCCAAAATACAGGGAATTTCTGCCTTTTGGCCCGAAAATAAAGGGAATGTAAACCTTTTTGCCATAAAAAAAGAAATTTCTTTATTTTTACCCGAAAATAAGGGGATTTTTCACCTTTTTGACTCAAAATAAATGCAATTTCTGCCTTTTCCCCAAAAATAAACGAAATTTCTGTCTTTTTGCCTAAAAATAAGGGGAATTTCTGATTTTTGCCCCAAAATAAGGGGAATTTCAGCCTTTTTACCTAAAAATAATGGGAATTTCTGCCTTTTTGCCCACAAAATAAAGGGAATTTTTGCATTTTTGCACCAATATTAGGGGAATTTCTGCAATTTTGCTCCAAAATATGGGTCATTTCTGCCTTTTTGCCCAAAATTATGTGGAATTTCTGCCTTTTTGTCCGAAATAAGTGAAATTTCTGCAATTTTAGCCAAAAATTAGGGATTTCATCGTTTTGCCCCAAAATAAGGAAAATTTCTGCAATTTTGCCCTGAAATATTTGAAATTTCTGCAATTTTACCCCAAAATAAGGGGAATTTCTGACTTTTGCCCCAAATAAAGGGAATTTTAGCCTTATTACCTCAAAATAAGGGGAATTTCTGCCTTTTTGCCCCAAAATATAAAGAATTTCTGCCTTTTTGCCCCAAAAAAAGGAAAATTCTGCAATTTTGCCCTGAAAAGGAGAATTTCTCCCTTTTTGCCCAAAAATAAAAGAAATTTCAGCCTTTTTACCTGAAAATAAGTGAGATTTCTGCAATTTTTCCCCAAATAAAAGAAATTTTTGATTTTTGCCCCAAAATAAGAGAATATCTGTATTTTTACACCAAAATAAAGGGAATTTCTGCCTTTTTGCCCCAAAATTAGGGGAGTTTCTGCAGTTTTGCTTCAAAATACAGGGAATTTCTTCTTCTTTCCTGAAAATAAGGGGAACTTCTGTCTTTTTGCCCCAAATAAAGGGAATTTCTGCATTTTTGCCCCACTATTAGGGGAATTTCTGCAATATTGCTCCAAAATATGGGGAATTTCTGCCTTTTTACCCAAAATTAAGGGGGATTTTCTGCCTTTTTGCTCCCAAATAAAGGAAATTTCTGCAATTTTATCCCAAAATAAGGGGAATTTCTGCCTTTTTGCCCCAAAATAAGGGGAATTTCTGCCTTTTTGCCCGAAATTAATTGGAATTTCTGCCTTTTTGTCCCGAAATAAGTGAAATTTCTTCAATTTTTGCCAAAAATTAGGGATTTCATCGTTTTTGCCCCAAAATAAAATGAATTTCTGCAATTTTGCCCCAAAATAAATGAAATTTCTGCATTTTTGCCCCAAAATAAGAGAAATTTCTAGAATTTTGCTCCAAAATAAGTGGAATTTCTGAGTTTTGCCCCAAAATAAGGAGAATTTCTGTCTTTATGCCCCAACATATAGGGAATTTCTGCCTTTTTGCCCCACAATTAGGGGAATTTCTGCAATTTTGCTTCAAAATACAGAAAATTTCATCATTTTTGCCCAAAAATGAGGGGAATGCATACCTTTTTGCCATAAAAAAGGATAATTTCTTCATTTTTGCTCCAAAATAAAAGGAAGTTCTGCATTTTTGCCTCTAAATAAGTGGAATTTCTGTCTTTACCCCCAAAACAAAGGGAATTTCTGTCTTTTTTGCTCCTAAATAAGGAAAATTTCTGACTTATTACCCTGAAATAAGTGAAATTTCTGCAATTTTGTCCCAAAATAATGGAAATTTCTGGCTTTTTACCCTGAAATTTGTGAAATTTCTGCAATTTTACCCTAAAATAATTTGAATTTCTGCATTTTTGCCCCAAAATAATGGGAATTTCTGCCTTTTTGCCCCAAAATAAAAAAAATTTTTGCTTTTTTTTTCTTAAATAAGTGAAATTTCTGCAGTTTTGCACTAAAATAAGGGAAATTTCTGCAATTTTCCCCCATAATAAGGGAAATTTCTGTAATTTTGCCCCAAAATAAAGAGAATTTCTGTTTTTTGCTCCCAAATAAGGGAAATTTCTGCAATTTTGCCCTATAATAAAGAGAATTTCTGCCTTTTGCCCCAAAATAAGAAGAATTTCTGCCTTTTTGCCCCAAAATAAAGTAAATTACTGTATTTTTTACCGCAAAATTAGGTGAATTTCTGCAATTTTGCTCCAAAATACTGGGATTTTCTGCCTCTTTCGCCGAAAATAAGGGGAATTTCTGCCATTTTGCCACGAAATAATTGAAATTTCTGCAGTTTTACCTCAAAATAAGGGGAATTTCTGCCTTTTTGCATTAAAATAAGGGGAATTATTGACTTTTTGTCCAAAAATAAGGGGAATTTCAGCCTTTTTACCTCAAAATAGATGGAATTTCTGCCTTTTTGACCCAAAATATGAGGAATTTCTGCCTTTTTGCCCCAAAATAAGAAAAATTTCTGCAATTTTGTACCAAAATAAAAGAAATTTCTGAATTTTTGCTCCAAAATAAGAAAATTTCTGCCTTTTTCTGAAATAAGTAAAATTTCTGCAATTTTGCCCCAAAATAAGGGAAATTTCTGCAATTTTGCCCCAATGTAAAGGAAATTTCTGCAATTTTGCCCAAAAATAAGAAAAATTTCTGAATTTTTGCTCCCGAAAAAAGGGGATTTTCTGTATTTTTGCCCCAAAATTATGAGAATTTCTGCAATTTTGCTTCAAAATACGGTTAATTTCTGCCTTTTAGCCCCAAAATAAAGGGAATTTCTGCATTTTTCCCCAATATTTGGGGAATTTCTGCATTTTACATCTAAATAAAGGAAATTTCTGCATTTGACCGCAAAATAAGAATTTCTGCATTTTGCCCCAAAATATGGGGAATTTCTGCCTTTTTGTTCCAAAATAAAGAAAATTTCTTCAATATTGTACCATAATAAAAGAAATTTCTGCTTTTTGCCCCAAAATAAGTGAAATTTCTGCAATTTTGCCCCAATATAAGAGAAGTTTCTGCCTTTTTGCCTTTAAATAAGGGGAATTTCAGCCTTTTTAACCTCAAAATAAAAGGAATTTTTGAATTTTGGCAAAAATATTAGGAATTTCTGCATTTTTGCCCCAAAATAAGGAAAATTTCTGCCTTTTTTCCCTGAAATAAGTGAAATTTCTGCAACTTTGCCCCAAATAAGAAAAATTTCTGGAATTTTGCCCCAAAATAAGTGGAATTTCTGAGTTTTGCCCCAAAATAAGGAGAATTTCTGCGTTTTTGCCCCACAATTCGTGAAATTTCTGCAATTTTTTCCCATAATAAGGGAAATTTCTGCAATTTTGCTTCAAAATAAGGGGAATTTCGGTTTTTTGCCTCACAATTAGTGAAATTTCCGCAATTTTGCCCCAAAATAAGGGGAATTTCTTCCTTTTGCCCCAAAATATGGGGAATTTCTGCCTTTTTGTCTGAAAATAAGAAGAATGCATACCTTTTTGCCATAAAAAAGGAAAATTTCTTCATTTTTGCTCCAAAAGAAGGGAAACTTTTGCCTTTTTGCCTCTAAATAAGTGGAATTTCTGTCTTTTTCTCCCAAAACATAGAGAATTTCTATCTTTTTTGCCCCAAAATAAGGAAAATTTCTGACTTATTACCCTGAAATAAGTGAAATTTCTGCAAATTTGCCCCCAAAAAAGAGAAATTTCTGCCTTTTGCCCCAAAATATGAAGAATTTCAGCATTTTACCTCAAAATAAGAGAAATTTCTGATTTTTGCACCAAAATATGGAGAATTTCTGCCTTTTTGCCCCAAAATAAGGAAAATTTCTGCCTTTTTTCTTGAAATAAGTGAAATTTCTTCAATTTTGCCCGAAAATAAGTGAAATTTCTGCAATTTTGCCCCAAAATAATGGAAATTTCTGGAATTTTGCCCCGAAATAGGTGGAATTTCTGAGTTTTGCCCCAATAAGGAGAATTTCTGCCTTCTTGCCCTACAATTAGAGGAATTTCTGCAATTTTGCTCCAAAATACAAGGAATTTTTGCCTTTTTCCCCGAAAATAAGGGGAATGCATAACTTTATTGCCATAAATAGGGAAATTTCCTCATTTTTGCCCCAAAATAAGGTGAATTTCTGCATTTTTGCCCAGAAATAATGGGAATTTCTGCCTTTTTGCCCCAAAATAAGAAAAATTTTTGCTTTTTTTCTATGAAATAAGTGAAATTTCTGCAATTTTGCCCTAATATAAGGGAAATTTCTGCAATTTTTCCTCATAATAAGGGAAATTTCTGCAATTTTGCCTCAAAATAAGGGCAATTTCTGTTTTTTTGCCCCCAAATAAGAAAAATTTCTGCAATTTTGCCCTAAAATAAAAGTGAATTTCTACCTTTTGCCCCAAAATAAGGAGAATTTCTGACTTTTTGCCGCAAAATAAGAAAAATTTTTGCTTTTTTTCTCTGAAATAAGTGAAATTTCTGCAATTTTGCCCTAATATAAGGGAAATTTCTGCAATTTTTCCCCATAATATGGTGATTTCTGCAATTTTTCCCCAAAATAAGAGCAATTTCTTTTTTTTTGCCCACAAATAAGGGAAATTTCTGGAATTTTGCCCCGAAATAGGTGGAATTTCTGAGTTTTGCCCCAATAAGGAGAATTTCTGCCTTTTTGCCCTACAATTAGAGGAATTTCTGCAATTTTGCTCCAAAATACAAGGAATTTTTGCCTTTTTCCCCGAAAATAAGGGGAATGCATAACTTTATTGCCATAAATAGGGAAATTTCCTCATTTTTGCCCCCAAATAAGGTGAATTTCTGCATTTTTGCCCAGAAATAATGGGAATTTCTGCCTTTTTGCCCCAAAATAAGAAAAATTTTTGCTTTTTTTCTATGAAATAAGTGAAGTTTCTGCAATTTTGCCCTAATATAAGGGAAATTTCTGCAATTTTTCCTCATAATAAGGGAAATTTCTGCAATTTTGCCTCAAAATAAGGGCAATTTCTGTTTTTTTGCCCCCAAATAAGAGAAATTTCTGCAATTTTGCCCTAAAATAAAAGTGAATTTCTGCCTTTTGCCCCAAAATAAGGAGAATTTCTGATTTTTGCCGCAAAATAAGAAAAATTTTTGCTTTTTTTCTCTGAAATAAGTGAAATTTCTGCAATTTTGCCCTAATATAAGGGAAATTTCTGCAATTTTTCCCCATAATATGGAGATTTCTGCAATTTTTCCCCAAAATAAGAGCAATTTCTTTTTTTTTTGCCCCCAAATAAGGGAAATTTCTGCAATTTTGCCCTAAAATAAGGGTAATTTCTGCATTTTTGAACAAAATAAAGAATATTACTGTATTTTTTACCCCAAAATTAGGTGAATTTCTGCAATTTTGCTCCAAAATACGGGGATTTTCTGCCTTTTTCGCCGAAAATAAGGGGAATTTCTGCCATTTTGCTGTGAAATAAGTGAAATTTCTGGAGTTTTACCCCAAAATAAGGGAAATTTCTGCCTTTTTGCCCCAAAATTAGGGGAATTTCTGCAATTTTGCTCCAAAATATGGGGAATTTCTGCCTTTTTGCCCGAAAATAAGGGGAATTTCTGCCTTTTGCCCCAAAATATGGGGAATTTCAGCATTTTACCTCAAAATAAGGGGAATTTCAGCCTTTTCGCACCAAAATAAGAAGAATGCATACCTTTTTGCCATAAAAAAGGGAAATTTCTTCATTTTTGCTCCAAAATAAGGGGAATTTCTGCCTTTTGCCCCAAAATATGGTGAATTTCTGCCTTTTTGCCCGAAAATAAGAATGCATAGCTTTTTGCAATAAAAAAAGGAAATTTCTTCATTTTTGCTCCAAAATAAAGGAAATTTCTGATTTTTGCCTCTAAATAAGTGGAATTTCTGTCTTTTTCCCCCAAAACAAAGGGAATTTCTGTCACTTTTGCTCCAAAATAAGGGAAATTTCTGGAATTTTGCCACAAAACAAGTGGAATTTCTGAGTTTTGCCCCAAAATAAGGAGAATTTCTGCATTTTGCGCCACAATTAGTGAAATTTCTGCAATTTTGCCATAATAGAAGGGAAATTTCTGCAATTGTTCCCCATAATAAGGGAAATTTCTGCAATTTTGCCCCAAATTAAGGGGAATTTCTGTTTTTTGCCCCACAATTAGGGAAATTTCTGCAATTTTGACCCAAAATATGGGGATTTTCTGCCTTTTTGTCTGAAAATAAGAAGTATGCATACCTTTTTGCCATAAAAAAAGGGAAATTTCTTCATTTTTGCTAAAAATAAGGGGAACTTTTGCCTTTTTGCCTCTAAATAAGTGAAATTTCTGTTTTTTTCCCCCAAAACAAAGAGAATTTCTGTCTTTTTTGCCCCAAAATAAGGAAAATTTCTGAATTATTATCCCGAAATAAGTGAAATTTCTGCAAATTTGCCCCAAAATAAGGGAAATTTCTGCCTTTTTGCCCTGAAATAAGGGGAATTTCAGCCTTTTTACCTCAAAATAAGGGAAATTTCTGCATTTTTGCAACAAAATATTAGGAATTTCTGCATTTTTGCCACAAAATTA
This sequence comes from Micromys minutus, assembly GCF_963924665.1. NCBI lineage: Eukaryota > Metazoa > Chordata > Mammalia > Rodentia > Muridae > Micromys > Micromys minutus. The sequence goes on from NW_027667727.1 coordinate 2,216,470, forward strand.
GGAATTTTTGCCTTTTTGCCCCAAAATAAGAAAAATTTCTGCCTTTTTTCCCTGAAATAAGTGAAATTTCTGCAATTTTGCCCCAAAATAAGTAAAATTTCTGCAATTTTGCCCCAAAATAAGGAAAATTTCTGGAATTTTGCCCCAAAATAAGTGGAATTTCTGAGTTTTGCCCCAAAATAAGAAGAATTTATGCCTTTTTGCCCCACAATTAGTGAAATTTCTGCATATTTACCCTAATATAAGTGAAATTTCTGCAATTTTCCCCATAATAAGGGAAATTTCTGCATTTTTGCTTCAAAATAAGGGGAATTTCTTTTTTTGCCCCACAATTAGAGAAATTTCTGCAATTTTGCCCCAAAATAAGGGGAATTTCTGCCTTTTTGCCAAAAAATAAAGGGAATTTCTGTCTTTTTGCCCCAAAATAAGGGGAATTTCAGCATTTTACCTCATAATAAGGGGAATCTCTGCATTTTTGCCCCAAAATATGGGGAATTTCTGCATTTTTGCCCCAAAATAAAGAAAATTTCTACAATTTAGTACCAAAATAAAAGAAATTTCTGCCTTTTTCCCCAAAATAAGAGAAATTTCTGAGTTTTTTTCTCTGAAGTAAGGGAAATTTCTGCAATTTTGCCCCAAAATAAGGGGAATTTCTGTTTTTTGCCCCCAAATAAGGGAAATTTCTGCAATTTTATCCCAAATTAAGGGGAATTTCTGCCTTTTTGCCACAAAATAAGAAAAATTTCTGCAAGTCTGTAACAAAATAGAAGAAATTTCTAAAATTTTGCCCCAAAATAATGGAAATTTCTGATTTTTGCCCCAAAATAAGGAGAATTTCTGTATTTTTGCCCCAAAATAAAGGGAATTTCTGCATTTTTGCCCCAAAATTAGGGGAGTTTCTGCAATTTTGCTTCAAAATACAGGGAATTTCTTCCTCTTTTCCGAAAATAAGGGGAACTTCTGCCTTTTTGCCCCAAATAAAGGGAATTTCTGCATTTTTACCCCAATATTAGGGGAATTTCTGCAATTTTGCTCCAAAATACAAGGAAATTCTGCCTTTTTACCCAAAATTAAAAGGATTTTCTGCCTTTTTGCTCCCAAATAAGGGAAATTTCTGCAACTTTATCCCAAAATAAGAGGAATTTCTGCCTTTTTGCCCCAAAATAAGGGGAATTTCTGCCTTATTGCCTTGAAATATGTGAAATTTCTGCAATTTTACCCCAAAATAAGGTGAATTTCTGCCTTTTTGCCCATAAAATAATAGAAATTTCTGACTTTTTGCCCCAGAATAAGAAAAATTATTGCTTTTTTCTTTGAAATAAGTGAAATTTCTGCAATTTTGCCCTAAAATAAGGGAAATTTCTGTAATTTTTTTCCATAATAAGGGAAATTCCTGCAATTTTGCACCAAAATAAGGGGAATTCCTGTTTTTTGCCCCCAAATAAGGAAAATTTCTTCAATTTTGCCCTAAGATAAGGGGAATTTTTGCCTTTTGTCCCAAAATGAGGAGAAATTCTGCCTTTTTGCCCCAAAATAAGAAAATTACTGTATTTTTTATCCCAAAATTAGGTGAATTTCTGCAATTTTGCTCCAAAATACGGGGATTTTCTTATTTTTCACCAAAAATAAAGGGAATTTCTGCCATTTTGCCGCGAAATAAGTGAAATTTCTACAGTTTTACCCCAAAATAATGGGAATTTCTGCCTTTTTGCCCAAAATTTAGGGGAATTTTTGCAATTTTGCTCCAAAATACAGGGAATTTCTGCCTTTTGGCCCGAAAATAAAGGGAATGTATACCTTTTTGCCATAAAAAAAGGAAATTTCTTCATTTTTACCCCAAAATAAGGGGATTTTTCACCTTTTTGACTCAAAATAAGTGCAATTTCTGCCTTTTCCCCAAAAATAAACAAAATTTCTGTATTTTTCTTCAAAAATAAGGGGAATTTCTGACTTTTTGCCCCAAAATAAGGGGAATTTCAGCATTTTTACCTAAAAATAAGAGGAATTTTGGCCTTTTTGCCCCCAAAATAAAGGGAATTTCTGCATTATTGCACCAATATTAGGAGAATTTCTGCAATTTTGCTCCAAAATATGGGTCATTTCTGCCTTTTTGCCCAAAATTAAGTGGAATTTCTGTCTTTTTGTCCGAAATAAGTGAAATTTCTGCAATTTTAGCCAAAAATTAGGGATTTCATCTTTTTGCCCTAAAATAAGGAAAATTTCTGCCATTTTGCCCTGAAATATTTGAAATTTCTGCAATTTTACCCCAAAATAAGGGGAATTTCTGCCTTTTTGCCCCAAATAAGGGGAATTTCAGCCTTATTACCTCAAAATAAGGGGAATTTCTGCCTTTTTGCCCCAAAATATAAGGAATTTCTGCCTTTTTGCCCCAAAAAAGGAAAATTTTGCAATTTTGCCCTGAAAAGGAGAATTTCTCCCTTTTTGCCCCAAAATAAAGGAAATTTCAGCCTTTTTACCTGAAAATAAGTGAAATTTCTGCAATTTTGCCCCAAATAAAAGAAATTTCTGATTTTTGCCCAAAAATAAGGAGAATATCTGTATTTTTGCCCCAAAATAAAGGGAATTTCTGCCTTTTTGCCCCAAAATTAGAGGAATTTCTGCAAATGTGCTTCAAAATACAGGGAATTTCTTCCTCTTTTCCCGAAAATAAGGGGAACTTCTGCTTTTTGCCCCAACTAAAGGGAATTTCTGCATTTTTTCCCCAATAATAGAGGAATTTCTGCAATTTTGCTCCAAAATATGGGGAATTTCTGCCTTTTTAACCGAAATTAAGGGGATTATCTGCCTTTTTGCTCCCAAATAAGGGAAATTTTTGCAATTTTATCCCAAAATAATGGGAATTTCTGCCTTTTTGCCCCAAAATAATGGGAATTTCTGCCTTTTTGCCCAAAATTAAGTGGAATTTTTGCCTTTTTGTCCCGAAATAAATGAAATTTCTTTAATTTTAGCCAAAAATTAGGGATTTTATCTTTTTGCCCCAAAATAAGGGGAATTTCTGCAATTTTGCCCCAAAATAAATGAAATTTCTGCAATTTTGCCCCAAAATAAAGGAAATTTCTGGAATTTTGCTCTAAAATAAGTGGAATTTCTGAGTTTTGCCCCCAAAATAAGGAGAATTTCTGTCTTTTTGCCCCAACATAAAGGGAATTTCTGCCTTTTTGCCCCACAATTAGGGGAATTTCTGCAATTTTGCTCCAAAATACAGGGAATTTCTGCATTTTTGCCCGAAAATAAGGGGAATGCATACCTTTATTGCCATAAAAAGGGAAATTTCTTAATTTTTGCCCCAAATTAAGGGAAATTTCTGCCTTTTTGCCCTGAAATATGTGAAATTTCTGCAATTTCAGCCCAAAATAATGTGAATTTCTGCGTATTTGCCCCAAAATAATGGGAATTTCTGCCTTTTGCCCCAAAATAAAGAGAATTTCTGCCTTTTTGCCCCAAAATAAAAAATATTACTGTATTTTATACCCCAAAATTAGGTGAATTTCTTCAATTTTGCTCCAAAATACGGGGATTTTCAGCCTTTTTGCCGAAAATAAAGGAAATTTCTGCCATTTTGCTGCGAAATTAGTTAAATTTCTGGAGTTTTACCCCAAAATAAGAGGAATTTCTGCCTTTTTGCCACAAAATAAAGAAAATTACTGCATGTTTTACGCCAAAATTAGGTGAATTTCTGCAATTTTGCTCCAAAATACGAGGATTTTCTACCTTTTTCGCCGAAAATAAGGGGAATTTCTGCCATCTTGCCGTGAAATAAGTGAAATTTCTGCAGTTTTAAATCAAAATAAGGGGAATTTCTGCCTTTTTGCCCCAAAATTAAGGGAATTTCTGCAATTTTGCTCCAAAATATGGGCAATTTCTGCCTTTTTGCCCGAAAATAAAAGGAATGTATACATTTTTGCCATGAAAAAGGGATATTTCTTCACTTTCGCCCCAAAATAAGGGGATTTTCTGCCTTTTTGACTCAAAATAAGTGCAATTTCTGCCTTTTCCTTAAAAATAAACGGAATTTCTCTCTTTTTGCCCCAAAATAAGGGGAATTTCTGCCTTTTTGCCCCAAAATAAGAAAATTACTGTATTTTTTATCCCAAAATTCGGTGAATTTCTGCAATTTTGCTCCAAAATACGGGGATTTTCTTATTTTTCACTGAAAATAAAGGGAATTTTTGCCATTTTGCGGCGAAATAAGTGAAATTTCTGCAGTTTTACCCCAAAATAAGGGGAATTTCTGCCTTTTTGCCCAAAAATTAGGGGAATTTTTGCAATTTTGCTCCAAAATACAGGGAATTTCTGCCTTTTGGCCCGAAAATAAAGGGAATGCATACCTTTTTTCCATAAAAAAAAGAAATTTCTTCATTTCTACCCCAAAATAAGGGGATTTTTCAACTTTTTGACTCAAAATAAGTGCAATTTCTGCCTTTTCCCTCAAAATAAACGAAATTTCTGTATTTTTGTTCAAAAATAAGGGGAATTTCTGAATTTTTGCCCCAAAATAAGGGGAATTTCAGCATTTTTACCTAAAAATAAGGGGAATTTCTGCCTTTTTGCCCCCAAAATGAAGGGAATTTCTGCATTTTTGCACCAATATTAGAGAAATTTCTGCAATTTTGCTCCAAAATATGGGTCATTTCTTCCTTTTTGCCCAAAATAAGTGGAATTTCTGCCTTTTTGTCCGAAATAAGTGAAATTTCCGCAATTTTAGCCAAAAATTAGGGATTTCATCTTTTTGCCCTAAAATAAGGGAAATTTCTGCCATTTTGCCCTGAAATATTTGAAATTTCTGCAATTTTACCCCAAAATAAGGGGGAATTTTTGCCATTTTGCCCCAAATAAGGGGAATTTCAGCCTTATTACCTCAAAATAAGGGGAATTTCTGCCTTTTTTCCACAAAATATAAGGAATTTCTGCTTTTTTGCCCCAAAAAAGGAAAATTCTGCATTTTTGTCCTGAAGAGGAGAATTTCTCCCTTTTTGCCCCAAAATAAAGGAAATTTCAGCCTTTTTACCTGAAAATAAGTGAAATTTCTGCAATTTTGCCCCAAATAAAAGAAATTTCTGATTTTTGCCCAAAAATAAGGAGAATTTCTGTATTTTTGCCCCAAAATAAAGGGAATTTCTGCCTTTTTGCCCCAAAATTAGGGGAGTTTCTGCAAATTTGCTTCAAAATACAGGGAATTTCTTCCTCTTTTTCCGAAAATAAGGGGAACTTCTGCCTTTTGCCCCAAATAAAGGGAATTTCTGCATTTTTGTCCCACTATTAGGGGAATTTCTGCAATTTTATCCCAAAATAAGGGGAATTTCTGTCTTTTTGCCCCAAAATAATGGGAATTTCTGCCTTTTTGCGCAAAATTAAGTGGAATTTTTGCCTTTTTGTCCCAAAATAAGTGAAATTTCTTTAATTTTAGGCAAAAATTAGGGATTTCATGTTTTTGCCCCAAAATAAGGGGAATTTCTGCAATTTTGCCCCAAAATAAATGAAATTTCTGCAATTTTGCCCCAAAATAAAAAAATTTCTGGAATTTTGCTCCAAAATAAGTGGAATTTCTGAGTTTTGCCCCAAAATAAGGAGAATTTCTGTCTTTTTGCCACAACATATAGGGAATTTCTGCCTTTTTGCCCCACAATTAGGGGAATTTCTGCAATTTTGCTCCAAAATACAGGGAATTTCTGCATTTTTGCCCGAAAATAAGGGGAATGCATACCTTTATTGCCATAAAAAGGGAAATTTCTTCATTTTTGCCCCAAATTAAGGGAAATTTCTGCCTTTTTGCCCTGAAATATGTGAAATTTCTGCAATTTTAGCCCAAAATAATGTGAATTTCTGCGTATTTGCCCCAAAATAATGGGAATTTCTGCCTTTTTGACCCAAAATAAGAAAAATTTTTGCTTTTTTTCTCTGAAATAAGTGAAATTTCTGCAATTTTGCCCTAAAATAAGGGAAATTTCTGCAATTTTCCCTATAATAAGGGAAATTTCTGCAATTTTGCCCCAAAATAAGGGGAATTTCTGGTTTTTTGCCCCCAAATAAAAGAAATTTCTGCAATTTTGCCCTAAAATAAAGGGAATTTCTGCCTTTTGCCCCAAAATAAGGAGAATTTCTTACTTTTTGCCCCAAAATAAAGAATATTACTGTATTTTTTACCCCAAAATTAGGTGAATTTCTGCAATTTTGCTCTAAAATACGGGGATTTTCTGCCTTTTTTGCCGAAAATAAGGAGAATTTCTGCCATTTTGCTGCGAAATTAGTTAAATTTCTGGAGTTGTACCCCAAAATAGGGGAATTTCTGCCTTTTTGCTCCAAAATTAGGGGAATTTCTGCAATTTTGCTACAAAATATGGGGAATTTCTGCTTTTTTGCCCGAAAATAAAGGGAATGTTTACCTTTTTGTTATGAAAAATAGAAATTTCTTCATTTTTGCCCCAAAATAAGGGGATTTTCCTCCTTTTTGATTCAAAATAAGTGCAATTTCTGCCTTTTCCCCAAATATAAACGAAATTTCTGTCTTTTTGCCCCAAAATAAGGGGAATTACTGACTTTATGGTTTCGAAAAAAGGAGATTTTCTGTCTTTTTGCCCCAATTTAAGGAGAATTCCTTCCTTTTTGCCCGAAAATTATGAGAATTTCTGTAATTTTGCTTCAAAATATGGTTAATTTCTGCCTTTTAGCTACAAAATAAAGGGAATTTCTGCATTTTCCCCCAATATTTAGGGAATTTCTGCATTTTACCTCTAAATAAAGAAAATTTCTGCATTTTACCTCAAAATAAGATGAATTTCTGCCTTTTGCCCCAAAATATGGGGAATTTCTGCTTTTTTATTCCAAAATAAGGAAAATTTCTTCAATTTTGTACCATAATAAAAGAAATTTCTGCTTTTTGCCCCAAAATAAGGGGAATTTCTGACTTTTTGCCCTGAAATAAATGAAATTTCTGCAATTTTGCCCGAAAATAAGGGAAATTTGTGCCTTTTTGCCCCAAAATAACGGGAATTTCTGCCTTTTGCCCCCAAATATGGGGAATTTCAGCATTTTACCTCAAAATAAGGGGAATTTCAGCCTTTTTGCACTAAAATAAGAAGAATGCATACCTTTTTGCTATAAAAAAGGGAAATTTTTTCATTTTTGACCAAAATAAGGGGAATTTCTGCTTTTTGCCCCAAAATATGGGGAATTTCTGCTTTTTTGCCCGAAAATGAGAAGAATGCATAACTTTTTGCCATAAAAAAGGGAAATTTCTTCATTTTTGCTCCAAAATAAGGGGAATTTCTGACTTTTGCCTCTAAATAAGTGGAATTTCAGTCTTTTTCCCCCAAAACAAAGGGAATTTCTGTCATTTTTGGCCCAACATAAGAAAAATTTCTGACATATTACTCTGAAATAAGTGAAATTTCTGCAAATTTGCCCTTAAATAAGAGAAATTTCTGCCTTTTTGCCCCCAAATAAGGGGAATTTCTGACTTTTTGCACCTGAAAGAAGGAGATTTTCTGTCTTTTTGCCCCAAAATAAGGAGAATTTCAGCCTTTTTGCCCGAAAATTATGAGAATTTCTGCAATTATTCTACAAAATACGGAAAATTTCTGCCTTTTAGCCCCAAAATAAAGGGAATTTCTGCATTTTTTCCAAATATTAGGGAAATTTCTGCATTTTACCTCTAAATAATGGGAATTTCTGCATTTTACCTCAAAATAAGAAGAATTTCTGCCTTTTACCTCAAATTATTGGGAATTTCTGCCTTTTTGTTCCAAAATAAAGAAAATTTCTTCAATTTTGTGCCATAATAAAAGAAATTTCTCCTTTTTGCCCCAAAATAAGGGGAATTTCTGACTTTTTACCCTGAAATAAATGAAATTTGTGTAATTTTGCCTGAAAATAAAGGAAATTTGTGCCTTTTTGCCCCAAACTAATGGGAATTTCTGCCTTTAGCCCCAAAAAATGGGAAATTTCAGCATTTTACCTCAAAATAAGGAGAATTTCTGCCTTTTTTCCCTGAAATATATGAAATTTCTGCAATTTTACCCCAAAATAAGGTGAATTTCTGCCTTTTGCCCCAAAATAAGAGGAATTTCTGCTTTTTGCCTCAAAATAAGAAAAAATTTTGCTTTTTTTTTCTGAAATAAGTGAAATTTCTGCAATTTTGCCCTAAAATAAGGGAAATTACTGCAATTTTTCACCATAATAAAAAAAATTTCTGCAATTTTGCCGCAAAATAAGGGGAATTTCTGTTTTTTGCCCCCAAATAAAGCAAATTTCTGCAATTTTGCCCCAAAATAAGGGAAATTTCTGTTTTTTGCCCCCAAATAAGGGAAATTTTTGCAATTTTGCCCTAAAATAAGGGAAATTACTGCAATTTTTCCCCATAATAAAAAAAATTTCTGCAATTTTGCCGCAAAATAAGGGGAATTTCTGTTTTTTGCCCCCAAATAAAGCAAATTTCTGCAATTTTGCCCCAAAATAAGGGAAATTTCTGTTTTTTGCCCCCAAATAAGGGAAATTTTTGCAATTTTGCCCAAAAATAAGGGAAATTTCTGCAATTTTGCCCCAAAATAAGGGAAATTTCAGCATTTTTTCTTTAAAATAAGGGGAATTTCTGACTTTTGACCCAAAATATAGGGAATTTCTCCTTTTTGCACCCGAAAAAAGGAGATTTTCTGTCTTTTTGCCCCAAAATAAGGAGAATTTCAGCCATTTGCCCGAAAATTATGAGAATTTCTGCAATTGTTCTTCAAAATACAGAAAATTTCTTCCTTTTAGCACAAAAATAAAGGGAATTTCTGCATTTTCCCACAATATTAGGGGAATTTCTGTATTTTACCTCTAAATAAAAGAAATTTCTGCATTTTACCTCAAAATAAGAAAAATTTCTGACTTTTACCCAAAAATATGGGGAATTTCTGCCTTTTTGTTCCAAAATAAAGAAAATTTCTTCAATTTTGTACCATAATAAAAGAAATTTCTCCTTTTTGCCCCAAAATAAGGGGAATTTCTCACTTTTTACCCTGAAATAAATAAAATTTCTGCAATTTTGCCTGAAAATAAGGGAAATTTGTGCCTTTATGCCCCAAAATAAGGGGAAATTCTGCCTTTTGCCCCAAAATATGGGGAATTTCAGCATTTTACCTCAAAATAAGGGGAATTTCTGTCTTTTTGCCATGAAATATATGAAATTTCTGCAATTTTACCCCAAAATAAGGTGAATTTCTGCCTTTTGCCCCAAAATAAGAGGAATTTCTGCTTTTTGCCTCAAAATAAGAAAAAATTTTGCTTTTTTTTTCTGAAATAAGTGAAATTTCTGCAATTTTGCCCTAAAATAAGGGAAATTACTGCAATTTTTCCCCATAATAAAAAAAATTTCTGCAATTTTGCCGCAAAATAAGGGGAATTTCTGTTTTTTGCCCCCAAATAAAGCAAATTTCTGCAATTTTGCCCCAAAATAAGGGAAATTTCTGTTTTTTGCCCCCAAATAAGGGAAATTTTTGCAATTTTGCCCTAAAATAAGGGAAATTACTGCAATTTTTCCCCATAATAAAGAAAATTTCTGCAATTTTGCCGCAAAATAAGGGGAATTTCTGTTTTTTGCCCCCAAATAAAGCAAATTTCTGCAATTTTGCCCCAAAATAAGGGAAATTTCTGTTTTTTGCCCCCAAATAAGGGAAATTTTTGCAATTTTGCCCTAAAATAAGGGGAATTTCTGCCGTTTGCCCCAAAATAAGGGGAATTTCTGCCTTTTTGCCACAAAATAAAGAAAATTACTGCTTGTTTTACGCAAAAATTAGGTGAATTTCTGCAATTTTGCTCCAAAATACGAGGATTTTCTACCTTTTTCGCCGAAAATAAGGGGAATTTCTGCCATCTTGCCGCGAAATAAGTGAAATTTCTGCAGTTTTACATCAAAATAAGGGGAATTTCTGCTTTTTTGCCCCAAAATTAAGGGAATTTTTGCAATTTTGCTCCAAAATACAGGGAATTTTTGCCTTTTTGCCCGAAAATAAAGGGAATGTATACATTTTTGCCATGAAAAAGAGAAATTTCTTCACTTTTGCCCCGAAATAAGGGGATTTTCCGCCTTTTTGACTCAAAATAAGTGCAATTTCTGACTTTTCCCCAAAAATAAACGGAATTTCTGTCTTTTTGCCCCAAAATAAGGGGAATTTCTGACTTTTTCCCCTGAAATAAATGAAATTTCTAAAATTTTTCCCCACAATAAGGGAAATGTCTGTTTTTTGCCCCAAAATAAGGGGAATTTCTGCCTTTTTGCCCCCAAATAAGGGGAATTTCAGCCTTTTTTCCTCAAAAGAAGGAGAATTTCTGCCTTTTGCCCCAAAATATGGGGAATTTGTGTCTTTTTGCCCTAAAATAAGAAAAATTTGTGAAGTTTTGTACCAAAATAAAAGAAATTTCTGCCTTTTTGCCCCAAAATAAGAGAAATTGCTGCCTTTTTTCCCTGAAATAAGTGAAATTTCTGCAATTTTGCCCAAAAATAAGGGAAATTTCTGCAATTTTGCCCCAAAATAAGGGAAATTTCAGCATTTTTTCTTTAAAATAAGGGGAATTTCTGACTTTTGACCCAAAATATAGGGAATTTCTGCCTTTTTGCACCCGAAAAAAGGAGATTTTCTGTCTTTTTGCCCCAAAATAAGGAGAATTTCAGCCATTTGCCCGAAAATTATGAGAATTTCTGCAATTTTTCTTCAAAATACAGAAAATTTCTTCCTTTTAGCACAAAAATAAAGGGAATTTCTGCATTTTCCCACAATATTAGGGGAATTTCTGTATTTTACCTCTAAATAAAAGAAATTTCTGCATTTTACCTCAAAATAAGAAAAATTTCTGACTTTTACCCAAAAATATGGGGAATTTCTGCCTTTTTGTTCCAAAATAAAGAAAATTTCTTCAATTTTGTACCATAATAAAAGAAATTTCTCCTTTTTGCCCCAAAATAAGGGGAATTTCTGACTTTTTACCCTGAAATAAATAAAATTTCTGCAATTTTGCCTGAAAATAAGGGAAATTTGTGCCTTTATGCCCCAAAATAAGGGGAAATTCTGCCTTTTGCCCCAAAATATGGGGAATTTCAGCATTTTACCTCAAAATAAGGGGAATTTCTGTCTTTTTGCCATGAAATATATGAAATTTCTGCAATTTTACCCCAAAATAAGGTGAATTTCTGCCTTTTGCCCCAAAATAAGAGGAATTTCTGCTTTTTGCCTCAAAATAAGAAAAAATTTTGCTTTTTTTTTCTGAAATAAGTGAAATTTCTGCAATTTTGCCCTAAAATAAGGGAAATTACTGCAATTTTTCCCCATAATAAAAAAAATTTCTGCAATTTTGCCGCAAAATAAGGGGAATTTCTGTTTTTTGCCCCCAAATAAAGCAAATTTCTGCAATTTTGCCCCAAAATAAGGGAAATTTCTGTTTTTTGCCCCCAAATAAGGGAAATTTTTGCAATTTTGCCCTAAAATAAGGGAAATTACTGCAATTTTTCCCCATAATAAAGAAAATTTCTGCAATTTTGCCGCAAAATAAGGGGAATTTCTGTTTTTTGCCCCCAAATAAAGCAAATTTCTGCAATTTTGCCCCAAAATAAGGGAAATTTCTGTTTTTTGCCCCCAAATAAGGGAAATTTTTGCAATTTTGCCCTAAAATAAGGGGAATTTCTGCCGTTTGCCCCAAAATAAGGGGAATTTCTGCCTTTTTGCCACAAAATAAAGAAAATTACTGCTTGTTTTACGCCAAAATTAGGTGAATTTCTGCAATTTTGCTCCAAAATACGAGGATTTTCTACCTTTTTCGCCGAAAATAAGGGGAATTTCTGCCATCTTGCCGCGAAATAAGTGAAATTTCTGCAGTTTTACATCAAAATAAGGGGAATTTCTGCTTTTTTGCCCCAAAATTAAGGGAATTTTTGCAATTTTGCTCCAAAATACAGGGAATTTTTGCCTTTTTGCCCGAAAATAAAGGGAATGTATACATTTTTGCCATGAAAAAGAGAAATTTCTTCACTTTTGCCCCGAAATAAGGGGATTTTCCGCCTTTTTGACTCAAAATAAGTGCAATTTCTGACTTTTCCCCAAAAATAAACGGAATTTCTGTCTTTTTGCCCCAAAATAAGGGGAATTTCTGACTTTTTCCCCTGAAATAAATGAAATTTCTAAAATTTTTCCCCACAATAAGGGAAATGTCTGTTTTTTGCCCCAAAATAAGGGGAATTTCTGCCTTTTTGCCCCCAAATAAGGGGAATTTCAGCCTTTTTTCCTCAAAAGAAGGAGAATTTCTGCCTTTTGCCCCAAAATATGGGGAATTTGTGTCTTTTTGCCCTAAAATAAGAAAAATTTGTGAAGTTTTGTACCAAAATAAAAGAAATTTCTGCCTTTTTGCCCCAAAATAAGAGAAATTGCTGCCTTTTTTCCCTGAAATAAGTGAAATTTCTGCAATTTTGCCCAAAAATAAGGGAAATTTCTGCAATTTTGCCCCAAAATAAGGGAAATTTCAGCATTTTTTCTTTAAAATAAGGGGAATTTCTGACTTTTGACCCAAAATATAGGGAATTTCTGCCTTTTTGCACCCGAAAAAAGGAGATTTTCTGTCTTTTTGCCCCAAAATAAGGAGAATTTCAGCCATTTGCCCGAAAATTATGAGAATTTCTGCAATTTTTCTTCAAAATACAGAAAATTTCTTCCTTTTAGCACAAAAATAAAGGGAATTTCTGCATTTTCCCACAATATTAGGGGAATTTCTGTATTTTACCTCTAAATAAAAGAAATTTCTGCATTTTACCTCAAAATAAGAAAAATTTCTGACTTTTACCCAAAAATATGGGGAATTTCTGCCTTTTTGTTCCAAAATAAAGAAAATTTCTTCAATTTTGTACCATAATAAAAGAAATTTCTCCTTTTTGCCCCAAAATAAGGGGAATTTCTGACTTTTTACCCTGAAATAAATAAAATTTCTGCAATTTTGCCTGAAAATAAGGGAAATTTGTGCCTTTATGCCCCAAAATAAGGGGAAATTCTGCCTTTTGCCCCAAAATATGGGGAATTTCAGCATTTTACCTCAAAATAAGGGGAATTTCTGTCTTTTTGCCATGAAATATGTGAAATTTCTGCAATTTTACCCCAAAATAAGGTGAATTTCTGCCTTTTTACCCCAAAATAATGGGAATTTCTGCCTTTTTGCCCCAAAATAAGAAAAATTTTTGCTTTTTTTTTCTGAAATAAGTGAAATTTCTGCAATTTTTCCCTAAAATAAGGGAAATATCTGCAGTTTTTCCCCATAATAAAGCAAATTTCTGCAATTTTGCCCCAAAATAAAGGGATTTTCTGTTTTTTCCCCCAAATAAGGGAAATTTCTGCAATTTTGCCCTAAAATAAGGGGAATTTCTGACATTTGCCCCAAAATAAGGGGAATTTCTGCCTTTTTGCCACAAAATAAAGAAAATTACTGCATGTTTTACCGCAAAATTAGGTGAATTTCTGAAATTTTGCTCCAAAATACGAAGATTTTCTGCCTTTTTCGCCAAAAACAAGGGGAATTTCTTCCATTTTGCCACGAAATAATTGAAATTTCTGCAATTTTACCCCAAAATAAGGTGAATTTCTGCCTTTTTGCCCCAAAATAATGGGAATTTCTGCCTTTTTCCCCAAAATAAGAAAAATTTTTGCTTTTTTTTTCTGAAATAAGTAAAATTTCTGCAATTTTGCCCTAAAATAAGGGAAATATCTGCAATTTTTCCCCATAATAAAAAAAATTTCTGCAATTTTGCCCCAAAATAAGAGGATTTTCTGTTTTTTGCCTCCAAATAAGGGAAATTTCTGCAATTTTGCCCTAAAATAAGGGGAATTTCTGACATTTGCCCTAAAATAAGGGGAACTTCTGCCTTTTTGTCACAAAATAAAGAAAATTACTGCATGTTTTACCCAAAAATTAGGTGAATTTCTGCAATTTTGCTCCAAAATACGAGGATTTTCTGCCTTTTTCGCCGAAAATCAGGGGAATTTCTTTCATTTTGCCGTAAAATAATTGAAATTTTTGCAGTTTTACCCCAAAATAAGGGGAATTTCTGCCTTTTTGATCAAAAATTAGGGGAATTAATGCAATTTTGCTCCAAAATACCCGTCATGTCTGCCTTTTTGCCCGAAATTAAGTGGAATTTCTGCCTTTTTGTCCGGAAATAAGTGAAATTTTTGCAATTTTAGCCAAAAATTAGGGATTCCATTTTTGCCCCAAAATAAGGGAAATTTTTGCCATTTTGCACTGAAATATTTGAAATTTCTGCAATTTTACCCCAAAATAAGGGGAATTTCTGCCTTTTTGCCCCCAAATATAAGGAATTTCGGCATTTTTGCCCCAAAATAAGAAAAATTTCTGCAATTTTGCCCCAAAATAAGGGGAATTTCTTCCTTTTTACCCCTAAATAAAGGGAATTTCAGCCTTTTTACCTGAAAATAAGTGAATTTCCTGCAATTTTGCCCCAAATAAGGGAAATTTCTGCAATTTTGCCCCAAAATAAGGAGAATTTTTGCCTTTTTGCCCCACAATTATGGGAATTTCTGCAATTTTGCTCCAAAATACGTTGAATTTCTGCCTTTTTATCTGAAAATAAGGGGAATGCATACCTTTTTGCCATAAAAAAGAGAAATTTCTTCATTTTTGCTCCAAAATAAGGGAAATTTCTGCCTTTATGCCTCTAAATAAGTGGAATTTCTGTCTTTTTCCCCCAAAACAAAGGAAATTTCTGTCTTTTTTGCCCCAAAATAAGGGGAATTTCTGACTTATTACCATGAAATAAGTGAAATTTCTGCAATTTTTCCCCAAAATAAGGGAAATTTCTGCCTTTTTGCCCCCAAATAAAGGGAATTTCAGCCTTTTTACCTCAAAATAAGGGGAATTTCTGCATTTTGCCACAAAATATTAGGAATTTCTGCCTTTTTACCCCAAAATAAGGAAAGTTTCTGCCTTTTTTCCCTGAAATAAGTGAAATTTCTTCAATTTTGCCCCAAAAGAAGTGAAATTTTTGAGTTTTGCCCCAAAATAAGGAGAATTTCTGTGTTTTTGCCTGAACATATAGGGATTTTCTGCCTCTTTGCCCCACAATTAGGGGATTTTCTGCAATTGTGCTCCAAAATACGAGGAATTTCTGCTCTTTTGCCCAAAAATAAGAAGAATGTATACCTTTTGCAACAAAAAAGAGAAATTTCTTCATTTTTGCCCCAAAATAAGAGGAATTTCTTCCTTCTTACCTGAAAATAAGTGAAATTTCTGCCTTTTTACCCAAAAATAAACAAAATTTCTGTCTTTTTGCTCCAAAATAAATGGAATTTTTGAATTTTGCCCTGAAATAAGTGAAATTTCTGCAATTTTGCCCCAAAATAAGGGAAATTTCTGCCTTTTGCCAGAAAATAAAGGGATTTTCTGTCTTTTTGCCCCAAAATAAGGGGAATTTCAGCATTTTACATCATAATAAGGGGAATCTCTGCATTTTTGCCCCAAAATATGGTGAATTTCTGCATTTTTACCTCAAAATAAAGAAAATTTCTACAATTTTGTACCAAAATAAAAGAAATTTCTGCCTTTTTGCCCAAAAATAAAAGAAATTTCTGAGATTTTTCTCTGAAATAAGTGAAATTTCTGCAATTTTGCGCCAAAATAAGGGAAATTTCTCCAATTTTTTTCCATAATAAGGGAAATTTTTGCAATTTTGCCCCTAAATAAGGGAAATTTCTGCAATTTTATTCCAAAATAAGGGGAATTTCTGCCTTTTTGCCACAAAATAAGAAATATTTCTGCAAGTCTGTAACATGATAGAAGAAATTTCTAAAATTTTGTCCCAAAATAAGAGAAATTTCTGATTTTTGCCCCAAAATAAGGAGAATTTCTATATTTTTGCCCCAAAATAAAAGGAATTCCTGCCTCTTTGCCCTAAAATTAGGGGAGTTTCTGCAATTTTGCTTAAAAATACAGGAAATTTCTTCCTCTTTTCTCGAAAATAAGGGGAACTTCTGCCTTTTTGCCCCAAATAAAGGGAATTCTGCATTTTTGCCCCAATATTAGAGGAATTTCTGCAATTTTGCTCTAAAATGTGGAGAAATTCTGCCTTTTTACTCAAAATTAAAAGGATTTTCTGCCTTTTTGCTCCCAAATAAAGGAAATTTCTCCAATTTTATCCCAAAATAAAGAAAATTTCTGCCTTTTGCCCCAAAATAAGGGGAATTTCTGCGATTTTGCGCTGAAATATGTAAAATTTCTGCAATTTTACCCCAAAATAAGGTGAATTTCTGCCTTTTTGCCCATAAAATAATAGGAATTTCTGCCGTTTTGCCCCAAAAGAAGAAAAATTATTGCTTTTTTTCTCTGAAATAAGTGAAATTTCTGCAATTTTTCCCTAAAATAAGGGAAATTTCTGCAATTTTTTTCCATAATAAGGGAAATTCCTGCAATTTTGCCCCAAAATAAAAGGAATTTCTGTTTTTTGCCGCCAAATAATGGAAATTTCTTCAATTTTGCCCTAAAATAAGGAGAATTTCTGCCTTTTTGCTCCAAAATAAGAAAATTACTGTAGTTTTTACCCCAAAATTAGGTGAATTTCTACAATTTTGCTCCAAAATACGGGGATTTTTTTTCTTTTTCGCCGAAAATAAAGGGAATTTCTGCCATTTTGCCGCGAAATAAGTGAAATTTCTGCAGTTTTACCCCAAAATAAGAAAAATTTCTGCCTTTTTGCCCAAAAATTAGGGGAATTTTTGCAATTTTGCTCTAAAATACGGAAAATTTCTACCTTTTGGCCCGAAAATAAATGGAATGTATACCTTTTTGCCATAAAAAAAGGAAATTTCTTCATTTTTACCCCAAAATAAGGGGATTTTTCACCTTTTTGACTCA
This sequence comes from Micromys minutus, assembly GCF_963924665.1. NCBI lineage: Eukaryota > Metazoa > Chordata > Mammalia > Rodentia > Muridae > Micromys > Micromys minutus. The sequence continues at coordinate 2,233,366 of NW_027667727.1, forward strand.
AAATAAGTGCAATTTCTGTCTTTTCCCCAAAAATAAACGAAATTTCTGTCTTTTTGCCCAAAAATAAGGGGAATTTCTGACTTTTTGCCCCAAAATAAGGGGAATTTCAGCCTTTTTACCTAAAAATAAGGGGAATTTCTGCCTTTTTGCCCCCAAAATAAAGGGAATTTCTGCATTTTTGCACCAATATTAGGGGAATTTCTGCAATTTTGCTCCAAAATAGGGGTCATTTCTGCCTTTTTGCCCCAAATTCAGTGGACTTTCTGCCTTTTGGTCCGAAATAAGTAAAATTTCTGCAATTTTAGCCAAAAATTATGGATTTCATCGTTTTTTCCCAATATAAGGGAAATTTCTGCCATTTTGCCCTAAAATATATAAATTTCTGCAATTTTACCCCAAAATAAGGGAAATTTCTGGAATTTTGCTCCAAAATAAGTGGAATTTCTGAATTTTGCCCCAAAATAAGGAGAATTTCTGTCTTTTTGCCCCAACATATAGGAAATTTCTACCTTTTTGCCCCACAATTAGGGGAATTTCTGCAATTTTCTCCAAAATACTGGGAATTTCTGTATTTTTGCCCAAAAATAAGATGAATGCATACCTTTTTGCCATAAAAAAGAATAATTTCTTCATTTTTGCTCCAAAATAAGAGGAATTTCTGCCTTTTTACCTCTAAATAAGTGGAATTTCTGTCTTTACCCACAAAACAAAGGTTATTTCTGTCTTTTTTGCTCCAAAATAAGGAAAAGTACTGACTTATTAACCTGAAATAAGTGAAATTTCTGCAATTTTGCCCCAAAATAAGGGAAATTTCTGCATTTTTGCCCTGAAATTTGTGAAATTTCTACAATTTTACCCCAAAATAATTTGAATTTCTGCATTTTTGCCCCAAAATAATGGGAATTTCTGCCTTTTTGCCCAAAAATAATGAAATTTTTTGCCTTTTTTCTCCTAAATAAGTGAAATTTCTGCAATTTTGCCCTAAAATAAGGGAAATTTCTTCAATTTTTCCCCATAATAAGGGAAATTTCTGCAATTTTGCCCCAAAATAAGGGGAATTTCTGTTTTTTGCCCCCAAATAAAGGAAATTTCTGCAATTTTGCCCTATAATAAAGAGAATTTCTGCCTTTTGCCCCTAAATAAGGAGAATTTCTGCCTTTTTGCCCCAAAATAAAGTAAATTACTATATTTTTTACCCCAAAATTAGGTGAATTTCTACAATTTTGCTTCAAAATACGGGGATTTTCTGCCTTTTTCGCCGAAAATAAGGGGAATTTCTGCCATTTTGCCGTGAAATAAGTAAAATTTCTGCAGTTTTTCCCCAAAATAAGGGGAATTTCTGCCTTTTTACCTCAAAATAAGGGGAATTTCTGCCTTTTAGCCCCAAAATATGGGGAATTTTTCTTTTTTTGACCCAAAATAAGAAAAATTTCTGCAATTTTATACCAAAATAAAAGAAATTTCTTCCTTTTTGCCCCAAAATAAGGCCAATTTCTGCAATTTTGCCCCAATGTAATGGAAATTTCTGCAATTTTGCCCCAAAATAAGGGGGATTTCTGACTTTTTGCTCCCGAAAAAAGGAGATTTTCTGTTATTTTGCCCCAAAATTATGAGAATTTCTGCAATTTTTCTTCAAAATACGGTTAATTTCTGCTTTTTAGCCCCAAAATAAAGGGAATTTCTGCATTTTCCCTCAATATTTGGGGAATTTCTGCATTTTACCTCTAAATAAGGGGAATTTCTGCATTTTACTGCAAAATAAGAAGAATTTCTGCCTTTTGCCCCAAAATATGGGGAATTTCTGCCTTTTTGTTCCAAAATAAGGAATATTTCTTCAATTTTGTGCCATAATAAAAGAAATTTCTGCTTTTTGCCCCCAAAATAAGTGAAATTTCTGCAATTTTGCCCAATATAAGGGAAATTTCTGCCTTTTTGCCACCAAATAAGGGGAATTTCAGCCTTTTTACCTCAAAATAAGGGGAATTTCTGAATTTTGGCACAAAATATTAGGAATTTCTGTTTTTTTGCCCCAAAATAAGAAAAATTTCTGCCTTTTTTCCCTGAAATAAGTAAAATTTCTGCAATTTTGCCCCAAAATAAGTGATATTTCTGGAATTTTGCCCCAAAATAAGTGGAATTACTGAGTTTTGCCCCAAAATAAAGAGAATTTCTGCCTTTTTGCCCCACAATTAGTGAAATTTCTGCAATTTTGCCCTAAAATAAGGAAAATTTCTGCAATTTTTCCCCATAATAAAGGAAATTCCTGCAATTTTGCTTCAAAATAAGGGGAAATTCTGTTTTTTGCCCCACAATTAGTGAAATTTCTGCAATTTTGCCCCAAAATAAGGGGAATTTCTGCGTTTTGCCCCAAAATATGGGGAATTTCTGCCTTTTGTTTGAAAATAAGAAGAATGCATACCTTTTTGCCATAAAAAAGATAAATTTCTTCATTTTTGCTCCAAAAGAAGGGGAATTTCTGCTTTTTTGCCTCTAAATAAGTGGAATTTCTGTCTTTTTCCCCCAAAACAAAGGGAATTTCTTTCTTTTTTGCCCCAAAATAAGGAAAATTTCTGACTTATTACCCTGAAATAAGTGAAATTTCTGCAAATTTGCCCCAAAAAAAGAGAAATTTCTGGCTTTTGCCCAAAAATATGGGGAATTTCAGCATTTTACCTCAAAATAAGGGAAATTTCTGATTTTTGCACCAAAATATGGAGAATTTCTGCCTTTTTGCCCCAAAATAAGGAAAATTACTGCCTTTTTTCCCTGAAATAAGTGAAATTTCTTCAATTTTGCCCGAAAATAAGTGAAATTTCTGCAATTTTGCCCAAAAATAATGGAATTTTCTGGAATTTTGCCCCTAAATAGGTGGAATTTCTGAGTTTTGCCCGAAAATAAGGAGAATTTCTGCCTTTTGCTCTACAATTAGGGGAATTTCTGCAATTTTGCTCCAAAATACAAGGAATTTCTGCCTTTTTCCCAAAAATAAGAGGAATGCATACCTTTATTGCCATAAAAAGGGAAATTTCTTCATTTTTGCCCCAAATTAAGGGAAATTTCTGCCTTTTTGCTCTGAAATATGTGAAATTTCTGCAATTTTAGCCCAAAATAAGGTGAATTTCTTCCTTTTTGCGCCAAAATAATGGGAATTTCTGCCTTTTTGCCCCAAAATAAGAAAAATTTTTGATTTTTTTCTCTGAAATAAGTGAAATTTCTGCAATTTTGCCCTAATATAAGGGAAATTTCTGCAATTTTCCCCATAATAAGGGAAATTTCTGCAATTTTGCTCCAAAATAAGGGGAATTTCTGTTTTTTTGCCCCCAAATAAGGGAAATTTCTGCAATTTTGCCCGAAAATAAAGGGAATTTCTGCCTTTTTGCCCCAAAATAAAAAATATTACTGTATTTTTTACTCCAAAATTAGGTGAATTTCTGCAATTTTGCTTCAAAATACAGGGATTTTCTGCCTTTTTCGGCGAAAATAAGGGGAATTTCTGCCATTTTATGGCGAAATAAGTGAAATTTTGCAGTTTTACCCCAAAATAAGTGGAATTTCTGCCTTTTGCCCCAAAATTAGAGGAATTTCTGCAATTTTGCTCCAAAATATGGGGAATTTCTGCCTTTTTGCCCGAAAATAAAGGGAATGTTTATTTTTTTTGTTATGAAAAATAGAAATTTCTTCATTTTTGCCCCAAAATAAGGGGATTTTCCGCCTTTTTGACTCAAAATAAGTGCAATTTCTGCCTTTTCCCCAAATATAAACGAAATTTCTGTCTTTTTGCCCCAAAAAAGGGGAATTACTGACTTTATGCTCCCAAAAAAAGGAGATTTTCTGTCTTTTTGCCCCAAAATAAAGAGAATTTCTTTCTTTTTGCCTGAAAATTATGAGAATTTCTGCAATTTTGCTTCAAAATACTGTTAATTTCTGCCTTTTAGCTACAAAATAAAGGGAATTTCTGCATTGTCCCCCAATATTTAAGGAATTTCTGCATTTTACCTCTAAATAAGGGGAATTTCTGCATTTTACCTCAAAATAAGAAGAATTTCTGCCTTTTGCCACAAAATATGGGGAATTTCTGCCTTTTTGTTCAAAAATAAGGAAAATTTTTCAATTTTGTGCCATAATAAAAGAAATTTCTGCTTTTTGCCCCAAAATAAGGGGAATTTCTTACTTTTTGCCCTGAAATAAATGAAATTTCTGCAATTTTGCCCGATAATAAGGGAAATTTGTGTTTTTTTTGCCCCAAAATAAGGGAAATTTCTGCCTTTTGCCCCAAAATATGAGGAATTTCAGCATTTTACCTTAAAATAAGGGGAATTTCAGCCTTTTTGCACCAAAATAAGAAGAATGCATACTTTTTTGCCATAAAAAAGGGAAATTTCTTCATTTTTGCTCCAAAATAAGGGGAATTTCTGCCTTTGGCCCCAAAATATGGGGAATTTCTGCCTTTTTGCCCGAAAATAAAGAGAATGCATACCTTTTTGCCATAAAAAAAGGAAATTTCTTCATTTTTGCTCCAAAATAAGGGGAATTTCTGCTTTTTTGCCTCTAAATAAGTGGAATTTCTGTCTTTTTCCCCAAAAACAAAGGGGATTTCTGTCATTTTTGCCCCAAAATAAGGAAAATTTCTGACTTATTACCCTGAAATAAGCGAAATTTCTGCAATTTTGCCCCAATATAAGGGAAATTTCGGCCTTTTTGCCCCCAAATAAGGGGAATTTCAGCCTTTTTACCTAAAAATAAGAGGAATTTCTGAATTTTGGCACAAAATATTAGGAATTTTTGCCTTTTTGCCCCAAAATAAGGAAAATTTCTGCCTTTTTTCGCTAAAATAAGTGAAATATCTGCAATTTCACCCCAAAATAAGTAAATTTTCTGCAATTTTGCCCCAAAATAAGAGAAATTTCTGGAATTTTGCCCCAAAACAAGTGGAATTTCTGAGTTTTGCCCCAAAATAAGGAAAATTTCTGCCTTTTTGCCCCACAATTAGGAGAATTTCTGCAATTTTGCTCCAAAATACGGGGAATTTCTGCCTTTTTGCCCAAAAATAAGAGGAATGCATACCTTTTTGCCATAAAAAAAGGGAAATTTCTTCATTTTTGCCCCAAATGAAGGGAAATTTCTGCTTTTTTGCCCTGAAATATATGAAATTTCTGCAATTTTAGCCCAAAATAAGGCGAATTTCTGCCTTTATGCCCCAAAATAATGGGAATTTCTGCCATTTTGCCCTAAAATAAGAAAAATTTTTGCTTTTTTTCTATGAAATAAGTGAAATTTATGCAATTTTGCCCTAAAATAAGGGAAATTTCTGCAATTTTTCCCCATAATAAGGAAAATTTCTCGAATTTTGCTTCAAAATAAGAAGAATTTCTGTTTTTTTGCCCCCAAATAATGGATATTTCTGCAAATTTGCCCTAAAATAAGGGGAGTTTCTGCTTTTTTGCCTCTAAATAAGTGTAATTTCTGTCTTTTTCCCCCAAAACAAAGGGAATTTCTGTAATTTTTGCCCCAAAATAAGGAAAATTTCTGACTTATTACCCTGAAATAAGTGAAATTTCTGCAATTTTGTCTCAATATAAAGGCAATTTCTGCCTTTTTGCCCCAAAATAAGGGGAATTTCAGCCTTTTTACATCAAAATGAGGGGAATTTCTGAATTTTGACACAAAATATTAGGAATTTCTGCCTTTTTGCCCAAAAATAAGGAAAATTTCTGCCTTTTTTTACTGAAATAAGTGAAATTTCTGCAATATTGCCCCAAAATAAGTAAAATTTCTGAAATTTTGCCCCAAAATAAGGGAAATTTCTGGAATTTTGCCCCAAAATAAGTGGAATTTCTGAGTTTTGCCCCAAAATAAGGAGAATTTCTGCCTTTTTCCCTTACAATTAGTGAAATTTCTGCAATTTTGCCCTAAAATAAGGGCAATTTCTGCAACTTTTCCCCATAATACGGGAAATTTCTGCAATTTTAGTTCAAAATAAGGGGAATTTTTGTTTTATGTCCCACAATTAGGGAAATTTCTGCAATTTTGCCCCAAAATAAGGGGAATTTCTGCCTTTTGCCCAAAATTTGGGGAATTTCTGCCTTTTTGTGTGAAAATAAGAATGCATAACTTTTTGACATAATAAAGGGAAATTTCTTCATTTTGCTCCAAAATAAGGGGAAATTTTGCCTTTTTACATCTAAATAAGTGGAATTTCTGTCTTTTTCCCCCAAAACAAAGGGAATTTCTGTTTTTTTTTGCCCCAAAATATGGAAAATTTCTGACTTATTACTCTGAAATAAGTCAAATTTCTGCAAATTTTCCCCCAAAAAAGGGAAATTTCTGCCTTTTGCCCAAAAATAAGGGGAATTTCAGAATTTTACCTCAAAAAAGGGAAATTTCTGATTTTTGCACCAAAATATGGAGAATTTCTGCCTTTTTGCCCCAAAATAAGGAAAATTTCTGCCTTTTTTCCCTGAAATAAGTGAAATTTCTGCAATTTTGCCCCAAAATAAGTGAAATTTCTGCAATTTTGCCCCAAAATAAGGGAAATTTCTGGAATTTTGCCCCAATATAAGTGGAATTTCTGAGTTTTGCCACAAATTAAAGAGAATTTCTGCCTTTTTGCCCCACAATTAGGGGAATTTCTGCAATTTTGCTCCAAAATACGGGGAATTTCTGCCGTTTTGCTGAAAATAAGGGGAATGCATACCTTTTTGCCATAAAAAAGGGAAATTTCTTCATTTTTGCCCCAAATGAAGGGAAATTTCTGCTTTTTTGCCCTGAAATATGTGAAATTTCTGCAATTTTAGCCCAAAATAAGGCGAATTTCTGCCTTTATGCCCCAAAATAATGGGAATTTCTGCCATTTTGCCCTAAAATAAGAAAAATTTTTGCTTTTTTTCTATGAAATAAGTGAAATTTATGCAATTTTGCCCTAAAATAAGGGAAATTTCTGCAATTTTTCCCCATAATAATGAAAATTTCTCGAATTTTGCTTCAAAATAAGAAGAATTTCTGTTTTTTTGCCCCCAAATAATGGATATTTCTGCAAAATTGCCCTAAAATAAGGGGAGTTTCTGCTTTTTTGCCTCTAAATAAGTGTAATTTCTGTCTTTTTCCCCCAAAACAAAGGGAATTTCTGTAATTTTTGCCCCATAATAAGGAAAATTTCTGACTTATTACCCTGAAATAAGTGAAATTTCTGCAATTTTGTCTCAATATAAAGGCAATTTCTGCCTTTTTGCCCCTAAATAAGGGGAATTTCAGCCTTTTTACATCAAAATGAGGGGAATTTCTGAATTTTGACACAAAATATTAGGAATTTCTGCCTTTTTGCCCAAAAATAAAAAAAATTTCTGCCTTTTTTTACTGAAATAAGTGAAATTTCTGCAATTTTGCCCCAAAATAAGTAAAATTTCTGCAATATTGCCCCAAAATAAGGGAAATTTCTGGAATTTTGCCCCAAAATAAGTGGAATTTCTGAGTTTTGCCCCAAAATAATGAGAATTTCTGCCTTTTTCCCTTACAATTAGTGAAATTTCTGCAATTTTGCCCTAAAATAAGGGCAATTTCTGCAACTTTTCCCCATAATACGGGAAATTTCTGCAATTTTGCTTCAAAATAAGGGGAATTTTTGTTTTATGTCCCACAATTAGGGAAATTTCTGCAATTTTGCCCCAAAATAAGGGGAATTTCTGCCTTTTGCCCAAAATTTGGGGAATTTCTGCCTTTTTGTGTGAAAATAAGAATGCATAACTTTTTGACATAAAAAAGGGAAATTTCTTCATTTTGCTCCAAAATAAGGGGAAATTTTGCCTTTTTACGTCTAAATAAGTGGAATTTCTGTCTTTTTCCCCCAAAACAAAGGGAATTTCTGTTTTTTTTGCTTCAAAATATGGAAAATTTCTGACTTATTACTCTGAAATAAGTCAAATTTCTGCAAATTTTCCCCAAAAAAAGGGAAATTTCTGCCTTTTGCCCAAAAATAAGGGGAATTTCAGAATTTTACCTCAAAATAAGGGAAATTTCTGATTTTTGCAACAAAATATGGAGAATTTCTGCCTTTTTGCCCCAAAATAAGGAAAATTTCTGCCTTTTTTCCCTGAAATAAGTGAAATTTCTGCAATTTTGCCCCAAAATAAGTGAAATTTCTGCAATTTTGCCCCAAAATAAGGGAAATTTCTGGAATTTTGCCCCAAAATAAGTGGAATTTCTGAGTTTTGCCACAAATTAAAGAGAATTTCTGCCTTTTTGCCCCACAATTAGGGGAATTTCTGCAATTTTGCTCCAAAATACGGGGAATTTCTGCCTTTTTGCTGAAAATAAGGGGAATGCATACCTTTTTGCCATAAAAAAGGGAAATTTCTTCATTTTTGCCCCAAATGAAGGGAAATTTCTGCTCTTTTGCCCTGAAATATGTGAAATTTCTGCAATTTTAGCCCAAAATAAGGTGAATTTCTGCATTTTTGCCATCAAAATAATGGGAATTTCTGACTTTTTGCCCTAAAATAAGAAAAATTTTTGCCTTTTTTCTCTGAAATAAGTGAAATTTCTGCAATTTTGCCCTAAAATAAAGGAAATTTCTGATATTTTTCCCTATAATAAAGGAAATTTCTGGAATTTTGCCCCAAAATAAAGGGAATTTCTGTTTTTTTGCCCCCAAATAAGGGAAATTTCTGCAATTTTGCCCAAAATAAGGGGAATTTCTGCTTTTTTGCCTCTAATTAAGTGGAATTTCTGTCTTTTTCCCCCAAAACAAAGGGAATTTCTTTCATTTTTGCCCCAAAATAAGGAAAATTTCTGACTTATTACCCTGAAATAAGTGAAATTTCTGCAATTTTGCCCCAATATAAGGGATATGTCTGCCTTTTTGCCCCCAAATAAGGAGAATTTCAGCATTTTACCTCAAAATAAGGGGAATTTCTGAATTTTGGCCTAAAATATTAGGAATTTCTGCCTTTTTGCCCCAAAATAAAAAAAAATTTCCGGCTTTTTTTCCTGAAATAAGAGAAATTTCTGCAATTTTTCCCCAAAATAAGTAAAATTTCTGCAATTTTGCCCCAAAATAAGGAAAAATTCTGGAATTTTGCCCCAAAAGAAGTGGAAATTCTGAGTTTTGCCCCAAAATAAGGAGAATTTCTGCCTTTTTGCCCCACAATTAGTGAAATTTCTGCAATTTTGCCCTAAAATAAGAGAAATTTTTGCAATTTTTCCCCATAATAAGGGAAATATCTGCAATTATGCTTCAAAATTAGAAGAATTTCTGTATTTTGCCCCACAATTAGTGAAATTTCTGCAATTTTGCCCGAAAATAAGGAAAATTTCTGGAATTTTGCCCCAAAACAAGTGGAATTTCTGAATTTTGCCCCAAAATAAGGAGAATTTCTGCCTTTTTGTCCCACAATTAGAGAAATTTCTGCAATTTTGCTCCAAAATACGGGGAATTTCTCCCTTTTTGCCCGAAAATAAGGGGAATGCATACCTTTTTGCCATAAAAAAGGGAAATTTCTTTATTTTTGCCCCAAATTAAGGGAAATTTCTGCCTTTTTGCCCTGAAATATGTGAAATTTCTGCAATTTTAGCCCAAAATAAAGTGAATTTCTGCCTTTTTGCCCCAAAATAATGGGAATTTCTGCCTCTTTGCCCCAAAATAAGAAAAATTTTTGCTTTTTTTCTCTGAAATAAGTAAAATTTCTGCAATTTTGCCCTAAAATAAAAGAAATTTTTGCAATTTTTCCCCATAATAAAGGAAATTTCTGGAATTTTGCCCCAAAATAAGGGGAATTTCTGTTTTTTTGCCCCCAAATAATGGAAATTTCTGCAAATTTGACCTAAAATAAGGGGAGTTTCTGCTTTTTTGCCTCTAAATAGGTGTAATTTCTGTTTTTTTTCCCCAAAACAAAGGGAATTTCTGTCATTTTTGCCCAAAAATAAGGAAAATTTCTGACTTATTACCCTGAAATAAGTGAAATTTGTGCAATTTTGCCCCAATATAAGGAAATTTCTGCCTTTTTGCCCCAAATAAGGGGAATTTCAGACTTTTTACCTCAAAATGAGGGGAATTTCTGAATTTTGGCACAAAATATTAGGAATTTCTGCCTTTTTGCCCCAAAATAAAGAATATTTCTGCCTTTTTTTCCTGAAATAAGTGAAATTTCTGCAATTTTGCACCAAAATAAGTAAAATTTCTGTAATTTTGCCCCAAAATAAAGGAAATTTCTGGAATTTTGCCCCAAAATAAGTGGAATTTCTGAGTTTTGCCCCAAAATAAGTAGAATTTCTGCCTTATTGCCTTACAATTAGTGAAATTTCTGCAATTTTGCCCTAAAATAAGGGAAATTTCTGCATTTTTCCCCATAATAAGAGAAATTTCTGCAATTTGCTTCAAAATAAGGGGAATTTCTGTTTTTTGTCCCACAATTAGGGAAATTTCTGCAATTTTGCCCTAAAATAAAGGGAATTTCTGCTTTTTTGCCTCTAATTAAGTGCAATTTCTGTATTTTTCCCCCAAAACAAAGGGAATTTCTGTCATTTTTGCCCCAAAATAAGGAAAATTTCTGACTTATTACCCTGAAATAAGTGAAATTTCTGCAATTTTGCCCCAATATAAGGGAAATTTCTGCATTTTGTCCCCAAATAAGGAGAATTTCAGCCTTTTTACCTCAAAATAAGGGGAATTTCTGAATTTTGGCCCAATATATTAGGAATTTCTGTCTTTTGGCCCCAAAATAAAAAAAATTTCCGGCTTTTTTTCCTGAAATAAGTGAAATTTCTGAAATTTTTCCCCAAAATAAGTAAAATTTCTGCAATTTTGCCCCAAAATAAGGAAAATTTCTGGAATTTTGCCCCAAAATAAGTGGAAATTCTGAGTTTTGCCCCAAAATAAGGAGAATTTCTGCCTTTTTGCTGCACAATTAGTGAAATTTCTGCAATTTTGCTCTAAAATAAGGGAAATTTCTGCAATTTTTCCCCATAATAAGGGAAATTTCTGCAATTTTGCTTCAAAATAAGGGGAATTTCTGTTTTTTGTCCCACAATTAGGGAAATTTCTGCAATTTTGCCCAAGAATAAGGGGAATTTCTGCCTTTTGCCCTAAAATATGGGGAATTTCTGCCTTTCTGTCTGAAAATAGAAAGAATGCATACCTTTTTGCCATAAAAAAGGGAAATTTCTACATTTTGCTCCAAAATAAGGGGAAATTTTGTCTTTTTACCTCTAAATAAGTGGAATTTCTGTCTTTTTCCCCCAAAACAAAGGGAATTTCTGTATTTTGCCCCAAAATAAGGAAAATTTCTGACTTATTACCCTGAAATAAGTGAAATTTCTGCAAATTTGCCCCAAAAGTACGGAAGTTTCTGCCTTTTGCCCCCAAATAAGAAGAATTTCAGCATTTTACCTCAAAATAAGGGAAATTTCTGATTTTTGCACCAAAATATGGAGAATTTCTGCCTTTTTGCCCCAAAATAAAGAAAATTTCTGCCTTTTTTCTCTGAAATAAGTGAAATTTCTGCAATTTTGCCCCAATATAAGTGAAATTTCTGAAATTTTGCCATAAAATAAGAGAAATTTCTGCAATTTTTCCCCATAATAAGGGAAATTTCTGCAATTTTGCTTCAAAATAAGGGGAATTTCTGTTTTTTGCCCCACAATTAGGGAAATTTCTGCAATTTTGCCCCAAAATAAGGGAAATTTCTGGAATTTTGCCCCAAAACAAGTGGAATTTCTGAGTTCTGCCCCAAAATAAGGAGAATTTCTGCCTTTTTGTCTGACAATTAGAGGAATTTCTGAAATTTTGCTCCAAAATACGGAGAATTTCTGCCTTTTTGCCCGAAAATAAGGGGAATGCATACCTTTTTGCCATAAAAAAGGGAAATTTCTTTATTTTTGCCCCAAATTAAGGGAAATTTCTGCCTTTTTTCCCTGAAATAAGTGAAATTTCTGCAATTTTGCCCCAAAATAAGTGAAATTTCTGCAATTTTGACCCAAAATAAGGGAAATTTCTGGAATTTTGCTCCAAAATACGGGGAATTTCTGCCTTTTTGCTGAAAATAAGGGGAATGCATACCTTTTTGCCATAAAAAAGGGAAATTTCTTCATTTTTGCCCCAAATGAATGGAAATTTCTGCTTTTTTGCCCTGAAATATGTGAAATTTCTGCAATTTTAGCCCAAAATAAGGTGAATTTCTGCATTTTTGCCATCAAAATAATGGGAATTTCTGACTTTTTGCCCTAAAATAAGAAAAATTTTTGCCTTTTTTCTCTGAAATAAGTGAAATTTCTGCAATTTTGCCCTAAAATAAAGGAAATTTCTGCAATTTTGACCCAAAATAAGGGAAATTTCTGGAATTTTGCCCCAAAATAAGTGGAATTTCTGCAATTTTGACCCAAAATAAGGGAAATTTCTGGAATTTTGCCCCAAAATAAGTGGAATTTCTGAGTTTTGCCCCAAAATAAAGAGAATTTCTGCCTTTTTGCCCCACAATTAGGAAAATTTCTGCAATTTTGCTCCAAAATACGGGGAATTTCTGCCTTTTTGCCGAAAATAAGGGGAATGCATACCATTTTGCCATAAAAAAGGGAAATTTCTTTATTTTTGCCCCAAATTAAGGGAAATTTCTGCCTTTTTGCCCTGAAATATATGAAATTTCTGCAATTTTTGCCCAAAATAATGTGAATTTCTGCCTTTTTGCCCCAAAATAATGGGAATTTCTGCCTCTTTGCCCCAAAATAAGAAAAATTTTTGCTTTTTTTCTCTGAAATAAGTAAAATTTCTGCAATTTTGCCCTAAAATAAAAGAAATTTTTGCAATTTTTCCCCATAATAAAGGAAATTTCTAAAATTTTGCCCCAAAATAAGGGGAATTTCTGTTTTTTTGCCCCCAAATAATGGAAATTTCTGCAAATTTGACCTAAAATAAGGGGAGTTTCTGCTTTTTTGCCTCTAAATAAGTGTAATTTCTGTTTTTTTTCCCCAAAACAAAGGGAATTTCTGTCATTTTTGCCCCAAAATAAGGAAAATTTCTGACTTATTACCCTGAAATAAGTGAAATTTGTGCAATTTTGCCCCAATATAAAGAAATTTCTGCCTTTTTGCCCCAAATAAGGGGAATTTCAGACTTTTTACCTCAAAATGAGGGGAATTTCTGAATTTTGGCACAAAATATTAGGAATTTCTGCCTTTTTGCCCCAAAATAAAGAATATTTCTGCCTTTTTTTCCTGAAATAAGTGAAATTTCTGCAATTTTGCACCAAAATAAGTAAAATTTCTGTAATTTTGCCCCAAAATAAAGGAAATTTCTGGAATTTTGCCCCAAAATAAGTGGAATTTCTGAGTTTTGCCCCAAAATAAGGAGAATTTCTGCCTTATTGCCTTACAATTAGTGAAATTTCTGCAATTTTGCCCTAAAATAAGGGAAATTTCTGCATTTTTCCCCATAATAAAAGAAATTTCTGCAATTTGCTTCAAAATAAGGGGAATTTCTGTTTTTTGTCCCACAATTAGGGAAATTTCTGCAATTTTGCCCTAAAATAAAGGGAATTTCTGCTTTTTTGCCTCTAATTAAGTGCAATTTCTGTATTTTTCCCCCAAAACAAAGGGAATTTCTGTCATTTTTGCCCCAAAATAAGGAAAATTTCTGACTTATTACCCTGAAATAAGTGAAATTTCTGCAATTTTGCCCCAATATAAGGGAAATTTCTGCATTTTGTCCCCAAATAAGGAGAATTTCAGCCTTTTTACCTCAAAATAAGGGGAATTTCTGAATTTTGGCCCAATATATTAGGAATTTCTGTCTTTTGGCCCCAAAATAAAAAAAATTTCCGGCTTTTTTTCCTGAAATAAGTGAAATTTCTGCAATTTTTCCCCAAAATAAGTAAAATTTCTGCAATTTTGCCCCAAAATAAGGAAAATTTCTGGAATTTTGCCCCAAAATAAGTGGAAATTCTGAGTTTTGCCCCAAAATAAGGAGAATTTCTGCCTTTTTGCCCCACAATTAGTGAAATTTCTGCAATTTTGCTCTAAAATAAGGGAAATTTCTGCAATTTTTCCCCATAATAAGGGAAATTTCTGCAATTTTGCTTCAAAATAAGGGGAATTTCTGTTTTTTGTCCCACAATTAGGGAAATTTCTGCAATTTTGCCCAAGAATAAGGGGAATTTCTGCCTTTTGCCCTAAAATATGGGGAATTTCTGCCTTTCTGTCTGAAAATAGAAAGAATGCATACCTTTTTGCCATAAAAAAGGGAAATTTCTACATTTTGCTCCAAAATAAGGGGAAATTTTGTCTTTTTACCTCTAAATAATTGGAATTTCTGTCTTTTTCCCCCAAAACAAGGGGAATTTCTGTATTTTGCCCCAAAATAAGGAAAATTTCTGACTTATTACCTTGAAATAAGTGAAATTTCTGCAAATTTGCCCCAAAAGTACGGAAATTTCTGCCTTTTGCCCCCAAATAAGAAGAATTTCAGCATTTTACCTCAAAATAAGGAAAATTTCTGATTTTTGCACCAAAATATGGAGAATTTCTGCCTTTTTGCCCCAAAATAAAGAAAATTTCTGCCTTTTTTCTCTGAAATAAGTGAAATTTCTGCAATTTTGCCCCAATATAAGTGAAATTTCTGAAATTTTGCCATAAAATAAGAGAAATTTCTGCAATTTTTCCCCATAATAAGGGAAATTTCTGCAATTTTGCTTCAAAATAAGGGGAATTTCTGTTTTTTGCCCCACAATTAGGGAAATTTCTGCAATTTTTCCCCAAAATAAGGGAAATTTTGGAATTTTGCCCCAAAACAAGTTTAATTTCTGAGTTTTGCCCCAAAATAAGGAGAATTTCTGCCTTTTTGTCAGACAATTAGAGGAATTTCTGCAATTTTGCTCCAAAATACGGAGAATTTCTGCCTTTTTGCCCGAAAATAAGGGGAATGCATACCTTTTTGCCATTAAAAAGGGAAATTTCTTTATTTTTGCCCCAAATTAAGGGAAATTTCTGCCTTTTTTCCCTGAAATAAGTGAAATTTCTGCAATTTTGCCCCAAAATAAGTGAAATTTCTGCAATTTTGACCCAAAATAAGGGAAATTTCTGGAATTTTGCCCCAAAATAAGTGGAATTTCTGAGTTTTGCCCCAAAATAAAGAGAATTTCTGCCTTTTTGCCCCACAATTAGGGGAATTTCTGCAATTTTGCTCCAAAATACGGGGAATTTCTGCCTTTTTGCCGAAAATAAGGGGAATGCATACCATTTTGCCATAAAAAAGGGAAATTTCTTCATTTTTGCCCCAAATGAAGGGAAATTTCTGCCTTTTTGCCCTGAAATATGTGAAATTTCTGCAATTTTAGCCCAAAATAAGGTGAATTTCTGCCTTTTTGCCATCAAAATAATGGCAATTTCTGCCTTTTTGCCCCAAAATAAGAAAAATTTTTGCCTTTTTTTTCTGAAATAAGTGAAATTTCTGCAATTTTGCCCTAAAATAAAGGAAATTTCTGATATTTTTCCCCATAATAAAGGAAATTTCTGGAATTTTGCCCTAAAATAAAAGGAATTTCTGTTTTTTTGCCCCCAAATAAGGGAAATTTCTGCAATTTTGCCCTAAAATAAGTGGAATTTCTGCCTTTTTGCCTCTAATTAAGTGGAATTTCTGTCTTTTTCCCCCAAAACAAAGGGAATTTCTGTCATTTTTGCCCCAAAATAAGGAAAATTTCTGACTTATTACCCTGAAATAAGTGAAATTTCTGCAATTTTGCCCCACGATAAGGAAAATTTCTGCCTTTTTGCCCCCAAATAAGGAGAATTTCAGCCTTTTTACCTCAAAATAAGGGGAATTTCTGAATTTTGGCCTAAAATATTAGGAATTTCTGCCTTTTTGCCCCAAAATAAAAAAAATTTCCGGCTTTTTTTCCTGAAATAAGAGAAATTTCTGCAATTTTTCCCCAAAATAAGTAAAATTTCTGCAATTTTGCACCAAAATAAGGAAAAATTCTGGAATTTTGCCCCAAAAGAAGTGGAAATTCTGAGTTTTGCCCCAAAATAAGGAGAATTTCTGCCTTTTTGCCCCACAATTAGTGAAATATCTGCAATTTTGCCCTAAAATAAGAGAAATTTCTGCAATTTTTCCCCATAGTAAGGGAAATTTCTGCAATTATGCTTCAAAATAAGGGGAATTTCTGTTTTTTGCCCCACAATTAGGGAAATTTCTGCAATTTTGCCCGAAAATAAGGAAAATTTCTGGAATTTTCCCCCAAAACAAGTGGAATTTCTGAATTTTGCCCCAAAATAAGGAGAATTTCTGCCTTTTTGCCCCACAATTAGAGAAATTTCTGCAATTTTGCTCCAAAATACGGGGAATTTCTCCCTTTTTGCCCGAAAATAAAGGGAATGCATAACTTTTTGCCATAAAAAAAGGAAATTTCTTTATTTTTGCCCCAAATTAAGGGAAATTTCTGCATTTTTGCCCTGAAATATATGAAATTTCTGCAATTTTAGCCCAAAATAAAGTGAATTTCTGCTTTTTTGCCCCAAAATAATGGGAATTTCTGCCTTTTTGCCCCAAAATAAGAAAAATTTTTGCTTTTTTTCTCTGAAATAAGTAAAATTTCTGCAATTTTGCCCTAAAATAAAAGAAATTTTTGCAATTTTTCCCCATAATAAAGGAAATTTCTGGAATTTTGCCCCAAAATAAGGGGAATTTCTGTTTTTTTGCCCCCAAATAATGGAAATTTCTGCAAATTTATTCTAAAATAAGGGGAGTTTCTGCTTTTTTGCCTCTAAATAAGTGTAATTTCTGTTTTTTTCCCCTAAAACAAAGGGAATTTCTGTCATTTTTGCCCCAAAATAAGGAAAAATTTCTGACTTATTACCCTGAAATAAGTGAAATTTGTGCAATTTTGCCCCAATATAAGAAAATTTCTGCCTTTTTGCCCCAAATAAGGGGAATTTCAGACTTTTTAACTCAAAATGAGGGGAATTTTTGAATTTTGGCACAAAATATTAGGAATTTCTGCCTTTTTGTCCCAAAATAAAGAATATTTCTGCCTTTTTTTCCTGAAATAAGTGAAATTTCTGCAATTTTGCACCAAAATAAGTAAAATTTCTGTAATTTTGCCCCAAAATAAAGGAAATTTCTGGAATTTTGCCCCAAAATAAGTGGAATTTCTGAGTTTTGCCCCAAAATAAGGAGAATTTCTGCCTTATTGCCTTACAATTAGTGAAATTTCTGCTATTTTGCCCTAAAATAAGGGAAATTTCTGCATTTTTCCCCATAATAAAAGAAATTTCTGCAATTTGCTTCAAAATAAGGGGAATTTCTGTTTTTTGTCCCACAATTAGGGAAATTTCTGCAATTTTGCCCTAAAATAAAGGGAATTTCTGCTTTTTTGCCTCTAATTAAGTGCAATTTCTGTATTTTTCCCCCAAAACAAAGGGAATTTCTGTCATTTTTGCCCCAAAATAAGGAAAATTTCTGACTTATTACCCTGAAATAAGTGAAATTTCTGCAATTTTGCCCCAATATAAGGGAAATTTCTGCATTTTGTCCCCAAATAAGGAGAATTTCAGCCTTTTTACCTCAAAATAAGGGGAATTTCTGAATTTTGGCTCAATATATTAGGAATTTCTGCCTTTTGGCCCCAAAATAAAAAAAATTTCCGTATTTTTTTCCTGAAATAAGTGAAATATCTGCAATTTTTCCCCAAAATAAGTAAAATTTCTGCAATTTTGCCCCAAAATAAGGAAAATTTCTGGAATTTTGCCCCAAAATAAGTGGAAATTCTGAGTTTTGCCCCAAAATAAGGAGAATTTCTGCCTTTTTGCTGCACAATTAGTGAAATTTCTGCAATTTTGCTCTAAAATAAGGGAAATTTCTGCAATTTTTCCCCATAATAAGGGAAATTTCTGCAATTTTGCTTCAAAATAAGGGGAATTTCTGTTTTTTGTCCCACAATTAGGGAAATTTCTGCAATTTTGCCCAAAAATAAGGGGAATTTCTGCCTTTTGCCCTAAAATATGGGGAATTTCTGCCTTTCTGTCTGAAAATAGAAAGAATGCATACCTTTTTGCCATAAAAAAGGGAAATTTCTACATTTTGCTCCAAAATAAGGGGAAATTTTGTCTTTTTACCTCTAAATAAGTGGAATTTCTGTCTTTTTCCCCCAAAACAAAGGGAATTTCTGTATTTTGCCTCAAAATAAGGAAAATTTCTGACTTATTACCCTGAAATAAGTGAAATTTCTGCAAATTTGCCCCAAAAGTACGGAAGTTTCTGCCTTTTGCCCCCAAATAAGAAGAATTTCAGCATTTTACCTCAAAATAAGGGAAATTTCTGATTTTTGCACCAAAATATGGAGAATTTCTGCCTTTTTGCCCCAAAATAAAGAAAATTTCTGCCTTTTTTTCTCTGAAATAAGTGAAATTTCTGCAATTTTGCCCCAATATAAGTGAAATTTCTGAAATTTTGCCATAAAATAAGAGAAATTTCTGCAATTTTTCCCCATAATAAGGGAAATTTCTGAAATTTTGCTTCAAAATAAGGGGAATTTCTGTTTTTTGCCCCACAATTAGGGAAATTTCTGCAATTTTGCCCCAAAATAAGGGAAATTTTGGAATTTTGCCCCAAAACAAGTGGAATTTCTGAGTTTTGCCCCAAAATAAGGAGAATTTCTGCCTTTTTGTCAGACAATTAGAGGAATTTCTGCAATTTTGCTCCAAAATACGGAGAATTTCTGCCTTTTTGCCCGAAAATAAGGGGAATGCATAACTTTTTGCCATAAAAAAGGGAAATTTCTTTATTTTTGCTCCAAATTAAGGGAAATTTCTGCCTTTTTTCCCTGAAATAAGTGAAATTTCTGCAATTTTGCCCCAAAATAAGTGAAATTTCTGCAATTTTGACCCAAAATAAGGGAAATTTCTGGAATTTTGCCCCAAAATAAGTGGAATTTCTGAGTTTTGCCCCAAAATAAAGAGAATTTCTGCCTTTTTGCCCCACTATTAGGGGAATTTCTGCAATTTTGCTCCAAAATACGGGGAATTTCTGCCTTTTTGCCGAAAATAAGGGGAATGCATACCATTTTGCCATAAAAAAGGGAAATTTCTTCATTTTTGCCCCAAATGAAGGGAAATTTCTGCCTTTTTGCCCTGAAATATGTGAAATTTCTGCAATTTTAGCCCAAAATAAGGTGAATTTCTGCCTTTTTGCCATCAAAATAATGGCAATTTCTGCCTTTTTGCCCCAAAATAAGAAAAATTTTTGCCTTTTTTTTCTGAAATAGGTGAAATTTCTGCAATTTTGCCCTAAAATAAAGGAAATTTCTGATATTTTTCCCCATAATAAAGGAAATTTCTGGAATTTTGCCCTAAAATAAAAGGAATTTCTGTTTTTTTGCCCCCAAATAAGGGAAATTTCTGCAATTTTGCCCTAAAATAAGTGGAATTTCTGCCTTTTTGCCTCTAATTAAGTGGAATTTCTGTCTTTTTCCCCCAAAACAAAGGGAATTTCTGTCATTTTTGCCCCAAAATAAGGAAAATTTCTGACTTATTACCCTGAAATAAGTGAAATTTCTGCAATTTTGCCCCACGATAAGGAAAATTTCTGCCTTTTTGCCCCCAAATAAGGAGAATTTCAGCCTTTTTACCTCAAAATAAGGGGAATTTCTGAATTTTGGCCTAAAATATTAGGAATTTCTGCCTTTTTGCCCCAAAATAAAAAAAATTTCCGGCTTTTTTTCCTGAAATAAGTGAAATTTCTGCAATTTTTCCCAAAAATAAGTAAAATTTCTGCAATTTTGCACCAAAATAAGGAAAAATTCTGGAATTTTGCCCCAAAAGAAGTGGAAATTCTGAGTTTTGCCCCAAAATAAGGAGAATTTCTGCCTTTTTGCCCCACAATTAGTGAAATATCTGCAATTTTGCTTTAAAATAAGAGAAATTTCTGCAATTTTTCCCCATAATAAGGGAAATTTCTGCAATTATGCTTCAAAATAAGGGGAATTTCTGTTTTTTGCCCCACAATTAGGGAAATTTCTGCAATTTTGCCCGAAAATAAGGAAAATTTCTGGAATTTTGCCCCAAAACAAGTGGAATTTCTGAATTTTGCCCCAAAATAAGGAGAATTTCTGCCTTTTTGCCCCACAATTAGAGAAATTTCTGCAATTTTGCTCCAAAATACAGGGAATTTCTCCCTTTTTGCCCGAAAATAAGGGGAATGCATAACTTTTTGCCATAAAAAAGGGAAATTTCTTTATTTTTGCCCCAAATTAAGGGAAATTTCTGCCTTTTTGCCCTGAAATATATGAAATTTCTGCAATTTTAGCCCAAAATAAAGTGAATTTCTGCCTTTTTGCCCCAAAATAATGGGAATTTCTGCCTTTTTGCCCCAAAATAAGAAAAATTTTTGCTTTTTTTCTCTGAAATAAGTAAAATTTCTGCAATTTTGCCCTAAAATAAAAGAAATTTTTGCAATTTTTCCCCATAATAAAGGAAATTTCTGGAATTTTGCCCCAAAATAAGGGGAATTTCTGTTTTTTTGTCCCCAAATAATGGAAATTTCTGCAAATTTACCCTAAAATAAGGGGAGTTTCTGCTTTTTTGCCTCTAAATAAGTGTAATTTCTGTTTTTTTCCCCTAAAACAAAGGGAATTTCTGTCATTTTTGCCCCAAAATAAGGAAAAATTTCTGACTTATTACCCTGAAATAAGGGAAATTTGTGCAATTTTGCCCCAATATAAGGAAATTTCTGCCTTTTTGCCCCAAATAAGGGGAATTTCAGACTTTTTACCTCAAAATGAGGGGAATTTCTGAATTTTGGCACAAAATATTAGGAATTTCTGCCTTTTTGCCCCAAAATAAGGAATATTTCTGCCTTTTTTCCCTGAAATAAGTGAAATTTCTGCAATTTTGCCCCAAAATAAGTAAAATTACAGTAATTTTGCCCCAAAATAAGGGAAATTTCTGGAATTTTGCCCCAAAATAAGTGGAATTTCTGAGTTTTGCCCCAAAATAAAGAGAATTTCTGCCTTATTACCTTACAATTAGTGAAATTTCTGCAATTTTGCCCTAAAATAAGGGAAATTTCTGCAATTTTTCCCCATAAAAAGGGAAATTTCTGCAATTTTGCTTCAAAATAAGGGGAATTTTTTTTTGTCCCACAATTAGGGAAATTTCTGCAATTTTGCCCCAAAATAAGGGGAATTTCTGCCTTTTGCCCTAAAATATCGGGAATTTCTGCCTTTTTGTCTGAAAATAAAAGGAATGCATACCTTTTTGCCATAAAAAAGGGAAATTTCTTCATTTTACTCCAAAATAAGGGGAAATTTTGCCTTTTTACCT
Organism: Micromys minutus; assembly: GCF_963924665.1. Classification (NCBI taxonomy): domain Eukaryota; kingdom Metazoa; phylum Chordata; class Mammalia; order Rodentia; family Muridae; genus Micromys; species Micromys minutus. The sequence goes on from NW_027667727.1 coordinate 2,254,663, forward strand.
ATAAATAAGTGGAATTTCTGTCTTTTTCCCCCAAAACAAAGGGAATTTCTGTCTTTTTTGCCCCAAAATAAGGAAAATTTCTGACTTATTACCCTGAAATAAGTGAAATTTCTGCAAATTTGCCCCAAAAATAGGGAAATTTCTGCCTTTTGCCCCCAAATAAGAAGAATTTCAGCATTTTACCTCAAAATAAGGGAAATTTCTGATTTTTGCACCAAAATATGGAGAATTTCTGCCTTTTTGCCCCAAAATAAGGAAAATTTCTGCCTTTTTTCCCTGAAATAAGTGAAATTTCTGCAATTTTGCAAGAAAATAAGTGAAATTTCTGAAATTTTGCCATAAAATAAGAGAAATTTCTGCAATTTTTCCCCATAATAAGGGAAATTTCTGCAATTTTGCTTAAAAATAAGGGGAATTTCTGTTTTTTGCCCCACAATTAGGGAAATTTCTGCAATTTTGCCCCAAAATAAGGGAAATTTCTGGAATTTTGCCCCAAAACAAGTGGAATTTCTGAGTTTTGCCCCAAAATAAGGAGAATTTCTGCCTTTTTGTCTGACAATTAGTGGAATTTCTGCAATTTTGCTCCAAAACACGGAGAATTTCTGCCTTTTTGCCCGAAAATAAGGGGAATGCATACCTTTTTGCCATAAAAAAGGGAAATTTCTTTATTTTTGCCCCAAATTAAGGGAAATTTCTGCCTTTTGCCCTGAAATATGTGAAATTTCTGCAATTTTAGCCCAAAATAAAGTGAATTTCTGCCTTTTTGCCCCAAAATAATGGGAATTTCTCCCTCTTTGCCCCAAAATAAGAAAAATTTTTGCATTTTTTCTCTGAAATAAGTAAAATTTCTGCAATTTTGCCCTAAAATAAAAGAAATGTTTGCAATTTTTTCCAATAATAAAAAAAATTTCTGGAATTTTGCCCAAAAATAAGGGGAATTTCTGTTTTTTTGCCCCCAAATAATGGAAATTTCTGCAAATTTGCCCTAAAATAAGGGGAGTTTCTGCTTTTTTGCCTCTAAATAAGTGTAATTTCTGTTTTTATCCCCCAAAACAAAGGGAATTTCTGTCATTTTTGCCACAAAATAAGGAAAATTTCTGACTTATTACCCGAAATAAGTAAAATTTCTGCAATTTTGCCCCAATATAAGGGAAATTTCTGCCTTTTTGCCCCAAATAAGGGGAATTTCAGACTTTTTACCTCAAAATGAGGGGAATTTCTGAATTTTGGAACAAAATATTAGGAATTTCTGCCTTTTTGCCCCAAAATAAGGAATATTTCTGCCTTTTTTCACTGAAATAAGTGAAATTTCTGCAATTTTGCCCCAAAATAAGTAAAATTTCTGTAATTTTGCCCCAAAATAAGGGAAATTTCTGGAATTTTGCCCCAAAATAAGTGGAATTTCTGAGTTTTGCCCCAAAATAAGGAGAATTTCTGCCTTATTGCCTTACAATTAGTGAAATTTCTGCAATTTTGCCCTAAAATAAGGAAAATTTCTGCAATTTTTTCCCATAATAAGGGAAATTTCTGCAATTTTGCTTCAAAATAAGGGGAATGTCTGTTTTTTGTTTCACAATTAGGGAAATTTCTGCAATTTTGCCCCAAAATAAGGGGAATTTCTGCCTATTGCCCTAAAATATGGGGAATTTCTGCCTTTTTGTCTGAAAATAAAAAGAATGCATACCTTTTTGCCATAAAAAAAATTCTTCATTTTGCTCCAAAATAAGGGGAAATTTTGCCTTTTTACCTCTAAATAAGTGGAATTTCTACCTTTTTCCCCCAAAACAAAGGGAATTTCTGTCTTTTTTGCCCCAAAATAAGGAAAATTTCTGACTTATTACCCTGAAATAAGTGAAATTTCTGCAAATTTGCCCCAAAAATAGGGAAATTTCTGCCTTTTGCCCCCAAATAAGAAGAATTTCAGCATTTTACCTCAAAATAAGGGAAATTTCTGATTTTTGCACCAAAATATGGAGAATTTCTGCCTTTTTGCCCCAAAATAAGGAAAATTTCTGCCTTTTTTCCCTGAAATAAGTGAAATTATTGCAATTTTGCCCAAAAATAAGTGAAATTTCTGCAATTTTGCCCCAAAATAAGGGAAGTTTCTGGAATTTTGCCCCAAGATAAGTGGAATTTCTGAGTTTTGCCACAAATTAAAGAGAATTTCTGCCTTTTTGCCCCACAATTAGGGGAATTTCTGCAATTTTGCTCCAAAATACGGGGAATTTCTGCCTTTTTGCTGAAAATAAGGGGAATGCATACCTTTTTGCCATAAAAAAGGGAAATTTCTTCATTTTTGCCCAAAATGAAGGGAAATTTCTGCTTTTTTGCCCTGAAATATGTGAAATTTCTGCAATTTTAGCCCAAAATAAGGTGAATTTCTGCAATTTTTCCATCAAAATAATGGGAATTTCTGACTTTTTGCCCCAAAAGAAGAAAAATTTTTGCCTTTTTTCACTGAAATATGTGAAATTTCTGCAATTTTGCCCTAAAATAAAGGAAATTCCTGCAATTTTTCCTCATAATAAAGGAAATTTCTGGAATTTTGCCCCAAAATAAGGGGAATTTCTGTTTTTTGCCCACAAATAAAAGAAATTTCTGCAATTTTGCCCTAAAATAAGGGGAATTTCTGCTTTTTTGCCTCTAAATAATTGGAATTTCTGTCTTTTTCCCCCAAAGCAAAGGGAATTTCTGTCATTTTTGCCCCAAAATAAGGAAAATTTCAGACTTATTACCCTGAAATAAGTGAAATTTCTGCAAAATTGCCCCAAAATAAGGGAAATTTCTGCTTTTTTGCCCCCAAATTATGGGAATTTCAGCCTTTTTACCTCAAAATAATGAAAATTTCTGCATTTTTGCAACAAAATATTAGGAATTTCTGTATTATTGCAACAAAATATTAGGAATTTCTGCCTTTTTGCCCCAAAATAAGGAAAATTTCTGCGTTTTTTTCCCTGAAATAAGTGAAATCTCTGCAATTTTGCCCCAAAATAAGTTAAATTTCTGCAATTTTGCCCTAAAATAAGGGAAATTTCGGGTATTTTGCCTCAAAATAGGTGGAATTTCTGAGTTTTGCCCCATATAAGGAGAATTTCTGCCTTTTTGCCCCACAATTAGGGGAATTTCTGCAATTTTGCTCCAAAATATGGGGAATTTCTGCCTTTTTGCCTGAAAATAAGGGGAATGCATAACTTTTTGCCATAAAAAAGGGAAATTTCTTCATTTTTGCCCCAAATTAAGGGAAATTTCTGCCTTTTTGCCCTGAAATATATGAAATTTCTGAAATTTTGGCCCAAATAAGGTGAATTTCTGCCTTTTTGCCCCAAAATAATGGGAATTTCTGCCTTTTTGCACCAAAAGAAGAAAAATTTTTGCCTTTTTTCTCTGAAATAAGTGAAATTTCTGCAATTTTGCCCTAAAATAAAGGAAATTTCTGCAATTTTTACACATAATAAGAGAAATTTCTGGAATTTTGCCCCAAAAAAGGGGAATTTCTTTTTTTTGCCACCAAATAAGGGAAATTTCTGCAATTTTGCCCTAAAATAAGGGGAATTTCTGCTTTTTTGCCTCTAAATAAGTGGAATTTCTGGATTTTTCCCCCAATACAAAGGGAATTTCTGTCATTTTTGCCCCAAAATAAGGAAAATTTCTGACTTATTACCCTGAAATAAGTGAAATTTCTGCAAATTTGCCCCAAAAATAGGGAAAGTTCTGCCTTTTGCTCCAAAATAAGGGGAATTTCAGCCCTTTTACCTCAAAATAAGGGACATTTCTGATTTTTGCACCAAAATATGGAAAATTTTGCCCTTTTGCCCCAAAATAAGGAAAATTTCTGCCTTTTTTCCCTGAAATAAGTGAAATGTCTGCAATTTTGCCCCAAAATAAGTTAAATTTCTGCAATTTTGCCCCAATATAAGGGAATTTTCTGGAATTTTGCCCCAAAATAAGTGGAATTTCTGAATTTTGCCCCAAAATAAAAAGAATTTCTGCCTTTTTGCGCCACAATTAGTAAAATTTCTGCAATTTTGCTGTAAAATAAGGGAAATTTCTGGCTTTTCCCCCAAAATATGCGAAATTTCTGAATTTTGTCTGAAAATAAAAAGAATGCATAACTTTATGCCATAAAAAAGGAAAATTTCTTCATTTTTGCTCCAAAATAAGGGGAACTTTTGCCTTTTTGCCACTAAATAAGTGGAATTTCTGTATTTTTCCAACAAAACAAAAGAATTTCTGTCTTTTTTGCCCCAAAATAAGAAAAATTTCTGACTTATGACCCTGAAATAAGTGAAATTTCTGCAAATTTGCCCCAAAAATAGAGAAATTTCTGTTTGTTGCCCCAAAATAAGGAAAATTTCTGCCTTTTTTTATGTCAAATAAGTGAAATTTCTGCAATTTTGCCCCAAAATAAGTAAAATTTCTGCAATTTTGCCCCAAAATAAGGATAATTTCTAAAAGTTTGCCCCAAAATAATTGGAATTTCTGAGTTTTGCCCCAAAATAGGAGAATTTCTGCCTTTTTGTGCCACAATTAGTGAAATTTCTGCAATTTGCCCCAAAATAAGGGTAATTTCTGCCTTTGCCCCAAAATATGCGGAATTTCTGCCTTTTTGTCCGAAAATAAGAAGAATGCATACCTTTTTGCTATAAAAAAGGGAAATTTTTTCATTTTTGCTCCAAAATAAGGGGAACTTTTGCCTTTTTGCCTCTAAATAAGTGGAATTTCTGTCTTTTTTCCCCAAAACAAAGGGAATTTTTGTCTTTTTTGCCCCAAAATAAGGAAAATTTCTGACGTATTACCCTGAAATAAGTGAAATTTCTGCAATTTTGCCCCAAAATAAGGGAAATTTTTGCTTTTTTGCCCCCCAAAAAGGGGAATTTCAGCCTTTTTACCTCAAAATAAGGGAAATTTCTGCATTTTTGCAACAAAATATTAGGAATTTCTGCATTATTGCAACAAAATATTAGGAATTTCTGGCTTTTTGCCCAAAATAAAGAAAATTTCTGCCTTTTTTCCCTGAAATAAGTGAAATTTCTGCAATTTGCCCCAAAATAAGTTAAATTTCTGCAATTTTGCCCCAATTAAGGGAAATTTCGGGTATTTTGCCCCAAAATAGGTGGAATTTCTGAGTTTTGCCCCAAAATAAGGAGAATTTCTGCCTTTTTGCCCCACAATTAGGGGAATTTCTGCAATTTTGCTCCAAAATACGGGGAATTTCTGCCTTTTTGCCCGAAAATAAGGGGAATGAATAACTTTTTGCCATAAAAAAGGGAAATTTCTTCATTTTTGCCCCAAATTAAGGGAAATTTCTGCATTTTTGCCCTGAAATATGTTAAATTTCTGCAATTTTACCCCAAAATAAGGTGAATTTCTTTCTTTTTGCCCCAAAATAATGGGAATTTCTGCTTTTTTGCCCCAAGATAAGAAAAATTTTTGCCTTTTTTTCTCTGAAATAAGTGAAATTTCTGCAATTTTGCACTAAAATAAAAAAAAATTTCTGCAATTTTTCATTATAATAAGGGATATTTTGGGAATTTTGCGCCAAAATAAGGGGAATTTCTGTTTTTTTGCCCCCAAATAAGGGAAATTTCTGCAATTTTGCCCTAAAATAAGGGGAATTTCTGCGTTTTTTGCCTCTAAATAAGTGGAATTTAAGTCTTTTTCCCCAAAAACAATGGAAATTTCTGTCATTTTTGCCCCAAAATAAGGAAAAATTCTGACTTATTACCCTGAAATAAATGAAATTTCTGCAATTTTAGCCCAAAATAAGGTGAATTTCTGAATTTTTGCCCCAAAATAATGGGAATTTCTGCCTTTTTACCCCAAAATAAGAAAAATTTTTGCTTTTTTTCTCTGAAATAAGTGAAATTTCTGCAATTTTGCCCTAAAATAAAGGAAATTTCTGCAATTTTTTCCCATAATAAAGGAAATTTCTGGAATTTTGCCCCAAAATAAGGGGAATTTCTGTTTTTTGCCCCCAAATAAAAGAAATTTCTGCAATTTTGCCCTAAAATAAGGGGAATTTCTGCTTTTTTGCCTCTAAATAAGTGGAATTTCTGTCTTTTTCCCCCAAAACCAAGGGAATTTCTGTCATTTTTCCCCAAAATAAAGAAAATTTCTGACTTATTACCCTGAAATAAGTGAAATTTCTGCAAAATTGCCCCAAAATAAGGGAAATTTCTGCTTTTTTGCCCCAAAAAAGGGGAATTTCAGACTTTTTACCTCAAAATGAGGGGAATTTCTGAATTTTGGAACAAAATATTAGGAATTTGTGCTTTTTTGCCCCAAAATAAGGAATATTTCTGCCTTTTTTCCCTGAAATAAGTGAAATTTCTGCAATTTTGTTCCAAAATAAGTAAAATTTCTGTAATTTTGCCCCAAAATAAGGGAAATTTCTGGAATTTTGCCCCAAAATAAGTGGAATTTCTGAGTTTTGCCCCAAAATAAAGAGAATTACTGCCTTATTGCCTTACAATTAGTGAAATTTCTGCAATTTTGCCCTAAAATAAGGGAAATTTCTGCATTTTTGCAACAAAATATTAGGAATTTCTGTATTATTGCAACAAAATATTAGGAATTTCTGCCTTTTTGCCCAAAATAAAGAAAATTTCTGCCTTTTTTCCCTGAAATAAGTGAAATTTCTGCAATTTGCCCCAAAATAAGTTAAATTTCTGCAATTTTGCCCCAATTAAGGGAAATTTCGGGTATTTTGCCCCAAAATAGGTGGAATTTCTGAGTTTTGCCCCAAAATAAGGAGAATTTCTGCCTTTTTGCCCCACAATTAGGGGAATTTCTGCAATTTTGCTCCAAAATACGGGGAATTTCTGCCTTTTTGCCCGAAAATAAGGGGAATGAATAACTTTTTGCCATAAAAAAGGGAAATTTCTTCATTTTTGCCCCAAATTAAGGGAAATTTCTGCATTTTTGCCCTGAAATATGTTAAATTTCTGCAATTTTAGCCCAAAATAAGGTGAATTTCTTTCTTTTTGCCCCAAAATAATGGGAATTTCTGCTTTTTTGCCCCAGGATAAGAAAAATTTTTGCCTTTTTTTCTCTGAAATAAGTGAAATTTCTGCAATTTTGCACTAAAATAAAAAAAATTTCTGCAATTTTTCATTATAATAAGGGATATTTCGGGAATTTTTTGCCAAAATAAGGGGAATTTCTGTTTTTTTGCCCCCAAATAAGGGAAATTTCTGCAATTTTGCCCTAAAATCAGGGGAATTTCTGCGTTTTTTGCCTCTAAATAAGTGGAATTTAAGTCTTTTTCTCCAAAAACAAAGGAAATTTCTGTCATTTTTGCCCCAAAATAAGGAAAAATTCTGACTTATTACCCTGAAATAAATGAAATTTCTGCAATTTTAGCCCAAAATAAGGTGAATTTCTGAATTTTTGCCACAAAATAATGGGAATTTCTGCCTTTTTACCCCAAATTAAGAAAAATTTTTGCTTTTTTTCTCTGAAATAAGTGAAATTTCTGCAATTTTGCCCTAAAATATAGGAAATTTCTGCAATTTTTCCCCATAATAAAGGAAATTTCTGGAATTTTGCCCCAAAATAAGGGGAATTTCTGTTTTTTGCCCCCAAATAAAAGAAATTTCTGCAATTTTGCCCTAAAATAAGGGGAATTTCTGCTTTTTTGCCTCTAAATAAGTGGAATTTCTGTCTTTTTCCCCCAAAACCAAGGGAATTTCTGTCATTTTTCCCCAAAATAAAGAAAATTTCTGACTTATTACCCTGAAATAAGTGAAATTTCTGCAAAATTGCCCCAAAATAAGGGAAATTTCTGCTTTTTTGCCCCCAAATGAGGGGAATTTCAGCCTTTTTACCTCAAAATAATGAAAATTTCTGCATTTTTGCAACAAAATATTAGGAATTTCTGCATTATTGCCACAAAATATTAGGAATTTCTGCCTTTTTGCCCCAAAATAAGTAAAATTTCTGCATTTTTTTTGCTGAAATAAGTGAAATCTTTGCAATTTTGCCCCAAAATAAGTTAAATTTCTGCAATTTTTCCTCAAAATAAGGAAAATTTCGGGTATTTTGCCCCAAAATAGGTGGAATTTCTGAGTTTTGCCCCAAAATAAAGAGAATTTCTGCATTTTTGCCCCACAATTAGGGGATTTTCTGCAATTTTGCTCCAAAATACGGGGAATTTCTGCCTTTTTGCCCCAAAATAATGGGAATTTCTGCCTCTTTGCCCCAAAATAAGAAAAATTTTTGCTTTTTTTCTCTTAAATAAGTAAAATTTCTGCAATTTTGCCCTAAAATAAAAGAAATTTTTGTAATTTTTTCCATAATAAAGGAAATTTCTGGAATTTTGCCCCAAAATAAGGGGAATTTCTGTTTTTTTTGCCCCCAAATAATGGAAATTTCTGCAATTTTGCCCTAAAATAAGGGGAATTTCTGCTTTTTTGCCTCTAAATAAGTGTAATTTCTGTTTTTATCCCCCAAAACAAAGGGAATTTCTGTCATTTTTGCCCCAAAATAAGGAAAATTTCTGACTTATTACCCGAAATAAGTGAAATTTCTGCAATTTTGCCCCAATATAAGGGAAATTTCTGCCTTTTTGCCCCAAAAAAGGGGAATTTCAGACTTTTTACCTCAAAATGAGTGGAATTTCTGAATTTTGAAACAAAATATTAGGAATTTCTGCCTTTTTGCCCCAAAATAAGGAATATTTCTGCCTTTTTTCCCTGAAATAAGTGAAATTTCTGCAATTTTGTTCCAAAATAAGTAAAATTTCTGTAATTTTGCCCCAAAACAAGGGAAATTTCTGGAATTTTGCCCCAAAATAAGTGGAATTTCTGAGTTTTGCCCCAAAATAAAGAGAATTTCTGCCTTATTGCCTTACAATTAGTGAAATTTCTGCAATTTTGCCCTAAAATAAGGGAAATTTCTGCAATTTTTCCCCATAATAAGGGAAATTTCTGCAATTTTGCTTAGAAATAAGGGGAATTTCTTTTTTTTTGTCCCACAATTAGGGAAATTTCTGCAATTTGGCCCAAAATAAGGGGAATTTCTGCCTTTTGCCCTAAAATATGGGGAATTTCTGCCTTTTTGTCTGAAAATAAAAGGAATGCATACCTTTTTGCCATAAAAAAGGGAAATTTCTTCATTTTACTCCAAAATAAGGGGAAATTTTGCCTTTTTACCTCTAAATAAGTGGAATTTCTGTCTTTTTCCCCCAAAACAAAGGGAATTTCTGTCTTTTTTGCCCCAAAATAAGGAAAATTTCTGACTTATTACCCTGAAATAAGTGAAATTTCTGCAAATTTGCCCCAAAAATAGGGAAATTTCTGCCTTTTGCCCCCAAATAAGAAGAATTTCAGCATTTTACCTCAAAATAAGGGAAATTTCTGATTTTTGCACCAAAATATGGAGAATTTCTGCCTTTTTGCCCCAAAATAAGGAAAATTTCTGCCTTTTTTCCCTGAAATAAGTGAAATTTTTGCAATTTTGCAAAAAAATAAGTGAAATTTCTGAAATTTTGCCATAAAATAAGAGAAATTTCTGCAATTTTTCCCCATAATAACGGAAATTTCTGCAATTTTGCTTCAAAATAAGGGGAATTTCTGTTTTTTGCCCCACAATTAGGGAAATTTCTGCAATTTTGCCCCAAAATAAGGGAAATTTCTGGAATTTTGCCCCAAAACAAGTGGAATTTCTGAGTTCTGCCCCAAAATAAGGAGAATTTCTGCCTTTTTGTCTGACAATTAGAGGAATTTCTGAAATTTTGCTCCAAAATACGGAGAATTTCTGCCTTTTTGCCCGAAAATAAGGGGAATGCATACCTTTTTGCCATAAAAAAGGGAAATTTCTTTATTTTTGCCCCAAATTAAGGGAAATTTCTGCCTTTTGCTATGAAATATGTGAAATTTCTGCAATTTTAGCCCAAAATAAAGTGAATTTCTGCCTTTTTGCCCCAAAATAATGGGAATTTCTGCCTCTTTGCCCCAAAATAAGAAAAATTTTTGCTTTTTTTCTCTGAAATAAGAAAAATTTCTGCAATTTTGCCCTAAAATAAGGGAAATTTCTGCAATTTTTCCCCATAATAAGGGAAATTTCTGGAATTTTGCCCCAAAATAAGGGGAATTTCTGTTTTTTTGCCCCCAAATAATGGAAATTTCTGGAATTTTGCCCTTAAATAAGGGGAATTTCAGCTTTTTTGCCTTTAAATAAGTGGAATTTCTGTCTTTTCCCCGAAAACAAAGGGAATTTCTGTCATTTTTGCCCCAAAATAAGAAAAATTTCTGACTTATTACCCTGAAATAAGTGAAATTTCTGCAATTTTGCCCCATTATAAGGGAAAATTCTGCCTTTTGCCCCCAAATAAGGAGAATTTCAGCCTTTTTACCTCAAAATAAGGGGAATTTCTGAATTTTGGCACAAAATATTAGGAATTTGTGCCTTTTTGCCCCAAAATAAGGAAAATTTCTGCCTTTTTGCCCTGAAATAAGTGAAATTTCTGAAATTTTGCCCCAAAATAAGTAAAATTTCTGCAATTTTCCCCCAAAATAAGAGAAATTTCTGGAATTTTGCCCCAAAATAAGTGGAATTTCTGAGTTTTGCCCCAAAATAAAGAGAATTTCTGCCTTTTTGCCCCAAAATTAGTGAAATTTCTGCAATTTTGCCCTAAAATAAGGGAAATTTCTGCAATTTTTGTTCATAATAAGGGAAATTTCTGTAATTTTGCACCAAAATACAGAGAATTTCTGCCTTTTTTCCCGAAAATAAGGGGAATGAATAACTTTTTGCCATAAAAAAGGGAAATTTGTTCATTTTTGCCCCAAATTAAGGGAAATTTTTGCCTTTTTGCTCTGAAATTTGTGAAATTTCTGCAATTTTAGCCCAAAATAAAGTGAATTTCTGCCTTTTTGCCCCAAAATAATGGGAATTTCTGCCTCTTTGCCCCAAAATAAGAAAAATTTTTGCTTTTTTTCTCTTAAATAAGTAAAATTTCTGCAATTTTGCCCTAAAATAAAAGAAATTTTTGCAATTTTTCCCATAATAAAGGAAATTTCTGGAATTTTGCCCCAAAATAAGGGGAATTTCTGTTTTTTTGCCCCCAAATAATGGAAATTTCTTCAATTTTGCCCTAAAAGAAGGGGAGTTTCTGCTTTTTTGCCTCTAAATAAGTGTAATTTCTGTTTTTATCTCCCAAAACAAAGGGAATTTCTGTCATTTTTGCCCCAAAATAAGGAAAATTTCTGACTTATTACCCGAAATAAGTGAAATTTCTGCAATTTTGCCCTAATATAAGGGAAATTTCTGCCTTTTTGCCCCAAAAAAGGGGAATTTCAGACTTTTTACCTCAAAATGAGGGGAATTTCTGAATTTTGGAACAAAATATTAGGAATTTGTGCTTTTTTGCCCCAAAATAAGGAATATTTCTGCCTTTTTTCCCTGAAATAAGTGAAATTTCTGCAATTTTGTTCCAAAATAAGTAAAATTTCTGTAATTTTGCCCCAAAATAAGGGAAATTTCTGGAATTTTGCCCCAAAATAAGTGGAATTTCTGAGTTTTGCCCCAAAATAAAGAGAATTACTGCCTTATTGCCTTACAATTAGTGAAATTTCTGCAATTTTGCCCTAAAATAAGGGAAATTTCTGCATTTTTGCAACAAAATATTAGGAATTTCTGTATTATTGCAACAAAATATTAGGAATTTCTGCCTTTTTGCCCAAAATAAAGAAAATTTCTGCCTTTTTTCCCTGAAATAAGTGAAATTTCTGCAATTTGCCCCAAAATAAGTTAAATTTCTGCAATTTTGCCCCAATTAAGGGAAATTTCGGGTATTTTGCCCCAAAATAGGTGGAATTTCTGAGTTTTGCCCCAAAATAAGGAGAATTTCTGCCTTTTTGCCCCACAATTAGGGGAATTTCTGCAATTTTGCTCCAAAATACGGGGAATTTCTGCCTTTTTGCCCGAAAATAAGGGGAATGAATAACTTTTTGCCATAAAAAAGGGAAATTTCTTCATTTTTGCCCCAAATTAAGGGAAATTTCTGCATTTTTGCCCTGAAATATGTTAAATTTCTGCAATTTTAGCCCAAAATAAGGTGAATTTCTTTCTTTTTGCCCCAAAATAATGGGAATTTCTGCTTTTTTGCCCCAGGATAAGAAAAATTTTTGCCTTTTTTTCTCTGAAATAAGTGAAATTTCTGCAATTTTGCACTAAAATAAAAAAAATTTCTGCAATTTTTCATTATAATAAGGGATATTTCGGGAATTTTTTGCCAAAATAAGGGGAATTTCTGTTTTTTTGCCCCCAAATAAGGGAAATTTCTGCAATTTTGCCCTAAAATCAGGGGATTTTCTGCGTTTTTTGCCTCTAAATAAGTGGAATTTAAGTCTTTTTCTCCAAAAACAAAGGAAATTTCTGTCATTTTTGCCCCAAAATAAGGAAAAATTCTGACTTATTACCCTGAAATAAATGAAATTTCTGCAATTTTAGCCCAAAATAAGGTGAATTTCTGAATTTTTGCCACAAAATAATGGGAATTTCTGCCTTTTTACCCCAAATTAAGAAAAATTTTTGCTTTTTTTCTCTGAAATAAGTGAAATTTCTGCAATTTTGCCCTAAAATATAGGAAATTTCTGCAATTTTTCCCCATAATAAAGGAAATTTCTGGAATTTTGCCCCAAAATAAGGGGAATTTCTGTTTTTTGCCCCCAAATAAAAGAAATTTCTGCAATTTTGCCCTAAAATAAGGGGAATTTCTGCTTTTTTGCCTCTAAATAAGTGGAATTTCTGTCTTTTTCCCCCAAAACAAAGGGAATTTCTGTCATTTTTCCCCAAAATAAGGAAAATTTCTTACTTATTACCCTGAAATAAGTGAAATTTCTGCAAAATTGCCCCAAAATAAGGGAAATTTCTGCTTTTTTGCCCCCAAATGAGGGGAATTTCAGCCTTTTTACCTCAAAATAATGAAAATTTCTGCATTTTTGCAACAAAATATTAGGAATTTCTGCATTATTGCCACAAAATATTAGGAATTTCTGCCTTTTTGCCCCCAAATAAGGAAAATTTCTGCATTTTTTTCGCTGAAATAAGTGAAATCTTTGCAATTTTGCCCCAAAATAAGTTAAATTTCTGCAATTTTTCCCCAAAATAAGGAAAATTTCGGGTATTTTGCCCCAAAATAGGTGGAATTTCTGAGTTTTGCCCCAAAATAAAGAGAATTTCTGCATTTTTGCCCCACAATTAGGGGATTTTCTGCAATTTTGCTCCAAAATACGGGGAATTTCTGCCTTTTTGCCCCAAAATAATGGGAATTTCTGCCTCTTTGCCCCAAAATAAGAAAAATTTTTGCTTTTTTTCTCTTAAATAAGTAAAATTTCTGCAATTTTGCCCTAAAATAAAAGAAATTTTTGTAATTTTTTCCATAATAAAGGAAATTTCTGGAATTTTGCCCCAAAATAAGGGGAATTTCTGTTTTTTTTGCCCCCAAATAATGGAAATTTCTGCAATTTTGCCCTAAAATAAGGGGAATTTCTGCTTTTTTGCCTCTAAATAAGTGTAATTTCTGTTTTTATCCCCCAAAACAAAGGGAATTTCTGTCATTTTTGCCCCAAAATAAGGAAAATTTCTGACTTATTACCCAAAATAAGTGAAATTTCTGCAATTTTGCCCCAAAATAAGTAAAATTTCTGTAATTTTGCCCCAAAACAAGGGAAATTTCTGGAATTTTGCCCCAAAATAAGTGGAATTTCTGAGTTTTGCCCCAAAATAAAGAGAATTTCTGCCTTATTGCCTTACAATTAGTGAAATTTCTGCAATTTTGCCCTAAAATAAGGGAAATTTCTGCAATTTTTCCCCATAATAAGGGAAATTTCTGCAATTTTGCTTAGAAATAAGGGGAATTTCTTTTTTTTTGTCCCACAATTAGGGAAATTTCTGCAATTTTGCCCCAAAATAAGGGGAATTTCTGCCTTTTGCCCTAAAATATGGGGAATTTCTGCCTTTTTGTCTGAAAATAAAAGGAATGCATACCTTTTTGCCATAAAAAAGGGAAATTTCTTCATTTTGTTCCAAAATAAGGGAAAATTTTGCCTTTTTACCTCTAAATAAGTGGAATTTCTGTCTTTTTCTCCCAAAACAAAGGGAATTTCTGTCTTTTTTGCCCCAAAATAAGGAAAATTTCTGACTTATTACCCTGAAATAAGTGAAATTTCTGCAAATTTGCCCCAAAAATAGGGAAATTTCTGCCTTTTGCCCCCAAATAAGAAGAATTTCAGCATTTTACCTCAAAATAAGGGAAATTTCTGATTTTTGCACCAAAATATGGAGAATTTCTGCCTTTTTGCCCCAAAATAAGGAAAATTTCTGCCTTTTTTCCCTGAAATAAGTGAAATTATTGCAATTTTGCCCAAAAATAAGTGAAATTTCTGCAATTTTGCCCCAAAATAAGGGAAGTTTCTGGAATTTTGCCCCAAGATAAGTGGAATTTCTGAGTTTTGCCACAAATTAAAGAGAATTTCTGCCTTTTTGCCCCACAATTAGGGGAATTTCTGCAATTTTGCTCCAAAATACGGGGAATTTCTGCCTTTTTGCTGAAAATAAGGGGAATGCATACCTTTTTGCCATAAAAAAGGGAAATTTCTTCATTTTTGCCCAAAATGAAGGGAAATTTCTGCTTTTTTGCCCTGAAATATGTGAAATTTCTGCAATTTTAGCCCAAAATAAGGTGAATTTCTGCAATTTTTCCATCAAAATAATGGGAATTTCTGACTTTTTGCCCCAAAAGAAGAAAAATTTTTGCCTTTTTTCACTGAAATATGTGAAATTTCTGCAATTTTGCCCTAAAATAAAGGAAATTCCTGCAATTTTTCCTCATAATAAAGGAAATTTCTGGAATTTTGCCCCAAAATAAGGGGAATTTCTGTTTTTTGCCCACAAATAAAAGAAATTTCTGCAATTTTGCCCTAAAATAAGGGGAATTTCTGCTTTTTTGCCTCTAAATAATTGGAATTTCTGTCTTTTTCCCCCAAAGCAAAGGGAATTTCTGTCATTTTTGCCCCAAAATAAGGAAAATTTCAGACTTATTACCCTGAAATAAGTGAAATTTCTGCAAAATTGCCCCAAAATAAGGGAAATTTCTGCTTTTTTGCCCCCAAATTATGGGAATTTCAGCCTTTTTACCTCAAAATAATGAAAATTTCTGCATTTTTGCAACAAAATATTAGGAATTTCTGTATTATTGCAACAAAATATTAGGAATTTCTGCCTTTTTGCCCCAAAATAAGGAAAATTTCTGCGTTTTTTTCCCTGAAATAAGTGAAATCTCTGCAATTTTGCCCCAAAATAAGTTAAATTTCTGCAATTTTGCCCTAAAATAAGGGAAATTTCGGGTATTTTGCCTCAAAATAGGTGGAATTTCTGAGTTTTGCCCCATATAAGGAGAATTTCTGCCTTTTTGCCCCACAATTAGGGGAATTTCTGCAATTTTGCTCCAAAATATGGGGAATTTCTGCCTTTTTGCCTGAAAATAAGGGGAATGCATAACTTTTTGCCATAAAAAAGGGAAATTTCTTCATTTTTGCCCCAAATTAAGGGAAATTTCTGCCTTTTTGCCCTGAAATATATGAAATTTCTGAAATTTTGGCCCAAATAAGGTGAATTTCTGCCTTTTTGCCCCAAAATAATGGGAATTTCTGCCTTTTTGCACCAAAAGAAGAAAAATTTTTGCCTTTTTTCTCTGAAATAAGTGATATTTCTGCAATTTTGCCCTAAAATAAAGGAAATTTCTGCAATTTTTACACATAATAAGAGAAATTTCTGGAATTTTGCCCCAAAAAAGGGGAATTTCTTTTTTTTGCCACCAAATAAGGGAAATTTCTGCAATTTTGCCCTAAAATAAGGGGAATTTCTGCTTTTGCCTCTAAATAAGTGGAATTTCTGGATTTTTCCCCCAATACAAAGGGAATTTCTGTCATTTTTGCCCCAAAATAAGGAAAATTTCTGACTTATTACCCTGAAATAAGTGAAATTTCTGCAAATTTGCCCCAAAAATAGGGAAAGTTCTGCCTTTTGCTCCAAAATAAGGGGAATTTCAGCCCTTTTACCTCAAAATAAGGGACATTTCTGATTTTTGCACCAAAATATGGAAAATTTTGCCCTTTTGCCCCAAAATAAGGAAAATTTCTGCCTTTTTTCCCTGAAATAAGTGAAATGTCTGCAATTTTGCCCCAAAATAAGTAAAATTTCTGTAATTTTGCCCCAAAACAAGGGAAATTTCTGGAATTTTGCCCCAAAATAAGTGGAATTTCTGAGTTTTGCCCCAAAATAAAGAGAATTTCTGCCTTATTGCCTTACAATTAGTGAAATTTCTGCAATTTTACCCTAAAATAAGGGAAATTTCTGCAATTTTTCCCCATAATAAGGGAAATTTCTGCAATTTTGCTTAGAAATAAGGGGAATTTCTTTTTTTTTGTCCCACAATTAGGGAAATTTCTGCAATTTTGCCCCAAAATAAGGGGAATTTCTGCCTTTTGCCCTAAAATATAAGGAATTTCTGCCTTTTTGTCTGAAAATAAAAGGAATGCATACCTTTTTGCCATAAAAAAGGGAAATTTCTTCATTTTGTTCCAAAATAAGGGAAAATTTTGCCTTTTTACCTCTAAATAAGTGGAATTTCTGTCTTTTTCTCCCAAAACAAAGGGAATTTCTGTCTTTTTTGCCCCAAAATAAGGAAAATTTCTGACTTATTACCCTGAAATAAGTGAAATTTCTGCAAATTTGCCCCAAAAATAGGGAAATTTCTGCCTTTTGCCCCCAAATAAGAAGAATTTCAGCATTTTACCTCAAAATAAGGGAAATTTCTGATTTTTGCACCAAAATATGGAGAATTTCTGCCTTTTTGCCCCAAAATAAGGAAAATTTCTGCCTTTTTTCCCTGAAATAAGTGAAATTTCTTCAATTTTGCAAAAAAATAAGTGAAATTTCTGAAATTTTGCCATAAAATAAGAGAAATTTCTGCAATTTTTCTCCATAATAAGCGAAATTTCTGCAATTTTGCTTCAAAATAAGGGGAATTTCTGTTTTTTGCCCCACAATTAGGGAAATTTCTGCAATTTTGCCCCAAAATAAGGGAAATTTCTGGAATTCTGCCCCAAAACAAGTGGAATTTCTGAGTTCTGCCCCAAAATAAGGAGAATTTCTGCCTTTTTGTCTGACAATTAGAGGAATTTCTGAAATTTTGCTCCAAAATACGGAGAATTTCTGCCTTTTTGCCCGAAAATAATGGGAATGCATACCTTTTTGCCATAAAAAAGGGAAATTTCTTTATTTTTGCCCCAAATTAAGGGAAATTTCTGCCTTTTGCCCTGAAATATGTGAAATTTCTGCAATTTTAGCCCAAAATAAAGTGAATTTCTGCCTTTTTGCCCCAAAATAATGGGAATTTCTGCCTCTTTGTCCCAAAATAAGAAAAATTTTTGCTTTTTTTCTCTGAAATAAGTAAAATTTCTGCAATTTTGCCCTAAAATAAGGGAAATTTCTGCAATTTTTCCCCATAATAAGGGAAATTTCTGGAATTTTGCCCCAAAATAAGGGGAATTTCTGTTTTTTTGCCCCCAAATAATGGAAATTTCTGGAATTTTGCCCTAACATAAGGGGAATTTCAGCTTTTTTGCCTTTAAATAAGTGGAATTTCTGTCTTTTCCCCGAAAACAAAGGGAATTTCTGTCATTTTTGCCCCAAAATAAGAAAAATTTCTGACTTATTACCCTGAAATAAGTGAAATTTCTGCAATTTTGCCCCATTATAAGGGAAAATTCTGCCTTTTGCCCCCAAATAAGGGGAATTTCAGCCTTTTTACCTCAAAATAAGGGGAATTTCTGAATTTTGGCACAAAATATTAGGAATTTGTGCCTTTTTGCCCCAAAATAAGGAAAATTTCTGCCTTTTTGCCCTGAAATAAGTGAAATTTCTGAAATTTTGCCCCAAAATAAGTAAAATTTCTGCAATTTTCCCCCAAAATAAAAGAAATTTCTGGAATTTTGCCCCAAAATAAGTGGAATTTCTGAGTTTTCCCCCAAAATAATGAGAATTTCTGCCTTTTTGCCCCAAAATTAGTGAAATTTCTGCAATTTTGCCCTAAAATAAGGGAAATTTCTGCAATTTTTGTTCATAATAAGGGAAATTTCTGTAATTTTGCACCAAAATACAGAGAATTTCTGCCTTTTTGCCCGAAAATAAGGGGAATGAATAACTTTTTGCCATAAAAAAGGGAAATTTGTTCATTTTTGCCCCAAATTAATGGAAATTTTTGCCTTTTTGCTCTGAAATTTGTGAAATTTCTGCAATTTTAGCCCAAAATAAAGTGAATTTCTGCCTTTTTGCCCCAAAATAATGGGAATTTCTGCCTCTTTGCCCCAAAATAAGAAAAATTTTTGCTTTTTTTTCTTAAATAAGTAAAATTTCTGCAATTTTGCCCTAAAATAAAATAAATTTTTGCAATTTTTCCCATAATAAAGGAAATTTCTGGAATTTTGCCCCAAAATAAGGGGAATTTCTGTTTTTTGCCCCCAAATAATGGAAATTTCTGCAATTTTGGCCTAAAATAAGGGGAGTTTCTGCTTTTTTGCCTCTAAATAAGTGTAATTTCTGTTTTTATCTCCCAAAACAAAGGGAATTTCTGTCATTTTTGCCCCAAAATAAGGAAAATTTCTGACTTATTACCAGAAATAAGTGAAATTTCTGCAATTTTGCCCTAATATAAGGGAAATTTCTGCCTTTTTGCCCCAAAAAAGGGGAATTTCAGACTTTTTACCTCAAAATGAGGGGAATTTCTGAATTTTGGAACAAAATATTAGGAATTTGTGCCTTTTTGCCCCAAAATAAGGAATATTTCTGCCTTTTTTCCCTGAAATAAGTGAAATTTCTGCAATTTTGTTCCAAAATAAGTAAAATTTCTGTAATTTTGCCCCAAAATAAGGGAAATTTCTGGAATTTTGCCCCAAAATAAGTGGAATTTCTGAGTTTTGCCCCAAAATAAAGAGAATTACTGCCTTATTGCCTTACAATTAGTGAAATTTCTGCAATTTTGCCCTAAAATAAGGGAAATTTCTGCAATTTTGCCCCAAAATAAGGGGAATTTCTGCCTTTTGCCCTAAAATATGGGGAATTTCTGCCTTTTTGTCTGAAAATAAAAGGAATGCATACCTTTTTGCCATAAAAAATGGAAATTTCTTCATTTTGCTCCAAAATAAGGGGAAATTTTGCCTTTTTACCTCTAAATAAGTAGAATTTCTGTCTTTTTCCCCCAAAACAAAGGGAATTTCTGTCTTTTTTGCCCCAAAATAAGGAAAATTTCTGACTTATTACCCTGAAATAAGTGAAATTTCTGCAAATTTGCCCCAAAATAGGGAAATTTCTGCCTTTTGCCCCCAAATAAGATAAATTTCAGCATTTTACCTCAAAATAAGGGAAATTTCTGATTTTTGCACCAAAATATGGAGAATTTCTGCCTTTTGCCCCAAAATAAGGAAAATTTCTGCCTTTTTTCCCTGAAATAAGTGAAATTTCTGCAATTTTGCAAGAAAATAAGTGAAATTTCTGAAATTTTGCCATAAAATAAGAGAAATTTCTGCAATTTTTCCCCATAATAAGGGAAATTTCTGCAATTTTGCTTCAAAATAAGGGGAATTTCTGTTTTTTGCCCCACAATTAGGGAAATTTCTGCAATTTTGCCCCAAAATAAGGGAAATTTCTGGAATTTTGCCCCAAAACAAGTGGAATTTCTGAGTTCTGCCCCAAAATAAGGAGAATTTCTGCCTTTTTGTCTGACATTTAGAGGAATTTCTGCAATTTTGCTCCAAAATACGGAGAATTTCTGCCTTTTTGCCCGGAAATAAGGGGAATGCATACCTTTTTGCCATAAAAAAGGGATATTTCTTTATTTTTGCCCCAAATTAAGGGAAATTTCTGCCTTTTGCCCTGAAATATGTGAAATATCTGCAATTTTAGCCCAAAATAAAGTGAATTTCTGCCTTTTTGCCCCAAAATAATGGGAATTTCTGCCTCTTTGCCCCAAAATAAGAAAAATTTTTGCTTTTTTTCTCTGAAATAAGTAAAATTTCTGCAATTTTGCCCTAAAATAAAAGAAATTTTTGCAATTTTTTCCCATAATAAAGGAAATTTCTGGAATTTTGCCCAAAAATAAGGGGAATTTCTGTTTTTTTGCCCCCAAATAATGGAAATTTCTGCAAATTTGCTCTAAAGTAAGGGGAGTTTATGCTTTTTTGCCTCTGAATAAGTGTAATTTCTGTTTTTATCCCCCAAAACAAAGGGAATTTCTGTCATTTTTGCCCCAAAATAAGGAAAATTTCTGACTTATTACCCGAAATAAGTGAAATTTCTGCAATTTTGCCCCAATATAAGGGAAATTTCTGCCTTTTTGCCCCAAATAAGGGGAATTTCAGCCTTTTTACCTCAAAATGAGGGGAATTATTGAATTTTGGAACAAAATATTAGGACTTTCTGCCTTTTTGCCCCAAAATAAGGAATATTTCTGCCTTTTTTCACTGAAATAAGTGAAATTTCTGCAATTTTGCCCCAAAATAAGTAAAATTTCTGTAATTTTGCCCCAAAATAAGGGAAATTTCTGGAATTTTGCCCCCAAAAAATTGGCATTTCTGATTTTTGCCCCAAAATAAGGAGAATTTCTGCCTTATTGCCTTACAATTAGTGAAATTTCTGCAATTTTGCCCTAAAATAAGGAAAATTTCTGCAATTTTTTCCCATAATAAGGGAAATTTCTGCAATTTTGCTTCAAAATAAGGGGAATTTCTGTTTTTTGTCCCACAATTAGGGAAATTTCTGCAATTTTGCCCCAAAATAAGGGGAATTTCTGCCTATTGCCCTAAATTATGGGGAATTTCTGCCTTTTTGTCTGAAAATAAAAAGAATGCATACCTTTTTGCCATAAAAAAAATTTCTTCATTTTGCTTCAAAATAAGGAGTAATTTTGCCTTTTTACCTCTAAATAAGTGGAATTTCTATCTTTTTCCCCCAAAACAAATGGAATTTCTGTCTTTTTTGCCCAAAATAAGGAAAATTTCTGACTTATTACCATGAAATAAGTGAAATTTCTGCAAATTTGCCCCAAAAATAGGGAAATTTCTGCCTTTTGCCCCCAAATAAGAAGAATTTCAGCATTTTACCTCAAAATAAGGGAAATTTCTGATTTTTGCACCAAAATATGGAGAATTTCTGCCTTTTTGCCCAAATAAGGAAAATTTCTGCCTTTTTTCCCTGAAATAAGTGAAATTATTGCAATTTTGCCCCAAAATATGTGAAATTTCTGCAATTTTGCCCCAAAATAAGGGAAGTTTCTGGAATTTTGCCCCAAAATAGGTGGAATTTCTGAGTTTTGCCCCAAAATAAAGAGAATTTCTGCCTTTTTGCCCCACAATTAGGGGAATTTCTGCAATTTTGCTCAAAAATACGGGGAATTTCTGCCTTTTTGCTCAAAAATAAGGGGAATGCATACCTTTTTGCCATAAAAAAGGGAAATTTCTTCATTTTTGCCCCAAATTAAGGGAAATTTCTGCTTTTTTCCCTGAAAAATGTGAAATTTCTGCAATTTTAACCCAAAATAAGGTGAATTTCTGCCTTTTTGCCCCAAAATAATGGGAATTTCTGCATTTTTGCCCCAAAAGAAGAAAAATTTTTGCCTTTTTTCTCTGAAATATGTGAAATTTCTGCAATTTTGCCCTAAAATAAAGGAAATTCCTGCAATTTTTCCCCATAATAAAGGAAATTTCTGGAATTTTGCCCCAAAATAGGGGAATTTCTCTTTTTTGCCACCAAATAAGGGAAATTTCTGCAATTTTGCCCTAAAATAAGGGGAATTTCTGCTTTTTTGCCTCTAAATAAGTGGAATTTCTGTCTTTTTCCCCCAAAACAAAGGGAAATCTGTCATTTTTGCCCCAAAATAAGGAAAATTTCTGACTTATTACCCTGAAATAAGTGAAATTTCTGCAAAATTGCCCCAAAATAAGGGAAATTTCTGCTTTTTTGCCCCCAAATAAGGGAAATTTCAGCCTTTTTACCTCAAAATAATGAAAATTTCTGCATTTTTGCAACAAAATATTAGGAATTTCTGCATTATTGCAACAAAATATTAGGAATTTCTGCCTTTTTGCCCCAAAGTAAGAAAAATTTGTGACTTATTACCCTGAAATAAGTGAAATTTCTGCAATTTTGCCCCATTATAAGGGAAAATTCTGCCTTTTGCCCCCAAATAAGGGGAATTTCAGCCTTTTTACCTCAAAATAAGGGGAATTTCTGAATTTTGGCACAAAATATTAGGAATTTCTGCCTTTTTGCCCCAAAATAAGGAAAATTTCTGCCTTTTTGCCCTGAAATAAATGAAATTTCTGCAATTTTGCCCCAAAATAAGTAAAAGTTCTGCAATTTTCCCCCAAAATATAGGAAATTTCTGGAATTTTGCCCCAAAATAGGTGGAATTTCTGAGTTTTGCCCCAAAATAAGGAGAATTTCTGCCTTTTTGCCCCACAATTAGTGAAATTTCTGCAATTTTGCCCTACAATAAGGGAAATTTCTGCAATTTTTCCCCATAATAAGGGAAATTTCTGTAATTTTGCACCAAAATACGGAGACTTTTTGCCTTTTTGCCCCAGAATAAGGAAAATTTCTGCCTTTTTTCCCTGAAATAAGTGAAATTTCTGCAATTTTGTTTCAAAATAAGGGGAATTTCTGTTTTTTACCCCACAATTAGGGAAATTTCTGCAATTTTGCCCCAAAATAAGGGGGATTTCTGCCTTTTTGTCTGAAAATAAAAAGAATGCATACCTTTATGCCATAAAAATGGAAAATTTCTTCATTTTTGCTCCAAAATAAGGGGAACTTTTGCCTTTTTGCCACTAAATAAGTGGAATTTCTGTATTTTTCCAACAAAACAAAAAGAATTTCTGTCTTTTTTGCCCCAAAATAAGAAAAATTTCTGACTTATGACCCTGAAATAAGTGAAATTTCTGCAAATTTGCCCCAAAAATAGAGAAATTTCTGTTTGTTGCCCCAAAATAAGGAAAATTTCTGCCTTTTTTTATGTGAAATAAGTGAAATTTCTGCAATTTTGCCCCAAAATAAGTAAAATTTCTGCAATTTTGCCCCAAAATAAGGGAAATTTCTAAATGTTTGCCCCAAAATAATTGGAATTTCTGAGTTTTGCCCCAAAATAGGAGAATTTCTGCCTTTTTGCGCCACAATTAGTGAAATTTCTGCAATTTTGCCCCAAAATAAGGGTAATTTCTGCCTTTGCCCCAAAATATGGGGAATTTCTGCCTTTTTGTCCGAAAATAAGAAGAATGCATACGTTTTTGCTATAAAAAAGGGAAATTTTTTCATTTTTGCTCCAAAATAAGGGGAACTTTTGCTTTTTTGCCTCTAAATAAGTGGAATTTCTGTCTTTTTTCCCCAAAACAAAGGGAATTTTTGTCTCTTTTGCCCCAAAATAAGGAAAATTTCTGACGTATTACCCTGGAATAAGTGAAATTTCTGCAATTTTGCCCCAAAATAAGGGAAATTTTTGCTTTTTTGCCCCCCAAAAAGGGGAATTTCAGCCTTTTTACCTCAAAATTAGGGAAATTTATACATTTTTGCAACAAAATATTAGGAATTTCTGCATTATTGCCACAAAATATTAGGAATTTCTGCCTTTTTGCCCAAAATAAGGAAAATTTCTGCCTTTTTTCCCTGAAATAAGTGAAATTTCTGCAATTTGCCCCAAAATAAGTTAAATTTCTGCAATTTTGCCCCAATTAAGGGAAATTTCGGGCATTTTGCCCCAAAATAGGTGGAATTTCTGAGTTTTGCCCCAAAATAAGGAGAATTTCTGCCTTTTTGCCCCACAATTAGGGGAATTTCTGCAATTTTGTTCCAAAATACGGGGAATCTGCCTTTTTGCCCGAAAATAAGGGGAATGAATAACTTTTTGCCATAAAAAAGGGAAATTTCTTCATTTTTGCCCCAAATTAAGGGAAATTTCTGCATTTTTGCCCTGAAATATGTTAAATTTCTGCAATTTTAGCTCAAAATAAGGTGAATTTCTTTCTTTTTGCCCCAAAATAATGGGAATTTCTGCTTTTTTGCCCCAAGATAAGAAAAATTTTTGCCTTTTTTTCTCTGAAATAAGTGAAATTTCTGCAATTTTGCACTAAAATAAAAAAAAATTTCTGCAATTTTTTATTATAAGGGAAATTTCGGGAATTTTGCGCCAAAATAAGGGGAATTTCTGTTTTTTTGCCCCCAAAA
This sequence comes from Micromys minutus, assembly GCF_963924665.1. Taxonomy (NCBI): domain Eukaryota; kingdom Metazoa; phylum Chordata; class Mammalia; order Rodentia; family Muridae; genus Micromys; species Micromys minutus. The sequence continues at coordinate 2,278,942 of NW_027667727.1, forward strand.
GGGAAATTTCTGCAATTTTGCCCTAAAATAAGGGGAATTTCTTCGTTTTTTGCCTCTAAATAAGTGGAATTTCTGTCTTTTTCCCATAAAACAAAGGAAATTTCTGTCATTATTGCTCCAAAATAAGGAAAATTTCTGACTTATTACCCTGAAATAAATGAAATTTCTGCAATTTTGCCCCAATATAAGGGAAATTTCTCCCTTTTTGCCCCCAAATAAGGGGAATTTCAGCCTTTTTACCTCAAAATAAGGGAAATTTCTGAATTTTGTCACAAAATATTAGAAATTTCTGCCTTTTTGCCCAAAAATAAGGAAAATTTCTGCCTTTTTTCCCTGACATAAGTGAAATTTCTGCAATTTTGCCCCAATATAAGTAAAATTTCTGTAATTTTGCCCCAAAATAAGGGAAATTTCGGGAATTTTGCCCCAAAATAGGTCGATTTTCTGAGTTATGCCCCAAAATAATGAGAATTTCTGCCTTTTTGCCCCACAATTAGTGAAATTTCTGCAATTTTGCCCTAAAATAAAGGAAATTTCTGCAATTTTTCCCATAATAAGGGAAATTTCTGCAATGTTGCTTCAAAATAAGGGGAATTTCTTTTTTTTGCCCCAAAATATGGGGAATTTCTGCCTTTTTGTCCGAAATAAGAAGAATGCATACATTTTTGCCATAAAAAAGGGAAATTTCTTCATTTTTGCTCCAAAATAAGGGGAACTTTTGCCTTTTTGCCTCTAAATAAGTGGAATTTCTGTATTTTTCCCCCAAAACAAAAAAAATTTCTGTCTTTTTTGCCCCAAAATAAAGAAAATTTCTGACTTATTACCCTGAAATAAGTGAAATTTCTGCAAATTTGCTCCAAAAATAGGGAAATTTCTGTTTTTTGCCCCAAAATAAGGGGAATTTCAGCATTTTACCTCAAAATAAGGGAAATTTCTGATTTTTGCACCAAAATATGGAGAATTTCTGCCTTTTTGCCCCAAAATAAGGAAAATTTCTGCCTTTTTTCTCTGAAATAATTGAAATTTCTGCAATTTTGCCCCAAAATAAGTAAAATTTCTGCAATTTTGCCTCAATATAAGGGAAATTTTTGGAATTTTGCCCCAAAATAAGTGGAATTTCTGAGTTTTGCCCCAAAATAGAAGAATTTCTGCCTTTTTGCACCACAATTAGTGAAATTTCTGCAATTTTGCTCTAAAATAAGGGAAATTTCTGCCTTTTGCCCCAAAATATGGGAAATTTCTGCCTTTTTGTCTGAAAATAAGAAGAATTCATAACTTTTTGCCATAAAAAAGTTAAATTTCTTCATTTTTGCTCCAAAATTAGGGGAACTTTTGTTTTTTCCTTTGAATAAGTGGAATTTCTGTTTTTTCCCTCAAAACAAAAAGAATTTCTGTCTTTTTTGCCCCAAAATATGGAAAATTTCTGACTTATTACCCTGAAATAAGTGAAATTTTTGCAAATTTGCCCCAAAATAAGGGAAATTTCTGCCTTTTTGCCCCCAAATACAGGGAATTTCAGCCTTTTAACCTCAAAATAAGGGAAATTTCTGCATTTTAGCAACAAAATATTAAGAATTTCTGCATTATTGCCACAAAATATTAGGAATTTCTGCTTTTTCCCCAAAATAAGGAAAATTTCTATCTTTTTTCCCTGAAATAAGTGAAATTTCTGTGATTTTGCCCCAAAATAAGTTAAATTTCTGCATTTTTGGCCCAAATTTAGGGAAATTTCGGGTATTATGCCCCAAAATAGGTGGAATTTCTGAGTTTTGCCCCAAAATAAAGAGAATTTCTGCCTTTTTGCCCCACAATTAGGGGAATGTCTGCAATTTTGCTCCAAAATACGGGGAATTTCTGCGTTTTTGCCCGAAAATAAGGGGAATGCATACCTTTTTGCCATAAAAAAGGGAAATTTCTTCAATTTTGCCCCAAATTAAGGGAAATATCTTCCTTTTTGCCCTGAAATATGTGATATCTCTGCAATTTTAGCCCAAAATAAGGTGAATTTCTGCCTTTTTGCCATCAAAATAATGGCAATTTCTGCCTTTTTGCCCCAAAATAAGAAAAATTTTTGCCTTTTTTCTCTGAAATAAGTGAAATTTCTGCAATTTTGCCCTAAAATAAGGGAAATTTCTGCAATTTTTCCCCAAAATAAGGGAAATTTCTGGAATTTTGCCCCAAAATAAGAGGAATTTCTGTTTTTTTGCCCCCAAATAAGGGAAATTTCTGGAATTTTGCCCTAAAATAAGCAGAATTTCAGCTTTTTTCCACTAAATAAGTGGAATTTCTGTCTTTTCCCCAAAAACAAAGGGAATTTCTGTCATTTTTGCCCAAAATAAGAAAAATTTTTGACTTATTACCCTGAAATAAGTGAAATTTCTGCAATTTTGCCCCATTATAAGAGAAAATTCTGCCTTTTGCCCCCAAATGAGGGGAATTTCAGCCTTTTTTCCTCAAAATAAGGGGAATTTCTGAATTTTGGCACAAAATATTAGGAATTTCTGCCTTTTTGCCCCAAAATAAGGAAAATTTCTGCCTTTTTGCCCTGAAATAAGTGAAATTTCTTCAATTTTGCCCCAAAATAAGTAAAAGTTCTGCAATTTTCCCCTAAAATAAGGTTAATTTCTGGAATTTTGCCCTAAAATAAGTGGAATTTCTGAGTTTTGCCCCAAAATAAGGAGAATTTATGCCTTTTTGCCCCACAATTAGTGAAATTTCTGCAATTTTGCCCTAAAATAAGGGAAATTTCTGCAATTTTTCCCCATAATAAGGGAAATTTCTGTAATTTTGCACCAAAATATGAAGAATTTCTGCATTTTTGCCCCAAAATAAGGAAAATTTCTGCCTTTTTTTTCTGAAATAAGTGAAATTTCTGCAATTTTGTTTCAAAATAAGGGGAATTTCTGTTTTTTGCCCCACAATTAGGAAAATTTCTGCAATTTTGCCCCAAAATAAAGTGAATTTCTGCATTTTGCCCCAAAATATGGGGAATTTCTGCCTTTTTGTCCGAAAATAAGAAGAATGCATACCTTTTTGCCATAAAAAAGGGAAATTTCTTCATTTTTGCTCCAAAATAAGGGAAACTTTTGCCTTTTTGCCTCTAAATAAGTGGAATTTCTGTATTTTTCCCCCAAAACAAAAAAAATTTCTGTCTTTTTTGCCCCAAAATAAGGAAAATTTCTGACTTATTACCCTGAAATAAGTGAAATTTATGCAAATTTGCCCAAAAAATAGGGAAATTTCTGTTTTTTCCCCAAAATAAGGGGAATTTCAGCATTTTACCTCAAAATAAGGGAAATTTCTGATTTTTGCACCAAAATATGAAGAATTTCTGCCTTTTTGCCCAAATATAAGGAAAATTTCTGCCTTTTTTCTATGAAATAAGTGAAATTTCTGCAATTTTGCACCAAAATAAGTAAAATTTCTGCAATTTTGCCCCAAAATAAGGGAAATTTCTGGAATTTTGCCCCAAAATAAGTGGAATTTCTGAGTTTTGCCCCAAAATAGGAGAATTTCTGCCTTTTTGCGCCACAATTATAGAAATTTCTGCAATTTTGCCCCAAAATAAGGGTTAATTCTGCCTTTGCCCCAAAAATGGGAATTTCTGCCTTTTTGTTCGAAAATAAGAAGAATGCATACCTTTTTGCTATAAAAAAGAGAAATTTTTTTCATTTTTGCTCCAAAATAAGGGGAACTTTTGCCTTTTTGCCTCTAAATAAGTGGAATTTCTGTCTTTTTCCCCCAAAACAAAGAGAATTTCTGTCTTTTTTGCCCCAAAATAAGGAAAATTTCTGACTTATTACCCTGAAATAAGTGAAATTTCTGCAAATTTGCCCCAAAATACAGGAAATTTCTGCTTTTTTGCCCCCAAATAAGGGGAATTTCAGCCTTTTTACCTCAAAATAAGGGAAATTTCTGCATTTTTGCAACAAAATATTAGGAATTTCTGCATTATTGCCACAAAATATTAGGAATTTCTGCCTTTTTCCCCAAAATAAGGAAAATTTCTACCTTTTTTCCCTGAAATAAGTGAAATTTCTGCGATTTTGCCCCAAAATAAGTTAAATTTCTGCATTTTTGGCCCAAATTTAGGGAAATTTCGGGTATTATGCCCCAAAATAGGTGGAATTTCTGAGTTTTGCCCCAAAATAAAGAGAATTTCTGCCTTTTTGCCCCACAATTAGGGGAATGTCTGCAATTTTGCTCCAAAATACGGGGAATTTCTGCCTTTTTGCCCGAAAATAAGGGGAATGCATACCTTTTTGCCATAAAAAAGGGAAATTTCTTCAATTTTGCCCCAAATTAAGGGAAATATCTTCCTTTTTGCCCTGAAATATGTGATATCTCTGCAATTTTAGCCCAAAATAAGGTGAATTTCTGCCTTTTTGCCCAAAAATAATGGGAATTTCTGCCTTTTTGCCCCAAAATAAGAAAAATTTTTGCCTTTTTTCTCTGAAATAAGTGAAATTTCTGCAATTTTGCCCTAAAATAAGGGAAATTTCTGCAATTTTTTCCCAAAATAAGGGAAATTTCTGGAATTTTGCCCCAAAATAAGAGGAATTTCTGTTTTTTTGCCCCCAAATAAGGGAAATTTCTGGAATTTTGCCCTAAAATAAGCAGAATTTCAGCTTTTTTCCACTAAATAAGTGGAATTTCTGTCTTTTCCCCATAAACAAAGGGAATTTCTGTCATTTTTGCCCAAAATAAGAAAAATTTTTGACTTATTACCCTGAAATAAGTGAAATTTCTGCAATTTTTGCCCCATTATAAGAGAAAATTCTGCCTTTTGCCCCCAAATAAGGGGAATTTCAGCTTTTTTCCTCAAAATAAGGGGAATTTCTGAATTTTGGCACAAAATATTAGGAATTTCTGCCTTTTTGCCCCAAAATAAGGAAAATTTCTGCCTTTTTGCCCTGAAATAAGTGAAATTTCTTCAATTTTGCCCCAAAATAAGTAAAAGTTCTGCAATTTTCCCCTAAAATAAGGTTAATTTCTGGAATTTTGCCCTAAAATAAGTGGAATTTCTGAGTTTTGCCCCAAAATAAGGAGAATTTATGCCTTTTTGCCCCACAATTAGTGAAATTTCTGCAATTTTGCCCTAAAATAAGGGAAATTTCTGCAATTTTTCCCCATAATAAGGGAAATTTCTGTAATTTTGCACCAAAATACGGAGAATTTCTGCCTTTTTGCCCCAAAATAAGGAAAATTTCTGCCTTTTTTTTCTGAAATAAGTGAAATTTCTGCAATTTTGTTTCAAAATAAGGGGAATTTCTGTTTTTTGCCCCACAATTAGGAAAATTTCTGCAATTTTGCCCCAAAATAAAGTGAATTTCTGCATTTTGCCCCAAAATATGGGGAATTTCTGCCTTTTTGTCCGAAAATAAGAAGAATGCATACCTTTTTGCCATAAAAAAGGGAAATTTCTTCATTTTTGCTCCAAAATAAGGGAAACTTTTGCCTTTTTGCCTCTAAATAAGTGGAATTTCTGTATTTTTCCCCCAAAACAAAAAAAATTTCTGTCTTTTTTGCCCCAAAATAAGGAAAATTTCTGACTTATTACCCTGAAATAAGTGAAATTTATGCAAATTTGCCCCAAAAATAGGGAAATTTCTGTTTTTTCCCCAAAATAAGGGGAATTTCAGCATTTTACCTCAAAATAAGGGAAATTTCTGATTTTTGCACCAAAATATGAAGAATTTCTGCCTTTTTGCCAAAAATAAGGAAAATTTCTGCCTTTTTTCTATGAAATAAGTGAAATTTCTGCAATTTTGCACCAAAATAAGTAAAATTTCTGCAATTTTGCCCCAAAATAAGGGAAATTTCTGGAATTTTGCCCCAAAATAAGTGGAATTTCTGAGTTTTGCCCCAAAATAGGAGAATTTCTGCCTTTTTGCGCCACAATTATAGAAATTTCTGCAATTTTGCCCCAAAATAAGGGTTAATTCTGCCTTTGCCCCAAAAATGGGAATTTCTGCCTTTTTGTTCGAAAATAAGAAGAATGCATACCTTTTTGCTATAAAAAAGAGAAATTTTTTTCATTTTTGCTCCAAAATAAGGGGAACTTTTGCCTTTTTGCCTCTAAATAAGTGGAATTTCTGTCTTTTTCCCCCAAAACAAAGAGAATTTCTGTCTTTTTTGCCCCAAAATAAGGAAAATTTCTGACTTATTACCCTGAAATAAGTGAAATTTCTGCAAATTTGCCCCAAAATACAGGAAATTTCTGCTTTTTTGCCCCCAAATAAGGGGAATTTCAGCCTTTTTACCTCAAAATAAGGGAAATTTCTGCATTTTTGCAACAAAATATTAGGAATTTCTGCATTATTGCCACAAAATATTAGGAATTTCTGCCTTATTGCCCCAAAATAAGGAAAATTTCTGCCTTTTTTCCCTGAAATAAGTGAAATTTCTGCAATTTTGCCCCAAAATAAGTTAAATTTCTGAAATTTTGCCCCAAATTAAGGGAAATTTCGGATATTTTGCCCCAAAATAAATGGAATTTTTGAGTTTTGCCCCAAAATAAGGAGAATTTCTGCCTTTTTGCCCCACAATTAGGGGAATGTCTGCAATTTTGCTCCAAAATACGGGGAATTTCTGCCTTTTTGCCCGAAAATAAGGGGAATGCATACCTTTTGCCATAAAAAAGGGAAATTTCTTCATTTTTGCCCCAAATTAAGGGAAATTTCTGCATTTGTGCCCTGAAATATGTGAAATTTCTACAATTTTAGCTTAAAATAAGGTGAATTTCTGCCTTTTTGCCGGAAAATAATGGGAATTTCTGCATTTTTGCCCCAAGATAAGAAAAATTTTTGCCTTTTTTCTCGGAAATAAGTGAAATTTCTGCAATTTATCACTAAAATAATGGAAATTTCTGCTATTTTCCCGTATAATAAGGGAAATTTCGGGAATTTTGCGCCAAAATAAGGGGAATTTCTGGTTTTTTGCCCCCAAATAAGGGAAATTTCTGCAGTTTTGCCCTAAAATAAGGGGAATTTCTGCGTTTTTTGCCTCTAAATAAGTGGAATTTCTGTCTTTTTCCCCCAAAACAAAGGGAATTTCTGTCATTTTTGAAACAAAATAAGGAAAATTTCTGACTTATTACCCTGAAATAAGTGAAATTTCTGCAATTTTGCCCCAATATAAGGGAAATTTCTGCCTTTTTGCCCCCAAATAAGGGGAATTTCAGCTTTTTTACCTCAAAATAAAGGGAATTTCTGAATTTTGGCACAAAATATTACGAATTTCTGCCTTTTTGCCCCAAAATAAGCAAAATTTCTGCTTTTTACCTAGAAATAAGTGAAATTTCTGCAATTTTGCCGCAAAATAGGTAAAATTTCTGCAATTTTGCCCCAAAATAAGGGAAATTTCTGGAATTTTGCCCCAAAAAAAGTGGAATATCTGAGTTTTGCCCCAAAATAGGAGAATTTCTGCCTTTCTGCCCCAAAATTAGTGAAATTTCTGCAATTAAGCCCTAAAATAAGAGAAATTTCTGCAAGTTTTCCCCATAATAAGGGAAATTTCTGCAATTTTGCTTCAAAATAAGGGGAATTTCTGTTTTTTGCCCCACAATTAGGGAAATTTCTGCAATTTTGCCTTAAAATAAGGGGAATTTAGCCTTTTGCCCCAAAATATGGGGAATTTCTGCCTTTTTGTCCAAAAATAAGAAGAATGCATATATTTTTGCCATAATAAAGGGAAATTTCTTCATTTTTGCTCCAAAATAAGTGGAAATTTTGCCTTTTTGCCTCTAAATAAGTGGAATTTCTGTCTTTTTTTTCCCAAAACAAAGGGAATTTCTGTCTTTTTCCCCCAAAATAAGGAAAATTTTTGACTTATTATGCTGAAATAAGTGAAATTTTTGCAAATTTGCCCCAAAATAAGGGAAATTTCTGCTTTTTGCCCACAAATAAGGGGAATTTCAGCTTTTTTACCTCAAAATAAGGGAAATTTCTGCATTTTTGCAACAAAATATTAGGAATTTCTGCATTTTTGCCACAAAATATTAGGAATTTTTGCCTTTTTGCCCCAAAATAAGGAAAATTTCTGCATTTTTTTCCCTGAAATAAGTGAAATTTCTGCAATTTTGCCCCAAAATAAGTGAAATTTCTGCAATTTTGCCCCAAAATAAGGGAAATTTCTGGAATTTTGCCCCAAAATTAGTGGAATTTCTGAGTTTTACCCCAAAATAAGGAAAATTTCTGCCTTTTTGCCCAACAATTAGGGGAATTTCTGCAATTTTGCTCCAAAATACAGGGAATTTCTGCTTTTTTGCACAAAAATAAGGGGAATGAATAACTTTTTGCCATAAAAAAGGGAAATTTCTTCATTTTTGCCCTAAATTAAGGGAAATTTCTGCCTTTAGGTTCTGAAATATGTGAAATTTCTGCAATTTTAGCCCAAAATAAGGAGAATTTCTGCCTTTTTGCCCCAAAATAAGGAAAATTTCTCCCTTTTTGCACCAAAATAAGAAAAATTTTTGCTTTTTTTCTCTGAAATAAATGAAATTTCTGCAATTTTGCCCTAAAATAAAAGAAATTTCTGCAATTTTTCCCCATAATAAAGATAATTTCTGGAATTTTGCCTCAAAATAAGGGGAATTTCTGTTTTTTTGCCCCCAAATAAGGAAAATTTCTGCAATTTTGCCCTAAAATAAGGGGAATTTCTGCTTTTTTTGCCTCTAAATAAGTGGAATTTCTGTCTTTTTCCCTCAAAACAAATAGAATTTCTGTCATTTTTGCCCCAAAATAAGGAAAATTTCTGCCTTTTTTCCCTGAAATAAGTGAAATTTCTGCAATTTTGCCCCAAAATAAGTAAAATTTCTGCAATTTTGCCACAAAATAAGGGAAATTTCTGGAATTTTGCCCCAAAATAAGTGGAATTTCTGAGTTTTGCCCCAAAATAAGGAGAATTTCTGCCTTTTTGCCCCATAATTAGTGAAATTTCTGCAATTTTGCCCTAAAATAAGAGAAATTTCTGCAATTTTTCCCCATAATAAAGGAAATTTCTGCAATTTTGCTTCAAAATAAGGGGAATTTCTGTTTTTTGCCCCACAATTAGGGAAATTTCTGCAATTTTGCTCCAAAATAAAAGGAATTTCTGCCTTTTGTTCTAAAATATGGGGAATTTCTACCTTTTTGTCCAAAAATAAGAAGAATGCATACCTTTTTGCCATAAAAAAGGGAAATTTCTTCATTTTTGCTCCAAAATAAGGGGAACTTTTGCCTTTTTGCCTCTAAATAAGTGGAATTTCTGTCTTTTTCCCCCAAAACAAAGGGAATTTCTGTCTTTTTTGCACCAAAATAAGAAAAATTTCTGACTTATTACCCTGAAATATGTGAAATTTCTGCAAATTTGCCCCAAAATAAGAGAAATTTCCTCCTTTTTGCCCTTAAATATGGGGAATTTCAGCCTTTTTACCTCAAAATAAGGGAAATTTCTGCATTTTTCCAACAAAATATTAGGAATTTCTGCATTTTTGCCACAAAATATTAGGAATTTCTGCTTTTTTGCCCCAAAATAAGGAAAATTTCTGCTTTTTTTTCCTGAAATAAGTGAAATTTCTGCAATTTTGCCCCAAAATAAGTGAAATTTCTGCAATTTTGCCCCAAAATAAGGGAAATTTCTGGAATTTGGCCCCAAAATAAGTGGAATTTCTGAGTTTTGCCCCAAAATAAGGAGAATTTCTGCCTTTTTGACCCACAATTAGGGGCATTTCTGCAATTTTGCTTCAAAATACGAGAAATTTCTGCCTTTTTGCCTGAAAATAAGGGGAATGCATACCTTTTTGCCATAAAAAAGGGAAATTTCTTCATTTTTGCCCCAAATTAAGGGAAATTTCTGCCTTTTTGCCCTGAAATATGTGAAATTTCTGCAATTTTAGCCCAAAAAAAAAGGGAATTTCTGCCTTTTTGCCCTAAAATAATGGGAATTTCTGCTTTTTTGCCCCAAAATAAGAATAATTTTGGCTTTTTTTCTCTGAAATATGTGATATTTCTGCAATTTTGCCCTAAAATAAAAGAAATTTCTGCAATTTTTCCCCATAATATAGGAAATTTCTGGAATTTTGCCCCAAAATAAAGGGAATTTCTGTTTTTTGCCCCCAAATAAAGGAAATTTCTGCAATTTTGCCCTAAAATAAGAGGAATTTCTGCTTTTTTTTCTCTAAATAAGTGGAATTTCTGTCTTTTTCCCCCAAAACAAAGGGAATTTATGTCATTTTTGCCCCAAAATAAGGAAAATTTCTTACTTATTACCATGAAATAAGTGAAATTTCTTCAATTTTGCTCCAATATAAGGGAAATTTCTGCCTTTTTGCCCCCAAATAAGGGGAATTTCAGTCTTTTTACCTCAAAATAAGGGGAATTTCTGAATTTTGGCACAAAATATTAGGAATTTCTGCCTTCTTGCCCCAAAATAAGGAAAATTTCTGCCTTTTTCCCTGAAATAAGTGAAATTTCTGCAATTTTGCCCCAAAATAAGTAAAATTTCTGCAAGTTTGCCACAAAATAAGGGAAATTTCTGGAATTTTGCCCCAAAATAAGTGGAATTTCTGAGTTTTGCCCCAAAATAAGGAGAATTTCTGCCTTTTTGCCCCACAATTAGTGAAATTTCTGCAATTTTGCCCTAAAATAAGAGAAATTTCTGCAATTTTTCCCCATAATAAAGGAAATTTCTGCAATTTTGCTTCAAATTAAGGGGAATTTCTGTTTTTTGCTGGAAAATAGGGAAATTTCTGTAATTTTGCCCTAAAATATAGGGAATATCTTACTTTTTTCCGAAAATAAGAAGAATGCATACCTTTTTGCCATAAAAAAAGAAATTTCTTTCTTTTTGCTCCAAAATAACGGGAACTTTTGCCTTTTTGCCTCTAAATAAGTGGAATTTCTGTCTTTTTCCCCCAAAACAAAGGGAATATCTGTTTTTTTGCCCCATAATAAAGAAAATTTCTGACTTATTACTCTGAAATAAGTGAAATTTCTGCAAATTTGCCCCAAAAAAGGGAAATTTCTGCCTTTTGCCCCAAAATAAGGGAAATTTCAGCATTTTACCTCAAAATAAGGGAAATTTCTGATTTTTGCACCAAACTATGAAGAATTTCTGCCTTTTTGCCCCAAAATAAGGAAATTTTCTGCCTTTTTTTCCCTGAAATAAGTGAAATTTCTGCAATTTTGCCAGAAAATAAGTGAAATTTCTTCAATTTTGCCCCAAAATAAGGGAAATTTCTGGAATTTTGCCCCAAAATAAGTGGAATTTCTGAGTTTTGCCCCAAAAAAAAAAGAATTTCTGCCTTCTTGCCCCACAATTAGGGGAATTTCTGCAATTGTGCTTTAAAATACGGGGAATTTCTGCTTTTTGCCCGAAAATAAGTGGAATGCATAACTTTTTGCCATAAAAAAGGGAAATTTCTTCATTTTTGCCCCAAATTAAGAAAAATTTCTGCCTTTTTGCCCTGAAATATGAAAAATTTCTGCAATTTTAGCCCAAAATAAGGTGAATTTCTGCCTTTTTGCCCCAAAATAATGTGAATTTCTGTTTTTTGCCCCAAAATAAGAAAAATTTTTGCTTTTTTCTCTGAAATAAGTGAAATTTCTGCAATTTTGCCCTAAAATAAAAGAAATTTCTGCAATTTTCCCATAATAAAGGAAATTTCTGAAATTTTGCCCGAAATAAGGGGAATTTCTGTTTTTTTGCCCCCAAATAAGAGAAATTTCTGCAATTTTGCCCTAAAATAAGAGGAATTTCTGCTTTTTTGCCTCTAAATGAGTGGAATTTCTGTCTTTTTCCCCAAAACAAAGGGAATTTCTGTACTTTTTGCCCCAAAATAAGGAAAATTTCTGACTTATTACCCTGAAATAAGTGAAATATCTGCAATTTTGCCCTAATATAAAGGAAATTTCTGCCTTTTAGCCATCAAATAAGGGGAATTTCAGCGTTTTTACCTCAAAATAAGGAGAATTTTTGAATTTTGGCACAAAATATTAGTAATTTCTGCGTTTTTGCCCCAAAATAAGGAAAATTTCTGCCTTTTTTCCCTGAAATAAGTGCAATTTCTGCAATTTTTCTAAAAAATAAGTAAAATTTCTGCAAGTTTGCCCCAAAATAAGGGATATTTCTGGAATTTTGCCCCAAAATAAGTGGAATTTCTGAGTTTTGCCCCAAAATAAGGAGAATTTCTGCCTTTTTGCACAACAATTAGTGAAATTTCTGCAATTTTGCCCTAAAATGAGGGAAATTTCTGCAATTTTGCCTTAAATAAGGGAAATTTCTGCAATTTTTCCCCATAATAAGGGAAATTTCTGCAATTTTGCCCCAAAATAAGGGGAATTTCTGTTTTTTGCCCCACAATTAGGGAAATTTCTGCAATTTTGCCCCAAAATAAGGGGAATTTCTGCCTTTTGCCCCAAAATATGGGGAATTTCTGCCTTTTTGTCTGAAAATAAGAAGAATGCATACATTTTTGTCATAAAAAAGGGAAATTTCCTCATTTTTGCTCCAAAATAAGGGGAACTTTTGCCTTTTTGCTTCTAAATAAGTGGAATTTCTCTCTTTTTCCCCCAAAACAAAGACAATTTCTATATTTTTTGCCCCAAAATAAGAAAAATTTCTGACTTATTACCCTGAAATAAGTGAAATTTCTGCAAATTTGCCCCAAAATAAGAAAAATTTCTGCCTTTTTGCCCCCAAATAAGGGGAATTTCAGCCTTTTTACCTCAAAATAAAGGAAATTTCTGCATTTTTGCAACAAAATATTAAAAATTTCTGCATTTTTGCCACAAAATATTAGGAATTTCTGCCCTTTTGCCAAAAAATAAGGAAAATTTCTGCCTTTTTTTCCCTGAAAAAAGTGAAATTTCTGCAAATTTGCCCCCCAAAAAGGGAAATTTCTGCCTTTTGCCCCAAAATATGGGGAATTTCAGCATTTTACCTCAAAATAAAAGAAATTTCTGATTTTTGCACCAAAATATGGAGAATTTCTGCCTTTTTGCTCCAAAATAAGGAAAATTTCTGCCTTTTTTTTCTGAAATAAGTGAAATTTCTGCAATTTTGCCCCAAAATAAGTGAAATTTCTGCAATTTTGCCCCAAAATAAGGGAAATTTCTGGAATTTTGCCCCAAAATAAGTGGAATTTCTGAGTTTTGCCCAAAAATAAAAAGAATTTCTGCATTTCTGCCCCACAATTAGGGAAATTTCTGCAATTTTGCTCCAAAATACGGGGAATTTCTGCTTTTTTACCTGAAAATAAGGGGAATGCATACCTTTTTGCCATAAAAAGGGAAATTTCTTCATTTTGCCCCAAATTAAGGGAAATTTCTGCTTTTTTGCCCTGAAATATGTGAAATTTCATCAATTTTAGCCCAAAATAAGGTGAATTTCTGCCTTTTTGCCCCAAAATAATGGGAATTTCTGATTTTTGCCCCAAAATATGAAAAATTTTTGCCTTTATTCTCTGAAATAAGTGAAATTTCTGCAACTTTGCCCTAAAATAAGGGAAATTTTTGAAATTTTTCCCCATAATTAGGGAAATTTCAGGAATTTTGCCCCAAAATAAAAAGAATTTCTGTTTTTTTGCCCCCAAATAAGAAAAATTTCTGCAATTTTACCCTAAAATAAGGGGAATTTCTGCATTTTTGCCTTTAAATAAGTGGAATTTCTGTCTTTTTCCGCCAAAACAAAGGGAATTTCTGTCATTTTTGCCCCAAAATAAGGAAAATTTCTGACTTATTACCCTGAAATAGTGAAATTTCTGCAATTTTGCCCCAATATAAAAGAAATTTCTGCCTTTTTGCCCTCAAATAAAGGGAATTTCAGCCTTTTTACCTCAAAATAAAAGGAATTTCTGAATTTTGGCACAAAATAATAGGAATTTCTGCGTTTTTGCCCCAAAATAAAGAAAATTTCTGCATTTTTTCCCTGAAATAAGTGAAATTTCTGCAATTTTGCCCCAAAATAAGTAAAATTTTGCAATTTTGCCCCCAAATAAGGGAAATTTCGGGAATTTTGCCCGAAAATAAGTGGAATTTCTGAGTTTTGCCCAAAATAAGGAGAACTTCTGCTTTTTTGCCCCACAATTAATGAAATTTCTGCAATTTTGCCCTAAAATAAGGGAAATTTCTGCAATTTTTCCCCATAATAAGGGAAATTTCTGCAATTTTGCCCCAAAATAAGGGGAATTTCTGTTTTTTGCCCCACAATTAGGGAAATATCTGCAATTTTACCCCAAAATAAGGGGAATTTCTGCCTTTTGCCCCAAAATATGGGGAATTTCTGCGTTTTTGTCTGAAAATAAGAAGAATGCATACCTTTTTGTCATAAAAAAGGGAAATTTCCTCATTTTTGCTCCAAAATAAGGGGAACTTTTGCCTTTTTGCCTCTAAATAAGTGGAATTTCTGTCTTTTTCCCCCAAAACAAAGGAAATTTCTGTCTTTTTTGCCCCAAAATAAGAAAAATTTCTGACTTATTACCCTGAAATAAGTGAAATTTCTGCAAATTTGCCCCAAAATATACGAAATTTCTGCTTTTTCCCCCAAATAAGGGGAATTTCAGCCTTTTTACCTCAAATTAAAAAAAAAGTTCTGCAATTTTGCAACAAAATATTAGGAATTTCTGCATTTTTGCAACAAAATATTAGGAATTTCTGCCTTTTTACCCCAAAATAAGGAAAATTTCTGCCTTTTTTCCCTGAAATAATTGGAATTTCTGAAATTTTGCCCCAAAATATGTGAAATTTCTGCAATTTTGCCCCAAAATAAGGGAAATTTCTGGAATTTTGCCCCAAAATAAGTGGAATTTCTGAGTGTTGCCCCAAAATAAGTAGAATTTCTGCTTTTCTGCCCCACAATTAGGGGATTTTCTGCAATTTTGCTCCAAAATACGGGAAATTTGGGCCTTTTTGCCCGAAAATAAAGGGAATGCATACCTTTTTGCCATAAAAAGGGAAATTTCTAAATTTTTGCCCCAAATTAAGGGAAATTTCTGATTTTTTGCCCTGAAATATGTGAAATTTCTGCAATTTTAGCCCAAAATAAGGTGAATTTCTGCATTTTTGCCCCAAAATAATGGGAATTTCTGCCTTTTTGCCCCAAAATAAAAAAAATTTTTGCTTTTTTTTCTGAAATAAGTGAAATATATGCAATTTTACCCTAAAATAAGGGAAATTTCTACAATTTTTCTCTATAATAAGAGAAATTTCTTGAATTTTGCCCTAAAATAAGGGGAATTTCTGTTTTTTTGCCCCCAAATAAAAGAAATTTCTGCAATTTTGCCCTAAAATAACGGAATTTCTTTCTTTTTGCCCCAAAATAAAGAGAATTTCTGCCTTTTTGCCCCAAAATAAAGAAAATTACTGTATTTTTTACCCCAAAATTAGGTGAATTTCTGCAATTTTGCTCCAAAATATGGGGAATTTCTGCCTTTTTGCTCAAATAAGGAAAAATTCTGCCTTTTTTCCCTGAAATAAGTGAAATTACTGCAATTTTGCCCCAAAATAAGTAAAATTTTTGCAATTTTGCCCCAAAATAAGGGAAATTTCTGGAATTTTGCCCCAAAATAAGTGGAATTTCTGAGTTTTGCCCTAAAATAAGGAGAATTTCTGCCTTTTTGCGCCACAATTAGTGAAATTTCTGCAATTTTGCCTTAAATAAGGGAAATTTCTGCAATTTTTCCTCATAATAAGGGAAATTTCTGCAATTTTGCCCCAAAATAAGGGGAATTTCTGCCTTTTGCCCTAAAATATGGGGAATTTCTGCCTTTTTGTCTGAAAATAAGAAGAATGCATACATTTTTGCCATAAAAAAGGAAATTTCTTCATTTTTGCTACAAAATAAGGGGAACTTTTGCCTTTTTGCCTCTAAATAAGTGGAATTTCTGTCTTTTTCCCCCAAAACAAAGGGAATTTTTGTTTTTTTTTGCCCCAAAATAAAGAAAATTTCTGACTTATAACCCTGAAATAAGTGAAATTTCTGCAAATATGCCCCAAAATAAGAAAAATTTCTGCCTTTTTGCCCCCAAATAAGGGGAATTTCAGCCTTTTTACCTCAAAATAAAGGAAATTTCTGCATTTTTGCAACAAAATATTAAAAATTTCTGCATTTTTGCCACAAAATATTAGGAATTTCTGCCCTTTTGCCAAAAAATAAGGAAAATTTCTGCCTTTTTTTCCCTGAAATAAGTGAAATTTCTGCAAATTTGCCCCCCAAAAAGGGAAATTTCTGCCTTTTGCCCCAAAATATGGGGAATTTCAGCATTTTACCTCAAAATAAAAGAAATTTCTGATTTTTGCACCAAAATATGGAGAATTTCTGCCTTTTTGCTCCAAAATAAGGAAAATTTCTGCCTTTTTTTCTGAAATAAGTGAAATTTCTGCAATTTTGCCCCAAAATAAGTGAAATTTCTGCAATTTTGCCCCAAAATAAGGGAAATTTCTGGAATTTTGCCCCAAAATAAGTGGAATTTCTGAGTTTTGCCCAAAAATAAGAAGAATTTCTGCATTTCTGCCCCACAATTAGGGAAATTTCTGCAATTTTGCTCCAAAATACGGGGAATTTCTGCTTTTTTACCTGAAAATAAGGGGAATGCATACCTTTTTGCCATAAAAAGGGAAATTTCTTCATTTTGCCCCAAATTAAGGGAAATTTCTGCTTTTTTGCCCTGAAATATGTGAAATTTCATCAATTTTAGCCCAAAATAAGGTGAATTTCTGCCTTTTTGCCCCAAAATAATGGGAATTTCTGATTTTTGCCCCAAAATATGAAAAATTTTTGCCTTTATTCTCTGAAATAAGTGAAATTTCTGCAACTTTGCCCTAAAATAAGGGAAATTTTTGAAATTTTTCCCCATAATTAGGGAAATTTCAGGAATTTTGCCCCAAAATAAAAAGAATTTCTGTTTTTTTGCCCCCAAATAAGAAAAATTTCTGCAATTTTACCCTAAAATAAGTGGAATTTCTGCATTTTTGCCTTTAAATAAGTGGAATTTCTGTCTTTTTCCGCCAAAAAAAAGGGAATTTCTGTCATTTTTGCCCCAAAATAAGGAAAATTTCTGACTTATTACCCTGAAATAGTGAAATTTCTGCAATTTTGCCCCAATATAAAAGAAATTTCTGCCTTTTTGCCCTCAAATAAAGGGAATTTCAGCCTTTTTACCTCAAAATAAAAGGAATTTCTGAATTTTGGCACAAAATAATAGGAATTTCTGCGTTTTTGCCCCAAAATAAAGAAAATTTCTGCATTTTTTCCCTGAAATAAGTGAAATTTCTGCAATTTTGCCCCAAAATAAGTAAAATTTTGCAATTTTGCCCCCAAATAAGGGAAATTTCGGGAATTTTGCCCGAAAATAAGTGGAATTTCTGAGTTTTGCCCAAAATAAGGAGAACTTCTGCTTTTTTGCCACACAATTAATGAAATTTCTGCAATTTTGCCCTAAAATAAGGGAAATTTCTGCAATTTTTCCCCATAATAAGGGAAATTTCTGCAATTTTGCCCCAAAATAAGGGGAATTTCTGTTTTTTGCCCCACAATTAGGGAAATATCTGCAATTTTACCCCAAAATAAGGGGAATTTCTGCCTTTTGCCCCAAAATATGGGGAATTTCTGCGTTTTTGTCTGAAAATAAGAAGAATGCATACCTTTTTGTCATAAAAAAGGGAAATTTCCTCATTTTTGCTCCAAAATAAGGGGAACTTTTGCCTTTTTGCCTCTAAATAAGTGGAATTTCTGTCTTTTTCCCCCAAAACAAAGGAAATTTCTGTCTTTTTTGCCCCAAAATAAGAAAAATTTCTGACTTATTACCCTGAAATAAGTGAAATTTCTGCAAATTTGCCCCAAAATAAAGGAAATTTCTGCTTTTTCCCCCAAATAAGGGGAATTTCAGCCTTTTTACCTCAAATTAAAAAAAAAGTTCTGCAATTTTGCAACAAAATATTAGGAATTTCTGCATTTTTGCAACAAAATATTAGGAATTTCTGCCTTTTTACCCCAAAATAAGGAAAATTTCTGCCTTTTTTCCCTGAAATAATTGGAATTTCTGCAATTTTGCCCCAAAATATGTGAAATTTCTGCAATTTTGCCCCAAAATAAGGGAAATTTCTGGAATTTTGCCCCAAAATAAGTGGAATTTCTGAGTGTTGCCCCAAAATAAGTAGAATTTCTGCTTTTCTGCCCCACAATTAGGGGAATTTCTGCAATTTTGCTCCAAAATACGGGAAATTTCTGCCTTTTTGCCCGAAAATAAAGGGAATGCATACCTTTTTGCCATAAAAAGGGAAATTTCTAAATTTTTGCCCCAAATTAAGGGAAATTTCTGATTTTTTGCCCTGAAATATGTGAAATTTCTGCAATTTTAGCCCAAAATAAGGTGAATTTCTGCCTTTTTGCCCCAAAATAATGGGAATTTCTGCCTTTTTGCCCCAAAATAAGAAAAATTTTTGCTTTTTTTTCTGAAATAAGTGAAATATCTGCAATTTTGCCCTAAAATAAGGGAAATTTCTACAATTTTTCTCTATAATAAGAGAAATTTCTTGAATTTTGCCCTAAAATAAGGGGAATTTCTGTTTTTTTGCCCCCAAATAAAAGAAATTTCTGCAATTTTGCCCTAAAATAACGGAATTTCTTTCTTTTTGCCACAAAATAAAGAGAATTTCTGCCTTTTTGCCCCAAAATAAAGAAAATTACTGTATTTTTTACCCCAAAATTAGGTGAATTTCTGCAATTTTGCTCCAAAATATGGGGAATTTCTGCCTTTTTGCTCAAATAAGGAAAAATTCTGCCTTTTTTCCCTGAAATAAGTGAAATTACTGCAATTTTGCCCCAAAATAAGTAAAATTTTTGCAATTTTGCCCCAAAATAAGGGAAATTTCTGGAATTTTGCCCCAAAATAAGTGGAATTTCTGAGTTTTGCCCTAAAATAAGGAGAATTTCTGCCTTTTTGCGCCACAATTAGTGAAATTTCTGCAATTTTGCCTTAAATAAGGGAAATTTCTGCAATTTTTCCTCATAATAAGGGAAATTTCTGCAATTTTGCCCCAAAATAAGGGGAATTTCTGCCTTTTGCCCTAAAATATGGGGAATTTCTGCCTTTTTGTCTGAAAATAAGAAGAATGCATACATTTTTGCCATAAAAAAGGAAATTTCTTCATTTTTGCTACAAAATAAGGGGAACTTTTGCCTTTTTGCCTCTAAATAAGTGGAATTTCTGTCTTTTTCCCCCAAAACAAAGGGAATTTTTGTTTTTTTTTGCCCCAAAATAAAGAAAATTTCTGACTTATAACCCTGAAATAAGTGAAATTTCTGCAAATATGCCCCAAAATAAGAAAAATTTCTGCCTTTTTGCCTCCAAATAAGGGGAATTTCAGCCTTTTTACCTCAAAATAAGGGAAATTTCTGCATTTTTGCAACAAAATATTAGGAATTTCTGCATTTTTGCCACAAAATATTAGGAATTTCTGCCCTTTTGCCAAAAAATAAGGAAAATTTCTGCCTTTTTTTCCCTGAAATAAGTGAAATTTCTGCAAATTTGCCCCCCAAAAAAAAAAGAAATTTCGGCCTTTTGCCCCAAAATAAGGGGAATTTCAGGATTTTACCTCAAAATAAGGGAAATTTCTGATTTTTGCACCAAAATATGGAGAATTTCTGCCTTTTTGCTCCAAAATAAAGAAAATTACTGCCTTTTTTCCCTGAAATAAGTGAAATTTCTGAAAATTTGCCTCAAAATAAGTGAAATTTCTGCAATTTTTCCCCAAGATAAGAAAATTTTCATGAATTTTGCCCCAAAATAAGGGGAATTTCTGTTTTTTTGCCCCCAAATAATGGAAATTTCTGCAATTTTGTCCTAAAATAAGGGGAATTTCTGCATTTTTGCCTCTAAATAAGTGGAATTTCTGTCTTTTTCCCCCAAAACAAAGGAATTTCTGTCATTTTTGCCCCAAAATACGGAAAATTTCTGACTTATTACCCTGAAATTAGTAAAATTTCTGCAATTTTGCCCTAATATAAGGGAAATTTCTGCCTTTTTGCCCCCAAATAAGGGGAATTTCAGCCTTTTTACCTCAAAATAAAAAGAATTTCTGAATTTTGGAACAAAATATTAGGAATTTCTGCCTTTTTGCCCCAAAATAAAAAAAATTTCTGCCTTTTTTTACTGAAATAAGTAAAATTTCTGCAATTTTGCCCCAAAATAAGTAAAATTTCTGCAATTTTGCCCCTAAATAAGGGAAATTTCTGGAATTTAGCTCCAAAATAAGTGGAATTTCTGAGTTTTGCCCCAAAATTAGGAGAATTTCTGCCTCTTTGCCCAACGATTAGTGAAATTTCTGCAATTTTGCCCTAAAATAAGGGAAATTTCTGCAATTTTTCCCCATAATAAGGAAAATTTCTGCGATTTTGACCCAAAATAAAGGGAATTTCTGTTTTTTGCCCTACAATTAGGGAAATTTTGGCAATTTTGCCCCAAAATAAGGGGAATTTCTGCCTTTTGCCCCAAAATATGGGGAATGTCTGCCTTTTTGTCTGAAAATAAGAAGAATGCATAACTTTTTGCCATAAAAAAGGGAAATTTCCTCATTTTTGCTCCAAAATAAGGGGAACTTTTGCCTTTTTGCCTCTAAATAAGTGGAATTTCTGTCATTTTCCCCCAAAACAAAGGAAATTTCTGTCTTTTTTGCCCCAAAATAAGAAAAATTTCTGACTTATTACCCTGAAATAAGTGAAGTTTCTGCAAATTTGCCCCAAAATATACGAAATTTCTGCCTTTTTGCCCCCAAATAAGGGGAATTTCAGCCTTTTTACCTCAAATTAAGGAAAAGTTCTGCATTTTTGCAACAAAATATTAGGAATTTCTGCATTTTTGCAACAAAATATTAGGAATTTCTGCCTTTTTGCCCCAAAAGAAGGAAAATTTCTGCCTTTTTTCCCTGAAATAATTGAAATTTCTGCAATTTTGCCCCAAAATATGTGAAATTTCTGCAATTTTGCCCCAAAATTAGGGAAATTTCTGGAATTTTGCCCCAAAATAAGTGGAATTTCTGAGTGTTGCCCCAAAATAAGGAGAATTTCTGCTTTTCTGCCTCACAATTAGGGGAATTTCTGCAATTTTGCTCCAAAATACGGGAAATTTCTGCCTTTTTGCCCGAAAATAAAGGGAATGCATACCTTTTTGCCATAAAAGGGAAATTTCTTCATTTTTGCCCCAAATTAAGGGAAATTTCTGCCTTTTTGCCCTGAAATATGTGAAATTTCTGCAATTTTAGCATAAAATAAGGTGAATTTCTGCCTTTTTACCCCAAAATAATGGGAATTTCTGCCTTTTTGCCCCAAAATATAAAAAATTTTTGCTTTTTTTTCTGAAATAAGTGAAATATCTGCAATTTTGCACTAAAATAAGGGAAATTTCTACAATTTTTCCCCATAATAAGAAAAATTTCTTGAATTTTGCCCCAAAATAAGGGGAATTTCTGTTTTTTGCCCCCAAATAAGAGAAATTTCTGCAATTTTGCCCTAAAATAAAGGGAATTTCCTTCTTTTTGCCCCAAAATAAAGAGAATTTCTGCCTTTTTGCCCCAAAATAAAGAAAATTACTGTATTTTTTACCCCAAAATTAGGTGAATTTCTGCAATTTTGCTCCAAAATATGGGGAATTTCTGCCTTTTTGCTCAAATAAGAAAAATTTCTGCCTTTTTTTCCTTAAATAAGTGAACTATCTGCAATTTTGCCCCAAAATAAGTAAAACTTTTGCAATTTTGCCCCAAAATAAGGGAAATTTCTGGAATTTTGACCCAAAATAAGTGAAATTTCTAAGTTTTGCCCTAAAATAAGGAGAATTTCTGCCTTTTTGCGCCACAATTAGTGAAATTCTGCAATTTTGCCTTAAATAAGGGAAATTTCTGCAATTTTTCACCATAATAAAGGAAATTTCTGCAATTTTGCCCCAAAATAAGTGGAATTTCTGTTTTTTACCCCAAAATTAGGGAAATTTCTGCAATTTTGCCCCAAAATAAGGGGAATTTCTGCCTTTTGCCCCAAAATATGGGGAATTTCTGCCTTTTTGTCTGAAAATAAGAAGAATGCATACATTTTTGCTATAAAAAAGGGAAATTTCTTTATTTTTGCTCCAAAATAAGGGGAACTTTTGCCTTTTTGCCTCTAAATAAGTGGAATTTCTGTCTTTTTCCCCCAAAACAAAGAGAATTTCTGTCTTTTTTGCCCCCAAAAAAGGAAAATTTCTGACTTATAACCCTGAAATAAGTGAAATTTCTGAAAATTTGCCCCAAAATAAGAAAAATTTCTGCCTTTTTGCCCCCAAATAAGGGGAATTTCAGCATTTTAACCTCAAAATAAGGGAAATTTCTGCATTTTTGCAACAAAATATTAGGAATTTCTGCATTTTTGCCAAAAAATATTAGGAATTTCTGCCCTTTTGCAAAAAAATAAGGAAAATTTCTGCCTTTTTTTCTCTGAAATAAGTGAAATTTCTGCAAATTTGCCCCCAAAAAAGTGTATTTCGGCCTTTTGCCCCAAAAGGGGGAATTTCAGCATTTTACCTTAAAATAAGGGAAATTTCTGATTTTTGCACCAAAATATGGAGAATTTCTGCCTTTTTGCCCCAAAATAAAGAAAATTACGGCCTTTTTTCCCTGAAATAAGTGAAATTTCTGCAATTTTGCCCCAAAATAAGTGAAATTTCTGCAATTTTTCCCCAAAATAAGAAAATTTTCAGGAATTTTGCCCCAAAATAAGGGGAATTTCTGTTTTTTTGCCCCCAAATAAGGGAAATTTCTTCAATTTTGTCCTAAAATAAGGGCAATTTCTGCATTTTTGCCTCTAAATAAGTGGAATTTCTGTCTTTTTCCCCCAAAACAAAGAAAATTTCTGTCATTTTTGCCCCAAAATAAGGAAAATTTCTGACTTATTACCCTGAAATTAGTGAAATTTCTGCAATTTTGCCTCAATATAAGGGAAATTTCTGCCTTTTTGCCCCCAAATAAAGGGAATTTCATCCTTTTTACCTCAAAATAAAAAGACTTTCTGAATTTTGGCAAAACATATTAGGAATTTCTGCATTTTTGCCCCAAAATAAGGAAAATTTCTGCCTTTTTTCTCTGAAATAAGTGAAATTTCTGCAATTTTGCCCAAAAATAAGTAAAATTTTTGCAATTTTGCCCCTAAATAAGGGAAATTTCTGCAATTTTTCCCCATAATAAGGAAAATTTCTGCAATTTTGACCCAAAATTAGGGGAATTTCTGTTTTTTACCCTACAATTAGGGAAATTTTGACAATTTTGCCCCAAAATAAGGGGAATTTCTGCCTTTTGCCCCAAAATATGGGGAATTTCTGCCTTTTTGTCTGAAAATAAGAAGAATGCATAACTTTTTGCCATAAAAAAGAGAAATTTCCTCATTTTTGCTCCAAAATAAGGGGAACTTTTGCCTTTTTGCTGCTAAATAAGTGGAATTTCTGTCTTTTTCCCCCAAAACAAAGGAAATTTCTGTCTTTTTTGCCCCAAAATAAGAAAAAATTCTGACTTATTACCCTGAAATAAGTGAAGTTTCTGCAAACTTGCCCCAAAATATAGAAAATTTCTGCCTTTTTGCCCCCAACTAAGGGGAATTTCAGCCTTTTTACCTCAAATTAAGGAAAAGTTCTGCATTTTTGCAACAAAATATTAGAAATTTCTGCATTTTTGCAACAAAATATTAGGAATTTCTGCCTTTTTGCCCCAAAAGAAGGAAAATTTCTGCCTTTTTTCCCTGAAATAATTGAAATTTCTGCAATTTTGCCCCAAAATATGTGAAATTTCTGCAATTTTGGCCCAAAATAAGTGGAATTTCTGAGTGTTGCCCCAAAATAAGGAGAATTTCTGCTTTTCTGCCCCACAATTAGGGGAATTTCTGCAATTTTGCTCCAAAATACGGGAAATTTCTGCCTTTTTGCCCGAAAATAAAGGGAATGCATACCTTTTTGCCATAAAAAGGGAAATTTCTTCATTTTTGCCCCAAATTAAGGGAAATTTCTGCCTTTTTGCCCTGAAATATGTGAAATTTCTGCAATTTTAGCCCAAAATAAGGTGAATTTCTGTCTTTTTGTCCCAAAATAATGGGAATTTCTGCCTTTTTGCCCCCAATTAAGAAAAATTTTTGCTTTTTTTTCTGAAATAAGTGAAATATCTGCAATTTTGCCCTAAAATAAGGGAAATTTCTACAATTTTTCCCCATAATAAGGGAAATTGCTTGAATTTTGCCCCAAAATACGGGGAATTTCTGTTTTTTTGCCCCCAAATAAGAGAAATTTCTGCAATTTTGCCCTAATATAAAGGGAATTTCTTTCTTTTTGCCCCAAAATAAAGAGAATTTCTGCATTTTTGCCCCAAAATAAAGAAAATTCCTGTATTTTTTGCCCCAAAATTAGGTGAATTTCTGCAATTTTGCTCCAAAATATGGGGAATTTCTGCCTTTTTGCTCAAATAAGGAAAATTTCTGCCTTTTTTCCATGAAATAAGTAAAATTTCTGCAATTTTGCCCCAAAATAAGTTAAATTTTTGCAATTTTGCCCCAAAATAAGGAAAATTTCTGGAATTTTGCCCCAAAATAAGTGGAATTTCTGAGTTTTGCCCTAAAATAAGGAGAATTTCTGCCTTTTTGCACCACAATTAGTGAAATTTCTTCAATTTTGCCTTAAATAAAGGAAATTTCGGCAATTTTTCCCCATAATAAGGGAAATTTCTGCAATTTTTCCCCAAAATAAGGGGAATTTCTGGTTTTTGCCACACAATTAGGGAAATTTCTGCAATTTTGCCCCAAAATAAGGGGAATTTCTGACTTTTGCCCCAAAATATAGGGAATTTCTGCCTTTTTGTCTGAAAATAAGAAGAATGCATACATTTTTGCCATAAAAAGGGAAATTTCTTCATTTTTGCTCCAAAATAAGGCTAACTTTTGCCTTTTTGCCTCTAAATAAGTGGAATTTCTGTCTTTTTCCCCCAAAACAAAGGGAATTTCTGTCTTTTTTGCCCCAAAATAAGGAAAATTTCTGACTTATAACCCTGAAATAAGTGAAATTTCTGCAAATTTGCCCCAAAATAAGAAAAATTTCTGCCTTTTTGCCCCCAAATAAGGGGAATTTCAACCTTTTTACCTCAAAATAAGGGAAATTTCTGCATTTTTGCAACAAAATATTAGGAATTTCTGCATTTTTGCCACAAAATATTAGGAATTTCTGCCCTTTTGCCAAAAAATAAAAAAAATTTCTGCCTTTTTTTCCCTGAAATAAGTGAAATTTCTGCAAATTTGCCCCAAAAAAAGGGAAATTTCGGCCTTTTGCCCCAAAATAAGGGGAATTTCAGCATTTTACCTCAAAATAAGGGAAATTTCTGATTTTTGCACCAAATTATGGAGAATTACTGCTTTTTGCCCCAAAATAAAGAAAATTACTGCCTTTTTCCCTGAAATAAGTGAAATTTCTGCAATTTTGCCCCAAAATGAGTGAAATTTTTGCAATTTTTCCCCAAAATAAGAAAATTTTCAGGAATTTTGCCCAAAAATAAGGGGAATTTCTGTTTTTTTGCCCCCTAATAAGGGAAATTTCTGCAATTTTGTCCTAAAATAAAGGGAATTTCTGCATTTTTGCCTCTAAATAAGTGGAATTTCTGTCTTTTTCCCCCAAAACAAAGGGAATTTCTGTCATTTTTGCCCCAAAATACGGAAAATTTCTGACTTATTACCCTGAAATTAGTGAAATTTCTGCAATTTTGCCCCAATATAAGGGAAATTTCTGCCTTTTTGCCCCCAAATAAGGGGAATTTCAGCCTTTTTACCTCAAAATAAAAAGAATTTCTGAATTTTGGCACATAATATTAGGAATTTCTGCCTTTTTGCCCCAAAATAAGAAAAATTTCTGCTTTTTTTCCCTGAAATAAGTGAAATTTCTGCAATATTGCCCCAAAATAAGTAAAATTTCTGCAATTTTGCCCCTAAATAAGGGAAATTTCTGGAATTTTGCCCCAAAATAAGTGGAATTTCTGAGTTTTGCCCCAAAATTAGAAGAATTTCTGCCTCTTTGCCCCACGATTAGTGAAATTTCTGCAATTTTGCCTTAAATAAGGGAAATTTCTGCAATTTTTCCCCATAATAAGGAAAATTTCTGCAATTTTTACACAAAATAAGGGGAACTTCTGTTTTTTGCCCTACAATTAGGGAAATTTCGGCAATTTTGCCCCAAAATAAGGGGAATTTCTGCCTCTTGCCCCAAAATATGGGGAATTTCTGCCTTTTTGTCTGAAAATAAGAAGAATGCATAACTTTTTGCCATAAAAAAGGGAAATTTCCTCATTTTTGCTCCAAAATAAGGGGAACTTTTGCCTTTTCGCCTCTAAATAAGTGGAATTTCTGTCTTTTTCCCCCAAAACAAAGGAAATTTCTGTCTTTTTTGCCCCAAAATAAGAAAAATTTCTGACTTATTACCCTGAAATAAGTGAAGTTTCTGCAAATTTGCCCCAAAATATAGGAAATTTCTGCCTTTTTGCCCCCAAATAAGGGGATTTTCAGCCTTTTAACCTCAAATTAAGGAAAAGTTCTGCATTTTTGCAACAAAATATTAGGAATTTCTGCATTTTTGCAACAAAATATTAGGAATTTATGCCTTTTTGCCCCAAAATAAGGAAAATTTCTGCCTTCTTTTCCCTGAAATAATTGAAATTTCTGCAATTTTGCCCCAAAATATGTGAAATTTCTGCAATTTTACCCCAAAATAAGTGGAATTTCTGAGTGTTGCCACAAAATAAGGAGAATTTCTGCTTTTCTGCCCCACAATTAGGGGAATTTCTGCAATTTTGCCCCAAAATACGGGAAATTTCTGCCTTTTTTCCCCGAAAATAAAGGGAATGCATACCTTTTTGCCATAAAAAGGGAAATTTCTTCATTTTTGCCCCAAATTAAGAGAAATTTCTGCCTTTTTGCCCTGAAATATGTGAAATTTCTGCAATTTTAGCCCAAAATAAGGTGAATTTCTGCCTTTTTGCCCCAAAATAATGGGAATTTCTGCCTTTTTGCCCCCAAATAAGAAAAATTTTTGCTTTTTTTTCTGAAATAAGTGAAATATCTGCAATTTTGCCCTAAAATAAGGAAAATTTCTACAATTTTTCCCCATAATAAGGGAAATTTCTTGAATTTTGCCCCAAAATAAGGGGAATTTCTGTTTTTTTGCCCCCAAATAAGAGAAATTTCTGTAATTTTGCCCTAAAATAAAGGGTATTTCTTTCTTTTTGCCGCAAAATAAAGAGAATTTCTGCCTTTTTGCCCCAAAATAAAGAAAATTACTGTATTTTTTACTGCCAAATTAGGTGAATTTCTGCAATTTTGCTCCAAAATATGGGGAATTTCTGCCTTTTTTCTCAAATAAGGAAAATTTCTGGCTTTTTTCCCTGAAATAAGTAAAATTTGTGCAATTTTGCCCCAAAATAAGTAAAATTTTTGCAATTTTGCCCCAAAATAAGGGAAATTTCTGGAATTTTGCCCCAAAATAAGTGGAATTTCTGAGTTTTGCCCTAAAATAAGGAGAATTTCTGCCTTTTTGCGCCACAATTAGTGAAATTTCTGCAATTTTGCCTTAAGTAAGGGAAATTTCTGCAATTTTTCACCATAATAAGGGAAATTTCTGCAATTTTGCCCCAAAATAAGGGGAATTTCTGGTTTTTGCCACACAATTAGGGAAATTTCTGCAATTTTGCCCCAAAATAAGGGGAATTTCTGCCTTTTGCCCCAAAATATAGGGAATTTCTGCCTTTTTGCCTGAAAATAAGAAGAATGCATACATTTTTGCCATAAAAAGGGAAATTTCTTCATTTTTGCTCCAAAATAAGGGGAACTTTTGCATTTTTGCCTCTAAATAAGTTGAATTTCTGTCTTTTTCCCCCAAAACAAAGGGAATTTCTGTCTTTTTTGCCCCAAAATAAGGAAAATTTCTGACTTATAATTCTGAAATAAGTGAAATTTCTGCAAATTTGCCCCAAAATAAGAAAAATTTCTGCCTTTTTGCCCCCAAATAAGGGGAATTTCAGCCTTTTTACCTCAAAATAAGAGAAATTTATGCATTTTTGCAACAAAATATTAGGAATTTCTGCATTTTTGCCACAAAATATTAGGAATTTCTGCCCTTTTGCCAAAAAGTAAGGAAAATTTCTTCCTGTTTTTCCTTGAAATAAGTGAAATTTCTGCAAATTTGCCCCCAAAAAAGGGAAATTTCGGCCTTTTGCCCCAAAATAAGGGGAATTTCAGCATTTTACCTCAAAATAAGGGAAATTTCTAATTTTTGCACCAAAATATGGAGAATTTCTGCCTTTTTGCCCCAAAATAAAGAAAATTACTGCCTTTTTTCCCTGAAATAAGTGAAATTTCTGCAATTTTGCCCCAAAATAAGTGAAATTTCTGCAATTTTTCCCCAAAATAAGAAAATTTTCAGGAATTTTGCCCCAAAATAAGGGGAATTTCTGTTTTTTTGCCCCCAAATAATGGAAATTTCTGCAATTTTGTCCTAAAATAAGGGGAATTTCTGCATTTTTGCCTCTAAATAAGTGAAATTTCTGTCTTTTTCCCCCAAAACAAAGGGAATTTCTGTTATTTTTGCCCCAAAATACAGAAAATTTCTGACTTATTACCCTGAAATTAGTGAAATTTCTGCAATATTAGCCCAAAATAAGGTGAATTTCTGCCTCTTTGCCCCAAAATAATGGGAATTTCTGCCTTTTTGCCCCAAAATAAAAAAAATTTTTGCCTTTTTCTCTGAAATAAGTGAAATTTCTGCAATTTTGCCCTAAAATAAGGGAAATTTCTGCAATTTTTCCCCATAATTAGGGAAATTTCAGGAATTTTGCCCCACAATAAGCTGAATTTCTTTATTTTTGCCCCAAATAAGGGAAATTTCTGCAATTTTGCCCTAAAATAAGGGGAATTTTATGCTTTTTTGCCTCTAAATAAGTGGAATTTCTGTCTTTTTCCCCCAAAACAAAAAGAATTTCTGTCATTTTTGCCCCAAAATAAGAAAAATTTCTGACTTATTACCCTTAAATTAGTGAAATTTCTGAAATCTTGCCCCAATATAAGGGAAATTTCTGCCTTTTTGCCCTCAAAAAAGGGGAATTTCAGCCTTTTACCTCAAAATAAGGAGAATTTCTGAATTTTGACACAAAATATTAGAAATTTCTGCATTTTTGCCCCAAAATAAGGAAAATTTCTGCCTTTTTTCCCTGAAATAAGTGAAATTTCTGAAATTTTGCCCCAAAATAAGTAAAATTTCTGCAATTTTGCCCCAAAATAAGGGAAATTTCTGGAATTTTGCCCCAAAATAAGTGGAATTTCTGAGTTTTGCCCCAAAATAAGCAGAATTTCGGCCTTTTTGCCCCACGATTAGTGAAATTTCTGCAATTTTGCTTTAAAATAAGGGAAATTTCTGCAATTTTTCCCCATAATAAGAAAAATTTCTGCAATTTTGACCCAAAATAAGGGAAATTTCTGTTTTTTGCCCCACAATTAGGTAAATTTCTGCAATTTTGCCCCAAAATAAGGGGAATTTCTGCCTATTGCCCCAAAATATGGGGAATTTCTGCCTTTATACCTCAAAATAAGAAAAATGCATACCTTTTTGCCATAAAAAAGGGAAATTTCCTCATTTTTGCTCCAAAATAAGGGGAACTTTTGCCTTTTTGCCTCTAAATAAGTGGAATTTCTTTTTCCCCCAAAACAAAGGGAATTTCTGTCTTTTTTGCCCCAAAATAAGAAAAATTTCTGACTTATTACCCTGAAATAAGTAAAATTTCTGCAAATTTGCCCCAAAATAAAGGAAATTTCTGCCTTTTTGCCTCAAAATAAGGAGCATTACAGCCTTTTTACCTCAAAATAAGGGAAATTTCTGAATTTTTCCAACAAAATATTAGGAATTTCTGCATTTTTGCAACAAAATATTAGGAATTTCTGATATTTTGGCCCAAAATAAGGAAAATTTCTGCCTTTTTTTCCCTGAAATAAGTGAAATTTCTGCAATTTTGCCCCAAAATAAGTAAAATTTCTGCAATTTTGCCCCAAAATAAAGGAAATTTCTGGAATTTTGCCCCAAAATAAGTGGAATTTCTGAGTTTTGCCCAAAAATAAGGAGAATTTCTGCATTTCTGCCCCACAATTAGGGGAATTTCTGAAATTTTGCTTCAAAATACGGGGAATTTCTGCCTTTTTGCCGGAAAATAAGGGGAATGCATACCTTTTTGCCATAAAAAAGGAAAATTTCTTCATTTTTGCCCCAAATTAAGGGAAATTCCTGCCTTTTTGCCCTGAAATATGTGAAATTTCTGCAATTTTAGCCCAAAATAAGTTGAATTTCTGCCTTTTTGCCCCAAAATAATGGGAATTTCTGCATTTTTGCCCCAAAATAAGAAAAATTTTTGCCTTTTTTCTCTGAAATAAGTGAAATTTCTGCAATTTTGCCCTAAAATAAAGGAAATTTCTGCAATTTTTCCCCATAATTATGGAAATTTCAGGAATTTTGCCCCAAAAAAGGGGAATTTCTTTATTTTTGCCCCAAATAAGGAAAATTTCTGCAATTTTGCCCTAAAATAAGGGGAATTTTATGCTTTTTTGCCTCTAAATAAGTGGAATTTCTGTCTTTTTCCCCCCCAAAAAAAGAATTTCTGTCATTTTTGCCCCAAAAGAAGGAAAATTTCTGACTTATTACCCTTAAATTAGTGAAATTTCTGAAATTTTGCCCCAATATAAGGAAAATTTCTGCCTTTTTGCCCCCCCAAAAAAGGAATTTCAGCCTTTTTACCTCAAAATAAGGAGAATTTCTGAATTTTGGCACAAAATATTAGGAATTTCTGCATTTTTGCCCCAAAATAAGGAAAATTTCTGCCTTTTTTCCATGAAATAAGTGAAATTTCTGAAATTTTTCCCCAAAATAAGTAAAATTTCTGCAATTTTGCACCAAAATAAGGGAAATTTCTGGAATTTTGCCCCAAAATAAGTGGAATTTCTGAGTTTTGCCCCAAAATAAGGAGAATTTCTGCCTTTTTGCCCCACGATTAGTGAAATTTCTGCAATTTTGCCCTAAAATAAGGGAAATTTCTTCAATTTTTCCCCATAATAAGGGAAATTTCTGCAATTTTGACCCAAAATAAGGGGAATTTCTGTTTTTTGCCCCACAATTAGGGAAATTTCTGCAATTTTGCCCCAAAATAAAGGGAATTTCTGCCTATTGCCCCAAAATATGGGGAATTTCTGCCTTTTTTTCTGAAAATATGAAAAATGCATACTTTTTTTGCCATAAAAAGGGAAATTTCCTCATTTTTGCTCCAAAATAAGGGGAACTTTTGCCTTTTTGCCTCTAAATAAGTGGAATTTCTGTCTTTTTCCCCCAAAACAAAGGGAATTTCTGTCTTTTTTGCCCCAAAATAAGAAAAATTCCTGACTTATTACCCTGAAATAAGTAAAATTTCTGCAAATTTGCCCCAACATAAAGGAAATTTCTGCCTTTTTGCCCCCAAATGAGGAGAATTTCAGCCTTTTTACCTCAAAATAAGGAAAATTTCTACATTTTTGCAACAAAATATTAGAAATTTCTGCATTTTTGCCACAAAATATTAGGAATTTCATCTCTTTTGCCCCAAAATAAGGAAAATTTCTGCCTTTTTTTCCCTGAAATAAGTGAAATTTCTGCAAATTTGCCCCCCAAAAAAAGAAATTTCTGCCTTTTCCCCAAAATAAGGGGAATTTCAGCATTTTACCTCAAAATAAGGGAAATTTTTGATTTTTGCACCAAAATATGGAGAATTTCTGCCTTTTTGCCCCAAAATAAGGAAAATTTCTGCTTTTTTTCCCTGAAATAAGTGAAATTTCTGCAATTTTGCCTCAAAATAATTGAAATTTCTGCAATTTTTCCCCAAAATAAGGGAAATTTCTGGAATTTTGCCCCAAAATAAGTAGAATTTCTGAGTTTTGCCCCAAAATAAGAAGAATTTCTGCCTTTTTGCCCCACAATTAGGGTAATTTCTGCAATTTTGCTCCAAAATACGGGGAATTTCTGCCTTTTTGCCCGAAAATAAGGGTAATGGATACCTTTTTGCCATAAAAAAGGGAAATTTCTTCATTTTTGCCCCAAATTAAGGGAAATTTCTGCCTTTTTGCCCTGAAATATGTGAAATTTCTGCAATTTTAGCCCAAAATAAGGTGAATTTCTGCCTTTTTGCCCCAAAATAATGGGAATTTCTGCCTTTTTGCCCCAAAATAAGAAAAATTTTTGCCTTTTTTCTCTGAAATAATTGAAATTTCAGCAATTTTGCCCTAAAATAAGGGAAATTTCTGCAATTTTTCCCCATAATTAGTGAAATTTCAGGAATTTTGCCGCAAAATAAGGGGAATGTCTTTATTTTTGCCCCCAAATAAGAAAAATTTCTGCAATTTTGCCCTAAAATAAAAGGAATTTTATGCTTTTTTGCCTCTAAATAAGTGGAATTTCTGTCTTTTTCCCCCAAAACAAAAAGAATTTCTGTCATTTTTGCCCCAAAATAAGGAAAATTTCTGACTTATTACCCTTAAATTAGTAAAATTTCTGAAATTTTGCCCCAATATAAGAGAAATTTCTGCCATTTTGCCCCTAAAAAGGGTAATTTCAGCCTTTTTACCTCAAAATAAGGAGAATTTCTGAATTTTGGCACAAAATATTAGGAATTTCTGCATTTTTGCCCCAAAATAAGGAAAATTTCTGCAATTTTGCACCAAAATAAGGGAAATTTCTGGAATTTTGCCCCAAAATAAGTGGAATTTCTGAGTTTTGCCCCAAAATAAGGAGAATTTCTGCCTTTTTGCCCCACGATTAGTGAAATTTCTGCAATTTTGCCCTAAAATAAGGGAAATTTCTGCAATTTTTCCCCATAATAAGGGAAATTTCTGCAATTTTGACCCAAAATAAGGGGAATTTCTGTTTTTTGCCCCACAATTAGGGAAATTTCTGCAATTTTGCCCCAAAATAAAGGG
Organism: Micromys minutus; assembly: GCF_963924665.1. Taxonomy (NCBI): domain Eukaryota; kingdom Metazoa; phylum Chordata; class Mammalia; order Rodentia; family Muridae; genus Micromys; species Micromys minutus. Next base: position 2,311,942 of record NW_027667727.1, read on the forward strand.
AATTTCTGCCTATTGCCCCAAAATATGGGGAATTTCTGCCTTTTTTTCTGAAAATATGAAAAATGCATACTTTTTTTGCCATAAAAAGGGAAATTTCCTCATTTTTGCTCCAAAATAAGGGGAACTTTTGCCTTTTTGCCTCTAAATAAGTGGAATTTCTGTCTTTTTCCCCCAAAACAAAGGGAATTTCTGTCTTTTTTGCCCCAAAATAAGAAAAATTCCTGACTTATTACCCTGAAATAAGTAAAATTTCTGCAAATTTGCCCCAACATAAAGGAAATTTCTGCCTTTTTGCCCCCAAATAAGGAGAATTTCAGCCTTTTTACCTCAAAATAAGGAAAATTTCTACATTTTTGCAACAAAATATTAGAAATTTCTGCATTTTTGCCACAAAATATTAGGAATTTCATCTCTTTTGCCCCAAAATAAGGAAAATTTCTGCCTTTTTTTCCCTGAAATAAGTGAAATTTCTGCAAATTTGCCCCCCAAAAAAAGAAATTTCTGCCTTTTCCCCAAAATAAGGGGAATTTCAGCATTTTACCTCAAAATAAGGGAAATTTTTGATTTTTGCACCAAAATATGGAGAATTTCTGCCTTTTTGCCCCAAAATAAGGAAAATTTCTGCTTTTTTTCCCTGAAATAAGTGAAATTTCTGCAATTTTGCCTCAAAATAATTGAAATTTCTGCAATTTTTCCCCAAAATAAGGGAAATTTCTGGAATTTTGCCCCAAAATAAGTAGAATTTCTGAGTTTTGCCCCAAAATAAGAAGAATTTCTGCCTTTTTGCCCCACAATTAGGGTAATTTCTGCAATTTTGCTCCAAAATACGGGGAATTTCTGCCTTTTTGCCCGAAAATAAGGGTAATGGATACCTTTTTGCCATAAAAAAGGGAAATTTCTTCATTTTTGCCCCAAATTAAGGGAAATTTCTGCCTTTTTGCCCTGAAATATGTGAAATTTCTGCAATTTTAGCCCAAAATAAGGTGAATTTCTGCCTTTTTGCCCCAAAATAATGGGAATTTCTGCCTTTTTGCCCCAAAATAAGAAAAATTTTTGCCTTTTTTCTCTGAAATAATTGAAATTTCAGCAATTTTGCCCTAAAATAAGGGAAATTTCTGCAATTTTTCCCCATAATTAGTGAAATTTCAGGAATTTTGCCGCAAAATAAGGGGAATGTCTTTATTTTTGCCCCCAAATAAGAAAAATTTCTGCAATTTTGCCCTAAAATAAAAGGAATTTTATGCTTTTTTGCCTCTAAATAAGTGGAATTTCTGTCTTTTTCCCCCAAAACAAAAAGAATTTCTGTCATTTTTGCCCCAAAATAAGGAAAATTTCTGACTTATTACCCTTAAATTAGTAAAATTTCTGAAATTTTGCCCCAATATAAGAGAAATTTCTGCCATTTTGCCCCTAAAAAGGGTAATTTCAGCCTTTTTACCTCAAAATAAGGAGAATTTCTGAATTTTGGCACAAAATATTAGGAATTTCTGCATTTTTGCCCCAAAATAAGGAAAATTTCTGCAATTTTGCACCAAAATAAGGGAAATTTCTGGAATTTTGCCCCAAAATAAGTGGAATTTCTGAGTTTTGCCCCAAAATAAGGAGAATTTCTGCCTTTTTGCCCCACGATTAGTGAAATTTCTGCAATTTTGCCCTAAAATAAGGGAAATTTCTGCAATTTTTCCCCATAATAAGGGAAATATCTGCAATTTTGACCCAAAATAAAAGGAATTTCTGTTTTTTGCCCCACAATTAGGGAAATTTCTGCAATTTTGCCCCAAAATAAAGGGAATTTCTGCCTATTGCCCCAAAATATGGGGAATTTCTGCCTTTTTGTCTGAAAATAAGAAAAATGCATACTTTTTGCCATAAAAAGGGAAATTTCCTCATTTTTGCTCCAAAATAAGGGGAACTTTTGCCTTTTTACCTCTAAATAAGTGGAATTTCTGTCTTTTTCTCCCAAAACAAAGGAAATTTCTGTCTTTTTTGCCCCAAAATAAGAAAAATTTCTGACTTATTACCCTGAAATAAGTAAAATTTCTGCAAATTTGCCCCAAAATAAAGGGAATTTCTGCATTTTTGCCCCCAAATAAGGAGAATCTCAGCCTTTTTACCTCAAAATAAGAAAAATTTCTGCATTTATGCAACAAAATATTAAGAATTTCTGCATTTTTGAAACAAAATATTAGGAATTTCTGATATTTTGCCCCAAAATAAGGAAAATTTCTGCCTTTTTTTCCCTGAAATAAGTGAAATTTCTGCAATTTTGCCCCAAAATAAGTTAAATTTCTGCAATTTTGCACCAAAATATGGAAATTTCTAGAATTTTGCCCCAAAATAAGTGGAATTTCTGAGTTTTGCCCAAAAATAAGGAGAATTTCTGCATTTCTGCCCCACAATTAGGGGAATTTCTGCAATTTTGCTCCAAAATACGGGGAATTTCTGCCTTTTTGCCCGAAAATAAGGGGAATGCATACCTTTTTGCCATAAAAAGGAAAATTTCTTCATTTTTGCCCCAAATTAATAGAAATTTCTGCCTTTTTGCCCTGAAATATGTGAAATTTCTGCAATTTTAGCCCAAAATAAGGTGAATTTCTGCTTTTTTGCCCCAAAATAATGGGAATTTCTGCATTTTTGCCCCAAAATAAGAAAAATTTTTGCCTTTTTTCTCTGAAATAAGTGAAATTTCTGCAATTTTGCCCTAAAATAAGGGAAATTTCTGCAATTTTTCCTCATAATTAGTGAAATTTCAGGAATTTTGCCGCAAAATAAGGGGAATGTCTTTATTTTTGCCCCCAAATAAGAAAAATTTCTGCAATTTTGCCCTAAAATAAAAGGAATTTTATGCTTTTTTGCCTCTAAATAAGTGGAATTTCTGTCTTTTTCCCCCAAAACAAAAAGAATTTCTGTCATTTTTGCCCCAAAATAAGGAAAATTTCTGACTTATTACCCTTAAATTAGTAAAATTTCTGAAATTTTGCCCCAATATAAGGGAAATTTCTGCCTTTTTGCCCCCAAAAAGTGTAATTTCAGCCTTTTTACCTCAAAATAAGGAGAATTTCTGAATTTTGGCACAAAATATTAGGAATTTCTGCCTTTTTGCCCCAAAATAAGGAAAATTTCTGCCTTTTTTCCCTGAAATAAGTGAAATTTCTGAAATTTTGCCCCAAAATAAGTAAAATTTCTGCAATTTTGCACCAAAATAAGGGAAATTTCTGGAATTTTGCCCCAAAATAAGTGGAATTTCTGAGTTTTGCCCCAAAATAAGGAGAATTTCTGCCTTTTAGCCCCACGATTAGTGAAATTTCTGCAATTTTGCCCTAAAATAAGGGAAATTTCTGCAATTTTTCCCCATAATAAGGGAAATTTCTGCAATTTTGACCCAAAATAAAGGGAATTTCTGCCTATTGCCCCAAAATATGGGGAATTTCTGCCTTTTTGTCTGAAAATAAGAAAAATGCATACTTTTTGACATAAAAAGGGAAATTTCCTCATTTTTGCTCCAAAATAAGGGGAACTTTTGCCTTTTTACCTCTAAATAAGTGGAATTTCTGTCTTTTTCCCCCAAAACAAAGGAAATTTCTGTCTTTTTTGCCCCAAAATAAGAAAAATTTTGACTTATTACCCTGAAATAAGTAAAATTTCTGCAAATTTGCACCAAAATAAAGGGAATTTCTGCATTTTTGCCCCCAAATAAGGAGAATTTCAGCCTTTTTACCTCAAAATAAGGAAAATTTCTGCATTTTTGCAACAAAATATTAAGAATTTCTGCATTTTTGCAACAAAATATTAGGAATTTCTGATATTTTGCCCCAAAATAAGGAAAATTTCTGCATTTTTTTCCCTGAAATAAGTGAAATTTCTACAATTTTGCCCAAAATATGTGAAATTTCTGCAATTTTGCCCCAAAATAAGGGAAATTTCTAGAATTTTGCCCCAAAATAAGTGGAATTTCTGAGTTTTGCCCAAAAATAAGGAGAATTTCTGCATTTCTGCCCCACAATTAGGGGAATTTCTGCAATTATGCTCCAAAATATGGGGAATTTCTGCCTTTTTGCCCGAAAATAAGGGGAATGCATACCTTTTTGCCATAAAAAGGAAAATTTCTTCATTTTTGCCCCAAATTAATACAAATTTCTGCCTTTTTGCCCTGAAATATGTGAAATTTCTGCAATTTTAGCCCAAAATAAGGTGAATTTCTGCCTTTTTGCCACAAAATAAAGAAAATTACTGTATATTTTACCCCAAAATTAAGTGAATTTCTGCAATTTTGATCCAAAATATCGGGAATTTCTGCCTTTTTGCCCAAATAAGGAAAATTTCTGATTTTTTTCCCTGAAATAAGTGAAATTTCTGCAATTTTGCACCAAAATAAGTAAAATTTTTGCAATTTTGATCCAAAATAAGGGAAATTTCTGGAATTTTGCACCAAAATAAGTAGAATTTCTGAGTTTTGCCCCAAAATAAGGAGAATTTCTGCCTTTTTGCACCACAATTAGTGAAATTTCTGCAATTTTGCCTTAAATAAGGGAAATTTCTGCAATTTTTCCCCAAAATAAGGAAAATTTCTGAAATTTTGCCCCAAAATAAGGGGAATTTCTGTTTTTTGCCCCACAATTAGGGATATTTCTGCAATTTTGATCCAAAATAAGGGGAATTTTTGTCTTTTGCCCTAAAATATGGGGAATTTCTGCCTTTTTGTCTGAAAATAAGAAGAATGCATACATTTTTGCCATAAAAAAGGGAAATTTCTTCATTTTTGCTCCAAAATAAGGGGAACTTTTGCCTTTTTGCCTCTAAATAAGTGGAATTTCTGTCTTTTTCCCCCAAAACAAAGGGAATTTCTGTCTTTTTTGCCCCAAAATAAGGAAAATTTCTGACTTATAACCCTGAAATAAGTGAAATTTCTGCAAATTTGCCCCAAAATAAGAAAAATTTCTGCCTTTTTGCCCCTAAATAAGGGGAATTTCAGCCTTTTTACCTCAAAATAAGGGAAATTTCTGTATTTCTGCAACAAAATATTAGGAATTTCTGCATTTTTGCCCCAAAATAAGGAAAATTTCTGCCTTTTCTCCCTGAAATAAGTGACATTTCTGAAATTGTGCCCCAAAATAAGTAAAATTTCTGCAATTTTGCCCCAAAATAAGAAAATTTCTGGAATTTTGCCCCAAAATAAGTGGAATTTCTGAGTTTTGCCCCAAAATAAGGAGAATTTCTGCCTTTTTGCCCCACGATTATTGAAATTTCTGCAATTTTGCCCTAAAAATAAGGGAAATTTCTGCAATTTTTCCCCATAATAAAAGAAATTTCTGCAATTTTTACTCAAAATAAGGGGAATTTCTGTTTTTTGCCCCACAATTAGGGAACTTTCTGCAATTTTGCCCCAAAATAAAGGGAATTTCTGCCTATTGTCCCAAAATATGGGGAATTTCTGCCTTTTTGTCTGAAAATAAAAAAAATGCATACTTTTTTAGCATAAAAAAGGGAAATTTCCTCATTTTTGCTCCAAAATAAGGGGAACTTTTGCCTTTTTGCCTCTAAATAAGTGGAATTTCTGTCTTTTTCCCCCAAATCAAAGGGAATTTCTGTCTTTTTGCTCCAAAATAAAAAAAAATTTCTGACTTATTACCCTGAAATAAGTAAAATTTCTGCAAATTTGCCCCAAAATATAGGAAATTTCTGCCTTTTTGTCCCCAAATAAGGGGAATTTCAGCTTTTTTACCTCAAAATAAGGAAAATTTCTGCATTTTTGCAACAAAATATTATGAATTTCTGTATTTTTGCAACAAAATATTAGGAATTTCTGCCTTTTTGCCCCAAAATAAGAAATATTTCTGCCTTTTTTTCCCTGAAATAAGTGAAATTTCTGCAATTTTGCCCCAAAATATGTGAAATTTCTGCAATTTTGCCCCAAAATAAGGGAAATTTCTGGAATTTTGCCCCAAAATAAGTGATATTTCTGAGTTTTGCCCAAAAATAAGGAGATTTTCTGCATTTCTGCCCCACAATTAGGGGAATTTTTGCAATTTTGCTCCAAAATACGGGGAATTTCTGCCTTTTTGCCCGAAAATAAGGGGAATGCATATTTTTTGCCATAAAAAAGGGAAATTTCTTCATTTCTGCCTCAAATTAAGGGAAATTTCTGCCTTTTTGCCCTGAAATATGTGAAATTTCTGCAATTTTAGCCCAAATTAAGGTGAATTTCTGCCTTTTTGCACCAAAATAATGGGAATTTCTGCTTTTTGCCCCAAAATAAGAAAAATTTTTGTTTTTTTTCTGAAATAAGTGAAATATCTGCAATTGTGCCCTAAAATAAGGGAAATTTCTACAATTTTTCCCCATAATAAGGGAAATTTCTGGAATTTTGCCCCAAAATAAGGGAAATTTCTGTTTTTTGCCCCCAAATAAGAGAAATTTCTGCAATTTTGCCCTAAAATAAAGGGAAGTTCTGCCTTTTGCCCCAAAAGAAAGAGAATTTCTGCCTTTTTGCTCCAAAATAAAGAAAATTACTGTATTTTTTACCCCCAAATTAGGTGAATTTCTGCAATTATGCTCCAAAATATAGGGAATTTCTGCCTTTTTGCTCAAATAAGGAAAATTTCTGCCTTTTAATCCCTGAAATAAGTGAAATTTCTGCAATTTGGCCCCAAAATAAGTAAAATTTTTGCAATTTTGCCCCAAAATAAGAAAAATATCTGGAATTTTGCCCCAAAATATGTGGAATTTCTGAGTTTTCCCCCAAAATAAGGAGAATTTCTGCTTTTTTGTCTGAAAATAAGAATGCATACATTTTTGCCATAAAAAAAGGGAACTTTCTTCATTTTTACTCCAAAATAAGGGGAACTTTTGCCTTTTTCCCTCTAAATAAGTGGAATTTCTGTCTTTTTTTCCCAAGACAAAAGGAATTTCTGTCCTTTTTGCCCCAAAAGAAGGAAAATTCCTGACTTATACCCTTGAAATAGGTGAAATTTCTGCAAATTTTCCCCAAAATAAGAAAAATTTCTGCCTTTTTGCCCCAAAATAAGGGGAATTTCAGCCTTTTTACCTCAAAATAAGGGAAAATTCTGCATTTTTGCAACAAAATATTAGGAATTTCTGCATTTTTGCCACAAAATATTAGGAATTTCTGCTCAATTGCCAAAAAATAAGGAAAATTTCTGCCTTTTTTTCCCTGAAATAAATGAAATTTCTGCAAATTTGCCCCAAAAAAAGGGAAATTTCTGCCTTTTGCCCCAAAATAAAGGGAATTTCAGTATTTTACCTCAAAATAAGGGAAATTTCAGATTTTTGCACCAAAATATGGAGAATTTCTGCCTTTTTGCCCCAAAATAAGGAAAATTTCTGCTTTTTTTCCCCTGAAATAAGTGAAATTTCTGCAATTTTGCCCCAAAATAAGTGAAATTTCTGCAATTTTGCCCCAAAATAAGGGAAATTTCTGGAATTTTGCCCCAAAATAAGTGGAATTTCTGAGTTTTGCCCCAAAATAAGAAGAATTTCTCCCTTTTTGCCCCACAATTAGGGTAATTTCTGCAATTTTGCTCCAAAATACGGGGAATTTCTGCCTTTTTGCCCGAAAATAAGGGGAATGCATACCTTTTTGCCATAAAAAAGGGAAATTTCTTCATTTTTGCCCCAAATTAAGGGAAATTTCTGCCTTTTTGCCCTGAAATATGTGAAATTTCTGTAATTTTAGCCCAAAATAATTTGAATTTCTGCCTTTTTGCCCCAAAATAATGGGAATTTCTTCCTTTTTGCCCCAAAATAAGAATAATTTTTGCCTTTTTTCTCTGAAATAAGTGAAATTTCTGCAGTTTTGCCATAAAATATGAAAAATTTCTGCAATTTTTCCCCATAATTAGGGAAATTTCAGGAATTTTGCCCCAAAATAAAAGGAATTTCTGTTTATTTGCCCCCAAATAAGGAAAATTTTTGCAATTTTGCCCCAAAATAAGTGAAATTTCTGCAATTTTGCCCCAAAATAAGGGAAATTTCTGGAATTTTGCCCCAAAATAAGTGGAATTTCTGAGTTTTGCCCCAAAATAAGAAGAATTTCTGCCTTTTTGCCCCACAATTAGGGTAATTTCTGCAATTTTGCTCCAAAATACGGGGAATTTCTGCCTTTTTGCCCGAAAATAAGGGGAATGCATAACTTTTTGCCATAAAAAAGGGAAATTTCTTCATTTTTGCCCCAAATTAAGGGAAATTTCTGCCTTTTTGCCCTAAAATATGTGAAATTTCTGCAATTTTAGCCCAAAATAATTTGAATTTCTGCCTTTTTGCCCCAAAATAATGGGAATTTCTGCCTTTTTGCCCCAAAATAAGAATAATTTTTGCCTTTTTTCTCTGAAATAAGTGAAATTTCTGCAGTTTTGCCATAAAATATGAAAAATTTCTGCAATTTTTCCCCATAATTAGGGAAATTTCAGGAATTTTGCCCCAAAATAAAAGGAATTTCTGTTTATTTGCCCCCAAATAAGGAAAATTTTTGCAATTTTGCCCTAAAATAAGGGGAATTTCTGCCTTTTTGCCTTTAAATAAGTGGAATTTTTGTCTTTTTCCCCGAAAAGAAAAAGAATTTTTGTCATTTTTGCCCCAAAATAATGAAAATTTCTGACTTATTACCCTGAAATTAGTGAAATTTCTGCAATTTAGCCCCAATATAAGGGAAATTTCTGCTTTTTTGCCCAAAATAAGGGGAATTTCAGCATTTTTACCTCAAAATAAAAAGAATTTCTGAATTTTGGCACAAAATATTAGGAATTTCTGCATTTTTGCCCCAAAATAAGGAAAATTTCTGCCCTTTTTCTCTGAAATAAGTGAAATTTCTGCAATTTTGCCCCAAAATAAGTAAAATTTCTGCAATTTTGCCCCAAAATATAAGAAATTTCTGGAATTTTGCCGCAAAATAAGTGGAATTTCTGAGTTTTGCCCCAAAAAAGGAGAATTTCTGCCTCTGTGCCCCACGATTAGTGAAATTTCTGCAATTTTGCCCTAAAATAAGGGAAATTTCTGCAATTTTTCCTCATAATAAGGGAAATTTCTGCAATTTTGCCCCAAAATAAGGGGAATTTCTGTTTATTGCCCCACAATTAGGGAAATTTCTGCAATTTGCCCCAAAATAAGGGGAATTTCTGCCTTTTGCCCCAAAATATGGTGAATTTTTGCCTTTTTGTCTGAAAATAAGAAAAATGCATATCTTTTTGCCATAAAAAAGGGAAATTTCCTCATTTTTGCTCCAAATTAGGGGAACTTTTGCCTTTTTGCCTCTAAATAAGTGGAATTTCTGTCTTTTTCCCCCAAAACAAAGGGAATTTCTGTCTTTTTTGCCCCAAAAATAAGAAAAATTTCTGACTTATTACCCTGAAATAAGTGAAATTCCTGCAAATTTGCCCAAATTTAAAGGAAATTTCTGCCTTTTTGCCGCTAAATAAGGGGAATTTTAGCCTTTTTACCTCAAAATAAGAGAAAATTTCTGCATTTTTGCAACAAAATATTAAGAATTTCTGCATTTTTGCAACAAAATATTAGGAATTTCTGCCTTTTTGCCCCAAAATAAGGAAAATTTCTGCCTTTTTTTCCCTGAAATAAGTGAAATTTCTGCAATTTTGCCCGAAAATAAGTGAAAATTCTGCAATTTTGCCCCAAAATAAAGGAAATTTCTGGAATTTTGCCCCAAAATAAGTGGAATTTCTGAGTTTTGCCCCAAAATAAAAAGAATTTCTGCCTTTCTGCCCCAAAATTAGAAGAATTTCTGCAATTTTGCTCCAAAATACGGGAAATTTCTCCCTTTTTGCCCGAAAAAAGGGGAATGCATACCTCTTTGCCATAAAAAAGGGAAATTTCTTAATTTTTGCCCCAAATTAAGAGAAATTTCTGCCTTTTTGCCCTGAAATATGTGAAATTTCTGCAATTTTAGCCTAAAATAAGGTGAATTTCTGCCTTTTTGCCCCAAAATAATGGGAATTTTGCCTTTTTGCCCCAAAATAAGAAAAATTATTGCTTTTTTCTGAAATAAATGAAATATCTGCAATTTTGCCCTAAAATAAGGGAAATTTCTACAATTTTTCCCCATAATAAGGGAAATTTCTGGAATTTTGCCCCAAAATAAAAGGAATTTGTGTTTTTTTGCCCCCAAATAAGAGAAATTTCTGCAATTTTGCATTAAAATAAGAGGAATTTCTGCCTTATGCCCCAAAATAAAGAGAATTTCTGTCTTTTTGCCCCAAAATAAAGAAAATTACTGTATTTTTTACCCCAAAATTAGGTGAATTTCTGCAATTTTGCTCCAAAATATGGGGAATTTCTGCCTTTTTGCCCAAATAAGGAAAATTTCTGCCTTTTTTTCCTGAAATAAGTGAAATTTCTGCAATTTTGCCCCAAAATAAGTAAAATTTTTGCAATTTTGCACCAAAATAAGGGAAATTTCTGGAATTTTGCCCCAAAATAAGTGGAATTTCTGAGTTTTGCCCTAAAATAAGGAGAATTTCTGCCTTTTTGCGCCACAATTAGTGAAATTTCTGCAATTTTGCCTTAAATAAGGGAAATTTCTGAAATTTTTCCTCATAATAAGGAAAATTTCTGCAATTTTGCCCCAAAATAAGGGGAATTTCTGTTTTTTGCCCCACAATTAGGGAAATTTCTGCAATTTTGCCCCAAAATAAGGGGAATTTCTGCCTTTTGTCCCAAAATATGGGGAATTTCTCCCTTTTTGTTTGAAAATAAGAAGAATGCATACATTTTTGCCATAAAAAAGGGAAATTTCTTTATTTTTGCTCCAAAATAAGGAGAACTTTTGCCTTTTTGCCTCTAAATAAGTGGAATTTCTGTCTTTTTCCCCCAAAACAAAGGGAATTTCTGTCTTTTTTGCCCCAAAATAAGGAAAATTTCTGACTTATAACCCTGACATAAGTGAAATTTCTGCAAATTTGCCCCAAAATAAGAAAAATTTCTGCCTTTTTGCCCCCAAATAAAGGGAATTTCAGCATTTTTACCTCAAAATAAGGGAAATTTCTGCATTTATGCAACAAAATATTAGGAATTTCTGCATTTTTGCCACAAAATATAAGGAATTTCTGCCCTTTTGTCAAAAAGTAAGGCAAATTTCTGCCTTTTTTTCTCTGAAATAAGTGAAATTTCTGCAAATTTGCCCCAAAAAAGGGAAATTTCTGCCTTTTTCCCCAAAATAGGGAATTTCAGCATTTTACCTCAAATAAGAGAAATTTCTGATTTTTGCACCAAAATATGGAGAATTTCTGCCTTTTTGCCCCAAAATAAGGAAAATTTCTGCCTTTTTTCCCTGAAATAAGTGAAATTTCTGCAATTTTGCCCCAAAATATGTGAAATTTCTACAATTTTGCCCCAAATAAGGGAAATTTCTGAAATTTTGCCTCAAAATAAGTGGAATTTCTTAGTTTTGCCCCAAAATAACAAGAATATCTGCCTTTTTGCCCCACAATTAGGGGAATTTCTGCAATTTTGCGACAAAATACGGGGAATTTCTGCCTTTTTGCCCGAAAATAAAGGGAATGCATACCTTTTTGCCATAAAAAAGGGAAATTTCTCCATTTTTGCCCCAAATTAAGGGAAATTTCTGCCTTTTTGCCCTGAAATATGTGAAATTTCTGCAATTTTAGCCCAAAATAATTTGAATTTCTGCCTTTTTGCCCCAAAATAATGGGAATTTCTGCCTTTTTGCCCCAAAATAAGAAAAATTTTTGCCTTTTTTCTCTGGAATAAGTGAAATTTCTGCAATTTTGCTCTAAAATAAGGGAAATTACTGCAATTTTTCCCCATAATTAGGGAAATTTCAGGAATTTCGCCCCAACATAAGGGGAATTTCTGTTTTTTTGCCCCCAAATAAGAGAAATTTCTGCAATTTTGCCCTAAAATAAGGGGAATTTCTGCATTTTTGCCTCGAAATAATTGGAATTTCTGTCTTTTTCCCCCAAAACAAACGGAATTTCTGTCATTTTTGCCCCAAAATAAGGAAAATTTCTGACTTATTACCCTGAAATTAGGGAAATTTCTGCAATTTTGCCCCAATATAAGGGTAATTTCTGCCTTTTTGCCCCCAAATAAGGGGAATTTCAGCCTTTTTACCTCAAAATAAGGGAAATTTCTGAATTTTGGCACAAAATATTAGGAATTTCTGCATTTTTGCCCCAAAATAAGGAAAATTTCTGCCTTTTTTTCCTGAAATAAGTGAAATTTCTGCAATTTTGCCACAAAATAAAGGAAATTTCTGGAATTTTGCCCCAAAATAAGTGGAATTTCTGAGTTTTGCCCCAAAATAAGGAGAATTTTTGCTTTTTTGCCCCAAAATAAGGGGAATTTCTGTTTTTTGCCCCACAATTAAGGATATTTCTGCAATTTTGCCCCAAAATAAGGGGAATTTCTGCCTTTTGCCCCAAAATATGGGGAATTTCTGCCTTTTTGTCTGAAAATAAAAAAAATGCATACCTTTTTGCCATAAAAAAGGGAAATTTCCTCATTTTTGCTCCAAAACAAAAAGATCTTTTGCCTTTTTACCTCTAAATAAGTGGAATTTCTGTCTTTTTCCCCCAAAACAAAAGGAATTTCTGTCTTTTTTGCCCCAAAATAAGAAAAATTTCTGACTTATTACCCTGAAATAAGTGAAATTTCTGCAAATTTGCTCCAAAATAAAGGAAATTTCTGTCTTTTTGCCCCCAAATAAGAGGAATTTCAGCCTTTTTACCTCAAGATAAGGAAAATTTCTGCATTTTTGCAACAAAATATTAAGAATTTCTGCATCTTTGCAACTAAATATTAGGAATTTCTGACTTTTTGCCCCAAAATAATGAAAATTTCTGCCTTTTTTTCGCTGAAATAAGTGAAATTTCTGCAATTTTGCCCCAAAATAAGTGAAATTTCTACAATTTTTCCCCAAAATAAGGGAAATTTCTGGAATTTTGCCTTAAAATAAGTGGAATTTCTGAGTTTTGCCCAAAAATAAAGAGAATTTCTACATTTCTGCCCCACAATTAGGGGAATTTCTGCAATTTTGCTCTAAAATATGGGGAATTTCTTCCTTTTTGCCGGAAAATAATGGGAATGCATACTTTTTTGCCATAAAAAAGGGAAGTTTCTTCATTTTTGCCCCAAATTAAGGGAAATTTCTGCCTTTTTGCCCTGAAATATGTGAAATTTCTGCAATTTTAGCCCAAAAGAAGGTGAATTTCTGCGTTTTTGCACCAAAATAATGGGAATTTCTGCCTTTTTGCCCCAAAATAAGAAAAATTTTTGCATTTTTTTTGAAATAAGTGAAATATCTGCAATTGTGCCCTAAAATAAGGGAAATTTCTACAATTTTTCCCCATAATAAGGGAAATTTCTAGAATTTTGCCCCAAAATAAAGGGAATTTCTTTTTTTTGCCCCCAAATAAGGGAAATTTCTGCAATTTTGCCCTAAAATAATGGAAATTTCTGCCTTTTGCGCCAAAATAATGAGAATTTCTGCCTTTTTCCCCAAAATAAAGAAAATTACTGTATTTTTTACCCCAAAATTAGGTGAATTTCTGCAATTTTGCTCCAAAATATGGTGATTTTCTTCCTTTTTCGCCGAAAATAAAGGGAATTTCTTCCATTTTGCTGCGAAATAAGTGAAATTTATGGAGTTTTACCCCAAAATAAAGGGAATTTCTGCCTTTTGTCCCAAAATTAGGGGAATTTTTGCAATTTTGCTCCAAAATATGGGGAATTTCTGCCTTTTTGCCCGAAAATAAAGGGAATGTTTACCTTTTTGCCATAAAAAAAAGAAATTTTTTCATTTTTGACTCAAAATAAGTGCAATTTCTGCCTTTTCTACAAAAATAAACGAAATTTCTGCCTTTTTGCACCAAACTAAGGGGAATTTCTGACTTTTTGCCTGAAAATAAGGGGTATTCCGCATTTTTACCTCAAAATATAGGGAATTTCTGCCTTTTTGCCTCAAAATATGGGGATTTTCTGCCTTTTTGACCCAAAATAAGAAAAATTTCTGTAATTTTGTACCAAAATAAAAGAAATTTCTGCCTTTTTGCCCCAAAATAAAAAAATTTCTGCCTTTTTTCTGAAATAAGTGTAATTTCTGCAATTTTGCCCCAAAGAAGGGAAATTTCTGCAATTTTGCCCCAATGTAAAGGAAATTTATGCAATTTTGCCACAAAATAAAGGGAATTTCTGACTTTATGCTCCCAAAAAAAGATTTTTTGTATTTTTGCCCAAACATAAGGAGAATTTCTGCCTTTTTGCCCAAAAATTATGAGAATTTCTGCAATTTTGCTTCATAATACAGTTAATTTCTGCCTTTAACCCCAAAATAAAAGAAATTTCTGCATTTTCCCCCAATATTTGGGGAATTTCTGCATTTTACCTCTAATTAAAAGGAATTTCTGCATTTTACATAAAAATAAGAAGAATTTCTGCCTTTTGCCCCAAAATATGGGGAATTTCTGCCTTTTTGCCCGAAAATATAAAGAATGCATACCTTTTTGCCATAAAAAAATGAAATTACTTCATTTTTGCTCCAAAATACATTGAATTTCTGCTTTTTTGCCTATAAATAAGTGGAATTTCTGTCTTTTTCCCCCAAAACAAAGGGAATTTCTGTCTTTTTTGCCCCAAAATAAAAAAAAATTTCTGACTTGTTACCCTGAAATAAGTGAAATTTCTGCAATTTTGCCCCAAAATAAGGGAAATTTCTGCCTTTTTGCCCCCAAATAAGGGGAATTTCAGCCTTTTTATCTCAATATAAGGGGAATTTCTGCATTTTTGCCACAAAATATTAGGAATTTCTGCCTTTTTCTCCCAAAATAAGGAAAATTTCTGACTTTTTCCCTGAAATAAGTGAAATTTCTGCAATTTTGCTTCAAAATAAGTGAAATGTCTGAAATTTGGCCCCAAAATAAGGAAAATTTCTGCCTTTTTGCCCTGAAATATGTGAAATTTCTGCAATTTTACCCCACAATAAGGTGAATTTCTGCCTTTTGCCCCAAAATAATGGGAATTTCTGCCTTTTTGCCCCAAAATAAGAAAAATTTTTCCTTTTTTTCTCTGAAATAAGTGAAATTTCTGCAATTTTGCCCTAAATTAAGAGAAATTTCTGCAATTTTTCCCCATAATAAGGGAAATTTCTGAAATTTTGCCCCAAAATAAAAGGAATTTCCCCTTTTTTGCCCCAAAATAAAGAAATTTCAGCCCTTTTACCTAAAAATAAGTGAAATTTCTGCAATTTTGCCCCAAATAAGGGAAATTTCTGGAATTTTGCCCCAAAATAAGGTAAATTCCTGCAATTTTGCACCAAAATAAAGGAAATTTCTTGAATTTTGCCTCAAAAGAAGGGGAATTTCTGATTTTTGCCCCAAAATAAAGGGAATTTCTGCGTTTTGCCCCCAAATTAGGGGAATTTCTGCAATTTTGCTCCAAAATACGGGGAATTTCTGCCTTTTTGCCCGAAAATAATGGGAATGCATACCTTCTTGCCATAAAAAGGGAAATTTCTTCATTTTTCCTCCAATATAAGGGGAATTTTTGCTTTTTTGCCTCTAAATAAGTGGAATTTCTGTATTTTTCTCCTAAAATAAAAGAATTTTCTGTCTTTTTTGCCCCAAAATAAGAAAAATTTCTGACTTATTACCCTTAAATAAGTGAAATTTCTGCAATTTTGCCCCAAAATAATGGAAATTTCTGCCTTTTTGCCCCGAAATAAGGGGAATTTCAGCCTTTTTACCTCAAAATAAGGGGAATTTCTGCATTTTTGCCACAAAATATTAGGAATTTCTGCCTTTTTGCCACAAAGTTAGAAAAATTTCTCCCTTTTTTCCCTGAAAAAAGTGAAATTTCTGCAATTTCGCCCCAAAATAAATGAAATTTCTGCAATTTTGCCTTAAAATAAGGGAAATTTCTGGAATTTTGCCCCAAAATAAGTGGAATTTCTGAGTTTTGCCTTAAAATAAGGAGAATTTCTGTCTTTTTGCCCCAACATATAGTGAATTTCTGCCTTTTTGCCCCACAATTAAGGGAATTTCTGCAATTTTGCTCCAAAATACGGGGAATTTCTGCCATTTTTCCCAAAAATACGGGATATAAATAACTTTTTGCCATAAAAAAGGAAAATTTCTTCATCTTTGCTCCAAAATAAGGGGAATTTCTGCCTTTTTGCCTCTAAATAAGTGGAATTTCAGTCTTTTTTCCCCCAAAACAAAGGGAATTTCTGTCTTTTTTGCCCCAAAATAAGGGGAATTTCTGACTTATTACTCTGAAATAAGTGAAATGTCTGCAATTTTGCCCCAAAATAGGGGAAATTTCTGCCTTTTTGTTCTGAAATATGTGAAATTTCTGCAATTTTACACCAAAATAAGGTGAATTTCTGACTTTTTGCCCCAAAATAATGGGAATTTCTGCCTTTTTGCCCCAAAATACGAAAAATTTTTGCTTTTTTTCTCTGAAATAAGTTAAATTTCTGTATTTTGCCCCAATGTAAAGGAAATTTCTGCAATTTTGCCCCAATGTAAAAGAAATTTCTGCAATTTTGCCCCCAAAATAAGGGGAATTTCTGACTGTTTGCTCCCGAAAAAAGGAGATTTTCTGTCTTTTTGCCCCAAAATAAGAAGAATTTCTGCCTTTTTGCCCGAAAATTATGAGAATTACTGCAATTTTGCTTCAAAATACGGGGAATTTCTGCTTATTATTCCGAAAGTAAGGGGAATGTATATCTTTTGCCACAAAAAAGGGAAATTTCTTCATTTTTGCCCCAAAATAAGAGGAATTTCTGCCTTTTTACCTCAAAATAAGTGAAATTTCTGCCTTTTTACCCAAAAATAAACGGAATTTTTGTATTTTGCCCCAAAATAAGAGGAATTTTTGAATTATGCCCTGAAATAAGTGAAATTTCTGCAATTTTGCCCCAAAATAAAAGAAATTTCTGCCTTTTTGCCACAAAATAAGGGGAATTTCTGTCTTTTTGCCCCAAAATAGGGGAAATTTCTGTTTTTTTGCCCTTATATAAGGGGAATTTCAGCCTTTTTCCTCAAAAGAAGGAGAATTTCTGCATTTTTGCCACCAAATATTAAGAATTTCTGCATTTTTGCCCCAAAATAAGGGAAATTTCTGCCTTTTTCCCTGAAATAAGTGGAATTTCTGCAATTTTGCCCCAAAATAAGAAAAATTTCTGCAATTTTGCCCCAAAATAAGTGAAATTTCTGGAATTTTGCCCCAAAATAAGAGAAAATTCTGAGTTTTGCACCAAAATAAGGAGAATTTCTGTCTTTTTGCCCCAACATATAGGGAATTTCTGCCTTTATGCTTCACAATAAGGGGAATTTCTGCAATTTTGCTACAAAATACGGGGAATTTCTGCCTTTTTGCCCGAAAATAAGAGGAATGAATAACTTTTTGCCATAAAAGAGGAAAATTTCTTCATTTTTGCTCCAAAATAAGAAGAATTTCTGCTTTTTTGCCTCTAAATAAGTGGAATTTCTGTTTTTTTCCCCAAAACAAAGGGAATTTCTGTCTTTTTTGCCCCAAAATAAGAAGAATTTCTGACTTATTACTCTGAAATAAGTGAAATTCTGCAATTTTGCCCCAAAATAAGGGAAATTTCTGCCTTTTTGCCCTGAAATATGTGAAATTTCTGCAATTTTACCCCAAAATAAGGTGAATTTCTGCCTTTTTGCCCCAAAATAATGGGAATTTCTTCCTTTTGGCCCCAAAATAAGAAAAACTTTTGCTTTTTTTCTCTGAAATAAGTTAAATTTCTGCAATTTTGCCCTAAAATAAGGACAATTTCTGCAATTTTTTCCCAAAATAAGAGAAATTTTTGCAATTTTACCCCAAAATAAGGGGAATTTCTCCATTTTTGCCCCAAAATAAAGGAAATTTCAGCCTTTTTACCTAAAAATAAGTGAAATTTCTGCAATTTTGCACCAAATAAGGGAAATTTCTGAAATTTTGCCCCAAAATAAGGTAAATTCCTGCAATTTTGCCCCAAAATAAAGGAAATTTCTGGAATTTTGCCGCAAAATAAGGGGAATTTTTGATTTTTGCCCCAAAATAAAGGGAATTTCTGACTTTTGCCCCAAAATTAGGGAAATATCTGCAATTTTGCTCCAAAATACGGGGAATTTCTGCCTTTTTGCCCGAAAATAATGGGAATGCATAACTTTTTGCCATAAAAAGGGAAATTTCTTCATTTTTGCTACAAAATAAGGGGAATTTCTGCCTTTTTGCCTCTAAATAAGTGGAATTTCTGTCTTATTCCCCCAAAACAAATGGAATTTCTGTATTTTTTGCTCCAAAATATGGAAAATTTCTGACTCATTACCCTGAAATAAGTGAAATTTCTGCAATTTTGCCCCCAAATAAAAGAATTTTCTGCATTTTTGCCCCCAAATAAGGAGAATTTCAGCCTTTTTACCTCAAAATAAGGGGAATTTCTGCATTTTTGCCACAAAATATTAGAAATTTCTGCGTTTTTGCCTCAAAATAAGGAAAAATTTCTGCCTTTTTTCCCTGAAATGCGTGAAATTTCTGCAATTTCACCCCAAAATAAGTGAAATTTCTGCAATTTTGCCCCAAAATAAGGGAAATTTCTGGAATTTTGCCCCAAAATACTTGGAATTTCTGAGTTTTTCCCCAAATTAAGGAGAATTTCTGTCTTTTTGCCACAACATATAGGGAATTTCTGCATTTTTGCCCCACAATTAGGGGAATTTCTGCAATTTTGCTCCAAAATACGGGGAATTTCTGCCTTTTCCCGAAAATAAGAAGAATGCATACTTTTTTGCCTTAAAAAAAGAAATTTCTTCATTTTTGCTCCAAAATAAGGGGAATTTCTGCATTTTTGCCTCTAAATAATTGGAATGTCTGTCTTTTCCCCCAAAACAAAGGAATTTTCTGTATTTTTGATCCAAAATAAAGAAAATTTCTGATTTATTACCCTGAAATAAGTGAAATTTCTGCAATTTTGCCCCAAAATAAGGGAAATTTCTCCCTTTTTGCCCTGAAATATGTGAAATTTCTGCAATCTTACCCCAAAATAAGGTGAATTTCTGCATTTTTGCCCCAAAATAATGGGAATTTCTGCCTTTTTTCCCCAAAATAAGAAAAATTTTTGCTTTTTTTGTCTGAAATAAGTGAAATTTCTGCAATTTTGCCCCAAATTAAGGGAAATTTCGGCCTTTTTGCCCCCATATAAGGGGAACTTCAGCCTTTTTACCTCAAAATAAGGGGAATTTCTGCATTTTTGCCACAAAATATTAGAAATTTCTATCTTTTTGTCACAAAATAAGGAAAATTTCTGCCTTTTTTCCCTGAAATAAATGAAATTTCTGCAATTTTTCCCCAAAATAAGTGAAATTTCAGCAATTTTGCCCCAAAATAAGGGAATTTTTTGCAATTTTGCCCCAAAATAAGTGGAATTTCTGAGTTTTGCCCCAAAATAAGGAGAATTTCTGTCTTTTTGCCCCAACATATAGGGAATTTCTCCATTTTTTCCCCACAATTAGGGGAATTTCTGCACTTTTGCTCTAAAATATGGGGAATTTCTGCCGTTTTGCCCGAAATTAAGGGGAATGCATAATTTTTGCCATAAAAACAGGGAAATTTCTTTATTTTTGCTCCAAAATAAGGGGAATTTCTGCTTTTGCCTCTAAATAAGTGGAATTTCTGTCTTTTTCCCCCAAAGCAAAGGGAATTTCTGTTTTTTTTCCCCCAAAATAAGGGGAATTTCTGACTTATTACCCTAAAATAAGTGAATTTTCTGTAATTTTGCCCCAAAATAAGGGAAATTTCTGCCTTTTTGCCCTGAAATATGTGAAATTTCTGATATTTTACCCCAAAATAAGGTGAATTTCTGCCTTTTTTGCCCCAAAATAATGGGAATTTCTGCCGTTTTTCCCCAAAATATGAAAAATTTTTGCTTTTTTTCTCTGAAATAAGTGAAATTTCTGCAATTTTGCCCCAATGTAAAGGAAATTTCTGCAATTTTGCCCCAATGTAAAGGAAATTTCTGCAATTTTGCCCCAAAATAAGGGGAATTTCTGACCTTTTGCTCCCGAAAAAAGGAGATTTTCTGCCTTTTTGACCCAAAATAAGTAGAATTTCTGTTTTTTGCCCGAAAATTATGAGAATTTCTGCAATTTTGCTTCAAAATACGGGGTATTTCTGCTTTTTATCCTGAAAGTAAGGGGAATGTATACCTTTTGCCACAAAAAAAGGGAAATTTCTTCATTTTTGCCCCAAAAAAAGAGGAATTTCTGCCTTTTTACCTCAATATAAGTGAAATTTCTGCCTTTTTACCCAAAAATAAACAAAATTTCTGTCCTTTTGCCCCAAAATAAAAGGAATTTTTGAATTATGCCCTGAAATAAGTGAAATTTCTGCAATTTTGCCTCAAAATAAAAGAAATTTTTGCTTTTTTGCCACAAAATAAGAGGAATTTCTTACTGTTTGCTCCCGAGAAAAGGAGATTTTCTGTCTTTTTACCCCAAAATAAGGAGAATTTCTGCCTTTTTGCCCGAAAATTATGAGAATTACTGCAATTTTGCTTCAAAATACAGGGAATTTCTGTTTATTATCCAGATAGTAAGGGGAATGTATATCTTTTGCCACAAAAAAAGAGAAATTTCTTCATTTTTGCCCCAAAATAAAAGGAATTTCTGCCTTTTTACCTCAAAATAAGTGAAATTTCTGCCGTTTTACCCAAAAATTAAAGGAATTTCTGTATTTTGCCCCAAAATAAAAGGAATTTTTGAATTATGCCCTGAAATCAGTGAAATTTCTGCAATTTTGCCACAAAATAAAAGAAATTTCTGCCTTATTGCCACAAAATAAGGGGAATTTCTGTCTTTTTGCCCCAAAATAGGGGAAATTTCTGTTTTTTTGCCCCCATATAAGGGGAATTTCAGCCTTTTTACCTCAAAAGAAAGAGAATTTCTGCATTTTTGCCATTAAATATTAAGAATTTCTGCATTTTTGCCCCAAAATAAGGGAAATTTCTGCCTTTTTCCATGAAATAAGTGGAATTTCTGCAATTTTGCCCCAAAATATGGGGAATTTCTGCCTTTTTGCCCGAAAATAATGGGAATGCATACCTTTTTGCCATAAAAAGGGAAATTTCTTCATTTTTGCTCCAAAATAAGGGGAATTTCTGCCTTTTTGCCTCTAAATAAGTGGAATTTCTGTCTTATTCCCCCAAAACAAATGGAATTTCTGTATTTTTTGCACCAAAATAAGGGGAATTTCTGACTCATTACCCTGAAATAAGTAAAATTTCTGCAATTTTGCCCCCAAATAAAAGAATTTTCTGCATTTTTGCCCTCAAATAAGGAGAATTTCAGCCTTTTTACCTCAAAATAAGGGGAATTTCTGCATTTTTGCCACAAAATATTAGAAATTTCTGAATTTTTTGCACCAAAAGAAGGAAAAATTTCTGTTTTTTTTCTCTGAAATAAGTGAAATTTCTGCAATTTCGCCCCAAAATAAGTGAAATTTCTGCAATTTTGCCCCAAAATAAGGGAAATTTCTGGAATTTTGCCCCAAAATACGTGGAATTTCTGAGTTTTGCCCCAAAATAAGGAGAATTTCTGTCTTTTTGCCACAACATATAGGGAATTTCTGCATTTTTGCCCCACAATTAGGGGAATTTCTGCAATTTTGCTCCAAAATACGGGGAATTTCTGCCTTTTCCCGAAAATAAGAAAAATGCATAATTTTTTGCCTTAAAAAAAGAAATTTCTTCATTTTTGCTCCAAAATAAGGGGAATTTCTGCATTTTTGCCTCTAAATAATTGGAATGTCTGTCTTTTCCCCCAAAACAAAGGGATTTTCTGTCTTTTTTGCTCCAAAATAAAGAAAATTTCTGATTTATTACCCTGAAATAAGTGAAATTTCTGCAATTTTGCCCCAAAATAAGAGAAATTTCTCCGTTTTTGCCCTGAAATATGTGAAATTTCTGCAATCTTACCCCAAAATAAGGTGAATTTCTGCATTTTTGCCCCAAAATAATGGGAATTTCTGCCTTTTTGCCCCAAAATAAGAAAAATTTTTGCTTTTTTTTCTCTGAAATAAGTGAAATTTCTGCAATTTTGCCCCAAATTAAGGGAAATTTCAGCCTTTTTGCCCCCATATAAGGGGAACATCAGCCTTTTTACCTCAAAATAAGGGGAATTTCTGCATTTTTGCCACAAAATATTAGAAATTTTTATATTTTTGTCACAAAATAAGGAAAATTTCTGCCTTTTTTCCCTGAAATAAATGAAATTTCTGCAATTTTGCCACAAAATAAGTGAAATTTCAGCAATTTTGCCCCAAAATAAGGTAATTTTTTGCAATTTTGCCCCAAAATAAGTGGAATTTCTGAGTTTTGCCCCAAAATAAGGAGAATTTTTGTCTTTTTGCCCCAACATATAGGGAATTTCTGCATTTTTTCACCACAATTAGGGGAATTTCTGCAATTTTGCTCCAAAATACAGGGAATTTCTGCCGTTTTGCCCGAAATTAAGGGGAATGCATAATTTTTGCCATAAAAAAAGGGAAATTTCTTTATTTTTGCTCCAAAATAAGTGGAATTTCTGCTTTTGCCTCTAAATAAGTGGAATTTCTGTCTTTTTCTCCCAAAACAAAGGGAATTTCTGTTTTTTTCCCCCAAAATAAGGGGAATTTCTGACTTATTACCCTAAAATAAGTGAATTTTCTGTAATTTTGCCCCAAAATAAGGGAAATTTCTGCCTTTTTGCCCTGAAATATGTGAAATTTCTGCAATTTTACCCCAAAATAAGGTGAATTTCTGCCTTTTTTGCCCCAAAATAATGGGAATTTCTGCTGTTTTGCCCCCAAATAGAAAAAATTTTTGCTTTTTTTCTCTGAAATAAGTGAAATTTCTTCAATTTTGCCCCAATGTAAAGGAAATTTCTGCAATTTTGCCCCAATGTAAAGGAAATTTCTGCAATTTTGCCCAAAAATATGGGGAATTTCTGACCTTTTGCTCCCGAAAAAAGGAGATTTTCTGCCTTTTTAACCCAAAATAAGTAGAATTTCTGCTTTTTGCCCGAAAATTATGAGAATTTCTGCAATTTTGCTTCAAAATACGGGGAATTTCTGCTTTTTATCCTTAAAGTAAAAGGAATGTATACCTTTTGCCACAAAAAAAGGGAAATTTCTTCATTTTTACCCCAAAATAAGAGGAATTTCTGCCTTTTTACCTCAATATAAGTGAAATTTCTGCCTTTTTACCCAAAAATAAACAAAATTTCTGTCCTTTTGCCCCAAAATAAAAGGAATTTTTGAATTATGCCCTGAAATAAGTGAATTTTTTGCAATTTTGCCTCAAAATAAAAGAAATTTCTGCCTTTTTGCCACAAAATAAGAGGAATTTCTTACTGTTTGCTCCCGAGAAAAGGAGATTTTCTGTCTTTTTACCCCAAAATAAGGAGAATTTCTGCCTTTTTTCCTGAAAATTATGAGAATTACTGCAATTTTGCTTCAAAATACAGGGAATTTCTGCTTATTATCCAGAAAGTAAGAAGAATGTATATCTTTTGCCACAAAAAAGGGAAATTTCTTCATTTTTGCCCCAAAGTAAAAGGAATTTCTGCCTTTTTACCTCAAAATAAGTGAAATTTCTGCCTTTTTACCCAAAAATAAACGGAATTTCTGTATTTTGCCCCAAAATAAAAGGAATTTTTGTATTATGTTATGAAATAAGTGAAATTTCTGCAATTTTGCCCCAAAATAAAAGAAATTTCTGCCTTTTTGCCAAAAACTAAGGGGAATTTCTGTCTTTTTGCACCAAAATAAAGGAAATTTTGTTTTTTTGCCCCCATATAAAGGGAATTTCAGCCTTTTTTCCTCAAAAGAAAGAGAATTTCTGCATTTTTGCCACCAAATATTAAGAAATTCTGCATTTTTGCCCCAAAATAAGGGAAATTTCTGCCTTTTTTCCCTGAAATAAGTGAAATTTCTGCAATTTTGCCCCAAAATATGGGAAATTTCTGCAATTTTGCCCCAAAATAAGGGAAATTTTTGGAATTTTGCCCCAAAATAAGAGAAAATTCTGAGTTTTGCACCAAAATAAGGAGAATTTCTGTCTTTTTGCCCCAACATATAGGGAATTTCTGCCTTTTTGCTTCACAATTAGGGGAATTTCTGCAATTTTGCTACAAAATACGGGGAACTTCTGCCTTTTTGCCCGAAAATAAGAGGAATGCATAACTTTTTGCCATAAAAGAGGAAAATTTCTTCATTTTTGCTCCAAAATAAGAAGAATTTCTGCTTTTTTGCCTCTAAATAAGTGGAATTTCTGTCTTTTTCCCCCAAAACAAAGGGAATTTCTGTCTTTTTTGCCCCAAAATAAGAAGAATTTCTGACTTATTACCCTGAAGTACGTGAAATTCTGCAATTTTGGCCCAAAATAAAAGAAATTTCTGCCTTTTTGTTCTGTAATATGTGAAATTTCTGCAATTTTACCCCAAAATAAGGTGTATTTCTGCCTTTTTGCCCCAAAATAATGGGAATTTCTTTTTTTTTTTTGCCCAAAAATAAGAAAAATTTTTGTTTTTTTTCTCTGAAATAAGTGAAATTTTTGCAATTTTGCCCTAAAATAATGAAAATTTCTGCAATTATTCCCCATAATAAGGAAAATTTTTGCAATTTTGCCCCAAATTAAGTGAAATTTCTGCAATTTTGCCCCAAAATAAGGGGAATTTATGACTTTTTGCTCCCAAAAAAAGGAGATTTTCGGTCTTTTTGCTCCAAAATAAAAAGAATTTCTGCCTTTTTGCCCAAAAATTATGAGAATTTCTGCAATTTTGCTTCAAAATACGAGGAATTTCTGCCTTTTAGCCCCAAAATAAAGGGAATTTCTGCATTTTACCTCAAAATAAGAAGAATTTCTGCCTTTTGCCCCAAAATATGGGGAATTTCTGCCTTTTTGTTCCAAAATAAGGAAAATTTCTTCAATTTTGTACTATAATAAAAGAAATTTCTGCTTTTTGCCCCAAAATAAGGGAAATTTTCTGAATTTTTGCCCTGAAATAAATGAAATTTCTGCAATTTTGCTTCAAAATAAAAGAAATTTCTGCCTTTTTGCCATGAAATATGTGAAATTTCTTAAATTTTACTCCAAAATAAGGTGAATTTCTGCATTTTTGCCCCAAAATAAAGGGAATTTCTGCCTTTTTGCCCCAAAATAAGAAAAATTTTTGCCTTTTTTCTCTGAAGTAAGTGAAATTTCTACAATTTTGCCCTAAAATAAGGGAAATTTCTGCAATTTTTCCCCATAATAAAAGAAATTTCTGCAATTTTGCCCCAAAATAAGGGGAATTTCTCCTTTTTTGCCCCAAAATAAAGGAAATTTCAGCCTTTTTACCTGAAAATAGGTGAAATTTCTGCAATCTTGCCCCAAATAAGGGAAATTTCTGCAATTTTGCCCCAAAATAAAGTAAATTCCTGCAATTTTGCCCCAAAATAAAGGAAATTTCTTGAATTTTGCCTCAAAATAAGGGGAATTTCTGATTTTTGCCCCAAAATAAAGGGAATTTCTGCGTTTTGCCCCCAAATTAGGGAAATTTCTGCAATTTTGCTCCAAAATACGGGGAATTTCTGCCAATTTGCCCGAAAATAATGGGAATGCATACCTTTTTGCCATAAAAAGGGAAATTACTTCATTTTTGCTCCAAAATAAGGGGAATTTCTGCATTTTTGCCTTTAAATAAGTGGAATTTCTGTCTTTTTCCCCCAAAACAAATAGAATTTCTGTCTTTTTTGCCCCAAAATAAGGGGAATTTTTGACTTATTACCCTGAAATAATTAAAATTTCTGGAATTTTGCCCCAAAATAAGGGAAATTTCTGCAATTTTGCCTCAATGTAAAGGAAATTTCTGCAACTTTGCCCAAAATAAGGGGAATTTCTGACTGTTTGCTCCTGAAAAAAGGAGATTTTCTGTATTTTTGCCCCAAAATAAGGAGAACTTCTTCCTTTTTGACCGAAAATTATGAGAATTTCTGCAATTTTGCTTCAGAATATGGGGAATTTCTGCTTTTAATCCCGAAAGTAAGGGGAATGTATACCTTTTGCCACAAAAAAAGTAAATTTTTTCATTTTTGCCGGAAAATAAGAGGAATTTCTGCCTTTCTACCTCAAAATAAGTGAAATTTCTGCCTTTTTACCCAAAAATAAACGGAATTTCTGTCTTTTTGCCCCAAAATAAAAGGAATTTTTGAATTATGCTCTGAAATAAGTGAAATTTCTGCAATTTTGCCCCAAAATAAAAGAAATTTCTGCCTTTTGCCACAAAATTAGGGGAATTTCTGCCTTCTTGCCCCAAAATAAGGGATTTTTCTGCCTTTTTGCGCCAAATAGGGGAATTTCAGCCTTTTTACTTCAAATTAAGGGGAATTTCTGCATTTTTGCCACAAAATATTAAGAATTTCTGTATTTTTGCTTCAAAAAGAAATTTTTTGCCTTTTTTCCCTGAAATAACTAAAATTTCTGCAATTTTGCCACAAAATAAGTGAAATATCTGCAATTTTGCCCCAAAAAAAGAGAAATTAATGGAATTTTGCCCCAAAATAAGTGGAATTTCTGAGATTTGCCCCAAAATAAGGGGAATTTCTGTTTTTTGCCCCAACATATAGGGAATTTCTGCATTTTTGCCCCACAATTAGGATAATTTCTGCAATTTTTCTCGAAAATACGGGGAATTTCGGCCTTTTTGAATGAAAATAAGAGGAATGGATAACATTTTGCCATAAAAGAGGGAAATTTCCTCATTTTTGCTCCAAAATAAGGGGAATTTCTGCTTTTTTGCCTCTTAATAAGTGAAATTTCTTTCTTTTTACCCCAAAACTAAGGGATTTTCTGTTTTTTTTTGCCCCAAAATAAGGAAAATTTCTGACTTATTACCCTGAAATAAGTGAAATTTCTGAAATTTTGCCCCAAAATAAGGGAAATTTTTGCGTTTTTGCCCCCAAATAAGGGGAATTTCAGCCTTTTTATCTCAAAATAAGGGGAATTTCTGCATTTTTGCCACAAAATATTAGGAATTTCTGCCTTTTTCTCCCAAAATAAGGAAAATTTCTGACTTTTTCCCTGAAATAAGTGAAATTTCTGCAATTTGGCCCCAAAATAAGGGAAATTTCTGCCTTTTTGCCCTGAAATATGTGAAATTTCTGCAATTTTACCCCACAATAAGGTGAATTTCTGACTTTTGCCCCAAAATAATGGGAATTTCTGCCTTTTTGCTCCAAAATAAGAAAAATTTTTCTTTTTTTTCTCTGAAATAAGTGAAATTTCTGCAATTTTGCCCTAAATTAAGGGAAATTTCTGCAATTATTCCCCATAATAAGGGAAGTTTCTGAAATTTTGCCCCAAAATAAAAGGAATTTCTCCTTTTATGCCCCAAAATAAAGAAATTTCAGCCCTTTTACCTAAAAATAAGTGAAATTTCTGCAATTTTGCCCCAAATAAGGGAAATTTCTGGAATTTTGCCCCAAAATAAGGTAAATTCCTGCAATTTTGCACCAAAATAAAGGAAATTTCTTGAATTTTGCCTCAAAAGAAGGGGAATTTCTGATTTTTGCCCCAAAATAAAGGGAATTTCTGCGTTTTGCCCCCAAATTAGGGTAATTTCTGCAATTTTGCTCCAAAATACGGGGAATTTCTGCCTTTTTGCCCAAAAATAATGGGAATGCATACCTTCTTGCCATAAAAAGGGAAATTACTTCATTTTTGCTCCAATATAAGGGGAATTTTTGCTTTTTTGCCTCTAAATAAGTGGAATTTCTGTATTTTTCTCCTAAAACAAAAGAATTTTCTGTCTTTTTTGCCCCAAAATAAGAAAAATTTCTGACTTATTACCCTGAAATAAGTGAAATTTCTGCAATTTTGCCACAAAATAATGGAAATTTCTGCCTTTTTGCCCCCAAATAAGGGAAATTTCAGCCTTTTTACCTCAAAATAAGAAGAATTTCTGCATTTTTGCCACAAAATATGAGGAATTTCTGCCTTTTTGCCCCAAAGTAAGAAAAATTTCTCACTTTTTTCCCTGAAAAAAGTGAAATTTCTGCAATTTCGCCCCAAAATAAATGAAATTTCTGCAATTTTGCACCAAAATAAGGGAAATTTCTGGAATTTTGCCCCAAAATAAGTGGAATTTCTGAGTTTTGCCTTAAAATAAGGAGAATTTCTGTCTTTTTGCCCCAACATATAGTGAATTTCTGCCTTTTTGCCCAACAATTAGGGGAATTTCTGCAATTTTGCTCCAAAATACGGGGAATTTCTGCCATTTTTCCCAAAAATACGGGATATACATAACTTTTTTTCCATAAAAAAGGAAAATTTCTTCATCTTTGCTCCAAAATAAGGGGAATTTCTGCCTTTTTGCCTCTAAATAAGTGGAATTTCTGTCTTTTTTCCCCCAAAACAAAGGGAATTTCTGTCTTTTTTGCCCCAAAATAAGGGGAATTTCTGACTTATTACTCTGAAATAAGTGAAATGTCTGCAATTTTGCCCCAAAATAGGGGAAATTTCTGCCTTTTTGTTCTGAAATATGTGAAATTTCTGCAATTTTACCCCAAAATACGGTGAATTTCTGACTTTTTGCCCCAAAATAATGAGAATTTCTGCCTTTTTGCCCCAAAATATGAAAAATTTTTGCTTTTTTTCTCTGAAATAAGTTAAATTTCTGTATTTTGCCCCAATGTAAAGGAAATTTCTGCAATTTTGCCCCAATGTAAAAGAAATTTCTGCAATTTTGCCCCAAAATAAGAAGAATTTCTGACTGTTTGCTCCCGAAAAAAGGAGATTTTCTGTCTTTTTGCCCCAAAATAGGAAGAATTTCTGCCTTTTTGCCCGAAAATTATGAGAATTACTGCAATTTTGCTTCAAAATACGGGGAATTTCTGCTTATTATCCCGAAAGTAAGGGGAATGTATATCTTTTGCCACAAAAAAGGGAAATTTCTTCATTTTTGCCCCAAAATAAGAGGAATTTCTGCCTTTTTACCTCAAAAGAAGTGAAATTTCTGCGTTATTACCCAAAAATAAACGGAATTTCTGTATTTTGCCCCAAAATAAGAGGAATTTTTGAATTATGCCCTGAAATAAGTGAAATTTCTGCAATTTTGCCCCAAAATAAAAAAAATTTCTGCCTTTTTGCCACAAAATAAGAGGAATTTCTGTCTTTTTGCCACAAAATAGGGGAAATTTCTGTTTTTTTGCCCCCATATAAGGGGAATTTCAGCCTTTTTACCTCAAAAGAAGGAGAATTTCTGCATTTTTGCCACCAAATATTAAGAAATTCTGCATTTTTGGCCCAAAATATGGGAAATTTCTCCATTTTTGCCCCAAAATAAAGGAAATTTCAGCCTTTTTACCTAAAAATAAGTGAAATTTCTGCAATTTTGCACCAAATAAGGGAAATTTCTGAAATTTTGCCCCAAAATAAGGTAAATTCCGGCAATTTTGCCCCAAAATAAAGGAAATTTCTGGAATTTTGCCGCAAAATAAGGGGAATTTTTGATTTTTGCCCCAAAATAATGGGAATTTCTGCCTTTTTTCCTCTAAATAAGTGGAATGTCTGTCCTTTTCCCCCAAAACAAAGGGATTTTCTGTCTTTTTTGCTCCAAAATAAAGAAAATTTCTGATTTATTACCCTGAAATAAGTGAAATTTCTGCAATTTTGCCCCAAAATAAGGGAAATTTCTCACTTTTTGCCGTGAAATATGTCAAATTTCTGCAATCTTCCTCCAAAATAAGGTGAATTTCTGCATTTTTGCCCCAAAATAATGGGAATTTCTGCCTTTTTTCCCCAAAATAAGAAAAATTTTTGCTTTTTTCTCTGAAATAAGTGAAATTTCTGCAATTTTGCCCCAAATTAAGGGAAATTTCGGCCTTTTTGCCCCCATATAAGGGGAACTTCAGCCTTTTTACCTCAAAATAAGGGGAATTTCTGCATTTTTGCCACAAAATATTAGAAATTTCTATCTTTTTGTCACAAAATAAGAAATATTTCTGCCTTTTTTCCCTGAAATAAATGGAATTTCTGCAATTTTGCCCCAAAATAAGTGAAATTTCAGCAATTTTGCCCCAAAATAAGGGAATTTTTTGCAATTTTGCCCCAAAATAAGTGGAATTTCTGAGTTTTGCCCCAAAATAAGGAGAATTTCTGTCTTTTTGCCCCAACATATAGGGAATTTCTGCATTTTTTCACCACAATTAGGGGAATTTCTGCAATTTTGCTCCAAAATACGAGGAATTTCTGCCGTTTTGCCCAAAATTAAGGGGAATGCATAATTTTTGCCATAAAAAAGGGAAATTTCTTTATTTTTGCTCCAAAATAAGGGGAATTTCTGCATTTTTGCCTCTAAATAAGTGGAATTTCTGTCTTTTTCCCCCAAAACTAATGGAATTTCTGTTTTT
The DNA here is from genome assembly GCF_963924665.1 of Micromys minutus. NCBI lineage: Eukaryota > Metazoa > Chordata > Mammalia > Rodentia > Muridae > Micromys > Micromys minutus. The sequence goes on from NW_027667727.1 coordinate 2,342,356, forward strand.
TTCCCCCAAAATAAGGGGAATTTATGACTTATTACCCTAAAATAAGTGAATTTTCTGTAATTTTGCCCCAAAATAAGGAAAATTTCTGCCTTTTTGCCCTGAAATATGTGAAATTTCTGCAATTTTACCCCAAAATAAGGTGAATTTCTGCCCCTTTTGCCCCAAATAATGGGAATTTTTGCCGTTTTGTCCCAAAATACGAAAAATTTTTGCTTTTTTTCTCTGAAATAAGTGAAATTTCTGCAATTTTGCCCCAATGTAAAGGAAATTTCTGCAATTTTGCCCCAATGTAAAGGAAATTTCTGCAATTTTGCCCCAAAATATGGGGAATTTCTGACCTTTTGCTCCCGAAAAAAGGAGATTTTCTGCCTTTTTGACCCAAAATAAGTAGAATTTCTGCTTTTTGCCCGAAAATTATGAGAATTTCTGCAATTTTGCTTCAAAATACGGGGAATTTCTGCTTTTTATTCTGAAAGTAAGGGGAATGTATACCTTTTGCCACAAAAAAAGGGAAATTTCTTCATTTTTGCCCCAAAATAAGAGGAATTTCTGCCTTTTTACCTCAATATAAGTGAAATTTCTGCCTTTTTACCCAAAAATAAACAAAATTTCTGTCTTTTTGCCCCAAAATAAAAGGAATTTTTGAATTATGCCCTGAAATAAGTGAAATTTCTGCAATTTTGCCTCAAAATAAAAGAAATTTCTGCCTTTTTGCCACAAAATAAAAGGAATTTCTGACTGTTTGCTCCCGAAAAAAGGAGATTTTCTGACTTTTTACCCCAAAATAAGGAGAATTTCTGCCTTTTTGCCCGAAAATTATGAGAATTACTGCAATTTTGCTTCAAAATACAGGGAATTTCTGCTTATTATCCAGAAAGTAAGGGGAATGTATATCTTTTGCCACAAAAAAGGGAAATTTCTTCATTTTTGCCCCAAAATAAAAGGAATTTCTGCCTTTTTACATCAAAATAAGTGAAATTTCTGACTTTTTACCCAAAAATAAACGGAATTTCTGAATTTTGCCCCAAAATAAAAGGAATTTTTGAAGTATGCCCTGAAATAAGTGAAATTTCTGCAATTTTGCCCCCAAATAAAAGAAATTTCTGCCTTATTGCCAAAAAATAAGGGGAATTTCTGTCTTTTTGCCCCCAAATAAGGGAAATTTCTGTTTTTTTGCCCCCATATAAAGGGAATTTCAGCCTTTTTACCTCAAAAGAAAGAGAATTTCTGCATTTTTGCCACCAAATATTAAGAAATTCTGCATTTTTGCCCCAAAATAAGGGAAATTTCTGCCTTTTTTCCCTGAAATAAGTGAAATTTCTGCAATTTTGCCCCAAAATATGGGAAATTTCTGCAATTTTGCCCAAAAATAAGGGAAATTTCTGAGTTTTGCACCAAAATAAGGAGAATTTCTGTCTTTTTGCCCCAACATTTAGGGAATTTCTGCCTTTTTGCTTCACAATTAGGGGTATTTCTGCAATTTTGCTACAAAATACGGGGAACTTCTGCCTTTTTGCCCGGAAATAAGAGGAATGCATAACTTTTTGCCATAAAAGAGGAAAATTTCTTCATTTTTGCTCCAAAATAAGAAGAATTTCTGCTTTTTTGCCTCTAAATAAGTGGAATTTCTGTCTTTTTCCCCCAAAACAAAGGGAATTTCTGTCTTTTTTGCCCCAAAATAAGAAGAATTTCTGACCTTTTACCCTGAAATACGTGAAATTTTGCAATTTTGGCCCAAAATAAAAGAAATTTCTGCCTTTTTGTTCTGAAATATTTGAAATTTCTGCAATTTTACCCCAAAATAAGGTGAATTTCTGCCTTTTTGCCCCAAAATAATGGGAATTTCTTCCTTTTTGCCCCAAAATAAGAAAAATTTTTGTATTTTTTCTCTGAAATAAGTGAAATTTTTGCAATTTTGCCCTAAAATAAGGAAAATTTCTGCAATTTTTCCCCATAGTAAGGGAAATTTCTGCAATTTTGCCCCAAAATAAAGAGAATTTCTCCTTTTTTCCCTAAAATAAAGGAAATTTCAGCCTTTTTACCTGAAAATAAGTGAAATTTCTGCAATTTTGCCTCAAATAAGTGAAATTTCTGCAATTTTGCCCCAAAATAAGGTAAATTCCTGCAATTTTGCCCCAAAATAAAGGAAATTTCTGGAATTTTGACTTAAAATAAGGCGAATTTCTGATTTTTGCCCCAAAATAAAGGGAATTTCTGCCTTTCGCCCCAAAATTAGGGGATTTCTGCAATTTTGCTCCAAAATACGGAGAATTTCTGCCTTTTTGCCCGAAAATAAAGGGAATGCATACCTTTTTGCCATAAAAAGGGAAATTTCTTCATTTTTGCTACAAAATAAAGGGAATTTCTGACTATTTGCCTCTAAATAAGTGGAATTTCTGTCTTATTCCCCCAAAACAAAGGGAATTTCTTTATTTTTTGCTCCAAAATAAGTGAAATTTCTGCAATTTTGCCCCCAAATAAAAGAATTTTCTGCATTTTTGCCCCCAAATAAGGAGAATTTCAGCATTTTTACCTCAAAATAAGAAGAATTTCTGCATTTTTGCCACAAAATATTAGAAATTTCTGCCTTTTTGCCCCAAAATAAAGAAAAATTTTTGCCTTTTTTTCCTGAAATAAGTGAAATTTCTGCAATTTCGCCTCAAAATAAGTGAAATTTCTGCAATTTTGCCCCAAAATAAGGGAAATTTCTGGAATTTTGCACCAAAATAAGTGGAATTTCTGAGTTTTGCCCGAAAATAAGGAGAATTTCTGTCTTTTTGCCCCAACATATAGGGAATTTCTGCATTTTGCCCCACAATTAGGGGAATTTCTGCAATTTTGCCCCAAAATACGGGGAATTTCTGCCTTTTTGCCCGAAAATAAGAAGAATGCATACATTTTTGCCTTAAAAAAAAAGAAATTTCTTCATTTTTGCTCCAAAATAAGGGGAATTTCTGCTTTTTGCCTCTAAATAAGTGGAATGTCTGTCTTTTTCCTCCAAAACAAAGGGATTTTCTGTCTTTTTTGCTCCAAAATAAGGAAAATTTCTGACTTATTACCCTGAAATAAGTGAAATTTCTGCAATTTTGCCCCAAAATAAGGGAAATTTCTCCATTTTTGCCCTGAAATATGTGAAATTTCTGTAATTTTACCCCAAAATAAGGAGAATTTTTGCATTTTTGCCCTAAAATAATGGGAATTTCTGCCTTTTTGCCCCAAAATAAGAAAATTTTTTGCTTTTTTTCTCTGAAATAAGTGAAATTTCTGCAATTTTGCCACAAATTAAGGAAAATTTCGGCCTTTTTGCCCCCATATAAGGGGAACTTCAGCCTTTTTACCTCAAAATAAGGGGAATTTCTGAATTTTTGCCACAAAATATTAGAAATTTCTACCTTTTTGTACAAAATAACGAAAATTTCTGCCTTTTTTCCCTGAAATAAATGAAATTTCTGCAATTTTGCCCCAAAATATGTGAAATTTCTGCAATTTTGCCCCAAAATAAGGGAAATTTTTGCAATTTTGCCCCAAAATAAGTGGAATTTCTGAGTTTTGCCCCAAAATAAAGAGAATTTCAGTGATTTTGCCCCAACGTATAGGGAATTTCTGCCTTTTTGCCCCACAATTAGGGGAATTTCTGCAATTTTGCTCCAATATACTGAGAAATTTTGCGTTTTTGCCTGAAATTAAGGGGAATGCATAATTTTTGCCATAAAAAAAGGGAAATTTCTTTATTTTTGCTCCAAAATAAGGGAAATTTCTGCCTTTTTGCCTCTAAATCAGTGGAATTTCTGTCTTTTTCCCTCAAAACAAAGAAAATTTCTGGTTTTTTTGCCCAAAAATAAGGGGAATTTCTGACTTATTACCCTAAAATAAGTGAATTTTCTGTAATTTTGCCCCAAAATAAGGGAAATTTCTGCCTTTTTGCCCTGAAATATGTGAAATTTCTGCAATTTTACCCCAAAATAAGGTGAATTTCTGCCTTTTTTGCCCAAAAATAATGGGAATTTCTGCCGTTTTGCCCCAAAATATGAAAAATTTTTGCTTTTTTTCTCTGAAATAAGTGAAATTTCTGCAATTTTGCCCCAATGTAAAGGAAATTTCTGCAATTTTGCCCCAATGTAAAGGAAATTTCTGCAATTTTGCCCCAAAATATGGGGAATTTCTGACCTTTTGCTCCCGAAAAAAAAAGATTTTCTGCCTTTTTGCCCCAAAAATAAGGAGAATTTCTGCCTTTTTGCCCGAAAATTATGAGAATTTCTGCAATTTTGCTTCAAAATACGGGGAATTTCTGCTTTTTATCCTGAGAGTAAGGGGAATGTATACCTTTTGCCACAAAAAAAGGGAAATTTCTTCATTTTTGCCCCAAAATAAGAGGAATTTCTGCCTTTTTACCTCAATATAAGTGAAATTTCTGCCTTTTTACCCAAAAATAAACAAAATTTCTGTCTTTTTGCCCCAAAATAAAAGGAATTTTTGAATTATGCCCTGAAATAAGTGAAATTTCTGCAATTTTGCCTCAAAATAAAAAAAATTTCTGTCTTTTTGCCACAAAATAAGAGGAATATCTGACAGTTTGCCCCCAAAAAAAGGAGATTTTCTGTTTTTTTACACCAAAATATGGAGAATTTCTGCCTTTTTGCCCGAAATTATGAGAATTACTGCAATTTTGCTTCAAAATACGGGGAATTTCTGCTTATTATTTAGAAAGTAAGAAGAATGTATATCTTTTGCCACAAAAAAGGGAAATTTCTTCATTTTTGCCCCAAAATAAGAGGAATTTCAGCCTTTTTACCTCAAAATAAGTGAAATTTCTGCCTTTTTACCAAAAAATAAATGGAATTTTTGTATTTTGCCCCAAAATAAAAGGAATTTTTGAATTATGCCCTGAAATAAGTGAAATTTCTGCAATTTTGCCCCAAAATAAAAGAAATTTCTGCCTTTTTGCCACAAAATAAGGGGAATTTCTGTCTTTTTGCCCCAAAATAAGGGAAATTTCTGTTTTTTTGCCCCTATATAAGGGGAATTTCAGCCTTTTTACCTCAAAAGTAAGAGAATTTCTGCATTTTTGCCACCAAATATTAAGAAATTCTGCATTTTTGCCCCAAAATAAGGGAAATTTCTGCCTTTTTTCCCTGAAATAAGTGAAATTTCTGCAATTTTGCTCCAAAATAAGGGAAATTTCTGCAATTTTGCCCCAAAATAAGTGAAATTTCTGGAATTTTGCCCCAAAATAAGAGAAAATTCTGAGTTTTGCACCAAAATAAGGAGAATTTCTGTCTTTTTGCCCCAAAATATAGGGAATTTCTGCCTTTTTGCTTCACCATTAGGGGAATTTCTGCAATTTTGCTACAAAATACGGGGAACTTCTGCCTTTTTGCCCGGAAATAAGAGGAATGCATAACTTTTTGCCATAAAAGAGGAAATTTTCTTCATTTTTGCTCCAAAATAAGAAGAATTTCTGCTTTTTTGCCTCTAAATAAGTGGAATTTCTGTCTTTTTCCCCCAAAACAAAGGGAATTTCTGTGTTTTTTGCCCCAAAATAAGAAGAATTTCTGACTTATACCCCTGAAATAAGTGAAATTCTGCAATTTTGCCCCAAAATGAGGGAAATTTCCGGCTTTTTTCCCCTGAAATATGTGAAATTTCTGACATTTTACCCCAAAATAAGGTGAATTTCTGCCTTTTTGCCCCAAAATAATGGGAATTTCTTCCTTTTTGCCACAAAATAAGAAAAATTTTTGTTTTTTTTCTCTGAAATAAGTGAAATTTTTGCAATTTTGCCCTAAAATATGGGAAATTTCTGCAATTTTTCCCCATAATAAGGGAAATTTCTGCAATTTTGCCCCAAAATAAAGAGAATTTCTCCTTTGTTCCCTAAAATAAAGGAAATTTCAGCCTTTTTACCTGAATATAAGTGAAATTTCTGCAATTTTGCCTCAAATAAGTGAAATTTCTGCAATTTTGCCCCAAAATAAAGTGAATTCCTGCAATTTTGACCCAAAATAAAGGAAATTTCTGGAATTTTGCCCTAAAATAAGTGGAATTTCTGATTTTTGCCCCAAAATAAAGGGAATTTCTGCCTTTCGCCTCAAAATTAGGGGAATTTCTGCAATTTTGCTCCAAAATACGGAGAATTTCTGCCTTTTTGCCCGAAAATAATGGGAATGCATACCTTTTTGCCATAAAAAGGGAAATTTCTTCATTTTTGCTCCAAAATAAAGGGAATTTCTGCATTTTTGCCTCTAAATAAGTGGAATTTCTGTCTTATTCCCCCAAAACAAAGGGAATTTCTGTATTTTTTGCTCCAAAATAAGGGGAATTTCTGACTCATTACCCTGAAATAAGTGAAATTTCTGCAATTTTGCCCCCAAATAAAAGAATTTTCTGCATTTTTGCCCCCAAATAAGGAGAATTTCAGCCTTTTTACCTCAAAATCAGGGGAATTTCTGCATTTTTGCCACAAAATATTAGAAATTTCTGCCTTTTTGCACCAAAATAAGGAAAACTTTCTGCCTTTTTTCCCTGAAATAAGTGAAATTTCTGCAATTTCGCCCCAAAATAAGTGAAATTTCTGCAATTTTGCCCCAAAATAAGGGAAATTTCTGGAATTTTGCCCCTAAATAAGTGGAATTTCTGAGTTTTGCCTCAAAATAATGAGAATTTCTGTCTTTTTGCCCCAACATATTGGAATTTCTGCATTTTTGCCCCACAATTAGGGGAATTTCTGCTTTTTGTTCCAAAATACGGGGAATTTCTGCCTTTTTGCCCGAAAATAAGAAGAATGCATACCTTTTTGCCTTAAAAAAAGAAATTTCTTCATTTTTGCTCCAAAATAAGGGGAATTTCTGCTTTTTTGCCTCTAAATAAGTGGAATGTCTTTCTTTTTCCCCCAAAACAAAGGGATTTGCTGTCTTTTTTCCTCCAAAATAAGGAAAATTTCTGACTTATTACCCTGAAATAAGTGAAATTTCTGCAATTTTGCCCCAAAATAAGGGAAATTTCTCCCTTTTTGCCCTGAAATATGTGAAATTTCTGGAATTTTACCCCAAAGTAAGGTGAATTTCTGCATTTTTGGCCCAAAATAATGGGAATTTCTGCCTTTTTGCCCCAAAATAAGAAAAATTTTTGCTTTTTTTCTCTGAAATAAGTGAAATTTCTGCAATTTTGCCCCAAATTAAGGGAAATTTCGGCCATTTTGCCCCCATATAAGGGGAACTTCAGCCTTTTTACCTCAAAATAAGGGGAATTTCTGCATTTTTGCCACAAAATATTAGAAATTTCTACATTTTTGTCACAAAATAAGGAAAATTTCTGCCTTTTTTCCCTGAAATAAATGAAATTTCTGCAATTTTGCCCCAAAATAAGTGAAATTTCTGCAATTTTGCCCCAAAATAAGGGAAATTTTTGCAATTTTGCCCCAAAATAAGTGGAATTTCTGAGTTTTGCCCCAAAAAAAAGAGAATTTCTGTCTTTTTGCCCCAACATATAGGGAATTTCTGCCTTATTGCCCTACAATTAGGGGAATTTCTGCATTTTTGCTCCAAAATACGGGGAATTTCTCCTTTTTGCCCGAAATTAAGGGGAATGCATAATTTTTGCCATAAAAAAAAAGAAATTTCTTTATTTTTGCTCCAAAATAATGGGAATTTCTGCCTTTTTGCCTCTAAATAAGTGGAATTTCTGTCTTTTTCCCCCAAAACAAAGAAAATTTCTGTTTTTTTGCCCCAAAATAAGGGGAAATTCTGACTTATTACCCTAAAATAAGTGAATTTTCTGTAATTTTGCCCCATAATAAGGGAAATTTCTGCCTTTTGCCCTGAAATATGTGAAATTTCTGCAATTTTACCCCAAAATAAGGTGAATTTCTGCCTTTTTTGCCCCAAAATAATGGGAATTTCTGCGGTTTTGCCCCAAAATACGAAAAATTTTTGCTTTTTTTCTCTGAAATAAGTGAAATTTCTGCAATTTTGCCCCAATGTAAAGGAAATTTCTGCAATTTTGCCCCAATGTAAAGAAAATTTCTGCAATTTTGCCCCAAAATATGGGGAATTTCTGACCTTTTGCTCCCGAAAAAAGGAGATTTTCTGCCTTTTTGCGTTAAAATAAGGAGAATTTCTGCTTTTTAGCCCGAAAATTATGAGAATTTCTGCAATTTTGCTTCAAAATACGGGGGAATTTCTGCTTTTTATCCTGAAAGTAAGGGGAATGTATACCCTTTGCCACAAAAAAAGGGAAATTTCTTCATTTTTGCCCCAAAATAAGAGGAATTTCTGCCTTTTTACCTCAATATAAGTGAAATTTCTGCCTTTTTACCCAAAAATAAACAAAATTTCAGTCTTTTTGCCCCAAAATAAAAGGAATTTTTGAATTATGCCCTGAAATAAGTGAAATTTCTGCAATTTTGCCTCAAAATAAAAGAAATTTCTGCCTTTTTGCCACAAAATAAAAGGAATTTCTGACTGTTTGCTCCCAAAAAAAGGAGATTTTCTGTCTTTTTACCCCAAAATAAGGAGAATTTCTGCCTTTTTGCCCGAAAATTATGAGAATTACTGAAATTTTGCTTCAAAATACGGGGAATTTTTGCTTATTATCCAGAAAGTAAGGGGAATGTATATCTTTTGCCACAAAAAAGGGAAATTTCTTCATTTTTGCCGCAAAATAAAAGGAATTTCTGCCTTTTTACCTAAAAATAAGTGAAATTTCTGCCTTTTTACCCAAAAATAAATAGAATTTCTGTATTTTGCCCCAAAATAAAAGGAATTTTTGAATTATGCACTGAAATAAGTGAAATTTCTGCAATTTTGCCCCAAAATAAAAGAAATTTCTGCCTTTTTGCCACAAAATAAGGGGAATTTCTGTCTTTTTTCCCCAAAATAAGGGAAATTTCTGGTTTTTTGCCCCCATATAAGGGGAATTTTAGCCTTTTTACCACAAAAGAAAGAGAATTTCTGCATTTTTGCCACCAAATATTAAGAAATTCTGCATTTTTGCCCCAAAATAAGAAAAATTTCTGCCTTTTTTCCCTGAAATAAGTGAAATTTCTGCAATTTTGCCCCAAAATATGGGAAATTTCTGCAATTTTGCCCCAAAATAAGGGAAAATTCTGGAATTTTGCCCCAAAATAAGAGAAAATTCTGAGTTTTGCACCAAAATAAGGAGAATTTCTGTCTTTTTGCCCCAAAATATAGGGAATTTCTGCCTTTTTGCTTCACAATTAGGGGAATTTCTGCAATTTTGCTACAAAATACGGGGAACTTCTGCCTTTTTGCCCGAAAATAAGAGGAATGCATAACTTTTTGCCATAAAAGAGGAAAATTTCTTCATTTTTGCTCCAAAATAAGAAGAATTTCTGCTTTTTTGCCTCTAAATAAGTGGAATTTCTGTCTTTTTCCCCCAAAACAAAGGGAATTTCTGTCTTTTTGCCCCAAAATAAGAAGAATTTCTGACTTATTACCCTGAAATACGTGAAATTCTGCAATTTTGGCCCAAAATAAAAGAAATTTCTGCCTTTTTGTTCTGAAATATTTGAAATTTCTGCAATTTTACCCCAAAATAAGGTGAATTTCTGCCTTTTTGCCCCAAAATAATGGGAATTTCTTCCTTTTTGCCCCAAAATAAGAAAAATTTTTGTTTTTTTTCTCTGAAATAATTGAAATTTTTGCAATTTTGCCCTAAAATAAGGAAAATTTCTGCAATTTTTCCCCATAGTAAGGGAAATTTCTGCAATTTTGCCCCAAAATAAAGAGAATTTCTCCTTTTTTCCCTAAAATAAAGGAAATTTCAGCCTTTTTACCTGAAAATAAGTGAAATTTCTGCAATTTTGCCTCAAATAAGTGAAATTTCTGCAATTTTGCCCCAAAATAAGGTAAATTCCTGCAATTTTGCCCCAAAATAAAGGAAATTTCTGGAATTTTGACTTAAAATAAGGCGAATTTCTGATTTTTGCCCCAAAATAAAGGGAATTTCTGCCTTTCGCCCCAAAATTAGGGGATTTCTGCAATTTTGCTCCAAAATACGGAGAATTTCTGCCTTTTTGCCCGAAAATAAAGGGAATGCATACCTTTTTGCCATAAAAAGAGAAATTTCTTCATTTTTGCTCCAAAATAAGGGGAATTTCTGACTATTTGCCTCTAAATAAGTGGAATTTCTGTCTTATTCCCCCAAAACAAAGGGAATTTCTGTATTTTTTGCTCCAAAATAAGGGGAATTTCTGACTCATTACCCTAAAATAAGTGAAATTTCTGCAATTTTGCCCCCAAATAAAAGAATTTTCTGCATTTTTGCCCCCAAATAAGGAGAATTTCAGCCTTTTTACCTCAAAATAAGAAGAATTTCTGCATTTTTGCCACAAAATATTAGAAATTTCTGCCTTTTTGCCCAAAAATAAAGAAAAATTTCTGCCTTTTTTTCCTGAAGTAAGTGAAATTTCTGCAATTTCGCCTCAAAATAAGTGAAATTTCTGCAATTTTGCTTCAAAATAAGGGAAATTTCTGGAATTTTGCCCCAAAATACTTGGAATTTCTGAGTTTTTCCCCAAATTAAGGAGAATTTCTGTCTTTTTGCCACAACATATAGGGAATTTCTGCATTTTTGCCCCACAATTAGGGGAATTTCTGCAATTTTGCCCCAAAATACGGGGAATTTCTGCCTTTTTGCCCGAAAATAAGAAGAATGCATACATTTTTGCCTTAAAAAAAAGAAATTTCTTCATTTTTGCTCCAAAATAAGGGGAATTTCTGCTTTTTTGCCTCTAAATAAGTGGAATGTCTGTCTTTTTTCCCCAAAACAAAGGGATTTTCTGTCTTTTTTGCTCCAAAATAAGGAAAATTTCTGACTTATTACCCTGAAATAAGTGAAATTTCTGCAATTTTGCCCCAAAATAAGGGAAATTTCTCCATTTTTGCCCTGAAATATGTGAAATTTCTGCAATTTTACCCCAAAATAAGGAGAATTTTTGCATTTTTGCCCTAAAATAATGGGAATTTCTGCCTTTTTGCCCCAAAATAAGAAAATTTTTTGCTTTCTTTCTCTGAAATAAGTGAAATTTCTGCAATTTTGCCACAAATTAAGGAAAATTTCGGCCTTTTTGCCACCATATAAGGGGAACTTCAGCCTTTTTACCTCAAAATAAGGGGAATTTCTGCATTTTTGCCACAAAATATTAGAAATTTCTACCTTTTTGTCACAAAATAAGGAAAATTTCTGCCCTTTTTCCCTGAAATAAATGAAATTTCTGCAATTTTGCCCCAAAATATGTGAAATTTCTGCAATTTTGCCCCAAAATAAGGGAAATTTTTGCAATTTTGCCCCAAAATAAGTGGAATTTCTGAGTTTTGCCCCAAAATAAAGAGAATTTCAGTCTTTTTGCCCCAACGTATAGGGAATTTCTGCCTTTTTGCCCTACAATTAGGGGAATTTCTGCAATTTTGCTCCAAAATACGGGGAAATTCTGCCTTTTTGCCCGAAATTAAGTGGAATGCATAATTTTTGCCATAAAAAAGGGAAATTTCTTTATTTTTGCTCCAAAATAAGGGAAATTTCTGCCTTTTTGCCTCTAAATCAGTGGAATTTCTGTCTTTTTCCCCCCAAAAAAAGAAAATTTCTGGTTTTTTTGCCCCAAAATAAGAGGAATTTCTGACTTATTACCCTAAAATAAGTGAATTTTCTGTAATTTTGCCCCAAAATAAGGGAAATTTCTGCCTTTTTGCCCTGAAATATGTGAAATTTCTGCAATTTTACCCCAAAATAATGTGAATTTCTGCCTTTTTTGCCCCAAAATAATGGGAATTTCTGCCGTTTTGCCCCAAAATATGAAAAATTTTTGCTTTTTTTCTCTGAAATAAGTGAAATTTCTGCAATTTTGCCCCAATGTAAAGGAAATTTCTGCAATTTTGCCCCAATGTAAAGGAAATTTCTGCAATTTTGCCCCAAAATATGGGGAATTTCTGACCTTTTGCTCCAGAAAAAAGGAGATTTTCTGCCTTTTTGCCCCAAAATAAGAAGAATTTATGCCTTTTTGTCCGAAAATTATGAGAATTTCTGCAATTTTGCTTCAAAATACGGGGAATTTCTGCTTTTTATCCTGAAAGTAAGGGGAATGTATACCTTTTGCCACAAAAAAAGGGAAATTTCTTCATTTTTGCCCCAAAATAAGAGGAATTTCTGCCTTTTTACCTCAATATAAGTGAAATTTCTGCCTTTTTACCCAAAAATAAACAAAATTTCTGTCTTTTTGCCCCAAAATAAAAGGAATTTTTGAATTATGCCCTGAAATAAGTGAAATTTCTGCAATTTTGCCTCAAAATAAAAGAAATTTCTGTCTTTTTGCCACAAAATAAGAGGAATTTCTGACAGTTTGCCCCCAAAAAAAGGAGATTTTCTGTATTTTTACCCCAAAATATGGAGAATTTCTGCCTTTTTGACCGAAAATTATGAGAATTACTGCAATTTTGCTTCAAAATACGGGGAATTTCTGCTTATTATCCAGAAAGTAAGAAGAATGTATATCTTTTGCCACAAAAAAGGGACATTTCTTCATTTTTGCCCCAAAATAAGAGGAATTTCTGCCTTTTTACCTCAAAATAAGTGAAATTTCTGCCTTTTTACCCAAAAATAAATGGAATTTTTGTATTTTGCCCCAAAATAAAAGGAATTTTTGAATTATGCCCTGAAATAAGTGAAATTTCTGCAATTTTGCCCCAAAATAAAAGAAATTTCTGCCTTTTTGCCACAAAATAAGGGGAATTTCTGTCTTTTTGCCCCAAAATAAGGGAAATTTCTGTTTTTTTGCCCCCATATAAGGGGAACTTCAGCCTTTTTACCTCAAAAGAAAGAGAATTTCTGCATTTTTGCCACCAAATATTAAGAAATTCTGCATTTTTGCCCCAAAATAAGGGAAATTTCTGCCTTTTTTTCCCTGAAATAAGTGAAATTTCTGCAATTTTGCTCCAAAATAAGGGAAATTTCTGCAATTTTGCCCCAAAATAAGTGAAATTTCTGGAATTTTGCCCCAAAATAAGAGAAAATTCTGAGTTTTGCACCAAAATAAGGAGAATTTCTGTTTTTTTGCCCCAACATATAGGGAATTTCTGCCTTTTTGCTTCACAATTAGGGGAATTTCTGCAATTTTGCTACAAAATACGGGGAACTTCTGCCTTTTTGCCCGGAAATAAGAGGAATGCATAACTTTTTGCCATAAAAGAGGAAAATTTCTTCATTTTTGCTCCAAAATAAGAAGAATTTCTGCTTTTTTGCCTCTAAATAAGTGGAATTTCTGTCTTTTTCCCCCAAAACAAAGGGAATTTCTGCCTTTTTGCTTCACAATTAGGGGAATTTCTGCAATTTTGCTACAAAATACGGGGAACTTCTGCCTTTTTGCCCGGAAATAAGAGGAATGCATAACTTTTTGCCATAAAAGAGGAAAATTTCTTCATTTTTGCTCCAAAATAAGAAGAATTTCTGCTTTTTTGCCTCTAAATAAGTGGAATTTCTGTCTTTTTCCCCCAAAACAAAGGGAATTTCTGTCTTTTTTGCCCCAAAATAAGAAGAATTTCTGACTTATTACCCTGAAATAAGTGAAATTCTGCAATTTTGCCCCAAAATGAGGGAAATTTCCGGCTTTTTTCCCCTGAAATATGTGAAATTTCTGACATTTTACCCCAAAATAAGGTGAATTTCTGCCTTTTTGCCCCAAAATAATGGGAATTTCTTCCTTTTTGCCCCAAAATAAGAAAAATTTTTCTTTTTTTTCTCTGAAATAAGTGAAATTTTTGCAATTTTGCCCTAAAATATGGGAAATTTCTGCAATTTTTCCCCATAATAAGGGAAATTTCTGCAATTTTGCCCCAAAATAAAGAGAATTTCTCCTTTGTTCCCTAAAATAAAGGAAATTTCAGCCTTTTTACCTGAATATAAGTGAAATTTCTGCAATTTTGCCTCAAATAAGTGAAATTTCTGCAATTTTGCCCCAAAATAAGGTAAATTCCTGCAATTTTGCCCCAAAATAAAGGAAATTTCTGGAATTTTGCCCTAAAATAAGGGGAATTTCTGATTTTTTCCCCAAAATAAAGGGAATTTCTGCCTTTCGCCTCAAAATTAGGGGAATTTCTGCAATTTTGCTCCAAAATACGGGGAATTTCTGCCTTTTTGCCCGAAAATAATGGGAATGCATACCTTTTTGCCATAAAAAGGGAAATTTCTTCATTTTTGCTCCAAAATAAAGGGAATTTCTGCCTTTTTGCCTCTAAATAAGTGGAATTTCTGTCTTATTCCCCCAAAACAAAGGGAATTTCTGTATTTTTTGCTCCAAAATAAGGGGAATTTCTGACTCATTACCCTGAAATAAGTGAAATTTCTGCAATTTTGCCCCCAAATAAAAGAATTTTCTGCATTTTTGCCCCCAAATAAGGAGAATTTCAGCCTTTTTACCTCAAAATAAGGGGAATTTCTGCATTTTTGCCACAAAATATTAGAAATTTCTGCCTTTTTGCCCCAAAATAAGGAAAACTTTCTGCCTTTTTTCCCTGAAATAAGTGAAATTTCTGCAATTTCGCCCCAAAATAAGTGAAATTTCTCCAATTTTGCCCCAAAATAAGGGAAATTTCTGGAATTTTGCCCCAAAATAAGTGGAATTTCTGAGTTTTGCCTCAAAATAATGAGAATTTCTGTCTTTTTGCCCCAACATATTGGAATTTCTGCATTTTTGCCCCACAATTAGGGGAATTTCTGCTTTTTGCTCCAAAATACGGGGAATTTCTGCTTTTTTGCTCGAAAATAATAAGAATGCATACCTTTTTGCCTTAAAAAAAGAAATTTCTTCATTTTTGCTCCAAAATAAGGGGAATTTCTGCTTTTTTGCCTCTAAATAAGTGGAATGTCTTTCTTTTTCCCCCAAAACAAAGGGATTTGCTGTATTTTTTCCTCCAAAATAAGGAAAATTTCTGACTTATTACCCTGAAATAAGTGAAATTTCTGCAATTTTGCCCCAAAATAAGGGAAATTTCTCCCTTTTTGCCCTGAAATATGTGAAATTTCTGGAATTTTACCCCAAAATAAGGTGAATTTCTGCATTTTTGGCCCAAAATAATGGGAATTTCTGCCTTTTTGCCCCAAAATAAGAAAAATTTTTGCTTTTTTTCTCTGAAATAAGTGAAATTTCTGCAATTTTGCCCCAAATTAAGGGAAATTTCGGCCTTTTTGCCCCCATATAAGGGGAACTTCAGCCTTTTACCTCAAATTAAGGGGAATTTCTGCATTTTTGCCACAAAATATTAGAAATTTCTACATTTTGTCACCAAATAAGGAAAATTTCTGCCTTTTTTCCCTGAAATAAATGAAATTTCTGCAATTTTGCCCCAAAATAAGTCAAATTTCTGCAATTTTGCCCCAAAATAAGGGAAATTTTTGCAATTTTGCCCCAAAATAAGTGGAATTTCTGAGTTTTGCCCAAAGATAAAGAGAATTTCTGTCTTTTTGCCCCAACATATAGGGCATTTCTGCCTTATTGCCCTACAATTAGGGGAATTTCTGAAACTTTGCTCCAAAATACGGGGAATTTCTGCTTTTTGCCCGAAATTAAGGGGAATGCATAATTTTTGCCATAAAAAAAGGGAAATTTCTTTATTTTTGCTCCAAAATAAGAAGAATTTCTGCTTTTTTGCCTCTAAATAAGTGGAATTTCTGTCTTTTTCCCCCAAAACAAAGGGAATTTCTGTCTTTTTTGCCCCAAAATAAGAAGAATTTCTGACTTATTACCCTGAAATACGTGAAATTCTGCAATTTTGGCCCAAAATAAAAGAAATTTCTGCCTTTTTGTTCTGAAATATTTGAAATTTCTGCAATTTTACCCCAAAATAAGGTGAATTTCTGCCTTTTTGCCCCAAAATAATGGGAATTTCTTCCTTTTTGCCCCAAAATAAGAAAAATTTTTGTTTTTTTTCTCTGAAATAAGTGAAATTTTTGCAATTTTGCCCTAAAATAAGGAAATTTTCTGAAATTTTTCCCCATAGTAAGGGAAATTTCTTCAATTTTGCCCCAAAATAAAGAGAATTTCTGCTTTTTTCCCTAAAATAAAGGAAATTTCAGCCTTTTTACCTGAAAATAAGTGAAATTTCTGCAATTTTGCCTCAAATAAGTGAAATTTCTGCAATTTTGCCCCAAAATAAGGTAAATTCCTGCAATTTTGCCCCAAAATAAAGGAAATTTCTGGAATTTTGACTTAAAATAAGGCGAATTTCTGATTTTTGCCCCAAAATAAAGGGAATTTCTGCCTTTCGCCCCAAAATTAGGGGATTTCTGCAATTTTGCTCCAAAATACGGAGAATTTCTGCCTTTTTGCCCGAAAATAAAGGGAATGCATACCTTTTTGCCATAAAAAGGGAAATTTCTTCATTTTTGCTCCAAAATAAAGGGAATTTCTGCCTTTTTGCCTCTAAATAAGTGGAATTTCTGTCTTATTCCCCCAAAACAAAGGGAATTTCTGTATTTTTTGCTCCAAAATAAGGGGAATTTCTGACTCATTACCCTAAAATAAGTGAAATTTCTGAAATTTTGCCCCCAAATAAAAGAATTTTCTGCATTTTTGCCCCCAAATAATGAGAATTTTAGCCTTTTTACCTCAAAATAAGGGGAATTTCTGCATTTTTGCCACAAAATATTAGAAATTTCTGCCTTTTTGCCCCAAAATAAGGAAAACTTTCTGCCTTTTTTCCCTGAAATAAGTGAAATTTCTGCAATTTCGCCTCAAAATAAGTGAAATTTCTGCAATTTGGCCCCAAAATAAGGGAAATTTCTGGAATTTTGCCCCAAAATAAGTGGAATTTCTGAGTTTTGCCCCAAAATAAGGAGAATTTCTGTCTTTTTGCCCCAACATATAGGGAATTTCTGCATTTTTGCCCCACAATTAGAGGAATTTCTGCAATTCTGCCCCAAAATACGGGGAATTTCTGCCTATTTGCCCGAAAATAAGAAGAATGCATACATTTTTGCCTTAAAAAAAAGAAATTTCTTCATTTTTGCTCCAAAATAAGGGGAATTTCTGCTTTTTTGCCTCTAAATAAGTGGAATGTCTTTCTTTTTCCCCCAAAACAAAGGGATTTTCTGTCTTTTTTGCTCCAAAATAAGGAAAATTTCTGACTTATTACCCTGAAATAAGTGAAATTTCTGCAATTTTGCCCCAAAATAAGGGAAATTTCTCTATTTTTGCCCTGAAATATGTGAAATTTCTGCAATTTTACCCCAAAATAAGGAGAATTTTTGCCTTTTTGCCCTAAAATAATGGGAATTTCTGCCTTTTTGCCCCAAAATAAGAAAATTTTTTGCTTTTTTTCTCTGAAATAAGTGAAATTTCTGCAATTTTGCCACAAATTAAGGAAAATTTCGGCCTTTTTGCCCCCATATAAGGGGAACTTCAGCCTTTTTACCTCAAAATAAGGGGAATTTCTGAATTTTTGCCACAAAATATTAGAAATTTCTACCTTTTTGTCACAAAATAAGGAAAATTTCTGCCTTTTTTCCCTGAAATAAATGAAATTTCTGCAATTTTGCCCCAAAATATGTGAAATTTCTGCAATTTTGCCCCAAAATAAGGGAAATTTTTGCAATTTTGCCCCAAAATAAGTGGAATTTCTGAGTTTTGCCCCAAAATAAAGAGAATTTCTGTCTTTTTGCCCCAACGTATAGGGAATTTCTGCCTTTTTGCCCCACAATTAGGGGAATTTCTGCAATTTTGCTCCAAAATACGGGGAAATTCTGCCTTTTTGCCCGAAATTAAGGGGAATGAATAATTTTTGCCATAAAAAAAGGGAAATTTCTTTATTTTTCTCCAAAATAAGGGAAATTTCTGCCTTTTTGCCTCTAAATCAGTGGAATTTCTGTCTTTTTCCCTCAAAACAAAGAAAATTTCTGGTTTTTTTGCCCCAAAATAAGGGGAATTTCTGATTTATTACCCTAAAATAAGTGAATTTTCTGTAATTTTGCCCCAAAATAAGGGAAATTTCTGCCTTTTTGCCCTGAAATATGTGAAATTTCTGCAATTTTACCCCAAAATAAGGTGAATTTCTGCCTTTTTTGCCCCAAAATAATGGGAATTTCTGCCGTTTTGCCCCAAAATATGAAAAATTTTTGCTTTTTTTCTCTGAAATAAGTGAAATTTCTGCAATTTTGCCCCAATGTAAAGGAAATTTCTGCAATTTTGCCCCAATGTAAAGGAAATTTCTGCAATTTTGCCCCTAAATATGGGGAATTTCTGACCTTTTGCTCCTGAAAAAAGGAGATTTTCTGCCTTTTTGCCCCAAAATAAGGAGAATTTCTGCCTTTTTGCCCGAAAATTATTAGAATTTCTGCAATTTTGCTTCAAAATACGCGGAATTTCTGCTTTTTATCCTGAAAGTAAGGGGAATGTATACCTTTTGCCACAAAAAAAGGGAAATTTCTTCATTTTTGCCCCAAAATAAGAGGAATTTCTGCCTTTTTACCTCAATATAAGTGAAATTTCTGCCTTTTTACCCAAAAATAAACAAAATTTCTGTCTTTTTGCCCCAAAATAAAAGGAATTTTTGAATTATGCCCTGAAATAAGTGAAATTTCTGCAATTTTGCCTCAAAATAAAAGAAATTTCTGTCTTTTTGCCACAAAATAAGAGGAATATCTGACAGTTTGCCCCCAAAAAAAGGAGATTTTCTGTCTTTTTACCCCAAAATATGGAGAATTTCTGCCTTTTTGACCGAAAATTATGAGAATTACTGCAATTTTGCTTCAAAATACAGGGAATTTCTGCTTATTATCCAGAAAGTAAGAAGAATGTATATCTTTTGCCACAAAAAAGGGAAATTTCTTCATTTTTGCCCCAAAATAAGAGGAATTTCTGCCTTTTTACCTCAAAATAAGTGAAATTTCTGCCTTTTTACCCAAAAATAAATGGAATTTCTGTATTTTGCCCCAAAATAAAAGGAATTTTTGAATTATGCCCTGAAATAAGTGAAATTTCTGCAATTTTGCCCCAAAATAAAAGAAATTTCTGCCTTTTTACCACAAAATAAGGGGAATTTCTGTCTTTTTGCCCCAAAATAAGGGAAATTTCTGTTTTTTTGCCCCCATATAAGGGGAACTTCAGCCTTTTTACCTCAAAAGAAAGAGAATTTCTGCATTTTTGCCACCAAATATTAAGAAATTCTGCATTTTTGCCCCAAAATAAGGGAAATATCTGCCTTTTTTCCCTGAAATATGTGAAATTTCTGCAATTTTGTTCCAAAATAAGGGAAATTTCTGCAATTTTGCCCCAAAATAAGTGAAATTTCTGGAATTTTGCCCCAAAATAAGAGAAAATTCTGAGTTTTGCACCAAAATAAGGAGAATTTCTGTCTTTTTGCCCCAACATATAGGGAATTTCTGCCTTTTTGCTTCACCATTAGGGGAATTTCTGCAATTTTTCTACAAAATACGGGGAACTTCTGCCTTTTTGCCCGGAAATAAGAGGAATGCATAACTTTTTGCCATAAAAGAGGAAATTTTCTTCATTTTTGCTCCAAAATAAGAAGAATTTCTGCTTTTTTGCCTCTAAATAAGTGGAATTTCTGTCTTTTTCCCCCAAAACAAAGGGAATTTCTGTCTTTTTTGCCCCAAAATAAGAAGAATTTCTGACTTATTACCCTGAAATAAGTGAAATTCTGCAATTTTGCCCCAAAATGAGGGAAATTTCCGGCTTTTTTCCCCTGAAATATGTGAAATTTCTGACATTTTACCCCAAAATAAGGTGAATTTCTGCCTTTTTGCCCCAAAATAATGGGAATTTCTTCCTTTTTGCCCCAAAATAAGAAAAATTTTTGTTTTTTTTCTCTGAAATAAGTGAAATTTTTGCAATTTTGCCCTAAAATATGGGAAATTTCTCCAATTTTTCCCCATAATAAGGGAAATTTCTGCAATTTTGCCCCAAAATAAACAGCATTTCTCCTTTGTTCCCTAAAATAAAGGAAATTTCAGCCTTTTTACCTAAATATAAGTGAAATTTCTGCAATTTTGCCTCAAATAAGTGAAATTTCTGCAATTTTGCCCCAAAATAAGGTAAATTCCTGCAATTTTGCCCCAAAATAAAGGAAATTTCTGGAATTTTGCCCTAAAATAAGGGGAATTTCTGATTTTTGCCCCAAAATAAAGGGAATTTCTGCCTTTCGCCTCAAAATTAGGGGAATTTCTGCAATTTTGCTCCAAAATACGGAGAATTTCTGCCTTTTTGCCCAAAAAAAAAAATGGGAATGCATACCTTTTTGCCATAAAAAGGGAAATTTCTTCATTTTTGCTCCAAAATAAAGGGAATTTCTGCCTTTTTGCCTCTAAATAAGTGGAATTTCTGTCTTATTCCCCCAAAACAAAGGGAATTTCTGTATTTTTTGCTCCAAAATAAGGGGAATTTCTGACTCATTACCCTGAAATAAGTGAAATTTCTGCAATTTTGCCCCCAAATAAAAGAATTTTCTGCATTTTTGCCCCCAAATAAGGAGAATTTCAGCCTTTTTACCTCAAAATCAGGGGAATTTCTGCATTTATGCCACAAAATATTAGAAATTTCTGCCTTTTTGCCCCAAAATAAGGAAAACTTTCTGCCTTTTTTCCCTGAAATAAGTGAAATTTCTGCAATTTCGCCCCAAAATAAGTGAAATTTCTGCAATTTTGCCCCAAAATAAGGGAAATTTCTGGAATTTTGCCCCAAAATAAGTGGAATTTCTGAGTTTTGCCTCAAAATAATGAGAATTTCTGTCTTTTTGCCCCAACATATTGGAATTTCTGCATTTTTGCCCCACAATTAGGGGAATTTCTGCTTTTTGCTCCAAAATACGGGGAATTTCTGCCTTTTTGCCCGAAAATAAGAAGAATGCATACCTTTTTGCCTTAAAAAAAGAAATTTCTTCATTTTTGCTCCAAAATAAGGGGAATTTCTGCTTTTTTGCCTCTAAATAAGTGGAATGTCTTTCTTTTTCCCCCAAAACAAAGGGATTTGCTGTCTTTTTTCCTCCAAAATAAGGAAAATTTCTGACTTATTACCCTGAAATAAGTGAAATTTCTGCAATTTTGCCCCAAAATAAGGGAAATTTCTCCCTTTTTGCCCTGAAATATGTGAAATTTCTGGAATTTTACCCCAAAATAAGGTGAATTTCTGCATTTTTGGCCCAAAATAATGGGAATTTCTGCCTTTTTGCCCCAAAATAAGAAAAATTTTTGCTTTTTTTCTCTGAAATAAGTGAAATTTCTGCAATTTTGCCCCAAATTAAGGGAAATTTCGGCCTTTTTGCCCCCATATAAGGGGAACTTCAGCCTTTTTACCTCAAAATAAGGGGAATTTCTGCATTTTTGCCACAAAATATTAGAAATTTCTACATTTTTGTCACAAAATAAGAAAATTTCTGCCTTTTTTCCCTGAAATAAATGAAATTTCTGCAATTTTGCCCCAAAATAAGTGAAATTTCTGCAATTTTGCCCCAAAATAAGGGAAATTTTTGCAATTTTGCCTCAAAATAAGTGGAATTTCTGAGTTTTGCCCAAAATTAAAGAGAATTTCTGTCTTTTTGCCCCAACATATAGGGAATTTCTGCCTTATTGCCCCACAATTAGGGGAATTTCTGCAATTTTGCTCCAAAATACGGGGAATTTCTGCTTTTTGCCCGAAATTAAGGGGAATGCATAATTTTTGCCATAAAAAAAGGGAAATTTCTTTATTTTTGCTCCAAAATAAGGGGAATTTCTGCCTTTTTGCCTCTAAATAAGTGGAATTTCTGTCTTTTTCCCCCAAAACAAAGAAAATTTCTGTTTTTTTGCCCCAAAATAAGGGGAATTTCTGACTTATTACCCTAAAATAAGTGAATTTTCTGTAATTTTGCCCCAAAATAAGGGAAATTTCTGCCTTTTCCCCTGAAATATGTGAAATTTCTGCAATTTTGCCCCAAAATAAGGTGAATTTCTGCCTTTTTTGCCCCAAAATAATGGGAATTTCTGCGGTTTTGCCCCAAATTACGAAAAATTTTTGCTTTTTTTCTCTGAAATAAGTGAAATTTCTGCAATTTTGCCCCAATGTAAAGGAAATTTCTGCAATTTTGCCCCAATGTAAAGAAAATTTCTGCAATTTTGACCCAAAATATGGGGAATTTCTGACCTTTTGCTCCCGAAAAAAGGAGATTTTCTGCCTTTTTGCCTTAAAATAAGGAGAATTTCTGCCTTTTTGCCCGAAAATTATGAGAATTTCTGCAATTTTGCTTCAAAATACGGGGAATTTCTGCTTTTTATCCTTAAAGTAAGGGGAATGTATACCCTTTGCCACAAAAAAAGGGAAATTTCTTCATTTTTGCCCCAAAATAAGAGGAATTTCTGCCTTTTTACCTCAATATAAGTGAAATTTCTGCCTTTTTACCCAAAAATAAACAAAATTTCTGTCTTTTTGCCCCAAAATAAAAGGAATTTTTGAATTATGCCCTGAAATAAGTGAAATTTCTGCAATTTTGCCTCAAAATAAAAGAAATTTCTGCCTTTTTGCCACAAAATAAAAGGAATTTCTGACTGTTTGCTCCCAAAAAAAGGAGATTTTCTGTCTTTTTACCCCAAAATAAGGAGAATTTCTGCCTTTTTGCCCGAAAATTATGAGAATTACTGAAATTTTGCTTCAAAATACGGGGAATTTATGCTTATTATCCAGAAAGTAAGGGGAATGTATATCTTTTGCCACAAAAAAGGGAAATTTCTTCATTTTTGCCGCAAAATAAAAGGAATTTCTGCCTTTTTAGCTCAAAATAAGTGAAATTTCTGCCTTTTTATCCAAAAATAAATAGAATTTCTGTATTTTGCCCCAAAATAAAAGGAATTTTTGAATTATGCCCTGAAATAAGTGAAATTTCTGCAATTTTGCCCCAAAATAAAAGAAATTTCTGCCTTTTTGCCACAAAATAAGGGGAATTTCTGTCCTTTTTCCCCAAAATAAGGGAAATTTCTGGTTTTTTGCCCCCATATAAGGGTAATTTTAGCCTTTGTACCACAATATAAAGAGAATTTCTGCATTTTTGCCACCAAATATTAAGAAATTCTGCATTTTTGCCCCAAAATAAGAAAAATTTCTGCCTTTTTTCCCTGAAATAAGTGAAATTTCTGCAATTTTGACCCAAAATATGGAAAATTTCTGCAATTTTGCCCCAAAATAAGTGAAATTTCTGGAATTTTGCCCCAAAATAAGAGAAAATTCTGAGTTTTGCACCAAAATAAGGAGAATTTCTGTCTTTTTGCCCCAACATATAGGGAATTTCTGCCTTTTTGCTTCACAATTAGGGGAATTTCTGCAATTTTGCTACAAAATACGGGGAACTTCTGCCTTTTTGCCCGAAAATAAGAGGAATGCATAACTTTTTGCCATAAAAGAGGAAAATTTCTTCATTTTTGCTCCAAAATAAGAAGAATTTCTGCTTTTTTGCCTCTAAATAAGTGGAATTTCTGTCTTTTTCCCCCAAAACAAAGGAAATTTCTGTCTTTTTTGCCCCAAAATAAGAAGAATTTCTGACTTATTACTCTGAAATAAGTGAAATTCTGCAATTTTGCCCCAAAATAAGGGAAATTTCTGCCTTTTTGCCCTGAAATATGTGAAATTTCTGCAATTTTACCCCAAAATAAGGTGAATTTCTGCCTTTTTGACCCAAAATAATGGGAATTTCTTCCTTTTTGCCCCAAAATAACAAAAATTTTTGTTTTTTTTCTCTGAAATAAGTTAAATTTTTGCAATTTTGCCTCAAATAAGTGAAATTTCTGCAATTTTGCCCCAAAATAAGTTAAATTCCTGCAATTTTGCCCCAAAATGAAGGAAATTTCTGGAATTTTGCCCTAAAATAAGGGGAATTTCTGATTTTTGCCCCAAAATAAAGGGAATGTCTTCCTTTCGCCCCAAAATTAGGGGAATTTCTGCAATTTTGCTCCAAAATACGGGGAATTTCTGCCTTTTTGCCCGAAAATAATGGGAATGCATACCTTTTTGCCATAAAAAGGGAAATTTCTTCATTTTTGCTCCAAAATAAAGGGAATTTCTGCCTTTTTGCCTCTAAATAAGTGGAATTTCTGTCTTATTCCCCCAAAACAAAGGGAATTTCTGTATTTTTTGCTCCAAAATAAGGGGAATTTCTGACTCATTACCCTGAAATAAGTGAAATTTCTGCAATTTTGCCCCCAAATAAAAGAATTTTCTGCATTTTTGCCCCCAAATAAGGAGAATTTTAGCCTTTTTACCTCAAAATAAGGGGAATTTCTGCATTTTTGCCACAAAATATTAGAAATTTCTGCCTTTTTGCCCCAAAATAAGGAAAAATTTCTGCCTTTTTTCCCAGAAATAAGTGAAATTTCTGCAATTTCGCCCCAAAATAAGTGAAATTTCTGCAATTTTGCCCCAAATTAAGGGAAATTTCTGGAATTTTGCCCCAAAATAAGGGGAATTTCTGAGTTTTGCCTCAAAATAAGGAGAATTTCTGTCTTTTTGCCCAAACATATAGGGAATTTCTGCATTTTTGCCCCACAATTAGGGGAATTTCTGCAATTTTGCTCCAAAATACGGGGAATTTCTGCTTTTGCCCGAAAATAAGAAGAATGCATACTTTTTTGCCTTAAAAAAAGAAATTTCTTTATTTTTGCTCCAAAATATGGGGAATTTCTGCTTTTTTGCCTCTAAATAAGTGGAATTTCTGTCTTTTTCCCCCAAAACAAAGGGAATTTCTGTCATTTTTGCCCCCAAATAAAGAAAATTTCTGTCTTATTACTCTGAAATAAGTGAAATTTCTGCAATTTTACCCCAATATAAGGGAAATTTCTGCCTTTTTGCCCCCAAATAAGGGGAATTTCAGTCTTTTTACCTCAAAATAAGGGGAATTTCTGAATTTTGGCACAAAATATTAGGAATTTCTGCCTTTTTGACCCAAAATAAGGAAAATTTCTGCTTTTTTCCTTGAAATGAGTGAAATTTCTGCAATTTTGCCCCAAAATAAGTGAAATTTCTGGAATTTTGCCCCAAAATAAGAGAAAATTCTGAGTTTTGTACCAAAATAAGGAGAATTTCTGTCTTTTTGCCCCAACATATAGGGAATTTCTGCCTTTTTACTTCACAATTAGTGGAATTTCTGCAATTTTGCTACAAAATACGGGGAACTTCTGCCTTTTTGCCCGAAAATAAGAGGAATGCATAACTTTTTGCCATAAAAGAGGAAAATTTCTTCATTTTTGCTCCAAAATAAGAAGAATTTCTGCTTTTTTTCCTCTAAATAAGTGGAATTTCTGTCTTTTTCCCCCAAACAAAGGGAATTTCTGTCTTTTTTGCCCCAAAATAAGAAGAATTTTTGACTTATTACTCTGAAATAAGTGAAATTCTGCAATTTTGTCCCAAAATAAGGGAAATTTCTGCCTTTTTGCCCTGAAATATGTGAAATTTCTGCAATTTTACCCCAAAATAAGGTGAATATCTGCTTTTTTGACCCAAAATAATGGGAATTTTTTCCTTTTTGCCCCAAAATAAGAAAAATTTTTTTCTCTTAAATAAGTGAAATTTTTTAAATTTTGCCCTAAAATATGGGAAATTTCTCCAATTTTTCCCCATAATAAGGGAAATTTCTGCAATTTTGCCCCAAAATAAAGAGAATTTCTCCTTTTTTTCCCAAAATAAAGGAAATTTCAGCCTTTTTACCTAAAAATAAGTAAAATTTCTGCAATTTTGCCTCAAATAAGTGAAATTTCTGCAATTTTGCCCCAAAATAAGTTAAATTCCTGCAATTTTGCCCCAAAATGAAGGAAATTTCTGGAATTTTGCCCTAAAATAACGGGAATTTCTGATTTTTGCCCCAAAATAAAGGGAATTTCTGCCTTTCGCCCCAAAATTAGAGGAATTTCTGCAATTTTGCTCCAAAATACGGGGAATTTCTGCCTTTTTGCCCGAAAATAATGGGAATGCATACCTTTTTGCCATAAAAAGGGAAATTTCTTCATTTTTGCTCCAAAATAAAGGGAATTTCTGCCTTTTTGCCTCTAAATAAGTGGAATTTCTATCTTATTCCCCCCAAACAAAGGGAATTTCTGTATTTTTTGCTCCAAAATAAGGGGAATTTCTGACTCATACCCTGAAATAAGTGAAATTTCTGCAATTTTGCCCCCAAATAAAAGAATTTTCTGCATTTTTGCCCCTAAATAAGGAGAATTTTAGCCTTTTTACCTCAAAATAAGGGGAATTTCTGCATTTTTGCCACAAAATATTAGAAATTTCTGCCTTTTTGCCCCAAAATAAGGAAAACTTTCTGCCTTTTTTCCCTGAAATAAGTGAAATTGCTGCAATTTCGCCCCAAAATAAGTGAAATTTCTGCAATTTTGCCCAAAAATCAGGGAAATTTCTGCCTTTTTGCCCTGAAATATGTGAAATTTCTGCAATTTTACCCCAAAATAAGGTGAATTTCTGTCTTTTTGACCCAAAATAATGGGAATTTCTTCCTTTTTGCCCCAAAATAAGAAAAATTTTTGTTTTTTTTCTAAGAAATAAGTGAAATTTTTGCAATTTTGCCCTAAAATATGGGAAATTTCTGCAATTTTTTCTCATAATAAGGGAAATTTCTGCAATTTTGCCCCAAAATAAAGAGAATTTCTCCTTTTTCCCCAAAATAAAGGAAATTTCAGCCTTTTTACCTGAAAATATGTAAAATTTCTGCAATTTTGCCTCAAATAAGTGAAATTTCGGCAAGTTTGCTCAAAATAAGATATATTCCTGCAATTTTGCCCCAAAATGAAGGAAATTTCTGGAATTTTTCCCTAAAATAAGGGGAATTTCTGATTTTTGCCCCAAAATAAAGGGAATATCTGCCTTTCGCCCCAAAATTAGGGGAATTTCTGCAATTTTGCTCCAAAATACGGGGAATTTCTGCCATTTTGCCCGAAAATAATGGGAATGCATACCTTTTTGCCATAAAACGGGAAATTTCTTCATTTTTGCTCCAAAATAAGGGGAATTTCTGCCTTTTTGCCTCTAAATAAGTGGAATTTCTGTATTATTCCCCCAAAACAAAGGGAATTTCTGTATTTTTTGCTCCAGAATAAGGGGAATTTCTGACTCATTACCCTGAAATAAGTGAAATTTCTGCAATTTTGCCCCCAAATTAAAGAATTTTCTGCATTTTTGCCCCCAAATAAGGAGAATTTCAGACTTTTTACCTCAAAATAAAGAGAATTTCTGCATTTTTGCCACAAAATATTAGAATTTTCTGCCTTTTTGCCCCAAAATAAGGAAAAATTTCTGCCTTTTTTCCCTGAAATGAGTGAAATTTCTGCAATTTCGCCCCAAAATAAGTGAAATTTCTGCAATATATCCCCAAAATAAGTGAAATTTCTGGAATTTTGCCCCAAAATAAGTGGAATTTCTGAGTTTTGCCTCAAAATAAGGAGAATTTCTGTCTTTTTGCCCCAACATATAGGGAATTTCTGCATTTTTGCCCCACAATTAGAGGAAATTCTGCAATTTTGCTCCAAAATACGGGGAATTTCTGCTTTTGCCTGAAAATAAGAAGAATGCATACCTTTTTGCTTTAAAAAAAAGAAATTTCTTTATTTTTGCTCCAAAATAAGAGGAATTTCTGCTTTTTTGCCTCTAAATAATTTTAATGTCTGTCTTTTTCCCCCAAAACAAAGGGATTTGCTGTCTTTTTTCCTCCAAAATAAAGAAAATTTCTGACTTATTACCCTGAAATAAGTGAAATTTCTGCAATTTTGCCCCAAAATAAGGGAAATTTCTCCCTTTTTGCCCTGAAATATGAGAAAATTCTGCCATTTTATCCCACAATAAGGTGAATTTCTGCATTTTTGCCCCAAAATAATGGGAATTTCTGCCTTTTCTCTCCAAAATAAGAAAAATTTTTGCTTTTTTTCTCTGAAATAAGTGAAATTTCTGCAATTTTGCCCGAAATTAAGGGAAATTTCGGCCTTTTTGCCCCCATATAAGGGGAACTTCAGCCTTTTTACCTCAAAATAAGGGGAATTTCTGCATTTTTGCCACAAAATATTAGAAATTTCTACCTTTTTGTCACAAAATAAGGAAATTTTTTGGCTTTTTTCACTGAAATAAATGAAATTTTTGCAATTTTGCCCTAAAATAAGTGGAATTTCTGAGTTTTGCCCCAAAATAAGGAGAATTTCTGTATTTTTGCCCTAACATATAGGAAATTTCTGCCTTTTTGCCCCACAATTAGGGGAATTTCTGCAATTTTGCTCCAAAATACGGGGAATTTCTGCCTTTTTGCCCGAAATTAAGGGGAATGCATAATTTTCGCCATAAAAAAGGGAAATTTCTTTATTTTTGCTCCAAAATAAGGGGAATTTCTGCCTTTTTGCCTCTAAATCAGTGGAATTTCTGTCTTTTTTCGCCAAAACAAAGAAAATTTCTGTTTTTTTTGCCCCAAAATAAGGGGAATTTCTGACTTATTACCCTAAAATAAGTGAATTTTCTGTAATTTTGCCCCAAAATAAGGGAAATTTCTGCCTTTTGCCCTGAAATATGTGAAATTTCTGCAATTTTACCCCAAAATAAGGTGAATTTCTGCCTTTTTTGCCCCAAAATAATGGGAATTTCTGCCGTTTTGCCCCAAAATACGAGAAATTTTTGCTTTTTTTCTCTGAAATAAGTGAAATTTCTGCAATTTTGCCCCAATGTAAAGGAAATTTCTGCAATTTTGCCCCAATGTAAAGGAAATTTCTGCAATTTTGCCCAAAAATATGGGGAATTTCTGACCTTTTGCTCCCGAAAAAAGGAGATTTTCTGCCTTTTTTCCATAAAATAAGGAGAATTTCTGCCTTTTTGCCCGAAAATTATGAGAATTTCTGCAATTTTGCTTCAAAATACGGGGAATTTCTGCTTTTTATCCTGAAAGTAAGGGGAATGTATACCTTTTGCCACAAAAAAGGGAAATTTCTTCATTTTTGCCCCAAAATAAGAGGAATTTCTGCCTTTTTACCTCAATATAAGTGAAATTTCTGCCTTTTTACCCAAAAATAAACAAAATTTCTGTCTTTTTGCCCCAAAATAAAAGGAATTTTTGAATTATGCCCTGAAATAAGTGAAATTTCTGCAATTTTACCCCAAAATAAGGTGAATTTCTGCCTTTTTTGCCCCAAAATAATGGGAATTTCTGCCGTTTTGCCCCAAAATACGAGAAATTTTTGCTTTTTTTCTCTGAAATAAGTGAAATTTCTGCAATTTTGCCCCAATGTAAAGGAAATTTCTGCAATTTTGCCCCAATGTAAAGGAAATTTCTGCAATTTTGCCCAAAAATATGGGGAATTTCTGACCTTTTGCTCCCGAAAAAAAGGAGATTTTCTGCCTTTTTTCCATAAAATAAGGAGAATTTCTGCCTTTTTGCCCGAAAATTATGAGAATTTCTGCAATTTTGCTTCAAAATACGGGGAATTTCTGCTTTTTATCCTGAAAGTAAGGGGAATGTATACCTTTTGCCACAAAAAAGGGAAATTTCTTCATTTTTGCCCCAAAATAAGAGGAATTTCTGCCTTTTTACCTCAATATAAGTGAAATTTCTGCCTTTTTACCCAAAAATAAACAAAATTTCTGTCTTTTTGCCCCAAAATAAAAGGAATTTTTGAATTATGCCCTGAAATAAGTGAAATTTCTGCAATTTTGCCTCAAAATAAAAGAAATTTCTGCCTTTTTGCCACAAAATAAAAGGAATTTCTGACTGTTTGCTCCCAAAGAAAGGAGATTTTCTGTCTTTTTACCCAAAAATAAGGAGAATTTCTGCCTTTTTGCCCGAAAATTATGAGAATTACTGAAATTTTGCTTCAAAATA
The DNA here is from genome assembly GCF_963924665.1 of Micromys minutus. Classification (NCBI taxonomy): domain Eukaryota; kingdom Metazoa; phylum Chordata; class Mammalia; order Rodentia; family Muridae; genus Micromys; species Micromys minutus. The sequence continues at coordinate 2,372,190 of NW_027667727.1, forward strand.
CGGGGAATTTTTGCTTATTATCCAGAAAGTAAGGGGAATGTATATCTTTTGCCACAAAAAAAGGGAAATTTCTTCATTTTTGCCGCAAAATAAGAGGAATTTCTGCCTTTTTACCTCAAAATAAGTGATATTTCTGCCTTTTTACCCAAAAATAAATAGAATTTCTGTATTTTGCCCCAAAATAAAAGGAATTTTTGAATTATGCTCTGAAATAAGTGAAATTTCTGCAATTTTGCCCCAAAATAAAAGAAATTTCTGCCTTTTTGCCACAAAATAAGGGGAATTTCTGGTTTTTTTTCCCCAAAATAAGGGAAATTCCTGGTTTTTTGCCCCCATATAAGGGGAATTTCAGCCTTTTTACCACAAAAGAAAGAAAATTTCTGCATTTCTGCCACCAAATATTAAGAAATTCTGCATGTTTGCCCCAAAATAAGAAAAATTTCTGCCTTTTTTCCCTGAAATAAGTGAAATTTCTGCAATTTTGCCCCAAAATATGGGAAATTTCTGCAATTTTGCCCCAATATAAGTGAAATTTCTGGAATTTTGCCCCAAAATAAGAGAAAATTCTGAGTTTTGCACCAAAATAAGGAGAATTTCTGTCTTTTTGCCCCAACATATAGGGAATTTCTGCCTTTTTGCTTCACAATTAGGGGAATTTCTGCAATTGTGCTACAAAATACGGGGAACTTCTGCTTTTTGCCCGAAAATAAGAGGAATGCATAACTTTTTGCTATAAAAGAGGAAAATTTCTTCATTTTTGCTCCAAAATAAGAAGAATTTCTGCTTTTTTGCCTCTAAATAAGTGGAATTTCTGTCTTTTTCCCCCAAAACAAAGGGAATTTCTGTCTTTTTTGCCCCAAAATAAGAAGAATTTCTGACTTATTACACTGAAATAAGTGAAATTCTGCAATTTTGTCCCAAAATAAGGGAAATTTCTGCCTTTTTGCCCTGAAATATGTGAAATTTCTGCAATTTTACCCCTAAATAAGGGAAATTTCTGCCTTTTTGCCCTGAAATATGTGAAATTTCTGCAATTTTACCCCAAAATAAGGTCAATATCTGGTTTTTTGCCCCAAAATAATGGGAATTTCTGCCTTTTTGCCCCAAAATAAGAAAAATTTTTGCCTTTTTTTCACTGAAATAAGTGAAAGTTTGGCAATTTTGCCCCAAAATTAGCAAAATTTCTGCCTTTTGTCTCTGAAATAAGTGAAATTTCTGCAATTTTGCCCCAAAATAAGTGAAATTTCTGCAATTTCGCCCCAAAATAAGTGAAATTTCTGCAATTTTGCCCCAAAATAAAGAAAATTTTTGGAATTTTGCCCCAAAATAAGTGGAATTTCTGAGTTTTGCCTCAAAATAAGGAGAATTTCTGTCTTTTTGCCCCAACATATGGGGAATTTCTGCATTTTTGCCCCACAATTAGGGGAATTTCTGCAATTTTGCTCCAAAATACGGGAAATTTCTGCTTTTGCCCGAAAATAAGAAGAATGCATACCTTTTTGCCTTAAAAAAATTTTCTTTATTTTTGCTCCAAAATAAGGGGAATTTCTGCTTTTTTGCCTCTAAATAAGTAGAATGTCTGTCTTTTTCCCCCAAAACAAAGGGATTTTCTGTCTTTTTTGCTCCAAAATAATGAAAATTTCTGACTTATTACCCTGAAATAAGTGAAATTTCTGCAATTTTGCCCCAAAATAAGGGAAATTTCTCTTTTTTTGCCCTGAAATATGAGAAAATTCTGCAATTTTACCACAAAATAAGGTGAATTTCTGCATTTTTGCCCCAAAATAATGGGAATTTCTGCCTTTTTTCCCCAAAATAAGAAAAATTTTTGCTTTTTTTCTCTGAAATAAGTAAAATTTCTGCAATTTTGCCCCAAATTAAGGGAAATTTCGGCCTTTTTTCCCCCATATAAGGGGAACTTCAGCCTTTTTACCTCAAAATAAGGGGAATTTCTGCATTTTTGCCACAAAATATTAGAAATTTCTACCTTTTTGTCACAAAATAAGGAAAATTTCTGCTTTTTTCCCTGAAATAAATGAAATTTCTGCAATTTTGCCCCAAAATAAGGGAAATTTTTGCAATTTCGCCCCAACATAAGTAGAATTTCTGAGTCTTGCCCCAAAATAATGAGAATTTCTGTCTGTTTGCCCCAACATATAGGGAATTTCTGCCTTTTTGCCCCACAATTAGGGGAATTTCTGCAATTTTGCTCCAAAATACGGGGAATTTTTGCCTTTTTGCCCCAACATATAGGGAATGAATGCTTTTTGCCCCACAAATAAGGGAATTTCTGCAATTTTGCTCCAAAATACGGGAAATTTCTGCATTTTTGCCCGAAAATAAGAAGAATGCATACCTTTTTGCCTTAAAAAAATTTCTTCATTTTTGCTCCAAAATAAGGGGAATTTCTGCTTTTTTGCCTCTAAATAAGTGGAATGTCTGTCTTTTTCTCCCAAAACAAAGAGATTTTCTGTCTTTTTTGCTCCAAAATAAGAAAAATTTCTGACTTATTACCCTGAAATAAGTGAAATTTCTGCAATTTTGCCCCAAAATAAGGGAAATTTCTGCAATTTGCCCCAAAATAAGGGAAATTTCTGCAATTTTGCTCCAAAATAAGGGAAATTTCTGCCTTTTTGCCGTGAAATATGTGACATTTATGTAATTTTACCCCAAAATAAGGTGAATTTCTGCTTTTTTTGCCTCAAAATAATGGGAATTTCTGCTTTTTTGCCCCAAAATAAAAAAAAAATTTTGGTTTTTTTCTCTGAAATAAGTGAAATTTCTGCAATTCTTCCCTAAAATAAGGGAAATTTCTGCAATTTTTCCCCATAATAAGAGAAATGTCTGCAATTTTGCCCCAAAATAAGGGTAATTTCTCCCTTATTGCCCCAAAATAAAGGAAATTTCAGGCTCTTTACCTGAAAATAAGTGAAATTTCTTCAATTTTGCCCGAAATAAGGGAAATTTCTGGAATTTTGCCCCAAAATAAGGTAACTTCCTGCAATTTTGCCCCAAAATAAAGGAATTTCCTTGAATTTTGCCCCAGAATAAGGGGAATTCCTGATTTTCGCCCCAAAATAAAGGGAATTTCTGCCTTTTGCCCCAAAATTAGAGGAATTTCTGCAATTTTGCTCCAATATACGGGGAATTTCTGCATTTTTGCCTGAAAATAATGGGAATGCATACCTTTTTGCCATAGAAAAGAAAAAATTCTTCATTTTTGCTCCAAAATAAGGGGAATTTCTGTCTTTTTGCCTCTAAATAAGTGGAATTTCTGTCTTTTTCTCCCAAAACATAGGGAATTTCTATCTTTTTTGCCCCAAAATAAGGGGAATTTCTGACTTATTACCCTGAAATAAGTGAAATTTCTGCAAATTTGCCCCAAAATAAGGGAAATGTCTGCAATTTTGCCCCAAAATAAGGGGAATTTCTGACTGTTTGGTCCCGAAAAAAGGAGATTTTCTGTTTCTGTGCCCCAATATAAGGAGAATTTCTGCCTTTTTGCCCGAAAATTATGAGAATTTCTGCAATTTTGCTTCAAAATATGGGGAATTTCTGCTTTTTATCCCGAAAGTAAGGGGAATGTATACCTTTTGCCACAAAAAAAGAAAAATTCTTTATTTTTGCCCCAAAATAAGTGGAATTTCTGCCTTTTTACCTCAAAATAAGTGAAATTTCTTCCTTTTTACCCAAAAATAAACGGAGTTTCTGTTATTTTGCCCCAAAATAAAAGGAATTTTTGAATTATGCCCTGAAACAAGTGAAATTTCTGCAATTTTGCCCCAAATTAAAAAATTTCTGCCTTTTTACCACAAAATAAGGGGAATTTCTGTCTTTTGCCCCAGAATAAAAGAAATTTCTGCCTTTTTGCCCCCAAATAAGAAGAATTTCAGCCTTTTTGACTCAAAATAAGGGGAATTTCTGCATTTTGTGACAAAATATTAAGAATTTCTGCATTTTTGCCCCAAAACAATGAAAATTTCTGCTTTTTTCCCTGAAATAAGTGAAATTTCTGCAATTTTGCCCCAAAATAAGTAAAATTTCTGCAATTTTGCCCAAAAATAAGGGAAATTTCTGGCATTTTGCCCCAAAATAAGGGGAAATTCTGAGTTTTGCCCCAAAATAAGGAGAATTTCTGTCTTTTTGCCCTAACATATAGGGAATTTCTGCCTCTTTGCCCTACAATTAGGGGAATTTCTGCAATATTGCTCCAAAATACGGTTAATTTCTGCCTTTTTGCCCGAAAATAAGTGGAATGCATACCTTTTTGCCATAAAAAAGGGAAATTTCTTCATTTTTACTCCAAAATAAAAGGAATTTCTGCTTTTTTGCCTCTAAAAAAGTGGAATTTCTGTCTTTTTCTCCCAAAACATAGGGAATTTCTGTCTTTTTTGCCCCAAAATAAGGAGAATTTCTGTCTTTCTGCTCCAACATGTAGGGAATTTTTGACTTTTTGCCCGAAAATAAGAGGAATGCATAACTTTTTGCCATAAAAGAGGAGAATTTCTTCATTTTTGCTCCAAAATAAGGGGAATTTCTGCCTTTTTGCCTCTTAATAAGTGGAATTTCTGTCTTTTTTTCCCAAATCAAAGGGAATTTCTGTCTTTTTTGCCCCAAAATAAGGGGAATTTCTGACTTATTACCCTGAAATAAGTGAAATTTCTGCAAATTTGCCCCGAAATAATGGAAATTTCTGCAATTTTGCCCCAAAATAAAGGGAATTTCTGACTGTTTGGTCCCGAAAAAAGGAGATTTTCTGTTTCTGTGCCCCAAAATAAGGAGAATTTCTGCCTTTTTGCCCGAAAATTATGAGAATTTCTGCAATTTTGCTTCAAAATATGGGGAATTTCTGCTTTTTATCCAGAAAGTAAGGGGAATGTATACCTTTTGCCACAAAAAAGAAAATTTCTTCATTTTTGCCCCAAAATAAGAGGAATTTCTGCCTTTTTACCTCTAAATAATTGAAATTTCTTCCTTTTTACCCAAAAATAAACGGAATTTCTGTCTTTTTGCCCCAAAATAAAAGGAATTTTTGAATTATGCCCTGAAATAAGTGAAATTTCTGCAATTTTGCCCCAAAATAAAAAAAAATTCTGCCTTTTTGCCACAAAATAAGGGGAATTTGTGTCTTTTGCCCCAGAATAAAAGAAATTTCTGCCTTTTTGCCCCCAAATAAGGGGAATTTCAGCCTTTTTGACTCAAAATAAGGGGAGTTTCTGCATTTTTGCCACAAAATATTAAGAATTTCTGCATTTTTTCCCCAAAATAATGAAAATTTCTGCTTTTTTCCCTGAAATAAGTGAAATTTCTGCAATTTTGCCCCAAAATAAGTGAAATTTCTCCAATTTTGCCGCAAAATAAGGGAAATTTCTGGAATTTTGCCCCAAAATAAGGGGAAATTCTGAGTTTTGCCCCAAAATAAGGAGAATTTCTGTCTTTCTGCCCCAACATATAGAGAATTTCTTTTTTTTTGCTTCACAATTAGGGGAATTTCTGCAATTTTGCTCCAAAATACAGGGAATTTCTGCCTTTTTGCCCGAAAATAAGGGGAATGCATAACTTTTTGCCATAAAAGAGGAAAATTTCTTCATTTTTACTCCAAAATAAGGGGAATTTCTGCCTTTTTGCCTCTAAATAAGTGGAATTTCTGTCTATTTTTCCCAAAACAAAGAAAATTTCTGTCTTTTTTGCTTCAAAATAAGGGGAATATTTGACTTATTACCATGAAATAAGTGAAATTTTTGCAATTTTGCCCCTAAATAAGGGAAATTTCTGCCTTTTGCCCTGAAATATGTGAAATTTCTGCAATTTTACCCCAAAATAAGGTCAATATCTGCATTTTTTCCCCAAAATAATGGAAATTTCTGACTTTTTGCCCCAAAATAAGAAAAATTTTTGCATTTTTTCTCTGAAATAAGTGAAATTTTGGAAATTTTGCCCCAAAATTAGCGAAATTTCTGTCTTTTGTCCCTGAAATTAGTGAAATTTCTGCAATTTTGCCCCAAAATAAGTGAAATTTCTGCAATTTTGCCCCAGAATATGGGAAATTTTTGGAATTTTGCCCCAAAATAAGTGGAATTTCTGAGTTTTGCCAAAAAATAAGGATAATTTCTGTCTTTTTGCCCCAACATATAGATAATTTCTGCCTTTTTGCCCCACAATTAGGGGAATTTCGGCAATTTTGCTTCAAAATACGGGGAATTTCTGCCTTTTTGCCCGAAAATAAGAGGAATGCATAACTTTTTGCCATAATAAGAGAAATTTCTTCATTTTTGGTCCAAAATAAGGGGAATTTCTGCCTTTTTGCCTCTAAATAATTGGAATTTCTGTCTTTTTCCCCCAAAACAATGGAAATTTCTGTCTTTTTTACCACAAAATAAGGGAAATTTCTTACTTATTACCATAAAATAAGTGAAATTTCTGCAATTTTGCCCCAAAATAAGGAAAATTTCTGCCATTTTGCCCTGAAATATGTGAAATTTCTGCAATTTTACTCCAAAATAAGGTGAATTTCTGCCTTTTTGCCTTAAAATAATGGGAATTTCTGCAGTTTTGCCCCAAAATAAGAAAAATTTTTGCTTTTTTTATCTGAAATAAGTGAAATTTCTGCAATTTTGCCCTAAAATAAGGGAAATTTCTGCAATTTTTCCCCATAATAAGAAAAATGTCTGCAACTTTACCCCAAAATAAGGGGAATTTCTTCATTTTTGCCCCAAAATAAAGGAAATTTCAGGCTCTTTATCTGAAAATAAGTGAAATTTCTTCAATTTTGCCCCAAATAAGGGAAATTTCTGAAATTTTGCTCAAAATGAGGTAAATTCCTGCAATTTTGCCCCAAAATAAAGGAATTTTCTTGAATTTTGCCGCAGAATAAGGTGAATTTCTGATTTTTGCCCCAAAATAAAGGGAATTTCTGCTTTTGCCCCAAAATTAGGGGAATTTCTGCAATTTTGCTCCAATATACGGAGAATTTCTGCATTTTTGCGCGAAAATAATAGGAATGCATAACTTTTTGCCATAAAAAAGTGAAATTTCTTAATTTTTGTCCAAAATAAAGAGAATTTCTGCCTTCTTTCCTCTAAATAAGTGGAATTTCTGTCTTTTTCTCCCAAAACAAAGGGGATTTCTGTCTTTTTTGCCCCAAAATAAGGGGAATTTCTGCCTTTTTTCCCTGAAATAAGTGAAATTTCTGCAATTTTGCCCCAAAATAAGGGAAATTTCTGGAATTTTGCCCCAAAATAAAGGGAATTTCTGTCTTTTTGCCCCAACATATAGGGAATTTCTGACTTTTTGCCCGAAAATATGAGGAATGCATAACTTTTTGCCATAAAAGAGGAAAATTTCTTCTTTTTTGCTCCAAAATAAGGGGAATTTCTGCCTTTGTGCTTCTAAATAAGTGTAATTTCTGTCTTTTTTTCCCAAAACAAAGGGAATTTCTGTCTTTTTTGCCCCAAAATAAGAGGAATTTCTGACTTATTACCCTGAAATAAGTGAAATTTCTGCAATTTTGCCCCAAAATAAGGGAAATTTCTGCCTTTTTGCCCCCAAATATGGGGAATTATAAAACTTTTTACCTCAAAATAAGGGGAATTTCTGCATTTTTGCCACAAAATATTAGAAATTTCTGTACTTTTGCCCCAAAATAATAAAAATTTCTGCCTTTTTTCCATGAAATAAGTGAAATTTCTGCAATTTTGCCATAATATAAGTGATATTTCTGCAATTTTGCCCCAAAATAAGAGAAAATTCTGGAATTTTGCCCCAAAATAAGGGGAATTTCTGACTTTTGCCCCAAAATAAGGAGAATTTCTGTCTTTCTGCTCCAACATATAGGGAATTTTTGACTTTTTGCCCGAAAATAAGAGGAATGCATAACTTTTTGCCATAAAAGAGGAGAATTTCTTCATTTTTGCTCCAAAATAAGGGGAATTTCTGCATTTTTGCCTCTTAATAAGTGGAATTTCTGTCTTTTTTTCCCAAATCAAAGGGAATTTCTGTCTTTTTTGCCCCAAAATAAGGGGAATTTCTGACTTATTACCCTGAAATAAGTGAAATTTCTGCAAATTTGCCCCGAAATAATGGAAATTTCTGCAATTTTGCCCCAAAATAAGGGGAATTTCTGACTGTTTGGTCCCGAAAAAAGGAGATTTTCTGTTTCTGTGCCCCAAAATAAGGAGAATTTCTGCCTTTTTGCCCGAAAATTATGAGAATTTCTGCAATTTTGCTTCAAAATATGGGGAATTTCTGCTTTTTATCCCGAAAGTAAGGGGAATGTATACCTTTTGCCACAAAAAAAGAAAATTTCTTCATTTTTGCCCCAAAATAAGAGGAATTTCTGCCTTTTTACCTCTAAATAAGTGAAATTTCTTCCTTTTTACCCAAAAATAAACGGAATTTCTGTCTTTTTGCCCCAAAATAAAAGGAATTTTTGAATTATGCCCTGAAATAAGTGAAATTTCTGCAATTTTGCCCCAAAATAAAAGAAATTTCTGCCTTTTTGCCACAAAATAAGGGGAATTTCTGTCTTTTTGCCCCAAAATAAGGGAAATTTCTGTTTTTTTGCCCCCATATAAGGGGAACTTCAGCCTTTTTACCTCAAAAGAAAGAGAATTTCTGCATTTTTGCCACCAAATATTAAGAATTTCTGCATTTTTGCCCCAAAATAATGAAAATTTCTGCTCTTTTCCCTGAAATAAGTGAAATTTCTGCAATTTTACCCCAAAATACGTGAAATTTCTGCAATTTTGCCCCAAAATAAGGGAAATTTCTGGAATTTTGCCCCAAAATAAGGGGAAATTCTGAGTTTTGCCCCAAAATAAGGAGAATTTCTGTCTTTCTGCCCCAACATATAGAGATTTTCTTTTTTTTTGCCCCACAATTAGGGGAATTTCTGCAATTTTGCTCCAAAATACAGGGAATTTCTGCCTTTTTGCCCGAAAATAAGGGGAATGCATAACTTTTGGCCATAAAAGAGGAAAATTTCTTCATTTTTGCTCCAAAATAAAGGGAATTTCTGCCTTTTTGCCTCTAAATAAGTGGAATTTCTGTCTATTTTTCCCAAAACAAAGAGAATTTCTGTATTTTTTGCCCCAAAATAAGGGGAATTTCTGAATTATTACCCTGAAATAAGTGAAATTTCTGCAATTTTGCCCCTAAATAAGGGAAATTTCTGCCTTTTTGCCCTGAAATATGTGAAATTTCTGCAATTTTACCCCAAAATAAGGTCAATATCTGACTTTTTGCCCCAAAATAATGGAAATTTCTGCCTTTTTGCCCCAAAATAAGAAAAATTTTTGCATTTTTTTCTCTGAAATAAGTGAAATTTTGGCAATTTTGCCCCAATATTAGCGAAATTTCTGTCTTTTGTCCCTGAAATTAGTGAAATTTCTCCAATTTTGCCATAAAATAAGTGATTTTTCGGCAATTTTGCCCCAAAATAAGGGAAATTTTTGGAATTTTGCCCCAAAATAAGTGGAATTTCTGAGTTTTGCCAAAAAATAAGGAGAATTTCTGTTTTTTGCCCCAACATATAGATATTTTCTGCCTTTTTGCCCCACAATTAGGGGAATTTCTGCAATTTTGCTCCAAAATACGGGGAATTTCTGCCTTTTTGCCCGAAAATAAGGGGAATGCATAACTTTTTGCCATAATAAGGGAAATTTCTTCATTTTTGCTCCAAAATAAGGGGAATTTCTGCCTTTTTGCCTCTAAATAAGTGGAATTTCTGTCTTTTTCCCCTAAAACAATGGAAATTTCTGTCATTTTCACCACAAAATAAGGCAAATTTCTTACTTATTACCCTAAAATAAGTGAAATTTCTGCAATTTTGCCCAAAAATAAGGGAAATTTCTGCAATTTTGCCCTGAAATATGTGAAATTTCTGCAATTTTACTCCAAAATAAGGTGAATTTCTGCATTTTTGCCTTAAAATAATGGGAATTTCTGCCCTTTTTCCCCAAAATAAGAAAAATTTTTGCGTTTTTTATCTGAAATAAGTGAAATTTCTGCAATTTTGCCCTAAAATAAGGGAAATTTCTGCAATTTTTCCCCATAATAAGAAAAATGTCTGCAACTTTACCCCAAAATAAGGGGAATTTCTTCTTTTTTGCCCCAAAATAAAGGAAATTTCAGGCTCTTTATCTGAAAATAAGTGAAATTTCTTCAATTTTGCCCCAAATAAGGGAAATTTCTGAAATTTTGCTCAAAATGAGGTAAATTCCTGCAATTTTGACCCAAAATAAAGGAATTTTCTTGAATTTTGCCCCAGAATAAGGAGAATTTCTGATTTTTGCCCCAAAATAAAGGGAATTTCTGCTTTTGCCCCAAAATTAGGGGAATTTCTGCAATTTTGCTCCAATATACAGAGAATTTCTGCATTTTTGCCTGAAAATAATGGGAATGCATAACTTTTTGCCATAAAAAGTGAAATTTCTTAATTTTTGTCCAAAAAAGGGAATTTCTGCCTTCTTGCCTCTAAATAAGTGGAATTTCTGTCTTTTTCTCCAAAAACAAAGGGGATTTCTGTCTTTTTGCCCCAAAATAAGGGGAATTTCTGACTTATTACCCTGAAATAAGTGAAATTTCTGCAAATTTGCCCCAAAATAAGGGGAATTTCTGACTGTTTGCTCCCGAAAAAAAAGGAGATTTTCTGTTTCTGTGCTCCTAAATAAGGAGAATTTATGACTTTTTGCCCGAAAATTATGAGAATTTCTGCAATTTTGCTTCAAAATATGGGAAATTTCTGTTTTTATCCCGAAAGTAAGGGGAATGTATACCTTTTGCCACAAAAAAAGAAAATTTCTTCATGTTTGCCCCAAAATAAGAGGAATTTCTGCCTTTTTACCTCAAAATAAGTGAAATTTCTTACTTTTTACCCAAAAATAAATGGAATTTCTGTCTTTTTGCCCCAAAATAAAAGGAATTTTTGAATTATGCCCTGAAATAAGTGAAATTTCTGCAATTTTGCCCCAAAATAAAAGAAATTTCTGCCTTTTTGCCACAAAATAAGGGGAATTTCTGTCTTTTTGCCCCAAAATAAGAGAAATATATGCCTTTTTGCCCCCAAATAAAGGGAATTTCAGCCTTTTTCCCTCAAAATAAGGGGAATTTCTGCATTTTTGCCACAAAATATAAAGAATTTCTGCATTTTTGCCCCAAAATAAGGAAAATTTCTGCCTTTTTTCCCTGAAATAAGTGAAATTTCTGCAATTTTGCCTCAAAATAAGTGAAATTTCTGCAATTTTCCCCCAAAATAAGGGAAATTTCTGGAATTTTGCCCCAAAATAAAGGGAATATCTGAATTTTGCCCCAAAATAAGGAGAATTTCTGTCTTTTTGCCCCAACATATAGGGAATTTCTGACTTTTGGCCCAAAAATATGAGGAATGCATAACTTTTTGCCATAAAAGAGGAAAATTTCTTCATTTTTGCTCCAAAATAAGGGGAATTTCTGCCTTTTTGCTTCTAAATAAGTGTAATTTCTGTCTTTTTTTTTCCCAAAACAAAGGGAATTTCTGTCTTTTTTGCCCCAAAATAAGAGGAATTTCTGACTTATTACCCTGAAATAAGTGAAATTTCTGCAATTTTGCCCCAAAATAAGGGAAATTTCTGCAATTTTGCCCCAAAATAAGGGAAATTTCTGCCTTTTTGCCCCCAAATAAGGGGAATTATAAAACTTTTTACCTCAAAATAAGGGGAATTTCTGCATTTTTGCCACAAAATATTAGAAATTTCTGTATTTTTGCCCCAAAATAATAAAAATTTCTGCCTTTTTTCCACGAAATAAGTTAAATTTCTGCAATTTTGCCATAAAATAAGTGATATTTCTGCAATTTTGCCCCAAAATAAGAGAAAATTCTGGAATTTTGCCCCAAAATAAGGGGAATTTCTGACTTTTGCCCCAAAATAAGGAGAATTTCTGTCTTTCTGCTCCAACATATAGGGAATTTTTGACTTTTTGCCCGAAAATAAGAGGAATGCATAACTTTTTGCCATAAAAGAGGAGAATTTCTTCATTTTTGCTCCAAAATAAGGGGAATTTCTGCATTTTTGCCTCTTAATAAGTGGAATTTCTGTCTTTTTTTCCCAAATCAAAGGGAATTTCTGTCTTTTTTGCCCCAAAATAAGGGGAATTTCTGACTTATTACCCTGAAATAAGTGAAATTTCTGCAAATTTGCCCCGAAATAATAGAAATTTCTGCAATTTTGCCCCAAAATAAGGGGAATTTCTGACTGTTTGGTCCCGAAAAAAGGAGATTTTCTGTTTCTGTGCCCCAAAATAAGGAGAATTTCTGCCTTTTTGCCCGAAAATTATGAGAATTTCTGCAATTTTGCTTCAAAATATGGGGAATTTCTGCTTTTTATCCCGAAAGTAAGGGGAATGTATACCTTTTGCCACAAAAAAGAAAATTTCTTCATTTTTGCCCCAAAATAAGAGGAATTTCTGCCTTTTTACCTCTAAATAATTGAAATTTCTTACTTTTTACCCAAAAATAAACGGAATTTCTGTCTTTTTGCCCCAAAATAAAAGGAATTTTTGAATTATGCCCTGAAATAAGTGAAATTTCTGCAATTTTGCCCCAAAATAAAAAAAAAATTCTGCCTTTTTGCCACAAAATAAGGGGAATTTGTGTCTTTTGCCCCAGAATAAAAGAAATTTCTGCCTTTTTGCCCCCAAATAAGGGGAATTTCAGCCTTTTTGACTCAAAATAAGGGGAGTTTCTGCATTTTTGCCACAAAATATTAAGAATTTCTGCATTTTTTCCCCAAAATAATGAAAATTTCTGCTTTTTTCCCTGAAATAAGTGAAATTTCTGCAATTTTGCCCCAAAATAAGTGAAATTTCTCCAATTTTGCCGCAAAATAAGGGAAATTTCTGGAATTTTGCCCCAAAATAAGGGGAAATTCTGAGTTTTGCCCCAAAATAAGGAGAATTTCTGTCTTTCTGCCCCAACATATAGAGAATTTCTTTTTTTTTGCTTCACAATTAGGGGAATTTCTGCAATTTTGCTCCAAAATACAGGGAATTTCTGCCTTTTTGCCCGAAAATAAGGGGAATGCATAACTTTTTGCCATAAAAGAGGAAAATTTCTTCATTTTTACTCCAAAATAAGGGGAATTTCTGCCTTTTTGCCTCTAAATAAGTGGAATTTCTGTCTATTTTTCCCAAAACAAAGAGAATTTCTGTCTTTTTTGCCCCAAAATAAGGGGAATATTTGACTTATTACCATGAAATAAGTGAAATTTCTGCAATTTTGCCCCTAAATAAGGGAAATTTCTGCCTTTTTGCCCTGAAATATGTGAAATTTCTGCAATTTTACCCCAAAATAAGGTCAATATCTGCCTTTTTTCCCCAAAATAATGGAAATTTCTGACTTTTTGCCCCAAAATAAGAAAAATTTTTGCATTTTTTCTCTGAAATAAGTGAAATTTTGGAAATTTTGCCCCAAAATTAGCGAAATTTCTCTCTTTTGTCCCTGAAATTAGTGAAATTTCTGCAATTTTGCCCCAAAATAAGTGAAATTTCTGCAATTTTGCCCCAAAATATGGGAAATTTTTGGAATTTTGCCCCAAAATAAGTGGAATTTCTGAGTTTTGCCAAAAAATAAGGAGAATTTCTGTCTTTTTGCCCCAACATATAGATAATTTCTGCCTTTTTGCCCCACAATTAGGGGAATTTCGGCAATTTTGCTTCAAAATACGGGGAATTTCTGCCTTTTTGCCCGAAAATAAGAGGAATGCATAACTTTTTGCCATAATAAGAGAAATTTCTTCATTTTTGGTCCAAAATAAGGGGAATTTCTGCCTTTTTGCCTCTAAATAAGTGGAATTTCTGTCTTTTTCCCCCAAAACAATGGAAATTTCTGTCTTTTTTACCACAAAATAAGGGAAATTTCTTACTTATTACCACAAAATAAGTGAAATTTCTGCAATTTTGCCCCAAAATAAGGAAAATTTCTGCCATTTTGCCCTGAAATATGTGAAATTTCTGCAATTTTACTCCAAAATAAGGTGAATTTCTGCCTTTTTGCCTTAAAATAATGGGAATTTCTGCCGTTTTGCCCCAAAATAAGAAAAATTTTTGCTTTTTTTATCTGAAATAAGTGAAATTTCTGCAATTTTGCCCTAAAATAAGGGAAATTTCTGCAATTTTTCCCCATAATAAGAAAAATGTCTGCAACTTTACCCCAAAATAAGGGGAATTTCTTCATTTTTGCCCCAAAATAAAGGAAATTTCAGGCTCTTTATCTGAAAATAAGTGAAATTTCTTCAATTTTGCCCCAAATAAGGGAAATTTCTGAAATTTTGCTCAAAATGAGGTAAATTCCTGCAATTTTGCCCCAAAATAAAGGAATTTTCTTGAATTTTGCCGCAGAATAAGGTGAATTTCTGATTTTTGCCCCAAAATAAAGGGAATTTCTGCTTTTGCCCCAAAATTAGGGGAATTTCTGCAATTTTGCTCCAATATACGGAGAATTTCTGCATTTTTGCCCGAAAATAATGGGAATGCATAACTTTTTGCCATAAAAAAGTGAAATTTCTTAATTTTTGTCCAAAATAAAGAGAATTTCTGCCTTCTTTCCTCTAAATAAGTGGAATTTCTGTCTTTTTCTCCCAAAACAAAGGGGATTTCTGTCTTTTTTGCCCCAAAATAAGGGGAATTTCTGCCTTTTTGCCCCAAAATAAGAAAAATTTTTGCATTTTTTTCTCTGAAATAAGTGAAATTTTGGCAATTTTGCCCCAATATTAGCGAAATTTCTGTCTTTTGTCCCTGAAATTAGTGAAATTTCTCCAATTTTGCCATAAAATAAGTGATTTTTCGGCAATTTTGCCCCAAAATAAGGGAAATTTTTGGAATTTTGCCCCAAAATAAGTGGAATTTCTGAGTTTTGGCAAAAAATAAGGAGAATTTCTGTTTTTTGCCCCAACATATAGATAATTTCTGCCTTTTTGCCCCACAATTAGGGGAATTTCTGCAATTTTGCTCCAAAATACGGGGAATTTCTGCCTTTTTGCCCGAAAATAAGGGGAATGCATAACTTTTTGCCATAATTAGGGAAATTTCTTCATTTTTGCTCCAAAATAAGGGGAATTTCTGCCTTTTTGCCTCTAAATAAGTGGAATTTCTGTCTTTTTCCCCCAAAACAATGGAAATTTCTGTCATTTTTACCACAAAATAAGGCAAATTTCTTACTTATTACCCTAAAATAAGTGAAATTTCTGCAATTTTGCCCCAAAATAAGGGAAATTTCTGCAATTTTGCCCTGAAATATGTGAAATTTCTGCAATTTTACTCCAAAATAAGGTGAATTTCTGCATTTTTGCCTTAAAATAATGGGAATTTCTGCCCTTTTTCCCCAAAATAAGAAAAATTTTTGCGTTTTTTATCTGAAATAAGTGAAATTTCTGCAATTTTGCCCTAAAATAAGGGAAATTTCTGCAATTTTTCCCCATAATAAGAAAAATGTCTGCAACTTTACCCCAAAATAAGGGGAATTTCTTTTTTTTGCCCCAAAATAAAGGAAATTTCAGGCTCTTTATCTGAAAATAAGTGAAATTTCTTCAATTTTGCCCCAAATAAGGGAAATTTCTGAAATTTTGCTCAAAATGAGGTAAATTCCTGCAATTTTGCCCCAAAATAAAGGAATTTTCTTGAATTTTGCCCCAGAATAAGGAGAATTTCTGATTTTTGCCCCAAAATAAAGGGAATTTCTGCTTTTGCCCCAAAATTAGGGGAATTTCTGCAATTTTGCTCCAATATACAGAGAATTTCTGCATTTTTGCCTGAAAATAATGGGAATGCATAACTTTTTGCCATAAAAAGTGAAATTTCTTAATTTTTGTCCAAAATAAAGGGAATTTCTGCCTTCTTGCCTCTAAATAAGTGGAATTTCTGTCTTTTTCTCCAAAAACAAAGGGGATTTCTGTCTTTTTGCCCCAAAATAAGGGGAATTTCTGACTTATTACCCTGAAATAAGTGAAATTTCTGCAAATTTGCCCCAAAATAAGGGGAATTTCTGACTGTTTGCTCCCGAAAAAAAAGGAGATTTTCTGTTTCTGTGCTCCTAAATAAGGAGAATTTATGCCTTTTTGCCCGAAAATTATGAGAATTTCTGCAATTTTGCTTCAAAATATGGGAAATTTCTGTTTTTATCCCGAAAGTAAGGGGAATGTATACCTTTTGCCACAAAAAAAGAAAATTTCTTCATGTTTGCCCCAAAATAAGAGGAATTTCTGCCTTTTTACCTCAAAATAAGTGAAATTTCTTACTTTTTACCCAAAAATAAATGGAATTTCTGTCTTTTTGCCCCAAAATAAAAGGAATTTTTGAATTATGCCCTGAAATAAGTGAAATTTCTGCAATTTTGCCCCAAAATAAAAGAAATTTCTGCCTTTTTGCCACAAAATAAGGGGAATTTCTGTCTTTTTGCCCCAAAATAAGAGAAATATATGCCTTTTTGCCCCCAAATAAAGGGAATTTCAGCCTTTTCCCTAAAAATAAGGGGAATTTCTGCATTTTTGCCACAAAATATAAAGAATTTCTGCATTTTTGCCCCAAAATAAGGAAAATTTCTGCCTTTTTTCCCTGAAATAAGTGAAATTTCTGCAATTTTGCCCCAAAATAAGTGAAATTTCTGCAATTTTCCCCCAAAATAAGGGAAATTTCTGGAATTTTGCCGCAAAATAAAGGGAATATCTGAATTTTGCCCCAAAATAAGGAGAATTTCTGTCTTTTTGCCCCAACATATAGGGAATTTCTGACTTTTGGCCCAAAAATATGAGGAATGCATAACTTTTTGCCATAAAAGAGGAAAATTTCTTCATTTTTGCTCCAAAATAAGGGGAATTTCTGCCTTTTTGCTTCTAAATAAGTGTAATTTCTGTCTTTTTTTTCCCAAAACAAAGGGAATTTCTGTCTTTTTTGCCCCAAAATAAGAGGAATTTCTGACTTATTACCCTGAAATAAGTGAAATTTCTGCAATTTTGCCCCAAAATAAGGGAAATTTCTGCAATTTTGCCCCAAAATAAGGGAAATTTCTGCCTTTTTGCCCCCAAATAAGGGGAATTATAAAACTTTTTACCTCAAAATAAGGGGAATTTCTGCATTTTTGCCACAAAATATTAGAAATTTCTGTACTTTTGCCCCAAAATAATAAAAATTTCTGCCTTTTTTCCATGAAATAAGTGAAATTTCTGCAATTTTGCCATAAAATAAGTGATATTTCTGCAATTTTGCCCCAAAATAAGAGAAAATTCTGGAATTTTGCCCCAAAATAAGGGGAATTTCTGACTTTTGCCCCAAAATAAGGAGAATTTCTGTCTTTCTGCTCCAACATATAGGGAATTTTTGACTTTTTGCCCGAAAATAAGAGGAATGCATAACTTTTTGCCATAAAAGAGGAGAATTTCTTCATTTTTGCTCCAAAATAAGGGGAATTTCTGCCTTTTTGCCTCTTAATAAGTGGAATTTCTGTCTTTTTTTCCCAAATCAAAGGGAATTTCTGTCTTTTTTGCCCCAAAATAAGGGGAATTTCTGACTTATTACCCCGAAATAAGTGAAATTTCTGCAAATTTGCCCCGAAATAATTGAAATTTCTGCAATTTTGCCCCAAAATAAGGGGAATTTCTGACTGTTTGGTCCCGAAAAAAGGAGATTTTCTGTTTCTGTGCCCCAAAATAAGGAGAATTTCTGACTTTTTGCCCGAAAATTATGAGAATTTCTGCAATTTTGCTTCAAAATATGGGGAATTTCTGCTTTTTATCCCGAAAGTAAGGGGAATGTATACCTTTTGCCACAAAAAAGAAAATTTCTTCATTTTTGCCCCAAAATAAGAGGAATTTCTGCCTTTTTACCTCTAAATAATTGAAATTTCTTCCTTTTTACCCAAAAATAAACGGAATTTCTGTCTTTTTGCCCCAAAATAAAAGGAATTTTTGAATTATGCCCTTAAATAAGTGAAATTTCTGCAATTTTGCCCCAAAATAAAAAAAAATTCTGCCTTTTTGCCACAAAATAAGGGGAATTTGTGTCTTTTGCCCCAGAATAAAAGAAATTTCTGCCTTTTTGCCCCCAAATAAGGGGAATTTCAGCCTTTTTGACTCAAAATAAGGGGAGTTTCTGCATTTTTGCCACAAAATATTAAGAATTTCTGCATTTTTTCTCCAAAATAATGAAAATTTTTGCTTTTTTCCCTGAAATAAGTGAAATTTCTGCAATTTTGCCCCAAAATAAGTGAAATTTCTCCAATTTTGCCGCAAAATAAGGGAAATTTCTGGAATTTTGCCCCAAAATAAGGGGAAATTCTGAGTTTTGCCCCAAAATAAGGAGAATTTCTGTCTTTCTGCCCCAACATATAGAGAATTTCTTTTTTTTTGCTTCACAATTAGGGGAATTTCTGCAATTTTGCTCCAAAATACAGGGAATTTCTGCCTTTTTGCCCGAAAATAAGGGGAATGCATAACTTTTTGCCATAAAAGAGGAAAATTTCTTCATTTTTACTCCAAAATAAGGGGAATTTCTGCCTTTTTGCCTCTAAATAAGTGGAATTTCTGTCTATTTTTCCCAAAACAAAGAGAATTTCTGTCTTTTTTGCCCCAAAATAAGAGGAATATTTGACTTATTACCATGAAATAAGTGAAATTTCTGCAATTTTGCCCCTAAATAAGGGAAATTTCTGCCTTTTTGCCCTGAAATATGTGAAATTTCTGCAATTTTACCCCAAAATAAGGTCAATATCTGCCTTTTTTCCCCAAAATAATGGAAATTTCTGACTTTTTGCCCCAAAATAAGAAAAATTTTTGCATTTTTTCTCTGAAATAAGTGAAATTTTGGAAATTTTGCCCCAAAATTAGCGAAATTTCTGTCTTTTGTCCCTGAAATTAGTGAAATTTCTGCAATTTTGCCCCAAAATAAGTGAAATTTCTGCAATTTTGCCCCAAAATATGGGAAATTTTTGGAATTTTGCCCCAAAATAAGTGGAATTTCTGAGTTTTGCCAAAAAATAAGGAGAATTTCTGTCTTTTTGCCCCAACATATAGATAATTTCTGCCTTTTTGCCCCACAATTAGGGGAATTTCGGCAATTTTGCTTCAAAATACGGGGAATTTCTGCCTTTTTGCCCGAAAATAAGAGGAATGCATAACTTTTTGCCATAATAAGAGAAATTTCTTCATTTTTGGTCCAAAATAAGGGGAATTTCTGCCTTTTTGCCTCTAAATAAGTGGAATTTCTGTCTTTTTCCCCCAAAACAATGGAAATTTCTGTCTTTTTTACCACAAAATAAGGGAAATTTCTTACTTATTACCATAAAATAAGTGAAATTTCTGCAATTTTGCCCCAAAATAAGGAAAATTTCTGCCATTTTGCCCTGAAATATGTGAAATTTCTGCAATTTTACTCCAAAATAAGGTGAATTTCTGCCTTTTTGCCTTAAAATAATGGGAATTTCTGCCGTTTTGCCCCAAAATAAGAAAAATTTTTGCGTTTTTTATCTGAAATAAGTGAAATTTCTGCAATTTTGCCCTAAAATAAGGGAAATTTCTGCAATTTTTCCCCATAATAAGAAAAATGTCTGCAACTTTACCCCAAAATAAGGGGAATTTCTTCATTTTTGCCCCAAAATAAAGGAAATTTCAGGTTTCTTTATCTGAAAATAAGTGAAATTTCTTCAATTTTGCCCCAAATAAGGGAAATTTCTGAAATTTTGCTCAAAATGAGGTAAATTCCTGCAATTTTGCCCCAAAATAAAGGAATTTTCTTGAATTTTGCCGCAGAATAAGGTGAATTTCTGATTTTTGCCCCAAAATAAAGGGAATTTCTGCTTTTGCTCCAAAATTAGGGGAATTTCTGCAATTTTGCTCCAATATACGGAGAATTTCTGCATTTTTGCCCGAAAATAATGGGAATGCATAACTTTTTGCCATAAAAAAGTGAAATTTCTTAATTTTTGTCCAAAATAAAGAGAATTTCTGCCTTCTTGCCTTTAAATAAGTGGAATTTCTGTCTTTTTCTCCCAAAACAAAGGGGATTTCTGTCTTTTTTGCCCCAAAATAAGGGGAATTTCTGATTTATTACCCTGAAATAAGTGAAATTTCTGCAAATTTGCCCCAAAATAAGGGAAATTTCTGCAATTTTGCCCCAAAATAAGGGAAATTTCTGACTGTTTGCTCCCGAAAAAAAAGGAGATTTTCTGTTTCTGTGCCCCTAAATAAGGAGAATTTATGCCTTTTTGCCCGAAAATTATGAGAATTTCTGCAATTTTACTTCAAAATATGAGAAATTTCTTTTTTTATCCCGAAAGTAAGGGGAATGTATACCTTTTGCCACAAAAAAAGAAAATTTCTTCATGTTTGCCTCAAAATAAGAGGAATTTCTTCCTTTTTACCTCAAAATAAGTGAAATTTCTTCCTTTTTACCCAAAAATAAACGGAATTTCTGTTTTTTTGCCCCAAAATAAAGGAATTTTTGAATTATGCCCTGAAATAAGTGAAATTTCTGCAATTTTGCCCCAAAATAAAAGAAATTTCTGCCTTTTTGCCACAAAATAAGGGGAATTTCTGTCTTTTTGCCCCAAAATAAGAGAAATTTCTGCCTTTTTGCCCCCAAATAAAGGGAATTTAAGCCTTTTTCTCTCAAAATAAGGGGAATTTCTGCATTTTTGCCACACAATATAAAGAATTT
Source organism: Micromys minutus (assembly GCF_963924665.1). Classification (NCBI taxonomy): domain Eukaryota; kingdom Metazoa; phylum Chordata; class Mammalia; order Rodentia; family Muridae; genus Micromys; species Micromys minutus. The sequence continues at coordinate 2,392,869 of NW_027667727.1, forward strand.
CTGCATTTTCCCCAAAATAAGGAAAATTTCTGCCTTTTTTCTCTGAAATAAGTGAATTTTCTGCAATTTTGCCCCAAAATAAGGGAAATTTCTGGAATTTTTCCCCAAAATAAGGAGAATTGCTGTCTTTTTGCCCCAACATATAGGGAATTTCTGCGTTTTTGCATCACAATTAGGGGCATTTCTGAAATTTTGCTCCAAAATACGAGGAATTTCTGCCTTTTTGCATAACTTTTTGCCATAAAAGAGAAAAATTTCTTCATTTTTGCTCCAAATAAGAGGAATTTCTGCTTTTTTGCCTCTAAATAAGTGGAATTTCTTTCTTTTTCCCCCAAAACAAAGGGAATTTCTGTCTTTTTTGCCACAAAATAAAGGAAATTTCTGACTTATTACCCTGAAATAAGTGAAATTTCTGCAATTTTGCCCCAAAATAAGGGAAATTTCTGCCTTTTCGCCCCCAAATAAGGGGCATTTCAGCCTTTTTACCACAAAATAAGAGGAATTTCTTCATTTTTGCCACAAAATATTAGAAATTTCTGTATTTTTGCCCCAAAATAAGGAAAATTTCTGAATTTTTCCCCTGAAATAAGTGAAATTTCTGCAATTTTGCCTTAAATATGTGAAATTTCTGCAATTTTGCCCAAAATAAGGGAAATTTCTGGAATTTTGCCCCAAAATAAAGGGAATTTCTGAATTTTGCCCCAAAATAAGGAGAATTTCTGTCTTTTTGCCCTAACATATAGGGAATTTCTGACTTTTTGCCCGAAAATATGAGGAATGCATAACTTTTTGCCATAAAAGAGGAAAATTTCTTCATTTTTGCTCCAAAATAAGGAGAATTTCTGCCTTTTTGCTTCTAAATAAGTGTAATTTCTGTCTTTTTTTCCCAAAACAAAGGGAATTTCTGTCTTTTTTGCCCCAAAATAAGGGGAATTTCTGACTTATTACCCTGAAATAAGTGAAATTTCTGCAATTTTGCCCCAAAATAAGGGAAATTTCTGCTTTTTTGCCCCCAAATAAGGGGAATTTCAAACTTTTTACCTCAAAATAAGGGGAATTTCTGCATTTTTGCCACAAAATATTAGAAATTTCTGTATTTTTGCCCCAAAATAATAAAAATTTCTGCCTTTTTTCCATGAAATAAGTGAAATTTCTGCAATTTTGCCCTAAAATAAGTGATATTTCTGCAATTTTGACCCAAAATAAGAGAAAATTCTGGAATTTTGCCCCAAAATAAGGGGAATTTCTGACTTTTGCCCCAAAATAAGGAGAATTTCTGTCTTTTTGCTCCAACATATAGGGAATTTCTGACTTTTTGCCCGAAAATAAGAGGAGTGCATAATTTTTGCCATAAAAGAGGAAAATTTCTTCATTTTTGCTACAAAATAAGGGGAATTTCTGCTTTTTTGCCTCTAAATAAGTGGAATTTCTGTCTTTTTTTCCCAAAACAAAGGGAATTTCTGTCTTTTTTGCCCCAATATAAGGGGAATTTCTGACTTATTACCCTGAAATAAGTGAAATTTCTGCAATTTTGCACCAAAATAAGTGAAATTTCTACAATTTGCCCCAAAATAAGGGAAATTTCTGAGTTTTGCCTCAAAATAAGAAGAATTTCTGTCTTTTTGCCCCAACATATAGGGAATTTCTGCATTTTTGCCCCACAATTAGATGAATTTCTGCAATTTTTCTCTAAAATACGGGAAATTTCTGCCTTTTTGCCCGAAAATAAGAGGAATGCATAACTTTTTGCCATAAAAGAGGAAAATTTCTTCATTTTTGCTCCAAAATAAGAAGAATTTCTGACTTATTATTCTGAAATAAGTAAAATTTCTGCAATTTTGCCCAAAAATAAGAGAAATTTCTGCCTTTTTGCCCTGAAATATGTGAAATTTCTGAAATTTTACCCCAAAATATGGTGAATTTCTGCATTTTTGCCCCAAAATAATGGGAATTTCTGCCTTTTTGCCCCAAAATAAGAAAAATTTTCGCTTTCTTTCTGTGAAATAAGTGAAATTTCTGCAATTTTGCCCTAAAATAAAGGAAATTTCGGCAATTTTTCCCCATAAAAAGGGAAATTTCTGCAATTTTGCTCCAAAATAAGGGGAATTTCTCCTTTTTGCCCCAAAATAAAGGAAATATCAGCCTTTTTACCTGAACATAAGTGAAATTTCTGTAATTATGCCCCAAATAAGGGAAATTTCTGCAATTTTGCCCCAAAATAAGGTAAATTCCTGCAATTTTGCCCCAAAATAAAGGAAATTTCTTGAATTTACCCACAAAATAAAGGTAATTTCTGATTTTTGCCCCAAAATAAAGGGAATTTCTGCCTTTTGCCCAAAAATTAGAGGAATTTTTGCAATTTTGCTCCAAAATACGGGGAATTTCTGACTTTTGGCCCGAAAATAATGGGAATGCATACCTTTTTACCATAAAAATAAAATTTCTTCATTTTTGCTCCAAAATAAGGGGAATTTCTGCCTTTTTGCCTCTAAATAAGTGGAATTTCTGTCTTTTTCTCCCAAAACAAAAGGAATTTCTGTTGTTTTTGCCCCAAAATAAAAGGAATTTCTGACTTATTACCCTTATATAAGTGAAATTTCTGCAATTTTGCCCCTAAATAAGAAAAATTTCTGCCTTTTTGCCTCCTAATAGGGTAAATTTCAGACTTTTTACCTTAAAATAAGGGGAATTTCTGCCTTTTCGCCCCAAAATAAGGAAAATTTATGCCTTTTTTCACTGAAATAAGTGAAATTTCTGCAATTATGTCCCAAAATAAGTTAAATTTCTGCAATTTTGCCCCAAAATAAGGGAAATTTCTGGAATTTTGCCCCAAAATAAGTGGAATTTCTGAGTTTTGCCCCAAAATAAAGAGGATTTCTGCCTTTTTTCCCCAACATATAGGGAATTTCTGCCTTTTTGCCCCACAATTAGGGGAATTTCTGCAATTTTGCTCCAAAATACGAGGAATTTCTGCCTTTCTGCCCAAAAATAATAAGAATGCATACCTTTTTGTCTTAAAAAAAAAAGAAATTTCTTCATTTTTGCTCCAAAATAAGGGGAATTTCTGGTTTTTTGCCTCTAAATATGTCGAATGTCTGTCTTTTTCCCCCAAAACAAAGGAATTTTCTGTCTTTTTTGCCCCAAATTAAGGGGAATTTCTGACTTATTACCCTGAAATAAGTGAAATTTCTGTAATTTTGTTCCAAAATAATGGAAATTTCTGCCTTTTTGCCCCCAAATAAGGGAAATTTCAGCCTTTTTACCTCAAAATAAGGGGAATTTCTGCATTTTTGCCACAAAATATTAGGAATTTCTGTTTTTGCCCCAAAATAAGGGAAATTTCTGCCTTTTTGCCCTGAAATATGTGAAATTTCTGCAATTTTACCCCAAATAAGGTGAATTTCTGCCTTTTTGCCCCAAAATAATGAAAATTTCTGACTTTTGCCCCAAAATAAGGAGAATTTCTGTCTTTCTGCTCCAACATATAGGGAATTTTTGACTTTTTGCCCGAAAATAAGAGGAATGCATAACTTTTTGCCATAAAAGAGGAGAATTTCTTCATTTTTGCTCCAAAATAAGGGGAATTTCTGCCTTTTTGCCTCTAAATAAGTGGAATTTTGGTCTTTTTCTCCCAAAACAAAGTGAATTTCTGTCTTTTTTGCCCCCAAAAAAGGAATTTCTGACTTATTACCCTGAAATAAGTGAAATTTATGCAATTTTGCTTCTAAATAAGAAAAATTTCTGCCTTTTTGCCCCCTAATAAGGGGAATTTCAGCCTTTTTACCTCAAAATAAGGGTAATTTCTGCCTTTTTGTCTCTAAATAAGTGGAAATTCTGTCTTTTCCCCCAAAACAAAGGTAATTTCTGTCTTTTTTGCCCCCAAATAAGGAAAATTTCTGATTTATTACCCTGAAATAAGTGAAATGTCTGCAATTTTGCCCCATAATATGGGAAATTTCTGCAATTCTGCCCCAAAATAAGGGGAATTTCTGACTGTTTGCTCCTGAAAATAGGAGATTTTCTGTCATTTTGCCTTAAAATAAGGAGAATTTCTGCCTTTTTGCCCGAAAATTATGAGAATTTTTGCAATTTTGCTTCAAAATACGGGGAATTTCTGCTTTATATCCCGAAAGTAAGGGGAATGTATACCTTTTGCCACAAAAAAGGGAAATTTCTTAATTTTTGCCCCAAAATAAGAGGAATTTCTGCATTTTTACCTCAAAATATGTGAAATTTCTGCCTTTTTATCCAAAAATAAACGGAATTTCTGTCTTTTAGCCCCAAAATAAAAGGAATTTTTGAATTATGCCTTTAAATAAGTGAAATTTCTGCAATTTTGCCCCAAAATAAAAGAAATTTCTGCCTTTTTGCCACAAAATAAGGGGAATTTCTGTCTTTTTGCCCCAAAACAAGGGAAATTTCTGCGTTTTTGTCCCCAAATAAAAGGAATTTCAGCATTTTTACCTCAAAATAAGAGGAATTTCTGCATTTTTGCCACAAAATATTAAGAATTTCTGCATTTTTGCCCCAAAATAAGGAAAATTCCTGCCTTTTTTCCCTGAAATAAGTGAAATTTCTGCAATTTTTCCCCATAATAAGGGAAATTTCTGCAATTTTGCCCCAAAATAAGGGGAATTTCTCCTTTTTGCCCCAAAATAAAGGAAATTTCAGCCTTTTTACCTGAAAATAAGTGAAATTTCTGCAATTTTGCCCCAAATAAAGGAAATTCCTGCAATTTTGCCCCAAAATAAGGTAAATTCCTGCAATTTTGCCCCAAAATAATGGAAATTTCTTGAATTTACCCCCAAAATAAGGGTAATTTCTGATTTTTGCGCCAAAATAAAGGGAATTTCTGCCTTTTGCCCAAAAATTACGGGAATTTCTGCAATTTTGCTTCAAAATACGGGAAATTTCTGCCTTTTTGCCGGAAAATAATGGGAATGCATACCTTTTTGCCATAAAAAGAGAAATTTCTTCATTTTTGCTCCAAAATAAGGGGAATTTCTGCCTTTTTGCCTCTAAATAAGTGGAATTTCGGTCTTTTTCTCCCAAAACAAAGTGAATTTCTGTCTTTTTTGCCCCCAAAAAAGGAATTTCTGACTTATTACCCTGAAATAAGTGAAATTTATGCAATTTTGCCTCTAAATAAGAAAAATTTCTGCCTTTTTGCCCCCTAATAAGGGAAATTTCAGCCTTTTTACCTCAAAATAAGGGTAATTTCTGCCTTTTTGTCTCTAAATAAGTGGAAATTCTGTCTTTTCCCCCAAAACAAAGGTAATTTCTGTCTTTTTTGCCCCCAAATAAGGAAAATTTCTGATTTATTACCCTGAAATAAGTAAAATGTCTGCAATTTTGCCCCATAATATGGGAAATTTCTGCAATTCTGCCCCAAAATAAGGGGAATTTCTGACTGTTTGCTCCTGAAAATAGGAGATTTTCTGTCATTTTGCCTTAAAATAAGGAGAATTTCTGCCTTTTTGCCCGAAAATTATGAGAATTTTTGCAATTTTGCTTCAAAATACGGGGAATTTCTGCTTTATATCCCGAAAGTAAGGGGAATGTATACCTTTTGCCACAAAAAAGGGAAATTTCTTAATTTTTGCCCCAAAATAAGAGGAATTTCTGCATTTTTACCTCAAAATATGTGAAATTTCTGCCTTTTTATCCAAAAATAAACGGAATTTCTGTCTTTTAGCCCCAAAATAAAAGAAATTTTTGAATTATGCCTTTAAATAAGTGAAATTTCTGCAATTTTGCCCCAAAATAAAAGAAATTTCTGCCTTTTTGCCACAAAATAAGGGGAATTTCTGTCTTTTTGACCCAAAACAAGGGAAATTTCTGCGTTTTTGCCCCCAAATAAGGGGAATTTCAGCATTTTTACCTCAAAATAAGAGGAATTTCTGCATTTTTGCCACAAAATATTAAGAATTTCTGCATTTTTGCCCCAAAATAAGGAAAATTTCTGCCTTTCTTCCCTGAAATAAGTGAAATTTCTGCAATATTGCCCCAAAATAAGTGAAATTTCTGTAATTTTGCCCAAAAATAAGGGAAATTTCTGGAATTTTTTCCCCAAAATAAATGGAATTTCTGAGTTTTGCCCCAAAATAAGGAGAATTTCTGTTTTTTGCCACAACATATAGGGAATTTCTTCCTTTTTGCCCCACAATTAGAAGAATTTCTGCAATTTTTCTCCAAAATACGAGGAATTTCTGCATTTTTGCCCAAAAATAAGGGGAATGCATACCTTTTTGCCATAAAAAAGGAAAATTTCTTCATTTTTGCTCCAAAATAAGGGGAATTTCTGCCTTTTGCCTCTAAATAATTGGAATTTCTGTCTTTTTCCCACAAAACAAAGGGAATTTCTGTCTTTTTTGTTCCAATATAAGGGGATTTTCTGACTTATTACCCTGAAATAAGTGAAATTTCTGCAATTTTACCACACAATAAGGAAAATTTCTGACTTTTTTTCTGTAATATGTGAAATTTCTGCAATTTTACCCCAAAATTAGGTGATTTTCTGCATTTTTGACCCAAAGTAATGGGAATTTCTGCCTTTTTGCCCCAAAATAAAAAAAAATTTGCTTTTTTTCTCTGAAATAAGTGAAATTTTTGCAATTTTGCCATAAAATAAGGGAAATTTCTGCAATTTTTTCCCATAATAAGAAAAATTTCTGCAATTTTACCCCTAAATAAGGGGAATTTCTCCTTTTTTGCCCCAAAATAAAGGAAATTTCAGCCTTTTTACCTAAAAATAAATGAAATTTCTGCAATTTTGCACCAAATAAGTGAAATTTCTGCAATTTTGCCCCAAAATAAGGGAAATTTCTGCTTTTTTGCCACCAAATAAGGGGAATTTTAGCCTTTCTACCTCAAAATAAGGAGAATTTCTGCATTTTTGCCACAAAATATTAGGAATTTCTCCCTTTTTGCCACAAAATAAGGAAAATTTCTGCCTTTTTCCCTCAAATAAGTGAAATTTCTGAAATTTTGCCCCAAAATAAGTGAAATTTCTGCAATTTTGCCCCAAAATAAATAGAATTTCTGAGTTTTGCCCCAAAATAAGGAGAATTTCTGTTTTTTGCCCCAACATATAGAGAATTTCTGCCTTTTTGCCCCACAATTAGAAAAATTTCTGCAATTTTTCTCCAAAATACGAGGATTTTCTGCATTTTTGCCCGAAAATAAGGAGAATGCATACCTTTTTGCCATTAAAAAGTGAAATTTCTTTATTTTTGCTCCAAAATAAAGGGAATTTCTGCATTTTTGCCTCTAAATAAGTGGAATTTCTGTATTTTCCCCACAAAACAAAGGGAATTTCTGTCTTTTTTGTTCCAATATAAGGGGAATTTCTGACTTATTACCCTGAAATAAGTGAAATTTCTGCAATTTTACCCCAAAATTAGGAAAATTTCTGACTTTTTTTCTGAAATATGTGAAATTTCGGCAATTTTACCCCAAAATAAGGTGAATTTCTGCCTTTTTGCCCCAAAGTAATGGGGATTTCTACCTTTTTGCCCCAAAATAAGAAAAATTTTTGCTTTTTTTCTCTGAAATAAGTGAAATTTCTGCAATTTTGCCCTAAAATAAGGGAAATTTCTGCAATTTTTTTTAAATAAGAGAAATTTCTGCAATTTTACCCCAAAATAAGGGGAATTTCTCCCTTTTTGCCCCAAAATAAAGAAAATTTCAGCCTTTTTACCTAAAAATAAGTGAAATTTCTGCAATTTTGCAACAAATAAGTGAAATTTCTTCAATTTTGCCCCCAAATAAGGGGAATTTTAGCCTTTTTACCTCAAAATAAGGGGAATTTCTGCATTTTTGCCACAAAATATTAGGAATTTCTGCCTTTTTGCACCAAAATAAGGAAAATTTCTGCCTTTTTTCCCCAAAATAAGTGAAACTTCTGCAATTTTGCCCCAAAATAAGTGAAATTTCTGCAATTTTGCCCCAAAATAATGGAAATTTCTGGAATTTTGCCCCAAAATAAGGAGAATTTCTGTATTTTTGCCCCAACATATAGGGAATTTCTGACTTTTTGCATCACAATTAGGGGAATTTCTGAAATTTTGCTCCAAAATACAAGGAATTTCTGCATTTTTGCCCGAAAATAAGGGGAATGCATAATTTTTGCCATAAAAAAGAAAAATTTCTTCATTTTTGCTCCAAAATAAGAAGAATTTCTGCTTTTTTGCCTCTAAATAAGTGGAATTTCTGTTATTTTCATCCAAAACAAAGAGAATTTCTGTCTCTTTTGCCACAAAATAAGAAAAATTTCTGACTTATTACTCTGAAATAAGTGAAATTTCTGCAATTTTGCCCCAAAATAAGGAAAATTACTGCCTTTTTGCCCTGAAATATGTGAAATTTCTACAATTTTACCCCAAAATAAGGTGAATTTCTTCCTTTTGCTCCAAAATTATGGGAATTTCTGACTTTTTGTCCTAAAATAAGAAAAAAAATTGCTTTTTTTCTCTGAAATAAGTGAAATTTCTGCAATTTTGCCCTAAAACAAGGGAAATTTCTGCAATTTTTCCCCATAAGAGAAATTTCTGAAATTTTGCCCCAAAATAATGGGAATTTCTCCCTTTTTGACCCAAAAATAAAGGAAATTTCAGCCTTTTTACCTGAAAATAAGTGAAATTTCTGCAATTTTGCCTTAAATAAGGGAAATTTCTGCAATTTTGCCCCAAAATAAGGTAAATTCCTGCAATTTTGCCCCAAAATAAAGAAAATTTCTGGAATTTTGCCCAAAATAATGGGAATTTCTGATTTTTGCCCAAAAATAAAGGGAATTTCTGCCTTTTCCCCAAAATTAGGGGAATTTCTGCCTTTTTGCCCGAAAATAATGGGAATGCATACCTTTTTGCCATGAAAAGGGAAATTTCTTCATTTTTGCTCCAAAATAAGGGGAATTTCTGCCTTTTTTGCCACAAAATAAGGGGAATTTCTGACTCATTATCCTGAAATAAGTGAAAATTTTGCAATTTTGCCCCAAAATAAGGAAAATTTCTGCCTTTTTGCCCCCTAATAAGGAGGATTTCAGCCTTTTTACCTCAAATAAGGGGAATTTTTGCATTTGTGCCACAAAATATTAGGAATTTCTGCCTTTTTGCCCCAAAATAAGAAAAATTTCTGCCTTTTTTCCCTGAAATAAGTGACATTCCTGCAATTTTGCCCCAAAATAAGTGAAATTTCTGGATTTTGCCCCAAAATAAGTGGAATTTTTGAGTTTTGCCCCAAAATAAGGAGAATTTCTGTCTTTTTGCCCCAACATATAGGGAATTTCTGCATTTTTGCCCCACAATTAGGGGAATTTCTGCAATTTTTCTCCAAAATACGGGGAATTTCTTCCTTTATGCCCGAAAATAAGAAGAATGCATACCTTTTTGCCTTAAAAAAAAGGAATTTCTTCATTTTTGCTCCAAAATAAGGGGAATTTCTGCTTTTTTGCCTCTAAATATGTGGAATGTCTGTCTTTTTCCCCAAAAACAAAGGGATTTTCTGTCTTTTTTGCCCCAAAATAAGGGGAATTTCTGACTGTTTGCTCCCGAAAAAAGGAGATTTTCTGTGTTTTTGCCTTAAAATAAGGAGAATTTCTGCCTTTTTGCCCAAAAATTATGGGAATTTCTGCCTTTTTGTCTCAAAATAAGAAAAAAATTTGCTTTTTTTCTCTGAAATAAGTGAAATTTCTGCAATTTTGCCCTAAAATAAGGGAAATTTCTGCAATTTTTCACCATAATAAGAGAAATTTCTGCAATTTTACCCCAAAATAAGGGGAATTTCTCCCTTTTTGCCTCAAAATAAAGGAAATTTCAGCCTTTTTACCTAAAAATAAATGAAATTTCTGCAATTTTGCACCAAATAAGTGAAATTTCTTCAATTTTGCCCCCAAATAAGGGGAATTTTAGCCTTTTTACCTCAAAATAAGGGGAATTTCTGCATTTTTGCCACAAAATATTAGGAATTTCTGCCTTTTTGCCCCAAAATAAGGAAAATTTCTGCCTTTTTTCCCCAAAATAAGTGAAACTTCTGCAATTTTGCCCCAAAATAAGTGAAATTTCTGCAATTTTGCCCCAAAATAATGGAAATTTTTGGAATTTTGCCCGAAAATAAGGAGAATTTCTGTATTTTTGCCCCAACATATAGGGAATTTCTGACTTTTTGCATCACAATTAGGGGAATTTCTGAAATTTTGCTCAAAAATACGAGGAATTTCTGCCTTTTTGCCCGAAAATAAGGGGAATGCATAATTTTTGCCATAAAAGAGAAAAATTTCTTCATTTTTGCTCCAAAATGAGAAGAATTTCTGCTTTTTTGCCTCTAATAAGTGGAATTTCTGTTATTTTCATCCAAAACAAAGAGAATTTCTGTCTCTTTTGCCACAAAATAAGAAAAATTTCTGACTTATTACCCTGAAATAAGTGAAATTTCTGCAATTTTGCCCCAAAATAAGGAAAATTTCTGCCTTTTTGCCCTGAAATATGTGAAATTTCTGCAATTTTACCCCAAAATAAGGTGAATTTCTTCCTTTTGCCCCAAAATTATGGGAATTTCTGACTTTTTGTCCTAAAATAAGAAAAAATTTTGCTTTTTTTCTCTGAAATACGTGAAATTTCTGCAATTTTGCCCTAAAACAAGGGAAATTTCTGCAATTTTTCCCCATAAGAGAAATTTCTGAAATTTTGCCCCAAAATAATGGGAATTTCTCCCTTTTTGACCCAAAAATAAAGGAAATTTCAGCCTTTTTACCTGAAAATAAGTGAAATTTCTGCAATTTTGCCTTAAATAAGGGAAATTTCTGCAATTTTGCCCCAAAATAAGGTAAATTCCTGCAATTTTGCCCCAAAATTAAGAAAATTTCTGGAATTTTGCCCAAAATAACAGGAATTTCTGATTTTTGCCCAAAAATAAAGGGAATTTCTGCCTTTTCCCCAAAATTAGGGGAATTTCTGCAATTTTGCTCTAAAATACGGGGAATTTCTGCCTTTTTGCCCGAAAATAATGGGAATGCATACCTTTTTGCCATGAAAAGGGAAATTTCTTCATTTTTGCTCCAAAATAAGGGGAATTTCTGCCTTTTTTGCCACAAAATAAGGGGAATTTCTGACTCATTATCCTGAAATAAGTGAAAATTTTGCAATTTTGCCCCAAAATAAGGAAAATTTCTGCCTTTTTGCCCCCTAATAAGGAGGATTTCAGCCTTTTTACCTCAAATAAGGGGAATTTTTGCATTTGTGCCACAAAATATTAGAAATTTCTGCCTTTTTGCCCCAAAATAAGAAAAATTTCTGCCTTTTTTCCCTGAAATAAGTGACATTCCTGCAATTTTGCCCCAAAATAAGTGAAATTTCTGGATTTTGCCCCAAAATAAGTGGAATTTTTGAGTTTTGCCCCAAAATAAGGAGAATTTCTGTCTTTTTGTCCCAACATATAGGGAATTTCTGCATTTTCGCCCCACAATTAGGGGAATTTCTGCAATTTTTCTCCAAAATACAGGGAATTTCTTCCTTTATGCCCAAAAATAAGAAGAATGCATACCTTTTTGCCTTAAAAAAAAGAAATTTCTTCATTTTTGCTCCAAAATAAGGGGAATTTCTGCTTTTTTGCCTCTAAATATGTGGAATGTCTGTCTTTTTCCCCAAAAACAAAGGGATTTTCTGTCTTTTTTGCCCCAAAATAAGAAGAATTTCTGACTGTTTGCTCCCGAAAAAAGGAGATTTTCTGTGTTTTTGCCTTAAAATAAGGAGAATTTCTGCCTTTTTGCCCAAAAATTATGGGAATTTCTGCCTTTTTGTCTCAAAATAAGAAAAAAATTTGCTTTTTTTCTCTGAAATAAGTGAAATTTCTGCAATTTTGCCCTAAAATAAAGGAAATTTCTGCAATTTTTCACCATAATAAGAGAAATTTCTGCAATTTTCCCCCAAAATAAGGGGAATTTCTCCCTTTTTGCCCCAAAATAAAGGAAATTTCAGCCTTTTTACCTAAAAATAAGTGAAATTTCTGCAATTTTGCACCAAATAAGTGAAATTTCTTCAATTTTGCCCCCAAATAAGGGGAATTTTAGCCTTTTTACCTCAAAATAAGGGGAATTTCTGCATTTTTGCCACAAAATATTAGGAATTTCTGCCTTTTTGCCCCAAAATAAGGAAAATTTCTGCCTTTTTTCCCCAAAATAAGTGAAACTTCTGCAATTTTGCCCCAAAATAAGTGAAATTTCTGCAATTTTGCCCCAAAATAATGGAAATTTCTGGAATTTTGCCCCAAAATAAGGAGAATTTCTGTATTTTTGCCCCAACATATAGGGAATTTCTGACTTTTTGCATCACAATTAGGGGAATTTCTGAACTTTTGCTCAAAAATACGAGGAATTTCTGCCTTTTTGCCCGAAAATAAGGGGAATGCATAATTTTTGCCATAAAAGAGAAAAATTTCCTCATTTTTGCTCCAAAATAAGAAGAATTTCTGCTTTTTTGCCTCTAAATAAGTGGAATTTCTGTTATTTTCATCCAAAACAAAAAGAATTTCTGTCTCTTTTGCCACAAAATAAGAAAAATTTCTGACTTATTACCCAGAAATAAGTGAAATTTCTGCAATTTTACCCCAAAATTAGGAAAATTTCTGACTTTTTTTCTGAAATATGTGAAATTTCGGCAATTTTACCCCAAAATAAGGTGAATTTCTGCCTTTTTGCCCCAAAGTAATGGGGATTTCTACCTTTTTGCCCCAAAATAAGAAAAATTTTTGCTTTTTTTCTCTGAAATAAGTGAAATTTCTGCAATTTTGCCCTAAAATAAGGGAAATTTCTGCAATTTTTTTTAAATAAGAGAAATTTCTGCAATTTTACCCCAAAATAAGGGGAATTTCTCCCTTTTTGCCCCAAAATAAAGAAAATTTCAGCCTTTTTACCTAAAAATAAGTGAAATTTCTGCAATTTTGCAACAAATAAGTGAAATTTCTTCAATTTTGCCCCCAAATAAGGGGAATTTTAGCCTTTTTACCTCAAAATAAGGGGAATTTCTGCATTTTTGCCACAAAATATTAGGAATTTCTGCCTTTTTGCCCCAAAATAAGGAAAATTTCTGCCTTTTTTCCCCAAAATAAGTGAAACTTCTGCAATTTTGCCCCAAAATAAGTGAAATTTCTGCAATTTTGCCCCAAAATAATGGAAATTTCTGGAATTTTGCCCCAAAATAAGGAGAATTTCTGTATTTTTGCCCCAACATATAGGGAATTTCTGACTTTTTGCATCACAATTAGGGGAATTTCTGAAATTTTGCTCCAAAATACAAGGAATTTCTGCATTTTTGCCCGAAAATAAGGGGAATGCATAATTTTTGCCATAAAAAAGAAAAATTTCTTCATTTTTGCTCCAAAATAAGAAGAATTTCTGCTTTTTTGCCTCTAAATAAGTGGAATTTCTGTTATTTTCATCCAAAACAAAGAGAATTTCTGTCTCTTTTGCCACAAAATAAGAAAAATTTCTGACTTATTACTCTGAAATAAGTGAAATTTCTGCAATTTTGCCCCAAAATAAGGAAAATTACTGCCTTTTTGCCCTGAAATATGTGAAATTTCTACAATTTTACCCCAAAATAAGGTGAATTTCTTCCTTTTGCTCCAAAATTATGGGAATTTCTGACTTTTTGTCCTAAAATAAGAAAAAAAATTGCTTTTTTTCTCTGAAATAAGTGAAATTTCTGCAATTTTGCCCTAAAACAAGGGAAATTTCTGCAATTTTTCCCCATAAGAGAAATTTCTGAAATTTTGCCCCAAAATAATGGGAATTTCTCCCTTTTTGACCCAAAAATAAAGGAAATTTCAGCCTTTTTACCTGAAAATAAGTGAAATTTCTGCAATTTTGCCTTAAATAAGGGAAATTTCTGCAATTTTGCCCCAAAATAAGGTAAATTCCTGCAATTTTGCCCCAAAATAAAGAAAATTTCTGGAATTTTGCCCAAAATAATGGGAATTTCTGATTTTTGCCCAAAAATAAAGGGAATTTCTGCCTTTTCCCCAAAATTAGGGGAATTTCTGCAATTTTGCTCTAAAATACGGGGAATTTCTGCCTTTTTGCCCGAAAATAATGGGAATGCATACCTTTTTGCCATGAAAAGGGAAATTTCTTCATTTTTGCTCCAAAATAAGGGGAATTTCTGCCTTTTTTGCCACAAAATAAGGGGAATTTCTGACTCATTATCCTGAAATAAGTGAAAATTTTGCAATTTTGCCCCAAAATAAGGAAAATTTCTGCCTTTTTGCCCCCTAATAAGGAGGATTTCAGCCTTTTTACCTCAAATAAGGGGAATTTTTGCATTTGTGCCACAAAATATTAGGAATTTCTGCCTTTTTGCCCCAAAATAAGAAAAATTTCTGCCTTTTTTCCCTGAAATAAGTGACATTCCTGCAATTTTGCCCCAAAATAAGTGAAATTTCTGGATTTTGCCCCAAAATAAGTGGAATTTTTGAGTTTTGCCCCAAAATAAGGAGAATTTCTGTCTTTTTGCCCCAACATATAGGGAATTTCTGCATTTTTGCCCCACAATTAGGGGAATTTCTGCAATTTTTCTCCAAAATACGGGGAATTTCTTCCTTTATGCCCGAAAATAAGAAGAATGCATACCTTTTTGCCTTAAAAAAAAGGAATTTCTTCATTTTTGCTCCAAAATAAGGGGAATTTCTGCTTTTTTGCCTCTAAATATGTGGAATGTCTGTCTTTTTCCCCAAAAACAAAGGGATTTTCTGTCTTTTTTGCCCCAAAATAAGGGGAATTTCTGACTGTTTGCTCCCGAAAAAAGGAGATTTTCTGTGTTTTTGCCTTAAAATAAGGAGAATTTCTGCCTTTTTGCCCAAAAATTATGGGAATTTCTGCCTTTTTGTCTCAAAATAAGAAAAAAATTTGCTTTTTTTCTCTGAAATAAGTGAAATTTCTGCAATTTTGCCCTAAAATAAGGGAAATTTCTGCAATTTTTCACCATAATAAGAGAAATTTCTGCAATTTTACCCCAAAATAAGGGGAATTTCTCCCTTTTTGCCTCAAAATAAAGGAAATTTCAGCCTTTTTACCTAAAAATAAGTGAAATTTCTGCAATTTTGCACCAAATAAGTGAAATTTCTTCAATTTTGCCCCCAAATAAGGGGAATTTTAGCCTTTTTACCTCAAAATAAGGGGAATTTCTGCATTTTTGCCACAAAATATTAGGAATTTCTGCCTTTTTGCCCCAAAATAAGGAAAATTTCTGCCTTTTTTCCCCAAAATAAGTGAAACTTCTGCAATTTTGCCCCAAAATAAGTGAAATTTCTGCAATTTTGCCCCAAAATAATGGAAATTTTTGGAATTTTGCCCGAAAATAAGGAGAATTTCTGTATTTTTGCCCCAACATATAGGGAATTTCTGACTTTTTGCATCACAATTAGGGGAATTTCTGAAATTTTGCTCAAAAATACGAGGAATTTCTGCCTTTTTGCCCGAAAATAAGGGGAATGCATAATTTTTGCCATAAAAGAGAAAAATTTCTTCATTTTTGCTCCAAAATGAGAAGAATTTCTGCTTTTTTGCCTCTAATAAGTGGAATTTCTGTTATTTTCATCCAAAACAAAGAGAATTTCTGTCTCTTTTGCCACAAAATAAGAAAAATTTCTGACTTATTACCCTGAAATAAGTGAAATTTCTGCAATTTTGCCCCAAAATAAGGAAAATTTCTGACTTTTTGCCCTGAAATATGTGAAATTTCTGCAATTTTACCCCAAAATAAGGTGAATTTCTTCCTTTTGCCCCAAAATTATGGGAATTTCTGACTTTTTGTCCTAAAATAAGAAAAAATTTTGCTTTTTTTCTCTGAAATACGTGAAATTTCTGCAATTTTGCCCTAAAACAAGGGAAATTTCTGCAATTTTTCCCCATAAGAGAAATTTCTGAAATTTTGCCCCAAAATAATGAGAATTTCTCCCTTTTTGACCCAAAAATAAAGGAAATTTCAGCCTTTTTACCTGAAAATAAGTGAAATTTCTGCAATTTTGCCTTAAATAAGGGAAATTTCTGCAATTTTGCCCCAAAATAAGGTAAATTCCTGCAATTTTGCCCCAAAATTAAGAAAATTTCTGGAATTTTGCCCAAAATAACAGGAATTTCTGATTTTTGCCCAAAAATAAAGGGAATTTCTGCCTTTTCCCCAAAATTAGGGTAATTTCTGCAATTTTGCTCTAAAATACGGGGAATTTCTGCCTTTTTGCCCGAAAATAAAGGGAATGCATACCTTTTTGCCATGAAAAGGGAAATTTCTTCATTTTTGCTCCAAAATAAGGGGAATTTCTGCCTTTTTTGCCACAAAATAAGGGGAATTTCTGACTCATTATCCTGAAATAAGTGAAAATTTTGCAATTTTGCCCCAAAATAAGGAAAATTTCTGCCTTTTTGCCCCCTAATAAGGAGGATTTCAGCCTTTTTACCTCAAATAAGGGGAATTTTTGCATTTGTGCCACAAAATATTAGAAATTTCTGCCTTTTTGCCCCAAAATAAGAAAAATTTCTGCCTTTTTTCCCTGAAATAAGTGACATTCCTGCAATTTTGCCCCAAAATAAGTGAAATTTCTGGATTTTGCCCCAAAATAAGTGGAATTTTTGAGTTTTGCCCCAAAATAAGGAGAATTTCTGTCTTTTTGTCCCAACATATAGGGAATTTCTGCATTTTCGCCCCACAATTAGGGGAATTTCTGCAATTTTTCTCCAAAATACAGGGAATTTCTTCCTTTATGCCCAAAAATAAGAAGAATGCATACCTTTTTGCCTTAAAAAAAAGAAATTTCTTCATTTTTGCTCCAAAATAAGGGGAATTTCTGCTTTTTTGCCTCTAAATATGTGGAATGTCTGTCTTTTTCCCCAAAAACAAAGGGATTTTCTGTCTTTTTTGCCCCAAAATAAGAAGAATTTCTGACTGTTTGCTCCCGAAAAAAGGAGATTTTCTGTGTTTTTGCCTTAAAATAAGGAGAATTTCTGCCTTTTTGCCCAAAAATTATGGGAATTTCTGCCTTTTTGTCTCAAAATAAGAAAAAAATTTGCTTTTTTTCTCTGAAATAAGTGAAATTTCTGCAATTTTGCCCTAAAATAAAGGAAATTTCTGCAATTTTTCACCATAATAAGAGAAATTTCTGCAATTTTCCCCCAAAATAAGGGGAATTTCTCCCTTTTGCCCCAAAATAAAGGAAATTTCAGCCTTTTTACCTAAAAATAAGTGAAATTTCTGCAATTTTGCACCAAATAAGTGAAATTTCTTCAATTTTGCCCCCAAATAAGGGGAATTTTAGCCTTTTTACCTCAAAATAAGGGGAATTTCTGCATTTTTGCCACAAAATATTAGGAATTTCTGCCTTTTTGCCCCAAAATAAGGAAAATTTCTGCCTTTTTTCCCCAAAATAAGTGAAACTTCTGCAATTTTGCCCCAAAATAAGTGAAATTTCTGCAATTTTGCCCCAAAATAATGGAAATTTCTGGAATTTTGCCCCAAAATAAGGAGAATTTCTGTATTTTTGCCCCAACATATAGGGAATTTCTGACTTTTTGCATCACAATTAGGGGAATTTCTGAACTTTTGCTCAAAAATACGAGGAATTTCTGCCTTTTTGCCCGAAAATAAGGGGAATGCATAATTTTTGCCATAAAAGAGAAAAATTTCCTCATTTTTGCTCCAAAATAAGAAGAATTTCTGCTTTTTTGCCTCTAAATAAGTGGAATTTCTGTTATTTTCATCCAAAACAAAAAGAATTTCTGTCTCTTTTGCCACAAAATAAGAAAAATTTCTGACTTATTACCCTGAAATAAGTGAAATTTCTGCAATTTTACCCCAAAATTAGGAAAATTTCTGACTTTTTTTCTGAAATATGTGAAATTTCGGCAATTTTACCCCAAAATAAGGTGAATTTCTGCCTTTTTGCCCCAAAGTAATGGGGATTTCTACCTTTTTGCCCCAAAATAAGAAAAATTTTTGCTTTTTTTCTCTGAAATAAGTGAAATTTCTGCAATTTTGCCCTAAAATAAGGGAAATTTCTGCAATTTTTTTTAAATAAGAGAAATTTCTGCAATTTTACCCCAAAATAAGGGGAATTTCTCCCTTTTTGCCCCAAAATAAAGAAAATTTCAGCCTTTTTACCTAAAAATAAGTGAAATTTCTGCAATTTTGCAACAAATAAGTGAAATTTCTTCAATTTTGCCCCCAAATAAGGGGAATTTTAGCCTTTTTACCTCAAAATAAGGGGAATTTCTGCATTTTTGCCACAAAATATTAGGAATTTCTGCCTTTTTGCCCCAAAATAAGGAAAATTTCTGCCTTTTTTCCCCAAAATAAGTGAAACTTCTGCAATTTTGCCCCAAAATAAGTGAAATTTCTGCAATTTTGCCCCAAAATAATGGAAATTTCTGGAATTTTGCCCCAAAATAAGGAGAATTTCTGTATTTTTGCCCCAACATATAGGGAATTTCTGACTTTTTGCATCACAATTAGGGGAATTTCTGAAATTTTGCTCCAAAATACAAGGAATTTCTGCATTTTTGCCCGAAAATAAGGGGAATGCATAATTTTTGCCATAAAAGAGAAAAATTTCTTCATTTTTGCTCCAAAATAAGAAGAATTTCTGCTTTTTTGCCTCTAAATAAGTGGAATTTCTGTTATTTTCATCCAAAACAAAGAGAATTTCTGTCTCTTTTGCCACAAAATAAGAAAAATTTCTGACTTATTACTCTGAAATAAGTGAAATTTCTGCAATTTTGCCCCAAAATAAGGAAAATTACTGCCTTTTTGCCCTGAAATATGTGAAATTTCTACAATTTTACCCCAAAATAAGGTGAATTTCTTCCTTTTGCTCCAAAATTATGGGAATTTCTGACTTTTTGTCCTAAAATAAGAAAAAAAATTGCTTTTTTTCTCTGAAATAAGTGAAATTTCTGCAATTTTGCCCTAAAACAAGGGAAATTTCTGCAATTTTTCCCCATAAGAGAAATTTCTGAAATTTTGCCCCAAAATAATGGGAATTTCTCCCTTTTTGACCCAAAAATAAAGGAAATTTCAGCCTTTTTACCTGAAAATAAGTGAAATTTCTGCAATTTTGCCTTAAATAAGGGAAATTTCTGCAATTTTGCCCCAAAATAAGGTAAATTCCTGCAATTTTGCCCCAAAATAAAGAAAATTTCTGGAATTTTGCCCAAAATAATGGGAATTTCTGATTTTTGCCCAAAAATAAAGGGAATTTCTGCCTTTTCCCCAAAATTAGGGGAATTTCTGCAATTTTGCTCTAAAATACGAGGAATTTCTGCCTTTTTGCCCGAAAATAATGGGAATGCATACCTTTTTGCCATGAAAAGGGAAATTTCTTCATTTTTGCTCCAAAATAAGGGGAATTTCTGCCTTTTTTGCCACAAAATAAGGGGAATTTCTGACTCATTATCCTGAAATAAGTGAAAATTTTGCAATTTTGCCCCAAAATAAGGAAAATTTCTGCCTTTTTGCCCCCTAATAAGGAGGATTTCAGCCTTTTTACCTCAAATAAGGGGAATTTTTGCATTTGTGCCACAAAATATTAGGAATTTCTGCCTTTTTGCCCCAAAATAAGAAAAATTTCTGCCTTTTTTCCCTGAAATAAGTGACATTCCTGCAATTTTGCCCCAAAATAAGTGAAATTTCTGGATTTTGCCCCAAAATAAGTGGAATTTTTGAGTTTTGCCCCAAAATAAGGAGAATTTCTGTCTTTTTGCCCCAACATATAGGGAATTTCTGCATTTTTGCCCCACAATTAGGGGAATTTCTGCAATTTTTCTCCAAAATACGGGGAATTTCTTCCTTTATGCCCGAAAATAAGAAGAATGCATACCTTTTTGCCTTAAAAAAAAGGAATTTCTTCATTTTTGCTCCAAAATAAGGGGAATTTCTGCTTTTTTGCCTCTAAATATGTGGAATGTCTGTCTTTTTCCCCAAAAACAAAGGGATTTTCTGTCTTTTTTGCCCCAAAATAAGGGGAATTTCTGACTGTTTGCTCCCGAAAAAAGGAGATTTTCTGTGTTTTTGCCTTAAAATAAGGAGAATTTCTGCCTTTTTGCCCAAAAATTATGGGAATTTCTGCCTTTTTGTCTCAAAATAAGAAAAAAATTTGCTTTTTTTCTCTGAAATAAGTGAAATTTCTGCAATTTTGCCCTAAAATAAGGGAAATTTCTGCAATTTTTCACCATAATAAGAGAAATTTCTGCAATTTTACCCCAAAATAAGGGGAATTTCTCCCTTTTTGCCTCAAAATAAAAAAAATTTCAGCCTTTTTACCTAAAAATAAGTGAAATTTCTGCAATTTTGCACCAAATAAGTGAAATTTCTTCAATTTTGCCCCCAAATAAGGGGAATTTTAGCCTTTTTACCTCAAAATAAGGGGAATTTCTGCATTTTTGCCACAAAATATTAGGAATTTCTGCCTTTTTGCCCCAAAATAAGGAAAATTTCTGCCTTTTTTCCCCAAAATAAGTGAAACTTCTGCAATTTTGCCCCAAAATAAGTGAAATTTCTGCAATTTTGCCCCAAAATAATGGAAATTTTTGGAATTTTGCCTGAAAATAAGGAGAATTTCTGTATTTTTGCCCCAACATATAGGGAATTTCTGACTTTTTGCATCACAATTAGGGGAATTTCTGAAATTTTGCTCAAAAATACGAGGAATTTCTGCCTTTTTGCCCGAAAATAAGGGGAATGCATAATTTTTGCCATAAAAGAGAAAAATTTCTTCATTTTTGCTCCAAAATGAGAAGAATTTCTGCTTTTTTGCCACTAATAAGTGGAATTTCTGTTATTTTCATCCAAAACAAAGAGAATTTCTGTCTCTTTTGCCACAAAATAAGAAAAATTTCTGACTTATTACCCTGAAATAAGTGAAATTTCTGCAATTTTGCCCCAAAATAAGGAAAATTTCTGCCTTTTTGCCCTGAAATATGTGAAATTTCTGCAATTTTACCCCAAAATAAGGTGAATTTCTTCCTTTTGCCCCAAAATTATGGGAATTTCTGACTTTTTGTCCTAAAATAAGAAAAAATTTTGCTTTTTTTCTCTGAAATACGTGAAATTTCTGCAATTTTGCCCTAAAACAAGGGAAATTTCTGCAATTTTTCCCCATAAGAGAAATTTCTGAAATTTTGCCCCAAAATAATGGGAATTTCTCCCTTTTTGACCCAAAAATAAAGGAAATTTCAGCCTTTTTACCTGAAAATAAGTGAAATTTCTGCAATTTTGCCTTAAATAAGGGAAATTTCTGCAATTTTGCCCCAAAATAAGGTAAATTCCTGCAATTTTGCCCCAAAATTAAGAAAATTTCTGGAATTTTGCCCAAAATAACAGGAATTTCTGATTTTTGCCCAAAAATAAAGGGAATTTCTGCCTTTTCCCCAAAATTAGGGGAATTTCTGCAATTTTGCTCTAAAATACGGGGAATTTCTGCCTTTTTGCCCGAAAATAATGGGAATGCATACCTTTTTGCCATGAAAAGGGAAATTTCTTCATTTTTGCTCCAAAATAAGGGGAATTTCTGCCTTTTTTGCCACAAAATAAGGGGAATTTCTGACTCATTATCCTGAAATAAGTGAAAATTTTGCAATTTTGCCCCAAAATAAGGAAAATTTCTGCCTTTTTGCCCCCTAATAAGGAGGATTTCAGCCTTTTTACCTCAAATAAGGGGAATTTTTGCATTTGTGCCACAAAATATTAGGAATTTCTGCCTTTTTGCCCCAAAATAAGAAAAATTTCTGCCTTTTTTCCCTGAAATAAGTGACATTCCTGCAATTTTGCCCCAAAATAAGTGAAATTTCTGGATTTTGCCCCAAAATAAGTGGAATTTTTGAGTTTTGCCCCAAAATAAGGAGAATTTCTGTCTTTTTGTCCCAACATATAGGGAATTTCTGCATTTTCGCCCCACAATTAGGGGAATTTCTGCAATTTTTCTCCAAAATACAGGGAATTTCTTCCTTTATGCCCAAAAATAAGAAGAATGCATACCTTTTTGCCTTAAAAAAAAGAAATTTCTTCATTTTTGCTCCAAAATAAGGGGAATTTCTGCTTTTTTGCCTCTAAATATGTGGAATGTCTGTCTTTTTCCCCAAAAACAAAGGGATTTTCTGTCTTTTTTGCCCCAAAATAAGAAGAATTTCTGACTGTTTGCTCCCGAAAAAAGGAGATTTTCTGTGTTTTTGCCTTAAAATAAGGAGAATTTCTGCCTTTTTGCCCAAAAATTATGGGAATTTCTGCCTTTTTGTCTCAAAATAAGAAAAAAATTTGCTTTTTTTCTCTGAAATAAGTGAAATTTCTGCAATTTTGCCCTAAAATAAAGGAAATTTCTGCAATTTTTCACCATAATAAGAGAAATTTCTGCAATTTTACCCCAAAATAAGGGGAATTTCTCCCTTTTTGCCCCAAAATAAAGGAAATTTCAGCCTTTTTACCTAAAAATAAGTGAAATTTCTGCAATTTTGCACCAAATAAGTGAAATTTCTTCAATTTTGCCCCCAAATAAGGGGAATTTTAGCCTTTTTACCTCAAAATAAGGGGAATTTCTGCATTTTTGCCACAAAATATTAGGAATTTCTGCCTTTTTGCCCCAAAATAAGGAAAATTTCTGCCTTTTTTCCCCAAAATAAGTGAAACTTCTGCAATTTTGCCCCAAAATAAGTGAAATTTCTGCAATTTTGCCCCAAAATAATGGAAATTTCTGGAATTTTGCCCCAAAATAAGGAGAATTTCTGTATTTTTGCCCCAACATATAGGGAATTTCTGACTTTTTGCATCACAATTAGGGGAATTTCTGAAATTTTGCTCAAAAATACGAGGAATTTCTGCCTTTTTGCCCGAAAATAAGGGGAATGCATAATTTTTGCCATAAAAGAGAAAAATTTCCTCATTTTTGCTCCAAAATGAGAAGAATTTCTGCTTTTTTGCCTCTAAATAAGTGGAATTTCTGTTATTTTCATCCAAAACAAAAAGAATTTCTGTCTCTTTTGCCACAAAATAAGAAAAATTTCTGATTTATTCCCCTGAAATAAGTGAAATTTCTGCAATTTTGCCCCAAAATAAGGAAAATTTCTGCCTTTTTGCCCTGAAATTTGTGAAATTACTGCAATTTTACCCCAAAATAAGGTGAATTTCTTCCTTTTGCCCCAAAATTATGGGAATTTCTGACTTTTTGTCCTAAAATAAGAAAAAATTTTGCTTTTTTTCTCTGAAATAAGTGAAATTTCTACAATTTTGCCCTAAAACAAGGGAAATTTCTGCAATTTTTCCCCATAAGAGAAATTTCTGAAATTTTGCCCCAAAATAATGGGAATTTCTCCCTTTTTGACCCAAAAATAAAGGAAATTTCAGCCTTTTTACCTGAAAATAAGTGAAATTTCTGCAATTTTGCCTTAAATAAGGGAAATTTCTGCAATTTTGCCCCAAAATAAAGTAAATTCCTGCAATTTTGCCCCAAAATAAAGAAAATTTCTGGAATTTTGCCCAAAATAAGGGGAATTTCTGATTTTTGCCCAAAAATAAAGGGAATTTCTGCCTTTCCCCCAAAATTAGGGGAATTTCTGCAATTTTGCTCTAAAATACGGGGAATTTCTGCCTTTTTGCCCGAAAATAATGGGAATGCATACCTTTTTGCCATAAAAAGGGAAATTTCTTCATTTTTGCTCCAAAAGAAGGGGAATTTCTGCCTTTTTTGCCACAAAATAAGGGGAATTTCTGACTCATTATCCTGAAATAAGTGAAAATTTTGCAATTTTGCCCCAAAATAAGGAAAATTTCTGCCTTTTTGCCCCCCTAATAAGGAGGATTTCAGGCTTTTTACCACAAATAAGGGGAATTTTTGCATTTGTGCCACAAAATATTAGGAATTTCTGCCTTTTTGCCCCTAAATAAGAAAAATTTCTGCCTTTTTTCCCTGAAATAAGTGACATTCCTGCAATTTTGCCCCAAAATAAGTGAAATTTCTGGATTTTGCCCCAAAAAAAGTGGAATTTTTGAGTTTTGCCCCAAAATAAGGAGAATTTCTGTCTTTTTGCCCCAACATATAGGGAATTTCTGCATTTTTGCCCCACAATTAAGGGAATTTCTGCAATTTTTCTCCAAAATACGGGGAATTTCTTCCTTTATGCCCGAAAATAAGAAGAATGCATACCTTTTTGCCTTAAAAAAAGAAATTTCTTCATTTTTGCTCCAAAATAAGGGGAATTTCTGCTTTTTTGCCTCTAAATATGTGGAATGTCTGTCTTTTTCCCCAAAAACAAAGGGATTTTCTGTCTTTTTTGCCCCAAAATAAGGGGAATTTCTGACTGTTTGCTCCCGAAAAAAGTAGATTTTCTGTGTTTTTGCCTTAAAATAAGGAGAATTTCTGCCTTTTTGCCCAAAAATTATGGGAATTTCTGCCTTTTTGTCTCAAAATAAGAAAAAAATTTGCTTTTTTTTCTCTGAAATAAGTGAAATTTCTGCAATTTTGCCCTAAAATAAGGGAAATTTCTGCAATTTTTAACCATAATAAGAGAAATTTCTGCAATTTTACCCCAAAATAAGGGGAATTTCTCCCTTTTTGCCCCAAAATAAAGGAAATTTCAGCCTATTTACCTAAAAATAAGTGAAATTTCTGCAATTTTGCACCAAATAAGTGAAATTTCTTCAATTTTGCCCCAAAATAAGGGAAATTTCTGCCTTTTTGCCTCCAAATAAGGGGAATTTTAGCATTTTTACCTCAAAATGAGAAAAATTTCTGCATTTTGCCACAAAATAAGGGGAATTTTAGCATTTTTACCTCAAAATAAGAAAAATTTCTGCATTTTTGCCACAAAATATTAGTAATTTCTGCCTTTTTGTCCCAAAATAAGGAAAATGTCTGCCTTTTTCCCCTGAAATAAGTGAAATTTCTGCAATATTGCCCCAAAATAAGTGAAATTTCTGCAATTTTGCCCCAAAATAATGGAAATTTCTGGAATTTTGCCCCAAGATAAGGAGAATTTCTCTCTTTTTGCCCCAACATATAGGGAATTTCTGCCTTTTTGCATCACAATTAGGGGAATTTCTGAAATTTTGCTCCAAAATACGATGAATTTCTGCCTTTTTGTCCGAAAATAACGGGAATGCATAACTTTTTGCCATAAAAGAGAAAAATTTCTTCATTTTTGCTCCAAAATAAAAAAAATTTCTGCTTTTTTGCCTCTAAATAAGTGGAATTTCTGTCTTTTTCCCCCAAAACAAAGGAAATTTCTGTCTCTTTTGCCCCAAAATAAGTAGAATTTCTGACTTATTAACATGAAATAAGGGAAATTTCTGCAATTTTGCCCCAAAATAAGGGGAATTTCTCACTTTTTGACCCAAAATAAATAAAATTTCAGCCTTTTTACCTGAAAATAAGTGAAATTTCTGCAATTTTGATTTAAATAAGGGAAATTTCTGCAATTTTGCCCCAAAATAACGTAAATTCCTGCAATTTTGCCACAAAATAAAGAAAATTTCTGGAATTGTGCCCCAAAATAAAGGGAATTTCTGCCTTTTCCCCAAAATTAGGGGAATTTCTGCAATTTTGCTCCAAAATACGGGGAATTTCTGCCTTTTTGCCCAAAAATAATGGGAATGCATACCTTTTTGCCATAAAAAGGGAAATTTCTTCATTTTTGCTCCAAAATAAGGGGAATTTCTGCCTTTTTTGCTACAAAATAAGGGGAATTTCTGACTCTTTATCCTGAAATAAGTGAAATTTCTGCAATTTTGCCCCAAAATAAGGAAAATTTCTGCCTTTTTGCCCCCAAATAAGGAGGATTTCAGCCTTTTTACCTCAAAATAAGAGGAATTTCTGCATTTTTGCCACAAAATATTAAGAATTTCTTCATTTTTGCCCAAAAATAAGGAAAATTTCTGCCTTTTTTCCCTGAAATAAGTGAAATTTCTGCAATTTTGCCCCAAAATAAGTGAAATTTCTGCAATTTTGCCCAAAAATAAGGGAAATTTCTGGAATTTTGCCCCAAAATAAAGGGAATTTCTGAGTTTTGCCCCAAAATAAGGAGAATTTCTGTCTTTTTGCCCCAACATATAGGGAATTTCTGACTTATTGCCCCAAAATTAGGGGAATTTCTGCAATTTTGCTCCAAAATACTTAAAATTTCTGCCTTTTTGCCCGAAAATAAGGGGAATGCATAACTTTTTTCCATAAAAGAGGAAAATTTCTTCATTTTTGCTCCAAAATAAGAAGAATTTCTGCTTTTTGCCTTTAAATAAGTGAAATTTCTGTCTTTTTTTCCCAAAACAAAGGGAATTTCTGTTTTTTTTGCCCCAAAATAAGATAAATATCTGACTTATTACCATGAAATAAGTAAAATTTCTGCAATTTTGCCCCAAAACAAAGAAAATTTCTGCCTTTTTGCCCTGAAATATGTGAAATTTCTGCAATTTTACCCCAAAATAAGGTGCATTTCTGCTTTTGCCCCAAAATAATGGGAATTTCTGCCTTTTTGCCCCAAAATAACAAAAATTTTTGCTTTTTTTCTCTGAAATAAGTGAAATTTCTGCAATTTTGCCCTAAAGTAAGGGAAATTTCTGCAATTTTTCCCCATAATAAGAAAAATGTCTGCAATTTTGCCCCAAAATAAAGGGAAATTCTCCCTTTTTGACCCAAAATATAGGAAATTTCAGCCTTTGTACCTGAAAATAAGTGAAATTTCTGCAATTTTGCCTTAAATAAGAGAAATTTCTGCAATTTTGCCCCAAAATAAGGTAAATTCCTGCAATTTTGCCCCAAAATAAAGGAAATTTCTGGAATTGTGCCCCAAAATAAGGGGAATTTCTGATTTTTGCCTCAAAATAAAGGAAAATTCTGGAATTTTGCCCCAAATTAGGGGAATTTCTGCAATTTTGCTCCAAAATACGAGGAATTTCTGCCTTTTTGCCAGAAAATAATGGGAATGCATACCTTTTTGCCATAAAAAGGGAAATTTCTTAATTTTTGCTCCAAAATAAGGGCAATTTCTGCCGTTTTTGCTACAAAATAAGGTCAATTTCTGACTCATTATCATGAAATAAGTGAAATTTCTGCAATTTTGCCCCAAAATAAAAAAAATTTCTGCCTTTTTGCCCCCAAATAAAGAGGATTTCATCCTTTTTACCTCAAAATAAGAGAAATTTTTGCATTTTTGCCACAAAATATTAAGAATTTCTTCATTTTTCCCCCAAAATAAGGAAAATTTCAGCCTTTTTTCCCTAAAATAAGTGAAATTTCTGAAATTTTGCCCCAAAATAAGTGAAATTTCTGCAATTTTGCAACAAAATATAGGAAATTTCTGGAATTTTGCCCCAAAATAAGGGGAATTTCTGAGTTTTGCCCCAAAATAAGGATAATTTCTGTCTTTTTGCCCCAACATATAGGGAATTTCTGCCTTTTTGCCCCACAATTAGGGGAATTTCTGCAATTTTGCTCCAAAATACAAGGAATTTCTGCCTTTTTGCTCGAAAATAAGGGGAATGCATAACTTTTTGCCATAAAAAAAATTTCTTCATTTTTGCTCCAAAATAAGAAAAATTTCTGCTTTTTTGCCTCTAAATAAGTGGAATTTCTGTCTTTTTTTCCAAAAACAAAGGGAATTTCTGTCTTTTTTGCCCCAAAATAAGAAAAATTTCTGATTTATTACCATAAAATAAGTAAAATTTCTGCAATTTTGCCAGAAAACAAGGGAAATTTCTGCCTTTTTGCCCTGAAATATGTGAAATTTCTGCAATTTTACCCCAAAATAAGGTGAATTTCTGCCTTTTTGCCCCAAAATAATGGGAATTTCTGCCTTTTTGCCCCAAAATAACAAACATTTTATCTTTTTTTCTCTGAAATAAGTGAAATTTCTGCAATTTTGCCTTAATTAAAGGAAATTTCTGCAATTTTGCCCCAAAATAAGGTAAATTCCTGCAATTTTGACCCAAAATAAAGGAAATTTCTAGAATTGTGCCCCAAAATAAGGGGAATTTCTGATTTTTGCCCTGAAATAAAGGGAATTTCTGCCTTTTGCCCCAAAATTAGGGGAATTTCTGCAAGTTTGCTCCAAAATACGGGGAATTTCTGCCTTTTTGCGAGAAAATAATGGGAATGCATACCTTTTTGCCATAAAACGGGAAATTTCTTCATTTTTGCTCCAAAATAAGGGGAATTTCTGCCTTTTTTGCTACAAAATAAGGGGAATTTCTGACTCATTATCCTGAATTAAGTGAAATTTCTGCAATTTTGCCTTAAAATAAGAAAAATTTCTGCTTTTTTGCCCCCAAATAAGGAGGATTTCAGCCTTTTTACCTCAAAATAAGAAGAATTTCTGCATTTTTGCTACAAAATATTAAGAATTTCTTCATTTTTGCCCCAAAATAAGGAAAATTTCTGCCTTTTTTTCCCTGAAATAAGTGAAATTTCTGCAATTTTGCCCCAAAATAAGTGAAATTTCTGCAATTTTGCCCCAAAATAAGGGAAATTTCTGGAATTTTGCCCCAAAATATAGGGAATTTCTGAGTTTTGCCCCAAAATAAGGAGAATTTCTGTCTTTTTTCCCCAACATATAGGGAATTTCTGCTTTTTTGCCCCACTATTAGGGGAATTTCTGCAATTTTGCTCCAAAATACAGGGAATTTCTGCCTTTTTGCCCGAGAATAAGGGGGATGAATAACTTTTTGCCATAAAAGAGGAAAATTTCTTCATTTTTGCTCCAAAATAAGAAGAATTTCGGTTTTTTGCCTCTAAATAAGTGGAATTTCTGTCTTTTTTTCCAAAAACAAAAAGAATTTATGTCTTTTTTGCCCCAAAATAAGAAAAATTTCTGACTTATTACCATGAAATAAGTAAAATTTCTGCAATTTTGCCCCAAAACAAGGGAAATTTCTGCCTTTTTGCCCTGAAATATGTGAAATTTCTGGTTTTTACCCCAAAATAAGGTGAATTTCTGCCTTTTTGCCCCAAAATAATGGGATTTTCTGCCTTTTTGCCCCAAAATAACAAAAATTTTTCCTTTTTTTCTCTGAAATAAGTGAAATTTCTGCAATTTTGCCCCAAATAAAGGAAATTTCTGCAATTTTGCCTTAAAATAAGGTAAATTCCTGCAATTTTGCCCCAAAATAAAGGAAACTTCTTGAATTTAGCCCCAAAATAAGGGTAATTTCTGATTTTTGCCCCAAAATAAAGGGAATTTCTGCCTTTTGCCCCTAAATTAGGAGAATTTCTGCAAATTTGCTCCAAAATACAGGAAATTTCTGCTTTTTTGCTCGAACATAATGGGAATGCATACCTTTTTGCCATAAAAAAGGAAATTTCTGCCTTTTTGCTCCTAAATAAGGGAAATTTCTGCCTTTTTGCCTCTAAATAAGTGGAATTTCTGTCTTTTTCCCCCAAAACAAAGGGAATTTCTGTCTTTTTTGCCACAAAATAAAGGGAATTTCTGACTTATTACCCTGAAATAAGTGAAATTTCTGCAATTTTGCCCCTAAATAAGAAAAATTTCTGCCTTTTTGCCCCCTAAAAAGGGGAATTTTAGCCTTTTTACCTCAAAATAATGGGAATTTCTGCATTTTTGCCACAAAATATTAGGAATTTCTGCCTTTTCGCCCCAAAATAAGGAAAATTTCTGCCTTTTTTCCCTAAAATAAGTGAAATTTCTGAAATTTTGCCCCAAAATAAGTGAAATTTCTGCAATTTTGCCCCAAAATAAGGGAAATTTCTGCAATTTTGCCCCAAAATAAGTGGAATTTCTGAGTTTTGCCCCAAAATATAGAGAATTTCTGTCTTTTTGCCCCAACATATAGGGAATTTCTGCATTTTTGCCCAACTATTATGGGAATTTCTGCAATTTTGCCCCAAAATACGGGGAATTTCTGCCTTTTTGCCCGAAAATAATAAGAATGCATACCTTTTTGCCTTACAAAAAAGAAATTTCTTCATTTTTGCTCCAAAATAACGGGAATTTCTGCTTTTTGCCTCTAAATATGTGGAATGTCTGTCTTTTCCCCCAAAACAAAGGGATTTTCTGTCTTTGTTGCCCCAAAATAAGGGGAATTTCTGACTTATTACCCTGAAATAAGTGAAATTTCTGCAATTTTGCCCCAAAATAAGGGAAATTTCTGCCTTTTTGCCCCCAAATAAGGGGAATTTCAGCCTTTTTACCTCAAAATAAGGAGAATTTCTGCATTTTTGCCACAAGATATTAGAAATTTCTGACTTTTTGCCCCAAAATAAGGAAAATTTCTGCCTTTTTTCCCTGAAATAAGTGAAATTTCTGCAATTTTGCCCCAAAATAAAAGAAATTTCTGGAATTTTGCCCCAAAATAAGGGGAATTTCTGAGTTTTGCCCCAAAATAAGGAGAATTTCTGTCTTTTTGCCCCAACATATAGGGAATTTCTGCCAATTTGCCCCACAATTAGGGGAATTTCTGCAATTTTGCTCCAAAATACAGGGAATTTCTGCCTTTTTTTCCCGAAAATAAGGGGAATGTATACCTTTTCCCACAAAAAGGGGAAATTTCTTCATTTTTGCCCCAAAATAAGAGGAATTTCTGCCTTTTTACCCAAAAATAAAAGGAATTTCTGTCTTTTTGCCCCAAAATAAAAGGAATTTTTGAATTATGCCCTGAAATAAGTAAAATTTCTGCTATTTTGCCCCAAAATAAGGGAAATTTCTGCCTTCTTGCCACAAAATAAAGGGAATTTCTGCGTTTTTGCCACAAAATATTAGGAATTTCTGCCTTTTTCCCCAAAATAAGAAAAATTTCTGCCTTTTTCCTTGAAATAAGTGAAATTTGTGCAATTTTGCCCCAAAATAATTGAAATTTCTGCAATTTTGCCCCAAAATAAGGGAAATTTCTGGAATTTTGCCCCAAAATAAGTGGAATTTCTGAGTTTTGCCCCAAAATAAGGAGAATTTCTGTCTTTTTGCCACAACATATATGGAATTTCTGCCTTTTTGCCCCACAATTAGGAAAATTTCTGCAATTTTGCTTTAAAATACGGGAAATTTCTGCTTTTTTGCCCGAAAATAAGGGAATGTTTACCTTATGCCACAAAAAAGGGAAATTTCTTCATTTTTGCCCCAAAATAAGAGGAATTTCTTCCTTTTTTCCTAAAAATAATTGAAATTTCTGCCTTTTTACCCAAAAATATAAGGAATTTCTGTATTTTTACCCGAAAATAAAAGGAATTTTTGAATTTTGCCCTGAAATAAGTGAAATTTCTGCAATTTTGCCTCAAAATTAGGGAAATTTCTGCTTTTTTGCCGCAAAATAAGGGGAATTTCTGTCTTTTTGCCCCAAAATAAAGGGAATTTCAGCCTTGTTACCTAATGATAAGGGGAATGTCTGCCTTTTTGCCCTAAAATATGGAGAATTTCTGTATTTTTCTCCCAAAATAAAGAAATTTTCTGCAATTTTGTACCAAAATAAAAGTAATTTCTGCCTTTTTGCCCCAAAATGAGAGAAATTTCTGCGTTTTTTCCCTGAAATAAGTGAAATTTCTGTAATTTTGCCCAAAAATATAGGAGATTTCTGCAATTTTGCCCCAAAATAAAGGACATTTCTTGAATTTTGCCCCAAAATAAGGGGAATATCTGACTTTTTGCCCTGAAATAAGGAGAATTTCTTTGTTTTTGCCCCAAAATAATGTGAATTTCTGCATTTTCCCTCAAAATTAGTGGAATATGTGCAATTTTGCTCCAAAATACGGGGAATTTCTGCCTTATTGCACCAAAATAAAGGGAATTTCTGTATTTTTGCACCAATATAAGTGAAATTTCTGAAATTTTGCTACAAAATACGGAGAATTTCTGCCTTATTGCCCGAAATAAAGTGGAATTTCTGCCTTTTTGCCCTGAAATATTTGAAATTTCTGCAATTTTACACCAAAATAAGGGGAATTTCTTTTTTTGGCCCTAAAATTAGGAGAATTTCTGCTTTTTGCCCCAAAATAAGGCAAATTTCTGACTTTTTGCCATGAAATAAGTGAAATTTCTGAAATTTTGCCCCAAAATAAGGTGAATTTCTTCCATTTTGCCACAAAATATGGGGAATTTCTGCCTTATTGCCTCCAAATAAGGAAAATTTCTGCTTTTCTGCCCCAATTAACAGGAATTTCTGCCTTTTTGCCACAAAGTAAAGGGAATTTCTGCCTTTTTGCCCCAAAATAAGGGGAATTTCAGCATTTTTACCTCAAATAAGGGGAATTTCTGCCTTTTGCCCCACAATATGGGGAATTTCTGCCTTTTTGTTCCAAAACAAGAAAAATTTCTTCAATTTTGTACCAAAATAAAAGAAATTTCTGATTTTTGCCCCAAAATAAAAGGAATTTCTGACTTTTTGTCCTGAAATAAATGAAATTTCTGCAATTTTGCCCAAAAATAAAGAAAAATTTGTGCCTTTTTGCCACAAAATATAAAAAATTTCTGCCTTCTTGCCACAAAATAAAAAAAATTTCTGCAATTCTGTACCAAAATAAAAGAAAATTCTAAAATTTTGCCCCAAAATAAGGGAAATTTCTGATTTTTGCCCCGAAATAAGGAGAATTTCTGTATTTTTGCCCCAAAATAAAGGGAATTTCTGCCTTTTTGCCCAAATTTAGGGGAGTTTCTGCAATTTTGCTTCAAAATACAGGGAATTTCTGCCTCTTTTCCCGAAAATAAGGGGAACTTCTGCTGATTTGCCCCAAATAAAGGGAATTTCTGCATTTTTGCCCCAATATTAGAGGAATTTCTGCAATTTTGCTCCAAAATACGGGGAATTTATGCCTTTTTGCCCGAAATTAAAGGGATTTTCTGCCTTTTTGCCCCCAAACAAGGGAAATTTCTGCAATTTTATCTCAAAATAATGGGAATTTCTGCCTTTATACCCCCAAATAAGGGGAATTTTTGCCTTTTTGCCCTGAAATATGTGAAATGTCTGACATTTTACCCCAAAATAAGGTGAATTTCTGTCTTTTTGCCTCAAAATAATGGGAATTTCTGCCTTTTTGCCCAGAAATAAGAAAAATTTTTGTTTTTTTTTTTCTGAAATAAGTGAAATTTCTGCAATTTTGCCTTAAAATAAAAGGAATTTCTGCAATTTTTCCCCATAATAAAGAAATTTTCTGCAATTTTGCCCCAAAATAAACGGAATTTCTGTTTTTTGTCCCCAAATAAGGGAAATTTCTGCAATATTGCCCTAAAATAAGGGGAATTTCTGCTTTTTGCCCCAAAATAAAAGGAATTTCTGCCTTTTTGCCCCAAAACAAAGAAAATTACTGCATGTTTTACCCCAAAATTAGGTTAATTTCTGCAATTCTGCTCCAAAATACAAGATTTTTCTGCATTTTTCGCCGAAAATAAGGGGAATTTTTGCCATTTTGCCGTGAAATAAGTGAAATTTTTGCAGTTTTACCCCAAAGTAAGGAGAATTTCTGCCTTTTTGCCCTAAAATTAGAGGAATTTCTGCAATTTTGCTCCAAAATATGGGGAATTTCTGTCTTTTTGCCCCAAAATAAGGGAAATTTCTGCCTTTTTGCCCCCAAATAAGGGGAATTCAGCCTTTTTACCTCAAAATAAAGGGAATTTCTGAATTTTTCCTCCAAAATTAGGAAAATTTCTGCCTTTTTTCCCTGAAATAAGTGAAATTTCTGCAATTTTGCCCCAAAATAAGGGAAATTTCTGGAATTTTGCCCCAAAATAAGTGGAATTTCTGAGTTTTGCCCCAAAATAAGGAGGAATTCTGTATTTTTGCCCCAACAAATAGGGAATTTCTGCCTTTTTGCCCCACAATTAGGGGAATTTCTGCAATTTTGCTCCAAAATACTTAAAATTTCTGCTTTTTTTCTCGAAAATAAATGGAATGTATACCTTTTCCCACAAAAAAGGGAAATTTCTTCATTTTTGCCCCAAAAAAAGAGGAATTCCTGCCTTTTTACCTCAAAATAAGTGAAATTTCTGCCTTTTTACCGAAAATTAAACGGAATTTCTTTCTATTTGCCGCAAAATAAAAGGAATTTTTGAATTATGCCCTGAAATAAGTGAAATTTCTGCAATTTTGCCCCAAAATAAGGGAAATTTCTGCCTTTTTGCCACAAAATAAAAGGAATTTCTGCATTTCTGCCACAAAATATTAGGAATTTCTGCCTTTTTGCCCCAAAATAAGAAAAATTTCTGCCTTTTTTCCCTGAAAAAAGTGAAATTTCTGCAATTTTGCCCCAAAATAATTGAAATTTCTGCAATTTTGCCCCAAAATAAGGGAAATTTCTGGAATTTTGCCCCAAAATAAGTGGAATTTCTGAGTTTTGCCCCAAAATAAGGAGAAATTCTGTCTTTTTGCCCCAACATATAAGGAATTTCTGCCTTTTTGCCACACAATTAGGAAAATTTCTGCAATTTTGCTCCAAAATACGGAGAATTTCTGTTTTTCTGCCCGAAAATAAGGGGAATGTTTACCTTTTCCGACAAAAAAGGGAAATTTCTTCATTTTTGCCCCAAAATAAGAGGAATTTCTGCCTTTTTACCTTAAAATGAGTATATTTTCTGCCTTTTTACCCTAAAATAAATGGAATTTCTGTATTTTGCCCCAAAATAAAAGGAATTTTTGAATTTTGCCCTGAAATAAGTGAAATTTCTGCAATTTTGCCCCAAAATAAAGGAAATTTCTGCCTTTTTGCCACAAAATAAGGGGAATTCTGCCTTTTGCCCCAAAGTATAGGTAATTTCTGCCTATTTGCCCCAAAATAAGAAAAATTTCTGCAATTTTGTACCAAAATAAAAGAAATTTCTGCATTTTGCCCCAAAATAAGAGAAATTTGTGCCTTTTTTCCCTGAAATAAGTGAAATTTCTGTAATTTTGCCCCATAATAAGGGAAATTTCTGCCATTTTTCCTTAAAGTAAAGGAAATTTCTGCAATTTTGTCCCAAATAAGGGGAATATCTGACTCTTTGCCCTTGAAAAACAGAGATTTTCTTTTTTTTTTGCACCAAAATAAGGAGAATTTCAGCCCTTTTGCTTTAAAATTATGAGAATTTCTGCAATTTTGCTTCAAAATACGGGGAATTTCTGCCTTTTAGCCCCAAAATAAAGGGAATTTCTGAATTTTTCCCCAATATTAGGAGAATATCTGCATTTTACCTCTAAATAAGGGGAATTTCTGCATTTTGCCCCAAAATATGGGGAATTTCTGCCTTTTTGTTCCAAAATAAGGGGAATTTCTTCAATTTTGTACCAAAATAAAAGAAATTTCTGCTTTTTACCCCAAAATAAAAGTAATTTCTGACTTTTTGCCCTGAAATAAATGAAATTTCTGCAATTTTGCCCCAAAATAAGGGAAATTTGTGCCTTTTTGCCCCAAAATGAGGGGAATTTCTGCCTTTTAACCCCAAAATATAGGGAATTTCAGCATTTTACCTCAAAATAAGGGGAATTTCAGCCTTTTTGCACCAAAATATGTGGAATTTCTGCATTTGCCACAAAATAAGAAAAATTTCTGCAATTCTGTACCAAAATAAAAGAAATTTCTAAAATTTTACCCCAAAATAAGGGAAATTTCTGATTTTTGCCCCGAAATAAGGAGAATTTCTGTATTTTTGCCCCAAAATAAAGGGAATTTCTGCTTTTTTGCCCCAAAATTAGGAAAGTTTCTTCAATTTTGCTTCAAAATACAGAGAATTTCTCCCTCTTTTCCCAAAAATAAGAGGAACTTCTGCTGATTTGCCCCAAATAAAGGGAATTTCTGCATTTTTGCCCCAATATTAGGGGAGTTTCTGCAATGTTGCTTCAAAATACAGGGAATTTCTGCCTCTTTTCTCGAAAATAAAAGGAACTTCTGCTGATTTGCCACAAATAAAGGGAATTTCTTCATTTTTGCCCCAATATTAGGGGAATTTCATCAATTTTGCTCCAAAATACGCGGAATTTTTGCCTTTTTGCCCGAAATTAAGGGGATTTTCTGCCTTTTTGCCACCAAACAAGAAAAATTTCTGCAATTTTATCCCAAAATAAGGGGAATTTCTGCCTTTTTGCCCCCAAATAAGGGGAATTTCTGCTTTTTTGCCCTGAAATATGTGAAATGTCTGCAATTTTACCCCAAAATAAGGTGAATTTCTGCCTTTTTGCCCCAAAATAAAGGAAATTTCTATTTATTGTCCCCAAATAGGGGAAATTTCTGCAATTTTGCTTTAAATTAAAAAAAATTCTGCAATTTTTCCCCATAATAAAGGAATTTTCTGAAATTTTGCCCCAAAATAAAGGAAATTTCTATTTTTTGTCCCCAAATAGGGTAAATTTCTGCAATTTTGCTCTAAATTAAGGGGAATTTCTGCATTTGCCCCAAAATAAGGGGAATTTCTGCCTTTTTGCCTCAAAACAAAGAAAATTACTGCATGTTTTACCCCAAAATTAGGTGAATTTCTGGAATTTTGCTCCAAAATACAGGGATTTTCTGCCTTATTCGCCGAAAATAAGGGGAATTTCTGCCATTTTGCCGCAAAATAAGTGAAATTTCTGCAGTTTTACCCCAAAATAAGGGGAATTTCTGACTTTTGCCCCAAAATAAGGGGAATTTCTCCCTTTTTGCCCCAAAATAAAGGAAATTTCAGCCTTTTTACCTAAAAATATGTGAAATTTCTGCAATTTTGCACCAATTAAGTGAAATTTCTTCAATTTTGCCCCAAAATAAGGGAAATTTCTGCCTTTTTGCCTCCAAATAAGGGGAATTTTAGCATTTTTACCTCAAAATGAGAAAAATTTCTGCATTTTGCCACAAAATAAGGGGAATTTTAGCATTTTTACCTCAAAATAAGGAAAATTTCTGCATTTTTGCCACAAAATATTAGGAATTTCTGCCTTTTTGCCCCAGAATAAGGAAAATGTCTGCCTTTTTCCCCTGAAATAAGTGAAATTTCTGCAATATTGCCCCAAAATAAGTGAAATTTCTGCAATTTTGCCCCAAAATAATGGAAATTTCTGGAATTTTGCCCCAAGATAAGGAGAATTTCTCTCTTTTTGCCCCAACATATAGGGAATTTCTGCCTTTTTGCATCACAATTAGGGGAATTTCTGAAATTTTGCTCCAAAATACGATGAATTTCTGCCTTTTTGTCCGAAAATAACGGGAATGCATAACTTTTTGCCATAAAAGAGAAAAATTTCTTCATTTTTGCTCCAAAATAAGAAGAATTTCTGCTTTTTTGCCTCTAAATAAGTGGAATTTCTGTCTTTTTCCCCCAAAACAAAGGGAATTTCTGCCTCTTTTGCCCCAAGATAAGTAGAATTTCTGACTTATTACCATGAAATAAGGGAAATTTCTGCAATTTTGCCCCAAAATAAGGGGAATTTCTCACTTTTTGACCCAAAATAAATAAAATTTCAGCCTTTTTACCTGAAAATAAGTGAAATTTCTGCAATTTTGATTTAAATAAGGGAAATTTCTGCAATTTTGCCCCAAAATAACGTAAATTCCTGCAATTTTGCCACAAAATAAAGAAAATTTCTGGAATTGTGCCCCAAAATAAAGGGAATTTCTGCCTTTTCCCCAAAATTAGGGGAATTTCTGCAATTTTGCTCCAAAATACGGGGAATTTCTGCCTTTTTGCCCAAAAATAATGGGAATGCATACCTTTTTGCCATAAAAAGGGAAATTTCTTCATTTTTGCTCCAAAATAAGGGGAATTTCTTCCTTTTTTGCTACAAAATAAGGGGAATTTCTGACTCATTATCCTGAAATAAGTAAAATTTCTGCAATTTTGCCCCAAAATAAGGAAAATTTCTGCCTTTTTGCCCCCAAATAAGGAGGATTTCAGCCTTTTTACCTCAAAATAAGAGGAATTTCTGCATTTTTGCAACAAAATATTAAGAATTTCTTCATTTTTGCCCAAAAATAAGGAAAATTTCTGCCTTTTTTCCCTGAAATAAGTGAAATTTCTGCAATTTTGCCCCAAAATAAGTGAAATTTCTGCAATTTTGCCCAAAAATAAGGGAAATTTCTGGAATTTTGCCCCAAAATAAAGGGAATTTCTGAGTTTTGCCCCAAAATAAGGAGAATTTCTGTCTTTTTGCCCCAACATATAGGGAATTTCTGCCTTATTGCCCCAAAATTAGGGGAATTTCTGCAATTTTGCTCCAAAATACAGGGAATTTCTGCCTTTTTGCCCGAAAATAAGGGGAATGCATAACTTTTTGCCATAAAAGAGGAAAATTTCTTCATTTTTGCTCCAAAATAAGAAGAATTTCTGCTTTTTGCCTTTAAATAAGCGAAATTTCTGTCTTTTTTCCCAAAACAAAGGGAATTTCTGTTTTTTTTGCCCCAAAATAAGATAAATTTCTGACTTATTACCATGAAATAAGTAAAATTTCTGCAATTTTGCCCCAAAACAAAGAAAATTTCTGCCTTTTTGCCCTGAAATATGTGAAATTTCTGCAATTTTACCCCAAAATAAGGTGAATTTCTGCCTTTTTGCCCCAAAATAATGGGAATTTCTGCCTTTTTGCCCCAAAATAACAAAAATTTTTGCTTTTTTTCTCTGAAATAAGTGAAATTTCTGCAATTTTGCCCTAAAGTAAGGGAAATTTCTGCAATTTTTCCCCATAATAAGAAAAATGTCTGCAATTTTGCCCCAAAATAAAGGGAAATTCTCCCTTTTTGACCCAAAATATAGGAAATTTCAGCCTTTGTACCTGAAAATAAGTGAAATTTCTGCAATTTTGCCTTAAATAAGAGAAATTTCTGCAATTTTGCCCCAAAATAAGGTAAATTCCTGCAATTTTGCCCCAAAATAAAGGAAATTTCTGGAATTGTGCCCCAAAATAAGGGGAATTTCTGATTTTTGCCTCAAAATAAAGGAAAATTCTGGAATTTTGCCCCAAATTAGGGGAATTTCTGCAATTTTGCTCCAAAATACGGGGAATTTCTGCCTTTTTGCCAGAAAATAATGGGAATGCATACCTTTTTGCCATAAAAAGGGAAATTTCTTCATTTTTGCTCCAAAATAAGGGGAATTTCTGCCGTTTTTGCTACAAAATAAGGTCAATTTCTGACTCATTATCCTGAAATAAGTGAAATTTCTGCAATTTTGCCCCAAAATAAAAAAAATTTCTGCCTTTTTGCCCCCAAATAAAGAGGATTTCATCCTTTTTACCTCAAAATAAGAGAAATTTTTGCATTTTTGCCACAAAATATTAAGAATTTCTTCATTTTTCCCCCAAAATAAGGAAAATTTCAGCCTTTTTTCCCTAAAATAAGTGAAATTTCTGAAATTTTGCCCCAAAATAAGTGAAATTTCTGCAATTTTGCACCAAAATATAGGAAATTTCTGGAATTTTGCCCCAAAATAAGGGGAATTTCTGAGTTTTGCCCCAAAATAAGGATAATTTCTGTCTTTTTGTCCCAACATATAGGGAATTTCTGCCTTTTTGCCCCACAATTAGGGGAATTTCTGCAATTTTGCTCCAAAATACAAGGAATTTCTGCCTTTTTGCTCGAAAATAAGGGGAATGCATAACTTTTTGCCATAAAAAAAATTTCTTCATTTTTGCTCCAAAATAAGAAGAATTTCTGCTTTTTTGCCTCTAAATAAGTGGAATTTCTGTCTTTTTTTCCAAAAACAAAGGGAATTTCTGTCTTTTTTGCCCCAAAATAAGAAAAATTTCTGACTTATTACCATAAAATAAGTAAAATTTCTGCAATTTTGCCAGAAAACAAGGGAAATTTCTTCCTTTTTGCCCTGAAATATGTGAAATTTCTGCAATTTTACCCCAAAATAAGGTGAATTTCTGCCTTTTTGCCCCAAAATAATGGGAATTTCTGCCTTTTTGCCCCAAAATAACAAACATTTTATCTTTTTTTCTCTGAAATAAGTGAAATTTCTGCAATTTTGCCTTAATTAAAGGAAATTTCTGCAATTTTGCCCCAAAATAAGGTAAATTCCTGCAATTTTGCCCCAAAATAAAGGAAATTTCTAGAATTGTGCCCCAAAATAAGAAGAATTTCTGATTTTTGCCCTGAAATAAAGGGAATTTCTGCCTTTTGCCCCAAAATTAGGGGAATTTCTGCAAGTTTGCTCCAAAATACGGGGAATTTCTGCCTTTTTGCGAGAAAATAATGGGAATGCATACCTTTTTGCCATAAAACGGGAAATTTCTTCATTTTTGCTCCAAAATAAGGGGAATTTCTGCCTTTTTTGCTACAAAATAAGGGGAATTTCTGACTCATTATCCTGAATTAAGTGAAATTTCTGCAATTTTGCCTTAAAATAAGGAAAATTTCTGCTTTTTTGCCCCCAAATAAGGAGGATTTCAGCCTTTTTACCTCAAAATAAGAAGAATTTCTGCATTTTTGCCACAAAATATTAAGAATTTCTTCATTTTTGCCCCAAAATAAGGAAAATTTCTGCCTTTTTTTCCCTGAAATAAGTGAAATTTCTGCAATTTTGCCCCAAAATAAGTGAAATTTCTGCAATTTTGCCCCAAAATAAGGGAAATTTCTGGAATTTTGCCCCAAAATATAGGGAATTTCTGAGTTTTGCCCCAAAATAAGGAGAATTTCTGTCTTTTTTCCCCAACATATAGGGAATTTCTGCTTTTTTGCCCCACTATTAGGGGAATTTCTGCAATTTTGCTCCAAAATACAGGGAATTTCTGCCTTTTTGCCCGAGAATAAGGGGGATGAATAACTTTTTGCCATAAAAGAGGAAAATTTCTTCATTTTTGCTCCAAAATAAGAATTTCGGTTTTTTTGCCTCTAAATAAGTGGAATTTCTGTCTTTTTTTCCAAAAACAAAAAGAATTTATGTCTTTTTTACCCCAAAATAAGAAAAATTTCTGACTTATTACCATGAAATAAGTAAAATTTCTGCAATTTTGCCCCAAAACAAGGGAAATTTCTGCCTTTTTGCCCTGAAATATGTGAAATATCTGGTTTTTACCCCAAAATAAGGTGAATTTCTGCCTTTTTGCCCCAAAATAATGGGATTTTCTGCCTTTTTGCCCCAAAATAACAAAAATTTTTGCTTTTATTCTCTGAAATAAGTGAAATTTCTGCAATTTTGCCCTGAAATAAGGTTAATTTCTGCAATTTTTCCCCATAATAAGGGAAATTTCTGCAATTTTGCCCCAAAATAAAGGGAATTTCTCATTTTTGCCCCAAAATAAAAGAAATTTCAGCCTTTTTACCTGGAAATAAGTGAAATTTCTGCAATTTTGCCCCAAATAAAGGAAATTTCTGCAATTTTGCCTTAAAATAAGGTAAATTCCTGCAATTTTGCCCCAAAATAAAGGAAACTTCTTGAATTTAGCCCCAAAATAAGGGTAATTTCTGATTTTTGCCCCAAAATAAAGGGAATTTCTGCCTTTTGCCCCAAAATTAGGAGAATTTCTGCAAATTTGCTCCAAAATACAGGAAATTTCTGCTTTTTTGCTCGAACATAATGGGAATGCATACCTTTTTGCCATAAAAAAGGAAATTTCTTCATTTTTGCTCCTAAATAAGGGGAATTTCTGCCTTTTTGCCTCTAAATAAGTGGAATTTCTGTCTTTTTCCCCCAAAACAAAGGGAATTTCTGTCTTTTTTGCCCCAAAATAAAGGGAATTTCTGACTTATTACCCTGAAATAAGTGAAATTTCTGCAATTTTGCCCCTAAATAAGAAAAATTTCTGCCTTTTTGCCCCCTAAAAAGGGGAATTTTAGCCTTTTTACCTCAAAATAATGGGAATTTCTGCATTTTTGCAACAAAATATTAGGAATTTCTGCCTTTTCGCCCCAAAATAAGGAAAATTTCTGCCTTTTTTCCCTAAAATAAGTGAAATTTCTGAAATTTTGCCCCAAAATAAGTGAAATTTCTGCAATTTTGCCCCAAAATAAGGGAAATTTCTGCAATTTTGCCCCAAAATAAGTGGAATTTCTGAGTTTTGCCCCAAAATATAGAGAATTTCTGTCTTTTTGCCCCAACATATAGGGAATTTCTGCATTTTTGCCCAACTATTATGGGAATTTCTGCAATTTTGCCCCAAAATACGGGGAATTTCTGCCTTTTTGCCCGAAAATAATAAGAATGCATACCTTTTTGCCTTACAAAAAAGAAATTTCTTCATTTTTGCTCCAAAATAACGGGAATTTCTGCTTTTTGCCTCTAAATATGTGGAATGTCTGTCTTTTCCTCCAAAACAAAGGGATTTTCTGTCTTTGTTGCCCCAAAATAAGGGGAATTTCTGACTTATTACCCTGAAATAAGTGAAATTTCTGCAATTTTTCCCCAAAATAAGGGAAATTTCTGCCTTTTTGCCCCCAAATAAGGGGAATTTCAGCCTTTTTACCTCAAAATAAGGAGAATTTCTGCATTTTTGCCACAAGATATTAGAAATTTCTGACTTTTTGCCCCAAAATAAGGAAAATTTCTGCCTTTTTTCCCTGAAATAAGTGAAATTTCTGCAATTTTGCCCCAAAATAAAAGAAATTTCTGGAATTTTGCCCCAAAACAAGGGGAATTTCTGAGTTTTGCCCCAAAATAAGGAGAATTTCTGTCTTTTTGCCCCAACATATAGGGAATTTCTGCCAATTTGCCCCACAATTAGGGGAATTTCTGCAATTATGCTCCAAAATACAGGGAATTTCTGCCTTTTTTTCCCGAAAATAAGGGGAATGTATACCTTTTCCCACAAAAAGGGGAAATTTCTTCATTTTTGCCCCAAAATAAGAGGAATTTCTGCCTTTTTACCCAAAAATAAAAGGAATTTCTGTCTTTTTGCCCCAAAATAAAAGGAATTTTTGAATTATGCCCTGAAATAAGTAAAATTTCTGCTATTTTGCCCCAAAATAAGGGAAATTTCTGCCTTCTTGCCACAAAATAAAGGGAATTTCTGCGTTTTTGCCACAAAATATTAGGAATTTCTGCCTTTTTCCCCAAAATAAGAAAAATTTCTGCCTTTTTCCTTGAAATAAGTGAAATTTGTGCAATTTTGCCCCAAAATAATTGAAATTTCTGCAATTTTGCCCCAAAATAAGGGAAATTTCTGGAATTTTGCCCCAAAATAAGTGGAATTTCTGAGTTTTGCCCCAAAATAAGGAGAATTTCTGTCTTTTTGTCTCAACATATATGGAATTTCTGCCTTTTTGCCCCACAATTAGGAAAATTTTTGCAATTTTGCTTTAAAATACGGGATATTTCTGCTTTTTTGCCCGAAAATAAGGGAATGTTTACCTTATGCCACAAAAAAGGGAAATTTCTTCATTTTTGCCCCAAAATAAGAGGAATTTCTGCCTTTTTTCCTAAAAATAATTGAACTTTCTGCCTTTTTACCCAAAAATATAAGGAATTTCTGTATTTTTACCCGAAAATAAAAGGAATTTTTGAATTTTGCCCTGAAATAAGTGAAATTTCTGCAATTTTGCCCCAAAATTAGGGAAATTTCTGCTTTTTTGCCGCAAAATAAGGGGAATTTCTGTCTTTTTGCCCCAAAATAAAGGGAATTTCAGCTTTGTTACCTAATGATAAAGGGAATGTCTGCCTTTTTGCCCTAAAATATGGAGAATTTCTGTATTTTCTCCCAAAATAAAGAAATTTTCTGCAATTTTGTACCAAAATAAAAGTAATTTCTGCCTTTTTGCCCCAAAATAAGAGAAATTTCTGCGTTTTTTCCCTGAAATAAGTGAAATTTCTGTAATTTTGCCCAAAAATATAAGAGATTTCTGCAATTTTGCCCCAAAATAAAGGACATTTCTTGAATTTTGCCCCAAAATAAGGGGAATATCTGACTTTTTGCCCTGAAATAAGGAGAATTTCTTTGTTTTTGCCCCAAAA
Organism: Micromys minutus; assembly: GCF_963924665.1. Lineage (NCBI taxonomy): Eukaryota > Metazoa > Chordata > Mammalia > Rodentia > Muridae > Micromys > Micromys minutus. The sequence goes on from NW_027667727.1 coordinate 2,436,649, forward strand.
TAATGTGAATTTCTGCATTTTCCCTCAAAATTAGTGGAATATGTGAAATTTTGCTCCAAAATACGGGGAATTTCTGCCTTATTGCACCAAAATAAAGGGAATTTCTGCATTTTTGCACCAATATAAGTGAAATTTCTGAAATTTTGCTACAAAATACGGAGAATTTCTGCCTTATTGCCCGAAATAAAGTGGAATATCTGCCTTTTTGCCCTGAAATATTTGAAATTTCTGCAATTTTACACCAAAATAAGGGGAATTTTTTTTTTTTTTGGCCCTAAAATTAGGAGAATTTCTGCTTTTTGCCCCAAAATAAGGCAAATTTCTGACTTTTTGCCATGAAATAAGTGAAATTTCTGAAATTTTGCCCCAAAATAAGGTGAATTTCTTCCATTTTGCCACAAAATATGGGGAATTTCTGCCTTATTGCCTCCAAATAAGGAAAATTTCTGCTTTTCTGCCCCAATTAACAGGAATTTCTGCCTTTTTGCCACAAAGTAAAGGGAATTTCTGCCTTTTTGCCCCAAAATAAGGGGAATTTCAGCATTTTTACCTCAAATAAGGGGAATTTCTGCCTTTTGCCCCACAATATGGGGAATTTCTGCCTTTTTGTTCCAAAACAAGAAAAATTTCTTCAATTTTGTACCAAAATAAAAGAAATTTCTGATTTTTGCCCCAAAATAAAAGGAATTTCTGACTTTTTGTCCTGAAATAAATGAAATTTCTGCAATTTTGCCCAAAAATAAAGAAAAATTTGTGCCTTTTTGCCACAAAATATAAAAAATTTCTGCCTTCTTGCCACAAAATAAAAAAAATTTCTGCAATTCTGTACCAAAATAAAAGAAAATTCTAAAATTTTGCCCCAAAATAAGGGAAATTTCTGATTTTTGCCCCGAAATAAAGAGAATTTCTGTATTTTTGCCCCAAAATAAAGGGAATTTCTGCCTTTTTGCCCAAATTTAGGGGAGTTTCTGCAATTTTGCTTCAAAATACAGGGAATTTCTGCCTCTTTTCCCGAAAATAAGGGGAACTTCTGCTGATTTGCCCCAAATAAAGGGAATTTCTGCATTTTTGCCCCAATATTAGGGGAATTTCTGCAATTTTGCTCCAAAATACGGGGAATTTATGCCTTTTTGCCCGAAATTAAAGGGATTTTCTGCCTTTTTGCCCCCAAACAAGGGAAATTTCTGCAATTTTATCTCAAAATAATGGGAATTTCTGCCTTTATACCCCCAAATAAGGGGAATTTTTGCCTTTTTGCCCTGAAATATGTGAAATGTCTGACATTTTACCCCAAAATAAGGTGAATTTCTGTCTTTTTGCCTCAAAATAATGGGAATTTCTGCCTTTTTGCCCAGAAATAAGAAAAATTTTTGATTTTTTTTCTGACATAAGTGAAATTTCCGCAATTTTGCCTTAAAATAAAAGGAATTTCTGCAATTTTTCCCCATAATAAAGAAATTTTCTGCAATTTTGCCCCAAAATAAACGGAATTTCTGTTTTTTGTCCCCAAATAAGGGAAATTTCTGCAATATTGCCCTAAAATAAGGGGAATTTCTGCTTTTTGCCCCAAAATAAAAGGAATTTCTGCCTTTTTGCCCCAAAACAAAGAAAATTACTGCATGTTTTACTCCAAAATTAGGTTAATTTCTGCAATTCTGCTCCAAAATACAAGATTTTTCTGCATTTTTCGCCGAAAATAAGGGGAATTTTTGCCATTTTGCCGTGAAATAAGTGAAATTTTTGAAGTTTTACCCCAAAGTAAGGGGAATTTCTGCCTTTTTGCCCTAAAATTAGAGGAATTTCTGCAATTTTGCTCCAAAATATGGGGAATTTCTGTCTTTTTGCCCCAAAACAAGGGAAAGTTCTGCCTTTTTGCCCCCAAATAAGGGGAATTCAGCCTTTTTACCTCAAAATAAAGGGAATTTCTGAATTTTTCCTCCAAAATTAGGAAAATTTCTGCCTTTTTTCCCTGAAATAAGTGAAATTTCTGCAATTTTGTCCCAAAATAATTGAAATTTCTGCAATTTTGCCCCAAAATAAGGGAAATTTCTGGAATTTTGCCCCAAAATAAGTGGAATTTCTGAGTTTTGCCCCAAAATAAGGAGGAATTCTGTATTTTTGCCCCAACAAATAGGGAATTTCTGCCTTTTTGCCCCACAATTAGGGGAATTTCTGCAATTTTGCTCCAAAATACTTAAAATTTCTGCTTTTTTTCTCAAAAATAAATGGAATGTATACCTTTTCCCACAAAAAAGGGAAATTTCTTCATTTTTGGCCCAAAAAAAGAGGAATTCCTGCCTTTTTACCTCAAAATAAGTGAAATTTCTGCCTTTTTACCGAAAATTAAACGGAATTTCTTTCTATTTGCCGCAAAATAAAAGGAATTTTTGAATTATGCCCTGAAATAAGTGAAATTTCTGCAATTTTGCCCCAAAATAAGGGAAATTTCTGCCTTTTTGCCACAAAATAAAAGGAATTTCTGCATTTCTGCCACAAAATATTAGGAATTTCTGCCTTTTTGCCCCAAAATAAGAAAAATTTCTGCCTTTTTTCCCTGAAAAAAGTGAAATTTCTGCAATTTTGCCCCAAAATAATTGAAATTTCTGCAATTTTGCCCCAAAATAAGGGAAATTTCTGGAATTTTGCCCCAAAATAAGTGGAATTTCTGAGTTTTGCCCAAAATAAGGAGAAATTCTGTCTTTTTGCCCCAACATATAAGGAATTTCTGCCTTTTTGCCACACAATTAGGAAAATTTCTGCAATTTTGCTCCAAAATACGGAGAATTTCTTTTTTTTCTGCCCGAAAATAAGGAGAATGTTTACCTTTTCCGACAAAAAAGGGAAATTTCTTTATTTTTGCCCGAAAATAAGAGGAATTTCTGCCTTTTTACCTTAAAATGAGTATAATTTCTGCCTTTTTACCCTAAAATATATGGAATTTCTGTATTTTGCCCCAAAATAAAAGGAATTTTTGAATTTTGCCCTGAAATAAGTGAAATTTCTGCAATTTTGCCCCAAAATAAAGGAAATTTCTGCCTTTTTGCCACAAAATAAGGGGAATTCTGCCTTTTGCCCCAAAATATAGGTAATTTCTGCCTATTTGCCCCAAAATAAGAAAAATTTCTGCAATTTTGTACCAAAATAAAAGAAATTTCTGCATTTTGCCCCAAAATAAGAGAAATTTGTGCCTTTTTTCCCTGAAATAAGTGAAATTTCTCCAATTTTGCCCCATAATAAGGGAAATTTCTGCAATTTTTCTTTAAAGTAAAGGAAATTTCTGCAATTTTGTCCCAAATAAGGGGAATTTCTGACTTTTTGCCCTTGAAAAACAGAGATTTTCTTTTTTTTTGCACCAATATAAGGAGAATTTCAGCCCTTTTGCTTTAAAATTATGAGAATTTTTGCAATTTTGCTTCAAAATACGGGGAATTTCTGCCTTTTAGCCCCAAAATAAAGGGAATTTCTGAATTTTTCCCCAATATTAGGAGAATATCTGCATTTTACCTCTAAATAAGGGGAATTTCTGCATTTTGCCCCAAAATATGGGGAATTTCTGCCTTTTTGTTCCAAAATAAGGGGAATTTCTTCAATTTTGTACCAAAATAAAAGAAATTTCTGCTTTTTACCCCAAAATAAAAGTAATTTCTGACTTTTTGCCCTGAAATAAATGAAATTTCTGCAATTTTGCCCCAAAATAAGGGAAATTTGTGCCTTTTTGCCCCAAAATGAGGGGAATTTCTGCCTTTTAACCCCAAAATATAGGGAATTTCAGCATTTTACCTCAAAATAAGGGGAATTTCAGCCTTTTTGCACCAAAATATGTGGAATTTCTGCATTTGCCACAAAATAAGAAAAATTTCTGCAATTCTGTACCAAAATAAAAGAAATTTCTAAAATTTTACCCCAAAATAAGGGAAATTTCTGATTTTTGCCCCGAAATAAGGAGAATTTCTGTATTTTTGCCCCAAAATAAAGGGAATTTCTGCTTTTTTGCCCCAAAATTAGGAAAGTTTCTTCAATTTTGCTTCAAAATACAGAGAATTTCTCCCTCTTTTCCCAAAAATAAGAGGAACTTCTGCTGATTTGCCCCAAATAAAGGGAATTTCTGCATTTTTGCCCCAATATTAGGGGAGTTTCTGCAATGTTGCTTCAAAATACAGGGAATTTCTGCCTCTTTTCTCGAAAATAAAAGGAACTTCTGCTGATTTGCCCCAAATAAAGGGAATTTCTTCATTTTTGCCCCAATATTAGGGGAATTTCATCAATTTTGCTCCAAAATACGCGGAATTTTTGCCTTTTTGCCCGAAATTAAGGGGATTTTCTGCCTTTTTGCCACCAAACAAGAAAAATTTCTGCAATTTTATCCCAAAATAAGGGGAATTTCTGCCTTTTTGCCCCCAAATAAGGGGAATTTCTGCCTTTTTGCCCTGAAATATGTGAAATGTCTGCAATTTTACCCCAAAATAAGGTGAATTTCTGCCTTTTTGCCCCAAAATAAAGGAAATTTCTATTTATTGTCCCCAAATAGGGGAAATTTCTGCAATTTTGCTTTAAATTTAAAAAAAATTCTGCAATTTTTCCCCATAATAAAGGAATTTTCTGCAATTTTGCCCCAAAATAAAGGACATTTCTATTTTTTGTCCCCAAATAGGGTAAATTTCTGCAATTTTGCTCTAAATTAAGGGGAATTTCTGCATTTGCCCCAAAATAAGGGGAATTTCTGCCTTTTTGCCTCAAAACAAAGAAAATTACTGCATGTTTTACCCCAAAAGTAGGTGAATTTCTGGAATTTTGCTCCAAAATACAGGGATTTTCTGCCGTATTCGCCGAAAATAAGGGGAATTTCTGCCATTTTGCCGCAAAATAAGTGAAATTTCTGCAGTTTTACCCCAAAATAAGGGGAATTTCTGACTTTTGCCCCAAAATAAGGGGAATTTCTGCCTTTTTGCCCCAAAACAAAGAAAATTACTGCATGTTTTACCCCAAAATTAGGTGAATTTCTGCAATTCTGTTCCAAAATACAAGGATTATCTGCCTTTTTCGCTGAAAATAAAAGGAAATTCTGTCATTTTGCCGTGAAATAAGTGAAATTTCTGCAGTTTTACCCCAAAATGAAAGGAATTTCTGCCTTTTTGCCCCAAAATTAGGGGAATTTCTGCAATTTTGCTCCAAAATACGGGGAATTTCTGCCTTTTTGCCCGAAAATAAAGAGAATGTATACCTTTTAGCCCTAAAAAGGGAAATTTCTTCATTTTTACACCAAAATAAGGGGATTTTCTGCTTTTTTGACTCAAAATAAGTGCAGTTTCTGACTTTTCCCCAAAAATAAACGGAATTTCTGTCTTTTTGCCCCAAAATAAGGGGAATTTCTGACTTTTTGCCCTGAAATAAGTTAATTTTCTAAAATTTTTCCACAAAATAATTGAAATTTCTGCAATTTTGCCCCAAAATAAGATGAATTTCTGTCTTTTTGCCCAAAAATAAGGGAAATTTTTGCCTTTTTGCCCCCAAATAAGGGGACTTTCAGCCTTTTTACCTCAAAATAAGGGGAATTTTTGCGTTTTTGCCACAAAATATTAGGAATTTCTGCCTTCTTGCTCCAAAATTAGAAAATTTCTGCCTTTTTTCCCTGAAATAAGTGAAATTTCTGCAATTTTGCCCCAAAATAAGTGAAATTTCTGCAATTTTGCCCCAAAATAAGAGAAATTTCTGGAATTTTGCCCCAAAATAAGTGGAATTTCTGAGTTTTGCCCCAAAATGAAGAGAATTTCTGTCTTTTTGCCCCAACAAATAGGGAATTTCTGACTTTTTGCCCCACAACTAGAAGAATTTCTGCAATTTTGCTCCAAAATTCTGGGAATTTCTGCTTTTTTCCCGAAAATAAGGGGAATGTATACCTTTTGCCACAAAAAAAGGAAATTTCTTCTTTTTTGCCCCAAAATAAAAGGAATTTCTGCCTTTTTACCTCAAAATAAGTGAAATTTCTGCCTTTTTACCCGAAAATAAATGGAAATTTCGTCTTTTTGCCTTAAAATAAAAGGAATTTTTGAATTATACCCTGAAATAGGTGAAATTTCTGCAATTTTGCCCTAAAATAAAAGAAATTTCTGCCTTTTTGCCACAAAATAAGGGGGATTTTTGCGTTTTTGCCACAAAATATTAGGAATTTCTGCTTTTTTCTCTAAAATAAGGTAAATTTCTGCCTTTTTTCCTGAAATAAGTGAAATTTCTGCAATTTTACCCCAAAATAATTGAAATTTCTGCAATTTTGCCCCAAAATAAGGAAAATTTCTGGAATTTTGCCCCAAAATAAGTGGAATTTCTGAGTTTTGCCCCAAAATAAGGAGAATTTCTGTCTTTTTGCCCCAACATATAGGGAATTTCTGCCTTTTTGTCCCACAATTTCGGGAATTTCTGCAATTTTGCTTTAAAATACGGGGAATTTCTGCTTTTTTGCCCGAAAATAAGGGGAATGTTTACCTTTTGCCACAAAAAAGGAAAATTTCTTCATTTTTGCCCCAAAATAAGAGGAATTTCTGCTTTTTCCTCAAAATAAGTGAAATTTCTGCCTTTTTACCCAAAAATATACGGAATTTCTGTATTTTTGCCCGAAAGTAAAAGGAATTTTTGAATTATGCCCTGAAATAAGTGAAATTTCTGCAATTTTGCCCCAAAGTAAGGGAAATTTCTGCATTTTTGCCACAAAATAAGGGGAATTTCTTTCTTTTTGCCCCAAAATAAGGGGAATTTCAGCCTTGTTACCTAATGATAAGGGGAATGTCTGCCTTTTTGCCCTAAATTATGGAGAATTTCTGTATTTTTCTCCCAAAATAAAGAAATTTTCTGCAATTTTGCACCAAAATAAAAGTAATTTCTGCCTTTTTGCCCCAAAATAAGAGAAATTTCTGCGTTGTATCCCTGAAATAAGTGAAATTTCTGAAATTTTGCCCCAAAATAAGGGAGATTTCTGCAATTTTGCCCCTAAATAAAGTACATTTCTGGAATTTTGCCCCAAAATAATGGGAATATCTGACTTTTTGCCCTGAAATAAAGAGAATTTCTGTCTTTTTGCCCCAAAATAATGTGAATTTCTGCATTTTCCCTCAAAATTAGTGGAATATGTGCAATTTTGCTTCAAAATACGGGGAATTTCAGCCTTATTGCACCAAAATAAAGGGAATTTCTGCATTTTTGCACCAATATAAGCCGAATTTCTGAAATTTTGCTGAAAAATACGGAAAATTTCTGCCTTATTGCCCAAAATAAAGTGGAATTTCTGCCTTTTTGCCCTGAAATATTTGAAATTTCCGAAATTTTACACCAAAATAAGGGGAATTTCTCTTTTTGGCTCCAAAATTAGGAGAATTTCTGCTTTTTGCCCCAAAATAAGGCAAATTTCTGACTTATTGCCCTGAAATAAGTGAAATTTCTGCAATTTTCCCCAAAATAATGGGAATTTCTTCTTTTGCCAAAATAAGGAGAATTTCAGCATTTTACCTCCAAATAAGGGGAATTTGTGCCTTTTTGCCACAAAATATGGGGAATTTCTGCCTTATTGCCCCCAAATAAGGAAAATTTTTGCTTTTCTGCCCCAATTAACGGAAATTTCTGCCTTTTTGCCACAAAATAAAGGGAATTTCTGCCTTTTGCCCCAAAATAACGGGAATTTCAGCCTTTTTACCTCAAAATAAGGGGAATTTCTTCCTTTTGCCCAAAATATGGGGAATTTCTGACTTTTTGTTCCAAAATAAGGAAAATTTCTTCAATTTTGTACCAAAATAAAAGAAATTTCTGCTTTTTGCCCAAAAATAAAAGTAATTTCTGACTTTTTGTTCTTAAATAAATGAAATTTCTTCAACTTTGCCCGAAAATAAGGGAAATTTGTGCCTTTTTGCCCCAAAATGAGGGGAATTTTTGCCTTTTAACCCCAAAATATGGGGAATTTCAGCATTTTACCTCAAAATAAGGGGAATTTCAGCCTTTTTGCACCAAAATATGGAGAATTTCTGCCTTTTTGCCACAAAATAAGAAAAATTTCTGCAATTCTGTACAAAAATAAAAGAAATTTTTAAAATTTTGCCACAAAATAAGGGAAATTTCTGATTTTTGCCCCGAAATAATGAGAATTTCTGTATTTTTGCCCCAAAATAAAAGGAATTTCTGCCTTTTTGCCTCAAAATTAGGGAAGTTTCTGCAATTTTGCTTCAAAATACAGGGAATTTCTGCCTTTTTTCCCGAAAATAAAGGGAACTTCTGCCGATTTGCCCCAAATAAAGGGAATTTCTGCATTTTTGCCCCAATATTAGGGGAATTTCTGCAATTTTGCTCCAATATACGGGGAATTTCTGCCTTTTTGCCCAAAATTAAGGGGATTTTCTGCCTTTTTGCCCCCAAACAAGGGAAATTTCTGCAATTTTATCTCAAAATAATGGGAATTTCTGCCTTATACCCCCAAATAAGGGAAATTTCTTTCTTTTTGCCCTGAATTATGTGAAATGTCTGCAATTTTACCCCAAAATAAGGTGAAATTCTGCCTTTTTGCCCCAAAATAATGGGAATTTCTGCCTTTTTGTCTCAAATAAGAAAAATTTTTGCTTTTTTTCTCTGAAATAAGTGAAATTTCTGCAATTTTGCCTTAAAATAAAAGAAATTTCTGCAATTTTTCCCCATAATAAAGAAATTTTCTGCAATTTTGCCCCTAAATAAATGAAATTTCTTTTTTTTGTCCCCAAATCAGAGAAATTTCTGCAATATTGCCCTAAAATAAAGGGAATTTCTGCCTTTTGCCCCAAAATAAGGGGAATTTCTGCATTTTGCCCCAAAACAAAGAAAATTACGGCATGTTTTACCCCAAAATTAGGTTAATTTCTGCAATTCTGCTCCAAAATACAAGGATTTTCTGCCTTTTTCGCCGAAAATAAGGGGAATTTCTGCCATTTTGCCCTGAAATAAGTGAAATTTCTGCAGTTTTACCCCAAAATAAGGGGAATTTCTGCCTTTTTGACCCAAAATTAGGGGAATTTCTGCAATTTTGCTCCAAAATACAAGGAATTTCTGCCTTTTTGCCCGAAAATAAAGGGAATGTATACCTTTTTCCCATAAAAAGGGAAATTTCTTCATTTTTACCCCAAAATAAGGGGATTTTCCTCCTTTTTGACTCAAAATAAGTGCAATTTCTAACTTTTCCCCAAAAATAAACAGAATTTCTGTCTTTTTGCCCCAAAATAAGGGGAATTTCTGACTTTTTCCCCTGAAATAATTTAAATTTCTAAAATTTTTCCCTAAAAGAATTGAAATTTCTGCAATTTTGCCCCAAAATATGGGGAATTTCTGTCTTTTTGCTTCAAAATAAGGGAAATTTCTGCCTTTTTGCCCCCATATAAGCGGAATTTCAGCATTTTTACCTCAAAATAAGGGGAATTTCTGCATTTTTGCCACAAAATATTATGAAATCTGCTTTTTGCTCCAAAATTAGAAAAATTTCTGCCTTTTTTCCCTGAAATAAGTGAAATTTCTGCAATTTAGCCCCAAAATACATAAAATTTCTGCAATTTTGCCCCAAAATTAGGGCAATTCTTGGTATTTTGCCCCAAAATAAGTGGAATTTCCGAGTTTTACCCCAAAATAAGGATAAATTCTGCCTTTTTGCCCCAACAAATAGAGAATTTCTGACTTTTGCCCCACAATTAGGGGAATTTCTGCAATTTTGCTCCAAAATACTGGGAATTTCTGCTTTTTTCCTGGAAATAAGGGGAATGTATACCTTTTGCCACAAAAAAGGGAAATTTCTTCATTTTTGCCCCAAAATAAGAGGAATTTCTGCCTTTTTACCTCAAAATAAGTGAAATTTCTGCCTTTTTCCGAAAAATAAACGGAATTTCTGGCTTTTTGCCCCAAAATAAAAGGAATTTTTGAATTATGCCCTGAAATAAGTGAAATTTCTTCAATTTTGCCCCAAAATAAGGGAAATTTCTGACTTTTTGCCACAAAATAAGGGAAATTTCTGGAATTTTGCCCCAAAATAAGTGGAATTTCTGAGTTTTGCCCCAAAATAAGGAGAAATTCTGTTTTTTTGCCCCAACATATAGAAAATTTCTGCCTTTTTGCCCCACAATTAGGGGAATTTCCGCAATTTTGCTCCAAAATACGAGGAATTTCTGCTTTTTTGCCCGAAAATAAGGGGAATGTTTAACTTTTGCAACAAAAAAAAAATTTCTTCATTTTTGCCTCAAAATAAGAGGAATTTCTGCCTTTTTACCTTAAAATAAGTAAAATTTCTGCCTTTTTACCCAAAAATATACGGAATTTCTGTATTTTTGCCCCAAAATAAAGGAATTTTTGAATTTTGTTCTGAAATAAGTGAAATTTCTGCAATTTTTCCCCAAAATAAAGGAAATTTCTGCCTTTTTGCCACAAAATAAGGGGAATTTCTGTCTTTTTGCCACAAAATAAGGGGAAATTCAGCCTTTTTACCTAATAATGAGAATTTCTGCCTTTTGCCCCAAAGTATAGGTAATTTCTGCCTTTTTGCCCCAAAATAAGAAAAATTTCTGGAATTTTGTACCAAAATAAAAGAAATTTCTGCCTTTTTGCCCCAAAATAAGAGAAATTTCTTTCTTTTTTCCCTGAAATAAGTGAAATTTCTGAAATTTTGCCCCATAATAAAAGAAATTTCTGCAATTTTTTATTAAAGTAAAGGAAATTTCTGCAATTTTGTCCCAAATAAGGAGAATCTGACATTTTGCCCTCGAAAAACAGAGATTTTCTTTCTTTTTGCACCAAAATAAGGAGAATTTCAGCCTTTTTGCCTTAAAATTATGAGAATTTCTGCAATTTTGCTACAAAATACGGGGAATTTCTGCCTTTTAGCCCCAAAATAAAGGGAATTACTGCATTTTTCCCCAATATTAGGGGAATATCTGCATTTTACCTCTAAATAAAAGGAATTTCTGCATTTTGCCCCAAAATATGGGGAATTTCTCCCTTTTTGTTCCAAAATAAGGAAAATTTTTTCAATTTTGTACCAAAATAAAAGAAATTTCTGCTTTTTGCCCCAAAATAAAAGTAATTTCTGACTTTTTGCCCTGAAATAAATGAAATTTCGGCAATTTTGCCTGAAAATAAGGGAAATTTGTGCCTTTTTGTCCCAAAATGAGGGGAATTTCTGCCTTTTAACCCCAAAATATGGAAAATTTCAGCATTTTTCCTCAAAATAAGGGGAATTTCAGACTTTTTGCACCAAAATATGGGGAATTTCTGCATTTGCCACAAAATAAGAAAAATTTCTGCAATTCTGTATCAAAATAAAAGAAATTTCTAAAAGTTTGCCCCAAAATATGAGAATTTCTGTATTTTTGGCCCAAAATAAAGGGAATTTCTGCCTTTTTGCTCCAAAATTAGGGGAGTTTCTGCAATTTTGCTTCAAAATACAGGGAATTTCTGCCTCTTTTCCCGAAAATAAGAGTAACTTCTGCTGATTTGCCCCAAATAAAGGGAATTTCTGCATTTTTGCCCCAATATTAGGAAAATTTCTGCAATTTTGCTCCAAAATACGGGGAATTTCTGCCTTTTTGCCCGAAATTATGGGGATTTTCTGCCTTTTTGCCACCAAACAAGGGAAATTTCTGCAATTTTATCCCAAAATAAAGGGAATTTCTGCCTTTTTGCCCCCAAATAAGGGGAATTTCTGCCTTTTTGCCCTGAAATATGTGAAATGTCTGCAATTTTACCCCAAAATAACGTGAATTTCTGCATTTTTGCCCCAAAATAATGGGAATTTCTGCCTTTTTGCCCGAAAATAAGAAAAATTTTTGCTTTTTTTCTCTGAAAAAAGTGAAATTTCTGCAATTTTGCTTTAAAATAAAAAAAATTTCTGCAATTTTTCCCCATAATAAAAGAATTTTCTGCAATTTTGCCCCAAAATAAAGAAAATTTCTGTTTTTGTCCCCAAATAGGGGAAATTTCTGCAATTTTGCCCTAAAATAAGGGGAATTTCTGCCTTTTGCCCCAAAATAAGAGGAATTTCTGCCTTTTTGCCCCAAAACAAAGAAAATTACTGCATGTTTTACCCCAAAATTAGGTGAATTTTTGCAATTTGCTCCAAAATACAGGGATTTTCTGCCTTTTTTCGCCGAAAATAAGGGGAATTTCTGCCATTTTGCCGCAAAATAAGTGAAATTTCTGCAGTTTTACCCCAAAATAAAGGGAATTTCTGTGTTTTTGCCCCAAAATTATAGGAATTTCTGCAATTTTTCTTCAAAATACTAGAAATATCTGCCTTTTTGCCTGAAAATAAAGGGAATGTATACCTTTTAGCCATAAAAAGGGAAATTTCTTCATTTTTACTTCAAAATAAGGGGATTTTCCGCTTTTTTTACTCAAAATAAGTGCAATTTCTGACTTTTCCCCCAAAATAAACGGAATTTCTGTCTTTTTGCCCCAAAATAAGGGGAATTTCTGACTTTTTGCCCTGAAATAATTTAAATTTCTAAATTTTTTCCCCAAAATAATTGAAATGTCTGCTTTTTGCCCCAAAATAAGAGGAATTTCTATTTTCTTGCCCCAAAATAAGGGGAATTTCAGCCTTTTTTCCTCAAAATAAGGGGAATTTCTGCATTTTGCCCCAAACTATGAGGAATTTCTGCCTTTTTGCCCCAAAATAAGAAAAATTTCTGCAATTTTGTACCAAAATAAAAGAAATTTCTGCCTTTTTGCCCCAAAATAAGAGAAATTTCTTCCTTTTTTCCCTGAAATAAGTGAAATTTCTGCAATTTTGCCCCATAATAAGGAAATACTTCTGCAATTTTTCCCCAAAGTAAAGGAAAATTCTGCAATTTTGCCCTAAATAAGGAGAATTTCAGCCTTTTTGCCCTAAAATTATGAGAATTTCTGCAATTTTGCTTCAAAATACGGGGAATTTCTGCCTTTTAGCCCCAAAATAAAGGGAATTTCTGCATTTTGCCTCAAAATATGGGGAATTTCTTCATTTTTGTTCCAAAATAAGGAAAATTTCTTCAATTTTGTACCATAATAAAAGAAATTTCTGCTTTTTGCCCCCAAAAAAGGGGAATTTCTGACTTTTTACCCAAAAATAAATGAAATTTCTGCAATTTTGCCCAAAAATAAATGAAATTTGTGCCTTTTTGCCCCAAAATGAGGAGAATTTCTGCCTTTTGCCCCAAAATATGAGGAATTTCAGCATTTTACCTCAAATTAAGGGGAATTTCACCTTTTTGCTCCAAAATACGGGTCATTTCTGCCTTTTTGCCCGAAATTAAGTGGAATTTCTGCCTTTTTGTTTCGAGATAAGTGAAATATCTGCAATTTTAGCCAAAAATTAGGGATTTCATTTTTTTGCCCCAAAATAAGCAGAATTTCTGCCATTTTGCCCTGAAATATTTGAAATTTCTGCAATTTTACCCCAAAATAAAAAGAATTTCGGCCTTTTTGCCCCAAAAGAAGGGGAATTTCAGCCTTTTTACCTCAAAATAAGGGGAATTTCTGCCTTTTGCCCCAAAATATGGAGAATTTCTGCCTTTTTGTTCCAAAATAAGGAAAATTTCTTCAATTTTGTACCAATATAAAAAAAATTTCTGCTTTTTGCCCAGGGAAATTTCTTCATTTTTGCCCCAAAATAAGGGAAATTTCTGCCTTTTTGCCCTGAAATATGTGAAATTTCTGCAATTTTAGCCCAAAATAAGGTGAATTTCTGCATTTTTGCCCCAAAATAATGGGAATTTCTGCCTTTTTGCCCCAAAATAAGAAAAATTTTTGCTTTTTTTCTCTCAAATAAGTGAAATTTCTGCAAATTTGCCCTAAAATAAGGGAAATTTCTGCAATTTTTTCCCATAATAAGAGAAATTTATGCAATTTTGCCCAAAAATAAGGGGAATTTCTGTTTTTTTGCCCCCAAATAAGGGAAATTTCTGCAATTTTGCTCTAAAATAAGGGAAATTTCTGCCTTTTGCCCCAAAATAATGAGAATTTTTGCCGTTTTGCCTCAAAATAATAAAAATTACTGTATTTTTTACCCCAAAATTAGGTGAATTTCTGCAATTTTGCTCCAAAATACGGGGATTTTCTGCCTTTTTCGCCGAAAATAAGGGGAATTTCTGCCATTTTGCTGTGAAATAAGTGAAATTTCTGCAGTTTTACCCCAAAATAAGAGGAATTTCTGCTTTTTTGCCCCAAAATTAGGGAAATTTCTGCAATTTTGCTCCAAAATATGGGGAATTTTTGCCTTTTTGCCCAAAAATAAAGGGAATGTTTTCCTTTTTGCCATAAACAAGGGAAATTTCTTCATTTTTGCCCCAAAATAAGGGGATTTTCCGCCTTTTTGACTTTTCCCCAAAAATAAATGAAATTTCTGTCTTTTTGCACCAAAATAAGGGGAATTTCTGACTTTTTGCCCGAAATTAAAGAAAATTTCAGCCTTTTTATCTCAAAATAAGGGGAATTTCTGCCATTTTACCCCAAAATATGGGTAATTTCTGCCTTTTTGCCCCAAAATAATAAAAATTTCTGCAATTTTGTACCAAAATAAAAGAAATTTCTGCCTTTTTGCCCCAAAATAAGAAAATTTCTGCATTTTTTCTGAAATAAGTGAAATTTCTGCAATTTTGCCCCAAAATAAAAGGTATTTCTGACTTTATGCTCCCGAAAAAAAAAGATTTTCTGTCTTTTTGCCCCAAAATAAGGAGAATTTCTGCCTTTTTGCCCGAAAATTATGAGAATTTCTCCAATTTTGCTTCAAAATACTGGGAATTTCTGCCTTTTAGCCCCAAAATAAAGGGAATTTCTGCATTTTCCCCAAATATTTGGTGAATTTCTGCATTTTATCTCTAAATAAGGGGAATTTCTGCATTTTACCTCAAAATAAGAAGAATTTCTGCCTCTTGCCCCAAAATATGGGGAATTTCTGTCTTTTTGTTCCAAAATAAGGAAAATTTCTTCAATTTTGTACCATAATAAAAAAAAAATTCTGCTTTTTGCCCCAAAATAAGGGAAATTTCTGACTTTTTGCCCTACAATAAATGAAATTTCTGCAATTTTGCCCAAAAATAAGGGAAATTTGAGCCTTTTTGCCCCAAAATAAGAGGAATTTCTGCCTTTTGCCCCAAAATATGGGTAATTTCTGCCTATTTGCCTGAAAATAAGAAGAATGCATACGTTTTTGCCATAAAAAAGGAATTTTTTTTTATTTTTGCTCCAAAATAAAGGGAATTTCTGCTTTTTTGCCTCTAGATAAGTGGAATTTCTGTCTTTTTCCCCCAAAACAAAGGGAATTTCCGTCTTTTTTGCCCCAAAATAAGGAAAATTTCTGACTTATTACCCTGAAATAAGTGAAATTTCTGCAATTTTGCCCCAATATAAGGGAAATTTCTGCCTTTTTGCCCGCAAATAAGGGGAATTTCAGCCTTTTTACCTCAAAATAAAAGGAATTTCTGAATTTTGGCACAAAATATTAGGAATTTCTGCCTTTTTGCCACAAATAAAAAAATTTCTGCCTTCTTTCCCTGAAATAAGTGAAATTTCTGCACTTTTGCCCCAAAATAAGTGACATTTCTGCAATTTTGCCCCAAAATAAAAAAAGTTTTCTGAATTTTGCCCCAAAATAAGTGAAAATTCTGACTTTTGCCCCAAAATAAGGAATATTTCTGCCTTTTTGCCCCACAATTAGGGGAATTTCTGCAATTTTGCTCCAAAATACGAGGAATTTCTGCCTTTTTGCCCGAAAATAAAGGGAATGTATAACTTTTTGCCATAAAAAAGGGAAATTTCTTCATTTTGCCCCAAAATAAGGGAAATTTCTGCAATTTGCCCCAAAATAAGGGGAAATTCTGCCTTTTGCCCCAAAATTTGGGGAATTTCTGCCTTTTTGCCCGAAAATAAGAAGAATGCAAACTTTTTTGCCATAAAAAGGGAAATTTCTTCATTTTTGCTCCAAAATAAGGAGAACTTTTGCCTTTTTGCCTCTAAATAAGTGGAATTTCTGTTTTTCCCCCAAAACAAAGGGAATTTCTGTCTCTTTTGCCTCAAAATAAGGAAAATTTCTGACTTATGCTGAAATAAGTGAAATTTCTCCAAATTTGCCCCAAAATAAGGGAAATTTTTGCCTTTTGCCCTAAAATTTGGGGAATTTGAGAATTTTACCTCAAAATAAGGGAAATTTCTGATTTTTGCACCAAAATATGGAGAATTTCTGCCTTTTTGCCCCATAATAAAGGGAATTTCTGCATTTTTGCACCAATATTAGGGGAATTTCTGCAATTTTTCTCCATAATACGGGTCATTTCTGCCTTTTTGCCCAAAATTAATTGGAATTTCTGGCTTTTTGTCCTGAAATAAGTGAAATTTCTTCAATTATCGCCAAAAATTAGGGATTTCATCTTTTTGCCCCAAAATAAGGGGAATTTCTGCCATTTTGACCTGGAATATTTGAAATTTCGGCAATTTTACCTCAAAATAAAAAGAATTTCTGCCTTTTTGCCCCAAAATAAGGAGAATTTCAACCTTATTACCTCAAAATAAGGGAAATTTCTGCCTTTTTGCCACAAAATATAAGGAATTTCTGCCTTTTTGCCCCAAAATAAGGAAATTTTTTGCAGTTTTGCCCCAAAATAAGGAGAAGTTCTTCCTTTTTGCCCAAAATAAAGGAAATTTCAGACTTTTTACCTGAAAATAAGAGAAATTTCTGCAATTTTGCCCCAAATAAAAGAAATTTCTGCAATTTTGCCCCAAAATAAGATAAATTCCTGCAATTTTGCCCCAAAATAAAGAAAATTTCTTGAATTTTGCCCCAAAATAAAAGGAATTTCTGATTTTTGCCCCAAAATAGAGGGAATTTCTGCCTTTTGCCCCAAAATTAGGGGAATTTCTGCAATTTTGCTCCAAAATATGGGGAATTTCTGCCTTTTTGCTTGAAAATACAGGGAATGTTTACCTTTTTGCCATAAAAAAGGGAAATTTCTTCATTTTTGCCCCAAAATAAGGGGATTTTCCACCTTTTTGATTCAAAATAAGTGCAATTTGTGCCTTTTCCCTAAAAACAAACAAAATTTCTGTCTTTTTGCACCAAAATAAGGGGAATTTCTGACTTTTTGCCCGAAAATAAGGGGAATTTCAGCCTTTTTACCTCAAAATAAGGGGAATTTCTGCCTTTTTGCCCCAAAGTATTGGGAATTTCTGCCTTTTTGCCCCAAAATAAAAAAACTTTCTGCAATTTTGTACCAAAATAAAAGAAATTTCTGTCTTTATGCCCCAAAATAAAAAAATTTCTGCCTTTTTTCTGAAATAAGTGAAATTTCTGCAATTTTGCCCCAAAATAAGGGAAGTTTCTGCAATTTTGCCCCAATGTAAAGGAAATTTCCGCAATTTTGCCCCAAAATAAGAAAAATTTCTGACTTTATGCTCCTGAAAAAAGGAGATTTTCTGTCTTTTTGCCCCAAAATAAGAATATCTGCCTTTTTGCCTGAAAATTATGAGAATTTTTGCAATTTTGCTTCAAAATACGGTTAATTTCTTCCTTTTAGCCCCAAAATAAAGGGAATTTCTGCATTTTCCACCAATATATGGGGAATTTCTGCATTTTACCTCTAAATAAGGGGAATTTCTGCATTTTACCTCAAAATAAGAAGAATTACTGCCTTTTGCCCCAAAATATGGGGAATTTCTGCCTTTTTGTTCCAAAATAAGAAAAATTTCTTCAATTTTGTACCATAATAAAAGAAATTTCTGCTTTTTGCCCCAAAATAAGTGGAATTTCAGACTTTTTGCCCTGAAATAAATAAAATTTCTGCAATTTTGCCCAAAAATAAGTTAAATTTGTGCCCTTTTGCCCCAAAATAATGGGAATTTCTGCCTTTTGCCCCAAAATATGAGGAATTTCTGCCTTTTTGCCTGAAAATAAGAAGAATGCATAACTTTTTGCCATATAAAAGGGAAATTTCTTAATTTTTGCTCCAAAATAAAGAAAATTTCTGCTTCTTTGCCTCTAAATAAGTGGAATTTCTATCTTTTTCCCCCAAAACAAAGGGAATTTCTGTATTTTTTGCCCCAAAATAAGGAAAATTTCTGGCTTATTACCTTGAAATAAGTGAAATTTCTGCAATTTTGCCCCAATATAAGGGAAATTTCTACCTTTTTGCTCCCAAATAAGGGGAATTTCAGCCTTTTTACCTCAAAATATAGGGAATTTCTAAATTTTGTACCAAAATAAAAGAAATTTCTGCCTTTTTGCCCTAAAATAAGAGAAATTTCTGCCTTTTTTCCCTGAAATAAGTGAAATTTCTGCAATTTTGTTTCAAAATAAGTGAAATTTCTGCAATTTTGCCCCAAAATAAGGGAAATTTCTGGAATTTTGCTCCAAAATAAGTGGAATTTCTGAGTTTTGCCCCAAAATATAGAGAATTTCTTCTTTTTTGCCCCACAATTAGTGAAATTTCTGCAATTTTGCCTTAAATAAGGGAAATTTCTGCAATTTTTCTCCATAATAAGTGAAATTTCTGCAAATTTGCCCCAAAATAAGAAAAATTTCTGCCTTTTGGCCCAAAATATGGGGAATTTCAGCATTTTACCTCAAAATAAAGGAAATTTCTGATTTTTGCACCAAAATATGGAGAATTTCTGCCTTTTTACCCCAAAATAAAGGGAATTTCTGCATTTTTGCACCAATATTAGGGGAATTTCTGCAATTTTGCTCTAAAATACGGGTCATTTCTTCCTTTTTGCCCGAAATTAATTGGAATTTCTCCCTTTTTGTCCCGAAATAACTGAAATTTCTTAAATTTTAGCCAAAAATTAGGGATTTCATTTTTTTGCCCCAAAATAAGGGGAATTTCTGCCTTTTTGCCTGAAAATAAGGGGAATGCATACCTTTTTGCCATAAAAAATGGACATTTCTTCATTTTTGCTCCAAAATAACGAAATTTCTTCCTTTTTGCCTCTAAATAAGTGGAATTTCTGTCTTTTTTCCCAAATCAATAAGAATTTCTCTCTTTTTTGCCCCAAAATAGAGAAAATTTCTGCATTTTTTTCCCTGAAATAAGTGATATTTCTGCACTTTGGCCCCAACATAAGGGAAATTTTTGCCTTTTTGCCCCCAAATAAGGGGAATTCCAGCCTTTTTACCTCAAAATAAGGGGAATTTCTGCATTTTTGCCACAAAATATTAGGAATTTCTGCCTTTTTGCCCCAAAATAAGAAAAATTTCTGCCTATTTTCCCTGAAAGGATTGAAATTTCTGCAATTTTTCTCCAAAATAAGTGAAATTTCTGCCTTTTTGCCCCCAAATATGGGGAATTTTAGACTTTTTGGCCCAAATAAGGGGAATTTCAAACTTATTACCTCTAAATAAGAAAAATTTCTCCCTTTATGGAACAAAATATACCGAATTTCTGCCTTTTTGACCTAAAATAAGAAAAATTACTGCAATTTTGCCCCAAATAAGGAGAATTTCTCTCTATTTGCCCCAAAATAAATTAAATATCATACTTTTTACCTTAAAAGAAGTGAAATTTCTGGAATTTGGCCTCAAATAAGGAAAATTTCTGAAATTTTGCCCCAAAATAAGGTAAATTACTGCAATTTTGCCCCAAAATATAGAAAATTTCTGGAATTTTGCCCCAAAATAAGGGGAATTTCTGATTTTTGCCCCAAAATAAAGGGAATTTCTACCTTTTGCCCCAAAATTAGGGGAATTTCTGCAATTTTGCTTCAAAATACGGGGGATTTCTTCCTTTTTGACCGAAAATAAGGGGAATGCTTACCTTTTTGCCATAAAAAAGTGAAATTTTTTCATTTTTGCTCCAAAATAAGGGGAATTTCTGCCTTTTTGCCTCTAAATAAGTGGAATTTCTTTTTTTCCCCCAAAACAAAAGGAATTTTTGTCTCTTTTGCCCCAAAATAAGGAAAATTTCTGACTTATTACCCTGAAATAAGTGAAATTTCTGCAATTTTGACCAAAAATAAGGGAAATTTCTGCCTTTTTGTAACCAAATAAAGGGAATTTCAGCCTTTTTACCTCAAAATAAGGGGAATTTCTGCTTTTTGCCAGAAAATAAGTAAAATTTCTGCTTTTTTCCCTGAAATAAGTGAAATTTCTGCAATTTTGCCCCCAAATAAGTGGAATTTCTGAGTTTTGCCCTAAAATAAGGATTATTTCTGTCTTTTTGCCCCAACATATAGGAAATTTTTGCTTTTTTGCCCCACAATTAGGAAAATTTCTGCAATTTTGCTCCAAAATACGGGGAATTTCTGCCTTTTTGCCCCACAATTAGGGGAATTTCTGCAATTTTGCTCCAAAATGCAGGGAATTTCTGCCTTTTTTCCTGAAAATAAGGGAAATGCATACCATTTTGCCATAAAAAAATGGGAAATTTCTTCATTTTTGCTCCAAAATAAGGGGAATTTCTGCCTTTTTGCCTCTAAATAAGTGGAATTTCTGTCTTTTTTCACAAAACAAAGAGAATTTCTGTCTTTTTTGCCCCAAAATTAGGAAAATTTCTGACTTATTACCCTGAAATAAGTGAAATTTCTGCAATTTTGCCCCAAAATAAGGTGAATTTCTGCATTTTGCCCCAAAATAATGGGAATTTCTGCCTTTTTGCCCCAAAATAAGAAAAATTTTTGCCTTTTTTCTCTGAAATAAGTGAAATTTCTGAAATTTTGCCCTAAAATAAGGGAAATTTCTGGAATTTTGCCCCAAAATAAGTGGAATTTCTGAGTTTTGCCCCAAAATAAAAAGAATTTCTGCCTTCTTGCCCCACAATTAGGGGAATTTCTGCAATTGTGCTTTAAAATACGGGGAATTTCTGCTTTTTGCCCGAAAATAAGTGGAATGCATAACTTTTTGCCATAAAAAAGGGAAATTTCTTCATTTTTGCCCCAAATTAAGAAAAATTTCTGCCTTTTTGCCCTGAAATATGAAAAATTTCTGCAATTTTAGCCCAAAATAAGGTGAATTTCTGCCTTTTTGCCCCAAAATAAGAAAAATTTTTGCCTTTTTTCTCTGAAATAAGTGAATTTCTGCAATTTTGCCCTAAAATAAAGAAAATTTCTGCAATTTTTCCTTATAATAAGGAAAATTTCTGAAATTTTTTCCCAAAATAAGGGGAATTTCTGTTTTTTACCCCAAAACAAAGGGAATTTCTGTCTTCTTTGCCCCAAAATGAAGGGAATTTCTTCCCTTTTGCCCCAAAATAAAGGAAATTTCAGCCTTTTTAAATGAAAATAAGTGAAATTTCTGCAATTTTGCCCCAAATAAGAGAAATTTCTGCAATTTAGCCCCAAAATAAGATAAATTCCTGCAATTTTGCCCCCAAAAAAAAGAAATTTCAGGAATTTTGCCTCAAAATAAAGGGAATTTCTGATTTTTACTCCAAAATAAAGGGAATTTCTGCCTTTTGCCCAAAAATTAGGGGAATTACTGCAATTTTGCTCCAAAATACAAGGAATTTCTGCCTTTTTGCCTGAAAATAATGGGAATGCATAGTTTTTTGCCAAAAAAAGGGAAATTTTTTCATTTTTGCTCCAAAATAAGGGGAATTTCTGCCTTTTTGCCTCTAAATAAGAGGAATTTCTGTCTTTTTCCCCCAAAACAAAGGGAATTTCTGTCTTTTTTGCCCCAAAATAAGGGCAATTTCTGACTTATTACCTTGAAATAAATGAAATTTCTGCAATTTTGCCCCAAAATAAAGGAAAATTCTGCAATTTTTCACCAATGTAAAGGAAATTTCTGCAATTTTGCCCCAAAATAAGGGGAATTTCTGACTGTTTGCTGCCGAAAAAAGGAGATTTTCTGTCTTTTTGTCGCAAAATAAGGAGAATTTCTGCCTTTTTGCCCGAAAATTATGAGAATTTCTGCAATTTTGCTTCATAATACGGGGAATTTCTGCTTTTTATCCCGAAAGTAAGGGGAATGTATACCTTTTGCAACAAAAAAGGGAAATTTTTTCAATTTTGCCCCAAAATAAGAGGAATTTCTGCCTTTTTACCTCTAAATAAGAGAAATTTCTGCCTTTTTACCCAAAAATAAACGGAATTTCTGTCTTTTTGCCCCAAAATAAGGGTAATTTCTGCCTTTTTGCCATCAGATAAAAGGAATTTCAGCCTTTTTACCTCAAAATAAGGGGAATTTCTGCATTTTTGCCCCAAAATAAGGATAATTTCTGCCTTTTTACCCTGAAATAAATGAAATTTCTTCAATTTTGCCCCAAAATAAGTGAAATTTCTGCAATTTTGCTCCAAAATAAGGGAAATTTCTGGAATTTTGCCTCAAAATAAGTGGAATTTTTGAGTTTTGCCCCAAAATAAGGAGAATATCTGTCTTATTTCCCCACCATATAGGGAATTTCTGCCTTTTTGCCCCACAATTAGGGAAATTTCTGCAATTTTGCTCCAAAATACAGGGAATTTCTGCCTTTTGCCTGAAAATAATGGGAATGCATACCTTTTTGCCATAAAAAAATGGGAAATTTCTTCATTTTTGCTCCAAAATAAGGGGAATTTCTGCCTTTTTGCCTCTAAATAAGTGGAATTTCTGTCTTTTCCCCCCAAAAGAGAGGAAATTTCTGTATTTTTGCCCCAAAATAAGGGCAATTTTTGACTTATTACCCTGAAATAAGTGAAATTTCTGCAATTTTGCCCCAAAATAAGGGGAATTTCTGATTTTTGCCCCAAAATAAAGGGAATTTCTGCCTTTTGCCCCAAAATTAGGGGAATTTCTGCAATTTTGCTCCAAAATATGGGTAATTTCTGCCTTATTGCCTGAAAATAATGGGAATGCATACCTTTTTACCATAAAAAAAGAAATTTCTTCATTTTTGCTCCAAAATAAGGGGAATTTCTGCCTTTTTGCCTCTAAATAAGTGGAATTTCTGTCTTTTTCCCCCAAAACAAATGGAATTTCTCTCTTTTTTGCCCTAAAATAAGGGGAATTTCTGACTTATTACCCTGAAATAAGTGAAATTTCTGCAATTTTTAACCAAAATAAGGGAAATTTCTGCAATTTTGCCCCAAAATAAGGGGAATTTCTGACTGTTTTCTCCCGAAAAAAGAAGATTTTCTGTCTTTTTGCCCCAAAATAAAGAGAATTTCTGCCTTTTTGCACGAAAATTATGAGAATTTCTGCAATTTTGCTTCAAAAAACGGGGAATTTCTGCTTTTTATCCCGAAAGTAAAAGTAATGTATACCTTTTGCTACAAAAAAGGGAAATTTCTTCATTTTTGCCCTAAAATAAGAGGAATTTCTGCCTTTTATCCTCAAAATAGGAGAAATTTTAGCCTTTTTACCCAAAAATAAACGGAATTTCTGTTTTTTTGCCCCAAAATAAAAGGAATTTTTAAATTATGCCCTGAAATAAGTGAAATTTCTGCAATTTTGCCCCAAAATAAGAGAAATTTCTGCCTTTTTGCACCAAAATAATGGGAATTTCTGCCTTTTTTCCCCAAAATAAGTGAAATTTCTGCAATTTTGCTCCAAAATAAGGAAAATTTCTGAAATTTTGCCCCCAAATAAGTGGAATTTCTGAGTTTTGCCCCAAAATAAGGAGAATTTCTGTTTTTTGCCCCACCATATAGGGAATTTCTGCATTTTTGCCCTACAATTAGGGCAATTTCTGCAATTTTGCTCCAAAATATGGGAATTTCTGCCTTTTTGCCCGAAAATAAGGGGAATGCATAACTTTTTGCCATAAAAAAGGGAAATTTCTTAATTTCTGCTCCTAAATAAGGGGAATTTCTGCCTTTTTTCCTCTAAATAAGTGGAATTTCTTCAATTTTCCCCCAAAACAAAGGGATTTTCTGTCTTTTTTGCCCCAAAATAAAAGGAATTTCTGACTTATTACCCTGAAATAAGTGAAATTTCTGCAATTTTGCCCCCAAAAAAGGGAAATTTCTGCCTTTTTGCCCTGAAATATGTGAAATTTCTGCAATTTTACTCCAAAATAAGGTGAATTTCTGCCTTTTTGCCCCAAAATAATGGGAATTTCTGCATTTTTGCCCCAAAATAAGAAAAATTTTTGCTTTATTTCTCTGAAATAAGTGAAATTTCTGCAATTTTTCCCTAAAATAAAAGAAATTTCTGCAATTTTTTCCCATAATAAAGGAAATTTCTGCAATTTTGCCCCAAAATAAGGGGAATTTCTCACTCTTTGCCCCAAAATAAAGGAAATTTCAGCCTTTTTACCTGAAAATAAGTGAAATTTCTGCAATTTTGCCCCAAATAAGGGAAATTTCTGCAATTTTGCCCCAAAATAAGGTAAATTCCTGCAATTTTGCCCCAAAATAAAGGAAATTTCTTAAATTTTGCCCCAAAATAAGGGGAATTTCTGATATTTGCCCCAAAATAAAGGAATTTCTGCCTTTTGCTGCCAAATTAGGGGAATTTCTGCAATTTTGCTCCAAAATACGGGGAATTTCTGCCTTTTTGCCTGAAAATAATGAGGATGCATACCTTTTTGCCATAAAAAGGGAAATTTTTTCATTTTTGCTCTAAAATAAGGAGAATTTATGACTTTTTGCCTCTAAATAAGTGGAATTTCTGTCTTTTTTCCCCAAAACAAAGAGAATTTCAGTCATTTTTGCCCCAAAATAAAAGAAATTTTTGCAATTTTGCACCAATGTAAAGGAAATTTCTGAATTTTTTCCCAGAATAAGGGGAATTTCTGACTATTTGCTGCCGAAAAAAGGAGATTTTCTGTTTTTTTGCCCCAAAATAAGGAGAATTTCTGCCTTTTTGCCTGAAAATTATGAGAATTTCTGCAATTTTGCCCCAAAATACGGGGAATTTCTGCTTTTTATCCCGAAAGTAAGGGGAATGTATACCTTTTGCCACAAAAAAGGGAAATTTCTTCATTTTTGCCCCAGAATAAGAGAATTTTGCGTTTTTACTTAAAAATAAGTGAAATTTCTTCCTTTTTACCCAAAAATAAATGGAATTTCTGTCTTTTTGCCCCAAAATAAAAGGAATTTTTGAATTATGCCCTGAAATAATTGATATTTCTGCAATTTTACCCCAAAATAAAAGAAATTTTTTACTTTTTGCCACAAAATAAGGGGAATTTCTATCTTTTTGCCCCAAAATATTGGAAATTTATGCCTTTTTGCCCTTAAATAAGGGGAATTTCAGCGTTTTTACCTAAAAATAAGGGGAATTTCAGCATTTTTGCCACAAAATATTAAGAATTTCTGCATTTTTGCCCTAAAATAAGGAAAATTACTCCCCTTTTTCCCTGAAATAAGTGAAATTTCTGCAATTTTGCCACAAAATAAGGGAAATTTCTGCAATTTTGCCCCAAAATAAGGGAAATTTCTGCCTTTTTGCCCTGAAATATATGAAAATTTTTCAATTTTACACCAAAATAAGATGAATTTCTGCCTTTTTGCCCCAAAATAATCGGAATTTCTGCCTTTTTGCCCCAAAATAAGAAAAATTTTTGTTTTTTTTCATGAAATAAGTGAAATTTCTGTAATTTTGCCCCAAAATAAGGGAAATTTCTGCAATTTTGCCCCAAAATAAGGGAAATTTCTGGAATTTTGCCCCAAAATAAGTGGAATTTCTGAGTTTTGCCCCAAAATAAGGAGAATTTCTCTCTTTTTGCCCCAACATATAGGGAATTTCTGCCTTTTTGCCCCACAATTAGGGGAATTTCTGCAATTTTGCTATAAAATACGGGGAATTTCTGTCTTTATGCCCAAAAATAATTGGAATGCATAACTTTTTGCCATAAAAAAAAATTTCTTCATTTGTGCTCCAAAGTAAGGGGAATTTCTGCCTTTTTGCCTCTAAATAAGTGGAATTTGTGTCTTTTTCCCCCAAAACAAAGAGAATTTCTGTCTTTTTGCCCCAAAATAAAGGGAATTTCTCCTTTTTGCCCCAAAATAAATGAAATTTCAGCCTTTTTACCTGAAAATAAGTGAAATTTCTGCAATTTTGCCCCAAATAAGGGGAATTTCTGATTTTTGCCCCAAATTAAAGGGAATTTCTGCCTTTTGCTCCAAAATTAGGGGAATTTCTGCAATTTTGCTCCAAAATACGGGGAATTTCTGCGTTTTTGCCTGAAAATAATGGGAATGCATACCTTTTTGCCATAAAAAGGGAAATTTCTTCATTTTTGCTCCAAAATAAGGGGAATTTCTGCCTTTTTGCCTCTAAATAAGTGGAATTTCTGTCTTTTTTCCCCAAAACAAAGGGAATTTTTGTCTTTTTTGCCCCAAAATTAGGGGAATTTCTGACTTATTACCTTGAAATAAGTGAAATTTCTGCAATTTTTCCCAAAAATAAGGGGAATTTCAGACTGTTTGCTCCAGAAAAAAGAAGATTTTCTTTCTTTTTGCCCCAAAATAAGGGGAATTTCTGCCTTTTTGCCCGAAAATTATGAGAATTTCTGCAATTTTGCTTCAAAATACGGGGAATTTTTGCTTTTTATCCCGAAAGTAAAAGGAATGTATACCTTTGCCACAAAAAAGGGAAATTTCTTCATTTTTGCCCTAAAATAAGAGGAATTTTTGCCTTTTTACCTCAAAATAAGAGAAATTTTAGCCTTTTTACCCAAAAATAAACGGAATTTCTGTTTTTTTGCCCCAAAATAAAAGGAATTTTTAAATTATGCCCTGAAATAAGTGAGATTTCTGCAATTTTGCCCCAAATTAAGGGAAATTTTTGCCTTTTTGCCCTGAAATATGTGAAATTTCTTCAATTTTACCCCAAAATAAGGTGAATTTCTGCATTTTTGCACCAAAATAATGGGAATTTCTGCCTTTTTGCCCCAAAATATGAAAAATTTTTGCTTTTTTTTTCACTGAAATAAGTGAAATTTCTGCAATTTTCCCCCAAAATAAGGGAAATTTCTGGAATTTTGCCCCAAAATAAGTGGAATTTCTGAGTTTTGTCACAAAATAAGGAGAATTTCTCTCTTTTTGCCCCAACATATAGGGAATTTCTGCCTTATTGCCCCACAATTGGGGGAATTTCTGCAATTTTGCTCCAAAATACGGGGAAATTCTGTCTTTTTGCCCGAAAATAAGGGGAATGCATAACTTTTTGCCATAAAAAAGGGAAATTTCTTCATTTGTGCTCCAAAATAAGGGGAATTTCTGCCTTTTTGCCTCTAAATAAGTGGAATTTCAGTCTTTTTCCGCCAAAACAAAGGGAATTTCTATCTTTTTGCCCCAAAATAAGAACATTTTCTGATTTATTACCCTAAAATAATTAAAATTTCTGCAATTTTGCCCCAAAATAAGGGAAATTTCTGCCTTTTTGCCCTGAAATATGTGAAATTTCTTCAATTTTACCCCAAAATAAGGTGAATTTCTGCCTTTTTGCCCCAAAATAATGGGAATTTCTGCCTTTTTGCCCCAAAATAAGAAACATTTTTGCTTTTTTTCTCTGAAATAAGTGAAATTTCTGCAATTTTGCCCTAAAATAAAAGAAATTTCTGCAATTTTTCCCCATAATAAGGGAAATGTCTGCACTTTTGCCCCAAAATAAGAAAAATTTCTGCCTTTTTTCCCTGAAATAAGTGAAATTTCTGCAATTTTGCCCCAAAATAAGTGAAATTTCTGCAATTTTGCCCTAAAATAAGGGAAATTTCTGCAATTTTTTCCCATAATAAAAGAAAATTTCTGCAATTTTGCCCCAAAATAAGGGGAATTTCTCATTTTTTGCCCCAAAATAAAGGAAATTTCAGCATTTTTACCTGAAAATAAGTGAAATTTCTGCAAATTTGCCCCAAATAAGAGAAATTTCTGCAATTTTGCCCCAAAATAAGGTAAATTCCTGCAATTTTGCCCCAAAATAAAGGAAATTTCTTGAATTTTGCCACAAAATAAGGGGAATTTCTGATATTTGCTTCAATATAAAGGAATTTCTGCCTTTGCCACAAAAATAGGGGAATTTCTGCAATTTTGCTCCAAAATACGGTGAATTTCTGCCTTTTTGCCTGAAAATAATGGGGATGCATACCTTTTTGCCATAAAAAGGGAAATTTTTTTATTTTTGCTCTAAAATAAGAATTTCTGCCTTTTTGCCTCTAAATAAGTGGAATTTCTGTCTTTTTCCCCCAAAACAAAGAGAATTTCTGTCTTTTTTGCCCCAAAATAAAAGAAATTTCAGCAATTTTGCACCAATGTAAAGGAAATTTCTGCAATTTTGCCTCAATGTAAAGGAATTTCTGACTCTTTGCTGCCCAAAAAAAAAGATTTTCTGTCTTTTTGCCCCAAAATAAGGAGAATTTCTGCCTTTTTGCCTGAAAATTATGAGAATTTCTGCAATTTTGCTTCAAAATACGGGGAATTTCTGCTTTTTATCCCGAAAGTAAGGGGAATGTATACCTTTTGCCACAAAAAAAAAGGGAAATTTCTTCATTTTTGCCCCAGAATAAGAGGAATTTCTGCCTTTTTACCTAAAAATAAGTGAAATTTCTTCCTTTTTACCCAAAAATAAATGGAATTTCTGTCTTTTTGCCCCAAAATAAAAGGAATTTTTGAATTATGCCCTGAAATAAGTGATATTTCTGAAATTTTGCCCCAAAATAAAAGAAATTTCTGCTTTTTTGCCACAAAATAAGGGGAATTTCTATATTTTTGCCCCAAAATAATGGAAATTTATGGCTTTTTGCCCTCAAATAAGGGGAATTTCAGCCTTTTTACCTCAAAATTAGGGGAATTTCTGCATTTTTGCCACAAAATATTAAGAATTTCTGCATTTTTGCCCCAAAATAAGGAGAATTTCTGTCTTTTTGCCCCAACACATAGGGAATTTTAGCCTTTTTTCCCCACAATTAGGGGAATTTCTGCAATTTTGCTCCAAAATACGGGGAATTTCTGCTTTTTGCCCCACAATTAGGGGAATTTCTGCAATTTTGTTCCAAAATGCAGGGAATTTCTACCTTATTTCCTGAAAATAAGGGGAATGCATACCTTTTTGCCATAGAAAAGGGAAATTTCTTCATTTTTGCTCCAAAATAAGGGGAATTTCTGCCTTTTTGCCTCTAAATAAGTGGAATTTCTGTCTTTTTTCCCAAAACAAAGAGAATTTCTGTATTTTTTGCCCCAAAATAAGGAAAATTTCTGACTTATTACCCTGAAATAAGTGAAATTTCTGCAATTTTGCCCCAAAATAAAGAAAATTTCTGCCTTTTTGCCCTGAAATATGTGAAATTTCTGCAATATTACCCCAAAATAAGGTGAATTTCTGCATTTTGCCCCAAAATAATGGGAATTTCTGCCTTTTTGCCCCAAAATAAGAAAAAACTTTTGCTTTTTTAATCTGAAATAAGTGAAATTTCTGCAATTTTGCCCTAAAATAAAGGAAATTTCTACAATTTTTCCCCATAATAAGGGAAATTTCTGAAATTTTTCCCCAAAATAAGGGGAATTTCTGTCTTTTTCCCACAAAACCAAGGGAATTTCTGTCTTTTTTGCCCCAAAATAAGAAGAATTTCTTTTTTTTTGCCCCAAAATAAAGGAAATTTCAGCCTTTTTACCTGAAAATAAGTGAAATTTCTGCAATTTTGCCCCAAATAAGGGAAATTTCTGCAATTTAGCCCCAAAATAAGGTAAATTCCTGCAATTTTGCCCCCCAAAAAAGAAATTTCTCGAATTTTGCCTCAAAATAAAGGGAATTTCTGATTTTTACCCCAAAATAAAGGGAATTTCTGCCTTTTGTCCAAAAATTAGGGGAATTTCTGCAATTTTGCTCCAAAATACAAGGAATTTCTGCCTTTTTGCCTGAAAATAATGGAAATGCATAGTTTTTTACCATATAAAGGGAAATTTTTTCATTTTTGCTCCAAAATAAGGGGGAATTTCTGCATTTTTGCCTCTAAATAAGTGGAATTTCTGTCTTTTCCCCCAAAACAAAGGGTATTTCTGTCTTTTTGCCCCAAAATAAGGGGACTTTCTGACTTATTACCCTAAAATAATTAAAATTTCTGCAATTTTGCCCCAAAATAAGGGAAATTTCTGTCTTTTTGCCCTGAAATATGTGAAATTTCTTCAATTTTACCCAAAAATAAGGTGAATTTCTCCCTTTTTGCCCCAAAATAATAATAATTTCTGCCTTTTTGCCCCAAAATAAGAAAAATTTTTGCTTTTTTTTCTGAAATAAGTGAAATTTTTGCAATTTTGCCCTAAAATAAAGGAAATTTCTGCAATTTTTCCACATAATAAGAGAAATGTCTGCAATTTTGCCCCAAAATAAAGGGAATTTCTCCCTTTTTGCCCCAAAATAAATGAAATTTCAGCCTTTTTACCTGAAAATAAGTGAAATTTCTGCAATTTTGCCCCAAATAAGGGGAATTTCTGATTTTTGCCCCAAATTAAAGGGAATTTCTGCCTTTTGCTCCAAAATTAGGGGAATTTCTGCAATTTTGCTCGAAAATATGGGGAATTTCTGCCTTTTTGCCTGAAAATAATGGGAATGCATAACTTTTTGCCATAAAAAGGGAAATTTCTTCATTTTTGCTTCAAAATAAGGGGAATTTCTGCCTTTTTGCCTCTAAATAAGTGGAATTTCTGTCTTTTTCCCCCAAAACAAAGGGAATTTCTGTCTTTTTTGCACCAAAATAAGGGAAATTTCTGACTTATTACCCTGAAAAAAGTGAAATTTCTGAAATTTTTACCCAAAATGAGGGGCATTTCTGACTGTTTGCTCCCGAAAAAAGAAGATTTTCTTACTTTTTGCCCCAAAATAAGGAGAATTTCTGCCTTTTTGCCCGAAAATTATGAGAATTTCTGCACTTTGCTTCAAAATACGGGGAATTTCTGCTTTTTGTCCCGAAAGTAAGGGGAATGTATACCTTTTGCCACAAAAAAGGAAAATTTCTTCATTTTTGCCCCAAAATAAGAGGAATTTCTGCTTTTTTACCTCAAAATAAGTGAAATTTCTGCCTTTTTACACAAAAATAAATGGAATTTCTGTCTTTTTGCCCCAAAATAAAAGGAATTTTTGAATTATGCCCTGAAATAAGTGAAATTTCTGCAATTTTGCCCCAAAATAAAAGAAATTTCTGCATTTTTGCCAAAAATTAAGAAAAATTTCTGCCTTTTTGCTTCCAAATAAAAAAAATTTCAGCCTTTTTACCTCAAAATAAGGAGAATTTCTGCATTTTTGCCACAAAATATTAAGAATTTCTGCATGTTTGCCCCAAAATAAGGAAAATTTCTCCCTTCTTTCCCTGAAATAAGTGAAATTTCTGCAATTTTGCCCCAAAATAAGTGGAATTTCTGCAATTTTGCTCGAAAATAAGGGAAATTTCTGGAATTTTGCCCCAAAATAAGTGGAATTTCTGAGTTTTGCCCCAAAATAAGGAGAATTTCTGTTTTTTGCCCTACCATATAGGGAATTTCTGCCTTTTTGCCCCACAATTAGGGGAATTTTTGCAATTTTGCTCCAAAATACTGGGAATTTCTGCCCTTTTGCCCGAAAATAAGGAGAATGCATAACTTTTTGCCATAAAAAAGGGAAATTTCTTCATTTTTGCTCCTAATTAAAAGGAATTTCTGCCTTTTTTCCTCTAAATAAGTGGAATTTCTGCAATTTTCCCCCAAAAGAAAGGGAATTTCTGTCTTTTTGCCCCAAAATAATGGGAATTTCTGACTTATTACCCTGAAATAAGTGAAATTTCTGCAATTTTGCCCCAAAATAAGGGAAATTTCTGCCTTTTGCCATGAAATATGTGAAATTTCTGCAATTTTACCCCAAAATAAGGTGAATTTCTGCCTTTTTGCCCCAAAATAATGGGAATTTCAGCCTTTTTGCCCCAAAATAAGAAAAATTTTTGCTTTATTTCTCTGAAATAAGTGAAATATCTGAAATTTTGCCCTAAAATGAGGGAAATTTCTTCAATTTTTTCCCATAATATAGGAAATTTCTGCAATTTTGCCCCAAAATAAGGAGAATTTCTCCCTTATTGCCCCAAAATAAAGGAAATTTCAGCCTTTTTACCTGAAAATAAGTGAAATTTCTGCAATTTTGCCCCAAATAAGGGAAATTTCTGCAATTTTGCCCCAAAATAAGGTAAATTCCTGCAATTTTGCCCCAAAATATAGGAAATTTCTTTAATTTTGCCCCAAAATAAGGGGAATTTCTGATTTTTGCCCCAAAATAAAGGGAATTTCTGCCTTTTGCCCCAAAATTAGGGGAATTTCTGCAATTTTGCTCCAAAATACGGGGAATTTCTTCCTTTTTGCCCGAAAATAATGGGAATGCATACCTTTTTGCCATAAAAAGAGAAATTTCTTCATTTTTGCTCCAAAATAAGGGGAATTTCTGCCTTTTTGCCTCTAAATAAGTGGAATTTCTGTCTTTTTCCCCCAAAACAAAGGGAATTTCTGTCTTTTTTGCATCAAAATAAGGAGAATTTCTGAGTTATTATTCTGAAATAAGTGAAATTTCTGCAATTTTGCCCCAAAATAAAGGAAATTTCTGCAATTTTGCCGCAATGTAAAAAAAATTTCTGCAATTTTGCATCAAAATAAGGGGAATTTCTGACTGTTTGCTCTCGAAAAAAGGAGATTTTCTGTCTTTTTGCCTCAAAATAAGGTGAATTTGCCTTTTTGCCTTCAAATAAGGGGAATTTCAGCCTTTTTACCTCAAAATAAGGGGAATTTCTGCATTTTTGCCACAAAATATTAGGAATTTCTGCCTTTTTGCCCCAAAATAAGGAAAATTTCTGTCTTTTTGCCCCAATATATAGGGAATTTTAGCCTTTTTTCCCCACAATTAGGGGAATTTCTGCAATTTTGCTCCAAAATACGAAGAATTTCTGTTTTTGCCCCACAATTAGGGGAATTTCTGCAATTTTGCTCAAAATGCATGGAATTTCTACCTTTTTTCCTGAAAATAAGGGTAATGCATACCTTTTTGCCATAGAAAATTGAAATTTCTTCATTTTTGCTCCAAAATAAGAGGAATTTCTGCCTTTTTGCCTCTAAATAAGTGGAATTTCTGTCTTTTTCCCAAAACAAATAGAATTTCTGTCTTTTTTGCCCCAAAATAAGGAAAATTTCTGACTTATTACCCTGAAATAAGTGAAATTTCTGCAATTTTGCCCCAAAATAAGGAAAATTTCTGCCTTTTTGCCCTGAAATATGTGAAATTTCTGCAATTTTACCCCAAAATAAGGTGAATTTCTGCATTTTGCCCCAAAATAATGGGAATTTCTGCCTTTTTGCCCCAAAATAAGAAAAAAACTTTTGCTTTTTTAATCTGAAATAAGTGAAATTTCTGCAATTTTGCCCTAAAATAAAGGAAATTTCTGCAATTTTTCCCCATAATAAGAGAAATTTCTGAAATTTTTCCCCAAAATAAGGGGAATTTCTTTCTTTTTCCCCCAAAACAAAGGGAATTTCTGTCTTTTTTGCCCCAAAATAAGGGGAATTTCTCTTTTTTTGCCCCAAAATAAAGGAAATTTCAGCCTTTTTACCTGAAAATAAGTGAAATTTCTGCAATTTTGCCCCAAATAAGGGAAATTTCTGCAATTTAGCCCCAAAATAAGGTAAATTCCTGCAATTTTGACCCCCAAAAAAGAAATTTCTGGAATTTTGCCTCAAAATAAAGGGAATTTCTGATTTTTATCCCAAAATAAAGGGAATTTCTGCCTTTTGCCCAAAAATTAGGGGAATTTCTGCAATTTTGCTCCAAAATACAAGGAATTTCTGCCTTTTTGCCTGAAAATAATGGGAATGCATAGTTTTTTGCCATATAAAAGGAAATTTTTTCATTTTTGCTCCAAAATAACGGGAATTTCTGCCTTTTTGCCTCTAAATAAGTGGAATTTCTGTCTTTTTCCCCTAAACAAAGGGAATTTCTGTCTTTTTGCCCCAAAATAAGATGAATTTCTTACTTATTACCCTGAAATAAATGAAATTTCTGCAATTTTTCCCCAAAATGAGGGGAATTTCTGACTGTTTGCTCCCGAAAAAAGAAGATTTTCTTTCTTTTTGCCCCAAAATAAAGAGAATTTCTGCCTTTTTGCCCGAAAATTATGAGAATTTCTGCAATTTTGCTTCAAAATAAGGGGAATTTCTGCTTTTTATCCCGAAAGTAAGGGGAATGTATACCTCTTGCCACCACAAAGTAAAATTTCTTCATTTTTGCCCCAAAATAAGAGGAATTTCTGCTTTTTTACCTCAAAATAAGTGAAATTTCTGCCTTTTTACACAAAAATAAATGGAATTTCTGACTTTTTGCCCCAAAATAAAAGGAATTTTTGAATTATGCCCTGAAATAAGTGAAATTTCTGCAATTTTGCCCCAAAATAAAAGAAATTCCTGCCTTTTTGCCAAAAAATAAGGGAAATTTCTGCCTTTTTGCTTCCAAATAAAAGGAATTTCAGCCTTTTTACCTCAAAATAAGGGGAATTTCTGCATTTTTGCCACAAAATATTAAGAATTTCTGCATGTTTGCCCCAAAATAAAGAAAATTTCTCCCTTTTTTCCCTGAAATAAGTGAAATTTCTGCAATTTTGCCCCAAAATAAGTGGAATTTCTGCAATTTTGCTCCAAAATAAGGGAAATTTCTGGAATTTTGCCCCAAAATAAGTGGAATTTCTGAGTTTTGCCCCAAAATAAAGAGAATTTCTGTTTTTTGCCCCACCATATACGGAATTTCTGCCTTTTTGCCCCACAATTAGGGGAATTTTTGCAATTTTGCTCCAAAATACTGGGAATTTCTGCCCTTTTGCCCGAAAATAAGGGGAATGCATAACTTATTGCCATAGAAAAGGGAAATTTCTTCATTTTTGCTCCAAATTAAAGGGAATTTCTGCCTTTTTTCCTCTAAATAAGTGGAATTTCTGCAATTTTCCCCAAAAAGAAAGGGAATTTCTGTCTGTTTTGCCCCAAAATAATGGGAATTTCTGACATATTACCCTGAAATAAGTGAAATTTCTGCAATTTTGCCCCAAAATAAGAGAAATTTCTGCCTTTTTGCCATGAAATATGTGAAATTTCTGCAATTTTACCCCAAAATAAGGTGAATTTCGGCCTTTTTGCCCCAAAATAATGGGAATTTCTGCATTTTTGCCCCAAAATAAGAAAAATTTTTGCTTTATTTTTCTGAAATAAGTGAAATTTCTGAAATTTTACCCTAAAATGAGGTAAATTTCTGCAATTTTTCCCATAATAAAGGAAATTTCTGCAATTTTGCCCCAAAATTAGGGGAATTTCTCACTTTTTGCCCCAAAATAAAGAAAATTTTAGCCTTTTTATCTGAAAATAAGTGAAATTTCTGCAATTTTGCCTCAAATAAGGAAAATTTCTGCAATTTTGCCCCAAAATAAGGTAAATTCCTGCAATTTTGCCCCAAAATATAGGAAATTTCTTGAATTTTGCCCCAAAATAAGGAGAATTTCTGATTTTTGCACCAAAATAAAAAGAATTTCTGCCTTTTGCCCCAAAATTAGGGGAATTTCTACAATTTTGCTCCAAAATACGGGAAATTTCTGCCTTTTTGCCCGAAAATAATGGGAATGCATACCTTTTTGCCATAAAAAGAGAAATTTCTTCATTTTTGCTCCATAATAAGGGGAATTTCTGCCTTTTTGCCTCTAAATAAGTGGTATTTCTGTCTTTTTCCCCCAAAACAAAGGGAATTTCTGTCTTTTTTGCATCAAAATAAGGAGAATTTCTGACTTATTACCCTGAAATAAGTGAAATTTCTGCAATTTTGCCCCAAAATAAAGGAAATTTCTGCAATTTTGCCCCAAGGAAAAAAAATTTCTGCAATTTTGCCCCAAAATAAGGGGAATTTCTGACTGTTTGCTCTCGAAAAAAGGAGATTTTCTGTCTTTTTTGCCTCAAAATAAGGTGAATTTCTGCCTTTTTGCCTTCAATAAAGGGGAATTTCAGCCTTTTTACCTCAAAATAAGAAGAATTTCTGCATTTTTGCCACAAAATATTAGGAATTTCTGCCTTTTTGCCCCAAAATAAGGAAAATTTCTGCCTTTTTTCTCTGAAATAAGTGAAATTTCTGCAATTTTGCCCCAAAATAAGTGGAATTTCTGAGTTTTGCCCTAAAATAAGGAGAATTTCTGTCTTTTTGCCCCAACATATAGGGAATTTTTGCCTTTTTTCCTCACAATTAGGGGAATTTCTGCAATTTTGCTCCAATATACGGGGAATTACTGCCTTTTTGCCCCACAATTAGGGGAATTTCTGCAATTTTGCACCAAAATGCAGGGAATTTCTACCTTTTTTCCTGAAAATAAGGGGAATGCATACCTTTTTGCCATAGAAAAGGGAAATTTCTTCATTTTTGCTCCAAAATAAGGGGAATTTCTGCCTTTTTGCCTCTAAATAAGTGGAATTTCTGTCTTTTTTCCCAAAACAAAGAGAATTTCTGTCTTTTTTGCCCTAAAATAAGGAAAATTTCTTACTTATTACCCTGAAATAAGTGAAATTTCTGCAATTTTGCCCCAAAATAAGGAAAATTTCTGCCTTTTTGCCCTGAAATATATGAAATTTCTGCAATTTTACCCCAAAATAAGGTGAATTTCTGCATTTTGCCCCAAAATAATGGGAATATCTGCCTTTTTTGACCCAAAATAAGAAAAAACTTTTGCTTTTTTAATCTGAAATAAGTGATATTTCTGCAATTTTGCCCTAAAATAAAGGAAATTTCTGCAATTTTTCCCCATAATAAGGGAAATTTCTGAAATTGTTCCCCAAAATAAAAGGACTTTCTCTTTTTTTGCCCCAAAATAAAGGAAATTTCAGCCTTTTTACCTGAAAATAAGTGAAATTTCTGCAATTTTGCCCCAAATAAGGGAAATTTCTGCAATTTAGCCCCAAAATAAGGTAAATTCCTGCAATTTTGCCCCCCAAAAAAGAAATTTCTGGAATTTTGCCTCAAAATAAAGGGAATTTCTGATTTTTACCCCAAAATAAAGGGAATTTCTGCCTTTTGCCCAATAATTAGGGGAATTTCTGCAATTTTGCTCCAAAATACAAGGAATTTCTGCCTTTTTGCCTGAAAATAATGGGAATGCATAGTTTTTTGCCATATAAAAGGAAATTTTTTCGTTTTTGCTCCAAAATAACGGGAATTTCTGCCTTTTTGCCTCTAAATAAGTGGAATTTCTGTCTTTTTCCCCCAAACAAAGGGAATTTCTGTCTTTTTGCCCCAAAATAAGATGAATTTCTTACTTATTACCCTGAAATAAATGAAATTTCTGCAATTTTTCCCCAAAATGAGGGGAATTTCTGACTGTTTGCTCCCGAAAAAAGAAGATTTTCTTTCTTTTTGCCCCAAAATAAAGAGAATTTCTGCCTTTTTGCCCGAAAATTATGAGAATTTCTGCAATTTGGTTCAAAATAAGGGGAATTTCTGCTTTTTATCCCGAAAGTAAGGGGAATGTATACCTCTTGCCACCAAAAAAAAAAATTTCTTCATTTTTGCCCCAAAATAAGAGGAATTTCTGCTTTTTACCTCAAAATAAGTGAAATTTCTGCCTTTTTACACAAAAATAAATGGAATTTCTGACTTTTTGCCCCAAAATAAAAGGAATTTTTGAATTATGCCCTGAAATAAGTTAAATTTCTGCAATTTTGCCCCAAAATAATGGGAATTTCTGCCTTTTTGCCCCAAAATAAGAAAAAAACTTTTGCTTTTTTAACCCGAAATAAGTGAAATTTCTGCAATTTTGCCCCAAATAAAGGAAATTTCTGCAATTTAGCCCCAAAATGAGGTAAATTCCTGTAATTTTGCCCCCAAAAAAAGAAATTTCTGGAATTTTGCCTCAAAATAAAGGGAATTTCTGATTTTTACCCCAAAATAAAGGGAATTTCTGCAATTTTTCACCAATGTAAAGGAAATTTCTGCAATTTTGCCCCAAAATAAAGGGAATTTCTGACTGTTTGCTCCCGAAAAAAGTAGATTTTCTGTCTTTTTGCCCCAAAATAAGGAGAATTTCTGCCTTTTTGCCCGAAAATTATGAGAATTTCTGCAATTTTGCTTCATAATACGGGGAATTTCTGCTTTTTATCCCGAAAGTAAGAGGAATGTATACCTTTTGCCACAACAAAGGGAAATTTCTTCATTTTTGCCCCAAAATAAGAGGAATTTCTGCCTTTTTACCTCTAAATAAGAGAAATTTCTGCCTTTTTACCCAAAAATAAATGGAATTTCTGTCTTTTTGCCCCAAAATAAAAGAAATTTTTAAATTATGCCCTGAAATAAGTGAAATTTCTGCAATTTTGCCCCAAAATAAAAGAAATTTTTGCGTTTTAGCCACACAATAAGGGGAATTTCTGTCTTTTTGCCCCAAAATAAGGGAAATTTCTGCCTTTTTGCCCCCAAATAAAAGGAATTTCAGCCTTTATACCTCAAAATAAAGGAAATTTCTGCATTTTTGCCACAAAATCTTAAGAATTTCTGCATTTTTGCCCCAAAATAAGAAAAATTTCTGCCTTTTTCCCCTAAAATAAGTGAAATTTCTTCAATTTTGCCCCAAAATAAGTGCAATTTCTGCAATTTTGCTCCAAAATAAGGGAAATTTCTGGAATTTTGCCTCAAAATAAGTGGAATTTCTGAGTTTTGCCCCAAAATAAGGAGAATATCTGTCTTATTTCCCCACCATATAGGGAATTTCTGCCTTTTTGCCCCACAATTAGGGAAATTTCTGCAATTTTGCTCCAAAATACAGGGAATTTCTGCCTTTTTGCCTGAAAATAATGGGAATGCATTCCCTTTTGCCATAAAAAAGGGAAATTTCTTCATTTTTGCTCCAAAATAAGGGGAATTTCTGCCTTTTTGCCTCTAAATAAGTGGAATTTCTGTCTTTTTCCCCCAAAAACAATGGGAATTTCTGTCTTTTTTGCCCCAAAATAAGGGGAATTTTTGACTTATTACACTGAAATAAGTGAAATTTCTGCAATTTTGCCCCAAAATAAGGGGAATTTCTGATTTTTGCCCCAAAATAAAGGGAATTTCTGCCTTTTGCCCCAAAATTAGGGGAATTTCTGCAATTTTGGTCCACAATACGGAAAATTTCTGCCTTTTTGCCTGAAAATAATGGGAATGCATACCTTTTTACCATAAAAAGGGAAATTTTTTCATTTTTGCTCCAAAATAAGGGGAATTTCTGCCTTTTTGCCTCTAAATAAGTGGAATTTCTGTCTTTTTCCCACAAAACAAAGGAAATTTCTGTCTTTTTTGCCCCAAAAATAAGGGGAATTTTTGACTTATTACCCTGAAATAAGTGAAATTTCTGCAATTTTTCACCAAAATAAGGGAAATTTCTGCAATTTTGCCCCAATGTAAAGGAAATTTCTGCAATTTTGCCCCAAAATAAGGGGAATTTCTTACTGTTTGCTCCCGAAAAAAGTAGATTTTCTGTCTTTTTGCCCCAAAATAAGGAGAATTTCTGCCTTTTTGCTCGAAAATTATGAGAATTTCTGCAATTTTGCTTCAAAATACGGGGAATTTCTGCTTTTTATCCCGAAAGTAAGGGGAATGTATACCTTTTGCCACAAAAAAGGGAAATTTCTTCATTTTTGCCCCAAATAAGAGGAATTTCTGATTTTTACCTCAAATTAAGAGCAATTTCTGCCTTTTTACCCCAAAATAAACGGAATTTCTGTTTTTTTGCCCCAAAATAAAAGGAATTTTTAAATTATGCCCTGAAATATGTGAAATTTCTGCAATTTTGCCCCAAAATAAGGGAAATTTCTGCCTTTTTGCTCTGAAATATGTGAACTTTCTTCAATTTTACCCCAAAATAAAGTGAATTTCTGCCTTTTTTCTTCAAAATAATGGGAATTTCTGCCTTTTTGCCCCAAAATAAGAAAAATTTTTGCTTTTTTTCTCTGAAATAAGTGAAATTTTTGCAATTTTGCCCAAAAATAAGGGAAATTTCTGGAATTTTGCCCCAAAATAAGTGGAATTTCTGAGTTTTGTCACAAAATAAGGAGAATTTCTCTTTTTTTGCCTCAACATATAGGGAATTTCTGCCTTTTTGCCTGAAAATAATGGGAATGCATACCTTTTGGCCATAAAAAAGGGAAATTTCTTCATTTTTGCTCCAAATTAAAGGGAATTTCTGCCTTTTTTCCTCTAAATAAGTGGAATTTCTGCAATTTTCCCCCAAAAGAAATAGAATTTCTGTCTTTTTTACCCCAAAATAATGGGAATTTCTGACTTATTACCCTGAAATGAGTGAAATTTCTGCAATTTTGCCCCAAAATAAGGGAAATTTCTGCCTTTTTGCCCTGAAATATGTGAAATTTCTTCAATTTTACCCCAAAATAAGGTGAATCCCTGCCTTTGTGCCTGAAAATAATGGGAATTTCTGCCTTTTTGCCCCAATATAAGAAAAATTTTTGCTTTTGTTTCTGAAATAAGTGAAATATCTGCAATTTTGCCCTAAATTAAGGGAAATTTCTGCAATTTTTCCCCATAATAAGGGAAATGTCTGCATTGTTGCCCCAAAATAAGGAAAATTTCTGCCTTTTTTCCCTGAAATAAGTGAAATTTCTGCAATTTTGCCCCAAAATAAGTGAAATTTCTGCAATTTTGCTCCAAAATAAGAAAAATTTCTGGAATTTTGCCCCCAAATAAGTGGAATTTCTGAGTTTTGCCCCAAAATAAGGAGAATTTCTGTTTTTTGCTCCACCATATAGGGAATTTCTGCATTTTTGCCCCACAATTAGGGGAATTTCTGCAATTTTGCTCCAAAATCCGGGAAATTTCTGCGTTTTTGCCCGAAAATAAGGGGAATGCATAACTTTTTGCCATAAACAAGGGAAATTTCTTAATTTTTGCTCCTAAATAAGGGGAATTTCTGCCTTTTTTCCTCTAAATAAGTGGAATTTCTGCAATTTTCCCCCAAAACAAAGGGAATTTCTGTCTTTTTTGCCCCAAAATAAGGTGAATTTCTGACTTATTACCCTGAAATAAGTGAAATTTCTGCAATTTTGCCCCAAAATAAGGGAAATTTTTCCTTATTGCCCTGAAATATGTGAAATTTCTGCAATTTTACCCAAAAATAAGGTGAATTTCTGCCTTTTTGCCCCAAAATAATAGGAATTTCTGCCTTTTTGCCCCAAAATAAGAAAAATTTTTGCATTATTTCGCTGAAATAAGTAAAATTTCTGCAATTTTGCCCCCAAAATAAGGGGAATTTCTTCCTTTTTGCCCCAAAAATAAAGGAAATTTCAGCCTTTTTACCTGAAAATAAGTGAAATTTCTGCAATTTTGCCCCAAATAAGGGAAATTTCTGCAATTTTGCCCCAAAATAATGCAAATTCCTGCAATTTTGCCCCAAAATAAAGGAAATTTCTTGAATTTTGCCACAAAATATGGGGAATTTCTGATATTTACCCCAAAATAAAGGAATTTCTGTCTTTTGCTCCAAAATTAGGGGAATTTCTGCAATATTGCTCCAAAATACAGGGAATTTCTGCCTTTTTGCCTGAAAATAATGGTGATGCATACCTTTTTGCCATAAAAAGGGAAATTTTTTCATTTTTGCTCCAAAATAAGGGGAATTTCTGACTTTTTGCCTCTAAATAAGTGGTATTTCTGTCTTTTTCTTCCAAAACAAAGAAAATTTCTGGTTTTTTTGCCCCAAAATAAGGGGAATTTCTGACTTATTACCCTGAAATAAGTGAAATTTCTGCAATTTTGCCCCAAAATAAAGGAAATTTCTGCAATTTTGCACCAATGTAAAGGAAATTTCTGAATTTTGCCCCAGAATAATAGGAATTTTTGACTGTTTGCTGCCAAAAAAAGGAGATTTTCTGTCTTTTTGCCCCAAAATTAGGAAAATTTCTGGTTTTTTGCCCGAAAATTATGAGAATTTCTGCAATTTTTCTTCAA
The DNA here is from genome assembly GCF_963924665.1 of Micromys minutus. Classification (NCBI taxonomy): domain Eukaryota; kingdom Metazoa; phylum Chordata; class Mammalia; order Rodentia; family Muridae; genus Micromys; species Micromys minutus. Next base: position 2,478,467 of record NW_027667727.1, read on the forward strand.
AATACGGGGAATTTCTACTTTTTATCCCGAAAGTAAGGGGAATGTATACCTTTTGCGACAAAAAAGGGAAATTTCTTCATTTTTGCCCCAGAATAAGAGGAATTTCTGCCTTTTACCTAAAAATAAGTGAAATTTCTTCCTTTTTACCCAAAACTAAATGGAATTTCTGTCTTTTTGCCCCAAAATAAAAGGAATTTTTGAATTATGCTCTGAAATAAGTGATATTTCTGCAATTTTGCCACAAAATAAAAGAAATTTTTTCCTTTTTGCCACAAAATAAGGGGAATTTCTATCTTTTTGCCTCAAAATAATGGAAATTTATGCATTTTTGCTCTCAAATAAGAGGAATTTCAGCCTTTTTACCTCAAAATAAGGGGAATTTCTGCATTTTTGCAACAAAATATTAAGAATTTCTGCATTTTTGCCCTAAAATAAGGAAAATTTCTGCCTTTTTTCCCTGAAATAAGTGAAATTTCTGCAATTTTGCCCCAAAATAAAGGAAATTTCTGCAATTTTGTCCCAAAATAAGGGAAATTTCTGCTTTTTTGCCTTGAAATATATGAAATTTTTTCAATTTTACCCCAAAATAAGGTGAATTTCTGCATTTTTGCCCCAAAATAATGGGAATTTCTGCCTTTTTGCCCCAAAATAAGAAAAATTTTTGCTTTTTTTCTCTGAAATAAGTGAAATTTCTGTAATTTTGCCCCAAAATAATAGAAATTTCTGCAATGTTGCCCCAAAATAAGGGAAATTTCTGGAATTTTGCCCCAAAATAATTGGAATTTCTGAGTTTTGCCCCAAAATAAGGAGAATTTCTCACTTTTTGCCCCAACATATAGGGAATTTCTGCATTTTTGCCCCACAATTAGAGGAATTTCTGCAATTTTGCTCCAAAATACAGGGAATTTCTGTCTTTATGCCCGAAAATAAGTGGAATGCCTAACTTTTTGCCATAAAAAAAGAAATTTCTTCATTTGTGCTCCAAAATAAGGGGAATTTCTGCCTTTTTGCCTCTAAATAAGTGGAATTTCTGTCCTTTTCCCTTAAAACAAAGAGAATTTCTGTCTTTTTGCCCCAAAATAAGGGGACTTTCTGACTTATTACCCTAAAATAATTAAAATTTCTGCAATTTTGCCCCTAAATAAGGGAAATTTCTGCATTTTTGCCCTGAAATATGTGAAATTTCTTCAATTTTACCCCAAAACAAGGTGAATTTATGCCTTTTTGCCCCAAAATAATGGTAATTTCTGCCTTTTTGCCCCAAAATAAGAAAAATTTTTGCTTTTTTTTTCTGAAATAAGTGAAATTTTTGCAATTTTGCCCTAAAATAAAGGAAATTTCTGCAATTTTTCCACATAATAAGGGAAAGGTCTTCAATTTTGCCCCAAAACAAAGGGAATTTCTCCCTTTTTGCCCCAAAATAAATGAAATTACAGCCTTTTTACCTGAAAATAAGTGAAATTTCTGCAATTTTGCCCCAAATAAGGAAAATTTCTTATTTTTGCCCCAAATTAAAGGGAATTTGTGCCTTTTGCTCCAAAATTAGGGGAATTTCTGCAATTTTGCTCCAAAATACGAGGAATTTCTGCCTTTTTGCCTGAAAATAATGGGAATGCATACCTTTTTGGCATAAAAAGGGAAATTTCTTCATTTTTGCTCCAAAATAAGGGGAATTTCTGCCTTTTTGCCTCTAAATAAGTGGAATTTCTGTCTTTTTCCCCCAAAAACAATGGGAATTTCTGTCTTTTTTGCCCCAAAATAAGGGGAATTTCTGACTTATTACCCTGAAATAAGTGAAATTTCTGCAATTTTTCCCCAAAATAAGGGGAATTTCTGACTGTTTTTCCTCCCGAAAAAAGATTTTCTTTCTTTTTGCCCCAAGATAAGGAGAATTTCTGCTTTTTTGCCCGAAAATTATGAGAATTTCTGCAATTTTGCTTGAAAATACGGGGAATTTCTGCTTTTTATCCCGAAAGTAAGGGGAATGTATACCTTTTGCCACAAAAAAGGAAAATTTCTTCATTTTTGCCCCAAAATAAGAGAAATTTCTGCCTTTTTACCTCAAAATAATTGAAATTTCTGCTCTTTTACACAAAAATAAAAGGAATTTTTGTGTTTTTGCCCCAAAATAAAAGGAATTTTTGAATTATGCCCTGAAATAAGTGAAATTTCTGCAATTTTGCCCCAAAATAAAAGAAATTTCTGCCTTCTTCCAAAAAATAAGGGAAATTTCTCCCTTTTTGCTTCCAAATAAAAGGAATTTCAGCCTTTTTACCTCAAAATAAAGGGAATTTCTGCATTTTTGTCACAAATTATTAAGAATTTCTGCATGTTTGCCCCAAAATAAGGAAAATTTCTGCCTTTTTTTCCTGAAATAAGTGAAATTTCTGCAATTTTGCCCCAAAATAAGTGGAATTTCTGTAATTTTGCTCCAAAATAAGGGAAATTTCTGGATTTTTGCCCCAAAATAAGTGAAATTTCTGAGTTTTGCCCCAAAATAAGGAGAATTTCTGTTTTTTCCCCACCATATAGGGAATTTCTGCCTTTTTGCCCCACAATTAGGGGAATATTTGCAATTTTGCTCCAAAATACGGGGAATTTCTGCCTTTTTGCCCGAAAATAAGGGGAATACATAACTTTTTGCCATAAAAAAGAGAAATTTCTTCATTTTTGCTACAAATTAAAGGGAATTTCTGCATTTTTTCCTCTAAATAAGTGGAATTTCTGCAATTTTCCCTCAAAACAAAGGGAATTTCTGTATTTTTGCCCCAAAATAATGGTAATTTCTGACTTATTACCCTGAAATAAGTGAAATTTCTGCAATTTTGCCCCAAAATAAGGGAAATTTCTGCCTTTTTGCCATGAAATATGTGAAATTTTGCAATTTTACCACAAAATAAGGTGAATTTCTGCCTTTTTGCCCAAAAATAATGGGAATTTCTGCCTTTTTGCCCCAAAATAAAGGAAATTTCTGCAATTTTGACCCAATGTAAAAAAAATTTCTGCCATTTTGCCCCAAAATAAGGGGAATTTCTAACTGTTTGCTCTCGAAAAAGGAGATTTTCTGTCTTTTTGCCTCAAAATAAGGAGAATTTCTGCTTTTTTGCCCAAAAATTATGAGAATTTCTGCAATTTTGCTTTAAAATACAGTTAATTTCTGCCTTTTAGCCCCAAAATAATGGGAATTTCTGCATTTTCTTCCAATATTTGGGGAATTTTTGCATTTTACCTTTAAATAAAGGGGAATTTCTGCATTTTACCTCAAAATAAGAAGAATTTCTGCCTTTTGCCCCAAAATATGGGGAATTTCTGCCTTTTTGTTCCAAAATAAAAAAAATTTCTTCAATTTTGTACCATAATAAAAGAAATTTCTGCTTTTTGCCCCAAAATAAGGGGAATTTCTGACTGTTTGCTCTCGAAAAAAGGAGATTTTCTGTCTTTTTGCCTCAAAATAAGGAGAATTTCTGCTTTTTTGCCCAAAAATTATGAGAATTTCTGCAATTTTGCTTCAAAATACGGTTAACTTCTTCCTTTTAGCCCCAAAATAAAGGGAATTTCTGCATTTTCCCCCAATATTTGGGGAATTTCTGCATTTTACCTTTAAATAAGGGGAATTTCTGCATTTTACCTCAAAATAAGAAGAATTTCTGCCTTTTGCCCCTAAATATGGGGAATTTCTGCCTTTTTGTTCCAAAATAAGGAAAATTTCTTCAATTTTGTACCATAATAAAAGAAATTTCTGCTTTTTGCCCCAAAATAAGGGGAATTTCTGACTTTTTGCCCTGAAATAAATGAAATTTCTGCAATTTTGCCCAAAAATAAGTTAAATTTGTGCCTTTTTGCCCCAAAATAATGGGAATTTCTGCCTTTTGCCCCAAAATATGGGGAATTTCTGCCTGTTTCCCCGAAAATGAGAAGAATGCATACCTTTTTGCCATAAAAAAGGGAAATTTCTTCATTTTTGCTCCAAAATAAGGGGAATTTCTGCTTTTTTGCCTCTAAATAAGTGGAATTTCTTTCTTTTTCCCCCAAAACAAAAGAAATTTCTGTCTTTTTTGCCCCAAAATAAGAAAAATTGCTGACTTATTACCCTGAAATAAGTGAAATTTTTGAAATTTTGCCCCAATATAAGGGAAATTTCTGCCTTTTTGCGCCCAAATTAGGGGAATTTCAGACTTTTTACCTCAAAATAATGGGAATTTCTAATTTTGGCACAAAATATTAGGAATTTCTGCATTTTTGCCCAAAAATAAGAAAAATTTCTGCTTTTTTTCTTTGAAATAAGTGAAATTTCTGCAATTTTGCCCCAAAATAAGTGAAATTTCTGCAATTTTGCCCCAAAATAAGGGAAATTTCTGCAATTTTGCCCCAAAATAAGTGGAATTTCTGCCTTTTGCCCCAAAATTTGGGGAATTTCTGCCTTTTTGCCCAAAAATAAAAAGAATGCATACCTTTTTGCCATAAAAAAGGGAAATTTCTTCATTTTTGCTCCAAAATAAGGGGAACTTTTGCCTTTTTGCTTCTAAATAAGTGGAATTTCTGTTTTTCCCCCAAAACAAAGGGAATTTCTGTATTTTTTGCCTCAAAATAAGGAAAATTTCTGACTTATTACCCTGAAATAAGTAAAATTTCTGCAAATTTGCCCCAAAATAAGGGAAATTTTTGCCTTTTGCCCTAAAATTTGGGGAATTTGAGAATTTTACCTCAAAATGAGGGAAATTTCTGATTTTTGCACCAAAATATGGAGAATTTCTGCCTTTTTGCCCCATAATAAAGTTAATTTCTGCATTTTTGCACCAATATTAGGGGAATTTCTGCAATTTTGCTCCAAAATACGGGTCATTTCTGCCTTTTTGCCCGAAATTAATTGGAATTTCTGGCTTTTTGTCCCGAAATAAGTGTAATTTCTTCAATTTTCGCCAAAAATTAGGGTTTTCATCTTTTTGCCCCAAAATAAGGGGAATTTCTGCCATTTTGCCCTGAAATATTTGAAATTTCTGCAATTTGCCCCAAAATAAGGGGAATTTCTGCCTTTTTGCCCTAAATAAAGAAAATTTCAGACTTTTTACCTGAAAATAAGAGAAATTTCTGCAATTTTGCACCAAATAAGAGAAATTTCTGTAATTTTGTTCTAAAATAAGGTAAATTCCTGCAATTTTGCCCCAAAATAAAGAAAATTTCTGAAATTTTGTCCCAAAATAAGGGGAATTTCTGATTTTTGCCCCAAAATAAAGGGAATTTCTGCCTTTTGCTCCAAAATTAGGGTAATTTCTGCAATTTTGCTCCAAAATATGGGGAATTTCTGCCTTTTTGCCCGAAAATAATAGGAATGTTTACCTTTTTGCCATAAAAAAGGGAAATTTCTTCATTTTTGCCCCAAAATATGGGGATTTTCCGCCTTTTTGACTCAAAATAAGTGCAATTTCTGCCTTTTCCCTAAAAGTAAACAAAATTTCTGTCTTTTTGCACCAAAATAAGGGGAATTTCTGATATTTTGCCCGAAAATAAGGGGAATTTCAGCCTTTTTATCTCAAAATAACAGGAATTTCTTCCTTTTTGCCCCAAAATATGGGGAATTTCTGCCTTTTTGCCCCAAAATAAGAAAAATTTCTGCAATTTTGTACCAAAATAAAAGAAATTTCTGCATTTTTGCCCCAAAATAAGAAAATTTCTGCCTTTTTTCTGAAATAAGTGAAATTTCTGCAATTTTGCCTCAAAATAAGGGAAATTTCTGCAATTTTGCCCCCATGTAAAGGAAATATCTGCAATTTTGCCCCAAAATAAGGGAAATTTCTGACTTTATGCTCCCAAAAAACGAGATTTACTGTCTTTTTGCCCCAAAATAAGAATTTCTGCCTTTTTGTCCAAAAATTATGAAAATTTCTGCAATTTTGCTTCAAAATATGGTTAATTTCTTCTTTTTAGCCCAAAAATAAAGGGAATTTCTGCATTTTCCCCCAATATTTGGGGAATTTCTGCATTTTACCTCTAAATAAGGGGAATTTCTGCATTTTACCTCAAAATAAGAAGAATTTCTGCCTTTTGCCCCAAAATATGGGGAATTTCTGCCTTTTTGTTCCAAAATAAGGAAAATTTCTTCAATTTTGTACCATAATAAAAGAAATTTCTGATTTTTGCCCCAAAATAAGGGGAATTTCTGACTTTTTGCCCTGAAATAAATGAAATTTCTGCAATTTTGCCTAAAAATAAGTTAAATTTGTGCCTTTTTGCCCCAAAATAATGGGAATTTCTGCCTTTTGCCCCAAAATATGGGGAATTTCTGCCTGTTTCCCCGAAAATGAGAAGAATGCATACCTTTTTGCCATAAAAAAGGGAAATTATTTCATTTTTTCTCCAAAATAAGCGAAATTTCTGCTTCTTTGCCTGTAAATAAGTGGAATTTCTGTATTTTTCCCCCAAAACAAAGGAAATTTCTGTCTTTTTTGCCCCAAAATAAGGAGAATTTCTGACTTATTACCTTGAAATAAGTGAAATTTCTGCAATTTTGCCCCAAAATAAGTGAAATTTCTGCAATTTTGCCCCAAAATAAGGGAAATTTCTGCAATTTTGCCCCAAAATAAGTGGAATTTCTGCCTTTTGCCCCAAAATTTGGGGAATTTCTGCCTTTTTGCCCAAAAATAAAAAAATGCATACCTTTTTGCCATAAAAAAGGGAAATTTCTTAATTTTTGCTCCAAAATAAGGGGAACTTTTGCCTTTTTGCCTCTAAATAAGTGGAATTTCTGTTTTTCCCCCAAAACAAAGGGAATTTCTGTATTTTTTGCCTCAAAATCAGGAAAATTTCTGACTTATTACCCTGAAATAAGTAAAATTTCTGCAAATTTGGCCCAAAATAAGAGAAATTTTTGCCTTTTGCCCTAAAATTTGGGGAATTTGAGAATTTTACCTCAAAATGAGGGAAATTTCTGATTTTTGCACCAAAATATAGAGAATTTCTGCCTTTTTGCCCCATAATAAAGTTAATTTCTGCATTTTTGCACCAATATTAGGGGAATTTCTGCAATTTTGCTCCAAAATACGGGTCATTTCTGCCTTTTTGCCCGAAATTAATTGGAATTTCTGGCTTTTTGTCCCGAAATAAGTGTAATTTCTTCAATTTATGCCAAAAATTAGGGTTTTCATCTTTTTGCCCCAAAATAAGGGGAATTTCTGCCATTTTGCCCTGAAATATTTGAAATTTCTGCAATTTTACCCCAAAATAAGGGGAATTTCTGCCTTTTTGCCCCAAAATAAAAGGAATTTCTCCCTTTTTGCCCAAAATAAAGAAAATTTCAGACTTTTTACCTGAAAATAAGAGAAATTTCTGCAATTTTGCACCAAATAAGAGAAATTTCTGTAATTTTGTTCTAAAATAAGGTAAATTCCGGCAATTTTGCCCCAAAATAAAGAAAATTTCTGAAATTTTGTCCCAAAATAAGGGGAATTTCTGATTTTTGCCCCAAAATAAAGGGAATTTCTGCCTTTTGCTCCAAAATTAGGGGAATTTCTGCAATTTTGCTCCAAAATATGGGGAATTTCTGCCTTTTTGCCCGAAAATAAAGGGAATGTTTACCTTTTTGCCATAAAAAAGGGAAATTTCTTCATTTTTGCCCCAAAATATGGGGATTTTCCGCCTTTTTGACTCAAAATAAGTGCAATTTCTGCCTTTTCCCTAAAAATAAACAAAATTTTTGTCTTTTTGCACCAAAATAAGGGGAATTTCTGACATTTTGCCCGAAAATAAGGGGAATTTCAGCCTTTTTATCTCAAAATAACAGGAATTTCTTCCTTTTTGCCCCAAAATATGGGGAATTTCTGCCTTTTTGCCCCAAAATAAGAAAAATTTCTGCAATTTTGTACCAAAATAAAAGAAATTTCTGCATTTTTGCCCAAAAATAAGAAAATTTCTGCCTTTTTTCTGAAATAAGTGAAATTTCTGCAATTTTGCCTCAAAATAAGGGAAATTTCTGCAATTTTGCCCCAATGTAAAGGAAATTTCTGCAATTTTGCCCCAAAATAAGGGAAATTTCTGACTTTATGCTCACGAAAAAACGAGATTTACTGTCTTTTTGCCCCAAAATAAGAATTTCTGCCTTTTTGCCCGAAAATTATGAGAATTTCTGCAATTTTGCTTCAAAATATGGTTAATTTCTTCTTTTTAGCCCAAAAATAAAGGGAATTTCTGCATTTTCCCCCAATATTTGGGGAATTTCTGCATTTTACCTCTAAATAAGGGGAATTTCTGCATTTTACCTCAAAATAAGAAGAATTTCTGCCTTTTGCCCCAAAATATGGGGAATTTCTGCCTTTTTGTTCCAAAATAAGGAAAATTTCTTCAATTTTGTACCATAATAAAAGAAATTTCTGATTTTTGCCCCAAAATAAGGGGAATTTCTGACTTTTTGCCCTGAAATAAATGAAATTTCTGCAATTTTGCCTAAAAATAAGTTAAATTTGTGCCTTTTTGCCCCAAAATAATGGGAATTTCTGCCTTTTGCCCCAAAATATGGGGAATTTCTGCCTGTTTCCCCGAAAATGAGAAGAATGCATAACTTTTTGCCATAAAAAAGGGAAATTTCTTCATTTTTTCTCCAAAATAAGCGAAATTTCTACTTCTTTGCTTGTAAATAAGTGGTATTTCTGTCTTTTTCCCCCAAAACAAAGGGAATTTCTGTCTTTTTTGCCCCAAAATAAGGAGAATTTCTGACTTATTACCTTGAAATAAGTGAAATTTCTGCAATTTTGCCCCAAAATATGTGAAATTTCTGCAATTTTGCCCCAAAATAAGGGAAATTTCTGACTTTATGCTCCCGAAAAAACGAGATTTACTGTCTTTTTGCCCCAAAATAAGAATTTCTGCCTTTTTGCCCGAAAATTATGAGAATTTCTGCAATTTTGCTTCAAAATATGGTTAATTTCTTCTTTTTAGCCCAAAAATAAAGGGAATTTCTGCATTTTCCCCCAATATTTGGGGAATTTCTGCATTTTACCTCTAAATAAGGGGAATTTCTGCATTTTACCTCAAAATAAGAAGAATTTCTGCCTTTTGCCCCAAAATATGGGGAATTTCTCCCTTTTTGTTCCAAAATAAGGAAAATTTCTTCAATTTTGTACCATAATAAAAGAAATTTCTGATTTTTGCCCCAAAATAAGGGGAATTTCTGACTTTTTGCCCTGAAATAAATGAAATTTCTGCAATTTTGCCTAAAAATAAGTTAAATTTGTGCCTTTTTGCCCCAAAATAATGGGAATTTCTGCCTTTTGCCCCAAAATATGGGGAATTTCTGCCTGTTTCCCCGAAAATGAGAAGAATGCATACCTTTTTGCCATAAAAAAGGGAAATTTCTTCATTTTTTCTCCAAAATAAGCGAAATTTCTACTTCTTTGCCTGTAAATAAGTGGTATTTCTGTCTTTTTCCCCCAAAACAAAGGGAATTTCTGTCTTTTTTGCCCCAAAATAAGGAGAATTTCTGACTTATTACCTTGAAATAAGTGAAATTTCTGCAATTTTGCCCCAAAAAGCGAAATTTCTGCAATTTTGCCCCAAAATAAGGGAAATTTCTGACTTTATGCTCCCGAAAAAACGAGATTTACTGTCTTTTTGCCCCAAAATAAGAATTTCTGCCTTTTTGCCCGAAAATTATGAGAATTTCTGCAATTTTGCTACAAAATATGGTTAATTTCTTCTTTTTAGCCCAAAAATAAAGGGAATTTCTGCATTTTCCCCCAATATTTGGGGAATTTCTGCATTTTACCTCTAAATAAGGGGAATTTCTGCATTTTACCTCAAAATAAGAAGAATTTCTGCCTTTTGCCCCAAAATATGGGGAATTTCTGCCTTTTTGTTCCAAAATAAGGAAAATTTCTTCAATTTTGTACCATAATAAAAGAAATTCCTGATTTTTGCCCCAAAATAAGGGTAATTTCTGACTTTTTGCCCTGAAATAAATGAAATTTCTGCAATTTTGCCTAAAAATAAGTTAAATTTGTGCTTTTTTGCCCCAAAATAATGGGAATTTCTGCCTTTTGCCCCAAAATATGGGGAATTTCTGCCTTTTTGCCCGAAAATAAAGGGAATGTTTACCTTTTTGCCATAAAAAAGGGAAATTTCTTCATTTTTGCCCCAAAATATGGGGATTTTCCGCCTTTTTGACTCAAAATAAGTGCAATTTCTGCCTTTTCCCTAAAAATAAACAAAATTTTTGTCTTTTTGCACCAAAATAAGGGGAATTTCTGACATTTTGCCCGAAAATAAGGGGAATTTCAGCCTTTTTATCTCAAAATAACAGGAATTTCTTCCTTTTTGCCCCAAAATATGGGGAATTTCTGCCTTTTTGCCCCAAAATAAGAAAAATTTCTGCAATTTTGTACCAAAATAAAAGAAATTTCTGCATTTTTGCCCCAAAATAAGAAAATTTCTGCCTTTTTTCTGAAATAAGTGAAATTTCTGCAATTTTGCCTCAAAATAAGGGAAATTTCTGCAATTTTGCCCCAATGTAAAGGAAATTTCTGCAATTTTGCCCCAAAATAAGGGAAATTTCTGACTTTATGCTCCCGAAAAAACGAGATTTACTGTCTTTTTGCCCCAAAATAAGAATTTCTGCCTTTTTGCCCGAAAATTATGAGAATTTTTGCAATTTTGCTTCAAAATATGGTTAATTTCTTCTTTTTAGCCCCAAAATAAAGGGAATTTCTGCATTTTCCCCCAATATTTGGGGAATTTCTGCATTTTACCTCTAAATAAGGGGAATTTCTGCATTTTACCTCAAAATAAGAAGAATTTCTGCCTTTTGCCTCAAAATATGGGGAATTTCTGCCTTTTTGTTCCAAAATAAGGAAAATTTCTTCAATTTTGTACCATAATAAAAGAAATTTCTGATTTTTGCCCCAAAATAAGGGGAATTTCTGACTTTTTGCCCTGAAATAAATGAAATTTCTGCAATTTTGCCTAAAAATAAGTTAAATTTGTGCCTTTTTGCCCCAAAATAATGGGAATTTCTGCCTTTGCCCCAAAATATGGGGAATTTCTGCCTGTTTCCCCGAAAATGAGAAGAATGCATACCTTTTTGCCATAAAAAAGGGAAATTTCTTCATTTTTTCTCCAAAATAAGCGAAATTTCTACTTCTTTGCCTGTAAATAAGTGGTATTTCTGTCTTTTTCCCCCAAAACAAAGGGAATTTCTGTCTTTTTTGCCCCAAAATAAGGAGAATTTCTGACTTATTACCTTGAAATAAGTGAAATTTCTGCAATTTTGCCCCAAAATAAGTGAAATTTCTGCAATTTTGCCCCAAAATAAGGGAAATTTCTGACTTTATGCTCCCGAAAAAACGAGATTTACTGTCTTTTTGCCCCAAAATAAGAATTTCTGCCTTTTTGCCCGAAAATTATGAGAATTTCTGCAATTTTGCTTCAAAATATGGTTAATTTCTTCTTTTTAGCCCAAAAATAAAGGGAATTTCTGCATTTTCCCCCAATATTTGGGGAATTTCTGCATTTTACCTCTAAATAAGGGGAATTTCTGCATTTTACCTCAAAATAAGAAGAATTTCTGCCTTTTGACCCAAAATATGGGGAATTTCTGCCTTTTTGTTCCAAAATAAGGAAAATTTCTTCAATTTTGTACCATAATAAAAGAAATTTCTGATTTTTGCCCCAAAATAAGGGGAATTTCTGACTTTTTGCCCTGAAATAAATGAAATTTCTGCAATTTTGCCTAAAAATAAGTTAAATTTGTGCCTTTTTGCCCCAAAATAATGGGAATTTGTGCCTTTTGCCCCAAAATATGGGGAATTTCTGCCTTTTTGCCCGAAAATAAAGGGAATGTTTACCTTTTTGCCATAAAAAAGGGAAATTTCTTCATTTTTGCCCCAAAATATGGGGATTTTCCGACTTTTTGACTCAAAATAAGTGCAATTTCTGCCTTTTCCCTAAAAATAAACAAAATTTTTGTCTTTTTGCACCAAAATAAGGGGAATTTCTGACATTTTGCCCGAAAATAAGGGGAATTTCAGCCTTTTTATCTCAAAATAACAGGAATTTCTTCCTTTTTGCCCCAAAATATGGGGAATTTCTGCCTTTTTGCCCCAAAATAAGAAAAATTTCTGCAATTTTGTACCAAAATAAAAGAAATTTCTGCATTTTTGCCCCAAAATAAGAAAATTTCTGCCTTTTTTCTGAAATAAGTGAAATTTCTGCAATTTTGCCTCAAAATAAGGGAAATTTCTGCAATTTTGCCCCAATGTAAAGGAAATTTCTGCAATTTTGCCCCAAAATAAGGGAAATTTCTGACTTTATGCTCACGAAAAAACGAGATTTAGTGTCTTTTTGCCCCAAAATAAGAATTTCTGCCTTTTTGCCCGAAAATTATGAGAATTTCTGCAATTTTGCTTCAAAATATGGTTAATTTCTTCTTTTTAGCCCAAAAATAAAGGGAATTTCTGCATTTTCCCCCAATATTTGGGGAATTTCTGCATTTTACCTCTAAATAAGGGGAATTTCTGCATTTTACCTCAAAATAAGAATTTCTGCCTTTTGCCCCAAAATAAGGGGAATTTCTGCCTTTTTGTTCCAAAATAAGGAAAATTTCTTCAATTTTGTACCATAATAAAAGAAATTTCTGATTTTTGCCCCAAAATAAGGGGAATTTCTGACTTTTTGCCCTGAAATAAATGAAATTTCTGCAATTTTGCCTAAAAATAAGTTAAATTTGTGCCTTTTTGCCCCAAAATAATGGGAATTTCTGCCTTTTGCCCCAAAATATGGGGAATTTCTGCCTGTTTCCCCGAAAATGAGAAGAATGCATACCTTTTTGCCATAAAAAAGGGAAATTTTTTCATTTTTTCTCCAAAATAAGCGAAATTTCTGCTTCTTTGCCTGTAAATAAGTGGAATTTCTGTCTTTTTCCCCCAAAACAAAGGGAATTTCTGTCTTTTTTGCCCCAAAATAAGGAGAATTTCTGACTTATTACCTTGAAATAAGTGAAATTTCTGCAATTTTGCCCCAAAATAAGTGAAATTTCTGCAATTTTGCCCCAAAATAAGGAAAATTTCTGCAATTTTGCCCCAAAATAAGTGGAATTTCTGCCTTTTGCCCCAAAATTTGGGGAATTTCTGCCTTTTTGCCCAAAAATAAAAAAAATGCATACCTTTTTGCCATAAAAAAGGGATATTTCTTCATTTTTGCTCCAAAATAAGGGGAACTTTTGCCTTTTTGCCTCTAAATAAGTGGAATTTCTGTTTTTCCCCCAAAACAAAGGGAATTTCTGTATTTTTTGCCTCAAAATAAGGAAAATTTCTGACTTATTACCCTGAAATAAGTAAAATTTCTGCAAATTTGCCCCAAAATAAGGGAAATTTTTGCCTTTTGCCCTAAAATTTGGGGAATTTGAGAATTTTACCTCAAAATGAGGGAAATTTCTGATTTTTGCACCAAAATATGGAGAATTTCTGCCTTTTTGCCCCATAATAAAGTTAATTTCTGCATTTTTGCACCAATATTAGGGGAATTTCTGCAATTTTGCTCCAAAATACGAGTCATTTCTGCCTTTTTGCCCGAAATTAATTGGAATTTCTGGCTTTTTGTCCCGAAATAAGTGTAATTTCTTCAATTTATGCCAAAAATTAGGGTTTTCATCTTTTTGCCCAAAAAGAAGGGGAATTTCTGCCATTTTGCCCTGAAATATTTGAAATTTCTGCAATTTTACCCCAAAATAAGGGGAATTTCTGCCTTTTTGCCCCAAAATAAAAGGAATTTCTCCCTTTTTGCCCAAAATAAAGAAAATTTCAGACTTTTTACCTGAAAATAAGAGAAATTTCTGCAATTTTGCACCAAATAAGAGAAATTTCTGTAATTTTGTTCTAAAATAAGGTAAATTCCTGCAATTTTGCCCCAAAATAAAGAAAATTTCTGAAATTTTGTCCCAAAATAAGGGGAATTTCTGATTTTTGCCCCAAAATAAAGGGAATTTCTGCCTTTTGCTCCAAAATTAGGGGAATTTCTGCAATTTTGCTCCAAAATATGGGGAATTTCTGCCTTTTTGCCCGAAAATAAAGGGAATGTTTACCTTTTTGCCATAAAAAAGGGAAATTTCTTCATTTTTGCCCCAAAATATGGGGATTTTCCGCCTTTTTGACTCAAAATAAGTGCAATTTCTGCCTTTTCCCTAAAAATAAACAAAATTTCTGTCTTTTTGCACCAAAATAAGGGGAATTTCTGACATTTTGCCCGAAAATAAGGGGAATTTCAGCCTTTTTATCTCAAAATAACAGGAATTTCTTCCTTTTTGCCCCAAAATATGGGGAATTTCTGCCTTTTTGCCCCAAAATAAGGAAAATTTCTTCAATTTTGTACCATAATAAAAGAAATTTCTGATTTTTGCCCCAAAATAAGGGGAATTTCTGACTTTTTGCCCTGAAATAAATGAAATTTCTGCAATTTTGCCTAAAAATAAGTTAAATTTGTGACTTTTTGCCCCAAAATAATTGGAATTTCTGCCTTTTGCCCCAAAATATGGGGAATTTCTGCCTGTTTCCCCGAAAATGAGAAGAATGCATACCTTTTTGCCATAAAAAAGGGAAATTTCTTCATTTTTTCTCCAAAATAAGCGAAATTTCTACTTCTTTGCCTGTAAATAAGTGGTATTTCTGTCTTTTTCCCCCAAAACAAAGGGAATTTCTGTCTTTTTTGCCCCAAAATAAGAAGAATTTCTGACTTATTACCTTGAAATAAGTGAAATTTCTGCAATTTTGCCCCAAAATAAGTGAAATTTCTGCAATTTTGCCCCAAAATAAAGGAAATTTCTCACTTTATGCTCCCGAAAAAACGAGATTTACTGTCTTTTTGCCCCAAAATAAGAATTTCTGCCTTTTTGTCCGAAAATTATGAGAATTTCTGCAATTTTGCTTCAAAATATGGTTAATTTCTTCTTTTTAGCCCAAAAATAAAGGGAATTTCTGCATTTTCCCCCAATATTTGGGGAATTTCTGCATTTTACCTCTAAATAAGGGGAATTTCTGCATTTTACCTCAAAATAAGAAGAATTTCTGCCTTTTGCCCCAAAATATGGGGAATTTCTGCCTTTTTGTTCCAAAATAAGGAAAATTTCTTCAATTTTGTACCATAATAAAAGAAATTTCTGATTTTTGCCCCAAAATAAGGGGAATTTCTGACTTTTTGCCCTGAAATAATTGAAATTTCTGCAATTTTGCCTAAAAATAAGTTAAATTTGTGCCTTTTTGCCTTAAAATAATGGGAATTTGTGCCTTTTGCCCCAAAATATGGGGAATTTCTGCCTTTTTGCCCGAAAATAAAGGGAATGTTTACCTTTTTGCCATAAAAAAGGGAAATTTCTTCATTTTTGCCCCAAAATATGGGGATTTTCCGCCTTTTTGACTCAAAATAAGTGCAATTTCTGCCTTTTCCCTAAAAATAAACAAAATTTTTGTCTTTTTGCACCAAAATAAGGGGAATTTCTGACATTTTGCCCGAAAATAAGGGGAATTTCAGCCTTTTTATCTCAAAATAACAGGAATTTCTTCCTTTTTGCCCCAAAATATGGGGAATTTCTGCCTTTTTGCCCCAAAATAAGAAAAATTTCTGCAATTTTGTACCAAAATAAAAGAAATTTCTGCATTTTTGCCCCAAAATAAGAAAATTTCTGCCTTTTTTCTGAAATAAGTGAAATTTCTGCAATTTTGCCTCAAAATAAGGGAAATTTCTGCAATTTTGCCCCAATGTAAAGAAAATTTCTGCAATTTTACCCCAAAATAAGGGAAATTTCTGACTTTATGCTCACGAAAAAACGAGATTTACTGTCTTTTTGCCCCAAAATAAGAATTTCTGCCTTTTTGCCCGAAAATTATGAGAATTTCTGCAATTTTGCTTCAAAATATGGTTAATTTCTTCTTTTTAGCCCAAAAATAAAGGGAATTTCTGCATTTTCCCCCAATATTTGGGGAATTTCTGCATTTTACCTCTAAATAAGGGGAATTTCTGCATTTTACCTCAAAATAAGAAGAATTTCTGCCTTTTGCCCCTAAATATGGGGAATTTCTGCCTTTTTGTTCCAAAATAAGGAAAATTTCTTCAATTTTGTACCATAATAAAAGAAATTTCTGATTTTTGCCCCAAAATAAGGGGAATTTCTGACTTTTTGCCCTGAAATAAATGAAATTTCTGCAATTTTGCCTAAAAATAAGTTAAATTTGTGCCTTTTTGCCCCAAAATAATTGGAATTTCTGCCTTTTGCCCCAAAATATGGGGAATTTCTGCCTGTTTCCCCGAAAATGAGAAGAATGCATACCTTTTTGCCATAAAAAAGGGAAATTTCTTCATTTTTTCTCCAAAATAAGCGAAATTTCTACTTCTTTGCCTGTAAATAAGTGGTATTTCTGTCTTTTTCCCCCAAAACAAAGGGAATTTCTGTCTTTTTTGCCCCAAAATAAGAAGAATTTCTGACTTATTACCTTGAAATAAGTGAAATTTCTGCAATTTTGCCCCAAAATAAGTGAAATTTCTGCAATTTTGCCCCAAAATAAAGGAAATTTCTCACTTTATGCTCCCGAAAAAACGAGATTTACTGTCTTTTTGCCCCAAAATAAGAATTTCTGCCTTTTTGTCCGAAAATTATGAGAATTTCTGCAATTTTGCTTCAAAATATGGTTAATTTCTTCTTTTTAGCCCAAAAATAAAGGGAATTTCTGCATTTTCCCCCAATATTTGGGGAATTTCTGCATTTTACCTCTAAATAAGGGGAATTTCTGCATTTTACCTCAAAATAAGAAGAATTTCTGCCTTTTGCCCCAAAATATGGGGAATTTCTGCCTTTTTGTTCCAAAATAAGGAAAATTTCTTCAATTTTGTACCATAATAAAAGAAATTTCTGATTTTTGCCCCAAAATAAGGGGAATTTCTGACTTTTTGCCCTGAAATAAATGAAATTTCTGCAATTTTGCCTAAAAATAAGTTAAATTTGTGCCTTTTTGCCTTAAAATAATGGGAATTTGTGCCTTTTGCCCCAAAATATGGGGAATTTCTGCCTTTTTGCCCGAAAATAAAGGGAATGTTTACCTTTTTGCCATAAAAAAGGGAAATTTCTTCATTTTTGCCCCAAAATATGGGGATTTTCCGCCTTTTTGACTCAAAATAAGTGCAATTTCTGCCTTTTCCCTAAAAATAAACAAAATTTTTGTCTTTTTGCACCAAAATAAGGGGAATTTCTGACATTTTGCCCGAAAATAAGGGGAATTTCAGCCTTTTTATCTCAAAATAACAGGAATTTCTTCCTTTTTGCCCCAAAATATGGGGAATTTCTGCCTTTTTGCCCCAAAATAAGAAAAATTTCTGCAATTTTGTACCAAAATAAAAGAAATTTCTGCATTTTTGCCCCAAAATAAGAAAATTTCTGCCTTTTTTTCTGAAATAAGTGAAATTTCTGCAATTTTGCCTCAAAATAAGGGAAATTTCTGCAATTTTGCCCCAATGTAAAGGAAATTTCTGCAATTTTGCCCCAAAATAAGGGAAATTTCTGACTTTATGCTCACGAAAAAACGAGATTTACTGTCTTTTTGCCCCAAAATAAGAATTTCTGCCTTTTTGCCCGAAAATTATGAGAATATCTGCAATTTTGCTTCAAAATATGGTTAATTTCTTCTTTTTAGCCCAAAAATAAAGGGAATTTCTGCATTTTCCCCCAATATTTGGGGAATTTCTGCATTTTACCTCTAAATAAGGGGAATTTCTGCATTTTACCTCAAAATAAGAAGAATTTCTGCCTTTTGCCCCAAAATATGGGGAATTTCTGCCTGTTTCCCCGAAAATGAGAAGAATGCATTCCTTTTTGCCATAAAAAAGGGAAATTTTTTCATTTTTTCTCCAAAATAAGCGAAATTTCTGCTTCTTTGCCTGTAAATAAGTGGAATTTCTGTCTTTTTCCCCCAAAACAAAGGGAATTTCTGTCTTTTTTGCCCCAAAATAAGGAGAATTTCTGACTTATTACCTTGAAATAAGTGAAATTTCTGCAATTTTGCCCCAAAATAAGTGAAATTTCTGCAATTTTGCCCCAAAATAAGGGAAATTTCTGCAATTTTGCCCCAAAATAAGTGGAATTTCTGCCTTTTGCCCCAAAATTTGGGGAATTTCTGCATTTTTGCCCAAAAATAAAAAGAATGCATACCTTTTTGCCATAAAAAAGGGAAATTTCTTCATTTTTGCTCCAAAATAAGGGGAACTTTTGCCTTTTTGCCTCTAAATAAGTGGAATTTCTGTTTTTCCTCCAAAACAAAGGGAATTTCTGTATTTTTTGCCTCAAAATAAGGAAAATTTCTGACTTATTACCCTGAAATAAGTAAAATTTCTGCAAATTTGCCCCAAAATAAGGGAAATTTTTGCCTTTTGCCCTAAAATTTGGGGAATTTGAGAATTTTACCTCAAAATGAGGGAAATTTCTGATTTTTGCACCAAAATATGGAGAATTTCTGCCTTTTTGCCCCATAATAAAGTTAATTTCTGCATTTTTGCACCAATATTAGGGGAATTTCTGCAATTTTGCTCCAAAATACGGGTCAATTCTGCCTTTTTGCCCGAAATTAATTGGAATTTCTGGCTTTTTGTCCCGAAATAAGTGTAATTTCTTCAATTTTCGCTAAAAATTAGGGTTTTCATCTTTTTGCCCCAAAATAAGGGGAATTTCTGCCATTTTGCCCTGAAATATTTGAAATTTCTGCAATTTACCCCAAAATAAGGGGAATTTCTGCCTTTTTGCCCTAAATAAAGAAAATTTCAGACTTTTTACCTGAAAATAAGAGAAATTTCTGCAATTTTGCACCAAATAAGAGAAATTTCTGTAATTTTGTTCTAAAATAAGGTAAATTCCTGCAATTTTGCCCCAAAATAAAGAAAATTTCTGAAATTTTGTCCCAAAATAAGGGGAATTTCTGATTTTTGCCCCAAAATAAAGGGAATTTCTGCCTTTTGCTCCAAAATTAGGGGAATTTCTGCAATTTTGCTCCAAAATATGGGGAATTTCTGCCTTTTTGCCCGAAAATAAAGGGAATGTTTACCTTTTTGCCATAAAAAGGGAAATTTCTTCATTTTTGCCCCAAAATATGGGGATTTTCCGCCTTTTTGACTCAAAATAAGTGCAATTACTGCCTTTTCCCTAAAAATAAACAAAATTTCTGTCTTTTTGCACCAAAATAAGGGGAATTTCTGACATTTTGCCCGAAAATAAGGGGAATTTCAGCATTTTTATCTCAAAATAACAGGAATTTCTTCCTTTTTGCCCCAAAATATGGGGAATTTCTGCCTTTTTGCCCCAAAATAAGAAAAATTTCTGCAATTTTGTACCAAAATAAAAGAAATTTCTGCATTTTTGCCCCAAAATAAGAAAATTTCTGCCTTTTTTCTGAAATAAGTGAAATTTCTGCAATTTTGCCTCAAAATAAGGGAAATTTCTGCAATTTTGCCCCAATGTAAAGGAAATATCTGCAATTTTGCCCCAAAATAAGGGAAATTTCTGACTTTATGCTCCCGAAAAAACGAGATTTACTGTCTTTTTGCCCCAAAATAAGAATTTCTGCCTTTTTGTCCGAAAATTATGAGAATTTCTGCAATTTTGCTTCAAAATATGGTTAATTTCTTCTTTTTAGCCCAAAAATAAAGGGAATTTCTGCATTTTCCCCCAATATTTGGGGAATTTCTGCATTTTACCTCTAAATAAGGGGAATTTCTGCATTTTACCTCAAAATAAGAAGAATTTCTGCCTTTTGCCCCAAAATATGGGGAATTTCTGCCTTTTTGTTCCAAAATAAGGAAAATTTCTTCAATTTTGTACCATAATAAAAGAAATTTCTGATTTTTGCCCCAAAATAAGGGGAATTTCTGACTTTTTGCCCTGAAATAAATGAAATTTCTGCAATTTTGCCTAAAAATAAGTTAAATTTGTGCCTTTTTGCCCCAAAATAATGGGAATTTCTGCCTTTTGCCCCAAAATATGGCGAATTTCTGCCTGTTTCCCCGAAAATGAGAAGAATCCATACCTTTTTGCCATAAAAAAGGGAAATTTTTTCATTTTTTCTCCAAAATAAGCGAAATTTCTGCTTCTTTGCCTGTAAATAAGTGGAATTTCTGTCTTTTTCCCCAAAACAAAGGGAATTTCTGTCTTTTTTGCCCCAAAATAAGGAGAATTTCTGACTTATTACCTTGAAATAAGTGAAATTTCTGCAATTTTGCCCCAAAATAAGTGAAATTTCTGCAATTTTGCCCCAAAATAAGGGAAATTTCTGCAATTTTGCCCCAAAATAAGTGGAATTTCTGCCTTTTGCCCCAAAATTTGGGGAATTTCTGCCTTTTTGCCCAAAAATAAAAAAAATGCATATCTTTTTGCCATAAAAAAGGGAAATTTCTTCATTTTTGCTCCAAAATAAGGGGAACTTTTGCCTTTTTGCCTCTAAATAAGTGGAATTTCTGTTTTTCCCCCAAAACAAAGGGAATTTCTGTATTTTTTGCCTCAAAATCAGGAAAATTTCTGACTTATTACCCTGAAATAAGTAAAATTTCTGCAAATTTGCCCCAAAATAAGGGAAATTTTTGCCTTTTGCCCTAAAATTTGGGGAATTTGAGAATTTTACCTCAAAATGAGGGAAATTTCTGATTTTTCCACCAAAATATGGAGAATTTCTGCCTTTTTGCCCCATAATAAAGTTAATTTCTGCATTTTTGCACCAATATTAGGGGAATTTCTGCAATTTTGCTCCAAAATACGGGTCATTTCTGCCTTTTTGCCCGAAATTAATTGGAATTTCTGGCTTTTTGTCCCGAAATAAGTGTAATTTCTTCAATTTATGCCAAAAATTAGGGTTTTCATCTTTTTGCCCAAAAAGAAGGGGAATTTCTGCCATTTTGCCCTGAAATATTTGAAATTTCTGCAATTTTACCCCAAAATAAGGGGAATTTCTGCCTTTTTGCCCCAAAATAAAAGGAATTTCTCCCTTTTTGCCCAAAATAAAGAAAATTTCAGACTTTTTACCTGAAAATAAGAGAAATTTCTGCAATTTTGCACCAAATAAGAGAAATTTCTGTAATTTTGTTCTAAAATAAGGTAAATTCCGGCAATTTTGCCCCAAAATAAAGAAAAATTCTGAAATTTTGTCCCAAAATAAGGGGAATTTCTGATTTTTACCCCAAAATAAAGGGAATTTCTGCCTTTTGCTCCAAAATTAGGGGAATTTCTGCAATTTTGCTCCAAAATATGGGGAATTTCTGCCTTTTTGTTCCAAAATAAGGAAAATTTCTGCAATTTTGTACCATAATAAAAGAAATTTCTGATTTTTGCCCCAAAATAAAGGCAATTTCTGACTTTTTGCCCTTAAATAAATGAAATTTCTGCAATTTTGCCTCAAAATAAGTTAAATTTCTGCAATTTTGCCCCAATGTAAAGGAAATTTCTGCCTTTTGCCCCAAAATATGGGTAATTTCTGCCTGTTTCCCCGAAAATGAGAATAATGCATACCTTTTTGCCATAAAAAAGGGAAATTTCTTCATTTTTTCTCCAAAATAAGCGAAATTTCTACTTCTTTGCCTGTAAATAAGTGGTATTTCTGTCTTTTTCCCCCAAAACAAAGGGAATTTCTGTCTTTTTTGCCCCAAAATAAGGAGAATTTCTGACTTATTATCTTGAAATAAGTGAAATTTCTGCAATTTTGCCCCAAAATAAGTGAAATTTCTGCAATTTTGCCCCAAAATAAGGGAAATTTCTGACTTTATGCTCCCGAAAAAACGAGATTTACTGTCTTTTTGCCCCAAAATAAGAATTTCTGCCTTTTTGCCCGAAAATTATGAGAATTTCTGCAATTTTGCTTCAAAATATGGTTAATTTCTTCTTTTTAGCCCAAAAATAAAGGGAATTTCTGCATTTTCCCCCAATATTTGGGGAATTTCTGCATTTTACCTCTAAATAAGGGGAATTTCTGCATTTTACCTCAAAATAAGAAGAATTTCTGCCTTTTGCCCCAAAATATGGGGAATTTCTGCCTTTTTGTTCCAAAATAAGGAAAATTTCTTCAATTTTGTACCATAATAAAAGAAATTTCTGATTTTTGCCCCAAAATAAGGGTAATTTCTGACTTTTTGCCCTGAAATAAATGAAATTTCTGCAATTTTGCCTAAAAATAAGTTAAATTTGTGCCTTTTTGCCCCAAAATAATGGGAATTTCTGCCTTTTGCCCCAAAATATGGCGAATTTCTGCCTGTTTCCCCGAAAATGAGAAGAATCCATACCTTTTTGCCATAAAAAAGGGAAATTTTTTCATTTTTTCTCCAAAATAAGCGAAATTTCTGCTTCTTTGCCTGTAAATAAGTGGAATTTCTGTCTTTTTCCCCAAAACAAAGGGAATTTCTGTCTTTTTTGCCCCAAAATAAGGAGAATTTCTGACTTATTACCTTGAAATAAGTGAAATTTCTGCAATTTTGCCCCAAAATAAGTGAAATTTCTGCAATTTTGCCCCAAAATAAGGGAAATTTCTGCAATTTTGCCCCAAAATAAGTGGAATTTCTGCCTTTTGCCCCAAAATTTGGGGAATTTCTGCCTTTTTGCCCAAAAATAAAAAAAATGCATATCTTTTTGCCATAAAAAAGGGAAATTTCTTCATTTTTGCTCCAAAATAAGGGGAACTTTTGCCTTTTTGCCTCTAAATAAGTGGAATTTCTGTTTTTCCCCCAAAACAAAGGGAATTTCTGTATTTTTTGCCTCAAAATCAGGAAAATTTCTGACTTATTACCCTGAAATAAGTAAAATTTCTGCAAATTTGCCCCAAAATAAGGGAAATTTTTGCCTTTTGCCCTAAAATTTGGGGAATTTGAGAATTTTACCTCAAAATGAGGGAAATTTCTGATTTTTCCACCAAAATATGGAGAATTTTTGCCTTTTTGCCCCATAATAAAGTTAATTTCTGCATTTTTGCACCAATATTAGGGGAATTTCTGCAATTTTGCTCCAAAATACGGGTCATTTCTGCCTTTTTGCCCGAAATTAATTGGAATTTCTGGCTTTTTGTCCCGAAATAAGTGTAATTTCTTCAATTTATGCCAAAAATTAGGGTTTTCATCTTTTTGCCCAAAAAGAAGGGGAATTTCTGCCATTTTGCCCTGAAATATTTGAAATTTCTGCAATTTTACCCCAAAATAAGGGGAATTTCTGCCTTTTTGCCCCAAAATAAAAGGAATTTCTCCCTTTTTGCCCAAAATAAAGAAAATTTCAGACTTTTTACCTGAAAATAAGAGAAATTTCTGCAATTTTGCACCAAATAAGAGAAATTTCTGTAATTTTGTTCTAAAATAAGGTAAATTCCGGCAATTTTGCCCCAAAATAAAGAAAAATTCTGAAATTTTGTCCCAAAATAAGGGGAATTTCTGATTTTTACCCCAAAATAAAGGGAATTTCTGCCTTTTGCTCCAAAATTAGGGGAATTTCTGCAATTTTGCTCCAAAATATGGGGAATTTCTGCCTTTTTGTTCCAAAATAAGGAAAATTTCTGCAATTTTGTACCATAATAAAAGAAATTTCTGATTTTTGCCCCAAAATAAAGGCAATTTCTGACTTTTTGCCCTTAAATAAATGAAATTTCTGCAATTTTGCCTCAAAATAAGTTAAATTTCTGCAATTTTGCCCCAATGTAAAGGAAATTTCTGCCTTTTGCCCCAAAATATGGGGAATTTCTGCCTGTTTCCCCGAAAATGAGAATAATGCATACCTTTTTGCCATAAAAAAGGGAAATTTCTTCATTTTTTCTCCAAAATAAGCGAAATTTCTACTTCTTTGCCTGTAAATAAGTGGTATTTCTGTCTTTTTCCCCCAAAACAAAGGGAATTTCTGTCTTTTTTGCCCCAAAATAAGGAGAATTTCTGACTTATTATCTTGAAATAAGTGAAATTTCTGCAATTTTGCCCCAAAATAAGTGAAATTTCTGCAATTTTGCCCCAAAATAAGGGAAATTTCTGACTTTATGCTCCCGAAAAAACGAGATTTACTGTCTTTTTGCCCCAAAATAAGAATTTCTGCCTTTTTGCCCGAAAATTATGAGAATTTCTGCAATTTTGCTTCAAAATATGGTTAATTTCTTCTTTTTAGCCCAAAAATAAAGGGAATTTCTGCATTTTCCCCCAATATTTGGGGAATTTCTGCATTTTACCTCTAAATAAGGGGAATTTCTGCATTTTACCTCAAAATAAGAAGAATTTCTGCCTTTTGCCCCAAAATATGGGGAATTTCTGCCTTTTTGTTCCAAAATAAGGAAAATTTCTTCAATTTTGTACCATAATAAAAGAAATTTCTGATTTTTGCCCCAAAATAAGGGTAATTTCTGACTTTTTGCCCTGAAATAAATGAAATTTCTGCAATTTTGCCTAAAAATAAGTTAAATTTGTGCCTTTTTGCCCCAAAATAATGGGAATTTCTGCCTTTTGCCCCAAAATATGGGGAATTTCTGCCTTTTTGCCCGAAAATAAAGGGAATGCTTACCTTTTTGCCATAAAAAAGGGAAATTTCTTCATTTTTGCCCCAAAATATGGGGATTTTCCGCCTTATTGACTCAAAATAAGTGCAATTTCTTCCTTTTCCCTAAAAATAAACAAAATTTCTGTCTTTTTGCACCAAAATAAGGGGAATTTCTGACATTTTGCCCGAAAATAAGGGGAATTTCAGCCTTTTTATCTCAAAATAACAGTAATTTCTTCCTTTTTGCCCCAAAATATGGGGAATTTCTGCCTTTTTGCCCCAAAATAAGAAAAATTTCTGCAATTTTGTACCAAAATAAAAGAAATTTCTGCATTTTTGCCCCAAAATAAGAAAATTTCTGCCTTTTTTCTGAAATAAGTGAAATTTCTGCAATTTTGCCTCAAAATAAGGGAAATTTCTGCAATTTTGCCCCAATGTAAAGGAAATTTCTGCAATTTTGCCCCAAAATAAGGGAAATTTCTGACTTTATGCTCACGAAAAAACGAGATTTACTGTCTTTTTGCCCCAAAATAAGAATTTCTGCCTTTTTGCCCGAAAATTATGAGAATTTCTGCAATTTTGCTTCAAAATATGGTTAATTTCTTCTTTTTAGCCCAAAAATAAAGGGAATTTCTGCATTTTCCCCCAATATTTGGGGAATTTCTGCATTTTACCTCTAAATAAGTGGAATTTCTGCATTTTACCTCAAAATAAGAAGAATTTCTGCCTTTTGCCCCAAAATATGGGGAATTTCTGCCTTTTTGTTCCAAAATAAGGAAAATTTCTTCAATTTTGTACCATAATAAAAGAAATTTCTGATTTTTGCCCCAAAATAAGGGGAATTTCTGACTTTTTGCCCTGAAATAAATGAAATTTCTGCAATTTTGCCTAAAAATAAGTTAAATTTGTGCCTTTTTGCCCCAAAATAATGGGAATTTCTGCCTTTTGCCCCAAAATATGGGGAATTTCTGCCTGTTTCCCCGAAAATGAGAAGAATGCATACCTTTTTGCCATAAAAAAAAGGAAATTTCTTCATTTTTTCTCCAAAATAAGTGAAATTTCTACTTCTTTGCCTGTAAATAAGTGGTATTTCTGTCTTTTTCCCCCAAAACAAAGGGAATTTCTGTCTTTTTTGCCCCAAAATAAGGAGAATTTCTGACTTATTACCTTGAAATAAGTGAAATTTCTGCAATTTTGCCCCAAAATAAGTGAAATTTCTGCAATTTTGCCCCAAAATAAGAGAAATTTCTGCAATTTTGCCCCAAAATAAGTGGAATTTCTGCCTTTTACCCCAAAATTTGGGGGAATTTCTGCTTTTTTGCCCAAAAATAAAAAGAATGCATACCTTTTTGCCATAAAAAAGGAAAATTTCTTCATTTTTGCTCCAAAATAAGGGGAACTTTTGCCTTTTTGCCTCTAAATAAGTGGAATTTCTGTTTTTCCCCCAAAACAAAGGGAATTTCTGTATTTTTTGCCTCAAAATCAGAAAAATTTCTGACTTATTACCCTGAAATAAGTGAAATTTCTGCAAATTTGCCCCAAAATAAGGGAAATTTTTGCCTTTTGCCCTAAAATTTGGGGAATTTGAGAATTTTACTTCAAAATAAGGGAAATTTCTGATTTTTGCACCAAAATATGGAGAATTTCTGAATTTTGCCCCATAATAAAGGGAATTTCTGCATTTTTGCACCAATATTAAAGGAATTTCTGCAATTTTGCTCCAAATATGGGTCATTTCTGCCTTTTTGCCTGAAATTAAATGGAATTTCTGGCTTTTTGTCCCGAAATAAGTGAAATTTCTTCAATTTTCGCCAAAAATTAGAGATTTCATTTTTTGCTCCAAAATAAGTGGAATTTCTGCCATTTTGCCCTGAAATATTTGAAATTTCTGCAATTTTACCCCAAAATAAGGGGAATTTCTGCCTTTTTGCCCCAAAAAATAATGTGAATTTCAACCTTATTACCTCAAAATAAAGGAAATTTCTGCCTTTTTGCCACAAAATATACGGAATTTCTGCCTTTTTGCCACAAAATAAGGAAAATTTCTGCAATTTTGCCCCAAAATAAGAGGAATTTCTTACTTTTTGCCCAAAATAAAGGAAATTTCAGACTTTTTACCTGAAAATAAGAGAAATTTCTGCAATTTTGCCCCAAATAAGAGAAATTTCTGCAATTATGTTCCAAAACAAGGTAAATTCCTGCAATTTTGCTCCAAAATAAAGAAAATTTCTGGAATTTAGCCCCAAAGTAAGGGGAATTTCTGATTTTTGCCCCAAAATATAGGGAATTTCTGACTTTTGCCCCAAAATTAGGGGAAGTTCTGCAATTTTGCTCCAAAATATGGGGAATTTCTGCCTTTTTGCCCGAAAATAAAGGGAATGTTTAACTTTTTGCCACAAAAAAGGGAAATTTCTTCATTTTTGCCCCAAAATATGGGGATTTTCCACCTTTTTGACTCAAAATAAGTGCAATTACTGCCTTTTCCCTAAAAATAAAAAAAATTTCTGTTTTTTGCACCAAAATAAGGGGAATTTCTGACATTTTGCCCGAAAATAAGGGGAATTTCAGCCTTTTTATCTCAAAATAACAGGAATTTCTGCCTTTTTGCCCCAAAATAAGAAAAATTTCTGCAATTTTGTACCAAAATAAAAGAAATTTCTGCATTTTTGCCCCAAAATAAGAAAATTTCTGCCTTTTTTCTGAAATAAGTGAAATTTCTGCAATTTTGCCTCAAAATAAGGGAAATTTCTGCAATTTTGCCCCAATGTAAAGGAAATATCTGCAATTTTGCCCCAAAATAAGGGAAATTTCTTTGCCCGAAAAAACGAGATTTACTGTCTTTTTGCCCCAAAATAAGAATTTCTGCCTTTTTGCCCGAAAATTATGAGAATTTCTGCAATTTTGCTTCAAAATATGGTTAATTTCTTCTTTTTAGCCCAAAAATAAAGGGAATTTCTGCATTTTCCCCCAATATTTGGGGAATTTCTGCATTTTACCTCTAAATAAGGGGAATTTCTGCATTTTACCTCAAAATAAGAAGAATTTCTGCCTTTTGCCCCAAAATATGGGGAATTTCTGCCTTTTTGTTCCAAAATAAGGAAAATTTCTTCAATTTTGTACCATAATAAAAGAAATTTCTGATTTTTGCCCCAAAATAAGGGGAATTTCTGACTTTTTGCCCTGAAATAAATGAAATTTCTGCAATTTTGCCTAAAAATAAGTTAAATTTGTGCCTTTTTGCCCCAAAATAATGGGAATTTGTGCCTTTTGCCCCAAAATATGGGGAATTTCTGCCTTTTTGCCCGAAAATAAAGGGAATGTTTACCTTTTTGCCATAAAAAAGGGAAATTTCTTCATTTTTGCCCCAAAATATGGGGATTTTCCGACTTTTTGACTCAAAATAAGTGCAATTTCTGCCTTTTCCCTAAAAATAAACAAAATTTTTGTCTTTTTGCACCAAAATAAGGGGAATTTCTGACATTTTGCCCGAAAATAAGGGGAATTTCAGCCTTTTTATCTCAAAATAACAGGAATTTCTTCCTTTTTGCCCCAAAATATGGGGAATTTCTGCCTTTTTGCCCCAAAATAAGAAAAATTTCTGCAATTTTGTACCAAAATAAAAGAAATTTCTGCATTTTTGCCCCAAAATAAGAAAATTTCTGCCTTTTTTCTGAAATAAGTGAAATTTCTGCAATTTTGCCTCAAAATAAGGGAAATTTCTGCAATTTTGCCCCAATGTAAAGGAAATTTCTGCAATTTTGCCCCAAAATAAGGGAAATTTCTGACTTTATGCTCACGAAAAAACGAGATTTAGTGTCTTTTTGCCCCAAAATAAGAATTTCTGCCTTTTTGCCCGAAAATTATGAGAATTTCTGCAATTTTGCTTCAAAATATGGTTAATTTCTTCTTTTTAGCCCAAAAATAAAGGGAATTTCTGCATTTTCCCCCAATATTTGGGGAATTTCTGCATTTTACCTCTAAATAAGGGGAATTTCTGCATTTTACCTCAAAATAAGAATTTCTGCCTTTTGCCCCAAAATATGGGGAATTTCTGCCTTTTTGTTCCAAAATAAGGAAAATTTCTTCAATTTTGTACCATAATAAAAGAAATTTCTGATTTTTGCCCCAAAATAAGGGGAATTTCTGACTTTTTGCCCTGAAATAAATGAAATTTCTGCAATTTTGCCTAAAAATAAGTTAAATTTGTGCCTTTTTGCCCCAAAATAATGGGAATTTCTGCCTTTTGCCCCAAAATATGGGGAATTTCTGCCTGTTTCCCCGAAAATGAGAAGAATGCATACCTTTTTGCCATAAAAAAGGGAAATTTTTTCATTTTTTCTCCAAAATAAGCGAAATTTCTGCTTCTTTGCCTGTAAATAAGTGGAATTTCTGTCTTTTTTCCCCAAAACAAAGGGAATTTCTGTCTTTTTTGCCCCAAAATAAGGAGAATTTCTGACTTATTACCTTGAAATAAGTGAAATTTCTGCAATTTTGCCCCAAAATAAGTGAAATTTCTGCAATTTTGCCCCAAAATAAGGAAAATTTCTGCAATTTTGCCCCAAAATAAGTGGAATTTCTGCCTTTTGCCCCAAAATTTGGGGAATTTCTGCCTTTTTGCCCAAAAATAAAAAAAATGCATACCTTTTTGCCATAAAAAAGGGATATTTCTTCATTTTTGCTCCAAAATAAGGGGAACTTTTGCCTTTTTGCCTCTAAATAAGTGGAATTTCTGTTTTTCCCCCAAAACAAAGGGAATTTCTGTATTTTTTGCCTCAAAATAAGGAAAATTTCTGACTTATTACCCTGAAATAAGTAAAATTTCTGCAAATTTGCCCCAAAATAAGGGAAATTTTTGCCTTTTGCCCTAAAATTTGGGGAATTTGAGAATTTTACCTCAAAATGAGGGAAATTTCTGATTTTTGCACCAAAATATGGAGAATTTCTGCCTTTTTGCCCCATAATAAAGTTAATTTCTGCATTTTTGCACCAATATTAGGGGAATTTCTGCAATTTTGCTCCAAAATACGAGTCATTTCTGCCTTTTTGCCCGAAATTAATTGGAATTTCTGGCTTTTTGTCCCGAAATAAGTGTAATTTCTTCAATTTATGCCAAAAATTAGGGTTTTCATCTTTTTGCCCAAAAAGAAGGGGAATTTCTGCCATTTTGCCCTGAAATATTTGAAATTTCTGCAATTTTACCCCAAAATAAGGGGAATTTCTGCCTTTTTGCCCCAAAATAAAAGGAATTTCTCCCTTTTTGCCCAAAATAAAGAAAATTTCAGACTTTTTACCTGAAAATAAGAGAAATTTCTGCAATTTTGCACCAAATAAGAGAAATTTCTGTAATTTTGTTCTAAAATAAGGTAAATTCCTGCAATTTTGCCCCAAAATAAAGAAAATTTCTGAAATTTTGTCCCAAAATAAGGGGAATTTCTGATTTTTGCCCCAAAATAAAGGGAATTTCTGCCTTTTGCTCCAAAATTAGGGGAATTTCTGCAATTTTGCTCCAAAATATGGGGAATTTCTGCCTTTTTGCCCGAAAATAAAGGGAATGTTTACCTTTTTGCCATAAAAAAGGGAAATTTCTTCATTTTTGCCCCAAAATATGGGGATTTTCCACCTTTTTGACTCAAAATAAGTGCAATTTCTGCCTTTTCCCTAAAAATAAACAAAATTTCTGTCTTTTTGCACCAAAATAAGGGGAATTTCTGACATTTTGCCCGAAAATAAGGGGAATTTCAGCCTTTTTATCTCAAAATAACAGGAATTTCTTCCTTTTTGCCCCAAAATATGGGGAATTTCTGCCTTTTTGTTCCAAAATAAGGAAAATTTCTGCAATTTTGTACCATAATAAAAGAAATTTCTGATTTTTGCCCCAAAATAAGGGGAATTTCTGACTTTTTGCCCTGAAATAAATGAAATTTCTGCAATTTTGCCTCAAAATAAGTTAAATTTCTGCAATTTTGCCCCAATGTAAAGGAAATTTCTGCCTTTTGCCCCAAAATATTTGGAATTTCTGCCTGTTTCCCCGAAAATGAGAATAATGCATACCTTTTTGCCATAAAAAAGGGAAATTTCTTCATTTTTTCTCCAAAATAAGCGAAATTTCTACTTCTTTGCCTGTAAATAAGTGGTATTTCTGTCTTTTTCCCCCAAAACAAAGGGAATTTCTGTCTTTTTTGCCCCAAAATAAGGAGAATTTCTGACTTATTACCTTGAAATAAGTGAAATTTCTGCAATTTTGCCCCAAAATAAGTGAAATTTCTGCAATTTTGCCCCAAAATAAGGGAAATTTCTGACTTTATGCTCCCGAAAAAACGAGATTTACTGTCTTTTTGCCCCAAAATAAGAATTTCTGCCTTTTTGCCCGAAAATTATGAGAATTTCTGCAATTTTGCTTCAAAATATGGTTAATTTCTTCTTTTTAGCCCAAAAATAAAGGGAATTTCTGCATTTTCCCCCAATATTTGGGGAATTTCTGCATTTTACCTCTAAATAAGGGGAATTTCTGCATTTTACCTCAAAATAAGAAGAATTTCTGCCTTTTGCCCCAAAATATGGGGAATTTCTGCCTTTTTGTTCCAAAATAAGGAAAATTTCTTCAATTTTGTACCATAATAAAAGAAATTTCTGATTTTTGCCCCAAAATAAGGGTAATTTCTGACTTTTTGCCCTGAAATAAATGAAATTTCTGCAATTTTGCCTAAAAATAAGTTAAATTTGTGCCTTTTTGCCCCAAAATAATGGGAATTTCTGCCTTTTGCCCCAAAATATGGGGAATTTCTGCCTTTTTGCCCGAAAATAAAGGGAATGTTTACCTTTTTGCCATAAAAAAGGGAAATTTCTTCATTTTTGCCCCAAAATACGGGGATTTTCCGCCTTTTTGACTCAAAATAAGTGCAATTTCTGCCTTTTCCCTAAAAATAAACAAAATTTCTGTCTTTTTGCACCAAAATAAGGGGAATTTCTGACATTTTGCCCGAAAATAAGGGGAATTTCAGCCTTTTTATCTCAAAATAACAGTAATTTCTTCCTTTTTGCCCCAAAATATGGGGAATTTCTGCCTTTTTGCCCCAAAATAAGAAAAATTTCTGCAATTTTGTACCAAAATAAAAGAAATTTCTGCATTTTTGCCCCAAAATAAGAAAATTTCTGCCTTTTTTCTGAAATAAGTGAAATTTCTGCAATTTTGCCTCAAAATAAGGGAAATTTCTGCAATTTTGCCCCAATGTAAAGGAAATTTCTGCAATTTTGCCCCAAAATAAGGGAAATTTCTGACTTTATGCTCCCGAAAAAACGAGATTTACTGTCTTTTTGCCCCAAAATAAGAATTTCTGCCTTTTTGCCCGAAAATTATGAGAATTTCTGCAATTTTGCTTCAAAATATGGTTAATTTCTTCTTTTTAGCCCAAAAATAAAGGGAATTTCTGCATTTTCCCCCAATATTTGGGGAATTTCTGCATTTTACCTCTAAATAAGGGGAATTTCTGCATTTTACCTCAAAATAAGAAGAATTTCTGCCTTTTGCCCCAAAATATGGGGAATTTCTGCCTTTTTGTTCCAAAATAAGGAAAATTTCTTCAATTTTGTACCATAATAAAAGAAATTTCTGATTTTTGCCCCAAAATAAGGGGAATTTCTGACTTTTTGCCCTGAAATAAATGAAATTTCTGCAATTTTGCCTAAAAATAAGTTAAATTTGTTCCTTTTTGCCCCAAAATAATGGGAATTTCTGCCTTTTGCCCCAAAATATGGGGAATTTCTGCCTGTTTCCCCGAAAATGAGAAGAATGCATACCTTTTTGCCATAAAAAAGGGAAATTTCTTCATTTTTTCTCCAAAATAAGCGAAATTTCTACTTCTTTGCCTGTAAATAAGTGGTATTTCTGTCTTTTTCCCCCAAAACAAAGGGAATTTCTGTCTTTTTTGCCCCAAAATAAGGAGAATTTCTGACTTATTACCTTGAAATAAGTGAAATTTCTGCAATTTTGCCCCAAAATAAGTGAAATTTCTGCAATTTTGCCCCAAAATAAGAGAAATTTCTGCAATTTTGCCCCAAAATAAGTGGAATTTCTGCCTTTTACCCCAAAATTTGGGGAATTTCTGCTTTTTTGCCCAAAAATAAAAAGAATGCATACCTTTTTGCCATAAAAAAGGAAAATTTCTTCATTTTTGCTCCAAAATAAGGGGAACTTTTGCCTTTTTGCCTCTAAATAAGTGGAATTTCTGTTTTTCCCCCAAAACAAAGGGAATTTCTGTATTTTTTGCCTCAAAATCAGAAAAATTTCTGACTTATTACCCTGAAATAAGTGAAATTTCTGCAAATTTGCCCCAAAATAAGGGAAATTTTTGCCTTTTGCCCTAAAATTTGGGGAATTTGAGAATTTTACTTCAAAATAAGGGAAATTTCTGATTTTTGCACCAAAATATGGAGAATTTCTGAATTTTGCCCCATAATAAAGGGAATTTCTGCATTTTTGCACCAATATTAAAGGAATTTCTGCAATTTTGCTCCAAATATGGGTCATTTCTGCCTTTTTGCCTGAAATTAAATGGAATTTCTGGCTTTTTGTCCCGAAATAAGTGAAATTTCTTCAATTTTCGCCAAAAATTAGGGATTTCATTTTTTGCTCCAAAATAAGTGGAATTTCTGCCATTTTGCCCTGAAATATTTGAAATTTCTGCAATTTTAACCCAAAATAAGGGGAATTTCTGCCTTTTTGCCCCAAAAAATAATGTGAATTTCAACCTTATTACCTCAAAATAAAGGAAATTTCTGCCTTTTTGCCACAAAATATACGGAATTTCTGCCTTTTTGCCACAAAATAAGGAAAATTTCTGCAATTTTGCCCCAAAATAAGAGGAATTTCTTACTTTTTGCCCAAAATAAAGGAAATTTCAGACTTTTGACCTGAAAATAAGAGAAATTTCTGCAATTTTGCCCCAAATAAGAGAAATTTCTGCAATTATGTTCCAAAACAAGGTAAATTCCTGCAATTTTGCTCCAAAATAAAGAAAATTTCTGGAATTTAGCCCCAAAGTAAGGGGAATTTCTGATTTTTGCCCCAAAATATAGGGAATTTCTGACTTTTGCCCCAAAATTAGGGGAAGTTCTGCAATTTTGCTCCAAAATATGGGGAATTTCTGCCTTTTTGCCCGAAAATAAAGGGAATGTTTACCTTTTTGCCATAAAAAAGGGAAATTTCTTCATTTTTGCACCAAAATATGGGGATTTTCCACCTTTTTGACTCAAAATAAGTGCAATTACTGCCTTTTCCCTAAAAATAAACAAAATTTCTGTTTTTTGCACCAAAATAAGGGGAATTTCTGACATTTTGCCCGAAAATAAGGGGAATTTCAGCCTTTTTATCTCAAAATAACAGGAATTTCTGCCTTTTTGCCCCAAAATAAGAAAAATTTCTGCAATTTTGTACCAAAATAAAAGAAATTTCTGCATTTTTGCCCCAAAATAAGAAAATTTCTGCCTTTTCTCTGAAATAAGTGAAATTTCTGCAATTTTGCCTCAAAATAAGGGAAATTTCTGCAATTTTGCCCCAATGTAAAGGAAATATCTGCAATTTTGCCCCAAAATAAGGGAAATTTCTGACTTTATGCTCCCGAAAAAACGAGATTTACTGTCTTTTTGCCCCAAAATAAGAATTTCTGCCTTTTTGTCCGAAAATTATGAGAATTTCTGCAATTTTGCTTCAAAATATGGTTAATTTCTTCTTTTTAGCCCAAAAATAAAGGGAATTTCTGCATTTTCCCCCAATATTTGGGGAATTTTTGCATTTTACCTCTAAATAAGGGGAATTTCTGCATTTTACCTCAAAATAAGAAGAATTTCTGCCTTTTGCCCCAAAATATGGGGAATTTCTGCCTTTTTGTTCCAAAATAAGGAAAATTTCTTCAATTTTGTACCATAATAAAAGAAATTTCTGATTTTTGCCCCAAAATAAGGGTAATTTCTGACTTTTTGCCCTGAAATAAATGAAATTTCTGCAATTTTGCCTAAAAATAAGTTAAATTTGTGCCTTTTGCCCCAAAATAATGGGAATTTCTGCCTTTTGCCCCAAAATATGGGGAATTTCTGCCTGTTTCCCCGAAAATGAGAAGAATGCATACCTTTTTGCCATAAAAAAGGGAAATTTTTTCATTTTTTCTCCAAAATAAGCGAAATTTCTGCTTCTTAGCCTGTAAATAGGTGGAATTTCTGTCTTTTTCCCCCAAAACAAAGGGAATTTTTGTCTTTTTTGCCCCAAAATAAGGAGAATTTCTGACTTATTACCTTGAAATAAGTGAAATTTCTGCAATTTTGCCCCAATATAAGTGAAATTTCTGCAATTTTGCCCCAAAATAAGGGAAATTTCTGCAATTTTGCCCCAAAATAAGTGGAATTTCTGCCTTTTGCCCCAAAATTTGGGGAATTTCTGCCTTTTTGCCCAAAAATAAAAAAAAATGCATACCTTTTTGCCATAAAAAAGGGAAATTTCTTCATTTTTGCTCCAAAATAAGGGGAACTTTTGCCTTTTTGCCTCTAAATAAGTGGAATTTCTGTTTTTCCCCCAAAACAAAGGGAATTTCTGTATTTTTTGCCTCAAAATCAGTAAAATTTCAGACTTATTACCCTGAAATAAGTAAAATTTCTGCAAATTTGCCCCAAAATAAGGGAAATTTTTGCCTTTTGCCCTAAAATTTGGGGAATTTGAGAATTTTACCTCAAAATGAGGGAAATTTCTGATTTTTGCACCAAAATATGGAGAATTTCTTCCTTTTTGCCCCATAATAAAGTTAATTTCTGCATTTTTGCACCAATATTAGGGGAATTTCTGCAATTTTGCTCCAAAATACGGGTCATTTCTGCCTTTTTGCCCGAAATTAATTGGAATTTCTGGCTTTTTGTCCCGAAATAAGTGTAATTTCTTCAATTTATGCCAAAAATTAGGGTTTTCATCTTTTTGCCCCAAAATAAGGGGAATTTCTGCAATTTTGCCCTGAAATATTTGAAATTTCTGCAATTTTACCCCAAAATAAGGGGAATTTCTGCCTTTTTGCCCCAAAATAAAAGGAATTTCTCCATTTTTGCCCAAAATAAAGAAAATTTCAGACTTTTTACCTGAAAATAAGAGAAATTTCTGCAATTTTGCACCAAATAAGAGAAATTTCTGTAATTTTGTTCTAAAATAAAGTAAATTCCTGCAATTTTGCCCCAAAATAAAGAAAATTTCTGAAATTTTGTCCCAAAATAAGGGGAATTTCTGATTTTTGCCCCAAAATAAAGGGAATTTCTGCCTTTTGCTCCAAAATTAGGGGAATTTCTGCAATTTTGCTCCAAAATATGGGGAATTTCTGCCTTTTTGCCCGAAAATAAAGGGAATGTTTACCTTTTTGCCATAAAAAAGGGAAATTTCTTCATTTTTGCCCCAAAATATGGGGATTTTCCGCCTTTTTGACTCAAAATAAGTGCAATTTCTGCCTTTTCCCTAAAAATAAACAAAATTTCTGTCTTTTTGCACCAAAATAAGGGGAATTTCTGACATTTTGCCCGAAAATAAGGGGAATTTCAGCCTTTTTATCTCAAAATAACAGGAATTTCTTCCTTTTTGCCCCAAAATATGGGGAATTTCTGCCTTTTTGTTCCAAAATAAGGAAAATTTCTGCAATTTTGTACCATAATAAAAGAAATTTCTGATTTTTGCCCCAAAATAAGGGGAATTTCTGACTTTTTGCCCTGAAATAAATGAAATTTCTGCAATTTTGCCTCAAAATAAGTTAAATTTCTGCAATTTTGCCCCAATGTAAAGGAAATTTCTGCCTTTTGCCCCAAAATATTTGGAATTTCTGCCTGTTTCCCCGAAAATGAGAATAATGCATACCTTTTTGCCATAAAAAAGGGAAATTTCTTCATTTTTTCTCCAAAATAAGCGAAATTTCTACTTCTTTGCCTGTAAATAAGTGGTATTTCTGTCTTTTTTCCCCCAAAACAAAGGGAATTTCTGTCTTTTTTGCCCCAAAATAAGGAGAATTTCTGACTTATTACCTTGAAATAAGTGAAATTTCTGCAATTTTGCCCCAAAATAAGTGAAATTTCTGCAATTTTGCCCCAAAATAAGGGAAATTTCTGACTTTATGCTCCCGAAAAAACGAGATTTACTGTCTTTTTGCCCCAAAATAAGAATTTCTGCCTTTTTGCCCGAAAATTATGAGAATTTCTGCAATTTTGCTTCAAAATATGGTTAATTTCTTCTTTTTAGCCCAAAAATAAAGGGAATTTCTGCATTTTCCCCCAATATTTGGGGAATTTCTGCATTTTACCTCTAAATAAGGGGAATTTCTGCATTTTACCTCAAAATAAGAAGAATTTCTGCCTTTTGCCCCAAAATATGGGGAATTTCTGCCTTTTTGTTCCAAAATAAGGAAAATTTCTTCAATTTTGTACCATAATAAAAGAAATTTCTGATTTTTGCCCCAAAATAAGGGTAATTTCTGACTTTTTGCCCTGAAATAAATGAAATTTCTGCAATTTTGCCTAAAAATAAGTTAAATTTGTGCCTTTTTGCCCCAAAATAATGGGAATTTCTGCCTTTTGCCCCAAAATATGGGGAATTTCTGCCTTTTTGCCCGAAAATAAAGGGAATGTTTACCTTTTTGCCATAAAAAAGGGAAATTTCTTCATTTTTGCCCCAAAATACGGGGATTTTCTGCCTTTTTGACTCAAAATAAGTGCAATTTCTGCCTTTTCCCTAAAAATAAACAAAATTTCTGTCTTTTTGCACCAAAATAAGGGGAATTTCTGACATTTTGCCCGAAAATAAGGGGAATTTCAGCCTTTTTATCTCAAAATAACAGTAATTTCTTCCTTTTTGCCCCAAAATATGGGGAATTTCTGCCTTTTTGCCCCAAAATAAGAAAAATTTCTGCAATTTTGTACCAAAATAAAAGAAATTTCTGCATTTTTGCCCCAAAATAAGAAAATTTCTGCCTTTTTTCTGAAATAAGTGAAATTTCTGCAATTTTGCCTCAAAATAAGGGAAATTTCTGCAATTTTGCCCCAATGTAAAGGAAATTTCTGCAATTTTGCCCCAAAATAAGGGAAATTTCTGACTTTATGCTCACGAAAAAACGAGATTTACTGTCTTTTTGCCCCATAATAAGAATTTCTGCCTTTTTGCCCGAAAATTATGAGAATTTCTGCAATTTTGCTTCAAAATATGGTTAATTTCTTCTTTTTAGCCCAAAAATAAAGGGAATTTCTGCATTTTCCCCCAATATTTGGGGAATTTCTGCATTTTACCTCTAAATAAGTGGAATTTCTGCATTTTACCTCAAAATAAGAAGAATTTCTGCCTTTTGCCCCAAAATATGGGGAATTTCTGCCTTTTTGTTCCAAAATAAGGAAAATTTCTTCAATTTTGTACCATAATAAAAGAAATTTCTGATTTTTGCCCCAAAATAAGGGTAATTTCTGACTTTTTGCCCTGAAATAAATGAAATTTCTGCAATTTTGCCTAAAAATAAGTTAAATTTGTGCCTTTTTGCCCCAAAATAATGGGAATTTCTGCCTTTTGCCCCAAAATATGGGGAATTTCTGCCTTTTTGTTCCAAAATAAGGAAAATTTCTTCAATTTTGTACCATAATAAAAGAAATTTCTGATTTTTGCCCCAAAATAAGGGTAATTTCTGACTTTTTGCCCTGAAATAAATGAAATTTCTGCAATTTTGCCTAAAAATAAGTTAAATTTGTGCCTTTTTGCCCCAAAATAATGGGAATTTCTGCCTTTTGCCCCAAAATATGGGGAATTTCTGCCTGTTTCCCCGAAAATGAGAAGAATGCATACCTTTTTGCCATAAAAAAGGGAAATTTCTTCATTTTTTCTCCAAAATAAGCGAAATTTCTACTTCTTTGCCTGTAAATAAGTGGTATTTCTGTCTTTTTCCCCCAAAACAAAGGGAATTTCTGTCTTTTTTGCCCCAAAATAAGGAGAATTTCTGACTTATTACCTTGAAATAAGTGAAATTTCTGCAATTTTGCCCCAAAATAAGTGAAATTTCTGCAATTTTGCCCCAAAATAAGAGAAATTTCTGCAATTTTGCCCCAAAATAAGTGGAATTTCTGCCTTTTACCCCAAAATTTGGGGAATTTCTGCTTTTTTGCCCAAAAATAAAAAGAATGCATACCTTTTTGCCATAAAAAAGGAAAATTTCTTCATTTTTGCTCCAAAATAAGGGGAACTTTTGCCTTTTTGCCTCTAAATAAGTGGAATTTCTGTTTTTCCCCCAAAACAAAGGGAATTTCTGTATTTTTTGCCTCAAAATCAGAAAAATTTCTGACTTATTACCCTGAAATAAGTGAAATTTCTGCAAATTTGCCCCAAAATAAGGGAAATTTTTGCCTTTTGCCCTAAAATTTGGGGAATTTGAGAATTTTACTTCAAAATAAGGGAAATTTCTGATTTTTGCACCAAAATATGGAGAATTTCTGAATTTTGCCCCATAATAAAGGGAATTTC
Organism: Micromys minutus; assembly: GCF_963924665.1. Lineage (NCBI taxonomy): Eukaryota > Metazoa > Chordata > Mammalia > Rodentia > Muridae > Micromys > Micromys minutus. Next base: position 2,517,466 of record NW_027667727.1, read on the forward strand.
TGCATTTTTGCACCAATATTAAAGGAATTTCTGCAATTTTGCTCCAAATATGGGTCATTTCTGCCTTTTTGCCTGAAATTAAATGGAATTTCTGGCTTTTTGTCCCGAAATAAGTGAAATTTCTTCAATTTTCGCCAAAAATTAGAGATTTCATTTTTTGCTCCAAAATAAGTGGAATTTCTGCCATTTTGCCCTGAAATATTTGAAATTTCTGCAATTTTACCCCAAAATAAGGGGAATTTCTGCCTTTTTGCCCCAAAAAATAATGTGAATTTCAACCTTATTACCTCAAAATAAAGGAAATTTCTGCCTTTTTGCCACAAAATATACGGAATTTCTGCCTTTTTGCCACAAAATAAGGAAAATTTCTGCAATTTTGCCCCAAAATAAGAGGAATTTCTTACTTTTTGCCCAAAATAAAGGAAATTTCAGACTTTTTACCTGAAAATAAGAGAAATTTCTGCAATTTTGCCCCAAATAAGAGAAATTTCTGCAATTATGTTCCAAAACAAGGTAAATTCCTGCAATTTTGCTCCAAAATAAAGAAAATTTCTGGAATTTAGCCCCAAAGTAAGGGGAATTTCTGATTTTTGCCCCAAAATATAGGGAATTTCTGACTTTTGCCCCAAAATTAGGGGAAGTTCTGCAATTTTGCTCCAAAATATGGGGAATTTCTGCCTTTTTGCCCGAAAATAAAGGGAATGTTTACCTTTTTGCCATAAAAAAGGGAAATTTCTTCATTTTTGCCCCAAAATATGGGGATTTTCCGCCTTTTTGACTCAAAATAAGTGCAATTACTGCCTTTTCCCTAAAAATAAACAAAATTTCTGTCTTTTTGCACCAAAATAAGGGGAATTTCTGACATTTTGCCCGAAAATAAGGGGAATTTCAGCATTTTTATCTCAAAATAACAGGAATTTCTTTTTTTTTGCCCCAAAATATGGGGAATTTCTGCCTTTTTGCCCCAAAATAAGAAAAATTTCTGCAATTTTGTACCAAAATAAAAGAAATTTCTGCATTTTTGCCCCAAAATAAGAAAATTTCTGCCTTTTTTCTGAAATAAGTGAAATTTCTGCAATTTTGCCTCAAAATAAGGGAAATTTCTGCAATTTTGCCCCAATGTAAAGGAAATATCTGCAATTTTGCCCCAAAATAAGGGAAATTTCTGCAATTTTGCCCCAAAATAAGTGGAATTTCTGCCTTTTGCCCCAAAATTTGGGGAATTTCTGCCTTTTTGCCCAAAAATAAAAAAAATGCATACCTTTTTGCCATAAAAAAGGGAAATTTCTTCATTTTTGCTCCAAAATAAGGGGAACTTTTGCCTTTTTGCCTCTAAATAAGTGGAATTTCTGTTTTTCCCCCAAAACAAAGGGAATTTCTGTATTTTTTGCCTCAAAATCAGGAAAATTTCTGACTTATTACCCTGAAATAAGTAAAATTTCTGCAAATTTGCCCCAAAATAAGGGAAATTTTTGCCTTTTGCCCTAAAATTTGGGGAATTTGAGAATTTTACCTCAAAATGAGGGAAATTTCTGATTTTTGCACCAAAATATGGAGAATTTCTGCCTTTTTGCCCCATAATAAAGTTAATTTCTGCATTTTTGCACCAATATTAGGGGAATTTCTGCAATTTTGCTCCAAAATACGGGTCATTTCTGCCTTTTTGCCCGAAATTAATTGGAATTTCTGGCTTTTTGTCCCGAAATATGTGTAATTTCTTCAATTTATGCCAAAAATTAGGGTTTTCATCTTTTTGCCCCAAAATAAGGGGAATTTCTGCCATTTTGCCCTGAAATATTTGAAATTTCTGCAATTTTACCCCAAAATAAGGGGAATTTCTGCCTTTTTGCCCCAAAATAAAAGGAATTTCTCCCTTTTTGCCCAAAATAAAGAAAATTTCAGACTTTTTACCTGAAAATAAGAGAAATTTCTGCAATTTTGCACCAAATAAGAGAAATTTCTGTAATTTTGTTCTAAAATAAGGTAAATTCCTGCAATTTTGCCCCAAAATAAAGAAAATTTCTGAAATTTTGTCCCAAAATAAGGGGAATTTCTGATTTTTGCCCCAAAGTAAAGGGAATTTCTGCCTTTTGCTCCAAAATTAGGGGAATTTCTGCAATTTTGCTCCAAAATATGGGGAATTTCTGCCTTTTTGCCCGAAAATAAAGGGAATGTTTACCTTTTTGCCATAAAAAAGGGAAATTTCTTCATTTTTGCCCCAAAATATGGGGATTTTCCGCCTTTTTGACTCAAAATAAGTGCAATTTCTGCCTTTTCCCTAAAAATAAAACAAAATTTCTGTCTTTTTGCACCAAAATAAGGGGAATTTCTGACATTTTGCCCGAAAATAAGGGGAATTTCAGCCTTTTTATCTCAAAATAACAGGAATTTCTTCCTTTTTGCCCCAAAATATGGGGAATTTCTGCCTTTTTGTTCCAAAATAAGGAAAATTTCTGCAATTTTGTACCATAATAAAAGAAATTTCTGATTTTTGCCCCAAAATAAGGTGAATTTCTGACTTTTTGCCCTGAAATAAATGAAATTTCTGCAATTTTGCCTCAAAATAAGTTAAATTTCTGCAATTTTGCCCCAATGTAAAGGAAATTTCTGCCTTTTGCCCCAAAATATGGGGAATTTCTGCCTGTTTCCCCGAAAATGAGAATAATGCATACCTTTTTGCCATAAAAAAGGGAAATTTCTTCATTTTTTCTCCAAAATAAGCGAAATTTCTACTTCTTTGCCTGTAAATAAGTGGTATTTCTGTCTTTTTCCCCCAAAACAAAGGGAATTTCTGTCTTTTTTGCCCCAAAATAAGAAGAATTTCTGACTTATTACCTTGAAATAAGTGAAATTTCTGCAATTTTGCCCCAAAATAAGTGAAATTTCTGCAATTTTGCCCCAAAAAAAGGGAAATTTCTGACTTTATGCTCCCGAAAAAACGAGATTTACTGTCTTTTTGCCCCAAAATAAGAATTTCTGCCTTTTTGCCCGAAAATTATGAGAATATCTGCAATTTTGCTTCAAAATATGGTTAATTTCTTCTTTTTAGCCCAAAAATAAAGGGAATTTCTGCATTTTCCCCCAATATTTGGGGAATTTCTGCATTTTACCTCTAAATAAGGGGAATTTCTGCATTTTACCTCAAAATAAGAAGAATTTCTGCCTTTTGCCCCAAAATATGGGGAATTTCTGCCTTTTTGTTCCAAAATAAGGAAAATTTCTTCAATTTTGTACCATAATAAAAGAAATTTCTGATTTTTGCCCCAAAATAAGGGTAATTTCTGACTTTTTGCCCTGAAATAAATGAAATTTCTGCAATTTTGCCTAAAAATAAGTTAAATTTGTGCCTTTTTGCCCTAAAATAATGGGAATTTCTGCCTTTTGCCCCAAAATATGGGGAATTTCTGCCTTTTTGCCCGAAAATAAAGGGAATGTTTACCTTTTTGCCATAAAAAAGGGAAATTTCTTCATTTTTGCCCCAAAATATGGGGATTTTCTGCCTTTTTGACTCAAAATAAGTGCAATTTCTGCCTTTTCCCTAAAAATAAACAAAATTTCTGTCTTTTTGCACCAAAATAAGGGGAATTTCTGACATTTTGCCCGAAAATAAGGGGAATTTCAGCCTTTTTATCTCAAAATAACAGGAATTTCTTCCTTTTTGCCCCAAAATATGGGGAATTTCTGCCTTTTTGCCCCAAAATAAGAAAAATTTCTGCAATTTTGTACCAAAATAAAAGAAATTTCTGCATTTTTGCCCCAAAATAAGAAAATTTCTGCCTTTTTTCTGAAATAAGTGAAATTTCTGCAATTTTGCCTCAAAATAAGGGAAATTTCTGCAATTTTACCCCAATGTAAAGGAAATTTCTGCAATTTTGCCCCAAAATAAGGGAAATTTCTGACTTTATGCTCACGAAAAAATGAGATTTACTGTCTTTTTGCCCCAAAATAAGAATTTCTGCCTTTTTGCCCGAAAATTATGAGAATTTCTGCAATTTTGCTTCAAAATATGGTTAATTTCTTCTTTTTAGCCCAAAAATAAAGGGAATTTCTGCATTTTCCCCCAATATTTGGGGAATTTCTGCATTTTACCTCTAAATAAGGGGAATTTCTGCCTTTTGCCCCAAAATATGGGGAATTTCTGCCTTTTTGTTCCAAAATAAGGAAAATTTCTTCAATTTTGTACCATAATAAAAGAAATTTCTGGTTTTTGCCCCAAAATAAGGGTAATTTCTGACTTTTTGCCCTGAAATAAATGAAATTTCTGCAATTTTGCCTAAATATAAGTTAAATTTGTGCCTTTTTGCCCCAAAATAATGGGAATTTCTGCCTTTTGCCCCAAAATATGGGGAATTTCTGCCTGTTTCCCCGAAAATGAGAAGAATGCATACCTTTTTGCCATACAAAAGGGAAATTTCTTCATTTTTTCTCCAAAATAAGCAAAATTTCTACTTCTTTGCCTGTAAATAAGTGGTATTTCTGTCTTTTTCCCCCAAAACAAAGGGAATTTCTGTCTTTTTTGCCCCAAAATAAGGAGAATTTCTGACTTATTACCTTGAAATAAGTGAAATTTCTGCAATTTTGCCCCAAAATAAGTGAAATTTCTGCAATTTTGCCCCAAAATAAGAGAAATTTCTGCAATTTTGCCCCAAAATAAGGGAAATTTCTGACTTTATGCTCACGAAAAAACGAGATTTACTGTCTTTTTGCCCCAAAATAAGAATTTCTGCCTTTTTGCCCGAAAATTATGAGAATTTCTGCAATTTTGCTTCAAAATATGGTTAATTTCTTCTTTTTAGCCCAAAAATAAAGGGAATTTCTGCATTTTCCCCCAATATTTGGGGAATTTCTGCATTTTACCTCTAAATAAGGGGAATTTCTGCCTTTTGCCCCAAAATATGGGGAATTTCTGCCTTTTTGTTCCAAAATAAGGAAAATTTCTTCAATTTTGTACCATAATAAAAGAAATTTCTGGTTTTTGCCCCAAAATAAGGGTAATTTCTGACTTTTTGCCCTGAAATAAATGAAATTTCTGCAATTTTGCCTAAATATAAGTTAAATTTGTGCCTTTTTGCCCCAAAATAATGGGAATTTCTGCCTTTTGCCCCAAAATATGGGGAATTTCTGCCTGTTTCCCCGAAAATGAGAAGAATGCATACCTTTTTGCCATAAAAAAGGGAAATTTCTTCATTTTTTCTCCAAAATAAGCAAAATTTCTACTTCTTTGCCTGTAAATAAGTGGTATTTCTGTCTTTTTCCCCCAAAACAAAGGGAATTTCTGTCTTTTTTGCCCCAAAATAAGGAGAATTTCTGACTTATTACCTTGAAATAAGTGAAATTTCTGCAATTTTGCCCCAAAATAAGTGAAATTTCTGCAATTTTGCCCCAAAATAAGAGAAATTTCTGCAATTTTGCCCCAAAATAAGTGGAATTTCTGCCTTTTACCCCAAAATTTGGGGAATTTCTGCTTTTTTGCCCAAAAATAAAAAGAATGCATACATTTTGCCATAAAAAAGGAAAATTTCTTCATTTTTGCTCCAAAATAAGGGGAACTTTTGCCTTTTTGCCTCTAAATAAGTGGAATTTCTGTTTTTCCCCCAAAACAAAGGGAATTTCTGTATTTTTTGCCTCAAAATCAGAAAAATTTCTGACTTATTACCCTGAAATAAGTGAAATTTCTGCAAATTTGCCCCAAAATAAGGGAAATTTTTGCCTTTTGCCCTAAAATTTGGGGAATTTGAGAATTTTACTTCAAAATAAGGGAAATTTCTGATTTTTGCACCAAAATATGGAGAATTTCTGAATTTTGCCCCATAATAAAGGGAATTTCTGCATTTTTGCACCAATATTAAAGGAATTTCTGCAATTTTGCTCCAAATATGGGTCATTTCTGCCTTTTTGCCTGAAATTAAATGGAATTTCTGGCTTTTTGTCCCGAAATAAGTGAAATTTCTTCAATTTTCGCCAAAAATTAGAGATTTCATTTTTTGCTCCAAAATAAGTGGAATTTCTGCCATTTTGCCCAGAAATATTTGAAATTTCTGCAATTTTACCCCAAAATAAGGGGAATTTCTGCCTTTTTGCCCCAAAAAATAATGTGAATTTCAACCTTATTACCTCAAAATAAAGGAAATTTCTGCCTTTTTGCCACAAAATATACGGAATTTCTGCCTTTTTGCCACAAAATAAGGAAAATTTCTGCAATTTTGCCCCAAAATAAGAGGAATTTCTTACTTTTTGCCCAAAATAAAGGAAATTTCAGACTTTTTACCTGAAAATAAGAGAAATTTCTGCAATTTTGCCCCAAATAAGAGAAATTTCTGCAATTATGTTCCAAAACAAGGTAAATTCCTGCAATTTTGCTCCAAAATAAAGAAAATTTCTGGAATTTAGCCCCAAAGTAAGGGGAATTTCTGATTTTTGCCCCAAAATATAGGGAATTTCTGACTTTTGCCCCAAAATTAGGGGAAGTTCTGCAATTTTGCTCCAAAATATGGGGAATTTCTGCCTTTTTGCCCGAAAATAAAGGGAATGTTTACCTTTTTGCCATAAAAAAGGGAAATTTCTTTATTTTTGCCCCAAAATATGGGGATTTTCCGCCTTTTTGACTCAAAATAAGTGCAATTACTGCCTTTTCCCTAAAAATAAACAAAATTTCTGTCTTTTTGCACCAAAATAAGGGGAATTTCTGACATTTTGCCCGAAAATAAGGGGAATTTCCGCATTTTTATCTCAAAATAACAGGAATTTCTTCCTTTTTGCCCCAAAATATGGGGAATTTCTGCCTTTTTGCCCCAAAATAAGAAAAATTTCTGCAATTTTGTACCAAAATAAAAGAAATTTCTGCATTTTTGCCCCAAAATAAGAAAATTTCTGACTTTTTTCTGAAATAAGTGAAATTTCTGCAATTTTGCCTCAAAATAAGGGAAATTTCTGCAATTTTGCCCCAATGTAAAGGAAATATCTGCAATTTTGCCCCCAAATAAGGGAAATTTCTGACTTTATGCTCCCAAAAAAACGAGATTTACTGTCTTTTTGCCCCAAAATAAGAATTTCTGCCTTTTTGTCTGAAAATTATGAGAATTTCTGCAATTTTGCTTCAAAACATGGTTAATTTCTTCTTTTTAGCCCAAAAATAAAGGGAATTTCTGCATTTTCCCCCAATATTTGGGGAATTTTTGCATTTTACCTCTAAATAAGGGGAATTTCTGCATTTTACCTCAAAATAAGAAGAATTTCTGCCTTTTGCCCCAAAATGTGGGGAATTTCTGCCTTTTTGTTCCAAAATAAGGAAAATTTCTTCAATTTTGTACCATAATAAAAGAAATTTCTGATTTTTGCCCCAAAATAAGGGGAATTTCTGACTTTTTGCCCTGAAATAAATGAAATTTCTGCAATTTTGCCTAAAAATAAGTTAAATTTGTGCCTTTTTGCCCCAAAATAATGGGAATTTCTGCCTTTTGCCCCAAAATATGGGGAATTTCTGCCTGTTTCCCCGAAAATGAGAAGAATGCATACCTTTTTGCCATAAAAAAGGGAAATTTTTTCATTTTTTCTCCAAAATAAGCGAAATTTCTGCTTCTTTGCCTGTAAATAGGTGGAATTTCTGTCTTTTTCCCCCAAAACAAAGGGAATTTCTGTCTTTTTTGCCCCAAAATAAGGAGAATTTCTGACTTATTACCTTGAAATAAGTGAAATTTCTGCAATTTTGCCCCAATATAAGTGAAATTTCTGCAATTTTGCCCCAAAATAAGGGAAATTTCTGCAATTTTGCCCCAAAATAAGTGGAATTTCTGCCTTTTGCCCCAAAATTTGGGGAATTTCTGCCTTTTTGCCCAAAAATAAAAAAAATGCATACCTTTTTGCCATAAAAAAGGGAAATTTCTTCATTTTTGCTCCAAAATAAGGGGAACTTTTGCCTTTTTGCCTCTAAATAAGTGGAATTTCTGTTTTTCCCCCAAAACAAAGGGAATTTCTGTATTTTTTGCCTCAAAATCAGGAAAATTTCTGACTTATTACCCTGAAATGAGTAAAATTTCTGCAAATTTGCCCCAAAATAAGGGAAATTTTTGCCTTTTGCCCTAAAATTTGGGGAATTTGAGAATTTTACCTCAAAATGAGGGAAATTTCTGATTTTTGCACCAAAATATGGAGAATTTCTGCCTTTTTGCCCCATAATAAAGTTAATTTCTGCATTTTTGCACCAATATTAGGGGAATTTCTGCAATTTTGCTCCAAAATACGGGTCATTTCTGCCTTTTTGCCCGAAATTAATTGGAATTTCTGGCTTTTTGTCCCGAAATATGTGTAATTTCTTCAATTTATGCCAAAAATTAGGGTTTTCATCTTTTTGCCCCAAAATAAGGGGAATTTCTGCCATTTTGCCCTGAAATATTTGAAATTTCTGCAATTTTACCCCAAAATAAGGGGAATTTCTGCCTTTTTGCCCCAAAATAAAAGGAATTTCTCCCTTTTTGCCCAAAATAAAGAAAATTTCAGACTTTTTACCTGAAAATAAGAGAAATTTCTGCAATTTTGCACCAAATAAGAGAAATTTCTGTAATTTTGTTCTAAAATAAGGTAAATTCCTGCAATTTTGCCCCAAAATAAAGAAAATTTCTGAAATTTTGTCCCAAAATAAGGGGAATTTCTGATTTTTGCCCCAAAGTAAAGGGAATTTCTGCCTTTTGCTCCAAAATTAGGGGAATTTCTGCAATTTTGCTCCAAAATATGGGGAATTTCTGCCTTTTTGCCCGAAAAAAAAGGGAATGTTTACCTTTTTGCCATAAAAAAGGGAAATTTCTTCATTTTTGCCCCAAAATATGGGGATTTTCCGCCTTTTTGACTCAAAATAAGTGCAATTTCTGCCTTTTCCCTAAAAATAAAACAAAATTTCTGTCTTTTTGCACCAAAATAAGGGGAATTTCTGACATTTTGCCCGAAAATAAGGGGAATTTCAGCCTTTTTATCTCAAAATAACAGGAATTTCTTCCTTTTTGCCCCAAAATATGGGGAATTTCTGCCTTTTTGTTCCAAAATAAGGAAAATTTCTGCAATTTTGTACCATAATAAAAGAAATTTCTGATTTTTGCCCCAAAATAAGGGGAATTTCTGACTTTTTGCCCTGAAATAAATGAAATTTCTGCAATTTTGCCTCAAAATAAGTTAAATTTCTGCAATTTTGCCCCAATGTAAAGGAAATTTCTGCCTTTTGCCCCAAAATATGGGGAATTTCTGCCTGTTTCCCCGAAAATGAGAATAAAGCATACCTTTTTGCCATAAAAAAGGGAAATTTCTTCATTTTTTCTCCAAAATAAGCGAAATTTCTACTTCTTTGCCTGTAAATAAGTGGTATTTCTGTCTTTTTCCCCCAAAACAAAGGGAATTTCTGTCTTTTTTGCCCCAAAATAAGAAGAATTTCTGACTTATTACCTTGAAATAAGTGAAATTTCTGCAATTTTGCCCCAAAATAAGTGAAATTTCTGCAATTTTGCCCCAAAATAAGGGAAATTTCTGACTTTATGCTCCCGAAAAAACGAGATTTACTGTCTTTTTGCCCCAAAATAAGAATTTCTGCCTTTTTGCCCGAAAATTATGAGAATTTCTGCAATTTTGCTTCAAAATATGGTTAATTTCTTCTTTTTAGCCCAAAAATAAAGGGAATTTCTGCATTTTCCCCCAATATTTGGGGAATTTCTGCATTTTACCTCTAAATAAGGGGAATTTCTGCATTTTACCTCAAAATAAGAAGAATTTCTGCCTTTTGCCCCAAAATATGGGGAATTTCTGCCTTTTTGTTCCAAAATAAGGAAAATTTCTTCAATTTTGTACCATAATAAAAGAAATTTCTGATTTTTGCCCCAAAATAAGGGTAATTTCTGACTTTTTGCACTGAAATAAATGAAGTTTCTGCAATTTTGCCTAAAAATAAGTTAAATTTGTGCCTTTTTCCCCCAAAATAATGGGAATTTCTGCCTTTTGCCCCAAAATATGGGGAATTTCTGCCTTTTTGCCCGAAAATAAAGGGAATATTTACCTTTTTGCCATAAAAAAGGGAAATTTCTTCATTTTTCCCCAAAATATGGGGATTTTCTGCCTTTTTGACTCAAAATAAGTGCAATTTCTGCCTTTTCCCTAAAAATAAACAAAATTTCTGTCTTTTTGCACCAAAATAAGGGGAATTTCTGACATTTTGCCCGAAAATAAGGGGAATTTCAGCCTTTTTATCTCAAAATAACAGGAATGTCTTCCTTTTTGCCCCAAAATATGGGGAATTTCTGCCTTTTTGCCCCAAAATAAGAAAAATTTCTGCAATTTTGTACCAAAATAAAAGAAATTTCTGCATTTTTGCCCCAAAATAAGAAAATTTCTGCCTTTTTTCTGAAATAAGTGAAATTTCTGCAATTTTGCCTCAAAATAAGGGAAATTTCTGCAATTTTGCCCCAATGTAAAGGAAATTTCTGCAATTTTGCCCCAAAATAAGGGAAATTTCTGACTTTATGCTCACGAAAAAACGAGATTTACTGTCTTTTTGCCCCAAAATAAGAATTTCTGCCTTTTTGCCCGAAAATTATGAGAATTTCTGCAATTTTGCTTCAAAATATGGTTAATTTCTTCTTTTTAGCCCAAAAATAAAGGGAATTTCTGCATTTTCCCCCAATATTTGGGGAATTTCTGCATTTTACCTCTAAATAAGGGGAATTTCTGCATTTTACCTCAAAATAAGAAGAATTTCTGCCTTTTGCCCCAAAATATGGGGAATTTCTGCCTTTTTGTTCCAAAATAAGGAAAATTTCTTCAATTTTGTACCATAATAAAAGAAATTTCTGATTTTTGCCCCAAAATAAGGGTAATTTCTGACTTTTTGCCCTGAAATAAATGAAATTTCTGCAATTTTGCCTAAAAATAAGTTAAATTTGTGCCTTTTTGCCCCAAAATAATGGGAATTTCTGCCTTTTGCCCCAAAATATGGGGAATTTCTGCCTGTTTCCCCGAAAATGAGAAGAATGCATACATTTTTGCCATAAAAAAGGGAAATTTCTTCATTTTTTCTCCAAAATAAGCGAAATTTCTACTTCTTTGCCTGTAAATAAGTGGTATTTCTGTCTTTTTCCCCCAAAACAAAGGGAATTTCTGTCCTTTTTGCCCCAAAATAAGGAGAATTTCTGACTTATTACCTTGAAATAAGTGAAATTTCTGCAATTTTGCCCCAAAATAAGTAAAATTTCTGCAATTTTGCCCCAAAATAAGAGAAATTTCTGCAATTTTGCCCCAAAATAAGTGGAATTTCTGCCTTTTACCCCAAAATTTGGGGAATTTCTGCTTTTTTGCCCAAAAATAAAAAGAATGCATACCTTTTTGCCATAAAAAAGGAAAATTTCTTCATTTTTGCTCCAAAATAAGGGGAACTTTTGCCTTTTTGCCTCTAAATAAGTGGAATTTCTGTTTTTCCCCAAAAACAAAGGGAATTTCTGTATTTTTTGCCTCAAAATCAGAAAAATTTCTGACTTATTACCCTGAAATAAGTGAAATTTCTGCAAATTTGCCCCAAAATAAGGGAAATTTTTGCCTTTTGCCCTAAAATTTGGGGAATTTGAGAATTTTACTTCAAAATAAGGGAAATTTCTGATTTTTGCACCAAAATATGGAGAATTTCTGAATTTTGCCCCATAATAAAGGGAATTTCTGCATTTTTGCACCAATATTAAAGGAATTTCTGCAATTTTGCTCCAAATATGAGTCATTTCTGCCTTTTTTCCCGAAATTAATTGGAATTTCTGGCTTTTTGTCCCGAAATAAGTGTAATTTCTTCAATTTATGCCAAAAATTAGGGTTTTCATCTTTTTGCCCCAAAATAAAGGGAATTTCTGCCATTTTGCCCTGAAATATTTGAAATTTCTGCAATTTTACCCCAAAATAAGGGGAATTTCTGCCTTTTTGCCCCAAAAAATAATGTGAATTTCAACCTTATTACCTCAAAATAAAGGAAATTTCTGCCTTTTTGCCACAAAATATACAGAATTTCTGCCTTTTTGATACAAAATAAGGAAAATTTCTGCAATATTGCCCCAAAATAAGAGGAATTTCTTACTTTTTGCCCAAAATAAAGGAAATTTCAGACTTTTTACCTGAAAATAAGAGAAATTTCTGCAATTTTGCCCCAAATAAGAGAAATTTCTGCAATTATGTTCCAAAACAAGGTAAATTCCTGCAATTTTGCTCCAAAATAAAGAAAATTTCTGGAATTTAGCCCCAAAGTAAGGGGAATTTCTGATTTTTGCCCCAAAATATAGGGAATTTCTGACTTTTGCCCCAAAATTAGGGGAAGTTCTGCAATTTTGTTCCAAAATATGGGGAATTTCTGCCTTTTTGCCCGAAAATAAAGGGAATGTTTTCCTTTTTGCCATAAAAAAGGGAAATTTCTTCATTTTTGCCCCAAAATATGTGGATTTTCCGCATTTTTGACTCAAAATTAGTGCAATTTCTGCCTTTTCCCTAAAAATAAACAAAATTTCTGTCTTTTTGCACCAAAATAAGGGGAATTTCTGACTTTTTGCCCGAAAATAAGGGGAATTTCAGCTTTTTACCTTAAAATAAGGGGAATTTCTTTCTTTTTGCCCCAAAATATGAGGAATTTCTGGGTTTTTGCCTCAAAATAAGAAAAATTTCTGCAATTTTGTACCAAAATAAAAGAAATTTCTGCCTTTTTGCTTCAAAATAAGAAAATTTCTGCCTTTTTTCTGAAATAAGTAAAATTTCTGCAATTTTGCCTCAAAATAAGGGAAATTTCTGCAATTTTGCCCCAATGTATAGAAAATTTCTGCAATTTTGCCCCAAAATAACGGAAATTTCTGACTTTATGCTCCCGAAAAAAGGAGATTTTCTGTTTTTTTGCCCCAAAATAAGATTTTCTGCCTTTTTGCCCGAAAATTATGAGAATTTCTGCAATTTTGCTTCAAAATACGGTTAATTTCTTCCTTTTAGCCCCAAAATAAAGAGAATTTCTGCATTTTTCCCCAATATTTGGGGAATTTCTGCATTTTACCTCAAAATAGAAAGAATTTCTGCCTTTTGCCCCAAAATATGGGGAATTTCTGCCATTTTGTTCTAAAATAAGGAAAATTTCTTCAGTTTGTACCATAATAAAAGAAATTTCTGTTTTTTGCCCCAAAATAATGGGAATTTCTGACTTTTTGCCTTGAAATAAATGAAATTTCTGCAATTTTGCCCAAAAATAAGTTAAATTTGTGCCTTTTGCCCCAAAATAATGGGAATTTCTGCCTTTTGCCCCAAAATATGGGAAATTTCTGCCTGTTTCTCCGAAAATAAGAAGAATGCATACCTTTTTGCCATAAAAAAGGGAAATTTCTTCATTTTTGCTCCAAAATAAGCGAAATTTTTGCTTCTTTGCCTCTAAATAAGTGGAATTTCTGTCTTTTTCCCCCAAAACAAAGGGAATTCCTGTCTTTTTTGCACCAAAATAAAGAAAATTTCTGACTTATTACCTTGAAATAAGTGAAATTTCTGCAATTTTGCCCCAATATAAGGAAAATTTCTACCTTTTTGCCCCAAAATAAGGGGAATTTAAGCCTTTTTACCTCAAAATATAAGGAATTTCTGAATTTAGCACAAAATATTAGGAATTTCTGCCTTTTTACCCCAAAATAAGGAAAATTTCTGCCTTTTTTCCCTGAAACAAGTGAAATTTCTGCAATTTTTCCCCAAAATAAGTGAAATTTCTGCAATTTTGCCCCAAAATAAGGGAAATTTCTGGAATTTTGCCCATAAATAAGTGGAATTTCTGAGTTTTGCCCCAAAATATTAAGAATTTCTGCCTTTTTGCCCCACAATTAGTGAAATTTCTGCAATTTTGCCCTAAAATAAGGGAAATTTCTGCAAATTTGCCCCAATATAAGGGAAATTTCTAACTTTTTGCCCCCAAATAAGGGGAATTTCAGCCTTTTTACCTCAAAATATAAGGAATTTCTGAATTTTGGCACAAAATATTAGAAATTTCTGCGTTTTTGCCCCAAAATAAGTGAAATTTCTGCAATTTTGCCCCAAAATAAGGGAAATTTCTAGAATTTTGCCCCAAAATAAGTGGAATTTCTGAGTTTTGCCCCAAAATATTGAGAATTTCTGCCTTTTTGCCCCACAATGAGTGAAATTTCTGCAATTTTGCCCTAAAAAAAAGAAATTTCTGCAATTTTTCTCCATAATAAGGGAAATTTCTGCTATTTTGCCTTCAAATAAAGGAAATTTCTGTTTTTTTTCCACACAATTAGGGAAATTTCTGCAATTTTGCCCCAAAATAAGGGAAATTTCTGCTTTTTGCCCCAAAATAATGGGAATTTCTGCCTTTTTGTTCGAAAATAAGAAGAATGCATACCTTTTTGCCATAAAAAAGGAAAATTTCTTCATTTTTGCTCCAAAATAAGGGGAACTTTTGCCTTTTTCCCTCTAAATAAGTGGAATATCTGTCTTTTTCCCCTAAAACAAATGGAATTTCTGTCTTTTTTGCCCCAAAATAAGGAAAATTTCTTACTTATTACCCTCATATAAGTGAAATTTCTGCAAATTTGCCCCAAAATAAGGGAAATTTTTGCCTTTTGGCCCAAAATATGGGGAATTTCATCATTTTACCTCAAAATAAATGAAATTTCTGATTTTTGCACCAAAATATGGACAATTTCTGCCTTTTTGCCCCAAAATAAAGGGAATTTCTGCATTTTTGCACCAATATTAGGGGAATTTCTGCAATTTTGCTCCAAAATTCGGGTCATTTCTTCCTTTTTGCCCGAAATTAATTGGAATTTCTGCCTTTTTTTCCCGAAATAAGTGAAATTTCTTCAATTTTAGCCAAAAATTAGGAATTTCATCTTTTTGCCCCAAAATAAGGGGAATTTCTGCCTTTTTGCCTGAAAATAAGAGGAATGCATACCTTTTTGCCATAAAAAAGAGAAATTTCTTCATTTTTGCTCCAAAATAACGAAATTTCTTCTTTTTTGCCTCTAAATAAGTGGAATTTCTGACTTTTTTCCCAAAACAAAGAGAATTTCTGTCTTTTTGCCACAAAATAAAGAACATTTCTGCCTTTTTTTTTCCTGAAATAAGTGAAATTTCTGCAATTTTGCCACAACATAATGGAAATTTCTGCCTTTTTGCCCCTAAATAAGGGGAATTCCAGCCTTTTTACCGCAAAATAAGGGAAATTTCTGCATTTTTGCCACAAAATATTAGGAATTTCTGCCTTTTTTGCCATAAAATATGTGAAATTTCTGCAATTTTACCCCAAAATAAGGTGAATTTCTGCCTTTTTGCCCCAAAATAATGGGAATTTCTGCCTTTTTGCCCCAAAATAAGAATAATCTTTGCTTTATTTCTTTGAAATAAGTGAAATTTCTGCAATTTTGCCCTAAAATAAGGGAAATTTCTGCAATTTTTTCCCATAATAAAGGAAATTTCTGCAATTTTGCCCCAAAATAAGGGGAATTTCTCCCTTTTTGCCCCAAAATAAAGGAAATTTCAGCCTTTTTACCTGAAAATAAGTGAAATTTCTGCAATTTTGCCCCAAATAAGGGAAATTTCTGCAATTTTGCCCCAAATAAGGTAAATTCCTGCAATTTTGCCACAAAATATAGGAAATTTCTTGAATTTTGCCCCAAAATAAGGGGAATTTCAGATTTTTGCCCGAAAATAAAGGGAATTTCTGCCTTTTGCTCCAAAATTAGGGGAATTTCTGCAATTTTGCTCCAAAATACAGGAAATTTTTGCCTTTTTGCCTGAAAATAATGGGAATGCATACCTTTTTGCCATAAAAATGGAAATTTCTTCATTTTTGCTCCAAAATAAGGGGAATTTCTGCCTTTTTGCCTCTAAATAAGTGGAATTTCTGTCTTTTTTCCCCAAAACAAAGGGAATTTCTGTCTTTTTTGCATCAAAATAAGGAGAATTTCTGACTTATTACCCAGAAATGAGTGAAATTTCTGCAATTTAGCCCCAAAATAAGGGAAATTTCTGCAATTTTGCCCCAATGTAAAAGAAATTTCTGCAATTTTGCCCCAAAATAAGGGGAATTTCTGACTGTTTGCTCTCGAAAAAAGGAGATTTTCTGTCTTTTTGCCCCAAAATAAGGAGAATTTCTGCCTTTTTGCTCGAAAATTATGAGAATTTCTGCAATTTTGCTTTAAAATACGGTTAATTTCTGCCTTTTAGCCACAAAATAAAGGGAATTTCTGCATTTTTCCCCATTATTTGGGGAATTTCTTCATTTTACCTTTAAATAAGGGGAATTTCTGCATTTTACCTCAAAATAAGAAAAATTTCTGCCTTTTGCCCCAAAATATGGGGAATTTCTGCTTTTTTGTTCCAAAATAAGGAAAATTTCTTCAATTTTGTACCATAATAAAAGAAATTTCTGCTTTTTGCCCAAAAATAAGGGCAATTTCTGAATTTTTGCCCTGAAATAAATGAAATTTCTGCAATTTTGCCCAAAAATAAGGGAAATTTTATCCTTTTTGCCCCAAAATAAAGGGAATTTCTGACTTTTGCCCCAAAATATGGGGAATATCTGCCTTTTTGCCCGAAAATAAGAAGAATGCATAACTTTTTGCCATTAAAAAGGTAAATTTCTTCATTTTTGCTCCAAAATAAGGGGAATTTCAGCTTTTTTGCCTCTAAATAAGTGGAATTTCTTTCTTTTTCCTCCAAAACAAAAGAAATTTCTGTCTTTTTTGCCCCAAAATAAAGAAAATTTCTGACTTATTACTGTGAAATAACGAAATTTCTGAAATTTTGCCCAAATATAAGGGAAATTTCTGCCTTTTTGCCCCAAAATAAGTCGAAATTCTGCCTTTTGCCAAAAAATTTGGGGAATTTCTGCCTTTTTGCCCGAAAATAAAAAGAATGCATACCTTTTTGCCATAAAAAAGGGAAATTTCTTCATTTTTGCTCCAAAATAAGGGGAACTTTTGCCTTTTTGCCTCTAAATAAGTGGAATTTCTGTTTTTCCCCCAAAACAAAGGGAATTTCTGTCGTTTTTGCCTCAAAATAAGAAAAATTTCTGACTTATTACCCTGAAATAAGTGAAATTTCTGCAAATTTGCCCCAAAATAAGGGAAATTTTTGACTTTTGCCCTAAAATTTGGGGAATTTGAGAATTTTACCTCAAAATAAGGGAAATTTCTCATTTTTGCACCACAATATGGAGAATTTCTGCCTTTTTGCCCCATAAGAAAGGGAATTTCTGCATTTTTGCACCAATATTAGGGGAATTTCTGCAATTTTGCTCCAAAATACGGGTTATTTCTGCCTTTTTGTCCGAAATTAATTGGAATTTCTGTCTTTTAGTCCCGAAATAATTGAAATTTCTTCAATTTTCGCCAAAAATTAGGGATTTAATCTTTTTGCCCCAAAATAAGGGGAATTTCTGCCATTTTGCCCTGAAATATTTGAAATTTCTGCAATTTTACCCCAAAATAAGGGGAATTTCTGCCTTTTTGCCCCAAAATAAGGGGAATTTCAACCTTATTACCTCAAAATAAAGGAAATTTCTGCTTTTTTGCCACAAAATATACGGAATTTCTGCCTTTTTGCCCCAAAATAAAGAAAATTTCTGCAATTTTGCCCCAAAATAAGAGGAATTTCTCCCTTTTTGCCCAAAATAAAGGAAATTTCAGAATTTTTACCTGAAAATAAGAGAAATTTCTGCAATTTTGCCCCAAATAAATGAAATTTCTGCAATTTTTTTCCAAAATAAGGTAAATTCCTGCAATTTTGCCCCAAAATAAAGAAAATTTCTGGAATCTTGCACCAAAATAAGGGGAATTTCTGATTTTTGCCCGAAAATAAAGGGAATTTCTGCCTTTTGACCCAAAATTAGGGGAATTTCTGCAATTTTGCTCCAAAATATGGGGAATTCCTGCTTTTTTGCCTGAAAATAAAAAGAATGTATACCTTATGCCATAAAAAAGGGAAATTTCTTCATTTTTGCCTCAAAATATGGGAATTTTCCCCCTTTTTGACTCAAAATAAGTGCAATTTCTGCCTTTTCCCTAAAAATAAACGAAATTTCTGTCTTTTTGCACCAAAATAAGAGGAATTTTTGACTTTTTGCCCGAAAATAAGGGGAATTTCAGCCTTTTTACCTCAAAATAAGGGGAATTTCTTCCTTTTTGCCCCAAAATATGGGGAATTTCTGCCTTTTTACCGCAAAATAAGAAAAATTTCTGCAATTTTGTACCAAAATAAAAGAAATTTCTGCCTTTTTGCTCCAAAATAAGAAAATTTCTGCCTTTTTTCTGAAATAAGTGAAATTTCTGCAATTTTGCCTCAAAATGAGGGAAATTTCTGCAATTTTGCCCCAATGTAAAGGAAATTTCTGAAATTTTCCCCCAAAATAAGAGAAATTTCTGACTTTATGCTTTCGAAAAAAGGAGATTCTCTGTCTTTTTGCCCCAAAATAAGAATTTTTGCCTTTTTGCCCGAAAATTATGAGAATTTCTGCAATTTTGCTTCAAAATACGGTTAATTTCTTCCTTTTAGCCCCAAAATAAAGGGAATTTTTGAATTTCCCCCAATATTTGGGGAATTTCTGCATTTTACCTCTAAATAAGGGGAATTTCTGCATTTTACCTCAAAATAAGTAGAATTTCTGCCTTTTGCCCCAAAATATGGGGAATTTCTGCCTTTTTGTTTCAAAATAAGGAAAATTTCTTCAATTTTGTACCATAATAAAAGAAATTTCTGCTTTTTGCCGCAAAATAAGTAGAATTTCTCACTTTTTGCCTTAAAATAAATGAAATTTCTGCAATTTTGCCCGAAAATATGTTAAATTTGTGCCTTTTGCCCCAAAATAATGGGAATTTCTGCCTTTTGCCCCAAAATATGGGGAATTTCTGCCTTTTTCCCCGAAAATAAGAAGAATGCATACCTTTTTGCCATAAAAAAGGGAAATTTCTTCATTTTTGCTCCAAAATAAGAGAAATTTCTGCTTCTTTGCCTCTAAATAAGTGGAATTTCTGTCTTTTTCCCCAAAAACAAAGGGAATTTCTGTCTTTTTTGCCCCAAAATAAGGAAA
This sequence comes from Micromys minutus, assembly GCF_963924665.1. Lineage (NCBI taxonomy): Eukaryota > Metazoa > Chordata > Mammalia > Rodentia > Muridae > Micromys > Micromys minutus. The sequence goes on from NW_027667727.1 coordinate 2,536,541, forward strand.
ATTTCTGACTTATTACCTTGAAATAAGTGAAATTTCTGCAATTTTGCCCCAATGTAAAGGAAATTTCTGCCTTTTGCCCCAAAATATGGGGAATTTCTGCCTGTTTCCCCGAAAATGAGAATAAAGCATAACTTTTTGCCATAAAAAAGGGAAATTTCTTCATTTTTTCTCCAAAATAAGCGAAATTTCTACTTCTTTGCCTGTAAATAAGTGGTATTTCTGTCTTTTTCCCCCAAAACAAAGGGAATTTCTGTCTTTTTTGCCCCAAAATAAGAAGAATTTCTGACTTATTACCTTGAAATAAGTGAAATTTCTGCAATTTTGCCCCAAAATAAGTGAAATTTCTGCAATTTTGCCCCAAAATAAGGGAAATTTCTGACTTTATGCTCCCGAAAAAACGAGATTTACTGTCTTTTTGCCCCAAAATAAGAATTTCTGCCTTTTTGCCCGAAAATTATGAGAATTTCTGCAATTTTGCTTCAAAATATGGTTAATTTCTTCTTTTTAGCCCAAAAATAAAGGGAATTTCTGCATTTTCCCCCAATATTTGGGGAATTTCTGCATTTTACCTCTAAATAAGGGGAATTTCTGCATTTTACCTCAAAATAAGAAGAATTTCTGCCTTTTGCCCCAAAATATGGGGAATTTCTGCCTTTTTGTTCCAAAATAAGGAAAATTTCTTCAATTTTGTACCATAATAAAAGAAATTTCTGATTTTTGCCCCAAAATAAGGGTAATTTCTGACTTTTTGCACTGAAATAAATGAAGTTTCTGCAATTTTGCCTAAAAATAAGTTAAATTTGTGCCTTTTTCCCCCAAAATAATGGGAATTTCTGCCTTTTGCCCCAAAATATGGGGAATTTCTGCCTTTTTGCCCGAAAATAAAGGGAATATTTACCTTTTTGCCATAAAAAAGGGAAATTTCTTCATTTTTCCCCAAAATATGGGGATTTTCTGCCTTTTTGACTCAAAATAAGTGCAATTTCTGCCTTTTCCCTAAAAATAAACAAAATTTCTGTCTTTTTGCACCAAAATAAGGGGAATTTCTGACATTTTGCCCGAAAATAAGGGGAATTTCAGCCTTTTTATCTCAAAATAACAGGAATGTCTTCCTTTTTGCCCCAAAATATGGGGAATTTCTGCCTTTTTGCCCCAAAATAAGAAAAATTTCTGCAATTTTGTACCAAAATAAAAGAAATTTCTGCATTTTTGCCCCAAAATAAGAAAATTTCTGCCTTTTTTCTGAAATAAGTGAAATTTCTGCAATTTTGCCTCAAAATAAGGGAAATTTCTGCAATTTTGCCCCAATGTAAAGGAAATTTCTGCAATTTTGCCCCAAAATAAGGGAAATTTCTGACTTTATGCTCACGAAAAAACGAGATTTACTGTCTTTTTGCCCCAAAATAAGAATTTCTGCCTTTTTGCCCGAAAATTATGAGAATTTCTGCAATTTTGCTTCAAAATATGGTTAATTTCTTCTTTTTAGCCCAAAAATAAAGGGAATTTCTGCATTTTCCCCCAATATTTGGGGAATTTCTGCATTTTACCTCTAAATAAGGGGAATTTCTGCATTTTACCTCAAAATAAGAAGAATTTCTGCCTTTTGCCCCAAAATATGGGGAATTTCTGCCTTTTTGTTCCAAAATAAGGAAAATTTCTTCAATTTTGTACCATAATAAAAGAAATTTCTGATTTTTGCCCCAAAATAAGGGTAATTTCTGACTTTTTGCCCTGAAATAAATGAAATTTCTGCAATTTTGCCTAAAAATAAGTTAAATTTGTGCCTTTTTGCCCCAAAATAATGGGAATTTCTGCCTTTTGCCCCAAAATATGGGGAATTTCTGCCTGTTTCCCCGAAAATGAGAAGAATGCATACATTTTTGCCATAAAAAAGGGAAATTTCTTCATTTTTTCTCCAAAATAAGCGAAATTTCTACTTCTTTGCCTGTAAATAAGTGGTATTTCTGTCTTTTTCCCCCAAAACAAAGGGAATTTCTGTCCTTTTTGCCCCAAAATAAGGAGAATTTCTGACTTATTACCTTGAAATAAGTGAAATTTCTGCAATTTTGCCCCAAAATAAGTAAAATTTCTGCAATTTTGCCCCAAAATAAGAGAAATTTCTGCAATTTTGCCCCAAAATAAGTGGAATTTCTGCCTTTTACCCCAAAATTTGGGGAATTTCTGCTTTTTTGCCCAAAAATAAAAAGAATGCATACCTTTTTGCCATAAAAAAGGAAAATTTCTTCATTTTTGCTCCAAAATAAGGGGAACTTTTGCCTTTTTGCCTCTAAATAAGTGGAATTTCTGTTTTTCCCCAAAAACAAAGGGAATTTCTGTATTTTTTGCCTCAAAATCAGAAAAATTTCTGACTTATTACCCTGAAATAAGTGAAATTTCTGCAAATTTGCCCCAAAATAAGGGAAATTTTTGCCTTTTGCCCTAAAATTTGGGGAATTTGAGAATTTTACTTCAAAATAAGGGAAATTTCTGATTTTTGCACCAAAATATGGAGAATTTCTGAATTTTGCCCCATAATAAAGGGAATTTCTGCATTTTTGCACCAATATTAAAGGAATTTCTGCAATTTTGCTCCAAATATGAGTCATTTCTGCCTTTTTTCCCGAAATTAATTGGAATTTCTGGCTTTTTGTCCCGAAATAAGTGTAATTTCTTCAATTTATGCCAAAAATTAGGGTTTTCATCTTTTTGCCCCAAAATAAAGGGAATTTCTGCCATTTTGCCCTGAAATATTTGAAATTTCTGCAATTTTACCCCAAAATAAGGGGAATTTCTGCCTTTTTGCCCCAAAAAATAATGTGAATTTCAACCTTATTACCTCAAAATAAAGGAAATTTCTGCCTTTTTGCCACAAAATATACAGAATTTCTGCCTTTTTGATACAAAATAAGGAAAATTTCTGCAATATTGCCCCAAAATAAGAGGAATTTCTTACTTTTTGCCCAAAATAAAGGAAATTTCAGACTTTTTACCTGAAAATAAGAGAAATTTCTGCAATTTTGCCCCAAATAAGAGAAATTTCTGCAATTATGTTCCAAAACAAGGTAAATTCCTGCAATTTTGCTCCAAAATAAAGAAAATTTCTGGAATTTAGCCCCAAAGTAAGGGGAATTTCTGATTTTTGCCCCAAAATATAGGGAATTTCTGACTTTTGCCCCAAAATTAGGGGAAGTTCTGCAATTTTGTTCCAAAATATGGGGAATTTCTGCCTTTTTGCCCGAAAATAAAGGGAATGTTTTCCTTTTTGCCATAAAAAAGGGAAATTTCTTCATTTTTGCCCCAAAATATGTGGATTTTCCGCATTTTTGACTCAAAATTAGTGCAATTTCTGCCTTTTCCCTAAAAATAAACAAAATTTCTGTCTTTTTGCACCAAAATAAGGGGAATTTCTGACTTTTTGCCCGAAAATAAGGGGAATTTCAGCTTTTTACCTTAAAATAAGGGGAATTTCTTTCTTTTTGCCCCAAAATATGAGGAATTTCTGGGTTTTTGCCTCAAAATAAGAAAAATTTCTGCAATTTTGTACCAAAATAAAAGAAATTTCTGCCTTTTTGCTTCAAAATAAGAAAATTTCTGCCTTTTTTCTGAAATAAGTAAAATTTCTGCAATTTTGCCTCAAAATAAGGGAAATTTCTGCAATTTTGCCCCAATGTATAGAAAATTTCTGCAATTTTGCCCCAAAATAACGGAAATTTCTGACTTTATGCTCCCGAAAAAAGGAGATTTTCTGTTTTTTTGCCCCAAAATAAGATTTTCTGCCTTTTTGCCCGAAAATTATGAGAATTTCTGCAATTTTGCTTCAAAATACGGTTAATTTCTTCCTTTTAGCCCCAAAATAAAGAGAATTTCTGCATTTTTCCCCAATATTTGGGGAATTTCTGCATTTTACCTCAAAATAGAAAGAATTTCTGCCTTTTGCCCCAAAATATGGGGAATTTCTGCCATTTTGTTCTAAAATAAGGAAAATTTCTTCAGTTTGTACCATAATAAAAGAAATTTCTGTTTTTTGCCCCAAAATAATGGGAATTTCTGACTTTTTGCCTTGAAATAAATGAAATTTCTGCAATTTTGCCCAAAAATAAGTTAAATTTGTGCCTTTTGCCCCAAAATAATGGGAATTTCTGCCTTTTGCCCCAAAATATGGGAAATTTCTGCCTGTTTCTCCGAAAATAAGAAGAATGCATACCTTTTTGCCATAAAAAAGGGAAATTTCTTCATTTTTGCTCCAAAATAAGCGAAATTTTTGCTTCTTTGCCTCTAAATAAGTGGAATTTCTGTCTTTTTCCCCCAAAACAAAGGGAATTCCTGTCTTTTTTGCACCAAAATAAAGAAAATTTCTGACTTATTACCTTGAAATAAGTGAAATTTCTGCAATTTTGCCCCAATATAAGGAAAATTTCTACCTTTTTGCCCCAAAATAAGGGGAATTTAAGCCTTTTTACCTCAAAATATAAGGAATTTCTGAATTTAGCACAAAATATTAGGAATTTCTGCCTTTTTACCCCAAAATAAGGAAAATTTCTGCCTTTTTTCCCTGAAACAAGTGAAATTTCTGCAATTTTTCCCCAAAATAAGTGAAATTTCTGCAATTTTGCCCCAAAATAAGGGAAATTTCTGGAATTTTGCCCATAAATAAGTGGAATTTCTGAGTTTTGCCCCAAAATATTAAGAATTTCTGCCTTTTTGCCCCACAATTAGTGAAATTTCTGCAATTTTGCCCTAAAATAAGGGAAATTTCTGCAAATTTGCCCCAATATAAGGGAAATTTCTAACTTTTTGCCCCCAAATAAGGGGAATTTCAGCCTTTTTACCTCAAAATATAAGGAATTTCTGAATTTTGGCACAAAATATTAGAAATTTCTGCGTTTTTGCCCCAAAATAAGTGAAATTTCTGCAATTTTGCCCCAAAATAAGGGAAATTTCTAGAATTTTGCCCCAAAATAAGTGGAATTTCTGAGTTTTGCCCCAAAATATTGAGAATTTCTGCCTTTTTGCCCCACAATGAGTGAAATTTCTGCAATTTTGCCCTAAAAAAAAGAAATTTCTGCAATTTTTCTCCATAATAAGGGAAATTTCTGCTATTTTGCCTTCAAATAAAGGAAATTTCTGTTTTTTTTCCACACAATTAGGGAAATTTCTGCAATTTTGCCCCAAAATAAGGGAAATTTCTGCTTTTTGCCCCAAAATAATGGGAATTTCTGCCTTTTTGTTCGAAAATAAGAAGAATGCATACCTTTTTGCCATAAAAAAGGAAAATTTCTTCATTTTTGCTCCAAAATAAGGGGAACTTTTGCCTTTTTCCCTCTAAATAAGTGGAATATCTGTCTTTTTCCCCTAAAACAAATGGAATTTCTGTCTTTTTTGCCCCAAAATAAGGAAAATTTCTTACTTATTACCCTCATATAAGTGAAATTTCTGCAAATTTGCCCCAAAATAAGGGAAATTTTTGCCTTTTGGCCCAAAATATGGGGAATTTCATCATTTTACCTCAAAATAAATGAAATTTCTGATTTTTGCACCAAAATATGGACAATTTCTGCCTTTTTGCCCCAAAATAAAGGGAATTTCTGCATTTTTGCACCAATATTAGGGGAATTTCTGCAATTTTGCTCCAAAATTCGGGTCATTTCTTCCTTTTTGCCCGAAATTAATTGGAATTTCTGCCTTTTTTTCCCGAAATAAGTGAAATTTCTTCAATTTTAGCCAAAAATTAGGAATTTCATCTTTTTGCCCCAAAATAAGGGGAATTTCTGCCTTTTTGCCTGAAAATAAGAGGAATGCATACCTTTTTGCCATAAAAAAGAGAAATTTCTTCATTTTTGCTCCAAAATAACGAAATTTCTTCTTTTTTGCCTCTAAATAAGTGGAATTTCTGACTTTTTTCCCAAAACAAAGAGAATTTCTGTCTTTTTGCCACAAAATAAAGAACATTTCTGCCTTTTTTTTTCCTGAAATAAGTGAAATTTCTGCAATTTTGCCACAACATAATGGAAATTTCTGCCTTTTTGCCCCTAAATAAGGGGAATTCCAGCCTTTTTACCGCAAAATAAGGGAAATTTCTGCATTTTTGCCACAAAATATTAGGAATTTCTGCCTTTTTTGCCATAAAATATGTGAAATTTCTGCAATTTTACCCCAAAATAAGGTGAATTTCTGCCTTTTTGCCCCAAAATAATGGGAATTTCTGCCTTTTTGCCCCAAAATAAGAATAATCTTTGCTTTATTTCTTTGAAATAAGTGAAATTTCTGCAATTTTGCCCTAAAATAAGGGAAATTTCTGCAATTTTTTCCCATAATAAAGGAAATTTCTGCAATTTTGCCCCAAAATAAGGGGAATTTCTCCCTTTTTGCCCCAAAATAAAGGAAATTTCAGCCTTTTTACCTGAAAATAAGTGAAATTTCTGCAATTTTGCCCCAAATAAGGGAAATTTCTGCAATTTTGCCCCAAATAAGGTAAATTCCTGCAATTTTGCCACAAAATATAGGAAATTTCTTGAATTTTGCCCCAAAATAAGGGGAATTTCAGATTTTTGCCCGAAAATAAAGGGAATTTCTGCCTTTTGCTCCAAAATTAGGGGAATTTCTGCAATTTTGCTCCAAAATACAGGAAATTTTTGCCTTTTTGCCTGAAAATAATGGGAATGCATACCTTTTTGCCATAAAAATGGAAATTTCTTCATTTTTGCTCCAAAATAAGGGGAATTTCTGCCTTTTTGCCTCTAAATAAGTGGAATTTCTGTCTTTTTTCCCCAAAACAAAGGGAATTTCTGTCTTTTTTGCATCAAAATAAGGAGAATTTCTGACTTATTACCCAGAAATGAGTGAAATTTCTGCAATTTAGCCCCAAAATAAGGGAAATTTCTGCAATTTTGCCCCAATGTAAAAGAAATTTCTGCAATTTTGCCCCAAAATAAGGGGAATTTCTGACTGTTTGCTCTCGAAAAAAGGAGATTTTCTGTCTTTTTGCCCCAAAATAAGGAGAATTTCTGCCTTTTTGCTCGAAAATTATGAGAATTTCTGCAATTTTGCTTTAAAATACGGTTAATTTCTGCCTTTTAGCCACAAAATAAAGGGAATTTCTGCATTTTTCCCCATTATTTGGGGAATTTCTTCATTTTACCTTTAAATAAGGGGAATTTCTGCATTTTACCTCAAAATAAGAAAAATTTCTGCCTTTTGCCCCAAAATATGGGGAATTTCTGCTTTTTTGTTCCAAAATAAGGAAAATTTCTTCAATTTTGTACCATAATAAAAGAAATTTCTGCTTTTTGCCCAAAAATAAGGGCAATTTCTGAATTTTTGCCCTGAAATAAATGAAATTTCTGCAATTTTGCCCAAAAATAAGGGAAATTTTATCCTTTTTGCCCCAAAATAAAGGGAATTTCTGACTTTTGCCCCAAAATATGGGGAATATCTGCCTTTTTGCCCGAAAATAAGAAGAATGCATAACTTTTTGCCATTAAAAAGGTAAATTTCTTCATTTTTGCTCCAAAATAAGGGGAATTTCAGCTTTTTTGCCTCTAAATAAGTGGAATTTCTTTCTTTTTCCTCCAAAACAAAAGAAATTTCTGTCTTTTTTGCCCCAAAATAAAGAAAATTTCTGACTTATTACTGTGAAATAACGAAATTTCTGAAATTTTGCCCAAATATAAGGGAAATTTCTGCCTTTTTGCCCCAAAATAAGTCGAAATTCTGCCTTTTGCCAAAAAATTTGGGGAATTTCTGCCTTTTTGCCCGAAAATAAAAAGAATGCATACCTTTTTGCCATAAAAAAGGGAAATTTCTTCATTTTTGCTCCAAAATAAGGGGAACTTTTGCCTTTTTGCCTCTAAATAAGTGGAATTTCTGTTTTTCCCCCAAAACAAAGGGAATTTCTGTCGTTTTTGCCTCAAAATAAGAAAAATTTCTGACTTATTACCCTGAAATAAGTGAAATTTCTGCAAATTTGCCCCAAAATAAGGGAAATTTTTGACTTTTGCCCTAAAATTTGGGGAATTTGAGAATTTTACCTCAAAATAAGGGAAATTTCTCATTTTTGCACCACAATATGGAGAATTTCTGCCTTTTTGCCCCATAAGAAAGGGAATTTCTGCATTTTTGCACCAATATTAGGGGAATTTCTGCAATTTTGCTCCAAAATACGGGTTATTTCTGCCTTTTTGTCCGAAATTAATTGGAATTTCTGTCTTTTAGTCCCGAAATAATTGAAATTTCTTCAATTTTCGCCAAAAATTAGGGATTTAATCTTTTTGCCCCAAAATAAGGGGAATTTCTGCCATTTTGCCCTGAAATATTTGAAATTTCTGCAATTTTACCCCAAAATAAGGGGAATTTCTGCCTTTTTGCCCCAAAATAAGGGGAATTTCAACCTTATTACCTCAAAATAAAGGAAATTTCTGCTTTTTTGCCACAAAATATACGGAATTTCTGCCTTTTTGCCCCAAAATAAAGAAAATTTCTGCAATTTTGCCCCAAAATAAGAGGAATTTCTCCCTTTTTGCCCAAAATAAAGGAAATTTCAGAATTTTTACCTGAAAATAAGAGAAATTTCTGCAATTTTGCCCCAAATAAATGAAATTTCTGCAATTTTTTTCCAAAATAAGGTAAATTCCTGCAATTTTGCCCCAAAATAAAGAAAATTTCTGGAATCTTGCACCAAAATAAGGGGAATTTCTGATTTTTGCCCGAAAATAAAGGGAATTTCTGCCTTTTGACCCAAAATTAGGGGAATTTCTGCAATTTTGCTCCAAAATATGGGGAATTCCTGCTTTTTTGCCTGAAAATAAAAAGAATGTATACCTTATGCCATAAAAAAGGGAAATTTCTTCATTTTTGCCTCAAAATATGGGAATTTTCCCCCTTTTTGACTCAAAATAAGTGCAATTTCTGCCTTTTCCCTAAAAATAAACGAAATTTCTGTCTTTTTGCACCAAAATAAGAGGAATTTTTGACTTTTTGCCCGAAAATAAGGGGAATTTCAGCCTTTTTACCTCAAAATAAGGGGAATTTCTTCCTTTTTGCCCCAAAATATGGGGAATTTCTGCCTTTTTACCGCAAAATAAGAAAAATTTCTGCAATTTTGTACCAAAATAAAAGAAATTTCTGCCTTTTTGCTCCAAAATAAGAAAATTTCTGCCTTTTTTCTGAAATAAGTGAAATTTCTGCAATTTTGCCTCAAAATGAGGGAAATTTCTGCAATTTTGCCCCAATGTAAAGGAAATTTCTGAAATTTTCCCCCAAAATAAGAGAAATTTCTGACTTTATGCTTTCGAAAAAAGGAGATTCTCTGTCTTTTTGCCCCAAAATAAGAATTTTTGCCTTTTTGCCCGAAAATTATGAGAATTTCTGCAATTTTGCTTCAAAATACGGTTAATTTCTTCCTTTTAGCCCCAAAATAAAGGGAATTTTTGAATTTCCCCCAATATTTGGGGAATTTCTGCATTTTACCTCTAAATAAGGGGAATTTCTGCATTTTACCTCAAAATAAGTAGAATTTCTGCCTTTTGCCCCAAAATATGGGGAATTTCTGCCTTTTTGTTTCAAAATAAGGAAAATTTCTTCAATTTTGTACCATAATAAAAGAAATTTCTGCTTTTTGCCGCAAAATAAGTAGAATTTCTCACTTTTTGCCTTAAAATAAATGAAATTTCTGCAATTTTGCCCGAAAATATGTTAAATTTGTGCCTTTTGCCCCAAAATAATGGGAATTTCTGCCTTTTGCCCCAAAATATGGGGAATTTCTGCCTTTTTCCCCGAAAATAAGAAGAATGCATACCTTTTTGCCATAAAAAAGGGAAATTTCTTCATTTTTGCTCCAAAATAAGAGAAATTTCTGCTTCTTTGCCTCTAAATAAGTGGAATTTCTGTCTTTTTCCCCAAAAACAAAGGGAATTTCTGTCTTTTTTGCCCCAAAATAAGGAAAATTTCTGACTTATTACCTTGAAATAAGTGAAATTTCTGCAATTTTGCACCAATATAAGGGAAATTTCTAGCTTTTTGCCCCCAAACAAGGGGAATTTCAGACTTTTTACTACAAAATATAAGAAATTTCTGAATTTTGGCACAAAATATTAGGAATGTCTAACTTTTTGCCCCAAAATAAGGAAAATTTCTTCCTTTTTTCCCTGAAATAAGTGAAATTTCTGCAATTTTGCCCCATAATAAGTGACATTTCTGCAATTTTGCCCCAAAATAAGGAAAATTTCTGGAATTTTGCTCCAAAATAAGTGGAATTTCTGAGTTTTGCCCCAAAATATGGAGAATTTCTGCCTTTTTGCCCCACAATTAGTGAAATTTCTGCAATTTTGCTCTAAAATAAGGGAAATTTCTGCAATTTTTTCCCATAATAAGGGAAATTTCTGCAATTTTGCCTCCAAATAAGGGGAATTTCTGTTTTTTTGCCCCACAATTATGGAAATTTCTGCAATTTTGCTCCAAAATAAGGGGAATTTCTGCTTTTTGCCCCAAAATATGGGGAATTTCTGCCTTTTTGTTCGAAAATAAGAAGAATGCATACATTTTGCCATAAAAAAGGAAAATTTCTTCATTTTTGCTCCAAAATAAGGGGAACTTTTGCCTTTTTACCTCTAAATAAGTGGAATTTCTGTCTTTCTCCCCTAAAACAAAGGGAATTTCTGTCTTTTTGCCCCAAAATTAGGTAAATTTCTTACTTATTACCCTCAAATAAGAGAAATTTCTGCAAATTTGCCCCAAAATAAGGGAAATTTTTGCCTTTTGGCCCAAAATATGAGGAATTTCAGCATTTTACCTCAAAATAAGAGAAATTTCTGATTTTTGCACCAAAATATGTAAAATTTCTGCTTTTTGCCCCAAAATAAAGGGAATTTCTGCATTTTTGCACCAATATTACGGGAATTTCTGCAATTTTGCTCCAAAATACGGGTCATTTCTTTCTTTTTGCCCGAAATTAATTGGAATTTCTGCTTATTTCTCCCGAAATAAGTGAAATTTCTTCAATTTTAGACAAAAATTAGGGATTTCATCTTTTTGCCCCAAAATAAGGGGAATTTCTGCCTTTTTGCCCGAAAATAAGGGGAATGCATACCTCTTTGCCATAAAAAAGGGAAATTTCTTCATTTTTGCTCCAAAATAACGAAATTTCTTCTTTTTTCCTCTAAATAAGTGGAATTTCTGTCTTTTTTCCCAAAACAAAGAGAATTTCTGTCTTTTTGCCCCAAAATAAAGAACATTTCTGCCTTTTTTTTCCTGAAATAAGTGAAATTTCTGCAATTTTGCCCCAACATAAGGGAAATATCTGCCTTTTTCCCCCCAAATAAGGGGAATTCCGGCATTTTTACCTCAAAATAAGGGGAATTTCTGCATTTTTGCCACAAAATATTAGGAATTTCTGCCTTTTTGCCATGAAATATGTGAAATTTCTGCAATTTTACACCAAAATAAGGTGAATTTCTGCCTTTTTGCCCCAAAATAATGGGAATTTCTGCCTTTTTGCCCCAGAATAAAAAAAAAATTTGCTTTATTTCTCTGAAATAAGTGAAATTCCTGCAATTTTGCCCTAAAATAAGGGAAATTTCTGCAATTTTTTCCCATAATAAAGGAAATTTCTGCAATTTTGCCCCAAAATAAGGAAAATTTCTCTCTTTTTGCCCGAAAATAAAGGATATTTCAGCCGTTTTACCTGAAAATAAGTGAAATTTCTGCAATTTTGCCCCAAATAAGGGAAATTTCTGCAATTTTGCCCGAAAATAAGGTAAATTCCTGCAATTTTGCCCCAAAATAAAGGAAATTTCTTGAATTTTGCCCCAAAATAAGGGGAATTTCTGATTTTTGCCCCAAAATAAAGGGAATTTCACTTTTTGCCACAAAATTAGAAGAATTTCTGCAATTTTGCTCCAAAATACGGGGAATTTCTGCCTTTTTACACGAAAATAATGGGAATGCAAACCTCTTTGCCATAAAAAGGAAAATTTCTTCATTTTTGCTCCAAAATAAGGGGAATTTCTGTCTTTTTGCATCTAAATAAGTGGAATTTCTGTCTTTTTCCCCCAAAACAAAGGGAATTTCTGTCTTTTTGCATCAAAATAAGGAGAATTTCTGTCTTATTACCCTGAAATAAGTGAAATTTCTGCAATTTTGCCCCAAAATAAGGAAAATTTCTGCAATTTTGCCCGAATGTAAAAGAAATTTCTGCAATTTTGCCCCAAAATAAGGGGAATTTCTGACTATTTGCTCTCGAAAAAAGGAGATTTTCTGTCTTTTTGCCTCAAAATAAGGAGAATTTCTGCTTTTTTGCCCGAAAATTGTGAGAATTTCTGCAATTTTGCTTTAAAATACGGTTAATTTCTGCCTTTTAGCCCCAAAATAAAGGGAATTTCTGCATTTTTCCCCAATATTTGGGGAATTTCTGCATTTTACCTCTAAATAAGGGGAATTTCTGCATTTCACCTCAAAATAAGAAGAATTTCTGCCTTTTGACACAAAATATGAGGAATTTCTGCCTTTTTCTTCCAAAATAAGGAAAATTTCTTCAATTTTGTACGATAATAAAAGAAATTTCTGCTTTTTGCCCCAAAATAAGGGGAATTTCTGAATTTTTGCCCTGAAATAAATGAAATTTCTGCAATTGTGCCCAAAAATAAGGGAAATTTCTGCCTTTTTGCCATGAAATATGTGAAATTTCTGCAATTTTACCCCAAAATAAGGGGAATTTCTGCCTTTTGGCCCCAAAATAATGGGAATTTCTGCATTTTTGCCCCAAAATAAGAAAAATTTTTGCTTTATTTCTCTGAAATAAGTGAAATTTCTGCAATTTTGCCCTAAAATAAGGGAAATTTCTGCAATTTTTTCCCATAATAAAGGAAATTTCTGCAATTTTGCCCCAAAATAAGGGGAATTTCTCCTTTTTTGCCCCAAAATAAAGGAAATTTCAGCCTTTTTACCTGAAAATAAGTGAAATTTCTGCAATTTTGCCCTAAATAAGAGAAATTTCTGCAATTTTGCCCCAAAATAAGGTAAATTCCTGCAATTTTGCCCCAAAATAAAGGAAATTTCTTGAATTTTTCCCCAAAATAAGGGGAATTTCTGATTTTTTGCTCCAAAATAAAGGGAATTTCTGCCTTTTGCCCCAAAATTAGGGGAATTTCTGCAATTTTGCTCCAAAATACGGGGAATTTCTGCCTTTTTGCCTGAAAATAATGCGAATGCATATCTTTTTGCCATAAAAAGGACAATTTATTCATTTTTGCTTCAAAATAAAGGGAATTTCTGCCTTTTTGCCTCTAAATAAGTGGAATTTCTGTCTTTTTCCTCCAAAACACAGGGAATTTCTGTCTTTTTTGCATCAAAATAAGGAGAATTTCTGACTTATTACCCTGAAATTAGTGAAATTTCTGCAATTTTGCCCCAAAATAATGGTAATTACTGTAATTTTTCCCCAATGTAAAAGAAATTTCTGCAATTTTGCCCCAAAATAAGGGGAATTTCTGACTGTTTGCTCTCGAAAAAAGGAGATTTTCTGTCTTTTTGCCCCAAAATAAGGAGAATTTCTGCTTTATTGCCCGAAAATTATGAGAATTTCTGCAATTTTGCTTTAAAATACGGTTAATTTCTGCCTTTTAGCCCCAAAATAAAGGGAATTTCTGCATTTTCCCCCAATATTTGGGGAATTTCTGCATTTTAGCTCTAAATAAGGGGAATTTCTGCATTTTACCTCAAAATAAGAAGAATTTCTGCCTTTTGCCCCAAAATATTGGGAATTTCTGACTTTTTGTTCCAAAATAAGGAAAATTTCTTCAATTTTGTACCATAATAAAAGAAATTTCTGTTTTTTGCCCCAAAATAAGGGGAATTTCTGAATTTTTGCCCTGAAATAAATGAAATTTCTGCAATTTTGCCCCAAAATAAGGGAAATTTCTGCATTTTTGCCATGAAATATGTGAAATTTCTGCAATTTTACCACAAAATAAGGTGAATTTCTGCCTTTTTGCCTTAAAATAATGGGAATTTCTGCCTTTTTGCCCTAAAATAAGAAAAATTTTTGCTTTATTTCTCTGAAATAAGTGAAATTTCTGCAATTTTGCCCTAAAATAAGGGAAATTTCTGCAATTTTTTCCCATAATAAAAAAAATTTCTGCAATTTTGCCTCAAAATAAGGGGAATTTCTCACTTTTTGCCCCAAAATAAAGGAAATTTCAGCCTTTTTATCTGAAAAGAAGTGAAATTTCTGCAATTTTGACCCAAATAAGGGAAATTTCTGCAATTTTGCCCCAAAATAAGGTAAATTCCTGTAATTTTGCCCTAAAATAAGGGGAATTTCTGATTTTTGCCCCAAAATAAAGGGAATTTCTGCCTTTTGCCCCAAAATTAGGGGAATTTCTGCGATTTTGCTCCAAAATACGGGGAATTTCTGCCTTTTTGCCCGAAAATAATGGAAATGCATACCTTTTTGCCATAAAAAGGGAAATTTCTTCATTTTTGCTCCAAAATAAGGGGAATTTCTGCATTTTTGCCTCTAAATAAGTGGAATTTCTGTCATTTTCCCCCAAAACAAAGGGAATTTCTGTCTTTTTTGCATCAAAATAATGAGAATTTCTGACTTATTACCCTGAAATAAGTGAAATTTCTGCAATTTTGCCCCAAAATAAGAGAAATTTCTGACTGTTTGCTCTTGAAAAAAGGAGATTTTCTGTCTTTTTGCCCCAAAATAAGGAGAATTTCTGCTTTTTTGCTTGAAAATTATGAGAATTTCTGCAATTTTGCTTCAAAATACGGTTAATTTCTGCCATTTAGCCCCAAAATAAAGGGAATTTCTGCATTTTCCCCCAATATTTGGGGAATTTCTGCATTTTACCTCTAAATAAGGGGAATTTCTGCATTTTACCTAAATATAAGAAGAATTTCTGCCTTTTGCCCCAAAATATGGGGAATTTCTGCCTTTTTGTTCCAAAATAAGGAAAATTTCTTCAATTTTGTACCATAATAAAAGAAATTTCTGCTTTTTGCCCCAAAATAAAGGGAATTTCTGAATTTTTGCCCTGAAATAAATGAAATTTCTGCAATTTTGCCCCAAAATAAGGGAAATTTCTGCCTTGTTGCCATGAAATATGTGAAATTTCTGCAATTTTACCCCAAAATAAGGTGAATTTCTGCCTTTTTGCCCCAAAATAATGGGAATTTCTGCCTTTTTGCCCCAAAATAAGAAAAATTTTTTCTTTATTTCTCTGAAATAAGTGAAATTTCTGCAATTTTGCCCTAAAATAAGGGAAATTTCTGCAATTTTTTCCCATAATAAAGGAAATTTCTGCAATTTTGCCTCAAAATAAGGGGAATTTCTCACTTTTTGCCCCAAAATAAAGGAAATTTCAGCCTTTTTATCTGAAAATAAGTGAAATTTCTGCAATTTTGACCCAAATAAGGGAAATTTCTGCAATATTGCCCCAAAATAAGGTTAATTCCTGCAATTTTGCCCCAAAATAAAGGAAATTTCTTGAATTTTGCCCCAAAATAAGGGGAATTTCTGATTTTTGCCCCAAAATAAAGGGAATTTCTGCCTTTTGCCCCAAAATTAGGGGAATTTCTTCGATTTTGCTCAAAAATACGGGGAATTTCTGCCTTTTTGCCCGAAAATAATGGGAATGCATACCTTTTTGCCATAAAAAGGGAAATTTCTTCATTTTTGCTCCAAAATAAGGGGAATTTCTGCATTTTTGCCTCTAAATAAGTGGAATTTCTGTCTTTTTCCCCCAAAACAAAGGGAATTTCTGTCTTTTTTGCATCAAAATAATGAGAATTTCTGACTTATTACCCTGAAATAAGTGAAATTTCTGCAATTTTGCCCCAAAATAAGGGAAATTTCTGCAATTTTGCCCTAATGTAAAAGAAATTTCTGAAATTTTGCCTCAAAATAAGGGGAATTTCTGACTGTTTGCTCTCGAAAAAAGGAGATTTTCTGTCTTTTTGCCCCAAAATAAGGAGAATTTCTGCTTTTTTGCCCGAAAATTATGAGAATTTCTGCAATTTTGCTTTAAAATACGGTTAATTTCTGCCTTTTAGCCCCAAAATAAAGGGAATTTCTGCATTTTCCCCCAATATTTGGGGAATTTCTGCATTTTACCTCTAAATAAGGGGAATTTCTGCATTTTACCTCAAAATAAGAAGAATTTCTGCCTTTTGCCCCAAAATATGGGGAATTTCTGCCTTTTTGCCCCAAATTAAGAAAAATTTTTGCTTTATTTCTCTGAAATAATTGAAATTTCTGCAATTTTGCCCTAAAATAAGGGAAATTTCTGCAATTTTTTCCCCTAATAAAGGAAATTTCTGCAATTTTGTCCCAAAATAAGGGGAATTTCTCCATTTTTGCCCCAAAATAAAGGAAATTTCAGCCTTTTTACCTGAAAATTAGTGAAATTTCTGCAATTTTGCCCCAAATAAAGGAAATTACTGCAATCTTGCCCCAAAATAAGGTAAATTCCTGTAATTTTGCCCCAAAATAAAGGAAATTTCTTGAATTTTGCCCCAAAATAAGGGGAATTTCTGATTTTTGCCCCAAAATAAAGGGAATTTCTGTCTTTTGCCCAAAATTAGGGGAATTTCTGCATTTTGATCCAAAATACGGGGAATTTCTGCCTTTTTGCCTGAAAATAATGGGAATGCATACCTTTTTGCCACAAAAAGGGAAATTTCTTCATTTTTGCTCCAAAATAAGGGGAATTTCTGCCTTTTTGCCTCTAAATAAGTGGAATTTCTGTCTTTTTCCTCCAAAACAAAGGGAATTTCCGTCTTTTTTTGCATCAAAATAAGGAGAATTTCTGACTTATTACCCTGAAATAAGTGAAATTTCTGCAATTTTGCCCCAAAATAAAGGAAATTTGTGCAATTTTGCCCCAATGTAAAAGAAATTTCTGCAATTTTGCCCCAAAATAAGGGGAATTTCTGACTGTTTGCTCTCGAAAAAAGGAGATTCTCTGTCCTTTTGCCCCAAAATAAGGAGAATTTCTGATTTTTTGCCCGAAAATTATGAGAATTTCTGCAATTTTGCTTTAAAATACGGTTAATTTCTGCCTTTTAGCCCCAAAATAAAGAGAATTTCTGCATTTTCCCCCAATATTTGGGGAATTTCTGCATTTTATCTCTAAATAAGGGGAATTTCTGCATTTTACCTCAAAATAAGAAGAATTTCTGCCTTTTGCCCCAAAATATGGGGAATTTCTGCCTTTTTGCCCCAAAATAAGAAAAATTTTTGCATTATTTCTCTGAAATAATTGAAATTTCTGCAATTTTGCCCTAAAATAAGAGAAATTTCTGCAATTTTTTCCCCTAATAAAGGAAATTTCTGCAATTTTGTCCCAAAATAAGGGGAATTTCTCCATTTTTGCCCCAAAATAAAGGAACTTTCAGCCTTTTTACCTGAAAATTAGTGAAATTTCTGCAATTTTGCCCCAAATAAAGGAAATTACTGCAATTTTGCCCCAAAATAAGGTAAATTCCTGTAATTTTGCCCCAAAATAAAGGAAATTTCTTGAATTTTGCCCCAAAATAAAAGGAATTTCTGATTTTTGCCCCAAAATAAAGGGAATTCCTGTCTTTTGCCCAAAATTAGGGGAATTTCTGCATTTTGATCCAAAATACGGGGAATTTCTGCCTTTTTGCCTGAAAATAATGGGAATGCATACCTTTTTGCCACAAAAAGGGAAATTTCTTCATTTTTGCTCCAAAATAAGGGGAATTTCTGACTGTTTGCTCTCGAAAAAAGGAGATTCTCTGTCCTTTTGCCCCAAAATAAGGAGAATTTCTGATTTTTTGCCCGAAAATTATGAGAATTTCTGCAATTTTGCTTTAAAATACGGTTAATTTCTGCCTTTTAGCCCAAAAATGAAGGGAATTTCTGCATTTTCCCCCAATATTTGGGGAATTTCTGCATTTTACCTCTAAATAAGGGGAATTTCTGCATTTTACCTCAAAATAAGAAGAATTTCTGCCTTTTGCCCCAAAATATGAGGAATTTCTGCCTTTTTGTTCCAAAATAAAGAATATTTCTACAATTTTATACCATAATAAAAGAAATTTCTGCTTTTTGCCCCAAAATAAGGGGAATTTCTGAATTTTTGCCCTGAAATAAATGAAATTTCTGCAATTTTGCCCCAAAATAAGGGAAATTTCTGCCTTTTTGCCATGAAATATGTGAAATTTCTGCAACTTTACCCCAAAATAAGGTGAATTTCTGCCTTTTTGCCCGAAAATAATGGGAATTTCTGCATTTTTGCCCCAAAATAAGAAAGATTTTTGCTTTATTTCTCTGAAATAAGTAAAATTTCTGCAATTTTGCCCTAAAATAAGGGAAATTTCTGCAATTTTTTCCCATAATAAAGGAAATTTCTGCAATTTTGCCTCGAAATAAAAGGAATTTCTCCTTTTTTGCCCCAAAATAAAGAAAATTTCAGCCTTTTTACCTGAAAATAAGTGAAATTTCTGCAATTTTACCCCAAATAAGTGAATTTTCTGCAATTTTGCCTCAAAATAAGGTAAATTCCTGCAATTTTGACGCAAAATAAAGTAAATTTCTTGAATTTTGCCCCAAAATAAGGGGAATTTCTGATTTTTGCCCCAAAATAAAGGGAATTTCTGCCTTTTGCCCCAAAATTAGGGGAATTTCTGTGATTTTGCTCCAAAATACGGGGAATTTCTGCCTTTTTGCCCGATAATAATGGGAATGCATACCTTTTTGCCATAAAAAGGGAAATTTCTTCCTTTTTGCTCCAAAATAAGGGGAATTTCTTCATTTTTGCCTCTAAATAAGTAGAATTTCTGTCTTTTTCCCCCAAAACAAAGGGAATTTCTGTCTTTTTTGCATCAAAATAAGGAGAATGTCTGACTTATTACCCTGAAATAAGTGAAATTTCTGCAATTTTGCCCCAAAATAAGGGAAATTTCTGCAATTTTGCCCCAATGTAAAAGAAATTTCTGCAATTTTGCCCCAAAATAAGGGGAATTTCTGACTGTTTGCTCTCGAAAAAAGGAGATTTTTCTGTCTTTTTGCCCCAAAATAAGGAGAATTTCTGCTTTTGCCCGACAATTATGAGAATTTCTGCAATTTTGTTTTAAAATACGGTTAATTTCTGCCTTTTAGCCACAAAATAAAGGGAATTTCTGCATTTTCCCCCAATATTTGGGGTTTTTCTGCATTTTACCTCTAAATAATGGGAATTTCTGCATTTTACCACAAAATAAG
Organism: Micromys minutus; assembly: GCF_963924665.1. NCBI lineage: Eukaryota > Metazoa > Chordata > Mammalia > Rodentia > Muridae > Micromys > Micromys minutus. The sequence goes on from NW_027667727.1 coordinate 2,555,766, forward strand.
AAGAATTCCTGCCTTTTGCCCCCAAATATGGGGATTTTCTGCATTTTTGTTCTAAAATAAGGAAAATTTCTTCAATTTTGTACCATAATAAAAGAAATTTCTGCTTTTTGCCCCAAAATAAGGGGAATTTCTGAATTTTGCCCTGAAATAAATGAAATTTCTGCAATTTTGCCGCAAAATAAGAGAAATTTCTCCCTTGTTGCCATGAAATATGTGAAATTTCTGCCATTTTACCCCAAAATAGGGGTAATTTTTGCCTTTTTGCGCCAAAATAATGGGGATTTCTGCCTTTTTGCCCCGAAATAAGAAAAATTTTTGCTTTATTTCTCTGAAATAAGTGAAATTTCTGCAATTGTGCCCTAAAATAAGGGAAATTTCTGCAATTTTTTCCCATAATAAAGGAAATTTCTGCAATTTTGCCCCAAAATAAGGGGAATTTCTTCTTTTTTGCCCCAAAATAAAGGAAATTTCAGCCTTTTTACCTGAAAATAAGTAAATTTCTGCAATTTTACCCCAAATAAGGGAAATTTCTGCAATTTTGCCCCAAAATAAGGTAAATTCCTGCAATTTTGCCCCAAAATAAAGGAAAAATCTTGAATTTTGCCCCAAAATAAGGGGAATTTCTGATTTTTGCCCCAAAATAAAGGGAATTTCTGCCTTTTGCCCCAAAATTAGGGGAATTTCTACAATTTTGCTCCAAAATACGGGGAATTTCTGCCTTTTTGCTGGAAAATAATGGGAATGCATACCTTTTTGCCATAAAAATGGAAATTTCTTCATTTTTGCTCCAAAATAAGGGGAATTTCTGCCTTTTTGCCTCTAAATAAGTGGAATTTCTGTCTTTTTCCCCCAAAACAAACGGAATTTCTGTCTTTTTTGCATCAAAATAAGAAGAATTTCTGACTTATTACCCTGAAATAAGTGAAATTTCTGCAATTTTGCCCCAAAATAAAGGAAATTTCTGCAATTTTGCCCCAATGTAAAGGAAATTTCTGCAATTTTTTCCCATAATAAAGGAAATTTCTGCAATTTTGCCTCGAAATAAGGGGAATTTCTCATTTTTTGCCCCAAAATAAAGGAAATTTCAGCCTTTTTACCTGAAAATAAGTGAAATTTCTGCAATTTTGCCCTAAATAAGTGAAATTTCTGCAATTTTGCCTCAAAATAAGGTAAATTCCTGCAATTTTGACGCAAAATAAAGTAAATTTCTTGAATTTTGCCACAAAATAAGGGGAATTTCTGATTTTTGCCGCAAAATAAAGGGAATTTCTGCCTTTTGCCCCAAAATTAGGGGAATTTCTGTGATTTTGCTCCAAAATACGGGGAATTTCTGCCTTTTTGCCCGATAATAATGGGAATGCATACCTTTTTGCCATAAAAAGGGAAATTTCTTCCTTTTTGCTCCAAAATAAGGGGAATTTCTTCATTTTTGCCTCTAAATAAGTAGAATTTCTGTCTTTTTCCCCCAAAACAAAGGGAATTTCTGTCTTTTTTGCATCAAAATAAGGAGAATGTCTGACTTATTACCCTGAAATAAGTGAAATTTCTGCAATTTTGCCCCAAAATAAGGGAAATTTCTGCAATTTTGCCCCAATGTAAAAGAAATTTCTGCAATTTTGCCCCAAAATAAGGGGAATTTCTGACTGTTTGCTCTCGAAAAAAGGAGATTTTTCTGTCTTTTTGCCCCAAAATAAGGAGAATTTCTGCTTTTGCCCGACAATTATGAGAATTTCTGCAATTTTGTTTTAAAATACGGTTAATTTCTGCCTTTTAGCCACAAAATGAAGGGAATTTCTGCATTTTCCCCCAATATTTGGGGTTTTTCTGCATTTTACCTCTAAATAATGGGAATTTCTGCATTTTACCACAAAATAAGAAGAATTCCTGCCTTTTGCCCCAAAATATGGGGATTTTCTGCATTTTTGTTCTAAAATAAGGAAAATTTCTTCAATTTTGTACCATAATAAAAGAAATTTCTGCTTTTTGCCCCAAAATAAGGGGAATTTCTGAATTTTGCCCTGAAATAAATGAAATTTCTGCAATTTTGCCGCAAAATAAGAGAAATTTCTCCCTTGTTGCCATGAAATATGTGAAATTTCTGCCATTTTACCCCAAAATAGGGGTAATTTTTGCCTTTTTGCGCCAAAATAATGGGGATTTCTGCCTTTTTGCCCCGAAATAAGAAAAATTTTTGCTTTATTTCTCTGAAATAAGTGAAATTTCTGCAATTTTGCCCTAAAATAAGGGAAATTTCTGCAATTTTTTCCCATAATAAAGGAAATTTCTGCAATTTTGCCCCAAAATAAGGGGAATTTCTTCTTTTTTGCCCCAAAATAAAGGAAATTTCAGCCTTTTTACCTGAAAATAAGTAAATTTCTGCAATTTTACCCCAAATAAGGGAAATTTCTGCAATTTTGCCCCAAAATAAGGTAAATTCCTGCAATTTTGCCCCAAAATAAAGGAAAAATCTTGAATTTTGCCCCAAAATAAGGGGAATTTCTGATTTTTGCCCCAAAATAAAGGGAATTTCTGCCTTTTGCCCCAAAATTAGGGGAATTTCTACAATTTTGCTCCAAAATACGGGGAATTTCTGCCTTTTTGCTGGAAAATAATGGGAATGCATACCTTTTTGCCATAAAAATGGAAATTTCTTCATTTTTGCTCCAAAATAAGGGGAATTTCTGCCTTTTTGCCTCTAAATAAGTGGAATTTCTGTCTTTTTCCCCCAAAACAAATGGAATTTCTGTCTTTTTTGCATCAAAATAAGAAGAATTTCTGACTTATTACCCTGAAATACGTGAAATTTCTGCAATTTTGCCCCAAAATAAAGGAAATTTCTGCAATTTTGCCCCAATGTAAAAGAAATTTCTGCAATTTTGCCCCAAAATAAGGGGAATTTCTGACTGTTTGCTCTCGAAAAAAGGAGATTCTCTGTCCTTTTGCCCCAAAATAAGGAGAATTTCTGATTTTTTGCCCGAAAATTATGAGAATTTCTGCAATTTTGCTTTAAAATACGGTTAATTTCTGCCTTTTAGCCCCAAAATAAAGAGAATTTCTGCATTTTCCCCCAATATTTGGGGAATTTCTGCATTTTATCTCTAAATAAGGGGAATTTCTGCATTTTACCTCAAAATAAGAAGAATTTCTGCCTTTTGCCCCAAAATATGGGGAATTTCTGCCTTTTTGCCCCAAAATAAGAAAAATTTTTGCTTTATTTGTCTGAAATAAGTGAAATTTCTGCAATTTTGCCCTAAAATAAGGGAAATTTCTGCAATTTTTTCCCCTAATAAAGGAAATTTCTCCAATTTTGTCCCAAAATAAGGGGAATTTCTCCATTTTTGCCCCAAAATAAAGGAAATTTCAGCCTTTTTACCTGAAAATTAGTGAAATTTCTGCAATTTTGCCCCAAATAAAGGAAATTACTGCAATTTTGCCCCAAAATAAGGGAAATTTCTGCCTTTTTGCCATGAAATATGTGAAATTTCTGCAACATTACCCCAAAATAAGGTGAATTTCTGCCTTTTTGCCCGAAAATAATGGGAATTTCTGCATTTTTGCCCCAAAATAAGAAAGATTTTTGCTTTATTTCTCTGAAATAAGTAAAATTTCTGCAATTTTGCCCTAAAATAAGGGAAATTTCTGCAATTTTTTCCCATAATAAAGGAAATTTCTGCAATTTTGCCTCGAAATAAGGGGAATTTCTCCTTTTTTGCCCCAAAATAAAGGAAATTTCAGCCTTTTTACCTGAAAATAAGTGAAATTACTGCAATTTTGCCCTAAATAAGTGAAATTTCTGCAATTTTGCCTCAAAATAAGGTAAATTCCTGCAATTTTGACGCAAAATAAAGTAAATTTCTTGAATTTTGCCACAAAATAAGGGGAATTTCTGATTTTTGCCCCAAAATAAAGGGAATTTCTGCCTTTTGCCCCAAAATTAGGGGAATTTCTGTGATTTTGCTCCAAAATACGGGGAATTTCTGCCTTTTTGCCCGATAATAATGGGAATGCATACCTTTTTTGCCATAAAAAGGGAAATTTCTTCCTTTTTGCTCCAAAATAAGGGGAATTTCTTCATTTTTGCCTCTAAATAAGTAGAATTTCTGTCTTTTTCCCCCAAAACAAAGGGAATTTTTGTCTTTTTTGCATCAAAATAAGGAGAATGTCTGACTTATTACCCTGAAATAAGTGAAATTTCTGCAATTTTGCCCCAAAATAAGGGAAATTTCTGCAATTTTGCCCCAATGTAAAAGAAATTTCTGCAATTTTGCCCCAAAATAAGGGGAATTTCTGACTGTTTGCTCTCGAAAAAAGGAGATTTTTCTGTCTTTTTGCCCCAAAATAAGGAGAATTTCTGCTTTTGCCCGACAATTATGAGAATTTCTGCAATTTTGTTTTAAAATACGGTTAATTTCTGCCTTTTAGCCACAAAATAAAGGGAATTTCTGCATTTTCCCCCAATATTTGGGGTTTTTCTGCATTTTACCTCTAAATAATGGGAATTTCTGCATTTTACCACAAAATAAGAAGAATTCCTGCCTTTTGCCCCAAAATATGGGGATTTTCTGCATTTTTGTTCTAAAATAAGGAAAATTTCTTCAATTTTGTACCATAATAAAAGAAATTTCTGCTTTTTGCCCCAAAATAAGGGGAATTTCTGAATTTTGCCCTGAAATAAATGAAATTTCTGCAATTTTGCCGCAAAATAAGAGAAATTTCTCCCTTGTTGCCATGAAATATGTGAAATTTCTGCCATTTTACCCCAAAATAGGGGTAATTTTTGCCTTTTTGCGCCAAAATAATGGGGATTTCTGCCTTTTTGCCCCAAAATAAGAAAAATTTTTGCTTTATTTCTCTGAAATAAGTGAAATTTCTGCAATTTTGCCCTAAAATAAGGGAAATTTCTGCAATTTTTTCCCATAATAAAGGAAATTTCTGCAATTTTGCCCCAAAATAAGGGGAATTTCTTCTTTTTTGCCCCAAAATAAAGGAAATTTCAGCCTTTTTACCTGAAAATAAGTAAATTTCTGCAATTTTACCCCAAATAAGGGAAATTTCTGCAATTTTGCCCCAAAATAAGGTAAATTCCTGCAATTTTGCCCCAAAATAAAGGAAAAATCTTGAATTTTGCCCCAAAATAAGGGGAATTTCTGATTTTTGCCCCAAAATAAAGGGAATTTCTGCCTTTTGCCCCAAAATTAGGGGAATTTCTACAATTTTGCTCCAAAATACGGGGAATTTCGGCCTTTTTGCTGGAAAATAATGGGAATGCATACCTTTTTGCCATAAAAATGGAAATTTCTTCATTTTTGCTCCAAAATAAGGGGAATTTCTGCCTTTTTGCCTCTAAATAAGTGGAATTTCTGTCTTTTTCCCCCAAAACAAACGGAATTTCTGTCTTTTTTGCATCAAAATAAGAAGAATTTCTGACTTATTACCCTGAAATAAGTGAAATTTCTGCAATTTTGCCCCAAAATAAAGGAAATTTCTGCAATTTTGCCCCAATGTAAAAGAAATTTCTGCAATTTTGCCCCAAAATAAGGGGAATTTCTGACTGTTTGCTCTCGAAAAAAGGAGATTCTCTGTGCTTTTGCCCCAAAATAAGGAGAATTTCTGATTTTTTGCCCGAAAATTATGAGAATTTCTGCAATTTTGCTTTAAAATACGGTTAATTTCTGCCTTTTAGCCCCAAAATAAAGAGAATTTCTGCATTTTCCCCCAATATTTGGGGAATTTCTGCATTTTATCTCTAAATTAGGGGAATTTCTGCATTTTACCTCAAAATAAGAAGAATTTCTGCCTTTTGCCCCAAAATATGGGGAATTTCTGCCTTTTTGCCCCAAAATAAGAAAAATTTTTGCTTTATTTCTCTGAAATAAGTGAAATTTCTGCAATTTTGCCCTAAAATAAGGGAAATTTCTGCAATTTTTTCCCCTAATAAAGGAAATTTCTCCAATTTTGTCCCAAAATAAGGGGAATTTCTCCATTTTTGCCCCAAAATAAAGGAAATTTCAGCCTTTTTACCTGAAAATTAGTGAAATTTCTGCAATTTTGCCCCAAATAAAGGAAATTACTGCAATTTTGCCCCAAAATAAGGGAAATTTCTGCCTTTTTGCCATGAAATATGTGAAATTTCTGCAACATTACCCCAAAATAAGGTGAATTTCTGCCTTTTTGCCCGAAAATAATGGGAATTTCTGCATTTTTGCCCCAAAATAAGAAAGATTTTTGCTTTATTTCTCTGAAATAAGTAAAATTTCTGCAATTTTGCCCTAAAATAAGGGAAATTTCTGCAATTTTTTCCCATAATAAAGGAAATTTCTGCAATTTTGCCTCGAAATAAGGGGAATTTCTCCTTTTTTGCCCCAAAATAAAGGAAATTTCAGCCTTTTTACCTGAAAATAAGTGAAATTTCTGCAATTTTGCCCTAAATAAGTGAAATTTCTGCAATTTTGCCTCAAAATAAGGTAAATTCCTGCAATTTTGACGCAAAATAAAGTAAATTTCTTGAATTTTGCCACAAAATAAGGGGAATTTCTGATTTTTGCCCCAAAATAAAGGGAATTTCTGCCTTTTGCCCCAAAATTAGGGGAATTTCTGTGATTTTGCTCCAAAATACGGGGAATTTCTGCCTTTTTGCCCGATAATAATGGGAATGCATACCTTTTTGCCATAAAAAGGGAAATTTCTTTCTTTTTGCTCCAAAATAAGGGGAATTTCTTCATTTTTGCCTCTAAATAAGTAGAATTTCTGTCTTTTTCCCCCAAAACAAAGGGAATTTCTGTCTTTTTGCATCAAAATAAGGAGAATGTCTGACTTATTACCCTGAAATAAGTGAAATTTCTGCAATTTTGCCCCAAAATAAGGGAAATTTCTGCAATTTTGCCCCAATGTAAAAGAAATTTCTGCAATTTTGCCCCAAAATAAGGGGAATTTCTGACTGTTTGCTCTCGAAAAAAGGAGATTTTTCTGTCTTTTTGCCCCAAAATAAGGAGAATTTCTGCTTTTGCCCGACAATTATGAGAATTTCTGCAATTTTGTTTTAAAATACGGTTAATTTCTGCCTTTTAGCCACAAAATAAAGGGAATTTCTGCATTTTCCCCCAATATTTGGGGTTTTTCTGCATTTTACCTCTAAATAATGGGAATTTCTGCATTTTACCACAAAATAAGAAGAATTCCTGCCTTTTGCCCCAAAATATGGGGATTTTCTGCATTTTTGTTCTAAAATAAGGAAAATTTCTTCAATTTTGTACCATAATAAAAGAAATTTCTGCTTTTTGCCCCAAAATAGGGGGAATTTCTGAATTTTGCCCTGAAATAAATGAAATTTCTGCAATTTTGCCGCAAAATAAGAGAAATTTCTCCCTTGTTGCCATGAAATATGTGAAATTTCTGCCATTTTACCCCAAAATAGGGGTAATTTTTGCCTTTTTGCGCCAAAATAATGGGGATTTCTGCCTTTTTGCCCCAAAATAAGAAAAATTTTTGCTTTATTTCTCTGAAATAAGTGAAATTTCTGCAATTTTGCCCTAAAATAAGGGAAATTTCTGCAATTTTTTCCCATAATAAAGGAAATTTCTGCAATTTTGCCCCAAAATAAGGGGAATTTCTTCTTTTTTGCCCCAAAATAAAGGAAATTTCAGCCTTTTTACCTGAAAATAAGTAAATTTCTGCAATTTTACCCCAAATAAGGGAAATTTCTGCAATTTTGCCCCAAAATAAGGTAAATTCCTGCAATTTTGCCCCAAAATAAAGGAAAAATCTTGAATTTTGCCTCAAAATAAGGGGAATTTCTGATTTTTGCCCCAAAATAAAGGGAATTTCTGCCTTTTGCCCCAAAATTAGGGGAATTTCTACAATTTTGCTCCAAAATACGGGGAATTTCTGCCTTTTTGCTGGAAAATAATGGGAATGCATACCTTTTTGCCATAAAAATGGAAATTTCTTCATTTTTGCTCCAAAATAAGGGGAATTTCTGCCTTTTTGCCTCTAAATAAGTGGAATTTCTGTCTTTTTCCCCCAAAACAAACGGAATTTCTGTCTTTTTTGCATCAAAATAAGAAGAATTTCTGACTTATTACCCTGAAATAAGTGAAATTTCTGCAATTTTGCCCCAAAATAAAGGAAATTTCTGCAATTTTGCCCCAATGTAAAAGAAATTTCTGCAATTTTGCCCCAAAATAAGGGGAATTTCTGACTGTTTGCTCTCGAAAAAAGGAGATTCTCTGTCCTTTTGCCCCAAAATAAGGAGAATTTCTGATTTTTTGCCCGAAAATTATGAGAATTTCTGCAATTTTGCTTTAAAATACGGTTAATTTCTGCCTTTTAGCCCCAAAATAAAGAGAATTTCTGCATTTTCCCCCAATATTTGGGGAATTTCTGCATTTTATCTCTAAATTAGGGGAATTTCTGCATTTTACCTCAAAATAAGAAGAATTTCTGCCTTTTGCCCCAAAATATGGGGAATTTCTGCCTTTTTGCCCCAAAATAAGAAAAATTTTTGCTTTATTTCTCTGAAATAAGTGAAATTTCTGCAATTTTGCCCTAAAATAAGGGAAATTTCTGCAATTTTTTCCCCTAATAAAGGAAATTTCTGCAATTTTGTCCCAAAATAAGGGGAATTTCTCCATTTTTGCCCCAAAATAAAGGAAATTTCAGCCTTTTTACCTGAAAATTAGTGAAATTTCTGCAATTTTGCCCCAAATAAAGGAAATTACTGCAATTTTGCCCCAAAATAAGGGAAATTTCTGCCTTTTTGCCATGAAATATGTGAAATTTCTGCAACATTACCCCAAAATAAGGTGAATTTCTGCCTTTTTGCCCGAAAATAATGGGAATTTCTGCATTTTTGCCCCAAAATAAGAAAGATTTTTGATTTATTTCTCTGAAATAAGTAAAATTTCTGCAATTTTGCCCTAAAATAAGGGAAATTTCTGCAATTTTTTCCCATAATAAAGGAAATTTCTGCAATTTTGCCTCGAAATAAGGGGAATTTCTCCTTTTTTGCCCCAAAATAAAGGAAATTTCAGCCTTTTTACCTGAAAATAAGTGAAATTTCTGCAATTTTGCCCTAAATAAGTGAAATTTCTGCAATTTTGCCTCAAAATAAGGTAAATTCCTGCAATTTTGACGCAAAATAAAGTAAATTTCTTGAATTTTGCCACAAAATAAGGGGAATTTCTGATTTTTGCCCCAAAATAAAGGGAATTTCTGCCTTTTGCCGCAAAATTAGGGGAATTTCTGTGATTTTGCTCCAAAATACGGGGAATTTCTGCCTTTTTGCCCGATAATAATGGGAATGCATACCTTTTTGCCATAAAAAGGGAAATTTCTTCCTTTTTGCTCCAAAATAAGGGGAATTTCTTCATTTTTGCCTCTAAATAAGTAGAATTTCTGTCTTTTTCCCCCAAAACAAAGGGAATTTCTGTCTTTTTTGCATCAAAATAAGGAGAATGTCTGACTTATTACCCTGAAATAAGTGAAATTTCTGCAATTTTGCCCCAAAATAAGGGAAATTTCTGCAATTTTGCCCCAATGTAAAAGAAATTTCTGCAATTTTGCCCCAAAATAAAGGGAATTTCTGACTGTTTGCTCTCGAAAAAAGGAGATTTTTCTGTCTTTTTGCCCCAAAATAAGGAGAATTTCTGCTTTTGCCCGACAATTATGAGAATTTCTGCAATTTTGTTTTAAAATACGGTTAATTTCTGCCTTTTAGCCACAAAATAAAGGGAATTTCTGCATTTTCCCCCAATATTTGGGGTATTTCTGCATTTTACCTCTAAATAATGGGAATTTCTGCATTTTACCACAAAATAAGAAGAATTCCTGCCTTTTGCCCCAAAATATGGGGATTTTCTGCATTTTTGTTCTAAAATAAGGAAAATTTCTTCAATTTTGTACCATAATAAAAGAAATTTCTGCTTTTTGCCCCAAAATAAGGGGAATTTCTGAATTTTGCCCTGAAATAAATGAAATTTCTGCAATTTTGCCGCAAAATAAGAGAAATTTCTCCCTTGTTGCCATGAAATATGTGAAATTTCTGCCATTTTACCCCAAAATAGGGGTAATTTTTGCGTTTTTGCGCCAAAATAATGGGGATTTCTGCCTTTTTGCCCCAAAATAAGAAAAATTTTTGCTTTATTTCTCTGAAATAAGTGAAATTTCTGCAATTTTGCCCTAAAATAAGGGAAATTTCTGCAATTTTTTCCCATAATAAAGGAAATTTCTGCAATTTTGCCCCAAAATAAGGGGAATTTCTTCTTTTTTGCCCCAAAATAAAGGAAATTTCAGCCTTTTTACCTGAAAATAAGTAAATTTCTGCAATTTTACCCCAAATAAGGGAAATTTCTGCAATTTTGCCCCAAAATAAGGTAAATTCCTGCAATTTTGCCCCAAAATAAAGGAAAAATCTTGAATTTTGCCCCAAAATAAGGGGAATTTCTGATTTTTGCCCCAAAATAAAGGGAATTTCTGCCTTTTGCCCCAAAATTAGGGGAATTTCTACAATTTTGCTCCAAAATACGGGGAATTTCTGCCTTTTTGCTGGAAAATAATGGGAATGCATACCTTTTTGCCATAAAAATGGAAATTTCTTCATTTTTGCTCCAAAATAAGGGGAATTTCTGCCTTTTTGCCTCTAAATAAGTGGAATTTCTGTCTTTTTCCCCCAAAACAAACGGAATTTCTGTCTTTTTTGCATCAAAATAAGAAGAATTTCTGACTTATTACCCTGAAATAAGTGAAATTTCTGCAATTTTGCCCCAAAATAAAGGAAATTTCTGCAATTTTGCCCCAATGTAAAAGAAATTTCTGCAATTTTGCCCCAAAATAAGGGGAATTTCTGACTGTTTGCTCTCGAAAAAAGGAGATTCTCTGTACTTTTGCCCCAAAATAAGGAGAAAATCTGATTTTTTGCCCGAAAATTATGAGAATTTCTGCAATTTTGCTTTAAAATACGGTTAATTTCTGCCTTTTAGCCCCAAAATAAAGAGAATTTCTGCATTTTCCCCCAATATTTGGGGAATTTCTGCATTTTATCTCTAAATAAGGGGAATTTCTGTATTTTACCTCAAAATAAGAATTTTTGCCTTTTGCCCCAAAATATGGGGAATTTCTGCCTTTTTGCCCCAAAATAAGAAAAATTTTTGCTTTATTTCTCTGAAATAAGTGAAATTTCTGCAATTTTGCCCTAAAATAAGGGAAATTTCTGCAATTTTTTCCCCTAATAAAGGAAATTTCTGCAATTTTGTCCCAAAATAAGGGGAATTTCTCCTTTTTTGCCCCAAAATAAAGGAAATTTCAGCCTTTTTACCTGAAAATTAGTGAAATTTCTGCAATTTTGCCCCAAATAAAGGAAATTACTGCAATTTTGCCCCAAAATAAGGTAAATTCCTGTAATTTTGCCCCAAAATAAAGGAAATTTCTTGAATTTTGCCCCAAAATAAGGGGAATTTCTGATTTTTGCCCCAAAATAAAGGGAATTTCTGTCTTTTGCCCAAAATTAGGGGAATTTCTGCATTTTGATCCAAAATACGGGGAATTTCTGCCTTTTTGCCTGAAAATAATGGGAATGCATACCTTTTTGCCACAAAAAGGGAAATTTCTTCATTTTTGCTCCAAAATAAGGGGAATTTCTGCCTTTTTGCCTCTAAATAAGTGGAATTTCTGTCTTTTTCCCCCAAAACAAAGGGAATTTCTGTCTTTTTTGCATCAAAATAAGGAGAATTTCTGACTTATTACCCTGAAATGAGTGAAATTTCTGCAATTTTGCCCCAAAATAAGGGAAATTTCTGCAATTTTTCCCCAATGTAAAAGAAATTTCTGCAATTTTGCCCCAAAATAAGGGGAATTTCTGAGTGTTTGCTCTCGAAAAAAGGAAATTTTCTGTCTTTTTGCCCCAAAATAAGGAGAATTTCTGCTTTTTTGCCCGAAAATTATGAGAATTTCTGCAATTTTGCTTTAAAATACGGTTAATTTCTGCCTTTTAGCCCAAAAATGAAGGGAATTTCTGCATTTTCCCCCAATATTTGGGGAATTTCTGCATTTTACCTCTAAATAAGGGGAATTTCTGCATTTTACCTCAAAATAAGAAGAATTTCTACCTTTTGCCCCAAAATATGAGGAATTTCTGCCTTTTTGTTCCAAAATAAAGAATATTTCTACAATTTTATACCATAATAAAAGAAATTTCTGCTTTTTGCCCCAAAATAAGGGGAATTTCTGAATTTTTGCCCTGAAATAAATGAAATTTCTGCAATTTTGCCCCAAAATAAGGGAAATTTCTGCCTTTTTGCCATGAAATATGTGAAATTTCTGCAACTTTACCCCAAAATAAGGTGAATTTCTGCCTTTTTGCCCGAAAATAATGGGAATTTCTGCAATTTTGCCCTAAAATAAGGGAAATTTCTGCAATTTTTTCCCCTAATAAAGGAAATTTCTGCAATTTTGTCCCAAAATAAGGGGAATTTCTCCATTTTTGCCCCAAAATAAAGGAAATTTCAGCCTTTTTACCTGAAAATTAGTGAAATTTCTGCAATTTTGCCCCAAATAAAGGAAATTACTGCAATTTTGCCCCAAAATAAGGGAAATTTCTGCCTTTTTGCCATGAAATATGTGAAATTTCTGCAACATTACCCCAAAATAAGGTGAATTTCTGCCTTTTTGCCCGAAAATAATGGGAATTTCTGCATTTTTGCCCCAAAATAAGAAAGATTTTTGCTTTATTTCTCTGAAATAAGTAAAATTTCTGCAATTTTGCCCTAAAATAAGGGAAATTTCTGCAATTTTTTCCCATAATAAAGGAAATTTCTGCAATTTTGCCTCGAAATAAGGGGAATTTCTCCTTTTTTGCCCCAAAATAAAGGAAATTTCAGCCTTTTTACCTGAAAATAAGTGAAATTTCTGCAATTTTGCCCTAAATAAGTGAAATTTCTGCAATTTTGCCTCAAAATAAGGTAAATTCCTGCAATTTTGACGCAAAATAAAGTAAATTTCTTGAATTTTGCCACAAAATAAGGGGAATTTCTGATTTTTGCCCCAAAATAAAGGGAATTTCTGCCTTTTGCCCCAAAATTAGGGGAATTTCTGTGATTTTGCTCCAAAATACGGGGAATTTCTGCCTTTTTGCCCGATAATAATGGGAATGCATACCTTTTTGCCATAAAAAGGGAAATTTCTTCCTTTTTGCTCCAAAATAAGGGGAATTTCTTCATTTTTGCCTCTAAATAAGTAGAATTTCTGTCTTTTTCCCCCAAAACAAAGGGAATTTCTGTCTTTTTTGCATCAAAATAAGGAGAATGTCTGACTTATTACCCTGAAATAAGTGAAATTTCTGCAATTTTGCCCCAAAATAAGGGAAATTTCTGCAATTTTGCCCCAATGTAAAAGAAATTTCTGCAATTTTGCCCCAAAATAAAGGGAATTTCTGACTGTTTGCTCTCGAAAAAAGGAGATTTTTCTGTCTTTTTGCCCCAAAATAAGGAGAATTTCTGCATTTGCCCGACAATTATAAGAATTTCTGCAATTTTGTTTTAAAATACGGTTAATTTCTGCCTTTTAGCCACAAAATAAAGGGAATTTCTGCATTTTCCCCCAATATTTGGGGTTTTTCTGCATTTTACCTCTAAATAATGGGAATTTCTGCATTTTACCACAAAATAAGAAGAATTCCTGCCTTTTGCCCCAAAATATGGGGATTTTCTGCATTTTTGTTCTAAAATAAGGAAAATTTCTTCAATTTTGTACCATAATAAAAGAAATTTCTGCTTTTTGCCCCAAAATAAGGGGAATTTCTGAATTTTGCCCTGAAATAAATGAAATTTCTGCAATTTTGCCGCAAAATAAGAGAAATTTCTCCCTTGTTGCCATGAAATATGTGAAATTTCTGCCATTTTACCCCAAAATAGGGGTAATTTTTGCCTTTTTGCGCCAAAATAATGGGGATTTCTGACTTTTTGCCCCAAAATAAGAAAAATTTTTGCTTTATTTCTCTGAAATAAGTGAAATTTCTGCAATTTTGCCCTAAAATAAGGGAAATTTCTGCAATTTTTTCCCATAATAAAGGAAATTTCTGCAATTTTGCCCCAAAATAAGGGGAATTTCTTCTTTTTTGCCCCAAAATAAAGGAAATTTCAGCCTTTTTACCTGAAAATAAGTAAATTTCTGCAATTTTACCCCAAATAAGGGAAATTTCTGCAATTTTGCCCCAAAATAAGGTAAATTCCTGCAATTTTGCCCCAAAATAAAGGAAAAATCTTGAATTTTGCCCCAAAATAAGGGGAATTTCTGATTTTTGCCCCAAAATAAAGGGAATTTCTGCCTTTTGCCTTAAAATTAGGGGAATTTCTACAATTTTGCTCCAAAATACGGGGAATTTCTGCCTTTTTGCTGGAAAATAATGGGAATGCATACCTTTTTGCCATAAAAACGGAAATTTCTTCATTTTTGCTCCAAAATAAGGGGAATTTCTGCCTTTTTGCCTCTAAATAAGTGGAATTTCTGTCTTTTTCCCCCAAAACAAACGGAATTTCTGTCTTTTTTGCATCAAAAAAAGAAGAATTTCTGACTTATTTCCCTGAAATAAGTGAAATTTCTGCAATTTTGCCCCAAAATAAAGGAAATTTCTGCAATTTTGCCCCAATGTAAAAGAAATTTCTGCAATTTTGCTCCAAAATAAAAGGAATTTCTGACTGTTTGCTCTCGAAAAAAGGAGATTTTCTGTCCTTTTGCCCCAAAATAAGGAGAATTTCTGCTTTTTTGCCCGAAAATTATGAGAATTTCTGCAATTTTGCTTTAAAATACGGTTAATTTCTGCCTTTTAGCCCCAAAATAAAGAGAATTTCTGCATTTTCCCCCAATATTTGGGGAATTTCTGCATTTTATCTCTAAATAAGGGGAATTTCTGCATTTTACCTCAAAATAAGAAGAATTTCTGCCTTTTGCCCCAAAATATGGGGAATTTCTGCCTTTTTGCCCTAAAATAAGAAAAATTTTTGCTTTATTTCTCTGAAATAAGTGAAATTTCTGCAATTTTGCCCTAAAATAAGGGAAATTTCTGCAATTTTTTCCCCTAATAAAGGAAATTTCTGCAATTTTGTCCCAAAATAAGGGGAATTTCTCCTTTTTTGCCCCAAAATAAAGGAAATTTCAGCCTTTTTACCTGAAAATTAGTGAAATTTCTGCAATTTTGCCCCAAATAAAGGAAATTACTGCAATTTAGCCCCAAAATAAGGTAAATTCCTGTAATTTTGCCCCAAAATAAAGGAAATTTCTTGAATTTTGCCCCAAAATAAGGGGAATTTCTGATTTTTGCCCCAAAATAAAGGGAATTTCTGTCTTTTGCCCAAAATTAGGGGAATTTCTGCATTTTGATCCAAAATACGGGGAATTTCTGCCTTTTTGCCTGAAAATAATGGGAATGCATACCTTTTAGCCACAAAAAGGGAAATTTCTTCATTTTTGCTCCAAAATAAGGGGAATTTCTGCCTTTTTGCCTCTAAATAAGTGGAATTTCTGTCTTTTTCCCCCAAAACAAAGGGAATTTCTGTCTTTTTTGCATCAAAATAAGGAGAATTTCTGACTTATTACCCTGAAATGAGTGAAATTTCTGCAATTTTGCCCCAAAATAAGGGAAATTTCTGCAATTTTTCCCCAATGTAAAAGAAATTTCTGCAATTTTGCCCCAAAATAAGGGGAATTTCTGAGTGTTTGCTCTCGAAAAAAGGAAATTTTCTGTCTTTTTGCCCCAAAATAAGGAGAATTTCTGCTTTTTTGCCCGAAAATTATGAGAATTTCTGCAATTTTGCTTTAAAATACGGTTAATTTCTGCCTTTTAGCCCAAAAATGAAGGGAATTTCTGCATTTTCCCCCAATATTTGGGGAATTTCTGCATTTTACCTCTAAATAAGGGGAATTTCTGCATTTTACCTCAAAATAAGAAGAATTTCTGCCTTTTGCCCCAAAATATGAGGAATTTCTGCCTTTTTGTTCCAAAATAAAGAATATTTCTACAATTTTATACCATAATAAAAGAAATTTCTGCTTTTTGCCCCAAAATAAGGGGAATTTCTGAATTTTTGCCCTGAAATAAATAAAATTTCTGCAATTTTGCCCCAAAATAAGGGAAATTTCTGCCTTTTTGCCATGAAATATGTGAAATTTCTGCAACTTTACCCCAAAATAAGGTGAATTTCTGCCTTTTTGCCCGAAAATAATGGGAATTTCTGCATTTTTGCCCCAAAATAAGAAAGATTTTTGCTTTATTTCTCTGAAATAAGTAAAATTTCTGCAATTTTGCCCTAAAATAAGGGAAATTTCTGCAATTTTTTCCCATAATAAAGGAAATTTCTGCAATTTTGCCTCGAAATAAAGGGAATTTCTCCTTTTTTGCCCCAAAATAAAGGAAATTTCAGCCTTTTTACCTGAAAATAAGTGAAATTTCTGCAATTTTGCCCCAAATAAGTGAAATTTCTGCAATTTTGCCTCAAAATAAGGTAAATTCCTGCAATTTTGACGCAAAATAAAGTAAATTTCTTGAATTTTGCCCCAAAATAAGGGGAATTTCTGATTTTTGCCCCAAAATAAAGGGAATTTCTGCCTTTTGCCCCAAAATTAGGGGAATTTCTGTGATTTTGCTCCAAAATACGGGGAATTTCTGCCTTTTTGCCTGATAATAATGGGAATGCATACCTTTTTGCCATAAAAAGGGAAATTTCTTCCTTTTTGCTCCAAAATAAGGGGAATTTCTTCATTTTTGCCTCTAAATAAGTAGAATTTCTGTCTTTTTCCCCCAAAACAAAGGGAATTTCTGTCTTTTTTGCATCAAAATAAGGAGAATGTCTGACTTATTACCCTGAAATAAGTGAAATTTCTGCAATTTTGCCCAAAAATAAGGGAAATTTCTGCAATTTTGCCCCAATGTAAAAGAAATTTCTGCAATTTTGCCCCAAAATAAGGGGAATTTCTGACTGTTTGCTCTCGAAAAAAGGAGATTTTCTGTCTTTTTGCCCCAAAATAAGGAGAATTTCTGCTTTTGCCCGACAATTATGAGAATTTCTGCAATTTTGTTTTAAAATACGGTTAATTTCTGCCTTTTAGCCACAAAATAAAGGGAATTTCTGCATTTTCCCCCAATATTTGGGGTATTTCTGCATTTTACCTCTAAATAATGGGAAATTCTGCATTTTACCACAAAATAAGAAGAATTCCTTCCTTTTGCCCCAAAATATGGGGATTTTCTGCATTTTTGTTCTAAAATAAGGAAAATTTCTTCAATTTTGTACCATAATAAAAGAAATTTCTGCTTTTTGCCCCAAAATAAGGGGAATTTCTGAATTTTGCCCTGAAATAAATGAAATTTCTGCAATTTTGCCGCAAAATAAGAGAAATTTCTCCCTTGTTGCCATGAAATATGTGAAATTTCTGCCATTTTACCCCAAAATAGGGGTATTTTTTGCGTTTTTGCGCCAAAATAATGGGGATTTCTGCCTTTTTGCCCCAAAATAAGAAAAATTTTTGCTTTATTTCTCTGAAATAAGTGAAATTTCTGCAATTTTGCCCTAAAATAAGGGAAATTTCTGCAATTTTTTCCCATAATAAAGGAAATTTCTGCAATTTTGCCCCAAAATAAGGGGAATTTCTTCTTTTTTGCCCCAAAATAAAGGAAATTTCAGCCTTTTTACCTGAAAATAAGTAAATTTCTGCAATTTTACCCCAAATAAGGGAAATTTCTGCAATTTTGCCCCAAAATAAGGTAAATTCCTGCAATTTTGCCCCAAAATAAAGGAAAAATCTTGAATTTTGCCCCAAAATAAGGGGAATTTCTGATTTTTGCCCCAAAATAAAGGGAATTTCTGCCTTTTGCCCCAAAATTAGGGGAATTTCTACAATTTTGCTCCAAAATACGGGGAATTTCTGCCTTTTTGCTGGAAAATAATGGGAATGCATACCTTTTTGCCATAAAAATGGAAATTTCTTCATTTTTGCTCCAAAATAAGGGGAATTTCTGCCTTTTTGCCTCTAAATAAGTGGAATTTCTGTCTTTTTCCCCCAAAACAAACGGAATTTCTGTCTTTTTTGCATCAAAATAAGAAGAATTTCTGACTTATTACCCTGAAATAAGTGAAATTTCTGCAATTTTGCCCCAAAATAAAGGAAATTTCTGCAATTTTGCCCCAATGTAAAAGAAATTTCTGCAATTTTGCCCCAAAATAAGGGGAATTTCTGACTGTTTGCTCTCGAAAAAAGGAGATTCTCTGTCCTTTTGCCCCAAAATAAGGAGAATTTCTGATTTTTTGCCCGAAAATTATGAGAATTTCTGCAATTTTGCTTTAAAATACGGTTAATTTCTGCCTTTTAGCCCCAAAATAAAGAGAATTTCTGCATTTTCCCCCAATATTTGGGGAATTTCTGCATTTTATCTCTAAATAAGGGGAATTTCTGCATTTTACCTCAAAATAAGAAGAATTTCTGCCTTTTGCCCCAAAATATGGGGAATTTCTGCCTTTTTGCCCCAAAATAAGAAAAATTTTTGCTTTATTTCTCTGAAATAAGTGAAATTTCTGCAATTTTGCCCTAAAATAAGGGAAATTTCTGCAATTTTTTCCCCTAATAAAGGAAATTTCTGCAATTTTGTCCCAAAATAAGGGGAATTTCTCCTTTTTTGCCCCAAAATAAAGGAAATTTCAGCCTTTTTACCTGAAAATTAGTGAAATTTCTGCAATTTTGCCCCAAATAAAGGAAATTACTGCAATTTTGCCCCAAAATAAGGTAAATTCCTGCAATTTTGCCCCAAAATAAAGGAATAATCTTGAATTTTGCCCCAAAATAAGGGGAATTTCTGATTTTTGCCCCAAAATAAAGGGAATTTCTGCCTTTTGCCCCAAAATTAGGGGAATTTCTACAATTTTGCTCCAAAATACGGGGAATTTCTGCCTTTTTGCTGGAAAATAATGGGAATGCATACCTTTTTGCCATAAAAATGGAAATTTCTTCATTTTTGCTCCAAAATAAGGGGAATTTCTGCCTTTTTGCCTCTAAATAAGTGGAATTTCTGTCTTTTTCCCCCAAAACAAACGGAATTTCTGTCTTTTTTGCATCAAAATAAGAAGAATTTCTGACTTATTACCCTGAAATAAGTGAAATTTCTGCAATTTTGCCCCAAAATAAAGGAAATTTCTGCAATTTTGCCCCAATGTAAAAGAAATTTCTGCAATTTTGCCCCAAAATAAGGGGAATTTCTGACTGTTTGCTCTCGAAAAAAGGAGATTCTCTGTCCTTTTGCCCCAAAATAAGGAGAATTTCTGATTTTTTGCCCGAAAATTATGAGAATTTCTGCAATTTTGCTTTAAAATACGGTTAATTTCTGCCTTTTAGCCCCAAAATAAAGAGAATTTCTGCATTTTCCCCCAATATTTGGGGAATTTCTGCATTTTATCTCTAAATAAGGGGAATTTCTGCATTTTACCTCAAAATAAGAAGAATTTCTGCCTTTTGCCCCAAAATATGGGGAATTTCTGCCTTTTTGCCCCAAAATAAGAAAAATTTTTGCTTTATTTCTCTGAAATAAGTGAAATTTCTGCAATTTTGCCCTAAAATAAGGGAAATTTCTGCAATTTTTTCCCCTAATAAAGGAAATTTCTGCAATTTTGTCCCAAAATAAGGGGAATTTCTCCTTTTTTGCCCCAAAATAAAGGAAATTTCAGCCTTTTTACCTGAAAATTAGTGAAATTTCTGCAATTTTGCCCCAAATAAAGGAAATTACTGCAATTTTGCCCCAAAATAAGGTAAATTCCTGTAATTTTGCCCCAAAATAAAGGAAATTTCTTGAATTTTGCCCCAAAATAAGGGGAATTTCTGATTTTTGCCCCAAAATAAAGGGAATTTCTGTCTTTTGCCCAAAATTAGGGGAATTTCTGCATTTTGATCCAAAATACGGGGAATTTCTGCCTTTTTGCCTGAAAATAATGGGAATGCATACCTTTTTGCCACAAAAAGGGAAATTTCTTCATTTTTGCTCCAAAATAAGGGGAATTTCTGCCTTTTTGCCTCTAAATAAGTGGAATTTCTGTCTTTTTCCCCCAAAACAAAGGGAATTTCTGTCTTTTTTGCATCAAAATAAGGAGAATTTCTGACTTATTACCCTGAAATGAGTGAAATTTCTGCAATTTTGCCCCAAAATAAGGGAAATTTCTGCAATTTTTCCCCAATGTAAAAGAAATTTCTGCAATTTTGCCCCAAAATAAGGGGAATTTCTGAGTGTTTGCTCTCGAAAAAAGGAAATTTTCTGTCTTTTTGCCCCAAAATAAGGAGAATTTCTGCTTTTTTGCCCGAAAATTATGAGAATTTCTGCAATTTTGCTTTAAAATACGGTTAATTTCTGCCTTTTAGCCCAAAAATGAAGGGAATTTCTGCATTTTCCCCCAATATTTGGGGAATTTCTGCATTTTACCTCTAAATAAGGGGAATTTCTGCATTTTACCTCAAAATAAGAAGAATTTCTGCCTTTTGCCCCAAAATATGAGGAATTTCTGCCTTTTTGTTCCAAAATAAAGAATATTTCTACAATTTTATACCATAATAAAAGAAATTTCTGCTTTTTGCCCCAAAATAAGGGGAATTTCTGAATTTTTGCCCTGAAATAAATGAAATTTCTGCAATTTTGCCCCAAAATAAGGGAAATTTCTGCCTTTTTGCCATGAAATATGTGAAATTTCTGCAACTTTACCCCAAAATAAGGTGAATTTCTGCCTTTTTGCCCGAAAATAATGGGAATTTCTGCATTTTTGCCCCAAAATAAGAAAGATTTTTGCTTTATTTCTCTGAAATAAGTAAAATTTCTGCAATTTTGCCCTAAAATAAGGGAAATTTCTGCAATTTTTTCCCATAATAAAGGAAATTTCTGCAATTTTGCCTCGAAATAAGGGGAATTTCTCCTTTTTTGCCCCAAAATAAAGGAAATTTCAGCCTTTTTACCTGAAAATAAGTGAAATTTCTGCAATTTTGCCCCAAATAAGTGAAATTTCTGCAATTTTGCCTCAAAATAAGGTAAATTCCTGCAATTTTGACGCAAAATAAAGGAAATTTCTTGAATTTTGCCCCAAAATAAGGGGAATTTCTGATTTTTGCCCCAAAATAAAGGGAATTTCTGCCTTTTGCCCCAAAATTAGGGGAATTTCTGTAATTTTGCTCCAAAATACGGGGAATTTCTGCCTTTTTGCCCGATAATAATGGGAATGCATACCTTTTTGCCATAAAAAGGGAAATTTCTTCCTTTTTGCTCCAAAATAAGGGGAATTTCTTCATTTTTGCCTCTAAATAAGTAGAATTTCTGTCTTTTTCCCCCAAAACAAAGGGAATTTCTGTCTTTTTTGCATCAAAATAAGGAGAATGTCTGACTTATTACCCTGAAATAAGTGAAATTTCTGCAATTTTGCCCCAAAATAAGGGAAATTTCTGCAATTTTGCCCCAATGTAAAAGAAATTTCTGCAATTTTGCCCCAAAATAAGGGGAATTTCTGACTATTTGCTCTCGAAAAAAGGAGATTCTCTGTCCTTTTGCCCCAAAATAAGGAGAATTTCTGATTTTTTGCCCGAAAATTATGAGAATTTCTGCAATTTTGCTTTAAAATACGGTTAATTTCTGCCTTTTAGCCCCAAAATAAAGAGAATTTCTGCATTTTCCCCCAATATTTGGGGAATTTCTGCATTTTATCTCTAAATAAGGGGAATTTCTGCATTTTACCTCAAAATAAGAAGAATTTCTGCCTTTTGCCCCAAAATATGGGGAATTTCTGCCTTTTTGCCCCAAAATAAGAAAAATTTTTGCTTTATTTCTCTGAAATAAGTGAAATTTCTGCAATTTTGCCCTAAAATAAGGGAAATTTCTGCAATTTTTTCCCCTAATAAAGGAAATTTCTGCAATTTTGTCCCAAAATAAGGGGAATTTCTCCTTTTTTGCCCCAAAATAAAGGAAATTTCAGCCTTTTTACCTGAAAATTAGTGAAATTTCTGCAATTTTGCCCCAAATAAAGGAAATTACTGCAATTTTGCCCCAAAATAAGGTAAATTCCTGTAATTTTGCCCCAAAATAAAGGAAATTTCTTGAATTTTGCCCCAAAATAAGGGGAATTTCTGATTTTTGCCCCAAAATAAAGGGAATTTCTGTCTTTTGCCCAAAATTAGGGGAATTTCTGCATTTTGATCCAAAATACGGGGAATTTCTGCCTTTTTGCCTGAAAATAATGGGAATGCATACCTTTTTGCCACAAAAAGGGAAATTTCTTCATTTTTGCTCCAAAATAAGGGGAATTTCTGCCTTTTTGCCTCTAAATAAGTGGAATTTCTGTCTTTTTCCCCCAAAACAAAGGGAATTTCTGTCTTTTTTGCATCAAAATAAGGAGAATTTCTGACTTATTACCCTGAAATGAGTGAAATTTCTGCAATTTTGCCCCAAAATAAGGGAAATTTCTGCAATTTTTCCCCAATGTAAAAGAAATTTCTGCAATTTTGCCCCAAAATAAGGGGAATTTCTGAGTGTTTGCTCTCGAAAAAAGGAAATTTTCTGTCTTTTTGCCCCAAAATAAGGAGAATTTCTGCTTTTTTGCCCGAAAATTATGAGAATTTCTGCAATTTTGCTTTAAAATACGGTTAATTTCTGCCTTTTAGCCCAAAAATGAAGGGAATTTCTGCATTTTCCCCCAATATTTGGGGAATTTCTGCATTTTACCTCTAAATAAGGGGAATTTCTGCATTTTACCTCAAAATAAGAAGAATTTCTGCCTTTTGCCCCAAAATATGAGGAATTTCTGCCTTTTTGTTCCAAAATAAAGAATATTTCTACAATTTTATACCATAATAAAAGAAATTTCTGCTTTTTGCCCCAAAATAAGGGGAATTTCTGAATTTTTGCCCTGAAATAAATGAAATTTCTGCAATTTTGCCCCAAAATAAGGGAAATTTCTGCCTTTTTGCCATGAAATATGTGAAAATTCTGCAACTTTACCCCAAAATAAGGTGAATTTCTGCCTTTTTGCCCGAAAATAATGGGAATTTCTGCATTTTTGCCCCAAAATAAGAAAGATTTTTGCTTTATTTCTCTGAAATAAGTAAAATTTCTGCAATTTTGCCCTAAAATAAGGGAAATTTCTGCAATTTTTTCCCATTATAAAGGAAATTTCTGCAATTTTGCCTCGAAATAAGGGGAATTTCTCCTTTTTTGCCCCAAAATAAAGGAAATTTCAGCCTTTTTACCTGAAAATAAGTGAAATTTCTGCAATTTTGCCCTAAATAAGTGAAATTTCTGCAATTTTGCCTCAAAATAAGGTAAATTCCTGCAATTTTGACGCAAAATAAAGTAAATTTCTTGAATTTTGCCACAAAATAAGGGGAATTTCTGATTTTTGCCCCAAAATAAAGGGAATTTCTGCCTTTTGCCCCAAAATTAGGGGAATTTCTGTGATTTTGCTCCAAAATACGGGGAATTTCTGCCTTTTTGCCCGATAATAATGGGAATGCATACCTTTTTGCCATAAAAAGGGAAATTTCTTTCTTTTTGCTCCAAAATAAGGGGAATTTCTTCATTTTTGCCTCTAAATAAGTAGAATTTCTGTCTTTTCCCCCCAAAACAAAGGGAATTTCTGTCTTTTTGCATCAAAATAAGGAGAATGTCTGACTTATTACCCTGAAATAAGTGAAATTTCTGCAATTTTGCCCCAAAATAAGGGAAATTTCTGCAATTTTGCCCCAATGTAAAAGAAATTTCTGCAATTTTGCCCCAAAATAAGGGGAATTTCTGACTGTTTGCTCTCGAAAAAAGGAGATTTTTCTGTCTTTTTGCCCCAAAATAAGGAGAATTTCTGCTTTTGCCCGACAATTATGAGAATTTCTGCAATTTTGTTTTAAAATACGGTTAATTTCTGCCTTTTAGCCACAAAATAAAGGGAATTTCTGCATTTTCCCCCAATATTTGGGGTTTTTCTGCATTTTACCTCTAAATAATGGGAATTTCTGCATTTTACCACAAAATAAGAAGAATTCCTGCCTTTTGCCCCAAAATATGGGGATTTTCTGCATTTTTGTTCTAAAATAAGGAAAATTTCTTCAATTTTGTACCATAATAAAAGAAATTTCTGCTTTTTGCCCCAAAATAAGGGGAATTTCTGAATTTTGCCCTGAAATAAATGAAATTTCTGCAATTTTGCCGCAAAATAAGAGAAATTTCTCCCTTGTTGCCATGAAATATGTGAAATTTCTGCCATTTTACCCCAAAATAGGGGTAATTTTTGCGTTTTTGCGCCAAAATAATGGGGATTTCTGCCTTTTTGCCCCAAAATAAGAAAAATTTTTGCTTTATTTCTCTGAAATAAGTGAAATTTCTGCAATTTTGCCCTAAAATAAGGGAAATTTCTGCAATTTTTTCCCATAATAAAGGAAATTTCTGCAATTTTGCCCCAAAATAAGGGGAATTTCTTCTTTTTTGCCCCAAAATAAAGGAAATTTCAGCCTTTTTACCTGAAAATAAGTAAATTTCTGCAATTTTACCCCAAATAAGGGAAATTTCTGCAATTTTGCCCCAAAATAAGGTAAATTCCTGCAATTTTGCCCCAAAATAAAGGAAAAATCTTGAATTTTGCCCCAAAATAAGGGGAATTTCTGATTTTTGCCCCAAAATAAAGGGAATTTCTGCCTTTTGCCCCAAAATTAGGGGAATTTCTACAATTTTGCTCCAAAATACGGGGAATTTCTGCCTTTTTGCTGGAAAATAATGGGAATGCATACCTTTTTGCCATAAAAATGGAAATTTCTTCATTTTTGCTCCAAAATAAGGGGAATTTCTGCCTTTTTGCCTCTAAATAAGTGGAATTTCTGTCTTTTTCCCCCAAAACAAACAGAATTTCTGTCTTTTTTGCATCAAAATAAGAAGAATTTCTGACTTATTACCCTGAAATAAGTGAAATTTCTGCAATTTTGCCCCAAAATAAAGGAAATTTCTGCAATTTTGCCCCAATGTAAAAGAAATTTCTGCAATTTTGCCCCAAAATAAGGGGAATTTCTGACTGTTTGCTCTCGAAAAAAGGAGATTCTCTGTCCTTTTGCCCCAAAATAAGGAGAATTTCTGATTTTTTGCCCGAAAATTATGAGAATTTCTGCAATTTTGCTTTAAAATACGGTTAATTTCTGCCTTTTAGCCCCAAAATAAAGAGAATTTCTGCATTTTCCCCCAATATTTGGGGAATTTCTGCATTTTATCTCTAAATAAGGGGAATTTCTGCATTTTACCTCAAAATAAGAAGAATTTCTGCCTTTTGCCCCAAAATATGGGGAATTTCTGCCTTTTTGCCCCAAAATAAGAAAAATTTTTGCTTTATTTCTCTGAAATAAGTGAAATTTCTGCAATTTTGCCCTAAAATAAGGGAAATTTCTGCAATTTTTTCCCCTAATAAAGGAAATTTCTGCAATTTTGTCCCAAAATAAGGGGAATTTCTCCATTTTTGCCCCAAAATAAAGGAAATTTCAGCCTTTTTACCTGAAAATTAGTGAAATTTCTGCAATTTTGCCCCAAATAAAGGAAATTACTGCAATTTTGCCCCAAAATAAAGGAAATTTCTGCAATTTTGCCCCAATGTAAAAGAAATTTCTGCAATTCTGCCCCAAAATAAGGGGAATTTCTGACTGTTTGCTCTCGAAAAAAGGAGATTCTCTGTCCTTTTGCCCCAAAATAAGGAGAATTTCTGATTTTTTGCCCGAAAATTATGAGAATTTCTGCAATTTTGCTTTAAAATACGGTTAATTTCTGCCTTTTAGCCCCAAAATAAAGAGAATTTCTGCATTTTCCCCCAATATTTGGGGAATTTCTGCATTTTATCTCTAAATAAGGGGAATTTCTGCATTTTACCTCAAAATAAGAAGAATTTCTGCCTTTTTCCCCAAAATATGGGGAATTTCTGCCTTTTTGCCCCAAAATAAGAAAAATTTTTGCTTTATTTCTCTGAAATAAGTGAAATTTCTGCAATTTTGCCCTAAAATAAGGGAAATTTCTGCAATTTTTTCCCCTAATAAAGGAAATTTCTGCAATTTTGTCCCAAAATAAGGGGAATTTCTCCATTTTTGCCCCAAAATAAAGGAAATTTCAGCCTTTTTACCTGAAAATTAGTGAAATTCCTGCAATTTTGCCCCAAATAAAGGAAATTACTGCAATTTTGCCCCAAAATAAGGGAAATTTCTGCCTTTTTGCCATGAAATATGTGAAATTTCTGCAACATTACCCCAAAATAAGGTGAATTTCTGCCTTTTTGCCCGAAAATAATGGGAATTTCTGCATTTTTGCCCCAAAATAAGAAAGATTTTTGCTTTATTTCTCTGAAATAAGTAAAATTTCTGCAATTTTGCCCTAAAATAAGGGAAATTTCTGCAATTTTTTCCCATAATAAAGGAAATTTCTGCAATTTTGCCTCGAAATAAGGGGAATTTCTCCTTTTTTGCCCCAAAATAAAGGAAATTTCAGCCTTTTTACCTGAAAATAAGTGAAATTTCTGCAATTTTGCCCTAAATAAGTGAAATTTCTGCAATTTTGCCTCAAAATAAGGTAAATTCCTGCAATTTTGACGCAAAATAAAGTAAATTTCTTGAATTTTGCCACAAAATAAGGGGAATTTCTGATTTTTGCCCCAAAATAAAGGGAATTTCTGCCTTTTGCCCCAAAATTAGGGGAATTTCTGTGATTTTGCTCCAAAATACGGGGAATTTCTGCCTTTTTGCCCGATAATAATGGGAATGCATACCTTTTTGCCATAAAAAGGGAAATTTCTTCCTTTTTGCTCCAAAATAAGGGGAATTTCTTCATTTTTGCCTCTAAATAAGTAGAATTTCTGTCTTTTTCCCCCAAAACAAAGGGAATTTCTGTCTTTTTGCATCAAAATAAGGAGAATGTCTGACTTATTACCCTGAAATAAGTGAAATTTCTGCAATTTTGCCCCAAAATAAGGGAAATTTCTGCAATTTTGCCCCAATGTAAAAGAAATTTCTGCAATTTTGCCCCAAAATAAGGGGAATTTCTGACTGTTTGCTCTCGAAAAAAGGAGATTTTTCTGTCTTTTTGCCCCAAAATAAGGAGAATTTCTGCTTTTGCCCGACAATTATGAGAATTTCTGCAATTTTGTTTTAAAATACGGTTAATTTCTGCCTTTTAGCCACAAAATAAAGGGAATTTCTGCATTTTCCCCCAATATTTGGGGTTTTTCTGCATTTTACCTCTAAATAATGGGAATTTCTGCATTTTACCACAAAATAAGAAGAATTCCTGCCTTTTGCCCCAAAATATGGGGATTTTCTGCATTTTTGTTCTAAAATAAGGAAAATTTCTTCAATTTTGTACCATAATAAAAGAAATTTCTGCTTTTTGCCCCAAAATAAGGGGAATTTCTGAATTTTGCCCTGAAATAAATGAAATTTCTGCAATTTTGCCGCAAAATAAGAGAAATTTCTCCCTTGTTGCCATGAAATATGTGAAATTTCTGCCATTTTACCCCAAAATAGGGGTAATTTTTGCGTTTTTGCGCCAAAATAATGGGGATTTCTGCCTTTTTGCCCCAAAATAAGAAAAATTTTTGCTTTATTTCTCTGAAATAAGTGAAATTTCTGCAATTTTGCCCTAAAATAAGGGAAATTTCTGCAATTTTTTCCCATAATAAAGGAAATTTCTGCAATTTTGCCCCAAAATAAGGGGAATTTCTTCTTTTTTGCCCCAAAATAAAGGAAATTTCAGCCTTTTTACCTGAAAATAAGTAAATTTCTGCAATTTTACCCCAAATAAGGGAAATTTCTGCAATTTTGCCCCAAAATAAGGTAAATTCCTGCAATTTTGCCCCAAAATAAAGGAAAAATCTTGAATTTTGCCCCAAAATAAGGGGAATTTCTGATTTTTGCCCCAAAATAAAGGGAATTTCTGCCTTTTGCCCCAAAATTAGGGGAATTTCTACAATTTTGCTCCAAAATACGGGGAATTTCTGCCTTTTTGCTGGAAAATAATGGGAATGCATACCTTTTTGCCATAAAAATGGAAATTTCTTCATTTTTGCTCCAAAATAAGGGGAATTTCTGCCTTTTTGCCTCTAAATAAGTGGAATTTCTGTCTTTTTCCCCCAAAACAAACGGAATTTCTGTCTTTTTTGCATCAAAATGAGAAGAATTTCTGACTTATTACCCTGAAATAAGTGAAATTTCTGCAATTTTGCCCCAAAATAAAGGAAATTTCTGCAATTTTGCCCCAATGTAAAAGAAATTTCTGCAATTTTGCCCCAAAATAAGGGGAATTTCTGACTGTTTGCTCTCGAAAAAAGGAGATTCTCTGTCCTTTTGCCCCAAAATAAGGAGAATTTCTGATTTTTTGCCCGAAAATTATGAGAATTTCTGCAATTTTGCTTTAAAATACGGTTAATTTCTGCCTTTTAGCCCCAAAATAAAGAGAATTTCTGCATTTTCCCCCAATATTTGGGGAATTTCTGCATTTTATCTCTAAATAAGGGGAATTTCTGCATTTTACCTCAAAATAAGAAGAATTTCTGCCTTTTGCCCCAAAATATGGGGAATTTCTGCCTTTTTGCCCCAAAATAAGAAAAATTTTTGCTTTATTTCTCTGAAATAAGTGAAATTTCTGCAATTTTGCCCTAAAATAAGGGAAATTTCTGCAATTTTTTCCCCTAATAAAGGAAATTTCTGCAATTTTGTCCCAAAATAAGGGGAATTTCTCCATTTTTGCCCCAAAATAAAGGAAATTTCAGCCTTTTTACCTGAAAATTAGTGAAATTTCTGCAATTTTGCCCCAAATAAAGGAAATTACTGCAATTTTGCCCCAAAATAATGGAAATTTCTGCAATTTTGCCCCAATGTAAAAGAAATTTCTGCAATTCTGCCCCAAAATAAGGGGAATTTCTGACTGTTTGCTCTCGAAAAAAGGAGATTCTCTGTCCTTTTGCCCCAAAATAAGGAGAATTTCTGATTTTTTGCCCGAAAATTATGAGAATTTCTGCAATTTTGCTTTAAAATACGGTTAATTTCTGCCTTTTAGCCCCAAAATAAAGAGAATTTCTGCATTTTCCCCCAATATTTGGGGAATTTCTGCATTTTATCTCTAAATAAGGGGAATTTCTGCATTTTACCTCAAAATAAGAAGAATTTCTGCCTTTTTCCCCAAAATATGGGGAATTTCTGCCTTTTTGCCCCAAAATAAGAAAAATTTTTGCTTTATTTCTCTGAAATAAGTGAAATTTCTGCAATTTTGCCCTAAAATAAGGGAAATTTCTGCAATTTTTTCCCCTAATA
This sequence comes from Micromys minutus, assembly GCF_963924665.1. Taxonomy (NCBI): domain Eukaryota; kingdom Metazoa; phylum Chordata; class Mammalia; order Rodentia; family Muridae; genus Micromys; species Micromys minutus. The sequence goes on from NW_027667727.1 coordinate 2,585,082, forward strand.
AAGGAAATTTCTGCAATTTTGTCCCAAAATAAGGGGAATTTCTCCATTTTTGCCCCAAAATAAAGGAAATTTCAGCCTTTTTACCTGAAAATTAGTGAAATTCCTGCAATTTTGCCCCAAATAAAGGAAATTACTGCAATTTTGCCCCAAAATAAGGGAAATTTCTGCCTTTTTGCCATGAAATATGTGAAATTTCTGCAACATTACCCCAAAATAAGGTGAATTTCTGCCTTTTTGCCCGAAAATAATGGGAATTTCTGCATTTTTGCCCCAAAATAAGAAAGATTTTTGCTTTATTTCTCTGAAATAAGTAAAATTTCTGCAATTTTGCCCTAAAATAAGGGAAATTTCTGCAATTTTTTCCCATAATAAAGGAAATTTCTGCAATTTTGCCTCGAAATAAGGGGAATTTCTCCTTTTTTGCCCCAAAATAAAGGAAATTTCAGCCTTTTTACCTGAAAATAAGTGAAATTTCTGCAATTTTGCCCTAAATAAGTGAAATTTCTGCAATTTTGCCTCAAAATAAGGTAAATTCCTGCAATTTTGACGCAAAATAAAGTAAATTTCTTGAATTTTGCCACAAAATAAGGGGAATTTCTGATTTTTGCCCCAAAATAAAGGGAATTTCTGCCTTTTGCCCCAAAATTAGGGGAATTTCTGTGATTTTGCTCCAAAATACGGGGAATTTCTGACTTTTTGCCCGATAATAATGGGAATGCATACCTTTTTGCCATAAAAAGGGAAATTTCTTCCTTTTTGCTCCAAAATAAGGGGAATTTCTTCATTTTTGCCTCTAAATAAGTAGAATTTCTGTCTTTTTCCCCCAAAACAAAGGGAATTTCTGTCTTTTTTGCATCAAAATAAGGAGAATGTCTGACTTATTACCCTGAAATAAGTGAAATTTCTGCAATTTTGCCCCAAAATAAGGGAAATTTCTGCAATTTTGCCCCAATGTAAAAGAAATTTCTGCAATTTTGCCCCAAAATAAAGGGAATTTCTGACTGTTTGCTCTCGAAAAAAGGAGATTTTTCTGTCTTTTTGCCGCAAAATAAGGAGAATTTCTGCTTTTGCCCGACAATTATGAGAATTTCTGCAATTTTGTTTTAAAATACGGTTAATTTCTGCCTTTTAGCCACAAAATAAAGGGAATTTCTGCATTTTCCCCCAATATTTGGGGTTTTTCTGCATTTTACCTCTAAATAATGGGAATTTCTGCATTTTACCACAAAATAAGAAGAATTCCTGCCTTTTGCCCCAAAATATGGGGATTTTCTGCATTTTTGTTCTAAAATAAGGAAAATTTCTTCAATTTTGTACCATAATAAAAGAAATTTCTGCTTTTTGCCCCAAAATAAGGGGAATTTCTGAATTTTGCCCTGAAATAAATGAAATTTCTGCAATTTTGCCGCAAAATAAGAGAAATTTCTCCCTTGTTGCCATGAAATATGTGAAATTTCTGCCATTTTACCCCAAAATAGGGGTAATTTTTGCCTTTTTGCGCCAAAATAATGGGGATTTCTGCCTTTTTGCCCCAAAATAAGAAAAATTTTTGCTTTATTTCTCTGAAATAAGTGAAATTTCTGCAATTTTGCCCTAAAATAAGGGAAATTTCTGCAATTTTTTCCCATAATAAAGGAAATTTCTGCAATTTTGCCCCAAAATAAGGGGAATTTCTTCTTTTTTGCCCCAAAATAAAGGAAATTTCAGCCTTTTTACCTGAAAATAAGTAAATTTCTGCAATTTTACCCCAAATAAGGGAAATTTCTGCAATTTTGCCCCAAAATAAGGTAAATTCCTGCAATTTTGCCCCAAAATAAAGGAAAAATCTTGAATTTTGCCCCAAAATAAGGGGAATTTCTGATTTTTGCCCCAAAATAAAGGGAATTTCTGCCTTTTGCCCCAAAATTAGGGGAATTTCTACAATTTTGCTCCAAAATACGGGGAATTTCTGCCTTTTTGCTGGAAAATAATGGGAATGCATACCTTTTTGCCATAAAAATGGAAATTTCTTCATTTTTGCTCCAAAATAAGGGGAATTTCTGCCTTTTTGCCTCTAAATAAGTGGAATTTCTGTCTTTTTCCCCCAAAACAAACGGAATTTCTGTCTTTTTTGCATCAAAATAAGAAGAATTTCTGACTTATTACCCTGAAATAAGTGAAATTTCTGCAATTTTGCCCCAAAATAAAGGAAATTTCTGCAATTTTGCCCCAATGTAAAAGAAATTTCTGCAATTTTGCCCCAAAATAAGGGGAATTTCTGACTGTTTGCTCTCGAAAAAAGGAGATTCTCTGTCCTTTTGCCCCAAAATAAGGAGAAAATCTGATTTTTTGCCCGAAAATTATGAGAATTTCTGCAATTTTGCTTTAAAATACGGTTAATTTCTGCCTTTTAGCCCCAAAATAAAGAGAATTTCTGCATTTTCCCCCAATATTTGGGGAATTTCTGCATTTTATCTCTAAATAAGGGGAATTTCTGCATTTTACCTCAAAATAAGAATTTCTGCCTTTTGCCCCAAAATATGGGGAATTTCTGCCTTTTTGCCCCAAAATAAGAAAAATTTTTGCTTTATTTCTCTGAAATAAGTGAAATTTCTGCAATTTTGCCCTAAAATAAGGGAAATTTCTGCAATTTTTTCCCCTAATAAAGGAAATTTCTGCAATTTTGTCCCAAAATAAGGGGAATTTCTCCTTTTTTGCCCCAAAATAAAGGAAATTTCAGCCTTTTTACCTGAAAATTAGTGAAATTTCTGCAATTTTGCCCCAAATAAAGGAAATTACTGCAATTTTGCCCCAAAATAAGGTAAATTCCTGTAATTTTGCCCCAAAATAAAGGAAATTTCTTGAATTTTGCCCCAAAATAAGGGGAATTTCTGATTTTTGCCCCAAAATAAAGGGAATTTCTGTCTTTTGCCCAAAATTAGGGGAATTTCTGCATTTTGATCCAAAATACGGGGAATTTCTGCCTTTTTGCCTGAAAATAATGGGAATGCATACCTTTTTGCCACAAAAAGGGAAATTTCTTCATTTTTGCTCCAAAATAAGGGGAATTTCTGCCTTTTTGCCTCTAAATAAGTGGAATTTCTGTCTTTTTCCCCCAAAACAAAGGGAATTTCTGTCTTTTTTGCATCAAAATAAGGAGAATTTCTGACTTATTACCCTGAAATGAGTGAAATTTCTGCAATTTTGCCCCAAAATAAGGGAAATTTCTGCAATTTTTCCCCAATGTAAAAGAAATTTCTGCAATTTTGCCCCAAAATAAGGGGAATTTCTGAGTGTTTGCTCTCGAAAAAAGGAAATTTTCTGTCTTTTTGCCCCAAAATAAGGAGAATTTCTGCTTTTTTGCCCGAAAATTATGAGAATTTCTGCAATTTTGCTTTAAAATACGGTTAATTTCTGCCTTTTAGCCCAAAAATGAAGGGAATTTCTGCATTTTCCCCCAATATTTGGGGAATTTCTGCATTTTACCTCTAAATAAGGGGAATTTCTGCATTTTACCTCAAAATAAGAAGAATTTCTGCCTTTTGCCCCAAAATATGAGGAATTTCTGCCTTTTTGTTCCAAAATAAAGAATATTTCTACAATTTTATACCATAATAAAAGAAATTTCTGCTTTTTGCCCCAAAATAAGGGGAATTTCTGAATTTTTGCCCTGAAATAAATGAAATTTCTGCAATTTTGCCCCAAAATAAGGGAAATTTCTGCCTTTTTGCCATGAAATATGTGAAATTTCTGCAACTTTACCCCAAAATAAGGTGAATTTCTGCCTTTTTGCCCGAAAATAATGGGAATTTCTGCAATTTTGCCCTAAAATAAGGGAAATTTCTGCAATTTTTTCCCCTAATAAAGGAAATTTCTGCAATTTTGTCCCAAAATAAGGGGAATTTCTCCATTTTTGCCCCAAAATAAAGGAAATTTCAGCCTTTTTACCTGAAAATTAGTGAAATTTCTGCAATTTTGCCCCAAATAAAGGAAATTACTGCAATTTTGCCCCAAAATAAGGGAAATTTCTGCCTTTTTGCCATGAAATATGTGAAATTTCTGCAACATTACCCCAAAATAAGGTGAATTTCTGCCTTTTTGCCCGAAAATAATGGGAATTTCTGCATTTTTGCCCCAAAATAAGAAAGATTTTTGCTTTATTTCTCTGAAATAAGTAAAATTTCTGCAATTTTGCCCTAAAATAAGGGAAATTTCTGCAATTTTTTCCCATAATAAAGGAAATTTCTGCAATTTTGCCTCGAAATAAGGGGAATTTCTCCTTTTTTGCCCCAAAATAAAGGAAATTTCAGCCTTTTTACCTGAAAATAAGTGAAATTTCTGCAATTTTGCCCTAAATAAGTGAAATTTCTGCAATTTTGCCTCAAAATAAGGTAAATTCCTGCAATTTTGACGCAAAATAAAGTAAATTTCTTGAATTTTGCCACAAAATAAGGGGAATTTCTGATTTTTGCCCCAAAATAAAGGGAATTTCTGCCTTTTGCCCCAAAATTAGGGGAATTTCTGTGATTTTGCTCCAAAATACGGGGAATTTCTGCCTTTTTGCCCGATAATAATGGGAATGCATACCTTTTTGCCATAAAAAGGGAAATTTCTTCCTTTTTGCTCCAAAATAAGGGGAATTTCTTCATTTTTGCCTCTAAATAAGTAGAATTTCTGTCTTTTTCCCCCAAAACAAAGGGAATTTCTGTCTTTTTTGCATCAAAATAAGGAGAATGTCTGACTTATTACCCTGAAATAAGTGAAATTTCTGCAATTTTGCCCCAAAATAAGGGAAATTTCTGCAATTTTGCCCCAATGTAAAAGAAATTTCTGCAATTTTGCCCCAAAATAAAGGGAATTTCTGACTGTTTGCTCTCGAAAAAAGGAGATTTTTCTGTCTTTTTGCCCCAAAATAAGGAGAATTTCTGCTTTTGCCCGACAATTATAAGAATTTCTGCAATTTTGTTTTAAAATACGGTTAATTTCTGCCTTTTAGCCACAAAATAAAGGGAATTTCTGCATTTTCCCCCAATATTTGGGGTTTTTCTGCATTTTACCTCTAAATAATGGGAATTTCTGCATTTTACCACAAAATAAGAAGAATTCCTGCCTTTTGCCCCAAAATATGGGGATTTTCTGCATTTTTGTTCTAAAATAAGGAAAATTTCTTCAATTTTGTACCATAATAAAAGAAATTTCTGCTTTTTGCCCCAAAATAAGGGGAATTTCTGAATTTTGCCCTGAAATAAATGAAATTTCTGCAATTTTGCCGCAAAATAAGAGAAATTTCTCCCTTGTTGCCATGAAATATGTGAAATTTCTGCCATTTTACCCCAAAATAGGGGTAATTTTTGCCTTTTTGCGCCAAAATAATGGGGATTTCTGCCTTTTTGCCCCAAAATAAGAAAAATTTTTGCTTTATTTCTCTGAAATAAGTGAAATTTCTGCAATTTTGCCCTAAAATAAGGGAAATTTCTGCAATTTTTTCCCATAATAAAGGAAATTTCTGCAATTTTGCCCCAAAATAAGGGGAATTTCTTCTTTTTTGCCCCAAAATAAAGGAAATTTCAGCCTTTTTACCTGAAAATAAGTAAATTTCTGCAATTTTACCCCAAATAAGGGAAATTTCTGCAATTTTGCCCCAAAATAAGGTAAATTCCTGCAATTTTGCCCCAAAATAAAGGAAAAATCTTGAATTTTGCCCCAAAATAAGGGGAATTTCTGATTTTTGCCCCAAAATAAAGGGAATTTCTGCCTTTTGCCTTAAAATTAGGGGAATTTCTACAATTTTGCTCCAAAATACGGGGAATTTCTGCCTTTTTGCTGGAAAATAATGGGAATGCATACCTTTTTGCCATAAAAATGGAAATTTCTTCATTTTTGCTCCAAAATAAGGGGAATTTCTGCCTTTTTGCCTCTAAATAAGTGGAATTTCTGTCTTTTTCCCCCAAAACAAACGGAATTTCTGTCTTTTTTGCATCAAAATAAGAAGAATTTCTGACTTATTTCCCTGAAATAAGTGAAATTTCTGCAATTTTGCCCCAAAATAAAGGAAATTTCTGCAATTTTGCCCCAATGTAAAAGAAATTTCTGCAATTTTGCCCCAAAATAAAAGGAATTTCTGACTGTTTGCTCTCGAAAAAAGGAGATTTTCTGTCCTTTTGCCCCAAAATAAGGAGAATTTCTGCTTTTTTGCCCGAAAATTATGAGAATTTCTGCAATTTTGCTTTAAAATACGGTTAATTTCTGCCTTTTAGCCCCAAAATAAAGAGAATTTCTGCATTTTCCCCCAATATTTGGGGAATTTCTGCATTTTATCTCTAAATAAGTGGAATTTCTGCATTTTACCTGAAAATAAGAAGAATTTCTGCCTTTTGCCCCAAAATATGGGGAATTTCTGCCTTTTTGCCCTAAAATAAGAAAAATTTTTGCTTTATTTCTCTGAAATAAGTGAAATTTCTGCAATTTTGCCCTAAAATAAGGGAAATTTCTGCAGTTTTTTCCCCTAATAAAGGAAATTTCTGCAATTTTGTCCCAAAATAAGGGGAATTTCTCCTTTTTTGCCCCAAAATAAAGGAAATTTCAGCCTTTTTACCTGAAAATTAGTGAAATTTCTGCAATTTTGCCCCAAATAAAGGAAATTACTGCAATTTAGCCCCAAAATAAGGTAAATTCCTGTAATTTTGCCCCAAAATAAAGGAAATTTCTTGAATTTTGCCCCAAAATAAGGGGAATTTCTGATTTTTGCCCCAAAATAAAGGGAATTTCTGTCTTTTGCCCAAAATTAGGGGAATTTCTGCATTTTGATCCAAAATACGGGGAATTTCTGCCTTTTTGCCTGAAAATAATGGGAATGCATACCTTTTAGCCACAAAAAGGGAAATTTCTTCATTTTTGCTCCAAAATAAGGGGAATTTCTGCCTTTTTGCCTCTAAATAAGTGGAATTTCTGTCTTTTTCCCCCAAAACAAAGGGAATTTCTGTCTTTTTTGCATCAAAATAAGGAGAATTTCTGACTTATTACCCTGAAATGAGTGAAATTTCTGCAATTTTGCCCCAAAATAAGGGAAATTTCTGCAATTTTTCCCCAATGTAAAAGAAATTTCTGCAATTTTCCCCCAAAATAAGGGGAATTTCTGAGTGTTTGCTCTCGAAAAAAGGAAATTTTCTGTCTTTTTGCCCCAAAATAAGGAGAATTTCTGCTTTTTTGCCCGAAAATTATGAGAATTTCTGCAATTTTGCTTTAAAATACGGTTAATTTCTGCCTTTTAGCCCAAAAATGAAGGGAATTTCTGCATTTTCCCCCAATATTTGGGGAATTTCTGCATTTTACCTCTAAATAAGGGGAATTTCTGCATTTTACCTCAAAATAAGAAGAATTTCTGCCTTTTGCCCCAAAATATGAGGAATTTCTGCCTTTTTGTTCCAAAATAAAGAATATTTCTACAATTTTATACCATAATAAAAGAAATTTCTGCTTTTTGCCCCAAAATAAGGGGAATTTCTGAATTTTTGCCCTGAAATAAATGAAATTTCTGCAATTTTGCCCCAAAATAAGGGAAATTTCTGCCTTTTTGCCATGAAATATGTGAAATTTCTGCAACTTTACCCCAAAATAAGGTGAATTTCTGCCTTTTTGCCCGAAAATAATGGGAATTTCTGCATTTTTGCCCCAAAATAAGAAAGATTTTTGCTTTATTTCTCTGAAATAAGTAAAATTTCTGCAATTTTGCCCTAAAATAAGGGAAATTTCTGCAATTTTTTCCCATAATAAAGGAAATTTCTGCAATTTTGCCTCGAAATAAGGGGAATTTCTCCTTTTTTGCCCCAAAATAAAGGAAATTTCAGCCTTTTTACCTGAAAATAAGTGAAATTTCTGCAATTTTGCCCCAAATAAGTGAAATTTCTGCAATTTTGCCTCAAAATAAGGTAAATTCCTGCAATTTTGACGCAAAATAAAGTAAATTTCTTGAATTTTGCCCCAAAATAAGGGGAATTTCTGATTTTTGCCCCAAAATAAAGGGAATTTCTGCCTTTTGCCCCAAAATTAGGGGAATTTCTGTGATTTTGCTCCAAAATACGGGGAATTTCTGCCTTTTTGCCTGATAATAATGGGAATGCATACCTTTTTGCCATAAAAAGGGAAATTTCTTCCTTTTTGCTCCAAAATAAGGGGAATTTCTTCATTTTTGCCTCTAAATAAGTAGAATTTCTGTCTTTTTCCCCCAAAACAAAGGGAATTTCTGTCTTTTTTGCATCAAAATAAGGAGAATGTCTGACTTATTACCCTGAAATAAGTGAAATTTCTGCAATTTTGCCCCAAAATAAGGGAAATTTCTGCAATTTTGCCCCAATGTAAAAGAAATTTCTGCAATTTTGCCCCAAAATAAGGGGAATTTCTGACTGTTTGCTCTCGAAAAAAGGAGATTTTCTGTCTTTTTGCCCCAAAATAAGGAGAATTTCTGCTTTTGCCCGACAATTATGAGAATTTCTGCAATTTTGTTTTAAAATACGGTTAATTTCTGCCTTTTAGCCACAAAATAAAGGGAATTTCTGCATTTTCCCCCAATATTTGGGGTATTTCTGCATTTTACCTCTAAATAATGGGAAATTCTGCATTTTACCACAAAATAAGAAGAATTCCTGCCTTTTGCCCCAAAATATGGGGATTTTCTGCATTTTTGTTCTAAAATAAGGAAAATTTCTTCAATTTTGTACCATAATAAAAGAAATTTCTGCTTTTTGCCCCAAAATAAGGGGAATTTCTGAATTTTGCCCTGAAATAAATGAAATTTCTGCAATTTTGCCGCAAAATAAGAGAAATTTCTCCCTTGTTGCCATGAAATATGTGAAATTTCTGCCATTTTACCCCAAAATAGGGGTAATTTTTGCCTTTTTGCGCCAAAATAATGGGGATTTCTGCCTTTTTGCCCCAAAATAAGAAAAATTTTTGCTTTATTTCTCTGAAATAAGTGAAATTTCTGCAATTTTGCCCTAAAATAAGGGAAATTTCTGCAATTTTTTCCCATAATAAAGGAAATTTCTGCAATTTTGCCCCAAAATAAGGGGAATTTCTTCTTTTTTGCCCCAAAATAAAGGAAATTTCAGCCTTTTTACCTGAAAATAAGTAAATTTCTGCAATTTTACCCCAAATAAGGGAAATTTCTGCAATTTTGCCCCAAAATAAGGTAAATTCCTGCAATTTTGCCCCAAAATAAAGGAAAAATCTTGAATTTTGCCCCAAAATAAGGGGAATTTCTGATTTTTGCCCCAAAATAAAGGGAATTTCTGCCTTTTGCCCCAAAATTAGGGGAATTTCTACAATTTTGCTCCAAAATACGGGGAATTTCTGCCTTTTTGCTGGAAAATAATGGGAATGCATACCTTTTTGCCATAAAAATGGAAATTTCTTCATTTTTGCTCCAAAATAAGGGGAATTTCTGCCTTTTTGCCTCTAAATAAGTGGAATTTCTGTCTTTTTCCCCCAAAACAAATGGAATTTCTGTCTTTTTTGCATCAAAATAAGAAGAATTTCTGACTTATTACCCTGAAATAAGTGAAATTTCTGCAATTTTGCCCCAAAATAAAGGAAATTTCTGCAATTTTGCCCCAATGTAAAAGAAATTTCTGCAATTTTGCCCCAAAATAAGGGGAATTTCTGACTGTTTGCTCTCGAAAAAAGGAGATTCTCTGTCCTTTTGCCCCAAAATAAGGAGAATTTCTGATTTTTTGCCCGAAAATTATGAGAATTTCTGCAATTTTGCTTTAAAATACGGTTAATTTCTGCCTTTTAGCCCCAAAATAAAGAGAATTTCTGCATTTTCCCCCAATATTTGGGGAATTTCTGCATTTTATCTCTAAATAAGGGGAATTTCTGCATTTTACCTCAAAATAAGAAGAATTTCTGCCTTTTGCCCCAAAATATGGGGAATTTCTGCCTTTTTGCCCCAAAATAAGAAAAATTTTTGCTTTATTTCTCTGAAATAAGTGAAATTTCTGCAATTTTGCCCTAAAATAAGGGAAATTTCTGCAATTTTTTCCCCTAATAAAGGAAATTTCTGCAATTTTGTCCCAAAATAAGGGGAATTTCTCCTTTTTTGCCCCAAAATAAAGGAAATTTCAGCCTTTTTACCTGAAAATTAGTGAAATTTCTGCAATTTTGCCCCAAATAAAGGAAATTACTGCAATTTTGCCCCAAAATAAGGTAAATTCCTGTAATTTTGCCCCAAAATAAAGGAAATTTCTTGAATTTTGCCCCAAAATAAGGGGAATTTCTGATTTTTGCCCCAAAATAAAGGGAATTTCTGTCTTTTGCCCAAAATTAGGGGAATTTCTGCATTTTGATCCAAAATACGGGGAATTTCTGCCTTTTTGCCTGAAAATAATGGGAATGCATACCTTTTTGCCACAAAAAGGGAAATTTCTTCATTTTTGCTCCAAAATAAGGGGAATTTCTGCCTTTTTGCCTCTAAATAAGTGGAATTTCTGTCTTTTTCCCCCAAAACAAAGGGAATTTCTGTCTTTTTTGCATCAAAATAAGGAGAATTTCTGACTTATTACCCTGAAATGAGTGAAATTTCTGCAATTTTGCCCCAAAATAAGGGAAATTTCTGCAATTTTTCCCCAATGTAAAAGAAATTTCTGCAATTTTGCCCCAAAATAAGGGGAATTTCTGAGTGTTTGCTCTCGAAAAAAGGAAATTTTCTGTCTTTTTGCCCCAAAATAAGGAGAATTTCTGCTTTTTTGCCCGAAAATTATGAGAATTTCTGCAATTTTGCTTTAAAATACGGTTAATTTCTGCCTTTTAGCCCAAAAATGAAGGGAATTTCTGCATTTTCCCCCAATATTTGGGGAATTTCTGCATTTTACCTCTAAATAAGGGGAATTTCTGCATTTTACCTCAAAATAAGAAGAATTTCTGCCTTTTGCCCCAAAATATGAGGAATTTCTGCCTTTTTGTTCCAAAATAAAGAATATTTCTACAATTTTATACCATAATAAAAGAAATTTCTGCTTTTTGCCCCAAAATAAGGGGAATTTCTGAATTTTTGCCCTGAAATAAATGAAATTTCTGCAATTTTGCCCCAAAATAAGGGAAATTTCTGCCTTTTTGCCATGAAATATGTGAAATTTCTGCAACTTTACCCCAAAATAAGGTGAATTTCTGCCTTTTTGCCCGAAAATAATGGGAATTTCTGCATTTTTGCCCCAAAATAAGAAAGATTTTTGCTTTATTTCTCTGAAATAAGTAAAATTTCTGCAATTTTGCCCTAAAATAAGGGAAATTTCTGCAATTTTTTCCCATAATAAAGGAAATTTCTGCAATTTTGCCTCGAAATAAGGGGAATTTCTCCTTTTTTGCCCCAAAATAAAGGAAATTTCAGCCTTTTTACCTGAAAATAAGTGAAATTTCTGCAATTTTGCCCCAAATAAGTGAAATTTCTGCAATTTTGCCTCAAAATAAGGTAAATTCCTGCAATTTTGACGCAAAATAAAGGAAATTTCTTGAATTTTGCCCCAAAATAAGGGGAATTTCTGATTTTTGCCCCAAAATAAAGGGAATTTCTGCCTTTTGCCCCAAAATTAGGGGAATTTCTGTAATTTTGCTCCAAAATACGGGGAATTTCTGCCTTTTTGCCCGATAATAATGGGAATGCATACCTTATTGCCATAAAAAGGGAAATTTCTTCCTTTTTGCTCCAAAATAAGGGGAATTTCTTCATTTTTGCCTCTAAATAAGTAGAATTTCTGTCTTTTTCCCCCAAAACAAAGGGAATTTCTGTCTTTTTTGCATCAAAATAAGGAGAATGTCTGACTTATTACCCTGAAATAAGTGAAATTTCTGCAATTTTGCCCCAAAATAAGGGAAATTTCTGCAATTTTGCCCCAATGTAAAAGAAATTTCTGCAATTTTGCCCCAAAATAAGGGGAATTTCTGACTGTTTGCTCTCGAAAAAAGGAGATTTTCTGTCTTTTTGCCCCAAAATAAGGAGAATTTCTGCTTTTGCCCGACAATTATGAGAATTTCTGCAATTTTGTTTTAAAATACGGTTAATTTCTGCCTTTTAGCCACAAAATAAAGGGAATTTCTGCATTTTCCCCCAATATTTGGGGTATTTCTGCATTTTACCTCTAAATAATGGGAATTTCTGCATTTTACCACAAAATAAGAAGAATTCCTGCCTTTTGCCCCAAAATATGGGGATTTTCTGCATTTTTGTTCTAAAATAAGGAAAATTTCTTCAATTTTGTACCATAATAAAAGAAATTTCTGCTTTTTGCCCCAAAATAAGGGGAATTTCTGAATTTTGCCCTGAAATAAATGAAATTTCTGCAATTTTGCCGCAAAATAAGAGAAATTTCTCCCTTGTTGCCATGAAATATGTGAAATTTCTGCCATTTTACCCCAAAATAGGGGTAATTTTTGCCTTTTTGCGCCAAAATAATGGGGATTTCTGCCTTTTTGCCCCAAAATAAGAAAAATTTTTGCTTTATTTCTCTGAAATAAGTGAAATTTCTGCAATTTTGCCCTAAAATAAGGGAAATTTCTGCAATTTTTTCCCATAATAAAGGAAATTTCTGCAATTTTGCCCCAAAATAAGGGGAATTTCTTCTTTTTTGCCCCAAAATAAAGGAAATTTCAGCCTTTTTACCTGAAAATAAGTAAATTTCTGCAATTTTACCCCAAATAAGGGAAATTTCTGCAATTTTGCCCCAAAATAAGGTAAATTCCTGCAATTTTGCCCCAAAATAAAGGAAAAATCTTGAATTTTGCCCCAAAATAAGGGGAATTTCTGATTTTTGCCCCAAAATAAAGGGAATTTCTGCCTTTTGCCCCAAAATTAGGGGAATTTCTACAATTTTGCTCCAAAATACGGGGAATTTCTGCCTTTTTGCTGGAAAATAATGGGAATGCATACCTTTTTGCCATAAAAATGGAAATTTCTTCATTTTTGCTCCAAAATAAGGGGAATTTCTGCCTTTTTGCCTCTAAATAAGTGGAATTTCTGTCTTTTTCCCCCAAAACAAATGGAATTTCTGTCTTTTTTGCATCAAAATAAGAAGAATTTCTGACTTATTACCCTGAAATAAGTGAAATTTCTGCAATTTTGCCCCAAAATAAAGGAAATTTCTGCAATTTTGCACCAATGTAAAAGAAATTTCTGCAATTTTGCCCCAAAATAAGGGGAATTTCTGACTGTTTGCTCTCGAAAAAAGGAGATTCTCTGTCCTTTTGCCCCAAAATAAGGAGAATTTCTGATTTTTTGCCCGAAAATTATGAGAATTTCTGCAATTTTGCTTTAAAATACGGTTAATTTCTGCCTTTTAGCCCCAAAATAAAGAGAATTTCTGCATTTTCCCCCAATATTTGGGGAATTTCTGCATTTTATCTCTAAATAAGGGGAATTTCTGCATTTTACCTCAAAATAAGAAGAATTTCTGCCTTTTGCCCCAAAATATGGGGAATTTCTGCCTTTTTGCCCCAAAATAAGAAAAATTTTTGCTTTATTTCTCTGAAATAAGTGAAATTTCTGCAATTTTGCCCTAAAATAAGGGAAATTTCTGCAATTTTTTCCCCTAATAAAGGAAATTTCTGCAATTTTGTCCCAAAATAAGGGGAATTTCTCCATTTTTGCCCCAAAATAAAGGAAATTTCAGCCTTTTTACCTGAAAATTAGTGAAATTCCTGCAATTTTGCCCCAAATAAAGGAAATTACTGCAATTTTGCCCCAAAATAAGGGAAATTTCTGCCTTTTTGCCATGAAATATGTGAAATTTCTGCAACATTACCCCAAAATAAGGTGAATTTCTGCTTTTTTGCCCGAAAATAATGGGAATTTCTGCATTTTTGCCCCAAAATAAGAAAGATTTTTGCTTTATTTCTCTGAAATAAGTAAAATTTCTGCAATTTTGCCCTAAAATAAGGGAAATTTCTGCAATTTTTTCCCATAATAAAGGAAATTTCTGCAATTTTGCCTCGAAATAAGGGGAATTTCTCCTTTTTTGCCCCAAAATAAAGGAAATTTCAGCCTTTTTACCTGAAAATAAGTGAAATTTCTGCAATTTTGCCCTAAATAAGTGAAATTTCTGCAATTTTGCCTCAAAATAAGGTAAATTCCTGCAATTTTGACGCAAAATAAAGTAAATTTCTTGAATTTTGCCACAAAATAAGGGGAATTTCTGATTTTTGCCCCAAAATAAAGGGAATTTCTGCCTTTTGCCCCAAAATTAGGGGAATTTCTGTGATTTTGCTCCAAAATACAGGGAATTTCTGCCTTTTTGCTTGATAATAATGGGAATGCATACCTTTTTGCCATAAAAAGGGAAATTTCTTCCTTTTTGCTCCAAAATAAGGGGAATTTCTTCATTTTTGCCTCTAAATAAGTAGAATTTCTGTCTTTTTCTCCAAAAACAAAGGGAATTTCTGTCTTTTTTGCATCAAAATAAGGAGAATGTCTGACTTATTACCCTGAAATAAGTGAAATTTCTGCAATTTTGCCCCAAAATAAGGGAAATTTCTGCAATTTTGCCCCAATGTAAAAGAAATTTCTGCAATTTTGCCCCAAAATAAAGGGAATTTCTGACTGTTTGCTCTCGAAAAAAGGAGATTTTTCTGTCTTTTTGCCCCAAAATAAGGAGAATTTCTGCTTTTGCCCGACAATTATGAGAATTTCTGCAATTTTGTTTTAAAATACGGTTAATTTCTGCCTTTTAGCCACAAAATAAAGGGAATTTCTGCATTTTCCCCCAATATTTGGGGTTTTTCTGCATTTTACCTCTAAATAATGGGAATTTCTGCATTTTACCACAAAATAAGAAGAATTCCTGCCTTTTGCCCCAAAATATGGGGATTTTCTGCATTTTTGTTCTAAAATAAGGAAAATTTCTTCAATTTTGTACCATAATAAAAGAAATTTCTGCTTTTTGCCCCAAAATAAGGGGAATTTCTGAATTTTGCCCTGAAATAAATGAAATTTCTGCAATTTTGCCGCAAAATAAGAGAAATTTCTCCCTTGTTGCCATGAAATATGTGAAATTTCTGCCATTTTACCCCAAAATAGGGGTAATTTTTGCCTTTTTGCGCCAAAATAATGGGGATTTCTGCCTTTTTGCCCCAAAATAAGAAAAATTTTTGCTTTATTTCTCTGAAATAAGTGAAATTTCTGCAATTTTGCCCTAAAATAAGGGAAATTTCTGCAATTTTTTCCCATAATAAAGGAAATTTCTGCAATTTTGCCCCAAAATAAGGGGAATTTCTTCTTTTTTGCCCCAAAATAAAGGAAATTTCAGCCTTTTTACCTGAAAATAAGTAAATTTCTGCAATTTTACCCCAAATAAGGGAAATTTCTGCAATTTTGCCCCAAAATAAGGTAAATTCCTGCAATTTTGCCCCAAAATAAAGGAAAAATCTTGAATTTTGCCCCAAAATAAGGGGAATTTCTGATTTTTGCCCCAAAATAAAGGGAATTTCTGCCTTTTGCCCCAAAATTAGGGGAATTTCTACAATTTTGCTCCAAAATACGGGGAATTTCTGCCTTTTTGCTGGAAAATAATGGGAATGCATACCTTTTTGCCATAAAAATGGAAATTTCTTCATTTTTGCTCCAAAATAAGGGGAATTTCTGCCTTTTTGCCTCTAAATAAGTGGAATTTCTGTCTATTTCCCCCAAAACAAACGGAATTTCTGTCTTTTTTGCATCAAAATAAGAAGAATTTCTGACTTATTACCCTGAAATATGTGAAATTTCTGCAATTTTGCCCCAAAATAAAGGAAATTTCTGCAATTTTGCCCCAATGTAAAAGAAATTTCTGCAATTTTGCCCCAAAATAAGGGGAATTTCTGACTGTTTGCTCTCGAAAAAAGGAGATTCTCTGTCCTTTTGCCCCAAAATAAGGAGAATTTCTGATTTTTTGCCCGAAAATTATGAGAATTTCTGCAATTTTGCTTTAAAATACGGTTAATTTCTGCCTTTTAGCCCCAAAATAAAGAGAATTTCTGCATTTTCCTCCAATATTTGGGGAATTTCTGCATTTTATCTCTAAATAAGGGGAATTTCTGCATTTTACCTCAAAATAAGAAGAATTTCTGCCTTTTGCCCCAAAATATGGGGAATTTCTGCCTTTTTGCCCTAAAATAAGAAAAATTTTTGCTTTATTTCTCTGAAATAAGTGAAATTTCTGCAATTTTGCCCTAAAATAAGGGAAATTTCTGCAATTTTTTCCCCTAATAAAGGAAATTTCTGCAATTTTGTCCCAAAATAAGGGGAATTTCTCCTTTTTTGCCCCAAAATAAAGGAAATTTCAGCCTTTTTACCTGAAAATTAGTGAAATTTCTGCAATTTTGCCCCAAATAAAGGAAATTACTGCAATTTAGCCCCAAAATAAGGTAAATTCCTGTAATTTTGCCCCAAAATAAAGGAAATTTCTTGAATTTTGCCCCAAAATAAGGGGAATTTCTGATTTTTGCCCCAAAATAAAGGGAATTTCTGTCTTTTGCCCAAAATTAGGGGAATTTCTGCATTTTGATCCAAAATACGGGGAATTTCCGCCTTTTTGCCTGAAAATAATGGGAATGCATACCTTTTTGCCACAAAAAGGGAAATTTCTTCATTTTTGCTCCAAAATAAGGGTAATTTCTGCCTTTTTGCCTCTAAATAAGTGGAATTTCTGTCTTTTTCCCCCAAAACAAAGGGAATTTCTGTCTTTTTTGCATCAAAATAAGGAGAATTTCTGACTTATTACCCTGAAATGAGTGAAATTTCTGCAATTTTGCCCCAAAATAAAGGAAATTTCTGCAATTTTTCCCCAATGTAAAAGAAATTTCTGCAATTTTGCCCCAAAATAAGGGGAATTTCTGAGTGTTTGCTCTCGAAAAAAGGAAATTTTCTGTCTTTTTGCCCCAAAATAAGGAGAATTTCTGCTTTTTTGCCCGAAAATTATGAGAATTTCTGCAATTTTGCTTTAAAATACGGTTAATTTCTGCCTTTTAGCCCAAAAATGAAGGGAATTTCTGCATTTTCCCCCAATATTTGGGGAATTTCTGCATTTTACCTCTAAATCAGGGGAATTTCTGCATTTTACCTCAAAATAAGAAGAATTTCTGCCTTTTGCCCCAAAATATGAGGAATTTCTGCCTTTTTGTTCCAAAATAAAGAATATTTCTACAATTTTATACCATAATAAAAGAAATTTCTGCTTTTTGCCCCAAAATAAGGGGAATTTCTGAATTTTTGCCCTGAAATAAATAAAATTTCTGCAATTTTGCCCCAAAATAAGGGAAATTTCTGCCTTTTTGCCATGAAATATGTGAAATTTCTGCAACTTTACCCCAAAATAAGGTGAATTTCTGCCTTTTTGCCCGAAAATAATGGGAATTTCTGCATTTTTGCCCCAAAATAAGAAAGATTTTTGCTTTATTTCTCTGAAATAAGTAAAATTTCTGCAATTTTGCCCTAAAATAAGGGAAATTTCTGCAATTTTTTCCCATAATAAAGGAAATTTCTGCAATTTTGCCTCGAAATAAGGGGAATTTCTCCTTTTTTGCCCCAAAATAAAGGAAATTTCAGCATTTTTACCTGAAAATAAGTGAAATTTCTGCAATTTTGCCCCAAATAAGTGAAATTTCTGCAATTTTGCCTCAAAATAAGGTAAATTCCTGCAATTTTGACGCAAAATAAAGGAAATTTCTTGAATTTTGCCCCAAAATAAGGGGAATTTCTGATTTTTGCCCCAAAATAAAGGGAATTTCTGCCTTTTGCCCCAAAATTAGGGGAATTTCTGTGATTTTGCTCCAAAATACGGGGAATTTCTGCCTTTTTGCCCGATAATAATGGGAATGCATACCTTTTTGCCATAAAAAGGGAAATTTCTTCCTTTTTGCTCCTAAATAAGGGGAATTTCTTCATTTTTGCCTCTAAATAAGTAGAATTTCTGTCTTTTTCCCCCAAAACAAAGGGAATTTCTGTCTTTTTTGCATCAAAATAAGGAGAATGTCTGACTTATTACCCTGAAATAAGTGAAATTTCTGCAATTTTGCCCCAAAATAAGAGAAATTTATGCAATTTTGCCCCAATGTAAAAGAAATTTCTGCAATTTTGCCCCAAAATAAGGGGAATTTCTGACTGTTTGCTCTCGAAAAAAGTAGATTTTCTCTCTTTTTGCCCCAAAATAAGGAGAATTTCTGCTTTTGCCCGACAATTATGAGAATTTCTGCAATTTTGTTTTAAAATACGGTTAATTTCTGCCTTTTAGCCACAAAATAAAGGGAATTTCTGCATTTTCCCCCAATATTTGGGGTATTTCTGCATTTTACCTCTAAATAATGGGAATTTCTGCATTTTACCACAAAATAAGAAGAATTCCTGCCTTTTGCCCCAAAATATGGGGATTTTCTGCATTTTTGTTCTAAAATAAGGAAAATTTCTTCAATATTGTACCATAATAAAAGAAATTTCTGCTTTTTGCCCCAAAATAAGGGGAATTTCTGAATTTTGCCCTGAAATAAATGAAATTTCTGCAATTTTGCCGCAAAATAAGAGAAATTTCTCCCTTGTTGCCATGAAATATGTGAAATTTCTGCCATTTTACCCCAAAATAGGGGTAATTTTTGCCTTTTTGCGCCAAAATAATGGGGATTTCTGCCTTTTTGCTGGAAAATAATGGGAATGCATACCTTTTTGCCATAAAAATGGAAATTTCTTCATTTTTGCTCCAAAATAAGGGGAATTTCTGCCTTTTTGCCTCTAAATAAGTGGAATTTCTGTCTTTTTCCCCCAAAACAAACGGAATTTCTGTCTTTTTTGCATCAAAATAAGAAGAATTTCTGACTTATTACCCTGAAATAAGTGAAATTTCTGCAATTTTGCCCCAAAATAAAGGAAATTTCTGCAATTTTGCCCCAATGTAAAAGAAATTTCTGCAATTTTGCCCCAAAATAAGGGGAATTTCTGACTGTTTGCTCTCGAAAAAAGGAGATTCTCTGTCCTTTTGCCCCAAAATAAGGAGAATTTCTGATTTTTTGCCCGAAAATTATGAGAATTTCTGCAATTTTGCTTTAAAATACGGTTAATTTCTGCCTTTTAGCCCCAAAATAAAGAGAATTTCTGCATTTTCCCCCAATATTTGGGGAATTTCTGCATTTTATCTCTAAATAAGGGGAATTTCTGCATTTTACCTCAAAATAAGAAGAATTTCTGCCTTTTGCCCCAAAATATGGGGAATTTCTGCCTTTTTGCCCCAAAATAAGAAAAATTTTTGCTTTATTTCTCTGAAATAAGTGAAATTTCTGCAATTTTGCCCTAAAATAAGGGAAATTTCTGCAATTTTTTCCCCTAATAAAGGAAATTTCTGCAATTTTGTCCCAAAATAAGGGGAATTTCTCCTTTTTTGCCCCAAAATAAAGGAAATTTCAGCCTTTTTACCTGAAAATTAGTGAAATTTCTGCAATTTTGCCCCAAATAAAGGAAATTACTGCAATTTTGCCCCAAAATAAGGTAAATTCCTGCAATTTTGCCCCAAAATAAAGGAATAATCTTGAATTTTGCCCCAAAATAAGGGGAATTTCTGATTTTTGCCCCAAAATAAAGGGAATTTCTGCCTTTTGCCCCAAAATTAGGGGAATTTCTACAATTTTGCTCCAAAATACGAGGAATTTCTGCCTTTTTGCTGGAAAATAATGGGAATGCATACCTTTTTGCCATAAAAATGGAAATTTCTTCATTTTTGCTCCAAAATAAGGGGAATTTCTGCCTTTTTGCCTCTAAATAATTGGAATTTCTGTCTTTTTCCCCCAAAACAAATGGAATTTCTGTCTTTTTTGCATCAAAATAAGAAGAATTTCTGACTTATTACCCTGAAATAAGTGAAATTTCTGCAATTTTGCCCCAAAATAAAGGAAATTTCTGCAATTTTGCCCCAATGTAAAAGAAATTTCTGCAATTTTGCCCCAAAATAAGGGGAATTTCTGACTGTTTGCTCTCGAAAAAAGGAGATTTTCTGTCCTGTTGCCCCAAAATAAGGAGAATTTCTGCTTTTTTGCCCGAAAATTATGAGAATTTCTGCAATTTTGCTTTAAAATACGGTTAATTTCTGCCTTTTAGCCCCAAAATAAAGAGAATTTCTGCATTTTCCTCCAATATTTGGGGAATTTCTGCATTTTATCTCTAAATAAGGGGAATTTCTGCATTTTACCTCAAAATAAGAAAAATTTCTGCCTTTTGCCCCAAAATATTGGGAATTTCTGCCTTTTTGCCCCAAAATAAGAAAAATTTTTGCTTTATTTCTCTGAAATAAGTGAAATTTCTGCAATTTTGCTCTAAAATAAGGGAAATTTCTGCAATTTTTTCCCCTAATAAAGGAAATTTCTGCAATTTTGTCCCAAAATAAGGGGAATTTCTCCTTTTTTGCCCCAAAATAAAGGAAATATTTGCCTTTTTACCTGAAAATTAGTGAAATTTCTGCAATTTTGCCCCAAATAAAGGAAATTACTGCAATTTTGCCCCAAAATAAGGTAAATTCCTGGAATTTTGCCCCAAAATAAAGGAAATTTCTTGAATTTTGCCCCAAAATAAGGGGAATTTCTGATTTTTGTCCCAAAATATAGGGAATTACTGTCTTTTGCCCAAAATTAGGGGAATTCCTGCATTTTGCTCCAAAATACGGGGAATTTCTGCCTTTTTGCCTGAAAATAATGGGAATGCATACCTTTTTGCCATAAAAAGGGAAATTTCTTCATTTTTGCTCCAAAATAAGGGGAATTTCTGCCTTTTTGCCTCTAAATAAGTGGAATTTCTGTCTTTTTCCCCCAAAACAAAGGGAATTTCTGTCTTTTTTGCATCAAAATAAGGAGAATTTCTGACTTATTACCCTGAAATAAGTGAAATTTCTGCAATTTTGCCCCAAAATAAGGGAAATTTCTGCAATTTTGCCCCAATGTAAAAGAAATTTCTGCAATTTTGCCCCAAAATAAGGGGAATTTCTGACTGTTTGCTCTCGAAAAAAGGAGATTTTCTGTCTTTTTGCCCCAAAATAAGGAGAATTTCTGATTTTTTGCCCGAAAATTATGAGAATTTCTGCAATTTTGCTTTAAAATACGGTTAATTTCTGTCTTTTAGCCACAAAATGAAGGGAATTTCTGCATTTTCCCCCAATATTTGGGGAATTTCTGCATTTTACCTCTAAATAAGGGGAATTTCTGCATTTTACCTCAAAATAAGAAGAATTTCTGCCTTTTGCCCCAAAATATGGAGAATTTCTGCCTTTTTGTTTCAAAATAAGGAAAATTTCTTCAATTTTGTACCATAATAAAAGAAATTTCTGCTTTTTGCCCCAAAATAAGGGGAGTTTCTGAATTTTTGCCCTGAAATAAATGAAATTTCTGCAATTTCCCCCAAAATAAGGGAAATTTTTGCTTTTTTGCCCCAAAATAAAGAGAATTTCTTCCTTTTGCCCCAAAATATGGCGAATTTCTGCATTTTTGCCCGAAAATAAGAAGAATGCATACCTTTTTGCCATAAAAAAGGTAAATTTTTTCATTTTTGCTCCAAAATAAGGGGAATTTCTGCTTTTTTGCCTCTAAAGAAGTGGAATTTCTTTCTTTTTCTTCCAAAACAAAAGGAATTTTTGTCTTTTTTGCCCCAAAATAAGGAAAATTTCTTACTTATTACCCTGAAATAAGTGAAATTTCTGAAATTTTGCCCCAATATAAAGGAAATTTCTGCCATTTTGCCCCCAAATAAGGGGAATTTCAGACTTTTTACCTCAAAGTAATGGGAATTTCTAAATTTTGGCACAAAATATTAGGAATTTCTGCCTTTTTGCCCCAAAATAAGTGAAATTTCTCCAATTTTGCCCCAAAATAAGGAAAATTTCTGCAATTTTGCCCCAAAATAAGTGGAATTTCTGCCTTTTGCCCCAAAATTTGGGGAATTTCTGCCTTTTTGCCTGAAAATAAAAAGAATGCATACCTTTTTGCCATAAAAAAGGGAAATTTCTTCATTTTTGCTCAAAATAAGGGGAACTTTTGCCTTTTTGCCTCTAAATAAGTGGAATTTCTGTTTTTCCCCCAAAACAAAGGGAATTTCTGTCTTTTTTGCCTCAAAATAAGAAAAATTTCTGACTTATTACCCTGAAATAAGTGAAATTTCTGCAAATTTGCCCCAATATAAGGGAAATTTTTGCCTTTTGCCCTAAAATTTGGGGAATTTGAGAATTTTACCTCAAAATAAGGGAAATTTCTGATTTTTGCACCAAAATATGGAGAATTTCTGCCTTTTTGCCCCATAATAAAGGGAATTTCTGCATTTTTGCACCAATATTAGGGGAATTTCTGCAATTTTGCTCCAAAATACGGGTCATTTGCCTTTTTGCCCGAAATTAATTGGAATTTCTGGCTTTTTGTCCCGAAATAAGTGAAATTTCTTCAATTTTCGCAAAAAATTAGGGATTTCATCTTTTTGCCCCAAAATAAGGGGAATTTCTGCCATTTTGCCCTGAAATATTTGAAATTTCTGCAATTTTACCCCAAAATAAGGGGAATTTCTGCCTTTTTGCCCCAAAATAAGGAGAATTTCAACTTTATTACCTCTAAATAAAGGAAATTTCTGCCTTTTTTCCACAAAATGTACGGAATTTCTTCCTTTTTGCCCCAAAATAAGGAAAATTTCTGCAATTTTGCCCCAAAATAAGAGGAATTTCTCACTTTTTGCCCAAAATAAAGGAAATTTCAGACTTTTTACCTGAAAATAAGAGAAATTTCTGCAATTTTGCCCCAAATATAAGAAATTTCTGCAATTTTGTTCCAAAATAAGGTAAATTCCTGCAATTTTGCCCCAAAATAAAGAAAATATCTGGAATTTTGCCCCAAAATAAGGGGAATTTCTGATTTTTGCCCCAAAATAAAGGGAATTTCTGCCTTTTGCCCAAAAATTAGGGGAATTTCTGCATTTTTGCTCCAAAATATTGGGAATTTCTGCCTTTTTGCCCGAAAATAAAGGGAATGTTTACCTTTTTGCCATAAAAAAGGGAAATTTCTTCATTTTTGCCCCAAAATATGGGGATTTTTTGCTATTTTGATTTAAAATAAGTGCAATTTCTGCCTTTTCCCTAAAAATAAACAAAATTTCTGTCTTTTTGCACCAAAAAAGGGAATTTCTGAATTTGCCCGAAAATAAGGGGAATTTCAGCCTTTTTACCTCAAAATAAGGGGAATTTCTTCCTTTTTGCCCCAAAATATGGGAAATTTCTGCCTTTTTGCCCCAAAATAAGAAAATTTCTGCCTTTTTTCTGAAATAAATGAAATTTCTGCAATTTTGCCTCAAAATAAGGGAAATTTCTGCAATTTTGCCCAAATGTAAAGGAAATTTCTGCAATTTTACCCAAAATAAGGGAAATTTCTGACTTTATGCTCCCGAAAAAAGGAAATTTTCTGT
Source organism: Micromys minutus (assembly GCF_963924665.1). Taxonomy (NCBI): domain Eukaryota; kingdom Metazoa; phylum Chordata; class Mammalia; order Rodentia; family Muridae; genus Micromys; species Micromys minutus. The sequence continues at coordinate 2,608,489 of NW_027667727.1, forward strand.
CTTTTTGCCCTAAAATAAGAATTTTTGCCTTTTTGCCCGAAAATTATGAGAATTTCTGCAATTTTGCTTCAAAATACGGTTAATTTCTTCATTTTAGCCCCAAAATAAAGAGAATTTCTACATTTTTCCCCAATATTTGGGGAATTTCTGCATTTTACCTCTACATAAGGGGAATTTCTGCATTTTACCTCAAAATAAGAAGAATTTCTGCCTTTTGCCCCAAAATATGGGGAATTTCTGCCTTTTTGTTCCGAAATAAGGAAAATTTCTTCAATTTTGTACCATAATAAAAGAAATTTCTGCTTTTTGCCCCAAAATAAGGGAAATTTCTGACTTTTTGCCTTGAAATAAATGAAATTTCTGCAATTTTGCCCAAAAATAAATTAAATTTGTGCCTTTTGCCCCAAAATAATGGGAATTTCTGCCTTTTGCCCCAAAATTTGGGGAATTTCTGCCTTTTTGCCCGAAAATAAAAAGAATGCATACCTTTTTGCCATAAAAAAGGGAAATTTCTTCATTTTTGCTCAAAATAAGGGGAACTTTTGCCTTTTTGCCTCTAAATAAGTGGAATTTCTGTTTTTCCCCCAAAACAAAGGGAATTTCTGTCTTTTTTGCCTCAAAATAAGAAAAATTTCTGACTTATTACCCTGAAATAAGTGAAATTTCTGCAAATTTGCCCCAAAATAAGGGAAATTTTTGCCTTTTGCCCTAAAATTTGGGGAATTTGAGAATTTTACCTCAAAATAAGGGAAATTTCTGATTTTTGCACCAAAATATGGAGAATTTCTGCCTTTTTGCCCCATAATAAAGGGAATTTCTGCATTTTTGCACCAATATTAGGGGAATTTCTGCAATTTTGCTCCAAAATACGGGTCATTTGCCTTTTTGCCCGAAATTAATTGGAATTTCTGGCTTTTTGTCCCGAAATAAGTGAAATTTCTTCAATTTTCGCAAAAAATTAGGGATTTCATCTTTTTGCCCCAAAATAAGGGGAATTTCTGCCATTTTGCCCTGAAATATTTGAAATTTCTGCAATTTTACCCCAAAATAAGGGGAATTTCTGCCTTTTTGCCCCAAAATAAGGAGAATTTCAACTTTATTACCTCAAAATAAAGGAAATTTCTGCCTTTTTTCCACAAAATGTACGGAATTTCTTCCTTTTTGCCCCAAAATAAGGAAAATTTCTGCAATTTTGCCCCAAAATAAGAGGAATTTCTCACTTTTTGCCCAAAATAAAGGAAATTTCAGACTTTTTACCTGAAAATAAGAGAAATTTCTGCAATTTTGCCCCAAATATAAGAAATTTCTGCAATTTTGTTCCAAAATAAGGTAAATTCCTGCAATTTTGCCCCAAAATAAAGAAAATATCTGGAATTTTGCCCCAAAATAAGGGGAATTTCTGATTTTTGCCCCAAAATAAAGGGAATTTCTGCCTTTTGCCCAAAAATTAGGGGAATTTCTGCAATTTTGCTCCAAAATATGGGGAATTTCTGCCTTTTTGTCCGAAAATAAAGGGAATGTTTACCTTTTTGCCATAAAAAAGGGAAATTTCTTCATTTTTGCCCCAAAATATGGGGATTTTTTGCTATTTTGATTTAAAATAAGTGCAATTTCTGCCTTTTCCCTAAAAATAAACAAAATTTCTGTCTTTTTGCACCAAAAAAGGGAATTTCTGAATTTGCCCGAAAATAAGGGGAATTTCAGCCTTTTTACCTCAAAATAAGGGGAATTTCTTCCTTTTTGCCCCAAAATATGGGAAATTTCTGCCTTTTTGCCCCAAAATAAGAAAATTTCTGCCTTTTTTCTGAAATAAATGAAATTTCTGCAATTTTGCCTCAAAATAAGGGAAATTTCTGCAATTTTGCCCAAATGTAAAGGAAATTTCTGCAATTTTACCCAAAATAAGGGAAATTTCTGACTTTATGCTCCCGAAAAAAGGAAATTTTCTGTCTTTTTGCCCTAAAATAAGAATTTTTGCCTTTTTGCCCGAAAATTATGAGAATTTCTGCAATTTTGCTTCAAAATACGGTTAATTTCTTCATTTTAGCCCCAAAATAAAGAGAATTTCTACATTTTTCCCCAATATTTGGGGAATTTCTGCATTTTACCTCTAAATAAGGGGAATTTCTGCATTTTACCTCAAAATAAGAAGAATTTCTGCCTTTTGCCCCAAAATATGGGGAATTTCTGCCTTTTTGTTCCGAAATAAGGAAAATTTCTTCAATTTTGTACCATAATAAAAGAAATTTCTGCTTTTTGCCCCAAAATAAGGGAAATTTCTGACTTTTTGCCTTGAAATAAATGAAATTTCTGCAATTTTGCCCAAAAATAAATTAAATTTGTGCCTTTTGCCCCAAAATAATGGGAATTTCTGCCTTTTGCCCCAAAATTTGGGGAATTTCTGCCTTTTTGCCCGAAAATAAAAAGAATGCATACCTTTTTGCCATAAAAAAGGGAAATTTCTTCATTTTTGCTCAAAATAAGGGGAACTTTTGCCTTTTTGCCTCTAAATAAGTGGAATTTCTGTTTTTCCCCCAAAACAAAGGGAATTTCTGTCTTTTTTGCCTCAAAATAAGAAAAATTTCTGACTTATTACCCTGAAATAAGTGAAATTTCTGCAAATTTGCCCCAAAATAAGGGAAATTTTTGCCTTTTGCCCTAAAATTTGGGGAATTTGAGAATTTTACCTCAAAATAAGGGAAATTTCTGATTTTTGCACCAAAATATGGAGAATTTCTGCCTTTTTGCCCCATAATAAAGGGAATTTCTGCATTTTTGCACCAATATTAGGGGAATTTCTGCAATTTTGCTCCAAAATACGGGTCATTTGCCTTTTTGCCCGAAATTAATTGGAATTTCTGGCTTTTTGTCCCGAAATAAGTGAAATTTCTTCAATTTTCGCAAAAAATTAGGGATTTCATCTTTTTACCCCAAAATAAGGGGAATTTCTGCCATTTTGCCCTGAAATATTTGAAATTTCTGCAATTTTACCCCAAAATAAGGGGAATTTCTGCCTTTTTGCCCCAAAATAAGGAGAATTTCAACTTTATTACCTCAAAATAAAGGAAATTTCTGCCTTTTTTCCACAAAATGTACGGAATTTCTTCCTTTTTGCCCCAAAATAAGGAAAATTTCTGCAATTTTGCCCCAAAATAAGAGGAATTTCTCACTTTTTGCCCAAAATAAAGGAAATTTCAGACTTTTTACCTGAAAATAAGAGAAATTTCTGCAATTTTGCCCCAAATATAAGAAATTTCTGCAATTTTGTTCCAAAATAAGGTAAATTCCTGCAATTTTGCCCCAAAATAAAGAAAATATCTGGAATTTTGCCCCAAAATAAGGGGAATTTCTGATTTTTGCCCCAAAATAAAGGGAATTTCTGCCTTTTGCCCAAAAATTAGGGGAATTTCTGCAATTTTGCTCCAAAATATGGGGAATTTCTGCCTTTTTGCCCGAAAATAAAGGGAATGTTTACCTTTTTGCCATAAAAAAGGGAAATTTCTTCATTTTTGCCCCAAAATATGGGGATTTTTTGCTATTTTGATTTAAAATAAGTGCAATTTCTGCCTTTTCCCTAAAAATAAACAAAATTTCTGTCTTTTTGCACCAAAAAAGGGAATTTCTGAATTTGCCCGAAAATAAGGGGAATTTCAGCCTTTTTACCTCAAAATAAGGGGAATTTCTTCCTTTTTGCCCCAAAATATGGGAAATTTCTGCCTTTTTGCCCCAAAATAAGAAAATTTCTGCCTTTTTTCTGAAATAAATGAAATTTCTGCAATTTTGCCTCAAAATAAGGGAAATATCTGCAATTTTGCCCAAATGTAAAGAAAATTTCTGCAATTTTACCCAAAATAAGGGAAATTTCTGACTTTATGCTCCCGAAAAAAGGAAATTTTCTGTCTTTTTGCCCTAAAATAAGAATTTTTGCCTTTTTGCCCGAAAATTATGAGAATTTCTGCAATTTTGCTTCAAAATACGGTTAATTTCTTCATTTTAGCCCCAAAATAAAGAGAATTTCTACATTTTCCCCAATATTTGGGGAATTTCTGCATTTTACCTCTAAATAAGGGGAATTTCTGCATTTTACCTCAAAATAAGAAGAATTTCTGCCTTTTGCCCCAAAATATGGGGAATTTCTGCCTTTTTGTTCCGAAATAAGGAAAATTTCTTCAATTTTGTACCATAATAAAAGAAATTTCTGCTTTTTGCCCCAAAATAAGGGAAATTTCTGACTTTTTGCCTTGAAATAAATGAAATTTCTGCAATTTTGCCCAAAAATAAATTAAAATTGTGCCTTTTGCCCCAAAATAATGGGAATTTCTGCCTTTTGTCCCAAAATATGGGGAATTTCTGCCTGTTTCCCCGAAAATAAGAAGAATGCATACCTTTTTGCCATAAAAAAGGGAAATTTCTTCATTTTTGCTCCAAAATAAGCGAAATTTCTGCTTCTTTGCCTCTAAATTAGTGGAATTTCTGTCTTTTTCCCCCAAAACAAAGGGAATTTCTGTCTTTTTTGCCCCAAAATAAGGAAAATTTCTGACTTATTACCTTGAAATAAGTGAAATTTCTGCAATTTTGCCCCAATATAAGGGAAATTTCTACCTTTTTGCCCACAAATAAGGGGAATTTCAGCCTTTTTACCTCAAAATATAAGGAATTTATAAAATTTGGCACAAAATATTAGGAATTTCTGCCTTTTTGCACCAAAATAAAGAAAATTTCTGCCTCTTTTCACTGAAATAAGTGAAATTTCTGCAATTTTGCCCCAAAATAAGTGAAATTTCTGCAATTTTGCCCCAAAATAAAGGAAATTTCTGGAATTTTGCCCCAAGATAAGTGGAATTTCTGTATTTTGCCCCAAAATATGGAGAATTTCTGCCTTTTTGCCCCACGATTAATGAAATTTCTGCAATTTTGCCGTAAAATAAGGGAAATTTCTGCAATTTTTCCCCATAATAAGGGAAATTTCTTCCATTTTGCCCCCAAATAAGGGGAATTTCTGTTTTTTTGCCCCACAATTAAGGAAATTTCTGCAATTTTGCCCCAAAATAAGGAGAATTTTTGATTTTGCCCCCAAATTTGGGGAATTTCTGCGATTTTGCTCCAAAATAGGGGGAATTTCTGTTTTTTTGCCCGAAAATAATGGGAATGCATACCTGTTTGCCATAAAAAGGGAAATTTCTTCATTTTTGCTCCAAAATAAGGGGAATTTCTGCCTTTATGCCTCTAAATAAGTGGAATTTCTGTCTTTTTCCCCCAAAACATAGGGAATTTCTGTCTTTTTTGCATCAAAATAAGGAGAATTTCTGACTTATTACCCTGAAATAAGTGAAATTTCTGCAATTTTGCCCCAAAATAAGGTAAATTTCTGCAATTTTGCCCCAAAATAAAAAATGTTTCTGGAATTTTGCCCCAAAATAAGGGGAATTTGTGATTTTTACCCCAAAATAAAGGGAATTTCTGCCTTTTGCCCCAAAATTAGGGGAATTTCTGCAATTTTGCTCCAAAATATAGGGAATTTCTGCCTTTTTGCCCGAAAATAAAGGGAATGTTTACCTTTTTGCCATAAAAAAGGGAAATTTCCTCATTTTTGCCCCAAAAAATGGGGATTTTCTGCCTTTTTGATTCAAAATAAGTTCAAGTTCTGCCTTTTCCCTAAAAATAAACAAAATTTCTGTCTTTTTGCACCAAAATAAGGGAAATTTCTGACTTTTTGCCCGAAAATAAGGGGAATTTCAGCTTTTTTACCTCAAAATAAAGGGAATTTCTTCCTTTTTGCCCCAAAATATGGGGAATTTCTGTTTTTTTGCTCCAAAATAAGAAAATTTCTGCCTTTTTTCTGAAATAAGTGAAATTTCTGCAATTATGCCTAAAAATAAGGGAAATTTATGCAATTTTGCCCCAAAATAAGGGAAATTTCTGACTTTATGCTCCCGAAAAAAGGAGATTTTCTGTCTTTTTGCCCAAAATAAGAATTTTTGCCTTTTTGCCCGAAAATTATGAGAATTTCTGCAATTTTGCTTCAAAATACGGTTAATTTCTTCCTTTTAGCCCCAAAATAAAGGGAATTTCTTCATTTTTCCCCAATATTTGGGGAATTTCTGCATTTTACCTCCAAATAAGGGGAATTTCTGCATTTTACCTCAAAATAAGAAGAATTTCTGCCTTTTGCCCCAAATTTGGGGAATTTCTGCCTTTTGTTCCGAAATAAGGAAAATTTCATCAATTTTGTACCATAATAAAAGAAATTTCTGCTTTTTGCCCCAAAATAAGGGAAATTTCTGACTTTTCGCCTTGAAATAAATGAAATTTCTGAAATTTTGCCCAAAAATAAGTTAAATTTGTGCCTTTTGCCCCAAAACAATGGGAATTTTGCCTTTTGCCCCAAAATTTGGGGAATTTCTGCCTGTTTACCCGAAAATAAGAAGAATGCATACCTTTTTGCCATAAAAAAGGGAAATTTCTTCATTTTTGCTCAAAAATAAGCGAAATTTCTGCTTCTTTGCCTCTAAATAAGTGGAATTTCTGTCTTTTTCCCACAAAACAAAGAGAATTTCTGTCTTTATTGCCCCAAAATAAGGAAAATTTCTGACTTATTACCTTGAAATAAGAGAAATTTCTGCAATTTTGCCCCAATATAAGGGAAATTTCTACCTTTTTGCTCCCAAATAAGGGGAATTTCAGCCTTTTTACCTCAAAATATAAGGAATTTCTAAATTTTGGCACAAAATATTAGGAATTTCTGCCTTTTTGCCCCAAAATAAGGAAAATTTCTGCCTTTTTTCTTTGAAATAAGTGAAATTTCTGCAATTTTGCCCCAAAATAAGTGAAATTTCTGCAATTTTGCCCCAAAATAAGGGAAATTTCTAGAATTTTGCCCCAAAATAAGTGGAATTTCTGAATTTTGCCCCAAAATATGGAGAATTTCTGCTTTTTTGCACCACAATTAGTGAAATTTCTGCAATTTTGCCCTAAAATAAGGGAAATTTCTGCAATTTTTACCCATAATAAGGGAAATTTCTGCCATTTTGCCCCCAAATAATGGGAATTTCTGTTTTTTTGCCCCACAATTAGGGAAATTTCTGCAATTTTGCCCCAAAATAAGGGGAATTTCTGCTTTTTGCACCAAAATTAGGGGAATTTCTGCAATTTTGCTCCAAAATACTGGGAATTTCTGCCTTTTTGCCCGAAAATAATGGGAATGCATACCTTTTTGCCATAAAAAGGGAAATTTCTTCATTTTTGCTCCAAAATAAGGGGAATTTCTGCAATTTTGCCTCTAAATAAGTGGAATTTCTGTCTTTTTCCCCAAAACAAGGGAATTTCTGTCTTTTTTGCATCAAAATAAGGAGAATTTCTGACTTATTACCCTGAAATAAGTGAAATTTCTGCAATTTTGCCCCAAAATAAGGGAAATTTCTGCAATTTTGCCCAAATGTAAAAAAAATTTCTGCAATTTTGCCCCAAAATAAGGGGAATTTCTGACTGTTTGCTCTCGAAAAAAAGAAGATTTTCTGTCTTTTTACCCCAAAATAAGGAGAATTTCTGCTTTTTTGCCCGAAAATTATGAGAATTTCTGCAATTTTCTTTTAAAATACGGTTAATTTCTGCCTTTTAGCCCCAAAATAAAGGGAATTTCTGCATTTTCCTCCAATATTTGGGGAATTTCTTCATTTTACCTCTAAATAAGAGGAATTTCTGCATTTTACCTCAAAATAAGAAGAATTTCTGCCTTTTGCTCCAAAATATGGGAAATTTCGGCTTTTTGTTCTAAAATAAGGAAAATTTCTTCAATTTTGTACCATAATAAAAGAAATTTCTGCTTTTTGCCCCAAAATAAGGCGAATTTCTGAATTTTTGCCCTGAAATAAATGAAATTTCTGCAATTTTGCACCAAAATAAGGGAAATTTCTGCCTTTTTGCCATGAAATATGTGAAATTTCTGCAATTTTACCCCAAAATAAGGTGAATTTTTGCCTTTTTGCCCAAAAATAATGGGAATTTCTGTCCTTTTGCCCCAAAATAAGAAAAATTTTTGCTTTATTTCTCTGAAATAAGTGAAATTTCTGCAATTTTGCCCTAAAATAAGGGAAATTTTTGCAATTTTTTCCCATAATAAAGGAAATTTTTGCAATTTTGCCCCAAAATAAGGGGAATTTTTTCCTTTTTGCCTCAAAATAAAGAAAATTTCAGCCTTTTTACCTGAAAAAAAGTAAAATTTCTGCAATTTTGCCCCAAATAAGGGAAATTTCTGCAATTTTGCACCAAAATAAGGTAAATTCCTTCAATTTTGCCCCAAAATAAAAGAAATTTCTTGAATTTTGCCCCAAAATAAGGGGAATTTTTGATTTTTGCCCCAAAATAAAGGGAATTTCTGCCTTTTGCCCCAAAATTAGGGGAATTTCTGCAATTTTGCCCTAATGTAAAAGAAATTTCTGCAATTTTGCCCCAAAATAAGGGGAATTTCTGACTGTTTGCTCTCAAAAAAAGGAGATTTTCTGTCTTTTTGCCCCAAAATAAGTAGAATTTCTGCTCTTTTGCCTGAAAATTATGAGAATTTCTGCAATTTTGCTTTAAAATACGGTTAATTTCTGCCTTTTAGCCCCAAAATAAAGGGAATTTCTGCATTTTCCCCCAATATTTGGGGAATTTCTGTATTTTACCTCTAAATAAGGGGAATTTCTGCATTTTACCTCAAAATAAGAAGAATTTATGCCTTTTGCCCCCAAATATGGGGGAATTTCTGCCTTTTTCTTCCAAAATAAGGAAAATTTCTTCAATTTTGTACCATAATAAAAGAAATTTCTGCTTTTTGCCCCAAAATAAGAGGAATTTCTGAATTTTTGCCCTGAAATAAATGAAATTTCTGCAAGTTTGCCCCAAAATGAGGGAAATTTTTGCCTTTTTGCCCCAAAATAAAGGGAATTTCTGTTTTTTGCCCTAAAATATGGGAAATTTCTGCCTTTTTGCCCGAAAATAAGAAGAATGCATACCTTTTTACCATAAAAAAGGTAAATTTCTTCAATTTTGCTCCTAAATAAGGGTAATTTCTGCTTTTTTGCCTCTAAATATGTGGAATTTCTTTCTTTTTCCCCCAAAACAAAAGGAATTTCTGTCTTTTTTGCCCCAAAATAAGGAAAATTTCTGACTTATTACCCTGAAATAAGTGAAATTTCTGAAATTTTGCCCCAATATAAGGGAATTTTCTGCCTTTTTGTCCCCAAATAAGGGGAATTTCAGACTTTTTACCTCAAAATAATGGGAATTTCTAAATTTTGGCACAAAATATTTGGAATTTCTGCATTTTTGCCCCAAAATAAGGATAATTTCTGCCTTTTTTCCTTGAAATAAGTGAAATTTCTGCAATTTTGCCCAAAAATAAGTGAAATTTCTCCAATTTTGCCCCAAAATAAGGGAAATTTCTGCAATTTTGCCCCAAAATAAGTGGAATTTATGCCTTTTGCCCCAAAATTTGGGGAATTTCTGCCTTTTAGCCCGAAAATAAAAAGAATGCATACCTTTTTGCCATTAAAAAGGGAAATTTCTTCATTTTTGCTCCAAAATAAGGGGAACTTTTGCCTTTTTGCCTCTAAATAAGTGGAATTTCTGTTTTTCCCCCAAAACAAAGGGAATTTCTGTATTTTTTGCCTCAAAATAAGGAAAATTTCTGACTTATTACCCTGAAATAAGTGAAATTTCGGCAAATTTGCCCCAAATTAAGGGAAATTTTTTTCTATTGCCCTAAAATTTGGGGAATTTGAGAATTTTACCTCAAAATAAGGGAAATTTCTGATTTTTGCACCAAAATATGGAGAATTTCTGCATTTTTGCCCCATAATAAAGGGAATTTCTGCATTTTTGCACCAATATTAGGGGAATTTCTGCAATTTTGCTCCAAAATACGGGTCATTTCTGCCTTTTTGCCCGAAATTAATTGGAATTTCTGGCTTTTTGTCCCGAAATAAGTGAAATTTCTTCAATTTTCGCCAAAAATTAGGAATTTCATATTTTTGCCCCAAAATAAGGGGAATTTCCCTCATTAGGCCCTGAAATATTTAAAATTTCTGCAATTTTACCCCAAAATAAGGTGAATTTCTGCCTTTTTGCCCCAAAATAATGGGAATTTCTGCCTTTTTGCCCCAAAATAAGAAAGATTTTTGCTTTATTTCTCTGAAATAAGTAAAATTTCTGCAATTTTGCCCTAAAATAAGGGAAATTTCTGCAATTTTTTCCCATAATAAAGGAAATTTCTGCAATTTTGCCCCAAAATAAGGGGAATTTCCCTCTTTTTGCCCCAAAATAAAGGAAATTTCAGCCTTTTTACCTGAAAATAAGTGAAATTTCTGCAATTTTTCCCCAAATAAGGGAAATTTCTGCAATTTTGCCCCAAAATAAGGTAAATTCCTGCAATTTTGCCCCAAAATAAAGAAAATTTCTTGAATTTTGCCCCAAAATAAGGGGAATTTCTGATTTTTGCCCCAAAATAAAGGGAATTTCTGCCTTTTGCCCCAAAATTAGGGGAATTTCTTCAATTTTGCTCCAAAATATGGGGAATTTCTGCCTTTTTGCCCGAAAATAATGGGAATGCAAACCCTTTTGCCATAAAAATGGAAATTTCTTCATTTTTGCTCCAAAATAAGGGGAATTTCTGAGTTATTACCCTGATTAAGTGAAATTTCTGCAATTTTGCCGTGAAATAAGGGAAATTTCTGCAATTTTTTCCCATAATAAAGGAAATTTCTGCAATTTTGCCCCAAAATAAGGGGAATTTCTCCATTTGTGCCCCAAAATAAAGGAAATTTCAGCCTTTTTACCTGAATATAAGTGAAATTTCTGCAATTTTGCCCCAAATAAGGGAAATTTCTGCAATTTTGCCCTAAAATAAGGTAAATTCCTGCAATTTTGCCCCAAAATAAAGGAAATTTCTTGAATTTTGCCCCAAAATAAGGGGAATTTCTGATTTTTCCCCAAAATAAAGAAAATTTCTGCCTTTTGCCCCAAAATTAGGGGAATTTCTGCAATTTTGCTCCAAAATACGGGGAATTTCTGCCTTTTTGCCCGAAAATAATGGGAATTCATACCTTTTTGCCATAAAAAGGGAAATTTCTTCATTTTTGCTTCAAAATAAAGGGAATTTCTGCCTTTTTGCCTCTAAATAAGTGGAATTTCTGTCTTTTTCCCACAAAACAAAGGGAATTTCTTTCATTTTTGCATAAAAATAAGGAGAAATTCTGACTTATTACCCTGAAATAAGTGAAATTTCTGCTATTTTGCCCTAAAATAAGGTAAATTCCTGCAATTTTGCCCCAAAATAAAGAAAATTTCTTGAATTTTGCCCCAAAATAAAGGGAATTTCTGATTTTTGCCCCAAAATAAAGGGAATTTTTGCTTTTTGCCCAAAAATTAGGGGAATTTCTGCAATTTTGCTCCAAAATACGGGGAATTTCTGCCTTTTTGCCCGAAAATAATGGGAATTCACACCTTTTTGCCATAAAAAGGGAAATTTCTTCATTTTTGCTCCAAAATAAGGGGAATTTCTGCCTTTTTGCCTCTAAATAAGTGGAATTTCTGTCTTTTTCCCACAAAACAAAGGAAATTTCTGTATTTTGCATCAAAATAAGGAGAATTTCTGACTTATTACCCTGAAATAAGTGAAATTTATGCAATTTTGCCCGAAAATAAGGGGAATTTCTGATTGTTTGCTCTCAAAAAAAGAAGATTTTCTGTCTTTTTGCCCCAAAATAAGTAGAATTTCTGCTTTTTTGCCCGAAAATTATGAGAATTTCTGCAATTTTGCTTTAAAATACGGTTAATTTCTGCCTTTTAGCCCAAAAATAAAGGGAATTTCTGCATTTTCCCCCAATATTTGGGGAATTTCTGCATTTTACCTCTAAATAAGGGGAATTTCTGCATTTTACCTCAAAATAAGAAGAATTTATGCCTTTTGCCCCAAAATATGGGGGAATTTCTGCCTTTTTTTTCCAAAATTACGAAAATTTCTTCAATTTTGTACCATAATAAAAGAAATTTCTGCTTTTTGCCCCAAAATAAGGGAAATTTCTGAATTTTTGCCCTGAAATAAAGAAATTTCTGAAATTTTGCCCTAAAATAAGGGAAATTTTTGCCTTTTTGCCCCAAAATAAAGAGAATTTCTGCCTTTTGCCACAAAATATGGGGAATTTCTGCCTTTTTGCCCGAAAATAAGAAGAATGCATACCTTTTTGCCATAAAAAAGGTAAATTTCTTCATTTTTGCTCCAAAATAAGGGGAATTTCTGCTTTTTTGCCTCTAAATAAGTGGAATTTCTTTATTTTTCCCCCAAAACAAAAGGAATTTCTGTCTTTTTTGCCCCAAAATGAGAAAAATTTCTGACTTATTACCCTGAAATAAGTGAAATTTCTGAAATTTTGCCCCAATATAAGCGAAATTTCTGCCTTTTTGCCCACAAATAAGGGGAATTTCAGACTTTTTACCTCAAAATAATGGGAATTTCTAAATTTTGGCACAAAATATTAGGAATTTCTGCATTTTTGCCCCAAAATAAGGAAATTTTCTGCCTTTTTTCTTTGAAATAAGTGAAATTTCTGCAATTTTGCCCCAAAATAAGTGAAATTTCTGCAATTTTGCCCCAAAATAAGGGAAATTTCTGCAATTTTGGACTAAAATAAGTGGAATTTCTGCCTTATGCCCCAAAATTTGAAGAATTTTTGCCTTTTTGCCCAAAAATAAAAAAAAATGCATACCTTTTTGCCATAAAAAAAGGAAATTTCTTCATTTTTGCTCCAAAATAAGGGAAATTTCTGCCTTTTTGCCTCTAAATAAGTGGAATTTCTGTCTTTTTCCCACAAAACAAAGGGAATTTTTGTCTTTTTTGCATCAAAATAAGGAGAATTTCTGACTTATTATCCTGAAATAAGTGAAATTTCTGCAATTTTGCCCCAAAATAAGGGAAATTTCTGCAATTTTGCCCTAATGTAAAAGAAATTTGTGCAATTTTGCCCCAAAATAAAGGGAATTTTTGACTGTTTGCTCTCGAAAAAAGGAGATTTTCTGTCTTTTTGCCCCAAAATAAGTAGAATTTCTGCTTTTTTGCCCGAAAATTATGAGAATTTCTGCAATTTTGCTTTAAAATACGGTTAATTTCTGCCTTTTAGCCCCAAAATAAAGGGAATTTCTGCATTTTACCCCAATATTTGGAGAATTTCTGTATTTTACCTTTAAATAAGGGGAATTTCTGCATTTTACCTCAAAATAAAAAGAATTTATGCCTTTTGCCCCAAAATATGGGTGAATTTCTGCCTTTTTCTTCCAAAATAAGGAAAATTTCTTCAATTTTGTACCATAATAAAAGAAATTTCTGCTTTTTGTCCCAAAATAAGGGGAATTTCTGAAATTTTGCCCTGAAATAAATGAAATTTCTGCAAGTTTGCCCCAAAATGAGGGAAATTTTTGCCTTTTTGCCCCGAAATAAAGGGAATTTCTGTTTTTTGCCCTAAAATATGGGAAATTTCTGCCTTTTTGCCCGAAAATAAGAAGAATGCATACCTTTTTGCCATAAAAAAGGTAAATTTCTTCATTTTTGCTCCTAAATAAGGGGAATTTCTGCTTTTTTGACTCTAAATATGTGGAATTTCTTTCCTTTTCCCCCAAAACAAAAGGAATTTCTGTCTTTTTTGCCCCAAAATAAAAAAATTTCTGACTTATTACCCTGAAATAAGTGAAATTTCTGAAATTTTGCCCCAATATAAGGGAATTTTCTGCCTTTTTGCCCCCAAATAAGGGGAATTTCAGACTTTTTACCTCAAAATAATGGGAATTTCTAAATTTTGGCACAAAATATTAGGAATTTCTGCATTTTTGCCCCAAAATAAGGATAATTTCTGCCTTTTTTTTGAAATAATTGAAATTTCTGCAATTTTGCCCCAAAATAAGTGAAATTTCTGTAATTTTGCCCCAAAATAAGGGAAATTTCTGCACTTTTGCCCCAAAATAAGTGGAATTTCTGCCTTTTGCCCCAAAATTTGGGGAATTTCTGCCTTTTTGCCCGAAAATAAAAAGAATGCATACCTTTTGGCCATAAAAAAGGGAAATTTCTTCATTCTTGCTCCAAAATAAGGGGAACTTTTGCCTTTTTGCCTCTAAATAAGTGGAATTTCTGTTTTTCCTTCAAAACAAAGGGAATTTCTGTCTTTTTTGCCTCAAAAAAAGGAGAATTTCTGACTTATTATGCTGAAATAAGTGAAATTTCTGCAAATTTGCCCCAAAATATTGGAAATTTTTGCCTTTTGCCCTATATTTGGGGAATTTGAGAATTTTACCTCAAAATAAGGGAAATTTCTGATTTTTGCACCAAAATATGGAGAATTTCTGCCTTTTGGCCCATAATAAAGGGAATTTCTGCATTTTTGCACCAATATTAGGGGAATTTCTGCAATTATGCTCCAAAATACGGGTCATTTCTGCCTTTTTGTCTGAAATTAATTGGAATTTCTGGCTTTTTGTCCCGAAATAAGTGATATTTCTTCAATTTTCACCAAAAATTAGGATTTCATCTTTTTCCCCAAAATAATGGGAATTTCTGCCATTTTGCCCTGAAATATTTGAAATTTCTGCAATTTTACCCCCAAATAAGGGGAATTTCTGCCTTTGTGCCCCAAAATAAGAAGAATTTCAACCTTATTACCTCAAAATAAAGAAAATTTCTGCCCTTTTGCCACAAAATATATGAAATTTCTGCCTTTTTGCCCCAAAATAAGGAAAATTTCTGCAATTTTGCCCCAAAATTAGAGGAATTTCTCCCTTTTTGCCCAAAATAAAGGAAATTTCAGACTTTTTACCTGAAAATAAAAGAAATTTCTGCAATTTTTCCCCAAATAAGAGAAATTTCTGCAATTTTGTTCCAAAAAATGTAAATTCCTGCAATTTTTCCCCAAAATAAAGAAAATTTCTGGAATTTTGCCCCAAAATAAGAAGAATTTATGATTTTTGCCCCAAAATAAAGGGAATTTCTTCCTTTTGCCCCAAAATTAGGGGAATTTCTGCAATTTTGCTCCAAAATATGGGGAATTTCTGCCTTTTTGCCCGAAAATAAAGGGAATGTCTTCCTTTTTGCCATAAAAAAGGGAAATTTCTTCCTTTTTGCCCCAAAATATGGGGAATTTCTGCCTTTTTGCCCCAAAATAAGAAAAATTTTGGCAATTTTGTACCAAAATAAAAGAAATTTCTGCCTTTTTGCCCCAAAATAAGAAAATTTCTGCCTTTTTTCTGAAATAAGTGAAATTTCTGCAATTTTGCCTCAAAATAAGGGAAATTTCTGCAATTTTGCCCCAATGTAAAGGAAATTTCTGCAATTTTGCCCCAAAATAAGGGGAATTTCAGACTGTTTGCTCTCGAAAAAAGGAGATTTTCTGTCTTTTTGCCCAAATTAAGGAGAATTTCTGATTTTTTGCCCGAAAATTATGAGAATTTCTGCAATTTTGCTTTAAAATACGGTTAATTTCTGCCTTTTAGCCCCAAAATAAAGGGAATTTCTGCATTTTCCCCCAATATTTGGGGAATTTCTGCATTTTACCTCCAAATAAGGGGAATTTCTGCATTTTACCTCAAAATAAGAAGAATTTCTGCCTTTTGCACCAAAATATGGGAATTTCTGCCTTTTTGTTCCAAAATAAGGAAAATTTCTTCAATTTTGTACCATAATAAAAGAAATTTCTGCTTTTTGCCCCAAAATAGTGGAATTTCTGAATTTTTGCCCTGAAATAAATGAAATTTCTGCAATTTTGCCCCAATATAAGGGAAATTTTTGCCTTTTTGCCCAAAAATAAAGGGAATTTCTTCCTTTTGCCCCAAAATATGGGGAATTTCTGCCTTTTTCCCCGAAAATAAGAAGAATGCATACCTTTTTGCCATAAAAAAGGGAAATTTCTTCATTTTTGCTCCAAAATAAGCGAAATTTCTGCTTCTTTGCCTCTAAATAAGTGGAATTTCTGTCTTTTTCCCCCAAAACAAAGGGAATTTCTGTCTTTTTTGCCCCAAAATAAGAAAAATTTCTGACTTATTACCTTGAAATAAGTGAAATTTCTGCAATTTTGCCCCAATATAAGGGAAATTTCTACCTTTTTGCCCCCAAATAAGGGGAATTTCAGCCTTTTTACCTCAAAATATAAGGAATTTCTGAATTTTGGCACAAAATATTAGAAATTTCTGCGTTTTTGCCCCAAAATAAGTGAAATTTCTGCAATTTTACCCCAAAATAAGGGAAATTTCTAGAATTTTGCCCCAAAATAAGTGGAATTTCTGAGTTTTGCCCCAAAATATTGAGAATTTCTGCCTTTTTGCCCCACAATGAGTGAAATTTCTGCAATTTTGCCCTAAAAAAAAAGAAATTTCTGCAATTTTTCTCCATAAGGGAAATTTCTGCTATTTTGCCTTCAAATAAAGGGAATTTCTGTTTTTTTTCCACACAATTAGGGAAATTTCTGCAATTTTGCCCCAAAATAAGGGAAATTTCTGCTTTTTGCCCCAAAATAATGGGAATTTCTGCCTTTTTGTTCGAAAATAAGAAGAATGCATACCTTTTTGCCATAAAAAAGGAAAATTTCTTCATTTTTGCTCCAAAATAAGGGGAACTTTTGCCTTTTTGCCTCTAAATAATTGGAATTTCTGTCTTTTTCCCCTAAAACAAAGGGAATTTCTGTATTTTTTGCCCCAAAATAAGGAAAATTTCTTACTTATTACCATCAAATAAGTGAAATTTCTGCAAATTTGCCCCAAAATAAGGGAAATTTTTGCCTTTTGGCCCAAAATATGGGGAATTTCAGCATTTTACCTCAAAATAAGGGAAATTTCTGATTTTTGCACCAAAATATAGACAATTTCTGCCTTTTTCCCCCAAAATAAAGGGAATTTCTGCATTTTTGCACCAATATTAGGAAAATTTCTGCAATTTTGCTCCTAAATACGAGTCATTTCTTCCTTTTTGCCCGAAATTAATTGGAATTTCTGCCTTTTTCTCCCGAAATAAGTGAAATTTCTTCATTTTTCGCCAAAAATTAGGGATTTCAGCTTTTTGCCCCAAAATAAGGGGAATTTCTGTCTTTTTGCCCGAAATTAAGAGGAATGCATACCTTTTTGCCATAAAAAAGGGAAATTTCTTAATTTTTGCTCAAAAATAACGAAATTTCTTCTTTTTTGCCTCTAAATAAGTGGAATTTCTCTCTTTTTTTCCCAAAACAAAGAGAATTTCTGTCTTTTTGCCCCAAAATAAAGAACATTTCGGCCTTTTTTTTCTGAAATAAGTGAAATTTCTGCAATTTTGCCCCAACATAAGGGAAATTTCTGCCTTTTTGCCCCCAAATAAGGGGAATTCCATCCTTTTTACCTCAAAATATGGGGAATTTCTGCATTTTTGCAACAAAATATTAGGAATTTCTGCCTTTTTGCCCCAAAATAAGGAAAATTTCTGCCTTTTTTCCCTGAAATAATTGAAATTTCTGCAATTTTTCCCCAAAATAAGTGAAATTTCTGTCTTTTTACCCCCAAATAAAGGGGAATTTCAGCCATTTTGCCCCCAAATAAGGGGAATTTCCACCTTATTACCTCTAAATAAAAGAAATTTCTCCCTTTTTGCAACAAAATATACGGAATTTCTGCATTTTTGCCCCAAAATAAGGAAAATTTCTGCAATTTTGCCCAAAATAAGGGGAATTTCTCTATTTTTGCCCCCAAAAAGGCAATTTCAGCCTTTTTTCCTGAATATAAGTGAAATTACTGCAATTTTGCCCAAAATAAGGTAAATTTCTGCAATTTTGCCCCAAAATAAAGGAAATTCCTGGAATTTTGCCCCAAAATAAGGGGAATTTCTGATTTTTACCCCAAAATAAAGGGAATTTCTGCTTTTTCTCCCAAAATTAGGGGAATTTCTGCAATTTTGCTCCAAAATACGGGGAATTTCTTCTTTTTGCATGAAAATAAGGAAAATGCATACGTTTTTGCCATAAAAAAGTGAAATTTCTTCATTTTTGCTCCAAAATAATGGGAATTTCTTCCTTTTTGCCTCTAAATAAGTGGAATTTCTGTCTTTTTTTCCCTAAACAAAGAAAACTTCTGTCTTTTTGCCCCAAAATAAAGAAAATTTCTGCCTTTTTTCTCTGAAATAAGTGAAATTTCAGCAATTTTGCCCCAACATAAGGGAAATTTCTGCCTTTTTGCCCCCAAATAAGGGGAATTCCAGCCGTTTTACCTCAAAATATGGGGAATTTCTGCATTTTTTCCACAAAATATTAGGAATTTCTGCTTTTTGCCCCAAAATAAGGAAAATTTCTGACTTTTTTCCATGAAATAAATGAAATTTCTGCAATTTTGCCCCAAAATAAGTGAAATTTCTGCCTTTCTGCCCCCAAATAAGGAGAATTTCAGCCTTTTTGCCCCCAAATAAAGGGAATTTCAACCTTATTACCTCTAAATAAAGGAAATTTCTGTCTTTTTGCCACAAAATATACAGAATTTCTGCCTTTTTGCCCCAAAATAAGAAAAATTACTGCAATTTTGCCCCAAGTAAGGGGAATTTCTCCCTTTTTGCCCCAAAATAAATTAAATATCAACTTTTTTACTATAAAATAAGTGAAATTTCTGCAATATTGCCCCAAATAAGAGAAATTTCTGAAATTTTGCCCCAAAATAAAGAAAATTTCTGGAATTTTGCCCCAAAATATGGGGAATTTCTGATTTTTGCCCCAGAAGAAAGGGAATTTCTGCCTTTTGCCCCAAAATGAGGGGAATTTCTGCAATTTTGCTCCCAAATACGGGGAATTTCTGCCTTTTTGACCGAAAATAAGAGGAATGCTTACATTTTGCCATAAAAAAGTGAAATTTCTTCATTTTTGCTCCAAAATAAGGGGAATTTCTGCCTTTTTGCCTGAAAATAAGGGGAATGCATATTTTTTTGCCATATAAAACGAAAATTTCTTCATTTTTGCTCCAAAATAAGGGGAACTTTTGCCTTTTTGCCTCTAAATAAGTGGAATTTCTGTTTTTCCCTCAAAACAAAGGGAATTTCTGTCTTTTTTGCCTCAAAATAAGGAAAATTTTTGACTTATTACGCTGAAATAAGTGAAATTTCTGCAAATTTGCCCCAAAATAATGGAAATTTTTGCCTTTTGCTCTAAAATTTGGGGAGTTTGAGAATTTTACCTCAAAATAAGGGAAATTTCTGATTTTTGCACCAAAATATGGAGAATTTCTGCCTTTTTGCCCCATAATAAAGGGAATTTCTGCATTTTTGCACCAATATTAGGGGAATTTCTGCAATTTTTCTCCAAAATACGGGTCATTTCTGCCTTTTTGCCCGAAATTAATTGGAATTTCTGGCTTTTTTTCCCGAAATAAGTGAAATTTCTTCAATTTTCGCCAAAAATTAGGGATTTCATCTTTTTGCCCCAAAATAAGAGGAATTTCTGCCATTTTTGCCCTGAAATATTTGAAATTTCTGCAATTTAACCCCAAAATAAGGGGAATTTCTGCCTTTTTGCTCCAAAATAAGGGAAATTTCAACCTTATTACCTCAAAATAAAGGAAATTTCTGCCTTTTTGCCACAAAATATATGGAATTTCTGCCTTTTTTGCACCAAAATAAGGAAAATTTCTGCAATTTTGCCCCAAAATAAGAGGAATTTTTCCCTTTTTGCGCAAAATAAAGGAAATTTCAGACTTTTTACATGAAAATAAGAGAAATTTCTGCAATTTTGCCCCAAATAAGAGAAATTTCTGCAATTTTGTTCCAAAATAAGGTAAATTCCTGCAATTTTGCCCCAAAATAAAGAAAATTTCTGGAATTTTGCCCCAAAATAAGGGGAATTTCTGATTTTTGTCCCAAAATATAGGGAATTTCTGCCTTTTGCCCCAAAATTAGGGGAATTTCTGCAATTTTGCTCCAAAATATGGGGAATTTCTGCCTTTCTGCACGAAAATAAAGGGAATGTTTTCCTTTTGCCATAAAAAAGGGAAATTTCTTCATTTTTGCCCCAAAATATGGGGATTTTCCGCCTTTTTGACTCAAAATAAGTTCAATTTCTGCCTTTTCCCTAAAAATAAACAAAATTTCTGTCTTTTTGCACCAAAATAAGGGGAATTTATGACTTTTTGCCTGAAAATAAGGGGAATGCATATTTTTTTGCCATATAAGAGGGAAATTTCTTCATTTTTGCTCCAAAATAAAGAGAATTTCTGCCTTTTTGCCTCTAAATAAGTGGAATTTCTGTCTTTTTCTTTAAAAACAAAAGGAATTTCTGTCTTTTTTGCCCCAAAATAAGGGGAATTTCTGACTTATTACTCTGAAATAAGTAAAATTTCTGCAATTTTGTCCCAAAATAAGGGAAATTTCTGCCTTTTTGCCCCCAAATAAGGGGAATTTCAGCCTTTTTACCTCAAAATAAGGGGAATTTCTGCATTTTTGTCACAAAATTTACGGAATTTCTGCTTTTTTGCTCCATCATAAGGAAAATTTCTGCAATTTTGCCCAAAATAAGGGGAATTTCTCCTTTTTTGCACCCCAAAAGGCAATTTCAGCCTTTTTTCCAGAATATAAGTGAAATTAATGCAATTTTACCCAAAATAAGGTAAATTTCTGAAATTTGGCCCCAAAATAAAGGAAATTCCTGGAATTTTGCCCCAAAATAAGGGGAATTTCTGATTTTTACCCCAAAATAAAGGGAATTTCTGCCTTTTGCCCCAAAATTAGGGGAATTTCTGCAATTTTGCTCCAAAATACGGGGAATTTCTTCTTTTTGCCTGAAAATAAGGGGAATGCATACGTTTTTGCCATAAAAAAGTGAAATTTCTTCATTTTTGCTCCAAAATAATGGGAATTTCTTCCTTTTTGCCTCTAAATAAGTGGAATTTCTGTCTTTTTTTCACAAAACAAAGAAAACTTCTGTCTTTTTGCCCCAAAATAAAGGAAATTTCTGCCTTTTTTCCCTGAAATAAGTGAAATTTCTGCAATTTTGCCCCAAATAAGAAAAATTTCTGAAATTTTGCCCTAAAATAAAGAAAATTTCTGGAATTTTGCCCCAAAATATGGGGAATTTCTGATTTTTGCCCCAAAATAAAGGGAATTTCTGCCTTTTGCCCCAAAATTAGGGGAATTTCTGCAATTTTGCTCCCAAATACAGGGAATTTCTGCCTTTTTGATCGAAAATAAGGGGAATGCTTACATTTTGCCATAAAAAAGTGAAATTTCTTCATTTTTGCTCCAAAATAAGGGGAATTTCTGCCTTTTTGCCTGAAAATAAGGGGAATGCATATTTTTTTGCCATATAAAAGGGAAATTTCTTCATTTTTGCTCCAAAATAAGAGGAACTTTTGCCTTTTTGCCTCTAAATAAGTGGAATTTCTGTTTTTCCCTCAAAACAAAAGGAATTTCTGTCTTTTTTGCCTCAAAATAAGGAAAATTTCTGACTTATTACGCTGAAATAAGTGAAATTTCTGCAAATTTGCCCCAAAATAATAAAAATTTTCGCCTTTTGCCCTAAAATTTGGGGAATTTGAGAATTTTACCTCAAAATAAGGGAAATTTCTGATTTTTGCACCAAAATATGGAAAATTTCTGCCTTTTTGCCCCATAATAAAGGAAATTTCTGCATTTTTGCACCAATATTAGGGGAATTTCTGCAATTTTGCTCCAAAATACGGGTCATTTCCGCCTTTTTGCCCGAAATTCATTAGAATTTCTGGCTTTTTGTCCCGAAATAAGTGAAATTTCTTCAATTTTCGCCAAAAATTAGGGATTTCATCTTTTTGCCCCAAAATAAGGGGAACTTCTGCCATTTTGCCCTGAAATATTTGAAATTTCTGCAATATAACCCCAAAATAAGGTGAATTTCTGCCTTTTTGCCCCAAAATAAGGGGAATTTCAACCTTATTACCTCAAAATAAAGGAAATATCTGCCTTTTGCCACAAAATATACGGAATTTCTGCCTTTTTGCTCCAAAAAAAAATTTCTGCAATTTTGCCCCAAAATAAGAGGAATTTCTACCTTTTTGCGCAAAATAAAGGAAATTTCAGACTTTTTACCTGAAAATAAGAGAAATTTCTGCAATTTTGCCCCAAATAAGAGAAATTTCTACAATTTTGTTCCAAAAAAAGGTAAATTCCTGCAATTTTGCCCCAAAATAAAGAAAATTTCTGGAATTTTGCCCCAAAATAAGGGGAATTTCTAATTTTTGCCCCAAAATATAGAGAATTTCTGCCTTTTGCCCCAAAATTAGGGGAATTTCTGCAATTTTTCTCCAAAATATGGGAAATTTCTGCCTTTTTGCCCGAAAATAAAGGGAATGTTTTCTTTTTTGCCATAAAAAAGGGAAATTTCTTCATTTTTGCCCCAAAATATGGGGATTTTCCGCCTTTTTGACTCAAAATAAGTGCAATTTCTGCCTTTTCCCTAAAAATAAAAAAAAAATTCTGTCTTTTTGCATCAAAATAAGGGGAATTTCTGACTTTTTGCCCGAAAATAAGGGAAATTTCAGCCTTTTTACCTCAAAATAAGGGGAATTTCTTCCTTTTTGCCCCAAAATATAGGGAATTTCTGCCTTTTTCCCCCAAAATAAAAAAAAATTCTGCAATTTTGTACCAAAATAAAAGAAGTTTCTGCTTTTTTGCCCCAAAATAAGAAAATTTCTGCCATTTTTCTGAAATAAGTGAAATTTCTGCAATTTTGCCTCAAAATAAGGGAAATTTCTGCAATTTTGCCCCAATGTAAAGGAAATTTCTGCAATTTTGCCCCAAAATAAGGCGAATTTCTGACTGTTTGCTCTCAAAAAAAGGAGATTTTCTGTCTTTTTGCCCCAAAATAAGGAGAATTTCTGCTTTTTTGCCCGAAAATTATGAGAATTTCTGCAATTTTGCTTTAAAATACGGTTAATTTCTGGCTTTTAGCCACAAAATAAAGGGAATTTCTGCATTTTCCCCCAATATTTGGGGAATTTCTGCATTTTACCTCCAAATAAGGGGAATTTCTGCATTTTACCTCAAAATAAGAAGAATTTCTGCCTTTTGCACCAAAATATGGGAATTTCTGATTTTTGCTCAAAAATAAGGAAAATTTCTTCAATTTTGTACCATAATAAAAGAAATTTCTGCTTTTTGCCCCAAAATAGGGGAATTTCTAAATTTTTGCCCTGAAATAAATGAAATTTCTGCAATTTTGCCCCAAAATAAGGGAAATTTTTGCCTTTTTGCCCCAAAATAAAGGGAATTTCTTCCTTTTGCCCCAAAATATGGGGAATTTCTGCCTTTTTGCCAGAAAATAAGAAGAATGCATAACTTTTTGCCAAAAAAGGGAAATTTCTTTATTTTTGCTTCAAAATAAGTGAAATTTCTGCTTCTTTGCCTCTAAATAAGTGGAATTTCTGTCTTTTTCCCCCAAAACAAGGGGATTTCTGTCTTTTTTGCCCCAAAATAAGAAAAATTTCTGACTTATTACCTTGAAATAAGTGAAATTTCTGCAATTTTGCCCCAATATAAAAGAAATTTCTACCTTTTTGCCCCCAAATAAGGGGAATTTTAGCCTTTTTACCTCAAAATATAAGGAATTTCTGAATTTTGGCACAAAATATTAAGAATTTCTGCATTTTTGCCCCAAAATAAGGAAAATCTGACTTTTTTCCCTGAAATAAGTGAAATTTCTGCAATTTTGCCCCAAAATAAGTGAAATTTCTGCAATTTTGCCCCAAAATAAGGGAAATTTCTAGAATTTTGCCCCAAAATAAGTGGAATTTTTGAGTTTTGCCCCAAAATATGGAGAATTTCTGCCTTTTTGCCCCACAATTAGTGAAATTTCTGCAATTTTGCCCTAAAATAAGGGAAATTTCTGCAATTTTTCCCCATAATAAGGGAAATTTCTGCTATTTTGCCCCCAAATAAAGAGAATTTCTGTTTTTTGGCCACACAATTAAGGAAATTTCTGCAATTTTGCCCCAAAATAAGGGGAATTTCTGCTTTTTGCCCCGAAATATGGGGAATTTCTGCCTTTTTGTTCGAAAATAATAAGAATGCATACCTTTTTGCCATAAAAAAGGAAAATTTCTTCATTTTTTGATCCAAAATAAGGGGAACTTTTGCCTTTTTGCATCTAAATAAGTGGAATTTCTGTCTTTTTCCCATAAAACAAAGGGAATTTCTGTCTTTTTTGCACCAAAATAAGGAATATTTCTTACTTATTACCATCAAATAAGTTAAATTTCTGCAAATTTACTTCAAAATAAGGGAAATTTTTGCCTTTTGGCCCAAAATATGGGGAATTTCAGCATTTTACCTCAAAATAAGGGAAATTTCTGATTTTTGCACCAAAATATGGACAATTTCTGCCTTTTTCCCCCAAAATAAAGACAATTTCTGCATTTTTGCACCAATATTAGGGGAATTTCTGCAATTTTGCTCCTAAATACGGGTCATTTCTTCCTTTTTGCCCGAAATTAATTGGAATTTCTGCCTTTTTCTCCCGAAATAAGTGAAATTTCTTCATTTTTCGCCAAAAATTAGGGATTTCATCTTTTTGCCCCAAAATAAGGGGAATTTCTGCCTTTTTGCCCGAAAATAAGGGGAATGCATACCTTTTTGCCATAAAAAGGGGAAATTTCTTCATTTTTGCTCCAAAATAACGAAATTTCTTCTTTTTTGCCTCTAAATAAGTGGAATTTCTCTCTTTTTTTCCCAAAACAAAGAGAATTTCTGTCTTTTTGCCTCAAAATAAAGAACATTTCGGCCTTTTTTTTCTGAAATAAGGGAAATTTCTGCAATTTTGCCCCAACATAAGGGAAATTTCTGCCTTTTTGCCCCCAAATAAGGGGAATTCCATCCTTTTACCTCAAAATAAGGGGAATTTCTGCATTTTTGCAACAAAATATTAGGAATTTCTGCCTTTTTGCCCCAAAATAAGGAAAATTTCTGCCTTTTTTCCCTGAAATAATTGAAATTTCTGCAATTTTTCCCCAAAATAAGTGAAATTTCTGCCTTTTTGCCCCCAAATAAAGGGGAATTTCAACCTTTTTGCCCACAAATAAGGAGAATTTCAACCTTATTACCTCTAAATAAGGGAAATTTCTGCCTTTTTGCCACAAAATATACGGAATTTCTGCCTTTTTTCCCCAAAATAAGGAAAATTACTGCAATTTTGCCCCAAATAAGGGGAATTTCTCCCTTTTTGCCCCAAAATGTATTAAATATCATCCTTTTTACCTAAAAATAAGTGAAATTTCTGCAATTTTGCCCCAAATAAGGGAAATTTCTGAAATTTTGCCCTAAAATAAAGAAAATTTCTGGAATTTTGCCCCAAAATATGGGGAATTTCTGATTTTTACACCAAAATAAAGGGAATTTCTGCTTTTTGTCCCAAAATTAGGGGAATTTCTGCAATTTTGCTCCCAAATACAGGGAATTTCTGCCTCTTTAATCGAAAATAAGGGGAATGCTTACATTTTGCCATAAAAAAGTGAAATTTCTTCATTTTTGCTCCAAAATAAGAGGAATTTCTTCCTTTTTGCCTGAAAATAAGGGGAATGCATATTTTTTGCCATATAAAAGGGAAATTTCTTCATTTTTGCTCCAAAATAAGGGGAACTTTTGCCTTTTTGCCTCTAAATAAGTGGAATTTCTGTTTTTCCCTCAAAACAAAGGGAATTTCTGTCTTTTTTGCCTCAAAATAAGGAAAATTTCTGACTTATTACGCTGAAATAAGTGAAATTTCTGCAAATTTGCCCCAAAATAATGGAAATTTTTGCCTTTTGCCCTAAAATTTGGGGAATTTGAGAATTTTACCTCAAAATAAGGGAAATTTCTGATTTTTGCACCAAAATATGGAGAAATTTTGCCTTTTTGCCCCATAATAAAGGGAATTTATGCATTTTTGCACCAATATTAGGGGAATTTCTGCAATTTTTCTCCAAAATACGGGTCATTTCTGCCTTTTTGCCCGAAATTAATTGGAATTTTTGGCTTTTTGTCCAAAAATATGTGAAATTTCTTCAATTTTCGCCAAAAATTAGGGATTTCATCTTTTTGCCCCAAAATAAGGGGAATTTCTGCCATTTTGCCCTGAAATATTTGAAATTTCTGCAATTGAACCCCAAAATAAGGTGAATTTCTGCCTTTTTGCCCCAAAATTTGGGGAATTTCAACCTTATTACCTCAAAATAAAGGAAATTTCTCCCTTTTTGCCACAAAATATATGGAATTTCTGCCCTTTTGCCCCAAAATAAGGAAAATTTCTGCAATTTTGCCCCAAAATAAGAGGAATTTCTCCCTTTTTGCGCAAAATAAAGGAAATTTCAGACTTTTTACCTGAAAATAAGAGAAATTTCTGCAATTTTTCCCCAAATAAGAGAAATTTCTGCAATTTTGTTCCAAAAAAAGGTAAATTCCTGCAATTTTGCCCCAAAATAAAGAAAATTTCTGGAATTTTGCCACAAAATAAGGGGAATTTCTGACTTTTGCCCCAAAATATAGGGAATTTCTGCCTTTTGCCCCAAAATTAGGGGAATTTCTGCAATTTTGCTTCAAAATATGGGGAATTTCTGCCTTTTTGCCCGAAAATAAAGGGAATGTTTTCCTTTTTGCCATAAAAAAGGGAAATTTCTTCATTTTTGCCCCAAATATGGGGATTTTCCACCTTTTTGACTCAAAATAAATGCAATTTATGCCTTTTCCCTAAAAATAAACAAAATTTCTGTCTTTTTGCACCAAAATAAGGGGAATTTCTGACTTTTTGCCCAAAAATAAGGGGAATTTCAGACTTTTTACCTCAAAATAAGGGGAATTTCTTCATTTTGCCCCAAAATATGGGGGAATTTCTGCCTTTTTGCCCCAAAATAAGAAAAATTTCGGCAATTTTGTACCAAAATAAAAGAAATTTCTGCCTTTTTGCCCCAAAATAAGAAAATTTCTGCCTTTTTTCTGAAATAAGTGAAATTTCTGCAATTTTGCCTCAAAATAAGGGAAATTTCTGCAATTTTGCCCCAATGTAAAGAAAATTTCTGCAATTTTGCCCCAAAATAAGGGGAATTTCAGACTGTTTGCTATCGAAAAAAGGAGATTTTCTGTCTTTTTGCCCAAATTAAGGAGAATTTCTGCTTTTTTGCCCGAAAATTATGAGAATTTCTGCAATTTTGCTTTAAAATACGGTTAATTTCTGCCTTTTAGCCCCAAAATAAAGGGAATTTCTGCATTTTCCCCCAATATTTGGGGAATTTCTGCATTTTACCTCCAAATAAGGGGAATTTCTGCATTTTACCTCAAAATAAGAAGAATTTCTGCCTTTTGCACCAAAATATGGGAATTTCTGCCTTTTTGTTCCAAAATAAGGAAAATTTCTTCAATTTTGTACCATAATAAAAGAAATTTCTGCTTTTTGCCCCAAAATAGTGGAATTTCTGAATTTTTGCCCTGAAATAAATGAAATTTCTGCAATTTTGCCCCAATATAAGGGAAATTTTTGCCTTTTTGCCCAAAAATAAAGGGAATTTCTTCCTTTTGCCCCAAAATATGGGGAATTTCTGCCTTTTTCCCCGAAAATAAGAAGAATGCATACCTTTTTGCCATAAAAAAGGGAAATTTCTTCATTTTTGCTCCAAAATAAGCGAAATTTCTGCTTCTTTGCCTCTAAATAAGTGGAATTTCTGTCTTTTTCCCCCAAAACAAAGGGAATTTCTGTCTTTTTTGCCCCAAAATAAGAAAAATTTCTGACTTATTACCTTGAAATAAGTGAAATTTCTGCAATTTTGCCCCAATATAAGGGAAATTTCTACCTTTTTGCCCCCAAATAAGGGGAATTTCAGCCTTTTTACCTCAAAATATAAGGAATTTCTGAATTTTGGCACAAAATATTAGAAATTTCTGCGTTTTTGCCCCAAAATAAGTGAAATTTCTGCAATTTTGCCCCAAAATAAGGGAAATTTCTAGAATTTTGCCCCAAAATAAGTGGAATTTCTGAGTTTTGCCCCAAAATATTGAGAATTTCTGCCTTTTTGCCCCACAATGAGTGAAATTTCTGCAATTTTGCCCTAAAAAAAAAGAAATTTCTGCAATTTTTCTCCATAAGGGAAATTTCTGCTATTTTGCCTTCAAATAAAGGGAATTTCTGTTTTTTTTCCACACAATTAGGGAAATTTCTGCAATTTTGCCCCAAAATAAGGGAAATTTCTGCTTTTTGCCCCAAAATAATGGGAATTTCTGCCTTTTTGTTCGAAAATAAGAAGAATGCATACCTTTTTGCCATAAAAAAGGAAAATTTCTTCATTTTTGCTCCAAAATAAGGGGAACTTTTGCCTTTTTGCCTCTAAATAATTGGAATTTCTGTCTTTTTCCCCTAAAACAAAGGGAATTTCTGTATTTTTTGCCCCAAAATAAGGAAAATTTCTTACTTATTACCATCAAATAAGTGAAATTTCTGCAAATTTGCCCCAAAATAAGGGAAATTTTTGCCTTTTGGCCCAAAATATGGGGAATTTCAGCATTTTACCTCAAAATAAGGGAAATTTCTGATTTTTGCACCAAAATATAGACAATTTCTGCCTTTTTCCCCCAAAATAAAGGGAATTTCTGCATTTTTGCACCAATATTAGGAAAATTTCTGCAATTTTGCTCCTAAATACGAGTCATTTCTTCCTTTTTGCCCGAAATTAATTGGAATTTCTGCCTTTTTCTCCCGAAATAAGTGAAATTTCTTCATTTTTCGCCAAAAATTAGGGATTTCAGCTTTTTGCCCCAAAATAAGGGGAATTTCTGTCTTTTTGCCCGAAATTAAGAGGAATGCATACCTTTTTGCCATAAAAAAGGGAAATTTCTTAATTTTTGCTCAAAAATAACGAAATTTCTTCTTTTTTGCCTCTAAATAAGTGGAATTTCTCTCTTTTTTTCCCAAAACAAAGAGAATTTCTGTCTTTTTGCCCCAAAATAAAGAACATTTCGGCCTTTTTTTTCTGAAATAAGTGAAATTTCTGCAATTTTGCCCCAACATAAGGGAAATTTCTGCCTTTTTGCCCCCAAATAAGGGGAATTCCATCCTTTTTACCTCAAAATATGGGGAATTTCTGCATTTTTGCAACAAAATATTAGGAATTTCTGCCTTTTTGCCCCAAAATAAGGAAAATTTCTGCCTTTTTTCCCTGAAATAATTGAAATTTCTGCAATTTTTCCCCAAAATAAGTGAAATTTCTGTCTTTTTACCCCCAAATAAAGGGGAATTTCAGCCATTTTGCCCCCAAATAAGGGGAATTTCCACCTTATTACCTCTAAATAAAAGAAATTTCTCCCTTTTTGCAACAAAATATACGGAATTTCTGCATTTTTGCCCCAAAATAAGGAAAATTTCTGCAATTTTGCCCAAAATAAGGGGAATTTCTCTATTTTTGCCCCCAAAAAGGCAATTTCAGCCTTTTTTCCTGAATATAAGTGAAATTACTGCAATTTTGCCCAAAATAAGGTAAATTTCTGCAATTTTGCCCCAAAATAAAGGAAATTCCTGGAATTTTGCCCCAAAATAAGGGGAATTTCTGATTTTTACCCCAAAATAAAGGGAATTTCTGCTTTTTCTCCCAAAATTAGGGGAATTTCTGCAATTTTGCTCCAAAATACGGGGAATTTCTTCTTTTTGCATGAAAATAAGGAAAATGCATACGTTTTTGCCATAAAAAAGTGAAATTTCTTCATTTTTGCTCCAAAATAATGGGAATTTCTTCCTTTTTGCCTCTAAATAAGTGGAATTTCTGTCTTTTTTTCCCTAAACAAAGAAAACTTCTGTCTTTTTGCCCCAAAATAAAGAAAATTTCTGCCTTTTTTCTCTGAAATAAGTGAAATTTCAGCAATTTTGCCCCAACATAAGGGAAATTTCTGCCTTTTTGCCCCCAAATAAGGGGAATTCCAGCCGTTTTACCTCAAAATATGGGGAATTTCTGCATTTTTTCCACAAAATATTAGGAATTTCTGCTTTTTGCCCCAAAATAAGGAAAATTTCTGACTTTTTTCCATGAAATAAATGAAATTTCTGCAATTTTGCCCCAAAATAAGTGAAATTTCTGCCTTTCTGCCCCCAAATAAGGAGAATTTCAGCCTTTTTGCCCCCAAATAAAGGGAATTTCAACCTTATTACCTCTAAATAAAGGAAATTTCTGTCTTTTTGCCACAAAATATACAGAATTTCTGCCTTTTTGCCCCAAAATAAGAAAAATTACTGCAATTTTGCCCCAAGTAAGGGGAATTTCTCCCTTTTTGCCCCAAAATAAATTAAATATCAACTTTTTTACTATAAAATAAGTGAAATTTCTGCAATATTGCCCCAAATAAGAGAAATTTCTGAAATTTTGCCCCAAAATAAAGAAAATTTCTGGAATTTTGCCCCAAAATATGGGGAATTTCTGATTTTTGCCCCAGAAGAAAGGGAATTTCTGCCTTTTGCCCCAAAATGAGGGGAATTTCTGCAATTTTGCTCCCAAATACGGGGAATTTCTGCCTTTTTGACCGAAAATAAGAGGAATGCTTACATTTTGCCATAAAAAAGTGAAATTTCTTCATTTTTGCTCCAAAATAAGGGGAATTTCTGCCTTTTTGCCTGAAAATAAGGGGAATGCATATTTTTTTGCCATATAAAACGAAAATTTCTTCATTTTTGCTCCAAAATAAGGGGAACTTTTGCCTTTTTGCCTCTAAATAAGTGGAATTTCTGTTTTTCCCTCAAAACAAAGGGAATTTCTGTCTTTTTTGCCTCAAAATAAGGAAAATTTTTGACTTATTACGCTGAAATAAGTGAAATTTCTGCAAATTTGCCCCAAAATAATGGAAATTTTTGCCTTTTGCTCTAAAATTTGGGGAGTTTGAGAATTTTACCTCAAAATAAGGGAAATTTCTGATTTTTGCACCAAAATATGGAGAATTTCTGCCTTTTTGCCCCATAATAAAGGGAATTTCTGCATTTTTGCACCAATATTAGGGGAATTTCTGCAATTTTTCTCCAAAATACGGGTCATTTCTGCCTTTTTGCCCGAAATTAATTGGAATTTCTGGCTTTTTTTCCCGAAATAAGTGAAATTTCTTCAATTTTCGCCAAAAATTAGGGATTTCATCTTTTTGCCCCAAAATAAGAGGAATTTCTGCCATTTTTGCCCTGAAATATTTGAAATTTCTGCAATTTAACCCCAAAATAAGGGGAATTTCTGCCTTTTTGCTCCAAAATAAGGGAAATTTCAACCTTATTACCTCAAAATAAAGGAAATTTCTGCCTTTTTGCCACAAAATATATGGAATTTCTGCCTTTTTTGCACCAAAATAAGGAAAATTTCTGCAATTTTGCCCCAAAATAAGAGGAATTTTTCCCTTTTTGCGCAAAATAAAGGAAATTTCAGACTTTTTACATGAAAATAAGAGAAATTTCTGCAATTTTGCCCCAAATAAGAGAAATTTCTGCAATTTTGTTCCAAAATAAGGTAAATTCCTGCAATTTTGCCCCAAAATAAAGAAAATTTCTGGAATTTTGCCCCAAAATAAGGGGAATTTCTGATTTTTGTCCCAAAATATAGGGAATTTCTGCCTTTTGCCCCAAAATTAGGGGAATTTCTGCAATTTTGCTCCAAAATATGGGGAATTTCTGCCTTTCTGCACGAAAATAAAGGGAATGTTTTCCTTTTGCCATAAAAAAGGGAAATTTCTTCATTTTTGCCCCAAAATATGGGGATTTTCCGCCTTTTTGACTCAAAATAAGTTCAATTTCTGCCTTTTCCCTAAAAATAAACAAAATTTCTGTCTTTTTGCACCAAAATAAGGGGAATTTATGACTTTTTGCCTGAAAATAAGGGGAATGCATATTTTTTTGCCATATAAGAGGGAAATTTCTTCATTTTTGCTCCAAAATAAAGAGAATTTCTGCCTTTTTGCCTCTAAATAAGTGGAATTTCTGTCTTTTTCTTTAAAAACAAAAGGAATTTCTGTCTTTTTTGCCCCAAAATAAGGGGAATTTCTGACTTATTACTCTGAAATAAGTAAAATTTCTGCAATTTTGTCCCAAAATAAGGGAAATTTCTGCCTTTTTGCCCCCAAATAAGGGGAATTTCAGCCTTTTTACCTCAAAATAAGGGGAATTTCTGCATTTTTGTCACAAAATTTACGGAATTTCTGCTTTTTTGCTCCATCATAAGGAAAATTTCTGCAATTTTGCCCAAAATAAGGGGAATTTCTCCTTTTTTGCACCCCAAAAGGCAATTTCAGCCTTTTTTCCAGAATATAAGTGAAATTAATGCAATTTTACCCAAAATAAGGTAAATTTCTGAAATTTGGCCCCAAAATAAAGGAAATTCCTGGAATTTTGCCCCAAAATAAGGGGAATTTCTGATTTTTACCCCAAAATAAAGGGAATTTCTGCCTTTTGCCCCAAAATTAGGGGAATTTCTGCAATTTTGCTCCAAAATACGGGGAATTTCTTCTTTTTGCCTGAAAATAAGGGGAATGCATACGTTTTTGCCATAAAAAAGTGAAATTTCTTCATTTTTGCTCCAAAATAATGGGAATTTCTTCCTTTTTGCCTCTAAATAAGTGGAATTTCTGTCTTTTTTTCACAAAACAAAGAAAACTTCTGTCTTTTTGCCCCAAAATAAAGGAAATTTCTGCCTTTTTTCCCTGAAATAAGTGAAATTTCTGCAATTTTGCCCCAAATAAGAAAAATTTCTGAAATTTTGCCCTAAAATAAAGAAAATTTCTGGAATTTTGCCCCAAAATATGGGGAATTTCTGATTTTTGCCCCAAAATAAAGGGAATTTCTGCCTTTTGCCCCAAAATTAGGGGAATTTCTGCAATTTTGCTCCCAAATACAGGGAATTTCTGCCTTTTTGATCGAAAATAAGGGGAATGCTTACATTTTGCCATAAAAAAGTGAAATTTCTTCATTTTTGCTCCAAAATAAGGGGAATTTCTGCCTTTTTGCCTGAAAATAAGGGGAATGCATATTTTTTTGCCATATAAAAGGGAAATTTCTTCATTTTTGCTCCAAAATAAGAGGAACTTTTGCCTTTTTGCCTCTAAATAAGTGGAATTTCTGTTTTTCCCTCAAAACAAAAGGAATTTCTGTCTTTTTTGCCTCAAAATAAGGAAAATTTCTGACTTATTACGCTGAAATAAGTGAAATTTCTGCAAATTTGCCCCAAAATAATAAAAATTTTCGCCTTTTGCCCTAAAATTTGGGGAATTTGAGAATTTTACCTCAAAATAAGGGAAATTTCTGATTTTTGCACCAAAATATGGAAAATTTCTGCCTTTTTGCCCCATAATAAAGGAAATTTCTGCATTTTTGCACCAATATTAGGGGAATTTCTGCAATTTTGCTCCAAAATACGGGTCATTTCCGCCTTTTTGCCCGAAATTCATTAGAATTTCTGGCTTTTTGTCCCGAAATAAGTGAAATTTCTTCAATTTTCGCCAAAAATTAGGGATTTCATCTTTTTGCCCCAAAATAAGGGGAACTTCTGCCATTTTGCCCTGAAATATTTGAAATTTCTGCAATATAACCCCAAAATAAGGTGAATTTCTGCCTTTTTGCCCCAAAATAAGGGGAATTTCAACCTTATTACCTCAAAATAAAGGAAATATCTGCCTTTTGCCACAAAATATACGGAATTTCTGCCTTTTTGTCCCAAAAAAAAATTTCTGCAATTTTGCCCCAAAATAAGAGGAATTTCTACCTTTTTGCGCAAAATAAAGGAAATTTCAGACTTTTTACCTGAAAATAAGAGAAATTTCTGCAATTTTGCCCCAAATAAGAGAAATTTCTACAATTTTGTTCCAAAAAAAGGTAAATTCCTGCAATTTTGCCCCAAAATAAAGAAAATTTCTGGAATTTTGCCCCAAAATAAGGGGAATTTCTAATTTTTGCCCCAAAATATAGAGAATTTCTGCCTTTTGCCCCAAAATTAGGGGAATTTCTGCAATTTTTCTCCAAAATATGGGAAATTTCTGCCTTTTTGCCCGAAAATAAAGGGAATGTTTTCTTTTTTGCCATAAAAAAGGGAAATTTCTTCATTTTTGCCCCAAAATATGGGGATTTTCCGCCTTTTTGACTCAAAATAAGTGCAATTTCTGCCTTTTCCCTAAAAATAAAAAAAAAATTCTGTCTTTTTGCATCAAAATAAGGGGAATTTCTGACTTTTTGCCCGAAAATAAGGGAAATTTCAGCCTTTTTACCTCAAAATAAGGGGAATTTCTTCCTTTTTGCCCCAAAATATAGGGAATTTCTGCCTTTTTCCCCCAAAATAAAAAAAAATTCTGCAATTTTGTACCAAAATAAAAGAAGTTTCTGCTTTTTTGCCCCAAAATAAGAAAATTTCTGCCATTTTTCTGAAATAAGTGAAATTTCTGCAATTTTGCCTCAAAATAAGGGAAATTTCTGCAATTTTGCCCCAATGTAAAGGAAATTTCTGCAATTTTGCCCCAAAATAAGGCGAATTTCTGACTGTTTGCTCTCAAAAAAAGGAGATTTTCTGTCTTTTTGCCCCAAAATAAGGAGAATTTCTGCTTTTTTGCCCGAAAATTATGAGAATTTCTGCAATTTTGCTTTAAAATACGGTTAATTTCTGGCTTTTAGCCA
The DNA here is from genome assembly GCF_963924665.1 of Micromys minutus. Classification (NCBI taxonomy): domain Eukaryota; kingdom Metazoa; phylum Chordata; class Mammalia; order Rodentia; family Muridae; genus Micromys; species Micromys minutus. The sequence continues at coordinate 2,643,102 of NW_027667727.1, forward strand.
CAAAATAAAGGGAATTTCTGCATTTTCCCCCAATATTTGGGGAATTTCTGCATTTTACCTCCAAATAAGGGGAATTTCTGCATTTTACCTCAAAATAAGAAGAATTTCTGCCTTTTGCACCAAAATATGGGAATTTCTGATTTTTGCTCAAAAATAAGGAAAATTTCTTCAATTTTGTACCATAATAAAAGAAATTTCTGCTTTTTGCCCCAAAATAGGGGAATTTCTAAATTTTTGCCCTGAAATAAATGAAATTTCTGCAATTTTGCCCCAAAATAAGGGAAATTTTTGCCTTTTTGCCCCAAAATAAAGGGAATTTCTTCCTTTTGCCCCAAAATATGGGGAATTTCTGCCTTTTTGCCAGAAAATAAGAAGAATGCATAACTTTTTGCCAAAAAAGGGAAATTTCTTTATTTTTGCTTCAAAATAAGTGAAATTTCTGCTTCTTTGCCTCTAAATAAGTGGAATTTCTGTCTTTTTCCCCCAAAACAAGGGGATTTCTGTCTTTTTTGCCCCAAAATAAGAAAAATTTCTGACTTATTACCTTGAAATAAGTGAAATTTCTGCAATTTTGCCCCAATATAAAAGAAATTTCTACCTTTTTGCCCCCAAATAAGGGGAATTTTAGCCTTTTTACCTCAAAATATAAGGAATTTCTGAATTTTGGCACAAAATATTAAGAATTTCTGCATTTTTGCCCCAAAATAAGGAAAATCTGACTTTTTTCCCTGAAATAAGTGAAATTTCTGCAATTTTGCCCCAAAATAAGTGAAATTTCTGCAATTTTGCCCCAAAATAAGGGAAATTTCTAGAATTTTGCCCCAAAATAAGTGGAATTTTTGAGTTTTGCCCCAAAATATGGAGAATTTCTGCCTTTTTGCCCCACAATTAGTGAAATTTCTGCAATTTTGCCCTAAAATAAGGGAAATTTCTGCAATTTTTCCCCATAATAAGGGAAATTTCTGCTATTTTGCCCCCAAATAAAGAGAATTTCTGTTTTTTGGCCACACAATTAAGGAAATTTCTGCAATTTTGCCCCAAAATAAGGGGAATTTCTGCTTTTTGCCCCGAAATATGGGGAATTTCTGCCTTTTTGTTCGAAAATAATAAGAATGCATACCTTTTTGCCATAAAAAAGGAAAATTTCTTCATTTTTTGATCCAAAATAAGGGGAACTTTTGCCTTTTTGCATCTAAATAAGTGGAATTTCTGTCTTTTTCCCATAAAACAAAGGGAATTTCTGTCTTTTTTGCACCAAAATAAGGAATATTTCTTACTTATTACCATCAAATAAGTTAAATTTCTGCAAATTTACTTCAAAATAAGGGAAATTTTTGCCTTTTGGCCCAAAATATGGGGAATTTCAGCATTTTACCTCAAAATAAGGGAAATTTCTGATTTTTGCACCAAAATATGGACAATTTCTGCCTTTTTCCCCCAAAATAAAGACAATTTCTGCATTTTTGCACCAATATTAGGGGAATTTCTGCAATTTTGCTCCTAAATACGGGTCATTTCTTCCTTTTTGCCCGAAATTAATTGGAATTTCTGCCTTTTTCTCCCGAAATAAGTGAAATTTCTTCATTTTTCGCCAAAAATTAGGGATTTCATCTTTTTGCCCCAAAATAAGGGGAATTTCTGCCTTTTTGCCCGAAAATAAGGGGAATGCATACCTTTTTGCCATAAAAAGGGGAAATTTCTTCATTTTTGCTCCAAAATAACGAAATTTCTTCTTTTTTGCCTCTAAATAAGTGGAATTTCTCTCTTTTTTTCCCAAAACAAAGAGAATTTCTGTCTTTTTGCCTCAAAATAAAGAACATTTCGGCCTTTTTTTTCTGAAATAAGGGAAATTTCTGCAATTTTGCCCCAACATAAGGGAAATTTCTGCCTTTTTGCCCCCAAATAAGGGGAATTCCATCCTTTTACCTCAAAATAAGGGGAATTTCTGCATTTTTGCAACAAAATATTAGGAATTTCTGCCTTTTTGCCCCAAAATAAGGAAAATTTCTGCCTTTTTTCCCTGAAATAATTGAAATTTCTGCAATTTTTCCCCAAAATAAGTGAAATTTCTGCCTTTTTGCCCCCAAATAAAGGGGAATTTCAACCTTTTTGCCCACAAATAAGGAGAATTTCAACCTTATTACCTCTAAATAAGGGAAATTTCTGCCTTTTTGCCACAAAATATACGGAATTTCTGCCTTTTTTCCCCAAAATAAGGAAAATTACTGCAATTTTGCCCCAAATAAGGGGAATTTCTCCCTTTTTGCCCCAAAATGTATTAAATATCATCCTTTTTACCTAAAAATAAGTGAAATTTCTGCAATTTTGCCCCAAATAAGGGAAATTTCTGAAATTTTGCCCCAAAATAAAGTAAATTTCTGCAATTTTGCCCAAAAATAAAGGAAATTTCTGCCTTTTTGTCCCCAAAGAAGGAGTATTTCAGCCTTTTTACCTCAAAATAAGGGGAATTTCTGCATTTTTGCCACAAAATATAAGGAATTTCTGCCTTTTTGCCTCAAAATAAGGAAAATTTCTGCATTTTTTCCCAGAAATAAGTGAAATTTATTTAATTTTGCCCCAAAATAAGTGGAATTTCTGAGTTTTGCCCCAAAATAAGGAGAATTTCTGTCTTTTTGCCCCAACATATAGGGAATTTCTGCCTTTTTGCCCCACAATTAGGGGAATTTCTGCAATTTTGCTCCAAAATACGGGGAATTTCTGCCTTTTTGCCTGAAAATAAGGGGAATGCATATTTTTTTGCCATATAAAAGGGAAATTTCTTCATTTTTGCTCCAAAATAAGGAGAATTTCTGCCTTTTTGCCTCTAAATATGTGGAATTTCTTTCTTTTTCCTTAAAAACAAAAGGAATTTCTGTCTTTTTTGCCCCAAAATAAGGGGAATTTCTGACTTATTACTCTGAAATAAGTAAAATTTCTGCAATTTTGTCCCAAAATAAGGGAAATTTCTGCCTTTTTGCCCCCAAATAAGGAAAATTTCAGCCTTTTTACCTCAAAATAAAAGGAATTTCTGCATTTTTGCCACAAAATTTACGGAATTTCTGCCTTTTTGCCCCGTCATAAGGAAAATTTCTGCAATTTTGCCCAAAATAAGGGGAATTTCTCCTTTTTTGCCCCCAAAAAGGCAATTTCAGCCTTTTTTCCTGAATATAAGTGAAATTACTGCAATTTTGCCCAAAATAAGGTAAATTTCTGCAATTTTGCCCCAAAATAAAGGAAATTCCTGGAATTTTGCCCCAAAATAAGGGGAATTTCTGATTTTTACCCCAAAATAAAGGGAATTTCTGCCTTTTGCCCCAAAATTAGGGGAATTTCTGCAATTTTGCTCCAAAATACAGGGAATTTCTTCCTTTTTGCCTGAAAATAAGGGGAATGCATACGTTTTTGCCATAAAAAAGTGAAATTTCTTCATTTTTGCTCCAAAATAATGGGAATTTCTTCCTTTTTGCCTCTAAATAAGTGGAATTTCTGTCTTTTTTTCCCAAAACAAAGAAAACTTCTGTCTTTTTGCCCCAAAATAAAGAAAATTTCAGCCTTTTTTCCCTGAAATAAGTGAAATTTTTTTAATTTTGCCCCAACATAAGGGAAATTTCTGCCTTTTTGCCCCCAAATAAGGGGAATTCCAGCCTTTTTACCTCAAAATATGGGGATTTTCTGCATTTTTTCCACAAAATATTAGGAATTTCTGCTTTTTGCCCCAAAATAAGGAAAATTTCTGACTTTTTTCCCTGAAATAAATGAAATTTCTGCAATTTTGCCCCAAAATAAGTGAAATTTCTGCCTTTTTGCCCCCAAATAAGGGGAATTTCAGCCTTTTTGCCCCCAAATAAGGGGAATTTCAGCCTTTTTGCCCCCAAATAAAGGGAATTTCAACCTTATTACCTCTAAATAATGGAAATTTCTGTCTTTTTGCCACAAAATATACAGAATTTCTGCCTTTTTGCTCCAAAATAAGGAAAATTACTGCAATTTTGCCCCAAATAAGGGGAATTTCTCCCTTTTTGCCCCAAAATAAATTAAATATCCACTTTTTTTACTATAAAATAATTGAAATTTCTGCAATTTTGCCCCAAAAAAGGGAAATTTCTGAAATTTTGCCCCAAAATAAAGAAAATTTCTGGAATTTTGCCCCAAAATATGGGGAATTTCTGATTTTTGCCCCAAAATAAAGGGAATTTCTGCCTTTTGCCCCAAAATTAGGGGAATTTCTGGAATTTTGCTCCCAAATACGGGGAATTTCTGCCTTTTTGACCAAAAATAAGGGGAATGCTTACATTTTGCCATAAAAAAGTGAAATTTCTTCATTTTTGCTTCAAATTAAGGGGAATTTCTGCCTTTTTGCCTCTAAATAAGTGGAATTTCTTTCTTTTTCCCCCCAAACAAAGGGAATTTCTGTCTTTTTTACCCCAAAATAAGGAGAATTTCTAAATTATTACCCTGAAATAATTGAAATTTCTGCAATTTGGACCCAAAATAAGGGAAATTTCTGCATTTTTTCCTCCAAATAAAAGGAATTTCAGCCTTTTTATCTCAAAATAAGGGGAATTTCTGCGTTTTTGCCACAAAATATTAGGAATTTCTGCCTTTTTGCCCCAAAATAAGGAAAATTTCTGCATTTTTCCCTGAAATAAATGAAATTTCTGCAATTTTACCTAAAATAAGTGGAATTTCTGAGTTTTGCCTCAAAATAAGGAGAATTTCTGTCTTTTTGCCCCAACATATAGAGAATTTCTGCCTTTTTGCCCCAAAAACAGGGGAATTTCTGCAATTTTGCTCCAAAATACGGTGAATTTCGGCCTTTTTCCCCGAAAATAAGGGGAATGCATAGCTTTTTGCCATATAAAAGGGAAATTTCTTCATTTTTGCCCCAAAATAAGGAGAATTTCTGCCTTTTTGCCTCTAAATAAATGGAATTTCTGTCTTTTTCCCCCAAAACAAAGAGAATTGCTGTCTTTTTTGCCCCAAAATAAGGGGAATTTCTGACTTATTACCCAGAAATAAGTAAAATTTCTGCAATTTTGTCCCAAAATAAGGGAAATTTCTGCTTTTTTGCCCCCAAATAAGGAGAATTTCAGCCTTTTTACCTCAAAATAAGGGGAATTTCTGCATTTTTGCCACAAAATTTACAGAATTTCTGCCTTTTTGCCCTATAATAAGGAAAATTTCTACAATTTTGCCCCAAAATAAGAGGAATTTCTCCTTTTTTGCCCCAAAATAAAGGAAATTTCAGCTTTTTTACCTGAAGATAAGTGAAATTACTGCAATTTTGCCCCAAATATGGGAAATTTCTGCAATTTTGCCCCAAAATAAGGTAAATTTCTGCAATATTGCCCCAAAATAAAGGAAATTTCTGGAATTTTGCTCCAAAAAAGGGGAATTTCTGATTTTTACCCCAAAATAAAGGGAATTTCTGTCTTTTGCCCCAAAATTAGGGGAATTTCTGCAATTTTGCTCCAAAATACAGGGAATTTCTGCTTGTTTGCCCGAAAATAAGGGGAATGCATACCTTTTTGCCATAAAAAAGTGAAATTTCTTCATTTTTGCTCCCAAATAAGGGGAATTTCTGCCTTTTTGCCTCTAAATAAGTGGAATTTCTGTCTTTTTCCCCCAAAACAAAGGAAATTTCTGACTTTTTTGCCCCCAAATAATGGGAATTTCTGACTTATTACTCTGAAATAAGTGAAACTTCTGCAATTTTGCCCCAAAATAAGGTGAATTTCTGCCTTTTTGCACCCAAATTAGTGGAATTTCAGCCTTTTTACCACAAAATAAGGGGAATTTTTGCATTTTTGCCAGAAAATATTAGGAATTTTTGCATTTTTGCCCTAAAATAAGGAAAATTTCTGCCTTTTTTCCCTGAAATAAGTGAAATTTCTGCAATTTTGCCCCAAAATAAGTGGAATTTCTGAGTTTTGCCCCAAAATAAGGAGAATTTCTGTCTTTTTGCCCCAAAATATAGAGAATTTCTACCTTATTGCCCCACAATTAGTGGAATTTCTGCAATTTTGCTCCAAAATACGAAGAATTTCTGCCTTTTTGCCCAACAATTAGGGGAATTTCTGCAATTTTGCTCCAAAATACAGGGAATTTCTGCCTTTTTGCCTGAAAATAAGGGGAATGCATACCTTTTTGCCATAGAAAAAGGAAATTTCTTCATTTTTGCTCCAAAATAAGGGGAATTTCTGCCTTTTTGCCTCTAAATAAGTGGAATTTCTGTCTTTTTTCCCAAAACAAAGAGAATTTCTTTCTTTTTGCCACAAAATAAGAAAAATTTCTAAGTTATCACCCAGAAATAAGTGAAATTTCTGCAATTATGCCCCAAAATAAGGGAAATTTTTGCCTTTTTGCCCTGAAATATGTGAAATTTCTGCAATTTTACCCCAAAATAAGGTGAATTTCGGCCTTTTTGCCCCAAAATAATGGGAATTTCTGCTTTTTTGCCCCAATATAAGAAAAAATTTTGCTTTTTTTCTCTGAAATAAGTGAAATTTCTGCAATTTTGCCCTAAAATAAGGGAAATTTCTGCAATTTTTCCCCATAATAAGGGAAATTTCTGCAATTTTGCCCAGAAATAAGGGGAATTTCTGTCTTTTTTCCCCCAAAACAAAGGGAATTTCTGTCTTTTTGCCCCAAAATAAAAGGACTTTCTTCCTTTTTGCCCCAAAATAAAGGAAATTTCAGTCTTTTTACCTGAAAATAAGTGAAATTTCTGCAATTTTGCCCCAAATAAGAAAAATTTCTGCAATTTAGCTCCAAAATAAAGTAAATTCCTGCAATTTTGCCCCCAAAAAAAGAAATTTCTGGAATTTTGCCCCAAAATAAAAGGAATTTCTGATTTTTGCCCCAAAATAAAGGTAATTTCTGCCTTTTGCCCCAAAATTAGTGGAATTTCTGCAATTTTGCTTCAAAATACGGGGAATTTCTGCCTTTTTGCCTGAAAATAATGGGAATGCATACCTTTTTGCCATAAAAAGGTAAATTTCTTCATTTTTGCTCCAAAATAAGGGGAATTTCTGCATTTTTGCCTCTAAATAAGTGGAATTTCTGTCTTTTTCCCCCAAAACAAAGGGAATTTCTGTCTTTTTTGCCCCAAAATAAGGGGAATTTCTGACTTATTACCCTGAAAAAAGTAAAATTTCTGCAATTTTGCCCAGAAATAAAGGAAATTTCTGCAATTTTGCACCAATGTAAAGGAAATTTCTGCAATTTTGCCTCAATGTAAAGGAATTTCTGAATCTTTGCTGCCCAAAAAAGGAGATTTTCTGTCTTTTTGCCCCAAAATAAGGAGAATTTCTGCCTTTTTGCCTGAAAATTATGAGAATTTCTGCAATTTTGCTTCAAAATACGGGGAATTTCTGCTTTTTATCTTGAAAGTAAGGGGAATGTATACCTTTTGCCACAAAAAAGGAAAATTTCTTCATTTTTGCCCTAAAATAAGAGGAATTTCTGCCTTTTTACCTCAAAATAAAAGAAATTTCTGCCTTTTTACCCCAAAATGAACGGAATTTCTGTTTTTTTGCCACAAAATAAAAGGAATTTTTAAATTATGCCCTGAAATAAGTGAAATTTCTGCAATTTTGCCAGAAAATAAAAGAAATTTCTGCATTTTTGCCACAAAATAAGGGGAATTTCTGTCTTTTTGCCACAAAATAAGGGAAATTTCTGCATTTTTGCCCCCAAATAATAGGAATTTCAGCCTTTTTACCTCAAAATTAGGGGAATTTCTGCATTTTTGCCACAAAATATTAAGAATTTCTGCATTTTTACCCCAAAATAAGGAAAATTTGTGCCTTTTTTCCCTGAAATAAGTGAAATTTCTGCAATTTTGCCCCAAAATAATTGAAATTTCTGCAATTTTGCTCCAAAATAAGGGAAATTTCTGGAATTTTGCACCAAAATAAGTGGAATTTCTGAGTTTTGCCCCAAAATAAGGAGAATTTCTGTCTTTTTGCCCCACCATATAGGGAATTTCTGCCTTTTTGCCCCACAATTAGGAAAATTTCTGCAATTTTGCTCCAAAATACGAGGAATTTCTGCCTTTTTGCCCGAAAATAAGGGGAATGCATAACTTTTTGCCATAAAAAAGGGAAAGTTCTTCATTTTGCTCAAAAATAAGGGGAATTTCTGCATTTTTGCCTCTAAATAAGTGGAATTTCTGTCTTTTTTCCCCAAAACAAAGGAAATTTCTGTCTTTTTTGCCCCAAAATAAGGGGAATTTCTGACTTATTACCCTGAAATTAGTGATATTTCTGCAATTTTGCCCCAAATTAAGGGAAATTTCTGCCTTTTTGCCCTAAAATATGTGAAATTTCTGCAATTTTACCCCCAAATAAGGTGAATTTCTGCGTTTTTGCCCCAAAATAATGGGAATCTCTGCCTTTTTGCCCAAAAATAAGAAAAATTTTTTCTTTTTTTCTCTGAAATAAGTGAAATTTGTGCAATTTTGCCTTAAAATAAAGGAAATTTCTGCAATTTTTCCCCATAATAAGGGAAATTTCTGCAATTTTGCCCCAAAATAAGGGGAATTTCTATCTTTTTGCCCCAAATTAAAGGAAATTTCAGCCTTTTTACCTGAAAATATGTGAAATTTCTGAAATTTTGCCCCAAATAAGCGAAATTTCTTCAATTATGCCCCAAAATAATTTAGATTCCTGCAATTTTGCCACCCAAAAAAAGAAAATTTCTAGAATTTTGCCCCAAAATAAGGGGAATTTCTGATTTTTACCTCAAAATAAAGGGAATTTCTGCCTTTTGCCCCAAAATTAGGGGAATTTCTGCAATTTTGCTCCAAAATACGGGGTATTTCTGCCTTTTTGCCTGAAAATAATGGGAATGCATACCTTTCTGCCATAAAAAAGAAAATTTCTTCATTTTTGCTCCAAAATAAAGGGAATTTCTGCCTTTTTGCCTCTAAATAAGTGGAATTTCTGTCTTTTCCCCCCAAAACAAAGGGAATTTCTGTCTTTTTTCACCAAAATAAGGGGAATTTCTAACTTATTACCCTGAAATAGGTGAAATTTCTGCAATTTTTCCCCAAAATAAGGGAAATTTCTGCAATTATGCTTCAATGTAAAGGAAATTTTTGCAATTTTGCCCCAAAATAAGAAGAATTTCTGACTGTTTGCTCCCGAAAAAAGAAGATTTTCTGTCTTTTTGCCTCAAAATAAGGAGAATTTCTGCCTTTTTGCCCGAAAATTATGAGAATTTCTGCAATTTTGCTTAAAAATACGGGGAACATCTGCTTTTTATCCCAAAAGTAAGGGGAATGTATACCTTTTGCCACAAAAAAGGAAAATTTCTTCATTTTTGCCCCAAAATAAGAGGAATTTCTGCCTTTTTCCCTCAAAATAAGTGAAATTTTTGCCTTTTGACCCAAAAATAAACAGAATTTCTGTCTTTTTGCCTCAAAATAAAAGGAATTTTTGAATTATGCCCTGAAATAAGTGAAATTTCTGCAATTTAGCCCCAAAATAAAAGAAATTTCTGCCTTTTTGAAACAAAATAAGGGGAATTTCTGTAGTTTTGCCCCAAAATAAGGGAAATTTCTGCCTTTTTGCCTCCAAATAAAAGAAATTTCAGCCTTTTTACCTCAAAATAAAGGGAATTCCTGCATTTTTGCCACCAAATATTAAGAATTTCTGCATTTTTGCCCCAAAATAAGGAAAATTTCTGCCTTTTTTCCCAGAAATAAGTGAAATTTCTGCTATTTTGCCCCAAAATAAGTGAAATTTCTGCAATTTTGCTCCAAAATAAGGGAAATTTCTGGAATTTTGCCCCAAAATAAGTGGAATTTCTGATTTTTGCCCCAAAATAAGGAGAATTTCTGTCTTTTTGCCCCACTATATAGGGAATTTCTGCCCTTTTGCCCCACAATTAAAAAAATTTCTGCAATTTTGCTCCAATATACGGGGAATTTCTGCCTTTTTGCCAGAAAATAAGAGGAATGCATAACTTTTTGCCATAAAAAAGGGAAATTTATTCATTTTTGCTCCAAAATAAGGGGAATTTCTGCCTTTTTGCCTCTAAATAAGTAGAATTTCTGCAATTTTCCCCCAAAATACAGGGAATTTCTGTTATTTTTGCCCCAAAATAAGGGGAATTTCTGCCTTTTTGCCCTAAAATTATGAGAATTTCTGCAATTTTGCTTCAAAATACGGGGAATTTCTGCTTTTTATCCCGGAAGTAAGGGGAATGTATACCTTTTGCCACAAAAAAGGGAAATTTCTTCATTTTTGCCCCAGAATAAGAGGAATTTCTGCCTTTTAACATAAAAATAAGTGAAATTTCTTCTTTTTTACCCAAAAATAAATGGAATTTCTGTCTTTTTGCCCCAAAATAAAAGGAATTTTTGAGTTATGCCCTGAAATAAGTGATATTTCTGCAATTATGCCCCAAAATAAAAGAAATTTCTGCCTTTTTGCCACAAAATAAGGGGAATTTCAGTCTTTTTGCCCCAAAATAAGGGAAATTTATGCCTTTTTGCCCTCAAATAAGGGGAATTTCAGCCTTTTTACCTCAAAATAAGGGGAATTTCTGCATTTTTGCCACAAAATATTAAGAATTTCTGCATTTTTTGCACCAAAATAAGGAAAATTTCTGCCTTTTTTTTGAAATAAGTGAAATTTCTGCAATTTTGCCCCAAAATAAGGGAAATTTCTGCAATTTTGCCCCAAAATAAAGGAAATTTCTGCCTTTTTGCCCTGAAATATGTGAAATTTCTGCAATTTTACCACAAAATAAGTTGAATTTCTGCCTTTTTGCCCTAAAATAATGAGCATTTTTGCCTTTTTGCCCCAAAATAAGAAAAATTTTTGCGTTTTTTCTCTGAAATAAGTGAAATTTCTGCAATTTTGCCCCAAAATAAGGAAAATTTCTGCAATTTTGCCCCAAAATAAGGGAAATTTCTGGAATTTTGCACCAAAATAAGTGGAATTTCTGAGTTTTGCCCCAAAATAAGGAGAATTTCTGTCTTTTTGCCCCACCATATAGGGAATTTCTGCCTTTTTGCCCCACAATTAGGAAAATTTCTGCAATTTTGCTCCAAAATACGAGGAATTTCTGCCTTTTTGCCCGAAAATAAGGGGAATGCATAACTTTTTGCCATAAAAAAGGGAAAGTTCTTCATTTTGCTCAAAAATAAGGGGAATTTCTGCATTTTTGCCTCTAAATAAGTGGAATTTCTGTCTTTTTTCCCCAAAACAAAGGAAATTTCTGTCTTTTTTGCCCCAAAATAAGGGGAATTTCTGACTTATTACCCTGAAATTAGTGATATTTCTGCAATTTTGCCCCAAATTAAGGGAAATTTCTGCCTTTTTGCCCTAAAATATGTGAAATTTCTGCAATTTTACCCCCAAATAAGGTGAATTTCTGCGTTTTTGCCCCAAAATAATGGGAATCTCTGCCTTTTTGCCCAAAAATAAGAAAAATTTTTTCTTTTTTTCTCTGAAATAAGTGAAATTTGTGCAATTTTGCCTTAAAATAAAGGAAATTTCTGCAATTTTTCCCCATAATAAGGGAAATTTCTGCAATTTTGCCCCAAAATAAGGGGAATTTCTATCTTTTTGCCCCAAATTAAAGGAAATTTCAGCCTTTTTACCTGAAAATATGTGAAATTTCTGAAATTTTGCCCCAAATAAGCGAAATTTCTTCAATTATGCCCCAAAATAATTTAGATTCCTGCAATTTTGCCACCCAAAAAAAGAAAATTTCTAGAATTTTGCCCCAAAATAAGGGGAATTTCTGATTTTTACCTCAAAATAAAGGGAATTTCTGCCTTTTGCCCCAAAATTAGGGGAATTTCTGCAATTTTGCTCCAAAATACGGGGTATTTCTGCCTTTTTGCCTGAAAATAATGGGAATGCATACCTTTCTGCCATAAAAAAGAAAATTTCTTCATTTTTGCTCCAAAATAAAGGGAATTTCTGCCTTTTTGCCTCTAAATAAGTGGAATTTCTGTCTTTTCCCCCCAAAACAAAGGGAATTTCTGTCTTTTTTCACCAAAATAAGGGGAATTTCTAACTTATTACCCTGAAATAGGTGAAATTTCTGCAATTTTTCCCCAAAATAAGGGAAATTTCTGCAATTATGCTTCAATGTAAAGGAAATTTTTGCAATTTTGCCCCAAAATAAGAAGAATTTCTGACTGTTTGCTCCCGAAAAAAGAAGATTTTCTGTCTTTTTGCCTCAAAATAAGGAGAATTTCTGCTTTTTTGCCCGAAAATTATGAGAATTTCTGCAATTTTGCTTAAAAATACGGGGAACATCTGCTTTTTATCCCAAAAGTAAGGGGAATGTATACCTTTTGCCACAAAAAAGGAAAATTTCTTCATTTTTGCCCCAAAATAAGAGGAATTTCTGCCTTTTTCCCTCAAAATAAGTGAAATTTTTGCCTTTTGACCCAAAAATAAACAGAATTTCTGTCTTTTTGCCTCAAAATAAAAGGAATTTTTGAATTATGCCCTGAAATAAGTGAAATTTCTGCAATTTAGCCCCAAAATAAAAGAAATTTCTGCCTTTTTGAAACAAAATAAGGGGAATTTCTGTAGTTTTGCCCCAAAATAAGGGAAATTTCTGCCTTTTTGCCTCCAAATAAAAGAAATTTCAGCCTTTTTACCTCAAAATAAAGGGAATTCCTGCATTTTTGCCACCAAATATTAAGAATTTCTGCATTTTTGCCCCAAAATAAGGAAAATTTCTGCCTTTTTTCCCAGAAATAAGTGAAATTTCTGCTATTTTGCCCCAAAATAAGTGAAATTTCTGCAATTTTGCTCCAAAATAAGGGAAATTTCTGGAATTTTGCCCCAAAATAAGTGGAATTTCTGATTTTTGCCCCAAAATAAGGAGAATTTCTGTCTTTTTGCCCCACTATATAGGGAATTTCTGCCCTTTTGCCCCACAATTAAAAAAATTTCTGCAATTTTGCTCCAATATACGGGGAATTTCTGCCTTTTTGCCAGAAAATAAGAGGAATGCATAACTTTTTGCCATAAAAAAGGGAAATTTATTCATTTTTGCTCCAAAATAAGGGGAATTTCTGCCTTTTTGCCTCTAAATAAGTAGAATTTCTGCAATTTTCCCCCAAAATACAGGGAATTTCTGTTATTTTTGCCCCAAAATAAGGGGAATTTCTGCCTTTTTGCCCTAAAATTATGAGAATTTCTGCAATTTTGCTTCAAAATACGGGGAATTTCTGCTTTTTATCCCGGAAGTAAGGGGAATGTATACCTTTTGCCACAAAAAAGGGAAATTTCTTCATTTTTGCCCCAGAATAAGAGGAATTTCTGCCTTTTAACATAAAAATAAGTGAAATTTCTTCTTTTTTACCCAAAAATAAATGGAATTTCTGTCTTTTTGCCCCAAAATAAAAGGAATTTTTGAGTTATGCCCTGAAATAAGTGATATTTCTGCAATTATGCCCCAAAATAAAAGAAATTTCTGCCTTTTTGCCACAAAATAAGGGGAATTTCAGTCTTTTTGCCCCAAAATAAGGGAAATTTATGCCTTTTTGCCCTCAAATAAGGGGAATTTCAGCCTTTTTACCTCAAAATAAGGGGAATTTCTGCATTTTTGCCACAAAATATTAAGAATTTCTGCATTTTTTGCACCAAAATAAGGAAAATTTCTGCCTTTTTTTTGAAATAAGTGAAATTTCTGCAATTTTGCCCCAAAATAAGGGAAATTTCTGCAATTTTGCCCCAAAATAAAGGAAATTTCTGCCTTTTTGCCCTGAAATATGTGAAATTTCTGCAATTTTACCACAAAATAAGTTGAATTTCTGCCTTTTTGCCCTAAAATAATGAGCATTTTTGCATTTTTGCCCCAAAATAAGAAAAATTTTTGCGTTTTTTCTCTGAAATAAGTGAAATTTCTGCAATTTTGCCCCAAAATAAGGAAAATTTCTGCAATTTTGCCCCAAAATAAGGGAAATTTCTGGAATTTTGCACCAAAATAAGTGGAATTTCTGAGTTTTGTCCCAAAATAAGGAGAATTTCTCTTTTTTTGCCCCAACATATAGGGAATTTCTGCCTTTTTGCCCGACAATTAGGGGAATTTCTGCAATTTTGCTCCAAAATACGGGGAATTTCTGTTTTTTTGCCCGAAAACAAGGGAAATGCATAACTTGTTGCCATAAAAAAGGGAAATTTCTTCATTTTTGCTCCAAAATAAGGGGAATTTCTTCTTTTTTGCCTCTAAATAAGTGGAATTTCTGTCTTTTTCCCCCAAAACAAAGGGAATTTCTGTCTTTTTTGCCCCAAAATGAGGGGAATTTCTGACTTATTACCCTGAAATAAGTAAAATTTTTGCAATTTGTCCCAAAATAAGGGAAATTTCTGCGTTTTTGCCCCCAAATAAGGGGAATTTCAGCCTTTTACCTCAAAATAAGGGGAATTTCTGCATTTTTGCCACAAAATTTACAGAATTTCTGCCTTTTTGCCCCATAATAAAGAAAATTTATACAATTTTGCCCCAAAATAAGAGGAATTTCTCCTTTTTTGCCCCAAAATAAAGGAAATTTCAGCCTTTTTACCTGAAGATAAGTGAAATTACTGCAATTTTGCCCCAAATAAGGGAAATTTCTGCAATTTTGCCCCAAAAAAAGGTAAATTTCTGCAATATTGCCCCAAAATAAAGGAAATTTCTGGAATTTTGCCCCAAAATAAGGGGAATTTCTGATTTTTACCCCAAAATAAAGGGAATTTCTGCCTTTTGCCCCAAAATTAGGGGATTTTCTGCAATTTTGCTCCAAAATACAGGGAATTTCTGCCTGTTTGCCCGAAAATAAGGGGAATGCATACCTTTTTGCCATAAAAAAGTGAAATTTCTTTATTTTTGCTCAAAAATAAAAGGAATTTCTGCATTTTTGCCTCTAAATAAGTTGAATTTCTGTCTTTTTTTCCCAAAACAAAGGGAATTTCTGACTTTTTTGCCCCCAAATAATAGGAATTTCTGACTTATTACTCAGAAATAAGTAAAATTTCTGCAATTTTGCCCCAAAATAAGGTGAATTTCTGCCTTTTTGCCCCCAAATGAGGGGAATTTCAGACTTTTTACCACAAAATAAGGGGAATTTTTGCATTTTTACCACAAAATATTAAGAATTTCTGCATTTTTGCCCCAAAATAAGGAAAATTTCTGCCTTTTTTCCCTGAAATAAGTGAAATTTCTGCAATTTTGCCCCAAAATAAGTGGAATTTCTGAGTTTTGCCCCAAAATAAGGAGAATTTCTGTCTTTTTGCCCCAAAATATAGAGAATTTCTACCTTATTGCCCCACAATTAGGGGAATTTCTTCAATTTTGCTCCAAAATAAGAAGAATTTCTGCCTTTTTGCCCAACAATTAGGGGAATTTCTGCAATTTTGATCCAAAATACGGGGAATTTCTGCCTTTTTGCCTGAAAATAATGGGAATGCATAACTTTTTGCCCTAAAGAGGGAATTTTCTTCATTTTTGCTACAAAATAAGGGGAATTTCTGCCTTTTTGCCTCTAAATAAGTGGAATTTCTGTATTTTTCCCTCAAAAAAATAGAATTTCTGTCTTTTTTGCCCCAAAATAAGGGGAATTTCTGACTTATTACTCTGAAATAAGTGAAATTTCTGCAATTTTGCCCCAAAATAAGGAAAATTTTTGCCTTTTTGCTCTGAAATATATGAAATTTCTGCAATTTTACCCCAAAATAAGGTGAATTTCTGCGTTTTTGCCCCAAAATAATGGGAATTTCTGCCTTTTTGCCCAAAAATAAGAAAAATTTTTTCTTTTTTTCTCTGAAATAAGTGAAATTTGTGCAATTTTGCCTTAAAATAAAGGAAATTTCTGAAATTTTTCCCCATAATAAGGGAAATTTCTGCAATTTTGCCCCAAAATAAGGGGAATTTCTTTCTTTTTGCCCCAAATTAAAGGAAATTTCAGCCTTTTTACCTGAATATATGTGAAATTTCTGCAATTTTGCCCCAAAAAGGGGAAATTTCTGCAATTATGCCCCAAAATAATGTAGATTCCTGCAATTTTGCCCCCCAAAAAAAGAAAATTTCTAGAATTTTTCCCCAAAATAAGGGGAATTTCTGATTTTTACCCCGATATAAAGGGAATTTCTGCCTTTTGCCCCAAAATTAGGGGAATTTCTGCAATTTTGCCCCAAAATAAGGTAAATTTCTGCAATATTGCCCCAAAATAAAGGAAATTTCTGGAATTTTGCTCCAAAAAAGGGGAATTTCTGATTTTTACCCCAAAATAAAGGGAATTTCTGCCTTTTGCCCCAAAATTAGGGGATTTTCTGCAATTTTGCTCCAAAATACAGGGAATTTCTGCCTGTTTGCCCGAAAATAAGGGGAATGCATATCTTTTTGCCATAAAAAAGTGAAATTTCTTTATTTTTGCTCAAAACTAAAAGGAATTTCTGCATTTTTGCCTCTAAATAAGTTGAATTTCTGTCTTTTTTTCCCAAAACAAAGGGAATTTCTGACTTTTTTGCCCCCAAATAATAGGAATTTCTGACTTATTACTCAGAAATAAGTAAAATTTCTGCAATTTTGCCCCAAAATAAGGTGAATTTCTGCCTTTTTGCCCCCAAATGAGGGGAATTTCAGACTTTTTACCACAAAATAAGGGGAATTTTTGCATTTTTACCACAAAATATTAAGAATTTCTGCATTTTTGCCCCAAAATAAGGAAAATTTCTGCCTTTTTTCCCTGAAATAAGTGAAATTTCTGCAATTTTGCCCCAAAATAAGTGGAATTTCTGAGTTTTGCCCCAAAATAAGGAGAATTTCTGTCTTTTTGCCCCAAAATATAGAGAATTTCTACCTTATTGCCCCACAATTAGGGGAATTTCTTCAATTTTGCTCCAAAATAAGAAGAATTTCTGCCTTTTTGCCCAACAATTAGGGGAATTTCTGCAATTTTGCTCCAAAATACGGGGAATTTCTGCCTTTTTGCCTGAAAATAATGGGAATGCATAACTTTTTGCCCTAAAGAGGGAAATTTCTTCATTTTTGCTACAAAATAAGGGGGAATTTCTGCTTTTTTGCCTCTAAATAAGTGGAATTTCTGTATTTTTCCCCCAAAAAAATAGAATTTCTGTCTTTTTTGCCCCAAAATAAGGGGAATTTCTGACTTATTACTCTGAAATAAGTGAAATTTCTGCAATTTTGCCCCAAAATAAGGAAAATTTTTGCCTTTTTGCTCTGAAATATATGAAATTTCTGCAATTTTACCCCAAAATAAGGTGAATTTCTGCGTTTTTGCCCCAAAATAATGGGAATTTCTGCCTTTTTGCCCAAAAATAAGAAAAATTTTTTCTTTTTTTCTCTGAAATAAGTGAAATTTGTGCAATTTTGCCTTAAAATAAAGGAAATTTCTGCAATTTTTCCCCATAATAAGGGAAATTTCTGCAATTTTGCCCCAAAATAAGGGGAATTTCTTTCTTTTTGCCCCAAATTAAAGGAAATTTCAGCCTTTTTACCTGAATATATGTGAAATTTCTGCAATTTTGCCCCAAAAAGGGGAAATTTCTGCAATTATGCACAAAATAATGTAGATTCCTGCAATTTTGCCCCCCAAAAAAAGAAAATTTCTAGAATTTTTCCCCAAAATAAGGGGAATTTCTGATTTTTACCCCGATATAAAGGGAATTTCTGCCTTTTGCCCCCAAATTAGGGGAATTTCTGCAATTTTGCCCCAAAATAAGGTAAATTTCTGCAATATTGCCCCAAAATAAAGGAAATTTCTGGAATTTTGCTCCAAAAAAGGGGAATTTCTGATTTTTACCCCAAAATAAAGGGAATTTCTGCCTTTTGCCCCAAAATTAGGGGATTTTCTGCAATTTTGCTCCAAAATACAGGGAATTTCTGCCTGTTTGCCCGAAAATAAGGGAAATGCATACCTTTTTGCCATAAAAAAGTGAAATTTCTTTATTTTTGCTCAAAAATAAAAGGAATTTCTGCATTTTTGCCTCTAAATAAGTTGAATTTCTGTCTTTTTTTCCCAAAACAAAGGGAATTTCTGACTTTTTTGCCCCCAAATAATAGGAATTTCTGACTTATTACTCAGAAATAAGTAAAATTTCTGCAATTTTGCCCCAAAATAAGGTGAATTTCTGCCTTTTTGCCCCCAAATGAGGGGAATTTCAGACTTTTTACCACAAAATAAGGGGAATTTTTGCATTTTTGCCACAAAATATTAAGAATTTCTGCATTTTTGCCCCAAAATAAGGAAAATTTCTGCCTTTTTTCCCTGAAATAAGTGAAATTTCTGCAATTTTGCCCCAAAATAAGTGGAATTTCTGAGTTTTGCCCCAAAATAAGGAGAATTTCTGTCTTTTTGCCCTAAAATATAGAGAATTTCTACCTTATTGCCCCACAATTAGGGGAATTTCTTCAATTTTGCTCCAAAATAAGAAGAATTTCTGCCTTTTTGCCCAACAATTAGGGGAATTTCTGCAATTTTGATCCAAAATACGGGGAATTTCTGCCTTTTTGCCTGAAAATAATGGGAATGCATAACTTTTTGCCCTAAAGAGGGAAATTTCTTCATTTTTGCTACAAAATAAGGGGAATTTCTGCCTTTTTGCCTCTAAATAAGTGGAATTTCTGTATTTTTCCCCCAAAAAAATAGAATTTCTGTCTTTTTTGCCCCAAAATAAGGGGAATTTCTGACTTATTACTCTGAAATAAGTGAAATTTCTGCAATTTTGCCCCAAAATAAGGAAAATTTTTGCCTTTTTGCTCTGAAATATATGAAATTTCTGCAATTTTACCCCAAAATAAGGTGAATTTCTGCGTTTTTGCCCCAAAATAATGGGAATTTCTGCCTTTTTGCCCAAAAATAAGAAAAATTTTTTCTTTTTTTCTCTGAAATAAGTGAAATTTGTGCAATTTTGCCTTAAAATAAAGGAAATTTCTGCAATTTTTCCCCATAATAAGGGAAATTTCTGCAATTTTGCCCCAAAATAAGGGGAATTTCTGATTTTTACCCCAAAATAAAGGGAATTTCTGCCTTTTGCCCCAAAATTAGGGGATTTTCTGCAATTTTGCTCCAAAATACAGGGAATTTCTGCCTGTTTGCCCGAAAATAAGGGGAATGCATACCTTTTTGCCATAAAAAAGTGAAATTTCTTCATTTTTGCTCAAAAATAAAAGGAATTTCTGCATTTTTGCCTCTAAATAAGTTGAATTTCTGTCTTTTTTTCCCAAAACAAAGGGAATTTCTGACTTTTTGCCTCTAAATAAGTGGAATTTCTGCAATTTTCCCCCAAAATACAGGGAATTTCTGTTATTTTTGCCCCAAAATAAGGGGAATTTCTGACTTATTACCCTGAAATAAGTGAAATTTCGGCAATTTTGCCCCAAAATAAAGGAAATTTCTGCAATTTTGCACCAATGTAAAGGAAATTACTGTAATTTTGCCCCAAAATAAGGGGAATTTCTGCCTTTTTGCCCGAAAATTATGAGAATTTCTGCAATTTTGCTTCAAAATACGGGGAATTTCTGCTTTTTATCCCGGAAGTAAGGGGAATGTATACCTTTTGCCACAAAAAAGGGAAATTTCTTCATTTTTGCCCCAGAATAAGAGGAATTTCTGCCTTTTAACATAAAAATAAGTGAAAATTCTTCTTTTACCAAAAAATAAATGGAATTTCTGTCTTTTTGCCCCAAAATAAAAGGAATTTTTGAGTTATGCCCTGAAATAAGTGATATTTCTGCATTTATGCCCCAAAATAAAAGAAATTTTTGCCTTTTTGCCACAAAATAAGGGGAATTTCAGTCTTTTTGCCCCAAAATAAGGGAAATTTATGCTTTTTTGCCCTCAAATAAGGGGAATTTCAGCCTTTTTACCTCAAAATAAGGGGAATTTCTGCATTTTTCCCCAAAATAAGGAAAATTTCTGCCTTTTTTCTTTGAAATAAGTGAAATTTCTGCAATTTTGCCCCAAAATAAGGGAAATTTCTGCAATTTTGCCCCAAAATAAGGGAAATTTCTGCCTTTTTGCCCTGAAATATGTGAAATTTCTGCAATTTTACCCCAAAATAAGGTGAATTTCTGCCTTTTTGCCCTAAAATAATGAGAATTTCTGCCTTTTTGCCCCAAAATAAGAAAAATTTTTGCTTTTTTTCTCTGAAATAAGTGAAATTTCTGCAATTTTGCTGCAAAATAAGGGAAATTTCTGCAATTTTGCCCCAAAATAAGGGAAATTTCTGGAATTTTGCACCAAAATAAGTGGAATTTCTGAGTTTTGCCCCAAAATAAGGAGAATTTCTCTCTTTTTGCCCCAACATATTGGGAATTTCTGCCTTTTTGCCCCACAATTAGGGGAATTTCTGCAATTTTGCTCCAAAATACGTGGAATTTCTGCCTTTTTGCCTGAAAATAATGGGAATGCATACCTTTTTGCCATAAAAAGGGAAATTTCTTCATTTTTACTCCAAAATAAGGGGAATTTCTTCTTTTTTGCCTCTAAATAAGTGAATTTCTGTCTTTTTCCCCCAAAACAATGGGAATTTCTGTCTTTTTTCCCCAAAATAAGGGGAATTTCTGACTTGTTACCCTGAAATAGGTGAAATTTCTGCAATTTTTCCTCAAAATAAGGGAAATTTCTGCAATTATGCCCCAATGTAAAGGAAATTTTTGCAATTTTGCCCCAAAATAAGGGGAATTTCTGACTGTTTGCTCCCGAAAAAAAATTTTCTGTCTTTTTGCCCCAAAATAAGGAGAATTTCTGCCTTTTTGCCCGAAAATTATGAGAATTACTGCAATTTTGCTTAAAAATACGGGGAATTTCTGCTTTTTATCCCAAAAGTAAGGGGAATGTATACCTTTTGCCACAAAAAAGGGAAATTTCTTCATTTTTGCCCCAAAATAAGAGGAATTTCTGCCTTTTTCCCTCAAAATAAGTGAAATTTCTTCCTTTTGACCAAAAAATAAACGGAATTTCTGTCTTTTTGCCTCAAAATAAAAGGAATTTTTGAATTATGCCCTGAAATAAGTGAAATTTCTGCAATTTTGCCCCAAAATAAAAGAAATTTCTGCCTTTTTGAAACAAAATAAGGGGAATTTCTGTCTTTTTGCCCCAAAGAAGGGAAATTTCTGCTTTTTGCCCCCAAATAAAGGAAATTTCAGCATTTTTACCTCAAAATAAAGGGCATTCCTGCATTTTTGCCGCCAAATATTAAGAATTTCTGCATTTTTGCCCCAAAATAAGGAAAATTTCTGCCTTTTTTCCTAGAAATAAGTGAAATTTCTGCAATTTTGCCCCAAAATAAGTGAAATTTCTGCAATTTTGCTCCAAAATAAGGGAAATTTCTGGAATTTTGCCCCAAAATAAGTGGAATTTCTGAGTTTTGCCCCAAAATAAGGAGAATTTCTGTCTTTTTGCCCCACTATATAGGGAATTTCTGCCCTTTTGCCCCACAATTAAAGGAATTTCTGCAATTTTGCTCCAAAATACGGGGAATTTCTGCCTTTTTGCCCGAAAATAAGAAAAATTTTAGCTTTTTTTCTCTTAAATAAGTGAAATTTCTGCAATTTTGCCCTAAAATAAGATAAATTTCTGCATTTTTTCCCCATAATAAGGGAAATGTCTGCAATTTTGCCCCAAAATAAAGAGAATTTCATCGTTTTTGCCCCAAAATAAAGGAAATTTCAGCCTTTTTACCTGAAAATAAGTGAAATTTCTGCAATTTTACCCCAATATAATGTAAATTCCTGCAATTTTGCCCCAATATAATGTAAATTCCTGCAATTTTGCCCCAATATAATGTAAATTCCTGCAATTTTGCCTTCCAAAAAAAGGAAATTTCTAGAATTTTGCCCCAAAATAAAAGGAATTTCTGATTTTTGCCCCAAAATAAAGGGAATTTCTGCCTTTTGCCCCAAAATTAGGGGAATTTCTGCAATTTTGCTCCAAAATACGGGGAATTTCTGCCTTTTTGCCTGAAAATAATGGGAATGCATACCTTTTTGCCATAAAAAGGGATATTTCTTCATTTTTGCTACAAAATAAGGGGAATTTCTGCCTTTTTGCCTCTAAATAAGTGGAATTTCTGTATTTTTCCTCCAAAAAAAGAGAATTTCTGTCTTTTATAACTTTTTGCAATAAAAAGGTAAATTTCTTCATTTTTGCTCCAAAATAAGGGAAATTTCTGCCTTTTTGCCTCTAAATAAGTGGAATTTCTGTCATTTCCCCCAAAACAAAGGGAATTTCTCTCTTTTTTGCCCCAAAATAAGAGGAATTTCTGACTCATTACCCTGAAATAAGTGAAATTACTGCAATTTTGCCCAAAAATAAGGGAAATTTCTGCTTTTGGCCCCTAAATAAATGGAATTTTAGCATTTTTACCTCAAAATAAAGGGAATTTTTGGATTTTGGCACAAAATATTAGGAATTTCTTCCTTTTTGCCCCAAAATAAGAAAAATTTCTGCTTTTTTCCCTGAAATAAGTGAAATTTCTGCAATTTTGCCCCAAAAAAGAGGGAAATTTCTGGAATTTTGAACTAAATTTTAGAATTTGTGAGTTTTGCCCTAAAATAAGGAGAATTTTTGTTTTTTTCCCCCAACATATAGGGAATTTCTGCCTTTTTGCCCCACAATTAGGGGAATTTCTGCAATTTTGCTCCAAAATACGGGGAATTTCTGTCTTTTTGCCCGAAAATAAGGGGAATGCATAACTTGTTGCCATAAAAAAGGGAAATTTCTTCATTTTTGCTCCAAAATAAGGGGAATTTCTGCCTTTTTGCCTCTAATAAGTGGAATTTCTGTCATTTCCCCCAAAACAAAGGGAATTTCTGTCTTTTTTGACCCAAAATAAGGGGAATTTCTGACTTATTACCCTGAAATAAGTGAAATTTCTGCAATTTTGCCCCAAAATAAGGGAAATTTCTGCCTTTTTGCCCTGAAATATGTGAAATTTCTGCATTTTTATCCCAAAATAAGGTGAATTTCTGCCTTTTTGTCCCAAAATAATGGGAATTTCTGCCTTTTTGGCCCAAAATAAGAAAAATTTTTGCTTTTTTTCTCTGAAATAAGTGAAATTTCTGCAATTTTGCCCTAAAATAAGTGGAATTTCTGCAATTTTATCGCATAATAAAGGAAATTTCTGCAATTTTGCCCCAAAATAAGGGGAATTTCTCTCTTTTTGCCCCAAAATAAAGGAAGTTTCAGCCTTTTTACCAGAAAATAAGTGAAATTTCTGCAATTTTGCCCCAAATAAAGAAAATTTCTGCAATTTTGCCCCAAAATAAGGTAAATTCCTGCAATTTTGCCCCAAAATAAAGAAAATTTCTGGAATTTTGCCACAAAATTACGGGAATTTCTGATTTTTGCCCCCAAATAAAGGGAATTTCTGGCTTTTGCCCCAAAATTAGGGGAATTTCTGCAATTTTGCTCCAAAACACAGGGAATTTCTGCCTTTTTGCCCGAAAATAATGGGAATGCATACCTTTTTGCCATAAAAAGGTAAATTTCATCATTTTTGCTCCAAAATAAGGGAAATTTCTGCCTTTTTGCCTCTAAATAAGTGGAATTTCTGTCATTTCTCCCAATACTAAGGGAATTTCTGTCATTTTTGCCCCAAAATAAGGGGAATTTCTGACTTATTACCACGAAATAAGTGAAATTTCTGCAATTTTGCCCCAAAAAAGGGAAATTTCTGCCTTTTTGCCCTCAAATAAGGGGAATTTTAGCCTTTTTACCTCAAAATAAGGAGAATTTCTGCCTTTTTGCCCCAAAATAAGAAAAATTTCTGCCTTTTTTCACTGAAAGAAGTGAAATTTCTGCAATTTTGCCCCAAAATAAGTGAAATTTCTGCAATTTTGCCCAAGAATAAGGGAAATTTCTGGAATTTTGCCCCAAAGTAAGTGGAATTTCTAAGTTTTGCCCCAAAATAAAGAGAATTTCTGTCTTTTTGCCCCAACATATAGGGAATTTCTGCATTTTTGCCCCACAATTATGGGAATTTCTGCAATTTTGCTCCAAAATACGGGAAATTTCTGCCTTTTTGCCCGTAAATAAAAAGAATGCATACCTTTTTGCCTTAAAAAAGGGAAATTTCTTCACTTTTGCTCCAAAATAATGGGAATTTCTGCTTTTTTGCCTTTAAATAAGTGGAATTTCTGTCTTTTTCCTCCAAAACAAAGGGATTTTCTGTCTTTTTTGCCCCAAAATAAGGAAATTTTCTGACTTATTACCCTAAAATAAGTGAAATTTCTGCAAGTTTGTCTCAAAATAATGGAAATTTCTGCCTTTTTGCCCCAAAATAAGGGGAATTTCAGCCTTTTCACCTCAAAATAAGGGGACTTTCTTCATTTTTGCCACAAAATATTAGGAATTTCTGCCTTCTTGCCCCAAAATAAGGAAAATTTCTGTCTTTTTTCCCTGAAATAAGTCAAATTTCTGCAATTTTGCCCCATTGTAAAGGAAATTTCTGAAATCTTGCCCCAAAATAAGGAGAATTTCTCCCTTTTTGCCCGAAAATTATGAGAATTTCTGCAATTTTGCTTCATAATACGGGGAATTTCTGCTTTTTATCCTGAAATTAAGGGGAATGTATATTTTTTGCCACAAAAAAGAGAAATATCTATATTTTTGCTACAAAATAAGGGGAATTTCTGCCTTTTTGCCTCTAAATAAGTGGAATTTCTGTTTTTTTCCCAAAAAACAAAGGGAATTTTTCTTTTTTTTGCCCCAAAATAAGAGGAATTTCTGACTCATTACCTTGAAATAAGTGAAATTTCTGCAATTTTGCCCAAAAATAAGGGAAATTTTTGCCTTTTTGCCCCCAAATAAGGGGAATTTCAGCATTTATACCTCAAAATAAGGGGAATTTTTGAATTTTGGCACAAAATATTAGGAATTTCTGCCTTTTTGCCCCAAAATAAGTAAAGTTTCTGCCTTTTTACCCTGAAATAAGTGAAATTTCTGCAATTTTGCCCCAAAATAAGTGAAATTTCTGCAATTTTGCCCCAAAATAAAAGAAATTTCTGGAATTTGCACAAAAATTTGGGATTTCTGAGTTTTGCCCCAAAATAAGGAAAATTCTTGTCTTTTTGCCCCAACATATAGGGAATTTCTGCCTTTTTGCCAAACAATTAGGGGAATTTCTGCAATTTTGCTCCAAAATACGGGGAATTTTTGTCTTTTTGCCCGAAAATAAGGGGAATGCATAACTTGTTGCCATAATAAAGGGAAATTTCTTCATTTTTGCTCCAAAATAAGAGGAATTTCTGTCTTTCTGCCTCAAAATAAGTGGAATTTCTGTAATTTCCCCCAAAACAATGGGAATTTCTGTCTTTTTTGACCCAAAATAAGGGGCATTTCTTACTTATTACCCTGAAATAAGTGAAATTTCTGCAATTTTGCCCCAAAATAAGGGAAATTTCTGCCTTTTTGCCCTGAAATATTTGAAATTTCTGCAATTTTACCCCAAAATAAGGTGAATTTCTGCTTTTGCCCCAAAATAATGGGAATTTCTGCCTTTTTGCCCCAAAATAAGAAAAATTTTTGCTTTTTTTTCTGAAATAAGTGAAATTTCTGCAATTTTGCCCTTAAATAAGTGAAATTTCTGCAATTTTATTGCATAATAAGGGAAAATTCTTCAATTTTGCCCAAAAATAAGGGGAATTTCTCCCTTTTTGCCCCAAAATAAAGGAAATTTCGGCCTTTTTACCAGAAAATAAGTGAATTTTCTGCAATTTTGCCCCAAATAAAGGAAATTTCTGCAATGTTGCCCCAAAATAAGGTAAATTCCTGCAATTTTGCCCCCAAATAAAGAAAATTTCTGGAATTTTGCCCCAAAATAAGATGAATTTCTGATTTTTGCCCCAAAATAAAGGGAATTTCTGGCTTTTGCCCCAAAATTAGAGGAATTTCTGCAATTTTGCTCCAAAATACGGCGAATTTCTGCCTTTTTGACTGAAAATAATGGGAATGCATACCTTTTTGCAATAAAAAGGTAAATTTCTTCATTTTTGCTCCAAAATAAGGGAAATTTCTGCCTTTTTGCCTCTAAATAAGTGGAATTTCTGTCATTTCCCCCAAAACAAAGGGAATTTCTCTCTTTTTTGCCCCAAAATAAGAGGAATTTCTGACTCATTACCCTGAAATAAGTGAAATTTCTGCAATTTTGCCCAAAAATAAGGGAAATTTCTGCTTTTGGCCCCTAAATAAATGGAATTTTAGCATTTTTACCTCAAAATAAAGGGAATTTTTGGATTTTGGCACAAAATATTAGGAATTTCTTCCTTTTTGCCCCAAAATAAGAAAAATTTCTGCTTTTTTCCCTGAAATAAGTGAAATTTCTGCAATTTTGCCCCAAAATAAGTGAAATTTCTGCAATTTTGCCCCAAAAAAAGGGAAATTTCTGGAATTTTGAACTAAATTTTAGAATTTGTGAGTTTTTCCCTAAAATAAGGAGAATTTTTGTTTTTTTCCCCCAACATATAGGGAATTTCTGCCTTTTTGCCCCACAATTAGGGGAATTTCTGCAATTTTGCTCCAAAATACGGGGAATTTCTGTTTTTTTGCCCGAAAATAAGGGGAATGCATAACTTGTTGCCATAAAAAAGGGAAATTTCTTCATTTTTGCTCCAAAATAAGGGGAATTTCTGCCTTTTTGCCTCTAATAAGTGGAATTTCTGTCATTTCCCCCAAAACAAAGGGAATTTCTGTCTTTTTTGACCCAAAATAAGGGGAATTTCTGACTTATTACCCTGAAATAAGTGAAATTTCTGAAATTTTGCCCCAAAATAAGGGAAATTTCTGCCTTTTTGCCCTGAAATATGTGAAATTTCTGCATTTTTATCCCAAAATAAGGTGAATTTCTGCCTTTTTGCCCCAAAATAATGGGAATTTCTGCCTTTTTGGCCAAAAATAAGAAAAATTTTTGCTTTTTTTCTCTGAAATAAGTGAAATTTCTGCAATTTTGCCCTAAAATAAGTGAAATTTCTGCAATTTTATTGCATAATAAGGGAAATTTCTGCAATTTTGCCCCAAAATAAGGGGGATTTCTTCTTTGTGCCCCAAAATAAAGGAAATTTCAGCCTTTTTACCAGAAAATAAGTGAAATTTCTGCAATTTTGCCCCAAATAAAGAAAATTTCTGCAATTTTGCCACAAAATAAGGTAAATTCCTGCAATTTTGCCCCAAAATAAAGGAAATTTCTGGAATTTTGCCCCAAAATAAGGGGAATTTCTGATTTTTGCCCCAAAATAAAGGGAATTTCTGGCTTTTGCCACAAAATTAGGGGAATTTCTGCAATTTTGCTCCAAAATACGGCGAATTTCTGCCTTTTTGCCCGAAAATAATGGGAATGCATACCATTTTGCCATAAAAAGGTAAATTTCTTCATTTTTGCTCCAAAATAAGGGAAATTTCTGCCTTTTTGCCTCTAAATAAGTGGAATTTCTGTCATTTCCCCCAAAACAAAGGGAATTTCTGTCTTTTTTGCCCCAAAATAAGGGGAATTTCTGACATATTACCCTGAAATAAATAAAATTTCTGCAATATTGCCCCAAAATAAGGGAAATTTCTGCCTTTTTGCCCTCAAATTAGGGGTATTTCAGCCTTTTTACCTCAAAATAAGGAGAATTTCTGCCTTTTTTCCCCAAAATAAGGGAAATTTCTGCCTTTTTTCACTGAAATAATTGAAATTTCTGCAATTTTGCCCCAAAATAAGTGAAATTTCTGCAATTTTGCCCCAAAATAAAAAAAATTTCTGAAATTTTGCCCCAAAATAATGGGAATTTCTGATTTTTGCCCCCAAATAAAGGAAATTTCTGCCTTTTGCCCCAAAATTAGTGAAATTTCTGCAATTTTGCTCCAAAATACGGCGAGTTTCTGCCTTTTTGCCCGAAAATAATGGGAATGCATACCTTTATGCCATAAAAAGGTAAACTTCTTCATTTTTGCTCCAAAATAAGGGGAATTTCTGCCTTTTTGCCTATAATAAGTGGAATTTCTGTCATTTCACCCTAAACAAAGGGAATTTCTGTCTTTTTTGACCCAAAATAAGGGGAATTTCTGACTCATTACCCTCAAATAAGTGAAATTTCTGCAATTTTGCCCCAAAATAAGGGAAATTTCTGCTTTTTTGCCCTAAAATATGTGAAATTTCTGCAATTTTACCCCAAAATAAGGTGAATTTCTGACTTTTTGCCCCAAAATAATGGGAATTTCTGCATTTTTGCCCCAAAATAAGAAAAATTTTTGCTTTTTTCTCTGAAATAAGTGAAATTTCTGCAATTTTGCCCTAAAATAAGTGAAATTTCTGCAATTTTATTGCATAATAAGGGAAAATTCTGCAATTTTGCCCCAAAATAAGGGGAATTTCTCACTTTTTGCCCCAAAATAAAGTTAATTTCAGCCTTTTTACCAGGAAATAAGTGAAATTTCTGCAATTTTGCCCCAAATAAAGGAAATTTCTGCAATTTTGCCCCAAAATAAGGTAAATTCCTGCAATTTTGCCCCAAAATAAAGGAAATTTCTGGAATTTTGCCCCAAAATAAGGGGAATTTCTGATTTTTGCCCCAAAATAAAGGGAATTTCTGGCTATTTCCACAAAATTAGGGGAATTTCTGCAATTTTGCCCCAAAATAAGGGGAATTTCTGACTTATTACACTGAAATAAGTGAAATTTCTGCAATTTTGCCCCAAAATAAGGTAATTTCCTGCAATTTTGTCACAAAATAAAGGAAATTTTTGGAATTTTGCCCCAAAATAAGGGGAATTTCTGGCTTGTGCCACAAAATTAGGGGAATTTCTGCAATTTTGCTCCAAAATACGGCGAATTTCTGCCTTTTTGCCCGAAAATAATGGGAATGCATACCTTTTTGCCATAAAAAGGTAAATTTCTTCATTTTTGCTCCAAAACAAGGGAAATTTCTGCCTTTTTGCCTCTAAATAAGTGGAATTTCTGTCATTTCCCACAAAACAAAGGAAATTTCTGTCTTTTTTGCCCAAAAATAGGGGAATTTCTAACTTATTACCCTGAAATAAGTGAAATTTCTGCAATTTTGCCCCAAAATAAGGGGAATTTCTGCCTTTTTGCCCAAGAATAAGGGAAATTTCTGAAATTTTGCCCCAAAATAAGTGGAATTTCTGAGTTTTGCCCCAAAATAAGGAGAATTTCTGTATTTTGCTCCAACATATAGAAAATTTCTGCATTTTTGCCCCACAATTAGGGGAATTTCTGCAATTTTGCTCCAAAATATTAGAAATTTCTGCCTTTTTGCCCGTAAATAAAAAGAATGCATACCTTTTTGTCTTAAAATAGGGAAATTTCTTCATTTTTGCTCCAAAATAAGGGGAATTTTTGCTTTTTTGCCTCTAAATAAGTGGAGTTTCTGTCTTTTTCCTCTAAAACAAGGGATTTTCTGTTTTTTTATGCCCCAAAATAAGGAAATTTTCTGACTTATTACCCTGAAATAAGTGAATTTTCTGCAATTTTGTCCCAAAGTAAGGGAAATTTCTGCCTTTTTGCCCCCAAATAAGTGGAATTTGAGCCCTTTCACCTCCAAATAAGGGGAATTTCTGCATTTTTGCCACAAAATATTAGGAATTTCTGCCTTTTTGCCCCAAAATAAGGAAAATTTCTGTCTTTTTTCCCTGAAATAAGTCAAATTTCTGCAATTTTGCCCCAAAATAAGTGAAATTTCTGCAATTTTGCCTCAAAATAAGGGAAATTTTTGGAATTTTGCCCCCAAATAAGTGGAATTTCTGAGTTTTGCCCCAAAATAAAGAGAATTTCTGTCTTTTTGCCCCAACATATAGGGAATTTCTGCATTTTTGCCCCACAATTAGGGGAATTTCTGCAATTTTGCCCCAAAATAAAGAGAATTTCTGTCTTTTTGCCCCAACATATAGGGAATTTCTGCATTTTTGCCCCACAATTAGGGAAATTTCTGCCTTTTTGCCCGAAAATAAGGGGAATGCATAACCTTTTCCCATAAAAAAATGAAATTTCTTCATTTTTACTCCAAAATAAGGGGAATTTCTGCTTTTTTGCCTCTAAATAAGTGGAATTTCTGTCTTTTCCTCCAAAACAAATGGATTTTCTGTCTTTTTTGCGCCAAAATAAAGGGAATTTCTGACTTATTACCCTGAAATAAGTGAAATTTCTGCAATTTTGTCCCAAAATAAGGGAAATTTCTGCCTTTTTGCACCCAAATAAGGGGAATTTCAGCCTTTTAACCTCAAAATAAGGGGAATTTCTGCATTTTTGCCACAAAATATTAGGAATTTCTTCTTTTTTGCCTCAAAATAAGGAAAATTTCTGTCTTTTTTCCCTGAAATAAGTGAAATTTCTGCAATTTTGCCCCAAAATAAGTGACATTTCTGCAATTTTGCCCAAAAATAAGGGAAATTTTTGGAATTTTGCCCCAAAATAAGTGGAATTTCTGAGTTTTGCCCAAAAATAAGGAGAATTTCTGTCTTTTTGCCCTAACATATAGGGAATTTCTGCATTTTTGCTTTACAATTAAGGGAATTTCTGCAATTTTGCTCCAAAATAAGGGGAATTTCTGCCTTTTTGCCCGAAAATAAGGGGAATGCATAACTTTTTCCCATAAAAAAGGGAAATTTTGTCATTTCGCTCCAAATTAAGGGGAATTTCTGCATTTTTGCCCCAAAATAAGAAAAATTTTTGCTTTTTTTCTCTGAAATAATTGAAATTTCTGCAATTTTGCCTCAAATTAAGGGAAATTTCTGCAATATTTCCCAAAATAAGGGAAATTTCTGCAATTTTGCCCCAAAATAAGAGGAATTTCTCACTTTTTGCCCGAAAATTAGGGAAATTTCAGCCTTTTTACCTGAAATTAAGTGAAATTTCTGCAATTTTGCCACAAATAATGGAAATTTCTGCAATTTTGCCCCAAAATAAGGTTAATTGCTGCAATTTTGCACCAAAATAATGGAAATTTCTTGAATTTTGCCCCAAAAGAAGGGGAATTTCTGATTTTTGCCCCAAAATAAAGGGAATTTCTTCTTTTGCCTTAAAATTAAGGGAATTTTGCCTTTTTGCCCAAAAATTATGAGAATTTCTGCAATTTTGCTTCAAAATACGGGGAATTTCTGCTTTTTATCCCGAAAGTAAGGGGAATGTATACCTTTTGCCACAAAAAGGAGAAATTTCTTCATTTTTGCCCCAAAATAAGAGGAATTTCTGCCTTTTACCCCAAAATAAGTGAAATTTCTGCCTTTTTACCCAAAAATAAACGGAATTTCTGTCTTTTTGCCCCAAAATAAGGGAAATTTTTGCCTTTTTGCCCCCAAATAAAAAGAATTCAGCCTTTTTACCACAAAATAAGGGGAATTTCTGAGTTTTTGCCACAAAATATTAAGAATTTCTGCATTTTTGCCCCAAAATAAAAAAAAATTTCTGCCTTTTTTCCCTAAAATAAGTGAAATTTCTGCAATTTTGCCCCAAAATAAGTGAAATTTCTGCAATTTTGCCCCAAAATAAGCGAAATTTTGGAATTTTGCACCAAAATATGTGGAATTTCTGAGTTATTCCTCAAAATAAGGAGAATTTCTGTCTTTTTGCCCCAACATATTGAAAATTTCTGCCTTTTTACCCCACAATTATAGGAATTTCTGCAATTTTGCTCCAAAATACAGAGAATTTCTGCCTTTTTGCCCGAAAATAAGGGGAATGCATAACTTTTTGCCATAAAAAAGGGAAATTTCTTCATTTTTGCTCCAAAATAAGGGGAATTTCTGCCTTTTTGCCTCTAAATAAGTGGAATTTCTGTCTTTTTCCCCCAAAACAAAGGGTTTTTCTGTGTTTTTGCCCCAAAATAAGGGGAATTTCTTACTTATTACCATGAAATAAGTGAAATTTCTGCAATTTTGCCCAAAAATAAGGGAAATTTCTGCATTTTTGCCCTGAAATATGTGAAATTTCTGAAATTTTACCCAATATAAGTCGAATTTCTGCCTTTTTGCCCCAAAATAAGAAAAATTTTTTTTTCTGAAATAAGTAAAATTTCTGCAATTTTGCCCTAAAATAAGGAAAATTTCTCCAATTTTTCCACACAATAAGGTAAATTCCTTCAATTTTGCCCCAAAATTAAGGAAATTTTTTGAATTTTGCCCCATAATGAAGGGATTTTCTGATTTTTGCCCCAAAATAAAGGGAATTTCTGCCTTTGGCCCAAAAATTAGAGAAATTTCTGCAATTTTGCTCCAAAATACAGGGAATTTCTGCCTTTTTTCCGGAAAATAATTGGAATGCATACTTTTTTGCCATAAAAAATGAAATTTCTTCATTTTTGCTCCAAAATAAGGGGAATTTCTGCTTTTTTGTCTCTAAATAAGTGGAATTTCTGTCTTTTTCCCCCAAAACAAAGGGAATTTCTGTCTTTTTTGCCCCAAAATAAGGGGAATTTCTGACTCATTACCCTGAAATAAGTGAAATTTCTGCAATTTTGCCCCAAAATAAGGGAAATTTCTGCCTTTTTGCCCCCAAATAAGGGGAATTCAGCCTTTTTACCTCAAAATAAAAGGAATTTCTGCATTTTTGCCACAAAATATTAGGAATTTCTGGTTTTTTGCCCAAAAATAAGGAAAATTTCTGCATCTTTTGCCTGAAATAAGTGAAATTTCTGCAATTTTGCCCCAAAATAAGTGAAATTTCTGCAATTTTTCGTCAAAATAAGGGAAATTTCTGGAATTATGCCCCAAAAGAAGTGGAATTTCTGAGTTTTGCCCAAAAATAAGCAGAATTTCTGTCTTTTTACCCCAACATATAGGGAATTTCTGCCTTGTTGCCCCACAATTAGGGGAATTTCTGCAATTTTGCTCCAAAATTTGAGGAATTCCTGCCTTTTTTCTCAAAAATAAGAGAAATGCATAACTTTTTGCCACAAAAAAGGGAAATTTCTTCATTTTTGCTCCAAAATAAGGGGAATATCTGCATTTTTGCCTCTAAATAAGTGGAATTTCTGTCTTTTCCCCCCAAAACAACGGGAATTTCTGAATTTTTGCCCCAAAATAAGGGAAATTTCTGCTTTTTTGCCCTGAAATATGTGAAATTACTGCAATTTTGTCCCAAAATAAGGGAAATTTCTTCCTTTTTGCCCTGAAATATGTGAAATTTCTGCAATTTTACCCCTAAATAAGGTGAATTTCTGCCTTTTTGCCCTAAAATAATGGGAATTTCTGCCTTTTTGCCCCAAAATAAGAAACAGTTTTTGCTTTCTTTCTCAGAAATAAGTGAAAGTTTTGCAATTTTGCCCTAAAATAAGGGAAATTTCTGCAATTTTTCCCATAACAAGGGAAATTTCTGCAATTTTGCCCCAAAATAAGGGGAATTTCTCCCTTTTTGTCTTAAAATAGAGGAAATTTCAGCTTTTTTACCTGAAAATAAGTGAATTTTCTGCAATTTTGCCCCAAATAAGGGAAATTTCTGCAATTTTGCCCCAAAATAAGATAAATTCTTGCAATTTTGCGCCAAAATAAAGGAAATTTTTGAATTTTGCCCCAAAATAAGGGGAATTTCTGCCTTATGCCCCAAAATTTGGGAATTTCTGCAATTTTGCTCCAAAATACGGGGAATTTCTGCTTTTTTGCCCGAAAATAATGGAAATGCATATCTTTTTGCCATAAAACGGAAAATTTCTTCATTTTTGCTCCAAAATAAGGGGAATTTCTGCATTTTTGCCTCTAACTAAGTGAAATTTCTCTTTTCCCCTCAAAACAAAGGGAATTTCTTTCTTTTTTGCCTCAAAATAAGGGGAATTTCTGACTTATTACACTGAAATAAGTGAAATTTCTGCAATTTTGGCCCAAAATAAGGGAAATTTCGGCAATTTTGCCCCAAATAAGGGAAATTTCTGCAATTTTGCTCCAAAATAAGGTAAATTCCAGTATTTTGGCCCAAAATAAAGGAAATTTCTTGAATTTTGCCCCAAAATAAAGGGATTTTCTGATTTTTGCCCCAAAATAAAGGGAATTTCTGCCTTTTGCCCCGAAATTAGGGGAATTTCTGCAATTTTGCTCCAAAATACGGGGAATTTCTGCCTTTTTGCCCGACAATAATGGGAATGCATACCTTTTTGCCAAAAAAAATGAAATTTCTTCATTTTTGCTCCAAAATAAATGGAATTTCTGCCTTTTTGCCTCTAAATAAGTGGAATTTCTGTCTTTTTCTCACAAAACAAATGGAATTTCTCTCTATTTTGCCCCAAAATAAGGGGAATTTCTGACTTATAAACACTGAAATAAGTGAAATTTCTGCAATTATATCCCAAAATAAGGGAAATTTCTGCCTTTTTACCCCCAAATAAGGGGAATTCAGCCTTTTTACCTCAAAATAAGAGGAATTTCTGCATTTTTGCCACAAAATATTAGGAATTTCTGTTTTTTTGCCCCAAAATAAGGAAAATTTCTGCCTTTTTTCCCTGAAATAAGTGAAATTTCTGCAATTTTGCCCCAAAATAAGTAAAATTTCTGCAATTTTGGCCCAAAATAAGGGAAATTTCTGGAATTTTGCCCTAAAAAAAGTGGAATTTCTGAGTTTTGCCCCAAAATAAGAAGAATTTCTGACTTTTTGCCCCAACATACAGTGAATTTCTACCTTTTTGCCCCACAATTAGGGGAATTTCTGCAATTTTGCTCCAAATTACGGGGAATTTCTGCCTTTTTCCCAAAAATAAGGGAAATGCATAACTTTTTGCCATAAAAAAGGGAAATTTCTTAATTTTTGCTCCAAAATAAGGGGAATTTCTGCCCTTTTGCCTCTAAATATGTGGAATTTCTGTCTTTTTTGCCCCAAAACAAGGGGAATTTCTGACTTATTACCCTGAAATAAGTGAAATTTCTGCAATTTTGCCCCAAAATAAGGGTAATTTCTGCCTTTTTGCCCTGAAATATGTGAAATTTCTGCAATTTTACCCCAAAATAAGGTGAATTTCTGCCTTTTTGCCCTAAAATAATGGAAATTTCTGTCTTTTTGCTTCAAAATAAAAAAACATTTTTGCTTTATTTCTCCGAAATAAGTGAAATTTCTGCAATTTTGCCCTAAAATAAGGGAAATTTCTGCAATTTTTTCCCATAACAAGGGAAATTTCTGCAATTTTGCCCAAAAATAAGGGGAATGTCTTCCTTTTTGCCCCAAAATAAAGAAAATTTCAGCCTTTTTACTTGAAAATATCTGAATTTTCTGCAATTTTGCACCAAATAAGGGAAATTTGTGCAATTTTGCACCAAAATAAGGTAAATTCCTGCAATTTTGCCCCAAAATAAAGGAAATTTCTTTATTTTTGCCCCAAAATAAGGAGAATTTCAGATTTTTGCCCCAAAATAACGGGAATTTATGCCTTTTGCCCCAAAATTTGGGAATTCTGCAATTTTGCTCCAAAATAAGGGGAATTTCTGAATTTTTGCCTCTAACTATGTGGAATTTCTGTCTTTTTCTCCCAAAACAAAGGGAATTTCTGTCTTTTTTGTCCCAAAATAAGGGAAAATTCTGACTTATTACCCTGAAATAAGTGAAATTTCTGCAATTTTGCCCCAAAATAAGGGAAATTTCTGCAATTTTGCCACAGTGTAAAGGAAATTTCTGCAATTTTGCCCCAAAATAAGAGGAATTTCTGACTGTTTGCTCCCGAAAAAAGGAGATTTTCTGTCTTTTTGCCCCAAAATAAGGAGAATTTCTGCTTTTTTGCCCGAAAATTATGAAAATTTCTGCAATTTTGCTTCAAAATATGGGGAATTTTTGATTTTTATCCCGAAAGTAAGGGGAATGTATACCTTTTGCCACAAAAAAGGGAAATTTCTTCATTTTTGCCCCAAATTAAAAGGAATTTCTGCTTTTTACCTCAAAATAATTGAATTTCTCCCTTTTTACCCAAAAATAAATGGAATTTCTGTCTTTTTGCCCCAAAATAATAGGAATTTTTGAATTATGCCCTGAAATAAGTGATATTTCTGCAATTTTGCCCCAAAATAAAAGAAATTTCTGCCATTTTGCCACAAAATAAGAAGAATTACTGTCTTTTTGCCCCAAAATAAGGGAAATTTCTGCCTTTTTCCCCACAAATAAGGGGAATTTCAGCGTTTTTACCTCAAAATAAGAGGGAATTTCTGCATTTTTGCCACAAAATATTAAGAATTTCTGCATTTTTGCCCCAAATTAAGGAAAATTTCTGCCTTTTTTCCCTGAAATAAGTGAAATTTCTGCAATTTTGCCCCAAAATAAGTGAAATTTCTACAATGTTGCCCCAAAATAAAAGAAATTTCTGCCTTTTTGCCCTGAAATATGTGAAATTTCTGCAATTTTACCCCCAAAATAAGGTGAATTTCAGCTTTTTTGCCCTAAAATAATGGGAATTTCTGCCTTTTTGTCCCAAAATAAGAAAAATTTTTGTTTTTTTTTTTCTCTGAAATAAGTGAAATTTCTGCAATTTTGCCCCAAATTAAAGGAAATTTCTGCAATTTTGCCCCAAAATAAGGGAAATTTCTGGAATTTTGCCCCAAAATAAGTGGAATTTCTGAGTTTTGCCTTAAAATAAGAAGAATTTCTGTGTTTTTGCCCCAATATATAGGGAATTTCTGCCTTTGTTCCCCACAATTAGGGGAATTTCTGCAATTTTGCTCCAAAATACGGAGAATTTCTGTCTTTTTGCCCGAAAATAAGGGTAATGCATTACTTTTTGCCCTAAAAATGGAAAATTTCTTTATTTTTGCTCAAAAATAACGGTAATTTCTGCTTTTTTGCCTCTAAATAAGTGGAATTTCGGTCTTTTTCTCCCAAAACAAAGAGAATTTTTGTCTTTTTTGCCCCAAAATAAGAGAAATTTCTTACTTATTACCCTAAAATAAATGAAATTTCTGCAATTTTGCCCCAATGTAAAGGAAATATCTGCAATTTTGCCCCAAAATAAGGGAAATTTCTGACAATTTGCTCCTGAAAAAAAAGAAGATTTTCTGTCTTTTTGCTCCAAAATAAGGAGAATTTCTGTCTTTTTGCCCAAAAATTAGGAGAATTTCTGCAATTTTTTTTCAAAATATGGGGAATTTCTGCTTTGTATCCCGAAAGTAAGGGGAATGTATACCTTTTGCCACAAAAAAGAGAAATTTCTTCATTTTTCCCCAAAATAAGAGAAATTTCTGCATTTTTACCTCAAAATAAGTGAAATTTCTGCTTTTTTACCCAAAAATAAACAGAATTTCAGCCTTTTTACCTCAAAAAAAGGGGAATTTCTGCATTTTTGCCACAAAATATTAAGAATTTCTGCATTTTTGCCTTAAAATAAGGAAAATTTCTGCCTTTTTTCCCTGAAATGAGTGAAATTTCTGCAATTTAGCCCCAAAATAAGAGAAACTTCTGCAATTTTGCTCCAAAATATGCGAAATTTTGGAATTTTGCCCCAAAATAAGTGGAATGTCTGAGTTATGCCCCAAAATAAGGAGAATTTCTGTCTTTTTGCCCCAACATATTGGGAATTTCTGCCTTTTTGCCTCAAAATTAGGGGAATTTCTGCAATTTTGCTCCAAAATACAGGGAATTTATGCCTTTTTGCCCGAAAATAAGAGGAATGCATAACTTTTTGCCATAAAAAAGAAAAATTTCTTCATTTTTGCTCCAAAATAAAGGAATTTCTGCCTTTTTGCCTCTAAATAAGTGGAATTTCTGTCTTTTTCCCCCAAAACAAAGGGAATTTCTGTCTTTTTTGCCCCAAAATAAGGGGAATTTTTGACTTATTACCATGAAATAATTGAAATTTCGGCAATTTTGCCTCAAAATAAAGGAAATTTCTGCCTTTTTGCCATGAAATATGTGAAATTTCTTCAAATTTACCACAAAATAAGTCGAATTTCTGCATTTTTGCCCCAAAATAATGGGAATTTCTGCCTTTTTGCACAAAAATAAGAAAAATTTTTGCTTTTTTTCTCTGAAATAAGTTAAATTTCTGCAATTTTGCCCTAAAATAAGGAAAATTTCTGCAATTTTTCCCCATAATAAGGGAAATTTCTGCCATTTTGCCTCCAAAATAAGGGGAATTTCTCCCTTTTTGCCCCAAAATAAAGGAAATTTTAGCCTTTTTTTCTGAAAATAAGTGAAATTTCTGCAATTTTGCCCCAAATACGGGAAATTTCTGCAATTTTGCCCCAAAATAAGGTAAATTCCTGAAATTTTGCCCCAAAATAAAGGAAATTTCTTGAATTTTGCTTCAAAATAAAGGGATTCTGATTTTTGCCCCAAAATAAAGGGAATTTCTGCCTTTTGCCCCAAAATTAGGGGAATTTCTGCAATTTTGCTCTAAAATACAAGGAATTTCTGCCATTTGCCCGAAAATAATGGAAATGCATACCTTTTTGCTGTAAAAAATGAAATTTCTTCATTTTTGCTCAAAAATAAGGGGAATTTCTGACTTTTTGCCGCTAAATAAGTGGAATTTCTGTCTTTTTCCCACAAAACAAAGGGAATTTCTCTCTTTTTTGCCCCAAAATAATGGGAAATCTGACTCATTACCCTGAAATAAGTGAAATTTCTGCAATTTTGCCCCAAAATAAGGGAAATTTCTGCCTTTTTGCCCCCAAATAAGGGGAATTTCTGCCTGTTTACCTCAAATTAAGAGGAATTTCTGAATTTTTGCCACAAAATATTAAGAATTTCTGCCTTTTTGCCCCAAAATAAGAAAATTTCTGCCTTTTTTTCCTGAAATAAGTGAAATTTCTGCAATTTTGCCCCAAAATAAGTGAAATTTCTGCAATTTTGCCCCAAAATAAGGGAAATTTCTGGAATTTTGCCCCAAAAGAATTGGAATTTCTTAGTTTTGCCCCAAAATATGGAGAAATTCTGTATTTTTGCCCTAACATATGGGGAATTTCAGCATTTTTGCCCCACAATTAGGGGAATTTCTGCAATTTTGCTCCAAAATATGGGGAATTTCTGCCTTTTTGCCCGAAAATAAGGGGAATGCATAACTTTTTGCCATAAAAAAGAGAAATTTCTTCATTTTTGCTCCAAAATAATGGGAATTTCTGCCTTTTTGCCTCTAAATAAGTGGAATTTCTTTCTTTTTCCCTTAAAACAAAGGGAATTTCTGTATTTTTTGCCACAAAATATGAGAAATTTCTGCCTTTTTACCCTGAAATATGTGAAATTTCTGCAATTTTACCCCAAAATAAGGTGAATTTCTTCCTTTTTGCTGCAAAATATTGGAAATTTCTGCCTTTTTGCTCCAAAATAAAAAAAATTTTTGCTTTTTTTCTCTGAAATAAGTGAAATTTCTGCAATTTTGCTATAAATTAATGGAAATTTCTGCAATATTTCTCCATAATAAGAGAAATTTCTGAAATTTTGCTCCAAAATAAGGGGAATTTCTTCTTTTTTGCCCCAAAATAAAGGAAATTTCAGCCTTTTTAGCTGAAAATAAGTGAAATTTCTGTAATTTTGCCCCATATAATGGAAATTTCTGCAATTTTGCTCCAAAATAAGGTAAATTCCTGCAATTTTGCCCCAAAATTAAGGAAATTTCTTGAATTTTGCCCCAAAATAAGGGGAATTTCTGATTTTGGCCCCAAAATAAAGGGAATTTCTGCCTTTTGCCCCAAAATTAAGGGATTTTCTGCAATTTTGCTCCAAAATACGGGGAATTTCTGCCCTATTGCCCGAAAATAATGGGAATGCATACCTTTTTGCCATAAAAAGGGAAAGTTCTTCATTTTTTTCCAAAAAAAAAGGGGAATTTCTGCCTTTTTGCCTCTAAATAAGTGGAATTTCTGTCTTTTTCCCCCAAAACAACGGGAATTTCTGTCTTTTTTGCCCCAAAATAAGGGGAATTTCTGTCTTTTTGCCCTCAAATAAGGGGAATTTCAGCATTTTTACCTCAAAATAAGGGGAATTTTTGCATTTTTGCCACAAAATATTAGGAATTTCTGCCTTTTCCCCTAAAATAAGGAAAATTCCTGCCTTTTTACCCTGAAATAAGAGAAATTATTGCAATTTTGCCCCAAAATAAGTGAAATTTCTGCAATTTTGCCCCAAAATAAGTGGAATTTCTGAGTTTTGCCCCAAATAAGTAGAATTTCTGTCTTTTTGCCCCAACATATAGGTTATTTCTGCATTTTTGCACCACAATTAGGGGAATTTCTGCAATTTTGCTCCAAAATACAGGGAATTTCTGCCTTTTTGCCTGAAAATAAAGGGAATGCATAACCTTTTGTCATTAAAAAAAAGAAATTTCTTTATTTTTGCTCCAAAATTAGGGGAATTTCTGCTTTTTGCTTCTCAATAAGTGGAATTTCTTCTCTTTTGCCTCAAATCAAAGGGAATTTCTGTCTTTTTTGCCCCAAAATAAGGGGAATTTCTGACTTATTACCCTGAAATATGTAAAATTTCTGCAATTTTGCCCCAAAATAAAAAAAATTTCTGCCTTTTTGACCTGAAATATGGGAAATTTCTGCAATTTTACCCCAAAATAAGGTGAATTACTGCCTTTTTGCCCCAAAATAATGGGAATTTCTGCCTTTTTGCCCCAAAATAAGAAAAATTTTTGCTTTTTTTCTCTGAAATAAGTGAAATTTCTGCAAATTTGCCCAAAAATAAGGGAAATTTCTGCAATTTTATCCGATAATAAGAAAAATTTCTGCAATTTTGCCCATAAATAAGGGGAATTTCTCCCTTTTTGCCCCAAAATAAAGGAAATTTCAACCTTTTTACCAGAAAATAACTGAAATTTCTGCACTTTTGCCCCAAATAAGGGAAATTTCTGCAATTTTGCCCCAGTGTAAAGGAAATTTTAGGAATTTTTTCCCCAAAATAAAGGGAATTTCTGATTTTTGCCCCAAAATAAAGGGAATTTCTGCCTTTTGTTCCAAAATTAGGGGAATTTCTGCAATTTTGCTCCAAATACGGGGAATTTCTGCCTTTTTGCCCGAAATTAATGGGAAGGCATACCTTTTTGCCATAAAAAGGGAAATTTCTTCATTTTTTCTCCGAAATAAAGGGAATTTCTGCCTTTTTGCCTCTAAATAAGTGGAATTTCTGTGTTTTTCCCCAAAAATAAACGGATTTTCTGTCTTTTTGCCCCAAAATAAAAGGAATTTTTGAATTATGCCCTGAAATAAGTGAAATTACTGCAATTTGGCCCCAAAATAAAAGAAATTTCTGCCTTTTTGCCACAAAATATAGAGAATTTCTTCCTTTGTGGCCGAAAATTTTGAGAATTTCTTAAATTTTGCTTCAAAATACGGGGAATTTCTGCTTTTTCCCAATAGTAAGGGGAATGCATACCTTTTAGCCATAAAAAGGGAAATTTCTTCATTTTTGCTCCAAAATAAGGGGAATTTCTGCATTTTTGCCTCTAAATAAGTGGAATTTATGTCTTTTTCCCCCAAAACAAAGGGAATTTCTGTCTTTTTTGCCCCAAAATAAGTGGAATTTCTGATTTATTACTTTTAAATAAGTGAAATTTCTGCAATTTTGCCACAAAATAAGGGAAATTTCTGCCTTTTTGCCCTGAAATATGTGAAATTTCTGCAATTTTATCCCAAAATACGGTGAATTTCTGCCTTTTTTCCCCAAAATAAAGGGAATTTCTCTCTTTTTGCCTTAAAATAAAGGAAATTTCAGCCTTTTTACCTGAAAATAAGTGAAATTTTTGCAATTTTGCCACAAATAAGGGAAATTTCTGCAATTTTGCCTTAAAATAAGGTAAATTCCTGTAATTTTCCCCCCAAAAAAGGAAATTTCTAGAATTTTGCCCCAAAACATGAAGAATTTCTGATTTTTGACTCAAAATAAAGGAAATTTCTGCCTTTTGCCCCAAAATTAGGGAAATTTCTGCAATTTTGCTCCAAAATACAGGGAATTTCAGCCTTTTTGCCTGAAAATAATGGCAATGCATACCTTTTTGCCATAAAAAGAGAAATTTCTTCATTTTTGCTTCAAATAAGGGGAATTTCTACTTTTTGCCTCTAAATAAGTGTAATTTCTGTCTTTTTCCCCCAAAACAAAGGGAATTTCTGTCTTTTTTGCCCCAAAATAAGGGGAAATTCTTACTTATTACCCTGAAATAAGTGAAATTTTTGCAATTTTGCCCTAAAATAAGGGAAATTTCTGCAATTTTGCCCCAATGTAAAGGAAATTTCTGCAATTTTGCCCAAAAATAATAGGAATTTCTGACAGTTTGCTCCCGAAAAAAGAAGATTTTCTGTCTTTTTGCCCCAAAATAAAAAGAATTTCTGACTTTTTGCCCGAAAATTAGGAGAATTTCTGCAATTTTGCTTCAAAATACGGGAAATTTCTGCTATTTATCCCGAAAGTAAGGGGAAGGTATACCTTTTGCCACAAAAAAATGAAATTTCTTCATTTTTGCCCCAAAATAAGAGGAATTTCTGCCTTTTTACCTCAAAATAAGTGAAATTTCTGCCTTTTTATCCAAAAATAAATGGATTTTCTGTCTTTTTGCCCCAAAATAAAAGGAATTTTTGAATTATGCCCTGAAATAAGTGATATTTCTGCAATTTGGCCCCAAAATAAAAGAAATTTCTGCCTTTTTGCTACAAAATAAGGAGAATTTCTGTCTTTTTGCCCCAAAATAAGGGAAATTTCTGCCTTTTTGCCCCGAAATATAAGGAATTTCAGCCTTTTTACCTGAATATAAGTGAAATTTCTGCAATTTTGCCCCATATAAGGGAAATTTCTGCAACTTTGCTACAAAATAAGGTAAATTCCTGCAATTTTGCCCCAAAATAAAGAAATTTCTGGAATTTTGCCCCAAAATATGGAGAATTTCTGATTTTGGCCTCCAAATAAAGAGAATTTCTGCCTTTTGCTCCAAAATTAAGGGAATTTCTGCAATTTTGTTCCAAAATACTGGGAATTTCTGCCTTTTTGCCCAAAAATAATGGGAATGCATACCTTTTTGCCAAAAAAGGGAAATTTCTTCATTTTTGCTCCAAAAAAGGGGAATTTCTGCCTTTTTGCCTCTAAATAAATGGAATATCTGGCTTTTTCCCCCAAAACAAAGGGATTTTCTGTATTTTGCCCCAAAATAAGAAAAATTTCTGACTTATTACCCTGAAATAAGTGAAATTTCTGCAATTTTGCCCCAAAATAAGGTAAATTTCTACCTTTTTGCCCCCAAATAAGGGGAATTTCAGCATTTTTACCTCAAAATAAGGGGAATTTCTGCATTTTTGCCACAAAATATTAGGAATTTCAGCCTTTTTCCCCAAAATAAAGAAAATTTCTGCTTTTTTTCCCTGAAATAAGTGAAATTTCTGCAATTTTGCCCCAAAATATTGAAAATTTCTGCAATTTTGCCCCAAAATAAGTGGAATTTCTGAGTTTTGCCCCAAATAAGGAGAATTTCTGTCTTTTTGCCCCAACATATAGGGAATTTCTGCCTTTTTGCACCTCAATTATGGAAATTTCTGCAATTTTGCTCCAAAATACAGGGAATTTCTGCCTTTTTGCCCGAAAATACAGGGAATGCATAACCTTTGCCATAAAAAAGGGAAATTTTTTCATTTTTGCTCAAAAATAAGGGTAATTTCTGCCTTTTTGCCTCTAAATAAGTGGAATTTCTGTCTTTTTTCCCAAAACAAAGAGAATTTCTGTCGTTTTTGCCCCAAAATAAGGAAAATTTCTGACTTATTACCCTGAAATAAGTGAAATTTCTGCAATTTTGCCCCAAAATAAGGGAAATTTCTGCCTTTTTGCCCTGAAATATGTGAAATTTCTGCAATTTTACCCCAAAATAAGGTGAATTTCTGCTTTTTTGCCCCAAAATAATGGGAATTTCTGCCTTTTGCCCCAAAATAAGAAAAAATTTTGCTTTTTTTCTCTGAAACAAGTGAAATTTCTGCAATTTTGCTCCAAAATACAGGGAATTTCTGCCTTTTTGCCCGAAAATAAAGGGAATGCATAACCTTTTGCCATAAAAAAGGGAAATTTTTTCATTTTTGCTCAAAAATAAGGGTAATTTCTGCTTTTTTGCCTCTAAATAAGTGGAATTTCTGTCTTTTTCCCCCCAAACAAAAGGAATTTCTGTCTTTTTTGCCCCAAAATAAGGGGAATTTCAGACTTATTACCCTGAAATAAGTGAAATTTCTGCAATTTTGCCCCAAAATAAAGGAAATTTCTGCAATTTTGCCCCAATGTAAAGGTAATTTCTGCAATTCTGCCCCAAAATAAGGGGAATTTCTGACTGTTTGCTGCCGAAAACAGGAGATTTTCTGTCTTTTGCCCAAAAATAAAGAGAATTTCTGCTTTTTTGCCTGAAAATTATGAGAATTTCTGCAATTTTACTTCATAATACAGGGAATTTCTGCTTTTTATCACGAAAGTAAGGGGAATGTATAACTTTTGCCACAAAAAAGGGAAATTTCTTCATTTTTGCCCCAAAATAAGAGGAATTTCTGCCTTTTTACCTCAAAATAATAGAAATTTCTGCCTTTTTACGCAAGAATAAACGGAATTTCTCTCTTTTGGCCCCAAAATAAAAGGAATTTGTAAATTATGCCCTGAAATAAGTGAAATTTCT
Source organism: Micromys minutus (assembly GCF_963924665.1). Taxonomy (NCBI): domain Eukaryota; kingdom Metazoa; phylum Chordata; class Mammalia; order Rodentia; family Muridae; genus Micromys; species Micromys minutus. The sequence goes on from NW_027667727.1 coordinate 2,687,601, forward strand.
GCAATTTTGCCCCGAAATAAAAGAAATTTCTGCCTTTTTGCCACAAAATAAGGGGAATTTCTGTTTTTTTGCCCCAAAATAAGGGAAATTTCTGCCTTTTTGCCCCCAAATAAAAGGTATTTCAGCCTTTTTACCTCAAAATAAGGGGAATTTCTGCATTTTTACCAAAAAATATTAAGAATTTCTGCATTTTTGCCCCAAAATAAGAAAAATTTCTGCCTTTTTTTCCTGAAAAAAGTGAAATTTCTGCAATTTTGCCCCAAAATAAGTGAAATTTCTGCAATTTTGCCCCAAAATAAGCGAAATTTTGGAATTTTGTGCCAAAATAAGTGGAATTTATGAGTTTTGCCGCAAAATAAGGAGAATTTCTGTCTTATGGCCCCAACATATTGGGAATTTCTGCCTTTTTGCCCCACAATTAGGGGAATTTTTGCAATTTTGCTCCAAAATACGGGGAATTTCTGCCTTTTTGCCCGATAATAAGGGAAATGCATAACTTTTAGCCATAAAAAAGGGAAATTTCTTCATTTTTGCTCCAAAATAAGCGGAATTTCTGCATTTTTGCCTCTAACTAAGTGGAATTTCTGTCTTTTTCCCCCAAAACAAAGGGAATTTCTGTCTTTTTTGCCTCAAAATAAGGGAAATTTCTGACTTATTTCCATGAAATAAGTGAAATTTCTACAATTTTGCCCCAAAAAAAGGAAGATTTATGATTTTTTGACCTGAATTATGTGAAATTTCTGCAATTTTACCCCAAAATAAGTCGAATTTCTGCCTTTTTGCCCCAAAATAATGGGAATTTCTGCATTTTTGCCCCAAAATAAGAAAAATTTTGGCTTTTTTTCTCTGAAATAAGTGAAATTTCTGCAATTTGCCCTAAAATAAGGAAAATTTCTGCAATTTTTCCCTATAATAAGAGAAATTTCTGCAATTTTGCCCCAAAATAAGAAGAAATTCTTTCTTTTGCCCCAAAATAAAGAAAATTTCAGCCTTTATTCCTGAAAATAAGTGAAATTTCTGCAATTTTGCCCCAAATAAGGGAAATTTCTGCAATTTTGCCCCAAAATAATGTAAATTCCTCCAATTTTGCCCCAAAATAAAGGAAATATCTTGAATTTTGCCCCAAAATAAAGGGATTTTCTGATTTTTGCCCCAAAATAAAGGGTATTTCTGCCTTTTGCCCCAAAATTAGGGGAATTTCTGCAATTTTGCTAAAAAATCCGGGGAATTTCTGCCTTTTTGCCCGAAAATAATGGGAATGCATAACTTTTTGCCATAAAAAATGAAATTTCTTCATTTTTGCTCCAAAATAAGGGGAATTTCTGTCTTTTTGCCTCTAAATGAGTGGAATTTCTGTCTTTTACCCACAAAACAAAGGGAATTTCTCTTTTTTTTGCCCCAAAATAAGGGAAATTTCTGACTCATTACCCTGAAATAAGTGAAATTTCTGCAATTTTGACTCAAAATAAGGGAAATTTCTGCCTTTTTGCCTGCAAATAAGGGGAATTCAGCCTTTTTACCTCAAAATAAGAGGAATTTCTGCATTTTTGCCACAAAATATTAGGAATTTCTGTTTTTTTGCCCCAAAATAATAAAAATTTCTGCCTTTTTTCACTGAAATAAGTGAAATTTCTGCAATTGTGCCCCAAAATAAGTGAAATTTCTGCAATTTTGCCCCAAAATAAGGGAAATTTCTGGAATTTTGCCCCAAAAGAAGTGGAATTTCTGAGTTTGGCCCCAAAATAAGGAGAATTTCTGTCTTTTTGCACCAACATATTGGGAATTTCTGCCTTTTTGCCCAACAATTAGGGGAATTTCTGCAATTTTGCTCCAAAATACGAGAAATTTCTGCCTTTTTTCCCAAAAATAAGGGAAATGCATAACTTTTTGCCATAAAAAATGGAAATTTCTTCATTTTTGCTCCAAAATAAGAGGAATTTCTGCATTTTTGCCTCTAAATAATTGGAATTTCTGTCTTTTTCCCCCAAAACAAAGGGAATTTCTGTATTTTTTGCCCCAAAATAAGGGAAGTGTCTGACTTTTTGCCCTGAAATATGTGAAAATTCCGCAATTTTACCCCAAATTAAGGTGAATTTCTGCATTTTGCCCCAAAATAATGGTAATTTCTGCCTTTTTGCCTCAAAATAAGAAAAATTTCTGCTTTTTTTCTCTTAAATAAGTGAAATATCTGCAATTTTGCTTTAAATTAAGAGAAATTTCTGCAATATTTTTATATAATAAGGGAAATTTTTGCAATTTTGCCCCATAATAAGGGGAATTTCTCTCTTTTTGCCCCAAAATAAAGAAAATTTCAGCATTTTTACCTGAAAATAAGTGAAATTTCTGCAATTTTGCCACATATAAGGGAAATTTCTGCAATTTTGCTCCAATATAAGGTAAATTCCTGCTATTTTGCCCCAAAATAAAGGAAATTTCTTGAATTTTGCCCCAAAATAAAGGGAATTTCTGATTTTGGCCCCAAAATTAAGGGAATTTCTGCAATTTTGCTTTAAAATACGGGGAATATCTGCCTTTTTGCCCGAAAATAATGGGAATGCAAACCTTTTTGCCATAAAAAGGGAAATTTCTTCATTTTTGCCTCAAAAAAAGGGAATTTCTGCCTTTTTGCTTCTAAATAAGTGGAATTTCTGTCTTTTTCATCTGAAACAAGGTATTTTTCTGTCATTTTTGCCCCAAAATAAGAAAAATTTCTGACTTATTAGCCTGCAATACGTGAAATTTCTGCAATTTTGCCCCAAATTTAGAGAAATTTCTGCCTTTTTGCCCCCCAAAAAAGGAGAATTTCAGCATTTTTACCTCAAAATAAGGGGAATTTCTGCATTTTTGCCACAAAATATTAGGAATTTCTGCCTTTTTCCCCAAAATAAGGAGAATCTGCATTTTTTCCCTGAAATAAGTGAAATTTCTGCAATTTTGCCCCAAAATAAGTGAAATTTCTGCAATTTTGCCCCAAAATAAGTGGAATTTCTGAGTTTTGCCCCAAATAAGGAGAATTTCTGTCTTTTTGCCCCAATATATAGGGAATTTCTGCCTTTTGGCATCACAATTAGGAGAATTTCTGCAATTCTGCCCCAAAAATACGGGGAATTTCTGCCTTTTTGCCCGAAAATAAAGGGAATGCATAAACTTTTGCCATAAAATAGGGAAATTTTTTCATTTTTGCTCCAAAATTAGGGGAATTTCTGCATTTTTGCTTCTCAATATGTGGAATTTCTGCCTTATTGCCCCAAAACAAAGGGAATTTCTCTCTTTTTGGCCCCAAAATAAGGGGAATTTCTGACTTATTACCCTGAAATATGTGAAATTTCTGCAATTTTGCCCCAAAATAAAAGAAATTTCTGTTTTTTTGCCCTGAAATATGTGAAATTTCTGCAATTTTACCCCAAAATAAGGTGAATTTCTGCATTTTTGCCCCAAAATAATGGGAATTTCTGCCTTTTTGCCCCAAAATAAAAAAAAATTTTTGCTTTTTTTCTCTGAAATAAGTGAAATTTCTGCAATTTTGCCCTAAAATAAGGGAAATTTCTGCAATTTTATCCCATAATAAGGGAAATTTCTGCAATTTTACCCCAAAATAAGGAGAATTTCTCCCTTTTTGCCCCAAAATATAGGAAATTTCAGCCTTTTTACTTGAAAATAACTGAAATTTCTTCAATTTTGCCCCAAATAAGGGAAATTTTTGCAATTTTGCCCTAAAATAAGGTAAATTTCTGCAATTTTGCCTCAAAATAAAAGAAATTTCTGGAATTTTGCCCCAAAATAAGAGGAATTTCTGATTTTTGCCCCAAAATAAAGGGAATTATTGACTTTTGCCCCAAAATTAGGGGAATTTCTGCAATTTTGCTGCAAAATACGGGGCATTACTGCCTTTTTGCCTCTAAATAAGTGGAATTTCTGTCTTTTTCCCCCAAAACAAAGGTAATTTCTGTCTTTTTTGCCCCAAAATACAGAGAATTTCTGACTTATTACCCTGACATAAGTGAAATTTCTTCAATTTGGCCCCAAAATAAGGGAAATTTCTGCAATTTTGCCACAATGTAAAGGAAATTTCTGCAATTTTGCCCCAAAATAAGAGGAATTTCTGACTGTTTGTTCCCAAAAAAAGGAGATTTTGTGCCTTTTTGCCCCAAAATAAGGAGAAATTCTGCCTTTTTGCCCGAAAATTATGAGAATTTCTGCAATTTTGCTTCAAAATACAGGGAATTTCTGCTTTTATCCTTAAAGTAAGTGGAATGCATACCTTTTTGACATAAAAAGGTAAATTTCTTCATTTTTGCTCCAAAATAAGGGGAATTTCTGCCTTTTTGCCTCGAAATAAGTGGAATTTCTGTCTTTTTCCCCCAAAACGAAGGAAATTTCTGTCTTTTTTACCCCAAAATAAGGGGAATTTCTGACTTATTACCCTGAAATAAGTGAAATTTCTGAAATTTTGCCCCAAAATAAGGGAAATCTCTGCCATTTTGCCCCCAAAAAAGGGGAATTCCAGCATTTTCACCTCAATATAAGGGGAATTTCTGCATTTTTGCCACAAAATATTAGGAATTTCTGCCTTTTTGACCCAAAATAAGGAAAATTTCTGCCTTTTTTCTCTGAAATAAGTGAAATTTCTGCAATTTTGCCCTAAAATAGGTGAAATTTTTGCAATTTTTCCCAAAACAAGGGGAATTTCAAGAATTTTGCCCCAAAATAAAAGAAATTTCTGCCATTTTGCCCTGAAATATGTGAAATTTCTGCAATTTTACCCCTAAATAAGGTGAATTTCTGCATTTTTGCCCCAAAATAATGGGAATTTCTGCCTTTTTGCCCCAAAATAAAAAAAAATTTTGCTTTTTTTCTCTGAAATAATTGAAATTTCTGCAATTTTGCCCTAAAATAAGGGAAATTTCTGCAATTTTATCCCATAATAAGGTAAATTTCTGAAATTTTGCCCCAAAATAAGGAGAATTTCTCCCTTTTTGCCCCAAAATATAGGAAATTTCAGCCTTTTTACTTGAAAATAACTGAAATTTCTGCAATTTTGCCCCAAATAAGGGAACTTTTTGCAATTTTGCCCTAAAATAAGGTAAATTTCTGCAATTTTGCCCCAAAATAAAAGAAATTTCTGGAATTTTGCCCCAAAATAAAAGAAATTTCTGGAATTTTGCCCCAAAATAAGGGGAATTTCTGATTTTTGCCCCAAAATAAAGGGAATTTTTGCCTTTTGCCCCAAAATTAGGGGAATTTCTGCAATTTTGCTGCAAAATACGGGGAATTACTGCCTTTTTGCCTCTAAATAAGTGGAATTTCTGTCTTTTTCCACCAAAACAAAGGTAATTTCTGTCTTTTTTGCCCCAAAATATGGAGAATTTCTGACTTATTACTCTGACATGAGTGAAATTTCTTCAATTTTGCCCCAAAATAAGGGAAATATCTGCAATTTTGCCACAATGTAGAGGAAATTTCTGCAATTTTGCCCCAAAATAAGAGGAATTTCTGACTGTTTGTTCCCAAAAAAAGGAAATTTTGTGCCTTTTTGCCCCCCAAAAAAGAGAATTTCTGCCTTTTTGCCCGAAAATTATGAGAATTTCTGCAATTTTGCTTCAAAATACGGGGAATTTCTGCTTTTATCCTGAAAGTAAGTGGAATGCATACCTTTTTGACATAAAAAGGTAAATTTCTTCATTTTTGCTCCAAAATAAGGGGAATTTCTGCCTTTTTGCCTCTAAATAAGTGGAATTTCTGTCTTTTTCCCCCAAAACAAAGAAAATTTCTGTCTTTTTTACCCCAAAATAAGGGGAATTTCTGACTTATTACCCTGAAATAAGTGAAATTTCTGCAATTTTGCCCCAAAATAAGGGAAATTTCTGCCTTTTTGCCCCCAAATAAGAAAAATTTCAGGCTTTTTACCTCAAAATAACGGGAATTTCTGCATTTTTGCCCCAAAATAAGGAAAATTTCTGCCTTTTTTCCCTGAAATAAGTGAAATTTCTCCAATTTTGCCCCAAAATAATTGAAATTTCTGCAATTTTGCCCCAAAATAAGGGAAATTTCTGGAATTTTGCTCCAAAATATGTGGAATTTCTGAGTTTTGCCCCAAAGTAAAGAGAATTTCTTTTTTTTTTGCCCCAACATATAGGGAATTTCTGCATTTTTGACCCACAATTAGGGGAATTTCTGCAATTTTGCTCCAAATTACGGGGAATTTCTGCCTTTTTGCCCGAAAATAAGAAGAATGCATAACTTTTTGCCTTAAAAAAGGGAAATCTCTTGTTTTTTGTTCCAAATAAGGGGAATTTCTGCTTTTTTGCCTCTAACTAAGTGGAATTTCTGTTTTTTCCTCCAAAATAAAGGGATTTTCCCCCTTTTTTGCCCCCAAATCAGGAAAATTTCTCACTTATTACCCTGAAATAAGTAAAATTTCTGAAATTTTGCCCCAAAATAAGGGAAATCTCGGCCTTTTTGCCCCCAAATAAGGGGATTTTCAGCCTTTTCACCTCAATATAAGGGGAATTTCTGCATTTTTGCCACAAAATATTAGGAATTTCTGCCTTTTTGACCCAAAATAAGGAAAATTTCTGCCTTTTTTCTCTGAAATAAGTGAAATTTCTGCAATTTTGCCCTAAAATAAGTGAAATTTTTGCAATTTTTCCCAAAACAAGGGGAATTTCAGGAATTTTGCCCCAAAATAAAAAAAATTTCTGACTTTTTGCTTTGAAATATGTGAAATTTCTGCAATTTTACCCCAAAATAAGGTGAATTTCTGCATTTTTGCCCCAAAATAATGGGAATTTCTGCCTTTTTGCCCCAAAATAAAAAAAATTTTTGCTTTTTTTCTCTGAAATAAGTGAAATTTCTGCAATTTTGCCCTAAAATAAGGGAAATTTTTGCAATTTTATCCCATAATAAGGGAAATTTCTGCAATTTTGCCCCAAAATAAGGAGAATTTCTCCCTTTTTGCCCCAAAATATAGGAAATTTCAGCCTTTTTACTTGAAAATAACTGAAATTTCTGCAATTTTGCCCCAAATAAGGGAAATTTTTGCAATTTTGCCCTTAAATAAGGTAAATTTCTGGAATTTTGCCCCAAAATAAAAGAAATTTCTGGAATTTTGCCCTAAAATAAGGGGAATATCTGATTTTTGCCCCAAAATAAAGGGAATTTTTGCCTTTTGCCCCAAAATTAGGGGAATTTCTGCAATTTTGCTGCAAAATACGGGGAATTACTGCCCTTTTGCCTCTAAATAAGTGGAATTTCTGTCGTTTTCCCCCAAAACAAAGGTAATTTCTGTCTTTTTTGCCCCAAAATACGGAGAATTTCTGACTTATTACTCTGACATAAGTGAAATTTCTTCAATTTTGCCCCAAAATAAGGGAAATATCTGCAATTTTGCCACAATGTAGAGGAAATTTCTGCAATTTTGCCCCAAAATAAGAGGAATTTCTGACTGTTTGTTCCCAAAAAAAGGAGATTTTGTGCCTTTTTGCCCCAAAAAAAGGAGAATTTCTGCCTTTTTGCCTGAAAATTATGAGAATTTCTGCAATTTTGCTTCAAAATACGGGGAATTTCTGCTTTTATCCCGAAAGTAAGTGGAATGCATACCTTTTTGACATAAAAAGGTAAATTTCTTCATTTTTGCTCCAAAATAAGGGGGAATTTCTGCCTTTTTGCCGCTAAATAAGTGGAATTTCTGTCTTGTTCTCCCAAAACAAAGGAAATTTCTGTATTTTTTACCCCAAAATAAAGGGAATTTCTTACTTATTACCGTGAAATTAGTGAAAATTCTGCAATTTTGCCCCAAAATAAGAAAAATTTCTGCCTATTTGCCCCCAAATAAGGGAAATTTCAGGCTTTTTACCTCAAAATAAAAGGATTTTCTGCATTATTGCCCCAAAATAAGGAAAATTTCTGCATTTTTTCCCTGAAATAAGTGAAATTTCTCCAATTTTGCCCCAAAATAAGTGAAATTTCTGCAATTTTGCCCCAAAATAAGGGAAATTTCTGGAATTTTGCCCCAAAATATGTGGAATTTCTGAGTTTTGCCCCAAAATAAGGAGAATTTCTTTTTTTTTTGCCCCAACATATAGGGAATTTCTGCATTTTTGACCCACAATTAGGGGAATTTCTGCTATTTTGCTACAAATTACGGGGAATTTCTGCCTTTTTGCCCCAAAATAAGAAGAATGCATAACTTTTTGCCTTAAAAAAGAGAAATTTCTTCTTTTTTGCTCCAAAATAAGGGGAATTTCTGCTTTTTTGCCTCTAACTAAGTGGAATTTCTGTTTTTTCCTCCAAAATAAAGGGATTTTCTGGTTTTTTTTGCCCCAAAATCAGGAAAATTTCTGACTTATTACCCTGAAATAAGTAAAATTTCTGAAATTTTGCCCCAAAATTAGGGAAATCCCTGCCTTTTTGCCCCCAAATAAAAGGAATTTCAGCATTTTCACCTCAATATAAGGGGAATTTCTGCATTTTTGCCACAAAATATTAGGAATTTTTGCATTTTTGACCCAAAATAAGGAAAATTTCTGCCTTTTTTCTCTGAAATAAGTGAAATTTCTGCAATTTTGCCCTAAAATAAGTGAAATTTTTGCAATTTTTCCCAAAACAAGGGGAATTTCTGGAATTTTGCCCCAAAATAAGTAGAATTTCTGAGTTTTGCCCCAAAATAAAGAGAATTTCTGTCTTTTTGCCCCAACATATAGGGAATTTCTGCATTTTTGCCCAATTAGAAGAATTTCTGCAATTTTGCTCCAAAATACGGGAATTTCTGCCTTTTTGCCTGAAAATAATGGGAATGCATACCTTTATCCATAAAAAGGGAAATTTCTTCATTTTTGCTCCAAAATAAAGAGAATTTCTGCCTTTATGCCTCTAAATAAGTGGAATTTCTGTCTTTTTCCCCCAAAACAAAGGGAATTTCTGTCTTTTTTGCCCCAAAATAAGGGGAATTTCTGACTTATTACCCTGAAATAAGTGAAATTTCTGCAATTTTGCCCCAAAATAAGGGAAATTTCTGAAATATTCCCAATGTAAATTAAATTTCTGCAATTTTGCCCCAAAATAAGGGAAATTTCTGACTGTTTGTTCCCAAAAAAAGGAGATTTTCTGTCTTTTTGCCCCCAAATAAAAAGAATTTCTGCCTTTTTGCCCGAAAATTATGAGAATTTCTGCAATTTTGCTTCAAAATACGGGGAATTTCTGCTTTTTATCCCGAAAGTAAGGGGAATGCATACCTTTTTGCCATAAAAAGGTAAATTTCTTCATTTTTGCTCCAAAATAAGGGAAATTTCTGCCTTTTTGCCTCTAAATAAGTGGAATTTCTGTCTTTTCCTCCAAAACACAGGGAATTTCTGTCTTTTTTGCCCCAAAATAGGGGAATTTCTTACTTATTACCCTGAAATAAGTTAAATTTCTGCAATTTTCCCCAAAATAAGAGAAATTTCTGCCTTTTTGCTCTCAAATAAGGGGAATTTCAGCCTTTTTACCTCAAAATAAGGGGAATTCCTGCCTTTTTGACCCAAAATAAGGAAAATTTCTAACTTTTTCCCTGAAATAAGTAAAATTTCTGCAATTCTGCCACAAAATAAGTGAAATTTCTGCAATTTTGTTCCAGAATAAGGGAAATTTCTGGAATTTTGCCCCAAAATAAGTGGAATTTCTGAGTTTTGCACCAAAATAAGGAGAATTTCTGTTTTTTTGCCCCAACATATAAGGAATTTCTGCATTTTTGCCCCACAATTAGGGGAATTTCTGCAATTTTGCTCCAAAATACGAGGAATTTCTGCCTTTTTGCCTGAAAACATAAACAATGCATAACTTTTTGCCTTAAAAAAGGGAAATTTCTTCATTTTTGCTCCAAAATAAAGGGAATTTCTGCTTTTTTGCCTCTAAATAAGTGGAATTTCTGTCTTTTTCCCCCAAAACAAAGGGATTATCTGTAATTTTTGCCCCAAAATAAGGAAAATTTCTGACTCATTACCCTGAAATAAGTGAAATTTCTGCAATTTTGCCCCAAAATAAGGGAAATTTCTGCAATTTTGCCCCATAATAATGGAAATTTCTGGAATTTTGCCCCAAAATAAGTAGAATTTCTGAGTTTTGCCCCAAAATAAGGAGAATTTCTGTCTTTTTGCCCCACCATATAGGGAATTTCTGCCTTTTTGCCCCACAATTAGGAAAATTTCTGCAATTTTGCTCCAAAATACGGGGAATTTCTGCCTTTTTGCCCGAAAATAAGGGGAATGCATAACTTTTTGCTATAAAAAATGGAAATTTCTTCATTTTTGCTCCAAAATAAGGGAAATTTCTGCATTTTTGCCTCTAAATAAGTGGAATTTCTTTCTTTTTCCCTAAAAACAAAGGGAATTTCTGTCTTTTTTGCCTCAAAATAGGGGGAATTTCTGACTTAATACACTGAAATAAGTGAAATTTCTGCAATTTTGCCCCAAAATAAGGGGAATTTCTGATTTTTGCCCCAAAATAAAGGGAATTTCTGCATTTTGCCCCAAAATTAGGGGAATTTCTGCAATTTTGCTCCAAAATACGGGGCATTTCTGCCTTTTTGCCTGAAAATAAGGGGAATGCATAACTTTTTGCCATAAAAAAGGGAAATTTCTTCATTTTTGCTCCAAAATAAGGGAAATTTCTGCATTTTTGCCTCTAAATAAGTGGAATTTCTGTCTTTTTCCCTCAAAACAAAGGGAATTTCTGTCTTTTTTGCCTCAAAATAAGGGGAATTTCTGACTTATTACACTGAAATAAGTGAAATTTTTGCAATTTTGCCCCAAAATAAGGGAAATTGCTGCCTTTTTGCCCTGAAATATGTGAAATTTCTGCATTTTACACCAAAATAAGGTGAATTTCTGCCTTTTTGCCACAAATTAATGGAAATTTCTGCCTTTTTGCCCCAAAATAAGAAAAATTTTTGCTTTTTTTCTCTGAAATAAGTGAAATTTCTGCAATTTTGCCATAAAATAAGGAAAATTTCTGCAATTTTTCCTAATAATAAGGGAAATTTCTGCAATTTTGCCCCAAAATAAAAGGAATTTCTCCCTTTTTGCCCCAAAATGAAGGAAATTTCAGCCTTTTTACCTGAAAATAACTGAAATTTCTGCAATTTTGCACCAAATAAGGTAAATTTCTTCAATTTTGCCCCAAAATAAGGTAAATTCCTGTAATTTTGCCCCAAAATAAAGGAAATTTCTTGAATTTTGCCCCAAAAGAAGGGAATTTCAGCCTTTTTACCTCAAAATAAGGGGAATTTCTGCATTTTTGCCACAAAATATTAGGAATTTCTGACTTTTTGCCCGAAAATAAGGAAAATTTGTTCCTTTTTTCCCTGAAATAAGTGAAATTTCTGCAATTTTGCCCAAAAATAAGTGAAATTTCTGCAATTTTGCCCCATAATAATGGAAATTTCTGGAATTTTGCCCCAAAATAAGTAGAATTTCTGAATTTTGCCCCAAAATAAGGAGAATTTCTGTCTTTTTGCCCCACCATATAGGGAATTTCTGCCTTTTTGCCCCACAATTAGGAAAATTTCTGCAATTTTGCTCCAAAATACGGGGAATTTCTGCCTTTTTGCCCGAAAATAAGGGGAATGCATAACTTTTTGCTATAAAAAAGGGAAATTTCTTCATTTTTGCTCCAAAATAAGGGAAATTTCTGCATTTTTGCCTCTAAATAAGTGGAATTTCTTTCTTTTTCCCTAAAAACAAAGGGAATTTCTGTCTTTTTTGCCTCAAAATAGGGGGAATTTCTGACTTAATACACTGAAATAAGTGAAATTTCTGCAATTTTGCCCCAAAATAAGGGGAATTTCTGATTTTTGCCCCAAAATAAAGGGAATTTCTGCATTTTGCCCCAAAATTAGGGGAATTTCTGCAATTTTGCTCCAAAATACGGGGCATTTCTGCCTTTTTGCCTGAAAATAAGGGGAATGCATAACTTTTTGCCATAAAAAAGGGAAATTTCTTCATTTTTGCTCCAAAATAAGGGAAATTTCTGCATTTTTGCCTCTAAATAAGTGGAATTTCTGTCTTTTTCCCTCAAAACAAAGGGAATTTCTGTATTTTTTGCCTCAAAATAAGGGGAATTTCTGACTTATTACACTGAAATAAGTGAAATTTTTGCAATTTTGCCCCAAAATAAGGGAAATTGCTGCCTTTTTGCCCTGAAATATGTGAAATTTCTGCATTTTACACCAAAATAAGGTGAATTTCTGCCTTTTTGCCACAAATTAATGGAAATTTCTGCCTTTTTGCCCCAAAATAAGAAAAATTTTTGCTTTTTTTCTCTGAAATAAGTGAAATTTCTGCAATTTTGCCCTAAAATAAGGAAAATTTCTGCAATTTTTCCTAATAATAAGGGAAATTTCTGCAATTTTGCCCCAAAATAAAAGGAATTTCTCCCTTTTTGCCCCAAAATGAAGGAAATTTCAGCCTTTTTACCTGAAAATAACTGAAATTTCTGCAATTTTGCACCAAATAAGGTAAATTTCTTCAATTTTGCCCCAAAATAAGGTAAATTCCTGTAATTTTGCCGCAAAATAAAGGAAATTTCTTGAATTTTGCCCCAAAAGAAGGGGAATTTCTGATTTTTGCCCCAAAATAATGGAAATTTCTGCAATTTTGCTCCAATGTAAAGGAAATTTCTGCAATTTTGCCCCAAAATAACGAGAATTTCTGAATGTTTGCTCCCCCAAAAAAAAAGATCTTCTGTCTTTTTGCCCCAAAATAAGGAGAATTTCTGCCTTTTTGCCTGAAAATTATGAGAATTTCTGCAATTTTGCTTCAAAATACGGGGAATTTCTGCTTTTTATCCCGAAAGTAAGGGGAATGCATACCTTTTTGCCATAAAAAGGTAAATTTCTTCATGTTTGCTCCAAAATAAGGGGAATTTCTGCCTTTTTGCCTCTTAATAAATGGAATTTCTGTCTTTTTCCCCCAAAACAAAGGGAATTTCTGTCTTTTTTGCCCCAAAATAAGGGGAATTTCTGAATTATTACCCTGAAATAAGTGAAAGTTCTCCAATTTTGCCCCAAAATAAGGGAAATTTCTGCCTCTTTGCCCCCAAATAAGGGGAATTTCAGCCTTTTTACCTCAAAATAAGGGGAATTTCTGCATTTTTGCCACAAAATATTAGGAATTTCTTTCTTTTTGCCCGAAAATAAGGAAAATTTGTACCTTTTTTCCCTGAAATAAGTGAAATTTCTGCAATTTTGCCCAAAAATAAGTGAAATTTCTGCAATTTTTCCCCAAAATAAGGGAAATTTCTTGAATTTTGCCCCAAAATAAGTGGAATTTCTAAGTTTTGCCCCAAAATAAGGAGAATTTCTGTCTTTTTGCCTCCAAATAAGTGAAATTTCTGCAATTTTGCCTTAAAATAAGGGAAATTTCTGCCTTTTTGCCCCCAAATAAGGGGAATTTCAGCCTTTTTACCTCAAAATAAGGGGAATTTCTGCATTTTTGCCAGAAAATATTAGGAATTTCTGCCTTTTTGCCCCAAAATAAAGAAAATTTCTTCCTTTTTTCCCTGAAATAAGTGAAATTTCTGCAATTTTGCCCCAAAATAAGTGAAATTTCTGCAATTTTGCCCCAAAATAAGGGAAATTTCTGGAATTTTGCCCCAAAATAAGTGGAATTTCTGAGTTTTGCCCCAAAATAAAGAGAATTTCTGTCATTTGCCCCAACCTATAGGAAATTTCTGGCTTTCTGCACCACAACTAGGGGAATTTCTGCAATCATGCTCCAAAATACGGGGAATTTCTGCCTTTTTGCCCGAAAATAAGGGGAATGCATAACTTTTTGCCATAAAAAAGGGAAATTTCTTCATTTTTGCTCCAAAATAAGGGAAATTTCTGCATTTTTGCCTCTAAATAAGTGGAATTTCTGTCTTTTTCCCTCAAAACAAAGGGAATTTCTGTCTTTTTTGCCTCAAAATAAGGGGAATTTCTGACTTATTACACTGAAATAAGTGAAATTTCTGCAATTTTGCCCCAAAATAAGGGAAATTGCTGCCTTTTTGCCCTGAAATATGTGAAATTTCTGCATTTTACACCAAAATAAGGTGAATTTCTGCATTTTTGCCACAAATTAATGGAAATTTCTGCCTTTTTGCCCCAAAATAAGAAAAATTTTTGCTTTTTTTCTCTGAAATAAGTGAAATTTCTGCAATTTGGCCCTAAAATAAGGAAAATTTCTGCAATTTTTCCCAATAATAAGGGAAATTTCTGCAATTTTGCCCCAAAATAAGGGGAATTTCTCCCTTTTTGCCCCAAAATGAAGGAAAGTTCAGCCTTTTTACCTGAAAAAAAGTGAAATTTCTGCAATTTTGCACCAAATAAGGTAAATTTCTTCAATTTTGCCCCAAAATAAGGTAAATTCCTGTAATTTTGCCCCAAAATAAAGGAAATTTCTTTAATTTTGCCCCAAAAGAAGGGGAATTTCTGATTTTTGCCCCAAAATAAGGGAAATTTCTGCAATTTTGCCCCAATGTAAAGGAAATTTCTGCAATTTTGCCCCAAAATAACGAGAATTTCTGAATGTTTGCTCCCAAAAAAAAAAGATCTTCTGTCTTTTTGCCCCAAAATAAGGAGAATTTCTGCCTTTTTGCCTGAAAATTATGAGAATTTCTGCAATTTTGCTTCAAAATACGGGGAATTTCTGCTTTTTATCCCGAAAGTAAGGGGAATGCATACCTTTTTGCCATAAAAAGGTAAATTTCTTCATTTTGGCTCCAAAATAAGGGGAATTTCTGCCTTTTTGCCTCTAAATAAATGGAATTTCTGTCTTTTTCCCCCAAAACAAAGGGAATTTCTGTCTTTTTTGCCCCAAAATAAGGGGAATTTCTGAATTATTACCCTGAAATAAGTGAAATTTCTCCAATTTTGCCCCAAAATAAGGGAAATTTCTGGAATTTTGCCCCAAAATAAGTGAAATTTCTGAGTTTTGCTTTAAAATAAAGAGAATTTCTGTCTTTTTGCCCCAACATATAGGGAATTTCTGCCTTTTTGCCCCACAATTAGGGGAATTTCTGCAATTTTGCTCTAAAATAGGGGGAATTTCTGCCTTTTTGCCCGAAAATAAGAAGAATGCATACCTTTTTGCCATAAAAAAGGGAAATTTCTTCATTTTTGCGCCAAAATAAGGGGAATTTCTGCATTTTTGCCTCTAAATAAGTGGAATTTCTGTTTTTTTCCCTGAAAACAAAGGGAATTTCTGTCTTTTTTGCCCCAAAGTAAGAAAAATTTCTGACTTAGTACCCTGAAATAAGTGAAATTTCTGCAATTTTGCCCCAAAATATGGGAAATTTCTGCCTTTTTGCCCCCAAATAAGGGGAATTTCAGCCTTTTTACCTCAAAATAAGGGGAATTTCTGCATTTTTGCCTCAAAATATGGGAAATTTCTGCCTTTTTGCCCCAAAATAAGAAAATTTCTGCTTTTTTTCCCTGAAATAAGTGAAATTTCTGCAATTTTGCCCCAAAATAAGTGAAATTTCTGCAATTTTGGCCAAAAATAAGGGAAATTTCTGAAATTTTGTTCTAAAATAAGTGGAATTTCTGAGTTTTGCCCCAAAATAAGGAGAATTTCTGTCTTTTTGCCCTACAATTAAGGGAATTTCTGCAATTTTACTCCAAAATACAGGGAATTTCTGCCTTTTTGCCTGAAAATAAGAAGAATGCATACCTTTTTGCTATAAAAAGGGAAATTTCTGCAATTTTGCTCCAAAATAAGGGGAATTTCTGCTTTTTTGCCTCTAAATAAATGGAATTTCTGTCTTTTTCCCCCCATACAAATGGAATTTCTGTATTTTTTGCCCCAAAATAAGGAAAATTTCTGAATTATTACCCTGAAATAAGTGAAATTTCTGCAATTTTGCCCCAGTATTAGAGAAATTTCTGCATTTTTGCCCCCAAATAAGGGGAATTTCAGCCTTTTTACCTCAAAATAAGGGAAATTTCTGCATTTTTGCCACAAAATATTAAGAATTTCTGCCTTTTTGCCCCCAAAAATGGAAAATTTCGGCCTTTTTTCCCTGAAAAAAGTGAAATTTCTGCAATTTTGCCCCTAAATAAATGAACTTTCTGCAATTTTGCCCCAAAATAAGGGAAATTTTGGGAATTTTGCACCAAAAGAAATGGAATTTCTGAATTTTGCCCCAAAATAAGGAGAATTTCTGTCGTTTTGCCCTAACATATAGGGAATTTCTGCCTTTTTGCCCCAAAATTAGGGGAATTTCTGCAATTTTGCTCCAAAAAACGGGGAATTTCTGCCTTTTTGCCCGAAAACAAGAAGAATGCATACCTTTTTGCCATAAAAAAGGGAAATTTCTTCATTTTTGCTCCAAAATAAGGGGAATTTCTGCTTTTTTGCCTCTTAATAAGTGGAATTTCTGTCTTTTTCCCCCAAAACAAAGGGAATTTCTGTCTTTTTTGCCCCAAAATAAGGAAAATTTCTGACTTATTACCCTGATATAAGTGAAATTTCTGCAATTTTGCCCCAAAATAAGGGAAATTTCTGCCTTTTTGCAACCAAATAAGGGGAATTTTAGCCTTTTTACCTCAAAATAAGGGGATTTTCTGCATTTTTGCCCCAAAATATGAGAAATTTCTGCCTTTTTGCCCCAAAATAAGAAAATTTTCTGCAATTTTGTACCAAAATAAAAGAAATTTCTGCCTTTTTGCCCCAAAATAAAAAAATTTCTGCTTTTTTTTTCTGAAATAAGTGAAATTTCTGCAATTTTGCCCCAAAATAAATGAAATTTCTGAGTTTTGCTCTAAAATAAGGAGAATTTCTGTCTTTTCCCCCCAACATATAGGGAATTTCTGCCTTTTTGCCCCACAATAAGGGGAATTTCTGCAATTTTGCTCTAAAATATGGGGAATTTCTGCTTTTTTGCCCGAAAATAAGAAGAATGCATACCTTTTTGCCATAAAAAAGGGAAATTTCTTCATTTTTGCTCCAAAATAAGGGGAATTTCTGCATTTTTGCCTCTAAATAAGTGGAATTTCTGTCTTTTTCCACCAAAACAAAGGGAATTTCTGTCTTTTTTGCCCCAAAGTAAGGAAAATTTCTGACTTATTACCCTGAAATAAGTGAAATTTCTGCATTTTTGCCTCAAAATATGGGAAATTTCTGCCTTTTTGCCCAAAATAAGAAAAATTTCTGCAATTTTGTACCAAAATAAAAGAAATTTCTGTCTTTTTCCCCTGAAATAAGTGAAATTTCTGCAATTTTGCCCCTAAATAAGTGAAATTTCTGCAATTTTGCCCCAAAATAAGGGAAATTTTTGGAATTTTGCCCCAAAATAAGTGGAATTTCTGAGTTTTGCCCCAAAATATGGAGAATTTCTATCTTTTTGCCCCAACATATAGGGAATTTCTGTTTTTTTGCCCCACAATTAGGGGAATTTCTGCAATTTTGCTCTAAAATAGGGGGAATTTCTGACTTTTTGCCAGAAAATAAGAAGAATGCATACCTTTTTGCCATAAAAAAGAGAAATTTCTTCATTTTTGCTCCAAAATAATGGGAATTTCTGCTTTTTTGCCTCTAAATAAGTGGAATTTCTGTCTTTTACCCCCAAAACAAAGAGAATTTCTGTCTTTTTTTGCCCCAAAATAAAGAAAATTTCTGACTTATTACCCTGAAATAAGTGAAATTTCTGCAATTTTTTCCCCAAATAAGGAAAATTTCTGCCTTTTTGCAACCAAATAAGGGGAATTTTAGCCTTTTTACCTCAAAATAAGGAAATTTTCTGCAATTTTGCCCCAAAATATGAGAAATTTCTGCTTTTTTGCCCCAAAATAAGAATAATTTCTGCAATTTTGTACCAAAATAAAAGAAATTTCTGCCTTTTTGCCCCAAAATAAGAAAATTTCTGCTTTTTTTTTCTGAAATAAGTGAAATTTCGGTAATTTTGCCCCAAAATAAGTGAAATTTCTGAGTTTTGCTTTAAAATAAGGAGAATTTCTGTCTTTTTGCCCCAACATATAGGGAATTTCTGCCTTTTTGCCCCACAATTAGGGGAATTTCTGCAATTTTGCTCTAAAATAGGGGGAATTTCTGCCTTTTTGCCCGAAAATAAGAAGAATGCATACCTTTTTGCCATAAAAAAGGGAAATTTCTTCATTTTTGCGCCAAAATAAGGGGAATTTCTGCATTTTTGCCTCTAAATAAGTGGAATTTCTGTTTTTTTCCCTGAAAACAAAGGGAATTTCTGTCTTTTTTGCCCCAAAGTAAGAAAAATTTCTGACTTAGTACCCTGAAATAAGTGAAATTTCTGCAATTTTGCCCCAAAATATGGGAAATTTCTGCCTTTTTGCCCCCAAATAAGGGGAATTTCAGCCTTTTTACCTCAAAATAAGGGGAATTTCTGCATTTTTGCCTCAAAATATGGGAAATTTCTGCCTTTTTGCCCCAAAATAAGAAAATTTCTGCTTTTTTTCCCTGAAATAAGTGAAATTTCTGCAATTTTGCCCCAAAATAAGTGAAATTTCTGCAATTTTGGCCAAAAATAAGGGAAATTTCTGAAATTTTGTTCTAAAATAAGTGGAATTTCTGAGTTTTGCCCCAAAATAAGGAGAATTTCTGTCTTTTTGCCCTACAATTAAGGGAATTTCTGCAATTTTACTCCAAAATACAGGGAATTTCTGCCTTTTTGCCTGAAAATAAGAAGAATGCATACCTTTTTGCTATAAAAAGGGAAATTTCTGCAATTTTGCTCCAAAATAAGGGGAATTTCTGCTTTTTTGCCTCTAAATAAATGGAATTTCTGTCTTTTTCCCCCCATACAAATGGAATTTCTGTATTTTTTGCCCCAAAATAAGGAAAATTTCTGAATTATTACCCTGAAATAAGTGAAATTTCTGCAATTTTGCCCCAGTATTAGAGAAATTTCTGCATTTTTGCCCCCAAATAAGGGGAATTTCAGCCTTTTTACCTCAAAATAAGGGGAATTTCTGCATTTTTGCCAGAAAATATTAGGAATTTCTGCCTTTTTGCCCCAAAATAAAGAAAATTTCTTCCTTTTTTCCCTGAAATAAGTGAAATTTCTGCAATTTTGCCCCAAAATAAGTGAAATTTCTGCAATTTTGCCCCAAAATAAGGGAAATTTCTGGAATTTTGCCCCAAAATAAGTGGAATTTCTGAGTTTTGCCCCAAAATAAGGAGAATTTCTGTCTTTTTGCCCCAACATATAGGGAATTTCTGTCTTTCCGCCCCACAACTAGGGGAATTTCTGCAATCATGCTCCAAAATACGGGGAATTTCTGCCTTTTTGCCCGAAAATAAGGGGAATGCATAACTTTTTGCCATAAAAAAGGGAAATTTCTTCATTTTTGCTCCAAAATAAGGGAAATTTCTGCATTTTTGCCTCTAAATAAGTGGAATTTCTGTCTTTTTCCCTCAAAATAAAGGGAATTTCTGTCTTTTTTGCCTCAAAATAAGGGGAATTTCTGACTTATTACACTGAAATAAGTGAAATTTCTGCAATTTTGCCCCAAAATAAGGGAAATTGCTGCCTTTTTGCCCTGAAATATGTGAAATTTCTGCATTTTACACCAAAATAAGGTGAATTTCTGCCTTTTTGCCACAAATTAATGGAAATTTCTGCCTTTTTGCCCCAAAATAAGAAAAATTTTTGCTTTTTTTCTCTGAAATAAGTGAAATTTCTGCAATTTTGCCCTAAAATAAGGAAAATTTCTGCAATTTTTCCTAATAATAAGGGAAATTTCTGCAATTTTGCCCCAAAATAAGGGGAATTTCTCCCTTTTTGCCCCAAAATGAAGGAAAGTTCAGCCTTTTTACCTGAAAAAAAGTGAAATTTCTGCAATTTTGCACCAATAAGGTAAATTTCTTCAATTTTGCCCCAAAATAAGGTAAATTCCTGTAATTTTGCCCCAAAATAAAGGAAATTTCTTGAATTTTGCCCCAAAAGAAAAGGAATTTCTGATTTTTGCCCCAAAATAAGGGAAATTTCTGCAATTTTGCCCCAATGTAAAGGAAATTTCTGCAATTTTTTCCCAAAATAACAAGAATTTCTGAATGTTTGCTCCCAAAAAAAAAAGACCTTCTGTCTTTTTGCTCCAAAATAAGGAGAATTTCTGACTTTTTGCCTGAAATTTATGAGAATTTCTGCAATTTTGCTTCAAAATACGGGGAATTTCTGCTTTTTATCCCGAAAGTAAGGGGAATGCATACCTTTTTGCCATAAAAAGGTAAATTTCTTCATTTTTGCTCCAAAATAAAAGGAATTTATGCCTTTTTGCCTCTAAATAAATGGAATTTCTGTCTTTTTCCCCCAAAACAAAGGGAATTTCTGTCTTTTTTGCCACAAAATAAGTGGAATTTCTGAATTATTACCCTGAAATAAGTGAAATTTCTCCAATTTTGCCCCAAAATAAGGGAAATTTCTGGAATTTTGCCCCAAAATAAGTGGAATTTCTGAGTTTTGCCCCAAAATAAGGAGAATTTCTGTCTTTTTGCCCCAACATATAGGGAATTTCTGTCTTTCTGCCCCACAACTAGGGGAATTTCTGCAATTATGCTCCAAAATACGGAGAATTTCTGCCTTTTTGCCCAAAAATAAGGGGAATGCATAACTTTTTGCCATAAAAAAGGGAAATTTCTTCATTTTTGCTCCAAAATAAGGGAAATTTCTGCATTTTTGCCTCTAAATAAGTGGAATTTCTGTCTTTTTCCCTCAAAACAAAGGGAATTTCTGTCTTTTTTGCCTCAAAATAAGGGGAATTTCTGACTTATTACACTGAAATAAGTGAAATTTCTGCAATTTTGCCCCAAAATAAGGGAAATTGCTGCCTTTTTGCCCTGAAATATGTGAAATTTCTGCATTTTACACCAAAATAAGGTGAATTTCTGCCTTTTTGCCACAAATTAATGGAAATTTCTGCCTTTTTGCCCAAAAATAAGAAAAATTTTTGCTTTTTTTCTCTGAAATAAGTGAAATTTCTGCAATTTTGCCCTAAAATAAGGAAAATTTCTGCAATTTTTCCCAATAATAAGGGAAATTTCTGCAATTTTGCCCCAAAATAAGGGGAATTTCTCCCTTTTTGCCCCAAAATGAAGGAAATTTCAGCCTTTTTACCTGAAAATAAGTGAAATTTCTGCAATTTTGCACCAATAAGGAAAATTTCTTCAATTTTGCCCCAAAATAAGGTAAATTCCTGTAATTTTGCCCCAAAATAAAGGAAATTTCTTGAATTTTGCCCCAAAAGAAGGGGAATTTCTGATTTTTGCCCCAAAATAAGGGAAATTTCTGCAATTTTGCCCCAATGTAAAGGAAATTTCTGCAATTTTGCCCCAAAATAACGAGAATTTCTGAATGTTTGCTCCCAAAAAAAAAAAAGATCTTCTGTCTTTTTGCCCCAAAATAAGGAGAATTTCTGCCTTTTTGCCTGAAAATTATGAGAATTTCTGCAATTTTGCTTCAAAATACGGGGAATTTCTGCTTTTTATCCCGAAAGTAAGGGGAATGCATACCTTTTTGCCATAAAAAGGTAAATTTCTTCATTTTGGCTCCAAAATAAGGGGAATTTCTGCCTTTTTGCCTCTAAATAAATGGAATTTCTGTCTTTTTCCCCCAAAACAAAGGGAATTTCTGTCTTTTTTGCCCCAAAATAAGGGGAATTTCTGAATTATTACCCTGAAATAAGTGAAAGTTCTCCAATTTTGCCCCAAAATAAGGGAAATTTCTGCCTCTTTGCCCCCAATTAAGGGGAATTTCAGCCTTTTTACCTCAAAATAAGGGGAATTTCTGCATTTTTGCCACAAAATATTAGGAATTTCTGACTTTTGGCCCGAAAATAAGGAAAATTTGTTCCTTTTTTCCATGAAATAAGTGAAATTTCTGCAATTTTGCCCAAAAATAAGTGAAATTTCTGCAATTTTTCCCCAAAATAAGGGAAATTTCTGGAATTTTGCCCCAAAATAAGTGGAATTTCTAAGTTTTGCCCCAAAATAAGGAGAATTTCTGTCTTTTTGCCTCCAAATAAGTGAAATTTCTGCAATTTTGCCTTAAAATAAGGGAAATTTCTGCCTTTTTGCCCCCAAATAAGGAGAATTTCAGCCTTTTTACCTCAAATTAAGGGGAATTTCTGCATTTTTGCCAGAAAATATTAGGAATTTCTGCCTTTTTGCCCCAAAATAAAGAAAATTTCTTCCTTTTTTCCCTGAAATAAGTGAAATTTCTGCAATTTTGCCACAAAATAAGTGAAATTTCTGCAATTTTGCCCCAAAATAAGGGAAATTTCTGGAATTTTGCCCCAAAATAAGTGGAATTTCTGAGTTTTGCCCCAAAATAAGGAGAATTTCTGTCTTTTTGCCGCAACATATAGGGAATTACTGTCTTTCTGCACCACAACTAGGGGAATTTCTGCAATTATGCTCCAAAATACAAGGAATTTCTGCCTTTTTGCCCGAAAATAAGGGGAATGCATAACTTTTTGCCATAAAAAAGGGAAATTTCTTCATTTTTGCTCCAAAATAAGGGAAATTTCTGCATTTTTGCCTCTAAATAAGTGGAATTTCTGTCTTTTTCCCTCAAAACAAAGGGAATTTCTGTCTTTTTTGCCTCAAAATAAGGGGAATTTCTGACTTATTACACTGAAATAAGTGAAATTTCTGCAATTTTGCCCCAAAATAAGGGAAATTGCTGCCTTTTTGCCCTGAAATATGTGAAATTTCTGCATTTTACACCAAAATAAGGTGAATTTCTGCCTTTTTGCCACAAATTAATGGAAATTTCTGCCTTTTTGCCCCAAAATAAGAAAAATTTTTGCTTTTTTTCTCTGAAATAAGTGAAATTTCTGCAATTTTGCCCTAAAATAAGGTAAATTTCTGCAATTTTTCCCAATAATAAGGGAAATTTCTGCAATTTTGCCCCAAAATAAGGGGAATTTCTCCCTTTTGCCCCAAAATGAAGGAAATTTCAGCCTTTTTACCTGAAAATAAGTTTAATTTCTGCAATTTTGCACCAAATAAGGTAAATTTCTTCAATTTTGCCCCAAAATAAGGTAAATTCCTTTAATTTTGCCCCAAAATAAAGGAAATTTCTTGAATTTTGCCCCAAAAAAGGGAATTTCTGATTTTTGCCCCAAAATAAGGGAAATTTCTGCAATTTTGCCCCAATGTAAAGGAAATTTCTGCAATTTTGCCCCAAAATAACGAAAATTTCTGAATGTTTGCTCCCAAAAAAAAGATCTTCTCTCTTTTTGCCACAAAATAAGGAGAATTTCTGCATTTTGCCAAAAATTATGAGAATTTCTGCAATTTTGCTTCAAAATACGGGGAATTTCTGCTTTTTATCCCGAAAGTAAGGGGAATGCATACCTTTTTGCCATAAAAAGGTAAATTTCTTCATTTTTGCTCCAAAATAAGGGAAATTTCTGCCTTTTTGCCTCTAAATAAATGGAATTTCTGTCTTTTTCACCCTAAACAAAAGGAATTTCTGTCTTTTTTGCCCCAAAATAATAGGAATTTCTGAATTATTACCCTGAAATAAGTGAAATTTCTGCAACTTTGCCCCAAAATAAGGGAAATTGCTGCCTTTTGCCCTGAAATATGTGAAATTTCTGCATTTTACACCAAAATAAGGTGAATTTCTGCCTTTTTGCCACAAATTAATGGAAATTTCTGCCTTTTTGCCCCAAAATAAGAAAAATTTTTGCTTTTTTTCTCTGAAATAAGTGAAATTTCTGCAATTTTGCCCTAAAATAAGGAAAATTTCTGCAATTTTTCCCAATAATAAGGAAAATTTCTGCAATTTTGCCCCAAAATAAGGGGAATTTCTCCCTTTTTGCCCCAAAATGAAGGAAATTTCAGTCTATTTACCTGAAAATCAGTGAAATTTCTGCAATTTTGCACCAAATAAGGAAAATTTCTTCAATTTTGCCCCAAAATAAGGTAAATTCCTGTAATTTTGCCCCAAAATAAAGGAAATTTCTTGAATTTTGCCCCAAAAGAAGGGGAATTTCTGATTTTTGCCCCAAAATAAGGGAAATTTCTGCAATTTTGCCCCAATGTAAAGGAAATTTCTGCAATTTTTCCCCAAAATAACGAGAATTTCTGAATGTTTGCTCCAAAAAAAAAAAGACCTTCTGTCTTTTTGCTCCAAAATAAGGAGAATTTCTGACTTTTTGCCTGAAATTTATGAGAATTTCTGCAATTTTGCTTCAAAATATGGGGAATTTCTGCTTTTTATCCCGAAAGTAAGGGGAATGCATACCTTTTTGCCATAAAAAGGTAAATTTCTTCATTTTTGCTCCAAAATAAAAGGAATTTCTGCCTTTTTGCCTCTAAATAAATGGAATTTCTGTCTTTTTCCCCCAAAACAAAGGGAATTTCTGTCTTTTTTGCCACAAAATAAGAGGAATTTCTGAATTATTACCCTGAAATAAGTGAAATTTCTCCAATTTTGCCCCAAAATAAGGGAAATTTCTGGAATTTTGCCCCAAAATAAGTGGAATTTCTGAGTTTTGCCCCAAAATAAGGAGAATTTCTGTCTTTTTGCCCCAACATATAGGGAATTTCTGTCTTTCTGCCCCACTACTAGGGGAATTTCTGCAATTATGCTCCAAAATACGGAGAATTTCTGCCTTTTTGCCCAAAAATAAGGGGAATGCATAACTTTTTGCCATAAAAAAGGGAAATTTCTTCATTTTTGCTCCAAAATAAGGGAAATTTCTGCATTTTTGCCTCTAAATAAGTGGAATTTCTGTCTTTTTCCCTCAAAACAAAGGGAATTTCTGTCTTTTTTGCCTCAAAATAAGGGGAATTTCTGACTTATTACACTGAAATAAGTGAAATTTCTGCAATTTTGCCCCAAAATAAGGGAAATTGCTGCCTTTTTGCCCTGAAATATGTGAAATTTCTGCATTTTACACCAAAATAAGGTGAATTTCTGCCTTTTTGCCACAAATTAATGGAAATTTCTGCCTTTTTGCCCCAAAATAAGAAAAATTTTTGCTTTTTTTCTCTGAAATAAGTGAAATTTCTGCAATTTTGCCCTAACATAAGGAAAATTTCTGCAATTTTTCCCAATAATAAGGGAAATTTCTGCAAATTTGCCCCAAAATAAGGGGAATTTCTCCCTTTTTGCCCCAAAATGAAGGAAATTTCAGCCTTTTTACCTGAAAATAAGTGAAATTTCTGCAATTTTGCACCAATAAGGAAAATTTCTTCAATTTTGCCCCAAAATAAGGTAAATTCCTGTAATTTTGCCCCAAAATAAAGGAAATTTCTTGAATTTTGCCCCAAAGGAAGGGGAATTTCTGATTTTTTCCCCAAAATAAGGGAAATTTCTGCAATTTTGCCCCAATGTAAAGGAAATTTCTGCAATTTTGCCCCAAAATAACGAGAATTTCTGAATGTTTGCTCCCAAAAATAAAAGATCTTCTGTCTTTTTGCCCCAAAATTAGGAGAATTTCTGCCTTTTTGCCTGAAAATTATGAGAATTTCTGCAATTTTGCTTCAAAATACGGGGAATTTCTGCTTTTTATCCCGAAAGTAAGGGGAATGCATACCTTTTTGCCATAAAAAGGTAAATTTCTTCATTTTGGCTCCAAAATAAGGGGAATTTCTGCCTTTTTGCCTCTAAATAAATGGAATTTCTGTCTTTTTCCCCCAAAACAAAGGGAATTTCTGTCTTTTTTGCCCCAAAATAAGGGGAATTTCTGAATTATTACCCTGAAATAAGTGAAAGTTCTCCAATTTTGCCCCAAAATAAGGGAAATTTCTGCCTCTTTGCCCCCAAATAAGGGGAATTTCAGCCTTTTTACCTCAAAATAAGGGGAATTTCTGCATTTTTGCCACAAAATATTAGGAATTTCTGACTTTTTGCCCGAAAATAAGGAAAATTTGTTCCTTTTTTCCATGAAATAAGTGAAATTTCTGCAATTTTGCCCAAAAATAAGTGAAATTTCTGCAATTTTTCCCCAAAATAAGGGAAATTTCTGGAATTTTGCCCCAAAATAAGTGGAATTTCTAAGTTTTGCCCCAAAATAAGGAGAATTTCTGTCTTTTTGCCTCCAAATAAGTGAAATTTCTGCAATTTTGCCTTAAAATAAGGGAAATTTCTGCCTTTTTGCCCCCAAATAAGGAGAATTTCAGCCTTTTTACCTCAAATTAAGGGGAATTTCTGCATTTTTGCCAGAAAATATTAGGAATTTCTGCCTTTTTGCCCCAAAATAAAGAAAATTTCTTCCTTTTTTACCTGAAATAAGTGAAATTTCTGCAATTTTGCCACAAAATAAGTGAAATTTCTGCAATTTTGCCCCAAAATAAGGGAAATTTCTGGAATTTTGCCCCAAAATAAGTGGAATTTCTGAGTTTTGCCCCAAAATAAGGAGAATTTCTGTCTTTTTGCCGCAACATATAGGGAATTACTGTCTTTCTGCACCACAACTAGGGGAATTTCTGCAATTATGCTCCAAAATACAAGGAATTTCTGCCTTTTTGCCCGAAAATAAGGGGAATGCATAACTTTTTGCCATAAAAAAGGGAAATTTCTTCATTTTTGCTCCAAAATAAGGGAAATTTCTGCATTTTTGCCTCTAAATAAGTGGAATTTCTGTCTTTTTCCCTCAAAACAAAGGGAATTTCTGTCTTTTTTGCCTCAAAATAAGGGGAATTTCTGACTTATTACACTGAAATAAGTGAAATTTCTGCAATTTTGCCCCAAAATAAGGGAAATTGCTGCCTTTTTGCCCTGAAATATGTGAAATTTCTGCATTTTACACCAAAATAAGGTGAATTTCTGCCTTTTTGCCACAAATTAATGGAAATTTCTGCCTTTTTGCCCCAAAAGAAGAAAAATTTTTGCTTTTTTTCTCTGAAATAAGTGAAATTTCTGCAATTTTGCCCTAAAATAAGGTAAATTTCTGCAATTTTTCCCAATAATAAGGGAAATTTCTGCAATTTTGCCCCAAAATAAGGGGAATTTCTCCCTTTTTGCCCCAAAATGAAGGAAATTTCAGCCTTTTTACCTGAAAATAAGTTTAATTTCTGCAATTTTGCACCAAATAAGGTAAATTTCTTCAATTTTGCCCCAAAATAAGGTAAATTCCTTTAATTTTGCCCCAAAATAAAGGAAATTTCTTGAATTTTGCCCCAAAAAAAGGGAATTTCTGATTTTTGCCCCAAAATAAGGGAAATTTCTGCAATTTTGCCCCAATGTAAAGGAAATTTCTGCAATTTTGCCCCAAAATAACGAAAATTTCTGAATGTTTGCTCCCAAAAAAAAGATCTTCTCTCTTTTTGCCACAAAATAAGGAGAATTTCTGCATTTTGCCAAAAATTATGAGAATTTCTGCAATTTTGCTTCAAAATACGGGGAATTTCTGCTTTTTATCCCGAAAGTAAGGGGAATGCATACCTTTTTGCCATAAAAAGGTAAATTTCTTCATTTTTGCTCCAAAATAAGGGAAATTTCTGCCTTTTTGCCTCTAAATAAATGGAATTTCTGTCTTTTTCCCCCAAAACAAAGGGAATTTCTGTCTTTTTTGCCACAAAATAAGAGGAATTTCTGAATTATTACCCTGAAATAAGTGAAATTTCTCCAATTTTGCCCCAAAATAATGGAAAATTCTGGAATTTTGCCCCAAAATAAGTGGAATTTCTGAGTTTTGCCCCAAAATAAGGAGAATTTCTGTCTTTTTGCCCCAACATATAGGGAATTTCTGTCTTTCTGCCCCACTACTAGGGGAATTTCTGCAATTATGCTCCAAAATACGGAGAATTTCTGCCTTTTTGCCCAAAAATAAGGGGAATGCATAACTTTTTGCCATAAAAAAGGGAAATTTCTTCATTTTTGCTCCAAAATAAGGGAAATTTCTGCATTTTTGCCTCTAAATAAGTGGAATTTCTGTCTTTTTCCCTCAAAACAAAGGGAATTTCTGTCTTTTTTGCCTCAAAATAAGGGGAATTTCTGACTTATTACACTGAAATAAGTGAAATTTCTGCAATTTTGCCCCAAAATAAGGGAAATTGCTGCCTTTTTGCCCTGAAATATGTGAAATTTCTGCATTTTACACCAAAATAAGTTGAATTTCTGCCTTTTTGCCACAAATTAATGGAAATTTCTGCCTTTTTGCCCCAAAATAAGAAAAATTTTTGCTTTTTTTCTCTGAAATAAGTGAAATTTCTGCAATTTTGCCCTAAAATAAGGAAAATTTCTGCAATTTTTCCCAATAATAAGGGAAATTTCTGCAAATTTGCCCCAAAATAAGGGGAATTTCTCCCTTTTTGCCCCAAAATGAAGGAAATTTCAGCCTTTTTACCTGAAAATAAGTGAAATTTCTGCAATTTTGCACCAATAAGGAAAATTTCTTCAATTTTGCCCCAAAATAAGGTAAATTCCTGTAATTTTGCCCCAAAATAAAGGAAATTTCTTGAATTTTGCCCCAAAAGAAGAGGAATTTCTGATTTTTTCCCCAAAATAAGGGAAATTTCTGCAATTTTGCCCCAATGTAAAGGAAATTTCTGCAATTTTGCCCCAAAATACCGAGAATTTCTGAATGTTTGCTCCCAAAAATAAAAGATCTTCTGTCTTTTTGCCCCAAAATTAGGAGAATTTCTGCCTTTTTGCCTGAAAATTATGAGAATTTCTGCAATTTTGCTTCAAAATACGGGGAATTTCTGCTTTTTATCCCGAAAGTAAGGGGAATGCATACCTTTTTGCCATAAAAAGGTAAATTTCTTCATTTTGGCTCCAAAATAAGGGGAATTTCTGCCTTTTTGCCTCTAAATAAATGGAATTTCTGTCTTTTTCCCCCAAAACAAAGGGAATTTCTGTCTTTTTTGCCCCAAAATAAGGGGAATTTCTGAATTATTCCCCTGAAATAAGTGAAAGTTCTCCAATTTTGCCCCAAAATAAGGGAAATTTCTGCCTCTTTGCCCCCAAATAAGGGGAATTTCAGCCTTTTTACCTCAAAATAAGGGGAATTTCTGCATTTTTGCCACAAAATATTAGGAATTTCTGACTTTTTGCCCGAAAATAAGGAAAATTTGTTCCTTTTTTCCATGAAATAAGTGAAATTTCTGCAATTTTGCCCAAAAATAAGTGAAATTTCTGCAATTTTTCCCCAAAATAAGGGAAATTTCTGGAATTTTGCCCCAAAATAAGTGGAATTTCTAAGTTTTGCCCCAAAATAAGGAGAATTTCTGTCTTTTTGCCTCCAAATAAGTGAAATTTCTGCAATTTTGCCTTAAAATAAGGGAAATTTCTGCCTTTTTGCCCCCAAATAAGGAGAATTTCAGCCTTTTTACCTCAAATTAAGGGGAATTTCTGCATTTTTGCCAGAAAATATTAGGAATTTCTGCCTTTTTGCCCCAAAATAAAGAAAATTTCTTCCTTTTTTACCTGAAATAAGTGAAATTTCTGCAATTTTGCCACAAAATAAGTGAAATTTCTGCAATTTTGCCCCAAAATAAGGGAAATTTCTGGAATTTTGCCCCAAAATAAGTGGAATTTCTGAGTTTTGCCCCAAAATAAGGAGAATTTCTGTCTTTTTGCCGCAACATATAGGGAATTACTGTCTTTCTGCACCACAACTAGGGGAATTTCTGCAATTATGCTCCAAAATACAAGGAATTTCTGCCTTTTTGCCCGAAAATAAGGGGAATGCATAACTTTTTGCCATAAAAAAGGGAAATTTCTTCATTTTTGCTCCAAAATAAGGGAAATTTCTGCATTTTTGCCTCTAAATAAGTGGAATTTCTGTCTTTTTCCCTCAAAACAAAGGGAATTTCTGTCTTTTTTGCCTCAAAATAAGGGGAATTTCTGACTTATTACACTAAAATAAGTGAAATTTCTGCAATTTTGCCCCAAAATAAGGGAAATTGCTGCCTTTTTGCCCTGAAATATGTGAAATTTCTGCATTTTACACCAAAATAAGGTGAATTTCTGACTTTTTGCCACAAATTAATGGAAATTTCTGCCTTTTTGCCCCAAAATAAAGAAAATTTTTGCTTTTTTTCTCTGAAATAAGTGAAATTTCTGCAATTTTGCCCTAAAATAAGGTAAATTTCTGCAATTTTTCCCAATAATAAGGGAAATTTCTGCAATTTTGCCCCAAAATAAGGGGAATTTCTCCCTTTTTGCCCCATAATGAAGGAAATTTCAGCCTTTTTACCTGAAAATAAGTTAAATTTCTGCAATTTTGCACCAAATAAGGTAAATTTCTCCAATTTTGCCCCAAAATAAGGTAAATTCCTTTAATTTTGCCCCAAAATAAAGGAAATTTCTTGAATTTTGCCCCAAAAAAGGGAATTTCTGATTTTTGCCCCAAAATAAGGGAAATTTCTGCAATTTTGCCCCAATGTAAAGGAAATTTCTGCAATTTTGCCCCAAAATAACGAAAATTTCTGAATGTTTGCTCCCAAAAAAAAGATCTTCTCTCTTTTTGCCACAAAATAAGGAGAATTTCTGCATTTTGCCCGAAAATTATGAGAATTTCTGCAATTTTGCTTCAAAATACGGGGAATTTCTGCTTTTTATCCCGAAAGTAAGGGGAATGCATACCTTTTTGCCATAAAAAGGTAAATTTCTTCATTTTGGCTCCAAAATAAGGGGAATTTCTGCCTTTTTGCCTCTAAATAAATGGAATTTCTGTCTTTTTCCCCCAAAACAAAGGGAATTTCTGTCTTTTTTGCCCCAAAATAAGGGGAATTTCTGAATTATTACCCTGAAATAAGTGAAAGTTCTCCAATTTTGCCCCAAAATAAGGGAAATTTCTGCCTCTTTGCCCCCAAATAAGGGGAATTTCAGCCTTTTTACCTCAAAATAAGGGGAATTTCTGCATTTTTGCCACAAAATATTAGGAATTTCTGACTTTTTGCCCGAAAATAAGGAAAATTTGTTCCTTTTTTCCATGAAATAAGTGAAATTTCTGCAATTTTGCCCAAAAATAAGTGAAATTTCTGCAATTTTTCCCCAAAATAAGGGAAATTTCTGGAATTTTGCCCCAAAATAAGTGGAATTTCTAAGTTTTGCCCCAAAATAAGGAGAATTTCTGTCTTTTTGCCTCCAAATAAGTGAAATTTCTGCAATTTTGCCTTAAAATAAGGGAAATTTCTGCCTTTTTGCCCCCAAATAAGGAGAATTTCAGCCTTTTTACCTCAAATTAAGGGGAATTTCTGCATTTTTGCCAGAAAATATTAGGAATTTCTGCCTTTTTGCCCCAAAATAAAGAAAATTTCTTCCTTTTTTCCCTGAAATAAGTGAAATTTCTGCAATTTTGCCACAAAATAAGTGAAATTTCTGCAATTTTGCCCCAAAATAAGGGAAATTTCTGGAATTTTGCCCCAAAATAAGTGGAATTTCTGAGTTTTGCCCCAAAATAAGGAGAATTTCTGTCTTTTTGCCGCAACATATAGGGAATTACTGTCTTTCTGCACCACAACTAGGGGAATTTCTGCAATTATGCTCCAAAATACAAGGAATTTCTGCCTTTTTGCCCGAAAATAAGGGGAATGCATAACTTTTTGCCATAAAAAAGGGAAATTTCTTCATTTTTGCTCCAAAATAAGGGAAATTTCTGCATTTTTGCCTCTAAATACGTGGAATTTCTGTCTTTTTCCCTCAAAACAAAGGGAATTTCTGTCTTTTTTGCCTCAAAATAAGGGGAATTTCTGACTTATTACACTGAAATAAGTGAAATTTCTGCAATTTTGCCCCAAAATAAGGGAAATTGCTGCCTTTTTGCCCTGAAATATGTGAAATTTCTGCATTTTACACCAAAATAAGGTGAATTTCTGACTTTTTGCCACAAATTAATGGAAATTTCTGCCTTTTTGCCCCAAAATAAGAAAAATTTTTGCTTTTTTTCTCTGAAATAAGTGAAATTTCTGCAATTTTGCCCTAAAATAAGGTAAATTTCTGCAATTTTTCCCAATAATAAGGGAAATTTCTGCAATTTTGCCCCAAAATAAGGGGAATTTCTCCCTTTTTGCCCCAAAATGAAGGAAATTTCAGCCTTTTTACCTGAAAATAAGTTAAATTTCTGCAATTTTGCACCAAATAAGGTAAATTTCTTCAATTTTGCCCCAAAATAAGGTAAATTCCTTTAATTTTGCCCCAAAATAAAGGAAATTTCTTGAATTTTGCCCCAAAAAAGGGAATTTCTGATTTTTGCCCCAAAATAAGGGAAATTTCTGCAATTTTGCCCCAATGTAAAGGAAATTTCTGCAATTTTGCCCCAAAATAACGAAAATTTCTGAATGTTTGCTCCCAAAAAAAAGATCTTCTCTCTTTTTGCCACAAAATAAGGAGAATTTCTGCATTTTGCCCGAAAATTATGAGAATTTCTGCAATTTTGCTTCAAAATACGGGGAATTTCTGCTTTTTATCCCGAAAGTAAGGGGAATGCATACCTTTTTGCCATAAAAAGGTAAATTTCTTCATTTTTGCTCCAAAATAAGGGAAATTTCTGCCTTTTTGCCTCTAAATAAATGGAATTTCTGTCTTTTTCACCCTAAACAAAAGGAATTTCTGTCTTTTTTCCCCAAAATAATAGGAATTTCTGAATTATTACCCTGAAATAAGTGAAATTTCTGCAACTTTGCCCCAAAATAAGGGAAATTGCTGCCTTTTGCCCAGAAATATGTGAAATTTCTGCATTTTACACCAAAATAAGGTGAATTTCTGCCTTTTTGCCACAAATTAATGGAAATTTCTGCCTTTTTGCCCCAAAATAAGAAAAATTTTTGCTTTTTTTTCTCTGAAATAAGTGAAATTTCTGCAATTTTGCCCTAAAATAAGGAAAATTTCTGCAATTTTTCCCAATAATAAGGAAAATTTCTGCAATTTTGCCCCAAAATAAGGGGAATTTCTCCCTTTTTGCCCCAAAATGAAGGAAATTTCAGTCTATTTACCTGAAAATCAGTGAAATTTCTGCAATTTTGCACCAAATAAGGTAAATTTCTTCAATTTTGCCCCAAAATAAGGTAAATCCTTGTAATTTTGCCCCAAAATAAAGGAAATTTCTTGAATTTTGCCCCAAAAGAAGGGGAATTTCTGATTTTTGCCCCAAAATAAGGGAAATTTCTGCAATTTTGCCCCAATGTAAAGGAAATTTCTGCAATTTTGCCCCAAAATAACGAGAATTTCTGAATGTTTGCTCCCAAAAAAAAAAGATCTTCTGTCTTTTTGCCCCAAAATAAGGAGAATTTCTGCCTTTTTGCCCGAAAATTATGAGAATTTCTGCAATTTTGCTTCAAAATACGGGGAATTTCTGCTTTTTATCCCGAAAGTAAGGGGAATGCATACCTTTTTGCCATAAAAGGTAAATTTCTTCATTTTTGCTCCAAAATAAGGGGAATTTCTGCATTTTTGCCTGTAAATAAATAGAATTTCTGTCTTTTTCCCCCAAAACAAAGGGAATTTCTGTCTTTTTTTGCCCCAAAATAAGGGGAATTTCTGAATTATTACCCTGAAATAAGTGAAATTTCTCCAATTTTGCCCCAAAATAAGGGAAATTTCTGCCTCTTTGCCACCAAATAAGGGGAATTTCAGCCTTTTTACCTCAAAATAAGGGGAATTTCTGTATTTTTGCGACAAAATATTAGGAATTTCTGACTTTTTGCCCCAAAATAAGGAAAATTTGTTCCTTTTTTCCCTGAAATAAGTGAAATTTCTGCAATTTTGCCCCAAAATAAGTGAAATTTCTACAATTTTTACCCCAAAATAAGGGAAATTTCTGGAATTTTGCCACAAAATAAGTGGAACTTCTAAGTTTTGCCCCAAAATAAGGAGAATTTCTGTCTTTTTGCCTCCAAATAAGTGAAATTTCTGCAATTTTGCCTTAAAATAAGGGAAATTTCTGCTTTTTTGCCCCCATATAAGGGGAATTTCAGCCTTTTTACCTCAAAATAAGGGGAATTTCTGCAATTTTGCTCCAAAATACGGGGAATTTCTGCCTTTTTGCCTGAAAATAATGGGAATGCATACCTTTTTGCCATTAAAAGGGACATTTTTTCATTTTTGCTCCAAAATAAAGGGAATTTCTGCCTTTTTGCCTCTAAATAAGTGGAATTTCTGTCTTTTTCCCCCAAAACAAAGAGAATTTCTGTCTTTTTTGCCCCAAAATAAGGGGAATTTCTGACTTATTACCCTGAAGTAAGTGAAATTTCTGCAATTTTGCCCCAAAATAAGGGAAATTACTGCAATTTTGCCCCAATGTAAAGGAAATTTCTGCAATTTTGCCCCAAAATAAGGGGAATTTCTGAATGTTTACTCCTGAAAAAAGGAGATCTTCTGTCTTTTTGCCCCAAAATAATGAGAATTTCTGCTTTTTTGCCCGAAAATTATGAGAATTTCTGCAATTTTGCTTCAAAATATGGGGAATTTCGTCTTTTTATCCCAAAATAAGGGGAATGCATACCTTTTTGCCATAAAAAGGTAAATTTCTTCATTTTTGCTCCAAAATAAGGGGAATTTCTGCCTTTTTGCCTCTAAATAAGTGGAATTTCTGTCTTTTTCCCCTAAAACAAAAGGAATTTCTGTCATTTTTGCCCCAAAATAAGGGAAATTTCTGAATTATTACCCTGAAATAAGTGAAATTTCTCCAATTTTGCCCCAAAATAATGGAAATTTCTGCCTCTTTGCCCCCAAATAAGGGGAATTTAAGCCTTTTTACCTCAAAATAAGGGCACTTTCTGCATTTTTGCCACAAAATATTAGGAATTTCTGACTTTTTGCCCCAAAATAAGGAAAATTTGTTCCTTTTTTCCCTGAAATAAGTGAAGTTTCTGCAATTTTGCCCAAAAATAAGTGAAATTTCTGCAATTTTGCTCCAAAATAAGGGAAATTTCTGGAATTTTGCCCCAAAATACGTGTAATTTCTAAGTTTTGCCCCAAAATAAGCAGAATTTCTGTCTTTTTGCCTCTAAATAAGTGAAATTTCTGCAATTTTGCCTTACAATAAGGGAAATTTCTGCCTTTTTGCCCCCAAATAAGGGGAATTTCAGCCTTTTTACCTCAAAATAAGGGGAATTTCTGCATTTTTGCCAGAAAATATTAGGAATTTCTGCCTTTTTGCCCCAAAATAAAGAAAATTTCTTCTTTTTTTCCCTGAAATAAGTGAAATTTCTGCAATTTTGCCCCAAAATAAGTGAAATTTCTGCAAGTTTGCCCCAAAATAAGGGAAATTTCTGGAATTTTGCCCCAAAATAAGTGAAATTTCTGCAAGTTTGCCCCAAAATAAGGGAAATTTCTGGAATTTTGCCCCAAAATAAGTGGAATTTCTGAGTTTTGCCTCAAAATAAGGAGAATTTCTGTCTTTTTGCCGCAACATATAGGGAATTTCTGTCTTTCTGCACCACAACTAGGGGAATTTGTGCAATTATGCTCCAAAATACGGGGAATTTCTGCCTTTTTGCCCGAAAATAAGGGGAATGCATAACTTTTTGCCATAAAAAAGGGAAATTTCTTCATTTTTGCTCCAAAATAAGGGAAATTTCTGCATTTTTGCCTCTAAATAAGTGGAATTTCTGTCTTTTTCCCTCAAAACAAAGGGAATTTCTGTCTTTTTTGCCTCAAAAAAAGAGGAATTTCTGACTTATTACACTGAAATAAGTGAAATTTCTGCAATTTTGCCCCAAAATAAGGGGAATTTCTGATTTTTGCCCCAAAATAAAGGGAATTTCTGCATTTTGCCCCAAAATTAGGGGAATTTCTGCAATTTTGCTCCAAAATACGGGGAATTTCTGTCTTTTTGCCTGAAAATAATGGGAATGCATACCTTTTTGCCATTAAAAGGGAAATTTCTTCATTTTTGCTCCAAAATAAAGGGAATTTCTGCCTTTTTGCCTCTAAATAAGTGGAATTTCTGTATTTTTCGCCCAAAACAAAAAGAATTTCTGTCTTTTTTGCCCCAAAATAAGGGGAATTTCTGACTTATTACCCTGAAGTAAGTGAAATTTCTGCAATTTTGCCCCAAAATAAGGGAAATTTCTGCAATTTTGCCCCAATGTAAAAAAAATTTCTGCAATTTTGCCCAAAAATAAGGGGAATTTCTGCATTTTTGCCACAAAATATTAGGAATTTCTGACTTTTTGCCCCAAAATAAGGAAAATTTGTTCCTTTTTTCCCTGAAATAAGTGAAGTTTCTGCAATTTTGCCCCAAAATAAGTGAAATTTCTGCAATTTTGCCCCAAAATAAGGGAAATTTCTGGAATTTTGCCCCAAAATACGTGGAATTTCTAAGTTTTGCCCCAAAAATAAGCAGAATGTCTGTCTTTTTGCCTCTAAATAAGTGAAATTTCTGCAATTTTGCCTTAAAATAAGGGAAATTTCTGCCTTTTTGCCCCCAAATAAGGGGAATTTCAGCCTTTTTACCTCAAAATAAGGGGAATTTCTGCATTTTTGCCAGAAAATATTAGGAATTTCTGCCTTTTTGCCCCAAAATAAAGAAAATTTCTTCTTTTTTTCCCTGAAATAAGTGAAATTTCTGCAATTTTGCCCCAAAATAAGTGAAATTTCTCCAATTTTGCCCCAAAATAAGGGAAATTTCTGGAATTTTGCCCCAAAATAAGTGGAATTTCTGAGTTTTGCCCCAAAATAAGGAGAATTTCTGTCTTTTTGCCGCAACATATAGGGAATTTCTGTCTTTCTGCACCACAACTAGGGGAATTTCTACAATTATGCTCCAAAATACAAGGAATTTCTGCCTTTTTGCCCGAAAATAAGGGGAATGCATAACTTTTTGCCATAAATAGGGAAATTTCTTCATTTTTGCTCCAAAATAAGGGAAATTTCTGCATTTTTGCCTTTAAATAAGTGGAATTTCTGTCTTTTTCCCTCAAAACAAAGGGAATTTCTGTCTTTTTTGCCTCAAAAAAGAGGAATTTCTGACTTATTACACTGAAATAAGTCAAATTTCTGCAATTTTGCCCCAAAATAAAGGGAATTTCTGCATTTTGCCCCAAAATTAGGGGAATTTCTGCAATTTTGCTCCAAAATACGGGGAATTTCTGTCTTTTTGCCTGAAAATAATGGGAATGCATACCTTTTTGCCATTAAAAGGGACATTTCTTCATTTTTGCTCCAAAATAAAGGGAATTTCTGCCTTTTTGCCTCTAAATAAGTGGAATTTCTGTCTTTTTCCCCCAAAACAAAGAGAATTTCTGTCTTTTTTGCCCCAAAATAAGGGGAATTTCTGACTTATTACCCTGAAGTAAGTGAAATTTCTGCAATTTTGCCCCAAAATAAGGGAAATTTCTGCAATTTTGCCCCAATGTAAAGGAAATTTCTGCAATTTTGCCCCAAAATAAGGGGAATTTCTGAATGTTTGCTCCCGAAAAAAGGAGATCTTCTGTCTTTTTGCCCCAAAATATGGAGAATTTCTGCCTTTTTGCCCGAAAATTATGAGAATTTCTGCAATTTTGCTTCAAAATACGGGGAATTTCTGCTTTTTATCCCAAAAGTAAGGGGAATGCATATCTTTTTGCCAAAAAAAGGTAAATTTCTTCATTTTTTCTTCAAAATAAGGGGAATTTCTGCATTTTTGCCTCTAAATAAGTGGAATTTCTGTCTTTTTCCTCCAAAACAAAAGGAATTTCTGTCTTTTTTGCCCCAAAATAAGGGGAATTTCTGAATTATTACCCTGAAATAAGTGAAATTTCTCCAATTTTGCAGCAAAATAATGGAAATTTCTGCCTCTTTGCCCCCAAATAAGGGGAATTTCAGCCTTTTTACCTCAAAATAAGGGGAATTTCTGCATTTTTGCCACAAAATATTAGGAATTTCTGACTTTTTGCCCCAAAATAAGGAAAATTTGTGCATTTTTTCCCTGAAATAAGTGAAATTTCTGCAATTTTGCCCCAAAATAAGTGAAATTTCTGCAATGCTGCCCCAAATTAAGGGAAATTTCTGGAATTTTGCCCCAAAATAAGTGGAATTTCTAAGTTTTGCCCCAAAATAAGGAGAATTTCTGTATTTTTGCCTCTAAATAAGTGAAATTTCTGCAATTTTGCCCCAAAATAAGGGAAATTTCTGCCTTTTTGCCCCAAAATAAAAGGAATTTCAGCCTTTTTACCTAAAAATAAGGGGAATTTCTGCATTTTTGCCAGAAAATATTAGGAATATCTGCCTTTTTGCCCCAAAATAAAGAAAATTTCTGCCTTTTTTCCCTGGAATAAGTTAAATTTCTGCAATTTTGCCCCAAAATAAGTGAAATTTCTGCAATTTTGCCCCAAAATAAGGGAAATTTCTGGAATTTTGCCCCAAAATAAGTGGAATTTCTGAGTTTTGCCCCAAAATAAGGAGAATTTCTGTCTTTTTGCCCCAACATATAGGGAATTTCTGTCTTTCTGCACCACAACTAGGGGAATTTGTGCAATTATGCTCCAAAATACGGGGAATTTCTGCCTTTTTGCCCGAAAATAAGGGGAATTCATAACTTTTTGCCATAAAAAAGGGAAATTTCTTCATTTTTGCTCCAAAATAAGGGAAATTTCTGCATTTTTGCCTCTAAATAAGTGGAATTTCTGTCTTTTTCCCTCAAAACAAAGGGAATTTCTGTCTTTTTTGCCTCAAAAAAAGAGGAATTTCTGACTTATTACACTGAAATAAGTGAAATTTCTGCAATTTTGCCCCAAAATAAGGGGAATTTCTAATTTTTGCCCCAAAATAAAGGGAATTTCTGCATTTTGCCCCAAATTTGGGGAATTTCTGCAATTTTGCTCCAAAATACGGGGAATTTCTGCCTTTTTGCCTGAAAATAATGGGAATGCATACCTTTTTGCCATTAAAAGGGACATTTCTTCATTTTTGCTCCAAAATAAAGGGAATTTCTGCCTTTTTGCCTCTAAATAAGTGGAATTTCTTTTTCCCCCAAAACAAAGAAAATTTCTGTCTTTTTTGCCCCAAAATAAGGGGAATTTCTGACTTATTACCCTGAAGTAAGTGAAATTTCTGCAATTTTGCCCCAAAATAAGGGAAATTTCTGCAATTTTGCCCCAATGTAAAGGAAATTTCTGCAATTTTGCCCCAAAATAAGGGGAATTTCTGAATGTTTGCTCCCGAAAAAAGGAGATCTTCTGTCTTTTTGCCCCAAAATAAGGAGAATTTCTGCCTTTTTGCCCGAAAATTATGAGAATTTCTGCAATTTTGCTTCAAAATACGGGGAATTTCTGCTTTTTATCCCAAAAGTAAGGGGAATGCATATCTTTTTGCCAAAAAAAGGTAAATTTCTTCATTTTTTCTTCAAAATAAGGGGAATTTCTGCATTTTTGCCTCTAAATAAGTGGAATTTCTGTCTTTTTCCTCCAAAACAAAAGGAATTTCTGTCTTTTTTGCCCCAAAATAAGGGGAATTTCTGAATTATTACCCTGAAATAAGTGAAATTTCTCCAATTTTGCCCCAACATAATGGAAATTTCTGCCTCTTTGCCCCCAAATAAGGGGAATTTCAGCCTTTTTACCTCAAAATAAGGGGAATTTCTGCATTTTTGCCACAAAATATTACAAATTTCTGACTTTTTGCCCCAAAATAAAGAAAATTTCTGCCTTTTTTCCCTGAAATAAGTGAAATTTCTGCAATTTTGCCCCAAAATAAGTGAAATTTCTGCAATGTTGCCCCAAAATAAGGGAATTTTCTGGAATTTTGCCCCAAAATAAGTGGAATCTGAGTTTTGCCCCAAAATAAGGAGAATTTCTGTCTTTTTGCCCCAACATATAGGGAATTTCTGTCGTTCTGCACCACAACTAGGGGAATTTGTGCAATTATGCTCCAAAATACGGGGAATTTCTGCCTTTTTGCCCGAAAATAAGGGGAATGCATAACTTTTTGCCATAAAAAAGGGAAATTTCTTCATTTTTGCTCCAAAATAAGGGAAATTTCTGCATTTTTGCCTCTAAATAAGTGGAATTTTTGTCTTTTTCCCTCAAAACAAAGGGAATTTCTGTCTTTTTTGCCTCAAAAAAAGAGGAATTTCTGACTTATTACACTGAAATAAGTGAAATTTCTGCAATTTTGCCCCAAAATAAGGGGAATTTCTGATTTTTGCCCCAAAATAAAGGGAATTTCTGCATTTTGCCCCAAATTTGGGGAATTTCTGCAATTTTGCTCCAAAATACGGGGAATTTCTGCCTTTTTGCCTGAAAATAATGGGAATGCATACCTTTTTGCCATTAAAAGGGACATTTCTTCATTTTTGCTCCAAAATAAAGGGAATTTCTGCCTTTTTGCCTCTAAATAAGTGGAATTTCTGTCTTTTTCCCCCAAAACAAAGAGAATTTCTGTCTTTTTTGCCCCAAAATAAGGGGAATTTCTGACTTATTACCCTCAAGTAAGTGAAATTTCTGCAATTTTGCCCCAAAATAAGGGAAATTTCTGCAATTTTGCCCCAATGTAAAGGAAATTTCTGCAATTTTGCCCTAAAATAAGGGGAATTTCTGAATGTTTGCTCCCGAAAAAAGGAGATCTTCTGTCTTTTTGCCCCAAAATAAGGAGAAATTCTGCCTTTTTGCCCGAAAATTATGAGAATTTCTGCAATTTTGCTTCAAAATACGAGGAATTTCTGCTTTTTATCCCAAAAGTAAGGGGAATGCATATCTTTTTGACATAAAAAGGTAAATTTCTTCATTTTTTCTTCAAAATAAGGGGAATTTCTGCCTTTTTGCCTCTAAATAAGTGGAATTTCTGTCTTTTTCCCCCAAAACAAAAGGAATTTCTGTCTTTTTTGCCCCAAAATAAGGGGAATTTCTGAATTATTACCCTGAAATAAGTGAAATTTCTCCAATTTTGCCCCAAAATAATGGAAATTTCTGCCTCTTTGCCCCCAAATAAGGGGAATTTCAGCCTTTTTACCTCAAAATAAGGGGAATTTCTGCATTTTTGCCACAAAATATTAGGAATTTCTGACTTTTTGCCCCAAAATAAGGAAAATTTGTGCATTTTTTCCCTAAAATAAGTGAAATTTCTGCAATTTTGCCCCAAAATAAGTGAAATTTCTGCAATGTTGCCCCAAAATAAGGGAAATTTCTGGAATTTTGCCCCAAAATATGTGGAATTTCTAAGTTTTGCCCCAAAATAAGGAGAATTTCTGTATTTTTGCCTCTAAATAAGTGAAATTTCTGCAATTTTGCCCCAAAATAAGGGAAATTTCTGCCATTTTGCCCCCAAATAAAAGGAATTTCAGCCTTTTTACCTAAAAATAAGGGGAATTTCTGCATTTTTGCCAGAAAATATTAGGAATTTCTGCCTTTTTGCCCCAAAATAAAGAAAATTTCTGCCTTTTTTCCCTGAAATAAGTGAAATTTCTGCAATTTTGCCCCAAAATAGGTGAAATTTCTGCAATTTTGCCCCAAAATAAGGGAAATTTCTGGAATTTTGCCCCAAAATAAGTGGAATTTCTGAGTTTTGCCCCAAAATAAGGAGAATTTCTGTCTTTTTGCCCCAACATATAGGGAATTTCTGTCTTTCTGCCCCACAACTAGGGGAATTTCTGCAATCATGCTCCAAAATACGGGGAATTTCTGCATTTTTGCCCGAAAATAAGGGGAATGCATAACTTTTTGCCATAAAAAAGGGAAATTTCTTCATTTTTGCTCCAAAATAAGGGAAATTTCTGCATTTTTGCCTCTAAATAAGTGGAATTTCTGTCTTTTTCCCTCAAAACAAAGGGAATTTCTGTCTTTTTTGCCTCAAAATAAGGGGAATTTCTGACTTATTACACTGAAATAAGTGAAATTTCTGCAATTTTGCCCCAAAATAAGGGAAATTGCTGCCTTTTTGCCCTGAAATATGTGAAATTTCTGCATTTTACACCAAAATAAGGTGAATTTCTGCATTTTTGCCACAAATTAATGGAAATTTCTGCCTTTTTCCCCAAAATAAGAAAAATTTTTGCTTTTTTCTCTGAAATAAGTGAAATTTCTGCAATTTTGCCCTAAAATAAGGAAAATTTCTGCAATTTTTCCCAATAATAAGGGAAATTTTTGCAATTTTGCCCCAAAATAAGGGGAATTTCTCCCTTTTTGCCCCAAAATGAAGGAAATTTCAGCCTTTTTACCTGAAAATATGTGAAATTTCTGCAATTTTGCACCAAATAAGGTAAATTTCTTCAATTTTGCCCCAAAATAAGGTAAATTCCTGTAATTTTGCCCCAAAATAAAGGAAATTTCTTGAATTTTGCCCCAAAAGAAGGGGAATTTCTGATTTTTGCCCCAAAATAAGGGAAATTTCTGCAATTTTGCCCCAATGTAAAGGAAATTTCTGCAATTTTGCCCCAAAATAACGAGAATTTCTGAATGTTTGCTCCCAAAAAAAAAAGATCTTCTGTCTTTTTGCCCCAAAATAAGGAGAATTTCTGCCTTTTTGCCTGAAAATTATGAGAATTTCTGCAATTTTGCTTCAAAATACGGGGAATTTCTGCTTTTTATTCCGAAAGTAAGGGGAATGCATACCTTTTTGCCATAAAAAGGTAAATTTCTTCATTTTGGCTCCAAAATAAGGGGAATTTCTGCCTTTTTGCCTCTAAATAAATGGAATTTCTGTCTTTTTCCCCCAAAACAAAGGGAATTTCTGTCTTTTTTGCCCCAAAATAAGGGGAATTTCTGAATTATTACCCTGAAATAAGTGAAATTTCTCCAATTTTGCCCCAAAATAAGGGAAATTTCTGGAATTTTGCCCCAAAATAAGTGGAATTTCTGAGTTTTGCCCCAAAATAAGGAGAATTTCTGTCTTTTTGCCCCAACATATAGGGAATTTCTGTCTTTCTGCCCCACAACTAGGGGAATTTCTGCAATTATGCTCCAAAATACGGGGAATTTCTGCCTTTTTGCCCAAAAATAAGGGGAATGCATAACTTTTTGCCATAAAAAAGGGAAATTTCTTCATTTTTGCTCCAAAATAAGGGAAATTTCTGCATTTTTGCCTCTAAATAAGTGGAATTTCTGTCTTTTTCCCTCAAAACAAAGGGAATTTCTGTCTTTTTTGCCTCAAAATAAGGGGAATTTCTGACTTATTACACTGAAATAAGTGAAATTTCTGCAATTTTGCACCAAAATAAGGGAAATTGCTGCCTTTTTGCCCTGAAATATGTGAAATTTCTGCATTTTACACCAAAATAAGGTGAATTTCTGCCTTTTTGCCACAAATTAATGGAAATTTCTGCCTTTTTGCCCCAAAATAAGAAAAATTTTTGCTTTTTTTCTCTGAAATAAGTGAAATTTCTGCAATTTGGCCCTAAAATAAGGAAAATTTCTGCAATTTTTCCCAATAATAAGGGAAATTTCTGCAATTTTGCCCCAAAATAAGGGGAATTTCTCCCTTTTTGCCCCAAAATGAAGGAAAGTTCAGCCTTTTTACCTGAAAAAAAGTGAAATTTCTGCAATTTTGCACCAATAAGGAAAATTTCTTCAATTTTGCCCCAAAATAAGGTAAATTCCTGTAAGTTTGCCCCAAAATAAAGGAAATTTCTTGAATTTTGCCCCAAAAGAAGGGGAATTTCTGATTTTTGCCCCAAAATAAGGGAAATTTCTGCAATTTTGCCCCAATGTAAAGGAAATTTCTGCAATTTTTCCCCAAAATAACAAGAATTTCTGAATGTTTGCTCCCAAAAAAAAAGACCTTCTGTCTTTTTGCTCCAAAATAAGGAGAATTTCTGACTTTTTGCCTGAAATTTATGAGAATTTCTGCAATTTTGCTTCAAAATACGGGGAATTTCTGCTTTTTATCCCGAAAGTAAGGGGAATGCATACCTTTTTGCCATAAAAAGGTAAATTTCTTCATTTTGGCTCCAAAATAAGGGGAATTTCTGCCTTTTTGCCTCTAAATAAATGGAATTTCTGTCTTTTTCCCCCAAAACAAAGGGAATTTCTGTCTTTTTTGCCCCAAAATAAGGGGAATTTCTGAATTATTACCCTGAAATAAGTGAAAGTTCTCCAATTTTGCCCCAAAATAAGGGAAATTTCTGCCTCTTTGCCCCCAAATAAGGGGAATTTCAGCCTTTTTACCTCAAAATAAGGGGAATTTCTGCATTTTTGCCACAAAATATTAGGAATTTCTGACTTTTTGCCCGAAAATAAGGAAAATTTGTTCCTTTTTTCCATGAAATAAGTGAAATTTCTGCAATTTTGCCCAAAAATAAGTGAAATTTCTGCAATTTTTCCCCAAAATAAGGGAAATTTCAGGAATTTTGCCCCAAAATAAGTGGAATTTCTAAGTTTTGCCCCAAAATAAGGAGAATTTCTGTCTTTTTGCCTCCAAATAAGTGAAATTTCTGCAATTTTGCCTTAAAATAAGGGAAATTTCTGCCTTTTTGCCCCCAAATAAGGAGAATTTCAGCCTTTTTACCTCAAATTAAGGGGAATTTCTGCATTTTTGCCAGAAAATATTAGGAATTTCTGCCTTTTTGCCCCAAAATAAAGAAAATTTCTTCCTTTTTTCCCTGAAATAAGTGAAATTTCTGCAATTTTGCCACAAAATAAGTGAAATTTCTGCAA
Organism: Micromys minutus; assembly: GCF_963924665.1. Classification (NCBI taxonomy): domain Eukaryota; kingdom Metazoa; phylum Chordata; class Mammalia; order Rodentia; family Muridae; genus Micromys; species Micromys minutus. The sequence goes on from NW_027667727.1 coordinate 2,732,060, forward strand.
TTTTGCCCCAAAATAAGGGAAATTTCTGGAATTTTGCCCCAAAATAAGTGGAATTTCTGAGTTTTGCCCCAAAATAAGGAGAATTTCTGTCTTTTTGCCGCAACATATAAGGAATTACTGTCTTTCTGCACCACAACTAGGGGAATTTCTGCAATTATGCTCCAAAATACAAGGAATTTCTGCCTTTTTGCCCGAAAATAAGGGGAATGCATAACTTTTTGCCATAAAAAAGGGAAATTTCTTCATTTTTGCTCCAAAATAAGGGAAATTTCTGCATTTTTGCCTCTAAATAAGTGGAATTTCTGTCTTTTTCCCCCAAAACAAAGGGAATTTCTGTCTTTTTTGCCACAAAATAAGAAGAATTTCTGAATTATTACCCTGAAATAAGTGAAATTTCTCCAATTTTGCCCCAAAATAAGGGAAATTCCTGGAATTTTGCCCCAAAATATGTGGAATTTCTGAGTTTTGCCCCAAAATAAGGAGAATTTCTGTCTTTTTGCCCCAACATATAGGGAATTTCTGTCTTTCTGCCCCACAACTAGGGGAATTTCTGCAATTATGCTCCAAAATACGGAGAATTTCTGCCTTTTTGCCCAAAAATAAGGGGAATGCATAACTTTTTGCCATAAAAAAGGGAAATTTCTTCATTTTTGCTCCAAAATAAGGGAAATTTCTGCATTTTTGCCTCTAAATAAGTGGAATTTCTGTCTTTTTCCCTCAAAACAAAGGGAATTTCTGTCTTTTTTGCCTCAAAATAAGGGGAATTTCTGACTTATTACACTGAAATAAGTGAAATTTCTGCAATTTTGCCCCAAAATAAGGGAAATTGCTGCCTTTTTGCCCTGAAATATGTGAAATTTCTGCATTTTACACCAAAATAAGGTGAATTTCTGCCTTTTTGCCACAAATTAATGGAAATTTCTGCCTTTTTGCCCCAAAATAAGAAAAATTTTTGCTTTTTTTCTCTGAAATAAGTGAAATTTCTGCAATTTTGCCCTAAAATAAGGAAAATTTCTGCAATTTTTCCCAATAATAAGGGAAATTTCTGCAATTTTGTCCCAAAATAAGGGGAATTTCTCCCTTTTTGCCCCAAAATGAAGGAAATTTCAGCCTTTTTACCTGAAAATAAGTGAAATTTCTGCAATTTTGCACCAATAAGGAAAATTTCTTCAATTTTGCCCCAAAATAAGGTAAATTCCTGTAATTTTGCCCCAAAATAAAGGAAATTTCTTGAATTTTGCCCCAAAAGAAGGGGAATTTCTGATTTTTGCCCCAAAATAAGGGAAATTTCTGCAATTTTGCCCCAATGTAAAGGAAATTTCTGCAATTTTGCCCCAAAATAACGAGAATTTCTGAATGTTTGCTCCCAAAAAAAAAAAAGATCTTCTGTCTTTTTGCCCCAAAATAAGGAGAATTTCTGCCTTTTTGCCTGAAAATTATGAGAATTTCTGCAATTTTGCTTCAAAATACGGGGAATTTCTGCTTTTTATCCCGAAAGTAAGGGGAATGCATACCTTTTTGCCATAAAAAGGTAAATTTCTTCATTTTGGCTCCAAAATAAGGGGAATTTCTGCCTTTTTGCCTCTAAATAAATGGAATTTCTGTCTTTTTCCCCCAAAACAAAGGGAATTTCTGTCTTTTTTGCCCCAAAATAAGGGGAATTTCTGAATTATTACCCTGAAATAAGTGAAAGTTCTCCAATTTTGCCCCAAAATAAGGGAAATTTCTGCCTCTTTGCCCCCAAATAAGGGGAATTTCAGCCTTTTTACCTCAAAATAAGGGGAATTTCTGCATTTTTGCCACAAAATATTAGGAATTTCTGACTTTTTGCCCGAAAATAAGGAAAATTTGTTCCTTTTTTCCATGAAATAAGTGAAATTTCTGCAATTTTGCCCAAAAATAAGTGAAATTTCTGCAATTTTTCCCCAAAATAAGGGAAATTTCTGGAATTTTGCCCCAAAATAAGTGGAATTTCTAAGTTTTGCCCCAAAATAAGGAGAATTTCTGTCTTTTTGCCTCCAAATAAGTGAAATTTCTGCAATTTTGCCTTAAAATAAAGGAAATTTCTGCCTTTTTGCCCCCAAATAAGGAGAATTTCAGCCTTTTTACCTCAAATTAAGGGGAATTTCTGCATTTTTGCCAGAAAATATTAGGAATTTCTGCCTTTTTGCCCCAAAATAAAGAAAATTTCTTCCTTTTTTCCCTGAAATAAGTGAAATTTCTGCAATTTTGCCACAAAATAAGTGAAATTTCTGCAATTTTGCCCCAAAATAAGGGAAATTTCTGGAATTTTGCCCCAAAATAAGTGGAATTTCTGAGTTTTGCCCCAAAATAAGGAGAATTTCTGTCTTTTTGCCGCAACATATAGGGAATTACTGTCTTTCTGCACCACAACTAGGGGAATTTCTGCAATTATGCTCCAAAATACAAGGAATTTCTGCCTTTTTGCCCGAAAATAAGGGGAATGCATAACTTTTTGCCATAAAAAAGGGAAATTTCTTCATTTTTGCTCCAAAATAAGGGAAATTTCTGCATTTTTGCCTCTAAATAAGTGGAATTTCTGTCTTTTTCCCTCAAAACAAAGGGAATTTCTGTCTTTTTTGCCTCAAAATAAGGGGAATTTCTGACTTATTACACTGAAATAAGTGAAATTTCTGCAATTTTGCCCCAAAATAAGGGAAATTGCTGCCTTTTTGCCCTGAAATATGTGAAATTTCTGCATTTTACACCAAAATAAGGTGAATTTCTGCCTTTTTGCCACAAATTAATGGAAATTTCTGCCTTTTTGCCCCAAAATAAGAAAAATTTTTGCTTTTTTTCTCTGAAATAAGTGAAATTTCTGCAATTTTGCCCTAAAATAAGGAAAATTTCTGCAATTTTTCCCAATAATAAGGGAAATTTCTGCAATTTTGTCCCAAAATAAGGGGAATTTCTCCCTTTTTGCCCCAAAATGAAGGAAATTTCAGCCTTTTTACCTGAAAATAAGTGAAATTTCTGCAATTTTGCACCAATAAGGAAAATTTCTTCAATTTTGCCCCAAAATAAGGTAAATTCCTGTAATTTTGCCCCAAAATAAAGGAAATTTCTTGAATTTTGCCCCAAAAGAAGGGGAATTTCTGATTTTTGCTCCAAAATAAGGGAAATTTCTGCAATTTTGCCCCAATGTAAAGGAAATTTCTGCAATTTTGCCCCAAAATAACGAGAATTTCTGAATGTTTGCTCCCAAAAAAAAAAGATCTTCTGTCTTTTTGCCCCAAAATAAGGAGAATTTCTGCCTTTTTGCCTGAAAATTATGAGAATTTCTGCAATTTTGCTTCAAAATACGGGGAATTTCTGCTTTTTATCCCGAAAGTAAGGGGAATGCATACCTTTTTGCCATAAAAAGGTAAATTTCTTCATTTTGGCTCCAAAATAAGGGGAATTTCTGCCTTTTTGCCTCTAAATAAATGGAATTTCTGTCTTTTTCCCCCAAAACAAAGGGAATTTCTGTCTTTTTTGCCCCAAAATAAGGGGAATTTCTGAATTATTACCCTGAAATAAGTGAAAGTTCTCCAATTTTGCCCCAAAATAAGGGAAATTTCTGCCTCTTTGCCCCCAAATAAGGGGAATTTCAGCCTTTTTACCTCAAAATAAGGGGAATTTCTGCATTTTTGCCACAAAATATTAGGAATTTCTGACTTTTTGCCCGAAAATAAGGAAAATTTGTTCCTTTTTTCCATGAAATAAGTGAAATTTCTGCAATTTTGCCCAAAAATAAGTGAAATTTCTGCAATTTTAACCCAAAATAAGGGAAATTTCTGGAATTTTGCCCCAAAATAAGTGGAATTTCTAAGTTTTGCCCCAAAATAAGGAGAATTTCTGTCTTTTTGCCTCCAAATAAGTGAAATTTCTGCAATTTTGCCTTAAAATAAGGGAAATTTCTGCCTTTTTGCCCCCAAATAAGGAGAATTTCAGCCTTTTTACCTCAAATTAAGGGGAATTTCTGCATTTTTGCCAGAAAATATTAGGAATTTCTGCCTTTTTGCCCCAAAATAAAGAAAATTTCTTCCTTTTTTCCCTGAAATAAGTGAAATTTCTGCAATTTTGCCACAAAATAAGTGAAATTTCTGCAATTTTGCCCCAAAATAAGGGAAATTTCTGGAATTTTGCCCCAAAATAAGTGGAATTTCTGAGTTTTGCCCCAAAATAAGGAGAATTTCTGTCTTTTTGCCGCAACATATAGGGAATTACTGTCTTTCTGCACCACAACTAGGGGAATTTCTGCAATTATGCTCCAAAATACAAGGAATTTCTGCCTTTTTGCCCGAAAATAAGGGGAATGCATAACTTTTTGCCATAAAAAAGGGAAATTTCTTCATTTTTGCTCCAAAATAAGGGAAATTTCTGCATTTTTGCCTCTAAATAAGTGGAATTTCTGTCTTTTTCCCTCAAAACAAAGGGAATTTCTGTCTTTTTTGCCTCAAAATAAGGGGAATTTCTGACTTATTACACTGAAATAAGTGAAATTTCTGCAATTTTGCCCCAAAATAAGGGAAATTGCTGCCTTTTTGCCCTGAAATATGTGAAATTTCTGCATTTTACACCAAAATAAGGTGAATTTCTGCCTTTTTGCCACAAATTAATGGAAATTTCTGCCTTTTTGCCCCAAAATAAGAAAAATTTTTGCTTTTTTTCTCTGAAATAAGTGAAATTTCTGCAATTTTGCCCTAAAATAAGGAAAATTTCTGCAATTTTTCCCAATAATAAGGGAAATTTCTGCAATTTTGTCCCAAAATAAGGGGAATTTCTCCCTTTTTGCCCCAAAATGAAGGAAATTTCAGCCTTTTTACCTGAAAATAAGTGAAATTTCTGCAATTTTGCACCAATAAGGAAAATTTCTTCAATTTTGCCCCAAAATAAGGTAAATTCCTGTAATTTTGCCCCAAAATAAAGGAAATTTCTTGAATTTTGCCCCAAAAGAAGGGGAATTTCTGATTTTTGCCCCAAAATAAGGGAAATTTCTGCAATTTTGCCCCAATGTAAAGGAAATTTCTGCAATTTTGCCCCAAAATAACGAGAATTTCTGAATGTTTGCTCCCAAAAAAAAAAAAGATCTTCTGTCTTTTTGCCCCAAAATAAGGAGAATTTCTGCCTTTTTGCCTGAAAATTATGAGAATTTCTGCAATTTTGCTTCAAAATACGGGGAATTTCTGCTTTTTATCCCGAAAGTAAGGGGAATGCATACCTTTTTGCCATAAAAAGGTAAATTTCTTCATTTTGGCTCCAAAATAAGGGGAATTTCTGCCTTTTTGCCTCTAAATAAATGGAATTTCTGTCTTTTTCCCCCAAAACAAAGGGAATTTCTGTCTTTTTTGCCCCAAAATAAGGGGAATTTCTGAATTATTACCCTGAAATAAGTGAAAGTTCTCCAATTTTGCCCCAAAATAAGGGAAATTTCTGCCTCTTTGCCCCCAAATAAGGGGAATTTCAGCCTTTTTACCTCAAAATAAGGGGAATTTCTGCATTTTTGCCACAAAATATTAGGAATTTCTGACTTTTTGCCCGAAAATAAGGAAAATTTGTTCCTTTTTTCCATGAAATAAGTGAAATTTCTGCAATTTTGCCCAAAAATAAGTGAAATTTCTGCAATTTTTCCCCAAAATAAGGGAAATTTCTGGAATTTTGCCCCAAAATAAGTGGAATTTCTAAGTTTTGCCCCAAAATAAGGAGAATTTCTGTCTTTTTGCCTCCAAATAAGTGAAATTTCTGCAATTTTGCCTTAAAATAAGGGAAATTTCTGCCTTTTTGCCCCCAAATAAGGAGAATTTCAGCCTTTTTACCTCAAATTAAGGGAAATTTCTGCAATTTTGCCCCAAAATAAGGGGAATTTCTCCCTTTTTGCCCCAAAATGAAGGAAATTTCAGCCTTTTTACCTGAAAATAAGTTAAATTTCTGCAATTTTGCACCAAATAAGGTAAATTTCTTCAATTTTGCCCCAAAATAAGGTAAATTCCTTTAATTTTGCCCCAAAATAAAGGAAATTTCTTGAATTTTGCCCCAAAAAAAGGGAATTTCTGATTTTTGCCCCAAAATAAGGGAAATTTCTGCAATTTTGCCCCAATGTAAAGGAAATTTCTGCAATTTTGCCCCAAAATAACGAAAATTTCTGAATGTTTGCTCCCAAAAAAAAGATCTTCTCTCTTTTTGCCACAAAATAAGGAGAATTTCTGCATTTTGCCCGAAAATTATGAGAATTTCTGCAATTTTGCTTCAAAATACGGGGAATTTCTGCTTTTTATCCCGAAAGTAAGGGGAATGCATACCTTTTTGCCATAAAAAGGTAAATTTCTTCATTTTTGCTCCAAAATAAGGGAAATTTCTGCCTTTTTGCCTCTAAATAAATGGAATTTCTGTCTTTTTCACCCTAAACAAAAGGAATTTCTGTCTTTTTTGCCCCAAAATAATAGGAATTTCTGAATTATTACCCTGAAATAAGTGAAATTTCTGCAACTTTGCCCCAAAATAAGGGAAATTGCTGCCTTTTGCCCTGAAATATGTGAAATTTCTGCATTTTACACCAAAATAAGGTGAATTTCTGCCTTTTTGCCACAAATTAATGGAAATTTCTGCCTTTTTGCCCCAAAATAAGAAAAATTTTTGCTTTTTTTCTCTGAAATAAGTGAAATTTCTGCAATTTTGCCCTAAAATAAGGAAAATTTCTGCAATTTTTCCCAATAATAAGGAAAATTTCTGCAATTTTGCCCCAAAATAAGGGGAATTTCTCCCTTTTTGCCCCAAAATGAAGGAAATTTCAGTCTATTTACCTGAAAATCAGTGAAATTTCTGCAATTTTGCACCAAATAAGGTAAATTTCTTCAATTTTGCCCCAAAATAAGGTAAATCCTTGTAATTTTGCCCCAAAATAAAGGAAATTTCTTGAATTTTGCCCCAAAAGAAGGGGAATTTCTGATTTTTGCCCCAAAATAAGGGAAATTTCTGCAATTTTGCCCCAATGTAAAGGAAATTTCTGCAATTTTGCCCCAAAATAACGAGAATTTCTGAATGTTTGCTCCCAAAAAAAAAAGATCTTCTGTCTTTTTGCCCCAAAATAAGGAAAATTTCTGCCTTTTTGCCCGAAAATTATGAGAATTTCTGCAATTTTGCTTCAAAATACGGGGAATTTCTGCTTTTTATCCCGAAAGTAAGTGGAATGCATACCTTTTTGCCATAAAAGGTAAATTTCTTCATTTTTGCTCCAAAATAAGGGGAATTTCTGCCTTTTTGCCTATAAATAAATAGAATTTCTGTCTTTTTCCCCCAAAACAAAGGGAATTTCTGTCTTTTTTTGCCCCAAAATAAGGGGAATTTCTGAATTATTACCCTGAAATAAGTGAAATTTCTCCAATTTTGCCCCAAAATAAGGGAAATTTCTGCCTCTTTGCCACCAAATAAGGGGAATTTCAGCCTTTTTACCTCAAAATAAGGGGAATTTCTGTATTTTTGCGACAAAATATTAGGAATTTCTGACTTTTTGCCCCAAAATAAAGAAAATTTGTTTCTTTTTTCCCTGAAATAAGTGAAATTTCTGCAATTTTGCCCCAAAATAAGTGAAATTTCTACAATTTTTTCCCCAAAATAAGGGAAATTTCTGGAATTTTGCCACAAAATAAGTGGAACTTCTAAGTTTTGCCCCAAAATAAGGAGAATTTCTGTCTTTTTGCCTCCAAATAAGTGAAATTTCTGCAATTTTGCCTTAAAATAAGGGAAATTTCTGCTTTTTTGCCCCCAAATAAGGGGAATTTCAGCCTTTTTACCTCAAAATAAGGGGAATTTCTGCAATTTTGCTCCAAAATACGGGGAATTTCTGCCTTTTTGCCTGAAAATAATGGGAATGCATACATTTTTGCCATTAAAAGGGACATTTTTTCATTTTTGCTCCAAAATAAAGGGAATTTCTGCCTTTTTGCCTCTAAATAAGTGGAATTTCTGTCTTTTTCCCCCAAAACAAAGAGAATTTCTGTCTTTTTTGCCCCAAAATAAGGGGAATTTCTGACTTATTACCCTGAAGTAAGTGAAATTTCTGCAATTTTGCCCCAAAATAAGGGAAATTACTGCAATTTTGCCCCAATGTAAAGGAAATTTCTGCAATTTTGCCCCAAAATAAGGGGAATTTCTGAATGTTTACTCCTGAAAAAAGGAGATCTTCTGTCTTTTTGCCCCAAAATAATGAGAATTTCTGCTTTTTTGCCCGAAAATTATGAGAATTTCTGCAATTTTGCTTCAAAATATGGGGAATTTCGTCTTTTTATCCCAAAATAAGGGGAATGCATACCTTTTTGCCATAAAAAGGTAAATTTCTTCATTTTTGCTCCAAAATAAGGGGAATTTCTGCCTTTTTGCCTCTAAATAAGTGGAATTTCTGTCTTTTTCCCCTAAAACAAAAGGAATTTCTGTCATTTTTGCCCCAAAATAAGGGAAATTTCTGAATTATTACCCTGAAATAAGTGAAATTTCTCCAATTTTGCCCCAAAATAATGGAAATTTCTGCCTCTTTGCCCCCAAATAAGGGGAATTTAAGCCTTTTTACCTCAAAATAAGGGCAATTTCTGCATTTTTGCCACAAAATATTAGGAATTTCTGACTTTTTGCCCCAAAATAAGGAAAATTTGTTCCTTTTTTCCCTGAAATAAGTGAAGTTTCTGCAATTTTGCCCCAAAATAAGTGAAATTTCTGCAATTTTGCTCCAAAATAAGGGAAATTTCTGGAATTTTGCCCCAAAATACGTGTAATTTCTAAGTTTTGCCCCAAAATAAGCAGAATTTCTGTCTTTTTGCCTCTAAATAAGTGAAATTTCTGCAATTTTGCCTTACAATAAGGGAAATTTCTGCCTTTTTGCCCCCAAATAAGGGGAATTTCAGCCTTTTTACCTCAAAATAAGGGGAATTTCTGCATTTTTGCCAGAAAATATTAGGAATTTCTGCCTTTTTGCCCCAAAATAAAGAAAATTTCTTCTTTTTTTCCCTGAAATAAGTGAAATTTCTGCAATTTTGCCCCAAAATAAGTGAAATTTCTGCAATTTTGCCCCAAAATAAGTGAAATTTCTACAATTTTTTCCCCAAAATAAGGGAAATTTCTGGAATTTTGCCACAAAATAAGTGGAACTTCTAAGTTTTGCCCCAAAATAAGGAGAATTTCTGTCTTTTTGCCTCCAAATAAGTGAAATTTCTGCAATTTTGCCTTAAAATAAGGGAAATTTCTGCTTTTTTGCCCCCAAATAAGGGGAATTTCAGCCTTTTTACCTCAAAATAAGGGGAATTTCTGCAATTTTGCTCCAAAATACGGGGAATTTCTGCCTTTTTGCCTGAAAATAATGGGAATGCATACATTTTTGCCATTAAAAGGGACATTTTTTCATTTTTGCTCCAAAATAAAGGGAATTTCTGCCTTTTTGCCTCTAAATAAGTGGAATTTCTGTCTTTTTCCCCCAAAACAAAGAGAATTTCTGTCTTTTTTGCCCCAAAATAAGGGGAATTTCTGACTTATTACCCTGAAGTAAGTGAAATTTCTGCAATTTTGCCCCAAAATAAGGGAAATTACTGCAATTTTGCCCCAATGTAAAGGAAATTTCTGCAATTTTGCCCCAAAATAAGGGGAATTTCTGAATGTTTACTCCTGAAAAAAGGAGATCTTCTGTCTTTTTGCCCCAAAATAATGAGAATTTCTGCTTTTTTGCCCGAAAATTATGAGAATTTCTGCAATTTTGCTTCAAAATATGGGGAATTTCGTCTTTTTATCCCAAAATAAGGGGAATGCATACCTTTTTGCCATAAAAAGGTAAATTTCTTCATTTTTGCTCCAAAATAAGGGGAATTTCTGCCTTTTTGCCTCTAAATAAGTGGAATTTCTGTCTTTTTCCCCTAAAACAAAAGGAATTTCTGTCATTTTTGCCCCAAAATAAGGGAAATTTCTGAATTATTACCCTGAAATAAGTGAAATTTCTCCAATTTTGCCCCAAAATAATGGAAATTTCTGCCTCTTTGCCCCCAAATAAGGGGAATTTAAGCCTTTTTACCTCAAAATAAGGGCAATTTCTGCATTTTTGCCACAAAATATTAGGAATTTCTGACTTTTTGCCCCAAAATAAGGAAAATTTGTTCCTTTTTTCCCTGAAATAAGTGAAGTTTCTGCAATTTTGCCCCAAAATAAGTGAAATTTCTGCAATTTTGCTCCAAAATAAGGGAAATTTCTGGAATTTTGCCCCAAAATACGTGTAATTTCTAAGTTTTGCCCCAAAATAAGCAGAATTTCTGTCTTTTTGCCTCTAAATAAGTGAAATTTCTGCAATTTTGCCTTACAATAAGGGAAATTTCTGCCTTTTTGCCCCCAAATAAGGGGAATTTCAGCCTTTTTACCTCAAAATAAGGGGAATTTCTGCATTTTTGCCAGAAAATATTAGGAATTTCTGCCTTTTTGCCCCAAAATAAAGAAAATTTCTTCTTTTTTTCCCTGAAATAAGTGAAATTTCTGCAATTTTGCCCCAAAATAAGTGAAATTTCTGCAAGTTTGCCCCAAAATAAGGGAAATTTCTGGAATTTTGCCCCAAAATAAGTGGAATTTCTGAGTTTTGCCCCAAAATAAGGAGAATTTCTGTCTTTTTGCCGCAACATATAGGGAATTTCTGTCTTTCTGCACCACAACTAGGGGAATTTGTGCAATTATGCTCCAAAATACGGGGAATTTCTGCCTTTTTGCCCGAAAATAAGGGGAATGCATAACTTTTTGCCAAAAAAAGGGAAATTTCTTCATTTTTGCTCCAAAATAAGGGAAATTTCTGCATTTTTGCCTTTAAATAAGTGGAATTTCTGTCTTTTTCCCTCAAAACAAAGGGAATTTCTGTCTTTTTTGCCTCAAAAAAAGAGGAATTTCTGACTTATTACACTGAAATAAGTGAAATTTCTGCAATTTTGCCCCAAAATAAGGGGAATTTCTGATTTTTGCCCCAAAATAAAGGGAATTTCTGCATTTTGCCCCAAAATTAGGGGAATTTCTGCAATTTTGCTCCAAAATACGGGGAATTTCTGTCTTTTTGCCTGAAAATAATGGGAATGCATACCTTTTTGCCATTAAAAGGGAAATTTCTTCATTTTTGCTCCAAAATAAAGGGAATTTCTGCCTTTTTGCCTCTAAATAAGTGGAATTTCTGTATTTTTCGCCCAAAACAAAGAGAATTTCTGTCTTTTTTGCCCCAAAATAAGGGGAATTTCTGACTTATTACCCTGAAGTAAGTGAAATTTCTGCAATTTTGCCCCAAAATAAGGGAAATTTCTGCAATTTTGCCCCAATGTAAAAAAAATTTCTGCAATTTTGCCCAAAAATAAGGGGAATTTCTGCATTTTTGCCACAAAATATTAGGAATTTCTGACTTTTTGCCCCAAAATAAGAAAAATTTGTTCCTTTTTTCCCTGAAATAAGTGAAGTTTCTGCAATTTTGCCCCAAAATAAGGGAAATTTCTGGAATTTTGCCCCAAAATACGTGGAATTTCTAAGTTTTGCCCCAAAAATAAGCAGAATGTCTGTCTTTTTGCCTCTAAATAAGTGAAATTTCTGCAATTTTGCCTTAAAATAAGGGAAATTTCTGCCTTCTTGCCCCCAAATAAGGGGAATTTCAGCCTTTTTACCTCAAAATAAGGGGAATTTCTGCATTTTTGCCAGAAAATATTAGGAATTTCTGCCTTTTTGCCCCAAAATAAAGAAAATTTCTTCTTTTTTTCCCTGAAATAAGTGAAATTTCTGCAATTTTGCCCCACAATAAGTGAAATTTCTCCAATTTTGCCCCAAAATAAGGGAAATTTCTGGAATTTTGCCCCAAAATAAGTGGAATTTCTGAGTTTTGCCCCAAAATAAGGAGAATTTCTGTCTTTTTGCCGCAACATATAGGGAATTTCTGTCTTTCTGCACCACAACTAGGGGAATTTCTGCAATTATGCTCCAAAATACAAGGAATTTCTGCCTTTTTGCCCGATAATAAGGGGAATGCATAACTTTTTGCCATAAAAAAGGGAAATTTCTTCATTTTTGCTCCAAAATAAGGGAAATTTCTGCATTTTTGCCTTTAAATAAGTGGAATTTCTGTCTTTTTCCCTCAAAACAAAGGGAATTTCTGTCTTTTTTGCCTCAAAAAAGAGGAATTTCTGACTTATTACACTGAAATAAGTGAAATTTCTGCAATTTTGCCCCAAAATAAGGGGAATTTCTGATTTTTGCCCCAAAATAAAGGGAATTTCTGCATTTTGCCCCAAAATTAGGGGAATTTCTGCAATTTTGCTCCAAAATACGGGGAATTTCTGTCTTTTTCCCTGAAAATAATGGGAATGCATACCTTTTTGCCATTAAAAGGGACATTTCTTCATTTTTGCTCCAAAATAAAGGGAATTTCTGCCTTTTTGCCTCTAAATAAGTGGAATTTCTGTCTTTTTCCCCCAAAACAAAGAGAATTTCTGTCTTTTTTGCCCCAAAATAAGGGGAATTTCTGACTTATTACCCTGAAGTAAGTGAAATTTCTGCAATTTTGCCCCAAAATAAGGGAAATTTCTGCAATTTTGTCCCAATGTAAAGGAAATTTCTGCAATTTTGCCCCAAAATAAGGGGAATTTCTGAATGTTTGCTCCCGAAAAAAGGAGATCTTCTGTCTTTTTGCCCCAAAATATGGAGAATTTCTGCCTTTTTGCCCGAAAATTATGAGAATTTCTGCAATTTTGCTTCAAAATACGGGGAATTTCTGCTTTTTATCCCAAAAGTAAGGGGAATGCATATCTTTTTGCCAAAAAAAGGTAAATTTCTTCATTTTTTCTTCAAAATAAGGGGAATTTCTGCATTTTTGCCTCTAAATAAGTGGAATTTCTGTCTTTTTCCTCCAAAACAAAAGGAATTTCTGTCTTTTTTGCCCCAAAATAAGGAGAATTTCTGAATTATTACCCTAAAATAAGTGAAATTTCTCCAATTTTGCAGCAAAATAATGGAAATTTCTGCCTCTTTGCCCCCAAATAAGGGGAATTTCAGCCTTTTTACCTCAAAATAAGGGGAATTTCTGCATTTTTGCCACAAAATATTAGGAATTTCTGACTTTTTGCCCCAAAATAAGGAAAATTTGTGCATTTTTTCCCTGAAATAAGTGAAATTTCTGCAATTTTGCCCCAAAATAAGTGAAATTTCTGCAATGTTGCCCCAAATTAAGGGAAATTTCTGGAATTTTGCCCCAAAATAAGTGGAATTTCTAAGTTTTGCCCCAAAATAAGGAGAATTTCTGTATTTTTGCCTCTAAATAAGTGAAATTTCTGCAATTTTGCCCCAAAAGAAGGGAAATTTCTGCCTTTTTGCCCCAAATTAAAAGGAATTTCAGCCTTTTTACCTAAAAATAAGGGGAATTTCTGCATTTTTGCCAGAAAATATTAGGAATTTCTGCCTTTTTGCCCCAAAATAAAGAAAATTTCTGCCTTTTTTCCCTGGAATAAGTGAAATTTCTGCAATTTTGCCCCAAAATAAGTGAAATTTCTGCAATTTTGCCCCAAAATAAGGGAAAATTCTGGAATTTTGCCCCAAAATAAGTGGAATTTCTGAGTTTTGCCCCAAAATAAGGAGAATTTCTGTCTTTTTGCCCCAACATATAGGGAATTTCTGTCTTTCTGCACAACAACTAGGGGAATTTGTGCAATTATGCTCCAAAATACGGGAACTTTCTGCCTTTTTGCCCGAAAATAAGGGGAATGCATAACTTTTTGCCATAAAAAAGGGAAATTTCTTCATTTTTGCTCCAAAATAAGGGAAATTTCTGCATTTTTGCCTCTAAATAAGTGGAATTTCTGTCTTTTTCCCTCAAAACAAAGGGAATTTCTGTCTTTTTTGCCTCAAAAAAGAGGAATTTCTGACTTATTACACTGAAATAAGTGAAATTTCTGCAATTTTGCCCCAAAATAAGGGGAATTTCTGATTTTTGCCCCAAAATAAAGGGAATTTCTGCATTTTGCCCCAAAATTAGGGGAATTTCTGCAATTTTGCTCCAAAATACGGGGAATTTCTGCCTTTTTGCCTGAAAATAATGGGAATGCATACCTTTTTGCCATTAAAAGGGACATTTCTTCATTTTTGCTCCAAAATAAAGGGAATTTCTGCTTTTTGCCTCTAAATAAGTGGAATTTCTGTCTTTTTCCCCCAAAACAAAGAGAATTTCTGTCTTTTTTGCCCCAAAATAAGGGGAATTTCTGACTTATTACCCTGAAGTAAGTGAAATTTCTGCAATTTTGCCCCAAAATAAGGGAAATTTCTGCAATTTTGCCCCAATGTAAAGGAAATTTCTGCAATTTTGCCCCAAAATAAGGGGAATTTCTGAATGTTTGCTCCCGAAAATAGGAGATCTTCTGTCTTTTTGCCCCAAAATAAGGAGAATTTCTGCCTTTTTGCCCGAAAATTATGAGAATTTCTGCAATTTTGCTTCAAAATACGGGGAATTTCTGCTTTTTATCCCAAAATAAGGGGAATGCATACCTTTTTGCCATAAAAAGGTAAATTTCTTCATTTTTGCTCCAAAATAAGGGGAATTTCTGCCTTTTTGCCTCTAAATAAATGGAATTTCTGTCTTTTTCCCCCAAAACAAAGGTTATTTCTGTCTTTTTTGCCCCAAAATAAGGGGAATTTCTGAATTATTACCCTGAAATAAGTGAAATTTCTCCAATTTTGCCCCAAAATAAGGGAAATTTCTGCCTCTTTGCCCACAAATAAGGGGAATTTCAGCCTTTTTACCTCAAAATAAGGGGAATTTCTGCATTTTTGCCACAAAATATTAGGAATTTCTGACTTTTTGTCCCAAAATAAGGAAAATTTGTGCCTTTTTTCCTTGAAATAAGAGAAATTTCTGCAATTTTGCCCCAAAATAAGTGAAATTTCTGAAATTTTGCCCCAAAATAAGGGAAATTTCTGGAATTTTGCCCCAAAATAAGTGGAATTTCTAAGTTTTGCCCCAAAATAAGGAGAATTTCTGTCTTTTTGCCTGTAAATAAGTGAAATTTCTGCAATTTTGCCCCAAAATAAGGGAAATTTCTGCCTTTTTGCCCCCAAATAAGGGGAATTTCAGCCTTTTTACCTCAAAATAAGGAAAATTTCTGCATTTTTGAGAGAAAATATTAGGAATTTCTGCCTTTTTGCCCCAAAATAAGGAAAATTTCTGCCTTTTTTCCCTGAAATAAGTGAAATTTCTGCAATTTTGCCCCAAAATAAGTGAAATTTCTGCAATTTTGCCCCAAAATAAGGGAAATTTCTGGAATTTTTCCCCAAAATAAGTAGAATTTATGAGTTTTGCCCCAAAATAATGAGAATTTCTGTCTTTTTGCCCCAACATATAGGGAATTTCTGTCTTTGTGCACCACAACTAGAGGAATTTCTGCAATTATGCTCCAAAATACTGGGAATTTCTGCATTTTTGCCCGAAAATTATGAGAATTTCTGCAATTTTGCTTCAAAATACGGGGAATTTCTGCTTTTTATCCAAAAATAAGAAGAATGCATACCTTTTTGCCAAAAAAAGGTAAATTTCTTCATTTTTGCTCCAAAATAAGGGGAATTTCTGCCTTTTTGCCTCTAAATAAGTGGAATATCTGTCTTTTTCCCCAAAAACAAAAGGAATTTCTGTCTTTTTTGAACCAAAATAAGGGGAATTTCTGAATTATTACCCTGAAATAAGTGAAATTTCTCCAATTTTGCCCCAAAATAAGGGAAATTTCTGGAATTTTGCCCCAAAATAAGGGAAATTTCTGCCTTTTTGCCCCCAAATATAAGGAATTTCAGCCTTTTTACCTAAAAATAAGGGGAATTTCTGCATTTTTGCCAGAAAATATTAGGAATTTCTGCCTTTTTGCCCCAAAATGAAGAAAATTTCTGCCTTTTTTTCCCTGGAATAAGTGAAATTTCTGCAATTTTGCCCCAAAATAAGTGAAATTTCTGCAATTTTGCCCCAAAATAAGGGAAAATTCTGGAATTTTGCCCCAAAATAAGTGGAATTTCTGAGTTTTGCCCCAAAATAAGGAGAATTTCTGTCTATTTGCCCCAACATATAGGGAATTTTTGTCTTTCTGCACAACAACTAGGGAAATTTGTGCAATTATGCTCCAAAATACGGGAACTTTCTGCCTTTTTGCCCGAAAATAAGGGGAATGCATAACTTTTTGCCATAAAAAAGGGAAATTTCTTCATTTTTGCTCCAAAATAAGGGAAATTTCTGCATTTTTGCCTCTAAATAAGTGGAATTTCTGTCTTTTTCCCTCAAAACAAAGGGAATTTCTGTATTTTTTGCCTCAAAAAAGAGGAATTTCTGACTTATTACACTGAAATAAGTGAAATTTCTGCAATTTTGCCCCAAAATAAGGGGAATTTCTGATTTTTGCCCCAAAATAAAGGGAATTTCTGCATTTTGCCCCAAAATTAGGGGAATTTCTGCAATTTTGCTCCAAAATACGGGGAATTTCTGCCTTTTTGCCTGAAAATAATGGGAATGCATACCTTTTTGCCATTAAAAGGGACATTTCTTCATTTTTGCTCCAAAATAAAGGGAATTTCTGCCTTTTTGCCTCTAAATAAGTGGAATTTCTGTCTTTTTCCCCCAAAACAAAGAGAATTTCTGTCTTTTTTGCCCCAAAATAAGGGGAATTTCTGACTTATTACCCTGAAGTAAGTGAAATTTCTGCAATTTTGCCCCAAAATAAGGGAAATTTCTGCAATTTTGCCCCAATGTAAAGGAAATTTCTGCAATTTTGCCCCAAAATAAGAGGAATTTCTGAATGTTTGCTCCCGAAAAAAGGAGATCTTCTGTCTTTTTGCCCCAAAATAAGGAGAATTTCTGCCTTTTTGCCCGAAAATTATGAGAATTTCTGCAATTTTGCTTCAAAATACGGGGAATTTCTGCTTTTTATCCAAAAAGTAAGGGGAATGCATATCTTTTTGCCATAAAAATGTAAATTTCTTCATTTTTTCTTCAAAATAAGGGGAATTTCTGCCTTTTTGCCTCTAAATAAGTGGAATTTCTGTCTTTTTCCCCCAAAACAAAAGGAATTTCTGTCTTTTTTGACCCAAAATAAGGGGAATTTCTGAATTATTACCCTGAAATAAGTGAAATTTCTCCAATTTTGCCCCAAAATAATGGAAATTTCTGCCTCTTTGCCCCCAAATAAGGGGAATTTCAGCCTTTTTACCTCAAAATAAGGGGAATTTCTGCATTTTTGCCACAAAATATTAGGAATTTCTGACTTTTTGCCCCAAAATAAGGAAAATTTATGCCTTTTTTCTCTGAAATAAGTGAAATTTCTGCAATTTTGCCCGAAAATAAGTGAAATTTCTGCAATGTTGCCCCTAAATAAGGGAAATTTCTGGAATTTTGCCCCCAAATAAGTGGAATTTCTAAGTTTTGCCCCAAAATAAGGAGAATTTCTGTATTTTTGCCTCTAAATAAGTGAAATTTCTGCAATTTTGCCCCAAAATAAGGGAAATTTCTGCCTTTTTGCCCCCAAATAAAAGGAATTTCAGCCTTTTTACCTAAAAATAAGGGGAATTTCTGCATTTTTGCCAGAAAATATTAGGAATTTCTGCCTTTTTGCCCCAAAATAAAGAAAATGTCTTCTTTTTTTCCCTGAAATAAGTGAAATTTCTGCAATTTTGCCCCAAAATAAGTGAAATTTCTGCAATTTTGCCCCAAAATAAGGGAAATTTCTGGAATTTTGCCCCAAAATAAGTGGAATTTCTGAGTTTTGCCCCAAAATAAGGAGAATTTCTGTCTTTTTGCCCCAACATATAGGGAATTTCTGTCGTTCTGCACCACAACTAGGGGAATTTGTGCAATTATGCTTTAAAATACGGGGAATTTCTGCCTTTTTGCCCGAAAATAAGGGGAATGCATAACTTTTTGCCATAAAAAGGGAAATTTCTTCATTTTTGCTCCAAAATAAGGGAAATTTCTGCATTTTTGCCTCTAAATAAGTGGAATTTCTGTCTTTTTCCCTCAAAACAAAGGGAATTTCTGTCTTTTTTGCCTCAAAAAAAGAGGAATTTCTGATTTATTACACTGAAATAAGTGAAATTTCTGCAATTTTGCCCCAAAATAAGGGGAATTTCTGCATTTTTTGCCACAAAATATTAGGAATTTCTGACTTTTTGCCCCAAAATAAAGAAAATTTGTGCCTTTTTTCCCTGAAATAAGTGAAATTTCTGCAATTTTGCCCCAAAATAAGTGAAATTTCTGCAATTTTGCCCCAAAATAAGGGAAATTTCTGGAATTGTCCCCTAAAATAAGTGGAATTTCTAAGTTTTGCCCCAAAATAAGGAGAATTTCTGTTTTTTGCCTGTAAATAAGTGAAATTTCTGCAATTTTGCCCCAAAATAAGGGAAATTTCTGCAATTTTGCCCCAAAATAAGGGAAATTTCTGGAAATTTGCCCCAAAATAAGGAGAATTTCTGTCTTTTTGCCCCAACATATAGGGAATTTCTGTCGTTCTTCACCACAACTAGAGGAATTTGTGCAATTATGCTCCAAAATACGGGGAATTTCTGCCTTTTTGCCCGAAAATAAGGGGAATGCATAACTTTTTGCCGTAAAAAGGGAAATTTCTTCATTTTTGCTCCAAAATAAGGGAAATTTCTGCATTTTTGCCTCTAAATAAGTGGAATTTCTGTCTTTTTCCCTCAAAACAAAGGGAATTTCTGTCTTTTTTGCCTCAAAAAAAGAGGAATTTCTGACTTATTACACTGAAATAAGTGAAATTTCTGCAATTTTGCTTAAAAATAAGGGAAATTTCTGCCTTTTTGCCACAAATTAATGGGAATTTTTGCCTTTTTGCCCCAAAATAAGAAAAATTTTTGCTTTTTTTCTCTGAAATAAGTGAAATTTCTGCAATTTTGCCCTAAAATAAGGAAAATTTCTGCAATTTTTCCCAATAATAAGGGAAATTTCTGCAATTTTGCCCCAAAATAAGGGGAATTTCTCCCTTTTTGCCCCAAAATGAAGGAAATTTCAGCCTTTTTACCTGAAAATAAGTGAAATTTCTGCAATTTTGCCCCAAATAAGGAAAATTTCTTCCATTTTGCCTCAAAATAAGGTAAATTCCTGTAATTTTGCCCCAAAATAAAGGAAATTTCTTGAATTTTGCCCCAAAAGAAGGGGAATTTCTGATTTTTGCCCCAAAATAAGGGAAATTTCTGCAATTTTGCCCCAATGTAAAGGAAATTTCTGCACTTTTGCCCCAAAATAACGGGAATTTCTGAATGTTTGCTCCCAAAAAAAGGAGATCTTCTGTCTTTTTGCCCCAAAATAAGGAGAATTTCTGCCTTTTTGCCCGAAAATTATGAGAATTTCTGCAATTTTGCTTCAAAATACGGGGAATTTCTGCTTTTAATACCGAAAGTAAGGGGAATGCATACCTTTTTGTCATAAAAAGGTAAATTTCTACATTTTTGCTCCAAAATAAGGGGAATTTCTGCCTTTTTGCCTCTAAATAAATGGAATTTCTGTCTTTTTCCCCCAAAACAAAGGGAATTTCTGTCTTTTTTGCCCCAAAATAAGGGGAATTTCTGAATTATTACCCTGAAATAAGTGAAATTTCTCCAATTTTGCCCCAAAATAAGGGAAATTTCTGCCTCTTTGCCAACAAATAAGGGGAATTTCAGCCTTTTTACCTCAAAATAAGGGGAATTTCTGCATTTTTGCCACAAAATATTAGGAATTTCTGACTTTTTGTCCCAAAATAAGGAAAATTTGTGCCTTTTTTCCTTGAAATAAGAGAAATTTCTGCAATTTTGCCCCAAAATAAGTGAAATTTCTGCAATTTTGCCCCAAAATAAGGGAAATTTCTGGAATTTTGCCCCAAAATAAGTGGAATTTCTAAGTTTTGCCCCAAAATAAGGAGAATTTCTGTCTTTTTGCCTGTAAATAAGTGAAATTTCTGCAATTTTGCCCCAAAATAAGGGAAATTTCTGCCTTTTTGCCCCCAAATAAGGGGAATTTCAGCCTTTTTACCTCAAAATAAGGGGAATTTCTGCATTTTTGCCAGAAAATATTATGAATTTCTGCCTTTTTGCCCCAAAATAAGGAAAATTTCTGCCTTTTTTCCCTGAAATAAGTGAAATTTCTGCAATTTTGCCCCAAAATAAGTGAAATTTCTGCAATTTTGCCCTAAAATAAAGGAAATTTCTGGAATTTTTCCCCAAAATAAGTAGAATTTATGAGTTTTGCCCCAAAATAAGGAGAATTTCTGTCTTTTTGCCCCAACATATAGGGAATTTCTGTCTTTGTGCACCACAACTAGAGGAATTTCTGCAATTATGCTCCAAAATACAGGGAATTTCTGCCTTTTTGCCCGAAAATAAGGGGAATGCATAACTTTTTGCCATAAAAAAGGGAAATTTCTTCATTTTTGCTCCAAAATAAGGGAAATTTCTGCATTTTTGCCTCTAAATAAGTGGAATTTCTGTATTTTTTCCTCAAAACAAAGGGAATTTCTGTCTTTTTTGCCTCAAAAAAAAGAGGAATTTCTGACTTATTACACTGAAATAAGTGAAATTTCTGCAATTTTGCCTCAAAATAAGGGGAATTTCTGATTTTTGCCCCAAAATAAAGGGAATTACTGCAATTTTGCTCCAAAATATGGGGAATTTCTGCCTTTTTGCCTGAAAATAATGGGAATGCATACCTTTTTCCATTAAAAGGGACATTTCTTCATTTTTGCTCCAAAATAAAGGGAATTTCTGCCTTTTTGCCTCTAAATAAGTGGAATTTCTGTCTTTTTCCCCCAAAACAAAGAGAATTTCTGTCTTTTTTGCACCAAAATAAGGGGAATTTCTGAATGTTTGCTCCCGAAAAAAGAAGATCTTCTGTCTTTTTGCCCCATAATAAGGAGAATTTCTGCGTTTTTGCCCGAAAATTATGAGAATTTCTGCAATTTTGCTTCAAAATACGGGGAATTTCTGCTTTTTATCCCAAAAGTAAGGGGAATGCATATCTTTTTGCCATAAAAAGGTAAATTTCTTCATTTTTTCTTCAAAATAAGGGGAATTTCTGCCTTTTTGCCTCTAAATAAGTGGAATTTCTGTCTTTTTCCCCCAAAACAATAGGAATTTCTGTCTTTTTTGACCCAAAATAAGGGGAATTTCTGAATTGTTACCCTGAAATAAGTGAAATTTCTCCAATTTTGCCCCAAAATAATGAAAATTTCTGCCTCTTTGCCCCCAAATAAGAGGAATTTAAGCCTTTTTACCTCAAAATAAGGGGAATTTCTGCATTTTTGACACAAAATATTAGGAATTTCTGACTTTTTGCCCCAAAATAAGGAAAATTTGTGCCTTTTTTCCCTGAAATAAGTGAAATTTCTTCAATTTTGCCCGAAAATAAGTGAAATTTCTGCAATGTTGCCCCAAAATAAGGGAAATTTCTGGAATTTTGCCCCCAAATAAGTGGAATTTCTAAGTTTTGCCCCAAAATAAGGAGAATTTCTGTATTTTTGCCTCTAAATAAGTGAAATTTCTGCAATTTTGCCCCAAAATAAGGGAAATTTCTGCATTTTTGCTCCCAAATAAAAGGAATTTCTGACTTATTACACTGAAATAAGTGAAATTTCTGAAATTTTGCTTAAAAATAAGGGAAATTTCTGCCTTTTTGCCACAAATTAATGGGAATTTCTGCCTTTTTCCCCAAAATAAGAAAAATTTTTGCTTTTTTTCCCTGAAATAAGTGAAATTTCTGCAATTTTGCCCTAAAATAAGGAAAATTTCTGCAATTTTTCCCAATAATAAGGGAAATTTCTGCAATTTTGCCCCAAAATAAGTGAAATTTCTGCAATTTTGCCCTAAAATAAAGGAAATTTCTGGAATTTTTCCCCAAAATAAGTAGAATTTATGAGTTTTGCCCCAAAATAAGGAGAATTTCTGTCTTTTTGCCCCAACATATAGGGAATTTCTGTCTTTGTGCACCACAACTAGAGGAATTTCTGCAATTATGCTCCAAAATACAGGGAATTTCTGCCTTTTTGCCCGAAAATAAGGGGAATGCATAACTTTTTGCCATAAAAAAGGGAAATTTCTTCATTTTTGCTCCAAAATAAGGGAAATTTCTGCATTTTTGCCTCTAAATAAGTGGAATTTCTGTATTTTTTCCTCAAAACAAAGGGAATTTCTGTCTTTTTTGCCTCAAAAAAAAGAGGAATTTCTGACTTATTACACTGAAATAAGTGAAATTTCTGCAATTTTGCCTCAAAATAAGGGGAATTTCTGATTTTTGCCCCAAAATAAAGGGAATTTCTGCAATTTTGCTCCAAAATATGGGGAATTTCTGCCTTTTTGCCTGAAAATAATGGGAATGCATACCTTTTTCCATTAAAAGGGACATTTCTTCATTTTTGCTCCAAAATAAAGGGAATTTCTGCCTTTTTGCCTCTAAATAAGTGGAATTTCTGTCTTTTTCCCCCAAAACAAAGAGAATTTCTGTCTTTTTTGCACCAAAATAAGGGGAATTTCTGAATGTTTGCTCCCGAAAAAAGAAGATCTTCTGTCTTTTTGCCCCATAATAAGGAGAATTTCTGCGTTTTTGCCCGAAAATTATGAGAATTTCTGCAATTTTGCTTCAAAATACGGGGAATTTCTGCTTTTTATCCCAAAAGTAAGGGGAATGCATATCTTTTTGCCATAAAAAGGTAAATTTCTTCATTTTTTCTTCAAAATAAGGGGAATTTCTGCCTTTTTGCCTCTAAATAAGTGGAATTTCTGTCTTTTTCCCCCAAAACAATAGGAATTTCTGTCTTTTTTGACCCAAAATAAGGGGAATTTCTGAATTGTTACCCTGAAATAAGTGAAATTTCTCCAATTTTGCCCCAAAATAATGAAAATTTCTGCCTCTTTGCCCCCAAATAAGAGGAATTTAAGCCTTTTTACCTCAAAATAAGGGGAATTTCTGCATTTTTGACACAAAATATTAGGAATTTCTGACTTTTTGCCCCAAAATAAGGAAAATTTGTGCCTTTTTTCCCTGAAATAAGTGAAATTTCTTCAATTTTGCCCGAAAATAAGTGAAATTTCTGCAATGTTGCCCCAAAATAAGGGAAATTTCTGGAATTTTGCCCCCAAATAAGTGGAATTTCTAAGTTTTGCCCCAAAATAAGGAGAATTTCTGTATTTTTGCCTCTAAATAAGTGAAATTTCTGCAATTTTGCCCCAAAATAAGGGAAATTTCTGCATTTTTGCTCCCAAATAAAAGGAATTTCTGACTTATTACACTGAAATAAGTGAAATTTCTGAAATTTTGCTTAAAAATAAGGGAAATTTCTGCCTTTTTGCCACAAATTAATGGGAATTTCTGCCTTTTTCCCCAAAATAAGAAAAATTTTTGCTTTTTTTCCCTGAAATAAGTGAAATTTCTGCAATTTTGCCCTAAAATAAGGAAAATTTCTGCAATTTTTCCCAATAATAAGGGAAATTTCTGCAATTTTGCCCCAAAATAAGGGGAATTTCTCCCTTTTTGCCCCAAAATGAAGGAAATTTCAGCCTTTTTACCTGAAAATAAGTGAAATTTCTGCAATTTTGACCCAAAATAAGGGAAATTTCTGGAATTTTGCCCCAAAATAAGGGAAATTTCTGAGTTTTGTTCCAAAATAAGGAGAATTTCTGTCTTTTTGCCCTAACATATAGGGAATTTCTGACTTTTTGCCCCAGAATTAGGGGAATTTCTGCAATTTTGCTCCAAAATAGGGGGAATTTCTGCATTTTGCCTGAAAATAGAGGAAATGCATAAGTTTTTGCCATAAAAGAGGAAAATTTCTTCATTTTTGCTCCAAAATAAGAAGAATTTCGGCTTTTTTGACTCTAAATAAGTTGAATTTCTGTCTTTTTCCCCCAAAACAAAGGGAATTTCTGTATTTTTTGCCCCAAAATAAGGGGAATTTCTGACTAATTACCCTGAAATAAGTGAAATTTCTGCAATTTTGCCCCAAAATAAGGGAAATTTCTGCCTTTTTGCCCTGAGATATGTGAAATTTCTGCAATTTTACCCCAAAGTAAAGTGAATTTCTGCCTTTTTGCCCCAAAATAATGGGAATTTCTGCCTTTTTGTCCCTAAATGAGAAAAATTTTTGCTTTTTTTCTCTGAAATAAGTGAAATTTCTGCAATTTTACCCTAAAATAAGGGAAATTTCTGCAATCTTTTCCCATAATAAGGGAAATTTCTGCAATTTTGCCCCAAAATAAGAGGAATTTCTCCCCTTTTTACCAAAATAAAGGAAATTTCAGCCTTTTTACCTGAAAATTAGTGAAATTTCTGCAATTTTACCCCAAATAATGGAAATTTCTGCAATTTTGCCCCAAAATAAGGTAAATTCCTGCAATTTTGCCCTAAAATAAAGGAAATTTCTGGAATTTTGTCCCATAATAAGGGGATTATCTGATTTTTGACCCAAAATAAAGGGAATTTCTGCCTTTTGCCCCAAAATACGGGGAATTTCTGCCTTTTTGCCCGAAAATAATGGGAATGCATACCTTTTTGCCATAAGAAGGGAAATTTCTTCATTTTTGCTCCAAAATAACGGGAATTTCTGCATTTTTACCTCTAAATAAGTGGAATTTCTGTTTTTTCCCTCAAAACAAAGGGAATTTCTGTTTTTTTGCCCCAAAATAAGGGGAATTTCTGACTTATTACCCTGAAATAAGTGAAATTTCTTCAATGTTGCCCCAAAATATGGGAAATATCTACATTTTTGCCCTGAAATATGTGAAATTTCTGCAATTTTACCCCAAAATAAGGTGAATTTCTGCCTTTTTGCCCCAAAATAAGAAAAAAAAATTTTTTTCTGAAGTAAGTGAAATTTCTGCAATTTTGCCCTAAAATAAGGGAAATTTCTGCAATTTTTCCCCATAATAAGGGAAATTTCTCAATTTTGCCCCAAAATAAGGGGATTTTCTCTCTTTTTGCCCCAAAATAAAGAAAATTTCAGACTTTTTACCTGAAAATAAGTGAAATTTCTGCAATGTTGCCCCAAAATAAGGGAAATTTCTGGAATTTTGCCCCCAAATAAGTGGAATTTCTAAGTTTTGCCCCAAAATAAGGAGAATTTCTGTATTTTTGCCTCTAAATAAGTGAAATTTCTGCAATTTTGCCCCAAAATAAGGGAAATTTCTGCATTTTTGCTCCCAAATAAAAGGAATTTCTGACTTATTACACTGAAATAAGTGAAATTTCTGAAATTTTGCTTAAAAATAAGGGAAATTTCTGCCTTTTTGCCACAAATTAATGGGAATTTCTGCCTTTTTCCCCAAAATAAGAAAAATTTTTGCTTTTTTTCCCTGAAATAAGTGAAATTTCTGCAATTTTGCCCTAAAATAAGGAAAATTTCTGCAATTTTTCCCAATAATAAGGGAAATTTCTGCAATTTTGCCCCAAAATAAGGGGAATTTCTCCCTTTTTGCCCCAAAATGAAGGAAATTTCAGCCTTTTTACCTGAAAATAAGTGAAATTTCTGCAATTTTGTCCCAAATAAGGAAAATTTCTTCAATTTTGCCTCAAAATATGGTAAATTCCTGTAATTTTGCCCCAAAATAAAAAAATTTCTTGAATTTTGCCCCAAAAGAAGGGGAATTTCTGATTTTTGCCCCAAAATAAGGGAAATTTCTGCAATTTTGCCCCAATGTAAAGGAAATTTCTGCAATTTTGCCCCAAAATAACGGAAATTTCTGAATGTTTGCTCCCAAAAAATGGAGATCTTCTGACTTTTTCCCCAAAATAAGGAGAATTTGCCTTTTTGCCCTAAAATTATGAGAATTTCTGCAATTTTGCTTCAAAATACAGGGAATTTCTGCTTTTAATCCCGAAAGTAAGGGGAATGCATACCTTTTTGTCATAAAGAGGTAAATTTCTACATTTTTGCTCCATAAGAGGGGAATTTCTGCCTTTTTGCCTCTAAATAAATGGAATTTCTGTTTTTTTCCCCCAAAAAAAGGGAATTTCTGTCTTTTTTGCCCCAAAATAAGGGGAATTTCTGAATTATTACCCTGAAATAAGTGAAATTTCTCCAATTTTGCCACAAAATAAGGGAAATTTCTGCCTCTTTGCCCCCAAATAAGGGGAATTTCAGCCTTTTTACCTCAAAATAAGGGGAATTTCTGCATTTTTGCCACAAAATATTAGGAATTTCTGACTTTTTGCCCCAAAATAAGGAAAATTTGTGCCTTTTTTTCCTGAAATAAGTGAAATTTCTGAAATTTTGCCCCAAAATAAGTGAAATTTCTGCAATTTTGCCCAAAAATAAGGGAAATTTCTGGAATTTTGCCCCAAAATAAGTGGAATTTCTAAGTTTTGCCCCAAAATAAGGAGAATTTCTGTCTTTTTGCCTCTAAATAAGTGAAATTTCTGCAATTTTGCCCCAAAATAAGGGAATTTTCTGCCTTTTTGCCCCCAAATAAGGGGAATTTCAGCCTTTTTACCTCAAAATAAGGGGAATTTCTGCATTTTTGCCAGAAAATATTAGGAATTTCTGCCTTTTTGCCCCAAAATAAGGAAAATTTCTGCCTTTTTTTCCTGAAATAAGTGAAATTTCTGCAATTTTGCCCCAAAATAAGTGAAATTTCTGCAATTTTGCCCCAAAATAAGGGAAATTTCTGGAATTTTTCCCCAAAATAAGTAGAATTTATGAGTTTTGCCCCAAAATAAGGAGAATTTCTGTCTTTTTGCCCCAACATATAGGGAATTTCTGTCTTTGTGCACCACAACTAGAGGAATTTCTGCAATTATGCTCCAAAATACGGGGAATTTCTGCATTTTTGCCCAAAAATAATGGGAATGCATAACATTTTGCCATAGAAAAGGGAAATTTCTTCATTTTTGCTCCTAAATAAGGGAAATTTCTGCATTTTTGCCTCTAAGTAAATGGAATTTTTGTCTTTTTCCCTCAAAAGAAAGGGAATTTCTGTCTTTTTTGCCTTAAAATAAGGGGAATTTCTGACTTATTACACTGAAATAAGTGAAATTTCTGCAATTTTGCTCTAAAATAAGGGAAATTTCAGACTTTTTACCCTGAAATATGTGAAATTACTGCAATTTTGCCCCAAAATAAGTGAAATTTCTGCAATTTTTCCCCAAAATAAGGGGAATTTCTGATTTTTGCCCGAAAATAAATTTCTGCATTTTGCCCCAAAATTAGGGGAATTTCTGCAATTTTGCTCAAAAATACGGGGAATTTCTGCCTTTTTGCCTGAAAATAATGGGAATGCATAGCTTTTTGCCATAAAAAAAGGAAATTTCTTCATTTTTCCTCCAAAATAAAGGGAATTTCTGCCTTTTTGCCTTTAATAAGTGGAATTTCTGTCTTTTTCCCCCAAAACAAAGAGAATTTCTGTCTTTTTTGCGCCAAAATAAGGGGAATTTCTGACTTATTACCCTGAAGTAAGTGAAATTTCTGCAATTTTGCCCCTAAATAAGGGAAATTTCTGCAATTTTGCCCCAATGTAAAGGAAATTTCTGCAATTTTGCCCCAAAATAAGGGGAATTTCTGATTTTTGCCCCAAAATAAAGGGAATTTCTGCGTTTTGCCCCAAAATTAGGGGAATTTCTGCAATTTTGCTCCAAAATACGGGGAATTTCTGCCTTTTTGCCTGAAAATAATGGGAATGCATACCTTTTTGCCATTAAAAGGGACATTTCTTCTTTTTGCTCCAAAATAAAGGGAATTTCTGCCTTTTTGCCTCTAAATAAGTGGAATTTCTGTCTTTTTCCCCCAAAACAAAGAGAATTTCTGTCTTTTTTGCCCCAAAATAAGGGGAATTTCTGACTTATTACCCTGAAGTAAGTGAAATTTCTGCAATTTTCCCTCAAAATAAGGGAAATTTCTGCAATTTTGCCCCAATGTAAAGGAAATTTCTGCAATTTTGCCCCAAAATAAGGGGAATTTCTGAATGTTTGCTCCCGAAAAAAGGAGATCTTCTGTCTTTATGCCCCAAAATAAGGAGAATTTCTGCCTTTTTGCCTGAAAATTATGAGAATTTCTGCAATTTTGCTTCAAAATACGGGGAATTTCTGCTTTTTATCCCAAAAGTAAGGGGAATGCATAACTTTTTGCCATAAAAAGGTAAATTTCTTCATTTTTGCTTCAAAATAAGGGGAATTTCTGCATTTTTGCCTCTAAATAAGTGGAATTTCTGTCCTTTTCCCCCAAAACAAAGGGAATTTCTGTCTTTTTTGCCCCAAAATAAGGGGAATTTCTGAATTATTACCCTGAAATAAGTGAAATTTCTCCAATTTTGCCCCAAAATATTGGAAATTTCTGCCTCTTTGCCCCCAAATAAGAAGAATTTCAGACTTTTTACCTCAAAATAAGGGGAATTTCTGCATTTTTGCCACAAAATATTAGGAATTTCTGACTTTTTGCCCCAAAATAAGGAAAATTTGTGCCTTTTTTCCCTGAAATAAGTGAAATTTCTGCAATTTTGCCCCAAAATAAGTGAAATTTCTGTAATGTTGCCCCGAAATAAGGGAAATTTCTGGAATATTGCCCCAAAATAAGTGGAATTTCTAAGTTTTGCCCCAAAATAAGGAGAATTTCTGTATTTTTGCCTCTAAATAAGTGAAATTTCTGCAATTTTGCCACAAAATAAGGGAAATTTCTGCCTTTTTGCCCCCAAATAAGGGGAATTTCAGCATTTTTACTTCAAAATAAGGAGAATTTCTGCATTTTTGCCAGAGAATATTAGGAATATCTTCCTTTTTGCCCCAAAATAAAGAAAATTTCTGCCTTTTTTCCGTGAAATAAGTGAAATTTCTACAATTTTGCCCTAAAATAAGTGAAATTTCTGCAATTTTGCCCCAAAATAAGGGAAATTTCTGGAATTTTGCCCTTAATTAGTGGAATTTCTGAGTTTTGCCCCAAAACAAGGAGAATTTCTGTCTTTTTGCCCCAACATATAGGGAATTTCTGTCTTTATGCACCACAACTAGCAGAATTTCTGCAATTATGCTCCAAAATACGGGGAATTTCTGCCTTTTTGCCCGAAAATAAGGGGAATGCATAACTTTTTGCCATAAAAAAGGTAAATTTCTTCATTTTTGCTCCAAAATAAGGGAAATTTCTGCATTTTTGCCTCTAAATAAGTGGAATTTCTGTCTTTTTCCCTCAAAAGAAAGGGAATTTCTGTCTTTTTTGCCTTAAAATAAGGGGAATTTCTGACTTATTACACTGAAATAAGTGAAATTTCTGCAATTTTGCTCTAAAATAAGGGAAATTTCAGACTTTTTACCCTGAAATATGTGAAATTACTGCAATTTTGCCCCAAAATAAGTGAAATTTCTGCAATTTTTCCCCAAAATAAGGGGAATTTCTGATTTTTGCCCGAAAATAAATTTCTGCATTTTGCCCCTAAATTAGGGGAATTTCTGCAATTTTGCTCAAAAATACGGGGAATTTCTGCCTTTTTGCCTGAAAATAATGGGAATGCATAGCTTTTTGCCATAAAAAAAGGAAATTTCTTCATTTTTCCTCCAAAATAAAGGGAATTTCTGCCTTTTTGCCTTTAATAAGTGGAATTTCTGTCTTTTTCCCCCAAAACAAAGAGAATTTCTGTCTTTTTTGCGCCAAAATAAGGGGAATTTCTGACTTATTACCCTGAAGTAAGTGAAATTTCTGCAATTTTGCCCCTAAATAAGGGAAATTTCTGCAATTTTGCCCCAATGTAAAGGAAATTTCTGCAATTTTGCCCCAAAATAAGGGGAATTTCTGATTTTTGCCCCAAAATAAAGGGAATTTCTGCGTTTTGCCCCAAAATTAGGGGAATTTCTGCAATTTTGCTCCAAAATACGGGGAATTTCTGCCTTTTTGCCTGAAAATAATGGGAATGCATACCTTTTGCCATTAAAAGGGACATTTCTTCTTTTTGCTCCAAAATAAAGGGAATTTCTGCCTTTTTGCCTCTAAATAAGTGGAATTTCTGTCTTTTTCCCCCAAAACAAAGAGAATTTCTGTCTTTTTTGCCCCAAAATAAGGGGAATTTCTGACTTATTACCCTGAAGTAAGTGAAATTTCTGCAATTTTGCCCCAAAATAAGGGAAATTTCTGCAATTTTGCCCCAATGTAAAGGAAATTTCTGCAATTTTGCCCCAAAATAAGGGGAATTTCTGAATGTTTGCTCCCGAAAAAAGGAGATCTTCTGTCTTTTTGCCCCAAAATAAGGAGAATTTCTGCCTTTTTGCCTGAAAATTATGAGAATTTCTGCAATTTTGCTTCAAAATACGGGGAATTTCTGCTTTTTATCCCAAAAGTAAGGGGAATGCATAACTTTTTGCCATAAAAAGGTAAATTTCTTCATTTTTGCTTCAAAATAAGGGGAATTTCTGCCTTTTTGCCTCTAAATAAGTGGAATTTCTGTCCTTTTCCCCCAAAACAAACGGAATTTCTGTCTTTTTTGCCCCAAAATAAGGGGAATTTCTGAATTATTACCCTGAAATAAGTGAAATTTCTCCAATTTTGCCCCAAAATATTGGAAATTTCTGCCTCTTTGCCCCCAAATAAGAAGAATTTCAGCCTTTTTACCTCAAAATAAGGGGAATTTCTGCATTTTTGCCACAAAATATTAGGAATTTCTGACTTTTTGCCCCAAAATAAGGAAAATTTGTGCCTTTTTTCCCTAAAATAAGTGAAATTTCTGCAATTTTGCCCCAAAATAAGTGAAATTTCTGTAATGTTGCCCCGAAATAAGGGAAATTTCTGGAATATTGCCCCAAAATAAGTGGAATTTCTAAGTTTTGCCCCAAAATAAGGAGAATTTCTGTATTTTTGCCTCTAAATAAGTGAAATTTCTGCAATTTTGCCACAAAATAAGGGAAATTTCTGCCTTTTTGCCCCCAAATAAGGGGAATTTCAGCATTTTTACTTCAAAATAAGGAGAATTTCTGCATTTTTGCCAGAGAATATTAGGAATATCTTCCTTTTTGCCCCAAAATAAAGAAAATTTCTGCCTTTTTTCCGTGAAATAAGTGAAATTTCTACAATTTTGCCCTAAAATAAGTGAAATTTCTGCAATTTTGCCCCAAAATAAGGGAAATTTCTGGAATTTTGCCCTTAATTAGTGGAATTTCTGAGTTTTGCCCCAAAACAAGGAGAATTTCTGTCTTTTTGCCCCAACATATAGGGAATTTCTGTCTTTATGCACCACAACTAGCAGAATTTCTGCAATTATGCTCCAAAATACGGGGAATTTCTGCCTTTTTGCCCGAAAATAAGGGGAATGCATAACTTTTTGCCATAAAAAAGGTAAATTTCTTCATTTTTGCTCCAAAATAAGGGAAATTTCTGCATTTTTGCCTCTAAATAAGTGGAATTTCTGTCTTTTTCCCTCAAAAGAAAGGGAATTTCTGTCTTTTTTGCCTTAAAATAAGGGGAATTTCTGACTTATTACACTGAAATAAGTGAAATTTCTGCAATTTTGCCCAAAAATAAGGGAAATTTCTGCCTTTTTGCCACAAATTAATGGGAATTTCTGCCTTTTTGCCCCAAAATAAGAAAAATTTTTGCTTTTTTCTCTGACATAAGTGAAATTTCTGCAATTTTGCCCTAAAATAAGGAAAATTTCTGCAATTTTTCCCAATAATAAGGGAAATTTCTGCAATTTTGCCCCAAAATAAGGGGAATTTCTCCTTTTTTGCCCCAAAATGAAGGAAATTTCAGCCTTTTTACCTGAAAATAAGTGAAATTTCTGCAATTTTGCCCCAAATAAGGAAAATTTCTTCAATTTTGCCCCAAAATAAGGTAAATTCCTGTAATTTTGCCCTAAAATAAAGGAAATTTTTTGAATTTTGCCCCAAAAGAAGAAGAATTTCTGATTTTTGCCCCAAAATAAAAGGAATTTCTGCTTTTTGCTCCAAAATTTGGGAATTTCTTCCTTTTTGCCCAAAAAGTATGAGAATTTCTGCAATTTTGCTTCAAAATACGGTGAATTTCTGCTTTTTATCCCGAATGTAAGAGGAATGTATACCTTTTACCACAAAAAAGGAAATTTCTTCATTTTTGTCCCAAAATAAGAGGAATTTCTGCCTTTTTACTTCAAAGTAAGTGAAATTTCTGCCTTTGTACCAAAAAATAAATGGAATTTCTGTCTTTTTGCCCCAAAATAAAAGGAATTTTTGAATTATGCCCTGAAATAAGTGAAATTTCTGCATTTTTACCACAAAATAAAAAGAATTTCTGTCTTTTTGCCCCAAAATAAGGGAAATTTCTGCCTTTTTGCCCCCAAATAAAAGGAATTTCAGCCTTTTTACCTCAAAATAAGGGGAATTTTTACATTTTTGCCACAAAATATTAAGAATTTCTGCATTTTTGCCCCAAAATAAGGAAAATTTCTGCCTTTTTTTCCTGAAGTAAGTGAAATTTCTCCAATTTTGCCCTAAAATAAGTGAAATTTCTGCAATTTTTCCCCAAAATAAGGGAAATTTCTGGAATTTTGCCCAAAAATAAGTGGAATTTCTGAGTTTTGCCCCAAAATAAAGAGAATTTCTGTCTTTTTTCCCCAACATATAGGGAATTTCTGCCTTTTTGCCCCACAATTAGGGGAATTTCTGCAATTTTGCTCCAAAATACGGGGAATTTCTGCCTTTTCCCAAAAATAAAAGGAATGCATATCTTTTTGCCATAAAAAAGTAAAATTTCTTCATTTTTGTTCCAAAATAAGGGGAATTTCTGCTTTTTTCCCTCTAAATAAGTGGAATTTCTGTCTTTTTCCCACAAAACAAAGGGAATTTCTGTCTTTTTTGCCCCAAAATATCGGGAATTTCTGACTTATTACCCTGAAATAAGTGAAATTTCTGCAATTTTGCCCCAAAATAAGGGAAATTTCTGCAATTTTGCTCCAATGTAAAGGAAATTTCTGCAATTTTGCCCCAAAATAAGGGAAATTTCTGACGGTTTTCTCCCGAAAAAGTGAGATTTTCTGCCTTTTTGCCCCAAAGTAAAGAGAATTTCTGCCTTTTTGCCCAAAAATTATGAGAATTTCTGCAATTTTCCTTCAAAATATGAAGAATTTCTGCTTTTTGGCCCGATAATAAGAAGAATGCATACCTTTTTGCCATAAAAAGGTAAATTTCTTCATTTTTGCTCCAAAATAAGGGAAATTTCTGCCTTTTTGCCTCTAAGTAAGTGGAATTTCTCTCTTTTTTTTCCAAAACAAAGGGAATTTCTGTCTTTTTTGCCCCAAAATAAGGGGAATTTCTGACTTATTACCCTGAAATAAGTGAAATTTCTGCAATTTTGCCCCAAAATCAGGGAAATTTCTGCCTCTTTGCCCTTAAATAAGGGGAATTTCAGCCTTTTTACCTCAAAATAAAAGGAATTCCTGCCTTTTTGACCAAAAATAAGGAAAATTTCTAACTTTTTTCCCTGAAATAAGTAAAATGTCTGCAATTTTGCGACAAAATAAGTGATATTTCTGCAATTTTGCCTCAGAATAAGGGAAATTTCTGATATTTTGCCCCAAAAATAAGTGGAATTTCTGAGTTTTGCCCCAAAATAAGGAGAATTTCTGTTATTTTGCTGCAACATTTAAGGAATTTCTGCATTTTTGCCCCCCAATTAGGGGAATTTCTGCAATTTTGCTCCAAAATACGAGGAATTTCTTCCTTTTTGCCCAAAAATAAGAACAATGCATAACTTTTTGCCTTAAAAAAGGGAAATTTCTTCATTTTTGCTCCAAAATAAAGGGAATTTCTGCTTTTTTGCCTCTAAATAAGTGGAATTTCTGTC
The DNA here is from genome assembly GCF_963924665.1 of Micromys minutus. Classification (NCBI taxonomy): domain Eukaryota; kingdom Metazoa; phylum Chordata; class Mammalia; order Rodentia; family Muridae; genus Micromys; species Micromys minutus. Next base: position 2,765,827 of record NW_027667727.1, read on the forward strand.
TTTTCCCCCAAAACAAAGGGATTTTCTGTCTTTTTTGCCCCAAAATTAAGAAAATTTCTGACTTATTACCCTAAAATAAGTGAAATTTCTGCAATTTTGCCCCAAAATAAGGGAAATTTTTGCCTTTTTGCCCCCAAATAAGGGGAATTTCAGCCTTTTTACCTCAAAATAAGAGTAATTTCTGCCTTTTTGCACCAAAATAACAAAAATTTTTTTTCCATGAAATAAGGGAAATTTCTGCAATTTTGCCCAAAATAAGTGAAATTTCTGCATTTTTGCCCCAGAATAATGGAAATTTCTGGAATTTTGCCCCAAAATAAGTGGGATTTCTGAGTTTTGCTCCAAAATAAGGAGAATTTCTGTCTTTTTGCCCCAACATATAGTGAATTTCTGCATTTTTGCCCCACAATTAGAGGAATTTTTGCAATTTTGCTCCAAAATACGGGGAATTTCTGCCTTTTGGCCCGAAAATAAGAAAAATGCAAACTTTTTTGCCTTAAAAAAGGGAAATTTCTTCATTTTTGCTTCAAAATAAGGGGAAATTCTGTTTTGGCCTTTATCTAAGAGGAATTTCTGTCTTTTCCCCCCAAAACAAAAGGATTTTCTGTCCTTTTTGTTCCAAAATAAGAAAAATTTCTGACTTATTACCCTGAAATAAGTGAAATTGCTGCAATTTTGCCCCAAAATAATGGAAATTTTTGCCTTTCTGCCAACAAATAAGGGGATTTTCAGCTTTTTACCTCAAAATAAGGGGAATTTCTGCATTTTTGCCACAAAAAATTAGGAATTTCTGCCTTTTTGCCCCAAAATAAAAAAAAATTTCTGCCTTTTTTCCCTGAAATAAGTGAAATTTCTGCAATTTTGCCCCAAAATAAGTGGAATTTCTGAGTTTTGCCCAAAAATAAGAAGAATTTCTGTTTTTTGCCCCAACATATAGGAAATTTCTGCCTTTTTGCACCACAATTAGGAGAATTTCTGCAATTTTGCTCCAAAATATGGGGAATTTCTGCCTTTTTGCCCGAAAAAAAAGGGAACGCATAACTTTTTGCCATAAAAGAGGGAAATTTCTTCATTTTTGCTCCAAAATAAGGATAATGTCTGCCTTTTTGCTTCTCAATAAGTGGAATTTCTGTCTTATTCCCCCAAAACAAAGGGAATTTCTGTCTTTTTTGCCCCAAAATAAGGGGAATTTCTGACTTATTACCCTAAAATAAGTGAAATTTCTGCAATTTTGCCCCAAAATAATGGAAATTTCTGCCTTTTTGCCCTGAAATAAGGGGAATTTCAGACTTTATACCTCAAAATAAGGGGAATTTCTGCATTTTTGCCACAAAATATTAGGAATTTCTGACTTTTTGCCCCAAAATAAGGAAAATTTCTGCCTTTATTCCCTGAAATAAGTGAAATTTCTGCAATTTTGTTCCAAAATAAGTGAAATTTCTGCAATTTTCCCTTAAAATAAGGAAAATTTCTGGAATTTTGCACCAAAATAAGTGGAATTTCTAAGTTTTGCCCCAAAATTAGGAGAATTTCTGTATTTTTGTCCCAACATATATAGAATTTATGTCTTTTTGCCCCGCATCTAGGGGAATTTCTGCAATTTTGCTCCAAAATACGGGGAATTTCTGCCTTTTTGCCCTGAAATATGTGAAATTTTTGCAATTTTACCCCTAAATAAGGTGAATTTCTGCTTTTTTGCCCCAAAATAATGGGAATTTCTGCCTTTTTGCCCCAAAATAAAAAAAATTTTTGCTTTTTTTCTCTGAAATAAGTGAAATTTATGCAATTTTCCCCTAAAATAAGGGAATTTTTTGCAATTTTTTTCCAAATAAGGGAGATTTCTGCAATTTTGCCCCAAAATAAAGGGAATTTCTTCCTTTTTGCCCCAAAACAAAGGAAATTTCAGCCTTTTTACCTGAAAATAAGTGAAATTTCTGAAATTTTGCCCCAAATAAGAGAAATTTCTGCAATTTTGCCCCAAAATATGGTAAATTCCTGCAATTTTGCACTAAATAAAGGAAATTTTTGGAATTTTACCCCAAAATAAGAGGAATTTCTGATTTTTGCCCCAAAATAAAGAAAATTTCTGCCTTTTGCCCCAAAATTAGGGGAATTTCTGCAATATTGCTCCAAAATACAGGGAATTTCTGCCTTTTTGCCTGAAAATAATGGGAATGCATACCATTTTGCCATAAAAGGGGAAATTTCTTCATTTTTGCTCCAAAATAAAGGGAATTTCTGCCTTTTTGCCTCTAAATAAGTGGAATTGCTGTCTTTTTTTCCCAAAACAAAGAGAATTTCTGTCTTTTTTGCCCCAAAATAAGGGGAATTTCTGACTTTTTACCCTGAACTAAGTGAAATTTCTGCCATTTTGCCCCAAAATAAGGGAAATTTCTGCAATTTTGTCCCTATGTAAAGGAAATTTCTGCAATTTTGCCCAAAAATAAGGGGAATTTCTGAGAGTTTGCTCCTGAAAAAAGGAGATTTTCTGTCTTTTTGCCCCCAAAATAAGGAGAATTTCAGCCTTTTTGCCCGAAAATTATGAGAATTTCTGCAATTTTGCTTCAAAATACGGGGAATTTCTGCTTTTTATCCCGAAAGTAAGGGGAATGCATACCTTTTTGCCATAAAAAGGGAAATTTCTTCATTTTTGCTCCAAAATAAGGGGAATTTCTGCCTTTTTGCCTCTAAATAAGTGGAATTTCTGTCTCTTTCCCCCAACACAAAGGGAATTTCTGTCTTATTTGCCCCAAAATAAGAGGAATTTCTGAATTATTACCGTGAAATAAGTAAAATTTCTCCAATTTTGCCCCAAAATAAGGGAAATTTCTGCCTCTTTGCCCCCAAATAAGGGGAATTTCAGCTTTTTTACCTCAAAATAAGGGGAATTGCTGCATTTTTGCCACAAAATATTAGTAATTTCTGACTTTTTCCTCAAAATAAGAAAAATTTGTGCTTTTTTTCAGTCAAATAAGTGAAATTTCTGCAATTTTGCCCCAAAATAAGTGAAATTTCTGCAATTTTGCCCCAAAATTAGGGAAATTTCTGGAATTTTGCCCCAAAAGAAGTGGAATTCCTGAGTTTTGCCCCAAAATAAGAAGAATTTCCTTCTTTTTGCCCCAACATATAGGGAATTTCTGTTTTTCTGCACCACAACTAGAGGAATTTCTGCAATTATGCTCCAAAGTACGGGGAATTTCTGCCTTTTTGCCCGAAAATAAGGGGAATGCATACCTTTTTGCCATAAAAAAGGGAAATTTCTTCATTTTTGCTCCAAAAGAAGGGAAATTTCTGCCTTTTTGCCTCTAAATAAGTGGAATTTCTGTCTTTTTCCCTCAAAACAAAGGGAATTTCTGTCTTTTTTGCCTCAAAATAAGGGAAATTTCTGACTTATTACCCTGAAGTAAGTGAAATTTCTGCAATTTTGCCCCAAAATAAGGGAAATTTTTGACTTTTTGCCCTGAAATATGTGAAATTTCTGAAATTTTACCCTAAATAAGTTGAATTTCTACCTTTTTGCCACAAATTAATGAAAATTTCTGCCTTTTTAGCCCCAAAATAAGAAAAGTTTTTGCTTTTTTTCTCTGAAATAAGTGAAATTTCTGCAATTTTGCCCTAAAATAAGGAAAATTTCTGCAATTTTTCCCAATAATAAGGGAAATTTCTGCAATTTTGCTCCAAAATACCGAGAATTTCTGCCTTTTTGCCTCTAAATTAGTGGAATTTCTGTCTTTTTCCCCCAATACAAAGGGAATTTCTGTCTTTTTTGCCTCAAAATAAGGGGAATTTCTGAATTATTACCCTGAAATAAGTGAAATTTCTCCAATTTTGCCCCAAAATAAGGGAAATTTCTGCCTCTTTGCCCCCAAATAAGGAAAATTTCAGCCTTTTTACCTCAAAATAAGGGGAATTTCAGCATTTTTTGCCACAAAATATTAGGAATTTCTGACTTTTTGCCCCAAAATAAGGAAAATTTGTGCCTTTTTTCCCTGAAATAAGTGAAATTTCTGCAATTTTGCCCAAAAATAAGTGAAATTTTTGCAATTTTTCCCCAAAATATGTGAAATTTCTGCGATTTTGCCCCAAAATAAGGGAAATTATTGGAATTTTGCTCCAAAATAATTGGAATTTCTAAGTTTTGCCCCAAAATAAGGAGAATTTCTGTCTTTTTGCCTCTAAATAAGTGAAATTACTGCAATTTTGCCCCAAAATAAAAAAAATTTCTGCCTTTTTGCCCCCAAATAATGGGAATTTCAGCCTTTTTCCCTCAAAATAAGGGGAATTTCTGCATTTTTGCAACAAAATATTAGGAATTTCTGCCTTTTTGCCCCAAAATAAAGAAAATTTCTGCCTTTTTTTCCTGAAATAAGTGAAATTTCTGCAATTTTGCCCTAAAATAAGTGAAATTTCTGCAATTTTGCCCCAAAATAAGGGAAATTCCTCCAATTTTGCCCCAAAATAAAGGAAATTTCTTGAATTTTGCCCCAAAATAAAGAGATTTTCTGATTTTTGCCCCAAAATAAAGGGAATTTCTGCCTTTTGCCCCAAAATTAAGGGAATTTTTGCAATTTTGCTCCAAAATACGGGGAATTTCTGCCTTTTTGCCCGAAAATAATGGGAATGCCTACCTTTTTGCCATAAAAAATGAAATTTCTTCATTTTTGCTCCAAAATAAGGGGAATTTCTGCCTTTTTGCCTCTAAATAAGTGGAATTTCTGTTTTTTTTTCCCACAAAACAAGGGAATTTCTCTTTTTTTTGCCCCAAAATAAGTGGAATTTCTGACTCCTTACCCTGAAATATGTGAAATTTCTGCAATTTTGCTCCAAAATAAGGGAAATTTCTGCCTTTTTGCCCCCAAATAAGGGGAATTCAGCCTTTTTACCTCAAAATAAGAGGAATGTCTGCATTTTTGCCACAAAATATTAGGAATTTTTGTTTCTTTCCTGCCTAATAAGGAAAATTTCTGACTTTTTTCCCTGAAATAAGTGAAATTTCTGCAATTGTGCCCCAAAATATGTGAAATTTCTGCAATTTTGCCCCAAAATAAGGGAAATTTCTGGAATTTTGCCCCAAAAGAAGTGGAATTCCTGAGTTTTGCCCCAAAATAAGGAGAATTTCCTTCTTTTTGCCCCAACATATAGGGAATTTCTGTCTTTCTGCACCACAACTAGAGGAATTTCTGCAATTATGCTCCAAAGTACGGGGAATTTCTGCCTTTTTGCCCGAAAATAAGGGTAATGCATAACTTTTTGCCATAGACAAGGGAAATTTCTTCATTTTTCTCCAAAATAAGGGAAATTTCTGCCTTTTTGCCTCAAAATAAGTGGAATTTCTGTCTTTTTCCCTCAAAACAAAGGGAATTTCTGTCTTTTTTGCCTCAAAATAAGGGGAATTTCTGACTTATTACACTGAAATAAGTGAAATTTCTGCAATTTTGCCCCAAAATAAGAGAAATTTCGGCCTTTTTGCCCTGAAATATGTGAAATTTCTGAAATTTTACCCCAAAATAAGGTGAATTTCTGCCTTTTTGCCACAAATTAACGGGAATTTCTGCTTTTGGCCCCAAAATAAGAAAAATTTTTGCTTTTTTTCTCTGAAATAAGTGAAATTTCTGCAATTTTGCCCTAAAATAAGGAAAATTTCTGCAATTTTCCCAATAATAAGGGAAATTTTTGCAATTTTGCTCCAAAATACCGAGAATTTCTGCCTTTTTGCCTCTAAATAAGTGGAATTTCTGTCTTTTTCCCCCAAAACAAAGGGAATTTCTGTATTTTGCCCCGAAATAAGGGTAATTTCTGAATTATTACCCTGAAATAAGTGAAATTTCTCCAATTTTGCCCCAAAATAAGGGAAATTTCTGCCTCTTTGCCCCCAAATAAGGGGAAGTTCAGCCTTTTTACCTCAAAATAAGGGAAATTTCTGCATTTTTGCCACAAAATATTAGAAATTTCTGACTTTTTGCCCCAAAATAAGGAAAATTTGTGCCTTTTTTTCCAGAAATAAGTGAAATTTCTGCAATTTTGCCCCAAAATAAGTGAAATTTCTGCAATTTTGCCCCAAAATAAGTGAAATTTCTGCGATTTTGCCCCAAAATAAAGGAAATTTCTGGAATTTTGCCCCAAAATAAGTGGAATTTCTAAGTTTTGCCCCAAAATAAGGAGAATTTCTGTCTTTTTGCCTCTAAATAAGTGAAATTTCTGCAATTTTGCCCCAAATGAGAAAAATTTCTGCCTTTTTGCCCCCAAATAATGGGAATTTCAGCCTTTTTACCTCAAAATAAGGAGAATTTCTTCATTTTTGCCACAAAATATTAGGAATTTCTGCCTTTTTGCCCCAAAATAAGGAAAATTTCTGCCTTTTTTCCCTGAAATAAGTGAAATTTCTGCAATTTTGCCCCAAAATAAGTGAAATTTCTGGAATTTTGCCCCTAAATAAGGGAAATTTCTGGAATTTTGCCCCAAAATAAGTGGAATTTCTGAGTTTTGCCCCAAAATAAGGAGAATTTCTGTCTTTTTGCCCCAACATATAGGGAATTTCTGTCTTCCTGCACCACAACTAGAATAATTTCTGCAATTATGCTCCAAAATACGGGGAATTTCTGCCTTTTTGCCCGATAATAAGGGGAATGCATAACTTTTTGCCATAAAAAAGGGAAATTTCTTCATTTTTGCTCCAAAATAAGGGAAATTTCTGCCTTTTTGCCCTGAAATATGTGAAATTTCTGCAATTTTACCCAAAAATAAGGTGAATTTCTGCCTTTTTGCCACAAATTAATGGGAATTTTTGCCTTTTTGCCCAAAAATAAGAAATATTTTTGCGTTTTATCTCTGAAATAAGTGAAATTTCTGCAATTTTGCCCTAAAATAAGAAAATTTCTGCAATTTTTTTCAATAACAAGGGAAATTTCTTCAATTTTGCCCCAAAATAAGGGGAATTTCTCCCGTTTTGCCCCAAAATAAAGGATATTTCAGCCTTTTTACCTGAAAATAATTGAAGATTCTGCAATTTTGCCCCAAATATGAAAAATTTCTGCAATTTTGCCCCAAAATAAGGTAAATTCTTGCAATTTTGCCCCAAATTAAAGGAAATTTCGTGAATTTTGCCCCAAAATAAAGGGAATTGATGATTTTAGCCCCAAAATAAAGGGAATTTCTGCCTTTTGCCCCAAATTAGGGGAATTTCTGCAATTCTACCCCAAAATAAGTCAAATTTCTGCCTTTTTACCCCAAAATAATTAGAATTTCTGCCTTTTTGCCTTAAAATAAGAAAAATTTTTGCTTTTTTTCTCTGAAATAAGTGAAATTTCTGCAATTTTGCTTTTAAATAAGGAAAATTTCGGCAATTTTTCCTCATAATAAGAGAAATTTCTGCAATTTTGCCCCAAAATGAGAGGAATTTCTCCCTTTTGCCACAAAATAAAGGAAATATCAGCCCTTTTTCCTGAAAATAAGTGAAATTTCTGCAATCGTGCACAAAATAAGGGAAATTTCTGCAATTTTGCCCAAAAATAAGGTAAATTCCTCCAATTTTGCCCCAAAATAAAAGAAATTTCTTGAATTTTGCCCCAAAATAAAGAGATTTTCAAATTTTTGCCCCAAAGTAAAGAGAATTTCTGCTTTTTGCCCCAAAATTAGAGGAATTTCTGCAATTTTGCTCCAAAATACGGGGAATTTCTGCCTTTTTACCCGAAAATAATGGGATTGCATACCTTTTTGCCATAAAAAATGAAATTTCTTCATTTTTGCTCCAAAATAAGGGAAATTTCTGCCTTTTTGCCTCTAAATAAGTGGAATTTCTGTCTTTTTCCCCCCTAAAAAAAGGAAATTTCTGTCTTTTTTGCCCCAAAATAAGGGGAATTTCTGACTCATTACCCTGAAATAAGTGAAATTTCTGCAATTTTGCCCCAAAATAAGAAAAATTTCTGGAATTTTGCCCCAAAAGAAGTGGAATTTCTGAGTTTTGCCCCAAAATAAGGAGAATTTCTGTCTTTTTGCCCCAACATATAGGGAATTTCTGTGTTTCTGCACCACAACTAGGGGAATTTCTGCAATTATGCTCCAAAATACAGAGAATTTCTTCCTTTTTGCCCGAAAATAAGGGGAATGCATACCTTTTTGCCATAAAAAAAAAAAATTTCTTAATTTTTGCTCCAAAATACGGGGAATTTCTGCCTTTTTTCCCAAAAATAAGGGAAATGCATATCTTTTTGCCATAAAAAAAAGAAATTTCTTAATTTTTGCTCCAAAATAAGGGGAATTTCTGCCTTCTTGCCTCTAAATAAGTGGAATTTCTGTCTTTTTCCCCAAAAACAACGGGAATTTCTGTATTTTTTGCCCCAAAATAAGGGGGAATTTCTGACTTATTACCCTGAAATAAGTGAAATTTCTGCAATTTTGCCCCAAAATAAGGTGAATTTCTGCCTTTTTGCCCTAAAATAATGGGAATTTCTGCACTTTTGCCCCAAAATAAGAAAAATTTTTGCTTTTTTTCTCTGAAATAAGTGAAATTTCTGCAATTTTGCCCTAAAATAAGGAAAATTTCTGCAATTTTTCCCAATAATAAGGGAAATTTCTTCAATTTTGCCCCCAAAATAAGGGGAATTTCTCCCTTTTTGCCCCAAAATAAAGGAAATTTCAGTCTTTTTACCGGAAAATAATTGAAGTTTCTGCAATTTTGCCCCAAATAAGAAAAATTTCTGCAATTTTGCCCCAAAATAAGGTAAATTCTTGCAATTTTGCCCCAAATTAAAGGAAATTTCTTGAATTTTGCCTCAAAATAAGGGGAATTTATGATTTTAGCCCCAAATTAAAGGGAATTTCTGTCTTTTACCCCAAATTAGGGGAATTTCTGCAATTTTACCCCAAAATAAGTCAAATTTCTGCCTTTTTGCCCCAAAATAATGGGAATTTCTGCCTTTTTGCCTCAAAATAAGAAAAATTTTTGCTTTTTTTCTCTGAAATAAGTGAAATTTCTGCAATTTTGCCCTTAAATAAGGAAAATTTCTGCAATTTTTCCTCATAATAAGAGAAATTTGTGCAATTTTGCCCCAAAATAAGAGGAATTTCTCCCTTTTTGCCCCAAAATAAAGGAAATATCAGCCCTTTTTCCTGAAAATAAGTGAAATTTCTGCAATTTTGCCCCAAATAAGGGAAATTTCTGCAATTTTGCCCAAAAATAAGGTAAATTCCTCCAATTTTGCCCCAAAATAAAGGAAATTTCTTGAATTTTGCCACAAAATAAAGAGATTTTCAGATTTTTGCCCCAAAATAAAGGGAATTTCTGCCTTTTGCCCCAAAATTAAAGAAATTTCTGCAATTGTGCTCCAAACTACGGGGAATTTCTGCATTTTTACCCGAAAATAATGGGATTGAATACCTTTTTGCCATAAAAAATGAAATTTCTTCATTTTTGCTCCAAAATAAGGGGAATTTCTGCATTTTTGCCTCTAAATAAGTGGAATTTCTGTCTTTTTACCAAAAAACAAGGGAATTTCTCTCTTTTTTGCCCCAAAATAAGGGGAATTTCTGACTCATTACCCTGAAATACGTGAAATTTTTGCAATTTTGCCCCAAAATAAGGGAAATTTCTGCATTTTTGTCCCCAAATAAGGGGAATTCAGCCTTTTTAGCTCAAAGTAAGAGGAATTTCTGCATTTTTGCCACAAAATATTAGGAATTTCTGTTTCTTTGCCGCAAAATAAGGAAAATTTCTGACTTTTTTCCCTGAAATAAGTGAAATTTCTGCAATTGTGCCCCAAAATATGTGAAATTTCTGCAATTTTGCCCCAAAATAAGTGAAATTTCTGGAATTTTGCTCTAAAAGAAGTGGAATTTCTGAGTTTTGCCCCAAAATAAGGAGAATTTCTGTCTTTTTGCCCAAACATATAGGGAATTTCTGTGTTTCTGCACCACAACTAGGGGAATTTCTGCAATTTTGCTCCAAAATACAGGGAATTTCTGCCTTTTTGCCCAAAAATAAGGGGAATGCATACCTTTTTGCCATAAAAAAAAAGAAATTTCTTAATTTTTGCTCCAAAATACGGGGAATTTCTGCCTTTTTCCCAAAAATAAGAGAAATGCATATCTTTTTGCCATAAAAAAGGGAAATTTCTTAATTTTTGCTCCAAAATAAGGGGAATTTCTGCCTTCTTGCCTCTAAATAAGTGGAATTTCTGTCTTTTTCCCCCAAAACAACGGGAATTTCTGTAATTTTTGCCCCAAAATAAGGGGGAATTTCTGACTTATTACCCTGAAATAAGTGAAATTTCTGCAATTTTGCCCCAAAATTAAAGAAATTTCTACCTTTTTGCCCTGAAATATGTGAAATTTCTGCAATTTTACCCCAAAATAAGGTGAATTTCTGCCTTTTTGCCCTAAAATAATGGGAATTTCTGCCTTTTTGCCCCAAAATAAGAAACATTTTTGCTTTATTTCTCTGAAATAAGTGAAATTTCTGCAATTTTGCCCTAAAATAAGAGAAATTTCTGCATTTTTTCCCATAACAAGAGAAATTTCTGCAATTTTGCCCCAAAATAAGGGGAATTTCTCATTTTTTGCCCCAAAAGAAAGGAAATTTCAGCATTTTTACCTGAAAATAAGTGTATTTTATGCAATTTTGCCCCAAATAAAAGAAATTTCTGCAATTTTGCCCCAAAATAAGGTAAATTCCTGCACTTTTGCCCCAAAATATAGGAAATTTCTTGAATTTTGCCCCAAAATAAGGGGAATTTCTGATTTTTGCCCCAAAATAAAGGGAATTTCTGGCTTTACCCAAAATTAGGGAAATTTCTGCAATTTTGCTCCAAAATACGGGGAATTTCTGCCTTTTTGCACGAAAATAATGGGAATGCATACCTTTTTGCCATAAAAAGGAAAATTTCTTCATTTTTGCTCCAAAATAAGGGGAATTTCTGCATTTTTGCCTCTAACTAAGTGGAATTTCTGTCTTTTTCCCCAAAACAAATGGAATTTCTGTCTTTTTTGCCCCCAAATAAAGGGAATTTCTGACTTATTACCCTGAACTTAGTGAAATTTCTGCAATTTTGCCCCCAAATAAGGGAAATTTCTGCAATTTTGCCCCAATGTAAAAGAAATTTCTCCAATTTTGCCCCAAAATAAGGGGAATTTCTGACTGTTTGCTCCCGAAAAAAGGAGATTTTCTGTCTTTTTGCCCTAAAATAAGGAGAATTTCTGCTTTTTTGCCAGAAGATTATGAAAATTTCAGCAATTTTGCTTCAAAATACGGGGAATTTCGGCTTTTTATCCCGAAAGTAAGAGGAATGTATACCTTTTGCCACAAAAAAGGGAAATTACTTCATTTTTGCCCCAAAATAAGAGGAATTTCTGCTTTTTACCTCAAAATAAGTGAAATTTCTCCCTTTTTAATTAAAAATAAATGGAATTTCTGTCTTTTTGCCTTAAAATAAAAAGAATTTTTGAATTAGGCCCTGAAATAAGTGATATTTCTGCAATTTTGCCACAAAATAAAAGAAATTTCTGCCTTTTTGCCACAAAATAAGGGGAATTACTGTCTTTTTGCCCCAAAATAAGAGAAATTTCTGCCTTTTTGCCCCAAAATAAGGAGAATTTCAGCCTTTTTCCCTCAAAATAAAGGGAATTTCTGCATTTTTGCCACAAAATATTAAGAATTTTTGCAATTTTGCCCCAAAATAAGGAAAATTTCTGCCTTTTTTCCCTGAAATGAGTGAAATTTCTGCAATTTTGCCCCAAAATAATTGAAATTTCTGCAATTTTGCCCCAAAATAAGGGAAATTTCTGGAATTTTGCCCCAAAATAAGTGGAATTTCTGAGTTTTGCCCCAAAATAAGGAGAATTTCTGTCTTTTTGCCCCAACATATAGGGAATTTCTGTCTTTCTGCACCACAACTAAGGGAATTTCTGCAATTATGCTCCAAAGTACGGGGAATTTCTGCCTTTTTGCCCGAAAATAAGGGTAATGCATAACTTTTTGCCATAGAAAAGGGAAATTTCTTCATTTTTGCTCCAAAATAAGGGAAATTTCTGCCTTTTTGCCACTAAATAAGTGGAATTTCTGTCTTTTTCCCTAAAAACAAAGGGAATTTCTGTCTTTTTTGCCTCAAAATAAGGGGAATTTCTGACTTATTACACTGAAATAAGTAAAATTTCTGCAATTGTGCCCCAAAATAAGGGAAATTTCTGCCTTTTTGCTTTGAAATATGTGAAATTTCTGCAATTTTACCTCAAAATAAGTCGAATTTCTGCCTTTTTGCCCCAAAATAATGGGAATTTCTGCATTTTTGTCCCAAAATAAGAAAAATTTTTGCTTTATTTCTCTGAAATAAGTGAAATTTCTGCAATTTTGCCCTAAAATAAGGAAAATTTCTGCAATTTTTCCACATAATAAGGGAAATTTCTGCAATTTTGCCCCAAAATAAGGGGAATTTCTCCCTTTTTGCCGCAAAATAAAGGAAATTTCAGCATTTTTTTCTGAAAATAAGTTAAATTTCTGCAATTTTGCCCCAAATAAGGGAAATTTCTGCAATTTTGCCCCAAAATAAGGGAAATTCCTCCAATTTTGCCCCAAAATAAAGGGGATTTCTTGAATTTTGCCCCAAAATAAAGGGATTTTCTTATTTTTGCCCCAAAATAAAGGGAATTTCTGCCTTTTGCTCCAAAATTAGGGGAATTTCTGCAATTTTGCTCCAAAATACGGGGAATTTCTGCCTTTTTTCCCAAAAAAAAGGGAAATGCATAACTTTTTGCCATAAAAAAAGGAAATTTCTTCATTTTTGCTCCAAAATCAGGGAAATTTCTGCCTTTTTGCCTCTAAAAAGTGGAATTTCTGTCTTTTTCCCCCAAAACAATGGGAATTTCTGCATTTTTTGCCCCAAAATAAGAGGGAATTTCTGATTTATTACCCTGAAATAAGTGAAAATTCTGCAATTTTGCCCCAAAATAAAAAAAATTCTGCCTTTTTGCCCTGAAATATGTGAAATTTCTGCAATTTTACCACAAAATAAGGTGAATTTCTGCCTTTTTGCCCTAAAATAATGGGAATTTCAGCCTTTTTGCCCCAAAATAAGAAACATTTTTGCTTTATTTCTCTGAAATAAGTGAAATTTTTGAAATTTTGCCCTAAAATAAGGGAAATTTCTGCAATTTTTTCCCATAACAAGGGAAATTTCTGCAATTTTGCCCCAAAATAAGAAGAATTTCTCTTTTTTTGCCCCAAAATAAAGGAAATTTCAGTCTTTTTACCTAAAAATAAGTGAATTTTATGCAATTGTGCCCCAAATAAAGGAAATTTCTGCAATTTTGCCCCAAAATAAGGTAAATTCCTGCAATTTTGCCCCAAAATAAAGGAAATTTCTTGAAATTTGCCCCAAAATAAGGGGAATTTCTGATTTTTGCCCCAAAATAAAGAGAATTTCTGCCTTTTGACCCAAAATTAGGGGAATTTCTGCAATTTTGCTCCAAAATACAGGGAATTTCTGCCTTTTTGCACGAAAATAATGGGAATGCATACCTTTTTGCCATAAAAAGGAAAATTTCTTCATTTTTGCTCCAAAATAAGGGGAATTACTGCATTTTTGCCTCTAATTAAGTGGAATTTCTGTCTTATTCCCCCAAAACAAAGGGAATTCTTGTCTTTTTTGCCCCAAAATAAAGGGAATTTCTGACTTATTACCCTGAAATAAGTGAAATTTCTGCAATTTTGCCCCAAAATAAGGGAAATTTCTGCAATTTTGCCCCAATATAAAGGAAATTTCTGCAATTTTGCCCCAAAATAAAGGGAATTTCTGACTGTTTGCTCCCAAAAAAAGGAGATTTTCTGTCTTTTTGCCCTAAAATAAGGAGAATTTCTGCTTTTTTGCCCGAAAATTATGAAAATTTCTGCAATTTTGCTTCAAAATACGGGGAATTTCGGCTTTTTATCCCGAAAGTAAGGGGAATGTATACCTTTTGCCACAAAAAAGGGAAATTTCTTCATTTTTGCCCCAAAATAAGAGGAATTTCTGCTTTTTACATCAAAATAAGTGAAATTTCTCCCTTTTTAACCAAATATAAATGGAATTTCTGTATTTTTGCCCCAAAATAAAAAGAATTTTTGAATTAGGCCCTGAAATAAGTGATATTTCTGCAATTTTGTCCCAAAATAAAAGAAATTTCTGCCTTTTTGCCACAAAATAAAAGGAGTTACTGTCTTTTTGCCCCAAAATAAAGGAAATTTCTGCCTTTTTGCCCCAAAATAAGGGGAATTACAGCCTTTTTCCCTCAAAATAAAGGGAATTTCTGCATTTTTGCCACAAAATATTAAGAATTTCTGCATTTTTGCCCCAAAATAAGGAAAATTTCTGCATTTTTCCCTGAAATAAGTGAAATTTCTGCAATTTTGCCCCAAAATAAGAGAAATTTTGGAATTTTTCCACAAAATAAGTGGAATTTCTGAGTTATGCCCCAAAATAAGGAGAATTTCTGTCTTTTTGCCCCAACATATTGGGAATTTCTGCATTTTTGCCCCACAATTAGGGGAATTTCTGCAATTTTGCTCCAAACGGGGAATTTCTGCTTTTTTGCCCGAAAATAAGGAAAATGCATAACTTTTTTCCATAAAAAAGGGAAATTTCTTCATTTTTGCTCCAATATAATGGGAATTTCTGTCTTTTTGCCTCTAAATAAGTGGAATTTCTGTCTTTTTCCCCCAAAACAATGGGAATTTTTGTATTTTTTGCCCCAAAATAAGATGAATTTCTGACTTATTACCATGAAATAAGTGAAATTTCCGAAATTTTGCCCCAAAATCAGAGAAATTTCTGCCTTTTTGCCCTGAAATATGTGAAATTTCTGCAATTTTACCCCAAAATAAGTCGAATTTTTGCCTTTTTGCCCCAAAATAATGGGAATTTTTGCATTTTTGTCCCAAAATAAGAAAAATTTTTGCTTTTTTTCTCTGAAATAAGTGAAATTTCTGCAATTTTGTTCTAAAATAAAGAAAATTTTTGCAATTTTTACCCATAATAAGGGAAATTTCTGCAATTTTGCCCCAAAATAAGGTAAATTCCTCCAATTTTGCCCCAAAATAAACGAAATTTCGTGAATTTTGCCCCAAAATAAAGGGATTTTCTGATTTTTGCCCCAAAATAAAGGGAATTTCTGCCTTTTGCCCCAAAATTAGGGGAATTTCTGCAATTTTGATCAAAATCCGGAGAATTTCTGCCTTTTTGCCCGAAAATAATGGGAATGCATACCTTTTTGCCATAAGAAATGAAATTTCTTCATTTTTGCTTCAAAATAAGGGGAATTTCAGCCTTTTTGCTTCTAAATAAGTGGAATTTCTGTCTTTTTCCCACAAAACACAGGGAATTTCTCTCATTTTTGCCCCAAAATAAGTGGAATTTCTGACTCATTACCCTGAAATAAGTGAAATTTCTGCAATTTTGCCCCAAAATAAGGGAAATTTCTGGATTTTTGCCACAAAATATTAGGAATTTCTGTTTTTTTGCCCTAAAATATAGAAAATTTCTTCCTTTTTTCCCCGAAATTAGTGAAATTTCTGCAATTTTGCCCTAAAATAAGTGAAATTTCTGCAATTTTGCCCCAAAATAAGGAAAATTTCTGGAATTTTGCCCCAAATAAGTGGAATTTCTGAGTTTTGCCCCAAAATAAGGAGAATTTCTGTCTTTTTGCCCAAACATATAGGGATTTTTTGCATTTTTGCCCCACAATTAGGGGAATTTCTGAAATTTTGCTCCAAAATATGGGGAATTTCTGCTTCTTTGCCCGAAAATAAGGGGAATACATAACTTTTTGCCATAAAAAAGGAAAATTTCTTTATTTTTGCTCCAAAAGAAGGAGAATTTCTGCATTTTTGCCTCTAAATAAGTGGAATTTCTGTCTTTTTCCCCCAAAACAAAGAAAATTTCTGTCTTTTTTGCCCCAATTTAAGGGAAATTTCTACCTTTTTGCCCTGAAATATGTAAAATTTCTGCAATTTTACCCCAAAATAAGGTGAATTTCTGCCTTTTTGCCCCAAAATAATGGGAATTTCTGCCTTTTTGCCCCAAAATAAGAAAATTTTTTTCTTTTTTTCTCTGAAAGAAGTGAAATTTCTTCAATTTTGCCTTAAATTAAGAAAAATTTCTGCAATATTTCCCCATTATAAGGGAAATTTCTGCAATTTTGCCCCAAAATAAGGGGAATTTCTCCCTTTTTGCCCCGAAATAAAAGAAATTTCAGCCTTTTTACCTGAAAATAACTGAAATTTCTGCAATTTTGTCCCAAATAAGGGAAATTTCTGCAATTTTGCCCCAAAATAAGGTAAATTCCTGCAATTTTGCCCCAAAATAAAGGAAATTTCTTGAATTTTGCCCCAAAATAAGGGGAATTTCTAATTTTTGCCCCCAAATAAAGGGAATTTTTGCCTTTTGCCCCAAAATTAGGGGAATTTCTGCAATTTTGGTCCAAAATACGGGGAATTTCTGCCTTTTTGCCCGAAAATAATGGGAATGAATACCTTTTTGCCATAAAAAGGGAAATTTCTTCATTTTTGCTCCAAAAAAAAGGGAATTTCTGCCTTTTTGCCTCTACATAAGTGGAATTTCTGTCTTTTTCTCCCAAAACACAGGAAATTTCTGTATTTTTTGCCCCAAAATAAGGGGAATTTCTGACTTATTACCCTGAAATAAGTGAAATTTCAGCAATTTTGCCCCAAAATTAGTGAAATTTCTGCAATTTTGCCCCAGAATAAATGAAATTTCTGGAATTTTGCCCCAAAATAAGTGGAATTTCTGAGTTTTGCCACAAAATAAGGAGAATTTCTGTCTTTTTGCCCCAACATATAGGGAATTTCTACATTTTTGCCCCACAATTAGGGAAATTTCTGCAATTTTGCTCCAAAATACAAGGAATTTCTGCCTTATTGCCCAAAAATAAGGGGAATGCATACCTTTTTGCCTTAAAAAAGGTAAATTTCTTCATTTTTGCTCCAAAATAAGGGGAATTTCTGATTTTGCCTCTAACTAAGTGGAATTTCTGTTTATTCCTTCAAATCAAAGGGATTTTCTGTCTTTTTTGCCCCAAAATCAAGAAAATTTCTGACTTATTACACTGAAATAAGTGAAATTTCTCCAATTTTGCCCCAAAATAAGGGAAATTTCTGCCTTATTGCCCAAAAATAAGGGGAATGCATACCTTTTTGCCTTAAAAAAGGTAAATTTCTTCATTTTTGCTCCAAAATAAGGGGAATTTCTGATTTTGCCTCTAACTAAGTGGAATTTCTGTTTATTCCTCCAAATCAAAGGGATTTTCTGTCTTTTTTGCCCCAAAATCAAGAAAATTTCTGACTTATTACACTGAAATAAGTGAAATTTCTCCAATTTTGCCCCAAAATAAGGGAAATTTCTGCCTTATTGCCCCCAAATAAGGGGAATTTCAGCTTTTTAACCTCAAAATAAGGGGAATTTCTGCATTTTTGCCACAAAATATTAGGAATTTCTGCCTTTTTGCTCCAAAATAAGGAAATTTTCTGCCTTTTTTCCCTGAAATAAGTGAAATTTCTGCAATTTTGTCCTAAAATAAGTGAAATATCTGCCATTTTGTCCCAAAATAAGGGTATTTCTGGAATTTTGCCCCAAAATAAGTGGAATTTCTGAGTTTTGCCCCAAAAATAAGGAGAATTTCTGTCTTTTTGCCCCAACATATAGGGAATTTCTGCATTTTTGCCCAACAATTAGGGGAATTTCTGCAATTTTGCTCCAAAATACTGGGAATTTCTGCCTTTTTGCCCAAAAAAAAGGGGAATGCATAACTCTTTGCCATAAAAAAGGGAAATTTCTTCATTTTTGCTCCAAAATAAGGGGAATTTTTGCCTTTTTGCCTCTAAATAAGTGGAATTTCTGTCTTTTTCCCCCAAAACAAAGGGAATTTCTGTCTTTTTTGCCCCAAATTAAGGGAAATTTATGCCTTTTTGCCCTGAAATATGTGAAATTTCTGCAATTTTACTCTAAAATAAGGTGAATTTCTGCCTTTTTGCCCCAAAATAATGGGAATTTCTGCCTTTTTGCCCCAAAATAAGAAAAATTTTTGCTTTTTTTCTCAGAAATAAGTGAAATTTCTGCAATTTTGCATTAAATTAAGAAAAATTTCTGCAATATTTCCCCATAATAAGGGAAATTTTTGCAATTTTGCCCCAAAATAAGGGGAATTTCTCCCTTTTTGCCCCAAAATAAAGGAAATTTCAGGCTTTTTACCTGAAAATAACTGAAATTTCTGCAATTTTGCCCCAAATAAGGGAAATTTCTGAAATTGTGCTCCAAAATAAGGTAAATTCCTGCAATTTTGCCCCAAAATAAAGGAAATTTCTAGAATTTTGCCCCATAATTAGGGGAATTCCTGCAATTTTGCTCCAAAATACGGGGAATTTCTGCCTTTTTTCCGCAAATAATGGAAATGCATACCTTTTTTCCATAAAAAGGAAAATTTCTTCATTTTTGCTCCAAAATAAAGGGAATTTCTGCCTTTTTGCCTCTAAATAAGAGGAATTTCTGTCTTTTCCCCCCAAAACAAAGGGAATTTCTGTCTTTTTTGCCCCAAAATAAGGGGAATTTCTGACTTATTACCCTGAAATAAGTGAAATTTCTTCAATTTTTCTCCAAAATAAGGGAAATTTCTGAATGTTTGTTCCCAAAAAAAGGAGATTATCTGACTTTCTGCCCCCAAATAAGGAGAATTTCTGCCTTTTTGCCCGAAAATTATGAGAATTTCTGCAATTTTGCTTCAAAATACGGGGAATATCTGCTTTTATCCCGAAAGTAAGGGGAATGCATAACTTTTTGCCATAAAAAGGTAAATTTCTTCATTTTTGCTCCAAAATAAGGGGAATTTCTGCGTTTTTGCCTCTAAATAAGTGGAATTTCTGTCTTTTTCCCCCAAAACAAAGTGAATTTCTGTCTTTTTTCCCCAAAATAATGGGAATTTCTGCCTTTTTGCCCCAAAATAAGAAAAATTTTTGCTTTTTTTTTCTGAAATAAGTGAAATTTCTGCAATTTTGCCTTAAATTAAGGGAAATTTCTGCAATATTTCCCCATAATAAGGGAAATTTCTGCAATTTTGCTCCAAAATAAGTGGAATTTCTCCCTTATTGCCCCAAAATATAGGAAATTTCAGCCTTTTTACCTGAAAATAAGTGAAATTTTTGCAATTTTGCTCCCAATAAGGGAAATTTCTTCAATTTTGCCCCAAAATAAGGTAAATTCCTGTAATTTTGCCCCAAAATAAAGGAAATTTCTTGAATTTTGCCCCAAAAGAAGGGGAATTTCTGATTTTTGCCCCAAAATAAAAGGAATTTCTGCCTTTTGCCCCAAAATTAGGGAATTTCTCCCTTTTTGACCGAAAATTATGAGAATTTCTGCATTTTTGCTTCAAAACACGGGGAATTCCTGCTTTTTATCCAGAATGTAAGGGGAATGTATACCTTTTACCACAAAAAAAAAATTCTTCATTTTTGCCCCAAAATAAGAGGAATTTCTGCCTTTTTACTTCAAAGTAAGTGAAATTTCTGCCTTTGTACCAAAAAATAAATGGAATTTCTGTCTTTTTGCCCCAAAATAAAAAAAATTTTTGAATTATGCCCTGAAATAAGTGAAATTTCTGCAATTTTGCCCCAAAATAAATGAAATTTCTGCCTTTTTGTCACAAAATAATAGGAATTTCTGTCTTTTTGCCCCAAAATAAGGGAAATTTCTGCCTTTTTGCCCCCAAATAAAAGGAATTACAGCCTTTTTACCTCAAAATAAGGGGAATTTCTACATTTTAGCCACAAAATATTAAGAATTTCTGCCTTTTTGCCCCAAAATAAGGAAAATTTCTGCCTTTTTTTCTTTAAATAAGTGAAATTTCTCCAATTTTGCCCTAAAATAAGTGAAATTTCTGCAATTTTTCCCCAAAATAAGGGAAATTTCTGGAATTTTGCCCAAAAATTAGGGGAATTTCTGCAATTTTGCTCGAAAATACGGGGAATTTCTGCCTTTTCCCAAAAATAAAGGGAATGCATAACTTTTTGCCATAAAAAAGGGAAATTTCTTCATTTGTGCTTCAAAATAAGGGGAATTTCTGCCTTTTTGCCTCTAAATAAGTGGAATTTCTGTCTTTTTCCCCCAAAACAAAGGAAATTTCTGTCTTTTTTGCTCCAAAATAACGGGAATTTCTGACTTATTACCCTGAAATAAGTGAAATTTCTGCAATTTTGCCCCAAAATAAAGGAAATTTCTCAATTTTGCCCCAAAGTAAAGGAAATTTCTGCAATTTTGCCCCAAAACAAGAGAAATTTCTGACTGTTTGCTCCCGAAAAAAAGGAGATTTTCTGTCATTTTTCTCCAAAATAAGGAGAATTTCTGCCTTTTTGCCCGAAAATTATGAGAATTTCTGCAATTTTGCTTCAAAATACGGGGAATTTCTGCTTTTTATACCGAAAGTAAAGGGGAATGCATACCTTTTTGCCATAAAAAGGTAAATTTCTTCATTTTTGCACCAAAATCAGGGAAATTTCTGTCTTTTTGCCTCTAAATAAGTGGAAATTCTGTCTTTTCCTCAAAAAAAAATTTCTGTCTTTTTTGCCCCAAAATAAGGGGAATTTCTGATTTATTACCCTGAAATAAGTGAAATTTCTGCAATTTTGCCCCAAAATAAGGGAAATTTCTTCCTCTTTGCCCTCAAATAAGGGGAATTTCAGCCTTTTTACCTCAAAATAAGGGGAATTCCTGCATTTTTTACGCAAAATTAAAAAAATTTCTAACTTTTTTCCCTGAAATAAGTAAAATTTCTGCAATTTTGCCACAAAATAAGTGAAATTTCTGCAATTTTGCCCCAGAATAAGGGAAATTTCTGGAATTTTGCCCCAAAATAAGTGGAATTTCTGAGTTTTGCCCCAAAATAAGGGAATTTCTGTCTTTTTGCCCAAACATAAAAGGAATTTCTGCATTTTTGCCCCACAATTAGGGGAATTTCTGCAATTTTGCTCCAAAATACGAGGAATTTCTGCCTTTTTGCCCGAAAATAAGAACAATGCATAACTTTTTGCCTTAAAAAAGCGAAATTTCTTCATTTTTGCTCCAAAATAAAGGGAATTTCTGCTTTTTTGCCTCTAAATAAGTGGAATTTCTGTCTTTTTCCCCAAAAACAAAGGGATTTTCTGACTTTTTTGCCCCAAAATAAGGAAAATTTCTGACTTATTACCCTGAAATAAGTGAAATTTCTGCAATTTTGCCCCAAAATAAGGGAAATTTCTGCCTTTTTGCCCCCAAATAAGGGCAATTTCAGCCTTTTTACATCAAAATAAGAGGAATAACTGCCTTTTTGCCCCAAAATAACAAAATTTCTTTTTTTTTCCATGAAATAAGGGAAATTGCTGCAATTTTGCCCAAAATAAGTAAAATTTCTGCAATTTTGCCCCAGAATAAGGGAAATTTCTGGAATTTTGCCCCAAAATAAGTGGAATTTCTGAGTTTTGCCCCAAAATAAAGAGAATTTCTGTCTTTTTGCCCCAACATATAGGGAATTTCTGCATTTTTGCCCCACAACTAGGGGAATTTCTGCAATTTTGCCCTGAAATAAGGGGAATTTCAGCCTTTATACCTCAAAATAAGGGGAATTTCTGCATTTTTGCCACAAAATATTAGGAATTTCTGACTTTTTGCCCCAAAATAAGGAAAATTTCTGCCTTTTTTTTCTGAAATAAGTGAAATTTCTGCAATTTTGCCCCAAAATAAGTGAAATTTTGCAATTTTGCCCCAAAAGAAGGAAAATTTCTGGAATTTTGCACCAAAATAAGTGGAATTTTTAAGTTTTGCCCCAAAATAAGGAGAATTTCTGTCTTTTTGCCCCAACATATAGGGAATTTCTGTCTTTTTGCTCCACAACTAGGGGAATTTCTGCAATTTTGCTCCAAAATACGGGAATTTTCTGCCTTTTTGCCCTAAAATATGTGAAGTTTCTGCAATTTTACCCCTAAATAAGGTGAATTTCTGCTTTTTTGCTCCAAAATAATGGGAATTTCTGCCTTTTTGCCCCAAAATAAGAAAAATTTTTGCGTTTTTTCTCTGAAATAAGTGAAATTTCTGCAATTTTCCCCTAAAATAAGGGAAATTTTTGCAATTTTTTTCCATAATAAGACAGATTTCTGCAATTTTACCACAAAATAAGGTAAATTCCTGCAATTTTGCCCCAAAATAAAGGAAATTTCAGGAATTTTTCCCCAAAGTAAGGGAAATTTTTGATTTTTGCCCCAAAATAAAGGGAATTTCTGCCTTTTGACCCAAAATTAGGGGAATTTCTGCAATTTTGCTCCAAAATACGGGAATTTCTGCCTTTTTGCCTGAAAATAATGGGAATGCATAACTTTTGGCATTAAAAAGAGAAATTTCTTCATTTTTGTTCCAAAATAAAGGGAA
Organism: Micromys minutus; assembly: GCF_963924665.1. Classification (NCBI taxonomy): domain Eukaryota; kingdom Metazoa; phylum Chordata; class Mammalia; order Rodentia; family Muridae; genus Micromys; species Micromys minutus. The sequence goes on from NW_027667727.1 coordinate 2,788,254, forward strand.
TTTCTGCCTTTTTGCCTCTAAATAATTGGAATTTCTGTTTTTTTCTCCCAAAACAAAGAGAATTTTTTTTTTGCCCCAAAATAAGGGGAATTTCTGACTTATTACCCTGAAATAAGTGAAATTTCTGCAATTTTTCCCCAAAATAAGGGAAATTTCTGCAATTTTGCCACAATGTAAAGGAAATTTCTGCAATTTTGCCCCAAAATAAGGGGAATTTCTGAATATTTGCTCCCGAAAAAAGGAGATCTTCTGTTTTTTGCCCCAAAATAAGGAAAATTTGTGCCTTTTTTCCCTGAAATAAGTGAAATTTCTGCAATTTTGCCCCAAAATAAGTGAAATTTCTGCAATTTTGCCCAAAAATAAGGGAAATTTCTGGAATTTTGCCCTAAAATAAGTGGAATTTATAAGTTTTGCCCAAAAATAAGAAGAATTTCTGTCTTTTTGCCTCTAAATAAGTGAAATTTCTGCAATTTTGCCCCAAAATAAGGGAAATTTCTGCCTTTTTGCCCCCAAATAAGGGGAATTTCAGGCTTTTTACCTCAAAATAAGGGGAATTTCTGCATTTTTGCCAGAAAATATTAGGAATTTCTGCCTTTTTGCCCCAAAATAAAGAAAATTTCTGCCTTTTTTCCCTGAAATAAGTGAAATTTCTGCAATTTTGCCCAAAAATAAGGGAAATTTCTGGAATTTTGCCCCAAAATAAGTGGAATTTATAAGTTTTGCCCCAAAATAAGGAGAATTTCTGTCTTTTTGCCTCTAAATAAGTGTAATTTCTGCAATTTTGCCCCAAAATAAGGGAAATTTCTGCCTTTTTGCCCCCAAATAAGGGGAATTTCAGCCTTTTTACCTCAAAATAAGGGGAATTTCTGCATTTTTGCCAGAAAATATTAGGAATTTCTGCCTTTTTGCCCCAAAATAAAGAAAATTTCTGCCTTTTTTCCCTGAAATAAGTGAAATTTCTGCAATTTGGCCCCAAAATAAGTGAAATTTCTGCAATTTTGCCCCAAAATAAGGGAAATTTTTAGAATTTTGCCCCAAAATAAGTGGAATTTCTGAGTTTTGCCCCAAAATAAGAAGAATTTCTGTCTTTTTGCCCCAACATATAGGGAATTTCTGTCTTTCTGCACCACAACTTGGCGAATTTCTGCAATTATGCTCCAAAATAGGGGGAATTTCTGCCTTTTTGCCCGAAAATAAGGAGAATGCAAAACTTTTTGCCATAAAAAAGGGAAATTTCTTCATTTTTGCTCCAAAATAAGGGAAATTTCTGCCTTTTTTCCTCCAAATAAGTGGAATTTCTGTCTTTTTTCCTCAAAACAAAGGAAATTTCTGTCTTATTTGCCTCAAAATAAAGGGAATTTCTGACTTATTACACTGAAATAAGTGAAATTTCTGCAATTTTGCCCCAACATAAGGGAAATTTCTGCCTTTTTGCCCTGAAATATGTGAAATTTTTGCAATTTTACACCAAATTAGGTGAATTTCTGCCTTTTTGCCACAAATTAATGGGAATTTCTGCCTTTTTGCCCCAAAATAAATAATTTTTGCTTTTTTTCTCTAAAATAAGTGAAATTTCTGCAATTTTGCCCTAAAATAAGGAAAATTTCTGCAATTTTTCCCAATAATAAGGAAAATTTCTGAAATTTTGCCCCAAAATTAGGGGAATTTCTCCCTTTTTGCCCCAAAATAAAGGAAATTTCAGCTTTTTTACATGAAAATAAGTAAAATTTCTGCAATTTTGCATCAAATAAGGGAAATTTCTTCAATTTTGCCCCAAAATAAGGTAAATTCCTGTAATTTTGTCCCAAAATAAAGGAAATTTCTTAAATTTTACCCCAAAAGAAAGGGAATTTCTGATTTTTGCCCCAAAATAAAAGGAATTTTTGCCTTTTGCCTCAAAATTAGGGAATTTCTCTCTTTTTGCCCGAAAATTATGAGAATTTCTGCAATTTTGCTTCAAAATAGGGGGAATTTTTGCTTTTTATCCCGAATGTAAGGGGAATGTATACCTTTTACCACAAAAAAGGAAATTTCTTCATTTTTGCCCCAAAATAAGAGGAATTTCTGCCTTTTTACTTCAAAGTAAGTGAAATTTCTTACTTTGTACCAAAAAATAAATGGAATTTCTGTCTTTTTACCCCAAAATAAAAGGAATTTTTGAATTATGCCCTGAAATAAGTGAAATTTGTGCAATTTTGCCCAAAATAAATGAAATTTCTGCATTCTTGCCACAATATAAAAGGAATTTCTGCCTTTTTGCCCCCAAATAAAAAGAATTTCAGCCTTTTTACCTCAAACTAAGGGGAATTTCTACATTTTTGCCACAAAATATTAAGAATTTCTGGATTTTTGCCCCAAAATAAGGAAAATTTCTGCCTTTTTTCCCTGAAATAAGTGAAATTTCTCCAATTTTGCCATAAATTAAGTGAAATTTCTGCAATTTTTCCCCAAAATAAGGAAAATTTCTAGAATTTTGCCCAAAAATACGTGTAATTTCTGAGTTTTGCCCCAAAATAAGAAGAATTTCTGTCTTTTTTCCCCAACATATAGGGAATTTCTGCCTTTTTGCCCAACAATTAGGGGAATTTCTGCAATTTTGCTCCTAAATATGGGAAATTTCTGCCTTTTCCCAAAAATAAAGGGAATGCATAACTTTTTGCCATAAAAAAAGGAAATTTCTTCATTTTTGCTCCAAAATAAGTGGAATTTCTGCCTTTTTGCCTCTAAATAAGTGGAATTTCTGTCTTTTTCCCCCAAAACAAAGGGAATTTTAGTCTTTTTTGCCCCAAAATAACGGGAAGTTCTGACTTATTACCCTGAAATTAGTGAAATTTCTGCAATTTTGCCCCAAAATAAAAAAAATTTCTGCAATTTTGCCCCAATGTAAAAGAAATTTCTCCAATTTTCCCCCAAAATAAGGGAAATTTCTGACTATTTGCTCCCGAAAAAAGGAGATTTTTTGTCTTTTTGCCCAAAAATGAGGAGAATTTCTACCTTTTTGCCCGAAAATTATGAGAATTTCTGCAATTTTGCTACAAAATACGGGGAATTTCTGCTTTTTATCCCGAAAGTAAGGGGAATGCATACCTTTTTGCCATAAAAAGGTAAATTTCTTCATTTTTGCTCCAAAATAATGGAAATTTCTGCCTTTTTGCCTCTAAATAAGTGGAATTTCTGTCTTTTCCTCCAAAACAAAGGGAATTTCTGTCTTTATTGCCCCAAAATAAGGGGAATTTCTGACTTATTACCCTGAAATAAGTGAAATTTCTGCAATTTTGTCCCAAAATAAGAGAAATTTCTGAAATTTTGCCCCAATGTAAAAAAAAATTTCTGCAATTTTGCCCCAAAATAAGGGAAATTTCTGACTGTTTGCTCCCGAAAAAAAAAGATTTTCTGTCTTTTTTCCCCAAAATAAGGAGAATTTCTACCTTTTTGCCTGAAAATTATGAGAATTTCTGCAATTTTGCTTCAAAATACGGGGAATTTCTGCTTTTTATCCCGAAAGTAAAGGGGAATGCATACCTTTTTGCCATAAAAAGGTAAATTTCTTCATTTTTGCACCAAAATCAGGGAAATTTCTGTCTTTTTGCCTCTAAATAAGTGGAATTTCTGTCTTTTTCCCCCAAAACAAAGGGATTTTTCTGTCTTTTTGGCCCCAAAATAAGGAAAATTTCTGACTTATTACTTTGAAATAAGTGAAATTTCTGTAATTTTGCCCCAAAATAAGGGAAATTTCTGCCTTTTTGCCCCCAAATAAAGGCAATTTCAGCCCTTTTACGTCAAATTTAGAGGAATTTCTGCCTTTTTGCCCAAAAATAACAAAATTTCTTTTTTTTCGATGAAATAAGTGAAATTTCTGCAATTTTGCCCAAAATAAGTGAAATTTCAGCAATTTTGCCCCAGAATAAGGGAAATTTCTTGAATTTTGCCCCAAAATAAGTGGAATTTCTGAGTTTTGCCCCAAAATAAGGAGAATTTCTGTCTTTTTGCCCCACAACTAGGGGAATTTCTGCAATTTTGCCCTGAAATAAGGGGAATTTCAGCCTTTATACCTCAAAATAAAAGGAATTTCTGCATTTTTGCCACAAAATATTAGGAATTTCTGACTTTTTGCCCCAAAATAATGAAAATTTCTGCCTTTTTTCCCTGAAATAAGTGAAATTTCTGCAATTTTGCCCCAAAATAAGTGAAATTTTGCAATTTTGCCCCAAAAGAAAGAAAATTTCTGGAATTTTGCACCAAAATAAGTGGAATTTCTAAGTTTTGGCCCAAAATAAGAAGAATTTCTGTTTTTTTGCCCCAACATATAGGGAATTTCTGTCTTTTTGATCCACAACTAGGGGAATTTCTGCAATTTTGCTCCAAAATACAGGGATTTTCTGCCTTTTTGCCCTGAAATATGTGAAATTTCTGCAATTTTACCCCTAAATAAGGTGAATTTCTGCTTTTTTGCCCCAAAATAATGGGATTTTCTTCCTTTTTGCCCCAAAATAAGAAAAATTTTTGCGTTTTTTCTCTGAAATAAGTGAAATTTCTGCAATTTTCCTCTAAAATAAGGGAAATTTTTGCAATTTTTTTCCATAATAAGGCAGATTTCTGCAATTTTGCCCCAAAATAAGAGGAATTTCTTCCTTTTTGCCCCAAAACAAAGGAAATTTCAGCCTTTTTACCTGAAAATAAATGAAATTTCTGAAATTTTGCCCCAAATAAGGGAAATTTCTGCAATTTTGCCCCAAAATAAGGTAAATTCCTGCAATTTTGCCCAAAATAAAGGAAATTTCTGGAATTTTGCCCCAAAATAAGAGGAATTTCTAATTTTTGCTCCAAAATAAAGGGAATTTCTGCCTTTTGCTTCAAAATTAGGGGATTTTCTGCAATTTTGCTCCTAAATATGGGAAATTTCTGCCTTTTCCCAAAAATAAAGGGAATGCATAACTTTTTGCCATAAAAAAAGGAAATTTCTTCATTTTTGCTCCAAAATAAGTGGAATTTCTGCCTTTTTGCCTCTAAATAAGTGGAATTTCTGTCTTTTTCCCCCAAAACAAAGGGAATTTCTGTCTTTTTTGCCCCAAAATAACGGGAAGTTCTGACTTATTACCCTGAAATTAGTGAAATTTCTGCAATTTTGCCCCAAAATAAAAAAAATTTCTGCAATTTTGCCCCAATGTAAAAGAAATTTCTCCAATTTTCCCCCAAAATAAGGGAAATTTCTGACTGTTTGCTCCCGAAAAAAGGAGATTTTTTGTCTTTTTGCCCAAAAATGAGGAGAATTTCTACCTTTTTGCCCGAAAATTATGAGAATTTCTGCAATTTTGCTACAAAATACGGGGAATTTCTGCTTTTTATCCCGAAAGTAAGGGGAATGCATACCTTTTTGCCATAAAAAGGTAAATTTCTTCATTTTTGCTCCAAAATAATGGAAATTTCTGCCTTTTTGCCTCTAAATAAGTGGAATTTCTGTCTTTTCCTCCAAAACAAAGGGAATTTCTGTCTTTATTGCCCCAAAATAAGGGGAATTTCTGACTTATTACCCTGAAATAAGTGAAATTTCTGCAATTTTGTCCCAAAATAAGAGAAATTTTTGAAATTTTGCCCCAATGTAAAAAAAAATTTCTGCAATTTTGCCCCAAAATAAGGGAAATTTCTGACTGTTTGCTCCTGAAAAAAAAAAGATTTTCTGTATTTTTTCCCCAAAATAAGGAGAATTTCTACCTTTTTGCCTGAAAATTATGAGAATTTCTGCAATTTTGCTTCAAAATACGGGGAATTTCTGCTTTTTATCCCGAAAGTAAAGGGGAATGCATACCTTTTTGCCATAAAAAGGTAAATTTCTTCATTTTTGCACCAAAATCAGGGAAATTTCTGTCTTTTTGCCTCTAAATAAGTGGAATTTCTGTCTTTTTCCCCCAAAACAAAGGGATTTTCTGTCTTTTTGGCCCCAAAATAAGGAAAATTTCTGACTTATTACTTTGAAATAAGTGAAATTTCTGTAATTTTGCCCCAAAATAAGGGAAATTTCTGCCTTTGTGCCCCCAAATAAAGGCAATTTCAGCCTTTTTACGTCAAATTTAGAGGAATTTCTGCCTTTTTGCCCCAAAATAAACAAATTTCTTTTTTTTTCGATGAAATAAGTGAAATTTCTGCAATTTTGCCCAAAATAAGTGAAATTCCTGCAATTTTGCCCAAAATAAAGGAAATTTCTGGAATTTTGCCCCAAAATAAGGGGAATTTCTGCCTTTTTGCCCGAAAATAAGGGGAATGCATAACTTTTTGCCATAAAAAAGGAAAATTTCTTCATTTTTGCTCCAAAATAAGGGGAATTTCTGCCTTTTTGCTTCTCAATAAGTGGAATTTCTGTCTTTTTCCCCCAAAACAAAAGGAATTTCTGTCTATTTTGGCCCAAAATAAGGGGAATTTCTGACTTATTACCCTAAAATAAGTGAAATTTCTGCAATTATGCCCCAAAATAAGGCAAATTTCTACCTTTTTGCCCTGAAATAAGGGGAATTTCAGCCTTTATACCTCAAAATTAGGAAAATTTCTGCATTTTGCCACAAAATATTAGGAATTTCTGACTTTTTGCCCCAAAATAAGGAAAATTTCTGCCTTTTTTCCCTTAAATAAGTGAAATTTCTGCAATTTGCCCCAAAATAAGTGAAATTTTGCAATTTTGTCCCAAAATAAGGAAAATCTCTGGAATTTTGCCCCAAAATAAGTGGAATTTCTAAGTTTTGCCCCAAAATAAAAAGAATTTCTGTCTTTTTGCCCCAACATATAGGGAATTTCTGTCTTTTTGCCCCACAACTAGGGTAATTTCTGCAATTTTGCTCCAAAATACGGGGAATTTTTGCCCTTTTGCCCTGCAATATGTGAAATTTCTGCAATTTTACCCCTAAATAAGGTGAATTTCTGCTTTTTTGCCCCAAAATAATGGGAATTTCTGCCTTTTTGCTCCAAAATAAGAAAAATTTTTGCTTTTTTTCTCTGAAATAAGTGAAATTTCTGCAATTTTCCCCTAAAATAAGGGAAATTTTTGCCATTTTTTCCTATAATAAGGGAGATTTCTGCAATTTTGCCCCAAAATAAAAGGAATTTCTTGCTTTTTGCCCAAAACAAAGGAAATTTCAGCCTTTTTACCTGAAAATAAGTGAAATTTTTGAAATTTTGCCCCAAAAAAAAAATTTCTGCAATTTTGCCCCAAAATAAGGTAAATTCCTGCAATTTTGCCCCAAAATAAAGGAAATTTCTGGAATTTTGCCCCAAAATAAGGGGAATCTGATTTTTGCCCCAAAATAAAGGGAATTACTGCCTTTTGCGCCAAAATTAGGGAAATTTCTTCAATTTTGCACCAAAATACGGGGAATTTCTGCCTTTTTGCCTGAAAATAATGGGAATGCATACCCTTTTGCCATAAAAAGGGAAATTTCTTCATTTTTGCTCCAAAATAAGTGAAATTTCTGTCTTTTTGCTTCTCAATAAGTGGAATTTCTGTTTTTTTTCCCCAAAACAAAGGGAATTTCTGTCTTTTTTGCCCCAAAATAAGGGGAATTTCTGACTTATTACCCTAAAATAAGTGAAATTTCTGCAATTTTGCCCCAAAATAAGGGAAATTTCTGCCTTTTTGCCCTGAAATAAGGGGAATTTCAGCCTTTATACCTCAAAATAAGGGGAATTTCTGCATTTTTGCCACAAAATATTAGGAATTTCTGACTTTTTGCCCCAAAATAAGGAAAATTTCTGCCTTTTTTCCCTGAAATAAGTGAAATTTCTGCAATTTTGCCCCAAAATAAGTGAAATTTTGCAATTTTGCTCCAAAATAAGGAAAATTTCTGGAATTTTGCCCCAAAAAAGGTGGAATTTCTAAGTTTTGCCCCAAAATAAGGAGAAATTCTGTTTTTGCCCCAACATATAGGGAATTTCTGTCTTTTTGCCCCACAACTAGGGGAATTTCTGCAATTTTGCTCCAAAATACGGGGAATTTCTGCCTTTTTGCCCTGAAATATGTTAAATGTCAGCAATTTTACCCCTAAATAAGGTGAATCTCTGCATTTTTGCCCCAAAATAAAAAAAATTTTTGCTTTTTTTCTCTGAAATATGTGAAATTTCTTCAATTTTCCCCTAAAATAAGGGAAATTTTTGCAATTTTTTCCCATAATAAGGGAGATTTCTGCAATTTTGCCTCAAAATAAGGGGAATTTCTTATTTTTTGCCCCAAAACAAAGGAAATTTCAGCCTTTTTACCTGAAAATAAGTGAAATTTCTGTAATTTTGCCCCAAATAAGGGAAATTTCTGCAATTTTGCCCCAAAATAAGGTAAATTCCTGCAATTTTGCCCCAAAATAAAGGAAATTTCTCGAATTTTGCCCCAAAATAAGGGGAATTTCTGATTTTTGCCCCAAAATTAGGGGAATTTCTGCAATTTTGCTTCAAAATACGGGGAATTTCTGCCTTTTTGCCTGAAAATAATGGGAATGCATATCTTTTTGCCATAAAAAGGGAAATTTCTTCATTTTTGCTTCAAAATAAGGGGAATTTCTGCTTTTTTGCCTCTAAATAAGTGGAATTTCTGTCTTCTTCCCGAAAACAAAGGGAATTTCTGTATTTTTGCCCCAAAATAAGGGGAATTTCTGACTTATTACCCTAAAATAAGTGAAATTTCTGCAATTTTACCACAAAATAAGGGAAATTTCTGCCTTTTTGCCCTGAAATAAGGGGAATTTCAGCCTTTATACCTCAAAATAAGGGGAATTTCTGCATTTTTGCCACAAAATATTAGGAATTTCTGACTTTTTGCCCCAAAATAAGGAAAATTTCTGCCTTTTTCCCTGAAATAAGTGAAATTTCTGCAATTTTGCCCCAAAATAAGTGAAATTTTGCAATTTTGCTCCAAAATAAGAAAAATTTCTGGAATTTTGCCCCAAAATAAGTGGAATTTCTAAGTTTTGCCCCAAAATAAGGAGAAATTCTGTCTTTTTGCCCCAACATATAGGAATTTCTGTTATTTTGCCCCACAACTAGGGGAATTTCTGCAATTTTGCTCCAAAATACGGGGAATTTCTGCCTTTTTGCCCTGAAATATGTGAAATTTCTGCAATTTTACCCCTAAATAAGGTGAATTTCTGCTTTTTTGCCCCAAAATAATGGGAATTTCTGCCTTTTGCCCCAAAATAAGAAAAATTTTTGTTTTTTTTCTCTGAAATAAGTGAAATTTCTGCAATTTTCCTCTAAAATAAGGGAAATTTTTGCAATTTTTCCCATAATAAGGGAGAATTCTGCAATTTTGCCCCAAAATAAGGGTAATTTTTTTTTTGCCCCAAAACAAAGGAAATTTCAGCCTTTTTACCTGAAAATAAGTGAAATTTCTGAAATTTTGCCCCAAATAAGGGAAATTTCTGCAATTTTGCCCCAAAATAAGGTAAATTCCTGCAATTTTGCCACAAAATAAAGGAAATTTCTGGAATTTTGCCCCAAAATGAGAATTTCTTATTTTTGCCCCAAAATAAAGGGAATTTCTGCCTTTTTGCTTCTCAATAAGTGGAATTTCTGTCTTTTCCCCCAAAACAAAGGGAATTTCTGTCTTTTTGCCCCAAAATAAGGGGAATTTCTGACTTATTACCCTAAAATAAGTGAAATTTCTGCAATTTTGCCCCAAAATAAGGGAAATTTCTGCCTTTTTGCCCTGAAATAAGGGGAATTTCAGCCTTTATACCTCAAAATAAGGGGAATTTCTGCATTTTTGCCACAAAATATTAGGAATTTCTGACTTTTTGCCCTAAAATAAAAAAAAATTTCTGCCTTTTTTCCCTGAAATAAGTGAAATTTCTGCAATTTTCCCCTAAATTAAGGGAAATTTTTGCCATTTTTTCCTATAATAAGGGAGATTTCTGCAATTTTGCCCCAAAATAAAAGGAATTTCTTGCTTTTTGCCCAAAACAAAGGAAATTTCAGCCTTTTTACCTGAAAATAAGTGAAATTTTTGAAATTTTGCACCAAAAAAAAAATTTCTGCAATTTTGCCCCAAAATAAGGTAAATTCCTGCAATTTTGCCCCAAAATAAAGGAAATTTCTGGAATTTTGCCCCAAAATAAGGGGAATCTGATTTTTGCCCCAAAATAAAGGGAATTTCTGCCTTTTGCGCCAAAATTAGGGAAATTTCTTCAATTTTGCACCAAAATACGGGGAATTTCTGCCTTTTTGCCTGAAAATAATGGGAATGCATACCCTTTTGCCATAAAAAGGGAAATTTCTTCATTTTTGCTCCAAAATAAGTGGAATTTCTGCCTTTTTGCTTCTCAATAAGTGGAATTTCTGTCTTTTTTCCCCAAAACAAAGGGAATTTCTGTCTTTTTTGCCCCAAAATAAGGGGAATTTCTGACTTATTACCCTAAAATAAGTGAAATTTCTGCAATTTTGCCCCAAAATAAGGGAAATTTCTGCCTTTTTGCCCTGAAATAAGGGGAATTTCAGCCTTTACACCTCAAAATAAGGGGAATTTCTGCATTTTTGCCACAAAATATTAGGAATTTCTGACTTTTTGCCCCAAAATAAGGAAAATTTCTGCCTTTTTTCCCTGAAATAAGTGAAATTTCTGCAATTTTGCCCCAAAATAAGATAAATTTTGCAATTTTGCTCCAAAATAAGGAAAATTTCTGGAATTTTGCCCCAAAAAAGGTGGAATTTCTAAGTTTTGCCCCAAAATAAGGAGAAATTCTGTTTTTGCCCCAACATATAGGGAATTTCTGTCTTTTTGCCCCACCACTAGGGGAATTTCTGCAATTTTGCTCCAAAATACGGGGAATTTCTGCCTTTTTGCCCTGAAATATGTGAAATTTCAGCAATTTTACCCCTAAATAAGGTGAATCTCTGCATTTTTGCCCCAAAATAAAAAAAATTTTTTACTTTTTTTCTCTGAAATATGTGAAATTTCTTCAATTTTCCCCTAAAATAAGGGAAATTTTTGCAATTTTTTCCCATAATAAGGGAGATTTCTGCAATTTTGCCTCAAAATAAGGGGAATTTCTTATTTTTTGCCTCAAAACAAAGGAAATTTCAGCCTTTTTACCTGAAAATAAGTGAAATTTCTGTAATTTTGCCCCAAATAAGGGAAATTTCTGCAATTTTGCCCCAAATTAAGGTAAATTCCTGCAATTTTGCCCCAAAATAAAGGAAATTTCTGGAATTTTGCCCCAAAATAAGGGGAATTTCTGATTTTTGCCCCAAAATAAAGGGAATTTCTGCCTTTTGCCCCAAAATTAGGGGAATTTCTGCAATTTTGCTTCAAAATACGGGGAATTTCTGCCTTTTTGCCTGAAAATAATGGGAATGCATATCTTTTTGCCATAAAAAGGGAAATTTCTTCATTTTTGCTTCAAAATAAGGGGAATTTCTGCTTTTTTGCCTCTAAATAAGTGGAATTTCTGTCTTCTTCCCGAAAACAAAGGGAATTTCTGTATTTTTGCCCCAAAATAAGGGGAATTTCTGACTTATTACCCTAAAATAAGTGAAATTTCTGCAATTTTACCCCAAAATAAGGGAAATTTCTGCCTTTTTGCCCTGAAATAAGGGGAATTTCAGCCTTTATACCTCAAAATAAGGGGAATTTCTGCATTTTTGCCACAAAATATTAGGAATTTCTGACTTTTTGCCCCAAAATAAGGAAAATTTCTGCCTTTTTCCCTGAAATAAGTGAAATTTCTGCAATTTTGCCCCAAAATAAGTGAAATTTTGCAATTTTGCTCCAAAATAAGAAAAATTTCTGGAATTTTGCCCCAAAATAAGTGGAATTTCTAAGTTTTGCCCCAAAATAAGGAGAAATTCTGTTTTTGCCCCAACATATAGGGAATTTCTGTCTTTTTGCCCCACCACTAGGGGAATTTCTGCAATTTTGCTCCAAAATACGGGGAATTTCTGCCTTTTTGCCCTGAAATATGTGAAATTTCAGCAATTTTACCCCTAAATAAGGTGAATCTCTGCATTTTTGCCCCAAAATAAAAAAAATTTTTTACTTTTTTTCTCTGAAATATGTGAAATTTCTTCAATTTTCCCCTAAAATAAGGGAAATTTTTGCAATTTTTTCCCATAATAAGGGAGATTTCTGCAATTTTGCCTCAAAATAAGGGGAATTTCTTATTTTTTGCCCCAAAACAAAGGAAATTTCAGCCTTTTTACCTGAAAATAAGTGAAATTTCTGTAATTTTGCCCCAAATAAGGGAAATTTCTGCAATTTTGCCCCAAAATAAGTGAAATTCCTGCAATTTTGCCCCAAAATAAAGGAAATTTCTGGAATTTTGCCCCAAAATAAGGGGAATTTCTGATTTTTGCCCCAAAATAAAGGGAATTTCTGCCTTTTGCCCCAAAATTAGGGGAATTTCTGCAATTTTGCTTCAAAATACGGGGAATTTCTGCCTTTTTGCCTGAAAATAATGGGAATGCATATCTTTTTGCCATAAAAAGGGAAATTTCTTCATTTTTGCTTCAAAATAAGGGGAATTTCTGCTTTTTTGCCTCTAAATAAGTGGAATTTCTGTCTTCTTCCCGAAAACAAAGGGAATTTCTGTATTTTTGCCCCAAAATAAGGGGAATTTCTGACTTATTACCCTAAAATAAGTGAAATTTCTGCAATTTTACCCCAAAATAAGGGAAATTTCTGCCTTTTTGCCCTGAAATAAGGGGAATTTCAGCCTTTATACCTCAAAATAAGGGGAATTTCTGCATTTTTGCCACAAAATATTAGGAATTTCTGACTTTTTGCCCCAAAATAAGGAAAATTTCTGCCTTTTTCCCTGAAATAAGTGAAATTTCTGCAATTTTGCCCCAAAATAAGTGAAATTTTGCAATTTTGCTCCAAAATAAGAAAAATTTCTGGAATTTTGCCCCAAAATAAGTGGAATTTCTAAGTTTTGCCCCAAAATAAGGAGAAATTCTGTCTTTTTGCCCCAACATATAGGAATTTCTGTTATTTTGCCCCACAACTAGGGGAATTTCTGCAATTTTGCTCCAAAATACGGGGAATTTCTGCCTTTTTGCCCTGAAATATGTGAAATTTCTGCAATTTTACCCCTAAATAAGGTGAATTTCTGCTTTTTTGCCCCAAAATAATGGGAATTTCTGCCTTTTGCCCCAAAATAAGAAAAATTTTTGTTTTTTTTCTCTGAAATAAGTGAAATTTCTGCAATTTTCCTCTAAAATAAGGGAAATTTTTGCAATTTTTCCCATAATAAGTGAGAATTCTGCAATTTTGCCCCAAAATAAGGGTGATTTTTTTTTGCCCCAAAACAAAGGAAATTTCAGCATTTTTACCTGAAAATAAGTGAAATTTCTGAAATTTTGCCCCAAATAAGGGAAATTTCTGCAATTTTGCCCCAAAATAAGGTAAATTCCTGCAATTTTGCCCCAAAATAAAGGAAATTTCTGGAATTTTGCCCCAAAATAAGGAGAATTTCTGATTTTTGCCCCAAAATAAAGGGAATTTCTGCCTTTTTGCTTCACAATAAGTGGAATTTCTGTCTTTTCCCCCAAAACAAAGGGAATTTCTGTCTTTTTGCCCCAAAATAAGGGGAATTTCTGACTTAATTCCCTAAAATAAGTGAAATTTCTGCAATTTTGCCCCAAAATAAGGGAAATTTCTGCCTTTTTGCCCTGAAATAAGGGGAATTTCAGCCTTTATACCTCAAAATAAGGGGAATTTCTGCATTTTTGCCACAAAATATTAGGAATTTCTGACTTTTTGCCCTAAAATAAGGAAAATTTCTGCCTTTTTTCCCTGAAATAAGTGAAATTTCTGCAATTTTGCCCCAAAATAAGTGAAATTCTGCAATTTTGCCCCAAAATAAGGAAAATTTCTGGAATTTTGCCACACAATAAGTGGAATTTCTAAGTTTTGCCCCAAAATAAGGAGAATTTCTGTCTTTTTGCGCCAACATATAAGGAATTTCTGTTTTTTTGCCCCACAACTAGGGGAATTTCTGCAATTTTGCTCCAAAATACGGGGAATTTCTGCCTTTTTGCCTGAAAATAATGGGAATGCATACCTTTTTGTCATAAAAAGGGAAATTTCTTCATTTTTGCTCCAAAATAAGTGGAATTTCTGCCTTTTTGCCTCTAAATAAGTGAAATTTCTGTATTTTTCCTTGAAAACAAAGGGAATTTCTGTTTTTTTGCCCCAAAACAAGGGGAATTTCTGACTTATTACTCTAAAATAAGTGAAATTTCTGCAATTTTGCCCCAAAATAAGGGAAATTTCTGCCTTTTTGCCCCAAAATAAGAGGAATTTCAGCCTTTATACCTCAAAATAAGGGGAATTTCTGCATTTTTGCCACAAAATATTAGGAATTTCTGACTTTTTGCCCCAAAATAAGGAAAATTTCTGCCTTTTTTCCCTGAAATAAGTGAAATTTCTGCAATTTTGCCCCAAAATAAGTGAAATTTTGCAATTTTGCTCCAAAATAAGAAAAATTTCTGGAATTTTGCCCCAAAATAAGTAGAATTTCTAAGTTTTGCCCCAAAATAAGGAGAAATTCTGTCTTTTTGCCCCAACATATAAGGAATTTCTGTCTTTTTGCCCCACAACTAGGGGAATTTCTGCAAATTTGCTCCAAAATACGGGGAATTTCTGCCTTTTTGCCCTGAAATATGTGAAATTTCTGCAATTTTACCCCTAAATAAGGTGAATCTCTGCTTTTTTGCCCCAAAATAAAAAAAATTTTTGCTTTTTTTCTCTGAAATATGTGAAATTTCTTCAATTTTCCCCTAAAATAAGGAAAATTTTTGCAATTTTTTCCCATAATAAGGGAGATTTCTGCAATTTTGCCCCAAAATAAGGGGAATTTCTTCTTTTTTGCCATAACAAAGGAAATTTCAGCCTTTTTACCTGAAAATAAGTGAAATTTCTGAAATTTTGCCCCAAATAAGGGAAATTTCTGCAATTTTGCCCCAAAATAAGGTAAATTCCTGCAATTTTGCCCCAAAATAAAGGAAATTTCTGGAATTTTGCCCCAAAATAAGGGGAATTTCTGATTTTTGCCCTAAAATAAAGGGAATTTCTGCCTTTTGCCCCAAAATTAGGGGAATTTCTGCAATTTTGCTTCAAAATACGGGGAATTTCTGCCTTTTTGCCTGAAAATAATGGGAATGCATATCTTTTTGCCATAAAAAGGGAAATTTCTTCATTTTTGCTTCAATATAAGGGTAATTTCTGCTTTTTTGCCTCTAAATAAGTGGAATTTCTGTCTTTTTCCCCCAAAACAAAGGGAATTTCTGTATTTTTGCCCCAAAATAAGGGGAATTTTTGACTTATTACCCTAAAATAAGTGAAATTTCTGCAATTTTACCTCAAAATAAGGGAAATTTCTAACTTTTTGCCCTGAAATATGGGGAATTTCAGCCTTTATACCTCAAAATAAGGGGAATTTCTGATTTTTGCCACAAAATATTAGGAATTTCTCACTTTTTGCCCCAAAATAAGGAAAATTTCTGCCTTTTTTCCCTGAAATAAGTGAAATTTCTGCAATTTTGCCCCAAAATAAGTGAAATTTTGCAATTTTGCTCCAAAATACGGGGAATTTCTGCCTTTATGCCCTGAAATATGTGAAATTTCTGCAATTTTACCCCTAAATAAGGTGAATTTCTGCTTTTTTGTCCCAAAATAATAGGAATTTCTGCCTTTTTGCCCCAAAATAAGAAAAATTTTTGCTTTTTTTCTCTGAAATAAGTGAAATTTCTGCAATTTTCCTCTAAAATAAGGGAAATTTTTGCAATTTTTTCCCATAAGGGATATTTCTGTAATTTTGCCCCAAAATAAGGGTAATTTTTTCTTTTTGCCCCAAAACAAAAGAAATTTCAGCCTTTTTACCTGAAAATAAGTGAAATTTCTGAAATTTTGCCCCAAATAATGGAAATTCTGCAAATTTGCCCTAAATAAGGTAAATTCCTGCAATTTTGCCCCAAAATAAAGGAAATTTCTGGAATTTTGCCCCAAAATAAGGAGAATTTCTGATTTTTGCCCCAAAATAAAGGGAATTTCTGCCTTTTTGCTTCTCAATAAGTGGAATTTCTGTCTTTTCCCCCAAAAAAAGGGAATTTCTGGTTTTTTTGCCCCAAAATAAGGGGAATTTCTGACTTATTACCCTAAAATAAGTGAAATTTCTGCAATTTTGCCCCAAAATAAGGGAAATTTCTACATTTTTGCCCTGAAATAAGGGGAATTTCAGCTTTTATACCTCAAAATAAGGGGAATTTCTGCATTTTTGCAACAAAATATTCGGAATTTCTGACTTTTTGCCCTAAAATAAGGAAAATTTCTGCCTTTTTTCCCTGAAATAAGTGAAATTTCTGCAATTTTGCCCCAAAATATGTGAAATTTTGCAATATTGCCCCAAAATAAGGAAAATTTCTGGAATTTTGCCCCACAATAAGTGGAATTTCTAAGTTTTGCCCCAAAATAAGGGGAATTTCTGGCTTTTTGCCCCAACATATAAGGAATTTCTGTCTTTTTGCCCCACAACTAGGGGAATTTCTGCAATTTTGCTCCAAAATACGGGGAATTTCTGCCTTTTTGCCCTGAAATATGTGAAATTTCTGCAATTTTACCCCTAAATAAGGTGAATCTCTGCATTTTTGCCCCAAAATAAGAAAAATTTTTGCTTTTTTTCTCTGAAATCAGTGAAATTTCTGCAATTTTCCCCTAATCTAAGGGAAATTTTTGCAATTTTTTCCCATAATTAGGGAGATTTCTGCAATTTTGCCTCAAAATAAGGGGAATTTCTTCCTTTTTGCCCCAAAACAAAGGAAATTTCAGCCTTTTTACCTGAAAATAAGTGAAATTTCTGAAATTTTGCCCCAAATAAGGGAAATTTCTGCAATTTTGCCCCAAAATAAAATAAATTCCTGCAATTTTGCCCCAAAATAGAGGAAATTTCTGGAATTTTGCCCCAAAATAAGGGGAATTTCTGATTTTTGCCCCAAAATAAAGAGAATTTCTGCCTTTTGCCCCAAATTAGGGGAATTTCTGCAATTTTGCTTCAAAATACGGGGAATTTCTGCCTTTTTGCCTGACAATAATGGGAATGCATATCTTTTTGCCATAAAAAGGGAAATTTCTTCATTTCTGCTTCAAAATAAGAGAAATTTCTGCCTTTTTGCTTCTCAATAAGTGGAATTACTGTCTTTTTCCTTGAAAACAAAGGGAATTTCTGTCTTTTTTGCCCCAAAATAAGGGGAATTTCTGACTTATTACCCTAAAATAAGGGAAATTTCTGCCTTTTTGCCCTGAAATAAAGGGAATTGCAGCCTTTATACCTCAAAATAAGAGGAATTTCTGCATTTTTGCCACAAAATATTAGGAATTTCTGACTTTTTGCCCCAAAATAAGGAAAATTTCTGCCTTTTTCCCTGAAATAAGTGAAATTTCTGCAATTTTGCCCCAAAATAAGTGAAATTTTGCAATTTTGCTCCAAAATAAGAAAAATTTCTGGAATTTTGCCCCAAAATAAGTGGAATTTCTAAGTTTTGCCCCAAAATAAGGAGAAATTCTGTCTTTTTGCCCCAACAAATAGGGAATTTCTGTTATTTTGCCCCACAACTAGGGGAATTTCTGCAATTTTGCTCCAAAATACGGGGAATTTCTGCCTTTTTGCCCTGAAATATGTGAAATTTCTGCAATTTTACCCCTAAATAAGGTGAATTTCTGCTTTTTTGCCCCAAAATAATGGGAATTTCTGCCTTTTGCCCCAAAATAAGAAAAATTTTTGCTTTTTTTCTCTGAAATAAGTGAAATTTCTGCAATTTTCCCCTAAAATAAGGGAAATTTTTGCAATTTTTTCCCATGATAAGGGAGATTTCTGCAATTTTGCCCCAAAGTAAGGGGAATTTCTTCCTTTTTGCCCCCCCAAAAAAGGAAATTTCAGCCTTTTTACCTGAAAATAAGTGAAATTTCTGAAATTTTGCCCCAAATAAGAGAAATTTCTGCAATTTTGCCCCAAAATAAGGTAAATTCCTGCAATTTTGCACCAAAATAAAGGAAATTTCTGGAATTTTGCCCCCAAATAAGGGGTATTTCTGCCTTTTGCCCCAAAATTAGGGGAATTTCTGCAATTTTGCTCCAAAATACGGGGAATTTCTGCCTTTTTGCCTGAAAATAATGGGAATCCATAACTTTTTGCCATAAAAAGGTAAATTTCTTCATTTTTGCTCCAAAATCAGGGAACTTTCTGCCTTTTTGCCTCTAAATAAGTGGAATTTCTGTCTTTTTCCCCCAAAACAAAGGGAATTTCTGTATTTTTGCCCCAAAATAAGGGGAATTTTTGACTTATTACCCTAAAATAAGTGAAATTTCTGCAATTTTACCTCAAAATAAGGGAAATTTCTGCCTTTTTGCCCTGAAATATGGGGAAATTCAGCCTTAATACCTCAAAATATTGGGAATTTCTGCATTTTTGCCACAAAATATTAGGAATTTCTGACTTTTTGCTTTAAAATAAGGAAAATTTCTGCCTTTTTTCCCTGAAATAAGTGAAATTTCTGCAATTTTGCCCCAAAATAAGTGAAATTTTGCAATTTTGCTCCAAAATAAGAAAAATTTCTGGAATTTTGCCCCAAAATAAGTAGAATTTCTAAGTTTTGCCCCAAAATAAGGAGAAATTCTGTCTTTTTGCCCCAACATATATGGAATTTCTGTTATTTTGCCCCACAACTAGGGGAATTTCTGCAAATTTGCTCCAAAATACGGGGAATTTCTGTTTTTTTGCCCTGAAATATGTGAAATTTCTGCAATTTTACCCCTAAATAAGGTGAATTTCTGCTTTTTTGTCCCAAAATAATAGGAATTTCTGCCTTTTTGCCCCAAAATAAGAAAAATTTTTGCTTTTTTTCTCTGAAATAAGTGAAATTTCTGCAATTTTCCTCTAAAATAAGGGAAATTTTTGCAATTTTTTCCCATAAGGGAGATTTCTGTAATTTTGCCCCAAAATAAGGGTAATTTTTTCTTTTTGCCCCAAAACAAAAGAAATTTCAGCCTTTTTACCTGAAAATAAGTGAAATTTCTGAAATTTTGCCCCAAATAATGGAAATTCTGCAATTTTGCCCCAAAATAAGGTAAATTCCTGCAATTTTTCCCCAAAATAAAGGAAATTTCTGGAATTTTGCCCCAAAATAAGGAGAATTTCTGATTTTTGCCCCAAAATAAAGGGAATTTCTGCCTTTTTGCTTCTCAATAAGTGGAATTTCTGTCTTTTCCCCCAAAAAAAGGGAATTTCTGTTTTTTTTGCCCCAAAAATAAGGGGAATTTCTGACTTATTACCCTAAAATAAGTGAAATTTCTGCAATTTTGCCCCAAAATAAGGGAAATTTCTACATTTTTGCCCTGAAATAAGGGGAATTTTAGCTTTTATACCTCAAAATAAGGGGAATTTCTGCATTTTTGCAACAAAATATTAGGAATTTCTGACTTTTTGCTTTAAAATAAGGAAAATTTCTGCCTTTTTTCCCTGAAATAAGTGAAATTTCTGCAATTTTGCCCCAAAATAAGTGAAATTTTGCAATTTTGCCCCAAAATAAGGAAAATTTCTGGAATTTTGCCCCACAATAAGTGGAATTTCTAAGTTTTGCCCCAAAATAAGGGGAATTTCTGTCTTTTTGCCCCAACATATGAGGAATTTCTGTCTTTTTGCCCCACAACTAGGGGAATTTCTGCAATTTTGCTCCAAAATACGGATTATTTCTGCCTTTTTGCCCTGAAATATGTGAAATTTCTGCAATTTTACCCCTAAATAAGGTGAATTTCTGCTTTTTTGCGCTAAAATAAAAAAAATTTTTGCTTTTTTTCTCTGAAATCAGTGAAATTTCTGCAATTTTCCCCTAATCTAAGGGAAATTTTTGCAATTTTTTCCCATAATAAGGGAGATTTCTGCAATTTTGCCCCAAAATAAGGGGAATTTCTTCCTTTTTTCCCCAAAACAAAGGAAATTTCAGCCTTTTTACCTGAAAATAAGTGAAATTTCTGAAATTTTGCCCCAAATAAGGGAAATTTCTGCAATTTTGCCACAAAATAAAATAAATTCCTGCAATTTTGCCCCAAAATAGAGGAAATTTCTGGAATTTTGCCCCAAAATAAGGGGAATTTCTGATTTTTGGCCCAAAATAAAGAGAATTTCTGCCTTTTGCCCCAAAATTAGGGGAATTTCTGCAATTTTGCTTCAAAATACGGGGAATTTCTGCCTTTTTGCCTGAAAATAATGGGAATGCATATCTTTTTGCCATAAAAAGGGAAATTTCTTCATTTCTGCTTCAAAATAAGAGAAATTTCTGCCTTTTTGCTTCTCAATAAGTGGAATTTCTGTCTTTTTCCTTGAAAACAAAGGGAATTTCTGTCTTTTTTGCCCCAAAATAAGGGGAATTTCTGACTTATTACCCTAAAATAAGTGAAATTTCTGCAATTTTGCCCCAAAATAAGGGAAATTTCTGCCTTTTTGCCCTGAAATAAAGGGAATTTCAGCCTTTATACCTCAAAATAAGGGGAATTTCTGCATTTTTGCCACAAAATCTTAGGAATTTCTGACTTTTTGCCCCAAAATAAGGAAAATTTCTGCCTTTTTCCCTGAAATAAGTGAAATTTCTGCAATTTTGCCCCAAAATAAGTGAAATTTTGCAATTTTGCTCCAAAATAAGAAAAATTTCTGGAATTTTGCCCCAAAATAAGTGGAATTTCTAAGTTTTGCCCCAAAATAAGGAGAAATTCTGTCTTTTTGCCCCAACAAATAGGGAATTTCTGTTATTTTGCCCCACAACTAGAGGAATTTCTGCAATTTTGCTTCAAAATATGGGGAATTTCTGCCTTTTTGCCTGAAAATAATGGGAATCCATAACTTTTTGCCATAAAAAGGTAAATTACTTCATTTTTGCTCCAAAATCAGGGAACTTTCTGCCTTTTTGCCTTTAAATAAGTGGAATTTCTGTCTTTTCCTCCAAAATAAAGGGAATTTTTGTCTTTTTTGCCCCAAAATAAGGGGAATTTCTGACTTATTACCCTAAAATAAGTGAAATTTCTTCAATTTTTTCCCCAAAATAAGGGAAATTTCGGCCTTTTTGTCCTGAAATAAGAGGAATTTTAGCCTTTATACCTCAAAATAAGGGGAATTTCTGCATTTTTGCAACAAAATATTAGGAATTTCTGACTTTTTGCCCCAAAATAAGGAAAATTTGTGCCTTTTTTCCCTGAAATAAGTGAAATTTCTGCAATTTTGCCCCAAAATAAGTGAAATTTTGCAATTTTGCCCCAAAATAAGGAAAATTTCTGGAATTTTGCCCCAAAATAACTGGAATTTCTAAGTTTTGCCCCAAAATAAAAAGAATTTCTGTCTTTTTGCCCCAACATATAGGGAATTTCTGTCTTTTTGCCCCACAACTAGAGGAATTTCTGCAATTTTGCTTCAAAATACGGGGAATTTCTGCCTTTTTGCCCTGAAATATGTGAAATTTCTGCAATTTTACCCCTAAATAAGGTGATTTTCTACTTTTTTGCCCCAAAATAATGGGAATTTCTGCCTTTTTGCCCCAAAATAAGAAAATTTTTTGCTTTTTTTCTCTGAAATAAGGGAAATTTCTGCAATTTTCCCCTAAAATAAGGGAAATTTTGGCCATTTTTTCCTATAATAAGGGAGATTTCTGCAATTTTGCCCCAAAATAAGGGGAATTTCTTTCTTTTTGCCCCAAAACAAAGAAAATTTCAGCCTTTTTAACTGAAAATTAGTGAAATTTCTGAAATTTTGCCCCAAATAAGGGAAATTTCTGCAATTTTGCCCCAAAATAAGGTAAATTCCTGCAATTTTGCACCAAAATAAAGGAAATTTCTGGAATTTTGCCCCAAAATAAGGGGAATTTCTGATTTTTGCCAAAAAAAAAAAAAAAAAGGAAATTTCTGCCTTTTGTTCAATATTAGGGGAATTTCTGCAATTTTGCTCCAAAATACGGGGAATTTCTGCCTTTTTGCCTGAAAATAATGGGAATGCATAACTTTTTGCCATAAAAAGGGAAATTTCTTCATTTTTGCTCCAAAATAAGTGGAATATCTGCCTTTTTGCTTCTCAATAAGTGGAATTTCTTTTTTTTCCCCCAAAACAAAGGGAATTTCTGTCTTTTTTGCCCCAAAATAAGGGGAATTTCTGACTTATTACCCTAAAATAAGTGAAATTTCTGCAATTATTTTGCCAAAATAAGGGAAATTTCGGCCTTTTTGTCCTGAAATAAGGGGAATTTCAGCCTTTATACCTCAAAATAAGGGGAATTTCTGCATTTTTGCCACAAAATATTAGGAATTTCTGACTTTTTGCCCCAAAATAAGGAAAATTTCTGCCTTTTTTCCCTGAAATAAGTGAAATTTCTGCAATTTTGCCCCAAAATAAGTGAAATTTTGCAATTTTGCCCCTAAAATAAGGAAAATTTCTGGAATTTTGCCCCAAAATAAGTGGAATTTCTAAGTTTTGCCCCAAAATAAGGAGAATTTCTGTCTTTTTGCCCTAACATATAGGGAATTTCTGTTTTTTTGCCCCACAGCTAGGGGAATTTCTGCAATTTTGCTCCAAAATACGGGGAATTTCTGCATTTTTGCCCTGAAATATGTGAATTTTCTGCAATTTTACCCCTAAATAAGGTAAATTTCTGTTTTTTTGCCCCAAAATAATGGGAATTTCTGCCTTTTTGCCCCAAAATAAGAAAAATTTTTGCTTTTTTTCTCTGAAATATGTGAAATTTCTGCAATTTTCCCCTAAAATAAAAAAAAAATTTTGCATTTTTTTCCCATAGTAAGGGAGATTTCTGCAATTTTGCCCCAAAATAAGGGGAATTTCTTCCTTTTTGCCCCAATACAAAGGAAATTTCAGCCTTTTTACCTGAAAATACGTGAAATTTCTGAAATATTGCCGCAAATAAGAAAAATTTCTACAATTTTGCCCCAAAATAAGGTAAATTCCTGCAATTTTGCCCCAAAACAAAGGAAATTTCAGGAATTTTCCCCAAAATAAGGGGAATTTCTGATTTTTGCCCCAAAATAAAGGAAATTTCTGCCTTTTGCCCAAAAATTAGGGGAATTTCTGCAATTTTGCTCCAAAATACGGGGAATTTCTGCCTTTTTGCCTGAAAATAATGGGAAAGCATACCTTTTTGCCATAAAAAGGGAAATTTCTTCATTTTTGCTCCAAAATAAAGGGAATTTCTGCCTTTTTGCCTATAATAAGTGGAATTTCTGTCTTTTTCCCCCAAAACAAAGAGAATTTCTGTTTTTTTTGCCCCAAAATAAGGGGAATTTCTGACTTATTACCCTGAAGTAAGTGAAATTTCTGCAATTTTGCCCCAAAATAAGGGAAATTTCTGCAATTTTGCCCCAATGTAAAGGAAATTTCTGCAAATTTGCCCCAAAATAAGGGAAATTTCTGACTGTTTGCTCCCGAAAAAAGGAGATCTTCTGTGTTTTTGCCCCAAAATAGGGAGAATTTCTGCCTTTTTGCTTGATAATTATGAGAATTTCTGCAATTTTGTTTCAAAATACGGGGAATTTCTGCTTTTTATCCCGAAAGTAAGGGGAATGCATACCTTTTTGCCATAAAAAGGTAAATTTCTTCATTTTTGCTCCAAAATCAGGGAACTTTCTGCCTTTTTGCCTCTAAATAAGTGGAATTTCTGTCTTTTCCTCCAAAATAAAGGGAATTTTTGTCTTTTTTGCCCCAAAATAAGGAGAATTTCTGACTTATTACCCTGAAATAAGTGAAATTTCTGTAATTTTGCCCCAAAATAAGGGAAATTTCTGCAATTATGCCCCAAAATAAGGGAAATTTCTGCCTTTTTGCCCCCCAAATAAAGGGAATTTCAGCCTTTTTACCTCAAAATAATGGAAATTTCTACATTTTTGCCACAAAATATTAAGAATTTCTGCAGTTTTTGCCCAAAAATATGGAAAATATCTGCCTTTTTTCTCTGAAATAAGTGAAATTTCTCAAATTTTGCCCTAAAATAAGTGAAATTACTGCAATTTTTTCCCAAAATAAGGGAAATTTCTGGAATTTTGCCCAAAAATATGTGGAATTTCTGAGTTTTGCCCCAAAGTAAGGAGAATTTCTGTCTTTTTTCCTCAACATATAGGGAATTTCTGCCTTTTTGCCCCACAATTAGGGGAATTTCTGCAATTTTGCTCCAAAA
This sequence comes from Micromys minutus, assembly GCF_963924665.1. Taxonomy (NCBI): domain Eukaryota; kingdom Metazoa; phylum Chordata; class Mammalia; order Rodentia; family Muridae; genus Micromys; species Micromys minutus. Next base: position 2,812,437 of record NW_027667727.1, read on the forward strand.
TACGGGGAATTTCTGCCTTTTTGCCTGAAAATAATGGGAATGCATAACTTTTGGCCATAAAAAGGGAAATTTCTTCATTTTTGCTCCAAAATAAAGGGAATTTCTGCCTTTTTGCCTCTAAATAAGTGGAATTTCTGTTTTTTTTCCCCAAAACAAAGAGAATTTCTGTCTTTTTTGCCCCAAAATAAGGGGAATTTCTGACTTATTACCCTGAAGTAAGTGAAATTTCTGCAATTTTGACCCAAAATAAGGGAAATTTCTGCAATTTTGCCCCAATGTAAAAAAAATTGCTGCAATTTTGCCCCAAAATAAGGGGAATTTCTGAATGTTTGCTCCCGAAAAAAGAAGATCTTCTGTCTTTTTGCCCCAAAATAAGGAGAATTTCTGCCTTTTTGGCCGAAAATTATGAGAATTTCTGCAATTTTGCTTCAAAATACGGGTTATTTCTGCTTTTTATCCCGAAAGTAAGGGGAATGCATACCTTTTTGCCATAAAAAGTTAAATTTCTTCATTTTTGCTCCAAAATAAGGAGAATTTCTGCCTTTTGCCTCTAAATAAGTGGAATTTCTGTCTTTTTCACCCAAAACAAAGAGAATTTCTGTCTTTTTTGCCCCAAAATAAGGGGAATTTCTGAATTATTACCCTGAAATATGTGAAATTTTTCCAATTTTGCCCCAAAATTAGGGAAATTTATGCCTCTTTGCCCCCAAATAAGGGGAATTTCAGCCTTTTTACCTCAAAATAACGGGAATTTCTGCATTTTTGCCACAAAATATTAGGAATTTCTGACTTTTTGCCCCCAAACAAGGAAAATTTGTGCCTTTTTTCCCTGAAATAAGTGAAATTTCTGCAATTTTGCCCCAAAATTAGTGAAATTTCTGCAATTTTGCCCCAAAATAAGGGAAATTTCTGGTATTTTGCCCCAAAATAAGTGGAATTTCTAAGTTTTGCCCCAAAATAAAGAGACTTTTTGTATTTTGCCTCTAAATAATGAAATTTCTGCAATTTTGCCCCAAAATAAGGGAAATTTCTGCCTTTTTGCCCCCAAATAAGGGGAATTTCAGCCTTTTTACCTCAAAATAAGGGGAATTTCTGCCTTTTTCCTTGAACATATTAGGAATTTCTGCCTTTTTGCCCCAAAATAAAGAAAATTTCTGACTTTTTTCCCTGGAATAAGTGAAATTTCTGCAATTTTGCCCCAAAATAAGAGAAATTTCTAGAATTTTGCCCCAAAATAAGTGGAATTTCTGAGTTTTGCCCCAAAATAAGAAGAATTTCTGTGTTTTTGCCCCAACATATAGGGAATTTCTGTCTTTCTGCACCACAACCAGGGGAATTTCTGAAATTATGCTCCAAAATACGGGGAATTTCTGCATTTTTGCCTGAAAATGAGGAGAATGCAAAACTTTTTGCCATAAAAAAGGGAAATTTCTTCATTTTTGCTCCAAAATAAGGGAAATTTCTGCCTTTTTGCCTCCAAATAAGTGGAATTTCTGTCTTTTTCCCTCAAAACAAAGGAAATTTCTGTCTTTTTTGCCTCAAAATAAGGGGAATTTCTGACTTATTAAATTGAAATAAGTGAAATTTCTGCAATTTTGCCCCAAAATAAAGGAAATTTCTGCCTTTTTGCCATGAAATATGTGAAATTTCTGCAATTTTACCCCAAAATAAGGTGAATTTCTGCCTTTTTGCCACAAATTAATGGGAATTTCAGCCTTTTTGGCCCAAAATAAAAAAATTTTTTCTTTTTTTCTCTGAAATAAGTGAAATTTCTGCAATTTTGCCCTAAAATAAGAAAATTTTCTGCAATTTTTCCCAATAATAAGGAAAATTTCTGAAATTTTGCCCAAAATAAGGGGAATTTCTCCTTTTTTGCCCCAAAATAAAGGAAATTTCAGCTTTTTTCCCTGAAAAATAAGTGAAATTTCTGCAATTTTGGCCCAAATAAGGGAAATTTCTTAAATTTTGCCCCAAAATAAGGTAAATTCCTGTAATTTTGTCCCAAAATAAAGGAAATTTCTTAAATTATACCCCAAAAGAAGGGGATTTTCTGATTTTTGCCCCAAAATAAAAGGAATTTCTGCCTTTTGCCCCAAAATTAGGGAATTTCTCCCTTTTTGCCCGAAAATTATGAGAATTTCTGCAATTTTGCTTCAAAATACGGGGAATTTCTGGTTTTTATCCCGAATGTATGGGGAATGTATACCTTTTACCACAAAAAAGGAAATTTCTTCATTTTTGCCCCAAAATAAGAGGAATTTCTGCCTTTTTACTTCAAAGTAAGTGAAATTTCCGCCTTTGTACCAAAAAATAAATGGAATTTCTGTTTTTTTGCCCCAAAATAAAAGGAATTTTTGAATTATGCCCTGAAATAAGTGAAATTTCTGCAATTTTGCCCCAAAATAAATGAAATTTCTGCCTTTTTACCACAAAATAAAAGGAATTTCTGTCTTTTTGCCCCAAAATAAGGGAAATTTCTGTCTTTTTGCCCCCAAATATAAAGAATTTCAGCCTTTTTACCTCAAAATAAGGGGAATTTCTACATTTTTGCTACAAAATATTAAGAATTTCTGGATTTTTGCCCCAAAATAAGGAAAATTTCTGCCTTTTTTCCCTGAAATAAGTGAAATTTCTCCAATTTTGCCCTAAAATAAGTGAAATTTCTGCAATTTTTCCCCAAAATAAGGGAAATTTCTGGAATTTTGCCCAAAAATAAGTGGAATTTCTGAGTTTTGCCCCAAAATAAGAAGAATTTTTGACTTTTTTCCCCAACATATAGGGAATTTCTGCCTTTTTACCCCACAATTAGGGGAATTTCTGCAATTTTGCTCCCAAATACGGGAAATTTCTGCCTTTTCCCAAAAATAAAGGGAATGCATAACTTTTTGCCATAAAAAAGGGAAATTTCTTCATTTTTGCTCCAAAATAAGAGGAATTTCTGCCTTTTTGCCTCTAAATAAGTGGAATTTCTGTCTTTTTCCCCCAAAACAAAGGGAATTTCTGTCTTTTTTGCCACAAAATAACGGGAATTTCTGACTTATTACTCTGAAATAAGTGAAATTTCTGCAATTTTGCCCCAAAATAAAAAAAATTTCTGCAACTTTGCCCCAATGTAAAAGAAATTTCTGCAATTTTCCCCCAAAATAAAAGAAATTTTTGACTGTTTGCTTCCGAAAAAAGGAGATTTTCTGTCTTTTTGCCCCAAAATAAGGAGAATTTCTACCTTTTTGCCAGAAAATTATGAGAATTTCTGCAATTTTGCTTCAAAATACGGGGAATTTCTACTTTTTATCCCGAAAGTAAGGGGAATGCATACCTTTTTGCCATAAAAAGGTAAATTTCTTCATTTTTGCTCCAAAATCAAGGAAATTTCTGCCTTTTTGCCTCTAAATAAGTGGAATTTCTGTCTTTTCCTTCAAAACAAAGGGAATTTCTGTCTTTTTTGCCCCAAAATAAGGGGAATTTCTGACTTATTACCCTGAAATAAGTGAAATTTCTGCAATTTTGCCCCAAAATAAGGGAAGTTTCTGCAATTTTGCCCCAATGTAAAAAAAATTTCTTCAATTTTGCCCCAAAATAAGGGAAATTTCTGACTGTTTGCTCCCGAAAAAAAAAGATTTTCTGTCTTTTTTCCCCAAAATAAGAAAAATTTCTACCTTTTTGCCCGAAAATTATGAGAATTTCTGCAATTTTCCTTCAAAATACGAGGAATTTCTGCTTTTTATCCTGAAAGTAAGGGGAATGCATACCTTTTTGCCATAAAAAGGTAAATTTCTTCATTTTTGCTTGAAAATCAGGTAAATTTCTGCCTGTTTGCCTCTAAATAAGTGGAATTTCTGTCTTTCCCTCCAAAATAAAGGGAATTTCTGTATTTTTGCCCCAAAATAAAGGGAATTTCTGACTTATTACCCTGAAATAAGTGAAATTTCTGCAATTTTGCCCTAAAATAAGGGAAATTTCTTTATCTTTGTCCTCAAATAATGCGAATTTCAGCTTTTTTACCTCAAAATAAGGGGAATTCCTGCCTTTTTGACCCAAAATAAGGAAAATTTCTAAATTTTTTCCATGAAATAAGTAAAATTTCTGCCATTTGCCACAAAATAAGTGAAATTTCTGCAATTTTGCCCCAGAATAAGGGAAATTTCTGGAATTTTGCCCCAAAATAAGTGGAATTTCTGAGTTTTGCCCCAAAATAAAGAGAATTTCTGTCTTTTTGCCCCAACATAAAAGGAATTTCTGCATTTTTGCCCCACAATTAGGGGAATTTCTGCAATTTTGCTCCAAAATACGAGGAATTTCTGCCTTTTTGCCCGAAAATTAGAACAATGCATAACTTTTTGCCTTAAAAAAGGGAAATTTCTTCATTTTTGCTCCAAAATAAAGGGAATTTCTGCTTTTTTGCCTCGAAATAAGTGGAATTTCTGTCTTTTTCCCCCAAAATAAAGGGATTTTCTGTCTATTTTGCCCCAAAATAAGGAAAATTTCTGACTTATTACCCTGAAATAAGTGAAATTTCTGCAATTTTGCCCCAAAAAAAGGGAAATTTCTGCCTTTTTGCCCCCAAATAAGGGGAATTTCAGCCTTTTTACCTCAAAATAAGAGGAATTTCTGCCTTTTTGCCCCAAAATAACAAAATTTCTTTTTTTTTCCATGAAATAAGGGAAATTTCTGCAATTTTGCCTAAAATAAGTGAAATTTCTGCAATTTTGCCACTGAATAAGTGAAATTTCTGGAATTTTGCCCCAAAATAAGTGGAATTTCTGAGTTTTGCCCCAAAATAAGGAGAATTTCTGTCTTTCTGCCCCAAAATATAAGGAATTTTTGTTTTTTTGCCCCACAACTAGGGGAATTTCTGCAATTTTGCTCCAAAATACGCGGATTTTCTCCCTTTTTGCCCTGAAATATGGGAAATTTCTGCAATTTTACCCCTAAATAAGGTGAATTTCTGCTTTTTTGCCCCAAAATAATGGGAATTTCTGCCTTTTTGCCCAAAAATAAGAAAATGTTTGCTTTTTTTCTCTGAAATAAGTGAAATTTCTGCAATTTTCCCCTAAAATAAGGGAAATTTTTGCAATTATTTCCCATAATAAGGCAGATTTCTGCAATTTTGCCCCAAAATAAGGGGAATTTCTTTTTTTTTTTGCCCCAAAACAAAGGAAATTTCAGCCTTTTTACCTGAAAATAAGTGAAATTTCTGAAATTTTGCCCCAAATAAGAGAAATTTCTGCAATTTTGCCCCAATATAAGGTAAATTCCTGCAATTTTGCCCCAAAATAAAGGAAATTTCTGGAATTTTGCCCCAAAATAAGGGGAATTTCTGATTTTTGCCCCAAAATAAAGGGAATTTCTGCCTTTTGCCCCAAAATTAGGGGAATTTCTGCAATTTTGCTCCAAAATACGGGCATTTCTGCCTTTTTGCCTGAAAATAATGGGAATGCATAACTTTTGGCCATAAAAAGTGAAATTTCTTCATTTTTGCTCCAAAATAAAGGGAATTTCTGCCTTTTTGCCTCTAAATAAGTGGAATTTCTGTCTTATTCACCCAAAACAAAAAGAATTTCTGTCTTTTTTGCCCCAAAATAAGGGGAATTTCTGACTTATTACCCTGAAGTAAGTGAAATTTCTGCAATTTTGCCCCAAAATAAGGGAAATTTCTGAAATTTTGCCCCAATGTAAAGGAAATTTCTGCAATTTTGCCCCAATGTAAAGGAAATTTCTGCAATTTTGCCCCAAAATAAGGGGAATTTCTGAATGTTTGCTCCCGAAAAATGGAGATCTTCTGTCTTTTTGCCCCAAAATAAGGAGAATTTCTGCCTTTTTGCCTGAAAATTATGAGAATTTCTGCAATTTGGTTTCAAAATACGGGGAATTTCTGCTTTTTATCCCGAAAGTAAGGGGAATGCATACCTTTTTGCCATAAAAAGGTAAATTTCTTCATTTTTGCTCCAAAATAAGGGGAATTTCTGCCTTTTTGCCTCTAAATAAGTGGAATTTCTGTCTTTTTCCCCCAAAACAAAGGGAATTTCTGTCTTTTTTCCCTAAAATAAGAGGAATTTCTGAATTATTACCCTGAAATATGTGAAATTTCTTTAATTTTGCCCCAAAATTAGGGAAATTTCTGCCTCTTTGCCCCCAAATAAGGGGAATTTAAGCCTTTTTACCTCAAAATAAGGGGAATTTCTGCATTTTTGCCACAAAAATATTAGGAATTTCTGACTTTTTGCCCCAAAATAAGGAAAATTTGTGCCTTTTTTCCCTGAAATAAGTTAAATTTCTGCAATTTTGCCCCAAAATAAGTGAAATTTTGCAATTTTGCTCCAAAATAAGAAAAATTTCTGGAATTTTGCCCCAAAATAAGTGGAATTTCTAAGTTTTGCCCCAAAATAAGGAGAATTTCTGTCTTTTTGCCTCTAAATAATGAAATTTCTGCAATTTTGCCCCAAAATAAGGGAAATTTCTGCCTTTTTGCCCCCAAATATGGGGAATTTCAGGCTTTTTTTCCTCAAAATAAGGGGAATTTCTGCATTTTTGCCAGAAAATATTAGGAATTTCTGCCTTTTTGCCCCAAAATAAAGAAAATTTCTGCCTTTTTTCCCTGAAATAAGTGAAATTTCTGCAATTTTGCCCCAAAATAAGTGAAATTTCAGCAATTTTGCCCCAAAATAAGGGAAATTTCTAGAAGTTGCCCCAAAATAAGTGGAATTTCTGAGTTTTGCCCCAAAATAAGAAGAATTTTGCCCCAACATATAGGGAATTTCTGTCTTTCTGCACCACAACTAGGGAAATTTCTGCAATTATGCTCCAAAATATGGGGAATTTCTGCCTTTTTGCCCGAAAATAAGAAGAATGCAAAACTTTTTGCCATAAAAAAAAGAAATTTCTTCATTTTTGCTCCAAAATAAGGGAAATTTCTGCCTTTTTGCCTTTAAATAAGTGGAATTTCTGTCTTTTTCCCCCAAAACAAAGGGAATTTCTGTCTTTTTTGCCCCAAAATAAGGGGAATTTCTGAATTATTACCCTGAAATAAGTGAAATTTCTCCAATTTTGCCCCAAAATAAGGGAAATTTCGGCCTCTTTGCCCCCAAATAAGGGGAATTTCAGCCTTTTTACCGCAAAATATGGGGAATTTCTGCATTTTTGCCACAAAATATTAGGAATTTCTGACTTTTTGCCCCAAAATAAGGAAAATTTGTGCCTTTTTTTTCCTGAAATAAGTGAAATTTCTGCAATTTTGCCCCAAAATAAGGGAAATTTCTGCCTTTTTGCCATAAAATTTGTGAAATTTCTGCAATTTTACCCCAAAATAAGGTGAATTTCTGACTTTTTGCCACAAATTAATGGGAATTTCAACCTTTTTGGCCCAAAATAAAAAATTTTTTGCTTTTTTTCTCTGAAATAAGTGAAATTTCTGCAATTTTGCCCTAAAATAAGGAAAATTTCTGCAATTTTTCCCAATAATAAGGAAAATTTCTGAAATTTTGCCCCAAAATAAGGGGAATTTCTTTTTTTTTTGCCCCAAATAAAGGAAATTTCAGCTTTTTTACCTGAAAATATGTGAAATTTCTGCAATTTTGCCCCAAATAAGGGAAATTTCTTAAATTTTGCCCCAAAATAAGGTAAATTCCTGTAATTTTGTCTCAAAATAAAGGAAATTTCTTAAATTTTACCCCAAAAGAAGGGGAATTTCTGATTTTTGCCCCAAAATAAAAAGAATTTCTGCCTTTTCCCCAAAATTAGGGAATTTCTCCCTTTTTGCCCGAAAATTATGAGAATTTCTGCAATTTTGCTTCAAAATACGGTGAATTTCTGATTTTTATCCCGAATGTAAGGGGAATGTATACCTTTTACCACAAAAAAGGAAATTTCTTCATTTTTGCCCCAAAATAAGAGGAATTTCTGCCTTTTTACTTCAAAGTAAGTGAAATTTCTGCCTTTGTACCAAAAAATAAATGGAATTTTTGTCTTTTTGCCCCAAAATAAAAGGAATTTTTGAATTATGCCCTGAAATAAGTGAAATTTCTGCAATTTTGCCCCAAAATAAATGAAATTTCTGCCTTTTTGCCACAAAATAAAAGGAATTTCTGTCTTTTTGCCCCCAAATATAAAGAATTTCAGCCTTTTTACCTCAAAATAAGGGGAATTTCTACATTTTTGCTACAAAATATTAAGAATTTCTGGATTTTTGCCCCAAAATAAGGAAAATTTCTGCCTTTTTTCCCTGAAATAAGTGAAATTTCTCCAATTTTGCCCTAAAATAAGTGAAATTTCTGCAATTTTTCCCCAAAATAAGGGAAATATCTGGAATTTTGCCCAAAAATAAGTGGAATTTCTGAGTTTTGCCCCAAAATAAGAAGAATTTTTGACTTTTTTCCCAAACATATAGGGAATTTCTGCCTTTTTGCCCCACAATTAGGGGAATTTCTGCAATTTTGCTCCCAAATACGAGAAATTTCTGCCTTTTTCCAAAAATAAAGGAAATGCATAACTTTTTGCCATAAAAAAGGGAAATTTCTTCATTTTTGCTCCAAAATAAGGGGAATTTCTGCATTTTTGCCTCTAAATAAGTGGAATTTCTGTCTTTTTCCCCCAAAACAAAGGGAATTTCTGTCTTTTTTGCCCCAAAATAACGGGAATTTCTGACTTATTACCCTGAAATAAGTGAAATTTCTGCAATTTTGCCCCAAAATAAGGGAAATTTCTTTCTCTTTGCCCTCAAATAAGGGGAATTTCAGCTTTTTTACCTCAAAATAAGGGGAATTTCTGCCTTTTTGACCCAAAATAAGAAAAACTTCTAACTTTTTTCCCTGAAATAAGTAAAATTTCTGCAATTTTTCCACAAAATAAGTGAAATTTCTGCAATTTTGCCCCAGAATAAGGGAAATTTCTGGAATTTTGCCCCAAAATAAGTGGAATTTCTGAGTTTTGCCCCAAAATAAGGAGAATTTCTGTCTATTTGCCCCAACATAAAAGGAATTTCTGCATTTTTGCCCCACAATTAGGGGAATTTCTGCAATTTTGCTCCAAAATACGAGAAATTTCTGCCTTTTTGCCCGAAAATAAAAAGAATGCATAACTTTTTGCCTTAAAAAAGGGAAATTTCTTCATTTTTGCTCCAAAATAAAGGGAATTTTTGCTTTTTTGCCTCTAAATAAGTGGAATTTCTGTCTTTTTCCCCCAAAATAAAGGGATTTTCTGTATTTTTTGCCCCAAAATAAGGAAAATTTCTGACTTATTACCCTGAAATAAGTGAAATTTCTGCAATTTTGCCCCCAAAAAGGGATATTTCTGCCTTTTTGCCCCCAAATAAGGGGAATTTCAGCCTTTTTACCTCAAAATAAGGGGAATTTCTGCCTTTTTGCCCCAAAATAACAAAATTTCTTTTTTTTTCCATGAAATAAGGGAAATTTCTGCAATTTTGCCTAAAATAAGTGAAATTTCTGCAATTTTGCTCCAGAATAAGGGAAATTTCTGGAATTTTGCCCCAAAATAAGTGGAATTTCTGAGTTTTGCCCCAAAATATGGAGAATTTCTGTCTTTTTGCCCCAACATATAGGGAATTTCTGCATTTTTGCCCGACAATTAGGGGAATTTTTGCAATTTTGCTCCAAAATACGGGGAATTTCTGCCTTTTTGCCCGAAAATAAGAAGAATGCATACCTTTTTGCCTTAAAAAAAGGAAAATTTCTTCATTTTTGCTTCAAAATAAGGGGAATTTCTGCTTTTTGCCTCTAAATAAGTGGAATTTCTGTCTTTTTCCCCCAAAACAAAGGGAATTCCTGTCTTTTTTGCCCCAAAATAAGGGGAATTTCTGACTTATTACCCTGAAATAAGTGAAATTTCTGCAATATTGCCCCAAAATAAGGGAAATTTTTGCCTTTCTGCCCACAAATAATGGGAATTTCAGCCTTTTTACCTCAAAATAAGGGGAATTTCTGCATTTTTACCACAAAATATTAGGAATTTCTGCCTTTTTGCCCCAAAATAAAGAAAATTTTTGCCTTTTTTCCCTGAAATAAGTGAAATTTCTGCAATTTTGCCCCAAAATAAGTGGAATTTCTGAGTTTTGCCCCAAAATAAGGAGAATTTCTGTTTTTTGTCCCAACATATAGAGAATTTCTGTTTTTTTGCCCCACAACCAGGGGAATTTCTGCAATTTTGCCCTGAAATAAGAGGATTTCAGGCTTTATACCTCAAAATAAGGGGAATTTCAGCATTTTTGATACAAAATATTAGGAATTTCTGACTTTTTGCCTCAAAATAATAAAAATTTCTGCCTTTGTTCCCTGAAATAAGTGAAATTATTGCAATTTTGCCCCAAAATAAGTGAAATTTTGCAATTTTGCCCTAAAAGAAGGAAAATTTCTGGAATTTTGCCCCAAAATAAGTGGAATTTCTAAGTTTTGCCCCAAAATAAGGAGAATTTCTGTCTTTTTGCCTCAACATATAGGGAATTTCTGTCTTTTTGCCCCACAACAAGGGGGATTTCTGCAATTTTGCTCCAAAATATGGGAAATTTCTGCCTTTTTGCCCTGAAATATGTTAAATTTCTGCAATTTTACCCCTAAATAAGGTGTATTTTCCTTTTTTGCCCCAAAATAATGGGAATTTCTTCCTTTTGCCCCAAAATTAGAGGAATTTCTGCAATTTTGCACCAAAATACGGGAATTTCTGCCTTTTTGCCTGAAAATAATGGGAATGCATACCTTTTGGCCATAAAAAGGAAAATTTCTTCATTTTTGCTCCAAAACAAAGGGAATTTCTGCCTTTTTGCCTATAAATAAGTGGAATTTCTGTCTTTTTCCCCCAAAACAAAGAGAATTTCTGTCTTTTTTGCCCCAAAATAAGGGGAATTTCTGACTTATTACCCTGAAGTAAGTGAAATTTCTGCCATTTTGCCCCAAAACAAGGGAAATTTCTGCAATTTTGCCCCAATGTAAAGGAAATTTCTGCAATTTTGCCCCAATGTAAAGGAAATTTCTGCAATTTTGCCCCAAAATAAGGGGAATTTCTGAATGTTTGCTCCCGAAAAATGGAGATCTTCATTCTTTTTGCCCCAAAATAAGGAGAATTTCTCCTTTTTTGCCCGAAAATTATGAGAATTTCTGCAATTTGGTTTCAAAATACGGGGAATTTCTGCTTTTTATCCCGAAAGTAAGGGGAATGCATACCTTTTTGCCATAAAAAGGTAAATTTCTTCATTTTTGCTCCAAAATAAGGGGAATTTCTGCCTTTTAGCCTCTAAATAAGTGGAATTTCTGTCTTTTTCCCCCAAAACAAAGGAAATTTCTGTCTTTTTTGCCCCAAAATAAGGGGATTTTCTGAGTTATTACCCTGAAATAAGTGAAATTTCTCCAATTTTGCCCCAAAATAAGGGAAATTTCTGCCTCTTTGCCCCCAAATTTAGGGAATTTCATCCTTTTTACCTCAAAATAAGGGGAATTTCTGCATTTTTGCCACAAAATATTAGGAATTTCTGACTTTTTGCCCCAAAATAAGGAAAATTTGTGCCTTTTTTTCCCTGAAATAAGTGAAATTTCTGCAATTTTGCCCCAAAATAAGTGAAATTTCTGCAATTGTGGCCCAAAATAAGGGAAATTTCTGGAATTTTGCCCCAAAATAAGTGGAATTTCTAAGTTTTGCCCCAAAATAAGGAGAATTTCTGTCTTTTTGCCTCTAAATAAGTGAAATTTCTGCAATTTTGCCCCAAAATAAGGGAAATTTCTGTTTTTTTTGCCCCCAAATAAGGGGAATTTCAGGCTTTTTACCTCAAAATAAGGGGAATTTCTGCCTTTTTTCCCTGAAATAAGTGAAATTTCTGCAATTTTGAACCAAAATAAGTGAAATTTCTGCAATTTTGTTCCAAAATAAGGGAAATTTCTAGAATTTTGCCCCAAAATAAGTGGAATTTCTGCAATTTTGTTCCAAAATAAGGGAAATTTCTAGAATTTTGCCCCAAAATAAGTGGAATTTCTGAGTTATGCCCCAAAATAAGGAGAATTTCTGTCTTTTTGCCCCAACATATAGGGAATTTCTGTCTTTCTGCACCACAACTAGGGGAATTTCTTCAATTATGCTCAAAATACGGGGAATTTCTGCCTTTTTGCCCGAAAATAAGGGGAATGCATAACTTTTTGCCATAAAAAAGGGAAATTTCTTCATTTTTGCTCCAAAATAAGGGAAATTTCTGCCTTTTTGCCTCTAAATAAGTGGAATTTCTCTCTTTTTCTCTCAAAACAAAATAAATTTCTGTCTTTTTTGCCTCAATATAAGGGGAATTTCTGACTTATTACACTGAAATAAATGAAATTTCTGCAATTTTGCCCCAAAATAAGGGAAATTTCTGCCTTTTTGCCCTGAATTATGCGAAATTTCTGCAATTTTACCCCAAAATAAGGTGAATTTCTGCCTTTTTGCCACAAAGTAATGGGAATTTCTGCCTTTTTGCCCCAAAATAAGAAAAATTTTTGCTTTATTTCTCTGAAATAAGTGAAATTTCTGCAATTTTCCCCTAAAATAAGAAAATTTTTCGCAATTTTTTCCCATAATAAGTGAGATTTCTGCAATTTTGCCCCAAAATAAGGAAAATTTCTTCCTTTTTGCCCCAAAACAAAGGAAATTTCAGCCTTTTTACCTGAAAATAAGTGAAATTTCTGAAATTTTGCCCCAAATAAGGGAAATTTCTGCAATTTTGCCCCAAAATAAGGTAAATTCCTGCAATTTTGCCCCAAAAAAAGGAAATTTCTGGATTTTGCCCCAAAATAAGGGGAATTTCTGATTTTTGCCCCAAAATAAAGGAATTTCTGCCTTTTGCCCCAAAATTAGAGGAATTTCTGCAATTTTGCTCCAAAATACGGGAATTTCTGCCTTTTTACCTGAAAATAATGGGAATGCATACCGTTTGGCCATAAAAAGGAAAATTTCTTCATTTTTGCTCCAAAACAAAGGGAATTTCTGCCTTTTTGCCTCTAAATAAGTGGAATTTCTGTCTTTTTCCCCCAAAACAAAGAGAATTTCTGTCTTTTTTGCCACAAAATAAGGGGAATTTCTGACTTATTACCCTGAAGTAAGTGAAATTTCTGCCATTTTGCCCCAAAATAAGGGAAATTTCTGCAATTTTGCCCCAATGTAAAGGAAATTTCTGCAATGTTGCCCCAATGTAAAGGAAATTTCTCCAATTTTGCCCCAAAATAAGGGGAATTTCTGAATGTTTGCTCCCGAAAAATGGAGATCTTCTGTCTTTTTGCCCCAAAATAAGGAGAATTACTGCAATTTTGTTTCAAAATACAGGGAATTTCTGCTTTTTATCCTGAAAGTAAGAGGAATGCATACCTTTTTGCCATCAAAAGGTAAATTTCTTCATTTTTGCTAAAAATAAGGGGAATTTCTGCCTTTTTGCCTCTAAATAAGTGGAATTTCTGTCTTTTTCTCCCAAAACAAAGGAAATTTCTGTCTTTTTTGCCCCAAAATAAGGGGATTTTCTCAATTATTACCCTGAAATAAGTGAAATTTCTCCAATTTTGCCCCAAAATAAGGGAAATTTCTGCCTCTTTGCCCCCAAATATAGGGAATTTCAGCCTTTTTACCTCAAAATAAGGGGAATTTCTGCATTTTTGCCACAAAATATTAGGAATTTCTGACTTTTTGCCCCAAAATAAAAAAAATTTATGCCTTTTTTCCCTGAAATAAGTGAAATTTCTGCAATTTTGCCCCAAAATAAGTGAAATTTCTGCAATTTTGGCCCAAATAAGGGAAATTTCTTAAATTTTGCCCCAAAATAAGGTAAATTCCTGTAATTTTGTCCCAAAATAAAGGAAATTTCTTAAATTATACCCCAAAAGAAGGGGATTTTCTGATTTTTGCCCCAAAATAAAAGGAATTTCTGCCTTTTGCCCCAAAATTAGGAAATTTCTCCCTTTTTGCCCGAAAATTATGAGAATTTCTGCAATTTTGCTTCAAAATACGGGGAATTTCTGCTTTTTATCCCGAATGTATGGGGAATGTATACCTTTTACCACAAAAAAGGAAATTTCTTCATTTTTGCCCCAAAATAAGAGGATTTTCTGCCTTTTTACTTCAAAGTAAGTGAAATTTCCGCCTTTGTACCAAAAAATAAATGGAATTTCTGTCTTTTTGCCCCCCCCAAAAAAAGGAATTTTTGAATTATGCCCTGAAATAAGTAAAATTTCTGCAATTTTGCCCCAAAATAAATGAAATTTCTGCCTTTTTGCCACAAAATAAAAGGAATTTGTGTATTTTTGCCCCAAAATAAGGGAAATTTCTGCCTTTTTGCCCCCAAATAAAAGGAATATCAGCCATTTTACCTCAAAATAAGGGGAATTTCTACATTTTTGCCACAAAATATTAAGAATTTCTGCATTTTTGCCCCAAAATAAAGAAAATTTCTGCCATTTTTCCCTAAAATAAGTGAAATTTCTCCAATTTTGCCCTAAAATAAGTGAAATTTCTGCAATTTTATTCCAAAATAATGGAAATTTCTGGAATATTGCCCAAAAATAAGTGGAATTTCTGAGTTTTGCCCCAAAAAAGGAGAATTTATGTCTTTTTTCCCCAACATATAGGGAATTTCTGCCTTTTTGCCCCACAATTAGGAGAATTTCTGCAATTTTGCTACAAAATACGGTGAATTTCTGCCTTTTCCCAAAAATAAAGCGAATGCATAACTTTTTGCCATAAAAAAGGGAAATTTCTTCATTTTTGCTCCAAAATAAGGGGAATTTCTGCCTTTTTGCCTCTAAATAAGTGGAATTTCTGTCTTTTTCCCCCAAAACAAAGGGAATTTCTGTATTTTTTGCCCCAAAATAACGGGAATTTCTGACTTATTACCCTGAAATAAGTAAAATTTCTGCAATTTTGCCCCAAAATAAAAAAAATTTCTGCAATTTTGCCTCAATGTAAAAGAAATTTCTGCAAATTTCCCCCAAAATAAGGGAAATTTCTGACTGTTTGCTCCCGAAAAAAGGAGATTTTCTGTCTTTTTGCCCCAAAATAAGGAGAATTTCTGCCTTTTTGCCCGAAAATTATGAGAATTTCTGCAATTTTGCTTCAAAATACGGGGAATTTCTGCTTTTTATCCCGAAATTAAGGGTAATGCATACCTTTTTGCCATGAAAAGGTAAATTTCTTCATTTTTGCTCCAAAATAAGGGAAATTTCTGCCTTTATGCCTCTAAATAAGTGGAATTTCTGTCTTTTCCTCCAAAACAAAGGGAATTTCTGTCTTTTTTGCCCCAAAATAAGGGGAATTTCTGACTTATTACCCTGAAATAAGTGAAATTTCTGCAATTTTGCCCCAAAATAAGGGAAATTTCTGCCTCTTTGCCCTCAAATTAAAGGAATTTCAGCCTTCTTACCTCAAAATAAGGGGAATTCCTGCCTTTTTGACCCAATGTAAGGAAAATTTCTAACTTTTTTTCCCTGAAATAAGTAAAATTTCTGCAATTTTGCCACAAAATAAGTGAAATTTCTGCCATTTTGCCCCAGAATAAGGGAAATTTCTGGAATTTACCCCAAAATAAGTGGAATTTCTGAGTTTTGCTCCAAAATAAGGAGAATTTCTGTCTTTTTGCCCCAACATATAAGGAATTTCTGCATTTTTGCCCCACAATTAGGGGAATTTCTGCAATTTTGCTCCAAAATACGAGGAATTTCTGCCTTTTTGCCCGAAAATAAGAACAATGCATAACTTTTTGCCTTAAAAAAGAGAAATTTCTTTATTTTTGCTCCAAAATAAAGGGAATTTCTGCTTTTTTGCCTCTAAATAAGTGGAATTTCTGTCTTTTTCCCCCAAAACAAAGGGATTTTCTGTCTTTTTTGCCCCAAAATAAGGAAAATTTCTGACTTATTACCCTGAAATAAGTGAAATTTCTGCAATTTTGCCCCAAAATAAGGGAAATTTCTGCCTTTTTGCCCCCAAATAAGGGCAATTTCAGACTTTTTACATCAAAATAAAAGAAATTTCTGCCTTTTTGCCCCAAAATAACAAAATTTCTTTTTTTTCCATGAAATAAGGAAAATTTCTGCAATTTTGCCCCAGAATAAGGGAAATTTCTCGAAATTGCCCCAAATTAAGTGGAATTTCTGAGTTTTGCCCCAAAATAAGGAGAATTTCTGTCTTTTTGCCCCAACATATAGGGAATTTCTGCATTTTTGCCCCACAATTAGGGGAATTTTTGCAATTTTGCTCCAAAATACGGGGAATTTCTGCCTTTTTGCCCGAAAATAAGAAGAATGCATAACTTTTTGCCTTAAAAAAGGGAAATTTCTTCATTTTTGCTTCAAAATAAGGTAAATTTCTGCATTTTTGCCTCTAAATAAGTGGAATTTCTGTCTTTTCCCCCCAAAACAGAGGGATTATCTTTCTTTTTTGCAACAAAATAAGAAAAATTTCTGACTTATTACCCTGAAATAAGTGAAATTTCTGCAATTTTGCCCCAAAATAAGGGAAATTTTTGCCTTTCTGCCCACAAATAAGGGGAATTTCAACCTTTTTACCTCAAAATAAGGGGAATTTCTGCATTTTTGCCACAAAATATTAGGAATTTCTGCATTTTTGCCCCAAAATAAATAGAATTTCTGCCTTTTTTCCCTGAAATAAGTGAAATTTCTGCAATTTTGCCCCAAAATAAGTGGAATTTCTGAGTTTTGCCCCAAAATACGGAGAATTTCTGTCTTTTTGCCCCAACATATAGGGAATTTCTGCCTTTTTGCACCACAATTAGTGGAATTTCTGCAATTTTGCTCCAAAATACGATGAATTTCTGTCTTTTTGCCCGAAAATAAGGGGAATGCATAACTTTTTGCCATAAAAAATGGAAATTTCTTCATTTTTGCTCCAAAATAAGGGGAATTTCTGCCTTTTTGATTCTCAATAAGTGGAATTTCTGTCTTTTTCCCCCAAAACAAAGGGAATTTCTGTCTTTTTTGCCCCAAAATTAGGGGAATTTCTGACTTATTACCCTAAAATAAGTGAAATTTCTGCAATTTTGCCCCAAAATAAAGGAAATTTCTGAATTTTTGCCCTGAAATAAGGGGAATTTCAGCCTTTATACCTCAAAATAAGGGGAATTTTGGCATTTTTGCCACAAAATATTAGGAATTTCTGACTTTTTGCCCCAAAATAAGGAAAATTTCTGCATTTTTTCCCTGAAATAAATGAAATTTCTGCAATTTTGCCCCAAAATAAGTGAAATTTCTTCAATTTTGCCCCAAAATAAGGAAAATTTCTGGAATTTGCCCCAAAATAAGGAGAATTTCTGTCTTTTTGCCCCAACATATAGGCAATTTCTGTCTTTTTGCTCCACAACTAGGGGAATTTCTGCAATTTTGCTCCAAAATACTGGGAATTTCTGCCTTTTTGCCCTGAAATATGAGAAAATTCTGCAATTTTACCCCTAACTAAGGTGAATTTCTGCTTTTTTGCCCCAAAATAATGAGAATTTCTGCCTTAGTGCCCCAAAATAAGAAAAATTTTTGCTTTTTTTCTCTGAAATAAGTGAAATTTCTGCAATTTTCCCTTAAAATAAGGGAAATTTTTGCAATTTTTTCCTATAATAAGGAAGATTTCTGCAATTTTGCCCCAAAATAAGGGGAATTTCTTCTTTTTTGCCCCAAAACATAGGACATTTCAGCCTTTTTACATGAAAATAAGTGAAATTTCTGAAATTTTGCCCCAAATAAGGGAAATTTCTGCAATTTTGCCCCAAAATAAGGTAAATTCCTGCAATTTTGCCCCAAAATAAAGGGAATTTCTGCCTTTTGCCCCAAAATTAGGGGAATTTCTGCAATTTTGCTCTAAAATACGGGGAATTTCTGCCTTTTTGCCTGAAAATAATGGGAATGCATAACTTTTTGCCATAAAAAGCGAAATTTCTTAATTTTTGCTCCAAAATAAAGGGAATTTCTGCCTTTTTGCCTCTAAATAAGTGGAATTTCTGTCTTTTTCCCCCAAAACAAAGAGAATTTCTGACTTTTTTGCCCCAAAATAAGGGGAATTTCTGACTTATTACCCTGAAGTAAGTGAAATATTTGCAATTTTGCCCTAAAATAAGAGAAATTTCTGCAATTTTGCCCCAATGTAAAAGAAATATCTGCAAGTTTGCCCAAAAATAAGGGGAATTTCTGATAGTTTGCTCCCGAAAAAAGGAGATCTTCTGTCTTTTTGCCCCAAAAAAGGGAGAATTTCTGCCTTTTTGCCTGAAAATTATGAGAATTTCTGCAATTTTGCTTCAAAATACGGGGAATTTCTGCTTTTTATCCCGAAAGTAAGGGGAATGCATACCTTTTTGTCATAAAAAATGGAAATTTCTTCATTTTTGCTCCAAAATAAGGGGAATTTTTGCCTTTTTGCTTCTCAATAAGTGGAATTTCTGTCTTTTTCCTCCATAACAAAGGGAATTTCTGTCTTTTTTGCCCCAAAATAAGGGGAATTTCTGACTTATTACCCTAAAATAAGTAAAATTTCTGCAATTTTGCCCCAAAATAAGGGAAATTTCTGACTTTTCGCCCTGAAATAAGGGGAATTTCAGCATTTATACCTCAAAATAAGAGGAGTTTCAGCATTTTTGCCACAAAATATTAGGAATTTCTGACTTTTTGCCCTAAAATAAGTAAAATTTCTGCCTTTTTTCCCTGAAATAAGTGAAATTTCTGCAATTTTGCCTCAAATAATCGAAATTTCTGCAATTTTGCCCAAAAATAAGGTAAATTCCTCCAATTTTGCCCCAAAATAAAGGAAATTTCTTGAATTTTGCCCCAAAATAGATTTTCTGATTTTTGCCTCAAAATTAGAGATTTCTGCAATTTTGCTCCAAAATACGAGGAATTTCTGCCTTTTTGCCCGAAAATAATGGGAATGCATACCTTTTTGCCATAAAAAATGAAATTTCTTCATTTTTGCTCCAAAATAAGGGAAATTTCTGCCTTTTTGCCCTGAAATATGTGAAATTTCTTAAATTTTACCCCAAAATAAGGTGAATTTCTGCCTTTTTGCCACAAATTAATGGGAATTTCTGCCTTTTTGCCCCAAAATAAGAAAAAATTTTGCGTTTTTTCTCTGAAATAATTGAAATTTCTGCAATTTTGCCCTAAAATAAGGAAAATTTCTGCAATTTTTCCCAATAATAAGAAGAATTTCTTCAATTTTGCCCCAAAATAAGGGGAATTTCTCCCTTTTTGCCCCAAAATAAAGGAAATTTCAGCCTTTTTACCTGAAAATAAATGAAGTTTCTGCAATTTTGCCCCAAATAAGAAAAATTTATGCAATTTTGCCTCAAAATAAGGTAAATTCCTGCAATTTTTCCCCAAATTAAAGGAAATTTTTTGAATTTTGCCCCAAAATATGGGGAATTTATGATTTTTGCCCCAAATTAAAGGAAATTTCTTGAATTTTGTCGCAAAATATGGGGAATTTATGATTTTTGCCCCCAAATAAAGGGAATTTCTGCCTTTTGCCCCAAAATAATGGGAATTTCTGCAATTTTACCGCAAAATAAGTCGAATTCTGCCTTTTTGCCCCAAAATAATGGGAATTTCTTCCTTTTTGCCCCAAAATAAGAAAAATTTTTACTTTTTTTCTCTGAAATAAGTGAAATTTCTGCAATTTTGCCCTAAAATAAGGAAAATTTCTGCAATTTTTCCCCATAATAATAGAAATTTCTGCAATTTTGCCCCAAAATAAGAGGAATTTCTCACTTTTTGACCCAAAATAAAGGAAATATCAGCCCTTTTTCCTGAAAATAGGTGAAATTTCTGCAATTTTGCCCCAAATAAGGGAAATTTCTGCAATTTTGCCTAAAAATAAGGTAAATTCCTCCAATTTTGCCCCAAAATAAAGGAAATTTCTTGAATTTTGCCCCAAATAAAGAGATTTTCAGATTTGTGCCCCAAAATTAGGGGATTTTCTGCAATTTTGCTCCAAAATACGGGGAATTTCTGCCTTTTTGCCCGAAAATAAGGGGAATGCATATGTTTTTGCCATAAAAAATGAAATGTCTTCATTTTTGCTCCAAAATAAGGGGAATTTCTGCCTTTTTGCCTCTAAATAAGTGGAATTTCTGTCTTTTTCCCACAAAACATAGGGAATTTTTCTCTTTTTTGCCCCAAAATAAGGGGAATTTCTGACTCACTACCCTGAAATAAGTGAAATTTTTGCAATTTTGCCCCAAAATAAG
The DNA here is from genome assembly GCF_963924665.1 of Micromys minutus. Classification (NCBI taxonomy): domain Eukaryota; kingdom Metazoa; phylum Chordata; class Mammalia; order Rodentia; family Muridae; genus Micromys; species Micromys minutus. Next base: position 2,832,625 of record NW_027667727.1, read on the forward strand.
GGAAATTTCTGCTATTTTGCCCCCAAATAAGGGGAATTCAGCCTTTTTACCTCAAAATAAGGGTAATTTCTGCATTTTTGCAACAAAATATTAGGAATTTCTGATTTTTTGCCCCAAAGTAAGGAAAATTTCTGACTTTTTTCTCTGAAATAAGTGAAATTTCTGCAATTTTGCCCCAAAATAAGTGAAATTTCTGCAATTTTGCCCCAAAATAAGGAAAATTTCTGGAACTTTGCCCCAAAAGAAGTGGAATTTCTAAGTTTTGCCACAAAATAAGGAGAATTTCTGTCTTTTTGCCTCTAAATAAGTGAAATTTCTGCAATTCTTCCCGAAAATAAAGGAAATTTCTGCCTTTTTACCCCCAAATAAGGGGAATTTCAGCCTTTTTACCTCAAAATAAGGGGAATTTCTGCATTTTTGCCAAAAAAATATTAGGAATTTCTCCCTTTTTGCCCCAAAATAAAGAAAATTTCTGCCTTTTTTTCCTGAAATAAGTGAAATTTCTGCAATTTTGCCGCAAAATAAGTGAAATTTCTGCAATTTTGCCCCAAAATAAGGGAAATTTCTGGAATTTTGCCCCAAAATAAGTGGATGTTCTGAGTTTTGCCCCAAAATAAGGAGAATTTCTGTCTTTTTGCCCCAACATATAGGGAATTTCTGTCTTTCTGCACCACAACTGGGGGAATTTCATCAATTATGCTCCAAAATACGGGGAATTTCTGCCTATTTGCCCGAAAATAAAGGGAATGCATAACTTTTTGCCATAAAAAAGGGAAATTTCTTCATTTTTGCTCCAAAATAAGGGAAATTTCTGCCTTTTTGCCCCTAAATAAGTGGAATTTCTGTCTTTTTTCCTCAAAACAAGGGAATTTCTTTTTTTTGCCTCAAAATAAGGGGAATTTCTGACTTATTACACTGAAATAAGTAAAATTTCTGCAATTTTGCCCCAAAATAAGGAAAATTTCTGCCTTTTTGCCCTGAAATATGTGAAATTTCTGCAATTTTACCCCAAAATAAGGTGAATTTCTGCCTTTTTGCCACAAATTAATGGGAATTTCTGCCTTTTTGCCCCAAAATAAGAAAAATTTTTTGCGTTTTTTTCTCTGAAATAAGTGAAATTTCTGCAATTTTGCCCTAAAATAAGGAAAATTTCTGCAATTTTTCCCAATATAAGAGGAATTTCTTCAATTTTGCCACAAAATAAGGGGAATTTCTCCCTTTTTGCCCCAAAATAAAGGAAATTTCAGCCTTTTTACCTGAAAATAAATGAAGTTTCTGTAATTTTGCCCCAAATAAGAAAAATTTCTGCAATTTTGCCCCAAAATAAGGTAAATTCCTGCAATTTTTCCCCAAATTAAAGGAAATTTTTTGAATTTTGCCCCAAAATATGAGGAATTTATGATTTTTGCCCCAAAATAAAGGGAATTTCTGCGTTTTGCCCCAAAATTAGGGGAATTTCTGCAATTTTACTGCAAAATAAGTCGAATTCTGCCTTTTTGCCCCAAAATAATGGGAATTTCTTACTTTTTGCCCCAAAATAAGAAAAATTTTTGCTTTTTTTCTCTGAAATGAGTGAAATTTCTGCAATTTTGCCCTAAAATAAGGAAAATTTCTGCAATTTTTCCCCATAATAATAGAAATTTCTGCAATTTTGCCCCAAAATAAGAGGAATTTCTCCCTTTTTGACCCAAAATAAAGGAAATATCAGCCCTTTTTCCTGAAAATAAGTGAAATTTCTGCAATTTTGCCCCAAATAAGGGAAATTTCTGCAATTTTGCCCCAATATAAGGTAAATTCCTGCAATTTTGCCCCAAATTAAAGGAAATTTCTTGAATTTTGCCCAAAATATGGGGAATTTATGATTTTTGCCCCAAAATAAAGGGAATTTCTGCCTTTTGCCCCAAAATTAGGGGAATTTCTGCAATTTTACCCCAAAATAAGTCGAATTTCTGCCTTTTTGCCCCAAAATAATGAGAATTTCTGCCTTTTTGCTCCCAAAATAAGAAAAATTTTTGCTTTTTTTCTCTGAAATAAGTGAAATTTCTGCAATTTTGCCCTAAAATAAGGAAAAATATCTGCAATTTTTCCCCATAATAATAGAAATTTCTGCAATTTTGCCCCAAAATAAGAGGAATTTCTCCCTTTTTGCCTCAAAATAAAGGAAATATCTTCCCTTTTTTCCTGAAAATAAGTTAAATTTCTGCAATTTTGCCCCAAATAATAGAAATTTCTGCAATTTTGCCCAAAAATAAGGTAAATTGCTCAAATTTTGCCCAAAAATAAAGGAAATTTCTTGAATTTTGCCCCAAAATAAAAAGATTTTCTGATTTTTGCCCAAAAATTAGGGGATTTTCTGCAATTTTGCTCCAAAATACGGGGAATTTCTGCCTTTTTGCCTGAAAATAATGGGAATGCATACCTTTTTGCCATAAAAAATGAAATTTCTTCATTTTTGCTACAAAATAAGGGGAATTTCTGCCTTTTTGCCTCTAAATAAGTGGAATTTCTGTCTTTTTCCCACAAAACATAGGGAATTTCTCTCTTTTTTGCCCCAAAATAAGGGAAATTTCTGACTCATTACCCTGAAATAAGTGAAATTTCTGCAATTTTGCCCCAAAATAAGGGAAATTTCTGCTATTTTGCCCCCAAATAAGGGGAATTCAGCCTTTTTACCTCAAAATAAGAGGAATTTCTGCATTTTTGCAACAAAATATTAGGAATTTCTGTTTTTTTGCCCCAAAGTAAGGAAAATTTCTGATTTTTTTCTCTGAAATAAGTGAAATTTCTGCAATTTTGCCCCAAAATAAGTGAAATTTCTGCAATTTTGCCCCAAAATAAGGGAAATTTCTGGAATTTTGCCCCAAAAGAAGTGGAACTTCTGAGTTTTGCCCCAAAATAAGGAGAATTTCTGTCTTTTTGCCCCAACATATAGGGAATTTCTGCTATTTGCCCCAAAATTAGGGGAATTTCTGCAGTTTTGCTCCAAAATACGGGGAATTTCTGCATTTTTTCCCAAAAATGAGGGAAATGCATACCTTTTTGCCATAAAAAAGGGAAATTTCTTCATTTTTGCTCCAAAATAAGGGGAATTTCTGCCTTTTTGCCTCTAAATAAGTGGAATTTCTATCTCTTTCTCCCAAAACAATGGGAATTTCTTTATTTTTTGTCCCAAAATAAGGGGGAATTTCTGACTTATTACCCTGAAATAAGTGAAATTTCTGCAATTTTGCCCCAAAATAAGGGAAATTTCTGCCTTTTTGCCCTAAAATATGTGAAATTTATGCAATTTTACCCCAAAATAAGGTGAATTTCTGCCTTTTTGCCTTAAAATAATGGGAATTTCTGCCTTTTTGCCCCAAAATAAAAAACATTTTTGCTTTATTTCTCTGAAATAAGTGAAATTTCTGCAATTTTGCCCTAATATAAGAGAAATTTCTGCAATTTTTTCCCATAACAAGGAAAATTTCTGCAATTTTGCCCCAAAATAAGGGGAATATCTCTTTTTTTGGCCCGAAATAAAGGAAATTTCAGCCCTTTTACCTGAAAATAAGTGAATTTTATGCAATTTTGCCCCAAATAAAAGAAATTTCTGCAATTTTGCCCCAAAATAAGGTAAATTCCTGCAATTTTGCCCCAAAATTAAGGAAATTTTTTGAATTTTGCCCCAAAAATAAGGGGAATTTCTGATTTTTGCCCCAAAATAAAGGGAATTTCTGCCTTTTGCCCCAAAATTAGAGGAATTTCTGCAATTTTGCTCCAAAATACGGGGAATTTCTGCCTTTTTGCCAGAAAATAATGGGAATGCATAACTTTTTGCCATAAAAAGAAAAATTTCTTCATTTTTGCTCTAAAATAAGGGGAATTTCTGCATTTTTGCCTCTAACTAAGTGGAATTTCTGTCTTTTCCCCCAAAACAAAGGGAATTTAAGTCTTTTTTGCTCCAAAATAACGGGAATTTCTGACTTATTACCCTGAAATAAGTGAAATTTCTGCAATTTTGCCCCAAAATAAGGGAAATTTCTCAATTTTGCCCCAATGTAAAGGAAATTTCTGCAATTTTGCCAAAAACAAGGGAAATTTCTGACTGTTTGCTCCCGAAAAAAAGGAGATTTTCTGTCATTTTTCCCCAAAATAAGGAGAATTTCTGCCTTTTTGCCCGAAAATTATGAGAATTTCTGCAATTTTGCTTCAAAATACGGGGAATTTCTGCTTTTTATCCCGAAAGTAAAGGGGAATGCATACCTTTTTGCCATAAAAAGGTAAATTTCTTCATTTTTGCACAAAAATCAGGGAAATTTCTGTCTTTTTGCCTCTAAATAAGTGGAATTTCTGTCTTTTCCTCAAAAAAAAAATTTCTGTCTTTTTTGCCCCAAAATAAGGGGAATTTCTGACTTATTACCCTGAAATAAGTGAAATTTCTGCAATTTTGCCCCAAAATAAGGGAAATTTCTGCAATTTGGCCCCAATGTAAAGGAAATTTCTGCAATTTTGCCCCAAAATAAGGGGAATTTCTGACAGTTTGCTCCCGAAAAAAAGGAGATTTTCTGTCTTTTTGCCCTAAAATAAGGAGAATTTCTGCTTTTTTGCCCGAAAATTATGAAAATTTCTGCAATTTTGCTTAAAAAAATGGGGAATTTCGGCTTTTTATCCCGAAAGTAAGGGGAATGTATACCTTTTGCCACAAAAAAGGAAATTTTCTTCATTTTTGCCCCAAAATAAAAGGAATTTCTGCTTTTGACCTTAAAATAAGTGAAATTTCTCCCTTTTTAACCAAAAATAAATGGAATTTCTCTCTTTTTGCCCCAAAATAAAAGGAATTTTTGAATTAGGCTCTGAAATAAGTGATATTTCTGCAATTTTGCCCCAAAATAAAAGAAATTTCTACCTTTTTGCCACAAAATAAGGGGAATTACTGTCTTTTTGCCCCAAAATAAGGGAAATTTCTGCCTTTTTGCCCCCAAATAAGGGGAATTTCAGCCTTTTTCCCTCAAAATAAAAGGAATTTCTGCATTTTTGCCACAAAATATTAAGAATTTCTACATTTTTGCCCCAAAATAAGGAAAATTTCTGCCTTTTTTCCCTGAAATAAGTGAAATTTCTGCAATTTTGCCCCAAAAAAGGGGAATTTTGGAATTTTTCCCCAAAATAAGTGGAATTTCTGAATTATGCCCTTAAATAAAAAGAATTTCTGTCTTTTTTGCCCCAACATATTAGGAATTTCTGCATTTTTGCCCCACAATTAGGGGAATTTCTGCAATTTGCTCCAAAATACGGGGAATTTCTGCCTTTTTGCCCGAAAATAAGGGGAATGCATAACTTTTTGCGATAAAAAAGGGAAATTTCTTCATTTTTGCTCCAAAATAATGGGAATTTCTGCCTTTTTGCCTCTAAATAAGTTGAATTTCTGTCTTTTTCCCCCCAAAAAAAAAGGAATTTTTGTCTTTTTTGCACCAAAATAAGGGGAATTTCTGACTTATTACCATGAAATAAGTGAAATTTCTGCAATTTTGCCACAAAATAAGGGAAATTTCTGCCTTTCTGCCCTGAAATATGTGAAATTTTTGCAATTTTACCCGAAAATAGGTCGAATTTCTGCCTTTTTGCCCCAAAATAATGGAAATCTGCCTATTTGCCCCAAAATAAGAAAAATTTTTTGTGTTTTTTCTCTGAAATAAGTGAAATTTCTGCAATTTTGCCCTAAAATAAGGAAAATTTCTGCAATTATTTTCAATAACAAGGGAAATTTCTTCAATTTTGCCCCAAAATAAGGGGAATTTCTCCCTTTTTGCCCCAAAATAAAGGAAATTTCAGCCTTTTTACCTGAAAATAATTGAAGTTTCTGCAATTTTACCCCAAATAAGAAAAATTTCTGCAATTTTGCCCCAAAATAAGGTAAATTCCTGCAATTTTGCCCCAAATTAAAGGAAATTTCTTGAATTTTGCCCCAAAATAAGGGTAATTTATGATTTTTGCCCCAAAATAAAGGGAATTTCTGCCTTTTGCCCCAAAATTAGGGGAATTTCTGCAATTTTACGCCAAAATAAGTCAAATTTCTGCCTTTTTGCCCCAAGATAATGGGAATTTCTGCCTTTTTGCCCCAAAATAAAAAAAATTTTTGCTTTTTTTTCTCTGAAATAAGTGAAATTTCTGCAATTTTGCCCTAAAATAAGGAAAATTTCTGCAATTTTTCCCTATAATAAGAGAAATTTCTGCAATTTTGCCCCAAAACAGAGGAATTTCTCCCTTTTTGCCCCAAAATAAAGGAAATATCAGCCCTTTTTCCTGAAAATTAGTGAAATTTTTGAAATTTTGCCCCAAATAAGGGAAAATTCTGCAATTTTCCCCAAAAATAAGGTAAATTCCTCCAATTTTGCCCCAAAATATATGAAATTTCTTGAATTTTGCCCCAAAATAAAGAGATTTTCCGATTTTTGCCCCAAAATTAGGGGATTTTCTGCAATTTTGCTCCAAAATACGGGAGATTTCTGCGTTTTTGCTCCAAAATACGGGGAATTTCTGCCTTTTTGCCCGAAAATAATGGGAATGCATACCTTTTTGCCATAAAAAATGAAATTTCTTCATTTTTGCTCCAAAATAAGGGGAATTTCTGCCTTTTTGCCTCTAAATAAGTGGAATTTCTGTCTTTTTCCCACAAAACAAAGAGAATTTCTGCCTTTTTGCCCCCAAATAAGGGGAATTCAGCCTTTTTACCTCAAAATCAGAGGAATTTCTGCATTTTTGCCACAAAATATTAGGAATTTCTGTTATTTTGCCCCAAAATAAAGAAAATTTCTGACTTTTTTCCTTGAAATAAGTGAAATTTCTGCAATTTTGCCCCAAAATCAGTGAAATTTCTACAATTTTGCCCCAAAATAAGGGAAATTTCTGGAATTTTGCCCCAAAAGAAGTGGAATTTCTGAGTTTTGCCCCAAAATAAGGAGAATTTCTGTCTTTTTGCCCCAACATATAGGGAATTTCTGCCTTTTGCCCCAGAATTAGGGGAATTTCTGCAATTTTGCTCCAAAATACGGGGAATTTCTGCCTTTTTTCCCAAAAATAAGGGAAATGCATATCTTTTTGCCATAAAAAAGGGAAATTTCTTCATATTTGCTCCAAAATAAGGGGAATTTCTGCCTTTTTGACTCTAAATAAGTGGAATTTCTGTCTTTTTTCCCCAAAACAACGGGAATTTCTGTATTTTTAGCCCCAAAATAAGGGGGAATTTCTGACTTATTACCCTGAAATAAGTGAAATTTCTGCAATTTTGCCCCCAAAAAAGGGAAATTTCTGCCTTTTTGCCCTGAAATATGTGAAATTTCTGCAATTTTACCGCAAAATAAGGTGAATTTCTGCCTTTTTGCCCTAAAATAATGAGATTTTCTACCTTTTTGCCCCAAAATAAGAAACATTTTTGCTTTATTTCTCTGAAATAAGTGAAATTTCTGCAATTTTGTCCTAAAATAAGGGAAATTTCTGCAATTTTTTCCCATAACAAGGGAAATTTCTGCAATTTTGCCCCAAAATAAGGGGAATTTCTCTTTTTTTGCCCCAAAATAAAGAAAATTTCAGCCTTTTTACCTGAAAATAAGTGAATTTTATGCAATTTTGCCCCAAATTAAGCAAATTTCTGCAATTTTGCCCCAAAATAAGGGGAATGTCTGAATTTTGTCCCAAAATAAAGGGAATTTCTGCCTTTTGCCCCAAAATTAGGGGAATTTCTGCAATTTTGCTACAAAATACGGGGAATTTCTGCCTTTTTGCCAGAAAATAATGGGAATGCATACCTTTTTGCCATAAATAGGAAAATTTCTTCATTTTTGCTCCAAAATAAGGGGAATTTCTGCATTTTTGCCTCTAACTAAGTGGAATTTCTGTCTTTTTCCCCCAAAACAAAGAGAATATTTGTCTTTTTTGCCCCAAAATAAGGGGAATTTCTGACTTATTACCCTGAAATAAGTGAAATTTCTGCAATTTTGCCCCAAAATAAGGGAAATTTCTGCAATTTTGCCCCAATGTAAAGGAAATTTCTGCAATTTTGCCCCAAAATAAGGGGAATTTCTGCCTTTTTGCCTCTAAATAAGTGGAATTTCTATCTTATTCCCCCAAAACAACGGGAATTTCTGTATTTTTTGCCCCAAAATAAGCGGGAATTTCTGACTTATTACCCTGAAATAAGTGAAATTTCTGCAATTTTGCCCTAAAATAAGGGAAATTTCTGCAATTTTTCCATAATAAGGGAAATTTCTGCAATTTTGACAAAAAATAAGGGGAATTTCTCTTTTTTTGCCCCAAAATAAAGGAAATTTCAGCCTTTTTACTTGAAAATAAGTGAATTTTATGCAATTTTGCCCCAAATAAAGGAAATTTCTGCAATTTTGCCCCAAAATAAGGTAAATTCCTGCAATTTTGCCCCAAAATAAAGGAAATTTTTTGAATTTTGCCCCAAAATAAGGGGAATTTCTGATTTTTGCCCCAAAATATAGGGAATTTCTGCCTTTTGCCCCAAAATTAGGGCAATTTCTGCTATTTTGCTCCAAAATACGGGGAATTTCTGCCTTTTTGCACGAAAATAATGGGAATGCATACCTTTTTGCCATAAAAAGGAAAATTTCTTCATTTTTGCTCCAAAATAAGGTGGAATTTCTGCATTTTTGCCTCTAAGTGGAATTTCTGTCTTTTTCCCCCAAAACAAAGGGAATTTCTGGCTTTTTTGCCCCAAAATATGGGGAATTTCTGACTTATTACCCTGAAATAAGTGAAATTTCTGCAATTTTGCCCCAAAATAAGGGAAATTTCTGCAATCTTGCCACAATGTAAAGGAAATTTCTGCAATTGTGCCCCAAAATAAGGGAAATTTCTGACTGTTTGCTCCCGAAAAAAGGAGATTTTCTGTCTTTTTGCCCTAAAATAAGGAGAGTTTCTGCTTTTTTGCCCGAAAATTATGAAAATTTCTGCAATTTTGCTTCAAAATACGGGGAATTTCGGCTTTTTATCCCGAAAGTAAGGGGACTGTATACCTATTGCCACAAAAAAGGGAAATTTCTTCATTTTTGCCCCAAAATAAGAGGAATTTCTGCTTTTTACCTCAAAATAAGTGAAATTTCTCCCTTTTTAACCAAAAATAAATGGAATTTCTCTCTTTTTGCCCCAAAATAAAAGGAATTTTTGAATTAGGCCCTGAATTAAGTGATATTTCTGCAATTTTGCCCCGAAATAAAAGAAATTTCTACCTTTTTGCCACAAAATAAGGGGAATTACTGTCTTTTTGCCCCAAAATAAGGGAAATTTCTGCCTTTTTGCCCCCAAATAAGGGGAATTTCAGCCTTTTTCCCTCAAAATAAAGCGAATTTCTGCATTTTTGCCACAAAATATTAAGAATTTCTACATTTTTGCCCCAAAATAAGGAAAATTTCTGCCTTTTTTCCCTGAAATAAGTGAAATTTGTGCAATTTTGCCCCAAAATAAGAGAAATTTTGGATTTTTTCCCCAAAATAAGTGTAATTTCTGAATTATGCCTTTACATAAGGAGAATTTCTGTCTTTTTGCCCAAACATATTAGGAATTTCTGCATTTTTGCCCAACAATTAGGGGAATTTCTGCAATTTTGCTCCAAAATACGGGGAATTTCTGCCTTTTTGCCCGAAAATAAGGGGAATGCATAACTTTTTGCCATAAAAAAGGGAAATTTTTTCATTTTTGCTCCAAAATAATGGGAATTTCTACCTTTTTGCCTCTAAATAAGTGGAATTTCTGTCTTTTTCCCCAAAACAAAAGGAATTTTTGTCTTTTTTGCCCCAAAATAAAAGGAATTTCTGACTTATTACCATGAAATAAGTGAAATTTCTGCAATTTTGCCCCAAAATAAGGGAAATTTCTGCCTATTTACCCTGAAATATGTGAAATTTCTGCAATTTTACCCCAAAATAAGTCGAATTTCTGCCTTTTTGCCCCGAAATAATGAGAATTTCTGCCTTTTTGCCCCAAAATAAGAAAAATTTTTGCGTTTTTTCTCTGAAACAAGTGAAATTTCTGCAATTTTGCCCTAAAATAAGGAAAATTTCTGCAATTTTTCCCCATAATAATAGAAATTTCTGCAATTTTGCCCCAAAATAAGAGGAATTTCTCCCTTTTTGCCTCAAAATAAAGGAAATATCAGCCCTTTTTCCTGAAAATAAGTTAAATTTCTGCAATTTTGCCCCAAATAATAGAAATTTCTGCAATTTTGCCCAAAAATAAGGTAAATTGCTCAAATTTTGCCCCAAAATAAAGAAAATTTCTTGAATTTTGCCCCAAAATAAAGAGATTTTCTGATTTTTGCCCAAAAATTAGGGGATTTTCTGCAATTTTGCTCCAAAATACGAGAATTTCTGCCTTTTTGCCTGAAAATAATGGGAATGCATACCTTTTTGCCATAAAAAATGAAATTTCTTCATTTTTGCTACAAAATAAGGGGAATTTCTGCCTTTTTGCCTCTAAATAAGTGGAATTTCTGTCTTTTTCCTACAAAACATAGGGAATTTCTCTCTTTTTTGCCCCAAAATAAGGGAAATTTCTGACTCATTACACTGAAATAAGTGAAATTTCTGCAATTTTGCCCCAAAATAAGGGAAATTTCTGCTATTTTGCCCCCAAATAAGGGGAATTCAGCCTTTTTACCTCAAAATAAGAGGAATTTCTGCATTTTTGCAACAAAATATTTGGAATTTCTGTTTTTTTGCCCCAAAGTAAGGAAAATTTCTGATTTTTTTCTCTGAAATAAGTGAAATTTCTGCAATTTTGCCCCAAAATAAGTGAAATTTCTGCAATTTTGCCCCAAAATAAGGGAAATTTCTGGAATTTTGCCCCAAAAGAAGTGGAACTTCTGAGTTTTGCCCCAAAATAAGGAGAATTTCTGTCTTTTTGCCCCAACATATAGGGAATTTCTGCTATTTGCCCCAAAATTAGGGGAATTTCTGCAGTTTTGCTCCAAAATACGGGGAATTTCTGCATTTTTTCCCAAAAATGAGGGAAATGCATACCTTTTTGCCATAAAAAGGGGAAATTTCTTCATTTTTGCTCCAAAATAAGGGGAATTTCTGCCTTTTTGCCTCTAAATAAGTGGAATTTCTATCTCTTTCCCCCAAAACAACGGGAATTTCTGTATTTTTTGTCCCAAAATAAGGGGGAATTTCTGACTTATTACCCTGAAATAAGTGAAATTTCTGCAATTTTGCCCCAAAATAAGGGAAATTTCTGTCTTTTTGCCCTAAAATATGTGAAATTTATGCAATTTTACCCCAAAATAAGGTGAATTTCTGCCTTTTTGCCTTAAAATAATGGGAATTTCTGCCTTTTTGCCCCAAAATAAAAAACATTTTTGCTTTATTTCTCTGAAATAAGTGAAATTTCTGTAATTTTGCCCTAATATAAGAGAAATTTCTGCAATTTTTTCCCATAACAAGGAAAATTTCTGCAATTTTGCCCCAAAATAAGGGGAATATCTCTTTTTTTGGCCCGAAATAAAGGAAATTTCAGCCCTTTTACCTGAAAATAAGTGAATTTTATGCAATTTTGCCCCAAATAAAGGAAATTTCTGCAATTTTGCCCCAAAATAAGGTAAATTCCTGCAATTTTGCCCCAAAATTAAGGAAATTTTTTGAATTTTGCCCCAAAAATAAGGGGAATTTCTGATTTTTGCCCCAAAATAAAGGGAATTTCTGCCTTTTGCCCCAAAATTAGAGGAATTTCTGCAATTTTGCTCCAAAATACGGGGAATTTCTGCCTTTTTGCCAGAAAATAATGGGAATGCATAACTTTTTGCCATAAAAAGAAAAATTTCTTCATTTTTGCTCTAAAATAAGGGGAATTTCTGCATTTTTGCCTCTAACTAAGTGGAATTTCTGTCTTTTCCCCCAAAACAAAGGGAATTTAAGTCTTTTTTGCTCCAAAATAACGGGAATTTCTGACTTATTACCCTGAAATAAGTGAAATTTCTGCAATTTTGCCCCAAAATAAGGGAAATTTCTCAATTTTGCCCCAATGTAAAGGAAATTTCTGCAATTTTGCCCCAAAACAAGGGAAATTTCTGACTGTTTGCTCCCAAAAAAAAAGGAGATTTTCTGTCATTTTTCCCCAAAATAAGGAGAATTTCTGCCTTTTTGCCCGAAAATTATGAGAATTTCTGCAATTTTGCTTCAAAATACGGGGAATTTCTGCTTTTTATCCCGAAAGTAAAGGGGAATGCATACCTTTTTGCCATAAAAAGGTAAATTTCTTCATTTTTGCACCAAAATCAGGGAAATTTCTGTCTTTTTGCCTCTAAATAAGTGGAATTTCTGTCTTTTCCTCAAAAAAAAATTTCTGTCTTTTTTGCCCCAAAATAAGGGGAATTTCTGACTTATTACCCTGAAATAAGTGAAATTTCTGCAATTTTGCCCCAAAATAAGGGAAATTTCTGCAATTTGGCCCCAATGTAAAAAAAATTTCTGCAATTTTGCCCCAAAATAAGGGGAATTTCTGACTGTTTGCTCCCGAAAAAAAGGAGATTTTCTGTCTTTTTGCCCTAAAATAAGGAGAATTTCTGCTTTTTTGCCCAAAAATTATGAAAATTTCTGCAATTTTGCTTAAAAAAACGGGGAATTTCGGCTTTTTATCCCGAAAGTAAGGGGAATGTATACCTTTTGCCACAAAAAAGGAAAATTTCTTCATTTTTGCCCCAAAATAAAAGGAATTTCTGCTTTTTACCTTAAAATAAGTGAAATTTCTCCCTTTTTAACCAAAAATAAATGGAATTTCTCTCTTTTTGCCCCAAAATAAAAGGAATTTTTGAATTAGGCTCTGAAATAAGTGATATTTCTGCAATTTTGCCCCAAAATAAAAGAAATTTCTACCTTTTTGCCACAAAATAAGAGGAATTACTGTCTTTTTGCCCCAAAATAAGGGAAATTTCTGCCTTTTTGCCCCCAAATAAGGGGAATTTCAGCCTTTTTCCCTCAAAATAAAAGGAATTTCTGCATTTTTGCCACAAAATATTAAGAATTTCTACATTTTTGCCCCAAATAAGGAAAATTTCTGCCTTTTTTCCCTGAAATAAGTGAAATTTCTGCAATTTTGCCCCAAAAAAGGGGAATTTTGGAATTTTTCCCCAAAATAAGTGGAATTTCTGAATTATGCCCTTAAATAAAAAGAATTTCTGTCTTTTTGCCCCAACATATTAGGAATTTCTGCATTTTTGCCCCACAATTAGGGGAATTTCTGCAATTTTACTCCAAAATACGGGGAATTTCTGCCTTTTTGCCCGAAAATAAGGGGAATGCATAACTTTTTGCGATAAAAAAGAAAAAATTTCTTCATTTTTGCTCCAAAATAATGGGAATTTCTGCCTTTTTGCCTCTAAATAAGTTGAATTTCTGTCTTTTTCCCCCAAAACAAAAGGAATTTTTGTCTTTTTTGCACCAAAATAAGGGGAATTTCTGACTTATTACCATGAAATAAGTGAAATTTCTGCAATTTTGCCACAAAATAAGGGAAATTTCTGCCTTTCTGCCCTGAAATATGTGAAATTTTTGCAATTTTACCCGAAAATAAGTCGAATTTCTGCCTTTTTGCCCCAAAATAATGGAAATCTGCCTATTTGCCCCAAAATAAGAAAAATTTTTGTGTTTTTTCTCTGAAATAAGTGAAATTTCTGCAATTTTGCCCTAAAATAAGGAAAATTTCTGCAATTATTTTCAATAACAAGGGAAATTTCTTCAATTTTGCCCCAAAATAAGGGGAATTTCTCCCTTTTTGCCCCAAAATAAAGGAAATTTCAGCCTTTTTACCTGAAAATAATTGAAGTTTCTGCAATTTTACCCCAAATAAGAAAAATTTCTGCAATTTTGCCCCAAAATAAGGTAAATTCCTGCAATTTTGCCCCAAATTAAAGGAAATTTCTTGAATTTTGCCCCAAAATAAGGGTAATTTATGATTTTTGCCCCAAAATAAAGGGAATTTCTGCCTTTTGCCCCAAAATTAGGGGAATTTCTGCAATTTTACGCCAAAATAAGTCAAATTTCTGCCTTTTTGCCCCAAAATAATGGGAATTTCTGCCTTTTTGCCCCAAAATAAAAAAAATTTTTGCTTTTTTTCTCTGAAATAAGTGAAATTTCTGCAATTTTGCCCTAAAATAAGGAAAATTTCTGCAATTTTTCCCCATAATAAGAGAAATTTCTGCAATTTTGCCCCAAAAAAGAGAAATTTCTCCCTTTTTGCCCCAAAATAAAGGAAATATCAGCCCTTTTTCCTGAAAATAAGTGAAATTTTTGAAATTTTGCCCCAAATATGGGAAAATTCTGCAATTTTCCCCAAAAATAAGGTAAATTCCTCCAATTTTGCCCCAAAATAAAGGAAATTTCTTGAATTTTGCCCCAAAATAAAAAGATTTTCTGATTTTTGCCCCAAAATTAGGGGATTTTCTGCAATTTTGCTCCAAAATACGGGGGATTTCTGCGTTTTTGCTCCAAAATACGGGGAATTTCTGCCTTTTTGCCCGAAAATAATGGGAATGCATACCTTTTTGCCATAAAAAATGAAATTTCTTCATTTTTTCTCCAAAATAAGGGGAATTTCTGCCTTTTTGCCTCTAAATAAGTGGAATTTCTGTCTTTTTCCCACAAAACAATGGGAATGTCTCTCTTTTTTGCCCCAAAATAAGAGGAATTTCTGACTCATTACCCTGAAAAAGTGAAATTTCGGCAATTTTGCCCCAAAATAAGGGAAATTTCTGCCTTTTTGCCCCCAAATAAGGGGAATTCAGCCTTTTTACCTCAAAATAAGAGGAATTTCTGCATTTTTGCCACAAAATATTAGGAATTTCTGTTATTTTGCCCCAAAATAAAGAAAATTTCTGACTTTTTTCCTTGAAATAAGTGAAATTTCTGCAATTTTGCCCCAAAATCAGTGAAATTTCTACAATTTTGCCCCAAAATAAGGGAAATTTCTGGAATTTTGCCCCAAAAGAAGTGGAATTTCTGAGTTTTGCCCCAAAATAAGGAGAATTTCTGTCTTTTTGCCCCAACATATAGGGAATTTCTGCCTTTTGCCCCAGAATTAGGGGAATTTCTGCAATTTTGCTCCAAAATACGGGGAATTTCTGCCTTTTTTCCCAAAAATAAGGAAAATGCATATCTTTTTGCCATAAAAAAGGGAAATTTCTTCATATTTGCTCCAAAATAAGGGGAATTTCTGCCTTTTTGACTCTAAATAAGTGGAATTTCTGTCTTTTTTCCCCAAAACAACGGGAATTTCTGTATTTTTAGCCCCAAAATAAGGGGGAATTTCTGACTTATTACCCTGAAATAAGTGAAATTTCTGCAATTTTGCCCCCAAAAAAGGGAAATTTCTGCCTTTTTGCCCTGAAATATGTGAAATTTCTGCAATTTTACCGCAAAATAAGGTGAATTTCTGCCTTTTTGCCCTAAAATAATGAGATTTTCTACCTTTTTGCCCCAAAATAAGAAACATTTTTGCTTTATTTCTCTGAAATAAGTGAAATTTCTGCAATTTTGTCCTAAAATAAGGGAAATTTCTGCAATTTTTTCCCATAACAAGGGAAATTTCTGCAATTTTGCCCCAAAATAAGGGGAATTTCTATTTTTTTGCCCCAAAATAAAGAAAATTTCAGCCTTTTTACCTGAAAATAAGTGAATTTTATGCAATTTTGCCCCAAATTAAGCAAATTTCTGCAATTTTGCCCCAAAATAAGGTAAATTCCTGCAATTTTGCCCCAAAATAAGGGGAATGTCTGAATTTTGTCCCAAAATAAAGGGAATTTCTGCCTTTTGCCCCAAAATTAGGGGAATTTCTGCAATTTTGCTACAAAATACGGGGAATTTCTGCCTTTTTGCCAGAAAATAATGGGAATGCATACCTTTTTGCCATAAATAGGAAAATTTCTTCATTTTTGCTCCAAAATAAGGGGAATTTCTGCATTTTTGCCTCTAACTAAGTGGAATTTCTGTCTTTTTCCCCCAAAACAAAGAGAATATTTGTCTTTTTTGCCCCAAAATAAGGGGAATTTCTGACTTATTACCCTGAAATAAGTGAAATTTCTGCAATTTTGCCCCAAAATAAGGGAAATTTCTGCAATTTTGCCCCAATGTAAAGGAAATTTCTGCAATTTTGCCCCAAAATAAGGGGAATTTCTGCCTTTTTGCCTCTAAATAAGTGGAATTTCTATCTTATTCCCCCAAAACAACGGGAATTTCTGTATTTTTTGCCCCAAAATAAGCGGGAATTTCTGACTTATTACCCTGAAATAAGTGAAATTTCTGCAATTTTGCCCTAAAATAAGGGAAATTTCTGCAATTTTTCCATAATAAGGGAAATTTCTGCAATTTTGACAAAAAATAAGGGGAATTTCTCATTTTGCCCCAAAATAAAGGAAATTTCAGCCTTTTTACTTGAAAATAAGTGAATTTTATGCAATTTTGCCCCAAATAAAGGAAATTTCTGCAATTTTGCCCCAAAATAAGGTAAATTCCTGCAATTTTGCCCCAAAATAAAGGAAATTTTTTGAATTTTGCCCCAAAATAAGGGGAATATCTGATTTTTGCCCCAAAATATAGGGAATTTCTGCCTTTTGCCCCAAAATTAGGGCAATTTCTGCAATTTTGTCCCAAAATAAGGGAAATTTCTGCAATCTTGCCACAATGTAAAGGAAATTTCTGCAATTGTGCCCCAAAATAAGGGAAATTTCTGACTGTTTGCTCCCGAAAAAAGGAGATTTTCTGTCTTTTTGCCCTAAAATAAGGAGAATTTCTGCTTTTTTGCCCGAAAATTATGAAAATTTCTGCAATTTTGCTTCAAAATACGGGGAATTTCGGCTTTTTGTCCCGAAAGTAAGGGGACTGTATACCTATTGCCACAAAAAAGGGAAATTTTTTCATTTTTGCCCCAAAATAAGAGGAATTTCTGCTTTTTACCTCAAAATAAGTGAAATTTCTCCCTTTTTAACCAAAAATAAATGGAATTTCTCTCTTTTTGCCCCAAAATAAAAGGAATTTTTGAATTAGGCCCTGAATTAAGTGATATTTCTGCAATTTTGCCCCGAAATAAAAGAAATTTCTACCTTTTTGCCACAAAATAAGGGGAATTACTGTCTTTTTGCCCCAAAATAAGGGAAATTTCTGCCTTTTTGCCCCCAAATAAGGGGAATTTCAGCCTTTTTCCCTCAAAATAAAGCGAATTTCTCCATTTTTGCAACAAAATATTAAGAATTTCTACATTTTTGCCCCAAAATAAGGAAAATTTCTGCCTTTTTTCCCTGAAATAAGTGAAATTTGTGCAATTTTGCCCCAAAATAAGAGAAATTTTGGATTTTTTCCCCAAAATAAGTGGAATTTCTGAATTATGCCTTTACATAAGGAGAATTTCTGTCTTTTTGCCCAAACATATTAGGAATTTCTGCATTTTTGCCCAACAATTAGGGGAATTTCTGCAATTTTGCTCCAAAATACGGGGAATTTCTGCCTTTTTGCCCGAAAATAAGGGGAATGCATAACTTTTTGCCATAAAAAAGGGAAATTTTTTCATTTTTGCTCCAAAATAATGGGAATTTCTACCTTTTTGCCTCTAAATAAGTGGAATTTCTGTCTTTTTCCCCAAAACAAAAGGAATTTTTGTCTTTTTTGCCCCAAAATAAAAGGAATTTCTGACTTATTACCATGAAATAAGTGAAATTTCTGCAATTTTGCCACAAAATAAGGGAAATTTCTGCCTATTTACCCAGAAATATGTGAAATTTCTGCAATTTTACCCCAAAATAAGTCGAATTTCTGCCTTTTTGCCCCGAAATAATGGGAATTTCTGCCTTTTTGCCCCAAAATAAGAAAAATTTTTGCGTTTTTTCTCTGAAATAAGTGAAATTTCTGCAATTTTGCCCTAAAATAAGGAAAATTTCTGCAATTTTTTTCAATAACAAGGGAAATTTCTTCAATTTTGCCCCAAAATAAGGGGAATTTCTCCCTTTTTGCCCCAAAATAAAAGAAATTTCAGCCTTTTTACCTGAAAATAATTGAAGTTTCTGCAATTTTGCCCCCAATAAGAAAAATTTCTGCAATTTTGCCCCAAAATAAGGGGAATTTATGATTTTTGCCCCAAAATAAAGGGAATTTCTGCCTTTTGCCCCTAAATTAGGGGAATTTCTGCAATTTTACTCGAAAATAAGTCGAATTTCTGCCTTTTTGCCCCAAAATAATGGGAATTTCTGCCTTTTTGCCCCAAAATAAGAAAAATTTTTGCTTTTTTTCTCTGAAATAAGTGAAATTTCTGCAATTTTGTTCTAAAATAAAGAAAATTTCTGCAATTTTTCCCCATAATAAGAGAAATTTTTGCAATTTTGCCCCAAAATAAGAGAAATTTCTCCCTTTTTGCCCCAAAATAAAGGATATATCAGCCCTTATTCCTGAAAATAAGTGAAATTTCTGCAATTTTGCCCCAAATAAGGGTAATTTCTGCAATTTTGCCAAAAATAAGGTAAATTCCTCCAATTTTGCCCCAAAATAAAGGGAATTTCTTGAATTTTGCCCCAAAATAAAGAGAGTTTCTGATTTTTTGCCCCAAAATTAGGGGATTTTCTGCAATTTTGCTCCAAAATACGGGGAATTTCTGACTTTTTGCTCCAAAATACAGAGAATTTCTGCGTTTTTGCCCGAAAATAATGGGAATGCATACCTTTTTGCCATAAAAAATGAAATTTCTTCATTTTTGCTCCAAAAAAAGGGGAATTTCTGCCTTTTTGCCTCTAAATAAGTGGAATTTCTGTCTTTTTCCCACAAAACAAAGGGAATTTCTCTCTTTTTTGCCCCAAAATAAGAGGAATTTCTGACTCATTACCCTGAAATAAGTGAAATTTCTGCAATTTTGCCCCAAAATAAGGGAAATTTCTGCCTTTTTGCCCCCAAATAAGGGGAATTCAGCCTTTTTACCTCAAAATAAGAGGAATTTTTGCAATTTTGCCCCAAAATAAGGGAAATTTCTGCAATTTTGCCCCAATGTAAAGGAAATTTCTGCAATTTTGCCCCAAAATAAGGGGAATTTCTGCCTTTTTGCCTCTAAATAAGTGGAATTTCTATCTTATTCCCCCAAAACAATGGGAATTTCTGTATTTTTTGCCCCAAAATAAGCGGGAATTTCTGACTTATTACCCTGAAATAAGTGAAATTTCTGCAATTTTGCCCTAAAATAAGGGAAATTTCTGCAATTTTTCCATAATAAGGGAAATTTCTGCAATTTTGACAAGAAATAAGGGGAATTTCTCTTTTTTTGCCCCAAAATAAAGGAAATTTCAGCCTTTTTACTTGAAAATAAGTGAATTTTATGCAATTTTGCCCCAAATAAAGGAAATTTCTGCAATTTTGCCCCAAAATAAGGTAAATTCCTGCAATTTTGCCCCAAAATAAAGGAAATTTTTTGAATTTTGCCCCAAAATAAGGGGAATTTCTGATTTTTGCTCCAAAATATAGGGAATTTCTGCCTTTTGCCCCAAAATTAGGGCAATTTCTGCAATTTTGCTCCAAAATACGGGGAATTTCTGCCTTTTTGCACGAAAATAATGGGAATGCATACCTTTTTGCCATAAAAAGGAAAATTTCTTCATTTTTGCTCCAAAATAAGGTGGAATTTCTGCATTTTTGCCTCTAAGTGGAATTTCTGTCTTTTTCCCCCAAAACAAAGGGAATTTCTGTCTTTTTTGCCCCAAAATAAGGGGAATTTCTGACTTATTACCCTGAAATAAGTGAAATTTCTGCAATTTTGCCACAAAATAAGGGAAATTTCTGCAATCTTGCCACAATGTAAAGGAAATTTCTGCAATTGTGCCCCAAAATAAGGGAAATTTCTGACTGTTTGCTCCTGAAAAAAGGAGATTTTCTGTCTTTTTGCCCTAAAATAAGGAGAGTTTCTGCTTTATTGCCCGAAAATTATGAAAATTTCTGCAATTTTGCTTCAAAATACGGGGAATTTCGGCTTTTTATCCCGAAAGTAAGGGGACTGTATACCTATTGCCACAAAAAAGGGAAATTTCTTCATTTTTGCCCCAAAATAAGAGGAATTTCTGCTTTTTACCTCAAAATAAGTGAAATTTCTCCCTTTTTAACCAAAAATAAATGGAATTTCTCTCTTTTTGCCCCAAAAGAAAAGGAATTTTTGAATTAGGCCCTGAATTAAGTGATATTTCTGCAATTTTGCCCCGAAATAAAAGAAATTTCTACCTTTTTGCCACAAAATAAGGGGAATTACTGTCTTTTTGCCCCAAAATAAGGGAAATTTCTGCCTTTTTGCCCCCAAATAAGGGGAATTTCAGCCTTTTTCCCTCAAAATAAAGCGAATTTCTGCATTTTTGCCACAAAATATTAAGAATTTCTACATTTTTGCCCCAAAATAAGGAAAATTTCTGCCTTTTTTCCCTGAAATAAGTGAAATTTGTGCAATTTTGCCCCAAAATAAGAGAAATTTTGGATTTTTTCCCCAAAATAAGTGGAATTTCTGAATTATGCCTTTACATAAGGAGAATTTCTGTCTTTTTGCCCAAACATATTAGGAATTTCTGCATTTTTGCCCAACAATTAGGGGAATTTCTGCAATTTTGCTCCAAAATACGGGAATTTCTGCCTTTTTGCCCGAAAATAAGGGGAATGCATAACTTTTTGCCATAAAAAAGGGAAATTTTTTCATTTTTGCTCCAAAATAATGGGAATTTCTACCTTTTTGCCTCTAAATAAGTGGAATTTCTGTCTTTTTCCCCAACACAAAAGGAATTTTTGTCTTTTTTGCCCCAAAATAAAAGGAATTTCTGACTTATTACCATGAAATAAGTGAAATTTCTGCAATTTTGCCCCAAAATAAGGGAAATTTCTGCCTATTTACCCTGAAATATGTGAAATTTCTGCAATTTTACCCCAAAATAAGTCGAATTTCTGCCTTTTTGCCCCGAAATAATGGGAATTTCTGCCTTTTTGCCCCAAAATAAGAAAAATTTTTGCGTTTTTTATCTGAAATAAGTGAAATTTCTGCAATTTTGCCCTAAAATAAGGAAAATTTCTGCAATTTTTTTCAATAACAAGGGAAATTTCTTCAATTTTGCCCCAAAATAAGGGGAATTTCTCCCTTTTTGCCCCAAAATAAAAGAAATTTCAGCCTTTTTACCTGAAAATAATTGAAGTTTCTGCAATTTTGCCCCAAATAAGAAAAATTTCTGCAATTTTGCCCCAAAATAAGGGGAATTTATGATTTTTGCCCCAAAATAAAGGGAATTTCTGCCTTTTGCCCCTAAATTAGGGGAATTTCTGCAATTTTACCCCAAAATAAGTCGAATTTCTGCCTTTTTGCCCCAAAATAATGGGAATTTCTGCCTTTTTGCCCCAAAATAAGAAAAATTTTTGCTTTTTTTCTCTGAAATAAGTGAAATTTCTGCAATTTTGTTCTAAAATAAAGAAAATTTCTGCAATTTTTCCCCATAATAAGAGAAATTTTTGCAATTTTGCCCCAAAATAAGAGAAATTTCTCCCTTTTTGCCCCAAAATAAAGGATATATCAGCCCTTATTCCTGAAAATAAGTGAAATTTCTGCAATTTTGCCCCAAATAAGGGTAATTTCTGCAATTTTGCCCAAAAATAAGGTAAATTCCTCCAATTTTGCCCCAAAATAAAGGGAATTTCTTGAATTTTGCCCCAAAATAAAGAGAGTTTCTGATTTTTGCCCCAAAATTAGGGGATTTTCTGCAATTTTGCTCCAAAATACGGGGAATTTCTGACTTTTTGCTCCAAAATACAGAGAATTTCTGCGTTTTTGCCCGAAAATAATGGGAATGCATACCTTTTTGCCATAAAAAATGAAATTTCTTCATTTTTGCTCCAAAATAAGGGGAATTTCTGCCTTTTTGCCTCTAAATAAGTGGAATTTCTGTCTTTTTCCCACAAAACAAAGGGAATTTCTCTCTTTTTTGCCCCAAAATAAGAGGAATTTCTGACTCATTACCCTGAAATAAGTGAAATTTCTGCAATTTTGCCCCAAAATAAGGGAAATTTCTGCCTTTTTGCCCCCAAATAAGGGGAATTTCAGCCTTTTTCCCTCAAAATAAAGCGAATTTCTGCATTTTTGCCACAAAATATTAAGAATTTCTACATTTTTGCCCCAAAATAAGGAAAATTTCTGACTTTTTTCCCTGAAATAAGTGAAATTTGTGCAATTTTGCCCCAAAATAAGAGAAATTTTGGATTTTTTCCCCAAAATAAGTGGAATTTCTGAATTATGCCTTTACATAAGGAGAATTTCTGTCTTTTTGCCCAAACATATTAGGAATTTCTGCATTTTTGCCCAACAATTAGGGGAATTTCTGCAATTTTGCTCCAAAATATGGGGAATTTCTGCCTTTTTGCCCGAAAATAAGGGGAATGCATAACTTTTCGCCATAAAAAAGGGAAATTTTTTCATTTTTGCTCCAAAATAATGGGAATTTCTACCTTTTTGCCTCTAAATAAGTGGAATTTCTGTCTTTTTCCCCAACACAAAAGGAATTTTTGTCTTTTTTGCCCCAAAATAAAAGGAATTTCTGACTTATTACCATGAAATAAGTGAAATTTCTGCAATTTTGCCCCAAAATAAGGGAAATTTCTGCCTATTTACCCTGAAATATGTGAAATTTCTGCAATTTTACCCCAAAATAAGTCGAATTTCTGCCTTTTTGCCCCGAAATAATGGGAATTTCTGCCTTTTTGCCCCAAAATAAGAAAAATTTTTGCGTTTTTTATCTGAAATAAGTGAAATTTCTGCAATTTTGCCCTAAAATAAGGAAAATTTCTGCAATTTTTTTCAATAACAAGGGAAATTTCTTCAATTTTGCCCCAAAATAAGGGGAATTTCTCCCTTTTTGCCCCAAAATAAAAGAAATTTCAGCCTTTTTACCTGAAAATAATTGAAGTTTCTGCAATTTTGCCCCAAATAAGAAAAATTTCTGCAATTTTGCCCCAAAATAAGGGGAATTTATGATTTTTGCCCCAAAATAAAGGGAATTTCTGCCTTTTGCCCCTAAATTAGGGGAATTTCTGCAATTTTACCCCAAAATAAGTCGAATTTCTGCCTTTTTGCCCCAAAATAATGGGAATTTCTGCCTTTTTGCCCCAAAATAAGAAAAATTTTTGCTTTTTTTCTCTGAAATAAGTGAAATTTCTGCAATTTTGTTCTAAAATAAAGAAAATTTCTGCAATTTTTCCCCATAATAAGAGAAATTTTTGCAATTTTGCCCCAAAATAAGAGAAATTTCTCCCTTTTTGCCCCAAAATAAAGGATATATCAGCCCTTATTCCTGAAAATAAGTGAAATTTCTGCAATTTTGCCCCAAATAAGGGTAATTTCTGCAATTTTGCCCAAAAATAAGGTAAATTCCTCCAATTTTGCCCCAAAATAAAGGGAATTTCTTGAATTTTGCCCCAAAATAAAGAGAGTTTCTGATTTTTGCCCCAAAATTAGGGGATTTTCTGCAATTTTGCTCCAAAATACGGGGAATTTCTGACTTTTTGCTCCAAAATACAGAGAATTTCTGCGTTTTTGCCCGAAAATAATGGGAATGCATACCTTTTTGCCATAAAAAATGAAATTTCTTCATTTTTGCTCCAAAATAAGGGGAATTTCTGCCTTTTTGCCTCTAAATAAGTGGAATTTCTGTCTTTTTCCCACAAAACAAAGGGAATTTCTCTCTTTTTTGCCCCAAAATAAGAGGAATTTCTGACTCATTACCCTGAAATAAGTGAAATTTCTGCAATTTTGCCCCAAAATAAGGGAAATTTCTGCCTTTTTGCCCCCAAATAAGGGGAATTTCAGCCTTTTTCCCTCAATATAAAGCGAATTTCTGCATTTTTGCCACAAAATATTAAGAATTTCTACATTTTTGCCCCAAAATAAGGAAAATTTCTGACTTTTTTCCCTGAAATAAGTGAAATTTGTGCAATTTTGCCCCAAAATAAGAGAAATTTTGGATTTTTTCCCCAAAATAAGTGGAATTTCTGAATTATGCCTTTACATAAGGAGAATTTCTGTCTTTTTGCCCAAACATATTAGGAATTTCTGCATTTTTGCCCAACAATTAGGGGAATTTCTGCAATTTTGCTCCAAAATACGGGGAATTTCTGCCTTTTTGCCCAAAAATAGGGGGAATGCATAACTTTTTGCCATAAAAAAGGGAAATTTTTTCATTTTTGCTCCAAAATAATGGGAATTTCTACCTTTTTGCCTCTAAATAAGTGGAATTTCTGTCTTTTTCCCCAACACAAAAGGAATTTTTGTCTTTTTTGCCCCAAAATAAAAGGAATTTCTGACTTATTACCATGAAATAAGTGAAATTTCTGCAATTTTGCCCCAAAATAAGGGAAATTTCTGCCTATTTACCCTGAAATATGTGAAATTTCTGCAATTTTACCCCAAAATAAGTCGAATTTCTGCCTTTTTGCCCCGAAATAATGGGAATTTCTGCCTTTTTGCCCCAAAATAAGAAAAATTTTTGCGTTTTTTATCTGAAATAAGTGAAATTTCTGCAATTTTGCCCTAAAATAAGGAAAATTTCTGCAATTTTTTTCAATAACAAGGGAAATTTCTTCAATTTTGCCCCAAAATAAGGGGAATTTCTCCCTTTTTGCCCCAAAATAAAAGAAATTTCAGCCTTTTTACCTGAAAATAATTGAAGTTTCTGCAATTTTGCCCCAAATAAGAAAAATTTCTGCAATTTTGCCCCAAAATAAGGGGAATTTATGATTTTTGCCCCAAAATAAAGGGAATTTCTGCCTTTTGCCCCTAAATTAGGGGAATTTCTGCAATTTTACCCCAAAATAAGTCGAATTTCTGCCTTTTTGCCCCAAAATAATGGGAATTTCTGCCTTTTTGCCCCAAAATAAGAAAAATTTTTGCTTTTTTTCTCTGAAATAAGTGAAATTTCTGCAATTTTGTTCTAAAATAAAGAAAATTTCTGCAATTTTTCCCCATAATAAGAGAAATTTTTGCAATTTTGCCCCAAAATAAGAGAAATTTCTCCCTTTTTGCCCCAAAATAAAGGATATATCAGCCCTTATTCCTGAAAATAAGTGAAATTTCTGCAATTTTGCCCCAAATAAGGGTAATTTCTGCAATTTTGCCCAAAAATAAGGTAAATTCCTCCAATTTTGCCCCAAAATAAAGGGAATTTCTTGAATTTTGCCCCAAAATAAAGAGAGTTTCTGATTTTTGCCCCAAAATTAGGGGATTTTCTGCAATTTTGCTCCAAAATACGGGGAATTTCTGACTTTTTGCTCCAAAATACAGAGAATTTCTGCGTTTTTGCCCGAAAATAATGGGAATGCATACCTTTTTGCCATAAAAAATGAAATTTCTTCATTTTTGCTCCAAAATAAGGGGAATTTCTGCCTTTTTGCCTCTAAATAAGTGGAATTTCTGTCTTTTTCCCACAAAACAAAGGGAATTTCTCTCTTTTTTGCCCCAAAATAAGAGGAATTTCTGACTCATTACCCTGAAATAAGTGAAATTTCTGCAATTTTGCCCCAAAATAAGGGAAATTTCTGCCTTTTTGCCCCCAAATAAGGGGAATTTCAGCCTTTTTCCCTCAATATAAAGCGAATTTCTGCATTTTTGCCACAAAATATTAAGAATTTCTACATTTTTGCCCCAAAATAAGGAAAATTTCTGACTTTTTTCCCTGAAATAAGTGAAATTTGTGCAATTTTGCCCCAAAATAAGAGAAATTTTGGATTTTTTCCCCAAAATAAGTGGAATTTCTGAATTATGCCTTTACATAAGGAGAATTTCTGTCTTTTTGCCCAAACATATTAGGAATTTCTGCATTTTTGCCCAACAATTAGGGGAATTTCTGCAATTTTGCTCCAAAATACGGGGAATTTCTGCCTTTTTGCCCAAAAATAAGGGGAATGCATAACTTTTTGCCATAAAAAAGGGAAATTTTTTCATTTTTGCTCCAAAATAATGGGAATTTCTACCTTTTTGCCTCTAAATAAGTGGAATTTCTGTCTTTTTCCCCAACACAAAAGGAATTTTTGTCTTTTTTGCCCCAAAATAAAAGGAATTTCTGACTTATTACCATGAAATAAGTGAAATTTCTGCAATTTTGCCCCAAAATAAGGGAAATTTCTGCCTATTTACCCTGAAATATGTGAAATTTCTGCAATTTTACCCCAAAATAAGTCGAATTTCTGCCTTTTTGCCCCGAAATAATGGGAATTTCTGCCTTTTTGCCCCAAAATAAGAAAAATTTTTGCGTTTTTTATCTGAAATAAGTGAAATTTCTGCAATTTTGCCCTAAAATAAGGAAAATTTCTGCAATTTTTTTCAATAACAAGGGAAATTTCTTCAATTTTGCCCCAAAATAAGGGGAATTTCTCCCTTTTTGCCCCAAAATAAAAGAAATTTCAGCCTTTTTACCTGAAAATAATTGAAGTTTCTGCAATTTTGCCCCAAATAAGAAAAATTTCTGCAATTTTGCCCCAAAATAAGGGGAATTTATGATTTTTGCCCCAAAATAAAGGGAATTTCTGCCTTTTGCCCCTAAATTAGGGGAATTTCTGCAATTTTACCCCAAAATAAGTCGAATTTCTGCCTTTTTGCCCCAAAATAATGGGAATTTCTGCCTTTTTGCCCCAAAATAAGAAAAATTTTTGCTTTTTTTCTCTGAAATAAGTGAAATTTCTGCAATTTTGTTCTAAAATAAAGAAAATTTCTGCAATTTTTCCCCATAATAAGAGAAATTTTTGCAATTTTGCCCCAAAATAAGAGAAATTTCTCCCTTTTTGCCCCAAAATAAAGGATATATCAGCCCTTATTCCTGAAAATAAGTGAAATTTCTGCAATTTTGCCCCAAATAAGGGTAATTTCTGCAATTTTGCCCAAAAATAAGGTAAATTCCTCCAATTTTGCCCCAAAATAAAGGGAATTTCTTGAATTTTGCCCCAAAATAAAGAGAGTTTCTGATTTTTGCCCCAAAATTAGGGGATTTTCTGCAATTTTGCTCCAAAATACGGGGAATTTCTGACTTTTTGCTCCAAAATACAGAGAATTTCTGCGTTTTTGCCCGAAAATAATGGGAATGCATACCTTTTTGCCATAAAAAATGAAATTTCTTCATTTTTGCTCCAAAATAAGGGGAATTTCTGCCTTTTTGCCTCTAAATAAGTGGAATTTCTGTCTTTTTCCCACAAAACAAAGGGAATTTCTCTCTTTTTTGCCCCAAAATAAGAGGAATTTCTGACTCATTACCCTGAAATAAGTGAAATTTCTGCAATTTTGCCCCAAAATAAGGGAAATTTCTGCCTTTTTGCCCCCAAATAAGGGGAATTTCAGCCTTTTTCCCTCAAAATAAAGCGAATTTCTGCATTTTTGCCACAAAATATTAAGAATTTCTACATTTTTGCCCCAAAATAAGGAAAATTTCTGACTTTTTTCCCTGAAATAAGTGAAATTTGTGCAATTTTGCCCCAAAATAAGAGAAATTTTGGATTTTTTCCCCAAAATAAGTGGAATTTCTGAATTATGCCTTTACATAAGGAGAATTTCTGTCTTTTTGCCCAAACATATTAGGAATTTCTGCATTTTTGCCCAACAATTAGGGGAATTTCTGCAATTTTGCTCCAAAATATGGGGAATTTCTGCCTTTTTGCCCGAAAATAAGGGGAATGCATAACTTTTCGCCATAAAAAAGGGAAATTTTTTCATTTTTGCTCCAAAATAATGGGAATTTCTACCTTTTTGCCTCTAAATAAGTGGAATTTCTGTCTTTTTCCCCAACACAAAAGGAATTTTTGTCTTTTTTGCCCCAAAATAAAAGGAATTTCTGACTTATTACCATGAAATAAGTGAAATTTCTGCAATTTTGCCCCAAAATAAGGGAAATTTCTGCCTATTTACCCTGAAATATGTGAAATTTCTGCAATTTTACCCCAAAATAAGTCGAATTTCTGCCTTTTTGCCCCGAAATAATGGGAATTTCTGCCTTTTTGCCCCAAAATAAGAAAAATTTTTGCGTTTTTTATCTGAAATAAGTGAAATTTCTGCAATTTTGCCCTAAAATAAGGAAAATTTCTGCAATTTTTTTCAATAACAAGGGAAATTTCTTCAATTTTGCCCCAAAATAAGGGGAATTTCTCCCTTTTTGCCCCAAAATAAAAGAAATTTCAGCCTTTTTACCTGAAAATAATTGAAGTTTCTGCAATTTTGCCCCAAATAAGAAAAATTTCTGCAATTTTGCCCCAAAATAAGGGGAATTTATGATTTTTGCCCCAAAATAAAGGGAATTTCTGCCTTTTGCCCCTAAATTAGGGGAATTTCTGCAATTTTACCCCAAAATAAGTCGAATTTCTGCCTTTTTGCCCCAAAATAATGGGAATTTCTGCCTTTTTGCCCCAAAATAAGAAAAATTTTTGCTTTTTTTCTCTGAAATAAGTGAAATTTCTGCAATTTTGTTCTAAAATAAAGAAAATTTCTGCAATTTTTCCCCATAATAAGAGAAATTTTTGCAATTTTGCCCCAAAATAAGAGAAATTTCTCCCTTTTTGCCCCAAAATAAAGGATATATCAGCCCTTATTCCTGAAAATAAGTGAAATTTCTGCAATTTTGCCCCAAATAAGGGTAATTTCTGCAATTTTGCCCAAAAATAAGGTAAATTCCTCCAATTTTGCCCCAAAATAAAGGGAATTTCTTGAATTTTGCCCCAAAATAAAGAGAGTTTCTGATTTTTGCCCCAAAATTAGGGGATTTTCTGCAATTTTGCTCCAAAATACGGGGAATTTCTGACTTTTTGCTCCAAAATACAGAGAATTTCTGCGTTTTTGCCCGAAAATAATGGGAATGCATACCTTTTTGCCATAAAAAATGAAATTTCTTCATTTTTGCTCCAAAATAAGGGGAATTTCTGCCTTTTTGCCTCTAAATAAGTGGAATTTCTGTCTTTTTCCCACAAAACAAAGGGAATTTCTCTCTTTTTTGCCCCAAAATAAGAGGAATTTCTGACTCATTACCCTGAAATAAGTGAAATTTCTGCAATTTTGCCCCAAAATAAGGGAAATTTCTGCCTTTTTGCCCCCAAATAAGGGGAATTTCAGCCTTTTTCCCTCAATATAAAGCGAATTTCTGCATTTTTGCCACAAAATATTAAGAATTTCTACATTTTTGCCCCAAAATAAGGAAAATTTCTGACTTTTTTCCCTGAAATAAGTGAAATTTGTGCAATTTTGCCCCAAAATAAGAGAAATTTTGGATTTTTTCCCCAAAATAAGTGGAATTTCTGAATTATGCCTTTACATAAGGAGAATTTCTGTCTTTTTGCCCAAACATATTAGGAATTTCTGCATTTTTGCCCAACAATTAGGGGAATTTCTGCAATTTTGCTCCAAAATACGGGGAATTTCTGCCTTTTTGCCCAAAAATAGGGGGAATGCATAACTTTTTGCCATAAAAAAGGGAAATTTTTTCATTTTTGCTCCAAAATAATGGGAATTTCTACCTTTTTGCCTCTAAATAAGTGGAATTTCTGTCTTTTTCCCCAACACAAAAGGAATTTTTGTCTTTTTTGCCCCAAAATAAAAGGAATTTCTGACTTATTACCATGAAATAAGTGAAATTTCTGCAATTTTGCCCCAAAATAAGGGAAATTTCTGCCTATTTACCCTGAAATATGTGAAATTTCTGCAATTTTACCCCAAAATAAGTCGAATTTCTGCCTTTTTGCCCCGAAATAATGGGAATTTCTGCCTTTTTGCCCCAAAATAAGAAAAATTTTTGCGTTTTTTATCTGAAATAAGTGAAATTTCTGCAATTTTGCCCTAAAATAAGGAAAATTTCTGCAATTTTTTTCAATAACAAGGGAAATTTCTTCAATTTTGCCCCAAAATAAGGGGAATTTCTCCCTTTTTGCCCCAAAATAAAAGAAATTTCAGCCTTTTTACCTGAAAATAATTGAAGTTTCTGCAATTTTGCCCCAAATAAGAAAAATTTCTGCAATTTTGCCCCAAAATAAGGGGAATTTATGATTTTTGCCCCAAAATAAAGGGAATTTCTGCCTTTTGCCCCTAAATTAGGGGAATTTCTGCAATTTTACCCCAAAATAAGTCGAATTTCTGCCTTTTTGCCCCAAAATAATGGGAATTTCTGCCTTTTTGCCCCAAAATAAGAAAAATTTTTGCTTTTTTTCTCTGAAATAAGTGAAATTTCTGCAATTTTGTTCTAAAATAAAGAAAATTTCTGCAATTTTTCCCCATAATAAGAGAAATTTTTGCAATTTTGCCCCAAAATAAGAGAAATTTCTCCCTTTTTGCCCCAAAATAAAGGATATATCAGCCCTTATTCCTGAAAATAAGTGAAATTTCTGCAATTTTGCCCCAAATAAGGGTAATTTCTGCAATTTTGCCCAAAAATAAGGTAAATTCCTCCAATTTTGCCCCAAAATAAAGGGAATTTCTTGAATTTTGCCCCAAAATAAAGAGAGTTTCTGATTTTTGCCCCAAAATTAGGGGATTTTCTGCAATTTTGCTCCAAAATACGGGGAATTTCTGACTTTTTGCTCCAAAATACAGAGAATTTCTGCGTTTTTGCCCGAAAATAATGGGAATGCATACCTTTTTGCCATAAAAAATGAAATTTCTTCATTTTTGCTCCAAAATAAGGGGAATTTCTGCCTTTTTGCCTCTAAATAAGTGGAATTTCTGTCTTTTTCCCACAAAACAAAGGGAATTTCTCTCTTTTTTGCCCCAAAATAAGAGGAATTTCTGACTCATTACCCTGAAATAAGTGAAATTTCTGCAATTTTGCCCCAAAATAAGGGAAATTTCTGCCTTTTTGCCCCCAAATAAGGGGAATTTCAGCCTTTTTCCCTCAATATAAAGCGAATTTCTGCATTTTTGCCACAAAATATTAAGAATTTCTACATTTTTGCCCCAAAATAAGGAAAATTTCTGACTTTTTTCCCTGAAATAAGTGAAATTTGTGCAATTTTGCCCCAAAATAAGAGAAATTTTGGATTTTTTCCCCAAAATAAGTGGAATTTCTGAATTATGCCTTTACATAAGGAGAATTTCTGTCTTTTTGCCCAAACATATTAGGAATTTCTGCATTTTTGCCCAACAATTAGGGGAATTTCTGCAATTTTGCTCCAAAATACGGGGAATTTCTGCCTTTTTGCCCAAAAATAAGGGGAATGCATAACTTTTTGCCATAAAAAAGGGAAATTTTTTCATTTTTGCTCCAAAATAATGGGAATTTCTACCTTTTTGCCTCTAAATAAGTGGAATTTCTGTCTTTTTCCCCAACACAAAAGGAATTTTTGTCTTTTTTGCCCCAAAATAAAAGGAATTTCTGACTTATTACCATGAAATAAGTGAAATTTCTGCAATTTTGCCCCAAAATAAGGGAAATTTCTGCCTATTTACCCTGAAATATGTGAAATTTCTGCAATTTTACCCCAAAATAAGTCGAATTTCTGCCTTTTTGCCCCGAAATAATGGGAATTTCTGCCTTTTTGCCCCAAAATAAGAAAAATTTTTGCGTTTTTTATCTGAAATAAGTGAAATTTCTGCAATTTTGCCCTAAAATAAGGAAAATTTCTGCAATTTTTTTCAATAACAAGGGAAATTTCTTCAATTTTGCCCCAAAATAAGGGGAATTTCTCCCTTTTTGCCCCAAAATAAAAGAAATTTCAGCCTTTTTACCTGAAAATAATTGAAGTTTCTGCAATTTTGCCCCAAATAAGAAAAATTTCTGCAATTTTGCCCCAAAATAAGGGGAATTTATGATTTTTGCCCCAAAATAAAGGGAATTTCTGCCTTTTGCCCCTAAATTAGGGGAATTTCTGCAATTTTACCCCAAAATAAGTCGAATTTCTGCCTTTTTGCCCCAAAATAATGGGAATTTCTGCCTTTTTGCCCCAAAATAAGAAAAATTTTTGCTTTTTTTCTCTGAAATAAGTGAAATTTCTGCAATTTTGTTCTAAAATAAAGAAAATTTCTGCAATTTTTCCCCATAATAAGAGAAATTTTTGCAATTTTGCCCCAAAATAAGAGAAATTTCTCCCTTTTTGCCCCAAAATAAAGGATATATCAGCCCTTATTCCTGAAAATAAGTGAAATTTCTGCAATTTTGCCCCAAATAAGGGTAATTTCTGCAATTTTGCCCAAAAATAAGGTAAATTCCTCCAATTTTGCCCCAAAATAAAGGGAATTTCTTGAATTTTGCCCCAAAATAAAGAGAGTTTCTGATTTTTGCCCCAAAATTAGGGGATTTTCTGCAATTTTGCTCCAAAATACGGGGAATTTCTGACTTTTTGCTCCAAAATACAGAGAATTTCTGCGTTTTTGCCCGAAAATAATGGGAATGCATACCTTTTTGCCATAAAAAATGAAATTTCTTCATTTTTGCTCCAAAATAAGGGGAATTTCTGCCTTTTTGCCTCTAAATAAGTGGAATTTCTGTCTTTTTCCCACAAAACAAAGGGAATTTCTCTCTTTTTTGCCCCAAAATAAGAGGAATTTCTGACTCATTACCCTGAAATAAGTGAAATTTCTGCAATTTTGCCCCAAAATAAGGGAAATTTCTGCCTTTTTGCCCCCAAATAAGGGGAATTTCAGCCTTTTTCCCTCAATATAAAGCGAATTTCTGCATTTTTGCCACAAAATATTAAGAATTTCTACATTTTTGCCCCAAAATAAGGAAAATTTCTGACTTTTTTCCCTGAAATAAGTGAAATTTGTGCAATTTTGCCCCAAAATAAGAGAAATTTTGGATTTTTTCCCCAAAATAAGTGGAATTTCTGAATTATGCCTTTACATAAGGAGAATTTCTGTCTTTTTGCCCAAACATATTAGGAATTTCTGCATTTTTGCCCAACAATTAGGGGAATTTCTGCAATTTTGCTCCAAAATACGGGGAATTTCTGCCTTTTTGCCCAAAAATAAGGGGAATGCATAACTTTTTGCCATAAAAAAGGGAAATTTTTTCATTTTTGCTCCAAAATAATGGGAATTTCTACCTTTTTGCCTCTAAATAAGTGGAATTTCTGTCTTTTTCCCCAACACAAAAGGAATTTTTGTCTTTTTTGCCCCAAAATAAAAGGAATTTCTGACTTATTACCATGAAATAAGTGAAATTTCTGCAATTTTGCCCCAAAATAAGGGAAATTTCTGCCTATTTACCCTGAAATATGTGAAATTTCTGCAATTTTACCCCAAAATAAGTCGAATTTCTGCCTTTTTGCCCCGAAATAATGGGAATTTCTGCCTTTTTGCCACAAAATAAGAAAAATTTTTGCGTTTTTTATCTGAAATAAGTGAAATTTCTGCAATTTTGCCCTAAAATAAGGAAAATTTCTGCAATTTTTTTCAATAACAAGGGAAATTTCTTCAATTTTGCCCCAAAATAAGGGGAATTTCTCCCTTTTTGCCCCAAAATAAAAGAAATTTCAGCCTTTTTACCTGAAAATAATTGAAGTTTCTGCAATTTTGCCCCAAATAAGAAAAATTTCTGCAATTTTGCCCCAAAATAAGGGGAATTTATGATTTTTGCCCCAAAATAAAGGGAATTTCTGCCTTTTGCCCCTAAATTAGGGGAATTTCTGCAATTTTACCCCAAAATAAGTCGAATTTCTGCCTTTTTGCCCCAAAATAATGGGAATTTCTGCCTTTTTGCCCCAAAATAAGAAAAATTTTTGCTTTTTTTCTCTGAAATAAGTGAAATTTCTGCAATTTTGTTCTAAAATAAAGAAAATTTCTGCAATTTTTCCCCATAATAAGAGAAATTTTTGCAATTTTGCCCCAAAATAAGAGAAATTTCTCCCTTTTTGCCCCAAAATAAAGGATATATCAGCCCTTATTCCTGAAAATAAGTGAAATTTCTGCAATTTTGCCCCAAATAAGGGTAATTTCTGCAATTTTGCCCAAAAATAAGGTAAATTCCTCCAATTTTGCCCCAAAATAAAGGGAATTTCTTGAATTTTGCCCCAAAATAAAGAGAGTTTCTGATTTTTGCCCCAAAATTAGGGGATTTTCTGCAATTTTGCTCCAAAATACGGGGAATTTCTGACTTTTTGCTCCAAAATACAGAGAATTTCTGCGTTTTTGCCCGAAAATAATGGGAATGCATACCTTTTTGCCATAAAAAATGAAATTTCTTCATTTTTGCTCCAAAATAAGGGGAATTTCTGCCTTTTTGCCTCTAAATAAGTGGAATTTCTGTCTTTTTCCCACAAAACAAAGGGAATTTCTCTCTTTTTTGCCCCAAAATAAGAGGAATTTCTGACTCATTACCCTGAAATAAGTGAAATTTCTGCAATTTTGCCCCAAAATAAGGGAAATTTCTGCCTTTTTGCCCCCAAATAAGGGGAATTTCAGCCTTTTTCCCTCAAAATAAAGCGAATTTCTGCATTTTTGCCACAAAATATTAAGAATTTCTACATTTTTGCCCCAAAATAAGGAAAATTTCTGACTTTTTTCCCTGAAATAAGTGAAATTTGTGCAATTTTGCCCCAAAATAAGAGAAATTTTGGATTTTTTCCCCAAAATAAGTGGAATTTCTGAATTATGCCTTTACATAAGGAGAATTTCTGTCTTTTTGCCCAAACATATTAGGAATTTCTGCATTTTTGCCCAACAATTAGGGGAATTTCTGCAATTTTGCTCCAAAATATGGGGAATTTCTGCCTTTTTGCCCGAAAATAAGGGGAATGCATAACTTTTCGCCATAAAAAAGGGAAATTTTTTCATTTTTGCTCCAAAATAATGGGAATTTCTACCTTTTTGCCTCTAAATAAGTGGAATTTCTGTCTTTTTCCCCAACACAAAAGGAATTTTTGTCTTTTTTGCCCCAAAATAAAAGGAATTTCTGACTTATTACCATGAAATAAGTGAAATTTCTGCAATTTTGCCCCAAAATAAGGGAAATTTCTGCCTATTTACCCTGAAATATGTGAAATTTCTGCAATTTTACCCCAAAATAAGTCGAATTTCTGCCTTTTTGCCCCGAAATAATGGGAATTTCTGCCTTTTTGCCCCAAAATAAGAAAAATTTTTGCGTTTTTTATCTGAAATAAGTGAAATTTCTGCAATTTTGCCCTAAAATAAGGAAAATTTCTGCAATTTTTTTCAATAACAAGGGAAATTTCTTCAATTTTGCCCCAAAATAAGGGGAATTTCTCCCTTTTTGCCCCAAAATAAAAGAAATTTCAGCCTTTTTACCTGAAAATAATTGAAGTTTCTGCAATTTTGCCCCAAATAAGAAAAATTTCTGCAATTTTGCCCCAAAATAAGGGGAATTTATGATTTTTGCCCCAAAATAAAGGGAATTTCTGCCTTTTGCCCCTAAATTAGGGGAATTTCTGCAATTTTACCCCAAAATAAGTCGAATTTCTGCCTTTTTGCCCCAAAATAATGGGAATTTCTGCCTTTTTGCCCCAAAATAAGAAAAATTTTTGCTTTTTTTCTCTGAAATAAGTGAAATTTCTGCAATTTTGTTCTAAAATAAAGAAAATTTCTGCAATTTTTCCCCATAATAAGAGAAATTTTTGCAATTTTGCCCCAAAATAAGAGAAATTTCTCCCTTTTTGCCCCAAAATAAAGGATATATCAGCCCTTATTCCTGAAAATAAGTGAAATTTCTGCAATTTTGCCCCAAATAAGGGTAATTTCTGCAATTTTGCCCAAAAATAAGGTAAATTCCTCCAATTTTGCCCCAAAATAAAGGGAATTTCTTGAATTTTGCCCCAAAATAAAGAGAGTTTCTGATTTTTGCCCCAAAATTAGGGGATTTTCTGCAATTTTGCTCCAAAATACGGGGAATTTCTGACTTTTTGCTCCAAAATACAGAGAATTTCTGCGTTTTTGCCCGAAAATAATGGGAATGCATACCTTTTTGCCATAAAAAATGAAATTTCTTCATTTTTGCTCCAAAATAAGGGGAATTTCTGCCTTTTTGCCTCTAAATAAGTGGAATTTCTGTCTTTTTCCCACAAAACAAAGGGAATTTCTCTCTTTTTTGCCCCAAAATAAGAGGAATTTCTGACTCATTACCCTGAAATAAGTGAAATTTCTGCAATTTTGCCCCAAAATAAGGGAAATTTCTGCCTTTTTGCCCCCAAATAAGGGGAATTCAGCCTTTTTACCTCAAAATAAGAGGAATTTCTGCATTTTTGCCACAAAATATTAGGAATTTCTGTTATTTTGCCCCAAAATAAGGAAAATTTCTGACTTTTTTCCCTGAAATAAGTGAAATTTCTGCAATTTTGCCCCGAAATAAGTGAAATTTCTACAATTTTGCCCCAAAATAAGGGAAATTTCTGGAATTTTGCCCTAAAAGAAGTGGAATTTCTGAGTTTTGCCCCAAAATAAGGAGAATTTCTGTCTTTTTGCCCCAACATATAGGGAATTTCTGCCTTTTGCCCCAGAATTAGGGGAATTTCTGCAATTTTGCTCCAAAATACGGGGAATTTCTGCCTTTTTTTTTCAAAAATAAGGGAAATGCATATCTTTTTGCCATAAAAAAGGGAAATTTCTTCATATTTGCTCCAAAATAAGGGGAATTTCTGCCTTTTTGACTCTAAATAAGTGGAATTTCTGTCTCTTTTCCCCAAAACAACGGGAATTTCTGTATTTTTAGCTCCAAAATAAAGGGGAATTTCTGACTTATTACCCTGAAATAAGTGAAATTTCTGCAATTTTGCCCCCCAAAAAGGGAAATTTCTGCCTTTTTGCCCTGAAATATGTGAAATTTCTGCAATTTTACCGCAAAATAAGGTGAATTTCTGCCTTTTTTGCCCTAAAATAATGAGATTTTCTACCTTTTTGCCCCAAAATAAGAAACATTTTTGCTTTATTTCTCTGAAATAAGTGAAATTTCTGCAATTTTGTCCTAAAATAAGGGAAATTTCTGCAATTTTTTCCCATAACAAGGGAAATTTCTGCAATTTTGACCCAAAATAAGGGGAATTTCTCTTTTTTTGCCCCAAAATAAAGAAAATTTCAGCCTTTTTACCTGAAAATAAGTGAATTTTATGCAATTTTGCCCCAAATTAAGCAAATTTCTGCAATTTTGCCCCAAAATAAGGTAAATTCCTGCAATTTTACCCCAAAATAAAGGAAATTTCTTGAATTTTGCCCCAAAATAAGGGGAATGTCTGAATTTTGCCCCAAAATAAAGGGAATTTCTGCCTTTTGCCCCAAAATTAGGGGAATTTCTGCAATTTTGCTACAAAATACGGGGAATTTCTGCCTTTTTGCCAGAAAATAATGGGAATGCATACCTTTTTGCCATAAATAGGAAAATTTCTTCATTTTTGCTCCAAAATAAGGGGAATTTCTGCATTTTTGCCTCTAACTAAGTGGAATTTCTGTCTTTTTCCCCCAAAACAAAGAGAATATTTGTCTTTTTTGCCCCAAAATAAGGGGAATTTCTGACTTATTACCCTGAAATAAGTGAAATTTCTGCAATTTTGCCCCAAAATAAGGGAAATTTCTGCAATTTTGCCCCAATGTAAAGGAAATTTCTGCAATTTTGCCCCAAAATAAGGGGAATTTCTGCCTTTTTGCCTCTAAATAAGTGGAATTTCTATCTTATTTTCCCAAAACAACGGGAATTTCTGTATTTTTTGCCCCAAAATAAGCGGGAATTTCTGACTTATTACCCTGAAATAAGTGAAATTTCTGCAATTTTGCCCTAAAATAAGGGAAATTTCTGCAATTTTACCATAATAGGGAAATTTCTGCAATTTTGACCCAAAATAAGGGGAATTTCTCTTTTTTTGCCCCAAAATAAAGGAAATTTCAGCCTTTTTACTTGAAAATAAGTGAATTTTATGCAATTTTGCCCCAAATAAGGGAAAATTCTGCAATTTTCCCCAAAAATAAGGTAAATTCCTCCAATTTTGCCCCAAAATAAAGGAAATTTCTTGAATTTTGCCCCAAAATAAAAAGATTTTCTGATTTTTGCCCCAAAATTAGGGGATTTTCTGCAATTTTGCTCCAAAATACGGGGGATTTCTGCGTTTTTGCTCCAAAATACGGGGAATTTCTGCCTTTTTGCCCGAAAATAATGGGAATGCATACCTTTTTGCCATAAAAAATGAAATTTCTTCATTTTTGCTCCAAAATAAAGGGAATTTCTGCCTTTTTGCCTCTAAATAAGTGGAATTTCTGTCTTTTTCCAACAAAACAATGGGAATGTCTCTCTTTTTTGCCCCAAAATAAGAGGAATTTCTGACTCATTACCCTGAAAAAGTGAAATTTCGGCAATTTTGCCCCAAAATAAGGGAAATTTCTGCCTTTTTGCCCCCAAATAAGGGGAATTCAGCCTTTTTACCTCAAAATAAGAGGAATTTCTGCATTTTTGCCACAAAATATTAGGAATTTCAGTTATTTTGCCCCAAAATAAAGAAAATTTCTGACTTTTTTCCTTGAAATAAGTGAAATTTCTGCAATTTTGCCCCAAAATCAGTGAAATTTCTACAATTTTGCCCCAAAATAAGGGAAATTTCTGGAATTTTGCCCCAAAAGAAGTGGAATTTCTGAGTTTTGCCCCAAAATAAGGAGAATTTCTGTCTTTTTGCCCCAACATATAGGGAATTTCTGCCTTTTGCCCCAGAATTAGGGGAATTTCTGCAATTTTGCTCCAAAATACGGGGAATTTCTGCCTTTTTTCCCAAAAATAAGGGAAATGCATATCTTTTTGCCATAAAAAAGGGAAATTTCTTCATATTTGCTCCAAAATAAGGGGAATTTCTGCCTTTTTGACTCTAAATAAGTGGAATTTCTGTCTTTTTTCCCCAAAACAACGGGAATTTCTGTATTTTTAGCCCCAAAATAAGGGGGAATTTCTGACTTATTACCCTGAAATAAGTGAAATTTCTGCAATTTTGCCCCCAAAAAAGGGAAATTTCTGCCTTTTTGCCCTGAAATATGTGAAATTTCTGCAATTTTACCGCAAAATAAGGTGAATTTCTGCCTTTTTGCCCTAAAATAATGAGATTTTCTACCTTTTTGCCCCAAAATAAGAAACATTTTAGCTTTATTTCTCTGAAATAAGTGAAATTTCTGCAATTTTGTCCTAAAATAAGGGAAATTTCTGCAATTTTTTCCCATAACAAGGGAAATTTCTGCAATTTTGCCCCAAAATAAGGGGAATTTCTCTTTTTTTGCCCCAAAATAAAGAAAATTTCAGCCTTTTTACCTGAAAATAAGTGAATTTTATGCAATTTTGCCCCAAATTAAGCAAATTTCTGCAATTTTGCCCCAAAATAAGGTAAATTCCTGCAATTTTGCCCCAAAATAAGGGGAATGTCTGAATTTTGTCCCAAAATAAAGGGAATTTCTGCCTTTTGCCCCAAAATTAGGGGAATTTCTGCAATTTTGCTACAAAATACGGGGAATTTCTGCCTTTTTGCCAGAAAATAATGGGAATGCATACCTTTTTGCCATAAATAGGAAAATTTCTTCATTTTTGCTCCAAAATAAGGGGAATTTCTGCATTTTTGCATCTAACTAAGTGGAATTTCTGTCTTTTTCCCCCAAAACAAAGAGAATATTTGTCTTTTTTGCCCCAAAATAAGGGGAATTTCTGACTTATTACCCTGAAATAAGTGAAATTTCTGCAATTTTGCCCCAAAATAAGGGAAATTTCTGCAATTTTGCCCCAATGTAAAGGAAATTTCTGCAATTTTGCCCCAAAATAAGGGGAATTTCTGCCTTTTTGCCTCTAAATAAGTGGAATTTCTATCTTATTCCCCCAAAACAACGGGAATTTCTGTATTTTTTGCCCCAAAATAAGCGGGAATTTCTGACTTATTACCCTGAAATAAGTGAAATTTCTGCAATTTTGCCCTAAAATAAGGGAAATTTCTGCAATTTTTCCATAATAAGGGAAATTTTTGCAATTTTGACAAAAAATAAGGGGAATTTCTCATTTTGCCCCAAAATAAAGGAAATTTCAGCCTTTTTACTTGAAAATAAGTGAATTTTATGCAATTTTGCCCCAAATAAAGGAAATTTCTGCAATTTTGCCCCAAAATAAGGTAAATTCCTGCAATTTTGCCCCAAAATAAAGGAAATTTTTTGAATTTTGCCCCAAAATAAGGGGAATATCTGATTTTTGCCCCAAAATATAGGGAATTTCTGCCTTTTGCCCCAAAATTAGGGCAATTTCTGCAATTTTGCCCCAAAATAAGGGAAATTTCTGCAATCTTGCCACAATGTAAAGGAAATTTCTGCAATTGTGCCCCAAAATAAGGGAAATTTCTGACTGTTTGCTCCCGAAAAAAGGAGATTTTCTGTCTTTTTGCCCTAAAATAAGGAGAATTTCTGCTTTTTTGCCCGAAAATTATGAAAATTTCTGCAATTTTGCTTCAAAATACGGGGAATTTCGGCTTTTTATCCCGAAAGTAAGGGGACTGTATACCTATTGCCACAAAAAAGGGAAATTTTTTCATTTTTGCCCCAAAATAAGAGGAATTTCTGCTTTTTACCTCAAAATAAGTGAAATTTCTCCCTTTTTAACCAAAAATAAATGGAATTTCTCTCTTTTTGCCCCAAAATAAAAGGAATTTTTGAATTAGGCCCTGAATTAAGTGATATTTCTGCAATTTTGCCCCGAAATAAAAGAAATTTCTACCTTTTTGCCACAAAATAAGGGGAATTACTGTCTTTTTGCCCCAAAATAAGGGAAATTTCTGCCTTTTTGCCCCCAAATAAGGGGAATTTCAGCCTTTTTCCCTCAAAATAAAGCGAATTTCTCCATTTTTGCAACAAAATATTAAGAATTTCTACATTTTTGCCCCAAAATAAGGAAAATTTCTGCCTTTTTTCCCTGAAATAAGTGAAATTTGTGCAATTTTGCCCCAAAATAAGAGAAATTTTGGATTTTTTCCCCAAAATAAGTGGAATTTCTGAATTATGCCTTTACATAAGGAGAATTTCTGTCTTTTTGCCCAAACATATTAGGAATTTCTGCATTTTTGCCCAACAATTAGGGGAATTTCTGCAATTTTGCTCCAAAATACGGGGAATTTCTGCCTTTTTGCCCGAAAATAAGGGGAATGCATAACTTTTTGCCATAAAAAAGGGAAATTTTTTCATTTTTGCTCCAAAATAATGGGAATTTCTACCTTTTTGCCTCTAAATAAGTGGAATTTCTGTCTTTTTCCCCAAAACAAAAGGAATTTTTGTCTTTTTTGCCCCAAAATAAAAGGAATTTCTGACTTATTACCATGAAATAAGTGAAATTTCTGCAATTTTGCCCCAAAATAAGGGAAATTTCTGCCTATTTACCCAGAAATATGTGAAATTTCTGCAATTTTACCCCAAAATAAGTCGAATTTCTGCCTTTTTGCCCCGAAATAATGGGAATTTCTGCCTTTTTGCCCCAAAATAAGAAAAATTTTTGCGTTTTTTCTCTGAAATAAGTGAAATTTCTGCAATTTTGCCCTAAAATAAGGAAAATTTCTGCAATTTTTTTCAATAACAAGGGAAATTTCTTCAATTTTGCCCCAAAATAAGGGGAATTTCTCCCTTTTTGCCCCAAAATAAAAGAAATTTCAGCCTTTTTACCTGAAAATAATTGAAGTTTCTGCAATTTTGCCCCCAATAAGAAAAATTTCTGCAATTTTGCCCCAAAATAAGGGGAATTTATGATTTTTGCCCCAAAATAAAGGGAATTTCTGCCTTTTGCCCCTAAATTAGGGGAATTTCTGCAATTTTACTCGAAAATAAGTCGAATTTCTGCCTTTTTGCCCCAAAATAATGGGAATTTCTGCCTTTTTGCCCCAAAATAAGAAAAATTTTTGCTTTTTTTCTCTGAAATAAGTGAAATTTCTGCAATTTTGTTCTAAAATAAAGAAAATTTCTGCAATTTTTCCCCATAATAAGAGAAATTTTTGCAATTTTGCCCCAAAATAAGAGAAATTTCTCCCTTTTTGCCCCAAAATAAAGGATATATCAGCCCTTATTCCTGAAAATAAGTGAAATTTCTGCAATTTTGCCCCAAATAAGGGTAATTTCTGCAATTTTGCCAAAAATAAGGTAAATTCCTCCAATTTTGCCCCAAAATAAAGGGAATTTCTTGAATTTTGCCCCAAAATAAAGAGAGTTTCTGATTTTTTGCCCCAAAATTAGGGGATTTTCTGCAATTTTGCTCCAAAATACGGGGAATTTCTGACTTTTTGCTCCAAAATACAGAGAATTTCTGCGTTTTTGCCCGAAAATAATGGGAATGCATACCTTTTTGCCATAAAAAATGAAATTTCTTCATTTTTGCTCCAAAAAAAGGGGAATTTCTGCCTTTTTGCCTCTAAATAAGTGGAATTTCTGTCTTTTTCCCACAAAACAAAGGGAATTTCTCTCTTTTTTGCCCCAAAATAAGAGGAATTTCTGACTCATTACCCTGAAATAAGTGAAATTTCTGCAATTTTGCCCCAAAATAAGGGAAATTTCTGCCTTTTTGCCCCCAAATAAGGGGAATTCAGCCTTTTTACCTCAAAATAAGAGGAATTTCTGCAATTTTGCCCCAAAATAAGGGAAATTTCTGCAATTTTGCCCCAATGTAAAGGAAATTTCTGCAATTTTGCCCCAAAATAAGGGGAATTTCTGCCTTTTTGCCTCTAAATAAGTGGAATTTCTATCTTATTCCCCCAAAACAATGGGAATTTCTGTATTTTTTGCCCCAAAATAAGCGGGAATTTCTGACTTATTACCCTGAAATAAGTGAAATTTCTGCAATTTTGCCCTAAAATAAGGGAAATTTCTGCAATTTTTCCATAATAAGGGAAATTTCTGCAATTTTGACAAGAAATAAGGGGAATTTCTCTTTTTTTGCCCCAAAATAAAGGAAATTTCAGCCTTTTTACTTGAAAATAAGTGAATTTTATGCAATTTTGCCCCAAATAAAGGAAATTTCTGCAATTTTGCCCCAAAATAAGGTAAATTCCTGCAATTTTGCCCCAAAATAAAGGAAATTTTTTGAATTTTGCCCCAAAATAAGGGGAATTTCTGATTTTTGCCCCAAAATATAGGGAATTTCTGCCTTTTGCCCCAAAATTAGGGCAATTTCTGCAATTTTGCTCCAAAATACGGGGAATTTCTGCCTTTTTGCACGAAAATAATGGGAATGCATACCTTTTTGCCATAAAAAGGAAAATTTCTTCATTTTTGCTCCAAAATAAGGTGGAATTTCTGCATTTTTGCCTCTAAGTGGAATTTCTGTCTTTTTCCCCCAAAACAAAGGGAATTTCTGTCTTTTTTGCCCCAAAATAAGGGGAATTTCTGACTTATTACCCTGAAATAAGTGAAATTTCTGCAATTTTGCCACAAAATAAGGGAAATTTCTGCAATCTTGCCACAATGTAAAGGAAATTTCTGCAATTGTGCCCCAAAATAAGGGAAATTTCTGACTGTTTGCTCCTGAAAAAAGGAGATTTTCTGTCTTTTTGCCCTAAAATAAGGAGAGTTTCTGCTTTTTTGCCCGAAAATTATGAAAATTTCTGCAATTTTGCTTCAAAATACGGGGAATTTCGGCTTTTTATCCCGAAAGTAAGGGGACTGTATATCTATTGCCACAAAAAAGGGAAATTTCTTCATTTTTGCCCCAAAATAAGAGGAATTTCTGCTTTTTACCTCAAAATAAGTGAAATTTCTCCCTTTTTAACCAAAAATAAATGGAATTTCTCTCTTTTTGCCCCAAAATAAAAGGAATTTTTGAATTAGGCCCTGAATTAAGTGATATTTCTGCAATTTTGCCCCGAAATAAAAGAAATTTCTACCTTTTTGCCACAAAATAAGGGGAATTACTGTCTTTTTGCCCCAAAATAAGGGAAATTTCTGCCTTTTTGCCCCCAAATAAGGGGAATTTCAGCCTTTTTCCCTCAAAATAAAGCGAATTTCTGCATTTTTGCCACAAAATATTAAGAATTTCTACATTTTTGCCCCAAAATAAGGAAAATTTCTGCCTTTTTTCCCTGAAATAAGTGAAATTTGTGCAATTTTGCCCCAAAATAAGAGAAATTTTGGATTTTTTCCCCAAAATAAGTGGAATTTCTGAATTATGCCTTTACATAAGGAGAATTTCTGTCTTTTTGCCCAAACATATTA
The DNA here is from genome assembly GCF_963924665.1 of Micromys minutus. NCBI lineage: Eukaryota > Metazoa > Chordata > Mammalia > Rodentia > Muridae > Micromys > Micromys minutus. The sequence goes on from NW_027667727.1 coordinate 2,876,743, forward strand.
GGAATTTCTGCATTTTTGCCCAACAATTAGGGGAATTTCTGCAATTTTGCTCCAAAATATGGGAATTTCTGCCTTTTTGCCCGAAAATAAGGGGAATGCATAACTTTTTGCCATAAAAAAGGGAAATTTTTTCATTTTTGCTCCAAAATAATGGGAATTTCTACCTTTTTGCCTCTAAATAAGTGGAATTTCTGTCTTTTTCCCCAACACAAAAGGAATTTTTGTCTTTTTTGCCCCAAAATAAAAGGAATTTCTGACTTATTACCATGAAATAAGTGAAATTTCTGCAATTTTGCCCCAAAATAAGGGAAATTTCTGCCTATTTACCCTGAAATATGTGAAATTTCTGCAATTTTACCCCAAAATAAGTCGAATTTCTGCCTTTTTGCCCCGAAATAATGGGAATTTCTGCCTTTTTGCCCCAAAATAAGAAAAATTTTTGCGTTTTTTATCTGAAATAAGTGAAATTTCTGCAATTTTGCCCTAAAATAAGGAAAATTTCTGCAATTTTTTTCAATAACAAGGGAAATTTCTTCAATTTTGCCCCAAAATAAGGGGAATTTCTCCCTTTTTGCCCCAAAATAAAAGAAATTTCAGCCTTTTTACCTGAAAATAATTGAAGTTTCTGCAATTTTGCCCCAAATAAGAAAAATTTCTGCAATTTTGCCCCAAAATAAGGGGAATTTATGATTTTTGCCCCAAAATAAAGGGAATTTCTGCCTTTTGCCCCTAAATTAGGGGAATTTCTGCAATTTTACCCCAAAATAAGTCGAATTTCTGCCTTTTTGCCCCAAAATAATGGGAATTTCTGCCTTTTTGCCCCAAAATAAGAAAAATTTTTGCTTTTTTTCTCTGAAATAAGTGAAATTTCTGCAATTTTGTTCTAAAATAAAGAAAATTTCTGCAATTTTTCCCCATAATAAGAGAAATTTTTGCAATTTTGCCCCAAAATAAGAGAAATTTCTCCCTTTTTGCCCCAAAATAAAGGATATATCAGCCCTTATTCCTGAAAATAAGTGAAATTTCTGCAATTTTGCCCCAAATAAGGGTAATTTCTGCAATTTTGCCCAAAAATAAGGTAAATTCCTCCAATTTTGCCCCAAAATAAAGGGAATTTCTTGAATTTTGCCCCAAAATAAAGAGAGTTTCTGATTTTTGCCCCAAAATTAGGGGATTTTCTGAAATTTTGCTCCAAAATACGGGAAATTTCTGACTTTTTGCTCCAAAATACAGAGAATTTCTGCGTTTTTGCCCGAAAATAATGGGAATGCATACCTTTTTGCCATAAAAAATGAAATTTCTTCATTTTTGCTCCAAAATAAGGGGAATTTCTGCCTTTTTGCCTCTAAATAAGTGGAATTTCTGTCTTTTTCCCACAAAACAAAGGGAATTTCTCTCTTTTTTGCCCCAAAATAAGAGGAATTTCTGACTCATTACCCTGAAATAAGTGAAATTTCTGCAATTTTGCCCCAAAATAAGGGAAATTTCTGCCTTTTTGCCACCAAATAAGGGGAATTTCAGCCTTTTTCCCTCAAAATAAAGCGAATTTCTGCATTTTTGCCACAAAATATTAAGAATTTCTACATTTTTGCCCCAAAATAAGGAAAATTTCTGCCTTTTTTCCCTGAAATAAGTGAAATTTGTGCAATTTTGCCCCAAAATAAGAGAAATTTTGGATTTTTTCCCCAAAATAAGTGGAATTTCTGAATTATGCCTTTACATAAGGAGAATTTCTGTCTTTTTGCCCAAACATATTAGGAATTTCTGCATTTTTGCCCAACAATTAGGGGAATTTCTGCAATTTTGCTCCAAAATACGGGGAATTTCTGCCTTTTTGCCCAAAAATAAGGGGAATGCATAACTTTTTGCCATAAAAAAGGGAAATTTTTTCATTTTTGCTCCAAAATAATGGGAATTTCTACCTTTTTGCCTCTAAATAAGTGGAATTTCTGTCTTTTTCCCCAACACAAAAGGAATTTTTGTCTTTTTTGCCCCAAAATAAAAGGAATTTCTGACTTATTACCATGAAATAAGTGAAATTTCTGCAATTTTGCCCCAAAATAAGGGAAATTTCTGCCTATTTACCCTGAAATATGTGAAATTTCTGCAATTTTACCCCAAAATAAGTCGAATTTCTGCCTTTTTGCCCCGAAATAATGGGAATTTCTGCCTTTTTGCCCCAAAATAAGAAAAATTTTTGCGTTTTTTATCTGAAATAAGTGAAATTTCTGCAATTTTGCCCTAAAATAAGGAAAATTTCTGCAATTTTTTTCAATAACAAGGGAAATTTCTTCAATTTTGCCCCAAAATAAGGGGAATTTCTCCCTTTTTGCCCCAAAATAAAAGAAATTTCAGCCTTTTTACCTGAAAATAATTGAAGTTTCTGCAATTTTGCCCCAAATAAGAAAAATTTCTGCAATTTTGCCCCAAAATAAGGGGAATTTATGATTTTTGCCCCAAAATAAAGGGAATTTCTGCCTTTTGCCCCTAAATTAGGGGAATTTCTGCAATTTTACCCCAAAATAAGTCGAATTTCTGCCTTTTTGCCCCAAAATAATGGGAATTTCTGCCTTTTTGCCCCAAAATAAGAAAAATTTTTGCTTTTTTTGTCTGAAATAAGTGAAATTTCTGCAATTTTGTTCTAAAATAAAGAAAATTTCTGCAATTTTTCCCCATAATAAGAGAAATTTTTGCAATTTTGCCCCAAAATAAGAGAAATTTCTCCCTTTTTGCCCCAAAATAAAGGATATATCAGCCCTTATTCCTGAAAATAAGTGAAATTTCTGCAATTTTGCCCCAAATAAGGGTAATTTCTGCAATTTTGCCCAAAAATAAGGTAAATTCCTCCAATTTTGCCCCAAAATAAAGGGAATTTCTTGAATTTTGCCCCAAAATAAAGAGAGTTTCTGATTTTTGCCCCAAAATTAGGGGATTTTCTGCAATTTTGCTCCAAAATACGGGGAATTTCTGACTTTTTGCTCCAAAATACAGAGAATTTCTGCGTTTTTGCCCGAAAATAATGGGAATGCATACCTTTTTGCCATAAAAAATGAAATTTCTTCATTTTTGCTCCAAAATAAGGGGAATTTCTGCCTTTTTGCCTCTAAATAAGTGGAATTTCTGTCTTTTTCCCACAAAACAAAGGGAATTTCTCTCTTTTTTGCCCCAAAATAAGAGGAATTTCTGACTCATTACCCTGAAATAAGTGAAATTTCTGCAATTTTGCCCCAAAATAAGGGAAATTTCTGCCTTTTTGCCCCCAAATAAGGGGAATTTCAGCCTTTTTCCCTCAATATAAAGCGAATTTCTGCATTTTTGCCACAAAATATTAAGAATTTCTACATTTTTGCCCCAAAATAAGGAAAATTTCTGACTTTTTTCCCTGAAATAAGTGAAATTTGTGCAATTTTGCCCCAAAATAAGAGAAATTTTGGATTTTTTCCCCAAAATAAGTGGAATTTCTGAATTATGCCTTTACATAAGGAGAATTTCTGTCTTTTTGCCCAAACATATTAGGAATTTCTGCATTTTTGCCCAACAATTAGGGGAATTTCTGCAATTTTGCTCCAAAATATGGGGAATTTCTGCCTTTTTGCCCGAAAATAAGGGGAATGCATAACTTTTCGCCATAAAAAAGGGAAATTTTTTCATTTTTGCTCCAAAATAATGGGAATTTCTACCTTTTTGCCTCTAAATAAGTGGAATTTCTGTCTTTTTCCCCAACACAAAAGGAATTTTTGTCTTTTTTGCCCCAAAATAAAAGGAATTTTTGACTTATTACCATGAAATAAGTGAAATTTCTGCAATTTTGCCCCAAAATAAGGGAAATTTCTGCCTATTTACCCTGAAATATGTGAAATTTCTGCAATTTTACCCCAAAATAAGTCGAATTTCTGCCTTTTTGCCCCGAAATAATGGGAATTTCTGGCTTTTTTGCCCCAAAATAAGAAAAATTTTTGCGTTTTTTATCTGAAATAAGTGAAATTTCTGCAATTTTGCCCTAAAATAAGGAAAATTTCTGCAATTTTTTTCAATAACAAGGGAAATTTCTTCAATTTTGCCCCAAAATAAGGGGAATTTCTCCCTTTTTGCCCCAAAATAAAAGAAATTTCAGCCTTTTTACCTGAAAATAATTGAAGTTTCTGCAATTTTGCCCCAAATAAGAAAAATTTCTGCAATTTTGCCCCAAAATAAGGGGAATTTATGATTTTTGCCCCAAAATAAAGGGAATTTCTGCCTTTTGCCCCTAAATTAGGGGAATTTCTGCAATTTTACCCCAAAATAAGTCGAATTTCTGCCTTTTTGCCCCAAAATAATGGGAATTTCTGCCTTTTTGCCCCAAAATAAGAAAAATTTTTGCTTTTTTTCTCTGAAATAAGTGAAATTTCTGCAATTTTGTTCTAAAATAAAGAAAATTTCTGCAATTTTTCCCCATAATAAGAGAAATTTTTGCAATTTTGCCCCAAAATAAGAGAAATTTCTCCCTTTTTGCCCCAAAATAAAGGATATATCAGCCCTTATTCCTGAAAATAAGTGAAATTTCTGCAATTTTGCCCCAAATAAGGGTAATTTCTGCAATTTTGCCCAAAAATAAGGTAAATTCCTCCAATTTTGCCCCAAAATAAAGGGAATTTCTTGAATTTTGCCCCAAAATAAAGAGAGTTTCTGATTTTTGCCCCAAAATTAGGGGATTTTCTGCAATTTTGCTCCAAAATACGGGGAATTTCTGACTTTTTGCTCCAAAATACAGAGAATTTCTGCGTTTTTGCCCGAAAATAATGGGAATGCATACCTTTTTGCCATAAAAAATGAAATTTCTTCATTTTTGCTCCAAAATAAGGGGAATTTCTGCCTTTTTGCCTCTAAATAAGTGGAATTTCTGTCTTTTTCCCACAAAACAAAGGGAATTTCTCTCTTTTTTGCCCCAAAATAAGAGGAATTTCTGACTCATTACCCTGAAATAAGTGAAATTTCTGCAATTTTGCCCCAAAATAAGGGAAATTTCTGCCTTTTTGCCCCCAAATAAGGGGAATTTCAGCCTTTTTCCCTCAAAATAAAGCGAATTTCTGCATTTTTGCCACAAAATATTAAGAATTTCTACATTTTTGCCCCAAAATAAGGAAAATTTCTGACTTTTTTCCCTGAAATAAGTGAAATTTGTGCAATTTTGCCCCAAAATAAGAGAAATTTTGGATTTTTTCCCCAAAATAAGTGGAATTTCTGAATTATGCCTTTACATAAGGAGAATTTCTGTCTTTTTGCCCAAACATATTAGGAATTTCTGCATTTTTGCCCAACAATTAGGGGAATTTCTGCAATTTTGCTCCAAAATATGGGGAATTTCTGCCTTTTTGCCCGAAAATAAGGGGAATGCATAACTTTTCGCCATAAAAAAGGGAAATTTTTTCATTTTTGCTCCAAAATAATGGGAATTTCTACCTTTTTGCCTCTAAATAAGTGGAATTTCTGTCTTTTTCCCCAACACAAAAGGAATTTTTGTCTTTTTTGCCCCAAAATAAAAGGAATTTCTGACTTATTACCATGAAATAAGTGAAATTTCTGCAATTTTGCCCCAAAATAAGGGAAATTTCTGCCTATTTACCCTGAAATATGTGAAATTTCTGCAATTTTACCCCAAAATAAGTCGAATTTCTGCCTTTTTGCCCCGAAATAATGGGAATTTCTGCCTTTTTGCCCCAAAATAAGAAAAATTTTTGCGTTTTTTATCTGAAATAAGTGAAATTTCTGCAATTTTGCCCTTAAATAAGGAAAATTTCTGCATTTTTTTTCAATAACAAGGGAAATTTCTTCAATTTTGCCCCAAAATAAGGGGAATTTCTCCCTTTTTGCCCCAAAATAAAAGAAATTTCAGCCTTTTTACCTGAAAATAATTGAAGTTTCTGCAATTTTGCCCCAAATAAGAAAAATTTCTGCAATTTTGCCCCAAAATAAGGGGAATTTATGATTTTTGCCCCAAAATAAAGGGAATTTCTGCCTTTTGCCCCTAAATTAGGGGAATTTCTGCAATTTTACCCCAAAATAAGTCGAATTTCTGCCTTTTTGCCCCAAAATAATGGGAATTTCTGCCTTTTTGCCCCAAAATAAGAAAAATTTTTGCTTTTTTTCTCTGAAATAAGTGAAATTTCTGCAATTTTGTTCTAAAATAAAGAAAATTTCTGCAATTTTTCCCCATAATAAGAGAAATTTTTGCAATTTTGCCCCAAAATAAGAGAAATTTCTCCCTTTTTGCCCCAAAATAAAGGATATATCAGCCCTTATTCCTGAAAATAAGTGAAATTTCTGCAATTTTGCCCCAAATAAGGGTAATTTCTGCAATTTTGCCCAAAAATAAGGTAAATTCCTCCAATTTTGCCCCAAAATAAAGGGAATTTCTTGAATTTTGCCCCAAAATAAAGAGAGTTTCTGATTTTTGCCCCAAAATTAGGGGATTTTCTGCAATTTTGCTCCAAAATACGGGGAATTTCTGACTTTTTGCTCCAAAATACAGAGAATTTCTGCGTTTTTGCCCGAAAATAATGGGAATGCATACCTTTTTGCCATAAAAAATGAAATTTCTTCATTTTTGCTCCAAAATAAGGGGAATTTCTGCCTTTTTGCCTCTAAATAAGTGGAATTTCTGTCTTTTTCCCACAAAACAAAGGGAATTTCTCTCTTTTTTGCCCCAAAATAAGAGGAATTTCTGACTCATTACCCTGAAATAAGTGAAATTTCTGCAATTTTGCCCCAAAATAAGGGAAATTTCTGCCTTTTTGCCCCCAAATAAGGGGAATTTCAGCCTTTTTCCCTCAAAATAAAGCGAATTTCTGCATTTTTGCCACAAAATATTAAGAATTTCTACATTTTTGCCCCAAAATAAGGAAAATTTCTGACTTTTTTCCCTGAAATAAGTGAAATTTGTGCAATTTTGCCCCAAAATAAGAGAAATTTTGGATTTTTTCCCCAAAATAAGTGGAATTTCTGAATTATGCCTTTACATAAGGAGAATTTCTGTCTTTTTGCCCAAACATATTAGGAATTTCTGCATTTTTGCCCAACAATTAGGGGAATTTCTGCAATTTTGCTCCAAAATATGGGGAATTTCTGCCTTTTTGCCCGAAAATAAGGGGAATGCATAACTTTTCGCCATAAAAAAGGGAAATTTTTTCATTTTTGCTCCAAAATAATGGGAATTTCTACCTTTTTGCCTCTAAATAAGTGGAATTTCTGTCTTTTTCCCCAACACAAAAGGAATTTTTGTCTTTTTTGCCCCAAAATAAAAGGAATTTCTGACTTATTACCATGAAATAAGTGAAATTTCTGCAATTTTGCCCCAAAATAAGGGAAATTTCTGCCTATTTACCCTGAAATATGTGAAATTTCTGCAATTTTACCCCAAAATAAGTCGAATTTCTGCCTTTTTGCCCCGAAATAATGGGAATTTCTGCCTTTTTGCCCCAAAATAAGAAAAATTTTTGCGTTTTTTATCTGAAATAAGTGAAATTTCTGCAATTTTGCCCTAAAATAAGGAAAATTTCTGCAATTTTTTTCAATAACAAGGGAAATTTCTTCAATTTTGCCCCAAAATAAGGGGAATTTCTCCCTTTTTGCCCCAAAATAAAAGAAATTTCAGCCTTTTTACCTGAAAATAATTGAAGTTTCTGCAATTTTGCCCCAAATAAGAAAAATTTCTGCAATTTTGCCCCAAAATAAGGGGAATTTATGATTTTTGCCCCAAAATAAAGGGAATTTCTGCCTTTTGCCCCTAAATTAGGGGAATTTCTGCAATTTTACCCCAAAATAAGTCGAATTTCTGCCTTTTTGCCCCAAAATAATGGGAATTTCTGCCTTTTTGCCCCAAAATAAGAAAAATTTTTGCTTTTTTTCTCTGAAATAAGTGAAATTTCTGCAATTTTGTTCTAAAATAAAGAAAATTTCTGCAATTTTTCCCCATAATAAGAGAAATTTTTGCAATTTTGCCCCAAAATAAGAGAAATTTCTCCCTTTTTGCCCCAAAATAAAGGATATATCAGCCCTTATTCCTGAAAATAAGTGAAATTTCTGCAATTTTGCCCCAAATAAGGGTAATTTCTGCAATTTTGCCCAAAAATAAGGTAAATTCCTCCAATTTTGCCCCAAAATAAAGGGAATTTCTTGAATTTTGCCCCAAAATAAAGAGAGTTTCTGATTTTTGCCCCAAAATTAGGGGATTTTCTGCAATTTTGCTCCAAAATACGGGGAATTTCTGACTTTTTGCTCCAAAATACAGAGAATTTCTGCGTTTTTGCCCGAAAATAATGGGAATGCATACCTTTTTGCCATAAAAAATGAAATTTCTTCATTTTTGCTCCAAAATAAGGGGAATTTCTGCCTTTTTGCCTCTAAATGAGTGGAATTTCTGTCTTTTTCCCACAAAACAAAGGGAATTTCTCTATTTTTTGCCCCAAAATAAGAGGAATTTCTGACTCATTACCCTGAAATAAGTGAAATTTCTGCAATTTTGCCCCAAAATAAGGGAAATTTCTGCCTTTTTGCCCCCAAATAAGGGGAATTCAGCCTTTTTACCTCAAAATAAGAGGAATTTCTGCATTTTTGCCACAAAATATTAGGAATTTCTGTTATTTTGCCCCAAAATAAGGAAAATTTCTGACTTTTTTCCCTGAAATAAGTGAAATTTCTGCAATTTTGCCCCGAAATAAGTGAAATTTCTACAATTTTGCCCCAAAATAAGGGAAATTTCTGGAATTTTGCCCTAAAAGAAGTGGAATTTCTGAGTTTTGCCCCAAAATAAGGAGAATTTCTGTCTTTTTGCCCCAACATATAGGGAATTTCTGCCTTTTGCCCCAGAATTAGGGGAATTTCTGCAATTTTGCTCCAAAATACGGGGAATTTCTGCCTTTTTTTTCAAAAATAAGGGAAATGCATATCTTTTTGCCATAAAAAAGGGAAATTTCTTCATATTTGCTCCAAAATAAGGGGAATTTCTGCCTTTTTGACTCTAAATAAGTGGAATTTCTGTCTCTTTTCCCCAAAACAACGGGAATTTCTGTATTTTTAGCTCCAAAATAAAGGGGAATTTCTGACTTATTACCCTGAAATAAGTGAAATTTCTGCAATTTTGCCCCCAAAAAAGGGAAATTTCTGCCTTTTTGCCCTGAAATATGTGAAATTTCTGCAATTTTACCGCAAAATAAGGTGAATTTCTGCCTTTTTTGCCCTAAAATAATGAGATTTTCTACCTTTTTGCCCCAAAATAAGAAACATTTTTGCTTTATTTCTCTGAAATAAGTGAAATTTCTGCAATTTTGTCCTAAAATAAGGGAAATTTCTGCAATTTTTTCCCATAACAAGGGAAATTTCTGCAATTTTGACCCAAAATAAGGGGAATTTCTCTTTTTTTGCCCCAAAAAAAGAAAATTTCAGCCTTTTTACCTGAAAATAAGTGAATTTTATGCAATTTTGCCCCAAATTAAGCAAATTTCTGCAATTTTGCCCCAAAATAAGGTAAATTCCTGCAATTTTACCCCAAAATAAAGGAAATTTCTTGAATTTTGCCCCAAAATAAGGGGAATGTCTGAATTTTGCCCCAAAATAAAGGGAATTTCTGCCTTTTGCCCCAAAATTAGGGGAATTTCTGCAATTTTGCTACAAAATACGGGGAATTTCTGCCTTTTTGCCAGAAAATAATGGGAATGCATACCTTTTTGCCATAAATAGGAAAATTTCTTCATTTTTGCTCCAAAATAAGGGGAATTTCTGCATTTTTGCCTCTAACTAAGTGGAATTTCTGTCTTTTTCCCCCAAAACAAAGAGAATATTTGTCTTTTTTGCCCCAAAATAAGGGGAATTTCTGACTTATTACCCTGAAATAAGTGAAATTTCTGCAATTTTGCCCCAAAATAAGGGAAATTTCTGCAATTTTGCCCCAATGTAAAGGAAATTTCTGCAATTTTGCCCCAAAATAAGGGGAATTTCTGCCTTTTTGCCTCTAAATAAGTGGAATTTCTATCTTATTTTCCCAAAACAACGGGAATTTCTGTATTTTTTGCCCCAAAATAAGCGGGAATTTCTGACTTATTACCCTGAAATAAGTGAAATTTCTGCAATTTTGCCCTAAAATAAGGGAAATTTCTGCAATTTTACCATAATAGGGAAATTTCTGCAATTTTGACCCAAAATAAGGGGAATTTCTCTTTTTTTGCCCCAAAATAAAGGAAATTTCAGCCTTTTTACTTGAAAATAAGTGAATTTTATGCAATTTTGCCCCAAATAAGGGAAAATTCTGCAATTTTCCCCAAAAATAAGGTAAATTCCTCCAATTTTGCCCCAAAATAAAGGAAATTTCTTGAATTTTGCCCCAAAATAAAAAGATTTTCTGATTTTTGCCCCAAAATTAGGGGATTTTCTGCAATTTTGCTCCAAAATACGGGGGATTTCTGCGTTTTTGCTCCAAAATACGGGGAATTTCTGCCTTTTTGCCCGAAAATAATGGGAATGCATACCTTTTTGCCATAAAAAATGAAATTTCTTCATTTTTGCTCCAAAATAAAGGGAATTTCTGCCTTTTTGCCTCTAAATAAGTGGAATTTCTGTCTTTTTCCAACAAAACAATGGGAATGTCTCTCTTTTTTGCCCCAAAATAAGAGGAATTTCTGACTCATTACCCTGAAAAAGTGAAATTTCGGCAATTTTGCCCCAAAATAAGGGAAATTTCTGCCTTTTTGCCCCCAAATAAGGGGAATTCAGCCTTTTTACCTCAAAATAAGAGGAATTTCTGCATTTTTGCCACAAAATATTAGGAATTTCTGTTATTTTGCCCCAAAATAAAGAAAATTTCTGACTTTTTTCCTTGAAATAAGTGAAATTTCTGCAATTTTGCCCCAAAATCAGTGAAATTTCTACAATTTTGCCCCAAAATAAGGGAAATTTCTGGAATTTTACCCCAAAAGAAGTGGAATTTCTGAGTTTTGCCCCAAAATAAGGAGAATTTCTGTCTTTTTGCCCCAACATATAGGGAATTTCTGCCTTTTGCCCCAGAATTAGGGGAATTTCTGCAATTTTGCTCCAAAATACGGGGAATTTCTGCCTTTTTTCCCAAAAATAAGGGAAATGCATATCTTTTTGCCATAAAAAAGGGAAATTTCTTCATATTTGCTCCAAAATAAGGGGAATTTCTGCCTTTTTGACTCTAAATAAGTGGAATTTCTGTCTTTTTTCCCCAAACAACGGGAATTTCTGTATTTTTAGCCCCAAAATAAGGGGGAATTTCTGACTTATTACCCTGAAATAAGTGAAATTTCTGCAATTTTGCCCCCAAAAAAGGGAAATTTCTGCCTTTTTGCCCTGAAATATGTGAAATTTCTGCAATTTTACCGCAAAATAAGGTGAATTTCTGCCTTTTTGCCCTAAAATAATGAGATTTTCTACCTTTTTGCCCCAAAATAAGAAACATTTTAGCTTTATTTCTCTGAAATAAGTGAAATTTCTGCAATTTTGTCCTAAAATAAGGGAAATTTCTGCAATTTTTTCCCATAACAAGGGAAATTTCTGCAATTTTGCCCCAAAATAAGGGGAATTTCTCTTTTTTTGCCCCAAAATAAAGAAAATTTCAGCCTTTTTACCTGAAAATAAGTGAATTTTATGCAATTTTGCCCCAAATTAAGCAAATTTCTGCAATTTTGTCCCAAAATAAGGTAAATTCCTGCAATTTTGCCCCAAAATAAGGGGAATGTCTGAATTTTGTCCCAAAATAAAGGGAATTTCTGCCTTTTGCCCCAAAATTAGGGGAATTTCTGCAATTTTGCTACAAAATACGGGGAATTTCTGCCTTTTTGCCAGAAAATAATGGGAATGCATACCTTTTTGCCATAAATAGGAAAATTTCTTCATTTTTGCTCCAAAATAAGGGGAATTTCTGCATTTTTGCCTCTAACTAAGTGGAATTTCTGTCTTTTTCCCCCAAAACAAAGAGAATATTTGTCTTTTTTGCCCCAAAATAAGGGGAATTTCTGACTTATTACCCTGAAATAAGTGAAATTTCTGCAATTTTGCCCCAAAATAAGGGAAATTTCTGCAATTTTGCCCCAATGTAAAGGAAATTTCTGCAATTTTGCCCCAAAATAAGGGGAATTTCTGCCTTTTTGCCTCTAAATAAGTGGAATTTCTATCTTATTTTCCCAAAACAACGGGAATTTCTGTATTTTTTGCCCCAAAATAAGCGGGAATTTCTGACTTATTACCCTGAAATAAGTGAAATTTCTGCAATTTTGCCCTAAAATAAGGGAAATTTCTGCAATTTTTCCATAATAAGGGAAATTTCTGCAATTTTGACAAAAAATAAGGGGAATTTCTCTTTTTTTGCCCCAAAATAAAAGAAATTTCAGCCTTTTTACTTGAAAATAAGTGAATTTTATGCAATTTTGCCCCAAATAAAGGAAATTTCTGCAATTTTGCCCCAAAATAAGGTAAATTCCTGCAATTTTGCCCTAAAATAAAGGAAATTTTTTGAATTTTGCCCCAAAATAAGGGGAATATCTGATTTTTGCCCCAAAATATAGGGAATTTCTGCCTTTTGCCCCAAAATTAGGGCAATTTCTGCAATTTTGCCCCAAAATAAGGGAAATTTCTGCAATCTTGCCACAATGTAAAGGAAATTTCTGCAATTGTGCCCCAAAATAAGGGAAATTTCTGACTGTTTGCTCCCGAAAAAAGGAGATTTTCTGTCTTTTTGCCCTAAAATAAGGAGAATTTCTGCTTTTTTGCCCGAAAATTATGAAAATTTCTGCAATTTTGCTTCAAAATACGGGGAATTTCGGCTTTTTATCCCGAAAGTAAGGGGACTGTATACCTATTGCCACAAAAAAGGGAAATTTTTTCATTTTTGCCCCAAAATAAGAGGAATTTCTGCTTTTTACCTCAAAATAAGTGAAATTTCTCCCTTTTTAACCAAAAATAAATGGAATTTCTCTCTTTTTGCCCCAAAATAAAAGGAATTTTTGAATTAGGCCCTGAATTAAGTGATATTTCTGCAATTTTGCCCCGAAATAAAAGAAATTTCTACCTTTTTGCCACAAAATAAGGGGAATTACTGTCTTTTTGCCCCAAAATAAGGGAAATTTCTGCCTTTTTGCCCCCAAATAAGGGGAATTTCAGCCTTTTTCATTCAAAATAAAGCGAATTTCTCCATTTTTGCAACAAAATATTAAGAATTTCTACATTTTTGCCCCAAAATAAGGAAAATTTCGGCCTTTTTACCCTGAAATAAGTGAAATTTGTGCAATTTTGCCCCAAAATAAGAGAAATTTTGGATTTTTTCCCCAAAATAAGTGGAATTTCTGAATTATGCCTTTACATAAGGAGAATTTCTGTCTTTTTGCCCAAACATATTAGGAATTTCTGCATTTTTGCCCAACAATTAGGGGAATTTCTGCAATTTTGCTCCAAAATACGGGGAATTTCTGCCTTTTTGCCCGAAAATAAGGGGAATGCATAACTTTTTGCCATAAAAAAGGGAAATTTTTTCATTTTTGCTCCAAAATAATGGGAATTTCTACCTTTTTGCCTCTAAATAAGTGGAATTTCTGTCTTTTTCCCCAAAACAAAAGGAATTTTTGTCTTTTTTGCCCCAAAATAAAAGGAATTTCTGACTTATTACCATGAAATAAGTGAAATTTCTGCAATTTTGCCCCAAAATAAGGGAAATTTCTGCCTATTTACCCAGAAATATGTGAAATTTCTGCAATTTTACCCCAAAATAAGTCGAATTTCTGCCTTTTTGCCCCGAAATAATGGGAATTTCTGCCTTTTTGCCCCAAAATAAGAAAAATTTTTGCGTTTTTTCTCTGAAATAAGTGAAATTTCTGCAATTTTGCCCTAAAATAAGGAAAATTTCTGCAATTTTTTTCAATAACAAGGGAAATTTCTTCAATTTTGCCCCAAAATAAGGGGAATTTCTCCCTTTTTGCCCCAAAATAAAAGAAATTTCAGCCTTTTTACCTGAAAATAATTGAAGTTTCTGCAATTTTGACCCCAATAAGAAAAATTTCTGCAATTTTGCCCCAAAATATGGGGAATTTATGATTTTTGCCCCAAAATAAAGGGAATTTCTGCCTTTTGCCCCTAAATTAGGGGAATTTCTGCAATTTTACTCGAAAATAAGTCGAATTTCTGCCTTTTTGCCCCAAAATAATGGGAATTTCTGCCTTTTTGCCCCAAAATAAGAAAAATTTTTGCTTTTTTTCTCTGAAATAAGTGAAATTTCTGCAATTTTGTTCTAAAATAAAGAAAATTTCTGCAATTTTTCCCCATAATAAGAGAAATTTTTGCAATTTTGCCCCAAAATAAGAGAAATTTCTCCCTTTTTGCCCCAAAATAAAGGATATATCAGCCCTTATTCCTGAAAATAAGTGAAATTTCTGCAATTTTGCCCCAAATAAGGGTAATTTCTGCAATTTTGCCCAAAAATAAGGAAAATTCCTCCAATTTTGCCCCAAAATAAAGGGAATTTCTTGAATATTGCCCCAAAATAAAGAGAGTTTCTGATTTTTGCCCCAAAATTAGGGGATTTTCTGCAATTTTGCTCCAAAATACGAGGAATTTCTGACTTTTTGCTCCAAAATACAGAGAATTTCTGCGTTTTTGCCCGAAAATAATGGGAATGCATACCTTTTTGCCATAAAAAATGAAATTTCTTCATTTTTGCTCCAAAATAAGGGGAATTTCTGCCTTTTTGCCTCTAAATAAGTGGAATTTCTGTCTTTTTCCCACAAAACAAAGGGAATTTCTCTCTTTTTTGCCCCAAAATAAGAGGAATTTCTGACTCATTACCCTGAAATAAGTGAAATTTCTGCAATTTTGCCCCAAAATAAGGGAAATTTCTGCCTTTTTGCCCCCAAATAAGGGGAATTCAGCCTTTTTACCTCAAAATAAGAGGAATTTCTGCAATTTTGCCCCAAAATAAGGGAAATTTCTGCAATTTTGCCCCAATGTAAAGGAAATTTCTGCAATTTTGCCCCAAAATAAGGGGAATTTCTGCCTTTTTGCCTCTAAATAAGTGGAATTTCTATCTTATTCCCCCAAAACAATGGGAATTTCTGTATTTTTTGCCCCAAAATAAGCGGGAATTTCTGACTTATTACCCTGAAATAAGTGAAATTTCTGCAATTTTGCCCTAAAATAAGGGAAATTTCTGCAATTTTTCCATAATAAGGGAAATTTCTGCAATTTTGACAAAAAATAAGGGGAATTTCTCTTTTTTTGCCCCAAAATAAAGGAAATTTCAGCCTTTTTACTTGAAAATAAGTGAATTTTATGCAATTTTGCCCCAAATAAAGGAAATTTCTGCAATTTTGCCCCAAAATAAGGTAAATTCCTGCAATTTTGCCCCAAAATAAAGGAAATTTTTTGAATTTTGCCCCAAAATAAGGGGAATTTCTGATTTTTGCCCCAAAATATAGGGAATTTCTGCCTTTTGCCCCAAAATTAGGGCAATTTCTGCAATTTTGCTCCAAAATACGGGGAATTTCTGCCTTTTTGCACGAAAATAATGGGAATGCATACCTTTTTGCCATAAAAAGGAAAATTTCTTCATTTTTGCTCCAAAATAAGGTGGAATTTCTGCATTTTTGCCTCTAAGTGGAATTTCTGTCTTTTTCCCCCAAAACAAAGGGAATTTCTGTCTTTTTTGCCCCAAAATAAGGGGAATTTCTGACTTATTACCCTGAAATAAGTGAAATTTCTGCAATTTTGTCCCAAAATAAGGGAAATTTCTGCAATCTTGCCACAATGTAAAGGAAATTTCTGCAATTGTGCCCCAAAATAAGGGAAATTTCTGACTGTTTGCTCCTGAAAAAAGGAGATTTTCTGTCTTTTTGCCCTAAAATAAGGAGAGTTTCTGCTTTTTTGCCCGAAAATTATGAAAATTTCTGCAATTTTGCTTCAAAATACGGGGAATTTCGGCTTTTTATCCCGAAAGTAAGGGGACTGTATACCTATTGCCACAAAAAAGGGAAATTTCTTCATTTTTGCCCCAAAATAAGAGGAATTTCTGCTTTTTACCTCAAAATAAGTGAAATTTCTCCCTTTTTAACCAAAAATAAATGGAATTTCTCTCTTTTTGCCCCAAAATAAAAGGAATTTTTGAATTAGGCCCTGAATTAAGTGATATTTCTGCAATTTTGCCCCGAAATAAAAGAAATTTCTACCTTTTTGCCACAAAATAAGGGGAATTACTGTCTTTTTGCCCCAAAATAAGGGAAATTTCTGCCTTTTTGCCCCCAAATAAGGGGAATTTCAGCCTTTTTCCCTCAAAATAAAGCGAATTTCTGCATTTTTGCCACAAAATATTAAGAATTTCTACATTTTTGCCCCAAAATAAGGAAAATTTCTGCCTTTTTTCCCTGAAATAAGTGAAATTTGTGCAATTTTGCCCCAAAATAAGAGAAATTTTGGATTTTTTCCCCAAAATAAGTGGAATTTCTGAATTATGCCTTTACATAAGGAGAATTTCAGTCTTTTTGCCCAAACATATTAGGAATTTCTGCATTTTTGCCCAACAATTAGGGGAATTTCTGCAATTTTGCTCCAAAATACGGGGAATTTCTGCCTTTTTGCCCGAAAATAAGGGGAATGCATAACTTTTTGCCATAAAAAAGGGAAATTTTTTCATTTTTGCTCCAAAATAATGGGAATTTCTACCTTTTTGCCTCTAAATAAGTGGAATTTCTGTCTTTTTCCCCAACACAAAAGGAATTTTTGTCTTTTTTGCCCTAAAATAAAAAGAATTTCTGACTTATTACCATGAAATAAGTGAAATTTCTGCAATTTTGCCCCAAAATAAAGGAAATTTTTTGAATTTTGCCCCAAAATAAGGGGAATTTCTGATTTTTGCCCCAAAATAAAGGGAATTTCTGCCTTTTGCCCCAAAATTAGGGCAATTTCTGCAATTTTTCTCCAAAATATGGGGAATTTCTGCCTTTTTGCACGAAAATAATGGGAATGCATACCTTTTTGCCATAAAAAGGAAAATTTCTTCATTTTTGCTCCAAAATAAGGGGAATTTCTGCATTTTTGCCTCTAACTAAGTGGAATTTCTGTCTTTTTCCCCCAAAACAAAGGGAATTTCTGTCTTTTTTGCCCCAAAATAAGAGGAATTTCTGACTTATTACCCTGAAATAAGTGAAATTTCTGCAATTTTGCCCCAAAATAAGGGAAATTTCTGCAATTTTGCCACAATGTAAAGGAAGTTTCTGCAATTGTGACCCAAAATAAGGGGAATTTCTGACTGTTTGCTCCCGAAAAAAGAAGATTTTCTGTCTTTTTGCCCTAAAATAAGGAGAATTTCTGCTTTTTTGCCTGAAAATTATGAAAATTTCTGCAATTTTGCTTCAAAATACGGGGAATTTCGGCTTTTTATCCCGAAAGTAAGGGGAATGTATACCTTTTGCCACATAAAAGGGAAATTTCTTCTTTTTTGCCCCAAAATAAGAGGAATTTCTGCTTTTTACCTCAAAATAAGTGAAATTTCTCCCTTTTTAACCAAAAATAAATGGAATTTCTCTCTTTTTGCCCCAAAATAAAAGGAATTTTTGAATTAGGCCCTGAAATAAGTGATATTTCTGCAATTTTGCCCCGAAATAAAAGAAATTTCTACCTTTTTGCCACAAAATAAGGGGAATTACTGTCTTTTTGCCCCAAAATAAGGGAAATTTCTGCCTTTTTGCCCCCAAATAAGGGGAATTTCAGCCTTTTTCCCTCAAAATAAAAGAAATTTCTGCATTTTTGCCACAAAATATTAAGAATTTCTACATTTTTGCCCCAAAATAAGGAAAATTTCTGCCTTTTTTCCCTGAAATAAGTGAAATTTCTGCAATTTTGCCCCAAAAAAGGGGAATTTTGGAATTTTTCCCCAAAATAAGTGTAATTTCTGAATTATGCCCTTAAATAAAAAGAATTTCTGTCTTTTTGCCCCAACATATTAGGAATTTCTGCATTTTTGCCCCACAATTAGGGGAATTTCTGCAATTTTGCTCCAAATACGGGGAATTTCTGCCTTTTTGCCCGAAAATAAGGGGAATGCATAACTTTTTGCCATAAAAAAGGGAAATTTTTCATTTTTGCTCCAAAATAATGGGAATTTCTGCCTTTTTGCCTCTAAATAAGTGTAATTTCTGTCTTTTTCCCCCAAAACAAAAGGAATTTTTGTCTTTTTTGCCCCAAAATAAAAGGAATTTCTGACTTATTACCATGAAATAACTGAAATTTCTGCAATTTTGCCCCAAAATAAGGGAAATTTCTGCCTTTTTAGCCTGAAATATGTGAAATTTCTGCAATTTTACCGCAAAATAAGGTGAATTTCTGCCTTTTTGCCCTAAAATAATGAGATTTTCTACCTTTTTGCCCCAAAATAAGAAACATTTTTGCTTTATTTCTCTGAAATAAGTCAAATTTCTGCAATTTTGTCCTAAAATAAGGGAAATTTCTGCAATTTTTTCCCATAACAAGGGAAATTTCTGCAATTTTGCCCCAAAATAAGGGGAATTTCTCTTTTTTTGCCCCAAAATAAAGAAAATTTCAGCCTTTTTACCTGAAAATAAGTGAATTTTATGCAATTTTGCCCCAAATTAAGCAAATTTCTGCAATTTTGCCCCAAAATAAGGTAAATTCCTGCAATTTTACCCCAAAATAAAGGAAATTTCTTGAATTTTGCCCCAAAATAAGGGGAATGTCTGAATTTTGCCCCAAAATAAAGGGAATTTCTGCCTTTTGCCCCAAAATTAGGGGAATTTCTGCAATTTTGCTACAAAATACGGGGAATTTCTGCCTTTTTGCCAGAAAATAATGGGAATGCATACCTTTTTGCCATAAATAGGAAAATTTCTTCATTTTTGCTCCAAAATAAGGGGAATTTCTGCATTTTTGCCTCTAAGTGGAATTTCTGTCTTTTTCCCCCAAAACAAAGAGAATATTTGTCTTTTTTGCCCCAAAATAAGGGGAATTTCTGACTTATTACCCTGAAATAAGTGAAATTTCTGCAATTTTGCCCCAAAATAAGGGAAATTTCTGCAATTTTGCCCCAATGTAAAGGAAATTTCTGCAATTTTGCCCCAAAATAAGGGGAATTTCTGCCTTTTTGCCTCTAAATAAGTGGAATTTCTATCTTATTCCCCCAAAACAACGGGAATTTCTGTATTTTTTGCCCCAAAATAAGCGGGAATTTCTGACTTATTACCCTGAAATAAGTGAAATTTCTGCAATTTTGCCTAAATTAATGGAAATTTCTGCAATTTTCCCATAATAAGGGAAATATCTGCAATTTTGCCCCAAAATAAGGGGAATTTCTCTTTTTTTGCCCCAAAATAAAGGAAATTTCAGCCTTTTTACTTGAAAATAAGTGAATTTTATGCAATTTTGCCCCAAATAAAAGAAATTTTTGCAATTTTGCCCCACAATAAGGTAAATTCCTGCAATTTTGCCGCAAAATAAAGGAAATTTTTTGAATTTTGCCCCAAAATAAGGGGAATTTCTGATTTTTGACCCAAATTAAAGGGAATTTCTGCCTTTTGCCCCAAAATTAGGGCAATTTCTGCAATTTTGCTCCAAAATACGGGGAATTTCTGCCTTTTTGCATGAAAATAATGGGAATGCATACCTTTTTGCCATAAAAAGGAAAATTTCTTCACTTTTGCTCCAAAATAAGGGGAATTTCTGCATTTTTGCCTCTAACTAAGTGGAATTTCTGTTTTTTTCCCCCAAAACAAAGGGAATTTCTGTCTTTTTTGCCCCTAAATAAGGGGAATTTCTGACTTATTACCCTGAAATAAGTGAAATTTCTGCAATTTTGCCCCAAAATAAGGGAAATTTCTGCAATTTTGCCACAATGTAAAGGAAATTTCTGCAATTTTGCCCCAAAATAAGGGGAATTTCTGACTGTTTGCTCCCGAAAAAAGGAGATTTTCTATCTTTTTGCCCTAAAATAAGGAGAATTTCTGCTTTTTTGCCCGAAAATTATGAAAATTTCTGCAATTTTGCTTCAAAATACGGGGAATTTCGGCTTTTTATCCCGAAGGTAAGGGGAATGTATACCTTTTGCCACATAAAAGGGAAATTTCTTCATTTTTGCCCCAAAATAAGAGGAATTTCTGCTTTTTACCTCAAAATAAGTGAAATTTCTCCCTTTTTAACCAAAAATAAATGGAATTTCTCTCTTTTTGCCCCAAAAGAAAAGGAATTTTTGAATTAGGCCCTGAAAT
This sequence comes from Micromys minutus, assembly GCF_963924665.1. NCBI lineage: Eukaryota > Metazoa > Chordata > Mammalia > Rodentia > Muridae > Micromys > Micromys minutus. The sequence continues at coordinate 2,896,989 of NW_027667727.1, forward strand.
AAGTGATATTTCTGCAATTTTGCCCCGAAATAAAAGAAATTTCTACCTTTTTGCCACAAAATAAGGGGAATTACTGTCTTTTTGCCCCAAAATAAGGGAAATTTCTGCCTTTTTGCCCCCAAATAAGGGGAATTTCAGCCTTTTTCCCTCAAAATAAAGCGAATTTCTGCATTTTTGCCACAAAATATTAGAATTTCTACATTTTTGCCCCAAAATAAGGAAAATATCTACCTTTTTTCCCTGAAATAAGTGAAATTTGTACAATTTTGCCCCAAAATAAGAGAAATTTTGGATTTTTTCCCCAAAATAAGTGGAATTTCTGAATTATGCCTTTAAATAAGGAGAATTTCAGTCTTTTTGCCCAAACATATTAGGAATTTCTGCATTTTTGCCCAACAATTAGGGGAATTTCTGCAATTTTGCTCCAAAATACGGGGAATTTCTGCCTTTTTGCCCGAAAATAAGGGGAATGCATAACTTTTTGCCATAAAAAAAAAGAAATTTTTTCATTTTTGCTCCAAAATAATGGGAATTTCTGCCTTTTTGCCTCTAAATAAGTGGAATTTCTGTCTTTTTCCCCAAAACAAAAGGAATTTTTGTCTTTTTTGCCCGAAAATAAAAGGAATTTCTGACTTATTACCATGAAATAAGTGAAATTTCTGCAATTTTGCCCCAAAATAAGGGAAATTTCTGCCTTTTTACCCTGAAATATGTGAAATTTCTGCAATTTTACCCCAAAATAAGTCGAATTTCTGCCTTTTTGCCCCGAAATAATGGGAATTTCTGCCTTTTTGCCCCAAAATAAGAAAAATTTTTGCGTTTTTTCTCTGAAATAAGTGAAATTTCTGCAATTTTGCCCTAAAATAAGGAAAATTTCTGCAATTTTTTTCAATAACAAGGGAAATTTCTTCAATTTTGCCCCAAAATAAGGGGAATTTCTCACTTTTTGCCCCAAAATAAAAGAAATTTCAGCCTTTTTACCTGAAAATAATTGAAGTTTCTGCAATTTTGCCCCAAATAAGAAAAATTTCTGCAATTTTGCCCCAAAATAAGGTAAATTCCTGCACTTTTGCCCCAAATTAAAGGAAATTTCTTGAATTTTGCCCCAAAATAAGAGGAATTTATGATTTTTGCCCCAAAATAAAGGGAATTTCTGCCTTTTGCCCCTAAATTAGGGGAATTTCTGCAATTTTACCCCAAAATAAGTCGAATTTCTGCCTTTTTGCCCCAAAATAATGGGAATTTCTGCCTTTTTGCCCCAAAATAAGAAAAATTTTTGCTTTTTTTCTCTGAAATAAGTGAAATTTCTGCAATTTTGTTCTAAAATAAAGAAAATTTCTGCAATTTTTCTCCATAATAACAGAAATTTTTGCAATTTTGCCCCAAAATAAGAGAAATTTCTCCCTGTTTGCCCCAAAATAAAGGATATATCAGCCCTTATTTTTGAAAATAAGTGAAATTTCTGCAATTTTGCCCCAAATAAGGGAAATTTCTGCAATTTTGCCCAAAAATAAGGTAAATTCCTCCAATTTTGCCCCAAAATAAAGGGAATTTCTTGAATTTTGCCCCAAAATAAAGATAGTTTCTGATTTTTGCCCCAAAATTAGGGGATTTTCTGCAATTTTGCTCCAAAATACGGGGAATTTCTGCCTTTTTGCTCCAAAATACAGAAAATTTCTGCGTTTTTGCCCAAAAATAATGGGAATGCATACCTTTTTGCCATAAAAAATGAAATTTCTTCATTTTTGCTCCAAAATAAGGGGAATTTCTGCCTTTTTGCCTCTAAATAAGTGGAATTTCTGTCTTTTTCCCACAAAACAAAGGGAATTTCTCTCTTTTTTGCCCCAAAATAAGAGGAATTTCTGACTCATTACCCTGAAATAAGTGAAATTTCTGCAATTTTGCCCTAAAATAAGGAAAATTTCTGCAATTTTTTTCAATAACAAGGGAAATTTCTTCAATTTTGCCCCAAAATAAGGGGAATTTCTCCCTTTTTTCCCCAAAATAAAAGAAATTTCAGCCTTTTTACCTGAAAATAATTGAAGTTTCTGCAATTTTGCCCCAAATAAGAAAAATTTCTGCAATTTTGCCCCAAAATAAGGTAAATTCCTGCAATTTTGCCCCAAATTAAAGGAAATTTCTTGAATTTTGCCCCAAAATAAGGGGAATTCATGATTTTTGCCCCAAAATAAAGGGAATTTCTGCCTTTTGCCCCTAAATTAGGGGAATTTCTGCAATTTTACCCCAAAATAAGTCGAATTTCTGCCTTTTTGCCCCAAAATAATGGGAATTTCTGCCTTTTTGCCCAAAATAAGAAAAATTTTTGCTTTTTTTCTCTGAAATAAGTGAAATTTCTGCAATTTTGTTCTAAAATAAAGAAAATTTCTGCAATTTTCCCCATAATAAGAAAATTTTTTGCAATTTTGCCCCAAAATAAGAGAAATTTCTCCCTTTTTGCACCAAAATAAAGGATATATCAGCCCTTATTCTTGAAAATATGTGAAATTTCTGCAATTTTACCCCAAAATAAGTCGAATTTCTGCCTTTTTGCCCCGAAATAATGGGAATTTCTGCCTTTTTGCCCCAAAATAAAAAAATTTTTGCGTTTTTTCTCTGAAATAAGTTAAATTTCTGCAATTTTGCCCTAAAATAAGGAAAATTTCTGCAATTTTTTTCAATAACAAGGGAAATTTCTTCAATTTTGCCCCAAAATAAGGGGAATTTCTCACTTTTTGCCCCTAAATAAAAGAAATTTCAGCCTTTTTACCTGAAAATAATTGAAGTTTCTGCAATTTTGCCCCAAATAAGAAAAATTTCTGCAATTTTGCCCCAAAATAAGGTAAATTCCTGCAATTTTGCCCCAAATTAAAGGAAATTTCTTGAATTTTGCTCCAAAATAAGGGGAATTTATGATTTTTGCCCCAAAATAAAGGGAATTTCTGCCTTTTGCCCCTTAATTTGGGGAATTTCTGCAATTTTACCCCAAAATAAGTCGAATTTCTGCCTTTTTGCCCCAAAATAATGGGAATTTCTGCCTTTTTGCCCCAAAATAAGAAAAATTTTTGCTTTTTTTCTCTGAAATAAGTGAAATTTCTGCAATTTTGTTCTAAAATAAAGAAAATTTCTGCAATTTTCCCCCATAATAAGAGAAATTTTTGCAATTTTGCCCCAAAATAAGAGAAATTTCTCCCTTTTTGCCCCAAAATAAAGGATATATCAGCCCTTATTCTTGAAAATAAGTGAAATTTCTGCAATTTTGCCCCAAATAAGGGAAATTTCTGCAATTTTGCCCAAAAATAAGGTAAATTCCTCCAATTTTGCCCCAAAATAAAGGAAATTTCTTGAATTTTGCCCCAAAATAAAGAGAGTTTCTGATTTTTGTCCTAAAATTAGGGGATTTTCTGCAATTTTGCTCCAAAATACGGGGAATTTCTGCCTTTTTGCTCCAAAATACAGGGAATTTCTGCGTTTTTGCCCGAAAATAATGGGAATGCATACCTTTTTGCCATAAAAAATGAAATTTCTTCATTTTTGCTCCAAAATAAGGGGAATTTCTGCCTTTTTGCCTCTAAATAAGTGGAATTTCTGTCTTTTTCCCATAAAACAAAGGGAATTTCTCTCTTTTTTGCCCCAAAATAAGAGGAATTTCTGACTCATTACCCTGAAATAAGTGAAATTTCTGCAATTTTGCCCCAAAATAAGGGAAATTTCTGCCTTTTTGCCCTGAAATATGTGAAATTTCTGCAATTTTACCCCTAAATAAGTCGAATTTCTGCCTTTTTGCCCCGAAATAATGGGAATTTCTGCCTTTTTGCCCCAAAATAAGAAAAATTTCTGCGTTTTTTCTCTGAAATAAGTGAAATTTCTGCAATTTTGCCCTAAAATAAGGAAAATTTCTGCAATTTTTTTCAATAACAAGGGAAATTTCTTCAATTTTGCCCCAAAATAAGGGGAATTTCTCCCTTTTTGCCCCAAAATAAAAGAAATTTCAGCCTTTTTACCTGAAAATAATTGAAGTTTCTGCAATTTTGCCCCAAATAAGAAAAATTTCTGCAATTTTGCCCCAAAATAAGGTAAATTCCTGCAATTTTGCCCCAAATTAAAGGAAATTTCTTGAATTTTGCCCCAAAATAAGGGGAATTTATGATTTTTGCCCCAAAATAAAGGGAATTTCTGCCTTTTGCCCCTAAATTAGGGGAATTTCTGCAATTTTACCCCAAAATAAGTCGAATTTCTGCCTTTTTGCCCCAAAATAATGGGAATTTCTGCCTTTTTGCCCCAAAATAAGAAAAATTTTTGCTTTTTTTCTCTGAAATAAGTGAAATTTCTGCAATTTTGTTCTAAAATAAAGAAAATTTCTGCAATTTTTCCCCATAATAAGAGAAATTTTTGCAATTTTGCCCCAAAATAAGAGAAATTTCTCCCTTTTTGCCCCAAAATAAAGGATATATCAGCCCTTATTCCTGAAAATAAGTGAAATTTCTGCAATTTTGCCCCAAATAAGAAAAATTTCTGCAATTTTGCCCAAAAATAAGGTAAATTCCTCCAATTTTGCCCCAAAATAAAGGGAATTTCTTGAATTTTGCCCCAAAATTAAGAGAGTTTCTGATTTTTGCCCCAAAATTAGGAGATTTTCTGCAATTTTGCTCCAAAATACGGGGAATTTCTGCCTTTTTGCTCCAAAATACAGGGAATTTCTGCGTTTTTGCCCGAAAATAATGGGAATGCATACCTTTTGGCCATAAAAAATGAAATTTCTTCATTTTTGCTCCAAAATAAGGGGAATTTCTGCCTTTTTGCCTCTAAATAAGTGGAATTTCTGTCTTTTTCCCACAAAACAAAGGGAATTTCTCTTTTTTTTGCCCCAAAATAAGAGGAATTTCTGACTCATTACCCTGAAATAAGTGAAATTTCTGCAATTTTGCCCCAAAATAAGGGAAATTTCTGCCTTTTTGCCCTGAAATATGTGAAATTTCTGCAATTTTACCCCAAAATAAGTCGAATTTCTGCCTTTTTGCCCCGAAATAATGGGAATTTCTGCCTTTTTGCCCCAAAATAAGAAAAATTTTTGCGTTTTTTCTCTGAAATAAGTGAAATTTCTGCAATTTTGCCCTAAAATAAGGAAAATTTCTGCAATTTTTTTCAATAACAAGGGAAATTTCTTCAATTTTGCCCCAAAATAAGGGGAATTTCTCCCTTTTTGCCCCAAAATAAAAGAAATTTCAGCCTTTTTACCTGAAAATAATTGAAGTTTCTGCAATTTTGCCCCAAATAAGAAAAATTTCTGCAATTTTGCCCCAAAATAATGTAAATTCCTGCAATTTTGCCCCAAATTAAAGGAAATTTTTTGAATTTTGTCCCAAAATAAGGGGAATTTATGATTTTTGCCCCAAAATAAAGGGAATTTCTGCCTTTTGCCCCTAAATTAGGGAAATTTCTGCAATTTTACCCCAAAATAAGTCGAATTTCTGCCTTTTTGCCCCAAAATAATGGGAATTTCTGCCTTTTTGCCCCAAAATAAGAAAAATTTTTGCTTTTTTTCTCTGAAATAAGTGAAATTTCTGCAATTTTGTTCTAAAATAAAGAAAATTTCTGCAATTTTTCCCCATAATAAGAGAAATTTTTGCAATTTTGCCCCAAAATAAGAGAAATTTCTCCCTTTTTGCCCCAAAATAAAGGATATATCAGCCCTTATTCCTGAAAATAAGTGAAATTTCTGCAATTTTGCCCCAAATAAGGGAAATTTCTGCAATTTTGCCCAAAAATAAGGTAAATTCCTCCAATTTTGCCCCAAAATAAAGGGAATTTCTTGAATTTTGCCCCAAAATTAAGAGAGTTTCTGATTTTTGCCCCAAAATTAGGGGATTTTCTGCAATTTTGCTCCAAAATACGGGGAATTTCTGCCTTTTTGCTCAAAAATACAGGGAATTTCTGCGTTTTTGCCCGAAAATAATGGGAATGCATACCTTTTTGCCATAAAAAATGAAATTTCTTCATTTTTGCTCCAAAATAAGGGGAATTTCTGCCTTTTTGCCTCTAAATAAGTGGAATTTCTGTCTTTTTCCCACAAAACAAAGAGAATTTCTCTCTTTTTTGCCCCAAAATAAGAGGAATTTCTGACTCATTACCCTGAAATAAGTGAAATTTCTTCAATTTTGCCCCAAAATAAGGGAAATTTCTGACTTTTTGCCCCCAAATAAGGGGAATTCAGCCTTTTTACCTCAAAATAAGAGGAATTTCTGCATTTTTGCCACAAAATATTAGGAATTTCTGTTATTTTGCCCCAAAATAAGGAAAATTTATGACTTTTTTCCCTGAAATAAGTGAAATTTCTGCAATTTTGCCCCAAAATAAGTGAAATTTCTACAATTTTGCCCCAAAATAAGGGAAATTTCTGGAATTTTGCCCCAAAAGAAGTGGAATTTCTGAGTTTTGCCCCAAAATAAGGAGAATTTCTGTCTTTTTGCCCCAACATATAGGGAATTTCTGCCTTTTGCCCCAGAATTAGGGGAATTTCTGCAATTTTGCTCCAAAATACGGGGAATTTCTGCCTTTTTTCCCAAAAATAAGGGAAATGCATATCTTTTTGCCATAAAAAAGGGAAATTTCTTCATATTTGCTCCAAAATAAGGGGAATTTCTGCCTTTTTGACTCTAAATATGTGGAATTTCTGTCTTTTTTCCCCAAAACAACGGGAATTTCTGTATTTTTAGCCCCAAAATAAGGGGGAATTTCTGACTTATTACCCTGAAATAAGTGAAATTTCTGCAATTTTGCCCCCAAAAAAGCGAAATTTCTGCCTTTTTGCCCTGAAATATGTGAAATTTCTGCAATTTTACCGCAAAATAAGGTGAATTTCTGCCTTTTTGCCCTAAAATAATGAGATTTTCTACCTTTTTGCCCCAAAATAAGAAACATTTTTGCTTTATTTCTCTGAAATAAGTGAAATTTCTGCAATTTTGTCCTAAAATAAGAGAAATTTCAGCAATTTTTTCCCATAACAAGGGAAATTTCTGCAATTTTGCCCCAAAATAAGGGGAATTTCTCTTTTTTGCTCCAAAATAAAAAAAATTTCAGCTTTTTTACCTGAAAATAAGTGAATTTTATGCAATTTTGCCCCAAATTAAGCAAATTTCTGCAATTTTGCCCCAAAATAAGGTAAATTCCTGCAATTTTACCCCAAAATAAAGGAAATTTCTTGAATTTTGCCCCAAAATAAGGGGAATGTCTGAATTTTGTCCCAAAAGAAAGGGAATTTCTGCCTTTTGCCCCAAAATTAGGGGAATTTCTGCAATTTTGCTACAAAATACGGGGAATTTCTGCCTTTTTGCCAGAAAATAATGGGAATGCATACCTTTTTGCCATAAATAGGAAAATTTCTTCATTTTTGCTCCAAAATAAGGGGAATTTCTGCATTTTTGCCTCTAACTAAGTGGAATTTCTGTCTTTTTCCCCCAAAACAAAGAGAATATTTGTCTTTTTTGCCCCAAAATAAGGGGAATTTCTAACTTATTACCCTGAAATAAGTGAAATTTCTGCAATTTTGCCCCAAAATAAGGGAAATTTCTGCAATTTTGCCCCAATGTAAAGGAAATTTCTGCAATTTTGCCCCAAAATAAGGGGAATTTCTGCCTTTTTGCCTCTAAATAAGTGGAATTTCTATCTTATTCCCCCAAAACAACGGGAATTTCTGTATTTTTTGCCCCAAAATAAGCGGGAATTTCTGACTTATTACCCTGAAATAAGTGAAATTTCTGCAATTTTGCCCTAAAATAAGGGAAATTTCTGCAATTTTTCCATAATAAGGGAAATTTCTGCAATTTTGACCCAAAATAAGGGGAATTTTTCTTTTTTGCCCCAAAATAAAGGAAATTTCAGCCTTTTTACTTGAAAATAAGTGAATTTTATGCAATTTTGCCCCAAAGAAAGGAAATTTCAACAATTTTGCCCCAAAATAAGGTAAATCCTGCAATTTTGCCCCAAAATAAAGGAAATTTTTTGAATTTTGCCCCAAAATAAGGGGAATTTCTGATTTTTGCCCCAAAATAAAGGGAATTTCTGCCTTTTGCCCCAAAATTAGGGCAATTTCTGCAATTTTGCTCCAAAATACGGGGAATTTCTGCCTTTTTGCACGAAAATAATGGGAATGCACACCTTTTTGCCATAAAAAGGAAAATTTCTTTATATTTGCTCCAAAATAATGGGAATTTCTGCATTTTTGCCTCTAACTAAGTGGAATTTCTGTCTTTTTCCCCCAAAACAAAGGGAATTTCTGTCTTTTTTGCCCCAAAATAAGGGGAATTTCTGACTTATTACCCTGAAATAAGTGAAATTTCTGCAATTTTGCCCCAAAATAAGGGAAATTTCTGCAATTTTGCCACAATGTAAAGGAAATTTCTGCAATTTTGCCCCAAAATAAGGGGAATTTCTGACTGTTTGCTCCCGAAAAAAGGAGATTTTCTGACTTTTTGCCCTAAAATAAGGAGAATTTCTGCTTTTTTGCCTGAAAATTATGAAAATTTCTGCAATTTTGCTTCAAAATACGGGGAATTTCGGCTTTTTATCCCGAAAGTAAGGGGAATGTATACCTTTTGCCACAAAAAAGGGAAATTTCTTCATTTTTGCCCCAAAATAAGAGGAATTTCTGCTTTTTACCTCAAAATAAGTGAAATTTCTCCCTTTTTAACCAAAAATAAATGGAATTTCTCTCTTTTTGCCCCAAAATAAAAGGAATTTTTGAATTAGGCCCTGAAATAAGTGATATTTCTGCAATTTTGCCCGGAAATATAAGAAATTTCTAACTTTTTGACACAAAATAAGGGGAATTACTGTCTTTTTGCCCCAAAATAAGGGAAATTTCTGCCTTTTTGCCCCCAAATAAGGGGAATTTCAGCCTTTTTCCCTCAAAATAAAGCGAATTTCTGCATTTTTGCCACAAAATATTAAGAATTTCTACATTTTTGCCCCAAAATAAGGAAAATTTCTGCCTTTTTTCCCTGAAATAAGTGAAATTTGTGCAATTTTGCCCCAAAATAAGAGAAATTTTGGATTTTTTCCCCAAAATAAGTGGAATTTCTGAATTATGCCTTTAAATAAAGAGAATTTCTGTCTTTTTGCCCAAACATATTAGGAATTTCTGCATTTTTGCCCAACAATTAGGGGAATTTCTGCAATTTTGCTCCAAAATACGGGGAATTTCTGCCTTTTTGCCCGAAAATAAGGGGAATGCATAACTTTTTGCCATAAAAAAGGGAAATTTTTTCATTTTTGCTCCAAAATAATGGGTATTTCTGCCTTTTTGCCTCTAAATAAGTGGAATTTCTGTCTTTTTCCCCAAAACAAAAGGAATTTTTGTCTTTTTTGCCCCAAAATAAAAGGAATTTCTGATTTATTACCATGAAATAAGTGAAATTTCTGCAATTTTGCCCCAAAATAAGGGAAATTTCTGCCTTTTTGCCCTGAAATATGTGAAATTTCTGCAATTTTACCCCAAAATAAGTCCAATTTCTGCCTTTTTGCCCCAAAATAATGGGAATTTCTGCCTTTTTGCCCCAAAATAAGAAAAATTTTTGCGTTTTTTCTCTGAAATAAGTGAAATTTCTGCAATTTTGCCCTAAAATAAGAAAAATTTCTGCAATTTTTTTCAATAACAAGGGAAATTTCTTCAATTTTGCCCCAAAATAAGGGGAATTTTTCCCTTTTTGCCCCAAAATAAAGGAAATTTCAGCCTTTTTACCTGAAAATAATTGAAGTTTCTGCAATTTTGCCCCAAATAAGAAAAATTTCTGCAATTTTGCCCCAAAATAAGAGAAATTTCTCCCTTTTTGCCCCAAAATAAAGGATATATCAGACCTTATTCCTGAAAATAAGTGAAATTTCTGCAATTTTGCCCCAAATAAGGGAAATTTCTGCAATTTTTCCCCAAAAATAAGGTAAATTCCTCCAATTTTGCCCCAAAATAAAGAGAATTTCTTGAATTTTGCCCCAAAATTAAGAGAGTTTCTGATTTTTGCCCCAAAATTAGGTGATTTTCTGCAATTTTGCTCCAAAATATGGGGAATTTCTGCCTTTTTGCTCCAAAATACAGGGAATTTCTGCGTTTTTGCCCAAAAATAATGGGAATGCATACCTTTTTGCCATAAAAAATGAAATTTCTTCATTTTTGCTCCAAAATAAGGGGAATTTCTGCCTTTTTGCCTCTAAATAAGTGGAATTTCTGTCTTTTTCCCACAAAACAAAGGGAATTTCTCTCTTTTTTGCTCCAAAATAAGAGGAATTTCTGACTCATTACCCTGAAATAAGTGAAATTTCTGCAATTTTGCCCCAAAATAAGGGAAATTTCTGCCTTTTTGCCCCCAAATAAGGGGAATTCAGCCTTTTTACCTCAAAATAAGAGGAATTTCTGCATTTTTGCCACAAAATATTAGGAATTTCTGTTATTTTGCCCCAAAATAAGGAAAATTTCTGACTTTTTTCCCTGAAATAAGTGAAATTTCTGCAATTTTGCCCCAAAATAAGTGAAATTTCTACAATTTTTGCCCCAAAATAAGGGAAATTTCTGGAATTTTGCCCCAAAAAAGTGGAATTTCTGAGTTTTGCCCCAAAATAAGGAGAATTTCTGTCTTTTTGCCCCAACATATAGGGAATTTCTGCCTTTTGACCCAGAATTAGGGGAATTTCTGCAATTTTGCTCCAAAATACGGGGAATTTCTGCCTTTTTTCTCAAAAATAAGGGAAATGCATATCTTTTTGCCATAAAAAAGGGAAATTTCTTCATATTTGCCCCAAAACAAGGGGAAATTTCTGCTTTTTGACTCTAAATAAGTGGAATTTCTGTCTTTTTTCCCCAAACAACGGGAATTTCTGTATTTTTAGCACCAAAATAAGGGGGAATTTCTGACTTATTACCATGAAATAACTGAAATTTCTGCAATTTTGCCCCCAAAAAAGGGAAATTTCTGCCTTTTTGCCCTGAAATATGTGAAATTTCTGCAATTTTACCGCAAAATAAGGTGAATTTCTGCCTTTTGCCATAAAATAATGAGATTTTCTGCCTTTTTGCCCCAAAATAAGAAACATTTTTGCTTTATTTCTCTGAAATAAGTGAAATTTCTGCAATTTTGTCCTAAAATAAGGGAAATTTCTGCAATTTTTTCCCATAACAAGGGAAATTTCTGCAATTTTGCCCCAAAATAAGGGGAATTTCTCTTTTTTTGCCCCAAAATAAAGAAAATTTCAGCCTTTTTACCTGAAAATAAGTGAATTTTATGCAATTTTGCCCCAAATTAAGGAAATTTCTGCAATTTCGCCCCAAAATAAGGAAAATTCCTGCAATTTTACCCCAAAATAAAGGAAATTTCTTGAATTTTGCCCCAAAATAAGGGGAATTTCTGCCTTTTGCCCCAAAATTAGGGGAATTTCTGCAATTTTGCTCCAAAATACGGGGAATTTCTGCCTTTTGCCAGAAAATAATGGGAATGCATACCTTTTTGCCATAAAAAGGAAAATTTCTTCATTTTTGCTCCAAAATAAGGGGAATTTCTGCATTTTTGCCTCTAACTAAGTGGAATTTCTGTCTTTTTCCCCCAAAACAAAGAGAATATTTGTCTTTTTTGCCCCAAAATAAGGGGAATTTCTGACTTATTACCCTGAAATAAGTGAAATTTCTGCAATTTTGCCCCAAAATAAGGGAAATTTCTGCAATTTTGCCCCAATGTAAAGGAAATTTCTGCAATTTTGCCCCAAAATAAGAGGAATTTCTGCCTTTTTGCCTCTAAATAAGTGGAATTTCTATCTTATTCCCCCAAAACAACGGGAATTTCTGTATTTTTTGCCCCAAAATAAGCGGGAATTTCTGACTTATTACCCTGAAATAAGTGAAATTTCTGCAATTTTGCCCTAAAATATGGAAATTTCTGCAATTTTTCCATAATAAGGGAAATTTCTGCAATTTTGCTCCAAATAAAGGAAATTTCTGCAATTTTGCCCCAAAATAAAGGAAATTTCAGCCTTTTTACTTGAAAATAAGTGAATTTTATGCAATTTTGCCCCAAATAAAGGAAATTCCTCAATTTTGCCCCAAAATAAAGGAAATTTTTTGAATTTTGCCCCAAAATAAGGGGAATTTTTGATTTTTGCCCCAAAATAAAGGGAATTTCTTCTTTTTGCCCCAAAATTAGGGCAATTTCTGCAATTTTGCTCCAAAATACGGGGAATTTCTGCCTTTTTGCACGAAAATAATGGGAATGCACACCTTTTTGCCATAAAAAGGAAAATTTCTTTATATTTGCTCCAAAATAATGGGAATTTCTGCATTTTTGCCTCTAACTAAGTGGAATTTCTGTCTTTTTCCCCCAAAACAAAGGGAATTTCTGTCTTTTTTGCCCCAAAATAAGGGGAATTTCTGACTTATTACCCTGAAATAAGTGAAATTTCTGCAATTTTGCCCCAAAATAAGGGAAATTTCTGCAATTTTGCCACAATGTAAAGGAAATTTCTGCAATTTTGCCCCAAAATAAGGGGAATTTCTGACTGTTTGCTCCCGAAAAAAGGAGATTTTCTGACTTTTTGCCCTAAAATAAGGAGAATTTCTGCTTTTTTGCCCGAAAATTATGAAAATTTCTGCAATTTTGCTTCAAAATACGGGGAATTTCGGCTTTTTATCCCGAAAGTAAGGGGAATGTATACCTTTTGCCACAAAAAAGGGAAATTTCTTCATTTTTGCCCCAAAATAAGAGGAATTTCTGATTTTTACCTCAAAATAAGTGAAATTTCTCCCTTTTTAACCAAAAATAAATGGAATTTCTCTCTTTTTGCCCCAAAATAAAAGGAATTTTTGAATTAGGCCCTGAAATAAGTGATATTTCTGCAATTTTGCCCGGAAATAAAAGAAATTTCTACCTTTTTGACACAAAATAAGGGGAATTACTGTCTTTTTGCCCCAAAATAAGGGAAATTTCTGCCTTTTTGCCCCCAAATAAGGGGAATTTCAGCCTTTTTCCCTCAAAATAAAGCGAATTTCTGCATTTTTGCCACAAAATATTAAGAATTTCTACATTTTTGCCCCAAAATAAGGAAAATTTCTGCCTTTTTTCCCTGAAATAAGTGAAATTTGTGCAATTTTGCCCCAAAATAAGAGAAATTTTGGATTTTTTCCCCAAAATAAGTGGAATTTCTGAATTATGCCTTTAAATAAGGAGAATTTCTGTCTTTTTGCCCAAACATATTAGGAATTTCTGCATTTTTGCCCAACAATTAGGGGAATATCTGCAATTTTGCTCCAAAATACGGGGTATTTCTGCCTTTTTGCCTGAAAATAAGGGGAATGCATAACTTTTTGCCATAAAAAAGGGAAATTTTTTCATTTTTGCTCCAAAATAAGGGGAATTTCTGCATTTTTGCCTCTAACTAAGTGGAATTTCTGTCTTTTTCCCCCAAAACAAAGAGAATATTTGTCTTTTTTGCCCCAAAATAAAGGGAATTTCTGACTTATTACCCTGAAATAAGTGAAATTTCTGCAATTTTGCCCCAAAATAAGGGAAATTTCTGCAATTTTGCCCCAATGTAAAGGAAATTTCTGCAATTTTTCCCCAAAATAAGAGGAATTTCTGCCTTTTTGCCTCTACATAAGTGGAATTTCTATTTTATTCCCCCAAAACAACGGGAATTTCTGCATTTTTTGCCCCAAAATAAGCGGGAATTTCTGACTTATTACCCTGAAATAAGTGAAATTTCTGCAATTTTGCCCTAAAATATGGAAATTTCTGCAATTTTTCCATAATAAGGGAAATTTCTGCAATTATGACCCAAAATAAGAGGAATTTCTCTTTTTTTACCCCAAAATAAAGGAAATTTCAGCCTTTTTACTTGAAAATAAGTGAATTTTATGCAATTTTGCCCCAAATAAAAAAAATTTCTGCAATTTTGCCCCACAATAAGGTAAATTCCTGCAATTTTGCCCCAAAATAAAGGAAATTTTTTGAATTTTGCCCCAAAATAAGGGGAATTTCTGATTTTTGCCCCAAAATAAAGGGAATTTCTGCCTTTTGCCCCAAAATTAGGGCAATTTCTGCAATTTTGCTCCAAAATACGGGGAATTTCTGCCTTTTTGCACAAAAATAATGGGAATGCATACCTTTTTGCCATAAAAAGGAAAATTTCTTCATTTTTGCTCCAAAATAAGGGGAATTTCTGCATTTTTGCCTCTAACTAAGTGGAATTTCTGTCTTTTTCCCCCAAAACATAGGGAATTTCTGTCTTTTTCCCCCAAAACAAAAGGAATTTTTGTCTTTTTTGCCCCAAAATAAAAGGAATTTCTGACTTATTACCATGAAATAAGTGAAATTTCTGCAATTTTGCCCCAAAATAAGCGAATTTTCTGCCTTTTTGCCCTGAAATATGTGAAATTTTTGCAATTTTACCCCAAAATAAGTCCAATTTCTGCCTTTTTGCCCCAAAATAATGGGAATTTCTGCCTTTTTGCCCCAAAATAAGAAAAATTTTTGCGTTTTTTCTCTGAAATAAGTGAAATTTCTGCAATTTTGCCCTAAAATAAGGAAAATTTCTGCAATTTTTTTCAAAAACTAGGGAAATTTCTTCAATTTTGCCCCAAAATAAGGGGAATTTCTCCCTTTTTGCCCGAAAATAAAGGAAATTTCAGCCTTTTAACCTGAAAATAATTGAAGTTTCTGCAATTTTGCCCCAAATAAGAAAAATTTCTGCAATTTTGCCCCAAAATAAGAGAAATTTCTCCCTTTTTGCCCCAAAATAAAGGATATATCAGCCCTTATTCTTGAAAATAAGTGAAATTTCTGCAATTTTGCCCCAAATAAGGGAAATTTCTGCAATTTTGCCCAAAAATAAGGTAAATTCCTCCAATTTTGCCCCAAAATAAAGGGAATTTCTTGAATTTTGCCCCAAAATAAAGAGAGTTTCTGATTTTTGCCCCAAAATTAGGGGATTTTCTGCAATTTTGCTCCAAAATACGGGGAATTTCTGCCTTTTTGCTCCAAAATACAGGAAATTTCTTCGTTTTTGCCCGAAAATAATGGGAATGCATACCTTTTTGCCATAAAAAATGAAATTTCTTCATTTTTGCTCCAAAATAAGGGGAATTTCTGCCTTTTTGCCTCTAAATAAGTGGAATTTCTGTCTTTTTCCCAAAAAACAAAGGGAATTTCTCTCTTTTTTGCTCCAAAATAAGAGGAATTTCTGACTCATTACCCTGAAATAAGTGAAATTTCTGCAATTTTGCCCCAAAATAAGGGAAATTTCTGCCTTTTTGCCCCCAAATAAGGGGAATTCAGCATTTTTACCTCAAAATAAGAGGAATTTCTGCATTTTTTGCCACAAAATATTAGGAATTTCTGTTATTTTGCCCCAAAATAAGGAAAATTTCTGACTTTTTTCCCTGAAATAAGTGAAATTTCTGCAATTTTGCCCCAATATAAGTGAAATTTCTACAATTTTGCCCCAAAATAAGGGAAATTTCTGGAATTTTGCCCCAAAAGAAGTGGAATTTCTGAGTTTTGCCCCAAAATAAGGAGAATTTCTGTCTTTTTGCCCCAACATATAGGGAATTTCTGCCTTTTGCCCCAGAATTAGGGGAATTTCTGCAATTTTGCTCCAAAATACGGGGAATTTCTGCATTTTTTCTCAAAAATAAGGGAAATGCATATCTTTTTGCCATAAAAAAGGGAAATTTCTTCATATTTGCTCCAAAATAAGGGGAATTTCTGCCTTTTTGACTCCAAATAAGTGGAATTTCTGTCTTTTTTCCCCAAAACAACGGGAATTTCTGTATTTTTAGCCCCAAAATAAGGGGGAATTTCTGACTTATTACCCTGAAATAAGTGAAATTTCTGCAATTTTGCACCCAAAAAAGGGAAATTTCTGCCTTTTTGCCCTGAAATATGTGAAATTTCTGCAATTTTACCGCAAAATAAGGTGAATTTCTGCCTTTTTGCCCAAAAATAATGAGATTTTCTGCCTTTTTGCCCCAAAATAAGAAACATTTTTGCTTTATTTCTCTGAAATAAGTGAAATTTCTGCAATTTTGTCCTAAAATAAGGGAAATTTCTGCAATTTTTTCCCATAACAAGGGAAATTTCTGCAATTTTGCCCCAAAATAAGGGGAATTTCTCTTTTTTTGCCCCAAAATAAAGAAAATTTCAACCTTTTTACCTGAAAATAAGTGAATTTTATGCAATTTTGCCCCAAATTAAGGAAATTTCTGCAATTTTGCCCCAAAATAAGGAAAATTCCAGCAATTTTACCCCAAAATAAAGGAAATTTCTTGAATTTTGCCCCAAAATAAGGGGAATGTCTGATTTTTGTCCCAAAATA
Source organism: Micromys minutus (assembly GCF_963924665.1). Lineage (NCBI taxonomy): Eukaryota > Metazoa > Chordata > Mammalia > Rodentia > Muridae > Micromys > Micromys minutus. The sequence goes on from NW_027667727.1 coordinate 2,913,333, forward strand.
AAGGGAATTTCTGCCTTTTGCCCCAAAATTAGGGGAATTTCTGCAATTTTGCTCCAAAATACGGGGAATTTCTGCCTTTTGCAAGAAAATAATGGGAATGCATACCTTTTTGCCATAAAAAGAAAAATTTCTTCATTTTTGCTCCAAAATAAGGGGAATTTCTGCATTTTTGCCTCTAACTAAGTGGAATTTCTGTCTTTTTCCCCCAAAACAAAGAGAATATTTGTCTTTTTTGCCTCAAAATAAGGGGAATTTCTCACTTATTACCCTGAAATAAGTGAAATTTCTGCAATTTTGCCCCAAAATAAGGGAAATTTCTGCAATTTTGCCCCAATGTAAAGGAAATTTCTGCAATTTTGCCCCAAAATAAGGGGAATTTCTGCATTTTTGCCTCTAAATAAGTGGAATTTCTATCTTATTCCCCGAAAACAACAGGAATTTCTGCATTTTTTGCCCCAAAATAAGCGGGAATTTCTGACTTATTACCCTGAAATAAGTGAAATTTCTGCAATTTTGCTCTAAAATATGGAAAATTCTGCAATTTTTCCATAATAAGGGAAATTTCTGCAATTTTGACCCTAAATAAGGGGAATTTCTCTTTTTTTGCCCCAAAATAAAGGAAATTTCAGCCTTTTTACTTGAAAATAAGTGAATTTTATGCAATTTTGCCCCAAATAAAGGAAATTTCTGCTATTTTGCCCCAAAATAAGGTAAATTCCTGCAATTTTGCCCCAAAATAAAGGAAATTTTTTGAATTTTGCCCCAAAATAAGGGGAATTTCTGATTTTTGCCGCAAAATAAAGGGAATTTCTGCCTTTTGCCCCAAAATTAGGGCAATTTCTGCAATTTTGCTCCAAAATACGGGGAATTTCTGCCTTTTTGCACGAAAATAATGGGAATGCATACCTTTTTGCCATAAAAAGGAAAATTTCTTCATTTTTGCTCCAAAATAAGGGGAATTTCTGCATTTTTCCCAATAACTAAGTCGAATTTCTGTCTTTTTCCCCCAAAATTAAGGGAATTTCTGTCTTTTTTGCCCCAAAATAAGGGGAATTTCTGACTTATTACCCTGAAATAAGTGAAATTTCTGCAATTTTGCCCCAAAATAAGGGAAATTTCTGCAATTTTGCCACAATGTAAAGGAAATTTCTGCAATTGTGCCTCAAAATAAGGGGAATTTCTGACTGTTTGCTCCCGAAAAAAGGAGATTTTCTGTCTTTTTGCCCTAAAATAAGGAGAATTTCTGCTTTTTTGCCCGAAAATTATGAAAATTTCTGCAATTTTGCTTCAAAATACGGGGAATTTCGGCTTTTTATCCCGAAAGTAAGGGGAATGTATACCTATTGCCACAAAAAAGGGAAATTTCTTCATTTTTGCCCCAAAATAAGAGGAATTTCTGCTTTTTACCTCAAAATAAGTGAAATTTCTCCCGTTTTAACCAAAAATAAATGGAATTTCTCTTTTTTTGCCCCAAAATAAAAGGAATTTTTGAATTAGGCCCTGAAATAAGTGATATTTCTGCAATTTTGCCCCAAAATAAAAGAAATTTCTACCTTTTTGCCACAAAATAAGGGGAATTACTGTCTTTTTGCCCCAAAATAAAGGAAATTTCTGCCTTTTTGCCCCCAAATAAGGGGAATTTCAGCCTTTTTCCCTCAAAATAAAGCTAATTTCTGAATTTTTGCCACAAAATGTTAAGAATTTCTACATTTTTGCCCCAAAATAAGGAAAATTTCTGCCTTTTTTCCCTGAAATAAGTGAAATTTGTGCAATTTTGCCCCAAAATAAGAGAAATTTTGGATTTTTTCCCCAAAATAAGTGGAATTTCTGAATTATGCCCTTAAATAAGGAGAATTTCTGTCTTTTTGCCCCAACATATTAGGAATTTCTGCATTTTTGCCAAACAATTAGGGGAATTTCTGCAATTTTGCTACAAAATACGGGGAATTTCTGCCTTTTTGCCCGAAAATAAGGGGAATGCATACCTTTTTGCCATAAAAAGGAAAATTTCTTCATTTTTCCTCCAAAATAAGGGGAATTTCTGCCTTTTTGTCTCTAAATAAGTGGAATTTCTGTCTTTTTCCTCCAAAACAACGGGAATTTCTGTATTTTTTGCCCCAAAATAAGGGGGAATTTCTGACTTATTACCCTGAAATAAGTGAAATTTCTGCAATTTTGCCCCAAAATAATGGAAATTTCTGCCTTTTTGCCCTGAAATAAGTAAAATTTCTGCAATTTTACCCCAAAATAAGGTGAATTTCTGCCTTTTTGCCCTAAAATAATGGGAATTTCTGCCTTTTTGCCCCAAAATAAGAAACATTTTTGCTTTATTTATCTGAAGTAAGTGAAATTTCTGCAATTTTGCCCTAAAATAAGGGAAATTTCTGAAATTTTATCCCATAACAAGGGAATTTTCTGCAATTTTGCCCCAAAATAAGGGGAATTTCTCTTTTTTTGCCCTAAAATTAAGGAAATTTCAGACTTTTTACCTGAAAATAAGTGAATTTTATGCAATTTTGCCCCAAATAAAGGAAATGTCTGCAATTTTACCCCAAAATAAGGTAAATTCCTGAAATTTTGCCCAAAAATAAAAGAAATTTCTTGAATTTTGCCCCAAAATAAGGGGAATTTCTGATTTTTGCCTCAAAATAAAGGGAATTTCTGCCTTTTGCCCCAAAATAAGGGGAATTTCTGCAATTTTGCTCCAAAATACGGGGAATTTGTGCCTTTTTGCCCGAAAATAATGGGAATGCATACCTTTTTGCCATAAAAAGGGAAATTTTTTCATTTTTGCTCCAAAATAAGGGGAATTTCTGCATTTTTGCCTCTAACTAAGTGGAATTTCTGTCTTTTTCCCCCAAAACAAAGGGAATTTCTGTCTTTTATTCCCCAAAATAAGGGGAATTTCTGACTTATTACCCTGAAATAAGTGAAATTTCTGAAATTTTGCCCCAAAATAAGGGAAATTTCTGAAATTTTTCCCCAATGTAAAGGAAATTTCTGCAATTGTGCCCCAAAATAAGGGGAATTTCTGACTGTTTGCTCCCGAAAAAAGGAGATTTTCTGTCTTTTTGCCCTAAAATAAGAAGAATTTCTGCTTTTTTGCCTGAAAATTATGAAAATGTCTGCAATTTTGCTTCAAAATACGGGCAATTTCGGCTTTTTATCCCGAAAGTAAGGGGAATGTATACCTTTTGCCACAAAAAAGGGAAATTTCATTTTTGCCCCAAAATTAGAAGAATTTCTGCTTTTTACCTCAAAATAAGTGAAATTTCTCCCTTTTTAACCAAAAATAAATGGAATTTCTCTTATTTTGTCCCAAGATAAAAGGAATTTTTGAATTAGGCCCTGAAATAAGTGATATTTCTGCAATTTTGACCCAAAATAAAAGAAATTTCTACCTTTTTGCCACAAAATAAGGGAAATTACTGTCTTTTTGCCCCAAAATAAGAGAAATTTCTGCCTTTTTGACCACAAATAAGGGGAATTTCAGCCTTTTTCCCTCAAAATAAAGGGAATTTCTGCAATTTTGCCCCAAAATAAGTGAAATTTCAGCAATTTTGCCCCAAAATAAGGGAAATTTCTTGAATTTTGCCCCAAATAAGTGAAATTTCTGAATTTTGCCCCAAAATAAAAAGAATTTCTGTCTTTTTGCCCAAACATATAGGGAATTTCTGCATTTTTGCCCCACAATTAGGGGAATTTCTGCAATTTTGCTCCAAAATATGGGAAATATCTGCCTTTTTGCCCGAAAATAAGGGGAATGCATAACTTTTTGCCATAAAAAAGGAAAATTTCTTCATTTTTGCTCCAAAATAAGGGGAATTTCTGCCTTTTTGCCTCTAAATAAGTGGAATTTCTGTCTTCTTCCCCCAAAACAAAAGGAATTTCTGTCTTTTTTGCCCCAAAATAAGGGGAATTTCTGACTTATTACCCTGAAATAAGTGAAATTTCTGCAATTTTGCCCCAAAATAAAGGAAATTTCTTAAATTTTGCCCCAATGTAAAGGAAATTTATGCAATTTTGCCCCAAAATAAGGGAAATTTCTGACTGTTTGTTCCCAAAAAAAGGAGATTTTCTGTCTTTTTGCCCCCAAAAAAAAGAATTTCTGTCTTTTTGCCCGAAAATTATGAGAATTTCTGCAATTTTGCTTCAAAATACGAGGAATTTCTGCTTTTATCCCGAAAGTAAGGGGAATGCATACCTTTTTGCCATAAAAAGGTGAATTTCTTCATTTTTGCTCCAAAATAAGGGGAATTTCTGCTTTTTGCCTCTAAATAATTGGAATTTCTGTCTTTTTCCCCCAAAACAAAAGGAATTTCTATCATTTTTGCCCCAAAATAAGAGGAATTTCTTACTTCTTACTATGAAATAAGTGAAATTTCTGCAATTTTGCCCCAAAATAAGGAAAATTTCTGCCTCTTTGCCCACAAATAAGGGGAATTTCAGGCTTTTTACCTCAAAATAAGGGGAATTTCTGCATTTTTACCCCAAAATAAGGGGAATTTCTCTCTTCTTGCCCCAAAATAAAGGAAATTTCAGCCTTTTTACCTGAAAATAAGTGAAATTTCTGCAATTTTGCCCCAGAATAATGGAAATTTCTGAAATTTTGCCCCAAAATAAGTGGAATTTCTGAGTTTTGCCCCAAAATAAAAAGAATTTTTGCCTTTTTGCCCCAACATATAGAAAATTTCTGCATTTTTGCCCCAAAATTAGGGGAATTTCTGCAATTTTGCTCCAAAATACGAGGAATTTCTGCCATTTTGCCCGAAAATAAAGGGAATGCATAACTTTTTGCCATAAATAAGGTAAATTTCTTCATTTTTGCTCCAAAATAAGGGGAATTTTTGCCTTTTTGCCTCTAAATAAGTGGAATTTCTGTCTTTTTCACCCAAAACAAAGAAAATTTCTGTCTTTTTTGCCCCAAATTAAGGGAAATTTCTGCCTTTCTGCCCTGAAATATGTGAAATTTCTGCAATTTTACCCCAAAATAAGGTGAATTTCTGCCTTTTTGCCCCAAAATAATGGGAATTTCTCCCTTTTTGCCCCAAAATAAGAAAAATTTTTGCTTTTTTTCTCTGATATAAGTGAAATTTCTACAATTTTGCCTTAAATTAAGGGAAATTTCTGCAATATTTCCTCATAATAAAGGAAATTTCTGCAATATTGCCCCAAAATAAGGGGAATTTCTCCCTTTTTGCCACAAAATAAAAAAAATTTCAGCCTTTTTACCTGAAAATAACTGAAATTTCTGCAATTTTGCCCCAAATAAGGGAAATTTTTGCAATTTTGCCCCAAAATAAGGTAAATTTCTGCAATTTTGCCCCAAAATAAAGGTAATTTCTGGAATTTTGCCCCAAAATAAGGGGAATTTCTGATTTTTGCCCGCAAATAAAAGGAATTTTTGCTTTTTGCCCCACAATTAGGGGAATTTCTGCAATTTTGCTCCAAAATACGGGGAATTTCTGCCTTTTGCCCGAAAATAATGGGAATGCATACCTTTTTGCAATAAAAAGGGAAATTTCTTCATTTTTGCTCCAAAATAAGGGAAATTTCTGCCTTTTCGCCTTGAATTAAGGGAAATTTCTGCAATATTTCCCCATAATAAGGGAAATTTCTGCAATTTTGCTCCAAAATAAGGGGAATTTCTCCCTTTTTGCCACAAAACAAAGGAAATTTCAGCCTTTTTACCTGAAAATAACTGAAATTTCTGCAATTTTGCCCCAAAATAAGGTAAATTCCTGAAATTTTGCCCCAAAATAAAGGAAATTTCTTGAATTTTGCACCAAAAGAAGGGGAATTTCTGATTTTTGCCCCAAAATAAAGGGAATTTCTGACTTTTGCCCCAAAATTAGGGAATTTCTGCCTTTTTGCCCGAAAATTATGAGAATTTCTGCAATTTTGCTTCAAAATACGGGGAATTTCTGCTTTTTATCCTGAATGTAAAAGGAATGTATACCGTTTACCACAAAAAAGGGAAATTTCTTCATTTTTGCCCCAAAATAATAGGAATTTCTGCCTTTTTACCACAAAGTAAATGAAATTATTGCCTTTTTACCAAAAAATAAATGGAATTTCTGTCTTTTTGCCCCAAAATAAAAGGAATTTTTGAATTATGCCCTGAAATAAGTGAAATTTCTGCAATTTTGACCCAAAATAAGGGAAATTTCTGGAATTTTGCCCCAAAATAAATGGAATTTCTGAGTTTTGCCCCAAAATAAAGAGAATTTCTGTCTTTTCTGCCCAACATATAGGGAATTTCTGCCTTTTTGCCCCCAAATTAGGGGAATTTCTGCAATTTTGCTCCAAAATACAGGGAATTTCTGCCTTTTTGCCTGAAAATAATGGGAATGCATACTTTTTTGCAATAAAAAGGGTAATTTCTTCATTTTTGCTCCAAAATAAAGGGAATTTCTGCCTGTTTGGCTCTAAATAAGTGGAATTTCTGTCTTTTTCCCCCAAAACAAAGAGAATTCCTGTCTTTTTTGCCCCAAAATAAGGGAAATTTCTGACTTATTACCCTGAAGTAAGTGAAATTTCTGCAATTTTGCCCAAAATAAGGGAAATTTCTGCAATTTTGCCCCAATGTAAAAAAAATTTCTGCAATTTTGCCCCAAAATAAGGGAAATTTCTGACTGTTTGCTCCCGAAAAAAGGAGATTTTCTGTCTTTTTGCCCCAAAATAAGGAGAATTTCTGCCTTTTTGCCTGAAAATTAGAGAATTTCTGCAATTTTGCTTCTAAATATGGGGAATTTCTGCTTTTTATCCCAAAAATAACAGGAATGCATACCTTTTTGCCATAAAAAGGTAAATTTCTTCATTTTTGCTCCAAAATAAGGAAAATTTCTGCCTTTTTGCCTCTAAATAAGTGGAATTTCTGTCTTTTTCCCCCAAAGCAAAGGGAATTTCTGTCTTTTTTGCCCCAAAATAAGGGGAATTTCTGAATTATTACCCTGAAATACGTGAAATTTCTCCAATTTTGCCCCAAAATAAGGGAAATTTCTGACTCTTTGCCCCCAAATAAGGGGAATTTCAGCCTTTTTACCTCAATATAAGGGGAATTTCTGCATTTTTGCCACAAAAAATTAGGAATTTCTGACTTTTCGCCCCAAAATAAAGAAAATTTCTGCCTTTTTCCCCTGAAATAAGTAAAATTTCGGCAATTTTGCCCCAAAATAAGTGAAATTTCTGCAATTTTGCCCCAAAATAAGGGAAATTTCTGGAATTTTGCTCAAAATAAGTGGAATTTCTAAGTTTTGCCACAAAATAAAGAGAATTTCTGTCTTTATGCCCCAACATATAGGGAATTTCTGCCTTCTTGCCCCACAACTATAGGAATTTCTGCAATTTTGCTCCAAAATACAGAAAATTTCTTCTTTTTTGCCCAGAAATATGTGAAATTTCTGCAATTTTACCCCTAAATAAGGTGAATTTCTGCCTTTTTGCCTGAAAATAATGGGAATGCAAACTTTTTTGCCATAAAAACGGTAATTTCTTCATTTTTGCTCCAAAATAAAGGGAATTTCTGCCTGTTTGCCTCTAAATAAGTGGAATTTCTGTCTTTTTCCCCCAAAACAAAAAGAATTTCTGTCTTTGTTGCCCCAAAATAAGGGAAATTTCTGACTTATTACCCTGAAGTAAGTGAAATTTCTGCAATTTTGCCCCAAAATAAGGGAAATTTCTGCAATTTTGCCCCAATGTAAAGGAAATTTCTGAAATTTTGCGCCAAAATAAGAAAAATTTCTGACTGTTTGCTCCCGTAAAAAGGAGATTTTCTGTCTTTTTGCCCTAAAATAAGGAGAATTTCTGCCTTTTTGCCTGAAAATTAGAGAATTTCTGCAATTTTGCTTCTAAATACGGGGAATTTCTGCTTTTTATCCCAAAAATAACAGGAATGCATATATTTTTGCCATATAAAGGTAAATTTCTTCATTTTTGCTCCAAAATAAGAGGAATTTCTGCCTTTTTGCCTCTAAATAAGTGGAATTTCTGTCTTTTTCCCCCAAAACAAAGGGAATTTCTGTCTTTTTTCCCCAAAATAAGGGGAATTTCTGAATTATTACCCTGAAATATGTGAAATTTCTCCAATTTTGCCCCAAAATAAGGGAAATTTCTGCTTCTTTGCCCCCAAATAAGGGGAATTTCAGCCTTTTTACCTCAATATAAGGGGAATTTCTGCATTTTTGCCACAAAATATTAGGAATTTCTGACTTTTTGCTCCAAAATAGGGAAAATTTCTGCCTTTTTCCCCTGAAATAAGTGAAATTTCGGCAATTTTGCCCCAAAATAAGTGAAATTTCTGCAATTTTGCCCCAAAATAAGGGAAATTTCTGGAATTTTACCCCAAAATAAGTGGAATTTCTAAGTTTTGCCACAAAATAAAGAGAATTTCTGTCTTTTTGCCCCAACATATAGTGAATTTCTGTCTTTTTGCCCCACAACTAGGGGAATTTCTGCAATTTTGCTCCAAAATACAGAAAATTTCTTACTTTTTGCCCTGAAATATGTGAAATTTCTGCAATTTTACCCCAAATAAGGTGAATTTCTGCCTTTTTTCCTGAAAATAATGGGAATGCATACCTTTTTGCCATAAAAAGGGTAATTTCTTCATTTTTGCTCCAAAATAAAGGGAATTTCTGCCTGTTTGCCTCTAAATAAGTGGAATTTCTGTCTTTTTCCCTCAAAACAAAGAGAATTTCTGTCTTTTTTGCCCCAAAATAAGGGAAATTTTTGACTTATTACCCTGAAGTAAGTGAAATTTCTGCAATTTTGCCCCAAAATAAGGGAAATTTCTGCAATTTTGCCCCAATGTAAAGGAAATTTCTGCAATTTTGCGCCAAAATAAGGGAAATTTCTGACTGTTTGCTCCCGAAAAAAGGAGATTTTCTGTCTTTTTGCCCAAAAATAAGGAGAATTTCTGCCTTTTTGCCTGAAAATTAGAGAATTTCTGCAATTTTGCTTCTAAATACGGGGAATTTCTGCTTTTTATCCCAAAAATAACAGGAATGCATATCTTTTTGCCATATAAAGGTAAATTTCTTCATTTTTGCTCCAAAATAAGGGGAATTTCTGCCTTTTTGCCTCTAAATAAATGGAATTTCTGTCTTTTTTCCCAAAAACAAAGGGAATTTCTGTCTTTTTTGCCCCAAAATAAGAGGAATTTCTGAATTATTACCCTGAAATACGTGAAATTTCTCCAATTTTGCCCAAAAATAAGGGAAATTTCTGCCTCTGTGCCTCCAAATAAGGGGAATTTCAGCCTTTTTACCTCAAAATAAGGGGAATTTCTGCATTTTTGCCACAAAATATTAGGAATTTCTGACTTTTTGCTCCAAAATAAGGAAAATTTCTGCCTTTTTCCCCTGAAATAAGTGAAATTTCGGCAATTTTGCCCAAAAATAAGGGAAATTTCTGCCTCTGTGCCTCCAAATAAGGGGAATTTCAGCCTTTTTACCTCAAAATAAGGGGAATTTCTGCATTTTTGCCACAAAATATTAGGAATTTCTGACTTTTTGCTCCAAAATAAGGAAAATTTCTGCCTTTTTCCCCTGAAATAAGTGAAATTTCGGCAATTTTGCCCGAAATAAGTGAAATTTCTGCAGTTTTGCCCCAAAATAAGGGAAATTTCTGGAATTTTGCCCCAAAATAAGTGGAATTTCTAAGTTTTGCCACAAAATAAAGAGAATTTCTGTCTTTTTGCCCCAACATATAGTGAATTTCTGTCTTTTTGCCCCACAACTAGGGGAATTTCTGCAATTTTGCTCCAAAATTCAGAAAATTTCTTCCTTTTTGCCCTGAAATATGTGAAATTTCTGCAATTTTACCCCAAATAAGGTGAATTTCTGCCTTTTTGCCTGAAAATAATGGGAATGCATACCTTTTTGCCATAAAAAGGGTAATTTCTTCATTTTTGCTCCAAAATAAAGGGAATTTCTGCCTGTTTGCCTCTAAATAAGTGGAATTTCTGTCTTTTTCCCTCAAAACAAAGAGAATTTCTGTCTTTTTTGCCCCAAAATAAGGGAAATTTTTGACTTATTACCCTGAAGTAAGTGAAATTTCTGCAATTTTGCCCCAAAATAAGGGAAATTTCTGCAATTTTGCCCCAATGTAAAGGAAATTTCTGCAATTTTGCGCCAAAATAAGGGAAATTTCTGACTGTTTGCTCCCGAAAAAAGGAGATTTTCTGTCTTTTTGCCACAAAATAAGGAGAATTTCTGCCTTTTTGCCTGAAAATTAGAGAATTTCTGCAATTTTGCTTCTAAATACGGGGAATTTCTGCTTTTTATCCCAAAAATAACAGGAATGCATATATTTTTGCCATATAAAGGTAAATTTCTTCATTTTTGCTCCAAAATAAGGGGAATTTCTGCCTTTTTGCCTCTAAATAAGTGGAATTTCTGTCTTTTTCCCCCAAAACAAAGGGAATTTCTGTCTTTTTTGCCCCAAAATAAGGGAAATTTCTGAATTATTACCCTAAAATACGTGAAATTTCTCCAATTTTGCCCAAAAATAAGGGAAATTTCTGCCTCTGTGACTCCAAATAAGGGGAATTTCAGCCTTTTTACCTCAAAATAAGGGGAATTTCTGCATTTTTGCCACAAAATATTAGGAATTTCTGACTTTTTGCCCCAAAATAAGGAAAATTCTGCCTATTTCCCCTGAAATTAGTGAAATTTCGGCAAATTTGCCCCAAAATAAGTGAAATTTCTGCAATTTTGCCTCAAAATAAGGAAAATTTATGGAATTTTGCCCCAAAATAAGTGGAATTTCTAAGTTTTGCCACAAGATAAGGAGAATTTCTGTTTTTTGCCCAACATATAGGGAATTTCTGTCTTTTTGCCCCACAACTAGGGGAATTTCTGCAATTTTGCTCCAAAATACAGAAAATTTCTTCCTTTTTGCCCTGAAATATGTGAAATTTCTGCAATTTTACCCCTAAATAAGGTAAATTTCTGCCTTTTTGCCACAAATTAATGGGAATTTCTGCCTTTTTGCCCCAAAATAAGAAAAAGTTTTGCTTTTTTTCTATGAAATAAGTGAAATTTCTGCAATTTTGCCCTAAAATAAAGAAAATTTCTGCAATTTTTCCCAATAATATCGGAAATTTCTGCAATTTTGCCCCAAAATAAGGGGAATTTCTCCCTTTTTGCCCCAAAATAAAGGAAATTTCAGCCTTTTTACCAGAAAATAAGTGAAATTTCTGCAATTTTGCCCCAAATAAGAAAAATTTTTGCAATTTTGCCCCAAAATAAAGGAAATTTCTGGAATTTTGCCCCAAAATAAGGGGAATTTCTGATTTTTGCCCCAAAATATAGGGAATTTCTGCCTTTTGCCCCAAAATTAGGGCAATTTCTGTAATTTGCTCCAAAATACGGGGAATTTCTGCCTTTTTGCCTGAAAATAATGGGAATGCATACCTTTTTGCCATAAAAAGGGAAATTTCTTCATTTTTGCTCCAAAATAAGGGGAATTTCTGCCTTTTTGCCTCTAAATAAGTGGAATTTCTTTCTTTTTCCCCCAAAACAAAGGGAATTTCTTTCTTTTTTGCCCCAAAATAAGGGGAATTTCTGACTTATTACCCTGAAATAAGTGAAATTTCTGCAATTTTGCCCCAAAATAAGGGATATTTCTGCCTTTTTGCCCCCAAATAAGGGGAATTTCAGCCTTTTTCCTCAAAATAAGGGGAATTTCTGCCTTTTTGCCCCAAAATAACAAAATTTCTTTTTTTTCCATGAAATAAGAGAAATTTCTGCAATTTTGCCCAAAATAAGTGAAATTTCTGCAATTTTGCCCCAGAATAAGGGAAATTTCTGGAATTTTGCCCCAAAATAAGTGGAATTTCTGAGTTTTGCCCCAAAATAAGGAGAATTTCTGTCTTTTTGCCCAAACATATAGGGAATTTCTGCATTTTTGCCCCACAATTAGGAGAATTTTTCCAATTTTGCTCCAAAATACGGGGAATTTCTGCCTTTTTGCACGAAAATTAGAAGAATGCATACCTTTTTGCCTTAAAAAAGGGAAATTTCTTCATTTTTGCTTCAAAATAAGGGGAATTTCTTCTTTTTGCCTCTAAATAAGTGGAATTTCTGTTTTCTTCTCCCAAAACAAAGGGATTTTCTGTCTTTTTTGCGCCAAAATAAGAAAAATTTCTGACTTATTACCCTGAAAAAAGTGAAATTTCTGCAATATTGCCCCAAATTAAGGGAAATTTTTGCCTTTTTGCCAACAAATAAGGGGAATTTCAGCCTTTTTACCTCAAAATAAAGGGAATTTCTGCATTTTAGCCACAAAATATTAGGAATTTCTGCTTTTTTGCCCCAAAATAAAGAAAATTTCTGCCTTTTTTCCCTGAAATAAGTGAAATTTCTGCAATTTTGCCCCAAAATAAGTGGAATTTCTGAGTTTTGCTCCAAAATAAGGACATTTTCTGTCTTTTTGCCCCAACATATAGGGAATTTCTGCCTTTTTGCACCACAATTATGGGAATTTCTGCAATTTTGCTCCAAAATACGGGGAATTTCTGCCTTTTTGCCAAAAAATAAGGGGAATGCATAACTTTTTGCCCTAAAAAAATGAAATTTCTTCATTTTTGCTCCAAACTAAGGGGAATTTCTGCCTTTTTGCTTCTCAATAAGTAGAATTTCTGTCATTTTCCCCCAAAACAAAGAGAATTTCTGTCTTTTTTGCCCCAAAATAAGGGGAATTTCTGATTTATTACATTAAAATAAGTGAAATTTCTGCAATTTTGCCCCAAAATAAGGGAAATTTCTGCCTATTTGCCCTGAAATAAGGGGAATTTCAGCCTTTTTACCTCAAAATAAGGGGAATTTCTGCATTTTTGCCACAAAATATTAGGAATTTCTGACTTTTTGCCCCAAAATAAGGAAAATTTCTGCCTTTTTTTCCTGAAATAAGTGAAATTTCTGCAATTTTGCCTCAAAATAAGTGAAATTTCTGCAATTTTGCCCCAAAGTAAGGGAAATTTTTGAAATTTTGCCCCAAAATAAGTGGAATTTCTAAGTTTTGCCCCAAAATGAGGAAAATTTCTGTCTTTTTGCCCAAACATATAGGGATTTTCTGCCTTTTTAGCCAGATATTGGGGGAATTTCTGCAATTTTGCTCCAAAATACGGGGAATTCTGCCTTTTTGCCATGAAATATGTGAAATTTCTGCAATTTTACACCTAAATAAGGTGAATTTCTGCTTTTTTGCCCCAAAATAATGGGAAATTCTGCCTTTTTGCCCCAAAATAAGAAAAACTTTTGCTTTTTTTCTCAAAAAAAAGTGAAATTTCTGCAATTTTGCCTTAAATAAGAGAAATTTTTGCAATTTTTTTCCATAATAAGGGAGATTTCTGCAATTTTGCCCAAAATAAATGGAATTTCTTCCTTTTTGGCCCAAAACAAAGGAAATTTCAGACTTTTTACCTTAAAATAAGTGAAATTTCTGAAATTTTGACCCAAATGAGGGAAATTTCTGCAATTTTGCCCCAAAATAATGTAAATTCCTGCAATTTTGCCCCAAAATAAAGGAAATTTCTGGAATTTTGCCCAAAAATAAGGGGAATTTCTGATTTTTGCCTCAAAATAAAGGGAATTTCTGCCTTTTGCCCCAAAATTAGGGGAATTTCTGCAATTTTGCTCCAAAATACAGGGAATTTCTGCCTTTTTGCCCGAAAATAATGGGAATGCATAACTTTTTGCCATAAAAAGGGAAATTAATTAATTTTTGCTCTAAAATAAGGGGAATTTCTGCCTTTTTGCCTCTAAATAAGTGGAATTTCTGTCTTTTTCTCTCAAAACAAAGGGAATTTCTGTCTTTTTCGCCTCAAAATAAGGGGAATTTCTGACTTACTACACTGAAATAAGTGAAATTTCTGCAATTTTGCCCCAAAATAAGGGAAATTTCTGCCCTTTTGTTCTGAAATATGTGAAATTTCTGCAATTTTACCCCAAAATAAGGTGAATTTCTGACTTTTTGCCACAAATTAATGGGAATTTCTGCCTTTTTGCCCGAAAATAAGAAAAAGTTTTGCTTTTTTTCTATGAAATAAGTGAAATTTCTGCAATTTTGCCCTAAAATAAAGAAAATTTCTGCAATTTTTCCCAATAATATCGAAAATTTCTGCAATTTTGCCCCAAAATAAGGGGAATTTCTCCCTTTTTGCCCCAAAATAAAGGAAATTTCAGCCTTTTTACCAGAAAATAAGTGAAATTTCTGCAATTTTGCCCCAAATAAGAAAAATTTTTGCAATTTTGCCCCAAAATAAAGGAAATTTCTGGAATTTTGCCCCTATATAAGGGGAATTTCTGATTTTTGCCCCAAAATATAGGGAATTTCTGCCTTTTGCCCCAAAATTAGGGCAATTTCTGTAATTTGCTCCAAAATACGGGGAATTTCTGCCTTTTTGCCTGAAAATAATGGGAATGCATACCTTTTTGCCATAAAAAGGGAAATTTCTTCATTTTTGCTTTAAAATAAGGGGAATTTCTGCCTTTTTGCCTCTAAATAAGTGGAATTTCTTTCTTTTTCCCCCAAAACAAAGGGAATTTCTTTCTTTTTTGCCCCAAAATAAGGGGAATTTCTGACTTATTACCCTGAAATAAGTGAAATTTCTGCAATTTTGCCCCAAAATAAGGGATATTTCTGACTTTTTGCCCCCAAATAAGGGGAATTTCAGCCTTTTTCCTCAAAATAAGGGGAATTTCTGCCTTTTTGCCCCAAAATAACAAAATTTCTTTTTTTTTCCATGAAATAAGAGAAATTTCTGCAATTTTGCCCAAAATAAGTGAAATTTCTGCAATTTTGCTCCAGAATAAGGGAAATTTCTGGAATTTTGCCCCAAAATAAGTGGAATTTCTGAGTTTTGCCCCAAAATAAGGAGAATTTCTGTCTTTTTGCCCAAACATATAGGGAATTTCTGCATTTTTGCCCCACAATTAGGAGAATTTTTCCAATTTTGCTCAAAAATACGGGGAATTTCTGCCTTTTTGCACGAAAATTAGAAGAATGCATACCTTTTTGCCTTAAAAAAGGGAAATTTCTTCATTTTTGCTTCAAAATAAGGGGAATTTCTGCTTTTAGCCTCTAAATAAGTGGAATTTCTGTTTTCTTCTCCCAAAACAAAGGGATTTTCTGTCTTTTTTGCGCCAAAATAAGAAAAATTTCTGACTTATTACCCTGAAAAAAGTGAAATTTCTGCAATTTTGCCACAAAATAAGGGAAATTTTTGCCTTTTTGCCAACAAATTAGGGGAATTTCAGCCTTTTTACCTCAAAATAAAGGGAATTTCTGCATTTTTGCCACAAAATATTAGGAATTTCTGCTTTTTTGCCCCAAAATAAAGAAAATTTCTGCCTTTTTTCCCTGAAATAAGTGAAATTTCTGCAATTTTGCCCCAAAATAAGTGGAATTTCTGAGTTTTGCTCCAAAATAAGGACATTTTCTGTCTTTTTGCCCCAACATATAGGGAATTTCTGCCTTTTTGCACCACAATTATGGGAATTTCTGCAATTTTGCTCCAAAATACGGGGAAATTCTGCATTTTTGCTCAAAAATTAGGGGAATGCATAACTTTTTGCCATAAAAAAAAGAAATTTCTTCATTTTAGCTCCAAACTAAGGGGAATTTCTGCCTTTTTGCTTCTCAATAAGTAGAATTTCTGTCATTTTCCTCCAAAACAAAGAGAATTTCTGTCTTTTTTGCCTCAATATAAGTGGAATTTCTGACGAATTACCCTGAAATAAGTGAAATTTCTGCAATTTTGCCCCAAATTAAGGGAAATTTCTGCCTCTTTTCCCCCAAATAAAGGGAATTTCAGCCTTTTTACCTCAAAATAAGGGAAATTTTTGCCTTTTTTGCCTCAAAATAAGGAAAATTTCTGCCTTTTTTACCCGAAATAAGTAAAATTTCTGCAATTTTGCCCCAAAATAAGTGAAATTTCTGCAATTTTACCCCAAAATAATGTGAATTTCTGCCTTTTTGCCCCAAAATAATGTGAATTTCTGCCATTTTGCCCCAAAATAAGAAAAATTTTTGCTTTTTTTCTTTGAAATAAGTGAAATTTCTGAAATTTTGCCCTAAAATAAGGAAAATTTCTGAAATTTTTCCCAATAATAAGGGAAATTTCTGCAATTTTGCCCCAAAATTAGAGGAATTTCTCCCTTTTCGCCACAAAATAAAGGAAATTTCAGCCTTTTTACCTTAAAATAAGTGAAATTTCTGCAATTTTGCCCTAAAATAAGGAAAATTTCTGAAATTTTTCCCAATAATAAGGGAAATTTCTGCAATTTTGCCCCAAAATTAGAGGAATTTCTCCCTTTTTCCACAAAATAAAGGAAATTTCAGCCTTTTTACCTGAAAATAAGTGAAATTTCTGCAATTTTGCACCAAATAAGAAAAATTTCTGAAATTTTGCCCTAAAATAAGATAAATTCCTGCAATTTTGCCCCAAAACAAAGGAAATTTCTTGAATTTTGCCCCAAAATAAGGGGAATTTATGATTTTTGTCCCAAAATAAAGGGAATTTCTGCCTTTTGCCCCAAATTTAGGAGAATTTCTGCAATTTTGCTTCAAAATACGGGGAATTTCTGCCTTTATGCCCAAAAATAATGGAAATGCATACCTTTTTGCCATAAAAAGGGAAATTTCTTCCTTGTTGCTCCAAAATAAAAGGAATTTCTGCCTTTTTGCCTCTAAATAAGTGGAATTTCTGTCTTTTTCCCCAAAAACAAAGGGAATTTCTATCTTTTTTGCCCCAAATTAAGGGGAATTTCTGACTTATTACCCTGAAATAAGTGAAATTTCTGCAATTTTGCCCCAAAATAAGGGATATTTTTGCCTTTTTGCCCCCAAATAAAAGGAATTTCAGCCTTTTTACCTCAAAATCAGGGGAATTTCTGCCTTTTTGCCCCAAAATAACAAATTTTTTTTCCCCTGAAATAAGTGAAATTTCTGCAATTTTGCCCCAAAATAAGGGATATTTTTGCCTTTTTGCCCCCAAATAAAAGGAATTTCAGCCTTTTTACCTCAAAATCAGGGGAATTTCTGCCTTTTTGCCCCAAAATAACAAATTTTTTTTCCCCTGAAATAAGTGAAATTTCTGCAATTTTGCCCAAAATAAGTGAAATTTCTGCAATTTTGCCCCAGAATAAGGGAAATTTCTGGAATTTTGCTACAAAATAAGTGGAATTTCTGAGTTTTTCCCCAAAATAGGGAGAATTTTTGTCTTTTTGCCCCAACATATAGGGAATTTCTGCATTTTTGCCCCACAATTAGGGGAATTTTTGCAATTTTGCTCCAAAATACGGGGAATTTCCTCCTTTTTGCCCGAAAATAAGAAGAATGCATTCCTTTTTGCCTTAAAAAAGGGAAATTTCTTCATTTTTGCTTCAAAATAAGGGGGAATTTCTGCTTTTTTGCCTCTAAATAAGTGGAATTTCTGTCTTTTTCCCCAAAAACAAAGGGATTTTCTGTCTTTTTTGCCCCAAAACAAGAAGAATTTCTGACTTATTACCCTGAAATAAGTGAAATTTCTGCAATTTTGCCCCAAAATAAGGAAAATTTTTGCCTTTTTGCCCACAAATAAGGGGAATTTCACCCTTTTTACCTCAAAATAAGGGGAATTTCTGCATTTTTGCCACAAAATATTAGGAATTTCTGCTTTTTTGCCCCAAAATAAAGAAAATTTCTGCCTTTTTTCCCTGAAATAAGTGAAATTTCTGCAATTTTGCCCCAAAATAAGTGGAATTTCTGAGTTTTGCTCCAAAATAAGGACATTTTCTGTCTTTTTGCCCCAACATATAGGGAATTTCTGCCTTTTTGCACCACAATTATGGGAATTTCTGCAATTTTGCTCCAAAATACGCTGAAATTCTGCCTTTTTGCTCAAAAATAAGGGGAATGCATAACTTTTTGCCCTAAAAAAATAAAATTTCTTCATTTTTGCTCCAAACTAAGGGGAATTTCTGCCTTTTTGCTTCTCAATAAGTAGAATTTCTGTCATTTTCCCCCAAAACAAAGAGAATTTCTGTCTTTTTTGCCTCAATATAAGTGGAATTTCTGACGAATTACCCTGAAATAAGTGAAATTTCTACAATTTTGCCCCAAATTAAGGGAAATTTCTGCCTCTTTTCCCCTAAATAAAGGGAATTTCAGCCTTTTTACCTCAAAATAAGGGAAATTTTTGCCTTTTTTGCCTCAAAATAAGGAAAATTTCTGCCTTTTTTACCCGAAATAAGTAAAATTTCTGCAATTTTGCCCCAAAATAAGTGAAATTTCTGCAATTTTACCCCAAAATAATGTGAATTTCTGCCTTTTTGCCCCAAAATAATGTGAATTTCTGCCATTTTGCCCCAAAATAAGAAAAATTTTTGCTTTTTTTCTTTGAAATAAGTGAAATTTCTGAAATTTTGCCCTAAAATAAGGAAAATTTCTGAAATTTTTCCCAATAATAAGGGAAATTTCTGCAATTTTGCCCCAAAATTAGAGGAATTTCTCCCTTTTCGCCACAAAATAAAGGAAATTTCAGCCTTTTTACCTTAAAATAAGTGAAATTTCTGCAATTTTGCCCTAAAATAAGGAAAATTTCTGAAATTTTTCCCAATAATAAGGGAAATTTCTGCAATTTTGCCCCAAAATTAGAGGAATTTCTCCCTTTTTCCACAAAATAAAGGAAATTTCAGCCTTTTTACCTGAAAATAAGTGAAATTTCTGCAATTTTGCACCAAATAAGAAAAATTTCTGAAATTTTGCCCTAAAATAAGATAAATTCCTGCAATTTTGCCCCAAAACAAAGGAAATTTCTTGAATTTTGCCCCAAAATAAGGGGAATTTATGATTTTTGTCCCAAAATAAAGGGAATTTCTGCCTTTTGCCCCAAATTTAGGAGAATTTCTGCAATTTTGCTTCAAAATACGGGGAATTTCTGCCTTTATGCCCAAAAATAATGGAAATGCATACCTTTTTGCCATAAAAAGGGAAATTTCTTCCTTGTTGCTCCAAAATAAAAGGAATTTCTGCCTTTTTGCCTCTAAATAAGTGGAATTTCTGTCTTTTTCCCCAAAAACAAAGGGAATTTCTATCTTTTTTGCCCCAAATTAAGGGGAATTTCTGACTTATTACCCTGAAATAAGTGAAATTTCTGCAATTTTGCCCCAAAATAAGGGATATTTTTGCCTTTTTGCCCCCAAATAAAAGGAATTTCAGCCTTTTTACCTCAAAATCAGGGGAATTTCTGCCTTTTTGCCCCAAAATAACAAATTTTTTTTCCCCTGAAATAAGTGAAATTTCTGCAATTTTGCCCAAAATAAGTGAAATTTCTGCAATTTTGCCCCAGAATAAGGGAAATTTCTGGAATTTTGCTACAAAATAAGTGGAATTTCTGAGTTTTTCCCCAAAATAGGAAGAATTTTTGTCTTTTTGCCCCAACATATAGGGAATTTCTGCATTTTTGCCCCACAATTAGGGGAATTTTTGCAATTTTGCTCCAAAATACGGGGAATTTCCTCCTTTTTGCCCGAAAATAAGAAGAATGCATTCCTTTTTGCCTTAAAAAAGGGAAATTTCTTCATTTTTGCTTCAAAATAAGGGAGAATTTCTGCTTTTTTGCCTCTAAATAAGTGGAATTTCTGTCTTTTTCCCCAAAAACAAAGGGATTTTCTGTCTTTTTTGCCCCAAAACAAGAAGAATTTCTGACTTATTACCCTGATATAAGTGAAATTTCTGCAATTTTGCCCCAAAATAAGGAAAATTTTTGCCTTTTTGCCCACAAATAAGGGGAATTTCACCCTTTTTACCTCAAAATAAGGGGAATTTCTGCATTTTTGCCACAAAATATTAGGAATTTCTGCTTTTTTGCCCCAAAATAAAGAAAATTTCTGCCTTTTTTCCCTGAAATAAGTGAAATTTCTGCAATTTTGCCCCAAAATAAGTGGAATTTCTGAGTTTTGCTCCAAAATAAGGACATTTTCTGTCTTTTTGCCCCAACATATAGGGAATTTCTGCCTTTTTGCCCCACAATTATGGGAATTTCTGCAATTTTGCTCCAAAATACGCTGAAATTCTGCCTTTTTGCTCAAAAATAAGGGGAATGCATAACTTTTTGCCCTAAAAAAATAAAATTTCTTCATTTTTGCTCCAAACTAAGGGGAATTTCTGCCTTTTTGCTTCTCAATAAGTAGAATTTCTGTCATTTTCCCCCAAAAGAAAGAGAATTTCTGTCTTTTTTGCCTCAATATAAGTGGAATTTCTGACGAATTACCCTGAAATAAGTGAAATTTCTGCAATTTTGCCCCAAATTAAGGGAAATTTCTGCCTCTTTTCCCCCAAATAAAGGGAATTTCAGCCTTTTTACCTCAAAATAAGGGAAATTTTTGCCTTTTTTGCCTCAAAATAAGGAAAATTTCTGCCTTTTTTACCCGAAATAAGTAAAATTTCTGCAATTTTGCCCCAAAATAAGTGAAATTTCTGCAATTTTACCCCAAAATAATGTGAATTTCTGCCTTTTTGCCCCAAAATAATGTGAATTTCTGCCATTTTGCCCCAAAATAAGAAAAATTTTTGCTTTTTTTCTTTGAAATAAGTGAAATTTCTGAAATTTTGCCCTAAAATAAGGAAAATTTCTGAAATTTTTCCCAATAATAAGGGAAATTTCTGCAATTTTGCCCCAAAATTAGAGGAATTTCTCCCTTTTCGCCACAAAATAAAGGAAATTTCAGCCTTTTTACCTTAAAATAAGTGAAATTTCTGCAATTTTGCCCTAAAATAAGGAAAATTTCTGAAATTTTTCCCAATAATAAGGGAAATTTCTGCAATTTTGCCCCAAAATTAGAGGAATTTCTCCCTTTTTCCACAAAATAAAGGAAATTTCAGCCTTTTTACCTGAAAATAAGTGAAATTTCTGCAATTTTGCACCAAATAAGAAAAATTTCTGAAATTTTGCCCTAAAATAAGATAAATTCCTGCAATTTTGCCCCAAAACAAAGGAAATTTCTTGAATTTTGCCCCAAAATAAGGGGAATTTATGATTTTTGTCCCAAAATAAAGGGAATTTCTGCCTTTTGCCCCAAATTTAGGAGAATTTCTGCAATTTTGCTTCAAAATACGGGGAATTTCTGCCTTTATGCCCAAAAATAATGGAAATGCATACCTTTTTGCCATAAAAAGGGAAATTTCTTCCTTGTTGCTCCAAAATAAAAGGAATTTCTGCCTTTTTGCCTCTAAATAAGTGGAATTTCTGTCTTTTTCCCCAAAAACAAAGGGAATTTCTATCTTTTTTGCCCCAAATTAAGGGGAATTTCTGACTTATTACCCTGAAATAAGTGAAATTTCTGCAATTTTGCCCCAAAATAAGGGATATTTTTGCCTTTTTGCCCCCAAATAAAAGGAATTTCAGCCTTTTTACCTCAAAATCAGGGGAATTTCTGCCTTTTTGCCCCAAAATAACAAATTTTTTTTCCCCTGAAATAAGTGAAATTTCTGCAATTTTGCCCAAAATAAGTGAAATTTCTGCAATTTTGCCCCAGAATAAGGGAAATTTCTGGAATTTTGCTACAAAATAAGTGGAATTTCTGAGTTTTTCCCCAAAATAGGGAGAATTTTTGTCTTTTTGCCCCAACATATAGGGAATTTCTGCATTTTTGCCCCACAATTAGGGGAATTTTTGCAATTTTGCTCCAAAATACGGGGAATTTCCTCCTTTTTGCCCGAAAATAAGAAGAATGCATTCCTTTTTGCCTTAAAAAAGGGAAATTTCTTCATTTTTGCTTCAAAATAAGGGAGAATTTCTGCTTTTTTGCCTCTAAATAAGTGGAATTTCTGTCTTTTTCCCCAAAAACAAAGGGATTTTCTGTCTTTTTTGCCCCAAAACAAGAAGAATTTCTGACTTATTACCCTGAAATAAGTGAAATTTCTGCAATTTTGCCCCAAAATAAGGAAAATTTTTGCCTTTTTGCCCACAAATAAGGGGAATTTCACCCTTTTTACCTCAAAATAAGGGGAATTTCTGCATTTTTGCCACAAAATATTAGGAATTTCTGCTTTTTTGCCCCAAAATAAAGAAAATTTCTGCCTTTTTTCCCTGAAATAAGTGAAATTTCTGCAATTTTGCCCCAAAATAAGTGGAATTTCTGAGTTTTGCTCCAAAATAAGGACATTTTCTGTCTTTTTGCCCCAACATATAGGGAATTTCTGCCTTTTTGCACCACAATTATCGGAATTTCTGCAATTTTGCTCCAAAATACGCTGAAATTCTGCCTTTTTGCTCAAAAATAAGGGGAATGCATAACTTTTTGCCCTAAAAAAATAAAATTTCTTCATTTTTGCTCCAAACTAAGGGGAATTTCTGCCTTTTTGCTTCTCAATAAGTAGAATTTCTGTCATTTTCCCCCAAAACAAAGAGAATTTCTGTCTTTTTTGCCTCAATATAAGTGGAATTTCTGACGAATTACCCTGAAATAAGTGAAATTTCTGCAATTTTGCCCCAAATTAAGGGAAATTTCTGCCTCTTTTCCCCCAAATAAAGGGAATTTAAGCCTTTTTACCTCAAAATAAGGGAAATTTTTGCCTTTTTTGCCTCAAAATAAGGAAAATTTCTGCCTTTTTTACCCGAAATAAGTAAAATTTCTGCAATTTTGCCCCAAAATAAGTGAAATTTCTGCAATTTTACCCCAAAATAATGTGAATTTCTGCCTTTTTGCCCCAAAATAATGTGAATTTCTGCCATTTTGCCCCAAAATAAGAAAAATTTTTGCTTTTTTTTCTTTGAAATAAGTGAAATTTCTGAAATTTTGCCCTAAAATAAGGAAAATTTCTGAAATTTTTCCCAATAATAAGGGAAATTTCTGCAATTTTGCCCCAAAATTAGAGGAATTTCTCCCTTTTCGCCACAAAATAAAGGAAATTTCAGCCTTTTTACCTTAAAATAAGTGAAATTTCTGCAATTTTGCCCTAAAATAAGGAAAATTTCTGAAATTTTTCCCAATAATAAGGGAAATTTCTGCAATTTTGCCCCAAAATTAGAGGAATTTCTCCCTTTTTCCACAAAATAAAGGAAATTTCAGCCTTTTTACCTGAAAATAAGTGAAATTTCTGCAATTTTGCACCAAATAAGAAAAATTTCTGAAATTTTGCCCTAAAATAAGATAAATTCCTGCAATTTTGCCCCAAAACAAAGGAAATTTCTTGAATTTTGCCCCAAAATAAGGGGAATTTATGATTTTTGTCCCAAAATAAAGGGAATTTCTGCCTTTTGCCCCAAATTTAGGAGAATTTCTGCAATTTTGCTTCAAAATACGGGGAATTTCTGCCTTTATGCCCAAAAATAATGGAAATGCATACCCTTTTGCCATAAAAAGGGAAATTTCTTCCTTGTTGCTCCAAAATAAAAGGAATTTCTGCCTTTTTGCCTCTAAATAAGTGGAATTTCTGTCTTTTTCCCCAAAAACAAAGGGAATTTCTATCTTTTTTGCCCCAAATTAAGGGGAATTTCTGACTTATTACCCTGAAATAAGTGAAATTTCTGCAATTTTGCCCCAAAATAAGGGATATTTTTGCCTTTTTGCCCCCAAATAAAAGGAATTTCAGCCTTTTTACCTCAAAATCAGGGGAATTTCTGCCTTTTTGCCCCAAAATAACAAATTTTTTTTCCCCTGAAATAAGTGAAATTTCTGCAATTTTGCCCAAAATAAGTGAAATTTCTGCAATTTTGCCCCAGAATAAGGGAAATTTCTGGAATTTTGCTACAAAATAAGTGGAATTTCTGAGTTTTTCCCCAAAATAGGGAGAATTTTTGTCTTTTTGCCCCAACATATAGGGAATTTCTGCATTTTTGCCCCACAATTAGGGGAATTTTTGCAATTTTGCTCCAAAATACGGGGAATTTCCTCCTTTTTGCCCGAAAATAAGAAGAATGCATTCCTTTTTGCCTTAAAAAAGGGAAATTTCTTCATTTTTGCTTCAAAATAAGGGGGAATTTTTGCTTTTTTGCCTCTAAATAAGTGGAATTTCTGTCTTTTTCCCCAAAAACAAAGGGATTTTCTGTCTTTTTTGCCCCAAAACAAGAAGAATTTCTGACTTATTACCCTGAAATAAGTGAAATTTCTGCAATTTTGCCCCAAAATAAGGAAAATTTTTGCCTTTTTGCCCACAAATAAGGGGAATTTCACCCTTTTTACCTCAAAATAAGGGGAATTTCTGCATTTTTGCCACAAAATATTAGGAATTTCTGCTTTTTTGCCCCAAAATAAAGAAAATTTCTGCCTTTTTTCCCTGAAATAAGTGAAATTTCTGCAATTTTGCCCCAAAATAAGTGGAATTTCTGAGTTTTGCTCCAAAATAAGGACATTTTCTGTCTTTTTGCCCCAACATATAGGGAATTTCTGCCTTTTTGCACCACAATTATCGGAATTTCTGCAATTTTGCTCCAAAATACGCTGAAATTCTGCCTTTTTGCTCAAAAATAAGGGGAATGCATAACTTTTTGCCCTAAAAAAATAAAATTTCTTCATTTTTGCTCCAAACTAAGGGGAATTTCTGCCTTTTTGCTTCTCAATAAGTAGAATTTCTGTCATTTTCCCCCAAAACAAAGAGAATTTCTGTCTTTTTTGCCTCAATATAAGTGGAATTTCTGACGAATTACCCTGAAATAAGTGAAATTTCTGCAATTTTGCCCCAAATTAAGGGAAATTTCTGCCTCTTTTCCCCCAAATAAAGGGAATTTCAGCCTTTTTACCTCAAAATAAGGGAAATTTTTGCCTTTTTTGCCTCAAAATAAGGAAAATTTCTGCCTTTTTTACCCGAAATAAGTAAAATTTCTGCAATTTTGCCCCAAAATAAGTGAAATTTCTGCAATTTTACCCCAAAATAATGTGAATTTCTGCCTTTTTGCCCCAAAATAATGTGAATTTCTGCCATTTTGCCCCAAAATAAGAAAAATTTTTGCTTTTTTTCTTTGAAATAAGTGAAATTTCTGAAATTTTGCCCTAAAATAAGGAAAATTTCTGAAATTTTTCCCAATAATAAGGGAAATTTCTGCAATTTTGCCCCAAAATTAGAAGAATTTCTCCCTTTTCGCCACAAAATAAAGGAAATTTCAGCCTTTTTACCTTAAAATAAGTGAAATTTCTGCAATTTTGCCCTAAAATAAGGAAAATTTCTGAAATTTTTCCCAATAATAAGGGAAATTTCTGCAATTTTGCCCCAAAATTAGAGGAATTTCTCCCTTTTTCCACAAAATAAAGGAAATTTCAGCCTTTTTACCTGAAAATAAGTGAAATTTCTGCAATTTTGCACCAAATAAGAAAAATTTCCGAAATTTTGCCCTAAAATAAGATAAATTCCTGCAATTTTGCCCCAAAACAAAGGAAATTTCTTGAATTTTGCCCCAAAATAAGGGGAATTTATGATTTTTGTCCCAAAATAAAGGGAATTTCTGCCTTTTGCCCCAAATTTAGGAGAATTTCTGCAATTTTGCTTCAAAATACGGGGAATTTCTGCCTTTATGCCCAAAAATAATGGAAATGCATACCTTTTTGCCATAAAAAGGGAAATTTCTTCCTTGTTGCTCCAAAATAAAAGGAATTTCTGCCTTTTTGCCTCTAAATAAGTGGAATTTCTGTCTTTTTCCCCAAAAACAAAGGGAATTTCTATCTTTTTTGCCCCAAATTAAGGGGAATTTCTGACTTATTACCCTGAAATAAGTGAAATTTCTGCAATTTTGCCCCAAAATAAGGGATATTTTTGCCTTTTTGCCCCCAAATAAAAGGAATTTCAGCCTTTTTACCTCAAAATCAGGGGAATTTCTGCCTTTTTGCCCCAAAATAACAAATTTTTTTTCCCCTGAAATAAGTGAAATTTCTGCAATTTTGCCCAAAATAAGTGAAATTTCTGCAATTTTGCCCCAGAATAAGGGAAATTTCTGGAATTTTGCTACAAAATAAGTGGAATTTCTGAGTTTTTCCCCAAAATAGGAAGAATTTTTGTCTTTTTGCCCCAACATATAGGGAATTTCTGCATTTTTGCCCCACAATTAGGGGAATTTTTGCAATTTTGCTCCAAAATACGGGGAATTTCCTCCTTTTTGCCCGAAAATAAGAAGAATGCATTCCTTTTTGCCTTAAAAAAGGGAAATTTCTTCATTTTTGCTTCAAAATAAGGGGGAATTTCTGCTTTTTTGCCTCTAAATAAGTGGAATTTCTGTCTTTTTCCCCAAAAACAAAGGGATTTTCTGTCTTTTTTGCCCCAAAACAAGAAGAATTTCTGACTTATTACCCTGAAATAAGTGAAATTTCTGCAATTTTGCCCCAAAATAAGGAAAATTTTTGCCTTTTTGCCCACAAATAAGGGGAATTTCACCCTTTTTACCTCAAAATAAGGGGAATTTCTGCATTTTTGCCACAAAATATTAGGAATTTCTGCTTTTTTGCCCCAAAATAAAGAAAATTTCTGCCTTTTTTCCCTGAAATAAGTGAAATTTCTGCAATTTTGCCCCAAAATAAATGGAATTTCTGAGTTTTGCTCCAAAATAAGGACATTTTCTGTCTTTTTGCCCCAACATATAGGGAATTTCTGCCTTTTTGCACCACAATTATGGGAATTTCTGCAATTTTGCTCCAAAATACGCTGAAATTCTGCCTTTTTGCTCAAAAATAAGGGGAATGCATAACTTTTTGCCCTAAAAAAATAAAATTTCTTCATTTTTGCTCCAAACTAAGGGGAATTTCTGCCTTTTTGCTTCTCAATAAGTAGAATTTCTGTCATTTTCCCCCAAAACAAAGAGAATTTCTGTCTTTTTTGCCTCAATATAAGTGGAATTTCTGACGAATTACCCTGAAATAAGTGAAATTTCTGCAATTTTGCCCCAAATTAAGGGAAATTTTTGCCTTTTTTCCCCCAAATAAAGGGAATTTCAGCCTTTTTACCTCAAAATAAGGGAAATTTTTGCCTTTTTTGCCTCAAAATAAGGAAAATTTCTGCCTTTTTTACCCGAAATAAGTAAAATTTCTGCAATTTTGCCCCAAAATAAGTGAAATTTCTGCAATTTTACCCCAAAATATTGTGAATTTCTGCCTTTTTGCCCCAAAATAATGTGAATTTCTGCCATTTTGCCCCAAAATAAGAAAAATTTTTGCTTTTTTTCTCTGACATAAGTGAAATTTCTGCAATTTTGCCCTAAAATAAGGAAAATTTCTGAAATTTTTCCCAATAATGAGGGAAATTTCTGCAATTTTGCCCCAAAAATAGAGGAATTTCTCCCTTTTCGCCACAAAATAAAGGAAATTTCAGCCTTTTTACCTTAAAATAAGTGAAATTTCTGCAATTTTGCCCTAAAATAAGGAAAATTTCTGAAATTTTTTCCAATAATAAGGGAAATTTCTGCAATTTTGCCCCAAAATTAGAGGAATTTCTCCCTTTTTCCACAAAATAAAGGAAATTTCAGCCTTTTTACCTGAAAATAAGTGAAATTTCTGCAATTTTGCACCAAATAAGAAAAATTTCCGAAATTTTGCCCTAAAATAAGATAAATTCCTGCAATTTTGCCCCAAAACAAAGGAAATTTCTTGAATTTTGCCCCAAAATAAGGGGAATTTATGATTTTTGTCCCAAAATAAAGGGAATTTCTGCCTTTTGCCCCAAATTTAGGAGAATTTCTGCAATTTTGCTTCAAAATACGGGGAATTTCTGCCTTTATGCCCAAAAATAATGGAAATGCATACCTTTTTGCCATAAAAAGGGAAATTTCTTCCTTGTTGCTCCAAAATAAAAGGAATTTCTGCCTTTTTGCCTCTAAATAAGTGGAATTTCTGTCTTTTTCCCCAAAAACAAAGGGAATTTCTATCTTTTTTGCCCCAAATTAAGGGGAATTTCTGACTTATTACCCTGAAATAAGTGAAATTTCTGCAATTTTGCCCCAAAATAAGGGATATTTTTGCCTTTTTGCCCCCAAATAAAAGGAATTTCAGCCTTTTTACCTCAAAATCAGGGGAATTTCTGCCTTTTTGCCCCAAAATAACAAATTTTTTTCCCCTGAAATAAGTGAAATTTCTGCAATTTTGCCCAAAATAAGTGAAATTTCTGCAATTTTGCCCCAGAATAAGGGAAATTTCTGGAATTTTGCTACAAAATAAGTGGAATTTCTGAGTTTTTCCCCAAAATAGGGAGAATTTTTGTCTTTTTGCCCCAACATATAGGGAATTTCTGCATTTTTGCCCCACAATTAGGGGAATTTTTGCAATTTTGCTCCAAAATACGGGGAATTTCCTCCTTTTTGCCCGAAAATAAGAAGAATGCATTCCTTTTTGCCTTAAAAAAGGGAAATTTCTTCATTTTTGCTTCAAAATAAGGGGGAATTTTTGCTTTTTTGCCTCTAAATAAGTGGAATTTCTGTCTTTTTCCCCAAAAACAAAGGGATTTTCTGTCTTTTTTGCCCCAAAACAAGAAGAATTTCTGACTTATTACCCTGAAATAAGTGAAATTTCTGCAATTTTGCCCCAAAATAAGGAAAATTTTTGCCTTTTTGCCCACAAATAAGGGGAATTTCACCCTTTTTACCTCAAAATAAGGGGAATTTCTGCATTTTTGCCACAAAATATTAGGAATTTCTGCTTTTTTTGCCCCAAAATAAAGAAAATTTCTGCCTTTTTTCCCTGAAATAAGTGAAATTTCTGCAATTTTGCCCCAAAATAAGTGGAATTTCTGAGTTTTGCTCCAAAATAAGGACATTTTCTGTCTTTTTGCCCCAACATATAGGGAATTTCTGCCTTTTTGCACCACAATTATGGGAATTTCTGCAATTTTGCTCCAAAATACGCTGAAATTCTGCCTTTTTGCTCAAAAATAAGGGGAATGCATAACTTTTTGCCCTAAAAAAATAAAATTTCTTCATTTTTGCTCCAAACTAAGGGGAATTTCTGCCTTTTTGCTTCTCAATAAGTAGAATTTCTGTCATTTTCCCCCAAAACAAAGAGAATTTCTGTCTTTTTTGCCTCAATATAAGAGGAATTTCTGACGAATTACCCTGAAATAAGTGAAATTTCTGCAATTTTGCCCCAAATTAAGGGAAATTTCTGCCTCTTTTCCCCCAAATAAAGGGAATTTCAGCCTTTTTACCTCAAAATAAGGGAAATTTTTGCCTTTTTTGCCTCAAAATAAGGAAAATTTCTGCCTTTTTTACCCGAAATAAGTAAGATTTCTGCAATTTTGCCCCAAAATAAGTGAAATTTCTGCAATTTTACCCCAAAATATTGTGAATTTCTGCCTTTTTGCCCCAAAATAATGTGAATTTCTGCCATTTTGCCCCAAAATAAGAAAAATTTTTGCTTTTTTTCTCTGACATAAGTGAAATTTCTGCAATTTTGCCCTAAAATAAGGAAAATTTCTGAAATTTTTCCCAATAATAAGGGAAATTTCTGCAATTTTGCCCCAAAATTAGAGGAATTTCTCCCTTTTCGCCACAAAATAAAGGAAATTTCAGCCTTTTTACCTTAAAATAAGTGAAATTTCTGCAATTTTGCCCTAAAATAAGGAAAATTTCTGAAATTTTTCCCAATAATAAGGGAAATTTCTGCAATTTTGCCCAAAAATTAGAGGAATTTCTCCCTTTTTCCACAAAATAAAGGAAATTTCAGCCTTTTTACCTGAAAATAAGTGAAATTTCTGCAATTTTGCACCAAATAAGAAAAATTTCCGAAATTTTGCCCTAAAATAAGATAAATTCCTGCAATTTTGCCCCAAAACAAAGGAAATTTCTTGAATTTTGCCCCAAAATAAGGGGAATTTATGATTTTTGTCCCAAAATAAAGGGAATTTCTGCCTTTTGCCCCAAATTTAGGAGAATTTCTGCAATTTTGCTTCAAAATACGGGGAATTTCTGCCTTTATGCCCAAAAATAATGGAAATGCATACCTTTTTGCCATAAAAAGGGAAATTTCTTCCTTGTTGCTCCAAAATAAAAGGAATTTCTGCCTTTTTGCCTCTAAATAAGTGGAATTTCTGTCTTTTTTCCCAAAAACAAAGGGAATTTCTATCTTTTTGCCTTAAATTAAGGGGAATTTCTGACTTATTACCCTGAAATAAGTGAAATTTCTGCAATTTTGCCCCAAAATAAGGGAAATTTCTGAAATTTTGCCCCAATGTAAAGGAAATTTCTGCAATTTTGCCTCAAAATAAGGGAAATTTCTGACTTTTTGTTCCCAAAAAAAGGAGATTTTCTGTCTTTTTTCCCTAAAATAAGGAGAATTTTTGCCTTTTTGCCCAAAAATTATGAGAATTTCTGCAATTTTGCTTCAAAATATGGGGAATTTCTGCTTTTATCTCGAAAGTAAGGGAATGCATACCTTTTTGCCATAAAAAGGTGAATTTCTTCATTTTTGCTCCAAAATAAGGGGAATTTCAGCCTTTTTTCCTCTAAATAAGTGGAATTTCTGTCTTTTTCCCCCAAAACAAAGTGAATTTCTGTCTTTTTTGCCCGAAATAATGAAAATCTCTGCCTGTTTGCCCCAAAATAAGAAAAAATTTTGCTTTTTTTCTCTGAAATAAGTGAAATTTCTGCAATTTTGCCTTAAATTAGGGAAATTTCTGCAATATTTCCCCATAATAAGGGAAATTTCTGCAATTTTGCTCCAAAATAAGGGGAATTTCTCCCTTTTTGCCACAAAACAAAGGAAATTTCAGCCTTTTTACCTGAAAATAACTGAAATTTCTGCAATTTTGCCTCAAAATAAGGTAAATTCATGAAATTTTGCCCCAAAATAAAGGAAATTTCTTGAATTTTGCACCAAAAGAAGGGGAATTTCTGATTTTTGCCCCAAAATAAAGGGAATTTCTAACTTTTGCCCCAAAATTATGGAATTTCTGCCTTTTTGCCCGAAAATTATGAGAATTTCTGCAATTTTGCTTCAAAATACGGAGAATTTCTGCTTTTTATCCCGAATGTAAAAGGAATGTATACCGTTTACCACAAAAAAGGGAAATTTCTTCATTTTTGCCCCAAAATAATAGGAATTTCTGCATTTTTACCTCAAAGTAAATGAAATTATTGCCTTTTTACCAAACAATAAATGGAATTTCTGTCTTTTTGCCCCAAAATAAAAGGAATTTTTGAATTATGCCCTGAAATAAGTGAAATTTCTGCAATTTTGACCCAAAATAAGGGAAATTTCTGGAATTTTGCCCCAAAATAAATGGAATTTCTGAGTTTTGCCCCAAAATAAAGAGAATTTCTGTCTTTTCTGCCCAACATATAGGGAATTTCTGCCTTTTTGCCCCAAAATTAGGGGAATTTCTGCAATTTTGCTCCAAAATACAGGGAATTTCTGCCTTTTTGCCTGAAAATAATGGGAATGCAAACCTTTTTGCTATAAAAAGAGTAATTTCTTCATTGTTGCTCCAAAATAAAGGGAATTTCTGCCTGTTTGCCTCTAAATAAGTGGAATTTCTGTCTTTTTCCCCCAAAACAAAAAGAATTTCTGTCTTTTTTGCCCAAAAATAAGGGAAATTTCTGACTTATTACCCTGAAGTAAGTGAAATTTCTGCAATTTTGCCCAAAAATAAGGGAAATTTCTGCAATTTTGCCCCAATGTAAAGGAAATTTCTGCAATTTTGCGCCAAAATAAGGGAAATTTCTGACTGTTTGCTCCCGAAAAAAGGAGATTTTCTGTCTTTTTGCCCCAAAATAAGGAGAATTTCTGCCTTTTTGCCTGAAAATTAGAGAATTTCTGCAATTTTGCTTCTAAATACAGTGAATTTCTGCTTTTTATCCCAAAAATAACAGGAATGCATACCTTTTTGCCATAAAAAGGTAAATTTCTTCATTTTTGCTCCAAAATAAGGGGAATTTCTGCATTTTTGCCTCTAAATAAGTGGAATTTCTGTCTTTTTCCCCCAAAACAAAGGGAATTTCTGTCTTTTTTGCCCCAAAATAAGGGGAATTTCTGAATTATTACCCTGAAATACATGAAATTTCTCCAATTTTGCCCCAAAATAAGGGAAATTTCTGCCTCTTTGCCCCCAAATAAGGGGAATTTCAGCCTTTTTACCTCAATATAAGGGGAATTTCTGCATTTTTGCCACAAAATATTAGGAATTTCTGACTTTTCGCCCCAAAATAAAGAAAATTTCTGCCTTTTTTCCCTGAAATAAGTAAAATTTCGGCAATTTTGCCCCAAAATAAGTGAAATTTCTGCAATTTTGCCCCAAAATAAGGGAAATTTCTGGAATTTTGCCCCAAAATAAGTGGAATTTCTAAGTTTTGCCACAAAATAAAGAGAATTTCTGTCTTTTTGCCTCAACATAGAGGGAATTTCTGTCTTTTTGCCCCACAACTATAGGAATTTCTGCAATTTTGCTCCAAAATACAGAAAATTTCTTCCTTTTTGCCCTGAAATATGTGAAATTTCTGCAATTTTACCCCTAAATAAGGTGAATTTCTGCCTTTTTGCCTGAAAATAATGGGAATGCAAACTTTTTTACCATAAAAAGGGTAATTTCTTCATTTTTGCTCCAAAATAAAGGGAATTTCTGCCTGTTTGCCTCTAAATAAGTGGAATTTCTGTCTTTTTCCCCCAAAACAAAGAGAATTTCTGTCTTTGTTGCCCCAAAATAGGGAAATTTCTGACTTATTACCCTGAAGTAAGTGAAATTTCTGCAATTTTGCCCCAAAATAAGGGAAATTTCCTCAATTTTGCCCCAATGTAAAGGAAATTTCTGCACTTTTGCCCCAAAATAAGGGAAATTTCTGAATTTTGCTCCCGAAAAATGGAGATTTTCTGTCTTCTTGCCCCAAAATAAGGAGAATTTCTGCCTTTTTGCCCGAAAATTATGAGAATTTCTGCAATTTTGCTTCAAAATACGGGGAATTTCTGCTTTTTATCCCGAAAGTAAGGGGAATGCATACCTTTTTGCCATAAAAAGGTAAATTTCTTCATTTTTGCTCCAAAATAAATGAAAATATCTGCCTATTTGCCTCTAAATAAGTGGAATTTCTGTCTTTTCCTCCAAAACGAAGGGAATTTCTGTCTTTTTTGACCCAAAATAAGGGGAATTTCAGACTTAATACCCTGAAATAAATGAAATGTCTGTAATTTTGCCCCAAAATAAGGGAAATTTCTGACTCTTTGCCCTCAAATAAGGGGAATTTCAGCTTTTTTACCTCAAAATAAGGGGAATTCCTGCCTTTTTTGCCCAAAATTAAGGAAAATTTCTACCTTTTTCCCCGGAAATAAGTAAAATTTCTGCTATATTGCCCCAAAATAAGTGAAATTTCTGCAATGTTGCCCAAGAATAAGGGAAATTTCTGCAATTTTGCCCCAAAATAAGTGGAATTTCTGAGTTTTGCCCCAAAATAAGGAGAATTTCTGTATTTTTGCCCTAACATACAGGGAATTTCTGCCTTTTTGCCCCACAATTAGGGGAATTTCTGCAATTCTGCTCCAAAATACAGGGAATTTCTTCCCTTTCCCAAAAATAAAGGGAATGCATAACTTTTTGCCGTAAAAAAGGGAAATTTCTTCATTTTTGCTCCAAAATAAGGGGAATTTCTGCCTTTTTGCCTCTAAATAAGTGGAATTTCTGTCTTTTTCCCTCAAAACAAAGGGAATTTCTGTCTTTTTCGCCTCAAAATAAGGGGAATTTCTGACTTACTACACTGAAATAAGTGAAATTTCTGAAATTTTGCCCCAAAATAAGGGAAATTTCTGCCTTTTTGTTCTGAAATATGTGAAATTTCTGCAATTTTACCCCAAAATAAGGTGAATTTCTTCCTTTTTGCCACAAATTAATGGGAATTTCTGCCTTTTTGCCTCAAAATAAAAAAAAAATTGCTTTTTTTCTATGAAATAAGTGAAATTTCTGCAATTTTGCCCTAAAATAAGAAAAATTTCTGCAATTTTTCCCAATATTAACAAAAATTTCTGCATTTTTGCTCCAAAATAAGGGGAATTTTTCCCTTTTTGCCCCAAAATAAAGGAAATTTCAGCCTTTTTACCTGAAAATAAGTGAAATTTCTGCAATTTTGCCCCAAAATAAGGGAAATTTCTGCCTTTTTGCCCTGAAATAAGGGGAATTTCAGCCTTTATACCTCAAAATAAGGGGAATTTCTGCATTTTTGCCACAAAATATTAGGAATTTCTGACTTTTTGCCACAAAATAAAGAAAATTTCTGCCTTTTTTCCCTGAAATAAGTGAAATTTCTGCAATTTTGCCCCAAAATAATGGAAATTTCTGGAATTTTGCCCCAAAATAAGTGGAATTTCTAAGTTTTGCCCTAAAATAAGGAGAATTTCTGTCTTTTTGCCCCAACATATAGGGATTTTCTGCCTTTTTGCCCCACAATTAGGGGAATTTCTGCAATTTTGCTCCAAAATACGGGGAATTTCTGCCTTTTTGCCCTGAAATATTTGAAATTTCTGCAATTTTACCCCTAAATAAGGTGAATTTCTGATTTTTTGCCCCAAAATAATGGGAATTTCTGTCTTTTTGCCCTAAAATTAGAAAATTTTTTCTTTTTTTCTCTAAAATAAGTGAAATTTCTGCAATTTTTCCCCAAAATAAGGGGAATTTCTTCGTTTTTGCCCCAAAACTAAGGAAATTTCAGCCTTTTTACCTGAAAATAAGTGAAATTTCTGAAATTTTGCCCCAAATAAAAGAAATTTCTGCAATTTTGCCCTAAAATAAGGTAAATTCCTGCAATTTTGCCCCAAAATAAAGGAAATTTCAGGAATTTTGCCCCAAAACAAGGGGAATTTCTGATTTTTGCCCCAAAATAAAGGGAATTTCTGCCTTTTGCCCCAAAATTAGGGGAATTTTGCAATTTTGCTCCAAAATACAGGGAATTTCTGCCTTTTTGCCTGAAAATAATGAGAATGCATACCTTTTTGCTATAAAAAGGGTAATTTCTTCATTTTTGCTCAAAAATAAAGGGAATTTCTGCCTGTTTGCCTCTAAATAAGTGGAATTTCTGTCTTTTTCCCCCAAAACAAAGATAATTTCTGTCTTTTTTGCCCCAAAATAAGGGAAATTTCTGACTTATTACCCTGAAGTAAGTGAAATTTCTGCAATTTTGCCCCAAAATAAGAGAAATTTCTGCAATTTTGCCCCAATGTAAAGGAAATTTCTGCAATTTTGCCTTAAAATAAGGGAAATTTCTGACTGTTTGCTACCGAAAAAAGGAGATTTTCTGTCTTTTTGCCCAAAATAAGAAGAATTTCTGCCTTTTTGCCTGAAAATTAGAGAATTTCTGCAATTTTGCTTCTAAATACAGGGAATTTCTGCTTTTTATCCCAAAAATAACAGGAATGCATAACTTTTTGCCATAAAAAGATAAATTTCTTCATTTTTGCTCCAAAATAATGGAAATTTCTGCCTTTTTGCCTCTAAATAAGTGGAATTTCTGTCTTTTTCCCCCAAAACAAAGGGAATTCCTGTCTTGTTTGCCCCAAAATAAGGGGAATTTCTGAATTATTACCAGGAAATACGTGATATTTCTCCAATTTTGCCCCAAAATAAGGGAAATTTCTGCCTCTTTGCCCCCAAATAAGGGGAATTTCAGCCTTTTTACCTGAATATAAGGGGAATTTCTGCATTTTTGCCACAAAATATTAGGAATTTCTGACTTTTTGCCCCAAAATAAGGAAAATTTCTGCCTTTTTCCCCTGAAATAAGTGAAATTTCGGCAATTTTGCCCCAAAATAAGTGAAATTTCTGCAATTTTTCCCCTACATAAGGTGAATTTCTGCCTTTTTGCCTGAAAATAATGGGAATGCATACCTTTTTACCATAAAAAGGGTAATTTCTTCATTTTTGCTCCAAAATAAAGGGAATTTCTGCCTCTTTGCCTCTAAATAAGTGGAATTTCTGTCTTTTTCCCCAAAAACAAAGAGAATTTCTGTCTTTGTTGCCCCAAAATAAGGGAAATTTCTGACTTATGACCCTGAAGTAAGTGAAATTTCTGCAATTTTGCCCCAAAATAAGGGAAATTTCTGCAATTTTGCCCCAATGTAAAGGAAATTTCTGAAATTTTGCGCCAAAATAAGGGATATTTCTGACTGTTTGCTCCCGTAAAAAGGAGATTTTCTTTCTTTTTGCCCTAAAATAAGGAGAATTTCTGCCTTTTTGCCTGAAAATTAGAGAATTTCGGCAATTTTGCTTCTAAATATGGGGAATTTCTGCTTTTTATCCCAAAAATAACAGGTATGCATACCTTTTTGCCATAAAAAGGTAAATTTCTTCATTTTTGCTCCAAAATAAGAGGAATTTCTGCCTTTTTGCCTCTAAATAAGTGGAATTTCTGTCTTTTTCCCCCAAAACAAAGGGAATTTCTGTCTTTTTTTCCCCAAAATAAGGGGAATTTCTGAATTATTACCCTGAAATATGTGAAATTTCTCCAATTTTGCCCCAAAATAAGGGAAATTTCTGCTTCTTTGCCCCCAAATAAGGGGAATTTCAGCCCTTTTACCTCAATATAAGGGGAATTTCTGCATTTTTGCCACAAAATATTAGGAATTTCTGACTTTTTGCTCCAAAATAAGGAAAATTTCTGCCTTTTTCCCCTGAAATAAGTGAAATTTCGGCAATTTTGCCGCAAAATAAGTGAAATTTCTGCAATTTTGCCCCAAAATAAGGGAAATTTCTGGAATTTTGCCCCAAAATAAGTGGAATTTCTAAGTTTTGCCACAAAATAAAGAGAATTTCTGTCTTTTTGCCCCAACATATAGTGAATTTCTGTCTTTTTGCCCCACAACTAGGGGAATTTCTGCAATTTTGCTCCAAAATACAGAAAATTTCTTCCTTTTTGCCCTGAAATATGTGAAATTTCTGCAATTTTACCCCTAAATAAGGTGAATTTCTGCCTTTTGCCTGAAAATAATGGGAATGCATACCTTTTTGCCATATAAAGGATAATTTCTTCATTTTTGCTCCAAAATAAAGGGAATTTCTGCCTGTTTGCCTCTAAATAAGTGGAATTTCTGTCTTTTTCCCTCAAAACAAAGAGAATTTCTGTCTTTTTTGCCCCAAAATAAGGGAAATTTTTGACTTACTACCCTGAAGTAAGTGAAATTTCTGCAATTTTGCCCCAAAATAAGGGAAATTTCTGCAATTTTGCCCCAATGTAAAGGAAATTTCTGCAATTTTGCGCCAAAATAAGGGAAATTTCTTACTGTTTGCTCCCGAAAAAAGGAGATTATCTGTCTTTTTGCCCTAAAATAAGGAGAATTTCTGCCTTTTTGCCTGAAAATTAGAGAATTTCTGCAATTTTGCTTCTAAATACGGGGAATTTCTGCTTTTTATCCCAAAAATAACAGGAATGCATATTTTTTGCCATATAAAGGTAAATTTCTTCATTTTTGCTCCAAAATAAGGGGAATTTCTGCCTTTTTGCCTCTAAATAAGTGGAATTTCTGTCTTTTTCCCCCAAAACAATGGGAATTTTTTTTTTGCCCCAAAATAAGGGGAATTTCTGAATTATTACCCTGAAATACGTGAAATTTCTCCAATTTTGCCCCAAAATAAGGGAAATTTCTGCCTCTTTGCCCCCAAATAAGGGGAATTTCAGCCTTTTTACCTCAATATAAGGGGAATTTCTGCATTTTTGCCACAAAATATTAGGAATTTCTGACTTTTTGCCCCAAAATAAGGAAAATTTCTGCCTTTTTCCTCTGAAATAAGTGAAATTTCAGCAATTTTGCCCCAAAATAAGTGAAATTTCTGCAATTTTGCCCCATAATAAGGGAAATTTCTGGAATTTTGCCCCAAAATAAGTGGAATTTCTAAGTTTTGCCACAAAATAAAGATAATTTCTGTCTTTTTGCCCCAACATATAGGGAATTTCTGTCTTCTTGCCCCACAAATAGGGGAATTTCTGCAATTTTGCTCCAAAATACAGAAAATTTCTTCCTTTTTGCCGTGAAATATGTGAAATTTCTGCAATTTTTCCCCTACATAAGGTGAATTTATGCCTTTTTGCCTGAAAATAATGGGAATGCATACCTTTTTGCCATAAAAAGGGTAATTTCTTCATTTTTGCTCCAAAATAAAGGGAATTTCTGCCTGTTTGTCTCTAAATAAGTGGAATTTCTGTCTTTTTCCAACAAAACAAAGAGAATTTCTGTCTTTGTTGCCCCAAAATAAGGGAAATTTCTGACTTATTACCCTGAAGTAAGTGAAATTTCTGCAATTTTGCCCCAAAATAAGGGAAATTTCTGCAATTTTGCCCCAATGTAAAGGAAATTTCTGAAATTTTGCGCCAAAATAAGGGAAATTTCTGACTGTTTGCTCCGGTAAAAAGGAGATTTTCTGTCTTTTTGCCCCAAAATAAGGAGAATTTCTGCCTTTTTGCCTGAAAATTAGAGAATTTCTGCAATTTTGCTACTAAATACGGGGAATTTCTGCTTTTTATCCTAAAAATAACAGGAATGCATACCTTTTTGCCATAAAAATGTATATTTCTTCATTTTTGCTCCAAAATAAGAGGAATTTCTGCCTTTTTGCCTCTAAATAAGTGGAATTTCTGTCTTTTTCCCCCAAAACAAAGGGAATTTCTGTCTTTTTTTCCCCAAAATAAGGGGAATTTCTGAATTATTACCCTGAAATATGTGAAATTTCTCCAATTTTGCCCCAAAATAAGGGAAATTTCTGCTTCTTTGCCCCCAAATGAGGGGAATTTCAGCCTTTTTACCTCAATATAAGGGGAATTTCTGCATTTTTGCCACAAAATATTAGGAATTTCTGACTTTTTGCTCCAAAATAAGGAAAATTTCTGCCTTTTTCCCCTGAAATAAGTGAAATTTCTGCAATTTTGCCCCAAAATAAGGGAAATTTCTGGAATTTTGCCCCAAATTAAGTGGAATTTCTAAGTTTTGCCACAAAATAAAGAGAATTTCTGTCTTTTTGCCCAAACATATAGTGAATTTCTGTCTTTTTGCCCCACAACTAGGGGAATTTCTGCAATTTTGCTCCAAAATACAGAAAATTTCTTCCTTTTTGCCCTGAAATATGTGAAATTTCTGCAATTTTACCCCAAATAAGGTGAATTTCTGCCTTTTTTCCTGAAAATAATGGGAATGCATACCTTTTTGCCATAAAAAGGGTAATTTCTTCATTTTTGCTCCAAAATAAAGGGAATTCCTGCCTGTTTGCCTCTAAATAAGTGGAATTTCTGTCTTTTCCCCTCAAAACAAAGAGAATTTCTGTCTTTTTTGCCCCAAAATAAGGGAAATTTTTGACTTATTACCCTGAAGTAAGTGAAATTTCTGCAATTTTGCCCCAAAATAAGGGAAATTTCTGCAATTTTGCCCCAATGTAAAGGACATTTCTGCAATTTTGCGCCAAAATAAGGGAAATTTCTGACTGTTTGCTCCCGAAAAAAGGAGATTTTCTGTCTTTTTGCCACAAAATAAGAAGAATTTCTGCCTTTTTGCCTGAAAAATTAGAGAATTTCTGCAATTTTGCTTCTAAAGACGGGGAATTTCTGCTTTTTATCCCAAAAATAACAGGAATGCATATATTTTTGCCATATAAAGGTAAATTTCTTCATTTTTGCTCCAAAATAAGGGGAATTTCTGCCTTTTTGCCTCTAAATAAGTGGAATTTCTGTCTTTTTCCCCCAAAACAAAGGGAATTTCTGTCTTTTTGCCCCCAAATAAGGGGAATTTCTGAATTATTACCCTGAAATACGTGAAATTTCTCCAATTTTGCCCAAAAATAAGGGAAATTTCTGCCTCTGTGCCTCCAAATAAGGGGAATTTCAGCCTTTTTACCTCAAAATAAGGGGAATTTCTGCATTTTTGCCACAAAATATTAGGAATTTCTGGCTTTTTGCCCCAAAATAAGGAAAATTTCTGCCTTTTTCCCCTGAAATAAGTGAAATTTTGGCAATTTTGCCCCAAAATATGTGAAATTTCTGCAATTTTGCCCCAAAATAAGGGAAATTTCTGGAATTTTGCCCCAAAATAAGTGGAATTTCTAAGTTTTGCCACAAAATAAAGAGAATTTCTGTCTTTTTGCCCCACATATAGTGAATTTCTGTCTTTTTGCCCCACAACTAGGGGAATTTCTGCAATTTTGCTCCAAAATACAGAAAATTTCTTTTTTTTTGCCCTGAAATATGTAAAATTTCTGCAATTTTACCCCTAAATAAGGTGAATTTCTGCCTTTTTGCCCCAAAATAATGGGAATTTCTGCCTTTTTGCCCCAAAATAAGAAAAAGTTTTGCTTTTTTTCTCTGAAGTAAGTGAAATTTCTGCAATTTTGCCCTAAAATAAGGAAAATTTCTGCAATTTTTCCCAATAATAACAAACATTTCTGCAATTTTGCCCCAAAATAAGGGTAATTTCTCCCTTTTTGCCCCAAAATAAAGGAATTTTCAGCCTTTTTACCTGAAAATAAGTGAAATTTCTGCAATTTTGCCCCAAATAAGAAAAATTTTTGCAATTTTGCCCCAAAATAAAGGAAATTTCTGGAATTTTGCCCCAAAATAAGGGGAATTTCTGATTTTTGCCCCAAATTATAGGGAATTTCTGCCTTTTGCCCCAAAATTAGGGCAATTTCTGTAATTTTGCTCCAAAATACGGGGAATTTCTGCCTTTTTGCCTGAAAATAATGGGAATGCATACCTTTTTGTAATAAAAAGGGAAATTTCTTCATTTTTGCTCCAAAATAAGGGGAATTTCTGCCTTGTTGCCTCTAAATAAGTGGAATTTCTGTCTTTTTTCCCCCAAAACAAAGGGAATTTCTTTCTTTTTTGCCCCAAAATAAGGGGAAGTTCTGAATTATTACCCTGAAATAAGTGAAATTTCTGCAATTTTGCCCCAAAATAAGGGATATTTCTGCCTTTTTGCCCCCAAATAAGGGGAATTTCAGCCTTTTTACCTCAAAATAAGGGGAATTTCTGCCTTTTTGCCCCAAAATAACAAAATTTCTTTTTTTTCCATGAAATAAGAGAAATTTATGCAATTTTGCCCTAAATAAGTGAAATTTCTGCAATTTTGCCCCAGAATAAGGGAAATTTCTGGAATTTTGCCCCAAAATAAGTGGAATTTCTGAGTTTTGACCCAAAATAAGGCGAATTTCTGTCTTTTTGCCAAAACATATAGAGAATTTCTGCATTTTTGCCCCACAATTAGGAGAATTTTTCCAATTTTGCTCCAAAATACCGGGAATTTCTGCCTTTTTGCACGAAAATTAGAAGAATGCATACCTTTTTGCCTTAAAAAAGGGAAATTTCTTCATTTTTGCTTCAAAGTAAGGGGAATTTCTGCTTTTTGCCTCTAAATAAGTGGAATTTCTGTTTTCTTCTCCCAAAACAAAGGGATTTTCTGTCTTTTTTGCGCCAAAATAAGAAAAATTTCTGACTTATTACCCTGAAAAAAGTGAAATTTCTGCAATATTGCCCCAAATTAAGGGAAATTTTTGCCTTTTTGCCAACAAATAAGGGGAATTTCAGCCTTTTTACCTCAAAATAAAGGGAATTTCTGCATTTTTGCCACAAAATATTAGGAATTTCTGCTTTTTTGCCCCAAAATAAAGAAAATTTCTGCCTTTTTTCCCTGAAATAAGTGAAATTTCTGCAATTTTGCCCCAAAATAAGTGGAATTTCTGAGTTTTGCTCCAAAATAAGGACATTTTCTGTCTTTTTGCCCCAACATATAGGGAATTTCTGCCTTTTTGCACCACAATTATCGGAATTTCTGCAATTTTGCTCCAAAATACGGGGAATTTTTGCCTTTTTGCCCAAAAATAAGGGGAATGCATAACTTTTTGCCATAAAAAAGGGAAATTTCTTCATTTTTGCTCCAAACTAAGGGGAATTTCTGCCTTTTTGCTTCTCAATAAGTAGAATTTCTGTCATTTTCCCCCAAAACAAAGAGAATTTCTGTCTTTTTTGCCCCAAAATAAGGGGAATTTCTGATTTATTACCCTAAAATAAGTGAAATTTCTGCAATTTTGCC
Source organism: Micromys minutus (assembly GCF_963924665.1). NCBI lineage: Eukaryota > Metazoa > Chordata > Mammalia > Rodentia > Muridae > Micromys > Micromys minutus. The sequence continues at coordinate 2,955,272 of NW_027667727.1, forward strand.
CCAAAATAAGGGAAATTTCTGCCTTTTTGCCCTGAAATAAGGGGAATTTCAGCCTTTTTACCTCAAAATAAGGGGAATTTCTGCATTTTTGCCACAAAATATTAGGAATTTCTGACTTTTTGCCCCAAAATAAGGAAAATTTCTGCCTTTTTTCCCTGAAATAAGTGAAATTTCTGCAATTTTGCCTCAAAATAAGTGAAATTTCTGCAATTTTGCCCCAAAATAAGGGAAATTTCTGAAATTTTGCCCCAAAATAAGTGGAATTTCTAAGTTTTGCCCCAAAATAAGGAAAATTTCTGTCTTTTTGCCCCAACTATAGGGATTTTCTGCATTTTTAGCCCAAAATTAGGGGAATTTCTGCAATTTTGCTCCAAAATACGGGGAATTCTGCCTTTTTGCCATGAAATATGTGAAATTTCTGCAATTTTACACCTAAATAAGGTGAATTTCTGCTTTTTTGCCCCAAAATAATGGGAAATTCTGCCTTTTTGCCCCAAAATAAGAAAAATTTTTGCTTTTTTTCTCAAAAAAAAAGTGAAATTTCTGCAATTTTGCCCTAAAATAAGAGAAATTTTTGCATTTTTTTTCCATAATAAGGGAGATTTCTGCAATTTTGCCCAAAATAAAGGGAATTTCTTCCTTTTTGCCCCTAAACAAAGGAAATTTCAGACTTTTTACTTTAAAATAAGTGAAATTTCTGAAATTTTGACCCAAATGAGGGAAATTTCTGCAATTTTGCCCCAAAATAATGTAAATTCCTGCAATTTTGCCCCAAAATAAATAAAATTTCTGGAATTTTGCCCCAAAATAAGGGTTATTTCTGATTTTTGCCTCAAAATAAAGGGAATTTCTGCCTTTTGCCCTAAAATTAGGGGAATTTCTGCAATTTTGCTCCAAAATACAGGGAATTTCTGCCTTTTTGCCCGAAAATAATGGGAATGCATAACTTTTTGCCATAAAAAGGGAAATTAATTAATTTTTGCTCTAAAATAAGGGGAATTTCTGCCTTTTTGCCTCTAAATAAGTGGAATTTCTGTCTTTTTCCCTCAAAACAAAGGGAATTTCTGTCTTTTTCGCCTCAAAATAAGGGGAATTTCTGACTTACTACACTGAAATAAGTGAAATTTCTGCAATTTTGCCCCAAAATAAGGGAAATTTCTGCCTTTTTGTTCTGAAATATGTGAAATTTCTGCAATTTTACCCCAAAATAAGGTGAATTTCTGCCTTTTTGCCACAAATTAATGGGAATTTCTGCCTTTTTGCCCCAAAATAAGAAAAAGTTTTGCTTTTTTTCTATGAAATAAGTGAAATTTCTGCAATTTTGCCCTAAAATAATGAAAATTTCTGCAATTTTTCCCAATAATATCGGAAATTTCTGCAATTTTGCCCCAAAATAAGGGGAATTTCTCCCTTTTTGCCCCAAAATAAAGGAATTTTCAGCCTTTTTACCTGAAAATAAGTGAAATTTCTGCAATTTTGCCCCAAATAAGAAAAATTTTTGCAATTTTGCCCCAAAATAAAGGAAATTTCTGGAATTTTGCCCCAAAATAAGGGGAATTTCTGATTTTTGCCCCAAATTATAGGGAATTTCTGCCTTTTGCCCCAAAATTAGGGCAATTTCTGTAATTTTGCTCCAAAATACGGGGAATTTCTGCCTTTTTGCCTGAAAATAATGGGAATGCATACCTTTTTGTAATAAAAAGGGAAATTTCTTCATTTTTGCTCCAAAATAAGGGGAATTTCTGCCTTGTTGCCTCTAAATAATTGGAATTTCTGTCTTTTTTCTCCCAAAACAAATGGAATTTCATTCTCTTTTGCCCCAAAATAAGGGGAAGTTCTGAATTATTACCCTGAAATAAGTGAAATTTCTGCAATTTTGCCCCAAAATAAGGGATATTTCTGCCTTTTTGCCCCCAAATAAGGGGAATTTCAGCCTTTTTACCTCAAAATAAGGGGAATTTCTGCCTTTTTGCCCCAAAATAACAAAATTTCTTTTTTTTCCATGAAATAAGAGAAATTTCTGCAATTTTGCCCTAAATAAGTGAAATTTCTGCAATTTTGCCCCAGAATAAGGGAAATTTCTGGAATTTTGCCCCAAAATAAGTGGAATTTCTGAGTTTTGACCCAAAATAAGGCGAATTTCTGTCTTTTTGCCAAAACATATAGAGAATTTCTGCATTTTTGCCCCACAATTAGGAGAATTTTTCAATTTTGCTCCAAAATACTGGGAATTTCTGCCTTTTTGCACGAAAATTAGAAGAATGCATACCTTTTTGCCTTAAAAAAGGGAAATTTCTTCATTTTTGCTTCAAAGTAAGGGGAATTTCTGCTTTTTGCCTCTAAATAAGTGGAATTTCTGTTTTCTTCTCCCAAAACAAAGGGATTTTCTGTCTTTTTTGCGCCAAAATAAGAAAAATTTCTGACTTATTACCCTGAAAAAAGTGAAATTTCTGCAATATTGCCCCAAATTAAGGGAAAATTTTGACTTTTTGCCAACAAATAAGGGGAATTTCACCCTTTTTACCTCAAAATAAAGGGAATTTCTGCATTTTTGCCACAAAATATTAGGAATTTCTGCTTTTTTGCCCCAAAATAAAGAAAATTTCTGCCTTTTTTCCCTGAAATAAGTGAAATTTCTGCAATTTTGCCCCAAAATAAGTGGAATTTCTGAGTTTTGCTCCAAAATAAGGACATTTTCTGTCTTTTTGCCCCAACATATAGGGAATTTCTGCCTTTTTGCACCACAATTATCGGAATTTCTGCAATTTTGCTCCAAAATACAGGGAATTTCTGCCTTTTTGCCCAAAAATAATGGGAATCCATAACTTTTTGCCATAAAAAAAGGGAAATTTCTTCATTTTTGCTCCAAACTAAGGGGAATTTCTGCCTTTTTGCTTCTCAATAAGTAGAATTTCTGTCATTTTCCCCCAAAACAAAGAGAATTTCTGTATTTTTTGCCCCAAAATAAGGGGAATTTCTGATTTATTACCCTAAAATAAGTGAAATTTCTGCAATTTTGCCCCAAAATAAGGGAAATTTCTGCCTTTTTGCCCTGAAATAAGGGGAATTTCTGATTTATTACCCTAAAATAAGTGAAATTTCTGCATTTTTGCCAGAAAATATTAGGAATTTCTGACTTTTTGCCCCAAAATAAGGAAATTTCTGCCTTTTTTCCCTGAAATAAGTGAAATTTCTGCAATTTTGCCTCAAAATAAGTGAAATTTCTGCAATTTTGCCCCAAAATAAGGGAAATTTCTGAAATTTTGCCCCAAAATAAGTGGAATTTCTAAGTTTTGCCCCAAAATAATGAAAATTTCTGTCTTTTTGCCCCAACATATAGGGATTTTATGCCTTTTTCGCCCAAAATTAGGGGAATTTCTGCAATTTTGCTCCAAAATACAGGGAATTTCTGCCTTTTTGCCCGAAAATAAAGGGAATGCGTAACTTTTTGCCATAAAAAGGGAAATTAATTAATTTTTGCTCTAAAATAAGGGGAATTTCTGCCTTTTTGCCTCTAAATAAGTGGAATTTCTGTCTTTTTCCCTCAAAACAAAGGGAATTTCTGTCTTTTTCGCCTCAAAATAAGGGGAATTTCTGACTTACTACACTGAAATAAGTGAAATTTCTGCAATTTTGCCCCAAAATAAGGGAAATTTCTGCCTTTTTGTTCTGAAATATGTGAAATTTCTGCAATTTTACCCCAAAATAAGGTGAATTTCTGCCTTTTTGCCACAAATTAATGGGAATTTCTGCCTTTTTGCCCCAAAATAAGAAAAAGTTTTGCTTTTTTTCTATGAAATAAGTGAAATTTCTGCAATTTTGCCCTAAAATAAAGAAAATTTCTGCAATTTTTCCCTATAATATCGGAAATTTCTGCAATTTTGCCCCAAAATAAGGGGAATTTCTCCCTTTTTGCCCCAAAATAAAGGAAATTTCAGACTTTTTACCTGAATATAAGTGAAATTTCTGAAATTTTGCCCCAAATAAGAAAAATTTTTGCAATTTTGCCCCAAAATAAAGGAAATTTCTGGAATTTTGCCCCAAAATAAGGGGAATTTCTGATTTTTGCCCCAAATTATAGGGAATTTCTGCCTTTTGCCCCAAAATTAGGGCAATTTCTGTAATTTTGCTCCAAAATACGGGGAATTTCTGCCTTTTTGCCTGAAAATAATGGGAATGCATACCTTTTTGCAATAAAAAGGGAAATTTCTTCATTTTTGCTCCAAAATAAGGGGAATTTCTGCCTTGTTGCCTCTAAATAAGTGGAATTTCTGTCTTTTTCCCCCAAAACAAAGGGAATTTCTTTCTTTTTTGCCCCAAAATAAGGGGAATTTCTGACTTATTACCCTGAAATAAGTGAAATTTCTGCAATTTTGCCCCAAAATAAGGGATATTTCTGCCTTTTTGCCCCCAAATAAGGGGAATTTCAGCCTTTTTACCTCAAAATAAGGGGAATTTCTGCCTTTTTGCCCCAAAATAACAAAATTTCTTTTTTTTCCATGAAATAAGAGAATTTTCTGCAATTTTGCCCAAAATAAGTGAAATTTCTGCAATTTTGCCCCAGAATAAGGGAAATTTCTGGAATTTTGCCCCAAAATAAGTGGAATTTCTGAGTTTTGCCCCAAAATAAGGAGAATTTCTGTCTTTTTGCCCAAACATATAGGGAATTTCTGCATTTTTGCCCCACAATTAGGAGAATTTTTCCAATTTTGCTCCAAAATACGGGGAATTTCTGCCTTTTTGCACGAAAATTAGAAGAATGCATACCTTTTTGCCTTAAAAAAGGGAAATTTCTTCATTTTTGCTTCAAAATAAGGGGAATTTCTGCTTTTTGCCTCTAAATAAGTGGAATTTCTGTTTTCTTCTCTCAAAACAAAGGGATTTTCTGTCTTTTTTGCGCCAAAATAAGAAAAATTTCTGACTTATTACCCTGAAAAAAGTGAAATTTCTGCAATATTGCCCCAAATTAAGGGAAAATTTTGCCTTTTTGCCAACAAATAAGGGGAATTTCACCCTTTTTACCTCAAAATAAAGGGAATTTCTGCATTTTTGCCACAAAATATTAGGAATTTCTGCTTTTTTGCCCCAAAATAAAGAAAATTTCTGCCTTTTTTCCCTGAAATAAGTGAAATTTCTGCAATTTTGCCCCAAAATAAGTGGAATTTCTGAGTTTTGCTCCAAAATAAGGACATTTTCTGTCTTTTTGCCCCAACATATAGGGAATTTCTGCCTTTTTGCACCACAATTATCGGAATTTCTGCAATTTTGCTCCAAAATACAGGGAATTTCTGCCTTTTTGCCCAAAAATAATGGGAATCCATAACTTTTTGCCATAAAAAAGGGAAATTTCTTCATTTTTGCTCCAAACTAAGGGGAATTTCTGCCTTTTTGCTTCTCAATAAGTAGAATTTCTGTCATTTTCCCCCAAAACAAAGAGAATTTCTGTATTTTTTGCCCCAAAATAAGGGGAATTTCTGATTTATTACCCTAAAATAAGTGAAATTTCTGCAATTTTGCCCCAAAATAAGGGAAATTTCTGCCTTTTTGCCCTGAAATAAGGGGAATTTCTGATTTATTACCCTAAAATAAGTGAAATTTCTGCATTTTTGCCAGAAAATATTAGGAATTTCTGACTTTTTGCCCCAAAATAAGGAAATTTCTGCCTTTTTTCCCTGAAATAAGTGAAATTTCTGCAATTTTGCCTCAAAATAAGTGAAATTTCTGCAATTTTGCCCCAAAATAAGGGAAATTTCTGAAATTTTGCCCCAAAATAAGTGGAATTTCTAAGTTTTGCCCCAAAATAATGAAAATTTCTGTCTTTTTGCCCCAACATATAGGGATTTTATGCCTTTTTCGCCCAAAATTAGGGGAATTTCTGCAATTTTGCTCCAAAATACAGGGAATTTCTGCCTTTTTGCCCGAAAATAAAGGGAATGCGTAACTTTTTGCCATAAAAAGGGAAATTAATTAATTTTTGCTCTAAAATAAGGGGAATTTCTGCCTTTTTGCCTCTAAATAAGTGGAATTTCTGTCTTTTTCCCTCAAAACAAAGGGAATTTCTGTATTTTTCGCCTCAAAATAAGGGGAATTTCTGACTTACTACACTGAAATAAGTGAAATTTCTGCAATTTTGCCCCAAAATAAGGGAAATTTCTGCCTTTTTGTTCTGAAATATGTGAAATTTCTGCAATTTTACCCCAAAATAAGGTGAATTTCTGCCTTTTTGCCACAAATTAATGGGAATTTCTGCCTTTTTGCCCCAAAATAAGAAAAAGTTTTGCTTTTTTTCTATGAAATAAGTGAAATTTCTGCAATTTTGCCCTAAAATAAAGAAAATTTCTGCAATTTTTCCCAATAATATCGGAAATTTCTGCAATTTTGCCCCAAGATAAGGGGAATTTCTCCCTTTTTGCCCCAAAATAAAGGAAATTTCAGACTTTTTACCTGAAAATAAGTGAAATTTCTGCAATTTTGCCCCAAATAAGAAAAATTTTTGCAATTTTGCCCCAAAATAAAAGAAATTTCTGGAATTTTGCCCCAAAATAAGGGGAATTTCTGATTTTTGCCCCAAAATATAGGGAATTTCTGCCTTTTGCCCCAAAATTATGGCAATTTCTGTAATTTTGCTCCAAAATACGGGGAATTTCTGCCTTTTTGCCTGAAAATAATGGGAATGCATACCTTTTTGCCATAAAAAGGGAAATTTCTTCATTTTTTCTCCAAAATAAGGGGAATTTCTGCCTTTTTGCCTCTAAATAAGTGGAATTTCTTTCTTTTTTCCCCAAAACAAAGGAAATTTCTTTCTTTTTTGCCCCAAAATAAGGGGAATTTCTGACTTATTACCCTGAAAAAAGTAAAATTTCTGCAATTTTGCCCCAAAATATGGGATATTTCTGCCTTTTTGCCCCCAAATAAGGGGAATTTCAGCCTTTTTACCTCAAAATAAGGGGAATTTCTGCCTTTTTGCCCCAAAATAACAAAATTTCTTATTTTTCCATGAAATAAGAGAAATTTCTGCAATTTTGCCCAAAATAAGTGAAATTTCTGCAATTTTGCCTCAGAATAAGGGAAATTTCTGGAATTTTGCCCCAAAATAAGTGGAATTTCTGAGTTTTGCCCCAAAATAAGGAGAATTTCTGTCTTTTTGCCCAAACATATAGGGAATTTCTGCATTTTTGCCCCACAATTAGGAGAATTTTTCCAATTTTGCTCCAAAATACGAGGAATTTCTGCCTTTTTGCCTGAAAATAATGGGAATGCATACCTTTTTGCCATAAAAAAAGAAATTTCTTCATTTTTTCTCCAAAATAAGGGGAATTTCTGCCTTTTTGCCTCTAAATAAGTGGAATTTCTGTCTTTTTCCCTCAAAACAAAGGGAATTTCTGTATTTTTCGCCTCAAAATAAGGGGAATTTCTGACTTACTACACTGAAATAAGTGAAATTTCTGCAATTTTGCCCCAAAATAAGGGAAATTTCTGCCTTTTTGTTCTGAAATATGTGAAATTTCTGCAATTTTACCCCAAAATAAGGTGAATTTCTGCCTTTTTGCCACAAATTAATGGGAATTTCTGCCTTTTTGCCCCAAAATAAGAAAAAGTTTTGCTTTTTTTCTATGAAATAAGTGAAATTTCTGCAATTTTGCCCTAAAATAAAGAAAATTTCTGCAATTTTTCCCAATAATATCGGAAATTTCTGCAATTTTGCCCCAAAATAAGGGGAATTTCTCCCTTTTTGCCCCAAAATAAAGGAAATTTCAGCCTTTTTACCTGAAAATAAGTGAAATTTCTGCAATTTTGCCCCAAATAAGAAAAATTTTTGCAATTTTGCCCCAAAATAAAGGAAATTTCTGGAATTTTGCCCCAAAATAAGGGGAATTTCTGATTTTTGCCCCAAAATATAGGGAATTTCTGCCTTTTGCCCCAAAATTAGGGCAATTTCTGTAATTTTGCTCCAAAATACGGGGAATTTCTGCCTTTTTGCCTGAAAATAATGGGAATGCATACCTTTTTGCCATAAAAAGGGAAATTTCTTCATTTTTGCTCCAAAATAAGGGGAATTTCTGCCTTTTTGCCTCTAAATAAGTGGAATTTCTTTCTTTTTCCCCCAAAACAAAGGGAATTTCTTTCTTTTTTGCGCCAAAATAAGGGGAATTTCTGAATTATTACCCTGAAAAAAGTGAAATTTCTGCAATTTTGCCCCAAAATAAGGGAAATTTCTGCCTCTGTGCCCCCAAATAAGGAGAATTTCAGCCTTTTTACCTCAAAATAAGGGGAATTTCTGCCTTTTTGCCCCAAAATAACAAAATTTCTTATTTTTCTATGAAATAAGAGAAATTTCTGCAATTTTCCACAAAATAAGTGAAATTTCTGCAATTTTGCCCCAGAATAAGGGAAATTTCTGGAATTTTGCCCCAAAATAAGTAGAATTTCTGAGTTTTGCCCCAAAATAATGAGAATTTCTGTCTTTTTGCCCAAACATATAGGGAATTTCTGGATTTTTGCCCCACAATTAGGAGAATTTTTCCAATTTTGCTCCAAAATACGGGGAATTTCTACCTTTTTGCCTGAAAATAATGGGAATGCATACCTTTTTGCCACAAAAAGGGAAATTTCTTCATTTTTTCTCCAAAATAAGGGGAATTTCTGCCTTTTTGCCTCTAAATAAGTGGAATTTCTTTCTTTTTCCCCCAAAACAAAAGGAATTTCTTTCTTTTTTGCCCCAAAATAAGCGGAATTTCTGACTTATTACCCTGAAAAAAGTGAAATTTCTGCAATTTTGCCCCAAAATAAGGGAAATTTCTGCCTCTGTGCCCCCAAATAAGGGGAATTTCAGCCTTTTAACCTCAAAATAAGGGGAATTTCTGCCTTTTTGCCACAAAATAACAAAATTTCTTATTTTTCTATGAAATAAGAGAAATTTCTGCAATTTTCCCCAAAATAAGTGAAATTTCTGCAATTTTGCCCCAGAATAAGGGAAATTTCTGGAATTTTGCCCCAAAATAAGTAGAATTTCTGAGTTTTGCCCCAAAATAATGAGAATTTCTGTCTTTTTGCCCAAACATATAGGGAATTTCTGGATTTTTGCCCCACATTTAGGATAATTTTTCCAATTTTGCTCCAAAATACGGGGAATTTCTGCCTTTTTGCCTGAAAATAATGGGAATGCATACCTTTTTGCCACAAAAAGGGAAATTTCTTCATTTTTTCTCCAAAATAAGGGGAATTTCTGCCTTTTTGCCTCTAAATAAGTGGAATTTCTTTCTTTTTCCCCCAAAACAAAAGGAATTTCTTTCTTTTTTGCCCCAAAATAAGTGGAATTTCTGACTTATTACCCTGAAATAAGTGAAATTTCTGCAATTTTGCCCCAAAATAAGGGATATTTCTGCCTTTTTGCCCCCAAATAAGGGGAATTTCAGCCTTTTTACCTCAAAATAAGGGGAATTTCTGCCTTTTTGCCCCAAAATAACAAAATTTCTTATTTTTCCATGAAATAAGAGAAATTTCTGCAATTTTCCCCAAAATAAGTGAAATTTCTGCAATTTTGCCCCAGAATAAGGGAAATTTCTGGAATTTTGCCCCAAAATAAGTGGAATTTCTGAGTTTTGCCCCAAAATAAGGAGAATTTCTGTCTTTTTGCCCAAACATATAGGGAATTTCTGCATTTTTGCCCCACAATTAAGAGAATTTTTCCAATTTTGCTCCAAAATACGGGGAATTTCTGCCTTTATGACTGAAAATAATGGGAATGCATACCTTTTTGCCACAAAAAGGGAAATTACTTCATTTTTTCTCCAAAATAAGGGGAATTTCTGCCTTTTTGCCTCTAAATAAGTGAAATTTCTTTCTTTTTCCCCCAAAACAAAGGGAATTTCTTTCTTTTTTGCCCCAAAATAAGGGGAATTTCTGACTTATTACCCTGAAATAAGTGAAATTTCTGCAATTTTGCCCCAAAATAAGGGATATTTCTGCCTTTTTGCCCCCAAATAAGGGGAATTTCAGCCTTTTTACCTCAAAATAAGGGGAATTTCTGCCTTTTTGCCCCAAAATAACAAAATTTCTTTTTTTTCCATGAAATAAGTGAAATTTCTGCAATTTTGCCCAAAATAAGTGAAATTTCTGCAATTTTGCCCCAGAATAAGGGAAATTTCTGAAATTTTGCCCCAAAATAAGTGGAATTTCTGAGTTTTGCCCCAAAATAAGGAGAATTTCTGTCTTTTTGCCCAAACATATAGGGAATTTCTGCATTTTTGCCCCACAATTAGGAGAATTTTTCCAATTTTGCTCCAAAATACGGGGAATTTCTGCCTTTTTGCACGAAAATTAGAAGAATGCATACCTTTTTGCCTTAAAAAAGGGAAATTTTTTCATTTTTGCTTCAAAATAAGGGGAATTTCTGCTTTTTGCCTCTAAATAAGTGGAATTTCTGTTTTCTTCTCCCAAAACAAAGGGATTTTCTGTCTTTTTTGCGCCAAAATAAGAAAAATTTCTGACTTATTACCCTGAAAAAAGTGAAATTTCTGCAATATTGCCCCAAATTAAGGGAAATTTTTGCCTTTTTGCCAACAAATAAGGGGAATTTCAGCCTTTTTACCTCAAAATAAAGGGAATTTCTGCATTTTTGCCACAAAATATTAGGAATTTCTGCTTTTTTGCCCCAAAATAAAGAAAATTTCTGCCTTTTTTCCCTGAAATAAGTGAAATTTCTGCAATTTTGCCCCAAAATAAGTGGAATTTCTGAGTTTTGCTCCAAAATAAGGACATTTTCTGTCTTTTTGCCCCAACATATAGGGAATTTCTGCCTTTTTGCACCACAATTATGGGAATTTCTGCAATTTTGCTCCAAAATACAGGGAATTTCTGCCTTTTTGCCCAAAAATAAGGGGAATGCATAACTTTTTGCCATAAAAAAGGGAAATTTCTTCATTTTTGCTCCAAACTAAGGGGAATTTTTGCCTTTTTGCTTCTCAATAAGTAGAATTTCTGTCATTTTCCCCCAAAACAAAGAGAATTTCTGTCTTTTTTGCCCCAAAATAAGGGGAATTTCTGATTTATTACCCTAAAATAAGTGAAATTTCTGCAATTTTGCCCCAAAATAAGGGAAATTTCTGCCTTTTTGCCCTGAAATAAGGGGAATTTCAGCCTTTTTACCTCAAAATAAGGGGAATTTCTGCATTTTTGCCACAAAATATTAGGAATTTCTGACTTTTTGCCGCAAAATAAGGAAAATTTCTGCCTTTTTTCCCTGAAATAAGTGAAATTTCTGCAATTTTGCCCCAAAATAAGGGAAATTTCTGAAATTTTGTTCCAAAATAAGTGGAATTTCTAAGTTTTGCCCCAAAATAAGGAAAATTTCTGTCTTTTTGCCCCAACATATAGGGATTTTCTGCCTTTTTAGCCCAAAATTAGGGGAATTTCTGCAATTTTGCTCCAAAATACGGGGAATTCTGCCTTTTTGCCATGAAATATGTGAAATTTCTGCAATTTTACACCTAAATAAGGTTAATTTCTGCTTTTTTGCCCCAAAATAATGGGAAATTCTGCCTTTTTGCCCCAAAATAAAAAAATTTTTTGCTTTTTTTCTCAAAAAAAAGTGAAATTTCTGCAATTTTGCCCTAAAATAAGAGAAATTTTTGCAATTTTTTTCCATAATAAAGGAGATTTCTGCAATTTTGCCCAAAATAAAGGGAATTTCTTCCTTTTTGCCACAAAACAAAGGAAATTTCAGACTTTTTACCTTAAAATAAGTGAAATTTCTGAAATTTTGACCCAAATGAGGGAAATTTCCGCAATTTTGCCCCAAAATAATGTAAATTCCTGCAATTTTGCCCCAAAATAAAGGAAATTTCTGGAATTTTGCCCCAACATAAGGGGAATTTCTGATTTTTGCCTCAAAATAAAGGGAATTTCTGCCTTTTGCCCCAAAATTAGGGAAATTTCTGCAATTTTGCTCCAAAATACAGGGAATTTCTGCCTTTTTGCCCGAAAATAATGGGAATGCGTAACTTTTTGCCATAAAAAGGGAAATTTCTTCATTTTTGCTCCAAAATAAGGGGAATTTCTGCCTTTTTGCCTCTAAATAAGTGGAATTTCTGTCTTTTTCCCTCAAAACAAAGGGAATTTCTGTCTTTTTCGCCTCAAAATAAGGGGAATTTCTGACTTACTACACTGAAATAAGTGAAATTTCTGCAATTTTGCCCCCAAATAAGGGAAATTTCTGCCTTTTTGTTTTGAAATATGTGAAATTTCTGCAATTTTACCCCAAAATAAGGTGAATTTCTGCCTTTTTGCCACAAATTAATGGGAATTTCTGCCTTTTTGCCCCAAAATAAGAAAAAGTTTTGCTTTTTTTCTATGAAATAAGTGAAATTTCTGCAATTTTGCCCTAAAATAAAGAAAATTTCTGCAATTTTTCCCAATAATATCGGAAATTTCTGCAATTTTGCTCCAAAATAAGGGGAATTTCTAGCTTTTTGCCCCAAAATAAAGGAAATTTCAGACTTTTTACCAGAAAATAAGTGAAATTTCTGCAATTTTGCCCCAAATAAGAAAAATTTTTGCAATTTTGCCCCAAAATAAAGGAAATTTCTGGAATTTTGCCCCAAAATAAGGGGAATTTCTGATTTTTGCCTCAAAATATAAGGAATTTCTGCCTTTTGCCCCAAAATTAGGGCAATTTCTGTAATTTTGCTCCAAAATACGGGGAATTTCTGCCTTTTTGCCTGAAAATAATGGGAATGCATACTTTTTGCCATAAAAAGGGAAATTTCTTCATTTTTGCTCCAAAATAAGGGGAATTTTTGCCTTTTTGCCTCTAAATAAGAGGAATTTCTTTCTTTTTCCCCCAAAACAAAGGGAATTTCTTTCTTTTTTGCCCCAAAATGAGGGGAATTTCTGACTTATTACCCTGAAATAAGTGAAATTTCTGCAATTTTGCCCCAAAATAAGGGATATTTCTGCCTTTTTGCCCCCAAATAAGTGGAATTTCAGCCTTTTTACCTCAAAATAAGGGGAATATCTGCCTTTTTGCCCCAAAATAACAAAATTTCTTTTTTTTCCATGAAATAAGAGAATTTTCTGCAATTTTGCCCAAAATAAGTGAAATTTCTGCAATTTTGCCCCAGAATAAGGGAAATTTCTGGAATTTTGCCCCAAAATAAGTGGAATTTCTGAGTTTTGCCCCAAAATAAGGAGAATTTCTGTCTTTTTGCCCAAACATATAGGGAATTTCTGCATTTTTGCCCCACAATTAGGAGAATTTTTCCAATTTTGCTCCAAAATACGGGGAATTTCTGCCTTTTTGCACGAAAATTAGAAGAATGCATACCTTTTTGCCTTAAAAAAGGGAAATTTCTTCATTTTTGCTTCAAAATAAGGGGAATTTCTGCTTTTTGCCTCTAAATAAGTGGAATTTCTGTTTTCTTCTCCCAAAACAAAGGGATTTTCTGTCTTTTTTGCGCCAAAATAAGAAAAATTTCTGACTTATTACCCTGAAAAAAGTGAAATTTCTGCAATATTGCCCCAAATTAAGGGAAATTTTTGCCTTTTTGCCAACAAATAAGGGGAATTTCAGCCTTTTTACCTCAAAATAAAGGGAATTTCTGCATTTTTGCCACCAAATATTAGGAATTTCTGCCTTTTTGCCCCAAAATAAAGAAAATTTCTGCCTTTTTTCCCTGAAATAAGTGAAATTTCTGCAATTTTGCCCCAAAATAAGTGGAATTTCTGAGTTTTGCTCCAAAATAAGGACATTTTCTGTCTTTTTGCCCCAACATATAGGGAATTTCTGCCTTTTTGCACCACAATTATCGGAATTTCTGCAATTTTGCTCCAAAATACAGGGAATTTCTGCCTTTTTGCCCAAAAAAAGGGGAATGCATAACTTTTTGCCCTAAAAAAGGGAAATTTCTTCATTTTTGCTCCAAACTAAGGGGAATTTCTGCCTTTTTGCTTCTCAATAAGTAGAATTTCTGTCATTTTCCCCCAAAACAAAAAGAATTTCTGTATTTTTTGCCCCAAAATAAGGGGAATTTCTGATTTATTACCCTAAAATAAGTGAAATTTCTGCAATTTTGCCCCAAAATAAGGGAAATTTCTGCCTTTTTGCCCTGAAATAAGGGGAATTTCTGATTTATTACCCTAAAATAAGTGAAATTTCTGCATTTTTGCCAGAAAATATTAGGAATTTCTGACTTTTTGCCCCAAAATAAGGAAATTTCTGCCTTTTTTCCCTGAAATAAGTGAAATTTCTGCAATTTTGCCTCAAAATAAGTGAAATTTCTGCAATTTTGCCCCAAAATAAGGGAAATTTCTGAAATTTTGCCCCAAAATAAGTGGAATTTCTAAGTTTTGCCCCAAAATAATGAAAATTTCTGTCTTTTTGCCCCAACATATAGGGATTTTATGCCTTTTTCACCCAAAATTAGGGGAATTTCTGCAATTTTGCTCCAAAATACAGGGAATTTCTGCCTTTTTTCCCGAAAATAATGGGAATGCGTAACTTTTTGCCATAAAAAGGGAAATTAATTAATTTTTGCTCTAAAATAAGGAGAATTTCTGCCTTTTTGCCTCTAAATAAGTGGAATTTCTGTCTTTTTCCCTCAAAACAAAGGGAATTTCTGTCTTTTTCGCCTCAAAATAAGGGGAATTTCTGACTTACTACACTGAAATAAGTGAAATTTCTGCAATTTTGCCCCAAAATAAGGGAAATTTCTGCCTTTTTGTTCTGAAATATGTGAAATTTCTGCAATTTTACCCCAAAATAAGGTGAATTTCTGCCTTTTTGCCACAAATTAATGGGAATTTCTGCCTTTTTGCCCCAAAATAAGAAAAAGTTTTGCTTTTTTTCTATGAAATAAGTGAAATTTCTGCAATTTTGCCCTAAAATAAAGAAAATTTCTGCAATTTTTCCCAATAATATCGGAAATTTCTGCAATTTTGCCCCAAAATAAGCGGAATTTCTCCCTTTTTGCCCCAAAATAAAGGAAATTTCAGACTTTTTACCTGAAAATAAGTGAAATTTCTGCAATTTTGCCCCAAATAAGAAAAATTTTTGCAATTTTGCCCCAAAATAAAAGAAATTTCTGGAATTTTGCCCCAAAATAAAGGGAATTCTGATTTTTGCCCCAAAATATAGGGAATTTCTGCCTTTTGCCCCAAAATTATGGCAATTTCTGTAATTTTGCTCCAAAATACGAGGAATTTCTGCCTTTTTGCCTGAAAATAATGGGAATGCATACCTTTTTGCCATAAAAAGGGAAATTTCTTCATTTTTTCTCCAAAATAAGGGGAATTTCTGCCTTTTTGCCTCTAAATAAGTGGAATTTCTTTCTTTTTTCCCCAAAACAAAGGAAATTTCTTTCTTTTTTGCCCCAAAATAAGGGGAATTTCTGACTTATTACCCTGAAAAAAGTAAAATTTCTGCAATTTTGCCCCAAAATATGGGATATTTCTGCCTTTTTGCCCCCAAATAAGGGGAATTTCAGCCTTTTTACCTCAAAATAAGGGGAATTTCTGCCTTTTTGCCCCAAAATAACAAAATTTCTTATTTTTCCATGAAATAATAGAAATTTCTGCAATTTTCCCCAAAATAAGTGAAATTTCTGCAATTTTGCCCCAGAATAAGGGAAATTTCTGGAATTTTGCCCCAAAATAAGTGGAATTTCTGAGTTTTGCCCCAAAATAAGGAGAATTTCTGTCTTTTTGCCCAAACATATAGGGAATTTCTGCATTTTTGCCCCACAATTAGGAGAATTTTTCCAATTTTGCTCCAAAATACGAGGAATTTCTGCCTTTTTGCCTGAAAATAATGGGAATGCATACCTTTTTGCCATAAAAAGGGAAATTTCTTCATTTTTGCTCCAAAATAAGGGGAATTTCTGCCTTTTTGCCTCTAAATAAGTGGAATTTCTTTCTTTTTCCCCCAAAACAAAGGGAATTTCTTTCTTTTTTGCCCCAAAATGAGGGGAATTTCTGACTTATTACCCTGAAATAAGTGAAATTTCTGCAATTTTGCCCCAAAATAAGGGATATTTCTGTTTTTTTGCCCCCAAATAAGGGGAATTTCAGCCTTTTTACCTCAAAATAAGGGGAATTTCTGCCTTTTTGCCCCAAAATAACAAAATTTCTTTTTTTTCCATGAAATAAGAGAATTTTCTGCAATTTTGCCCAAAATAAGTGAAATTTCTGCAATTTTGCCCCAGAATAAGGGAAATTTCTGGAATTTTGCCCCAAAATAAGTGGAATTTCTGAGTTTTGCCCCAAAATAAGGAGAATTTCTGTCTTTTTGCCCAAACATATAGGGAATTTCTGCATTTTTGCCCCACAATTAGGAGAATTTTTCCAATTTTGCTCCAAAATACGGGGAATTTCTGCCTTTTTGCACGAAAATTAGAAGAATGCATACCTTTTTGCCTTAAAAAAGGGAAATTTCTTCATTTTTGCTTCAAAATAAGGGGAATTTCTGCTTTTTGCCTCTAAATAAGTGGAATTTCTGTTTTCTTCTCCCAAAACAAAGGGATTTTCTGTCTTTTTTGCGCCAAAATAAGAAAAATTTCTGACTTATTACCCTGAAAAAAGTGAAATTTCTGCAATATTGCCCCAAATTAAGGGAAATTTTTGCCTTTTTGCCAACAAATAAGGGGAATTTCAGCCTTTTTACCTCAAAATAAAGGGAATTTCTGCATTTTTGCCACAAAATATTAGGAATTTCTGCCTTTTTGCCCCAAAATAAAGAAAATTTCTGCCTTTTTTCCCTGAAATAAGTGAAATTTCTGCAATTTTGCCCCAAAATAAGTGGAATTTCTGAGTTTTGCTCCAAAATAAGGACATTTTCTGTCTTTTTGCCCCAACATATAGGGAATTTCTGCCTTTTTGCACCACAATTATGGGAATTTCTGCAATTTTGCTCCAAAATACAGGGAATTTCTGCCTTTTTGCCCAAAAAAAGGGGAATGCATAACTTTTTGCCCTAAAAAAGGGAAATTTCTTCATTTTTGCTCCAAACTAAGGGGAATTTCTGCCTTTTTGCTTCTCAATAAGTAGAATTTCTGTCATTTTCCCCCAAAACAAAAAGAATTTCTGTATTTTTTGCCCCAAAATAAGGGGAATTTCTGATTTATTACCCTAAAATAAGTGAAATTTCTGCAATTTTGCCCCAAAATAAGGGAAATTTCTGCCTTTTTGCCCTGAAATAAGGGGAATTTCTGATTTATTACCCTAAAATAAGTGAAATTTCTGCATTTTTGCCAGAAAATATTAGGAATTTCTGACTTTTTGCCCCAAAATAAGGAAATTTCTGCCTTTTTTCCCTGAAATAAGTGAAATTTCTGCAATTTTGCCTCAAAATAAGTGAAATTTCTGCAATTTTGCCCCAAAATAAGGGAAATTTCTGAAATTTTGCCCCAAAATAAGTGGAATTTCTAAGTTTTGCCCCAAAATAATGAAAATTTCTGTCTTTTTGCCCCAACATATAGGGATTTTATGCCTTTTTCGCCCAAAATTAGGGGAATTTCTGCAATTTTGCTCCAAAATACAGGGAATTTCTGCCTTTTTGCCCGAAAATAATGGGAATGCGTAACTTTTTGCCATAAAAAGGGAAATTAATTAATTTTTGCTCTAAAATAAGGAGAATTTCTGCCTTTTTGCCTCTAAATAAGTGGAATTTCTGTCTTTTTCCCTCAAAACAAAGGGAATTTCTGTCTTTTTCGCCTCAAAATAAGGGGAATTTCTGACTTACTACACTGAAATAAGTGAAATTTCTGCAATTTTGCCCCAAAATAAGGGAAATTTCTGCCTTTTTGTTCTGAAATATGTGAAATTTCTGCAATTTTACCCCAAAATAAGGTGAATTTCTGCCTTTTTGCCACAAATTAATGGGAATTTCTGCCTTTTTGCCCCAAAATAAGAAAAAGTTTTGCTTTTTTTCTATGAAATAAGTGAAATTTCTGCAATTTTGCCCTAAAATAAAGAAAATTTCTGCAATTTTTCCCAATAATATCGGAAATTTCTGCAATTTTGCCCCAAAATAAGGGGAATTTCTCCCTTTTTGCCCCAAAATAAAGGAAATTTCAGACTTTTTACCTGAAAATAAGTGAAATTTCTGCAATTTTGCCCCAAATAAGAAAAATTTTTGCAATTTTGCCCCAAAATAAAAGAAATTTCTGGAATTTTGCCCCAAAATAAGGGGAATTCTGATTTTTGCCCCAAAATATAGGGAATTTCTGCCTTTTGCCCCAAAATTATGGCAATTTCTGTAATTTTGCTCCAAAATACGGGGAATTTCTGCCTTTTTGCCTGAAAATAATGGGAATGCATACCTTTTTGCCATAAAAAGGGAAATTTCTTCATTTTTTCTCCAAAATAAGGGGAATTTCTGCCTTTTTGCCTCTAAATAAGTGGAATTTCTTTCTTTTTTCCCCAAAACAAAGGAAATTTCTTTCTTTTTTGCCCCATAATAAGGGGAATTTCTGACTTATTACCCTGAAAAAAGTAAAATTTCTGCAATTTTGCCCCAAAATATGGGATATTTCTGCCTTTTTGCCCCCAAATAAGGGGAATTTCAGCCTTTTTACCTCAAAATAAGGGGAATTTCTGCCTTTTTGCCCCAAAATAACAAAATTTCTTATTTTTCCATGAAATAAGAGAAATTTCTGCAATTTTGCCCAAAATAAGTGAAATTTCTGCAATTTTGCCCCAGAATAAGGGAAATTTCTGGAATTTTGCCCCAAAATAAGTGGAATTTCTGAGTTTTGCCCCAAAATAAGGAGAATTTCTGTCTTTTTGCCCAAACATATAGGGAATTTCTGCATTTTTGCCCCACAATTAGGAGAATTTTTCCAATTTTGCTCCAAAATACGAGGAATTTCTGCCTTTTTGCCTGAAAATAATGGGAATGCATACCTTTTTGCCATAAAAAGGGAAATTTCTTCATTTTTTCTCCAAAATAAGGGGAATTTCTGCCTTTTTGCCTCTAAATAAGTGGAATTTCTGTCTTTTTCCCTCAAAACAAAGGGAATTTCTGTATTTTTCGCCTCAAAATAAGGGGAATTTCTGACTTACTACACTGAAATAAGTGAAATTTCTGCAATTTTGCCCCAAAATAAGGGAAATTTCTGCCTTTTTGTTCTGAAATATGTGAAATTTCTGCAATTTTACCCCAAAATAAGGTGAATTTCTGCCTTTTTGCCACAAATTAATGGGAATTTCTGCCTTTTTGCCCCAAAATAAGAAAAAGTTTTGCTTTTTTTCTATGAAATAAGTGAAATTTCTGCAATTTTGCCCTAAAATAAAGAAAATTTCTGCAATTTTTCCCAATAATATCGGAAATTTCTGCAATTTTGCTCCAAAATAAGGGGAATTTCTAGCTTTTTGCCCCAAAATAAAGGAAATTTCAGACTTTTTACCTGAAAATAAGTGAAATTTCTGCAATTTTGCCCCAAATAAGAAAAATTTTTGCAATTTTGCCCCAAAATAAAGGAAATTTCTGGAATTTTGCCCCAAAATAAGGGGAATTTCTGATTTTTGCCCCAAAATATAAGGAATTTCTGCCTTTTGCCCCAAAATTAGGGCAATTTCTGTAATTTTGCTCCAAAATACGGGGAATTTCTGCCTTTTTGCCTGAAAATAATGGGAATGCATACTTTTTGCCATAAAAAGGGAAATTTCTTCATTTTTGCTCCAAAATAGGGGGAATTTCTGCCTTTTTGCCTCTAAATAAGTGGAATTTCTTTCTTTTTCCCCCAAAACAAAGGGAATTTCTTTCTTTTTTGCCCCAAAATGAGGGGAATTTCTGACTTATTACCCTGAAATAAGTGAAATTTCTGCAATTTTGCCCCAAAATAAGGGATATTTCTGCCTTTTTGCCCCCAAATAAGGGGAATTTCAGCCTTTTTACCTCAAAATAAGGGGAATTTCTGCCTTTTGCCCCAAAATAACAAAATTTCTTTTTTTCCATGAAATAAGAGAATTTTCTGCAATTTTGCCCAAAATAAGTGAAATTTCTGCAATTTTGCCCCAGAATAAGGGAAATTTCTGGAATTTTGCCCCAAAATAAGTGGAATTTCTGAGTTTTGCCCCAAAATAAGGAGAATTTCTGTCTTTTTGCCCAAACATATAGGGAATTTATGCATTTTTGCCCCACAATTAGGAGAATTTTTCCAATTTTGCTCCAAAATACGGGGAATTTCTGCCTTTTTGCACGAAAATTAGAAGAATGCATAACTTTTTGCCTTAAAAAAGGGAAATTTCTTCATTTTTGCTTCAAAATAAGGGGAATTTCTGCTTTTTGCCTCTAAATAAGTGGAATTTCTGTTTTCTTCTCCCAAAACAAAGGGATTTTCTGTCTTTTTTGCGCCAAAATAAGAAAAATTTCTGACTTATTACCCTGAAAAAAGTGAAATTTCTGCAATATTGCCCCAAATTAAGGGAAATTTTTGCCTTTTTGCCAACAAATAAGGGGAATTTCAGCCTTTTTACCTCAAAATAAAGGGAATTTCTGCATTTTTGCCACAAAATATTAGGAATTTCTGCCTTTTTGCCCCAAAATAAAGAAAATTTCTGCCTTTTTTCCCTGAAATAAGTGAAATTTCTGCAATTTTGCCCCAAAATAAGTGGAATTTCTGAGTTTTGCTCCAAAATAAGGACAATTTCTGTCTTTTTGCCCCAACATATAGGGAATTTCTGCCTTTTTGCACCACAATTATCGGAATTTCTGCAATTTTGCTCCAAAATACAGGGAATTTCTGCCTTTTTGCCCAAAAAAAGGGGAATGCATAACTTTTTGCCCTAAAAAAGGGAAATTTCTTCATTTTTGCTCCAAACTAAGGGGAATTTCTGCCTTTTTGCTTCTCAATAAGTAGAATTTCTGTCATTTTCCCCCAAAACAAAAAGAATTTCTGTATTTTTTGCCCCAAAATAAGGGGAATTTCTGATTTATTACCCTAAAATAAGTGAAATTTCTGCAATTTTGCCCCAAAATAAGGGAAATTTCTGCCTTTTTGCCCTGAAATAAGGGGAATTTCTGATTTATTACCCTAAAATAAGTGAAATTTCTGCATTTTTGCCAGAAAATATTAGGAATTTCTGACTTTTTGCCCCAAAATAAGGAAATTTCTGCCTTTTTTCCCTGAAATAAGTGAAATTTCTGCAATTTTGCCTCAAAATAAGTGAAATTTCTGCAATTTTGCCCCAAAATAAGGGAAATTTCTGAAATTTTGCCCCAAAATAAGTGGAATTTCTAAGTTTTGCCCCAAAATAATGAAAATTTCTGTCTTTTTGCCCCAACATATAGGGATTTTATGCCTTTTTCGCCCAAAATTAGGGGAATTTCTGCAATTTTGCTCCAAAATACAGGGAATTTCTGCCTTTTTGCCCGAAAATAATGGGAATGCGTAACTTTTTGCCATAAAAAGGGAAATTAATTAATTTTTGCTCTAAAATAAGGAGAATTTCTGCCTTTTTGCCTCTAAATAAGTGGAATTTCTGTCTTTTTCCCTCAAAACAAAGGGAATTTCTGTCTTTTTCGCCTCAAAATAAGGGGAATTTCTGACTTACTACACTGAAATAAGTGAAATTTCTGCAATTTTGCCCCAAAATAAGGGAAATTTCTGCCTTTTTGTTCTGAAATATGTGAAATTTCTGCAATTTTACCCCAAAATAAGGTGAATTTCTGCCTTTTTGCCACAAATTAATGGGAATTTCTGCCTTTTTGCCCCAAAATAAGAAAAAGTTTTGCTTTTTTTCTATGAAATAAGTGAAATTTCTGCAATTTTGCCCTAAAATAAAGAAAATTTCTGCAATTTTTCCCAATAATATCGGAAATTTCTGCAATTTTGCCCCAAAATAAGGGGAATTTCTCCCTTTTTGCCCCAAAATAAAGGAAATTTCAGACTTTTTACCTGAAAATAAGTGAAATTTCTGCAATTTTGCCCCAAATAAGAAAAATTTTTGCAATTTTGCCCCAAAATAAAAGAAATTTCTGGAATTTTGCCCCAAAATAAGGGGAATTCTGATTTTTGCCCCAAAATATAGGGAATTTCTGCCTTTTGCCCCAAAATTATGGCAATTTCTGTAATTTTGCTCCAAAATACGGGGAATTTCTGCCTTTTTGCCTGAAAATAATGGGAATGCATACCTTTTTGCCATAAAAAGGGAAATTTCTTCATTTTTTCTCCAAAATAAGGGGAATTTCTGCCTTTTTGCCTCTAAATAAGTGGAATTTCTTTCTTTTTTCCCCAAAACAAAGGAAATTTCTTTCTTTTTTGCCCCATAATAAGGGGAATTTCTGACTTATTACCCTGAAAAAAGTAAAATTTCTGCAATTTTGCCCCAAAATATGGGATATTTCTGCCTTTTTGCCCCCAAATAAGGGGAATTTCAGCCTTTTTACCTCAAAATAAGGGGAATTTCTGCCTTTTTGCCCCAAAATAACAAAATTTCTTATTTTTCCATGAAATAAGAGAAATTTCTGCAATTTTGCCCAAAATAAGTGAAATTTCTGCAATTTTGCCCCAGAATAAGGGAAATTTCTGGAATTTTGCCCCAAAATAAGTGGAATTTCTGAGTTTTGCCCCAAAATAAGGAGAATTTCTGTCTTTTTGCCCAAACATATAGGGAATTTCTGCATTTTTGCCCCACAATTAGGAGAATTTTTCCAATTTTGCTCCAAAATACGAGGAATTTCTGCCTTTTTGCCTGAAAATAATGGGAATGCATACCTTTTTGCCATAAAAAGGGAAATTTCTTCATTTTTTCTCCAAAATAAGGGGAATTTCTGCCTTTTTGCCTCTAAATAAGTGGAATTTCTGTCTTTTTCCCTCAAAACAAAGGGAATTTCTGTATTTTTCGCCTCAAAATAAGGGGAATTTCTGACTTACTACACTGAAATAAGTGAAATTTCTGCAATTTTGCCCCAAAATAAGGGAAATTTCTGCCTTTTTGTTCTGAAATATGTGAAATTTCTGCAATTTTACCCCAAAATAAGGTGAATTTCTGCCTTTTTGCCACAAATTAATGGGAATTTCTGCCTTTTTGCCCCAAAATAAGAAAAAGTTTTGCTTTTTTTCTATGAAATAAGTGAAATTTCTGCAATTTTGCCCTAAAATAAAGAAAATTTCTGCAATTTTTCCCAATAATATCGGAAATTTCTGCAATTTTGCCCCAAAATAAGGGGAATTTCTCCCTTTTTGCCCCAAAATAAAGGAAATTTCAGCCTTTTTACCTGAAAATAAGTGAAATTTCTGCAATTTTGCCCCAAATAAGAAAAATTTTTGCAATTTTGCCCCAAAATAAAGGAAATTTCTGGAATTTTGCCCCAAAATAAGGGGAATTTCTGATTTTTGCCCCAAAATATAGGGAATTTCTGCCTTTTGCCCCAAAATTAGGGCAATTTCTGTAATTTTGCTCCAAAATACGGGGAATTTCTGCCTTTTTGCCTGAAAATAATGGGAATGCATACCTTTTTGCCATAAAAAGGGAAATTTCTTCATTTTTGCTCCAAAATAAGGGGAATTTCTGCCTTTTTGCCTCTAAATAAGTGGAATTTCTTTCTTTTTCCCCCAAAACAAAGGGAATTTATTTCTTTTTTGCCCCAAAATAAGGGGAATTTCTGAATTATTACCCTGAAAAAAGTGAAATTTCTGCAATTTTGCCCCAAAATAAGGGATATTTCTGCCTTTTTGCCCCCAAATAAGGGGAATTTCAGCCTTTTTACCTCAAAATAAGGGGAATTTCTGCCTTTTTGCCCCAAAATAACAAAATTTCTTATTTTTCCATGAAATAAGAGAAATTTCTGCAATTTTCCCCAAAATAAGTGAAATTTCTGCAATTTTGCCCCAGAATAAGGGAAATTTCTGGAATTTTGCCCCAAAATAAGTAGAATTTCTGAGTTTTGCCCCAAAATAATGAGAATTTCTGTCTTTTTGCCCAAACATATAGGGAATTTCTGCATTTTTGCCCCACAATTAGGAGAATTTTTCCAATTTTGCTCCAAAATACGGGGAATTTCAGCCTTTTTGCCTGAAAATAATGGGAATGCATACCTTTTTGCCACAAAAAGGGAAATTTCTTCATTTTTTCTCCAAAATAAGGGGAATTTCTGCCTTTTTGCCTCTAAATAAGTGGAATTTCTTTCTTTTTCCCCCAAAACAAAGGGAATTTCTTTCTTTTTTGCCCCAAAATAAGGGGAATTTCTGAATTATTACCATGAAAAAAGTGAAATTTCTGCAATTTTGCCCCAAAATAAGGGATATTTCTGCCTTTTTGCCCCCAAATAAGGGGAATTTCAGCCTTTTTACCTCAAAATAAGGGGAATTTCTGCCTTTTTGCCCCAAAATAACAAAATTTTTTATTTTTCCATGAAATAAGAGAAATTTCTGCAATTTTCCCCAAAATAAGTGAAATTTCTGCAATTTTGCCCCAGAATAAGGGAAATTTCTGGAATTTTGCCCCAAAATAAGTGGAATTTCTGAGTTTTGCCCCAAAATAAGGAGAATTTCTGTCTTTTTGCCCAAACATATAGGGAATTTCTGCATTTTTGCCCCACAATTAGGAGAATTTTTCCAATTTTGCTCCAAAATACGGGGAATTTCTGCCTTTTTGCCTGAAAATAATGGGAATGCATACCTTTTTGCCATAAAAAGGGAAATTTCTTCATTTTTTCTCCAAAATAAGGGGAATTTCTGCCTTTTTGCCTCTAAATAAGTGGAATTTCTTTCTTTTTCCCCCAAAACAAAGGGAATTTCTTTCTTTTTTGCCCCAAAATAAGGGGAATTTCTGAATTATTACCCTGAAATAAGTGAAATTTCTGCAATTTTGCCCCAAAATAAGGGATATTTCTGCCTTTTTGCCCCCAAATAAGGGGAATTTCAGCCTTTTTACCTCAAAATAAGGGGAATTTCTGCCTTTTTGCCCCAAAATAACAAAATTTCTTTTTTTTCCATGAAATAAGTGAAATTTCTGCAATTTTGCCCAAAATAAGTGAAATTTCTGCAATTTTGCCCCAGAATAAGGGAAATTTCTGAAATTTTGCCCCAAAATAAGTGGAATTTCTGAGTTTTGCCCCAAAATAAGGAGAATTTCTGTCTTTTTGCCCAAACATATAGGGAATTTCTGCATTTTTGCCCCACAATTAGGAGAATTTTTCCAATTTTGCTCCAAAATACTGGGAATTTCTGCCTTTTTGCACGAAAATTAGAAGAATGCATACCTTTTTGCCTTAAAAAAGGGAAATTTCTTCATTTTTGCTTCAAAATAAGGGGAATTTCTGCTTTTTGCCTCTAAATAAGTGGAATTTCTGTTTTCTTCTCCCAAAACAAAGGGATTTTCTGTCTTTTTTGCGCCAAAATAAGAAAAATTTCTGACTTATTACCCTGAAAAAAGTGAAATTTCTGCAATATTGCCCCAAATTAAGGGAAATTTTTGCCTTTTTGCCAACAAATAAGGGGAATTTCAGCCTTTTTACCTCAAAATAAAGGGAATTTCTGCATTTTTGCCACAAAATATTAGGAATTTCTGCTTTTTTGCCCCAAAATAAAGAAAATTTCTGCCTTTTTTCCCTGAAATAAGTGAAATTTCTGCAATTTTGCCCCAAAATAAGTGGAATTTCTGAGTTTTGCTCCAAAATAAGGACATTTTCTGTCTTTTTGCCCCAACATATAGGGAATTTCTGCCTTTTTGCACCACAATTATCGGAATTTCTGCAATTTTGCTCCAAAATACAGGGAATTTCTGCCTTTTTGCCCAAAAATAAGGGGAATCCATAACTTTTTGCCATAAAAAAGGGAAATTTCTTCATTTTTGCTCCAAACTAAGGGGAATTTCTGCCTTTTTGCTTCTCAATAAGTAGAATTTCTGTCATTTTCCCCCAAAACAAAGAGAATTTCTGTCTTTTTTGCCCCAAAATAAGGGGAATTTCTGATTTATTACCCTAAAATAAGTGAAATTTCTGCAATTTTGCCCCAAAATAAGGGAAATTTCTGCCTTTTTGCCCTGAAATAAGGGGAATTTCAGCCTTTTTACCTCAAAATAAGGGGAATTTCTGCATTTTTGCCACAAAATATTAGGAATTTCTGACTTTTTGCCGCAAAATAAGGAAAATTTCTGCCTTTTTTCCCTGAAATAAGTGAAATTTCTGCAATTTTGCCTCAAAATAAGTGAAATTTCTGCAATTTTGCCCCAAAATAAGGGAAATTTCTGAAATTTTGCCCCAAAATAAGTGGAATTTCTAAGTTTTGCCCCAAAATAAGGAAAATTTCTGTCTTTTTGCCCCAACATATAGGGATTTTCTGCCTTTTTAGCCCAAAATTAGGGGAATTTCTGCAATTTTGCTCCAAAATACGGGGAATTCTGCCTTTTTGCCATGAAATATGTGAAATTTCTGCAATTTTACACCTAAATAAGGTGAATTTCTGCTTTTTTGCCCCAAAATAATGGGAAATTCTGCCTTTTTGCCCCAAAATAAAAAAAATTTTTGCTTTTTTTCTCAAAAAAAAGTGAAATTTCTGCAATTTTGCCCTAAAATAAGAGAAATTTTTGCAATTTTTTTCCATAATAAGGGAGATTTCTGCAATTTTGCCCAAAATAAATGGAATTTCTTCCTTTTTGCCCCAAAACAAAGGAAATTTCAGACTTTTTACCTTAAAATAAGTGAAATTTCTGAAATTTTGACCCAAATGAGGGAAATTTCCGCAATTTTGCCCCAAAATAATGTAAATTCCTGCAATTTTGCCCCAAAATAAAGGAAATTTCTGGAATTTTGCCCCAAAATAAGGGGAATTTCTGATTTTTGCCTCAAAATAAAGGGAATTTCTGCCTTTTGCCCCAAAATTAGGGGAATTTCTGCAATTTTGCTCCAAAATACAGGGGATTTCTGCCTTTTTGCCCGAAAATAATGGGAATGCGTAACTTTTTGCCATAAAAAGGGAAATTAATTAATTTTTGCTCTAAAATAAGGGGAATTTCTGCCTTTTTGCCTCTAAATAAGTGGAATTTCTGTCTTTTTCCCTCAAAACAAAGGGAATTTCTGTCTTTTTCGCCTCAAAATAAGGGGAATTTCTGACTTACTACACTGAAATAAGTGAAATTTCTGCAATTTTGCCCCAAAATAAGGGAAATTTCTGCCTTTTTGTTCTGAAATATGTGAAATTTCTGCAATTTTACCCCAAAATAAGGTGAATTTCTGCCTTTTTGCCACAAATTAATGGGAATTTCTGCATTTTGCCCCAAAATAAGAAAAAGTTTTGCTTTTTTTCTATGAAATAAGTGAAATTTCTGCAATTTTGCCCTAAAATAAAGAAAATTTCTGCAATTTTTCCCAATAATATCGGAAATTTCTGCAATTTTGCACCAAAATAAGCGGAATTTCTCCCTTTTTGCCCCAAAATAAAGGAAATTTCAGACTTTTTACCTGAAAATAAGTGAAATTTCTGCAATTTTGCCCCAAATAAGAAAAATTTTTGCAATTTTGCCCCAAAATAAAGGATATTTCTGGAATTTTGCCCCAAAATAAGGGGAATTTCTGATTTTTGCCCCAAAATATAGGGAATTTCTGCCTTTTGCCCCAAACTTAGGGCAATTTCTGTAATTTTGCTCCAAAATACGGGGAATTTCTGCCTTTTTGCCTGAAAATAATGGGAATGCATACCTTTTTGCCATAAAAAGGGAAATTTCTTCATTTTTGCTCCAAAATAAGGGGAATTTCTGCCTTTTTGCCTCTAAATAAGTGGAATTTCTTTCTTTTTCCCCCAAAACAAAGGGAATTTCTTTCTTTTTTGCCCCAAAATGAGGGGAATTTCTGACTTATTACCCTGTAATAAGTGAAATTTCTGCAATTTTGCCCCAAAATAAGGGATATTTCTGCCTTTTTGCCCCCAAATAAGGGGAATTTCAGCCTTTTTACCTCAAAATAAGGGGAATTTCTGCCTTTTTGCCCCAAAATAACAAAATTTCTTTTTTTCCATGAAATAAGAGAAATTTCTGCAATTTTGCCCAAAATAAGTGAAATTTCTGCAATTTTTCCCCAGAATAAGTGAAATTTCTGGAATTTTGCCCCAAAATAAGTGGAATTTCTTAGTTTTGCCCCAAAATAAGGAGAATTTCTGTCTTTTTGCCCAAACATATAGGGAATTTCTGCATTTTTGCCCCACAATTAGGAGAATTTTTCCAATTTTGCTCCAAAATACGGGGAATTTCTGCCTTTTTGCTCGAAAATTAGAATAATGCATACCTTTTTGCCTTAAAAAAGGGAAATTTCTTCATTTTTGCTTCAAAATAAGGGGAATTTCTGCTTTTTGCGTCTAAATAAGTGGAATTTCTGTTTTCTTCTCCCAAAACAAAGGGATTTTCTGTCTTTTTTGCGCCAAAATAAGAAAAATTTCTGACTTATTACCCTGAAAAAAGTGAAATTTCTGCAATATTGCCCCAAATTAAGGGAAATTTTTGCCTTTTTGCCAACAAATAAGGGGAATTTCAGCCTTTTTACCTCAAAATAAAGGGAATTTCTGCATTTTTGCCACAAAATATTAGGAATTTCTGCTTTTTTGCCCCAAAATAAAGAAAATTTCTGCCTTTTTTCCCTGAAATAAGTGAAATTTCTGCAATTTTGCCCCAAAATAAGTGGAATTTCTGAGTTTTGCTCCAAAATAAGGACATTTTCTGTCTTTTTGCCCCAACATATAGGGAATTTCTGCCTTTTTGCACCACAATTATGGGAATTTCTGCAATTTTGCTCCAAAATATGGGGAATTTCTGCCTTTTTGCCCAAAAATAAGGGGAATGCATAACTTTTTGCCATACAAAAAAGAAATTTCTTCATTTTTGCTCCAAACTAAGGGGAATTTCTGCCTTTTTGCTTCTCAATAAGTAGAATTTCTGTCATTTTCCCCCAAAACAAAGAGAATTTCTGTCTTTTTTGCCTCAATATAAGTGGAATTTCTGACGAATTACCCTGAAATAAGTGAAATTTCTGCAATTTTGCCCCAAAATAAGGGAAATTTCTGCCTCTTTTCCCCCAAATAAAGGGAATTTCAGCCTTTTTACCTCAAAATAAGGGAAATTTTTGCCTTTTTTGCCTCAAAATAAGAAAAATTTCTGCCTTTTTTACCCGAAATAAGTAAAATTTCTGCAATTTTGCCCCAAAATAAGTGAAATTTCTGCAATTTTACCCCAAAATAATGTGAATTTCTGCCTTTTTGCCCTAAAATAATGTGAATTTCTGACTTTTTGCCCCAAAATAAGAAAAATTTTTGCTTTTTTTCTCTGAAATAAGTGAAATTTCTGCAATTTTGCCCTAAAATAAGGAAAATTTCTGAAATTTTTCCCAATAATGAGGGAAATTTCTGCAATTTTGCCCCAAAAATAGAGGAATTTCTCCCTTTTCGCCACAAAATAAAGGAAATTTCAGCCTTTTTACCTGAAAATAAGTGAAATTTCTGCAATTTTGCACCAAATAAGAAAAATTTCTGAAATTTTGCCCTAAAATAAGATAAATTCCTGCAATTTTGCTCCAAAACAAAGGAAATTTCTTGAATTTTGCCCCAAAATAAGGGGAATTTATGATTTTTGTCCCAAAATAAAGGGAATTTCTGCCTTTTGCCCCAAATTTAGGAGAATTTCTGCAATTTTGCTTCAAAATACGGGGAATTTCTGCCTTTATGCCCAAAAATAATGGAAATGCATATCTTTTTGCCATAAAAAGGGAAATTTCTTCCTTGTTGCTCCAAA
This sequence comes from Micromys minutus, assembly GCF_963924665.1. Lineage (NCBI taxonomy): Eukaryota > Metazoa > Chordata > Mammalia > Rodentia > Muridae > Micromys > Micromys minutus. Next base: position 2,984,987 of record NW_027667727.1, read on the forward strand.
ATAAAAGGAATTTCTGCATTTTTGCCTCTAAATAAGTGGAATTTCTGTCTTTTTCCCCAAAAACAAAGGGAATTTCTATCTTTTTTGCCCCAAATTAAGGGGAATTTCTGACTTATTACCCTGAAATAAGTGAAATTTCTGCAATTTTGCCCCAAAATAAGGGATATTTTTGCCTTTTTGCCCCCAAATAAAAGGAATTTCAGCCTTTTTACCTCAAAATCAGGGGAATTTCTGCCGTTTTGCCCCAAAATAACAAATTTTTTTTCCCCTGAAATAAGTGAAATTTCTGCAATTTTGCCCAAAATAAATGAAATTTCTGCAATTTTGCCCCAGAATAAGGGAAATTTCTGGAATTTTGCTCCAAAATAAGTGGAATTTCTGAGTTTTTCCCCAAAATAGGGAGAATTTCTGTCTTTTTGCCCCAACATATAGGGAATTTCTGCATTTTTGCCCCACAATTAGGGGAATTTTTGCAATTTTGCTCCAAAATACGGGGAATTTCTGCCTTTTTGCCCGAAAATAAGAAGAATGCATTCCTTTTTGCCTTAAAAAAGAGAAATTTCTTCATTTTTGCTTCAAAATAAGGGGAATTTCTGCTTTTTTGCCTCTAAATAAGTGGAATTTCTGTCTTTTTCCCCAAAAACAAAGGGATTTTCTGTCTTTTTTGCCCTAAAACAAGAAGAATTTCTGACTTATTACCCTGAAATAAGTGAAATTTCTGCAATTTTGCCCCAAAATAAGGAAAATTTTTGCCTTTTTGCCCACAAATAAGGGGAATTTCACCCTTTTTACCTCAAAATAAGGGGAATTTCTGCATTTTTGCCACAAAATATTAGGAATTTCTGCTTTTTTGCCCCAAAATAAGAAAAATTTCTGCCTTTTTTCTCTGAAATAAGTGAAATTTCTGCAATTTTGCCCCAAAATAAGTGGAATTTCTGAGTTTTGCTCCAAAATAAGGACATTTTCTGTCTTTTTGCCCCAACATATAGGGAATTTCTGCCTTTTTGCACCACAATTATGGGAATTTCTGCAATTTTGCTCCAAAATACGGGGAATTTCTGCCTTTTTGCCCAAAAATAAGGGGAATGCATAACTTTTTGCCATAAAAAAAAAGAAATTTCTTCATTTTTGCTCCAAACTAAGGGGAATTTCTGCCTTTTTGCTTCTCAATAAGTAGAATTTCTGTCATTTTCCCCCAAAACAAAGAGAATTTCTGTCTTTTTTGCCTCAATATAAGTGGAATTTCTGACGAATTACCCTGAAATAAGTGAAATTTCTGCAATTTTGCCCCAAAATAAGGGAAATTTCTGCCTCTTTTTCCCCAAATAAAGGGAATTACAGCCTTTTTACCTCAAAATAAGGGATATTTTTGCCTTTTTTGCCTCAAAATAAGGAAAATTTCTGCCTTTTTTACCCGAAATAAGTAAAATTTCTGCAATTTTGCCCCAAAATAAATGAAATTTCTGCATTTTTACACCAAAATAATGTGAATTTCTGCCTTTTTGCCCCAAAATAATGTGAATTTCTGCCTTTTTGCCCCAAAATAAGAAAAATTTTTGCTTTTTTTCTCTGAAATAAGTGAAATTTCTGCAATTTTGCCCTAAAATAAGGAAAATTTCTGAAATTTTTCCCAATAATAAGGAAAATTTCTGCAATTTTGCCCCAAAATTAGAGGAATTTCTCCCTTTTTGCCACAAAATAAAGGAAATTTCAGCCTTTTTACCTTAAAATAAGTGAAATTTCTGGAATTTTGCCCCAAAATAAGGGAAATTTCTGCCTCTATTCCCCCAAATAAAGGGAATTTCAGCATTTTTACCTCAAAATAAGGGAATTTTTTGCCATTTTTGCCTCAAAATATGAAAAATTTCTGCCTTTTTTACCCGAAATAAGTAAAATTTCTGCAATTTTGCCCCAAAATAAGTGAAATTTCTGCAATTTTACCCCAAAATAATGTGAATTTCTGCCTTTTTGCCCCAAAATAATGTGAATTTCTGCCTTTTTGCCCCAAAATAAGAAAAATTTTTGCTTTTTTTCTCTGAAATAAGTGAAATTTCTGCAATTTTGCCCTAAAATAAGGAAAATTTCTGAAATTTTTCCCAATAATAAGGGAAAATTCTGCAATTTTGCCCCAAAATTAGAGGAATTTCTCCTTTTTTGCCACAAAATAAAGGAAATTTCAGCCTTTTTACCTTAAAATAAGTGAAATTTCTGCAATTTTGCCATAAAATAAGGAAAATTTCTGAAATTTTTCCCAATAATAAGGGAAATTTCTGCAATTTTGCCTCAAAATTAGAGGAATTTCTCCCTCTTTCCACAAAATAAAGGAAATTTCAGCCTTTTTACCTGAAAATAAGTGAAATTTCTGCAATTTTGCACCAAATAAGAAAAATTTCTGAAATTTTGCCCTAAAATAAGATAAATTCCTGCAATTTTGCCCCAAAACAAAGGAAATTTCTTGAATTTTGCCCCAAAATAAGGTGAATTTATGATTTTTGTCCCAAAATAAAGGGAATTTCTGCCTTTTGCCCCAAATTTAGGAGAATTTCTGCAATTTTGCTTCAAAATACGGGGAATTTCTGCCTTTATGCCCAAAAATAATGGAAATGCATACCTTTTTGCCATAAAAAGGGAAATTTCTTCCTTGTTGCTCCAAAATAAAAGGAATTTCTGCCTTTTTGCCTCTAAATAAGTGGAATTTCTGTCTTTTTCCCCAAAAACAAAGGGAATTTCTATCTTTTTTGCCCCAAATTAAGGGGAATTTCTGAATTATTACCCTGAAATAAGTGAAATTTCTGCAATTTTGCCCGAAAATAAGGGATATTTTTGCCTTTTTGCCCCCATATAAAAGGAATTTCAGCCTTTTTACCTCAAAATCAGGGGAATTTCTGCCTTTTTGCCCCAAAATAAGAAAAATTTTTGCTTTTTTTCTCTGAAATAAGTGAAATTTCTGCAATTTTGCCCTAAAATAAGGAAAATTTCTGAAAATTTTCCCAATAATAAGGGAAATTTCTGCAATTTTGCCCCAAAATTAGAGGAATTTCTCCCTTTTTGCCACAAAATAAAGGAAATTTCAGCCTTTTTACCTTAAAATAAGTGAAATTTCTGCAATTTTGCCCTAAAATAAGGAAAATTTCTGAAATTTTTCCCAATAATAAGGGAAATTTCTGCAATTTTGCCCCAAAATTAGAGGAATTTCTCCCTTTTTTCCACAAAATAAAGGAAATTTCAGCCTTTTTACCTGAAAATAAGTGAAATTTCTGCAATTTTGCACCAAATAAGAAAAATTTCTGAAATTTTGCCCTAAAATAAGATAAATTCTTGCAATTTTGCCCCAAAACAAAGGAAATTTCTTGAATTTTCCCCAAAATAAGGGGAATTTATGATTTTTGTCCCAAAATAAAGGGAATTTCTGCCTTTTCCCCCAAATTTAGGAGAATTTCTGCAATTTTGCTTCAAAATACGGGGAATTTCTGCCTTTATGCCCAAAAATAATGGAAATGCATACCTTTTTGCCATAAAAAGGGAAATTTCTTCCTTGTTGCTCCAAAATAAAAGGAATTTCTGCCTTTTTACCTCTAAATAAGGGGAATTTCTGTCTTTTTCCCCAAAAACAAAGGGAATTTCTATCTTTTTTGCGCCAAATTAAGGGGAATTTCTGACTTATTACCCAGAAATAAGTGAAATTTCTGCAATTTTGCCCCAAAATAAGGGATATTTTTGCCTTTTTGCCTCCAAATAAAAGGAATTTCAGCCTTTTTACCTCAAAATCAGGGGAATTTCTTCCTTTTTGCCCCAAAATAACAAATTTTTTTTCCCCTGAAATAAGTGAAATTTCTGCAATTTTGCCCAAAATAAGTGAAATTTCTGCAATTTTGCCCCAGAATAAGGGAAATTTCTGGAATTTTGCTCCAAAATAAGTGGAATTTCTGAGTTTTTCCCCAAAATAGGGAGAATTTCTGTCTTTTTGCCCCAACATATAGGGAATTTCTGCATTTTTGTCCCACAATTAGGGGAATTTTTGCAATTTTGCTCCAAAAGTACGGGGAATTTCTGCCTTTTTGCCCGAAAATAAGAAGAATGCATTCTTTTTTGCCTTAAAAAAGGGAAATTTCTTCATTTTTGCTTCAAAATAAGGGGAATTTCTGCTTTTTTGCCTCTAAATAAGTGGAATTTCTGTCTTTTTCCCCAAAAACAAAGGGATTTTCTGTCTTTTTTGCCCCAAAACTAGAAGAATTTCTGACTTATTACCCTGAAATAAGTGAAATTTCTGCAATTTTGCCCCAAAATAAGGAAAATTTTTGCCTTTTTGCCCACAAATAAGGGGAATTTCACCCTTTTTACCTCAAAATAAGGGGAATTTCTGCATTTTTGCCACAAAATATTAGGAATTTCTGCTTTTTTGCCCCAAAATAAGAAAAATTTCTGCCTTTTTTCTCTGAAGTAAGTGAAATTTCTGCAATTTTGCCCCAAAATAATTGGAATTTCTGAGTTTTGCCCCAAAATAAGGAGAATTTCTGTCTTTTTGCCCCAACATATAGGGAATTTCTGCCTTTTTGCACAACAATTAGGGGAATTTCTGCAATTTTGCTCCAAAATACGGGTATTTTCTGCCTTTTTGCCCTGAAATATGTGAAATTTCTGCAATTTTACCCCTAAATAAGGTGAATTTCTGCTTTTTTGCCCCAAAATAATGTGAATTTCTGCCTTTTTGCCCCAAAATAAGAAAAACTTTTGCTTTTTTTCTCTGAAATAAGTGAAATTTCTTCAATTTTGCCCTAAAATAAGGGAAATTTTTGCAATTTTTTCCCATAATAAGGGAGATTTCTGCAATTTTGCCAAAATATAAGGGGAATTTCTTCCTTTTTGCCCCAAAACAAAGGAAATTTCAGACTTTTTACCTGAAAATAAGTGAAATTTCTGAAATTTTGCCACAAATAAGGGAAATTTCTGCAATTTTGCCCCAAAATAAAGGGAATTTCTTCCTTTTGCCCCAAAATTAAGGGAATTTCTGCAATTTTGCTCCAAAATACGGGGAATTTCTGCCTTTTTGCATGAAAATAATGGGAATGCATACCTTTTTGCCATAAAAAGGGAAATTTCTTCATTTTTGCTCCAAAATAAAAGGAATTTCTGCCTTTTTGCATCTAAATAAGTGGAATTTCTGTCTTTTTCAACCAAAACAAAGAGAATTTCTGTCTTTTTTGCCCCAAAATAAGGGAAATTTCTGACTTATTACCCTGAAGTAAGTGAAATTTCTGCAATTTTGCCCCAAATTAAGGGAAATTTCTGCAATTTTGCTCAAATGTACAGGAACTTTCTGCAATTTTGCCCCAAAATAAGAGGAATTTCTGACTGTTTTCTCCCGAAAAAAGGAGATTTTCTGTCTTTTTGCCCCAACATAAGGAGAATTTCTGCTTTTTTGCCTGAAAATTATGAGAATTTCTGCAATTTTACTTCAAAATACGGGGAATTTCTGCTTTTTATCCCGAAAATAATAGGAATGCATACCTTTTTGCCATAAAAAGTAAAATTTCTTCATTTTTGCTCAAAAATAAGGAAAATTTCTGCTTTTGCCTCTAAATAAGTGGAATTTCTGTCTTTTTCCCCCAAAACAAAGGGAATTTCTGTCTTTTTTGCCCCAAAATAAGGGGAATTTCTGAATTATTACCCTGAAATACGTGAAATTTCTTCAATTTTGCCCCAAAATTAGGGAAATTTCTGCCTCTTTGCCCCCAAATAAGGGGAATTTCAGCCTTTTTACCTCAAAATAAGGGGAATTTCTGCATTTTTGCCACAAAATATTAGGGATTTCTGACTTTTTGCCCCAAAATAAGGAAAATTTCTGCCTTTTTTCTCTGAAATAAGTGAAATTAATTCAATTTTGCCCCAAAATAAGTGAAATTTCTGCAATTTTGCCCACAAATAAGCGAAATTTCTGGAATTATGCCCCAAAATAAGTAGAATTTCTAAGTTTTGCCCCAAAATAAAGAGAATTTCTGTCTTTTTGCCTCATCATATAGGGAATTTCTGTCTTTTTGCCCCATAACTAGGGGAATTTCTGCAATTTTGCCAAAATACAGATAATTTCTTCCTTTTTGCCCTGAAATATGTGAAATTTCTGCAATTTTACACCTAAATAAGGTGAATTTCTGCCTTTTTGCCCCAAAATAATGGGAATTTCTGCCTTTTTGTCCCAAAATAAGAAAAACTTTGGCTTTTTTTCTCTGAAGTATGTGAAATTTCTGCAATTTTGCCCTAAAATAAGGGAAATTTCTGCAATTTTTCCCCATAATAAAGGAAATTTCTGCAAGTTTGCCCCAAAATAAGTGGAATTTCTCTCTTTTTGCCCCAAAATAAAGGAAATTTCAGCCTTTTTATCTGAAAATAAGTGAAATTTCTGCAATTTTGCCCCAAATAAGGGAAATTTCTTCAATTTTGCCCCAAAATAAGGTAAATTCCTGCAATTTTGCCCCAAAATAAAAAAATTTCTGAATTTTGACCCAAAATAAAAGGAATTTCTGATTTTTGCCCCAAAATAAAGGGAATTTCTGCCTTTTGCCCCAAAATTAGGGGAATTTCTGCAATTTTGCTCCAAAATACGGGGAATTTCTGCCTTTTTGCCTGAAAATAATGGGAATGCATAACTTTTTGCCATAAAAAGGGAAATTTCTTCATTTTTGCTCCAAAATATGGGGAATTTCTGCCTTTTTGTCTATAAATAAGTGGAATTTCAGTCTTTTTCCCCCAAAACAAATGGAATTTCTTTTTTTTTTTGCTCCATACTAAAAGGAATTTCTGACTTATTACCCTGAAATAAGTGAAATTTCTGCAATTTTGCCCCAAAATAAGGGAAATTTCTGCAATTTTGCCCCAATGTAAAGGAAATTTCTGCAATCTTGCCCCAAAATAAAGGGAATTTCTGACTGTTTGTTCCCAAAAAAAAGAGATTTTCTGTTTTTGCCCCAAAATAAGGAGAATTTCTGCCTTTTTGCCTGAAAATTATGAGAATTTCTGCAATTTTGCTTCAAAATACGGGGAATTTCTGCTTTTTATCCTGAAAGTAAGGGGAATGCATACCTTTTTGCCATAAAAAGGTAAATTTCTTCATTTTTGCTCCAAAATAAGGGGAATTTCTGCCTTTTTGCCTCTGAATAAGTGGAATTTCTGTCTTTTTCCTCCAAAACAAAGGGAATTTCTGTCTTTTTTGCCCCAAAATAAGGAGAATTTCTTAATTATTACCCTGAAATAAGTGAAATTTCTGAATTTTTGCCCCAATATAAGGTAAATTTCTGCCTCTTTTCCTACAAATAAAGGGAATTTCAGCCTTTTTACCTCAAAATAAAAGAAATTTCTGCCATTTTTGCCTCAAAATAAGGAAAATTTCTGCTTTTTTCCCTGAAATAAGTAAAATTTCTGCAATTTTGCTCCACAATACGTGAAATTTCTGCAATTTTGCCCCAGAATAAGGGAAATTTCTGGAATTTTGCCCCAAAATAAGGGGAATTTCTGAGTTTTGCCCCAAAATAAGGAGAATTTCTGTCTTTTTGCCCCAACATATAGGGAAATTCTGCATTTTTGCCCTACAATTAGGGGAATTTCTGCAATTTTGCTCCAAAATACAGGGAATTTCTGCCTTTTTGCCCGAAAATAAGGGGAATGCATAATTTTTTAAAATGAACAAGGAAAATTTCTTCATTTTTGCTCCAAAATAAGAAGAATTTCTGCTTTTTTGCCTCTTAATAAGTGGAATTTCTGTCTTTTTCCCCAAAAACAAAGGGAATTTCTGTCTTTTTTGCCCGAAAATAAGGGGAATTTTTGACTTATTACCCTGAAATAAGTGAAATTCCTGCTATTTTGCCCCAAAATAACGGAAATTTCTGCCTTTTTGCCCTGAAATATGTGAAATTTCTGCAATTTTACCCTAAAATAAGGTGAATTTCTGACTTTTTGCCAAAAATAATGTGAATTTCTGCCTTTTTGCCCCAAAATAAGAAAAATTATTGGTTTTTTTTCACTGAAATAAGTGAAATTTCTGCAATTTTGCCCTAAAATAAAGGAAATTTCTGCAATTTTTCCCAACATAAGGGAAATTTCTGTAATTTTGCCTTAAAATAAAAGGAATTTCTCCCTTTTTGCCCCAAAATAAATGAAATTTCAGCCTTTTTACCTGAAAATTAGTAAAATTTCTGCAATTTTGCCCCAAAATAAGGCAAATTCCTGCAATTTTGTCTCAAAAATACAGGAAATTTCTGAAATTTTGCCCCAAAATAAGGGGAATTTCTGATTTTTGCCCCAAAATAAATGGAATTTCTGCCTTTTGCCCCAAAATTAAAGGAATTTCTGCAATTTTGCTCCAAAATACGGGGAATTTCTGCCTTTTTGCCCAAAAATAATGGGAATGCATATCTTTTTGCCATAATAAGGGAAATTTTTTAATTTTTGCTTCAAAATAAAGGGAATTTCTGCCTTTTTGCCTCTTAATAAGTGGAATTTCTGTCTTTTGCCCCCAAAACAAAGGAAATTTCTGTCTTTTTTGCCCCAAAATAAGGGGAATTTTTGACATATTCCCCTGCACTAAGTGAAATTTCTGCATCTTTGCCCCAAAATAAGGGAAATTTTTTCAATTTTGCCCCGATGTAAAGGAAATTTCTGCAATTTTGCCTTAAAATAAGGGGAATTTCTGACTGTTTGCTCCAGAAAAAGGAGATTATCTGTCTTTTTGCCCCAAAATAAGGAGAATTTCTCCCTTTTTGCACGAAAATTGAGAGAATTTCTGCAATTTTGATTCAAAATATGGGGAATTTCTGCTTTTTATCCCGAAAGTAAAGGGAATGTATACCCTTTGCCACAAAAAAAGGGAAATTTCTTCATTTTTGCCCCAAAATAAGAGGAATTTCTGCCTTTTTACCTCAAAATAAGTGAAATTTCTGCCTTTTTACCCAAAAAATAAACGGAATTTCTGTCTTCTTGCCCCAAAATAAAAGGAATTTTTTAATTATGCCCTGAAATAAGTGAAATTTCTGCAATTTTGCCCCAAAAGAAAAGAAATTTCTGCATTTTTGCCACAAAATAAGAATTTCTGTTTTTTTGCCCCCAAATAAGGGAAATTTCTGCCTTTTTGCCCCCAAATAAGGGGAACTTCAGCCTTTTTACCTCAAAATAAGGGGAATTTCTGCATTTTTGCCCCAAAATAAGGAAAATTTCTGCGTTTTTCCCTGAAATAAGTGAAATTTCTGCAATTTTGCACCAAAATAAGTGAAATTTCTGCAATTTTGCCCCAAAATAAGGGAAATTTCTGGAATTTTGCCCCAAAATAAGGGGAAATTCTGAGTTTTGCCCCAAAATAAGGAGAATTTCTGTCTTTTTGCCCCAACATATAGGGAATTTCTTCCTTTTTGCCCCCGAATTAGAGGAATTTCTGCAATTTTGCTCCAAAATACGGAAAATTTCTGCATTTTGCAAGAAAATAGAGAAAATGCATAAGTTTTTGGCATATAAGAAGAAAATTTCTTCATTTTTGCTCCAAAATAAGAAGAATTTCGGCTTTTTTGCCTCTAAATAAGTGGAATTTCTGTCTTTTTCCCCCAAAACAAAGGGAATTTCTGTCTTTTTTGCCCCAAAATAAGAGGAATTTCTGACTTATTACCCTGAAATAAGTAAAATTTCTGCAATTTTGCCCCAAAATAAGGCAAATTTCTGCCTTTTTGCCCTAAAATATGTGAAATTTCTGCAATTTTACCCCAAAATAAAGTGAATTTCTGCCTTTTTGCCCCAAAATAATGGGAATTTCTGCCTTTTTGTTCCAAAATAAGAAAAATTTTTGCTTTCTTTCTCGGAAATAAGTTAAATTTCTGCAATTTTGCCCTAAAAGAAGGGAAATTTCTGCAATTTTTCCCCATAAGGGAATTTCTGCAATTTTGCCCCAAAATAAGAGGAATTTCTCCCTATTTGCCACAAAATAAAGGAAATTTCAGCCTTTTTATCTGAAAATAAGTGAAATTTCTGCAATTTTACCCCAAATAATGGAAATTTCTGGAATTTTGCCCCAAAATAAGGGGATTTTCTGATTTTTTCCCCCAAAATAAAAGGAATTTCTGCCTTTTACTCTAAAATAAGCGGAATTTCTGCAATTTTGCTCCAAAATACGGGGAATTTCTGCCTTTTTGCCCGAAAATAATGAGAATGCATACTTTTTTGCCATAAAAAGGGAAATTTCTTCATTTTTGCTCCAAAATAACGGGAATTTCTGCATTTTTAACTCTAAATAAGTGGAATTTCTGTCTTTTTTCCTCAAAACAAAAGGAATTTCTGTCTTTTTTGCCCAAAAATAAGGGGAATTTCTGACTTATTACCCTGAAATAAGTGAAATTTCTGCAATTTTGCCCCAAAATAAAGGGAAATTTCTACCTTTTTGCCCTGAAATATGTGAAATTTCTGCAATTTTACCCCAAAATAAGGTCAATTTCTGCCTTTTTGCCCCAAAATAATGGAAATTTCTGCCTTTTTGCCCAAAAAAAGAAAAATTTTTGATTTTTTTCTCTGAAATAAGTGAAATTTCTGCAATTTTTCCCCATAATAAGGGAAATTTCTTCAATTTTGCCCCAAAAGAAGAGGAATTTCATTCTTTTTGCCCCAAAATTAAGGAAATTTCAGCCTTTTTACCTGAAAATAAGTGAAATTTCTGCAATTTTGCACCAAAAAAGAAAAATTTCTGCAATTTTGCCCCAAAATAAGGGGAAATTCTAAGTTTTGCCCCAAAATAAGGAGAATTTCTGTCTTTTTGCCCCAACATATAGGGAATTTCTGCCTTTTTGCCCCAGAATTAGAGGAATTTCTGCAATTTTGCTCCAAAATACGGGGAATTTCTGCATTTTGCCAGAAAATAGAGGAAATGCATAAGTTTTTGGCATAAAAGAGGAAAATTTCTTCATTTTTGTTCCAAAATAAGAAGAATTTCGGCTTTTTTTCCTCTAAATAAGTGGAATTTCTGTCTTTTTCCCCCAAAACAAAGGGAATTTCTGTCCTTTTTCCCCCAAAATAAGAGGAATTTCTGACTTATTACCCTGAAATGAGTGAAATTTCTGCAATTTTACCCCAAAATAAGGGACATTTCTGCCTTTTTGCCCTAAAATATGTGAAATTTCTGCAATTTTACCCCAAAATAAAGTGAATTTCTGCCTTTTTGCCCTAAAATAATGGGAATTTCTGCCTTTTTGTTCCAAAATAAGAAAAATTTTTGCTTTTTTTCTCGGAAATAAGTGAAATTTCTGCAATTTTGCCCTAAAAGAAGGGAAATTTCTGCAATTTTTCTCCATAAGGGAAAATTCTGCAATTTTGCCACAAAATAAGAGGAATTTCTCCCTATTTGCCCCAAAATAAAGGAAATTTCAGCCTTTTTATCTGAAAATAAGTGATATTTCTGCAATTTTACCCCAAATAATGGAAATTTCTGGAATTTTGCCCCCAAATAAGGGGATTTTCTGATTTTTGCCCCAAAATAAAAGGAATTTCTGCCTTTTGCCCTAAAATAAGGGGAATTTCTGCAATTTTGCTCCGAAATACGGGGAATTTCTGCCTTTTTGCCCGAAATAATGGGAATGCATACTTTTTTTGCCATAAAAAGGGAAATTTCTTCATTTTTGCTCTAAAATAACGGGAATTTCTGCATTTTTAACTCTAAATAAGTGGAATTTCTGTCTTTTTCCTTTAAAACAAAAAGAATTTCTCTCTTTTTTGCCCCAAAATAAGGGGAATTTCTGACTTATTACCCTGAAATAAGTGAAATTTCTGCAATTTTGCCCAAAAATAAGGGAAATTTCTACCTTTTTGCCCTGAAATATGTGAAATTTCTGTAATTTTACCCCAAAATAAGGTCAATTTCTGCCTTTTTGCCCAAAAATAATGGAGATTTCTGCCTGTTTGCCCAAAAAAAAAGAAAAATTTTTGATTTTTTTCTCTGAAATAAGTCAAATTTCTGCAATTTTTCCCCATAATAAGGGAAATTTCTGCAATTTTGCCTCAAAAGAAGAGGAATTTCATTCTTTTTGCCCCAAAATTAAGGAAATTTCAGCCTTTTTACCTGAAAATAAGTGAAATTTCTGCAATTTTGCACCAAATAAGAGAAATTTCTACAATTTTGCCCCAAAATAAGGTAAATTCCTGCAATTTTGCCCCAAAATAAATGAATTTCCTGGAATTTTGCCTCAAAATAAGGGGAATTTCTGATTTTTGCCTCAGCATAAAGGGAATTTCTGCATTTTGCCCCAAAATTAGAGGAATTTCAGCAATTTTGCTCCAAAATACGGGGAATTTCTACCTTTTTGCCTGAACATAATGGGAATGCATACCTTTTTGCCATAAAAGGGAAATTTTTTCATTTTTGCTCCAAAATAAGGGAAATTTCTGCCTTTTTGCCTCTAAATAAGTGGAATTTCTGTCTTTTTCCCCCAAAACAAAGGGAATTTCTGTCTCTTTTGCCCCAAAATAAGGGGAATTTCTGACTTATTACCCTGAAATAAGTGAAAATTCTGAAATTTTGCCCCAAAATAAGGGAAATTTCTGCCTTTTTGCCCTGAAATATATGAAATTTCTGCAATTTTACCCCAAAATAAGGTGAATTTCTGCCTTTTTGCCCCAAAATAATGGGAATTTCTGTCTTTTTGCCCCGAAAAAAGAAAAATTTTTGATTTTTTTCTCTGAAATATGTGAAATTTCTGCAATTTTGCCCTAAAATAAGGGAAATTTCTGCAATTTTTCCCCATAATAAGGGAAATTTCTGCAATTTTGCCCCAAAATAAGGATTATTTCTCTCTTTTTATCCCAAAATAAATAAAATTTCAGCCTTTTTATCTGAAAATAAGTTAAATTTCTTTAATTTTGCCCAAAATAAGAGAAATTTCTGCAATTTTGCCCCAAAATAAGGTAAATTCCTGCAATTTTGCCCCAAAAATAAAGGAAATTTATGGAATTTTGCCCCAAAATAAGAGGAATTTTTGTTTTTTGCCCCAAAATAAAGGGAATTTCTGCCTTTTTCCCCAAAATTAGGGGTATTTCTGCAATTTTGCTCTAAAATACGGGGAATTTCTGCCTTTTTGCCCGAAAATAATGGGAATTCATAAATTTTTGCCATAAAAAGGTAAATTTCTTCATTTTTGCTCCAAAATAAAGGGAATTTCTGCCTTTTGCCCCACAATTAGGGGAATTTCTGCAATTTTGCTCTAAAATATAGGGAATTTCTGCCTTTTTGCCTGAAAATAATAGGAATGCATACCTTTTTGCTATAAAAAGGGAAACTTCTTCATTTTTGCTCCAAAATAAAGGGAATTTCTGCCTTTTGCCAAACAATTAGGGGAATTTCTGCAATTTTGCTCTAAAATACGGGGAATTTCTGCCTTTTTGCCCGAAAATAATAGGAATGCATACCTTTTTGCTAAAAAAAGGGAAATTTCTTCATTTTTGCTTTAAAATAAAGGGAATTTCTGCCTCTTTGCCTCTAAATAAGTGGAATTTCTGTCTTTTTTTCACCCAAACAAAAGGAATTTCTGTCTTTTTTGCCCCAAAATAAGGGGAATTTCTGACTTATTACCCTGAAATAAGTGAAATTTCTGCAACTTTGCCCCAAAATAAAAAAAATTTCTGCAATTTTGCCCCAATGTAAAGGAAATTTCTGCAATTTTGCCCCAAAATAAGGGAAATTTCTGACTGTTTGCTCCCGAAAAAGGAGAATTTTCTGTTTTTTGCCCCAAAATAAGGAGAATTTCTTTCTTTTTGCACGAAATTGAGAGAATTTCTGCAATTTTGCTTCAAAATACGATGAATTTCTGCTTTTTATCCTGAAAGTAAAAGGAATGTATACCTTTTGCCACAAAAAAGGGAAATTTCTTAAATTTTGCCCCAAAATAAGAGGAATTTCTGCCTTTTTACCTCAAAATAAGTGAAATTTCTGCCTTTTTACCCAAAAATAAACAGATTTCTGACTTTTTGCCCCAAAATAAAAGGAATTTTTGAATTATGCCCTGAAATAGCTGAAATTTCTGCAATTTTGCCCCAAAGTAAAAGAAATTTCTGCATTTTTGCCACAAAATAAGGAGAATTTTTGTTTTTTTGCCCCAAAATAAGGGAAATTTCTGCCTTTTTGCCCCAAAATAATGGGAATTTCAGCCCTTTTAACTCGAAATAAGGGGAATTTCTGCATTTTTGCCCCAAAATAAGGAAAATTTCTGCCTTTTTTCCCTGAAATAAGTGAAATTTCTGCAATTTTGCCCCAAAATAAGTGAAATTTCTGCAATTTTGCCCCAAAATAAGGGAAATTTCTGGAATTCTGCCCCAAAATAAAGGGAATTTCTGAGTTTTGCCACAAAATAAGGAGAATTTCTGTCTTTTTGCCCAAACATATAGGGAATTTCTGCCTTTTTGCCCCAGAATTAAAGGTATTTCTGTAATTTTGCTCCAAAATACGGGGAATTTCTGCATTTTGCCCGAAAATAGAGGAAATGCATAAGTTTTTGCCATAAAAGAGGAAAATTTCGTCATTTTTGCTCCAAAATAAGAAGAATTTCGGCTTTTTTGCCTCTAAATAAGTGGAATTTCTGTCTATTTCCTCCAAAACAAAGGGAATTTCTGTCTTTTTTGCCCCAAAATAAGAAGAATTTCTGACTTATTACACTGAAATAAGTGAAATTTCTGTAATTTTGCCCCAAAATAAGGAAAATTTCTGCCTTTTTGCCCTGAAATATGTGAAAATTCTGCAATTTTACCCAAAAATAAGGTGAATTTCTGCAATTTTGCCCCAAAATAAAGAAAATTTCTGCAATTTTGCCCCCAAATAAGGGGAATTTCTGACTGTTTGCTCCCGAAAAAGAAGATTTTTCTGTTTTTTGCCCCAAAATAATGAGAATTTCTGCATTTTTGCACGAAAATTGAGAGAATTTCTGCAATTTTGCTTCAAAATACGGGGAATTTCTGCTTTTTATCCCGAAAGTATGGGGAATGTATACCTTTTGCCACAAAAAAAGGGAAATTTCTTAATTTTTGCCCCAAAATAAGAGGAATTTCCGCCTTTTTACCTCAAAATAAGTGAAATTTCTGCGTTTTTACCTAAAAATATACGGATTTCTGACTTTTTGCTCTAAAATAAAAGGAATTTTTGAATTATGCCCTGAAATAGGTGAAATTTCTGCAATTTTGCCCCAAAGTAAAAGAAATTTCTGCATTTTTGCCACAAAATAAGGAGAATTTTTGTTTTTTTGCCCCAAAATAAGGGAAATTTCTGCCTTTTTGCCCCCAAATAAAGGGAATTTCAGCCTTTTTAACTCAAAATAAGGGGAATTTCTGCATTTTTCCCCAAAATAAGGAAAATTTCTGCCTTTTTTCCCTGAAATAAGTGAAATTTCTGCAATTTTGCCCCAAAATAAGTGAAATTTCTGCAATTTTGCCCCAAATAAATAAAAATTTCTGGAATTCTGCCCCAAAATAAGGGGAATTTCTGAGTTTTGCCACAAAATAAGGAGAATTTCTGTCTTTTTGCCCCAACATATAGGGAATTTCTGCCTTTTTGCCCCAGAATTAAAGGAATTTCTGTAATTTTGCTCCAAAATACGGGGAATTTCTGCATTTTGCCCAAAAATAGAGGAAATGCATAAGTTTTTGCCATAAAAGAGGAAAATTTCTTCATTTTTGCTCCAAAATTAGAAGAATTTCGGCTTTTTTGCCTCTAAATAAGTGGAATTTCTGTCTATTTCCCCCAAAACAAAGGGAATTTCTGTCCTTTTTGCCCCAAAATAATGGGAATTTCTGACTTATTACCCTGAAATAAGTGAAATATCTGCAATTTTGACAGAAAATAAGAGAAATTTCTGCAATTTTGCCCCAATGTAAAAGAAATTTTTGCAATTTTGCCCCAATATAAGAGGAATTTCTGACTTATTAACCTGAAATAAGTGAAATTTCTGCAATTTTGCCTTAAAATAAGGGAAATTTCTGCAATTTCCCCAATGTAAAAAAAAAATTTCTGCAATTTTGCCCCACAATATGGGGAATTTTCGACTGTTTGCTCCTGAAAAAGGAGATTTTCTGTATTTTTGCCCCAAAATAAGCAGAATTTCTGCAATTTTGCTCCAAAATACGGGGAATTTCTGCTTTTTATCCCGAAAGTAAGGGGAATGTATACCTTTTGCAACAAAAAAGAGAAATTTCTTCATTTTTGCCTCAAAAAAAGGAATTTCTGCCTTTTTACCTCAAAATAAGTGAAATTTCTGCCTTTTTACCCCAAAATAAACGGAATTTCTGTCTTTTTGCCCCAAAATAAAAAGAATTTTTGAATTATGCCCTGAAATAAGTAAAATTTCTGCAAATTTACCCCAAAATAAAAGAAATTTCTGCATTTTTGCCACAAAATAAGCGAAATTTCTTTCTTTTTGCCCCCAAATAAAAAAAATGTCTGCCTTTTTTCCCTAAAATAAGTGAAATTTCTGCAATTTTGCCCCAAAATAAGGGAAATTTCTGCCTTTTTGTCCTGAAATATGTGAAATTTCTGCAATTTAACCCCAAAATAAGGTGAATTTCTGCCTTTTTGCCCCAAAATAAGAAAAATTTTTGTTTTTTTTCTCTGAAATAAGTGAAATTTCTGCAATTTCGCCCTAAAATAAGGGAAATTTCTGCCATTTTTCCCCATAATAAGGGAAATATCTGGAATTTTGCCCCAAAATAAGAGGATTTTCTCACTTTTTGCCCCAAAATAAAGAAAATTGCAGACTTTTTACCTGAAAATAAGTGAAATTTCTGCAATTTTGCCCCAAATAAGAGAAATCTCTGCAATTTTGCCCCAAAATATGGTAAATTCCTGCAATTTTGCTTCAAAATAAAGGAAATTTCTGGAATTTTGCCCCAAAATAAGGGGGATTTCTGATTTTGCCCCAAAATAAAGAGAATTTCTGCCTTTTGCCCTAAAATTAGGGGAATTTCTGCAATTTTGCTCCAAAATTCGGGGAATTAGTGCCTTTTTGCCCGAAAATAATGGGAATGCATACCTTTTTGCCATATAAAGGGAAATTTCTTCATTTTTGCTCCAAAATAAGGAAAATTTCTGCCTTTTTGCCTCTAAATAAGTAAAATTTCTGTATTTTTCCCCCAAAACAAAGGGAATTTCTGTCTTTTTTGCCCCAAAATAAGGGGAATTTCTGACTTATTACCCTGAAATAAGTGAAATTTCTGCAATTTTGCCCGAAAATAAGGGAAATTTCTGCAATTTTGCCCCAATGTAAAGGAAATTTCTGCAATTTTGCCCCAAAATAAGGAAAATTTCTGACTGTTTGCTCCCGAAAAAAGGAGATTATCTTTCTTTTTGCCCCAAAATAAGGAGAATTTCTGCCTTTTTGCCCGAAAATTATGAGAATTTCTGCAATTTTGCTTCAAAATACGAGGAATTTCTGCTTTTTATCCCGAAAGTAAGAGGAATGTATACCTTTTCCCACAAAAAAATGGAATTTCTTCATTTTTGCCCTAAAATATGAGGAATTTCTGCCTTTTTACCTCAAAATAAGTGAAATTTCTGCCTTTATACCCAAAAATAAACGGAATTTCTGTCTTTTTGCCCAAAAATAAAAGGAATTTTTGAATTATGCCCTGAAATAAGTGAAACTTCTGCAATTTTGCCCCCAAAATAAAAGAAATTTCTGCCTTTTTGCCACAAAATAAGGGGAATTTCTGCCTTTTTGCCCCCAAATAAGGGGAATTTCAGCCTTTATACCTCAAAATAAGGGGAATTTCTGCATTTTAGCCACAAAATATTAAGAATTTCTGCCTTTTTGCCCCAAAATAAGGAAAATTTCTGCCTTTTTCCCTGAAATAAGTGAAATTTCTGCAATTTTGCCCCAAAATAAGTGAAATTTCTGCTATTTTGCCCAAAATAAGGGAAATTTCTGGAATTTTGCCCCAAAATAAGTGGAATTTCTGAGTTTTGTTCCAAAATAAGGAGAATTTCTGTCTTTTTGCCCCAACACATAGGGAATTTCTGCCTTTTTGCCCCACAATTAGGGGAATTTCTGCAGTTTTGCTCCAAAATACGGAGAATTTCTGCTTTTTTGCCCGAGAATAAGGGGAATGTATACCTTTTGCCACAAAAAAGGGAAATTTCTTCATTTTTGCCCCAAAATAAGAGGAATTTCTAACTTTTTACAACAAAGTAAGTGAAATTTCTGTCTTTTTACCCAAAAATAAACGGAATTTCTGTCTTTTTGCCCCAAAATAAAAGGAATTTTTGAATTATGTCCTGAAATTAGTGAAATTTTTGCAATTTTGCCCTAAAATAAAAGAAATTTCTGGGTTTTTGCTACAAAATAAGGGGAATTTCTGTCTTTTTGCCCCAAAATAAGGGAAATTTCTGCCTTTTTGCCTCCAAATAAAGGGAATTTCAGCATTTTTAACTCAAAATAAGGGGAATTTCTGCATTTTTGCCCCAAAATAAGGAAAATTTCTGCCTTTTTTCCCTGAAATAAGTGAAATTTCTGCAATTTTGCCCCAAAATAAGTGAAATTTCTGCAATTTTGCCCCAAAATAAGGGAAATTTCTGGAATTCTGCCCCAAAATAAGGGGAATTTCTGAGTTTTTCCACAAAATAAGGAGAATTTCTGTCTTTTTGCCCAAACATATAGGGAATTTCTGCCTTTTTGCCCCAGAATTAAAGGTATTTCTGTAATTTTGCTCCAAAATATGGGGAATTTCTGCATTTTGCCCGAAAATAGAGGTAATGCATAAGTTTTTGCCATAAAAGAGGAAAATTTCTTCATTTTTGCTCCAAAATAAGAAAAATTTCGGCTTTTTTGCCTCTAAATAAGTGGAATTTCTGTCTATTTCCCCCAAAACAAAGGGAATTTCTGTCTTTTTTGCCCCAAAATAAGGGGAATTTCTGACTTAATACACTGAAATAAGTGAAATTTCTGCAATTTTGCCCAAAAATAAGGGAAATTTCTGCCTTTCTGCCCTGAAATATGTGAAATTTCTGCAATTTTACCCCAAAATAAGGTGAATTTCTGCAATTTTGCCCCAAAATAAAGGAAATTTCTGGAATTTTGCCCCAAAATAAGGGGAATTTCTGATTTTTGCCCTAACATAAAGGGAATTTCTGCTTTTTGCCCAAAAATTAAGGGAATTTCTGCAATTTTGCTCGAAAATATGGGGAATTTCTGCCTTATTGCCTGAAAATAATGGGAATGCATACCTTTTTGCCATAAAAAGGGAAATTTCTTCATTTTTGCTTCAAAATAAGGGGAATTTCTGCATTTTTGCCTCTAAATAAGTAAATTTCTGTATTTTCCCCCAAAACAAAGGGAATTTCTGTCTTTATTGCCCCAAAATAAGGGGAATTTCTGACTTATTACCCTGAAATAAGTTAAATATCTGCAATTTTGACAGAAAATAAGAGAAATTTCTGCAATTTTGCCCCAATGTAAAAGAAATTTTTGCAATTTTGCCCCAATATAAGAGGAATTTCTGACTTATTAACCTGAAATAAGTGAAATTTCTGCAATTTTGCCTTAAAATAAGGGAAATTTCTGTAATTTCCCCAATGTAAAAAAAAAAATTTCTGCAATTTTGCCCCACAATATGGGGAATTTCTGACTGTTTGCTCCTGAAAAAGGAGATTTTCTGTATTTTTGCCCGAAATAGGCAGAATTTCTGCAATTTTGCTCCAAAATACCGGGAATTTCTGCTTTTTATCCCGAAAGTAAGGGGAATGTATACCTCTTGCAACAAAAAAGAGAAATTTCTTCATTTTTGCCTCAAAATAAAAGGAATTTCTGCCTTTTTACCTCAAAATAAGTGAAATTTCTTCCTTTTTACCCCAAAATAAACGGAATTTCTGTCTTTTTGCCCAAAAATAAAAAGAATTTTTGAATTATGCCCTGAAATAAGTAAAATTTATGCAAATTTGCCCCAAAATAAAAGAAATTTCTGCATTTTTGCCACAAAATAACCGAAATTTCTGTCTTTTTGCCCCCAAATAATAAAAATTTCTGCCTTTTTTTCCTGAAATAAGTGAAATTTCTGCAATTTTGCCCCAAAATAAGGGAAATTTCTGGCTTTTTGTCCTGAAATATGTGAAATTTCTGCAATTTTACCCCAAAATAAGGTGAATTTCTGCCTTTTTGCCCCAAAATAAGAAAAATTTTTGTTTTTTTTCTCTGAAATAAGTGAAATTTCTGCAATTTTGCCCTAAAATAAGGGAAATTTCTGCCATTTTTCCCCATAATAAGGGAAATTTCTGGAATTTTGCCCCAAAATAAGAGGATTTTCTCACTTTTTGCCCCAAAATAAAGAAAATTTCTGACTTTTTACCTGAAAATAAGTGAAATTTCGGCAATTTTGCCTCAAATATGAGAAATTTCTGCAATTTTGCCCCAAAATATGGTAAATTCCTGCAATTTTGCTTCAAAATAAAAAAAATTTCTGGAATTTTGCCCCAAAATAAGGGGAATTTCTGATTTTGCCCTAAAATAAAGGGAATTTCTGCCTTTTTTCCCCAAAATTAGGGGAATTTCTGCAATTTTGCTCCAAAATACGGGGAATTATTGCCTTTTTGCCCGAAAATAATGGGAATGCATACCTTTTTGCCATATAAAGGGAAATTTCTTCATTTTTGCTCCAAAATAAGGAAAATTTCTGCCTTTTTGCCTCTAAATAAGTAAAATTTCTGTATTTTTTCCCCCAAAACAAAGGGAATTTCTGTCTTTTTTGCCCCAAAATAAGGGGAATTTCTGACTTATTACCCTGAAATAAGTGAAATTTCTGCAATTTTGCCCCAAAATAAGGGAAATTTCTGACTGTTTGCTCCCGAAAGAAGGAGATTTTCTGTCTTTTTGCCCCAAAATAAGGAGAATTTCTGCCTTTTTGCCCGAAAATTATGAGAATTTCTGCAATTTTGCTTCAAAATACGGGGAATTTCTGCTTTTTATCCTGAAAGTAAGAGGAATGTATACCTTTTCCCACAAAAAAAAGGAATTTCCTCATTTTTGCCCTAAAATAAGAGGAATTTCTGCCTTTTTACCTCAAAATAAGTGAAATTTCTGCCTTTTTACCCAAAATAAACGGAATTTCTGTCTTTTTGCCCCAAAATAAAAGGAATTTTTAAATTATGCCCTGAAATAAGTGAAATTTCTGCAATTTTGCCCCAAAATAAAAGAAATTTCTGCCTTTTTGCCACAAAATAAGGGGAATTTCTGCTTTTTGCCCCCAAATAAGGGGAATTTCAGCCTTTATACCTCAAAATAAGGGGAATTTCTGCATTTTTGCCACAAAATATTAAGAATTTCTGCCTTTTTGCCCCAAAATAATGAAAATTTCTGCCTTTTTCCCTGAAATAAGTGAAATTTCTGCAATTTTGCCCCAAAATAAGTGAAATTTCTGCTATTTTGCCCAAAATAAGGGAAATTTCTGGAATTTTGCCCCAAAATAAGTGGAATTTCTGAGATTTGCCCCAAAATAAGGAGAATTTCTGACTTTTTGCCCCACAATTAGGGGAATTTCTGCGGTTTTGCTCTAAAATACGGGGAATTTCTGCTTTTTTGCCCGAAAATAAGGGGAATGTATACCTTTTGCCACAAAAAAAGGAAATTTCTTCATTTTTGCCCCAAAATAAGAGGAATTTCTCACTTTTTTACCACAAAGTAAGTGAAATTTCTGCCTTTTTATCCAAAAATAAACGGAATTTCTGTCTTTTTGCCCCAAAATAAAAGGAATTCTTGAATTATGTCCTGAAATTAGTGAAATTTTTGCAATTTTGCCCTAAAATAAAAGAAATTTTTGCCTTTTGGCCACAAAATAATGAGAATTTCAGCCTTTTTACCTGAAAATAAGGGGAATTTTGCATTTTTGCCACAAAATATTAGTAATTTTTGCCTTTTTACCCCAAAATAAGAAAAACTTCTGCCTTTTTTCCCTGAAATAAGTGAAATTTTTGCAATTTTGGCCCAAAAAAATTGAAATTTCTGCAATTTTGTCCCAAAATAAAAGAAATTTCTGGAATTTTGCCCCAAAATAAGTGGAATTTCTGAGTTTTGCCCCAAAATAAAGAGAATTTCTCCCTTTTTGCCCCACAATTAGGGGAATATCTGCAATTTTGCTCCAAAATACAGGGAATTTCTGCTTTTTTGCCCGAAAATAAAGATAATGTTTACCTTTTGCCACAAAAAAGAGAAATTTCTTCATTTTTGCCCCTAAATAAGAGGAATTTCTGCTTTTTTCCCTCAAACTAAGTGAAATTTCTGCCTTTTTATTCAAAAATATACAGAATTTCTGTATTTTTGCCCCAAAATAAATGCAATTTTTGAATTTTGCCCTGAAATAAGTGAAATTTCTCCAAATTTGCCTCAAAATAAGGGAAATTTCTGCCTTTTTGCCACAAAATAAGGGGAATTTCTGTGTTTTTGCCCCAAAATAAAAGGAATTTCAGCCTTTTTACCTAATAATAAGGGGAATCTCTCCTTTTTGCCCTAAAATATGGGGAATTTCTGTATTTTTGCCCCAAAATAAAAAAATTTTCTGCAATTTTGTACCAAAATAAAAGTAATTTCTGCCTTTTTGCCCCAAAATAAGAGAAATTTCTGCGTTTTTTCCCTGAAATAATTGAAATTTCTGTAATTTTGCCCCAAAATAAGGAAGATTTCTGCAATTTTGCCCCAAAATAAAGAAAATTTCTGGAATTTTGCGTCAAAATAAGGAAAATTTCTGACTTTTTTCCCTGAAATAAGGAGAATTTCTGTCTTTTTGCCCCAAAATAATGTGAATTTCTGCATTGTCCCTCAAAATTAAGGGAATATGTGCAATTTTGCTTCAAAATACGGGGAATTTTTGCCTTATTGCACCAAAAAAAAAGGAATTTCAGCATTTTTGCACAAATATAACGGGAATTTCTGAAATTTTGCTCAAAAATACAGGGAATTTTTGCCTTATTGCCCGAAATAAAGTGGAATTTCTGCCTTTTTGCCCTGAAATATTTGAATTTTCTGCAATTTTACCCCAAAATAAGGGTAATTTCTGTTTTTGGCCCCAAAATTAGGAGAATTTCTGCTTTTTGCCCCAAATTAAGGCAAATTTCTGACTTTTTGCCCTGAAATAAGTGAAATTTCTGCAATTTTGCCCCAAAATAAGGGGAATTTCTGCCTTTTTGCCAAAATAAGGGGAATTTCAGCATTTTACCTTCAAATAAGGGGAATTTCTGCCTTTTTGCCACAAAATATGGGGAATTTCTGCCTTATTGCCCCCAAATAAGGAAAATTTTAGCTTTTCTGCTTCAATTAATGGGAATTTCTGCCTTTTTGCCACAAAGTAAAGAGAATTTCTGCCTTTTTGCCCCAAAATAACGGGAATTTAAGGCTTTTTACCCCAAAATAAAGGGAATTTCTGCCTTTTGCCCAAAATATGGGGAATTTCTGACTTTTTGTTCCAAAATAAGGAAAATTTCTTCAATTTTGTACCAAAATAAAAGAAATTTCTGCTTTTTGCCCCAAAATAAAAGTAATTTTTGAATTTTTGCACTGAAATAAATGAAATTACGGCAATTTGGCCTGAAAATAAGGGATATTTGTGCCTTTTTGCCCCAAAATGAGGGGAATTTCTGCCTTTTAACCACAAAATATGGAGAATTTCAGCATTTAACCTCAAAATAAGGGGAATTTCAGCCTTTTTGCACCAAAATATGGGGAATTTCTGCCTTTTTGCCACAAAATAAGAAAAATTTCTGCAATTCTGTACTAAAATAAAAGAAATTTCTAAAATTTTGCCCCAAAATAAAGGAAATTTCTGATTTTTGCCCCGAAATAAGGAGAATTTCTGTATTTTTGCCCCCCAAAAAAGGGAATTTCTGCCTTTATGCCCTAAAATTAGGGGAGTTTCTGCAATTTTGCTTCAAAATACAGGGAATTTCTGCCTCTTTTCCCGAAAATAAGGGGAACTTCTGCCGATTTGCCCCAAATAAAGGAAATTTCTGCATTTTTGCCCCAATATTTAGGGTATTTCTGCAATTTTGCTTTAAAATACGGGGAATTTCTGCCTTTTTGCCCAAAATTAATGGGATTTTCTGCCTTTTTGCCCCCAAACAAGGGAAAGTTCTGCAATTTTATCCCAAAATAAAAGGAATTTCTGCCTTTATGCCCTCAAATAACGGGAATTTCTGCCTTTTTGCCCTGAAATATGTGAAATGTCTGCAATTTTACCCCAAAATAAGGTGAATTTCTACCTTTTTGCCCCAAAATAATGGCAATTTCTGCCTTTTTGCCCCAAAATATGAAAAATTTTTGCTTTTTTTCTTTGAAATATGTGAAATTTCTGCAATTTTGCCTTAAAATAAAAGAAATTTCTGCAATTTTTCTCCATAATAAAGGAATTTTTTGCAATTTTGCCCCAAAATAAAGGGAATTTCTGTTTTTTGTCCCAAATAAGGGAAATTTCTGCAATTTTGCCCTAAAATAATGAAAATTTCTGCCTTTTGCCCCAAAATAAGGAGAATTTCTGCCTTTTTGCCCCAAAACAAAGAAAATTACTGCATGTTTTACGCCAAAATTAGGTGAATTTCTGCAATTTTGCTCCAAAATATGGGGATTTTCTGCCTTTTTCGCAGAAAATAAGCGGAATTTCTGCCATTTTGCCACGAAATAAGTGAAATTTCTGCAGTTTTACCCCAAAATAAGGGGAATTTCTGCCTTTTTGCCCCAAAATTAGGGGAATTTCTGCAATTTTGCTCCAAAATAAGGGGAATTTCTGCCTTTTTGCCCGAAAATAAAGGGAATGTATACCTTTTGCTAAAAAAAGGGAAATTTCTTCATTTTTACCCCAAAATAAGGGGATTTTCTGACTTTTTGACTCAAAATAAGTGCAATGTCTGACATTTTTCCAAAAATAAATGGAATTTCTGTCTTTTTGCCCCAAAATAAGGGGAATTTCCGACTTTTTGCCCTGAAATAAGTTAAATTTCAAAAATTTTTCCCCAAAATAATTGAAATTTCTGCAATTTTGCCCCAAAATAAGGGGAATTTCTGTATTTTTGCCCCAAAATAAGGGAAATTTCTGCCTTTTTACCTCAAAAGAAGGGGAATTTCTGCATTTTTGCCACAAAATATAAGGAATTTCTGCCTTTTTGCCCCAAAATAAGAAAAATTTCTGCCTTTTTTCCCTGAAATAAGTAAAATTTCTGCAATTTTGGCCCAAAAAAATTGAAATTTCTGCAATTTTGTCCCAAAATAAGAGAAATTTCTGGAATTTTGCCCCAAAATAAGTGGAATTTCTGAGTTTTGCCCCAAAATAAGGAGAATTTCTGTCTTTTTGCCCCAACATATAGGAAATTTCTGCCTTTTTGCCCCACAATTAGGGGAATTTCTGCAATTTTGCTCCAAAATACTGGGAATTTCTGCTTTTTTGCCCGAAAATAAGGGGAATGTTTACCTTTTGCCACAAAAAAGGGCAATTTCTTCATTTTTCCCCAAAATAAGAGGAATTTCTGCCTTTTTACGTCAAAATAAGTGAAATTTCTGCCTTTTTACTCAAAAATATATGGAATTTCTGTAATTTTGCCCCAAAATAAAAAGAATTTTTGAATTTTGCCCTGAAATAAATGAAATTTCTCCAATTTTGCCTCAAAATAATGGAAATTTCTGCTTTTTTGCCACAAAATAAGGGGAATTTCTGTCTTTTTGCCCCAAAATAAGGAAAATTTTTGACTTTTGCCACAAAATATGGGGAATTTCTGCCATATTGCTCCCAAATAAAAAAAAATGTTTGCTTTTCTGCCCCAATTAACGGAAATTTCTGCCTTTTTGCCACAAAGTATAGGGAATTTCTGCCTTTTTGCCCCAAAATAACGGGAATTTAAGGCTTTTTACCCCAAAATAAAGGGAATTTCTGCCTTTTGCCCAAAATATGTGGAATTTCTGACTTTTTGTTCCAAAATAAGGAAAATTTCTTCAATTTTGTACCAAAATAAAAGAAATTTTTGCTTTTTACCCAAAAATAAAAGTAATTTCTGACTTTTTGCCCTGAAATAAATGAAATTTCTGAAATTTGGCCCGAAAATAAGGGAAATTTGTGCCTTTTTGCCCCAAAATGAGGGGAATTTCTGCCTTTTTGCCCCAAAATATGGGGAATATAAGCATTTTACCTCAAAAAAAGGGGAATTTCAGCATTTTTGCAACAAAATATGGAAAATTTCTGCCTTTTTGCCACAAAATAAGAAAAATTTCTGCAATTCTGTACCAAAATAAAAGAAATTTCTAAAATTTTTCCCCAAAATAAAGGAAATTTCTGATTTTTGCCCCGAAATAACGAGAATTTCTGTATTTTTGCCCCAAAATAAAGGGAAATTTTGCCTTTTTGCCCCAAAATTAGGGAAATTTCTGCAATTTTGCTTCGAAATACAGGGAATTTCTGCCTCTTTTCCCGAAAATAAGGGAAACTTCTGCCGATTTGCCCCAAATAAAGGGAATTTTTGCATTTTGCCCCAATATTATAGGAATTTCTGCAATTTTGCTCTAAAATACGGGGAATTTCTGCCTTTTTGCCCGAAATTAAAGGGATTTTCTGCCTTTTTGCCCCCAAACAAGGGAAATTTCTGCAATTTTATCCCAAAATAAGGGGAATTTCTGCCTTTTTGCCCCTAAATAAGGGGAATTTCTGCCTTTTTGCCCTGAAATATGTGAAATGTCTGCAGTTTTACCCCAAAATAAGGTGAATTTCTACCTTTTTGCCCCAAAATAATGGGAATTTCTGCATTTTGCCCTAAAATAAGAAAAAATTTTGCTTTTTTTTTTTTAAATAAGTGAAATTTCTGCAATTTTGCCTTAAAATAAAAGAAATTTCTGCAATTTTTCCCCATAATAAAAGAATTTTCTACAATTTTGCCCCAAAATAAAGGGAATTTCTGTTTTATTGTCCCCAAATAAGGGAAATTTCTGAAATTTTGCACTAAAATAAGGGGAATTTCTGCCTTTTGCCCCAAAATAAGGGGAATTTCTGCCTCTTTGCCCCAAAATAAAGAAAATTACAGCATGTTTTACCTTAAAATTAGGTGAATTTCTGCAATTTTGCTCCAAATTATGGGGATTTTCTGCTTTTTTTGCCGAAAATAAAAGGATTTTCTACCATTTTGCCGCGAAATAAGTGAAATT
This sequence comes from Micromys minutus, assembly GCF_963924665.1. Classification (NCBI taxonomy): domain Eukaryota; kingdom Metazoa; phylum Chordata; class Mammalia; order Rodentia; family Muridae; genus Micromys; species Micromys minutus. The sequence continues at coordinate 3,012,139 of NW_027667727.1, forward strand.
TCTGCAGTTTTACCCCAAAATAAGGGGAAGTTCTGCGTTTTTGCCTCAAAATTAGGGGAATTTCTGCAATTTTGCTCCAAAATACGGGGAATTTCTGCCTTTTTGCCCGAAAATAAAGGGAATGTATACCTTTTTGCTATAAAAAAGGGAAATTTCTTCATTTTTACCCCAAAATAAGGGGATTTTCCGCCTTTTTGACTCAAAATAAGTGCAATTTCTGACTTTTTTCCAAAAATAAATGGAATTTCTGGCTTTTTGCCCCAAAATAAAGGGGAATTTCGACTTTTTGCCCTGAAATAAGTTAAATTTCAAAAATTTTTCCGCAAAATAATTGAAATTTCTGCAATTTTGCCCCAAAATTAGGGAAATTTCTGTATTTTTGCCCCAAAATAAGGGAAATTTCTGCCTTTTTACCTCAAAAGAAGGGGAATTTCTGCATTTTTTGCCACAAAATATAAGGAATTTCTGCCTTTTTGCCCCAAAATAAGAAAAATTTCTGCCTTTCTTCCCTGAAATAAGTGAAATTTCTGCAATTTTGGCCCAAAAAAATTGAAATTTCTGCAATTTTTTCCCAAAATAAAAGAAATTTCTGGAATTTTGCCCCAAAATAAGTGGAATTTCTGAGTTTTGCCCCAAAATAAGGAGAATTTCTGTCTTTTTGCCCCAACATATAGGGAATTTCTGCCTTTTTGCCCCACAATTAGGGGAATTTCTGCAATTTTGCTCCAAAATACAGGGAATTTCTGCTTTTTTGCCCAAAAATAAGGAGAATGTTTACCTTTTGCCACAAAAAAGGGAAATTTCTTCATTTTTGCCACAAAATAATAGGAATTTCTGTCTTTTTACGTCAAAATATGTGAAATTTCTGCCTTTTTACTCAAAAATATACGGAATTTCTGTATTTTTGCCCCAAAATAAAAGGAATTTTTGAATTTTGCCCAGAAATAAATGAAATTTCTCCAATTTTGCCTCAAAATAAGGGAAATTTCTGCTTTTTTGCCATAAAATAAGGGGAATTTTTGTCTTTTTGCCCCAAAATAAAAGGAATTTCAGCCTTTTTACCTAATAATAAGGGGAATCTCTCTTTTTTGCCCTAAAATATGGGGAATTTCTGTATTTTTGCCCCAAAATAAAAAAATTTTCTGCAATTTTGTACCAAAATAAAAGTAATTTCTGCCGTTTTGCCCCAAAATAAGAGAAATTTCTGCGTTTTTTCTCTGAAATAAGTGAAATTTCTGTAATTTTGCCCCAAAATTAGGGAGATTTCTGCAATTTTGACCCAAAATAAAGGAAATTTCTGAAATTTTGCCCCAAAATAAGGGGAATTTTTGACTTTTCGCCCTGAAATAAGGAGAATTTCTGTCTTTTTGCCCCAAAATAATGTGAATTTCTGCATTTTCCCTCAAAATTAGGGGAATATGTGCAATTTGGCTTTAAAATACGGGGAATTTTTGCCTTATTGCACCAAAATAAAAGGAATTTCTGTATTTTTGCACCAATATAAAGGAAATTTCTTAAATTTTGCTCCAAAATACGGGGAATTTTTGCCTTATTGCCCGAAATAAAGTGGAATTTCTGCCTTTTTGCCCTGAAATATTTCAAATTTCCGCAATTTTACCCCAAAATAAGGGGAATTTCTGTTTTTGGCCCCAAAATTAGGAGAATTTCTGCTTTTTGCCCCAAATTAAAGCAAATTTCTGACTTTTTGCCCTGAAATAAGTGAAATTTCTGCAATTTTGCCCCAAAATAAGGGGAATTTCTGCCTTTTTGCCAAAATAAGGGGAATTTCAGCATTTTACCTTCAAATAAGGGGAATTTCTGCCTTTTTGCCACAAAATATGGGGAATTTCTGCCTTATTGCCCCCAAATAAAGAAAATTTTTGCTTTTCTTCCCCAATTAATGGGAATTTCTGCCTTTTTGCCACAAAATAAAGGGAATTTCTGCCTTTTAGCCCCAAAATAACGGTAATTTCAGCCTTTCTATCACAAAATGAGGGGAATTTCAGCCTTTTGCCCAAAATATGGGGAATTTCTGACTTTTTGTTCCAAAATAAGAAAAATTTCTTCAATTTTGTACCAAAATACAAGAAATTTCTGCTTTTTGCCCCAAAATAAAAGTAATTTCTGACTTTTTGCCCTGAAATAAATGAAATTTCTGCAATTTTGCCCGAAAATAAGGGAAATTTGTGCCTTTTTGCCCCAAAATGAGGGGAATTTCTGCCTTTTAACCCCAAAATATGGGGAATTTCAGCATTTTACCTCAAAATAAGGGGAATTTCTGCCTTTTTGCACCAAAATATTGGGAATTTCTGCCTTTTTGCCACAAAATAGGAAAAATTTCTGCAATTCTGTATCAAAATATAAGAAATTTCTAAAATTTTGCCCCAAAATAAGGGAAATTTTAGATTTTTGCCCCGAAATAAGGAGAATTTCTGTATTTTTGCCCCCAAAAAAGGGGAATTTCTGCCTTTTTGCCCCAAAATTAGGGGAGTTTCTGCAACTTTGCTTCAAAATACAGGGAATTTCTGCCTCTTTTCCCGAAAATAAGGGGAACTTCTGCCGATGTGCCCCAAATACAGGGAATTTCTGCATTTTTGCTCCAATATTTAGGGAATTTCTGCAATTTTGCTTTAAAATACAGGGAATTTCTGCCTTTTTGCCCAAAATTAAGGGGATTTTCTGCCTTTTTGCCCCCAAACAAGGGAAATTTCTGCAATTTTATCCCAAGATAACAGGAATTTCTGCCTTTATGCCCTCAAATAACGGGAATTTCTGCCTTTTTGCCCTGAAATATGTGAAATGTCTGCAATTTTACCCCAAAATAAGGTGAATTTCTACCTTTTTGCCCAAAAATAATGGGAATTTCTGCCTTTTTGCCCCAAAATATGAAAAAATTTTGCTTTTTTTCTCTGAAATATGTAAAATTTCTGCAATTTTGCCTTAAAATAAAAGAAATTTCTGCAATTTTTCCCCATAATAAAGGAATTTTTTGCAATTTTGCCCCAAAATAAAGGAAATTTCTGTTTTTTGTCCACAAATAAGGGAAATTTCTGCAATTTTGCCCTAAAATAAGGGGAATTTCTGCCTTTTGCCCTAAAATAAGGAGAATTTCTGCCTTTTTGCCCCAAAACAAAGAAAATTACTGCATGTTTTACGCCAAAATAAGGTGAATTTCTGCAATTTTGCTCCAAAATACGGGGATATTCTGCATTTTTCGCAGAAAATAAGGGGAATTTCTGCCATTTTTGCCGCAAAATAATTGAAATTTCTGCAGTTTTACCCCAAAATAAGGGGAATTTCTGCCTTTTTGCCCCCAAATTAGGGGAATTTCTGCAATTTTGCTCCAAAATAAGGGGAATTTCTGCCTTTTTGCCCGAAAATAAAGGGAATGTATACCTTTTTGCCATAAAAAGGGAAATTTCTTCATTTTTACCCCAATAAAGGGGATTTTCCGCCTTTTTTGACTCAAAATAACTGCAATTTGTGACTTTTTTCAAAAATAAATGGAATTTCTGTCTTTTTGCCCCAAAATAAGGGGAATTTCCAAATTTTTGCCCTGAAATAAGTTAAATTTCAAAAATTTTTCCCCAAAATAATTGAAATTTCTGTAATTTTGCCCCAAAATAAGGGGAATTTCTGTTTTTTTGCCCCAAAATAAGGGAAATTTCTGCCTTTTTACCTCAAAAGAAGGGGAATTTCTGCATTTTTGCCACAAAATATAAGGAATTTCTGCCTTTTTGCCCCAAAATAAGAAAAATTTCTGCCTTTTTTCCCTGAAATAAGTGAAATTTCTGCAATTTTGGCCAAAAAAAATTGAAATTTCTGCAATTTTATCTCAAAATAAGAAAAATTTCGGGAATTTTGCCCCAAAATAAGTGAAATTTCTGAGTTTTGCCCCAAAAAAAGGAGAATTTCTGTCTTTTTGCCCAAACATATAGGGAATTTCTGCCTTTTTTCCCCACAATTAGGGGAATTTCTGCAATTTTGCTCCAAAATACAGGGAATTTCTGCTTTTTTGCCCGAAAATAAGGGGAATGTTTACCTTTTGCCACAAAAAAGGGAAATTTCTTCATTTTTGCCCCAAAATAAGAGGAATTTCTGCATTTTTACGTCAAAATAAGTGAAATTTCTGCCTTTTTACTCAAAAATATATGGAATTTCTGTATTTTTGCCCCAAAATAAAAAGAATTTTTGAATTTTGCCCTGAAATAAATGAAATTTCTCCAATTTTGCCTCAAAATAAGGGAAATTTCTGCTTTTTTGCCACAAAATAAGGGGAATTTCTGTCTTTTTGCCCAAAAATAAAAGGAATTTCAGCCTTTTTACCTAATAATAAGGGGAATCTCTCCTTTTTGCCCTAAAATATGGGAAATTTCTGTATTTTTGCCCCAAAATAAAAAAAAAATTCTGCAATTTTGTACCAAAATAAAAGTAATTTCTGCCTTTTTGCCCCAAAATAAAAGAAATTTCTGCGTTTTTTCCCTGAAATAAGTGAAATTTCTGTAATTTTGCCCCAAAATTAGGGAGATTTCTGCAATTTTGCCCCAAAATAAAGGAAATTTCTGGAATTTTGCCCCAAAATAAGGGGAATTTTTGACTTTTTGCCCTGAAATAATGAGAATTTCTGTCTTTTTGCCCCAAAATAATGTGAATTTCTGCATTTTCCCTCAAAATTAGGGGAATATGTGCAATTTGGCTTCAAAATACGGGGATTTTTTGCCTTATTGCACCAAAATAAAGGGAATTTCTGCATTTTTGCACCTATATATGGGGAATTTCTGAAATTTTGCTCCCAAATACGGGGAATTTTTGCCTTATTGCCCGAAATAAAGTGGAATTTCTGCCTTTTTGCCCTGAAATATTTGAAATTTCCACAATTTTACCCCAAAATAAGAAGAATTTCTGTTTTTGGCTTCAAAATTAGGAGAATTTCTGCTTTTTGCGCCAAATTAAGGCAAATTTCTGACTTTTTGCCCTGAAATAAGTGAACTTTCTGCAATTTTGCCCCAAAATAAGGGGAATTTCTGCCTTTTTGCCAAAATAAGGGGAATTTCAGCATTTTACCTTCAAATAAGGGGAATTTCTGCCTTTTTGCCACAAAATATGGGGAATTTCTGCCTTATTGCCCCCAAATAAGGAAAATTTTTGCTTTTCTGCTCCAATTAATGGGAATTTCTGCCTTTTTGCCACAAAGTAAAGGGAATGTCTGCCTTTTTGCCCCAAAATAACTGGAATTTCAGCCTTTTTACCCCAAAATAAGGGGAATTTCTGCCTTTTGCCCAAAATATGGGGAATTTCTGACTTTTTGTTCCAAAATAATGAAAATTTCTTCAATTTTGTACCATAATAAAAGAAATTTCTGCTTTTTGCCCCAAAATAAAAGTAATTTCTGACTTTTTGCCCTGAAATAAATGAAATTTCTGCAATTTTGCCCGAAAATAAGGGAAATTTGTGCCTTTTTGCCACAAAATGAGGGGAATTTCTGCCTTTTAACCCCAAAATATGGGGAATTTCAGCATTTTACCTCAAAAAAAGGGGAATTTCAGCCTTTTTGCACCAAAATATGGGGAATTTCTGCCTTTTTGCCACAAAATAAGAAAAATTTCTGCAATTCTGTACCAAAATAAAAGAAATTTCTAAAATTTTGCCCCAAAATAAGGGAAATTTCAGATTTTTGCCCCGAAATAAGGAGAATTTCTGTATTTTTGCCCCCCAAAAAGGGGAATTTCTGCCTTTTTGCCCCAAAATTAGGGGAGTTTCTGTAACTTTGCTTCAAAATACAGGGAATTTCTGCCTCTTTTACCGAACATAAGGGGAACTTCTGCCGATGTGCCCCAAATAAAGGGAATTTCTGCATTTCTGCTCCAATATTTAGATAATTTCTGCAATTTTGCTTTAAAATACAGGGAATTTCTGCCTTTTTGCCCTAAATTAAGGGAATTTTCTGCCTTTTTGCCCCCAAACAAGGAAAATTTCTGCAATTTTATCCCAAAATAAAAGGAATTTCTGCCTTTATGCCCTCAAGTAACGGGAATTTCTGCCTTTTTGCCCTGAAATATGTGAAATGTCTGCAATTTTACCCCAAAATAAGGTGAATTTCTACCTTTTTGCCCCAAAATAATGGGAATTTCTGCCTTTTTGCCCCAAAATATGAAAAATTTTTGCTTTTTTTCTCTGAAATATGTGAAATTTCTGCAATTTTGCCTTAAAATAAAAGAAATTTCTGCAATTTTTCCCCATAATAAAGGAATTTTTTGCAATTTTGCCCCAAAATAATGGAAACTTCTGGTTTTTGTCCCCAAATAAGGGAAATTTCTGCAATTTTGCCCTAAAATAAGGGGAATTTCTGCCTTTTGCCCTAAAATAAGGAGAATTTCTGCCTTTTTGCCCCAAAACAAAGAAAATTACTGCATGTTTTACGCCAAAATAAGGTGAATTTCTGAAATTTTGCTCCAATATACGGGGATTTTCTGCCTTTTTCGCAGAAAATAAGGGGAATTTCTGCCATTTTTTCCGCGAAATAAGTGAAATTTCTGCAGTTTTACCCCAAAATAAGGGGAATTTCTGCCTTTTTGCCCAAAAATTAGGGGAATTTCTGCAATTTTTCTCCAAAATACGGAGAATTCCTGCCTTTTTGCCCGTAAATAAAGAAAATGTATACCTTTTTGCCATAAAAATGGAAATTTCTTCATTTTTATCCCAAAATAAGGGGATTTTCCGCCTTTTTGACACAAAATAAGTGTAATTTCTGACTTTTTTTCAAAAATAAATGGAATTTCTTTCTTTTTGCCCCCAAATAAGGGGAATTTCCGACTTTTTGCCCTGAAATAAGTTAAATTTCAAAAATTTTTCTCCAAAATAATTGAAATTTCTGCAATTTTGCCCCAAAATAAGGAGAATTTCTGCATTTTTGCCCCAAAATAAGGGAAATTTCTGCTTTTTGCCTCCAAATAAGGGGAATTTGAGCCTTTTTACCTCAAAATAAGGGGAATTTTTGCATTTTTGCCACAAAATATTAGGAATTTCTGCATTTTTGCTCCAAAATAAAGAAAATTTCAGCCTTTCTTTTTTGAAATAAGTAAAATTTCTGCAATTTTGCCCCAAAATAAGTGAAATTTCTGCAATTTTGCCCCAAAATAAGAGAAATTTCTTGAATTTTGCCCCCAAACAAGTGGAATTTCTGAGTTTTGCCCTAAAATAAGGAGAATTTCTGTCTTATTGCCCCCACATATAGGAAATTTCTGCCTTTTTGCCCCACAATTAAAGAAATTTCTGCAATTTTGCTCCAATATACGGGGAATTTCTGCTTTTTTTCCCGAAAATAAGGGAAATGTATACCTTTTGCCACAAAAAAGGGAAATTTCTTTATTTTTGCCCCAAAATAAGAGGAATTTCTTCCTTTTAACCTCAAAGTAAGTGAAATTTCTGCCTTTTTACCCCAAAATAAACAGAATTTCTGTCTTTTTGCCCCAAAATAAAAGGAATTTTTGAATTATGCCCTGAAATTTGTGAAATTTCTGCAATTTTGCCCTAAAAAAAAGAAATTTCTTCATTTTTGCCACAAAAAAGGGGAATTTCTGTCTTTTTGCCCCAAAGTAAGGGAAATTTCTGCCTTTTTGCCCCCAAATAAAGGGAATTTCAGCCTTTTTACCTCAAAATAAATGGAATTTCTGCATTTTTGCCACAAAATATTAGGAATTTCTGCATTTTTGCTACAAAATAAGGAAAATTTCTGCCTTTTTTCCCTGAAATAAGTGAAATTTCTGCAATTTTGCCCCAAAATAAGTGAAATTTCTGCAATTTTGCCCCAAAATAAGGAAAATTTCTGGAATTTTGCCCCAAAATAAGTGGAATTTCTGAGTTTTGCCGCAAAATAAGGAGAATTTCTGTCTTTTTGCCCCAACAAACAGAGAATTTCTGCCTTTTAACCCCACAACTAGGGGAATTTCTTCAATTTTGCTCCAAAATACGAAGAATTTCTGCATTTTTTCCTAAAAATAAGGGTAATGTATACCTTTTGCCACAAAAAAAGGGAAATTTCTTCATTTTTGCCCCAAAATAAGAGGAATTTCTGCCTTTTTACCTCAAAATAAGTGAATTTTCTGCATTTTTACCCGAAAATAAACTGAATTTCTGTCTTTTTTCTCCAAAATAAAAGAAATTTTTGAATTATGCCCTGAAATTAGTGAAATTTCTGCAATTTTGCCCTAAAATAAAAAAAAAATTCTGCCTTTGTGCCACAAAATAAGGGGAATTTCTGTATTTTTGCCCCAAAATAAAAGGAATTTCAGCCTTTTTCCTAATAATAAGGGGAATCTCTCCTTTTTGCCCTAAAATATGGGGAATTTCTGTATTTTTGCCCCAAAATAAAAAAATTTTCTGCAATTTTGTACCAAAATAAAAGTAATTTCTGCTGTTTTACCCCAAAATGAGAGAAATTTCTGCGTTTTTTCCCTGAAATAAGTGAAATTGCTGTAATTTTGACCCCAAATTAGGGAGATTTCTGCAATTTTGCCCCAAAATAAAGGAAATTTCTGGAATTTTGCCCCCAAAATAAAGAGAATTTCTGTCTTTTTGCCCCAAAATAATGTGAATTTCTGCATTTTCCCTCAAAATTAGGGGAATATGTGCAATTTTGCTTCAAAATACGGGGAATTTTTGCCTTATTGCACCAAAATAAAGGGAATTTCTGCATTTTTGCACAAATATAAGGGGAATTTCTGAAATTTTGCTCACAAATACGGGGAATTTTTGCCTTATTGCCCGAAATAAAGTGGAATTTCTGCCTTTTTGCCCTGAAATATTTGAAATTTTCGCAATTTTACCCCAAAATAAGGGAAATTTCTGTTTTTGGCCCCAAAATTAGGAGAATTTCTGCTTTTTGCCCCAAATTAAAGCAAATTTCTGACTTTTTGCCCTGAAATAAGTGAAATTTCTGCAATTTTGCCCCAAAATAAGGGGAATTATTGCCTTTTTGCCAAAATAAGGGGAATTTCATCATTTTACCTTCAAATTAGGGGAATTTCTGCCTTTTTGCCACAAAATATGAGAAATTTCTGCCTTGTGGCCCCCAAATAAAGAAAATTTTTGCTTTTCTGCCCCAATTAATGGGAATTTCTGCCTTTTTGCCACAAAGTAAAAAAAATTTCTGCCTTTTTGCCCCAAAATAATGGGAATTTCAGACTTTTTACCCCAAAATAAGGGGAATTTCTGCCTTTTGCCCAAAATATGGGAAATTTCTGAATTTTTGTTCCAAAATAAGGAAATTTTCTTCAATTATGTCCCAAAATAAAAGAAATTTCTGCTTTTTGCCCCCAAATAAAATTAATTTCTGACTTTTTGCCCTGAAATAAATGAAATTTCTGCAATTTTGCCCGAAAATAAGGGAAATTTGTGCCTTTTTGCAACAAAATGAGGGGAATTTCTGCCTTTTAACCCCAAAATATTTGGAATTTCAGCATTTTACCTCAAAATACGGGGAATTTCAGCCCTTTTGCAACAAATTATGGCAAATTTCTGCCTTTTTGCCACAAAATAAAAAAAATTTCTGAAATTCTGTACCAAAATAAAAGCAATTTCTAAAATTTTGCCCCAAAATAAGGGAAATTTCTGATTTTTGCCCCGAAATAAGAAGAATTTCTGTATTTTTGCCGTCAAAAAAAGGGAATATCTGCCTTTTTGCCCCAAAATGAATTTCTGCATTTTACCTCTAAATAAGGGGAATTTCTGCATTTTACCTCAAAATAAGAAGAATTTCTGCCCTTTGCCCCAAAATATGGGGAATTTCTGCCTTTTTGTTCCAAAATAAAGAAAAGTTCTTTAATTTTGTACCATAATAAAAGAAATTTCTGCTTTTTGCCCCAAAATAAGGAAAATTTCTGAATTTTTGCCCTGAAATAAATGAAATTTCTGCAATTTTGCCCCAAAATAAGGGAAATTTCTGCCTTGTTGCCATGAAATATGTGAAATTTCTGCAATTTTACTTCAAAATAAGGTGAATTTCTGCCATTTTGCCCCAAAATAAAGGGAATTTCTGCCTTTTGCCCCAAAATTTGAGGAATTTCTGCAATTTTGCTCCAAAATATGGGGAATTTCTGCCTTTTTGCCTGAAAATAAAGGGAATGTTTACCTTTTTGCCATAAAAAAGGTAAATTTCCTCATTTTTGCCCCAAAATATGGGAATTTTCTGCCTTTTTGATTCAAAATAAGTGCAATTTCTGCCTTTTCCCTAAAAATAAACAAAATTTCTGTCTTTTTGCACCAAAATAAGGAGAATTTCTGACTTTTTGCCCGAAAATAAGGGGAATTTCAGCCTTTTTACCTCAAAATAAGGGGAATTTCTTCCTTTTTGCCCCAAAATATGGGGAATTTCTGCCTTTTTGCCCCAAAATAAGAAAAATTCTGCCTTTTTTCTGAAATAAGGAAATTTCTGCAATTTTGCCTCAAAATAAGGGAAATTTCTGCAATTTTGCCCCAATGTAAAGGAAATTTCTGCAATTGTGCCCCAAAATAAGAGAAATTTCTGACTTTATGCTCCCGAAAAAAGGAGATTTTCTGTCTTTTGGCCCCAAAATAAGAATTTTTGCATTTTACCCGAAAATTATGAGAATTTCTGCAATTATGCTTCAAAATACAGTTAATTTCTTTCTTTTAGCCCCAAAATAAAGGGAATTTCTGCATTTACCCCCAATATTTGGGGAATTTCTGCATTTTACCTCAAAATAAGAAGAATTTCTGCCTTTTGCCCCAAAATATGGAGAATTTCTGCCTTTTTGTTCCGAAATAAGGAAAATTTCTTCAATTTTGTACCATAATAAAAGAAATTTCTGCTTTTTGCCCCAAAATAAGTGAAATTTCTGACTTTTTGCCTTGAAATTAATGAAATTTCTACAATTTTGTTCAAAATAAGTTAAATTTGTGCCTTTTGCCCCAAAATAAGGGGAATTTCTGCCTTTTGCCCCAAAATATGGGGAATTTCTGCCTGTTTCCCCGAAAATAAGAAGAATGCATAACTTTTTGCCATAAAAAAGGGAAATTTCTTCATTTTTGCTCCAAAATAAGCAAAATTCTGCTTCTTTGCCTCTAAATAAGTGGAATTTCTGTCTTTTTCCCCCAATACAAAGGGAATTTCTGTCTTTGTTGCCCCAAAATAAGGAAAATTTTTGACTTATTACCTTGAAATAAGTGAAATTTCTGCAATTTTGCCCCAATATAAGGGAAATTTCTACCTTTTTGCCCCCAAATAAGGGGAATGTCAGCCTTTTTACCTCAAAATTTAAGGAATTTCTGAATTTTGGCACAAAATATTAGGAATTTCTGCATTTTGCCCCAAAATAAGGAAAATTTCTGCCTTTTTTCACTGAAATAAGTGAAATTTCTGCAATTTTGCCCCAAAATAAGTGAAATTTCTGCAATTTAGCCATAAAATAAGTGAAATTTCTGCAATTTTGCCCCAAAATAAGTGAAATTTCTGGAATTTTGCCCCAAAATAAGGGGAATTTCTGAGTTTTGCCCCAAAATATAGAGAATTTCTGCCTTTTTGCCCCACAATTAGTGAAATTTCTGCAATTTTGCCCTAAAATATGGAAAATTTCTGCAATTTTTCCCCATAATAAGGGAAATTTCTGCCATTTTGCCCCCAAATAATAGGAATTTCTGTTTTTTTTGCCCCACAATTAGGGAAATTTATCAATTTTGCCCCAAAATAAGGGGAATTTCTGCTTTTTGCCCCAAAATATGGGGAATTTCTGCCTTTTTGTTCGAAAATTAGAAGAATGCATACATTTTTGCCATAAAAAAGGAAATTTTCTTCATTTTTGTTCCAAAATAAGGGGAACTGTTGCCTTTTTGCCTCTAAATAAGTGGAATTTCTGTCTTTTTCCCCCAAAACAAAGGGAATTTCTGTCTTTTTTGCATCAAAATAAGGAGAATTTCTGACTTATTACTCTGAAATAAGTGAAATTTCGGCAATTTTGCCCCAAAATAAGGGAAATTTCTGCAATTTTGCCCCAACGTGAAAGAAATTTCTGCAATTTTGCCCAAAAATAAGGGGAATTTCTGACTGTTTGAACTCGAAAAAAGGAAATTTTCTGTCTTTTTGCCCCAAAATAAGGAGAATTTCTGCTTTTTTGCCCGAAAATTATGAGAATTTCTGCAATTTTGCTTTAAAATATGGTTAATTTCTGCCTTTTAGCCCCAAAATAAAGGGAATTTCTGCATTTTCCCCCAATATTTGGGGAATTTCTGCATTTTACCTCTAAATAAGGGGAATTTCTGCATTTTACCTCAAAATAAGAAGAATTTCTGCCTTTTGCCCCAAAATATGGGGAATTTCTGCCTTTTTGTTCCAAAATAAGGAAAATTTCTTCAATTTTGTACCATACTAAAAGAAATTTCTGCTTTTTGCCCCAAATTAAGGGGAATTTCTGTATTTTTGCCCTTAAATAAATGAAATTTCTGCAATTTTGCCCGAAAATAAGGGAAATTTCTGCCTTGTTGCCATGAAATATGTGAAATTTCTGCAATTTTACCCCAAAATAAGGTGAATTTCTGCCTTTTTGCCCCAAAATAATGGGAATTTCTGCCTTTTTGCCCCAAAATAAGAAAAATTTTTGCTTTATTTCTCTGAAATAAGTGAAATTTCTGCAATTTTGCCCTAAAATAATGGAAATTTCTGAAATTTTTTCCCATAATAAAGGAAATTTCTGCAATTTTGTCCCAAAATAAGGGCAATTTTTCCTGTTTTGCCCCAAAATAAAGGAAATTTCAGCCTTTTTACCTGAAAATAAGTGAAATTTCTGCAATTTTGCCCCAAATAAGGAAAATTTCTGCAATTTTACCGCAAAATAAGGTAAATTCCTACAATTTTGCCCCAAAATAAAGGAAGTTTCTTGAATTTTACCCCAAAATAAGGGGAATTTCTTATTTTTGCCCCAAAATAAAGGGAATTTTTGCCTTTTGCCCCACAATTAGGGGAATTTCTGCAATTTTACTCCAAAATACGGGGAATTTCTGCCTTTTTGCCCGAAAATAATGGGAATGCATACCTTTTTGCCATAAAAAGGGAAATTTCTTCATTTTTGCTCCAAAATAAGGGGAATTTCTGCCTTTTTGCCTCTAAATAAGTGGAATTTCTGTCTTTTTCCCCCAAAACAAAGGGAATTTCTGTCTTTTTTGCATCAAAATAAGGAGAATTTCTGACTTATTACCCTGAAATAAGTGAAATTTCTGCAAATTTGCCCCAAAATAAGTGAAATTTCTGCAATTTTGCCCTAATGTAAGAGAAATTTCTGCAATTTTGCCCCAAAATAAGGGGAATTTCTGACTGTTTGTTCTCGAAAAAAGGAGATTTTCTGTCTTTTTGCCCCAAAATAAGGAGAATTTCTGCTTTTTTGCCCGAAAATTATGAGAATTTCTGCAATTTTGCTTTAAAATACGGTTAATTTCTGCCTTTTAGCCCCAAAATTAAGGGAATTTCTGCATTTTCCCCCAATATTTGGGGAATTTCTGCATTTTACCTCTAAATAAGGGGAATTTCTGCATTTTACCTCAAAATAAGAAGAATTTCTGCCTTTTGCCCCAAAATATGGGGAATTTCTGCCTTTTTGTTCCAAAATAAGGAAAATTTCTTCAATTTTGTACCATAATAAAAGAAATTTCTGCTTTTTGCCTCAAAATAAGGGGAATTTCTGAATTTTTGCCCTGAAATAAATGAAATTTCTGCAATTTTGCCCCAAAATAAGGGAAATGTTTGCTTTTTTTCCCCAAAATAAAGGGAATTTCTGCCGTTTGCCCCAAAATATGGGGAATTTCTGCCTTTTTGCCCGAAAATAAGAAGAATGCATACCTTTTAGCCATAAAAAAGTTAAATTTCTTCATTTTTGCTCCAAAATAAAGGGAATTTCTGCTTTTTGCCTCTAAATAAGTGGAATTTCTTTCTTTTTCAACCAAAACAAAAGGAAATTCTGTCTTTTTTGCCCCAATATAAGGAAAATTTCTGACTTATTACCCTGAAATAAGTGAAATTTCTGAAATTTTGCCCCAATATAAGGGAAATTTCTGCCTTCTTGCCCCCAAATAAGGGGAATTTCAGAATTTTTACCTCAAAATAATGGGAATTTCTAAATTTTGGCACAAAATATTAGGAATTTCTGAATTTTTGCCCCAAAATAAAGAAAATTTCTGCCTTTTTTCCTTGAAATAAGTGAAATTTCTGCAATTTTGCCCCAAAATAAGTGAAATTTCTGCAATTTTGCGCCAAAATAAAGGAAATTTCTGCAATTTTGCCCCAAAATAAGTGGAATTTCTGCCTTTTGCCCCAAAATTTGGGGAATTTCTGCCTTTTTGCCCGAAAATAAAAAGAATGCATACCTTTTTGCCATAAAAAAGGGAAATTTCTTCATTTTTGCTCCAAAATAAGGGGAACTTTTGCCTTTTTGCCTCTAAATAAGTGGAATTTCTGTTTTTCCCCCAAAACAAAGGGAATTTCTTTCTTTTTTGCCTCAAAATAAGGAAAATTTCTGACTTATTACCCCTAAATAAGTGAAATTTCTGCAAATTTGCCCCAATATAAGGGAAATTTTTGCCTTTTGCCCTAAAATTTGGGGAATTTGAGAATTTTACCTCAAAATAAGGGAAATTACTGATTTTTGCACCAAAATATGGAGAATTTCCCCCTTTTTTCCTCATAATAAAGGGAATTTCTGCATTTTTGCACCAATATTATGGGAATTTCTGCAATTTTGCTCCAAAATACGGGTCATTTCTGCCTTTTTGCCTGAAATTAATTGGAATTTCTGGCTTTTTGTCCCGAAATAAGTGAAATTTCTTCAATTTTCACCAAAAATTAGGGATTTCATTTTTTTGCCCCAAAATAAGGGGAATTTCTGCCATTTTGCCCTGAAATATTTGAAATTTCTGCAATTTTACCCCAAAATAAGGGGAATTTCTGCCTTTTTTGCCCCCAAATAAGGGAAATTTCAACAATATTACCTCAAAATAAAGGAAATTTCTGCCTTTTTGCCCAAAAATAAGGAAAATTTCTGCAATTTTGCCCCAAAATAAGAGGAATTTCTACCTTTTTGCCCAAAATAAAGGAAATTTCAGACTTTTTAACCTGAAAATAAGAGAAATTTCTGCAATTTTGCCCCAAATAAGAGAAATTTCTGCAATTTTGTTCCAAAAAAAGGTAAATTCCTGCAATTTTGCCCCAAAATAAAGAAAATTTCTGGAATTTTGCCCCAAAATAAGGGGAATTTCTGATTTTTGCCCCAAAATAAAGGGAATTTCTGGCTTTTGCCCCAAAATTAGGGGAATTTCTGCAATTTTGCTCCAAAATACGGGGAATTTCTGCCTTTTTGCCTGAAAATAATGGGAATGCATACTTTTTTGCCATAAAAAGAAAAATTTCTTCATTTTTGCTACAAAATAAGGAGAATTTCTGCCTTTTCGCCTCTAGATAAGTGGAATTTCTGTCTTTTTCCTCCAAAACAAAGAGAATTTCTGTCTTATTTGCCCCAAAATAAGGGGAATTTCTGACTTATTACCCTGAAATAATTGAAATTTCTGCAATTTTGGCCCAAAATAAAGGAAATTTCTGCAATTTTGCCCCAATGTAAAAGAAATTTCTGCAATTTTGCCCCAAAATAAGGGGAATTTCTGACTGTTTGCTCCCGAAAGAAGGAGATTTTCTGTCTTTTTGCCTCAAAATAAGGAGAATTTCTGCCTTTTTGCCCGAAAATTATGAGAATTTCTGCAATTTTGCTTCAAAATACAGGGAATTTCTGCTTTTTATCCCAAAAGTAAGGGGAATGTATATTTTTTGCCACAAAAAAGGGAAATTTCTTCATTTTTGCCCCAAAATAAAAAGAATTTCTGCCTTTTTACCTCAAAATGATTGAAATTTCTGCCTTTTTAACCAAAAATAAACGGAATTTCTGTCTTTTTGCCCCAAAATAAAAGGAATTTTTGAATTATGCCCTGAAATAAGTAAAATTTCTGCAATTTTGCCCCAAAATAAAAGAAATTTCTGCCTTTTGCCCCAAAATTAGGGGAATTTCTGCAATTTTGCTCCAAAATACAGGGAATTTCTGCCTTTTTGCCCGAAAATAATGGGAATGCATACCTTTTTGCCATAAAAATAAGAAATTTCTTTATTTTCGCTCCAAAATAAGGGGAATTTCAGCATTTTTGCCTCTAAATAAGTGGAATTTCTGTCTTTTTCCCCCAAACAATGGGAATTTCTTTCTTTTTTAACCCAAAATAAGGGGAATTTCTGATTTATTACCCTAAAATAAATGAAATATCTGCAATTTTTCCCCAAAATAAGGGAAATTTCTGCCATTTTGTCCTGAAATATGTGAAATTTCTGTAATTTTACCCCAAAATAAGGTGAATTTCTGCCTTTTTCCCACAAAATAATGGGAATTTCTGCCTTTTTGCCCCAAAATAAGGAAAATTTTTGCCTTTTTTCTCTGAAATAAGTGAAATTACTGCAATTTTGCCCTAAAATAAGAGAAATTTCTGCCTTTTTGCCCTGAAATATGTGAAATTTCTGCAATTTTACCCCAAAATAAGGTGAATTTCTGCCTTATTGCCCCAAAATAATGGGAATTTCTGTTTTTTTGCCCCAAAATAAGAAAAATTTTTGCTTTTTTTCCCTGAAATAAGTAAAATTTCTGCAATTTTGCCCCAAAATAAGGGGAATTTCTGACTGTTTGCTCCTGAAAAAAGGAGATTTTCTGTATTTTTGCTCCAAAATAAGGAGAATTTCTGCTTTTTTGCCCGAAAATTATAAGAATTTCTGCAATTATGCTTCAAAATACAGGGAATTTCTACTTTTTATCCCGAAAGTAAGTGGAATGTATACCTTTTTCCACGAAAAAGGGAAATTTCTTAATTTTTGCCCCAAAATAAGAGGAATTTCTGCATTTTTACCTCAAAATAAGTGAAATTTCTCCTTTTTTACTTAAAAATAAATGGAATTTCTGACTTTTTGCAACAAAATAAAAGAAATTTTTGAATTATACCCTGAAATAAGTGATATTTCTGCAATTTTGCCCCAAAATAAAGAAATTTCTGCCTTTTTTGCCACAAAATAAAGGGAATTTCTGTCTTTTTGCCCCAAAATAAGAGAAATTAATGCCTTTTTGCCCCCAAATAAGGGGAATTTCAGCCTTTTTAACTCAAAATAAGGGGAATTTCAGCCTTTTTACCTCAAAATAAGGGGAATTTCTGCATTTTTGCCACAAAATATTAAGAATTTCTTAATTTTTTCCCCAAAATAAGGAAAATTTCTGCCTTTTTTCCCTGAAATAAGTGAAATTTCTGCAATTTTGCCCTAAAATAAGGGAAATTTCTGCAATTTTGCCCCAAAATAAGGGAAATTTCTGGAATTTTGCCCCAAAATAAGTGGAATTTCTGAGTTTTGCCCCAAAAGAAGGAGAATTTCTGTCTTTTGACCCCAACATATTGGGAATTTCTGCCTTTTTGCCCAACAATTAGGGGAATTTCTGCAATTTTGCCCCAAAATAAGGGAAATTTCTGCAATTTTGCCCCAATGTAAAAGAAATTTCTGCAATTTTGCCCCAAAATAAGGGCAGTTTCAGACTGTTTGCTTCCGAAAAAAGATTTTCTGTATTTTTGCTCCAAAATAAGGAGAATTTCTGCTTTTTTGCCAGAAAATTATGAGAATTTCTGCAATTATGCTTCAAAATACGGGGAATTTCTGCTTTTTATCTCAAAAGTAAGGGGAATGTATACCTTTTTTAAAAAAAAGGGAAACTTCTTAATTTTTGCCCCAAAATAAGAGGAATTTCTGCCTTTTTGCACCCATTTAAGGGGAATTTCAGCATTTTTACCTCAAAATAAGGGGAATTTCAGTATTTTTACCTCAAAATAAAGAAAATTTCTGCATTTTTTTCTGAAATAAGTGAAATTTCTTCAATTTTGCCCCAAAATAAGTGAAATTTCTGCAATTTTGCCACAAAATGAGGGAAATTTCTGCCTTTTTGCCCTGAAATATGTGAAATTGCTGCAATTTTACCCAAAAATAAGGTGAATTTCTGCCTTTTTGCCCCAAAATAAATGGAATTTCTGCATTTTAGCCCTAAAATAGGAAAAATTTTTGCTTTTTTTCTCTGAAATAAGTGAAATTTCTACAATTTTGCCCTATAATAAGGAAAATTTCTGAAATTTTGCCCCAAAATAAGGGAAATTTCTGGAATTTTGCCCCAAAATACGTGGAATTTCTGAGTTTTGCCCCAAAAGAAGGAGAATTTCTGTCTTTTTGCCCCAACATATAGGGAATTTCTGCCTTTTTGCCCCACAATTAGGGGAATTTCTGCAATTTTGCTCCAAAATGCAAGGAATTTCTGTCTTGTTGCCAGAAAATAAGTGGAATGCATAACTTTTTGCCATAAAAAGGGGAAATTTCTTTATTTTTGCTCCAAAATAAGGGGAATTTCAGTCTTTTTGCCTCTAAATAAGTGGAATTTCTGTCTTTTTCCCCCAAACAAAGGGAATTTCTGTCTTTTTAACGCAAAATAAGGGGAATTTTTGACTTATTACCCTAAAATAAGTGAAATATCTGCAATTTTGCCCCCAAATAAGGGAAATTTCTGCCATTTAGCCCTGAAATATGTGAAATTTCTGTAATTTTACCCCAAAATAAGGTGAATTTCTGCCTTTTTCCCCCAAAATAATGGGAATTTCTGCCTTTTTGCCCCAAAATAAAAAAATTTTTGCTTTTTTTCTCTGAAATAAGTGAAATTACTGCAATTTTGCCCTAAAATAAGAGAAATTTCTGCCTTTTTGCCCTGAAATATGTGAAATTTCTGCAATTTTACCACAAAATAAAATGAATTTCTGCCTTATTGCCCCAAAATAATACGAATTTCTGTTATTTTTGCCCCAAAATAAGAAAAATTTTTGCTTTTTTTTTCTGAAATAAGTAAAATTTCTGCAATTTTGCCCCAAAATAAGGGAAATTTCTGCAATTTTGCCCCATAATAAGGAAAATTTCTGGAATTTTGCCTCAAAATACGTGGAATTTCTGAGTTTTGCCCCAAAATAAAGAGAATTTCTGTCTTTTTGCCTTAACATATAGGGAATTTCTGCCTTTTTGCCCAACAATTAGGGAAATTTCTGCAATTTTGCCCCAAAATAAGGGAAATTTCTGCAAATTTGCCCGAATGTAAAAGAAATTTCTGCACTTTTGCCCCAAAATAAGGGGAATTTCTGACTGTTTGCTCCCGAAAAAAGGAGATTTTCTGTATTTTTGCTCCAAAATAAGGAGAATTTCTGCTTTTTTGCCCGAAAATTATAAGAATTTCTGCAATTATGCTTCAAAATACGGGGAAAATCTACTTTTTATCCCAAAAGTAAGGGGAATGTATACCTTTTTCCACAAAAAAGGGAAATTTCTTTATTTTTGCCCCAAAATAAGAGGAATTTCTGCCTTTTTACCTCAAAATAAGTGAAATTTCTCCTTTTTTACCCAAAAATAAATGGAATTTCTGTTTTTTTGCAACAAAATAAAAGGAATTTTTGAATTATACCCTGAAATAAGTGATATTTCTGCAATTTTGCCCCAAAATAAAAGAAATTTCTTCCTTTTTGCCACAAAATAAGGGGAATTTCTGTGTTTTTGCCCCAAAATAAGAGAAATTTCTGCCTTTTTGCCCCCAAATAAGGGGAATTTCAGCCTTTTTACCTCAAAATAAGGGGAATTTCAGCCTTTTTATCTCAAAATAAGGGGAATTTCTGCATTTTTGCCACAAAATATTAAGAATTTCTTAATTTTTTCCCCAAAATAAGGAAAATTTCTGCCTTTTTTTTCTGAAATAAGTGAAATTTCTGCAATTTTGCACCAAAATAATTGAAATTTCTGCAATTTTGCCCCAAAATGAGGAAAATTTCTGCCTTTTTGCCCTGAAATATATTAAATTGCTCCAATTTTACCCTAAAATAAGGTGAATTTCTGCCTTTTTGCCCCAAAATAAGTGGAATTTCTGCATTTTAGCCCCAAAATAGAAAAAATTTTTGCTTTTTTTCTCTGAAATATGTGAAATTTCTGCAATTTTGCCCTAAAATAAGGGAAATTTCTGCAATTTTGCCCCAAAATAAGGGAAATTTCTGGAATTTTGCCCCAAAATACGTGGAATTTCTGAATTTTGCCCCAAAAGAAGGAGAATTTCTGTTTTTTGCTCCAACATATAGGGAATTTCTGTCTTTTTGCCCCACAATTAGAGGAATTTCTGCAATTTTGCTCCAAAATGCAAGGAATTTCTGTCTTGTTGCCCGAAAATAAGTGGAATGCATAACTTTTTGCCATAAAAAATGGAAATTTCTTTATTTTTGCTCCAAAATAAGGGGAATTTCAGCATTTTGCCTCTAAATAAGTGGAATTTCTGTCTTTTTCCCCCAAACAAAGGGAATTTCTGTCTTTTTTAACCCAAAATAAGGGGAATTATCTGCAATTTTGCCCCAAAATAAGGGAAATTTCTGCCATTTTGCCCTGAAATATGTGAAATTTCTGTAATTTTACCCCAAAATAAGGTGAATTTCTGCCTTTTTCCCCCAAAATAATGGGAATTTCTGCCTTTTTGCCCCAAAATAAAAAAATTTTTGCTTTTTTTCTCTGAAATAAGTGAAATTACTGCAATTTTGCCCTAAAATAAGAGAAATTTCTGCCTTTTTGCCCTGAAATATGTGAAATTTCTGCAATTTTACCCCAAAATAAGGTGAATTTCTGCCTTATTGCCCCAAAATAATGGGAATTTCTGTTTTTTTGCCCCAAAATAAGAAAAATTTTTGATTTTTTTCCCTGAAATATGTAAAATTTCTGCAATTTTGCCCCAAAATAAGGGAAATTTCTGCAATTTTGTCCCAAAATAAGGAAAATTTCTGGAACTTTAGCCCAAAATACGTGGAATTTCTGAGTTTTGCCCCAAAATAAAGAGAATTTCGGTCTTTTTGCCCCAACATATAGGGAATTTCTGCCTTTTTGCCCAACAATTAGGAGAATTTCTGCAATTTTGCCCCAAAATAAGCGAAATTTCTGCAAATTTGCCCGAATGTAAAAGAAATTTCTGCAATTTTGCCCCAAAATAAGGGGAATTTTTGACTGTTTGCTCCCGAAAAAAGGAGATTTTCTGTATTTTTGTTCCAAAATTAGGAGAATTTCTGCTTTTTTGCCCGAAAATTATAAGAATTTCTGCAATTATGCTTCAAAATACGGGGAATTTCTACTTTTTATCCCGAAAGTAATGGGAATGTATACCTTTTTCCACAAAAAAGGGAAATTTCTTAATTTTTGCCCCAAAATAAAAGGAATTTCTGCCTTTTTACCTCAAAATAAGTGAAATTTCTCTTTTTTTACTTAAAAATAATTGGAATTTCTGTCTTTTTGCAACAAAATAAAAGGAATTTTTGAATTATACCCTGAAATAAGTGATATTTCTGCAATTTTGCCCCAAAATAAAAGAAATTTCTGCCTTTTTGCCCCCAAATAAGAGGAATTTCAGCCTTTTTACCTCAAAATAAGGGGAATTTCAGCCTTTTTACCTCAAAATAAGGGGAATTTCTGCATTTTTGCCACAAAATATTAAGAATTTCTTAATTTTTTCCCCAAAATAAGGAAATTTTCTGCCTTTTTTCCCTGAAATAAGTGAAATTTCTGCAATTTTGCCCTAAAATAAGGGAAATTTCTGCAATTTTGCCCCAAAATAAGGGAAATTTCTGGAATTTTGCCCCAAAATACGTGGAATTTCTGAGTTTTGCCTCAAAATAAGGAGAATTTCTGTCTTTTTGCCCCAACATATAGGGAATTTCTAACTTTTTGCCCAACAATTAGGGGAATTTCTGCAATTTTGCCCCAAAATAAGAGAAATTTCTGCAATTTTGCCCCAATGTAAAAGAAATTTCTGCAATTTTGCCCCAAAATAAGGGGAATTTCTGACTGCTTCCGAAAAAAAAAGATTTTCTGTATTTTTGCTCCAAAATAAGGAGAATTTCTGCTTTTTTGCCCGAAAATTATGAGAATTTCTGAAATTGTGCTTCAAAATATGGGGAATTTTTGCTTTTTATCCCAAAAGTAAAGGGAATGTATACCTTTTTTAAAAAAAAGGGAAATTTCTTAATTTTTGCCCCAAAATAAGAGGAATTTCTCTATTTTTACCTCAAAATAAGTGAAATTTCTTTTTTTTACCCAAAAATAAATGGAATTTCTGTCTTTTTGCAACAAAATAAAAGAAATTTTTGAATTATACCCTGAAATAAGTGATATTTCTGCAATTTTGCCCCAAAATAAAGAAATTTCTGCCTTTTTTGCCACAAAATAAAGGGAATTTCTGTCTTTTTGCCCCAAAATAAGAGAAATTAATGCCTTTTTGCCCCCAAATTAGGGGAATTTCAGCCTTTTTACCTCAAAATAAGGGGAATTTCAGCATTTTTACCTCAAAATAAGGGGAATTTTAGCATTTTTGCCACAAAATATTAAGAATTTCTTAATTTTTTCCCCAAAATAAGGGAAATTTCTGCCTTTTTTCCCTGAAATAAGTGAAATTTCTGCAATTTTGCCCTAAAATAAGGGAAATTTCTGCAATTTTGCCCCAAAATAAGGGAAATTTCTGGAACTTTGCCCCAAAATACGTGGAATTTCTGAGTTTTGCCTCAAAAGAAGGAGAATTTCTGTCTTTTTGCCCCAACATATAGGGAATTTCTGCCTTTTTGCCCAACAATTAGGGGAATTTCTGGAATTTTGCTCCAAAATAAGGGAAATTTCTGCAATTTTGCCCCAATGTAAAAGAAATTTCTGCAATTTTGCCCCAAAATAAGGGGAATTTCTGACTGCTTCCGAAAAAAGAAGATTTTCTGTATTTTTGCTCCAAAATAAAGAGAATTTCTGCTTTTTTGCCCGAAAATTATGAGAATTTCTGCAATTATGCTTCAAAATACGGGGAATTTTTGCTTTTTATCCCCAAAGTAAGGGGAATGTATACCTTTTTTAAAAAAAAGGGAAATTTCTTAATTTTTGCCCCAAAATAAGAGGAATTTCTGCCTTTTTACCTCAAAATAAGTGAAATTTCTCCTTTTTTACCCAAAAATAAATGGAATTTCTGATTTTTGCAACAAAATAAAAGGAATTTTTGAATTATACCCTGAAATAAGTGATATTTCTGCAATTTTGCCCCAAAATAAAAGAAATTTTTGCCTTTTTGCTACAAAATAAAGGGAATTTCTGTCTTTTTGCCCCAAAATAAAAGAAATTTCTGCCTTTTTGCACCCAATTAAGGGGAATTTCAGCCTTTTTACCTCAAAATAAGGGGAATTTCAGCATTTTTACCTCAAAATAAGGAAAATTTCTGCATTTTTGCCACAAAATTTTAAGAATTTCTTAATTTTTTGTCCAAAATAAGGAAATTTTCTGCCTTTTTTCCCTGAAATAAGTGAAATTTCTGCAATTTTGCCCCAAAATAAGTGAAATTTCTGCAATTTTGCCCCAAAATGAGGGTTATTTCTGCCTTTTTGCCCTGAAATATGTGAAATTGCTGCAATTTTACCCTAAAATAAGGTGAATTTCTGCCTTTTTGCCCCAAAACAAGTAGAATTTCTGCATTTCAGCCTTAAAATAGGAAAAATTTTTGCTTTTTTTCTCTGAAATAAGTGAAATTTCTGCAATTTTGCCCTAAAATAAGGAAAATTTCTGCAATTTTGCCCCAAAATAAGGGAAATTTCTGGAATTTTGCCCCAAAATACGTGGAATTTCTGAGTTTTGCCCCAAAATAAGGAGAATTTCTGTCTTTTTGCCCCAACATATAGGGAATTTCTGCCTTTTTGCCCAACAATTAGGAGAATTTCTGCAATTTTGCCCCAAAATAAGGGAAATTTCTGCAAATTTGCATAAATAAGGAAAATTTCTGCAATTTTGCCCCAAAATAAGGGAAATTTCTGGAATTTTGTCCCAAAATACGTGGAATTTCTGAATTTTGCCCCAAAATAATGAGAATTTCTGTCTTTTTGCCCCAACATATAGGGATTTCTGCCTTTTTGCCACACATTTAGGGGAATTTCTGCAATTTTGCTCCAAAATGCAAGGAATTTCTGTCTTGTTGCCCGAAAATAAGTGGAATGCATAACTTTTTGCCATAAAAAAGGGAAATTTCTTTATTTTTGCTCCAAAATAAGGAGAACTTCAGTCTTTTTGCCTCTAAATAAGTGGAATTTCTGTCTTTTTTAACCCAAAATAAGGGGAATTTCTGACTTACTACCCTAAAATAAGTGAAATATCTGCAATTTTGCCCCAAAATAAGGGAAATTTGTGCCATTTTGCCCTGAAATATGTGAAATTTCTGTAATTTTACCCCAAAATAAGGTGAATTTCTGCCTTTTTCCCCCAAAATAATGGGAATTTCTGCCTTTTTGCCCCAAAATAAAAAAATTTTTGCTTTTTTTCTCTGAAATAAGTGAAATTACTGCAATTTTGCCCTAAAATAAGGGAAATTTCTGCCTTTTTGCCCTGAAATATGTGAAATTTCAGCAATTTTACCACAAAATAAGGTGAATTTCTGCCTTATTGCCTCAAAATAATGGGAATTTCTGTTTTTTTGCCCCAAAATAAGAAAAATTTTTGATTTTTTTTTTCCTGAAATAAGTAAAATTTCTGCAATTTTGCCCCAAAATAAGGGGAATTTCTGACTGTTTGCTCCCGAAAAAAGGAGATTTTCTGTATTTTTGCTCCAAAATAAGGAGAATTTCTGCTTTTTTGCCCGAAAATTGTGAGAATTTCTGCAATTATGCTTCAAAATACAGGGAATTTTTGCTTTTTATCCCAAAAGTAAGGGGAATGTATACCTTTTTTTAAAAAAGGGCAATTTCTTAATTTTTGCACCAAAATAAGAGGAATTTCTGCCTTTTTACCTCAAAATAAGTGAAATTTCTCCTTTTTTACCCAAAATTAAATGGAATTTCTGTCTTTTTGCAACATAATAAAAGAAATTTTGAATTATACCCTGAAATAATTGATATTTCTGCAATTTTGCCCCAAAATAAATGAAATTTCTGCCTTTTTGCCACAAAATAAGGGGAATTTCTGTCTTTTTGCCCCAAAATAAGAGAAATTTCTGCCTTTTTGCCCCCAAATAATGGGAATTTCAGCCTTTTTACATCAAAATAAGGGGAATTTCAGCCTTTTTACCTCAAAATAAGGGGAATTTCTGCATTTTTGCCACAAAATATTAAGAATTTCTTAATTTTTTCCCCAAAATAAGGAAAATTTCTGCCTTTTTTCCCTGAAATAAGTGAAATTTCTGCAATTTTGCCCTAAAATAAGGGAAATTTCTGCAATTTTGCCCCAAAATAAGGGAAATTTCTGGAATTTTGCCCCAAAATACGTGGAATTTCTGAATTTTGCCCCAAAAGAAGGAGAATTTCTGTTTTTTGCTCCAACATATAGGGAATTTCTGTCTTTTTGCCCCACAATTAGAGGAATTTCTGCAATTTTGCTCCAAAATGCAAGGAATTTCTGTCTTGTTGCCCGAAAATAAGTGGAATGCATAACTTTTTGCCATAAAAAATGGAAATTTCTTTATTTTTGCTCCAAAATAAGGGGAATTTCAGCATTTTGCCTCTAAATAAGTGGAATTTCTGTCTTTTTCCCCCAAACAAAGGGAATTTCTGTCTTTTTTAACCCAAAATATAGGGAATTATCTGCAATTTTGCCCCAAAATAAGGGAAATTTCTGCCATTTTGCCCTTAAATATGTGAAATTTCTGTAATTTTACCCCAAAATAAGGTGAATTTCTGCCTTTTTCCCCCAAAATAATGGGAATTTCTGCCTTTTTGCCCCAAAATAAAAAAATTTTTGCTTTTTTTCTCTGAAATAAGTGAAATTACTGCAATTTTGCCCTAAAATAAGAGAAATTTCTGCCTTTTTGCCCTGAAATATGTGAAATTTCTGCAATTTTACCCCAAAATAAGGTGAATTTCTGCCTTATTGCCCCAAAATAATGGGAATTTCTGTTTTTTTGCCCCAAAATAAGAAAAATTTTTTATTTTTTTTCCTGAAATATGTAAAATTTCTGCAATTTTGCCCCAAAATAAGGGAAATTTCTGCAATTTTGTCCCAAAATAAGGAAAATTTCTGGAACTTTAGCCCAAAATACGTGGAATTTCTTAGTTTTGCCCCAAAATAAAGAGAATTTCGGTCTTTTTGCCCCAACATATAGGGAATTTCTGCCTTTTTGCCCAACAATTAGGAGAATTTCTGCAATTTTGCCCCAAAATAAGCGAAATTTCTGCAAATTTGCCCGAATGTAAAAGAAATTTCTGCAATTTTGCCCCAAAATAAGGGGAATTTTTGACTGTTTGCTCCCGAAAAAAGGAGATTTTCTGTATTTTTGTTCCAAAATTAGGAGAATTTCTGCTTTTTTGCCCGAAAATTATAAGAATTTCTGCAATTATGCTTCAAAATACGAAGAATTTCTACTTTTTATCCCGAAAGTAATGGGAATGTATACCTTTTTCCACAAAAAAGGGAAATTTCTTAATTTTGCCCCAAAATAAGAGGAATTTCTGCCTTTTTACCTCAAAATAAGTGAAATTTCTCTTTTTTTACCCAAAAATAATTGGAATTTCTGTCTTTTTGCAACAAAATAAAAGGAATTTTTGAATTATACCCTGAAATAAGTGATATTTCTGCAATTTTGCCCCAAAATAAAAGAAATTTCTGCCTTTTTGCCCCCAAATAAGAGGAATTTCAGCCTTTTTACCTCAAAATAAGGGGAATTTCAGCCTTTTTACCTCAAAATAAGGGGAATTTCTGCATTTTTGCCACAAATATTAAGAATTTCTTAATTTTTTCCCCAAAATAAGGAAAATTTCTGCCTTTTTTCCCTGAAATAAGTGAAATTTCTGCAATTTTGCCCTAAAATAAGGGAAATTTCTGCAATTTTGCCCCAAAATAAAGGAAATTTCTGGAATTTTGCCCCAAAATACGTGGAATTTCTGAGTTTTGCCTCAAAATAAGGAGAATTTCTGTCTTTTTGCCCCAACATATAGGGAATTTCTAACTTTTTGCCCAACAATTAGGGGAATTTCTGCAATTTTGCCCCAAAATAAGGGAAATTTCTGCAATTTTGCCCCAATGTAAAAGAAATTTCTGCAATTTTGCCCCAAAATAAAGGGAATTTCTGACTGCTTCCGAAAAAAAAAGATTTTCTGTATTTTTGCTCCAAAATAAGGAGAATTTCTGCTTTTTTGCCCGAAAATTATGAGAATTTCTGAAATTGTGCTTCAAAATATGGGGAATTTTTGCTTTTTATCCCAAAAGTAAAGGGAATGTATACCTTTTTTTAAAAAAAGGGAAATTTCTTAATTTTTGCCCCAAAATAAGAGGAATTTCTGCATTTTTACCTCAAAATAAGTGAAATTTCTTTTTTTTTACCCAAAAATAAATGGAATTTCTGTCTTTTTGCAACAAAATAAAAGGAATTTTTGAATTATACCCTGAAATAAGTGATATTTCTGCAATTTTGCCCCAAAATAAAGAAATTTCTGCCTTTTTTACCACAAAATAAAGGGAATTTCTGTCTTTTTGCCCCAAAATAAGAGAAATTAATGCCTTTTTGCCCCCAATTAAGGGGAATTTCAGCCTTTTTACCTCAAAATAAGGGGAATTTCAGCATTTTTACCTCAAAATAAGGAAAATTTCTGCATTTTTGCCACAAAATTTTAAGAATTTCTTAATTTTTTGTCCAAAATAAGGAAATTTTCTGCCTTTTTTCCCTGAAATAAGTGAAATTTCTGCAATTTTGCCCCAAAATAAGTGAAATTTCTGCAATTTTGCCCCAAAATGAGGGTTATTTCTGCCTTTTTGCCCTGAAATATGTGAAATTGCTGCAATTTTACCCTAAAATAAGGTGAATTTCTGCCTTTTTGCCCCAAAACAAGTAGAATTTCTGCATTTCAGCCCCAAAATAGGAAAAATTTTTGCTTTTTTTCTCTGAAATAAGTGAAATTTCTGCAATTTTGCCCTAAAATAAGGAAAATTTCTGCAATTTTGCCCCAAAATAAGGAAATTTCTGGAATTTTGCCCCAAAATACGTGGAATTTCTGAGTTTTGCCCCAAAATAAGGAGAATTTCTGTCTTTTTGCCCCAACATATAGGGAATTTCTGCCTTTTTGCCCAACAATTAGGAGAATTTCTGCAATTTTGCCCCAAAATAAGGGAAATTTCTGCAAATTTGCATAAATAAGGAAAATTTCTGCAATTTTGCCCCAAAATAAGGGAAATTTCTGGAATTTTGTCCCAAAATACGTGGAATTTCTGAATTTTGCCCCAAAATAATGAGAATTTCTGTCTTTTTGCCCCAACATATAGGGATTTCTGCCTTTTTGCCACACATTTAGGGGAATTTCTGCAATTTTGCTCCAAAATGCAAGGAATTTCTGTCTTGTTGCCCGAAAATAAGTGGAATGCATAACTTTTTGCCATAAAAAAGGGAAATTTCTTTATTTTTGCTCCAAAATAAGGAGAACTTCAGTCTTTTTGCCTCTAAATAAGTGGAATTTCTGTCTTTTTTAACCCAAAATAAGGGGAATTTCTGACTTACTACCCTAAAATAAGTGAAATATCTGCAATTTTGCCCCAAAATAAGGGAAATTTGTGCCATTTTGCCCTGAAATATGTGAAATTTCTGTAATTTTACCCCAAAATAAGGTGAATTTCTGCCTTTTTCCCCCAAAATAATGGGAATTTCTGCCTTTTTGCCCCAAAATAAAAAAAATTTTTGCTTTTTTTCTCTGAAATAAGTGAAATTACTGCAATTTTGCCCTAAAATAAGAGAAATTTCTGCCTTTTTGCCCTGAAATATGTGAAATTTCAGCAATTTTACCACAAAATAAGGTGAATTTCTGCCTTATTGCCCCAAAATAATGGGAATTTCTGTTTTTTTGCCCCAAAATAAGAAAAATTTTTGATTTTTTTTTCCCTGAAATAAGTAAAATTTCTGCAATTTTGCCCCAAAATAAGGGGAATTTCTGACTGTTTGCTCCCGAAAAAAGGAGATTTTCTGTATTTTTGCTCCAAAATAAGGAGAATTTCTGCTTTTTTTCCCGAAAATTGTGAGAATTTCTGCAATTATGCTTCAAAATACAGGGAATTTTTGCTTTTTATCCCAAAAGTAAGGGGAATGTATACCTTTTTTTAAAAAAAGGGAAATTTCTTAATTTTTGCACCAAAATAAGAGGAATTTCTGCCTTTTTACCTCAAAATAAGTGAAATTTCTCCTTTTTTACCCAAAATTAAATGGAATTTCTGTCTTTTTGCAACAAAATAAAAGAAATTTTGAATTATACCCTGAAATAAGTGATATTTCTGCAATTTTGCCCCAAAATAAATGAAATTTCTGCCTTTTTGCCACAAAATAAGGGGAATTTCTGTCTTTTTGCCCCAAAATAAGAGAAATTTCTGCCTTTTTGCCCCCAAATAAGGGGAATTTCAGCCTTTTTACATCAAAATAAGGGGAATTTCAGCCTTTTTACCTCAAAATAAGGGGAATTTCTGCATTTTTGCCACAAAATATTAAGAATTTCTTAATTTTTTCCCCAAAATAAGGAAAATTTCTGCCTTTTTTCCCTGAAATAAGTGAAATTTCTGCATTTTTTTTCTAAAATAAGGGAAATTTCTGCAATTTTGCCCCAAAATAAGGGAAATTTCTGGAATTTTGCCCCAAAATACATGGAATTTCTGAGTTTTGCCCCAAAAGAAGGAGAATTTCTGTCTTTTTGCCCCAACATATAGGGAATTTCTGCCTTTTTGCCCAACAATTAGGGAAATTTCTGCAATTTTGCCCCAAAATAAGGGAAATTTCTGCAATTTTGCCGCAATGTAAAAGAAATTTCTGCAATTTTGCCCCAAAATAATGGGAATTTCTGACTATTTGCTTCCGAAAAAAGAAGATTTTCTGTATTTTTGCTCCAAAATAAGGAGAATTTCTGCTTTTTTGCCTGAAAATTGTGAGAATTTCTGCAATTATGCTTCAAAATACAGGGAATTTTTGCTTTTTATCCCAAAAGTAAGGGGAATGTATACCTTTTTTAAAAAGAAGGGAAATTTCTTAATTTTTGCCCCAAAATAAGAGGAATTTCTGCCTTTTTACCTCAAAATAAGTGAAATTTCTCCTTTTTTACCCAAAAATAAATGGAATTTCTGTCTTTTTGCAACAAAATAAAAGGAATTTTTGAATTATACCCTGAAATAAGTGATATTTCTGCAATTTTGCCCCAAAATAAAAGAAATTTTTGCCTTTTTGCTACAAAATAAGGGGAATTTCTGTCTTTTTGCCCAGAAATAAGAGAAATTTCTGCATTTTTGCACCCAATTAAGGGGAATTTCAGCCTTTTTACCTCAAAATAATGGGAATTTCAGCATTTTTACCTCAAAATAAGGAAAATTTCTGCATTTTTGCCACAAAATATTAAGAATTTTTTAATTTTTTTCCCAAAATAAGGAAAATTTCTGCCTTTTTTTTCTGAAATAAGTGAAATTTCTGCAATTTTGCACCAAAATAAGTGAAATTTCTGCAATTTTGCCCCAAAATGAGGGAAATTTCTGCCTTTTTGCCCTGAAATATATTAAATTGCTGCAATTTTACCCTGAAATAAGGTGAATTTCTGCCTTTTTGCCCCAAAATAAGTGGAATTTCTGCATTTTAGCCCCAAAATAGGAAAAATTTTTGCTTTTTTTCTCTGAAATAAGTGAAATTTCTGCAATTTTGCCCTAAAATAAGGAAAATTTCTGCAATTTTGCCCCAAAATAAGGGAAATTTCTGGAATTTTGCCCCAAAATACATGGAATTTCTGAGTTTTGCCCCAAAAGAAGGAGAATTTCTGTCTTTTTCCCCAACATATAGGGAATTTCTGTCTTTTTGCGCCACAATTAGGGGAATTTCTGCAATTTTGCTCCAAAATGCAAGGAATTTCTGTCTTGTTGCCTGAAAATAAGTAGAATGCATAACTTTTTGCCATAAAAAAGGGAAATTTCTTTATTTTTGCTTCAAAATAAGGGGAATTTCAGCATTTTGCCTCTAAATAAGTGGAATTTCTGTCTTTTTCCCCCAAACAAAGGGAATTTCTGTCTTTTTAACCCAAAATAATGGGAATTTCTGACTTATTACCCTAAAATAAGTGAAATATCTGCAATTTAGCCCCAAAATAAGGGAAATTTCTGCCATTTTGCCCTGAAATATGTGAAATTTCTGTAATTTTACCCCAAAAGAAGGTGAATTTCTGCTTTTTTCCCCCAAAATAATGGGAATTTCTGCCTTTTTGCCCCAAAATAAAAAAATTTTTGCTTTTTTTCTCTGAAATAAGTGAAATTACTGCAATTTTGCCCTAAAATAAGAGAAATTTCTGCTTTTTTGCCCTGAAATATGTGAAATTTCTGCAATTTTACCCCAAAATAAGGTGAATTTCTGCCTTATTGCCCCAAAATAATGGAAATTTCTGTTTTTATGCCCCAAAATAAGAAAAATTTTTGATTTTTTTCCCTGAAATAAGTAAAATTTCTGCAATTTTGCCCCAAAATAAAGGAAATTTCTGCAATTTTGCCCCAAAATAAGGAAAATTTCTGGAACTTTGCCCCAAAATACGTGGAATTTCTGAGTTTTGCCCCAAAATAAGAAGAATTTCTGTCTTTTTGCCCCAACATATAGGGAATTCCTGCCTTTTTGCCCAACAATTAGGAAAATTTCTGCAATTTTGCCCCAAAATAAGGGAAATTTCTGCAAATTTGCCCGAATGTAAAAGAAATTTCTGCAATTTTGCCCCAAAATAAGGGGAATTTCTGACTGTTTGCTCCCGAAAAAAGGAGATTTTCTGTATTTTTGCTCCAAAATAAGGAGAATTTCTGCTTTTTTGCCCGAAAATTATAAGAATTTCTGCAATTATGCTTCAAAATACGGGGAATTTCTACTTTTTATCCCGAAAGTAATGGGAATGTATACCTTTTTCCACAAAAAAGGGAAATTTCTTAATTTTTGCCCCAAAATAAGAGGAATTTCTGCCTTTTTACCTCAAAATAAGTGAAATTTCTCTTTTCTTACCCAAAAATAAATGGAATTTCTGTCTTTTTGCAACAAAATAAAAGGAATTTTTGAATTATACCCTGAAATAAGTGATATTTCTGCAATTTTGCCCCAAAATAAAAGAAATTTCTGCCTTTTTGCCCCCAAATAAGAGGAATTTCAGCCTTTTTACCTCAAAATAAGGGGAATTTCAGCCTTTTTACCTCAAAATAAGGGGAATTTCTGCATTTTTGCCACAAAATATTAAGAATTTCTTAATTTTTTCCCCAAAATAAGGAAAATTTCTGCCTTTTTTCCCTGAAATAAGTGAAATTTCTGCAATTTTGCCCTAAAATAAGAGAAATTTCTGCAATTTTGCCCCAAAATAAGGGAAATTTCTGAAATTTTGCCCCAAAATACATGGAATTTCTGAGTTTTGCCTCAAAATAAGGAGAATTTCTGTCTTTTTGCCCCAAGATATAGGGAATTTCTGCCTTTTTGCCCAACAATTAGGGGAATTTCTGCAATTTTGCCCCAATGTAAAAGAAATTTCTGCAATTTTGCCCCAAAATAAGGGGAATTTCTGACTGCTTCCGAAAAAAGAAGATTTTCTCAATTTTTCATCCAAAATAAGGAGAATTTCTGATTTTTTGCCCGAAAATTATGAGAATTTCTGCAATTATGCTTCAAAATATGGGGAATTTTTGCTTTTTATCCCAAAAGTAAGGGGAATGTATACCTTTTTTAAAAAAAAGGGAAATTTCTTAATTTTTGCCCCAAAATAAGAGGAATTTCTGCCTTTTTACCTCAAAATAAGTGAAATTTTCCTTTTTTAGCCAAAAATAAATGGAATTTCTGTCTTCTTGCAACAAAATAAAAGGAATTTTTGAATTATACCCTGAAATAAGTGATATTTCTGCAATTTTGCCCCAAAATAAAAGAAATTTTTGCCTTTTTGCTACAAAATAAGGGGAATTTCTGTCTTTTTGCCCCAAATTAAGAGAAATTTCTTCATTTTTGCACCCAATTAAGGGGAATTTCAGCATTTTTACCTCAAAATTAAAAAAAATTCTGCATTTTTGCCACAAAATTTTAAGAATTTCTTAATTTTTTCTCCAAAATAAGGAAATTTTCTGCCTTTTTTCCCTGAAATAAGTGAAATTTCTGCAATTTTGCCCCAAAATAAGTGAAATTTTTGCAATTTTGCCCCAAAATGAGGGAAATTTCTGCCTTTTTGCCCTGAAATATGTGAAATTGCTGCAATTTTACCCTAAAATAAGGTGAATTTCTGCCTTTTTGCCCCCAAATAAGTAAAATATCTGCATTTTAGCCCCAAAATAGGAAAAATTTTTGCTTTTTTCTCTGAAATAAGTGAAATTTCTGCAATTTTGCCTTAAATAATGAAAATTTCTGCAATTTTGCCCCAAAATAAGGAAATTTCTTGAATTTTGCCCCAAAATACGTGGAATTTCTGAGTTTTGCCCCAAAATAAGGAGAATTTCTGTCTTTTTGCCCCAACATATAGGGAATTTCTGCCTTTTTGCCCAACAATTAGGAGAATTTCTGAAATTTTGCCCCAAAATAAGAAAAATTTCTGCAAATTTGCCCTAAAATAAGGAAAATTTCTGCAATTTTGCCCCAAAATAAGGGAAATTTCTGGAATTTTGTCCCAAAATACGTGGAATTTCTGAATTTTGCCCCAAAATAATGAGAATTTCTGTCTTTTTGCCCCAACATATAGGGAATTTCTGCCTTTTTGCCCCACATTTAGGAGAATTTCTGCAATTTTGCTCCAAAATGCAAGGAATTTCAGTCTTGTTGCCCGAAAATAAGTGGAATGCATAACTTTTTGCCATAAAAAAGAAAAATTTCTTTATTTTTGCTCCAAAATAAGGGGAATTTCAGTCTTTTTGCCTCTAAATAAGTGGAATTTCTGTCTTTTTCCCCCAAACAAAGGGAATTTCTGTCTTTTTTAACCCAAAATAAGGGGAATTTCTGACTTATTACCCTAAAATAAGTGAAATATCTGCAATTTTGCCCCAAAATAAGGGAAATTTCTGCCATTTTGCCCTGAAATATGTGAAATTTCTGTAATTTTACCCCAAAATAAGGTGAATTTCTGCCTTTTTCCCCCAAAATAATGGGAATTTCTGCCTTTTTGCCCCAAAATAAAAAAATTTTTGCTTTTTTTCTCTGAAATAAATGAAATTACTGAAATTTTGCCCTAAAATAAGAGAAATTTCTGCCTTTTTGCCCTGAAATATGTGAAATTTCTGCAATTTTACCACAAAATAAGGTGAATTTCTGCCTTATTGCCCCAAAATAATGGGAATTTCTGTTTTTTTGCCCCAAAATAAGAAAATTTTTTGCTTTTTTTCCCTGAAATAAGTAAAATTTCTGTAATTTTGCCCCAAAATAAGGGGAATTTCTGACTGTTTGCTCCCGAAAAAAGGAGATTTTCTGTATTTTTGCTCCAAAATAAGGAGAATTTCTGCTTTTTTGCCCGAAAATTATAAGAATTTCTGCAATTATGCTTCAAAATACGGGGAATTTCTACTTTTTATCCCGAAAGTTAGGGGAATGTATACCTTTTTCCACAAAAACGGAAATTTCTTAATTTTTGCCCAAGAATAAGAGGAATTTCTGCATTTTTACCTCAAAATAAGTGAAATTTATCCTTTTTTACCCAAAATTAAATGGAATTTCTGTCTTTTTGCAACAAAATAAAAGAAATTTTTGAATTATACCCTGAAATAAGTGATATTTCTGCAATTTTGCCCCAAAATAAAAGAAATTTCTGCCTTTTTGCCACAAAATAAGGGGAATTTCTGTCTTTTTGCCCCAAAATAAGAGAAATTTCTGCATTTTTGCCCCCAAATAAGAGGAATTTCAGCCTTTTTACCTCAAAATAAGGGGAATTTCAGCCTTTTTACCTCAAAATAAGGGGAATTTCTGCATTTTTCCCACAAAATATTAAGAATTTGTTAATTTTTTCCCCAAAATAAGGAAAATTTCTGCCTTTTTTCCCTGAAATAAGTGAAATTTCTGCAATTTTTTTCTAAAATAAGGGAAATTTCTGCAATTTTGCCCCAAAATAAGGGAAATTTCTGGAATTTTGCCCCAAAATACATGGAATTTCTGAGTTTTGCCCCAAAAGAAGGAGAATTTCTGTCTTTTTGCCCCAACATATAGGGAATTTCTGCCTCTTTTCCCAACAATTAGGGGAATTTCTGCAATTTTGCCCCAAAATAAGTGAAATTTCTGCAATTTTGCCCCAATGTAAAAGAAATTTCTGCAATTTTGTCCCAAAATAATGGGAATTTCTGACTATTTGCTTCCGAAAAAAGAAGATTTTCTGTATTTTTTCTCCAAAATAAGGAGAATTTCTGCTTTTTTGCCCGAAAATTGTGAGAATTTCTGCAATTATGCTTCAAAATACAGGGAATTTTTGCTTTTTATCCCAAAAGTAAGGGGAATGTATACCTTTTTTTAAAAAAAGGGAAATTTCCTAATTTTTGCCCCAAAATAAGAGGAATTTCTGCCTTTTTACCTCAAAATAAGTGAAATTTCTCCTTTTTTACCCAAAAATAAATGGAATTTCTGTCTTTTTGCAACAAAATAAAAGGAATTTTTGAATTATACCCTGAAATAAGTGATATTTCTGCAATTTTGCCCCAAAATAAAAGAAATTTTTGCCTTTTTGCTACAAAATAAGGGAAATTTCTGTCTTTTTGCCCCAAAATAAGAGAAATTTCTGCATTTTTGCACCCAATTAAGGGGAATTTCAGCCTTTTTACCTCAAAATAAGGGGAATTTCAGCATTTTTACCTCAAAATAAGAAAATTTCTGCATTTTTGCCACAAAATATTAAGAATTCTTTAATTTTTTCCCCAAAATAAGGAAAATTTCTGCCTTTTTTTCTGAAATAAGTGAAATTTCTGCAATTTTGCACCAAAATAAGTGAAATTTCTGCAATTTTGCCCCAAAATGAGGGAAATTTCTGCCTTTTTGCCCTGAAATATATTAAATTGCTCCAATTTACCCTGAAATAAGGTGAATTTCTGCCTTTTTCCCCCAAAATAATGGGAATTTCTGCCTTTTTGCCCCAAAATAAAAAAATTTTTGCTTTTTTTCTCTGAAATAAGTGAAATTACTGCAATTTTGCCCTAAAATAAGAGAAATTTCTGCCTTTTTGCCCTGAAATATGTGAAATTTCTGCAATTTTACCCCAAAATAAGGTGAATTTCTGCCTTATTGCCCCAAAATAATGGAAATTTCTGTTTTTATGCCCCAAAATAAGAAAAAATTTTGATTTTTTTCCCTGAAATAAGTAAAATTTCTGCAATTTTGCCCCAAAATAAAGGAAATTTCTGCAATTTTGCCCCAAAATAAGGAAAATTTCTGGAACTTTGCCCCAAAATACGTGGAATTTCTGAGTTTTGCCCCAAAATAAGGAGAATTTTTGTCTTTTTGCCCCAACATATAGGGAATTCCTGCCTTTTTGCCCAACAATTAGGAAAATTTCTGCAATTTTGCCCCAAAATAAGGGGAATTTCTGACTGTTTGCTCCCGAAAAAAGG
This sequence comes from Micromys minutus, assembly GCF_963924665.1. Taxonomy (NCBI): domain Eukaryota; kingdom Metazoa; phylum Chordata; class Mammalia; order Rodentia; family Muridae; genus Micromys; species Micromys minutus. The sequence continues at coordinate 3,048,782 of NW_027667727.1, forward strand.
AGATTTTCTGTATTTTTGCTCCAAAATAAGGAAAATTTCTGCTTTTTTGCCCGAAAATTATAAAAATTTCTGCAATTATGCATCAAAATACAGGGAATTTCTACTTTTTATCCCGAAAGTAATGGGAATGTATACCTTTTTCCACAAAAAAGGGAAATTTCTTAATTTTTGCCCCAAAATAAGAGGAATTTCTGCCTTTTTACCTCAAAATAAGTGAAATTTCTCTTTTTTTACCCAAAAATAAATGGAATTTCTGTCTTTTTGCAACAAAATAAAAGGAATTTTTGAATTATACCCTGAAATAAGTGATATTTCTGCAATTTTGCCCCAAAATAAAAGAAATTTCTGCCTTTTTGCCCCCAAATAAGAGGAATTTCAGCCTTTTTACCTCAAAATAAGGGGAATTTCAGCCTTTTTACCTCAAAATAAGGGGAATTTCTGCATTTTTGCCACAAAATATTAAGAATTTCTTAATTTTTTCCCCAAAATAAGGAAAATTTCTGCCTTTTTTCCCTGAAATAAGTGAAATTTCTGCAATTTTGCCCTAAAATAAGAGAAATTTCTGCAATTTTGCCCCAAAATAAGGGAAATTTCTGGAATTTTGCCCCAAAATAAGTGGAATTTCTGAGTTTTGCCTCAAAATAAGGAGAATTTCTGTCTTTTTGCCCCAACATATAGGGAATTTCTGCCTTTTTGCCCAACAATTAGGGGAATTTCTGCAATTTTGCCCCAAAATAAGGGAAATTTCTGCAATTTTGTCCCAATGTAAAAGAAATTTCTGCAATTTTGCCCCAAAATAAGGGGAATTTCTGACTGCTTCCGAAAAAAAAAAAGATTTTCTCTATTTTTGCTCCAAAATAAGGAGAATTTCTGCTTTTTTGCCCGAAAATTATGAGAATTTCTGCAATTATGCTTCAAAATATAGGGAATTTTTGCTTCTTATCCCAAAAGTAAGGGGAATGTATACCTTTTTTAAAATAAAGGGAAATTTCTTAATTTTTGCCCCAAAATAAGAGGAATTTCTGCCTTTTTACCTCAAAATAAGTGAAATTTCTCCTTTTTACCCAAAAATAAATGGAATTTCTGTCTTTTTGCAACAAAATAAAAGGAATTTTTGAATTATACCCTGAAATAAGTGATATTTCTGCAATTTTGCCCCAAAATAAAAGAAATTTTTGCCTTTTTGCTACAAAATAAGGGGAATTTCTGTCTTTTTGCCCCAAATTAAGAGAAATTTCTGCATTTTTGCACCCAATTAAGGGGAATTTCAGCATTTTTACGTCAAAATAAGGGGAATTTCAGCATTTTTACCTCAAAATTAAAAAAAATTCTGCATTTTTGCCACAAAATTTTAAGAATTTCTTAATTTTTTCTCCAAAATAAGGAAATTTTCTGCCTTTTTTCCCTGAAATAAGTGAAATTTCTGCAATTTTGCCCCAAAATAAGTGAAATTTTTGCAATTTTGCCCCAAAATGAGGGAAATTTCTGCCTTTTTGCACTGAAATACGTGAAATTGCTGCAATTTTACCCTAAAATAAGGTGAATTTCTGCCTTTTTGCCCCAAAATAAGTAAAATATCTGCATTTTAGCCCCAAAATAGGAAAAATTTTTGCTTTTTTTCTATGAAATAAGTGAAATTTCTGCAATTTTGCCCTAAAATAACGAAAATTTCTGCAATTTTGCCCCAAAATAAGGGAAATTTCTGGAATTTTGCCCCAAAATACGTCGAATTTCTGAGTTTTGCCCCAAAATAAGGAGAATTTCTGTCTTTTTGCCCAAACATATAGGGAATTTCTGCCTTTTGCCCATCAATTAGGAGAATTTCTGCAATTTTGCCCCAAAATAAGGGAAATTTCTGCAAATTTGCCCTAAAATAAGGAAAATTTCTGCAATTTTGCCCCAATATAAGGGAAATTTCTGAAATTTTGCCCCAAAATACGTGGAATTTCTGAATTTTGCCCCAAAATAATGAGAATTTCTGTCTTTTTGCCCCAACATATAGGGAATTTCTGCCTTTTTGCCCCACATTTAGGGGAATTTCTGCAATTTTGCTCCAAAATGCAAGGAATTTCTCTCTTGTTGCCCGAAAATAAGTGGAATGCATAACTTTTTGCCATAAAAAAGGGAAATTTCTTTATTTTTGCTCCAAAATAAGGGGAATTTCAGTCTTTTTGCCTCTAAATAATTGGAATTTCTTTCTTTTTCCCCCAAACAAAGGGAATTTCTGTCTTTTTTAACCCAAAATAAGGGGAATTTCTTACTTATTACCCTAAAATAAGTGAAATATCTGCAATTTTGCCCCAAAATAAGGGAAATTTCTGCCATTTTGCCCTGAAATATGTGAAATTTCTGTAATTTTACTCCAAAATAAGGTGAATTTCTGCCTTTTTCCCCCAAAATAATGGGAATTTCTGCCTTTTTGCCCCAAAATAAAAAAATTTTTGCTTTTTTTCTCTGAAATAAGTGAAATTACTGCAATTTTGCCCTAAAATAAGAGAAATTTCTGCCTTTTTGCCCTGAAATATGTGAAATTTCTGCAATTTTACCCCAAAATAAGGTGAATTTCTGCCTTATTGCCCCAAAATAATGGAAATTTCTGTTTTTATACCCCAAAATAAGAAAAATTTTTGATTTTTTTCCCTGAAATAAGTAAAATTTCTGCAATTTTGCACCAAAATAAAGGAAATTTCTGCAATTTTGCCCCAAAATAAGGAAAATTTCTGGAACTTTGCCCCAAAATACGTGGAATTTCTGAGTTTTGCCCCAAAATAAGGAGAATTTCTGTCTTTTTGCCCCAACATATAGGGAATTCCTGCCTTTTTGCCCAACAATTAGGAAAATTTCTGCAATTTTGCCCCAAAATAAGGGGAATTTCTGACTGTTTGCTCCCAAAAAAAGGAGATTTTCTGTATTTTTGCTCCAAAATAAGGAGAATTTCTGCTTTTTTGCCCGAAAATTATAAGAATTTCTGCAATTATGCTTCAAAATACGGGGAATTTCTACTTTTTATCCCGAAAGTAATGGGAATGTATACCTTTTTCCACAAAAAAGGGAAATTTCTTAATTTTTGCCCCAAAATAAGAGGAATTTCTGCCTTTTTACCTCAAAATAAGTGAAATTTCTCTTTTCTTACCCAAAAATAAATGGAATTTCTGTCTTTTTGCAACAAAATAAAAGGAATTTTTGAATTATACCCTGAAATAAGTGATATTTCTGCAATTTTGCCCCAAAATAAAAGAAATTTCTGCCTTTTTGCCCCCAAATAAGAGGAATTTCAGCCTTTTTACCTCAAAATAAGGGGAATTTCAGCCTTTTTACCTCAAAATAAGGGGAATTTCTGCATTTTTGCCACAAAATATTAAGAATTTCTTAATTTTTTCCCCAAAATAAGGAAAATTTCTGCCTTTTTTCCCTGAAATAAGTGAAATTTCTGCAATTTTGCCCTAAAATAAGAGAAATTTCTGCAATTTTGCCCCAAAATAAGGAAAATTTCTGGAATTTTGCCCCAAAATAAGTGGAATTTCTGAGTTTTGCCTCAAAATAAGGAGAATTTCTGTCTTTTTGCCCCAACATATAGGGAATTTCTGCCTTTTTGCCCAACAATTAGGGGAATTTCTGCAATTTTGCCCCAAAATAAGGGAAATTTCTGCAATTTTGTCCCAATGTAAAAGAAATTTCTGCAATTTTGCCCCAAAATAAGGGGAATTTCTGACTGCTTCCGAAAAAAAAAAGATTTTCTCTATTTTTGCTCCAAAATAAGGAGAATTTCTGCTTTTTTGCCCGAAAATTATGAGAATTTCTGCAATTATGCTTCAAAATATAGGGAATTTTTGCTTCTTATCCCAAAAGTAAGGGGAATGTATACCTTTTTTAAAAAAAAGGGAAATTTCTTAATTTTTGCCCCAAAATAAGAGGAATTTCTGCCTTTTTACCTCAAAATAAGTGAAATTTCTCCTTTTTACCCAAAAATAAATGGAATTTCTGTCTTTTTGCAACAAAATAAAAGGATTTTTTGAATTATACCCTGAAATAAGTGATATTTCTGCAATTTTGCCCCAAAATAAAAGAAATTTTTGCCTTTTTGCTACAAAATAAGGGGAATTTCTGTCTTTTTGCCCCAAATTAAGAGAAATTTCTGCATTTTTGCACCCAATTAAGGGGAATTTCAGCATTTTTATGTCAAAATAAGGGGAATTTCAGCATTTTTACCTCAAAATTAAAAAAAATTCTGCATTTTTGCCACAAAATTTTAAGAATTTCTTAATTTTTTCTCCAAAATAAGGAAATTTTCTGCCTTTTTTCCCTGAAATAAGTGAAATTTCTGCAATTTTGCCCCAAAATAAGTGAAATTTTTGCAATTTTGCCCCAAAATGAGGGAAATTTCTGCCTTTTTGCCCTGAAATATGTGAAATTGCTGCAATTTTACCCTAAAATAAGGTGAATTTCTGCCTTTTTGCCCCAAAATAAGTAAAATATCTGCATTTTAGCCCCAAAATAGGAAAAATTTTTGCTTTTTTCTCTGAAATAAGTGAAATTTCTGCAATTTTGCCTTAAATAATGAAAATTTCTGCAATTTTGCCCCAAAATAAGGAAATTTCTGGAATTTTGCCCCAAAATACGTGGAATTTCTGAGTTTTGCCCCAAAATAAGGAGAATTTCTGACTTTTTGCCCCAACATATAGGGAATTTCTGCCTTTTTGCCCAACAATTAGGAGAATTTCTGAAATTTTGCCCCAAAATAAGAAAAATTTCTGCAAATTTGCCCTAAAATAAGGAAAATTTCTGCAATTTTGCCCCAAAATAAGGGAAATTTCTGGAATTTTGTCCCAAAATACGTGGAATTTCTGAATTTTGCCCCAAAATAATGAGAATTTCTGTCTTTTTGCCCCAACATATAGGAAATTTCTGCCTTTTTGCCCCACATTTAGGGGAATTTCTGCAATTTTGCTCCAAAATGCAAGGAATTTCTGTCTTGTTGCCCGAAAATAAGTGGAATGCATAACTTTTTGCCATAAAAAAGAAAAATTTCTTTATTTTTGCTCCAAAATAAGGGGAATTTCAGTCTTTTTGCCTCTAAATAAGTGGAATTTCTGTCTTTTTCCCCCAAACAAAGGGAATTTCTGTCTTTTTTAACCCAAAATAAGGGGAATTTCTGACTTATTACCCTAAAATAAGTGAAATATCTGCAATTTTGCCCCAAAATAAGGGAAATTTCTGCCATTTTGCCCTGAAATATGTGAAATTTCTGTAATTTTACCCCAAAATAAGGTGAATTTCTGCCTTTTTCCCCCAAAATAATGGGAATTTCTGCCTTTTTGCCCCAAAATAAAAAAATTTTTGCTTTTTTTCTCTGAAATAAATGAAATTACTGAAATTTTGCCCTAAAATAAGAGAAATTTCTGCCTTTTTGCCCTGAAATATGTGAAATTTCTGCAATTTTACCAAAAAATAAGGTGAATTTCTGCCTTATTGCCCCAAAATAATGGGAATTTCTGTTTTTTTGCCCCAAAATAAGAAAATTTTTTGCTTTTTTTCCCTGAAATAAGTAAAATTTCTGTAATTTTGCCCCAAAATAAGGGGAATTTCTGACTGTTTGCTCCCGAAAAAAGGAGATTTTCTGTATTTTTGCTCCAAAATAAGGAGAATTTCTGCTTTTTTGCCCGAAAATTATAAGAATTTCTGCAATTATGCTTCAAAATATGGGGAATTTCTACTTTTTATCCCGAAAGTTAGGGGAATGTATACCTTTTTCCACAAAAACGGAAATTTCTTAATTTTTGCCCAAGAATAAGAGGAATTTCTGCATTTTTACCTCAAAATAAGTGAAATTTATCCTTTTTTACCCAAAATTAAATGGAATTTCTGTCTTTTTGCAACAAAATAAAAGAAATTTTTGAATTATACCCTGAAATAAGTGATATTTCTGCAATTTTGCCCCAAAATATAAGAAATTTCTGCCTTTTTGCCACAAAATAAGGGGAATTTCTGTCTTTTTGCCCCAAAATAAGACAAATTTCTGCATTTTTGCCCCCAAATAAGAGGAATTTCAGCCTTTTTACCTCAAAATAAGGGGAATTTCAGCCTTTTTACCTCAAAATAAGGGGAATTTCTGCATTTTTCCCACAAAATATTAAGAATTTGTTAATTTTTTCCCCAAAATAAGGAAAATTTCTGCCTTTTTTCCCTGAAATAAGTGAAATTTCTGCAATTTTTTTCTAAAATAAGGGAAATTTCTGCAATTTTGCCCCAAAATAAGGGAAATTTCTGGAATTTTGCCCCAAAATACATGGAATTTCTGAGTTTTGCCCCAAAAGAAGGAGAATTTCTGTCTTTTTGCCCCAACATATAGGGAATTTCTGCCTTTTTGCCCAAAAATAAGGGGAATTTCTGCAATTTTGCCCCAAAATAAAAGAAATTTCTGCAATTTTGCCCCAATGTAAAAGAAATTTCTGCAATTTTGCCCCAAAATAATGGGAATTTCTGACTATTTGCTTCCGAAAAAAAGAAGATTTTCTGTATTTTTGCTCCAAAATAAGGAGAATTTCTGCTTTTTTGCCCGAAAATTGTGAGAAATTCTGCAATTATGCTTCAAAATACAGGGAATTTTTGCTTTTTCTCCCAAAAGTAAGGGGAATGTATACCTTTTTTTTAAAAAAGGGAAATTTCTTAATTTTTGCCCCAAAATAAGAGGAATTTCTGCCTTTTTACCTCAAAATAAGTGAAATTTCTTCTTTTTTACCCAAAAATAAATGGAATTTCTGTCTTTTTGCAACAAAATATAAGGAATTTTTGAATTATACCCTGAAATAAGTTAAATTTCTGCAATTTTGCCCCAAAATAAAAGAAATTTTTGCCTTTTTGCTACAAAATAAGGGGAATTTCTGTCTTTTTGCCCCAAAATAAGAGAAATTTCTGCATTTTTGCACCCAATTAAGGGGAATTTCAGCCTTTTTACCTCAAAATAAGGGGAATTTCAGCATTTTTACCTCAAAATAAAGAAAATTTCTGCATTTTTGCTACAAAATATTAAGAATTTTTTAATTTTTTCTCCAAAATAAGGAAAATTTCTGCCTTTTTTTTCTGAAATAAGTGAAATTTCTGCAATTTTGCACCAAAATAAGTGAAATTTCAGCAATTTTGCCCCAAAATGAGGAAAATTTCTGCCTTTTTGCCCTGAAATATATTAAATTGCTCCAATTTACCCTGAAATAAGGTGAATTTCTGCCTTTTTGCCCCAAAAGAAGTGGAATTTCTGCATTTTAGCCCCAAAATAGGGAAAATTTTTGCTTTTTTTCTCTGAAATAAGTGAAATTTCTGCAATTTTGCCCTAAAATAAGGGAAATTTCTGCAATTTTGCCCCAAAATAAGGGAAATTTCTGGAATTTTGCCCCAAAATACGTGGAATTTCTGAGTTTTGCCCCCAAAAAAGGAGAATTTCTGTCTTTTTCCCCAACATATAGAGAATTTCTGTCTTTTTGTGCCACAATTAGGGGAATTTCTGCAATTTTGCTCCAAAATGCAAGGAATTTCTGTCTTGTTGCCTGAAAATAAGTAGAATGCATAACTTTTTGCCATAAAAAATGGAAATTTCTTTATTTTTGCTCCAAAATAAGGGGAATTTCAGCATTTTGCCTCTAAATAAGTGAAATTTCTGTCTTTTCCCCCCAAACAAAGAGAATTTCTGTATTTTTTAACCCAAAATAAGGGGAATTTCTGACTTATTACCCTAAAATAAGTGAAATATCTGCAATTTTGCCCCAAAATAAGGGAAATTTCTGCCATTTTGCCCTGAAATATGTGAAATTTCTGTAATTTTACCCCAAAATAAGGTGAATTTCTGCTTTTTTCCCCCAAAATAATGGGAATTTCTGCCTTTTTGCCCCAAAATAAAAAAATTTTTGCTTTTTTCTCTGAAATAAGTGAAATTACTGCAATTTTGCCCTAAAATAAGAGAAATTTCTGCCTTTTTGCCCTGAAATATGTGAAATTTCTGCAATTTTACCCCAAAATAAGGTGAATTTCTGCCTTATTGCCCCAAAATAATGGAAATTTCTGTTTTTTTGCCCCAAAATAAGAAAAATTTTTGATTTTTTTCCCTGAAATAAGTAAAATTTCTGCAATTTTGCCCCAAAATAAAGGAAATTTCTGCAATTTTGCCCCAAAATAAGGAAAATTTCTGGAACTTTGCCCCAAAATACGTGGAATTTCTGAGTTTTGCCCCAAAATAAGGAGAATTTCTGTCTTTTTGCCCCAACATATAGGGAATTCCTTCCTTTTTGCCCAACAATTAGGAAAATTTCTGCAATTTTGCCCCAAAATAAGGGAAATTTCTGCAAATTTGCCCGAATGTAAAAGAAATTTCTGCAATTTTGCCCCAAAATAAGGGGAATTTCTGACTGTTTGCTCCCGAAAAAAAGAGATTTTCTGTATTTTTGCTCCAAAATAAAGAGAATTTCTGCTTTTTTGCCCGAAAATTATAAGAATTTCTGCAATTATGCTTCAAAATACGGGGAATTTCTACTTTTTATCCCGAAAGTAATGGGAATGTATACCTTTTTCCACAAAAAAGGGAAATTTCTTAATTTTTGCCCCAAAATAAGAGGAATTTCTGCCTTTTTACCTCAAAATAAGTGAAATTTCTCTTTTCTTACCCAAAAATAAATGGAATTTCTGTCTTTTTGCAACAAAATAAAAGGAATTTTTGAATTATACCCTGAAATAAGTGATATTTCTGCAATTTTGCCCCAAAATAAAAGAAATTTCTGCCTTTTTGCCCCCAAATAAGAGGAATTTCAGCCTTTTTACCTCAAAATAAGGGGAATTTCAGCCTTTTTACCCCAAAATAAGGGGAATTTCTGCATTTTTCCCACAAAATATTAAGAATTTCTTAATTTTTTCCCCAAAATAAGGAAAATTTCTGCCTTTTTTCCCTGAAATAAGTGAAATTTCCTCAATTTTGCCCCAAAATAAGGGGAATTTCTGACTGCTTCCGAAAAAAGAAGATTTTCTTTATTTTTGCTCCAAAATAAGGAGAATTTCTGCTTTTTTTCCCGAAAATTATGAGAATTTCTGCAATTATGCTTCAAATTATGGGGAATTTTTGCTTTTTATCCCAAAAGTAAGGGGAATGTATACCTTTTTTAAAAAAAAGGGAAATTTCTTAATTTTTGCCCCAAAATAAGAGGAATTTCTGCCTTTTTACCTCAAAATAAGTGAAATTTCTCCTTTTTACCCAAAAATAAATGGAATTTCTGTTTTTTTGCAACAAAATAAAAGGAATTTTTGAATTATACCCTGAAATAAGTGATATTTCTGCAATTTTGCCCCAAAATAAAAGAAGTTTTTGACTTTTTGCTACAAAATAAGGGGAATTTCTGTCTTTTTGCCCTAAATTAAGAGAAATTTCTGCATTTTTGCACCCAATTAAGGGGAATTTCAGCATTTTTACGTCAAAATAAGGGGAATTTCAGCATTTTTACCTCAAAATTAAAAAAAATTCTGCATTTTTGCCACAAAATTTTAAGTATTTCTTAATTTTTTCTCCAAAATAAGAAAATTTTCTGCCTTTTTTCCCTGAAATAAGTGAAATTTCTGCAATTTTGCCCCAAAATAAGTGAAATTTTTGCAATTTTGCCCCAAAATGAGGGAAATTTCCTCCTTTTTGCCCTGAAATATGTGAAATTGCTGCAATTTTACCCTAAAATAAGGTGAATTTCTGCCTTTTTGCCCCAAAATAAGTAAAATATCTGCATTTTAGCCCCAAAATAGGAAAAATTTTTGCTTTTTTTCTCTGAAATAAGTGAAATTTCTGCAATTTTGCCCTAAAATAAGGAAAATTTCTGCAATTTTGCCCCAAAATAAGGGAAATTTCTGGAATTTTGCCCCAAAATACGTGGAATTTCTGAGTTTTGCCCCAAAATAAGGAGAATTTCTGTCTTTTTGCCCCAACATATAGGGAATTTCTGCCTTTTTGCCCAACAATTAGGAGAATTTCTGCAATTTTGCCCCAAAATAAGGGAAATTTCTGCAAATTTGCCCTAAAATAAGGAAAATTTCTGCAATTTTGCCCCAAAATAAGGGAAATTTCTGGAATTTTGCCCCAAAATACGTGGAATTTCTGAATTTTGCCCCAAAATAATGAGAATTTCTGTCTTTTTGCCCCAACATATAGGAAATTTCTGCCTTTTTGCCCCACATTTAGGGGAATTTCTGCAATTTTGCTCCAAAATGCAAGGAATTTCTGTCTTGTTGCCCGAAAATAAGTGGAATGCATAACTCTTTGCCATAAAAAAGGGAAATTTCTTTATTTTTGCTCCAAAATAAGGGGAATTTCAGTCTTTTTGCCTCTAAATAATTGGAATTTCTGTCTTTTTCCCCCAAACAAAGGGAATTTCTGTCTTTTTTAACCCAAAATAAGGGGAATTTCTGACTTATTACCCTAAAATAAGTGAAATATCTGCAATTTTGCCCCAAAATAAGGGAAATTTCTGCCATTTTGCCCTGAAATATGTGAAATTTCTGTAATTTTACTCCAAAATAAGGTGAATTTCTGCCTTTTTCCCCCAAAATAATGGGAATTTCTGCCTTTTTGCCCCAAAATAAAAAAATTTTTGCTTTTTTTCTCTGAAATAAATGAAATTACTGCAATTTTGCCCTAAAATAAGAGAAATTTCTGCCTTTTTGCCCTGAAATATGTGAAATTTCTGCAATTTTACCACAAAATAAGGTGAATTTCTGCCTTATTGCCCCAAAATAATGGGAATTTCTGGTTTTTTTGCCCCAAAATAAGAAAAATTTTTGCTTTTTTTCCCTGAAATAAGTAAAATTTCTGCAATTTTGCCCCAAAATAAGGGGAATTTCTGACTGTTTGCTCCCGAAAAAAGGAGATTTTCTGTATTTTTGCTCCACAATAAGGAGAATATCTGCTTTTTTGCCCGAAAATTATAAGAATTTCTGCAATTATGCTTCAAAATCCGGGGAATTTCTACTTTTTATCCCGAAAGTTAGGGGAATGTATACCTTCTTCCACAAAAAAGGGAAATTTCTTAATTTTTGCCCCAAAATAAGAGGAATTTCTGCCTTTTTACCTCAAAATAAGTGAAATTTCTCCTTTTTTATCCAAAAATAAATGGAATTTCTGTCTTTTTGCAACAAAATAAAAGGAATTTTTGAATTATACCCTGAAATAAGTGATATTTCTGCAATTTTGCCCCAAAATAAAAGAAATTTCTGCCTTTTTGCCACAAAATAAGGGGAATTTCTGTCTTTTTGCCCCAAAATAAGAGAAATTTCTTCCTTTTTGCTCCCGAATAAGGTGAATTTCAGCCTTTTTACCTCAAAATAAGGGGAATTTCAGCCTTTTTAACTCAAAATAAGGGGAATTTCTGCATTTTTGCAACAAAATATTAAGAATTTCTTAATTTTTCCCCAAAATAAGGAAAATTTCTGCATTTTTCCCTGAAATAAGTGAAATTTCTGCAATTTTGCCCTAAAATAAGGGAAATTTCTGCAATTTTTCTCCAAAATAAGGGAAATTTCTGGAATTTTCCCCCAAAATACGTGGAATTTCTGAGTTTTGCCCCAAAACAAGGAGAATTTTTGTCTTTTTGCCCCAACATATAGGGAATTTCTGCATTGTTGCCACACAATTAGGGGAATTTCTGCAATTTTGCTCCAAAATGCAAAGAATTTCTGTCTTGTTGCCCGAAAATCAGTGGAATGCATAACTTTTTGCCATAAAAAAGGGAAATTTTTTCATTTTTGCTCTAAAATAAGGGGAATTTCAGCCTTTTTGCCTCTAAATTAGTGGAATTTCTGACTTTTTCCCCCAAACACAGGGAATTTCTGTCTTTTCTGCCCCAAAATAGGGAAATTTCTGCCTTTTTGCCCTGAAATATGTGAAATTTCTGCAATTTTACCCCAAAATAAGGTGAATTTCTGCCTTTTTGCCCCAAAATAATGGGAATTTCTGCTTTTTTGCCCCAAAATAAAAAAATTTTTGCTTTTTTTCTCTGAAATAAGTGAAATTTCTGCAATTTTTCCCTAAAATAAGAGAAATTTCTGCAATTTTTTCTATAATAAGGGAAATGTCTGCAATTTTGCCCCAAAATAAATGGAATTTCTCTCTTTTTGCCTCAAAATAAAGGAAATTTCAGCCTTTTTACCTGAAAATAATTGATAGTTCTGCAATTTTGCCCCAAAAAAGGTAAATTCCTGCAATTTTGCCCCAAAATAAAGGAAATTTCTTGAATTTTGCCCCAAAATAAGGGGAATTTCTGATTTTTCTCCAAAATAAAGGGAATTTCTTCCTTTTGCCCCAAAATTAGGGGAATTTCTGCAATTTTGATCCATAATACGGGGAATTTCTGCCTTTTTGCCCAAAAATAATGGAATGCATACCTTTTTGCCATAAAAAGGGAAATTTCTTCATTTTTGCTCCAAAATAAAGGGAATTTCTGCCTTTTTGCCTCTAAATAAGTGGAATTTCTGTCTTTTTCTCCCAAAACAAAGGGAATTTCTGTTTTTTTGCCCCAAATAGAAGGAATTTCTGACTTATTACCCTGAAATAAATGAAATTTCTGCATTTTTGCCCCAAAATAAAGGAAATTTCTGCAATTTTGCCCCAATGTAAAGGAAATTTCTGCAATTTTGACCCAAAATAATGGGAATTTTTGACTGTTTGCTCTCAAAAAAAGAAGATTTTCTGTCTTTTTGCCCCAAAATAAGGAGAATTTCTGCTTTTTTGCCTGAAAATAATGAGAATTTCTGCAATATTGCTTCAAAATACGGGGAATTTCTGCTTTTAATCACGAAAGTAAGGGGAATGTATACCTTTTGCAACAGAAAAGGGAAATCTCTTCATTTTTGCCCCAAAATAAGAGGAATTTCTGCCTTTTACCTCAAAATAAGTGAAATTTCTCCCTTTTTACCCAAAAATAAATGGAATATTTGTCTTTTTGCCCCAAAATAAAAAAAAATTTTGAATTATGCCCTAAAATAAGTGATATTTCTGAAATTTTGCCCCAAAATAAAAGAAATTTCTGCCTTTTTGCCACAAAATAAGGGGAATTTCTGTCTTTTTGCCCCAAAATTAGGGAAATTTCTGCCTTTTTGCCCCCAAATAAGGGAAATTTCAGCCTTTTTACCTCAAAGTAAGGGGAATTTCTGCATTTTTGCCCCAAAATAAAGAAAATTTCTGCCTTTTTTCCTGAAATAAGTGAAATTTCTGCAATTTTACCCCAAAAAAAGTGAATTTCTGGATTTTTGCCCCAAAATAATGGGAATTTCTGCTTTTTTTCCCCTAAAAAAAGAAAAATTTTTTGCTTTTTTTCTCTATAATAAGTGTAATTTCTGCAATTTTGCCCGAAAATAAAGGATATTTCGACAATTTTGCCCCAAAATTAGGGAAATTTCTGGAATTTTGCACCAAAATAAGTGGAATTTCTGAGTTTTGCCCCAAAATAAGGAGAATTTTTGTCTTTTTGCCACAACATATAGGGAATTTCTTCATTTTTGCCCCACAATTAGGGGAATTTCTGCAATTTTGCTCCAAAATATGGGAAATGTCTGTCTTTTTGCCCGAAAATAAGGGGAATGCATAACTTGTTGCCATAAAAAAGAGAAATTTCTTCATTTTTGCTCCAAAATAAGGGGAATTTCTGCCATTTTGCCTCTAAATAAGTGGAATTTCTGTCTTTTTCCCCCAAAACAAAGGAAATTTCTGTCTTTTTTTGCCCCCAAATAAGGGGATTTTCTGACTTATTACCCTAAAATAAGTGAAATTTCTGCAATTTTGTCCCAAAATAAGGGAAATTTCTGCCTTTTTGCCCTGAAATATGTGAAATTTCTGCAATTTTACTCCAAAATAAGGTGAATTTCTGCCTTTTTGCCACAAAATAATGAGAATTTCTGCCTTTTTGCCCCAAAATAAAAAAAAATTTTTGCTTTTTTTCTCTGAAATAAGTGAAATTTCTGCAATTTTGCCCTAAAATAAAAGAAATTTCTGCAATTTTTTCCCATAATAAGGAAAATGTCTGCAATTTAACCCCAAAATAAAGGGAATTTCTCCCTTTTTGCCCCAAAATAAAGGAAATTTCAGTCTTTTTACCTGAAAATAAATGAAATTTCTGCAATTTTGCCCCAAATAAGAGAAATTTCTGCAATTTTGCCCAAAAATAAGGTAAATTCCTGCAATTTTGCCCCCCAAAAAAGGAAATTTCTAGAATTTTGCCCCAAAATAAGGGGAATTTCTGATTTTTGCCCCAAAATAAGAGGAATTTCTGCCTTTTGCCCCAAAATTAGGGGAATTTCTTTAATTTTGCTCCAAAATACAGGGAATTTCTGACTTTTTGTCTTAAAATAATGGGAATGCATACCTTTTTGCCATAAAAAGGGAAATTTCTTCATTTTTGCTCCAAAATAAGGGGAATTTCTGCCTTTTTGCCTCTAGATAAGTGGAATTTTGTCTTTTTCCCAAAAACAAAGGGAATTTATGTCTTTTTTGCCCCAAAATAAGGAGAATTTCTGACTTATTACCCTGAAATAAGTGAAATTTCTGCAATTTTGCCCCAGAAAAAGGAAAATTTCTGTATTTTGCCCTGAAATATGTGAAATTTCTGCAATTTTACCCCAAAATAAGGTGAATTTCTGTTTTTTTGCCCCAAACTAATGGGAATTTCTTCCGTTTTGCCCCAAAATAAGAAAAATTTTTGCTTTTTTTCTCTGAAATAAGTAAAATTTCTGCAATTTTGCCCTAAAATAAGGGAAATTTCTGCAATTTTTTCACTTAATAAGGGAAATTTCTGCAATTTTGCCCCAATGTAAAGGAAATTTCTGCAATTTTGCCCCAAAATAAGGAGAATTTCTGACTGTTTGCTCCCGAAAAAAGGAGATTTTCTGTCTTTTTGCCCCAAAATAAGGAGAATTTCTGCCTTTTTGCCCGAAAATTATGAGAATTTCTGCAATTTTGCTTCAAAATACGAGGAATTTCTGCTTTTTATGCCGAAAGTAAGGGGAATGTATATTTTTTGCCACAAAAAAGGGAAATTTCTTCATTTTTGCTCCAAAATAAGGGGAATTTCTGCCTTTTTGCCTCTAAATAAGTGGAATTTCTGTCTTTTTCACAAAAATCAAAGGGAATTTCTCTCTTTTTTGCCCCAAAATAAAAGGAATTTCTGAATCATTACCCTGAAATAAGTGAAATTTCTGCAAGTTTGCCCCAAAATAAGGGAAATTTCTGCCTTTTTGCCCCCAAATAATGGGAATTTCAGAATTTTTACCTCAAAATAAAGGGAATTTCTGAATTTTGGCACAAAATATTAGGAATTTCTGCATTTTTGCCCCAAAATAAGTAAAATTTCTGCCTTTTTTCCCTGAAATAAGTGAAATTTCTGCAATTTTGCCCCAAAATAAGTGAAATTTCTGCAATTTTGCCCCAAAATAAGGGAAATTTCTGGAATTTTGCACCAAAATAAGTGGAATTTCTGAGTTTTGGCCCAAAATAAAGAGAATTTTTGTCTTTTTGCCCCAATATATAGGGAATTTCTGTCATTTTGCCTCACAATTAGAAGAATTTCTGCAATTTTGCTCCAAAATACGGGAAATTTCTGTCTTTTTGCCCGAAAATAAGGGGAATGCATAACTTGTTGCCATAAAAAAGGGAAATTTCTTCATTTTTGCTCCAAAATAAGGAGAATTTCTGCCTTTTTGCCTCTAAATAAGTGGCATTTCTGTCTTTTTCCTCCAAAACAAAGGGAATTTCTGTCTTTTTTGCCCCAAAATAAGGAGATTTTCTGACTTATTACCCTAAAATAAGTGAAATTTCTGCAATTTTGCCCCAGAATAAGGAAAATTTCTGCCTTTTTGCCCTGAAATATGTGAAATTTCTGCAATTTTGCCCCAAAATAAGGGAAATTTCTGCAATTTTGCCCCAAAATAAGGTAAATTCCTGCAATTTTGCCCCCCAAAAAAAGAAATTTCTAGAATTTTGCCCCAAAATAAGGGGAATTTCTGATTTTTGCCCCAAAATAAAGGGAATTTCTGCCTTTTGCCCCAAAATTAGGGGAATTTCTTCAATTTTGCTCCAAAATATGGGGAATTTCTGCCTTTTTGCCTGAAAATAATGGGAATGCATACCTTTTTGCAATAAAAAAGGAAATTTCTTCATTGTTGCTCCAAATTAAGGGGAATTTCTGCCTTTGTGCCTCTAGATAAGTGGAATTTCTGTCTATTTCCCCGAAAACAAAGGGAATTTCTGTCTTTTTTGCCCCAAAATAAAGGGAATTTCTGACTTATTACCCTGAAATAAGAGAAATTTCTGCAATTTTGCCCCAGAATAAGGAAAATTTCTGTATTTTGCCCTGAAATATGTGAAATTTCTGCAACTTTACCCCAAAATAAGGTGAATTTCTGTTTTTTTGCCCCAAAATAATGGGAATTTCTGCAATTTTGCCCCAAAATAAGGGAAATTTCTGCCTTTTTGCCCCCAAATAATGGGAATTTCAGAATTTTAACCTCAAAATAAAGGGAATTTCTGAATTTTGGCACAAAATATTAGGAATTTCTTCATTTTTGCCCCAAAATAAGTAAAATTTCTGCCTTTTTTCCCTGAAATAAGTGAAATTTCTGCAATTTTGCCCCAAAATAAGTGAAATTTCTGCAATTTTGCCCCAAAATAATGGAAATTTCGGGAATTTTCTCCAAAATAAGTGGAATTTCTGAGTTTTGCCCCAAAATAAGGAGAATTTTTGTCTTTTTGCCCCAACATATAGGGAATTTCTGCCTTTTTGCCCCACAATTAGGGGAATTTCTGCAATTTTGCTCCAAAATACGGGAAATTTCTGTCTTTTTGCCCGAAAATAAGGGGAATAAATAACTTGTTGCAAAAAAAAAAGGGAAATTTCTTCATTTTTGCTCCAAAATAAGGAGAATTTCTGCCTTTTTGCCTCTAAATAAGTGGAATTTCTGTCTTTTTCCTCCAAAACAAAGGGAATTTCTGTCTTTTTTGCCCCAAAATAATAGGGTTTTACTGACTTATTACCCTAAAATAAGTAAAATTTCTGCAATTTTGCCCTAAAATAAGGGAAATTTCTGCAATTTTTTCACTTAATAAGGGAAATTTCTGCAATTTTGCCCCAATGTAAAGGAAATTTCTGCAATTTTGCCCCAAAATAAGGAGAATTTCTGACTGTTTGCTCCCGAAAAAAGGAGATTTTCTGTCTTTTTGCCCCAAAATAAGGAGAATTTCTGCCTTTTTGCCCGAAAATTATGAGAATTTCTGCAATTTTGCTTCAAAATACGAGGAATTTCTGCTTTTTATGCCGAAAGTAAGGGGAATGTATATTTTTTGCCACAAAAAAGGGAAATTTCTTCATTTTTGCTCCAAAATAAGGGGAATTTCTGCCTTTTTGCCTCTAAATAAGTGGAATTTCTGTCTTTTTCACAAAAATCAAAGGGAATTTCTCTCTTTTTTGCCCCAAAATAAAAGGAATTTCTGAATCATTACCCTGAAATAAGTGAAATTTCTGCAAGTTTGCCCCAAAATAAGGGAAATTTCTGCCTTTTTGCCCCCAAATAATGGGAATTTCAGAATTTTTACCTCAAAATAAAGGGAATTTCTGAATTTTGGCACAAAATATTAGGAATTTCTGCATTTTTGCCCCAAAATAAGTAAAATTTCTGCCTTTTTTCCCTGAAATAAGTGAAATTTCTGCAATTTTGCCCCAAAATAAGTGAAATTTCTGCAATTTTGCCCCAAAATAAGGGAAATTTCTGGAATTTTGCACCAAAATAAGTGGAATTTCTGAGTTTTGGCCCAAAATAAAGAGAATTTTTGTCTTTTTGCCCCAATATATAGGGAATTTCTGTCATTTTGCCTCACAATTAGAAGAATTTCTGCAATTTTGCTCCAAAATACGGGAAATTTCTGTCTTTTTGCCCGAAAATAAGGGGAATGCATAACTTGTTGCCATAAAAAAGGGAAATTTCTTCATTTTTGCTCCAAAATAAGGAGAATTTCTGCCTTTTTGCCTCTAAATAAGTGGCATTTCTGTCTTTTTCCTCCAA
This sequence comes from Micromys minutus, assembly GCF_963924665.1. NCBI lineage: Eukaryota > Metazoa > Chordata > Mammalia > Rodentia > Muridae > Micromys > Micromys minutus. Next base: position 3,066,845 of record NW_027667727.1, read on the forward strand.
AACAAAGGGAATTTCTGTCTTTTTTGCCCCAAAATAAGGAGATTTTCTGACTTATTACCCTAAAATAAGTGAAATTTCTGCAATTTTGCCCCAGAATAAGGAAAATTTCTGCCTTTTTGCCCTGAAATATGTGAAATTTCTGCAATTTTGCCCCAAAATAAGGGAAATTTCTGCAATTTTGCCCCAAAATAAGGTAAATTCCTGCAATTTTGCCCCCCAAAAAAAGAAATTTCTAGAATTTTGCCCCAAAATAAGGGGAATTTCTGATTTTTGCCCCAAAATAAAGGGAATTTCTGCCTTTTGCCCCAAAATTAGGGGAATTTCTTCAATTTTGCTCCAAAATATGGGGAATTTCTGCCTTTTTGCCTGAAAATAATGGGAATGCATACCTTTTTGCAATAAAAAAGGAAATTTCTTCATTGTTGCTCCAAATTAAGGGGAATTTCTGCCTTTGTGCCTCTAGATAAGTGGAATTTCTGTCTATTTCCCCGAAAACAAAGGGAATTTCTGTCTTTTTTGCCCCAAAATAAAGGGAATTTCTGACTTATTACCCTGAAATAAGAGAAATTTCTGCAATTTTGCCCCAGAATAAGGAAAATTTCTGTATTTTGCCCTGAAATATGTGAAATTTCTGCAACTTTACCCCAAAATAAGGTGAATTTCTGTTTTTTTGCCCCAAAATAATGGGAATTTCTGCAATTTTGCCCCAAAATAAGGGAAATTTCTGCCTTTTTGCCCCCAAATAATGGGAATTTCAGAATTTTAACCTCAAAATAAAGGGAATTTCTGAATTTTGGCACAAAATATTAGGAATTTCTTCATTTTTGCCCCAAAATAAGTAAAATTTCTGCCTTTTTTCCCTGAAATAAGTGAAATTTCTGCAATTTTGCCCCAAAATAAGTGAAATTTCTGCAATTTTGCCCCAAAATAATGGAAATTTCGGGAATTTTCCCCAAAATAAGTGGAATTTCTGAGTTTTGCCCCAAAATAAGGAGAATTTTTGTCTTTTTGCCCCAACATATAGGGAATTTCTGCCTTTTTGCCCCACAATTAGGGGAATTTCTGCAATTTTGCTCCAAAATACGGGAAATTTCTGTCTTTTTGCCCGAAAATAAGGGGAATAAATAACTTGTTGCAAAAAAAAAAGGGAAATTTCTTCATTTTTGCTCCAAAATAAGGAGAATTTCTGCCTTTTTGCCTCTAAATAAGTGGAATTTCTGTCTTTTTCCTCCAAAACAAAGGGAATTTCTGTCTTTTTTGCCCCAAAATAATAGGGTTTTACTGACTTATTACCCTAAAATAAGTGAAATTTCTGCAATTTTGACCCAAAATAAGGGAAATTTCTGCCTTTTTGCCCTGAAATATGTGAAATTTCTGCAATTTTACCCCAAAATAAGGTGAATTTCTGCCTTTTTGCCCCAAAATAATGAGAATTTCTGCCTTTTTGCCCCAAAATAAGAAAAATTTTTGCTTTTTTTCTCTGAAATAAGTGAAATTTCTGCAATTTTGCCCTAAATAAGGGAAATTTCTGCAATTTTTCCACATAATAAGGAAAATGTCTGCAATTTTGCCAAAAAATAAAGGGAATATCTCCCTTTTTGCCCCAAAATAAAGGAAATTTCAGTCTTTTTACCTGAAAATAAGTGAAATTTTTCCAATTTTGCCCCAAATAAAGGAAATTTCTGCAATTTTGTCCCAAAATAAGGTAAATTCCTGCAATTTTGCTCCCCAAAAAAAGAAATTTCTAGAATTTTGCCCCAAAATAAGGGGAATTTCTGATTTTTGCCCCAAAATAAAGGGAATTTCTGCCTTTTGCCCCAAAATTAGGGGAATTTCTTCAATTTTGCTCCAAAATACGGGGAATTTCTGCCTTTTTGCCTGAAAATAATGGGAATGCATACCTTTTTGCAATAAAAAGTGAAATTTCTTCATTGTTGCTCCAAAATAAGGGGAATTTCTGCCTTTGTGCTTCTAGATAAGTGGAATTTCTGTCTTTTTCCCTGAAAACAAAGAGAATTTCTGTCTTTTTTGCCCCAAAATAAGGGGAATTTCTGACTTATTACCCTGAAATAAGTGAAATTTCTGCAATTTTGCCCCAGGATAAGGTAAATTTCTCCCTTTTTTCCCTGAAATATGTGAAATTTCTGCAATTTTACCCCAAAATAAGGTGAATTTCTTTTTTTTTGCCCCAAAATAATAAGAATTTCTGACTTTTTGCCCCAAAATAAGAAAAATTTTTGCTTTTTTTTTCTGAAATAAGTAAAATTTCTGCAATTTTGCCCCAATGTAAAGGAAATTTCTGCAATTTTGCCCCAAAATAAGTAGAATTTCTGACTGTTTGCTCCCGAAAAAAGGAGATTTTCTGTCTTTTTGCACCAAAATAACGAGAATTTCTGCCTTTTTGCCCGAAAATTATGGGAATTTCTGCAATTTTGCTTCAAAATACGGGGAATTTCTGCTTTTTATCCCGAAAGTAAGGTGAATGTATATTTTTTGCCACAAAAAAGAGAAATTTCTTCATTTTTGCTCCAAAATAAGGGGAATTTCTGTCTTTTTGCCTTTTAATAAGTGGAATTTCTGTCTTTTTCCCAAAAATCAAACGGAATTTCTCTCTTTTTTGCCCCAAATAAAAAAAATTTCTGACTCAATACCCTGAAATAAGTGAAATTTCTGCAATTTTGCCCCAAAATAAAGGAAATTTCTGCCTTTTTGCCCCCAAATATTGGGAATTTCAGCATTTTTATCTAAAAATAAGGGGAATTTCTGAATTTTGGCACAAAATATTAGGAATTTCTGTCTTTTTGACCCAAAATAAGTAAAATTTCTGCCTTTTTTCCCTGAAATAAGTGAAATTTCTGCAATTTTGCCCCAAAATAATTGAAATTTCTGCAATCATGCCCCAAAATAAGGAAAATTTCTGGAATTTTGCACAAAAATTTGGAATTTCTGAGTTTTGCCCCAAAATTAGGAGAATTTTTGTCTTTTTGCCCCAACATATAGGAAATTTCTGCCTTTTTGCCCCTCAATTAGGGGAATTTCTGCAATTTTGCTCCAAAATACATGGAATTTTTCTCTTTTTGTCCTAAAATAAGGGGAATGCATAACTTGTTGCCATAAAAAAGGGAAATTTCTTTATTTTTGCTCCAAAATAAGGGGAATTTCTGCCTTTTTGCCTCTAAATAAGTGGAATTTCTGTCTTTTTCCCCCAAAAACAAAGGGAATTTCTGTCTTTTTTGCCCCAAAATAAGGGGAATTTCTGACTTATTACCCTGAAATAAGTGAAATTTCTGCAATTTTGCCCCAGAATAAAGAAAATTTCTGCATTTTTGCCTTGAAATATGTGAAATTTCTGCAATTTTACCCCAAAATAAGGTGAATTTCTGTTTTTTTGCCCCAAAATAATGGGAATTTCTGCATTTTTGCCCCAAAATAAGAAAAATTTTTGCTTTTTTTCTCTGAAATAAGTAAAATTTCTGCAATTTTGCCCTAAAATAAGGGAAATTTCTCCAATTTTTTCACATAATAATAGAAATTTCTGCAATTTTGCCCCAATGTAAAGGAAATTTCTGCAATTTTGCCCCAAAATAAGGAGAATTTCTGACTATTTGCTCCCGAAAGAAGGATATTTTCTGTCTTTTTGCCCCAAAATAAGTAGAATTTCTGCATTTTTGCCCGATAATTTTGAGAATTTCTGCAATTTTGCTTCAAAATACGGGGAATTTCTGCTTTTTATACCGAAAGTAAAGGGAATGTATATTTTTTGCCACAATAAAGGGAAATTTCTTCATTATTGTTCCAAAATAAGGAGAATTTCTGCTTTTTGCCTCTAAATAACTGGAATTTCTGTCTTCTTTCCAAAAAAGAAAGGGAATTTCTCCCTTTTTTGCCCCAAAATAAAAGGAATTTCTGACTCATTACCCTGAAATAAGTGAAATTTCTGCAATTTTGCCCCAAAATAAAAGAAATTTCTGCAATTTTGCCCCAAAATAAAGGTAATTTCTGCTTTTTGTCCTGAAATATGTGAAATTTCTGCAATTTTACCCCAAAATAAGGTGAATTTCTACCTTTTTGCAACAAAATAATGAGAATTTCTGCCTTTTTGCCCCAAAATAAAAAAAATTTTTGCTTTTTTTCTCTGAAATAAATGAAATTTCTGCAATTTTGCTCTAAAATAAGGGAAATTTCTGCAATTTTGCCCAAAAATAAGGTAAATTCTTGCAATTTTGCCTCCCAAAAAAGAAATTTCTAGAATTTTGCCACAAAATAAGGGGAATTTCTGATTTTTGCCCCAAAATAAAAGGAATTTCTGCCTTTTGCCCCAAAATTAGGGGAATTTCTTCAATTTTGCTCCAAAATACGGGGAATTTCTGCCTTTTTTCCTGAAAATAATGGGAATGCATACCTTTTTGCCATAAAAAGGGAAATTTCTTCATTTTTGCTCCAAAATAAAGGGAATTTCTGCCTTTGTGCCTCTAGATAAGTGGAATTTCTGTCTTTTTCCCCCAAAACAAAGGGAATTTCTGTCTTTTTTGCCCCAAAATAAGGGGAATTTCTGACTTATTACCCGGAAATAAGAGAAATTTCTGCAATTTTGCCCCAGGATAAGGAAAATTTCTGCCTTTTTGCCCTGAAATATTTGAAATTTCTGCAATTTTACCCAAAATAAAGTGAATTTCTGTTTTTTGCCCCAAAATAATGGGAATTTCTGCCTTTTTGCCCCAAAATAAGAAAAATTTTTGCTTTTTTCTCTGATATAAGTAAAATTTCTGCAATTTTGCCCTAAAAAAAGGGAAATTTCTGCAATTTTTCCCTTAATAAAGAAAATTTCTGTAATTTTGCCCCAATGTAAAGGAAATTTCTTCAATTTTGCCCCAAAATAAGGAGAATTTCTTACTGTTTGCTCCCGAAAAAAGGAGATTTTCTGTATTTTTGCCCCAAAATAAGGAGAATTTCTGCCTTTTTGCCCGAAAATTGGGAGATTTTCTGCTATTTTGCTTCAAAATACGGGGAATTTCTGCTTTTTATCCCGAAAGTAAGGGGAATGTATATTTTTTGCCACAAAAAAGGGAAATTTCTTCATTTTTGCTCCAAAATAAGGGGAATTTCTGCCTTTTTGCCTCTAAATAAGTGGAATTTCTGTCTTTTTCCCAAAAATCAAAGGGAATTTCTCTCTTTTTTGCCTCAAAATAAAAGGAATTTCTGACTCATTACCCTGAAATAAGTGAAATTTCTGCAATTTTGCCCCAAAATAAGGGAAATTTCTGCCTTTTTGCCCCCAAATAAGGGGAATTTCAGCATTTTTACCTCAAAATAAAGAGAATTTCTGAATTTTGGCACAAAATATTAGGAATTACTGCATTTTTGTTCCAAAATAAGTAAAATTTCTGCCTTTTTTCCCTGAAATAAGTGTAATTTCTGCAATTTTGCCCCAAAATAAGTGAAATTTCTGCAATTTTGCCCCAAAATAAGGGAAATTTCTGGAATTTCGCACCAAAAAAAGTGGAATTTCTGAGTTTTGCCCCCCAAAAAAGGAGAATTTTTGTCTTTTTGCCCCAACATATAGGGAATTTCTGCCTTTTTGCCCCACAATAAGAGGAATTTCTGCAATTTTGCTCCAAAATACAGGAAATTTCTGTCTTTTTGCCTGAAAATAAGTGGAATGCATAACTTGTTGCCATAAAAAAGGGAAATTTCTTCATTTTTTCTCCAAAATAAGGAGAATTTCTGCGTTTTTGCCTCTAAATAAGTGGAATTTCTGAATTTTTCCCCCTAAAACAATAGGAATTTCTGTCTTTTTTGCCCCAAAATAAGGGGATTTTCTGACTTATTACCCTAAAATAAGTGAAATTTCTGCAATTTTTCCCCAGGATAAGAGAAATTTCTGCCTTTTTACCCTGAAATATGTGAAATTTCTGCAATTTTACCCCAAAATAAGGTGAATTTCTGCTTTTGGCCCCAAAATAATGAGAATTTCTGCCTTTTTGCCCCAAAATAAGAAAAATTTTTGCTTATTTTCTCTGAAATAAGTGAAATTTCTGCAATTTTGCCCCACAATAAGGTAAATTCCTGCAATTTTGCCCCCCAAAAAAGGAAATTTCTAGAATTTTGCCCCAAAATAAAGGGAATTTCTGCCTTTTGCCCCAAAATTAGGGGAATTTCTACAATTTTGCTCCTAATACAGGGAATTTCTGCCTTTTTGCCTGAAAATAATGGGAATGCATACCTTTTTGCAATAAAAAGGGAAATTTCTTCATTGTTGCTCCAAAATAAGGGGAATTTCTGCATTTTTGCCTCTAGATAAGTGGAATTTCTGTCTTTTTCTCCGAAAACAAAGGGAATTTCTGTCTTTTTTGCCCCAAAATAAGGGGAATTTCTGACTTATTACCCAGAAATAAGTGAAATTTCTGCAATTTTGCCACAGGATAAGGTAAATTTCTGCCTTTTGGCCCTGAAATATGTGAAATTTCTGCAATTTTACCCCAAAATAAGGTGAATTTCTGTTTTTTTGCCCCAAAATCATGGGAATTTCTGCCTTTTTGCCCCAAAATAAGAAAAATTTTTGCTTTTTTTCTCTGAAATAAGTAAAATTTCTACAATTATACCCTAAAATAAGGGAAATTCTGCAATTTTTTCCCTTAATAAGGGAAATTTCTGCAATTATGCAACAAAATAAGTGGAATTTCTGAGTTTTGCCCCAAAATAAGGAGAATTTTTGTCTTTTTGCCCCAACATATAGGGAATTTCTGCCTTTTAGCCCCACAATTAGGGGAATTTCTGCAATTTTGCTCCAAAATACGGGAAATTTCTGTCTTTTTGCCCGAAAATAAGGGGAATGCATAACTTGTTGCCATATAAAAGAGAAATTTCTTCATTTTTGCTCCAAAATAAGGGGAATTTCTGCCTTTTTGCCTCTAAATAAGTGGAATTTCTGTTTTTTTCCCCCAAAACAAAGGGAATTTCTGTCTTTTTTGCCCCAAAATAACGGGATTTTCTGAATTATTACCCTAAAATAAGTGAAATTTCTGCAATTTTGCCCCAAAATAAGGGAAATTTCTGCCTTTTTGCCCTGATATATGTGAAATTTCTGCAATTTTACTCCAAAATAAGGTGAATTTCTGTCTTTTTGCCCCAAAATAAGAGAAATTTCTGCCTTTTTGCACCCAGTTAAGGGGAATTTCAGCATTTTTACCTCAAAATAAGGGGAATTTCAGCATTTTTACCTCAAAATAAAAAAAAATTCTGCATTTTTGCCACAAAATTTTAAGAATTTCTTAATTTTTTCTCCAAAATAAGGAAATTTTCTTCCTTCTTTCCCTGAAATAAGTGAAATTTCTGCAATTTTGCCCCAAAATAAGTGAAATTTTTTCAATTTTGCCCCAAAATGAGGGAAATTTCCTCCTTTTTGCCCTGAAATATGTGAAATTGCTGCAATTTTACCCTAAAATAAGGTGAATTTCTGCCTTTTTGCCCCAAAATAAGTAAAATATCTGCATTTTAGCCCCAAAATAGGAAAAATTTTTGCTTTTTTTCTCTGAAATAAGTGAAATTTCTGCAATTTTGCCATAAAATAAGGAAAATTTCTGCAATTTTTCCTCAAAATAAGGGAAATTTCTGGAATTTTGCCCCAAAATACGTGGAATTTCTGAGTTTTGCCCCAAAATAAGGAGAATTTCTGTCTTTTTGCCCCAACATATAGGGAATTTCTGCCTTTTTGCCCAACAATTAGGAGAATTTCTGCAATTTTGCCCCAAAAGAAGGGAAATTTCTGCAAATTTGCCCGAATGTAAAAGAAATTTCTGCAATTTTGCCCCAAAATAAGGGGAATTTCTGACTGTTTGCTCCCGAAAAAAGGAGATTTTCTGTATTTTTGCTCCAAAATAAGGAGAATTTCTGCTTTTTTGCCCGAAAATTATAAGAATTTCTGCAATTATGCTTCAAAATACGGGGAATTTCTACTTTTTATCCCGAAAGTAAGGGAAATGTATACCTTTTTCCACAAAAAGGGAAATTTCTTAATTTTTGCCCCAAAATAAGAGGAATTTCTGCCTTTTTACCTCAAAATAAGTGAAATTTCTCCTCTTTTACCCAAAAATAAATGGAATTTCTGTTTTTTTTTGCAACAAAATAAAAGGAATTTTTAAATTATACCCTGAAATAAGTGATATTTCTGCAATTTTGCCCCAAAATAAAAGAAATTTTTGCCTGTTTGCCACAAAATAAGGGGAATTTCTGTCTTTTTGCCCCAAAATAAGAGAAATTTCTTCCTTTTTGCCCCCGAATAAGGGGAATTTCAGCCTTTTTACCTCAAAATAAGGGAAATTTCAGCCTTTTTACCTCAAAATAAGGGGAATTTCTGCATTTTTGCCACAAATTATTAAGAATTTCTTAATTTTTCCCCAAAATAAGGAAAATTTCTGCCTTTTTTCTCTGAAATAAGTGAAATTTCTGCAATTTTGCCCTAAAATAAGGGAAATTTCTGCAATTTTGCCCCAAAATAATGGAAATTTCTGGAATTTTGCCCCAAAATACGTGGAATTTCTGAGTTTTGCCCCAAAAGAAGGAGAATTTTTGTCTTTTTGCCCCAACATATAGGGAATTTCTGCATTGTTGCCCCACAATTAGGGGAATTTCTGCAATTTTGCTCCAAAATGCAAAGAATTTCTGTCTTGTTGCCCGAAAATCAGTGGAATGCTTAACTTTTTGCCATTAAAAAGGGACATTTGTTCATTTTTGCTCTAAAATAAGGGGAATTTCAGCCTTTTTGCCTCTAAATTAGTGGAATTTCTGACTTTTTCCCCCAAACACAGGGAATTTCTGTCTTTTCTGCCCCAAAATAGGGAAATTTCTGCCTTTTTGCCCTGAAATATGTGAAATTTCTGCAATTTTACCCCAAAATAAGGTGAATTTCTTCCTTTTTCCCCCAAAATAATGGGAATTTCTGCTTTTTTGCCCCAAAATAAAAAAATTTTTGCTTTTTTTCTCTGAAATAAGTGAAATTTCTGCAATTTTGCCGTAAAATAAGAGAAATTTCTGCAATTTTTCCTATAATAAGGGAAATGTCTGCAATTTTGCCCCAAAATAAATGGAATTTCTCCCTTTTTGCCTCAAAATAAAGGAAATTTCAGCCTTTTTACCTGAAAATAAGTGAAAGTTCTGCAATTTTGCCCCAAAAAAGGTAAAGTCCTGCAATTTTGCCCCAAAATAAAGGAAATTTCTTGAATTTTGCCCCAAAATAAGGGGAATTTCTGATTTTTCTCCAAAATAAAGGGAATTTCTGCCTTTTGCCCCGAAATTAGGGGAATTTCTGCAATTTTGCTCCAAAATACGGGGAATTTCTGCCTTTTTGTCCAAAAATAATGGAATGCATACCTTTTTGCCATAAAAAGGGAAATTTCTTCATTTTTGCTCCAAAATAAAGGGAATTTCTGCCTTTTTGCCTCTAAATAAGTGGAATTTCTGTCTTTTTCTCCCAAAACAAAGGGAATTTCTGTCTTTTTTGCCCCAAATAGGAGGAATTTCTGACTTATTACCCTGAAATAAATGAAATTTCTGCATTTTTGCCCCAAAATAAAGGAAATTTCTGCAATTTTGCCCCAATATAAAGAAAATTTCTGCAATTTTGACCCAAAATAATGGGAATTTTTGACTGTTTGCTCTCAAAAAAAGAAGATTTTCTGTCTTTTTGCCCCAAAATAAGGAGAATTTCTGCTTTTTTGCCTGAAAATAATGAGAATTTCTTCAATATTGCTTCAAAATACGGGGAATTTCTGCTTTTAATCACGAAAGTAAGGGGAATGTATACCTTTTGCAACAAAAAAGGGAAATCTCTTCATTTTTGCCCCAAAATAAGAGGAATTTCTGCCTTTTACCTCAAAATAAGTGAAATTTCTCCCTATTTACCCAAAAATAAATGGAATATTTGTCTTTTTGCCCCAAAATAAAAGGAATTTTTGAATTATGCCCTAAAATAAGTGATATTTCTGAAATTTTGCCCCAAAATAAAAGAAATTTCTGCCTTTTTGCCACAAAATAAGGGGAATTTCTGTCTTTTTGCCCCAAAATTAGGGAAATTTCTGTCTTTTTGCCCCCAAATAAGGAAAATTTCAGCCTTTTTACCTCAAAGTAAGGGGAATTTCTGCATTTTTGCCACAAAATATTAAGAATTTCTGCATTTTTGCCCCAAAATAAGGAAAATTTCTGCCTTTTTTCCTGAAATAAGTGAAATTTCTGCAATTTTGCCCCAAAATAAGTGAAATTTCTGCAATTTTGCCTGAGAATAAGGGAAATTTCTTCCCTTTTGCCCTGAAATATGTGAAATTTCTGCAATTTTACCCCAAAAAAAGTGAATTTCTGGATTTTTGCCCCAAAATAATGGGAATTTCTGCTTTTTTTCCCCTAAAAAAAGAAAAATTTTTGCTTTTTTTCTCTATAATAAGTGAAATTTCTGCAATTTTGCCGGAAAATAAAAAATATTTCGGCAATTTTGCCCCAAAATTAGGGAAATTTCTGGAATTTTGCACCAAAATAAGTGGAATTTCTGAGTTTTGCCCCAAAATAAGGAGAATTTTTGTTTTTTTGCCCCAACATATAGGGAATTTCTGCCTTTTTGCCCCACAATTAGGGGAATTTCTGCAATTTTGCTCCAAAATAAGGGAAATTTCTGTCTTTTTGCCCGAAAATAAGGGGAATGCATAACTTGTTGCCATAAAAAAGAGAAATTTCTTCATTTTTGCTCCAAAATAAGGGGAATTTCTGCCTTTTTGCCCGAAAATAAGGGGAATGCATAACTTGTTGCCATAAAAAAGAGAAATTTCTTCATTTTTGCTCCAAAATAAGGGGAATTTCTGCCTTTTTGCCTCTAAATAAGTAGAATTTCTGTCTTTTTCCCCCAAAACAAAGGGAATTTCTGTCTTTTTTGCCCCAAAATAAGGGGATTTTCTGACTTATTACCCTAAAATAAGTGAAATTTCTGCAATTTTGCCCAAAAATAAGGGAAATTTCTGCCTTTTTGCCCTGAAATATGTGAAATTTCTGCAATTTTACTCCAAAATAAGGTGAATTTCTGCCTTTTTGCCACAAAATATATGAGAATTTCTGCCTTTTTGCCCCAAAATAAAAAAAAAATTTTTGCTTTTTTTCTCTGAAATAAGTGAAATTTCTGCAATTTTGCCCTAAAATAAAAGAAATTTCTGCAATTTTTTCCCATAATAAGGAAAATGTCTGCAATTTTACCCCAAAATAAAGGGAATTTCTCCCTTTTTTCCCCAAAATAAAGGAAATTTCAGTCTTTTTACCTGAAAATAAGTGAAATTTCTGCAATTTTGCCCCAAATAAGAGAAATTTCTGCAATTTTGCCCAAAAAAAGGTAAATTCCTGCAATTTTGCCCCCCAAAAAAGGAAATTTCTAGAATTTTGCCCCAAAATAAGGGGAATTTCTGATTTTTGCCCCAAAATAAGAGGAATTTCTGCCTTTTGCCCCAAAATTAGGGGAATTTATTTAATTTTGCTCCAAAATACAGGGAATTTCTGACTTTTTGCCTGAAAATAATGGGAATGCATACCTTTTTGCCATAAAAAGGGAAATTTCTTCATTTTTGCTCCAAAATAAGGGTAATTTCTGCCTTTTTGCATCTAGATAAGTGGAATTTTGTCTTTTTTTTCCAAAACAAAGGAATTTATGTCTTTTTTGCCCCAAAATAAGGGGAATTTCTGACTTATTACCCTGAAATAAGTGAAATTTCTGCAATTTTGCCCCAGAATAAGAAAATTTCTGCCTTTTTGCCCTGAAATATGTGAAATTTCTGCAATTTTCCCCCAAAATAAGGTGAATTTCTGTTTTTTTGCCCCAAACTAATGGGAATTTCTGCCTTTTTGCCCCAAAATAAGAAAAATTTTTGCTTTTTTTCTCTGAAATAATTAAAATTTCTGCAATTTTTCCCCTAAAATAAGGGAAATTTCTGCTATTTTTTTCCTTAATAAGGGAAATTTCTGCAATTTTGCCCCAATGTAAAGGAAATTTCTGCAATTTTGCCCCAAAATAATGAGAATTTCTGACTGTTTGCTCCCGAAAAAAGGAAATTTTCTGTCTTTTTGCCCCAAAATAAAGAGAATTTCTGCCTTTTTGCCCGAAAATTATGAGAATTTCTGCAATTTTGCTTCAAAATACGAGGAATTTCTGCTTTTTATCCCGAAAGTAAGGGGAATGTATATTTTTGCCACAAAAAAGGGAAATTTCTTCATTTTTGCTCCAAAATAAGGGGAATTTCTGCATATTTGCCTCTAAATAAGTGGAATTTCTGTCTTTTTCCCAAAAATCAAAGGGAATTTCTCTCTTTTTTGCCTCAAAATAAAAGGAATTTCTGACTCATTACCCTGAAATAAGTGAAATTTCTGCAAGTTTGCCCCAAAATAAGGGAAATTTCTGCCTTTTTGCCCCCAAATAATGGGAATTTCAGCATTTTTACCTCAAAATAAAGGGAATTTCTGAATTTTGGCACAAAATATTAGGAATTTCTGCATTTTTGCCCCAAAATAAGTAAAATTTCTGATTTTTTTCCCTGAAATAAGTGAAATTTCTGCAATTTTGCCCCAAAATAAGTGAAATTTCTGCAATTTTGCCCCAAAATAAGGGAAATTTCTGGAATTTTGCACCAAAATAATTGGAATTTCTGAGTTTTGCCCCAAAATAAAGAGAATTTTTGTCTTTTTGCCCCAACATATAGGGAATTTCTGCCTTTTTGCCCCACAATTAGGGGAATTTCTGCAATTTTGCTCCAAAATACGGGAAATTTCTGTCTTTTTGCCCGAAAATAAGGGGAATGCATAAATTTTTGCCATAAAAAAGAGAAATTTCTTCATTTTTGCTCCAAAATAAGGAGAATTTCTGCATTTTTGCCTCTAAATAAGTGGAATTTCTGTCTTTTTCCCCCAAAACAAAGGGAATTTCTGTCTTTTTTGCCCCAAAATAAGGGGATTTTCTGACTTATTACCCTAAAATAAGTTAAATTTCTGCAATTTTGCCCCAGGATAAGGAAAATTTCTGCCTTTTTGCCCTGAAATATGTGAAATTTCTGCAATTTTACCCCAAAATAAGGTGAATTTCTGCCTTTTTGCCCCAAAATAATGAGAATTTCTGACTTTTTGCCCCAAAATAAGAAAAATTTTTGCTTTTTTTCTCTGAAATAAGTGAAATTTCTGCAATTTTGCCCTAAATAAGGGAAATTTCTGCATTTTTTCCCCATAATAAGGAAAATGTCTGCAATTTTGCCAAAAAATAAAGGGAATATCTCCCTTTTTACCTCAAAATAAAGGAAATTTCAGTCTTTTTACCTAAAAATAAGTGATATTTCTGCAATTTTGCCCCAAATAAGGGAAATTTCTGCAATTTTGCCCCAAAATAAGGTAAATTCCTGCAATTTTGCCCCCCCCAAAAAAGAAATTTCTAGAATTTTGCCCCAAAATAAGGGGAATTTCTGATTTTTGCCCCAAAATAAAGGGAATTTCTGCCTTTTGCCCAAAATTAGGGGAATTTCTTCAATTTTGCTCCAAAATATGGGGAATTTCTGCCTTTTAGCCTGAAAATAATGGGAATTCATACCTTTTTGCAATAAAAAAGGAAATTTCTTCATTGTTGCTCCAAAATAAGGGGAATTTCTGCCTTTGTGCCTCTAGATAAGTGGAATTTCTGTCTTTTTCCCCGAAAACAAAGGGAATTTCTGTCTTTTTTGCCCCAAAATAAAGGGAATTTCTGACTTATTACCCTGAAATATGTGAAATTTCTGCAACTTTACCCCAAAATAAGGTGAATTTCTGTTTTTTTGCCTCAAAATAATGGGAATTTCTGCCTTTTTGCCCCAAAATAAGAAAAATTTTTGCTTTTTTTCTCTAAAATTAGTAAAATTTCTGCAATTTTTCCCCTAAAATAAGGGAAATTTCTGCTATTTTTTTCCTTAATAAGGGAAATTTCTGCAATTTTGCCCCAATGTAAAGGAAATTTCTGCAATTTTGCCCCAAAATAAGGAGAATTTCTGACTGTTTGCTCCCGAAAAAAGGAGATTTTCTGTCTTTTTGCTTCAAAATAAGGAGAATTTCTGCCTTTTTGCCCGAAAATTATGAGAATTTCTGCAATTTTGCTTCAAAATACGGGGAATTTCTGCTTTTTATCCCGACAGTAAGGGGAATGTATATTTTTTGCCACAAAAAAGGAAAATTTCTTCATTTTTGCTCCAAAATAAGGGGAATTTCTGCCTTTTTGCCTCTAAATAAGTGAAATTTCTGTCTTTTTCCTAAAAATCAAAGGGAATTTCTCTCTTTTTTGCCCTAAAATAAAAGGAATTTCTGACTCATTACTCTGAAATAAGTGAAATTTCTGCAATTTTGCCCCAAAATAAGGGAAATTTCTGCCTTTTTGCCCCCAAATAATGGGTATTTCAGAATTTTAACCTCAAAATAAAGGGAATTTCTGAATTTTAGCACAAAATAGTAGGAATTTCTGCATTTTTGCCCCAAAATAAGTAAAATTTCTGCCTTTTTTCCCTGAAATAAGTGAAATTTCTGCAATTTTGCCCCAAAATAAGTGAAATATCTGCAATTTTGCCCCAAAATAAGGGAAATTTCTGGAATTTTGCACCAAAATAAGTGGAATTTCTGAGTTTTGCCCCAAAATAAGGAGAATTTTTGTCTTTTTGCCCCAACATATAGGGAATTTCTGCCTTTTTGCCCCACAATTAGGGGAATTTTTGCAATTTTGCTCCAAAATACGGGAAATTCCTGTCTTTTTGCCCGAAAATAAGGGGAATAAATAACTTGTTGCCAAAAAAAGGGAAATTTCTTCATTTTTGCTCCAAAATAAGGAGAATTTCTGCCTTTTTGCCTCTAAATAAGTGGAATTTCTGTCTTTTTCCCCCAAAACAAAGGGAATTTCTGTCTTTTTTGCCCCAAAATAAGGGGATTTTCTGACTTATTACCCTAAAATAAGTGAAATTTCTGCAATTTTGCCCCATAATAAGGGAAATTTATGCCTTTTTGCCCTGAAATATGTGAAATTTCTGCAATTTTACCCCAAAATAAGGTGAATTTCTGCCTTTTTGCCCCAAAATAATAAGAATTTCTGCCTTTTTGCCCCAAAATAAGAAAAATTTTTGCTTTTTTTCTCCGAAATAAGTGAAATTTCTGCAATTTTGCCCTAAATAAGGGAAATTTCTGCAATTTTTCCACATAATAAAGAAAATGTCTGCAATTTTGCCAAAAAATAAAGGGAATATCTCCCTTTTTGCCCCAAAATAAAGTAAATTTCAGTCTTTTTACCTGAAAATAAGTGAAATTTCTCCAATTTTGCCCCAAATAAAGGAAATTTCTGCAATTTTGCCCCAAAATAAGGTAAATTCCTGCAATTTTGCTCCCCAAAAAGAGAAATTTCTAGAATTTTGCCTCAAAATAAGGGGAATTTCTGATTTTTGCCCCAAAATAAAGGGAATTTCTGCCTTTTGCCCCAAAATTAGGGGAATTTCTTCAATTTTGCTCCAAAATACGGGGAATTTCTGCCTTTTTGCCTGAAAATAATGGGAATGCATACCTTTTTGCAATAAAAACGGAAATTTTTTCATTGTTGCTCCAAAATAAGGGAAATTTCTGCCTTTGTGCTTCTAGATAAGTGGAATTTCTGTCTTTTTCCCTGAAAACAAAGGGAATTTCTGTCTTTTTTGGCCCAAAATAAGGGGAATTTCTGACTTATTACCCTGAAATAAGTGAAATTTCTGCAATTTTGCCCCAGGATAAGGTAAATTTCTCCCTTTTTTCCCTGAAATATGTGAAATTTCTGCAATTTTACCCCAAAATAAGGTGAATTTCTTTTTTTTGCCCCAAAATAATAAGAATTTCTGCCTTTTTGCCCCAAAATAAGAAAAATTTTTGCTTTTTTTTCTGAAATAAGTAAAATTTCTGCAATTTTGCCCCAATGTAAAGGAAATTTCTGCAATTTTGCCCCAAAATAAGTAGAATTTCTGACTGTTTGCTCCCGAAAAAAAGGAGATTTTCTGTCTTTTGCACCAAAATAAGGAGAATTTCTGCCTTTTTGCCCGAAAATTATGAGAATTTCTGCAATTTTGCTTCAAAATACGGGGAATTTCTGCTTTTTATCCCGAAAGTAAGGTGAATGTATATTTTTTGCCACAAAAAAGAGAAATTTCTTCATTTTTGCTCCAAAATAAGGGGAATTTCTTTCTTTTTGCCTTTAAATAAGTGGAATTTCTGTCTTTTTCCCAAAAATCAAACGGAATTTCTCTCTTTTTTGCCCCAAATAAAAAAAATTTCTGACTCAATACCCTGAAATAAGTGAAATTTCTGATATTTTGCCCCAAAATAAAGGAAATTTCTGCCTTTTTGCCCCCAAATAATGGGAATTTAAGCATTTTCACCTAAAAATAAGGGGAATTTCTGAATTTTGGCACAAAATATTAGGAATTTCTGTCTTTTTGACCCAAAATAAGTAAAATTTCTGCCTTTTTTCCCTGAAATAAGTGAAATTTCTGCAATTTTGCCCCAAAATAATTGAAATTTCTGCCATTATGCCCCAAAATAAGGGGAATTTTGGAATTTTGCACAAAAATTTGGAATTTCTGAGTATTGCCCCAAAATTAGGAGAATTTTTGTCTTTTTGCCCCAACATATAGGAAATTTCTGCCTTTTTGCCCCTCAATTAGGGGAATTTCTGCAATTTTGCTCCAAAATACATGGAATTTCTCTCTTTTTGCCCGAAAATAAGGGGAATGCATAACTTGTTGCCACAAAAAAGGGAAATTTCTTCATTTTTGCTCCAAAATAAGGGGAATTTCTGCCTTTTTGCCTCTAAATAAGTGGAATTTCTGTCTTTTTCCCCCCAAAACAAAGGGAATTTCTGTCTTTTTTGACCCAAAATAAGGGGAATTTCTGACTTATTACCCTGAAATAAGTGAAATTTCTGCAATTTTGCCCCAGAATAAAGAAAATTTCTGCATTTTTGCCTTGAAATATGTGAAATTTCTGCAATTTTACCCCAAAATAAGGTGAATTTCTGTTTTTTTGCCCCAAAATAATGGGAATTTCTGCCTTTTTGCCCCAAAATAAGAAAAATTTTTGCTTTTTTCTCTGAAATAAGTAAAATTTCTGCAATTTTGCCCCAATGTAAAGGAAATTTCTGCAATTTTGCCCCAAAATAAGTAGAATTTCTGACTGTTTGCTCCCGAAAAAAAGGAGATTTTCTGTCTTTTGCACCAAAATAAGGAGAATTTCTGCCTTTTTGCCCGAAAATTATGAGAATTTCTGCAATTTTGCTTCAAAATACGGGGAATTTCTGCTTTTTATCCCGAAAGTAAGGTGAATGTATATTTTTTGCCACAAAAAAGAGAAATTTCTTCATTTTTGCTCCAAAATAAGGGGAATTTCTTTCTTTTTGCCTTTAAATAAGTGGAATTTCTGTCTTTTTCCCAAAAATCAAACGGAATTTCTCTCTTTTTTGCCCCAAATAAAAAAAATTTCTGACTCAATACCCTGAAATAAGTGAAATTTCTGATATTTTGCCCCAAAATAAAGGAAATTTCTGCCTTTTTGCCCCCAAATAATGGGAATTTAAGCATTTTCACCTAAAAATAAGGGGAATTTCTGAATTTTGGCACAAAATATTAGGAATTTCTGTCTTTTTGACCCAAAATAAGTAAAATTTCTGCCTTTTTTCCCTGAAATAAGTGAAATTTCTGCAATTTTGCCCCAAAATAATTGAAATTTCTGCCATTATGCCCCAAAATAAGGGGAATTTTGGAATTTTGCACAAAAATTTGGAATTTCTGAGTATTGCCCCAAAATTAGGAGAATTTTTGTCTTTTTGCCCCAACATATAGGAAATTTCTGCCTTTTTGCCCCTCAATTAGGGGAATTTCTGCAATTTTGCTCCAAAATACATGGAATTTCTCTCTTTTTGCCCGAAAATAAGGGGAATGCATAACTTGTTGCCACAAAAAAGGGAAATTTCTTCATTTTTGCTCCAAAATAAGGGGAATTTCTGCCTTTTTGCCTCTAAATAAGTGGAATTTCTGTCTTTTTCCCCCCAAAACAAAGGGAATTTCTGTCTTTTTTGACCCAAAATAAGGGGAATTTCTGACTTATTACCCTGAAATAAGTGAAATTTCTGCAATTTTGCCCCAGAATAAAGAAAATTTCTGCATTTTTGCCTTGAAATATGTGAAATTTCTGCAATTTTACCCCAAAATAAGGTGAATTTCTGTTTTTTTGCCCCAAAATAATGGGAATTTCTGCCTTTTTGCCCCAAAATAAGAAAAATTTTTGCTTTTTTCTCTGAAATAAGTAAAATTTCTTCAATTTTGCCCTAAAATAAGGGAAATTTCTGCAATTTTTTCCCATAATAATAGAAATTTCTGCAATTTTGCACCAATGTAAAAGAAATTTCTGCAATTTTGCCACAAAATAAGGAGAATTTCTGACTATTTGCTCCCGAAAGAAGGAGATTTTCTGTCTTTTTGCCCCAAAATAAGTAGAATTTCTGCATTTTTGCCCGAAAATTTTGAGAGTTTCTGCAATTTTGCTTCAAAATAAGGGGAATTTCTGCTTTTTATACCGAAAGTAAGGGGAATGTATATTTTTTGCCACAATAAAGGAAAATTTCTTCATTATTGTTCCAAAATAAGGAGAATTTTTGCTTTTTGCCTCTAAATAACTGAAATTTCTGTCTTCTTTCTAAAAAAGAAAGGGAATTTCTCCCTTTTGTGCCCCAAAATAAAAGGAATTTCTGAATCATTACCCTGAAATAAGTGAAATTTCTGCAATTTTGCCCCAAAATAAAAGAAATTTCTGCAATTTTGCCCCAAAATAAGGGTAATTTCTGCTTTTTGTCCTGAAATATGTGAAATTTCTGCAATTTTACCCCCAAATAAGGTGAATTTCTACCTTTTTGCAACAAAATAATGAGAATTTCTGCCTTTTTGCCCCAAAATAAAAAAAATTTTTGCTTTTTTTCTCTGAAATAAGTGAAATTTCTGCAATTTTGCCCTAAAATAAGGGAAATTTCTGCAATTTTGCCCAAAAATAAGGTAAATTCTTGCAATTTTGCCCCCCAAAAAAGAAATTTCTAGAATTTTGCCACAAAATAAGGGGAATTTCTGATTTTTGCCCCAAAATAAAAGGAATTTCTGCCTTTTGCCCCAAAATTATGGGAATTTCTTCAATTTTGCTCCAAAATACGGGGAATTTCTGCCTTTTTTCCTGAAAATAATGGGAATGCATACCTTTTTGCCATAAAAAGGGAAATTTCTTCATTTTTGCTCCAAAATAAAGGGAATTTCTGCCTTTTTGCCTCTAGATAAGTGGAATTTCTGTCTTTTTCCCCCAAAACAAAGGGAATTTCTGTCTTTTTTGCCCCAAAATAGGGGGAATTTCTGACTTATTACCCTGAAATAAGAGAAATTTCTGCAATTTTGCCCCAGAATAATGAAAATTTCTGCCTCTTTGCCCTGAAATATGTGAAATTTCTGCAATTTTACCCAAAATAAAGTGAATTTCTGTTTTTTTGCCCCAAAATAATGGAAATTTTTGCCTTTTTGCCCCAAAATAAGAAAAATTTTTGCTTTTTTCTCTGATATAAGTAAAATTTCTGCAATTTTGCCCTAAAATAAGGGAAATTTCTGCAATTTTTTCCCTTAATAAGGGAAATTTCTGTAATTTTGCCCCAATGTAAAGGAAATTTCTTCAATTTTGCCCCAAAATAATGAGAATTTCTTACTGTTTGCTCCCGAAAAAAGGAGATTTTCTGTATTTTTGCCCCAAAATAAGGAGAATTTCTGCCTTTTTGCCCAAAAATTGGGAGAATTTCTGCTATTTTGCTTCAAAATACGGGGAATTTCTGCTTTTTATCCCGAAAGTAAGGGGAATGTATATTTTTTGCCACAAAAAAGGGAAATTTCTTCATTTTTGCTCCAAAATAAGGGGAATTTCTGCCTTTTTGCCTCTAAATAAGTGGAATTTCTGTCTTTTTCCCAAAAATCAAAGGGAATTTCTCTCTTTTTTGCCTCAAAATAAAAGGAATTTCTGACTCATTACCCTGAAATAAGTGAAATTTCTGCAATTTTGCCCCAAAATAAGGGAAATTTCTGCCTTTTTGCCCCCAAATAAGGGGAATTTCAGCATTTTTACCTCAAAATAAAGGGAATTTATGAATTTTGGCACAAAATATTAGGAATTTCTGCATTTTTGCTCCAAAATACTTAAAATTTCTGCCTTTTTTCTCTGAAATAAGTGAAATTTCTGCAATTTTGCCCCAAAATAAGTGAAATTTCTCCAATTTTGCCCAAAATAAGGGAAATTTCTAGAATTTCGCACTAAAAAAAGTGGAATTTCTGAGTTTTGCCCCAAAATAAGGAGAATTTTTGTCTTTTTGCCCCAACATATAGGGAATTTCTGCCTTTTTGCCCCACAATAAGAGGAATTTCTGCAATTTTGCTCCAAAATACAGGAAATTTCTGTCTTTTTGCCTGAAAATAAGGGGAATGCATAACTTGTTGCCATAAAAAAGGGAAATTTCTTAATTTTTGCTCCAAAATAAGGAGAATTTCTGGGTTTTTGCCTCTAAATAAGTGGAATTTCTGTCTTTTTCCCCCAAAACATAAGGAATTTCTGTCTTTTTTGCCCCAAAATAAGGGGATTTTCTGACTTATTACCCTAAAATGAGTGAAATTTCTGCAATTTTGCCCAAAAATAAGGGAAATTTCTGCGTTTTTAGCCTGAAATATGTGAAATTTCTGCAATTTTACCCCAAAATAAGGTGAATTTCTGCCTTTTTGCCCCAAAATAATGAGAATTTCTGCCTTTTTGCCCCAAAATAAGAAAAATTTTTGCTTTTTTTCTCTGAAATAAGTGAAATTTCTGCAATTTTGCACCAAAATAAGGTAAATTCCTGCAATTTTGCCCGCAAAAAAAGGAAATTTCTAGAATTTTGCCCCAAAATAAAGGGAATTTCTGCCTTTTGCCCCAAAATTAGGGGAATTTCTTCAATTTTGCTCCAAAATACGGGGAATTTCTGACTTTTTGCCTGAAAATAATGGGAATGCATACCTTTTTGCAATAAAAAAAGAAATTTCTTCATTGTTGCTCCAAAATAAGGGTAATTTCTGCATTTTTGCCTCTAGATACGTGGAATTTCTGTGTTTTTCCCCGAAAACAAAGGGAATTTCTGTCCTTTTTGCCCCAAAATAAGAGGAATTTCTGACTTATTACCCAGAAATAAGTGAAATTTCTGCAATTTTGCCACAGGATAAGGTAAATTTCTGCCTTTTTGCCCTGAAATATGTGAAATTTCTGCAATTTTACCCCAAAATAAGGTGAATATCTGTTTTTTTGCCCCAAAATAATGGGAATTTCTGCCTTTTTGCCCCAAAATAAGAAAAATTTTTGCTTTTTTTTTCTGAAATAAGTAAAATTTCTGCAATTATACCCTAAAATAAGGGAAATTCTGCAATTTTTTCCCATAATAAGGGAAATTTCTGCAATTTTGCCCCAATGTAAAGGAAATTTCTGCAATTTTGCCCCAAAATAAGTAGAATTTCTGACTGTTTGCTCCCGAAAAAAAGGAGATTTTTCTGTCGTTTTGCCCCAAAATAAGGAGAATTTCTGCCTTTTTGCCCGAAAATTATGAGAATTTCTGCAATTTTGCTTCAAAATACGGGGAATTTCTGCTTTTTATCCCGAAAGTATGGGGAATGTATTTTTTTTGCCACAAAAAAGGGAAATTTCTTCATTTTTGCTCCAAAATAAGGGGAATTTCTGCTTTTTGCCTCTAAATAACTGGAATTTCTGTTTTTTTTTTTCAACAAACAAAGGGAATTTCTTTCTTTTTTGCCCCAAAATAAGAGGAATTTCTGACTCATTACCCTGAAATAAGTGAAATTTCTTGAATTTTTGCCCCAAAATAAGGAAAATTTCTGCAATTTTGCCCTAGGATATGGGAAATTTCTGCCTTTTTGCCCTGAAATATGTGAAATTTCTGCAATTTTACCTTAAAATAAGGTGAATTTCTGCCTTTTTGCCCCAAAATAATGAGAATTTCTGCCTTTTTGCCCCAAAATAAAAAAAATTTTGCTTTTTTTCTCTGAAATAAGTGAAATTTCTGCAATTTTACCCTAAATAAGGGAAATTTCTGCAATTTTTCCACATAATAAGGAAAATGTCTGCAATTTTGCCAAAAAATAAAGGGAATTTCTCCCTTTTTGCCCCAAAATAAAGGAAATTTCTTCCTTTTTACCTTAAAATAAGTGAAATTTCTGCAATTTTGCCCCAAATAAAGGAAATTTCTGCAATTTTGCCCCAAAATAAGGTAAATTCCTGCAATTTTGCTCCCCAAAAAAAGAAATTTCTAGAATTTTGCCCCAAAATAAGGGGAATTTCTGATTTTTGCCACAAAATAAAGGGAATTTCTGCCTTTTGCCCAAAAATTAGGGGAATTTCTGCAATTTTGCTCCAAAATACGGGGAATTTCTGCCTTTTTGCCTGAAAATAATGGGAATGCATAGGTTTTTGCAATAAAAAGGGAAATTTCTTCATTGTTGCTCCAAAATAAGAGGAATTTCTGCCTTTGTGCCTCTAGATAAGTGGAATTTCTGTCTTTTTCCCTGAAAACAAAGGGAATTTTTGTCTTTTTTGCCCCAAAATAAAGGGAATTTCTGACTTATTACCCTGAAATAAGTGAAATTTCTGCAATTTTGCCCCAGGATAAGGTAAATTTCTGCCTTTTTGCCCTGAAATATGTGAAATTTCTGCAATTATACCCTAAAATAAGGTGAATTTCTTTTTTTTGCCCCAAAATAATGAGAATTTCTGCCTTTTTGCCCCAAAATAAGAAAAATTTTTGCTTTTTTTCTCTGAAATAAGTAAAATTTCTGCAATTTTGCCCCAATGTAAAGGAAATTTCTGCAATTTTGCCCCAAAATAAGTAGAATTTCTGACTGTTTGCTCCCGAAAAAAGGAGATTTTCTGCCTTTTTGCACCAAAATAAGGAGAATTTCTGCCTTTTTGCCCGAAAATTATGAGAATTTCTGCAATTTTGCTTCAAAATACGGGGAATTTCTGCTTTTTATCCCGAAAGTAAGGTGAATGTATATTTTTTGCCACAAAAAAGGGAAATTTCTTCATTTTTGCTCCAAAATAAGGGGAATTTCTGTCTTTTTGCCTCTAAATAAGTGGAATTTCTGTCTTTTCCCAAAAATCAAAAGGAATTTCTCTCTTTTTTGCCTTAAAATAAAAGGAATTTCTGACTCAATACCCTGAAATAAGTGAAATTTCTGCAATTTTGCCCCAAAGTAAGGGAAATTTCTGCATTTTGCCCTCAAATAAGGGGAATTTCAGCATTTTTACCTCAAAATAAGGGGAATTTCTGAATTTTGGCAAAAAATATTAGGAATTTCTGTCTTTTTGACCCAAAATAAATAAAATTTCTGCCTTTTTTCCCTGAAATAAGTGAAATTTCTGCAATTTTCCCCAAAATAATTGAAATTTCTGCAATTATGCCCCAAAATAAGGGAAATTTCTGGAATTTTGCACAAAAATTTGGAATTTCTGAGTTTTGCCCCAAAATTAGGAGAATTTTTGTCTTTTTGCCCAAACATATAGAAAATTTCTGCCTTTTTGCCCCACAATTAGGGGAATTTCTGCAATTTTGCTCCAAAATACATGGAATTTCTCTCTTTTTGCCCGAAAATAAGGGGAATGCATAACTTGTTGCCATAAAAAAGGGAAATTTCTTCATTTTTGCTACAAAATAAGGGGAATTTCTGCCTTTTGCCTCTAAATAAGTGGAATTTCTGTCTTTTTCCCCCAAAAACAAAGAAAATTTCTGTCTTTTTTGCCACAAAATAAGGGGAATTTCTGACTTATTACCATGAAATAAGTGAAATTTCTGCAATTTTGCCCCAGCATAAAGAAAATTTCTGCATTTTTGCCTTGAAATATGTGAAATTTCTGCAATTTTACCCCAAAATAAGGTGAATTTCTGTTTTTTTGCCCCAAAATAATGGGAATTTCTGCCTTTTTGCCCCAAAATAAGAAAAATTTTTGCTTTTTTTCTCTGAAATAAGTAAAATTTCTGCAATTTTGCCCTAAAATAAGGGAAATTTCTGCAATTTTTCCCATAATAATGGAAATTTCTGCAATTTTGCCCCAATGTAAAGGAAATTTCTGCAATTTTGCCCCAAAATATTGAGAATTTCTGACTATTTGCTCCCGAAAGAAGGAGATTTTCTGTCTTTTTGCCCCAAAATAAGTAGAATTTCTGCCTTTTTGCCCGAAAATTATGAGAATTTCTGCAATTTTGCTTCAAAATACAGGGAATTTCTGCTTTTTATACCGAAAGTAAGGAAAATGTATATTTTTTGCCACAATAAAGGGAAATTTCTTCATTATTGTTCCAAAATAAGGAGAATTTCTGCTTTTTGCCTCTAAATAACTGGAATTTCTGTCTTCTTTCCAAAAAAGAAAGGGAATTTCTCCCTTTTGTGCCTCAAAATAA
This sequence comes from Micromys minutus, assembly GCF_963924665.1. Lineage (NCBI taxonomy): Eukaryota > Metazoa > Chordata > Mammalia > Rodentia > Muridae > Micromys > Micromys minutus. The sequence continues at coordinate 3,091,386 of NW_027667727.1, forward strand.
AAGGAATTTCTGACTCATTACCCTGAAATAAGTGAAATTTCTGCAATTTTGCCCCAAAATAAGGGAAATTTCTGCAATTTTGCCCAAAAATAAGGTAAATTCTTGCAATTTTGCCCCCCAAAAAGGAAATTTCTAGAATTTTGCCACAAAATAAGGGGAATTTCTGATTTTTGCCTCAAAATAAAAGGAATTTCTGCCTTTTGCCCCCAAATTAGGGGAATTTCTTCAATTTTGCTCCAAAATACGGGGAATTTCTGCCTTTTTTCCTGAAAATAATGGGAATGCATACCTTTTTGCCATAAAAAGGGAAATTTCTTCATTTTTGCTCCAAAATAAAGGGAATTTCTGCCTTTTTGCCTCTAGATAAGTGGAATTTCTGTCTTTTTCTCCAAAACAAAGGGAATTTCTGTCTTTTTTGCCCCAAAATAAGGGGAATTTCTGACTTATTACCCTGAAATAAGAGAAATTTCTGCAATTTTGCCCCAAAATAAGGAAAATTTCTGCCTCTTTGCCCTGAAATATGTGAAATTTCTGCAATTTTACCCAAAATAAAGTGAATTTCTGTTTTTTTGCCCCAAAATAATGGAAATTTCTGCCTTTTTGCCCCAAAAAGAAAAATTTTTGCTTTTTTCTCTGATATAAGTAAAATTTCTGCAATTTTGCCCTAAAATAAGGGAAATTTCTGCAATTTTTTCCCTTAATAAGGGAAATTTCTGTAATTTTGCCCCAATGTAAAGGAAATTTCTTCAATTTTGCCCCAAAATAAGGAGAATTTCTTACTGTTTGCTCCCGAAAAAAGGAGATTTTCTGTATTTTTGCCCCAAAATAAGGAGAATTTCTGCCTTTTTGCCCGAAAATTGGGAGAATTTCCGCAATTTTGCTTCAAAATACGGGGAATTTCTGCTTTTTATCCCGAAAGTAAGGGGAATGTATATTTTTTGCCACAAAAAAGGGAAATTTCTTCATTTTTGCTCCAAAATAAGGGGAATTTCTGCTTTTTTGCCTCTAAATAAGTGGAATTTCTGTCTTTTTCCCAAAAATCAAAGGGAATTTCTCTCTTTTTTGCCTCAAAATAAAAGGAATTTCTGACTCATTACCCTGAAATAAGTGAAATTTCTGCAAATTTGCCCCAAAATAAGAGAAATTTCTGCTTTTTTGCCCCCAAATAAGGGGAATTTCAGCATTTTTACCTCAAAATAAAGGGATTTTATGAATTTTGGCACAAAATATTAGGAATTTCTACATTTTTGCTCCAAAATAAGTAAAATTTCTGCCTTTTTTCTCTGAAATAAGTGAAATTTCTGCAATTTTGCCCGAAAATAAGTGAAATTTCTCCAATTTTGCCCCAAAATAAGGGAAAATTCTAGAATTTCGCACTAAAAAAAGTGGAATTTCTGAGTTTTGCCCCAAAATAAGGAGAATTTTTGTCTTTTTGCCCCAACATATATGGAATTTCTGCCTTTTTGCCCCACAATAAGAGGAATTTCTGCAATTTTGCTCCAAAATACAGGAAATTTCTGTCTTTTTGCCTGAAAATAAGGGGAATGCATAACTTGTTGCCATAAAAAAGGGAAATTTCTTAATTTTTGCTCCAAAATAAAGAGAATTTCTGGGTTTTTGCCTCTAAATAAGTGGAATTTCTGTCTTTTTCCCCCAAAACATAAGGAATTTCTGTGTTTTTTGCCCCAAAATAAGGGGATTTTCTGACTTATTACCCTAAAATAAGTGAAATTTCTGCAATTTTGCCCCAGGATAAGGGAAATTTCTGCGTTTTTACCCTGAAATATGTGAAATTTCTGCAATTTTACCCCAAAATAAGGTGAATTTCTGCCTTTTTGCCCCAAAATAATGAGAATTTCTGCCTTTTTGCCCCAAAATAAGAAAAATTTTTGCTTTTTTTCTCTGAAATAAGTGAAATTTCTGTAATTTTGCCTCAAAAATAAGGTAAATTCCTGCAATTTTGCCCGCAAAAAAAGGAAATTTCTAGAATTTTGCCCCAAAATAAAGGGAATTTCTGCCTTTTGCCCCAAAATTAGGGGAATTTCTTCAATTTTGCTCCAAAATACGGGGAATTTCTGCCTTTTTTCCTGAAAATAATGGGAATGCATACCTTTTTGCAATAAAAAGGGAAATTTTTTCATTGTTGCTCCAAAATAAGGGGAATTTCTGCATTTTTGCCTCTAGATACGTGGAATTTCTGTGTTTTTCCCCGAAAACAAAGGGAATTTCTGTCCTTTTTGCCCCAAAATAAGAGGAATTTCTGAATTATTACCCAGAAATAAGTGAAATTTCTGCAATTTTGCCACAGGATAAGGTAAATTTCTGCCTTTTTGCCCTGAAATATGTGAAATTTCTGCAATTTTACCCCAAAATAAGGTGAATATCTGTTTTTTTGCCCCAAAATAATGGGAATTTCTGCCTTTTTGCCCCAAAATAAGAAACATTTTTGCTTTTTTTTTCTGAAATAAGTAAAATTTCTGCAATTATACCCTAAAATAAGGGAAATTCTGCAATTTTTTCCCATAATAAGGGAAATTTCTGCAATTTTGCCCCAATGTAAAGGAAATTTCTGCAATTTTGCCCCAAAATAAGTAGAATTTCTGACTGTTTGCTCCCGAAAAAAAGGAGATTTTCTGTCGTTTTGCCCCAAAATAATGAGAATTTCTGCCTTTTTGCCCGAAAATTATGAGAATTTCTGCAATTTTGCTTCAAAATACGGGGAATTTCTGCTTTTTATCCCGAAAGTAAGGGGAATGTATATTTTTTGCCACAAAAAAGGGAAATTTCTTCATTTTTGCTCCAAAATAAGGGGAATTTGTGCTTTTTGCCTCTAAATAACTGGAATTTCTGTTTTTTTTTTTCAAAAAACAAAGGGAATTTCTTTCTTTTTTGCCCCAAAATAAGAGGAATTTCTGACTCATTACCCTGAAATAAGTGAAATTTCTTGAATTTTTGCCCCAAAATAAGGAAAATTTCTGCAATTTTGCCCCAAAATAAGAGAAATTTCTGCATTTTTGCCCTGAAATATGTGAAATTTCTGCAATTTTACCTTAATATAAGGTGAATTTCTGCCTTTTTGCCCCAAAATAATGAGAATTTCTGCCTTTTTGCCCAAAAATAAGAAAAATTTTTGCTTTTTTTCTCTGAAATAAGTGAAATTTCTTCAATTTTGCCCTAAAATAAGGGAAATTTCTGCAATTTTTCCCCATAATAAGGAAAATGTCTGCAATTTTACCACAAAATAAAGGGAATTTCTCCCTTTTTGCGCCAAAATAAAGGAAATTTCTGTCTTTTTACCTGAAAATAAGTGAAATTTCTGCATTTTTGCCCCAAATAAGAGAAATTTCTGCAATTTTGCCCAAAAATAAGGTAAATTCCTGCAATTTTGCCCCACAAAAAAGGAAATTTCTAGAATTTTGCCCCAAAATGAGGGGAATTTCTGATTTTTGCCTCAAAATAAAAGGAATTTCTGCCTTTTGCCCCAAAATTAGGGGAATTTCTTCAATTTTGCTCCAAAATACGGGTAATTTCTGCCTTTTTGCCTGAAAATAATGGGAATGCATACCTTTTTGCCATAAAAAGGGAAATTTCTTTATTTTTGCTCCAAAATAAGGGGAATTTCTGCCTTTTTTTCTCTAGATAATGGAATTTCTGTCGTTTTCCCCAAAAACAAAGGGAATTTCTGTCTTTTTTGCCCCAAAATAAGGGGAATTTCTGACTTATTACCCGGAAATAAGTTAAATTTCTTCAATTTTTCCTCAGAATAAGGAAAATTTCTTCCTTTTTGCCCTGAAATATGTGAAATTTCTGTTATTTTACCCCAAAATAAGGTGAATTTCTGTTTTTTTCCCCAAAATAATGGGAATTTCTGCCTTTTTGCCCCCAAAAAACAAAAATTTTTGTTTTTTTTCTCTGAAATAAGTAAAATTTCTGCAATTTTGCCCTAAAATAAGGGAAATTTCTGCAATTTTTTTCCCCTAATAAGGGAAATTTCTGCAATTTTGCTCCAATGTAAAGGAAATTTCTGCAATTTTTCCCCAAAATGAGGAAAATTTCTGACTGTTTGCTCCCGAAAAAAGGAGATTTTCTGTCTTTTTGCCCCAAAATAAAGAGAATTTCTGCCTTTTTTTCCGAAAATTATGAGAATTTCTGCAATTTTGCTTCAAAATACGGGGAATTTCTGCTTTTTATCCCGAAAGTAAGGGGAATATATATTTTTTGCCACAAAAAAAAGAAATTTCTTCATTTTTGCTCCAAAATAAGGGGAATTTCTGCCTTTTTGCCTCTAAATAAGTGGAATTTCTGTCTTTTCCCCAAAAATCAAAGGGAATTTCTTTCTTTTTTGCCCCAAAATACAAGGAATTTCTGACTCATTACCCTGAAATAAGTAAAATTTCTGCAATTTTGACCCAAAATAAGGGAAATTTCTGGAATTTTGCACCAAAATTTGGAATTTCTGAGTTTTGCTCCAAAATAAGCAGAATTTTTGTCTTTTTGCCCCAACATATAGGGAATTTCTGCCTTTTTGCCCCACAATTAGGGGAATTTCTGCAATTTTGCTCCAAATTACGGGGAATTTCTGTCTTTTTGCCCGAAAATAAGGGAAATGCATAACTTGTTGCCATAAAAAAGGGAAATTTCTTAATTTTTGCTCCAAAATAAAGGGAATTTCTGCCTTTTTGCCTCTAAATAAGTGGAATTTCTGTCTTTTTCCGCCAAAACAAAGGGAATTTCTGTCTTTTTTGCCACAAAATAAAGGGAATTTCTGACTTATTACCCTGAAATCAGTGAAATTTCTGCAATTTTGCCCCAAAATAAAGGAAATCTCTGCCTTTTTGCTCTGAAATATGTGAAATTTCTGCAATTTTACACCAAATTAAGGTGAATTTCTGCCTTTTTGTCACAAAATAATGAAAATTTCTGCCTTTTTGCCCCAAAATAAGAAAAATGTTTGCTTTTTTTCTCTGAAATAAGTGAAATTTCTGCAATTTTACCCTAAAATGAGTGAAATTTCTGCAATTTTATCGCATAATAATGGAAATTTCTGCAATTTTGCCCCAAAATAAGGGGAATTTCTCCCTTTTTGCCCCAAAATAAAGGAAATTTCAGCCTTTTTACCTGAAAATATGTGAAATTTCTGCAATTTTGCCCCAAATAAAGAAAATTTCTTCAATTTTGCCCCAAAATAAGGTAAATTCCTGCAATTTTGCCCCAAAATAAAGGAAATTTCTGGAATTTTGCCCCAAAATAATGGGAATTTCTGATTTCTGCCCTAAAATAAAGGGAATTTCTGGCTTTTGCCCCAAAATTAGAGGAATTTCTGCAATTTGGCTCCAAAATAAGGGGAATTTCTGCCTTTTTGCCCGAAAATAATGGGAATGCATACTTTTTGCCATAAAAGGTAAATTTCTTCATTTTTGCTCCAAAATAAGAGAAATTTTTGCCTTTTTGCCTCTAAATATGTGGAATTTCTGCCATTTCCCCCAAAACAAAGGAAATTTCTGTCTTTTTTGCCCCAAAATAAGGGGAATTTCTGACTTATTACCCTGAAATATGTGAAATTTCTGCAATTTTGCCCCAATATAATAGAAATTTCTGTCTTTTTGCCCGCAAATAAGGAGAATTTCAGCCTTTTTACCTCAAAATAAGAAGAATTTCTGCCGTTTTGCCCCAAAATAAGGGAAATTTCTGCCTTTTTTCACTGAAATAAGTGAAATTTCTGCAATTTTGCCCTGAAATAAGTGAAATTTCTGCAATTTTGCCCAAGAATATGGGAAATTTCTGGAATGTTGCCCCAAAATAAGTGGAATTTCTGAGTTTTGCCCCAAAATAAAATGAATTTCAGTCTTTTTGCCCCAACATCTAGGGAATTTCTGCATTTTTGCCACATAATTAGGGGAAATTCTGCAATTTTGCTCCAAAATACGGAAAATTTCTGCCTTTTTGCCCGTAAATAAAAAGAATGCATACCTTTTTGGTTTAAAAGAGGAAATTTCTTCATTTTTGCTCCAAAATAAGGGAAATTTCTGCTTTTTTGCCTCTAAATAAGTGGAATTTCTGTCTTTTTCCTCCAAAACAAAGGGATTTTCAGTCTTTTTTGCCCCAAAATAAGGAAATTTTCCGACTTATAACCTGAAATAAGTGAAATTTCTGCAATTTTGTCCCCAAATAAGGGAAATTTCTGCTTTTTTGCCCCAAAATAAGGGGAATTTCAGCCTTTTCACCTCAAAATAAGGGGAATTTCTGCATTTTTGCCACAAAATATTAGGAATTTCTGCCTTTTTGCCCCAAAATAAGGAAAATTTCTGTCTTTTTTCCCTGAAATAAGTCAAATTTCTGCAATTTTGCCCCAATGTAAAGGAAATTTCTGCAATTTTGCCCCAAAGTAAGGAGAATTTCTCACTGTTTGCTCCCGAAAAAAAAGATTTTCTGTCTTTTTGCCCCAAAATAAGGAGAATTTCGGCCTTTTAGCCCGAAAATTATGAGAATTTCTGCAATTTTGCTTCAAAATACGGGGAATTTCTGCTTTTTATCCCGAGTGTAAGGGTAATGTATATTTTTTTGCCACAAAAAGGGAAATTTCTTTATTTTTGCTCTAAAATAAGGGGAATTTCTGCTTTTTACCCCTAATAAGTGGAATTTCTGTATTTTTCCCAAAAAACGAAGGGAATTTCTCTATTTTTTGCCCCAAAATAAGAGGAATTTCTGACTCATTACCCTGAAATAAGTGAAATTTCTGCAATTTTGCCCAAAAATAAGGGAAATTTCTGACTTTTTGCTCGCAAATAAGGGGAATTTTAGCATTTTACCTCAAATTGAGGGGAATTTTTTAATTTTGGCATAAAATATTAGGAATTTCTGCCTTTTTGCCCCAAAATAAGAAAAATATCTGCCTTTTTCCCCTGAAATAAGTGAAATTTCTGCAATTTTGCCCCAAAATAAGTGCAATTTCTGCAATTTTGCCCCAAAATAAGGGTAATTTCTGGAATTTTGCACCAAAATTTGGAATTTCTGAGTTTTGCCCCAAAATAAGGAGAATTTTTGTCTTTTTGCCCCAACATATAGGGAATTTCTGCCTTTTTGCCCCACAATTTGGGGAATTTCTGCAATTTTGCTCAAAAATACGGGGAATTTCTGTCATTTTGCCCGAAAATAAGGGGAATGCATAACTTGTTGCCATAAAAAAGGGAAATTTCTTCATTTTTTCTCCAAAATAAGGGTAATTTCTGCCTTTTTGCCTCTAAATAAGTGGAATTTCTGTCTTTTTACTCCAAAACAATGGGAATTTCTGTCTTTTTGCCCAAAAATAAGAAGAATTTCTGACTTATTACCCTGAAATAAGTGAAAATTCTGCAATTTTGCCCCAAAATAAGGGAAATTTCTGCTTTTTTGCCCTGAAATATGTGAAATTTCTGAAATTTTACCCCAAAATAAGGTGAATTTCTGCCTTTTTGCCCCAAAATAATGGGAATTTCTGCCTTTTTGCCCCAACATAAAAAAAATTTTTGCTTTTTTTCTCTGAAATAAGTGAAATTTTTGCAATTTTGCCCTAAAATAAGTGAAATTTCTGCAATTTTATTGCATAATAAGGGAAATTTCTGCAATTTTGCCCCAAAATAAGGGGAATTTCTCCCTTTTTGCCCCAAAATAATGGAAATTTCAGCCTTTTTACCAGAAAATAAGTGAAATTTCTGCAATTTTGCCCCAAATAAAGGAAATTTCTGCAATTTTGCCCCAAAATAAGGTAAATTCCTGCAATTTTGCCCAAAAATAAAGGAAATTTTTTGAATTTTGCCCCAAAATAAGGGGAATTTCTGATTTTTGCCCCAAAATAAAGGGAATTTCTGGCTTTTGCCACAAAATTAAGGGAATTATTGCAATTTTGCTCCAATATACGGGGAATTTCTGCCTTTTTGCCTGAAAATAATGGGAATGCATACCTTTTTGCCATAAAAAGGTAAATTTCTTCATTTTTGCTCCAAAATAAGGGAAATTTCTGCCTTTTTGCCTCTAAATAAGTGGAATTTCTGTCATTTCCCCCAAAACAAAGGGAATTTCTGTCATTTTTGCCCCAAAATAAGGGGAATTTCTGACTTATTACCCTGAAATAAGTGAAATTTCTGCAATTTTGCCCAAAAATAAGGGAAATTTCTTCTTTTGGGCCCCCAAATAAGGGGAATTTTAGCATTTTTACCTCAAAATAAGGGGAATTTTTGAATTTTGGCACAAAATATTAGGAATTTCTGCCTTTTTGCCCCAAAATAAAAAAAATTCTGCCTTTTTACACTGAAATAAGTTAAATTTCTGCAATTTTGCCCCCAAATAAGTGAAATTTCTGCAATTTTGCCCCAAAATAAAAGAAATTTCTGGAATTTGCACCAAAATTTGAATTTCTGAGTTTTGTCCAAAAATAAGGAGAATTTTTATTTTTTGCCCCAACATATAGGGAATTTCTGCCTTTTTGCCCCACAATTAGGGGAATTTCTACAATTTTGCTCCAAAATACGGGGAATTTATGCCCTTTTGCCCGAAAATAAGGGGAATGCATAACTTGTTGCCATAAAAAAGGCAAATTTCTTCATTTTTGCTCCAAAATAAGGGGAATTTCTGCCTTTTTGCCTCTAAATATGTGGAATTTCTATCATTTCCCCCAAAACAAAGGGAATTTCTGTCTTTTTTGACCCAAAATAAGGGGAATTTCTGACTTATTACCCTGAAATAAGTGAAATTTCTGCAAATTTGCCCCAAAATAAGGGAAATTTCTGCCTTTTTGCCCTGAAATATGTGAAATTTCTGCAATTTTACCCCAAAATAAGGTGAATTTCTGCCTTTTTGCCCCAAAATAATGGGAATTTCTGCCTTTTTACCCCAAAATAAGAAAAATTTTTGCTTTTTTCTCTGAAATAAGTGAAATTTCTGCAATTTTGCCCTAAAATAAGGGAAATTTCTGCAATTTTTTCCCTTAATAAGGGAAATTTCTGCAATTTTGCTCCAATGTAAAGGAAATTTCTGCAATTTTGCCCCAAAATGAGGAAAATTTCTGACAGTTTGCTCCCGAAAAAAGAAGATTTTCTGTCTTTTTGCCCCAAAATAAAGAGAATTTCTGCCTTATTTTCCGAAAATTATGAGAATTTCTGCAATTTTGCTTCAAAATACGGGGAATTTCTGCTTTTTATCCCGAAAGTAAGGGGAATATATATTTTTTGCCACAAAAAAAAGAAATTTCTTCATTTTTGCTCCAAAATAAGGGGAATTTCTGCCTTTTTGCCTCTAAATAAGTGGAATTTCTGTCTTTTTCCCAAAAATCAAAGGGAATTTCTTTCTTTTTTGCCCGAAAATAAAAGGAATTTCTGACTCATTACTCTGAAATAAGTAAAATTTCTGCAATTTTGCCCCAAAATAAGGGAAATTTCTGGAATTTTGCACCAAAATTTGGAATTTCTGAGTTTTGCTCCAAAATAAGAAGAATTTTTGTCTTTTTGCCCCAACATATAGGGAATTTCTGCCTTTTTGCCCCACAATTAGGGGAATTTCTGCAATTTTGCTCCAAATTACGGGGAATTTCTGTCTTTTTGCCCGAAAATAAGGGGAATGCATAACTTTTTGCCATAAAAAAGGGAAATTTCTTAATTTTTGCTCCAAAATAAGGGGAATTTCTGCCTTTTTGCCTCTAAATAAGTGGAATTTCTGTCTTTTTTCCCCAAAACAAAGGGAATTTCTGTCTTTTTTGCCCCAAAATAAAGGGAATTTCTGACTTATTACCCTGAAATCAGTGAAATTTCTGCAATTTTGCCCCAAAATAAAGGAAATCTCTGCCTTTTTGCCCTGAAATATGTGAAATTTCTGCAATTTTACACCAAATTAAGGTGAATTTCTGCCTTTTTGTTTCAAAATAATGGGAATTTCTGCCTTTTTGCCCCAAAATAAGAAAAATTTTTGCTTTTTTTCTCTGAAATAAGTGAAATTTCTGCAATTTTACCCTAAAATAAGTGAAATTTCTGCAATTTTATCGCATAATAAGGGAAATTTCTGCAATTTTGCCCCAAAATAAGGGGAATTTCTCCCTTTTTACCCCAAAATAAAGGAAATTTCAGCCTTTTTACCTGAAAATATGTGAAATTTCTGCAATTTTGCCCCAAATAAAGAAAATTTCTGCAATTTTGCCCCAAAATAAAGTAAATTCCTGCAATTTTGCCCCAAAATAAAGGAAATTTCTGGAATTTTGCCCCAAAATAGTGGGAATTTCTGATTTTTGCCCTAAAATAAAGGGAATTTCTGGCTTTTGCCCCAAAATTAGAGGAATTTCTGCAATTTGGCTCCAAAATAAGGGGAATTTCTGCCTTTTTGCCCGAAAATAATGGGAATGCATACCTTTTTGCCATAAAAAGGTAAATTTCTTCATTTTTGCTCCAAAATAAGAGAAATTTTTGCCTTTTTGCCTCTAAACATGTGGAATTTCTGCCATTTCCCCCAAAACAAAGGAAATTTCTGTCTTTTTTGCCCCAAAATAAGGGGAATTTCTGACTTATTACCCTGAAATATGTGAAATTTTTGCAATTTTGCCCCAATATAAGGGAAATTTCTGCCTTTTTGCCCCCAAATAAGGGGAATTTCAGCCTTTTTACCTCAAAATAAGGAGAATTTCTGCCGTTTTGCCCCAAAATAAGGGAAATTTCTGCCTTTTTTCACTGAAATAAGTGAATTTTCTGCAATTTTGCCCTAAAATAAGTGAAATTTCTGCAATTTTGCCCAAAAATAAGGGAAATTTCTGGAATTTTGCCCCAAAATAAGTGGAATTTCTGAGTTTTGCCCAAAATAAAGAGAATTTCAGTCTTTTTGCCCCAACATCTAGGGAATTTCTGCATTTTTGCCACATAATTAGGGGAAATTCTGCAATTTTGCTCCAAAATACGGAAAATTTCTGCCTTTTTGCCCGTAAATAAAAAGAATGCATACCTTTTTGGTTTAAAAGAGGAAATTTCTTCATTTTTGCTCCAAAATAAGGGAAATTTCTGCTTTTTTGCCTCTAAATAAGTGGAATTTCTGTCTTTTTCCTCCAAAACAAAGGGATTTTCGGTCTTTTTTGCCCCAAAATAAGGAAATTTTCCGACTTATAACCTGAAATAAGTGAAATTTCTGCAATTTTGTCCCAAAATAAGGGAAATTTCTGCTTTTTTGCCCCAAAATAAGGGGAATTTCAGGCTTTTCACCTCAAAATAAGGGGAATTTCTGCATTTTTGCCACAAAATATTAGGAATTTCTGCCTTTTTGCCCCAAAATAAGGAAAATTTCTGTCTTTTTTCCCTGAAATAAGTCAAATTTCTGCAATTTTGCCCCAATGTAAAGGAAATTTCTGCAATTTTGCCCCAAATTAAGGAGAATTTCTCACTGTTTGCTCCCAATAAAAAAGATTTTCTGTCTTTTTGCCCCAAATTAAGGAGAATTTCAGCCTTTTTGCCCGAAAATTATGAGAATTTCTGCAATTTTGCTTCAAAATACGGGGAATTTCTGCTTTTTATCCCGAGTGTAAGGGTAATGTATATTTTTTTGCCACAAAAAGGGAAATTTCTTCAATTTTGCTCCAAAATAAGGGGAATTTCTGCCTTTTTACCCCTAAAAAGTGGAATTTCTGTCTTTTTCCCAAAAAACGAAGGGAATTTCTCTATTTTTTGCCCCAAAATAAAAGGAATTTCTGACTCATTATCCTGAAATAAGTGAAATTTCTGCAATTTTGCCCCAAAATAAGGGGAATTTCTCCCTTTTTTCCACAAAATAATGAAAATTTCAGCCTTTTTACCAGAATATAAGTAAAATTTCTGCAATTTTGCCCCAAATAAAGGAAATTTCTGAAATTTTCCCCCAAATAAGTTAAATTCCTGCAATTTTGCCCAAAGATAAAGGAAATTTTTTGAATTTTGCCCCAAAATAAGGGGAATTTCTGATTTTTGCCCCAAAATAAAGAGAATTTCTGGCTTTTGCCACAAAATTAAGGGAATTATTGCAATTTTGCTCCAATATACGGGGAATTTCTGCCTTTTTGCCTGAAAATAATGGGAATGCATACCTTTTTGCCATAAAAAGGTAAATTTCTTCATTTTTGCTCCAAAATAAGGGAAATTTCTGCCTTTTTGCCTCTAAATAAGTGGAATTTCTGTCATTTCCCCCAAAACAAAGGGAATTTCTGTCATTTTTGCACCAAAATAAGGGGAATTTCTGACTTATTACCCTGAAATAAGTGAAATTTCTGCAATTTTGCCGAAAAATAAGGGAAATTTCTTTATTTTTGCCCCCAAATAAGGGGAATTTTAGCATTTTTACCTCAAAATAAGGGGAATTTTTGAATTTTGGCACAAAATATTAGGAATTTCTGCCTTTTTGCCCCAAAATAAAAAAAATTTCTGCCTTTTTACCCTGAAATAAGTTAAATTTCTGCAATTTTGCCCCAAAATAAGTGAAATTTCTGCAATTTTGCCCCAAAATAAAAGAAATTTCTGGAATATGCACCAAAATTTGAATTTCTGAGTTTTGTCCCAAAATAAGGAGAATTTTTATCTTTTTGCCCCAACATATAGGGAATTTCTGCCTTTTTGCCCCACAATTAGGGGAATTTCTTCAATTTTGCTCCAAAATACGGGGAATTTATGCCCTTTTGCCCGAAAATAAGTGGAATGCATAACTTGTTGCCATAAAAAAGGGAAATTTCTTCATTTTTGCTCCAAAATAAGGGGAATTTCTGCCTTTTTGCCTCTAAATAAGTGGAATTTCTGTCATTTCCCCAAAAACAAAGGGAATTTCTGTCTTTTTTGACCCAAAATAAGGGGAATTTCTGACTTATTACCCTGAAATAAGTGAAATTTCTGCAATTTTGCCCCAAAATAAGGGAAATTTCTGCCTTTTTGCCCTGAAATATATGAAATTTCTGCAATTTTACACCAAATTAAGGTGAATTTCTGCCTTTTTGTCACAAAATAATGGGAATTTCTGCCTTTTTGCCCCAAAATAAGAAAAATTTTTGCTTTTTTTCTCTGAAATAAGTGAAATTTCTGCAATTTTACCCTAAAATAAGTGAAATTTCTGCAATTTTATCGCATAATAAGGGAAATTTCTGCAATTTTGCCCCAAAATAAGGGGAATTTCTCTCTTTTTGCCCCAAAATAAAGGAAATTTCAGCCTTTTTACCTGAAAATATGTGAAATTTCTGCAATTTTGCCCCAAATAAAGAAAATTTCTGCAATTTTGCCCCAAAATAAAGTAAATTCCTGCAATTTTGCCCCAAAATAAAGGAAATTTCTGGAATTTTGCCCCAAAATAATGGGAATTTCTGATTTTTGCCCTAAAATAAAGGGAATTTCTGGCTTTTGCCCCAAAATTAGAGGAATTTCTGCAATTTGGCTCCAAAATAAGGGGAATTTCTGCCTTTTTGCCCGAAAATAATGGGAATGCATACCTTTTTGCCATAAAAAGGTAAATTTCTTCATTTTTGCTCCAAAATAAGAGAAATTTTTGCCTTTTTGCCTCTAAACATGTGGAATTTCTGCCATTTCCCCCAAAACAAAGGAAATTTCTGTCTTTTTTGCCCCAAAATAAGGGGAATTTCTGACTTATTACCCTGAAATATGTGAAATTTCTGCAATTTTGCCCCAATATAAGGGAAATTTCTGCCTTTTTGCCCCCAAATAAGGGGAATTTCAGCCTTTTTACCTCAAAATAAGGAGAATTTCTGCCGTTTTGCCCCAAAATAAGGGAAATTTCTGTCTTTTTTCACTGAAATAAGTGAAATTTCTGCAATTTTGCCCTAAAATAAGTGTAATTTCTGCAATTTTGCCCAAGAATAAGGGAAATTTCTGGAATTTTGCCCCAAAATATTGGAAATTTCTTTATTTTTGCCCATAAATAAAAAGAATAGATAACTTTTTGCCTTAAAAAAAGGAAATTTCTTCATTTTTGCTCCAAAATAAGGAGAATTTCTGCTTTTTTGCCTCTAAATAAGTGGAATTTCTGTCTTTTTCCACCAAAACAAAGGGATTTTCTGTCTTTTTTGCCCCAAAATAAGGAAATTTTCTGACTTATTACCCTGAAATAAGTGAAATTTCTGCAATTTTACCTTAAAATAAGGGAAATTTCTGCCTTTTTGCCCCCAAATAAGGGGAATTCAGCCTTTTTACCTCAAAATAAGAGGAATTTCTGCATTTTTGCCACAAAATATTAGGAATTTCTGTTTTTTTTTTACCACAAAATAAAAAAAATTTCTGCCTTTTTTCCCTGAAATAAGTCAAATTTCTGCAATTTTGCCCCTAAATAAGAGAAATTTCTGCAATTTTGCCCCAAAATAAGGGAAATTTCTGGAATTTTGCCCCAAAAGAAGTGGAATTTCTGAGTTTTGCCCCAAAATAAGGAGAATTTCTGTCTTTTGCCAAAACATATAGTGAATTTCTGCCTTTTAGCCCCACAATTAGGGGAATTTCTTCAATTTTGCTCCAAAATACGGGGAATTTCTGCCTTTTTTCCCAAAAATAAAGGAAATGCATAACTTTTTGCCATAAAAAAGGAAAATTTCTTCATTTTTTTTTAAAATAAGGGGAATTTCTGCCTTTTTGCCTCTAAATAAGTAGAATTTCTGTCTTTTTCCCCCAAAACAACGGAAATTTCTGTCTTTTTTGCCCCAAAATAAGGGGAATTTCTGACTTATTACTCTGAAATAAGTGATATTTCTGCAATTTTGCCCCAAAACAATGGAAATTTCTGCCTTTTTGCCCTGAAATATGTGAAATTTCTTCAATTTTACCCCAAAATAAGGTGAATTTCTGCCTTTTTGCACTAAAATAATGGGAATTTCTGTCTTTTTGCTTCAAAATAAGAAACATTTTTGCCCTATTTCTCCGAAATAATTGAAATTTCTGCAATTTTGCCCTAATATAAGGTAAATTTCTGCAATTTTTTCCCATAACAAGGGAAATTTCTGCAATTTTCCCCCAAAATAAGGGGATTTTCTCCCTTTTTGCCCCAAAATAAAGAAAATTTCAGCCTTTTTACCTGAAAATATCTGAATTTTCTGCAATTTTGCCCCAAATAAGGGAAATTTGTTCAATTTTGCACCAAAATAAGGAAAATTCCTGCAATTTTGCCCCAAAAGAAAGTAAATTTCTTGAATTTTGCCCCAAAATAAGGGGAATTTCTGATTTTTTGCCCCAAAATAAAGGGAATTTATGCCTTTTGCCCCAAAAATTGGGAATTTCTGCAATTTTGCCCAAGAATAAGGGAAATTTCTGGAATTTTGCCCCAAAATAAGTGGAATTTCTGAGTTTTGCCCCAAAATAAGGAGAATTTCTGTCTTTTTGCCGCAACATATAGGGAATTTCTGCATTTTTTGCCCCACAATTAGGGGATTTCTGCAATTTTGCTCCAAAATATGGGAAATTTCTGCCGTTTTGCCCGTAAATAAAAAGAATGCATACCTTTTTGCCTTAAAAAAGGGAAATTTCTTCATTTTTGCTCTAAAATAAGGGGAATTTCTGCTTTTTTGCCTCTAAATAAGTGGAATTTCTGTCTTTTCCCACCAAAACAAAGGGATTTTCTGTCTTTTTTGCCCCAAAATAAGGAAATTTTCTGACTTATTACCCTGAAATAAGTGAAATTTCTGCAATTTTGTCACAAAATAAGGGAAATTTCTGCCTTTTTGCCCTCAAATAAGGGGAATTTCAGCCTTTTCACCTCAAAATAAGGGAAATTTCTGCATTTTTGCAACAAAATATTACGAATTTCTGCCTTTTTGCCCCAAAATAAGGAATATTTCTGTCTTTTTTTCCTGAAATATGTAAAATTTCTGCAATTTTGCCCCTAAATAAGAGAAATTTCTGCAATTTTGCACCGAAATAAAGGAAATTTCTGGAATTTTGCCCCAAAATAAGTGGAATTTCTGAGTTTTGCCCCAAAATAAGGAAAATTTCTGTGTTTTTGCCACAACATATAGGGAATTTCTGCATTTTTGCCCCACAATTAGGGGAATTTCTGCAATTTTGCTCCAAAATACGGGGAATTTCAGCAATTTTGCCAAAGAATAAGGGAAATTTCTGGAATTTTGCCCCAAAATAATTGGAATTTCTGAGTTTTGCCCCAAAATAAGGAGAATTTCTGTCTTTTTGCCGCAACATATAGGGAATTTCTGCATTTTTGCCCCACAATTAGGGGAATTTCTGCAATTTTGCTCCAAAATATGGGAAATTTCTGCCGTTTTGCCCGTAAATAAAAAGAATGCATACCTTTTTGCCTTAAAAAAGGGAAATTTCTTCATTTTTGCTCCAAAATAAGGGGAATTTCTGCTTTTTTGCCTCTAAATAAGTTGAATTTCTGTCTTTTTCCTCCAAAACAGAGGGATTTTCTGTCTTTTTTGCCACAAAATGAGGAAATTTTCTGACTTATTACCCTGAAATAAGTGAAATTTCTGCAATTTTGTCCCCAAATAAGGGAAATGTCTGCCTTTTTGCCCCATAATAAGGGGAATTTCAGCCTTTTCACCTCAAAATAAGGGGAATTTTTGCCTTTTTTCACTGAAATAAGTGAAATTTCTGCAATTTTGCCCTAAAATAAGTAAAATTTCTGCAATTTTGCCCAAGAATAAGGGAAATTTCTGGAATTTTGCCCCAAAATACGGGAAATTTCTTTATTTTTGCCCATAAATAAAAAGAATGGATAACTTTTTGCCTTAAAAAAAGGAAATTTCTTCATTTTTGCTCCAAAATAAGGAGAATTTCTGCTTTTTTGCCTCTAAATAAGTGGAATTTCTGTCTTTTTCCACCAAAACGAAGGGATTTTCTGTCTTTTTTGCCCCAAAATAAGGAAATTTTCTGACTTATTACCCTGAAATAAGTGAAATTTCTGCAATTTTGCCCCCAAATAAGGGAAATTTCTGCCTTTTTGCCCTGAAATATGTGAAATTTCTGCAATTTTACCCCAAAATACGGTGAATTTCCTCCTTTTTCCCCCAAAATAATGGGAATTTCTTCCTTTTTGCCCCAAAATAAGAAAAATTTTTGCTTTTTTTCTCTGAACTAAGTGAAATTTCTGCAATTTTGCCCTAAAATAAGAGAAATTTCTGCAATTATTTTCTATAATAAGGGAAATGTCTGCATTTTTGCCCCAAAATAATGAGAATTTCTCTTTTTTGCCCCAAAATAAAGGAAATTTCAGCCTTTTCACCTGAAAATAAGTGAAATTTCTGCAATTTTGCCCCAAAAAAAGGAAATTTCTGCCTTTTTGCCCCAAAATAATGGGAATTTCTGCCTTTTTGCCCCAAAATAAGAAAAATTTTTGCTTTTTTTCTCTGAAATAAGTGAAATTACTGCAATTTTGCCCCAAAATAAGGGACATTTCTGCCTTTTTGCCCTAAAATATGTGAAATTTCTGCAATTTTACCCCAAAATACGGTGAATTTCCTCCTTTTTCCTCCAAAATAATGAGAATTTCTGCCTTTTTGCTCCAAAATAAGAAAAAATTTTGCTTTTTTTCTCTGAAATAAGTGAAATTTCTGCAATTTTGCCCTAAAATAATGGAAATTTCTGCAATTATTTTCTATAATAAGGGAAATGTCTGCAATTTTGCCCCAAAATAAAGAGAATTTCTCTTTTTTGCCCCAAAATAAAGGAAATTTCAGCCTTTTCACCTGAAAATAAGTGAAATTTCTGCAATTTTGCCCCAAAAAAAGGAAATTTCTGCAATTTTGCCCCAAAATAAGGTAAATTCCTGCAATTTTGCCCCAAAATAGAGGAAATTTCTGGAATTACGCCAAAATAAGAGGAATTTCTGATTTTTGCCCCAAAATAAAAAGAATTTCTGGCTTTTGCCCCAAAATTAGGAAAATTTCTGCAATTTTGCTCCAAAATACAGAGAATTTCTGCCTTTTTGCCCGAAAATAATGGGAATGCATACCTTTTTGCCATAAAAAGGTAAATTTCTTCATTTTTGCTCCAAAATAAGAGAAATTTTTGCCTTTTTGCCTCTAAATATGTGGAATTTCTGCCATTTCCCCCAAAACAAAGGAAATTTCTGTCTTTTTTGCCCCAAAATAAGGGGAATTTCTGACTTATTACCCTGAAATATGTGAAATTTCTGCAATTTTGCCCCAATATAAGGGAAATTTCTGTCTTTTTGCCCTCAAATAAGGGGAATTTCAGCCTTTTTACCTCAAAATAAGGAGAATTTCTGCCGTTTTGCCCCAAAATAAGGGAAATTTCTGCCTTTTTTCACTGAAATAAGTGAAATTTCTGCAATTTTGCCCTAAAATAAGTGAAATTTCTGCAATTTTGCCCAATAATAAGGGAAATTTCTGGAATTTTGCCCCAAAATACGGGAAATTTCTTTTTTTTTGCCCATAAATAAAAAGAATAGATAACTTTTTGCCTTAAAAAAATTTCTTCATTTTTGCTCCAAAATAAGAAGAATTTCTGCTTTTTTGCCTCTAAATAAGTGGAATTTCTGTCTTTTTCCACCAAAACAAAGGGATTTTCTGTCTTTTTTGCCCCAAAATAAGGAAATTTTCTGACTTATTACCCTGAAATAAGTGAAATTTCTGCAATTTTACCCCAAAATAAGGGAAATTTCTGCCTTTTTGCCCCCAAATAAGGGGAATTCAGCGTTTTTACCTCAAAATAAGAGGAATTTCTGCATTTTTGCCACAAAATATTAGGAATTTCTGTTTTTTTACCACAAAATAAAAAAAAATTTCTGACTTTTTTCCCTGAAATAAGTCAAATTTCTGCAATTTTGCCCCTAAATAAGAGAAATTTCTGCAATCTTGCCCCAAAATAAGGGAAATTTCTGGAATTTTGCCCCAAAAGAAGTGGAATTTCTGAGTTTTGCCCCAAAATAAGGAGAATTTCTGTCTTTTGCCAAAACATATAGTGAATTTCTGCCTTTTTGCCCCACAATTAGGGGAATTTCTTCAATTTTGCTCCAAAATACGGGGAATTTCTGCCTTTTTTCTCAAAAATAAGGGAAATGCATAACTTTTTGCCATAAAAAAGGAAAATTTCTTCATTTCTTCTTTAAAATAAGGGGAATTTCTGCCTTTTTGCCTCTAAATAAGTAGAATTTCTGTCTTTTCCCCCCAAAACAACGGGAATTTCTGTCTTTTTTGCCCCAAAATAAGGGGAATTTCTGACTTATTACTCTGAAATAAGTGAAATTTCTGCAATTTTGCCCCAAAACAATGGAAATTTCTGCCTTTTTGCCCTGAAATATGTGAAATTTCTGCAATTTTACCCCAAAATAAGGTGAATTTCTGCCTTTTTGCACTAAAATAATGGGAATTTCTGTCTTTTTGCTTCAAAATAAGAAACATTTTTGCTTTATTTCTCCGAAATAATTGAAATTTCTGCAATTTTGCCCTAATATAAGGTAAATTTCTGCAATTTTTTCCTATAACAAGGGAAATTTCTGCAATTTTGCCCCAAAATAAGGGGATTTTCTCCCTTTTTGCCCCAAAATAAAGAAAATTTCAGACTTTTTACCTGAAAATATCTGAATTTTCTGCAATTTTGCCCCAAATAAGGGAAATTTGTGCAATTTTGCACCAAAATAAGGAAAATTCCTGAAATTTTGCCCCAAAAGAAAGTAAATTTCTTGAATTTTGCCCCAAAATAAGGGGAATTTCTGATTTTTGCCCCAAAATAAAGGGAATTTATGCCTTTTGCCCCAAAATTTGGGAATTTCTGCAATTTTGCTCCAAAATACGGGGAATTTCTGTTTTTTGCCCGAAAATAATGGGAATGCATACCTTTTTGCCATAAAAAGGAAAATTTCTTCATTTTTGCTCCAAAATAAGGGGAATTTCTGCAATTTGCCTCTAAATAAGTGGAATTTCTGTTTTTTTCCCCCAAAACAAAGGGAATTTCTGTCTTTTTTTCCCCAAAATAAGGGGAATTTCTGACTTATTACCATGAAATAAGTGAAATTTCTGCAATTTTGCCTCAAAATAAGGGAAATTTCTGCCTTTTTACCTTGAAATATGTGAAATTTCTGCAATTTTACCCCAAAATAAGTCGAATTTCTGCCTTTTTGCCCCAAAATAAGAAAAATTTTTGCTTTTTTTCTCTGAAATAAGTGAAATTTTGCAATTTTGCCCTAAAATAAGGAAAATTTCTGCAATTTTTCCCCACAATAAGGGAAATTTCTGCAATTTTGCCTCAAAATTAGAGGAATTTCTCCCTTTTTGCCCCAAAATAAAGGAAATTTCAGTCTTTTTTCCTGAAAATAAGTGAAATTTCTGCAATTTTGCCCCAAAATAAGGTAAATTTCTTTAATTTTGCCCCAAAATAAAGGAAATTTCTTGAATTTTGCCCCAAAATGAAGGGATTTTCTGATTTTTGCCCCAAAATAAAAGGAATTTCTGCCTTTTGCCTTAAAATTAGGGAAATTTCTGCAATTTTGCTCCAAAATACGGGGAATTTCTGCCTTTTTTTCCGAAATTAATGGGAATGCATACCTTTTTGCCATAAAAATAAAATTTCTTCATTTTTGCTCCAAAATAAGGGGAATTTCTGCCTTTTTGCCTCTAAATGAGTGGAATTTCTGTCTTTTTCCTTCAAAACAAAGGGAATTTCTGTCTTTTTTGCCCCAAAATAAGATTAATTTCTGACTTATTACCCTGAAATAAGTGAAATTTCTGCAATTTTTCCCCAAAATAAGGGAAATTTCTGCAATTTTGCCCCAAGGCAAGGCAAATTTCTGCAATTTTCCCCCAAAATAAGGGAAATTTCTGCATTGTTGCCCTGAAATATGTGAAATTTCTGAAATTTTACCCCAAAATACGGTGAATTTCTGCCTTTTTCCCCCAAAAGAAAGGGAATTTCTCCCTTTTTGCACCAAAATAAAGGAAATTTCAGTCTTTTTACCTTAAAATAACTGAAATTTCTGCAATTTTGCCCCAAATAAGGAAAATTTCTAAAATTTTGCCCCAAAATAAGGTAAATTCCTGTAATTTTGCCCCCAAAAAAAGGAAATTTCTAGAATTTTGCCATAAAACACGGGGAATTTCTGATTTTTGCCCCAAAATAAAAGGAATTTCTGCCTTTTGCCCCAAAAATAGGGGAATTTCTGCAATTTTGCTCCAAAATACGGGGAATTTCTGCCTTTTTGCCTGAAAATAATGGGAATGCATACCTTTTTGCCATAAAAAGAGAAATTACTTCATTTTTGCTTCAAAATAAGAGGAATTTCTGCCTTTTTGCATCTAAATAAGTGGAATTTCTGTCTTTTCCCCCCAAAACAAAAGGAATTTCTGTTTTTTTGCCCCAAAATAAGGGGAATTTATGACTTATTACCCTGAAATAAGTGAAATTTTTGCAATTTTGCCCTAAAATAAAGGAAATTTCTGCAATTTTGCCCCAATGTAAAGGAAATTTCTGCAATTTTGCCCAAAAATAAGGAGAATTTCTGACAGTTTGCCCCCGAAATAAGAAGATTTTCTGTCTTTTAGCCCCAAAATAAGGAGAATTTCTGTCTTTTTCCCCAAAAATTATGAGAATTTCTGCAATTTTGCTTCAAAATACGGGGAATTTCTGCTTTTATCCCAATAGTAAGGGGAATGCATACCTTTTTGCCATAAAAAGGGAAATTTCTTCATTTTTGCTTCAAAATAAGGGGAATTTCTGCCTTTTTGCCTCTAAATAAGTGGAATTTCTGTCTTTTTCCCCAAAAACAAAGAGAATTTCTGTATTTTTTGCCCCAAAATAAGGGAAATTTCTGTCTTTTTTCACTGAAATAAGTGAAATTTCTGCAATTTTGCCCTAAAATAAGTGTAATTTCTGCAATTTTGCCCAAGAATAAGGGAAATTTCTGGAATTTTGCCCCAAAATACGGGAAATTTCTTTATTTTTGCCCATAAATAAAAAGAATAGATAACTTTTTGCCTTAAAAAAAGGAAATTTCTTCATTTTTGCTCCAAAATAAGGAGAATTTCTGCTTTTTTGCCTCTAAATAAGTGGAATTTCTGTCTTTTTCCACCAAAACAAAGGGATTTTCTGTCTTTTTTGCCCCAAAATAAGGAAATTTTCTGACTTATTACCCTGAAATAAGTGAAATTTCTGCAATTTTACCCCAAAATAAGGGAAATTTCTGCCTTTTTGCCCCCAAATAAGGGGAATTCAGCCTTTTTACCTCAAAATAAGAGGAATTTCTGCATTTTTGCCACAAAATATTAGGAATTTCTGTTTTTTTTTTACCACAAAATAAAAAAAATTTCTGCCTTTTTTCCCTGAAATAAGTCAAATTTCTGCAATTTTGCCCCTAAATAAGAGAAATTTCTGCAATTTTGCCCCAAAATAAGGGAAATTTCTGGAATTTTGCCCCAAAAGAAGTGGAATTTCTGAGTTTTGCCCCAAAATAAGGAGAATTTCTGTCTTTTGCCAAAACATATAGTGAATTTCTGCCTTTTATCCCCACAATTAGGGGAATTTCTTCAATTTTGCTCCAAAATACGGGGAATTTCTGCCTTTTTTCCCAAAAATAAAGGAAATGCATAACTTTTTGCCATAAAAAAGGAAAATTTCTTCATTTTTTTTTTAAATAAGGGGAATTTCTGCCTTTTTGCCTCTAAATAAGTAGAATTTCTGTCTTTTTCCCCCAAAACAACGGAAATTTCTGTCTTTTTTGCCCCAAAATAAGGGGAATTTCTGACTTATTACTCTGAAATAAGTGATATTTCTGCAATTTTGCCCCAAAACAATGGAAATTTCTGCCTTTTTGCCCTGAAATATGTGAAATTTTTTCAATTTTACCCCAAAATAAGGTGAATTTCTGCCTTTTTGCACTAAAATAATGGGAATTTCTGTCTTTTTGCTTCAAAATAAGAAACATTTTTGCTTTATTTCTCCGAAATAATTGAATTTTCTGCAATTTTGCCCTAATATAAGGTAAATTTCTGCAATTTTTTCCCATAACAAGGGAAATTTCTGCAATTTTCCCCCAAAATAAGGGGATTTTCTCCCTTTTTGCCCCAAAATAAAGAAAATTTCAGCCTTTTTACCTGAAAATATCTGAATTTTCTGCAATTTTGCCCCAAATAAGGGAAATTTGTTCAATTTTGCACCAAAATAAGGAAAATTCCTGCAATTTTGCCCCAAAAGAAAGTAAATTTCTTGAATTTTGCCCCAAAATAAGGGGAATTTCTGATTTTTTGCCCCAAAATAAAGGGAATTTATGCCTTTTGCCCCAAAAATTGGGAATTTCTGCAATTTTGCCCAAGAATAAGGGAAATTTCTGGAATTTTGCCCCAAAATAAGTGGAATTTCTGAGTTTTGCCCCAAAATAAGGAGAATTTCTGTCTTTTTGCCGCAACATATAGGGAATTTCTGCATTTTTTGCCCCACAATTAGGGGATTTCTGCAATTTTGCTCCAAAATATGGGAAATTTCTGCCGTTTTGCCCGTAAATAAAAAGAATGCATAACTTTTTGCCTTAAAAAAGGGAAATTTCTTCATTTTTGCTCTAAAATAAGGGGAATTTCTGCTTTTTTGCCTCTAAATAAGTGGAATTTCTGTCTTTTCCCACCAAAACAAAGGGATTTTCTGTCTTTTTTGCCCCAAAATAAGGAAATTTTCTGACTTATTACCCTGAAATAAGTGAAATTTCTGCAATTTTGTCACAAAATAAGGGAAATTTCTGCCTTTTTGCCCTCAAATAAGGGGAATTTCAGCCTTTTCACCTCAAAATAAGGGAAATTTCTGCATTTTTGCAACAAAATATTACGAATTTCTGCCTTTTTGCCCCAAAATAAGGAATATTTCTGTCTTTTTTTCCTGAAATATGTAAAATTTCTGCAATTTTGCCCCTAAATAAGAGAAATTTCTGCAATTTTGCACCGAAATAAAGGAAATTTCTGGAATTTTGCCCCAAAATAAGTGGAATTTCTGAGTTTTGCCCCAAAATAAGGAAAATTTCTGTGTTTTTGCCACAACATATAGGGAATTTCTGCATTTTTGCCCCACAATTAGGGGAATTTCTGCAATTTTGCTCCAAAATACGGGGAATTTCAGCAATTTTGCCAAAGAATAAGGGAAATTTCTGGAATTTTGCCCCAAAATAATTGGAATTTCTGAGTTTTGCCCCAAAATAAGGAGAATTTCTGTCTTTTTGCCGCAACATATAGGGAATTTCTGCATTTTTGCCCCACAATTAGGGGAATTTCTGCAATTTTGCTCCAAAATATGGGAAATTTCTGCCGTTTTGCCCGTAAATAAAAAGAATGCATACCTTTTTGCCTTAAAAAAGGGAAATTTCTTCATTTTTGCTCCAAAATAAGGGGAATTTCTGCTTTTTTGCCTCTAAATAAGTTGAATTTCTGTCTTTTTCCTCCAAAACAGAGGGATTTTCTGTCTTTTTTGCCACAAAATGAGGAAATTTTCTGACTTATTACCCTGAAATAAGTGAAATTTCTGCAATTTTGTCCCCAAATAAGGGAAATGTCTGCCTTTTTGCCCCATAATAAGGGGAATTTCAGCCTTTTCACCTCAAAATAAGGGGAATTTTTGCCTTTTTTCACTGAAATAAGTGAAATTTCTGCAATTTTGCCCTAAAATAAGTAAAATTTCTGCAATTTTGCCCAAGAATAAGGGAAATTTCTGGAATTTTGCCCCAAAATACGGGAAATTTCTTTATTTTTGCCCATAAATAAAAAGAATGGATAACTTTTTGCCTTAAAAAAAGGAAATTTCTTCATTTTTGCTCCAAAATAAGGAGAATTTCTGCTTTTTTGCCTCTAAATAAGTGGAATTTCTGTCTTTTTCCACCAAAACGAAGGGATTTTCTGTCTTTTTTGCCCCAAAATAAGGAAATTTTCTGACTTATTACCCTGAAATAAGTGAAATTTCTGCAATTTTGCCCCCAAATAAGGGAAATTTCTGCCTTTTTGCCCTGAAATATGTGAAATTTCTGCAATTTTACCCCAAAATACGGTGAATTTCCTCCTTTTTCCCCCAAAATAATGGGAATTTCTTCCTTTTTGCCCCAAAATAAGAAAAATTTTTGCTTTTTTTCTCTGAACTAAGTGAAATTTCTGCAATTTTGCCCTAAAATAAGAGAAATTTCTGCAATTATTTTCTATAATAAGGGAAATGTCTGCAATTTTGCCCCAAAATAATGAGAATTTCTCTTTTTTGCCCCAAAATAAAGGAAATTTCAGCCTTTTCACCTGAAAATAAGTGAAATTTCTGCAATTTTGCCCCAAAAAAAGGAAATTTCTGCCTTTTTGCCCCAAAATAATGGGAATTTCTGCCTTTTTGCCCCAAAATAAGAAAAATTTTTGCTTTTTTTCTCTGAAATAAGTGAAATTACTGCAATTTTGCCCCAAAATAAGGGACATTTCTGCCTTTTTGCCCTAAAATATGTGAAATTTCTGCAATTTTACCCCAAAATACGGTGAATTTCCTCCTTTTTCCTCCAAAATAATGAGAATTTCTGCCTTTTTGCTCCAAAATAAGAAAAAATTTTGCTTTTTTTCTCTGAAATAAGTGAAATTTCTGCAATTTTGCCCTAAAATAATGGAAATTTCTGCAATTATTTTCTATAATAAGGGAAATGTCTGCAATTTTGCCCCAAAATAAAGAGAATTTCTCTTTTTTGCCCCAAAATAAAGGAAATTTCAGCCTTTTCACCTGAAAATAAGTGAAATTTCTGCAATTTTGCCCCAAAAAAAGGAAATTTCTGCAATTTTGCCCCAAAATAAGGTAAATTCCTGCAATTTTGCCCCAAAATAGAGGAAATTTCTGGAATTACGCCAAAATAAGAGGAATTTCTGATTTTTGCCCCAAAATAAAAAGAATTTCTGGCTTTTGCCCCAAAATTAGGAAAATTTCTGCAATTTTGCTCCAAAATACAGAGAATTTCTGCCTTTTTGCCCGAAAATAATGGGAATGCATACCTTTTTGCCATAAAAAGGTAAATTTCTTCATTTTTGCTCCAAAATAAGAGAAATTTTTGCCTTTTTGCCTCTAAATATGTGGAATTTCTGCCATTTCCCCCAAAACAAAGGAAATTTCTGTCTTTTTTGCCCCAAAATAAGGGGAATTTCTGACTTATTACCCTGAAATATGTGAAATTTCTGCAATTTTGCCCCAATATAAGGGAAATTTCTGTCTTTTTGCCCTCAAATAAGGGGAATTTCAGCCTTTTTACCTCAAAATAAGGAGAATTTCTGCCGTTTTGCCCCAAAATAAGGGAAATTTCTGCCTTTTTTCACTGAAATAAGTGAAATTTCTGCAATTTTGCCCTAAAATAAGTGAAATTTCTGCAATTTTGCCCAATAATAAGGGAAATTTCTGGAATTTTGCCCCAAAATACGGGAAATTTCTTTTTTTTTGCCCATAAATAAAAAGAATAGATAACTTTTTGCCTTAAAAAAATTTCTTCATTTTTGCTCCAAAATAAGAAGAATTTCTGCTTTTTTGCCTCTAAATAAGTGGAATTTCTGTCTTTTTCCACCAAAACAAAGGGATTTTCTGTCTTTTTTGCCCCAAAATAAGGAAATTTTCTGACTTATTACCCTGAAATAAGTGAAATTTCTGCAATTTTACCCCAAAATAAGGGAAATTTCTGCCTTTTTGCCCCCAAATAAGGGGAATTCAGCCTTTTTACCTCAAAATAAGAGGAATTTCTGCATTTTTGCCACAAAATATTAGGAATTTCTGTTTTTTTACCACAAAATAAAAAAAAATTTCTGACTTTTTTCCCTGAAATAAGTCAAATTTCTGCAATTTTGCCCCTAAATAAGAGAAATTTCTGCAATCTTGCCCCAAAATAAGGGAAATTTCTGGAATTTTGCCCCAAAAGAAGTGGAATTTCTGAGTTTTGCCCCAAAATAAGGAGAATTTCTGTCTTTTGCCAAAACATATAGTGAATTTCTGCCTTTTTGCCCCACAATTAGGGGAATTTCTTCAATTTTGCTCCAAAATACGGGGAATTTCTGCCTTTTTTCTCAAAAATAAGGGAAATGCATAACTTTTTGCCATAAAAAAGGAAAATTTCTTCATTTCTTCTTTAAAATAAGGGGAATTTCTGCCTTTTTGCCTCTAAATAAGTAGAATTTCTGTCTTTTCCCCCCAAAACAACGGGAATTTCTGTCTTTTTTGCCCCAAAATAAGGGGAATTTCTGACTTATTACTCTGAAATAAGTGAAATTTCTGCAATTTTGCCCCAAAACAATGGAAATTTCTGCCTTTTTGCCCTGAAATATGTGAAATTTCTGCAATTTTACCCCAAAATAAGGTGAATTTCTGCCTTTTTGCACTAAAATAATGGGAATTTCTGTCTTTTTGCTTCAAAATAAGAAACATTTTTGCTTTATTTCTCCGAAATAATTGAAATTTCTGCAATTTTGCCCTAATATAAGGTAAATTTCTGCAATTTTTTCCTATAACAAGGGAAATTTCTGCAATTTTGCCCCAAAATAAGGGGATTTTCTCCCTTTTTGCCCCAAAATAAAGAAAATTTCAGACTTTTTACCTGAAAATATCTGAATTTTCTGCAATTTTGCCCCAAATAAGGGAAATTTGTGCAATTTTGCACCAAAATAAGGAAAATTCCTGAAATTTTGCCCCAAAAGAAAGTAAATTTCTTGAATTTTGCCCCAAAATAAGGGGAATTTCTGATTTTTGCCCCAAAATAAAGGGAATTTATGCCTTTTGCCCCAAAATTTGGGAATTTCTGCAATTTTGCTCCAAAATACGGGGAATTTCTGTTTTTTGCCCGAAAATAATGGGAATGCATACCTTTTTGCCATAAAAAGGAAAATTTCTTCATTTTTGCTCCAAAATAAGGGGAATTTCTGCAATTTGCCTCTAAATAAGTGGAATTTCTGTTTTTTTCCCCCAAAACAAAGGGAATTTCTGTCTTTTTTTCCCCAAAATAAGGGGAATTTCTGACTTATTACCATGAAATAAGTGAAATTTCTGCAATTTTGCCTCAAAATAAGGGAAATTTCTGCCTTTTTACCTTGAAATATGTGAAATTTCTGCAATTTTACCCCAAAATAAGTCGAATTTCTGCCTTTTTGCCCCAAAATAAGAAAAATTTTTGCTTTTTTTCTCTGAAATAAGTGAAATTTTGCAATTTTGCCCTAAAATAAGGAAAATTTCTGCAATTTTTCCCCACAATAAGGGAAATTTCTGCAATTTTGCCTCAAAATTAGAGGAATTTCTCCCTTTTTGCCCCAAAATAAAGGAAATTTCAGTCTTTTTTCCTGAAAATAAGTGAAATTTCTGCAATTTTGCCCCAAAATAAGGTAAATTTCTTTAATTTTGCCCCAAAATAAAGGAAATTTTTTGAATTTTGCCCCAAAATGAAGGGATTTTCTGATTTTTGCCCCAAAATAAAAGGAATTTCTGCCTTTTGCCTTAAAATTAGGGAAATTTCTGCAATTTTGCTCCAAAATACGGGGAATTTCTGCCTTTTTTTCCGAAATTAATGGGAATGCATACCTTTTTGCCATAAAAATAAAATTTCTTCATTTTTGCTCCAAAATAAGGGGAATTTCTGCCTTTTTGCCTCTAAATGAGTGGAATTTCTGTCTTTTTCCTTCAAAACAAAGGGAATTTCTGTCTTTTTTGCCCCAAAATAAGATTAATTTCTGACTTATTACCCTGAAATAAGTGAAATTTCTGCAATTTTTCCCCAAAATAAGGGAAATTTCTGCAATTTTGCCCCAAGGCAAGGCAAATTTCTGCAATTTTCCCCCAAAATAAGGGAAATTTCTGCATTGTTGCCCTGAAATATGTGAAATTTCTGAAATTTTACCCCAAAATACGGTGAATTTCTGCCTTTTTCCCCCAAAAGAAAGGGAATTTCTCCCTTTTTGCACCAAAATAAAGGAAATTTCAGTCTTTTTACCTTAAAATAACTGAAATTTCTGCAATTTTGCCCCAAATAAGGAAAATTTCTAAAATTTTGCCCCAAAATAAGGTAAATTCCTGTAATTTTGCCCCCAAAAAAAGGAAATTTCTAGAATTTTGCCATAAAACACGGGGAATTTCTGATTTTTGCCCCAAAATAAAAGGAATTTCTGCCTTTTGCCCCAAAAATAGGGGAATTTCTGCAATTTTGCTCCAAAATACGGGGAATTTCTGCCTTTTTGCCTGAAAATAATGGGAATGCATACCTTTTTGCCATAAAAAGAGAAATTACTTCATTTTTGCTTCAAAATAAGAGGAATTTCTGCCTTTTTGCATCTAAATAAGTGGAATTTCTGTCTTTTCCCCCCAAAACAAAAGGAATTTCTGTCTTTTTTGCCCCAAAATAAGGGGAATTTCTGACTTATTACCCTGAAATAAGTGAAATTTTTGCAATTTTGCCCTAAAATAAAGGAAATTTCTGCAATTTTGCCCCAATGTAAAGGAAATTTCTGCAATTTTGCCCAAAAATAAGGAGAATTTCTGACAGTTTGCCCCCGAAATAAGAAGATTTTCTGTCTTTTAGCCCCAAAATAAGGAGAATTTCTGTCTTTTTCCCCAAAAATTATGAGAATTTCTGCAATTTTGCTTCAAAATACGGGGAATTTCTGCTTTTATCCCAATAGTAAGGGGAATGCATACCTTTTTGCCATAAAAAGGGAAATTTCTTCATTTTTGCTTCAAAATAAGGGGAATTTCTGCCTTTTTGCCTCTAAATAAGTGGAATTTCTGTCTTTTTCCCCAAAAACAAAGAGAATTTCTGTATTTTTTGCCCCAAAATAAGGGAAATTTCTGTCTTTTTTCACTGAAATAAGTGAAATTTCTGCAATTTTGCCCTAAAATAAGTGTAATTTCTGCAATTTTGCCCAAGAATAAGGGAAATTTCTGGAATTTTGCCCCAAAATACGGGAAATTTCTTTATTTTTGCCCATAAATAAAAAGAATAGATAACTTTTTGCCTTAAAAAAAGGAAATTTCTTCATTTTTGCTCCAAAATAAGGAGAATTTCTGCTTTTTTGCCTCTAAATAAGTGGAATTTCTGTCTTTTTCCACCAAAACAAAGGGATTTTCTGTCTTTTTTGCCCCAAAATAAGGAAATTTTCTGACTTATTACCCTGAAATAAGTGAAATTTCTGCAATTTTACCCCAAAATAAGGGAAATTTCTGCCTTTTTGCCCCCAAATAAGGGGAATTCAGCCTTTTTACCTCAAAATAAGAGGAATTTCTGCATTTTTGCCACAAAATATTAGGAATTTCTGTTTTTTTTTTACCACAAAATAAAAAAAATTTCTGCCTTTTTTCCCTGAAATAAGTCAAATTTCTGCAATTTTGCCCCTAAATAAGAGAAATTTCTGCAATTTTGCCCCAAAATAAGGGAAATTTCTGGAATTTTGCCCCAAAAGAAGTGGAATTTCTGAGTTTTGCCCCAAAATAAGGAGAATTTCTGTCTTTTGCCAAAACATATAGTGAATTTCTGCCTTTTAGCCCCACAATTAGGGGAATTTCTTCAATTTTGCTCCTAAATACGGGGAATTTCTGCCTTTTTTCCCAAAAATAAAGGAAATGCATAACTTTTTGCCATAAAAAAGGAAAATTTCTTCATTTTTTTTTTAAATAAGGGGAATTTCTGCCTTTTTGCCTCTAAATAAGTAGAATTTCTGTCTTTTTCCCCCAAAACAACTGAAATTTCTGTCTTTTTTGCCCCAAAATAAGGGGAATTTCTGACTTATTACTCTGAAATAAGTGATATTTCTGCAATTTTGCCCCAAAACAATGGAAATTTCTGCCTTTTTGCCCTGAAATATGTGAAATTTTTTCAATTTTACCCCAAAATAAGGTGAATTTCTGCCTTTTTGCACTAAAATAATGGGAATTTCTGTCTTTTTGCTTCAAAATAAGAAACATTTTTGCTTTATTTCTCCGAAATAATTGAATTTTCTGCAATTTTGCCCTAATATAAGGTAAATTTCTGCAATTTTTTCCCATAACAAGGGAAATTTCTGCAATTTTGCCCCAAAATAAGGGGATTTTCTCCCTTTTTGCCCCAAAATAAAGAAAATTTCAGCCTTTTTACCTGAAAATATCTGAATTTTCTGCAATTTTGCCCCAAATAAGGGAAATTTGTTCAATTTTGCACCAAAATAAGGAAAATTCCTGCAATTTTGCCCCAAAAGAAAGTAAATTTCTTGAATTTTGCCCCAAAATAAGGGGAATTTCTGATTTTTTGCCCCAAAATAAAGGGAATTTATGCCTTTTGCCCCAAAAATTGGGAATTTCTGCAATTTTGCCCAAGAATAAGGGAAATTTCTGGAATTTTGCCCCAAAATAAGTGGAATTTCTGAGTTTTGCCCCAAAATAAGGAGAATTTCTGTCTTTTTGCCGCAACATATAGGGAATTTCTGCATTTTTTGCCCCACAATTAGGGGATTTCTGCAATTTTGCTCCAAAATATGGGAAATTTCTGCCGTTTTGCCCGTAAATAAAAAGAATGCATACCTTTTTGCCTTAAAAAAGGGAAATTTCTTCATTTTTGCTCTAAAATAAGGGGAATTTCTGCTTTTTTGCCTCTAAATAAGTGGAATTTCTGTCTTTTCCCACCAAAACAAAGGGATTTTCTGTCTTTTTTGCCCCAAAATAAGGAAATTTTCTGACTTATTACCCTGAAATAAGTGAAATTTCTGCAATTTTGTCCCAAAATAAGGGAAATTTCTGCCTTTTTGCCCTCAAATAAGGGGAATTTCAGCGTTTTCACCTCAAAATAAGGGAAATTTCTGCATTTTTGCAACAAAATATTACGAATTTCTGCCTTTTTGCCCCAAAATAAGGAATATTTCTGTCTTTTTTTCCTGAAATATGTAAAATTTCTGCAATTTTGCCCCTAAATAAGAGAAATTTCTGCAATTTTGCACCGAAATAAAGGAAATTTCTGGAATTTTGCCCCAAAATAAGTGGAATTTCTGAGTTTTGCCCCAAAATAAGGAAAATTTCTGTGTTTTTGCCACAACATATAGGGAATTTCTGCATTTTTGCCCCACAATTAGGGGAATTTCTGCAATTTTGCTCCAAAATACGGGGAATTTCAGCAATTTTGCCAAAGAATAAGGGAAATTTCTGGAATTTTGCCCCAAAATAAGTGGAATTTCTGAGTTTTGCCCCAAAATAAGGAGAATTTCTGTCTTTTTGCCGCAACATATAGGGAATTTCTGCATTTTTGCCCCACAATTAGGGGAATTTCTGCAATTTTGCTCCAAAATATGGGAAATTTCTGCCGTTTTGCCCGTAAATAAAAAGAATGCATACCTTTTTGCCTTAAAAAAGGGAAATTTCTTCATTTTTGCTCCAAAATAAGGGGAATTTCTGCTTTTTTGCCTCTAAATAAGTTGAATTTCTGTCTTTTTCCTCCAAAACAGAGGGATTTTCTGTCTTTTTTGCCACAAAATGAGGAAATTTTCTGACTTATTACCCTGAAATAAGTGAAATTTCTGCAATTTTGTCCCCAAATAAGGGAAATGTCTGCCTTTTTGCCCCATAATAAGGGGAATTTCAGCCTTTTCACCTCAAAATAAGGGGAATTTTTGCCTTTTTTCACTGAAATAAGTGAAATTTCTGCAATTTTGCCCTAAAATAAGTAAAATTTCTGCAATTTTGCCCAAGAATAAGGGAAATTTCTGGAATTTTGCCCCAAAATACGGGAAATTTCTTTATTTTTGCCCATAAATAAAAAGAATGGATAACTTTTTGCCTTAAAAAAAGGAAATTTCTTCATTTTTGCTCCAAAATAAGGAGAATTTCTGCTTTTTTGCCTCTAAATAAGTGGAATTTCTGTCTTTTTCCACCAAAACGAAGGGATTTTCTGTCTTTTTTGCCCCAAAATAAGGAAATTTTCTGACTTATTACCCTGAAATAAGTGAAATTTCTGCAATTTTGCCCCCAAATAAGGGAAATTTCTGCCTTTTTGCCCTGAAATATGTGAAATTTCTGCAATTTTACCCCAAAATACGGTGAATTTCCTCCTTTTTCCCCCAAAATAATGGGAATTTCTTCCTTTTTGCCCCAAAATAAGAAAAATTTTTGCTTTTTTTCTCTGAACTAAGTGAAATTTCTGCAATTTTGCCCTAAAATAAGAGAAATTTCTGCAATTATTTTCTATAATAAGGGAAATGTCTGCAATTTTGCCCCAAAATAATGAGAATTTCTCTTTTTTGCCCCAAAATAAAGGAAATTTCAGCCTTTTCACCTGAAAATAAGTGAAATTTCTGCAATTTTGCCCCAAAAAAAGGAAATTTCTGCCTTTTTGCCCCAAAATAATGGGAATTTCTGCCTTTTTGCCCCAAAATAAGAAAAATTTTTGCTTTTTTTCTCTGAAATAAGTGAAATTACTGCAATTTTGCCCCAAAATAAGGGACATTTCTGCCTTTTTGCCCTAAAATATGTGAAATTTCTGCAATTTTACCCCAAAATACGGTGAATTTCCTCCTTTTTCCTCCAAAATAATGAGAATTTCTGCCTTTTTGCTCCAAAATAAGAAAAAATTTTGCTTTTTTTCTCTGAAATAAGTGAAATTTCTGCAATTTTGCCCTAAAATAATGGAAATTTCTGCAATTATTTTCTATAATAAGGGAAATGTCTGCAATTTTGCCCCAAAATAAAGAGAATTTCTCTTTTTTGCCCCAAAATAAAGGAAATTTCAGCCTTTTCACCTGAAAATAAGTGAAATTTCTGCAATTTTGCCCCAAAAAAAAGGAAATTTCTGCAATTTTGCCCCAAAATAAGGTAAATTCCTGCAATTTTGCCCCAAAATAGAGGAAATTTCTGGAATTACGCCAAAATAAGAGGAATTTCTGATTTTTGCCCCAAAATAAAAAGAATTTCTGGCTTTTGCCCCAAAATTAGGAAAATTTCTGCAATTTTGCTCCAAAATACAGAGAATTTCTGCCTTTTTGCCCGAAAATAATGGGAATGCATACCTTTTTGCCATAAAAAGGTAAATTTCTTCATTTTTGCTCCAAAATAAGAGAAATTTTTGCCTTTTTGCCTCTAAATATGTGGAATTTCTGCCATTTCCCCCAAAACAAAGGAAATTTCTGTCTTTTTTGCCCCAAAATAAGGGGAATTTCTGACTTATTACCCTGAAATATGTGAAATTTCTGCAATTTTGCCCCAATATAAGGGAAATTTCTGTCTTTTTGCCCTCAAATAAGGGGAATTACAGCCTTTTTACCTCAAAATAAGGAGAATTTCTGCCGTTTTGCCCCAAAATAAGGGAAATTTCTGCCTTTTTTCACTGAAATAAGTGAAATTTCTGCAATTTTGCCCTAAAATAAGTGAAATTTCTGCAATTTTGCCCAATAATAAGGGAAATTTCTGGAATTTTGCCCCAAAATACGGGAAATTTCTTTTTTTTTGCCCATAAATAAAAAGAATAGATAACTTTTTGCCTTAAAAAAAATTTCTTCATTTTTGCTCCAAAATAAGAAGAATTTCTGCTTTTTTGCCTCTAAATAAGTGGAATTTCTGTTTTTTTCCACCAAAACAAAGGGATTTTCTTTCTTTTTTGCCCCAAAATAAGGAAATTTTCTGACTTATTACCCTGAAATAAGTGAAATTTCTGCAATTTTACCCCAAAATAAGGGAAATTTCTGCCTTTTTGCCCCCAAATAAGGGGAATTCAGCCTTTTTACCTCAAAATAAGAGGAATTTCTGCATTTTTGCCACAAAATATTAGGAATTTCTTTTTTTTTTACCACAAAATAAAAAAAAATTTCTGACTTTTTTCCCTGAAATAAGTCAAATTTCTGCAATTTTGCCCCTAAATAAGAGAAATTTCTGCAATCTTGCCCCAAAATAAGGGAAATTTCTGGAATTTTGCCCCAAAAGAAGTGGAATTTCTGAGTTTTGCCCCAAAATAAGGAGAATTTCTGTCTTTTGCCAAAACATATAGTGAATTTCTGCCTTTTTGCCCCACAATTAGGGGAATTTCTTCAATTTTGCTCCAAAATACGGGGAATTTCTGCCTTTTTTCTCAAAAATAAGGGAAATGCATAACTTTTTGCCATAAAAGGAAAATTTCTTCATTTCTTCTTTAAAATAAGGGGAATTTCTGCCTTTTTGCCTCTAAATAAGTAGAATTTCTGTCTTTTCCCCCCAAAACAACGGGAATTTCTGTCTTTTTTGCCCCAAAATAAGGGGAATTTCTGACTTATTACTCTGAAATAAGTGAAATTTCTGCAATTTTGCCCCAAAACAATGGAAATTTCTGCCTTTTTGCCCTGAAATATGTGAAATTTCTGCAATTTTACCCCAAAATAAGGTGAATTTCTGCCTTTTTGCACTAAAATAATGGGAATTTCTGTCTTTTTGCTTCAAAATAAGAAACATTTTTGCTTTATTTCTCCGAAATAATTGAAATTTCTGCAATTTTGCCCTAATATAAGGTAAATTTCTGCAATTTTTTCCTATAACAAGGGAAATTTCTGCAATTTTGCCCCAAAATAAGGGGATTTTCTCCCTTTTTGCCCCAAAATAAAGAAAATTTCAGACTTTTTACCTGAAAATATCTGAATTTTCTGCAATTTTGCCCCAAATAAGGGAAATTTGTGCAATTTTGCACCAAAATAAGGAAAATTCCTGAAATTTTGCCCCAAAAGAAAGTAAATTTCTTGAATTTTGCCCCAAAATAAGGGGAATTTCTGATTTTTGCCCCAAAATAAAGGGAATTTATGCCTTTTGCCCCAAAATTTGGGAATTTCTGCAATTTTGCTCCAAAATACGGGGAATTTCTGTTTTTTGCCCGAAAATAATGGGAATGCATACCTTTTTGCCATAAAAAGGAAAATTTCTTCATTTTTGCTCCAAAATAAGGGGAATTTCTGCAATTTGCCTCTAAATAAGTGGAATTTCTGTTTTTTTCCCCCAAAACAAAGGGAATTTCTGTCTTTTTTTCCCCAAAATAAGGGGAATTTCTGACTTATTACCATGAAATAAGTGAAATTTCTGCAATTTTGCCTCAAAATAAGGGAAATTTCTGCCTTTTTACCTTGAAATATGTGAAATTTCTGCAATTTTACCCCAAAATAAGTCGAATTTCTGCCTTTTTGCCCCAAAATAAGAAAAATTTTTGCTTTTTTTCTCTGAAATAAGTGAAATTTTGCAATTTTGCCCTAAAATAAGGAAAATTTCTGCAATTTTTCCCCACAATAAGGGAAATTTCTGCAATTTTGCCTCAAAATTAGAGGAATTTCTCCCTTTTTGCCCCAAAATAAAGGAAATTTCAGCCTTTTTTCCTGAAAATAAGTGAAATTTCTGCAATTTTGCCCCAAAATAAGGTAAATTTCTTTAATTTTGCCCCAAAATAAAGGAAATTTTTTGAATTTTGCCCCAAAATGAAGGGATTTTCTGATTTTTGCCCCAAAATAAAAGGAATTTCTGCCTTTTGCCTTAAAATTAGGGAAATTTCTGCAATTTTTCTCCAAAATACGGGGAATTTCTGCCTTTTTTTCCGAAATTAATGGGAATGCATACCTTTTTGCCATAAAAATAAAATTTCTTCATTTTTGCTCCAAAATAAGGGGAATTTCTGCCTTTTTGCCTCTAAATGAGTGGAATTTCTGTCTTTTTCCTTCAAAACAAAGGGAATTTCTGTCTTTTTTGCCCCAAAATAAGATTAATTTCTGACTTATTACCCTGAAATAAGTGAAATTTCTGCAATTTTTCCCCAAAATAAGGGAAATTTCTGCAATTTTGCCCCAAGGCAAGGCAAATTTCTGCAATTTTCCCCCAAAATAAGGGAAATTTCTGCATTGTTGCCCTGAAATATGTGAAATTTCTGAAATTTTACCCCAAAATACGGTGAATTTCTGCCTTTTTCCCCCAAAAGAAAGGGAATTTCTCCCTTTTTGCACCAAAATAAAGGAAATTTCAGTCTTTTTACCTTAAAATAACTGAAATTTCTGCAATTTTGCCCCAAATAAGGAAAACTTCTAAAATTTTGCCCCAAAATAAGGTAAATTCCTGTAATTTTGCCCCCAAAAAAAGGAAATTTCTAGAATTTTGCCATAAAACACGGGGAATTTCTGATTTTTGCCCCAAAATAAAAGGAATTTCTGCCTTTTGCCCCAAAAATAGGGGAATTTCTGCAATTTTGCTCCAAAATACGGGGAATTTCTGCCTTTTTGCCTGAAAATAATGGGAATGCATACCTTTTTGCCATAAAAAGAGAAATTACTTCATTTTTGCTTCAAAATAAGAGGAATTTCTGCCTTTTTGCATCTAAATAAGTGGAATTTCTGTCTTTTCCCCCCAAAACAAAAGGAATTTCTGTCTTTTTTGCCCCAAAATAAGGGGAATTTCTGACTTATTACCCTGAAATAAGTGAAATTTTTGCAATTTTGCCCTAAAATAAAGGAAATTTCTGCAATTTTGCCCCAATGTAAAGGAAATTTCTGCAATTTTGCCCAAAAATAAGGAGAATTTCTGACAGTTTGCCCCCGAAATAAGAAGATTTTCTGTCTTTTAGCCCCAAAATAAGGAGAATTTCTGTCTTTTTCCCCAAAAATTATGAGAATTTCTGCAATTTTGCTTCAAAATACGGGGAATTTCTGCTTTTATCCCAATAGTAAGGGGAATGCATACCTTTTTGCCATAAAAAGGGAAATTTCTTCATTTTTGCTTCAAAATAAGGGGAATTTCTGCCTTTTTGCCTCTAAATAAGTGGAATTTCTGTCTTTTTCCCCAAAAACAAAGAGAATTTCTGTATTTTTTGCCCCAAAATAAGGGGAATTTCTTACTTATTACACTGAAATAAGTGAAATTTTTGCAATTTTGCCCTAAAATAAGGGGAATTTCTGCAATTTTGCCCCAATGTAAAAGAAATTTCTGCAATTTTGCCCAAAGATAAGGGGAATTTCTGACAGTTTGCCCCCGAAAAAAGAAGATTTTCTGTCTTTTTGCCCCAAAATAAGGAGAATTTCTGTCTTTTTGCCCGAAAATTAGGAGAATTTCTGCAATTTTGCTTCAAAATATGGGGAATTTCTGCTTTTTATCCCGAAAGTAAGGGGAATGTATACCTTTTGCCGCAAAAAAGGGAAATTTCTTCATTTTTGCCCCAAAATAAGAGAAATTTCTGCCTTTTTACCTCACAATAAATGAAATTTCTGCCTTTTTACCCAAAAATAAACGGATTTTCTGTCTTTTTGCCCCAAAATAAAAGGAATTTTTGAATTATGCCCTGAAATAAGTGAAATTTCTGCAATTTGGCCCCAAAATAAAAGAAATTTCTGCCTTTTGCCACAAAATAAAGAGAATTTCTGCCTTTTTGCCCGAAAATTATGAGAATTTCTGCAATTTTGCTTCAAAATACGGGGAATTTCTGCTTTTATCCCAATAGTAAGGGAATGCATACCTTTTTGCCATAAAAAGGGAAATTTCTTCATTTTTGCTCCAAAATAAGGGGAATTTCTGCTTTTTTGCCTCTAAATAAGTGGAATTTCTGTCTTTTTCCTCCAAAACAAAAGGAATTTCTGTCTTTTTTGCCCCAAAATAAGTGGAATTTCTGACTTGTTACCATTAAATAAGTGAAATTTCTGCAATTTTGCCCCAAAATAAGGGAAATTTCTGCTTTTTTGCCCTGAAATATGTGAAATTTCTGCAATTTTATCCCAAAATACTGTGAATTTCTGCCTTTTTCCCCCAAAATAAAGGGAATTTCTCCCTTTTTCCCTTAAAATAAAGGAAATTTCAGCCTTTTTACCTGAAAATAAGTGAAATTTTTGCAATTTTGCCCAAAATAAGGGAAATTTCTGCAATTTTGCCCCAAAATAAGGTAAATTCCTGTAATTTTGCCCCCAAAAAAGGAAATTTCTAGAATTTTGACCCAAAACACGAAGAATTTCTGATTCTTGCCTCAAAATAAAGGGAATTTCTGCCTTTTGCCCCAAAATTAGGGGAATTTCTGCAATTTTGCTCCAAAATACGGGGAATTTCTGCCTTTTTGCCTGAAAATAATGGGAATGCATACCTTTTTGCCATAAAAAGAGAAATTTCTTCATTTTTGCTTCAAAATAAGGGGAATTTCTGCCTTTTTGCCTCTAAATAAGTGGAATTTCTGTCTTTTTCCCCAAAAACAAAGGGAATTTATGTGTTTTTTGGCCCAAAATAATGGGAATTTCTTACTTATTACCCTGAAATAAGTAAAATTTTTGCAATTTTGCCCTAAAATAAGGGAAATTTCTGCAATTTTGCCCCAATGTAAAGGAAATTTCTGCAATTTTGCCCAAAAATAAGGGGAGTTTCTGACAGTTTGCTCCCGAAAAAAGAAGATTTTCTGTCTTTTTGCCTCAAAATAAGGACAATTTCTGTCTTTTTGCCCGAAAATTAGGAGAATTACTGCAATTTTGCTTCAAAATACAGGGAATTTCTGCTTTATATCCCGAAAGTAAGGGGAATGTTTACCTTTTGCCACAAAAAAGGGAAATTTCTTTATTTTTGCCCCAAAATAAAAAGAATTTCTGCCTTTTTACCTTAAAATAAGTGAAATTTCTGCCTTTTTACCCAAAAATAAACGGATTTTCTGTCTTTTTGCCCCAAAATATAAGGAATTTTTGAATTATGCCCTGAAATAAGTGAAATTTCTGCAATTTGGCCATAATTAAAAGAAATTTCTGCCTTTTTGCCACAAAATGAGGAGAATTTCTTTCTTTTTGCCCGAAAAATATGAGAATTTCTGCAATTTTGCTTCAAAATACAGAGAATTTCTGCTTTTATCCCAAAAGTAAGGGGAATGCATACCTTTTTGCCATAAAAAGGGAAATTTCTTCATTTTTGCTCCAAAATAAGGGGAATTTCTGCCTTTTTGCCTCTAAATAAGTGGAATTTCTGTCTTTTTCCCCCAAAACAAAGGGAATTTCTGTCTGTTTTGTTCCAAAATAAGGGGAATTTCTGACTTATTACCCTAAAATAAGTGAAATTTCTGCAATTTTGCCCCAAAATAAGGGAAATTTCTGCCTTTTTGCCCTGAAATATGTGAAATTTCTGCAATTTTACCCCAAAATACGGTGAATTTCTGTCTTTTTCCCCCAAAATAAAGGGAATTTCTCTCTTTTTGCCCCAAAATAAAGGAAATTTCAGCCTTTTTACCTGAAAATTAGTGAAATTTATGCAATTTTGCCCCAAATAAGGGAAATTTCTGCAATTTTGCCCCAAAATATGGTAAATTCCTGTAATTTTACCCCCAAAATAGGAAATTTCTAGAATTTTGCCCCAAAACACGAAGAATTTCTGATTTTTGCCTCTAAATAAAGGGAATTTCTGCCTTTTGCCCCCAAATTAGGGGAATTTCTGCAATTTTGCTCCAAAATACGGGGAATTTCTGCCTTTTTGCCTGAAAATAATGGGAATGCGTATCTTTTTGCCATAAAAAAAAAAATTCTTCATTTTTGCTTCAAAATAAGGGGAATTTCTGCCTTTTTGCCCCTAAATAAGTGGAATTTCGGTCTTTTTCCCCAAAAACAAAGGGAATTTATGTGTTTTTTGCCCCAAAATAAGGGGAATTTCTTACTCATTACCCTGAAATAAGTGAATTTTTTGCAATTTTGCCCTAAATAAGGAAAATTTCTGCAATTTTGCCCAAAAATAAGGGGAATTTCTGACAGTTTGCTCCCGAAAAAAGAAGATTTTCTGTCTTTTTGCCACAAAATAAGGAGAATTTCTGTTTTTTTGCCTGAAAATTAGGAGAATTTCTGCAATTTTGCTTCAAAATACGGGGAATTTCTGCTTTTTATCCCGAAAGTATGGGGAATATATACCTTTTGCCACAAAAAAGGGAAATTTCTTCATTTTTGCCCCAAAATAAGAGGAATTTCTGCCTTTTTACCTCAAAATAAGTGAAATTTCTGCCTTTTTACCCAAAAATAAACGGATTTTCTGTCTTTTTGCCCCAAAATAAAAGGAATTTTTGAATTATGCCCTGAAATAAGTGAAATTTCTGCAATTTGGCCTCAAAATAAAAGAAATTTCTGCCTTTTTGCCACACAATAAGAAGAATTTCTGTCTTTTTGCCCCAAAATAAGGAATATTTCTGCCTTTTTGACCCCAAATAAAAGGAATTTCAGCCTTTTTACCTGAAAATAAGTGAAATTTCTTCAATTTTGCCCCATATAAGGGAAATTTCTGCAACTTTGCTCCAAAATAAGGTAAATTCCTGCAATTTTACCCCAAAATAAAGGAAATTTCTTGAATTTTGCCCCAAAATATGGAGAATTTCTGATTTTGGCCTCAAAATAAAGGGAATTTCTGCCTTTTGCCCCAAAATTAAGGGAATTTCTGCAATTTTTATCCAAAATACTGTAAATTTCTGCCTTTTTGCCCAAAAATAATGGGAATGCATACTTTTTTGCCATAAAAAGGGAAATTTCTTCATTTTTGCTCAAAAAAAGGGGAATTTCTGCCTTTTTGCCTCTAAATAAGTGGAATATCTGTCTTTTTACCCCAAAACAAAGGGAATTTCTGCCTTTTGCCCCAAAATTAAGGGAATTTCTGCAATTTTTATCCAAAATACTGTAAATTTCTGCCTTTTTGCCCAAAAATAATGGGAATGCATACTTTTTTGCCATAAAAAGGGAAATTTCTTCATTTTTGCTCAAAAAAAGGGGAATTTCTGCCTTTTTGCCTCTAAATAAGTGGAATATCTGTCTTTTTACCCCCAAACAAAGGGATTTTCTGTCTTTTTGCCCCAAAATAAGAAAAATTTCTGACTTATTACCCTGAAATAAGTGAAATTTCTGCAATTTTGCCGCAAAATAAGGGAAATTTCTGCCTTTTTGCCCCCAAATAAGGGGAATTTCAGCATTTTTACCTCAAAATAAAGGGAATTTCTGCATTTTTGCCACAAAATATTAGGAATTTCTGCCTTTTTCCCCAAAATAAGGAAAATTTCTGCCTTTTTTCCCTGAAATAAGTGAAATTTCTGCAATTTTGCCCCAAAATATTGGAAATTTCTGCAATTTTGCCCCAAAATAAGTGGAATTTCTGAGTTTTGCCCCAAATAAGGAGAATTTCTGTCTTTTTGCCCCAACATATAGGAAATTTCTGCCTTTTTGTACCACGATTAGGGAAATTTCTGCAATTTTGCTCCAAAATAGAGGGAATTTCTGCCTTTATGCCCGAAAATAAAGGGAATGCATAACCTTTTGCCATAAAAAAGGGAAATTTCTTCATTTTTGCTCCAAAATAAGGGTAATTTCTGCGTTTTTACCTCTAAATAAGTGGAATTTCTATCTTTTTTCCCAAAACAAAGAGAATTTCTGTCTTTTTTGCCCCAAAATAAGGAAAATTTCTGATTTATTACCCTGAAATAAGTGAAATTTCTGCAATTTTGCTCCAAAATACAAGGAACTTCTGCGTTTTTGCCCGAAAATAATGGGAATGCATAACTTTTTGCCATAAAAAATGAAATTTCTTCATTTTAGCTCCAAAATAAGGGGAATTTCTGTCTTTTTGCCTCTAAATAAGTGGAATTTCTGCAATTTTGCTTTAAATTAAGAGAAATTTCTGCAATATTTCCCCATTATAAGGGAAATTTCTGCAATTTTGCTCCAAAATACGGGAAATTTCTGCCTTTTTTCTAAAAAATAAGGGAAATGCATAACTTTTTGCCATAAAAAAGGGAAATTTCTTCATTTTTGCTCCAAAATAAGAGGAATTTCTGCATTTTTGCCTCTAAATAAGTGGAATTTCTGCCTTTTTCCCCCAAAACAAAAGGAATTTCTGTCTTTTTTGCCCCAAAATAAGGGAAATGTCTGCCTTTTTGCCCTGAAATATGTGAAAATTCTGCAATTTTCCCCCAAAATAAGGTGAATTTCTTCATTTTGCCCCAAAATAATGGGAATTTCTGCCTTTTTGCCCCAAAATAAGAAAAATTTCTGCTTTTTTTTCTGAAATAAGTGAAATTTCTGCAATTTTGCTTTAAATTAAGAGAAATTTCTGCAATATTTCCCTATAATAAGGGAAATTTCTTCAATTTTGCCCCATAATAAGGGGAATTTCTCCCTTTTTGCCCCAAAATAAAGGAAATTTCAGCCTTTTTACATGAAAATAAGTGAAATTTCTGCAATTTTTCCCCATATAAGGGAAATTTCTGCAATTTTGCTCCAATATAAGGTAAATTCCTGCAATTTTGCCCCAAAATAAAGGAAATTTCTTGAATTTTGTCCCAAAATAAAGGGAATTTTTGCCTTTTGCCCCAAAATTAGAGGAATTTCTGCAATTTTGCTCCAAAATACGGGGAATTTCTGCCTTTTTGCCCGAAAATAATGGGAATGCATACCTTTTTTCCATAAAAAGGGAAATTTCTTCATTTTTGCTTTAAAATAAAGGGGATTTCTGCCTTTTTGCCTCTAAATAAGTGGAATTTCTGTCTTTTTCCCCCAGAACAAAAAGAATTTCTGTCTTTTTTGCCCCAAAATAAGGGGAATTTCTGACTTATTACCCTGAAATAAGTGAAATTTCTGCAATTTTGCCCCAAAATAAGGGAAATTTCTGAAATTTTGCCCCAATGTAAAAGAAATTTCTGCAATTTTGCCCCAAAATAAGGGAAATTTCTGACTGTTTGTTCCCAAAAAAAAAAGATTTTCTGTCTTTTTGCCCCCAAATAAGGAGAATTTCTGACCTTTTGCCCGAAAATTATGAGAATTTCTGCAATTTTGCTTCCAAATACGGGGAATTTCAGCTTTTATCCCGAAAGTAAGGAGAATGCAAACCTTTTTGCCATAAAAAGGTAAATTTCTTCATTTTTGCTCCAAAATAAGGGGAATTTCTGCCTTTTTGCCTCAAAATAAGTGGAATTTCTGTCTTTTTCCCCCAAAACAAAGTGAATTTCTGTCTTTTTTGCCCCAAAATAATGGGAATTTCTGCCTTTGTGCCCCAAAATAAAAAAATTTTTTTCTTTTTTTCTCTGAAATAAGTGAAATTTCTGCAATTTTGCCTTAAATTAAGGGAAATTTCTGCAATATTTCCCCATAAAAAGGGAAATTTCTGCAATTTTGCTCCAAAATAAAAGGAATTTCTCCCTTTTTGCCACAAAATAAAGGAAATTTCAGCATTTTTACCTGAAAATAAGTGAAATTTCTGCAATTTTGCCCCAAATAAGGGAAATTTCTTCAATTTTGCCCTAAAATAAGGTAGATTCCTGTAATTTTGCCCCAAAGAAAGGAAATTTCTTGAATTTTGCCCCAAAAGAAGGGGAATTTCTGATTTTTGCCCCACAATAAAAGGAATTTCTGACTTTTGCCCCAAAATTAGGGAATTTCTCCCTTTTTGCCCGAAAATTATGAGAATTTCTGCAATTTTGCTT
Source organism: Micromys minutus (assembly GCF_963924665.1). Classification (NCBI taxonomy): domain Eukaryota; kingdom Metazoa; phylum Chordata; class Mammalia; order Rodentia; family Muridae; genus Micromys; species Micromys minutus. The sequence continues at coordinate 3,135,666 of NW_027667727.1, forward strand.
CAAAATACGGGGAAAAGGAAATTTCTTCATTTTTGCTCCAAATTAAGAGGAATTTCTGCCTTTTTACTTCAAAGTAAGTGAAATTTCTGCCTTTGTACAAAAAAATAAATGGAATTTCTGTCTTTTTGCCCCAAAATAAAAGGAATTTTTGAATTATGCCCTGAAATAAGTGAAATTTCTGCAATTTTGCCCCAAAATAAATGAAATTTCTGCATTTTTGCCACAAAATAGAAGGAATTTCTGTCTTTTTGCCCCCAAATAAAAGGAATTTCTGCCTTTTTGCCCCCAAATAAAAGGAATTTCAGCCTTTTTACCTCAAAATAAGGGGAATTTCTATATTTTTGCCACAAAATATTAAGAATTTCTGCATTTTTGCCACAAAATAAGGAAAATTTCTGCATTTTTTTCCTGAAATAAGTGAAATTTCTCCAATTTTGCCCTAAAATAAGTGAAATTTCTGCAATTTTTTCCCAAAATAAGGGAAATTTCTGGAATTTTGCCCCAAAATAAGGGGAATTTCTGATTTTTGCCCCAAAATAAAGGGAATTTTTGCCTTTTGCCCCAAAATTAGGGGAATTTCTGCAATTTGCTCCAAAATACGGGGAATTTCTGCCTTTTTGCCCGAAAATAATGGGAATGCATATTTTTTTTCCATAAAAAGGGAAATTTCTTCATTTTTGCTTTAAAATAAAGGGAATTTCTGCCTTTTTGCCTCTAAATAAGTGGAATTTCTCTTTTTCCCCCAAAACAAAGGGAATTTCTGTCTTTTTTGCCCCAAAATAAGGGGAATTTCTGACTTATTATCCTGAAATAAGTGAAATTTCTGCAATTTTGCCCAAAAATAAGGGAAATTTCTGAAATTTTGCCCCAATGTAAAAGAAATTTCTGCAATTTTGTCCCAAAATAAGGGAAATTTCTGACAGTTTGTTCCCAAAAAAAAAAAAAAGATTTTCTGTCTTTTTGCCCTCAAATAAGGAGAATTTCTGCCTTTTTGCCCGAAAATTATGAGAATTTCTGCAATTTTGCTTCAAAATACGGGGAATTTCTGCTTTTATCCCAATAGTAAGGGGAATGCATACCTTTTTGCCATAAAAAGGGAAATTTCTTCATTTTTGCTCCAAAATAAGGGGAATTTCTGCCTTTTTGCCTCTAAATAAGTGGAATTTCTGTCTTTTTCCCCCAAAACAAAGTGAATTTCTGTCCTTTTTGCCCCAAAATAATGGGAATTTCTGCCTTTTTGCCCCAAAATAAGAAAAATTTTTTCTTTTTTTCTCTGAAATAAGTGAAATTTCTGCAATTTTGCCTTAAATTAAGGGAAATTTCTGCAATATTTCCCCATAATAAGGGAAATTTCTGCAATTTTGCTCCAAAATAAGAGGAATTTCTCCCTTTTTGCCACAAAATAAAGGAAATTTCAGCATTTTTACCTGAAAATAAGTGAAATTTCTGCAATTTTGCCCCAAATAAGGGAAATTTCTTCAATTTTGCCCTAAAATAAGGTAGATTCCTGTAATTATGCCCCAAAAAAAGGAAATTCCTTGAATTTTGCCCCAAAGGAAGGGGAATTTCTGATTTTTGCCGCACAATAATAGGAATTTCTGCCTTTTGCCCCAAATTTAGGGAATTTCTCCCTTTTTGCCCAAAAATTATGAGAATTTCTGCAATTTTGCTTCAAAATACGAGGAATTTCTGCTTTTTATCCCGAATGTAAGAGGAATGTATACCCTTTACCACAAAAAAGGAAATTTCTTCATTTTTTCTCCAAATTAAGAGGAATTTCTGCCTTTTTACTTCAAAGTAAGTGAAATTTCTGCCTTTGTACAAAAAAATAAATGGAATTTCTGTCTTTTTGCCCCAAAATAAAAGGAATTTTTGAATTATGCCCTGAGATAAGTGAAATTTCTGCAATTTTGCCCCAAAATAAATGAAATTTCTGCCTTTTTGCCACAAAATAGAAGGAATTTCTGTCTTTTTGCCCCAAAATAAGGGAAATTTCTGCCTTTTTGCCCCCAAATAAAAGGAATTTCAGCCTTTTTACCTCAAAATAAGGGGAATTTCTATATTTTTGCCACAAAATATTAAGAATTTCTGCATTTTTGCCACAAAATAAGGAAAATTTCTGCCTTTTTTCCCTGAAATAAGTGAATTTTCTCCAATTTTGCCCTAAAATAAGTGAAATTTCTGCAATTTTTTCCCAAAATAAGGGAAATTTCTGGAATTTTGCCCAAAAAATAAGTGGAATTTCTGAGTTTTGCACAAAATAAGGAGAATTTCTGTCTTTTTCCCCAACATATAGGGAATTTCTGCCTTTTTGCCCCACAATTAGGAGAATTTCTGCAATTTTGCTCCAAAATACGGGAATTTCTGCCTTTTCCCAAAAATAAAGGGAATGCATAACTTTTTGCCATAAAAAAGGGAAATTTCTTCATTTTTGCTCCAAAATAAGGAGAATTTCTGCCTTTTTACCTCTAAATAAGTGGAATTTCTGTGTTTTCCCCCAAAACAAAGGGAATTTCTGTCTATTTTGCCCCAAAATAACGGGAATTTCTGACTTATTACCTTGAAATAAGTGAAATTTCTGTAATTTTGCCCCAAAATAGGGAAATTTCTGCAATTTTGCCCCATTGTAAAGGAAATTTCTGCAATTTTGCTCCAAAATAAGGGAAATTTCTGACTCTTTGCTCCCGCAAAAAGGAGATTTTCTGTCTTTTTGCCCCAAAATAAGGAGAATTTCTGCCTTTTTGCCCGAAAATTATGATAATTTCTGCAATTTTGCTTCAAAATACGGGGAATTTCTGCTTTTTATCCCGAAAGTAAGGGGAATGCATACCTTTTTGCCATAAAAAGGTAAATTTCTTCATTTTTGCTCCAAAATAAGGGAAATTTCTGCCTTTTTGCCTCTAAATAAGTGGAATTTCTGTCTTTTCCTCCAAAACAAAGGAAATTTCTTTTTTTTGCCTTAAAATAAGGGGAATTTCTGACTTATTACCCTGAAATAAGTGAAATTTCTGCAATTTTGCCCCAAAATAAGGAAAATTTCTGCCTCTTTGCCCTCAAATAAGGGAATTTCAGCCTTTTTACCTCAAAATAAGGGGAATTTCTGCCTTTTTGCCCGAAAATAAGGAAAATTTCTGCCTTTTTTCCCTGAAATAAGTGAAATTTCTGCAATTTTGCCCCAAAATTAGTGAAATTTCTGCAATTTTGCCCCAGAATAAAGGAAATTTCGGGAATTTTGCCCCAAAATAAGTGGAATTTCTGAGTTTTGCCCCAAAATAAGGAGAATTTCTGTCTTTTTGCCCCAACATATAGGGAATTTCTGCATTTTTGCCCCACAATTAGGGGAATTTCTGCGATTTTGCTCCAAAATACGAGGAATTTCTGCCTTTTTGACCGAAAATAAGGGGAATGCATACCTTTTTGCCTTAAAAAAGGGAAATTTCTTCATTTTTGCTCCAAAATAAGGGAAATTTCTGCTTTTTTGCCTCTAACTAAGTGGAATTTCTGCTTTTTCCTCCAAAACAAAGGGATTTTCTGTTTTTTGGCCCCAAAATCAAGAAAATTTCTGACTTATTACCCTGAAATAAGTGAAATTTCTGCAATTTTGCCCCAAAATAAGGGAAATTTCTGCCTTTTTTGCCCCCAAATAAGAAGAATTTCAGCTTTTTTACCTCAAAATAAAAGAAATTTCTGCATTTTTGCCACAAAATATTAGGAATTTCTGCCTTTTTGCTCCAAAATAAGGAAAATTTCTGCCTTTTTTCTCTGAAATAAGTGAAATTTCTGCAATTTTGCCCTAAAATAAGTGAAATTTCTGCAATTTTGCCCCAAAATATAGGGGAATTTCTGGAATTTTTCCCCAAAATAAGTGGAACTTCTGAGTTTTGCCCCAAAATAAGGAGAATTTCTGTCTTTTTGCCCCAACATATAGGGAATTTCTGCATTTTTGCCCCACAATTAGGGGAATTTCTGCAATTTTACTCCAAAATACGGGGAATTGCTGCCTTTTTGCCCGAAAAAAAGGGGAATGCATAACTTTTTGCCATAAAAAATGGAAATTTCTTCATTTTTGCTCAAAATAAGGGGAATTTTTGCCTTTTTGCCTCTAAATAAGTGGAATTTCTGTCTTTTCCCCCAAAACAAAGGGAATTTCTGTCTTTTTTGCCCCAAATTAAGGGAAATTTCTGCCTTTTTGCCATGAAATATGTGAAATTTCTGCAATTTTACCGCAAAATAAGGTGAATTTCTGCCTTTTTGCCCCAAAATAATGGGAATTTCTGCCTTTTTGCCCCAAAATAAGAAAAATTTTTGCTTTTTTTCTCTGAAATAAGTGAAATTTCTGCAATTTTGCTTTAAATTAAGAGAAATTTCTGCAATATTTCCCTATAATAAGGGAAATTTCTTCAATTTTGCCCCATAATAAGGGGAATTTCTCCCTTTTTGCCCCAAAATAAAGGAAATTTCAGCCTTTTTACATGAAAATAAGTGAAATTTCTGCAATTTTTCCCCATATAAGGGAAATTTCTGCAATTTTGCTCCAATATAAGGTAAATTCCTGCAATTTTGCCCCAAAATAAAGGAAATTTCTTGAATTTTGTCCCAAAATAAAGGGAATTTTTGCCTTTTGCCCCAAAATTAGAGGAATTTCTGCAATTTTGCTCCAAAATACGGGGAATTTCTGCCTTTTTGCCCGAAAATAATGGGAATGCATACCTTTTTTCCATAAAAAGGGAAATTTCTTCATTTTTGCTTTAAAATAAAGGGGATTTCTGCCTTTTTGCCTCTAAATAAGTGGAATTTCTGTCTTTTTCCCCCAGAACAAAAAGAATTTCTGTCTTTTTTGCCCCAAAATAAGGGGAATTTCTGACTTATTACCCTGAAATAAGTGAAATTTCTGCAATTTTGCCCCAAAATAAGGGAAATTTCTGAAATTTTGCCCCAATGTAAAAGAAATTTCTGCAATTTTGCCCCAAAATAAGGGAAATTTCTGACTGTTTGTTCCCAAAAAAAAAAGATTTTCTGTCTTTTTGCCCCCAAATAAGGAGAATTTCTGACCTTTTGCCCGAAAATTATGAGAATTTCTGCAATTTTGCTTCCAAATACGGGGAATTTCAGCTTTTATCCCGAAAGTAAGGAGAATGCAAACCTTTTTGCCATAAAAAGGTAAATTTCTTCATTTTTGCTCCAAAATAAGGGGAATTTCTGCCTTTTTGCCTCAAAATAAGTGGAATTTCTGTCTTTTTCCCCCAAAACAAAGTGAATTTCTGTCTTTTTTGCCCCAAAATAATGGGAATTTCTGCCTTTGTGCCCCAAAATAAAAAAATTTTTTTCTTTTTTTCTCTGAAATAAGTGAAATTTCTGCAATTTTGCCTTAAATTAAGGGAAATTTCTGCAATATTTCCCCATAAAAAGGGAAATTTCTGCAATTTTGCTCCAAAATAAAAGGAATTTCTCCCTTTTTGCCACAAAATAAAGGAAATTTCAGCATTTTTACCTGAAAATAAGTGAAATTTCTGCAATTTTGCCCCAAATAAGGGAAATTTCTTCAATTTTGCCCTAAAATAAGGTAGATTCCTGTAATTTTGCCCCAAAGAAAGGAAATTTCTTGAATTTTGCCCCAAAAGAAGGGGAATTTCTGATTTTTGCCCCACAATAAAAGGAATTTCTGACTTTTGCCCCAAAATTAGGGAATTTCTCCCTTTTTGCCCGAAAATTATGAGAATTTCTGCAATTTTGCTTCAAAATACGGGGAAAAGGAAATTTCTTCATTTTTGCTCCAAATTAAGAGGAATTTCTGCCTTTTTACTTCAAAGTAAGTGAAATTTCTGCCTTTGTACAAAAAAATAAATGGAATTTCTGTCTTTTTGCCCCAAAATAAAAGGAATTTTTGAATTATGCCCTGAAATAAGTGAAATTTCTGCAATTTTGCCCCAAAATAAATGAAATTTCTGCATTTTTGCCACAAAATAGAAGGAATTTCTGTCTTTTTGCCCCCAAATAAAAGGAATTTCTGCCTTTTTGCCCCCAAATAAAAGGAATTTCAGCCTTTTTACCTCAAAATAAGGGGAATTTCTATATTTTTGCCACAAAATATTAAGAATTTCTGCATTTTTGCCACAAAATAAGGAAAATTTCTGCATTTTTTTCCTGAAATAAGTGAAATTTCTCCAATTTTGCCCTAAAATAAGTGAAATTTCTGCAATTTTTTCCCAAAATAAGGGAAATTTCTGGAATTTTGCCCCAAAATAAGGGGAATTTCTGATTTTTGCCCCAAAATAAAGGGAATTTTTGCCTTTTGCCCCAAAATTAGGGGAATTTCTGCAATTTGCTCCAAAATACGGGGAATTTCTGCCTTTTTGCCCGAAAATAATGGGAATGCATATTTTTTTTCCATAAAAAGGGAAATTTCTTCATTTTTGCTTTAAAATAAAGGGAATTTCTGCCTTTTTGCCTCTAAATAAGTGGAATTTCTCTTTTTCCCCCAAAACAAAGGGAATTTCTGTCTTTTTTGCCCCAAAATAAGGGGAATTTCTGACTTATTATCCTGAAATAAGTGAAATTTCTGCAATTTTGCCCAAAAATAAGGGAAATTTCTGAAATTTTGCCCCAATGTAAAAGAAATTTCTGCAATTTTGTCCCAAAATAAGGGAAATTTCTGACAGTTTGTTCCCAAAAAAAAAAAAAAGATTTTCTGTCTTTTTGCCCTCAAATAAGGAGAATTTCTGCCTTTTTGCCCGAAAATTATGAGAATTTCTGCAATTTTGCTTCAAAATACGGGGAATTTCTGCTTTTATCCCAATAGTAAGGGGAATGCATACCTTTTTGCCATAAAAAGGGAAATTTCTTCATTTTTGCTCCAAAATAAGGGGAATTTCTGCCTTTTTGCCTCTAAATAAGTGGAATTTCTGTCTTTTTCCCCCAAAACAAAGTGAATTTCTGTCCTTTTTGCCCCAAAATAATGGGAATTTCTGCCTTTTTGCCCCAAAATAAGAAAAATTTTTTCTTTTTTTCTCTGAAATAAGTGAAATTTCTGCAATTTTGCCTTAAATTAAGGGAAATTTCTGCAATATTTCCCCATAATAAGGGAAATTTCTGCAATTTTGCTCCAAAATAAGAGGAATTTCTCCCTTTTTGCCACAAAATAAAGGAAATTTCAGCATTTTTACCTGAAAATAAGTGAAATTTCTGCAATTTTGCCCCAAATAAGGGAAATTTCTTCAATTTTGCCCTAAAATAAGGTAGATTCCTGTAATTATGCCCCAAAAAAAGGAAATTCCTTGAATTTTGCCCCAAAGGAAGGGGAATTTCTGATTTTTGCCGCACAATAATAGGAATTTCTGCCTTTTGCCCCAAATTTAGGGAATTTCTCCCTTTTTGCCCAAAAATTATGAGAATTTCTGCAATTTTGCTTCAAAATACGAGGAATTTCTGCTTTTTATCCCGAATGTAAGAGGAATGTATACCCTTTACCACAAAAAAGGAAATTTCTTCATTTTTTCTCCAAATTAAGAGGAATTTCTGCCTTTTTACTTCAAAGTAAGTGAAATTTCTGCCTTTGTACAAAAAAATAAATGGAATTTCTGTCTTTTTGCCCCAAAATAAAAGGAATTTTTGAATTATGCCCTGAGATAAGTGAAATTTCTGCAATTTTGCCCCAAAATAAATGAAATTTCTGCCTTTTTGCCACAAAATAGAAGGAATTTCTGTCTTTTTGCCCCAAAATAAGGGAAATTTCTGCCTTTTTGCCCCCAAATAAAAGGAATTTCAGCCTTTTTACCTCAAAATAAGGGGAATTTCTATATTTTTGCCACAAAATATTAAGAATTTCTGCATTTTTGCCACAAAATAAGGAAAATTTCTGCCTTTTTTCCCTGAAATAAGTGAATTTTCTCCAATTTTGCCCTAAAATAAGTGAAATTTCTGCAATTTTTTCCCAAAATAAGGGAAATTTCTGGAATTTTGCCCAAAAAATAAGTGGAATTTCTGAGTTTTGCACAAAATAAGGAGAATTTCTGTCTTTTTCCCCAACATATAGGGAATTTCTGCCTTTTTGCCCCACAATTAGGAGAATTTCTGCAATTTTGCTCCAAAATACGGGAATTTCTGCCTTTTCCCAAAAATAAAGGGAATGCATAACTTTTTGCCATAAAAAAGGGAAATTTCTTCATTTTTGCTCCAAAATAAGGAGAATTTCTGCCTTTTTACCTCTAAATAAGTGGAATTTCTGTGTTTTCCCCCAAAACAAAGGGAATTTCTGTCTATTTTGCCCCAAAATAACGGGAATTTCTGACTTATTACCTTGAAATAAGTGAAATTTCTGTAATTTTGCCCCAAAATAGGGAAATTTCTGCAATTTTGCCCCATTGTAAAGGAAATTTCTGCAATTTTGCTCCAAAATAAGGGAAATTTCTGACTCTTTGCTCCCGCAAAAAGGAGATTTTCTGTCTTTTTGCCCCAAAATAAGGAGAATTTCTGCCTTTTTGCCCGAAAATTATGATAATTTCTGCAATTTTGCTTCAAAATACGGGGAATTTCTGCTTTTTATCCCGAAAGTAAGGGGAATGCATACCTTTTTGCCATAAAAAGGTAAATTTCTTCATTTTTGCTCCAAAATAAGGGAAATTTCTGCCTTTTTGCCTCTAAATAAGTGGAATTTCTGTCTTTTCCTCCAAAACAAAGGAAATTTCTTTTTTTTGCCTTAAAATAAGGGGAATTTCTGACTTATTACCCTGAAATAAGTGAAATTTCTGCAATTTTGCCCCAAAATAAGGAAAATTTCTGCCTCTTTGCCCTCAAATAAGGGAATTTCAGCCTTTTTACCTCAAAATAAGGGGAATTTCTGCCTTTTTGCCCGAAAATAAGGAAAATTTCTGCCTTTTTTCCCTGAAATAAGTGAAATTTCTGCAATTTTGCCCCAAAATTAGTGAAATTTCTGCAATTTTGCCCCAGAATAAAGGAAATTTCGGGAATTTTGCCCCAAAATAAGTGGAATTTCTGAGTTTTGCCCCAAAATAAGGAGAATTTCTGTCTTTTTGCCCCAACATATAGGGAATTTCTGCATTTTTGCCCCACAATTAGGGGAATTTCTGCGATTTTGCTCCAAAATACGAGGAATTTCTGCCTTTTTGACCGAAAATAAGGGGAATGCATACCTTTTTGCCTTAAAAAAGGGAAATTTCTTCATTTTTGCTCCAAAATAAGGGAAATTTCTGCTTTTTTGCCTCTAACTAAGTGGAATTTCTGCTTTTTCCTCCAAAACAAAGGGATTTTCTGTTTTTTGGCCCCAAAATCAAGAAAATTTCTGACTTATTACCCTGAAATAAGTGAAATTTCTGCAATTTTGCCCCAAAATAAGGGAAATTTCTGCCTTTTTTGCCCCCAAATAAGAAGAATTTCAGCTTTTTTACCTCAAAATAAAAGAAATTTCTGCATTTTTGCCACAAAATATTAGGAATTTCTGCCTTTTTGCTCCAAAATAAGGAAAATTTCTGCCTTTTTTCTCTGAAATAAGTGAAATTTCTGCAATTTTGCCCTAAAATAAGTGAAATTTCTGCAATTTTGCCCCAAAATATAGGGGAATTTCTGGAATTTTTCCCCAAAATAAGTGGAACTTCTGAGTTTTGCCCCAAAATAAGGAGAATTTCTGTCTTTTTGCCCCAACATATAGGGAATTTCTGCATTTTTGCCCCACAATTAGGGGAATTTCTGCAATTTTACTCCAAAATACGGGGAATTGCTGCCTTTTTGCCCGAAAAAAAGGGGAATGCATAACTTTTTGCCATAAAAAATGGAAATTTCTTCATTTTTGCTCAAAATAAGGGGAATTTTTGCCTTTTTGCCTCTAAATAAGTGGAATTTCTGTCTTTTCCCCCAAAACAAAGGGAATTTCTGTCTTTTTTGCCCCAAATTAAGGGAAATTTCTGCCTTTTTGCCATGAAATATGTGAAATTTCTGCAATTTTACCGCAAAATAAGGTGAATTTCTGCCTTTTTGCCCCAAAATAATGGGAATTTCTGCCTTTTTGCCCCAAAATAAGAAAAATTTTTGCTTTTTTTCTCTGAAATAAGTGAAATTTCTGCAATTTTGCCCCAAAATAAGGGAAATTTCTGGAATTTTGCCCCAAAATACGTGGAATTTCTGAGTTTTGCCCCAAAATAAGTAGAATTTCTGACTTATTACCCTGAAATAAGTGAAATTTCTGCAATTTTGCACCAAAATAAGGGAAATTTCTGAAATTTTGCCCCAATGTAAATGAAATTTCTGCAATTTTGCCCCAAAATAATGGAAATTTCTGACTGTTTGTTCCCAAAAAAATTAGATTTTCTGTCTTTTTGCCCCCAAATAAGGAGAATTTCTGCCTTTTTGCCCGAAAATTATGAGAATTTCTGCAATTTTGCTTCAAAATACGGGGAATTTCTGCTTTTATCCCGAAAGTAAGGGGAATGCATACCTTTTTGCCATAAAAAGGTAAATTTCTTCATTTTTGCTCCAAAATAAGGGGAATTTCTGCCTTTTTGCTCCAAAATAACAAAATTTCTTTTTTTCCCATGAAATAAGGGAAATTTCTGCAATTTTGCCGAAAATAAGTGAAATTTCTGCAATTCTGCCCCAGAATAAGGGAAATTTCTGGAATTTTGCCCCAAAATAAGTGGAATTTCTGAGTTTTGCCACAAAATAAGAAGAATTTCTGTCTTTTTGCCCCAACATATAGGGAATTTCTGCATTTTTGCCCCACAATTAAAGGAATTTTTGCAATTTTGCTCCAAAATACGGGGAATTTCTGCCTTTTTGCCCGAAAATAAGAAGAATGCATACCTTTTTGCCTTAAAAAAGGGAAATTTCTTCATTTTTGCTTCAAATAAGGGGAATTTCTGCTTTTTTGCCTCTAAATAAGTGGAATTTAGGATTTTCCTTCAAAACAAAGGGATTTTCTGTCTTTTTTGCCCCAAAATAAGAAAAATTTCTGACTTATTACCCTGAAATAAATGAAATTTCTGCAATTTTGCCCAAAAATAAGGGAAAATTTTTGCCTTTCTGCCCACAAATAAGGGGAATTTCAGCCTTTTTACCTCAAAACGAGGGGAATTCCTGCATTTTTGCCACAAAATATTAGGAATTTCTGCATTTTTGCCCCAAAATAAAGAAAATTTCTGCCTTTTTCCCTGAAATAAGTGAAATTTCTGCAATTTTGCCCCAAAATAAGTGGAGTTTCTGAGTTTTGCCCCAAAATAAGGAGAATTTCTGTCTTTTTGCCACAACATAAAGGGAATTTCTGCCTTTTTGCACCACAATTAGAGGAATTTCTGAAATTTTGCTCCGAAATACATGGAATTTTTGCCTTTTTGCCCGAAAATAAGGGGAATGCATAACTTTTTGCCATAAAAAAGGGAAATTTCTTCATTTTTGCTCCAAAATAAGGGGAATTTCTGCCTTTTTGCTTCTCAATAAGTGGAATATCTGTCTTTTCCCCCCAAAACAAAGGGAATTTCTTTTTTTTTGCCCCAAAATAAGGGGAATTTCTGACTTATTACTCTAAAATAAGTGAAATTTCTGCAATTTTGCCCCAAAAGAAGAGAAATTTCTGCCTTTTTGCCCCCAAATAAGGGGAATTTCAGCCTTTATACCTCAAAATAAGGGGAATATCTGCATTTTGCCACAAAATATTAGGAATTTCTGACTTTTTGCTCCAAAATAAGGAAAATTTCTGCCTTTTTTCCCTGAAATAATTGAAATTTCTGCAATTTTGCCCCAAAATAAGTGAAATTTGGCAATTTTGCCCCAAAATAAGGAAAATTTCTGGAATTTTGCCCTAAAATAAGTGGAATTTCTAAGTTTGGCCGCAAAATAATGAGAATTTCTGTTTTTTGCCCCAACATGTAGGGAATTTCTGTCTTTTTGCCCCACAACAAGGGGAATTTCTGCAATTTTGCTCCAAAATACGGGGAATTTCTGCCTTTTTGCCCTGAAATATGTGAAATTTCTGCAATTTTACCCCTAAATAAGGTGAATTTCTGTTTTTTTGCCCCAAAATAATGTGAATTTCTGCATTTTTGCCCCAAAATAAGAAAAATTTTTGCTTTTTTTCTCTGAAATAAGTGAAATTTCTGCAATTTTCCCCTAAAATAAGGGAAATTTTTGCAATTTTTTCCCATTATAAGGGAGATTTCTGCAATTTTGCCCCAAAATAAGGGGAGTTTCTTCCTTTTTGCCCCAAAACAAAGGAAATTTCAGCCTTTTTACCTGAAAATAAGTGAAATTTCTGAAATTTTGCCCCAAATAAGGGAAATTTCTGAAATTTTGCCCCAAAATAAGGTAAATTCCTGCATTTTTGCCCCAAAATAATGGAAATTTCTGGAATTTTTCACCAAAACACGGGAAATTTCTGATTTTTCCCCAAAATAAAGGGAATTTCTGCCTTTTGCCCCAAAATTAGGGGAATTTCTGCAATTTTGCTCCAAAATACGATGAATTTCTGCCTTTTTGCCTGAAAATAATGGGTATGCATACCTTTTTGCCCTTAAAAAAGAAACATTTCTTCATTTTTGCTCCAAAATAAAGGGAATTTCTGCCTTTTTGCCTCTAAATAAGTGGAATTTCTGTCTTTTTCCCCCAAAACAAAGAGAATTTCTGTCTTTTTTGCCCCAAAATAAGGGGAATTTCTTACTTATTACCCTAAAGTAAGTGAAATTTCTGCAATTTTGCCCCAAAATAAGGGAAATTTCTTCAATTTTACCCCAATGTAAATAAAATTTCTGCAATTTTGCATCAAATAAGGGAAATTTCTTCAATTTTGCCCCAAAATAAGGTAAATTCCTGTAATTTCGCCACAAAATAAAGGAAATTTCTTGAATTTTGCCCCAAAAGAAGGGGAATTTCTTGAATTTTGTCCCAAAATAAAGGGAATTTTTGCCTTTTGCCCCAAAATTAGAGGAATTTCTGCAATTTTGCTCCAAAATACGGGGAATTTCTGCCTTTTTGCCCGAAAATAATGGGAATGCATACCTTTTTTCCATAAAAAGGGAAATTTCTTCATTTTTGCTTTAAAATAAAGGGAATTTCTGCCTTTTTGCCTCTAAATAAGTGGAATTTCTGTCTTTTTCCCCCAGAACAAAAAGAATTTCTGTCTTTTTTGCCCCAAAATAAGGGGAATTTCTGACTTATTACCCTGAAATAAGTGAAATTTCTGCAATTTTGCCCCAAAATAAGGGAAATTTCTGAAATTTTGCCCCAATGTAAAAGAAATTTCTGCAATTTTGCCCCAAAATAAGGGAAATTTCTGACTGTTTGTTCCCAAAAAAAAGATTTTCTGTCTTTTTGCCCCCAAATAAGGAGAATTTCTGCCCTTTTGCCCGAAAATTATGAGAATTTCTGCAATTTTGCTTCCAAATATGGGGAATTTCAGCTTTTATCCCGAAAGTAAGGAGAATGCAAACCTTTTTGCCATAAAAAGGTAAATTTCTTCATTTTTGCTCCAAAATAAGGGGAATTTCTGCCTTTTTGCCTCAAAATAAGTGGAATTTCTGTCTTTTTCCCCCAAAACAAAGTGAATTTCTGTCTTTTTTGCCCCAAAATAATGGGAATTTCTGCCTTTGTGCCCCAAAATAAAAAAATTTTTTTCTTTTTTTCTCTGAAATAAGTGAAATTTCTGCAATTTTGCCTTAAATTAAGGGAAATTTCTGCAATATTTCCCCATAAAAAGGGAAATTTCTGCAATTTTGCTCCAAAATAAAAGGAATTTCTCCCTTTTTGCCACAAAATAAAGGAAATTTCAGCATTTTTACCTGAAAATAAGTGAAATTTCTGCAATTTTGCCCCAAATAAGGGAAATTTCTTCAATTTTGCCCTAAAATAAGGTAGATTCCTGTAATTTTGCCCCAAAGAAAGGAAATTTCTTGAATTTTGCCCCAAAAGAAGGGGAATTTCTGATTTTTGCCCCACAATAAAAGGAATTTCTGACTTTTGCCCCAAATTAGGGAATTTCTCCCTTTTTGCCCGAAAATTATGAGAATTTCTGCAATTTTGCTTCAAAATACGGGGAATTTCTGCTTTTTATCCCGAATGTAAGAGGAATGTATACCCTTTACCACAAAAAAGGAAATTTCTTCATTTTTGCTCCAAATTAAGAGGAATTTCTGCCTTTTTACTTCAAAGTAAGTGAAATTTCTGCCTTTGTACAAAAAAATAAATGGAATTTCTGTCTTTTTGCCCCAAAATAAAAGGAATTTTTGAATTATGCCCTGAAATAAGTGAAATTTCTGCAATTTTGCCCCAAAATAAATGAAATTTCTGCCTTTTTGCCACAAAATAGAAGGAATTTCTGTCTTTTTGCCCCCAAATAAAAGGAATTTCTGCCTTTTTGCCCCCAAATAAAAGGAATTTCAGCCTTTTTACCTCAAAATAAGGGGAATTTCTATATTTTTGCCACAAAATATTAAGAATTTCTGCATTTTTGCCACAAAATAAGGAAAATTTCTGCATTTTTTTCCTGAAATAAGTGAAATTTCTCCAATTTTGCCCTAAAATAAGTGAAATTTCTGCAATTTTTTCCCAAAATAAGGGAAATTTCTGGAATTTTGCCCCAAAATAAGGGGAATTTCTGATTTTTGCCCCAAAATAAAGGGAATTTTTGCCTTTTGCCCCAAAATTAGGGGAATTTCTGCAATTTGCTCCAAAATACGGGGAATTTCTGCCTTTTTGCCCGAAAATAATGGGAATGCATATTTTTTTTCCATAAAAAGGGAAATTTCTTCATTTTTGCTTTAAAATAAAGGGAATTTCTGCCTTTTTGCCTCTAAATAAGTGGAATTTCTGTCTTTTTCCCCCAAAACAAAGGGAATTTCTGTCTTTTTTGCCCCAAAATAAGAGGAATTTCTGACTTATTACCATGAAATAAGTGAAATTTCTGCAATTTTGCCCAAAAATAAGGGAAATTTCTGAAATTTTGCCCCAATGTAAAAGAAATTTCTGCAATTTTGTCCCAAAATAAGGGAAATTTCTGACAGTTTGTTCCCAAAAAAAAAGATTTTTTGTCTTTTTGCCCTCAAATAAGGAGAATTTCTGCCTTTTTGCCCGAAAATTATGAGAATTTCTGCAATTTTGCTTCAAAATACGGGGAATTTCTGCTTTTATCCAAATAGTAAGGGGAATGCATACCTTTTTGCCATAAAAAGGGAAATTTCTTCATTTTTGCTCCAAAATAAGGGGAATTTCTGCCTTTTTGCCTCTAAATAAGTGGAATTTCTGTCTTTTTCCCCCAAAACAAAGTGAATTTCTGTCTTTTTGCCCCAAAATAATGGGAATTTCTGCCTTTTTGCCCCAAAATAAGAAAAATTTTTTCTTTTTTTCTCTGAAATAAGTGAAATTTCTGCAATTTTGCCTTAAATTAAGGGAAATTTCTGCAATATTTCCCCATAATAAGGGAAATTTCTACAATTTTGCTCCAAAATAAGAGGAATTTCTCCCTTTTTGCCACAAAATAAAGGAAATTTCAGCATTTTTACCTGAAAATAAGTGAAATTTCTGCAATTTTGCCCCAAATAAGGGAAATTTCTTCAATTTTGCCCTAAAATAAGGTAGATTCCTGTAATTATGCCCCAAAAAAAGGAAATTCCTTGAATTTTGCCCCAAAGGAAGGGGAATTTCTGATTTTTGCCGCACAATAATAGAAATTTCTGCCTTTTGCCCCAAATTTAGGGAATTTCTCCCTTTTTGCCCAAAAATTATGAGAATTTCTGCAATTTTGCTTCAAAATACGGGGAATTTCTGCTTTTTATCCCGAATGTAAGAGGAATGTATACCCTTTACCACAAAAAAGGAAATTTCTTCATTTTTTCTCCAAATTAAGAGGAATTTCTGCCTTTTTACTTCAAAGTAAGTGAAATTTCTGCCTTTGTACAAAAAAATAAATGGAATTTCTTTATTTTTGCCCCAAAATAAAAGGAATTTTTGAATTATGCCCTGAGATAAGTGAAATTTCTGCAATTTTGCCCCAAAATAAATGAAATTTCTGCCTTTTTGCCACAAAATAGAAGGAATTTCTGTCTTTTTGCCCCAAAATAAGGGAAATTTCTGCCTTTTTGCCCCCAAATAAAAGGAATTTCAGCCTTTTTACCTCAAAATAAGGGGAATTTCTATATTTTTGCCACAAAATATTAAGAATTTCTGCATTTTTGCCACAAAATAAGGAAAATTTCTGCCTTTTTTCCCTGAAATAAGTGAATTTTCTCCAATTTTGCCCTAAAATAAGTGAAATTTCTGCAATTTTTTCCCAAAATAAGGGAAATTTCTGGAATTTTGCCCAAAAAATAAGTGGAATTTCTGAGTTTTGCACAAAATAAGGAGAATTTCTGTCTTTTTCCCCAACATATAGGGAATTTCTGCCTTTTTGCCCCACAATTAGGAGAATTTCTGCAATTTTGCTCCAAAATACGGGAATTTCTGCCTTTTCCCAAAAATAAAGGGAATGCATAACTTTTTGCCATAAAAAAGGGAAATTTCTTCATTTTTGCTCCAAAATAAGGAGAATTTCTGCCTTTTTACCTCTAAATAAGTGGAATTTCTGTGTTTTCCCCCAAAACAAAGGGAATTTCTGTCTATTTTGCCCCAAAATAACGGGAATTTCTGACTTATTACCTTGAAATAAGTGAAATTTCTGTAATTTTGCCCCAAAATAGGGAAATTTCTGCAATTTTGCCCCATTGTAAAGGAAATTTCTGCAATTTTGCTCCAAAATAAGGGAAATTTCTGACTCTTTGCTCCCGCAAAAAGGAGATTTTCTGTCTTTTTGCCCCAAAATAAGGAGAATTTCTGCCTTTTTGCCCGAAAATTATGATAATTTCTGCAATTTTGCTTCAAAATACGGGGAATTTCTGCTTTTTATCCCGAAAGTAAGGGGAATGCATACCTTTTTGCCATAAAAAGGTAAATTTCTTCATTTTTGCTCCAAAATAAGGGAAATTTCTGCCTTTTTGCCTCTAAATAAGTGGAATTTCTGTCTTTTCCTCCAAAACAAAGGAAATTTCTTTTTTTTGCCTTAAAATAAGGGGAATTTCTGACTTATTACCCTGAAATAAGTGAAATTTCTGCAATTTTGCCCCAAAATAAGGAAAATTTCTGCCTCTTTGCCCTCAAATAAGGGAATTTCAGCCTTTTTACCTCAAAATAAGGGGAATTTCTGCCTTTTTGCCCGAAAATAAGGAAAATTTCTGCCTTTTTTCCCTGAAATAAGTGAAATTTCTGCAATTTTGCCCCAAAATTAGTGAAATTTCTGCAATTTTGCCCCAGAATAAAGGAAATTTCGGGAATTTTGCCCCAAAATAAGTGGAATTTCTGAGTTTTGCCCCAAAATAAGGAGAATTTCTGTCTTTTTGCCCCAACATATAGGGAATTTCTGCATTTTTGCCCCACAATTAGGGGAATTTCTGCAATTTTGCTCCAAAATACGAGGAATTTCTGCCTTTTTGACCGAAAATAAGGGGAATGCATACCTTTTTGCCTTAAAAAAGGGAAATTTCTTCATTTTTGCTCCAAAATAAGGGAAATTTCTGCTTTTTTGCCTCTAACTAAGTGGAATTTCTGCTTTTTCCTCCAAAACAAAGGGATTTTCTGTTTTTTGGCCCCAAAATCAAGAAAATTTCTGACTTATTACCCTGAAATAAGTGAAATTTCTGCAATTTTGCCCCAAAATAAGGGAAATTTCTGCCTTTTTTGCCCCCAAATAAGAAGAATTTCAGCTTTTTTACCTCAAAATAAAAGAAATTTCTGCATTTTTGCCACAAAATATTAGGAATTTCTGCCTTTTTGCTCCAAAATAAGGAAAATTTCTGCCTTTTTTCTCTGAAATAAGTGAAATTTCTGCAATTTTGCCCTAAAATAAGTGAAATTTCTGCAATTTTGCCCCAAAATATAGGGGAATTTCTGGAATTTTTCCCCAAAATAAGTGGAACTTCTGAGTTTTGCCCCAAAATAAGGAGAATTTCTGTCTTTTTGCCCCAACATATAGGGAATTTCTGCATTTTTGCCCCACAATTAGGGGAATTTCTGCAATTTTACTCCAAAATACGGGGAATTTCTGCCTTTTTGCCCGAAAAAAAGGGGAATGCATAACTTTTTGCCATAAAAAAGGGAAATTTCTTCATTTTTGCTCCAAAATAAGGAGAATTTCTGCCTTTTTACCTCTAAATAAGTGGAATTTCTGTGTTTTCCCCCAAAACAAAGGGAATTTCTGTCTATTTTGCCCCAAAATAACGGGAATTTCTGACTTATTACCTTGAAATAAGTGAAATTTCTGTAATTTTGCCCCAAAATAGGGAAATTTCTGCAATTTTGCCCCATTGTAAAGGAAATTTCTGCAATTTTGCTCCAAAATAAGGGAAATTTCTGACTCTTTGCTCCCGCAAAAAGGAGATTTTCTGTCTTTTTGCCCCAAAATAAGGAGAATTTCTGCCTTTTTGCCCGAAAATTATGATAATTTCTGCAATTTTGCTTCAAAATACGGGGAATTTCTGCTTTTTATCCCGAAAGTAAGGGGAATGCATACCTTTTTGCCATAAAAAGGTAAATTTCTTCATTTTTGCTCCAAAATAAGGGAAATTTCTGCCTTTTTGCCTCTAAATAAGTGGAATTTCTGTCTTTTCCTCCAAAACAAAGGAAATTTCTTTTTTTTGCCTTAAAATAAGGGGAATTTCTGACTTATTACCCTGAAATAAGTGAAATTTCTGCAATTTTGCCCCAAAATAAGGAAAATTTCTGCCTCTTTGCCCTCAAATAAGGGAATTTCAGCCTTTTTACCTCAAAATAAGGGGAATTTCTGCCTTTTTGCCCGAAAATAAGGAAAATTTCTGCCTTTTTTCCCTGAAATAAGTGAAATTTCTGCAATTTTGCCCCAAAATTAGTGAAATTTCTGCAATTTTGCCCCAGAATAAAGGAAATTTCGGGAATTTTGCCCCAAAATAAGTGGAATTTCTGAGTTTTGCCCCAAAATAAGGAGAATTTCTGTCTTTTTGCCCCAACATATAGGGAATTTCTGCATTTTTGCCCCACAATTAGGGGAATTTCTGCAATTTTGCTCCAAAATACGAGGAATTTCTGCCTTTTTGACCGAAAATAAGGGGAATGCATACCTTTTTGCCTTAAAAAAGGGAAATTTCTTCATTTTTGCTCCAAAATAAGGGAAATTTCTGCTTTTTTGCCTCTAACTAAGTGGAATTTCTGCTTTTTCCTCCAAAACAAAGGGATTTTCTGTTTTTTGGCCCCAAAATCAAGAAAATTTCTGACTTATTACCCTGAAATAAGTGAAATTTCTGCAATTTTGCCCCAAAATAAGGGAAATTTCTGCCTTTTTTGCCCCCAAATAAGAAGAATTTCAGCTTTTTTACCTCAAAATAAAAGAAATTTCTGCATTTTTGCCACAAAATATTAGGAATTTCTGCCTTTTTGCTCCAAAATAAGGAAAATTTCTGCCTTTTTTCTCTGAAATAAGTGAAATTTCTGCAATTTTGCCCTAAAATAAGTGAAATTTCTGCAATTTTGCCCCAAAATATAGGGGAATTTCTGGAATTTTTCCCCAAAATAAGTGGAACTTCTGAGTTTTGCCCCAAAATAAGGAGAATTTCTGTCTTTTTGCCCCAACATATAGGGAATTTCTGCATTTTTGCCCCACAATTAGGGGAATTTCTGCAATTTTACTCCAAAATACGGGGAATTTCTGCCTTTTTGCCCGAAAAAAAGGGGAATGCATAACTTTTTGCCATAAAAAATGGAAATTTCTTCATTTTTGCTCAAAATAAGGGGAATTTTTGCCTTTTTGCCTCTAAATAAGTGGAATTTCTGTCTTTTCCCCCAAAACAAAGGGAATTTCTGTCTTTTTTGCCCCAAATTAAGGGAAATTTCTGCCTTTTTGCCATGAAATATGTGAAATTTCTGCAATTTTACCGCAAAATAAGGTGAATTTCTGCCTTTTTGCCCCAAAATAATGGGAATTTCTGCCTTTTTGCCCCAAAATAAGAAAAATTTTTGCTTTTTTTCTCTGAAATAAGTGAAATTTCTGCAATTTTGCCCCAAAATACGTGGAATTTCTGAGTTTTGCCCCAAAATAAGTAGAATTTCTGACTTATTACCCTGAAATAAGTGAAATTTCTGCAATTTTGCACCAAAATAAGGGAAATTTCTGAAATTTTGCCCCAATGTAAATGAAATTTCTGCAATTTTGCCCCAAAATAATGGAAATTTCTGACTGTTTGTTCCCAAAAAAATTAGATTTTCTGTCTTTTTGCCCCCAAATAAGGAGAATTTCTGCCTTTTTGCCCGAAAATTATGAGAATTTCTGCAATTTTGCTTCAAAATACGGGGAATTTCTGCTTTTATCCCGAAAGTAAGGGGAATGCATACCTTATTGCCATAAAAAGGTAAATTTCTTCATTTTTGCTCCAAAATAAGGGGGATTTCTGCCTTTTTGCCCGAAAATAATGGGAATGCATATTTTTTTTCCATAAAAAGGGAAATTTCTTCATTTTTGCTTTAAAATAAAGGGAATTTCTGCCTATTTGCCTCTAAATAAGTGGAATTTCTGTCTTTTTCCCCCAAAACAAAGGGAATTTCTGTCTTTTTTGCCCCAAAATAAGAGGAATTTCTGACTTATTACCATGAAATAAGTGAAATTTCTGCAATTTTGCCCAAAAATAAGGGAAATTTCTGAAATTTTGCCCCAATGTAAAAGAAATTTCTGCAATTTTGTCCCAAAATAAGGGAAATTTCTGACAGTTTGTTCCCAAAAAAAAAAGATTTTTTGTCTTTTTGCCCTCAAATAAGGAGAATTTCTGCCTTTTTGCCCGAAAATTATGAGAATTTCTGCAATTTTGCTTCAAAATACGGGGAATTTCTGCTTTTTATCCCAAAAGTAAGGGGAATGCATACCTTTTTGCCATAAAAAGGGAAATTTCTTCATTTTTGCTCCAAAATAAGGGGAATTTCTGCCTTTTTGCCTCTAAATAAGTGGAATTTCTGTCTTTTTCCCCCAAAACAAAGGGAATTTCTGTCTGTTTTGTTCCAAAATAAGGGGAATTTCTGACTTATTACCCTAAAATAAGTGAAATTTCTGCAATTTTGCCCCAAAATAAGGGAAATTTCTGCCTTTTTGCCCTGAAATATGTGAAATTTCTGCAATTTTACCCCAAAATACGGTGAATTTCTGTCTTTTTCCCCCAAAATAAAGGGAATTTCTCTCTTTTTGCCCCAAAATAAAGGAAATTTCAGCCTTTTTACCTGAAAATTAGTGAAATTTATGCAATTTTGCCCCAAATAAGGGAAATTTCTGCAATTTTGCCCCAAAATATGGTAAATTCCTGTAATTTTACCCCCAAAATAGGAAATTTCTAGAATTTTGCCCCAAAACACGAAGAATTTCTGATTTTTGCCTCTAAATAAAGGGAATTTCTGCCTTTTGCCCCCAAATTAGGGGAATTTCTGCAATTTTGCTCCAAAATACGGGGAATTTCTGCCTTTTTGCCTGAAAATAATGGGAATGCGTATCTTTTTGCCATAAAAAAAAAAATTCTTCATTTTTGCTTCAAAATAAGGGGAATTTCTGCCTTTTTGCCCCTAAATAAGTGGAATTTCGGTCTTTTTCCCCAAAAACAAAGGGAATTTATGTGTTTTTTGCCCCAAAATAAGGGGAATTTCTTACTCATTACCCTGAAATAAGTGAATTTTTTGCAATTTTGCCCTAAATAAGGAAAATTTCTGCAATTTTGCCCAAAAATAAGGGGAATTTCTGACAGTTTGCTCCCGAAAAAAGAAGATTTTCTGTCTTTTTGCCACAAAATAAGGAGAATTTCTGTCTTTTTGCCTGAAAATTAGGAGAATTTCTGCAATTTTGCTTCAAAATACGGGGAATTTCTGCTTTTTATCCCGAAAGTATGGGGAATATATACCTTTTGCCACAAAAAAGGGAAATTTCTTCATTTTTGCCCCAAAATAAGAGGAATTTCTGCCTTTTTACCTCAAAATAAGTGAAATTTCTGCCTTTTTACCCAAAAATAAACGGATTTTCTGTCTTTTTGCCCCAAAATAAAAGGAATTTTTGAATTATGCCCTGAAATAAGTGAAATTTCTGCAATTTGGCCTCAAAATAAAAGAAATTTCTGCCTTTTTGCCACACAATAAGAAGAATTTCTGTCTTTTTGCCCCAAAATAAGGAATATTTCTGCCTTTTTGCCCCCAAATAAAAGGAATTTCAGCCTTTTTACCTGAAAATAAGTGAAATTTCTTCAATTTTGCCCCATATAAGGGAAATTTCTGCAACTTTGCTCCAAAATAAGGTAAATTCCTGCAATTTTACCCCAAAATAAAGGAAATTTCTTGAATTTTGCCCCAAAATATGGAGAATTTCTGATTTTGGCCTCAAAATAAAGGGAATTTCTGCCTTTTGCCCCAAAATTAAGGGAATTTCTGCAATTTTTATCCAAAATACTGTAAATTTCTGCCTTTTTGCCCAAAAATAATGGGAATGCATACTTTTTTGCCATAAAAAGGGAAATTTCTTCATTTTTGCTCAAAAAAGGGGAATTTCTGCCTTTTTGCCTCTAAATAAGTGGAATATCTGTCTTTTTACCCCAAAACAAAGGGAATTTCTGCCTTTTGCCCCAAAATTAAGGGAATTTCTGCAATTTTTATCCAAAATACTGTAAATTTCTGCCTTTTTGCCCAAAAATAATGGGAATGCATACTTTTTTGCCATAAAAAGGGAAATTTCTTCATTTTTGCTCAAAAAAAGGGGAATTTCTGCCTTTTTGCCTCTAAATAAGTGGAATATCTGTCTTTTTACCCCCAAACAAAGGGATTTTCTGTCTTTTTGCCCCAAAATAAGAAAAATTTCTGACTTATTACCCTGAAATAAGTGAAATTTCTGCAATTTTGCCGCAAAATAAGGGAAATTTCTGCCTTTTTGCCCCCAAATAAGGGGAATTTCAGCATTTTTACCTCAAAATAAAGGGAATTTCTGCATTTTTGCCACAAAATATTAGGAATTTCTGCCTTTTTCCCCAAAATAAGGAAAATTTCTGCCTTTTTTCCCTGAAATAAGTGAAATTTCTGCAATTTTGCCCCAAAATATTGGAAATTTCTGCAATTTTGCCCCAAAATAAGTGGAATTTCTGAGTTTTGCCCCAAATAAGGAGAATTTCTGTCTTTTTGCCCCAACATATAGGAAATTTCTGCCTTTTTGTACCACGATTAGGGAAATTTCTGCAATTTTGCTCCAAAATAGAGGGAATTTCTGCCTTTATGCCCGAAAATAAAGGGAATGCATAACCTTTTGCCATAAAAAAGGGAAATTTCTTCATTTTTGCTCCAAAATAAGGGTAATTTCTGCGTTTTTACCTCTAAATAAGTGGAATTTCTATCTTTTTTCCCAAAACAAAGAGAATTTCTGTCTTTTTTGCCCCAAAATAAGGAAAATTTCTGATTTATTACCCTGAAATAAGTGAAATTTCTGCAATTTTGCTCCAAAATACAAGGAACTTCTGCGTTTTTGCCCGAAAATAATGGGAATGCATAACTTTTTGCCATAAAAAATGAAATTTCTTCATTTTAGCTCCAAAATAAGGGGAATTTCTGTCTTTTTGCCTCTAAATAAGTGGAATTTCTGCAATTTTGCTTTAAATTAAGAGAAATTTCTGCAATATTTCCCCATTATAAGGGAAATTTCTGCAATTTTGCTCCAAAATACGGGAAATTTCTGCCTTTTTTCTAAAAAATAAGGGAAATGCATAACTTTTTGCCATAAAAAAGGGAAATTTCTTCATTTTTGCTCCAAAATAAGAGGAATTTCTGCATTTTTGCCTCTAAATAAGTGGAATTTCTGCCTTTTTCCCCCAAAACAAAAGGAATTTCTGTCTTTTTTGCCCCAAAATAAGGGAAATGTCTGCCTTTTTGCCCTGAAATATGTGAAAATTCTGCAATTTTCCCCCAAAATAAGGTGAATTTCTTCATTTTGCCCCAAAATAATGGGAATTTCTGCCTTTTTGCCCCAAAATAAGAAAAATTTCTGCTTTTTTTTCTGAAATAAGTGAAATTTCTGCAATTTTGCTTTAAATTAAGAGAAATTTCTGCAATATTTCCCTATAATAAGGGAAATTTCTTCAATTTTGCCCCATAATAAGGGGAATTTCTCCCTTTTTGCCCCAAAATAAAGGAAATTTCAGCCTTTTTACATGAAAATAAGTGAAATTTCTGCAATTTTTCCCCATATAAGGGAAATTTCTGCAATTTTGCTCCAATATAAGGTAAATTCCTGCAATTTTGCCCCAAAATAAAGGAAATTTCTTGAATTTTGTCCCAAAATAAAGGGAATTTTTGCCTTTTGCCCCAAAATTAGAGGAATTTCTGCAATTTTGCTCCAAAATACGGGGAATTTCTGCCTTTTTGCCCGAAAATAATGGGAATGCATACCTTTTTTCCATAAAAAGGGAAATTTCTTCATTTTTGCTTTAAAATAAAGGGGATTTCTGCCTTTTTGCCTCTAAATAAGTGGAATTTCTGTCTTTTTCCCCCAGAACAAAAAGAATTTCTGTCTTTTTTGCCCCAAAATAAGGGGAATTTCTGACTTATTACCCTGAAATAAGTGAAATTTCTGCAATTTTGCCCCAAAATAAGGGAAATTTCTGAAATTTTGCCCCAATGTAAAAGAAATTTCTGCAATTTTGCCCCAAAATAAGGGAAATTTCTGACTGTTTGTTCCCAAAAAAAAAGATTTTCTGTCTTTTTGCCCCCAAATAAGGAGAATTTCTGACCTTTTGCCCGAAAATTATGAGAATTTCTGCAATTTTGCTTCCAAATATGGGGAATTTCAGCTTTTATCCCGAAAGTAAGGAGAATGCAAACCTTTTTGCCATAAAAAGGTAAATTTCTTCATTTTTGCTCCAAAATAAGGGGAATTTCTGCCTTTTTGCCTCAAAATAAGTGGAATTTCTGTCTTTTTCCCCCAAAACAAAGTGAATTTCTGTCTTTTTTGCCCCAAAATAATGGGAATTTCTGCCTTTGTGCCCCAAAATAAAAAAATTTTTTTCTTTTTTTCTCTGAAATAAGTGAAATTTCTGCAATTTTGCCTTAAATTAAGGGAAATTTCTGCAATATTTCCCCATAAAAAGGGAAATTTCTGCAATTTTGCTCCAAAATAAAAGGAATTTCTCCCTTTTTGCCACAAAATAAAGGAAATTTCAGCATTTTTACCTGAAAATAAGTGAAATTTCTGCAATTTTGCCCCAAATAAGGGAAATTTCTTCAATTTTGCCCTAAAATAAGGTAGATTCCTGTAATTTTGCCCCAAAGAAAGGAAATTTCTTGAATTTTGCCCCAAAAGAAGGGGAATTTCTGATTTTTGCCCCACAATAAAAGGAATTTCTGACTTTTGCCCCAAAATTAGGGAATTTCTCCCTTTTTGCCCGAAAATTATGAGAATTTCTGCAATTTTGCTTCAAAATACGGGGAATTTCTGCTTTTTATCCCGAATGTAAGAGGAATGTATACCCTTTACCACAAAAAAGGAAATTTCTTCATTTTTGCTCCAAATTAAGAGGAATTTCTGCCTTTTTACTTCAAAGTAAGTGAAATTTCTGCCTTTGTACAAAAAAATAAATGGAATTTCTGTCTTTTTGCCCCAAAATAAAAGGAATTTTTGAATTATGCCCTGAAATAAGTGAAATTTCTGCAATTTTGCCCCAAAATAAATGAAATTTCTGCCTTTTTGCCACAAAATAGAAGGAATTTCTGTCTTTTTGCCCCGAAATAAAAGGAATTTCTGCCTTTTTGCCCCCAAATAAAAGGAATTTCAGCCTTTTTACCTCAAAATAAGGGGAATTTCTATATTTTTGCCACAAAATATTAAGAATTTCTGCATTTTTGCCACAAAATAAGGAAAATTTCTGCATTTTTTTCCTGAAATAAGTGAAATTTCTCCAATTTTGCCCTAAAATAAGTGAAATTTCTGCAATTTTTTCCCAAAATAAGGGAAATTTCTGGAATTTTGCCCCAAAATAAGGGGAATTTCTGATTTTTGCCCCAAAATAAAGGGAATTTTTGCCTTTTGCCCCAAAATTAGGGGAATTTCTGCAATTTGCTCCAAAATACGGGGAATTTCTGCCTTTTTGCCCGAAAATAATGGGAATGCATATTTTTTTTCCATAAAAAGGGAAATTTCTTCATTTTTGCTTTAAAATAAAGGGAATTTCTGCCTTTTTGCCTCTAAATAAGTGGAATTTCTCTTTTTCCCCCAAAACAAAGGGAATTTCTGTCTTTTTTGCCCCAAAATAAGGGGAATTTCTGACTTATTATCCTGAAATAAGTGAAATTTCTGCAATTTTGCCCAAAAATAAGGGAAATTTCTGAAATTTTGCCCCAATGTAAAAGAAATTTCTGCAATTTTGTCCCAAAATAAGGGAAATTTCTGACAGTTTGTTCCCAAAAAAAAAAAAAAGATTTTCTGTCTTTTTGCCCTCAAATAAGGAGAATTTCTGCCTTTTTGCCCGAAAATTATGAGAATTTCTGCAATTTTGCTTCAAAATACGGGGAATTTCTGCTTTTATCCCAATAGTAAGGGGAATGCATACCTTTTTGCCATAAAAAGGGAAATTTCTTCATTTTTGCTCCAAAATAAGGGGAATTTCTGCCTTTTTGCCTCTAAATAAGTGGAATTTCTGTCTTTTTCCCCCAAAACAAAGTGAATTTCTGTCTTTTTTGCCCCAAAATAATGGGAATTTCTGCCTTTTTGCCCCAAAATAAGAAAAATTTTTTCTTTTTTTCTCTGAAATAAGTGAAATTTCTGCAATTTTGCCTTAAATTAAGGGAAATTTCTGCAATATTTCCCCATAATAAGGGAAATTTCTGCAATTTTGCTCCAAAATAAGAGGAATTTCTCCCTTTTTGCCACAAAATAAAGGAAATTTCAGCATTTTTACCTGAAAATAAGTGAAATTTCTGCAATTTTGCCCCAAATAAGGGAAATTTCTTCAATTTTGCCCTAAAATAAGGTAGATTCCTGTAATTATGCCCCAAAAAAAGGAAATTCCTTGAATTTTGCCCCAAAGGAAGGGGAATTTCTGATTTTTGCCGCACAATAATAGGAATTTCTGCCTTTTGCCCCAAATTTAGGGAATTTCTCCCTTTTTGCCCAAAAATTATGAGAATTTCTGCAATTTTGCTTCAAAATACGAGGAATTTCTGCTTTTTATCCCGAATGTAAGAGGAATGTATACCCTTTACCACAAAAAAGGAAATTTCTTCATTTTTTCTCCAAATTAAGAGGAATTTCTGCCTTTTTACTTCAAAGTAAGTGAAATTTCTGCCTTTGTACAAAAAAATAAATGGAATTTCTGTCTTTTTGCCCCAAAATAAAAGGAATTTTTGAATTATGCCCTGAGATAAGTGAAATTTCTGCAATTTTGCCCCAAAATAAATGAAATTTCTGCCTTTTTGCCACAAAATAGAAGGAATTTCTGTCTTTTTGCCCCAAAATAAGGGAAATTTCTGCCTTTTTGCCCCCAAATAAAAGGAATTTCAGCCTTTTTACCTCAAAATAAGGGGAATTTCTATATTTTTGCCACAAAATATTAAGAATTTCTGCATTTTTGCCACAAAATAAGGAAAATTTCTGCCTTTTTTCCCTGAAATAAGTGAATTTTCTCCAATTTTGCCCTAAAATAAGTGAAATTTCTGCAATTTTTTCCCAAAATAAGGGAAATTTCTGGAATTTTGCCCAAAAAATAAGTGGAATTTCTGAGTTTTGCACAAAATAAGGAGAATTTCTGTCTTTTTCCCCAACATATAGGGAATTTCTGCCTTTTTGCCCCACAATTAGGAGAATTTCTGCAATTTTGCTCCAAAATACGGGAATTTCTGCCTTTTCCCAAAAATAAAGGGAATGCATAACTTTTTGCCATAAAAAAGGGAAATTTCTTCATT
The DNA here is from genome assembly GCF_963924665.1 of Micromys minutus. Lineage (NCBI taxonomy): Eukaryota > Metazoa > Chordata > Mammalia > Rodentia > Muridae > Micromys > Micromys minutus. Next base: position 3,163,617 of record NW_027667727.1, read on the forward strand.
TTTGCTCCAAAATAAGGAGAATTTCTGCCTTTTTACCTCTAAATAAGTGGAATTTCTGTGTTTTCCCCCAAAACAAAGGGAATTTCTGTCTATTTTGCCCCAAAATAACGGGAATTTCTGACTTATTACCTTGAAATAAGTGAAATTTCTGTAATTTTGCCCCAAAATAGGGAAATTTCTGCAATTTTGCCCCATTGTAAAGGAAATTTCTGCAATTTTGCTCCAAAATAAGGGAAATTTCTGACTCTTTGCTCCCACAAAAAGGAGATTTTCTGTCTTTTTGCCCCAAAATAAGGAGAATTTCTGCCTTTTTGCCCGAAAATTATGATAATTTCTGCAATTTTGCTTCAAAATACGGGGAATTTCTGCTTTTTATCCCGAAAGTAAGGGGAATGCATACCTTTTTGCCATAAAAAGGTAAATTTCTTCATTTTTGCTCCAAAATAAGGGAAATTTCTGCCTTTTTGCCTCTAAATAAGTGGAATTTCTGTCTTTTCCTCCAAAACAAAGGAAATTTCTTTTTTTTGCCTTAAAATAAGGGGAATTTCTGACTTATTACCCTGAAATAAGTGAAATTTCTGCAATTTTGCCCCAAAATAAGGAAAATTTCTGCCTCTTTGCCCTCAAATAAGGGAATTTCAGCCTTTTTACCTCAAAATAAGGGGAATTTCTGCCTTTTTGCCCGAAAATAAGGAAAATTTCTGCCTTTTTTCCCTGAAATAAGTGAAATTTCTGCAATTTTGCCCCAAAATTAGTGAAATTTCTGCAATTTTGCCCCAGAATAAAGGAAATTTCGGGAATTTTGCCCCAAAATAAGTGGAATTTCTGAGTTTTGCCCCAAAATAAGGAGAATTTCTGTCTTTTTGCCCCAACATATAGGGAATTTCTGCATTTTTGCCCCACAATTAGGGGAATTTCTGCAATTTTGCTCCAAAATACGAGGAATTTCTGCCTTTTTGACCGAAAATAAGGGGAATGCATACCTTTTTGCCTTAAAAAAGGGAAATTTCTTCATTTTTGCTCCAAAATAAGGGAAATTTCTGCTTTTTTGCCTCTAACTAAGTGGAATTTCTGCTTTTTCCTCCAAAACAAAGGGATTTTCTGTTTTTTGGCCCCAAAATCAAGAAAATTTCTGACTTATTACCCTGAAATAAGTGAAATTTCTGCAATTTTGCCCCAAAATAAGGGAAATTTCTGCCTTTTTTGCCCCCAAATAAGAAGAATTTCAGCTTTTTTACCTCAAAATAAAAGAAATTTCTGCATTTTTGCCACAAAATATTAGGAATTTCTGCCTTTTTGCTCCAAAATAAGGAAAATTTCTGCCTTTTTTCTCTGAAATAAGTGAAATTTCTGCAATTTTGCCCTAAAATAAGTGAAATTTCTGCAATTTTGCCCCAAAATATAGGGGAATTTCTGGAATTTTTCCCCAAAATAAGTGGAACTTCTGAGTTTTGCCCCAAAATAAGGAGAATTTCTGTCTTTTTGCCCCAACATATAGGGAATTTCTGCATTTTTGCCCCACAATTAGGGGAATTTCTGCAATTTTACTCCAAAATACGGGGAATTTCTGCCTTTTTGCCCGAAAAAAAGGGGAATGCATAACTTTTTGCCATAAAAAATGGAAATTTCTTCATTTTTGCTCAAAATAAGGGGAATTTTTGCCTTTTTGCCTCTAAATAAGTGGAATTTCTGTCTTTTCCCCCAAAACAAAGGGAATTTCTGTCTTTTTTGCCCCAAATTAAGGGAAATTTCTGCCTTTTTGCCATGAAATATGTGAAATTTCTGCAATTTTACCGCAAAATAAGGTGAATTTCTGCCTTTTTGCCCCAAAATAATGGGAATTTCTGCCTTTTTGCCCCAAAATAAGAAAAATTTTTGCTTTTTTTCTCTGAAATAAGTGAAATTTCTGCAATTTTGCCCCAAAATACGTGGAATTTCTGAGTTTTGCCCCAAAATAAGTAGAATTTCTGACTTATTACCCTGAAATAAGTGAAATTTCTGCAATTTTGCACCAAAATAAGGGAAATTTCTGAAATTTTGCCCCAATGTAAATGAAATTTCTGCAATTTTGCCCCAAAATAATGGAAATTTCTGACTGTTTGTTCCCAAAAAAATTAGATTTTCTGTCTTTTTGCCCCCAAATAAGGAGAATTTCTGCCTTTTTGCCCGAAAATTATGAGAATTTCTGCAATTTTGCTTCAAAATACGGGGAATTTCTGCTTTTATCCCGAAAGTAAGGGGAATGCATACCTTATTGCCATAAAAAGGTAAATTTCTTCATTTTTGCTCCAAAATAAGGGGGATTTCTGCCTTTTTGCCCGAAAATAATGGGAATGCATATTTTTTTTCCATAAAAAGGGAAATTTCTTCATTTTTGCTTTAAAATAAAGGGAATTTCTGCCTTTTTGCCTCTAAATAAGTGGAATTTCTGTCTTTTTCCCCCAAAACAAAGAGAATTTCTGTCTTTTTTGCCCCAAAATAAGGGGAATTTCTTACTTATTACCCTAAAGTAAGTGAAATTTCTGCAATATTGCCCCAAAATAAGGGAAATTTCTTCAATTTTACCCCAATGTAAATAAAATTTCTGCAATTTTGCCCCCAAAAAAGGGAATTTCTGAATGTTTGCTCCCGAAAAAAGGAGATCTTCTGTCTTTTTGCCCCAAAATAAGGAGAATTTTTGACTTTTTGCCCAAAAATTATGAGAATTTCTGCAATTTTGCTTCAAAATACATGGAATTTCTGCTTTATATCCCGAAAGTAAGGGGAATGCATACCTTTTTGCCATAAAAAGGTAAATTTCTTCATTTTTGCTCCAAAATAAGGGGAATTTCTGCCTTTTTGCCTCTAAATAAGTGGAATTTCTGGTTTTTTCCCCCAAAACAAAGGGAATTTCTGTCTTTTTTGCCCCAAAATAAGGGGAATTTCTGAATTATTACCCTGAAATAAGTGAAATTTCTCCAATTTTGCCCCAAAATAAGGGAAATTTCTGCCTCTTTGCCCCCAAATAAGGGGAATTTCAGCCTTTTTACCTCAAAATAAGGGGAATTTCTGCATTTTTGCCAGAAAATATTAGGAATTTCTGACTTTTTGCCCCAAAATAAGGGAAATTTCTGGAATTTTGCTCCAAAATAAGTGGAATTTCTAAGTTTTGCCCCAAAATAAGGAGAATTGCTGTCTTTTTGCCTCTAAATAAGTGAAATTTCTGCAATTTTGCCCCAAAATAAGGGAAATTTCTGCCTTTTTGCCCCCAAATAAGGGGAATTTCAGCCTTTTTACTTCAAAATAAGGGGAAATTCTGCATTTTTGCCAGAAAATATTAGGAATTTCTGCCTTTTTCCCCAAAATAAAGAAAATTTCTGCCTTTTTTCCCTGAAATAAGTGAAATTTCTGCAATTTTGCCTCAAAATAATTGAAATTTCTGCAATTTTGCCCCAAAATAAGGGAAATTTCTGGAATTTTGCCCCAAAATAAGTGGAATTTCTGAGTTTTGCCCCAAAATAAGGAGAATTTCTGTCTTTTTGCCCCAACATATAGGGAATTTCTGTCTTTCTGCACCGCAACTAGGGGAATTTCTGCAATTATGCTCCAAAATACGGGGAATTTCTGCCTTTTTGCCTGAAAATAAGGGGAATGCATAACTTTTTGCCATAAAAAAAGGAAATTTTTTCATTTTTGCTCCAATGTAAGCGAAATTTCTGCATTTTTGCCTCTAAATAAGTGGAATTTCTGTCTTTTTCCCTCAAAACAAAAGGCATTTCTGTCTTTTTTGCCTCAAAATAAGGGGAATTTCTGACTTGTTACACTGAAATAAGTGAAATTTCTGCAATTTTGTTCCAAAATAAGGAAAATTTCTGCATTTTTGCCCTGAAATATGTGAAATTTCTGCAATTTTGCCCCAAAATAAGTGAAATTTCTGCAATTTTTCCCCAAAATAAGGGAAATTTCTGGAATTTTGCCCCAAAATAAGTGGAATTTCTAAGTTTTGCCCCAAAATAAAAAGAATTTCTGTATTTTTCCCTCTAAATAAGTTAAATTTCTCCAATTTTGCCCCAAAATAAGGGAAATTTCTGCCTTTTTGCCCCCTTATAAATGGAATTTCAGCCTTTTTACCTCAAAATAAGAGGAATTTCTGCATTTTTGCCAGAAAATATTAGGAATTTCTTCCTTTTTGCCCCAAAATAAAGAAAATTTCTGCCTTTTTTCTCTGAAATAAGTGAAATTTCTGCAATTTTGCCCCAAAATAAGTGAAATTTCTGCAATTTTGCCCCAAAATAAGGGAAATTTCTGGAATTTTGCCCAAAAATATGTGGAATATCTGAGTTTTGCCCAAAAATAAGGAGAATTTCTGTCTTTTTGCCCCAACATATGGGGAATTTCTGTCTTTCTGCACCACAACTAGGGGAATTTCTGCAATTATGCTCCAAAATACGGGGAATTTCTGCCTTTTTGCCAGAAAATAAGGGGAATGCATAACTTTTTGCCATAAAAAAGAAAAATTTCTTCATTTTTGCTCCAAAATAAGGGAAATTTCTGCATTTTTGCCTCTAAATAAGTGGTATTTCTGTCTTTTTCCCTCAAAACAAAGGAAATTTCTGTCTTTTTTGCCTCAAAATAAGGGGAATTTCTGACTTATTACCTGAAATAAGTGAAATTTCTGCAATTTTGCCCCCAAAATAAGGGGAATTTCTAATTTTTGCCCCAAAATAAAGGGAATTTCTGCATTTTGCCCCAAAATTAGGGGAATTTCTGCAATTTTGCTCCAAAATATGGGGAATTTCTGCCTTTTTGCCTGAAAATAATGGGAATGCATATTTTTTTGCCATAAAAAGGGACATTTCTTCATTTTTGCTCCAAAATAAATGGAATTTCTGCCTATTTTCCTCTAAATAAGTAAAATTTCTGTCTTTTTCTCCCCCCCAAAAAAAGAATTTCTGTCTTTTTTGCCCGAAAATAAGGGGAATTTCTGACTTATTACCCTGAAGTAAGTGAAATTTCTGCAATTTTGCCCCACAATAAGGGAAATTTCTTTAGTTTTGCCCCAATGTAAAGGAAATTGCTGCAATTTTGCCGCAAAATAAGGGGAATTTCTGAATGTTTGCTCCCGAAAAAAGGAGATCTTCTGTATTTTTGCCCCAAAATAAGAAGAATTTCTGCCTTTTTGCCCGAACATTATGAGAATTTCTGCAATTTTGCTTCAAAATACGGGGAATTTCTGCTTTTTATCCCGAAAGTAAGGGGAATGGATACCTTTTTGCCATAAAAAGGTAAATTTCTTCATTTTTGCTCTAAAATAAAGGGAATTTCTGCGTTTTGCCTCTAAATAAGTGGAATTTCTGTATTTTTTCCCCCAAAACAAAGGGAATTTCTGTCTTTTTTGCCCCAAAATAAGGGGAATTTCTGAATTATTACCCTGAAATAAGTGAAATTTCTCCAATTTTGCCACAAAATAAGGGAAATTTCTGCCTCTTTGCTCCCAAATAAGGGGAATTTCAGCATTTTACCTCAAAATATAGGGAATTTCTGCATTTTTGCCAGAAAATATTAGGAATTTCTGAATCTTTGCCCCAAAATAAGGGAAATTTGTGCCTTTTTTCCCTAAAATAAGTGAAATTTCTGCAATTTTGCCCCCAAATAAGGGAAATTTCTTCAATTTTGCCCCAAAATAAGGTAAATTCCTGTAATTTCGCCACAAAATAAAGGAAATTTCTTGAATTTTGCCCCAAAAGAAGGGGAATTTCTTATTTTTGTCCCACAATAAAAGGAATTTCTGCCTTTTGCCCCAAAATTAGGGATTTTCTCCCTTTTTGCCCGAAAATTATTAGAATTTCTGCAATTTTGCTTCAAAATACGGGGAATTTCTGCTTTCTATCCCGAATGTAAGGGGAATGTATACCTTTTACCACAAAAAAGGAAATTTCTTCATTTTTGCCCCAAAATAAGCGTAATTTCTGCATTTTAATTCAAAGTAAGTGAAATTTCTGCCTTTGTACCAAAAAATAAATGGAATTTCTGTCTTTTTCCCCCAAATAAAAGGAATTTTTGAATTATGCCCTGAAATAAGTGAAATTTCTGCAATTTTGCCCCAAAATAAAAGAAATGTCTGCCTTTTGTCACAAAATAAAAGGAATTTCTGTCTTTTGCCCCAAAATAAGGGAAATTTCTGCCTTTTTGCCCCCTTATAAATGGAATTTCAGCCTTTTTACCTCAAAATAAGGGGAATTTCTACATTTTTGCTACAAAATATTAAGAATTTCTGCATTTTTACCCCAAAATAAGGAAAATTTCTGCCTTTATTCCTTGAAATAAGTGAAATTTCTCCAATTTTGCCCTACAATAAGTGAAATTTCTGCAATTTTTCTCCAAAATAAGGGAAATTTCTGGAATTTTGCCCAAAAATAAGTAGAATTTCTGAGTTTTGCCCCAAAATAAGGATAATTTCTGTCTTTTTTCCCCAACATATAGGGAATTTCTGCCTTTTTGCCCCAAATTAGGGGAATTTCTGCAATTTTGCTCCAAAATACGGGGAATTTCTGCCTTTTCCCAAAAATAAAGAAAATAAATAACTTTTGGCCATAAAAAAAGAAATTTCTTCATTTTTGCTCCAAAATAAGGGGAATTTCTGCTTTTTTGCCTCTAAATAAGTGGAATTTCTGTCTTTTTCCTCCAAAACAAAGGGAATTTCTGTCTTTTTTGCCCCAAAATAACAGGAATTTCTAACTTATTACCCTGAAATATGTGAAATTTCTGCAATTTTGCCCCAAAATAAGGGAAATTTCTGGAATTTTGCCCCAATTTAAAGGAAATTTCTGCAATTTTGCCCCAAAATAAGGGAAATTTCTGACTATTTGCTCCCGAAAAAAGAAGATTTTCTGTGTTTTGCCCCTAAATAAGGGGAATTCCTGACTTATTACCCTAAAATAAGTGAAATTTCTGCAATTTTGCCCCAAAATAAGGGAAATTTCTGACTGTTTGTTCCCAAAAAAATTAGATTTTCTGTCTTTTTGCCCCCAAATAAGGAGAATTTCTGCCTTTTTGCCCGAAAATTATGAGAATTTCTGCAATTTTGCTTCAAAATACGGGGAATTTCTGCTTTTATCCCGAAAGTAAGGGGAATGCATACCTTTTTGCCATAAAAAGGTAAATTTCTTCATTTTTGCTCCAAAATAAGGGGAATTTCTGCCTTTTTGCTCCAAAATAACAAAATTTCTTTTTTTTCCATGAAATAAGGGAAATTTCTGCAATTTTGCCGAAAATAAGTGAAATTTCTGCAATTCTGCCCAAGAATAAGGGAAATTTCTGGAATTTTGCCCCAAAATAAGTGGAATTTCTGAGTTTTGCCCCAAAATAAGGAGAATTTCTGTCTTTTTGCCCCAACATATAGGGAATTTCTGCATTTTTGCCCCACAATTAAAGGAATTTTTGCAATTTTGCTCCAAAATACGGGGAATTTCTGCCTTTTTGCCCGAAAATAAGAAGAATGCATACCTTTTTGCCTTAAAAAAGGGAAATTTCTTCATTTTTGCTTCAAATAAGGGGAATTTCTGCTTTTTTGCCTCTAAATAAGTGGAATTTAGGATTTTCCTTCAAAACAAAGGGATTTTCTGTCTTTTTTGCCCCAAAATAAGAAAAATTTCTGACTTATTACACTGAAATAAATGAAATTTCTGCAATTTTGCCCAAAAATAAGGGAAAATTTTTGCCTTTCTGCCCACAAATAAGGGGAATTTCAGCCTTTTTACCTCAAAACGAGGGGAATTCCTGCATTTTTGCCACAAAATATTAGGAATTTCTGCATTTTTGCCTCAAAATAAAGAAAATTTCTGCCTTTTTCCCTGAAATAAGTGAAATTTCTGCAATTTTGCCCCAAAATAAGTGGAGTTTCTGAGTTTTGCCCCAAAATAAGGAGAATTTCTGTCTTTTTGCCACAACATAAAGGGAATTTCTGCCTTTTTGCACCACAATTAGAGGAATTTCTGCAATTTTGCTCCGAAATACATGGAATTTTTGCCTTTTTGCCCGAAAATAAGGGGAATGCATAACTTTTTGCCATAAAAAAGGGAAATTTCTTCATTTTTGCTCCAAAATAAGGGGAATTTCTGTATTTTTGCTTCTCAATAAGTGGAATATCTGTCTTTTCCCCCCAAAACAAAGGGAATTTCTTTTTTTTTGCCCCAAAATAAGGGGAATTTCTGACTTATTACTCTAAAATAAGTGAAATTTCTGCAATTTTGCCCCAAAAGAAGGGAAATTTCTGCCTCTTTGCCCCCAAATAAGGGGAATTTCAGCCTTTATACCTCAAAATAAGGGGAATATCTGCATTTTGCCACAAAATATTAGGAATTTCTGACTTTTTGCTCCAAAATAAGGAAAATTTCTGCCTTTTTTCCCTGAAATAATTGAAATTTCTGCAATTTTGCCCCAAAATAAGTGAAATTTGGCAATTTTGCCCCAAAATAAGGAAAATTTCTGGAATTTTGCCCTAAAATAAGTGGAATTTCTAAGTTTGGCCGCAAAATAATGAGAATTTCTGTTTTTTGCCCCAACATGTAGGGAATTTCTGTCTTTTTGCCCCACAACAAGGGGAATTTCTGCAATTTTGCTCCAAAATACGGGGAATTTCTGCCTTTTTGCCCTGAAATATGTGAAATTTCTGCAATTTTACCCCTAAATAAGGTGAATTTCTGTTTTTTTGCCCCAAAATAATGTGAATTTCTGCATTTTTGCCCCAAAATAAGAAAAATTTTTGCTTTTTTTCTCTGAAATAAGTGAAATTTCTGCAATTTTCCCCTAAAATAAGGGAAATTTTTGCAATTTTTTCCCATTATAAGGGAGATTTCTGCAATTTTGCCCCAAAATAAGGGGAGTTTCTTCCTTTTTGCCCCAAAACAAAGGAAATTTCAGCCTTTTTACCTGAAAATAAGTGAAATTTCTGAAATTTTGCCCCAAATAAGGGAAATTTCTGAAATTTTGCCCCAAAATAAGGTAAATTCCTGCATTTTTGCCCCAAAATAATGGAAATTTCTGGAATTTTTCACCAAAACACGGGAAATTTCTGATTTTTCCCCAAAATAAAGGGAATTTCTGCCTTTTGCCCCAAAATTAGGGGAATTTCTGCAATTTTGCTCCAAAATACGATGAATTTCTGCCTTTTTGCCTGAAAATAATGGGTATGCATACCTTTTTGCCCTTAAAAAAGAAACATTTCTTCATTTTTGCTCCAAAATAAAGGGAATTTCTGCCTTTTTGCCTCTAAATAAGTGGAATTTCTGTCTTTTTCCCCCAAAACAAAGAGAATTTCTGTCTTTTTTGCCCCAAAATAAGGGGAATTTCTTACTTATTACCCTAAAGTAAGTGAAATTTCTGCAATATTGCCCCAAAATAAGGGAAATTTCTTCAATTTTACCCCAATGTAAATAAAATTTCTGCAATTTTGCCCCCAAAAAAGGGAATTTCTGAATGTTTGCTCCCGAAAAAAGGAGATCTTCTGTCTTTTTGCCCCAAAATAAGGAGAATTTTTGACTTTTTGCCCAAAAATTATGAGAATTTCTGCAATTTTGCTTCAAAATACATGGAATTTCTGCTTTATATCCCGAAAGTAAGGGGAATGCATACCTTTTTGCCATAAAAAGGTAAATTTCTTCATTTTTGCTCCAAAATAAGGGGAATTTCTGCCTTTTTGCCTCTAAATAAGTGGAATTTCTGGTTTTTTCCCCCAAAACAAAGGGAATTTCTGTCTTTTTTGCCCCAAAATAAGGGGAATTTCTGAATTATTACCCTGAAATAAGTGAAATTTCTCCAATTTTGCCCCAAAATAAGGGAAATTTCTGCCTCTTTGCCCCCAAATAAGGGGAATTTCAGCCTTTTTACCTCAAAATAAGGGGAATTTCTGCATTTTTGCCAGAAAATATTAGGAATTTCTGACTTTTTGCCCCAAAATAAGGGAAATTTCTGGAATTTTGCTCCAAAATAAGTGGAATTTCTAAGTTTTGCCCCAAAATAAGGAGAATTGCTGTCTTTTTGCCTCTAAATAAGTGAAATTTCTGCAATTTTGCCCCAAAATAAGGGAAATTTCTGCCTTTTTGCCCCCAAATAAGGGGAATTTCAGCCTTTTTACTTCAAAATAAGGGGAAATTCTGCATTTTTGCCAGAAAATATTAGGAATTTCTGCCTTTTTCCCCAAAATAAAGAAAATTTCTGCCTTTTTTCCCTGAAATAAGTGAAATTTCTGCAATTTTGCCTCAAAATAATTGAAATTTCTGCAATTTTGCCCCAAAATAAGGGAAATTTCTGGAATTTTGCCCCAAAATAAGTGGAATTTCTGAGTTTTGCCCCAAAATAAGGAGAATTTCTGTCTTTTTGCCCCAACATATAGGGAATTTCTGTCTTTCTGCACCGCAACTAGGGGAATTTCTGCAATTATGCTCCAAAATACGGGGAATTTCTGCCTTTTTGCCTGAAAATAAGGGGAATGCATAACTTTTTGCCATAAAAAAAGGAAATTTTTTCATTTTTGCTCCAATGTAAGCGAAATTTCTGCATTTTTGCCTCTAAATAAGTGGAATTTCTGTCTTTTTCCCTCAAAACAAAAGGCATTTCTGTCTTTTTTGCCTCAAAATAAGGGGAATTTCTGACTTGTTACACTGAAATAAGTGAAATTTCTGCAATTTTGTTCCAAAATAAGGAAAATTTCTGCATTTTTGCCCTGAAATATGTGAAATTTCTGCAATTTTGCCCCAAAATAAGTGAAATTTCTGCAATTTTTCCCCAAAATAAGGGAAATTTCTGGAATTTTGCCCCAAAATAAGTGGAATTTCTAAGTTTTGCCCCAAAATAAAAAGAATTTCTGTATTTTTCCCTCTAAATAAGTTAAATTTCTCCAATTTTGCCCCAAAATAAGGGAAATTTCTGCCTTTTTGCCCCCTTATAAATGGAATTTCAGCCTTTTTACCTCAAAATAAGAGGAATTTCTGCATTTTTGCCAGAAAATATTAGGAATTTCTTCCTTTTTGCCCCAAAATAAAGAAAATTTCTGCCTTTTTTCTCTGAAATAAGTGAAATTTCTGCAATTTTGCCCCAAAATAAGTGAAATTTCTGCAATTTTGCCCCAAAATAAGGGAAATTTCTGGAATTTTGCCCAAAAATATGTGGAATATCTGAGTTTTGCCCAAAAATAAGGAGAATTTCTGTCTTTTTGCCCCAACATATGGGGAATTTCTGTCTTTCTGCACCACAACTAGGGGAATTTCTGCAATTATGCTCCAAAATACGGGGAATTTCTGCCTTTTTGCCAGAAAATAAGGGGAATGCATAACTTTTTGCCATAAAAAAGAAAAATTTCTTCATTTTTGCTCCAAAATAAGGGAAATTTCTGCATTTTTGCCTCTAAATAAGTGGTATTTCTGTCTTTTTCCCTCAAAACAAAGGAAATTTCTGTCTTTTTTGCCTCAAAATAAGGGGAATTTCTGACTTATTACCTGAAATAAGTGAAATTTCTGCAATTTTGCCCCCAAAATAAGGGGAATTTCTAATTTTTGCCCCAAAATAAAGGGAATTTCTGCATTTTGCCCCAAAATTAGGGGAATTTCTGCAATTTTGCTCCAAAATATGGGGAATTTCTGCCTTTTTGCCTGAAAATAATGGGAATGCATATTTTTTTGCCATAAAAAGGGACATTTCTTCATTTTTGCTCCAAAATAAATGGAATTTCTGCCTATTTTCCTCTAAATAAGTAAAATTTCTGTCTTTTTCTCCCCCCCAAAAAAAGAATTTCTGTCTTTTTTGCCCGAAAATAAGGGGAATTTCTGACTTATTACCCTGAAGTAAGTGAAATTTCTGCAATTTTGCCCCACAATAAGGGAAATTTCTTTAGTTTTGCCCCAATGTAAAGGAAATTGCTGCAATTTTGCCGCAAAATAAGGGGAATTTCTGAATGTTTGCTCCCGAAAAAAGGAGATCTTCTGTATTTTTGCCCCAAAATAAGAAGAATTTCTGCCTTTTTGCCCGAACATTATGAGAATTTCTGCAATTTTGCTTCAAAATACGGGGAATTTCTGCTTTTTATCCCGAAAGTAAGGGGAATGGATACCTTTTTGCCATAAAAAGGTAAATTTCTTCATTTTTGCTCTAAAATAAAGGGAATTTCTGCGTTTTGCCTCTAAATAAGTGGAATTTCTGTATTTTTTCCCCCAAAACAAAGGGAATTTCTGTCTTTTTTGCCCCAAAATAAGGGGAATTTCTGAATTATTACCCTGAAATAAGTGAAATTTCTCCAATTTTGCCACAAAATAAGGGAAATTTCTGCCTCTTTGCTCCCAAATAAGGGGAATTTCAGCATTTTACCTCAAAATATAGGGAATTTCTGCATTTTTGCCAGAAAATATTAGGAATTTCTGAATCTTTGCCCCAAAATAAGGGAAATTTGTGCCTTTTTTCCCTAAAATAAGTGAAATTTCTGCAATTTTGCCCCCAAATAAGGGAAATTTCTTCAATTTTGCCCCAAAATAAGGTAAATTCCTGTAATTTCGCCACAAAATAAAGGAAATTTCTTGAATTTTGCCCCAAAAGAAGGGGAATTTCTTATTTTTGTCCCACAATAAAAGGAATTTCTGCCTTTTGCCCCAAAATTAGGGATTTTCTCCCTTTTTGCCCGAAAATTATTAGAATTTCTGCAATTTTGCTTCAAAATACGGGGAATTTCTGCTTTCTATCCCGAATGTAAGGGGAATGTATACCTTTTACCACAAAAAAGGAAATTTCTTCATTTTTGCCCCAAAATAAGCGTAATTTCTGCATTTTAATTCAAAGTAAGTGAAATTTCTGCCTTTGTACCAAAAAATAAATGGAATTTCTGTCTTTTTCCCCCAAATAAAAGGAATTTTTGAATTATGCCCTGAAATAAGTGAAATTTCTGCAATTTTGCCCCAAAATAAAAGAAATGTCTGCCTTTTGTCACAAAATAAAAGGAATTTCTGTCTTTTGCCCCAAAATAAGGGAAATTTCTGCCTTTTTGCCCCCTTATAAATGGAATTTCAGCCTTTTTACCTCAAAATAAGGGGAATTTCTACATTTTTGCTACAAAATATTAAGAATTTCTGCATTTTTACCCCAAAATAAGGAAAATTTCTGCCTTTATTCCTTGAAATAAGTGAAATTTCTCCAATTTTGCCCTACAATAAGTGAAATTTCTGCAATTTTTCTCCAAAATAAGGGAAATTTCTGGAATTTTGCCCAAAAATAAGTAGAATTTCTGAGTTTTGCCCCAAAATAAGGATAATTTCTGTCTTTTTTCCCCAACATATAGGGAATTTCTGCCTTTTTGCCCCAAATTAGGGGAATTTCTGCAATTTTGCTCCAAAATACGGGGAATTTCTGCCTTTTCCCAAAAATAAAGAAAATAAATAACTTTTGGCCATAAAAAAAGAAATTTCTTCATTTTTGCTCCAAAATAAGGGGAATTTCTGCTTTTTTGCCTCTAAATAAGTGGAATTTCTGTCTTTTTCCTCCAAAACAAAGGGAATTTCTGTCTTTTTTGCCCCAAAATAACAGGAATTTCTAACTTATTACCCTGAAATATGTGAAATTTCTGCAATTTTGCCCCAAAATAAGGGAAATTTCTGGAATTTTGCCCCAATTTAAAGGAAATTTCTGCAATTTTGCCCCAAAATAAGGGAAATTTCTGACTATTTGCTCCCGAAAAAAGAAGATTTTCTGTGTTTTGCCCCTAAATAAGGGGAATTCCTGACTTATTACCCTAAAATAAGTGAAATTTCTGCAATTTTGCCCCAAAATAAGGGAAATTTCTGACTGTTTGTTCCCAAAAAAATTAGATTTTCTGTCTTTTTGCCCCCAAATAAGGAGAATTTCTGCCTTTTTGCCCGAAAATTATGAGAATTTCTGCAATTTTGCTTCAAAATACGGGGAATTTCTGCTTTTATCCCGAAAGTAAGGGGAATGCATACCTTTTTGCCATAAAAAGGTAAATTTCTTCATTTTTGCTCCAAAATAAGGGGAATTTCTGCCTTTTTGCTCCAAAATAACAAAATTTCTTTTTTTTCCATGAAATAAGGGAAATTTCTGCAATTTTGCCGAAAATAAGTGAAATTTCTGCAATTCTGCCCAAGAATAAGGGAAATTTCTGGAATTTTGCCCCAAAATAAGTGGAATTTCTGAGTTTTGCCCCAAAATAAGGAGAATTTCTGTCTTTTTGCCCCAACATATAGGGAATTTCTGCATTTTTGCCCCACAATTAAAGGAATTTTTGCAATTTTGCTCCAAAATACGGGGAATTTCTGCCTTTTTGCCCGAAAATAAGAAGAATGCATACCTTTTTGCCTTAAAAAAGGGAAATTTCTTCATTTTTGCTTCAAATAAGGGGAATTTCTGCTTTTTTGCCTCTAAATAAGTGGAATTTAGGATTTTCCTTCAAAACAAAGGGATTTTCTGTCTTTTTTGCCCCAAAATAAGAAAAATTTCTGACTTATTACACTGAAATAAATGAAATTTCTGCAATTTTGCCCAAAAATAAGGGAAAATTTTTGCCTTTCTGCCCACAAATAAGGGGAATTTCAGCCTTTTTACCTCAAAACGAGGGGAATTCCTGCATTTTTGCCACAAAATATTAGGAATTTCTGCATTTTTGCCTCAAAATAAAGAAAATTTCTGCCTTTTTCCCTGAAATAAGTGAAATTTCTGCAATTTTGCCCCAAAATAAGTGGAGTTTCTGAGTTTTGCCCCAAAATAAGGAGAATTTCTGTCTTTTTGCCACAACATAAAGGGAATTTCTGCCTTTTTGCACCACAATTAGAGGAATTTCTGCAATTTTGCTCCGAAATACATGGAATTTTTGCCTTTTTGCCCGAAAATAAGGGGAATGCATAACTTTTTGCCATAAAAAAGGGAAATTTCTTCATTTTTGCTCCAAAATAAGGGGAATTTCTGTATTTTTGCTTCTCAATAAGTGGAATATCTGTCTTTTCCCCCCAAAACAAAGGGAATTTCTTTTTTTTTGCCCCAAAATAAGGGGAATTTCTGACTTATTACTCTAAAATAAGTGAAATTTCTGCAATTTTGCCCCAAAAGAAGGGAAATTTCTGCCTCTTTGCCCCCAAATAAGGGGAATTTCAGCCTTTATACCTCAAAATAAGGGGAATATCTGCATTTTGCCACAAAATATTAGGAATTTCTGACTTTTTGCTCCAAAATAAGGAAAATTTCTGCCTTTTTTCCCTGAAATAATTGAAATTTCTGCAATTTTGCCCCAAAATAAGTGAAATTTGGCAATTTTGCCCCAAAATAAGGAAAATTTCTGGAATTTTGCCCTAAAATAAGTGGAATTTCTAAGTTTGGCCGCAAAATAATGAGAATTTCTGTTTTTTGCCCCAACATGTAGGGAATTTCTGTCTTTTTGCCCCACAACAAGGGGAATTTCTGCAATTTTGCTCCAAAATACGGGGAATTTCTGCCTTTTTGCCCTGAAATATGTGAAATTTCTGCAATTTTACCCCTAAATAAGGTGAATTTCTGTTTTTTTGCCCCAAAATAATGTGAATTTCTGCATTTTTGCCCCAAAATAAGAAAAATTTTTGCTTTTTTTCTCTGAAATAAGTGAAATTTCTGCAATTTTCCCCTAAAATAAGGGAAATTTTTGCAATTTTTTCCCATTATAAGGGAGATTTCTGCAATTTTGCCCCAAAATAAGGGGAGTTTCTTCCTTTTTGCCCCAAAACAAAGGAAATTTCAGCCTTTTTACCTGAAAATAAGTGAAATTTCTGAAATTTTGCCCCAAATAAGGGAAATTTCTGAAATTTTGCCCCAAAATAAGGTAAATTCCTGCATTTTTGCCCCAAAATAATGGAAATTTCTGGAATTTTTCACCAAAACACGGGAAATTTCTGATTTTTCCCCAAAATAAAGGGAATTTCTGCCTTTTGCCCCAAAATTAGGGGAATTTCTGCAATTTTGCTCCAAAATACGATGAATTTCTGCCTTTTTGCCTGAAAATAATGGGTATGCATACCTTTTTGCCCTTAAAAAAGAAACATTTCTTCATTTTTGCTCCAAAATAAAGGGAATTTCTGCCTTTTTGCCTCTAAATAAGTGGAATTTCTGTCTTTTTCCCCCAAAACAAAGAGAATTTCTGTCTTTTTTGCCCCAAAATAAGGGGAATTTCTTACTTATTACCCTAAAGTAAGTGAAATTTCTGCAATATTGCCCCAAAATAAGGGAAATTTCTTCAATTTTACCCCAATGTAAATAAAATTTCTGCAATTTTGCCCCCAAAAAAGGGAATTTCTGAATGTTTGCTCCCGAAAAAAGGAGATCTTCTGTCTTTTTGCCCCAAAATAAGGAGAATTTTTGACTTTTTGCCCAAAAATTATGAGAATTTCTGCAATTTTGCTTCAAAATACATGGAATTTCTGCTTTATATCCCGAAAGTAAGGGGAATGCATACCTTTTTGCCATAAAAAGGTAAATTTCTTCATTTTTGCTCCAAAATAAGGGGAATTTCTGCCTTTTTGCCTCTAAATAAGTGGAATTTCTGGTTTTTTCCCCCAAAACAAAGGGAATTTCTGTCTTTTTTGCCCCAAAATAAGGGGAATTTCTGAATTATTACCCTGAAATAAGTGAAATTTCTCCAATTTTGCCCCAAAATAAGGGAAATTTCTGCCTCTTTGCCCCCAAATAAGGGGAATTTCAGCCTTTTTACCTCAAAATAAGGGGAATTTCTGCATTTTTGCCACAAAATATTAGGAATTTCTGACTTTTTGCCCCAAAATAAGGGAAATTTCTGGAATTTTGCTCCAAAATAAGTGGAATTTCTAAGTTTTGCCCCAAAATAAGGAGAATTGCTGTCTTTTTGCCTCTAAATAAGTGAAATTTCTGCAATTTTGCCCCAAAATAAGGGAAATTTCTGCCTTTTTGCCCCCAAATAAGGGGAATTTCAGCCTTTTTACTTCAAAATAAGGGGAAATTCTGCATTTTTGCCAGAAAATATTAGGAATTTCTGCCTTTTTCCCCAAAATAAAGAAAATTTCTGCCTTTTTTCCCTGAAATAAGTGAAATTTCTGCAATTTTGCCTCAAAATAATTGAAATTTCTGCAATTTTGCCCCAAAATAAGGGAAATTTCTGGAATTTTGCCCCAAAATAAGTGGAATTTCTGAGTTTTGCCCCAAAATAAGGAGAATTTCTGTCTTTTTGCCCCAACATATAGGGAATTTCTGTCTTTCTGCACCGCAACTAGGGGAATTTCTGCAATTATGCTCCAAAATACGGGGAATTTCTGCCTTTTTGCCTGAAAATAAGGGGAATGCATAACTTTTTGCCATAAAAAAAGGAAATTTTTT
Organism: Micromys minutus; assembly: GCF_963924665.1. NCBI lineage: Eukaryota > Metazoa > Chordata > Mammalia > Rodentia > Muridae > Micromys > Micromys minutus. The sequence goes on from NW_027667727.1 coordinate 3,180,960, forward strand.
CATTTTTGCTCCAATGTAAGCGAAATTTCTGCATTTTTGCCTCTAAATAAGTGGAATTTCTGTCTTTTTCCCACAAAACAAAAGGCATTTCTGTCTTTTTTGCCTCAAAATAAGGGGAATTTCTGACTTGTTACACTGAAATAAGTGAAATTTCTGCAATTTTGTTCCAAAATAAGGAAAATTTCTGCATTTTTGCCCTGAAATATGTGAAATTTCTGCAATTTTGCCCCAAAATAAGTGAAATTTCTGCAATTTTTCCCCAAAATAAGGGAAATTTCTGGAATTTTGCCCCAAAATAAGTGGAATTTCTAAGTTTTGCCCCAAAATAAGGAGAATTTCTGTATTTTTCCCTCTAAATAAGTTAAATTTCTCCAATTTTGCCCCAAAATAAGGGAAATTTCTGCCTTTTTGCCCCCTTATAAATGGAATTTCAGCCTTTTTACCTCAAAATAAGAGGAATTTCTGCCTTTTTGCCAGAAAATATTAGGAATTTCTTCCTTTTTGCCCCAAAATAAAGAAAATTTCTGCCTTTTTTCTCTGAAATAAGTGAAATTTCTGCAATTTTGCCCCAAAATAAATGAAATTTCTGCAATTTTGCCCCAAAATAAGGGAAATTTCTGGAATTTTGCCCAAAAATATGTGGAATATCTGAGTTTTGCCCAAAAATAAGGAGAATTTCTGTCTTTTTGCCCCAACATATGGGGAATTTCTGTCTTTCTGCACCACAACTAGGGGAATTTCTGCAATTATGCTCCAAAATACGGGGAATTTCTGCCTTTTTGCCAGAAAATAAGGGGAATGCATAACTTTTTGCCATAAAAAAGAAAAATTTCTTCATTTTTGCTCCAAAATAAGGGAAATTTCTGCATTTTTGCCTCTAAATAAGTGGAATTTCTGTCTTTTTCCGTCAAAACAAAGGGAATTTCTGTCTTTTTTGCCTCAAAATAAGGGGAATTTCTGACTTATTACCTGAAATAAGTGAAATTTCTGCAATTTTGCCCCCAAAATAAGGGGAATTTCTAATTTTTGCCCCAAAATAAAGGGAATTTCTGCATTTTGCCCCAAAATTAGGGGAATTTCTGCAATTTTGCTCCAAAATATGAGGAATTTCTGCCTTTTTGCCTGAAAATAATGGGAATGCATATTTTTTTGCCATAAAAAGGGACATTTCTTCATTTTTGCTCCAAAATAAATGGAATTTCTGCCTATTTTCCTCTAAATAAGTAAAATTTCTGTCTTTTTCTCCCCCCCAAAAAAAGAATTTCTGTCTTTTTTGCCCGAAAATAAGGGGAATTTCTGACTTATTACCCTGAAGTAAGTGAAATTTCTGCAATTTTGCCCCACAATAAGGGAAATTTCTTTAGTTTTGCCCCAATGTAAAGGAAATTGCTGCAATTTTGCCGCAAAATAAGGGGAATTTCTGAATGTTTGCTCCCGAAAAAAGGAGATCTTCTGTATTTTTGCCCCAAAATAAGGAGAATTTCTGCCTTTTTGCCCGAACATTATGAGAATTTCTGCAATTTTGCTTCAAAATACGGGGAATTTCTGCTTTTTATCCCGAAAGTAAGGGGAATGCATACCTTTTTGCCATAAAAAGGTAAATTTCTTCATTTTTGCTCTAAAATAAAGGGAATTTCTGCCTTTTGCCTCTAAATAAGTGGAATTTCTGTCTTTTTCCCCCAAAACAAAGGGAATTTCTGTCTTTTTTGCCCCAAAATAAGGGGAATTTCTGAATTATTACCCTGAAATAAGTGAAATTTCTCCAATTTTGCCCCAAAATAAGGGAAATTTCTGCCTCTTTGCTCCCAAATAAGGGGAATTTCAGCATTTTACCTCAAAATAAAGGGAATTTCTGCATTTTTGCCAGAAAATATTAGGAATTTCTGAATCTTTGCCCCAAAATAAGGAAAATTTGTGCCTTTTTTCCCTAAAATAAGTGAAATTTCTGCAATTTTGCCCCAAAATAAGTGAAATTTCTGCAATTTTGCCCCAAAATAAGGGAAATTTCTGGAATTTTGCCCCAAAATAAGTGGAATTTCTAAGTTTTGCCCCAAAATAAGGAGAATTGCTGTCTTTTTGCCTCTAAATAAGTGAAATTTCTGCAATTTTTCCCCAAAATAAGGGAAATTTTTGCCTTTTTGCCCCCACATAAGGGAAATTTTAGCCGTTTTACCTCAAAATAAGGGGAATTTCTGCATTTTTGCCAGAAAATATTAGGAATTTCTGAATCTTTGCCCCAAAATAAAGAAAATTTGTGCCTTTTTTCCCTAAAATAAGTGAAATTTCTGCAATTTTGCCCCAAAATAAGTGAAATTTCTGCAATTTTGCCTCAAAATAAGGGAAATTTCTGGAATTTTGCCCCAAAATAAGTGGAATTTCTAAGTTTTGCCCCAAAATAAGAATTTCTGTCTTTTTGCCCCAACATATAAGGAATTTCTGTCTTTCTGCACAACAACTAGGGGAATTACTGCAATTATGCTCCAAAATACGGGGAATTTCTGACTTTTTGCGCGAAAATAAGGGGAGTGCATAACTTTTTGCCATAAAAAAGGGAAATTTCTTCATTTTTCTCCAAAATAAGGGAAATTTCTGCATTTTTGCCTCTACATGAGTGGAATTTCTGTCTTTTTCCCTCAAAACAAAGGGAATTTCTGTCTTTTTTGCCTCAAAATAAGGGGAATTTCTGACTTATTACACTGAAATAAGTGAAATTTCTGCAATTTTGGCCCAAAATAAGGGAAATTTCTGCCTTTTTGCCCAGAAATATGTGAAATTTCTGCAATTTTACCCCAAAATAATGTGAATTTCTGCCTTTTTGCCACAAATTAATGGGAATTTCTGCCTTTTTGCCCCAAAATAAGAGAAATTTTTGCTTTTTTTCTCTGAAATAAGTGAAATTTCTGCAATTTTGCCCTAAAATAAGGCAAATTTCTGCAATTTTGCTCCAAAATACCGAGAATTCCTGCCTTTTTGCCTCTAAATAAGTGGAATTTCTGTCTTTTTCCCCCAAAACAAAGGGACATTCGGTCTTTTTTGCCCCAAAATAATGGGAATTTCTGAATTATTACCCTCAAATAAGTGAAATTTCTCCAATTTTGCCAAAAAATAAGGGAAATTTCTGCCTCTTTGCCCCCAAATAAGGGGAATTTCAGCCTTTTTACCTCAAAATAAGGGGAATTTCTGCATTTTTGCCACAAAATATTAGGAATTTCTTAATTTTTGCCCCAAAATAAGGAAAATTTGTGCCTTTTTTCTCTGAAATAAGTGAAATTTCTGCAATTTTGCCCCAAAATAAGTGAAATTTCTACAATTTTGCCCCAAAATAAGTGAAATTTCTGCAATTTTGCCCCAAAATAAGGGAAATTTCTGGAATTTTGCCTTAAAATATGTGGAATTTCTAAGTTTTGCACCAAAATAAGGAGAATTTCTGTCTTTTTGCCTCTAAATAATTGATATTTCTGCAATGTTCCCCCAAAATAAGGGAAATTTCTGCCTTTTTGCCCCCAAATAAATGAATTTCAGCCTTTTTACCTCAAAATAAGGGGAATTTCTGCATTTTTGCCACAAAATATTAGGAATTTCTGCATTTTTGCCCCAAAATAAAGAAAATTTCTGCCTTTTTTCCCTGAAATAATTGAAATTTCTGCAATTTTGCCCCAAAATAGTGAAATTTTTGCAATTTTGCCCCAAAATAAGGGAAATTTCTGGGATTTTGCCCCAAAATTAGTGGAATTTCTGAGTTTTGCCCCAAAAATAAGGAGAATTTCTGTCTTTTTGCCCCAACATATAGGAAATTTCTTTCTTTCTGCACCACAACTAGTGAAATTTCTGCAATTATGCTCCAAAATACGGGGAATTTCTGCCTTTTTGCCCGAAAATAAGGGGAATGCATAACTTTTAGCCATAAAAAAGGGAAATTTCTTCATTTTTGCTCCAAAATAAGGGAAATTTCTGCCTTTTTGCCTTGAAATATGTGAATTTTCTGAAATTTTACCCCAAAATAAGGTGAATTTCTGCCTTTTTTCTACAAATTAATGGGAATTTCTGCCTTTTTGCCCCAGAATAAGAAAATTTATTGCGTTTTTTCTCTGAAATAAGTGAAATTTCTGCAATTTTGCCCTAAAATAAGAAAAATTTCTGCAATTTTTCCCAATAATAAAGGAAATTTCTTCAATTTTGCCCCAAAATAAGGGGAATTTCTCCGTTTTTGCCCGAAAATAAAGGAAATTTCAGCCTTTTTACCTGAAAATAATTGAAGTTTCTGCAATTTTGCCCCAAATAAGAAAAATTTCTGCAATTTTGCCCCAAAATAAGGTAAATACCTGCACTTTTGCCCCAAATTAAAGGAAATTTCTTGAATTTTGCCCCAAAATAAGGGGAATTTATGATTTTTGCCCCAAAATAAAGGGAATTTCGTCCTTTTGCCCCAAAATTAGGGGAATTTCTGCAATTTTACCACAAAATATGTCAAATTTCTGCATTTTTGTCCCAAAATAATGGGAATTTCTGCCTTTTTGCCCCAAAACAAGAAAAATTTTTGCTTTTTTTCTCTGAAATAGGTGAAATTTCTGCAATTTTGCCCTTAAATAAGGAAAATTTGTGCAATTTTTCCCCATAATAAGAGAAATCTCTGCAATTTTGCCCCAAAATAAGAGGAATTTCTCCCTTTTTGCCCCAAAATAAAGGAAATATCAACCCTTTTTCCTGAAAATAAGTGAAATTTCTGCAATTTTGCCCCAAATAAGGGAAATTTCTGCAATTTGGCCCAAAAATAAGGTAAATTCCTCCAATTTTGCCCCAAAATAAAGGAAATTTCTTGAATTTAGCCCCAAAATAAACAGATTTTCTGATTTTTGCCCCAAAATAAAGGGAATTTCTGCCTTTTGCCCCAAAATTAGAGGAATTTCTGCAATTTTGCTCCAAAATACGGGGAATTTCTGCCTTTTTGACCGAAAATAATGGGCATGCATACCTTTTTGCCATAAAAAATGAAATTTCTTCATTTTTGCTCCAAAATAAGGGGAATTTCTTCCTTTTTGCCTCTAAATAAGTGGAATTTCTGTCTATTTCCCACAAAACAAGGGAATTTCTCTCTTTTTTGCCCCAAAATAAGGGGAATTTATGACTCATTACACTGAAATAAGTGAAATTTCTGCAATTTTGCCCCAAAATAAGTGAAATTTCTGCAATTTTGCCCCAAAATAAGGGAAATTTCTGGATTTTTGCCCCAAAATAAGTGGAATTTCTAAGTTTTGCCCCAAAATAAGGAGAATTTCTGTCTTTTTGCTTCTAAATAAGTGAAATTTCTGCAATTTTGCCCCAAAATAAGGGAAATTTCTGCCTTTTTGCCTCCAAATACTGGGAATTTCAGCCTTTTTACCTCAAAATAAGGGGAATTTCTAAGTTCTTGCCAGAAAATATTAGGAATTTCTGCCTTTTTGCCCCAAAATAAAGAAAAATTCTGCCTTTTTTCCCTGAAATAAGTGAAATTTCTGCAATTTTGCCCCAAAATAAGTGAAATTTCTGCAATTTTGCCCCAAAATAAGGGAAATTTCTGGAATTTTGCCCCAAAATAAGTGGAATTTCTGAGTTTTGCCCCAAAATAAGGAGAATTTCTGTCTTTTTGCCCCAACATATAGGGAATTTCTGTCTTTCTGCACCACAACTAGGAGAATTTCTGCAATTATTCTACAAAATACGGGCAATTTCTGCCTTTTTGCCCGAAAATAAGGTGAATGCATACCTTTTTGCCATAAAAAAGGGAAATTTCTTCATTTTTGCTCCAAAAGAAGGGAAATTTCTGACTTTTTGCCTCTAAATAAGTGGAATTTCAGTCTTTTTCCCTCAAAACAAAGGGAATTTCTGTCTTTTTTGCCTCAAAATAAGGGGAATTTCTGACTTATTACACTGAAATAAGTGAAATTTCTGCAATTTTGCCCCAAAATAAGGGAAATTTCTGCCTTTTTGCCCTGAAATATGTGAAATTTCTGCAATTATACCCCAAAATAAGGTGAATTTCTGCCTTTTTGCCACAAATTAATGGGAATTTCTGCATTTTTGCCCAAAAATAAGAAAAATTTTTGCTTTTTTTCTCTGAAATAAGTGAACTATCTGCAATTTTGCCCTAAAATAAGGAAAATTTCTGCAATTTTGCCCCAAAATAATGTAAATTTCTGCAATTTTGCCCCAAATTAAAGGAAATTTCTTGAATTTTGCCCCAAAATAATGGGAATTTATGATTTTTACCCCAAAATAAAGGGAATTTCTGCCTTTTGCCCCAAAATTAGGGGAATTTCTGCAATTTTACCCCAAAATAAGTCAAATTTCTGCCTTTTTGCCCCAAAATAATGGGAATTTCTGCCTTTTTGCCTCAAAATAAGAAAAATTTTTGCTTTTTTTCTCTGAAATAAGTGAAATTTCTGCAATTTTGCCCTTAAATAAGTAAAATTTCTGAAATTTTTCCCCATAATAAGAGAAATTTCTGCAATTTTGCCCCAAAATATGAGGAATTTCTTTCTTTTTGCCCCAAAATAAAAGAAATATCAGCCCTTTTTCCTGAAAATAAGTGAAATTTCTGCAATTTTGTCCCAAATAAGGGAAATTTCTGCAATTTTGCCCAAAAATAAGGTAAATTCCTCCAATTTTGCCACAAAATAAAGGAAATTTCTTGAATTTTGCCCCAAAATAAAGAGATTTTTTGATTTTTGCCCCAAAATAAAGGGAATTTCTGCCTTTTGCCCCAAAATTAGGGGAATTTCTGCAATTTTGCTCCAAAATAAGTGGAATTTCTGCCTTTTTGCCCGAAAATAATGGGAATGCATACCTTTTTGCCATAAAAATGAAATTTCTTCATTTTTGCTCCAAAATAAGGGGAATTTCTGTATTTTTGCTTCTAAATAAGTGGAATTTCTGTCTTTTTCCCACAAAACAAGGGAATTTCTCTCTTTTTTGCCCCAAAATAAGGGGAATTTCTGACTCATTACCCTGAAATATGTGAAATTTCTGCAATTTTGCTCCAAAATAAGGGAAATTTCTGTCTTATTGCCCCCAAATTAGGGTAATTCAGCCTTTTTACCTCAAAATAAGAGGAATTTCTGCATTTTTGCCACAAAATATTAGGAATTTCTGTGTTTTGCCCCAAAATAAAAAAATTTCTGACTTTTTTCTCAGAAATAAGTGAAATTTCTGCAATTGTGCCCCAAAATAAGTGAAATTTCTGCAATTTTGCCCCAAAATAAGAGAAATTTCTGGAATTTTGCCCCAAAAGAAGTGGAATTTCTGAGTTTTGCCCAAAAATAAGGAGAATTTCTGTCTTTTTGCCCCAACATATAGGGAATTTCTGCCTTTTGCCCCACAATTAGGGGAATTTCTGCAATTTTGCTCCAAAATACGGGGAATTTCTGCCTTTTTTCCCCAAAATAAAGGAAATTTCACACTTTTTACCTGAAAATAACTGAAATTTCTGCAATTTGCCCCAAATAATGGAAATTTCTGAAATTGTGCCCCAAAATGAGGTAAATTATTGCAATTTTTCCCCAAAATACAGGAAATTTCTGAAATTTTGCCCCAAAATAAAAAGAATTTTTGCCTTTTGCCCCAAAATTAGGGGAATTTCTGCAATTTTTCTACAAAATACAGGGAATTTCTGCCTTTTTGCCCGAAAATAATGGGAATGCATACCTTTTTGCCATGAAAAGGGAAATTTCTTCATTTTTGCTCCAAAATAAAGGGAATTTCTGCCTTTTTGCCTCTAAATAAGAGGAATTTCTGTTTTTTTCCCCCAAAACAAAGGGAATTTCTGTCTTTTTTGCCCCAAAATAAGGGGAATTTCTGACATATTACCCTGAAATAAGTAAAATTTCTGCAATTTTGCCCCAAAATAAGGAAAATTTCTGCAATTATGCCCCAATGTAAAGGAAATTTATGCAATTATGCCCCAAAATAAGAGGAATTTCTGACTGTTTGTTCCCAAAAAAAGGAATTTTTCTTCTTTTTGCCCCAAAATAAGGAGAATTTCTGTCTTTTTGCCCGAAAATTATGAGAATTTCTGCAATTTTGCTTCAAAATACGGGTAATTTCTGCTTTTATCCCGAAAGTAAGGGGAATGCATACCTTTTTGCCATAAAAAGGTGAATTTCTTCATTTTTGCTCCGAAATAAGGGGAATTTCTGCTTTTTGCCTCTAAATAAGTGGAATTTCTGTCTTTTTCCCACAAAACAAAAGGAATTTCTGTCATTTTTGCCCCAAAATAAGGGGAATTTCTGACTAATTACTATGAAATAAGTAAAATTTCTGCAATTTTGGCCCAAAATAAAGAAAATTTCTGCCTCTTTGCCCCCAAATAAGGGGAATTTCAGGCTTTTTACCTCAAAATAAGGAAAATTTCTGCCTTTTTGCCGCAAAATAAGGGGAATTTCTCCCTTTTTGCCCTAAATAAAGGAAATTTCAGCATTTTTACCTGAAAATAAGTGAAATTTCTGCAATTTTGCACCAGAATAAAGGAAATTTCTGGAATTTTGCCCCAAAATAAGTGGAGTTTTTGAGTTTTGCCCCATAATAAGGAGAATTTTTGCCTTTTTTCCTCAACATATAGGGTATTTCTGCATTTTTGCCCCAAAATTAGGGGAATTTCTGCAATTTTGCTCCAAAATACGAGGAATTTCTGCCTTTTTGCCCGAAAATAAAAGGAATGCATACCTTTTTGCCTTAAAAAGGGGAAATTTTTACATTTTTACTCCAAAATAAGGGGAATTTCTGCTTTTTTGACTCTAAATAAGTGGAATTTCTGTTTTTTCCTCCAAAACAAAAAGATTTTCTGTCTTTTTTGCCCCAAAATCAAGAAAATTTCTGATTGCAATTTTGCCCCAGAATAAGGGAAATTTCTGCCTTTTTGCCCCCAAATAAGGGGAATTTCAGCCTTTTCACCTCAAAATAAGAGGAATTTCTGCATTTTTGCCACAAAATATTAGGAATTTCTGACTTTTTGCTCCAAAATAAGGAAAATTTCTGCCTTTTTTTCCTGAAATAAGTGAAATTTCTGCTATTTTGCCCTAAAATAAGTCAAATTTCTGCAATTTTGCCCCAAAATAAGGGGAATTTTTTAAATTTTGCCCCAAAATATGTGGAATTTCTGAGTTTCGCCCCAAAATAAGGAGAATTTCTGTCTTTTTGCCCCAACATGTAGGGAATTTCTGCATTTTTGCCTCACAATTAGGGGAATTTCTGCAATTTTGCTCTAAAATACAAGGAATTTCTGCCTTTTTGCCCGAAAATAAGGGGAATGCATAACTTTTTGCCATAAAAAAAGGGAAATTTCTTCATTTTTGCTCCAAAATAATAGGAATTTTTGCCTTTTTGCCTCTAAATAAGTGGAATTTCTGTCTTTTTCCCCCAAAACAAAGAAAATTTCTGTCTTTTTTGCCCCAAATTAAGGGAAATTTCTGCCTTTTTGCCCTGAAATATGTGAAATTTCTGCAATTTTACCCCAAAATAAGGTGAATTTCTGCCTTTTTGCCCCAAAATAATGGGAATTTCTGCCTTTTTGCCTCAAAATAAGAGAAATTTTTGCTTTTTTTCTGTAAAATAAGTGAAATTTCTGCAATTTTGCCTTAAATTGAGAAAAATTTCTGCAATATTTCCCCATAATAAGGAAAATTTCTGCAATTTTGCCTCAAAATAAGGGGAATTTCTCCCTTTTTGCCCCAAAATAAAAGAAATTTCAGTCTTTTTACCTGAAAATAACTGAAATGTCTGCAATTATGACCCAAATAAGGGAAATTTCTGCAATTTTGCCCCAAAATAAGGTAAAATCCTGCAATTTTGCCCCAAAATAAAGGAAATTTCTGGAATTTTGCCTCTAAATAAAGAAAATTTCTAGAATTTTGCCACAAAATTAGTGGAATTTCTGCAATTTTGCTCAAAAATACGGGGAATTTCTGCCTTTTTGCCCAAAAATAATGGAAATGCATACCTTTTTTTCCATAAAAAGGAAAATTTCTTCAATTTATCTCCAAAATAAAGGGAATTTCTGCCTTTTTACCGCTAAATAAGTGGAATTTCTGTCTTTTTCCCCCAAAACAAAGGGAATTTCTGTCTTTTTTGCCCCAAAATAAGGGGAATTTCTGACTTATTACCCTCAAATAAGTGAAATTTCTGCAATTTTGCCCCAAAATATAGGAAATTTCTGACTGTTTGTTCCCAAAAAAAGGAGATTTTCTGTCTTTTTGCCCCCAAATAAAGAGAATTTCTGCCTTTTTGCCCGAAAATTATGAGAATTTCTGCAATTGTGCTTCAAAATACGGGAAATTTCTGCTTTTATCCCGAAAGTAAGGGGAATGCATACCTTTTTGCCATAAAAAGGTAAATTTCTTCATTTTTGCTCCAAAATAAGAAGAATTTCTGCGTTTTTGCCTCTAAATAAGTGGAATTTCTGTCTTTTTCCCCCAAAACAAAAAGAATTTCTGTCTTTTTTTCCCCAAAATAATGGGAATTTCTGCCTTTTTGCCCCAAAATAAGAAAAATTTTTGCTTTTTTTCTCTAAAATAAGTGAAATTTCTGCAATTTTGCCTTAAATTAAGGGAAATTTCTGCAATATTTCCCCATAATAAGGGAAATTTCTGCAATTTTGCTTCAAAATAAGTGGAATTTCTCCCTTTTTGCCCCAAAATAAAGGAAATTTCAGCCTTTTTACCTGTAAATAAGTGAAATTTCTGCAATTTTGCCCCAAATAAGGGAAATTTCTTCAATTTTGCTGCAAAATAATGTAAATTTCTGTAATTTTGCCCCAAAATAAAGGAAATTTCTTGAATTTTGCCCCAAAAGAAGGGGAATTTCTGATTTTTGCCCCAAAATAAAAGGAATTTCTGCCTTTTGCTCCAAAATTAGGGAATTTCTCCCTTTTTGCCCGAAAATTATGAGAATTTCTGCAATTTTGCTTCAAAATACGGGGAATTTCTGCTTTTTATCCCGAATGTAAGGGCAATGTATACCTTTTACCACAAAAAAGGAAATTTCTTCATTTTTGCCCCAAAATAAGAGGAATTTCTGCCTTTTTACTTCAAAGTAAGTGAAATTTCTGCCTTTGTACCAAAAAATAAATGGAATTTCTGTCTTTTTGCCCCAAAATAAAAGGAATTTTTGAATTATGCCCTGAAATAAGTGAAATTTCTGCAATTTTGCCCCAAAATAAATGAAATTTCTGCCTTTTTGCCACAAAATAAAAGGAATTTCTGCCTTTTTGCCCCAAAATAAGGGAAATTTCTGCCTTTTTGTTCCCAAATAAAAGGAATTACAGCCTTTTTACCTCAACATAAGGGGAATTTCTACATTTTTGACACCAAATATTAAAAATTTCTGCCTTTTTGCCCCAAAATAAGGAAAATTTCTGCCTTTTTTCCCTGAAATAAGTAAAATTTCTCCAATTTTGCCCTAAAATAAGTGAAATTTCTGCAATTTTTTCATAAAATAAGGAAAATTTCTGGAATTTTGCCCAAAAATAAGTGGAATTTCTGAGTTTTGTGCCAAAATAAGTAGAATTTCTGTCTTTTTTCCCCAACATATAGGGAATTTCTGCATTTTTGCCCCACAATTAGGGGAATTTCTGCAATTTTGCTCCAATATACAGGGAATTTCTGCCTTTTCCCAAAAATAAAGGGAATGCATAACTTTTTGCCATAAAAAATGAAATTTCTTCATTTTTGCTCCAAAATAAGGGGAATTTCTGCCTTTTTGCCTATAAATAGGTAGAATTTCTGTCTTTTTTCCCCAAAACAAAGGGAATTTCTGTCTTTTTTGCCCCAAAACAATGGGAATTTCTGACTTATTACCCTGAATTAAGTGAAATTTCTGCAATTTTGCCACAAAAAAAGGAAATTTCTGCAATTTTGCCCCAATGTAAAGGAAATTTCTGCAATTTTGCCCCAAAATAAGGGAAATTTCTGACAGTTGGCTCCCGAAAATAGGAGATTTTCTGTCTTTTTGCCCCAAAATAAGGAGAATTTCTGCCTTTTTGCCCGAAAATTATGAGAATTTCTGCAATTTTGCTTCAAAATACGGGGAATTTCTGCTTTTTATCCCGAAAGTAAGAGGAATGCATACCTTTTTGCCATAAAAAGGTAAATTTCTTCATTTTTGCTCCAAAATAAGGGAAAGTTCTGCCTATTTGCCTTTAAAAAAGTGGAATTTCTGTCTTTTCCTCCAAAACAAAGGGAATTTCTGTCTTTTTTGCTCCAAGATAAGGGGAATTTCTGACTTATTACCCTGAAATAAGTGAAATTTCTGCAATTTTGCCCCAAAATAAGGGAAATTTCTGCCTCTTTGCCCTCAAATAAGGGGAATTTCTGCCTTTTTACCTCAAAATAAGGAAAATTCCTGCCTTTTTGACCCAAAATAAGGAAAATTTCTAAATTTTTTTCCTGAAATAAGTAAAATTTCTGCAATTTTGCCACAAAATAAGTGAAATTTCTGCAATTTTGCCCCAGAATAAGGAAAATTTCTGGAATTTTGCACCAAAATAAGTGGAATTTCTGAGTTTTGCCCCAAAATAAGGAGAATTTCTGTTTTTTGCCCCAACATATAAGAAATTTCTGCAATTTTTCCCCACAATTAGGGAAATTTCTGCAATTTTGCTCCAACATACGAGGAATTTCTGCCTTTTTGCCCGAAAATAAGAACAATGCATAACTTTTTGCATTAAAAAAGAGAAATTTCTTCATTTTTGCTCCAAAATAAAGGGAATTTCTGCTTTTTTGCCTCTAAATAAGTGGAATTTCTGTCTTTTTCCCCCAAAACAAAAGAATTTTCTGTCTTTTTTGCCCCAAAATAAGGAAAATTTCTGACTTATTACCCTGAAATAAGTGAAATTTCTGCAATTTTGCCCCAAAATAAGGAAAATTTCTGCCTTTTTGCCCCCAAATAAGGGAAATTTCAGCCTTTTTACCTCAAAATAAGGGGAATTTCTGCATTTTTGCCCCAAAATAACAAAATATTTTTTTTCCATGAAATAAGGGAAATTTCTGCAATTTTGCCCAAAATAAGTGAAATTTCTGCAATTTTGCCCCAAAATAACTGAAATTTTGCAATTTTGCCCCAAAATAAGGAAAATTTCTGGAATTTGTCCCCAAAATAAGTGGAATTTCTGAGTTTTGCCCCAAAATAAGGAGAATTTCTGTCTTTTTGCCGCAACATATAGGGAATTTCTGCATTTTTGCCCCACAATTAGAGGAATTTCTGCAATTTTGCTCCAAAATATGGGAATTTTCTGCCGTTTTGCCCGTAAATAAAAAGAATGCATACCTTTTTGCCTTAAAAAAGGGAAATTTCTTCATTTTTGCTCCAAAATAAGGGGAATTTCTGTTTTTTTGCCTCTAAATAAGTTGAATTTCTGTCTTTTCCCCCCAAAACAAAGGGATTTTCTGTCTTTTTTGCCCCAAAATAAGAAAAATTTCTCACTTATTACCCTGAAATAATGAAATTTCTGCAATTTTGCCCCAAAATAAGAGAAATTTTTGCCTTTCTGCCCACAAATAAGGGGAATTTCAGCCTTTTTACCTCAAAATAAGAGAAATTTCTGCATTTTTGCCACAAAATATTAGGAATTTCTGCCTTGTTGCACCAAAATAAAGAAAATTTCTGTTTTTTTTCCCTGAAATAAGTGAAATTTCTGCAATTTTGCCCCAGAATAAGTGGAATTTCTGAGTTTTGCCCCAAAATAAAGAGAATTTCTGTCTTTTTGCCCCAACATATCAGGAAATTCTGCCTTTTTGCACCACAATTAGGGGAATTTCTGAAATTTTGCTCCAAAATAGGGGAATTTCTGCCTTTTTGCCCGAAAATAAGGGGAATGCATAACTTTTTGCCATAAAAAAGGAAAATTTCTTCATTTTTGCTCCAAAATAAGGGGAATTTCTGCCTTTTTGCTTCTCAATAACTGGAATTTCTGTCTTTTTCCCCCAAAACTAAGGGAATTTCTGTCTTTTTGCCCCAAAATAAGGGGAATTTTTGAATTATTACCCTAAAATAAGTGAAATTTCTGCAATTTTGCCCCAAAATAAGTGAAATTTCTGCAATTTTGCCCCAAAACAAGGAAAATTTCTGGAATTTTCCCCCAAAATAAGTGGAATTTCTAAGTTTTGCCCCAAAATAAGGAGAATTTCTGTCTTTTTGCCCCAACATATAGGGAATTTCTGTCTTTTTGCCCCACAACTAGGGGAATTTCTGCAATTTTGCTCCAAAATACGGGGAATTTCTGCCTTTTTGCCCTGAAATATGTTAAATTTCTGCAATTTTACCCCTAAATAAGGTGAATTTCTGCTTTTTTGCCCCAAAATAATGGGAATTTCTGCCTTTTTGCCCCAAAATGAGAAAAATTTTTGCTTTTTTTCTCTGAAATAAGTGAAATTTCTGCAATTTTCCCCTAAAATAAGGGCAATTTTTGCAATTTTTTCCCATAATAAGGGAGATTTCTGCAATTTTGTCCCAAAATAAGGGAAATTTCTGCCTCTTTGCCCCCAAATAAGGGGAATTTCTGCATTTTTGCCACAAAATATTAGTAATTTCTGACTTTTTGCCCCAAAAATAAGGAAAATTTGTGCATTTTTTTCCTGAAATAAGTGAAATTTCTGCAATTTTGCCACAAAATAAGTGAAATTTCTGCAATTTTGCCCCAAAATAAGGGAAATTTCTGGAATTTGCCCCAAAATAAGTGGAATTTCTAAGTTTTGCCCCAAAATAAGGAGAATTTCTGTCTTTTTGCCTCTAAATAAGTGAAATTTCTGCAATTTTGCCCCAAAATAAGGGAAATTTCTGCATTTTTGCCCCCAAATAAGGGGAATTTCAGCCTTTTTACCTCAAAATAAGGGGAATTTCTGCATTTTTGCCAGAAAATATTAGGAATTTCTGCCTTTTTGCCCCAAAATAAAGAAAATTTCTGCCTTTTTTCCCTGAAATAAGTGAAATTTCTACAATTTTGCCCCAAAATAAGTGAAATTTCTGCAATTTTGCCACAAAATAAGGGAAATTTCTGGAATTTTGCCCCAAAATAAGTGGAATTTCTGAGTTTTGCCCCAAAATAAGGAGAATTTCTGTCTTTTTGCCCCAACATATAGGGAATTTCTGTCTTTCTGCACAACAACTAGGGGAATTTCTGCAATTATGCTCCAAAATACAGGGAATTTCTGTCTTTTTCCCCGAAAATAAGGGGAATGCATATCTTTTTGCCATAAAAAATGGAAATTTCTTCATTTTTGCTCCAAAATAAGGGAAATTTCTTCAATTTTGCCCAAAATAAGTGAAATTTCTGCAATTTTGCCCCAGAATGAGAAAAATTTCTGGAATTTTGCCCCAAAATAAGTGGAATTTCTGAGTTTTGCCCCAAAATAAGGAGAATTTCTGTCTTTTTGCCCCAACATATTAGGAATTTCTGCATTTTTGGCCAACAATTAGGGGAATTTTTGAAATTTTGCTCCAAAATACGGGGAATTTCTGCCTTTTTGCCCGAAAATAAGAAGAATGCATACCTTTTTGCCTTAAAAAAGGGAAATTTCTTCATTTTTGCTTCAAAATAAGAGGAATTTCTGCTTTTTTGCCTCTAAATAAGTGGAATTTCTGTCTTTTCCCCCCAAAACAAAGGGATTTTCTGTCTTTTTTGCCCCAAAATAAAAAAAAATTTCTGACTTATTACCCTGAAATAAGTGAAATTTCTGCAATTTTTCCCCAAAATAAGGAAAAATTTTGCCTTTCTGCCCACAAATAAGGGGAATTTCAGCCTTTTTACCTCAAAATAAGTGGAATTTCTGCATTTTGCCACAAAATATTAGGAATTTCTGCCTTTTTGCCCCAAAATATAGAATATTTCTGCCTTTTTTCCCTGAAATAAGTGAAATTTCTGCAATTTTGCCCCAAAATAAGTGGAATTTCTGAGTTTTGCCCCAAAATAAGGAGAATTTCTGTCTTTCTGCCCCAACATATAGGGAATTTCTGCATTTTTGCACCACAATTAGAGGAATTTCTGCAATTTTGCTCCAAAATACGGGGAATTTCTGCCTTTATGCCAGAAAATAATGGGAATGCATAACTTTTTGCCAGAAAAAAGGTAAATTTCTTCATTTTTGCTCCAAAATAAGGGAAATTTCTGCCTTTTTGCCTCTAAATAAGTGGAATTTCTGTCTTTTCCTCCAAAACAAAGGGAATTTCTGTCTTTTTGGCCCATAATAAGGTAAATTTCTAACTTTTTTCCCTGAAATAAGTAAAATTTCTGCAATTTTGCCCAAAAAAGAGTGAAATTTCTGCAATTTTGCCCCAGGATAAGGAAAATTTCTGGAATTTTGCACCAAAATAAGTGGAATTTCTGAGTTTTGCCCCAAAATAAGGAGAATTCCTGTCTTTTTGCCCCAACATATAAGGAATTTCTGCATTTTTGCCCCACAATTAGGGGAATTTCTGCAATTTTGCTCCAAAATACGGGGAATTTCTGCCTTTTTGCCAGAAAATAAGGGGAATGCATAACTTTTTGCCAGAAAAAAGGTAAATTTCTTCATTTTTGCTCCAAAATAAGGGAAATTTCTGCCTTTTTGTCTCTAAATAAGTGGAATTTCTGTCTTTTTCCAACAAAACAAAGGGATTTTCTGTCTTTTTTGCCCCAAAATAAGGAAAATTTCTGACTTATTACCCTGAAATAAGTGAAATTTCTGCAATTTTCCCCCAAAATAAGAGAAATTTCTTCCTTTTTGCCCCCAAATAAAGGGAATTTCAGCCTTTTTACCTCAAAATAAGAGGAATTTCTGCCTTTTTGCCCCAAAATAACAAATTTTTTTTTCCCATGAAATAAGAAAAATTTCTGCAATTTTGCCCAAAATAAGTGAAATTTCTGCAATTTTGCCCCAAAATAGGGGAAATTTCTGGAATTTTGCCCCAAAATAAGTGGAATTTCTGAGTTTTGCCCCAAAATAAGGAGAATTTCTGTCTTTTTGCCCCAACATATAGGGAATTTCTGCATTTTTGCCCCACAATTAGGGGAATTTTTGCAATTTTGCTCCAAAATACAGGGAATTTCTGCCTTTTTGCTCGAAAATAAGAAGAATGCATACCTTTTTGCCTTAAAAAAGGGAAATTTCTTCATTTTTGCTTCAAAATAAGGGGAATTTCTGCTTTTTTGCCTCTAAATAAGTGGAATTTCTGTCTTTTCCCCCCAAAACATAGGGATTTTATGTCCTTTTTGCCCCAAAATAAAAAAAATTTCTGACTTATTACCCTGAAATAAGTGAAATTTCTGCAATTTTGCCCCAAAATAAGGGAAATTTTTGCCTTTCTGCCCACAAATAAGGGGAATTTCAGCCTTTTTACATAAAAATAAGTGGAATTTCTGCATTTTTGCCACAAAATATTAGGAATTTCTGCATTTTTGCCCCAAAATAAAGAATATTTCTGCCTTTTTTCCCTGAAATAAGGGAAATTTCTGCAATTTTGCCCCAAAATAAGTGGAATTTCTGAGTTTTGCCCCAAAATAAGGAGAATTTCTGTCTTTTTGCCCCAACATAAAGGGAATTTCTGCCTTTTTGCACCATAATTAGGGGAATTTCTGCAATTTTGCTCCAAAATACGGGGAATTTCTGCATTTTTGCTTCTCAATAAGTGGAATTTCTGTCTTTTTCCCCCAAAACTTAGGGAATTTCTTTCTTTTTGCCCCAAAATAAGGGGAATTTTTGACTTATTACTTTATAATAAGTGAAATTTCTGCAATTTTGCCCCAAAAGAAGGGAAATTTCTGCCTTTTTGCCCTGAAATAAGAGGAATTTCAGCCTTTATACCTCAAAATAAGGGGAATTTCTGCATTTTTGCCACAAAATATTAAGAATTTCTGCATTTTTGCCACAAAATATTAGGAATTTCTGATTTTTGCCCCAAAATAAGCAAAATTTCTGCCTTTTTTCCCTGAAATAAGTGAAATTTCTGCAATTTTGCCCCAAAATAAGGAAAATTTCTGGAATTTTGCCCCAAAATAAGTGGAATTTCTAAGTTTTGCCCCAAAATAAGAAGAATTTCTGTCTTTTTGCCCAAACATATAGGCAATTTCTGTCTTTTTGCCCCACAACTAGGGGAATTTCTGCAATTTTGCTCTAAAAGACGGGGAATTTCTGCCTTTTTGCCCTGAAATATGTGAAATTTCTGCAATTTTACCCCTAAATAAGGTGAATTTCTGCTTTTTTGCCCCAAAATAATGGGAATTTCTGCCTTTTTGCCCCAAAATAAGAAAAATTCTTGCTTTTTATCTCTGAAATAAGTGAAATTTCTGCAATTTTCCCCTAAAATAAGGGAAATTTTTGCAATTTTTTCCCATAATAAGGGAGATTTCTGCAATTTTATCCCAAATTAAGGGGAATTTCTTTCTTTTTACCCCAAAACAAAGAAAATTTCAGACTTTTTACCTGAAAATAAGTGAAATTTCTGAAATTTTGCCCCAAATAAGGAAAATTTCTGCAATTTTGCCCCAAAATAAGGTAAATTCCTGCAATTTTGCCGCAAAATAAATAAAATTTCTGGAATTTTGCCCCAAAATAAGGGGAATTTCTGATTTTTGCTTTAAAATAAAGGGAATTTCTGCCTTTTGCGCCAAAATTAGGGGAATTTCTGTAATTTTGCTCCAAAATAAGGGGAATTTCTGCCTTTTTGCCTGAAAATTATGGGAATGCATACCTTTTTGCCATAAAAAGAGAAATTTCTTCATTTTTGCTCTAAAATAAGTGGAATTTCTGCCTTTTTGCTTCTCAATAAGTGGAATTTCTGTCTTTTCCCCCCAAGACAAAGGGAATTTCTGTCTTTTTTGCCCCAAAATAAGGGGAATTTCTGACTTATTACCCTAAAATAAGTGAAATTTCTGCAATTTTGCTCCATAATAAGGAAAATTTCTGCCTTTTTGCCCTGAAATAAGAGGAATTTCAGCCTTTATACCTCAAATTAAGGGGAATTTCTGCATTTTTTGCCACAAAATATTAGGAATTTATGACTTTTTGCCTCAAAATAAAGAAAATTTCTGCCTTTTGTGTCTGAAATAAGTGAAATTTCTGCAATTTTGCCCCATAATAAGTGAAATTTCTGCAATTTTGCCCCAAAATAAGGAAAATTTCTGGAATTTTGCCCCAAAATAAGTGGAATTTCTATGTTTTGCCCCAAAATTAGGAGAATTTCTGTATTTTTGCCCCAACATATAGGGAATTTCTGTCTTTTTGCCCCACAACTAGGGGAATTTCTGCAATTTTGCTCCAAAATATGGGAAATTTCTGCAATTTTGCCCCAATGTAAAGGAAATTTCTGCAAATTTGCCCAAAAATAAGGGGAATTGCTGACAGTTTGCTCCCGAAAAAAGGAGATCTTCTGTCTTTTTGCCCCAAAATAGGGAAAATTTCTGCCTTATTGCCCGAAAATTATTAGAATTTCTGCAATTTTGCTTCAAAATACGGGGAATTTCTGCTTTTTATCCCGAAAGTAAGGGGAATGCATACCTTTTTGCCATAAAAAGATAAATTTCTTCATTTTTGCTCCAAAATAAGGGGAATTTCTGCCTTTTTGCCTCTAAATAAGTGGAATTTCTGTCTTTTTCCCCCAAAACAAAGGGATTTTCTGTCTTTTTTGCCCCAAAATAAGGGGAATTTCTGAATTATTAACCTGAAATAAGTGAAATTTCTCCAATTTTGCCCCAAAATAAGGGAAATTTCTGCCTCTTTGCCCGCAAATAATGGGAATTTTAGCCTTTTTACCTCAAAATAAGGGGAATTTCTGCATTTTTGCCACAAAATATTAGGAATTTCTGACTTTTTGCCCCAAAATAAGGAAAACTTGTGCCATTTTTCCTTGAAATAAGTGAAATTTCTGCAATTTTGCCCCAAAATAAGTGAAATTTCTGCAATTATGCCCCAAAATAATGGAAATTTCTGGAATTTTGCCCCAAAATAAGTGGAATTTCTAAGTTTTGCCCCAAAATAAGGAGAATTTCTGTATTTTTGCCTCTAAATAAGTGAAATTTCTGCAATTTTCCCCCAAAATAAAAGAAATTTCTGCCTTTTTGCCCCCAAATAAAAGGAATTTCAGCCTTTTTACCTCAAAATAAGGGAAATTTCTAAATTTTTGCTACAAAATATTAAGAATTTCTGCATTTATGCCCAAAAATAAGGAAAATTTCTGCCTTTTTTCCCTGAAGTAAGTGAAATTTCTCTAATTTTGCCCTAAAATAAGTGAAATTTCTGCAATTTTTCCCCAAAATAAGGGAAATTTCTGGAATTTTGCCCAAAAATATGTGGAATTTCTTAGTTTTTCCCCAAAGTAAGGAGAATTTCTGTTTTTTTTCCCCAACATATAGGGAATTTCTGCCGTTTTGCCCCACAATTAGGGGAATTTCTGCAATTTTGCTCCAAAATACAGGGAATTTCTTCCCTTTATCAAAAATTAAGGGAATGCATAACTTTTTGCCATAAAAAAGGGAAATTTCTTCATTTTTGCTCCAAAATAAGGGGAATTTCTGCCTTTGTGCCTCTAAATAAGTGGAATTTCTGTCTTTTTCCCCCAAAACAAAGGGAATTTCTGTCTTTTTTGCCACAAAATAAGGGGAATTTCTGACTTATTACCCTGAAATAAGTGAAATTTCTGCAATTTTGCCCCAAAATAAGGGAAATTTCTGCAATTTTGTTCCAATGTAAAGGAAATTTCTGCAATTTTGCCCCAAAATAAGGGAAATTTCTGACTGTTTGCTCCCGAAAAAAGATTTTCTGTCTTTTTTTCCCAAAATAAAAAGAATTTCTGCCTTTTGGCCCAAAAATTATGAGAATTTCTGGAATTTTGCTTCAAATTACGGGGAATTTCTGCTTTTTATCCCGAAAGTAAGGGGAATGCATACCTTTTCGCCATAAAAAGGTAAATTTCATCATTTTTGCTCCAAAATCAGAGAAATTTCTGCCTTTTTGCCTCTAAATAAGTGGAATTTCTGTCTTTTCCTCAAAAATAAAGGGAATTTCTGTCTATTTTGCCCCAAAAATAAGAAGAATTTCTGACTTATTACCCTGAAATAAGTGAAATTTCTGCAATTTTGCCCCAAAATAAGGGAAATTTCTGCCTCTTTGCCCTCAAATAAGTGGAATTTCAGCTTTTTTACCTCAAAATAAGGGGAATTCCTGCCTTTTTGACCCAAAATAAGGAAAATTTAACTTTTTTCCCTGAAATAAGTAAAATTTCTGCAATTTTGCCACAAAATAAGTGAAATTTCTGCAATTTTGCCCCAAAATTAGGGGAATTTCTGCAATTTTGCTCCAAAATACGGGGAATTTCTGCCTTTTTGCCTGAAAATAATGGGAATGCATACCTTTTTGCCATAAAAGGGGAAATTTCTTCATTTTTGCTCCAAAATAAGTGGAATTTCTGCCTTTTTGCTAATCAATAAGTGGAATTTCTGTCTTTTTCCCCCACAACAAAGGGAATTTCTGTCTTTTTTGCCCCAAAATAAGGGGAATTTCTGACTTATTACCCTAAAATAAGTGAAATTTCTGCAATTTTGCCCCAAAATAAGGGAAATTTTTGCCTTTCTGCCCACAAATAAAGGGAATTTCACCCTTTTTACCTCAAAATAAGGGGAATTTCTGCATTTTTGCCACAAAATATTAGGAATTTTTGCCTTTTTGCCACAAAATAAAAAAAAAATTCTGTTTTTTTTTTCCCTGAAATAAGTGAAATTTCTGCAATTTTGCCCCAAAATAAGTGGAATTTCTGAGTTTTGCCCCAAAATAAAGAGAATTTCTGTCTTTTTGCCCCAACATATAGGGAATTTCTGTCTTTTTGCCCCACAACTAGGGGAATTTCTGCAATTTTGCCCTGAAATAATGGGAATTTCAGCCTTTATACCTCAAAATAAGGAGAATTTCTGCATTTTTGCCACAAATTATTAGGAATTTCTGACTTTTTGCCCCAAAATAAGGAAAATTTCTGCCTTTTATCCCTAAAATAAGTGAAATTTCTGCAATATTGCCCCAAAATAACTGAAATTTTGCAATTTTGCCCCAAAATAAGGAAAATTTCTGGAATTTTGCCCCAAAATAAGTGGAATTTCTAAATTTTGCCCCAAAATAAGAAGAATTTCTGTCTTTTTGCGCCAACATATAGGGAATTTCTGTCTTTTTGCCTCACAACTAGGGGAATTTCTGCAATTTTGCTCCAAAATACAAGGAATTTCTGCCTTTTTGCCCTGAAATATGTGAAATTTCTGCAATTTTACCCCTAAATAAGGTGAATTTCTGGTTTTTTGCCCAAAAATAATGGGAATTTCTGCCTTTTTGCCCAAAATAAGAAAAATTTTTGCTTTTTTTCTCTGAAATAAGTGAAATTTCTGCAATTTTCCCCTAAAATAAGGGAAATTTTTGCAATTTTTTCCCATAATAAGGGAGATTTCTGCAATTTTGTCCCAAAATAAGGGGAATTTCTTCCTTTGTGCCCCATAACAAAGGAAATTTCAGCCCTTTTACCTGAAAATAAGTGAAATTTCTGAAATTTTGCCCCAAATAAGGGAAATTTCTGCAATTGTGCCCCAAAATAAGGTAAATTCCTGCAATTTTGCCCCAAAATAAAGGAAATTTCTGGAATTTTTCCCCAAAATAAGAGGAATTTCTGATTTTTGCCCCAAAATAAAGGGAATTTCTGCCTTTTGTCCCAAAATTAGGGGAATTTCTGCAATTTTGCTCCAAAATACGAGAATTTCTGCTTTTTTGCCTGAAAATAATGGGAATGTATAACTTTTGGCCATAAAAAAAGAAATTTCTTCATTTTTGCTCCAAAATAAAGGGAATTTCTGCCTTTTTGCCTCTAAATAAGTGGAATTTCTGTCTTTTTCCCCTAAAACAAAAAGAATTTCTGTCTTTTTTGCCCCAAAATAAGGGGAATTTCTGACTTATTACCCTGAAGTAAGTGAAATTTCTGCAATTTTGCCCCAAAATAAGGGAACTTTCTGCAATTTTGCCCCAATGTAAAGGTAATTTCTGCAATTTTGCCCCAAAATAAGGGGAATTTCTGAATGTTTGCTCCCGAAAAAAGGAGATCTTCTGTCTTTTTGCCCCAAAATAAGGAGAATTTCTGCCTTTTTGCCCGAAAATTATGAGAATTTCTGCAATTTTGCTTCAAAATACGGGGAATTTCTGCTTTTTATTCCGAAAGTAAGGGGAATGCATACCTTTTTGCCATAAAAAGGTAAATTTCTTCATTTTTGCTCCAAAATAAGGGGAATTTCTGCCTTTTTGCCTTTAAATAAGTGGCATTTCTGTCTTTTTCCCCCAAAACAAAGTGAATTTCTGTATTTTTTGCCCCAAAATAAGGGGAATTTCTAAATTATTACCCTGAAATAAGTGAAATTACTCTAATTTTGCCCCAAAATAAGGGAAATTTCTGCCTCTTTGCCCCCAAATAAGGGGAATTTCAGCCCTTTTACCTCAAAATAAGAAGAATTTCTGCATTTTCGCCACAAAATATTAGGAATTTCTGACTTTTTGCCCCAAAATAAGGAAAATTTGTGCCGTTTTTCTGTGAAATAATTTA
This sequence comes from Micromys minutus, assembly GCF_963924665.1. Classification (NCBI taxonomy): domain Eukaryota; kingdom Metazoa; phylum Chordata; class Mammalia; order Rodentia; family Muridae; genus Micromys; species Micromys minutus. The sequence continues at coordinate 3,204,522 of NW_027667727.1, forward strand.
AATTTCTGCAATTTTGCCCCAAAATAAGTGAAATTTCTGCCATTTTGGCCCAAAATGAGGGAAATTTCTGGAATTTTGCCTCAAAATAAGTGGAATTTCTAAGTTTTGCCCCAAAATAAGGAGAATTTCTGTCTTTTTGCCTCTAAATAATTGAAATTTCTGCAATTTTGCAACAAAATAAGGGAAATTTCTGCCTTTTTGCCCTCAAATAAGAAGAATTTCAGCCTTTTTACCTCTAAATAAGGGGAATTTCTGCATTTTTGCCAGAAAATATTAGGAATTTCTGCCTTTTTGCCCCAAAATAAAGAAAATTTCTGCCTTTTTCCCCTGAAATAAGTGAAATTTCTGCAATTTTGCCCCAAAATAAGTGAAATTTCTGCAATTTTGTTCCAAAAAAAGGGAAATTTCTAGAATTTTGCTTCAAAATAAGTGGAATTTCTGAGTTTTGCCCCAAAATAAAGAGAATTTCTGTCTTTTTTCTCCAACATATAGGGAATTTCTGTCTTTCTGCACCACAACTAGGGGAATTTCTGCAATTATGCTCCAAAATCCGAGGAATTTCTGCCTTTTTGTTCGAAAATAAGGGGAATGCATAACTTTTTGCTATATAAAAGGGAAATTTCTTCATTTTTGCTCCAAAATAAGAGAAATTTCTGCCTTTTTGCCTCTAAATAAGTGGAATTTCTGTCTTTTTCCCTCAAAACAAAGGAAATTTCTGTCTCTTTTGCCTCAAAATAAGGGGAATTTCTGACTTATTACACTGAAATAAGTGAAATTTTTGCAATTTTGCCCCAAAATAAGGGAAATTTCTGCTTTTTGTCCTGAAATATGTGAAATTTCTGCAATTTTACCCCAAAATAAGGTGAATTTCTGCCTTTTTGCCACAAATTAATGAGAATTTCTGCCTTTTTGCCCCAAAATAAGAAAAATTTTTGCTTTTTTTCTCTGAAATAAGTGAAATTTCTGCAATTTTGTCCTAAAATAAGGAAAATTTCTGCAATTTTTCTCAATAATAAGGAAAATTTCTGCAATTTTGCCCCAAAATAAGGGGAATTTCTCCCTTTTTGCCCCAAAATATAGGAAATTTCAGCTTTTTTACCTGAAAATAAGTGAAATTTCTGCAATTTTGCCCCAAATAAGGGAAATTTCTTCAATTTTGCCCCATATAAGGTAAATTCCTGTAATTTTGTCCTAAAATAAAGGAAATTTCTTGAATTTTGCCCCAAAAGAAGAAGAATTTCTGATTTTGGCCCCAAAATAAAAGAAATTTCTGCCTTTTGCCCCAAAATTAGGGAATTTCTCTCTTTTTGCCCGAAAATTATGAGAATTTCTGCAATTTTGCTTCTAAATACGGGGAATTTCTGCTTTTTATCCCGAATGTAAGGGGAATGTATACCTTTTACCACAAAAAAAGAAATTTCTTCATTTTTGCCCCAAAATAAGAGGAATTTCTGCCTTTTTACTTCAAAGTAAGTGAAATTTCTGCCTTTGTACCAAAAAATAAATGGAATTTCTGTCTATTTGCCCCAAAATAAAAGGAATTTTTGAATTATGCCCTGAAATAAGTGAAATTTCTGCAATTTTGCCCCAAAATAAATGAAATTTCTGCCTTTTTGCCACAAAATAAAAGGAATTTTTGTCTTTTTGCCCCAAAATAAAAGAAATTTCTGCCTTTTTGCCCCCAAATAAAAAGAATTTCAGCCTTTTTACCTCAAAATAAAGGGAATTTCTACATTTTTGCCACAAAATATTAGGAATTTCTGCATTTTTGCCCCAAAATAAGGAAAATTTCTGCCTTTTTTCCCTGAAATAAGTGAAATTTCTCCAATTTTGCCCTAAAATAAGTGAAATTTCTGCAATTTTTCCCCAAAATAAGGGAAGTTTCTGGAATTTTGCCCAAAAATAAGTGGAATTTCTGAGTTTTGCCCCAAAATAAGGAGAATTTCTGTCTTTTTTCCCCAACATATAGGGAATTTCTGCCTTTTTGCCCCACAAAAAGGGGAATTTCTGCAATTTTGCTCCAAATTAAAAAAAATTTCTGCAATTTTGCCCCAATGTAAAAGAAATTTTAGCAATTTTCCTCCAAAATAAGGGAAATTTCTGACTGTTTGCTCCCGAAAAAGGAAATTTTCTGTCTTTTCTCCAAAATAAGAAGAATTTCTGCCTTTTTGCCTGAAAATTATGAGAATTTCTGCAATTTTGCTTCAAAATACGGGGAATTTCTGCTTTTTATCCCGAAAGTAAGGGGGATGCATACCTTTTTGCCATAAAAAGGTAAATTTCTTCATTTTTGCTCCAAAATAAGGGAAATTTCTGCCTTTTGGCGTCTAAATAAGTGGAATTTCTGTCTTTTCCTCCAAAACAAAGGGAATTTCTGACTTTTTTTGTTCCAAAATAACGGGAATTTCTGACTTATTACCCTGAAATAAGTGAAATTTCTGCAATTTTGCCCCAAAATAAGAGAAATTTCTGCAATTTTGCCCCAATGTAAAGGAAATTTCTGTAATTTTGCCCCAAAATAAGGAAAATTTCTGACTGTGAGCTCCCGAAAAAAGGAGATTTTCTGTCTTTTTGCCCCAAAATAAGGAGAATTTCTGCCTTTTTGCCCGAAAATTATGAGAATTTCTGCAATTTTGCTTCAAAATACGGGGAATTTCTGCTTTTTATCCCGAAAGTAAGGGGAATGCATACCTTTTTGCCATAAAAAGGTAAATTTCTTCATTTTTGCTCCAAAATAAGTGAAATTTCTGCCTTTTTGCGTCTAAATAAGTGGAATTTCTGTCTTTTCCTCCAAAACAAAGGGAATTTCTGTCTTTTTTTGTTCCAAAATAACGGGAATTTCTGACTTATTACCCTGAAATAAGTGAAATTTCTGCAATTTTGCCCCAAAATAAGAGAAATTTCTGCAATTTTGCCCCAATGTAAAGGAAATTTCTGTAATTTTGCCCCAAAATAAGGAAAATTTCTGACTGTGAGCTCCCGAAAAAAGGAGATTTTCTGTCTTTTTGCCCCAAAATAAGGAGAATTTCTGCCTTTTTGCCCGAAAATTATGAGAATTTCTGCAATTTTGCTTCAAAATACGGGGAATTTCTGCTTTTTATCCCGAAAGTAAGGGGAATGCATACCTTTTTGCCATAAAAAGGTAAATTTCTTCATTTTTGCTCCAAAATAAGTGAAATTTCTGCCTTTTTGCGTCTAAATAAGTGGAATTTCTGTCTTTTCCTCCAAAACAAAGGGAATTTCTGTCTTTTTTTGTTCCAAAATAACGGGAATTTCTGACTTATTACCCTGAAATAAGTGAAATTTCTGCAATTTTGCCCCAAAATAAGAGAAATTTCTGCAATTTTGCCCCAATGTAAAGGAAATTTCTGTAATTTTGCCCCAAAATAAGGAAAATTTCTGACTGTGAGCTCCCGAAAAAAGGAGATTTTCTGTCTTTTTGCCCCAAAATAAGGAGAATTTCTGCCTTTTTGCCCGAAAATTATGAGAATTTCTGCAATTTTGCTTCAAAATACGGGGAATTTCTGCTTTTTATCCCGAAAGTAAGGGGAATGCATACCTTTTTGCCATAAAAAGGTAAATTTCTTCATTTTTGCTCCAAAATAAGGGAAATTTCTGCCTTTTTGCCTCTAAATAAGTGGAATTTCTGTCTTTTCCTCCAAAACAAAGGGAATTTCTGTCTTTTTTGCCCCAAAATAAGGGGAATTTCTGACTTATTACCCTAAAATAAGTGAAATTTCTGCAATTTTGCCCCAAAATAAAAGAAATTTCTGCCTCTTTGCCTTCAAATAAGGGGAATTTCAGCATTTTTACCTCAAAATAAGGGGAATTCCTGCGTTTTTGACCCAAAATAAGGAAAATTTCTAACTTTTTTCCCTGAAATAAGTAAAATTTCTGCAATTTTGCCCCAAAATAAGGGAAATTTCTGCCTCTTAGCCCCCAAATAAGGGGAATTTCAGCCTTTTTACCTCAAAATAAGGGGAATTTCTGCATTTTTGCCACAAAATATTAGGAATTTCTGCCTTTTTGCCCCAAAATAAGGAAAATTTGTGCCTTTTTTCCGTGAAATAAGTGAAATTGCTGCAATTTTGCCCCAAAATAAGTGAAATTTCTGCAATTTTGCCCCAAAATAAGGGAAATTTCTGGAATTTTGCCCAAAAATAAGTGGAATTTCTAAGTTTTGCCCCGAAATAAGAAGAATTTCTGTCTTTTTGCCTCTAAATAAGTGAAATTTCTGCAATTTTGCCCCAAAATAAGGGAAATTTCTGCCTTTTTGCCCCCAAATAATGGGAATTGCAGCCTTTTTACCTCAAAATAAGGGGAATTTCTGCATTTTTGCCACAAATTATTAGAAATTTCTGCCTTTTTGCCCCAAAATAAGGAAAAATTTCTGCCCTTTTTCCCAGAAATAAGTGAAATTGCTGCAATTTCGCCCCAAAATAAGTGAAATTTCTGCAATTTTGCCCCAAAAAAGGGAAATTTCTGGAATTTTGCCCCAAAATAAGTGGAAATTCTGAGTTTTGCCCCAAAATAAGGAGAATTTCTGTCTTTTCCCACAACATATAGGGAATTTCTTTCTTTATGCACCACAACTAAAAGAATTTCTGCAATTATGCTCCAAAATACGGGGAATTTCTGCCTTTTTCCCGAAAATAAAGGGAATGCATAACTTTTTGCCATAAAAAAGGGAAATTTTCATTTTTGCTCCAAAATAAGGAAAATTTCTGCCTTTTTGCCTCTAAATAAGTGGAATTTCTGTCTTTTTCCCTCAAAACAAAGGGAATTTCTGTATTTTTTGCCTCAAAATAAGGGGAATTTCTGACTTATTACACTGAAATATGTAAAATTTCTGCAATTTTGCCCCAAAATAAGGGAAATTTCTGCCTTTTTGCCCTGAAATATGTGAAATTTCTGCAATTTTTCCCCAAAATAAGGTGAATTTCTGCCTTTTTGCCACAAATTAATGGACATTTCTTGAATTTTGCCCCAAAATAAGGGGAATTTATGATTTTTGCCCCAAAATAAAGGGAATTTCTGCCTTTTCCCCCAAAATTAGGGGAATTTCTGCAATTTTACCCCAAAATAAGTCGAATTTCTGCGTTTTTGCCCCATAATAATGGGAATTTCTGCCTTTTTGCCCCAAAATAAAAAAAATTTTTGCTTTTTTTCTTTGAAATAAGTGAAATTTCTCCAATTTTGCACTAAAATAAGGAAAATTTCTGCAATTTTTCCCCATAATAATAGAAATTTCTGCAATTTTGCCCGAAAATAAGAGGAATTTCTCCCTTTTAGCCCCAAATAAAGGAAATATCAGCCCTTTTTTCTGAAAATAAGTGAAATTTCTGCAATTTTGCCCCAAATAAGTGAAATTTCTGCAATTTTGCCCAAAAATAAGGTAAATTCCTCCAATTTTGCCCCAAAATAAAGGAAAATTCTTGAATTTTGCCCCAAAATAAAGAGATTTTCTGATTTTTGCCCCAAAATTAGGGGATTTTCTGCAATTTTGCTCCAAAATACGGGGAATTTCTGCCTTTTTGCTCGAAAATAATAGGAATGCATACCTTTTTGCCATAAAAAATGAAATTTCTTCATTTTTGCTCCAAAATAAGGGGAATTTCTGCCTTTTTGCCTCTAAATAAGTGGAATTTCTGTCTTTTCCCCACAAAACAAAGGGAATTTCTCTCTTTTTTGCCCCAAAATAAGGGGAATTTCTGACTCATTACCATGAAATAAGTGAAATTTCTGCAATTTTGCCCCAAAATAGGGAAATTTCTGCCTTTTTGCCCTCAAATAAGGGTAATTCAGCCTTTTTACCTCAAAATAAGAGGAATTTCTGCATTTTTGCCACAAAATATTAGGAATTTCTGTTTTTTTGCCTTAAAATAAGGAAAATTTCTGACTTTTTTCCCTGAAATAAGTAAAATTTCTGCAATTTTGCCCCAAAATAAGTGAAATTTCTGCAATGTTGCCCCAAAATAAGGGAAATTTCTGGAATTTTGCCCCAAAAGAAGTGGAATTTCTGAGTTTTGCCCCAAAATAAGGAGAATTTCTGTCTTTTTGCCCCAACATATAGGGAATTTCTGCCTTTTGCCCCACAATTAGGGGAATTTCTGCAATTTTGCTCCAAAATACGGGGAATTTCTGCCTTTTTTCCCAAAAATAAGGGAAATGCATAACTTTTTGCCATAAAAAAGGGAAATTTCTTCATTTTTGCTCCAAAATAAGGGGAATTTCTTCTTTTTTGCCTCTAAATAAGTGGAATTTCTATCTTTTTCCCCCAAAACAACGGGAATTTCTGTATTTTTTGCCCCAAAATAAGGGGGAATTTTTGACTTATTACCCTGAAATAAGGGAAATTTCTGCAATTTTGCCCCAAAATAAGCGAAATTTCTGCCTTTTTGCCCTGAAATAAGGGAAATTTCTGGAATTTTGCCCCAAAATAAGTGGAATTTCTAAGTTTTGCCCCAAAATAAGGAGAATTTCTGTCTTTTTGCCCCAACATATAGGGAATTTCTTTCCTTTTGCCCCACAACTAGGGGAATTTCTGCAATTTTGCTCCAAAATAAGGGGAATTTCTGCCTTTTTGTCCTAAAATAAGGGAAATTTCTGCAATTTTTCCCCATAATAAGGAAAATTTCTGCAATTTTGCCCCAAAATAAGGGAAATTTCTCTCTTTTTGCCCCAAAATAAAGGAAATTTCATCTTTTTTACCTGAAAATAAGTGAAATTTCTGCAATTTTGCCCCAAATAAGGGAAATTACTTCAATTTTGCCCCAAAAAAAGTAAATTCCTGCAATTTTGCCCCAAAATAAAAAAAAATTTCTGAATTTTGCCCCAAAAGAAGGGGAATTTCTGATTTTTGCCCCAAAATAAAGGGAATTTCTGCCTTTTGCCCTAAAATTAGAAGAATTTCTCAAATTGTGCTCCAAAATACGAGGAATTTCTGCCTTTTTGCCCGAAAATAATGGGAATGCATACCTTTTTGCTATAAAAAAAGAAATTTCTTCATTTTTGCTCCAAAATAAGGGGAATTTCTGCCTTTTTGCCTCTAAATAAGTGGAATTTCTGTCTTTTTCCCTCAAAACAAAGGGAATTTCTCAGTTTTTTGCCCTAAAATAAGGGAAATTTCTGACTTATTACCCTGAAATAAGTGAAATTTCTGCAAATTTGCCCCAAAATAAGGGAAATTTCTGCAATTTTGCCCCAATGTAAAGGAAATTTCTGCAATCTTGCCCCAAAATAAAGGGAATTTCTGACTGTTTGTTCCCAAAAAAAGGAGACTTTCTTTTTTTGCCCCAAAATAAGAAGAATTTCTGCCTTTTTGCCTGAAAATTATGAGAATTTCTGCAATTTTGCTTCAAAATACGGGGATTTTCTGTTTTTTATCCCGAAGTAAGGGGAATGCATACCTTTTTGCCATAAAAAGGTAAATATCTTCATTTTTGCTCCAAAATAAGGGGAATTTCTGCCTTTGCGCCTAAAAATAAGAAAAATTTCTGCCTTTTTTCCCTGAAATAATTAAAATTTCTGCAATTTTGCCCCAAAATAAGTGAAATTTCAGCAATTTTGCCCCAGAATAAGGGAAATCTCTGGAATTTTGCCCCAAAATGAATGGAATATCTTATTTTTCCCCAAAATAAGTAGAATTTCTGTCTTTTTGCCCCAACATATATGGAATTTCTGCATTTTTGCCCCAGAATTAGGAGAATTTCTGCAATTTTGCTCCAAAATACGAGGAATTTCTGCATTTTTGCCCGAAAATAAGAAGAATGCATAACTTTTTGCCTTAAAAAGAGGAAATTTCTTCATTTTTGCTCCAAAATAAAGGGAATTTCTGCTTTTTTTGTCTCTAAATAATTGGAATTTCTGTCTTTTTCCCCCCAAAAAAAAAGGAATTTTCTGCCTTTTTTGCCCCAAAATAAAGAAAATTTCTGACTTATTACCCTGAAATAAGTGAAATTTCTGCAATTTTGCCCCAAAATAAGGAAAATTTCTGCATTTTTGCCCCAAAATAAGGGGAATTTCAGCTTTTTTACCTCAAAATAAGGAGAATTTCTGCATTTTTGCCACAAAATATTAGGAATTTTTGCCTTTTTGCCCCAAAATAAAGATAATTTCTGCCTTTTTTCCCTGAAATAAGTGAAATTTCTGCAATTTTGCCCCAAAAAAAGTGAAATTTCTGCAATTTTGCCCCAAAATAAGGGAAATTTCTGGAATTTTGCCCCAAAATAAGTGGAATTTCTGAGTTTTGCCCCAAAATAAAAAGAATTTCTGTCTTTTTGCCCCAACATATAGGGAATTTCTGTCTTTTTGCCCCACAACTAGGGAAATTTCTGCAATTTTGCTCTAAAATACGAGGAATTTCTGCCTTTTTGCCCAAAAAAAAGAGAAATGTATAACTTTTTGCCATAAAAAAGGGAAATTTCTTCATTTTTGCTCCAAATAAGGGAAATTTCTGCCTTTTTGCCTCTAAATAAGTGGAATTTATGTTTTTTTCCCTCAAAACAAAGCGAATTTCTGTGTTTTTTGCCTCAATATAAGTAGAATTTCTGACTTATTACCCTGAATTAAGTGAAATTTCTGCCATTTTGCCCCAAAATAAGGGAAATTTTCGCCTTTTTGCCCAGAAATATGTGAAATTTCTGCAATTTTACCCCAAAATAAGGTGAATTTCTGCCTTTTTGCCCCAAAATAATGGGAATTTCCACCTTTTTGCCCCAAATAAGAAAAATTTTTGCTTTTTTTCTCTGAAATAAGTGAAATTTCTGCAATTTTGCCCTAAAATAAAGAAAATTTCTGCAATTTTGCCCCAAAATAAGGGGAATTTCTCTCTTTTTGCCCCAAAATAAAGGAAATTTCAGCCTTTTTACCTGAAAATAAGTGAAATTTCTGCAATTTTGCCCCAAATAAGAAAAATTTCTGCAATTTTGCCCCAAATAAGGTAAATTCCTGCAATTTTGCCCCAAAATAAAGGAAATTTCTTGAATTTTGCCCCAAAATAAGAGGAATTTATGATTTTTGCCCCAAAATAAAGGGAACTTCTGCCTTTTTCCCCAAATTTAGGGGAATTTCTGCAATTTTGCTCCGAAATACGGGGAATTTCTGCCTTTTTGCCCGAAAATAATGGGAATGCATACCTTTTTGCCATAAAAAGGGAAATTTCATCTTTGTTGCTCCAAAATAAAGGAAATATCTGCCTTTTTGCATCTAAATATGTGAAATTTCTGTCTTTTTCCCCAAAAACAAAGGGACTTTCTGTCTTTTTTGCCCCAAATTAAGGGGATTTTCTGACTTATTACCCTGAAATAAGTGAAATTTCTGCAATTTTGCCCTAAAATAAGGGATATTTCTGCCTTTTTGCCCCCAAATAAGGGGAATTTCAGCATTTTTACCTCAAAATAAGGGGAATTTCTGCCTTTTTGCCACAAAATAACAAAATTTCTTTTTTTTCCCTGAAATAAGTGAAATTTCTTCAATTTTGCCCAAAAGAAGTGAAATTTCTGCAATTTTTCCCCAGAATAAGGGAAATTTCTGGAATGTTGCCCCAAAATAAGTGGAATTTCTGAATTTTGCCCCAAAATAAGGTGAATTTCTGTCTTTTTGCCCCAACATATAGGGAATTTCTGCATTTTTCCCCCACAATTAGGGGAATTTTTGCAATTTTGCTTTAAAATACGGGGATTTTCTGCCTTTTTGCCCGAAAATAAGAAGAATGCATACCTTTTTGCCTTAAAAAGGGGAAATTTCTTCATTTTTGCTTCAAAATAAGGGGAATTTCTGCTTTTTTCCCACTAAATAAGTGGAATTTCTGTCTTTTTCCCCCAAAACAAAGGGATTTTCTGTCTTTTTTGCACCAAAATAAGAAAAATTTCTGACTTATTACCCTGAAATAAGTGAAATTTCTGCAATTTTGCACAAAAATAAGGAAAATTTTTGCATTTTTGTCCACAAATAAGGGGAATTTCACCTTTTTTACCTCAAAATAAGGGGAATTTCTGCATTTTTGCCACAAAATATTAGGTATTTCTGCCTTTTTGCCCCAAATTAAGGATAATTTCTGCCTTTTTTCCCTGAAGTAAGTGAAATTTCTGCAATTTTGCCCCAAACTTAGTGGAATTTCTGAGTTTTGCCCCAAAATAAAGAGAATTTCTGTATTTTTGCCTCAACATATAGGGAATTTCTGCCTTTTTGCCCCACAATTAGGGGAATTTCAGCAATTTTGCTCCAAAATACGGGGAATATCTGCCTTTTTGCCGAAAATAAGAAGAATTCATACCTTTTTGCCATAAAAACGGAATTTTCTTCATTTTTGCTCCAAAATAAGGAGAATTTCTGCTTTTTTGCCACTAAATAAGTGGAATTTCTGTCTTTTTCCCCCAAAACAAAAGGAATTTCTGTCTTTTTTGCCCCAAAATAAGGAAAATTTCTGACTTATTACCCTGAAATAAGTGAAATTTCTGCAATTTTGCCCCAAAATAAGGGAAATTTCTGCCTTTTTGCCCCCAAATAAGGGGAATTTCAGTTTTTTACCTCAAAATAAGGGAAATTTCTGCATTTTTGCCACAAAATATTAGGAATTTCTGCCTTTTTGCCCTGAAATAAGTTAAATTTCTAAAATTTTTCCCCAAAATAAGTGAAATGTCTGCTTTTTGGCCCAAATAAGGGGAATTTCTTACTTTTTGCCACCAAATAAGGGAAATTTCAGCCTTTTTACCTCAAAATAAGGGGAATTTCTTCATTTTTGACCCAAAAGATGGGAAATTTCTAACTTTTTGCCCAAAATAAGAAAAATTTTTGCTATTTTGTAACAAAATAAAAGAAATTTCTGCCTTTTTGCCCCAAAATAAGAAAATTTCTGCTTTTTTTCCCTGAAATAAGTTAAATTTCTGCAATTTTGCCCCAAAATAAGAGAAATTTCTGCCTTTTTGCCCCCAAATAAGGGGAATTTCAGCCTTTTTACCTCAAAATAAAGGGAATTTCTGTTTTTTTTGCCCCAAAATAAGGAAAATTTCTGACTTATTACCTTGAAATAAGTGAAATTTCTGCAATTTTGCCCCAAAATAAGGGAAATTTCTGCCTTTTTGCGCCAAAATAAGGGGAATTACAGACTTTTTACCACAAAATAAGGAAAATTTCTGCCTTTTTGCCCCAAAATAAGAAAATTTCTGTTTTTTTTTTCTGAAATAAGTGAAATTTCTGCAATTTTGCCCCAAAATAAAGGAAATTTCTGGAATTTTGCCCCAAAATACGTGGAATGTTCCAGTTTTGCCCCAAAATAAAGAGAATTTCTGTATTTTTGCTCCAACATATAGGGAATTTCTACTTTTTTGCCCCACAATTAGGGGAATTTCTGCAATTTTGCTCCAAAATACGGGGAATTTCTGCCTTTTTGCCCGAAAATAAGAAGAATTCATAACTTTTTGCCATAAAAAAGGGAAATTTCTGCAATTTTGCTCCAAAATAAGGGGAATTTCTGATTTTTGGCCTCTAAATAAGTGGAATATCTGTCTTTTTCCCCCAAACAAAAAAAATTTCTGTCTTTTTTGCCCCAAAATAAGGAAAATTTCTGATTTATTATTCTGAAATAAGTGAAATTTCTACAATTTTGCCCCAAAATAAGGGAAATTTCTGCCTTTTTGCCCCCAAATAAGGGGAATTTCAGCTTTTTACCTCAAAATAAGGGGAATTTCTGAATTTTTGCCACAAAATATTAGGAATTTCTGCCTTTTTGCCCAAAATAAGGAAAATTTCTAAAATTTTTCCCCAAAATAAGGGAAATGTCTGCTTTTTGGCCCAAATAAGGGGAATTTCTTACTTTTTGCCACCAAATAAGGGAAATTTCAGCCTTTTTACCTCAAAATAAGGGGAATTTCTGCATTTTTGACCCAAAATATGGAAAATTTCTGACTTTTTGCCCAAAATAAGAAAAATTTCTGCAATTTTGTACCAAAACAAAAGAAATTTCTGCCTTTTTTACCAAAATAAGAAAATTTCTGCTTTTTTTCCCTGAAATAAGTTAAATTTCTGCAATTTTGCCCCAAAATAAGAGAAATTTCTGCCTTTTTGCCCCCAAATAAGGGGAATTTCACCTTTTTACCTCAAAATAAGGGGAATTTCTGGATTTTTGCTCCAAAATATGGGAAATTTCTGCCTTTTTGCCCCCAAATAAGGGGAATTTCAGCCTTTTTACCTCAAAATAAGAGGAATTTCTGCATTTTTGCCCTAAAATATGGGAAATTTCTGCCTTTTTGGCTTAAAATAAGAAAATTTCTTTTTTTTTCCTGAAATAAGTGAAATTTCTTCAATTTTGCCCCAAAATAAGTGGAATTTCTGAGTTTTTCCCCAAAATAATGAGAATTTCTGTCTTTTTGCCCCAACATATAGGGAATTTCTGCCTTTTTGCCCCACAATTAGGGGAATTTCAGCAATTTTGCTCCAAAATACAAGGAATATCTGCCTTTTTGCCCGAAAATAAGAAGAATGCATACCTTTTTGCCATAAAAAGGGAAATTTCTTCATTTTTGCTCCATAATAAGGGGTATTTCTGCTTTTTGCCTCTAAATAAGTGGAATTTCTGTCTTTTTCCCCCAAAACAAAGGGAATTTCTGTCTTTTTTGCCCCAAAATAAGGAAAATTTCTGACTTATTACCCTGAAATAAGTGAAATTTCTGCAATTTTGCCTCAAAATAAGCGAAATTTCTGCCTTTTTCCTCCAAATAAAAGGAATTTCAGGTTTTTACCCCAAAATAAGGGGAATTTCTGCTTTTTTGCCACAAAATATTAGGAATTTCTGCCTTTTTGTCCAAATAAAAAAAATTTCTGACTTTTTGCCCTGAAATAAGTTAAATTTCTAAAATTTTTCCCCAAAATAAGAGAATTGTCTGCTTTTTGCCCCCAAATAAAGGGAATTTCTTAATTTTTGCCCCCAAATAAGGGGAATTTCAGCCTTTTTACCTCAAAATAAGGGAAATTTCTGCATTTTTGACCCAAAATATGGGAAATATCTACCTTTTTGCCCAAAATAAGAAAAATTTCTGCAATTTTGTACAAAAATAAAAGAAATGTCTGCCTTTTTGCCCCAAAATAAGAAAATTTCTGCTTTTTTCCCTGAAATAAGTTAAATTTCTGCAATTTTGCCCCAAAATAAAAGAAATTTCTGCCTTTTTGCACCCAAATAAGGGGAATTACAGCCTTTTTACCTCAAAATAAGAAGAATTTCTGGATTTTTGCCCCAAAATATGGGAAATTTCTGCCTTTTTGCTTCAAAATAAGAAAAATTTCTGCAATTTTGTACCAAAATAAAAAATTTCTGCCTTTTTGCCTCAAAATAAGAAAATTTTTGATTTTCCCTGAAATAAGTGAAATTTCTGCAACTTTGCCCCAGAATAAGTGAAATTTCTGCAATTTTGCCTCAAAATAAGGGAAATTTCTGTAATTTTGCCCCAAAATAAGTGTAATTTCTGAGTTTTGCCCCAAAATAAGGAGAATTTCTGTCTTTTTGCCCCAACATATAGGGAATTTCTGCCTTTTTGCCCCACAATTTGGGGAATTTCTGCAATTTTGCTCCAAAATACGGCGAATTTCTGCCTTTTTGTCCAAAAATAAGAAGAATGCATAACTTTTTGCCATAAAATGGAAATTTCTTCATTTTTGCTCCAAAATAAGGGGAATTTCTGCTTTTTTGCCTCTAAATAAGTGGAATTTCTGTCTTTTTCCCCCAAAACAAAGGGAATTTCTGTTTTTTTTGCCCCAAAATAAGGATAATTTCTGACTTATTACCTTGAAATAAGTGAAATTTCTGCAATTTTGCCCCAAAATAAGGGAAATTTCTGCCTTTTTGCCCCAAAATAAGGGGAATTATAGACTTTTTACCTCAAAATAAGGAAAATTTCTGCCTTTTTGCCCCAAAATAAGAAAATTTCTGTTTTTTTCCCTGAAATAAGTGAAATTTCTGCAATTTTGCCCCAAAATAAGGGAAATTTCTAAAATTTTGCCCCAAAATAAGTGGAATGTTCGAGTTTTGCCCCAAAATAAAGAGAATTTCTGTATTTTCCTTCCAACATATAGGGAATTTCTACCTTTTTGCCCCACAATTAGGGGAATTTCTGCAATTTTGCTCCAAAATACGGGGAATTTCTGCCTTTTTGCCCGAAAATAAGAAGAATGCATACCTTTTTGCCATAAAAAGGGAAATTTCTTCATTTTTTGCTCCATAATAAGGGGTATTTCTGCTTTTTGCCTCTAAATAAGTGGAATTTCTGTCTTTTTCCCCCAAAACAAAGGGAATTTCTGTCTTTTTTGCCCCAAAATAAGGAAAATTTCTGACTTATTACCCTGAAATAAGTGAAATTTCTGCAATTTTGCCTCAAAATAAGGGAAATTTCTGCCTTTTTCCCCCAAATAAAAGGAATTTCAGGTTTTTACCCCAAAATAAGGGGAATTTCTGCTTTTTTGCCACAAAATATTAGGAATTTCTGCCTTTTTGTCCAAATAAAAAAAATTTCTGACTTTTTGCCTTGAAATAAGTTAAATTTCTAAAATTTTTCCCCAAAATAAGAGAATTGTCTGCTTTTTTCCCCCAAATAAAGGGAATTTCTTAATTTTTGCCCCCAAATAAGGGGAATTTCAGCCTTTTTACCTCAAAATAAGGGAAATTTCTGCATTTTTGACACAAAATATGGGAAATTATTGCCTTTTTGCCCAAAATAAGAAAAATTTCTGCAATTTTGTACAAAAATAAAAGAAATGTCTGCCTTTTTGCCCCAAAATAAGAAAATTTCTGCTTTTTTCCCTGAAATAAGTTAAATTTCTGCAATTTTGCCCCAAAATAAAAGAAATTTCTGCCTTTTTGCCCCCAAAAAAGGGGAATTACAGCCTTTTTACCTCAAAATAAGAAGAATTTCTGGATTTTTGCCCCAAAATATGGGAAATTTCTGCCTTTTTGCTTCAAAATAAGTAAAATTTCTGCAATTTTGTACCAAAATAAAAAATTTCTGCCTTTTTGCCTCAAAATAAGAAAATTTCTGCTTTTTTCCCTGAAATAAGTGAAATTTCTGCAACTTTGCCCCAGAATAAGTGAAATTTCTGCAATTTTGCCTCAAAATAAGGGAAATTTCTGTAATTTTGCCCCAAAATAAGTGTAATTTCTGAGTTTTGCCCCGAAATAAGGAGAATTTCTGTTTTTTGCCCCAACATATAGGGAATTTCTGCCTTTTTGCCCCACAATTTGGGGAATTTCTGCAATTTTGCTCCAAAATACGGCGAATTTCTGCCTTTTTGTCATAAAATAAGAAGAATGCATAACTTTTTGCTATAAAATGGAAATTTCTTCATTTTTGCTCCAAAATAAGGGAAATTTCTGCTTTTTTGCCTCTAAATAAGTGGAATTTCTGTCTTTTTCCCCCAAAACAAAGGGAATTTCTGTTTTTTTTGCCCCAAAATAAGGAAAATTTCTGACTTATTACCTTGAAATAAGTGAAATTTCTGCAATTTTGCCCCAAAATAAGGGAAATTTCTGCTTTTTTGCCCCAAAATAAGGGGAATTACAGACTTTTTACCTCAAAATAAGGAAAATTTCGGCCTTTTTGCCCCAAAATAAGAAAATTTCTGTTTTTTTCCCTGAAATAAGTGAAATTTCTGCAATTTTGCCCCAAAATAAGGGAAATTTCTGGAATTTTGCCCCAAAATAAGTGGAATGTTCGAGTTTTGCCCCAAAATAAAGAGAATTTCTGTATTTTTGCTCCAACATATAGGGAATTTCTACCTTTTTGCCCCACAATTAGGGGAATTTCTGCAATTTTGCTCCAAAATACGGGGAATTTCTGCCTTTTTGCCCGAAAATAAGAAGAATTCATACCTTTTTGCCATAAAAAAGGGAAATTTCTGCAATTATGCTCCAAAATAAGGGGAATTTCTGATTTTTGGGCTCTAAATAAGTGGAATATCTGTCTTTTTCCCCCAAACAAAAAAAAAATTCTGTCTTTTTTGCCCCAAAATTAGAAAATTTCTGATTTATTATTCTGAAATAAGTGAAATTTCTACAATTTTGCCCCAAAATAAGGGAAATTTCTGCCTTTTTGCCTCCAAATAAGGGGAATTTCAGCTTTTTACCTCAAAATAAGGAGAATTTCTGCATTTTTGCCACAAAATATTAGGAATTTCTTCCTTTTTGCCCATAATAAGGAAAATTTCTAAAATTTTTCCCCAAAATAAGGGAAATGTCTGCTTTTTGGCCCAAATAAGGGGAATTTCTTACTTTTTGCCACCAAATAAGGGAAATTTCAGCCTTTTTACCTCAAAATAAGGGGAATTTCTGCATTTTTGACCCAAAATATGGAAAATTTCTGACTTTTTGCCCAAAATAAGAAAAATTTCTGCAATTTTGTACCAAAATAAAAGAAATTTCTGCCTTTTTGCCCCAAAATAAGAAAATTTCTGCTTTTTTTCCCTGAAATAATTTAAATTTCTGCAATTTTGCCCCAAAATAAGAGAAATTTCCGCCTTTTTGCCCACAAATAAGGGGAATTTCAGCCTTTTTACCTCAAAATAAGGGGAATTTCTGGATTTTTGCTCCAAAATATGGGAAATTTCTGCCTTTTTGCTCCCAAATAAGGGGAATTTCAGCCTTTTTACCTCAAAATAAAAGGAATTTCTGCATTTTTGCCCTAAAATATGGGAAATTTCTGCCTTTTTGCCTTAAAATAAGAAAATTTCTTTTTTTTCCTGAAATAAGTGAAATTTCTTCAATTTTGCCCCAAAATAAGTGGAATTTCTGAGTTTTTCCCCAAAATAATGAGAATTTCTGTCTTTTTGCCCCAACATATAGGGAATTTCTGCCTTTTTGCCCCACAATTAGGGGAATTTCAGCAATTTTGCTCCAAAATACGGGGAATATCTGCCTTTTTGCCCGAAAATAAGAAGAATGCATACCTTTTTGCCATAAAAAGGGAAATTTCTTCATTTTTGCTCCATAATAAGGGGTATTTCTGCTTTTTGCCTCTAAATAAGTGGAATTTCTGTCTTTTTCCCCCAAAACAAAGGGAATTTCTGTCTTTTTTGCTCCAAAATAAGGAAAATTTCTGACTTATTACCCTGAAATAAGTGAAATTTCTGCAATTTTGCCTCAAAATAAGGGAAATTTCTGCCTTTTTCCCCCAAATAAAAGGAATTTCAGGTTTTTACCCCAAAATAAGGGGAATTTCTGCTTTTTTGCCACAAAATATTAGGAATTTCTGCCTTTTTGTCCAAATAAAAAAAATTTCTGACTTTTTGCCCTGAAATAAGTTAAATTTCTAAAATTTTTCCCCAAAATAAGAGAATTGTCTGCTTTTTTCCCCCAAATAAAGGGAATTTCTTAATTTTTGCCCCCAAATAAGGGGAATTTCAGCCTTTTTACCTCAAAATAAGGGAAATTTCTGCATTTTTGACCCAAAATATGGGAAATTTCTGCCTTTTTGCCCATAATAAGAAAAATTTCTGCAATTTTGTACAAAAATAAAAGAAATGTCTGCCTTTTTGCCCCAAAATAAGAAAATTTCTGCTTTTTTCCCTGAAATAAGTTAAATTTCTGCAATTTTGCCCCAAAATAAAAGAAATTTCTGCCTTTTTGCCCCCAAGTAAGGGGAATTACAGCCTTTTTACCTCAAAATAAGAAGAATTTCTGGATTTTTGCCCCAAAATATGAGAAATTTCTGCCTTTTTGCTTCAAAATAAGAAAAATTTCTGCAATTTTGTACCAAAATAAAAAATTTCTGCCTTTTTGCCTCAAAATAAGAAAATTTCTGTTTTTTTCCTTGAAATAAGTGAAATTTCTGCAACTTTGCCCCAGAATAAGTGAAATTTCTGCAATTTTGCCTCAAAATAAGGGAAATTTCTGTAATTTTGCCCCAAAATAAGTGTAATTTCTGAGTTTTGCCCCAAAATAAGGAGGATTTCTGTCTTTTTGCCCCAACATATAGGGAATTTCTGCCTTTTTGCCCCACAATTTGGGGAATTTCTGCAATTTTGCTCCAAAATACGGCGAATTTCTGCCTTTTTGTCCGAAAATAAGAAGAATGCATAACTTTTTGCCATAAAATGAAAATTTCTTCATTGTTGCTCCAAAATTAGGGGAATTTCTGCTTTTTTGCCTTTAAATAAGTGGAATTTCTGTCTTTTTCCCCCAAAACAAAGGGAATTTCTTTTTTTTTTGCCCCAAAATAAGGAAAATTTCTGACTTATTACATTGAAATAAGTGAAATTTCTGCAATTTTGCCCCAAAATAAGGGAAATTTCTGCCTTTTTGCCCCAAAATAAGGGGAATTACAGACTTTTTACCTCAAAATAAGGAAAATTTCGGCCTTTTTGCCCCAAAATAAGAAAATTTCTGTTTTTTTCCCTGAAATAAGTGAAATTTCTGCAATTTTGCCCCAAAATAAGGGAAATTTCTAAAATTTTGCCCCAAAATAAGTGGAATGTTCGAGTTTTGCCCCAAAATAAAGAGAATTTCTGTATTTTTGCTCCAACATATAGGGAATTTCTACCTTTTTGCCCCACAATTAGGGGAATTTCTGCAATTTTGCTCCAAAATACGGGGAATTTCTGCCTTTTTGCCCGAAAATAAGAAGAATGCATACCTTTTTGCCATAAAAAGGGAAATTTCTTCATTTTTGCTCCATAATAAGAAGTATTTCTGCTTTTTGCCTCTAAATAAGTGGAATTTCTGTCTTTTTCCCCCAAAACAAAGGGAATTTCTGTCTTTTTTGCCCCAAAATAAGGAAAATTTCTGACTTATTACCCTGAAATAAGTGAAATTTCTGCAATTTTGCCTCAAAATAAGGGAAATTTCTGCCTTTTTCCCCCAAATAAAAGGAATTTCAGGTTTTTACCCCAAAATAAGGGGAATTTCTGCTTTTTTGCCACAAAATATTAGGAATTTCTGCCTTTTTGTCCAAATAAAAAAAATTTCTGACTTTTTGCCCTGAAATAATTTAAATTTCTAAAATTTTTCCCCAAAATAAGAGAATTGTCTGCTTTTTTCCCCCAAATAAAGGGAATTTCTTAATTTTTGCCCCCAAATAAGGGGAATTTCAGCCTTTTTACCTCAAAATAAGGGAAATTTCTGCATTTTTGACCCAAAATATGGGAAATTTCTGCCTTTTTGCCCAAAATAAGAAAAATTTCTGCAATTTTGTACAAAAATAAAAGAAATGTCTGCCTTTTTGCCCCAAAATAAGAAAATTTCTGCTTTTTTCCCTGAAATAAGTTTAATTTCTGCAATTTTGCCCCAAAATAAAAGAAATTTCTGCCTTTTTGCTCCCAAATAAGGGGAATTACAGCCTTTTTACCTCAAAATAAGAAGAATTTCTGGATTTTTGCCCCAAAATATGGGAAATTTCTGCCTTTTTGCTTCAAAATAAGAAAAATTTCTGCAATTTTGTACCAAAATAAAAAATTTCTGCCTTTTTGCCTCAAAATAAGAAAATTTCTGTTTTTTTCCCTGAAATAAGTGAAATTTCTGCAACTTTGCCCCAGAATAAGTGAAATTTCTGCAATTTTGCCTCAAAATAAGGGAAATTTCTGTAATTTTGCCCCAAAATAAGTGTAATTTCTGAGTTTTGCCCCAAAATAAGGAGAATTTCTGTCTTTTTACCCCAACATATAGGGAATTTCTGCCTTTTTGCCCCACAATTTGGGAAATTTCTGCAATTTTGCTCCAAAATACGGCGAATTTCTGCCTTTTTGTCCGAAAATAAGAAGAATGCATAACTTTTTGCCATAAAATGGAAATTTTCTTCATTTTTGCTCCAAAATAAGGGGAATTTCTGCTTTTTTGCCTCTAAATAAGTGGAATTTCTGTCTTTTTCCCCCAAAACAAAGGGAATTTCTGTTTTTTTTTGCCCCAAAATAAGGAAAATTTCTGACTTATTACCTTGAAATAAGTAAATTTCTGCAATTTTGCCCCAAAATAAGGGAAATTTCTGCCTTTTTGCCCCAAAATAAGGGGAATTACAGACTTTTTACCTCAAAATAAGGAAAATTTCGGCCTTTTTGCCCCAAAATAAGAAAATTTCTGTTTTTTTCCCTGAAATAAGTGAAATTTCTGCAATTTTGCCCCAAAATAAGGGAAATTTCTAAAATTTTGCCCCAAAATAAGTGGAATGTTCGAGTTTTGCCCCAAAATAAAGAGAATTTCTGTATTTTTGCTCCAACATATAGGGAATTTCTACCTTTTTGCCCCACAATTAGGGGAATTTCTGCAATTTTGCTCCAAAATACGGGGAATTTCTGCCTTTTTGCCCGAAAATAAGAAGAATTCATACCTTTTTGCCATAAAAAAGGGAAATTTCTGCAATTTTTTTCCAAAATAAGAGGAATTTCTGATTTTTGGCCTCTAAATAAGTGGAATATCTGTCTTTTTCCCCCAAACAAATAAAATTTCTGTCTTTTTTGCCCCAAAATAAGGAAAATTTCTGATTTATTATTCTGAAATAAGTGAAATTTCTACAATTTTGCCCCAAAATAAGAGAGATTTCTGCCTTTTTGCCCCCAAATAAGGGGAATTTCAGCTTTTTACCTCAAAATAAGGGGAATTTCTGCATTTTTGCCACAAAATATTAGGAATTTCTGCCTTTTTGCCCAAAATAAAAAAAATTTCTGACCTTTTGCCCAGAAATAAGTTAAATTTCTAAATTTTTCCCCAAAATAAGGGAAATGTCTGCTTTTTGCCACAAAATAAGGGGAATTTCTGATTTTTTTCCTCTAAATAAATGGAATTTCTGTATTTTTCCCCCAAATAAAGGGAATTTCTGTCTTTTTTGCCCCAAAATAAGGAAAATTTCTGATTTATTACCCTGAAATAAGTGAAATTTCTGCAATTTTGCCCCAAAATAAGGGAAATTTCTGCTTTTTTGCCCCCAAATAAGGGGAATTTCAGTCTTTTTACCTCAAAAGAAGGAGAATTTCTGCATTTTTGCAACAAAATATTAGGAATTTCTGCGTTTTTGCCCCTAAATAAAGAAAATTTCTGACTTTTGCCCTGAAATAAGTTAAATTTCTAAAATTTTTCCCCAAAATAAAAGAAATGTCTGCTTTTTGCCCCAAAATAAGGGGAATTTCTTAATTTTTGTTCCCAAATAAGGGGAATTTCAGCCTTTTTACCTCAAAATAAGGGGAATTTCTGCATTTTTGACCCAAAATATGGGAAATTTCTGCCTTTTTGCCCAAAATAAGAAAAATTTCAGCAATTTTGCCCCAAAATAAGTGAAATTTCTGCAATATTGCCCCAAAATAAGGGTAATTTCTGTAATGTTGCCCCAAAATATGTGGAATTTCTGAGATTTGCCCCAAAATAAAAAGAATTTCTGTCCTTTTGCCTTAACATATGGGGAATTTCTGCCTTTTTGCCCCACGATTTGGGAAATTTCTGCAGTTTTGTTTCAAAATAAGGGGAATTTCTGCTTTTTTGCCTCTAAATAAGTGAAATTTCAGTCTTTTTCCCCCAAATCAAAGGGAATTTCTGTCTTTTTTGCCCCAAAATAAGGAAAATTTCTGACTTATTACCCTGAAATAAGTGAAATGTCTGCAATTTTGCCCCAAAATAAGGAAAATTTTTGCCTTTTTGCCCCCAAATAAGGGGAATTTCAGCTTTTTTACCTCAAAATAAGGGGAATTTCTGAATTTTTGCCACAAAATATTAGGAATTTCTGCTTTTTTGCCCCAAAATAAGGAAAATTTCTGCCTTTTTTTTCTGAAATAAGTGAAATTTCTAAAATTTTGCCCCAAAATAAGTGAAATTTATGCAATTTTGCCCCAAAATAAGGGAAAATTTTGGAATTTTGCCCCAAATTAAGTGGAATTTCTGAGTTTTGCCCCAAAATAAGAAGAATTTCTGTCTTTTTGCTCCAACATATAGGGAATTTCTGCCTTTTTGCCCCACAATTAGGGGAATTTCTACAATTTTGCTCGAAAATACGGGGAATTTCTGCCTTTTCGCCCGAAAATAAGAAGAATGTATACCTTTTTGCCATAAAAAAGGGAAATTTCTTCATTTTTGCTCCAAAATAAGGGGAATTTCTGCTTTTTTGCCTCTAAATAGGTGAAATTTCTGTATTTTATCCCCAAAACAAAGGGAATTTCTGTCTTTTTTGCCCCAAAATAAGGAAAATTTCTGACTTATTACCCTGAAATATGTGAAATTTCGGCAATTTTGCCCCAAATAAGAGAAATTTCTGCCTTTTTGCCCCCAAATATGGAGCATTTCAGCCTTTTTACCTCAAAATAAGGGAAATTTCTGCATTTTCCCCCAAAATATGGGAAATTTCTTTCTTTTTGCCCCAAAATAAAAAAAATTTCTGCAATTTTGTACCAAAATAAAAGAAATTTCTGCTTTTTTTTCTGAAATAAGTGAAATTTCTGCAATTTTGCCCCAAAATAAGTGAAATTTCTGAGTTTTGCCCCAAAATAAGAAGAATTTCTGTCTTTTTGCCCCAACATATAGGGAATTTCGGGCTTTTTGTCCCCCAATAGGGGAATTTCTGCAATTTTGCTCCAAAATACGGGGAATTTCTGCCTTTTTTCCCAAAAATTAAGAAGAATGCATACCTTTTTTGCCATAAAAAAGGGAAATTTCTTCATTTTTGCTCCAAATTAAAGGGAATTTCTGCCTTTTGCCTCTAAATAAGTGGAATTTCTGTTTTTTTTTCCCCAAAACAAAGGGAATTTCTGTCTTTTTTGCCCCAACATAAGGAAAATTTCTGACTTTTTTCCCTGAAATAAGTAAAATTTCTGCAATTTTGCCCCAAAATAAGTGAAATTTCTGCTTTTTTGCCCCCAAATAAGGGAATTTCAGCCTTTTTACCTCAAAATAAGGGGAATTTCTGCATTTTGCCCCAAAATATGGGAAATTTCTGCCTTTTTGCCCCAAAATAAGAAAAATTTCTGCAATTTTGTACCAAAATAAAAGAAATTTCTGCCTTTTTGCCCCCAAATAAGAAAATCTGCTATTTTTCTGAAATAAATGAAATTTCTGCAATTTTGCCCCAAAATAAGTAAAATTTCTGCAATTTTGCCCCAAAATAAGTGAAATTTCTGGTATTTTGCCCCACAATTAGAGAAATTTCTGCAGTTTTGCTCCAAAATAAGGGGAATTTCTGCTTTTTTGCCTCTAAATAAGTGGAATTTCTGTTTTTTCCTTCAAAACACAGGGAATTTCTGTCTTTTTTGTCCAAAAATAAGGAAAATTTCTGACTTATTACCCTGAAATAAGTGAAATTTCTGCAATTTTGCCCCAAAATAAAGGAAATTTCTGCCTTTTTGCCCCCAAATAAGGGGAATTTCAGCCTTTTTACCTCAAAATAAAGAGAATTTCTGCATTTTTGTCGTAAAATATGGGAAATTTCTGCCTTTTAACCTCAAAATAAGGGGAAATTCTGCTTTTTTGCCCCAAAATAAGAAAAATTTCTTCAATTTTGTACCAAAATAAAAGTAATTTCTGCCTTTTTGTCCTACAAATAAGCAAATTTCTGCTTTTTTTCTGAAATAAATGAAATTTCTACAATTTTGCCTCAAAATAAGTGAAATTTTTGCAATTTTGCCCCAAAATAAGTGAAATTTCCTCAATTTTGCCCCAAAATAAGTGGAATTTCTGAGTTTTGCCCCAAAATAAGGAGAATTTCTGTCCTTTTGCCCCAAAATATAGGGAATTTCTGCCTTTTTGCCCCACGATTAGGGAAATTTCTGCAGTTTTGTTCCAAAATAAGGGGAATTTCTGCTTTTTTGCCTCTAAATAAGTGAAATTTCAGTCTTTTTATCCTTAAACAAAGGAAATTTCTGTCTTTTTTGCCCCAAAATAAGGAAAATTTCTGACTTATTACCCTGAAATAAGTGAAATTTCTGCAATTTTGCTCCAAAATAAAGAAAATTTCTGACTTTTTGACCCCTAATAAGGGGAATTTCAGCTTTTTTACCTCAAAATAAGGGGAATTTCTGCATTTTTGCCACAAAATATTAGGAATTTCTGCCTTTTTGCCCCAAAATAAGGAAAATTTCTGCCTTTTTTCCCTGAAATAAGTGAAATTTCTGAAATTTTGCCCCAAAATAAGGGAAATTTCTGGAATTTTGCCCTAAATTAAGTGGAATTTCTGAGTTTTGCCCCAAATTAAGAAGAATTTCTGTCTTTTTGCTCCAACATATAGGGAATTTCTGAATTTTTGCCCCACAATTAGAGGAATTTCTACAATTTTGCTTCAAAATATGGGGAATTTCTGCCTTTTTGCCCGAAAATAAGAAGAATGTATACCTTTTTGCCATAAAAAGGGGAAATTTCTTCATTTTTGCTTCAAAATAAGGGGAATTTCTGCTTTTTTGCCTCTAAATAAGTGAAATTTCTGTATTTTATCCCCAAAACAAAGGGAATTTCTGTCTTTTTTGCCCCAAATAAGGAAAATTTCTGACTTATTACCCTGAAATAAGTGAAATTTCTGCACTTTTTCCCCAAATAAAAGAAATTTCTGCCTTTTTGCCCCCAAATAAGGAGAATTTCAGCCTTTTTACCTCAAAATAAGGGGAATTTCTGCATTTTTGCCCCAAAATATGGGAAATTTCTGCCTTTTTGCCCCAAAATAAAAAAAAATTCTGCAATTTTGTACCAAAATAAAAGAAATTTCTGCCTTTTTGACTCAAAATAAGGAAATTTCTGCTTTTTTTTCTGAAATAAGTGAAATTTCTGCAATTTTGCCCCAAAATAAGTGAAATTTCTGAGTTTTGCCCCAATATAAGAAGAATTTCTGTCTTTTTGCCCCAATATATAGGGAATTTCTGCCTTTTTGCCCCCCAATTAGGGGAATTTCTGCAATTTTGCTCCAAAATACGGGGAATTTCTGCCTTTTTGCCCGAAAATAAGAAGAATGCATACCTTTTTTGCCATAAAAAAGGGAAATTTCTTCATTTTTGCTCCAAAATAAGGGGAATTTCTGCTTTTTGACTCTAAATAAGTGGTATTTCTGTCTTTATCCCCCCAAAACAAAGGGAATTTCTGTCTTTTTTGCCCCAACATAAAGAAAATTTCTGACTTATTACCCTGAAATAAGTGAAATTTCTGCAATTTTTCCCCAAAATAAGTGAAATTTCTGCTTTTTTGCCCCCAAATAAGGGAATTTCAGCCTTTTTACTTCAAAATAAGAAGAATTTCTGAATTTTGCCCCAAAATATGGGAAATTTCTGAATTTTTGCCCCAAAATAAAAAAATTTCTGAAATTTTGTACCAAAATAAAAGAAATTTCTGCCTTTTTGCCCCCAAATAAGAAAATCTGCTATTTTTCTGAAATAAATGAAATTTCTGCAATTTTGCCCCAAAATAAGTGAAATTTCTGCAATTTTGCCCCAAAATAAGTGAAATTTCTGGAATTTTGCCCCAAAATAAGTGGAATTTCTGAGTTTTGCCTCAAAATAAGGAGAATTTCTGTCTTTTTGCCCTAACATATAGGGAATTTCTGCCTTTTTGCCCCACAATTAGGGAAATTTCTTCAGTTTTGCTCAAAATTAAGGGGAATTTCTGCTTTTTTGCCTCTAAATAAGTGGAATTTCTGTTTTTTCCCCCAAAACAAAGGGAATTTCTGTCTTTTTTGTCCAAAAATAAGGAAAATTTCTGACTTATTACCCTGAAATAAGTGAAATTTCTGAAATTTTGCCGCAAAATAAGGAAAATTTTTGAATTTTTTCCCTGAAATAAGTGAAATTTCTGCAATTTTGCCCCAAAATAAGTGAAATTTCTGCTTTTTTGCCCCCAAATAAGAGAATTTTAGCCTTTTTACCTCAAAATAAGGGGAAATTCTGCTTTTTTGCCCCAAAATATAAAAAATTTCTGCCTTTTTGCCCCAAAATAAGAAAAATTTCTTCAATTTTGTACCAAAATAAAAGTAATTTCTGCCTTTTTGCTCTTAAATAATCAAATTTCTGCTTTTTTTTCTGAAATAAATGAAATTTCTGCAATTTTGCCCCAAAATAAGTGAAATTTCTGCAATTTTGCTGCAAAATAAGTGGAATTTCTGAGTTTTGCCCCAAAATAAGGAGAATTTCTTTCCTTTTGCCCCAACATATAGGGAATTTCTGCCTTTTTGCCCCACGATTAGGGAAATTTCTGCAGTTTTGTTCCAAAATAAGGGGAATTTCTCTTTTTTTGCCTCTAAATAAGTGAAATTTCAGTCTTTTTCCCCCAAAACAAGGAAAATTTCTGTCTTTTTTGCCCCAAAATAAGGAAAATTTCTGACTTATTACCCTGAAATAAGTGAAATTTCTGCAATTTTGCTCCAAAATTTAGAAAATTTCTACCTTTTTGCCCCCAAATGAGGGGAATTTCAGCCTTTTTACCTCAAAGTAATGGGAATTTCTGCATTTTTGCCACAAAATATTAGGAATTTCTGCCTTTTTGCCCCAAAATAAGAAAATTTCTGCTTTTTTCCCTGAAATAAGTTAAATTTCTGCAATTTTGCCCCAAAATAAAAGAAATTTCTGCCTTTTTGCCCCCAAGTAAGGGGAATTACAGCCTTTTTACCTCAAAATAAGAAGAATTTCTGGATTTTTGCCCCAAAATATGAGAAATTTCTGCCTTTTTGCTTCAAAATAAGAAAAATTTCTGCAATTTTGTACCAAAATAAAAAATTTCTGCCTTTTTGCCTCAAAATAAGAAAATTTCTGTTTTTTTCCTTGAAATAAGTGAAATTTCTGCAACTTTGCCCCAGAATAAGTGAAATTTCTGCAATTTTGCCTCAAAATAAGGGAAATTTCTGTAATTTTGCCCCAAAATAAGTGTAATTTCTGAGTTTTGCCCCAAAATAAGGAGGATTTCTGTCTTTTTGCCCCAACATATAGGGAATTTCTGCCTTTTTGCCCCACAATTTGGGGAATTTCTGCAATTTTGCTCCAAAATACGGCGAATTTCTGCCTTTTTGTCCGAAAATAAGAAGAATGCATAACTTTTTGCCATAAAATGAAAATTTCTTCATTGTTGCTCCAAAATTAGGGGAATTTCTGCTTTTTTGCCTTTAAATAAGTGGAATTTCTGTCTTTTTCCCCCAAAACAAAGGGAATTTCTGTTTTTTTTGCCCCAAAATAAGGAAAATTTCTGACTTATTACATTGAAATAAGTGAAATTTCTGCAATTTTGCCCCAAAATAAGGGAAATTTCTGCCTTTTTGCCCCAAAATAAGGGGAATTACAGACTTTTTACCTCAAAATAAGGAAAATTTCGGCCTTTTTGCCCCAAAATAAGAAAATTTCTGTTTTTTTCCCTGAAATAAGTGAAATTTCTGCAATTTTGCCCCAAAATAAGGGAAATTTCTAAAATTTTGCCCCAAAATAAGTGGAATGTTCGAGTTTTGCCCCAAAATAAAGAGAATTTCTGTATTTTTGCTCCAACATATAGGGAATTTCTACCTTTTTGCCCCACAATTAGGGGAATTTCTGCAATTTTGCTCCAAAATACGGGGAATTTCTGCCTTTTTGCCCGAAAATAAGAAGAATGCATACCTTTTTGCCATAAAAAGGGAAATTTCTTCATTTTTGCTCCATAATAAGAAGTATTTCTGCTTTTTGCCTCTAAATAAGTGGAATTTCTGTCTTTTTCCCCCAAAACAAAGGGAATTTCTGTCTTTTTTGCCCCAAAATAAGGAAAATTTCTGACTTATTACCCTGAAATAAGTGAAATTTCTGCAATTTTGCCTCAAAATAAGGGAAATTTCTGCCTTTTTCCCCCAAATAAAAGGAATTTCAGGTTTTTACCCCAAAATAAGGGGAATTTCTGCTTTTTTGCCACAAAATATTAGGAATTTCTGCCTTTTTGTCCAAATAAAAAAAATTTCTGACTTTTTGCCCTGAAATAATTTAAATTTCTAAAATTTTTCCCCAAAATAAGAGAATTGTCTGCTTTTTTCCCCCAAATAAAGGGAATTTCTTAATTTTTGCCCCCAAATAAGGGGAATTTCAGCCTTTTTACCTCAAAATAAGGGAAATTTCTGCATTTTTGACCCAAAATATGGGAAATTTCTGCCTTTTTGCCCAAAATAAGAAAAATTTCTGCAATTTTGTACAAAAATAAAAGAAATGTCTGCCTTTTTGCCCCAAAATAAGAAAATTTCTGCTTTTTTCCCTGAAATAAGTTTAATTTCTGCAATTTTGCCCCAAAATAAAAGAAATTTCTGCCTTTTTGCCCCCAAATAAGGGGAATTACAGCCTTTTTACCTCAAAATAAGAAGAATTTCTGGATTTTTGCCCCAAAATATGGGAAATTTCTGCCTTTTTGCTTCAAAATAAGAAAAATTTCTGCAATTTTGTACCAAAATAAAAAATTTCTGCCTTTTTGCCTCAAAATAAGAAAATTTCTGTTTTTTTCCCTGAAATAAGTGAAATTTCTGCAACTTTGCCCCAGAATAAGTGAAATTTCTGCAATTTTGCCTCAAAATAAGGGAAATTTCTGTAATTTTGCCCCAAAATAAGTGTAATTTCTGAGTTTTGCCCCAAAATAAGGAGAATTTCTGTCTTTTTACCCCAACATATAGGGAATTTCTGCCTTTTTGCCCCACAATTTGGGAAATTTCTGCAATTTTGCTCCAAAATACGGCGAATTTCTGCCTTTTTGTCCGAAAATAAGAAGAATGCATAACTTTTTGCCATAAAATGGAAATTTTCTTCATTTTTGCTCCAAAATAAGGGGAATTTCTGCTTTTTTGCCTCTAAATAAGTGGAATTTCTGTCTTTTTCCCCCAAAACAAAGGGAATTTCTGTTTTTTTTTGCCCCAAAATAAGGAAAATTTCTGACTTATTACCTTGAAATAAGTAAATTTCTGCAATTTTGCCCCAAAATAAGGGAAATTTCTGCCTTTTTGCCCCAAAATAAGGGGAATTACAGACTTTTTACCTCAAAATAAGGAAAATTTCGGCCTTTTTGCCCCAAAATAAGAAAATTTCTGTTTTTTTCCCTGAAATAAGTGAAATTTCTGCAATTTTGCCCCAAAATAAGGGAAATTTCTAAAATTTTGCCCCAAAATAAGTGGAATGTTCGAGTTTTGCCCCAAAATAAAGAGAATTTCTGTATTTTTGCTCCAACATATAGGGAATTTCTACCTTTTTGCCCCACAATTAGGGGAATTTCTGCAATTTTGCTCCAAAATACGGGGAATTTCTGCCTTTTTGCCCGAAAATAAGAAGAATTCATACCTTTTTGCCATAAAAAAGGGAAATTTCTGCAATTTTTTTCCAAAATAAGAGGAATTTCTGATTTTTGGCCTCTAAATAAGTGGAATATCTGTCTTTTTCCCCCAAACAAATAAAATTTCTGTCTTTTTTGCCCCAAAATAAGGAAAATTTCTGATTTATTATTCTGAAATAAGTGAAATTTCTACAATTTTGCCCCAAAATAAGAGAGATTTCTGCCTTTTTGCCCCCAAATAAGGGGAATTTCAGCTTTTTACCTCAAAATAAGGGGAATTTCTGCATTTTTGCCACAAAATATTAGGAATTTCTGCCTTTTTGCCCAAAATAAAAAAAATTTCTGACCTTTTGCCCAGAAATAAGTTAAATTTCTAAATTTTTCCCCAAAATAAGGGAAATGTCTGCTTTTTGCCACAAAATAAGGGGAATTTCTGATTTTTTTCCTCTAAATAAATGGAATTTCTGTATTTTTCCCCCAAATAAAGGGAATTTCTGTCTTTTTTGCCCCAAAATAAGGAAAATTTCTGATTTATTACCCTGAAATAAGTGAAATTTCTGCAATTTTGCCCCAAAATAAGGGAAATTTCTGCTTTTTTGCCCCCAAATAAGGGGAATTTCAGTCTTTTTACCTCAAAAGAAGGAGAATTTCTGCATTTTTGCAACAAAATATTAGGAATTTCTGCCTTTTTGCCCCAAAATAAGAAAATTTCTGCTTTTTTCCCTGAAATAAGTTAAATTTCTGCAATTTTGCCCCAAAATAAAAGAAATTTCTGCCTTTTTGCCCCCAAGTAAGGGGAATTACAGCCTTTTTACCTCAAAATAAGAAGAATTTCTGGATTTTTGCCCCAAAATATGAGAAATTTCTGCCTTTTTGCTTCAAAATAAGAAAAATTTCTGCAATTTTGTACCAAAATAAAAAATTTCTGCCTTTTTGCCTCAAAATAAGAAAATTTCTGTTTTTTTCCTTGAAATAAGTGAAATTTCTGCAACTTTGCCCCAGAATAAGTGAAATTTCTGCAATTTTGCCTCAAAATAAGGGAAATTTCTGTAATTTTGCCCCAAAATAAGTGTAATTTCTGAGTTTTGCCCCAAAATAAGGAGGATTTCTGTCTTTTTGCCCCAACATATAGGGAATTTCTGCCTTTTTGCCCCACAATTTGGGGAATTTCTGCAATTTTGCTCCAAAATACGGCGAATTTCTGCCTTTTTGTCCGAAAATAAGAAGAATGCATAACTTTTTGCCATAAAATGAAAATTTCTTCATTGTTGCTCCAAAATTAGGGGAATTTCTGCTTTTTTGCCTTTAAATAAGTGGAATTTCTGTCTTTTTCCCCCAAAACAAAGGGAATTTCTGTTTTTTTTGCCCCAAAATAAGGAAAATTTCTGACTTATTACATTGAAATAAGTGAAATTTCTGCAATTTTGCCCCAAAATAAGGGAAATTTCTGCCTTTTTGCCCCAAAATAAGGGGAATTACAGACTTTTTACCTCAAAATAAGGAAAATTTCGGCCTTTTTGCCCCAAAATAAGAAAATTTCTGTTTTTTTCCCTGAAATAAGTGAAATTTCTGCAATTTTGCCCCAAAATAAGGGAAATTTCTAAAATTTTGCCCCAAAATAAGTGGAATGTTCGAGTTTTGCCCCAAAATAAAGAGAATTTCTGTATTTTTGCTCCAACATATAGGGAATTTCTACCTTTTTGCCCCACAATTAGGGGAATTTCTGCAATTTTGCTCCAAAATACGGGGAATTTCTGCCTTTTTGCCCGAAAATAAGAAGAATGCATACCTTTTTGCCATAAAAAGGGAAATTTCTTCATTTTTGCTCCATAATAAGAAGTATTTCTGCTTTTTGCCTCTAAATAAGTGGAATTTCTGTCTTTTTCCCCCAAAACAAAGGGAATTTCTGTCTTTTTTGCCCCAAAATAAGGAAAATTTCTGACTTATTACCCTGAAATAAGTGAAATTTCTGCAATTTTGCCTCAAAATAAGGGAAATTTCTGCCTTTTTCCCCCAAATAAAAGGAATTTCAGGTTTTTACCCCAAAATAAGGGGAATTTCTGCTTTTTTGCCACAAAATATTAGGAATTTCTGCCTTTTTGTCCAAATAAAAAAAATTTCTGACTTTTTGCCCTGAAATAATTTAAATTTCTAAAATTTTTCCCCAAAATAAGAGAATTGTCTGCTTTTTTCCCCCAAATAAAGGGAATTTCTTAATTTTTGCCCCCAAATAAGGGGAATTTCAGCCTTTTTACCTCAAAATAAGGGAAATTTCTGCATTTTTGACCCAAAATATGGGAAATTTCTGCCTTTTTGCCCAAAATAAGAAAAATTTCTGCAATTTTGTACAAAAATAAAAGAAATGTCTGCCTTTTTGCCCCAAAATAAGAAAATTTCTGCTTTTTTCCCTGAAATAAGTTTAATTTCTGCAATTTTGCCCCAAAATAAAAGAAATTTCTGCCTTTTTGCCCCCAAATAAGGGGAATTACAGCCTTTTTACCTCAAAATAAGAAGAATTTCTGGATTTTTGCCCCAAAATATGGGAAATTTCTGCCTTTTTGCTTCAAAATAAGAAAAATTTCTGCAATTTTGTACCAAAATAAAAAATTTCTGCCTTTTTGCCTCAAAATAAGAAAATTTCTGTTTTTTTCCCTGAAATAAGTGAAATTTCTGCAACTTTGCCCCAGAATAAGTGAAATTTCTGCAATTTTGCCTCAAAATAAGGGAAATTTCTGTAATTTTGCCCCAAAATAAGTGTAATTTCTGAGTTTTGCCCCAAAATAAGGAGAATTTCTGTCTTTTTACCCCAACATATAGGGAATTTCTGCCTTTTTGCCCCACAATTTGGGAAATTTCTGCAATTTTGCTCCAAAATACGGCGAATTTCTGCCTTTTTGTCCGAAAATAAGAAGAATGCATAACTTTTTGCCATAAAATGGAAATTTTCTTCATTTTTGCTCCAAAATAAGGGGAATTTCTGCTTTTTTGCCTCTAAATAAGTGGAATTTCTGTCTTTTTCCCCCAAAACAAAGGGAATTTCTGTTTTTTTTTGCCCCAAAATAAGGAAAATTTCTGACTTATTACCTTGAAATAAGTAAATTTCTGCAATTTTGCCCCAAAATAAGGGAAATTTCTGCCTTTTTGCCCCAAAATAAGGGGAATTACAGACTTTTTACCTCAAAATAAGGAAAATTTCGGCCTTTTTGCCCCAAAATAAGAAAATTTCTGTTTTTTTCCCTGAAATAAGTGAAATTTCTGCAATTTTGCCCCAAAATAAGGGAAATTTCTAAAATTTTGCCCCAAAATAAGTGGAATGTTCGAGTTTTGCCCCAAAATAAAGAGAATTTCTGTATTTTTGCTCCAACATATAGGGAATTTCTACCTTTTTGCCCCACAATTAGGGGAATTTCTGCAATTTTGCTCCAAAATACGGGGAATTTCTGCCTTTTTGCCCGAAAATAAGAAGAATTCATACCTTTTTGCCATAAAAAAGGGAAATTTCTGCAATTTTTTTCCAAAATAAGAGGAATTTCTGATTTTTGGCCTCTAAATAAGTGGAATATCTGTCTTTTTCCCCCAAACAAATAAAATTTCTGTCTTTTTTGCCCCAAAATAAGGAAAATTTCTGATTTATTATTCTGAAATAAGTGAAATTTCTACAATTTTGCCCCAAAATAAGAGAGATTTCTGCCTTTTTGCCCCCAAATAAGGGGAATTTCAGCTTTTTACCTCAAAATAAGGGGAATTTCTGCATTTTTGCCACAAAATATTAGGAATTTCTGCCTTTTTGCCCAAAATAAAAAAAATTTCTGACCTTTTGCCCAGAAATAAGTTAAATTTCTAAATTTTTCCCCAAAATAAGGGAAATGTCTGCTTTTTGCCACAAAATAAGGGGAATTTCTGATTTTTTTCCTCTAAATAAATGGAATTTCTGTATTTTTCCCCCAAATAAAGGGAATTTCTGTCTTTTTTGCCCCAAAATAAGGAAAATTTCTGATTTATTACCCTGAAATAAGTGAAATTTCTGCAATTTTGCCCCAAAATAAGGGAAATTTCTGCTTTTTTGCCCCCAAATAAGGGGAATTTCAGTCTTTTTACCTCAAAAGAAGGAGAATTTCTGCATTTTTGCAACAAAATATTAGGAATTTCTGCGTTTTTGCCCCTAAATAAAGAAAATTTCTGACTTTTGCCCTGAAATAAGTTAAATTTCTAAAATTTTCCCCAAAATAAAAGAAATGTCTGCTTTTTGCCCCAAAATAAGGGGAATTTCTTAATTTTTGTTCCCAAATAAGGGGAATTTCAGCCTTTTTACCTCAAAATAAGGGGAATTTCTGCATTTTTGACCCAAAATATGGGAAATTTCTGCCTTTTTGCCCAAAATAAGAAAAATTTCAGCAATTTTGCCCCAAAATAAGTGAAATTTCTGCAATATTGCCCCAAAATAAGGGTAATTTCTGTAATGTTGCCCCAAAATATGTGGAATTTCTGAGATTTGCCCCAAAATAAAAAGAATTTCTGTCCTTTTGCCTTAACATATGGGGAATTTCTGCCTTTTTGCCCCACGATTTGGGAAATTTCTGCAGTTTTGTTTCAAAATAAGGGGAATTTCTGCTTTTTTGCCTCTAAATAAGTGAAATTTCAGTCTTTTTCCCCCAAATCAAAGGGAATTTCTGTCTTTTTTGCCCCAAAATAAGGAAAATTTCTGACTTATTACCCTGAAATAAGTGAAATGTCTGCAATTTTGCCCCAAAATAAGGAAAATTTTTGCCTTTTTGCCCCCAAATAAGGGGAATTTCAGCTTTTTTACCTCAAAATAAAGGGAATTTCTGAATTTTTGCCACAAAATATTAGGAATTTCTGCTTTTTTGCCCCAAAATAAGGAAAATTTCTGCCTTTTTTTTCTGAAATAAGTGAAATTTCTAAAATTTTGCCCCAAAATAAGTGAAATTTATGCAATTTTGCCCCAAAATAAGGGAAAATTTTGGAATTTTGCCCCAAATTAAGTGGAATTTCTGAGTTTTGCCCCAAAATAAGAAGAATTTCTGTCTTTTTGCTCCAACATATAGGGAATTTCTGCCTTTTTGCCCCACAATTAGGGGAATTTCTACAATTTTGCTCGAAAATACGGGGAATTTCTGCCTTTTCGCCCGAAAATAAGAAGAATGTATACCTTTTTGCCATAAAAAAGGGAAATTTCTTCATTTTTGCTCCAAAATAAGGGGAATTTCTGCTTTTTTGCCTCTAAATAGGTGAAATTTCTGTATTTTATCCCCAAAACAAAGGGAATTTCTGTCTTTTTTGCCCCAAAATAAGGAAAATTTCTGACTTATTACCCTGAAATATGTGAAATTTCGGCAATTTTGCCCCAAATAAGAGAAATTTCTGCCTTTTTGCCCCCAAATATGGAGCATTTCAGCCTTTTTACCTCAAAATAAGGGAAATTTCTGCATTTTCCCCCAAAATATGGGAAATTTCTTTCTTTTTGCCCCAAAATAAAAAAAATTTCTGCAATTTTGTACCAAAATAAAAGAAATTTCTGCTTTTTTTTCTGAAATAAGTGAAATTTCTGCAATTTTGCCCCAAAATAAGTGAAATTTCTGAGTTTTGCCCCAAAATAAGAAGAATTTCTGTCTTTTTGCCCCAACATATAGGGAATTTCGGGCTTTTTGTCCCCCAATAGGGGAATTTCTGCAATTTTGCTCCAAAATACGGGGAATTTCTGCCTTTTTTCCCAAAAATTAAGAAGAATGCATACCTTTTTTGCCATAAAAAAGGGAAATTTCTTCATTTTTGCTCCAAATTAAAGGGAATTTCTGCCTTTTGCCTCTAAATAAGTGGAATTTCTGTTTTTTTTTCCCCAAAACAAAGGGAATTTCTGTCTTTTTTGCCCCAACATAAGGAAAATTTCTGACTTTTTTCCCTGAAATAAGTAAAATTTCTGCAATTTTGCCCCAAAATAAGTGAAATTTCTGCTTTTTTGCCCCCAAATAAGGGAATTTCAGCCTTTTTACCTCAAAATAAGGGGAATTTCTGCATTTTGCCCCAAAATATGGGAAATTTCTGCCTTTTTGCCCCAAAATAAGAAAAATTTCTGCAATTTTGTACCAAAATAAAAGAAATTTCTGCCTTTTTGCCCCCAAATAAGAAAATCTGCTATTTTTCTGAAATAAATGAAATTTCTGCAATTTTGCCCCAAAATAAGTAAAATTTCTGCAATTTTGCCCCAAAATAAGTGAAATTTCTGGTATTTTGCCCCACAATTAGAGAAATTTCTGCAGTTTTGCTCCAAAATAAGGGGAATTTCTGCTTTTTTGCCTCTAAATAAGTGGAATTTCTGTTTTTTCCTTCAAAACACAGGGAATTTCTGTCTTTTTTGTCCAAAAATAAGGAAAATTTCTGACTTATTACCCTGAAATAAGTGAAATTTCTGCAATTTTGCCCCAAAATAAAGGAAATTTCTGCCTTTTTGCCCCCAAATAAGGGGAATTTCAGCCTTTTTACCTCAAAATAAAGAGAATTTCTGCATTTTTGTCGTAAAATATGGGAAATTTCTGCCTTTTAACCTCAAAATAAGGGGAAATTCTGCTTTTTTGCCCCAAAATAAGAAAAATTTCTTCAATTTTGTACCAAAATAAAAGTAATTTCTGCCTTTTTGTCCTACAAATAAGCAAATTTCTGCTTTTTTTCTGAAATAAATGAAATTTCTACAATTTTGCCTCAAAATAAGTGAAATTTTTGCAATTTTGCCCCAAAATAAGTGAAATTTCCTCAATTTTGCCCCAAAATAAGTGGAATTTCTGAGTTTTGCCCCAAAATAAGGAGAATTTCTGTCCTTTTGCCCCAAAATATAGGGAATTTCTGCCTTTTTGCCCCACGATTAGGGAAATTTCTGCAGTTTTGTTCCAAAATAAGGGGAATTTCTGCTTTTTTGCCTCTAAATAAGTGAAATTTCAGTCTTTTTATCCTTAAACAAAGGAAATTTCTGTCTTTTTTGCCCCAAAATAAGGAAAATTTCTGACTTATTACCCTGAAATAAGTGAAATTTCTGCAATTTTGCTCCAAAATAAAGAAAATTTCTGACTTTTTGACCCCTAATAAGGGGAATTTCAGCTTTTTTACCTCAAAATAAGGGGAATTTCTGCATTTTTGCCACAAAATATTAGGAATTTCTGCCTTTTTGCCCCAAAATAAGGAAAATTTCTGCCTTTTTTCCCTGAAATAAGTGAAATTTCTGAAATTTTGCCCCAAAATAAGGGAAATTTCTGGAATTTTGCCCTAAATTAAGTGGAATTTCTGAGTTTTGCCCCAAATTAAGAAGAATTTCTGTCTTTTTGCTCCAACATATAGGGAATTTCTGAATTTTTGCCCCACAATTAGAGGAATTTCTACAATTTTGCTTCAAAATATGGGGAATTTCTGCCTTTTTGCCCGAAAATAAGAAGAATGTATACCTTTTTGCCATAAAAAGGGGAAATTTCTTCATTTTTGCTTCAAAATAAGGGGAATTTCTGCTTTTTTGCCTCTAAATAAGTGAAATTTCTGTATTTTATCCCCAAAACAAAGGGAATTTCTGTCTTTTTTGCCCCAAATAAGGAAAATTTCTGACTTATTACCCTGAAATAAGTGAAATTTCTGCACTTTTTCCCCAAATAAAAGAAATTTCTGCCTTTTTGCCCCCAAATAAGGAGAATTTCAGCCTTTTTACCTCAAAATAAGGGGAATTTCTGCATTTTTGCCCCAAAATATGGGAAATTTCTGCCTTTTTGCCCCAAAATAAAAAAAAATTCTGCAATTTTGTACCAAAATAAAAGAAATTTCTGCCTTTTTGACTCAAAATAAGGAAATTTCTGCTTTTTTTTCTGAAATAAGTGAAATTTCTGCAATTTTGCCCCAAAATAAGTGAAATTTCTGAGTTTTGCCCCAATATAAGAAGAATTTCTGTCTTTTTGCCCCAATATATAGGGAATTTCTGCCTTTTTGCCCCCCAATTAGGGGAATTTCTGCAATTTTGCTCCAAAATACGGGGAATTTCTGCCTTTTTGCCCGAAAATAAGAAGAATGCATACCTTTTTTGCCATAAAAAAGGGAAATTTCTTCATTTTTGCTCCAAAATAAGGGGAATTTCTGCTTTTTGACTCTAAATAAGTGGTATTTCTGTCTTTATCCCCCCAAAACAAAGGGAATTTCTGTCTTTTTTGCCCCAACATAAAGAAAATTTCTGACTTATTACCCTGAAATAAGTGAAATTTCTGCAATTTTTCCCCAAAATAAGTGAAATTTCTGCTTTTTTGCCCCCAAATAAGGGAATTTCAGCCTTTTTACTTCAAAATAAGAAGAATTTCTGAATTTTGCCCCAAAATATGGGAAATTTCTGAATTTTTGCCCCAAAATAAAAAAATTTCTGAAATTTTGTACCAAAATAAAAGAAATTTCTGCCTTTTTGCCCCCAAATAAGAAAATCTGCTATTTTTCTGAAATAAATGAAATTTCTGCAATTTTGCCCCAAAATAAGTGAAATTTCTGCAATTTTGCCCCAAAATAAGTGAAATTTCTGGAATTTTGCCCCAAAATAAGTGGAATTTCTGAGTTTTGCCTCAAAATAAGGAGAATTTCTGTCTTTTTGCCCTAACATATAGGGAATTTCTGCCTTTTTGCCCCACAATTAGGGAAATTTCTTCAGTTTTGCTCAAAATTAAGGGGAATTTCTGCTTTTTTGCCTCTAAATAAGTGGAATTTCTGTTTTTTCCCCCAAAACAAAGGGAATTTCTGTCTTTTTTGTCCAAAAATAAGGAAAATTTCTGACTTATTACCCTGAAATAAGTGAAATTTCTGAAATTTTGCCGCAAAATAAGGAAAATTTTTGAATTTTTTCCCTGAAATAAGTGAAATTTCTGCAATTTTGCCCCAAAATAAGTGAAATTTCTGCTTTTTTGCCCCCAAATAAGAGAATTTTAGCCTTTTTACCTCAAAATAAGGGGAAATTCTGCTTTTTTGCCCCAAAATATAAAAAATTTCTGCCTTTTTGCCCCAAAATAAGAAAAATTTCTTCAATTTTGTACCAAAATAAAAGTAATTTCTGCCTTTTTGCTCTTAAATAATCAAATTTCTGCTTTTTTTTCTGAAATAAATGAAATTTCTGCAATTTTGCCCCAAAATAAGTGAAATTTCTGCAATTTTGCTGCAAAATAAGTGGAATTTCTGAGTTTTGCCCCAAAATAAGGAGAATTTCTTTCCTTTTGCCCCAACATATAGGGAATTTCTGCCTTTTTGCCCCACGATTAGGGAAATTTCTGCAGTTTTGTTCCAAAATAAGGGGAATTTCTCTTTTTTTGCCTCTAAATAAGTGAAATTTCAGTCTTTTTCCCCCAAAACAAGGAAAATTTCTGTCTTTTTTGCCCCAAAATAAGGAAAATTTCTGACTTATTACCCTGAAATAAGTGAAATTTCTGCAATTTTGCTCCAAAATTTAGAAAATTTCTACCTTTTTGCCCCCAAATGAGGGGAATTTCAGCCTTTTTACCTCAAAGTAATGGGAATTTCTGCATTTTTGCCACAAAATATTAGGAATTTCTGCCTTTTTGCCCCAAAATAAGAAAATTTCTGCTTTTTTCCCTGAAATAAGTTAAATTTCTGCAATTTTGCCCCAAAATAAAAGAAATTTCTGCCTTTTTGCCCCCAAGTAAGGGGAATTACAGCCTTTTTACCTCAAAATAAGAAGAATTTCTGGATTTTTGCCCCAAAATATGAGAAATTTCTGCCTTTTTGCTTCAAAATAAGAAAAATTTCTGCAATTTTGTACCAAAATAAAAAATTTCTGCCTTTTTGCCTCAAAATAAGAAAATTTCTGTTTTTTTCCTTGAAATAAGTGAAATTTCTGCAACTTTGCCCCAGAATAAGTGAAATTTCTGCAATTTTGCCTCAAAATAAGGGAAATTTCTGTAATTTTGCCCCAAAATAAGTGTAATTTCTGAGTTTTGCCCCAAAATAAGGAGGATTTCTGTCTTTTTGCCCCAACATATAGGGAATTTCTGCCTTTTTGCCCCACAATTTGGGGAATTTCTGCAATTTTGCTCCAAAATACGGCGAATTTCTGCCTTTTTGTCCGAAAATAAGAAGAATGCATAACTTTTTGCCATAAAATGAAAATTTCTTCATTGTTGCTCCAAAATTAGGGGAATTTCTGCTTTTTTGCCTTTAAATAAGTGGAATTTCTGTCTTTTTCCCCCAAAACAAAGGGAATTTCTGTTTTTTTTGCCCCAAAATAAGGAAAATTTCTGACTTATTACATTGAAATAAGTGAAATTTCTGCAATTTTGCCCCAAAATAAGGGAAATTTCTGCCTTTTTGCCCCAAAATAAGGGGAATTACAGACTTTTTACCTCAAAATAAGGAAAATTTCGGCCTTTTTGCCCCAAAATAAGAAAATTTCTGTTTTTTTCCCTGAAATAAGTGAAATTTCTGCAATTTTGCCCCAAAATAAGGGAAATTTCTAAAATTTTGCCCCAAAATAAGTGGAATGTTCGAGTTTTGCCCCAAAATAAAGAGAATTTCTGTATTTTTGCTCCAACATATAGGGAATTTCTACCTTTTTGCCCCACAATTAGGGGAATTTCTGCAATTTTGCTCCAAAATACGGGGAATTTCTGCCTTTTTGCCCGAAAATAAGAAGAATGCATACCTTTTTGCCATAAAAAGGGAAATTTCTTCATTTTTGCTCCATAATAAGAAGTATTTCTGCTTTTTGCCTCTAAATAAGTGGAATTTCTGTCTTTTTCCCCCAAAACAAAGGGAATTTCTGTCTTTTTTGCCCCAAAATAAGGAAAATTTCTGACTTATTACCCTGAAATAAGTGAAATTTCTGCAATTTTGCCTCAAAATAAGGGAAATTTCTGCCTTTTTCCCCCAAATAAAAGGAATTTCAGGTTTTTACCCCAAAATAAGGGGAATTTCTGAATTTTTGCCACAAAATATTAGGAATTTCTGCTTTTTTGCCCCAAAATAAGGAAAATTTCTGCCTTTTTTTTCTGAAATAAGTGAAATTTCTAAAATTTTGCCCCAAAATAAGTGAAATTTATGCAATTTTGCCCCAAAATAAGGGAAAATTTTGGAATTTTGCCCCAAATTAAGTGGAATTTCTGAGTTTTGCCCCAAAATAAGAAGAATTTCTGTCTTTTTGCTCCAACATATAGGGAATTTCTGCCTTTTTGCCCCACAATTAGGGGAATTTCTACAATTTTGCTCGAAAATACGGGGAATTTCTGCCTTTTCGCCCGAAAATAAGAAGAATGTATACCTTTTTGCCATAAAAAAGGGAAATTTCTTCATTTTTGCTCCAAAATAAGGGGAATTTCTGCTTTTTTGCCTCTAAATAGGTGAAATTTCTGTATTTTATCCCCAAAACAAAGGGAATTTCTGTCTTTTTTGCCCCAAAATAAGGAAAATTTCTGACTTATTACCCTGAAATATGTGAAATTTCGGCAATTTTGCCCCAAATAAGAGAAATTTCTGCCTTTTTGCCCCCAAATATGGAGCATTTCAGCCTTTTTACCTCAAAATAAGGGAAATTTCTGCATTTTCCCCCAAAATATGGGAAATTTCTTTCTTTTTGCCCCAAAATAAAAAAAATTTCTGCAATTTTGTACCAAAATAAAAGAAATTTCTGCTTTTTTTCTGAAATAAGTGAAATTTCTGCAATTTTGCCCCAAAATAAGTGAAATTTCTGAGTTTTGCCCCAAAATAAGAAGAATTTCTGTCTTTTTGCCCCAACATATAGGGAATTTCGGGCTTTTTGTCCCCCAATAGGGGAATTTCTGCAATTTTGCTCCAAAATACGGGGAATTTCTGCCTTTTTTCCCAAAAATTAAGAAGAATGCATACCTTTTTTGCCATAAAAAAGGGAAATTTCTTCATTTTTGCTCCAAATTAAAGGGAATTTCTGCCTTTTGCCTCTAAATAAGTGGAATTTCTGTTTTTTTTTCCCCAAAACAAAGGGAATTTCTGTCTTTTTTGCCCCAACATAAGGAAAATTTCTGACTTTTTTCCCTGAAATAAGTAAAATTTCTGCAATTTTGCCCCAAAATAAGTGAAATTTCTGCTTTTTTGCCCCCAAATAAGGGAATTTCAGCCTTTTTACCTCAAAATAAGGGGAATTTCTGCATTTTGCCCCAAAATATGGGAAATTTCTGCCTTTTTGCCCCAAAATAAGAAAAATTTCTGCAATTTTGTACCAAAATAAAAGAAATTTCTGCCTTTTTGCCCCCAAATAAGAAAATCTGCTATTTTTCTGAAATAAATGAAATTTCTGCAATTTTGCCCCAAAATAAGTAAAATTTCTGCAATTTTGCCCCAAAATAAGTGAAATTTCTGGTATTTTGCCCCACAATTAGAGAAATTTCTGCAGTTTTGCTCCAAAATAAGGGGAATTTCTGCTTTTTTGCCTCTAAATAAGTGGAATTTCTGTTTTTTCCTTCAAAACACAGGGAATTTCTGTCTTTTTTGTCCAAAAATAAGGAAAATTTCTGACTTATTACCCTGAAATAAGTGAAATTTCTGCAATTTTGCCCCAAAATAAAGGAAATTTCTGCCTTTTTGCCCCCAAATAAGGGGAATTTCAGCCTTTTTACCTCAAAATAAAGAGAATTTCTGCATTTTTGTCATAAAATATGGGAAATTTCTGCCTTTTAACCTCAAAATAAGGGGAAATTCTGCTTTTTTGCCCCAAAATAAGAAAAATTTCTTCAATTTTGTACCAAAATAAAAGTAATTTCTGCCTTTTTGTCCTACAAATAAGCAAATTTCTGCTTTTTTTCTGAAATAAATGAAATTTCTACAATTTTGCCTCAAAATAAGTGAAATTTTTGCAATTTTGCCCCAAAATAAGTGAAATTTCCTCAATTTTGCCCCAAAATAAGTGGAATTTCTGAGTTTTGCCCCAAAATAAGGAGAATTTCTGTCCTTTTGCCCCAAAATATAGGGAATTTCTGCCTTTTTGCCCCACGATTAGGGAAATTTCTGCAGTTTTGTTCCAAAATAAGGGGAATTTCTGCTTTTTTGCCTCTAAATAAGTGAAATTTCAGTCTTTTTATCCTTAAACAAAGGAAATTTCTGTCTTTTTTGCCCCAAAATAAGGAAAATTTCTGACTTATTACCCTGAAATAAGTGAAATTTCTGCAATTTTGCTCCAAAATAAAGAAAATTTCTGACTTTTTGACCCCTAATAAGGGGAATTTCAGCTTTTTTACCTCAAAATAAGGGGAATTTCTGCATTTTTGCCACAAAATATTAGGAATTTCTGCCTTTTTGCCCCAAAATAAGGAAAATTTCTGCCTTTTTTCCCTGAAATAAGTGAAATTTCTGAAATTTTGCCCCAAAATAAGGGAAATTTCTGGAATTTTGCCCTAAATTAAGTGGAATTTCTGAGTTTTGCCCCAAATTAAGAAGAATTTCTGTCTTTTTGCTCCAACATATAGGGAATTTCTGAATTTTTGCCCCACAATTAGAGGAATTTCTACAATTTTGCTTCAAAATATGGGGAATTTCTGCCTTTTTGCCCGAAAATAAGAAGAATGTATACCTTTTTGCCATAAAAAGGGGAAATTTCTTCATTTTTGCTTCAAAATAAGGGGAATTTCTGCTTTTTTGCCTCTAAATAAGTGAAATTTCTGTATTTTATCCCCAAAACAAAGGGAATTTCTGTCTTTTTTGCCCCAAATAAGGAAAATTTCTGACTTATTACCCTGAAATAAGTGAAATTTCTGCACTTTTTCCCCAAATAAAAGAAATTTCTGCCTTTTTGCCCCCAAATAAGGAGAATTTCAGCCTTTTTACCTCAAAATAAGGGGAATTTCTGCATTTTTGCCCCAAAATATGGGAAATTTCTGCCTTTTTGCCCCAAAATAAAAAAAAATTCTGCAATTTTGTACCAAAATAAAAGAAATTTCTGCCTTTTTGACTCAAAATAAGGAAATTTCTGCTTTTTTTTCTGAAATAAGTGAAATTTCTGCAATTTTGCCCCAAAATAAGTGAAATTTCTGAGTTTTGCCCCAATATAAGAAGAATTTCTGTCTTTTTGCCCCAATATATAGGGAATTTCTGCCTTTTTGCCCCCCAATTAGGGGAATTTCTGCAATTTTGCTCCAAAATACGGGGAATTTCTGCCTTTTTGCCCGAAAATAAGAAGAATGCATACCTTTTTTGCCATAAAAAAGGGAAATTTCTTCATTTTTGCTCCAAAATAAGGGGAATTTCTGCTTTTTGACTCTAAATAAGTGGTATTTCTGTCTTTATCCCCCCAAAACAAAGGGAATTTCTGTCTTTTTTGCCCCAACATAAAGAAAATTTCTGACTTATTACCCTGAAATAAGTGAAATTTCTGCAATTTTTCCCCAAAATAAGTGAAATTTCTGCTTTTTTGCCCCCAAATAAGGGAATTTCAGCCTTT
Organism: Micromys minutus; assembly: GCF_963924665.1. Classification (NCBI taxonomy): domain Eukaryota; kingdom Metazoa; phylum Chordata; class Mammalia; order Rodentia; family Muridae; genus Micromys; species Micromys minutus. The sequence goes on from NW_027667727.1 coordinate 3,248,144, forward strand.
TTACTTCAAAATAAGAAGAATTTCTGAATTTTGCCCCAAAATATGGGAAATTTCTGAATTTTTGCCCCAAAATAAAAAAATTTCTGAAATTTTGTACCAAAATAAAAGAAATTTCTGCCTTTTTGCCCCCAAATAAGAAAATCTGCTATTTTTCTGAAATAAATGAAATTTCTGCAATTTTGCCCCAAAATAAGTGAAATTTCTGCAATTTTGCCCCAAAATAAGTGAAATTTCTGGAATTTTGCCCCAAAATAAGTGGAATTTCTGAGTTTTGCCTCAAAATAAGGAGAATTTCTGTCTTTTTGCCCTAACATATAGGGAATTTCTGCCTTTTTGCCCCACAATTAGGGAAATTTCTTCAGTTTTGCTCAAAATTAAGGGGAATTTCTGCTTTTTTGCCTCTAAATAAGTGGAATTTCTGTTTTTTCCCCCAAAACAAAGGGAATTTCTGTCTTTTTTGTCCAAAAATAAGGAAAATTTCTGACTTATTACCCTGAAATAAGTGAAATTTCTGAAATTTTGCCGCAAAATAAGGAAAATTTTTGAATTTTTTCCCTGAAATAAGTGAAATTTCTGCAATTTTGCCCCAAAATAAGTGAAATTTCTGCTTTTTTGCCCCCAAATAAGAGAATTTTAGCCTTTTTACCTCAAAATAAGGGGAAATTCTGCTTTTTTGCCCCAAAATATAAAAAATTTCTGCCTTTTTGCCCCAAAATAAGAAAAATTTCTTCAATTTTGTACCAAAATAAAAGTAATTTCTGCCTTTTTGCTCTTAAATAATCAAATTTCTGCTTTTTTTTCTGAAATAAATGAAATTTCTGCAATTTTGCCCCAAAATAAGTGAAATTTCTGCAATTTTGCTGCAAAATAAGTGGAATTTCTGAGTTTTGCCCCAAAATAAGGAGAATTTCTTTCCTTTTGCCCCAACATATAGGGAATTTCTGCCTTTTTGCCCCACGATTAGGGAAATTTCTGCAGTTTTGTTCCAAAATAAGGGGAATTTCTCTTTTTTTGCCTCTAAATAAGTGAAATTTCAGTCTTTTTCCCCCAAAACAAGGAAAATTTCTGTCTTTTTTGCCCCAAAATAAGGAAAATTTCTGACTTATTACCCTGAAATAAGTGAAATTTCTGCAATTTTGCTCCAAAATTTAGAAAATTTCTACCTTTTTGCCCCCAAATGAGGGGAATTTCAGCCTTTTTACCTCAAAGTAATGGGAATTTCTGCATTTTTGCCACAAAATATTAGGAATTTCTGCCTTTTTGCCCCAAAATAAGAAAATTTCTGCTTTTTTCCCTGAAATAAGTTAAATTTCTGCAATTTTGCCCCAAAATAAAAGAAATTTCTGCCTTTTTGCCCCCAAGTAAGGGGAATTACAGCCTTTTTACCTCAAAATAAGAAGAATTTCTGGATTTTTGCCCCAAAATATGAGAAATTTCTGCCTTTTTGCTTCAAAATAAGAAAAATTTCTGCAATTTTGTACCAAAATAAAAAATTTCTGCCTTTTTGCCTCAAAATAAGAAAATTTCTGTTTTTTTCCTTGAAATAAGTGAAATTTCTGCAACTTTGCCCCAGAATAAGTGAAATTTCTGCAATTTTGCCTCAAAATAAGGGAAATTTCTGTAATTTTGCCCCAAAATAAGTGTAATTTCTGAGTTTTGCCCCAAAATAAGGAGGATTTCTGTCTTTTTGCCCCAACATATAGGGAATTTCTGCCTTTTTGCCCCACAATTTGGGGAATTTCTGCAATTTTGCTCCAAAATACGGCGAATTTCTGCCTTTTTGTCCGAAAATAAGAAGAATGCATAACTTTTTGCCATAAAATGAAAATTTCTTCATTGTTGCTCCAAAATTAGGGGAATTTCTGCTTTTTTGCCTTTAAATAAGTGGAATTTCTGTCTTTTTCCCCCAAAACAAAGGGAATTTCTGTTTTTTTTGCCCCAAAATAAGGAAAATTTCTGACTTATTACATTGAAATAAGTGAAATTTCTGCAATTTTGCCCCAAAATAAGGGAAATTTCTGCCTTTTTGCCCCAAAATAAGGGGAATTACAGACTTTTTACCTCAAAATAAGGAAAATTTCGGCCTTTTTGCCCCAAAATAAGAAAATTTCTGTTTTTTTCCCTGAAATAAGTGAAATTTCTGCAATTTTGCCCCAAAATAAGGGAAATTTCTAAAATTTTGCCCCAAAATAAGTGGAATGTTCGAGTTTTGCCCCAAAATAAAGAGAATTTCTGTATTTTTGCTCCAACATATAGGGAATTTCTACCTTTTTGCCCCACAATTAGGGGAATTTCTGCAATTTTGCTCCAAAATACGGGGAATTTCTGCCTTTTTGCCCGAAAATAAGAAGAATGCATACCTTTTTGCCATAAAAAGGGAAATTTCTTCATTTTTGCTCCATAATAAGAAGTATTTCTGCTTTTTGCCTCTAAATAAGTGGAATTTCTGTCTTTTTCCCCCAAAACAAAGGGAATTTCTGTCTTTTTTGCCCCAAAATAAGGAAAATTTCTGACTTATTACCCTGAAATAAGTGAAATTTCTGCAATTTTGCCTCAAAATAAGGGAAATTTCTGCCTTTTTCCCCCAAATAAAAGGAATTTCAGGTTTTTACCCCAAAATAAGGGGAATTTCTGAATTTTTGCCACAAAATATTAGGAATTTCTGCTTTTTTGCCCCAAAATAAGGAAAATTTCTGCCTTTTTTTTCTGAAATAAGTGAAATTTCTAAAATTTTGCCCCAAAATAAGTGAAATTTATGCAATTTTGCCCCAAAATAAGGGAAAATTTTGGAATTTTGCCCCAAATTAAGTGGAATTTCTGAGTTTTGCCCCAAAATAAGAAGAATTTCTGTCTTTTTGCTCCAACATATAGGGAATTTCTGCCTTTTTGCCCCACAATTAGGGGAATTTCTACAATTTTGCTCGAAAATACGGGGAATTTCTGCCTTTTCGCCCGAAAATAAGAAGAATGTATACCTTTTTGCCATAAAAAAGGGAAATTTCTTCATTTTTGCTCCAAAATAAGGGGAATTTCTGCTTTTTTGCCTCTAAATAGGTGAAATTTCTGTATTTTATCCCCAAAACAAAGGGAATTTCTGTCTTTTTTGCCCCAAAATAAGGAAAATTTCTGACTTATTACCCTGAAATATGTGAAATTTCGGCAATTTTGCCCCAAATAAGAGAAATTTCTGCCTTTTTGCCCCCAAATATGGAGCATTTCAGCCTTTTTACCTCAAAATAAGGGAAATTTCTGCATTTTCCCCCAAAATATGGGAAATTTCTTTCTTTTTGCCCCAAAATAAAAAAAATTTCTGCAATTTTGTACCAAAATAAAAGAAATTTCTGCTTTTTTTCTGAAATAAGTGAAATTTCTGCAATTTTGCCCCAAAATAAGTGAAATTTCTGAGTTTTGCCCCAAAATAAGAAGAATTTCTGTCTTTTTGCCCCAACATATAGGGAATTTCGGGCTTTTTGTCCCCCAATAGGGGAATTTCTGCAATTTTGCTCCAAAATACGGGGAATTTCTGCCTTTTTTCCCAAAAATTAAGAAGAATGCATACCTTTTTTGCCATAAAAAAGGGAAATTTCTTCATTTTTGCTCCAAATTAAAGGGAATTTCTGCCTTTTGCCTCTAAATAAGTGGAATTTCTGTTTTTTTTTCCCCAAAACAAAGGGAATTTCTGTCTTTTTTGCCCCAACATAAGGAAAATTTCTGACTTTTTTCCCTGAAATAAGTAAAATTTCTGCAATTTTGCCCCAAAATAAGTGAAATTTCTGCTTTTTTGCCCCCAAATAAGGGAATTTCAGCCTTTTTACCTCAAAATAAGGGGAATTTCTGCATTTTGCCCCAAAATATGGGAAATTTCTGCCTTTTTGCCCCAAAATAAGAAAAATTTCTGCAATTTTGTACCAAAATAAAAGAAATTTCTGCCTTTTTGCCCCCAAATAAGAAAATCTGCTATTTTTCTGAAATAAATGAAATTTCTGCAATTTTGCCCCAAAATAAGTAAAATTTCTGCAATTTTGCCCCAAAATAAGTGAAATTTCTGGTATTTTGCCCCACAATTAGAGAAATTTCTGCAGTTTTGCTCCAAAATAAGGGGAATTTCTGCTTTTTTGCCTCTAAATAAGTGGAATTTCTGTTTTTTCCTTCAAAACACAGGGAATTTCTGTCTTTTTTGTCCAAAAATAAGGAAAATTTCTGACTTATTACCCTGAAATAAGTGAAATTTCTGCAATTTTGCCCCAAAATAAAGGAAATTTCTGCCTTTTTGCCCCCAAATAAGGGGAATTTCAGCCTTTTTACCTCAAAATAAAGAGAATTTCTGCATTTTTGTCGTAAAATATGGGAAATTTCTGCCTTTTAACCTCAAAATAAGGGGAAATTCTGCTTTTTTGCCCCAAAATAAGAAAAATTTCTTCAATTTTGTACCAAAATAAAAGTAATTTCTGCCTTTTTGTCCTACAAATAAGCAAATTTCTGCTTTTTTTCTGAAATAAATGAAATTTCTACAATTTTGCCTCAAAATAAGTGAAATTTTTGCAATTTTGCCCCAAAATAAGTGAAATTTCCTCAATTTTGCCCCAAAATAAGTGGAATTTCTGAGTTTTGCCCCAAAATAAGGAGAATTTCTGTCCTTTTGCCCCAAAATATAGGGAATTTCTGCCTTTTTGCCCCACGATTAGGGAAATTTCTGCAGTTTTGTTCCAAAATAAGGGGAATTTCTGCTTTTTTGCCTCTAAATAAGTGAAATTTCAGTCTTTTTATCCTTAAACAAAGGAAATTTCTGTCTTTTTTGCCCCAAAATAAGGAAAATTTCTGACTTATTACCCTGAAATAAGTGAAATTTCTGCAATTTTGCTCCAAAATAAAGAAAATTTCTGACTTTTTGACCCCTAATAAGGGGAATTTCAGCTTTTTTACCTCAAAATAAGGGGAATTTCTGCATTTTTGCCACAAAATATTAGGAATTTCTGCCTTTTTGCCCCAAAATAAGGAAAATTTCTGCCTTTTTTCCCTGAAATAAGTGAAATTTCTGAAATTTTGCCCCAAAATAAGGGAAATTTCTGGAATTTTGCCCTAAATTAAGTGGAATTTCTGAGTTTTGCCCCAAATTAAGAAGAATTTCTGTCTTTTTGCTCCAACATATAGTGAATTTCTGAATTTTTGCCCCACAATTAGAGGAATTTCTACAATTTTGCTTCAAAATATGGGGAATTTCTGCCTTTTTGCCCGAAAATAAGAAGAATGTATACCTATTTGCCATAAAAAGGGGAAATTTCTTCATTTTTGCTTCAAAATAAGGGGAATTTCTGCTTTTTTGCCTCTAAATAAGTGAAATTTCTGTATTTTATCCCCAAAACAAAGGGAATTTCTGTCTTTTTTGCCCCAAATAAGGAAAATTTCTGACTTATTACCCTGAAATAAGTGAAATTTCTGCACTTTTTCCCCAAATAAAAGAAATTTCTGCCTTTTTGACCCAAATAAGGAGAATTTCAGCCTTTTTACCTCAAAATAAGGGGAATTTCTGCATTTTTGCCCCAAAATATGGGAAATTTCTGCCTTTTTGCCCCAAAATAAAAAAAAATTCTGCAATTTTGTACCAAAATAAAAGAAATTTCTGCCTTTTTGACTCAAAATAAGGAAATTTCTGCTTTTTTTTCTGAAATAAGTGAAATTTCTGCAATTTTGCCCCAAAATAAGTGAAATTTCTGAGTTTTGCCCCAATATAAGAAGAATTTCTGTCTTTTTGCCCCAATATATAGGGAATTTCTGCCTTTTTGCCCCCCAATTAGGGGAATTTCTGCAATTTTGCTCCAAAATACGGGGAATTTCTGCCTTTTTGCCCGAAAATAAGAAGAATGCATACCTTTTTTGCCATAAAAAAGGGAAATTTCTTCATTTTTGCTCCAAAATAAGGGGAATTTCTGCTTTTTGACTCTAAATAAGTGGTATTTCTGTCTTTATCCCCCCAAAACAAAGGGAATTTCTGTCTTTTTTGCCCCAACATAAAGAAAATTTCTGACTTATTACCCTGAAATAAGTGAAATTTCTGCAATTTTTCCCCAAAATAAGTGAAATTTCTGCTTTTTTGCCCCCAAATAAGGGAATTTCAGCCTTTTTACTTCAAAATAAGAAGAATTTCTGAATTTTGCCCCAAAATATGGGAAATTTCTGAATTTTTGCCCCAAAATAAAAAAATTTCTGAAATTTTGTACCAAAATAAAAGAAATTTCTGCCTTTTTGCCCCCAAATAAGAAAATCTGCTATTTTTCTGAAATAAATGAAATTTCTGCAATTTTGCCCCAAAATAAGTGAAATTTCTGCAATTTTGCCCCAAAATAAGTGAAATTTCTGGAATTTTGCCCCAAAATAAGTGGAATTTCTGAGTTTTGCCTCAAAATAAGGAGAATTTCTGTCTTTTTGCCCTAACATATAGGGAATTTCTGCCTTTTTGCCCCACAATTAGGGAAATTTCTTCAGTTTTGCTCAAAATTAAGGGGAATTTCTGCTTTTTTGCCTCTAAATAAGTGGAATTTCTGTTTTTTCCCCCAAAACAAAGGGAATTTCTGTCTTTTTTGTCCAAAAATAAGGAAAATTTCTGACTTATTACCCTGAAATAAGTGAAATTTCTGAAATTTTGCCGCAAAATAAGGAAAATTTTTGAATTTTTTCCCTGAAATAAGTGAAATTTCTGCAATTTTGCCCCAAAATAAGTGAAATTTCTGCTTTTTTGCCCCCAAATAAGAGAATTTTAGCCTTTTTACCTCAAAATAAGGGGAAATTCTGCTTTTTTGCCCCAAAATATAAAAAATTTCTGCCTTTTTGCCCCAAAATAAGAAAAATTTCTTCAATTTTGTACCAAAATAAAAGTAATTTCTGCCTTTTTGCTCTTAAATAATCAAATTTCTGCTTTTTTTTCTGAAATAAATGAAATTTCTGCAATTTTGCCCCAAAATAAGTGAAATTTCTGCAATTTTGCTGCAAAATAAGTGGAATTTCTGAGTTTTGCCCCAAAATAAGGAGAATTTCTTTCCTTTTGCCCCAACATATAGGGAATTTCTGCCTTTTTGCCCCACGATTAGGGAAATTTCTGCAGTTTTGTTCCAAAATAAGGGGAATTTCTCTTTTTTTGCCTCTAAATAAGTGAAATTTCAGTCTTTTTCCCCCAAAACAAGGAAAATTTCTGTCTTTTTTGCCCCAAAATAAGGAAAATTTCTGACTTATTACCCTGAAATAAGTGAAATTTCTGCAATTTTGCTCCAAAATTTAGAAAATTTCTACCTTTTTGCCCCCAAATGAGGGGAATTTCAGCCTTTTTACCTCAAAGTAATGGGAATTTCTGCATTTTTGCCACAAAATATTAGGAATTTCTGCCTTTTTGCCCCAAAATAAGAAAATTTCTGCTTTTTTCCCTGAAATAAGTTAAATTTCTGCAATTTTGCCCCAAAATAAAAGAAATTTCTGCCTTTTTGCCCCCAAGTAAGGGGAATTACAGCCTTTTTACCTCAAAATAAGAAGAATTTCTGGATTTTTGCCCCAAAATATGAGAAATTTCTGCCTTTTTGCTTCAAAATAAGAAAAATTTCTGCAATTTTGTACCAAAATAAAAAATTTCTGCCTTTTTGCCTCAAAATAAGAAAATTTCTGTTTTTTTCCTTGAAATAAGTGAAATTTCTGCAACTTTGCCCCAGAATAAGTGAAATTTCTGCAATTTTGCCTCAAAATAAGGGAAATTTCTGTAATTTTGCCCCAAAATAAGTGTAATTTCTGAGTTTTGCCCCAAAATAAGGAGGATTTCTGTCTTTTTGCCCCAACATATAGGGAATTTCTGCCTTTTTGCCCCACAATTTGGGGAATTTCTGCAATTTTGCTCCAAAATACGGCGAATTTCTGCCTTTTTGTCCGAAAATAAGAAGAATGCATAACTTTTTGCCATAAAATGAAAATTTCTTCATTGTTGCTCCAAAATTAGGGGAATTTCTGCTTTTTTGCCTTTAAATAAGTGGAATTTCTGTCTTTTTCCCCCAAAACAAAGGGAATTTCTGTTTTTTTTGCCCCAAAATAAGGAAAATTTCTGACTTATTACATTGAAATAAGTGAAATTTCTGCAATTTTGCCCCAAAATAAGGGAAATTTCTGCCTTTTTGCCCCAAAATAAGGGGAATTACAGACTTTTTACCTCAAAATAAGGAAAATTTCGGCCTTTTTGCCCCAAAATAAGAAAATTTCTGTTTTTTTCCCTGAAATAAGTGAAATTTCTGCAATTTTGCCCCAAAATAAGGGAAATTTCTAAAATTTTGCCCCAAAATAAGTGGAATGTTCGAGTTTTGCCCCAAAATAAAGAGAATTTCTGTATTTTTGCTCCAACATATAGGGAATTTCTACCTTTTTGCCCCACAATTAGGGGAATTTCTGCAATTTTGCTCCAAAATACGGGGAATTTCTGCCTTTTTGCCCGAAAATAAGAAGAATGCATACCTTTTTGCCATAAAAAGGGAAATTTCTTCATTTTTGCTCCATAATAAGAAGTATTTCTGCTTTTTGCCTCTAAATAAGTGGAATTTCTGTCTTTTTCCCCCAAAACAAAGGGAATTTCTGTCTTTTTTGCCCCAAAATAAGGAAAATTTCTGACTTATTACCCTGAAATAAGTGAAATTTCTGCAATTTTGCCTCAAAATAAGGGAAATTTCTGCCTTTTTCCCCCAAATAAAAGGAATTTCAGGTTTTTACCCCAAAATAAGGGGAATTTCTGCTTTTTTGCCACAAAATATTAGGAATTTCTGCCTTTTTGTCCAAATAAAAAAAATTTCTGACTTTTTGCCCTGAAATAATTTAAATTTCTAAAATTTTTCCCCAAAATAAGAGAATTGTCTGCTTTTTTCCCCCAAATAAAGGGAATTTCTTAATTTTTGCCCCCAAATAAAGGGAATTTCAGCCTTTTTACCTCAAAATAAGGGAAATTTCTGCATTTTTGACCCAAAATATGGGAAATTTCTGCCTTTTTGCCCAAAATAAGAAAAATTTCTGCAATTTTGTACAAAAATAAAAGAAATGTCTGCCTTTTTGCCCCAAAATAAGAAAGTTTTTGCTTTTTTCCCTGAAATAAGTTTAATTTCTGCAATTTTGCCCCAAAATAAAAGAAATTTCTGCCTTTTTGCCCCCAAATAAGGGGAATTACAGCCTTTTTACCTCAAAATAAGAAGAATTTCTGGATTTTTGCCCCAAAATATGGGAAATTTCTGCCTTTTTGCTTCAAAATAAGAAAAATTTCTGCAATTTTGTACCAAAATAAAAAATTTCTGCCTTTTTGCCTCAAAATAAGAAAATTTCTGTTTTTTTCCCTGAAATAAGTGAAATTTCTGCAACTTTGCCCCAGAATAAGTGAAATTTCTGCAATTTTGCCTCAAAATAAGGGAAATTTCTGTAATTTTGCCCCAAAATAAGTGTAATTTCTGAGTTTTGCCCCAAAATAAGGAGAATTTCTGTCTTTTTACCCCAACAAATAGGGAATTTCTGCCTTTTTGCCCCACAATTTGGGAAATTTCTGCAATTTTGCTCCAAAATACGGCGAATTTCTGCCTTTTTGTCCGAAAATAAGAAGAATGCATAACTTTTTGCCATAAAATGGAAATTTTCTTCATTTTTGCTCCAAAATAAGGGGAATTTCTGCTTTTTTGCCTCTAAATAAGTGGAATTTCTGTCTTTTTCCCCCAAAACAAAGGGAATTTCTGTTTTTTTTGCCCCAAAATAAGGAAAATTTCTGACTTATTACCTTGAAATAAGTAAATTTCTGCAATTTTGCCCCAAAATAAGGGAAATTTCTGCCTTTTTGCCCCAAAATAAGGGGAATTACAGACTTTTTACCTCAAAATAAAGAAAATTTCGGCCTTTTTGCCCCAAAATAAGAAAATTTCTGTTTTTTTCCCTGAAATAAGTGAAATTTCTGCAATTTTGCCCCAAAATAAGGGAAATTTCTAAAATTTTGCCCCAAAATAAGTGGAATGTTCGAGTTTTGCCCCAAAATAAAGAGAATTTCTGTATTTTTGCTCCAACATATAGGGAATTTCTACCTTTTTGCCCCACAATTAGGGGAATTTCTGCAATTTTGCTCCAAAATACGGGGAATTTCTGCCTTTTTGCCCGAAAATAAGAAGAATTCATACCTTTTTGCCATAAAAAAGGGAAATTTCTGCAATTTTTTTCCAAAATAAGAGGAATTTCTGATTTTTGGCCTCTAAATAAGTGGAATATCTGTCTTTTTCCCCCAAACAAATAAAATTTCTGTCTTTTTTGCCCCAAAATAAGGAAAATTTCTGATTTATTATTCTGAAATAAGTGAAATTTCTACAATTTTGCCCCAAAATAAGAGAGATTTCTGCCTTTTTGCCCCCAAATAAGGGGAATTTCAGCTTTTTACCTCAAAATAAGGGGAATTTCTGCATTTTTGCCACAAAATATTAGGAATTTCTGCCTTTTTGCCCAAAATAAAAAAAATTTCTGACCTTTTGCCCAGAAATAAGTTAAATTTCTAAATTTTTCCCCAAAATAAGGGAAATGTCTGCTTTTTGCCACAAAATAAGGGGAATTTCTGATTTTTTTCCTCTAAATAAATGGAATTTCTGTATTTTTCCCCCAAATAAAGGGAATTTCTGTCTTTTTTGCCCCAAAATAAGGAAAATTTCTGATTTATTACCCTGAAATAAGTGAAATTTCTGCAATTTTGCCCCAAAATAAGGGAAATTTCTGCTTTTTTGCCCCCAAATAAGGGGAATTTCAGTCTTTTTACCTCAAAAGAAGGAGAATTTCTGCATTTTTGCAACAAAATATTAGGAATTTCTGCGTTTTTGCCCCTAAATAAAGAAAATTTCTGACTTTTGCCCTGAAATAAGTTAAATTTCTAAAATTTTTCCCCAAAATAAAAGAAATGTCTGCTTTTTGCCCCAAAATAAGGGGAATTTCTTAATTTTTGTTCCCAAATAAGGGGAATTTCAGCCTTTTTACCTCAAAATAAGGGGAATTTCTGCATTTTTGACCCAAAATATGGGAAATTTCTGCCTTTTTGCCCAAAATAAGAAAAATTTCAGCAATTTTGCCCCAAAATAAGTGAAATTTCTGCAATATTGCCCCAAAATAAGGGTAATTTCTGTAATGTTGCCCCAAAATATGTGGAATTTCTGAGATTTGCCCCAAAATAAAAAGAATTTCTGTCCTTTTGCCTTAACATATGGGGAATTTCTGCCTTTTTGCCCCACGATTTGGGAAATTTCTGCAGTTTTGTTTCAAAATAAGGGGAATTTCTGCTTTTTTGCCTCTAAATAAGTGAAATTTCAGTCTTTTTCCCCCAAATCAAAGGGAATTTCTGTCTTTTTTGCCCCAAAATAAGGAAAATTTCTGACTTATTACCCTGAAATAAGTGAAATGTCTGCAATTTTGCCACAAAATAAGGAAAATTTTTGCCTTTTTGCCCCCAAATAAGGGGAATTTCAGCTTTTTTACCTCAAAATAAGGGGAATTTCTGAATTTTTGCCACAAAATATTAGGAATTTCTGCTTTTTTGCCCCAAAATAAGGAAAATTTCTGCCTTTTTTTTCTGAAATAAGTGAAATTTCTAAAATTTTGCCCCAAAATAAGTGAAATTTATGCAATTTTGCCCCAAAATAAGGGAAAATTTTGGAATTTTGCCCCAAATTAAGTGGAATTTCTGAGTTTTGCCCCAAAATAAGAAGAATTTCTGTCTTTTTGCTCCAACATATAGGGAATTTCTGCCTTTTTGCCCCACAATTAGGGGAATTTCTACAATTTTGCTCGAAAATACGGGGAATTTCTGCCTTTTCGCCCGAAAATAAGAAGAATGTATACCTTTTTGCCATAAAAAAGGGAAATTTCTTCATTTTTGCTCCAAAATAAGGGGAATTTCTGCTTTTTTGCCTCTAAATAGGTGAAATTTCTGTATTTTATCCCCAAAACAAAGGGAATTTCTGTCTTTTTTGCCCCAAAATAAGGAAAATTTCTGACTTATTACCCTGAAATATGTGAAATTTCGGCAATTTTGCCCCAAATAAGAGAAATTTCTGCCTTTTTGCCCCCAAATATGGAGCATTTCAGCCTTTTTACCTCAAAATAAGGGAAATTTCTGCATTTTCCCCCAAAATATGGGAAATTTCTTTCTTTTTGCCCCAAAATAAAAAAAATTTCTGCAATTTTGTACCAAAATAAAAGAAATTTCTGCTTTTTTTTCTGAAATAAGTGAAATTTCTGCAATTTTGCCCTAAAATAAGTGAAATTTCTGAGTTTTGCCTTAAAATAAGAAGAATTTCTGTCTTTTTGCCCCAACATATAGGGAATTTCGGGCTTTTTGTCCCCCAATAGGGGAATTTCTGCAATTTTGCTCCAAAATACGGGGAATTTCTGCCTTTTTTCCCAAAAATTAAGAAGAATGCATACCTTTTTTGCCATAAAAAAGGGAAATTTCTTCATTTTTGCTCCAAATTAAAGGGAATTTCTGCCTTTTGCCTCTAAATAAGTGGAATTTCTGTTTTTTTTTCCCCAAAACAAAGGGAATTTCTGTCTTTTTTGCCCCAACATAAGGAAAATTTCTGACTTTTTTCCCTGAAATAAGTAAAATTTCTGCAATTTTGCCCCAAAATAAGTGAAATTTCTGCTTTTTTGCCCCCAAATAAGGGAATTTCAGCCTTTTTACCTCAAAATAAGGGGAATTTCTGCATTTTGCCCCAAAATATGGGAAATTTCTGCCTTTTTGCCCCAAAATAAGAAAAATTTCTGCAATTTTGTACCAAAATAAAAGAAATTTCTGCCTTTTTGCCCCCAAATAAGAAAATCTGCTATTTTTCTGAAATAAATGAAATTTCTGCAATTTTGCCCCAAAATAAGTAAAATTTCTGCAATTTTGCCCCAAAATAAGTGAAATTTCTGGTATTTTGCCCCACAATTAGAGAAATTTCTGCAGTTTTGCTCCAAAATAAGGGGAATTTCTGCTTTTTTGCCTCTAAATAAGTGGAATTTCTGTTTTTTCCTTCAAAACACAGGGAATTTCTGTCTTTTTTGTCCAAAAATAAGGAAAATTTCTGACTTATTACCCTGAAATAAGTGAAATTTCTGCAATTTTGCCCCAAAATAAAGGAAATTTCTGCCTTTTTGCCCCCAAATAAGGGGAATTTCAGCCTTTTTACCTCAAAATAAAGAGAATTTCTGCATTTTTGTCGTAAAATATGGGAAATTTCTGCCTTTTAACCTCAAAATAAGGGGAAATTCTGCTTTTTTGCCCCAAAATAAGAAAAATTTCTTCAATTTTGTACCAAAATAAAAGTAATTTCTGCCTTTTTGTCCTACAAATAAGCAAATTTCTGCTTTTTTTCTGAAATAAATGAAATTTCTACAATTTTGCCTCAAAATAAGTGAAATTTTTGCAATTTTGCCCCAAAATAAGTGAAATTTCCTCAATTTTGCCCCAAAATAAGTGGAATTTCTGAGTTTTGCCCCAAAATAAGGAGAATTTCTGTCCTTTTGCCCCAAAATATAGGGAATTTCTGCCTTTTTGCCCCACGATTAGGGAAATTTCTGCAGTTTTGTTCCAAAATAAGGGGAATTTCTGCTTTTTTGCCTCTAAATAAGTGAAATTTCAGTCTTTTTATCCTTAAACAAAGGAAATTTCTGTCTTTTTTGCCCCAAAATAAGGAAAATTTCTGACTTATTACCCTGAAATAAGTGAAATTTCTGCAATTTTGCTCCAAAATAAAGAAAATTTCTGACTTTTTGACCCCTAATAAGGGGAATTTCAGCTTTTTTACCTCAAAATAAGGGGAATTTCTGCATTTTTGCCACAAAATATTAGGAATTTCTGCCTTTTTGCCCCAAAATAAGGAAAATTTCTGCCTTTTTTCCCTGAAATAAGTGAAATTTCTGAAATTTTGCCCCAAAATAAGGGAAATTTCTGGAATTTTGCCCTAAATTAAGTGGAATTTCTGAGTTTTGCCCCAAATTAAGAAGAATTTCTGTCTTTTTGCTCCAACATATAGTGAATTTCTGAATTTTTGCCCCACAATTAGAGGAATTTCTACAATTTTGCTTCAAAATATGGGGAATTTCTGCCTTTTTGCCCGAAAATAAGAAGAATGTATACCTATTTGCCATAAAAAGGGGAAATTTCTTCATTTTTGCTTCAAAATAAGGGGAATTTCTGCTTTTTTGCCTCTAAATAAGTGAAATTTCTGTATTTTATCCCCAAAACAAAGGGAATTTCTGTCTTTTTTGCCCCAAATAAGGAAAATTTCTGACTTATTACCCTGAAATAAGTGAAATTTCTGCACTTTTTCCCCAAATAAAAGAAATTTCTGCCTTTTTGACCCAAATAAGGAGAATTTCAGCCTTTTTACCTCAAAATAAGGGGAATTTCTGCATTTTTGCCCCAAAATATGGGAAATTTCTGCCTTTTTGCCCCAAAATAAAAAAAAATTCTGCAATTTTGTACCAAAATAAAAGAAATTTCTGCCTTTTTGACTCAAAATAAGGAAATTTCTGCTTTTTTTTCTGAAATAAGTGAAATTTCTGCAATTTTGCCCCAAAATAAGTGAAATTTCTGAGTTTTGCCCCAATATAAGAAGAATTTCTGTCTTTTTGCCCCAATATATAGGGAATTTCTGCCTTTTTGCCCCCCAATTAGGGGAATTTCTGCAATTTTGCTCCAAAATACGGGGAATTTCTGCCTTTTTGCCCGAAAATAAGAAGAATGCATACCTTTTTTGCCATAAAAAAGGGAAATTTCTTCATTTTTGCTCCAAAATAAGGGGAATTTCTGCTTTTTGACTCTAAATAAGTGGTATTTCTGTCTTTATCCCCCCAAAACAAAGGGAATTTCTGTCTTTTTTGCCCCAACATAAAGAAAATTTCTGACTTATTACCCTGAAATAAGTGAAATTTCTGCAATTTTTCCCCAAAATAAGTGAAATTTCTGCTTTTTTGCCCCCAAATAAGGGAATTTCAGCCTTTTTACTTCAAAATAAGAAGAATTTCTGAATTTTGCCCCAAAATATGGGAAATTTCTGAATTTTTGCCCCAAAATAAAAAAATTTCTGAAATTTTGTACCAAAATAAAAGAAATTTCTTCCTTTTTGCCCCCAAATAAGAAAATCTGCTATTTTTCTGAAATAAATGAAATTTCTGCAATTTTGCCCCAAAATAAGTGAAATTTCTGCAATTTTGCCCCAAAATAAGTGAAATTTCTGGAATTTTGCCCCAAAATAAGTGGAATTTCTGAGTTTTGCCTCAAAATAAGGAGAATTTCTGTCTTTTTGCCCTAACATATAGGGAATTTCTGCCTTTTTGCCCCACAATTAGGGAAATTTCTTCAGTTTTGCTCAAAATTAAGGGGAATTTCTGCTTTTTTGCCTCTAAATAAGTGGAATTTCTGTTTTTTCCCCCAAAACAAAGGGAATTTCTGTCTTTTTTGTCCAAAAATAAGGAAAATTTCTGACTTATTACCCTGAAATAAGTGAAATTTCTGAAATTTTGCCGCAAAATAAGGAAAATTTTTGAATTTTTTCCCTGAAATAAGTGAAATTTCTGCAATTTTGCCCCAAAATAAGTGAAATTTCTGCTTTTTTGCCCCCAAATAAGAGAATTTTAGCCTTTTTACCTCAAAATAAGGGGAAATTCTGCTTTTTTGCCCCAAAATATAAAAAATTTCTGCCTTTTTGCCCCAAAATAAGAAAAATTTCTTCAATTTTGTACCAAAATAAAAGTAATTTCTGCCTTTTTGCTCTTAAATAATCAAATTTCTGCTTTTTTTCTGAAATAAATGAAATTTCTGCAATTTTGCCCCAAAATAAGTGAAATTTCTGCAATTTTGCTGCAAAATAAGTGGAATTTCTGAGTTTTGCCCCAAAATAAGGAGAATTTCTTTCCTTTTGCCCCAACATATAGGGAATTTCTGCCTTTTTGCCCCACGATTAGGGAAATTTCTGCAGTTTTGTTCCAAAATAAGGGGAATTTCTCTTTTTTTGCCTCTAAATAAGTGAAATTTCAGTCTTTTTCCCCCAAAACAAGGAAAATTTCTGTCTTTTTTGCCCCAAAATAAGGAAAATTTCTGACTTATTACCCTGAAATAAGTGAAATTTCTGCAATTTTGCTCCAAAATTTAGAAAATTTCTACCTTTTTGCCCCCAAATGAGGGGAATTTCAGCCTTTTTACCTCAAAGTAATGGGAATTTCTGCATTTTTGCCACAAAATATTAGGAATTTCTGCCTTTTTGCCCCAAAATAAGGAAAATTTCTGCCTTTTTTCCTGAAATAAGTGAAATTTCTGAAATTTTGCCCCAAAATAAGTGAAATTTCTGCAATTTTGCCCCAAAATAATGGAAATTTCTGGAATTTTGCCCCAAAATAAGGGAAATTTCTGGAATTTTTCACCAAATTAAGTGGAATTTCTGAGTTTTGCCCCAAAATAAGAAGAATTTCTGCTTTTTTGCTCCAACATATAGGGAATTTCTGCATTTTTGCCCCACAATTAGAGGAATTTCTACAATTTTGCTTCAAAATACGGGGAATTTCTGCCTTTTTGCCCGAAAATAAGAAGAATGTATACCTTTTTGCCATAAAAAAGGGAAATTTCTTCATTTTTGCTTCAAAATAAGGGAAATTTCTGCTTTTTTGCCTCTAAAAGTGAAATTTCTGTATTTTATCCCAAAAAAAGGGAATTTCTGTCTTTTTTTGCCCCAAAATAAGGAAAATTTCTGACTTATTACCCTGAAATAAGTGAAATTTCTGCAATTTTTCCCCAAATAAGAGAAATTTCTGCCTTTTTGTCCCCAAATAAGGAGAATTTCAGCCTTTTTACCTCAAAATAAGGGGAATTTCTGCATTTTTGCCCCAAAATATGGGAAATTTCTGCCTTTTTGCCCCAAAATAAAAAAAAAAATTCTGCAATTTTGTACCAAAATCAAAGAAATTTCTGCCTTTTTGACTCAAAATAAGGAAATTTCTGCTTTTTTTCTGAAATCAGTGAAATTTCTGCAATTTTGCCCCAAAATAAGTGAAATTTCTGAGTTTTGCCCCAATATAAGAAGAATTTCTGTCTTTTTGCACCAACATATAGGGAATTTCTGCCTTTTTGCCCCCCAATAAGGGGAATTTCTGCCTTTTTGCCCGAAAATAAGAAGAATGCATACCTTTTTTGCCATAAAAAAGGGTAATTTCTTCATTTTTGCTCCAAAATAAGGGGAATTTCTGCTTTTGGCCTCTAAATATGTGGAATTTCTGTCTTTATCCACACAAAACAAAGGGAATTTCTGTCTTTTTTGCCCCAACATAAAGAAAATTTCTGACTTATTACCCTGAAATAAGTGAAATTTCTGCAATTTTGCCCCAAAATAAGTGAAATTTCTGCTTTTTTGCCCCCAAATAAGGGAATTTCAGCCTTTTTACTTCAAAATAAGAAGAATTTCTGCATTTTGCCCCAAAATATGGGAAATTTCTGCCTTTTTGCCCCAAAATAAAAAAAATTTCTGAAATTTTGTACCAAAATAAAAGAAATTTCTGCCTTTTTGCCTCCAAATAAGAAAATGTGCTTTTTTCTCTGAAATAAATGAAATTTCTGCAATTTTGCCCCAAAATAAATGAAATTTCTGCAATTTTGCCCCAAAATAAGTGAAATTTCTGGAATTTTGCCCCAAAATAAGTGGAATTTCTGAGTTTTGCCCCAAAATAAGGAGAATTTCTGTCTTTTTGCCCTAACATATAGGGAATTTCTGCCTTTTTGCCCCCCAATTAGAAAAATTTCTGCAGTTTTGCTCCAAAATAAGGGGAATTTCTGCTTTTTTGCCTCTAAATAAGTGGAATTTCTGTTTTTCCCCCCCAAAAAATGGGAATTTCTGTCTTTTTTCTCAAAAATAAGGAAAATTTCTGACTTACTACCCTGAAATGAGTGAAATTTCTGCAATTTTGCCCCAAAATAAGGAAAATTTCTGCCTTTTTATCCCAAAATACGGGAAATTTCGGACTTTTTACCTCAAAATAAGGGGAATTTCTGCATTTTTGCACAAAATATTAGATATTTCTGCCTTTTTGCCCCAAAATAAGGAAAATTTATGCCTTTTTTCCCTGAAGTAAGTGAATTTCTGCAATTTTGCCCCAAAATAAATGAAATTTCTGCAATTTTGTCCCAAAATAAGGGATTTTTCTGGAATTTTGTCCCAAAATAAGGGAAATTTCTGGAATTTTGCTCCAAAATAAGTGGAATTTCTGAGTTTTGCCCCAAAATACAAAAAGCTTCTGCAATTTTGCTCCAAAATATGGGGAATTTCTGCCTTTTTGCCCAAAAATAAGAAGAATGCATACCTTTTTGCCATAAAAAAGAAAAATTTCTTCATTTTTGCTCCAAAATAAGGAAAATTTCTGCTTTTTTGCCTCTAAATAAATGAAATTTCAGTTTCTTTCTCCCAAAACAAAAGGCATTTCTGTCTTTTTTTGCCCCAAAATAAGGAAAATTTCTGACTTATTACCCTGAAATAAGTGAAATTTCTGCAATTTTGCCCCAAAATAAGGAAAATTTCTGACTTTTTGCCCCCCAAAAAGGGAATTTCAGCATCTTTACCTCAAAATAAGGGGAATTTCTGCATTTGTGCCACAAAATATTAGGAATTTCTGAATTTTTGCCCCAAAATAAGGAAAATTTCTGCCTTTTTTCCCTGAAATAAGTGAAATTTCTGCAATTTTGCCCCAAAATTAGTGAAATTTCTGCAATTTTGCCCCAAAATAAGGGAAATTTCTGGAATTTTGCCACAAAATAAGGGAAATTTCTGGAATTTTGCCCCAAAATAAGTGGAATTAATATGTTTTGCCCAAAATAAGGAGACTTTCTGTCTTTTTGCCCTAACATATAGGGAATTTCTGCCTTTTTGCCCCACAATTAGGGGAATTTCTGCAATTTTGCTCCAAAATACAGGGAATTTCTGCCTTTTTGCCCGAAAATAATAAGAATGCATACCTTTTTGCCATAAAAAAAGAAATTTCTTTATTTTTACTCCAAAAGAAGGGGAATTTCTGCTTTTTTGCCTCTAAATAAGTGAAATTTTTGTATTTTTCCCCCAAAAGAAAGGGAATTTCTTTATTTTTTGACCCAAAATAAGGAAAATTTCTGCCTTATTACCCTGAAATAAGTGAAATTTCTGCAATTTTGCCCCAAATAAGAGAAATTTCTGTTTTTGCCCCCAAATCAGGGGAATTTCAGCCTTTTTACCTCAAAATAATAGGAATTTCTGCATGTTTGCCCCAAAATATGGAAAATTTCTGCTTTTTTGTCCCAAAATAAAAAAAAATTCTGCAATTTTGTACCAAAATAAAAGAAATTTCTGCCTTTTTGCCTCAAAATAAAGAAATTTCTGCTTTTTTTCTGAAATAAATGAAATTTCTGCAATTTTGCCCCAAAATAAGTGAAATTTCTACAATTTTGCCCCAAAATAAGTGAAATTTCTAGAAATTTGCCCCAAAATAAGTGGAATTTCTGAGTTTTGCCCCAAAATACGGAGAATTTCTGCAATTTTGCTCCAAAATACGGGGAATTATTGCCTTTTTGCCTGAAAATAAGAAGAATGCATACCTTTTTGCCGTAAAAAAGGGAAATTCCCTCATTTTTGCTCCAAAATAAGTTGAATTTCTGCTTTTTTGCCTCTAAATAAGTGAAATTTCAGTCTTTTTCCCCCAAAACAAAAGGAATTTCTGTCTTTTTTGCCCCAAAATAAGAAAAATTTCTGACTTATTACCCTGAAATAAGTGAAATTTCTGCAATTTGGCCCCAAAATAAGAAAAATTTCTGCCTTTTTGACTTCAACAAAAGGGAATTTCAGCTTTTTTACCTCAAAATGAGAGGAATTTCTGCATTTTTGTCACAAAATATTAGGAATTTCTGCCTTTTTGCCCCAAAATAAGGAAAATTTCTGAGTTTTTTCCCTGAAATAAGTTAAATTTCTGCAATTTTGCCCCAAAATAAGGGAAATTTCTGGAATTTTGCCCCAAAATAAGTGGAATTTCTGAGTTTTGCCCCAAAATAAGGAGAATTTCTCTCTTTTTGCCCCAACATATAGGGAATTTCTGCATTTTTGCCCCCCAATTAGGGGAATTTCTGCAATTTTGCTCAAAAATACGAGGAATTTCTGCCTTTTTGCCCGAAAATAAGCAGAATGCATACCTTTTTGCCATAAAAAAGGGAAATTTCTTCATTTTTGCTTCAAAATAAGGGGAATTTCTGCTTTTTGCCTCTAAATAAGTGGAATTTCTGTCGTTTTCCCCCAAAACAAAGGGAATTTCTGTTATTTTTGCCCCAAAATAAAAAAAATTTCTGACTTTTTTCCTTGAAATAAGTGAAATTTCTGCAATTTTGCCCCAAAATAAGTGAAATTTCTGCTTTTTTGCCACCAAATAAGGGAATTTCAGCCTTTTTACCTCAAAATAAAAGGAATGTCTGCATTTTGCCCCAAAATATGGGATATTTCTGAATTTTTGCCCCAAAATAATTAAAATTTCTGCAATTTTGTACCAAAATAAAAAAATTTCTGCCTTTTTGCCCCCAAAGAAGAAAGTTTCTCCTTTTTTTCTGAAATAAATGAAATTTCTGCAATTTTGCCTTAAAATAAGTGAAATTTCTGCAATTTTGCCCCAAAATAAGTGAAATTTCTGAGTTTTGCCACAAAATAAGGAGAATTTCTCTCTTTTTGCCCCAACATATAGGGAATTTCTGCATTTTTGCCCCCCAATTAGGGGAATTTCTGCAATTTTGCTCAAAAATACGAGGAATTTCTGCCTTTTTGCCCGAAAATAAGCAGAATGCATAACTTTTTGCCATAAAAAAGGGAAATTTCTTCATTTTTGCTTCAAAATAAGGGGAATTTCTGCTTTTTGCCTCTAAATAAGTGGAATTTCTGTCTTTTTCCCCGAAAACAAAGGGAATTTCTGTCTTTTTTGCCCCAAAATAAAAAAAAATTCTGACTTTTTTCCCTGAAATAAGTGAAATTTCTGCAATTTTGCCCCAAAATAAGTGAAATTTCTGCTTTTTTGCCCTCAAATAAGGGAATTTCAGCCTTTAACCTCAAAAAAAGGGGAATGTTTGCATTTTGCTACAAAATATGGGATATTTCTGCCTTTTTGTACCAAAGTAAGAAAAATTTCTGCAATTTTGTACCAAAATAAAAAAAATTTCTGCCTTTTTGCCCCCAAAAAAGAAAATTTCTGCTTTTTTTCTGAAATAAATGAAATTTCTGCAATTTTGCCCCCAAAATAAGTGAAAGTTCTGCAATTTTGCCTCAAAATAAGTGAAATTTCTGGAAGTTTGCCCCAAAATAAGTGGAATTTCTGAGTTTTGCCCCAAAATAAGGAGAATTTCGGTCTTTTTGCCCCAACATATAGGGAATTTCTGCCTTTTTGCCCCACAATTAGGGAAATTTCTGCAGTTTTGCTCCAAAATAAGGAGAATTTCTTTTTTGCCTCTAAATAAGTGGAATTTCTGTCTTTTTCCCCCAAAACAAAGGGAATTTCTGTCTTTTTTGCTCCAAAATAAGAAAAATTTCTGACTTATTACCCTGAAATAAGTGAAATTTCTGCAATTTTGCCCCAAAATAATGGAAATTTCTGTCTTTTTGCCCCCAAATACGGGTATTTCAGCATTTTTACCTCAAAATAAGGGGAATTTCTGCATTTTTGCCACAAAATATTAGGAATTTCTGCCTTTTTGCCCCAAAATAAAGAAAATTTCTGCATTTTTTCCATGAAATAAGTGAAATTTCTGCAATTTTGCCCCAAAATAAGTTAAATTTTTGCAATTTTGCCCCAAAATAAGGGAAATTTCTGGAATTTTGCCCCAAAATAAGTGGAATTTCTGAGTTTTGGCCCAAAATAAGGAGAATTTCTGTATTTTTGCCCCAACATATAGGGAATTTCTGCCTTTTTGCCCCACAATTAGGGGAATTTCTACAATTTTGCTCCAAAATACGAGTAATTTCTGCCTTTTTGCCCGAAAATAAGAAGAATGCATACCTTTTTGCCATAAAAAAGGGAAATTCCTTCATTTTTGCTTTAAAATAAGGGGAATTTCTGCTTTTTTGCCTATAAATGAGTGGAATTTCTGTCTTTTTTTCCCCCAAAACAAAGGGAATTTCTGTATTTTTTGAAACAAAATAAAGAAAATTTCTGATTTATTACACTGAAATAAGTGAAATTTCTGCAATTTTGCTCGAAATAAGAGAAATTTCTGCCTTTTTGCCCCCAAATAAGGGAAATTTCAGCCTTTTTACCTCAAATAAGGGGAATTTCTGCATTTTTGCCACAAAATATGGGAAATTTCTGCCTTTTTGCCCCAAAATAAAAAAAAATTTCTGCAATTTTGTACCAAAATAAAAGAAATTTCTGCCTTTTTGCCTCAAAATAAGGAAATTTCTGCTTTTTTTTCTTAAATAAGTGAAATTTCTGCAATATTGCCCCAAAATAAGTGGAATTTCTGAGTTTTGACCGAAAATAAGGAGAATTTCTGTCTTTTTGCCCCAACATATAGGGAATTTCTGCCTTTTTGCTCCACAATTAGGGGAATTTCTGCAATTTTTCTCCAAAATACAGGGAATTTCTGCCTTTTTGCCCAAAAATAATAAGAATGCATATCTTTTTTCCATAAAAAAAGGGAAATTTCTTCATTTATGCTCCAAAATAAGGGGAATTTCTGCTTTTTTGCCTCTAAATACGTGGAATTTCTGTCTTTTTCCCACAAAACAAAGGGAATTTCTGTCTTTTTTGCCCCAAAATAAAAAAAATTTCTGAATTTTTCCCTGAAATAAGTGAAATTTCTGCAATTTTGCGCCAAAATATGTGAAATTTCTGGAATTTTGCCCCAAAATAAGTGGAATTTCTGAGTTTTGCCCCAAAATAAAGAGAATTTCTGTGTTTTTGCCCTAACATATAGGGAATTTCTGCCTTTTTGCCCCACAATTAGGGGAATTTCTGCAATTTTGCTCTAAAATACGGGGAATTTCTGCTTTTTTGCCCAAAAATAAGAAGAATGCATACATTTTTGCCATAAAAAGGGAAATTTCTTCATTTTTGTTTTAAAATAAGGGGAATTTCTTCTTTTTTGCCTATAAATAAGTGAAATTTCTGACTTTTTCCCCCAAAACAAAGGGAATTTCTGTATTTTTTGCCCCAAAACAGAGAAAATTTCTGACTTATTACCCTGAAATAAGTGAAATTTCTGCAATTTTGCCACAAATAAGAGAAATTTCTGCCTTTTTGCCCCCAAATAAGGGGAATTTCAGCCTTTTTACCTCAAAATAAGGGGAATTTCTGCATTTTTGCCACAAAATTTGGGAAATTTCATCATTTTTGCCCCAAAATAAAAAAAATTCTGCAATTTTGTACCAAAATAAAAGAAGTTTCTGCCTTTTTGCTTCAAAATAAGGAAATTTCTGCTTTTTTTCTGAAATAAGTGAAATTTCTGCAATATTGCCCCAAAATAAGTGAAATTTCTGAGTTTTGCCCCAAAATAAGGAGAATTTCTTTCTTTTTGCCCCAACATATAGGGAATTTCTGCCTTTTTGCCCCACAATTCGGGGAATTTCTGCCTTTTTGCCCAAAAATAATAAGAATGCATACCTTTTTTCTATAAAAAAGGGAAATTTCTTCATTTTTGCTCCAAAATAAGGGGATTTTCTGCTTTTTTGCCTCTAAATAAGTGGAATTTCTGTCTTTTTCCCCCAAAACAAAGGGAATTTCTGTCTTTTTTGCCCCAAAATAAGGAAAATTTCTGACTTTTTTCCTCGAAATAAGTGAAATTTCTGCAATTTTGCCACAGAATAAGTGAAATTTCTGCAATAGTGCCCCAAAATAAGTGAAATATCTGAGCTTTGCCCCAAAATAAGAATAATTTCTGTCTTTTTGCCCTAACATATAGGGAATTTCTGCCTTTTTGCCCCACAATTCGGGAAATATCTGCCTTTTTCCCCCAAAATTAGAAAAATTTCTGTAATTTTGTACCAATACTAAAGAAATTTCTGCCTTTTTGCCCCAAAATAAAAAAATTTCTGTTTTTTTTTCTGAAATAAGTGAAATTTCTGAAATTTTGCCCAAAAATAAGTGAAATTTCTGAGTTTTGCCCCAAAATAAGTGAAATTTCTGCTTTTTTGCCCCCAAATAAAGAAATTTCAGCCTTTTTACCTTAAAAGTAGGGGAATTTCTGAATTTTTGCCACAAAATATTAGGATTTTCTGCCTTTTGCCCCAAAATAAGGAAAATTTCTGCCTTTTTTCCCTGAAATAAGTGAAGTTTCTGCAATTTTGCCCCAAAATAAGTGAAATTTTTGCAATTTTGCCCCAATATATGTGAAATTTCTGGAATTTTGCCCCAAAATAAGTGGAATTTCTGAGTTTTGCCACAAAATAAAAAGAATTTCTGTCTTTTTCCCCCACCATATAGGGAATTACTGCCTTTTTGCCCCACAATTAGGGGACTTTCTGCAGTTTTGCTCCAAAATAATGGGAATTTCTGCTGTTTTGCCCCTAAATAAGTGGAATTTCTTTCTTTTTCCCACAAAACAAAGGGAATTTCTGTCTTTTTTGCCCCAAAATAAGGAAAATTTCTGCTATTAACCCTGAAATAATTGAAATTTCTGCAATTTTGCCTCAAAATAAAGGAAATTTCTGCCTTTTTGCACCCAAATAAGGATAGTTTCAAACTTTTTACCTCAAAATAAGGGGAATTTATGCATTTTTGCCACAAAATAAGGGAAATTTCTGCCTTTTTTCCCCAAAATAAGAAAAATTTCTGCAATTTTGTACCAAAATAAAAGAAATTTCTGCTTTTTTGCCCCAAAATAAGAAAATTTCTGCTTTGTTTTTCTGAAATAAGTGAAATTTCTGCAATTTTGCCCCAAAATAAGTCAAATTTCTGCAATTTTCCACTAAATAAGGGAAATTTCTGGAATTTTGCCCCAAAATAAGTGGAATTTCTGAGTTTTGCCCAAAAATAAGGAGAATTTCTGTCTTTTTGCCCGAACATATAGGGAATTTCTCCCTTTTTGCCCAACAATTAGGGGGATTTCTGCAATTTTGCTCCAAAATACAAGAATTTCTGCCTTTTTGCCCAAAAATGAGAAGAATGCATAACTTTTTGCCATAAAAAACGGAAATTTCTTCATTTTTACTCTAAAATAAGGAGAATTTCTGCTTTTTTGCCTCTAAAAGTGGAATTTCTGTCTTTTTTTCCCAAAACAAAGGGAATTTCTGTCTTTTTTGCCCCAAAATAAGGAATATTTCTTACTTATTACCCTGAAATAAGTGAAATTTCTGCAATTTTGCCCCAAAATAAGGAAAATTTCTGCCTTTTTGCCCCCAAATACGGGGAATTTCAGCCTTTTTACCTCAAAATAAGGGGAATTTCTGCCTTTTTGCCCCAAAATAAGGAAAATTTCTGCCTTTTTTCCTTGAAATAAGTAAAATTTCTGCAATTTTGCCCCAAAATAAGTGAAATTTCTGCAATTTTGCCCCAAAATAAAATAAATTTCTGGAATTTTGCCCCAAAATAAGTGGAATTTCTGAGTTTTGCCCCAAAATAAGTAGAAATTCTGTCTTTTTGCCCTAACATATAGGGAATTTCTGCGTTTTTGCCCAAAATTAGGTGAAGTTCTGCAATTTTGCTCCAAAATACGGGGAATTTCTGCCTTTTTGCTCGAAAATAAGAAGAATGCATACTTTTTTTTTATAAAAAAGGGAAATTTCTTCATTTTTGCTCCAAAATAAGGGGAATTTCTGCTTTTTTGCCTCTAAATAAGTGGAATTTCTGTCTTTTTCCCCAAAAACAAAGGGAATTCCTGTCTTTTATGCCCCAAAATAATGAAAATTTTTGACTTATTACCCTGAAATAAGTGAAATTTGTGCAATTTTGCCGCAATATATGGGAAATTTCTGCCTTTTTGCCCCGAAATAAGGGCAATTTCAGCCTTTTACCTCAAAATAAGGGTAATTTCAGCATTTTTGCTACAAAATATTAGGAATTCCTGCCTTTTTGTTCCAAAATAAGGAAAATTTTTGCTTTTTTTTCCTGAAATAAGTGAAATTTCTGCAATTTTGCCCAAAAAATAAGTGAAATTTCTGCAATTTTGCCCGAAAATAAGTAAAATTTCTGGAATTTTGCCCCAAAATAAGTGTAATTTCTGAGTTTTGCCCCAAAATAAGGAGAATTTCTGTCTTTTTGCCCCAACATATAGGGAATTTCTGCTTTTTTGCCCTACAATTAGGGGAATTTCTGCAGTTTTGCTCCAAAATAAGGGGAATTTCTGCTTTTTTGCCTCTAAATTAGTGGAATTTCTATCTTTTTCTCCGAAAACAAAGGGAATTTCTGCCTTTTTTGCCCCAAAATAAGGAAAATTTCTGACTTATTACACTGAAATAAGTGAAATTTCTGCAATTTTCCCCCAAAATAAGGGAAATTTCTGCCTTTTGCCCCAAAATAAGGAAAATTTCTGCCTTTTTCACCCAAAATAAGAAATATTTCTGCAATTTTGTACCAAAATAAAAGAAATTTCTGCATTTTTCCCCAAAATAAGAAAATTTTTTTTCTGAAATAAGTGAAATTTCTGCAATTTTGCCCCAAAATATGTGAAATTTCTGAGTTTTGCCCCAAAATAAGGAGAATTTCTGTCTTTTTGCCCCAACATATAAGGACTTTCTGCCTTTTTGCCCCACAATTAGGAGAATTTCTGCAATTTTGCTCCAAAATACAGGAAATTTCTGCCTTTTTGCCCGAAAATAAGAAGAACGCATACCTTTTTGCCACAAAAAAAGGAAATTTCTTCATTTTTGCTCTAAAATAAGAGTAACTTCTGCTTTTTTGCCTCTAAATAAGTGGAAATTAAGTCTTTTTCCCCCAAAACAAAGGGAATTTCTGTCTTTTTTGCCCCAAAATAAGGAAAATTTCTGACTTATTACCCTGAAATAAGTGAAATTTCTGCAATTTTGCCCCAAAATAAGGGAAATTTCTGCCTTTTTGCAACCAAATAAGTAGAATTTCAGCCTTTTTACCTCAAAATAAGGGGAATTTATGAATTTTTGCAACAAAATAAGGGATATTTCTGCCTTTTTTCAACAAAATAAAAAAAATTTCTGCAATTTTGTACTAAAATAAAAGAAATTTCTGTTTTTTACACCAAAATAAGAAAATTTTCTGCTTTTTTTTCTGAAATAAGTGAAATTTCTGCAATTTTGCCCCAAAATAAGTCAAATTTCTGCAATTTTGCACCTAAATAAGGGAAATTTCTGGAATTTTGCCCCAAAATAATTGGAATTTCTGAGTTTTGCCCAAAAATAAGGAGAATTTCTGTCTTTTTACCCCAACATATAGGGAATTTTTGCCTTTTTCCAAACAATTAGGGGAATTTCTGCAATTTTGCTCCAAAATACGGGGAATTTCTGCCTTTTTGCCCAAAAATGAGAAGAATGCATAACTTATTGCCATGAAAAAGGGAAATTTCTTCATATTTACTCCAAAATAAGGAGAATTTCTGCTCTTTTTCCTCTAAAAGTGGAATTTCTGTTTTTTTTCCCCAAAACAAAGCAAATTTCTGTCTTTTTTGCACAAAAATAAGGAAAATTTCTTACTTATTACCCTGAAATATGTGAAATTTCTGCAATTTTTCCCCAAAATAAGGAAAATTTCTGCCTTTTTGCACCCAAATACGGGGAATTTCAGCTTTTAACCACAAAATAAGGGGAATTTCTGCATTTTTGCCACAAAATATTAGGAATTTCTGCCTTTTTGCCTCAAAATAAGGAAAATTTATGCCTTTTTTCCCTGAAATAAGTGAAATTTCTGCAATTTTGCACCAAAATAAGTGAAATTTCTGCAATTTTGCCCCAAAATAAGGGAAATTTCTGGAATTTTGCCCCAAAAAAGTGGAATTTCTGAGTTTTGCCCCAAAATAATGAGAATTTGTGTCTTTTTGCCCTAACATATAGGGAATTTCTGCCTTTTTGCCCAAAATTAGGGGAAGTTCTGCAATTTTGCTCCAAAATACGGGGAATTTCTGCCTTTTCGCGCGAAAATAAGCAGAATGCATATTTTTTTCTATAAAAAAGGGAAATTTCTTCATTTTTGCTCCAAAATAAGGGGAATTTCTGCTTTTTTGCCTCTAAATAAGTGGAATTTCTGTCTTTTTCCCCCAAAACAAAAGGAATTCCTTTCTTTTATGCCCCAAAATAATGAAAATTTCTGACTTATTACCCTGAAATAAGTGAAATTTGTGCAATTTTTGCCGCAAAATAAGGGAAATTTCTGCCTTTTTGCCCATAAATAAGGGCAATTTCAGCCTTTTTACCTCAAAATAAGGGGAATTTCGGCATTTTTGCCACAAAATATTAAGAATTTCTGCCTTTTTGTCCCAAAATAAAAAAAAATTTTGCTTTTTTTCCCTGAAATAAGTGAAATTTCTGCAATTTTGCCCCAAAATAAGTGAAATTTTTGCAATTTTGCCCCAAAATAAGTGAAATTTCTGGAATTTTGACCCAAAATAAGTGGAATTTCTGAGTTTTGCCCCAAAATAAGGAAAATCTCTGTTTATTTGCCCCAACATATAGGAAATTTCTGCTTTTTTGCCCCACAATTAGGAGAATTTCTGCAGTTTTGCTCCAAAATAAGGGGAATTTCAGCTTTTTTGCCTGTAAATATGTGGAATTTCTATCTTTTTCCCGAAAAAAAAGGGAATTTCTGTCTTTCTTGCCCCAAAATAAGAAAAATTTCTGACTTATTACCCTGAAATAAGTGAAATTTCTGCCATTTTGCCCCAAAATAAGGGAAATTTCTGCATTTTTGCTCTAAAATAAGGGAAATTTCTGCCTTTTTCCCCCAAAATAAGAAAAATTTCTGCAATTTTGTACCAAAATAAAAGAAATTTCTGCCTTTTTGCCACAAAATAAGAAAAATTTTTTTTCTGAAATAAGTGAAATTTCTTCAATTTTGCCCCAAAATAAGTGAAATTTCTGAGTTTTGCCCCAAAATAAGGAGAATTTCTGACTTTTTGACCCAACATATAAGGAATTTCTGACTTTTTTCCCCACAATTAGGGGAAATTCTGCAATTTTGCTCCAAAATACGGAATATTTCTGCCTTTTTGCCCGAAAATAAGAAGAATGCATACCCTTTTGCCACAAAAAAAAAGAAATTTCTTCATTTTTGCTCCAAAATAAAGAGAATTTCTGCTTTTTTTCCTCTAAGTAAGTGGAAATTCAGTCTTTTTCCCTCAAAACAAAGGGAATTTCTGTCTTTTTTGCTCCAAAATAATGAAAATTTCTTACTTATTACCCTGAAATAAGTGAAATTTCTGCAATTTTGCCCCAAAATAAGGGAAATTTCTGCCTTTTTCCCCCCAATAAGGGGAATTTCAGCATTTATACCTCTAAATAAGGGGTATTTCTGCATTTTTGCAACACAATATGGGAAATTTCTGCCTTTTTGCCCCAAAATACAAAAAATTTCTGCAATTTTATACCAAAATAAAAGAAATTTCTGCCTTTTTTCCCCAAAATAAGAAAATTTCTGCTTTTTTTCTGAAATAAGTGAAATTTCTGCAATTTTGCCCCAAAGTAAGTGAATTTTCTGCAATTTTGCCCCAAATTAAGGAAAATTTCTGAAATTTCGCCCTAAAATAAGTGGAATTTCTGAGTTTTGCGCTAAAATAAGGAGAATTTCTGTCTTATTGCCCCAACATATAGGGAATTTCTGCCTTTTTGCCCCACAATTAGGGGAATTACTGCAATTTTGCTACAAAATTCGGGGAATTTTTGCCTTTTTGCCAAAAATAAGAAGAATGCATAAGTTTTTGATACAAAAAAAGGAAATTTCTTCATTTTTGCACCAAAATAAGGGCAACTTCTGCATTTTTGCCTCTGAATAAGTGGAAATTAAGTATTTTTCCCCCAAAACAAAGGGAATTTCTGTCTTTTTTGCCCCAAAATAAGGAAAATTTCTGACTTATTACCCTGAAATAAGTGACATTTCTGCAATTTTGCCCCAAAATAAGGAAAATTTCTGCGTTTTTGCCCCCACATAAGGGGAATTTCAGCTTTTTTACCTCAAAATAAGGGGAATTTCTGCATTTTTGCCCCAAAATATGGGCAATTTCTGCCTTTTGCCCCAAAATACAAAAAATTTCTGCAATTTTATACCAAAATAAAAGAAATATCTGCCTTTTTGCCCCAAAATAAGAAAATTTCTGCATTTTTTCTGAAATAAGTGAAATTTCTGCAATTTTGCCTCAAAGTAAGTCAAATTTCTGCAATTTTTCCACAAAATTAGGGAAATTTCTGGAATTTTGCCCCAAAATAAGTGGAATTCATGAGTTTTGCCCTAAAATAAGGAGAATTTCTGTTTTTTTGCCTCAACATATAGGGAATTTCTGCCTTTTTGCCTCACAATTACGGGAATTTCTGCAATTTTGCTCCAAAATACAGGGAATTTCTGCCTTTTTTCCCGAAAAATAAGAAGAATGCATACCTTTTTGCCACAAAAAAGGAAATTTTTTCATTTTTACTCCTAAATAAGGGGAATTTCTGGTTTTTTGCCTATAAATAAGTGGAAATTCAGACTTTTTCCCCTAAAACAAAGGAAATTTCTGTCTTATTTGCCCCAAAATAAGGAAAATTTCTGACTTAGTACCCTGAAATAAGTGAAATTTCTGCAATTTTGCCCCAAAATAAGGGAAATTTCTGCCTTTTGCGTCCAAATAAGGGAAATTTCAGCTTTTTTACATAGAATAAGGGGAATTTCTGCATTTTTGCCCCAAAATATGGGAAATTTCTGTCTTTTTGCCCCAAAATACGAAAAATTTCTGCAATTTTGTACCAAAATAAAAGAAATTTCTGCCTTTTTGCCCCAAAATAAGAAAATTTCTGCTTTTTTTCTGAAATAAGAAAAATGTCTGCAATTTTGCCCCAAAATAAGTCAAATTTCTCCAATTTTGCCCCCAAAATAAGGGAAATTTCTGATATTTTGCCTCAAAATAAGTGGAATTTCTGAGTTTCTCCCCAAAATAAGGAGAATTTCTGTCTTTTTGCCCCAACATATAGGGAATTTCTGCCTCTTTGCCCCACAATTAGGGGAATTTCTGCAATATTGCTCAAAAATCCGGGAAATTTCTGCCTTTTTGCCCGAAAATAAGAAGAATGCATAGCTTTTTGCCATAAAAAAGGGAAATTTCTTCATTTTTGCCCCAAATTAGGGGTATTTCTGCTCTTTTGCCTCTAAATAAGTGGAATTTCTGTCTTTTTCCCCGAAAACAAAGGGAATTTCTGTCTCTTTTGCCCCAAATTAAGGAAAATTTCTGACTTATTACCCTGAAATAAGTGAAATTTCTGCAATTTTGCCGCAAAATAAGGGAAATTTCTGCCTTTTTGCAACCAAATAAGGGGAATTTCAGCCTTTTTACCTCAAAATAAGGGAAATTTCTGCATTTTTGCCACAAAATATTAGGAATTTCTTCCTTTTTTCCCCAAAATAAGGAAAATTTCTGCCTTTTTTTCACTGAAAAAAGTGAAATTTCTGCAATTTTGCCACAAAATAAGTAAAATTTGTGCAATTTTTCCCCAAAATAAGAGAAATTTCTGGAATTTTGCCCCAAAATAAGTAGAATTTCTGAGTTCTGCCCCAAAATAAGTAGAATTTCTGTCTTTTTGCCCTAACATATAGGGAATTTTTGCATTTTCTCCAAAATTAAAGGAATTTCTGCAATTTTGCTGCAAAATACAGGGAATTTCTGCCTTTTTGCCCGAAAATAAGAAGAATGCATATATTTTTGCCATAGAAAAAGGAAATTTCTTCATTTTTGCTCAAAAATAAGGGGAATTTCTGCTTTTTTGCCTCTAAATACGTGGAATTTCTGTCTTTTTCCCCCAAAACAAAGAGAATTTCTGTCTTTTTTGCCCCAAAATAAGAAAAATTTGTGACTTATTACCCTGAAATAAGTGTAATTTGTGCAATTTTGCCACCAAATAAGGAAAATTTCTGCATTTTTGCCCCCAAATAAGTGGAATTTCAGCATTTTTACCTCAACATAAGGGGAATTTTGGCATTTTTGCCACAAAATATTAGGAATTTCTGCCTTTTTGCCCAAAAATAAAAAAATTTCACTTTTTTTCCCTGAAATAAGTGAAATTTCTGCAATTTTGCCGCAAAATAAGTGAAATTTCTGCAATTTTGCCCTAAAATAAGTGAAATTTCTGGAATTTTGCCCAAAATTAAGTGAAATTTCTGAATTTTGCCCCAAAATAAGGAGAATTTCTGTCTTTTTGCCCCAAGATATAGAGAATTTCTGCCTTTCTGCCCCACAATTAAGGGAATTTCTGCAGTTTTGCTCCAAAAAAAGGCGAATTTCTGCTTTTTTGCCTCTAAATAAGTGGAATTTCTGTCTTTTCCCCACAAAACAAAGGGAATTTCTGTTTTTTTTTGCCCCAAAATAAGGAAAATTTCTGACTTATTACCCTGAAATAAGTGAAATTTCTGCAATGTTGCCCCAAAATAAGTCAAATTTCTGCAATTTTGCCCCAAAATAAAAGAAATTTCTGGAATTTTGCTCTAAAATAAGTGAAATTTCTGAGTTTTGCCCCAAAATAATGAGAATTTCTGTCTTTTTGCCCCAACATATAGGGAATTTCTGCCTTTTTGCCCCACATTTGAAGGAATTTCTGCAATTTTGCTCCAAAATACGAGGAATTTCTGCCTTTTTGCCCGAAAATAAGAAGAATGCATACCTTTTTGCGATAAAAAAGTGAAATTAATTCATTTTTGCTCCAAAAAAAGAGGAAATTCTGATTTTTGCCTCAAAATAAGTAGAATTTCTGTCTTTTTCCTTCAAAACAAAGGAAATTTCTGTCATTTTTGCCCCAAAATAAAAAAAAATTTCTGACTTATTACCCTGAAATTAGTGAAATTGCTGCAATTTTGCCCCAAAATAAGGGAAATTTCTGCCTATTTGCCCCCAAATAATGGGAATTTCAGCCTTTTTACCTCAAAATAAGGGGAATTTCTGCCTTTTTGCCCCAAAATAAGAAAATTTCTCCTTTTTTTTGAAATAAGTGAAATTTCTGCAATTTTGCCCCAAAATAAGTGAAATTTCTGTAATTTTGCCCCAAAATAATAGAAATTTCTGGAATTTTGCTCCAAAATAAGTAGAATTTCTGAGTTTTGCCCCAAAATAAGGAGAATTTCTGTCTTTTTGCCCCAACATATAGGGAATTTCTGCCTTTTTGCCCCACAATTAGGGGAATTTCTGCAATTTGCTCCAAAATACGAAGAATTTCTGCCTTTTTGTCCAAAAATAAAAAGAATGCATAACTTTTTGCCATAAAAAAGGGAAATTTCTTCATTTTTGCTCCAAAATAAGGGGAATTTCTGCTTTTTTGCCTCTAAATAAGTGGAATTTCTGTCTTTTTCCCCCAAAACAAAGGGAATTTCTGTCTTTTTTGCCCCAAAATAAGGAAAATTTCTGACTTATTACTCTGAAGTAAGTGAAATTTCTGCACTTTTGCCCCAAAATTAGAAAAATTTCTGCTTTTGCCACCAAAAAAGGGGAATTTCAGCATTTTTACCTCAAAATAAGGGTAATTTCTGCGTTTTTGCCACAAAATATTAGGAATTTCTGCCTTTTAGCCCAAAAATAAAGAAAATTTCTGCCTTTTTTCCCAGAAATAGGTAAAATTTCTGCAATTTTGCCCCAAAATAAGTGAAGTTTCTGCCATTTTGCCCCAAAATTATAAAAGTTTCTGGAATTTTGCCCCAATATAAGTGGAATTTCTGAGTTTTGCACCAAAATAAGGAGAATTTCTGTCTTTTTTCCCCAACATATAGGGAATTTCTGCCTTTTTGCCCCAAAATTAGGGGAATTTCTGCAATTTTGTTCCAAAATACGGGGAGTTTCTGCCTTTTTGCCCCAAAATAAGAAGAATGCATACCTTTTGCCATAAAAAAAGGAAATTTCTTCATTTTTGCTCCAAAATAAGGTGAATTTCTGCTTTTTAGCCTCTAAATAAGTGGAATTTCTGTATTTTTCCCCCGAAACAAAGGGAATTTCTGTTTTTTTTTGCCCCAAAATAAGGAAAATTTCTGACTTATTACCCTGAAATAAGTGAAATTTCTGCAATTTTGCCCCAAAATAAGGGAAATTTCTGCCTTTTTGCCTCCAAATAAGGGGAATTTCAGCCTTTGTACCTCAAAATAAGGGGAATTTCTGCATTTTTGCCACAAAATATTAGGAATTCCTGCCTTTTTGCCCCAAATTAAGGAAAATTTCTGCCTTTTTTCTTTGTAGCAAGTGAAATTTCTGCAATTTTGCCCCAAAATAAGTGAAATTTCTGCCTTTTTGTTCCAAAATAAGGAGAATTTCAGCCTTTTTACCTCAAAATAAGTAGAATTTCTGCATTTTTGCCTCAAAATATGGGAAATTTCTGACTTATTACCCTGAAATAAGTGAAATTCCTGCAATTTTGCCCCAAAATAATGGAAATTTCTGGAATTTTGCCCCAAAATAATGGAAATTTCTAAAATTTTGCCCCAAAATAAGTGGAATTTCTGAGTTTTGCCTCAAAATAAGGAGAATTTCTGTCTTTTTGCCCCACAATTAGGGGAATTTCTGCAATTTTGCTCCAAAATACGAGGAATTTCTGCCTTTTTCCCCGAAAATAAGAAGAATGCATACCTTTTTGCCATAAAAAAGGGAAATTTCTTCATATTTGCGCCAAAAGAAGGGGAATTTCTGCATTTTTGCCTCTAAATAAGTGGAATTTTTGACTTTTTCCCCGAATACAAAGGGAATTTCTGTATTTTTTGCTCCAAAAGAAGGAAATTTCTGAATTATTACCCTGAAATAAGAGAAATTTCTGCAATTTTTCCTTAAATAAGGGAAATTTCTGCCTTCTAGCACCCAAATAAGGGGAATTTCAGCCTTTTTACCTCAAAATAATGGAAATTTCTGCATTTTTGCCACAAAATTAGAAAATTTTTTTCAATTTTGTACCAAAATAAAAGAAATTTCTGTCTTTTTGCCCCAAAATAAGAAAATTTCTGCTTTTCTTTCTGAAATAAGTGAAATTTCTACAATTTTGCCCCAAAATAAGTGAAATTTCTGAGTTTTGCCCCAAAATAAAGAGAATTTCTGTCTTTTTGCCCCAACATATAGGGAATTTCTGCCTTTTAGCCCCACAATTAGGGGAATATCTGCAATTTTGCTCCAAAATACGGAAAATTTCTGCCTTTTTGTCCGAAAATAAGAAGAATGCATACCTTTTTGCCATAAAAAAGAGAAATTTCTTCATTTTTGCTCCAAAATAAGGGGAATTTCTGCTTTTTGCCTCTAAATAAATGGAATTTCTGTCTTTTTCTCTCAAAAAAAGGGAATTTCTCTCTTTTTTGACCCAAAATAAGGAAATTTTCAGACTTATTACCCTGAAATAAGTGAAATTTCTGCAATTTTGCCCCAAAATAAGGGAAATTTCTGCCTTTTTGCCCCCAAATAAGGGGAATTTCAGCCTTTTTACCTCAAAATAAAGGGAATTTCTGCATTTTTGCCCCAAAATATGGGAAATTTCTGCATTTTTGCCCCAAAATAAGAAAATTTCTGTCTTTTGTCCCTGAAATAAGTGAAATTTCTACAATTTTGCCCCAAAATAAGGGAAATTTCTGCCTTTTTGCACCCAAATAAGGGGAATTTCAGCCTTTTTACCTCAAAATAAGGGGAATTTCTGAATTTTTGCCACAAAATATTAAGAATTTCTGCAATTTTGCCCCAAAATAAGTGAAATTTTTGCAATTTTGCCACAAAGTAAGAAAATTTCTGCTTTTTTCCCTGAAATAAGTGAAATTTCTGAAATTTTGCCCCAAAATAGGTGAAATGTCTGCAATTTTGCCCCAAAAAAAGGGAAATTTCTGCTTTTTGCCCCTAAATAAGAGGAATTTCAGCCTTTTTACCTCAAAATAAGGGGAATTTTTGCATTTTTGCCCCAAAATATGGGAAATTTCTGCTTTTTTGCCCAAAATAAAAAAAAATTTTGCAATTTTGTACCAAAATAAAAGAAATTTCTGCCTTTTTGCCCCAAAATAAAAAAATTTCTGCTTTTTTTCTTTTAAATAAGTTAAATTTCTACAATTTTGCCACAAAATAAGGGAAATTTCTGGAATTTTTACCCTGATGTAAGTGAAATTTCTGCAATTTTGCCCCAAAATAAAAGAAATTTCTGCCTTTTTTCCCCCAAATAAGGGGAATTTCAGCCTTTTTACCTCAAAATAAGGGTAATTTCTGCATTTTTGCCACAAAATATTAGGAATTTCTGCCCTTTTGCCACAAAATAAGGAAAATTTCTGTCTTTTTTCTCTGAAATAAGTCAAATTTCTGCAATTTTGCCCCAAAATAAGTGAAATTGCTGCAATTTTGCCCCAAAATAAGGGAAACTTCTTGAATTTTGCCCAAAAATAAGTGGAATTTCTGAGTTTTGTCTCAAAATAAGTAGAATTTCTGTCTTTTTGCCCCAACATATAGGGAATTTTTGCCTTTTTGCCCCACAATTAGGGGAATTTCTGCAATTTTGCTCAAAAATACGAGGAATTTCTGCCTTTTTGCCCGAAAATAAAAAGAATGCATACCTTTTGGCCATAAAAAAAAGAAATTTCTACATTTTTGCTCCAAAATAAAAGGAATTTTTGCTTTTTTGCCTCTAAATAAGTGGAATTTCTGTCTTTTTCCCCAAAAACAAAGGGAATTTCTGTCTTTTTGCCCCTAAATAAGGAAAATTTCTGAATTATTACCCTGAAATCAGTGAAATTACTGCAATTTTGCCCCAAAATAATGGAAATTTCTGCCTTTTTGCCCCCAAATAATGGGAATTTCAGCCTTTTTACCTAAAAATAAGGGGGGTTTCTGCATTTTTGCCACAAAATATGGGAAATTTCTGACTTTTTGCCTAAAATAACAAAAATTTCTGCAATTTTGTACAAAAATATAGGTAATTTCTGCTTTTTTGCCCCAAAATAAAAAAAATTTCTGCTTTTTTTTGCCTGAAATATGTGAAATTTCTGCAATTTTGCCCCAAAATAATTGGAATTTCTGAGTTTTGCCCCAAAATAAGGAGAATTTATGTCTTTTTGCCCCAACATATAGGGAATTTCTGCCTTTTTGCCCCACAATTAGGTTAATTTCTGCAATTTTGCTCCAAAATATGGGGAATTTCTGCCTTTTTGCCCGAAAATAAGAAGAAAGCACACCTTTTTGCCATAAAAAAGGGAAATTACTGCAATTTTGCTCCAAAATAAAGGGAATTTCTGCTTTTTTGCCTCTAAATAAGTAGAATTTCTGTCTTTTTACCCCAAAACAAAGAGAATTTCTGTCTTTTTGCCCCAATATAAAGATAATTTCTTACTTATTACCCTGAAATCAGTGAAATTTCTGCAATTTTGCCCCAAAATAAAGGAAATTTCTGCCTTTTTGCCCCCAAATAAGGGGAATTTTAGCCTTTTACCTCAATATAAGGGGAATTTCTGCATTTTTGCCACAAAATATTAGGAATTTCTGCCTTTTTGCCCCAAAATAAGGAAAATTTCTGCCTTTTTTCCATGAAATAAGTGAAATTTCTGCAATGTTGCCCCAAAACAAGTGAAATTTCTGCAATTTTGCCCCAAAATAAGTGGAATTTCTGAGTTTTGTCCCAAAATAAGGAGAATTTCTGTCTTTTAGCCCAACATATAGGGAATTTCTGCCTTTTTGCCCCACAAGTAGGTTAATTTCTGCAATTTTGCTCCAAAATACGGGGAATTTCTGCCCGTTTGCCCGAAAATAAGAATTCATACCTTTTTGCCATAAAAAGGGGAAATTCCTGTAATTTTGCTCCAAAATAAGAGGAATTTCTGCTTTTTTGCCTCTAAATATGTGGAATTTCTGTCTTTTCCCCCCAATACAAAGGGAATTTCTGTTTTATTTGCACCAAAATAAGGAAATTTTCTGACTTATTACCCTGAAATAAGTGAAATTTCTGAAATTTTGTCCCAAAATAAGGGAAATTTCTGCCTTTTTGCCCCCAAATAAGAGGAATTTCACCCTTTTACCTCAAAATAAAGGGAATTTCTGCATTTATGCCACAAAATATTAGGAATTTCTGCATTTTGCCCCAAAATAAGAAAAATTTCTGGAATTTTGCCCCAAAATAATTTGAATTTCTGAGTTTTGACCCAAAATAAAAAGAATTTCTGATTTTTTGCCCCAACATATAGGGAATTTCTGCCTTTTTGCCTTACAATTAGGGGAATTTCTGCAATTTTGCCCCAAAATAAGAGAAATTTCTGTAATTTTGCCCCAAAATAAGAAAAATATCTGCAATTTTGTACCAAAATAAAAGAAATTTCTGCATTTTTGCCCCAAAATAAGAAAATTTCTGCTTTTTTTCCCTTAAATAAGTGAAATTTCTGCAATTTTGCCCCAAAATAAGTGATTTTCTGCAATTTTGCCCCAAAATAAGCGAAATTTCTGGAATTTTGCCGCAAAATAAGTGGAATTTCTGAGTTTTGCCCCAAAATAAGGAGAATTTCTGTCTTTATGCCCCAACATATAGGGAATTTCTCCCTTTTTGCCCCACAATTAGAGGAATTTCTGCAAATTTGCTCTAAAATACGGGAAATTTCTGCCTTTTTGCCCCAAAATAAGAAGAATGCATACTTTTTTGCCATAAAAAAGGGAAATTAGTTCATTTTTGCTCCAAAATAAGGAAAATTTCTGCTTTTTTTGCTTCTAAATAAGTGGAATTTCTGTCTTTTTCCCCCAAAACAAAGGGAATTTCTGTCTTTTTTGCCCCAAAATAAAAAAAATTTCTGACTTATTACCCTGACATAAGTGAAATTTCTGCAATTTTGCCCCAAAATAAGGGAAATTTCTCCATTTTTGCCCCCAAATAAGGGGAATTTCAGCCTTTTTACCTCAAAATAAGGGGAATTTCTGCATTTTTGCCCCAAAATAAGGGAAATTTCTCCATTTTTGCCCCCAAATAAGGGGAATTTCAGCCTTTTTACCTCAAAATAAGGGGAATTTCTGCATTTTTGCCCCAAAATATGGGAAATTTCTGCCTTTTTGCCCCCAAATAAGAAGAATTTCAGCCTTTTTACCTCAAAATAAGGGGAATTTCTGAATTTTTGCCACAAAATATTAGGAATTTTTGCCTTTTTGCCCCAAAATAAGAAAAATTTCTCTCTTTTTTCCCCTGAAATATGTGAAATTTCTGCAATTTTGCCCCAAAATAAGTGAAATTTTTGAAATTTTGCCACAAAATAAGAAAATTTCTGCTTTTTTCCCTGAAATAAGTGAAATTTCTGCAATTTTGCCCCAAAATATGTGAAATTTCTGCAATTTTGCCCCAAAATAAGGGAAATTTCTGCTTTTTGCCCCCAAATAAGGGGAATTTCAGCCTTTTTACCTCAAAATATGGGGAATTTTTGCATTTTTGCCCCAAAATATGGGAAATTTCTGCCTTTTTGCCCAAAATAAAAAAAAAATTGCAATTTTGTACCAAAATAAAAGAAATTTCTGCCTTTTTGCCCCAAAATAAAAAAATTTCTGCATTTTTCCCTTAAATAAGTAAAATTTCTACAATTTTGCCCCAAAATAAGGGAAATTTTTGAATTTTTACCCTGAAATAAATGAAAATCTGCAATTTTGCCCCAAAATAAGGGAAATTTCTGCCTTTTTCCCTCCAAATAAGGGGAATTTCAGCCTTTTTACCTCAAAATAAGAGTAATTTCTGCATTTTTGCCACAAAATATTAGGAATTTCTGCCCTTTTGCCCCAAAATAAGGAAAATTTCTGTCTTTTTTCTCTGAAATAAGTCAAATTTCTGCAATTTTGCCCCAAAATAAGTGAAATTGCTGCAATTTTGCCCCAAAATAAGGGAAACTTCTTGAATTTTGCCCAAAAATAAGTGGAATTTCTGAGTTTTGCCCCAAAATAAGGAGAATTTCTGTCTTTTTGCCCCAACATATAGGGAATTTCTGCATTTTTGCCCCACAATTAGGGGAATTTCTGCAATTTTGCTCCAAAATACGGGGAATTTCTGCGTTTTTGTCTGAAAATAGGAAGAATGCATACCTTTTTGCCATAAAAAGGGAAATTTCTTCATTTTTGCTCCAAAATAAGGGAAATTTCTGCTTTTTTGCCTCTAAATAAGTGGAATTTCTGTCTTTTTCCCCCAAAACAAAGGGAATTTCTGTCTTTTTGCCCCAAAAGAAGGAAGATTTCCGACTTATTACCCTGAAATCAGTGAAATTACTGCAATTTTGCCCCAAAATAAGAGAAATTTCTGCCTTTTTGCCCCAAATAATGGGAATTTCAGCTTTTTTACCTAAAAATTAGGGGAGGTTCTGCATTTTTGCCACAAAATATGTGAAATTTCTGACTTTTTGCCTAAAATAAGAAAAATTTCTGCAATTTAGTACCAAAATATAGGTAATTTCTGCTTTTTGGCCCCAAAATAAAAAAAATTTCTGCTTTTTTTTTGCCTGAAATATGGGAAATTTCTGCAATTTTGCCCCAAAATAAGTGAAATTTCTGCAATTTTGCCCCAAAATAAGGGAAATTTCTGGATTTTCCCCAAAATAATTGGAATTTCTGAGTTTTGCCCCAAAATAAGGAGAATTTATGTCTTTTTGCCCCAACATATAGGGAATTTCTGCCTTTTTGCCCCACAATTAGGTTAATTTCTGCAATTTTGCTCCAAAATATGGGGAATTTCTGCCTTTTTGCCCGAAAATAAGAAGAAAGCACACCTTTTTGCCATAAAAAAGGGAAATTACTGCAATTTTGCTCCAAAATAAAGGGAATTTCTGCTTTTTTGCCTCTAAATAAGTAGAATTTCTGTCTTTTTACCCCAAAACAAAGAGAATTTCTTTCTTTTTGCCCCAATATAAAGATAATTTCTTACTTATTACCCTGAAATCAGTGAAATTTCTGCAATTTTGCCCCAAAATAAAGGAAATTTCTGCCTTTTTGCCCCCAAATAAGGGGAATTTTAGCCTTTTACCTCAATATAAGGGGAATTTCTGCATTTTTGCCACAAAATATTAGGAATTTCTGCCTTTTTGCCCCAAAATAAGGAAAATTTCTGCCTTTTTTCCATGAAATAAGTGAAATTTCTGCAATGTTGCCCCAAAACAAGTGAAATTTCTGCAATTTTGCCCCAAAATAAGTGGAATTTCTGAGTTTTGTCCCAAAATAAGGAGAATTTCTGTCTTTTAGCCCAACATATAGGGAATTTCTGCCTTTTTGCCCCACAAGTAGGTTAATTTCTGCAATTTTGCTCCAAAATACGGGGAATTTCTGCCCGTTTGCCCGAAAATAAGAATTCATACCTTTTTGCCATAAAAAGGGGAAATTCCTGTAATTTTGCTCCAAAATAAGAGGAATTTCTGCTTTTTTGCCTCTAAATATGTGGAATTTCTGTCTTTTTCCCCCAATACAAAGGGAATTTCTGTTTTATTTGCACCAAAATAAGGAAATTTTCTGACTTATTACCCTGAAATAAGTGAAATTTCTGAAATTTTTTCCCAAAATAAGGGAAATTTCTGCCTTTTTGCCCCCAAATAAGAGGAATTTCACCCTTTTACCTCAAAATAAAG
Source organism: Micromys minutus (assembly GCF_963924665.1). Lineage (NCBI taxonomy): Eukaryota > Metazoa > Chordata > Mammalia > Rodentia > Muridae > Micromys > Micromys minutus. Next base: position 3,289,820 of record NW_027667727.1, read on the forward strand.
GGAATTTCTGCATTTATGCCACAAAATATTAGGAATTTCTGCATTTTGCCCCATAATAAGAAAAATTTCTGGAATTTTGCCCCAAAATAATTTGAATTTCTGAGTTTTGACCCAAAATAAAAAGAATTTCTGATTTTTTGCCCCAACATATAGGGAATTTCTGCCTTTTTGCCTTACAATTAGGGGAATTTCTGCAATTTTGCCTCAAAAGAAGAGAAATTTCTGCCTTTTTTCCCTGAAATAAGTGGAATTTCTGCAATTTTGCCCCAAAATAAGAGAAATTTCTGTAATTTTGCCCCAAAATAAGAAAAATATCTGCAATTTTGTACCAAAATAAAAGAAATTTCTGCATTTTTGCCCCAAAATAAGAAAATTTCTGCTTTTTTTCCCTTAAATAAGTGAAATTTCTGCAATTTTGCCCCAAAATAAGTGATTTTCTGCAATTTTGCCCCAAAATAAGCGAAATTTCTGGAATTTTGCCGCAAAATAAGTGGAATTTCTGAGTTTTGCCCCAAAATAAGGAGAATTTCTGTCTTTATGCCCCAACATATAGGGAATTTCTCCCTTTTTGCCCCACAATTAGAGGAATTTCTGCAAATTTGCTCTAAAATACGGGAAATTTCTGCCTTTTTGCCCCAAAATAAGAAGAATGCATACTTTTTTGCCATAAAAAAGGGAAATTAGTTCATTTTTGCTCCAAAATAAGGAAAATTTCTGCTTTTTTTGCTTCTAAATAAGTGGAATTTCTGTCTTTTTCCCCCAAAACAAAGGGAATTTCTGTCTTTTTTGCCCCAAAATAAAAAAAATTTCTGACTTATTACCCTGACATAAGTGAAATTTCTGCAATTTTGCCCCAAAATAAGGGAAATTTCTCCATTTTTGCCCCCAAATAAGGGGAATTTCAGCCTTTTTACCTCAAAATAAGGGGAATTTCTGCATTTTTGCCCCAAAATAAGGGAAATTTCTCCATTTTTGCCCCCAAATAAGGGGAATTTCAGCCTTTTTACCTCAAAATAAGGGGAATTTCTGCATTTTTGCCCCAAAATATGGGAAATTTCTGCCTTTTTGCCCCCAAATAAGAAGAATTTCAGCCTTTTTACCTCAAAATAAGGGGAATTTCTGAATTTTTGCCACAAAATATTAGGAATTTTTGCCTTTTTGCCCCAAAATAAGAAAAATTTCTCTCTTTTTTCCCCTGAAATATGTGAAATTTCTGCAATTTTGCCCCAAAATAAGTGAAATTTTTGAAATTTTGCCACAAAATAAGAAAATTTCTGCTTTTTTCCCTGAAATAAGTGAAATTTCTGCAATTTTGCTCCAAAATATGTGAAATTTCTGCAATTTTGCCTCAAAATAAGGGAAATTTCTGCTTTTTGCCCCCAAATAAGGGGAATTTCAGCCTTTTTACCTCAAAATATGGGGAATTTTTGCATTTTTGCCCCAAAATATGGGAAATTTCTGCCTTTTTGCCCAAAATAAAAAAAAAATTGCAATTTTGTACCAAAATAAAAGAAATTTCTGCCTTTTTGCCCCAAAATAAAAAAATTTCTGCATTTTTCCCTTAAATAAGTAAAATTTCTACAATTTTGCCCCAAAATAAGGGAAATTTTTGAATTTTTACCCTGAAATAAATGAAAATCTGCAATTTTGCCCCAAAATAAGGGAAATTTCTGCCTTTTTCCCTCCAAATAAGGGGAATTTCAGCCTTTTTACCTCAAAATAAGAGTAATTTCTGCATTTTTGCCACAAAATATTAGGAATTTCTGCCCTTTTGCCCCAAAATAAGGAAAATTTCTGTCTTTTTTCTCTGAAATAAGTCAAATTTCTGCAATTTTGCCCCAAAATAAGTGAAATTGCTGCAATTTTGCCCCAAAATAAGGGAAACTTCTTGAATTTTGCCCCAAAATAAGTGGAATTTCTGAGTTTTGCCCCAAAATAAGGAGAATTTCTGTCTTTTTGCCCCAACATATAGGGAATTTCTGCCTTTTTGCCCCACAATTAGGTTAATTTCTGCAATTTTGCTCCAAAATACGGGGAATTTCTGCCTTTTTGCCCGAAAATAAGAAGAAAGCACACCTTTTTGCCATAAAAAAGGGAAATTACTGCAATTTTGCTCCAAAATAAAGGGAATTTCTGCTTTTTTGCCACTAAATAAGTAGAATTTCTGTCTTTTTTCCCTAAAACAAAGAGAATTTCTGTCTTTTTGCCCCAAAATAAGGAAAATTTCTGACTTATTACCCTGAAATTAATGAAATTTCTGCAATTTTGCCCCAAAATAAAGGAAATTTCTGTCTTTTTGCCCCCAAATAAGGGGAATTTTAGCCTTTTACCTCAAAATAAGGGGAATTTCTGCATTTTTGCCACAAAATATTAGGAATTTCTGCCTTTTTGCCCCAAAATAAGGAAAATTTCTGCCTTATTTCCATGAAATAAGTGAAATTTCTGAAATGTTGCCCCAAAACAAGTGAAATTTCTGCAATTTTGCCCCAAAATAAGGGAAATTTCAGGTATTTTGCCCCAAAATAAGTGGAATTTCTGAGTTTTGTCCCAAAATAAGGAGAATTTCTGTCTTTTAGCCCCAACATATAGGGAATTTCTGCCTTTTTGCCCCACAAGTTGGTTAATTTCTGCAATTTTGCTCCAAAATACAGGGAATTTCTGTCTTTTTGCCCGAAAATAAGAATTCATACCTTTTTGCCATAAAAAGGGAAATTCCTGTAATTTTGCTCCAAAATAAGGGGAATTTCTGCTTTTTGCCTCTAAATATGTGGAATTTCAGTCTTTTCCCACCAAAGCAAAGGGAATTTCTGTCTTATTTGCACCAAAATAAGGAAATTTTCTGACTTATTACCCTGAAATAAGTGAAATTTCTGAAATTTTGTCCCAAAATAAGGGAAATTTCTGCCTTTTTGCCCCCAAATAAGGGGAATTTCACCCTTTTACCTCAAAATAAAAGGAATTTCTGCATTTTTGCCACAAAATATTAAGAATTTCTGCATTTTTGCCCCAAAATAAGGAAAATTTCTGCCTTTTTTCCCTAAAATAAGTGAAATTTCTGCAATTTTGCCCCAAAATAAGTGAAATTTCTGCAATTTTGCCCCCAAATAAGGGAAATTGCTGCAATTTTGTACCAAAATAAAAGAAATTTCTGCCTTTTTGCTTCCAAATAAGAAAATTTCTTATTTTTTTTTCTGAAATATGTGAAATTGCTGAAATTTTGCCCGAAAATAAGTGAAATTTCTACAATTTTGCCCCAAAATAAGTGAAATTTCTGAAATTTTGCCCCAAAATAAGTGGAATTTCTGAGTTTTGACCCAAAATAAGGAGAATTTCTGTTTTTTTGCCCCAACATATAGGGAATTTCTGCCTTTTTGCCTCACAATTAGGGGAATTTCTGCAATTTTGCCTCAAAAGAAGAGAAATTTCTGCCTTTTTTCCCTGAAATAAGTGGAATTTCTGCAATTTTGCCCCAAAATAAGTGAAATTTCTGTAATTTTGCCCCAAAATAAGGGAAATTTCTGCAATTTTGTACCAAAATAAAAGAAATTTCTGCTTTTTTGCCCCAAAATAAGAAAATTTCTGCTTTTTCTCTCTTAAATAAGTGAATTTTCTGCAATTTTGCCCCAAAATAAGTGATTTTCTGCAATTTTGCCCCAAAATAAGCGAAATTTCTGGAATTTTGCCGCAAAACTAGTGGAATTTCTGAGTTTTGCCCCAAAATAAGGAGAATTTCTGTCTTTATGCCCCAACATATAGGGAATTTCTGCTTTTTTGCCCTACAATTAGAGGAATTTCTGCAATTTTGCTGCAAAATACGAGAAATTTCTGCCTTTTTGCCCCAAAATAAGAAGAATGCATACCTTTTTGCTATAAAAAAGGGAAATTTCTTCTTTTTTGCTCCAAAATAAGGGGAATTTCTGCTTTTTTTGCCTCTAAATAAGTGGAATTTCTGTCTTTTTCCCCCAAAACAAATGGAATTTCTGTCTTTTTTGCCCCAAAATAAAAAAAATTCTGAATTATTACCCTGACATAAGTGAAATTTCTGCAATTTTGCCCCAAAATAAGGGAAATTTCTACATTTTTGCCCCCACATAAGGGGAATTTCAGCCTTTTTACCTCAAAATAAGGAGAATTTCTGCATTTTTGCCACAAAATATTAGGAATTTCTGCCTTTTTGCCCCAAAATAAGGAAAATTTCTGCCTTTTTTTCCTGAAATAATTGAAATTTCTGCAATTTTGCCCCAAAACAAGTGAAATTTCTGCGATTTTGCCCCAAAATAAGGGAAATTTCTGGAATTTTGCCCCAAAATAAGTGGAATTTCTGAGTTTTGTCCAAAAATAAGGAGAATTTCTTTCTTCTTCCCCTAACATATAGGGAATTTCTGCTTTATTGCCCCAAAATTAGGGGAATTTCTGCAATTTTGCTCCAAAACACGGGGAATTTCTGCTTTTTAGCCCGAAAAGGAAAGGAATGTATACCTTTTGCCACAAAAAAAGCAATTTCTTAATTTTTGCTTAAAAATAAAGGGGAATTTCTGCTTTTTGCCTCTAAATAAGTGGAATTTCTGTATTTTTTCCCCAAAACAAAGGGAATTTCTGTCTTTCTTACCCAAAATAAGGAAAATTTCTGACTTATTACCATGAAATAAGTGAAATTTCTACAATTTTGTCTCAAAATAAGGGAAATTTCTGCCTTTTTGCCCCCAAATAAGCTGAATTTCAGCCTTTTTACCTCAAAATAAGGGGAATTTCTGCATTTTTGCCACAAAATATGAGAAATTTCTGCCTTTTTGCCCCAAAATAAGAAAATTTCTGCTTTTTTCCCTGAAATAAGTGAAATTTCTGCAATTTTGCCCCAAAATAAGTGAAATTTCTGCAATTTTGCCTCAAAATAAGGGAAATTTCTGGAATTTTGCCCCAAAATAAGTGGAATTTCTGAGTTTTGCCCCAAAATAAGGAGAATTTCTGTCTTTTTGCCCCAACATATAGGGAATTTCTGCCTTTTTGCCCCACAATTAGGGGAATTTCTGCAGTTTTGCTCCAAAATACGGGGAATTTCTGCCTTTTTGTCCGAAAATAAGAAGAATGCATACCTTTTTGCCATAAAAAAGGGAAATTTCTTCATTTTTGCTCCAAAATAAGGGGAATTTCTGCTTTTTTGCCTCTAAATAAGTGGAATTTCTGTATTTCCCCCCCCCCAAAAAATGTAATTTCTGTTTTTTTGCCCCAAAATAAGGAAAATTTCTGACTTATTACCCTGAAATAAGTGAAATTTCTGCAATTTAGCCACAAATTAAGGGAAATTTCTGCCTTTTTGTCCCCTAATAAAGGGAATTTCAGCCTTTTTACCTCAAAATAAGGGGAATTTCTGCATTTTACCCCTAAATAAGAAAAATTTCTGCCTTTTTGCCCCAAAATAAAAAAATTTCTGCATTTTTTCCCTGAAATAAGCGAAATTTCTGCAATTTTGCCCCAAAATAAGTGAAATTTCTTCAATTTTGCCCCGAAATTAGAAAATTTCTGCTTTTTTTTCCTGAAATAAGTTAAATTTCTGCAATTTTGCCCCAAAATAAGTGAAATTTCTGCAATTTTGCCTCAAAATAAGGGAAATTTCTGGAATTTTGCTCCAAAATAAGTGGAATTTCTGAGTTTTGCCCCAAAATAAGGAGAATTTCTGTCTTATTGCCCCAACATATAGGGAATTTCTGCCTTTTTGCCCCACAATTAGGAGAATTTCTGCAGTTTTGCTCCAAAATATGGGGAATTTCTGCCTTTTTGTTCGAAAATAATAAGAATGCATACCTTTTTGCCATAAAAAAGGGAAATTTCTTCATTTTTGCTCCAAAATGAGGGGAATTTCTGCTTTTATGCCTCTAAATAAGTGATATTTCTGTATTTTTCCCCCCCAAAAAAGGTAATTTCTGTTTTTTTGCCCCAAAATAAGGAAAATTTCTGACTTATTACCCTGAAATAAGTGAAATTTCTGCAATTTAGCCACAAACTAAGGGAAATTTCTGCCTTTTTGTCCCCATATTAGGGGAATTTCAGCCTTTTTACCTCAAAATAAGGGGAATTTCTGCATTTTACCCCAAAATAAGAAAAATTTCTGCCTTATTGCCCCAAAATAAGAAAATTTTTGCATTTTTTCCCTGAAATAAGCGAAATTTCTGCAATTTTGCCCCAAAATAAGTGAAATTTCTTCAATTTTGCCCCGAAATTAGAAAATTTCTGCTTTTTTTTCCTGAAATAATTTAAATTTCTGATATTTTCCCCAAAATAAGTGAAATTTCTGCAATTTTCCCCCAAAATAAGAGAAATTTCTGGAATTTTGCCCCAAAATAAGTGGAATATCTGAGTTTTGCCCCAAAATAAGAAGAATTTCTGTCTTTTTGCCCCAACATATAGGAAATTTCTGCCTTTTTGCCCCACAATTTGGGGAATTTCTGCAATTTTGCTCCAAAATAAGGGGAATTTCTGCCTTTTTGCCCAAAAATAAGAAGAATACATACCTTTTTGCACTTAAAAAGTGAAATTTCTTCATTTTTGCTCCAAAATAAGGGAAATTTCTGCGTTTTGCCTCTAAAAAAGTGGAATTTCTGCTTTTTCCCCCAAAACAAAGGGAATGTCTGTTTTTGGGCCCAAAATATGGAAAATTTCTGACTTATTACCCTGAAATAAGTGAAATTTCTGCAATTTTGCCCCAAAATAAGAGAAATTTCTGCCTTTTTGCTCCCAAATAAGGAGAATTTCAGCCTTTTACCTCAAAATAAGTGAAATTTCTGCATTTTTGCCCCAAAATATTGGAAATTTCTGCCTTTTTGCCCCAAAATAAGAAAAAATTCTGCAATTTTGTAACAAAATTAGAGAAATTTCTGCCTTTTGGCCCCAAAATAAGAAAATTTCTGCTTTTTTTCCTGACATAAGTGAAATTTCTGCAATTTTGCCCCAAAATAAGTTAAATTTCTGAGTTTTGCCCTAAAATAAGGAGAATTTCTGTCTTTTTACCCCAACATATAGGGAATTTCTGCCTTTTTGCCCGACAATTAGGGGAATTTCTGCAATTTTGCTCCAAAATACGGGGAATTTCTGCCTTTTTTGTCTGAAAATAATAAGATTGCATAACTTTTTGCCATAAAAAAGGGAAATTCCTTCATTTTTGCTCCAAAATGAGGGGAATTTCTGCTTTTATGCCTCTAAATAAGTGGAATTTCTGTCTTTTTGCCCCAAAACAAAGGGAATTTCTGTCTTTTTTGCCCCAAAATAAAGAAAATTTCTGACTTATTACCCTGAAATAAGTGAAATTTCTGCACTATTGCCCCAAAATAATGGAAATTTCTGCCTTTTTACCCCTAAATAATGGGAATTTCAGCCTTTTTACCTCAAAATAAGGGGAATTTCTGCATTTTTACCCCAAAATATGGGAAATTTCTGCCTTTTTGCCCAAAATAAGAAAAATTTCAGCAATTTTGTACCAAAATATGGGAAATTTCTGCCTTTTTGCCCAAAAAAATAATTTTGCAATTTTGTACCAAAGTAGAAGTAATTTGTGCCTTTTTGCCCAAAAATAAAAAAATTTCTGCATTTTTCCTTTAAATAAGTAAAATTTCTACAATTTTGCCCCAAAATAAGGGAAATTTCTGGAATTTTCACCCTGAAGTAAGTGAAATATCTGCAATTTTGCCCCAAAATAAGAGTAATTTCTGCATTTTAGCCACAAAATATTAGGAATTTCTGCCCTTTTGCCCCAAAATAAGGAAAATTCCTGTCTTTTTTTTCTGAAATAAGTCAAATTTCTGCAATTTTGCCCCAAAATAAGTGAAATTGCTGCAATTTTGCCCCAAAATATGGGAAACTACTTGAATTTTGCCCCAAAATAAGTGGAATTTCTGAGTTTTGCCCCAAAATAAGAATTTCTGTCTTTTTGCCCCAACATATAGGGAATTTCTGCCTTTTTGCCCCACAATTAGGGGAATTTCTGCAATTTTGCTCCAAAATACGGGGAATTTCTGCGTTTTTGTCTGAAAATAAGAAGAATGCATACCTTTTTGCCATAAAAAGAGAAATTTCTTCATTTTTGCTCCAAAATAAGGGAAATGTCTGCCTTTTTGCCTCTAAATAAGTGGAATTTCTGTCTTTTTCCCCCAAAACAAAGGGAATTTCTGTCTTTTTGCCCCAAAATAAGAAAAATTTCTGACTTATTACACTGAAATCAGTGAAATTACTGCAATTTTGCCCCAAAATAAGGAAAATTTCTGCCTTTTTGCCCCAAATAATGGGAATTTCAGCTTTTTTACCTAAAAATTAGGGGAGGTTCTGCATTTTTGCCACAAAATATGTGAAATTTCTGACTTTTTGCCTAAAATAAGAAAAATTTCTGCAATTTAGTACCAAAATATAGGTAATTTCTGCTTTTTGGCCCCAAAATAAAAAAATTTCTGCTTTTTTTCCCCTGAAATATGTGAAATTTCTGCAATTTTGCCCCAAAATAAGTGAAATTTCTGCAATTTTGCCCCAAAATAAGGGAAATTACTGGATTTTTGCCCCAAAATAAGTGGAATTTCTGCAATTTTGCCCCAAAATAAGGGAAATTTCTGGATTTTTCCCCAAAATAAGTGGAATTTCTGAGTTTTTCCCCAAAATAAGGAGAATTTATGTCTTTTTGCCCCAACATATAGGGAATTTCTGCCTTTTTGCCCCACAATTAGGTTAATTTCTGCAATTTTGCTCCAAAATATGGGGAATTTCTGCCTTTTTGCCCGAAAATAAGAAGAAAGCACACCTTTTTGCCATAAAAAAGGGGAATTACTGCAATTTTGCTCCAAAATAAAGGAAATTTCTGCTTTTTTGCCTCTAAATAAGTAGAATTTCTGTCTTTTTACCCCAAAACAAAGAGAATTTCTGTCTTTTTGCCCCAATATAAAGATAATTTCTTACTTATTACCCTGAAATCAGTGAAATTTCTGCAATTTTGCCCCAAAATAAAGGAAATTTCTGCCTTTTTGCCCCCAAATAAGGTGAATTTTAGCCTTTTACCTCAAAATAAGGGGAATTTCTGCATTTTTGCCACAAAATATTAGGAATTTCTGCCTTTTTGCCCCAAAATAAGGAAAATTTCTGCCTTTTTTCCATGAAATAAGTGAAATTTCTGCAATGTTGCCCCAAAACAAGTGAAATTTCTGCAATTTTGCCCCAAAATAAGTGGAATTTCTGAGTTTTGTCCCAAAATAAGGAGAATTTCTGTCTTTTAGCCCCAATATATAGGGAATTTCTGCCTTTTTGCCCTACAAGTAGGTTAATTTCTGCAATTTTGCTCCAAAATACAAGGAATTTCTGCCTGTTTGCCCGAAAATAAGAATTCATACCTTTTTGCCATAAAAAGGGGAAATTCCTGTAATTTTGCTCCAAAATAAGGGGAATTTCTGCTTTTTTGCCTCTAAATATTTGGAATTTCTGTCTTTTGCCCCCAATACAAAGGGAATTTCTGTTTTATTTGCACCAAAATAAGGAAATTTTCTGACTTATTACCCTAAAATAAGTGAAATTTCTGAAATTTTGTCCCAAAATAAGGGAAATTTCTGCCTTTTTGCCCCCAAATAAGAGGAATTTCACCCTTTTACCTCAAAATAAAGGGATTTTCTGCATTTTTGCCAAAAAATATTAGGAATTTCTGCATTTTGCCCCAAAATAAGGAAAATTTCTGCCTTTTTTCCTTGAAATAAGTGAAATTTCTGCAATTTTGCCCCAAAAGAAAGTGAAATTTCTGCAATTTTGCCCCAAAATAAGGGAAATTTCTGCAATTTTGTACCAAAATAAAAAAAATTTCTGCCTTTTTGCTTCCAAATAAGAAAATTTCTTCTTTTTTTTCTGAAATATGTGAAATTTCTGAAATTTTGCCCCAAAATAAGTGAAATTTCTACAATTTTGCCCCAAAATAAGTGAAATTTCTGGAATTTTGCCCCAAAATAAGTTGAATTTCTGAGTTTTGACCCAAAATAAGGAGAATTTCTGATTTTTTGCCCCAACATATAGAGAATTTCTGCCTTTTTGCCTTACAATTAGGGGAATTTCTGCAATTTTGCCTCAAAAGAATAGAAATTTCTGCCTTTTTTCCCTGAAATAAGTGGAATTTCTGCAATTTTGCCCCAAAATAAGGGAAATTTCTGCAATTTTGCCCCAAAATTAGAAAAATATCTGCAATTTTGTACCAAAATAAAAGAAATTTCTGCATTTTTGCCCCAAAATAAGAAAATTTCTGCTTTTTTTCCCTTAAATAAGTGAAATTTCTGCAATTTTGCCCCAAAATAAGTGATTTTCTGCAATTTTGCCCCAAAATAAGCGAAATTTCTGGAATTTTGCCGCAAAATAAGTGGAATTTCTGAGTTTTGCCCCAAAATAAGGAGAATTTCTGTCTTTATGCCCCAACATATAGGGAATTTCTCCCTTTTTGCCCCACAATTAGAGGAATTTCTGCAATTTTGCTCCAAAATACGGGAAATTTCTGCCTTTTTGCCCCAAAATAAGAAGAATGCATACCTTTTTGCCATAAAAAAGGGAAATTTCTTCATTTTTGCTCCAAAATAAGGAAAATTTCTGCTTTTTTTGCCTCTAAATAAGTGGAATTTCTGTACTTTTCCCCCAAAACAAAGGGAATTTCTGTCTTTTTTGCCCCAAAATAAAAAAAATTTCTGACTTATTACCCTGACATAAGTGAAATTTCTGCAATTTTGCCCCAAAATAAGGGAAATTTCTCCATTTTTGCCCCCAAATAAGGGGAATTTCAGCCTTTTTACCTCAAAATAAGGGGAATTTCTGCATTTTTGCCCCAAAATATGGGCAATTTCTGCCTTTTTGCCCCAAAATAAGAAAATTTCTGTCTTTTTTTCCTGAAATAAGTGAAATTTCTGCAATTTTGCCCGAAAATAAGGGAAATTTCTGCCTTTTTGTTCCCAAATAAAAAGAATTTCAGCCTTTTTACCTCAAAATAAGAGGAATTTCTGAATTTTTGCCACAAAATATTAGGAATTTCTGCATTTTTGCCCCAAAATAAGAAAAATTTCTCCCTTTTTTCCCTGAAATATGTGAAATTTCTGCAATTTTGCCCCAAAATAAGTGAAATTTTTGAAATTTTGCCACAAAATAAGAAAATTTCTGCTTTTTTCCCTGAAATAAGTGAAATTTCTGCAATTTTGCCCCAAAATAGGTGTAATTTCTGCAATTTTGCCCCAAAATAAGGGAAATTTCTGTTTTTTGCCCCCAAATAAGGGGAATTTCAGCCTTTTTACCTCAAAATAAGAGGAATTTTTGCATTTTTGCCCCAAAATATGGGAAATTTCTGCCTTTTTGCCAAAAATAAAAAAAAAATTTGCAATTTTGTACCAAAATAAAAGATATTTCTGCCTTTTTGCCCCAAAATAAAAAAATTTCTGCATTTTTCCCTTAAATAAGTAAAATTTCTACAATTTTGCCCCAAAATAAGGGAAATTTTTGGAATTTTTACCCTGAAATAAATGAAAATCTGCAATTTTGCCCCAAAATAAGGGAAATTTCTGCCTTTTTCCCTTCAAATAAGGGGAATTTCAGCCTTTCTACCTCAAAATAAGAGTAATTTCTGCATTTTTGCCACAAAATATTAGGAATTTCTGCCCTTTTGCCCCAAAATAAGGAAAATTTCTGTCTTTTTTCTCTGAAATAAGTCAAATTTCTGCAATTTTGCCCCAAAATAAGTGAAATTGCTGCAATTTTGCCCCAAAATAAGGGAAACTTCTTGAATTTTGCCCCAAAATAAGTGGAATTTCTGAGTTTTGTCCCAAAATAAGGAGAATTTCTGTCTTTTTGCCCCAACATATAGGGAATTTTTGCCTTTTTGCCCCACAATTAGGGGAATTTCTGCAATTTTGCTCCAAAATACGGGGAATTTCTGCTTTTTTGCCCAAAAATAAGAAGAATGCATACCTTTTTGCCATTAAAAAGGGAAATTTCTTCATTTTTGCTCCAAAATAAGGGGAATTTCTGCTTTTTTGCCTCTAAATAAGTGGAATTTCTGTCTTTTCCCCCCAAAACAAAGGGAATTACTGTCTTTTTGCCCCAAAATAAGGAAAATTTCTGACTTATTACCCTGAAATCAGTGAAATTACTGCAATTTTTCCCCAAAATAAGGGAAATTTCTGCCTTTTTGCCCCCAGATAATGGGAATTTCAGCCTTTTTACCTAAAAATTAGGGGAGTTTCTGCATTTTTGCCACAAAATATGTGAAATTTCTGACTTTTTGCCTAAAATAAGAAAAATTTCTGCAATTTAGTACCAAAATATAGGTAATTTCTGCTTTTTGGCCCCAAAATAAAAAAAAATTCTGCTTTTTTTTGCCTGAAATATGTGAAATTTCTGCAATTTTGCCCCAAAATAAGTGAAATTTCTGCAATTTTGCCCCAAAATAAGGGAAATTTCTGGATTTTTGCCCCAAAATAAGTGGAATTTCTGAGTTTTGCCCCAAAATAAGGAGAATTTATGTCTTTTTGCCCCAACATATAGGGAATTTCTGCCTTTTTGCCCCACAATTAGGTTAATTTCTGCAATTTTGCTCCAAAATACGGGGAATTTCTGCCTTTTTGCCCGAAAATAAGAAGAAAGCACACCTTTTTGCCATAAAAAAGGGAAATTACTGCAATTTTGCTCCAAAATAAAGGGAATTTCTGCTTTTTTGCCACTAAATAAGTAGAATTTCTGTCTTTTTCCCCAAAAACAAAGAGAATTTCTGTCTTTTTGCCCCAAAATAAGGAAAATTTCTGACTTATTACCCTGAAATCCATGAAATTTCTGCAATTTTGCCCCAAAATAAAGGAAATTTCTGCCTTTTTGCCCCCAAATAAGGGGAATTTTAGCCTTTTACCTCAAAATAAGGGGAATTTCTGCATTTTGGCCACAAAATATTAGGAATTTCTGCCTTTTTGCCCCAAAATAAGGAAAATTTCTGCCTTATTTCCATGAAATAAGTGAAATTTCTGAAATGTTGCCCCAAAACAAGTGAAATTTCTGCAATTTTGCCCCAAAATAAGGGAAATTTCAGGTATTTTGCCCCAAAATAAGTGGAATTTCTGAGTTTTGTCCCAAAATAAGGAGAATTTCTGTCTTTTAGCCCCAACATATAGGGAATTTCTGCCTTTTTGCCCCACAAGTTGGTTAATTTCTGCAGTTTTTCTCCAAAATACAGGGAATTTCTGTCTTTTTGCCTGAAAATAAGAATTCATACCTTTTTGCCATAAAAAGGGAAATTCCTGTAATTTTGCTCCAAAATAAGGGGAATTTCTGCTTTTTGCCTCTAAATATGTGGAATTTCAGTCTTTTCCCACCAAAGCAAAGGGAATTTCTGTCTTATTTGTACCAAAATAAGGAAATTTTCTGACTTATTACCCTGAAATAAGTGAAATTTCTGAAATTTTGTCCCAAAATAAGGGAAATTTCTGCCTTTTTGCCCCCAAATAAGGGGAATTTCACCCTTTCACCTCAAAATAAAAGGAATTTCTGCATTTTTGCCACAAAATATTAAGAATTTCTGCATTTTTGCCCCAAAATAAGGAAAATTTCTGCCTTTTTTCCCTAAAATAAGTGAAATTTCTGCAATTTTGCCCCAAAATAAGTGAAATTTCTGCAATTTTGCCCCCAAATAAGGGAAATTGCTGCAATTTTGTACCAAAATAAAAGAAATTTCTGCCTTTTTGCTTCCAAATAAGAAAATTTCTTATTTTTTTTTCTGAAATATGTGAAATTGCTGAAATTTTGCCCGAAAATAAGTGAAATTTCTACAATTTTGCCCCAAAATAAGTGAAATTTCTGAAATTTTGCCCCAAAATAAGTGGAATTTCTGAGTTTTGACCCAAAATAAGGAGAATTTCTGTTTTTTTGCCCCAACATATAGGATATTTCTGCTTTTTTGCCTCACAATTAGGGGAATTTCTGCAATTTTGCCTCAAAAGAAGAGAAATTTCTGCCTTTTTTCCCTGAAATAAGTGGAATTTCTGCAATTTTGCCCCAAAATAAGTGAAATTTCTGCAATTTTGCCCCAAAATAAGGGAAATTTCTGCAATTTTGTACCAAAATAAAAGAAATTTCTGCTTTTTTGCCCCAAAATAAGAAAATTTCTGCTTTTTTTCTCTTAAACAAGTGAAATTTCTGCAATTTTGCCCCAAAATAAGTGATTTTCTTCATTTTGCCCCAAAATAAGCAAAATTTCTGGAATTTTGCCGCAAAACTAGTGGAATTTCTGAGTTTTGCCCCAAAATAAGGAGAATTTCTGTCTTTATGCCCCAACATATAGGGAATTTCTGTTTTTTTGCCCCACAATTAGAGGAATTTCTGCAATTTTGCCCCAAAATAAGTGAAATTTCTGCAATTTTGCCCCAAAATAAGGGAAATTTCTGGAATTTTGCCCCAAAATAAGTGGAATTTCTGAATTTTGTCCAAAAATAAGGAGAATTTCTTCCTTCTTCCCCTAACATATAGGGAATTTCTGCTTTATTGCCCCCAAATTAGGGGAATTTCTGCAATTTTGCTCCAAAACACGGGGAATTTCTGCTTTTTAGCCCGAAAAGGAAAGGAATGTATACCTTTTGCCACAAAAAAAGCAATTTCTTAATTTTTGCTTAAAAATAAAGTGGAATTTCTGCTTTTTGCCTCTAAATAAGTGGAATTTCTGTATTTTTTCCCCAAAACAAAGGGAATTTCTGTCTTTCTTACCCAAAATAAGGAAAATTTCTGACTTATTACCATGAAATAAGTGAAATTTCTACAATTTTGTCTCAAAATAAGGGAAATTTCTGCCTTTTTGCCCCCAAATAAGGGGAATTTCAGCCTTTTTACCTCTAAATAAGGGGAATTTCTGCATTTTTGCCACAAAATATGAGAAATTTCTGCCTTTTTGCCCCAAAATAAGAAAATTTCTGCTTTTTTCTCTGAAATAAGTGAAATTTCTGCAATTTTGCCCCAAAATAAGTGAAATTTCTGCAATTTTGCCTCAAAATAAGGGAAATTTCTGGAATTTTGCCCCAAAATAAGTGGAATTTCTGAGTTTTGCCCCAAAATAAGGAGAATTTCTGTCTTTTTGCCCCAACATATAGGGAATTTCTGCCTTTTTGCCCCACAATTAGGGGAATTTCTGCAGTTTTGCTCCAAAATACGGGGAATTTCTGCCTTTTTGTCCGAAAATAAGAAGAATGCATACCTTTTTGCCATAAAAAAGGGAAATTTCTTCATTTTTGCTCCAAAATAAGGGGAATTTATGCTTTTTTGCCTCTAAATAAGTGAAATTTCTGTATTTTCCCCCCCAAAAAATGTAATTTCTGTTTTTTTGCCCCAAAATAAGGAAAATTTCTGACTTATTACCCTGAAATAAGTGAAATTTCTGCAATTTAGCCACAAATTAAGGAAAATATCTGCCTTTTTGTCCCCAAATAAGGGGAATTTCAGCCTTTTTACCTCAAAATAAGGGGAATTTCTGCATTTTACCCCTAAATAAGGAAAATTTCTGCCTTATTGCCCCAAAATAAGAAAATTTTTGCATTTTTTCCCTGAAATAAGCGAAATTTCTGCAATTTTGCCCCAAAATAAGTGAAATTTCTTCAATTTTGCCCCGAAATTAGAAAATTTCTGCTTTTTTTTTTGAAATAAGTTAAATTTCTGCAATTTTGCCCCAAAATAAGTGAAATTTCTGCAATTTTGCCTCAAAATAAGGGAAATTTATGGAATTTTGCCCCAAAATAAGTGGAATATCTGAGTTTTGCCCCAAAATAAGAAGAATTTCTGTCTTTTTGCCCCAACATATAGGGAATTTCTGTCTTTCTGCACCACAATTTGGGGAATTTCTGCAATTTTGCTCCAAAATAAGGGGAATTTCTGCCTTTTTGCCCAAAAATAAGAAGTATACATACCTTTTTGCACTTAAAAAGTGAAATTTCTTCATTTTTGCTCCAAAATAAGGGAAATTTCTGCGTTTTGCCTCTAAAAAAGTGGAATTTCTGCCTTTTTCCCTCAAAACAAAGGGAATTTCTGTTTTTGGGCCCAAAATAAGGAAAATTTCTGACTTATTACCCTGAAATAAGTGAAATTTCTGCAATTTTGCCCCAAAATAAGAGAAATTTCTGCCTTTTTGCTCCCAAATAAGGAGAATTTCAGCCTTTTACCTCAAAATAAGTGAAATTTCTGCATTTTTGCCCCAAAATATTGGAAATTTCTGCCTTTTTGCCCCAAAATAAGAAAAAATTCTGCAATTTTGTAACAAAATTAAAGAAATTTCTGCCTTTTGGCCCCAAAATAAGAAAATTTCTGCTTTTTTTCCTGACATAAGTGAAATTTCTGCAATTTTGCCCCAAAATAAGTTAAATTTCTGAGTTTTGCCCTAAAATAAGGAGAATTTCTGTCTTTTTGCCCCAACATATAGGGAATTTCTGCCTTTTTGCCCCACAATTAGGGGAATTTCTGCAATTTTGCTCCAAAATATGGGGAATTTCTGCCTTTTTTGTCCGAAAATAATAAGATTGCATAACTTTTTGCCATAAAAGGGAAATTCCTTCATTTTGCTCCAAAATGAGGGGAATTTCTGCTTTTATGCCTCTAAATAAGTGGAATTTCTGTCTTTTTCCCCCAAAACAAAGGGAATTTCTGTCTTTTTTGCCCCAAAATAAAGAAAATTTCTGACTTATTACCCTGAAATAAGTGAAATTTCTGCACTATTGCCCCAAAATAATGGAAATTTCTGCCTTTTTACCCCTAAATAATGGGAATTTCAGCCTTTTTACCTCAAAATAAGGGGAATTTCTGCATTTTTACCACAAAATATGGGAAATTTCTGCCTTTTTGCCCAAAATAAGAAAAATTTCAGCAATTTTGTACCAAAATATGGGAAATTTCTGCCTTTTGCCCCAAAATAAGAAAATTTTGCTTTTTTTCCCTGAAATAAGTGAAATTTCTCCAATTTTGCCCCAAAATAAGTGAAATTTCTGCAATTTTGCCCCAAAATAAGGGAAATTTCTGGAATTTTGCCCCAAAATAAGTGGAATTTCTGAGTTTTGCCCCAAAATAATGAGAATTTCTGTCTTTTTGCCCCAACATATAGGGAATTTCTGCCTTATTGCCCTACAAGTAGGTTAATTTCTGCAATTTTGCTCCAAAATATGGGGAATTTCTGCCTTTTTGCCCGAAAATAATAAGACTTCATAACTTTTTGCCATAAAAAAGGGAAATTTCTGTAATTTTGCTCCAAAATAAGAGGAATTTCTGCTTTTTTGCCTCTAAATATGTGGAATTTTTGTCTTTTTCCCCCAAAACAAAGGGAATTTCTGTCTTATTTGCACCAAAATAAAGAAATTTTCTGACTTATTACCCTGAAATAAGTGAAATTTCTGCAATTTTTCTCAAAATAAGGGAAATTTCTGCCTTTTGCCCCCAAATAAGGGGAATTTCACCCTTTTACCTCAAAATAAAGGTAATTTCTGCATTTCTGCCACAAAATAAGGAAAATTTCTGCCTTTTTTCCCTGAAATAAGTTAAATTTCTGCAGTTTTGCCCCAAAATAATTAAAATTTCTGCAATTTTGCCCCAAAATATAAGAAATTTCTGCAATTTTGTACCAAAATATAAGAAATTTCTGCCTTTTTGCTTCCAAATAAGAAAATTTCTTCTTTTTTTTCCTGAAATATGTGAAATTTCTGGAATTTTGCCACAAAATAAGTTGAATTTTTGAGTTTTGACCCAAAATAAGGAGAATTTCTGTTTTTTGCCCCAACATATAGGGAATTTCTGCCTTTTTGCCTCACAATTAGGGGAATTATTGCAATTTTGCCCCAATAGAAGGGAAATTTCTGCCTTTTTTTCCTGAAATAAGTGGAATATCTGCAATTTTGCCCCAAAATAAGTGAAATTTCTGCAATTTTGCCCAAAATAAGAAAAATTTCTGCAATTTTGTACCAAAATAAAAGAAATTTCTGCCTTTTTGCCCCAAAATAAGAAAATTTTTGCTTTTTTTCCCTTAAATAAGTGAAATTTCTGCAATTTTCCTCAAAATAAGTAAAATTTCTGCAATTTTGCCCCAAAATAAGAGAAATTTCTGGAATTTTGCCGCAAAATAATTGGAATTTCTGAGTTTTGCCCAAAAATAAAGAGAATTTCTGTCTTTATGCCCCAACATATAGGGAATTTCTGCCTTTTTGCCCCACAATTAAAGGAATTTCTGCAATTTTGCTCCAAAATACGGGAAATTTCTGCCTTTTTGCCCCAAAATAAGAATAATGCATACCTTTTTGCCATAAAAATGGAAATTTCTTCATTTTTGCTCCAAAATAAGAGGAATTTCTGCTTTTTTTGCCTCTAAATTAGTGGAATTTCTGTCTTTTTCCCCCAAAACAAAGGGAATTTCTGTTCTTTTTTGCCCCTAAATAAAAAAAATTTCTGACTTATTACACTGACATAAGTGAAATTTCTGCAATTTTGCCCGAAAATAAGGGAAATTTCTGCATTTTTGCCCCCAAATAAGGTGAATTTCAGCCTTTTTACCTCAAAATAAGGGGAATTTCTGCATTTTTGCCACAAAATATTAAGAATTTCTGCCTTTTTGCCCCAAAATAAGGAAAATTTCTTTTTTTTTCACTGAAATAAGTGAAATTTCTTCAATTTTGCCCCAAAATAAGTGAAATTTCTGCAATTTTGCCCCAAAATAAGGGAAATTTCTGGAATTTTGTTCCAAAATATGTGGAATTTCTGAGTTTTGCCCCAAAATAAGGAGAATTTCTGTCTTTTTGCCCAACATATAGGAAATTTCTGCCTTTTTGCCCCACAAGTAGGTTAATTTCTGCAATTTTGCTCCAAAATACGGGGAATTTCTGCCTTTTTGCCCGAAAATAAGAAGAATTCATACCTTTTTGCCATAAAAAAGGGAAATTTCTGTAATTTTGCTCCAAAATAAGGGGAATTTCTGCTTTTTTGCCTCTAAATATGTGGAAATTCTGTCTTTTTCCCCCAAAACAAAGGGAATTTCTGTCTTATTTGCACCAAAATAAGGAAATTTTCTGACTTATTACCCTTAAATAAGTGAAATTTCTGCAATTTTGTCCCAAAATAAGGGAAATTTATGCCTTTTTGCCCCCAAATAAGGGGAATTTCACCCTTTTACCTCAAAATAAAGGGAATTTCTGCATTTTTGCTACAAAATATTAGGAATTTCTGCATTTTTGCTCCAAAATAAGGAAAATTTCTGCCTTTATTTCCCTGAAATAAGTGAAATTTCTGCAGTTTTGCACCAAAATAAGTAAAATTTCTGCAATTTGTCCCAAAATATGGGAAATTTCTGCAATTTTGTACCAAACTAAAAGAAATTTCTGCCTTTTTGCTTCCAAATAAGAAAATTTCTTCTTTTTTTCTGAAATATGTGAAATTTCTGAAATTTTGCCCAAAAATAAGTGAAATTTCTACAATTTTGCCCTAAAATCAGTGAAATTTCTGGAATATTGCCCCAAAATAAGTGGAATATATGAGATTTGCCCCAAAATAAGGAGAATTTCTGTCTTTTTGCCCCAACACTTAGGGAATTTCGGCCTTTTTGCCCCAAAATTTGGGGAATTTCTGCAATTTTGCTCCAAAATAAGGGGAATTTCTGCCTTTTTGCCCAAAAATAAGAAGAATGCATACCTTTTTGCCCTTAAAAAGTGAAATTTCTTCATTTTTGCTCCAAAATAAGGGGAATTTCTGCTTTTTTGCCTCTAAAAAAGTGAAATTTCTCCCTTTATCCCCCAAAACAAAGGGAATTTCTGTATTTTGGCCCCAAAATAAGAAATATTTCTGACTTATTACCCTGAAATAAGTGAAATTTCTGCAATTTTGCCCCAAAATAAGAGAAATTTCTGCCTTTTTGCCCCCAAATAAGGGGAATTTCAGCCTTTTACCTCAAAATAAGTGAAATTTCTGCATTTTTGCCCCAAAATATGGGAAATTTCTGCTTTTTTGCCCCAAAATAAGAAAAAATTCAGCAATTTTGTAACAAAATTAAAGAAATTTCTGCCTTTTGGCCCCAAAAGAAGAAAATTTCTGCTTTTTTTTCTGAAATAAGTGAAATTTCTGCAATTTTGCCCCAAAATAAGTTAAATTTCTGAGTTTTGCCCTAAAATAACGAGAATTTCTGTCTTTTTGCCCCAACATATAGGGAATTTCTGCCTTTTTTCCCCACAATTATGGGAATTTCTGCAATTTTGCTCCAAAACGGGGAATTTCTGCCTTTTTTGTCCGAAAATAATAAGATTGCATAACTTTTTGCCATAAAAAAGGGAAATTTCTTCATTTTTGCTCCAAAATGAGGGGAATTTCTGCTTTTATGCCTCTAAATAAGTGGAATTTCTGCCTTTTTCCCCCAAAACAAAGGGAATTTCTGTTTTTGGGCTCAAAATAAGGAAAATTTCTGACTTATTACCCTGAAATAAGTGAAATTTCTGCAATTTTGCCCCAAAATAAGAGAAATTTCTGCCTTTTTGCTCCCAAATAAGGAGAATTTCAGCCTTTTACCTCAAAATAAGTGAAATTTCTGCATTTTTGCCCCAAAATATTGGAAATTTCTGCCTTTTTGCCCCAAAATAAGAAAAAATTCTGCAATTTTGTAACAAAATTAAGGAAATTTCTGCCTTTTGGCCCCAAAATAAGAAAATTTCTGCTTTTTTTCCTGACATAAGTGAAATTTCTGCAATTTTGCCCCAAAATAAGTTAAATTTCTGAGTTTTGCCCTAAAATAAGGAGAATTTCTGTCTTTTTGCCCCAACATATAGGGAATTTCTGCCTTTTTGCCCCACAATTAGGGGAATTTCTGCAATTTTGCTCCAAAATACGGGGAATTTCTGCCTTTTTTGTCCGAAAATAATAAGATTGCATAACTTTTTGCCATAAAAAAGAGAAATTCCTTCATTTTTGCTCCAAAATGAGGGGAATTTCTGCTTTTATGCCTCTAAATAAGTGGAATTTCTGTCCTTTTCCCCCAAAACAAAGGGAATTTCTGTCTTTTTTGCCCCAAAATAAAGAAAATTTCTGACTTATTACCCTGAAATAAGTGAAATTTCTGCACTATTGCCCCAAAATAATGGAAATTTCTGCCTTTTTACCCCTAAATAATGGGAATTTCAGCCTTTTTACCTCAAAATAAGGGGAATTTCTGCATTTTTACCCCAAAATATGGGAAATTTCTGCTTTTTTGCCCAAAATAAGAAAAATTTCAGCAATTTTGTACCAAAATATGGGAAATTTCTGCCTTTTTGCCCCAAAATAAGAAAATTTTGCTTTTTTTCCCTGAAATAAGTGAAATTTCTCCAATTTTGCCCCAAAATAAGTGAAATTTCTGCAATTTTGCCCCAAAATAAGGGAAATTTCTGGAATTTTGCCCCAAAATAAGTGGAATTTCTGAGTTTTGCCCCAAAATAATGAGAATTTCTGTCTTTTTGCCCCAACATATAGGGAATTTCTGCCTTATTGCCCTACAAGTAGTTTAATTTCTGCAATTTTGCTCCAAAATATGGGGAATTTCTGCCTTTTTGCTCGAAAATAAGAAGACTTCATACCTTTTTGCCATAAAAAAGGGAAATTTCTGTAATTTTGCTCCAAAATAAGAGGAATTTCTGCTTTTTTGCCTCTAAATATGTGGAATTTTTGTCTTTTTCTCCCAAAACAAAGGGAATTTCTGTCTGATTTGCACCAAAATAAAGAAATTTTCTGACTTATTACCCTGAAATAAGTGAAATTTCTGCAATTTTGTCCCAAAATAAGGGAAATTTTTGCCTTTTGCCCACAAATAAGGGGAATTTCAACCTTTTACCTCAAAATAAAGGGAATTTCTGCATTTTTGCCACAAAATAAGGAAAATTTCTGCCTTTTTTCCCTGAAATAATTTAAATTTCTGCAGTTTTGCCCCAAAATAAGTAAAATTTCTGCAATTTTGCCCCAAAATATAAGAAATTTCTGCAATTTTGTACCAAAATAAAAGAAATTTCTGCCTTTTTGCTTCCAAATAAGAAAATTTCTTCTTTTTTTTCCTGAAATATGTAAAATTTCTGAAATTTTGCCACAAAATAAGTGAAATTTCTACAATTTTGCCCCAAAATAAGTGAAATTTCTGGAATTTTGCCACAAAATAAGTGGAATTTTTGAGTTTTGACCCAAAATAAGGAGAATTTCTGTTTTTTGCCCCAACATATAGGGAATTTCTGCCTTTTTGCCTCACAATTAGGGGAATTAATGCAATTTTGCCCCAATAGAAGGGAAATTTCTGCCTTTTTTTCCTGAAATAAGTGGAATATCTGCAATTTTGCCCCAAAATAAGTGAAATTTCTGCAATTTTGCCCAAAATAAGAAAAATTTCTGCAATTTTGTACCAAAATAAAAGAAATTTCTGCCTTTTTGCCCCAAAATAAGAAAATTTTTGCTTTTTTTCCTTAAATAAGTGAAATTTCTGCAATTTTCCTCAAAATAAGTAAAATTTCTGCAATTTTGCCCCAAAATAAGAGAAATTTCTGGAATTTTGCCGCAAAATAATTGGAATTTCTGAGTTTTGCCCAAAAATAAAGAGAATTTCTGTCTTTATGCCCCAACATATAGGGAATTTTTGCCTTTTTGCCCCACAATTAAAGGAATTTCTGCAATTTTGCTCCAAAATACGGGAAATTTCTGCCTTTTTGCCCCAAAATAAGAATAATGCATACCTTTTTGCCATAAAAATGGAAATTTCTTCATTTTTGCTCCAAAATAAGGGGAATTTCTGCTTTTTTTGCCTCTAAATTAGTGGAATTTCTGTCTTTTTCCCCTAAAACAAAGGGAATTTCTGTTCTTTTTTGCCCCTAAATAAAAAAAATTTCTGACTTATTACACTGACATAAGTGAAATTTCTGCAATTTTGCCCGAAAATAAGGGAAATTTCTGCATTTTTGCCCCCAAATAAGGTGAATTTCAGCCTTTTTACCTCAAAATAAGAGGAATTTCTGCATTTTTGCCACAAAATATTAAGAATTTCTGCCTTTTTGCCCCAAAATAAGGAAAATTTCTTCCTTTTTTCACTGAAATAAGTGAAATTTCTTCAATTTTGCCCCAAAATAAGTGAAATTTCTGCAATTTTGCCCCAAAATAAGGGAAATTTCTGGAATTTTGTTCCAAAATATGTGGAATTTCTGAGTTTTGCCCCAAAATAAGGAGAATTTCTGTCTTTTTGCCCAACATATAGGAAATTTCTGCCTTTTTGCCCCACAAGTAGGTTAATTTCTGCAATTTTGCTCCAAAATACGGGGAATTTCTGCCTTTTTGCCCGAAAATAAGAAGAATTCATACCTTTTGCCATAAAAAAGGGAAATTTCTGTAATTTTGCTCCAAAATAAGGGGAATTTCTGCTTTTTTGCCTCTAAATATGTGGAAATTCTGTCTTTTTCCCCCAAAACAAAGGGAATTTCTGTCTTATTTGCACCAAAATAAGGAAATTTTCTGACTTATTACCCTTAAATAAGTGAAATTTCTGCAATTTTGTCCCAAAATAAGGGAAATTTATGCCTTTTTGCCCCCAAATAAGGGGAATTTCACCCTTTTATCTCAAAATAAAGGGAATTTCTGCATTTTTGCTACAAAATATTAGGAATTTCTGCATTTTTGCCCCAAAATAAGGAAAATTTCTGCCTTTTTTCCCTGAAATAAGTGAAATTTCTGCAGTTTTGCACCAAAATAAGTAAAATTTCTGCAATTTGTCCCAAAATATGGGAAATTTCTGCAATTTTGTACCAAACTAAAAGAAATTTCTGCCTTTTTGCTTCCAAATAAGAAAATTTCTTCTTTTTTTTTTTAATATGTGAAATTTCTGAAATTTTGCCCAAAAATAAGTGAAATTTCTACAATTTTGCCCTAAAATCAGTGAAATTTCTGGAATTTTGCCCCAAAATAAGTGGAATATTTGAGATTTGCCCCAAAATAAGGAGAATTTCTGTCTTTTTGCCCCAACACATAGGGAATTTCGGCCTTTTTGCCCCAAAATTTGGGGAATTTCTGCAATTTTGCTCCAAAATAAGGGGAATTTCTGCCTTTTTGCCCAAAAATAAGAAGAATGCATACCTTTTTGCCCTTAAAAAGTGAAATTTCTTCATTTTTGCTCCAAAATAAGGGGAATTTCTGCTTTTTTGCCTCTAAAAAAGTGGAATTTCTCCCTTTTTCCCCCAAAACAAAGGGAATTTCTGTATTTTGGCCCCAAAATAAGAAATATTTCTGACTTATTACCCTGAAATAAGTGAAATTTCTGCAATTTTGCCCCAAAATAAGAGAAATTTCTGCCTTTTTGCCCCCAAGTAAGGGGAATTTCAGCCTTTTACCTCAAAATAAGTGAAATTTCTGCATTTTTGCCCCAAAATATGGGAAATTTCTGCTTTTTTGCCCCAAAATAAGAAAAAATTCAGCAATTTTGTAACAAAATTAAAGAAATTTCTGCCTTTTGGCCCCAAAAGAAGAAAATTTCTGCTTTTTTTTCTGAAATATGTGAAATTTCTGCAATTTTGCCCCAAAATAAGTTAAATTTCTGAGTTTTGCCCTAAAATAACGAGAATTTCTGTCTTTTTGCCCCAACATATAGGGAATTTCTGCCTTTTTTCCTCACAATTATGGGAATTTCTGCAATTTTGCTCCAAAACGGGGAATTTCTGCCTTTTTTGTCCGAAAATAATAAGATTGCATAACTTTTTGCCATAAAAAAGGGAAATTTCTTCATTTTTGCTCCAAAATAAGGGGAATTTCTGCTTTTATGCCTCTAAATAAGTGGAATTTCTGTCTTTTTCGCCAAAAACAAAGGGAATTTATGTCTTTTTTGCCCCAAAATAAAGAAAATTTCTAACTTATTACCCTGAAATAGTGAAATTTCTGCACTTTTGCCCCAAAATAATGGAAATTTCTGCCTTTTTACCCCCAAATAAGGGGAATTTCAGCCTTTTTACCTCAAAATAAAGGGAATTTCTGCATTTTTACCCCAAAATATGGGAAATTTCTGCCTTTTTGCCCAAAATAAGAAAAATTTCAGCAATTTTGTAGCAAAATATGGGAAATTTCTGCCTATTTGCCCCAAAATAAAAAAATTTTGCTTTTTTTCCTTGAAATAAGTGAAATTTCTCCAATTTTGCCCCAAAATAAATGAAATTTCTGCAATTTTGCCCCAAAATAAGGGAAATTTCTAAAATTTTGCCCTAAAATAAGTGGAATTTCTGAGTTTTGCCCCAAAATAAGGAGAATTTCTGTCTTTTTGCCCCAACATATAGGGAATTTCTGCTTTTTGCCCCACAAGTAGGTTAATTTCTGCAATATTGCTCCAAAATACGGGGAATTTCTGCCTTTTTGCCAGAAAATAAGAAGAATTCATACCTTTTTGCCATAAAAAAAGAAAATTTCTGTTATTTTGCTCTAAAATAAGGGGAATTTCTGCTTTTTTGCCTTTAAATATGTGGAATTTCTGTCTTTTTCCCCCAAAACAAAGGGAATTTCTGTCTTATTTGCACCAAAATAAGGAAATTTTCTGACTTATTACCCTGAAATAAGTGAAATTTCTGCAATTTTGTCCAAAAATAGGGGAAATTTCTGCCTTTTTGCCCCCAAATAAGGGTAAATTCACCCTTTTACCTCAAAATAAATAGAATTTCTGCATTTTTGCCACAAAATATTAGGAATTTCTGCATTTTTGCCCCATAATAAGGAAAATTTCTGCCTTTTTTCCCTGAAATAAGTGAAATTTCTGCAATTTTGCCCCAAAATAAGTGAAATTTCTGCAATTTTGCCCCAAAATAAGGGAAATTTCTCCATTTTTGCCCCCAAATAAGGGGAATTTCAGCCTTTTTACCTCAAAATAAGGGGAATTTCTGCATTTTTGCCCCAAAATATGGGAAATTTCTGACTTTTTGCCCCAAAATAAGAAAATTTCTGTCTTTTGTCCCTGAAATAAGTGAAATTTCTGCAATTTTGCCCGAAAATAAGGGAAATTTCTGCCTTTTTGCCCCCAAATAAGAAGAATTTCAGCCTTTTTACCTCAAAATAAGGGGAATTTCTGAATTTTTGCCACAAATATTAGGAATTTCTGCCTTTTTGCCCCAAAATAAGAAAAATTTCTCCCTTTTTTCCCTGAAATATGTGAAATTTCTGCAATTTTGCCCCAAAATAAGTTAAATTTTTGAAATTTTGCCACAAAATAAGAAAATTTCTGCTTTTTTCCCTGAAATAAGTGAAATTTCTGCAATTTTGCCCCAAAATAGGTGTAATTTCTGCAATTTTGCCCCAAAATAAGGGAAATTTCTGCTTTTTCCCCCAAATAAGGGGAATTTCAGCCTTTTTACCTCAAAATAAGGGGAATTTTTGCATTTTTGCCCCAAAATATGGGAAATTTCTGCCTTTTTGCCCAAAATAAAAAAAAATTTGCAATTTTGTACCAAAATAAAAGAAATTTCTGCCTTTTTGCCCCAAAATAAAAAAATTTCTGCATTTTTCCCTTAAATAAGTAAAATTTCTACAATTTTGCCCCAAAATAAGGAAAATTTTTGGAATTTTTACCCTGAAATAAATGAAAATCTGCAATTTTGCCCCAAAATAAGGGAAATTTCTTCCTTTTTCCCTTCAAATAAGGGGAATTTCAGCCTTTTTACCTCAAAATAAGAGTAATTTCTTCATTTTTGCCACAAAATATTAGGAATTTCTGCCCTTTTGCCCCAAAATAAGCAAAATTTCTGTCTTTTTTCTCTGAAATAAGTCAAATTTCTGCAATTTTGCCCCAAAATAAGTGAAATTGCTGCAATTTTGCCCCAAAATAAGAAAAACTTCTTGAATTTTGCCCCAAAATAAGTGGAATTTCTGAGTTTTGCCCCAAAATAAGGAGAATTTCTGTCTTTTTGCCCCAACATATAGGGAATTTTTGCCTTTTTGCCCCACAATTAGGGGAATTTCTGCAATTTTGCTCCAAAATACGGGGAATTTCTGCTTTTTTGCCCGAAAATAAGAAGAATGCATACCTTTTTGCCATTAAAAAGGGAAATTTCTTCATTTTTGCTCTAAAATAAGGGGAATTTTTGCTTTTTTGCATGTAAATAAGTGGAATTTCTGTCTTTTCCCCCCAAAACAAAGGGAATTTCTGTCTTTTTGCCCCAAAATAAGGAAAATTTCTGACTTATTACCCTGAAATCAGTGAAATTACTGCAATTTTTCCCCAAAATAAGGGAAATTTCTGCCTTTTTGCCCCCAAATAATGGGAATTTCAGCCTTTTTACCTAAAAATTAGGGGAATTTCTGCATTTTTGCCACAAAATATGTGAAATTTCTGACTTTTTGCCTAAAATAAGAAAAATTTCTGCAATTTAGTACCAAAATATAGGTAATTTCTGCTTTTTGGCCCCAAAATAAAAAAAAATTTTGCTTTTTTTTTGCCTGAAATATGTGAAATTTCTGCAATTTTGCCCCAAAATAAGTGAAATTTCTGCAATTTTGCCCCAAAATAAGGGAAATTTCTGGATTTTTGCCCCAAAATAGGTGGAATTTCTGAGTTTTGCCCCAAAATAAGGAGAATTTATGTCTTTTTGCCCAAACATATAGGGAATTTCTGCCTTTTTGCCCCACAATTAGGTTAATTTCTGCAATTTTGCTCCAAAATACGGGGAATTTCTGCCTTTTTGCCCGAAAATAAGAAGAAAGCACACCTTTTTGCCATAAAAAAGGGAAATTACTGCAATTTTGCTCCAAAATAAAGGGAATTTCTGCTTTTTTGCCACTAAATAAGTAGAATTTCTGTCTTTTTCCCCCAAAACAAAGAGAATTTCTGTCTTTTTGCCCCAAAATAAGGAAAATTTCTGACTTATTACCCTGAAATCCATGAAATTTCTGCAATTTTGCCCCAAAATAAAGGAAATTTCTGCCTTTTTGCCCCCAAATAAGGGGAATTTTAGCCTTTTACCTCAAAATAAGGGGAATTTCTGCATTTTTGCCACAAAATATAAGGAATTTCTGCCTTTTTGCCCCAAAATAAGGAAAATTTCTGCCTTATTTCCATGAAATAAGTGAAATTTCTGAAATGTTGCCCCAAAACAAGTAAAATTTCTGCAATTTTGCCCCAAAATAAGGGAAATTTAAGGTATTTTGCCCCAAAATAAGTGGAATTTCTGAGTTTTGTCCCAAAATAAGGAGAATTTCTGTCTTTTAGCCCCAACATATAGGGAATTTCTGCCTTTTTGCCCCACAAGTTGGTTAATTTCTGCAATTTTGCTCCAAAATACAGGGAATTTCTGTCTTTTTGCCCGAAAATAAGAATTCATACCTTTTTGATATAAAAAGGGAAATTCCTGTAATTTTGCTCCAAAATAAGGGGAATTTCTGCTTTTTGCCTCTAAATATGTGGAATTTCAGACTTTTCCCACCAAAGCAAAGGGAATTTCTGTCTTATTTGCACCAAAATAAGGAAATTTTCTGACTTATTACCCTGAAATAAGTGAAATTTCTGAAATTTTGTCCCAAAATAAGGGAAATTTCTGCCTTTTTGCCCCCAAATAAGGGGAATTTCACCCTTTTACCTCAAAATAAAAGGAATTTCTGCATTTTTGCCACAAAATATTAAGAATTTCTGCATTTTTGCCCCAAAATAAGGAAAATTTCTGCCTTTTTTCCCTAAAATAAGTGAAATTTCTGCAATTTTGCCCCAAAATAAGTGAAATTTCTGCAATTTTGCCCCCAAATAAGGGAAATTGCTGCAATTTTGTACCAAAATAAAAGAAATTTCTGCCTTTTTGCTTCCAAATAAGAAAATTTCTTATTTTTTTTTCTGAAATATGTGAAATTGCTGAAATTTTGCCCGAAAATAAGTGAAATTTCTACAATTTTGCCCCAAAATAAGTGAAATTTCTAAAATTTTGCCCCAAAATAAGTGGAATTTCTGAGTTTTGACCCAAAATAAGGAGAATTTCTGTTTTTTTGCCCCAACATATAGGGAATTTCTGCTTTTTTGCCTCACAATTAGGGGAATTTCTGCAATTTTGCCTCAAAAGAAGAGAAATTTCTGCCTTTTTTCCCTGAAATAAGTGGAATTTCTGCAATTTTGCCCCAAAATAAGTGAAATTTCTGCAATTTTGCCCCAAAATAAGGGAAATTTCTGCAATTTTGTACCAAAATAAAAGAAATTTCTGCTTTTTTGCCCCAAAATAAGAAAATTTCTGCTTTTTTTCTCTTAAACAAGTGAAATTTCTGCAATTTTGCCCCAAAATAAGTGATTTTCTTCATTTTGCCCCAAAATAAGCAAAATTTCTGGAATTTTGCCGCAAAACTAGTGGAATTTCTGAGTTTTGCCCCAAAATAAGGAGAATTTCTGTCTTTATGCCCCAACATATAGGGAATTTCTGCTTTTTTGCCCCACAATTAGAGGAATTTCTGCAATTTTGCTCCAAAATACGAGAAATTTCTGCCTTTTTGCCCCAAAATAAGAAGAATGCATACCTTTTTGCTATAAAAAAGGGAAATTTCTTCATTTTTGCTCCAAAAAAAGGGGAATTTCTGCTTTTTTGCCTCTAAATAAGTGGAATTTCTGTCTTTTTCCCCCAAAACAAAGGGAATTTCTGTCTTTTTTGCCCCAAAATAAAAAAAATTCTGAATTATTACCCTGACATAAGTGAAATTTCTGCAATTTTGCCCCAAAATAAGGGAAATTTCTACATTTTTGCCCCCACATAAGGGGAATTTCAGCCTTTTTACCTCAAAATAAGGAGAATTTCTGCATTTTTGCCACAAAATATTAGGAATTTCTGCCTTTTTGCCCCAAAATAAGGAAAATTTCTGCCTTTTTTCCCTGAAATAATTGAAATTTCTGCAATTTTGCCCCAAAACAAGTGAAATTTCTGCGATTTTGCCCCAAAATAAGTGGAATTTCTGAGTTTTGTCCAAAAATAAGGAGAATTTCTTCCTTCTTCCCCTAACATATAGGGAATTTCTGCTTTATTGCCCCAAAATTAGGGGAATTTCTGCAATTTTGGTCCAAAACATGGGGAATTTCTGCTTTTTAGCCCGAAAAGGAAAGGAATGTATACCTTTTGCCACAAAAAAAGCAATTTCTTAATTTTTGCTTAAAAATAAAGGGGAATTTCTGCTTTTTGCCTCTAAATAAGTGGAATTTCTGTATTTTTTCCCCAAAACAAAGGGAATTTCTGTCTTTCTTACCCAAAATAAGGAAAATTTCTGAATTATTACCATGAAATAAGTGAAATTTCTACAATTTTGTCTCAAAATAAAGGAAATTTCTGCCTTTTTGCCCCCAAATAAGGGGAATTTCAGCCTTTTTACCTCAAAATAAGGGGAATTTCTGCATTTTTGCCACAAAATATGAGAAATTTCTGCCTTTTTGCCCCAAAATAAGAAAATTTCTGCTTTTTTCCCTGAAATAAGTGAAATTTCTGCAATTTTGCCCCAAAATAAGTGAAATTTCTGCAATTTTGCCTCAAAATAAGGGAAATTTCTGCAATTTTGCCTCAAAATAAGGGAAATTTCTGGAATTTTGCCCCAAAATAAGTGGAATTTCTGAGTTTTGCCCCAAAATAAGGAGAATTTCTGTCTTTTTGCCCCAACATATAGGGAATTTCTGCCTTTTTGCCCCACAATTAGGGGAATTTCTGCAGTTTTGCTCCAAAATACGGGGAATTTCTGCCTTTTTGTCCGAAAATAAGAAGAATGCATACCTTTTTGCCATAAAAAAGGGAAATTTCTTCATTTTTGCTCCAAAATAAGGGGAATTTCTGCTTTTTTGCCTCTAAATAAGTGGAATTTCTGTATTTTCCCCCCCCAAAAAATGTAATTTCTGTTTTTTTGCCCCAAAATAAGGAAAATTTCTGACTTATTACCCTGAAATAAGATAATTTCTGCAATTTAGCCACAAATTAAGGAAAATTTCTGCCTTTTTGTCCCCAAATAAGGGGAATTTCAGCCTTTTTACCTCAAAATAAGGGGAATTTCTGCATTTTACCCCTAAATAAGGAAAATTTCTGCCTTATTGCCACAAAATAAGAAAATTTTTGCATTTTTTCCCTGAAATAAGCGAAATTTCTGCAATTTTGCCCCAAAATAAGTGAAATTTCTTCAATTTTGCCCCGAAATTAGAAAATTTCTGCTTTTTTTTTCCTGAAATAAGTTAAATTTCTGCAATTTTGCCCCAAAATAAGTGAAATTTCTGCAATTTTGCCTCAAAATAAGGGAAATTTCTGGAATTTTGCCCCAAAATAAGTGGAATTTCTGAGTTTTGCCCCAAAATAAGGAGAATTTCTGTCTTTTTGCCCCAACATATAGGGAATTTCTGCCTTTTTGCCCCACAATTAGGAGAATTTCTGCAATTTTTCTCCAAAATACGGGGAATTTCTGCCTTTTTGTTCGAAAATAAGAAAAATGCATACCTTTTTGCCATAAAAAAGAGAAATTTCTTCATTTTTGCTCCAAAATAAGGTGAATTTCTGCTTTTTTGCCTCTAAATAAGTGGAATTTCTGTATTTTTCCCCCCAAAAAAAGGTAATTTCTGTTTTTTTGCCACAAAATAAGGAAAATTTCTGACTTATTACCCTGAAATAAGTGAAATTTCTGCAATTTAGCCACAAACTAAGGGAAATTTCTGCCTTTTTGTCCCCAAATAAGGGGAATTTCAGCCTTTTTACCTCAAAATAAGGGGAATTTCTGCATTTTACCCCAAAATAAGAAAAATTTCTGCCTTATTGCCCCAAAATAAGAAAATTTCTGCATTTTTTCCCTGAAATAAGCGAAATTTCTGCAATTTTGCCCCAAAATAAGTGAAATTTCTTCAATTTTGCCCCGAAATTAGAAAATTTCTGCTTTTTTTTCCTGAAATAAGTTAAATTTCTGCAATTTTCCCCAAAATAAGTGAAATTTCTGCAATTTTTCCCCAAAATAAGAGAAATTTCTGGAATTTTGCCCCAAAATAAGTGGAATATCTGAGTTTTGCCCCCAAAAAAGAAGAATTTCTGTCTTTTTGCCCCAACATATAGGAAATTTCTGCCTTTTTGCCCCACAATTTGGGGAATTTCTGCAATTTTGCTCCAAAATAAGGGGAATTTCTGCCTTTTTGCCCAAAAATAAGAAGAATACATACCTTTTTGCACTTAAAAAGTGAAATTTCTTCATTTTTGCTCCAAAATAAGGGAAATTTCTGCGTTTTGCCTCTAAAAAAGTGGAATTTCTGCCTTTTTCCCTCAAAACAAAGGGAATTTCTGTTTTTGGGCCCAAAATAAGGAAAATTTCTGACTTATTACCCTGAAATAAGTGAAATTTCTGCACTTTTGCCCCAAAATAAGAGAAATTTCTGCCTTTTTGCTCCCAAATAAGGAGAATTTCAGCCTTTTACCTCAAAATAAGTGAAATTTCTGCATTTTTGCCCCAAAATATTGGAAATTTCTGCCTTTTTGCCCCAAAATAAGAAAAAATTCTGCAATTTTGTAACAAAATTAAAGAAATTTCTGCCTTTTGGCCCCAAAATAAGAAAATTTCTGCTTTTTTTCCTGACATAAGTGAAATTTCTGCAATTTTGCCCCAAAATAAGTTAAATTTCTGAGTTTTGCCCTAAAATAAGGAGAATTTCTGTCTTTTTGACCCAACATATAGGGAATTTCTGCCTTTTTGCCCCACAATTAGGGGAATTTCTGCAATTTTGCTCCAAAATACGGGGAATTTCTGCCTTTTTTGTCCGAAAATAATAAGATTGCATAACTTTTTGCCATAAAAAAGGGAAATTCCTTCATTTTTGCTCCAAAATGAGGGGAATTTCTGCTTTTATGCCTCTAAATAAGTGGAATTTCTGTCTTTTTCCCCCAAAACAAAGGGAATTTCTGTCTTTTTTGCCCCAAAATAAAGAAAATTTCTGACTTATTACCCTGAAATAAGTGAAATTTCTGCACTATTGCCCCAAAATAATGGAAATTTCTGCCTTTTTACCCCTAAATAATGGGAATTTCAGCCTTTTTACCTCAAAATGAGGGGAATTTCTGCATTTTTACCCCAAAATATGGGAAATTTCTGCCTTTTTGCCCAAAATAAGAAAAATTCCAGCAATTTTGTACCAAAATATGGGAAATTTCTGCCTTTTTGCCCCAAAATAAGAAAATTTTGCTTTTTTTCCCTGAAATAAGTGAAATTTCTCCAATTTTGCCCCAAAATAAGTGAAATTTCTGCAATTTTGCCTCAAAATAAGGGAAATTTCTTGAATTTTGCCCCAAAATAAGTGGAATTTCTGAGTTTTGCCCCAAAATAATGAGAATTTCTGTCTTTTTGCCCCAACATATAGGGAATTTCTGCCTTTTTGCCCTACAAGTAGGTTAATTTCTGCAATTTTGCTCCAAAATATGGGGAATTTCTGCCTTTTTGCCCGAAAATAAGAAGAATTCATACCTTTTTGCCATAAAAAAGAGAAATTTCTGTAATTTTGCTCCAAAATAAGAGGAATTTCTGCTTTTTTGCCTCTAAATATGTGGAATTTTTGTCTTTTTCCCCCAAAACAAAGGGAATTTCTGTCTTATTTGCACCAAAATAAAGAAATTTTCTGACTTATTACCCTGAAATAAGTGAAATTTCTGCAATTTTGTCCCAAAATAAGGGAAATTTCTGCCTTTTGCCCCCAAATAAGGGGAATTTCACCCTTTTACCTCAAAATAAAGGGAATTTCTGCATTTTTGCCACAAAATAAGGAAAATTTCTGCCTTTTTTCCCTGAAATAATTTAAATTTCTTCAGTTTTGCCCCAAAATAAGTAAAATTTCTGCAATTTTGCCCCAAAATATAAGAAATTTCTGCAATTTTGTAGCAAAATAAAAGAAATTTCTGCCTTTTTGCTTCCAAATAAGAAAATTTCTTATTTTTTTTTCTGAAATATGTGAAATTTCTGAAATTTTGCCACAAAATAAGTGAAATTTCTACAATTTTGCCCCAAAATAAGTGAAATTTCTGGAATTTTGCCACAAAATAATTGGAATTTCTGAGTTTTGACCCAAAATAAGGAGAATTTCTGTTTTTTGCCCCAACATATAGGGAATTTCTGCCTTTTTGCCTCACAATTAGGGGAATTATTGCAATTTTGCCCCAATAGAAGGGAAATTTCTGCCTTTTTTTCCTGAAATAAGTGGAATATCTGCAATTTTGCCCCAAAATAAGTGAAATTTCTGCAATTTTGCCCAAAATAAGAAAAATTTCTGCAATTTTGTACCAAAATAAAAGAAATTTCTGCCTTTTTGCCCCAAAATAAGAAAATTTTTGCTTTTTTTCCCTTAAATAAGTGAAATTTCTGCAATTTTCCTCAAAATTATTAAAATTTCTGCAATTTTGCCCCAAAATAAGAGAAATTTCTGGAATTTTGCCGCAAAATAATTGGAATTTCTGAGTTTTGCCCAAAAATAAAGAGAATTTCTGTCTTTATGCCCCAACATATAGGGAATTTCTGCCTTTTTGCCCCACAATTAAAGGAATTTCTGCAATTTTGCTCCAAAATACGGGAAATTTCTGCCTTTTTGCCCCAAAATAAGAATAATACATACCTTTTTGCCATAAAAATGGAAATTTCTTCATTTTTGCTCCAAAATAAGGGGAATTTCTGCTTTTTTTGCCTCTAAATTAGTGGAATTTCTGTCTTTTTCCCCCAAAACAAAGGGAATTTCTGTTCTTTTTTGCCCCTAAATAAAAAAAATTTCTGACTTATTACACTGACATAAGTGAAATTTCTGCAATTTTGCCCGAAAATAAGGGAAATTTCTGCATTTTTGCCCCCAAATAAGGTGAATTTCAGCCTTTTTACCTCAAAATAAGGGGAATTTCTGCATTTTTGCCACAAAATATTAAAAATTTCTGCCTTTTTGCCCCAAAATAAGGAAAATTTCTTTTTTTTTCACTGAAATAAGTGAAATTTCTGCAATTTTGCCCCAAAATAAGTGAAATTTCTGCAATTTTGCCCC
Organism: Micromys minutus; assembly: GCF_963924665.1. NCBI lineage: Eukaryota > Metazoa > Chordata > Mammalia > Rodentia > Muridae > Micromys > Micromys minutus. The sequence continues at coordinate 3,324,798 of NW_027667727.1, forward strand.
AAAATAAGGGAAATTTCTGGAATTTTGTTCCAAAATATGTGGAATTTCTGAGTTTTGCCCCAAAATAAGGAGAATTTCTGTCTTTTTGCCCAACATATAGGAAATTTCTGCCTTTTTGCCCCACAAGTAGGTTAATTTCTGCAATATTGCTCCAAAATACGGGGAATTTCTGCCTTTTTGCCCGAAAATAAGAAGAATTCATACCTTTTTGCCATAAAAAAGAGAAATTTCTGTTATTTTGCTCCAAAATAATGGGAATTTCTGCTTTTTTGCCTCTAAATATGTGGAAATTCTGTCTTTTTCCCCCAAAACAAAGGGAATTTCTGTCTTATTTGCACCAAAATAAGGAAATTTTCTGACTTATTACCCTTAAATAAGTGAAATTTCTGCAATTTTGTCCCAAAATAAGAAAAACTTATGCCTTTTTGCCTCAAAATAAGAATAATGCATACCTTTTTGCCATAAAAATGGAAATTTCTTCATTTTTGCTCCAAAATAAGAGGAATTTCTGCTTTTTTTGCCTCTAAATTAGTGGAATTTCTGTCTTTTTCCCCCAAAACAAAGGGAATTTCTGTTCTTTTTTGCCCCTAAATAAAAAAAATTTCTGACTTATTACACTGACATAAGTGAAATTTCTGCAATTTTGCCCGAAAATAAGGGAAATTTCTGCATTTTTGCCCCCAAATAAGGTGAATTTCAGCCTTTTTACCTCAAAATAAGGGGAATTTCTGCATTTTTGCCACAAAATATTAAGAATTTCTGCCTTTTTGCCCCAAAATAAGGAAAATTTCTTCCTTTTTTCACTGAAATAATTGAAATTTCTGCAATTTTGCCCCAAAATAAGTGAAATTTCTGCAATTTTGCCCCAAAATAAGGGAAATTTCTGGAATTTTGTTCCAAAATATGTGGAATTTCTGAGTTTTGCCCCAAAATAAGGAGAATTTCTGTCTTTTTGCCCAACATATAGGAAATTTCTGCCTTTTTGTCCCACAAGTAGGTTAATTTCTGCAATTTTGCTCCAAAATATGGGGAATTTCTGCCTTTTTGCCCGAAAATAAGAAGAATTCATACCTTTTTGCCATAAAAAATAGAAATTTCTGTTATTTTGCTCCAAAATAAGGGGAATTTCTGCTTTTTTGCCTCTAAATATGAGGAAATTCTGTCTTTTTCCCCCAAAGCAAAGGGAATTTCTGTCTTATTTGCACCAAAATAAGGAAATTTTCTGACTTATTAACCATAAATAAGTGAAATTTCTGCAATTTTGTCCCAAAATAAGGGAAATTTATGCCTTTTTGCCCCCAAATAAGGGGAATTTCACCCTTTTACCTCAAAATAAAGGGAATTTCTGCATTTTTGCTACAAAATATTAGGAATTTCTGCATTTTTGCCCCAAAATAAGGAAAATTTCTGCCTTTTTTCCCTGAAATAAGTGAAATTTCTGCAGTTTTGCACCAAAATAAGTAAAATTTCTGCAATTTGTCCCAAAATATGGGAAATTTCTGCAATTTTGTACCAAAATAAAAGAAATTTCTGCCTTTTTGCTTCCAAATAAGAAAATTTCTTCTTTTTTTTCTGAAATGTGTGAAATTTCTACAATTTTGCCCAAAAATAAGTGAAATTTCTACAATTTTGCCCTAAAATCAGTGAAATTTCTGGAATTTTGCCCCAAAATAAGTGGAATATTTGAGATTTGCCCCAAAATAAGGAGAATTTCTGTCTTTTTGCCCCAACACATAGGGAATTTCTGCCTTTTTGCCCCAAAATTTGGGGAATTTCTGCAATTTTGCTCCAAAATAAGGGGAATTTCTGCCTTTTTGCCCAAAAATAAGAAGAATGCATACCTTTTTGCCCTTAAAAAGTGAAATTTCTTCATTTTTGCTCCAAAATAAGGGGAATTTCTGCTTTTTTGCCTCTAAAAAAGTGGAATTTCTCCCTTTTTCCCCCAAAACAAAAAGAATTTCTGTATTTTGGCCCCAAAATAAGAAATATTTCTGACTTATTACCCTGAAATAAGTGAAATTTCTGCAATTTTGCCCCAAAATAAGAGAAATTTCTGCCTTTTTGCCCCCAAATAAGGGGAATTTCAGCCTTTTACCTCAAAATAAGTGAAATTTCTGCATTTTTGCCCCAAAATATGGGAAATTTCTGCTTTTTTGCCCCAAAATAAGAAAAAATTCAGCAATTTTGTAACAAAATTAAAGAAATTTCTGCCTTTTGGCCCCAAAAGAAGAAAATTTCTGCTTTTTTTTTGAAATAAGTGAAATTTCTGCAATTTTGCCCCAAAATAAGTTAAATTTCTGAGTTTTGCCCTAAAATAACGAGAATTTCTGTCTTTTTGCCCCAACATATAGGGAATTTCTGCCTTTTTTCCCCACAATTATGGGAATTTCTGCAATTTTGCTATAAAACGGGGAATTTCTGCCTTTTTTGTCCGAAAATAATAAGATTGCATAACTTTTTGCCATAAAAAAGGGAAATTTCTTCATTTTTGCTCCAAAATGAGGGAAATTTCTGCTTTTATGCCTCTAAATAAGTGGAATTTCTGCCTTTTTCCAACAAAACAAAGGGAATTTCTGTTTTTGGGCCCAAAATAAGGAAAATTTCTGACTTATTACCCTGAAATAAGTGAAATTTCTGCAATTTTGCCCCAAAATAACAGAAATTTCTGCCTTTTTGCTCCCAAATAAGGAGAATTTCAGCCTTTTACCTCAAAATAAGTGAAATTTCTGCATTTTTGCCCCAAAATATTGGAAATTTCTGCCTTTTTGCCCCAAAATAAGAAAAAATTCTGCAATTTTGTTACAAAATTAAGGAAATTTCTGCCTTTTGGCCCCAAAATAAGAAAATTTCTGCTTTTTTTCCTGACATAAATGAAATTTCTGCAATTTTGCCCCAAAATAAGTTAAATTTCTGAGTTTTTCCCTAAAATAAGGAGAATTTCTGTCTTTTTGCCCCAACATATAAGGAATTTCTGCCTTTTTGCCCCACAATTAGGGGAATTTCTGCAATTTTGCTCCAAAATACGGGGAATTTCTGCCTTTTTTGTCCGAAAATAATAAGATTGCATAACTTTTTGGCATAAAAAAGGGAAATTCCTTCATTTTTGCTCCAAAATGAGGGGAATTTCTGCTTTTATGCCTCTAAATAAGTGGAATTTCTGTCTTTTTCCCCCAAAACAAAGGGAATTTCTGTCTTTTTTGCCCCAAAATAAAGAAAATTTCTTACTTATTACCCTGAAATAGTGAAATTTCTGCACTTTTGCCCCAAAATAATGGAAATTTCTGCCTTTTTACCCCCAAATAAGGGGAATTTCAGCCTTTTTACCTCAAAATAAAGGGAATTTCTGCATTTTTACCCCAAAATATGGGAAATTTCTGCCTTTTTGCCCAAAATAAGAAAAATTTCAGCAATTTTGTAGCAAAATATGGGAAATTTCTGCCTATTTGCCCCAAAATAAAAAAATTTTGCTTTTTTTCCTTGAAATAAGTGAAATTTCTCCAATTTTGCCCCAAAATAAATGAAATTTCTGCAATTTTGCCCCAAAATAAGGGAAATTTCTAAAATTTTGCCCCAAAATAAGTGGAACTTCTGAGTTTTGCCCCAAAATAAGGAGAATTTCTGTCTTTTTGCCCCAACATATAGGGAATTTCTGCCTTTTTTCCTCAGAAGTAGGTTAATTTCTGCAATTTTGCTCCAAAATACGGGGAATTTCTGCCTTTTTGCCCGAAAATAAGAAGAATTCATAACTTTTTGCCATAAAAAAAGGAAATTTCTGTTATTTTGCTCCAAAATAAGGGGAATTTCTTCTTTTTTGCCTTTAAATATGTGGAATTTCTGTCTTTTTCCCCCAAAACAAAAGGAATTTCTGTCTTATTTGCACCAAAATAAGGAAATTTTCTGACTTATTACCGTGAAATAAGTGAAATTTCTGCAATTTTGTCCAAAAATAGGGGAAATTTCTGCCTTTTTGCCCCCAAATAAGGGGAATTTCACCCTTTTACCTCAAAATAAAGGGAATTTCTGCATTTTTGCCACAAAATATTAGGAATTTCTGCATTTTTGCCCCATAATAAGGAAAATTTCTGCCTTTTTTCCCTGAAATAAGTGAAATTTCTGCAATTTTGCCCCAAAATAAGTGAAATTTCTGCAATTTTGCCCCCTAATAAGGGAAATTGCTGCAATTTTGTACCAAAATAAAAGAAATTTCTGCCTTTTTGCTTCCAAATAAGAAAATTTCTTCTTTTTTTTCTGAAATATGTGAAATTGCTGAAATTTTGCCCCAAAATAAGTGAAATTTCTACAATTTTGCCCCAAAATAAGTGAAATTTCTGGAATTTTGCCCCAAAATAAGTGGAATTTCTGAGTTTTGACCCAAAATAATGAGAATTTCTGTTTTTTTGTCCCAACATATAGGGAATTTCTGCCTTTTTGCCTCACAATTAGGGGAATTTCTGCAACTTTGCCTCAAAAGAAGAGAAATTTCTGCCTTTTTTCCCTGAAATAAGTGGAATTTCGGCAATTTTACCCCAAAATAAGTGAAATTTCTGCAATTTTGCCCCAAAATATGGGAAATTTCTGCAATTTTGTACCAAAATAAAAGAAATTTCTGCTTTTTTGTCCCAAAATAAGAAAATTTCTGCTTTTTTCTCTTAAATAAGTGAAATTTCTGCAATTTTGCCCCAAAATAAGTGATTTTCTAAATTTTGCCCCAAAATAAGCGAAATTTCTGGAATTTTGCCGCAAAAATAGTGGAATTTCTGAGTTTTGCCCCAAAAGAAGGAGAATTTCTGTCTTTATGCCCCAACATATAGGGAATTTCTGCTTTTTTGCCCCACAATTAGAGGAATTTCTGCAATTTTGCTCCAAAATACGAGAAATTTCTGCCTTTTTGCCCCAAAATAAGAAGAATGCATACCTTTTTGCCATAAAAAAGGGAAATTTCTTCATTTTTGCTCCAAAATAAGGGGAATTTCTGCTTTTTTTGCCTCTAAATAAGTGGAATTTCTGTCTTTTTCCCCCAAAACAAAGGGAATTTCTGTCTTTTTTGCCCCAAAATAAAAAAACATTCTGAATTATTACCCTGACATAAGTGAAATTTCTGCAATTTTGCCCCAAAATAAGGGAAATTTCTACATTTTTGCCCCCACATAAGGGGAATTTCAGCCTTTTTACCTCAAAATAAGGAGAATTTCTGCATTTTTGCCACAAATTTAGGAATTTCTGCCTTTTTGCCCCAAAATAAGGAAAATTTCTGCCTTTTTTTCCTGAAATAATTGAAATTTCTGCAATTTTGCCCCAAAACAAGTGAAATTTCTGCGATTTTGCCCCAAAATAAGGGAAATTTCTGGAATTTTGCCCCAAAATAAGTGGAATTTCTGAGTTTTGTCCCAAAATAAAAAGAATTTCTTCCTTCTTCCCCTAACATATAGGGAATTTCTGCTTTATTGCCCAAAAATTAGGGGAATTTCTGCAATTTTGCTCCAAAACACGGGGAATTTCTGCTTTTTAGCCCGAAAAGGAAAGGAATGTATACCTTTTGCCACAAAAAAAGCAATTTCTTAATTTTTGCTTAAAAATAAAGGGGAATTTCTGCTTATTGCCTCTAAATAAGTGGAATTTCTGTCTTTTTTCCCCAAAACAAAGGGAATTTCTGTCTTTCTTACCCAAAATAAGGAAAATTTCTGACTTATTACCATGAAATAAGTGAAATTTCTACAATTTTGTCTCAAAATAAGGGAAATTTCTGTCTTTTTGCCCCCAAATAAGGTGAATTTCAGCCTTTTTACCTCAAAATAAGGGGAATTTCTGCATTTTTGCCACAAAATATGAGAAATTTCTGCCTTTTTGCCCCAAAATAATTGAAATTTCTGCAATTTTGCCTCAAAATAAGGGAAATTTCTGGAATTTTGCCCCAAAATAAGTGGAATTTCTGAGTTTTGCCCCAAAATAAGGAGAATTTCTGTCTTTTTGCCCCAACATATAGGGAATTTCTGCCTTTTTGCCCAACAATTAGGGGAATTTCTGCAGGTTTGCTCCAAAATACGGGGAATTTCTGCCTTTTTGTCCGAAATTAAGAAGAATGCATACCTTTTTGCCATAAAAAAGGGAAATTTCTTCATTTTTGCTCCAAAATTAGGGGAATTTCTGCTTTTTTGCCTCTAAATAAGTGGAATTTCTGTATTTCCCCCCCCCCAAAAAAGGTAATTTCTGTTTTTTTGCCCCAAAATAAGGAAAATTTCTGACTTATTACCCTGAAATAAGTGAAATTTCTGCAATTTAGCCACAAATTAAGTGAAATTTCTGCCTTTTTGTCCCCAAATAAGGGGAATTTCAGCCTTTTTACCTCAAAATAAGGGGAATTTCTGCATTTTACCCCCAAATAAGAAAAATTTCTGCCTTATTGCCCCAAAATAAGAAAATTTCTGCATTTTTTCCCTGAAATAAGCGAAATTTCTGCAATTTTGCCCCAAAATAAGTGAAATTTCTTCAATTTTGCCCCGAAATTAGAAATTTTCTGCTTTTTTTTCCTGAAATAAGTTAAATTTCTGCAATTTTGCCCCAAAATAAGTGAAATTTCTGCAATTTTGCCTCAAAATAAGGGAAATTTCTGGAATTTTGCCCCAAAATAAGTGGAATTTCTGAGTTTTGCCCCAAAATAAGGAGAATTTCTGTCTTTTTGCCCCAACATATAGGGAATTTCTGCCTTTTTGCCCCACAATTAGGAGAATTTCTGCAGTTTTGCTCCAAAATACAAGGAATTTCTTCTTTTTAGCCCGAAAATAAGGGGAATGTATACCTTTTGCCACAAAAAAGGGAAATTTCTTTATTTTTGCTCCGAAATAAGGAGAATTTCTGCTTTTCTGCCTCTAAATAAGTGGAATTTATCTCTTTTTCCCCCAAAACAAAGGGAATTTCTGTGTTTTTTGCCTGAAAATAAGGAAAATTTCTGATTTATTACCCTGAAATAAGTGAAATTTCTGCAATTTAGCATCAAAATAAGGGAAATTTCTGCCTTTTTGCTCCCAAATAAGGGGAATTTCAGTCTATTTAACTCAAAATAAGGGGAATTTCTGCATTTTTGCCCCAAAATTTGAGAAATTTCTGCCTTTTTGCCCAAAATAAGAAAATTTTCTGCAATTTTGTATCAAAATAAAATAAATTTCTGCCTTTTTGCCACAAAATAAGAAAATTTCTGCTTTTTTTTTTCTGAAATAAGTGAAATTTCTGCAATTTGCCACAAAATAAGTAAAATTTTTGCAATTTTGCCCCAAAATAAAAGAAATTTCTGGAATTTTGCCCCAAAATAAGAGGAATTTTCAAGTTTTTCCCCAAAATAAGGAGAATTTCTGTCTTTTTGCCAAAAAATATGGGGAATTTCTGCCTTTTTGCCCCACAATTAGAAGAATTTCTGCAATTTTGCTCCAAAATACAGGAAATTTCTTCCTTTGTGCCCGAAAATAAGAAGAATGCATACCTTTTTGCCATAAAAAAGGGAACAATCTGCAATTTTGCTCCAAAATAAGGAGGTTTTCTGCTTTTTTGCCTCTAAATAAGTGGAATTTCTATTTTTCCCCCAAAACAAAGGGAATTTCTGTCTTTTTTGCCCCAAAATAAGGAAAATTTCTGACATATTACCCTGAAATATGTTAAATTTCTGCAATTTTGCCCCAAAATAAGAGAAATTTCAGCCTTTTTGCCCCCAAATAAGAGGAATTTCAGCTTTTTTACCTTAAACTATGGGGAATTTCTGCGTTTTTGCCCCAAAATAAAGAAAATTTCTGCCTTTTGTCTCTGAAATATGTGAAATTTCTGCAATTTTGGTCCATAATAAGTGAAATTTCTGCAATTTTGCCCCAAAATAAGGGAAATTTCTGGAATTATGCCCCAAAATAAATGGAATTTCTGAGTTTTGCCTCAAAATAAAAAGAATTTCTGTCTTTTTGCCCTAACATAAAAGGAATTTCTGCCTTTTTGCCCCACAATTAGGGGAATTTCTGCAATTTTGCTCCAAAATACAGGGAATTTCTGCTTTTTAGCCCGAAAATAAGGGGAATGTATACCTTTTGCCACAAAAAAATGGAAATTTCTTCATTTTTGCTCCAAAATAAGGGGAATTTCTGCTTTTTACCCCTAAATAAGTGGAATTTCTGTCTTTTTCCCCAAAAACAAAGGGAATTTCTGTCTTTTTTGCCCCAAAATAAGGAAAATTTCTGACTTAATACCCTGAAATAAGTGAAATTTCTGCAATTTTGCCTCAAAATAAGGGAAATTTCTGCCTTTTTGCCCCCAAATAAGGGGAATTTCTGCCTTTTTGTCCCAAAATAAGAAATATTTCTGCAATTTTGTACAAAATAAAAGAAATTTCTGCCTTTTTGCCCCAAAATAAGAAAATTTCTGCTTTTTTTCTGAAATAAGTGAAATTTGTGCAATTTTGCCCTAAAATAAGTGAAATTTCTGCAATTTTGCCCCAAAATAAGGGAAATATCTGCCTTTTGGCACCCAAATATGAAGAATTTCAGCCTTTTTACCTCAAAATAATAGGAATTTCTGTATTTTTGCCACAAAATATTAAGAATTTTTGCCTTTTTGCCCCAAAATAAGGAAAATTTCTGACTTTTTGCCCTGAAATAAGTTAAATTTCTAAATTTTTTCCCCAAAATAATGTAAATGTCTGCTTTTTGTTCCAAAATAAAGGGAATTTCATACTTTTTGCCCCCAAATAAAAGGAATTTCAGCCTTTTTACCTCAAAATAAGGGGAATTTCTGCATTTTGAACCAAAATATGGGAAATTTCTGCCTTTTTGCCCAAAATAAGAAAAATTTCTGTTATTTTGTAACATAATAAAAGAAATTTCTGTTTTTTCGCCCCAAAATAAGAAAATTTCTTCTTTTTTTCCCTGAAATAATTGAAATTTCTGCAATTTTGCCCCAAAATGAGTGAAATTTATGCAATTTTGCCCCAAAATAAGGGAAATTTCTTGAATTTTCCCCCAAAATAAGTGGAATTTCTGAGTTTTGACCCAAAATAAGAAGAATTTCTGTCTTTTTGCCTAAACATATAGGGAATTTCTGCCTTTTTGCCCCACAATTAGGGAAATTTCTGCAATTTTGCTGCAAAATACAGGGAATTTCTGCCTTTTTGCCCGAAAATAAGAAGAATGCATACCTTTTTGCCATAAAAAAGGGAAATTTCTGCAATTTTGCTCCAAAATAAGGGGAATTTCTGCTTTTTTGCCTCTAAATAAGTGGAATTTCTGTCTTTTTCCCCCAAAACAAAGGGAATTTCTGTACTTTTTGCCCCAAAATAAGAAAATTTCTGCTTTTTATCTCTGAAATAATTAAAATTTCTGCAATTTTGCCCCAAAATAAGTGAAATTTCTGCAATTTTACCCCAAAATATGGAAAATTTCTGGAATTTTGCACCAAAATAAGTGGAATTTCTGAGTTTTGCCCCAAAATAAGGAGAATTTCTCTCTTTTTTCCCCAACATATTGGGAATTTCTGCCTTTTTGCCTCACAATTATAGGAATTTCTGCAATTTTGCTTTAAAATACGGGGAATTTCTGCCTTTTTGCACGAAAATAAGAAGAATGCATACCTTTTTTCCATAAAAAAGGGAAATTTCTTCATTTTTGCTCCAAAATAATAGGAATTTCTGCTTTTTTTGCCTCTAAATATGTGGAATTTCTGTCTTTTTCCCCCAAAACAAAGGGAATTTCAGTCTTTTTAGCCCCAAAATAAGGAAAATTTCTGACTTATTTCCCTGAAATAAGTGAAATTTCTGCAATTTTGCCTCAAAATAAGGGAAATTTCTGCCTTTTTGACCCCAAATAAGGGGAATTTCTGCCTTTTTGCACGAAAATAAGAAGAATGCATACCTTTTTTCCATAAAAAAGGGAAATTTCTTCATTTTTGCTCCAAAATAATAGGAATTTCTGCTTTTTTTGCCTCTAAATATGTGGAATTTCTGTCTTTTTCCCCCAAAACAAAGGGAATTTCAGTCTTTTTAGCCCCAAAATAAGGAAAATTTCTGACTTATTTCCCTGAAATAAGTGAAATTTCTGCAATTTTGCCTCAAAATAAGGGAAATTTCTGCCTTTTTGCCCCCAAATAAGGGGAATTTCTGCCTTTTTGTCCCAAAATAAGAAATATTTCTGCAATTTTGTACAAAATAAAAGAAATTTCTGCCTTTTTGCCCCAAAATAAGAAAATTTCTGCTTTTTTTCTGAAATAAGTGAAATTTGTGCAATTTTGCCCTAAAATAAGTGAAATTTCTGCAATTTTGCCCCAAAATAAGGGAAATATCTGCCTTTTGGCACCCAAATATGAAGAATTTCAGCCTTTTTACCTCAAAATAATAGGAATTTCTGTATTTTTGCCACAAAATATTAAGAATTTTTGCCTTTTTGCCCCAAAATAAGGAAAATTTCTGACTTTTTGCCCTGAAATAAGTTAAATTTCTAAATTTTTTCCCCAAAATAATGTAAATGTCTGCTTTTTGTTCCAAAATAAAGGGAATTTCATACTTTTTGCCCCCAAATAAAAGGAATTTCAGCCTTTTTACCTCAAAATAAGGGGAATTTCTGCATTTTGAACCAAAATATGGGAAATTTCTGCCTTTTTGCCCAAAATAAGAAAAATTTCTGTTATTTTGTAACATAATAAAAGAAATTTCTGTTTTTTCGCCCCAAAATAAGAAAATTTCTTCTTTTTTTCCCTGAAATAATTGAAATTTCTGCAATTTTGCCCCAAAATGAGTGAAATTTATGCAATTTTGCCCCAAAATAAGGGAAATTTCTTGAATTTTCCCCCAAAATAAGTGGAATTTCTGAGTTTTGACCCAAAATAAGAAGAATTTCTGTCTTTTTGCCTAAACATATAGGGAATTTCTGCCTTTTTGCCCCACAATTAGGGAAATTTCTGCAATTTTGCTGCAAAATACAGGGAATTTCTGCCTTTTTGCCCGAAAATAAGAAGAATGCATACCTTTTTGCCATAAAAAAGGGAAATTTCTGCAATTTTGCTCCAAAATAAGGGGAATTTCTGCTTTTTTGCCTCTAAATAAGTGGAATTTCTGTCTTTTTCCCCCAAAACAAAGGGAATTTCTGTACTTTTTGCCCCAAAATAAGAAAATTTCTGCTTTTTATCTCTGAAATAATTAAAATTTCTGCAATTTTGCCCCAAAATAAGTGAAATTTCTGCAATTTTACCCCAAAATATGGAAAATTTCTGGAATTTTGCACCAAAATAAGTGGAATTTCTGAGTTTTGCCCCAAAATAAGGAGAATTTCTGTCTTTTTTCCCCAACATATTGGGAATTTCTGCCTTTTTGCCTCACAATTATAGGAATTTCTGCAATTTTGCTTTAAAATACGGGGAATTTCTGCCTTTTTGCACGAAAATAAGAAGAATGCATACCCTTTTTCCATAAAAAAGGGAAATTTCTTCATTTTTGCTCCAAAATAATAGGAATTTCTGCTTTTTTTGCCTCTAAATATGTGGAATTTCTGTCTTTTTCCCCCAAAACAAAGGGAATTTCAGTCTTTTTAGCCCCAAAATAAGGAAAATTTCTGACTTATTTCCCTGAAATAAGTGAAATTTCTGCAATTTTGCCCTAAAATAAGAGAAATTTCTGCCTTTTTGCTGCCAAATAAGGGGAATTTCAGTCTTTTTACCTCAAAATAATGGGAATTTCTGCATTTTTGCCCCAAAATAAGGAAAATTTCTGCTTTTTTGTCCCAAAAGATGAAAAATTTCTGAAATTTTGTACCAAAATAAAAGAAATTTCTGCCTTTTTGCCCCAAAATAAGAAAATTTCTGCTTTTTTTTCTGAAATAAGTGAAATTTCTGCAATTTTGCCCGAAAATAAGGGAATTTTCTGGAATTTTGCCCCAAAATAAGTGGAATTTCTGAGTTTTGCCCCAAAATAAGGAGAATTTCTGTCTTTTTGCCCTAACATATAAGGAATTTCTGCCTTTTTGCCCCACAATTAGGGGAATTTCTGCAATTTTGCTCCAAAATACGGGGAATTTCTGCTTTTTAGCTTGAAAAAAAAGTGGAATGTATAACTTTTGCCACAGAAAAGGAAAATTTCTTCATTTTTGCTCCAAAATAAGGGGAATTTCTGCTTTTTTGCCTATAAATAAGTGGAATTTCTGTCTTTTTTCCCCAAAACAAAGGGAATTTCTGTCTTTCTTACCCAAAATAAGGAAAATTTCTGACTTATTACCATGAAATAAGTGAAATTTCTACAATTTTGTCTCAAAATAAGGGAAATTTCTGTCTTTTTGCCCCCAAATAAGGTGAATTTCAGCCTTTTTACCTCAAAATAAGGGGAATTTCTGCATTTTTGCCACAAAATATGAGAAATTTCTGCCTTTTTGCCCCAAAATAATTGAAATTTCTGCAATTTTGCCTCAAAATAAGGGAAATTTCTGGAATTTTGCCCCAAAATAAGGAGAATTTCTGTCTTTTTGCCCCAACATATAGGGAATTTCTGCCTTTTTGCCCAACAATTAGGGGAATTTCTGCAGGTTTGCTCCAAAATACGGGGAATTTCTGCCTTTTTGTCCGAAATTAAGAAGAATGCATACCTTTTTGCCATAAAAAAGGGAAATTTCTTCATTTTTGCTCCAAAATTAGGGGAATTTCTGCTTTTTTGCCTCTAAATAAGTGGAATTTCTGTATTTCCCCCCCCCAAAAAAAGGTAATTTCTGTTTTTTTGCCCCAAAATAAGGAAAATTTCTGACTTATTACCCTGAAATAAGTGAAATTTCTGCAATTTAGCCACAAATTAAGTGAAATTTCTGCCTTTTTGTCCCCAAATAAGGGGAATTTCAGCCTTTTTACCTCAAAATAAGGGGAATTTCTGCATTTTACCCCCAAATAAGAAAAATTTCTGCCTTATTGCCCCAAAATAAGAAAATTTCTGCATTTTTTCCCTGAAATAAGCGAAATTTCTGCAATTTTGCCCCAAAATAAGTGAAATTTCTTCAATTTTGCCCCGAAATTAGAAATTTTCTGCTTTTTTTTCCTGAAATAAGTTAAATTTCTGCAATTTTGCCCCAAAATAAGTGAAATTTCTGCAATTTTGCCTCAAAATAAGGGAAATTTCTGGAATTTTGCCCCAAAATAAGTGGAATTTCTGAGTTTTGCCCCAAAATAAGGAGAATTTCTGTCTTTTTGCCCCAACATATAGGGAATTTCTGCCTTTTTGCCCCACAATTAGGAGAATTTCTGCAGTTTTGCTCCAAAATACAAGGAATTTCTTCTTTTTAGCCCGAAAATAAGGGGAATGTATACCTTTTGCCACAAAAAAGGGAAATTTCTTTATTTTTGCTCCGAAATAAGGAGAATTTCTGCTTTTCTGCCTCTAAATAAGTGGAATTTATCTCTTTTTCCCCCAAAACAAAGGGAATTTCTGTGTTTTTTGCCTGAAAATAAGGAAAATTTCTGATTTATTACCCTGAAATAAGTGAAATTTCTGCAATTTAGCATCAAAATAAGGGAAATTTCTGCCTTTTTGCTCCCAAATAAGGGGAATTTCAGTCTATTTAACTCAAAATAAGGGGAATTTCTGCATTTTTGCCCCAAAATTTGAGAAATTTCTGCCTTTTTGCCCAAAATAAGAAAATTTTCTGCAATTTTGTATCAAAATAAAATAAATTTCTGCCTTTTTGCCACAAAATAAGAAAATTTCTGCTTTTTTTTTTCTGAAATAAGTGAAATTTCTGCAATTTGCCACAAAATAAGTAAAATTTTTGCAATTTTGCCCCAAAATAAATTTCTGGAATTTTGCCCCAAAATAAGAGGAATTTTCAAGTTTTTCCCCAAAATAAGGAAAATTTCTGTCTTTTTGCCAAAAAATATGGGGAATTTCTGCCTTTTTGCCCCACAATTAGAAGAATTTCTGCAATTTTGCTCCAAAATACAGGAAATTTCTTCCTTTGTGCCCGAAAATAAGAAGAATGCATACCTTTTTGCCATAAAAAAGGGAACAATCTGCAATTTTGCTCCAAAATAAGGAGGTTTTCTGCTTTTTTGCCTCTAAATAAGTGGAATTTCTATTTTTCCCCCAAAACAAAGGGAATTTCTGTCTTTTTTGCCCCAAAATAAGGAAAATTTCTGACATATTACCCTGAAATATGTTAAATTTCTGCAATTTTGCCCCAAAATAAGAGAAATTTCAGCCTTTTTGCCCCCAAATAAGAGGAATTTCAGCTTTTTTACCTTAAACTATGGGGAATTTCTGCGTTTTTGCCCCAAAATAAAGAAAATTTCTGCCTTTTGTCTCTGAAATATGTGAAATTTCTGCAATTTTGGTCCATAATAAGTGAAATTTCTGCAATTTTGCCCCAAAATAAGGGAAATTTCTGGAATTATGCCCCAAAATAAATGGAATTTCTGAGTTTTGCCTCAAAATAAAAAGAATTTCTGTCTTTTTGCCCTAACATAAAAGGAATTTCTGCCTTTTTGCCCCACAATTAGGGGAATTTCTGCAATTTTGCTCCAAAATACAGGGAATTTCTGCTTTTTAGCCCGAAAATAAGGGGAATGTATACCTTTTGCCACAAAAAAATGGAAATTTCTTCATTTTTGCTCCAAAATAAGGGGAATTTCTGCTTTTTACCCCTAAATAAGTGGAATTTCTGTCTTTTCCCCCAAAAACAAAGGGAATTTCTGTCTTTTTTGCCCCAAAATAAGGAAAATTTCTGACTTAATACCCTGAAATAAGTGAAATTTCTGCAATTTTGCCTCAAAATAAGGGAAATTTCTGCCTTTTTGCCCCCAAATAAGGGGAATTTCTGCCTTTTTGTCCCAAAATAAGAAATATTTCTGCAATTTTGTACAAAATAAAAGAAATTTCTGCCTTTTTGCCCCAAAATAAGAAAATTTCTGCTTTTTTTCTGAAATAAGTGAAATTTGTGCAATTTTGCCCTAAAATAAGTGAAATTTCTGCAATTTTGCCCCAAAATAAGGGAAATATCTGCCTTTTGGCACCCAAATATGAAGAATTTCAGCCTTTTTACCTCAAAATAATAGGAATTTCTGTATTTTTGCCACAAAATATTAAGAATTTTTGCCTTTTTGCCCCAAAATAAGGAAAATTTCTGACTTTTTGCCCTGAAATAAGTTAAATTTCTAAATTTTTTCCCCAAAATAATGTAAATGTCTGCTTTTTGTTCCAAAATAAAGGGAATTTCATACTTTTTGCCCCCAAATAAAAGGAATTTCAGCCTTTTTACCTCAAAATAAGGGGAATTTCTGCATTTTGAACCAAAATATGGGAAATTTCTGCCTTTTTGCCCAAAATAAGAAAAATTTCTGTTATTTTGTAACATAATAAAAGAAATTTCTGTTTTTTCGCCCCAAAATAAGAAAATTTCTTCTTTTTTTCCCTGAAATAATTGAAATTTCTGCAATTTTGCCCCAAAATGAGTGAAATTTATGCAATTTTGCCCCAAAATAAGGGAAATTTCTTGAATTTTCCCCCAAAATAAGTGGAATTTCTGAGTTTTGACCCAAAATAAGAAGAATTTCTGTCTTTTTGCCTAAACATATAGGGAATTTCTGCCTTTTTGCCCCACAATTAGGGAAATTTCTGCAATTTTGCTGCAAAATACAGGGAATTTCTGCCTTTTTGCCCGAAAATAAGAAGAATGCATACCTTTTTGCCATAAAAAAGGGAAATTTCTGCAATTTTGCTCCAAAATAAGGGGAATTTCTGCTTTTTTGCCTCTAAATAAGTGGAATTTCTGTCTTTTTCCCCCAAAACAAAGGGAATTTCTGTACTTTTTGCCCCAAAATAAGAAAATTTCTGCTTTTTATCTCTGAAATAATTAAAATTTCTGCAATTTTGCCCCAAAATAAGTGAAATTTCTGCAATTTTACCCCAAAATATGGAAAATTTCTGGAATTTTGCACCAAAATAAGTGGAATTTCTGAGTTTTGCCCCAAAATAAGGAGAATTTCTCTCTTTTTTCCCCAACATATTGGGAATTTCTGCCTTTTTGCCTCACAATTATAGGAATTTCTGCAATTTTGCTTTAAAATACGGGGAATTTCTGCCTTTTTGCACGAAAATAAGAAGAATGCATACCTTTTTTCCATAAAAAAGGGAAATTTCTTCATTTTTGCTCCAAAATAATAGGAATTTCTGCTTTTTTTGCCTCTAAATATGTGGAATTTCTGTCTTTTTCCCCCAAAACAAAGGGAATTTCAGTCTTTTTAGCCCCAAAATAAGGAAAATTTCTGACTTATTTCCCTGAAATAAGTGAAATTTCTGCAATTTTGCCCTAAAATAAGAGAAATTTCTGCCTTTTTGCTGCCAAATAAGGGGAATTTCAGTCTTTTTACCTCAAAATAATGGGAATTTCTGCATTTTTGCCCCAAAATAAGGAAAATTTCTGCTTTTTTGTCCCAAAAGATGAAAAATTTCTGAAATTTTGTACCAAAATAAAAGAAATTTCTGCCTTTTTGCCCCAAAATAAGAAAATTTCTGCTTTTTTTTCTGAAATAAGTGAAATTTCTGCAATTTTGCCCGAAAATAAGGGAATTTTCTGGAATTTTGCCCCAAAATAAGTGGAATTTCTGAGTTTTGCCCCAAAATAAGGAGAATTTCTGTCTTTTTGCCCTAACATATAAGGAATTTCTGCCTTTTTGCCCCACAATTAGGGGAATTTCTGCAATTTTGCTCCAAAATACGGGGAATTTCTGCTTTTTAGCTTGAAAAAAAAGTGGAATGTATAACTTTTGCCACAGAAAAAGAAAATTTCTTCATTTTTGCTCCAAAATAAGGGGAATTTCTGCTTTTTTGCCTATAAATAAGTGGAATTTCTGTCTTTTTCCCCCAAAACAAAGGGAATTTCTGTCTTTTTTGCCCCAAAATAAGGAAAATTTCTGACTTATTACCCTGAAGTAAGTTAAATTTCTGCAATTTTGCCCCAAAGTAAGGGAAATTTCTGCCTTTTGGCCCCCAATTAAGGGAATTTCAGGCTTTTTACCTCAAAATAATAGGAATTTCTGTATTTTTGCCACAAACAATTAAGAATTTCTGCCTTTTTGCCCGAAAATAAGGAAAATTTCTGACTTTTTGCCCTGAAATAAGTTATATTTCTTAATTTTTTCCCCAAAATAATGGAAATGTCTGCTTTTTGTTCCAAAATAAAGGGAATTTCTTACTTTTTGCCCCCAAATAAAAGGAATTTCTACCTTTTTACATCAAAATAAGGGGAATTTCTGTATTTTTGACCCAAAATATGGGAAATTTCTGCCTTTTTGTTCAAAATAAGAAAAAATTCTGCTATTTTGTACCATAATAAAAGAAATTTCTGTATTTGCCCCAAAATAAGTAAATTTCTGCTTTTTTTCCCTGAAATAATTGAAATTTCTGCAATTTTGCCCCAAAATGAGTGAAATTTCTGCAATTTTGCCCCAAAATAAGGGAAATTTCTGGAATTTTCCCCCAAAATAAGTGAAATTTCTGTGTTTTGCCCTAAAATTAGGAGAACTTCTGTCTTTTTGCCCCAACATATAGGGAATTTCTGCCTTTTTGCCCCACAATTAGGGGAATTTCTGCAATTTTGCTCCAAAATACGAGGAATTTCTGTTTTTTTGCCCGAAAAAAAGAAGAATGCATATCTTTTTGCCATAAAAAAGGGAAATTTCTGCAATTTTGCTCCAAAATAAGGGGAATTTCTGCTGTTTTGCCTCTAAATAAGTGGAATTTCTGTTTTTTCCCCCAAAACAAAGGGAATTTCTGTATTTTTTGCCCCAAAATAAGAAAAATTTCTGACTTATTACCCTGAAATAAGTGAAATTTCTGCAATTTTGCCCCAAAATAAGGGAAATTTCTGCCTTTTTGCCCCCAAATAAGAGAAATTTAAACATTTTTACCTCAAAATAAGGGGAATTTTTGCAATTTTGCCAAAATATTAGGAATTTCTGCCTTTTTACCACAAAATAAGGAAAATTTCTGCTTTTTTTTCCCTGAAATAAGTGAAATTTCTGCAATTTTTGCCCCAAAATAAGTTAAATTTCTGTAATTTAGCCCCAAAATAAGGGAAATTTCTGAAATTTTGCTCCAAAATAAGTGGAATTTTTGAGTTTTGCCCCAAAATAAGGAGAATTTCTGTCTATTTGGCCCAACATATACGGAATTTCTGCCTTTTTGCCCGACAATTAGGGGAATTTCTGCATTTTTGCTGCAAAATACGGGGAATTTCTGCCTTTTTGCCTGAAAATAAGAAGAATGCATACCTTTATGTCATAAAAAGGGAAATTTCTCCATTTATGCTCCAAAATAGGGAGAATTTCTGCTTTTTTGCCTCTAAATAAGTGGAATTTCTGTTTTCTCCCCCAAAACAAAGGGAATTTCTGTCTTTTTTGCCCCAAATTAAGGAAAATTTCTGACTTATTACCCTGAAGTAAGTGAAATTTGTGCAATTTTGCCGCAAAATAAGGGAAATTTCTGCTTTTTTGCCCCCAAATAAGGGGAATTTCAGCATTTTTACCTCTAAATAAAGGGAATTTCTGCATTTTTGCCAAAAATATTAGGAATTTCTGCCTTTTCGCCCCAAAATAAAGAAAATTTCTAAATTTTTGCCCTGAAATAAGTTAAATTTCTAAAATTTTTTCCCAAAATAAGAGAAATGTTTGCTTTTTGCCCCAAAATAATGGGAATTTCTTAAGTTTTGCCCCCAAATAAGGGGAATTTCAGCCTTTTTACCTCAAAATAAGGGGAATTTCTGCATTTTTGCCCCAAAATATGGGAAATTTCTGCTTTTGCCCCAAAATAAGAAAAATTTCTGCAATTTTGTACCAAAATAAAAGAAATTTCTGCCTTTTTGCCACAAAATAAGAAAATTTCTGCTTTTTTCTTCTGAAATAAGTGAAATTTCTTCAATTTTGCTCCAAAATAATTGACATTATTGCAATTTTGCCCCAAAATGAGGGAAATTTCTGGAATTTTGCTTCAAAATAAGTGGAATTTCTGAGTTTTGCCCCAAAATAAGGAGAATTTCTGTCTTTTTGCCCCAACATATAGGGAATTTCTGCATTTTTGCCCAACAATTAGGGGAATTTTGCAATTTTGCTCCAAAATACGGGGGTTTTCTTTTTTTTTTGTACGAAAATAAGAAGAATGCATACCTTTTTGCCATAAATAAAGGAAATTTCTTCATTTTTGCTCCAAAATAAATGGAATTTCTGCATTTTTGCCTTTAAATAAGTGGAATTTCTGTCTTTTTTCCCCAAAACAAAGGGTATTTCTGTCTTTTTTGCCCCAAAGTAAGGAAAATTTCTGACTTATTACCCTGACATAAGTAAAATTTCTGCAATTTTGCTCCAAAATAAGGGAAATTTCTGCCTTTTTGCCACCAAATACGGGGAATTTCAGCCTTTTTACCTCAAAATAAAGGGAATTTTTGCAATTTTGCTCCAAGATATTGGAAATTTCTAAGTTTTGGCCCAAAATAAGGAAATTTCTGATTTTTCCATGAAATAAGTGAAATTTCTGCAATTTTTCCCCAAAATAAGTGAAATTTCTGCAATTTTGCCCCAAAATAAGGGAAATTTCTGGAATTTTGCCTCAAAATAAGTGGAATTTCTGAGTTTTGCCTCAAAATAAGGAGAATTTCTTTCTTTTTGCCCTAACATATAAAGAATTTCTGCCCTTTTGCTCCACAATTAGGGGAATTTCTGCAATTTTGCTCCAAAATACGGGGAATTTCTGCTTTTTAGCCCGAAAATAAGGGGAATGTATACCTTTTGCCACAAAAAATGGAAATTTCTTCATTTTTGCTCCGAAATAAGGGGAATTTCTGCTTTTTTGCCTCTAAATAAGTGGAATTTCTCTTTTTTCCCCCAAAACAAAGGGAATTTCTGTCTTTTTTTGCCCCAAAATAAGGAAAATTTCTGACTTATTACCCTGAAATAAGTGAAATTTCTGCAATTTAGCCTCAAAATAAGGAAAAATTCTGCCTTTTTGCCCCCAAATAAGGCGAATTTCAGTGTTTTTAACTCAAAATAAGAGGAATTTCTGCATTTTTGCCCCAAAATATGGGAAATTTCTGCCTTTTTGTCCCAAAATAAGAAATTTTTCTGCAATTTTGTATCAAAATAAAATAAATTTCTGCCTTTTTGCCACAAAATAAGAAAATTTCTGCTTTTTTTTAAATAAGTGAAATTTCTGCAATTTGCCACAAAATAAGTGAAATTTCTGCAATTTTGCCCCAAAATAAAAGAAATTTCTGGAATTTTGCCCCAAAATAAGAGGAATTTTCGAGTTTTGCCCCAAAATAAGGAGAATTTCTGTCTTTTTGCCAAAAAATATAGGGAATTTCTTCCTTTTTGCCCAAAAATTAGGGGAATTTCTGCAATTTTGCTCCAAAATACAGGAAATTTCTTCCTTTTTGCCCGAAAATAAGAAGAATGCATACCTTTTTGCCATAAAAAAGGGAAGAATCTGCAATTTTGCTCCAAAATAAGGAGGATTTCTGCTTTTTTGCCTCTAAATAAGTGGAATTTCTCTTTTTCCCCCAAACAAAGGGATTTTCTGTCTTTTTTGCCCCAAAATAAGGAAAATTTCTGACTTATTACCCTGAAGTAAGTGAAATTTCTGCAATTTTGCCCCAAAGTAAGGGAAATTTCTGCCTTTTGGCCCCCAAATAAGGAAATTTCAGGCTTTTTACATCAAAATAATAGGAATTTCTGTATTTTTGCCACAAACGATTAAAAATTTCTGCCTTTTTGCCCGAAAATAAGGAAAATTTCTGACTTTTTGCCCTGAAATAAGTTATATTTCTTAATTTTTTCCCCAAAATAATGGAAATGTCTGCTTTTTGTTCCAAAATAAAGGGAATTTCTTACTTTTTGCCCCCAAATAAAAGGAATTTCTACCTTTTTACCTCAAAATAAGGGGAATTTCTGCATTTTTGACCCAAAATATGGGAAATTTCTGCCTTTTTGTTCAAAATAAGAAAAAATTCTGCTATTTTGTACCATAATAAAAGAAATTTCTGTATTTGCCCCAAAATAAGAAAATTTCTGCTTTTTTTTTCTGAAATAATTGAAATTTCTGCAATTTTGCCCCAAAATGAGTGTCATTTCTGCAATTTTGCCGCATAATAAGTGAAATTTCTGCAATTTTGCCCCAAAATAAGGGAAATTTCTGGAATTATGCCCCAAAATAAATGGAATTTTTGAGTTTTGCCTCAAAATAAGAAGAATTTCTGTCTTTTTGCCCTAACATATAAGGAATTTCTGCCTTTTTGCCCCACAATTAGGGGAATTTCTGCAATTTTGCTCCAAAATCCAGGGAATTTCTGCTTTTTAGCCCGAAAATAAGGGGAATGTATATCTTTTGCCACAAAAAAGGGAAATTTCTTCATTTTTGCTCCAAAATAAGGGGAATTTCTGCTTTTTGCCCCTAAATAAGTGGAATTTCTGTCTTTTTTCCCCAAAACAAAGGGAATTTCTGTCTTTTTTGCAGCAAAATAAAGAAAATTTCTGACTTAATACCCTGAAATAAGTGAAATTTCTGCAATTTTGACTCAAAATAAGGGAAATTTCTGCCTTTTTGCCCCCAAATAAGGGGAATTTCTGCCTTTTGTCCCAAAATAAGAAATATTTCTGCAATTTTGTACAAAATAAAAGAAATTTCTGCCTTTTTGCCCCAAAATAAGAAAATTTCTGCTTTTTTTTGAAATAAGTGAAGTTTGTGCAATTTTGCCCGAAAATAAGTGAAATTTCTGCAATTTTGCCCCAAAATAAGGGAAATTTCTGCCTTTTGGCACCCAAATATGAAGAATTTCAGCCTTTTTACCTCAAAATAATAGGAATTTCTGTATTTTTGCCACAAAATTTTAAGAATTTCTGCCTTTTTGCCCCAAAATAAGGAAAATTTCTGACTTTTTGCCCTGAAATAAGTTAAATTTCTAAATTTTTCCCCCAAATAATGTAAATGTCTGCTTTTTGTTCCAAAATAAGGGGAATTTCTTACTTTTTGCCCCCAAATAAAAGGAATTTCAGCCTTTTTACCTCAAAATAATGGGAATTTCTGCATTTTTGACCCAAAATATGGAAAATTTCTGCCTTTTTTCCCAAAATAAGAAAAATTTTTGCTATTTTGTACCATAATAAAAGAAATTTCTGTTTTTTCGCCGCAAAATAAGAAAATTTCTTATTTTTTCCCTGAAATAATTGAAATTTCTGCAATTTTGCCCCAAAATGAGTGAAATTCCTGCAATTTTGCCCCAAAATAAGGGAAATTTCTTGAATTTTCCCCCAAAATAATTGGAATTTCTGAGTTTTGACCTAAAATAAGGAGAATTTCTGTCTTTTTGCCCCAACATATAGGGAATTTCTGCCTTTTTGCCCCACAATTAGGGAAATTTCTGCAATTTTGCTGCAAAATACATAGAATTTCTGCCTTTTTGCACGTAAATAAGAAGAATGCATACCTTTTTGCCATAAAAAAGGGAAATTTCTGCAATTTTGCTCCAAAATAAAGGGAATTTCTGCTTTTTTGCCTCTAAATAAGTGGAATTTCTGTCTTTTTCCCCCAAAACAAAGGGAATTTCTGTACTTTTGCTCCAAAATAAGGAAAAATTTTGACTTATTACCCTGAAATAAGTGAAATTTCTGCAATTTTGACCCATAATAAGGAAAATTTCTGCTTTTTGCCCCCAAATAAGGGGAATTTCTGCCTTTTTACCTCAAATTAAAAGGAATTTCTGCATTTTTGCCAAAAATATTAGGAATTTCTGCCTTTTTGCCACAAAATATGAAAAATTTCTGCTTTTTTTCCCTGAAATAAGTGAAATTTCTGCAATTTTGCCCCCAAAAAAGTTAAATTTCTGTAATTTTGCCCCAAATAAGGGAAATTTCTGGAATTTTACCCCAAAATAAGTGGAATTTCTGAGTTTTGCCTCAAAATAAAAAGAATTTCTGTCTTTTTGCCCTAACATATAAGGAATTTCTGCCTTTTTGCCCCACAATTAGGGGATTTTCTGCAATTTTGCTCCAAAATACGGGGAATTTCTGCTTTTTAGCCCGAAAATAAGGGGAATGTATACCTTTTGCCACAAAAAATGGAAATTTCTTCATTTTTGCTCTGAAATAAGGGGAATTTCTGCTTTTTTGCCTCTAAATAAGTGGAATTTCTCTTTTTTCCCCCAAAACAAAGGGAATTTCTGTCTTTTTTTGCCCCAAAATAAGGAAAATTTCTGACGTATTACCATGAAATAAGTGAAATTTCTGCAATTTAGCCTCAAAATAAGGGAAATTTCTGCCTTTTTGCCCCCAAATAAGGGGAATTTCAGTCTTTTTAACTCAAAATAAGGGGAATTTCTGCATTTTGCACCACAATATGGGAAATTTCTGCCTTTTTGTCCCAAAATAAGAAAATTTTCTGCAATTTTGTATCAAAATAAAATAAATTTCTGCCTTTTTGCAACAAAATAAGAAAATTTCTGCTTTTTTTTCTGAAATAAGTGAAATTTCTGCAATTTGCCACAAAATAAGTGAAATTTCTGCAATTTTGCCCCAAAATAAAAGAAATTTCTGGAATTTTGCCACAAAATTAGAGGAATTTTCGAGTTTTGCCCCAAAATAAGGAGAATTTCTGTCTTTTTGCCAAAAAATATAGGGAATTTCTGCCTTTTTCCCCACAATTAGGGGAATTTCTGAAATTTTGCTCCAAAATACAGGAAATTTCTTCCTTTTTGCCCGAAAATAAGAAGAATGCATACCTTTTTGCCATAAAAAAAAAAACAATCTGCAATTTTGCTCCAAAATAAGGAGGATTTCTGCTTTTTTGCCTCTAAATAAGTGGAATTTCTGTCTTTTTCCCCCAAAACAAAGGGAATTTCTGTTTTTTTTTGCCCCAAAATAAGGAAAATTTCTGACTTATTACCCTGAACTATGTGAAATTTTTGCAATTTTGCCCCAAAATAAGAGAAATTTCAGCCTTTTTGCCCCCAAATAAGGGGAATTTCAGCTTTTTTACCTCAAAATAAGGGGAATTTCTGCCTTTTTGCCCCAAAATAAAGAAAATTTCTGCCTTTTGTCTCTGAAATATGTGAAATTTCTGCAATTTTGCCCCATTATAAGTAAAATTTCTGCAATTTTGCCCCAAAATAAGGGAAATTTCTGGAATTATGCCCCAAAATAAATGGAATTTCTTAGTTTTGCCTCAAAATAAGAAGAATTTCTGTATTTTGCCCTAACATATAAGGAATTTCTGCCTTTTTGCCCTACAATTAGGGAAATTTCTGCAATTTTGCTCCAAAATACAGTGAATTTCTGCTTTTTAGCCCGAAAATAAGGGGAATGTATACCTTTTGCCACAAAAAATGGAAATTTCTTCATTTTTGCTCCAAAATAAGGGGAATATCTGCTTTTTACCCCTAAATAAGTGGAATTTCTGTCTTTTTCCCCCAAAACAAAGGGAATTTCTGTCTTTTTTGCCCCAAAATAAGGAAAATTTCTGACTTAATACCCTGAAATAAGTGAAATTTCTGCAATTTTGCCTCAAAATAAGGGAAATTTCTGCGTTTTTGCCCCCAAATAAGGGGAATTTTTGCCTTTTGTCCCAAAATAAGAAATATTTCTGCAATTTTGTACAAAATAAAATAATTTTCTGCCTTTTTGCCCCAAAATAAGAAAATTTCTGCTTTTTTTCTGAAATAAGTGAAATTTGTGCAATTTTGCCCCAAAATAAGGGAAATTTCTGCCTTTTGGCACCCAAATATGAAGAATTTCAGCCTTTTTACCTCAAAATAATAGGAATTTCTGTATTTTTGCCACAAAATATTAAGAATTTCTGCCTTTTTGCTTCAAAATAAGGAAAATTTCTGACTTTTTGCCCTGAAATAAGTTAAATTTCTAAATTTTTTCCCCAAAATAATGTAAATGTCTGCTTTTTGTTCCAAAATAAAGGGAATTTCTTACTTTTTGCCCCCAAATAAAAGGAATTTCAGCCTTTTTACCTCAAAATAAGGGTAATTTCTGCATTTTTGACCCAAAATATGGGAAATTTCTGCCTTTTTGCCCAAAATAAGAAAAATTTCTGCTATTTTGTACCATAATAAAAGAAATTTCTGTTTTTCGCCCCAAAATAAGAAAATTTCTTCTTTTTTTCCCTGAAATAATTGAAATTTCTGCAATTTTGCCCCAAAATGAGTGAAATTTCTGCAAGTTTGCCCCAAAATAAGGGAAATTTCTGGAATTTTCCCCCAAAATAAGTGGAATTTCTGAGTTTTGACACAAAATAAAGAGAATTTCTGTCTTTTTGCCACAACATATAGGGAATTTCTGCTTTTTGCCCCACAATTAGGGAAATTTCTGAAATTTTGCTGCAAAATACAGGGAATTTCTGCCTTATTGCCCGAAAATAAGAAGAATGCATACCTTTTTGCCATAAAAAAGGAAAATTTCTGCAATTTTGCTCCAAAATAAGGGGAATTTCTTCTTTTTTGCCTCTAAATAAGTGGAATTTCTGTCTTTTTCCCCCAAAACAAAGGGAATTTCTGTACTTTTTGCCCCAAAATAAGGAAAATTTCTGACTTATTACCCTGAAATAAGTGAAATTTCTGCAATTTTGACCCATAATAAGGAAAATTTCTGCCTTTTTGCCCCCAAATAAGGGGAATTTCAGCCTTTTTACCACAAAATAAAAGGAATTTCTGCATTTTTGCCAAAAATATTAGGAATTTCTGCCTTTTATCCACAAAATAACAAAAATTTTTGCCTTTTTTCCCTGAAATAAGTGAAATTTCTGCAATTTTGCCCCAAAAAAAGTTAAATTTCTGTAATTTTGCCCCAAATAAGGGAAATTTCTGGAATTTTGCCCCAAAATAAGTGGAATTTCTGAGTTTTGCCCCAAAATAAGGAGAATTTCTGTCTTTTTGCCCCAACATGTAGGGAATTTCTGCCTTATTGCCTCACAATTAGGGGAATTTCTGCAATTTTGCTGCAAAATACGGGGAATTTCTGCTTTTTAGCCCGAAAATAAGGGGAATGTATACCTTTTGCCACAAAAAAGAAAAATTTCTTCATTTTTGCTCCAAAATAAGGGGAATTTCTGCTTTTTTGCCTCTAAATAAGTGGAATTTCTGTCTTTTTCCCCCAAAACAAAGAGAATTTCTGTCTTTTTTGCCCCAAAATAAAGAAAATTTCTGACTTATTACCCTGAAATATGTGAAATTTCTGCAATTTTGCCTCAAAATAAGGGAAATTTCTGCCTTTTTGCCCTCAAATAAGGGAAATTTCAGTCTCTTTACCTCAAAATAATGGGAATTTCTGCATTTTTGCCCCAAAATATGGAAAATTTCTGCCTTTTTGTCTCAAAATAAGAAAAATTACTGCAATTTTATACCAAAATAAAATAAATTTCTGCCTTTTTACAACAAAATAAGAAAATTTCTGCTTTTTTTTCTGACATAAGTGAAATTTCTGCAATTTAGCCACAAAATAAGTGAAATTTCTGCAATTTTGCCCCAAAATAAGGGAAATTTCTAAAATTTTGCCCCAAATTAAGTGGAATTTCTGAGTTTTACCCCAAATAAGGAGAATTTCTGTCTTTTTGCCCCAACATATAGGGAATTTCTGCCTTTTTACTCCACAATTAGGGGAATTTCTGTAATTTTGCTCCAAAATACAGGGATTTTCTGTTTTTTTGTCCAAAATAAGAAGACTGCATACCTTTTTGCCATACAAAAGGGAAATTTCTTCATTTTTGCTCCAAAATAAGGGGAATTTCTGCTTTTTGCCTCTAAATAAGTGGAATTTCTGTCTTTCTCCCCCAAAACAAAGGGAATTTCTGTCTTTTTTGCCACAATATAAGGAAAATATCTTACTTATTACCCTGAAGTAAGTGAAATTTCTGCAATTTTACCCCAAAATAAGGGAAATTTCTGCATTTTTGCCCCCAAATAAGGGGAATTTCAGCATTTTTATCTCAAAATAAAAGGAATTTCTGCATTTTTGCCACAAAATATTAGGAATACCTGCTTTTTTGCCCCAAAATATAAAAAAATTCTGACTTTTTGCTCTGAAATAAGTTAAATTTCTAAAATTTTTTCCCAAAATAAGGGAAATGTCTGCTTTTTGCCCCCAAAAAGGGGAATTTCTTACTTTTTGCCCCCAAATAAGGGGAATTTCAGCCTTTTTACCACAAAATAAAGGGAATTTCTGCATTTTTGACCCAAAATATGGGAAATTTCTGCCTTTTTTCCCAAAATAAGAAGAGTGTCTTCAATTTTGTACCAAAATGAAAGAAATTTCTTTTTTTTGCCCCAAAATAAGAAAATTTCTGCTTTTTATCCCTGAAATAATTAAAATATCTGCAATTTTGCCCCAAAATAAGTGAAATTTCTGCAATTTTACCCCAAAATAAGGAAAATTTCTGGAATTTTGCACCAAAATAAGTGGAATTTCTGAGTTTTGCCCCAAAATAAGTAGAATTTTTGTCTTTTTTCCCCAACATATTGGGAATTTCTGCATTTTTGCCTCACAATTATAGGAATTTCTGCAATTTTGCTTAAAAATATGGGGAATTTCTGCCTTTTTGCACGAAAATAGGAAGAATGCATAACTTTTTTCCATAAAAAAGGGAAATTTCTTCATTTTTGCTCCAAAATAAGAGGAATTTCTGCTTTTTTGCCTCTAAATATGTGGAATTTCTGTCTTTTTCCCCCAAAACAAAGGGAATTTCAGTCTTTTTTGCCCCAAAATAAGGAAAATTTCTGACTTATTTCCCTGAAATAAGTGAAATTTCTGCAATTTTGCCCCAAAATAAGAGAAATTTCTGCCTTTTTGCCCCCAAATAAGGGGAATTTCTGACTTTTTGTCCCAAAATAAGAAATATTTCTGCAATTTTGTACAAAATAAATTTCTGCCTTTTTGCCCCAAAATAAGAAAATTTCTGCTTGTTTTCTGAAATAAGTGAAATTTGTGCAATTTTGCCCCAAAATAAGTGAAATTTCTGCAATTTTGCCCCAAATTAAGGGAAATTTCTGCCTTTTGGCACCCAAATATGAAGAATTTCAGCCTTTTTACCTCAAAATAATAGGAATTTCTGTATTTTTGCCACAAAATATTAAGAATTTCTGCCTTTTTGCTTCAAAATAAGGAAAATTTCTGAATTTTTGCCCTGAAATAATTTAAATTTCTACATTTTTTCCCCAAAATAATGTAAATGTCTGCTTTTTGTTCCAAAATAAGGGGAATTTCTTACTTTTTGCCCCCAAATAAAAGGAATTTCAGCCTTTTTACCTCAAAATAAGGGTAATTTCTGCATTTTTGACCCAAAATATGGGAAATTTCTGCCTTTTTGCCCATAATAAGAAAAATTTCTGCTATTTTGTACCATAATAAAAGAAATTTCTGTTTTTCGCCCCAAAATAAGAAAATTTCTTCTTTTTTTCCCTGAAATAATTGAAATTTCTGCAATTTTGCCCCAAAATGAGTGAAATTTCTGCAATTTTGCCCCAAAATAAGGGAAATTTCTGGAATTTTCCCCCAAAATAAGTGGAATTTCTGAGTTTTGACACAAAATAAAGAGAATTTCTGTCTTTTTGCCACAACATATAGGGAATTTCTGCTTTTTGCCACACAATTAGGGAAATTTCTGACATTTTGCTGCAAAATACAGGGAATTTCTGCCTTATTGCCCGAAAATAAGAAGAATGCATACCTTTTTGCCATAAAAAAGGAAAATTTCTGCAATTTTGCTCCAAAATAAGGGGAATTTCTTCTTTTTTGCCTCTAAATAAGTGGAATTTCTGTCTTTTTCCCCCAAAACAAAGGGAATTTCTGTACTTTTTGCCCCAAAATAAGGAAAATTTCTGACTTATTACCCTGAAATAAGTGAAATTTCTGCAATTTTGACCCATAATAAGGAAAATTTCTGCCTTTTTGCCCCCAAATAAGGGGAATTTCAGCCTTTTTACCTCAAAATAAAAGGAATTTCTGCATTTTTGCCAAAAATATTAGGAATTTCTGCCTTTTATCCACAAAATAAGGAAAATTTCTGCCTTTTTTCCCTGAAATAAGTGAAATTTCTGCAATTTTGCCCCAAAAAAAGTTAAATTTCTGTAATTTTGCCCCAAATAAGGGAAATTTCTGGAATTTTGCCCCAAAATAAGTGGAATTTCTGAGTTTTGCCCCAAAATAAGGAGAATTTCTGTCTTTTTGCCCCAACATGTAGGGAATTTCTGACTTATTGCCTCACAATTAGGGGAATTTCTGCAATTTTGCTGCAAAATACGGGGAATTTCTGCTTTTTAGCCCGAAAATAAGGGGAATGTATACCTTTTGCCACAAAAAAGAAAAATTTCTTCATTTTTGCTCCAAAATAAGGGGAATTTCTGCTTTTTTGCCTCTAAATAAGTGGAATTTCTGTCTTTTTCCCCCAAAACAAAGAGAATTTCTGTCTTTTTGCCCCAAAATAAAGAAAATTTCTGACTTATTACCCTGAAATAAGTGAAATTTCTGCAATTTTGCCTCAAAATAAGGGAAATTTCTGCCTTTTTGCCCTCAAATAAGGGGAATTTCAGTCTCTTTACCTCAAAATAATGGGAATTTCTGCATTTTTACCCCAAAATATGGGAAATTTCTGCCTTTTTGCCCAAAATAAGAAAAATTTCAGCAATTTTGTACCAAAATATGGGAAATTTCTGCCTTTTTGCCCCAAAATAAGAAAATTTTGCTTTTTTTCCCTGAAATAAGTGAAATTTCTCCAATTTTGCCCCAAAATAAGTGAAATTTCTGCAATTTTGCCCCAAAATAAGGGAAATTTCTGGAATTTTGCCCCAAAATAAGTGGAATTTCTGAGTTTTGCCCCAAAACAATGAGAATTTCTGTCTTTTTGCCCCAACATATAGGGAATTTCTTCCTTTTTGCCCCACAATTAGGGGAATTTCTGCAATTTTGCTCCAAAATATGGGGAATTTCTGACTTTTTGCCCGAAAATAAGAAGAATTCATAACTTTTTGCCATAAAAAAGGGAAATTTCTGTAATTTTGCTCCAAAATAAGAGGAATTTCTGCTTTTTTGCCTCTAAATATGTGGAATTTCTGTCTTTTTCCCCCAAAACAAAGGGAATTTCTGTCTTATTTGCACCAAAATAAAGAAATTTTCTGACTTATTACCCTGAAATACGTGAAATTTCTGCAATTTTGTCCCAAAATAAGGGAAATTTCTGCATTTTTGCCCCCAAATAAGGGGAATTTCACCCTTTTACCTCAAAATAAAGGGAATTTCTGCATTTTTGCCACAAAATAAGGAAAATTTCTGCCTTTTTTCCCTGAAATAAGTTAAATTTCTGCAGTTTTGCCCCAAAATAAGTAAAATTTCTGCAATTTTGCCACAAAATAAGTGAAATTTCTACAATTTTGCCCCAAAATAAGTGAAATTTCTGGAATTTTGCCACAAAATAAGTGGAATTTTTGAGTTTTGAACCAAAATAAGGAGAATTTCTGTTTTTGCCCTAAATAAGTGAACTTTCTACAATTTTACCCCAAAATAAGTGAAATTTCTGGAATTTTGCCACAAAATAAGTGGAATTTTTGAGTTTTGACCCAAAATAAGGAGAATTTCTGTTTTTTGCCCCAACATATAGGGAATTTCTGCCTTTTTGCCTCACAATTAGGGGAATTATTGCAATTTTGCCCCAATAGAAGGGAAATTTCTGCCTTTTTTTCCTGAAATAAGTGGAATATCTGCAATTTTGCCCCAAAATAAGTGAAATTTCTGCAATTTTGCCCAAAATAAGAAAAATTTCTGCAATTTTGTACCAAAATAAAAGAAATTTCTGCCTTTTTGCCCCAAAATAAGAAAATTTTTGCTTTTTTTCCCTTAAATAAGTGAAATTTCTGCAATTTTCCTCAAAATAAGTAAAATTTCTGCAATTTTGCCCCAAAATAAGAGAAATTTCTGGAATTTTGCCGCAAAATAATTGGAATTTCTGAGTTTTGCCCAAAAATAAAGAGAATTTCTGTCTTTATGCCCCAACATATAGGGAATTTCTGCCTTTTTGCCCCACAATTAAAGGAATTTCTGCAATTTTGCTCCAAAATACGGGAAATTTCTGCCTTTTTGCCCCAAAATAAGAATAATGCATTCCTTTTTGCCATAAAAATGGAAATTTCTTCATTTTTACTCCAAAATAAGGGGAATTTCTGCTTTTTTTGCCTCTAAATTAGTGGAATTTCTGTCTTTTTCCCCCAAAACAAAGGGAATTTCTGTTCTTTTTTGCCCCTAAATAAAAAAAATTTCTGACTTATTACACTGACATAAGTGAAATTTCTGCAAGTTTGCCCGAAAATAAGGGAAATTTCTGCATTTTTGCCCCCAAATAAGGTGAATTTCAGCCTTTTTACCTCAAAATAAGGGGAATTTCTGCATTTTTGCCACAAAATATTAAAAATTTCTGCCTTTTTGCCCCAAAATAAGGAAAATTTCTTCCTTTTTTCACTGAAATAAGTGAAATTTCTGCAATTTTGCCCCAAAATAAGTGAAATTTCTGCAATTTTGCCCCAAAATAAGGGAAATTTCTGGAATTTTGCCCCAAAATATGTGGAATTTCTGAGTTTTGCCCCAAAATAAGGAGAATTTCTGTCTTTTTGCCCCAACATATAGGAAATTTCTGCCTTTTTGCCCCACAAGTAGGTTAATTTCTGCAATTTTGCTCCAAAATACGGGGAATTTCTGCCTTTTTGCCCGAAAATAAGAAGAATGCATACCTTTTTCCATAAAAAAGGGATATTTCTGTAATTTTGCTCCAAAATAAGGGGAATTTCTGCTTTTTTGCCTCTAAATATGTGGAAATTCTGTCTTTTTCCCCCAAAACAAAGGGAATTTCTGTCTTATTTGCACCAAAATAAGGAAATTTTCTGACTTATTACCCTTAAATAAGTGAAATTTCTGCAATTTTGTCCCAAAATAAGGGAAATTTATGCCTTTTTGCCCCCAAATAAGGGGAATTTCACCCTTTTACCTCAAAATAAAGGGAATTTCTGCATTTTTGCTACAAAATATTGGGAATTTCTGCATTTTTGCCCCAAAATAAGGAAAATTTCTGTTTTTTTTCCCTGAAATAAGTGAAATTTCTGCAGTTTTGCCCCAAAATAAGTAAAATTTCTGCAATTTGTCCCAAAATATGGGAAATTTCTGCAATTTTGTACCAAAATAAAGAAATTTCTGCCTTTTTGCTTCCAAATAAGAAAATTTCTTATTTTTTTTCTGAAATATGTGAAATATCTAAAATTTTGCCCAAAAATAAGTGAAATTTCTACAATTTTGCCCCAAAATCAGTGAAATTTCTGCAATTTTGCCCCAAAATAAGTGGAATATTTGAGATTTGCCGCAAAATAAGGAGAATTTCTGTCTTTTTGCCCCAACACATAGGGAATTTCTGCCTTTTTGCTCCAAAATTTGGGGAATTTCTGCAATTTTGCTCCAAAATAAGGGGAATTTCTGCCTTTTTGCCCAAAAATATGGAGAATGCATACCTTTTTGCCCTTAAAAAGTGAAATTTCTTCATTTTTGCTCCAAAATAAGAAGAATTTCTGCTTTTTTGCCTCTAAAAAAGTGGAATTTCTCCTTTTCCCCCAAAGCAAAGGAAATTTCTGTATTTTGGCCCCAAAATAAGAAATATTTCTGACTTATTACCCTGAAATAAGTGAAATTTCTGCAATTTTGCTTCAAAATAAGAGAAATTTCTGCCTTTTTGCCCCAAAATAAGAAAAAATTCAGCAATTTTGTAACAAAATTAAAGAAATTTCTGCCTTTTGGCCCCAACAGATGAAAATTTCTGCTTTTTTTTCTGAAATAAGTGAAATTTCTGCAATTTTGCCCC
This sequence comes from Micromys minutus, assembly GCF_963924665.1. NCBI lineage: Eukaryota > Metazoa > Chordata > Mammalia > Rodentia > Muridae > Micromys > Micromys minutus. The sequence continues at coordinate 3,357,658 of NW_027667727.1, forward strand.
AAAACAAGTTAAATTTCTGAGTTTTGCCCTAAAATAAGGAGAATTTCTGTATTTTGCCCCAACATATAGGGAATTTCTGCCTTTTTTCCCCACAATTAGGGGAATTTCTGCAATTTTGCTCCAAAATACGGGGAATTTCTGCATTATTTGTCCGAAAATAATAAGATTGCATAACTTTTTGCCATAAAAAAGGCAAATTTCTTCATTTTTGCTCCAAAATGAGGGGAATTTCTGCTTTTATGCCTCTAAATAAGTGGAATTTCTGTCTTTTTCCCATAAAACAAAGGGAATTTATGTCTTTTTTGCCCCAAAATAAAGAAAATTTCTTACTTATTACCCTGAAATAGTGAAATTTCTGCACTTTTGCCCCAAAATAATGGAAATTTCTGCCTTTTTACCCCCAAATAATGGGAATTTCAGCCTTTTTACCTCAAAATAAAGGGAATTTCTGCATTTTTACCCCAAAATATGGGAAATTTCTGCCTTTTTGCCCATAATAAGAAAAATTTCAGCAATTTTGTAGCAAAATATGGGAAATTTCTGCCTATTTGCCCCAAAATAAAAAAATTTTGCTTTTTTTCCCTGAAATAAGTGAAATTTCTCCAATTTTGCCCCAAAATAAATTAAATTTCTGCAATTTTGCCCAAAATAAGGGAAATTTCTGGAATTTTGCCCAATAATAAGTGGAATTTCTGAGTTTTGCCCCAAAATAAGGAGAATTTCTGTCTTTTTGCCCAAAATATAGGGAATTTCTGCCTTTTTGCCCCACAAGTAGGGAAATTTCTGCAATTTTGCTCCAAAATACGGGGAATTTCTGCATTTTTGCCCGAAAATAAGAAGAATTCATACCTTTTTGCCATAAAAAAAGGAAATTTCTGTAATTTTGCTCCAAAATAAGGGGAATTTCTGCTTTTTTGCCTCTAAATATGTGGAATTTCTGTCTTTTTCCCCCAAAACAAAGGGAATTTCTGTCTTATTTGCACCAAAATAAGGAAATTTTCTGACTTATTACCCTGAAATAAGTGAAATTTCTGCAATTTTGTCCAAAAATAGGGGAAATTACTGCCTTTTTGCCCCCAAATAAGGGTAATTTCACCCTTTTACCTCAAAATAAAGGAAATTTCTGTATTTTTGCCACAAAATATTAGGAATTTCTGCATTTTTGCCCTATAATAAGGAAAATTTCAGCCTTTTTTCCCTGAAATAAGTGAAATTTCTGCAGTTTTGCCCCAAAATAAGTAAAATTTCTGCAATTTTGCCCCAAAATATGGGAAATTTCTGCAATTTTGTACTAAAATAAAAGAAATTTCTGCCTTTTTGCTTTCAAATAAGAAAAAAATTTTTTTTGAAATATGTGAAATTTCTGCAATTTTGCCCCAAAATAAGTGAAATTTCTACAATTTTGCCCCAAAATAAGTGAAATTTCTGGAATTTTGCCCAAAAATAAGTGGAATTTTTGAGTTTTGACCCAAAATAAGGAGAATTTCTGTTTTTTTGCCCCAACATATAGGGAATTTCTGCCTTTTTGCCTCACAATTAGGGGAATTTCTGCAATTTTGCCTCAAAAGAAGAGAAATTTCTGCCTTTTTTCCCTGAAATAAGTGGAATTTCTGCAATTTTGCCCCAAAAGAAGTGAAATTTCTGCAATTTTGCCCCAAAATAAGGGAAATTTCTGCAATTTTGTACCAAACTAAAAGAAATTTCTGCTTTTTTGCCCCAAAATAAGAAAATTTCTGCTTTTTTTCCCTTAAATAAGTGAAATTTCTGCAATTTTGCCCCAAAATTAGTGAAATTTCTGCAATTTTGCCCCAAAATAAGCAAAATTTCTGAAATTTTGCCGCAAAACTAGTGGAATTTCTGAGTTTTGCCCAAAAATAAAGAGAATTTCTGTCTTTATGCCCCAACATATAGGGAATTTCTGCCTTTTTGCCCCACAATTAGAGGAATTTCTGCAATTTTGCTCCAAAATACGGGAAATTTCTGCCTTTTTTCCTCAAAATAAGAAGAATGCACACCTTTTTGCCATAAAAAAGAGAAATTTCTTCATTTTTGCTACAAAATAGGGGAATTTCTGCTTTTTTTGCCTCTAAATAAGTGGAATTTCTGTCTTTTTCCCCCAAAACAAAAGGAATTTCTGTCTTTTTTGCCCCAAAATAAAAAAAATTTCTGACTTATTACACTGACATAAGTGAAATTTCTGCAATTTTGCCCCAAAATAAGGGAAATTTCTGCATTTTTGCCCCCAAATAAGGGGAATTTCAGACTTTTTACCTCAAAATAAGGGGAATGTCTGCATTTTTGCCACAAAAGATTAGGAATTTCTGCCTTTTTGCCCCAAAATAAAAAAAATTTCTGTCTTTTTTCTCTGAAATAAGTGAAATTTCTGCAATTTTGCTCCAAAATAAGGGAAATGTCTGCCTTTTTGCCCCCAAATAAGGGGAATTTCATCCTTTTTACCTCAAAAAAGGGGAATTTCTGCATTTTTGCCCTAAAATATGGGAAATTTCTGACTTTTTGCCCCAAAATAAGAAAAATTTCTGCAATTTTGTACCAAAATAAAAAAAATTTCTGCCTTTTTGCTTCCAAATATAAAAATTTCTGCTTTTTTTTTGAAATAAGTGAAATTTCTGCAATTTTGCCCCAAAATAAGTGAAATTTCTGCAATTTTGCCCCAAAATAAGTGAAATTTCTGGAATTTTGCCTCAAAATAAGTGGAATTTCTGAGTTTTAACCCAAAATAAGAAGAATTTCTGTCTTTTTGCCCCAAAATATAGGGAATTTTTGACTTTTTGCCCCACAATTAGGGGAATTTCTGAAATTTTGCTCCAAAATACGGGGAATTTCTGCCTTTTTGCCCGAAAATAAGAAGAATGCATACCTTTTTGCCAAAAAAAGGGAAATTTCTTCATTTTTGCTCCAAAATAAGGGGAATTTCTGTTTTTTTGCCTCTAAATAAGTGGAATTTCTGTCTTTTTCCCTCAAAACAAAGGGAATTTCTGTCTTTTTTTGCCCAAAATAAGGAAAATTTCTGACTTATTACCCTGAAATAAGTGAAATTTCTGCACTTTTGCCGCAAAAGAAGGGAAATTTCTGCTTTTTTGCAGCCAAATAAGGGGAATTTCAGCCTTTTTACCTCAAAATAAGAAGAATTTCTGCATTTTTGCCACAAAATATTAGGTATTTCTGCCTTTTTGCCCTAAAATAAGGAAAATTTTTGCCTTTTTTCACTGCAATAAGTGAAATTTCTGCAATTTTGCCCCATAATAAGTGAAATTTCTGCAATTTTGCGCCAAAATAAGGGAAATTTCTGGAATTTTGCCCCAAATAAGTGGAATTTCTGAGTTTTGCACCAAAATAAGGAGAATTTCTGTCTTTATGCCCCAACATATAGGGAATTTCTGCCTTTTTGCCCCACAATTAGCGGAATTTCTGCAATTTTGCTCCAAAATAGGAGGAATTTCTGCGTTTTAGCCTCAAAATAAGGGGAATGTATACCTTTTGCCACAAAAAAGGGAAATTTCTTCATTTTTGCTCCAAATTAAAGGAATTTCTGCTTTTTTGCCTCTAAAAAAGTGGAATTTCTGTCTTTTTCCCCAAAAACAAAGGGAATTTCTGTCTTTTACCCCAAAATAAGGAAAATTTCTGACTTATTACCCTGAATTAGTTAAATTTTTGCAATTTTGCCTCAAAATAAGGAAATTTCTGCCTTATTGCCCCCAATTAAGGTGAATTTCGGCCTTTTTCCTCAAAATAAGGGGAATTTCTGCATTTTTGCCCCAAAATATGGGAATTTTCCGCCTCTTTGCTCCAAAATAAAAAAAATTCTGCAATTTTGTACCAAAATAAATAAAATTTCTGCCTTTTTGCCCCAAAATAAGAAAATTTCTGCTTTTTTTTTTGAAATAAGTGAAATTTCTGCAATTTTGCCCCAAAATAAGTGAAATTTCTGCAATTTTGCCCTAAAATAAGTTAAATTTCTGGAATTTTGCTCCAAAATAAGTGGAATTTCTGAGTTTTGCCCCAAAATAATGAGAATTTCTGTCTTTTTGCCACAACATATAGGGAATTTATGCCTTTTTGCCCCACAATTAGGGGAATTTCTGCAATTTTGCTCCAAATTATGGGGAATTACTGCCTTTTTGCCCGAAAATAAGAAGAATGCATAGCTTTTTGCCATAGAAAAAGGAAATTTCTTCATTTTTGCTCCAAAATAAGGGGAATTTCTGCTTTTTTGCATCTAAATAAGTGGAATTTCTGTCTTTTTCCCCCAAAACAAATGGAATTTCTGTCTTTTTTGCCCCAAAATAAGGAAAATTTCTGCAATTTTTTTCCTGAAATAAGTGAAATTTCAGCATTTTTGCCCCAAAATATGGGAAATTTCTGCCTTTTTGCCCAAAATACAAGAAATTTCTCCAATTTTGTACCAAAATAAAAGAAATTTCTGGCTTTTTGCCCCAAAATAAGAAAATTTCTGCTTTTTTTCCCTTAAATAAGTGAAATTTCTGCAATTTTCCCCAAAATAAGTAAAATTTCTGCAATTTTGCCCCAAAATAAGAGAAATTTCTGGAATTTTGCCGCAAAATAATTGGAATTTCTGAGTTTTGCCCAAAAATAAAAAGAATTTCTGTCTTTATGCCCCAACATATAGGGAATTTCTGCCTTTTTGTCCCACTATTAGAGGAATTTCTGCAATTTTGCTCCAAAATACGGGAAATTTCTGCCTTTTTACCCCAAAATAAGAATAATGCATACCTTTTTGCCATAAAAATGGAAATTTCTTCATTTTTGCTCCACAATAAGGGGAATTTCTGCTTTTTTTGCCTCTAAATTAGTGGAATTTCTGTCTTTTCCCCCCAAAACAAAGGGAATTTCTGTTCTTTTTTGCCCCTAAATAAAAAAAAAAATCTGACTTATTACACTGACATAAGTGAAATTTCTGCAATTTTGCCCGAAAATAAGGGAAATTTCTGCATTTTTGCCCCCAAATAAGGTGAATTTCAGCCTTTTTACCTCAAAATAAGGGGAATTTCTGCATTTTTGCCACAAAAGATTAGGAATTTCAGCTTTTTTGCCCCAAAATAAAGAAAATTTCTGCCTTTTTTTCCTGAAATAAGTGAAATTTCTGCAATTTTGCCCCAAAATAAAGGAAATGTCTGCCTTTTTGCCCCCAAATAAGGGGAATTTCATCCTTTTTACCTCAAAAAAAGGGGAATTTCTGCATTTTTGCCCCAAAATATGGGAAATTTCTGCCTTTTTGCCCCAAAATAGGAAAAATTTCTGCAATTTTGTACCAAAATAAAAGAAATTTCTGTTTTTTTGCTTCCAAATATAAAAATTTCTGTTTTTTTTCTGAAATAAGTGAAATTTCTGCAATTTTGCCCCAAAATAAGTGAAATTTCTGCAATTTTGCCCCAATATAAGTGAAATTTCTGGAATTTTGCAACAAAATAAGTGGAATTTCTGAGTTTTGACCCAAAATAAGGAGAATTTCTGTCTTTTTGCCCCAAATTATAGGGAATTTCTGCCTTTTTGCCCCACAATTAGGGGAATTTCTGCAATTTTGCTCCAAAATATGGGGAATTTATGCCTTTTTGCCCGAAAATAAGAAGAATGCATAGCTTTTTGCCATAGAAAAAGGAAATTTCTTCATTTTTGCTCCAAAATAAGGGGAATTTCTGCTTTTTTGCATCTAAATAAGTGGAATTTCTGTCTTTTTCCCCCAAAACAAATGGAATTTCTGTATTTTTTGCCACAAAATAAGGAAAATTTCTGCATTTTTTTCCTGAAATAAGTGAAATTTCAGCATTTTTTCAACAAAATATGGGAAATTTCTGCCTTTTTGCCCAAAATACAAAAAATTTCTCCAATTTTGTACCAAAATAAAAGAAATTTCTGGCTTTTGGCCCCAAAATAAGAAAAATTTTGCTTTTTTTCCCTTAAATAAGTGAAATTTCTGCAATTTTCCCCAAAATAAGTAAAATTTCTGCAATTTTGCCCCAAAATAAGAGAAATTTCTGGAATTTTGCCGCAAAATAATTGGAATTTCTGAGTTTTGCCAAAAAATAAAGAGAATTTCTGTCTTTATGCCCCAACATATAGGGAATTTCTGCCTTTTTTCCCCACTATTAGAGGAATTTCTGCAATTTTGCTCCAAAATACGGGAAATTTCTGCCTTTTTGCCCCAAAATAAGAATAATGCATACCTTTTTGCCATAAAAATGGAAATTTCTTCATTTTTGCTCCAAAATAAGGGGAATTTCTGCTTTTTTTGCCTCTAAATTAGTGGAATTTCTGTCTTTTCCCCCCAAAACAAAGGGAATTTCTGTTCTTTTTTGCCCCTAAATAAAAAAAAAATTTCTGACTTATTACACTGACATAAGTGAAATTTCTGCAATTTTGCCCGAAAATAAGGAAAATTTCTGCATTTTTGCCCCAAAATAAAGGGAATTTCAGCCTTTTTACCTCAAAATAAAGGGAATTTCTGCATTTTTGCCTCAAAAGATTAGGAATTTCAGCTTTTTTGCCCCAAAATAAAGAAAATTTCTGCCTTTTTTTCCTGAAATAAGTGAAATTTCTGCAATTTTGCCCCAAAATAAGGGAAATGTCTGCCTTTTTGCCCCCAAATAAGGGGAAATTCATCCTTTTCACCTCAAAAAAAGGGGAATTTCTGCATTTTTGCCCCACAATATGGGAAATTTCTGCCTTTTTGCCCCAAAATAAGAAAAATTTCTGCAATTTTGTACCAAAATAAAAGAAATTTCTGTTTTTTTTGCTTCCAAATATAAAAATTTCTGCATTTTTTTTGAAATAAGTGAAATTTCTGCAATTTTGCCCCAAAATAAGTGAAATATCTGCAATTTTACCCCAAAATAAGTGAAATTTCTGGAATTTTGCCCCAAAATAAGTGGAAATTCTGAGTTTTGACCCAAAATAAGGAGAATTTCTGTCTTTTTGCCCCAAATTATAGGGAATTTCTGCCTTTTTGCCCCACAATTAGGGGAATTTCTGCAATTTTGCTCCAAAATATGGGGAATTTATGCCTTTTTGCCCGAAAATAAGAAGAATGCATAGCTTTTTGCCATAGAAAAAGGAAATTTCTTCATTTTTGCTCCAAAATAAGGGGAATTTCTGCTTTTTTGCATCTAAATAAGTGGAATTTCTGTCTTTTTCCCCCAAAACAAAGGGAATTTCTGTCTTTTCTGCCCCAAAATAAAGAAAATTTCTGCATTTTTTTCCTGAAATAAGTGAAATTTCAGCATTTTTGCCCCAAAATATGGGAAATTTCTGCCTTTTTGCCCAAAATACAAAAAAATTTCTGCAATTTTGTACCAAAATAAAAGAAATTTCTGGCTTTTTGCCCCAAAATAAGAAAATTTCTGCTTTTTTTCCCTTAAATAAGTGAAATTTCTGCAATTTTCCCCAAAATAAGTAAAATTTCTGCAATTTTGCCCCAAAATAAGAGAAATTTCTGGAATTTTGCCGCAAAATAATTGGATTTTCTGAGTTTTGCCCAAAACTAAAGAGAATTTCTGTCTTTATGCCCCAACATATAGGGAATTTCTGCCTTTTTGCCCCACTATTAGAGGAATTTCTGCAATTTTGTTCCAAAATACGGGAAATTTCTGCCTTTTTGCCCCAAAATAAGAATAATGCATACCTTTTTGCCATAAAAATAAAAATTTCTTCATTTTTGCTCCAAAATAAGGGGAATTTCTGCTTTTTTGGCCTCTAAATTAGTGGAATTTCTGTCTTTTTCCCCCAAAACAAAGGGAATTTCTGTTCTTCTTTGCCCCTAAATAAAAAAAATTTCTGACTTATTACACTGACATAAGTAAAATTTCTGCAATTTTGCCCGAAAATAAGGGAAATTTCTGCATTTTTGCCCCCAAATAAGGGGAATTTCAGCCTTTTTACCTCAAAATAAAAGGAATTTCTGCATTTTTGCCACAAAAGATTAGGAATTTCAGCTTTTTTGCACCAAAATAAAGAAAATTTCTGCCTTTTTTTCCTGAAATAAGTTAAATTTCTGCAATTTTACCCCAAAATAAGGGAAATGTCTGCCTTTTTGCCCCCAAATAAGGAGAATTTCATCCTTTTTACCTCAAAAAAAGGGGAATTTCTGCATTTTTGCCCCAAAATATGGGAAATTTTTGCCTTTTTGTCCCAAAATAAGGAAAATTTCTGCAATTTTGTACCAAAATAAAAGAAATTTCTGTTTTTTTGCTTCCAAATATAAAAATTTCTGCTTTTTTTCTGAAATAAGTGAAATTTCTGCAATTTTGCCCCAAAATAAGTGAAATTTCTGCAATTTTGCCCAAAAAGAAGGGAAATTTCTGCCTCTTTGCCTCCAAATAAGGTGAATTTGAGCATTTTTACCTCAAAATAAGGGGAATTTCTGCAGTTTTGCCACAAAATATTAGAAATTTCTGCTTTTTTGCCCCAAAATAAGGAAAATTTCTGCCTTTTTTCACTGAAATAAGTGAAATTTCTGCAATTTTGCCCCAAAATAAGTGAAATTTCTGCAATTTTGCCCCAAAATAAGGAAAATTTCTGGAATTTTGCCCCAAAATAAGTAGAATTTGTGAGTTTTTCCCCACAATAAGGAGAATTTCTGTTTTTTGCCCTAACATATTGGGAATTTCTGCCTTTTTGCCCCACAATTAGGGAAATTTCTGCAATTTTGCTCCAAAATACGGGGAATTTCTGCTTTTTAGCCTGAAAATAAAGGGAATGTATACTTTTTGCCACAAAAAAGGGAAATTTCTTCATTTTTGCTCCAAAATAAAAGGAATTTCTACTTTTTTGCCTCTAAAAAAGTGGAATTTCTGTCTTTTTTTTCTCAAAAACAAAGGGAATTTCTGCCTTTTTGCCCCAAAATAAGAAAAATTTCTGACTTATTATTCTGAAATAAGTTAAATTTTTGCAATTTTGCCCAAAAATAAGGAAATTTCTGCCTTATTGCCCCCAATTAAAGGGAATTTCAGACTTTTTCCTCAAAATAAAAGGAATTTCTGCATTTTTGCCCAAAAATATGGGAATTTTCCGCCTCTTTGCTCCAAAATAAAAAAAATTTCTGCAATTTTGTACCAAAATAAAAGAAATTTCTGCCTTTTTGCCCCAAAATAAGAAAATTTCTGCTTCTTTTTGAAATAAGTGAAATTTCTGCAATTTTGCCCCAAAATAATTGAAATTTCTGTAATTTTGCCCTAAAATAAGTAAAATTTCTGGAATTTTGCTCCAAAATAACTGGAATTTCTGAGTTTTGCCCCAAAATAATGAGAATTTCTGTCTTTTTGCCCCAACATATAGGGAATTTCTGCCTTTTTGCCCCACAATTAGGGGAATTTCTGCAATTTTGCTCCAAAATATGGGGAATTTCTGCCTTTTTGCCCGAAAATAAGAAGAATGCATAGCTTTTTGCCATATAAAAAAGAAATTTCTTCATTTTTGCTCCAATATAAGGGGAATTTCGCCTTTTTTGCATCCAAATAAGTGGAATTTCTGTCTTTTTCCACCAAAACAAAGGGAATTTCTCTCTTTATTGCCCCAAAATAAGGAAAATTTCTGCTATTTTTTCCTGAAATAAGTGAAATTTCTGCATTTTTGCCCCAAAATATGGGAAATTTCTGCTTTTGCCCAAAATAAAAAAAAATTCTGCAATTTTGTACCAAAATAAAAGAAATTTCTGCCTTTTTACCCCAAAATAAGAAAATTTCTGCTTTTTTTCCCTTAAATAAGTGAAATTACTGCAATTTTCCCCAAAATAAGTGAAATTTCTGCAATTTTGCCCGAAAATAAGAGAAATTTCTGGAATTTTGTCGCAAAATAATTGGAATTTCTGAGTTCTGTCCCAAAATGAGGAAAATTTCTGTCTTTATGCCCCAACATATAGGGAAATTCTGCCTTTTTGCCCCACAATTAGAGGAATTTCTGCAATTTCGCTCCAAAATACGAGAAATTTCTGCCTTTTTGCCCCAAAATAAGACGAATGCATACGTTTATGCCATAAAAATGGAAATTTCTTCATTTTTGCTCCAAAATAAGGGGAATTTCTGATTTTTTTTGCTTCAAAATTAGTGGAATTTCTGTCTTTTTACCCCAAGACAAAGAGAATTTCTGTCTTTTTTGCCCCTAAATAAAAAAAAATTTCTGACTTATTACACTGACATAAGTGAAATTTCTGCAATTTTGCCCCAAAATAAGGGAAATTTCTGAATTTTTGCACCCAAATAAGGGGAATTTCAGCCTTTTTACCTCAAAATAAAGAGAATTTCTGCATTTTTGCCACAAAAGATTAGGAATTTCTGCATTTTTGCCCCAAAATATGAAAATTTCTGCCTTTTTTCCCTGAAAGAAGTGAAATTTCTTCAATTTTGCCCCAAAATAATGGAAATGTCTGCAGTTTGCCCGCAAATAAGGGGAATTTCATCCTTTTTACCTCAAAAAAAGGGGAATTTCTGATTTTTGCCCCAAAATATGGGAAATTTCTGCCTTTTTGCCCCAAAATAAGAAAAATTTCTGCAATTTTGTACCAAAATAAAAGAAATTGCTGCCTTTTTGCTTCCAAATATAAAAATTTCTGCTTTTTTTTCTGAAATAATTGAAATTTCTGCAATTTTGCCCCAAAATAAGTGAGATTTCTGCAATTTTGCCCCAAAATAATTGAAATTTCTGGAATTTTGCCCCAAAATAAGTGGAATTTCTGAGGTTTGACCCAAAAATAAGTAGAATTTCTGTCTTTTTGCCCCAACATATAGGGAATTTCTGCCTTTTCGCCCCACAATTAGGGGAATCAGCAATTTTGCTCCAAAATACGTGGAATTTCTGCCTTTTTGCCTGAAAATAAGAAGAATGCATAACTTTTTGCCATAAAAAAGGGAAATTTCTGTAATTTAGCTCCAAAATAAGGGGAATTTCTGCTTTTTTGCCTCTAAATAAGTGGAATTTCTGTCTTTTTCCCGCAAAACAAAGGTAATTTCTGTGTTTTTGCCCCAAAATAAGGAAAATTTCTGACTTATTACCCTGAAGTAAGTGAAATTTCTGCAATTTTGCCCCAAAATAAGGGGAATTTCTGCTTCTTTGCCTCTAAATAAGTGGAATTTATGTATTTTTCCCCGAAAACAAAGGGAATTTCTGTCTTTTTTTGCCCAAAATAAGAAAAATTTCTGACTTATTACCCTGAAATAAGTAAAATTTCTGCAATTTTGCCCAAAAAGAAGGGAAATTTCTGCCTCTTTGCCTCCAAATAAGGTGAATTTCAGCATTTTTACCTCAAAATAAGGGGAATTTCTGCATTTTTGCCACAAAATATTAGGAATTTCTGCCTTTTTGCCCCAAAATAAGGAAAATTTCTGCCTTTTTTCACTGAAATAAGTGAAATTTAGGCAATTATGCCCCAAAATATGGGAAATTTCTGCCCTTTTTCTCCAAAATAAAATAATTTCTGCAATTTTGTACCAAAATAAAAGAAATTTCTGCCTTTTTGCCCCAAAATAAGAAAATTTCTGCTTTTTATTGAAATAAGTGAAATTTCTGCAATTTTGCCCCAAAATAAATGAAATTTCTGCAATTTTGCCCCCAAATAAGTTAAATTTCTGGAATTTTGCTCCAAAAAAAGTGGAATTTCTGAGTTTTGCCCCAAAATAATGAGAATTTCTTTCTTTTTGCCCCAACATATAGGGAATTTCTGCCTTTTTGCCCCACATTTAGGGGAATTTCTGCAATTTTGCTCCAAAATATAGGGAATTTCTGCCTTTTTGTCCGAAAATAAGAAGAATGCATAGCTTTTTGCCATAAAAAAGCGAAATTTCTTCATTTTTGCTCCAAAATAAGGGGAATTTCTGCTTTTTTGCATTTAAATAAGTGGAATTTCTGTCTTTTTCCCCAAAAACAAAGGGAATTTCTGTATTTTTTGCCCCAAAATAAGGAAAATTTCTGCCTTTTTTCCCTGAAATAAGTGAAATTTCTGCATTTTTGCCTCAAAATATGGGAAATTTCTGCCTTTTTGCCCAAAATAAAAAAAATTTCTGCAATTTTGTACCAAAATAAAAGAAAATTCTGCCTTTTTGCCCCAAAATAAGAAAATTTCTGCTTTTTTTCCCTTAAATAAGTGAAATTTCTGCAATTTTGCCCCAAAATAAGGGAAATTTCTGGAATTTTGCCGCAAAATAATTGGAATTTCTGAGTTTTGCCCCAAAATAAGGGGAATTTCTGTCTTTATGCTTCAACATATAGGGAATTTCTGCCTTTTTGCCCAACGATTAGAGGAATGTCTGCAATTTTGCTCCAAAATACGGGAAATTTCTGCATTTTGCCCCAAAATAAGAAGAATGCACACCTTTTTGCCATAAAAAAGGGAAATTTCTTCATTTTTGCTCCAAAATAAGGAGAATTTTTGATTTTTTTGCCTCTAAATTAGTGGAATTTCTGTCTTTTTCCCCAAAAACAAAGAGAATTTCTGTTTTTTTGCCCCTAAATAAAAAAAATTTCTGACTTATTACACTGACATAAGTGAAATTTCTGCAAATTTCTGCCTTTTTGCCCCACAATTAGGGAAATTTCTGCAATTTTGCTCCAAAATACGGGGAATTTCTGCTTTTTAGCCTGAAAATAAAGGGAATGTATACTTTTTGCCACAAAAAAGGGAAATTTCTTCATTTTTGCTCCAAAATAAAAGGAATTTCTACTTTTTTGCCTCTAAAAAAGTAGAATTTCTGTCTTTTTTTTCTCAAAAACAAAGGGAATTTCTCTCTTTATTGCCTCAAAATAAGGAAAATTTCTGCTATTTTTTCCTGAAATAAGTGAAATTTCTGCATTTTTGCCCCAAAATATGGGAAATTTCTGCTTTTGCCCAAAATAAAAAAAAATTTCTGCAATTTTGTACCAAAATAAAAGAAATTTCTGCCTTTTTACCCCAAAATAAGAAAATTTCTGCTTTTTTTCCCTTAAATAAGTGAAATTACTGCAATTTTCCCCAAAATAAGTGAAATTTCTGCAATTTTGCCCGAAAATAAGAGAAATTTCTGGAATTTTGTCGCAAAATAATTGGAATTTCTGAGTTCTGTCCCAAAATAAGGAGAATTTCTGTCTTTATGCCCCAACATATAGGGAATTTCTGCCTTTTTGCCCCACAATTAGAGGAATTTCTGCAATTTCGCTCCAAAATACGAGAAATTTCTGCCTTTTTGCCCCAAAATAAGACGAATGCATACGTTTATGCCATAAAAATGGAAATTTCTTCATTTTTGCTCCAAAATAAGGGGAATTTCTGATTTTTTTTGCTTCAAAATTAGTGGAATTTCTGTCTTTTTACCCCAAGACAAAGAGAATTTCTGTCTTTTTTGCCCCTAAATAAAAAAAAATTTCTGACTTATTACACTGACATAAGTGAAATTTCTGCAATTTTGCCCCAAAATAAGGGAAATTTCTGAATTTTTGCACCCAAATAAGGGGAATTTCAGCCTTTTTACCTCAAAATAAAGAGAATTTCTGCATTTTTGCCACAAAAGATTAGGAATTTCTGCATTTTTGCCCCAAAATATGAAAATTTCTGCCTTTTTTCCCTGAAATAAATGAAATTTCTTCAATTTTGCCCCAAAATAAGGGAAATGTCTGCAGTTTGCCCCCAAATAAGGGGAATTTCATCCTTTTTACCTCAAAAAAAGGGGAATTTCTGATTTTTGCCCCAAAATATGGGAAATTTCTGCCTTTTTGCCCCAAAATAAGAAAAATTTCTGCAATTTTGTACCAAAATAAAAGAAATTTCTGCCTTTTTGCTTCCAAATATAAAAATTTCTGCTTTTTTTTCTGAAATAATTGAAATTTTTGCAATTTTGCCCCAAAATAAGTGAAATTTCTGCAATTTTGCCCCAAAATAATTGAAATTTCTGGAATTTTGCCCCGAAATAAGTGGAATTTCTGAGGTTTGACCCAAAATAAGTAGAATTTCTGTCTTTTTGCCCCAACATATAGGGAATTTCTGCCTTTTCGCCCCACAATTAGGGGAATCAGCAATTTTGCTCCAAAATACGTGGAATTTCTGCCTTTTTGCCTGAAAATAAGAAGAATGCATAACTTTTTGCCATAAAAAAGGGAAATTTCTGTAATTTAGCTCCAAAATAAGGGGAATTTCTGCTTTTTTGCCTCTAAATAAGTGGAATTTCTGTCTTTTTCCCGCAAAACAAAGGTAATTTCTGTTTTTTTGCCCCAAAATAAGGAAAATTTCTGACTTATTACCCTGAAGTAAGTGAAATTTCTGCAATTTTGCCCCAAAATAAGAGGAATTTCTGCTTCTTTGCCTCTAAATAAGTGGAATTTATGTATTTTTCCCCGAAAACAAAGGGAATTTCTGTCTTTTTTTGCCCAAAATAAGAAAAATTTCTGACTTATTACCCTGAAATAATGAAATTTCTGCAATTTTGCCCCAAGAGAAGGGAAATTTCTGCCTTTTTGCCCCCAAATAAGGGGAATTTCAGCCTTTTTACCTCAAAATAAGGGGAATTTCTGCATTTTTGCCACAAAATATTAGGAATTTCTGCCTTTTTGCCCCAAAATAAGGAAAATTTCTGCCTTTTTTCACTGAAATAAGTGAAATTTCTGCAATTTTGCCCCAAAATAAGTGAAATTTCTGCAATTTTGCCCCAAAATAAGGAAAATTTCTGGAATTTTGCCCCAAAATAAGTGGAATATGTGAGTTTTTCCCCACAATAAGGAGAATTTCTGTTTTTTGCCCTAACATATTGGGAATTTCTGCCTTTTTGCCCCACAATTAGGGAAATTTCTGCAATTTTGCTCCAAAATACGGGGAATTTCTGCTTTTTAGCCTGAAAATAAAGGGAATGTATACTTTTTGCCACAAAAAAGGGAAATTTCTTCATTTTTGCTCCAAAATATAAGGAATTTCTACTTTTTTGCCTCTAAAAAAGTGGAATTTCTGTCTTTTTTTTCTCAAAAACAAAGGGAATTTCTGTCTTTTTGCCCCAAAATAAGAAAAATTTCTGACTTATTATTCTGAAATAAGTTAAATTTTTGCAATTTTGCCCAAAAATAAGGAAATTTCTGCCTTATTGCCCCCAATTAAAGGGAATTTCAGACTTTTTCCTCAAAATAAAAGGAATTTCTGCATTTTTGCCCAAAAATATGGGAATTTTCCGCCTCTTTGCTCCAAAATAAAAAAAATTTCTGCAATTTTGTACCAAAATAAAAGAAATTTCTGCCTTTTTGCCCCAAAATAAAAAAAATTTCTGTCTTTTTTCTCTGAAATAAGTGAAATTTCTGCAATTTTGCTCCAAAATAAGGGAAATGTCTGCCTTTTTGCCCCCAAATAAGGGGAATTTCATCCTTTTTACCTCAAAAAAGGGGAATTTCTTCATTTTTGCCCCAAAATATGGGAAATTTCTGACTTTTTGCCCCAAAATAAGAAAAATTTCTGCAATTTTGTACCAAAATAAAAAAAATTTCTGCCTTTTTGCTTCCAAATATAAAAATTTCTGCTTTTTTTTTGAAATAAGTGAAATTTCTGCAATTTTGCCCCAAAATAAGTGAAATTTCTGCAATTTTGCCCCAATATAAGTGAAATTTCTGGAATTTTGCAACAAAATAAGTGGAATTTCTGAGTTTTAACCCAAAATAAGAAGAATTTCTGTCTTTTTGCCCCAAAATATAGGGAATTTTTGACTTTTTGCCCCACAATTAGGGGAATTTCTGAAATTTTGCTCCAAAATACGGGGAATTTCTGCCTTTTTGCCCGAAAATAAGAAGAATGCATACCTTTTTGCCAAAAAAAGGGAAATTTCTTCATTTTTGCTCCAAAATAAGGGGAATTTCTGTTTTTTTGCCTCTAAATAAGTGGAATTTCTGTCTTTTTCCCTCAAAACAAAGGGAATTTCTGTCTTTTTTTGCCCAAAATAAGGAAAATTTCTGACTTATTACCCTGAAATAAGTGAAATTTCTGCACTTTTGCCGCAAAAGAAGGGAAATTTCTGCTTTTTTGCAGCCAAATAAGGGGAATTTCAGCCTTTTTACCTCAAAATAAGAAGAATTTCTGCATTTTTGCCACAAAATATTAGGTATTTCTGCCTTTTTGCCCTAAAATAAGGAAAATTTTTGCCTTTTTTCACTGCAATAAGTGAAATTTCTGCAATTTTGCCCCATAATAAGTGAAATTTCTGCAATTTTGCGCCAAAATAAGGGAAATTTCTGGAATTTTGCCCCAAATAAGTGGAATTTCTGAGTTTTGCACCAAAATAAGGAGAATTTCTGTCTTTATGCCCCAACATATAGGGAATTTCTGCCTTTTTGCCCCACAATTAGCGGAATTTCTGCAATTTTGCTCCAAAATAGGAGGAATTTCTGCGTTTTAGCCTCAAAATAAGGGGAATGTATACCTTTTGCCACAAAAAAGGGAAATTTCTTCATTTTTGCTCCAAATTAAAGGAATTTCTGCTTTTTTGCCTCTAAAAAAGTGGAATTTCTGTCTTTTTCCCCAAAAACAAAGGGAATTTCTGTCTTTTACCCCAAAATAAGGAAAATTTCTGACTTATTACCCTGAATTAGTTAAATTTTTGCAATTTTGCCTCAAAATAAGGAAATTTCTGCCTTATTGCCCCCAATTAAGGTGAATTTCGGCCTTTTTCCTCAAAATAAGGGGAATTTCTGCATTTTTGCCCCAAAATATGGGAATTTTCCGCCTCTTTGCTCCAAAATAAAAAAAATTCTGCAATTTTGTACCAAAATAAATAAAATTTCTGCCTTTTTGCCCCAAAATAAGAAAATTTCTGCTTTTTTTTTTTGAAATAAGTGAAATTTCTGCAATTTTGCCCCAAAATAAGTGAAATTTCTGCAATTTTGCCCTAAAATAAGTTAAATTTCTGGAATTTTGCTCCAAAATAAGTGGAATTTCTGAGTTTTGCCCCAAAATAATGAGAATTTCTGTCTTTTTGCCACAACATATAGGGAATTTATGCCTTTTTGCCCCACAATTAGGGGAATTTCTGCAATTTTGCTCCAAATTATGGGGAATTACTGCCTTTTTGCCCGAAAATAAGAAGAATGCATAGCTTTTTGCCATAGAAAAAGGAAATTTCTTCATTTTTGCTCCAAAATAAGGGGAATTTCTGCTTTTTTGCATCTAAATAAGTGGAATTTCTGTCTTTTTCCCCCAAAACAAATGGAATTTCTGTCTTTTTTGCCCCAAAATAAGGAAAATTTCTGCAATTTTTTTCCTGAAATAAGTGAAATTTCAGCATTTTTGCCCCAAAATATGGGAAATTTCTGCCTTTTTGCCCAAAATACAAGAAATTTCTCCAATTTTGTACCAAAATAAAAGAAATTTCTGGCTTTTTGCCCCAAAATAAGAAAATTTCTGCTTTTTTTCCCTTAAATAAGTGAAATTTCTGCAATTTTCCCCAAAATAAGTAAAATTTCTGCAATTTTGCCCCAAAATAAGAGAAATTTCTGGAATTTTGCCGCAAAATAATTGGAATTTCTGAGTTTTGCCCAAAAATAAAAAGAATTTCTGTCTTTATGCCCCAACATATAGGGAATTTCTGCCTTTTTGTCCCACTATTAGAGGAATTTCTGCAATTTTGCTCCAAAATACGGGAAATTTCTGCCTTTTTGCCCCAAAATAAGAATAATGCATACCTTTTTGCCATAAAAATGGAAAATTCTTCATTTTTGCTCCACAATAAGGGGAATTTCTGCTTTTTTTGCCTCTAAATTAGTGGAATTTCTGTCTTTTCCCCCCAAAACAAAGGGAATTTCTGTTCTTTTTTGCCCCTAAATAAAAAAAAAAATCTGACTTATTACACTGACATAAGTGAAATTTCTGCAATTTTGCCCGAAAATAAGGGAAATTTCTGCATTTTTGCCCCCAAATAAGGTGAATTTCAGCCTTTTTACCTCAAAATAAGGGGAATTTCTGCATTTTTGCCACAAAAGATTAGGAATTTCAGCTTTTTTGCCCCAAAATAAAGAAAATTTCTGCCTTTTTTTCCTGAAATAAGTGAAATTTCTGCAATTTTGCCCCAAAATAAAGGAAATGTCTGCCTTTTTGCCCCCAAATAAGGGGAATTTCATCCTTTTTACCTCAAAAAAAGGGGAATTTCTGCATTTTTGCCCCAAAATATGGGAAATTTCTGCCTTTTTGCCCCAAAATAGGAAAAATTTCTGCAATTTTGTACCAAAATAAAAGAAATTTCTGTTTTTTTGCTTCCAAATATAAAAATTTCTGTTTTTTTTCTGAAATAAGTGAAATTTCTGCAATTTTGCCCCAAAATAAGTGAAATTTCTGCAATTTTGCCCCAAAATAAGTGAAATTTCTGCAATTTTGCCCCAATATAAGTGAAATTTCTGGAATTTTGCAACAAAATAAGTGGAATTTCTGAGTTTTGACCCAAAATAAGGAGAATTTCTGTCTTTTTGCCCCAAATTATAGGGAATTTCTGCCTTTTTGCCCCACAATTAGGGGAATTTCTGCAATTTTGCTCCAAAATATGGGGAATTTATGCCTTTTTGCCCGAAAATAAGAAGAATGCATAGCTTTTTGCCATAGAAAAAGGAAATTTCTTCATTTTTGCTCCAAAATAAGGGGAATTTCTGCTTTTTTGCATCTAAATAAGTGGAATTTCTGTCTTTTTCCCCCAAAACAAATGGAATTTCTGTATTTTTTGCCACAAAATAAGGAAAATTTCTGCATTTTTTTCCTGAAATAAGTGAAATTTCAGCATTTTTTCAACAAAATATGGGAAATTTCTGCCTTTTTGCCCAAAATACAAAAAATTTCTCCAATTTTGTACCAAAATAAAAGAAATTTCTGGCTTTTGGCCCCAAAATAAGAAAAATTTTGCTTTTTTTCCCTTAAATAAGTGAAATTTCTGCAATTTTCCCCAAAATAAGTAAAATTTCTGCAATTTTGCCCCAAAATAAGAGAAATTTCTGGAATTTTGCCGCAAAATAATTGGAATTTCTGAGTTTTGCCAAAAAATAAAGAGAATTTCTGTCTTTATGCCCCAACATATAGGGAATTTCTGCCTTTTTTCCCCACTATTAGAGGAATTTCTGCAATTTTGCTCCAAAATACGGGAAATTTCTGCCTTTTTGCCCCAAAATAAGAATAATGCATACCTTTTTGCCATAAAAATGGAAATTTCTTCATTTTTGCTCCAAAATAAGGGGAATTTCTGCTTTTTTTGCCTCTAAATTAGTGGAATTTCTGTCTTTTCCCCCCAAAACAAAGGGAATTTCTGTTCTTTTTTGCCCCTAAATAAAAAAAAAATTTCTGACTTATTACACTGACATAAGTGAAATTTCTGCAATTTTGCCCGAAAATAAGGAAAATTTCTGCATTTTTGCCCCAAAATAAAGGGAATTTCAGCCTTTTTACCTCAAAATAAGGGGAATTTCTGCATTTTTGCCACAAAAGATTAGGAATTTCAGCTTTTTTGCCCCAAAATAAAGAAAATTTCTGCCTTTTTTTCCTGAAATAAGTGAAATTTCTGCAATTTTGCCCCAAAATAAGGGAAATGTCTGCCTTTTTGCCCCCAAATAAGGGGAAATTCATCCTTTTCACCTCAAAAAAAGGGGAATTTCTGCATTTTTGCCCCACAATATGGGAAATTTCTGCCTTTTTGCCCCAAAATAAGAAAAATTTCTGCAATTTTGTACCAAAATAAAAGAAATTTCTGTTTTTTTGCTTCCAAATATAAAAATTTCTGCATTTTTTTTGAAATAAGTGAAATTTCTGCAATTTTGCCCCAAAATAAGTGAAATATCTGCAATTTTACCCCAAAATAAGTGAAATTTCTGGAATTTTGCCCCAAAATAAGTGGAAATTCTGAGTTTTGACCCAAAATAAGGAGAATTTCTGTCTTTTTGCCCCAAATTATAGGGAATTTCTGCCTTTTTGCCCCACAATTAGGGGAATTTCTGCAATTTTGCTCCAAAATATGGGGAATTTATGCCTTTTTGCCCGAAAATAAGAAGAATGCATAGCTTTTTGCCATAGAAAAAGGAAATTTCTTCATTTTTGCTCCAAAATAAGGGGAATTTCTGCTTTTTTGCATCTAAATAAGTGGAATTTCTGTCTTTTTCCCCCAAAACAAAGGGAATTTCTGTCTTTTCTGCCCCAAAATAAAGAAAATTTCTGCATTTTTTTCCTGAAATAAGTGAAATTTCAGCATTTTTGCCCCAAAATATGGGAAATTTCTGCCTTTTTGCCCAAAATACAAAAAAATTTCTGCAATTTTGTACCAAAATAAAAGAAATTTCTGGCTTATTGCCCCAAAATAAGAAAATTTCTGCTTTTTTTCCCTTAAATAAGTGAAATTTCTGCAATTTTCCCCAAAATAAGTAAAATTTCTGCAATTTTGCCCCAAAATAAGAGAAATTTCTGGAATTTTGCCGCAAAATAATTGGATTTTCTGAGTTTTGCCCAAAACTAAAGAGAATTTCTGTCTTTATGCCCCAACATATAGGGAATTTCTGCCTTTTTGCCCCACTATTAGAGGAATTTCTGCAATTTTGTTCCAAAATACGGGAAATTTCTGCCTTTTTGCCCCAAAATAAGAATAATGCATACCTTTTTGCCATAAAAATAAAAATTTCTTCATTTTTGCTCCAAAATAAGGGGAATTTCTGCTTTTTTGGCCTCTAAATTAGTGGAATTTCTGTCTTTTTCCCCCAAAACAAAGGGAATTTCTGTTCTTCTTTGCCCCTAAATAAAAAAAAATTCTGACTTATTACACTGACATAAGTAAAATTTCTGCAATTTTGCCCGAAAATAAGGGAAATTTCTGCATTTTTGCCCCCAAATAAGGGGAATTTCAGCCTTTTTACCTCAAAATAAAAGGAATTTCTGCATTTTTGCCACAAAAGATTAGGAATTTCAGCTTTTTTGCACCAAAATAAAGAAAATTTCTGCCTTTTTTTCCTGAAATAAGTTAAATTTCTGCAATTTTACCCCAAAATAAGGGAAATGTCTGCCTTTTTGCCCCCAAATAAGGAGAATTTCATCCTTTTTACCTCAAAAAAAGGGGAATTTCTGCATTTTTGCCCCAAAATATGGGAAACTTTTGCCTTTTTGTCCCAAAATAAGGAAAATTTCTGCAATTTTGTACCAAAATAAAAGAAATTTCTGTTTTTTTGCTTCCAAATATAAAAATTTCTGCTTTTTTTCTGAAATAAGTGAAATTTCTGCAATTTTGCCCCAAAATAAGTGAAATTTCTGCAATTTTGCCCAAAAAGAAGGGAAATTTCTGCCTCTTTGCCTCCAAATAAGGTGAATTTGAGCATTTTTACCTCAAAATAAGGGGAATTTCTGCAGTTTTGCCACAAAATATTAGAAATTTCTGCTTTTTTGCCCCAAAATAAGGAAAATTTCTGCCTTTTTTCACTGAAATAAGTGAAATTTCTGCAATTTTGCCCCAAAATAAGTGAAATTTCTGCAATTTTGCCCCAAAATAAGGAAAATTTCTGGAATTTTGCCCCAAAATAAGTAGAATTTGTGAGTTTTTCCCCACAATAAGGAGAATTTCTGTTTTTTGCCCTAACATATTGGGAATTTCTGCCTTTTTGCCCCACAATTAGGGAAATTTCTGCAATTTTGCTCCAAAATACGGGGAATTTCTGCTTTTTAGCCTGAAAATAAAGGGAATGTATACTTTTTGCCACAAAAAAGGGAAATTTCTTCATTTTTGCTCCAAAATAAAAGGAATTTCTACTTTTTTGCCTCTAAAAAAGTGGAATTTCTGTCTTTTTTTTCTCAAAAACAAAGGGAATTTCTGCCTTTTTGCCCCAAAATAAGAAAAATTTCTGACTTATTATTCTGAAATAAGTTAAATTTTTGCAATTTTGCCCAAAAATAAGGAAATTTCTGCCTTATTGCCCCCAATTAAAGGGAATTTCAGACTTTTTCCTCAAAATAAAAGGAATTTCTGCATTTTTGCCCAAAAATATGGGAATTTTCCGCCTCTTTGCTCCAAAATAAAAAAAATTTCTGCAATTTTGTACCAAAATAAAAGAAATTTCTGCCTTTTTGCCCCAAAATAAGAAAATTTCTGCTTCTTTTTGAAATAAGTGAAATTTCTGCAATTTTGCCCCAAAATAATTGAAATTTCTGTAATTTTGCCCTAAAATAAGTAAAATTTCTGGAATTTTGCTCCAAAATAACTGGAATTTCTGAGTTTTGCCCCAAAATAATGAGAATTTCTGTCTTTTTGCCCCAACATATAGGGAATTTCTGCCTTTTTGCCCCACAATTAGGGGAATTTCTGCAATTTTGCTCCAAAATATGGGGAATTTCTGCCTTTTTGCCCGAAAATAAGAAGAATGCATAGCTTTTTGCCATATAAAAAAGAAATTTCTTCATTTTTGCTCCAATATAAGGGGAATTTCGCCTTTTTTGCATCCAAATAAGTGGAATTTCTGTCTTTTTCCACCAAAACAAAGGGAATTTCTCTCTTTATTGCCCCAAAATAAGGAAAATTTCTGCTATTTTTTCCTGAAATAAGTGAAATTTCTGCATTTTTGCCCCAAAATATGGGAAATTTCTGCTTTTGCCCAAAATAAAAAAAAATTCTGCAATTTTGTACCAAAATAAAAGAAATTTCTGCCTTTTTACCCCAAAATAAGAAAATTTCTGCTTTTTTTCCCTTAAATAAGTGAAATTACTGCAATTTTCCCCAAAATAAGTGAAATTTCTGCAATTTTGCCCGAAAATAAGAGAAATTTCTGGAATTTTGTCGCAAAATAATTGGAATTTCTGAGTTCTGTCCCAAAATGAGGAAAATTTCTGTCTTTATGCCCCAACATATAGGGAAATTCTGCCTTTTTGCCCCACAATTAGAGGAATTTCTGCAATTTTGCTCCAAAATACGAGAAATTTCTGCCTTTTTGCCCCAAAATAAGACGAATGCATACGTTTATGCCATAAAATTGGAAATTTCTTCATTTTTGCTCCAAAATAAGGGGAATTTCTGATTTTTTTTTGCCTCAAAATTAGTGGAATTTCTGTCTTTTTACCCCAAAACAAAGAGAATTTCTGTCTTTTTTGCCCCTAAATAAAAAAAAATTTCTGACTTATTACACTGACATAAGTGAAATTTCTGCAATTTTGCCCCAAAATAAGGGAAATTTCTGAATTTTTGCACCCAAATAAGGGGAATTTCAGCCTTTTTACCTCAAAATAAAGAGAATTTCTGCATTTTTGCCACAAAAGATTAGGAATTTCTGCATTTTTGCCCCAAAATATGAAAATTTCTGCCTTTTTTCCCTGAAAGAAGTGAAATTTCTTCAATTTTGCCCCAAAATAATGGAAATGTCTGCAGTTTGCCCGCAAATAAGGGGAATTTCATCCTTTTTACCTCAAAAAAAGGGGAATTTCTGATTTTTGCCCCAAAATATGGGAAATTTCTGCCTTTTTGCCCCAAAATAAGAAAAATTTCTGCAATTTTGTACCAAAATAAAAGAAATTGCTGCCTTTTTGCTTCCAAATATAAAAATTTCTGCTTTTTTTTCTGAAATAATTGAAATTTCTGCAATTTTGCCCCAAAATAAGTGAGATTTCTGCAATTTTGCCCCAAAATAATTGAAATTTCTGGAATTTTGCCCCAAAATAAGTGGAATTTCTGAGGTTTGACCCAAAAATAAGTAGAATTTCTGTCTTTTTGCCCCAACATATAGGGAATTTCTGCCTTTTCGCCCCACAATTAGGGGAATCAGCAATTTTGCTCCAAAATACGTGGAATTTCTGCCTTTTTGCCTGAAAATAAGAAGAATGCATAACTTTTTGCCATAAAAAAGGGAAATTTCTGTAATTTAGCTCCAAAATAAGGGGAATTTCTGCTTTTTTGCCTCTAAATAAGTGGAATTTCTGTCTTTTTCCCGCAAAACAAAGGTAATTTCTGTTTTTTTGCCCCAAAATAAGGAAAATTTCTGACTTATTACCCTGAAGTAAGTGAAATTTCTGCAATTTTGCCCCAAAATAAGGGGAATTTCTGCTTCTTTGCCTCTAAATAAGTGGAATTTATGTATTTTTCCCCGAAAACAAAGGGAATTTCTGTCTTTTTTTGCCCAAAATAAGAAAAATTTCTGACTTATTACCCTGAAATAAGTAAAATTTCTGCAATTTTGCCCAAAAAGAAGGGAAATTTCTGCCTCTTTGCCTCCAAATAAGGTGAATTTCAGCATTTTTACCTCAAAATAAGGGGAATTTCTGCATTTTTGCCACAAAATATTAGGAATTTCTGCTTTTTTGCCCCAAAATAAGGAAAATTTCTGCCTTTTTTCACTGAAATAAGTGAAATTTATGCAATTATGCCCCAAAATATGGGAAATTTCTGCCTTTTTTCTCCAAAATAAAATAATTTCTGCAATTTTGTACTAAAATAAAAGAAATTTCTGCAATTTTGCCTCAAAATAAGGGAAATTTCTGGAATTTTGCCCCAAAATAAGTGGAATTTGTGAGTTTTTCCCCACAATAAGGAGAATTTCTGTTTTTTGCCCTAACATATTGGGAATTTCTGCCTTTTTGCCCCACAATTAGGAGAATTTCTGCAATTTTGCTCCAAAATACGGGGAATTTCAGCTTTTTAGCCTAAAAATAAAGGGAATGTATACTTTTTGATACAAAAAAGGGAAATTTCTTCATTTTTGCTCCAAAATAAAAGGAATTTCTACTTTTTTGCCTCTAAAAGAGTGGAATTTCTGTCTTTTTTTTCTCAAAAACAAATGGAATTTCTGTCTTTTTGCCCAAAAATAAGAAAAATTTCTGACTTATTACCCTGAAATAAGTTAAATTTTTGCAATTTTGCCCCAAAATAAGGAAATTTCTGCCTTATTGCCCCCAATTAAGAAGAATTTCAGCCTTTTTCCTCAAAATAAGGGGAATTTCTGCATTTTTGCCCCAAAATATGGGAATTTTCCGCCTCTTTGCTCCAAAATAAAAAAAATTTCTGCAATTTTGTACCAAAATAAAAGAAATTTCTGCCTTTTTGCCCCAAAATAAGAAAATTTCGGCTTTTTTTGAAATAAGTGAAATTTCTGCAATTTTGCCCCAAAATAAGTGAAATTTCTGCAATTTTCCCCTAAAATAAGTGAGATTTCTGGAATTTTGCTCCAAATTAAGTGGAATTTCTGAGTTTTGCCCCAAAATAATGAGAATTTCTGTCTTTTTGCCCCAACATATAGGGAATTTCTGCCTTTTTGCCCCACAATTAGGGGAATTTCTGCAATTTTGCTCCAAAATATGGGGAATTTCTGCCTTTTTGCACGAAAATAAAAAGAATGCATAGCTTTTTGCCATATATAAAGGAAATTTCTTCATTTTTGCTCCAAAATAAGGGGAATTTCTGCTTTTTTGCATCTAAATAAGTGGAATTTCTGTCTTTTTCCACCAAAACAAAGGGAATTTCTCTCTTTTTTGCCTCAAAATAAGGAAAATTTCTGCTATTTTTTCCTGAAATAAGTGAAATTTCTGCATTTTTGCCCCAAAATATGGGAAATTTCTGCTTTTGCCCAAAATAAAAAAAATTTCTGCAATTTTGTAGCAAAATAAAAGAAATTTCTGCCTTTTTACCCCAAAATAAGAAAATTTCTGCTTTTTTTCCCTTAAATAAGTGAAATTTCTGCAATTTTCCCCAAAATAAGTGAAATTTCTGCAATTTTGCCCCAAAATAAGGGGAATTTCTGATTTTTTTTTGCCTCTAAATTAGTGGAATTTCTGTCTTTTTACCCCAAAACAAAGGGAATTTCTGTCTTTTTTGCCCCTAAATAAAAAAAAAATTCTGACTTATTACACTGACATAAGTGAAAATTCTGCAATTTTGCCCCAAAATAAGGGAAATTTCTGAATTTTTGCCCCCAAATAAGGGGAATTTAAGCCTTTTTACCTCAAAATAAAAGGAATTTCTGCATTTTTGCCACAAAAGATTAGGAATTTCTGCATTTTTGCCGCAAAATATGAAAATTTCTGACTTTTTTCCCTGAAATAAGTGAAATTTCTTCAATTTTGCACCAAAATAAGGGAAATGTCTGCCTTTTTGCCCTCAAATAAGGGGATTTTCATCCTTTTTACCTCAAAAAAAGGGAAATTTCTGCATTTTTGCCCCAAAATATGGGAAATTTCTACCTTTTTGCCCCGAAATAAGAAAAATTTCTGCAATTTTGTACCAAAATAAAAGAAATTTCTGTCTTTTTCCTTCCAAATATAAAAATTTCTGCTTTTTTTTCTGAAATAAGTGAAATTTCTGCAATTTTGCCCCAAAATAAGTGAAATTTCTGGAATTTTGCCCCAAAATAAGTGGAATTTCTGAGTTTTGACCCAAAAATAAGTAGAATTTCTGTCTTTTTGCCCAAACATATAGGGTATTTCTGCCTTTTCGCCCCACAATTAGGGGAATTTCAGCAATTTTGCACCAAAATACGGGGAATTTCTGCCTTTTTGCCCGAAAATAAGAAGAATGCATAACTTTTTGCCATAAAAAAGGGAAATTTCTGTAATTTTGCTCCAAAATAAGGGGAATTTCTGCTTTTTTGCCTCTAAATAAGTGGAATTTCTGTCTTTTTCCCCCAAAACAAAGGTAATTTCTGGTTTTTTGCCCAAAAATAAGGAAAATTTCTGACTTATTACCCTGAAGTAAGTGAAATTTCTGCAATTTTGCCCCAAAATAAGGGGAATTTCTGCTTTTTTACCTCTAAATAATTGGAATTTATGTATTTTTACCCCAAAACAAAAGGAATTTCTGTCTTTTTTTGCACAAAATAAAAAAAATTTCTGACTTATTACCCTGAAATAAGTGAAATTTCTGCAATTTTGCCTAAAAAGAAGGGAAATTTCTGCCTTTTAGCCCCCAAATAAGGTAAATTTCAGCCTTTTTACCTCAAAATAAGGGGAATTTCTGCATTTTTGCCACAAAATATTAGGAATTTCTGCCTTTTTGCCCCAAAATAAGGAAAATTTCTGCCTTTTTTCCCTGAAATAAGTTAAATTTCTGCGATTTTGCCCCAAAATAAGGGAAATTTCTGGAATTTTGCCCCAAAATAAGTGGAATTTCTGAGTGTTGCCCCACAATAAGTAGAATTTCTGTTTTTTGCCCTAACATATAGGGAATTTCTGCCTTTTTGCCCCACAATTAGGGGAATTTCTGCAATTTTGCTCCAAAATACAGGGAATTTCTGCTTTTTAGCCTGAAAATAAAGGGATTGTATACCTTTTGTCCCAAAAAAGAAAAATTTCTTCATTTTTGCTCCAAAATAAAAGGAATTTCTCCTTTTTTGCCTCTAAAAAAGTGGAATTTCTGTCTTTTTTTTCTCAAAAACAAAGGGAATTTCTCTCTTTTTGCCCCAAAATAAAAAATATTTCTGACTTATTACCCTGAAATAAGTTAAATTTTTGCAATTTTGCCCCCAAATAAGGAAATTTCTGCCTTATTGCCCCCAATTAAGGGGAATTTCAGCCTTTTTCCTCAAAATAAGAGGAATTTCTGCATTTTTGCCCAAAATATGGGAAATATCTGCCTTTTTGCTCCAAAATAAAAAAAATTTCTGCAATTTTGTACCAAAATAAAAGAAATTTCTGCCTTTTTGCCCCAAAATAAGAAAATTTCTGCTTTTTTCCCTTAAATAAGTGAAATTTCTGCAATTTTTCCCAAAATAAGTGAAATTTCTGCAATTTTGCCCCAAAATAAGAGAAATTTTTGGAATTTTGCCGCAAAATAATTAGAATTTCTGAGTTTTGCCCCAAAATAAGGAGAATTTCTGTCTTTATGCCCCAACATATAGGGAATTTCTGCATTTTTGCCCCACAATTAGAAGAATTTCTGCAATTTTGCTCCAAAATACAGAAATATCTTCTTTTTTGCCCCAAAATAAGAAGAATGCATACCTTTTGCCATAAAAATGGAAATTTCTTAATTTTTGCTCCAAAATAAGGGGAATTTCTGCTTTTTTTGCCTCTAAATTAGTGGATTTTCTGTCTTTTTCCCCCCCAAAAAAGGGAATTTCTGTCTTTTTTGCCCCTAAATAAAAAAAATTTCTGACTTATTACACTGACATAAGTGAAATTTCTGCAATTTTGCCCCAAAATAAGGGAAATTTCTGCATTTTTGCCCCCAAATAAGGGGAATTTCAGCCTTTTTACCTCAAAATAAAAGGAATTTCTGCATTTTTGCCACAAAAGATTAGGAATTTCTGCATTTTTGCCCCAAAAAAGGAAAATTTCTGCCTTTTTTCCCTGAAATAAGTGAAATTTCTTCAATTTTGCCCCAAAATAAGGGAAATGTCTGCCTTTTTGCCCCCAAATAAGGGGAATTTCATCCTTTTTACCTCAAAAAAGGGGAATTTTGCATTTTTGCCCCAAAATATGGGAAATTTCTGCCTTTTTGCCCCAAAATATGAAAAAATTTCTGCAATTTTGTACCAAAATAAACGATATTTCTGCCTTTTTGCTTCCAAATATAAAAATTTCTGCTTTTTTTTCTGAAATAAGTGAAATTTCTGCAATTTTGCCCCAAAATAAGTGAAATTTCTGCAATTTTGCCCAAAAATAAGTGAAATTTCTGCAATTTTGCCCCCAAATAAGTTAAATTTCTGGAATTTTGCCCCAAAATAAGGGAAATTTCTGAAATTTTGCTCCAAAATGAGTGGAATTTCTGAGTTTTGCCCCAAAATAATGAGAATTTCTGTCTTTTTGCCCCAACATATAGGGAATTTCTGCATTTTTGCCCCACAATTTAGTTAATTTCTGCAATTTTGCTCCAAAATACGGGGAATTTCTGCCTTTTTGCCCGAAAATAAGAAGAATGCATACCTTTTTGCCATAAAAAAGGGAAATTTCTGTAATTTTGCTCCAATATAAGGGGAATTTCTGCATTTTTGCCTCTAAATACGTGGAATTTCTGTCTTTTCCCCCCCAAAAAAAGGTAATTTCTGTTTTTTTGCCCCAAAATAATTAAAATTTCTGACTTATTAACCTGAAGTAAGTGAAATTTCTGCAATTTTGTCCCAAAATAAGGGGAATTTCTGCTTTTTTGCCTCTAAATAAGTGGAATTTATGTATTTTTCCCCCAAAAAAAAGGGAATTTCTGTCTTTTTTTGCCCAAAATAGAAAAAATTTCTGACTTATTACCCTGAAATAAGTGAAATTTCTGCAATTTTACCCCAAGAGAAGGGAAATTTCTGCTTTTTTGCCCCCAAATAAGGTGAATTTCAGCCTTTTTACCTCAAAATAAGGGGAATTTCTGCATTTTTGCCACAAAATGTTAGGAATTTCTGCGTTTTTGCCCCAAAATAAGGAAAATTTCTGCCTTTTTTCACTGAAATAAGTGAAATTTCTGCAATTTTTCCCAAAATAAGTGAAATTTCTGCAATTTTGCCCCAAAATAAGAGAAATTTTTGGAATTTTGCCGCAAAATAATTAGAATTTCTGAGTTTTGCCCCAAAATAAGGAGAATTTCTGTCTTTATGCCCCAACATATAGGGAATTTCTGCATTTTTGCCCCACAATTAGAAGAATTTCTGCAATTTTGCTCCAAAATACAGAAATATCTTCTTTTTTGCCCCAAAATAAGAAGAATGCATACCTTTTTGCCATAAAAATGGAAATTTCTTAATTTTTGCTCCAAAATAAGGGGAATTTCTGCTTTTTTGCCTCTAAATTAGTGGATTTTCTGTCTTTTTCCCCCCCAAAAAAGGGAATTTCTGTCTTTTTTGCCCCTAAATAAAAAAAATTTCTGACTTATTACACTGACATAAGTGAAATTTCTGCAATTTTGCCCCAAAATAAGGGAAATTTCTGCATTTTTGCCCCCAAATAAGGGGAATTTCAGCCTTTTTACCTCAAAATAAAAGGAATTTCTGCATTTTTGCCACAAAAGATTAGGAATTTCTGCATTTTTGCCCCAAAAAAGGAAAATTTCTGCCTTTTTTCCCTGAAATAAGTGAAATTTCTTCAATTTTGCCCCAAAATAAGGGAAATGTCTGCCTTTTTGCCCCCAAATAAGGGGAATTTCATCCTTTTTACCTCAAAAAAGGGGAATTTTGCATTTTTGCCCCAAAATATGGGAAATTTCTGCCTTTTTGCCCCAAAATATGAAAAAATTTCTGCAATTTTGTACCAAAATAAACGATATTTCTGCCTTTTTGCTTCCAAATATAAAAATTTCTGCTTTTTTTCTGAAATAAGTGAAATTTCTGCAATTTTGCCCCAAAATAAGTGAAATTTCTGCAATTTTGCCCAAAAATAAGTGAAATTTCTGCAATTTTGCCCCCAAATAAGTTAAATTTCTGGAATTTTGCCCCAAAATAAGGGAAATTTCTGAAATTTTGCTCCAAAATGAGTGGAATTTCTGAGTTTTGCCCCAAAATAATGAGAATTTCTGTCTTTTTGCCCCAACATATAGGGAATTTCTGCATTTTTGCCCCACAATTTAGTTAATTTCTGCAATTTTGCTCCAAAATACGGGGAATTTCTGCCTTTTTGCCCGAAAATAAGAAGAATGCATACCTTTTTGCCATAAAAAAGGGAAATTTCTGTAATTTTGCTCCAATATAAGGGGAATTTCTGCATTTTTGCCTCTAAATACGTGGAATTTCTGTCTTTTCCCCCCCAAAAAAAGGTAATTTCTGTTTTTTTGCCCCAAAATAATTAAAATTTCTGACTTATTAACCTGAAGTAAGTGAAATTTCTGCAATTTTGTCCCAAAATAAGGGGAATTTCTGCTTTTTTGCCTCTAAATAAGTGGAATTTATGTATTTTTCCCCCAAAACAAAGGGAATTTCTGTCTTTTTTTGCCCAAAATAGAAAAAATTTCTGACTTATTACCCTGAAATAAGTGAAATTTCTGCAATTTTACCCCAAGAGAAGGGAAATTTCTGCTTTTTTGCCCCCAAATAAGGTGAATTTCAGCCTTTTTACCTCAAAATAAGGGGAATTTCTGCATTTTTGCCACAAAATGTTAGGAATTTCTGCGTTTTTGCCCCAAAATAAGGAAAATTTCTGCCTTTTTTCACTGAAATAAGTGAAATTTCTGCAATTTTTCCCAAAATAAGTGAAATTTCTGCAATTATGCCCCAAAATATGGGAAATTTCTGCCTTTTTTCTCCAAAATAAGAAAAATTTCTGCAATTTTGTACCAAAATAAAAGAAATTTCTGCCTTTTTGCCCCAAAATAAGAAAATTTCTGCTTTTTTTTGAAATAAGTGAAATTTCTGCAATTTTGCCCCAAAATAAATGAAATTTCTGCAATTTTGCCCCCAAATAAGTTAAATTTCTGGAATTTTGCTCCAAATTAAGTGGAATTTCTGAGTTTTGCCCCAAAATAATGAGAATTTCTTTCTTTTTGCCCCAACATATAGGGAATTTCTGCCTTTTTGCCCCACATTTAGGGGAATTTCTGCAATTTTGTTCCAAAATATGGGGAATTTCTGCCTTTTTGCCCGAAAATAAGGAGAATGCAAAGCTTTTTGCCATAAAAAAGCGAAATTTCTTCATTTTTGCTCCAAAATAAGGGGAATTTCTGCTTTTTTGCATTTAAATATGTGGAATTTCTGTCTTTTTCCCCAAAACAAAGGGAATTGCTGTATTTTTTGCCCCAAAATAAGGAAAATTTCTGCCTTTTTTCCCTGAAATAAGTGAAATTTCTGCATTTTTGCCTCAAAATATGGGAAATTTCTGCCTTTTTGCCCAAAATAAAAAAAATTTCTGCAATTTTGTACCAAAATAAAAGAAAATTCTGCCTTTTTGCCCCAAAATAAGAAAATTTCTTCTTTTTTTCCCTTAAATAAGTTAAATTTCTGCAATTTTGCCCCAAAATAAGGGAAATTTCTGGAATTTTGCCGCAAAATAATTGGAATTTCTGAGTTTTGCCCCAAAATAAGGAGAATTTCTGTCTTTATGCTTCAACATATAGGGAATTTCTGCCTTTTTGCCCCACGATTAGAGGAATTTCTGCAATTTTGCTCCAAAATACGGGAAATTTCTGCCTTCTTGCCCCAAAATAAGAAGAATGCATAACTTTTTGCCATAAAAAAGGGAAATTTCTTCATTTTTGCTCCAAAATAAGGAGAATTTTTGCTTTTTTTGCCTCTAAATTAGTGGAATTTCTGTCTTTTTCCCCCAAAACAAAGGGAATTTCTGTTTTTTTGCCCCTAAATAAAAAAAAATTCTGACTTATTACACTGACATAAGTGAAATTTCTGCAATTTGCCCCAAAATAAGGGAAATTTATTTATTTTTGTCACCAAATAAGGGGAATTTCAGCCTTTTTACCTCAAAATAAGGAGAATTTCTGCATTTTTGCCACAAAAGATTAGGAATTTCCTGCTTTTTTGCCCCAAAATAAGAAAAATTTCTGCCTTTTTTCCCTGAAATAAGTGAAATTTCTGCCTTTTTGCACTCAAATAAGAGGAATTTCACACTTTTACCTCAAAATAAAGGGAATTTCTGCATTTTTGCCACAAAATATTAAAAATTTCTGCCTTTTTGCCCCAAAATAAGGAAAATTTCTGCATTTTTTCCCTGCCATAAGTGAAATTTCTGCAATTTTGCCCAAAAATAAGTGAAATTTCTGCAATTTTTCCCCAAAATAAGGGAAATTTCTGCATTTTTGCCCCCTAATAAGGGGAATTTCAGACTTTTTACCTCAAAATAAAGGGAATTTCAGCATTTTTGCCACAAAAGATTAGGAATTTCTGCTTTTTTGCCCCAAAATAAGAAAAATTTCTGACTTATTACCCTGAAATAAGTGGAATTTCTGCAATTTTGCCCCAAAATAAGGGAAATGTCTGCCTTTTTGCCCCCAAATAAGGGGAATTTCATCCTTTTTACCTCAAAAAAAGGGGAATTTCTGCATTTTTCCCCAAAATATGGGAAATTTCTGCCTTTTTGCCCCAAAATAAGAAAAATTTCTGCAATTTTGTTCCAAAATAAAAGAAATTTCTGCCTTTTTGCTTCCAAATATAAAAATTTCTGCCTTTTTTTCTGAAATAAGTGAAATTTCTGCAATTTTGCCCCAAAATAAGTGAAATTTCTGCAATTTTGCCCCAAAATAAGTGAAATTTTTGGAATTTTGCCCCAAAATAAGTGAAATTTCTGAGTTTTGACCCAAAATAAGGAGAATTTCTGTCTTTTTGCACCAACATATAGGGAATTTCTGCCTTTTTGCCCCACAATTAGAAGAATTTCTGCAATTTTGCTCCAAAATACGGGGAATTTCTGCTTTTTTGCCCGAAAATAAGAAGAATGCATAACTTTTTGCCATAAAAAAGGGAAATTACTGCAATTTTGCTCCAAAATAAGGGGAATTTCTGCTTTTTTGCCTCTAAATAACTGGAATTTCTGTCTTTTTCCCCCAAAACAAAGGTAATTTCTGTTTTTTTGCCTCAAAATAAAGAAAATTTCTGACTTATTACCATGAAATAAGTGAAATTTCTGTAATTTTGCCCCAAAATAAGGGGAATTTCTGTTTTTTTGCCTCTAAATAAGTGGAATTTATGTATTTTTCCCCCAAAACAAAGGGAATTTCTGTCTTTTTTTGTCCAAAATAAGGAAAATTTCTGACTTATTACCCTGAAATAAGTGAAATTTCTGCAATTTTGCCCCAAAAGAAGGGAAATTTCTGCTTTTTGCCCTCAAATAAGGTGAATTTCAGCCTTTTTACCTCAAAATAACGGGAATTTCTGCATTTTTGCCACAAAATATTAGGAATTTCTGCCTTTTTGCCCCAAAATAAGGAAAATTTCTGCCTTTTTTCACTGAAATAAGTGAAATTTATGCAATTTTGCCCCAAAATAAGTGAAATTTCTGCAATTATGCCCCAATATATGGGAAATTTCTGCCTTTTTGCCCAAAATAAAAAAAATTTCTGCAATTTTGTACCAAAATAAAAGAAAATTCTGCCTTTTTGCCCCAAAATAAGAAAATTTCTGCTTTTTTTTCCTTAAATAAGAGGAATTTCTGCAATTTTGCCCCAAAATAAGGGAAATTTCTGGAATTTTGCCGCAAAATAATTGGAATTTCTGAGTTTTGCCCTAAAATAAGGAGAATTTCTGTCTTTATGCTTCAACATATAGGGAATTTCTGCCTTTTTGCCCCACAATTAGAGGAATTTCTGAAATTTTGCTGCAAAATACGGGAAATTTCTGCCTTTTTGCCCCAAAATAAGAAGAATGCATACCTTTTTCCCATAAAAAAGGGAAATTTCTTCATTTTTGCTCCAAAATAAGAAGAATTTTTGCTTTTTTTGCCTCTAAATTAGTGGAATTTCTGTCTTTTTCCCCAAAAACAAAGGGAATTTCTGGTTTTTTGCCCCTAAATAAAAAAAAATTCTGACTTATTACACTGACATAAGTGAAATTTCTGCAATTTGCCCCAAAATAAGGGAAATTTCTTTATTTTTGCCCCCAAATAAGGGGAATTTCAGCCTTTTTACCTCAAAATAAGGAGAATTTCTGCATTTTTGCCACAAAAGATTAGGAATTGCTGCTTTTTGCCCCAAAATAAGAAAAATTTCTGCCTTTTTTCCCTGAAATAAGTGAAATTTCTGCAATTTTGCCCCAAAATAAGGGAAATTTCTCCCTTTTTGCACTCAAATAAGAGGAATTTCACCCTTTAACCTCAAAATAAAGGGAATTTCTGCATTTTTTCCACAATATATTAAAAATTTCTGCCTTTTTGCCTCAAAATAAGGAAAATTTCTGCATTTTTTCCCTGCCATAAGTGAAATTTCTGCAATTTTGCCCAAATATAAGTGAAATTTCTGCAATTTTTCCCCAAAATAAGGGAAATTTCTGCATTTTTGCCCCCTAATAAGGGGAATTTCTGCCTTTTTACCTCTTAATAAGGGGAATTTCAGCATTTTTGCCACAAAAGATTAGGAATTTCTGCTTTTTTGCCCCAAAATAAGAAAAATTTCTGACTTATTACCCTGAAATAAGTGAAATTTCTGCAATTTTGCCCCAAAATAAGGGAAATGTCTGCCTTTTTGCCCCAAAATAAGGGAAATTTCATCTTTTTTACCTCAAAAAAAGGGGAATTTCTGCAATTTTGCCCCAAAATAAGTGAAATTTCTGCAATTATGCCCCAAAATATGGGAAATTTCTGCCTTTTTTCTCCAAAATAAGAAAAATTTCTGCAATTTTGTACCAAAATAAAAGAAATTTCTGCCTTTTTGCCCCAAAATAAGAAAATTTCTGCTTTTTTTTTGAAATAAGTGAAATTTCTGCAATTTTGCCCCAAAATAAATGAAATGTCTGCAATTTTGCCCCCAAATAAGTTAAATTTCTGGAATTTTGCTCCAAATTAAGTGGAATTTCTGAGTTTTGCCCCAAAATAATGAGAATTTCTTTCTTTTTGCCCCAACATATAGGGAATTTCTGCCTTTTTGCCCCACATTTAGGGGAATTTCTGCAATTTTGTTCCAAAATATGGGGAATTTCTGCCTTTTTGCCCGAAAATAAGGAGAATGCAAAGCTTTTTGCCATAAAAAAGCGAAATTTCTTCATTTTTGCTCCAAAATAAGGGGAATTTCTGCTTTTTTGCATTTAAATATGTGGAATTTCTGTCTTTTTCCCCAAAACAAAGGGAATTGCTGTATTTTTTGCCCCAAAATAAGGAAAATTTCTGCTTTTTTTCCCTGAAATAAGTGAAATTTCTGCATTTTTGCCTCAAAATATGGGAAATTTCTGCCTTTTTGCCCAAAATAAAAAAAATTTCTGCAATTTTGTACCAAAATAAAAGAAAATTCTGCCTTTTTGCCCCAAAATAAGAAAATTTCTTCTTTTTTTCCCTTAAATAAGTTAAATTTCTGCAATTTTGCCCCAAAATAAGGGAAATTTCTGGAATTTTGCCGCAAAATAATTGGAATTTCTGAGTTTTGCCCCAAAATAAGGAGAATTTCTGTCTTTATGCTTCAACATATAGGGAATTTCTGCCTTTTTGCCCCACGATTAGAGGAATTTCTGCAATTTTGCTCCAAAATACGGGAAATTTCTGCCTTTTTGCCCCAAAATAAGAAGAATGCATAACTTTTTGCCATAAAAAAGGGAAATTTCTTCATTTTTGCTCCAAAGTAAGGAGAATTTTTGCTTTTTTTGCCTCTAAATTAGTGGAATTTCTGTCTTTTTCCCCCAAAACAAAGGGAATTTCTGTTTTTTTGCCCCTAAATAAAAAAAAATTCTGACTTATTACACTGACATAAGTGAAATTTCTGCAATTTGCCCCAAAATAAGGGAAATTTATTTATTTTTGTCACCAAATAAGGGGAATTTCAGCCTTTTTACCTCAAAATAAGGAGAATTTCTGCATTTTTGCCACAAAAGATTAGGAATTTCCTGCTTTTTTGCCCCAAAATAAGAAAAATTTCTGCCTTTTTTCCCTGAAATAAGTGAAATTTCTGCAATTTTGCCCCAAAATAAGGGAAATTTCTGCCTTTTTGCACTCAAATAAGAGGAATTTCACACTTTTACCTCAAAATAAAGGGAATTTCTGCATTTTTGCCACAAAATATTAAAAATTTCTGCCTTTTTGCCCCAAAATAAGGAAAATTTCTGCATTTTTTCCCTGCCATAAGTGAAATTTCTGCAATTTTGCCCAAAAATAAGTGAAATTTCTGCAATTTTTCCCCAAAATAAGGGAAATTTCTGCATTTTTGCCCCCTAATAAGGGGAATTTCAGACTTTTTACCTCAAAATAAAGGGAATTTCAGCATTTTTGCCACAAAAGATTAGGAATTTCTGCTTTTTTGCCCCAAAATAAGAAAAATTTCTGACTTATTACCCTGAAATAAGTGGAATTTCTGCAATTTTGCCCCAAAATAAGGGAAATGTCTGCCTTTTTGCCCCCAAATAAGGGGAATTTCATCCTTTTTACCTCAAAAAAAGGGGAATTTCTGCATTTTTCCCCAAAATATGGGAAATTTCTGCCTTTTTGCCCCAAAATAAGAAAAATTTCTGCAATTTTGTTCCAAAATAAAAGAAATTTCTGCCTTTTTGCTTCCAAATATAAAAATTTCTGCCTTTTTTTCTGAAATAAGTGAAATTTCTGCAATTTTGCCCCAAAATAAGTGAAATTTCTGCAATTTTGCCCCAAAATAAGTGAAATTTTTGGAATTTTGCCCCAAAATAAGTGAAATTTCTGAGTTTTGACCCAAAATAAGGAGAATTTCTGTCTTTTTGCACCAACATATAGGGAATTTCTGCCTTTTTGCCCCACAATTAGAAGAAT
This sequence comes from Micromys minutus, assembly GCF_963924665.1. Taxonomy (NCBI): domain Eukaryota; kingdom Metazoa; phylum Chordata; class Mammalia; order Rodentia; family Muridae; genus Micromys; species Micromys minutus. The sequence continues at coordinate 3,394,874 of NW_027667727.1, forward strand.
TTCTGCAATTTTGCTCCAAAATACGGGGAATTTCTGCTTTTTTGCCCGAAAATAAGAAGAATGCATAACTTTTTGCCATAAAAAAGGGAAATTACTGCAATTTTGCTCCAAAATAAGGGGAATTTCTGCTTTTTTGCCTCTAAATAACTGGAATTTCTGTCTTTTTCCCCCAAAACAAAGGTAATTTCTGTTTTTTTGCCTCAAAATAAAGAAAATTTCTGACTTATTACCATGAAATAAGTGAAATTTCTGTAATTTTGCCCCAAAATAAGGGGAATTTCTGTTTTTTTGCCTCTAAATAAGTGGAATTTATGTATTTTTCCCCCAAAACAAAGGGAATTTCTGTCTTTTTTTGTCCAAAATAAGGAAAATTTCTGACTTATTACCCTGAAATAAGTGAAATTTCTGCAATTTTGCCCCAAAAGAAGGGAAATTTCTGCTTTTTGCCCTCAAATAAGGTGAATTTCAGCCTTTTTACCTCAAAATAACGGGAATTTCTGCATTTTTGCCACAAAATATTAGGAATTTCTGCCTTTTTGCCCCAAAATAAGGAAAATTTCTGCCTTTTTTCACTGAAATAAGTGAAATTTCTTCAATTTTGCCCCTAAATACGGGAAATGTCTGCCTTTTTGCCCCCAAATAAGGGGAATTTCATACTTTTTACCTCAAAAAAAGAGGAATTTCTGCATTTTTGCCCCAAAATATGGGAAATTTCTGCTTTTTGCCCCAAAATAAGAAAAATTTCTGCAATTTTGTACCAAAATAAAAGAAATTTCTGCCTTTTTGCTTCCAAATATAAAAATTTCTGCTTTTTTTTCTGAAATAAGTGAAATTTCTGCAATTTTGCCCCAAAATAAGTGAAATTTCTGCAATTTTGCCTCAAAATAAGTGAAATTTTTGGAATTTTGCCCTAAAATAAGTGGAATTTCTGAGTTTTGACCCAAAATAAGTAGAATTTCTGTCTTTTTGCCCCAACATATAGGGAATTTCTGCCTTTTTGCCCCACAATTAGGGGAATTTCAGCAATTTTGCTCCAAAATACATGGAATTTCTGCCTTTTTGCCCGAAAATAAGAAGAATGCATACCTTTTTGCCATAAAAAAGGGAAATTTCTGTAATTTTGCTCCAAAATAAGAGGAATTTCTGCATTTTTGCCTCTAAATAAGTGGAATTTCTGTCTTTTCCCCGCAAAACAAAGGTAATTTCTGTTTTTTTGCCCCAAAATAAGGAAAATTTCTGACTTATTACCCTGAAATAAGTGAAATTTCTGCAATTTTGCCCCAAAATAAGGGTAATTTCTTCTTTTTTGCCTCTAAATAAGTGGAATTTATGTATTTTTCCCCCAAATGAAAGGGAATTTCTGTCTTTTTTTGCCCAAAATAAGAAAAATTTCTGACTTATTACCCTGAAATAATGAAATTTCTGCAATTTTGCCCCAAGAGAAGGGAAATTTCTGCCTTTTTGCCCCCAAATAAGGGGAATTTCAGCCTTTTTACCTCAAAATAAGGGGAATTTCTGCATTTTTGCCACAAAATATTAGGAATTTCTGCCTTTTTGCCCCAAAATAAGGAAAATTTCTGCCTTTTTTCACTGAAATAAGTGAATTTTATGCAATTTTGCCCCAAAATAAGTGAAATTTCTGCAATTATGCCCCAATATATGGGAAATTTCTGCCTTTTTGCCCAAAATAAAAAAAAATTTCTGCAATTTTGTACCAAAATAAAAGAAAATTCTGCCTTTTTGCCCCAAAATAAGAAAATTTCTGCTTTTTTTTCCTTAAATAAGAGGAATTTCTGCAATTTTGCCCCAAAATAAGGGAAATTTCTGGAATTTTGCCGCAAAATAATTGGAATTTCTGAGTTTTGCCCTAAAATAAGGAGAATTTCTGTCTTTATGCTTCAACATATAGGGAATTTCTGCCTTTTTGCCCCACAATTAGAGGAATTTCTGAAATTTTGCTGCAAAATACGGGAAATTTCTGCCTTTTTGCCCCAAAATAAGAAGAATGCATATCTTTTTCCCATAAAAAAGGGAAATTTCTTCATTTTTGCTCCAAAATAAGAAGAATTTTTGCTTTTTTTGCCTCTAAATTAGTGGAATTTCTGCCTTTTTCCCCAAAAACAAAGGGAATTTCTGGTTTTTTGCCCCTAAATAAAAAAAATTTCTGACTTATTACACTGACATAAGTGAAATTTCTGCAATTTGCCCCAAAATAATGGAAATTTCTTTATTTTTGCCCCCAAATAAGGGGAAATTCAGCCTTTTTACCTCAAAATAAGGAGAATTTCTGCATTTTTGCCACAAAAGATTAGGAATTGCTGCTTTTTGCCCCAAAATAAGAAAAATTTCTGCCTTTTTTCCCTGAAATAAGTGAAATTTCTGCAATTTTGCCCCAAAATAAGGGAAATTTCTCCCTTTTTGCACTCAAATAAGAGGAATTTCACCCTTTAACCTCAAAATAAAGGGAATTTCTGCATTTTTTCCACAATATATTAAAAATTTCTGCCTTTTTGCCTCAAAATAAGGAAAATTTCTGCATTTTTTCCCTGCCATAAGTGAAATTTCTGCAATTTTGCCCAAATATAAGTGAAATTTCTGCAATTTTTTCCCAAAATAAGGGAAATTTCTGCATTTTTGCCCCCTAATAAGGGGAATTTCTGCCTTTTTACCTCTTAATAAGGGGAATTTCAGCATTTTTGCCACAAAAGATTAGGAATTTCTGCTTTTTTGCCCCAAAATAAGAAAAATTTCTGACTTATTACCCTGAAATAAGTGAAATTTCTGCAATTTTGCCCCAAAATAAGGGAAATGTCTGCCTTTTTGCCCCAAAATAAGGGAAATTTCATCTTTTTTACCTCAAAAAAAGGGGAATTTCTGCATTTTTGCCCCAAAATATGGGAAATTTCTGCCTTTTTGCCCCAAAATAAGAAAAATTTATAATTTTTTGTACCAAAATAAAAGTAATTTCTGCCTTTTTGCTTCCAAATATAAAAATTTCTGCCTTTTTTTTCTGAAATAAGTGAAATTTCTGCAATTTTGCCCCAAAATAAGTGAAATTTCTGCAATTTTGCCCCAAAATAAGTGAAATTTCTGGAATTTTGCCCCAAAATAAGTGGAATTCCTGAGTTTTGACCCAAAATAAGGAGAATTTCTGTCTTTTTGCCCCAACATATAGGGAATTTCTGCCTTTTTGCCCCACAATTAGAAGAATTTCTGCAATTTTGCTCCAAAATACGGGGAATTTCTGCTTTTTTGCCCGAAAATAAGAAGAATGCATAACTTTTTGCCATAAAAAAGGGAAATTTCTTCATTTTTGCTCCAAAATAATGGGAATTTCTGCTTTTTTGCCTCTAAATAAGTGGAATTTCTGTATTTTTCCCCCAAAACAAAGGTAATTTCTGTTATTTTGCCTCAAAATAAAGAAAATTTCTGACTTATTACCATGAGGTAAGTGAAATTTCTGCAATTTTGCCCCAAAATAAGGGGAATTTCTGTTTTTTTGCCTCTAAATAAGTGGAATTTATGTATTTTTCCCCCAAAACAAAGGGAATTTCTTTTTTTTTGCCCAAAATAAGGAAAATTTCTGACTTATTACCATGAAATAAGTGAAATTTCTAAAATTTTGCCCCAAAAGAAGGGAAATTTCTGCTTTTTGCCCCCAAATAAGGTGAATTTCAGCCTTTTTACCTCAAAATAACGGGAATTTCTGCATTTTTGCCACAAAATATTAGGAATTTCTGCCTTTTTGCCCCAAAATAAGGAAAATTTCTGCCTTTTTTCACTGAAATAAGTGAAATTTCTTCAATTTTGCCCCTAAATACGGGAAATGTCTGCCTTTTTGCCCCCAAATAAGGGGAATTTCATCCTTTTAACCTCAAAAAAAGGGGAATTTCTGCATTTTTGCCCCAAAATATGGGAAATTTCTGCCTTTTTGCCCCAAAATATAAAAAATATCTGCAATTTTGTACCAAAATAAAACAAATTTCTGCGTTTTTGCTTCCAAATATAAAAATTTCTGCTTTTTTTCTGAAATAAGTGAAATTTCTGCAATTTTGCCCCAAAATAAGTGAAATTTCTGCAATTTTGCACCAAAATAAGTGAAATTTTTGGAATTTTGCCCCAAAATAAGTGGAATTTCTGAGTTTTGACCCAAAATAAGTAGAATTTCTGTCTTTTTGCCCCAACATATAGGGAATTTCTGCCTTTTTGTCCCACAATTAGGGGAATTTCAGCAATTTTGCTCCAAAATACGAGGAAGTTCTGCCTTTTTGCCCAAAAATAAGAAGAATGCATACCTTTTTGCCATAAAAAAGAGAAATTTCTGTAATTTTGCTCCAAAATAAGGGGAATTTCTGCATTTTTGCCCCTAAATAAGTGGAATTTCTGTCTTTTCCCCCCAAAACAAAGGTAATTTCTGTTTTTTTGCCCCAAAATAAGGAAAATTTCTGACTTATTACCCTGAAGTAAGTGAAATTTCTGCAATTTTGCCCCAAAATAAGGGGAATTTCTGCTTTTTTGCCTCTAAATAAGTGGAATTTATGTATTTTTCCCCCAAAACAAAGGGAATTTCTCTTTTTTTGCCCAAAATAAGAAAAATTTCTGACTTATTACCCTGAAATAAGTGAAATTTCTGCAATTTTGCCCCAAGAGAAGGGAAATTTCTGCCTTTTTGCCCCCAAATAAGGGGAATTTCAGCCTTTTTACCTCAAAATAAGGGGAATTTCTGCATTTTTGCCACAAAATATTAGGAATTTCTGCCTTTTTGCCCCAAAATAAGGAAAATTTCTGCCTTTTTTCACTGAAATAAGTGAAATTTATGCAATTTTGCCCCAAAATAAGTGAAATTTCTGCAATTATGCTCCAAAATATGGGAAATTTCTGCCTTTTGTCTCCAAAATAAAAAAAAATTCTGCAATTTTGTACCAAAATAAAAGAAATTTCTGCTTTTTTGCCCCAAAATAAGAAAATTTCTGCTTTTTTTTTGAAATAAGTGAAATTTCTGCAATTTTACCCCAAAATAAAAGAAATTTCTGCAATTTTGCCCCCAAATAAGTTAAATTTCTGGAATTTTGCTCCAAAATAAGTGGAATTTCTGAGTTTTGCCCCAAAATAATGAGAATTTCTTTCTTTTTGCCCCAACATATAGGGAATTTCTGCCTTATTGCCCCACATTTAGGGGAATTTCTGCAATTTTGCTCCAAAATATAGGGAATTTCTGCCTTTTTGCCCGAAAATAAGAAGAATGCATAGCTTTTTGCCATAAAAAAGTGAAATTTCTTCATTTTTGCTCCAAAATAAAAAGAATTTCTGCTTTTTTGCATTTAAATAAGTGGAATTTCTGTCTTTTTCCCCCAAAACAAAGGGAATTTCTGTATTTTTTGCCCCAAAATAAGGAAAATTTCTGCCTTTTTCCCTGAAATAAGTGAAATTTCTGCATTTTTGCCTCAAAATATGGGAAATTTCTGCCTTTTTGCCCAAAATAAAAAAAATTTCTGCAATTTTGTACCAAAATAAAAGAAATTTCTGCCTTTAGGCCCCAAAATAAGAAAATTTCTGCATTTTTTCCCTTAAATAAGTGAAATTTCTGCAATTTTGCCCCAAAATAAGGGAAATTTCTGGAATTTTGCCGCAAAATAATTGGAATTTCTGAGTTTTGCCCCAAAATAAGGAGAATTTCTGTCTTTATGCTTCAACATATAGGGAATTTCTGCCTTTTTGCCCCACGATTAGAGGAATTTCTGCAATTTTGCTCCAAAATACGGGAAATTTCTGCCTTTTTGCCCCAAAATAAGAAGAATGCATACATTTTTTGCCATAAAAAAAGGGAAATTTCTTCATTTTTGCTCCAAAATAAGGGGAATTTTTGCTTTTTTTGCCTCTAAATTAGTGGAATTTCTGTCTTTTTCCCAAAAAACAAAGGGAATTTCAGTTTTTTTGCCCCTAAATAAAAAAAATTTCTGACTTATTACACTGACATAAGTGAAATTTCTGCAATTTGCCCCAAAATAAGGGAAATTTCTTTATTTTTGCCCCCAAATAAGGGGAATTTCAGCCTTTTTACCTCAAAATAAGGAGAATTTCTGCATTTTTGCAACAAAAGATTAGGAATTTCTTCTTTTTTGCCCCAAAATAAGAAAAATTTCTGCCTTTTTTCCCTGAAATAAGTGAAATTTCTGCAATTTTGCCCCAAAATAAGGGAAATTTCTGCCTTTTTGCCCTCAAATAAGAGGAATTTCACCCTTTTACCTCAAAATAAAGGGAATTTCTGCATTTATGCCACAAAATATTAAAAATTTCTGCCTTTTTGCCCCAAAATAAGGAAAATTTCTGCCTTTTTTCCCTGCCATAAGTGAAATTTCTGCAATTTTGCCCAAAAATAAGTGAAATTTCTGCAATTTTGCCCCAAAATAAGGGAAATTTCTGCATTTTTGCCCCCTAATAAGGGGAATTTCAGCCTTTTTACCTCAAAATAAGGGTAATTTCAGCATTTTTGCCACAAAAGATTAGGAATTTCTCCTTTTTTGCCCCAAAATAAAAAAAATTTCTGACTTATTACCCTGAAATAAGTGAAATTTCTGCAATTTTGCCCCAAAATAAGGGAAATGTCTGCGTTTTTGCCCCCAAATAAGGGGAATTTCATCTATTTTACCTCAAAAAAAGGGTAATTTCTGCATTTTTGCCCCAAAATATTTGAAATTTCTGCCTTTTTGCCCCAAAATAAGAAAAATTTCTGCAATTTTGTACCAAAATAAAAGAAATTTCTGCCTTTTTGCTTCCAAATATAAAAATTTCTGCCTTTTTTTCTGAAATAAGTGAAATTTCTGCAATTTTGCCCCAAAATAAGTGAAATTCCTGCAATTTTGCCCCAAAATAAGTGAAATTTCTGGAATTTTGCCCCAAAATAAGTGGAATTTATGAGTTTTGACCCAAAATAAGGAGAATTTCTGTCTTTTTGCCCCAACATATAGGGAATTTCTGCCTTTTTGCCCCACAATTAGAAGAATTTCTGCAATTTTGCTCCAAAATACGGGGAATTTCTGCTTTTTTGCCCGAAAATAAGAATAATGCATAACTTTTTGCCATAAAAAAGGGAAATTTCTTCATTTTTGCTCCAAAATAAGGGGAATTTCTGCTTTTTTGCCTCTAAATAAGTGGAATTTCTGTCTTTTTCCCCCAAAACAAAGGTAATTTCTGTTATTTTGCCTCAAAATAAAGAAAATTTCTGACTTATTACCATGAAGTAAGTGAAATTTCTGCAATTTTGCCCCAAAATAAGGGGAATTTCTGTTTTTTTGCCTCTAAATAAGTGGAATTTATGTATTTTTCCCCCAAAACAAAGGGAATTTCTTTTTTTTTGCCCAAAATAAGGAAAATTTCTGACTTATTACCATGAAATAAGTGAAATTTCTAAAATTTTGCCCCAAAAGAAGGGAAATTTCTGCTTTTTGCCCCCAAATAAGGTGAATTTCAGCCTTTTTACCTCAAAATAACGGGAATTTCTGCATTTTTGCCACAAAATATTAGGAATTTCTGCCTTTTTGCCCCAAAATAAGGGAAATGTCTGCCTTTTTGCCCCAAAATAAGGGAAATTTCATCTTTTTTACCTCAAAAAAAGGGGAATTTCTGCATTTTTGCCCCAAAATATGGGAAATTTCTGCCTTTTTGCCCCAAAATAAGAAAAATTTATAATTTTTTGTACCAAAATAAAAGTAATTTCTGCCTTTTTGCTTCCAAATATAAAAATTTCTGCCTTTTTTTTCTGAAATAAGTGAAATTTCTGCAATTTTGCCCCAAAATAAGTGAAATTTCTGCAATTTTGCCCCAAAATAAGTGAAATTTTTGGAATTTTGCCCCAAAATAAGTGGAATTCCTGAGTTTTGACCCAAAATAAGGAGAATTTCTGTCTTTTTGCCCCAACATATAGGGAATTTCTGCCTTTTTGCCCCACAATTAGAAGAATTTCTGCAATTTTGCTCCAAAATACGGGGAATTTCTGCTTTTTTGCCCGAAAATAAGAAGAATGCATAACTTTTTGCCATAAAAAAGGGAAATTTCTTCATTTTTGCTCCAAAATAATGGGAATTTCTGCTTTTTTGCCTCTAAATAAGTGGAATTTCTGTATTTTTCCCCCAAAACAAAGGTAATTTCTGTTATTTTGCCTCAAAATAAAGAAAATTTCTGACTTATTACCATGAGGTAAGTGAAATTTCTGCAATTTTGCCCCAAAATAAGGGGAATTTCTGTTTTTTTGCCTCTAAATAAGTGGAATTTATGTATTTTTCCCCCAAAACAAAGGGAATTTCTTTTTTTTTGCCCAAAATAAGGAAAATTTCTGACTTATTACCATGAAATAAGTGAAATTTCTAAAATTTTGCCCCAAAAGAAGGGAAATTTCTGCTTTTTGCCCCCAAATAAGGTGAATTTCAGCCTTTTTACCTCAAAATAACGGGAATTTCTGCATTTTTGCCACAAAATATTAGGAATTTCTGCCTTTTTGCCCCAAAATAAGGAAAATTTCTGCCTTTTTTCACTGAAATAAGTGAAATTTCTTCAATTTTGCCCCTAAATACGGGAAATGTCTGCCTTTTTGCCCCCAAATAAGGGGAATTTCATCCTTTTAACCTCAAAAAAAGGGGAATTTCTGCATTTTTGCCCCAAAATATGGGAAATTTCTGCCTTTTTGCCCCAAAATATAAAAAATATCTGCAATTTTGTACCAAAATAAAACAAATTTCTGCGTTTTTGCTTCCAAATATAAAAATTTCTGCTTTTTTTCTGAAATAAGTGAAATTTCTGCAATTTTGCCCCAAAATAAGTGAAATTTCTGCAATTTTGCACCAAAATAAGTGAAATTTTTGGAATTTTGCCCCAAAATAAGTGGAATTTCTGAGTTTTGACCCAAAATAAGTAGAATTTCTGTCTTTTTGCCCCAACATATAGGGAATTTCTGCCTTTTTGTCCCACAATTAGGGGAATTTCAGCAATTTTGCTCCAAAATACGAGGAAGTTCTGCCTTTTTGCCCAAAAATAAGAAGAATGCATACCTTTTTGCCATAAAAAAGAGAAATTTCTGTAATTTTGCTCCAAAATAAGGGGAATTTCTGCATTTTTGCCCCTAAATAAGTGGAATTTCTGTCTTTTCCCCCCAAAACAAAGGTAATTTCTGTTTTTTTGCCCCAAAATAAGGAAAATTTCTGACTTATTACCCTGAAGTAAGTGAAATTTCTGCAATTTTGCCCCAAAATAAGGGGAATTTCTGCTTTTTTGCCTCTAAATAAGTGGAATTTATGTATTTTTCCCCCAAAACAAAGGGAATTTCTCTTTTTTTGCCCAAAATAAGAAAAATTTCTGACTTATTACCCTGAAATAAGTGAAATTTCTGCAATTTTGCCCCAAGAGAAGGGAAATTTCTGCCTTTTTGCCCCCAAATAAGGGGAATTTCAGCCTTTTTACCTCAAAATAAGGGGAATTTCTGCATTTTTGCCACAAAATATTAGGAATTTCTGCCTTTTTGCCCCAAAATAAGGAAAATTTCTGCCTTTTTTCACTGAAATAAGTGAAATTTATGCAATTTTGCCCCAAAATAAGTGAAATTTCTGCAATTATGCTCCAAAATATGGGAAATTTCTGCCTTTTGTCTCCAAAATAAAAAAAAATTCTGCAATTTTGTACCAAAATAAAAGAAATTTCTGCTTTTTTGCCCCAAAATAAGAAAATTTCTGCTTTTTTTTTGAAATAAGTGAAATTTCTGCAATTTTACCCCAAAATAAAAGAAATTTCTGCAATTTTGCCCCCAAATAAGTTAAATTTCTGGAATTTTGCTCCAAAATAAGTGGAATTTCTGAGTTTTGCCCCAAAATAATGAGAATTTCTTTCTTTTTGCCCCAACATATAGGGAATTTCTGCCTTATTGCCCCACATTTAGGGGAATTTCTGCAATTTTGCTCCAAAATATAGGGAATTTCTGCCTTTTTGCCCGAAAATAAGAAGAATGCATAGCTTTTTGCCATAAAAAAGTGAAATTTCTTCATTTTTGCTCCAAAATAAAAAGAATTTCTGCTTTTTTGCATTTAAATAAGTGGAATTTCTGTCTTTTTCCCCCAAAACAAAGGGAATTTCTGTATTTTTTGCCCCAAAATAAGGAAAATTTCTGCCTTTTTCCCTGAAATAAGTGAAATTTCTGCATTTTTGCCTCAAAATATGGGAAATTTCTGCCTTTTTGCCCAAAATAAAAAAAATTTCTGCAATTTTGTACCAAAATAAAAGAAATTTCTGCCTTTAGGCCCCAAAATAAGAAAATTTCTGCATTTTTTCCCTTAAATAAGTGAAATTTCTGCAATTTTGCCCCAAAATAAGGGAAATTTCTGGAATTTTGCCGCAAAATAATTGGAATTTCTGAGTTTTGCCCCAAAATAAGGAGAATTTCTGTCTTTATGCTTCAACATATAGGGAATTTCTGCCTTTTTGCCCCACGATTAGAGGAATTTCTGCAATTTTGCTCCAAAATACGGGAAATTTCTGCCTTTTTGCCACAAAATAAGAAGAATGCATACATTTTTTGCCATAAAAAAGGGAAATTTCTTCATTTTTGCTCCAAAATAAGGGGAATTTTTGCTTTTTTTGCCTCTAAATTAGTGGAATTTCTGTCTTTTTCCCAAAAAACAAAGGGAATTTCAGTTTTTTTGCCCCTAAATAAAAAAAATTTCTGACTTATTACACTGACATAAGTGAAATTTCTGCAATTTGCCCCAAAATAAGGGAAATTTCTTTATTTTTGCCCCCAAATAAGGGGAATTTCAGCCTTTTTACCTCAAAATAAGGAGAATTTCTGCATTTTTGCCACAAAAGATTAGGAATTTCTTCTTTTTTGCCCCAAAATAAGAAAAATTTCTGCCTTTTTTCCCTGAAATAAGTGAAATTTCTGCAATTTTGCCCCAAAATAAGGGAAATTTCTGCCTTTTTGCCCTCAAATAAGAGGAATTTCACCCTTTTACCTCAAAATAAAGGGAATTTCTGCATTTATGCCACAAAATATTAAAAATTTCTGCCTTTTTGCCCCAAAATAAGGAAAATTTCTGCCTTTTTTCCCTGCCATAAGTGAAATTTCTGCAATTTTGCCCAAAAATAAGTGAAATTTCTGCAATTTTGCCCCAAAATAAGGGAAATTTCTGCATTTTTGCCCCCTAATAAGGGGAATTTCAGCCTTTTTACCTCAAAATAAGGGTAATTTCAGCATTTTTGCCACAAAAGATTAGGAATTTCTCCTTTTTTGCCCCAAAATAAAAAAAATTTCTGACTTATTACCCTGAAATAAGTGAAATTTCTGCAATTTTGCCCCAAAATAAGGGAAATGTCTGCGTTTTTGCCCCCAAATAAGGGGAATTTCATCTATTTTACCTCAAAAAAAGGGTAATTTCTGCATTTTTGCCCCAAAATATTTGAAATTTCTGCCTTTTTGCCCCAAAATAAGAAAAATTTCTGCAATTTTGTACCAAAATAAAAGAAATTTCTGCCTTTTTGCTTCCAAATATAAAAATTTCTGCCTTTTTTTCTGAAATAAGTGAAATTTCTGCAATTTTGCCCCAAAATAAGTGAAATTTCTGCAATTTTGCCCCAAAATAAGTGAAATTTCTGGAATTTTGCCCCAAAATAAGTGGAATTTATGAGTTTTGACCCAAAATAAGGAGAATTTCTGTCTTTTTGCCCCAACATATAGGGAATTTCTGCCTTTTTGCCCCACAATTAGAAGAATTTCTGCAATTTTGCTCCAAAATACGGGGAATTTCTGCTTTTTTGCCCGAAAATAAGAATAATGCATAACTTTTTGCCATAAAAAAGGGAAATTTCTTAATTTTTGCTCCAAAATAAGGGGAATTTCTGCTTTTTTGCCTCTAAATAAGTGGAATTTCTGTCTTTTTCCCCCAAAACAAAGGTAATTTCTGTTATTTTGCCTCAAAATAAAGAAAATTTCTGACTTATTACCATGAAGTAAGTGAAATTTCTGCAATTTTGCCCCAAAATAAGGGGAATTTCTGTTTTTTTGCCTCTAAATAAGTGGAATTTATGTATTTTTCCCCCAAAACAAAGGGAATTTCTTTTTTTTTTTTGCCCAAAATAAGGAAAATTTCTGACTTATTACCCTGAAATAAGTGAAATTTCTCCAATTTTGCCCCAAAAGAAGGGAAATTTCTGCTTTTTGCCCCCAAATAAGGTGAATTTCAGCCTTTTTACCTCAAAATAACGGGAATTTCTGCATTTTTGCCACAAAATATTAGGAATTTCTGCCTTTTTGCCCCAAAATAAGAAAAATTTCTGCCTTTTTTCACTGAAATAAGTGAAATTTCTTCAATTTTGCCCCAAAATAAGGAAAATGTCTGCCTTTTTGCCTTCAAATAAGGGGAATTTCATCCTTTTAACCTCAAAAAAAGGGGAATTTCTGCATTTTTGCCCCAAAATATGGGAAATTTCTGCCTTTTTGCCCCAAAATATAAAAAATTTCTGCAATTTTGTACCAAAATAAAAGAAATTTCTGCGCTTTTGCTTCCAAATATAAAAATTTCTGCTTTTTTTTCTGAAATAAGTGAAATTTCTGCAATTTTGCCCCAAAATAAGTGAAATTTCTGCAATTTTGCACCAAAATAAGTGAAATTTTTGGAATTTTGCCCCAAAATAAGTGGAATTTCTGAGTTTTCACCCAAAATAAGTAGAATTTCTGTCTTTTTGCCCCAACATATAGGGAATTTCTGCCTTTTTGCCCCACAATTAGGGGAATTTCAGCAATTTTGCTCCAAAATACGAGGAAGTTCTGCCTTTTTGCCCAAAAATAAGAAGAATGCATACCTTTTTGCCATAAAAAAGAGAAATTTCTGTAATTTTGCTCCAAAATAAGGGGAATTTCTGCATTTTTGCCCCTAAATAAGTGGAATTTCTGTCTTTTCCCCCCAAAACAAAGGTAATTTCTGTTTTTTTGCCCCAAAATAAGGAAAATTTCTGACTTATTACCCTGAAGTAAGTGAAATTTCTGCAATTTTGCCCCAAAATAAGGGGAATTTCTGCTTTTTTGCCTCTAAATAAGTGGAATTTATGTATTTTTTCCCCCAAAACAAAGGGAATTTCTGTCTTTTTTTGCCCAAAATAAGAAAAATTTCTGACTTATTATCCTGAAATAAGTGAAATTTCTGCAATTTTGCCCCAAGAGAAGGGAAATTTCTGCCTTTTTGCCCCCAAATAAGGGGAATTTCAGCCGTTTTACCTCAAAATAAGGGGAATTTCTGCATTTTTGCCACAAAATATTAGGAATTTCTGCCTTTTTGCCCTAAAATAAGGAAAATTTCTGCCTTTTTTCACTGAAATAAGTTAAATTTATGCAATTTTGCCCCAAAATAAGTGAAATTTCTGCAATTATGCTCCAAAATATGGGAAATTTCTGCCTTTTTTCTCCAAAATAAAAAAAATTTCTGCAATTTTGTACCAAAATAAAAGAAATTTCTGCCTTTTTGCCCCAAAAAAAGAAAATTTCTGCTTTTTTTTGAAATAAGTGAAATTTCTACAATTTTACCCCAAAATAAATGAAATTTCTGCAATTTTGCCCCCAAATAAGTTAAATTTCTGGAATTTTGCTCCAAAATAAGTGGAATTTCTGAGTTTTGCCCCAAAATAATGAGAATTTCTTTCTTTTTGCCCCAACATATGAGGAATTTCTGCCTTTTTGCCCCACATGTAGGGGAATTTCTGCAATTTTGCTCCAAAATATAGGGAATTTCTGCAATTTTGCACCAAAATAAGTGAAATTTTTGGAATTTTGCCCGAAAATAAGTGGAATTTCTGAGTTTTGACCCAAAATAAGTAGAATTTCTGTATTTTGCCCCAACATATAGGGAATTTCTGCCTTTTTGCCCCACAATTAAGGGAATTTCAGCAATTTTGCTCCAAAATACGAGGAAGTTCTGCCTTTTTGCCCAAAAATAAGAAGAATGCATACCTTTTTGCCATAAAAAAGTGAAATTTCTTCATTTTTGCTTCAAAATAAGGAGAATTTCTGCTTTTTTGCATTTAAATAAGTGGAATTTCTGTCTTTTTCCCCCAAAACAAAGGGAATTTCTGTATTTTTTGCCCCAAAATAAGGAAAATTTCTGCCTTTTTCCCTGAAATAAGTGAAATTTCTGCATTTTTGCCTCAAAATATGGGAAATTTCTGCCTTTTTGCCCAAAATAAAAAAAATTTCTGCAATTTTGTACCAAAATAAAAGAAATTTCTGCCTTTAGGCCCCAAAATAAGAAAATTTCTGCTTTTTTTCCCTTAAATAAGTGAAATTTCTGCAATTTTGCCCCAAAATAAGGGAAATTTCTGGAATTTTGCCGCAAAATAATTGGAATTTCTGAGTTTTGCCCCAAATAAGGAGAATTTCTGTCTTTATGCTTCAACATATTGGGAATTTCTGCCTTTTTGCCCCACGATTAGAGGAATTTCTGCAATTTTGCTCCAAAATACGGGAAATTTCTGCCTTTTTGCCCCAAAATAAGAAGAATGCATACATTTTTTGCCATAAAAAAGGGAAATTTCTTCATTTTTGCTCCAAAATAAGGGGAATTTTTGCTTTTTTTGCCTCTAAATTAGTGGAATTTCTGTCTTTTTCCCACAAAACAAAGGGAATTTCTGTTTTTTTGCCCCTAAATAAAAAAAAATTTCTGACTTATTACACTGACATAAGTGAAATTTCTGCAATTTGCCCCAAAATAAGGGAAATTTCTTTATTTTTGCCCCCAAATAAGGAGAATTTCAGCCTTTTTACCTCAAAATAAGGAGAATTTCTGCATTTTTGCCACAAAAGATTAGGAATTTCTTTTTTTTGCCCCAAAATAAGAAAAATTTCTGCATTTTTTCCCTGAAATAAGTGAAATTTCTGCAATTTTGCCCCAAAATAAGGGAAATTTCTGCCTTTTTGCCCTCAAATAAGAGGAATTTCACCCTTTTACCTCAAAATAAAGGGAATTTCTGCATTTTTGCCACAAAATATTAAAAATTTCTGCCTTTTTGCCCCAAAATAAGGAAAATTTCTGCCTTTTTTCCATGCCATAAGTGAAATTTCTGCAATTTTGCCCAAAAATAAGTGAAATTTCTGCAATTTTGCCCCAAAATAAGGAAATTTTCTGCATTTTTGCCCCCTAATAAGGGGAATTTCAGCCTTTTTACCTCAAAATAAGGGGAATTTCAGCATTTTTGCCACAAAAGATTAGGAATTTCTGCTTTTTTGCCCCAAAATAAGAAAAATTTCTGACTTATTACCCTGAAATAAGTGAAATTTCTGCAATTTTGCCCCAAAATAAGGGAAATGTCTGCCTTTTTGCCCCCAAATAAGGGGAATTTCATCTATTTTACCTCAAAAAAAGGGGAATTTCTGCATTTTTGCCCCAAAATATGGGAAATTTCTGCCTTTTTGCCCAAAAATAAGAAAAATTTCTGCAATTTTGTACCAAAATAAAAGAAATTGCTGCCTTTTTGCTTCCAAATATAAAAATTTCTGCCTTTTTTTCTGAAATAAGTGAAATTTCTGCAATTTTGCCCCAAAATAAGTGAAATTTCTGCAATTTTGCCCCAAAATAAGTGAAATTTCTGGAATTTTGCCCCAAAATAAGTGGAATTTCTGAGTTTTGACCCAAAATAAGGAGAATTTCTGTCTTTTTGCCCCAACATATAGGGAATTTCTGCCTTTTTGCCCCACAATTAGAAGAATTTCTGCAATTTTGCTCCAAAATACGGGGAATTTCTGCTTTTTTGCCCGAAAATAAGAATAATGCATAACTTTTTGCCATAAAAAAGGGAAATTTCTTAATTTTTGCTCCAAAATAAGGGGAATTTCTGCTTTTTTGCCTCTAAATAAGTGGAATTTCTGTCTTTTTCCCCCAAAACAAAGGTAATTTCTGTTATTTTGCCTCAAAATAAAGAAAATTTCTGACTTATTACCATGAAGTAAGTGAAATTTCTGCAATTTTGCCCCAAAATAAGGGGAATTTCTGTTTTTTTGCCACTAAATAAGTGGAATTTATGTATTTTTCCCCCAAAACAAAGGGAATTTCTTTTTTTTGCCCAAAATAAGGAAAATTTCTGACTTATTACCCTGAAATAAGTGAAATTTCTCCAATTTTGCCCCAAAAGAAGGGAAATTTCTGCTTTTTGCCCCCAAATAAGGTGAATTTCATCCTTTTTACCTCAAAATAACGGGAATTTCTGCATTTTTGCCACAAAATATTAGGAATTTCTGCCTTTTTGCCCCAAAATAAGGAAAATTTCTGCCTTTTTTCACTGAAATAAGTGAAATTTCGGCAATTTTGCCCCAAAATAAGAGATATATTTGACTTTTTGCCCCCAAATAAGGGGAATTTCATCCTTTTTACCTCAAAAAAAAGGGAATTTCTGCATTTTTGCCCCAAAATATGGGAAATTTCTGCCTTTTTGCCCCAAAATATGAAAAATATCTGCAATTTTGTACCAAAATAAAAGAAATTTCTGCGCTTTTGCTTCCAAATATAAAAATTTCTGCTTTTTTTTTCTGAAATAAGTGAAATTTCTGCAATTTTGCCCCAAAATAAGTGAAATTTCTGCAATTTTGCACCAAAATAAGTGAAATTTTTGGAATTTTGCCCCAAAATAAGTGGAATTTCTGAGTTTTGACCCAAAATAAGTAGAATTTCTGTCTTTTTGCCCCAACATATAGGGAATTTCTGCCTTTTTGCCCCACAATTAGGGGAATTTCAGCAATTTTGCTCCAAAATACGAGGAATTTCTGCCTTTTTGCCCAAAAATAAGAAGAATGTATACCTTTTTGCCATAAAAAAGGGAAATTTCTGTAATTTTGCTCCAAAATAAGGGGAATTTCTGCATTTTTGCCCCTAAATAAGTGGAATTTCTGTCTTTTCCCCCCAAAACAAAAGTAATTTCTGTTTTTTTGCCCCAAAATAAGAAAAATTTCTGACTTATTACCCTGAAGTAAGTGAAATTTCTGCAATTTTGCCCCAAAATAAGGGGAATTTCTGCTTTTTTGCCTCTAAATAAGTGAAATTTTTGGAATTTTGCCCCAAAATAAGTGGAATTTCTGAGTTTTGACCCAAAATAAGTAGAATTTCTATCTTTTTGCCCCAACATATAGGGAATTTCTGCCTTTTTCCCCACAATTAGGGGAATTTCAGCAATTTTGCTCCAAAATACGAGGAAGTTCTGCCTTTTTGCCCAAAAATAAGAAGAATGCATACCTTTTTGCCATAAAAAAGAGAAATTTCTGTAATTTTGCTCCAAAATAAGGGGAATTTCTGCATTTTTGCCCCTAAATAAGTGGAATTTCTGTCTTTTCCCCCCAAAACAAAGGTAATTTCTGTTTTTTTGCCCCAAAATAAGGAAAATTTCTGACTTATTACCCTGAAGTAAGTGAAATTTCTGCAATTTTGCCCCAAAATAAGAGGAATTTCTGCTTTTTTGCCTCTAAATAAGTGGAATTTATGTATTTTTCCCCCAAAACAAAGGGAAATTCTGTCTTTTTTTGCCAAAAATAAGAAAATTTTCTGACTTATTACCCTGAAATAAGTGAAATTTCTGCAATTTTGCCCAAGAGAAGGGAAATTTCTGCCTTTTTGCCCCCAAATAAGGGGAATTTCAGCCTTTTTACCTCAAAATAAGGGGAATTTCTGCATTTTTGCCACAAAATATTAGGAATTTCTGCCTTTTTGCCCCAAAATAAGGAAAATTTCTGCCTTTTTTCACTGAAATAAGTGAAATTTATGCAATTTTGCCCCAAAATAAGTGAAATTTCTGCAATTATGCTCCAAAATATGGGAAATTTCTGCCTTTTTTCTCCAAAATAAAAAAAATTTCTGCAATTTTGTACCAAAATAAAAGAAATTTCTGCCTTTTTGCCCCCAAAAAAGAAAATTTCTGCTTTTTTTTGAAATAAGTGAAATTTCTGCAATTTTACCCCAAAATAAATGAAATTTCTGCAATTTTGCCCCCAAATAAGTTAAATTTCTGGAATTTTGCTCCAAAATAAGTGGATTTTCTGAGTTTTGCCGCAAAATAATGAGAATTTCTATCTTTTTGCCCCAACATATAGGGAATTTCTGCCTTTTTGCCCCACATTTAGGGGAATTTCTGCAATTTTGCTCCAAAATATAGGGAATTTCTGCCTTTTTGCCCGAAAATAAGAAGAATGCATAGCTTTTTGCCATAAAAAAGTGAAATTTCTTCATTTTTGCTCCAAAATAAGGAGAATTTCTGCTTTTTTGCATTTAAATAAGTGGAATTTCTGTCTTTTTCCCCCAAAACAAAGGGAATTTCTGTATTTTTTGCCCCAAAATAAGGAAAATTTCTGCCTTTTTCCCTGAAATAAGTGAAATTTCTGCATTTTTGCCTCAAAATATGGGAAATTTCTGCCTTTTTGCCCAAAATAAAAAAAATTTCTGCAATTTTGTACCAAAATAAAAGAAATTTCTGCCTTTTTGCCCCAAAATAAGAAAATTTCTGCATTTTTTCCCTTAAATAAGTGAAATTTCTGCAATTTTGCCCCAAAATAAGGGAAATTTCTGGAATTTTGCCGCAAAATAATTGGAATTTCTGAGTTTTGCCCCAAATAAGGAGAATTTCTGTCTTTATGCTTCAACATATTGGGAATTTCTGCCTTTTTGCCCCACGATTAGAGGAATTTCTGCAATTTTGCTCCAAAATACGGGAAATTTCTGCCTTTTTGCCCCAAAATAAGAAGAATGCATACATTTTTTGCCATAAAAAAGGGAAATATCTTCATTTTTGCTCCAAAATAAGGGGTTTTTTTGATTTTTTTGCCTCTAAATTAGTGGAATTTCTGTCTTTTTCCCACAAAACAAAGGGAATTTCTGTTTTTTTGCCCCTAAATAAAAAAAATTTCTGACTTATTACACTGACATAAGTGAAATTTCTGCAATTTGCCCCAAAATAAGGGAAATTTCTTTATTTTTGCCCCCAAATAAGGAGAATTTCAGCCTTTTTACCTCAAAATAAGGAGAATTTCTGCATTTTTGCCACAAAAGATTAGGAATTTCTTTTTTTTGCCCCAAAATAAGAAAAATTTCTGCATTTTTTCCCTGAAATAAGTGAAATTTCTGCAATTTTGCCCCAAAATAAGGGAAATTTCTGCCTTTTTGCCCTCAAATAAGAGGAATTTCACCCTTTTACCTCAAAATAAAGGGAATTTCTGCATTTTTGCCACAAAATATTAAAAATTTCTGCCTTTTTGCCCCAAAATAAGGAAAATTTCTGCCTTTTTTCCCTGCCATAAGTGAAATTTCTGCAATTTTGCCCAAAAATAAGTGAAATTTCTGCAATTTTGCCCCAAAATAAGGGAATTTTCTGCATTTTTGCCCCCTAATAAGGGGAATTTCAGCCTTTTTACCTCAAAATAAGGGGAATTTCAGCATTTTTGCCACAAAAGATTAGGAATTTCTGCTTTTTTGCCCCAAAATAAGAAAAATTTCTGACTTATTACCCTGAAATAAGTGAAATTTCTGCAATTTTGCCCCAAAATAAGGGAAATGTCTGCCTTTTTGCCCCCAAATAAGGGGAATTTCATCTATTTTACCTCAAAAAAAGGGGAATTTCTGCATTTTTGCCCCAAAATATGGGAAATTTCTGCCTTTTTGCCCAAAAATAAGAAAAATTTCTGCAATTTTGTACCAAAATAAAAGAAATTTCTGCCTTTTTGCTTCCAAATATAAAATTTTCTGCCTTTTTTTCTGAAATAAGTGAAATTTCTGCAATTTTGCCCCAAAATAAGTGAAATTTCTGCAATTTTGCCCCAAAATAAGTGAAATTTCTGGAATTTTGCCCCAAAATAAGTGGAATTTCTGAGTTTTGACCCAAAATAAGGAGAATTTCTGTCTTTTTGCCCCAACATATAGGGAATTTCTGCCTTTTTGCCCCACAATTAGAAGAATTTCTGCAATTTTGCTCCAAAATACGGGGAATTTCTGCTTTTTTGCCCGAAAATAAGAATAATGCATAACTTTTTGCCATAAAAAAGGGAAATTTCTTAATTTTTGCTCCAAAATAAGGGGAATTTCTGCTTTTTTGCCTCTAAATAAGTGGAATTTCTGTCTTTTTCCCCCAAAACAAAGGTAATTTCTGTTATTTTGCCTCAAAATAAAGAAAATTTCTGACTTATTACCATGAAGTAAGTGAAATTTCTGCAATTTTGCCCCAAAATAAGGGGAATTTCTGTTTTTTTGCCACTAAATAAGTGGAATTTATGTATTTTTCCCCCAAAACAAAGGGAATTTCTTTTTTTTTTGCCCAAAATAAGGAAAATTTCTGACTTATTACCCTGAAATAAGTGAAATTTCTCCAATTTTGCCCCAAAAGAAGGGAAATTTCTGCTTTTTGCCCCCAAATAAGGTGAATTTCATCCTTTTTACCTCAAAATAACGGGAATTTCTGCATTTTTGCCACAAAATATTAGGAATTTCTGCATTTTTGCCCCAAAATAAGGAAAATTTCTGCCTTTTTTCACAGAAATAAGTGAAATTTCGGCAATTTTGCCCCAAAATAAGAGATATATTTGACTTTTTGCCCCCAAATAAGGGGAATTTCATCCTTTTTACCTCAAAAAAAAGGGAATTTCTGCATTTTTGACCCAAAATATGGGAAATTTCTGCCTTTTTGCCCCAAAATATGAAAAATTTCTGCAATTTTGTAACAAAATAAAAGAAATTTCTGCCTTTTGGCTCCAAAATAAGGAAATTTCTGCTTTTTTTATGAAATAAGAGAAATTCCTGCAATTTTGCCCCAAAATAAGTTAAATTTCTGAGTTTTTCCCTAAAATAAGGAGAATTTCTGTCTTTTTGCCCCAACATATAGGGAATTTCTGCCTTTTTGCCCCACAATTAGAAGAATTTCTGCAATTTTGCTCCAAAATACGGGGAATTTCTGCTTTTTTGCCCGAAAATAAGAATAATGCATAACTTTTTGCCATAAAAAAGGGAAATTTCTTAATTTTTGCTCCAAAATAAGGGGAATTTCTGCTTTTTTGCCTCTAAATAAGTGGAATTTCTGTCTTTTTCCCCCAAAACAAAGGTAATTTCTGTTATTTTGCCTCAAAATAAAGAAAATTTCTGACTTATTACCATGAAGTAAGTGAAATTTCTGCAATTTTGCCCCAAAATAAGGGGAATTTCTGTTTTTTTGCCACTAAATAAGTGGAATTTATGTATTTTTCCCCCAAAACAAAGGGAATTTCTTTTTTTTTTGCCCAAAATAAGGAAAATTTCTGACTTATTACCCTGAAATAAGTGAAATTTCTCCAATTTTGCCCCAAAATAAGGGGAATTTCTGCTTTTTTGCCTCTAAATAAGTGGAATTTATGTATTTTTCCCCCAAAACAAAGGGAAATTCTGTCTTTTTTTGCCAAAAATAAGAAAATTTTCTGACCTATTACCCTGAAATAAGTGAAATTTCTGCAATTTTGCCCAAGAGAAGGGAAATTTCTGCCTTTTTGCCCCCAAATAAGGGGAATTTCAGCCTTTTTACCTAAAAATAAGGGGAATTTCTGCATTTTTGCCACAAAATATTAGGAATTTCTGCCTTTTTGCCCCAAAATAAGGAAAATTTCTGCCTTTTTTCACTGAAATAAGTGAAATTTATGCAATTTTGCCCCAAAATAAGTGAAATTTCTGCAATTATGCTCCAAAATATGGGAAATTTCTGCCTTTTTTCTCCAAAATAAAAAAAATTTCTGCAATTTTGTACCAAAATAAAAGAAATTTCTGCCTTTTTGCCCCAAAAAAAGAAAATTTCTGCTTTTTTTTGAAATAAGTGAAATTTCTGCAATTTTACCCCAAAATAAATGAAATTTCTGCAATTTTGCCCCCAAATAAGTTAAATTTCTGGAATTTTGCTCCAAAATAAGTGGATTTTCTGAGTTTTGCCCCAAAATAATGAGAATTTCTATCTTTTTGCCCCAAAATAAGGGAAATGTCTGCCTTTTTGCCCCCAAATAAGGGGAATTTCATCTATTTTACCTCAAAAAAAGGGGAATTTCTGCATTTTTGCCCCAAAATATGGGAAATTTCTGCCTTTTTTCCCCAAAATAAGAAAAATTTTTGCAATTTTGTACCAAAATAAAAGAAATTTCTGCCTTTTTGCTTCCAAATATAAAAATTTCTGCCTTTTTTTCTGAAATAAGTGAAATTTCTGCAATTTTGCCCCAAAATAAGTGAAATTTCTGCAATTTTGCCCCAAAATAAGTGAAATTTCTGGAATTTTGCCCCAAAATATGTGGAATTTCTGAGTTTTGACCCAAAATAAGGAGAATTTCTGTCTTTTTGCCCCAACATATAGGGAATTTCTGCCTTTTTGCCCCACAATTAGAAGAATTTCTGCAATTTTGCTCCAAAATACGGGGAATTTCTGCTTTTTTGCCCGAAAATAAGAATAATGCATAACTTTTTGCCATAAAAAAGGGAAATTTCTTAATTTTTGCTCCAAAATAAGGGGAATTTCTGCTTTTTTGCCTCTAAATAAGTGGAATTTCTGTCTTTTTCCCCCAAAACAAAGGTAATTTCTGTTATTTTGCCTCAAAATAAAGAAAATTTCTGACTTATTACCATGAAGTAAGTGAAATTTCTGCAATTTTGCCCCAAAATAAGGGGAATTTCTGTTTTTTTGCCACTAAATAAGTGGAATTTATGTATTTTTCCCCCAAAACAAAGGGAATTTCTTTTTTTTTTGCCCAAAATAAGGAAAATTTCTGACTTATTACCCTGAAATAAGTGAAATTTCTCCAATTTTGCCCCAAAAGAAGGGAAATTTCTGCTTTTTGCCCCCAAATAAGGTGAATTTCATCCTTTTTACCTCAAAATAACGGGAATTTCTGCATTTTTGCCACAAAATATTAGGAATTTCTGCCTTTTTGCCCCAAAATAAGGAAAATTTCTGCCTTTTTTCACAGAAATAAGTGAAATTTCGGCAATTTTGCCCCAAAATAAGAGATATATTTGACTTTTTGCCCCCAAATAAGGGGAATTTCATCCTTTTTACCTCAAAAAAAAGGGAATTTCTGCATTTTTGACCCAAAATATGGGAAATTTCTGCCTTTTTGCCCCAAAATATGAAAAATTTCTGCAATTTTGTAACAAAATAAAAGAAATTTCTGCCTTTTGGCTCCAAAATAAGGAAATTTCTGCTTTTTTTATGAAATAAGAGAAATTCCTGCAATTTTGCCCCAAAATAAGTTAAATTTCTGAGTTTTTCCCTAAAATAAGGAGAATTTCTGTCTTTTTGCCCCAACATATAGGGAATTTCTGCCTTTTTGCCCCACAATTAGAAGAATTTCTGCAATTTTGCTCCAAAATACGGGGAATTTCTGCTTTTTTGCCCGAAAATAAGAATAATGCATAACTTTTTGCCATAAAAAAGGGAAATTTCTTAATTTTTGCTCCAAAATAAGGGGAATTTCTGCTTTTTTGCCTCTAAATAAGTGGAATTTCTGTCTTTTTCCCCCAAAACAAAGGTAATTTCTGTTATTTTGCCTCAAAATAAAGAAAATTTCTGACTTATTACCATGAAGTAAGTGAAATTTCTGCAATTTTGCCCCAAAATAAGGGGAATTTCTGTTTTTTTGCCACTAAATAAGTGGAATTTATGTATTTTTCCCCCAAAACAAAGGGAATTTCTTTTTTTTTTGCCCAAAATAAGGAAAATTTCTGACTTATTACCCTGAAATAAGTGAAATTTCTCCAATTTTGCCCCAAAAGAAGGGAAATTTCTGCTTTTTGCCCCCAAATAAGGTGAATTTCATCCTTTTTACCTCAAAATAACGGGAATTTCTGCATTTTTGCCACAAAATATTAGGAATTTCTGCCTTTTTGCCCCAAAATAAGGAAAATTTCTGCCTTTTTTCACTGAAATAAGTGAAATTTCGGCAATTTTGCCCCAAAATAAGAGATATATTTGACTTTTTGCCCCCAAATAAGGGGAATTTCATCCTTTTTACCTCAAAAAAAGGGAATTTCTGCATTTTTGCCCCAAAATATGGGAAATTTCTGCCTTTTTGCCCCAAAATATGAAAAATTTCTGCAATTTTGTACCAAAATAAAAGAAATTTCTGCGCTTTTGCTTCCAAATATAAAAATTTCTGCTTTTTTTTCTGAAATAAGTGAAATTTCTGCAATTTTGCCCCAAAATAAGTGAAATTTCTGCAATTTTGCACCAAAATAAGTGAAATTTTTGGAATTTTGCCCCAAAATAAGTGGAATTTCTGAGTTTTGACCCAAAATAAGTAGAATTTCTGTCTTTTTGCCCCAACATATAGGGAATTTCTGCCTTTTTGCCCCACAATTAGGGGAATTTCAGCAATTTTGCTCCAAAATACGAGGAATTTCTGCCTTTTTGCCCAAAAATAAGAAGAATGTATACCTTTTTGCCATAAAAAAGGGAAATTTCTGTAATTTTGCTCCAAAATAAGGGGAATTTCTGCATTTTTGCCCCTAAATAAGTGGAATTTCTGTCTTTTCCCCCCAAAACAAAAGTAATTTCTGTTTTTTTGCCCCAAAATAAGAAAAATTTCTGACTTATTACCCTGAAGTAAGTGAAATTTCTGCAATTTTGCCCCAAAATAAGGGGAATTTCTGCTTTTTTGCCTCTAAATAAGTGAAATTTTTGGAATTTTGCCCCAAAATAAGTGGAATTTCTGAGTTTTGACCCAAAATAAGTAGAATTTCTATATTTTTGCCCCAACATATAGGGAATTTCTGCCTTTTTCCCCACAATTAGGGGAATTTCAGCAATTTTGCTCCAAAATACGAGGAAGTTCTGCCTTTTTGCCCAAAAATAAGAAGAATGCATACCTTTTTGCCATAAAAAAGAGAAATTTCTGTAATTTTGCTCCAAAATAAGGGGAATTTCTGCATTTTTGCCCCTAAATAAGTGGAATTTCTGTCTTTTCCCCCCAAAACAAAGGTAATTTCTGTTTTTTTGCCCCAAAATAAGGAAAATTTCTGACTTATTACCCTGAAGTAAGTGAAATTTCTGCAATTTTGCCCCAAAATAAGGGGAATTTCTGCTTTTTTGCCTCTAAATAAGTGGAATTTATGTATTTTTCCCCCAAAACAAAGGGAAATTCTGTCTTTTTTTGCCAAAAATAAGAAAAATTTCTGACTTATTACCCTGAAATAAGTGAAATTTCTGCAATTTTGCCCAAGAGAAGGGAAATTTCTGCCTTTTTGCCCCCAAATAAGGGGAATTTCAGCCTTTTTACCTCAAAATAAGAAGAATTTCTGCATTTTTGCCACAAAATATTAGGAATTTCTGCCTTTTTGCCCCAAAATAAGGAAAATTTCTTCCTTTTTTCACTGAAATAAGTGAATTTCTGCATTTTTGCCCCAAAATAAGAAAAATTTCTGCCTTTTTTCCATGAAATAAGTGAAATTTCTGCAATTTTGCCCCAAAATAATGGAAATTTCTGCCTTTTTGCCCTCAAATAAGAGGAATTTCACCCTTTTACCTCAAAATAAAGGGAATTTCTGCATTTTTGCCACAAAATATTAAAATTTTTTGCGTTTTTGCTCCAAAATAAGGAAAATTTCTGCCTTTTTTCCCTGCCATAAGTGAAATTTCTGCAATTTTGCCCAAAAATAAGTGAAATTTCTGCAATTTTTCCCCAAAATAAGGGAAATTTCTGCATTTTTGCCCCCTAATAAGGGGAATTTCAGCCTTTTAACCTCAAAATAAAAGGAATTTCAGCATTTTTGCCACAAAAGATTAGAAATTTCTGCTTTTTTGCCCCAAAATAAGAAAAATTTCTGACTTATTACCCTGAAATAAGTGAAATTTCTGCAATTTTACCCCTAAATAAGGGAAATGTCTGCCTTTTTGCCCCCAAATAAGGGGAATTTCATCCTTTTTACCTCAAAAAAGGGGAATTTCTGCATTTTTGCCACAAAATATGGGAAATTTCTGCCTTTTTGCTCCAAAACATAAAAAATTTCTGCAATTTTGTACCAAAATAAAAGAAATTTCTGCCTTTTTGCTTCCAAATATAAAAATTTCTGCCTTTTTTTCTGAAATAAGTGAAATTTCTGCAATTTTGCCCCAAAATAAGTGAAATTTCTGCAATTTTGCCCCAAAATAAGTGAAATTTCTGGAATTTTGCCCCAAAATAAGTGGAATTTCTGAGTTTTGACCCAAAATAAGGAAAATTTCTGTCTTTTTGCCCCAACATATAGGGAATTTCTGCCTTTTTGCCCCACAATTAGAAGAATTTCTGCAATTTTGCTCCAAAATACGGGGAATTTCTGCTTTTTTGGCCGAAAATAAGAAGAATGCACAACTTTTTGCCATAAAAAAGGGAAATTTCTTCATTTTTGCTCCAAAATAAGGAAAATTTCTGCTTTTTTGCCACTAAATAAGTGGAATTTCTGTCTTTTTCCCCCAAAACAAAGGTAATTTCTGTTTTTTTGCCTCAAAATAAAGAAAATTTCTGACTTATTACCATGAAGTAAGTGAAATTTCTGCAATTTTGCCCCAAAATAAGGGGAATTTCTGTTTTTTTGACTCTAAATAAGTGGAATTTATGTATTTTTCCCCCAAAACAAAGGGAATTTCTGTCTTTTTTTGCCCAAAATAAGGAAAATTTCTGACTTATTACCCTGAAATAAGTGAAATTTCTCCAATTTTGCCCCAAAAAAAGGGAAATTTCTGCTTTTTGCCGACAAATAAGGTGAATTTCAGCCTTTTTACCTCAAAATAACGGGAATTTCTGCATTTTTGCCACAAAATATTAGGAATTTCTGCCTTTTTGCCTCAAAATAAGGGGAATTTCATCTTTTTTACTTCAAAAAAAGGGGAATTTCTGCATTTTTGCCCCAAAATATGGGAAATTTCTGCCTTTTTGCCCCAAAATATAAAAAATTTCTGCAATTTTGTACCAAAATAAAACAAATTTCTGCGTTTTTGCTTCCAAATATAAAAATTTCTGCTTTTTTTCTGAAATAAGTGAAATTTCTGCAATTTTGCCCCAAAATAAGTGAAATTTCTGCAATTTTGCACCAAAATAAGTGAAATTTTTGGAATTTTGCCCCAAAATAAGTGGAATTTCTGAGTTTTGACCCAAAATAAGTAGAATTTCTGTCTTTTTGCCCCAACATATAGGGAATTTCTGCCTTTTTGTCCCACAATTAGGGGAATTTCAGCAATTTTGCTCCAAAATACGAGGAAGTTCTGCCTTTTTGCCCAAAAATAAGAAGAATGCATACCTTTTTGCCATAAAAAAGAGAAATTTCTGTAATTTTGCTCCAAAATAAGGGGAATTTCTGCATTTTTGCCCCTAAATAAGTGGAATTTCTGTCTTTTCCCCCCAAAACAAAGGTAATTTCTGTTTTTTTGCCCCAAAATAAGGAAAATTTCTGACTTATTACCCTGAAGTAAGTGAAATTTCTGCAATTTTGCCCCAAAATAAGGGGAATTTCTGCTTTTTTGCCTCTAAATAAGTGGAATTTATGTATTTTTCCCCCAAAACAAAGGGAATTTCTCTTTTTTTGCCCAAAATAAGAAAAATTTCTGACTTATTACCCTGAAATAAGTGAAATTTCTGCAATTTTGCCCCAAGAGAAGGGAAATTTCTGCCTTTTTGCCCCCAAATAAGGGGAATTTCAGCCTTTTTACCTCAAAATAAGGGGAATTTCTGCATTTTTGCCACAAAATATTAGGAATTTCTGCCTTTTAGCCCCAAAATAAGGAAAATTTCTGCCTTTTTTCACTGAAATAAGTGAAATTTATGCAATTTTGCCCCAAAATAAGTGAAATTTCTGCAATTATGCTCCAAAATATGGGAAATTTCTGCCTTTTGTCTCCAAAATAAAAAAAAATTCTGCAATTTTGTACCAAAATAAAAGAAATTTCTGCCTTTTTGCCCCAAAATAAGAAAATTTCTGCTTTTTTTTGAAATAAGTGAAATTTCTGCAATTTTACCCCAAAATAAAAGAAATTTCTGCAATTTTGCCCCCAAATAAGTTAAATTTCTGGAATTTTGCTCCAAAATAAGTGGAATTTCTGAGTTTTGCCCCAAAATAATGAGAATTTCTTTCTTTTTGCCCCAACATATAGGGAATTTCTGCCTTATTGCCCCACATTTAGGGGAATTTCTGCAATTTTGCTCCAAAATATAGGGAATTTCTGCCTTTTTGCCCGAAAATAAGAAGAATGCATAGCTTTTTGCCATAAAAAAGTGAAATTTCTTCATTTTTGCTCCAAAATAAAAAGAATTTCTGCTTTTTTGCATTTAAATAAGTGGAATTTCTGTCTTTTTCCCCCAAAACAAAGGGAATTTCTGTATTTTTTGCCCCAAAATAAGGAAAATTTCTGCCTTTTTCCCTGAAATAAGTGAAATTTCTGCATTTTTGCCTCAAAATATGGGAAATTTCTGCCTTTTTGCCCAAAATAAAAAAAATTTCTGCAATTTTGTACCAAAATAAAAGAAATTTCTGCCTTTAGGCCCCAAAATAAGAAAATTTCTCCTTTTTTTCCCTTAAATAAGTGAAATTTCTGCAATTTTGCCCCAAAATAAGGGAAATTTCTGGAATTTTGCCGCAAAATAATTGGAATTTCTGAGTTTTGCCCCAAAATAAGGAGAATTTCTGTCTTTATGCTTCAACATATAGGGAATTTCTGCCTTTTTGCCCCACGATTAGAGGAATTTCTGCAATTTTGCTCCAAAATACGGGAAATTTCTGCCTTTTTGCCCCAAAATAAGAAGAATGCATACATTTTTTTGCCATAAAAAAGGGAAATTTCTTCATTTTTGCTCCAAAATAAGGGGAATTTTTGCTTTTTTTGCCTCTAAATTAGTGGAATTTCTGTCTTTTTCCCAAAAAACAAAGGGAATTTCTGTTTTTTTGCCCCTAAATAAAAAAAATTTCTGACTTATTACACTGACATAAGTGAAATTTCTGCAATTTGCCCCAAAATAAGGGAAATTTCTTTATTTTTGCCCCCAAATAAGGGGAATTTCAGCCTTTTTACCTCAAAATAAGGAGAATTTCTGCATTTTTGCCACAAAAGATTAGGAATTTCTTCTTTTTTGCCCCAAAATAAGAAAAATTTCTGCATTTTTTCCCTGAAATAAGTGAAATTTCTGCAATTTTGCCCCAAAATAAGGGAAATTTCTGCCTTTTTGCCCTCAAATAAGAGGAATTTCACCCTTTTACCTCAAAATAAAGGGAATTTCTGCATTTTTGCCACAAAATATTAAAAATTTCTGCCTTTTTGCCCCAAAATAAGGAAAATTTCGGCCTTTTTTCCCTGCCATAAGTGAAATTTCTGCAATTTTGCCCAAAAATAAGTGAAATTTCTGCAATTTTGCCCCAAAATAAGGGAAATTTCTGCATTTTTGCCCCCTAATAAGGGGAATTTCAGCCTTTTTACCTCAAAATAAGGGGAATTTCAGCATTTTTGCCACAAAAGATTAGGAATTTCTCCTTTTTTGCCCCAAAATAAAAAAAAATTCTGACTTATTACCCTGAAATAAGTGAAATTTCTGCAATTTTGCCCCAAAATAAGGGAAATGTCTGCGTTTTTGCCCCCAAATAAGGGGAATTTCATCTATTTTACCTCAAAAAAAGGGTAATTTCTGCATTTTTGCCCCAAAATATTAGAAATTTCTGCCTTTTTGCCCCAAAATAAGAAAAATTTCTGCAATTTTGTACCAAAATAAAAGAAATTTCTGCCTTTTTGCTTCCAAATATAAAAATTTCTGCCTTTTTTTCTGAAATAAGTGAAATTTCTGCAATTTTGCCCCAAAATAAGTGAAATTTCTGCAATTTTGCCCCAAAATAAGTGAAATTTCTGGAATTTTGCCCCAAAATAAGTGGAATTTATGAGTTTTGACCCAAAATAAGGAGAATTTCTGTCTTTTTGCCCCAACATATAGGGAATTTCTGCCTTTTTGCCCCACAATTAGAAGAATTTCTGCAATTTTGCTCCAAAATACGGGGAATTTCTGCTTTTTTGCCCGAAAATAAGAATAATGCATAACTTTTTGCCATAAAAAAGGGAAATTTCTTCATTTTTGCTCCAAAATAAGGGGAATTTCTGCTTTTTTGCCTCTAAATAAGTGGAATTTCTGTCTTTTTCCCCCAAAACAAAGGTAA
Organism: Micromys minutus; assembly: GCF_963924665.1. Taxonomy (NCBI): domain Eukaryota; kingdom Metazoa; phylum Chordata; class Mammalia; order Rodentia; family Muridae; genus Micromys; species Micromys minutus. The sequence continues at coordinate 3,425,032 of NW_027667727.1, forward strand.
TTTCTGTTATTTTGCCTCAAAATAAAGAAAATTTCTGACTTATTACCATGAAGTAAGTGAAATTTCTGCAATTTTGCCCCAAAATAAGGGGAATTTCTGTTTTTTTGCCTCTAAATAAGTGGAATTTATGTATTTTTCCCCCAAAACAAAGGGAATTTCTTTTTTTTTTTTGCCCAAAATAAGGAAAATTTCTGACTTATTACCCTGAAATAAGTGAAATTTCTCCAATTTTGCCCCAAAAGAAGGGAAATTTCTGCTTTTTGCCCCCAAATAAGGTGAATTTCAGCCTTTTTACCTCAAAATAACGGGAATTTCTGCATTTTTGCCACAAAATATTAGGAATTTCTGCCTTTTTGCCCCAAAATAAGAAAAATTTCTGCCTTTTTTCACTGAAATAAGTGAAATTTCTTCAATTTTGCCCCAAAATAAGGAAAATGTCTGCCTTTTTGCCTTCAAATAAGGGGAATTTCATCCTTTTAACCTCAAAAAAAGGGGAATTTCTGCATTTTTGCCCCAAAATATGGGAAATTTCTGCCTTTTTCCCCAAAATATAAAAAATTTCTGCAATTTTGTACCAAAATAAAAGAAATTTCTGCGCTTTTGCTTCCAAATATAAAAATTTCTGCTTTTTTTTCTGAAATAAGTGAAATTTCTGCAATTTTGCCCCAAAATAAGTGAAATTTCTGCAATTTTGCACCAAAATAAGTGAAATTTTTGGAATTTTGCCCCAAAATAAGTGGAATTTCTGAGTTTTCACCCAAAATAAGTAGAATTTCTGTCTTTTTGCCCCAACATATAGGGAATTTCTGCCTTTTTGCCCCACAATTAGGGCAATTTCAGCAATTTTGCTCCAAAATACGAGGAAGTTCTGCCTTTTTGCCCAAAAATAAGAAGAATGCATACCTTTTTGCCATAAAAAAGAGAAATTTCTGTAATTTTGCTCCAAAATAAGGGGAATTTCTGCATTTTTGCCCCTAAATAAGTGGAATTTCTGTCTTTTCCCCCCAAAACAAAGGTAATTTCTGTCTTTTTGCCCCAAAATAAGGAAAATTTCTGACTTATTACCCTGAAGTAAGTGAAATTTCTGCAATTTTGCCCCAAAATAAGGGGAATTTCTGCTTTTTTGCCTCTAAATAAGTGGAATTTATGTATTTTTTCCCCCAAAACAAAGGGAATTTCTGTCTTTTTTTGCCCAAAATAAGAAAAATTTCTGACTTATTATCCTGAAATAAGTGAAATTTCTGCAATTTTGCCCCAAGAGAAGGGAAATTTCTGCCTTTTTGCCCCCAAATAAGGGGAATTTCAGCCGTTTTACCTCAAAATAAGGGGAATTTCTGCATTTTTGCCACAAAATATTAGGAATTTCTGCCTTTTTGCCCTAAAATAAGGAAAATTTCTGCCTTTTTTCACTGAAATAAGTGAAATTTATGCAATTTTGCCCCAAAATAAGTGAAATTTCTGCAATTATGCTCCAAAATATGGGAAATTTCTGCCTTTTTTCTCCAAAATAAAAAAAAATTCTGCAATTTTGTACCAAAATAAAAGAAATTTCTTCCTTTTTGCCCCAAAATAAGAAAATTTCTGCTTTTTTTTGAAATAAGTGAAATTTCTGCAATTTTACCCCAAAATAAATGAAATTTCTGCAATTTTGCCCCCAAATAAGTTAAATTTCTGGAATTTTGCTCCAAAATAAGTGGAATTTCTGAGTTTTGCCCCAAAATAATGAGAATTTCTTTCTTTTTGCCCCAACATATGAGGAATTTCTGCCTTTTTGCCCCACATGTAGGGGAATTTCTGCAATTTTGCTCCAAAATATAGGGAATTTCTGCAATTTTGCACCAAAATAAGTGAAATTTTTGGAATTTTGCCCGAAAATAAGTGGAATTTCTGAGTTTTGACCCAAAATAAGTAGAATTTCTGTCTTTTTGCCCCAACATATAGGGAATTTCTGCCTTTTTGCCCCACAATTAAGGGAATTTCAGCAATTTTGCTCCAAAATACGAGGAAGTTCTGCTTTTTGCCCAAAAATAAGAAGAATGCATACCTTTTTGCCATAAAAAAGAGAAATTTCTGTAATTTTGCTCCAAAATAAACGGAATTTCTGCATTTTTGCCCCTAAATAAGTGGAATTTCTGTCTTTTCCCCCCAAAACAAAGGTAATTTCTGTTTTTTTGCCCCAAAATAAGGAAAATTTCTGAATTATTACCCTGAAGTAAGTGAAATTTCTGCAATTTTGCCCCAAAATAAGGGGAATTTCTGCTTTTTTGCCTCTAAATAAGTGGAATTTATGTATTTTTCCCCCAAAACAAAGGGAATTTCTGTCTTCTTTTCCCCAAAATAAGAAAAATTTCTGACTTATTACCCTGAAATAAGTGAAATTTCTGCAATTTTGCCCCAAGAGAAGGGAAATTTCTGCCTTTTTGCCCCCAAATAAGGGGAATTTCAGCCTTTTTACCTCAAAATAAGGGGAATTTCTGCATTTTTGCCACAAAATATTAGGAATTTCTGCCTTTTTGCCCCAAAATAAGGAAAATTTCTGCCTTTTTTCACTGAAATAAGTGAAATTTATGCAATTTTGCCCCAAAATAAGTGAAATTTCTGCAATTATGCTCCAAAATATGGGAAATTTCTGCCTTTTTTCTCCAAAATAAAAAAAAATTCTGCAATTTTGTACCAAAATAAAAGAAATTTCTGCCTTTTTGCCCCAAAATAAGAAAATTTCTGCTTTTTTTTGAAATAAGTGAAATTTCTGCAATTTTACCCCAAAATAAATGAAATTTCTGCAATTTTGCCCCCAAATAAGTTAAATTTCTGGAATTTTGCTCCAAAATAAGTGGAATTTCTGAGTTTTGCCCCAAAATAATGAGAATTTCTTTCTTTTTGCCCCAACATATAGGGAATTTCTGCCTTATTGCCCCACATTTAGGGGAATTTCTGCAATTTTGCTCCAAAATATAGAGAATTTCTGCCTTTTTGCCCGAAAATAAGAAGAATGCATAGCTTTTTGCCATAAAAAAGTGAAATTTCTTCATTTTTGCTTCAAAATAAGGAGAATTTCTGCTTTTTTGCATTTAAATAAGTGGAATTTCTCTCTTTTTCCCCCAAAACAAAGGGAATTTCTGTATTTTTTGCCCCAAAATAAGGAAAGTTTCTGCCTTTTTCCCTGAAATAAGTGAAATTTCTGCATTTTTGCCTCAAAATATGGGAAATTTCTGCTTTTTTGCCCAAAATAAAAAAAATTTCTGCAATTTTGTACCAAAATAAAAGAAATTTCTGCCTTTTTGCCCCAAAATAAGAAAATTTCTGCATTTTTTCCCTTAAATAAGTGAAATTTCTGCAATTTTGCCCCAAAATAAGGGAAATTTCTGGAATTTTGCCGCAAAATAATTGGAATTTCTGAGTTTTGCCCCAAATAAGGAGAATTTCTGTCTTTATGCTTCAACATATTGGGAATTTCTGCCTTTTTGCCCCACGATTAGAGGAATTTCTGCAATTTTGCTCCAAAATACGGGAAATTTCTGCCTTTTTGCCCCAAAATAAGAAGAATGCATACATTTTTTGCCATAAAAAAGGGAAATTTCTTCATTTTTGCTCCAAAATAAGGGGAATTTTTGCTTTTTTTGCCTCTAAATTAGTGGAATTTCTGTCTTTTTCCCACAAAACAAAGGGAATTTCTGTTTTTTTGCCCCTAAATAAAAAAAATTTCTGACTTATTACACTGACATAAGTGAAATTTCTGCAATTTGCCCCAAAATAAGGGAAATTTCTTTATTTTTGCCCCCAAATAAGGAGAATTTCAGCCTTTTTACCTCAAAATAAGGAGAATTTCTGCATTTTTGCCACAAAAGATTAGGAATTTCTTCTTTTTTGCCCCAAAATAAGAAAAATTTCTGCATTTTTTCCCTGAAATATGTAAAATTTCTGCAATTTTGCCCCAAAATAAGGGAAATTTCTGCCTTTTTGCCCTCAAATAAGAGGAATTTCACCCTTTTACCTCAAAATAAAGGGAATTTCTGCATTTTTGCCACAAAATATTAAAAATTTCTGCCTTTTTGCCCCAAAATAAGGAAAATTTCTGCCTTTTTTCCCTGCCATAAGTGAAATTTCTGCAATTTTGCCCAAAAATAAGTGAAATTTCTGCAATTTTGCCCCAAAATAAGGGAATTTTCTGCATTTTTGCCCCCTAATAAGGGGAATTTCAGCCTTTTTACCTCAAAATAAGGGGAATTTCAGCATTTTTGCCACAAAAGATTAGGAATTTCTGCTTTTTTGCCCCAAAATAAGAAAAATTTCTGACTTATTACCCTGAAATAAGTGAAATTTCTGCAATTTTGCCCCAAAATAAGGGAAATGTCTGCCTTTTTGCCCCCAAATAAGGGGAATTTCATCTATTTTACCTCAAAAAAAGGGGAATTTCTGCATTTTTGCCCCAAAATATGGGAAATTTCTGCCTTTTTGCCCCAAAATAAGAAAAATTTCTGCAATTTTGTACCAAAATAAAAGAAATTTCTGCCTTTTTGCTTCCAAATATAAAAATTTCTGCCTTTTTTTCTGAAATAAGTGAAATTTCTGCAATTTTGCCCCAAAATAAGTGAAATTTCTGCAATTTTGCCCCAAAATAAGTGAAATTTCTGGAATTTTGCCCCAAAATAAGTGGAATTTCTGAGTTTTGACCCAAAATAAGGAGAATTTCTGTCTTTTTGCCCCAACATATAGGGAATTTCTGCCTTTTTGCCCCACAATTAGAAGAATTTCTGCAATTTTGCTCCAAAATACGGGGAATTTCTGCTTTTTTGCCCGAAAATAAGAATAATGCATAACTTTTTGCCATAAAAAAGGGAAATTTCTTAATTTTTGCTCCAAAATAAGGGGAATTTCTGCTTTTTTGCCTCTAAATAAGTGGAATTTCTGTCTTTTTCCCCCAAAACAAAGGTAATTTCTGTTATTTTGCCTCAAAATAGAGAAAATTTCTGACTTATTACCATGAAGTAAGTGAAATTTCTGCAATTTTGCCCCAAAATAAGGGGAATTTCTGTTTTTTTGCAAATAAATAAGTGGAATTTATGTATTTTTCCCCCAAAACAAAGGGAATTTCTTTTTTTTTTGCCCAAAATAAGGAAAATTTCTGACTTATTACCCTGAAATAAGTGAAATTTCTCCAATTTTGCCCCAAAAGAAGGGAAATTTCTGCTTTTTGCCCCCAAATAAGGTGAATTTCATCCTTTTTACCTCAAAATAATGGGAATTTCTGCATTTTTGCCACAAAATATTAGGAATTTCTGCCTTTTTGCCCCAAAATAAGGAAAATTTCTGCCTTTTTTCACAGAAATAAGTGAAATTTTGGCAATTTTGCCCCAAAATAAGAGATATATTTGACTTTTTGCCCCCAAATAAGGGGAATTTCATCCTTTTTACCTCAAAAAAAAGGGAATTTCTGCATTTTTGCCCCAAAATATGGGAAATTTCTGCCTTTTTGCCCCAAAATATGAAAAATTTCTGCAATTTTGTACCAAAATAAAAGAAATTTCTGCGCTTTTGCTTCCAAATATAAAAATTTCTGCTTTTTTTTCTGAAATAAGTGAAATTTCTGCAATTTTGCCCCAAAATAAGTGAAATTTCTGCAATTTTGCACCAAAATAAGTGAAATTTTTGGAATTTTGCCCCAAAATAAGTGGAATTTCTGAGTTTTGACCCAAAATAAGTAGAATTTCTGTCTTTTTGCCCCAACATATAGGGAATTTCTGCCTTTTTGCCCCACAATTAGGGGAATTTCAGCAATTTTGCTCCAAAATACGAGGAATTTCTGCCTTTTTGCCCAAAAATAAGAAGAATGTATACCTTTTTGCCATAAAAAAGGGAAATTTCTGTAATTTTGCTCCAAAATAAGGGGAATTTCTGCATTTTTGCCACTAAATAAGTGGAATTTCTGTCTTTTCCCCCCAAAACAAAAGTAATTTCTGTTTTTTTGCCCCAAAATAAGAAAAATTTCTGACTTATTACCCTGAAGTAAGTGAAATTTCTGCAATTTTGCCCCAAATAAGGGAAATTTCTGCCTTTTTGCCCCCAACTTAAGGGAATTTCAGCCTTTTTACCTCAAAATAAGGGTAATTTCTGCATTTTTGCCACAAAATAAGTGAAATTTCTGAAATTTTGCCCCAAAATAAGGGAAATTTCTGGAATTTTGACACAAAATAAGTGGAATTACTGAGTTTTGCCCCAAAATAAGTAGAATTTCTGTCTTTTTGCCCCAGCATATAGGGAAATTCTGCCTTTTTGCCTCACAATTAGGGGAATTTCTGAAATTTTGCTCCAAAATACGGGGAATTTCTGCCTTTTTGCCCGAAAATAAGAAGAATGCATACATTTTTGCCATAAAAAAGAGAAATTTCTTCATTTTTGCTCCAAAATAAAGGGAATTTCTGCTTTTTAGCCTCTAAATAAGTGGAATTTCTGTCTTTTTCCTACAAAACAAAGGGAATTTCTGTCTTTTTGCCCCAAAATAAGGAAAATTTCTGACTTATTACCCTGAAATAAGTGAAATTTCTGCAATTTTGCCCTAAAATAAGGGAAATTTCTGCATTTTTGCCACAATATGGGAAATTTCTGACTTTTTGCCCAAAATAAGAAAAATTTCTGCAATTTTGTACCAAAATATAGGTAATTTCTGCTTTTTTGCCCCAAAATAAGAAAATTTCTGCTTTTTTTCCCCTGAAATATGTGAAATTTCTGCAATTTTGCCCCAAAATAAGTGAAATTTCTGCAATTTTGCTTCAAAATAAGGGAAATTTCTGGAATTTTGCCCCAAAATAAGAGGAATTTCTGAATTTTGCCACAAAATAAGTAGAATTTCTGTCTTTTTGCCCCAACACATAGGGAATTTCTGCCTTTTTGCCCCAAAATTAGGGGAATTTCTGCAATTTTGCTCCAAAATACGGGGAATTTCTGCTTTTTAACCCGAAAAAAAGAATAATGTCTACCTTTTGCCACAAAAAAAAGAAATTTCTTAATTTTTGCTTCAAAATAAGGGGAATTTCTGTTTTTTGCCTCTAAATAAGAGGAATTTCTGCTTTTTTCCCCCAAAACAAAGGGATTTTCTGTCTTTTTTGCCCCAAAATAAGGAAAATTTCTGACTTATTACCCTGAAAAAAGGGAAATTTCTACAATTTTTCCTCAAAATAAGGGAAATTTCTGCCTTTTTGCCCCCAAATAAGGGGAATTTCAGCCTTTTTACCTCAAAATAAGGGGAATTTCTGCATTTTGGCCACAAAATATGGGAAATTTCTGCCTTTTTGCCACAAAATAAGACAATTTCTGCTTTTTTCCCTGAAATAAGTGAAATTTCTGCAATTTTGCCCCAAAATAAGTGAAATTTCTGCAATTTTGCCCTGAAATAAGAAAATTTCTGCTTTTTTTTCCTGAAATAAGTGAAATTTCTGCAATTTTGCCCCAAAATAAGCGAAATTATTGGAATTTTGCCCCAAAATAAGTGGAATTTCTGAGTTTTGCCCCAAAATAAGGAGAATTTCTGTATTTTTGCCCCAACATATAGGGAATTTCTTCTTTTTGCCCCACAATTTGGGAAATTTCTTCATTTTTGCTCCAAAATAAGGGGAATTCCTGCTTTTTTGCCTCTAAAAAAGTGGAATTTCTGTCTTTTTCTCCAAAAAAAAAGGAATTTCTGTCTTTTTTCCCCAAAATAAGAGAAAAAAATTTGCAATTTTGTAACAAAATAAAAAAAATTTCTGCCTTTTGGCCCCAAAATAAGAAAATTTCTGCTTTTTTTCTGAAATAAGTGAAATTTCTGACAATTTTGCCACAAAATAAGTTAAATTTCTGAGTTTTGCCCTAAAATAAGGAGAATTTCTGTCTTTTTGCCCCAACATATAGGGAATTTCTACCTTTTTGCCCCACAATTAGGGGAATTTCTGCAATTTTGCTCCAAAATAAAGGGAATTTCTGCCTTTTTTGTCTGAAAATAATAAGAATGCATAACTTTTGGCCATAAAAAAGGGAAATTTCTTCATTTTTGCTCCAAAATGAGGGGAATTTCTGCTTATATGCCTCTAAAAAAGTGGAATTTCTGTCTTTTTCCCCCAAAACAAAGGGAATTTCTGTTTTTTTTGCCCCAAAATAAGGAAAATTTCTGACTTATTACCCTGAAATAAGTGAAATTTCTGCAATTTTGCCCCAAAATAAGGAAAATTTCTGCCTTTTTACCCACAAATAAGAGGAATTTCAGCCTTTTTACCTCAAAATAATGGGAATTTCTGCATTTTTGCCCCAAAATATGGGAAATTTCTGCTTTTTTGCCCAAAATAAGAAAAAATTCTGCAATTTTGTACCAAAATATGAGAAATTTCTGCCTTTTTGCCCCAAAATAAGATAATTTCTGCTTTTTTTCCTTGAAATAAGTGAAATTTCTTCAATTTTGCCCCAAAATAAGTGAAATTTCTGCATTTTGCCCCAAAATAAGGGAAATTTCTGGAATTTTGCCCCAAAATAAGTGGAATTTCTGAGTTTTGCCCCAAAATAAGGAGAATTTCTGTCTTTTTGCCCTAACATATAAGGAATTTCTGCCTTTTTGCCCCACAATTAGGCTAATTTCTGCAATTTTGCTCCAAAATACGGGGAATTTCTGCATTTTTGCCCGAAAATAAGAAGAATGCATACCTTTTTGCCATAAAATAGGGAAATTTCTGTAATTTTGCTCCAAAATAAGGGGAATTTCTGCTTTTTTGCCTCTAAATATGTGGAATTTCTGTCTTTTTTGCCCCAAAATAAGGAAAATTTCTGACTTATTACCCTGAAATAAGTGAAATTTCTGCAATTTTGCCCCAAAATAAGTGAAATTTCTGCCTTTTTGCTCCCAATTAAGAGGAATTTCTCCCTTTTACCTCAAAATAAGGAAAATTTCTGCATTTTTGCCACAAAATATTAGGAATTTCTGCTTTTTTGCATCAAAATAAGGAAAATTTCTGCCTTTTTTTCCTGAAATAAGTGAAATTTCTGCAATTTTGCCCCAAAATAAGGAAAATTTTGCAATTTTGCCGCAAAATAAGGGAAATTTCTGCAATTTTGTACCAAAATAAAAGAAATTTCTGCCTTTTTGCTTCCAAATAAGAAAATTTCTGCTTTTTTTCTGAAATAAGTGAAATTTCTGAAATTTTGCCCCAAAATAAGTGAAATTTCTCCAATTTTGCCCCAAAATATGTGAAATTTCTGGAATTTTGCCCCAAAATAAGTGGAATTTCTGAGTTTTGACCCAAAATAAGGAGAATTTCTGTATTTTGCCCCAACATATAGGGAATTTCTGCCTGTTTGCCCCACAATTAGGGGAATTTCTGCAATTTTGCTCCAAAATTCGGGGAATTTCTGCCTTTTTGCCCGAAAATAAGAAGAATCCATACCTTTTTGCCATAAAAAAAGAAAATTTCTTCATTTTTGCTCCAAAAAAAGGGGAATTTCTGCTTTTATGCCTCTAAATATGTGAAATTTCTGTCTTTGTCCCCCAATACAAAGGGAATTTCTGTTTTTTTGCCCCAAAATAAGAAAATTTCTGACTTATTAACCTGAAATAAGTGAAATTTCTTCAATTTCGCTTCAAAATATGGGAAATTTCTTCCTTTTGTCTCCAAATAAGGGGCATTTTAGCCTTTTTACCTCAAAATAAAAGGAATTTCTGCATTTTTGCCCCAATATATGGGAAATTTCTGCCTTTTTGCCCAAAATAAAAAAAAATTCTGCAATTTTGTACCAAAATAAAAGAAATTTCTGCCTTTTTGCCCCAAAATAAGAAAATTTCTGCTTTTTTTTTCTTAAATAAGTAAAATTTCTGAAATTTTGCCCCAAAATAAGTGAAATTTCTGTAATTTTGCCCAAAATATGAGATATTTCTGGAATTTTGCCGCAAAATATGTGGAATTTCTGAGTTTTGCCCCAAAATAAGGAAAATTTCTGTCTTTATGCCCCAACATATAGGGAATTTCTGCCATTTTGCCCCACAATTAGAGGAATTTCTGCAATTTTGCTCCAAAATACGGGAAATATCTGCCTTTTTGCTTCAAAATTAGAAGAATGCATAACTTTTTGCCATAAAAAAGGGAAATTTCTTCATTTTTGCTACAAAATAAGGGGAATTTCTGCTTTTTTGACTCTAAATAAGTTGAATTTCTGTCTTTTTCCCCCAAAACAAAGGTAATTTCTGTCTTTTTTGCCCCAAAATAAAAAAAATTTTCTGACTTATTACACTGACATAAGTGAAATTTCTGCAATTTTGCCCCAAAATAAGAGAAATTTCTGCATTTTTGCCCCCAAATAAGGAGAATTTCAGCCTTTTTACCTCAAAATAAGGGGAATTTCTGCATTTTTGCCCCAAAATAAGGAAAATTTCTGCCTTTTTTCCCTGAAATAAGTGAAATTTCTGCAATTTTGCCACGAAATAAGAAAAATATCTGCCTTTTTGCCCCAAAATAAGGGGAATTTCATCCTTTGTACCTCAAAAAGAGGGGAATTTCTGCATTTTTGCCCCAAAATATGGGAAATTTCTGCCTTTTTGCCCCAAAATAAGAAAAATTTCTGCAATTTTTTACTAAAATAATAGAAATTTCTGCCTTTTTGCTTCCAAATATAAAAATTTCTGCTTTTTTTTCTGAAATAAGTGAAATTTCTGCAATCTTGCCACAAAATAAGAGAAATTTCTGCAATTTTGCCCCAAAATAAGTGAAATTTCTGGAATTTTGCCCCAAAATAAGTGGAATTTCTGAGTTTTGACCCAAAATAAGGAGAATTTCTGTATTTTGCCCCAACATATAGGGAATTTCTGCCTGTTTGCCCCACAATTAGGGGAATTTCTGCAATTTTGCTCCAAAATTCGGGGAATTTCTGCCTTTTTGCCCGAAAATAAGAAGAATCCATACCTTTTTGCCATAAAAAAAGAAAATTTCTTCATTTTTGCTCCAAAAAAAGGGGAATTTCTGCTTTTATGCCTCTAAATATGTGAAATTTCTGTCTTTGTCCCCCAATACAAAGGGAATTTCTGTTTTTTTGCCCCAAAATAAGAAAATTTCTGACTTATTAACCTGAAATAAGTGAAATTTCTTCAATTTCGCTTCAAAATATGGGAAATTTCTTCCTTTTGTCTCCAAATAAGGGGCATTTTAGCCTTTTTACCTCAAAATAAAAGGAATTTCTGCATTTTTGCCCCAATATATGGGAAATTTCTGCCTTTTTGCCCAAAATAAAAAAAAATTCTGCAATTTTGTACCAAAATAAAAGAAATTTCTGCCTTTTTGCCCCAAAATAAGAAAATTTCTGCTTTTTTTTTTCTTAAATAAGTAAAATTTCTGAAATTTTGCCCCAAAATAAGTGAAATTTCTGTAATTTTGCCCAAAATATGAGATATTTCTGGAATTTTGCCGCAAAATATGTGGAATTTCTGAGTTTTGCCCCAAAATAAGGAAAATTTCTGTCTTTATGCCCCAACATATAGGGAATTTCTGCCATTTTGCCCCACAATTAGAGGAATTTCTGCAATTTTGCTCCAAAATACGGGAAATATCTGCCTTTTTGCTTCAAAATTAGAAGAATGCATAACTTTTTGCCATAAAAAAGGGAAATTTCTTCATTTTTGCTACAAAATAAGGGGAATTTCTGCTTTTTTGACTCTAAATAAGTTGAATTTCTGTCTTTTTCCCCCAAAACAAAGGTAATTTCTGTCTTTTTTGCCCCAAAATAAAAAAAATTTTCTGACTTATTACACTGACATAAGTGAAATTTCTGCAATTTTGCCCCAAAATAAGAGAAATTTCTGCATTTTTGCCCCCAAATAAGGAGAATTTCAGCCTTTTTACCTCAAAATAAGGGGAATTTCTGCATTTTTGCCCCAAAATAAGGAAAATTTCTGCCTTTTTTTCCCTGAAATAAGTGAAATTTCTGCAATTTTGCCACGAAATAAGAAAAATATCTGCCTTTTTGCCCCAAAATAAGGGGAATTTCATCCTTTGTACCTCAAAAAGAGGGGAATTTCTGCATTTTTGCCCCAAAATATGGGAAATTTCTGCCTTTTTGCCCCAAAATAAGAAAAATTTCTGCAATTTTTTACCAAAATAATAGAAATTTCTGCCTTTTTGCTTCCAAATATAAAAATTTCTGCTTTTTTTTCTGAAATAAGTGAAATTTCTGCAATCTTGCCACAAAATAAGAGAAATTTCTGCAATTTTGCCCCAAAATAAGTGAAATTTCTGGAATTTTACCCCAAAATAAGTGGAATTTCTGAGTTTTGACCCAAAATAAGGAGAATTTCTGTCTTTTTGCATCAACATATAGCGAATTTCTGACTTTTTGCCTCACAATTAGGGGAATTTATGCAATTTTGCTCCAAAATACGGGGAATTTCTGCCTATTTACCCGAATATAAGAAGAATGCATACCTTTTTGCCATGATAACGGGAAATTTCTGTAATTTTGCTCCAATGTAAGAGGTATTTCTGCTTTTTGCATCTAAATAAGTGGAATTTCTGTCTTTTTCCCCCAAAACAAAGGGAATTTCTGTCTTTTTTGCCCCAAAATAAGGAAAGTTTCTGACTTATTACCCTGAAATTAGTGAAATTTCTGCAATTTTTTCCCAAAATAAGGGAAATTTCTGCCTTTTTGCTCCCAAATAAGAGAAATTTCAGCCTTTTTACCTCAAAATAAGGGGAATTTCTGCATTTTTGCCACAAAATATTAGGAATTTCTGCCTTTTTGCCTCTAAATAAGTGAAATTTCTGTCTATTTCCCCCAAAACAAAGGGAATTTCGGTTTTAGGGCCCCAAAATAAAGAAAATTTCTGACTTATTACACTGACATTAGTGAAATTTCTGCAATTTTGCCCCAAAATAAGAGAAATTTCTGCCTTTTTGCCCCCAAATGAGGGAAATTTCAGCCTTTTGCCTCAAAATAAGAGAAATTTCTGCATTTTTGCCCCACAATATGGGAAATTTCTGCCTTTTTGCCCCAAAATAAGGAAATTTCTGCTTTTTTTTCTGAAATAAGTGAAATTTCTGCAATTTTGCCCCAAAATAAGTTAAATTTCTGAGTTTTGCCCTAAAATAAGGAGAATTTCAGTTTTTTGCCCCTACATATAGGGAATTTCTGCCTTTTTGCCCCACAATTAGGGGAATTTCTGCAATTTTGCTCCAAAATACGGGGAATATCTTCCTTTTTTGTACGAAAATAATAAGAATGCATACCTTTTTGCCATAAAAAAGGGAAATTTCTTCATTTTTGCTCTAAAATGAGAGGGAATTTCTGCTGTTATGCCTCTAAATAAGTGGAATTTCTGTCTTTTTCCCCTAAAACAAAGGGAATTTCTCTCTTTTTTGCCCCAAAATAAGGAAAATTTCTGACTTATTACCCTGAAATAAGTGAAATTTCTGCCTTTTTGCCCAAAATAAGAAAAATTTCTGCAATTTTGTACCAAAATATGGGAAATTTCTGCCTTTTTGCCCCAAAATAAGAAAATTTCTGCTTTTTTTCCCTGAAATAAGTGAAATTTGTCCAATTTTGCATCAAAATAAATGAAATTTCTGCAATTTTGCCCCAAAATAAGGGAAATTTCTGGAATTTTGCTCCAAAATGAGTGGAATTTTTGAGTTTTGCCCCAAAATAAGGAGAATTTCTGTCTTTTTGCCCCAACATTTAGGGAATTTCTGCATTTTTGCCCCACAATTAGGTTAAATTCTGCAATTTTGCTCCAAAATACGGGGAATTTCTGCTTTTTTTCCTGAAAATAAGAAGAATGCATACCTTTTTGCCATAAAAAAAGGAAATTTCTGTAATTTTGCTCCAAAATAAGGGGAATTTCTGCTTTTTTGCCTCTAAGTATGTCGAATTTCCGTCTTTTTCCCCCAAAACAAAGAGAATTTCTGTCTTTTCTGCACCAAAATAAAGAAATTTTCTGACTTATTACCCTGAAATATGTGAAATTTCTGCAATTTTGCCCTAAAATAAGGGAAATGTCTGCCTTTTGCCGCCAAATAAGAGGAATTTCACCCTTTTACCTCAAAAGAAGGAGAATTTCTGCATTTTTGCCACAAAATATTAGGAATTTCTGCCTTTTGCCCCAAAATAGGGAAAATTTCTGCCTTTTTTTTCTGCCATAAGTGAAATTTCTGCAATTTTGCCCCAAAATAAGTGAAATTTCTGCAATTTTGACCCAATATAAGGGAAATCTCTGGAATTTTGCCCCAAAATAAGTGGAATTTCTGAGTTTTGCCCCCAAATATAGAGAATTTCTGTCTTTTTGCCCCAACATATAGGGAATTTCTGCCTTTTTGCCCCACAATTAGGTTAATTTCTGCAATTTTGCTCCAAAATACGGGGAATTTCTGCCTTTTTGCCTGAAAATTAGAAGAATGCATACCTTTTTGCCATAAAAAGGGGAAATTTATGTAATTTTGCTCCAAAATAAGGGGAATTTCTGCTTTTTTGCCTCTAAATAAGTGGAATTTCTGTCTTTTTCCCCCCAAGAAAAGGTAATTTCTGTCTTTTTTGCCCCAAAATAAAGAAAATTTCTGACTTATTACATTGAAGTAAGTGAAATTTCTGCAATTTTGCCCCAAAATACGGGGAATTTCTGCTTTTTTGCCTCTAAATAAGTGGAATTTATGTATTTTTCCCCCAAAACAAAGGTAATTTCTGTCTTTTTTGCCCCAAAATAAGGAAAATTTCTGACTTATTACATTGAAGTAAGTGAAATTTCTGCAATTTTGCCCCAAAATACGGGGAATTTCTGCTTTTTTGCCTCTAAAAAAGTGGAATTTCTGTCTTTTTGCCCAAAAACAATGGGAATTTTTGTCTTTGTGCCCCAAAATAAGGAAAATTTCTGACTTATTACCCTGAAATAAGTGTAATTTTTGCAATTTTCCAACAAAATAAGGAAATTTCTGCCTTTTTGCCCCCAATTAAGGGGAATTTCAGCCTTTTTCCTCCTAATAAGGGGAATTTCTGCATTTTTGCCCCAAAATATGGGAAATTTCTGCCTTTTTGCTCCAAAATAAGAAAAATTTCTGCAATTTTGTACCAAAATAAAAGAAATTTCTGCCTTTTTGCCCCAAAATAAGAAAATTTCTGCTTTTTTTTAAATAAGTGAAATTTCTGCAATTTTGCCGCAAAATAAGTGAAATTTCTGCAATTTTGCCCCAAGATAAGTGAAATTTCTGGAATTTTGCTCAAAAATAAGTGGAATTTCTGAGTTTTGCCCCAAAATAAGGAGAATTTCTGTCTTTTTGCCCCACAATTAGGGGAATTTCTGCAATTTTGCTCCAAAATATGGGGAATTTCTGCCTTTTTGCCCGAAAATAAGAAGAATGCACAGCTTTTTGCCATAAAAATGGAAATTTCTTCATTTTTGCCACAAAATATTAGGAATTTCTGCATTTTTGCCTCTAAATAAGTGGAATTTCTGTCTTTTTCCCCCAAAAGAAAAAGAATTTCTGTTTTCTGGCCCCAAAATAAGGAAAATTTCTGACTTATTACCCTGACATAAGTGAAATTTCTGCAATTTTGTTCCAAAATAAAAGAAATTTCTGCCTTTTTGCCCCCAAATAAGGGGAATTTCAGCCTTTTAACTCAAAATAAAAAAAAATTTCTGCATTTTTGCCCCAAAATATGGGAAATTTCTGCCTTTTTGCCCCAAAATAAGAAAAAATTCTGCAATTTCAGCCTTTTTACCTCAAAATGAAGGGGAATTTCTGCATGTTTGCCCCAAAATATGGGAAATTTTTGCCTTTTTGCCCAAAATAAGAAAAATTTCTGCAATTTTGTACCAAAATATGGGAAATTTCTGCCTTTTTCCCCAAAATAAGAAAATTTCTGCTTTTTTTCCCTGAAATAAGTGAAATTTCTCTAATTTTGCCACAAAATAAGTGAAATTTCTGCAATTTTGCCCCAAAATAAGGGAAATTTCTGGAATTTTGCCCCAAAATGAGTGGAATTTTTGAGTTTTCCCAAAATAAGGAGAATTTCTGTCTTTTTGCCACAACATATAGGGAATTTCTGCATTTTTGCCCCACAATTAGGTTAATTTCTGTAATTTTGCTCCAAAATATGGGGAATTTCTGCCTTTTTGCCCGAAAATAAGAAGAATGCATACCTTTTTCCATAAAAAAGGGAAATTTCTGTAATTTTGCTCCAAAATAAGGGGAATTTCTGCTTTTTTGCCTCTAAATAAGTGGAATTTATGTATTTTTCCCCCAAAACAAAGGGAATTTCTGATTTTTTGCCCAAAATAAGGAAAATTTCTGACTTATTACCCTGAAATAAGTGACATTTCTGCAATTTTGCCCCAAAATAAGGGAAATTTTTGCTTTTTTGCCTCCAAATAAGGGGAATTTCAGCATTTTTACCTCAAAATAAGGGGAATTTCTGCATTTTTGCCACAAAATATTAGGAATTTCTGCTTTTTGCCCCAAAATAAGGAAAATTTCTGCCTTTTTTTACTGAAATAAGTGAAATTTCTGCAATTTTGCCCCAAAATAAGTGAAATTTCTGCAATTTTGCCCAAAAATAAGGGAAATTTCTGGAATTTTGCGCCAAAATAAGTGGAATTTCTGAGTTTTGCCCAAAAATAAGGAGAATTTCTTTTTTTTGCCCCAACATATAAGGAATTTCTGCCTTTTTGCCCCACAATTAGGGGAATTTCTGCAATTTTGCTCCAAAATACGGGGAATTTCTGGTTTTTAGCCTGAAAATAAGGGGAATGTATACCTTTTGCCACAAAAAAGAGAAATTTCTTTATTTTTGCTCCAAAATAAAAAGAAAGTTCTGCTTTTTTGCCTCTAAAAAAGTGGAATATCTGTCTTTTTCCCCAAAAACAAAGGGAATTTCTGTCTTTTTGCCCCAAAATAAGGAAAATTTCTGACTGATTACCCTGAAATAAGTGAAATTTTTGCAATTTTGCCCCAAAATAAGGAAATTTCTGCCTTTTTGCCCCCAAATAAGGGGAATTTCAGCCTTTTTACTCAAAATAAAGGGAATTTCTGCATTTTTGCCCCAAAATATGGAAATTTTCTGCCTTTTTGCTCCAAAATAAGAAAAATTTCTGCAATTTCATACCAAAATAAAAGAAATTTCTGCCTTTTTGCCCCAAAATAAGAAAATTTCTGCTTTTTTTTGAAATAAGTGAAATTTCTGCAATTTTGCTCCAAAATAAGTGTAATTTCTGCAATTTTGCCCCAATATAAGTGAAATTTCTGGAATTTTGCTCCAAAATAAGTGGAATTTCTATGTTTTGCCCCAAAATAAGGAGAATTTCTGTCTTTTTGCCCCAACATTTAGGGAATTTCTGCCTTTTTGCCCCACAATTAGGGGAATTTCTACAATTTTGCTCCAAAATATGGGGAATTTCTGCCTTTTTGCGCGAAAATAAGAAGAATGCATAGCTTTTTGCCATAAAAAAAGGAAATTTCTTCATTTTTGCTCCAAAATAAAGGGAATTTCTGCTTTTTTGCATTTAAATAAGTGGAATTTCTGTCTTTTTCCCACAAAACAAAGGGAATTTCTGTCTTTTTTGCCCCAAAATAAGGAAAAATTCTGACTTATTACCCTGAAATAAGTGAAATTTCTGCAATTTTTCCCCAAAATAAGGGAAATTTCTGCCTTTTTGCTCCCAAATAATGGAAATTTCAGCTTTTTACCTCAAAATAAGGGGAATTTCTGCATTTTTGCCACAAAATATTAGGAATTTCTGCGTTTTTGCCTCTAAATAAGTGGAATTTCTGTCTTTTTCCCCCAAAACAAAGGGAATTTCTGTTTTTTGGCCCCAAAATAAGGAAAATTTCTGACTTATTACCCTGAAATAAGTGAAATTTCTGCAATTTTGCCCCAAAATAAGAGAAATTTCTGCCTTTTTGCCCCCAAATAAGGAGAATTTCAGCCTTTTAACTCAAAATAAAAAAAAATTTCTGCATTTTTGCCCCAAAATATGAGAAATTTCTGCCTTTTTGCCCCAAAATAAGAAAAAATTCTGCAATTTTGTAACAAAATAAAAGAAATTTCTGCCTTTTGGCTCCAAAATAAGGAAATTTCTGCTTTTTTTATGAAATAAGAGAAATTCCTGCAATTTTGCCCCAAAATAAGTTAAATTTCTGAGTTTTTCCCTAAAATAAGGAGAATTTCTGTCTTTTTGCCCCAACATATAGGGAATTTCTGCCTTTGTGCCCCACAATTAGGGGAATTTCTGCAATTTTTCTCCAAAATACGGGGAATTTCTGCCTTTTTTGTCCGAAAATAATAAGAATGCATACCTTTTTGCCATAAAAAAGGGAAATTTCTTCATTTTTGCTCCAAAATGAGGGGAATTTCTGCTTTTATGCCTCTAAATAAGTGGAATTTGTGTCTTTTTCTCCAAAAACAAAGGGAATTTCTGTCTTTTTTGCCCCAAAATAAGGAAAATTTCTGACTTATTACACTGAAATAAGTGAAATTTCTGCAATTTTGCCCCAAAATAAGGGAAATTTCTGCCTTTTTGACCCCAAATAAAGGGAATTTCAGCCTTTTAACTCAAAATATAAAAAAAAAAATTCTGCATTTTTGCCCCAAAATATAAGAAATTTCTGCCTTTTTGCCCCAAAATAAGAAAAAATTCTGCAATTTTGTAACAAAATAAAAGAAATTTCTGCCTTTTGGCTCCAAAATAAGAAAATTTCTGCTTTTTTATGAAATAAGTGAAATTTCTGCAATTTTGCCCCAAAATAAGTTAAATTTCTGAGTTTTGCCCTAAAATAAGGAGAATTTCTGTCTTTTTGCCCCAACATATAGGGAATTTCTGCCTTTTTGCCCCACAATTAGGGGAATTTCTGCAATTTTGCTCAAAAATACGGGGAATTTCTGCCTTTTTTTTCCGAAAATAATAAGAATGCATACCTTTTTGCCATAAAAAAGGGAAATTTCTTCATTTTTGCTCCAAAATGAGGGGAATTTCTTCTTTTATGCCTCTAAATAAGTGGAATTTCTGTCTTTTTCTCCCAAAACAAAGGGAATTTCTGTCTTTTTTGCCCCAAAATAAGGAAAATTTCTGACTTATTACCCTGAAATAAGTGAAATTTCTGCAATTTTGCCCCAAAATAAGGGAAATTTCTGCCTTTTTACCCCCAAATAAGGAGAATTTCAGCATTTTTACCTCAAAATGAAGGGGAATTTCTGCATGTTTGCCCCAAAATATGGGAATTTTCTGCCTTTTTGCCCAAAATAAGAAAAATTTCTGCAATTTTGTACCAAAATATGGGAAATTTCTGCTTTTTTGCCCCAAAATAAGAAAATTTCTGCTTTTTTTTCCTGAAATAAGTGAAATTTCTCTAATTTTGCCACAAAATAAGTGAAATTTCTGCACTTTTGCCACAAAATAAGGGAAATTTCTGGAATTTTGCCCCAAAATGAGTGGAATTTCTGAGTTTCCCCAAAATAAGGAGAATTTCTGTCTTTTTGCCCCAACATATAGGGAATTTCTGCATTTTTGCCCCACAATTAGGTTAATTTCTGCAATTTTGCTCCAAAATACGGGGAATTTCTGCCTTTTTGCCCAAAAATAAGAAGAATGCATACCTTTTTCCATAAAAAAGGGATATTTCTGTAATTTTGCTCCAAAATAAGGGGAATTTCTGCTTTTTGGCCTCTAAATATGTGGAATTTCGGTCTTTTTCCCCCAAAAGAAGGGGAATTTCTGTCTTTTTTGCACCAAAATAAGGAAATTTTCTGACTTATTACCCTGAAATAAGTGAAATTTCTGCAATTTTGCCACAAAATAAGGGAAATTTCGGCCTTTTTGATCCCAAATAAGAGGAATTTCACCCTTTTACCTCAAAATAAGGGGAATTTCTGCCTTTTTGCTACAAAATATTAGGAATTTCTGCCTTTTTGCCCCAAAATAAGGAAAATTTTTGCCTTTTTTCTCTGCCATAAGTGAAATTTCTGCAATTTTGCCCCAAAATAAGGGAAATCTCTGGAATTTTGCCCCAAAATAAGTGGAATTTCTTTGTTTTGCCCCAAAATAAGGAGAATTTCTGTCTTTTTGCCCCAACATATAGGGAATTTCTGCCTTTTTGCCCCACAATTAGGGGAATTTCTGGAATTTTGCTCCAAAATACTGGGAATTTCTGCCTTTTTGCCCGAAAATAAGAAGAATGCATAACTTTTTGCCATAAAAAAGGGAAATTTCTTCATTTTTGCTCCAAAATAAGGGAAATTCTGCTTTTTTGCCTCTAAATAAGTGGAATTTCTGTCTTTTTCCCCCAAAACAAAAGTAATTTCTGTCTTTTTTGCCCCCAAATAAGGAAAATTTCTGACTTATTACCCTGAAGTAAGTGAAATTTCTGCAATTTTGAACCAAAATAAGGGGAATTTTTGCTTTTTTGCCTCTAAATAAGTGGAATTTATGTATTTTGTCCCCAAAACAAAGGGAATTTCTGTCTTTTTGCCCCAAAATAAGGAAAATTTCTGACTTATTACCCTGAAATAAGTGAAATTTCTGCAATATTGCCCCAAAATAAGGGAAATTACTGCTTTTTTGCCCCCAAATAAGGGGAATTTCAGCATTTTTACATCAAAATAAAAGGAATTTCTGCATTTTTGCCACAAAATATTAGGAATTTCTGCCTTTTTGCCCCAAAATAAAAAAAATTTCTGCCTTTTTTCACTGAAATAAGTGAAATTTCTGCAATTTTGCCCCAAAATAAGGGAAATTTCTGGAATTTTGCCCAAAATAAGTGGAATTTCTGAGTTTTGCCCCAAAATAAGGAGAATTTCTTTTTTTTGCCCTAACATATAGGGAATTTCTGCCTTTTTGCCCCACAATTAGGGGAATTTCTGCAATTTTGCTCCAAAATACGGGGAATTTCTGCTTTTTAGCCTGAAAATAAGGGGAATGTATATCTTTTGCCACAAAAAAGAGAAATTTCTTTATTTTTGCTCCAAAATAAAAAGAAAGTTCTGCTTTTTTGCCTCTAAAAAGTGGAATATCTGTCTTTTTCCCCAAAAACAAAGGGAATTTCTGTCTTTTTGCCCCAAAATAAGGAAAATTTCTGACTGATTACCCTGAAATAAGTGAAATTTTTACAATTTTGCCTCAAAATAAGGAAATTTCTGCCTTTTTGCCCCCAATTAAGGGGAATTTCAGGCTTTTTACTCAAAATAAGGGGAATTTCTGCATATTTGCCCCAAAATATGGAGAATTTCTGCCTTTTTGCTCCAAAATAAGAAAAATTTCTGCAATTTTGTACCAAAATAAAAGAAATTTCTGCCTTTTTGCCCCAAAATAAAAAAATTTCTGCTTTTTTTTTGAAATAAGTGAAATTTCTGCAATTTTGCCCCAAAATAAGTGTAATTTCTGCAATTTTGCCCCAATATAAGTGAAATTTCTGGAATTTTGCTCCGAAATAAGTGGAATTTCTGAGTTTTGCCCCAAAATAAGGAGAATTTCTGTCTTTTTGCCCCAACATTTAGGGAATTTCTGCCTTTTTGCCCCACAATTAGAGGAATTTCTGCAATTTTGCTTCAAAATATGGGGAATTTCTGCCTTTTTGCTCAAAAATAAGAAGAATGCATAGCTTTTTGCCATAAAAACGGGAAATTTTTTCATTTTTGCTCCAAAATAAAGGGAATTTCTGCTTTTTTGCATCTAAATAAGTGGAATTTCTGTCTTTTTCCCCCAAAACAAAGGGAATTTCTGTATTTTTTGCCCCAAAATAAGGAAAATTTCTGACTTATTACCCTGAAATAAGTGAAATTTCTGCAATTTTGCCCCAAAATAAGAGAAATTTCTGCCTTTTTGCTCCCAAATAAAGGGAATTTCAGCCTTTTAACCTCAAAATAAGGGGAATTTCTGCATTTTTGCCACAAAATATTAGGAATTTCTGCCTTTTTGCCTCTAAATAAGTGGAATTTCTGTATTTTTCCCCCAAAACAAAGGGAATTTCTGTTTTTTGGCCCCAAAATAAAGGAAATTCCTGACTTATTACCCTGACATAAGTGAAATTTCTGCAATTTTGCCCCAAAATAAGAGAAATTTCTGCCTTTTTGCCCCCAAATAAAAGGAATTTCAGCCTTTTACCTCAAAATAAAAGAAATTTCTGCATTTTTGCCCCAAAATATGGGAAATTTCTGCCTTTTTGCCCCAAAATAAGAAAAAATTCTGCAATTTTGTAACAAAATAAAAAAATTTCTGACTTTTGGCCCCAAAATAAGAAAATTTCTGCTATTTTTTCTGAAATAAGTGAAATTTCTGCAATTTTGCCCCCAAATAAGAGAAATTTCTGCCTTTTTGCTCCCAAATAAAGGGAATTTCAGCCTTTTAACCTCAAAATAAGGGGAATTTCTGCATTTTTGCGACAAAATATTAGGAATTTCTGCCTTTTTGCCTCTAAATAAGTGGAATTTCTGTATTTTTCCCCCAAAACAAAGGGAATTTCTGTTTTTTGGCCCCAAAATAAAGGAAATTCCTGACTTATTACCCTGACATAAGTGAAATTTCTGCAATTTTGCCCCAAAATAAGAGAAATTTCTGCTTTTTTGCCCCCAAATAAAAGGAATTTCAGCCTTTTACCTCAAAATAAAAGAAATTTCTGCATTTTTGCCCCAAAATATGGGAAATTTCTGCCTTTTTGCCCCAAAATAAGAAAAAATTCTGCAATTTTGTAACAAAATAAAAGTAATTTCTGACTTTTGGCCCCAAAATAAGAAAATTTCTGCTATTTTTTCTGAAATAAGTGAAATTTCTGCAATTTTGCCCCAAAATAAGTTAAATTTCTGAGTTTTGCCCTAAAATAAGGAGAATTTTTGTCTTTTGCCCCAACATATAGGGAATTTCTGCCTTTTTACCCCACAATTAGGGGAATTTCTGCAATTTTGCTCCGAAATACGAGGAATTTCTGCCTTCTTTGTCCAAAAATAATAAGAATGCATACCTTTTTGCCATAAAAAAGGGAAATTTCTTCATTTTTGCTCCAAAATGAGGGAAATTTCTGCTTTTATGCCTCTAAATAAGTGGAATTTCTGTCTTTTTCCCCCATAACAAAGGGAATTTCTGTCTTTTTTGCCCCAAAATAAAGAAAATTTCTGACTTATTACCCTAAAATGAGTGAAATTTCTGCAATTTTGCCCCAAAATAAGGGAAATTTCTGCCTTTTTACCCCCAAATATGGGGAATTTCACCCTTTTTACCTCAAAATAAAGGAATTTCTGCATGTTTGCCCCAAAATATGGGAAATTTCTGCTTTTTTGCCCAAAATAAGAAAAATTTCTGCAATTTTGTACCAAAATATGGGAAATTTCTGCCTTTTTGCCCCAAAATAAGAAAATTTCTGCTTTTTTTCCCTGAAATAAGTGAAATTTCTGCAATTTTTCCCCAAAATAAGGGAAATTTCTGGAATTTTGCCCCAAAATAAGTGGAATTTCTGAGTTTTGCCCCAAATTAAGGAGAATTTCTGATTTTTGCCCTAACATATAGGGAATTTCTGCCCTTTTGCCCCACAATTAGGGGAATTTCTGCAATTTTGCTCCAAAATACGGGGAATTTCTGCTTTTTAGCCTGAAAATGAGGGGAATGTATACCTTTTGCAACAAAAAAGAGAAATTTCTTCATTTTTGCTCCAAAATAAAAGGAATTTCTGCTTATTGGCTCTAAAAAAGTGGAATTTCTATCTTTTTCCCCAAAACCAAAGAGAATTTCTTTCTTCTTGCCCCAAAATAAGGAAAATTTCTGACTGATTACCCTGAAATAAGTGAAATTTTTGCAATTTTGCCTCAACATAACGAAATTTCTGCCTTTTTGCCCCCAATTAACTGGAATTTCAGCCTTTTTTCTCAAAATAAGGGGAATTTCTGCATTTTTGCCACAAAATATAAGAAATTTCTGCCTTTTTGCTCCAAAATAAGAAAAATTTCTGCAATTTTGTACCAAAATAAAAACTTTCTGCCTTTTTGCCCCAAAATAATATAATTTCTGCTTTTTTTTTTCGAAATAAGTGAAATTTCTGCAATTTTGCCCCAAAATATGTGTAATTTCTGCAATTTTGCCCCAAAATAAGTGAAATTTCTGGAATTTTGCTCCAAAATAAGTGGAATTTCTAAGTTTTGCCCTAAAATAAGGAGAATTTCTGTCTTTTTGCCCCAACATATAGGGAATTTCTGCCGTTTTGCCCCACAATTAGGGGAATTTCTGCAATTTTGCTCAAAAATACGGGGAATTTCTGCCTTTTTTTTCCGAAAATAATAAGAATGCATACCTTTTTGCCATAAAAAAGGGAAATTTCTTCATTTTTGCTCCAAAATGAGGGGAATTTCTTCTTTTATGCCTCTAAATAAGTGGAATTTCTGTCTTTTTCTCCCAAAACAAAGGGAATTTCTGTCTTTTTTGCCCCAAAATAAGGAAAATTTCTGACTTATTACCCTGAAATAAGTGAAATTTCTGCAATTTTGCCCCAAAATAAGGGAAATTTCTGCCTTTTTACCCCCAAATAAGGAGAATTTCAGCATTTTTACCTCAAAATGAAGGGGAATTTCTGCATGTTTGCCCCAAAATATGGGAATTTTCTGCCTTTTTGCCCAAAATAAGAAAAATTTCTGCAATTTTGTACCAAAATATGGGAAATTTCTGCTTTTTTGCCCCAAAATAAGAAAATTTCTGCTTTTTTTTCCTGAAATAAGTGAAATTTCTCTAATTTTGCCACAAAATAAGTGAAATTTCTGCACTTTTGCCACAAAATAAGGGAAATTTCTGGAATTTTGCCCCAAAATGAGTGGAATTTCTGAGTTTCCCCAAAATAAGGAGAATTTCTGTCTTTTTGCCCCAACATATAGGGAATTTCTGCATTTTTGCCCCACAATTAGGTTAATTTCTGCAATTTTGCTCCAAAATACGGGGAATTTCTGCCTTTTTGCCCAAAAATAAGAAGAATGCATACCTTTTTCCATAAAAAAGGGATATTTCTGTAATTTTGCTCCAAAATAAGGGGAATTTCTGCTTTTTGGCCTCTAAATATGTGGAATTTCGGTCTTTTTCCCCCAAAAGAAGGGGAATTTCTGTCTTTTTTGCACCAAAATAAGGAAATTTTCTGACTTATTACCCTGAAATAAGTGAAATTTCTGCAATTTTGCCACAAAATAAGGGAAATTTCGGCCTTTTTGATCCCAAATAAGAGGAATTTCACCCTTTTACCTCAAAATAAGGGGAATTTCTGCCTTTTTGCTACAAAATATTAGGAATTTCTGCCTTTTTGCCCCAAAATAAGGAAAATTTCTGCCTTTTTTCTCTGCCATAAGTGAAATTTCTGCAATTTTGCCCCAAAATAAGGGAAATCTCTGGAATTTTGCCCCAAAATAAGTGGAATTTCTTTGTTTTGCCCCAAAATAAGGAGAATTTCTGTCTTTTTGCCCCAACATATAGGGAATTTCTGCCTTTTTGCCCCACAATTAGGGGAATTTCTGGAATTTTGCTCCAAAATACTGGGAATTTCTGCCTTTTTGCCCGAAAATAAGAAGAATGCATAACTTTTTGCCATAAAAAAGGGAAATTTCTTCATTTTTGCTCCAAAATAAGGGAAATTCTGCTTTTTTGCCTCTAAATAAGTGGAATTTCTGTCTTTTTCCCCCAAAACAAAAGTAATTTCTGTCTTTTTTGCCCCCAAATAAGGAAAATTTCTGACTTATTACCCTGAAGTAAGTGAAATTTCTGCAATTTTGAACCAAAATAAGGGGAATTTTTGCTTTTTTGCCTCTAAATAAGTGGAATTTATGTATTTTGTCCCCAAAACAAAGGGAATTTCTGTCTTTTTGCCCCAAAATAAGGAAAATTTCTGACTTATTACCCTGAAATAAGTGAAATTTCTGCAATATTGCCCCAAAATAAGGGAAATTACTGCTTTTTTGCCCCCAAATAAGGGGAATTTCAGCATTTTTACATCAAAATAAAAGGAATTTCTGCATTTTTGCCACAAAATATTAGGAATTTCTGCCTTTTTGCCCCAAAATAAAAAAAATTTCTGCCTTTTTTCACTGAAATAAGTGAAATTTCTGCAATTTTGCCCCAAAATAAGGGAAATTTCTGGAATTTTGCCCCAAAATAAGTGGAATTTCTGAGTTTTGCCCCAAAATAAGGAGAATTTCTTTTTTTTGCCCTAACATATAGGGAATTTCTGCCTTTTTGCCCCACAATTAGGGGAATTTCTGCAATTTTGCTCCAAAATACGGGGAATTTCTGCTTTTTAGCCTGAAAATAAGGGGAATGTATATCTTTTGCCACAAAAAAGAGAAATTTCTTTATTTTTGCTCCAAAATAAAAAGAAAGTTCTGCTTTTTTGCCTCTAAAAAGTGGAATATCTGTCTTTTTCCCCAAAAACAAAGGGAATTTCTGTCTTTTTGCCCCAAAATAAGGAAAATTTCTGACTGATTACCCTGAAATAAGTGAAATTTTTACAATTTTGCCTCAAAATAAGGAAATTTCTGCCTTTTTGCCCCCAATTAAGGGGAATTTCAGGCTTTTTACTCAAAATAAGGGGAATTTCTGCATATTTGCCCCAAAATATGGAGAATTTCTGCCTTTTTGCTCCAAAATAAGAAAAATTTCTGCAATTTTGTACCAAAATAAAAGAAATTTCTGCCTTTTTGCCCCAAAATAAAAAAATTTCTGCTTTTTTTTTGAAATAAGTGAAATTTCTGCAATTTTGCCCCAAAATAAGTGTAATTTCTGCAATTTTGCCCCAATATAAGTGAAATTTCTGGAATTTTGCTCCGAAATAAGTGGAATTTCTGAGTTTTGCCCCAAAATAAGGAGAATTTCTGTCTTTTTGCCCCAACATTTAGGGAATTTCTGCCTTTTTGCCCCACAATTAGAGGAATTTCTGCAATTTTGCTTCAAAATATGGGGAATTTCTGCCTTTTTGCTCAAAAATAAGAAGAATGCATAGCTTTTTGCCATAAAAACGGGAAATTTTTTCATTTTTGCTCCAAAATAAAGGGAATTTCTGCTTTTTTGCATCTAAATAAGTGGAATTTCTGTCTTTTTCCCCCAAAACAAAGGGAATTTCTGTATTTTTTGCCCCAAAATAAGGAAAATTTCTGACTTATTACCCTGAAATAAGTGAAATTTCTGCAATTTTGCCCCAAAATAAGAGAAATTTCTGCCTTTTTGCTCCCAAATAAAGGGAATTTCAGCCTTTTAACCTCAAAATAAGGGGAATTTCTGCATTTTTGCCACAAAATATTAGGAATTTCTGCCTTTTTGCCTCTAAATAAGTGGAATTTCTGTATTTTTCCCCCAAAACAAAGGGAATTTCTGTTTTTTGGCCCCAAAATAAAGGAAATTCCTGACTTATTACCCTGACATAAGTGAAATTTCTGCAATTTTGCCCCAAAATAAGAGAAATTTCTGCCTTTTTGCCCCCAAATAAAAGGAATTTCAGCCTTTTACCTCAAAATAAAAGAAATTTCTGCATTTTTGCCCCAAAATATGGGAAATTTCTGCCTTTTTGCCCCAAAATAAGAAAAAATTCTGCAATTTTGTAACAAAATAAAAAAATTTCTGACTTTTGGCCCCAAAATAAGAAAATTTCTGCTATTTTTTCTGAAATAAGTGAAATTTCTGCAATTTTGCCCCCAAATAAGAGAAATTTCTGCCTTTTTGCTCCCAAATAAAGGGAATTTCAGCCTTTTAACCTCAAAATAAGGGGAATTTCTGCATTTTTGCGACAAAATATTAGGAATTTCTGCCTTTTTGCCTCTAAATAAGTGGAATTTCTGTATTTTTCCCCCAAAACAAAGGGAATTTCTGTTTTTTGGCCCCAAAATAAAGGAAATTCCTGACTTATTACCCTGACATAAGTGAAATTTCTGCAATTTTGCCCCAAAATAAGAGAAATTTCTGCTTTTTTGCCCCCAAATAAAAGGAATTTCAGCCTTTTACCTCAAAATAAAAGAAATTTCTGCATTTTTGCCCCAAAATATGGGAAATTTCTGCCTTTTTGCCCCAAAATAAGAAAAAATTCTGCAATTTTGTAACAAAATAAAAGTAATTTCTGACTTTTGGCCCCAAAATAAGAAAATTTCTGCTATTTTTTCTGAAATAAGTGAAATTTCTGCAATTTTGCCCCAAAATAAGTTAAATTTCTGAGTTTTGCCCTAAAATAAGGAGAATTTTTGTCTTTTGCCCCAACATATAGGGAATTTCTGCCTTTTTACCCCACAATTAGGGGAATTTCTGCAATTTTGCTCCGAAATACGAGGAATTTCTGCCTTCTTTGTCCAAAAATAATAAGAATGCATACCTTTTTGCCATAAGAAAGGGAAATTTCTTCATTTTTGCTCCAAAATGAGGGAAATTTCTGCTTTTATGCCTCTAAATAAGTGGAATTTCTGTCTTTTTCCCCCATAACAAAGGGAATTTCTGTCTTTTTTGCCCCAAAATAAAGAAAATTTCTGACTTATTACCCTAAAATGAGTGAAATTTCTGCAATTTTGCCCCAAAATAAGGGAAATTTCTGCCTTTTTACCCCCAAATATGGGGAATTTCACCCTTTTTACCTCAAAATAAAGGAATTTCTGCATGTTTGCCCCAAAATATGGGAAATTTCTGCTTTTTTGCCCAAAATAAGAAAAATTTCTGCAATTTTGTACCAAAATATGGGAAATTTCTGCCTTTTTGCCCCAAAATAAGAAAATTTCTGCTTTTTTTCCCTGAAATAAGTGAAATTTCTGCAATTTTTCCCCAAAATAAGGGAAATTTCTGGAATTTTGCCCCAAAATAAGTGGAATTTCTGAGTTTTGCCCCAAATTAAGGAGAATTTCTGATTTTTGCCCTAACATATAGGGAATTTCTGCCCTTTTGCCCCACAATTAGGGGAATTTCTGCAATTTTGCTCCAAAATACGGGGAATTTCTGCTTTTTAGCCTGAAAATGAGGGGAATGTATACCTTTTGCAACAAAAAAGAGAAATTTCTTCATTTTTGCTCCAAAATAAAAGGAATTTCTGCTTATTGGCTCTAAAAAAGTGGAATTTCTATCTTTTTCCCCAAAACCAAAGAGAATTTCTTTCTTCTTGCCCCAAAATAAGGAAAATTTCTGACTGATTACCCTGAAATAAGTGAAATTTTTGCAATTTTGCCTCAACATAACGAAATTTCTGCCTTTTTGCCCCCAATTAACTGGAATTTCAGCCTTTTTTCTCAAAATAAGGGGAATTTCTGCATTTTTGCCACAAAATATAAGAAATTTCTGCCTTTTTGCTCCAAAATAAGAAAAATTTCTGCAATTTTGTACCAAAATAAAAACTTTCTGCCTTTTTGCCCCAAAATAATATAATTTCTGCTTTTTTTTTTCGAAATAAGTGAAATTTCTGCAATTTTGCCCCAAAATATGTGTAATTTCTGCAATTTTGCCCCAAAATAAGTGAAATTTCTGGAATTTTGCTCCAAAATAAGTGGAATTTCTAAGTTTTGCCCTAAAATAAGGAGAATTTCTGTCTTTTTGCCCCAACATATAGGGAATTTCTGCCGTTTTGCCCCACAATTAGGGGAATTTCTGCAATTTTGCTCAAAAATACGGGGAATTTCTGCCTTTTTTTTCCGAAAATAATAAGAATGCATACCTTTTTGCCATAAAAAAGGGAAATTTCTTCATTTTTGCTCCAAAATGAGGGGAATTTCTTCTTTTATGCCTCTAAATAAGTGGAATTTCTGTCTTTTTCTCCCAAAACAAAGGGAATTTCTGTCTTTTTTGCCCCAAAATAAGGAAAATTTCTGACTTATTACCCTGAAATAAGTGAAATTTCTGCAATTTTGCCCCAAAATAAGGGAAATTTCTGCCTTTTTACCCCCAAATAAGGAGAATTTCAGCATTTTTACCTCAAAATGAAGGGGAATTTCTGCATGTTTGCCCCAAAATATGGGAATTTTCTGCCTTTTTGCCCAAAATAAGAAAAATTTCTGCAATTTTGTACCAAAATATGGGAAATTTCTGCTTTTTTGCCCCAAAATAAGAAAATTTCTGCTTTTTTTTCCTGAAATAAGTGAAATTTCTCTAATTTTGCCACAAAATAAGTGAAATTTCTGCACTTTTGCCACAAAATAAGGGAAATTTCTGGAATTTTGCCCCAAAATGAGTGGAATTTCTGAGTTTCCCCAAAATAAGGAGAATTTCTGTCTTTTTGCCCCAACATATAGGGAATTTCTGCATTTTTGCCCCACAATTAGGTTAATTTCTGCAATTTTGCTCCAAAATACGGGGAATTTCTGCCTTTTTGCCCAAAAATAAGAAGAATGCATACCTTTTTCCATAAAAAAGGGATATTTCTGTAATTTTGCTCCAAAATAAGGGGAATTTCTGCTTTTTGGCCTCTAAATATGTGGAATTTCGGTCTTTTTCCCCCAAAAGAAGGGGAATTTCTGTCTTTTTTGCACCAAAATAAGGAAATTTTCTGACTTATTACCCTGAAATAAGTGAAATTTCTGCAATTTTGCCACAAAATAAGGGAAATTTCGGCCTTTTTGATCCCAAATAAGAGGAATTTCACCCTTTTACCTCAAAATAAGGGGAATTTCTGCCTTTTTGCTACAAAATATTAGGAATTTCTGCCTTTTTGCCCCAAAATAAGGAAAATTTCTGCCTTTTTTCTCTGCCATAAGTGAAATTTCTGCAATTTTGCCCCAAAATAAGGGAAATCTCTGGAATTTTGCCCCAAAATAAGTGGAATTTCTTTGTTTTGCCCCAAAATAAGGAGAATTTCTGTCTTTTTGCCCCAACATATAGGGAATTTCTGCCTTTTTGCCCCACAATTAGGGGAATTTCTGGAATTTTGCTCCAAAATACTGGGAATTTCTGCCTTTTTGCCCGAAAATAAGAAGAATGCATAACTTTTTGCCATAAAAAAGGGAAATTTCTTCATTTTTGCTCCAAAATAAGGGAAATTCTGCTTTTTTGCCTCTAAATAAGTGGAATTTCTGTCTTTTTCCCCCAAAACAAAAGTAATTTCTGTCTTTTTTGCCCCCAAATAAGGAAAATTTCTGACTTATTACCCTGAAGTAAGTGAAATTTCTGCAATTTTGAACCAAAATAAGGGGAATTTTTGCTTTTTTGCCTCTAAATAAGTGGAATTTATGTATTTTGTCCCCAAAACAAAGGGAATTTCTGTCTTTTTGCCCCAAAATAAGGAAAATTTCTGACTTATTACCCTGAAATAAGTGAAATTTCTGCAATATTGCCCCAAAATAAGGGAAATTACTGCTTTTTTGCCCCCAAATAAGGGGAATTTCAGCATTTTTACATCAAAATAAAAGGAATTTCTGCATTTTTGCCACAAAATATTAGGAATTTCTGCCTTTTTGCCCCAAAATAAAAAAAATTTCTGCCTTTTTTCACTGAAATAAGTGAAATTTCTGCAATTTTGCCCCAAAATAAGGGAAATTTCTGGAATTTTGCCCCAAAATAAGTGGAATTTCTGAGTTTTGCCCCAAAATAAGGAGAATTTCTTTTTTTTGCCCTAACATATAGGGAATTTCTGCCTTTTTGCCCCACAATTAGGGGAATTTCTGCAATTTTGCTCCAAAATACGGGGAATTTCTGCTTTTTAGCCTGAAAATAAGGGGAATGTATATCTTTTGCCACAAAAAAGAGAAATTTCTTTATTTTTGCTCCAAAATAAAAAGAAAGTTCTGCTTTTTTGCCTCTAAAAAGTGGAATATCTGTCTTTTTCCCCAAAAACAAAGGGAATTTCTGTCTTTTTGCCCCAAAATAAGGAAAATTTCTGACTGATTACCCTGAAATAAGTGAAATTTTTACAATTTTGCCTCAAAATAAGGAAATTTCTGCCTTTTTGCCCCCAATTAAGGGGAATTTCAGGCTTTTTACTCAAAATAAGGGGAATTTCTGCATATTTGCCCCAAAATATGGAGAATTTCTGCCTTTTTGCTCCAAAATAAGAAAAATTTCTGCAATTTTGTACCAAAATAAAAGAAATTTCTGCCTTTTTGCCCCAAAATAAAAAAATTTCTGCTTTTTTTTTGAAATAAGTGAAATTTCTGCAATTTTGCCCCAAAATAAGTGTAATTTCTGCAATTTTGCCCCAATATAAGTGAAATTTCTGGAATTTTGCTCCGAAATAAGTGGAATTTCTGAGTTTTGCCCCAAAATAAGGAGAATTTCTGTCTTTTTGCCCCAACATTTAGGGAATTTCTGCCTTTTTGCCCCACAATTAGAGGAATTTCTGCAATTTTGCTTCAAAATATGGGGAATTTCTGCCTTTTTGCTCAAAAATAAGAAGAATGCATAGCTTTTTGCCATAAAAACGGGAAATTTTTTCATTTTTGCTCCAAAATAAAGGGAATTTCTGCTTTTTTGCATCTAAATAAGTGGAATTTCTGTCTTTTTCCCCCAAAACAAAGGGAATTTCTGTATTTTTTGCCCCAAAATAAGGAAAATTTCTGACTTATTACCCTGAAATAAGTGAAATTTCTGCAATTTTGCCCCAAAATAAGAGAAATTTCTGCCTTTTTGCTCCCAAATAAAGGGAATTTCAGCCTTTTAACCTCAAAATAAGGGGAATTTCTGCATTTTTGCCACAAAATATTAGGAATTTCTGCCTTTTTGCCTCTAAATAAGTGGAATTTCTGTATTTTTCCCCCAAAACAAAGGGAATTTCTGTTTTTTGGCCCCAAAATAAAGGAAATTCCTGACTTATTACCCTGACATAAGTGAAATTTCTGCAATTTTGCCCCAAAATAAGAGAAATTTCTGCCTTTTTGCCCCCAAATAAAAGGAATTTCAGCCTTTTACCTCAAAATAAAAGAAATTTCTGCATTTTTGCCCCAAAATATGGGAAATTTCTGCCTTTTTGCCCCAAAATAAGAAAAAATTCTGCAATTTTGTAACAAAATAAAAGAAATTTCTGACTTTTGGCCCCAAAATAAGAAAATTTCTGCTATTTTTTCTGAAATAAGTGAAATTTCTGCAATTTTGCCCCCAAATAAGAGAAATTTCTGCCTTTTTGCTCCCAAATAAAGGGAATTTCAGCCTTTTAACCTCAAAATAAGGGGAATTTCTGCATTTTTGCGACAAAATATTAGGAATTTCTGCCTTTTTGCCTCTAAATAAGTGGAATTTCTGTATTTTTCCCCCAAAACAAAGGGAATTTCTGTTTTTTGGCCCCAAAATAAAGGAAATTCCTGACTTATTACCCTGACATAAGTGAAATTTCTGCAATTTTGCCCCAAAATAAGAGAAATTTCTGCTTTTTTGCCCCCAAATAAAAGGAATTTCAGCCTTTTACCTCAAAATAAAAGAAATTTCTGCATTTTTGCCCCAAAATATGGGAAATTTCTGCCTTTTTGCCCCAAAATAAGAAAAAATTCTGCAATTTTGTAACAAAATAAAAGTAATTTCTGACTTTTGGCCCCAAAATAAGAAAATTTCTGCTATTTTTTCTGAAATAAGTGAAATTTCTGCAATTTTGCCCCAAAATAAGTTAAATTTCTGAGTTTTGCCCTAAAATAAGGAGAATTTTTGTCTTTTGCCCCAACATATAGGGAATTTCTGCCTTTTTACCCCACAATTAGGGGAATTTCTGCAATTTTGCTCCGAAATACGAGGAATTTCTGCCTTCTTTGTCCAAAAATAATAAGAATGCATACCTTTTTGCCATAAGAAAGGGAAATTTCTTCATTTTTGCTCCAAAATGAGGGAAATTTCTGCTTTTATGCCTCTAAATAAGTGGAATTTCTGTCTTTTTCCCCCATAACAAAGGGAATTTCTGTCTTTTTTGCCCCAAAATAAAGAAAATTTCTGACTTATTACCCTAAAATGAGTGAAATTTCTGCAATTTTGCCCCAAAATAAGGGAAATTTCTGCCTTTTTACCCCCAAATATGGGGAATTTCACCCTTTTTACCTCAAAATAAAGGAATTTCTGCATGTTTGCCCCAAAATATGGGAAATTTCTGCTTTTTTGCCCAAAATAAGAAAAATTTCTGCAATTTTGTACCAAAATATGGGAAATTTCTGCCTTTTTGCCCCAAAATAAGAAAATTTCTGCTTTTTTTCCCTGAAATAAGTGAAATTTCTGCAATTTTTCCCCAAAATAAGGGAAATTTCTGGAATTTTGCCCCAAAATAAGTGGAATTTCTGAGTTTTGCCCCAAATTAAGGAGAATTTCTGATTTTTGCCCTAACATATAGGGAATTTCTGCCCTTTTGCCCCACAATTAGGGGAATTTCTGCAATTTTGCTCCAAAATACGGGGAATTTCTGCTTTTTAGCCTGAAAATGAGGGGAATGTATACCTTTTGCAACAAAAAAGAGAAATTTCTTCATTTTTGCTCCAAAATAAAAGGAATTTCTGCTTATTGGCTCTAAAAAAGTGGAATTTCTATCTTTTTCCCCAAAACCAAAGAGAATTTCTTTCTTCTTGCCCCAAAATAAGGAAAATTTCTGACTGATTACCCTGAAATAAGTGAAATTTTTGCAATTTTGCCTCAACATAACGAAATTTCTGCCTTTTTGCCCCCAATTAACTGGAATTTCAGCCTTTTTTCTCAAAATAAGGGGAATTTCTGCATTTTTGCCACAAAATATAAGAAATTTCTGCCTTTTTGCTCCAAAATAAGAAAAATTTCTGCAATTTTGTACCAAAATAAAAACTTTCTGCCTTTTTGCCCCAAAATAATATAATTTCTGCTTTTTTTTTTCGAAATAAGTGAAATTTCTGCAATTTTGCCCCAAAATATGTGTAATTTCTGCAATTTTGCCCCAAAATAAGTGAAATTTCTGGAATTTTGCTCCAAAATAAGTGGAATTTCTAAGTTTTGCCCTAAAATAAGGAGAATTTCTGTCTTTTTGCCCCAACATATAGGGAATTTCTGCCGTTTTGCCCCACAATTAGGGGAATTTCTGCAATTTTGCTCAAAAATACGGGGAATTTCTGCCTTTTTTTTCCGAAAATAATAAGAATGCATACCTTTTTGCCATAAAAAAGGGAAATTTCTTCATTTTTGCTCCAAAATGAGGGGAATTTCTTCTTTTATGCCTCTAAATAAGTGGAATTTCTGTCTTTTTCTCCCAAAACAAAGGGAATTTCTGTCTTTTTTGCCCCAAAATAAGGAAAATTTCTGACTTATTACCCTGAAATAAGTGAAATTTCTGCAATTTTGCCCCAAAATAAGGGAAATTTCTGCCTTTTTACCCCCAAATAAGGAGAATTTCAGCATTTTTACCTCAAAATGAAGGGGAATTTCTGCATGTTTGCCCCAAAATATGGGAATTTTCTGCCTTTTTGCCCAAAATAAGAAAAATTTCTGCAATTTTGTACCAAAATATGGGAAATTTCTGCTTTTTTGCCCCAAAATAAGAAAATTTCTGCTTTTTTTTCCTGAAATAAGTGAAATTTCTCTAATTTTGCCACAAAATAAGTGAAATTTCTGCACTTTTGCCACAAAATAAGGGAAATTTCTGGAATTTTGCCCCAAAATGAGTGGAATTTCTGAGTTTCCCCAAAATAAGGAGAATTTCTGTCTTTTTGCCCCAACATATAGGGAATTTCTGCATTTTTGCCCCACAATTAGGTTAATTTCTGCAATTTTGCTCCAAAATACGGGGAATTTCTGCCTTTTTGCCCAAAAATAAGAAGAATGCATACCTTTTTCCATAAAAAAGGGATATTTCTGTAATTTTGCTCCAAAATAAGGGGAATTTCTGCTTTTTGGCCTCTAAATATGTGGAATTTCGGTCTTTTTCCCCCAAAAGAAGGGGAATTTCTGTCTTTTTTGCACCAAAATAAGGAAATTTTCTGACTTATTACCCTGAAATAAGTGAAATTTCTGCAATTTTGCCACAAAATAAGGGAAATTTCGGCCTTTTTGATCCCAAATAAGAGGAATTTCACCCTTTTACCTCAAAATAAGGGGAATTTCTGCCTTTTTGCTACAAAATATTAGGAATTTCTGCCTTTTTGCCCCAAAATAAGGAAAATTTCTGCCTTTTTTCTCTGCCATAAGTGAAATTTCTGCAATTTTGCCCCAAAATAAGGGAAATCTCTGGAATTTTGCCCCAAAATAAGTGGAATTTCTTTGTTTTGCCCCAAAATAAGGAGAATTTCTGTCTTTTTGCCCCAACATATAGGGAATTTCTGCCTTTTTGCCCCACAATTAGGGGAATTTCTGGAATTTTGCTCCAAAATACTGGGAATTTCTGCCTTTTTGCCCGAAAATAAGAAGAATGCATAACTTTTTGCCATAAAAAAGGGAAATTTCTTCATTTTTGCTCCAAAATAAGGGAAATTCTGCTTTTTTGCCTCTAAATAAGTGGAATTTCTGTCTTTTTCCCCCAAAACAAAAGTAATTTCTGTCTTTTTTGCCCCCAAATAAGGAAAATTTCTGACTTATTACCCTGAAGTAAGTGAAATTTCTGCAATTTTGAACCAAAATAAGGGGAATTTTTGCTTTTTTGCCTCTAAATAAGTGGAATTTATGTATTTTGTCCCCAAAACAAAGGGAATTTCTGTCTTTTTGCCCCAAAATAAGGAAAATTTCTGACTTATTACCCTGAAATAAGTGAAATTTCTGCAATATTGCCCCAAAATAAGGGAAATTACTGCTTTTTTGCCCCCAAATAAGGGGAATTTCAGCATTTTTACATCAAAATAAAAGGAATTTCTGCATTTTTGCCACAAAATAT
This sequence comes from Micromys minutus, assembly GCF_963924665.1. Classification (NCBI taxonomy): domain Eukaryota; kingdom Metazoa; phylum Chordata; class Mammalia; order Rodentia; family Muridae; genus Micromys; species Micromys minutus. The sequence goes on from NW_027667727.1 coordinate 3,461,715, forward strand.
TAGGAATTTCTGCCTTTTTGCCCCAAAATAAAAAAAATTTCTGCCTTTTTTCACTGAAATAAGTGAAATTTCTGCAATTTTGCCCCAAAATAAGGGAAATTTCTGGAATTTTGCCCCAAAATAAGTGGAATTTCTGAGTTTTGCCCCAAAATAAGGAGAATTTCTTTTTTTTGCCCTAACATATAGGGAATTTCTGCCTTTTTGCCCCACAATTAGGGGAATTTCTGCAATTTTGCTCCAAAATACGGGGAATTTCTGCTTTTTAGCCTGAAAATAAGGGGAATGTATATCTTTTGCCACAAAAAAGAGAAATTTCTTTATTTTTGCTCCAAAATAAAAAGAAAGTTCTGCTTTTTTGCCTCTAAAAAGTGGAATATCTGTCTTTTTCCCCAAAAACAAAGGGAATTTCTGTCTTTTTGCCCCAAAATAAGGAAAATTTCTGACTGATTACCCTGAAATAAGTGAAATTTTTACAATTTTGCCTCAAAATAAGGAAATTTCTGCCTTTTTGCCCCCAATTAAGGGGAATTTCAGGCTTTTTACTCAAAATAAGGGGAATTTCTGCATATTTGCCCCAAAATATGGAGAATTTCTGCCTTTTTGCTCCAAAATAAGAAAAATTTCTGCAATTTTGTACCAAAATAAAAGAAATTTCTGCCTTTTTGCCCCAAAATAAAAAAATTTCTGCTTTTTTTTTGAAATAAGTGAAATTTCTGCAATTTTGCCCCAAAATAAGTGTAATTTCTGCAATTTTGCCCCAATATAAGTGAAATTTCTGGAATTTTGCTCCGAAATAAGTGGAATTTCTGAGTTTTGCCCCAAAATAAGGAGAATTTCTGTCTTTTTGCCCCAACATTTAGGGAATTTCTGCCTTTTTGCCCCACAATTAGAGGAATTTCTGCAATTTTGCTTCAAAATATGGGGAATTTCTGCCTTTTTGCTCAAAAATAAGAAGAATGCATAGCTTTTTGCCATAAAAACGGGAAATTTTTTCATTTTTGCTCCAAAATAAAGGGAATTTCTGCTTTTTTGCATCTAAATAAGTGGAATTTCTGTCTTTTTCCCCCAAAACAAAGGGAATTTCTGTATTTTTTGCCCCAAAATAAGGAAAATTTCTGACTTATTACCCTGAAATAAGTGAAATTTCTGCAATTTTGCCCCAAAATAAGAGAAATTTCTGCCTTTTTGCTCCCAAATAAAGGGAATTTCAGCCTTTTAACCTCAAAATAAGGGGAATTTCTGCATTTTTGCCACAAAATATTAGGAATTTCTGCCTTTTTGCCTCTAAATAAGTGGAATTTCTGTATTTTTCCCCCAAAACAAAGGGAATTTCTGTTTTTTGGCCCCAAAATAAAGGAAATTCCTGACTTATTACCCTGACATAAGTGAAATTTCTGCAATTTTGCCCCAAAATAAGAGAAATTTCTGCCTTTTTGCCCCCAAATAAAAGGAATTTCAGCCTTTTACCTCAAAATAAAAGAAATTTCTGCATTTTTGCCCCAAAATATGGGAAATTTCTGCCTTTTTGCCCCAAAATAAGAAAAAATTCTGCAATTTTGTAACAAAATAAAAGAAATTTCTGACTTTTGGCCCCAAAATAAGAAAATTTCTGCTATTTTTTCTGAAATAAGTGAAATTTCTGCAATTTTGCCCCCAAATAAGAGAAATTTCTGCCTTTTTGCTCCCAAATAAAGGGAATTTCAGCCTTTTAACCTCAAAATAAGGGGAATTTCTGCATTTTTGCGACAAAATATTAGGAATTTCTGCCTTTTTGCCTCTAAATAAGTGGAATTTCTGTATTTTTCCCCCAAAACAAAGGGAATTTCTGTTTTTTGGCCCCAAAATAAAGGAAATTCCTGACTTATTACCCTGACATAAGTGAAATTTCTGCAATTTTGCCCCAAAATAAGAGAAATTTCTGCTTTTTTGCCCCCAAATAAAAGGAATTTCAGCCTTTTACCTCAAAATAAAAGAAATTTCTGCATTTTTGCCCCAAAATATGGGAAATTTCTGCCTTTTTGCCCCAAAATAAGAAAAAATTCTGCAATTTTGTAACAAAATAAAAGTAATTTCTGACTTTTGGCCCCAAAATAAGAAAATTTCTGCTATTTTTTCTGAAATAAGTGAAATTTCTGCAATTTTGCCCCAAAATAAGTTAAATTTCTGAGTTTTGCCCTAAAATAAGGAGAATTTTTGTCTTTTGCCCCAACATATAGGGAATTTCTGCCTTTTTACCCCACAATTAGGGGAATTTCTGCAATTTTGCTCCGAAATACGAGGAATTTCTGCCTTCTTTGTCCAAAAATAATAAGAATGCATACCTTTTTGCCATAAGAAAGGGAAATTTCTTCATTTTTGCTCCAAAATGAGGGAAATTTCTGCTTTTATGCCTCTAAATAAGTGGAATTTCTGTCTTTTTCCCCCATAACAAAGGGAATTTCTGTCTTTTTTGCCCCAAAATAAAGAAAATTTCTGACTTATTACCCTAAAATGAGTGAAATTTCTGCAATTTTGCCCCAAAATAAGGGAAATTTCTGCCTTTTTACCCCCAAATATGGGGAATTTCACCCTTTTTACCTCAAAATAAAGGAATTTCTGCATGTTTGCCCCAAAATATGGGAAATTTCTGCTTTTTTGCCCAAAATAAGAAAAATTTCTGCAATTTTGTACCAAAATATGGGAAATTTCTGCCTTTTTGCCCCAAAATAAGAAAATTTCTGCTTTTTTTCCCTGAAATAAGTGAAATTTCTGCAATTTTTCCCCAAAATAAGGGAAATTTCTGGAATTTTGCCCCAAAATAAGTGGAATTTCTGAGTTTTGCCCCAAATTAAGGAGAATTTCTGATTTTTGCCCTAACATATAGGGAATTTCTGCCCTTTTGCCCCACAATTAGGGGAATTTCTGCAATTTTGCTCCAAAATACGGGGAATTTCTGCTTTTTAGCCTGAAAATGAGGGGAATGTATACCTTTTGCAACAAAAAAGAGAAATTTCTTCATTTTTGCTCCAAAATAAAAGGAATTTCTGCTTATTGGCTCTAAAAAAGTGGAATTTCTATCTTTTTCCCCAAAACCAAAGAGAATTTCTTTCTTCTTGCCCCAAAATAAGGAAAATTTCTGACTGATTACCCTGAAATAAGTGAAATTTTTGCAATTTTGCCTCAACATAACGAAATTTCTGCCTTTTTGCCCCCAATTAACTGGAATTTCAGCCTTTTTTCTCAAAATAAGGGGAATTTCTGCATTTTTGCCACAAAATATAAGAAATTTCTGCCTTTTTGCTCCAAAATAAGAAAAATTTCTGCAATTTTGTACCAAAATAAAAACTTTCTGCCTTTTTGCCCCAAAATAATATAATTTCTGCTTTTTTTTTTCGAAATAAGTGAAATTTCTGCAATTTTGCCCCAAAATATGTGTAATTTCTGCAATTTTGCCCCAAAATAAGTGAAATTTCTGGAATTTTGCTCCAAAATAAGTGGAATTTCTAAGTTTTGCCCTAAAATAAGGAGAATTTCTGTCTTTTTGCCCCAACATATAGGGAATTTCTGCCGTTTTGCCCCACAATTAGGGGAATTTCTGCAATTTTGCTCAAAAATACGGGGAATTTCTGCCTTTTTTTTCCGAAAATAATAAGAATGCATACCTTTTTGCCATAAAAAAGGGAAATTTCTTCATTTTTGCTCCAAAATGAGGGGAATTTCTTCTTTTATGCCTCTAAATAAGTGGAATTTCTGTCTTTTTCTCCCAAAACAAAGGGAATTTCTGTCTTTTTTGCCCCAAAATAAGGAAAATTTCTGACTTATTACCCTGAAATAAGTGAAATTTCTGCAATTTTGCCCCAAAATAAGGGAAATTTCTGCCTTTTTACCCCCAAATAAGGAGAATTTCAGCATTTTTACCTCAAAATGAAGGGGAATTTCTGCATGTTTGCCCCAAAATATGGGAATTTTCTGCCTTTTTGCCCAAAATAAGAAAAATTTCTGCAATTTTGTACCAAAATATGGGAAATTTCTGCTTTTTTGCCCCAAAATAAGAAAATTTCTGCTTTTTTTTCCTGAAATAAGTGAAATTTCTCTAATTTTGCCACAAAATAAGTGAAATTTCTGCACTTTTGCCACAAAATAAGGGAAATTTCTGGAATTTTGCCCCAAAATGAGTGGAATTTCTGAGTTTCCCCAAAATAAGGAGAATTTCTGTCTTTTTGCCCCAACATATAGGGAATTTCTGCATTTTTGCCCCACAATTAGGTTAATTTCTGCAATTTTGCTCCAAAATACGGGGAATTTCTGCCTTTTTGCCCAAAAATAAGAAGAATGCATACCTTTTTCCATAAAAAAGGGATATTTCTGTAATTTTGCTCCAAAATAAGGGGAATTTCTGCTTTTTGGCCTCTAAATATGTGGAATTTCGGTCTTTTTCCCCCAAAAGAAGGGGAATTTCTGTCTTTTTTGCACCAAAATAAGGAAATTTTCTGACTTATTACCCTGAAATAAGTGAAATTTCTGCAATTTTGCCACAAAATAAGGGAAATTTCGGCCTTTTTGATCCCAAATAAGAGGAATTTCACCCTTTTACCTCAAAATAAGGGGAATTTCTGCCTTTTTGCTACAAAATATTAGGAATTTCTGCCTTTTTGCCCCAAAATAAGGAAAATTTCTGCCTTTTTTCTCTGCCATAAGTGAAATTTCTGCAATTTTGCCCCAAAATAAGGGAAATCTCTGGAATTTTGCCCCAAAATAAGTGGAATTTCTTTGTTTTGCCCCAAAATAAGGAGAATTTCTGTCTTTTTGCCCCAACATATAGGGAATTTCTGCCTTTTTGCCCCACAATTAGGGGAATTTCTGGAATTTTGCTCCAAAATACTGGGAATTTCTGCCTTTTTGCCCGAAAATAAGAAGAATGCATAACTTTTTGCCATAAAAAAGGGAAATTTCTTCATTTTTGCTCCAAAATAAGGGAAATTCTGCTTTTTTGCCTCTAAATAAGTGGAATTTCTGTCTTTTTCCCCCAAAACAAAAGTAATTTCTGTCTTTTTTGCCCCCAAATAAGGAAAATTTCTGACTTATTACCCTGAAGTAAGTGAAATTTCTGCAATTTTGAACCAAAATAAGGGGAATTTTTGCTTTTTTGCCTCTAAATAAGTGGAATTTATGTATTTTGTCCCCAAAACAAAGGGAATTTCTGTCTTTTTGCCCCAAAATAAGGAAAATTTCTGACTTATTACCCTGAAATAAGTGAAATTTCTGCAATATTGCCCCAAAATAAGGGAAATTACTGCTTTTTTGCCCCCAAATAAGGGGAATTTCAGCATTTTTACATCAAAATAAAAGGAATTTCTGCATTTTTGCCACAAAATATTAGGAATTTCTGCCTTTTTGCCCCAAAATAAAAAAAATTTCTGCCTTTTTTCACTGAAATAAGTGAAATTTCTGCAATTTTGCCCCAAAATAAGGGAAATTTCTGGAATTTTGCCCCAAAATAAGTGGAATTTCTGAGTTTTGCCCCAAAATAAGGAGAATTTCTTTTTTTTGCCCTAACATATAGGGAATTTCTGCCTTTTTGCCCCACAATTAGGGGAATTTCTGCAATTTTGCTCCAAAATACGGGGAATTTCTGCTTTTTAGCCTGAAAATAAGGGGAATGTATATCTTTTGCCACAAAAAAGAGAAATTTCTTTATTTTTGCTCCAAAATAAAAAGAAAGTTCTGCTTTTTTGCCTCTAAAAAGTGGAATATCTGTCTTTTTCCCCAAAAACAAAGGGAATTTCTGTCTTTTTGCCCCAAAATAAGGAAAATTTCTGACTGATTACCCTGAAATAAGTGAAATTTTTACAATTTTGCCTCAAAATAAGGAAATTTGTGCCTTTTTGCCCCCAATTAAGGGGAATTTCAGGCTTTTTACTCAAAATAAGGGGAATTTCTGCATATTTGCCCCAAAATATGGAAAATTTCTGCCTTTTTGCTCCAAAATAAGAAAAATTTCTGCAATTTTGTACGAAAATAAAAGAAATTTCTGCCTTTTTGCCCCAAAATAAAAAAATTTCTGCTTTTTTTTTGAAATAAGTGAAATTTCTGCAATTTTGCCCCAAAATAAGTGTAATTTCTGCAATTTTGCCCCAATATAAGTGAAATTTCTGGAATTTTGCTCCGAAATAAGTGGAATTTCTGAGTTTTGCCCCAAAATAAGGAGAATTTCTGTCTTTTTGCCCCAACATTTAGGGAATTTCTGCCTTTTTGCCCCACAATTAGAGGAATTTCTGCAATTTTGCTTCAAAATATGGGGAATTTCTGCCTTTTTGCTCAAAAATAAGAAGAATGCATAGCTTTTTGCCATAAAAACGGGAAATTTTTTCATTTTTGCTCCAAAATAAAGGGAATTTCTGCTTTTTTGCATCTAAATAAGTGGAATTTCTGTCTTTTTCCCCCAAAACAAAGGGAATTTCTGTCTTTTTTGCCCCAAAATAAGGAAAATTTCTGACTTATTACCCTGAAATAAGTGAAATTTCTGCAATTTTGCCCCAAAATAAGAGAAATTTCTGCCTTTTTGCTCCCAAATAAAGGGAATTTCAGCCTTTTAACCTCAAAATAAGGGGAATTTCTGCATTTTTGCCACAAAATATTAGGAATTTCTGCCGTTTTGCCTCTAAATAAGTGGAATTTCTGTATTTTTCCCCCAAAACAAAGGGAATTTCTGTTTTTTGGCCCCAAAATAAAGGAAATTCCTGACTTATTACCCTGACATAAGTGAAATTTCTGCAATTTTGCCCCAAAATAAGAGAAATTTCTGCCTTTTTGCCCCCAAATAAAAGGAATTTCAGCCTTTTACCTCAAAATAAAAGAAATTTCTGCATTTTTGCCCCAAAATATGGGAAATTTCTGCCTTTTTGCCCCAAAATAAGAAAAAATTCTGCAATTTTGTAACAAAATAAAAGAAATTTCTGACTTTTGGCCCCAAAATAAGAGAATTTCTGCTATTTTTTCTGAAATAAGTGAAATTTCTGCAATTTTGCCCCCAAATAAGAGAAATTTCTGCCTTTTTGCTCCCAAATAAAGGGAATTTCAGCCTTTTAACCTCAAAATAAGGGGAATTTCTGCATTTTTGCGACAAAATATTAGGAATTTCTGCCTTTTTGCCTCTAAATAAGTGGAATTTCTGTATTTTTCCCCCAAAACAAAGGGAATTTCTGTTTTTTGGCCCCAAAATAAAGGAAATTCCTGACTTATTACCCTGACATAAGTGAAATTTCTGCAATTTTGCCCCAAAATAAGAGAAATTTCTGCTTTTTTGCCCCCAAATAAAAGGAATTTCAGCCTTTTACCTCAAAATAAAAGAAATTTCTGCATTTTTGCCCCAAAATATGGGAAATTTCTGCCTTTTTGCCCCAAAATAAGAAAAAATTCTGCAATTTTGTAACAAAATAAAAGTAATTTCTGACTTTTGGCCCCAAAATAAGAAAATTTCTGCTATTTTTTCTGAAATAAGTGAAATTTCTGCAATTTTGCCCCAAAATAAGTTAAATTTCTGAGTTTTGCCCTAAAATAAGGAGAATTTTTGTCTTTTGCCCCAACATATAGGGAATTTCTGCCTTTTTACCCCACAATTAGGGGAATTTCTGCAATTTTGCTCCGAAATACGAGGAATTTCTGCCTTCTTTGTCCAAAAATAATAAGAATGCATACCTTTTTGCCATAAAAAAGGGAAATTTCTTCATTTTTGCTCCAAAATGAGGGGAATTTCTGCTTTTATGCCTCTAAATAAGTGGAATTTCTGTCTTTTTCCCCCATAACAAAGGGAATTTCTGTCTTTTTTGCCCCAAAATAAAGAAAATTTCTGACTTATTACCCTAAAATGAGTGAAATTTCTGCAATTTTGCCCCAAAATAAGGGAAATTTCTGCCTTTTTACCCCCAAATATGGGGAATTTCACCCTTTTTACCTCAAAATAAAGGAATTTCTGCATGTTTGCCCCAAAATATGGGAAATTTCTGCTTTTTTGCCCAAAATAAGAAAAATTTCTGCAATTTTGTACCAAAATATGGGAAATTTCTGCCTTTTTGCCCCAAAATAAGAAAATTTCTGCTTTTTTTCCCTGAAATAAGTGAAATTTCTGCAATTTTTCCCCAAAATAAGGGAAATTTCTGGAATTTTGCCCCAAAATAAGTGGAATTTCTGAGTTTTGCCCCAAATTAAGGAGAATTTCTGATTTTTGCCCTAACATATAGGGAATTTCTGCCCTTTTGCCCCACAATTAGGGGAATTTCTGCAATTTTGCTCCAAAATACGGGGAATTTCTGCTTTTTAGCCTGAAAATAAGGGGAATGTATACCTTTTGCAACAAAAAAGAGAAATTTCTTCATTTTTGCTCCAAAATAAAAGGAATTTCTGCTTATTGGCTCTAAAAAAGTGGAATTTCTATCTTTTTCCCCAAAACCAAAGAGAATTTCTTTCTTCTTGCCCCAAAATAAGGAAAATTTCTGACTGATTACCCTGAAATAAGTGAAATTTTTGCAATTTTGCCTCAACATAACGAAATTTCTGCCTTTTTGCCCCCAATTAACTGGAATTTCAGCCTTTTTTCTCAAAATAAGGGGAATTTCTGCATTTTTGCCACAAAATATAAGAAATTTCTGCCTTTTTGCTCCAAAATAAGAAAAATTTCTGCAATTTTGTACCAAAATAAAAACTTTCTGCCTTTTTGCCCCAAAATAATATAATTTCTGCTTTTTTTTTTCGAAATAAGTGAAATTTCTGCAATTTTGCCCCAAAATATGTGTAATTTCTGCAATTTTGCCCCAAAATAAGTGAAATTTCTGGAATTTTGCTCCAAAATAAGTGGAATTTCTAAGTTTTGCCCCAAAATAAAGAGAATTTCTGTTTTTTGCCCCAACATATAGGGAATTTCTGCCTTTTTGCCCCACAATTAGGGAAATTTCTGCAATTTTGCTCCAAAATATGGGGAATTTCTGCCTTTTTGCCCGAAAATAAGAAGAATGCATAGCTTTTTGCCATAAAAAAGGGAAATTTCTTCATTTTTGCTCCAAAATATGGGGAATTTCTGCTTTTTTTGCATCTAAATAAGTGGAATTCCTTTTTCCCCCAAAACAAAGGGAATTTCTTTCTTTTTTGCCCCAAAATAAGAAAAATTTCTGACTTATTACCCTGAAATAAGTGAAATTTTTGCAATCTTGCCCCAAAATAAGGGAAATTTCTGCCTTTTTGCTCCCAAATAAGGGGAATTTCAGCCTTTTTACCTCAAAATAAGGGGAATTTCTGCATTTTTCCACAAAATATTAGTAATTTCTGACTTTTTGCCTCTAAATAAGTAAAATTTCTTCCTTTTTTCACTGAAATAAGTGAAATTTTTTCAATTTTTCCCAAAATAAAGGGAATTTCTGCTTTTTTGCCTCTAAATAAGTGGAATTTATGTATTGTTCCCCCAAAACAAAAGGAATTTCTGTTTTTTTTTTTGCCCGATGATAAGGAAAATTTCTGACTTATTACCCTGAAGTAAGTGAAATTTCTGCAATTTTGCCCCAAAATAAGGGGAATTTCTGCTTTTTTGCCTCTAAATAAGTGGAATTTATGTATCTTTCCCCCAAAACAAAGGGAATTTCTGTCTTTTTTTGCCCAAAATAAGGAAAATTTCTGACTTATTACCCTTAAATAAGTGAAATTTCTGCAATTTTGCCCCCAAATAATAGAAATTTCTACATTTTTGCCCACAAAAAAGGGGAATTTCAGCCTTTTTACCTCAAAATAAGGGGAAATTCTGCATTTTGTCCACAAAATATTAGGAATTTCTGACTTTTTGCCCCAAAATAAGGAAAATTTCTGCCTTTTTTCACTGAAATAAGTGAAATTTTTGCAATTTTGCCCCAAAATAAAGGGAATTTCTGCTTTTTTGCCTCTAAATAAGTGGAATTTATGTATTGTTCCCCCAAAACAAAGGAAATTTCTGTCTTTTTGCCCGAAAATAAGGAAAATTTCTGACTTATTACCCTGAAGTAAGTAAAATTTCGGCAATTTTGCCCCAAAATAAGGAGAATTTCTGCTTTTTTGCCTCTAAATTAGTGGAATTTATGTATTTTCCCCCCAAAACAAAGGGAATTTCTGTCTTTTTTTGCCCAAAATAAGGAAAATTTCTGACTTATTACCCTGAAATAAGTGAAATTTCTGCAATTTTGCCCCAAAATAATAGAAATTTCTGCATTTTTGCCCCCAAATAAGGGGAATTTCAGCATTTTTACCTCAAAATAAGGTTAATTTCTGCATTTTGTCCACAAAATATTAGGAATTTCTGACTTTTTGCCCCAAAATAAGGAAAATTTCTGCCTTTTTTCACTGAAATAAGTGAAATTTTCGCAATTTTGCCCCAAAATAAGTGAAATTTCTGCAATTTTGCCCCAAAATAAGGGAAATTTCTGGAATTTTGCCCCAAAATAAGTGGAATTTCTGAGTTTTGCCCCAAAATAAGGAGAATTTCTGTTTTTTGCCCTAACATATAGGGAATTTCTGCCTTTATGCCCCACAATTAGGGGAATTTCTGCAATTTTGCTCCAAAATACAGGGAATTTCTGCTTTTTAGCCTGAAAATAAGGGGAATGTATACCTTTTGCCACTAAAAAGAGAAATTTCTTCATTTTTTTTCTCCAAAATAAGGGGAATTTCTGCTTTTTTGCATCTAAATAAGTGAAATTTCTGTCTTTTTCCCCCAAAACAAAGGGAATTTGTATTTTTTGCCCCAAAATAAGGAAAATTTCTGACTTATTACCCTGAATTAAGTGAAATTTCTGCAATATTGCCCCAAAATAATGGAAATTTCTGCCTTTTGGCTCCCAAATAAGGGGAATTTCAGCCTTTTTATGTCAAAATAAGGGGAATTTCTGCATTTTTGCATCAAAATATTAGGAATTTCTGTCTTTTTGCCTCTAAAGAAGTGGAATTTCTGTCTTTTTTCCCCAAAAGGAAAAGAATTTCTATTTTTTGGTCCCAAATTAAGGAAAATTTCTGACTTATTACCCTGACATAAGTGAAATTACTGCAATTTTGCCCCAAAATAAGAGAAATTTCTGCCTTTTTGCCCCCAAATAAGGGGATTTTCAGCCTTTTACCTCAAAATAAGAGAAATTTCTGCATATTTGCCCCAAAATATGGGAAATTTCGGCCTTTTTGCCCCAAAATGAGAAAAAATTCTGCAATTTTGTAACAAAATAAAAGAAATTTCTGCCTTTTGGCCCCAAAATAAGAAAATTTCTGCTTTTTTTTTTCTGAAATAAGTGAAATTTCTGCAATTTTGCCCCAAAATACGTTAAATTTCTGAGTTTTGCCCTAAAATAAGTAGAATTTCTGTATTTTTGCCCCAACTTATAGGGAATTTCTGCCTTTTTGCCCCACAATTAGGGGAATTTCTGCAATTTTGCTCCAAAATACGAGGAATTTCTGCCTTTTTTGTTAGAAAATAAGAAGAATGCATAGCTTTTGGCCATAAAAAAGTGAAATTTCTTCATTTTTGCTCCAAAATGAGGGGAATTTCTGCTTTTATGCCTCTAAATAAGTGGAATTTCTGTCTTTTTCCCCCATAACAAAGGGAATTTCTGTCTTTTTTGCCCCAAAATAAAGAAAATTTCTGACTTATTACCCTAAAATGAGTGAAATTTCTGCAATTTTGCCCCAAAATAAGGGAAATTTCTGCCTTTTTACCCCCAAATAAGGGGAATTTCACCCTTTTTACCTCAAAATAAAAGGAATTTCTGCATGTTTGCCCCAAAATATGGGAAATTTCTGCCTTTTTGCCCAAAATAAGAAAAATTTCTGCAATTTTGTACCAAAATATGGGAAATTTCTGCCTTTTTGCCCCAAAATAAGAAAATTTCTGCTTTTTTTCCCTGAAATAAGTGAAATTTCTGCAATTTTTCCCCAAAATAAGGGAAATTTCTGGAATTTTGCCCCAAAATAAGTGGAATTTCTGAGTTTTGCCCCAAATTAAGGAGAATTTCTGTTTTTTGCCCTAACATAAGGAATTTCTGCCCTTTTGCCCCACAATTAGGAGAATTTCTGCAATTTTGCTCCAAAATACGGGGAATTTCTGCTTTTTAGCCTGAAAATAAGGGGAATGTATACCTTTTGCAACAAAAAAGAGAAATTTCTTCATTTTTGCTCCAAAATAAAAGGAATTTCTGCTTCTTTGCCTCTAAAAAAGTGGAATTTCTATATTTTTCCCCAAAACCAAAGGGAATTTCTTTCTTCTTGCCCCAAAATAAGGAAAATTTCTGACTGATTACACTGAAATAAGTAAAATTTTTGCAATTTTGCCCCAACATAAGTAAATTTCTGCCTTTTTGCCCCCAATTAACTGGAATTTCAGCCTTTTTTCTCAAAATAAGGGGAATTTCTGCATTTTTACCCCAAAATATAAGAAATTTCTGCCTTTTTGCTCCAAAATAAGAAAAATTTCTGCAATTTTGTACCATAATAAAAAAAATTTCTGCCTTTTTGTCCCAAAATAATATAATTTCTGCTTTTTTTTTAAATAAGTGAAATTTCTGCAATTTTGCCCCAAAATATTTGTAATTTCTGCAATTTTGCCCCAAAATAAGTGAAATTTCTGGAATTTTGCTCCGAAATAAGTGGAATTTGTAAGTTTTGCCCCAAAATAAAGAAAATTTCTATTTTTGCCCCAACATATAGGGAATTTCTGCCTTTTTGCCCCACAATTAGGGAAATTTCTGCAATTTTGCTCCAAAATATGGGGAATTTCTGCCTTTTTGCCCGAAAATAAGAAGAATGCATAGCTTTTTGCCATAAAAAAGGGAAATTTCTTCATTTTGCTCCAAAATTAGAGGAATTTCTGCTTTTTTTGCATCTAAATAAGTGGAATTCCTTTTTCCCCCAAAACAAAGGGAATTTCTGTTTTTTTTGCCCCAAAATAAGAAAAATTTCTGACTTATTACCCTGAAATAAGTGAAATTTCTGCAATCTTGCCCCAAAATAAGGGAAATTTCTGCCTTTTTGCTCCCAAATAAGGGGAATTTCAGCCTTTTTACCTCAAAATAAGGGGAATTTCTACATTTTTCCACAAAATATTAGTAATTTCTGCCTTTTTGCCTCTAAATAAGTAAAATTTCTTCTTTTTTTCACTGAAATAAGTGAAATTTTTGCAATTTTTCCCAAAATAAAGGGAATTTCTGCTTTTTTGCCTCTAAATAAGTGGAATTTATGTATTGTTCCCTCAAAACAAAGGGAATTTCTGTCTTTTTGCCCGAAAATAAGGAAAATTTCTGACTTATTACCCTGAAGTAAGTGAAATTTCTGCAATTTTGCCCCAAAATAAGGGGAATTTCTGCTTTTTTGCCTCTAAATAAGTGGAATTTATGTATTTTTCCCCCAAAACAAAGGGAATTTCTGTCTTTTTTTGCCCAAAATAAGGAAAATTTCTGACTTATTACCCATAATAAGTGAAATTTCTGCAATTTTGCCCCAAAATAATAGAAATTTCTGCATTTTTGCCCACAATTAAGGGGAATTTCAGCCTTTTTACCTCAAAATAAGGGGAATTTCTGCATTTTGTCCACAAAATATTAGGAATTTCTGACTTTTTACCCCAAAATAAGAAAAAATTCTGCAATTTTGTAACAAAATAAAAGAAATTTCTGCCTTTTGGCCCCAAAATAAGAAAATTTCTGCTTTTTTCTTCTGAAATAAGTGAAATTTCTGCAATTTTGCCCCAAAATAAGTTAAATTTCTGAGTTTTGCCCTAAAATAAGTAGAATTTCTGTCTTTTTGCCCCAACTTATAGGGAATTTCTGCCTTTTTGCCCAACAATTAGGGGAATTTCTGCAATTTTGCTCCAAAATACGAGGAATTTCTGCCTTTTTTGTTAGAAAATAAGAAGAATGCATAGCTTTTTGCCATAAAAAAGTGAAATTTCTTCATTTTTGCTCCTAAATGAGGGGAATTTCTGCTTTTATGCCTCTAAATAAGTGGAATTTCTGTCTTTTTCCCCTATAACAAAGGGAATTTCTGTCTTTTTTGCCCCAAAATAAAGAAAATTTCAGACTTATTACCCTAAAATGAGTGAAATTTCTGCAATTTTGCGCCAAAATAAGGGAAATTTCTGCCTTTTTACCCCCAAATAAGGGGAATTTCAACCTTTTTACCTCAAAATAAAAGGAATTTCTGCATGTTTGCCCCAAAATATGGGAAATTTCTGCCTTTTTGCCCAAAATAAGAAAAATTTCTGCAATTTTGTACCAAAATATGGGAAATTTCTGCCTTTTTGCCCCAAAATAAGAAAATTTCTGCTTTTTTCCCTGAAATAAGTGAAATTTCTGCAATTTTTCCCCAAAATAAGGGAAATTTCTGGAATTTTGCCCCAAAATAAGTGGAATTTCTGAGTTTTGCCCCAAATTAAGGAGAATTTCTGTTTTTTGCTCTAACATAAGGAATTTCTGCCCTTTTGCCCCACAATTAGGAGAATTTCTGCAATTTTGCTCCAAAATACGGGGAATTTCTGCTTTTTAGCCTGAAAATAAGGGGAATGTATACCTTTTGCAACAAAAAAGAGAAATTTCTTCATTTTTGCTCCAAAATAAAAGGAATTTCTGCTTCTTTGCCTCTAAAAAAGTGGAATTTCTATCTTTTTCCCCAAAACCAAAGGGAATTTCTTTCTTCTTGCCCCAAAATAAGGAAAATTTCTGACTGATTACCCTGAAATAAGTGAAATTTTTGCAATTTTGCCCCAACATAAGGAAATTTCTGCCTTTTTGCCCCCAATTAACTGGAATTTCAGCCTTATTTCTCAAAATAAGGGGAATTTCTGCATTTTTGCCCAAAATATAAGAAATTTCTGCCTTTTTGCTCCAAAATAAGAAAAATTTCTGCAATTTTGTACCAAAATAAAAAAAATTTCTGCCTTTTTTCCCCAAAATAATATAATTTCTGCTTTTTTTTTTTGAAATAAGTGAAATTTCTGCAATTTTGCCCCAAAATAAGTGTAATTTCTGCAATTTTGCCCCAAAATAAGTGAAATTTCTGGAATTTTGCTCCGAAATAAGTGGAATTTCTAAGTTTTGCCCCAAAATAAAGAGAATTTCTGTTTTTTGCCCCAACATATAGGGAATTTCTGCCTTTTTGCCCCACAATTAGGGAAATTTCTGCAATTGTGCTCCAAAATATGGGGAATTTCTGCCTATTTGCCCGAAAATAAGAAGAATGCATAGCTTTTTGCCATAAAAAAAGGGAAATTTCTTCATTTTGCTCCAAAATTAGAGGAATTTCTGCTTTTTTTGCATCTAAATAAGTGGAATTCTGTTTTCCCCCAAAACAAAGGGAGTTTCTGTCTTTTTTGCCCCAAAATAAGAAAAATTTCTGACTTATTACCCTGAAATAAGTGAAATTTCTGCAATCTTGCCCCAAAATAAGGGAAATTTCTGCCTTTTTGCTCCCAAATAAGGGGAATTTCAGCCTTTTTACCTCAAAATAAGGGGAATTTCTGCATTTTTCCACAAAATATTAGTAATTTCTGCCTTTTTGCCTCTAAATAAGTAAAATTTCTTCTTTTTTTCACTGAAATAAGTGAAATTTTTGCAATTTTTCCCAAAATAAAGGGAATTTCTGCTTTTTTGCCTCTAAATAAGTGGAATTTATGTATTGTTCCCCCAAAACAAAGGGAATTTCTGTCTTTTTGCCCGAAAATAAGGAAAATTTCTGACTTATTACCCTGAAGTAAGTGAAATTTCTGCAATTTTGCCCCAAAATAAGGGGAATTTCTGCTTTTTTGCCTCTAAATAAGTGGAATTTATGTATTTTTCCCCCAAAACAAAGGGAATTTCTGTATTTTTTTGCCCAAAATAAGGAAAATTTCTGACTTATTACCCTTAAATAAGTGAAATTTCTGCAATTTTGCCCCAAAATAATAGAAATTTCTGCATTTTTGCCCACAAATAAGTGGAATTTCAGCCTTTTTACCTCAAAATAAGGGGAATTTCTGCATTTTGTCCACAAAATATTAGGAATTTCTGACTTTTTGCCCCAAAATAAGGAAAATATCTGCCTTTTTTCAGTGAAATAAGTGAAATTTTTGCAATTTTGCCCCCAAAAAAGTGAAATTTCTGCAATTTTGCCCCAAAATAAGGGAAATTTCTGGAATTTTGCCCCAAAATAAGTGGAATTTCTGAGTTTTGCCCCAAAATAAGGAGAATTTCTGTCTTTTTGCCCCAACATATAGGGAATTTCTGCCTTTATGCCCCACAATTAGGGGAATTTCTGCAATTTTGCTCCAAAATACAGGGAATTTCTGCTTTTTAGCCTGAAAATAAGAGGAATGTATACCTTTTGCCACAGAAAAAGGAAATTTCTTCATTTCTGCTCCAAAATAAAAAAAATTCTGCTTTTTTGCCTCTAAAAATGTGGAATTTCTGTCTTTTCCCACAAAAAACAAGGGAATTTCTGTCTTTTTGCCCCAAAATAACATAAATTTCTGAATTATTACCCTGAAATAATTGAAATTTTTGCAATTTTGCCCCGAAATAAGGAAATTTCTGCATTTTTGCCCCCAATTAAGTGGAATTTCAGCCTTTTTCCTCAAAATAATGGGAATTTCTGCATTTTTGCCCAAAATAAGGAAAATTTCTGCAATTTTGTACCAAAATAAAAGAAATTTCTGCCTTTTTGCCCCAAAATAAGAAAATTTCTGCTTTTTATTTAAATAAGTGAAATTTCTGCAATTTTGCCCCAAAATAAGGAAATTTCTGCCTTTTTGCCCCCAATTAAGGGGAATTTCAGCCTTTTTCCTCAAAATAAGGGGAATTTCTGCATTTTTGCCTCAAAATTTAGGAAATTTCTTCCTTTTTGCCCAAAATAAGAAAAATTTCTGCAATTTTGTACCAAAATATGGGAAATTTCTGCCTTTTTGCCCCAAAATAAGAAAATTTCTGCTTTTTTTCCCTGAAATAGGTGAAATTTTTCCAATTTTGCCGCAAAATAAGTGAAATTTCTGCAATTTTGTCCCAAAATTAGGGAAATTTCTGGAATTTTGCCCCAAAATAAGTGGAATTTCTGAGTTTTGCCCCAAAATAAGGAGAATTTCTGTCTTTTTGCCCCAACATATAGGGAATTTCTGCCTTATTGCCCCACATTTAGGTTAATTTCTGCAATTTTGCTCCAAAATACGGGGAATTTCTGCCTTTTTGCCCCCAAATAAGAGGAATTACACCGTTTTACCTCAAAATAATGGGAATTTCTGCATTTTTGCCACAAAATATTAGGAATTTCTGCCTTTTTGCCCCAAAATAAGGAAAATTTCTGCCTTTTGTCCCTGCCATAAGTAAAATTTCTGCAATTTTGCCCCAAAATAAGTGAAATTTCTGCAATTTTGCCCCAAAATAAGGGAAATCTCTGGATTTTTGCCCCCAAATAAGTGGAATTTCTGAGTTTTGCCCCCAAATAAGGAGAATTTCTGTCTTTTTGCCCCAACATATAGGGAATTTTTGCATTTTCGCCCCACAATTAGGGGAATTTCTGCAATTTTGCTCCAAAATACGGGGAATTTCTGCCTTTTTGCCCGAAAATAAGAAGAATGCATAACTTTTTGCCATAAAAAAGCAAAATTTCTTCATTTTTGCTCCAAAATAAGGGGAATTTCTGCTTTTTTGCCTCTAAATAAGTGGAATTTCTGTCTTTTTTCCCCAAAACAAAGGTAATTTCTGTCTTTTTTGCCCTAAAATAAGGAGAATTTCTGACTTATTACCCTGAAGTAAGTGAAATTTCTGCAATTTTGCCCCCAAAATAAGGGGAATTTCTGCTTTTTTGCCTCTAAATAAGTGGAATTTATGTATTTTTCCCCCAAAACAAAGGGAATTTCTGGTTTTTTGCCCAAAATAAGGAAAATTTCTGACTTATTACTCTGAAATAAGTGAAATTTTTGCAATTTTGCCCCAAAATAAGGGAATTTTCTGCCTTTTTGCCCCCAAATAAGGGGAATTTTAGCCTTTTTACCTCAAAATAAGGGGAATTTCTGCATTTTTGTCACATAATATCAGGAATTTCTGGCTTTTTGCCCTAAAATAAGGAAAATTTCTGCCTTTTTTTCCTGAAATAAGTGAAATTTCTGCAATTTTGCCCCAAAATAAGTGAAATTTCTGCAATTTTGCCCCAAAATAAGTGAAATTTCTGCAATTTTGCCCCAAAATAAGTGAAATTTCTGGAATTTTGCTCCAAAATAAGTGGAATTTCTGAGTTTTGCCCCAAAATAAGGAGAATTTCTGTCTTTTTGCCCTAACATATAGGGAATTTCTGCCTATTTGCCCGAAAATAAGAAGAATGCATAGCTTTTTGCAATAAAAAAAGGGAAATTTCTTAATTTTTGCTCCAAAGTAAAGGGAATTTCTGCTTTTTGCATCTAAATAAGTGGAATTTCTGTCTTTTTCCCCCAAAACAAAAGGAATTTCTGTCTTTTTTGCCCCAAAATAAGGAAAATTTCTGACTTATTACCCTGAAATAAGTGAAATTTCTGCAATTTTGCTCCAAACTAATGGAAATTTCTGCCTTTTTGCTCCCAAATAAGGGGAATTTCAGCCTTTTTACCTCAAAATAAGGGGAATTTCTGCATTTTTGCCACAAAATATTAGGAATTTCGGTCTTTTTGCCTCTAAAGAAGAAGAATTTCTGTCTTTTTCCCCCAAAACAAAGGGAATTTTTATTTTTTGGTCCCAAAATAAGGAAAATTTTTGACTTATTACCCTGACATAAATGAAATTTCTGCAATTTTGCCCCAAAATAAGAGAAATTTCTGCCTTTTTGCCCCCAAATAAGGGGATTTTCAGCCTTTTACCTCAAAATAAGAGAAATTTCTGCATTTTTGCCACAAAATATGGGAAATTTCTTCCTTTTTGCCCCAAAATAAGAAAAAATTCTGCAATTTTGTAACAAAATAAAAGAAATTTCTGACTTTTGGCCCCAAAATAAGAAAATTTCTGCTTTTTTTTCTGAAATAAGTGAAATTTCTGCAATTTTGCCCCAAAATACATTAAATTTCTGAGTTTTGCCTTAAAATAAAAAGAATTTCTGTCTTTTTGCCCCAACATATAGGGAATTTCTGCCTTTTTGCCCCACAATTAGGGGAATTTCTGCAATTTTGCTCCAAAATACGAGGAATTTATGCCTTTTTTGTCGAAAATAAGAAGAATGCATAGCTTTTTGACATAAAAAAGTGAAATTTCTTCATTTTTGCTCCAAAATGAGGGGAATTTCTGCTTTTATGCCTCTAAATAAGTGGAATTTCTGTCTTTTTTCCCCATAACAAAGGGAATTTCTGTCTTTTTTTCCCCAAAATATAGAAAATTTCTGACTTATTACCCTGAAAAAGGTGAAATTTCTGCAATTCTGCCCCAAAATAAGGGAAATTTCTGCCTTTTTACCCCCAAATAAGGGGAATTTCACCCTTTTTACCTCAAAATAAGGGGAATTTCTCAATGTTTGCCCCAAAATATGGGAAATTTCTGCTTTTATGCCCAAAATAAGAAAAATTTCTGCAATTGTGTACCAAAATATGGGAAATTTCTGCCTTTTTGCCCCAAAATAAGAAAATTTCTGCTTTTTTTTCCCTGAAATAAGTGAAATTTCTGCAACTTTTCCCCAAAATAAGTGAAATTTCTGAAATTTTCCTCCGAAATAAGAGGAATTTCTAAGTTTTGCCCCAAAATAAAGAGAATTTCTGTTTTTGCCCCAACATATAGGGAATTTCTGCCTTTTTGCCCAACAATTAGGGGAATTTCTGCAATTTTGCTCCAAAATATGGGGAATTTCTGCCTTTTTGCCCGAAAATAAGAAGAATGCATAGCTTTTTGCCATAAAAAGGGAAATTTCTTCATTTTTGCTCCAAAATAAGGGGAGTTTCTGCTTTTTTTGCATCTAAATAAGTGGAATTTTTTTCCCCCAAAATAAAGGGAATTTCTGTCTTTTTTGCCCCAAAGAAAGGAAAATTTCTGACTTATTACCCTGAAATAAGTGAAATTTCTGCAATTTTGCCCCAAAATAAAAGAAATTTCTGCCTTTTTGCTCCCAAATAAGGGGAATTTTAGCCTTTTAACCTCAAAATAAGGGGAATTTCTGCATTTTCCACAAAATATTAGGAATTTCTGCCTTTTTAGCTCTAAATAAGGAAAATTTCTGCCTTTTTTCACTGAAATAAGTGAAATTTTTGCAATTTTGCCCCAAAATAAAAAGAATTTCTGCTTTTTGCCTCTAAATAAGTGGAATTTATGTATTTTTCCCCCAAAACAAAGGGAAATTCGGTCTTTTTTGCCCGAAAATAAGGAAAATTTCTGACTTATTACTCTGAAATAAGTGAAATTTCTGCAATTTTGCCCCAAAATAAGGGAAATTTCTGCCTTTTTACCCCCAAATAAGGGGAATTTCAGCCTTTTTCCCTCAAAATAAGGGGAATTTCTGCATGTTTGCCACAAAATATGGGAAATTTCTGCCTTTTTGCCCAAATTAAGAAAAATTTCTGCAATTCTGTACCAAAATATTGGAAATTTCTGCCTTTTTGCCATAAAATAAAAAAATTTCTGCTTTTTTTCCCTGAAATAAGTGAAATTTCAGCAATTTTGCCCCAAAATAAGGGAAATTTCTGGAATTTTGCCCCAACATAAGTGGAATTTCTGAGTTTTGCCCCAAAATAAATGAAATTTCTGGTTTTTGCCCTAACATATATGGAATTTCTGCCTTTTTGCCCCACAATTAGGAGAATTTCTGCAATTTTGCTCCAAAATACGGGGAATTTCTGCTTTTTAGCCTGAAAATAAGGGGAATGTATACCTTTTGCCACAAAAAAGAGAAATTTCTTCATTTTTGCTCCAAAATAAAACGAATTTCTGCTTTTTTGCCTCTAAAAAAGTGGAATTTCTATATTTTTCCCCAAAACCAAAGGGAATTTCTTTCTTTTTGCCCCAAAATAAGAAAAATTTCTGACTGATTACCCTAAAATGAGTGAAATTTTTGAAATTTTGCCCCAAAATAAGGAAATTTCTGCCTTTTTGCCCCCAATTAACTGGAATTTCAGCCTTTTTCCTCAAAATAAGGGGAATTTCTTCATTTTTGCCCCAAAATATAAGAAATTTCTGCCTTTTTGCTCCAAATAAAAAAAATTTCTGCAATTTTGTACCAAAATAGAAGAAATTTCTGCCTTTTTGCCCCAAAATAAGATAATTTCTGCTTTTTTTTTGAAATAAGTGAAATTTCTGCAATTTTGCCCCAAAATAAGTGTAATTTCTGCAATTTTGCCCCAAAATAAGTGAAATTTCTGGAATTTTGCTCCGAAATAAGTGGAATTTCTAAGTTTTGCCCCAAAATAAGGAGAAATTCTGTTTTTGCCCCAACATATAGGGAATTTCTGCCTTTTTGCCCCACAATTAGGGGAATTTCTGCAATTTTGCTCCAAAATATGGGGAATTTCTGCCTTTTTGCCCGAAAATAAGAAGAATGCATAGCTTTTTGCAATAAAAAAAGGGAAATTTCTTTATTTTTGCTCCAAAATAAGGGGAATTTCTGCTTTTTTGCATCTAAATAAGTGGAATTCCTTTTTCCCACCAAAAAAAGGGAATTTCTGTCTTTTTTGCCCCAAAATAAGGAAAATTTCTGACTTATTACCCTGAAATAAGTGAAATTTCTGCAATCTTGCCCCAAAATAAGGGAAATTTCTGCCTTTTTGCTCCCAAATAAGGGGAATTTCAGCCTTTTTACCTCAAAATAAGGGATTATTTCTGCATTTTTCCACAAAATATTAGGAATTTCTGCCTTTTTGCCTCTAAATAAGGAAAATTTCTGCCTTTTTTCATTGAAATAAGTGAAATTTTTGCAATTTTGCCCTAAAATAAAGGGAATTTCTGCTTTTTTACCTATAATAAGTGGAATTTATGTATTTTTTCCCCAAAACAAAGGGAATTTCTGTCTTTTTGCCAGAAAATAAGGAAAATTTCTGACTTATTACCCTGAAGTAAGTGAAATTTCTGCAATTTTGCCCCAAAATAAGGGGAATTTCTACTTTTTTGCCTCTAAATAAGTGGAATTTATGTATTTTTCCCCCAAAACAAAGTTAATTTCTGTCTTTTTATGCCCAAAATAAGGAAAATTTCTGACTTATTACCCTGAAATAAGTGAAATTTCTGCAATTTTGCCCCAAAATTAAGGAAATTTCTGCCTTTTTGCCCCCAAATAAGGGGAATTTCAGCCTTTTTACCTCAAAATAAGGGGAATTTCTGCATTGTGGCCAAAAAATATTAGGAATTTCTGACTTTTTGCCCCAAAATGAGCAAAATTTCTGCCTTTTTTCACTGAAATAAGTGAAATTTTTGCAATTTTGCCCCAAAATAAGTGAAATTTCTGCAATTTTGCCCCAAAATAAGGGAAATTTCTGGAATTTTCCCCAAAATAAGTGGAATTTATGAGTTTTGCCCCAAAATAAGGAGAATTTCTGTTTTTTGCCCTAACATATAGGGAATTTTTGCCTTTATGCCCCACAATTAGGGGATTTTCTGCAATTTTGCTCCAAAATACAGGGAATTTCTGCTTTTTAGCCTGAAAATAAGGGGAATGTATACCTTTTGCCACAGAAAAAGGAAATTTCTTCATTTTTGTTCCAAAATAATGGGAATTTCTGCTTTTTAGCCTTTAAAAAAGTGGAATTTCTGTCTTTTTCCCCAAAAACCAAGAGAATTTCTGTTTTTTGCCCCAAAATAAGGAAAATTTCTGACTTATTACCCTGAAATAAGTGAAATTTTTGCAATTTTGCCCCAAAATAAAGAAATTTCTGCCTTTTTGCCCCCAATTAAGGGGAATTTCAGTCTTTTTCCTCAAAATAAAGGGAATTTCTGCATTTTTGCCGCAAAATAAAAGAAATTTCTGACTTTTTACACCAAAATAAGAAAAATTTCTGCAATTTTGTACCAAAATAAAAAAATTTCTGCCTTTTTGCCCCAAAATAAGAAAATTTCTGCTTTTTTTTGAAATAAGTGAAATTTCTGCAATTTTGCCCCAAAATAATTGTAATTTCTGCAATTTTGCCCCAAAATAAGTGAAATTTCTGGAATTTTGCTCCAAAATAAGTGGAATTTCTGAGTTTTGCCCCAAAATAAGGAGAATTTCTGTCTTTTTGCCCCAACATATAGGGAATTTCTGCCTTTTGCCCCAAAATTTGGAAAATTTCTGCAATTTTGCTCCAAAATATGGGGAATTTCTGCCTTTTTGCCCAAAAATAAGAAGAATGCATAACTTTTTGCCCTTAAAAAGTGAAATTCCTTCATTTTTGCTCCAAAATAAGGGGAATTTCTGCTTCTTTGCCTCTAAAAAACTGGAATGTCTGACTTTTTTCTCCAAAACAAAGGGAATTTCTGTTTTTTGGCCCCAAAATAAGGAAAATTTCTGACTTATTACCCTGAATTAAGTGAAATTTCTGCAATTTTACCCCAAAATAAGGGAAATTTCTGCCTTTTTGCTCCCAAATAAGGGGAATTTCAGCCTTTTTACCTCAAAATAAGGGATTATTTCTGCATTTTTCCACAAAATATTAGGAATTTCTGCCTTTTTGCCTCTAAATAAGGAAAATTTCTGCCTTTTTTCATTGAAATAAGTGAAATTTTTGCAATTTTGCCCTAAAATAAAGGGAATTTCTGCTTTTTTGCCTCTAAATAAGTGGAATTTATGTATTTTTTCCCCAAAACAAAGGGAATTTCTGTCTTTTTGCCAGAAAATAAGGAAAATTTCTGACTTATTACCCTGAAGTAAGTGAAATTTCTGCAATTTTGCCCCAAAATAAGGGGAATTTCTACTTTTTTGCCTCTAAATAAGTGGAATTTATGTATTTTTCCCCCAAAACAAAGTTAATTTCTGTGTTTTTATGCCCAAAATAAGGAAAATTTCTGACTTATTACCCTGAAATAAGTGAAATTTCTGCAATTTTGCCCCAAAATTAAGGAAATTTCTGCCTTTTTGCCCCCAAATAAGGGGAATTTCAGCCTTTTTACCTCAAAATAAGGGGAATTTCTGCATTGTGGCCACAAAATATTAGGAATTTCTGACTTTTTGCCCCAAAATGAGCAAAATTTCTGCCTTTTTTCACTGAAATAAGTGAAATTTTTGCAATTTTGCCCCAAAATAAGTGAAATTTCTGCAATTTTGCCCCAAAATAAGGGAAATTTCTGGAATTTTCCCCAAAATAAGTGGAATTTATGAGTTTTGCCCCAAAATAAGGAGAATTTCTGTTTTTTGCCCTAACATATAGGGAATTTTTGCCTTTATGCCCCACAATTAGGGGATTTTCTGCAATTTTGCTCCAAAATACAGGGAATTTCTGCTTTTTAGCCTGAAAATAAGGGGAATGTATACCTTTTGCCACAGAAAAAGGAAATTTCTTCATTTTTGTTCCAAAATAATGGGAATTTCTGCTTTTTAGCCTTTAAAAAAGTGGAATTTCTGTCTTTTTCCCCAAAAACCAAGAGAATTTCTGTTTTTTGCCCCAAAATAAGGAAAATTTCTGACTTATTACCCTGAAATAAGTGAAATTTTTGCAATTTTGCCCCAAAATAAAGAAATTTCTGCCTTTTTGCCCCCAATTAAGGGGAATTTCAGTCTTTTTCCTCAAAATAAAGGGAATTTCTGCATTTTTGCCGCAAAATAAAAGAAATTTCTGACTTTTTACACCAAAATAAGAAAAATTTCTGCAATTTTGTACCAAAATAAAAAAATTTCTGCCTTTTTGCCCCAAACTAAGAAAATTTCTGCTTTTTTTTGAAATAAGTGAAATTTCTGCAATTTTGCCCCAAAATAATTGTAATTTCTGCAATTTTGCCCCAAAATAAGTGAAATTTCTGGAATTTTGCTCCAAAATAAGTGGAATTTCTGAGTTTTGCCCCAAAATAAGGAGAATTTCTGTCTTTTTGCCCCAACATATAGGGAATTTCTGCCTTTTGCCCCAAAATTTGGAAAATTTCTGCAATTTTGCTCCAAAATATGGGGAATTTCTGCCTTTTTGCCCAAAAATAAGAAGAATGCATACCTTTTTGCCCTTAAAAAGTGAAATTCCTTCATTTTTGCTCCAAAATAAGGGGAATTTCTGCTTTTTTGCCTCTAAAAAAGTGGAATTTCTGTCTTTTTCTCCCAAAACAAAGGGAATTTCTGTTTTTTGGCCCCAAAATAAGGAAAATTTCTGACTTATTACCCTGAAATAAGTGAAATTTCTGCAATTTTACCCCAAAATAAGAGAAATTTCTGCCTTTTTGCCCCCAAATAAGGGGAATTTCAGCCTTTTACCTCAAAATAAGAGAAATTTCTGCATTTTTGCCCCAAAATATGGGAAATTTCTGCCTTTTTTCACTGAAATAAGTGAAATTTCTCCAATTTTGCCCCAAAATAAGTGAAATTTCGGAAATTTTGCCCCAAAATGAGGGAAATTTCTGGAATTTTGCCCCAAAATAAGTGGAATTTCTGAGTTTTGCCCTAAAATAAGAAGAATTTCTGTTTTTTGCACTAACATATAGGGAATTTCTGCATTTTTGCCCCACAATTAGGGGAATTTCTGCAATTTTGCTCCAAAATACAAGGAATTTCTGCTTTTTAGCCTGAAAATAAGGGGAATGTATACCTTTTGCCACAAAAAAGGGAATTTCTTCATTTTTGCTCCAAAATAAAAGGAATTTCTGCTTTTTTGCCTCTAAAAAAGTGGAATTTCTGTCTTTTTCCCCAAAAACAAAGGGAATTTCTGTCTTTTTGCTCCAAAATAAGGAATATTTCTGACTTATTACCCTGAAAGAAGTGAAGTTTTTGCAATTTTGCCCCAAAATGAAGAAATTTCTGCCTTTTTGCCCCAAAATAAGAAAAAATTCTGCAATTTTGTGACAAAATAAAAGAAATTTCTGCCTTTTGGCCCCAAAATAAGAAAATTTCTGCTTTTATATCTGAAATAAGTGAAATTTCTGCAATTTTGCCCCAAAATAAGTTAAATTTCTGAGTTTTTCCCTAAAATAAGGAGAATTTCTTTCTTTTTGCCCCAACATATAGGGAATTTCTGCCTTTTTGCCCCACAATTAGAGGAATTTCTGCAATTTTGCTCCAAAATACAGGGAATTTCTTCATTTTTTGTCCGAAAATAATAAGAATGCATACCTTTTTGCCATAAAAAAGGGAAATTTCTGCTTTTTGCTCCAAAATGAGGGGAATTTCTGCTTTATTGCCTCTAAATAAGTGGAATTTCTGTCTTTTTCCCCCAAAACAAAGGGAATTTGTATTTTGCCCCAAAATAAGGAAAATTTCTGATTTATTACACTGAAATAAGTGATATTTCTGCAATTTTGCCCCAAAATAAGTGAAATTATCGAAATTTTGACCCAAAATAAGGAGAATTTCTGTCATTTTGCCGCACAATTAGGGGAATTTCTGCAATTTTGCTCAAAAATACAGGGAATTTCTACATTTTTGTCCGAAAATAAGAAGAATGCATAACTTTTTCCCATAAAAAAGGGAAATTTCTTCATTTTTGCTCCAAAATAAGGGGAATTTCTGCATTTTTGCCTCTAAATAAGTGGAATTTATGTATTTTTCTCCCAAAACAAAGGGAATTTCCGCCTTTTTTGCCCAAAATAAGGAAAATTTCTGACTTATTACCCTGAAATAAGTGAAATTTCTGCAATTTTGCCCCAAAATAAGGGAAATTTCTGCCTTTTTGCCGCCATATAAGGGAAATTTCAGCCTTTTTACCTCAAATTAAGGGGAATTTGTGCATTTTTGCCACAAAATATTAGGAATTTTTGCCTTTTTGTCCCGAAATAAGGAAATTTTCTGCCTTTTTCACTGAAATAAGTGAAATTTCTGCAATTTTGCCCCAAAATAAGTGAAATTTCGGCAATTTTGCCCCAAAATAAGGGAAATTTCTGGAATTTTGCCCCAAAATAAGTGGAATTTCTGAGTTTTGCCCCAAAATAAGGAGAATTTCTGTTTTTTTGCACTAACATATAGGGAATTTCTGCATTTTTGCCCCACAATTAGGGGAATTTCTGCAATTTTGCTCCAATATACGAGGAATTTCTGCTTTTTAGCCTGAAAATAAAGGGAATGTATACCTTTTGCCACAAAAAAGGAAAATTTCTTCATTTTTGCTCCAAAATAAAAGGAATTTCTGCTTTTTTGCCTCTAAAAAAGTGCAATTTCTGTCTTTTTCTCCAAAAACAAAGGGAATTTCTGTCTTTTTGCCCCAAAATAAGGAAAATTTCTGACTTATTACCCTGAAATAAGTGAAATTTTTCAATTTTGCCCAAAATAAGGAAATTTCTGCCTTTTTGCCCCAAATTAAGGGGAATTTCAGCCTTTTTCCTCAAAATAAAAGGAATTTCTGCATTTTTGCTTCAAAATATGGGAAATTTCTGCCTTTTTGCCCCAAAATAAGAAAATTTCTGCTTTTTTTTTGAAATAAGTGAAATTTCTGCAATTTTGCCTCAAAATAATTGTAATTTCTCCAATTTTGTCCCAAAATAAGTGAAATTTCTGGAATTTTGCTCCAAAATAAGTGGAATTTCTTAGTTTTGCCCCAAATTAAGGAGAATTTCTGTCTTTTTGCCCAAACATATAGGGAATTTCTGCCTTTTTGCCCCACAATTTGGGAAATTTCTGCAATTTTGCTCAAAAATAAGGGGAATTTCTGCCTTTTTGCCCAAAAATAAGAAGAATGCATACCTTTTTGCCCTTAAAAAGTGAAATTTCTTCATTTTTACTCCAAAATAAGGGGAATTTCTGCTTTTTTGCCTCTAAAAAAGTGGAATTTCTGTCTTTTTCTCCCAAATCAAAGGGAATTTCTGTTTTTTGTCCCCAAAATAAGGAAAATTTCTGACTTATTACCCTGAAATAAGTGAAATTTCTGCCTTTTTTCTCCCAAATAAGGGGGATTTCAGCCTTTTACCTCAATATATGTGAAATTTCTTCATTTTTGCCCCAAAATATGGGAAATTTCTGCCTTTTTTCACTGAAATAAGTGAAATTTCTGCAATTTTGCCCCAAAATAAGTGAAATTTCGGCAATTTTGCCCCAAAATAAGAGAAATTTCTGGAATTTTGCCCCAAAATAAGTGGAATTTCTGAGTTTTGCCCCAAAATAAAGAGAATTTCTGTTTTTTTGCGCTAACATATAGGGAATTTCTGCATTTTTGCCCCAAAATTAGGGGAATTTCTGCAATTTTGCTCCAAAATACGGGGAATTTCTGCTTTTTAGACTGAAAATAAAGGGAATGTACACCTTTTGCCACAAAAAAGACAAATTTCTTCATTTTTGCTCCAAAATAAAAGGAATTTCTGCTTTTTTGCCTCTAAAAAAGTGCAATTTCTGTTTTTCCCCAATAACAAAGGGAATTTCTGTCTTTTTGCCCCAAAATAAGGAAAATTTCTGACTTATTACCCTGAAATAAGTGAAATTTTTGCAATTTTGCACCAATATAATAAAATTTCTGCCTTTTTGCCCCAAATTAAGGGGAATTTCAGCCTTTTTACTCAAAATAAAAGGAATTTCTGCATTTTTGCCCCAAAATATTGGAAATTTCTGCCTTTTTGCCCCAAAATAAGAAAATTTCTGCTTTTTTTTTGAAATTTTTGAAATTTCTGCAATTTAGCCCCAAAATAATTGTAATTTCTGCAATTTTGCCCCAAAATAAGTGAAATTTGCGGAATTTTGCTCCAAAATAAGTGGAATTTCTGAGTTTTGCCCGAAAATAAGGAGAATTTCTGTTTTTTGCACTAACATATAGGGAATTTCTGCCTTTTTGCCCCATAATTAGGGGAATTTCTGCAATTTTGCTCCAAAATACAGGGAATTTCTGCTTTTTAGCCTGAAAATAAGGGGAATGTATACCTTTTGCCACAAAAAAGAGAAATTTCTTCATTTTTGCTCCAAAATAAAAGGAATTTCTGCTTTTTTGCCTCTAAAAAAGTGGAATTTCTGTCTTTTTTCTCAAAAACAAAGAGAATTTCTGTCTTTTTGCCCCAAAATAAGGAAAATTTCTGACTTATTACCCTGAAATAAGTGAAATTTTTGCAATTTTGCCCCAAAATAAGGAAATTTCTGCCTTTTTGCCCCCAATTAAGGGGAATTTCAGCTTTTTTCCTCAAAATAAAGGGAATTTCTGCATTTTTGCCCCAAAATATGAGAAATTTCTGCCTTTTTATTCCAAAATAAGAAAAATTTCTGCAATTTTGTACCAAAATAAAAAAAAATTCTGCCTTTTTGCCCCAAAATAAGAAAATTTCTGCTTTTTTTTTTTAAATAAGTGAAATTTCTGCAATTTTGCTCCAAAATAATTGTAATTTCTGCAATTTTGCCCCAAAATAAGTGAAATTTCTGAAATTTTGCTTCAAAATAAGTGGAATTTCTGAGTTTTGCCCCAAAATAAGGAGAATTTCTGTCTTTTTGCCCCAACATATAGGGAATTTCTGCCTTTTTGCCCCACAATTTGGGAAATTTCTGCAATTTTGCTCCAAAATATGGGGAATTTCTGCCTTTTTGCCCAAAAATAAGAAGAATGCATACCTTTTTGCCCTTAAAAAGTGAAATTTCTTTATTTTTGCTCCAAAATAAGGGGAATTTCTGCTTTTTTGCCTCTAAAAAAGTGGAATTTCTGTCTTTTTCTCCCAAAACAAAGGGAATTTCTGTTTTTTGGCCCCAAAATAAGGAAATTTTCTGACTTATTACCCTGAAATAAGTGAAATTTCTGCAATTTTACCCCAAAATAAGAGAAATTTCTGCCTTTTTACACCCAAATAAGGGGAATTTCAGCCTTTTACCTCAAAATAACAGAAATTTCTGCATTTTTGCTCCAAAATATAGGAAATTTCTGCCTTTTTTCACTGAAATAAGTGAAATTTCTGCAATTTTGCCCCAAAATAAGTGAAATTTCTGCAATTTTGCCCCTAAATAAGGGAAATTTCTGGAATTTTGCCCCAAAATAAGTGGAATTTCTGAGTTTTGCCCTAAAATAAGGAGAATTTCTGTTTTTTGCACTAACATATAGGGAATTTCTGCATTTTTGCACCACAATTAGGGGAATTTCTGCAATTTTGCTCCAAAATACGGGGAATTTCTGCTTTTTAGCCTGAAAAAAAGGGGAATGTATACCTTTTGCCACAAAAAAGGGAAATTTCTTCATTTTTGCTCCAAAACAAATGGAATTTCTGCTTTTTTGCCTCTAAAAAAGTGGAATTTCTGTCTTTTTGTCCAAAAACAAAGGGAATTTCTGTATTTTTGCCACAAAATAAGTAAAATTTCTGACTTATTACCCTGAAATAAGTGAAGTTTTTGCTATTTTGCCCCAAAATGAGGAAATTTCTGCATTTTTGCCCCCAATTGAGGGGAATTTCAGCCTTTTTCTTCAAAATAAAATGAATTCCTGCATTTTTGCCCCAAAATATGGGAAATTTCTGCCTTTTTGCTCCAAAATAAGAAAATTTCTGCTTTTTTTTTTGAAATAAGTACAATTTCTGCAATTTTGCCCCAAAATAAGTGAAATTTCGGCAATTTTGCCCCAAAATAAGAGATATATTTGACTTTTTGCCCCCAAATAAGGGGAATTTCAGCCTTTTACCTCAAAATAAGAGAAATTTCTGCGTTTTTGCCCCAAAATATGGGAAATTTCTGACTTTTTGCACCAAAATAAGAAAAAATTCTGCAATTTTGTAACAAAATAAAAGAAATTTCTGCCTTTTGGCCCCAAAATAAGAAAATTTCTGCTTTTATTTCTGAAATAAGTGAAATTTCTGCAATTTTGCCCCAAAATAAGTTATATTTCAGAATTTTTCCCTAAAATAAGGAGAATTTCTGTCTTTTTGCCCCAACATATAGGGAATTTCTGCCTTTTTGCCCCACAA
The DNA here is from genome assembly GCF_963924665.1 of Micromys minutus. Lineage (NCBI taxonomy): Eukaryota > Metazoa > Chordata > Mammalia > Rodentia > Muridae > Micromys > Micromys minutus. The sequence continues at coordinate 3,492,605 of NW_027667727.1, forward strand.
TTAGAGGAATTTCTGCAATTTTGCTCCAAAATATGGGGAATTTCTGCATTTTTTGTCCGAAAATAATAAGAATGCATACCTTTTTGCCATAAAAAAGGGAAATTTCTGCTTTTTGCTACAAAATGAGAGGCATTTCTGCTTTATTGCCTTTAAATAAGTGGAATTTCTGTCTTTTTCCCCCAAAACAAAGAGAATTTGTCTTTTTTGCCCCAAAATAAGGAAAATTTCTGACTTATTACCCTGAAATAAGTGAAATTTCTGCAATTTTGCCCCAAAATAAGTGAAATTATTGAAATTTTGACCCAAAATAAGTGGAATTTCTGAGTTTTGATCCAAAATAAGGAGAATTTCTGTATTTTTGCCCCACAATTAGGGGAATTTCTGCAATTTTGCTCCAAAATACGGGGAATTTCTGCCTTTTTGCCCGAAAATAAGAAGAATGCATAACTCTTTCCCATAAAAAAGGGAAATTTCTTCATTTTTGCTCCAAAATAAGGGGAATTTCTGCTTTTTTGCCTCTAAATAAGTGGAATTTCTGTCTTTTTCCCCCAAAACAAAGGTAATTTCTGTCTTTTTTGCCCCAAAATAAGGAAATTTTCTGACTTATTACCCTGAAGTAAGTGAAATTTTTGCAATTTTGGCCAAAATAAAAGGAATTTCTGCTTTTTTGCCTCTAAATAAGTGGAATTTATGTATTTTTCTCCAAAAACAAAGGGAATTTCTGTATTTTTGCCCCAAAATAAAAAAAATTTCTGACTTATTACCCTGAAATAAGTGAAATTTTTGCAGTTTTGCCCCAAAATAAGGAAATTTCTGCCTTTTTGCCCCCAATTAAGGGGAATTTCAGCCTTTTTCCTCAAAATAAAAGGAATTTCTGCATTTTTGTCCCAAAATATGGGAAATTTCTGCCTTTTTGCTCCAAAATAAGAAAATTTCTGCTTTTTTTTGAAATAAGTGAAATTTCTGCAATTTTGCCCCAAAATAAGTGAAATTTCTACAATTTTGCCCCAAAATAAGAGAATTTTTTGACTTTTTGCCCCCAAATAATGGGAATTTCAGCCTTTTACCTCAAAATAAGAGAAATTTCTGCATTTTTACCCCAAAATATGGGAAATTTCTGACTTTTTGCCCCAAAATAAGAAAAAATTCTGCAATTTTGTAACAAAATAAAAGAAATTTCTGTCTTTTGGCCCCAAAATAAGAAAATTTCTGCTTTTATTTCTGAAATAAGTGAAATTTCTGCAATTTTGCCCCAAAATAAGTTATATTTCAGAATTTTTCCCTAAAATAAGGAGAATTTCTGTCTTTTTGCCCCAACATATAGGGAATTTCTGCCTTTTTGCCCCACAATTAGAGGAATTTCTGCAATTTTGCTCCAAAATACGGGGAATTTCTGCATTTTTTGTCCGAAAATAATAAGAATGCATACCTTTTTGCCATAAAAAAGGGAAATTTCTGCTTTTTGCTCCAAAATGAGGGGCATTTCTGCTTTATTGCCTCTAAATAAGTGGAATTTCTGTCTTTTTCCCCCAAAACAAAGAGAATTTGTCTTTTTTGCCCCAAAATAAGGAAAATTTCTGACTTATTACCCTGAAATAAGTGAAATTTCTGCAATTTTGCCCCAAAATAAGTGAAATTATTGAAATTTTGACCCAAAATAAGTGGAATTTCTGAGTTTTGATCCAAAATAAGGAGAATTTCTGTATTTTTGCCCCACAATTAGGGGAATTTCTGCAATTTTGCTCCAAAATACGGGGAATTTCTGCCTTTTTGCCCGAAAATAAGAAGAATGCATAACTCTTTCCCATAAAAAGGAAATTTCTTCATTTTTGCTCCAAAATAAGGGGAATTTCTGCTTTTTTGCCTCTAAATAAGTGGAATTTCTGTCTTTTTCCCCCAAAACAAAGGTAATTTCTGTCTTTTTTGCCCCAAAATAAGGAAATTTTCTGACTTATTACCCTGAAGTAAGTGAAATTTTTGCAATTTTGGCCAAAATAAAAGGAATTTCTGCTTTTTTGCCTCTAAATAAGTGGAATTTATGTATTTTTCTCCAAAAACAAAGGGAATTTCTGTCTTTTTGCCCCAAAATAAAAAAAATTTCTGACTTATTACCCTGAAATAAGTGAAATTTTTGCAGTTTTGCCCCAAAATAAGGAAATTTCTGCCTTTTTGCCCCCAATTAGGGGGAATTTCAGCCTTTTTCCTCAAAATAAAAGGAATTTCTGCATTTTTGTCCCAAAATATGGGAAATTTCTGCCTTTTTGCTCCAAAATAAGAAAATTTCTGCTTTTTTTTGAAATAAGTGAAATTTCTGCAATTTTGCCCCAAAATAAGTGAAATTTCTACAATTTTGCCCCAAAATAAGAGAAATTTTTGACTTTTTGCCCCCAAATAAGGGGAATTTCAGCCTTTTACCTCAAAATAAGAGAAATTTCTGCATTTTTACCCCAAAATATGGGAAATTTCTGACTTTTTGCCCCAAAATAAGAAAAAATTCTGCAATTTTGTAACAAAATAAAAGAAATTTCTGTCTTTTGGCCCCAAAATAAGAAAATTTCTGCTTTTATTTCTGAAATAAGTGAAATTTCTGCAATTTTGCCCCAAAATAAGTTATATTTCAGAATTTTTCCCTAAAATAAGGAGAATTTCTGTCTTTTTGCCCCAACATATAGGGAATTTCTGCCTTTTTGCCCCACAATTAGAGGAATTTCTGCAATTTTGCTCCAAAATACCGGGAATTTCTGCATTTTTTGTCCGAAAATAATAAGAATGCATACCTTTTTGCCATAAAAAAGGGAAATTTCTGCTTTTTGCTCCAAAATGAGGGGCATTTCTGCTTTATTGCCTTTAAATAAGTGGAATTTCTGTCTTTTTCCCCCAAAACAAAGAGAATTTGTCTTTTTTGCCCCAAAATAAGGAAAATTTCTGACTTATTACCCTGAAATAAGTGAAATTTCTGCAATTTTGCCCCAAAATAAGTGAAATTATTGAAATTTTGACCCAAAATAAGTGGAATTTCTGAGTTTTGATCCAAAATAAGGAGAATTTCTGTATTTTTGCCCCACAATTAGGGGAATTTCTGCAATTTTGCTCCAAAATACGGGGAATTTCTGCCTTTTTGCCCGAAAATAAGAAGAATGCATAACTCTTTCCCATAAAAAAGGGAAATTTCTTCATTTTTGCTCCAAAATAAGGGGAATTTCTGCTTTTTTGCCTCTAAATAAGTGGAATTTCTGTCTTTTTCCCCCAAAACAAAGGTAATTTCTGTCTTTTTTGCCCCAAAATAAGGAAATTTTCTGACTTATTACCCTGAAGTAAGTGAAATTTTTGCAATTTTGGCCAAAATAAAAGGAATTTCTGCTTTTTTGCCTCTAAATAAGTGGAATTTATGTATTTTTCCCCCAAAACAAAGGGAATTTCTGTCTTTTTTTGCCCAAAATAAGGAAAATTTCTGACTTATTACCCTGAAATAAGTGAAATTTCTGCAAATTTGTCCCAAAATAAGGGAAATTTCTGCCTTTTTGCCCCCATATAAGGGAAATTTCAGCCTTTTTACCTCAAAATAAGGGGAATTTCTGCATTTTTGCCACAAAATATTAGGAATTTCTGCCTTTTTGCCCCAAAATAAGGAAAATTTCTGCCTTTTTTCACTGAAATAAGTGAAATTTCTGCAATTTTGCCGCAGAATAAGTGAAATTTCGGCAATTTTGCCCCAAAATGAGGCAAATTTCTGGAATTTTGCCCCAAAATAAGTGGAATTTCTGAGTTTTGCCACCAAAATAAAGAGAATTTCTGTTTTTTTGCCCTAACATATAGGGATTTTCTGCATTTTTGCCCCACAATTAGTGGAATTTCTGCAATTTTGCTCCAAAATACGGGGAATTTCTGCTTTTTAGCCTGAAAATAAGGGGAATGTATACCTTTTGCCACAAAAAAGGGAAATTTCTTCATTTTTGCTCCAAAATAAAAGGAATTTCTGCTTTTTTGCCTCTAAAAAAGTGCAATTTCTGTCTTTTTCCCCAAAAAAAGGGAATTTCTGTCTTTTTGCCCCAAAATAAGGAAAATTTCTGACTTATTACCCTGAAATAAGTGAAATTTTTGCAATTTTGCCCCAAAATAAGGAAATATCTGCCTTTTTTCCCTAAATTAAGGAGAATTTCAGCCTTTTTCCTCAAAATAAAAGAAATTTCTGCATTTTTCCCCAAAATATGGGAAATTACTTCCTTTTTGCCCCAAAAAAAGAAAATTTCTGCTTTTTTTTTGAAATAAGTGAAATTTCTGCAATTTTGCCCCAAAATAATTGTAATTTCTGAATTTTGACCCAAAATAAGTGAAATTTCTGGAATTTTGTTCCAAAATATGTGGAATTTCTGAGTTTTGCCCCAAAATAAGGAGAATTTCTGTCTTTTTGCCCCAACATATAGGGAATTTCTGCCTTTTTGCCCAACAATTTGAGAAATTTCTTCAATTTTGTTCCAAAATAGAGGAATTTCTGCCTTTTTGCCCAAAAATAAGAAGAATGCATACCTTTTTGCCCTTAAAAAGTGAAATTTCTTCATTTTTGCTCCAAAATAAGGGAAATTTCTGCTTTTTTGCCTCTAAAAAAGTGGAATTTCTGTGTTTTTCTCCCAAAACAAATGGAATTTCTGTTTTTTGGCCCCAAAATAAGGAAAATTTCTGACTTATTACCCTGAAATAAGTGAAATTTCTGCAATTTTACCCCAAAATAAGAGAAATTTCTGCCTTTTTGCTCCCAAATAAGGGGGATTCAGCCTTTTACCTCAAAATAAGAGAAATTTCTGCATTTTTGCCCCAAAATATGGGAAATTTCTGCCTTTTTTCACTGAAATAAGTGAAGTTTCTGCAATTTTTTCTCAAAATAAGTGAAATTTCTGCAATTTTGCCCCAAAATAAGGGAAATTTCTGGAATTTTGCCCCAAAATAAGTGGCATTTCTGAGTTTTGCCCTAAAATAAGGAGAATTTCTGTTTTTTGCACTAACATATAGGGAATTTCTGCATTTTTGCCCCACAATTAGGGGAATTTCTGCAATTTTGCTCCAAAATACAGGGAATTTCTGCTTTTTAGCCTGAAAATAAGGGGAATGTATACCTTTTGCCACAAAAAAGGGAAATTTCATCATTTTTGCTCCAAAATAAAAGGAATTTCAGCTTTTTTGCCTCTAAAAAAGTGGAATTTCTGTCTTTTTCTCCAAAAACAAAGGGAATTTCTGTCTTTTTGCCCCAAAATAAAAAAAATTTCTGACTTATTACCCTGAAATAAGTGAAATTTTTGCAGTTTTGCCCCAAAATAAGGAAATTTCTGCCTTTTTGCCCCCAATTAAGGGGAATTTCAGCCTTTTTCCTCAAAATAAAAGGAATTTCTGCATTTTTGTCCCAAAATATGGGAAATTTCTGCCTTTTTGCTCCAAAATAAGAAAATTTCTGCTTTTTTTTGAAATAAGTGAAATTTCTGCAATTTTGCCCCAAAATAAGTGAAATTTCTACAATTTTGCCCCAAAATAAGAGAAATTTTTGACTTTTTGCCCCCAAATAAGGGGAATTTCAGCCTTTTACCTCAAAATAAGAGAAATTTCTGCATTTTTACCCCAAAATATGGGAAATTTCTGACTTTTTGCCCCAAAATAAGAAAAAATTCTGCAATTTTGTAACAAAATAAAAGAAATTTCTGCCTTTTGGCCCCAAAATAAGAAAATTTCTGCTTTTATTTCTGAAATAAGTGAAATTTCTGCAATTTTGCCCCAAAATAAGTTAAATTTCAGAATTTTTCCCTAAAATAAGGAGAATTTCTGTCTTTTTTGCCCCAACATATAGGGAATTTCTGCCTTTTTGCCCCACAATTAGAGGAATTTCTGCAATTTTGCTCCAAAATACGGGGAATTTCTGCCTTTTTTGTCTGAAAATAATAAGAATGCATACTTTTTTGCCATAAAAAAGAGAAATTTCTTCTTTTTGCTCCAAAATGAGGGGAATTTCTGCTTTATTGCCTCTAAATAAGTGGAATTTCTGTCTTTTTCCCCCAAAACAAAGGGAATTTGTCTTTTTTGCCCCAAAATAAGGATAATTTCTGACTTATTACACTGAAATAAGTGAAATTTCTGCAATTTTGCCCCAAAATAAGTGAAATTATTGAAATTTTGACCCAAAATAAGTGGAATTTCTGAGTTTTGACCCAAAATAAGGAGAATTTCTGTCATTTTGCCCCACAATTTGGGGAATTTCTGCAATTTTGCTCCAAAATACGGGGAATTTCTCCCTTTTTGCCCGAAAATAAGAAGAATGCATAAGTTTTTCCCATAAAAAAGGGAAATTTCTTCATTTTTGCTCCAAAATAAGGGGAATTTCTGCTTTTTTGCCTCTAAATAAGTGGAATTTCTGTCTTTTTCCCCCAAAACAAAGGTAATTTCTGTATTTTTTGCCCCAAAATAATGAAATTTCCGACTTATTACCCTGAAATAAGTGAAATTCCTGCAATTTTTGTACAAAATAAGGGAAATTTCTGCCTTTTTGCCCCCATATAAGGGAAATTTCTGCCTTTTTCACTGAAATAAGTGAAATTTCTGCAATTTTGCCCCAAAATAAGTGAAATTTCTGCAATTTTGCCCCAAAATAAGGGAAATTTCTGGAATTTTGCCCCAAAATAAGTAGAATTTCTCAGTTTTGCCCCAAAATAAGGAGAATTTCTGTTTTTTTGCCCTAACATATAGGGAATTTCTGCATTTTTGCCCCACAATTAGGGGTATTTCTGCAATTTTGCTCCAAAACACGGGGAATTTCTGCTTTTTAGCCTGAAAATAAGGGGAATGTATACCTTTTGCCACAAAAAACGAAAATTTCTTCATTTGTGCTCCAAAATAATAGGAATTTCTGCTTTTTTGCCTCTAAAAAAGTGCAATTTCTGTCTTTTTCCCCAAAAACAAAGGGAATTTCTGTCTTTTTGCCCCAAAATGAGGAAAATTTTTGACTTATTACCCTGAAATAAATGAAATTTTTGCAATTTTGCCCCAATATAAGGAAATTTCTGTCTTTTGGCCCAAATTAAGGGGAATTTCAGCCTTTTTCCTCAAAATAAAACTAATTTCTGCATTTTTGCCCCAAAATATGGGAAATTTCTGCCTTTTTGCTCCAAAATAAGAAAATTTCTGCTTTTTTTGAAATAAGTGAAATTTCTGCAATATTGCCCCAAAATAAGTGAAATTTCTGCAATTTTGCCCCAAAATAAGGAAAATTTCTTACTTATTACCCTTAAGAAAGTGAAATTTCTGCAATTTTGCTCCAAAATAAGGGGAATTTCTGCTTTTTCGCCTCTAAATAAGTGGAATTTCTGTCTTTTTCACCCCAAAACAAAAATGATTTCTGTCTTTTTTGCTCCTAAATAAAAAAAATTTCTGACTTATTACCCTGATGTAAGTGAAATTTCTACAATTTTGCCCCCAAATAAGGGAAATTTCTGCTTTTTTGCCTCTAAATAAGTGGAATTTATGTATTTTACCCCCAAAACAAAGGAAATTTCTGTCTTTTTTGCCCAAAATAAGGAAAATTTCTGACTGAAATAAGTGAAATTTCTGCAATTTTGCCCCAAAATAAGGGAAATTTCTGCTTTTTTGCTCCCAAATAAGGAGAATTTCAGCCTTTTGACCTCAAAATAAGGGGAATTTCTGCATTTTTGCCACAAAATATTAGGAATTCCTGACTTTTTGCCCCAAAATAAGGAAAATTTCTGCCTTTTTTCAATGAAATAAGTGAAATTTCTGCAATTTTGCCACAAAATAAGTGAAATTTCTGCAATTTTGCCCCAAAATAATGGAAATTTCTGGAATTTTGCCCCAAAATAAGTGGAATTTCTGAGTTTTGCCCCAAAATAAGGAGAATTTCTGTTTTTTGCCCTAACATATAGGGAATTTCTGCCTTTTTGCCCCACAATTAGGGGAATTTCTGCAGTTTTGCTTTAAAATACAGGGAATTTCTGCCTTTTAGCCTGAAAATAAGGGGAATGTATACCTTTTGCCACAAAAAAGAGAAATTTCTTCATTTTTGCTCCAAAATAAAAGGAATTTCTGCTTTTTTGCCTCTAAAAAAGTGGAATTTCTTTATTTTCCTTAAAAAAATAAAAGAATTTCTGTCTTTTTGCCCCAAAATAAGGAAAATTTCTGACTTATTACCCTGAAATAAGTGAAATTTTTGCAATTTTGCCCCAAAATAAGGAAATTTCTGCCTTTTTGCCCCCAATTAAGGGGAATTTCAGCCTTTTTCCTCAAAATAAAAGGAATTTCTGCATTTTTGCCCCAAAATATGGGAAATTTCTGCCTTTTTACTCCAAAATAAGAAAAATTTCGGCAATTTTGTAACAAAATAAAAAAAATTTCTGCCTTTTTGCCCCAAAATAAGAAAATTTCTGCTTTTTATTGAAATAAGTGAAATTTCTGCAATTTTGCCCCAAAATAATTTTAATTTCTGCAATTCTGACCCAAAATAAGTGAAATTTCTGGAATTTTGCTCCAAAATAAGTGGAATTTCTGAGTTTTGCCCCAAAATAAGGAGAATTTCTGTCTTATTGCCCCAACATATAGAAAATTTCTGCCTTTTTGCCAAACAATTTGGGAAATTTCTGCAATTTTTCTTTAAAATAAGGGGAATTTCTGCCTTTTTGCCCAAAAATAAGAAGAATGCATAACTTTTTGCCCTTAAAAAGTGAAATTTCTTCATTTTTGTCCAAAATAAGGGGAATTTCTGCTATTTTGCCTATAAAAAAGTGGAATTTCTGTCTTTTTCTCCCAAAACAAAGGGAATTTCTTTTTTTTGGCCCCAAAATAAGGAAAATTTCTGACTTATTACCCTGAAGTAAGTGAAATTTCTGCAATTTTACCCCAAAATAAGAGAAATTTCTGCCTTTTCGCCCCCAAATAATGGGAATTTCAGCCTTTTACCTCAAAATAAGAGAAATTTCTGCATTTTTGCCCCAAAATATGGGAAATTTCTGCCTTTTTTCACTGAAATAAGTGAAATTTCTGCAATTTTGCTCCAAAATAAGTGAAATTTCTGGCTTTTTGCTCCAAAATAAGAAAATTTCTGCTTTTTTTGTAATAAGTGAAATTTCTACAATTTTGCCCCAAAATAAGGGAAATTTCTGCTTTTTTGCCTCTAAATAAGTGGAATTTATGTATTTTTCCCCCAAATAATGGGAATTTCTGTCTTTTTTGCCCAAAATAAGAAAAATTTCTGACTGAAATAAGTGAAATTTCTGCAATTTTGCTCCAAAATAAGTGAAATTTCTGGCTTTTTGCTCCAAAATAAGAAAATTTCTGCTTTTTTTTGAAATAAGTGAAATTTCTACAATTTTGCCCCAAAATAAGTGAAATTTCTGCAATTTTGCCCCAAAATAAGGGGAATTTCTGCTTTTTGCCTCTAAATAAGTGGAATTTTTCTTTTTCCCCCAAAACAAAAAGAATTCCTGTCTTTTTTGCCCCTAAATAAGAAAAATTTCTGACTTATTACCCTGAAGTAAGTGAAATTTCTACAATTTTGCCCCAAAATAAGGGAAATTTCTGCTTTTTTGCCTCTAAATAAGTGGAATTTATGTATTTTTCCCATAAATTAATGGGAATTTCTGTCTTTTTTGCCCAAAATAAGAAAAATTTCTGACTGAAATAAGTGAAATTTCTGCAATTTTGCCCCAAAATAAGGGAAATTTCTGCTTTTTTGCTCCCAAATAAGGAGAATTTCAGCCTTTTGACCTCAAAATAAGAGGAATTTCTGCATTTTTGCCACAAAATATTAGGAATTCCTGACTTTTTGCCCCAAAATAAGGAAAATTTCTGCCTTTTTTCACTGAAATAAGTGAAATTTCGGCAATTTTGCCACAAAATAAGTGAAATTTCTGCAATTTTCTCCCAAAATAAGGGAAATTTCTGGAATGTGGCCCCAAAATAAGTGGAATTTCTGAGTTTTGCCCCAAAATAAGGAGAATTTCTGTTTTTTGCCCTAACATATAGGGAATTTCTGCCTTTTTGCCCCACAATTAGGGGAATTTCTGCAGTTTTGCTTTAAAATACAGGGAATTTCTGCCTTTTAGCCTGAAAATAAGGGGAATGCATACCTTTTGCCACAAAAAAGAGAAATTTCTTCATTTTTGCTCCAAAATAAAAGGAATTTCTGCTTTTTTGCCTCTAAAAAAGTAGAATTTCTTTCTTTTTCCTCAAAAACAAAAAGAATTTCTGCCTTTTTGCCCCAAAATAAGAAAATTTCTGCTTTTTATTGAAATAAGTGAAATTTCTGCAATTTTGCCCCAAAATAATTTTAATTTCTGCAATTCTGCCCCAAAATAAGTGAAATTTCTGGAATTTTGCTCCGAAATAAGTGGAATTTCTGAGTTTTGCCCCAAAATAAGGACAATTTCTGTCTTATTGCCCCAACATATAGGGAATTTCTGCCTTTTTGCCCCACAATTTGGGAAATTTCTGCAATTTTGCTCCAAAATAAGGGGAATTTCTGCCTTTTTGCCCAAAAATAAGAAGAATGCATAACTTTTTGCACTTAAAAAGTGAAATTTCTTCATTTTTGTCCAAAATAAGGGGAATTTCTGCTTTTTTGCCTATAAAAAAGTGGAATTTCTGTCTTTTTCCCCCAAAACAAAGAGAATTTGTCTTTTTTGCCCCAAAATAAGGAAAATTTCTGACTTATTACCCTGAAATAAGTGAAATTTCTGCAATTTTGCCCCAAAATAAGTGAAATTATTGAAATTTTGACCCAAAATAAGTGGAATTTCTGAGTTTTGACTCAAAATAAGGAGAATTTCTGTATTTTTGCCCCACAATTAGGGGAATTTCTGCAATTTTGCTCCAAAATACGGGGAATTTCTGCCTTTTTGCCTGAAAATAAGAAGAATGCATAACTCTTTCCCATAAAAAATGGAAATTTCTTCATTTTTGCTCCAAAATAAGGGGAATTTCTGCTTTTTTGCCTCTAAATAAGTGGAATTTCTGTCTTTTTCCCCCAAAACAAAGGTAATTTCTGTATTTTTTGCCCCAAAATAAGGAAATTTTCTGACTTATTTCCCTGAAGTAAGTGAAATTTCTGCAATTTTGGCCAAAATAAAAGGAATTTTTGCTTTTTTGCCTCTAAATAAGTGGAATTTATGTATTTTTCCCCCAAAAACAAAGGGAATTTCTGTCTTTTTTTGCCCAAAATAAGGAAAATTTCTGACTTATTACCCTGAAATAAGTGAAATTTCTGCAAATTTGTCCCAAAATAAGGGAAATTTCTGCCTTTTTGCCCCCATATAAGGGAAATTTCAGCCTTTTTACCTCAAAATAAGGGGAATTTCTGCATTTTTGCCACAAAATATTAGGAATTTCTGCCTTTTTGCCCCAAAATAAGGAAAATTTCTGCCTTTTTTCACTGAAATAAGTGAAATTTCTGCAATTTTGCACCAAAATAAGTGAAATTTCGGCAATTTTGCCCCAAAATGAGGCAAATTTCTGGAATTTTGCCCGAAAATAAGTGGAATTTCTGAGTTTTGCAACCAAAATAAGGAGAATTTCTGTTTTTTTGCCCTAACATATAGGGAATTTCTGCATTTTTGCCCCACAATTAGTGGAATTTCTGCAATTTTGCTCCAAAATACGGGGAATTTCTGCTTTTTAGCCTGAAAATAAGGGGAATGTATACCTTTTGCCACAAAAAAGGGAAATTTCTTCATTTTGGCTCCAAAATAAAAGGAATTTCTGCTTTTTTGCCTCTAAAAAAGTGCAATTTCTGTCTTTTTCCCCAAAAACAAAAAGAATTTCTGTATTTTTGCCCCAAAATAAGGAAAATTTCTGACTTATTACCCTGAAATAAGTGAAATTTTTGCAATTTTGCCCAAAAATAAGGAAATTTCTGCCTTTTTTCCCTAAATTAAGGAGAATTTCAGCCTTTTTCCTCAAAATAAAAGAAATTTCTGCATTTTTGCCCCAAAATATGGGAAATTTCTTCCTTTTTGCCCCAAAATAAGAAAATTTCTGCTTTTTTTTGAAATAAGTGCAATTTGTGCAATTTTGCCACAAAATAATTGTAATTTCTGCAATTTTGCCCCAAAATAAGGAAATTTCTGCCTTTTTGCCCCCAATTAAGGGGAATTTCAACCTTTTTCCTCAAAATAAAAGGAATTTCTGCATTTTTGCCCCAAAATATGGGAAATTTCTGCCTTTTTACTCCAAAATAAGAAAAATTTCGGCAATTTTGTACCAAAATAAAAAAAATTTCTGCCTTTTTGCCCCAAAATAAGAAAATTTCTGCTTTTTATTGAAATAAGTGAAATTTCTGCAATTTTGCCCCAAAATAATTTTAATTTCTGCAATTCTGCCCCAAAATAAGTGAAATTTCTGGAATTTTGCTCCGAAATAAGTGGAATTTCTGAGTTTTGCCCCAAAATAAGGAGAATTTCTGTCTTATTGCCCCAACATATAGGGAATTTCTGCCTTTTTGCCCCACAATTTGGGAAATTTCTGCAATTTTGCTCCAAAATAAGGGGAATTTCTGCCTTTTTGCCCAAAAATAAGAAGAATGCATAACTTTTTGCCCTTAAAAAGTGAAATTTCTTCATTTTTGTCCAAAATAAGGGGAATTTCTGCTATTTTGCCTATAAAAAATTGGAATTTCTGTCTTTTTCTCCCAAAACAAAGGGAATTTCTTTTTTTTGGCCCCAAAATAAGGAAAATTTCTGACTTATTACCCTGAAGTAAGTGATATTTCTGCAATTTTACCCCAAAATAAGAGAAAATTCTGCCTTTCCCCCCCAAATAATGGGAATTTCAGCCTTTTACCTCAAAATAAGAGAAATTTCTGCATTTTTGCCCCAAAATATGGGAAATTTCTGCCTTTTTTCACTGAAATAAGTGAAATTTCTGCAATTTTGCTCCAAAATAAGTGAAATTTCTGGCTTTTTGCTCCAAAATAAGAAAATTTCTGATTTTTTTTTGAAATAAGTGAAATATCTACAATTTTGCCCCAAAATAAGTGAAATTTCTGCAATTTTGCCCCAAAATAAGGGGAATTTCTGCTTTTTGCCTCTAAATAAGTGGAATTTTTCTTTTTCCCCCAAAACAAAAAGAATTCCTGTCTTTTTTGCCCCTAAATAAGAAAAATTTCTGACTTATTACCCTGAAGTAAGTGAAATTTCTACAATTTTGCCCCAAAATAAGGGAAATTTCTGCTTTTTTGCCTCTAAATAAGTGGAATTTATGTATTTTTCCCCCAAAATAATGGGAATTTCTGTCTTTTTTGCCCAAAATAAGAAAAATTTCTGACTGAAATAAGTGAAATTTCTGCAATTTTGCTCCAAAATAAGTGAAATTTCTGGCTTTTTGCTCCAAAATAAGAAAATTTCTGCTTTTTTTTTGAAATAAGTGAAATTTCTACAATTTTGCCCCAAAATAAGTGAAATTTCTGCAATTTTGCCCCAAAATAAGGGGAATTTCTGCTTTTTGCCTCTAAATAAGTGGAATTTTTCTTTTTCCCCCAAAACAAAAAGAATTCCTGTCTTTTTTGCCCCTAAATAAGAAAAATTTCTGACTTATTACCCTGAAGTAAGTGAAATTTCTACAATTTTGCCCCAAAATAAGGGAAATTTCTGCTTTTTTGCCTCTAAATAAGTGGAATTTATGTATTTTTCCCATAAATTAATGGGAATTTCTGTCTTTTTTGCCCAAAATAAGAAAAATTTCTGACTGAAATAAGTGAAATTTCTGCAATTTTGCCCCAAAATAAGGGAAATTTCTGCTTTTTTGCTCCCAAATAAGGAGAATTTCAGCCTTTTGACCTCAAAATAAGGGGAATTTCTGCATTTTTGCAACAAAATATTAGGAATTCCTGACTTTTTGCCCCAAAATAAGGAAAATTTCTGCCTTTTTTCACTGAAATAAGTGAAATTTCGGCAATTTTGCCACAAAATAAGTGAAATTTCTGCAATTTTGTCCCAAAATAAGGGAAATTTCTGGAATGTGGCCCCAAAATAAGTGGAATTTCTGAGTTTTGCCCCAAAATATGGAGAATTTCTGTTTTTTGCCCTAACATATAGGGAATTTCTGCCTTTTTGCCCCACAATTAGGGAAATTTCTGCAGTTTTGCTTTAAAATACAGGGAATTTCTGCCTTTTAGCCTGAAAATAAGGGGAATGCATACCTTTTGCCACAAAAAAGAGAAATTTCTTCATTTTTGCTCCAAAATAAAAGGAATTTCTGCTTTTTTGCCTCTAAAAAAGTAGAATTTCTTTCTTTTTCCTCAAAAACAAAGAGAATTTCTGCCTTTTTGCCCCAAAATAAGAAAATTTCTGCTTTTTATTGAAATAAGTGAAATTTCTGCAATTTTGCCCCAAAATAATTTTAATTTCTGCAATTCTGCCCCAAAATAAGTGAAATTTCTGGAATTTTGCTCCGAAATAAGTGGAATTTCTGAGTTTTGCCCCAAAATAAGGACAATTTCTGTCTTATTGCCCCAACATATAGGGAATTTCTGCCTTTTTGCCCCACAATTTGGGAAATTTCTGCAATTTTGCTCCAAAATAAGGGGAATTTCTGCCTTTTTGCCCAAAAATAAGAAGAATGCATAACTTTTTGCCCTTAAAAAGTGAAATTTCTTCTTTTTTTCCAAAATAAGGGGAATTTCTGCTTTTTTGCCTATAAAAAAGTGGAATTTCTGTCTTTTTCCCCCAAAACAAAGAGAATTTGTCTTTTTTGCCCCAAAATAAGGAAAATTTCTGACTTATTACCCTGAAATAAGTGAAATTTCTGCAATTTTGCCCCAAAATAAGTGAAATTATTGAAATTTTGACCCAAAATAAGTGGAATTTCTGAGTTTTGACCCAAAATAAGGAGAATTTCTGTATTTTTGCCCCACAATTAGGGGAATTTCTGCAATTTTGTTCCAAAATACGGGGAATTTCTGCCTTTTTGCCCGAAAATAAGAAGAATGCATAACTCTTTCCCATAAAAAATGGAAATTTCTTCATTTTTGCTCCAAAATAAGGGGAATTTCTGCTTTTTTGCCTCTAAATAAGTGGAATTTCTGTCTTTTTCCCCCAAAACAAAGGTAATTTCTCTCTTTTTTGCCCCAAAATAAGGAAATTTTCTGACTTATTACCCTGAAGTAAGTGAAATTTCTGCAATTTTGGCCAAAATAAAGGAATTTCTGCTTTTTTGCCTCTAAATAAGTGGAATTTATGTATTTTTCCCCCAAAACAAAGGGAATTTCTGTCTTTTTTTGCCCAAAATAAGGAAAATTTCTGACTTATTACCCTGAAATAAGTGAAATTTCTGCAAATTTGTCCCAAAATAAGGGAAATTTCTGCCTTTTTGCCCCCATATAAGGGAAATTTCAGCCTTTTTACCTCAAAATAAGGGGAATTTCTGCATTTTTGCCACAAAATATTAGGAATTTCTGCGTTTTTGCCTCTAAATAAGTGGAATTTCTGTCTTTTTCCCCCAAAACAAAGGGAATTTCTGTCTTTTATGACCCAAAATAAAAAAAATTTCTGACTTATTACCCTGAAATAAGTGAAATTTCTGCAATTTTGCCTCAAAATAAAGAAAATTTCTGTTTTTTGCCCCCAAATCAGGGGAATTTCAGCCTTTTTACCTCAAAATAAGGGGACTTTCTGCATTTTTGACCCAAAATATGGGAAATTTCTGCCTTTTTGCCCCAAAATAAGAAAAATTTCTGCAATTTTGTACCAAAATAAAAGAAATTTCTGCCTTTTTGCCCCAAAATAAGAAAATTTCTGTTTTTTTCTGAAATAAGTGAAATTTCTGCAATTTTGCCCAAAATAATTGAAATTTCTGCAATTTTGCCCCAAAATAAGGGAAATTATTAGAATTTTGCCCCAAAATAAGTGGAATTTCTGAGTTTTGCCCCTAAATAAAGAGAATTTCTGTCTTTTTGCCACAACATATAGGGAATTTCTGCCTTTTTGCCCCACAATTTGGGGCATTTCTGCATTTTGCTCCAAAATAAGGGGAATTTCTGCATTTTTGCCCAAAAATAAGAAGAATGCATATTTTTTTGCCCTTAAAAAGTGAAATTTCTTCATTTTTGCTCCAAAATAAGCGGAATTTCTGCTTTTTTGCCTCTAAAAAAGTGGAATTTCTGTCTTTTTCCTTCAAAACGATGGGAATTTCTGTTTTTTGCCTCCAAAATCAGGAAAATTTCTGACTAATTACCCTGAAATAAGTGAAATTTCTGCAATTTTGCCCCAAAATCAGAGAAATTTCTGCATTTTTGCCACCAAATAAGGGGAATTTCAGCCTTTTACCTCAAAATAAGAGAAATTTCTACATTTTTGCCTCCAAATACGGAGAATTTCTGCTTTTTTGCCCGAAAATAATAAGAATGCATACCTTTTTGCAATAAAAAAGGAAAATTTCTTCATTTTTGCTCCAAAATGAGGGGAATTTCTGCTTTCATGCCTCTAAATAAGTGGAATTTCTGTCTTTTTCCCACAAAACAAAGGGAATTTCTGTCTTTTTTTGCCCCAAAATAAGGAAAATTTCTGACTTATTACCCTGAAATAAGTAAAATTTCTGCAATTTTGCTCCAAAATACAGGGAATTTCTGCCTTTTTGTCCGAAAATAAGAAGATTGCATAAATTTTTCCCATAAAAAAGAGAAATGTCTTCATTTTTGCTCCAAAATAAGGGGAATTTCTGCGTTTTTGCCTCTAAATAAGTGGAATTTCTGTTTTTTCCCTTAAAAAAAAAGGTAATTTCTGTCTTTTTTGCCCCAAAATAAGGAAAATTTCTGACTTATTACACTGAAGTAAGTAAAATTTCTGCAATTTTGCCCCAAAATAAAGGGAATTTCTGCTTTTTTGCCTCTAAATAATTGGAATATATGTATTTTTCCCCCAAAACAAAGGGAATTTTTGGGTTTTTTTTTGCCCAAAATAAGGAAAATTTCTGACTTATTACCCTGAAATAAGTGAAATTTCTGCAATTTTGCCCAAAAATAAGGGAAATTTCTGCATTTTGCCCCCAAATAAGGGGAATTTAAGCCTTTTTACCTGAAAATAAGGGGAATTTCTGCATTTTTGCCACAAAATATTAGGAATTTCTGCCTTTTTGCCCCAAAATAAGGAAAATTTCTGCCTTTTTTCACTGAATTAAGTGAAATTTCTGCAATTTTGCCCCAAAATAACTGAAATTTCTGCAATTTTGCCCCAAAATAAGGGAAATTTCTGGAATTTTTCCCCAAAATAAGTGGAATTTCTGAGTTTTGACCCAAAATAAGGAGAATTTCTGTTTTTTGCCCTAACATATAGGGAATTTCTGCCTTTTTGCCCCACAATTAGGGGAATTTCTGCAATTTTGCTCTAAAATACGGGGAATTTCTGCTTTTTAGCCTGAAAATAAGGGGAATGTATAACTTTTGCCACAAAAAAGGGAAATTTCTTCATTTTTGCTCCAAAATAAAAGGAATTTCTATTTTTTGCCTCTAAAAAAGTGGAATTTCTGTCTTTTTCCCCAAAAACAAAGGGAATTTCTGTCTTTTTTCCCCAAAATAAGGAAAATTTCTTACTTATTACACTGAAATAAGTGAAATTTTTGTAATTTTGCCCAAAAATAAGGAAATTTCTGCCTTTTTGCCCCCAATTAAGGGGAATTTCAACCTTTTTCCTCAAAATAAAAGGAATTTCTGCATTTTTGCCCCAAAATATGGGAAATTTCTGCCTTTTGGCTACAAAATAAGAAAATTTCAGCTTTTTTTTTGAAATAAGTGAAATTTCTGCAATTTTGCCCGAAAATAAGTGGAATTTCTGGAATTTTGCTCCAAAATAAGTGGAATATCTAAGTTTTGCCCCAAAATAAGGAGAATTTCTGTCTTTTTGCCCCAACATATAGGGAATTTCTGCCTTTTTGCCCCACAATTAGGGGAATTTCTGCAATTTTGCTCCAAAATATGGGGAATTTCTGCCTTTTTGCTCGAAAATAAGAAGAATGCATAGCTTTTTGCCATAAAAAAGGGAAATTTCTTCATTTTTGCTCCAAAATAAGGGGAATTTCTGCTTTTTTGCATCTAAATAAGTGGAATTTCTGTCTTTTTCCCCCAAAACAAAGGGAATTTCTGTCTTTTTTCCCCAAAATAAGGAAAATTTCAGTCTTATTACACTGAAATAAGTGAAATTTTTGTAATTTTGCCCAAAAATAAGGAAATTTCTGCCTTTTTGCCCCCAATTAAGGGGAATTTCAACCTTTTTCCTCAAAATAAAAGGAATTTTTGCATTTTAGCCCCAAAATATGGGAAATTTCTGCCTTTTGGCTCCAAAATAAGAAAATTTCTGCTTTTTTTTTGAAATAAGTAAAATTTCTGCAATTTTGCCCGAAAATAAGTGAAATTTCGGCAATTTTGCCCCAAAATAAGTGGAATTTCTGGAATTTTGCTCCAAAATAAGTGGAATTTCTAAGTTTTGCCCCAAAATAAGGAGAATTTCTGTCTTTTTGCCCCAACATATAGATAATTTCTTCCTTTTTGCCCCACAATTAGGGGAATTTCTGCAATTTTGCTCCAAAATATAGGGAATTTCTGCCTTTTTGCCGGAAAATAAGAAGAATGCATAGCTTTTTGCCATAAAAAAGGGAAATTTCTTCATTTTTACTCCAAAATAAGGGGAATTTCTGCTTTTTTGCATCTAAATAAGTGGAATTTCTGTCTTTTTCCCCCAAAACAAAGGGAATTTCTGTATTTTTTGCCCCAAAATAAGAAAAATTTCTGACTTATTACCCTGAAATAAGTGAAATTTCTGCAATTTTGCCCCAAAATAAGAGAAATTTTTGCCTTTTTGCTCTCAAATAATGGGAATTTCAGCCTTTTTACCTCAAAATAAGGGGAATTTCTGCATTTTTGCCACAAAATATTAGGAATTTCTGCCTTTTTGCCACGAAATAAGGAAAATTTCTGCCTTTTTTCCCTGAAATAAGTGAAATTTCTGAAATTTTGCCCCAAAATAAGTGAAATTTCTGCAATTTTGCCCCAAAATAAGGGAAATCTCTGGAATTTTGCCCCAAAATAAGTGGAATTTCTGAGTTCTGCCCCAAAATAAGGAGAATTTCTGTCTTTTTGCCCCAACATATAGGGAATTTCTGCCTTTTTGCCCCACAATCAGGGGAATTTCTGCAATTTTGCTCCAAAATACGGGGAATTTCTGCCTTTTTGCCCGAAAATAAGAAGAATGCATAATTTTTTGCCATAAAAAAGGGAAATTTGTTGATTTTTGCTCCAAAATAAGGGGAATTTCTGCTTTTTTGCCTCTAAATAAGTGAAATTTCTGTCTTTTTCCCCTAAAACAAAGGTAATTTCTGTCTTTTTTGCCCCAAAATATGAAAAATTTCTGACTTATTACCCTGAAGTAAGTGAAATTTCTGCAATTTTGCCCCAAAATAAGGAGAATTTCTGCTTTTTTGCCTCTAAATAAGTGGAATTTATGTATTTTTCTCCCAAAACAAAGGGAATTTCTGTCTTTTTTGCCCAAAATAAGAAAAATTTCTGACTTATTATTCTGAAATAAGTGAAATTTCTGCAATTTTGCCCCAAAATAAGGGAAATTTCTGCCTTTTTGCCCCCAAATAAGGGGAATTTTATTCTTTTTACCTAAAAAAAGGGGAATTTCTGCATTTTTGCCACAAAATATTAGGAATTTCTGCATTTTTGCCCCAAAATAAGGAAAATTTCAGCCTTTTTTCACTGAAATAAGTGAAATTTCTGCAATTTTGCCCCAAAATAAGGGAAATTTCTGGAATTTTGCCCCAAAATAAGGGAAATCTCTGAAATTTTGCCCCAAAATAAGTGGAATTTCTGAGTTTTGCTTCAAAATAAGGAAAATTTCTGTCTTTTTGCCCTAACATATAGGAAATTTCTGCCTTTTTGCCCCACAATTAGGGGAATTTCTAGAATTTTGCTCCAAAATACGGGGAATTTCTGATTTTTAGCCCGAAAATAAGGGGAATGTATACCTTTTGCCACAACAAAGGGAAATTTCTTCATTTTTGCTCCAAAATAAGGGGAATTTCTGCTTTTTTGCCTCTAAATAAGTGGAATTTTTGTCTTTTTCCCCCAAAACTAAGAAAACTTCTCTATTTTTTGTCCCAAGATAAGGAAAATTTCTGACTTATTACCCTGAAATAAGTGAAATTGCTGCAATTTTGCCTCAAAATAAGAAAAATTTCTCCCTTTTTGCCCCCAAATAAGGGGAATTTCAGCCTATTTACCTCAAAATAAGGGAAATTTCTGCATTTTTGCCCCAAAATATGGGAAATTTCTGCGTTTTAGCCCTAAAATAAGATAAATTTCTGCAATTTTGTACCAAAATAAAAGAAATTTCTGCCTTTTTGCCCCAAAATAAGAAAATTTCTGCTTTTTTTCTGAAATAAGTGAAATTTCTGCAATTTTGCCCAAAATAAGTGAAATTTCTGAAATTTTGCCCCAAAATAAGGGAAATTTCTGCCTTTTTACCCCCAAATATGGGGAATTTCAGCCTTTTTACCTAAATGTAAGGGGAATTTCTGCATTTTTGCCACAAAATATTATGAATTTCAGCCTTTTTGCCCCAAAAAAAAGAAAATTTCTGCCTTTTTTCCCTGAAATAAGTGAAATTTCTGAAATTTTGCCCCAAAATATGTGGAATTTCTGAGTTTTGCCCCAAAATAAAGAAAATTTCTGTATTTTTGCCACAACATATAGGGAATTTCTACCTTGTTGCCCCACAATTAGGGGAATTTTTGAAATTTTGCTCCAAAATACGAAGAATTTCTGCCTTTTTGCCCGAAAATAAGTAGAATGCATACCTTTTTGCCATAAATAAGGGAAAGTTCTTCATTTTTGCTCCAAAATGAGGGGAATTTCTGCTTTTTTGCCTCTAAATAAGTGGAATTTCTGTCTTTTTCCCCTAAAACAAAGGGAATTTCTGTCTTTTTTGCCCCAAAATAAGGAAAATTTCTGACTTATTACCCTGAAATAAGTGAAATTTCTGCAATTTTGCTTCAAAATAAGTGAAATTTCTGCTTTTTTGCCCCCAAATAAGGGAATTTCAGCATTTTTACCCCAAAATAAGGGGAATTTCTGCATTTTTGCCCCCAAATAAGGGGAATTTCAGCCTTTTTACCTCAAAATAAGGGACATTTCTGCATTTTTGCTTCAAAATATGGGAAATTTTTGCCTTTTTGCCCCAAAATAAGAAAATCTCTGCTTTTTTTCTTTGAAATAAGTGAAATTTCTGCAATTTTGCCCCAAAATAAGTGAAATTTCTGCAATTTTGCCCCAAAATAAAGGAAATTTCTGGAATTTTGCCCCAAATTAAGTGGAATTTCTGAGTTTTGCCCTAAAATAAGAAGAATTTTTGTCTTTTTGCCCCAACATATAGGGAATTTCTGCCTTTTTGCCCCACAATTAGGGGAATTTCTAAAATGTTGCTCAGAATACGGGGAATTTCTGCCTTTTTGCCTGAAAATAAGAAGAATGCATACCTTTTTGCCATAAAAAAGGGAAATTTCTTCATTTTTGCTCCAAAATAAGGGGAATTTCTGCCTTTTTGACTCTAAATAAGTGGAATTTCTGTTTTTTTTTTCCCAAAACAAAGGAATTTCTCTATTTTTGGTCCAAAATAAGGAAAATTTCATTCTTATTACCCTGAAATAAGTGAAATTTCTGCAATTTTGCCCCAACATAAGGGAAATTTCTGCCTTTTTGCCCCCAAATACAGGGAATTTCACTCTTTTTACCTCAAAATAAGAGGAATTTCTGCATTTTTGCCACAAAATATTAGGAATTTCTGCTTTTTTGCCCCAAAATAAGGAAAATTTCTGCCGTTTTTCCCTGAAATAAGTGAAATTGCTGCAACTTTGCCCCAAAATAAGTGAAATTTCTGCAATTTTGCCCTAAAATAAGGTAAATTTCTGGAATTTTGCCCCAAATAAGTGGAATTTCTGAGTTTTGCCCCAAAATAAGGAGAATTTTTGGTTTTTTTTGCCCCAACATATAGGGAATTTCTGCCTTTTTGCCCCACAATAAGGGGAATTTCTGCAATTTTGCTCCAAAATACGGGGAATTTCTGCCTTTTTGTTCGAAAATATGAAGAATGCATACCTTTTTGCCATAAAAAAGGGAAATATCTTCATTTTTGCTCCAAAATAAGGGGAATTTCTCCTTTTTTTGCCGGTAAATAAGTGGAATTACTGTCTTTTTCCCCCAAAACAAAGGGAATTTCTGTCTTTTTTGCCCCAAAATAAGGAAAATTTCTGACTTATTACACTGAAATAAGTGAAATTTCTGCAATTTTGCCCCAAAATAAGTGAAATTTCTGCCTTTTTCCCCAAATATGGGGAATTTCAGCCTTTTTAGCTAAAAGTAAGGGAAATTTCTGCATTTTTGCCACAAAATATTAGGAATTTCAGCATTTTTGCTCCAAAATAAAGAAAATTTCTTCCTTTATTCCCTGAAATAAGTGAAATTTCTGAAATTTTGCCACAAAATTAGTGAAATTTCTGCAATTTTGTTTCAAAATAAGGGAAATTTCTGGAATTTTGCCCCAAAATATGTGGAATTTCTGAGTTTTGCACCAAAATAAGGAGAATTTCTGTATTTTTGCCCCAACATATAGGGAATTTCTGCCTTGTTGCCCCACATTAAGGGGAATTTCTGCAAATTTGCTCCCAAATACGGGGAATTTCTGCCTTTTTGCCCGAAAATAAGTAGAATGCATACCTTTTTGCCATAAAAAAGGGAAATTTCTTCATTTTTGCTCTAAAATGATGGGAATTTCTGCTTTTTGCCTCTAAATAAGTGGAATTTCTGTCTTTTTCCCCCAAAACAAAGGGAATTTCTGTCTTTTTTGCCCCAAAATAAGGAAAATTTTTGACTTATTACCTTGAAATAAGTGAAATTTCTGCAATTTTGCCCCAAAATAAGTGAAATTTCTGCTTTTTTGCCCCCAAATAAGGGAATTTCAGCCTTTTTACCCCAAAATAAGGGGAACTTCTGCGTTTTTGCTTCAAAATATAGGAAATTTCTGCCTTTTTGCCCCAAAATAAGAAAAAATTCTGCAATTTTGTACCAAAATTAAAGAAATTTTTGCCTTTTTGCCCCAAAATAAGAAAATTTCTGCTTTTTTTTTCTTAAATAACTGAAATTTCTGCAATTTTGCCCAAAAATAAGTGAAATTTCTGAGTTTTGCCACAAAATAAAGAGAATTTCTGTCTTTTTGCCCCAACATATAAGGAATTTCTGCCTTTTTGCCCCACAATTAGGGGAATTTCTGCAATTTTGCTCCAAAATACGGGGAATTTCTGCGTTTTTGTATGAAAATAAGAAGAATGCATACCTTTTTGCTATAAAAAAGTGAAATTTTTTCATTTTTGCTCCAAAATAAGGGGAATTTCTGCTTTTTTCCTCTAAATAATTGGAATTTCTGTTTTTTCCCCCAAAACAAAGGGAATTTCTGTCTATTTTGCCCCAAAATAAGGGAAATTTCTGATTTATTACCCTGAAATAAGTCAAATTTCTGCAATTTTGCCCAAAAATTTGTGAAATTTCTGCTTTTTGCCCCCAAATAAGGGGAATTTCAGCCTTTTTACCTCAAAATAAGGGGAATTTCTGCATTTTTTCCACAAAATATTAGGAATTTCTGCCTTTTTGCCCCAAATTAAGGAAAATTTCTTACTTATTACCCTGAAATAAGTGAAATTTTTGCAATTTTGCCCCAAAATAAGGAAATTTCTGCCTTTTTGCCCATAATTAAGGGGAATTAAAGCCTTTTTCCTCAAAATAAGAGGAATTTCTGCATTTTTACCCCAAAATATGGGAAATTTCTGCCTTTTTGCTCCAAAATAAGAAAAATTTCTGCAATTTTGTACCAAAATAAAAGAAATTTTTGCCTTTTTGCCCCAAAATAAGAAAATTTCAGCTTTTTTTTGAAATAAGTGAAATTTCTGAAATTTTGCCCCAAAATAAGTGAAATTTCTGCAATTTTGCCCCAAAATAAGGGAAATCTCTGGAATTTTGCCCCAAAATAAGTGGAATTTCTGAGTTCTGCCCCAAAATAAGGAGAATTTCTGTCTTTTCGCCCCAACATATAGAGAATTTCTGCCTTTTTACCCCACAATTAGGGAAATTTCTGCAATTTTGCTCCAAAATACGGGGAATTTCTGCCTTTTTGCCCGAAAATAAGAAGAATGCATAACTTTTTTCCATAAGAAAGGGAAATTTCTTCATTTTTGCTCCAAAATAAGGGGAATTTCTGCTTTTTTGCCTCTAAATAAGTGGAATTTCTGTCTTTTTCCCCCAAAACAAAGGTAATATCTGTATTTTTTGCCCCTAAATAAGGAAAATTTCTGACTTATTACCCTGAAGTAAGTGAAATTTCTGCAATTTTGCCCCAAAATAAGGAAAATTTTTGCCTTTTTGCCCCCAAATAAGGGGAATTTCAGCCTTTTTACCTCAAAATAAAGGGAATTTCTGCATTTTTGCCACATAATATTAGGAATTTCTGCCTTTTTGCCCCAAAATAAGGAAAATTTCTGACTTATTATCCTGAAATAAGTGAAATTTTTGCAATTTTGCCACAAAATAATGAAATTTCTTCCTTTTTGCCCCACAATTAGAGGAATTTCTAGAATTTTGCTCCAAAATACGGGGAATTTCTGATTTTTAGTCCGAAAATAAGGGGAATGTATACATTTTGCCACAAAAAAGAGAAATTTCCTCATTTTTGCTCCAAAATAAGGGGAATTTCTGCTTTTTTGCCTCTAAATAAGTGGAATTTCTGTCTATTTCCCCCAAAACAAAGGGAATTTCTGTATTTTTTGCCCCAAGATAAGGAAAATTTCTGACTTATTACCCTGAAATAAGTGAAATTTCTGCAATTTTGCCTCAAAATAAGAAAAAATTTCTCCCTTTTTGCCCCCAAATAAGGGGAATTTCAGCCTTTTTACCACAAAATAAGTAAATTTTCTGCATTTTTGCCCCAAAATATGGGAAATTTCTGCGTTATTGCTCCAAAATAAGAAAAATTTCTTCAATTTTGTAGCAAAATAAAAAAAATTTCTGCCTTTTTGCCCCAAAATAAAAATATTTCTGCTGTTTTTCTGAAATAAGTGAAATTTCTGCAATTTTGCCCAAAATAAGTGAAATTTCTGCAATTTTGCCCCAAAATAAGGGAAATTTCTGGAATTTTGCCCCAAAATATGTGGAATTTCTTTGTTTTGCCCCAAAATAAGGAGAATTTCTGTATTTTTGCCCCAACATATAGGGAATTTCTGCCTTGTTGCCCCACAATTAAGGGAATTTCTGCAAATTTGCTCCCAAATACGGGGAATTTCTGCCTTTTTGCCCGAAAATAAGTAGAATGCATACCTTTTTGCCATAAAAAAGGGAAATTTCTTCATTTTTGCTCTAAAATGATGGGAATTTCTGCTTTTTTGCCTCTAAATAAGTGGAATTTCTGTCTTTTTCCCCCAAAACAAAGGGAATTTCTGTCTTTTTTGCCCCAAAATAAGGAAAATTTTTGACTTATTACCTTGAAATATGAGAAATTTCTGCAATTTTGCCCCAAAATAAGTGAAATTTCTGCTTTTTTGCCCCCAAATAAGGGAATTTCAGCCTTTTTACCCCAAAATAAGGGGAACTTCTGCGTTTTTGCTTCAAAATATGGGAAATTTCTGCCTTTTTGCCCCAAAATAAGAAAAAATTCTGCTATTTTGTACCAAAATTAAAGAAATTTTTGCCTTTTTGCCCCAAAATAAGAAAATTTCTGCTTTTTTTTTTCTTAAATAACTGAAATTTCTGCAATTTTGCCCAAAAATAAGTGAAATTTCTGAGTTTTGCCACAAAATAAAGAGAATTTCTGTCTTTTTGCCCCAACATATAAGGAATTTCTGCCTTTTTGCCCCACAATTAGGGGAATTTCTGCAATTTTGCTCCATAATACGGGGAATTTCTGCCTTTTTGTATGAAAATAAGAAGAATGCATACCTTTTTGCTATAAAAAAGTGAATTTTTTTCATTTTTGCTCCAAAATAAGGGGAATTTCTGCTTTTTTCCTCTAAATAATTGGAATTTCTGTTTTTTCCCCCAAAACAAAGGGAATTTCTGTCTATTTTGCCCCAAAATAAGGGAAATTTCTGATTTATTACCCTGAAATAAGTCAAATTTCTGCAATTTTGCCCAAAAATTTGTGAAAATTCTGCTTTTTGCCCCCAAATAAGGGGAATTTCAGCCTTTTTACCTCAAAATAAGGGGAATTTCTGCATTTATTCCACAAAATATTAGGAATTTCTGCCTTTTTGCCCCAAATTAAGGAAAATTTCTTACTTATTACCCTGAAATAAGTGAAATTTTTGCAATTTTGCCCCAAAATAAGGAAATTTCTGCCTTTTTGCCCATAATTAAGGGGAATTAAAGCCTTTTTCCTCAAAATAAGAGGAATTTCTGCATTTTTGCCCCAAAATATGGGAAATTTCTGCCTTTTTGCTCCAAAATAAGAAAAATTTCTGCAATTTTGTACCAAAATAAAAGAAATTTTTGCCTTTTTGCCCCAAAATAAGAAAATTTCTGCTTTTTTTTTTGAAATAAGTGAAATTTCTGAAATTTTGCCCCAAAATAAGTGAAATTTCTGCAATTTTGCCCCAAAATAAGGGAAATCTCTGGAATTTTGCCCCAAAATAAGTGTAATTTCTGAGTTCTGCCCCAAAATAAGGAGAATTTCTGTCTTTTCGCCCCAACATATAGAGAATTTCTGCCTTTTTGCCCCACAATTAGGGGAATTTCTGCAATTTTGCTCCAAAATACGGGGAATTTCTGCCTTTATGCCCGAAAATAAGAAGAATGCATAACTTTTTGCCATAAGAAAGGGAAATTTCTTCATTTTTGCTCCAAAATAAGGGGAATTTCTGCTTTTTTGCATCTAAATAAGTGGAATTTCTGTCTTTTTCCCCCAAAACAAAGGTAATATCTGTATTTTTTGCCCCTAAGTAAGGAAAATTTCTGACTTATTACCCTGAAGTAAGTGAAATTTCTGCAATTTTGCCCCAAAATAAGGAAAATTTTTGCCTTTTTGCCCTCAAATAAGGGGAATTTCAGCCTTTTTACCTCAAAATAAAGGGAATTTCTGCATTTTTGCCACATAATATTAGGAATTTCTGCCTTTTTGCCCCAAAATAAGGAAAATTTATGACTTATTATCCTGAAATAAGTGAAATTTTTGCAATTTTGCCACAAAATAATGAAATTTCTTCCTTTTTGCCCCACAATTAGAGGAATTTCTAGAATTTTGCTCCAAAATACGGGGAATTTCAGATTTTTAGTCCGAAAATAAGGGGAATGTATACATTTTGGCACAAAAAAGAGAAATTTCCTCATTTTTGCTCCAAAATAAGGGGAATTTCTGCTTTTTTGCCTCTAAATAAGTGGAATTTCTGTCTATTTCCCCCAAAACAAAGGGAATCTCTGTATTTTTTGCCCCAAGATAAGGAAAATTTCTGACTTATTACCCTGAAATAAGTGAAATTGCTGCAATTTTGCCTCAAAATAAGAAAAATTTCTCCCTTTTTGCCCCCAAATAAGGGGAATTTCAGCCTTTTTACCACAAAATAAGTAAATTTTCTGCATTTTTGCCCCAAAATATGGGAAATTTCTGCGTTTTTGCTCCAAAATAAGAAAAATTTCTTCAATTTTGTACCAAAATAAAAGAAATTTCTGCCTTTTTGCCCCAAAATAAAAAAATTTCTGCTGTTTTTCTGAAATAAGTGAAATTTCTGCAATTTTTTCCCAAAATAAGTGAAATTTCTGCAATTTTGCCCCAAAATAAGGGAAATTTCTGGAATTTTGCCCCAAAATAAGTGGTATTTCTGAGTTTTGCCCCAAAATAAGGAGGATTTATGTTTTTTGCCCCAACATATAGGGAATTTCTGCCTTTTTGCCCCACAATTAGGGGAATTTCTGCAATTTTGCTCCAAAATACTGGGAATTTCTGCCTTTTTTTCGGAAAATAAGAAGAATGCATACCTTTTTGACTTAAAAAGAAATTTCTTCATTTTGCTCTAAAATAAGGTGAATTTCTGCATTTGCCTCTAAATAAGTGGAATTTCTGTCTTTTCCCCCCAAAACAAAGGTAATTTCTGTCTTTTTTGCCCCAAAATAAGGAAAATTTCTGACTTATTACCCTGAAATAAGTGAAATTTCTGCAATTTTGCCTCAAAATAAGGGAAATTTCTGCCTTTTTGCCCCCAAATAAGGGGAATTTCAGCCTTTTTACCTCAAAATAAGAAGATTTTCTGCATTTTTGCCCCAAAATATGGAAAATTTCTGCCTTTTTGCCACAAAATACGAAAATTTCTGCTTTTTTCCCCTGATATAAGTGAAATTTCTGCAATTTTTCCCCAAAATAAGAGAAATTTCTGCAATCTTTCCCCAAAATAATGGAAATTTCTGGAATTTTGCCCCAAAATAAGTGGAATTTCTGAGTTTGGCCCCAAAATAAAGACGATTTCTGTCTTTTTGCCCCAACATATAGAAAATTTCTGACTTTTTGCCCCACAATTAGGGGAATTTCTGCAATTTTGCTCCAAAATATGGGAATTTCGGCCTTTTTGTCCGAAAATAAGAAGAATGCATACCTTTTTTCCATAAAAAAGGGAAATTTCTTCATTTTTGCTCCAAAATAAGGGGAATTTCTCCTTTTTGCATCTAAATAAGTGGAATTTCTGTTTTTTCCCCCCCAAAAAAGGGAATTTCTCTCTTTTTTGCCCCAAAATAAGGAAAATTTCTGACTTATTACCCTGAAATAAGTGAAATTTCTGCAATTTTGCCCCAAAATAAGGGAAATTTCTGCCTTTTTGCCCCCAAATAAGGGGAATTTCAGCCTTTTTACCCAAAATAAAAGGAATTTCTGCATTTTTGCCCCAAAATATGGAAAATTTCTTCCTTTTTGCCCAAAATAAGAAAAATTTCTGCAATTTTGTATCAAAATAAAAGAAATTTCTGCCTTTTTGCCACAAAATAAGAAAATTTCTGCTTTTTTTCCCTGAAATAAGTGAAATTTGTGCAATTTTGCCCCAAAATAAGCAAAATTTCTGAAATTTTGCCCCAAAATTAGGGAAATTTCTGGAATTTTGCCCCAAAATAAGTGGAATTTCTGAGTTTTGCCCCAAAGTAAGGAGGATTTCTGTCTTTTTGCCCCAACATATAGGAAATTTCTGCCTTTTTGCCCCACAATTAGGGGAATTTCTGCAATTTTGCTCCAAAATACGGGGAATTTATGCCTCTTTGCCGGAAAATAAGAAGAATGCACACCTTTTTGCCATAAAAAAGGAAAATTTCTGCAATTTTGCTCCAAAATAAGGGGAATTTCTGCTTTTTTGCCTCTAAATAAGTGGAATTTCTGTATTTTTCCCCCAAAACAAAGGGAATTTCTGTCTTTTTTGCTTCAAAATAAGGAAAATTTCTGCCTTTTTTCCCTGAAATAAGTTAAATTTCTGCAATTTTGC
The DNA here is from genome assembly GCF_963924665.1 of Micromys minutus. NCBI lineage: Eukaryota > Metazoa > Chordata > Mammalia > Rodentia > Muridae > Micromys > Micromys minutus. The sequence continues at coordinate 3,522,125 of NW_027667727.1, forward strand.
CCCAACATAAGAGAAATTTCTGCCTGTTTGCCCCCAAATAAGGGGAATTTCAGCCTTTTTACTTCAAAATAATGGGAATTTCTGCATTTTTGCCCCAAAATATGGAAAACTTCTGCCTTTTTGCGCCAAAATAAGAAAAATTTCTGAAATTTTGTACCAAAATAAAAGAAAAATCAGCCTTTTTGCCCCAAAATAAGAAAATTTCTGCTTTTTTTCTGAAATAAGTGAAATTTCTGCAATTTTGCCCCAAAACAAGTGAAATTTCTGAGTTTTCCCCTAAATAAAAAGAATTTCTGTCTTTTTGTCTCAACATATAGGGAATTTCTGACTTTTTGCCACACATTTAGGGAAATTTCTGCAATTTTGCTCCAAAATACGGGGAATTTCTGCCTTTTTGTCCGAAAATAAGAAGAATCCATACCTTTTTTCCATAAAAAAGGGAAATTTCTTCATTTTTGCTCCAAAATAAGGGGAATTTCTGCATTTTTGCCTCTAAATAAGTGGAATTTCTGTCTTTTTCCCCCCCAAAAAAGGGAATTTCTGTTTTTTTTGCCCCAAAATAAGGAAAATTTCTGACTTATTACCCTGAAATAAGGGAAATTTCTGCCTTTTTGCTGCCAAATAATGGGAAATTCAGACTTTTTACCTCAAAATAAGGGGAATTACTGCATTTTTGCCCCAAAATATGGAAAATTTCTGCCTTTTTGCCCCAAAATAAGAAAATTTCTGCTTTTTTCCCTGAAATAAGTGAAATTTCTGCAATTTTGCCCCAAAATAAGTGAAATTTTTGCAATTTTGCCCCAAAATAAGAAAATTTCTGCTTTTTTTTCCTGAAATAAGTGAAATTTCTGCAATTTTGCCCCCAAATAAGTGAAATTTCTGCAATTTTGCCCTAAAATAAGGAAAATTTTTGGAAGTTTGCCCCAAAATAAGTGGAATTTCTGAGTTTGCTGCAAAATAAGGAGAATTTCTGTCTTTTTGCCCCAACATATCGGGAATTTCTGCCTTTTTGCCCAACAATTAGGGGAATTTGTGCAATTTGCTCCAAAATATGGGGAATTTCTTCCTTTTTGCCCGAAAATAAGAAGAATGCATAGCTTTTTGCCATAAAAAAGGGAAATTTCTTCATTTTTGCTCCAAAATAAGGGGAATTTCTCCTTTTTTGCATCTAAATAAGTGGAATATCTGTCTTTTTTCCCCAAAACAAAAGGAATTTCTTTCTTTTTTGCCCCAAAATAAGGAAAATTTCTGACTTATTATCCTGAAATAAGTGAAATTTCTGCATTTTTGCCCCAAAATATGGGAAATTTCTTCCTTTTTGCCCCAAAATAAGAAAAAATTCTGCAATTTTGTAACAAAATAAAAGAAATTTCTGACTTTTGGCCCCCAAATAAGAAAATTTCTGCTTTTTTTTCTGAAATAAGTGAAATTTCTGCAATTTTGCCCCAAAATACGTTAAATTTCTGAGTTTTGCCTTAAAATAAAAAGAATTTCTGTCTTTTTGCCACAACTTATAGGGAATTTCTGCCTTTATGCCCCAAAATTAGGTTAATTTCTGCAATTTTGCTCCACAATACGAGGAATTTCTCCCTTTTTGCCTGAAAATAAGAAGAATGCGAACCTTTTTTCCATAAAAAAGAGAAATTTCTTCATTTTTGCTACAAAATAAGGGGAATTTCTGCTTTTTTGCCTCTAAATAAGTGGAATTTCTGTCCTTTTCCCTCAAAAGTAAGGGAATTTCTGTCTTTTTTGCCCCAAAATAAGAAAAATTTCCGACTTATTACCCTGAAATAAGTGAAATTTCTGCAATTTTGCCCCAAAATAATGGAAGTATTTGCCTTTTTGCCCCCAAATAAAAGGAATTTCAGGATTTTTACCTCAAAATAAGAGGAATTTCTGCATATTTGCCACAAAATATTAGAAATTTTTGCCTTTTTGCTCCATAATAAGAAAAATTTCTGACTTTTTTCCCTGAAATAAGTGAAATTTCTGCAATTTTGCACCAAAATAAGTGAAATTTCTGCAATTTTGCACCAAAATAAGGGAAATTTCTGGAATTTTGCCCGAAAATAAGTGGAATTTCTGAGTTTTGCCCCACAATATGGAGAATTTCTGTCTTTTTGCCCTAACATATAGAGAATTTCTGCCTTTTTGCCCCACAATTAGGGGAATTTCTGCAGTTTTGCTCTAAAATACGGGGAATTTCTTCCTTTTTGCCAGAAAATAAGAAGAATGCATACCTTTTTGCCATAAAAAAGGGAAATTTTTGCAATTTTTCTCCAAAATAAGGGGAATTTCTGCTTTTTTGCCTCTAAATATGTGGAATTACTGTCTTTTTCCCCCAAAACAAAGGGAATTTCTGTCTTTTTGCTCCAAAATAAGTAAAATTTCTGAGTTATTACCCTGAAATAAGTGAAATTTCTGCAATTTTGCCCCAAAATAAGGGAAATTTCTGCCTTTTTGCTCCCAAATAAGGGAAATTTCAGACTTTTTACCTCAAAATAAGGGGAATTTCTGCATTTTTGCCACAGAATATTAGGAATTTCTGTTCTTTTGCCCAAAAATAAGGAAAATTTTTGACTTTTTCCCTGAAATAAGTGAAATTTCTGCAATTTTGCCCCAAAATAAGTGAAATTTCTGCAATTTTGCCCCAAAATAAGGGAAATTTCTAAAATTTTGCCCCAAATTAAAAGAAATTTCCGCCTTTTTGACCCCAAATAAGGGGAATTTCAGCTTTTTTACCTTAAAATATGGGGAATTTCTGAATTTTTGCCCCAAAATATGGGAAATTTCTGCCTTTTGCCCAAATTAAGAAAGATTTCTGCAATTTTGTAACAAAATAAAAGAAATTTCTGCCTTTTTGCCCCAAAATAAGAAAATTTCTGCTTTTTTTCTGAAATAAATGAAATTTCTGCAATTTTGCCTCAAAATAAGTGGAATTTCTGTCTTTGTCCGAAAATAAGAAGAATGCATAACTTTTTTCCATGAAAAAGAGAAATTTCTCCATTTTTGCTCCAAAATAAGGGGAATTTCTGCTTTTTTGCCTCTAAATAAGTGGAATTTCTGTCTTTTTCCCCCAAAACAAGGGGAATTTCTGCATTTTTGCCTCTAATAAGTGGAATTTCTGTCTTTTTCCCCCAAAACAAAGGGAATTAGTGTCTTTTTTGCCCCAAAATAAGGAAAATTTCTGACTTATTACCCTGAAATAAGTGAAATTTCTGCAATTTTGCCTCAAAATAAGGGAAATTTTTGCCTTTTTGCACCCAAATAAGGGGAATTTCAGCCTTTTTACCTCAAATTAAGGGGAATTTCTGCATTTTTGCCACAAAATATTATGATTTTATTCCTTTTTGCCCCAAAATAAGAAAAATTTCTGCAATTTTGTAGCAAAATAAAAGAAATTTCTGCCTTTTTTTTCCAAATAAGAAAATTTCTGCTTTTTTTTTCTGAAATACGTGAAATTTCTGCAATTTTGCCCCAAAATAAGTGAAATTTCTGCAATTTTGCCTCAAAATAAGTGAAATTTCTGCAATTTTGCCCCAAAATAAGGGAAATATCTGGAATTTTGCCCCAAAATAAGTGGAATTTCTTAGTTTTTCCCCAAAATAAGGAGAATTTCTGTCTTTATGCCCCAACATATAGGTAATTTCTTCCTTTTTGCCCCACAATTAGGGGAATTTTTGCATTTTTGCTCCAAAATACGAGGAATTTCTGCCTTTTTGCCTGAAAATAAGAAGAATGCATACCTTTTGTCATAAAAAAAGGAAATTTCTTCATTTCTGCTCCAAAATAAGGAGAATTTCTGCTTTTTTGCCTCTAAATAAGTGGAATTTCTGTCTTTTTCCCCCAAAACAAAGGGAATTTCTGTCTTTTTTGCCCCAAAATAAAGAAAATTTCTGACTTATTACCCTGAAATAAGTGAAATTTTTGCAATTTTGCTCCAAAATAAGAGAAATTTCAGCCTTTTTTCCCCCAAATAAGGGGAATTTCAGCATTTTTACCTCAAAATAAGGAAAATTTCTGCATTTTTTCCCCATTATATGGGAAATTTCTGCCTTTTTGCCCCAAAATAAGTAAATTTCTGCTTTTTTCCCTGAAATAAGTCAAATTTCTGAAATTTTGCCCAAAATAAGTGAAATTTCTGAGTTTTGCGCCAAAATGAGGAGAATTTCTGTCTTTTTGCCCCATATATAGGGAATTTCTTCCTTTTTGCCCCACAATTAGGGGAATTTCTGCAATTTTGCTCCAAAATACAAGGAATTTCTGCCATTTTGCCCGAAAATAAGAAGAATGAATAACTTTTTGCCATAAAAAAGAGAAATTTTTGCAATTTTGCTCCAAAATAAGGGGAATTTCTTCTTTTTTGCCTCTAAATATGTGGAATTTCTGTCTTTTTCCCCCAAAACAAAGGGAATTTCTGTCTTTTTTGCCCCAAAATAAAGATAATTTCTGACTTATTACCCTGAAATAAGTGAAATTTCTGCAATTTTGCCCAAAAATAATGGAAATTTCTGCCTTTTTGCAACCAAATAAGGGAATTTCAGCCTTTTTACCTCAAAATAATGGGAATTTCTGCATTTTTGCCCCAAAATATGGATAATTTCTTCTTTTTTGTTCAAAATAAGAAAAATTTCTGCAATTTTGTAGCAAAATAAAAGAAATTTCTGCCTTTTTGCTTCCAAAAAAGAAAATTTCTCCTTTTTTTTCTGAAATAAGTGAAATTTCTGCAATTTTGCCCCAAAATAAGGGAAATTTCTGGAATTTTGCTCCAAAATCAGTGGAATTTCTGAGTTTTGCCCCAAAATAAGGAGGATTTCTGCCCTTTTGCCCTAACATATAGGGAATTTCTGCCTTTTTGCCCCACAATTAGGGGATTTTCTGCAATTTTGCTCCAAAATACGGGAAATTTCTGCTTTTTTGCCCGAAAATAAGAAAAATGCATACCTTTTTGAAATAAAAAAGAAAATTTCCTCATTTTTCTCCAAAATAATGTGAATTTCAGATTTTTGCCTCTAAATAGGTGGAATTTCTGTCTTTTTCTTCCAAAACAAAGGGAATTTCTGTCTTTCTTGCCCCAAAATAAGGAAAATTTCTGACTTATTACCCTGAAATATGTGAAATTTCTGCAATTTTGCCATAAAATAACAGAAATTTCTGACTTTTTGTCCCAAAATAAGGGGAATTTCAGCCTTTTTACCTCAAAATAAAGGGAATTTCTGCATTTTTGCCCCAAAATTTGGAAATTTCTGCCTTTTTGCCCCAAAATAAGAAAATTTCTGCTTTTTTTCTGAAATAAATGAAATTTCTGCAATTTTGTCCTAAAATAAGTTAAATTTCTGAGTTTTGCCCCAAAATAAGGAGAATTTCTGTCTTTTTGCCCCAACATATAGGGAATTTCTGCCTTTTTTCCCCACAATTAGCAGAATTTCTGCAATTTTGATCCAAAAAAAGGGGAATTTCTGCCTTTTTTGTCCGAAAATTAGAAGGATGCATACCTTATTGCCATAAAAAAAGGAAATTTCTTCATTTTTGCTACCAAAATATGGGGAATTTCTGCTTTTTTGCCTCTAATTAAGTGAAATTTCTGTATTTCTCCCCATAAACAAAGGGAATTTCTGTCTTTTTTGCCCCAAAATAAAGAAAATTTCTGACTTATTACCCTGAAATAGGTGAAATTTCTGCAATTTTGCCCCAAAATAAGGGAAATTTCTGCCTTTTTGCCCCCAAATAAGGGGAATATCAGCCTTTTTACCTCAAAATAAGGGGAATTTCTGCATTTTTGCCCCAAAATATGGAAAATTTCTGCCTTTTGCCCAAAATAAAAATTTCTGCAATTTTGTACCAAAATAGAAGAAATTTCTTTTTTTTTGCCACAAAATAAGAAAATTTCTGCTTTTTTTCCCTGAAATAAGTGAAATTTCTGCAATTTTGTCCCAAAATAATTGAAATTTCTGCTTTTTTGCCCCCAAATAAGGGGAATTTCAGCCTTTTTACCTCAAAATAAGGGGAATTTCTGCATTTTTGCCCCAAAATATGGGATATTTCTGACTTTTTGCGCCAAATTAAAAAAATTTCTGCTTTTTTTCCCTGAAATAAATGAAATTTCTTCAATTTTGCCCCAAAATAAGTGAAATTTCTGCAATTTTGCCCCAAAATAAAAAAAATTTTTGCTTTTTATCCCTGAAATAAGTGAAATTTCTTCAATTTTGCAAAAAATAAGTGAAATTTCTGCAATTTTGCCCCAAAATAAGGGAAATTTTTGGAATTTTGCCCCAAAATATGTGGAATGTCTGACTTTTGCCTCAAAATAAGGAGAATTTCTGTCTTTTTGCCCCAACATATAGGGAATTTCTGGCTTTTTGCCCCACAAATAGGGGAATTTCTGCAATTTTGCTCCAAAATACGGGAAATTTCTGCTTTTTTGCCCGAAAATAAGAAGAATGCATACCTTTTTGCCATAAAAAAGGGAAATTTATTCATTTTTGCTCCAAAATAAGGGAAATTTCTGCTTTTTTGCCTCTAAATAAGTGGAATTTCTGTCTTTTTTCCCCAAAACAAAGGGAATTTCAGTCTTTTTTGCCCCAAAATAAGAAAAATTTCTGACTTATTACTCTGAAATAAGTGAAATTTCTGCAATTTGCCCCAAAATAAGAGTAATTTCTGCCTTTTTGACCCAAATATGGGGAATTTCAGCCTTTTTACCTCAAAATAAGGGCAATTTCTGAATTATTGCCCCAAAATATGGGAAATTTCTGCTTTTTTGCCCCAAAATAAGAATAAATTCTGCAATTTTGTAACAAAATAAAAAAAATTTCTGCCTTTTTGCCCCAAAATAAGAAAATTTCTGCATTCTTTTTCTGAAATAAATAAAATTTCTGTAATTTTGTACCAAAATAAGGGAAATTTCTGCCTTTTTGTCCCCAAATAAAGGGAATTTCAGCCTTTTTACCTCAAAATAAGGGGAATTTCTGCATTTTTGCCCCAAAATATGGAAAATTTCTGCCTTTTTGCACAAAATAAGAAAAATTTCTGCAATTTTGTACAAAAATAAAAGAAATTTCTTCCTTTTTGCCACAAAATAAGAAAATTTCTGCTTTTCTTCCCTGAAATAAGTGAAATTTCTCCAATTTTGCCTCAAAATAATTGAAATTTCTGCAATTTTGCCCCAAAATAAGGGAAATTTCTGGAATTTTGCCCCAAAATAAGTGGAATTTCTGAGTTTTGCCCCAAAATAAGGAGGATTTCTGTCTTTTTGCCCCAACATATAGGAAATTTCTGCCTTTTTGCTTCACAATTAGGGGAATTTCTGCAATTTTGCTCCAAAATACGGGGAATTTCTGCCATTTTGACCAAAAAAAAGAAGAATGCATACCTTTTTGCCATAAAAAAGGAAAATTTCTGCAATTTTGCTCCAAAATAAGGGGAATTTCTGCATTTTGCCTCTAAATAAGTGGAATTTCTATCTTTTTCCCCCAGAACAAAGGAAATTTCTGTCTTTTTTGCCCCAAAATAAAGAAAATTTCTGATTTATTACCCTGAAATAAGTGAAATTTCTGCAATTTTGCCCCAAAATAAGGGAAATTTCTGCCTTTTTTGCCCAAATAAGGGGAATTTCAGCCTTTTTACCTCAAAATAAGTGGAATTTCTGCATTTTTGCCACAAAATATTAGGAATTTCTGCATTTTTGTTCCAAAATGAGGAATATTTCTGCTTTTTTCACTGAAATAAGTGAAATTTCTGCAATTTTACCCCAAAATAAGTGAAATTTCTGCAATTTTGCCCCAAAATAAGGGAATTTTCTGGAATTTTGCCCCAAAATAAGTGGAATTTCTGAGTTTTGCCCCAAAATAAAGAGAATTTCTGTCTTTTTGCCCCAACATATAAGGAATTTCTGCCTTTTTGTCCCACAATTAGGGGAATTTCTGCAATTTTGCTCCAAAATACGGGGAATTTCTGCTTTTTTGCCTCTAAATAAGTGGAATTTTTGTCTTTTTCCCTCAAAACAAAGGGAATTTCTGTCTTTTTTGCTCCAAAATAAAGAAAATTTCTGACTTATTCCTCTGAAATAAGTGAAATTTCTGCAATTTTGCCTCAAAATAAGAGAATTTTCTGCCTTTTTGCCCCGAAATAAAAGGAATTTCAGCCTTTTTACCTCAAAATAAGGGGAATTTCATCATTTTTGCCACAAAATATTAGCAATTTCTGCTTTTTTGCTTCAAAATAAGAAAAATTTCTGCAATTTTGTAGCAAAATAAAAGAAATTTCTGCCTTTTTGCTTCCAAATAAAAAAATTTCTGCTTTTTTTTCTGAAATAAGTGAAATTTCTGCAATTTTGCCCCAAAATAAGGGAAATTTCTGGAATTTTGCCCCAAAATAAGTGGAATTTCTGAGTTTTGCCCCAAAATAAGGAGGATTTCTGTCTTTTTGCCCCAACATATAGGAAATTTCTGCTTTTTTGCTTCACAATTAGGGGAATTTTGCAATTTTGCTCCAAAATACAGAAAATTTCTGCATTTTGCACGAAAATAAAAAGAATGCATAACTTTTTGCCATAAAAAAGAGAAATTTCAGCAATTTTTCTCGAAAATAAGGGGAATTTCTGCTTTTTTGCCCCAAAATAATGGAAATTTCTGGAATTTTGCCCCAAAATAAGTGTAATTTCTGAGTTTTGACCCAAAATAAGTAGAATTTCTGTCTCTTTGCCACAACATATAGGAAATTTCTGCCTTTTTGCCCCACAATTAGGGGAATTTCTGCAATTTTGCTCCAAAATACAGGGAATTTCTGCCTTTTTGCCCTAAAATACAAAGAATGCATACCTTTTTGCCATAATAAGGGGAATTTTTTTCATTTTTGCTCCAAAATAAAAAGAATTTCTGCTTTTTTGCCTCTAAATAAGTGGAATTTCTGTCTTTTTACCCGAAAACAAAGGGAATTTCTTTCTTTTTTGCCCCAAAATAAGGAAAATTTCTGACTTATTACCCTGAAATAAGTGAAATTTCTGCAATTTTGCCCCAAAATAAGGGAAATTTCTGCCTTTTTGCCCCCAAATAAGGGGAATTTCAGCCTTTTTACCTCAAAATAAGGAGAATTTCTGCATTTTTGCCACAAAATATTAGGAATTTTGGCCTTTTTGCCCCAAAATAAAGAAAATTTCTGCCTTTTTTCCCTGAAATAAGTGAAATTTTTGCAATTTTGCCCCAAAATAAGTGAAATTTCTGCTATTTTGCCCCAAAATAAGGAAAATTTCTGGAATTTTGCCCCAAAATAAGTGGAATTTCTGAGTTTTGAACCAAAATAAGGAGAATTTCTGTCTTTTTCCCCTAACATATAGAGAATTTCTGCCTTTATGCCCCACAATTAGGGGAATTTCTGCAATTTTGCCCAAAATACGGGGATTTTCTGTTTTTAGCCCGAAAAGAAGGGGAATGTATACATTTTGCCACAAAAAAAAAGAAATTTCTTCATTTTTGCTTCAAAATAAAGGGAATTTCTGCTTTTTGCCTCTAAATAAGTGGAATTTCTGTCTTTTTCCCACAAAAAAAGGAATTTCTGTCTTTTTTGCAACAAGATAAGGAAAATTTCTGACTTATTACCCTGAAATAAGTGAAATTTCTGCAATTTTGCCGCAAAATGAGGGAAATTTCTGACTTTTTCCACCCAAATAAGGGGAATTTAAGCTTTTTTAGCTCAAAATAAGGAGAATTTCTGCATTTTTGCCACAAAATATGGAAAATTTCTGCCTTTTTCCCAAAATAAGAAAATTTCTGCTTTTTTCCCTGAAATAAATGAAATTTCTGCAATTTTGCCCCAAAATAAGTGAAATTTCTGCACTTTTGCCCCAAAATAAAAGAAATTTCTGGAATTTTGCCCCAAAATAAGTGGAATTTCTGAGTTTTGCCCCAAAATAAGGAGAATTTCTGTCTTTTTGCCCCACAATTAGGGGAATTTCTGCAATTTTGATCCAAAATACGGGGAATTTCTGCCTTTTTGTCCGAAAATAAGAAGAATGCATACCTTTTTGCCATAAAAAATGGAAATTTCTTCATTTTTGCTCCAAAATAAGGGGAATTTCTGCTTTTTTGCCTCAAAATATGTGGAATTTCTGTCTTTTTCCCCCAAAACAAATGTAATTTCTGTTTTTTTGCCTCAAAATAAAGAAAATTTCTGACTTATTACCCTGAAGTAAGTGAAATTTCTGCAACTTTGCCCCAAAAGAAGGGGAATTTCTTCTTTTTGCCCCCAAATAAGGTGAATTTCAGCCTTTTTACCTCAAAATAACAGGAATTTCTGCATTTTTGCCACAAAATATTAGGAATTTCTGCCTTTTTGCCCCAAAATAAGGAAAATTTCTGCCTTTTTTCATTGAAATAAGTGAAAGTTCTGCAATTTTGCCCCAAAATAAGTAAAATTTCTGCAATTTTGCCCCAAAATAAGGGAAATTTCTGGAATTTTGCACCAAAATATTGGAATTTCTGAGTTTTGCCCCAAAATAAGGAGAATTTCTGTTTTTTTGCCCTAACATATACGGAATTTTTGCCTTTTTGCCCCACAATTAGGGGAATTTCTGCAATTTTGCTCCAAAATACGGGGAATTTCTGCTTTTTAGCGTGAAAATAAGGGGAATGTATACCTTTTGCCACAAAAAAGGAAATTTCTTCATTTTTGCTCCAAAATAAAAGGAATTTCTGCTTTTTTGCCTCTAAAAAGTGGAATTTCTGTCTTTTTCCCCAAAAACAAAGGGAATTTCTGTATTTTTGCCCCAAAATAAAAAAAAATTCTGACTTATTACCCTGAAATAAGTGAAATTTTTTCAATTTTTCCCCAAAATAAGGAAATTTCTGCCTTATTGCCCCCACTAAGGGGAATTTCAGCCTTTTTCCTCAAAATAAGAGGAATTTCTGCATTTTTGCCACAAAATATGGGAAATTTCTGCCTTATTGCTCCAAAATAAAAAAAAATTTCTGCAATTTTGTACCAAAATAAAAGAAATTTCTGCCTTTTTGCCCCAAAATAAGAAAATTTCTGTTTTTTTTTTGAAATAAGTGAAATTTCTGCAATTTTGCCCCAAAAAAAGTGAAATTTCTGCAATTTTGCCCCAAAATAAGTGAAATTTCTGGAATTTTGCCTCAAAATAAGAGAAATTTCTGCCTTTTTGCCCCCAAATCAGGAAAATTTCAGCCTTTTTACCTCAAATTAAGGCGACTTTCTGCATTTTTGACGCAAAATATGGGAAATTTCTGCCTTTTTGCCCCAAAATAAGAAAAATTTCTGCAATTTTGTACCAAAATAAAAAAAATTTCTGCCTTTTTGCCCCAAAATAAGAAAATTTCTGCTTTTTTTCTGAAATAAGTGAAATTTCTGCAATTTTGCCCCAATATAAGTGAAATTTCTGGAATTTTGCTCCGAAATAAGTGGAATTTCTGAGTTTTGCCCCAAAATAAGGAGAATTTCTGTCTTTTTGCCCCAACATGAAGGGAATTTCTGCCTTTTTGCCCCACAATTTGGGGAATTTCTGCATTTTGCTCCAAAATAAGGGGAATTTCTGCCTTTTTGCCCAAAAATAAGAAGAATGCATACCTTTTTGCCCTTAAAATGTGAAATTTCTTCATTTTTGCTCCAAAATAAGGGGAATTTCTGCTTTTTTGCCTCTAAAAAAGTGGAATGTCTGACTTTTTTCTCCAAAACAAAGGGAATTTCTGTTTTTTGGCCCCAAAATAAGGAAAATTTCTGACTTATTACCCTGAAATAAGTGAAATTTCTGCAATTTTGCCCCAAAATTAGAGAAATTTCTGCCTTTTTGCCCCCAAATAAGGGGAATTTCAGCCTTTTACCTCAAAATAAGAGAAATTTCTGCATTTTTGCCCCAAAATATGGGATATTTCTACCTTTTTTCCCCAAAATAAGAAAAAATTCTGCAATTTTGTAACAAAATAAAAGAAATTTCTGCCTTTTGGCCCCAAAATAAGAAAAATTCTGATTTTTTTCTGAAATAAGTGAAATTTCTGCAATTTTGCCCCAAAATAAGTTAAATTTCTGAGTTTTGCCCTAAAATAAGGAGAATTTCTGTCTTTTTGCCCCAACATATAAGGAATTTCTGCCTTTTTGCGCCACAATTAAGGGAATTTCTGCAATTTTGCTCCAAAATACGGGAAATTTCTTCCTTTTTTGTCCAAAAATAATAAGAATGCATACCTTTTTGCCATAAAAAAGGGAAGTTTCTTCATTTTTGCTCCAAAATGAAGGGAATTTCTGCTTTTATGCCTCTAAATATGTGGAATTTCTGTCTTTTTCCCCCAAAACAAAGAGAATTTCTGTCTTTTTTGCCCCAAAATAAGGAAAATTTCTGACTTATTACCCTGAAATAAGTGAAATTTCTGCAATCTTGCCCCAAAATAAGGGAAATTTCTGCCTTTTTGACCCCAAATAATGGGAATTTCAGCCTTTTTACCTCAAAATAAGGGGAATTTCTGCATTTTTGCCCCAAAATATGGGAAATTTCTGCCTTTTTGCCCAAAATAAGAAAAATTTCTGCATTTTTGTACCAAAATAAAAGAAATTTCTGCCTTTTTGCCCCAAAATAAAAAATTTCTGCTTTTTTTCTCTTAAATAAGTGAAATTTCTGCAATTTTGCCCCAAAATAAGTGAAATTTCTGCAATTTTGCCCCAAAATAAAGGAAATTTCTTGAATTTTGCCCCAAAATAAGTGGAATTTCTGAGTTTTGCCCCAAAATAAGGAGAATTTCTGTCTTTATGCACCAAGATATAGGGAATTTCTGCCTTTTTGACCCACAATTAGAGGAATTTCTGCAATTTTGCTCGAAAATACGGGAAATTTCTTCTTTTTAGCCGAAAATAATAAGAATGCATACCTTTTTGCCATAAAAAAAAAGAAATTTCTGCAATTTTTCTGCAAAATAAGGGGAATTTCTGCTTTTTTGCCACTAAGTAAGTGGAATTTCTGTCTTTATCCCCCAAAACAAAAGGAATTTCTGTCTTTTTTGCCCCAAAATAAGGAAAATTTCTGACTCCTTACCTTGAAGTAAGTGAAATTTCTGCAATTTTGCCCCAAATAAGGGAAATTTCTGCCTTTTTGCCCCCAAATAAGGGGAATTTCAGCTATTTTACCTCAAAATAAGGGTAATTTCTGCATTTTTTCCACTAAATATTAGGAATTTCTGCCTTTTTGCCCCAAAATAGGGAAAATTTCTGTCTTTTTTCTCTGAAATAAGTCAAATTTCTGCAATTTTGCCCCAAAATAAGGGAAATTTCTGGAATTTTACCCCACAATAAGTGGAATTTCTGAGTTTTGCCCCAAAATAAGTAGAATTTCTGTCTTTTTGCCCCAACATATAGGGAATTTCTGCTTTTTTGCCCCACAATTAGGGGAATTTCTGCAATTTTGCTCCAAAATAACTGGAATTTCTGCTTTTTTGCCTCTAAATAAGTGTTATTTCTGTCTTTTTCCCACAAAACAAAGGGAATTTCTGTCTTTTTGTTCCAAAATAAGGAAAATTTCTTACTTATTACCATGAAATCAGTGAAATTTCTGCAATTTTGCCCCAAAATAAGAGAAATTTCTGCCTTCTTGCCCCCAAATAAGGGGAATTTCTGAATTTTTGCCACAATATGGGAAATTTCTGAATTTTTGCCCAAAATAAGAAAAATTTCTGCAATTTTGTAACAAAATATAGGTAATTTCTGCTTTTTTGCCCCAAAATAAGAAAATTTCTGCATGTTTTTCACTGAAAGAAGTGAAATTTCTACAATATTGCTCCAAAATAAGTGAAATTTCTGCAATTTTGCCCCAAAATAAGGAAAATTTCTGGAATTTTGCCCCAAAATAAAGAGAATTTCTGTCTTTTTGCCCCAACACATAGGGAATTTCTTTCTTTTTGCCCCAAAATTAGGGGAATTTCTTCAATTTTGCTCCAAAATACAGGGAATTTCTGCTTTTTAGCCCGTAAAGAAGGGGAATGTATACATTTTGCCACAAAAAATTTCTTAATTTTTGCTTCAAAATAAGGGGAATTTCTAATTTTTGCCTCTAAATAAGAGGAATTTCTGTCTTTTTCCCCCAAAACAAAGGGAATTTCTGTCTTTTTTGCACCAAAATAAGGAAATTTTCTGACTTATTATTCTGAAATATGTGAAATTTGTGCAATTTTGCCCCAAAATAAGTGAAATTTCTGCCATTTTGCCACAAAATAAGAAAATTTCTGCTTTTTTCCCTGAAATAAGTGAAATTTCTGCAATTTTGCCCCAAAATAAGTGAAATTTCTGAAATTTTGCTCCAAAATAAGGGAAATTTCTGCTTTTTGCCCCCAAATAAGGAGAATTTCAGCCTTTTTACCTCAAAATAAGGGAAATTTTTGCATTTTTGCCCCAAAATATGAGAAATTTCTCCCTTTTTGCCCAAAATAAAAAAATTTCTGCAATTTTGTACCAAAATAAATGAAATTTCTGCCTTTTTGCTCCAAAATAAAAAATTTCTGCTTTTTTTCCCTTATATAAGTAAAATTTCTGCAATTTTGCCACAAAATAAGTGAAATTTCTGCAATTTTGCCACAAAATAAGGGAAATTTCTGGAATTTTGCCCAAAAATAAGTGGAATTTCTGAGTTTTGCCCCAAAATAAGGAGAATTTCTGTCTTTATGCCAAAAGATTTAGGGAATATCTGCTTTTTTGACCTACAATTAGAGGAATTTCTGCAATTTTGCTCAAAAATACACGAAATTTCTGCTTTTCAGCCCGAAAATAAGAAGAATGCATAACTTTTTCCCATGAAAATGGAAATTTCTGCAATTTTTCTCCAAAATAAGGGAAATTTCTGCTTTTTTGCCTCTAAATAAGTGGAATTTCTGTCTTTTTCCCCCGAAACAAAGGTAATTTCTGTCTTTTTTGCCCCAAAATAAGGAAAATTTCTGACTTATTACCTTGAAGTAAGTGAAATTTCTGCAATTTTGCCCCAAATAAGGGAAATTTCTGCCTTTTTGCCCCCAACTTAAGGGATTTTCAGCCTTTTTACCTCAAAATAAGGGTAATTTCTGCATTTTTGCCACAAAATATTAGTAATTTCTGCCTTTTTGCCCCAAAATAAAGAAAATTTCTGCCTTTTTTCTCTGAAATAAGTCAATTTTCTGCAATTTTGCCACAAAATAAGTGAAATTTCTGAAATTTTGCCACAAAATAAGGGAAATTTCTGGAATTTTGACACAAAGTAAGTGGAATTACTGAGTTTTGCCCCAAAATAAGTAGAATTTCTGTCTTTTTGCCCCAACATATAGGGAAATTCTGCCTTTTTGCCCCACAATTAGGGGAATTTCTGTAATTTTGCTCCAAAATACGGGGAATTTCTGCCTTTTTGCCCGAAAATAAGAAGAATGCATACCTTTTTGCCATAAAAAAGAGAAATTTCTTCATTTTTGCTCCAAAATAAGGGGAATTTCTGCTTTTTAGCCTCTAAATAAGTGGAATTTCTGTCTTTTTCCTACAAAACAAAGGGAATTTCTGTCTTTTTGCACCAAAATAAGGAAAATTTCTGACTTATTACCCTGAAATCAGTGAAATATCTGCAATTTTGCCCCAAAATAAAAGAAAGTTCTGCCTTTTTGCCCCCAAATAAGGGGAATTTCTGCATTTTTGCCACAATATGGGAAATTTCTGACTTTTTGCCCAAAATAAGAAAAATTTCTGCAATTTTGTACCAAAATATAGGTAATTTCTGCTTTTTTGCCCCAAAATAATAAAATTTCTGCTTTTTTTCCCTGAAATAAGTGAAATTTCTGCAATTTTGCCCCAAAATAAGTGAAATTTCTGCAATTTTGCCCCAAAATATGGGAAATTTCTGGAATTTTGCCCCAAAATAAGTGGAATTTCTGAGTTTTGCCTCAAAATAAGGAGAATTTCTGTCTTTTTGCCCCAAGACATAATAAATTTCTGCCTTTTTGCCCCAAAATTAGGGGAATTTCTGCAATTTTGCTCCAAAATACGGGGAATTTCTGCTTTTTAACCCGAAAAGAAGAAGAATGTCTACCTTTTGCCACAAAAAAAGAAATTTCTTAATTTTTGCTTCAAAATAAGGGGAATTTCTGCTTTTTGCCTCTAAATAAGAGGAATTTCTGTCTTTTTCCCCCAAAACAAAGGGAATTTCTGTCTTTTTTGCCCCAAAATAAGGAAAATTTCTGACTTATTACCCTGAAATAAGTGAAATTTCTACAATTTTGCCTCAAAATAAGGGAAATTTCTGCCTTATTGCCCCCAAATAAGAGGAATTTCAGCCTTTTTACCTCAAAATAAGGGGCATTTCTGCATTTTTGCCACAAAATATGGGAAATTTCTGCTTTTTTGCCACAAAATAAGACAATTTATGCTTTTTTCCCTGAAATAAGTGAAATTTCTCCAATTTTGCCCCAAAATAAGTGAAATTTCTGCAATTTTGCCCCGAAATAAGAAAATTTCTGCTTTTTTTTCCTGAAATAAGTGAAATTTCTGCAATTTTGCCCCAAAATAAGGGAAATTATTGGAATTTTGCCCCAAAATAAGTGGAATTTCTAAGTTTTGCCCCAAAATAAGAAGAATTTCTGTATTTTTGCCCAAACACATAGGGAATTTCTTCCTTTTTGCCCCACAATTTGGGAAATTTCTGCAATTTTGCTCCAAAATAAGAGGAATTTCTGCCTTATTGCCCAAAAATAAGAAGAATGCATACCTTTTTGCCCTTAAAAAGTGAAATTTCTTCATTTTTGCTCCAAAATAAGGGGAATTACTGCTTTTTTACCTCTAAAAAAGTGGAATTTCTGTCTTTTTCTCCAAAAAAAGGGAATTTCTATCTTTTTGCCCCAAAATAAGAGAAAAAAATTTGCAATTTTGTAACAAAATAAAAAAAATTTCTGCCTTTTGGCCCCAAAATAAGAAAATATCTCCTTTTTTTCTGAAATAAATGAAATTTCTGACAATTTTGCCACAAAATAAGTTAAATTTCTGAGTTTTGCCCAAAAATAAGGAGAATTTCTGTCTTTTTGCCCCAAGATATAGGGAATTTCTGCCTTTTTGCCCCACAATTAGGAAAATTTCTGCAATTTTGCTCGAAAATAAAGGGAATTTCTGCCTTTTTTGTCTGAAAATAATAGGAATGCATAACTTTTGGCCATAAAAAAGGGAAATTTCTCCGTTTTTGCTCCAAAATGAGGGGAATTTCTGCTTATATGCCTCTAAATATGTGGAATTTCTGTCTTTTTCCCCCAAAACAAAGGGAATTTCTGTTTTTTTTGCCCCAAAATAAGGAAAATTTCTGACTTATTACCCTGAAATAAGTGAAATTTCTGCAATTTTGCCACAAAATAAGGGAAATTTCTGCCTTTTTACCCTCAAATAAGGGGAATTTCAGCCTTTTTACCTCAAAATAATGGGAATTTCTGCATTTTTGCCTTAAAATATGGGAAATTTCTGCCTTTTTGCCCAAAATAAGAAAAATTTCAGCAATTTTGTACCAAAATATGAGAAATTTCTGCCTTTTTGCCCCAAAATAAGATAATTTCTGCTTTTTTTCCTTGAAATAAGTGAAATTTCTTCAATTTTGCCCCAAAATAAGTGAAATTTCTGCAATTTTGCCCCAAATAAGGGAAATTTCAGGAATTTTGCCCCAAAATAAGTGGAATTTCTGAGTTTTGCCCCAAGATAAGGAGAATTTCTGTCTTTTTGCCCCAACATATAGGGAATTTCTGCCTTTTTGCCCCACAGTTAGGTTAATTTCTGCAATTTTGCTCTAAAATACGGGGAATTTCTGCATTTTTGCCCGAAAATAAGAAGAATGCATACCTTTTTGCCATAAAAAAGGGAAATTTCTGTAATTTTGCTCCAAAATAAGGGGAATTCTGCTTTTTTGCCACTAAATAAGTGGAATTTCTGTCTTTTTCCCCCAAAACAAAGGTAATTTCTGTCTTTTTTGCCCCCAAATAAGGAAAATTTGTTACTTATTGCCCTGAAGTAAGTGAAATTTCTGCAATTTTGAACCAAAATAAGGGGAATTTCTGCTTTTTTGCCTCTAAATAAGTGCAATTTATGTATTTTTTCCCCAAAACAAAGGGAATTTCTGTCTTTTTTGTCCAAAATAAAGAAAATTTCTGACTTATTACCCTGAAATAAGTTAAATTTCTGCAATTTTGCCCCAAAATAAGGGAAATTTCTGACTTTTTGCTCCCAAATAAGAGGAATTTCACCCTTTTACCTCAAAATAAGGAGAATTTCTGCATTTTTTCCACAAAATATTAGGGATTTCTGCTTTTTTGCCTCAAAATAAGGAAAATTTCTGCCTTTTCTTCCTGAAATAAGTGAAATTTCTGCAATTTTGCCCCAAAATAAGGGAAATTTCTGCAATTTTGTCCCAAAATAAGGGAAATTTCTGCAATTTTGTAACAAAATAAAAGAAATTTGTGCCTTTTTGCTTCCAAATAAGAAAATTTCTGATTTTTTGTTCTGAAATAAGTGAAATTTCTGAAATTTTGCCCCAAAATAAGTGAAATTTCTCCAATTTTGCCCCAAAATATGTGAAATTTCTGGAATTTTGCCCGGAAATATGTGGAATTTCTGACTTTTGACCCAAAATAAGGAGAATTTCTGTCTTTTTGCCCCAACATATAAGGAATTTCTGCCTGTTTGCCCCACAATTAGGGGAATTTCTGCAATTTTGCTCCAAAATACGGGGAATTTCTGCCTTTTTGCCCGAAAATAAGAAGAATCCATACCTTTTTGCCATAAAAAAGGAAAATTTCTTCATTTTTGCTCCAAAAGAAGGGGAATTTCTACTTTTATGCCTCTAAATATGTGGAATTTCTGTCTTTGTCCCCCAATACAAAGGGAATTTCTGTTTTTTTGCCCCAAAATAAGGAAAATTTCTGACTTATTACCCTGAAATAAGTGAAATTTCTGCAATTTTTCCCCAAAATAAGGGAAATTTCTGCCTTTTTGCTCCCATATAAGGGGAATTTCAGCTTTTTACCTCAAAATAAGGGGAATTTCTGCATTTTTGCCACAAAATATTAGGAATTTCTGCATTTTTGCCTCTAAATAAGTGGAATTTCTGTCTTTTTCCCCCAAAACAAAGGGAATTTCTGTTTTCTGGCCCCAAAAAAGGAAAATTTCTGACTTATTACCCTGACATAAGTGAAATTTCTGCAATTTTGTTCCAAAATAAGAGAAATTTCTGCCTTTTTGCCCCCAAATAAGGGGAATTTCAGCATTTAAACTCAAAATAAAAAAAATTTCTGCATTTTTGCCCCAAAATATGGGAAATTTCTGCCTTTTTGCCCCAAAATAAGAAAAAAATCTGCAATTTTGTAACAAAATAAAAGAAATTTCTGCCTTTTGGCTCCAAAATAAGAAAATTTCTCCTTTTTTTATGAAATAAGTGAAATTTCTGCAATTTTGCTCAAAAATAAGTTAAATTTCTGAATTTTGCCCTAAAATAAGGAGAATTTCTGTCTTTTTGCCCCAAAATATAGGGAATTTCTGCCTTTTTGCCCCACAATTAGGGGTATTTCTGCAATTTTGCTCCAAAATACGGAGAATTTCTGCCATTTTTGTCCGAAAATAATAAGAATGCATACCTTTTTGCCATAAAAAAGGGAAATTTCTTCATTTTTGCTCCAAAATGAGGGGAATTTCTGCTTTTATACCTCTAAATACGTGGAATTTCTGTCTTTTTCCCGCAAAACAAAAGGAAATTCTGTATTTTTTGCCCCAAAATAAGGAAAATTTCTGACTTATTACCCTGAGATAAGTGAAATTTCTGCAATTTTGCCCCAAAATAAGGGAAATTTCTGCCTTTTTACCCCCAAATAAGGGGAATTTCAGCCTTTTTACCTCAAAATGAAGGGGAATTTCTGCATGTTTGCCCCAAAATATGGGAAATTTCTGCCTTTTTGCCCAAAATAAGAAAAATTTCTGCAATTTTGTACCAAAATATGGGAAATTTCTGCCTTTTTCACCAAAATAAGAAAATTTCTGCTTTTTTTCCCTGAAATAAGTGAAATTTCTCTAATTTTGCCACAAAATAAGTGAAATTTCTGCAATTTTGCCCCAAAATAAGGGAAATTTCTGGAATTTTGCCCCAAAATGAGTGGAATTTCTGAGTTTCCCCAAAATAAGGAGAATTTCTGTCTTTTTGCCCCAACATATAGGGAATTTCTGCATTTTTGCCCCACAATTAGGTTAATTTCTGCAATTTTGCTCCAAAATACGGGGAATTTCTGCCTTTTTGCCCGAAAATAAGAAGAATGCATACCTTTTTCCATAAAAAAGGGAAATTTCTGTAATTTTGCTCCAAAATAAGGGGAATTTCTGCTTTTTTGCCTCTAAATAAGTGGAATTTATGTATTTTTTCCCCAAAACAAAGGGAATTTCTGTCTTTTTTGCCCAAAATAAGGAAAATTTCTGACTTATTACCCTGAAATAAGTGAAATTTCTGCAATTTTGCCCAAAAATAAGGGAAATTTCTGCCTTTTTGCCCCCAAATAAGAGGAATTTCACCCTTTTACCTCAAAATAAGGGGAATTTCTGCATTTTTGCCACAAAATATTAGGAATTTCTGACTTTTTGCCCCAAAATAATGAAATTTTCTGTTTTTTTTCCCTGCCATAAGTGAAATTTCTGCAATTTTGCCCCAAAATAAGGGAAATCTCTGGAATTTTGCCCCAAAATAAGTGTAATTTCTGAGTTTTGCCCCCAAATAAGGAGAATTTCTGTCTTTTTGCCCCAACATATAGGGAATTTCTGCCTTTTTGCCCCACAATTAGGGGAATTTCTTCAATTTTGCTCCAAAATACGGGGAATTTCTGCCTTTTTGCCCGAAAATAAGAAGAATGCATAACTTTTTGCCATAAAAAATGGAAATTTCTTCATTTTTGCTCCAAAATAAGGGGAATTCTGCTTTTTTGCCTCTAAATAAGTGGAATTTCTGTCTTTTTCCCCCAAAACAAAGGTAATTTCTGTCTTTTTTGCCCCAAAATAAGGAAAATTTCTGACTTATTACCCTGAAGTAAGTGAAATTTCTGCAATTTTGAACCAAAATAGGGGAATTTCTGCTTTTTTGCCTCTAAATAAGTGGAATTTATGTATTTTTCCCCCAAAACAAAGGGAATTTCTGTCTTTTTTGCCCAAAATAAGGAAAATTTCTGACTTATTACCCTGAAATAAATGAACTTTCTTAAATTTTGCCCCAAAATAAGGGAAATTTCTGCTTTCTTGCCCCCAAATAAGGGGAATTTCAGCATTTTTACCTCAAAATAACGGGAACTTCTGCATTTTTGCCACAAAATATTAGGAATTTCTGCCTTTTTGCCCCAAAATAAGGAAAATTTCTGCCTTTTTTCACTGAAATAAGTGAAATTTCTGCAATTTTGCCCCAAAATAAGTAAATTTTCTGCAATTTTGCCCCAAAATAAGCAAAATTTCTGACTGATTATCCTGAAATAAGTGAAATTTTTACAATTTTGCCCCAAATTAAGGAAATTTCTGCCTTTTTGCCCCCAATTAAGGGGAATTTCAGCCTTTTTATTCAAAATAAGGGGAATTTCTGCATTTTTGCCCCAAAATATGGAAAATTTCTGCCTTTTTGCCCAAAATAAGAAAAATTTCTGCAATTTTGTACCAAAATATGAGAAATTTCTGCCTTTTTGCCCCAAAATAAGATAATTTCTGCTTTTTTTCCTTGAAATAAGTGAAATTTCTTCAATTTTGCCCCAAAATAAGTGAAATTTCTGCAATTTTGCCCCAAATAAGGGAAATTTCTGGAATTTTGCCCCAAAATAAGTGGAATTTCTGAGTTTTGCCCCAAAATAAGGAGAATTTCTGGCTTTTTGCCCCAACATATAGGGAATTTCTGCCTTTTTGCCCCACAGTTAGGTTAATTTCTGCAATTTTGCTCTAAAATACAAGGAATTTCTGCATTTTTGCCCGAAAATAAGAAGAATGCATACCTTTTTGCCATAAAAAAGGGAAATTTCTGTAATTTTGCTCCAAAATAAGGGGAATTTCTGCTTTTTTGCCTCTAAATATGTGGAATTTCTGTCTTTTTCCGCCAAAACAAAGGGAATTTCTGTCTTTTTTGCACCAAATTAAAAAAAATTTCTGACTTATTACCCTGAAATAAGTGAAATTTCTGCAATTTTGCCCCAAAATAAGGGAAATTTCTGACTTTTTGCTCCCAAATAAGAGGAATTTCACCCTTTTACCTCAAAATAAGGAGAATTTCTGCATTTTTTCCACAAAATATTAGGAATTTCTGCTTTTTTGCCTCAAAATAAGGAAAATTTCTGCCTTTTTTTCCTGAAATAAGTGAAATTTCTGCAATTTTGCCCCAAAATAAGGGAAATTTCTGCAATTTTGTCCCAAAATAAGGGAAATTTCTGCAATTTTGTAACAAAATAAAAGAAATTTGTGCCTTTTTGCTTCCAAATAAGAAAATTTCTGATTTTTTTTTCTGAAATAAGTGAAATTTCTGAAATTTTGCCCCAAAATAAGTGAAATTTCTCCAATTTTGCCCCAAAATATGTGAAATTTCTGGAATTTTGCCCGGAAATATGTGGAATTTCTGAGTTTTGACCCAAAATAAGGAGAATTTCTGTCTTTTTGCCCCAACATATAAGGAATTTCTGCCTGTTTGCCCCACAATTAGGGGAATTTCTGCAATTTTGCTCCAAAATACGGGGAATTTCTGCCTTTTTGCCCGAAAATAAGAAGAATCCATACCTTTTTGCCATAAAAAAGGAAAATTTCTTCATTTTTGCTCCAAAAGAAGGGGAATTTCTACTTTTATGCCTCTAAATATGTGGAATTTCTGTCTTTGTCCCCCAATACAAAGGGAATTTCTGTTTTTTTGCCCCAAAATAAGGAAAATTTCTGACTTATTACCCTGAAATAAGTGAAATTTCTGCAATTTTCCCCAAAATAAGGGAAATTTCTGCCTTTTTGCTCCCAAATAAGGGGAATTTCAGCTTTTTACCTCAAAATAAGGGGAATTTCTGCATTTTTGCCACAAAATATTAGGAATTTCTGCATTTTTGCCTCTAAATAAGTGGAATTTCTGTCTTTTTCCCCCAAAACAAAGGGAATTTCTGTTTTCTGGCCCCAAAAAAGGAAAATTTCTGACTTATTACCCTGACATAAGTGAAATTTCTGCAATTTTGTTCCAAAATAAGAGAAATTTCTGCCTTTTTGCCCCCAAATAAGGGGAATTTCAGCATTTAAACTCAAAATAAAAAAAATTTCTGCATTTTTGCCCCAAAATATGGGAAATTTCTGCCTTTTTGCCCCAAAATAAGAAAAAAATCTGCAATTTTGTAACAAAATAAAAGAAATTTCTGCCTTTTGGCTCCAAAATAAGAAAATTTCTCCTTTTTTTATGAAATAAGTGAAATTTCTGCAATTTTGCTCAAAAATAAGTTAAAGTTCTGAATTTTGCCCTAAAATAAGGAGAATTTCTGTCTTTTTGCCCCAAAATATAGGGAATTTCTGCCTTTTTGCCCCACAATTAGGGGTATTTCTGCAATTTTGCTCCAAAATACGGAGAATTTCTGCCATTTTTGTCCGAAAATAATAAGAATGCATACCTTTTTGCCATAAAAAAGGGAAATTTCTTCATTTTTGCTCCAAAATGAGGGGAATTTCTGCTTTTATACCTCTAAATACGTGGAATTTCTGTCTTTTTCCCGCAAAACAAAAGGAAATTCTGTATTTTTTGCCCCAAAATAAGGAAAATTTCTGACTTATTACCCTGAGATAAGTGAAATTTCTGCAATTTTGCCCCAAAATAAGGGAAATTTCTGCCTTTTTACCCCCAAATAAGGGGAATTTCAGCCTTTTTACCTCAAAATGAAGTGGAATTTCTGCAAGTTTGCCCCAATTATGGGAAATTTCTGCCTTTTTGCCCAAAATAAGAAAAATTTCTGCAATTTTGTACCAAAATATGGGAAATTTCTGCCTTTTTCACCAAAAAAAAAAATTTCTGCTTTTTTTCCCTGAAATAAGTGAAATTTCTCTAATTTTGCCACAAAATAAGTGAAATTTCTGCATTTTGCCCCAAAATAAGGGAAATTTCTGGAATTTTGCCCCAAAATGAGTGGAATTTCTGAGTTTCCCCAAAATAAGGAGAATTTCTGTCTTTTTGCCCCAACATATAGGGAATTTCTGCATTTTTGCCCCACAATTAGGTTAATTTCTGCAATTTTGCTCCAAAATACGGGGAATTTCTGCCTTTTTGCCCGAAAATAAGAAGAATGCATACCTTTTCCCATAAAAAAGGGAAATTTCTGTAATTTTGCTCCAAAATAAGGAGAATTTCTGCTTTTTTGCCTCTAAATAAGTGGAACTTATGTATTTTTCCCCCAAAACAAAGGGAATTTCTGTCTTTTTTGCCCAAAATAAGGAAAATTTCTGACTTATTACCCTGAAATAAGTGAAATTTCTGAAATTTTGCCCCAAAATAAGTGAAATTTCTCCAATTTTGCCCCAAAATATGTGAAATTTCTGGAATTTTGCCCGGAAATATGTGGAATTTCTGAGTTTTGACCCAAAATAAGGAGAATTTCTGTCTTTTTGCCCCAACATATAAGGAATTTCTGCCTGTTTGCCCCACAATTAGGGGAATTTCTGCAATTTTGCTCCAAAATACGGGGAATTTCTGCCTTTTTGCCCGAAAATAAGAAGAATCCATACCTTTTTGCCATAAAAAAGGAAAATTTCTTCATTTTTGCTCCAAAAGAAGGGGAATTTCTACTTTTATGTCTCTAAATATGTGGAATTTCTGTCTTTGTCCCCCAATACAAAGGGAATTTCTGTTTTTTTGCCCCAAAATAAGGAAAATTTCTGACTTATTACCCTGAAATAAGTGAAATTTCTGCAATTTTTCCCCAAAATAAGGGAAATTTCTGCCTTTTTGCTCCCAAATAAGGGGAATTTCAGCTTTTTACCTCAAAATAAGGGGAATTTCTGCATTTTTGCCACAAAATATTAGGAATTTCTGCATTTTTGCCTCTAAATAAGTGGAATTTCTGTCTTTTTCCCCCAAAACTAAGGGAATTTCTGTTTTCTGGCCCCAAAAAAGGAAAATTTCTGACTTATTACCCTGACATAAGTGAAATTTCTGCAATTTTGTTCCAAAATAAGAGAAATTTCTGCCTTTTTGCCCCCAAATAAGGGGAATTTCAGCATTTAAACTCAAAATAAAAAAAATTTCTGCATTTTTGCCCCAAAATATGGGAAATTTCTGCCTTTTTGCCCCAAAATAATAAAAAATTCTGCAATTTTGTAACAAAATAAAAGAAATTTCTGCCTTTTGGATCCAAAATAAGAAAATTTCTCCTTTTTTTATGAAATAAGTGAAATTTCTGCAATTTTGCTCAAAAATAAGTTAAATTTCTGAATTTTGCCCTAAAATAAGGAGAATTTCTGTCTTTTTGCCCCAAAATATAGGGAATTTC
This sequence comes from Micromys minutus, assembly GCF_963924665.1. NCBI lineage: Eukaryota > Metazoa > Chordata > Mammalia > Rodentia > Muridae > Micromys > Micromys minutus. The sequence goes on from NW_027667727.1 coordinate 3,547,603, forward strand.
TGCCTTTTTGCCCCACAATTAGGGGTATTTCTGCAATTTTGCTCCAAAATACGGAGAATTTCTGCCATTTTTGTCCGAAAATAATAAGAATGCATACCTTTTTGCCATAAAAAAGGGAAATTTCTTCATTTTTGCTCCAAAATGAGGGGAATTTCTGCTTTTATACCTCTAAATACGTGGAATTTCTGTCTTTTTCCCGCAAAACAAAAGGAAATTCTGTATTTTTTGCCCCAAAATAAGGAAAATTTCTGACTTATTACCCTGAGATAAGTGAAATTTCTGCAATTTTGCCCCAAAATAAGGGAAATTTCTGCCTTTTTACCCCCAAATAAGGGGAATTTCAGCCTTTTTACCTCAAAATGAAGGGGAATTTCTGCATGTTTGCCCCAAAATATGGGAAATTTCTGCCTTTTTGCCCAAAATAAGAAAAATTTCTGCAATTTTGTACCAAAATATGGGAAATTTCTGCCTTTTTCACCAAAATAAGAAAATTTCTGCTTTTTTTCCCTGAAATAAGTGAAATTTCTCTAATTTTGCCACAAAATAAGTGAAATTTCTGCAATTTTGCCCCAAAATAAGGGAAATTTCTGGAATTTTGCCCCAAAATGAGTGGAATTTCTGAGTTTCCCCAAAATAAGGAGAATTTCTGTCTTTTTGCCCCAACATATAGGGAATTTCTGCATTTTTGCCCCACAATTAGGTTAATTTCTGCAATTTTGCTCCAAAATACGGGGAATTTCTGCCTTTTTGCCCGAAAATAAGAAGAATGCATACCTTTTTCCATAAAAAAGGGAAATTTCTGTAATTTTGCTCCAAAATAAGGGGAATTTCTGCTTTTTTGCCTCTAAATAAGTGGAATTTATGTATTTTTTCCCCAAAACAAAGGGAATTTCTGTCTTTTTTGCCCAAAATAAGGAAAATTTCTGACTTATTACCCTGAAATAAGTGAAATTTCTGCAATTTTGCCCAAAAATAAGGGAAATTTCTGCCTTTTTGCCCCCAAATAAGAGGAATTTCACCCTTTTACCTCAAAATAAGGGGAATTTCTGCATTTTTGCCACAAAATATTAGGAATTTCTGACTTTTTGCCCCAAAATAATGAAATTTTCTGTTTTTTTTCCCTGCCATAAGTGAAATTTCTGCAATTTTGCCCCAAAATAAGGGAAATCTCTGGAATTTTGCCCCAAAATAAGTGTAATTTCTGAGTTTTGCCCCCAAATAAGGAGAATTTCTGTCTTTTTGCCCCAACATATAGGGAATTTCTGCCTTTTTGCCCCACAATTAGGGGAATTTCTTCAATTTTGCTCCAAAATACGGGGAATTTCTGCCTTTTTGCCCGAAAATAAGAAGAATGCATAACTTTTTGCCATAAAAAATGGAAATTTCTTCATTTTTGCTCCAAAATAAGGGGAATTCTGCTTTTTTGCCTCTAAATAAGTGGAATTTCTGTCTTTTTCCCCCAAAACAAAGGTAATTTCTGTCTTTTTTGCCCCAAAATAAGGAAAATTTCTGACTTATTACCCTGAAGTAAGTGAAATTTCTGCAATTTTGAACCAAAATAGGGGAATTTCTGCTTTTTTGCCTCTAAATAAGTGGAATTTATGTATTTTTCCCCCAAAACAAAGGGAATTTCTGTCTTTTTTGCCCAAAATAAGGAAAATTTCTGACTTATTACCCTGAAATAAATGAACTTTCTTAAATTTTGCCCCAAAATAAGGGAAATTTCTGCTTTCTTGCCCCCAAATAAGGGGAATTTCAGCATTTTTACCTCAAAATAACGGGAACTTCTGCATTTTTGCCACAAAATATTAGGAATTTCTGCCTTTTTGCTCCAAAATAAGGAAAATTTCTGCCTTTTTTCACTGAAATAAGTGAAATTTCTGCAATTTTGCCCCAAAATAAGTAAATTTTCTGCAATTTTGCCCCAAAATAAGCAAAATTTCTGACTGATTATCCTGAAATAAGTGAAATTTTTACAATTTTGCCCCAAATTAAGGAAATTTCTGCCTTTTTGCCCCCAATTAAGGGGAATTTCAGCCTTTTTATTCAAAATAAGGGGAATTTCTGCATTTTTGCCCCAAAATATGGAAAATTTCTGCCTTTTTGCCCAAAATAAGAAAAATTTCTGCAATTTTGTACCAAAATATGAGAAATTTCTGCCTTTTTGCCCCAAAATAAGATAATTTCTGCTTTTTTTCCTTGAAATAAGTGAAATTTCTTCAATTTTGCCCCAAAATAAGTGAAATTTCTGCAATTTTGCCCCAAATAAGGGAAATTTCTGGAATTTTGCCCCAAAATAAGTGGAATTTCTGCAATTTTTCCCCAAAATAAGGGAAATTTCTGCCTTTTTGCTCCCAAATAAGGGGAATTTCAGCTTTTTACCTCAAAATAAGGGGAATTTCTGCATTTTTGCCACAAAATATTAGGAATTTCTGCATTTTTGCCTCTAAATAAGTGGAATTTCTGTCTTTTTCCCCCAAAACAAAGGGAATTTCTGTTTTCTGGCCACAAAAAAGGAAAATTTCTGACTTATTACCCTGACATAAGTGAAATTTCTGCAATTTTGTTCCAAAATAAGAGAAATTTCTGCCTTTTTGCCCCCAAATAAGGGGAATTTCAGCATTTAAACTCAAAATAAAAAAAATTTCTGCATTTTTGCCCCAAAATATGGGAAATTTCTGCCTTTTTGCCCCAAAATAATAAAAAATTCTGCAATTTTGTAACAAAATAAAAGAAATTTCTGCCTTTTGGATCCAAAATAAGAAAATTTCTCCTTTTTTTATGAAATAAGTGAAATTTCTGCAATTTTGCTCAAAAATAAGTTAAATTTCTGAATTTTGCCCTAAAATAAGGAGAATTTCTGTCTTTTTGCCCCAAAATATAGGGAATTTCTGCCTTTTTGCCCCACAATTAGGGGTATTTCTGCAATTTTGCTCCAAAATACGGAGAATTTCTGCCATTTTTGTCCGAAAATAATAAGAATGCATACCTTTTTGCCATAAAAAAGGGAAATTTCTTCATTTTTGCTCCAAAATGAGGGGAATTTCTGCTTTTATACCTCTAAATACGTGGAATTTCTGTCTTTTTCCCGCAAAACAAAAGGAAATTCTGTATTTTTTGCCCCAAAATAAGGAAAATTTCTGACTTATTACCCTGAGATAAGTGAAATTTCTGCAATTTTGCCCCAAAATAAGGGAAATTTCTGCCTTTTTACCCCCAAATAAGGGGAATTTCAGCCTTTTTACCTCAAAATGAAGGGGAATTTCTGCATGTTTGCCCCAAAATATGGGAAATTTCTGCCTTTTTGCCCAAAATAAGAAAAATTTCTGCAATTTTGTACCAAAATATGGGAAATTTCTGCCTTTTTCACCAAAATAAGAAAATTTCTGCTTTTTTTCCCTGAAATAAGTGAAATTTCTCTAATTTTGCCACAAAATAAGTGAAATTTCTGCAATTTTGCCCCAAAATAAGGGAAATTTCTGGAATTTTGCCCCAAAATGAGTGGAATTTCTGAGTTTCCCCAAAATAAGGAGAATTTCTGTCTTTTGCCCCAACATATAGGGAATTTCTGCATTTTTGCCCCACAATTAGGTTAATTTCTGCAATTTTGCTCCAAAATACGGGGAATTTCTGCCTTTTTGCCCGAAAATAAGAAGAATGCATACCTTTTTCCATAAAAAAGGGAAATTTCTGTAATTTTGCTCCAAAATAAGGGGAATTTCTGCTTTTTTGCCTCTAAATAAGTGGAATTTATGTATTTTTTCCCCAAAACAAAGGGAATTTCTGTCTTTTTTGCCCAAAATAAGGAAAATTTCTGACTTATTACCCTGAAATAAGTGAAATTTCTGCAATTTTGCCCAAAAATAAGGGAAATTTCTGCCTTTTTGCCCCCAAATAAGAGGAATTTCACCCTTTTACCTCAAAATAAGGGGAATTTCTGCATTTTTGCCACAAAATATTAGGAATTTCTGACTTTTTGCCCCAAAATAATGAAATTTTCTGTTTTTTTTCCCTGCCATAAGTGAAATTTCTGCAATTTTGCCCCAAAATAAGGGAAATCTCTGGAATTTTGCCCCAAAATAAGTGTAATTTCTGAGTTTTGCCCCCAAATAAGGAGAATTTCTGTCTTTTTGCCCCAACATATAGGGAATTTCTGCCTTTTTGCCCCACAATTAGGGGAATTTCTTCAATTTTGCTCCAAAATACGGGGAATTTCTGCCTTTTTGCCCGAAAATAAGAAGAATGCATAACTTTTTGCCATAAAAAATGGAAATTTCTTCATTTTTGCTCCAAAATAAGGGGAATTCTGCTTTTTTGCCTCTAAATAAGTGGAATTTCTGTCTTTTTCCCCCAAAACAAAGGTAATTTCTGTCTTTTTTGCCCCAAAATAAGGAAAATTTCTGACTTATTACCCTGAAGTAAGTGAAATTTCTGCAATTTTGAACCAAAATAGGGGAATTTCTGCTTTTTTGCCTCTAAATAAGTGGAATTTATGTATTTTTCCCCCAAAACAAAGGGAATTTCTGTCTTTTTTGCCCAAAATAAGGAAAATTTCTGACTTATTACCCTGAAATAAATGAACTTTCTTAAATTTTGCCCCAAAATAAGGGAAATTTCTGCTTTCTTGCCCCCAAATAAGGGGAATTTCAGCATTTTTACCTCAAAATAACGGGAACTTCTGCATTTTTGCCACAAAATATTAGGAATTTCTGCCTTTTTGCTCCAAAATAAGGAAAATTTCTGCCTTTTTTCACTGAAATAAGTGAAATTTCTGCAATTTTGCCCCAAAATAAGTAAATTTTCTGCAATTTTGCCCCAAAATAAGCAAAATTTCTGACTGATTATCCTGAAATAAGTGAAATTTTTACAATTTTGCCCCAAATTAAGGAAATTTCTGCCTTTTTGCCCCCAATTAAGGGGAATTTCAGCCTTTTTATTCAAAATAAGGGGAATTTCTGCATTTTTGCCCCAAAATATGGAAAATTTCTGCCTTTTTGCCCAAAATAAGAAAAATTTCTGCAATTTTGTACCAAAATATGAGAAATTTCTGCCTTTTTGCCCCAAAATAAGATAATTTCTGCTTTTTTTCCTTGAAATAAGTGAAATTTCTTCAATTTTGCCCCAAAATAAGTGAAATTTCTGCAATTTTGCCCCAAATAAGGGAAATTTCTGGAATTTTGCCCCAAAATAAGTGGAATTTCTGCAATTTTTCCCCAAAATAAGGGAAATTTCTGCCTTTTTGCTCCCAAATAAGGGGAATTTCAGCTTTTTACCTCAAAATAAGGGGAATTTCTGCATTTTTGCCACAAAATATTAGGAATTTCTGCATTTTTGCCTCTAAATAAGTGGAATTTCTGTCTTTTTCCCCCAAAACAAAGGGAATTTCTGTTTTCTGGCCACAAAAAAGGAAAATTTCTGACTTATTACCATGACATAAGTGAAATTTCTGCAATTTTGTTCCAAAATAAGAGAAATTTCTGCCTTTTTGCCCCCAAATAAGGGGAATTTCAGCATTTAAACTCAAAATAAAAAAAATTTCTGCATTTTTGCCCCAAAATATGGGAAATTTCTGCCTTTTTGCCCCAAAATAAGAAAAAAATCTGCAATTTTGTAACAAAATAAAAGAAATTTCTGCCTTTTGGCTCCAAAATAAGAAAATTTCTCCTTTTTTTATGAAATAAGTGAAATTTCTGCAATTTTGCTCAAAAATAAGTTAAATTTCTGAATTTTGCCCTAAAATAAGGAGAATTTCTGTCTTTTTGCCCCAAAATATAGGGAATTTCTGCCTTTTTGCCCCACAATTAGGGGTATTTCTGCAATTTTGCTCCAAAATACGGAGAATTTCTGCCATTTTTGTCCGAAAATAATAAGAATGCATACCTTTTTGCCATAAAAAAGGGAAATTTCTTCATTTTTGCTCCAAAATGAGGGGAATTTCTGCTTTTATACCTCTAAATACGTGGAATTTCTGTCTTTTTCCCGCAAAACAAAAGGAAATTCTGTATTTTTTGCCCCAAAATAAGGAAAATTTCTGACTTATTACCCTGAGATAAGTGAAATTTCTGCAATTTTGCCCCAAAATAAGGGAAATTTCTGCCTTTTTACCCCCAAATAAGGGGAATTTCAGCCTTTTTACCTCAAAATGAAGGGGAATTTCTGCATGTTTGCCCCAAAATATGGGAAATTTCTGCCTTTTTGCCCAAAATAAGAAAAATTTCTGCAATTTTGTACCAAAATATGGGAAATTTCTGCCTTTTTCACCAAAATAAGAAAATTTCTGCTTTTTTTCCCTGAAATAAGTGAAATTTCTCTAATTTTGCCACAAAATAAGTGAAATTTCTGCATTTTGCCCCAAAATAAGGGAAATTTCTGGAATTTTGCCCCAAAATGAGTGGAATTTCTGAGTTTCCCCAAAATAAGGAGAATTTCTGTCTTTTTGCCCCAACATATAGGGAATTTCTGCATTTTTGCCCCACAATTAGGTTAATTTCTGCAATTTTGCTCCAAAATACGGGGAATTTCTGCCTTTTTGCCCGAAAATAAGAAGAATGCATACCTTTTCCCATAAAAAAGGGAAATTTCTGTAATTTTGCTCCAAAATAAGGAGAATTTCTGCTTTTTTGCCTCTAAATAAGTGGAACTTATGTATTTTTCCCCCAAAACAAAGGGAATTTCTGTCTTTTTTGCCCAAAATAAGGAAAATTTCTGACTTATTACCCTGAAATAAGTGAAATTTCTGAAATTTTGCCCCAAAATAAGTGAAATTTCTCCAATTTTGCCCCAAAATATGTGAAATTTCTGGAATTTTGCCCGGAAATATGTGGAATTTCTGAGTTTTGACCCAAAATAAGGAGAATTTCTGTCTTTTTGCCCCAACATATAAGGAATTTCTGCCTGTTTGCCCCACAATTAGGGGAATTTCTGCAATTTTGCTCCAAAATACGGGGAATTTCTGCCTTTTTGCCCGAAAATAAGAAGAATCCATACCTTTTTGCCATAAAAAAGGAAAATTTCTTCATTTTTGCTCCAAAAGAAGGGGAATTTCTACTTTTATGTCTCTAAATATGTGGAATTTCTGTCTTTGTCCCCCAATACAAAGGGAATTTCTGTTTTTTTGCCCCAAAATAAGGAAAATTTCTGACTTATTACCCTGAAATAAGTGAAATTTCTGCAATTTTTCCCCAAAATAAGGGAAATTTCTGCCTTTTTGCTCCCAAATAAGGGGAATTTCAGCTTTTTACCTCAAAATAAGGGGAATTTCTGCATTTTTGCCACAAAATATTAGGAATTTCTGCATTTTTGCCTCTAAATAAGTGGAATTTCTGTCTTTTTCCCCCAAAACTAAGGGAATTTCTGTTTTCTGGCCCCAAAAAAGGAAAATTTCTGACTTATTACCCTGACATAAGTGAAATTTCTGCAATTTTGTTCCAAAATAAGAGAAATTTCTGCCTTTTTGCCCCCAAATAAGGGGAATTTCAGCATTTAAACTCAAAATAAAAAAAATTTCTGCATTTTTGCCCCAAAATATGGGAAATTTCTGCCTTTTTGCCCCAAAATAATAAAAAATTCTGCAATTTTGTAACAAAATAAAAGAAATTTCTGCCTTTTGGATCCAAAATAAGAAAATTTCTCCTTTTTTTATGAAATAAGTGAAATTTCTGCAATTTTGCTCAAAAATAAGTTAAATTTCTGAATTTTGCCCTAAAATAAGGAGAATTTCTGTCTTTTTGCCCCAAAATATAGGGAATTTCTGCCTTTTTGCCCCACAATTAGGGGTATTTCTGCAATTTTGCTCCAAAATACGGAGAATTTCTGCCATTTTTGTCCGAAAATAATAAGAATGCATACCTTTTTGCCATAAAAAAGGGAAATTTCTTCATTTTTGCTCCAAAATGAGGGGAATTTCTGCTTTTATACCTCTAAATACGTGGAATTTCTGTCTTTTTCCCGCAAAACAAAAGGAAATTCTGTATTTTTTGCCCCAAAATAAGGAAAATTTCTGACTTATTACCCTGAGATAAGTGAAATTTCTGCAATTTTGCCCCAAAATAAGGGAAATTTCTGCCTTTTTACCCCCAAATAAGGGGAATTTCAGCCTTTTTACCTCAAAATGAAGGGGAATTTCTGCATGTTTGCCCCAAAATATGGGAAATTTCTGCCTTTTTGCCCAAAATAAGAAAAATTTCTGCAATTTTGTACCAAAATATGGGAAATTTCTGCCTTTTTCACCAAAATAAGAAAATTTCTGCTTTTTTTCCCTGAAATAAGTGAAATTTCTCTAATTTTGCCACAAAATAAGTGAAATTTCTGCAATTTTGCCCCAAAATAAGGGAAATTTCTGGAATTTTGCCCCAAAATGAGTGGAATTTCTGAGTTTCCCCAAAATAAGGAGAATTTCTGTCTTTTTGCCCCAACATATAGGGAATTTCTGCATTTTTGCCCCACAATTAGGTTAATTTCTGCAATTTTGCTCCAAAATACGGGGAATTTCTGCCTTTTTGCCCGAAAATAAGAAGAATGCATACCTTTTTCCATAAAAAAGGGAAATTTCTGTAATTTTGCTCCAAAATAAGGGGAATTTCTGCTTTTTTGCCTCTAAATAAGTGGAATTTATGTATTTTTTCCCCAAAACAAAGGGAATTTCTGTCTTTTTTGCCCAAAATAAGGAAAATTTCTGACTTATTACCCTGAAATAAGTGAAATTTCTGCAATTTTGCCCAAAAATAAGGGAAATTTCTGCCTTTTTGCCCCCAAATAAGAGGAATTTCACCCTTTTACCTCAAAATAAGGGGAATTTCTGCATTTTTGCCACAAAATATTAGGAATTTCTGACTTTTTGCCCCAAAATAATGAAATTTTCTGTTTTTTTTCCCTGCCATAAGTGAAATTTCTGCAATTTTGCCCCAAAATAAGGGAAATCTCTGGAATTTTGCCCCAAAATAAGTGTAATTTCTGAGTTTTGCCCCCAAATAAGGAGAATTTCTGTCTTTTTGCCCCAACATATAGGGAATTTCTGCCTTTTTGCCCCACAATTAGGGGAATTTCTTCAATTTTGCTCCAAAATACGGGGAATTTCTGCCTTTTTGCCCGAAAATAAGAAGAATGCATAACTTTTTGCCATAAAAAATGGAAATTTCTTCATTTTTGCTCCAAAATAAGGGGAATTCTGCTTTTTTGCCTCTAAATAAGTGGAATTTCTGTCTTTTTCCCCCAAAACAAAGGTAATTTCTGTCTTTTTTGCCCCAAAATAAGGAAAATTTCTGACTTATTACCCTGAAGTAAGTGAAATTTCTGCAATTTTGAACCAAAATAGGGGAATTTCTGCTTTTTTGCCTCTAAATAAGTGGAATTTATGTATTTTTCCCCCAAAACAAAGGGAATTTCTGTCTTTTTTGCCCAAAATAAGGAAAATTTCTGACTTATTACCCTGAAATAAATGAACTTTCTTAAATTTTGCCCCAAAATAAGGGAAATTTCTGCTTTCTTGCCCCCAAATAAGGGGAATTTCAGCATTTTTACCTCAAAATAACGGGAACTTCTGCATTTTTGCCACAAAATATTAGGAATTTCTGCCTTTTTGCTCCAAAATAAGGAAAATTTCTGCCTTTTTTCACTGAAATAAGTGAAATTTCTGCAATTTTGCCCCAAAATAAGTAAATTTTCTGCAATTTTGCCCCAAAATAAGCAAAATTTCTGACTGATTATCCTGAAATAAGTGAAATTTTTACAATTTTGCCCCAAATTAAGGAAATTTCTGCCTTTTTGCCCCCAATTAAGGGGAATTTCAGCCTTTTTATTCAAAATAAGGGGAATTTCTGCATTTTTGCCCCAAAATATGGAAAATTTCTGCCTTTTTGCCCAAAATAAGAAAAATTTCTGCAATTTTGTACCAAAATATGAGAAATTTCTGCCTTTTTGCCCCAAAATAAGATAATTTCTGCTTTTTTTCCTTGAAATAAGTGAAATTTCTTCAATTTTGCCCCAAAATAAGTGAAATTTCTGCAATTTTGCCCCAAATAAGGGAAATTTCTGGAATTTTGCCCCAAAATAAGTGGAATTTCTGCAATTTTTCCCCAAAATAAGGGAAATTTCTGCCTTTTTGCTCCCAAATAAGGGGAATTTCAGCTTTTTACCTCAAAATAAGGGGAATTTCTGCATTTTTGCCACAAAATATTAGGAATTTCTGCATTTTTGCCTCTAAATAAGTGGAATTTCTGTCTTTTTCCCCCAAAACAAAGGGAATTTCTGTTTTCTGGCCACAAAAAAGGAAAATTTCTGACTTATTACCATGACATAAGTGAAATTTCTGCAATTTTGTTCCAAAATAAGAGAAATTTCTGCCTTTTTGCCCCCAAATAAGGGGAATTTCAGCATTTAAACTCAAAATAAAAAAAATTTCTGCATTTTTGCCCCAAAATATGGGAAATTTCTGCCTTTTTGCCCCAAAATAAGAAAAAAATCTGCAATTTTGTAACAAAATAAAAGAAATTTCTGCCTTTTGGCTCCAAAATAAGAAAATTTCTCCTTTTTTTATGAAATAAGTGAAATTTCTGCAATTTTGCTCAAAAATAAGTTAAATTTCTGAATTTTGCCCTAAAATAAGGAGAATTTCTGTCTTTTTGCCCCAAAATATAGGGAATTTCTGCCTTTTTGCCCCACAATTAGGGGTATTTCTGCAATTTTGCTCCAAAATACGGAGAATTTCTGCCATTTTTGTCCGAAAATAATAAGAATGCATACCTTTTTGCCATAAAAAAGGGAAATTTCTTCATTTTTGCTCCAAAATGAGGGGAATTTCTGCTTTTATACCTCTAAATACGTGGAATTTCTGTCTTTTTCCCGCAAAACAAAAGGAAATTCTGTATTTTTTGCCCCAAAATAAGGAAAATTTCTGACTTATTACCCTGAGATAAGTGAAATTTCTGCAATTTTGCCCCAAAATAAGGGAAATTTCTGCCTTTTTACCCCCAAATAAGGGGAATTTCAGCCTTTTTACCTCAAAATGAAGGGGAATTTCTGCATGTTTGCCCCAAAATATGGGAAATTTCTGCCTTTTTGCCCAAAATAAGAAAAATTTCTGCAATTTTGTACCAAAATATGGGAAATTTCTGCCTTTTTCACCAAAATAAGAAAATTTCTGCTTTTTTTCCCTGAAATAAGTGAAATTTCTCTAATTTTGCCACAAAATAAGTGAAATTTCTGCAATTTTGCCCCAAAATAAGGGAAATTTCTGGAATTTTGCCCCAAAATGAGTGGAATTTCTGAGTTTCCCCAAAATAAGGAGAATTTCTGTCCTTTTGCCCCAACATATAGGGAATTTCTGCATTTTTGCCCCACAATTAGGTTAATTTCTGCAATTTTGCTCCAAAATACGGGGAATTTCTGCCTTTTTGCCGGAAAATAAGAAGAATGCATATCTTTTTCCATAAAAAAGGGAAATTTCTGTAATTTTGCTCCAAAATAAGGGGAATTTCTGTTTTGCCTCTAAATAAGTGGAATTTATGTATTTTTCCCCCAAAACAAAGGGAATTTCTGTCTTTTTTGCCCAAAATAAGGAAAATTTCTGACTTATTACCCTGAAATAAATGAACTTTCTTCAATTTTGCCCCAAAATAAGGGAAATTTCTGCTTTCTTGCCCCCAAATAAGGGGAATTTCAGCATTTTTACCTCAAAATAACGGGAACTTCTGCATTTTTGCCACAAAATATTAGGAATTTCTGCCTTTTTGTCCCAAAATAAGGAAAATTTCTGCCTTTTTTCACTGAAATAAGTGAAATTTCTGCAATTTTGCCCCAAAATAAATAAATTTTCTGCAATTTTGCCCCAAAATAAGCAAAATTTCTGACTGATTATCCTGAAATAAGTGAAATTTTTACAATTTTGCCCCAAATTAAGAAAATTTCTGCCTTTTTGCCCCCAATTAAGGGGAATTTCAGCCTTTTTACTCAAAATAAGGGGAATTTCTGCATTTTTGCCCCAAAATATGGAAAATTTCTGCATTTGCTCCAAAATAAGAAAAATTTCTGCAATTTTGTACCAAAATAAAAGAAATTTCTGCCTTTTTGCCCCAAAATAAGAAAATTTCTGCTTTTTTTTTTGAAATAAGTGAAATTTCTGCAATTTTGCCCCAAAATAAGTGTAATTTCTGCAATTTTGCCCCAATATAAGTGAAATTTCTGGAATTTTGCTCCGAAATAAGTGGAATTTCTGAGTTTTGCCCCAAAATAAGGAGAATTTCTGTCTTTTTGCCCTAACATTTAGGGAATTTCTGCCTTTTTGCCCCACAATTAGGGGAATTTCTGAAATTTTGCCCCAAAATAAGGAAAATTTCTGCATTTTTACCCCCAAATAAGGGGAATTTCAGCCTTTTTACCTCAAAATGAAGGGGAATTTCTGCATGTTTGCCCCATAATATGGGAAATTTCTGCCTATTTGCCCCAAAATAAGAAATTTTCTGCTTTTTTTTCTCTGAAATAAGTGAAATTTCTCTAATTTTGCCACAAAATAAGTGAAATTTCTGCAATTTTGCCCCAAAATAAGGGAAATTTCTGGAATTTTGCCCCAAAATGAGTGGAATTTCTGAGTTTCCCCAAAATAAGGAGAATTTCTGTCTTTTTGCCCCAACATATAGGGAATTTCTGCATTTTTGCCCCACAATTAGATTAATTTTTGCAATTTTGCTCCAAAATACGGGGAATTTCTGCCTTTTTGCCCGAAAATAAGAAGAATGCATACCTTTTTCCGTAAAAAAGGGAAATTTCTGTAATTTTACTCCAAAATAAGGGGAATTTCTGCTTTTTTGCCTCTAAATATGTGGAATTTCCGTCTTTTTCCCCTAAAACAAGGGGAATTTCTGTCTTTTTTGCACCAAAATAAGGAAATTTTCTGAATTATTACCCTGAAATAAGTGAAATTTCTGCAATTTTGCCCCAAAATAAGGGAAATTTCTTCCTTTTGCCCCCAAATAAGAGAAATTTCATCCTTTTACCTCAAAATAAGGGGAATTTCTGCATTTTTGCCACAAAATATTAGGAATTTCTGACTTTTGCCCCAAAATAATGAAATTTTCTGACTTTTTTCCCTGCCATAAGTGAAATTTCTGCAATTTTGCCCCAAAATAAGGGAAATCTCTGTAATTTTGCCCCAAAATAAGTGGAATTTCTGAGTTTTGCCCCCAAATAAGGAGCATTTCTGTCTTTTTGCCCCAACATATAGGGAATTTCTGCCTTTTTGCCACACAATTAGGGGAATTTCTGCAATTTTGCTCCAAAATACGGGGAATTTCTGCCTTTTTGCCCGAAAATAAGAAGAATGCATAACTTTTTGCATTAAAAAGGGAAATTTCTTCGTTTTTGCTCCAAAATAAGGGGAATTCTACTTTTTTGCCTCTAAATAAGTGGAATTTCTGTCTTTTTCCCCCAAAACAAAGGTAATTTCTGTCTTTTTTGCCCCAAAATAAAGAAAATTTCTGACTTATTACTCTGAAGTAAGTGAAATTTCTGCAATTTTGAACCAAAATAAAGGGAATTTCTGCTTTTTTGCCTCTAAATAAGTGGAATTTATGTATTTTTCCCCCAAAACAAAGGGAATTTCTGTCTTTTTTGCCCAAAATAAGGAAAATTTCTGACTGATTACCCTGAAATAAGTGTAATTTCTGCAATTTTGCCCCAAAATAAGGAAATTTCTGCCTTTTTGCCCCCAATTAAGGGGAATTTCAGCCTTTTTACTCAAAATAAGGGGAATTTCTGCATTTTTGCCCCAAAATAAGAAAATTTCTGCTTTTTTTTTGAAATAAGTGTAATTTCTGCAATTTTGCCCCAATATAAGTGAAATTTCTGGAATTTTGCTCCGAAATAAGTGGAATTTCTGAGTTTTGCCCCAAAATAAGGAGAATTTCTGTCTTTTTGCACCAACATTTAGGGAATTTCTGCCTTTTTGCCCCACAATTAGGGGAATTTCTGCAATTTTGCTCAAAAATATGGGGAATTTTTGCCTTTTTGCCCGAAAATAAGAAGAATGCATAGCTTTTTGCCATAAAAAAGGGAAATTTCTTAATTTTTCTCCAAAATAAAGGGAATTTCTGCTTTTTTGCATCTAAATAAGTGGAATTTCTGTCTTTTCCCCCCAAAACAAAGGGAATTTCTGTCTTTTTTGCCCCAAAATAAGGAAAATTTCTGACTTATTACACTGAAATAAGTGAAATTTCTGCATTTTTTCCCCAAAATAAGGGAAATTTCTGCCTTTTTGCTTCCAAATAAGGGGAATTTCAGATTTTACCTCAAAATAAGGGGAATTTCTGCATTTTTGCCACAAAATATTAGGAATTTCTGCATTCTTGCCTCTAAATAAGTGGAATTTCTGTCTTTTTCCCCCAAAACAAAGGGAATTTCTGTTTTTTGGCCCCAAAATAAGGAAAATTTCTGACTTATTACCCTGACATAAGTGAAATTTCTGCAATTTTGCCCCAAAATAAGGGAAATTTTTGCCTTTTTGATCCCAAATAAGAGGAATTTCACCCTTTTACCTCAAAATAAGGGGAATTTCTGCATTTTTGCCACAAAATATTAGGAATTTCTGCCTTTTTGCCCCAAAATAAGGAAAATTTCTGCCTTTTTTCCCTGTCATAAGTGAAATTTCTGCAATTTTGCCCCCAAATAAGGGAAATATCTGGAATTTCGCCCCAAAATAAGTGGAATTTCTGAGTTTTGCCCCCAAATAAGGAGAATTTCTGTCTTTTTGCCCCAACATATAGGGAATTTCTGCCTTTTTGCCCCACAATAAAAAAGGGAAATTTTTGCAATTTTTCTCCAAAATAAGGGGAATTTCTGCTTTTTTGCCTCTAAATAAGAGGAATTTATGTATTTTTCCCCCAAAACAAAGGGAATTTCTGTCTTTTTTGCCCAAAATAAGGAGAATTTCTGTCTTTTTGCACCAACATTTAGGGAATTTCTGCCTTTTTGCCCCACAATTAGGGGAATTTCTGCAATTTTGCCCAAAAATAAAGGAAATTTCTGCTTTTTGCCCCCAAATAAGGGGAATTTCAGCATTTTTACCTCAAAATAAGGGGAATTTCTGCATTTTTGCCACAAAATATTAGGAATTTCTGCCTTTTTGCTCCAAAATAAGGAAAATTTCTGCTTTTTTTCACTGAAAAAAGTGAAATTTCTGCAATTTTGCCCCAAAATAAGTGAATTTTCTGCAATTTTGCCCCAAAATAAGGAAAATTTCTGACTGATTACCCTGAAATAAGTGTAATTTCTGCAATTTTGCCCCAAAATAAGGAAATTTCTGCCTTTTTGCCCCCAATTAAGGGGAATTTCAGCCTTTTTACTCAAAATAAGGGGAATTTCTGCATTTTTGCCCCAAATTATAGAAAATTTCTGCCTTTTTGCTCCAAAATAAGAAAAATTTCTGCAATTTTGTACCAAAATAAATGAAATTTCTTCCTTTTTGCCCCAAAATAAGAAAATTTCTGCTTTTTTTTTTAAATAAGTGTAATTTCTGCAATTTTGCCCCAATATAAGTGAAATTTCTGGAATTTTGCTCCGAAATAAGTGGAATTTCTGAGTTTTGCCCCAAAATAAGGAGAATTTCTGTCTTTTTGCCCCAACATTTAGGGAATTTCTGCCTTTTTGCCCCACAATTAGGGGAATTTCTGCAATTTTGCTCTAAAATATGGGGAATTTTTGCCTTTTTGCCCGAAAATAAGAAGAATGCATAGCTTTTTGCCATAAAAAAGGGAAATTTCTTAATTTTTCTCCAAAATAAAGGGAATTTCTGCTTTTTTGCATCTAAATAAGTGGAATTTCTGTCTTTTCCCCCCAAAACAAATTGAATTTCTGTCTTTTTTGCCCCAAAATAAGGAAAATTTCTGACTTATTACCCTGAAATAAGTGAGATTTCTGCATTTTTTCCCCAAAATAAGGGAAATTTCTGCCTTTTTGCTTCCAAATAAGGGGAATTTCAGATTTTACCTCAAAATAAGGGGAATTTCTGCATTTTTGCCAGAAAATATTAGGAATTTCTGCCTTTTTGCCCCAAAATAAGGAAAATTTCTGCCTTTTTTCCCTGTCATATATGAAATTTCTGCAATTTTGCCCCCAAATAAGGGAAATCTCTGGAATTTCGCCCCAAAATAAGTGGAATTTCTGAGTTTTGCCCCCAAATAAGGAGAATTTCTGTCTTTTTGCCCCAACATATAGGGAATTTCTGCCTTTTTGCCCCACAATTAGGGGAATTTCTGCAATTTTGCTCCAAAATACGGGGAATTTCTGCATTTTTGCCCGAAAATAAGAAGAATGCATAACTTTTTGGCATAAAAAAGGGAAATTTCTTCATTTTTGCTCCAAAATAAGGGGAATTCTGCTTTTTTGCCTCTAAATAAGTGGAATTTCTGTCTTTTTCCTCCAAAACAAAGGTAATTTCTGTCTTTTTTGCCCCATAATAAGGAAAATTTCTGACTTATTACCCTGAAGTAAGTGAAATTTCTGCAATTTTGAACCAAAATAAGGGGAATTTCTGCTTTTTTGCCTCTAAATAAGAGGAATTTATGTATTTTTCCCCCAAAACAAAGGGAATTTCTGTCTTTTTTGCCCAAAATAAGGAAAATTTCTGACCTATTACCCTGAAATAAGTGAACTTTCTGCAATTTTGCCCCAAAATAAGGGAAATTACTGCTTTTTGCCCCCAAATAAGGGGAATTTCCGCATTTTTACCTCAAAATAAGGGGAATTTCTGCATTTTTGCCACAAAATATTAGGAATTTCTGCCTTTTTGCTCCAAAATAAGGAAAATTTCTGCTTTTTTTCACTGAAAAAAGTGAAATTTCTGCAATTTTGCCCCAAAATAAGTGAATTTTCTGCAATTTTGCCCCAAAATAAGGAAAATTTCTGACTGATTACCCTGAAATAAGTGTAATTTCTGCAATTTTGCCCCAAAATAAGGAAATTTCTGCCTTTTTGCCCCCAATTAAGGGGAATTTCAGCCTTTTTACTCAAAATAAGGGGAATTTCTGCATTTTTGCCCCAAAATATGGAAAATTTCTGCCTTTTTGAAACAAAATAAGAAAAATTTCTGCAATTTTGTACCAAAATAAATGAAATTTCTTTCTTTTTGCCCCAAAATAAGAAAATTTCTGCTTTTTTTTTGAAATAAGTGTAATTTCTGCAATTTTGCCCCAATATAAGTGAAATTTCTGGAATTTTGCTCCGAAATAAGTGGAATTTCTGAGTTTTGCCCCAAAATAAGGAGAATTTCTGTCTTTTTGCCCCAACATTTAGGGAATTTCTGCCTTTTTGCCCCACAATTAGGGGAATTTCTTCAATTTTGCTCCAAAATATGGGGAATTTTTGCCTTTTTGCCAGAAAATAAGAAGAATGCATAGCTTTTTGCCATAAAAAAGGGAAATTTCTTAATTTTTCTCCAAAATAAAGGGAATTTCTGCTTTTTTGCATCTAAATAAGTGGAATTTTTGTCTTTTCCCCCCAAAACAAAGGGAATTTCTGTCTTTTTTGCCCCAAAATAAGGAAAATTTCTGACTTATTACCCTGAAATAAGTGAAATTTCTGCATTTTTTCCCCAAAATAAGGGAAATTTCTGCCTTTTTGCTTCCAAATAAGGGGAATTTCAGATTTTACCTCAAAATAAGAGGAATTTCTGCATTTTTGCCACAAAATATTAGGAATTTCTGCATTTTTGCCTCTAAATAAGTGGAATTTCTGTCTTTTTCCCCCAAAACAAAGGGAATTTCTGTTTTTTGGCCCCAAAATAAGGAAAATTTCTGACTTATTACCCTGACATAAGTGAAATTTCTGCAATTTTGCCCCAAAATAAGGGAAATTTCTGCCTTTTTGATCCCAAATAAGAGGAATTTCACCCTTTTACCTCAAAATAAGGGGAATTTCTGCATTTTTGCCACAAAATATTAGGAATTTCTGCCTTTTTGCCCCAAAATAAGGAAAATTTCTGCCTTTTTTCCCTGTCATAAGTGAAATTTCTGCAATTTTGCCCCCAAATAAGGGAAATCTCTGGAAATTCGCCCCAAAATAAGTGGAATTTCTGAGTTTTGCTCCCAAATAAGGAGAATTTCTGTCTTTTTGCCCCAACATATAGGGAATTTCTGCCTTTTTGCCCCACAATTAGGGGAATTTCTGCAATTTTGCTCCAAAATACGGGGAATTTCTGCATTTTTGCCCGAAAATAAGAAGAATGCATAACTTTTTGGCATAAAAAAGGGAAATTTCTTCATTTTTGCTCCAAAATAAGGGGAATTCTGCTTTTTTGCCTCTAAATAAGTAGAATTTCTGTCTTTTTCCCCCAAAACAAAGGTAATTTCTGTCTTTTTTGCCCCAAAATAAGGAAAATTTCTGACTTATTACCCTGAAGTAAGTGAAATTTCTGCAATTTTGAACCAAAATAAGGGGAATTTCTGCTTTTTTGCCTCTAAATAAGAGGAATTTATGTATTTTTCCCCCAAAACAAAGGGAATTTCTGTCTTTTTTTCCCACAATAAGGAAAATTTCAGACTTATTACCCTGAAATAAGTGAACTTTCTGCAATTTTGCCCCAAAATAAAGCAAATTTCTGCTTTTTGCCCCCAAATAAGGGGAATTTCAGCATTTTTACCTCAAAATAAGGGGAATTTCTGCATTTTTGCCACAAAATATTAGGAATTTCTGCCTTTTTGCTCCAAAATAAGGAAAATTTCTGCTTTTTTTCACTGAAAAAAGTGAAATTTCTGCAATTTTGCCCCAAAATAAGTGAATTTTCTGCAATTTTGCCCCAAAATAAGGAAAATTTCTGACTGATTACCCTGAAATAAGTGTAATTTCTGTAATTTTGCCCCAAAATAAGGAAATTTCTGCCTTTTTGCCCCCAAATAAGGGGAATTTCAGCCTTTTTACTCAAAATAAGGGGAATTTCTGCATTTTTGCCCCAAAATATGGAAAATTTCTGCCTTTTTGCTCCATAATAAGAAAAATTTCTGCAATTTTGTACCAAAATAAATGAAATTTCTTCCTTTTTGCCCCAAAATAAAAAAATTTCTGCTTTTTTTTTTGAAATAAGTGTAATTTCTGCAATTTTGCCCCAATATAAGTGAAATTTCTGGAATTTTGCTCCGAAATAAGTGGAATTTCTGAGTTTTGCCCCAAAATAAGGAGAATTTCTGTCTTTTTGCCCCAACATTTAGGGAATTTCTGCCTTTTTGCCCCACAATTAGGGGAATTTCTGCAATTTTGCTCCAAAATATGGGGAATTTTTGCCTTTTTGCCCGAAAATAAGAAGAATGCATAGCTTTTTGCCATAAAAAAGGGAAATTTCTTAATTTTTCTCCAAAATAAAGGGAATTTCTGCTTTTTTGCATCCAAATAAGTGGAATTTCTGTCTTTTCCCCCCAAAACAAAGGGAATTTCTGTCTTTTTTGCCCCAAAATAAGGAAAATTTCTGACTTATTACCCTGAAATAAGTGAAATTTCTGCAATTTTTCCCCAAAATAAGGGAAATTTCTGCCTTTTTGCTTCCAAATAAGGGGAATTTCAGATTTTACCTCAAAATTAGGGGAATTTCTGCATTTTTTGCCACAAAATATTAGGAATTTCTGCATTTTTGCCTCTAAATAAGTGGAATTTCTGTCTTTTTCCCCCAAAACAAAGGGAATTTCTGTTTTTTGGCCCCAAAATAAGGAAAATTTCTGACTTATTACCCTGACATAAGTGAAATTTCTGCAATTTTGCCCCAAAATAAGGGAATTTTCTGCATTTTTGATCCCAAAGAAGAGGAATTTCACCCTTTTACCTAAAAATAAGGGGAATTTCTGCATTTTTGCCACAAAATATTAGGAATTTCTGCTTTTTGCCCCAAAATAAGGAAAATTTCTGCCTTTTTTCCCCGTCATAAGTGAAATTTCTGCAATTTTGCCCCCAAATAAGGGAAATCTCTGGAATTTCGCCCCAAAATAAGTGGAATTTCTGATTATTGCCCCCAAATAAGGAGAATTTTTGTCTTTTTGCCCCAACATATAGGGAATTTCTGCCTTTTTGCCCCAGAATTAGGGGAATTTCTGCAATTTTGCTCCAAAATACGGGGAATTTCTGCATTTTTGCCCGAAAATAAGAAGAATGCATAACTTTTTGGCATAAAAAAGGGAAATTTCTTCATTTTTGCTCCAAAATAAGGGGAATTCTGCTTTTTTGCCTCTAAATAAGTGGAATTACTGTCTTTTTCCCCCAAAACAAAGGGAATTTCTGTCTTTTTTGTCCCCAAATAAGGAAAATTTTTTACTTATTGCCCTGAAGTAAGTGAAATTTCTGCAATTTTGAACCAAAATAAGGGGAATTTCTGCTTTTTTGCCTCTAAATAAGTGCAATTTATGTATTTTTTCCCCAAAACAAAGGGAATTTCTGTCTTTTTTGTCTAAAATAAAGAAAATTTCTGACTTATTACCCTGAAATAAGTGAAATTTCTGCAATTTTGCCCCAAAATTAAGGAAATTTCTGCTTTTTTGCCCCCAAATAAGGGGAATTTCAGGATTTTTACCTCAAAATAAAAGGAATTTCTGCATTTTAGCCACAAAATATTAGGAATTTCTGCCTTTTTGCCTCAAAATAAAAAAATTTCTGCCTTTTTTCACTGAAATAAGTGAAATTTCTGCAATTTTGCCCCAAAATAAGTGAAATTTCGGCAATTTTGCCACAAAATGAGGCAAATTTCTGGAATTTTGCCCCAAAATAAGTGGAATTTCTGAGTTTTGCCACCAAAATAAAGAGAATTTCTGTTTTTTTGCCCTAACATATAGGGATTTTCTGCCTTTTTGCCCCACAATTAGGGGAATTTCTGCAATTTTGCTCCAAAATACGGGGAATTTCTGCTTTTTAGCCAGAAAATAAGGGGAATGCATACCTTTTGCCACAAAAAAGAGAAATTTCTTTATTTTTGCTCCAAAATAAAAAGAAATTTCTCCTTTTTTGCCTCTAAAAAAGTGGAATATCTGTCTTTTTCCCCAAAAACAAAAGGAATTTCTGTCTTTTTGCCCCAAAATAAGGAAAATTTCTGACTGATTACCCTGAAATAAGTGAAATTTTTGCAATTTTGCCCAAAATAAGGAAATTTCTGCCTTTTTGCCCTCAATTAAGGGGAATTTCAGCCTTTTAACTCAAAATAAGGGGAATTTCTGCATTTTTGCCCCAAAATATGGAAAATTTCTGCCTTTTTGCTCCAAAATAAGAAAAATTTCTGCAATTTTGTACCAAAATAAAAGAAATTTCTGCCTTTTTGCCCCAAAATAAGAGAATTTCTGCTTTTTTTTGAAATAAGTGAAATTTCTGCAATTTTTCCCCAAAATAAGTGTAATTTCTGCAATTTTGCCCCAATATAAGTGAAATTTCTGGAATTTTGCTCCGAAATAAGTGGAATTTCTGAGTTTTGCCCCAAAATAAGGAGAATTTCTGTCTTTTTGCCCCAACATTTAGGGAATTTCTGCCTTTTTGCCCCACAATTAGGGGAATTTCTGCAATTTTGCTCCAAAATACGGGGAATTTCTGCATTTTTGCCCGAAAATAAGAAGAATGCATAACTTTCTGGCATAAAAAAAGGAAATTTCTTCATTTTTGCTCCAAAATAAGGGGAATTCTGCTTTTTTGCCTCTAAATAAGTGGAATTTCTGTCTTTTTCCCCCAAAACAATGGTAATTTCTGTCTTTTTTGCCCCAAAATAAGGAAAATTTCTGACTTATTACCCTGAAGTAAGTGAAATTTCTGCAATTTGCCCCAAAATAAGAGAAATTTCTGCCTTTTTGACCCAAATATGGGGAATTTCAGCCTTTTTACCTCAAAATAAGGGCAATTTCTGAATTATTGCCCCAAAATATGGGAAATTTCTGCTTTTTTGCCCCAAAATAAGAATAAATTCTGCAATTTTGTAACAAAATAAAAAAAATTTCTGCCTTTTTGCCCCAAAATAAGAAAATTTCTGCATTTTTTTTTCTGAAATAAATAAAATTTCTGTAATTTTGTACCAAAATAAGGGAAATTTCTGCCTTTTTGTCCCCAAATAAAGGGAATTTCAGCCTTTTTACCTCAAAATAAGGGGAATTTCTGCATTTTTGCCCCAAAATATGGAAAATTTCTGCCTTTTTGCACAAAATAAGAAAAATTTCTGCAATTTTGTACAAAAATAAAAGAAATTTCTTCCTTTTTGCCACAAAATAAGAAAATTTCTGCTTTTCTTCCCTGAAATAAGTGAAATTTCTCCAATTTTGCCTCAAAATAAGTGAAATTTCTGCAATTTTGCCCCAAAATAAGGGAAATTTCTGGAATTTTGCCCCAAAATAAGTGGAATTTCTGAGTTTTGCCCCAAAATAAGGAGGATTTCTGTCTTTTTGCCCCAACATATAGGAAATTTCTGCCTTTTTGCTTCACAATTAGGGGAATTTCTGCAATTTTGCTCCAAAATACGGGGAATTTCTGCCATTTTGACCAAAAAAAAGAAGAATGCATACCTTTTTGCCATAAAAAAGGAAAATTTCTGCAATTTTGCTCCAAAATAAGAAGAATGCATACCTTTTTGCCCTTAAAAAGTGAAATTTCTTCATTTTTGCTCCAAAATAAGGGGAATTACTGCTTTTTTACCTCTAAAAAAGTGGAATTTCTGTCTTTTTCTCCAAAAAAAGGGAATTTCTGTCTTTTTGCCCCAAAATAAGAGAAAAAAATTTGCAATTTTGTAACAAAATAAAAAAAATTTCTGCCTTTTGGCCCCAAAATAAGAAAATATCTCCTTTTTTTCTGAAATAAATGAAATTTCTGACAATTTTGCCACAAAATAAGTTAAATTTCTGAGTTTTGCCCAAAAATAAGGAGAATTTCTGTCTTTTTGCCCCAACATATAGGGAATTTCTGCCTTTTTGCCCCACAATTAGGAAAATTTCTGCAATTTTGCTCGAAAATAAAGGGAATTTCTGCCTTTTTTGTCTGAAAATAATAGGAATGCATAACTTTTGGCCATAAAAAAGGGAAATTTCTCCGTTTTTGCTCCAAAATGAGGGGAATTTCTGCTTATATGCCTCTAAATATGTGGAATTTCTGTCTTTTTCCCCCAAAACAAAGGGAATTTCTGGTTTTTTTTGCCCCAAAATAAGGAAAATTTCTGACTTATTACCCTGAAATAAGTGAAATTTCTGCAATTTTGCCACAAAATAAGGGAAATTTCTGCCTTTTTACCCTCAAATAAGGGGAATTTCAGCCTTTTTACCTCAAAATAATGGGAATTTCTGCATTTTTGCCTTAAAATATGGGAAATTTCTGCCTTTTTGCCCAAAATAAGAAAAATTTCTGCAATTTTGTACCAAAATATGAGAAATTTCTGCCTTTTTGCCCCAAAATAAGATAATTTCTGCTTTTTTTCCTTGAAATAAGTGAAATTTCTTCAATTTTGCCCCAAAATAAGTGAAATTTCTGCAATTTTGCCCCAAATAAGGGAAATTTCAGGAATTTTTCCCCAAAATAAGTGGAATTTCTGAGTTTTGCCCCAAGATAAGGAGAATTTCTGTCTTTTTGCCCCAACATATAGGGAATTTCTGCCTTTTTGCCCCACAGTTAGGTTAATTTCTGCAATTTTGCTCTAAAATACGGGGAATTTCTGCATTTTTGCCCGAAAATAAGAAGAATGCATACCTTTTTGCCATAAAAAAGGGAAATTTCTGTAATTTTGCTCCAAAATAAGGGGAATTCTGCTTTTTTGCCACTAAATAAGTGGAATTTCTGTCTTTTTCCCCCAAAACAAAGGTAATTTCTGTCTTTTTTGCCCCCAAATAAGGAAAATTTTTTACTTATTGCCCTGAAGTAAGTGAAATTTCTGCAATTTTGAACCAAAATAAGGGGAATTTCTGCTTTTTTGCCTCTAAATAAGTGCAATTTATGTATTTTTTCCCCAAAACAAAGGGAATTTCTGTCTTTTTTGTCCAAAATAAAGAAAATTTCTGACTTATTACCCTGAAATAAGTTAAATTTCTGCAATTTTGCCCCAAAATAAGGGAAATTTCTGACTTTTTGCTCCCAAATAAGAGGAATTTCACCCTTTTACCTCAAAATAAGGAGAATTTCTGCATTTTTTCCACAAAATATTAGGAATTTCTGCCTTTTTGCCTCAAAATAAGGAAAATTTCTGCCTTTTCTTCCTGAAATAAGTGAAATTTCTGCAATTTTGCCCCAAAATAAGGGAAATTTCTGCAATTTTGTCCCAAAATAAGGGAAATTTCTGCAATTTTGTAACAAAATAAAAGAAATTTGTGCCTTTTTCCTTCCAAATAAGAAAATTTCTGATTTTTTTTTCTGAAATAAGTGAAATTTCTGAAATTTTGCCCCAAAATAAGTGAAATATCTCCAATTTTGCCCCAAAATATGTGAAATTTCTGGAATTTTGCCCGGAAATATGTGGAATTTCTGACTTTTGACCCAAAATAAGGAGAATTTCTGTCTTTTTGCCCCAACATATAAGGAATTTCTGCCTGTTTGCCCCACAATTAGGGGAATTTCTGCAATTTTGCTCCAAAATACGGGGAATTTCTGCCTTTTTGCCCTAAAATAAGAAGAATCCATACCTTTTTGCCATAAAAAAGGAAAATTTCTTCATTTTTGCTCCAAAAGAAGGGGAATTTCTACTTTTATGCCTCTAAATATGTGGAATTTCTGTCTTTGTCCCCCAATACAAAGGGAATTTCTGTTTTTTTGCCCCAAAATAAGGAAAATTTCTGACTTATTACCCTGAAATAAGTGAAATTTCTGCAATTTTTCCCCAAAATAAGGGAAATTTCTGCCTTTTTGCTCCCAAATAAGGGGAATTTCAGCTTTTTACCTCAAAATAAGGGGAATTTCTGCATTTTTGCCACAAAATATTAGGAATTTCTGCATTTTTGCCTCTAAATAAGTGGAATTTCTGTCTTTTTCCCCCAAAACAAAGGGAATTTCTGTTTTCTGGCCCCAAAAAAGGAAAATTTCTGACTTATTACCCTGACATAAGTGAAATTTCTGCAATTTTGTTCCAAAATAAGAGAAATTTCTGCCTTTTTGCCCCCAAATAAGGGGAATTTCAGCATTTAAACTCAAAATAAAAAAAATTTCTGCATTTTTGCCCCAAAATATGGGAAATTTCTGCCTTTTTGCCCCAAAATAAGAAAAAAATCTGCAATTTTGTAACAAAATAAAAGAAATTTCTGCCTTTTGGCTCCAAAATAAGAAAATTTCCCCTTTTTTTATGAAATAAGTGAAATTTCTGCAATTTTGCTCAAAAATAAGTTAAAGTTCTGAATTTTGCCCTAAAATAAGGAGAATTTCTGTCTTTTTGCCCCAAAATATAGGGAATTTCTGCCTTTTTGCCCCACAATTAGGGGTATTTCTGCAATTTTGCTCCAAAATACGGAGAATTTCTGCCATTTTTGTCCGAAAATAATAAGAATGCATACCTTTTTGCCATAAAAAAGGGAAATTTCTTCATTTTTGCTCCAAAATGAGGGGAATTTCTGCTTTTATACCTCTAAATACGTGGAATTTCTGTCTTTTTCCCGCAAAACAAAAGGAAATTCTGTATTTTTTGCCCCAAAATAAGGAAAATTTCTGACTTATTACCCTGAGATAAGTGAAATTTCTGCAATTTTGCCCCAAAATAAGGGAAATTTCTGCCTTTTTACCCCCAAATAAGGGGAATTTCAGCCTTTTTACCTCAAAATGAAGGGGAATTTCTGCATGTTTGCCCCAAAATATGGGAAATTTCTGCCTTTTTGCCCAAAATAAGAAAAATTTCTGCAATTTTGTACCAAAATATGGGAAATTTCTGCCTTTTTCACCAAAATAAGAAAATTTCTGCTTTTTTTCCCTGAAATAAGTGAAATTTCTCTAATTTTGCCACAAAATAAGTGAAATTTCTGCAATTTTGCCCCAAAATAAGGGAAATTTCTGGAATATTGTTTCAAAATAAGTGGAATTTCTGAGTTTTGCCCCAAGATAAGGAGAATTTCTGTCTTTTTGCCCCAACATATAGGGAATTTCTGCCTTTTTGCCCCACAGTTAGGTTAATTTCTGCAATTTTGCTCTAAAATACGGGGAATTTCTGCATTTTTGCCCGAAAATAAGAAGAATGCATACCTTTTTGCCATAAAAAAGGGAAATTTCTGTAATTTTGCTCCAAAATAAGGGGAATTCTGCTTTTTTGCCACTAAATAAGTGGAATTTCTGTCTTTTTCCCCCAAAACAAAGGTAATTTCTGTCTTTTTTGCCCCCAAATAAGGAAAATTTTTTACTTATTGCCCTGAAGTAAGTGAAATTTCTGCAATTTTGAACCAAAATAAGGGGAATTTCTGCTTTTTTGCCTCTAAATAAGTGCAATTTATGTATTTTTTCCCCAAAACAAAGGGAATTTCTGTCTTTTTTGTCCAAAATAAAGAAAATTTCTGACTTATTACCCTGAAATAAGTTAAATTTCTGCAATTTTGCCCCAAAATAAGGGAAATTTCTGACTTTTTGCTCCCAAATAAGAGGAATTTCACCCTTTTACCTCAAAATAAGGAGAATTTCTGCATTTTTTCCACAAAATATTAGGAATTTCTGCCTTTTTGCCTCAAAATAAGGAAAATTTCTGCCTTTTCTTCCTGAAATAAGTGAAATTTCTGCAATTTTGCCCCAAAATAAGGGAAATTTCTGCAATTTTGTCCCAAAATAAGGGAAATTTCTGCAATTTTGTAACAAAATAAAAGAAATTTGTGCCTTTTTCCTTCCAAATAAGAAAATTTCTGATTTTTTTTTTCTGAAATAAGTGAAATTTCTGAAATTTTGCCCCAAAATAAGTGAAATATCTCCAATTTTGCCCCAAAATATGTGAAATTTCTGGAATTTTGCCCGGAAATATGTGGAATTTCTGACTTTTGACCCAAAATAAGGAGAATTTCTGTCTTTTTGCCCCAACATATAAGGAATTTCTGCCTGTTTGCCCCACAATTAGGGGAATTTCTGCAATTTTGCTCCAAAATACGGGGAATTTCTGCCTTTTTGCCCTAAAATAAGAAGAATCCATACCTTTTTGCCATAAAAAAGGAAAATTTCTTCATTTTTGCTCCAAAAGAAGGGGAATTTCTACTTTTATGCCTCTAAATATGTGGAATTTCTGTCTTTGTCCCCCAATACAAAGGGAATTTCTGTTTTTTTGCCCCAAAATAAGGAAAATTTCTGACTTATTACCCTGAAATAAGTGAAATTTCTGCAATTTTTCCCCAAAATAAGGGAAATTTCTGCCTTTTTGCTCCCAAATAAGGGGAATTTCAGCTTTTTACCTCAAAATAAGGGGAATTTCTGCATTTTTGCCACAAAATATTAGGAATTTCTGCATTTTTGCCTCTAAATAAGTGGAATTTCTGTCTTTTTCCCCCAAAACAAAGGGAATTTCTGTTTTCTGGCCCCAAAAAAGGAAAATTTCTGACTTATTACCCTGACATAAGTGAAATTTCTGCAATTTTGTTCCAAAATAAGAGAAATTTCTGCCTTTTTGCCCCCAAATAAGGGGAATTTCAGCATTTAAACTCAAAATAAAAAAAATTTCTGCATTTTTGCCCCAAAATATGGGAAATTTCTGCCTTTTTGCCCCAAAATAAGAAAAAAATCTGCAATTTTGTAACAAAATAAAAGAAATTTCTGCCTTTTGGCTCCAAAATAAGAAAATTTCTCCTTTTTTTATGAAATAAGTGAAATTTCTGCAATTTTGCTCAAAAATAAGTTAAAGTTCTGAATTTTGCCCTAAAATAAGGAGAATTTCTGTCTTTTTGCCCCAAAATATAGGGAATTTCTGCCTTTTTGCCCCACAATTAGGGGTATTTCTGCAATTTTGCTCCAAAATACGGAGAATTTCTGCCATTTTTGTCCGAAAATAATAAGAATGCATACCTTTTTGCCATAAAAAAGGGAAATTTCTTCATTTTTGCTCCAAAATGAGGGGAATTTCTGCTTTTATACCTCTAAATACGTGGAATTTCTGTCTTTTTCCCGCAAAACAAAAGGAAATTCTGTATTTTTTGCCCCAAAATAAGGAAAATTTCTGACTTATTACCCTGAGATAAGTGAAATTTCTGCAATTTTGCCCCAAAATAAGGGAAATTTCTGCCTTTTTACCCCCAAATAAGGGGAATTTCAGCCTTTTTACCTCAAAATGAAGGGGAATTTCTGCATGTTTGCCCCAAAATATGGGAAATTTCTGCCTTTTTGCCCAAAATAAGAAAAATTTCTGCAATTTTGTACCAAAATATGGGAAATTTCTGCCTTTTTCACCAAAATAAGAAAATTTCTGCTTTTTTTCCCTG
Organism: Micromys minutus; assembly: GCF_963924665.1. Taxonomy (NCBI): domain Eukaryota; kingdom Metazoa; phylum Chordata; class Mammalia; order Rodentia; family Muridae; genus Micromys; species Micromys minutus. The sequence continues at coordinate 3,575,937 of NW_027667727.1, forward strand.
AAATAAGTGAAATTTCTCTAATTTTGCCACAAAATAAGTGAAATTTCTGCAATTTTGCCCCAAAATAAGGGAAATTTCTGGAATTTTGCCCCAAAATGAGTGGAATTTCTGAGTTTCCCCAAAATAAGGAGAATTTCTGTCTTTTTGCCCCAACATATAGGGAATTTCTGCATTTTTGCCCCACAATTAGGTTAATTTCTTCAATTTTGCTCCAAAATACGGGGAATTTCTGCCTTTTTGCCCGAAAATAAGAAGAATGCATACCTTTTTCCATAAAAAAGGGAAATTTCTGTAATTTTGCTCCAAAATAAGGGGAATTTCTGCTTTTTTGCCTCTAAATAAGTGGAATTTATGTATTTTTTCCCCAAAACAAAGGGAATTTCTGTCTTTTTTGCAAAAAATAAGGAAAATTTCTGACTTATTACCCTGAAATAAGTGAAATTTCTGCAATTTTGCCCAAAAATAAGGGAAATTTCTGCCTTTTTGCCCCCAAATAAGAGGAATTTCACCCTTTTACCTCAAAATAAGGGGAATTTCTGCATTTTTGCCACAAAATATTAGGAATTTCTGACTTTTTGCCCCAAAATAATGAAATTTTCTGTTTTTTTTCCCTGCCATAAGTGAAATTTCTGCAATTTTGCCCCAAAATAAGGGAAATCTCTGGAATTTTGCCCCAAAATAAGTGTAATTTCTGAGTTTTGCCCCCAAATAAGGAGAATTTCTGGCTTTTTGCCCCAACATATAGGGAATTTCTGCCTTTATGCCCCACAATTAGGGGAATTTCTTCAATTTTGCTCCAAAATACGGGGAATTTCTGCCTTTTTGCCCGAAAATAAGAAGAATGCATAACTTTTTGCCATAAAAAATGGAAATTTCTTCATTTTTGCTCCAAAATGAGGGGAATTCTGCTTTTTTGCCTCTAAATAAGTGGAATTTCTGTCTTTTTCCCCCAAAACAAAGGTAATTTCTGTCTTTTTTGCCCCAAAATAAGGAAAATTTCTGACTTATTACCCTGAAGTAAGTGAAATTTCTGCAATTTTGAACCAAAATAGGGGAATTTCTGCTTTTTTGCCTCTAAATAAGTGGAATTTATGTATTTTTACCCCAAAACAAAGGGAATTTCTGTCTTTTTTCCCAAAATAAGGAAAATTTCTGACTTATTACCCTGAAATAAATGAACTTTCTTCAATTTTGCCCCAAAATAAGGGAAATTTCTGCTTTCTTGCCCCCAAATAAGGGGAATTTCAGCATTTTTACCTCAAAATAACGGGAACTTCTGCATTTTTGCCACAAAATATTAGGAATTTCTGCCTTTTTGCCCCAAAATAAGGAAAATTTCTGCCTTTTTTCACTGAAATAAGTGAAATTTCTGCAATTTTGCCCCAAAATAAGTAAATTTTCTGCAATTTTGCCCCAAAATAAGCAAAATTTCTGACTGATTATCCTGAAATAAGTGAAATTTTTACAATTTTGCCCCAAATTAAGGAAATTTCTGCCTTTTTGCCCCCAATTAAGGGGAATTTCAGCCTTTTTATTCAAAATAAGGGGAATTTCTGCATTTTTGCCCCAAAATATGGAAAATTTCTGCCTTTTTGCCCAAAATAAGAAAAATTTCTGCAATTTTGTACCAAAATATGAGAAATTTCTGCCTTTTTGCCCCAAAATAAGATAATTTCTGCTTTTTTTCCTTGAAATAAGTGAAATTTCTTCAATTTTGCCCCAAAATAAGTGAAATTTCTGCAATTTTGCCCCAAATAAGGGAAATTTCTGGAATTTTGCCCCAAAATAAGTGGAATTTCTGAGTTTTGCCCCAAAATAAGGAGAATTTCTGTCTTTTTGCCCCAACATATAGGGAATTTCTGCCTTTTTGCCCCACAGTTAGGTTAATTTCTGCAATTTTGCTCTAAAATACAAGGAATTTCTGCATTTTTGCCCGAAAATAAGAAGAATGCATACCTTTTTGCCATAAAAAAGGGAAATTTCTGTAATTTTGCTCCAAAATAAGGGGAATTTCTGCTTTTTTGCCTCTAAATATGTGGAATTTCTGTCTTTTTCCGCCAAAACAAAGGGAATTTCTGTCTTTTTTGCACCAAATTAAAAAAAATTTCTGACTTATTACCCTGAAATAAGTGAAATTTCTGCAATTTTGCCCCAAAATAAGGGAAATTTCTGACTTTTTGCTCCCAAATAAGAGGAATTTCACCCTTTTACCTCAAAATAAGGAGAATTTCTGCATTTTTTCCACAAAATATTAGGAATTTCTGCTTTTTTGCCTCAAAATAAGGAAAATTTCTGCCTTTTTTTCCTGAAATAAGTGAAATTTCTGCAATTTTGCCCCAAAATAAGGGAAATTTCTGCAAATTTGTCCCAAAATAAGGGAAATTTCTGCAATTTTGTAACAAAATAAAAGAAATTTGTCCCTTTTTGCTTCCCAATAAGAAAATTTCTGATTTTTTTTCTGAAATAAGTGAAATTTCTGAAATTTTGCCCCAAAATAAGTGAAATTTCTCCAATTTTGCCCCAAAATATGTGAAATTTCTGGAATTTTGCCCGGAAATATGTGGAATTTCTGACTTTTGACCCAAAATAAGGAGAATTTCTGTCTTTTTGCCCCAACATATAAGGAATTTCTGCCTGTTTGCCCCACAATTAGGGGAATTTCTGCAATTTTGCTCCAAAATACGGGGAATTTCTGCCTTTTTGCCCGAAAATAAGAAGAATCCATACCTTTTTGCCATAAAAAAGGAAAATTTCTTCATTTTTGCTCCAAAAGAAGGGGAATTTCTACTTTTATGCCTCTAAATATGTGGAATTTCTGTCTTTGTCCCCCAATACAAAGGGAATTTCTGTTTTTTTGCCCCAAAATAAAAAAAATTTCTGACTTATTACCCTGAAATAAGTGAAATTTCTGCAATTTTTCCCCAAAATAAGGGAAATTTCTGCCTTTTTGCTCCCAAATAAGGGGAATTTCAGCTTTTTACCTCAAAATAAGGGGAATTTCTGCATTTTTGCCACAAAATATTAGGAATTTCTGCATTTTTGCCTCTAAATAAGTGGAATTTCTGTCTTTTTCCCCCAAAACAAAGGGAATATCTGTTTTCTGGCCCCAAAAAAGGAAAATTTCTGACTTATTACCCTGACATAAGTGAAATTTCTGCAATTTTGTTCCAAAATAAGAGAAATTTCTGCCTTTTTGCCCCCAAATAAAGGGAATTTCAGCATTTAAACTCAAAATAAAAAAAAATTCTGCATTTTTGCCCCAAAATATGGGAAATTTCTGCCTTTTTGCCCCAAAATAATAAAAAATTCTGCAATTGTGTAACAAAATAAAAGAAATTTCTGCCTTTTGGATCCAAAATAAGAAAATTTCTCCTTTTTTTATGAAATAAGTGAAATTTCTGCAATTTTGCTCAAAAATAAGTTAAATTTCTGAATTTTGCCCTAAAATAAGGAGAATTTCTGTCTTTTTGCCCCAAAATATAGGGAATTTCTGCCTTTTTGCCCCACAATTAGGGGTATTTCTGCAATTTTGCTCCAAAATACGGAGAATTTCTGCCATTTTTGTCCGAAAATAATAAGAATGCATACCTTTTTGCCATAAAAAAGGGAAATTTCTTCATTTTTGCTCCAAAATGAGGGGAATTTCTGCTTTTATACCTCTAAATACGTGGAATTTCTGTCTTTTTCCCGCAAAACAAAAGGAAATTCTGTATTTTTTGCCCCAAAATAAGGAAAATTTCTGACTTATTACCCTGAGATAAGTGAAATTTCTGCAATTTTGCCCCAAAATAAGGGAAATTTCTGCCTTTTTACCCCCAAATAAGGGGAATTTCAGCCTTTTTACCTCAAAATGAAGGGGAATTTCTGCATGTTTGCCCCAAAATATGGGAAATTTCTGCCTTTTTGCCCAAAATAAGAAAAATTTCTGCAATTTTATACCAAAATATGGGAAATTTCTGCCTTTTTCACCAAAATAAGAAAATTTCTGCTTTTTTTCCCTGAAATAAGTGAAATTTCTCTAATTTTGCCACAAAATAAGTGAAATTTCTGCAATTTTGCCCCAAAATAAGGGAAATTTCTGGAATTTTGCCCCAAAATGAGTGGAATTTCTGAGTTTTGCCCCAAGATAAGGAGAATTTCTGTCTTTTTGCCCCAACATATAGGGAATTTCTGCCTTTTTGCCCCACAGTTAGGTTAATTTCTGCAATTTTGCTCTAAAATACGGGGAATTTCTGCATTTTTGCCCGAAAATAAGAAGAATGCATACCTTTTTGCCATAAAAAAGGGAAATTTCTGTAATTTTGCTCCAAAATAAGGGGAATTTCTGCTTTTTTGCCTCTAAATAAGTGGAATTTATGTATTTTTTCCCCAAAACAAAGGGAATTTCTGTCTTTTTTGCCCAAAATAAGGAAAATTTCTGACTTATTACCCTGAAATAAGTGAAATTTCTGCAATTTTGCCCAAAAATAAGGGAAATTTCTGCCTTTTTGCCCCCAAATAAGAGGAATTTCACCCTTTTACCTCAAAATAAGGGGAATTTCTGCATTTTTGCCACAAAATATTAGAAATTTCTGACTTTTTGCCCCAAAATAATGAAATTTTCTGTTTTTTTTCCCTGCCATAAGTGAAATTTCTGCAATTTTGCCCCAAAATAAGGGAAATCTCTGGAATTTTGCCCCAAAATAAGTGTAATTTCTGAGTTTTGCCCCCAAATAAGGAGAATTTCTGGCTTTTTGCCCCAACATATAGGGAATTTCTGCCTTTTTGCCCCACAATTAGGGGAATTTCTTCAATTTTGCTCCAAAATACGGGGAATTTCTGCCTTTTTGCCCGAAAATAAGAAGAATGCATAACTTTTTGCCATAAAAAATGGAAATTTCTTTATTTTTGCTCCAAAATAAGGGGAATTCTGCTTTTTTGCCTCTAAATAAGTGGAATTTCTGTCTTTTTCCCCCAAAACAAAGGTAATTTCTGTCTTTTTTGCCCCAAAATAAGGAAAATTTCTGACTTATTACCCTGAAGTAAGTGAAATTTCTGCAATTTTGAACGAAAATAGGGGAATTTCTGCTTTTTTGCCTCTAAATAATTGGAATTTATGTATTTTTCCCCCAAAACAAAGGGAATTTTTGTCTTTTTTGCCCAAAATAAGGAAAATTTCTGACTTATTACCCTGAAATAAATGAACTTTCTTCAATTTTGCCCCAAAATAAGGGAAATTTCTGCTTTCTTGCCCCCAAATAAGGGGAATTTCAGCATTTTTACCTCAAAATAACGGGAACTTCTGCATTTTTGCCACAAAATATTAGGAATTTCTGCCTTTTTGCCCCAAAATAAGGAAAATTTCTGCCTTTTTTCACTGAAATAAGTGAAATTTCTGCAATTTTGCCCCAAAATAAGTAAATTTTCTGCAATTTTGCCCCAAAATAAGCAAAATTTCTGACTGATTATCCTGAAATAAGTGAAATTTTTACAATTTTGCCCCAAATTAAAGAAATTTCTGCCTTTTTGCCCCCAATTAAGGGGAATTTCAGCCTTTTTACTCAAAATAAGGGGAATTTCTGCATTTTTGCCCCAAAATATGGAAAATTTCTGCCTTTTTGCTCCAAAATAAGAAAAATTTCTGCAATTTTGTACCAAAATAAAAGAAATTTCTGCCTTTTTGCCCCAAAATAAGAAAATTTCTGCTTTTTTTTGAAATAAGTGAAATTTCTGCAATTTTGCCCCAAAATAAGTGTAATTTCTGCAATTTTGCCCCAATATAAGTGAAATTTCTGGAATTTTGCTCCGAAATAAGTGGAATTTCTGAGTTTTGCCCCAAAATAAGGAGAATTTCTGTCTTTTTGCCCTAACATTTAGGGAATTTCTGCCTTTTTGCCCCACAATTAGGGGAATTTCTGAAATTTTGCCCCAAAATAAGGAAAATTTCTGCATTTTAACCCCCAAATAAGGGGAATTTTAGCCTTTTTACCTCAAAATGAAGGGGAATTTCTGCATGTTTGCCCCATAATATGGGAAATTTCTGCCTATTTGCCCCAAAATAAGAAATTTTCTGCATTTTTTTCTCTGAAATAAGTGAAATTTCTCTAATTTTGCCACAAAATAAGTGAAATTTCTGCAATTTTGCCCCAAAATAAGGGAAATTTCTGGAATTTTGCCCCAAAATGAGTGGAATTTCTGAGTTTCCCCAAAATAAGGAGAATTTCTGTCTTTTTGCCCCAACATATAGGGAATTTCTGCATTTTTGCCCCACAATTAGATTAATTTTTGCAATTTTGCTCCAAAATACGGGGAATTTCTGCCTTTTTGCCCGAAAATAAGAAGAATGCATACCTTTTTCCGTAAAAAATGGAAATTTCTGTAATTTTACTCCAAAATAAGGGGAATTTCTGCTTTTTTGCCTCTAAATATGTGGAATTTCCGTCTTTTTCCCCCAAAACAAGGGAAATTTCTGTCTTTTTTGCACCAAAATAAGGAAATTTTCTGACTTATTACCCTGAAATAAGTGAAATTTCTGCAATTTTGCCCCAAAATAAGGGAAATTTCTGCCTTTTGCCCCCAAATAAGAGAAATTTCATCCTTTTACCTCAAAATAAGGGGAATTTCTGCATTTTTGCCACAAAATATTAGGAATTTCTGACTTTTGCCCCAAAATAATGAAATTTTCTGCCTTTTTTCCCTGCCATAAGTGAAATTTCTGCAATTTTGCCCCAAAATAAGGGAAATCTCTGTAATTTTGCCCCAAAATAAGTGGAATTTCTGAGTTTTGCCCCCAAATAAGGAGCATTTCTGTCTTTTTGCCCCAACATATAAGGAATTTCTGCCTTTTTGCCACACAATTAGGGGAATTTCTGCAATTTTGCTCCAAAATACGGGGAATTTCTGCCTTTTTGCCCGAAAATAAGAAGAATGCATAACTTTTTGCATTAAAAAGGGAAATTTCTTCGTTTTTGCTCCAAAATAAGGGGAATTCTACTTTTTTGCCTCTAAATAAGTGGAATTTCTGTCTTTTTCCCCCAAAACAAAGGTAATTTCTGTCTTTTTTGCCCCAAAATAAAGAAAATTTCTTACTTATTACGCTGAAGTAAGTGAAATTTCTGCAATTTTGAACCAAAATAAAGGGAATTTCTGCTTTTTTGCCTCTAAATAAGTGGAATTTATGTATTTTTCCCCCAAAACAAAGGGAATTTCTGTCTTTTTTGCCCAAAATAAGGAAAATTTCTGACTGATTACCCTGAAATAAGTGTAATTTCTGCAATTTTGCCCCAAAATAAGGAAATTTCTGCCTTTTTGCCCCCAATTAAGGGGAATTTCAGCCTTTTTACTCAAAATAAGGGGAATTTCTGCATTTTTGCCCCAAAATAAGAAAATTTCTGCTTTTTTTTTGAAATAAGTGTAATTTCTGCAATTTTGCCCCAATATAAGTGAAATTTCTGGAATTTTGCTCCGAAATAAGTGGAATTTCTGAGTTTTGCCCCAAAATAAGGAGAATTTCTGTCTTTTTGCCCCAACATTTAGGGAATTTCTGCCTTTTTGCCCCACAATTAGGGGAATTTCTGCAAGTTTGCTCCAAAATATGGGGAATTTTTGCCTTTTTGCCCGAAAATAAGAAGAATGCATAGCTTTTTGCCATAAAAAAGGGAAATTTCTTAATTTTTCTCCAAAATAAAGGGAATTTCTGCTTTTTTGCATCTAAATAAGTGGAATTTCTGTCTTTTCCCCCCAAAACAAAGGGAATTTCTGTCTTTTTTGCCCCAAAATAAGGAAAATTTCTGACTTATTACACTGAAATAAGTGAAATTTCTGCATTTTTTCCCCAAAATAAAGGAAATTTCTGCCTTTTTGCTTCCAAATAAGGGGAATTTCAGATTTTACCTCAAAATAAGTGGAATTTCTGCATTTTTGCCACAAAATATTAGGAATTTCTGCATTCTTGCCTCTAAATAAGTGGAATTTCTGTCTTTTTCCCCCCAAAACAAAGGGAATTTCTGTTTTTTGGCCCCAAAATAAGGAAAATTTCTGACTTATTACCCTGACATAAGTGAAATTTCTGCAATTTTGCCCCAAAATAAGGGAAATTTCTGCCTTTTTGATCCCAAATAAGAGGAATTTCACCCTTTTACCTCAAAATAAGGGGAATTTCTGCATTTTTGCCACAAAATATTAGGAATTTCTGCCTTTTTGCCCCAAAATAAGAAAAATTTCTGCCTTTTTTCCCTGTCATAAGTGAAATTTCTGCAATTTTGCCCCCAAATAAGGGAAATCTCTGGAATTTCGCCCCAAAATAAGTGGAATTTCTGAGTTTTGCCCCCAAATAAGGAGAATTTCTGTCTTTTTGCCCCAACATATAGGGAATTTCTGCCTTTTTGCCCCACAATTAGGGGAATTTCTGCAATTTTGCTCCAAAATACGGGGAATTTCTGCATTTTTGCCCGAAAATAAGAAGAATGCATAACTTTTTGGCATAAAAAGGCAAATTTCTTCATTTTTGCTCCAAAATAAGGGGAATTCTGCTTTTTTGCCTCTAAATAAGTGGAATTTCTGTCTTTTTCCCCCAAAACAAAGGTAATTTCTTTCTTTTTTGCCCCAAAATAAGGAAAATTTCTGACTTATTACCCTGAAGTAAGTGAAATTTCTGCAATTTTGAACCAAAATAAGGGGAATTTCTGCTTTTTTGCCTCTAAATAAGAGGAATTTATGTATTTTTCCCCCAAAACAAAGGGAATTTCTGTCTTTTTTGCCCAAAATAAGGAAAATTTCTGACTTATTACCCTGAAATAAGTGAACTTTCTGCAATTTTGCCCCAAAATAAAGCAAATTTCTGCTTTTTGCCCCCAAATAAGGGGAATTTCAGCATTTTTACCTCAAAATAAGGGGAATTTCTGCATTTTTGCCACAAAATATTAGGAATTTCTGCTTTTGCTCCAAAATAAGGAAAATTTCTGCTTTTTTTCACTGAAAAAAGTGAAATTTCTGCAATTTTGCCCCAAAATAAGTGAATTTTCTGCAATTTTGCCCCAAAATAAGGAAAATTTCTGACTGATTACCCTGAAATAAGTGTAATTTCTGCAATTTTGCCCCAAAATAAGGAAATTTCTGCCTTTTTGCCCCCAATTAAGGGGAATTTCAGCCTTTTTACTCAAAATAAGGGGAATTTCTGCATTTTTGCCCCAAAATATGGAAAATTTCTGCCTTTTTTCTCCAAAATAAGAAAAATTTCTGCAATTTTGTACCAAAATAAATGAAATTTCTTCCTTTTTGCCCCAAAATAAGAAAATTTCTGCTTTTTTTTTGAAATAAGTGTAATTTCTGCAATTTTGCCCCAATATAAGTGAAATTTCTGGAATTTTGCTCCGAAATAAGTGGAATTTCTGAGTTTTGCCCCAAAATAAGGAGAATTTCTGTCTTTTTGCCCCAACATTTAGGGAATTTCTGCCTTTTTGCTCCACAATTAGGGGAATTTCTGCAATTTTGCTCTAAAATATGGGGAATTTTTGCCTTTTTGCCCGAAAATAAGAAGAATGCATAGCTTTTTGCCATAAAAAAGGGAAATTTCTTAATTTTTCTCCAAAATAAAGGGAATTTCTGCTTTTTTGCATCTAAATAAGTGGAATTTCTGTCTTTTCCCCCCAAAACAAAGGGAATTTCTGTCTTTTTTGCCCCAAAATAAGGAAAATTTCTGACTTATTACCCTGAAATAAGTGAAATTTCTGCATTTTTTCCCCAAAATAAGGGAAATTTCTGCCTTTTTGCTTCCAAATAAGGGGAATTTCAGATTTTACCTCAAAATAAGGGGAATTTCTGCATTTTTGTCAGAAAATATTAGGAATTTCTGCCTTTATGCCCCAAAATAAGGAAAATTTCTGCCTTTTTTCCCTGTCATATGTGAAATTTCTGCAATTTTGCCCCCAAATAAGGGAAATCTCTGGAATTTCGCCCCAAAATAAGTGGAATTTCTGAGTTTTGCCCCCAAATAAAGAGAATTTCTGTCTTTTTGCCCCAACATATAGGGAATTTCTGCCTTTTTGCCCCACAATTAGGGGAATTTCTGCAATTTTGCTCCAAAATACGGGGAATTTCTGCATTTTTGCCCGAAAATAAGAAGAATGCATAACTTTTTGGCATAAAAAAGGGAAATTTCTTCATTTTTGCTCCAAAATAAGGGGAATTCTGCTTTTTTGCCTCTAAATAAGTGGAATTTCTGTCTTTTTCCCCCAAAACAAAGGTAATTTCTGTCTTTTTTGCCCCAAAATAAGGAAAATTTCTGACTTATTACCCTGAAGTAAGTGAAATTTCTGCAATTTTGAACCAAAATAAGGGGAATTTCTGCTTTTTTGCCTCTAAATAAGAGGAATTTATGTATTTTTCCCCCAAAACAAAGGGAATTTCTGTCTTTTTTGCCCAAAATAAGGAAAATTTCTGACCTATTACCCTGAAATAAATGAACTTTCTGCAATTTTGCCCCAAAATAAGGGAAATTTCTGCTTTTTGCCCCCAAATAAGGGGAATTTCCGCATTTTTACCTCAAAATAAGGGGAATTTCTGCATTTTTGCCACAAAATATTAGGAATTTCTGCCTTTTTGCTCCAAAATAAGGAAAATTTCTGCTTTTTTTCACTGAAAAAAGTGAAATTTCTGCAATTTTGCCCCAAAATAAGTGAATTTTCTGCAATTTTGCCCCAAAATAAGGAAAATATTTGACTGATTACCCTGAAATAAGTGTAATTTCTGCAATTTTGCCCCAAAATAAGGAAATTTCTGCCTTTTTACCCCCAATTAAGGGGAATTTCAGCCTTTTTACTCAAAATAAGGGGAATTTCTGCATTTTTGCCCCAAAATATGGAAAATTTCTGCCTTTTTGCTCCAAAATAAGAAAAATTTCTGCAATTTTGTACCAAAATAAATGAAATTTCTTCCTTTTTGCCCCAAAATAAGAAAATTTCTGCTTTTTTTTTGAAATAAGTGTAATTTCTGCAATTTTGCCCCAATATAAGTGAAATTTCTGGAATTTTGCTCCGAAATAAGTGGAATTTCTGAGTTTTGCCCCAAAATAAGGAGAATTTCTGTCTTTTTGCCCCAACATTTAGGGAATTTCTGCAATTTTGCTCCAAAATATGGGGAATTTTTGCCTTTTTGCCCGAAAATAAGAAGAATGCATAGCTTTTTGCCATAAAAAAGGGAAATTTCTTAATTTTTCTCCAAAATAAAGGGAATTTCTGCTTTTTTGCATCCAAATAAGTGGAATTTCTGTCTTTTTCCCCCAAAACAAAGGGAATTTCTGTCTTTTTTGCCCCAAAATAAGGAAAATTTCTGACTTATTACCCTGAAGTAAGTGAAATTTCTGCAATTTTGAACCAAAATAAGGGGAATTTCTGCTTTTTTGCCTCTAAATAAGAGGAATTTATGTATTTTTCCCCCAAAACAAAGGGAAATTCTGTCTTTTTTGCCCAAAATAAGGAAAATTTCTGACTTATTACCCTGAAATAAGTGAACTTTCTGCAATTTTGCCCCAAAATAAGGGAAATCTCTGCTTTTTGCCCCAAAATAAGGGGAATTTCAGCATTTTTGCCACAAAATATTAGGAATTTCTGCATTTTTGCCTCTAAATAAGTGGAATTTCTGTCTTTTTCCCCCAAAACAAAGGGAATTTCTGTTTTTTGGCCCCAAAATAAGGAAAATTTCTGACTTATTACACTGACATAAGTGAAATTTCTGCAATTTTGCCCCAAAATAAGGGAAATTTCTGCCTTTTTGATCCCAAATAAGAGGAATTTCACCATTTTACCTCAAAATAAGGGGAATTTCTGCATTTTTGCCACAAAATATTAGGAATTTCTGCTTTTTGCCCCAAAATAAGGAAAATTTCTGCCTTTTTTCCCTGTCATAAGTGAAATTTCTGCAATTTTGCCCCCAAATAAGGGAAATCTCTGGAATTTCGCCCCAAAATAAGTGGAATTTCTGAGTTTTGCCCCCAAATAAGGAGAATTTTTGTCTTTTTGCCCAAACATATAGGGAATTTCTGCCTTTTTGCCCCAGAATTAGGGGAATTTCTGCAATTTTGCTCCAAAATACGGGGAATTTCTGCATTTTTGCCGGAAAATAAGAAGAATGCATAAATTTTTTGCATAAAAAAGGGAAATTTCTTCATTTTTGCTCCAAAATAAGGGGAATTCTGCTTTTTTGCCACTAAATAAGTGAAATTTCTGTCTTTTTCCCCCAAAACAAAGGTAATTTCTGTCTTTTTTGCCCCCAAATAAGGAAAATTTTTTACTTATTACCCTGAAGTAAGTGTAATTTCTGAAATTTTGAACCAAAATAAGGGGAATTTCTGCTTTTTTGCCTCTAAATAAGTGCAATTTATGTATTTTTTCCCCTAAACAAAGGGAATTTCTGTCTTTTTTGTCCAAAATAAAGAAAATTTCTGACTTATTACCCTGAAATAAGTGAAATTTCTGCAATTTTGCCCCAAAATAAGGGAAATTTCTGCTTTTTTGCCCCCAAATAAGGGGAATTTCAGGATTTTTACCTCAAAATAAAAGGAATTTCTGCATTTTAGCCACAAAATATTAGGAATTTCTGCCTTTTTGCCCCAAAATAAGAGAATTTCTGCTTTTTTTTGAAATAAGTGAAATTTCTGCAATTTTGCCCCAAAATAAGTGTAATTTCTGCAATTTTGCCCCAATATAAGTGAAATTTCTGGAATTTTGCTCCGAAATAAGTGGAATTTCTGAGTTTTGCCCCAAAATAAGGAGAATTTCTGTCTTTTTGCCCCAACATTTAGGGAATTTCTGCCTTTTTGCCCCACAATTAGGGGAATTTCTGCAATTTTGCTCCAAAATATGGGTAATTTCTGCCTTTTTGCCCGAAAATAAGAAGAATGCATAGCTTTTTGCCATAAAAAAGGGAAATTTCTTCATTTTTGCTCCAAAATAAAGGGAATTTCTGCTTTTTTGCATCTAAATAAGTGGAATTTCTGTCTTTTTCCCCCAAAACAAAGGTAATTTCTGTCTTTTTTGCTCCAAAATAAGGAAAATTTCTGACTTATTACCCTGAAATAAGTGAAATTTCTGCATTTTTTCCCCAAAATAAGAGAAAATTTCGGCCTTTTTGCACCCAAATAAAGGGAATTTCAGCTTCTTACCTCAAAATAAGGGGAATTTCTGCATTTTTGCCACAAAATATTAGGAATTTCTGCATTTTTGCCTCTAAATAAGTGGAATTTCTGACTTTTTCCCCCAAAACAAAGGGAATTTCTGTTTTTTGGCCCCAAAATAAGAAAAATTTCTGACTTATTACCCTTACATAAGTGAAATTTCTGCAATTTTGCCCCAAAATAAGAGAAATTTCTGCCTTTTTGCCCCCAAATAAGGGGAATTTCAGCCTTTTAACTCAAAAAAAAAATTTCTGCATTTTTGCCCCAAAATATGGGAAATTTCTGCCTTTTTGCCCCAAAATAAGAAAATTTCTGCTTTTTTTATGAAATAAGTGAAATTTCTGCAATTTTGCCCCAAAATAAGTTAAATTTCTGAGTTTTGCCCTAAAATAAGGAGAATTTCTCTCTTTTTGCCCCAAAACATAGGGAATTTCTGCCTTTTTGTACCACAATTAGGGGAATTTCTGCAATTTTGCTCCAAAATACGGGGAATTTCTGCCTTTTTTGTCCGAAAATAATAAAAATGCATACCTTTTTGCCATAAAAAAGAAAAATTTCTTCATTTTTGCTCCAAAATGAGGGGAATTTCTGCTTTTATGACTCTAAATAAGTGGAATTTCTGTCTTTTTCCCCCAAAACAAAGGGAATTTCTGTCTTTTTTGCCCCAAAATAAGGAAAATTTCTGACTTATTACCCTGAAATAAGTGAAATTTCTGCAATTTTGCCTCAAAATAAGGGAAATTTCTGCCTTTTTGCCCCCAAATAAGGGGAATTTCAGCCTTTTTACCTCAAAATGAATGGGAATTTCTGCATATTTGCCCCAAAATATGGGAAATTTCTGCCTTTTTGCCCAAAATAAGAAAAATTTCTGCAATTTTGTACCAAAATATGGGAAATTTCTGCTTTTTTGCCCCAAAATAAGAAAATTTCTGCTTTTTTTTTCCTGAAATAAGTGAAATTTCTCTAATTTTGCCACAAAATAAGTGAAATTTCTGCAATTTTGCCCCAAAATAAGGGAAAATTCTGGAATTTTGCCCCAAAATGAGTGGAATTTCTGAGTTTCCCCAAAATAAGGAGAATTTCTGTCTTTTTGCCCCAACATATAGGGAATTTCTGCATTTTTGCCCCACAATTAGGTTAATTTCTGCAATTTTGCTCCAAAATACGGGGAATTTCTGCCTTTTTGCCCGAAAATAAGAAGAATGCATACCTTTTTCCATAAAACAGGGAAATTTCTGTAATTTTGCTCCAAAATAAGGGGAATTTCTGCTTTTTGGCCTCTAAATATGTGGAATTTCTGTCTTTTTCCCCCAAAACAAGGGGAATTTCTGTCCTTTTTGCACCAAAATAAGGAAATTTTCTGACTTATTACACTGAAATAGGTGAAATTTCTGCAATTTTGCCCCAAAATAAGGGAAATTTCTGCCTTTTTACCCCCAATAAAGATGAATTTCACCCTTTTACCTCAAAATAAGGGGAATTTCTGCATTTTTGCCACAAAATATTAGGAATTTCTGCCTTTTTGCCCTAAAATAAGGAAATTTTCTGCCTTTTTTCCCTGCCATAAGTAAAATTTCTGCAATTTTGCCCCCAAATAAGGGAAATCTCTGGAATTTTGCCCCAAAATAAGTGGAATTTCTGAGTTTTGCCCCCAAATAAGGAGCATTTCTGTCTTTTTGCCCCAACATATAGGGAATTTCGGCCTTTTTGCCCCACAATTAGGGGAATTTCTGCAATTTTGCTCCAAAATACGGGGAATTTCTGCCTATTTGCCCGAAAATAAGAAGAATTCATAACTTTTTCTATAAAAAAGAGAAATGTCTTCATTTTTGTTCCAAAATAAAGGGAATTCTGCTTTTTGCCTCTAAATAAGTGGAATTTCTGTCTTTTTCCCCCAAAACAAAGGTAATTTCTGTCTTTTTTGACCCCAAATAAGGAAAATTTCTGACTTATTACCATGAAGTAAGTGAAATTTCTGCAATTTTGAACCAAAATAAGAGGAATTTCTGCTTTTTTGCCTCTAAATAAGTGGAATTTATGTATTTTTCCCCCAAAACAAAGGGAATTTCTGTCTTTTTTGCCCAAAAAAAAGAAAATTTCTGACTTATTACCCTAAAATAAGTGAAATTTCTGCAATTTTGCCCCAAAATAAGGGAAATTTCTGCTTTTTTGCCCCCAAATAAGGGGAATTTCAGCATTTTTACCTCAAAATAAGGGGAATTTCTGCATTTTTGCCACAAAATATTAGGAATTTCTGCCTTTTTGCCCCAAAATAAGGAAAATTTCTGCCATTTTTCACTGAAATAAGTGAAATTTCTGCAATTTTGCCCCAATATAAGGAAATTTCTGCCTTTTTGCCCCCAAATAAGGGGAATTTCAGCCTTTTAACTCAAAATAAAAAAAAATTTCTGCATTTTTGCCTCAAAATATGGGTAATTTCTGCCATTTTGCCCCAAAACAAGAAAAAATTCTGCAATTTTGTAACAAAATAAAAGAAATTTCTGCCTTTTGGCTCCAAAATAAGAAAATTTCTGCTTTTTTTATGAAATAAGTGAAATTTCTGCAATTTTGCCCCAAAATAAGTTAAATTTCTGAGTTTTGCCCTAAAATAAGGAGAATTTCTGTCTTTTTGACCCAACATATAGGGAATTTCTGCCTTTTTTCCCCACAATTAGAGGAATTTCTGCAATTTTGCTCCAAAATACGGGGAATTTCTGCCTTTTTTGTCCGAAAATAATAAGAATGCATATTTTTTTGCCATAAAAAAGGGAAATTTCTTCATTTTTGCTCCAAAATGAGGGGAATTTCTGCTTTTATGCCTCTAAATAAGTGGAATTTCTGTCTTTTTCCCCCAAAACAAAGGGAATTTCTGATTTTTCCCCCAAAATAAAAAAAATTTCTGACTTATTACACTGAAATAAGTGAAATTTCTGCAATTTTGCCCCAAAATAAGGGAAATTTCTGCCTTTTTGCCCCCAAATAAGGGGAATTTCAGCCTTTTTACCTCAAAATAAAGGGGAATTTCTGCATTTTTGCCACAAAATATTAGGAATTTCTGCCTTTTTGCCACAAAATAAGGAAATTTTCTGCCTTTTTTCCCTGCCATAAGTGAAATTTCTGCAATTTTGCCCCAAAATAAGGGAAATCTCTGGAATTTTGCCCCAAAATAAGTGGAATTTCTGAGTTTTGCCCCCAAATAAAGAGAATTTCTGTCTTTTTGCTCAAACATATAGGGAATTTCTGCCTTTTTGCCCCACAATTAGGGGAATTTCTGCAATTTTGCTCCAAAATAAAGGGAATTCTGCATTTTTGCCTCTAAATAATTGGAATGTCTGTCTTTTTCCCCCAAAACAAAGGTAATTTCTGTCTTTTTTGCCCCCAAATAAGGAAAATTTCTGACTTATTACCCTGAAGTAAGTGAAATTTCTGCAATTTTGAACCAAAATAAGGGGAATTTCTGCTTTTTTGCCTCTAAATAAGTGGAATTTATGTATTTTTCACGCAAAACAAAGGGAATTTCTGTCTATTTTGCCCAAAATAAGGAAAATTTCTGACTTATTACCCTAAAATAAGTGAAATTTCTGCAATTTTGCCCCAAAATAAGGGAAATTTCTGCTTTTTTGCCCCCAAATAAGGGGAATTTCAGCATTTTTACCTCAAAATAAGGGGAATTTCTGCATTTTTGCCACAAAATATTAGGAATTTCTGCCTTTTTGCCCCAAAATAAGGAAAATTTCTGCCTTTTTTCACTGAAATAAGTGAAATTTCTGCAATTTTGCCCCAAAATAAGTGAAATTTCTGCAATTTTTCCCTAAAATATGGGAAATTTCTGGAATTTTGCTCCAAAATAAGTGGAATTTCTGAGTTTTGCCCCAAAATAAAAAGAATTTCTTTTTTTTGCCCTAACATATAGGGAATTTCTGCCTTTTTGCCCCACAATTAGGGGAATTTCTGCAATTTTGCTCCAAAATACGGGGAATTTTTGCTTTTTAGCCTGAAAATAAGGGGAATGTATACCTTTTGCCACCAAAAAGAGAAATTTCTTTTTTTTTGCTCCAAAATAAAAGGAATTTCTGCTTTTTTGCCTCTAAAAAAGTGGAATATCTGTCTTTTTCCCCAAAAACAGGGAATTTCTGTCTTTTTGCCCCAAAATAAGGAAAATTTCTGACTGATTACCCTGAAATAAGTGAAATTTTTGCAATTTTGCCCCAAAATAAGGAAATTTCTGCCTGTTTGCCCCCAATTAAGGGGAATTTCAGCCTTTTTACTCAAAATAAGGGGAATTTCTGCATTTTTGCCCCAAAATATGGAAAATATCTGCCTTTTTGCTCCAAAATAAGAAAAATTTCTGCAATTTTGTACCAAAATAAAAGAAATTTCTGCCTTTTTACCCCAAAATAAGAAAATTTCTTCTTTTTTTTTTGAAATAAGTGAAATTTCTTCAATTTTGCCCCAAAATAAGTGTAATTTCTGCAATTTTGCCCCAATATATGTGAAATTTCTGGAATTTTGCTTCGAAATAAGTGGAATTTCTGAGTTTTGCACAAAATAAGGAGAATTTCTGTCTTTTTGCCCCAACATTTAGGGAATTTCTGCCTTTTTGCCCGGCAAATTAGGGGAATTTCTGCAATTTTGCTCCAAAATATGGGGAATTTCTGCCTTTTTGCCCGAAAATAAGAAGAATGCATGGCTTTTTGCCATAAAAAAGGGAAATTTCTTCATTTTTGCTCCAAAATAAAGGGAATTTCTGCTTTTTTGCATCTAAATAAGTGGAATTTCTGTCTTTTTCCTCCAAAACAAAGGGAATTTCTGTCTTTTTTGCCCCAAAATAAGGAAAATTTCTTACTTATTACCCTGAAATATGTGAAATTTCTGCAATTTTGCCCCAAAATAAGGGAAATTTCTGTTTTTTTACTCACAAATAAAGGGAATTTCAGCCTTTTAACCTCAAAATAAGGGGAATTTCTGCATTTTTGCCACAAAATATTAGGAATTTCTGCCTTTTTGCCTCTAAATAAGTGGAATTTCTGTATATTTTCCCCAAAACGAAGGGAATTTCTGTTTTTTGGCCCCAAAATAAGGAAAATTTCTTACTTATTACCCTGACATAAGTGAAATTTCTGCAATTTTGTTCCAAAATAAGAGAAATTTCTGCCTTTTTGCCCCCCATAAGGGGAATTTCAGCCTTTTAACTCAAAATAAAAAAAAATTTCTGCATTTTTGCCCCAAAATATGGGTAATTCCTGCCTTTTTGCCCCCAAAATAAGAAAAAATTCTGCAATTTTGTAACAAAATAAAAGAAATTTCTGCCTTTTGGCTTCAAAATAAGAAAATTTCTGCTTTTTTTATGAAATAAGTGAAATTTCTGCAATTTTGCCCCAAAATAAGTTAAATTTCTGAGTTTTGCCCTAAAATTAGGAGAATTTCTGTCTTTTTGCCCCAACATATAGGGAATTTCTGCCTTTTTCCCCCACAATTAGGGGAATTTCTGCAATTTTGCTCCAAAATATGGGGAATTTCTGCCTTTTTTGTCCGAAAATAATAAGAATGCATATTTTTTTGCCATGAAAAAGGGAAATTTCTTCATTTTTGCTCCAAAATGAGGGGAATATCTGCTTTTATGCCTCTAAATAAGTGGAATTTCTGTCTTTTTCCCCCAAAACAAAGGGAATTTCTGTCATTTTTGCCCCAAAATAAGAAAATTTTCTGACTTATTACCCTGAAATAAGTGAAATTTCTGCAATTTTGCCCCAAAATAAGGGAAATATCTGCCTTTTTACCCCCAAATAAGGGGAATTTCAGCCTTTTTACCTCAAAATAAGGGGAATTTCTGCATGTTTGCCCCAAAATATGGGAAATTTCTGCCTTTTTGCCCAAAATAAGAAAAATTTCTGCAATTTTGTACCAAAATATGGGAAATTTCTTCCTTTTTGCCCCAAAATAGGAAAAATTCTGCTTTTTTCCCTGAAATAAGTGAAATTTCTCTAATTTTGCCACAAAATAAGTGAAATTTCTGCAATTTTGTCCCAAAATGAGGGAAATTTCTGGAATTTTGCCCCAAAATGAGTGGAATTTCTGAGTTTCCCCAAAATAAGGAGAATTTCTGTCTTTTTGCCCCAACATATAGGGAATTTCTGCCTTTTTGCCCGACAAATTAGGGGTATTTCTGCAATTTTGCTCCAAAATATGGGGAATTTCTGCCTTTTTGCCCGAAAATAAGAAGAATGCATAGCTTTTTGCCATAAAAAAGGGAAATTTCTTCATTTTTGCTCCAAAATAAAGGGAATTTCTGCTTTTTTGCATCTAAATAAGTGGAATTTCTGTCTTTTTCCTCCAAAACAAAGGGAATTTCTGTCTTTTTTGCCCCAAAATAAGAAAAATTTCTGACTTATTACCCTGAAATAAGTGAAATTTGTGCAATTTTTCCCCAAAATAAGAGAAAATTTCTGCCTTTTTGCTCCCAAATAAGGGGAATTTCAGCTTTTTACCTCAAAATAAGGGGAATTTCTGCATTTTTGCCACAAAATATTAGGAATTTCTGCATTTTTGCCTCTAAATAAGTGGAATTTCTGTCTTTTTCCCCCAAAACAAAGGGAATTTCTGTTTTTTGGCCCCAAAATAAGGAAAATTTCTGACTTATTACCCTTACATAAGTGAAATTTCTGCAATTTTGCCCCAAAATAAGAGAAATTTCAGCCTTTTTGCCCCCAAATAAGGGGAATTTCAGCCTTTTAACTCAAAAAACAAAATTTCTGCATTTTTGCCCCAAAATATGGGAAATTTCTGCCTTTTTGCCCCAAAATAAGAAAAAATTCTGCAATTTTGTAACAAAATAAAAGAAATTTCTGCCTTTTGGCTCCAAAATAAGAAAATTTCTGCTTTTTTTATGAAATAAGTGAAATTTCTGCAATTTTGCCCCAAAATAAGTTAAATTTCTGAGTTTTGCCCTAAAATAAGGAAAATTTCTGTCTTTTTGCCCCAACATATAGGGAATTTCTGCCTTGTTGCCCCACAATTAGGGGAATTCTGCAATTTTGCTCCAAAATACAAGGAATTTCTGCCGTTTTTGTCCGAACATAATAAGAATGCATACCTTTTTGCCATAAAAAAGGGAAATTTCTTCATTTTTGCTCCAAAATGAGGGGAATTTCTGCTTTTATGCCTCTAAATAAGTGGAATTTCTGTCTTTTTCCCCCAAAACAAAGGGAATTTCTGATTTTTTGCCCCAAAATAAGGAAAATTTCTGACTTATTACCCTGAAATAAGTGAAATTTCTGCAATTTTACCCAAAATAAGGGAAATTTCTGCCTTTTTGCCCCCAAATAAGGGGAATTTCAGCCTTTTTACCTCAAAATTAAGGGGAATTTCTGCATGTTTGCCCCAAAATATGGGAAATTTCTGCCTTTTTGCCCAAAATAAGAAAAATTTCTGCAATTTTGTACCAAAATATGGGAAATTTCTGCTTTTTTGCCCCAAAATAGGAAAATTTCTGCTTTTTTTTCCTGAAATAAGTGAAATTTCTCTAATTTTGCCACAAAATAAGTGAAATTTCTGCAATTTTGCCCCAAAATAAGGGAAATTTCTGGAATTTTGCCCCAAAATGACTGGAATTTCTGAGTTTCCCCAAAATAAGAAGAATTTCTGTTTTTTGCCCCAACATATAGGGAATTTCGGCCTTTTTGCCCCACAATTAGGGGAATTTCTGCAATTTTGCTCCAAAATACGGGGAATTTCTGCCTATTTGCCCGAAAATAAGAAGAATTCATAACTTTTTCTATAAAAAAGGGAAATGTCTTCATTTTTGTTCCAAAATAAAGGGAATTCTGCTTTTTGCCTCTAAATAAGTGGAATTTCTGTCTTTTTCCCCCAAAACAAAGGTAATTTCTGTCTTTTTTGACCCCAAATAAGGAAAATTTCTGACTTATTACCATGAAGTAAGTGAAATTTCTGCAATTTTGAACCAAAATAAGAGGAATTTCTGCTTTTTTGCCTCTAAATAAGTGGAATTTATGTATTTTTCCCCCAAAACAAAGGGAATTTCTGTCTTTTTTGCCCAAAAAAAAGAAAATTTCTGACTTATTACCCTAAAATAAGTGAAATTTCTGCAATTTTGCCCCAAAATAAGGGAAATTTCTGCTTTTTTGCCCCCAAATAAGGGGAATTTCAGCATTTTTACCTCAAAATAAGGGGAATTTCTGCATTTTTGCCACAAAATATTAGGAATTTCTGCCTTTTTGCCCCAAAATAAGGAAAATTTCTGCCTTTTTTCACTGAAATAAGTGAAATTTCTGCAATTTTGCCCCAATATAAGGAAATTTCTGCCTTTTTGCCCCCAAATAAGGGGAATTTCAGCCTTTTAACTCAAAATAAAAAAAAATTTCTGCATTTTTGCCTCAAAATATGGGTAATTTCTGCCATTTTGCCCCAAAACAAGAAAAAATTCTGCAATTTTGTAACAAAATAAAAGAAATTTCTGCCTTTTGGCTCCAAAATAAGAAAATTTCTGCTTTTTTTATGAAATAAGTGAAATTTCTGCAATTTTGCCCCAAAATAAGTTAAATTTCTGAGTTTTGCCCTAAAATAAGGAGAATTTCTGTCTTTTTGACCCAACATATAGGGAATTTCTGCCTTTTTTCCCCACAATTAGAGGAATTTCTGCAATTTTGCTCCAAAATACGGGGAATTTCTGCCTTTTTTGTCCGAAAATAATAAGAATGCATATTTTTTTGCCATAAAAAAGGGAAATTTCTTCATTTTTGCTCCAAAATGAGGGGAATTTCTGCTTTTATGCCTCTAAATAAGTGGAATTTCTGTCTTTTTCCCCCAAAACAAAGGGAATTTCTGATTTTTCCCCCAAAATAAAAAAAATTTCTGACTTATTACACTGAAATAAGTGAAATTTCTGCAATTTTGCCCCAAAATAAGGGAAATTTCTGCCTTTTTGCCCCCAAATAAGGGGAATTTCAGCCTTTTTACCTCAAAATAAAGGGGAATTTCTGCATTTTTGCCACAAAATATTAGGAATTTCTGCCTTTTTGCCACAAAATAAGGAAATTTTCTGCCTTTTTTCCCTGCCATAAGTGAAATTTCTGCAATTTTGCCCCAAAATAAGGGAAATCTCTGGAATTTTGCCCCAAAATAAGTGGAATTTCTGAGTTTTGCCCCCAAATAAAGAGAATTTCTGTCTTTTTGCTCAAACATATAGGGAATTTCTGCCTTTTTGCCCCACAATTAGGGGAATTTCTGCAATTTTGCTCCAAAATAAAGGGAATTCTGCATTTTTGCCTCTAAATAATTGGAATGTCTGTCTTTTTCCCCCAAAACAAAGGTAATTTCTGTCTTTTTTGCCCCCAAATAAGGAAAATTTCTGACTTATTACCCTGAAGTAAGTGAAATTTCTGCAATTTTGAACCAAAATAAGGGGAATTTCTGCTTTTTTGCCTCTAAATAAGTGGAATTTATGTATTTTTCACGCAAAACAAAGGGAATTTCTGTCTATTTTGCCCAAAATAAGGAAAATTTCTGACTTATTACCCTAAAATAAGTGAAATTTCTGCAATTTTGCCCCAAAATAAGGGAAATTTCTGCTTTTTTGCCCCCAAATAAGGGGAATTTCAGCATTTTTACCTCAAAATAAGGGGAATTTCTGCATTTTTGCCACAAAATATTAGGAATTTCTGCCTTTTTGCCCCAAAATAAGGAAAATTTCTGCCTTTTTTCACTGAAATAAGTGAAATTTCTGCAATTTTGCCCCAAAATAAGTGAAATTTCTGCAATTTTTCCCTAAAATATGGGAAATTTCTGGAATTTTGCTCCAAAATAAGTGGAATTTCTGAGTTTTGCCCCAAAATAAAAAGAATTTCTTTTTTTTGCCCTAACATATAGGGAATTTCTGCCTTTTTGCCCCACAATTAGGGGAATTTCTGCAATTTTGCTCCAAAATACGGGGAATTTTTGCTTTTTAGCCTGAAAATAAGGGGAATGTATACCTTTTGCCACCAAAAAGAGAAATTTCTTTTTTTTTGCTCCAAAATAAAAGGAATTTCTGCTTTTTTGCCTCTAAAAAAGTGGAATATCTGTCTTTTTCCCCAAAAACAGGGAATTTCTGTCTTTTTGCCCCAAAATAAGGAAAATTTCTGACTGATTACCCTGAAATAAGTGAAATTTTTGCAATTTTGCCCCAAAATAAGGAAATTTCTGCCTGTTTGCCCCCAATTAAGGGGAATTTCAGCCTTTTTACTCAAAATAAGGGGAATTTCTGCATTTTTGCCCCAAAATATGGAAAATATCTGCCTTTTTGCTCCAAAATAAGAAAAATTTCTGCAATTTTGTACCAAAATAAAAGAAATTTCTGCCTTTTTACCCCAAAATAAGAAAATTTCTTCTTTTTTTTTTGAAATAAGTGAAATTTCTTCAATTTTGCCCCAAAATAAGTGTAATTTCTGCAATTTTGCCCCAATATATGTGAAATTTCTGGAATTTTGCTTCGAAATAAGTGGAATTTCTGAGTTTTGCACAAAATAAGGAGAATTTCTGTCTTTTTGCCCCAACATTTAGGGAATTTCTGCCTTTTTGCCCGGCAAATTAGGGGAATTTCTGCAATTTTGCTCCAAAATATGGGGAATTTCTGCCTTTTTGCCCGAAAATAAGAAGAATGCATGGCTTTTTGCCATAAAAAAGGGAAATTTCTTCATTTTTGCTCCAAAATAAAGGGAATTTCTGCTTTTTTGCATCTAAATAAGTGGAATTTCTGTCTTTTTCCTCCAAAACAAAGGGAATTTCTGTCTTTTTTGCCCCAAAATAAGGAAAATTTCTTACTTATTACCCTGAAATATGTGAAATTTCTGCAATTTTGCCCCAAAATAAGGGAAATTTCTGTTTTTTTACTCACAAATAAAGGGAATTTCAGCCTTTTAACCTCAAAATAAGGGGAATTTCTGCATTTTTGCCACAAAATATTAGGAATTTCTGCCTTTTTGCCTCTAAATAAGTGGAATTTCTGTATATTTTCCCCAAAACGAAGGGAATTTCTGTTTTTTGGCCCCAAAATAAGGAAAATTTCTTACTTATTACCCTGACATAAGTGAAATTTCTGCAATTTTGTTCCAAAATAAGAGAAATTTCTGCCTTTTTGCCCCCCATAAGGGGAATTTCAGCCTTTTAACTCAAAATAAAAAAAAATTTCTGCATTTTTGCCCCAAAATATGGGTAATTCCTGCCTTTTTGCCCCCAAAATAAGAAAAAATTCTGCAATTTTGTAACAAAATAAAAGAAATTTCTGCCTTTTGGCTTCAAAATAAGAAAATTTCTGCTTTTTTTATGAAATAAGTGAAATTTCTGCAATTTTGCCCCAAAATAAGTTAAATTTCTGAGTTTTGCCCTAAAATTAGGAGAATTTCTGTCTTTTTGCCCCAACATATAGGGAATTTCTGCCTTTTTCCCCCACAATTAGGGGAATTTCTGCAATTTTGCTCCAAAATATGGGGAATTTCTGCCTTTTTTGTCCGAAAATAATAAGAATGCATATTTTTTTGCCATGAAAAAGGGAAATTTCTTCATTTTTGCTCCAAAATGAGGGGAATATCTGCTTTTATGCCTCTAAATAAGTGGAATTTCTGTCTTTTTCCCCCAAAACAAAGGGAATTTCTGTCATTTTTGCCCCAAAATAAGAAAATTTTCTGACTTATTACCCTGAAATAAGTGAAATTTCTGCAATTTTGCCCCAAAATAAGGGAAATATCTGCCTTTTTACCCCCAAATAAGGGGAATTTCAGCCTTTTTACCTCAAAATAAGGGGAATTTCTGCATGTTTGCCCCAAAATATGGGAAATTTCTGCCTTTTTGCCCAAAATAAGAAAAATTTCTGCAATTTTGTACCAAAATATGGGAAATTTCTTCCTTTTTGCCCCAAAATAGGAAAAATTCTGCTTTTTTCCCTGAAATAAGTGAAATTTCTCTAATTTTGCCACAAAATAAGTGAAATTTCTGCAATTTTGTCCCAAAATGAGGGAAATTTCTGGAATTTTGCCCCAAAATGAGTGGAATTTCTGAGTTTCCCCAAAATAAGGAGAATTTCTGTCTTTTTGCCCCAACATATAGGGAATTTCTGCCTTTTTGCCCGACAAATTAGGGGTATTTCTGCAATTTTGCTCCAAAATATGGGGAATTTCTGCCTTTTTGCCCGAAAATAAGAAGAATGCATAGCTTTTTGCCATAAAAAAGGGAAATTTCTTCATTTTTGCTCCAAAATAAAGGGAATTTCTGCTTTTTTGCATCTAAATAAGTGGAATTTCTGTCTTTTTCCTCCAAAACAAAGGGAATTTCTGTCTTTTTTGCCCCAAAATAAGAAAAATTTCTGACTTATTACCCTGAAATAAGTGAAATTTGTGCAATTTTTCCCCAAAATAAGAGAAAATTTCTGCCTTTTTGCTCCCAAATAAGGGGAATTTCAGCTTTTTACCTCAAAATAAGGGGAATTTCTGCATTTTTGCCACAAAATATTAGGAATTTCTGCATTTTTGCCTCTAAATAAGTGGAATTTCTGTCTTTTTCCCCCAAAACAAAGGGAATTTCTGTTTTTTGGCCCCAAAATAAGGAAAATTTCTGACTTATTACCCTTACATAAGTGAAATTTCTGCAATTTTGCCCCAAAATAAGAGAAATTTCAGCCTTTTTGCCCCCAAATAAGGGGAATTTCAGCCTTTTAACTCAAAAAACAAAATTTCTGCATTTTTGCCCCAAAATATGGGAAATTTCTGCCTTTTTGCCCCAAAATAAGAAAAAATTCTGCAATTTTGTAACAAAATAAAAGAAATTTCTGCCTTTTGGCTCCAAAATAAGAAAATTTCTGCTTTTTTTATGAAATAAGTGAAATTTCTGCAATTTTGCCCCAAAATAAGTTAAATTTCTGAGTTTTGCCCTAAAATAAGGAGAATTTCTGTCTTTTTGCCCCAACATATAGGGAATTTCTGCCTTGTTGCCCCACAATTAGGGGAATTCTGCAATTTTGCTCCAAAATACAAGGAATTTCTGCCGTTTTTGTCCGAACATAATAAGAATGCATACCTTTTTGCCATAAAAAAGGGAAATTTCTTCATTTTTGCTCCAAAATGAGGGGAATTTCTGCTTTTATGCCTCTAAATAAGTGGAATTTCTGTCTTTTTCCCCCAAAACAAAGGGAATTTCTGATTTTTTGCCCCAAAATAAGGAAAATTTCTGACTTATTACCCTGAAATAAGTGAAATTTCTGCAATTTTACCCAAAATAAGGGAAATTTCTGCCTTTTTGCCCCCAAATAAGGGGAATTTCAGCCTTTTTACCTCAAAATTAAGGGGAATTTCTGCATGTTTGCCCCAAAATATGGGAAATTTCTGCCTTTTTGCCCAAAATAAGAAAAATTTCTGCAATTTTGTACCAAAATATGGGAAATTTCTGCTTTTTTGCCCCAAAATAGGAAAATTTCTGCTTTTTTTTCCTGAAATAAGTGAAATTTCTCTAATTTTGCCACAAAATAAGTGAAATTTCTGCAATTTTGCCCCAAAATAAGGGAAATTTCTGGAATTTTGCCCCAAAATGACTGGAATTTCTGAGTTTCCCCAAAATAAGAAGAATTTCTGTCTTTTTGCCCCAACATATAGGGAATTTCTGCATTTTTGCCCCACAATTAGGTTAATTTCTGCAATTTTGCTCCAAAATACGGGGAATTTCTGCCTTTTTGCCTGAAAATAAGAAGAATGCATACCTTTTTCCATAAAAAAGGGAAATTTCTGTAATTTTGCTCCAAAATAAGTGGAATTTCTGCTTTTTGGCCTCTAAATATGTGGAATTTCCGTCTTTTTTCCCCAAAACAAGGGGAATTTCTGTCTTTTTTGCACCAAAATAAGGAAATTTTCTGACTTATTACCCTGAAATAAGTGAAATTTCTGCAATTTTGCCCCAAAATAAGGGATATTTCTGCATTTTTGCCCCCAAATAAGAAAAATTTCACCCTTTTACCTCAAAATAAGGGGAATTTCTGCATTTTTGCCACAAAATATTAGGAATTTCTGGCTTTTTGCCCCAAAATATGGAAATTTTCTGCCTTTTTTCCCTGCCATTAGTGAAATTTCTGCAATTTTGCCCCAAAATAAGGGAAATCTCTGGAATTTTGCCCCAAAATAAGTGGAATTTCTGAGTTTTGCCCCCAAATAAAGAGAATTTCTGTCTTTTTGCTCAAACATATAGGGAATTTCTGCCTTTTTGCCCCACAATTAGGGGAATTTCTGCAATTTTGCTCCAAAATAAGGGGAATTCTGCATTTTTGCCTCTAAATAATTGGAATGTCTGTCTTTTTCCCCCAAAACAAAGGTAATTTCTGTCTTTTTTGCCCCCAAACAAGGAAAATTTCTGACTTATTACCCTGAAGTAAGTGAAATTTCTGCAATTTTGAAACAAAATAAGGGGAATTTCTGTCTTTTTGCCCCAACATATAGGGAATTTCTGCCTTTTTGCCCCACAATTAGGGGAATTTCTGCAATTTAGCTCCAAAATACGGGGAATTTCTGCCTTTTTGCCCGAAAATAAGAAGAATGCATATCTTTTTGCCATAAAAAATGGAAATTTCTTCATTTTTGCTCCATAATAAGGGGAATTTCTGCTTTTTTGCCTCTAAATAAGTGGAATTTCTGTCTTTTTCCCCCAAAACAAAGGGAATTTCTGTATTTTTTGCCCCAAAATAAGGAAAAATTTTGACTTATTACCCTGAAGTAAGTGAAATTTCTGCAATTTTGCCCCAAAATATGAAAAATTTCTGCCTTTTTGCCCCGAAATAAGGTGAATTTCAGCCTTTTTATCTCAAAATAATGGGAATTTCTGCATTTTTGCCACAAAATATTAGGAATTTCTGCATTTTTGCCCTAAAATAACAAAAATTTCTGCCTTTTTTCCCTGAAATAAGTGAAATTTCTGCAATTTTGCCACAAAATAATTGAAATTTCTGCAATTTTGCCCCAAAATAAAAGAAATTTCTGCAATTTTGCCCCAAAATAAGGGAAATTTCTGGAATTTTGCCCCAAACTAAGTGGAATTTCAGAATTTTGCCCCAAAATAAGGAGAATTTCTGTCTTTTTGCCCTAACATATATGGAATTTCTGCCTTTTTGCCCCACAATTAGGGAAATTTCTGCAATTTTGTTCCAAAATACGGGGAATTTCTGCCTTTTTGCCTGAAATTTAGAAGAATGCATATTTTTTTGCCATAAAATAGGGAAATTTCTTCATTTTTGCTCCAAAATAAGGGGAATTTCTGCTTTTTTGCCTCTAAATAAGTGGAATTTCTGACTTTTTCCTTCAAAACAAAGGGAATTTCTGTATTTTTTGCCCCAAAATAAGGAAAAATTCTGACTTATTACCCTGAAGTAATTGAAATTTCTGCAATTTTGCCCCAAAATATGGGAAATTTCTGCCTTTTTTCCCCCAAATAAGGGGAATTTCAGGCTTTTTGCCTCAAAATAAGGGGAATTTCTGCATTTTTTCCACAAAATATTAGGAATTTCTGCTTTTTGCTCCAAAATAAGGAAAATTTCTGCCTTTTTATACTGAAATAAGTGAAATTTCTGCAATTTTGCCCCCAAATAAGTGAAATTTCTGCAATTTTGCCCCAAAATAAGGGAAATTTCTGGAATTTTGCCCCAAAATAAGTGGAATTTCTGAGTTTTGCCCCAAAATAAAGAGAATTTCTGTCTTTTTGCCCTAACATATAGGGAATTTCTTCCTTTTTGTCCCATATGTAGGGGAATTTCATCAATTTTGTTCCAAAATACGAGGAGTTTCTGCCTTTTTGCCCGAAAATAAGAAGTATGCATACCTTTTTGCCATAAAAAAGAAAAATTTCTTCATTTTTGCTCCAAAAAAGGGGAATTTCTGCTTTTTTGCCCCAAAATATGAAAAATTTCTGCCTTTTTGCCCCCAAATAAGGGGAAGTTCAGCTTTTTTATCTCAAAATAATGGGGATTTCTGCATTTTTGCCACAGAATATTAGGAATTTCTGCATTTTTGCCCTAAAATAAGGAAAATTTCTGGCTTTTTTCCCTTAAATAAGTGAAATTTCTGCAATTTTGCCACAAAATAAGTGAAATTTCTGCAGTTTTGGCCCAAAATAAGTGAAATTTCTGCAATTTTGCCTCAAAATAAGGGAAATTTCTTGAATTTTGCCCCAAACTACGTGGAATTTCAGAGTTTTGCCCCAAAATAAGGAGAATTTCTGCCTTTTTGCCCCATAATTAGGGAAATTTCTGCAATTTTGCTCCAAAATACGTGGAATTTCTGTTTTTGCCTGAAAATAGGAAGAATGCATAACTTTTTGCCATAAAATAGGGAAATTTCTTAATTTTTGCTATAAAATAAGGGGAATTTCTGCTTTTTTGCCTCTAAATAAGTGGAATTTCTGTCTTTTTCCTCCAAAACAAAGGGAATTCCTGTCTTTTTTGCCCCAAATAAGGAAAAATTCTGACTTATTACCCTGAAGTAAGTGAAATTTCTGCAATTTTGCCCCAAAATAAGGGAAATTTCTGCCTTTTTCCCCCAAATAGGGGGAATTTCAGCCTTTTTACCTCAAAATAAGGGCAATTTCTGCATTTTTGCCACAAAATATTAGGAATTTCTGGTTTTTTGCTTCAAAATAAGAAAACTTCTGATTTTTTTCCCTGAAATAAGTGAAATTTCTGCAATTTTGCCCCAAAATAAGTGAAATTCTGCAATTTTGCCTCAAAATAAGGAAAATTTCTGGAATTTTGCCCCAAAATAAGTGGAATTTCTGAGTTTTGCCCCAAAATAAGGGAAATTTCTGCCTTTTTGCCCCCAAATAAGAAGAATTTCAGCCTTTTTACCTCAAAATAAGGGGAATTTTTGCATTTTTGCCACAAAATATCAGGAATTACTGCATTTTTGCTACAAAATAAGAAAATTTCTGCTTTTTTTCCCTGAAATAAGTCAAATTTCTGCAATTTTGCCCCAAAATAAGTGAAATTTCTGCAATTTTGCCTCAAAAGAATGGAAATTTCTGGAATTTTGCCCCAAAATAAGTGGAATTTCTGAGTTTTGCCCCAAAATAAGGAGAATTTCGGTCTTTTTGCCCCAACATATAGAAAATTTCTGCCTTTTTGCCCCACAATTAGGGGAATTTCTGCAACTTAGCTCCAAAATACGGGGAATTTCTGCCTTTTTGCCCGAGAATAAGAAGAATGCATATCTTTTTGCCATAAAAAAGGGAAATTTCTTCATTTTTGCTCCATAATAAGGGGAATTTCTGCTTATTTGCCTCTAAATAAATGGAATTTCTGTCTTTTTCCCCCAAAGCAAAGGGAATTTCTGTATTTTTGGCCCCAAAATGAGGAAAAATTCTGACTTATTACCCTGAAGTAAGTGAAATTTCTGCAATTTTGCCCCAAAATATGAAAAATTTCTGCCTTTTTGCCCCCAAATAAGGGGAATTTCAGCCTTTTTATCTCAAAATAAGGGGAATTTCTGCATTTTTGCCACAAAATATTAGGAATTACTGCCTTTTTGCTACAAAATAAGAAAATTTCTGCTTTTTTCCCTGAAATAAGTCAAATTTCTGCAATTTTGCCCCAAAATAAGTGAAATTTCTGCAATTTTGCCTCAAAAGAAGGGAAATTTCTGGAATTTTGTCCCAAAATAAGTGGAATTTCTGAGTTTTGCCCCAAAATAAGGAGAATTTCTGTCTTTTTGCCCCAACATATAGGGAATTTCTGCCTTTTTGCCCCACAATTAGGGGAATTTCTGCAATTTAGCTCGAAAATACGGGGAATTTCTGCTTTTTGCCCGAAAATAAGAAGAATGCATATCTTTTTGCCATAAAAAATGGAAATTTCTTCATTTTTGCTCCATAATAAGGGGAATTTCTGCTTTTTTGCCTCTAAATAAGTGGAATTTCTGTCTTTTTCCCCCAAAACAAAGGGAATTTCTGTATTTTTTGCCCCAAAATAAGGAAAAATTCTGACTTATTACCCTGAAGTAAGTGAAATTTCTGCAATTTTGCCCCAAAATATGAAAAATTTCTGCCTTTTTGCCCCGAAATAAGGTGAATTTCAGCCTTTTTATCTCAAAATAATGGGAATTTCTGCATTTTTGCCACAAAATATTAGGAATTTCTGCATTTTTGCCCTAAAATAACAAAAATTTCTGCCTTTTTTCCCTGAAATAAGTGAAATTTCTGCAATTTTGCCACAAAATAATTGAAATTTCTGCAATTTTGCCCCAAAATAAAAGAAATTTCTGCAATTTTGCCCCAAAATAAGGGAAATTTCTGGAATTTTGCCCCAAACTAAGTGGAATTTCAGAATTTTGCCCCAAAATAAGGAGAATTTCTGTCTTATTGCCCTAACATATATGGAATTTCTGCTTTTTTGCCCCACAATTAGGGAAATTTCTGCAATTTTGCTCCAAAATACGGGGAATTTCTGCCTTTTTGCCTGAAAATTAGAAGAATGCATATTTTTTTGCCATAAAATAGAGAAATTTCTTCATTTTTGCTCCAAAATAAGGGGAATTTCTGCTTTTTTGCCTCTAAATAAGTGGAATTTCTGACTTTTTCATTCAAAACAAAGGGAATTTCTGTATTTTTTGCCCCAAAATAAGGAAAAATTCTGACTTATTACCCTGAAGTAAGTGAAATTTCTGCAATTTTGCCCCAAAATATGGGAAATTTCTGCCTTTTTGCCCCCAAATAACGGAAATTTCAGGCTTTTTGCCTCAAATTAAGAGGAATTTCTGCATTTTTTCCACAAAATATTAGGAATTTCTGCTTTTTGCCTCAAAATAAGAAAAATTTCTGCCTTTTTATACTGAAATAAGTGAAATTTCTGCAATTTTTCCCCCAAATAAGTGAAATTTCTGCAATTTTGCCCCAAAATAAGGGAAATTTCTGGAATTTTGCCCCAAAATAAGTGGAATTTCTGAGTTTTGCCCCAAAAAAAAAGAGAATTTCTGTCTTTTTGCCCTAACATATAGGGAATTTCTTCCTTTTTGTCCCATATTTAGGGGAATTTCATCAATTTTGTTCCAAAATACGAGGAGTTTCTGCCTTTTTGCCCGAAAATAAGAAGTATGCATACCTTTTTGCCATAAAAAAGAAAAATTTCTTCATTTTTGCTATAAAAAAGGGGAATTTCTGCTTTTTTGCCTCTAAATAAGTGGAATTTCTGTCTTTTTCCCCCAAAACAAAGGGAATTTCTGTCTTTTTGGCCACAAAATAAAAAAAAACTCTGACTTATTACCCTGAAGTAAGTGAAAATTCTGCAATTTTTCCCATAAATAAGCGAAATTTTTGCCTTTTTGCCCCCAAATAAGGGGAATTTCAGCATTTTTACCTCAAAATAAGGGGAATTTCTACATTTTTGTCACAAAATATTAAGAATTTCTGCCTTTTTGCCCCAAAAATTAGAAAAATTTCTGCCTTTTTCCCTGAAATAAGTGAAATTTGCAATTTTGCCCCAAAATAAGTGAAATTTCTGCAATTTTGCCCCAAAATAAGTGAAATTTCTGCAATTTTGCGCCAAAAGAAGGGAAATTTTTGGAAATTTGCCCCAAAATAAGTGGAATTTCTGAGTTTAGCCCCAAAATAAGGAGAATTTCTGTCTTTTTGCCCCAACATATAGAGAATTTCTGCCTTTTTGCCCCACAACTTGGGGAATTTCTGCAATTTTGATCCAAAATACGGGGAATTTCTGCCTTTTGCCGGAAAATAAGAAGAATGCATACCTTTTTGCCATAAAAAATGGAAATTTATTCATTTTTGCTCCAAAATAAGGGGAATTTCTGCTTTTTTGCCTCTAAATAAGTGGAATTTCTGTCTTTTTCCCCCAAAACATAGAAAATTCCTGTCTTTTTTGCCCCAATATAAACAAAATTTCTGCCTTTTTTCCCTGAAATAAGTGAAATTTTTGCAATTTTGCCCCAAAATAATTGAAATTTCTCCAATTTTGCCACAAAATAAGGGAAATTTCTTCAATTTTGCCCCAAAATTAGGGAAATTTCTGGAATTTTGCCCCAAAATAAGTGGAATTTCTTAGTTTTGCCCCAAAATAAGGAGAATTTCTGTATTTTTGCCCCAACATATAGAGAATTTCTGCCTTTTTGCCTCACAATTAAGGGAATTTCTGCAATTTTGCCACAAAATAAGAAAAATTTCTGCATTTTTGCCCCCAAATAAGGGGAATTTCAGCCTTTTTATCACAAAATAAGGGGAATAAAAAAGATTAGGAATTACTGCCTATTTGCCCCAAAATAAGAAAATTTCTGCCTTTTTTCTCTGATTAAGTCAAATTTCTGCAATTTTGCCCCAAAATAAGTGAAATTTCTGCAATTTTGCCCCAAAAGAAGGGAAATTTCTGGAATTTTGCCCCAAAATAAAAGGAATTTCTGCTTTTTGCCTCTAAATAAGTGGAATTTCTGTCTTTTTCCTCCATAACAAAGGGAATTTCTGTATTTTTTGCCCCAAAATAAGGAAAAATTCTGACTTATTACCCTGAAGTAAGTGAAATTTCTGCAATTTTGCCCCAAAATATGAAAAATTTCTGCTTTTTTGCCCCCAAATAAGGGGAATTTCACCCTTTTTATCTCAAAATAATGGGAATTTCTGCATTTTTGCCACAAAATTTAGGAATTTCTGCATTTTTGCCCTAAAATAAGGAAAATTTCTGCCTTTCTTCCCTGAAATAAGTGAAATTTCTGCAATTTTGCCACAAAATAAGTGAAATTTCTGCAATTTTGCCCCAAAATAAGTGAAATTTCTGCAATTTTGTCTCAATAAATGGAAATTTCTGGAATTTTGCCCCAAACTAAGTGGAATTTCAGAGTTTTGCCCCAAAATAAGGAGAATTTCTGCCTTTTTGCCCCATAATTAGGGAAATTTCTGCAATTTTGCTCCAAAATACGTGGAATATCTGTTTTTGCCTGAAAATAGGAAGAATGCATAACTTTTTGCCATAAAATAGGGAAATTTCTTAATTTTTGCTATAAAATAAGGGGAATTTCTGCTTTTTTGCCTCTAAATAAGTGGAATTTCTGTCTTTTTCCTCCAAAACAAAGGGAATTCCTGTCTTTTTTGCCCCAAAATAAGGAAAAATTCTGACTTATTTCCTGAAGTAAGTGAAATTTCTGCAATTTTGCCCCAAAATAAGGGAAATTTCTGCCTTTTTCCCCCAAATAGGGGGAATTTCAGCCTTTTTACCTCAAAATAAGGGGAATTTCTGCATTTTTGCCACAAAATATTAGGAATTTCTGGATTTTTGCTTCAAAATAAGAAAACTTCTGCTTTTTATCCATGAAATAAGTGAAATTTCTGCAATTTTGCCCCAAAATAAGTGAAATTCTGCAATTTTGCCTCAAAATAAGGATAATTTCTGGAATTTTGCCCCAAAATAAGTGGAATTTCTGAGTTTTACCCCAAAATAAGGGAAATTTCTGCCTTTTTGCCCCCAAATAAGAAGAATTTCAGCCTTTTTACCTCAAAATAAGGGGAATTTCTGCATTTTTGCCACAAAATATTAGGAATTACTGCCTTTTTGCTACATAATAAGAAAATTTCTGCTTTTTTTCCCTGAAATAAGTCAAATTTCTGCAATTTTGCCCCAAAATAAGTGAAATTTCTGCAATTTTGCCTCAAAAGAATGGAAATTTCTGGAATTTTTCCCCAAAATAAGTGGAATTTCTGAGTTTTGCCCCAAAATAAGGAGAATTTCTGTCTTTTTGCCCCAACATATAGAAAATTTCTGCCTTTTTGCCCCACAATTAGGGGAATTTCTTCAACTTAGCTCCAAAATACGGGGAATTTCTGCCTTTTTGCTCGAAAATAAGAAGAATGCATATCTTTTTGCCATAAAAAAGTGAAATTTCTTCATTTTTGCTCCATAATAAGGGGAATTTCTGTTTATTTGCCTCTAAATAAGTGGAATTTCTGTCTTTTTCCCCCAAAGCAAAGGGAATTCCTGTCTTTTTTGCCCCAAAATAAAAAAAAATTCTGACTTATTACCCTGAAGTAAGTGAAATTTCTGCAATTTTGCCCCAAAATAAGGGAAATTTCTGCCTTTTTCCCCCAAATAAGGGGAATTTCAGCCTTTTTACCTCAAAATAAGGGGAATTTCTGCATTTTTGCAACAAAATATTAGGAATTTCTGACTTTTTGCTTCAAAATAAGAAAACTGCCTTTTTTTCCTGAAATAAGTGAAATTTCTGCAATTTTGCCCCAAAATAAGTGAAATTTCTCCAATTTTGCCCCAAAATAAGGGAAATTTCTGGAATTTTGCCCCAAAATAAGTGGCATTTCTAAGTTTTGCCCCAAAATAAGGAGAATTTCTGTCTTTTTGCCCCAACATATAGGCAATTTCTGCCTTTTTGCCCCACAATTAGGCAAATTTCTGCAATTTTGCTCCAAAATACCGTGAATTTTTGCCTTTTTGCCCGAAAATAAGAAGAATGCATATCGTTTTGCCATAAAAAATGGAAATTTCTTGATTTATGCTCAAAAATAAGGGGAATTTCTGCTTTTTTGCCTCTAAATAAGTGGAATTTCTGTCTTTTTTCCCCAAAACAAACGGAATTTCTGTATTTTTTGACCCAAAATAAGAAAAAATTCTGACTTATTACCCTGAAGTAATTGAAATTTCTGCAATTTTGCCCCAAAATATAGGAAATTTCTGCCTTTTTGCCCCCAAATAAGGGGAATTTCAGCCTTTTTACCTCAAAATAAGGGGAATTTCTGCATTTTTGACACAAAATATTAAAAATTTCTGAATTTTTGCCCCAAAATAAAAAAAATTTCTGCCTTTTTTCCCTGAAATAAGTGAAATTTTTGGAATTTTGCCCAAAATAAGTGAAATTCCTGCAATTTTGCCCCAAAATAAGAGAAATTTCTAAAATTTTGCCCCAAAATAAGTGGAATTTCTGAGTTTTGCCCCAAAATAAGGAGAATTTCTGTCTTTTTGCCCTAACATATAGGGAATTTCTGCCTTTTTGCCCCATATTTAGGGGAATTTCTGCAATTTTGCTCCAAAATACGAGGAGTTTCTGCCTTTTTGCCCGAAAATAAGAAGTATTCATACCTTTTTGCCATAAAAAAGAAAAATTTCTTCATTTTTGCTTCAAAAAAGGGGAATTTCTGCTTTTTTGCCTCTAAATTAGTGGAATTTCTGTCTTTTTCCCCCAATACAAAGGGAATTTCTGTCTTTTTGGCCCCAAAATAAAAAAATCTCTGACTTATTACCCTGAAGTGAGTGAAAATTCTGCAATTTTGCCCCAAAATAAGCGAAATTTCTGCCTTTTTGCCCCCAAATAAGGGGAATTTCAGCATTTTTACCTCAAAATAAGGGGAATTTCTACACTTTTGCCACAAAATATTAAGAATTTCTCCCATTTTGCCCAAAAAATTAGAAAAATTTCTGCCTTTTTTCCCTGAAATAAGTGAAATTTGCAATTTTGCCCCAAAATAAGTGAAATTTCTGCAATTTTTCCCCAAAATAAGTGAAATTTCTGCAATTTTGCCCCAAAATAAGAAAAATTTATGCAATTTTGCCCCAAAATAAGGGAAATTTCTGGAATTTTGCCCCAAAATAAGTGGAATTTCTAAGTTTTGCCCACAAGTAAGGAGAATTTCTGACTTTTTGCCCAAACATATAGGCAATTTCTTCCTTTTTGCCCCACAATTAGGGGAATTTCTGCAATTTTGCTCCAAAATACGGAGAATTTCTGCCTTTTTGCCCGAAAATAAGAAGAATGCATAACTTTTTGCCATAGAAAAGCGAAATTTCTTCATTTTTGCTCCAAAATAAGGGGAATTTCTGCTTTTTTGCCTCTAAATAAGTGGAATTTCTGTGTTTTTCCTTCAAAACAAAGTGAATTTCTTTTTTTTTGCCCCAAAATAAGAAAAAATTCTGACTTATTACCCTGAAGTAATTGAAATTTCTGCAATTTTGCCCCAAAATATAGGAAATTTCTGCCTTTTTGCCCCCAAATAAGGGGAATTTCAGCCTTTTTACCTCAAAATAAGGGGAATTTCTGCATTTTTGACACAAAATATTAAAAATTTCTGAATTTTTGCCCCAAAATAAAAAAAATTTCTGCCTTTTTTCCCTGAAATAAGTAAAATTTTTGGAATTTTGCCCAAAATAAGTGAAATTCCTGCAATTTTGCCCCAAAATAAGAGAAATTTCTAAAATTTTGCCCCAAAATAAGTGGAATTTCTGAGTTTTGCCCCAAAATAAGGAGAATTTCTGTCTTTTTGCCCCAACATATAGGCAATTTCTGCCTTTTTGCCCCACAATTAGGGAAATTTCTGCAATTTTGCTCCAAAATACGGGGAATTTCTGCCTTTTTGCCGGAAAATAAGAAGAATGCATACCGTTTGCCATAGAAAAGGGAAATTTCTTCATTTTTGCTCTGAAATAAAGGGAATTTCTGCTTTTTTGCCTCTAAATAAGTGGAATTTCTGTCTTTTTCCTCCAAAACAAAGGGAATTCCTGTCTTTTTTGCCCCAAAATAAGGAAAAATTCTGACTTATTACCCTGAAGTAAGTGAAATTTCTGCAATTTTGCCCCTAAATAAGCGAAATTTCTGCCTTTTTGCCCCCAAATAAGGGGAATTTCAGCCTTTTTACCTCAAAATAATGAAAATTTCTGCATTTTTGCCACAAAAGATTAGGAATTACTGCCTTTTGCCCCAAAATAACAAAATTTCTGCATTTTTTCTCTGATTAAGTCAAATTTCTGCAATTTTGCCCCAAAATAAGTGAAATTTCTGCAATTTTGCCCCAAAAGAAGGGAAATTGCTGGAATTTTGCCCCAAAATTAGGGTAATTTCTGCAATTTTGCCCCAAAATAAGGGAAATTTCTGAAATTTTGCCCCAAAATAAGTAGAATTTCTGAGTTTTGCCCCAAAATAAGAAGAATTTCTGTTTTTTTGCCCCAACATATAGGGAATTTTGTCCTTTTTGCCCCACAATTAGGGGAATTTCTGCAATTTTGCTCCAAAATACGGGGAATTTCTGCCTTTTTGCCCGAAAATAAGAAAAATGCATAACTTTTTGCCATAAAAAAGGGAAATTTCTTCATTTTTGCTCCAAAATAAGGGGAAATTCTGCTTTTTTGCCTCTAAATAAGTGGAATTTCTGTCTTTTTCCCTCAAAACAAAAGGAATTCCTTTCTTTTTTGACCCCAAATAAGAAAAATTTCTGCCTTTTTTCCTTGAAATAAGTAAAATTTCTGCAATTTTGCCCCAAAATAAGTGAAATTTCTCCAATTTTGCCCCAAAATAAGGGAAATTTCTGCAATTTTGCCCCAAAATAAAGGAAATTTCGGGAGTTTTGCCCCAAAATAAGTGGAATTTCTGAGTTTTGCCCCAAAATAAGAATTTCTGTATTTTTGCCCCCTACATATAGAGAATTTCTGCCTTTTTGCCCCACAATTAGGGGAATTTCTGCAATTTTGCCCCAAAAGAAGGGAAATTTCTGCCTTTTTGCCCCCAAATAAGAAGAATTTCAGCCTTTTTACCTCAAAATAAGGGGAATTTTTGCATTTTTGCCACAAAATATTAGGAATTACTGCATTTTTGCTACAAAATAAGAAAATTTCTGCTTTTTTTCCCTGAAATAAGTCAAATTTCTGCAATTTTGCCACAAAATAAGTGAAATTTCTGCAATTTTGCCCCAAAAGAAGGGAAATTGCTGGAATTTTGCCCCAAAATAAGGGTAATTTCTGCAATTTTGCCCCAAAATAAGGGAAATTTCTGAAATTTTGCCCCAAAATAAGTAGAATTTCTGAGTTTTGCCCCAAAATAAGAAGAATTTCTGTTTTTTTGCCCCAACATATAGGGAATTTTTGCCTTTTTGCCCCACAATTAGGGGAATTTCTGCAATTTTGCTCCAAAATACGAGGAATTTCTGCCTTTTTGCCCGAGAATAAGAAAAATGCATAACTTTTTGCCATAAAAAAGGGAAATTTCTTCATTTTTGCTCCAAAATAAGGGGAAATTCTGCATTTTTGCCTCTAAATAAGTGGAATTTCTGTCTTTTTCCCTCAAAACAAAAGGAATTCCTTTCTTTTTTGCCCCAAAATAAGAAAAATTTCTGCCTTTTTTCCTTGAAATAAGTAAAATTTCTGCAATTTTGCCCCAAAATAAGTGAAATTTCTCCAATTTTGCCCCAAAATAAGGGAAATTTCTGCAATTTTGCCCCAAAATAAAGGAAATTTCGGGAGTTTTGCCCCAAAATAAGTGGAATTTCTGAGTTTTGCCCCAAAATAAGAATTTCTGTATTTTTGTCCCCTACATATAGAGAATTTCTGACTTTTTGCCCCACAATTAGGGGAATTTCTGCAATTTTGCCCCAAAAGAAGGGAAATTTCTGCCTTTTTGCCCCCAAATAAGAAGAATTTCAGCCTTTTTACCTCAAAATAAGGGGAATTTTTGCATTTTTGCCACAAAATATTAGGAATTACTGCATTTTTGCTACAAAATAAGAAAATTTCTGCTTTTTTCCCTGAAATAAGTCAAATTTCTGCAATTTTGCCCCAAAATAAGTGAAATTTCTGCAATTTTGCCCCAAAAGAAGGGAAATTTCTGGAATTTTGCCCCAAAATAAGTGGAATTTCTGAGTTTTGCCCCAAAATAAAGAGAATTTCTGTCTTTTTGCCCCAACATATAGGGAATTTCTGCCTTTTTGCCCCACCATTAGGGGAATTTCTGCAATTTAGCTCCAAAATACGGGGAATTTCTGCCTTTTTGCCCGAAAATAAGAAGAATGCATATCTTTTTGCCATAAAAAAGGGAAATTTCTTCATTTTTGCTCCATAATAAGGGGAATTTCTGCTTTTTTGCCTCTAAAGATGTGGAATTTCTGTCTTTTTCCCCAAAAACAAAGGGAATTTCTGTATTTTTTGCCCCAAAATAAGGAAAAATTCTGACTTATTACCCTGAAGTAAGTGAAATTTCTGCAATTTTGCCCCAAAATATGAAAAATTTCTGCCTTTTTGCCCCCAAATAAGGGGAATTTAGGTTTTTTTCCATCAAAATAATGGGAATTTCTGCATTTTTTCCACAAAATATTAGGAATTTCTGCATTTTTGCCCTAAAATAAGGAAAATTTCTGCCTTTTTTCCTTGAAATAAGTGAAATTTCTGCAATTTTGCCACAAAATAAGTGAAATTTCTGCAATTTTGCCCCAAAATAAAAAAAAATTATGCAATTTTGCCCCAAAATAAGGGAAATTTCTGGAATTTTGCCCCAAACTAATTGGAATTTCAGAGTTTTGCCCCAAAATAAAGAGATTTTCTTCCTTTTTGCCCTAACATATAGGGAATTTCTGCCTTTTTGCCCCACAATTAGGGAAATTTCTGCAATTTAGCTAAAAAATACAGGGAATTTCTCCCTTTTTGCCTGAAAATAAGAAGAATGCATACCTTTTTGCCATTAAATATGGAAATTTCTTATTTTTTGCTACAAATTAAGGGGAATTTCTTCTTTTTTGCCAGAAAATAAGAAGAATGCATACCTTTTTGCCATAAAAAAATGGAAATTTCTTGATTTATGCTCAAAAATAAGGGGAATTTCTGCTTTTTTGCCTCTAAATAGTGGAATTTCTGTCTTTTTTCCCCAAAATAAAGGGAATTTCTGTCTTTTTTGACCCAAAATAAGAAAAAATTCTGACTTATTACCCTAAAGTAAGTGAAATGTCTGCAATTTTGCCCCAAAATATGTGAAATTTCTGCCTTTTTGCCCCCAAATAAGGGAAATTTCAGGCTTTTTACCTCAAAATAAGGGGAATTTCTGCATTTTTGCCACAAATTATTAGGAATTTCTGCTTTTTGCCCCAAAATAAGGAAGATTTCTGCCTTTTTATCCTGAAATAAGTGAAATTTCTGCACTTTTGCCCCAAAATAAGTGAAATTTCTGCAATTTTGCCCCAAAATAAAGGAAATTTCTGGAATTTTGCCCCAAAATAAGTGGAATTTCTGAGTTTTGCCCTAAAATAAAGAGCATTTCTGTCTTTTTGCCCTAACATATAGGGAATTTCTGATTTTTTGCCCCATAATTAGGGGAATTTCTGCAATTTTGCTCCAAAATACGAGGAGTTTCTGCCTTTTTGCCTGAAAATAAAAAGTATGCATACCTTTTTGCCATTAAAAAGGGAAATTTCTTCATTTTTGTTCCAAAATAAGGGCAATTTCTGCTTTTTTGCCTCCAAATAAGTGGAATTTCTGTGTTTTTCCTACAAAACAAAGTGAATTTCTGTTTTTTTGCCCCAAAATAAGAAAAAATTCTGACTTATTACCCTGAAGTAATTGAAATTTCTGCAATCTTGCCCCAAAATATAGGAAATTTCTGCCTTTTTGCCCCCAAATAAGGGGAATTTCAGCCTTTTTACCTCAAAATAAGGGGAATTTTTGCATTATTGCCACAAAATATTAAAAATTTTTCTCTTTTTGCCCCAAATTAAAAAAATTTCTGCCTTTTTTCCCTGAAATAAGTGAAATTTTTGGAATTTTGCTCAAAATAAATGAAATTTCTGCAATTTTGCCCCAAAATAAGAGAAATTTCTAAAATTTTGCCCCAAAATAAGTGGAATTTCTGAGTTTTGCCCCAAAATAAGGAGAATTTCTGTCTTTTTGCCCCAACATATAGGCAATTTCTTCCTTTTTGCCCCACAATTAGGAAAATTTCTGCAATTTTGCTCCAAAATATGGGGAATTTCTGCCTTTTTGCCGGAAAATAAGAAGAATGCATACCTTTTGCCATAGAAAAGGGAAATTTCTTCATTTTTGCTCCGAAATAAGGGGAATTTCTGCTTTTTTGCCTCTAAATAAGTGGAATTTCTGTCTTTTTCCTCCAAAACGAAGGGAATTCCTGTCTTTTTTGCCCCAAAATAAGGAAAAATTCTGACTTATTACCCTGAAGTAAGTGAAATTTTTGCAATTTTGCCCCTAAATAAGCGAAATTTCTGCCTTTTTGCCCCCAAATAAGGGGAATTTCAGCCTTTTTACCTCAAAATAAGGGGAATTTCTACATTTTTCCCACACAATATTAAGAATTTCTGCCTTTTTGCCCCAAAAATTAGAAAAATTTCTGCCTTTTTTTCCTGAAATAAGTAAAATTTGCAATTTTTCCCCAAAATAAGTGAAATTTCTGCAATTTTGCCCCAAAATAAGTGAAATTTCTGCAATTTTGCCCCAAAATAAGAAAAATTTATGCAATTTTGCCCCAAAATAAGGGAAATTTCTTGAATTTTGCCTCAAAATAAGTGGAATTTCTGAGTTTTGCCCCAAAATAAGGAGAATTTCTGTCTTTTTGCCCCAACATATAGGCAATTTCTGCCTTTTGCCCCACAATTAGGGGAATTTCTGCAATTTTGCTCCAAAATACGGGGAATTTCTGCCTTTTTGCCCGAAAATAAGAAGAATTCATAACTTTTTGCCATAGAAAATGGAACTTTCTTCATTTTTGCTCCAAAATAAGGGGAATTTCTGCTTTTTTGCCTCTAAATAAGTGGAATTTCTGTCTTTTTCATTCAAAACAAAGTGAATTTCTGTTTTTTTGCCCCAAAATAAGAAAAAATTCTGACTTATTACCCTGAAGTTATTGAAATTTCTGCAATTTTGCCCCAAAATATGGGAAATATCTTTCTTTTTGCCCCCAAATAAGGGGAATTTCAGCCTTTTTACCTCAAAATAAGGGGAATTTCTGCATTTTTGCCACAAAACATTAAAAACTTCTGCCTTTTTGCCCCAAAATAAAAAAAATTTCTGCCTTTTTTCCCTGAAATAAGTGAAATTTTTGGAATTTTGCCCAAAATAAGTGAAATTTCTGCAATTTTGCCCCAAAATAAGAGAAATTTCTAAAATTTTGCCCCAAAATAAGTGGAATTTCTGAGTTTTGCCCCAAAATAAGGAGAATTTCTGTCTTTTTGCCCTAACATATATGGAATTTCTGCCTTTTTGCCCCACAAATAGGGAAATTTCTGCAATTTTGCTCCAAAATATGGTGAATTTCTGCCATTTTGCCGGAAAATAAGAAGAATGCATACCTTTTGCCATAGAAAAGGGAAATTTCTTCATTTTTGCTCCGAAATAAGGGGAATTTCTGCTTTTTTGCCTCTAAATAAGTGGAATTTCTGTCTTTTTCCTCCAAAACAAAGGGAATTCCTGTATTTTTGCCCCAAAATAAGGAAAAATT
Source organism: Micromys minutus (assembly GCF_963924665.1). Taxonomy (NCBI): domain Eukaryota; kingdom Metazoa; phylum Chordata; class Mammalia; order Rodentia; family Muridae; genus Micromys; species Micromys minutus. The sequence goes on from NW_027667727.1 coordinate 3,619,302, forward strand.
CTGACTTATTACCCTGAAGTAAGTGAAATGTCTGCAATTTTGCCCCAAAGTATGGGAAATTTCCGCCTTTTTGCCCCCAAATAAAAGGAATTTCAGGCTTTTTACCTCAAAATAAGGAGAATTTCTGCATTTTTGCCACAAAATATTAGGAATTTCTGCTTTTTGCCCCAAAATAAGGAAAATTTCTGCATTTTTATCCTGAAATAAGTGAAATTTCTTCACTTTTGCCCCAAAATAAGTGAAATTTCTGCAATTTTGCCCCAAAATAAAGAGAATTTCTGTCTTTTTGCCCTAACATATAGGGAATTTTTGCCTTTTTGCCCCATATTTAGGGGAATTTCTGCAATTTTGCTCCTAAATACGAGGAGTTTCTGCCTTTTTGCCCGAAAATAAGAAGTATGCATACTTTTTGCCATAAAAAATGGAAATTTCTTCATTTTTGTTCCAAAAAAGGGGAATTTCTGCTTTTTACCTCTAAATAAGTGGAATTTCTGTCTTTTTCCCCCAAAACAAAGGGAATTTCTGTCTTTTTGGCCCCAAAATAAAAAGATCTCTGACTTATTACCCTGAAGTAAGTGAAAATTCTGCAATTTTGCCCCTAAATAAGCGAAATTTCTGCCTTTTTTCCCCCAAATAAGGGGAATTTCAGCCTTTTTACCTCAAAATAAGGGGAATTTCTACATTTTTCCCACACAATATTAAAAATTTCTGCCTTTTTGCCCCAAAAATTAGAAAAATTTCTGCCTTTTTTTCCTGAAATAAGTAAAATTTGCAATTTTTCCCCAAAATAAGTGAAATTTCTGCAATTTTGCCCCAAAATAAGTGAAATTTCTGCAATTTTGCCCCAAAATAAGAAAAATTTATGCAATTTTGCCCCAAAATAAGGGAAATTTTTTGAATTTTGCCTCAAAATAAGTGGAATTTCTGAGTTTTGCCCCAAAATAAGGAGAATTTCTGTCTTTTTGCCCCAACATATAGGCAATTTCTGCCTTTTTGCCCCACAATTTGGGGAATTTCTGCAATTTTGCTCCAAAATACGGGGAATTTCTGCCTTTTTGCCCGAAAATAAGAATTCATAACTTTTTGCCATAGAAAATGGAACTTTCTTCATTTTTGCTCCAAAATAAGGGGAATTTCTGCTTTTTTGCCTCTAAATAAGTGGAATTTCTGTCTTTTTCCTCCAAAACAAAGGGAATTCCTGTCTTTTTTGCCCCAAAATAAGGAAAAATTCTGACTTATTACCCTGAAGTAAATAAAATTTCTGCAATTTTGCCCCAAAATAAGGGAAATTTCTGCCTTTTTCCCCCAAATAAGGGGAATTTCAGCCTTTTTACCTCAAAATAAGGGGAATTTCTGCATTTTTGCCACAAAATATTAGGAATTTCTGCCTTTTTGCCCCAAAATTAGGAAAATTTCTGCCTTTCTTCCCTGAAATAAGTGAAATTTCTGCAATTTTGCCCCAAAATAAGTGAAATTTCTCCAATCTTGCCCCAAAATAAGGGAAATTTCTGGAATTTTGCCCCAAAATAAGTGGAATTTCTGAGTTTTGCCCCAAAATAAGGAGAATTTCTGTCTTTTTGCCCCAACATATAGGCAATTTCTGCCTTTTTGCTCCACAATTAGGGGAATTTCTGCAATTTCGCTCCAAAATACAAGGAATTTCTTCTTTTTTGCCAGAAAATAAGAAGAATGCATACCTTTTTGCCATAAAAAAATGGAAATTTCTTGATTTATGCTCAAAAATAAGGGGAATTCCTGCTTTTTTGCCTCTAAATAGTGGAATTTCTGTCTTTTTTCCCCAAAATAAAGGGAATTTCTGTCTTTTTTGACCCAAAATAAGAAAAAATTCTGACTTATTACCCTAAAGTAAGTGAAATGTCTGCAATTTTGCCCCAAAATATGTGAAATTTCTGCCTTTTTGCCCCCAAATAAGGGAAATTTCAGGCTTTTTACCTCAAAATAAGGGGAATTTCTGCATTTTTGCCACAAATTATTAGGAATTTCTGCTTTTTTGCCCCAAAAATTAGAAAAATTTCTGCCTTTTTTTTCTGAAATAAGTGAAATTTGCAATTTTGCCCCAAAATAAGTGAAATTTCTGCAATTTTGCCCAAAAATAAGTGAAATTTCTGCAATTTTGCCCCAAAATAAGAAAAATTAATGCAATTTTGCCCCAAAATAAGGGAAATTTCTGGAATTTTGCCCCAAAATAAGTGGAATTTCTGAGTTTTGCCCCAAAATAAGAAGAATTTCTGTCTTTTTGCCCCAACATATAGGCAATTTCTGCCTTTTTGCCCCACAATTAGGGGAATTTCGGCAATTTTGCTCCAAAATACGGGGAATTTCTGTCTTTTTGCCCGAAAATAAGAAGAATGCATAAATTTTTGCCATAGAAAAGGGAAATTTCTTCATTTTTGCTCCAAAATAAGGGCAATTTCTGCTTTTTTGCCTCTAAATAAGTGGAATTTCTGTGTTTATCCTACAAAACAAAGTGAATTTCTGTTTTTTTGCCCCAAAATAAGAAAAAATTCTGACTTATTACCCTGAAGTAATTGAAATTTCTGCAATCTTGCCCCAAAATATAGGAAATTTCTGCCTTTTTGCCCCCAAATAAGGGGAATTTCAGCCTTTTTACCTCAAAATAAGGGGAATTTTTGCATTATTGCCACAAAATATTAAAAATTTTTCTCTTTTTGCCCCAAATTAAAAAAATTCTGCCTTTTTTCCCTGAAATAAGTGAAATTTTTGGAATTTTGCTCAAAATAAGTGAAATTTCTGCAATTTTGCCCCAAAATAAGAGAAATTTCTAAAATTTTGCCCCAAAATAAGTGGAATTTCTGAGTTTTGCCCCAAAATAAGGAGAATTTCTGTCTTTTTGCCCCAACATATAGGCAATTTCTTCCTTTTTGCCCCACAATTAGGAAAATTTCTGCAATTTTGCTCCAAAATATGGGGAATTTCTGCCTTTTTGCCGGAAAATAAGAAGAATGCATACCTTTTGCCATAGAAAAGGGAAATTTCTTCATTTTTGCTCCGAAATAAGGGGAATTTCTGCTTTTTTGCCTCTAAATAAGTGGAATTTCTGTCTTTTTCCTCCAAAACGAAGGGAATTCCTGTCTTTTTTGCCCCAAAATAAGGAAAAATTCTGACTTATTACCCTGAAGTAAGTGAAATTTTTGCAATTTTGCCCCTAAATAAGCGAAATTTCTGCCTTTTTGCCCCCAAATAAGGGGAATTTCAGCCTTTTTACCTCAAAATAAGGGGAATTTCTACATTTTTCCCACACAATATTAAGAATTTCTGCCTTTTTGCCCCAAAAATTAGAAAAATTTCTGCCTTTTTTTCCTGAAATAAGTAAAATTTGCAATTTTTCCCCAAAATAAGTGAAATTTCTGCAATTTTGCCCCAAAATAAGTGAAATTTCTGCAATTTTGCCCCAAAATAAGAAAAATTTATGCAATTTTGCCCCAAAATAAGGGAAATTTCTTGAATTTTGCCTCAAAATAAGTGGAATTTCTGAGTTTTGCCCCAAAATAAGGAGAATTTCTGTCTTTTTGCCCCAACATATAGGCAATTTCTGCCTTTTGCCCCACAATTAGGGAAATTTCTGCAATTTTGCTCCAAAATATGGGGAATTTCTGCCTTTTTGCCCGAAAATAAGAAGAATTCATAACTTTTTGCCATAGAAAATGGAACTTTCTTCATTTTTGCTCCAAAATAAGGGGAATTTCTGCTTTTTTGCCTCTAAATAAGTTGAATTTCTGTCTTTTTCCCCCAAAACAAAGGGAATTTCTGTATTTTTTGCCCCAAAATAAGGAAGATTTCTGCCTTTTTATCCTGAAATAAGTGAAATTTCTGCACTTTTGCCCCAAAATAAGTGAAATTTCTGCAATTTTGCCCCAAAATAAAGGAAATTTCTGGAATTTTGCCCCAAAATAAGTGGAATTTCTGAGTTTTGCCCTAAAATAAAGAGCATTTCTGTCTTTTTGCCCTAACATATAGGGAATTTCTGATTTTTTGCCCCATAATTAGGGGAATTTCTGCAATTTTGCTCCAAAATACGAGGAGTTTTTGCCTTTTTGCCTGAAAATAAAAAGTATGCATACATTTTTGCCATTAAAAAGGGAAATTTCTTCATTTTTGCTCCAAAAAAAAAGGAATTTCTGCTTTTTTACCTCTAAATAAGTGGAATTTCTGTCTTTTTCCCCCAAAACAAAGGGAATTTCTGTCTTTTTGGCCCCAAATAAAAAAATCTCTGACTTATTACCCTGAAGTTAGTGAAAATTCTGCAATTTTGCCCCTAAATAAGCAAAATTTCTGCCTTTTTGCCCCCAAATAAGGGGAATTTCAGCCTGTTTACCTCAAAATAAGGGGAATTTCTACATTTTTGCCACAAAATATTAGGAATTTCTGCATTTTTGCCCTAAAATAAGGAAAATTTCTGCCTTTTTTTTTCTGAAATAAGTGAAATTTGCAATTTTGCCCCAAAATAAGTGAAATTTCTGCAATTTTGCCCAAAAATAAGTGAAATTTCTGCAATTTTGCCCAAAAATAAAAAAATTAATGGAATTTTGCCCCAAAATAAGAGAAATTTCTAAAATTTTGCCCCAAAATAAGTGGAATTTCTGAGTTTTGCCCCAAAATAAGAAGAATTTCTGTCTTTTTGCCCCAACATATAGGCAATTTCTGCCTTTTTGCCCCACAATTAGGGGAATTTCGGCAATTTTGCTCCAAAATACGGGGAATTTCTGTCTTTTTGCCCGAAAATAAGAAGAATGCATAAATTTTTGCCATAGAAAAGGGAAATTTCTTCATTTTTGTTCCAAAATAAGGGCAATTTCTGCTTTTTTGCCTCTAAATAAGTGGAATTTCTGTGTTTTTCCTACAAAACAAAGTGAATTTCTGTTTTTTTGCCCCAAAATAAGAAAAAATTCTGACTTATTACCCTGAAGTAATTGAAATTTCTGCAATCTTGCCCCAAAATATAGGAAATTTCTGCCTTTTTGCCCCCAAATAAGGGGAATTTCAGCCTTTTTACCTCAAAATAAGGGGAATTTTTGCATTATTGCCACAAAATATTAAAAATTTTTCTCTTTTTGCCCCAAATTAAAAAAATTTCTGCCTTTTTTCCCTGAAATAAGTGAAATTTTTGGAATTTTGCTCAAAATAAGTGAAATTTCTGCAATTTTGCCCCAAAATAAGAGAAATTTCTAAAATTTTGCCCCAAAATAAGTGGAATTTCTGAGTTTTGCCCCAAAATAAGGAGAATTTCTGTCTTTTTGCCCCAACATATAGGCAATTTCTTCCTTTTTGCCCCACAATTAGGAAAATTTCTGCAATTTTGCTCCAAAATATGGGGAATTTCTGCCTTTTTGCCGGAAAATAAGAAGAATGCATACCTTTTGCCATAGAAAAGGGAAATTTCTTCATTTTTGCTCCGAAATAAGGGGAATTTCTGCTTTTTTGCCTCTAAATAAGTGGAATTTCTGTCTTTTTCCTCCAAAACGAAGGGAATTCCTGTCTTTTTTGCCCCAAAATAAGGAAAAATTCTGACTTATTACCCTGAAGTAAGTGAAATTTTTGCAATTTTGCCCCTAAATAAGCGAAATTTCTGCCTTTTTGCCCCCAAATAAGGGGAATTTCAGCCTTTTTACCTCAAAATAAGGGGAATTTCTACATTTTTCCCACACAATATTAAGAATTTCTGCCTTTTTGCCCCAAAAATTAGAAAAATTTCTGCCTTTTTTTCCTGAAATAAGTAAAATTTGCAATTTTTCCCCAAAATAAGTGAAATTTCTGCAATTTTGCCCCAAAATAAGTGAAATTTCTGCAATTTTGCCCCAAAATAAGAAAAATTTATGCAATTTTGCCCCAAAATAAGGGAAATTTCTTGAATTTTGCCTCAAAATAAGTGGAATTTCTGAGTTTTGCCCCAAAATAAGGAGAATTTCTGTCTTTTTGCCCCAACATATAGGCAATTTCTGCCTTTTGCCCCACAATTAGGGAAATTTCTGCAATTTTGCTCCAAAATATGGGGAATTTCTGCCTTTTTGCCCGAAAATAAGAAGAATTCATAACTTTTTGCCATAGAAAATGGAACTTTCTTCATTTTTGCTCCAAAATAAGGGGAATTTCTGCTTTTTTGCCTCTAAATAAGTGGAATTTCTGTCTTTTTCATTCAAAACAAAGTGAATTTCTGTTTTTTTGCCCCAAAATAAGAAAAAATTCTGACTTATTACCCTGAAGTTATTGAAATTTCTGCAATTTTGCCCCAAAATATGGGAAATATCTTTCTTTTTGCCCCCAAATAAGGGGAATTTCAGCCTTTTTACCTCAAAATAAGGGGAATTTCTGCATTTTTGCCACAAAACATTAAAAACTTCTGCCTTTTTGCCCCAAAATAAAAAAAATTTCTGCCTTTTTTCCCTGAAATAAGTGAAATTTTTGGAATTTTGCCCAAAATAAGTGAAATTTCTGCAATTTTGCCCCAAAATAAGAGAAATTTCTAAAATTTTGCCCCAAAATAAGTGGAATTTCTGAGTTTTGCCCCAAAATAAGGAGAATTTCTGTCTTTTTGCCCTAACATATATGGAATTTCTGCCTTTTTGCCCCACAAATAGGGAAATTTCTGCAATTTTGCTCCAAAATATGGTGAATTTCTGCCATTTTGCCGGAAAATAAGAAGAATGCATACCTTTTGCCATAGAAAAGGGAAATTTCTTCATTTTTGCTCCGAAATAAGGGGAATTTCTGCTTTTTTGCCTCTAAATAAGTGGAATTTCTGTCTTTTTCCTCCAAAACAAAGGGAATTCCTGTATTTTTGCCCCAAAATAAGGAAAAATTCTGACTTATTACCCTGAAGTAAGTGAAATGTCTGCAATTTTGCCCCAAAGTATGGGAAATTTCTGCCTTTTTGCCCCCAAATAAGGGGAATTTCAGGCTTTTTACCTCAAAATAAGGAGAATTTCTGCATTTTTGCCACAAAATATTAGGAATTTCTGCTTTTTGCCCCAAAATAAGGAAAATTTCTGCATTTTTATCCTGAAATAAGTGAAATTTCTTCACTTTTGCCCCAAAATAAGTGAAATTTCTGCAATTTTGCCCCAAAATAAAGAGAATTTCTGTCTTTTTGCCCTAACATATAGGGAATTTTTGCCTTTTTGCCCCATATTTAGGGGAATTTCTGCAATTTTGCTCCTAAATACGAGGAGTTTCTGCCTTTTTGCCCGAAAATAAGAAGTATGCATACTTTTTGCCATAAAAAATGGAAATTTCTTCATTTTTGTTCCAAAAAAGGGGAATTTCTGCTTTTTACCTCTAAATAAGTGGAATTTCTGTCTTTTTCCCCCAAAACAAAGGGAATTTCTGTCTTTTTGGCCCCAAAATAAAAAGATCTCTGACTTATTACCCTGAAGTAAGTGAAAATTCTGCAATTTTGCCCCTAAATAAGCGAAATTTCTGCCTTTTTTCCCCCAAATAAGGGGAATTTCAGCCTTTTTACCTAAAAATAAGGGGAATTTCTACATTTTTCCCACACAATATTAAGAATTTCTGCCTTTTTGCCCCAAAAATTAGAAAAATTTCTGCCTTTTTTTTCCTGAAATAAGTAAAATTTGCAATTTTTCCCCAAAATAAGTGAAATTTCTGCAATTTTGCCCCAAAATAAGTGAAATTTCTGCAATTTTGCCCCAAAATAAGAAAAATTTATGCAATTTTGCCCCAAAATAAGGGAAATTTCTTGAATTTTGCCTCAAAATAAGTGAAATTTCTGAGTTTTGCCCCAAAATAAGGAGAATTTCTGTCTTTTTGCCCCAACATATAGGCAATTTCTGCCTTTTTGCCCCACAATTAGGAGAATTTCTGCAATTTTGCTCCAAAATACGGGGAATTTCTGCCTTTTTGCCCGAAAATAAGAAGAATTCATAACTTTTTGCCATAGAAAATGGAACTTTCTTCATTTTTGCTCCAAAATAAGGGGAATTTCTGCTTTTTTGCCTCTAAATAAGTGGAATTTCTGTCTTTTTCATTCAAAACAAAGTGAATTTCTGTTTTTTTGCCCCAAAATAAGAAAAAATTCTGACTTATTACCCTGAAGTTATTGAAATTTCTGCAATTTTGCCCCAAAATATGGAAAATATCTTTCTTTTTGCCCCCAAATAAGGGGAATTTCAGCCTTTTTACCTCAAAATAAGGGGAATTTCTGCATTTTTGCCACAAAACATTAAAAACTTCTGCCTTTTTGCCCCAAAATAAAAAAAATTTCTGCCTTTTTTCCCTGAAATAAGTGAAATTTTTGGAATTTTGCCCAAAATAAGTGAAATTTCTGCAATTTTGCCCCAAAATAAGAGAAATTTCTAAAATTTTGCCCCAAAATAAGTGGAATTTCTGAGTTTTGCCCCAAAATAAGGAGAATTTCTGTCTTTTTGCCCTAACATATATGGAATTTCTGCCTTTTTGCCCCACAAATAGGGAAATTTCTGCAATTTTGCTCCAAAATATGGTGAATTTCTGCCATTTTGCCGGAAAATAAGAAGAATGCATACCTTTTGCCATAGAAAAGGGAAATTTCTTCATTTTTGCTCTGAAATAAGGGGAATTTCTGCTTTTTTGCCTCTAAATAAGTGGAATTTCTGTCTTTTTCCTCCAAAACAAAGGGAATTCCTGTATTTTTGCCCCAAAATAAGGAAAAATTCTGACTTATTACCCTGAAGTAAGTGAAATGTCTGCAATTTTGCCCCAAAGTATGGGAAATTTCTGCCTTTTTGCCCCCAAATAAGGGGAATTTCAGGCTTTTTACCTCAAAATAAGGAGAATTTCTGCATTTTTGCCACAAAATATTAGGAATTTCTGCTTTTTGCCCCAAAATAAGGAAAATTTCTGCATTTTTATCCTGAAATAAGTGAAATTTCTTCACTTTTGCCCCAAAATAAGTGAAATTTCTGCAATTTTGCCCCAAAATAAAGAGAATTTCTTTCTTTTTGCCCTAACATATAGGGAATTTTTGCCTTTTTGCCCCATATTTAGGGGAATTTCTGCAATTTTGCTCCTAAATACGAGGAGTTTCTGCCTTTTTGCCCGAAAATAAGAAGTATGCATACTTTTTGCCATAAAAAATGGAAATTTCTTCATTTTTGTTCCAAAAAAGGGGAATTTCTGCTTTTTACCTCTAAATAAGTGGAATTTCTGTCTTTTTCTCCCAAAACAAAGGGAATTTCTGTCTTTTTGGCCCCAAAATAAAAAGATCTCTGACTTATTACCCTGAAGTAAGTGAAAATTCTGCAATTTTGCCCCTAAATAAGCGAAATTTCTGCCTTTTTTCTCCCAAATAAGGGGAATTTCAGCCTTTTTACCTCAAAATAAGGGGAATTTCTACATTTTTGCCACAAAGTATTAAGAATTTCTGCCTTTTTGCCCCAAAAATTAGAAAAATTTCTGTTTTTTTTCTCTGAAATAAGTGAAATTTGCAATTTTGCCCCAAAATAAGTGAAATTTCTGCAATTTTACCCCAAAATAAGTGAAATTTCTGCAATTTTGCTTCAACATAAGAAAAATTTATGCAATTTTGCCCCAAAATAAGGGAAATTGCTGGAATTTTGCCCCAAAATAAGTGGAATTTCTGAGTTTTGCCCCAAAATAAGGAGAATTTCTGTATTTTTGCCCCAACATATAGGCAATTTCTGCCTTTTTGCCTCACAATTAGGGGAATTTCTGCAATTTTGCTCCAAAATATGGGGAATTTCTGCCTTTTTGCCAGAAAATAAGAAGAATGCATAACTTTTTGCCATAGAAAAGGGAAATTTCTACATTTTTGCTCCAAAATAAGGGGAATTTCTACTTTTTTGCCTGTAAATAAGTAGAATTTCTGTCTTTTTCCTTCAAAACAAAGTGAATTTCTGTCTTTTTTGCCCCAAAATAAGAAAAAATTCTGACTTATTACCCTGAAGTAATTGAAATTTTTGCAATTTTGCCCCAAAATATAGGAAATTTCTGCCTTTTTGCCCGCAAATAAGGGGAATTTCAGCCTTTTTACCTCAAAATAAGAGGAATTTCTGCATTTTTGCCACAAAATATTAAAAATTTCTGCCTTTTTGCCCCAAAATAAGAAAAATTTCTGCCTTTTTTCTCTGAAATAAGTGAAATTTTTGGAATTTTGCCCAAAATAAGTGAAATTTCTGCAATTTTGCCCCAAAATAAGAGAAATTTCTAAAATTTTGCCCCAAAATAAGGAGAATTTCTGTCTTTTCGCCCCAACATATAGGCAATTTCTGCCTTTTTGCCCCACAATTAGGGAAATTTCTGCAATTTTGCTCCAAAATATGGGGAATTTCTGCCTTTTTGCCGGAAAATAAGAAGAATGCATACCTTTTGCCATAGAAAAGGGAAATTTCTTCATTTTTGCTCCGAAATAAGAAGAATTTCTGCTTTTTTGCCTCTAAATAAGTGGAATTTTTGTCTTTTTCCCCCAAAACAAAGAGAATTTTTGTCTTTTTTGCCCCAAAATAAGAAAAAATTCTGACTTATTATTCTGAAGTAAGTGAAATTTCTGCAATTTTGCCCCAAAATATGGGACATTTCAGCCTTTTTGCACCCAAATAAAGGGAATTTCAGCCTTTTTACCTCAAAATAAGGGGAATTTCTGCATTTTTGCCACAAAATATTAGGAATTTTTGCTTTTTGCCCCAAAATAAGGAAAAATTCTGCCTTTTTTCCCTGAAATAATTGAAATTTCTGCAATTTTGCCCCCAAATAAGTGAAATTTCTGCAATTTTAGTCCTAAAATAAGGGAAATTTTTGCTTTTTTGTCCCCAAATAAAGGGAATTTCAGCTTTTTACCTCAAAATAAGGGGAATTTCTGCTTTTTTGCCACAAAATATTAAAAATTTCTGCCTTTTTCCCAAAATAAGAAAAATTTCTGCCTTTTTTTCCTGAAATAAGTGAAATTTTTGAAATTTTGCCCCAAAATAAGTGAAATTTCTGCAATTTTGCCCCAAAATAAGGGAAATTTCTGGAATTTTTCCCCAAAATAAGTGGAATTTTTGAGTTTTGCCCCAAAATAAGGAGAATTTCTGTCTTTTTGCCCCAACATATAGGCAATTTCTGCCTTTTTGCCCCACAATTAGGGGAATTTCTGCAATTTTGCTCCAAAATACGGGGATTTTCTGCCTTTTTTCCCGAAAATAAGAAGAATGCATACCTTTTTGCAATAAAAAAGAGAAATTTATTCATTTTTGCTCCAAAATATGGGGAATTTCTGCTTTCTTGCCTCTAAATAAGTGGAATTTCTGTCTTTTTCCCCCAAAACCAAGGGAAATCCTGTCTTTTTTGCCCCAAAATAAGGAAAATTTAAGACTTATTACCCTGAAATAAGTGAAATTTCTGCAATTTTGCCCCAAAATAAGTGAAATTTCTTCCTTTTTGCCCCCAAATAAAGGGAATTTCAGCCTTTTTATCTCAAAATAAGGGGAATTTCTGCATTATTGCGACAAAATATTAGGAATTTCTGCCTTTTTCCCCCAAAATAAGAAAATTTCTGCTTTTTTTTCTTGAAATAAGTGAAATTTCTGCTATTTTACCCCAAAATAAGTGAAATTTCTGCAATTTTGCCCCAAAATAAGGGAAATTTCTGGAATTTTGCCCCAAAATAATTGGAATTTCTGAGTTTTGCCCCAAAACAATGAGAATTTCTGTCTTTTTGCCCCAACATATAGAGAATTTCTGCCTTTTTACCCCACAATTAGGGGAATTTCTGCAATTTTGCTCCAAAATATGGGAAATTTCTTCCTTTTTGCCCGAAAATAAAAAGAATGCATACCTTTTTGCCATAAAAAAGGGAAATTTCTTCATTCTTGCTCCAAAATAAGGGGAATTTCTGCTTTTTTGCCTCTAAATAAGTGGAATTTCTGTCTTTTTGCCCCAAAACAAAGGGAATTCCTGTCTTTTTTGCCCAAAAATAAGGAAAATTTCTGAATTATTACCCTGAAATAAGTGAAATTTATGCAATTTTTCCCCAAAATAAAGGAAATTTTTGCCTTTTTGCCCCCAAATAAGGGGAATTTCAGCCTTTTTACCTCAAAATAAGGGGAATTTCTGCATTTTTGCCACAAAATATTAGGAATTTCTGCCTTTTTGTACCAAAATAAAAAAAAATTCTGCATTTTTTCCTTGAAATAAGAGAAATTTCTGCAATTTTGCCCCAAAATAATGAAATTTCTGCAATTTTGCCCCAAAATAAGGGAAATTTCTGAAATTTTGCCCCAAAATAAGTGGAATTTCTGAGTTTTGCCCGAAAATAAAAAGAATTTCTGTCTTTTTGCTCCAACATATATAGAATTTCTGCATTTTTGCCCCACAATTAAAGAAATCTCTTCAATTTTGCTGCAAAATACGGAGAATTTCTGCCGTTTTGCCTGAAAATAAGAAGAATGCATACCTTTTTGCCATAATAAATGGAAATTTCTTCATTTTTGCTCCAAAATAAGGGGAATTTCTGCTTTTTTGCCTCTAAATAAGTGGAATTTCTGTCTTTTTCCCCCCCAAAAAAAGGAAAATTCTGTCCTTTTTGCCCCAAAATAAGGAAAATTTCTGACTTATTACCCTGAAATGAGTGAAATTTCTGAAATTTTGCCCCAAAATAAGGGAAATTTCTGACTTTTGCCCCCAAATAAGTGGAATTTCAGCCTTTTTACCTCAAAATAAGGGGAATTTCTGCATTTTTGCCACAAAATATTAGGAATTTCTGCCTTTGTGCCCCAACATAAGTGAAATTTCTGCAATTTTGCCCTAAAATAAGGGAATTTTTTGGAATTTTTCCCCAAAATAAAAAGAATTTCTGAGTTTTGCCCCAAAATAAGGAGAATTTTTGTCTTTTTGCCCTAACATATAGGCAATTTCTGCCTTTTTGCCCCACAATTAGGTGAATTTCTGCAATTTTGCTCAAAAATACGGGGAATTTCTGCCTTTTTGCCTGAAAATAAGAAGAATGCATACCTTTTTGCCATAAAAAAGGGATATTTCTTCATTTTTGCTCCAAAATAAGGGGAATTTCTGCTTTTTTACCTCTAAATAAGTAGAATTTCTGTCTTTTCCTCCCCCCATAACAAAGGGAATTTCTGTCTTTTTTGCCCCAAAATAAGGAAAAATTCTGATTTATTACCCTGAAGTAAGTGAAATTTCTGCAATTTTGCCCCAAAATAAGGGAAATTTCTGCCTTTTTGCCCCCAAATAAGGGGAATTTTGCCTTTTTACCTCAAAATACGGGGAATTTCTGCATTTTTGCCACAAAATATTAGGAATTTCTGCCTTTTAGCCCCAAAATAAGGAAAATTTCTGCCTTTTTTCCCTGAAATAAGTGAAATTTCTGCATTTTGACCCAAAATAAGTGAAATTTCTGCAATATTGCCCCAAAATAAGGGAAATTTCAGGAATTTTGCCCCAAAATAAGTGGAATTTCTGAGTTTTGCCCAAAAATAAGGAGAATTACTGTTTTTGCCCCAACTAAAGGGAATTTCTGCCTTTTTGCCCCACAATTAAGGGAATTTCTGCAATTTTGCTCCAAAATACGGGGAATTTCTGCCTTTTTGCCCGAAAATAAGAAGAATGCATACCTTTTTGCCATAAAAAAGGGATATTTCTTCATTTTTGCTCCAAAATAAGGGGAATTTCTGCTTTTTTACCTCTAAATAAGTAGAATTTCTGTCTTTTCCTCCCCCCATAACAAAGGGAATTTCTGTCTTTTTTGCCCCAAAATAAGGAAAAATTCTGACTTATTACCCTGAAGTAAGTGAAATTTCTGCAATTTTGCCGCAAAATAACAAAAATTTCTGCCTTTTTCTTCCCAAATAAGGGGAATTTCAGCATTTTTCCCTGAAAATAAGGGGAATTTATGCATTTTTGCCACAAAATATTAGGAATTTCTGCATTTTTGCCCCAAAGTAAGAAAATTTCTGCTTTTTTACCCTGAAATAAGTGAAATTTCTACAATTTTGCCCCAAAATAAGTGAAATTTCTGCAATTTTGCCCCAAAATAAGGGAAATTTCTGGAATTTTGCCCCAAAATAAGTGGAATTTCTGAGTTTTGCCCCAAAATAAGGAGAATTTTTGTCTTTTTGCCCCAACATATAGGCAATTTCTGCCTTTTTGCCCCACAATTAGGGGAATTTCTGCAATTTTGCTCCAAAATACGGGGAATTTCTTCCTTTTTTCCCGAAAATAAGAAGAATGCATAACTTTTTGCCATAAAATAGGAAAATTTCTTCATTTTTGCTCCAAACTAAGGGGAATTTCTGCATTTTGGCCTCTAAATAAGTGGAATTTCTGTATTTTCCCCAAAAACAAATGAAATTTTTGTCTTTTTTGCCCCAAAATAAGGAAAAATTCTGACTTATTACCATGAAGTAAGTAAAATTTCTGCAATATTTCCCCAAAATAAGGGAAATCTCTGCCTTTTTGCCCCCAAATCAGGGGAATTTCAGCCTTTTTACCTCAAAATAAAGGGAATTTCTGCATTTTTGCCACAAAATATTAGGAATTTCTGCTCTTTTGCCCCAAAATAAGGAAAATTTCTGCCTTTTTTCTTTGAAATAAGTAAAATTTCTAAAATTTTGCCCCAAAATAAGTAAAATTTCTGCAATCTTGCCTTAAGATAAGTGAAATTTCTTCAATTTTGCCCCAAAATAAGCGAAATTTCTAGAATTTTGCCCCAAAATAAATGGAATTTCTGAGTTTTGCCCCAAAATAAGGAGAATTTCTGTCTTTTTCGCCAACATATAGAGAATTTCTGCCTTTTTGCCCCACAATTAGGGAAATTTCTGCAATTTAACTCCAAAATACAGGGAATTTCTGCCTTTTTGCCCCCAAATCAGGTGAATTTCAGCCTTTTTACCTCAAAATAAAAGGAATTTCTGCATTTTTGCCACAAAATATTAGGAATTTTTGCTCTTTTGCCCCAAAATAAGGAAAATTTCTGCCTTTTTTCTCTGAAATAAGTGAAATTTCTGCAATTTTGCCCCAAAATAAGTGAAATTTCTCCAATTTTGTCCCAAAATAAGTGAAATTTCTGAAATATTGCCCCAAAATAAGGGAAATTTCAGGAATTTTGCCCCAAAATAAGTGGAATTTCTGAGTTTTGCCCCAAAATAAGCAGAATTACTGTCTTTTTGCCCTAACTAAAGGGTATTTCTGCCTTTTTGCCCCACAATTAAGGGAATTTCTCCAATTTTGCTCCAAAATACGGGGAATTTCTGCCTTTTTGCCCGAAAATAAAAAGAATGCATACCTTTTTGCCATAAAAAAGGGAAATTTCTTCATTTTTGCTCCAAAATAAGGGTAATTTCTGCTTTTTTGCCTCTAAATAAGTTGAATTTCTGTCTTTTTTCCCCAAAACAAAGGGAATTTCTGTCTTTTTTGACACAAAATAAGGAAAAATTCTGACTTATTACCCTGAAGTAAGTGAAATTTCTGCAATTTTGCCCCAAAATAACAAAAATTTCTGCCTTTTTCTTCCCAAATAAGGGGAATTTCAGCATTTTTACCTCAAAATAAGGGGAATTTATGCATTTTTGCCAGAAAATATTAGTAATTTCTGCATTTTTGCCCCAAAGTAAGAAAATTTCTGCTTTTTTTCCCTGAAATAAGTGAAATTTCTACAATTTTGCCCCAAAATAAGTGAAATTTCTGCAATTTTGCCCCAAAATAAGGGAAATTTCTGGAATTTTGCCCCAAAATAAGTGGAATTTCTGAGTTTTGCCCCAAATAAGGAGAATTTTTGTCTTTTTGCACCAACATATAGGCAATTTCTGCCTTTTTGCCCCACAATTAGGGGAATTTCTGCAATTTTGCTTTAAAATACGGGGAATTTCTTCCTTTTTGCCCGAAAATAAGAAGAATGCATACCTTTTTGCCATAAAATAGGAAAATTTCTTCATTTTTGCTCCAAACTAAGGGGAATTTCTGCATTTTGGCCTCTAAATAAGTGGAATTTCTGTATTTTGCCCAAAAACAAATGAAATTTTTGTCTTTTTTGCCCCAAAATAAGGAAAAATTCTGACTTATTACCCTGAAGTAAGTAAAATTTCTGCAATTTTTCCCCAAAATAATGGAAATTTCTTCATTTTTGCCCCCAAATCAGAGGAATTTTAGTCTTTTTACCTCAAAATAAAGGGAATTTCTGCATTTTTGCCACAAAATATTAGGAATTTCTGCTCTTTTGCCCCAAAATAAGGAAAATTTCTGCCTTTTTTCTCTGAAATAAGTGAAATTTCTGCAATTTTGCCCCAAAATAAGTGAAATTTCTCCAATTTTGCCCCAAAATAAGTGAAATTTCTGCAATATTGCCCCAAAATAAGGGAAATTTCAGGAATTTTGCCCCAAATTAAGTGGAATTTATGAGTTTTGCCCCAAAATGAGCAGAATTACTGTCTTTTTGCCCTAACTAAAGGGAATTTCTGCCTTTTTGCCCCACAATTAAGGGAATTTCTCCAATTTTGCTCCAAAATACGGGGAATTTTTGCCTTTTTGCCCGAAAATAAGAAGAATGCATACCTTTTTGCCATAAAAAAGGGAAATTTCTTCATTTTTGCTACAAAATAAGGGGAATTTCTGCTTTTTTGCCTCTAAATAAGTGGAATTTCTGTCTTTTTCCCCCAAAACAAAGGAAATTTCTGTCTTTTTTGCCACAAAATAAGGAAAAATTCTGACTTATTACCCATAAGTAAGTGAAATTTCTGCAATTTTGCCCGAAAATAACAAAAATTTCTGCCTTTTTCTTCCCAAATAAGGGGAATTTCAGCATTTTTACCTCAAAATAAGGGGAATTTATGCATTTTTGCCACAAAATATTAGGAATTTCTGCATTTTTGCCCCAAAGTAAGAAAATTTCTGCTTTTTTTCCTTGGAATATGTGAAATTTCTGCAATTTTGCCCCAAAATAAGTGAAATTTCTCCAATTTTGCCCCAAAATTAGGGAAATTTCTGGAATTTTGCCCCAAAATAAGTGGAATTTCTGAGTTTTGCCCCAAAATAAGGAGAATTTTTGTCTTTTTGCCCCAACATATAGGCAATTTCTGCCTTTTTGCCCCACAATTAGGGGAATTTCTGCAATTTTGCTCCAAAATACGGGGAATTTCTTCCTTTTTGCCCGAAAATAAGAAGAATGCATACCTTTTTGCCATAAAATAGGAAAATTTCTTCATTTTTGCTCCAAACTAAGGGGAATTTCTGCATTTTGGCCTCTAAATAAGTGGAATTTCTGTATTTTCTCCAAAAACAAATGAAATTTTTGTCTTTTTTGCCCCAAAATAAGAAAAAATTCTGACTTATTACCCTGAAGTAAGTAAAATTTCTGCAATTTTGCCCCAAAATAAGGGAAATTTCTGCCTTTTTGTTCTTAAATAAGGGGAATTTCAGCCTTTTTACCTCAAAATAAGGGGAATTTCTGCATTTTTGCCCCCAAATAAGAGGAATTTCAGCCTTTTTACCTCAAAATAAGGGGAATTTCTGCATTTTTGCCACAAAATATTAGGAATTTCTTCCTTTTTACACCATAATAAGAAAATTTCTGCTTTTTTTCCCTGAAATAAGTGAAATTTCTGCAATTTTGCCACAAAATAAGTGAAACTTCTACAATTTTGCCCCAAATAGGGGAAATTTCTGGAATTTTGCCCCAAAATAAGTTGAATTTCTGAGTTTTGCCCCAAAATAAGGAGAATTTCTGTATTTTTGCCCCAACATATAGGCAATTTCTGCCTTTTGCCCCGCTATTAGGAAAATTTCTGCAATTTTGCTCAAAAATACGGGGAATTTCTGCCTTTGTGCCCGAAAATAGAAGAATGCATAACTTTTTGCCATAAAAAAGGGAAATTTCTTCATTTTTGCTCCAAACTAAGGCGAATTTCTGCTTTTAGCCTCTAAATAAGTGGAATTTCAGTCTTTTTCCCCCAAAACAAAGGGAATTTCTGTCTCTTTTGCACCAAAATAAGAAAAAATTCTGACTTATTACACTGAAGTATGTGAAATTTCTGCAATTTTGCCCCAAAATAAGGGAAATTTCTGGAATTTTGCCCCAAAATAAGTGGAATTTCTGAGTTTTGCCCCAAAATAAGGAGAATTTCTGTCTTTTTGCCCCAACATATAGAGAATTTCTGACTTTTTGCCCCACAATTAGGGGAATTTCTGCAATTTTGCTCCATAATACGGAAAATTTCTGCCTTTTTGCCCAAAAATAAGAAGAATGCATACCTTTTTGCCATAAAAATGGAAAATTTCTTCATTTTTGCTCCAAAATAAAAGGAATTTCTGCTTTTTTGCCTCTAAATAAGTGGAATTTCTGTCTTTTTCTTCCAAAACAAAGGGAATTTCTGTCTTTTTTGCCCCAAAATAAAAAAAAATACTGACTTATTACCCTGAAGTAAGTGGAATTTCTGCAATTTTGCCCCAAAATAAGGGAAATTTCTGCCTTTTTGCCCCCAAATAAAAAGAAATTCACCCTTTTTACCACAAAATAAGGGGAATTTCTGCATTTTTGCCCCCAAATAAGGAGAATTTCAGTTTTTTTACCTCAAAATAAGAAGAATTTCTGCATTTTTGCCACAAAATATTAAGAATTTCTGCCTTTTTGCCCCTAAATAAGAAAATTTCTGCTTTTTTTCCCTGAAATAGGTGAAATTTCTGCAATTTTGCCTCAAAATAAGTGAAATTTCTGCAATTTTGCATCAAAATAAGGGAAATTTCTGGAATTTTGCCCCAAATAAGTGGAATTTCTGAGTTTTGCCCCGAAATAAAGAGAATTTCTGTCTTTTTGTCCCAACATATAGAGAATTTCTGCCTTTTTGCCCTACAATTAGGGAAATTTCTGCAATTTTGCTCCAAAATATGAAGAATTTCTGCCTTCTTGCCCGAAAATAAGAAGAATGCATACCTTTTTGCCATAAAAAAGGAAATTTCTTCATTTTTGCTCCAAAAAGGGGAATTTCTGGAATTTTGCCTCTAAATAAGTGGAATTTCTGTCTTTTTCCTCCAAAACAAAAGAAATTTTTGTCTTTTTTGCCCCAAAATAAGGAAAATTTCTCACTTATTACCCTGACATAAGTGAAATTTCTGCAATTTTGCCTCAAAATAAGGGAAATTTCTGCCTTTTGCCCCCAATTAAGGGGAATTTCAGGCTTTTTACCTCAAAATAAGCGGAATTTCTGCCTTTTTTCCCTGAAATAAGTGAAATTTCTGCAATTTTGCCCCAAAATAAGTGAAATTTCTGCAATTTTGTCCCAAAATAAAGGAAATTTCTGGAATTTTGCCCCAAAATATGTGGAATTTATGAATTTTGCCCCCAAATAAGGAGAATTTCTGTATTTTTGCCCCAACATATAGGGAATTTCTGCCTTTTTGCCACACAATAAGGGGAATTTCTTCTATTTTGCTCCAAAATACGGGGAATTTCTGCCTTTTTGCCCGAAAATAAGAAGAATGCATACCTTTTTGCCATCAAAAAAGGAAATTTCTTTATTTTTGCTCCAAAATAAGGGGAATTTCTGCTTTTTTGCCTCTAAATAAGTGGAATTTTTGTCTTTTTCCCCCAAAACAAAGGGAATTTCTGTCTTTTTTGCCCCAAAATAAGAAGAAATTCTGACTTATTACCCTGAAGTAAGTGAAATTTCTGCAATTTTGCCCCAAAATATGGGAAATTTCTGACTTTTTGCCCCCAAATAAGGGGAATTTCAGCCTTTTTACCTCAAAATAAGGGGAATTTCTGCATTTTTGCCACAAAATATTAGGAATTTCAATTTATGCCCCAAAATAAGGAAAATTTCTGCCTTTTTTCCCTGAAATAAGTGGAATTTCTGCAATTTTGCCCCAAAATAAGTGAAATTTCTGCAATTTTGCCCCAAAATATGGGAAATTTCTGCAATTTTGCCCCAAAATAATTGAAATTTCTGAGTTTTGCCCCAAAATGAGGAGAATTTCTGTATTTTGCCCCAACATATAGGGAATTTCTGCCTTTTTGCCCAACAATTAGGCAAATTTCTGCAATTTTGCAACAAAATACGGGGAATTTCTGCCTTTTTGCCCGAAAATAAGAAGAATGAATACCTTTTTGCCATAAAAAAGGGAAATTTCTTCATTTTTGATCAAAATAAGGGGAATTTCTGGTTTTTTGCCTCTAAATCAGTGGAATTTCTGTCTTTTTCCCCCAAAACAAAGAAAATTCCTGTCTATTTTGCCCCTAAATAAGAAAAATTTCTGTCTTATTACCCTGAAATAAGTGAAATTTCTGCAATTTTGCCCCAAAATAAGTGAAATTTCTGCAATTTTGGCCCAAAATAAGAGAAATTTCTGGAATTTTGCCCCAAAATAAGTGGAATTTTTAGGTTTTGCCCCAAAATAAGGAGAATTTCTGTCTTTTTGCCCCAACATATAGGCAATTTCTGCATTTTTGCCCCACAATTATGGGAATTTCTGCAATTTTGCTCCAAAATACAGAGAATTTCTGCCTTTTTGCCTGAAAATAAGAAGAATGCATACCTTTTTGCCATAAAAAAGGGAAATTTCTTCATTTTTGCTCCAAAATAAGGGGAATTTCTGCTTTTTTGCCTCTAAATATGTGGAATATCTGTCTTTTTCCCCTAAAACAAATGGAATTTCAGTTTTTTTGCCCCAAAATAAAGAAAAATTCTGACTTATTACCCTGAAGTAAGTAAAATTTTTGCAATTTTGCCCCAAAATAAGAAAAATTTCTGCCTCTTTGCCCCCTATTAAGGGGAATTTCAGCCTTTTTACCTCAAAATAAGGGGAATTTCTAAATTTTTGCCACAAAATATTAGGAATTTCTGCTTTTTGCCCCAAAATAAGGAAAATTTCTGCCTTTTTTCCCTGAAATAAGTGAAATTTCTGCAATTTTGCCCCAAAATAAGTGAAATTTCTGCAAATTTGCCTCAAATAAGTGAAATTTCTGCAATTTTGCCCCAAAATAAGGGAAATTTCTGGAATTTTGCCCCAAAATAAGTGGAATTTCTGAGTTTTGGCCCAAAATAAGGAGAATTTCTGGTTTTTGCCCCAACATATAGAGATTTTCTGCATTTTTTCCCCACAATTAGGGGAATTTCTGCAATTTTTACTCTAAAATACGGGGAATTTCTGCCTTTTTACCCGAAAATAAAAGTATGCATACCTTTTTGCCATTAGAAAGGGAAATTTCTTCATTTTTGCTCCAAAATAAGGGGAATTTCTGCTTTTTTGCCTCTAAATAAGTAGAATTTCTGTCTTTTTCCCCCAAAACAAAGGGAATTTCTGTCTTTTTTGCCCCAAAATAAGGAAAAATTCTGACTTATTACCCTGAAGTAAGTGAAATTTATGCAATTTTGCCCTAAAATAAGGGAATTTTCTGCGTTTTTGTTTACAAAATAAGGGGAATTTCAGCCATTTTACCTCAAATTAGGGGAATTTCTGCATATTTACCCTCTATTAAGGGAATTTCAGTATTTTTACCTCAAAATAAGGGGAATTTATGCATTTTTGCCACAAAATATTAGGAATTTCTGCCTTTTTGGCCCAAAATAAGAAAATTTCTGCTTTTTTTTCTCTGAAATAAGTGAAATTTCTGCAATTTTGCCCCAAAATAAGTGAAATTTCTACAATTTTGCCCCAAATTAAGGGAAATTTCTGGAATTTTGCCCCAAAAAATGGAATTTCTGAGTTTTGCCCCAAAATAAGGAGAATTTCTGTCTTTTTGCCCCAAAATATAGAGAATTTCTGCCTTTTTGCCCTACAATTAGGCAAATTTCTGCAATTTTGCTCCAAAATACGGGGAATTTCTGCCTTTTTGCCCGAAAATAAGAAGAATGCATACCTTTTTGCCATAAAAAATGGAAATTTCTTCATTTTTGCTCTAAAATAAAAGGAACTTCTGCTTTTTGGCCTCTAAATAAGTAGAATTTCTGTCTTTTTCCCCCAAAACAAAGAAAATTCCTGTCTTTTTTGCCCCAAAATAAGGAAAATTTCTGACTTATTACCCTGAAGTAAGTGAAATTTCTGCAATTTTGCCCTAAAATAAGAAAAAATTTCTGCCTTTTTGCCCCCTATTAAGGGAATTTCAGCCTTTTTACCTCAAAATAAGGGGAATTTCTGAATTTTGACACAAAATACTAGGAATTTCTGCCTTTTTGCCCCAAAATAAGAAAATTTCTGCTTTTTTTCCCTGAAATAAGTGAAATTTCTGCAATTATGCCCCAAAATAAGTGAAATTTCTGCAATTTTGCCCCAAAATAAGGGAAATTTCTGGAATTTTGCCCCAAAATAATGGAATTTCTGAGTTTTGCCCCAAAATGAGGAGAATTTCTGTCTTTTTGCCCCAACATATAGAGAACTTCTGCCTTTTTGCCCCACAATTAGGCAAATTTCGGCAATTTTGCTCCAAAATACCGTGAATTTTTGCCTTTTTGCCCGAAAATAAGAAGAATGCATACCTTTTTGCCATAAAATAGGAAAATTTCTTCATTTTTGCTCCAAACTAAGGGGAATTTCTGCATTTTGGCCTCTAAATAAGTGGAATTTCTGTATTTTGCCCAAAAACAAATGAAATTTTTGTCTTTTTTGCCCCAAAATAAGGAAAAATTCTGACTTATTACCCTGAAGTAAGTAAAATTTCTGCAATTTTTCCCCAAAATAATGGAAATTTCTTCATTTTTGCCCCCAAATCAGAGGAATTTTAGTCTTTTTACCTCAAAATAAAGGGAATTTCTGCATTTTTGCCACAAAATATTAGGAATTTCTGCTCTTTTGCCCCAAAATAAGGAAAATTTCTGCCTTTTTTCTCTGAAATAAGTGAAATTTCTGCAATTTTGCCCCAAAATAAGTGAAATTTCTCCAATTTTGCCCCAAAATAAGTGAAATTTCTGCAATATTGCCCCAAAATAAGGGAAATTTCAGGAATTTTGCCCCAAATTAAGTGGAATTTCTGAGTTTTGCCCCAAAATGAGCAGAATTACTGTCTTTTTGCCCTAACTAAAGGGAATTTCTGCCTTTTTGCCCCACAATTAAGGGAATTTCTCCAATTTTGCTCCAAAATACGGGGAATTTTTGCCTTTTTGCCCGAAAATAAGAAGAATGCATACCTTTTTGCCATAAAAAAGGGAAATTTCTTCATTTTTGCTACAAAATAAGGGGAATTTCTGCTTTTTTGCCTCTAAATAAGTGGAATTTCTGTCTTTTTCCCCCAAAACAAAGGAAATTTCTGTCTTTTTTGCCACAAAATAAGGAAAAATTCTGACTTATTACCCATAAGTAAGTGAAATTGCTGCAATTTTGCCCGAAAATAACAAAAATTTCTGCCTTTTTCTTCCCAAATAAGGGGAATTTCAGCATTTTTACCTCAAAATAAGGGGAATTTATGCATTTTTGCCACAAAATATTAGGAATTTCTGCATTTTTGCCCCAAAGTAAGAAAATTTCTGCTTTTTTTCCTTGGAATATGTGAAATTTCTGCAATTTTGCCCCAAAATAAGTGAAATTTCTCCAATTTTGCCCCAAAATTAGGGAAATTTCTGGAATTTTGCCCCAAAATAAGTGGAATTTCTGAGTTTTGCCCCAAAATAAGGAGAATTTCTGTCTTTTTGCCCCAACATATAGGCAATTTCTTCCTTTTTGCCCCACAATTAGGAAAATTTCTGCAATTTTGCTCCAAAATATGGGGAATTTCTGCCTTTTTGCCGGAAAATAAGAAGAATGCATACCTTTTGCCATAGAAAAGGGAAATTTCTTCATTTTTGCTCCGAAATAAGGGGAATTTCTGCTTTTTTGCCTCTAAATAAGTGGAATTTCTGTCTTTTTCCTCCAAAACGAAGGGAATTCCTGTCTTTTTTGCCCCAAAATAAGGAAAAATTCTGACTTATTACCCTGAAGTAAGTGAAATTTTTGCAATTTTGCCCCTAAATAAGCGAAATTTCTGCCTTTTTGCCCCCAAATAAGGGGAATTTCAGCCTTTTTACCTCAAAATAAGGGGAATTTCTACATTTTTCCCACACAATATTAAGAATTTCTGCCTTTTTGCCCCAAAAATTAGAAAAATTTCTGCCTTTTTTTCCTGAAATAAGTAAAATTTGCAATTTTTCCCCAAAATAAGTGAAATTTCTGCAATTTTGCCCCAAAATAAGTGAAATTTCTGCAATTTTGCCCCAAAATAAGAAAAATTTATGCAATTTTGCCCCAAAATAAGGGAAATTTCTTGAATTTTGCCTCAAAATAAGTGGAATTTCTGAGTTTTGCCCCAAAATAAGGAGAATTTCTGTCTTTTTGCCCCAACATATAGGCAATTTCTGCCTTTTGCCCCACAATTAGGGAAATTTCTGCAATTTTGCTCCAAAATATGGGGAATTTCTGCCTTTTTGCCCGAAAATAAGAAGAATTCATAACTTTTTGCCATAGAAAATGGAACTTTCTTCATTTTTGCTCCAAAATAAGGGGAATTTCTGCTTTTTTGCCTCTAAATAAGTTGAATTTCTGTCTTTTTCCCCCAAAACAAAGGGAATTTCTGTATTTTTTGCCCCAAAATAAGGAAGATTTCTGCCTTTTTATCCTGAAATAAGTGAAATTTCTGCACTTTTGCCCCAAAATAAGTGAAATTTCTGCAATTTTGCCCCAAAATAAAGGAAATTTCTGGAATTTTGCCCCAAAATAAGTGGAATTTCTGAGTTTTGCCCTAAAATAAAGAGCATTTCTGTCTTTTTGCCCTAACATATAGGGAATTTCTGATTTTTTGCCCCATAATTAGGGGAATTTCTGCAATTTTGCTCCAAAATACGAGGAGTTTTTGCCTTTTTGCCTGAAAATAAAAAGTATGCATACATTTTTGCCATTAAAAAGGGAAATTTCTTCATTTTTGCTCCAAAAAAAAAAGGAATTTCTGCTTTTTTACCTCTAAATAAGTGGAATTTCTGTCTTTTTCCCCCAAAACAAAGGGAATTTCTGTCTTTTTGGCCCCAAATAAAAAAATCTCTGACTTATTACCCTGAAGTTAGTGAAAATTCTGCAATTTTGCCCCTAAATAAGCGAAATTTCTGCCTTTTTGCCCCCAAATAAGGGGAATTTCAGCCTGTTTACCTCAAAATAAGGGGAATTTCTACATTTTTGCCACAAAATATTAGGAATTTCTGCATTTTTGCCCTAAAATAAGGAAAATTTCTGCCTTTTTTTTCTGAAATAAGTGAAATTTGCAATTTTGCCCCAAAATAAGTGAAATTTCTGCAATTTTGCCCAAAAATAAGTGAAATTTCTGCAATTTTGCCCCAAAATAAAAAAAATTAATGCAATTTTGCCCCAAAATAAGAGAAATTTCTAAAATTTTGCCCCAAAATAAGTGGAATTTCTGAGTTTTGCCCCAAAATAAGAAGAATTTCTGTCTTTTTGCCCCAACATATAGGCAATTTCTGCCTTTTTGCCCCACAATTAGGGGAATTTCGGCAATTTTGCTCCAAAATACGGGGAATTTCTGTCTTTTTGCCCGAAAATAA
Organism: Micromys minutus; assembly: GCF_963924665.1. NCBI lineage: Eukaryota > Metazoa > Chordata > Mammalia > Rodentia > Muridae > Micromys > Micromys minutus. The sequence goes on from NW_027667727.1 coordinate 3,644,795, forward strand.
GAAGAATGCATAAATTTTTGCCATAGAAAAGGGAAATTTCTTCATTTTTGTTCCAAAATAAGGGCAATTTCTGCTTTTTTGCCTCTAAATAAGTGGAATTTCTGTGTTTTTCCTACAAAACAAAGTGAATTTCTGTTTTTTTGCCCCAAAATAAGAAAAAATTCTGACTTATTACCCTGAAGTAATTGAAATTTCTGCAATCTTGCCCCAAAATATAGGAAATTTCTGCCTTTTTGCCCCCAAATAAGGGGAATTTCAGCCTTTTTACCTCAAAATAAGGGGAATTTTTGCATTATTGCCACAAAATATTAAAAATTTTTCTCTTTTTGCCCCAAATTAAAAAAATTTCTGCCTTTTTTCCCTGAAATAAGTGAAATTTTTGGAATTTTACTCAAAATAAATGAAATTTCTGCAATTTTGCCCCAAAATAAGAGAAATTTCTAAAATTTTGCCCCAAAATAAGTGGAATTTCTGAGTTTTGCCCCAAAATAAGGAGAATTTCTGTCTTTTTGCCCCAACATATAGGCAATTTCTTCCTTTTTGCCCCACAATTAGGAAAATTTCTGCAATTTTGCTCCAAAATATGGGGAATTTCTGCCTTTTTGCCGGAAAATAAGAAGAATGCATACCTTTTGCCATAGAAAAGGGAAATTTCTTCATTTTTGCTCCGAAATAAGGGGAATTTCTGCTTTTTTGCCTCTAAATAAGTGGAATTTCTGTCTTTTTCCTCCAAAACGAAGGGAATTCCTGTCTTTTTTGCCCCAAAATAAGGAAAAATTCTGACTTATTACCCTGAAGTAAGTGAAATTTTTGCAATTTTGCCCCTAAATAAGCGAAATTTCTGCCTTTTTGCCCCCAAATAAGGGGAATTTCAGCCTTTTTACCTCAAAATAAGGGGAATTTCTACATTTTTCCCACACAATATTAAGAATTTCTGCCTTTTTGCCCCAAAAATTAGAAAAATTTCTGCCTTTTTTTCCTGAAATAAGTAAAATTTGCAATTTTTCCCCAAAATAAGTGAAATTTCTGCAATTTTGCCCCAAAATAAGTGAAATTTCTGCAATTTTGCCCCAAAATAAGAAAAATTTATGCAATTTTGCCCCAAAATAAGGGAAATTTCTTGAATTTTGCCTCAAAATAAGTGGAATTTCTGAGTTTTGCCCCAAAATAAGGAGAATTTCTGTCTTTTTGCCCCAACATATAGGCAATTTCTGCCTTTTGCCCCACAATTAGGGAAATTTCTGCAATTTTGCTCCAAAATATGGGGAATTTCTGCCTTTTTGCCCGAAAATAAGAAGAATTCATAACTTTTTGCCATAGAAAATGGAACTTTCTTCATTTTTGCTCCAAAATAAGGGGAATTTCTGCTTTTTTGCCTCTAAATAAGTGGAATTTCTGTCTTTTTCATTCAAAACAAAGTGAATTTCTGTTTTTTTGCCCCAAAATAAGAAAAAATTCTGACTTATTACCCTGAAGTTATTGAAATTTCTGCAATTTTGCCCCAAAATATGGGAAATATCTTTCTTTTTGCCCCCAAATAAGGGGAATTTCAGCCTTTTTACCTCAAAATAAGGGGAATTTCTGCATTTTTGCCACAAAACATTAAAAACTTCTGCCTTTTTGCCCCAAAATAAAAAAAATTTCTGCCTTTTTTCCCTGAAATAAGTGAAATTTTTGGAATTTTGCCCAAAATAAGTGAAATTTCTGCAATTTTGCCCCAAAATAAGAGAAATTTCTAAAATTTTGCCCCAAAATAAGTGGAATTTCTGAGTTTTGCCCCAAAATAAGGAGAATTTCTGTCTTTTTGCCCTAACATATATGGAATTTCTGCCTTTTTGCCCCACAAATAGGGAAATTTCTGCAATTTTGCTCCAAAATATGGTGAATTTCTGCCATTTTGCCGGAAAATAAGAAGAATGCATACCTTTTGCCATAGAAAAGGGAAATTTCTTCATTTTTGCTCCGAAATAAGGGGAATTTCTGCTTTTTTGCCTCTAAATAAGTGGAATTTCTGTCTTTTTCCTCCAAAACAAAGGGAATTCCTGTATTTTTGCCCCAAAATAAGGAAAAATTCTGACTTATTACCCTGAAGTAAGTGAAATGTCTGCAATTTTGCCCCAAAGTATGGGAAATTTCTGCCTTTTTGCCCCCAAATAAGGGGAATTTCAGGCTTTTTACCTCAAAATAAGGAGAATTCCTGCATTTTTGCCACAAAATATTAGGAATTTCTGCTTTTTGCCCCAAAATAAGGAAAATTTCTGCATTTTTATCCTGAAATAAGTGAAATTTCTTCACTTTTGCCCCAAAATAAGTGAAATTTCTGCAATTTTGCCCCAAAATAAAGAGAATTTCTGTCTTTTTGCCCTAACATATAGGGAATTTTTGCCTTTTTGCCCCATATTTAGGGGAATTTCTGCAATTTTGCTCCTAAATACGAGGAGTTTCTGCCTTTTTGCCCGAAAATAAGAAGTATGCATACTTTTTGCCATAAAAAATGGAAATTTCTTCATTTTTGTTCCAAAAAAGGGGAATTTCTGCTTTTTACCTCTAAATAAGTGGAATTTCTGTCTTTTTCCCCCAAAACAAAGGGAATTTCTGTCTTTTTGGCCCCAAAATAAAAAGATCTCTGACTTATTACCCTGAAGTAAGTGAAAATTCTGCAATTTTGCCCCTAAATAAGCGAAATTTCTGCCTTTTTTCCCCCAAATAAGGGGAATTTCAGCCTTTTTACCTAAAAATAAGGGGAATTTCTACATTTTTCCCACACAATATTAAGAATTTCTGCCTTTTTGCCCCAAAAATTAGAAAAATTTCTGCCTTTTTTTTCCTGAAATAAGCAAAATTTGCAATTTTTCCCCAAAATAAGTGAAATTTCTGCAATTTTGCCCCAAAATAAGTGAAATTTCTGCAATTTTGCCCCAAAATAAGAAAAATTTATGCAATTTTGCCCCAAAATAAGGGAAATTTCTTGAATTTTGCCTCAAAATAAGTGAAATTTCTGAGTTTTGCCCCAAAATAAGGAGAATTTCTGTCTTTTTGCCCCAACATATAGGCAATTTCTGCCTTTTTGCCCCACAATTAGGAGAATTTCTGCAATTTTGCTCCAAAATACGGGGAATTTCTGCCTTTTTGCCCGAAAATAAGAAGAATTCATAACTTTTTGCCATAGAAAATGGAACTTTCTTCATTTTTGCTCCAAAATAAGGGGAATTTCTGCTTTTTTGCCTCTAAATAAGTGGAATTTCTGTCTTTTTCATTCAAAACAAAGTGAATTTCTGTTTTTTTGCCCCAAAATAAGAAAAAATTCTGACTTATTACCCTGAAGTTATTGAAATTTCTGCAATTTTGCCCCAAAATATGGGAAATATCTTTCTTTTTGCCCCCAAATAAGGGGAATTTCAGCCTTTTTACCTCAAAATAAGGGGAATTTCTGCATTTTTGCCACAAAACATTAAAAACTTCTGCCTTTTTGCCCCAAAATAAAAAAAATTTCTGCCTTTTTTCCCTGAAATAAGTGAAATTTTTGGAATTTTGCCCAAAATAAGTGAAATTTCTGCAATTTTGCCCCAAAATAAGAGAAATTTCTAAAATTTTGCCCCAAAATAAGTGGAATTTCTGAGTTTTGCCCCAAAATAAGGAGAATTTCTGTCTTTTTGCCCTAACATATATGGAATTTCTGCCTTTTTGCCCCACAAATAGGGAAATTTCTGCAATTTTGCTCCAAAATATGGTGAATTTCTGCCATTTTGCCGGAAAATAAGAAGAATGCATACCTTTTGCCATAGAAAAGGGAAATTTCTTCATTTTTGCTCCGAAATAAGGGGAATTTCTGCTTTTTTGCCTCTAAATAAGTGGAATTTCTGTCTTTTTCCTCCAAAACAAAGGGAATTCCTGTATTTTTGCCCCAAAATAAGGAAAAATTCTGACTTATTACCCTGAAGTAAGTGAAATGTCTGCAATTTTGCCCCAAAGTATGGGAAATTTCTGCCTTTTTGCCCCCAAATAAGGGGAATTTCAGGCTTTTTACCTCAAAATAAGGAGAATTCCTGCATTTTTGCCACAAAATATTAGGAATTTCTGCTTTTTGCCCCAAAATAAGGAAAATTTCTGCATTTTTATCCTGAAATAAGTGAAATTTCTTCACTTTTGCCCCAAAATAAGTGAAATTTCTGCAATTTTGCCCCAAAATAAAGAGAATTTCTGTCTTTTTGCCCTAACATATAGGGAATTTTTGCCTTTTTGCCCCATATTTAGGGGAATTTCTGCAATTTTGCTCCTAAATACGAGGAGTTTCTGCCTTTTTGCCCGAAAATAAGAAGTATGCATACTTTTTGCCATAAAAAATGGAAATTTCTTCATTTTTGTTCCAAAAAAGGGGAATTTCTGCTTTTTACCTCTAAATAAGTGGAATTTCTGTCTTTTTCCCCCAAAACAAAGGGAATTTCTGTCTTTTTGGCCCCAAAATAAAAAGATCTCTGACTTATTACCCTGAAGTAAGTGAAAATTCTGCAATTTTGCCCCTAAATAAGCGAAATTTCTGCCTTTTTTCCCCCAAATAAGGGGAATTTCAGCCTTTTTACCTAAAAATAAGGGGAATTTCTACATTTTTCCCACACAATATTAAGAATTTCTGCCTTTTTGCCCCAAAAATTAGAAAAATTTCTGCCTTTTTTTTCCTGAAATAAGCAAAATTTGCAATTTTTCCCCAAAATAAGTGAAATTTCTGCAATTTTGCCCCAAAATAAGTGAAATTTCTGCAATTTTGCCCCAAAATAAGAAAAATTTATGCAATTTTGCCCCAAAATAAGGGAAATTTCTTGAATTTTGCCTCAAAATAAGTGAAATTTCTGAGTTTTGCCCCAAAATAAGGAGAATTTCTGTCTTTTTGCCCCAACATATAGGCAATTTCTGCCTTTTTGCCCCACAATTAGGAGAATTTCTGCAATTTTGCTCCAAAATACGGGGAATTTCTGCCTTTTTGCCCGAAAATAAGAAGAATTCATAACTTTTTGCCATAGAAAATGGAACTTTCTTCATTTTTGCTCCAAAATAAGGGGAATTTCTGCTTTTTTGCCTCTAAATAAGTGGAATTTCTGTCTTTTTCATTCAAAACAAAGTGAATTTCTGTTTTTTTGCCCCAAAATAAGAAAAAATTCTGACTTATTACCCTGAAGTTATTGAAATTTCTGCAATTTTGCCCCAAAATATGGAAAATATCTTTCTTTTTGCCCCCAAATAAGGGGAATTTCAGCCTTTTTACCTCAAAATAAGGGGAATTTCTGCATTTTTGCCACAAAACATTAAAAACTTCTGCCTTTTTGCCCCAAAATAAAAAAAATTTCTGCCTTTTTTCCCTGAAATAAGTGAAATTTTTGGAATTTTGCCCAAAATAAGTGAAATTTCTGCAATTTTGCCCCAAAATAAGAGAAATTTCTAAAATTTTGCCCCAAAATAAGTGGAATTTCTGAGTTTTGCCCCAAAATAAGGAGAATTTCTGTCTTTTTGCCCTAACATATATGGAATTTCTGCCTTTTTGCCCCACAAATAGGGAAATTTCTGCAATTTTGCTCCAAAATATGGTGAATTTCTGCCATTTTGCCGGAAAATAAGAAGAATGCATACCTTTTGCCATAGAAAAGGGAAATTTCTTCATTTTTGCTCTGAAATAAGGGGAATTTCTGCTTTTTTGCCTCTAAATAAGTGGAATTTCTGTCTTTTTCCTCCAAAACAAAGGGAATTCCTGTATTTTTGCCCCAAAATAAGGAAAAATTCTGACTTATTACCCTGAAGTAAGTGAAATGTCTGCAATTTTGCCCCAAAGTATGGGAAATTTCTGCCTTTTTGCCCCCAAATAAGGGGAATTTCAGGCTTTTTACCTCAAAATAAGGAGAATTTCTGCATTTTTGCCACAAAATATTAGGAATTTCTGCTTTGTGCCCCAAAATAAGGAAAATTTCTGCATTTTTATCCTGAAATAAGTGAAATTTCTTCACTTTTGCCCCAAAATAAGTGAAATTTCTGCAATTTTGCCCCAAAATAAAGAGAATTTCTTTCTTTTTGCCCTAACATATAGGGAATTTTTGCCTTTTTGCCCCATATTTAGGGGAATTTCTGCAATTTTGCTCCTAAATACGAGGAGTTTCTGCCTTTTTGCCCGAAAATAAGAAGTATGCATACTTTTTGCCATAAAAAATGGAAATTTCTTCATTTTTGTTCCAAAAAAGGGGAATTTCTGCTTTTTACCTCTAAATTAGTGGAATTTCTGTCTTTTTCTCCCAAAACAAAGGGAATTTCTGTCTTTTTGGCCCCAAAATAAAAAGATCTCTGACTTATTACCCTGAAGTAAGTGAAAATTCTGCAATTTTGCCCCTAAATAAGCGAAATTTCTGCCTTTTTTCCCCCAAATAAGGGGAATTTCAGCCTTTTTACCTCAAAATAAGGGGAATTTCTACATTTTTGCCACAAAGTATTAAGAATTTCTGCCTTTTTGCCCCAAAAATTAGAAAAATTTCTGTTTTTTTTTCTCTGAAATAAGTGAAATTTGCAATTTTGCCCCAAAATAAGTGAAATTTCTGCAATTTTACCCCAAAATAAGTGAAATTTCTGCAATTTTGCTTCAACATAAGAAAAATTTATGCAATTTTGCCCCAAAATAAGGGAAATTGCTGGAATTTTGCCCCAAAATAAGTGGAATTTCTGAGTTTTGCCCCAAAATAAGGAGAATTTCTGTATTTTTGCCCCAACATATAGGCAATTTCTGCCTTTTTGCCCCACAATTAGGGGAATTTCTGCAATTTTGCTCCAAAATATGGGGAATTTCTGCCTTTTTGCCAGAAAATAAGAAGAATGCATAACTTTTTGCCATAGAAAAGGGAAATTTCTACATTTTTGCTCCAAAATAAGGGGAATTTCTACTTTTTTGCCTGTAAATAAGTGGAATTTCTGTCTTTTTCCTTCAAAACAAAGTGAATTTCTGTCTTTTTTGCCCCAAAATAAGAAAAAATTCTGACTTATTACCCTGAAGTAATTGAAATTTTTGCAATTTTGCCCCAAAATATAGGAAATTTCTGCCTTTTTGCCCGCAAATAAGGGGAATTTCAGCCTTTTTACCTCAAAATAAGAGGAATTTCTGCATTTTTGCCACAAAATATTAAAAATTTCTGCCTTTTTGCCCCAAAATAAGAAAAATTTCTGCCTTTTTTCTCTGAAATAATTGAAATTTTTGGAATTTTGCCCAAAATAAGTGAAATTTCTGCAATTTTGCCCCAAAATAAGAGAAATTTCTAAAATTTTGCCCCAAAATAAGGAGAATTTCTGTCTTTTTGCCCCAACATATAGGCAATTTCTGCCTTTTTGCCCCACAATTAGGGAAATTTCTGCAATTTTGCTCCAAAATATGGGGAATTTCTGCCTTTTTGCCGGAAAATAAGAAGAATGCATACCTTTTGCCATAGAAAAGGGAAATTTCTTCATTTTTGCTCCGAAATAAGAAGAATTTCTGCTTTTTTGCCTCTAAATAAGTGGAATTTTTGTCTTTTTCCCCCAAAACAAAGAGAATTTTTGTCTTTTTTGCCCCAAAATAAGAAAAAATTCTGACTTATTATTCTGAAGTAAGTGAAATTTCTGCAATTTTGCCCCAAAATATGGGACATTTCAGCCTTTTTGCACCCAAATAAAGGGAATTTCAGCCTTTTTACCTCAAAATAAGGGGAATTTCTGCATTTTTGCCACAAAATATTAGGAATTTTTGCTTTTTGCCCCAAAATAAGGAAAAATTCTGCCTTTTTTCCCTGAAATAATTGAAATTTCTGCAATTTTGCCCCCAAATAAGTGAAATTTCTGCAATTTTAGTCCTAAAATAAGGGAAATTTTTGCTTTTTTGTCCCCAAATAAAGGGAATTTCAGCTTTTTACCTCAAAATAAGGGGAATTTCTGCTTTTTTGCCACAAAATATTAAAAATTTCTGCCTTTTTCCCAAAATAAGAAAAATTTCTGCCTTTTTTTCCTGAAATAAGTGAAATTTTTGAAATTTTGCCCCAAAATAAGTGAAATTTCTGCAATTTTGCCCCAAAATAAGGGAAATTTCTGGAATTTTTCCCCAAAATAAGTGGAATTTTTGAGTTTTGCCCCAAAATAAGGAGAATTTCTGTCTTTTTGCCCCAACATATAGGCAATTTCTGCCTTTTTGCCCCACAATTAGGGGAATTTCTGCAATTTTGCTCCAAAATACGGGGATTTTCTGCCTTTTTTCCCGAAAATAAGAAGAATGCATACCTTTTTGCAATAAAAAAGAGAAATTTATTCATTTTTGCTCCAAAATATGGGGAATTTCTGCTTTCTTGCCTCTAAATAAGTGGAATTTCTGTCTTTTTCCCCCAAAACCAAGGGAAATCCTGTCTTTTTTGCCCCAAAATAAGGAAAATTTAAGACTTATTACCCTGAAATAAGTGAAATTTCTGCAATTTTGCCCCAAAATAAGTGAAATTTCTTCCTTTTTGCCCCCAAATAAAGGGAATTTCAGCCTTTTTATCTCAAAATAAGGGGAATTTCTGCATTATTGCGACAAAATATTAGGAATTTCTGCCTTTTTCCCCCAAAATAAGAAAATTTCTGCTTTTTTTTCTTGAAATAAGTGAAATTTCTGCTATTTTGCCCCAAAATAAGTGAAATTTCTGCAATTTTGCCCCAAAATAAGGGAAATTTCTGGAATTTTGCCCCAAAATAATTGGAATTTCTGAGTTTTGCCCCAAAGCAATGAGAATTTCTGTCTTTTTGCCCCAACATATAGAGAATTTCTGCCTTTTTACCCCACAATTAGGGGAATTTCTGCAATTTTGCTCCAAAATATGGGAAATTTCTTCCATTTTGCCCGAAAATAAAAAGAATGCATACCTTTTTGCCATAAAAAAGGGAAATTTCTTCATTTTTGCTCCAAAATAAGGGGAATTTCTGCTTTTTTGCCTCTAAATAAGTGGAATTTCTGTCTTTTTGCCCCAAAACAAAGGGAATTCCTGTCTTTTTTGCCCAAAAATAAGGAAAATTTCTGAATTATTACCCTGAAATAAGTGAAATTTATGCAATTTTTCCCCAAAATAAAGGAAATTTTTGCCTTTTTGCCCCCAAATAAGGGGAATTTCAGCCTTTTTACCTCAAAATAAGGGGAATTTCTGCATTTTTGCCACAAAATATTAGGAATTTCTGCCTTTTTGTACCAAAATAAAAAAAAATTCTGCATTTTTTCCTTGAAATAAGAGAAATTTCTGCAATTTTGCCCCAAAATAATGAAATTTCTGCAATTTTGCCCCAAAATAAGGGAAATTTCTGAAATTTTGCCCCAAAATAAGTGGAATTTCTGAGTTTTGCCCGAAAATAAAAAGAATTTCTGTCTTTTTGCTCCAACATATATAGAATTTCTGCATTTTTGCCCCACAATTAAAGAAATCTCTTCAATTTTGCTGCAAAATACGGAGAATTTCTGCCGTTTTGCCTGAAAATAAGAAGAATGCATACCTTTTTGCCATAATAAATGGAAATTTCTTCATTTTTGCTCCAAAATAAGGGGAATTTCTGCTTTTTTGCCTCTAAATAAGTGGAATTTCTGTCTTTTTCCCCCCCATAAAAAGGAAAATTCTGTCCTTTTTGCCCCAAAATAAGGAAAATTTCTGACTTATTACCCTGAAATGAGTGAAATTTCTGAAATTTTGCCCCAAAATAAGGGAAATTTCTGACTTTTGCCCCCAAATAAGTGGAATTTCAGCCTTTTTACCTCAAAATAAGGGGAATTTCTGCATTTTTGCCACAAAATATTAGGAATTTCTGCCTTTGTGCCCCAACATAAGTGAAATTTCTGCAATTTTGCCCTAAAATAAGGGAATTTTTTGGAATTTTTCCCCAAAATAAAAAGAATTTCTGAGTTTTGCCCCAAAATAAGGAGAATTTTTGTCTTTTTGCCCTAACATATAGGCAATTTCTGCCTTTTTGCCCCACAATTAGGTGAATTTCTGCAATTTTGCTCAAAAATACGGGGAATTTCTGCCTTTTTGCCTGAAAATAAGAAGAATGCATACCTTTTTGCCATAAAAAAGGGATATTTCTTCATTTTTGCTCCAAAATAAGGGGAATTTCTGCTTTTTTACCTCTAAATAAGTAGAATTTCTGTCTTTTCCTCCCCCCATAACAAAGGGAATTTCTGTCTTTTTTGCCCCAAAATAAGGAAAAATTCTGATTTATTACCCTGAAGTAAGTGAAATTTCTGCAATTTTGCCCCAAAATAAGGGAAATTTCTGCCTTTTTGCCCCCAAATAAGGGGAATTTTGCCTTTTTACCTCAAAATACGGGGAATTTCTGCATTTTTGCCACAAAATATTAGGAATTTCTGCCTTTTAGCCCCAAAATAAGGAAAATTTCTGCCTTTTTTCCCTGAAATAAGTGAAATTTCTGCATTTTGACCCAAAATAAGTGAAATTTCTGCAATATTGCCCCAAAATAAGGGAAATTTCAGGAATTTTGCCCCAAAATAAGTGGAATTTCTGAGTTTTGCCCAAAAATAAGGAGAATTACTGTTTTTGCCCCAACTAAAGGGAATTTCTGCCTTTTTGCCCCACAATTAAGGGAATTTCTGCAATTTTGCTCCAAAATACGGGGAATTTCTGCCTTTTTGCCCGAAAATAAGAAGAATGCATACCTTTTTGCCATAAAAAAGGGATATTTCTTCATTTTTGCTCCAAAATAAGGGGAATTTCTGCTTTTTTACCTCTAAATAAGTAGAATTTCTGTCTTTTCCTCCCCCCATAACAAAGGGAATTTCTGTCTTTTTTGCCCCAAAATAAGGAAAAATTCTGACTTATTACCCTGAAGTAAGTGAAATTTCTGCAATTTTGCCGCAAAATAACAAAAATTTCTGCCTTTTTCTTCCCAAATAAGGGGAATTTCAGCATTTTTCCCTGAAAATAAGGGGAATTTATGCATTTTTGCCACAAAATATTAGGAATTTCTGCATTTTTGCCCCAAAGTAAGAAAATTTCTGCTTTTTTACCCTGAAATAAGTGAAATTTCTACAATTTTGCCCCAAAATAAGTGAAATTTCTGCAATTTTGCCCCAAAATAAGGGAAATTTCTGGAATTTTGCCCCAAAATAAGTGGAATTTCTGAGTTTTGCCCCAAAATAAGGAGAATTTTTGTCTTTTTGCCCCAACATATAGGCAATTTCTGCCTTTTTGCCCCACAATTAGGGGAATTTCTGCAATTTTGCTCCAAAATACGGGGAATTTCTTCCTTTTTTCCCGAAAATAAGAAGAATGCATAACTTTTTGCCATAAAATAGGAAAATTTCTTCATTTTTGCTCCAAACTAAGGGGAATTTCTGCATTTTGGCCTCTAAATAAGTGGAATTTCTGTATTTTCCCCAAAAACAAATGAAATTTTTGTCTTTTTTGCCCCAAAATAAGGAAAAATTCTGACTTATTACCATGAAGTAAGTAAAATTTCTGCAATATTTCCCCAAAATAAGGGAAATCTCTGCCTTTTTGCCCCCAAATCAGGGGAATTTCAGCCTTTTTACCTCAAAATAAAGGGAATTTCTGCATTTTTGCCACAAAATATTAGGAATTTCTGCTCTTTTGCCCCAAAATAAGGAAAATTTCTGCCTTTTTTCTTTGAAATAAGTAAAATTTCTAAAATTTTGCCCCAAAATAAGTAAAATTTCTGCAATCTTGCCTTAAGATAAGTGAAATTTCTTCAATTTTGCCCCAAAATAAGCGAAATTTCTAGAATTTTGCCCCAAAATAAATGGAATTTCTGAGTTTTGCCCCAAAATAAGGAGAATTTCTGTCTTTTTCGCCAACATATAGAGAATTTCTGCCTTTTTGCCCCACAATTAGGGAAATTTCTGCAATTTAACTCCAAAATACAGGGAATTTCTGCCTTTTTGCCCCCAAATCAGGTGAATTTCAGCCTTTTTACCTCAAAATAAAAGGAATTTCTGCATTTTTGCCACAAAATATTAGGAATTTTTGCTCTTTTGCCCCAAAATAAGGAAAATTTCTGCCTTTTTTCTCTGAAATAAGTGAAATTTCTGCAATTTTGCCCCAAAATAAGTGAAATTTCTCCAATTTTGTCCCAAAATAAGTGAAATTTCTGAAATATTGCCCCAAAATAAGGGAAATTTCAGGAATTTTGCCCCAAAATAAGTGGAATTTCTGAGTTTTGCCCCAAAATAAGCAGAATTACTGTCTTTTTGCCCTAACTAAAGGGTATTTCTGCCTTTTTGCCCCACAATTAAGGGAATTTCTCCAATTTTGCTCCAAAATACGGGGAATTTCTGCCTTTTTGCCCGAAAATAAAAAGAATGCATACCTTTTTGCCATAAAAAAGGGAAATTTCTTCATTTTTGCTCCAAAATAAGGGTAATTTCTGCTTTTTTGCCTCTAAATAAGTTGAATTTCTGTCTTTTTTCCCCAAAACAAAGGGAATTTCTGTCTTTTTTGACACAAAATAAGGAAAAATTCTGACTTATTACCCTGAAGTAAGTGAAATTTCTGCAATTTTGCCCCAAAATAACAAAAATTTCTGCCTTTTTCTTCCCAAATAAGGGGAATTTCAGCATTTTTACCTCAAAATAAGGGGAATTTATGCATTTTTGCCAGAAAATATTAGTAATTTCTGCATTTTTGCCCCAAAGTAAGAAAATTTCTGCTTTTTTTCCCTGAAATAAGTGAAATTTCTACAATTTTGCCCCAAAATAAGTGAAATTTCTGCAATTTTGCCCCAAAATAAGGGAAATTTCTGGAATTTTGCCCCAAAATAAGTGGAATTTCTGAGTTTTGCCCCAAATAAGGAGAATTTTTGTCTTTTTGCACCAACATATAGGCAATTTCTGCCTTTTTGCCCCACAATTAGGGGAATTTCTGCAATTTTGCTTTAAAATACGGGGAATTTCTTCCTTTTTGCCCGAAAATAAGAAGAATGCATACCTTTTTGCCATAAAATAGGAAAATTTCTTCATTTTTGCTCCAAACTAAGGGGAATTTCTGCATTTTGGCCTCTAAATAAGTGGAATTTCTGTATTTTGCCCAAAAACAAATGAAATTTTTGTCTTTTTTGCCCCAAAATAAGGAAAAATTCTGACTTATTGCCCTGAAGTAAGTAAAATTTCTGCAATTTTTCCCCAAAATAATGGAAATTTCTTCATTTTTGCCCCCAAATCAGAGGAATTTTAGTCTTTTTACCTCAAAATAAAGGGAATTTCTGCATTTTTGCCACAAAATATTAGGAATTTCTGCTCTTTTGCCCCAAAATAAGGAAAATTTCTGCCTTTTTTCTCTGAAATAAGTGAAATTTCTGCAATTTTGCCCCAAAATAAGTGAAATTTCTCCAATTTTGCCCCAAAATAAGTGAAATTTCTGCAATATTGCCCCAAAATAAGGGAAATTTCAGGAATTTTGCCCCAAATTAAGTGGAATTTCTGAGTTTTGCCCCAAAATGAGCAGAATTACTGTCTTTTTGCCCTAACTAAAGGGAATTTCTGCCTTTTTGCCCCACAATTAAGGGAATTTCTCCAATTTTGCTCCAAAATACGGGGAATTTTTGCCTTTTTGCCCGAAAATAAGAAGAATGCATACCTTTTTGCCATAAAAAAGGGAAATTTCTTCATTTTTGCTACAAAATAAGGGGAATTTCTGCTTTTTTGCCTCTAAATAAGTGGAATTTCTGTCTTTTTCCCCCAAAACAAAGGAAATTTCTGTCTTTTTTGCCACAAAATAAGGAAAAATTCTGACTTATTACCCATAAGTAAGTGAAATTGCTGCAATTTTGCCCGAAAATAACAAAAATTTCTGCCTTTTTCTTCCCAAATAAGGGGAATTTCAGCATTTTTACCTCAAAATAAGGGGAATTTATGCATTTTTGCCACAAAATATTAGGAATTTCTGCATTTTTGCCCCAAAGTAAGAAAATTTCTGCTTTTTTTCCTTGGAATATGTGAAATTTCTGCAATTTTGCCCCAAAATAAGTGAAATTTCTCCAATTTTGCCCCAAAATTAGGGAAATTTCTGGAATTTTGCCCCAAAATAAGTGGAATTTCTGAGTTTTGCCCCAAAATAAGGAGAATTTTTGTCTTTTTGCCCCAACATATAGGCAATTTCTGCCTTTTTGCCCCACAATTAGGGGAATTTCTGCAATTTTGCTCCAAAATACGGGGAATTTCTTCCTTTTTGCCCGAAAATAAGAAGAATGCATACCTTTTTGCCATAAAATAGGAAAATTTCTTCATTTTTGCTCCAAACTAAGGGGAATTTCTGCATTTTGGCCTCTAAATAAGTGGAATTTCTGTATTTTCTCCAAAAACAAATGAAATTTTTGTCTTTTTTGCCCCAAAATAAGAAAAAATTCTGACTTATTACCCTGAAGTAAGTAAAATTTCTGCAATTTTGCCCCAAAATAAGGGAAATTTCTGCCTTTTTGTTCTTAAATAAGGGGAATTTCAGCCTTTTTACCTCAAAATAAGGGGAATTTCTGCATTTTTGCCCCCAAATAAGAGGAATTTCAGCCTTTTTACCTCAAAATAAGGGGAATTTCTGCATTTTTGCCACAAAATATTAGGAATTTCTTCCTTTTTACACCATAATAAGAAAATTTCTGCTTTTTTTCCCTGAAATAAGTGAAATTTCTGCAATTTTGCCACAAAATAAGTGAAACTTCTACAATTTTGCCCCAAATAGGGGAAATTTCTGGAATTTTGCCCCAAAATAAGTTGAATTTCTGAGTTTTGCCCCAAAATAAGGAGAATTTCTGTATTTTTGCCCCAACATATAGGCAATTTCTGCCTTTTGCCCCGCTATTAGGAAAATTTCTGCAATTTTGCTCAAAAATACGGGGAATTTCTGCCTTTGTGCCCGAAAATAGAAGAATGCATAACTTTTTGCCATAAAAAAGGGAAATTTCTTCATTTTTGCTCCAAACTAAGGCGAATTTCTGCTTTTAGCCTCTAAATAAGTGGAATTTCAGTCTTTTTCCCCCAAAACAAAGGGAATTTCTGTCTCTTTTGCACCAAAATAAGAAAAAATTCTGACTTATTACACTGAAGTATGTGAAATTTCTGCAATTTTGCCCCAAAATAAGGGAAATTTCTGGAATTTTGCCCCAAAATAAGTGGAATTTCTGAGTTTTGCCCCAAAATAAGGAGAATTTCTGTCTTTTTGCCCCAACATATAGAGAATTTCTGACTTTTTGCCCCACAATTAGGGGAATTTCTGCAATTTTGCTCCATAATACGGAAAATTTCTGCCTTTTTGCCCGAAAATAAGAAGAATGCATACCTTTTTGCCATAAAAATGGAAAATTTCTTCATTTTTGCTCCAAAATAAAAGGAATTTCTGCTTTTTTGCCTCTAAATAAGTGGAATTTCTGTCTTTTTCTTCCAAAACAAAGGGAATTTCTGTCTTTTTTGCCCCAAAATAAAAAAAAATACTGACTTATTACCCTGAAGTAAGTGGAATTTCTGCAATTTTGCCCCAAAATAAGGGAAATTTCTGCCTTTTTGCCCCCAAATAAAAAGAAATTCACCCTTTTTACCACAAAATAAGGGGAATTTCTGCATTTTTGCCCCCAAATAAGGAGAATTTCAGTTTTTTTACCTCAAAATAAGAAGAATTTCTGCATTTTTGCCACAAAATATTAAGAATTTCTGCCTTTTTGCCCCTAAATAAGAAAATTTCTGCTTTTTTTCCCTGAAATAGGTGAAATTTCTGCAATTTTGCCTCAAAATAAGTGAAATTTCTGCAATTTTGCATCAAAATAAGGGAAATTTCTGGAATTTTGCCCCAAATAAGTGGAATTTCTGAGTTTTGCCCCGAAATAAAGAGAATTTCTGTCTTTTTGTCCCAACATATAGAGAATTTCTGCCTTTTTGCCCTACAATTAGGGAAATTTCTGCAATTTTGCTCCAAAATATGAAGAATTTCTGCCTTCTTGCCCGAAAATAAGAAGAATGCATACCTTTTTGCCATAAAAAAGGAAATTTCTTCATTTTTGCTCCAAAAAGGGGAATTTCTGGAATTTTGCCTCTAAATAAGTGGAATTTCTGTCTTTTTCCTCCAAAACAAAAGAAATTTTTGTCTTTTTTGCCCCAAAATAAGGAAAATTTCTCACTTATTACCCTGACATAAGTGAAATTTCTGCAATTTTGCCTCAAAATAAGGGAAATTTCTGCCTTTTGCCCCCAA
Source organism: Micromys minutus (assembly GCF_963924665.1). Classification (NCBI taxonomy): domain Eukaryota; kingdom Metazoa; phylum Chordata; class Mammalia; order Rodentia; family Muridae; genus Micromys; species Micromys minutus. Next base: position 3,661,015 of record NW_027667727.1, read on the forward strand.
TTAAGGGGAATTTCAGGCTTTTTACCTCAAAATAAGCGGAATTTCTGCCTTTTTTCCCTGAAATAAGTGAAATTTCTGCAATTTTGCCCCAAAATAAGTGAAATTTCTGCAATTTTGTCCCAAAATAAAGGAAATTTCTGGAATTTTGCCCCAAAATATGTGGAATTTATGAATTTTGCCCCCAAATAAGGAGAATTTCTGTATTTTTGCCCCAACATATAGGGAATTTCTGCCTTTTTGCCACACAATAAGGGGAATTTCTTCTATTTTGCTCCAAAATACGGGGAATTTCTGCCTTTTTGCCCGAAAATAAGAAGAATGCATACCTTTTTGCCATCAAAAAAGGAAATTTCTTTATTTTTGCTCCAAAATAAGGGGAATTTCTGCTTTTTTGCCTCTAAATAAGTGGAATTTCTGTCTTTTTCCCCCAAAACAAAGGGAATTTCTGTCTTTTTTGCCCCAAAATAAGAAGAAATTCTGACTTATTACCCTGAAGTAAGTGAAATTTCTGCAATTTTGCCCCAAAATATGGGAAATTTCTGACTTTTTGCCCCCAAATAAGGGGAATTTCAGCCTTTTTACCTCAAAATAAGGGGAATTTCTGCATTTTTGCCACAAAATATTAGGAATTTCAATTTATGCCCCAAAATAAGGAAAATTTCTGCCTTTTTTCCCTGAAATAAGTGGAATTTCTGCAATTTTGCCCCAAAATAAGTGAAATTTCTGCAATTTTGCCCCAAAATATGGGAAATTTCTGCAATTTTGCCCCAAAATAATTGAAATTTCTGAGTTTTGCCCCAAAATGAGGAGAATTTCTGTATTTTGCCCCAACATATAGGGAATTTCTGCCTTTTTGCCCAACAATTAGGCAAATTTCTGCAATTTTGCAACAAAATACGGGGAATTTCTGCCTTTTTGCCAGAAAATAAGAAGAATGAATACCTTTTTGCCATAAAAAAGGGAAATTTCTTCATTTTTGATCAAAATAAGGGGAATTTCTGGTTTTTTGCCTCTAAATCAGTGGAATTTCTGTCTTTTTCCCCCAAAACAAAGAAAATTCCTGTCTATTTTGCCCCTAAATAAGAAAAATTTCTGGTTTATTACCCTGAAATAAGTGAAATTTCTGCAATTTTGCCCCAAAATAAGTGAAATTTCTGCAATTTTGGCCCAAAATAAGAGAAATTTCTGGAATTTTGCCCCAAAATAAGTGGAATTTTTAGGTTTTGCCCCAAAATAAGGAGAATTTCTTTCTTTTTGCCCCAACATATAGGCAATTTCTGCATTTTTGCCCCACAATTATGGGAATTTCTGCAATTTTGCTCCAAAATACAGAGAATTTCTGCCTTTTTGCCTGAAAATAAGAAGAATGCATACCTTTTTGCCATAAAAAAGGGAAATTTCTTCATTTTTGCTCCAAAATAAGGGGAATTTCTGCTTTTTTGCCTCTAAATATGTGGAATATCTGTCTTTTTCCCCTAAAACAAATGGAATTTCAGTTTTTTTGCCCCAAAATAAAGAAAAATTCTGACTTATTACCCTGAAGTAAGTAAAATTTCTGCAATTTTGCCCCAAAATAAGAAAAATTTCTGCCTCTTTGCCCCCTATTAAGGGGAATTTCAGCCTTTTTACCTCAAAATAAGGGGAATTTCTAAATTTTTGCCACAAAATATTAGGAATTTCTGCTTTTTGCCCCAAAATAAGGAAAATTTCTGCCTTTTTTCCCTGAAATAAGTGAAATTTCTGCAATTTTGCCCCAAAATAAGTGAAATTTCTGCAAATTTGCCTCAAATAAGTGAAATTTCTGCAATTTTGCCCCAAAATAAGGGAAATTTCTGGAATTTTGCCCCAAAATAAGTGGAATTTCTGAGTTTTGGCCCAAAATAAGGAGAATTTCTGGTTTTTGCCCCAACATATAGAGATTTTCTGCATTTTTTCCCCACAATTAGGGGAATTTCTGCAATTTTTACTCTAAAATACGGGGAATTTCTGCCTTTTTACCCGAAAATAAAAGTATGCATACCTTTTTGCCATTAGAAAGGGAAATTTCTTCATTTTTGCTCCAAAATAAGGGGAATTTCTGCTTTTTTGCCTCTAAATAAGTAGAATTTCTGTCTTTTTCCCCCAAAACAAAGGGAATTTCTGTCTTTTTTGCCCCAAAATAAGGAAAAATTCTGACTTATTACCCTGAAGTAAGTGAAATTTATGCAATTTTGCCCTAAAATAAGGGAATTTTCTGCGTTTTTGTTTACAAAATAAGGGGAATTTCAGCCATTTTACCTCAAATTAGGGGAATTTCTGCATATTTACCCTCTATTAAGGGAATTTCAGTATTTTTACCTCAAAATAAGGGGAATTTATGCATTTTTGCCACAAAATATTAGGAATTTCTGCCTTTTTGGCCCAAAATAAGAAAATTTCTGCTTTTTTTTCTCTGAAATAAGTGAAATTTCTGCAATTTTGCCCCAAAATAAGTGAAATTTCTACAATTTTGCCCCAAATTAAGGGAAATTTCTGGAATTTTGCCCCAAAAAATGGAATTTCTGAGTTTTGCCCCAAAATAAGGAGAATTTCTGTCTTTTTGCCCCAAAATATAGAGAATTTCTGCCTTTTTGCCCTACAATTAGGCAAATTTCTGCAATTTTGCTCCAAAATACGGGGAATTTCTGCCTTTTTGCCCGAAAATAAGAAGAATGCATACCTTTTTGCCATAAAAAATGGAAATTTCTTCATTTTTGCTCTAAAATAAAAGGAATTTCTGCTTTTTGGCCTCTAAATAAGTAGAATTTCTGTCTTTTTCCCCCAAAACAAAGAAAATTCCTGTCTTTTTTGCCCCAAAATAAGGAAAATTTCTGACTTATTACCCTGAAGTAAGTGAAATTTCTGCAATTTTGCCCTAAAATAAGAAAAAATTTCTGCCTTTTTGCCCCCTATTAAGGGAATTTCAGCCTTTTTACCTCAAAATAAGGGGAATTTCTGAATTTTGACACAAAATACTAGGAATTTCTGCCTTTTTGCCCCAAAATAAGAAAATTTCTGCTTTTTTTCCCTGAAATAAGTGAAATTTCTGCAATTATGCCCCAAAATAAGTGAAATTTCTGCAATTTTGCCCCAAAATAAGGGAAATTTCTGGAATTTTGCCCCAAAATAATGGAATTTCTGAGTTTTGCCCCAAAATAAGGAGAATTTCTGTCTTTTTGCCCCAACATATAGAGAACTTCTGCCTTTTTGCCCCACAATTAGGCAAATTTCGGCAATTTTGCTCCAAAATACCGTGAATTTTTGCCTTTTTGCCCGAAAATAAGAAGAATGCATACCTTTTTGCCATAAAATAGGAAAATTTCTTCATTTTTGCTCCAAACTAAGGGGAATTTCTGCATTTTGGCCTCTAAATAAGTGGAATTTCTGTATTTTGCCCAAAAACAAATGAAATTTTTGTCTTTTTTGCCCCAAAATAAGGAAAAATTCTGACTTATTACCCTGAAGTAAGTAAAATTTCTGCAATTTTTCCCCAAAATAATGGAAATTTCTTCATTTTTGCCCCCAAATCAGAGGAATTTTAGTCTTTTTACCTCAAAATAAAGGGAATTTCTGCATTTTTGCCACAAAATATTAGGAATTTCTGCTCTTTTGCCCCAAAATAAGGAAAATTTCTGCCTTTTTTCTCTGAAATAAGTGAAATTTCTGCAATTTTGCCCCAAAATAAGTGAAATTTCTCCAATTTTGCCCCAAAATAAGTGAAATTTCTGCAATATTGCCCCAAAATAAGGGAAATTTCAGGAATTTTGCCCCAAATTAAGTGGAATTTCTGAGTTTTGCCCCAAAATGAGCAGAATTACTGTCTTTTTGCCCTAACTAAAGGGAATTTCTGCCTTTTTGCCCCACAATTAAGGGAATTTCTCCAATTTTGCTCCAAAATACGGGGAATTTTTGCCTTTTTGCCCGAAAATAAGAAGAATGCATACCTTTTTGCCATAAAAAAGGGAAATTTCTTCATTTTTGCTACAAAATAAGGGGAATTTCTGCTTTTTTGCCTCTAAATAAGTGGAATTTCTGTCTTTTTCCCCCAAAACAAAGGAAATTTCTGTCTTTTTTGCCACAAAATAAGGAAAAATTCTGACTTATTACCCATAAGTAAGTGAAATTGCTGCAATTTTGCCCGAAAATAACAAAAATTTCTGCCTTTTTCTTCCCAAATAAGGGGAATTTCAGCATTTTTACCTCAAAATAAGGGGAATTTATGCATTTTTGCCACAAAATATTAGGAATTTCTGCATTTTTGCCCCAAAGTAAGAAAATTTCTGCTTTTTTTCCTTGGAATATGTGAAATTTCTGCAATTTTGCCCCAAAATAAGTGAAATTTCTCCAATTTTGCCCCAAAATTAGGGAAATTTCTGGAATTTTGCCCCAAAATAAGTGGAATTTCTGAGTTTTGCTCCAAAATAAGGAGAATTTTTGTCTTTTTGCCCCAACATATAGGCAATTTCTGCCTTTTTGCCCTACAATTAGGGGAATTTCTGCAATTTTGCTCCAAAATACGGGGAATTTCTTCCTTTTTGCCCGAAAATAAGAAGAATGCATACCTTTTTGCCATAAAATAGGAAAATTTCTTCATTTTTGCTCCAAACTAAGGGGAATTTCTGCATTTTGGCCTCTAAATAAGTGGAATTTCTGTATTTTCTCCAAAAACAAATGAAATTTTTGTCTTTTTTGCCCCAAAATAAGAAAAAATTCTGACTTATTACCCTGAAGTAAGTAAAATTTCTGCAATTTTGCCCCAAAATAAGGGAAATTTCTGCCTTTTTGTTCTTAAATAAGGGGAATTTCAGCCTTTTTACCTCAAAATAAGGGGAATTTCTGCATTTTTGCCCCCAAATAAGAGGAATTTCAGCCTTTTTACCTCAAAATAAGGGGAATTTCTGCATTTTTGCCACAAAATATTAGGAATTTCTTCCTTTTTACACCATAATAAGAAAATTTCTGCTTTTTTTCCCTGAAATAAGTGAAATTTCTGCAATTTTGCCACAAAATAAGTGAAACTTCTACAATTTTGCCCCAAATAGGGGAAATTTCTGGAATTTTGCCCCAAAATAAGTTGAATTTCTGAGTTTTGCCCCAAAATAAGGAGAATTTCTGTATTTTTGCCCCAACATATAGGCAATTTCTGCCTTTTGCCCCGCTATTAGGAAAATTTCTGCAATTTTGCTCAAAAATACGGGGAATTTCTGCCTTTGTGCCCGAAAATAGAAGAATGCATAACTTTTTGCCATAAAAAAGGGAAATTTCTTCATTTTTGCTCCAAACTAAGGCGAATTTCTGCTTTTAGCCTCTAAATAAGTGGAATTTCAGTCTTTTTCCCCCAAAACAAAGGGAATTTCTGTCTCTTTTGCACCAAAATAAGAAAAAATTCTGACTTATTACACTGAAGTATGTGAAATTTCTGCAATTTTGCCCCAAAATAAGGGAAATTTCTGGAATTTTGCCCCAAAATAAGTGGAATTTCTGAGTTTTGCCCCAAAATAAGGAGAATTTCTGTCTTTTTGCCCCAACATATAGAGAATTTCTGACTTTTTGCCCCACAATTAGGGGAATTTCTGCAATTTTGCTCCATAATACGGAAAATTTCTGCCTTTTTGCCCGAAAATAAGAAGAATGCATACCTTTTTGCCATAAAAATGGAAAATTTCTTCATTTTTGCTCCAAAATAAAAGGAATTTCTGCTTTTTTGCCTCTAAATAAGTGGAATTTCTGTCTTTTTCTTCCAAAACAAAGGGAATTTCTGTCTTTTTTGCCCCCCAAAAAAAAAAAAATACTGACTTATTACCCTGAAGTAAGTGGAATTTCTGCAATTTTGCCCCAAAATAAGGGAAATTTCTGCCTTTTTGCCCCCAAATAAAAAGAAATTCACACTTTTTACCACAAAATAAGGGGAATTTCTGCATTTTTGCCCCCAAATAAGGAGAATTTCAGATTTTACCTCAAAATAAGAAGAATTTCTGCATTTTTGCCACAAAATATTAAGAATTTCTGCCTTTTTGCCCCTAAATAAGAAAATTTCTGCTTTTTTTCCCTGAAATAGGTGAAATTTCTGCAATTTTGCCTCAAAATAAGTGAAATTTCTGCAATTTTGCATCAAAATAAGGGAAATTTCTGGAATTTTGCCCCAAATAAGTGGAATTTCTGAGTTTTGCCCCGAAATAAAGAGAATTTCTGTCTTTTTGTCCCAACATATAGAGAATTTCTGCCTTTTTGCCCTACAATTAGGGAAATTTCTGCAATTTTGCTCCAAAATATGAAGAATTTCTGCCTTCTTGCCCGAAAATAAGAAGAATGCATACCTTTTTGCCATAAAAAAGGAAATTTCTTCATTTTTGCTCCAAAAAGGGGAATTTCTGGAATTTTGCCTCTAAATAAGTGGAATTTCTGTCTTTTTCCTCCAAAACAAAAGAAATTTTTGTCTTTTTTGCCCCAAAATAAGGAAAATTTCTCACTTATTACCCTGACATAAGTGAAATTTCTGCAATTTTGCCTCAAAATAAGGGAAATTTCTGCCTTTTGCCCCCAATTAAGGGGAATTTCAGGCTTTTTACCTCAAAATAAGCGGAATTTCTGCCTTTTTTCCCTGAAATAAGTGAAATTTCTGCAATTATGCCCCAAAATAAGTGAAATTTCTGCAATTTTGCCCCAAAATAAGGGAAATTTCTGGAATTTTGCCCCAAAATAATGGAATTTCTGAGTTTTGCCCCAAAATAAGGAGTATTTCTGTCTTTTTGCCCCAACATATAGAGAACTTCTGCCTTTTTGCCCCACAATTAGGCAAATTTCGGCAATTTTGCTCCAAAATACCGTGAATTTTTGCCTTTTTGCCCGAAAATAAGAAGAATGCATACCTTTTTGCCATAAAATAGGAAAATTTCTTCATTTTTGCTCCAAACTAAGGGGAATTTCTGCATTTTGGCCTCTAAATAAGTGGAATTTCTGTATTTTGCCCAAAAACAAATGAAATTTTTGTCTTTTTTGCCCCAAAATAAGGAAAAATTCTGACTTATTACCCTGAAGTAAGTAAAATTTCTGCAATTTTTCCCCAAAATAATGGAAATTTCTTCATTTTTGCCCCCAAATCAGAGGAATTTTAGTCTTTTTACCTCAAAATAAAGGGAATTTCTGCATTTTTGCCACAAAATATTAGGAATTTCTGCTCTTTTGCCCCAAAATAAGGAAAATTTCTGCCTTTTTTCTCTGAAATAAGTGAAATTTCTGCAATTTTGCCCCAAAATAAGTGAAATTTCTCCAATTTTGCCCCAAAATAAGTGAAATTTCTGCAATATTGCCCCAAAATAAGGGAAATTTCAGGAATTTTGCCCCAAATTAAGTGGAATTTATGAGTTTTGCCCCAAAATGAGCAGAATTACTGTCTTTTTGCCCTAACTAAAGGGAATTTCTGCCTTTTTGCCCCACAATTAAGGGAATTTCTCCAATTTTGCTCCAAAATACGGGGAATTTTTGCCTTTTTGCCCGAAAATAAGAAGAATGCATACCTTTTTGCCATAAAAAAGGGAAATTTCTTCATTTTTGCTACAAAATAAGGGGAATTTCTGCTTTTTTGCCTCTAAATAAGTGGAATTTCTGTCTTTTTCCCCCAAAACAAAGGAAATTTCTGTCTTTTTTGCCACAAAATAAGGAAAAATTCTGACTTATTACCCATAAGTAAGTGAAATTTCTGCAATTTTGCCCGAAAATAACAAAAATTTCTGCCTTTTTCTTCCCAAATAAGGGGAATTTCAGCATTTTTACCTCAAAATAAGGGGAATTTATGCATTTTTGCCACAAAATATTAGGAATTTCTGCATTTTTGCCCCAAAGTAAGAAAATTTCTGCTTTTTTTCCTTGGAATATGTGAAATTTCTGCAATTTTGCCCCAAAATAAGTGAAATTTCTCCAATTTTGCCCCAAAATTAGGGAAATTTCTGGAATTTTGCCCCAAAATAAGTGGAATTTCTGAGTTTTGCCCCAAAATAAGGAGAATTTTTGTCTTTTTGCCCCAACATATAGGCAATTTCTGCCTTTTTGCCCCACAATTAGGGGAATTTCTGCAATTTTGCTCCAAAATACGGGGAATTTCTTCCTTTTTGCCCGAAAATAAGAAGAATGCATACCTTTTTGCCATAAAATAGGAAAATTTCTTCATTTTTGCTCCAAACTAAGGGGAATTTCTGCATTTTGGCCTCTAAATAAGTGGAATTTCTGTATTTTCTCCAAAAACAAATGAAATTTTTGTCTTTTTTGCCCCAAAATAAGAAAAAATTCTGACTTATTACCCTGAAGTAAGTAAAATTTCTGCAATTTTGCCCCAAAATAAGGGAAATTTCTGCCTTTTTGTTCTTAAATAAGGGGAATTTCAGCCTTTTTACCTCAAAATAAGGGGAATTTCTGCATTTTTGCCCCCAAATAAGAGGAATTTCAGCCTTTTTACCTCAAAATAAGGGGAATTTCTGCATTTTTGCCACAAAATATTAGGAATTTCTTCCTTTTTACACCATAATAAGAAAATTTCTGCTTTTTTTCCCTGAAATAAGTGAAATTTCTGCAATTTTGCCACAAAATAAGTGAAACTTCTACAATTTTGCCCCAAATAGGGGAAATTTCTGGAATTTTGCCCCAAAATAAGTTGAATTTCTGAGTTTTGCCCCAAAATAAGGAGAATTTCTGTATTTTTGCCCCAACATATAGGCAATTTCTGCCTTTTGCCCCGCTCTTAGGAAAATTTCTGCAATTTTGCTCAAAAATACGGGGAATTTCTGCCTTTGTGCCCGAAAATAGAAGAATGCATAACTTTTTGCCATAAAAAAGGGAAATTTCTTCATTTTTGCTCCAAACTAAGGCGAATTTCTGCTTTTAGCCTCTAAATAAGTGGAATTTCAGTCTTTTTCCCCCAAAACAAAGGGAATTTCTGTCTCTTTTGCACCAAAATAAGAAAAAATTCTGACTTATTACACTGAAGTATGTGAAATTTCTGCAATTTTGCCCCAAAATAAGGGAAATTTCTGGAATTTTGCCCCAAAATAAGTGGAATTTCTGAGTTTTGCCCCAAAATAAGGAGAATTTCTGTCTTTTTGCCCCAACATATAGAGAATTTCTGACTTTTTGCCCCACAATTAGGGGAATTTCTGCAATTTTGCTCCATAATACGGAAAATTTCTGCCTTTTTGCCCGAAAATAAGAAGAATGCATACCTTTTTGCCATAAAAATGGAAAATTTCTTCATTTTTGCTCCAAAATAAAAGGAATTTCTGCTTTTTGGCCTCTAAATAAGTAGAATTTCTGTCTTTTTCCCCCAAAACAAAGAAAATTCCTGTCTTTTTTGCCCCAAAATAAGGAAAATTTCTGACTTATTACCCTGAAGTAAGTGAAATTTCTGCAATTTTGCCCCAAAATAAGGGAAATTTCTGCCTTTTTGCCCCCAAATAAAAAGAAATTCACCCTTTTTACCACAAAATAAGGAGAATTTCTGCATTTTTGCCCCCAAATAAGGAGAATTTCAGTTTTTTTACCTCAAAATAAGAAGAATTTCTGCATTTTTGCCACAAAATATTAAGAATTTCTGCCTTTTTGCCCCTAAATAAGAAAATTTCTGCTTTTTTTCCCTGAAATAGGTGAAATTTCTGCAATTTTGCCTCAAAATAAGTGAAATTTCTGCAATTTTGCATCAAAATAAGGGAAATTTCTGGAATTTTGCCCCAAATAAGTGGAATTTCTGAGTTTTGCCCCGAAATAAAGAGAATTTCTGTCTTTTTGTCCCAACATATAGAGAATTTCTGCCTTTTTGCCCTACAATTAGGGAAATTTCTGCAATTTTGCTCCAAAATATGAAGAATTTCTGCCTTCTTGCCCGAAAATAAGAAGAATGCATACCTTTTTGCCATAAAAAAGGAAATTTCTTCATTTTTGCTCCAAAAAGGGGAATTTCTGGAATTTTGCCTCTAAATAAGTGGAATTTCTGTCTTTTTCCTCCAAAACAAAAGAAATTTTTGTCTTTTTTGCCCCAAAATAAGGAAAATTTCTCACTTATTACCCTGACATAAGTGAAATTTCTGCAATTTTGCCTCAAAATAAGGGAAATTTCTGCCTTTTGCCCCCAATTAAGGGGAATTTCAGGCTTTTTACCTCAAAATAAGCGGAATTTCTGCCTTTTTTCCCTGAAATAAGTGAAATTTCTGCAATTTTGCCCCAAAATAAGTGAAATTTCTGCAATTTTGTCCCAAAATAAAGGAAATTTCTGGAATTTTGCCCCAAAATATGTGGAATTTATGAATTTTGCCCCCAAATAAGGAGAATTTCTGTATTTTTGCCCCAACATATAGGGAATTTCTGCCTTTTTGCCACACAATAAGGGGAATTTCTTCTATTTTGCTCCAAAATACGGGGAATTTCTGCCTTTTTGCCCGAAAATAAGAAGAATGCATACCTTTTTGCCATCAAAAAAGGAAATTTCTTTATTTTTGCTCCAAAATAAGGGGAATTTCTGCTTTTTTGCCTCTAAATAAGTGGAATTTCTGTCTTTTTCCCCCAAAACAAAGGGAATTTCTGTCTTTTTTGCCCCAAAATAAGAAGAAATTCTGACTTATTACCCTGAAGTAAGTGAAATTTCTGCAATTTTGCCCCAAAATATGGGAAATTTCTGACTTTTTGCCCCCAAATAAGGGGAATTTCAGCCTTTTTACCTCAAAATAAGGGGAATTTCTGCATTTTTGCCACAAAATATTAGGAATTTCAATTTATGCCCCAAAATAAGGAAAATTTCTGCCTTTTTTCCCTGAAATAAGTGGAATTTCTGCAATTTTGCCCCAAAATAAGTGAAATTTCTGCAATTTTGCCCCAAAATATGGGAAATTTCTGCAATTTTGCCCCAAAATAATTGAAATTTCTGAGTTTTGCCCCAAAATGAGGAGAATTTCTGTATTTTGCCCCAACATATAGGGAATTTCTGCCTTTTTGCCCAACAATTAGGCAAATTTCTGCAATTTTGCAACAAAATACGGGAAATTTCTGCCTTTTTGCCCGAAAATAAGAAGAATGAATACCTTTTTGCCATAAAAAAGGGAAATTTCTTCATTTTTGATCAAAATAAGGGGAATTTCTGGTTTTTTGCCTCTAAATCAGTGGAATTTCTGTCTTTTTCCCCCAAAACAAAGAAAATTCCTGTCTATTTTGCCCCTAAATAAGAAAAATTTCTGTCTTATTACCCTGAAATAAGTGAAATTTCTGCAATTTTGCCCCAAAATATGTGAAATTTCTGCAATTTTGGCCCAAAATAAGAGAAATTTCTGGAATTTTGCCCCAAAATAAGTGGAATTTTTAGGTTTTGCCCCAAAATAAGGAGAATTTCTGTCTTTTTGCCCCAACATATAGGCAATTTCTGCATTTTTGCCCCACAATTATGGGAATTTCTGCAATTTTGCTCCAAAATACAGAGAATTTCTGCCTTTTTGCCTGAAAATAAGAAGAATGCATACCTTTTTGCCATAAAAAAGGGAAATTTCTTCATTTTTGCTCCAAAATAAGGGGAATTTCTGCTTTTTTGCCTCTAAATATGTGGAATATCTGTCTTTTTCCCCTAAAACAAATGGAATTTCAGTTTTTTTGCCCCAAAATAAAGAAAAATTCTGACTTATTACCCTGAAGTAAGTAAAATTTCTGCAATTTTGCCCCAAAATAAGAAAAATTTCTGCCTTTTTGCCCCCTATTAAGGGGAATTTCAGCCTTTTTACCTCAAAATAAGGGGAATTTCTAAATTTTTTCCACAAAATATTAGGAATTTCTGCTTTTTGCCCCAAAATAAGAAAAATTTCTGCCTTTTTTCCCTGAAATAAGTGAAATTTCTGCAATTTTGCCCCAAAATAAGTGAAATTTCTGCAAATTTGCCTCAAATAAGTGAAATTTCTGCAATTTTGCCCCAAAATAAGGGAAATTTCTGGAATTTTGCCCCAAAATAAGTGGAGTTTCTGAGTTTTGCCCCAAAATAAGGAGAATTTCTGTTTTTTGCCCCAACATATAGAGATTTTCTGCATTTTTGCCCCACAATTAGGGGAATTTCTGCAATTTTTACTCCAAAATACGGGGAATTTCTGCCTTTTTGCCCGAAAATAAGAAGAATGCATACCTTTTTGCCATAAGAAAGGGAAATTTCTTCATTTTTGCTCCAAAATAAGGGGAATTTCTGCTTTTTTGCCTCTAAATAAGTAGAATTTCTGTCTTTTTCCCCCAAAACAAAGGGAATTTCTGTCCTTTTTGCCCCAAAATAAGGAAAAATTCTGACTTATTACCCTGAAGTAAGTGAAATTTATGCAATTTTGCCCTAAAATAAGGGAATTTTCTTCGTTTTTGTTTACAAAATAAGGGGAATTTCAGCCATTTTACCTCAAATTAGGGGAATTTCTGCATATTTACCCTCTATTAAGGGAATTTCAGTATTTTTACCTCAAAATAAGGGGAATTTATGCATTTTTGCCACAAAATATTAGGAATTTCTGCCTTTTTGGCCCAAAATTAGAAAATTTCTGCTTTTTTTTCTCTGAAATAAGTGAAATTTCTGCAATTTTGCCCCAAAATAAGTGAAATTTCTACAATTTTGCCCCAAATTAAGGGAAATTTCTGGAATTTTGCCCCAAAAAATGGAATTTCTGAGTTTTGCCCCAAAATAAGGAGAATTTCTGTCTTTTTGCCCCAACATATAGAGAATTTCTGCCTTTTTGCCCTACAATTAGGCAAATTTCTGCAATTTTGCTCCAAAATACGGGGAATTTCTGCCTTTTTGCCCGAAAATAAGAAGAATGCATACCTTTTTGCCATAAAAAATGGAAATTTCTTCATTTTTGCTCTAAAATAAAAGGAATTTCTGCTTTTTGGCCTCTAAATAAGTAGAATTTCTGTCTTTTTCCCCCAAAACAAAGAAAATTCCTGTCTTTTTTGCCCCAAAATAAGGAAAATTTCTGACTTATTACCCTGAAGTAAGTGAAATTTCTGCAATTTTGCCCTTAAATAAGAAAAATTTCTGACTTTTTGCCCCCTATTAAGGGGAATTTCAGCCTTTTTACCTCAAAATAAGGGGAATTTCTGAATTTTGACACAAAATACTAGGAATTTCTGCCTTTTTGCCCCAAAATAAGAAAATTTCTGCTTTTTTTCCCTGAAATAAGTGAAATTTCTGCAATTATGCCCCAAAATAAGTGAAATTTCTGCAATTTTGCCCGAAAATAAGGGAAATTTCTGGAATTTTGCCCCAAAATAATGGAATTTCTGAGTTTTGCCCCAAAATAAGGAGAATTTCTGTCTTTTTGCCCCAACATATAGAGAATTTCTGCCTTTTTGCCCCACAATTAGGCAAATTTCTGCAATTTTGCTCCAAAATACCGTGAATTTTTGCCTTTTTGCCCGAAAATAAGAAGAATGCATACCTTTTTGCCATAAAAAAGGGAAATTTCTTCATTTTTGCTTCAAAATAAGGGGAATTTCTGCTTTTTTGCCTATAAATAAGTGGAATTTCTGTCTTTTCCCCCAAAACAAAGAATATTCCTGTCTTTTTTGCCCCAAAATAATAAAAATTTCTGACTTATTACCCTGAAATAAGTGAAATTTCTGCAATTGTGCCCCCAAATAAGTGAAATTTCTGCACTTTTGTCCCAGAATAAGGGAAATTTCTGGAATTTTGCCCCAAAATAAGTGGAATTTCAGAGTTTTGCCCCAAAATAAGGAGAATTTCTGTTTTTTGCCACAACATATAGAGATTTTCTGCATTTTTGCCCCACAATTAGGGGAATTTCTGCAATTTTTACTCCAAAATACGGGGAATTTCTGCCTTTTTGCCCGAAAATAAGAAGAATGCATACCTTTTTGCCATAAGAAAGGGAAATTTCTTCATTTTTGCTCCAAAATAAGGGGAATTTTTGCTTTTTTGCCTCTAAATAAGTAGAATTTCTGTCTTTTTCCCCCAAAACAAAGGGAATTTCTGTCTTTTTTGCCCCAAAATAAGGAAAAATTCTGACTTATTACCCTGAAGTAAGTGAAATTTATGCAATTTTGCCCTAAAATAAGGGAATTTTCTGCGTTTTTGTTTACAAAATAAGGGGAATTTCAGCCATTTTACCTGAAATTAGGGGAATTTCTGCATATTTACCCTCTATTAAGGGAATTTCAGTATTTTTACCTCAAAATAAGGGGAATTTATGCATTTTTGCCACAAAATATTAGGAATTTCTGCCTTTTTGGCCCAAAATAAGAAAATTTCTGCTTTTTTTTTCTCTGAAATAAGTGAAATTTCTGCAATTTTGCCCCAAAATAAGTGAAATTTCTGCAAATTTGCCTCAAATAAGTGAAATTTCTGCAATTTTGCCCCAAAATAAGGGAAATTTCTGGAATTTTGCCCCAAAATAAGTGGAGTTTCTGAGTTTTGCCCCAAAATAAGGAGAATTTCTGTTTTTTGCCCCAACATATAGAGATTTTCTGCATTTTTGCCCCACAATTAGGGGAATTTCTGCAATTTTTACTCCAAAATACGGGGAATTTCTGCCTTTTTGCCCGAAAATAAGAAGAATGCATACCTTTTTGCCATAAGAAAGGGAAATTTCTTCATTTTTGCTCCAAAATAAGGGGAATTTCTGCTTTTTTGCCTCTAAATAAGTAGAATTTCTGTCTTTTTCCCCCAAAACAAAGGGAATTTCTGTCCTTTTTGCCCCAAAATAAGGAAAAATTCTGACTTATTACCCTGAAGTAAGTGAAATTTATGCAATTTTGCCCTAAAATAAGGGAATTTTCTTCGTTTTTGTTTACAAAATAAGGGGAATTTCAGCCATTTTACCTCAAATTAGGGGAATTTCTGCATATTTACCCTCTATTAAGGGAATTTCAGTATTTTTACCTCAAAATAAGGGGAATTTATGCATTTTTGCCACAAAATATTAGGAATTTCTGCCTTTTTGGCCCAAAATTAGAAAATTTCTGCTTTTTTTTCTCTGAAATAAGTGAAATTTCTGCAATTTTGCCCCAAAATAAGTGAAATTTCTACAATTTTGCCCCAAATTAAGGGAAATTTCTGGAATTTTGCCCCAAAAAATGGAATTTCTGAGTTTTGCCCCAAAATAAGGAGAATTTCTGTCTTTTTGCCCCAACATATAGAGAATTTCTGCCTTTTTGCCCTACAATTAGGCAAATTTCTGCAATTTTGCTCCAAAATACGGGGAATTTCTGCCTTTTTGCCCGAAAATAAGAAGAATGCATACCTTTTTGCCATAAAAAATGGAAATTTCTTCATTTTTGCTCTAAAATAAAAGGAATTTCTGCTTTTTGGCCTCTAAATAAGTAGAATTTCTGTCTTTTTCCCCCAAAACAAAGAAAATTCCTGTCTTTTTTGCCCCAAAATAAGGAAAATTTCTGACTTATTACCCTGAAGTAAGTGAAATTTCTGCAATTTTGCCCTTAAATAAGAAAAATTTCTGACTTTTTGCCACTTATTGAGGGGAATTTCAGCCTTTTTACCTCAAAATAAGGGGAATTTCTGAATTTTGACACAAAATACTAGGAATTTCTGCCTTTTTGCCCCAAAATAAGAAAATTTCTGCTTTTTTTCCCTGAAATAAGTGAAATTTCTGCAATTATGCCCCAAAATAAGTGAAATTTCTGCAATTTTGCCCGAAAATAAGGGAAATTTCTGGAATTTTGCCCCAAAATAATGGAATTTCTGAGTTTTGCCCCAAAATAAGGAGAATTTCTGTCTTTTTGCCCCAACATATAGAGAATTTCTGCCTTTTTGCCCCACAATTAGGCAAATTTCTGCAATTTTGCTCCAAAATACCGTGAATTTTTTCCTTTTTGCCCGAAAATAAGAAGAATGCATACCTTTTTGCCATAAAAAAGGGAAATTTCTTCATTTTTGCTTCAAAATAAGGGGAATTTCTGGTTTTTTGCCTATAAATAAGTGGAATTTCTGTCTTTTCCCCCAAAACAAAGAATATTCCTGTCTTTTTTGCCCCAAAATAATAAAAATTTCTGACTTATTACCCTGAAATAAGTGAAATTTCTGCAATTGTGCCCCCAAATAAGTGAAATTTCTGCACTTTTGTCCCAGAATAAGGGAAATTTCTGGAATTTTGCCCCAAAATAAGTGGAATTTCAGAGTTTTGCCCCAAAATAAGGAGAATTTCTGTTTTTTGCCACAACATATAGAGATTTTCTGCATTTTTGCCCCACAATTAGGGGAATTTCTGCAATTTTTACTCCAAAATACGGGGAATTTCTGCCTTTTTGCCCGAAAATAAGAAGAATGCATACCTTTTTGCCATAAGAAAGGGAAATTTCTTCATTTTTGCTCCAAAATAAGGGGAATTTCTGCTTTTTTGCCTCTAAATAAGTAGAATTTCTGTCTTTTTCCCCCAAAACAAAGGGAATTTCTGTCTTTTTTGCCCCAAAATAAGGAAAAATTCTGACTTATTACCCTGAAGTAAGTGAAATTTATGCAATTTTGCCCTAAAATAAGGGAATTTTCTGCGTTTTTGTTTACAAAATAAGGGGAATTTCAGCCATTTTACCTCAAATTAGGGGAATTTCTGCATATTTACCCTCTATTAAGGGAATTTCAGTATTTTTACCTCAAAATAAGGGGAATTTATGCATTTTTGCCACAAAATATTAGGAATTTCTGCCTTTTTGGCCCAAAATAAGAAAATTTCTGCTTTTTTTTCTCTGAAATAAGTGAAATTTCTGCAATTTTGCCCCAAAATAAGTGAAATTTCTACAATTTTGCCCCAAATTAAGGGAAATTTCTGGAATTTTGCCCCAAAAAATGGAATTTCTGAGTTTTGCCCCAAAATAAGGAGAATTTCTGTCTTTTTGCCCCAACATATAGAGAATTTCTGCCTTTTTGCCCCACAATTAGGCAAATTTCTGCAATTTTGCTCCAAAATACCGTGAATTTTTGCCTTTTTGCCCGAAAATAAGAAGAATGCATACCTTTTTGCCATAAAAAAGGGAAATTTCTTCATTTTTGCTTCAAAATAAGGGGAATTTCTGCTTTTTGCCTCTAAATAAGTGGAATTTCTGTCTTTTCCCCAAAAACAAAGAAAATTCCTGTCTTTTTTGCCCCAAAATAAGAAAAATTTCTGACTTATTACCCTGAAATAAGTGAAATTTCTGCAATTTTGCCCCAAAATAAGGGAAATTTCTGCAATTTTGCCCCAAAATAATTGAAATTTCTGAGTTTTCCCCAAAATGAGGAGAATTTCTGTATTTTGCCCCAACATATAGGGAATTTCGGCCTTTTTGCCCCACAATTAGGCAAATTTCTGCAATTTTGCACCAAAATACGGGAAATTTCTGCCTTTTTGCCCGAAAATAAGAAGAATGAATACCTTTTTGCCATAAAAAAGGGAAATTTCTTCATTTTTGATCAAAATAAGGGGAATTTCTGGTTTTTTGCCTCTAAATCAGTGGAATTTCTGTCTTTTTCCCCCAAAACAAAGAAAATTCTTGTCTTTTTTGCCCCAAAATAAGAAAAATTTCTGACTTATTACCCTGAAATAAGTGAAATTTCTGCAATTTTGCCCCAAAATAAGTGAAATTTCTGCAATTTTGGCCCAAAATAAGAGAAATTTCTGAAATTTTGCCCCAAAAATTGGAATTTCTAGGTTTTGCCCCAAAATAAGGAGAATTTCTGTCTTTTTGCCCCAACATATAGGCAATTTCTGTATTTTTGCCCCACAGTTATGGGAATTTCTGCAATTTTGCTCCAAAATACAGAGAATTTCTGCCTTTTTGCCTGAAAATAAGAAGAATGCATACCTTTTTGCCATAAAAAAGGGAAATTTCTTCATTTTTGCTCAAAATTAAGGGGAATTTCTGCTTTTTTGCCTCTAAATATGTGGAATATCTGTCTTTTTCCCCTAAAACATATGGAAATTCAGTTTTTTTGCCCCAAAATAAAGAAAAATTCTGACTTATTACCCTGAAGTAAAAAAATTTCTGCAATTTTGCCCGAAAATATGATAAATTTCTGCCTTTTTGCCCCCTATTAAGGGGAATTTCAGCCTTTTTACCTCAAAATAAGGGGAATTTCTAAATTTTTTCCACAAAATATTAGGAATTTCTGCTTTTTGCCCCAAAATAAGAAAAATTTCTGCCTTTTTTCCCTGAAATAAGTGAAATTTCTGCAATTTTGCCCCAAAATAAGTGAAATTTCTGCAAATTTGCCTCAAATAAGTGAAATTTCTGCAATTTTGCCCCAAAATAAGGGAAATTTCTGGAATTTTGCCCCAAAATAAGTGGAGTTTCTGAGTTTTGCCCCAAAATAAGGAGAATTTCTGTTTTTTGCCCCAACATATAGAGATTTTCTGCATTTTTGCCCCACAATTAGGGGAATTTCTGAAATTTTTACTCCAAAATACGGGGAATTTCTGCATTTTTGCCCGAAAATAAGAAGAATGCATACCTTTTTGCCATAAGAAAGGGAAATTTCTTCATTTTTGCTCCAAAATAAGGGGAATTTCTGCTTTTTTGCCTCTAAATAAGTAGAATTTCTGTCTTTTTCTCCCAAAACAAAGGGAATTTCTGTCCTTTTTGCCCCAAAATAAGGAAAAATTCTGACTTATTACCCTGAAGTAAGTGAAATTTATGCAATTTTGCCCTAAAATAAGGGAATTTTCTTCGTTTTTGTTTACAAAATAAGGGGAATTTCAGCCATTTTACCTCAAATTAGGGGAATTTCTGCATATTTACCCTCTATTAAGGGAATTTCAGTATTTTTACCTCAAAATAAGGGGAATTTATGCATTTTTGCCACAAAATATTAGGAATTTCTGCCTTTTTGGCCCAAAATTAGAAAATTTCTGCTTTTTTTTCTCTGAAATAAGTGAAATTTCTGCAATTTTGCCCCAAAATAAGTGAAATTTCTACAATTTTGCCCCAAATTAAGGGAAATTTCTGGAATTTTGCCCCAAAAAATGGAATTTCTGAGTTTTGCCCCAAAATAAGGAGAATTTCTGTCTTTTTGCCCCAACATATAGAGAATTTCTGCCTTTTTGCCCTACAATTAGGCAAATTTCTGCAATTTTGCTCCAAAATACGGGGAATTTCTGCCTTTTTGCCCGAAAATAAGAAGAATGCATACCTTTTTGCCATAAAAAATGGAAATTTCTTCATTTTTGCTCTAAAATAAAAGGAATTTCTGCTTTTTGGCCTCTAAATAAGTAGAATTTCTGTCTTTTTCCCCCAAAACAAAGAAAATTCCTGTCTTTTTTGCCCCAAAATAAGGAAAATTTCTGACTTATTACCCTGAAGTAAGTGAAATTTCTGCAATTTTGCCCTAAAATAAGAAAAATTTCTGACTTTTTGCCCCCTATTAAGGGGAATTTCAGCCTTTTTACCTCAAAATAAGGGGAATTTCTGAATTTTGACACAAAATACTAGGAATTTCTGCCTTTTTGCCCCAAAATAAGAAAATTTCTGCTTTTTTTCCCTGAAATAAGTGAAATTTCTGCAATTATGCCCCAAAATAAGTGAAATTTCTGCAATTTTGCCCGAAAATAAGGGAAATTTCTGGAATTTTGCCCCAAAATAATGGAATTTTTGAGTTTTGCCCCAAAATAAGGAGAATTTCTGTCTTTTTGCCCCAACATATAGAGAATTTCTGCCTTTTTGCCCCACAATTAGGCAAATTTCTGCAATTTTGCTCCAAAATACCGTGAATTTTTGCCTTTTTGCCCGAAAATAAGAAGAATGCATACCTTTTTGCCATAAAAAAGGGAAATTTCTTCATTTTTGCTTCAAAATAAGGGGAATTTCTGCTTTTTTGCCTATAAATAAGTGGAATTTCTGTCTTTTCCCCCAAAACAAAGAATATTCCTGTCTTTTTTGCCCCAAAATAATAAAAATTTCTGACTTATTACCCTGAAATAAGTGAAATTTCTGCAATTGTGCCCCCAAATAAGTGAAATTTCTGCACTTTTGTCCCAGAATAAGGGAAATTTCTGGAATTTTGCCCCAAAATAAGTGGAATTTCAGAGTTTTGCCCCAAAATAAGGAGAATTTCTGTATTTTGCCCCAACATATAGGGAATTTCTGCCATTTTGCCCCATAATTAGGCAAATTTCTGCAATTTTGCACCAAAATACGGGGAATTTCTGCCTTTTTGCCCGAAAATAAGAAGAATGAATACCTTTTTGCCATAAAAAAGGGAAATTTCTTCATTTTTGCTCCAAAATAAGGGGAATTTCTGGTTTTTTGCCTCTAAATCAGTGGAATTTCTGTATTTTTCCCCCAAAACAAAGAAAATTCCTGTCTTTTTTGCCCCAAAATAAGAAAAATTTCTGACTTATTACCCTGAAATAAGTGAAATTTCTGCAATTTTGCCCCAAAATAAGTGAAATTTCTGCAATTTTGGCCCAAAATAAGAGAAATTTCTGGAATTTTGCCCCAAAAAAGTGGAATTTCTAGGTTTTGCCCCAAAATAAGGAGAATTTCTGTCTTTTTGCCCCAACATATAGGCAATTTCTGCATTTTTGCCCCACAGTTATGGGAATTTCTGCAATTTTGCTCCAAAATACAGAGAATTTCTGCCTTTTTGCCCGAAAATAAGAAGAATGCATACCTTTTTGCCATAAAAAAGGGAAATTTCTTCATTTTTGCTTCAAAATAAGGGGAATTTCTTCTTTTTTGCCTCTAAATATGTGGAATATCTGTCTTTTTCCCCTAAAACAAATGGAATTTCAGTTTTTTTGCCCTAAAATTAAGAAAAATTCTGACTTATTACCCTGAAGTAAGTAAAATTTCTGCAATTTTGCCCCAAAATAAGAAAAATTTCTGCCTTTTTGCCCCCTATTAAGGGGAATTTCAGCCTTTTTACCTCAAAATAAGGGGAATTTCTAAATTTTTGCCACAAAATATTAGGAATTTCTGCGTTTTGCCCCAAAATAAGGAAAATTTCTGCCTTTTTTCCCTGAAATAAGTGAAATTTCTGCAATTTTGCCCCAAAATAAGTGAAATTTCTGCAAATTTGCCTCAAATAAGTGAAATTTCTGCAATTTTGCCCCAAAATAAGTGAAATTTCTACAATTTTGCCCCAAATTAAGGGAAATTTCTGGAATTTTGCCCCAAAAAATGGAATTTCTGAGTTTTGCCCCAAAATAAGGAGAATTTCTGTCTTTTTGCCCCAACATATAGAGAATTTCTGCCTTTTTGCCCTACAATTAGGCAAATTTCTGCAATTTTGCTCCAAAAAACGGGGAATTTCTGCCTTTTTGCCCGAAAATAAGAAGAATGCATATCTTTTTGCCATAAAAAATGGAAATTTCTTCATTTTTGCTCTAAAATAAAAGGAATTTCTGCTTTTTGGCCTCTAAATAAGTAGAATTTCTGTCTTTTTCCCCCAAAACAAAGAAAATTCCTGTCTTTTTTGCCCCAAAATAAGGAAAATTTCTGACTTATTACCCTGAAGTAAGTGAAATTTCTGCAATTTTGCCCTAAAATAAGAAAAATTTCTGACTTTTTGCCCCCTATTAAGAGGAATTTCAGCCTTTTTACCTCAAAATAAGGGGAATTTCTGAATTTTGACACAAAATACTAGGAATTTCTGCCTTTTTGCCCCAAAATAAGAAAATTTCTGCTTTTTTTCCCTGAAATAAGTTAAATTTCTGCAATTATGCCCCAAAATAAGTGAAATTTCTGCAATTTTGCCCGAAAATAAGGGAAATTTCTGGAATTTTGCCCCAAAATAATAGAATTTCTGAGTTTTGCCCCAAAATAAGGAGAATTTCTGTCTTTTTGCCCCAACATATAGAGAATTTCTGCCTTTTTGCCCCACAATTAGGCAAATTTCTGCAATTTTGCTCCAAAATACCGTGAATTTTTGCCTTTTTGCCCGAAAATAAGAAGAATGCATACCTTTTTGCCATAAAAAAGGGAAATTTCTTCATTTTTGCTTCAAAATAAGGGGAATTTCTGCTTTTTTGCCTATAAATAAGTGGAATTTCTGTCTTTTCCCCCAAAACAAAGAATATTCCTGTCTTTTTTGCCCCAAAATAAGAAAAATTTCTGACTTATTACCCTGAAATAAGTGAAATTTCTGCAATTGTGCCGCCAAATAAGTGAAATTTCTGCACTTTTGTCCCAGAATAAGGGAAATTTCTGGAATTTTGCCCCAAAATAAGTGGAATTTCAGAGTTTTGCCCCAAAATAAGGAGAATTTCTGTATTTTGCCCCAACATATAGGGAATTTCTGCCTTTTTGCCACACAATTAGGCAAATTTCTGCAATATTGCACCAAAATACGGGGAATTTCTGCCTTTTTGCCCGAAAATAAGAAGAATGAATACCTTTTTGCCATAAAAAAGGGAAATTTCTTCATTTTTGCTCCAAAATAAGGGGAATTTCTGGTTTTTTGCCTCTAAATCAGTGGAATTTCTGTATTTTTCCCCCAAAACAAAGAAAATTCCTGTCTTTTTTGCCCCAAAATAAGAAAAATTTCTGACTTATTACCCTGAAATAAGTGAAATTTCTGCAATTTTGCCCCAAAATAAGTGAAATTTCTGCAATTTTGGCCCAAAATAAGGGAAATTTCTGGAATTTTGCCCCAAAAAAGTGGAATTTCTAGGTTTTGCCCCAAAATAAGGAGAATTTCTGTCTTTTTGCCCCAACATATCGGCAATTTCTGCATTTTTGCCCCACAATTATGGGAATTTCTGCAATTTTGCTCCAAAATACAGAGAATTTCTGCCTTTTTGCCCGAAAATAAGAAGAATGCATACCTTTTTGCCATAAAAAAGGGAAATTTCTTCATTTTTGCTCCAAAATAAGGGGAATTTCTGCTTTTTTGCCTCTAAATATGTGGAATATCTGTCTTTTTTCCCTAAAACAAATGGAATTTCAGTTTTTTTGCCCTAAAATTAAGAAAAATTCTGACTTATTACCCTGAAGTAAGTAAAATTTCTGCAATTTTGCCCCAAAATAAGAAAAATTTCTGCCTTTTTGCCCCCTATTAAGGGGAATTTCAGCCTTTTTACCTCAAAATAAGGGGAATTTCTAAATTTTTGCCACAAAATATTAGGAATATCTGCGTTTTGCCCCAAAATAAGGAAAATTTCTGCCTTTTTTCCCTGAAATAAGTGAAATTTCTGCAATTTTGCCCCAAAATAAGTGAAATTTCTGCAAATTTGCCTCAAATAAGTGAAATTTCTGCAATTTTGCCCCAAAATAAGGGAAATTTCTGGAATTTTGCCCCAAAATAAGTGGAATTTCTGAGTTTTGCCCCAAAATAAGGAGAATTTCTGTTTTTTGCCCCAACATATAGAGATTTTCTGCATTTTTGCCCCACAATTAGGGGAATTTCTGCAATTTTTACTCCAAAATACGGGGAATTTCTGCCTTTTTGCCCGAAAATAAGAAGAATGCATACCTTTTTGCAATAAGAAAGGGAAATTTCTTCATTTTTGCTCCAAAATAAGGGGAATTTCTGCTTTTTTGCCTCTAAATAAGTAGAATTTCTGTCTTTTTCCCCCAAAACAAAGGGAATTTCTGTCTTTTTTGCTCCAAAATAAGGAAAAATTCTGACTTATTACCCTGAAGTAAGTGAAATTTATGCAATTTTGCCCTAAAATAAGGGAATTTTCTGCGTTTTTGTTTACAAAATAAGGGGAATTTCAGCCATTTTACCTCAAATTAGGGGAATTTCTGCATATTTACCCTCTATTAAGGGAATTTCAGTATTTTTACCTCAAAATAAGGGGAATTTATGCATTTTTGCCACAAAATATTAGGAATTTCTGCCTTTTTGGCCCAAATTAAGAAAATTTCTGCTTTTTTTCTCTGAAATAAGTGAAATTTCTGCAATTTTGCCCCAAAATAAGTGAAATTTCTACAATTTTGCCCCAAATTAAGGGAAATTTCTGGAATTTTGCCCCAAAAAATGGAATTTCTGAGTTTTGCCCCAAAATAAGGAGAATTTCTGTCTTTTTGCCCCAACATATAGAGAATTTCTGCCTTTTTGCCCCACAATTAGGCAAATTTCTGCAATTTTGCTCTAAAATACCGTGAATTTTTGCCTTTTTGCCCGAAAATAAGAAGAATGCATACCTTTTTGCCATAAAAAAGGGAAATTTCTTTATTTTTGCTTCAAAATAAGGGGAATTTCTGCTTTTTTGCCTCTAAATAAGTGGAATTTCTGTCTTTTCCCCCAAAACAAAGAAAATTCCTGTCTTTTTTGCCCCAAAATAAGAAAAATTTCTGACTTATTACCCTGAAATAAGTGAAATTTCTGCAATTTTGCCCCAAAATAAGGGAAATTTATGCAATTTTGCCCCAAAATAATTGAAATTTCTGAGTTTTGCCCCAAAATGAGGAGAATTTCTGTATTTTGCCCCAACATATAGGGAATTTCTGCCTTTTTGCCCCACAATTAGGCAAATTTCTGCAATTTTGCACCAAAATACGGGAAATTTCTGCCTTTTTGCCCGAAAATAAGAAGAATGAATACCTTTTTGCCATAAAAAAGGGAAATTTTTTCATTTTTGATCAAAATAAGGGGAATTTCTGGTTTTTTGCCTCTAAATCAGTGGAATTTCTGTCTTTTTCCCCCAAAACAAAGAAAATTCTTGTCTTTTTTGCCCCAAAATAAGAAAAATTTCTGACTTATTACCCTGAAATAAGTGAAATTTCTGCAATTTTGCCCCAAAATAAGTGAAATTTCTGCAATTTTGGCCCAAAATAAGAGAAATTTCTGGAATTTTGCCCCAAAAATTGGAATTTCTAGGTTTTGCCCCAAAATAAGGAGAATTTCTGTCTTTTTGCACCAACATATAGGCAATTTCTGCATTTTTGCCCCACAGTTATGGGAATTTCTGCAATTTTGCTCCAAAATACAGAGAATTTCTTCCTTTTTGCCTGAAAATAAGAAGAATGCATACCTTTTTGCCATAAAAAAGGGAAATTTCTTCATTTTTGCTCAAAATTAAGGGATTTTCTGCATTTTTGCCTCTAAATATGTGGAATATCTGTCTTTTTCCCCTAAAACAAATGGAATTTCAGTTTTTTTGCCCCAAAATAAAGAAAAATTCTGACTTATTACCCTGAAGTAAGTAAAATTTCTGCAATTTTGTCCGAAAATAAGATAAATTTCTGCCTTTTTGCCCCCTATTAATGGGAATTTCAGCCTTTTTACATCAAAATTAGGGGAATTTCTAAATTTTTTCCACAAAATATTAGGAATTTCTGCTTTTTGCCCCAAAATAAGGAAAATTTCTGCCTTTTTTCCCTGAAATAAGTGAAATTTCTGCAATTTTGCCCCAAAATAAGTGAAATTTCTGCAAATTTGCCTCAAATAAGTGAAATTTCTGCAATTTTGCCCCAAAATAAGGGAAATTTCTGGAATTTTGCCCCAAAATAAGTGGAGTTTCTGAGTTTTGCCCCAAAATAAGGAGAATTTCTGTTTTTTGCCCCAACATATAGAGATTTTCTGCATTTTTGCCCCACAATTAGGGAAATTTCTGCAATTTTTACTCCAAAATACGGGGAATTTCTGCCTTTTTGCCCGAAAATAAGAAGAATGCATACCTTT
Organism: Micromys minutus; assembly: GCF_963924665.1. Classification (NCBI taxonomy): domain Eukaryota; kingdom Metazoa; phylum Chordata; class Mammalia; order Rodentia; family Muridae; genus Micromys; species Micromys minutus. The sequence goes on from NW_027667727.1 coordinate 3,686,603, forward strand.
TTGCCATAAGAAAGGGAAATTTCTTCATTTTTGCTCCAAAATAAGGGGAATTTCTGCTTTTTTGCCTCTAAATAAGTAGAATTTCTGTCTTTTTCCCCCAAAACAAAGGGAATTTCTGTCTTTTTTGCCCCAAGATAAGGAAAAATTCTGACTTATTACCCTGAAGTAAGTGAAATTTATGCAATTTTGCCCTAAAATAAGGGAATTTTCTGCGTTTTTGTTTACAAAATAAGGGGAATTTCAGCCATTTTACCTCAAATTAGGGGAATTTCTGCATATTTACCCTCTATTAAGGGAATTTCAGTATTTTTACATCAAAATAAGAGGAATTTATGCATTTTTGCCACAAAATATTAGGAATTTCTGCCTTTTTGGCACAAAATAAGAAAATTTCTGCTTTTTTTTCTCTGAAATAAGTGAAATTTCTGCAATTTTGCCCCAAAATAAGTGAAATTTCTACAATTTTGCCCCAAATTAAGGGAAATTTCTGGAATTTTGCCCCCAAAAATGGAATTTCTGAGTTTTGCCCCAAAATAAGGAGAATTTCTGTCTTTTTGCCCCAACATATAGAGAATTTCTGCCTTTTTGCCCTACAATTAGGCAAATTTCTGCAATTTTGCTCCAAAATACGGGGAATTTCTGCCTTTTTGCCCGAAAATAAGAAGAATGCATACCTTTTTGCCATAAAAAATGGAAATTTCTTCATTTTTGCTCCAAAATAAGGGGAATTTCTGCTTTTTTGCCTCTAAATAAGTAGAATTTCTGTCTTTTTCCCCCAAAACAAAGAAAATTCTTGTCTTTTTTGCCCCAAAATAAGGAAAATTTCTGACTTATTACCCTGAAGTAAGTGAAATTTCTGCAATTTTGCCCTAGAATAAGAAAAATTTCTGCCTTTTTGCCCCCTATTAAGGGGAATTTCAGCCTTTTTACCTCAAAATAAGGGGAATTTCTGAATTTTGACACAAAATACTAGGAATTTCTGCCTTTTTGCCCCAAAATAAGAAAATTTCTGCTTTTTTTCCCTGAAATAAGTGAAATTTCTGCAATTATGCCCCAAAATAAGTGAAATTTCTGCAATTTTGCCCGAAAATAAGGGAAATTTCTGGAATTTTGCCCCAAAATAATGGAATTTCTGAGTTTTGCCCCAAAATAAGGAGAATTTCTGTCTTTTTGCCCCAACATATAGAGAATTTCTGCCTTTTTGCCCCACAATTAGGCAAATTTCTGCAATTTTGCTCCAAAATACCGTGAATTTTTGCCTTTTTGCCCGAAAATAAGAAGAATGCATACCTTTTTGCCATAAAAAAAGGGAAATTTCTTCATTTTTGCTTCAAAATAAGGGGAATTTCTGCTTTTTTGCCTATAAATAAGTGGAATTTCTGTCTTTTCCCCCAAAACAAAGAATATTCCTGTCTTTTTTGCCCCAAAATAAGAAAAATTTCTGACTTATTACCCTGAAATAAGTGAAATTTCTGCAATTGTGCCGCCAAATAAGTGAAATTTCTGCACTTTTGTCCCAGAATAAGGGAAATTTCTGGAATTTTGCCCCAAAATAAGTGGAATTTCAGAGTTTTGCCCCAAAATAAGGAGAATTTCTGTATTTTGCCCCAACATATAGGGAATTTCTGCCTTTTTGCCACACAATTAGGCAAATTTCTGCAATATTGCACCAAAATACGGGGAATTTCTGCCTTTTTGCCCGAAAATAAGAAGAATGAATACCTTTTTGCCATAAAAAAGGGAAATTTCTTCATTTTTGCTCCAAAATAAGGGGAATTTCTGGTTTTTTGCCTCTAAATCAGTGGAATTTCTGTATTTTTCCCCCAAAACAAAGAAAATTCCTGTCTTTTTTGCCCCAAAATAAGAAAAATTTCTGACTTATTACCCTGAAATAAGTGAAATTTCTGCAATTTTGCCCCAAAATAAGTGAAATTTCTGCAATTTTGGCCCAAAATAAGGGAAATTTCTGGAATTTTGCCCCAAAAAAGTGGAATTTCTAGGTTTTGCCCCAAAATAAGGAGAATTTCTGTCTTTTTGCCCCAACATATCGGCAATTTCTGCATTTTTGCCCCACAATTATGGGAATTTCTGCAATTTTGCTCCAAAATACAGAGAATTTCTGCCTTTTGGCCCGAAAATAAGAAGAATGCATACCTTTTTGCCATAAAAAAGGGAAATTTCTTCATTTTTGCTCCAAAATAATGGGAATTTCTGCTTTTTTGCCTCTAAATATGTGGAATATCTGTCTTTTTTCCCTAAAACAAATGGAATTTCAGTTTTTTTGCCCTAAAATTAAGAAAAATTCTGACTTATTACCCTGAAGTAAGTAAAATTTCTGCAATTTTGCCCCAAAATAAGAAAAATTTCTGCCTTTTTGCCCCCTATTAAGGGGAATTTCAGCCTTTTTACCTCAAAATAAGGGGAATTTCTAAATTTTTGCCACAAAATATTAGGAATTTCTGCGTTTTGCCCCAAAATAAGGAAAATTTCTGCCTTTTTTCCCTGAAATAAGTGAAATTTCTGCAATTTTGCCCCAAAATAAGTGAAATTTCTGCAAATTTGCCTCAAATAAGTGAAATTTCTGCAATTTTGCCCCAAAATAAGGGAAATTTCTGGAATTTTGCCCCAAAATAAGTGGAATTTCTGAGTTTTGCCCCAAAATAAGGAGAATTTCTGTTTTTTGCCCCAACATATAGAGATTTTCTGCATTTTTGCCCCACAAATAGGGGAATTTCTGCAATTTTTACTCCAAAATACGGGGAATTTCTGCCTTTTTGCCCGAAAATAAGAAGAATGCATACGTTTTTGCCATAAGAAAGGGAAATTTCTTCATTTTTGCTCCAAAATAAGGGGAATTTCTGCTTTTTTGCCTCTAAATAAGTAGAATTTCTGTCTTTTTCCCCCAAAACAAAGAAAATTCTTGTCTTTTTTGCCCCAAAATAAGGAAAATTTCTGACTTATTACCCTGAAGTAAGTGAAATTTCTGCAATTTTGCCCTAAAATAAGAAAAATTTCTGCCTTTTTGCCCCCTATTAAGGGGAATTTCAGCCTTTTTACCTCAAAATAAGGGGAATTTCTGAATTTTGACACAAAATACTAGGAATTTCTGCCTTTTTGCCCCAAAATAAGAAAATTTCTGCTTTTTTTCCCTGAAATAAGTGAAATTTCTGCAATTATGCCCCAAAATAAGTGAAATTTCTGCAATTTTGCCCGAAAATAAGGGAAATTTCTGGAATTTTGCCCCAAAATAATGGAATTTCTGATTTTTGCCCCAAAATAAGGAGAATTTCTGTCTTTTTGCCCCAACATATAGAGAATTTCTGCCTTTTTGCCCCACAATTAGGCAAATTTCTGCAATTTTGCTCCAAAATACCGTGAATTTTTGCCTTTTTGCCCGAAAATAAGAAGAATGCATACCTTTTTGCCATAAAAAAGGGAAATTTCTTCATTTTTGCTTCAAAATAAGGGGAATTTCTGCTTTTTTGCCTATAAATAAGTGGAATTTCTGTCTTTTCCCCCAAAACAAAGAATATTCCTGTCTTTTTTCCCCCAAAATAAGAAAAATTTCTGACTTATTACCCTGAAATAAGTGAAATTTCTTCAATTGTGCCGCCAAATAAGTGAAATTTCTGCACTTTTGTCCCAGAATAAGGGAAATTTCTGGAATTTTGCCCCAAAATAAGTGGAATTTCAGAGTTTTGCCCCAAAATAAGGAGAATTTCTGTATTTTGCCCCAACATATAGGGAATTTCTGCCTTTTTGCCACACAATTAGGCAAATTTCTGCAATATTGCACCAAAATATGGGGAATTTCTGCCTTTTTGCCCGAAAATAAGAAGAATGAATACCTTTTTGCCATAAAAAAGGGAAATTTCTTCATTTTTGCTCCAAAATAAGGGGAATTTCTGGTTTTTTGCCTCTAAATCAGTGGAATTTCTGTATTTTTCCCCCAAAACAAAGAAAATTCCTGTCTTTTTTGCCCCAAAATAAGAAAAATTTCTGACTTATTACCCTGAAATAAGTGAAATTTCTGCAATTTTGCCCCAAAATAAGTGAAATTTCTGCAATTTTGGCCCAAAATAAGGGCAATTTCTGGAATTTTGCCCCAAAAAAGTGGAATTTCTAGGTTTTGCCCCAAAATAAGGAGAATTTCTGTCTTTTTGCCCCAACATATAGGCAATTTCTGCATTTTTGCCCCACAATTATGGGAATTTCTGCAATTTTGCTCCAAAATACAGAGAATTTCTGCCTTTTTGCCCGAAAATAAGAAGAATGCATACCTTTTTGCCATAAAAAAGGGAAATTTCTTCATTTTTGCTCCAAAATAAGGGGAATTTCTGCTTTTTTGCCTCTAAATATGTGGAATATCTGTCTTTTTCCCCTAAAACAAATGGAATTTCAGTTTTTTTGCCCTAAAATTAAGAAAAATTCTGACTTATTACCCTGAAGTAAGTAAAATTTCTGCAATTTTGCCCCAAAATAAGAAAAATTTCTGCATTTTTGCCCCCTATTAAGGGGAATTTCAGCCTTTTTACCTCAAAATAAGGGGAATTTCTAAATTTTTGCCACAAAATATTAGGAATTTCTGCATTTGGCCCCAAAATAAGGAAAATTTCTGCCTTTTTTCCCTGAAATAAGTGAAATTTCTGCAATTTTGCCCCAAAATAAGTGAAATTTCTGCAAATTTGCCTCAAATAAGTGAAATTTCTGCAATTTTGCCCCAAAATAAGGGAAATTTCTGGAATTTTGCCCCAAAATAAGTGGAATTTCTGAGTTTTGCCCCAAAGTAAGGAGAATTTCTGTTTTTTGCCCCAACATATAGAGATTTTCTGCATTTTTGCCCCACAATTAGGGGAATTTCTGCAATTTTTACTCCAAAATACGGGGAATTTCTGCCTTTTTGCCCGAAAATAAGAAGAATGCATACCTTTTTGCCATAAGAAAGGGAAATTTCTTTATTTTTGCTCCAAAATAAGGGGAATTTCTGCTTTTTTGCCTCTAAATAAGTAGAATTTCTGTCTTTTTCCCCCAAAACAAAGGGAATTTCTGTCTTTTTTGCCCCAAAATAAGGAAAAATTCTGACTTATTACCCTGAAGTAAGTGAAATTTATGCAATTTTGCCCTAAAATAAGGGAATTTTCTGCGTTTTTGTTTACAAAATAAGGGGAATTTCAGCCATTTTACCTCAAATTAGGGGAATTTCTGCATATTTACTCTCTATTAACGAATTTCAGTATTTTTACCTCAAAATAAGGGGAATTTATGCATTTTTGCCACAAAATATTAGGAATTTCTGCCTTTTTGGCCCAAAATAAGAAAATTTCTGCTTTTTTTTCTCTGAAATAAGTGAAATTTCTGCAATTTTGCCCCAAAATAAGTGAAATTTCTACAATTTTGCCCCAAATTAAGGGAAATTTCTGGAATTTTGCCCCAAAAAATGGAATTTCTGAGTTTTGCCCCAAAATAAGGAGAATTTCTGTCTTTTTGCCCCAACATATAGAGAATTTCTGCCTTTTTGCCCTACAATTAGGCAAATTTCTGCAATTTTGCTCCAAAATACGGGGAATTTCTGCCTTTTTGCCCGAATATAAGAAGAATGCATACCTTTTTGCCATAAAAAATGGAAATTTCTTCATTTTTGCTCTAAAATAAAAGGAATTTCTGCTTTTTGGCCTCTAAATAAGTAGAATTTCTGTCTGTTTCCCCCAAAACAAAGAAAATTCCTTTTTTTTTGCCCCAAAATAAGGAAAATTTCTGACTTATTACCCTGAAGTAAGTGAAATTTCTGCAATTTTGCCCTAAAATAAGAAAAATTTCTGCCTTTTTGCCCCCTATTAAGGGGAATTTCAGCCTTTTTCCCACAAAATAAGGGGAATTTCTGAATTTTGACACAAAATACTAGGAATTTCTGCCTTTTTGCCCCAAAATAAGAAAATTTCTGCTTTTTTTCCCTGAAATAAGTGAAATTTCTGCAATTATGCCCCAAAATAAGTGAAATTTCTGCAATTTTGCCCGAAAATAAGGGAAATTTCTGGAATTTTGCCCCAAAATAATGGAATTTCTGAGTTTTGCCCCAAAATAAGGAGAATTTCTGTCTTTTTGCCCCAACATATAGAGAATTTCTGCCTTTTTGCCCCACAATTAGGCAAATTTCTGCAATTTTGCTCCAAAATACCGTGAATTTTTGCCTTTTTGCCCGAAAATAAGAAGAATGCATACCTTTTTGCCATAAAAAAGGGAAATTTCTTCATTTTTGCTTCAAAATAAGAGAAATTTCTGCTTTTTTGCCTATAAATAAGTGGAATTTCTGTCTTTTCCCCCAAAACAAAGAATATTCCTGTCTTTTTTGCCCCAAAATAAAAAAAATTTCTGACTTATTACCCTGAAATAAGTGAAATTTCTGCAATTGTGCCCCCAAATAAGTGAAATTTCTGCACTTTTGTCCCAGAATAAGGGAAATTTCTGGAATTTTGCCCCAAAATAAGTGGAATTTCAGAGTTTTGCCCCAAAATAAGGAGAATTTCTGTATTTTGCCCCAACATATAGGGAATTTCTGCCTTTTTGCCCCACAATTAGGCAAATTTCTGCAATTTTGCACCAAAATACGGGGAATTTCTGCCTTTTTGCCCGAAAATAAGAAGAATGAATACCTTTTTGCCATAAAAAAGGGAAATTTCTTCATTTTTGCTCCAAAATAAGGGGAATTTCTGGTTTTTTGCCTCTAAATCAGTGGAATTTCTGTATTTTTCCCCCAAAACAAAGAAAATTCCTGTCTTTTTTGCCCCAAAATAAGAAAAAATTCTGACTTATTACCCTGAAATAAGTGAAATTTCTGCAATTTTGCCCCAAAATAAGTGAAATTTCTGCAATTTTGGCCCAAAATAAGGGAAATTTCTGAAATTTTGCCCCAAAAAAGTGGAATTTCTAGGTTTTGCCCCAAAATAAGGAGAATTTCTGTCTTTTTGCCCCAACATATAGGCAATTTCTGCATTTTTGCCCCACAATTATGGGAATTTCTGCAATTTTGCTCCAAAATACAGAGAATTTCTGCCTTTTTGCCCGAAAATAAGAAGAATGCATACCTTTTTGCCATAAAAAAGGGAAATTTCTTCATTTTTGCTCCAAAATAAGGGGAATTTCTGCTTTTTTGCCTCTAAATATGTGGAATATCTGTCTTTTTCCCCTAAAACAAATGGAATTTCAGTTTTTTTGCCCTAAAATTAAGAAAAATTCTGACTTATTACCCTGAAGTAAGTAAAATTTCTGCAATTTTGCCCCAAAATAAGAAAAATTTCTGCATTTTTGCCCCCTATTAAGGGGAATTTCAGCCTTTTTACCTCAAAATAAGGGGAATTTCTAAATTTTTGCCACAAAATATTAGGAATTTCTGCGTTTTGCCCCAAAATAAGGAAAATTTCTGCCTTTTTTCCCTGAAATAAGTGAAATTTCTGCAATTTTGCCCCAAAATAAGTGAAATTTCTGCAAATTTGCCTCAAATAAGTGAAATTTCTGCAATTTTGCCCCAAAATAAGGGAAATTTCTGGAATTTTGCCCCAAAATAAGTGGAATTTCTGAGTTTTGCCCCAAAATAAGGAGAATTTCTGTTTTTTGCCCCAACATATAGAGATTTTCTGCATTTTTGCCCCACAATTAGGGGAATTTCTGCAATTTTTACTCCAAAATACGGGGAATTTCTGCCTTTTTGCCCGAAAATAAGAAGAATGCATACCTTTTTGCCATAAGAAAGGGAAATTTCTTCATTTTTGCTCCAAAATAAGGGGAATTTCTGCTTTTTTGCCTCTAAATAAGTAGAATTTCTGTCTTTTTCCCCCAAAACAAAGGGAATTTCTGTCTTTTTTGCCCCAAAATAAGGAAAAATTCTGACTTATTACCCTGAAGTAAGTGAAATTTATGCAATTTTGCCCTAAAATAAGGGAATTTTCTGCGTTTTTGTTTACAAAATAAGGGGAATTTCAGCCATTTTACCTCAAATTAGGGGAATTTCTGCATATTTACCCTCTATTAAGGGAATTTCAGTATTTTTATCTCAAAATAAGGGGAATTTATGCATTTTTGCCACAAAATATTAGGAATTTCTGCCTTTTTGCCCAAAATAAGAAAATTTCTGCTTTTTTTTCTCTGAAATAAGTGAAATTTCTGCAATTTTGCCCCAAAATAAGTGAAATTTCTACAATTTTGCCCCAAATTAAGGGAAATTTCTGGAATTTTGCCCCAAAATAAGTGGAATTTCTGAGTTTTGCCCCAAAATAATGAGAATTTCTGTCTTTTTGCCCCAACATATAGAGAATTTCTGCCTTTTTGCCCTACAATTAGGCAAATTTCTGCAATTTTGCTCCAAAATACGGGGAATTTCTGCCTTTTTGCCCGAAAATAAGAAGAATGCATACCTTTTTGCCATAAAAAATGGAAATTTCTTCATTTTTGCTCTAAAATAAAAGGAATTTCTGCTTTTTGGCCTCTAAATAAGTAGAATTTCTGTCTTTTTCCCCCAAAACAAAGAAAATTCCTGTCTTTTTTGCCCCAAAATAAGGAAAATTTCTGAATTATTACCCTGAAGTAAGTGAAATTTCTGCAATTTTGCCCTAAAATAAGAAAATTTTTGCCTTTTTGCCCCCTATTAAGGGGAATTTCAGCCTTTTTACCTCAAAATAAGGGGAATTTCTGAATTTTGAAACAAAATACTAGGAATTTCTGCCTTTTTGCCCAAAATAAGAAAATTTCTGCTTTTTTTCCCTGAAATAAGTGAAATTTCTGCAATTATGCCCCAAAATAAGTGAAATTTCTGCAATTTTGCCCCAAAATAAGGGAAATTTCTGGAATTTTGCCCCAAAATAATGGAATTTCTGAGTTTTGCCCCAAAATAAGGAGAATTTCTGTCTTTTTGCCCCAACATATAGAGAATTTCTGCCTTTTTGCCCCACAATTAGGCAAATTTCTGCAATTTTGCTCCAAAATACCGTGAATTTTTGCCTTTTTGCCCGAAAATAAGAAGAATGAATACCTTTTTGCCATAAAAAAGGGAAATTTCTTCATTTTTGATCAAAATAAGGGGAATTTCTGGTTTTTTGCCTCTAAATCAGTGGAATTTCTGTCTTTTTCCCCCAAAACAAAAAAAAAATTCTTGTCTTTTTTGCCCCAAAATAAGAAAAATTTCTGAATTATTACCCTGAAATATGTGAAATTTCTGCAATTTTGCCCCAAAATAAGTGAAATTTCTGCAATTTTGGCCCAAAATAAGAGAAATTTCTGGAATTTTGCCCCAAAAAAGTGGAATTTCTAGGTTTTGCCCCAAAATAAGGAGAATTTCTGTCTTTTTGCCCCAACATATAGGCAATTTCTGCATTTTTGCCCCACAGTTATGGGAATTTCTGCAATTTTGCTCCAAAATACAGAGAATTTCTGCCTTTTTGCCCGAAAATAAGAAGAATGCATACCTTTTTGCCATAAAAAAGGGAAATTTCTTCATTTTTGCTCCAAAATAAGGGGAATTTCTGCTTTTTTGCCTCTAAATATGTGGAATATCTGTCTTTTTCCCCTAAAACAAATGGAATTTCAGTTTTTTTGCCCCAAAATAAAGAAAAATTCTGACTTATTACCCTGAAGTAAGTAAAATTTCTGCAATTTTGCCCGAAAATAAGAAAAATTTCTGCCTTTTTGCTCCCTATTAAGGGGAATTTCAGCCTTTTTACCTCAAAATAAGGGGAATTTCTAAATTTTTTCCACAAAATATTAGTAATTTCTGCTTTTTGCCCCAAAAGAAGAAAAATTTCTGCCTTTTTTCCCTGAAATAAGTGAAATTTCTGCAATTTTGCCCCAAAATAAGTGAAATTTCTGCAAATTTGCCTCAAATAAGTGAAATTTCTGCAATTTTGCCCCAAAATAAGGGAAATTTCTGGAATTTTGCCCCAAAATAAGTGGAGTTTCTGAGTTTTGCCCCAAAATAAGGAGAATTTCTGTTTTTTGCCCCAACATATAGAGATTTTCTGCATTTTTGCCCCACAATTAGGGGAATTTCTGCAATTTTTACTCCAAAATACGGGGAATTTCTGCCTTTTTGCCCGAAAATAAGAAGAATGCATACCTTTTTGCCATAAGAAAGGGAAATTTCTTTATTTTTGCTCCAAAATAAGGGGAATTTCTGCTTTTTTGCCTCTAAATAAGTAGAATTTCTGTCTTTTTCCCCCAAAACAAAGGGAATTTCTGTCTTTTTTGCCCCAAAATAAGGAAAAATTCTGACTTATTACCCTGAAGTAAGTGAAATTTATGCAATTTTGCCCTAAAATAAGGGAATTTTCTGCGTTTTTGTTTACAAAATAAGGGGAATTTCAGCCATTTTACCTTAAATTAGGGGAATTTCTGCATATTTACCCTCTATTAAGGGAATTTCAGTATTTTTACCTCAAAATAAGGGAAATTTATGCATTTTTGCCACAAAATATTAGGAATTTCTGCCTTTTTGGCCCAAAATAAGAAAATTTCTGCATTTTTTCTCTGAAATAAGTGAAATTTCTGCAATTTTGCCCCAAAATAAGTGAAATTTCTACAATTTTGCCCCAAATTAAGGGAAATTTCTGGAATTTTGCCCCAAAAAATGGAATTTCTGAGTTTTGCCCCAAAATAAGGAGAATTTCTGTCTTTTTGCCCCAACTTATAGAGAATTTCTGCCTTTTTGCCCTACAATTAGGCAAATTTCTGCAATTTTGCTCCAAAATACGGGGAATTTCTGCCTTTTTGCCCGAAAATAAGAAGAATGCATACCTTTTTGCCATAAAAAAGGGAAATTTCTTCATTTTTGCTTCAAAATAAGGGGAATTTCTGCTTTTTTGCCTATAAATAAGTGGAATTTCTGTCTTTTCCCCCAAAACAAAGAATATTCCTGTCTTTTTTGCCCCAAAATAAGAAAAATTTCTGACTTATTACCCTGAAATAAGTGAAATTTCTGCAATTGTGCCCCAAAATAAGTGAAATTTCTGCACTTTTGTCCCAGAATAAGGGAAATTTCTGGAATTTTGCCCCAAAATAAGTGGAATTTCAGAGTTTTGCCCCAAAATAAGGAGAATTTCTGTCTTTTTGCCCCAACATATAGGGAATTTCTGCCTTTTTGCACCACAATTAGGGGAATTTCTTCAATTTTGCTTCAAAATATGGGGAATTTCTGCCTTTTTGCCTGCAAATAAGAAGAATGCATACCATTTTGCCATCAAAAAAGGAAATTTTTTCATTTTTGCTCCAAAATAAGGGGAATTTCTGCTTTTTTGCCTCTAAATAAGTGGAATTTCTGTCTTTTTCCCCCAAAACAAAGAGAATTTCTGTCTTTTTTGCCCCAAAATAATGAAAAGTTCTGACTTAAAACCCTGAAGTAAGTGAAATTTCTGCAATTTTGCCCCAAAATATGGGAAATTTCTGACTTTTTGCCCCCAAATAAGGGGAATTTCAGCCTTTTTACCTCAAAATAAGGGGTATTTCTGCTTTTTTGCCACAAAATATTAGGAATTTCTGCTTTTTGCCCCAAAATAAGGAAAATTTCTGCTCTTATTCCCTGAAATAAGTGAAATTTCTGCAATTTTGCTTCAAAATAAGTGAAATTTCTGCAATTTTGCCCCCAAATAAGGGAAATTTTTGATATTTTGCCCCAAAATAAGTGGAATTTCTGAGTTTTGCCCCACAATAATTAGAATTTCTTTCTTTTTGCCCCAACATATAGAGATTTTCTGAATTTTTGCCTCACAATTAGGGGAATTCCTGCAATTTTGCTCCAAATACGGGGAATTTCTGCCTTTTTGCCCGAAAATAAGAAGAATGCATACCTTTTTGCCATAAGAAAGGGAAATTTCTTTATTTTTGCTCCAAAATAAGGGGAATTTCTGCTTTTTTGCCTCTAAATAAGTGGAATTTCTGTCTTTTTCCCCCAAAACAAAAGGAATTTCTGTCTTTTTTGCCCCAAAATAAGGAAAAATTCTGACTTATTACCCTGAAGTAAGTGAAATTTCTGCAATTTTGCCCCAAAATAAGGGAAATTTCTGCGTTTTTGTTTCCAAAATAAGGGGAATTTCAGACATTTTACCTCAAATTAGGAGAATTTCTGCATATTTACCCCCTATTAAGGGGAATTTCAGCATTTTTACCTCAAAATAAGGGGAATTTCTGCATTTTTGCCACAAAATATTCGGAATTTCTGCCTTTTTGGCCCAAAATAAGAAAATTTCTGCTCTTATTCCCTGAAATAAGTGAAATTTCTGCAATTATGCCCCAAAATAAGTGAAATTTCTGGAATTTTGCCCCAAAATAAGGGAAATTTCTGGAATTTTGACCCAAAAAAATGGAATTTCAGAGTTTTGCCCCAAAATAAGGAGAATTTCTGTCTTTATGTCCCAACATATAGGGAATTTTTGCCTTTTTGCACCACAATTAGGGGAATTTCTTCAATTTTGATCCAAAATATGGGGAATTTCTGCCTTTTTGCCTGAAAATAAGAAGAATGCATACCATTTTGCCATCAAAAAAGGAAATTTTTTCATTTTTGCTCCAAAATAAGGGGAATTTCTGCTTTTTGCCTCTAAATAAGTGGAATTTCTGTCTTTTTCCCCCAAAACAAAGGGAATTTCTGTCTTTTTTGCCCCAAAATAATGAAAAGTTCTGACTTAAAACCCTGAAGTAAGTGAAATTTCTGCAATTTTGCCCCAAAATATGGAAAATTTCTTCATTTTTGCCCCCAAATAAGGGGAATTTCAGCCTTTTTACCTCAAAATAAGGGGTATTTCTGCTTTTTTGCCACAAAATATTAGGAATTTCTGCTTTTTGCCCCAAAATAAGGAAAATTTCTGCTCTTATTCCCTGAAATAAGTGAAATTTCTGCAATTTTGCTTCAAAATAAGTGAAATTTCTGCAATTTTGCCCCCAGATAAGTGAAATTTCTGCAATTTTGCCCTAAAATAAGTGAAATTTCTGCAATTTTGCCCCAAAATAAGGGAAATTTTTGATATTTTGCCCCAAAATAAGTGGAATTTCTGAGTTTTGCCCCACAATAATTAGAATTTCTTTCTTTTTGCCCCAACATATAGAGATTTTCTGAATTTTTGCCTCACAATTAGGGGAATTCCTGCAATTTTGCTCCAAATACGGGGAATTTCTGCCTTTTTGCCCGAAAATAAGAAGAATGCATACCTTTTTGCCATAAGAAAGGGAAATTTCTTTATTTTTGCTCCAAAATAAGGGGAATTTCTGCTTTTTTGCCTCTAAATAAGTGGAATTTCTGTCTTTTTCCCCCAAAACAAAAGGAATTTCTGTCTTTTTTGCCCCAAAATTAGGAAAAATTCTGACTTATTACCCTGAAGTAAGTGAAATTTCTGCAATTTTGCCCCAAAATAAGGGAAATTTCTGCGTTTTTGTTTCCAAAATAAGGGGAATTTCAGACATTTTACCTCAAATTAGGAGAATTTCTGCATATTTACCCCCTATTAAGGGGAATTTCCGCATTTTTACCTCAAAATAAGAGGAATTTCTGCATTTTTGCCACAAAATATTAGGAATTTCAGCCTTTTTGGCCCAAAATAAGAAAATTTCTGCTTTTTTTCCCTGAAATAAGTGAAATTTCTGCAATTATGCCCCAAAATAAGTGAAATTTCTGCAATTTTGCCCCAAAATAAGGGAAATTTATGGAATTTTGACCCAAAAAAATGGAATGTCTGAGTTTTGCCCCAAAATAAGGAGAATTTCTGTCTTTTTGCCCCAACATTTAGAGAATTTCTGCCTTTTTGCTCTACAATTAGGCAAATTTCTGCAATTTTGTTCCAAAATACGGGGAATTTCTGCCTTTTTGCCCGAAAATAAGAAGAATGCATACCTTTTTGCCATAAAAAAAAAAAGTTCTTCATTTTTGCTCCAAAATAAAAGGAATTTCTGCTTTTTTGCCACTAAATTAGTGGAATTTCTGTCTTTTTCCCCCAAAACAAAGAAAATTCCTGTCTTTTTTGCCCCAAAATAAAGAAAATTTCTGGAATTTTGCCCCAAAATAAGTGGAATTTCTGAGTTTTGCCCCAAAATAAGGAGAATTTCTGTCTTTTTGCCCCAACATATAGGCAATTTCTGCCTTTTTGCCCCACAATTATGGGAATTTCTGCAATTTTGCTCCAAAATACGGAGAATTTCTGCATTTTTGCCCCAAAATAAGAAGAATGCATACCTTTTTGCCATAAAAAAGGGAAATTTCTTCATTTTTGCTCCAAAATAAGGGGAATTTCTGCTTTTTTGCCTCTAAATAAGTGGAATATCTGTCTTTTTCTCCTAAAACAAATGGAATTTCTGTCTTTTTTGCCCCAAAAATAATGAAAAATTCTGACTTATTACCCTTAAGTAAGTGAAATTTCTGCAATTTTACCCTAAAATAAGAAAAATTTCTTCTTTTGGCCCCCTATTAAGGGGAATTTCAGCCTTTTTACCTCAAAATAAGGGGAATTTCTGCATTTTTGACACATAATATTAGGAATTTCTGCCTTTTTGCCCCAAAATAAGAAAATTTTTGCTTTTTTTTCCTGAAATAAGTGAAATTTCTGCAATTTTGCCCCAAAATAAAGGAAATTTCTGCAATTTTGCCCAAAAATAAGGGAAATTTCTGGAATTTTGCCCCAAAATAATGGAATTTCTGAGTTTTGCCCCAAAATAAAAAGAATTTCTGTCTTTTTGCCCCAACATATAGAGTATTTCTGCCTTTTTGCCCCACAATTAGGCAAATTTCTGCAATTTTGCTCCAAAATACCGTGAATTTTTGCCTTTTTGCCCGAAAATAAGAAGAATGCATACCTTTTTGCCATAAAAAAGGGAAATTTCTTCATTTTTGCTTCAAAATAAGGGAAATTTCTGCTTTTTTGCCTATAAATAAGTCGAATTTCTGTCTTTTCCCCCAAAACAAAAAATATTCCTGTCTTTTTTGCCCCAAAATAAGAAAAATTTCTGACTTATTACCCTGAAATAAGTGAAATTTCTTCAATTATGCCTCAAAATAAGTGAAATATCTGCACTTTTGTCTCAAAATAAGGGAAATTTCTGGAATTTTGCCCCAAAATAAGTGGAATTTCAGAGTTTTGCCCCAAAATAAGGAGAATTTCTGTCTTTTTGCCCCAACATATAGGGAATTTCTGCCTTTTTGCCCCACAATTAGGGGAATTTCTTCAATTTTGCTCCATAATACGGGGAATTTCTGTCTTTTTGCCCAAAAATAAGAAGAATGCATACCTTTTTGCCATAAAAAAAGGAAATTTCTTAATTTTTGCTCCAAAATAAGGGTAATTTCTGCTTTTTTCCTCTAAATAAGTGGAATTTCTGTATTTTTCCCCCAAAACAAAGGGAATGTCTGTCTTTATTGCTCCAAAATAAGAAGAAATTCTGGCTTATTACCCTGAATTAAGTGAAATTTCTGCAATTTTGCCCCAAAATATGGGAAATTTCTGACTTTTTGCTTCCAAATAAGGGGAATTTCAGCCTTTTTACCTCAAAATAAGGGGAATTTCTTCATTTTTGCCACAAAATAAGGGTTATTTCTGCTTTTTTGCCTCTAAATAAGTAGAATTTCTGTCTTTTTCCCCCGAAACAAAGGGAATTTCTGTCTTTTTTGCCCCAAAATAAGGAAAAATTCTGACTTATTACCCTGAAGTAAGTGAAATTTATGCAATTTTGCCCTAAAATAAGGGAATTTTCTGCGTTTTTGTTTACAAAATAAGGGGAATTTCAGCCATTTTACCTCAAATTAGGGGAATTTCTGCATATTTACCCTCTATTAAGGGAATTTCAGTATTTTTACCTCAAAATAAGGGGAATTTATGCATTTTTGCCACAAAATATTAGGAATTTCTGCCTTTTTGGCCCAAAATAAGAAAATTTCTGCTTTTTTTTCTCTGAAATAAGTGAAATTTCTGCAATTTTGCCCCAAAATAAGTGAAATTTCTACAATTTTGCCCCAAATTAAGGGAAATTTCTTGAATTTTGCCCCAAAAAATGGAATTTCTGAGTTTTGCCCCAAAATAAGGAGAATTTCTGTCTTTTTGCCCCAACTTATAGAGAATTTCTGCCTTTTTGCCCTACAATTAGGCAAATTTCTGCAATTTTGCTCCAAAATACGGGGAATTTCTGCCTTTTTGCCCGAAAATAAGAAGAATGCATAACTTTTTGCCATAAAAAAGGGAAATTTCTTCATTTTTGCTTCAAAATAAGGGGAATTTCTGCTTTTTTGCCTATAAATAAGTGGAATTTCTGTCTTTTCCCCCAAAACAAAGAATATTCCTGTCTTTTTTGCCCCAAAATAAGAAAAATTTCTGACTTATTACCCTGAAATAAGTGAAATTTCTGCAATTGTGCCCCAAAATAAGTGAAATTTCTGCACTTTTGTCCCAGAATAAGAGAAATTTCTGGAATTTTGCCCCAAAATAAGTGGAATTTCAGAGTTTTGCCCCAAAATAAGGAGAATTTCTGTCTTTTTGCCCCAACATATAGGGAATTTCTGCCTTTTTGCACCACAATTAGGGGAATTTCTTCAATTTTGCTCCAAAATATGGGGAATTTCTGCCTTTTTGCCTGAAAATAAGAAGAATGCATACCATTTTGCCATCAAAAAAGGAAATTTTTTCATTTTTGCTCCAAAATAAGGGGAATTTCTGCTTTTTTGCCTCTAAATAAGTGGAATTTCTGTCTTTTTCCCCCAAAACAAAGAGAATTTCTGTCTTTTTTGCCCCAAAATAATGAAAAGTTCTGACTTAAAACCCTGAAGTAAGTGAAATTTCTGCAATTTTGCCCCAAAATATGGAAAATTTCTTCATTTTTGCCCCCAAATAAGGGGAATTTCAGCCTTTTTACCTCAAAATAAGGGGTATTTCTGCTTTTTTGCCACAAAATATTAGAAATTTCTGCTTTTTGCCCCAAAATAAGGAAAATTTCTGCTCTTATTCCCTGAAATAAGTGAAATTTCTGCAATTTTGCTTCAAAATAAGTGAAATTTCTGCAATTTTGCCCCCAAATAAGGGAAATTTTTGATATTTTGCCCCAAAATAAGTGGAATTTCTGAGTTTTGCCCCACAATAATTAGAATTTCTTTCTTTTTGCTCCAACATATAGAGATTTTCTGAATTTTTGCCTCACAATTAGGGGAATTCCTGCAATTTTGCTCCAAATACGGGGAATTTCTGCCTTTTTGCCCGAAAATAAGAAGAATGCATACCTTTTTGCCATAAGAAAGGGAAATTTCTTTATTTTTGCTCCAAAATAAGGGGAATTTCTGCTTTTTTGCCTCTAAATAAGTGGAATTTCTGTCTTTTTCCCCCAAAACAAAAGGAATTTCTGTGTTTTTTGCCCCAAAATAAGGATAAATTCTGACTTATTACCCTGAAGTAAGTGAAATTTCTGCAATTTTGCCCCAAAATAAGGGAAATTTCTGCGTTTTTGTTTCCAAAATAAGGGGAATTTCAGACATTTTACCTCAAATTAGGAGAATTTCTGCATATTTACCCCCTATTAAGGGGAATTTCAGCATTTTTACCTCAAAATAAGGGGAATTTCTGCATTTTTGCCACAAAATATTAGGAATTTCTGCCTTTTTGGCCCAAAATAAGAAAATTTCTGCTCTTATTCCCTGAAATAAGTGAAATTTCTGCAATTATGCCCCAAAATAAGTGAAATTTCTGCAATTTTGCCCCAAAATAAGGGAAATTTCTGCGTTTTTGTTTCCAAAATAAGGGGAATTTCAGACATTTTACCTCAAATTAGGAGAATTTCTGCATATTTACCCATTTATAAGGGGAATTTCAGCATTTTTACCTCAAAATAAGGGGAATTTCTGCATTTTTGCCACAAAATATTAGGAATTTCTGCCTTTTTGGCCCAAAATAAGAAAATTTCTGCTCTTATTCCCTGAAATAAGTGAAATTTCTGCAATTATGCCCCAAAATAAGTGAAATTTCTGCAATTTTGCCCCAAAATAAGGGAAATTTCTGGAATTTTGCCCCCAAAAAAATGGAATTTCAGAGTTTTGCCCCAAAATAAGGAGAATTTCTGTCTTTTTGCCCCAACATATAGGGAATTTCTGCCTTTTTGCACCACAATTAGGGGAATTTCTTCAATTTTGCTCCAAAATATGGGGAATTTCTGCCTTTTTGCCTGAAAATAAGAAGAATGCATACCATTTTGCCATCAAAAAAGGAAATTTTTCATTTTTGCTCCAAAATAAGGGGAATTTCTGCTTTTTTGCCTCTAAATAAGTGGAATTTCTGTCTTTTTCCCCCAAAACAAAGGGAATTTCTGTCTTTTTTGCCCCAAAATAATGAAAAGTTCTGACTTAAAACCCTGAAGTAAGTGAAATTTCTGCAATTTTGCCCCAAAATATGGAAAATTTCTTCATTTTTGCCCCCAAATAAGGGGAATTTCAGCCTTTTTACCTCAAAATAAGAGGTATTTCTGCTTTTTTGCCACAAAATATTAGAAATTTCTGCTTTTTGCCCCAAAATACGGAAAATTTCTGCTCTTATTCCCTGAAATAAGTGAAACTTCTGCAATTTTGCTTCAAAATAAGTGAAATTTCTGCAATTTTGCCCCCAGATAAGTGAAATTTCTGCAATTTTGCCCTAAAATAAGTGAAATTTCTGCAATTTTGCCCCAAAATAAGGGAAATTTTTGATATTTTGCCCCAAAATAAGTAGAATTTCTGAGTTTTGCCCCACAATAATTAGAATTTCTTTCTTTTTGCCCCAACATATAGAGATTTTCTGAATTTTTGCCTCACAATTAGGGGAATTCCTGCAATTTTGCTCCAAATACGGGGAATTTCTGCCTTTTTGCCCGAAAATAAGAAGAATGCATACCTTTTTGCCATAAGAAAGGGAAATTTCTTCATTTTTGCTCCAAAATAAGGGGAATTTCTGCTTTTTTGCCTCTAAATAAGTGGAATTTCTGTCTTTTTCCCCCAAACAAAAGGAATTTCTGTCTTTTTTGCCCCAAAATAAGGAAAAATTCTGACTTATTACCCTGAAGTAAGTGAAATTTCTGCAATTTTGCCCCAAAATAAGGGAAATTTCTGCGTTTTTGTTTCCAAAATAAGGGGAATTTCAGACATTTTACCTCAAATTAGGAGAATTTCTGCATATTTACCCCCTATTAAGGGGAATTTCAGCATTTTTACCTCAAAATAAGGGGAATTTCTCCATTTTTGCCACAAAATATTAGGAATTTCTGCCTTTTTGGCCCAAAATAAGAAAATTTCTGCTTTTTTTCCCTGAAATAAGTGAAATTTCTGCAATTATGCCCCAAAATAAGTGAAATTTCTGCAATTTTGCCCCAAAATAAGGGAAATTTCTGGAATATTGACCCAAAAAAATGGAATGTCTGAGTTTTGCCCCAAAATAAGGAGAATTTCTGTCTTTTTGCCCCAACATTTAGAGAATTTCTGCCTTTTTGCTCTACAATTAGGCAAATTTCTGCAATTTTGTTCCAAAATACGGGGAATTTCTGCCTTTTTGCCCGAAAATAAGAAGAATGCATACCTTTTTGCCATAAAAAAAAAAGTTCTTCATTTTTGCTCTAAAATAAAAGGAATTTCTGCTTTTTTGCCACTAAATTAGTGGAATTTCTGTCTTTTTCCCCCAAAACAAAGAAAATTCCTGTCTTTTTTGCCTCAAAATAAAGAAAATTTCTGGAATTTTGCCCCAAAATAAGTGGAATTTCTGAGTTTTGCCCCAAAATAAGGAGAATTTCTGTCTTTTTGCCCCAACATATAGGCAATTTCTGCCTTTTTGCCCCACAATTATGGGAATTTCTGCAATTTTGCTCCAAAATACGGAGAATTTCTGCATTTTTGCCCCAAAATAAGAAGAATGCATACCTTTTTGCCATAAAAAAGGGAAATTTCTTCATTTTTGCTCCAAAATAAGGGGAATTTCTGCTTTTTTGCCTCTAAATAAGTGGAATATCTGTCTTTTTCTCCTAAAACAAATGGAATTTCTGTCTTTTTTGCCCCAAAAATAATGAAAAATTCTGACTTATTACCCTTAAGTAAGTGAAATTTCTGCAATTTTACCCTAAAATAAGAAAAATTTCTTCTTTTGGCCCCCTATTAAGGGGAATTTCAGCCTTTTTACCTCAAAATAAGGGGAATTTCTGCATTTTTGACACATAATATTAGGAATTTCTGCCTTTTTGCCCCAAAATAAGAAAATTTTTGCTTTTTTTTCATGAAATAAGTGAAATTTCTGCAATTTTGCCCCAAAATAAAGGAAATTTCTGCAATTTTGCCCAAAAATAAGGGAAATTTCTGGAATTTTGCCCCAAAATAATGGAATTTCTGAGTTTTGCCCCAAAATAAAAAGAATTTCTGTCTTTTTGCCCCAACATATAGAGTATTTCTGCCTTTTTGCCCCACAATTAGGCAATTTTCTGCAATTTTGCTCCAAAATACCGTGAATTTTTGCCTTTTTGCCCGAAAATAAGAAGAATGCATACCTTTTTGCCATAAAAAAGGGAAATTTCTTCATTTTTGCTTCAAAATAAGGGGAATTTCTACTTTTTTGCCTATAAATAAGTGGAATTTCTGTCTTTTCCCCCAAAACAAAGAATATTCCTGTCTTTTTTGCCCCAAAATAAGAAAAATTTCTGACTTATTACCCTGAAATAAGTGAAATTTCTTCAATTATGCCTCAAAATAAGTGAAATATCTGCACTTTTGTCTCAAAATAAGGGAAATTTCTGGAATTTTGCCCCAAAATAAGTGGAATTTCAGAGTTTTGCCCCAAAATAAGGAGAATTTCTGTCTTTTTGCCCCAACATATATCGGAATTTCTGCCTTTTTGCCCCACAATTAGGGGAATTTCTTCAATTTTGCTCCATAATACGGGGAATTTCTGCCTTTTTGCCCAAAAATAAGAAGAATGCATACCTTTTTGCCATAAAAAAAGGAAATTTCTTAATTTTTGCTCCAAAATAAGGGTAATTTCTGCTTTTTTCCTCTAAATAAGTGGAATTTCTGTATTTTTCCCCCAAAACAAAGGGAATGTCTGTCTTTATTGCTCCAAAATAAGAAGAAATTCTGGCTTATTACCCTGAAGTAAGTGAAATTTCTGCAATTTTGCCCCAAAATATGGGAAATTTCTGACTTTTTGCTTCCAAATAAGGGGAATTTTAGCCTTTTTACCTCAAAATAAGGGGAATTTCTGCATTTTTTGCCACAAAATATTAGGAATTTCTGCTTTTTGCCCCAAAATAAGGAAAATTTCTGCCTTTTTTTCCTGAAATAAGTGAAATTTCTGCAATTTTGCCCCAAAATAAGTGAAATTTCTGCAATTTTGCACAAAAATAAGTGAAATTTCTGCAATTTTGCCCAAAAATAATGGAAATTTCTGGAATTTTGCCCCAAAATAAGTGGAATTCCTGAGTTTTGCCCTAAAATAAGGAGAATTTCTGTCTTTTTGCACCAACATATAGAGATTTTCTGCATTTTTGCCCCACAATTAGGGGAATTTCTGCAATTTTGCTCCAAAATACAGGGAATTTCTGCTTTATTTCCCGAAAATAAGAAGAATGCATACCTTTTTTGCCATAAAAAAGGGAAATTTCTTCATTTTTGCTCCAAAATAAGGGGAATTTCTGCTTTTTTGCCTCTAAATAAGTGGAATTTCTGTCTTTTTCCCCCAAAACAAGGGGAATTTCTGTCTTTTTTGCCCCAAAATAAGGAAAAATTCTGAATTATTACCCTGAAGTATGTGAAATTTCTGGAATTTTGCCCCAAAATAAGGTACATTTCTGCGTTTTTGTTTCCAAAATAAATGGAATTTCAGCCATTTTACCTCAAATTAGTGGAATTTCTGCATATTTACCCCCTATTAAGAGGAATTTCAGCCTTTTTACCTAAAAATAAGGGGAATTTCTGCATTTTTGCCACAAAATATTAGGAATTTCTGCCCTTTGGCCCAAAATAAGAAAATTTCTGCTTTTTTTCCCTGAAATAAGTGAAATTTCTGTAATTTTGCCCCAAAATAAGTGAAATTTGTGCACTTTTGTCCCTAAATAATGGAAATTTCTGGAATTTTGCCCCAAAATAAGTGGAATTTCTGAGTTTTGCCCCAAAATAAGGAGAATTTCTGTCTTTTTGCCCCAACATATAGGGAATTTCTGCCTTTTTGCCCTACAATTAGGAAAATTTCTCCAATTTTGCTCCAAAATACGGGGAATTTCTGCCTTTTTGCCTGAAAATAAGAAGAATGCATACCTTTTTGCCATCAAAAAAGAAAATTTTTTCATTTTTGCTCCAAAATAAGGGGAATTTCTGCTTTTTTGCCTCTAAATAAGTGGAATATCTGTCTTTTTCCCCCAAAACAAAGGGAATTTCGGTCTTTTTGCCCTAAAATAAGGAAAAATTCTGACTTATTACCCTGAAGTAAGTGAAATTTCTGCAATTTTGCCCCAAAATATTGGAAATTTTTTACTTTTTGCCCCCAAATAAGGGGAATTTCATCCTTTTTACCTCAAAATAAGGGGAATTTCTGCTTTTTTGCCACAAAATATTAGGAATTTCTGATTTTTGCCCCAAAATAAGAAAAATTTCTGCATTTTTTCCCTGAAATAAGTGAAATTTTTGCAATTTTGCCCCAAAATAAGTGAAATTTCTGCAATTTTGCAACAAAATAAGTGAAATTTCTGCAATTTTGCCCCAAAATAAGGGAAATTTCTGGAATTTTGCACCAAAATAAGTGGAATTTCTGAGTTTTGCCCCAAAATAAGGAGAATTTCTGTCTTTTTGCCCCAACATATAGAGATTTTCTGCATTTTTGCCCAACAATTAGGAGAATTTCTGCAATTTTGCTCCAAAATACGGCGATATTCTGCCTTTTTGCCCGAAAATAAGAAGAATGCATACCTTTTTGCCATAAGAAAGGGAAATTTCTTCATTTTTGCTCCAAAATAAGGGGAATTTCTGCTTTTTTGCCTCTAAATAACTGGAATTTCTGTCTTTTTCCCCCAAAACAAAGGGAATTTCTGTCTTTTTTGCCCCAAAATAAGGAAAAATACTGACTTATTACCCTGAAGTAAGTGAAATTTCTGCAATTTTGCCCCAAAATAAAGGAAATTTTTGCGTTTTTGTTTCCAAAATAAGGGGATTTCAGCCATTTTACCTCAAATTAGGGGAATTTCTGCATATTTATTCCCTATTAAGGGGAATTTAAGCATTTTTACCTCAAAATAAGGGGAATTTATGCATTTTTGCCACAAAATATTAGGAATTTCTGCATTTTTGGCCCAAAATAAGAAAATTTCTGCTTTTTATCCCTGAAATAAGTGAAATTTCTGCAATTTTGCCCCAAAATAAGTGAAATTTCTGCAATTTTGCCCCAAAATAAGGGAAATTTCTGGAATTTTGCCCCCAAAAATAGAATTCCTGAGTTTTGCCCCAAAATAAGGAGAATTTCTGTCTTTTTGCCCCAACATATAGAGAATTTCTGCCTTTTTGCCCTACAATTAGGCAAATTTCTGCAATTTTGCTCCAAAATACGGGGAATTTCTGCCTTTTTGCCCGAAAATAAGAAGAATGCATACCGTTTTGCCATAAAAAAGGGAAATTTCTTCATTTTTGCTTCAAAATAAAAAGAATTTCTGCTATTTTGCCTCTAAATAAGTGGAATTTCTATCTTTTTCCCCCAAAACAAAGAAAATTCCTGTCTTTTTTGCCCCAAAATAAATAAAATTTCTGACTTATTACCCTGAAATAAGTGAAATTTCTGCAATTTTGTGCCAAAATAAGTGAAATTTCTGCAATTTTGCCCCAAAATAAGAGAAATTTCTGGAATTTTGCCCCA
This sequence comes from Micromys minutus, assembly GCF_963924665.1. NCBI lineage: Eukaryota > Metazoa > Chordata > Mammalia > Rodentia > Muridae > Micromys > Micromys minutus. The sequence continues at coordinate 3,710,446 of NW_027667727.1, forward strand.
AAATAAATGGAATTTCTGAGTTTTGACACAAAATAAGGAGAATTTCTGTCTTTTTGCCCCAACATATAGGCAATTTGTGCCTTTTGGCCCCACAATTATGGGAATTTCTGCAATTTTGCTCCAAAATACGGAGAATTTCTGCCTTTTTGCCTGAAAATAAGAAAAATGCATACCTTTTTGCCATAAAAAGGAGAAATTTCTTCATTTTTGCTCCAAAATAAGGGGAATTTCTGCTTTTTTGCCTCTAAATAAGGGGAATATCTGTCTTTTCCCCCTAAAACAAATAGAATTTCTGTCTTTTTGCTTCAAAATAATGAAAAATTCTGACTTATTTCCCTGAACTAAGTGAAATTTCTGCAATTTTCCCCTAACATAAGAAAAATTTCTGCCTTTTTGCCCCCTATTAAGGAGAACTTCAGCCTTTTTACCTCAAAATAAGGGGAATTTCTGCATTTTTGACACAAAATATTAGGAATTTCTGCCTCTTTGCCCCAAAATAAGAAAATTATTGCTTTTTTTCCCTGAAATAAGTGAAATTTCTCCAATTATGCCCCAAAAAAAGTTAAATTTCTGCAATTTTGCCCCAAAATAAGGGAAATTTCTGGAATTTTGCCCCAAAATAATGGAATTTCTGAGTTTTGCCCCAAAATAAGGAGAATTTCTGTCTTTTTGCCCCAACATATAGAGAATTTCTGCCTTTTTGCCCCACAATTAGGCAAATTTCTGGAATTTTGCTCCAAAATACCGTGAATTTTTGCCTTTTTGCCCGAAAATAAGAAGAATGCATACCTTTTTGCTATAAAAAAGGGAAATTTCTTCATTTTTGCTCCAAAATAAGGAAAATTTCTGCTTTTTTGCCTCTAAATAAGTGGAATTTCTGTGTTTTTCCCACAAAACAAAGAAAATTCCTGTCTTTTTTGCCCCAAAATATGGGAAATTTCTGACTTTTTGCCCTCAAATAAGAGAAATTTCAGCCTTTTTACCTCAAAATAAGGGGAATTTCTGCATTTTTGCCACAAAATATTAGGAATTTCTGCTTTTTGCCCCAAAATAAGGAAAAATTCTGCCTTTTTTCCCTGAAATAAGTGAAATTTCTGCAATTTTGTGCCAAAATAAGTGAAATTTCTGCAATTTTGCCCCAAAATAAGAGAAATTTCTGGAATTTTGCCCCAAAATAAATGGAATTTCTGAGTTTTGACACAAAATAAGGAGAATTTCTGTCTTTTTGCCCCAACATATAGGCAATTTGTGCCTTTTGGCCCCACAATTATGGGAATTTCTGCAATTTTGCTCCAAAATACGGAGAATTTCTGCCTTTTTGCCTGAAAATAAGAAAAATGCATACCTTTTTGCCATAAAAAGGAGAAATTTCTTCATTTTTGCTCCAAAATAAGGGGAATTTCTGCTTTTTTGCCTCTAAATAAGGGGAATATCTGTCTTTTCCCCCTAAAACAAATAGAATTTCTGTCTTTTTGCTTCAAAATAATGAAAAATTCTGACTTATTTCCCTGAACTAAGTGAAATTTCTGCAATTTTCCCCTAACATAAGAAAAATTTCTGCCTTTTTGCCCCCTATTAAGGAGAACTTCAGCCTTTTTACCTCAAAATAAGGGGAATTTCTGCATTTTTGACACAAAATATTAGGAATTTCTGCCTCTTTGCCCCAAAATAAGAAAATTATTGCTTTTTTTCCCTGAAATATGTGAAATTTCTCCAATTATGCCCCAAAAAAAGTTAAATTTCTGCAATTTTGCCCCAAAATAAGGGAAATTTCTGGAATTTTGCCCCAAAATAATGGAATTTCTGAGTTTTGCCCCAAAATAAGGAGAATTTCTGTCTTTTTGCCCCAACATATAGAGAATTTCTGCCTTTTTGCCCCACAATTAGGCAAATTTCTGGAATTTTGCTCCAAAATACCGTGAATTTTTGCCTTTTTGCCCGAAAATAAGAAGAATGCATACCTTTTTGCTATAAAAAAGGGAAATTTCTTCATTTTTGCTCCAAAATAAGGAAAATTTCTGCTTTTTTGCCTCTAAATAAGTGGAATTTCTGTGTTTTTCCCACAAAACAAAGAAAATTCCTGTCTTTTTTGCCCCAAAATATGGGAAATTTCTGACTTTTTGCCCTCAAATAAGGGAAATTTCAGCCTTTTTACCTCAAAATAAGGGGAATTTCTGCATTTTTGCCACAAAATATTAGGAATTTCTGCTTTTTGCCCCAAAATAAGGAAAAATTCTGCCTTTTTTCCCTGAAATAAGTGAAATTTCTGCAATTTTGCCCCAAAATAAGTGAAATTTCTGCAATTTTGCCCCAAATTAAGGGATATTTCTGGAATTTTGCCCCAAAATAAGTGGAATTTCTGAGTTTTGCCCCAAACTAAAGAGAATTTCTGTCATTTTGCCCCAACATATAAAGATTTTCTGCATTTTTGCCCCACAATTAGGGGAATTTCTGCAATTTTGCTCCAAAATAAAGGGAATTTCTGCTTTTTTGCCTCTAAATAAGTGGAATTTCTGTCTTTTTCCCCCAAAACAAAGGGAATTTCTGTCTTTTTTGCCCCAAAATAAGAAAAAATTCTCACTTATTACCCTGAACTAAGTGAAATTTCTGCAATTTTGCCCCAAAATAAGGGAAATTTCTGCGTTTTTGTTTCCAGAATAAAAGGAATTTCAGCCATTTTACCTCAAATTAGGGGAATTTCTGCATATTTACCCCCTATTAAAAGGAATTTTAGCATTTTTACCTCAAAATAAGGGGAATTTATGCATTTTTGCCACAAAATATTAGGAATTTCTGCCTTTTAGGCCCAAAATAAGAAAATTTCTGCATTTTTTTCCCTGAAATAAGTGAAATTTCTGCAATTTTGCCCCAAAATAAGTGAAATTTCTGCAATTTTGCCCCAAAATAAGGAAATTTCTGGAATTTTGACCCCAAAATGGAATTTCTGAGTTTTGCCCCAAAATAATGAGAATTTCTGTCTTTTTGCCCCAACATATAGAGAATTTCTGCCTTTTTGCCCTACAAATAGGCAAATTTCTTCAATTTCGCTCCAAAATACAAGGAATTTCTGCCTTTTTGCCCGAAAATAAAAAGAATGCATACCTTTTTGCCATAAAAAAGGGAAATTTCTTCATTTTTGCTCCAAAATAAAAGGAATTTCTGCTTTTTTGCCACTAAATAAGTGCAATTTCTGTCTTTTTCCCCCAAAACAAAAAATATTCTTGTATTTTTTGCCTCAAAATAAAGAAAATTTCTGACTTATTACCCTGAAATAAGAGAAATTTCTGCAATTTTGCCCCAAAATAAGTGAAATTTCTGCAATTTTGCCCCAAAATAAGAAAAATTTCTGGAATTTTGCCCCAAAATAATTGGAATTTCTGAGTTTTGCCCCAAAATAAGGAGAATTTCAGTCTTTTTGCCCCAACATATAGGCAATTTCTGCCTTTTTGCCCCACAATTATGGGAATTTCTGCAATTTTGCTCCAAAATACGGAGAATTTCTGACTTTTTTCCCGAACATAAGAAGAATGCATACCTTTTTGCCATAAAAAAGGGAAATTACTTCATTTTTGCTCCAAAATAAGGGGAATTTCTGCTTTTTTGCCTCGAAATAAGTGGAATATCTGTCTTTTTCCCCTAAAACAAATGGAATTTCTGTCTTTTTTGCCCCAAAATAATGAAAAATTATGACTTATTACCCAGTGTAAGTGAAATTTCTGCAATTTTGCCCTAAAATATAAAAAATTTCTGCCATTTTGCCCCCTATTAAGAGGAATTTCAGCCTTTTTACCTCAAAATAAGGGGAATTTCTGCATTTTTGACACAAAATATTAGGAATTTCTGCCTTTTTGCACCAAAATAAGAAAATTTCTGCTTTTTTTTCCCTGAAATAAGTGAAATTTCTGCAATTATGCCCCAAAATAAGTGAAATTTCTGCCTTTTTGCCCCCAAATAAGGGGAATTTCAGCATTTTTAACTCAAAATAAGAGGAATTTCTGCATTTTTGCCACAAAATATTAGCAATTTCTGCCTTTTTGCCCCAAAATAAGGAAAATTAGTGCCTGTTTTCTCTGAAATAAGTGAAATTTCTGCAATTATGCCCCAAAATATGTGAAATTTCTGCAATTTTTCCCTAAAATAAGTGAAATTTCTCCAATTTTGCCCCAAATTAAAGGAATTTTTTAGAATTTTGCCCCAAAATAAGTGGAATTTCTGAGTTTTGCCCCAAAATAAGGTGAATTTCTGTCTTTTTGCCCCAACATATAGAAAATTTCTGCCTTTTTGCCCCACAATTACGGGAATTTCTGCAATTTTGCTCCAAAATACGGGGAATTTCTGCCTTTTTGCCTGAAAATAAGAAGAATGCATACCATTTTGCCATCAAAAAAGGAAATTTCTTCATTTTTGCTCAAAAATGAGGGGAATTTCTGCTTTTTGCCTCTAAATAAGTGAAATTTCTGTCTTTTTCTCCCAAAACAAAGGGAATTTCTGTCTTTTTTGCCCTAAAATAAGGAAAAATTCTGACTTATTACCCTGAAGTAAGTGAAATTTCTGCAATTTTGCCCCAAAATAAAGGAAATTTCTGCCTTTTTGCCCCCAAATAAGGGGAATTTCAGCCTTTTTACCTAAAAATAAGGGGAATATCTGCATTTTTACCACAAAATATTAGGAATTTCTGCATTTTTGCCCCAAAAAAGGGAAAATTTCTGCCTTTTTTCGCTGATATAAGTGAAATTTCTGCCTTTTTGCCCAAAATAAGGGAAATTTCTGGAATATTGCCCCAAAATATGTGTAATTTCTGAGTTTTGCCCTAATATAAGGAGAATTTCGGTCTTTTTGCTCTAACTAAAAGGAATTTTTGCCTTTTTGCCTCACAATTAGGGGAATTTCTGCAATTTTGCTCCAAAATACGGGGAATTTCTGCCTTTTTGCCCGAATATAAGAAGAATGCATACCTTTTTGCCATAAAAAAGTTAAATTTCTTCATTTTTGCTTCAAAATAAGGGGAATTTCTACTTTTTTGCCTCTAAATAAGTGGAATTTCTGTCTTTTCCCCAAAACAAAGTCCTGTCTTTTTTGCACCAAATAAAGGAAAATTTCTGACTTATTACCCTGAAATACGTGATATTTCTGTAATTTTGCCCCAAAATAAGTGAAATTTCTGCAATTTTGCCCCAAAATAAGGGAAATTTCTGAAATTTTGCCCCAAAATAAGTGGAATTTTTGAGTTTTGCCCCAAAATAAGGAGAATTTCTGTCTTTTTGCCCCAACATATAGGCAATTTCTGACTTTTTGCCTCACAATTAGGGGAATTTTTGCAATTTTGCTCCAAAATACGGAGAATTTCTGCCTTTTTGCCCAAAAATAAGAAGAATGCATACCTTTTTGCCATAAAAAAGGGAAATTTCTTCATTTTTGCTCCAAAATAAGGGGAATTTCTGCTTTTTTGCCTCTAAATAAGTGGAATTTCTGTCTTTTTCCCCCAAAACAAGGGGAATTTCTGTCTTTTTTGCCCCAAAATAAGGAAAAATTCTGAATTATTACCCTGAAGTATGTGAAATTTCTGGAATTTTGCCCCAAAATAAGGTACATTTCTGCGTTTTTGTTTCCAAAATAAATGGAATTTCAGCCATTTTACCTCAAATTAGTGGAATTTCTGCATATTTACCCCCTATTAAGAGGAATTTCAGCCTTTTTACCTAAAAATAAGGGGAATTTCTGCATTTTTGCCACAAAATATTAGGAATTTCTGCCCTTTGGCCCAAAATAAGAAAATTTCTGCTTTTTTTCCCTGAAATAAGTGAAATTTCTGTAATTTTGCCCCAAAATAAGTGAAATTTGTGCACTTTTGTCCCTAAATAATGGAAATTTCTGGAATTTTGCCCCAAAATAAGTGGAATTTCTGAGTTTTGCCCCAAAATAAGGAGAATTTCTGTCTTTTTGCCCCAACATATAGGGAATTTCTGCCTTTTTGCCCTACAATTAGGAAAATTTCTCCAATTTTGCTCCAAAATACGGGGAATTTCTGCCTTTTTGCCTGAAAATAAGAAGAATGCATACCTTTTTGCCATCAAAAAAGAAAATTTTTTCATTTTTGCTCCAAAATAAGGGGAATTTCTGCTTTTTTGCCTCTAAATAAGTGGAATATCTGTCTTTTTCCCCCAAAACAAAGGGAATTTCGGTCTTTTTGCCCTAAAATAAGGAAAAATTCTGACTTATTACCCTGAAGTAAGTGAAATTTCTGCAATTTTGCCCCAAAATATTGGAAATTTTTTACTTTTTGCCCCCAAATAAGGGGAATTTCATCCTTTTTACCTCAAAATAAGGGGAATTTCTGCTTTTTTGCCACAAAATATTAGGAATTTCTGATTTTTGCCCCAAAATAAGAAAAATTTCTGCATTTTTTCCCTGAAATAAGTGAAATTTTTGCAATTTTGCCCCAAAATAAGTGAAATTTCTGCAATTTTGCAACAAAATAAGTGAAATTTCTGCAATTTTGCCCCAAAATAAGGGAAATTTCTGGAATTTTGCACCAAAATAAGTGGAATTTCTGAGTTTTGCCCCAAAATAAGGAGAATTTCTGTCTTTTTGCCCCAACATATAGAGATTTTCTGCATTTTTGCCCAACAATTAGGAGAATTTCTGCAATTTTGCTCCAAAATACGGCGATATTCTGCCTTTTTGCCCGAAAATAAGAAGAATGCATACCTTTTTGCCATAAGAAAGGGAAATTTCTTCATTTTTGCTCCAAAATAAGGGGAATTTCTGCTTTTTTGCCTCTAAATAACTGGAATTTCTGTCTTTTTCCCCCAAAACAAAGGGAATTTCTGTCTTTTTTGCCCCAAAATAAGGAAAAATACTGACTTATTACCCTGAAGTAAGTGAAATTTCTGCAATTTTGCCCCAAAATAAAGGAAATTTTTGCGTTTTTGTTTCCAAAATAAGGGGATTTCAGCCATTTTACCTCAAATTAGGGGAATTTCTGCATATTTATTCCCTATTAAGGGGAATTTAAGCATTTTTACCTCAAAATAAGGGGAATTTATGCATTTTTGCCACAAAATATTAGGAATTTCTGCATTTTTGGCCCAAAATAAGAAAATTTCTGCTTTTTATCCCTGAAATAAGTGAAATTTCTGCAATTTTGCCCCAAAATAAGTGAAATTTCTGCAATTTTGCCCCAAAATAAGGGAAATTTCTGGAATTTTGCCCCCAAAAATAGAATTCCTGAGTTTTGCCCCAAAATAAGGAGAATTTCTGTCTTTTTGCCCCAACATATAGAGAATTTCTGCCTTTTTGCCCTACAATTAGGCAAATTTCTGCAATTTTGCTCCAAAATACGGGGAATTTCTGCCTTTTTGCCCGAAAATAAGAAGAATGCATACCGTTTTGCCATAAAAAAGGGAAATTTCTTCATTTTTGCTTCAAAATAAAAAGAATTTCTGCTATTTTGCCTCTAAATAAGTGGAATTTCTATCTTTTTCCCCCAAAACAAAGAAAATTCCTGTCTTTTTTGCCCCAAAATAAATAAAATTTCTGACTTATTACCCTGAAATAAGTGAAATTTCTGCAATTTTGTGCCAAAATAAGTGAAATTTCTGCAATTTTGCCCCAAAATAAGAGAAATTTCTGGAATTTTGCCCCAAAATAAATGGAATTTCTGAGTTTTGACACAAAATAAGGAGAATTTCTGTCTTTTTGCCCCAACATATAGGCAATTTGTGCCTTTTGGCCCCACAATTATGGGAATTTCTGCAATTTTGCTCCAAAATACGGAGAATTTCTGCCTTTTTGCCTGAAAATAAGAAAAATGCATACCTTTTTGCCATAAAAAGGAGAAATTTCTTCATTTTTGCTCCAAAATAAGGGGAATTTCTGCTTTTTTGCCTCTAAATAAGGGGAATATCTGTCTTTTCCCCCTAAAACAAATAGAATTTCTGTCTTTTTGCTTCAAAATAATGAAAAATTCTGACTTATTTCCCTGAACTAAGTGAAATTTCTGCAATTTTCCCCTAACATAAGAAAAATTTCTGCCTTTTTGCCCCCTATTAAGGAGAACTTCAGCCTTTTTACCTCAAAATAAGGGGAATTTCTGCATTTTTGACACAAAATATTAGGAATTTCTGCCTCTTTGCCCCAAAATAAGAAAATTATTGCTTTTTTTCCCTGAAATAAGTGAAATTTCTCCAATTATGCCCCAAAAAAAGTTAAATTTCTGCAATTTTGCCCCAAAATAAGGGAAATTTCTGGAATTTTGCCCCAAAATAATGGAATTTCTGAGTTTTGCCCCAAAATAAGGAGAATTTCTGTCTTTTTGCCCCAACATATAGAGAATTTCTGCCTTTTTGCCCCACAATTAGGCAAATTTCTGGAATTTTGCTCCAAAATACCGTGAATTTTTGCCTTTTTGCCCGAAAATAAGAAGAATGCATACCTTTTTGCTATAAAAAAGGGAAATTTCTTCATTTTTGCTCCAAAATAAGGAAAATTTCTGCTTTTTTGCCTCTAAATAAGTGGAATTTCTGTGTTTTTCCCACAAAACAAAGAAAATTCCTGTCTTTTTTGCCCCAAAATATGGGAAATTTCTGACTTTTTGCCCTCAAATAAGAGAAATTTCAGCCTTTTTACCTCAAAATAAGGGGAATTTCTGCATTTTTGCCACAAAATATTAGGAATTTCTGCTTTTTGCCCCAAAATAAGGAAAAATTCTGCCTTTTTTCCCTGAAATAAGTGAAATTTCTGCAATTTTGTGCCAAAATAAGTGAAATTTCTGCAATTTTGCCCCAAAATAAGAGAAATTTCTGGAATTTTGCCCCAAAATAAATGGAATTTCTGAGTTTTGACACAAAATAAGGAGAATTTCTGTCTTTTTGCCCCAACATATAGGCAATTTGTGCCTTTTGGCCCCACAATTATGGGAATTTCTGCAATTTTGCTCCAAAATACGGAGAATTTCTGCCTTTTTGCCTGAAAATAAGAAAAATGCATACCTTTTTGCCATAAAAAGGAGAAATTTCTTCATTTTTGCTCCAAAATAAGGGGAATTTCTGCTTTTTTGCCTCTAAATAAGGGGAATATCTGTCTTTTCCCCCTAAAACAAATAGAATTTCTGTCTTTTTGCTTCAAAATAATGAAAAATTCTGACTTATTTCCCTGAACTAAGTGAAATTTCTGCAATTTTGCCCCAAATTAAGGGATATTTCTGGAATTTTGCCCCAAAATAAGTGGAATTTCTGAGTTTTGCCCCAAACTAAAGAGAATTTCTGTCATTTTGCCCCAACATATAAAGATTTTCTGCATTTTTGCCCCACAATTAGGGGAATTTCTGCAATTTTGCTCCAAAATAAAGGGAATTTCTGCTTTTTTGCCTCTAAATAAGTGGAATTTCTGTCTTTTTCCCCCAAAACAAAGGGAATTTCTGTCTTTTTTGCCCCAAAATAAGAAAAAATTCTCACTTATTACCCTGAACTAAGTGAAATTTCTGCAATTTTGCCCCAAAATAAGGGAAATTTCTGCGTTTTTGTTTCCAGAATAAAAGGAATTTCAGCCATTTTACCTCAAATTAGGGGAATTTCTGCATATTTACCCCCTATTAAAAGGAATTTTAGCATTTTTACCTCAAAATAAGGGGAATTTATGCATTTTTGCCACAAAATATTAGGAATTTCTGCCTTTTAGGCCCAAAATAAGAAAATTTCTGCATTTTTTTCCCTGAAATAAGTGAAATTTCTGCAATTTTGCCCCAAAATAAGTGAAATTTCTGCAATTTTGCCCCAAAATAAGGAAATTTCTGGAATTTTGACCCCAAAATGGAATTTCTGAGTTTTGCCCCAAAATAATGAGAATTTCTGTCTTTTTGCCCCAACATATAGAGAATTTCTGCCTTTTTGCCCTACAAATAGGCAAATTTCTTCAATTTCGCTCCAAAATACAAGGAATTTCTGCCTTTTTGCCCGAAAATAAAAAGAATGCATACCTTTTTGCCATAAAAAAGGGAAATTTCTTCATTTTTGCTCCAAAATAAAAGGAATTTCTGCTTTTTTGCCACTAAATAAGTGCAATTTCTGTCTTTTTCCCCCAAAACAAAAAATATTCTTGTATTTTTTGCCTCAAAATAAAGAAAATTTCTGACTTATTACCCTGAAATAAGAGAAATTTCTGCAATTTTGCCCCAAAATAAGTGAAATTTCTGCAATTTTGCCCCAAAATAAGAAAAATTTCTGGAATTTTGCCCCAAAATAATTGGAATTTCTGAGTTTTGCCCCAAAATAAGGAGAATTTCAGTCTTTTTGCCCCAACATATAGGCAATTTCTGCCTTTTTGCCCCACAATTATGGGAATTTCTGCAATTTTGCTCCAAAATACGGAGAATTTCTGACTTTTTTCCCGAACATAAGAAGAATGCATACCTTTTTGCCATAAAAAAGGGAAATTACTTCATTTTTGCTCCAAAATAAGGGGAATTTCTGCTTTTTTGCCTCGAAATAAGTGGAATATCTGTCTTTTTCCCCTAAAACAAATGGAATTTCTGTCTTTTTTGCCCCAAAATAATGAAAAATTATGACTTATTACCCAGTGTAAGTGAAATTTCTGCAATTTTGCCCTAAAATATAAAAAATTTCTGCCATTTTGCCCCCTATTAAGAGGAATTTCAGCCTTTTTACCTCAAAATAAGGGGAATTTCTGCATTTTTGACACAAAATATTAGGAATTTCTGCCTTTTTGCACCAAAATAAGAAAATTTCTGCTTTTTTTTCCCTGAAATAAGTGAAATTTCTGCAATTATGCCCCAAAATAAGTGAAATTTCTGCCTTTTTGCCCCCAAATAAGGGGAATTTCAGCATTTTTAACTCAAAATAAGAGGAATTTCTGCATTTTTGCCACAAAATATTAGCAATTTCTGCCTTTTTGCCCCAAAATAAGGAAAATTAGTGCCTGTTTTCTCTGAAATAAGTGAAATTTCTGCAATTATGCCCCAAAATATGTGAAATTTCTGCAATTTTTCCCTAAAATAAGTGAAATTTCTCCAATTTTGCCCCAAATTAAAGGAATTTTTTAGAATTTTGCCCCAAAATAAGTGGAATTTCTGAGTTTTGCCCCAAAATAAGGTGAATTTCTGTCTTTTTGCCCCAACATATAGAAAATTTCTGCCTTTTTGCCCCACAATTACGGGAATTTCTGCAATTTTGCTCCAAAATACGGGGAATTTCTGCCTTTTTGCCTGAAAATAAGAAGAATGCATACCATTTTGCCATCAAAAAAGGAAATTTCTTCATTTTTGCTCAAAAATGAGGGGAATTTCTGCTTTTTGCCTCTAAATAAGTGAAATTTCTGTCTTTTTCTCCCAAAACAAAGGGAATTTCTGTCTTTTTTGCCCTAAAATAAGGAAAAATTCTGACTTATTACCCTGAAGTAAGTGAAATTTCTGCAATTTTGCCCCAAAATAAAGGAAATTTCTGCCTTTTTGCCCCCAAATAAGGGGAATTTCAGCCTTTTTACCTAAAAATAAGGGGAATATCTGCATTTTTACCACAAAATATTAGGAATTTCTGCATTTTTGCCCCAAAAAAGGGAAAATTTCTGCCTTTTTTCGCTGATATAAGTGAAATTTCTGCCTTTTTGCCCAAAATAAGGGAAATTTCTGGAATATTGCCCCAAAATATGTGTAATTTCTGAGTTTTGCCCTAATATAAGGAGAATTTCGGTCTTTTTGCTCTAACTAAAAGGAATTTTTGCCTTTTTGCCTCACAATTAGGGGAATTTCTGCAATTTTGCTCCAAAATACGGGGAATTTCTGCCTTTTTGCCCGAATATAAGAAGAATGCATACCTTTTTGCCATAAAAAAGTTAAATTTCTTCATTTTTGCTTCAAAATAAGGGGAATTTCTACTTTTTTGCCTCTAAATAAGTGGAATTTCTGTCTTTTCCCCAAAACAAAGTCCTGTCTTTTTTGCACCAAATAAAGGAAAATTTCTGACTTATTACCCTGAAATACGTGATATTTCTGTAATTTTGCCCCAAAATAAGTGAAATTTCTGCAATTTTGCCCCAAAATAAGGGAAATTTCTGAAATTTTGCCCCAAAATAAGTGGAATTTTTGAGTTTTGCCCCAAAATAAGGAGAATTTCTGTCTTTTTGCCCCAACATATAGGCAATTTCTGACTTTTTGCCTCACAATTAGGGGAATTTTTGCAATTTTGCTCCAAAATACGGAGAATTTCTGCCTTTTTGCCCAAAAATAAGAAGAATGCATACCTTTTTGCCATAAAAAAGGGAAATTTCTTCATTTTTGCTCCAAAATAAGGGGAATTTCTGATTTTTGGCCTCTAAATAAGTGGAATTTCTGTCTTTTTTCCCCAAAACAAAGAGAATTACTGTTTTTTTTTGCCGCAAAATAATGAAAAATTCTGACTTATTTCCCTGAAGTAAGTAAAATTTCTGCAATTTTTCCCCAAAATAAAGGAAATTTCTGACTTTTTGCCCCCAAATAAGGGGAATTTCAGCCTTTTTACCTAAAATAAGAGGAATTTCTGAATTTTTGCCACAAAATATTAGGAATTTTTGCATTTTTGCCCCAAAATAAAGAAAATTTCTGCCTTTTTTCTCTGAAATAAGTGAAATTTCCGAAATTTTACCCCAAAAGAAGTTAAAGTTCTGCCATTTTAGCCCAAAATAAGTGAAATTTCTGCAATTTTGCCCCAAAATAAGGCAAATTTCTCGAATTTTGCCCCAAAATAAGTGGAATTTATGAGTTTTGCCCCAAAATAAGGAGAATTTCTGTCTTTTTGCCCATACATATAGGCAATTTCTGCCTCTTTGCCCCACAATTAGGGGAATTTCTGCAATTTTGCTCCAAAATACGGGGAATTTCTGCCTTTTTGCCCGAAAATAAAAAGAATGCATAACTTTTTGCCATAAAAAAGGGAAATTTCTTCATTTTTGCTCCAAATAAGGGGAATTTCTGCTTTTGTGCCTCTAAATAAGTGGAATTTCTGTCTTTTTCCCCCAAAACAAATGGAATTTTTGTATTTTTGCACCAAAAAAGGAAAAATTCTGACTTATTACCCTGAAGTAAGTGAAATTTCTGCAATTTTGCCCCAAAATAAGGGAAATTTCTGCCTTTTTGCCCCCAAATAAGGGGAATTTCAGCCTTTTTACCTCGAAATAAGGGGATTTTCTGCATTTTTGCCACAAAATATTAGGAATTTCTGCCTTTTTGCCCCAAAATAAAGAAAATTTCTGCCTTTTTTCCCTAAAATATGTGAAATTTCTTCAATTTTGCCACAAAATAAGTAAAATTTCTTCATATTTGCCCCAAAATAAGTGAAATTTCTGCAATTTTGCCCCAAAATAAGGAAAATTTCTAAAATTTTGCCCCAAAATAAGTGGAATTTCTTAGTTTTGACACAAAATAAGGAGAATTTCTGTCTTTTTGCCCCAATATATAGAGAATTTCTGCATTTTTGTCCCACAATTAAAGGAATATCTGCAATTTTGCTCCAAAATACGGGGAATTTCTGCCTTTTTGCCCGAAAATAAGAAGAATGCATAACTTTTTGCCATAAAAAAGGGAAATTTCTTCATTTTTGCTCCAAAATAAGGGGAATTTCTGCTTTTTTGCCTCTAAATAAGTGGAATTTCCGTCTTTTTCCCCCAAAACAAAGGGAATTTTTGTCTTTTTTGCCCCAAAATAAGGAAAATTTCTGACTTATTACCCTGAAATAAGTGAAATTTCTGCAATTTTGCCCCAAAATTAGGGAAATTTCTGCCTTTTTGCCCCCAAATAAAGGGAATTTCAGCCTTTTTACCTCAAAATAAGGGGAATTTCTGCATTTTTGCCACAAAATATTAGGAATTTCTGCCTTTTTGCCCCAAAATAAGAAAATTTTTGCTTTTTTTCCCTGAAATAAGTGAAATTTCTGTAATTTTGCCCCAAAATAAGTGAAATTTCTGCAATTTTGCCCCACAATAAGGGAAATTTCTGGAATTTTGCCCTAAAATAAGTGGAATTTCTGAGTTCTTCCCCAAAATAAGGAGAATTTCTGTTTTTTCCCCAACATATAGGCAATTTCTGCTTTTCTGCCCCACAATTAGGGGAATTTCTGCAATTTTGCTCCAAAATACAGGAAATTTCTGCCTTTTTGCCCGAAAATAAGAAGAATGCATACCTTTTTGCCATAAAAATGGGAAATTTCTTCATTTTTGCTCCAAAATAAAGAGAATTTCTGCTTTTTTGCCTCTAAATAAGTGGAATTTCTGTCTTATTTCCCCAAAACAAAGGGAATTACTGTCTTTTTTGCCCCAAAATAAGGAAAAATTCTGTCTTATTACCCTGAACTAAGTAAAATTTCTGCAATTTTGCCCCAAAATAAGGGAAAATTCTGACTTTTTGCCCCCAAATAAGGGGAATTTCAGCCTTTTTACCTAAAATAAGAGGAATTTCTGAATTTTTGCCACAAAATATTAGGAATTTCTGCATTTTTGTCCCAAAATCAGGAAAATTTCTGCCTTTTTTCTCTGAAATAAGTGAAATTTCTGAAACTTTGCCCCAAAATAAGTGAAAGTTCTGCAATTTTAGCCCAAAATAAGTGAAATTTCTGCAATTTTGCCCCAAAATAAGGGAAATTTCTGGAATTTTGCCCCAAAATAAGTGGAATTTCTGAATTTTGCCCCAAAATAAGGAGAATTTCTGTCTTTATGCCCCAACATATAAAGAATTTCTGCCTTTTTCCCTCACAATTAGGGGAATTTCTGCAATTTTGCTCCAAAATACGGGGAATTTTTGACTTTTTGCCCGAAAATAAGAAGAATGCATAACTTTTTGCCATAAAAAAGGGAAATTTCTTCATTTTTGCTCCAAAATAAGGGGAATGTCTGCTTTTTTACCTTTAAATAAATGAAATTTCTGTTTTTTTTCCCCCAAAACATAGGGAATTCCTGTATTTTTTGCCCCAAAATAAGGAAAATTTCTGACTTATTACCCTGAAATAAGTGAAATTTCTGCAATTTTGCCCCAAAATAAAGGAAATTTTTGCTTTTTGCCCCAAAATAAGGGGAATTTCTGACTTTTTGCCGTGAAATAAGGAGAATTTCTGTCTTTTTGCCCAAAAATAATGTGAATTTCTGCATTTTCCCTCAAAATTAGGGGAATTTGTGCAATTTTGCTTCAAAATACGGGGAATTTCTGCCTTATTGCATCAAAATAAAGGGAATTTCTGCAATTTTGCCCCAAAATAAGGGAAATTTCTGCCTTTTTGCCACAAAATAAGGGGAAATTTCTTCATTTTTGCCCCAAAATAAAAAAATCTCTGCAATTTTGTACCAAAATAAAAGAAATTTCTGCCTTTTTGCCCCAAAATGAGAGAAATTCCTGCCTTCTTTCCCTGAAATAAGTGAAATTTCTGCAATTTTGCCCAAAATAAGAAAAATTTCTGTAATTTTGCCACAAAAAAGGGAAATTTCTTCATTTTAGCCCCAAAGTAAGAGTAATTTCTGCCTTTTTACCTCAAAATAAGTGAAATTTGTGCCTTTTTACCCAAAAATAAACGGAATTTTTGGTTTTTTGCCCCAAAATAAAAGGAATTTTTGAATTTTGCCTTGAAATAAGTGAAATTTCTGCAATTTTGCCCCAAAATAAGGAAAATTTCTGCCTTTTTGCCACAAAATAAGGGGAATTTCTTCATTTTTGCCCCAAAATAAAGAAAATATCTGCAATTTTGTACCAAAATAAAAGAAATTTCTGCCTTTTTCCCCAAAATATAAGAAATTCCTGCCTTCTTTCCCTGAAATAAGTGAAATTTCTGCAATTTTGCCCAAAATAAGAAAAAATTCTGCAATTTTGCCACAAAATAAGGGAAATTTTTGCAATTTTGCCCCAAAATAAGGGGAATTTCTGACTTTTTACCGTGAAATAAGGAGAATTTCTGTCTTTTTGCCCCAAAATAATGTGAATTTCTGCATTTTCCCTAAAAATTAGGGGAATTAGTGCAATTTTGCTTCAAAATACGGGGAATTTCTGCCTTATTGCACTAAAATAAAGGGAATTTCTGCATTTTTGCACCAATATAAGGGGAATTTCTGAGATTTTGCTCCAAAATACAGAAAATTTCTGCCTTATTGCCCGAAATTAAGTGGAATTTCTGCCTTTTTGCCCTGAAATATTTGAAATTTCTGCAATTTTACCCCAAAATAAGGGGAATTTCTATTTTTGGCCCCAAAATTAGGGGAATTTCTTCTTTTTGCCCCAAAATAAGGCAAATTTCTGACTTTTTGCCCTGAAATAAGTGAAATTTCTGCAATTTTGTCCAAAAATAAGGGGAATTTCTGCCTTTTTGCACAAAATAAGGGGAATTTCAGCATTTTACCTCCAAATGAGGGGAATTTCTGCCTTTTTGCCACAAAATATGGGGAATTACTGCCTTATTGCCTTCAAATAAGGAAAATTTCAGCTTTTCTGCCCCAATTAACAAGAATTTCTGCCATTTTGCCACAAAGTAATGGAAATTTTTGCCTTTTTGCCCTAAAATAAGGGGAATTTCATTCTTTTTACCTCAAAATAAGGGGAATTTATGCCTATTTGCCACAAAATATGGGGAATTTCTGCATTATTGCCCCCAAATAAGGAAAGTTTCTGCTTTACTGCCCCAATTAACAGGAATTTCTGCCTTTTTGCCAGAAAATAAAGGGAATTTCTGCCTTTTTGCCCCAAAACAAGGGGCATTTCAGCCTTTTTACCTCAAAATAAGGAGAATTTCTGCCTTTTGCCCCAAAATATGGAGAATTTCTGCCTTTTTGTTCCATAATAAGAAAAATTTCTTCAACTTTGTACCAAAATAAAAGAAATTTCTGCTTTTTGCCCTAAAATAAAAGGAATTTCTGGCTTTTTGCCCTGAAATAAATGAAATTTCTGCAATTTTGCCTGAAAATAAGGGAAATTTGTGCCTTTTTGCCTCAAAATGTAGGGAATTTCTGCATTTTTGTTCCAAAATATGGGGAATTTAAGCATTTTACCTCAAAATAAGGGGAATTTCAGCCTTTTTGCACCAAAATATGGGGAATTTCTGCCTTTTTGTCACAAAAGAAGAAAAATTTCTGCAATTCTGTACCAAAATAAAAGAAATTTCTAAAATTTTGCCCCAAAATAAGGGAAATTTCTGCAATTGTGCCCCAAAATAAGGGAAATTTCTGCCTTTTTGCCACAAAATAAGGGGGATTTCTGTCTTTTTGCCCCAAAATAAAAGGAATTTCAGCCTTTTTACCTCATAATAAGGGAAATCTCTGCCTTTTTGACCCAAAATATGGGGAATTTCTGCATTTTTGCCTAAAAATAAAGAAAATTTCTGCAATTTTGTACCAAAATAAAAGAAATTTCTGCCTTTTTGCCTCAAAATAAGAGAAATTCCTGCCTTCTTTCCCTGACATAAGTGAAATTTCTGCAATTTTGCCCAAAATAAGAAAAATTTCTGCAATTTTGCCACAAAATAAGGGAAATTTCTGCAACTTTGCCCAAAATAAGGGGAATTTCTGACTTTTTGCCGTGAAATAAGGAGAATTTCTGCCTTTTTGCCCCAAAATAATGTGAACTTCTGCATTTTCCCTCAAAATTAGGGGAATTTGTGCAATTTTGCTTCAAAATATTGGGAATTTCTGCCTTATTGCACCAAAATAAAAGGAATTTCTGCAATTTTGCCTCAAAATAAGGGAAATTTCTGCCTTTTTGCCACAAAATAAGGGGAATTTTTGCATTTTTGCCCCAAAATAAAGAAAATTTCTGCAATTTTGTACCAAAATAAAAGAAATTTCTGCCTTTTTGCCCCAAAATAAGAGAAATTCCTGCCTTCTTTCGATGAAATAAGTGAAATTTCTGCAATTTTGCCCAAAATAAGAAAAATTTCTGCAATTTTGCCACAAAATAAAGGAAATTTCTGCAATTTTGCCCAAAAATAAGGGGAATTTCTGACTTTTTGCCGTGAAATAAGGAGAATTTCTGTCTTTTTGCCCAAAAATAATGTGAATTTCTGCATTTTCCCTCAAAATTAGGGGAATTTGTGCAATTTTGCTTCAAAATACGGGGAATTTCTGCCTTATTGCATCAAAATAAAGGGAATTTCTGCAATTTTGCCCCAAAATAAGGGAAATTTCTGCCTTTTTGCCACAAAATAAGGGGAAATTTCTTCATTTTTGCCCCAAAATAAAAAAATCTCTGCAATTTTGTACCAAAATAAAAGAAATTTCTGCCTTTTTGCCCCAAAATGAGAGAAATTCCTGCCTTCTTTCCCTGAAATAAGTGAAATTTCTGCAATTTTGCCCAAAATAAGAAAAATTTCTGTAATTTTGCCACAAAAAAGGGAAATTTCTTCATTTTAGCCCCAAAGTAAGAGTAATTTCTGCCTTTTTACCTCAAAATAAGTGAAATTTGTGCCTTTTTACCCAAAAATAAACGGAATTTTTGGTTTTTTGCCCCAAAATAAAAGGAATTTTTTAATTTTGCCTTGAAATAAGTGAAATTTCTGCAATTTTGCCCCAAAATAAGGAAAATTTCTGCCTTTTTGCCACAAAATAAGGGGAATTTCTTCATTTTTGCCCCAAAATAAAGAAAATATCTGCAATTTTGTACCAAAATAAAAGAAATTTCTGCCTTTTTCCCCAAAATATAAGAAATTCCTGCCTTCTTTCCCTGAAATAAGTGAAATTTCTGCAATTTTGCCCAAAATAAGAAAAATTTCTGCAATTTTGCCACAAAATAAGGGAAATTTTTGCAATTTTGCCCCAAAATAAGGGGAATTTCTGACTTTTTACCGTGAAATAAGGAGAATTTCTGTCTTTTTGCCCCAAAATAATGTGAATTTCTGCATTTTCCCTAAAAATTAGGGGAATTAGTGCAATTTTGCTTCAAAATACGGGGAATTTCTGCCTTATTGCACTAAAATAAAGGGAATTTCTGCATTTTTGCACCAATATAAGGGGAATTTCTGAGATTTTGCTCCAAAATACAGAAAATTTCTGCCTTATTGCCCGAAATTAAGTGGAATTTCTGCCTTTTGCCCTGAAATATTTGAAATTTCTGCAATTTTACCCCAAAATAAGGGGAATTTCTATTTTTGGCCCCAAAATTAGGGGAATTTCTTCTTTTTGCCCCAAAATAAGGCAAATTTCTGACTTTTTGCCCTGAAATAAGTGAAATTTCTGCAATTTTGTCCAAAAATAAGGGGAATTTCTGCCTTTTTGCACAAAATAAGGGGAATTTCAGCATTTTACCTCCAAATGAGGGGAATTTCTGCCTTTTTGCCACAAAATATGGGGAATTACTGCCTTATTGCCTTCAAATAAGGAAAATTTCAGCTTTTCTGCCCCAATTAACAAGAATTTCTGCCATTTTGCCACAAAGTAATGGAAATTTTTGCCTTTTTGCCCTAAAATAAGGGGAATTTCATTCTTTTTACCTCAAAATAAGGGGAATTTATGCCTATTTGCCACAAAATATGGGGAATTTCTGCATTATTGCCCCCAAATAAGGAAAGTTTCTGCTTTACTGCCCCAATTAACAGGAATTTCTGCCTTTTTGCCAGAAAATAAAGGGAATTTCTGCCTTTTTGCCCCAAAACAAGGGGCATTTCAGCCTTTTTACCTCAAAATAAGGAGAATTTCTGCCTTTTGCCCCAAAATATGGGGAATTTCTGCCTTTTTGTTCCATAATAAGAAAAATTTCTTCAACTTTGTACCAAAATAAAAGAAATTTCTGCTTTTTGCCCCAAAATATAAGGAATTTCTGGCTTTTTGCCCTGAAATAAATGAAATTTCTGCAATTTTGCCTGAAAATAAGGGAAATTTGTGCCTTTTTGCCTCAAAATGTAGGGAATTTCTGCATTTTTGTTCCAAAATATGGGGAATTTAAGCATTTTACCTCAAAATAAGGGGAATTTCAGCCTTTTTGCACCAAAATATGGGGAATTTCTGCCTTTTTGTCACAAAAGAAGAAAAATTTCTGCAATTCTGTACCAAAATAAAAGAAATTTCTAAAATTTTGCCCCAAAATAAGGGAAATTTCTGCAATTGTGCCCCAAAATAAGGGAAATTTCTGCCTTTTTGCCACAAAATAAGGGGGATTTCTGTCTTTTTGCCCCAAAATAAAAGGAATTTCAGCCTTTTTACCTCATAATAAGGGAAATCTCTGCCTTTTTGACCCAAAATATGGGGAATTTCTGCATTTTTGCCTAAAAATAAAGAAAATTTCTGCAATTTTGTACCAAAATAAAAGAAATTTCTGCCTTTTTGCCTCAAAATAAGAGAAATTCCTGCCTTCTTTCCCTGACATAAGTGAAATTTCTGCAATTTTGCCCAAAATAAGAAAAATTTCTGCAATTTTGCCACAAAATAAGGGAAATTTCTGTAACTTTGCCCAAAATAAGGGGAATTTCTGACTTTTTGCCGTGAAATAAGGAGAATTTCTGCCTTTTTGCCCCAAAATAATGTGAACTTCTGCATTTTCCCTCAAAATTAGGGGAATTTGTGCAATTTTGCTTCAAAATATTGGGAATTTCTGCCTTATTGCACCAAAATAAAAGGAATTTCTGCAATTTTGCCTCAAAATAAGGGAAATTTCTGCCATTTTGCCACAAAATAAGGGGAATTTTTGCATTTTTGCCCCAAAATAAAGAAAATTTCTGCAATTTTGTACCAAAATAAAAGAAATTTCTGCCTTTTTGCCCCAAAATAAGAGAAATTCCTGCCTTCTTTCGATGAAATAAGTGAAATTTCTGCAATTTTGCCCAAAATAAGAAAAATTTCTGCAATTTTGCCACAAAATAAAGGAAATTTCTGCAATTTTGCCCAAAAATAAGGGGAATTTCTGACTTTTTGCCGTGAAATAAGGAGAATTTCTGTCTTTTTGCCCAAAAATAATGTGAATTTCTGCATTTTCCCTCAAAATTAGGGGAATTTGTGCAATTTTGCTTCAAAATACGGGGAATTTCTGCCTTATTGCATCAAAATAAAGGGAATTTCTGCAATTTTGCCCCAAAATAAGGGAAATTTCTGCCTTTTTGCCACAAAATAAGGGGAAATTTCTTCATTTTTGCCCCAAAATAAAAAAATCTCTGCAATTTTGTACCAAAATAAAAGAAATTTCTGCCTTTTTGCCCCAAAATGAGAGAAATTCCTGCCTTCTTTCCCTGAAATAAGTGAAATTTCTGCAATTTTGCCCAAAATAAGAAAAATTTCTGTAATTTTGCCACAAAAAAGGGAAATTTCTTCATTTTAGCCCCAAAGTAAGAGTAATTTCTGCCTTTTTACCTCAAAATAAGTGAAATTTGTGCCTTTTTACCCAAAAATAAACGGAATTTTTGGTTTTTTGCCCCAAAATAAAAGGAATTTTTTAATTTTGCCTTGAAATAAGTGAAATTTCTGCAATTTTGCCCCAAAATAAGGAAAATTTCTGCCTTTTTGCCACAAAATAAGGGGAATTTCTTCATTTTTGCCCCAAAATAAAGAAAATATCTGCAATTTTGTACCAAAATAAAAGAAATTTCTGCCTTTTTCCCCAAAATATAAGAAATTCCTGCCTTCTTTCCCTGAAATAAGTGAAATTTCTGCAATTTTGCCCAAAATAAGAAAAATTTCTGCAATTTTGCCACAAAATAAGGGAAATTTTTGCAATTTTGCCCCAAAATAAGGGGAATTTCTGACTTTTTACCGTGAAATAAGGAGAATTTCTGTCTTTTTGCCCCAAAATAATGTGAATTTCTGCATTTTCCCTAAAAATTAGGGGAATTAGTGCAATTTTGCTTCAAAATACGGGGAATTTCTGCCTTATTGCACTAAAATAAAGGGAATTTCTGCATTTTTGCACCAATATAAGGGGAATTTCTGAGATTTTGCTCCAAAATACAGAAAATTTCTGCCTTATTGCCCGAAATTAAGTGGAATTTCTGCCTTTTGCCCTGAAATATTTGAAATTTCTGCAATTTTACCCCAAAATAAGGGGAATTTCTATTTTTGGCCCCAAAATTAGGGGAATTTCTTCTTTTTGCCCCAAAATAAGGCAAATTTCTGACTTTTTGCCCTGAAATAAGTGAAATTTCTGCAATTTTGTCCAAAAATAAGGGGAATTTCTGCCTTTTTGCACAAAATAAGGGGAATTTCAGCATTTTACCTCCAAATGAGGGGAATTTCTGCCTTTTTGCCACAAAATATGGGGAATTACTGCCTTATTGCCTTCAAATAAGGAAAATTTCAGCTTTTCTGCCCCAATTAACAAGAATTTCTGCCATTTTGCCACAAAGTAATGGAAATTTTTGCCTTTTTGCCCTAAAATAAGGGGAATTTCATTCTTTTTACCTCAAAATAAGGGGAATTTATGCCTATTTGCCACAAAATATGGGGAATTTCTGCATTATTGCCCCCAAATAAGGAAAGTTTCTGCTTTACTGCCCCAATTAACAGGAATTTCTGCCTTTTTGCCAGAAAATAAAGGGAATTTCTGCCTTTTTGCCCCAAAACAAGGGGCATTTCAGCCTTTTTACCTCAAAATAAGGAGAATTTCTGCCTTTTGCCCCAAAATATGGAGAATTTCTGCCTTTTTGTTCCATAATAAGAAAAATTTCTTCAACTTTGTACCAAAATAAAAGAAATTTCTGCTTTTTGCCCTAAAATAAAAGGAATTTCTGGCTTTTTGCCCTGAAATAAATGAAATTTCTGCAATTTTGCCTGAAAATAAGGGAAATTTGTGCCTTTTTGCCTCAAAATGTAGGGAATTTCTGCATTTTTGTTCCAAAATATGGGGAATTTAAGCATTTTACCTCAAAATAAGGGGAATTTCAGCCTTTTTGCACCAAAATATGGGGAATTTCTGCCTTTTTGTCACAAAAGAAGAAAAATTTCTGCAATTCTGTACCAAAATAAAAGAAATTTCTAAAATTTTGCCCCAAAATAAGGGAAATTTCTGCAATTGTGCCCCAAAATAAGGGAAATTTCTGCCTTTTTGCCACAAAATAAGGGGGATTTCTGTCTTTTTGCCCCAAAATAAAAGGAATTTCAGCCTTTTTACCTCATAATAAGGGAAATCTCTGCCTTTTTGACCCAAAATATGGGGAATTTCTGCATTTTTGCCTAAAAATAAAGAAAATTTCTGCAATTTTGTACCAAAATAAAAGAAATTTCTGCCTTTTTGCCTCAAAATAAGAGAAATTCCTGCCTTCTTTCCCTGACATAAGTGAAATTTCTGCAATTTTGCCCAAAATAAGAAAAATTTCTGCAATTTTGCCACAAAATAAGGGAAATTTCTGCAACTTTGCCCAAAATAAGGGGAATTTCTGACTTTTTGCCGTGAAATAAGGAGAATTTCTGCCTTTTTGCCCCAAAATAATGTGAACTTCTGCATTTTCCCTCAAAATTAGGGGAATTTGTGCAATTTTGCTTCAAAATATTGGGAATTTCTGCCTTATTGCACCAAAATAAAAGGAATTTCTGCAATTTTGCCTCAAAATAAGGGAAATTTCTGCCTTTTTGCCACAAAATAAGGGGAATTTTTGCATTTTTGCCCCAAAATAAAGAAAATTTCTGCAATTTTGTACCAAAATAAAAGAAATTTCTGCCTTTTTGCCCCAAAATAAGAGAAATTCCTGCCTTCTTTCGATGAAATAAGTGAAATTTCTGCAATTTTGCCCAAAATAAGAAAAATTTCTGCAATTTTGCCACAAAATAAAGGAAATTTCTGCAATTTTGCCCAAAAATAAGGGGAATTTCTGACTTTTTGCCGTGAAATAAGGAGAATTTCTGTCTTTTTGCCCAAAAATAATGTGAATTTCTGCATTTTCCCTCAAAATTAGGGGAATTTGTGCAATTTTGCTTCAAAATACGGGGAATTTCTGCCTTATTGCATCAAAATAAAGGGAATTTCTGCAATTTTGCCCCAAAATAAGGGAAATTTCTGCCTTTTTGCCACAAAATAAGGGGAAATTTCTTCATTTTTGCCCCAAAATAAAAAAATCTCTGCAATTTTGTACCAAAATAAAAGAAATTTCTGCTTTTTTGCCCCAAAATGAGAGAAATTCCTGCCTTCTTTCCCTGAAATAAGTGAAATTTCTGCAATTTTGCCCAAAATAAGAAAAATTTCTGTAATTTTGCCACAAAAAAGGGAAATTTCTTCATTTTAGCCCCAAAGTAAGAGTAATTTCTGCCTTTTTACCTCAAAATAAGTGAAATTTGTGCCTTTTTACCCAAAAATAAACGGAATTTTTGGTTTTTTGCCCCAAAATAAAAGGAATTTTTGAATTTTGCCTTGAAATAAGTGAAATTTCTGCAATTTTGCCCCAAAATAAGGAAAATTTCTGCCTTTTTGCCACAAAATAAGGGGAATTTCTTCATTTTTGCCGCAAAATAAAGAAAATATCTGCAATTTTGTACCAAAATAAAAGAAATTTCTGCCTTTTTCCCCAAAATATAAGAAATTCCTGCCTTCTTTCCCTGAAATAAGTGAAATTTCTGCAATTTTGCCCAAAATAAGAAAAATTTCTGCAATTTTGCCACAAAATAAGGGAAATTTTTGCAATTTTGCCCCAAAATAAGGGGAATTTCTGACTTTTTACCGTGAAATAAGGAGAATTTCTGTCTTTTTGCCCCAAAATAATGTGAATTTCTGCATTTTCCCTAAAAATTAGGGGAATTAGTGCAATTTTGCTTCAAAATACGGGGAATTTCTGCCTTATTGCACTAAAATAAAGGGAATTTCTGCATTTTTGCACCAATATAAGGGGAATTTCTGAGATTTTGCTCCAAAATACAGAAAATTTCTGCCTTATTGCCCGAAATTAAGTGGAATTTCTGCCTTTTTGCCCTGAAATATTTGAAATTTCTGCAATTTTACCCCAAAATAAGGGGAATTTCTATTTTTGGCCCCAAAATTAGGGGAATTTCTTCTTTTTGCCCCAAAATAAGGCAAATTTCTGACTTTTTGCCCTGAAATAAGTGAAATTTCTGCAATTTTGTCCAAAAATAAGGGGAATTTCTGCCTTTTTGCACAAAATAAGGGGAATTTCAGCATTTTACCTCCAAATGAGGGGAATTTCTGCCTTTTTGCCACAAAATATGGGGAATTACTGCCTTATTGCCTTCAAATAAGGAAAATTTCAGCTTTTCTGCCCCAATTAACAAGAATTTCTGCCATTTTGCCACAAAGTAATGGAAATTTTTGCCTTTTTGCCCTAAAATAAGGGGAATTTCATTCTTTTTACCTCAAAATAAGGGGAATTTATGCCTATTTGCCACAAAATATGGGGAATTTCTGCATTATTGCCCCCAAATAAGGAAAGTTTCTGCTTTACTGCCCCAATTAAAAGGAATTTCTGCCTTTTTGCCAGAAAATAAAGGGAATTTCTGCCTTTTTGCCCCAAAACAAGGGGCATTTCAGCCTTTTTACCTCAAAATAAGGAGAATTTCTGCCTTTTGCCCCAAAATATGGAGAATTTCTGCCTTTTTGTTCCATAATAAGAAAAATTTCTTCAACTTTGTACCAAAATAAAAGAAATTTCTGCTTTTTGCCCTAAAATAAAAGGAATTTCTGGCTTTTTGCCCTGAAATAAATGAAATTTCTGCAATTTTGCCTGAAAATAAGGGAAATTTGTGCCTTTTTGCCTCAAAATGTAGGGAATTTCTGCATTTTTGTTCCAAAATATGGGGAATTTAAGCATTTTACCTCAAAATAAGGGGAATTTCAGCCTTTTTGCACCAAAATATGGGGAATTTCTGCCTTTTTGTCACAAAAGAAGAAAAATTTCTGCAATTCTGTACCAAAATAAAAGAAATTTCTAAAATTTTGCCCCAAAATAAGGGAAATTTCTGCAATTGTGCCCCAAAATAAGGGAAATTTCTGCCTTTTTGCCACAAAATAAGGGGGATTTCTGTCTTTTTGCCCCAAAATAAAAGGAATTTCAGCCTTTTTACCTCATAATAAGGGAAATCTCTGCCTTTTTGACCCAAAATATGGGGAATTTCTGCATTTTTGCCTAAAAATAAAGAAAATTTCTGCAATTTTGTACCAAAATAAAAGAAATTTCTGCCTTTTTGCCTCAAAATAAGAGAAATTCCTGCCTTCTTTCCCTGACATAAGTGAAATTTCTGCAATTTTGCCCAAAATAAGAAAAATTTCTGCAATTTTGCCCCAAAATAAGGGAAATTTCTGCAACTTTGCCCAAAATAAGGGGAATTTCTGACTTTTTGCCGTGAAATAAGGAGAATTTCTGCCTTTTTGCCCCAAAATAATGTGAACTTCTGCATTTTCCCTCAAAATTAGGGGAATTTGTGCAATTTTGCTTCAAAATATTGGGAATTTCTGCCTTATTGCACCAAAATAAAAGGAATTTCTGCAATTTTGCCTCAAAATAAGGGAAATTTCTGCCTTTTTGCCACAAAATAAGGGGAATTTTTGCATTTTTGCCCCAAAATAAAGAAAATTTCTGCAATTTTGTACCAAAATAAAAGAAATTTCTGCCTTTTTGCCCCAAAATAAGAGAAATTCCTGCCTTCTTTCGATGAAATAAGTGAAATTTCTACAATTTTGCCCAAAATAAAAAAAATTTCTGCAATTTTGCCACAAAATAAAGGAAATTTCTGCAATTTTGCCCAAAAATAAGGGGAATTTCTGACTTTTTGCCGTGAAATAAGGAGAATTTCTGTCTTTTTGCCCAAAAATAATGTGAATTTCTGCATTTTCCCTCAAAATTAGGGGAATTTGTGCAATTTTGCTTCAAAATACGGGGAATTTCTGCCTTATTGCATCAAAATAAAGGGAATTTCTGCAATTTTGCCCCAAAATAAGGGAAATTTCTGCCTTTTTGCCACAAAATAAGGAGGAATTTCTTCATTTTTGCCCCAAAATAAAAAAATCTCTGCAATTTTGTACCAAAATAAAAGAAATTTCTGCCTCTTTGCCCCAAAATGAGAGAAATTCCTGCCTTCTTTCCCTGAAATAAGTGAAATTTCTGCAATTTTGCCCAAAATAAGAAAAATTTCTGTAATTTTGCCACAAAAAAGGGAAATTTCTTCATTTTAGCCCCAAAGTAAGAGTAATTTCTGCCTTTTTACCTCAAAATAAGTGAAATTTGTGCCTTTTTACCCAAAAATAAACGGAATTTTTGGTTTTATGCCCCAAAATAAAAGGAATTTTTGAATTTTGCCTTGAAATAAGTGAAATTTCTGCAATTTTGCCCCAAAATAAGGAAAATTTCTGCCTTTTTGCCACAAAATAAGGGGAATTTCTTCATTTTTGCCCCAAAATAAAGAAAATATCTGCAATTTTGTACCAAAATAAAAGAAATTTCTGCTCTTTTGCCCCAAAATAAGAGAAATTCCTGCCTTCTTTCCCTTAAATAAGTGAAATTTCTGCAATTTTGCCCAAAATAAGAAAAATTTCTGCAATTTTGCCCCAAAATAAGGGGAATTTCTGACGTTATGCCCTGAAATAAGGAGAATTTCTGTCTTTTTGCCCCAAAATAATTTGAATTTCTGCATTTTCCCTCAAA
This sequence comes from Micromys minutus, assembly GCF_963924665.1. Lineage (NCBI taxonomy): Eukaryota > Metazoa > Chordata > Mammalia > Rodentia > Muridae > Micromys > Micromys minutus. Next base: position 3,737,961 of record NW_027667727.1, read on the forward strand.
ATTAGATGAATTTGTGCAATTTTGCTTCAAAACACGGGGAATTTCTGCCTTATTACACCAAAATAAAAGGAATTTCTGCATTTTTGCACCATTATAAGGGGAATTTCTGAGATTTTGCTCCAAAATACGGAAAATTTGTGCCTTATTGTCTAAAATTAAGCGGAAATTCTGCCTTTTTGCACTGAAATATTTGAAATTTCTGCAATTTTACCCCAAAATAAGCGGAATTTCTGTTTTTGGCCCCAAAATTAGGGGAATTTCTGCTTTTTGCCCCAAAATAAGGCAAATTTCTGACTTTTTGCCCTAAAATAAGTGAAATTTCTGAAATTTTGCCCCAAAATAATGGGAATTTCTGCCTTTTGCCCAAAATAAGGGGAATTTCAGCATTTTACCTTCAAATAACGGGAATATCTGACTTTTTGCCTCAAAATATGGGGAATCTCTGCATTATTGCCCCCAAATAAGGAAAGTTTCTGCTTTTCTGCACCAATAAACGGGAATTTCTGCCTTTTTGCCAGAAAATAAAGGGAATTTCTGCCTTATTGCCCCAAAACAAGGGGCATTTCAGCCTTTTTACCTCAAAATAAGGGGAATTTCTGCCTTTTGCCCCAAAATATGGGGAATTTCTGCCTTTTTGTTCCAAAATAAGAAAAATTTCTTCAACTTTGTACCAAAATAAAAGAAATTTCTGCTTTTTGCCCCAAAATAAAAGTAATTTCTGACTTTTTGCCCTGAAATAAATGAAATTTCTGCAATTTTGCCTGAAAATAAGGGAAATTTGTGCCTTTTTGCCTCAAAATGTAGGGAATTTCTGCATTTTTGTTCCAAAATATGGGGAATTTAAGCATTTTACCTCAAAATAAGGGGAATTTCAGCCTTTTTGCACCAAAATATGAGGAATTTCTGCCTTTTTGCCACAAAAGAAGAAAAATTTCTGCAATTCTGTACCAAAATAAAAGAAATTTCTAAAATTTTGCCCCAAAATAAGGGAAATTTCTGCAATTTTGCCCCAAAATAAGGGAAATTTCTGCCTTTTTGCCACAAAATAAGGGGGATTTCTGTCTTTTTGCCCCAAAATAAAAGAAATTTCAGCCTTTTTACCTCATAATAAGGGGAATCTCTGCTTTTTTGCCCCAAAATATGGGGAATTTCTGCATTTTTGCCTCAAAATAAAGAAAATTTTTGCAATTTTGTACCAAAATAAAAGAAATTTCTGCCTTTTTCCCCAAAATATAAGAAATTCCTGCCTTCTTTCCCTGAAATAAGTGAAATTTCTGCAATTTTGCCCAAAATAAGAAAAATTTCTGCAATTTTGCCACAAAATAAGTGAAATTTTTGCAATTTTGTCCCAAAATAAGGGGAATTTCTGACTTTTTACCGTGAAATAAGGAGAATTTCTGTCTTTTTGCCCCAAAATAATGTGAATTTCTGCATTTTCCCTAAAAATTAGGGGAATTAGTGCAATTTTGCTTCAAAATACGGGGAATTTCTGCCTTATTGCACCAAAATAAAGGGAATTTCTGCATTTTTGCACCAATATAAGGGGAATTTCTGAGATTTTGCTCCAAAATACAGAAAATTTCTGCCTTATTGCCCGAAATTAAGTGGAATTTCTGCCTTTTTGCCCTGAAATATTTGAAATTTCTGCAATTTTACCCCAAAATAAGGGGAATTTCTATTTTTGGCCCCAAAATTAGGGGAATTTCTTCTTTTTGCCCCAAAATAAGGCAAATTTCTGACTTTTTGCCCTGAAATAAGTGAAATTTCTGCAATTTTTTCCAAAAATAAGGGGAATTTCTGCCTTTTTGCACAAAATAAGGGGAATTTCAGCATTTTACCTCCAAATGAGGGGAATTTCTGCCTTTTTGCCACAAAATATGGGGAATTACTGCCTTATTGCCTTCAAATAAGGAAAATTTCAGCTTTTCTGCCCCAATTAACAAGAATTTCTGCCATTTTGCCACAAAGTAATGGAAATTTTTGCCTTTTTGCCCTAAAATAAGGGGAATTTCATTCTTTTTACCTCAAAATAAGGGGAATTTATGCCTATTTGCCACAAAATATGGGGAATTTCTGCATTATTGCCCCCAAATAAGGAAAGTTTCTGCTTTACTGCCCCAATTAACAGGAATTTCTGCCTTTTTGCCAGAAAATAAAGGGAATTTCTGCCTTTTTGCCCCAAAACAAGGGGCATTTCAGCCTTTTTACCTCAAAATAAGGAGAATTTCTGCCTTTTGCCCCAAAATATGGGGAATTTCTGCCTTTTTGTTCCATAATAAGAAAAATTTCTTCAACTTTGTACCAAAATAAAAGAAATTTCTGCTTTTTGCCCCAAAATAAAAGGAATTTCTGGCTTTTTGCCCTGAAATAAATGAAATTTCTGCAATTTTGCCTGAAAATAAGGGAAATTTGTGCCTTTTTGCCTCAAAATGTAGGGAATTTCTGCATTTTTCTTCCAAAATATGGGGAATTTAAGCATTTTACCTCAAAATAAGGGGAATTTCAGCCTTTTTGCACCAAAATATGTGGAATTTCTGCCTTTTTGTCACAAAAGAAGAAAAATTTCTGCAATTCTGTACCAAAATAAAAGAAATTTCTAAAATTTTGCCCCAAAATAAGGGAAATTTCTGCAATTGTGCCCCAAAATAAGGGAAATTTCTGCCTTTTTGCCACAAAATAAGGGGGATTTCTGTCTTTTTGCCCCAAAATAAAAAGAATTTCAGCCTTTTTACCTCATAATAAGGGGAATCTCTGCTTTTTTGCCCCAAAATATGGGGAATTTCTGCATTTTTGCCTCAAAATAAAGAAAATTTTTGCAATTTTGTACCAAAATAAAAGAAATTTCTGCCTTTTTGCCCCAAAATAAGAGAAATTCCTGCCTTCTTTCCATGAAATAAGTGAAATTTCTGCAATTTTGCCCAAAATAAGAAAAATTTCTGCAATTTTGCCACAAAATAAGGGAAATTTTTGAAATTTTGCCCCAAAATAAGGGGAATTTCTGACTTTTTGCCATGAAATAAGGAGAATTTCTGTCTTTTTGCCCCAAAATAATGTGAATTTCTGCATTTTCCCTCAAAATTAGGGGAATTAGTGCAATTTTCCTTCAAAATACGGGGAATTTCTGCCTTATTGCACCAAAATAAAGGGAATTTCTGCATTTTTGCACCAATATAAGGGGAATTTCTGAGATTTTGCTCCAAAATACAGAAAATTTCTGCCTTATTGCCCGAAATTAAGTGGAATTTCTGCCTTTTTGCCCTGAAATATTTGAAATTTCTGCAATTGTACCCCAAAATAAGAAGAATTTCTATTTTTGGCCCCATAATTAGGGGAATATCTTTTTTTTGCCCCAAAATAAGGCAAATTTCTGACTTTTTGCCCTGAAATAATTGAAATTTCTGCAATTTTGTCCAAAAATAAGGGGAATTTCTGCCTTTTTGCCTAAAATAAGGGGAATTTCAGCATTGTACCTCCAAATGAGGAGAATTTCTGCCTTTTTGCCACAAAATATGGGGAATTACTGCCTTTTTGCCTTCAAATAAGGAAAATTTCTGCTTTTCTGCCCCAATTAACAAGAATTTCTGCCATCTTGTCACAAAGTAAAGGAAATTTTTGCCTTTTTGCCCTAAAATAAGGGGAATTTCATCCTTTTTACCCAAAATAAGGGGAATTTATGCCTTTTTTGCCACAAAATATGGGGAATTTCTGCATTATTGCCCCCAAATAAGGAAAGTTTCTGCTTTTCTGCCCCAATTAACAGGAATTTCTGCCTTTTTTCCACAAAATAAAGGGAATTTCTGCATTTTGCCCCAAAATAAAAGGAATTTCTGACTTTTTGCCCTGAAATAAATGAAATTTCTGCAATTTTGCCTGAAAATAAGGGAAATTTGTGCCTTTTTGCCCCAAAATGCAGGAAATTTCTGCCTTTTTGCCCCAAAATATGGGGAATTTCAACATTTTACCTCAAAATAAGGAGAATTTCAGCATTTTTGCACCAAAATATGGGGAATTTCTGCCTTTTTGCCACAAATTAAGAAAAATTTCTGAATTCTGTACCAAAATAAAATAAATTTCTGCCTTTTTGCCCCAAAATAAGAGAAATTCCTGCCTTCTTTCCCTGAAATAAGTTAAGTTTCTGCAATTTTGCCCAAAATAAGAAAAATTTCTGCAAATTTGCCACAAAAAGGGAAATTTCTTCATTTTAGCCCCAAAATAAGAGTAATTTCTGTCTTTTTACCTCAAAATAAGTGAAATTTCTGCCTTTTTACCCAAAAATAAACAGAATTTCTGTCTTTTTGCCCCAAAATAAAAGGAATTTATGAATATTGCCTTGAAATAAGTGAAATTTCTGCAATTTTGCCCCAAAATAAAAGAAATTTCTGCCTTTTTGCCACAAAATAAGGGGAATTTCTACATTTTTGCCCCAAAATATAGAAAATTTCTGCAATTTTGTACCAAAATAAAAAAAATTTCTGCACTTTTGCCCCAAAATAAGAGAAATTCCTGCCTTCTTTCTCTGAAATATGTGAAATTTCTGCAATTTTGCCCAAAATAAGAAAAATTTCTGCAATTTTGCCACAAAATAAGGGAAATTTCTGCAATTTTGCCCCACAATAACGAGAATTTCTGACCTTATGCCATGAAATAAAGAAAATTTCTGTATTTTTGCCTCAAAATAATTTGAATTTATGCATTGTCCCTCAAAATTAGATTAATTTGTGCAATTTTGCTTCAAAACACGGGGAATTTCTGCCTTATTACACCAAAATAAAGAGAATTTCTGCATTTTTGCACCATTATAAGAGGAATTTCTGAGATTTTGCTCCAAAATACGGAAAATTTGTGCCTTATTGCCTAAAATTAAGTGGAATTTCTGCCTTTTAGCACTGAAATATTTGAAATTTCTGCAATTTTACCCCAAAATAAGGGAAATTTCTGTTTTGGCCCCAAAATTAGGGGAATTTCTGCTTTTTGCCCCAAAATAAGGGAAATTTCTGACTTTTTGCCCTAAAATAAGTGAAATTTTTGCAATTTTGCCCCAAAATAAGGGGAATTTCTTCCTTTTGCCCAAAATAAGGGGAATTTCAGCATTTTACCTCCAAATAAGGGGAATTTCTGCCTTTTTGCCACACAATATGGGGAATTTCTGCATTATTGCCCCCAAATAAGGAAAGTTTCTGCTTTTCTGCCCCAATTAATGGGAATTTCTGCCTTTTTGCCACAAAATAAAGGGAATTTCTGCCTTTTTGCCCCAAAATAAGGGGAATTTCAGCCTTTTTACTTCAAAATAAGGGGAATTTCTGCCTTTTGCCCCAAAATATGGGGAATTTCTGCCTTTTTTTTCCAAAATAAAAAAAATTTCTTCAACTTTGTACCAAAATAAAAGAAATTTCTGCTTTTTGCCCCAAAATAAAAGGAATTTCTGAATTTTTGCCCTGAAATAAATGAAATTTCTGCAATTATGCCCGAAAATAAAGGAAATTTGTGCCTTTTTGCCCCCAAATATAGGGAATTTCTGCCTTTTTGCCCCAAAATATGGGGAATTTCAGCATTTTACCTCAAAATAAGGGGAATTTCAGCCTTTTTGCACCAAAATATGGGGAATTTCTGCCTTTTTGCCACAAACGAAGAAAAATTTCTGCAATTCTGTACCAAAATAAAAGAAATTTCTAAAATTTTACCCCAAAATAAGGAAAATTTCTGCAATTTTGCCCAAAAATAAGGGAAATTTCTGCCTTTTTGCCACAAAATAAGGGGGATTTCTGTCTTTTTGCCCCAAAATAAAAGGAATTTCAGCCTTTTTACCTCATAATAAAGGGATTATCTGCCTTTTGCCCCAAAATATAGGGAATTTCTGCATTTTTGCCTCAAAATAAAGAAAATTTTTGCAATTTTGTACCAAAATAAAAGAAATTTCTGCCTTTTTGCCCCATATAAGAGAAATTCCTGCCTTCTTTCCCTGAAATAAGTGAAATTTCTGCAATTTTGCCAAAAATAAGAAAAATTTCTGCAATTTTGCCACAAAATAAGGGAAATTTATGCAATTTTGCCCCAAATAAGGGGAATTTCTGACTTTTTGCTGTGTAATAAGGAGAATTTCTGTCTTTTTGCCCCAAAATAATGTGAATTTCTGCATTTTCCCTAAAAATTAGGGGAATTAGTGCAATTTTGCTTCAAAATACGGGGAATTTCTGCCTTATTGCACCAAAATAAAGGGAATTTCTGCATTTTTGCACCAATATAAGGGGAATTTCTGAGGTTTTGCTCCAAAATACAGAAAATTTCTGCCTTATTGCCCGAAATTAAGTGGAATTTCTGCCTTTTTGCCCTGAAATATTTGAAATTTCTGCAATTTTACCCCAAAATAAGAAGAATTTCTATTTTTGGCCCCAAAATTAGGGGAATTTTTGCTTTTTGCCCCAAAATAAGGCAAATTTCTGACTTTTTGCCCTAAAATAAGTGGAATTTCTGCAATTTTGCCCCAAAATAAGGGGAATATCTGCCTTTTGCCCAAAATAAGGGGAATTTCAGCATTTTACCTCAAAATAAGGGGAATTTCTGCCTTTTTGCCACAAAATATGGGGAATTTCTGCATTATTTCCCCCAAATAAGGAAAGTTTCTGCTTTTCTGCCCCAATTAATGGGAATTTCTGCCTTTTTGCCACAAAATAAAGGGAATTTCTGCCTTTTTGCCGCAAAATAAGGAGAATTTCAGCCTTTTTACCTCAAAATAAGGAGAATTTCTGCCTTTTGCCCCAAAATATGGGGAATTTCTGCATTTTTGTTCCAAAATAAGAAAAATTTCTTCAACTTTGTACCAAAATAAAAGAAATTTCTGCTTTTTGCCCCAAAATAAGAAGAATTTCTGACTTTTTGCCACAAAAAAAGGAAATTTCTTCATTTTAGCCCCAAAATAAGAGTAATTTCTGCCTTTTTACCTCAAAATAAGTGAAATTTCTGCATTTTTACCCAAAATAAACGGAATTTCTGTCTTTTTGCCCCAAAATAAAAGGAATTTTTGAATTTTGCCTTGAAATAAGTGAAATTTCTGCAATTTTGCCCCAAAATAAGGGAAAATTTTCCCTTTTTGCCACAAAATAAGGGGAATTTCTGCATTTTCGCCACAAAATAAAGAAAATTTCTGCAATTTTGTACCAAAATAAAAGAAATTTCTGCCTTTTTGCCCCAAAATGAGAGAAATTCCTGCCTTCTTTCCCTGAAATAAGTGAAATTTCTGCAATTTTGCCCAAAATAAGAAAAATTTCTGCCATTTTGCCACAAAAAAGAGAAATTTCTTTATTTTAGCCCCAAAATAAGAGTAATTTCTGCCTTTTTACCTCAAAATAAGTGAAATTTCTGCATTTTACCCAAAAATAAACGGAATTTCTGTCTTTTTGCCCCAAAATAAAAGGAATTTTTGAATTTTGCCTTGAAATAAGTGAAATTTCTGCAATTTTGCCCAAAATAAGAAAAATTTCTGCAATTTTGCCACAAAATAAGGGAAATTTCTGCAATTTTGCCCCAAAACAAGGGGAATTTCTGACGTTATGCCCTGAAATAAGGAAAATTTCTGTCTTTTTGCCCCAAAATAATTTGAATTTCTGCATTTTCCCTCAAAATTAGATGAATTTGTGCAATTTTGCTTCAAAACACGGGGAATTTCTGCCTTATTACACCAAAATAAAGGCAATTTCCTTTTCGCACAATTATAAGGAGAATTTCTGAGATTTTGCTTTAAATACAGAAAATTTGTGCCTTATTGCCTAAAATTAAGTGGAATTTCTGCCTTTTTGCACTGAAATATTTGAAATTTCTGCAATTATACCCCAAAATAAGGGGAATTTCTGTTTTTGGCCCCAAAATTTGGGGAATTTCTGCTTTTTGCCCCAAAATAAGGCAAATTTCTGACTTTTTGCCCTAAATAAGTGAAATTTCTGCAATTTTGCCCCAAAATAAGGGGAATTTCTGCCTTTTGCCCAAAATAAGGGGAATTTCAGAATTTTACCTCCAAATAAGGGGAATTTCTGCCTTTTTGCCACAAAATATGGGGAATTTCTGCATTATTGCCCCCAAATAAGGAAAGTTTCTGCTTTTCTGCCCCAACTAATGGGAAATTCTGCATTTTTGCCACAAAATAATGGGAATTTTTGCCTTTTTGCCCCAAATTATGGGGAATTTCAGCATTTTACCTCAAAATAAGAGGAATTTCAGCCTTTTTGCACCAAAATATGGGGAATTTCTGCCTTTTTGCCACAAAATAAGAAAAATTTCTTCAATTCTATACCAAAATAAAAGAAATTTCTAAAATTTTTCCTGAAAATAAGGGAAATTTCTGGAATTTTGCCCCAAAATAAGGGAAATTTCTGCCTTTATGCCACAAAATAAGGGGAATTTCTGTCTTTATGCCCTAAAATTAAAGGAATTTCAGCCTTTTTACCTCATAATAGGGGGAATCTCTGCCTTTTTGACCCAAAATATTGGGAATTTCTGCATTTTTGCCTCAAAATAAAGAAAATTTCTGCAATTTTGTACCAAATAAAAAAAAATTCTGCATTTTTGCCCCAAAATAAGAGAAATTCCTGCCTTCTTTCCCTGAAATAAGTGAAATTTCTGCAATTTTGCCCAAAATAAAAAATTTGGCAATTTTGCCACAAAATAAGGGAAATTTCTGCAATTTTGCCCCAAAATAAGGGGAATTTCTGACGTTATGCCCTGAAATAAGGAGAATTTCTGTCTTTTTGCCCCAAAATAATTTGAATTTCTGCATTTTCCCTCAAAATTAGATGAATTTGGGCAATTTTGCTTCAAAACACGGGGAATTTCTGCCTTAATACACCAAAATAAAGGGAATTTCTGCATTTTTGCACCATTATAAGGGGAATTTCTGAGATTTTGCTTTAAAATACGGAAAATTTGTGCCTTATTGCCTAAAATTAAGTGGAATTTCTGCCTTTTTGCACTGAAATATTTGAAATTTCTGCAATTTTACCCCAAAATAAGGGGAATTTCTGTTTTTGGCCCCAAAATTAGGGGAATTTCTGCTTTTTGCCCCAAAATAAGGCAAATTTCTGACTTTTTGCCCTAAAATAAGTGAAATTTCTGCAATTTTGCACCAAAATAAGGGGAATTTCTGCCTTTTGCCCAAAATAAGGGGAATTTCAGCATTTTACCTCCAAATAAGGGGAATTTCTGCCTTTTTGCCACAAAATATGGGGAATTACTGCCTTATTGCCTTCAAATAAAGAAAATTTCTGCTTTTCTGCCCCAATTAACAAGAATTTCTGCCTTTTTGCCACAAAGTAAAGGAAATTTTTGCCTTTTTGCCCCAAAATAAAAGGAATTTCTGACTTTTTGCCCTGAAATAAGTGAAATTTCTGCAATTTTGCCCAAAATAAGAAAAATTTCTGCAATTTTGCCACAATATAAGGGAAATTTTTGCAATTTTGCCCCAAAATAAAGGGAATTTCTGACTTTTTGCGATGAAATAAGCAGAATTTCTGTCTTTTTGCCCCAAAATAATGTGAATTTCTGCATTTTCCCTCAAAATTAGGGGAATTTGTGCAGTTTTCCTTTAAAATACGGGGAATTTCTGCCTTATTGCACCAAAATAAAGGGAATTTCTGCATTTTTGCCCCAATATAAGGGGAATTTCTGAGATTTTGCTCCAATATACAGAAAATTTCTGCCTTATTGCCAGAAATTAAGTGGAATTTCTGCCTTTTTGCACTGAAATATTTGAAATTTCTGCAATTTTACCCCAAAATAAGGGGAATTTCTATTTTTGGCCCCAAAATTAGGGGAATTTCTTCTTTTTGCCCCAAAATAAGGCAAATTTCTGACTTTTTGCCCTGAAATAAGTGAAATTTCTGCAATTTTGTCCCAAAATAAGGGGAATATCTGCCTTTTTGCCCAAAATAAGGGGAATTTCAGCATTTTACCTCCAAATGAGGGGAATTTCTGCCTTTTTCCACAAAATATGGAGAATTACTGCCTTATTGCCTTCAAATAAGGAAAATCTGCGTTTCTGCCCCAATTAACAAGAATTTCTGCTTTTTTGCCACAAAGTAAAGGAAATTTTTGCTTTTTTGCCCTAAAATAAGGGGAATTTCATTCTTTTTACCTCAAAATGAGGGGAATTTCTGCCTTTTACCCCAAAATATGGGGAATTTCTTCCTTTTTATTCCAAAATATGAAAAATTTCTTCAACTTTTTACCAAAATAAAAGAAATTTCTGCTTTTTGTCCCAAAATAAAAGGTATTTCTGACTTTTAGCCCTGAAATAAATGAAATTTCTGCAATTTTGCCGGAAAATAAGGAAAACTTGTGCCTTTTTGCCCCAAAATGAGGGAAATTTCTCCCTTTTTGCCCCAAAATATGAGGAACTTAAGCATTTTACCTCAAAATAAGGGGAATTTCAGCCTTTTTGCACCAAAATATGGGGAATTTTAGCCTTTTTGTCACAATATAAGAAAAATTTCTGCAATTCTGTACCAAAATAAAAGAAATTTCTAAAATTTTGCCCCAAAATAAGGGAAATTTCTGCAATTTTGCCCCAAAATAAGGGAAAGTTCTTCAATTTTGCCCCAAAATAAGGGGAATTTCTGACTTTTTGCCGCGAAATAAGGAGAATTTCTGTATTTTTGCCCCAAAATAAAGGGAATTTCTGCCTTTTTGCCCCAAAATTAGGGGAGTTTCTGCAATTTTGCTTCAAAATACAAGGAATTTCTGCCTTTTTTCCCAAAATAAGGGGAACTTCTGCTTTTGCACCAAATAAAGGGAATTTCTGCCTTTTTGCCCCGATATTAGGGGAATTTCTGCAATTTTGCTCCAAAATACGGGGAATTTCTGCCTTTTTTCCCGTAATTAAAAGGATTTTCTGCCTTTTTGCCCCCAAATAAGGAAAATTTCTACAATTTTATCCCAAAATAAGGGGAATTTTTCCCTTTTTTCCCAAAAATATAAGGAATTTCTGCCTTTTTGCCCCAAAATAAGAAATATTTCTGCAATTTTGCCCCAAAATAAGGGGAATTTCTCACTTTTTGCCCAAAAATAAAGGAAATTTCAGCCTTTTTACCTGAAAATATGTGAAATTTCTGCAATTTTGCCCCAAAAGGAAATTTCTGCAATTTTGCCCCAAAATAAGGTAAATTTCTGCAATTTTGCCCCAAATTAAATAAATTTCTGGAATTTTGCCCCAAAATAAGGGGAATTTCTGATTTTTGCCCTAAAATAAAGGAATTGTCTGCCTTTTGCCCCAAAATTAGAGGAATTTCTGCAATTTTGCTTCAAAATAAGGGGGATTTCTGCCTATTTGCCCGAAAATAAGGGGAATGCTTACCTTTTTGCCATAAAAAAGGGAAATTTCTTCATTTTTGCGCCAAATTAAGATGAACTTCTGCCTTTTGCCTCTAAATAAATGGAATTTCTGTCTTTTTTACCTTCAAAAAAAATTTCTGTCTTTTTTGCCCCAAAATAAGGGGAATTTCTGACTTATTACCCTGAAATAAGTGAAATTTCTGCAATTTTGCCACAAAATAAGGAAAAATTCTTCTTTTTTGCCCCCAAATAAGTGGAATTTCAGCCTTTTTACCTCAAAATAAGGGGAATTTCTGCATTTTTGCCACAATATATTAGAAATTTCTGCCTTTTTGCCCTAAAATAAGGGAAATTTCTGGAATTTTGCCCCAAAATAAGTGGAATTTCTGAGTTTTGCCACAAAATAAGGAGAATTTCTGTCTTTTTGCCCCAACATATAGGGAATTTCTGCCGTTTTGCCTCACAATTAGGGGAATTTCTGCAATTTTACTTCAAAATACAGGGAATTTCTGCTTTTTTGCCTGAAAATAAGGGGAATGTATACCTTTTGCCACAAAAAAGGGAAATTTCTTCATTTTAACCCCAAAATAAGAGTAATTTCTGCCTTTTTACCTCAAAATAAGTTAAATTTCTGCCTTTTTACCCAAAAATAAATGGAATTTCTGTCTTTTTGCCCCAAAATAAAAGGAATTTTTGAATTTTGCCTTAAAATAAGTGAAATTTCTGCAATTTTGCCCCAAAATTAGGGACATTTCTGCAATTTTGCCCCAAAATAAGGGGAATTTCTCACGTTATGCTCTGAAATAAGGAGAATTTCTGTGTTTTTGCCCCAAAATAATTTGAATTTCTGCATTTTCCCTCAAAATTAGATGAATTTGTGCAATTTTGCTTCAAAACATGGGGAATTTCTGCCTTATTACACAAAAATAATGGGAATTTCTGCATTTTTGCACCAATATAAGGGGAATTTCTGAGATTTTGCTCCAAAATACGGAAAATTTGTGGCTTATTGCCTAAAATTAAGTGGAATTTCTGCCTTTTTGCACTGAAATATTTGAAATTTCTGCAATTTTACCCAAAAATAAGGGGAATTTCTGTTTTTGGCCCCAAAATTAGGGGAATTTCTGCTTTTTGCCCAAAAATAAGGCAAATTTCTGACTTTTTGCCCTAAAATAAGTGAAATTTCTGCAATTTTGCCCCAAAATAAGGGGAATTTCTGCCTTTTGCCCAAAATAAGGGGAATTTCAGCATTTTACCTCCAAATAAGGGGAATTTCTGCCTTTTTGCCACAAAATATGGGGAATTTCTGCATTATTGCCCCCAAATAAGGAAAGTTTCTGCTTTTCTGCGCCAATTAATGGGAATTTCTGCCTTTTTGCCACAAAATATAGGGAATTTCTGCCTTTTTGCCCCAAAATAAGGGGAATTTCAGCCTTTTTACCTCAAAATAAGAGGAATTTCTGCCTTTTGCCCCAAAATATGGGGAATTTCTGCCTATTTGTTCCAAAATAAGAAAAATTTCTTCAACTTTGTACCATAATAATAGAAATTTCTGCCCTTTTGCCCCAAAATAAGAGAAATTCCTGCCTTATTTCCCTGAAATAAGTGAAATTTCTGCAATTTTGCCCAAAATAAGAAAAATTTCTGCAATTTTGCCACAAAATAAGGGAAATTTTTGCAATTTTGCCCCAAAATAAGGGGAATTTCTGACTTTTTGCCTTGAAATAAGGAGAATTTCTGTCTTTTTACCCCAAAATAATGTGAATTTCTGCATTTTCCCTCAAAATTAGGGGAATTTGTGCAATTTTGCTTCAAAATATGGGGAATTTCTGCCTTATTGCACCAAAATAAAGGGAATTTCTGCATTTTTGCACCAATATAAGGGGAATTTCTGAGATTTTGCTCCAAAATACAGAAAATTTCTGCCTTATTGCCCGAAATTAAGTGGAATTTCGGCCTTTTTGCACTGAAATATTTGAAATTTCTGCAATTTTACCCCAAAATAAGGGGAATTTCTATTTTTGGCCCCAAAATTAGGGGAATTTCTGCTTTTTGCCACAAAATAAGGCAAATTTCTGACTTTTTGCCTTGAAATAAGTGAAAATTCTGCAATTTTTCCCAAAATAAGGGGAATATCTGCCTTTTTCCCCAAAATAAGGGGAATTCCAGCATTTTACCCCCAAATAAGGGGAATTTCTGCCTTTTTGCCACAAAATATGGGGAATTACTGCCTTATTGCCTTCAAATAAGGAAAATTTCTGCTTTTCTGCCCCAATTAACAAGAATTTCTGCCTTTTTGCCACAAAGTAAAGGAAATTTCTGCCTTTTTGTGCTAAAATAAGGGGAATTTCATCCTTTTTACCTCAAAATAAAGGGAATTTCTGCCCTTTACCCCAAAATATGGGGAATTTCTGCCTTTTTATTCCAAAATATGAAAAATTTCTTCAACTTTGTACCAAAATAAAAGAAATTTCTGATTTTTGTCCCAACATAAAAGAAATTTCTGACTTTTTGCCCTGAAATAAATGAAATTTCTGCAATTTTGCCCGATAATAAGGAAAATTTGTGCCTTTTTGCCCCAAAATGAGGGAAATTTCTGCCTTTTTGCCCCAAAATATGGGGAATTTCAGCATTTTACCTCAAAATAAGGGGAATTTCAGCCTTTTTGCACCAAAATATGGGGAATTTTAGCATTTTGCCACAATATAAAAAAAATTTCTGCAATTCTGTACCAAAATAAAAGAAATTTCTAAAATTTTGCCCCAAAATAAGGGAAATTTCTGCAATTTTGCCCCAAAATAAGGGAAAGTTCTTCAATTTTGCCCCAAAATAAGGGGAATTTCTGACTTTTTGCCGCGAAATAAGGAGAATTTCTGTATTTTTGCCCCAAAATAAAGAGAATTTCTGCATTTTTGCCCCAAAATTAGGGGAGTTTCTGCAATTTTGCTTCAAAATACAAGGAATTTCTGCCTTTTTTCCTGAAAATAAGGGGAACTTCTGCTTTTGCACCAAATAAAGGGAATTTCTGCATTTTTGCCACAATATTAGGAGAATTTCTGCAATTTTGCTCCAAAATAAATGGAATTTCTGCATTTTTGCCCGAAATTAAAAGGATTTTCTGCCTTTTTACCCCCAAATAAGAAAAATTTCTGCAATTTTATCCCAAAAAAGGGGAATTTCTGCCTTTTTGCCCTAAAATATAAGGAATTTCTACCTTTTTGCCCCAAAATAAGAAATATTTCTGCAATTTTGCCCCAAAATAAGGGGAATTTCTCACTTTTTGCCCAAAAATAAAGGAAATTTCAGCCTTTTTACACGAAAATAAGTTAAATTTCTGCAATTTTGCCCCAAATAAGGGAAATTTCTGCAATTTTGCCCCAAAATAAAGTAAATTTCTGCAATTTTGCCCCAAATTAAAGGAAATTTCGGGAATTTTGCCCCAAAATAAGGGGAATTTCTGACTTTTTGCCCTGAAATAAGGAGAATTTCTGTCTTTTTGCCCCAAAATAATGTGAATTTCTGCATTTTCCCTCAAAATTAGGGGAATTTGTGCAATTTTGCTTCAAAATACGGGGAATTTCTGCCTTATTGCACCAAAATAAAGGGAATTTCTGCATTTTTGCACCAATATAAGGGGAATTTCTGAGATTTTGCTCCAAAATACAGAAAATTTCTGCCTTATTGCCCGAAATTAAGTGGAATTTCTGCCTTTTTGCACTGAAATATTTGAAATTTCTGCAATTTTGTCCCAAAATAAGGGGAATATCTGCCTTTTTGCCCAAAATAAGGAAAATTTCAGCATTTTACCCCCAAATAAGGGGAATTTCTGCCTTTTTGCCACAAAATATGGGGAATTACTGCCTTATTGCCTTCAAATAAGGAAAATTTCTGCTTTTCTGCCCCAATTAACAAGAATTTCTGCCTTTTTGCCACAAAGTAATGGAAATTTTTGCCTTTTTGACCTAAAATAAGAGGAATTTCATCCTTTTTACCTCAAAATAAGGGGAATTTCTGCCTTTTACCCCAAAATATGGGGAATTTCTTCCTTTTTATTCCAAAATATGAAAAATTTCTTCAACTTTGTACCAAAATAAAAGAAATTTCTGCTTTTTGTCCCAAAATAAAAGGAATTTCTGAATTTTAGCCCTGAAATAAATGAAATTTCTGCAATTTTGCCCGAAAATAAGGAAAATTTGTGCCTTTTTGCCCCAAAATGAGGGAAATTTCTGCCTTTTTGCCCCAAAATATGGGGAATTTCAGCATTTTACCTCAAAATAAGGGGAATATCAGCCTTTTTGCACCAAAATATGGGGAATTTTAGCCTTTTTGCAACAATATAAGAAAAATTTCTGCAATTCTGTACCAAAATAAAAGAAATTTCTAAAATTTTGTTCCAAAATAAGGGAAATTTCTGAAATTTTGCCCCAAAATATAGGAAAGTTCTTCAATTTTGCCCCAAAATAAGAAATTTTTCTGACTTTTGCACCAAATAAAGGGAATTTCTGCATTTTTGCTCCAAAATACGGGGAATTTCTGCATTTTTGCCCGAAATTAAAAGGATTTTCTGCCTTTTTGCCCCCAAATAAGGAAAATTTCTACAATTTTATCCCAAAATAAGGGGAATTTCTGCCTTTTTTCCCCAAAATATAAGGAATTTCTGCATTTTGCCCCAAAATAAGAAATATTTATGCAATTTTGCCCCAAAATAAGGGGAATTTCTCACTTTTTGCCCAAAAATAAAGGAAATTTCAGCCTTTTTACCTGAAAATAAGTGAAATTTCTGCAATTTTGCCCCAAAAGGAAATTTCTGCAATTTTGCCCTAAAATAAGGTAAATTTCTGCAATTTTGCCCCAAATTAAAGAAAATTTCTGGAATTTGGCCCCAAAATAAGGGGAATTTCTGATTTTAGCCCCAAAATAAAAGAAATGTCTGCCTTTTGCCCCAAAATTAGGGGAATTTCTGCAATTTGGCTTCAAAATAAGGGGAATTTCTGCCTTTTTGCCCTAAAATAATGGGAATGCATACCTTTTTGCCATAAAAATGGAAATTTCTTCATTTTTGCGCCAAATTAAGATGAACTTCTGCCTTTTGCCTCTAAATAAGTGGAATTTCTGTATTTTTTACCCCAAAAAAAAGAATTTCTGTCTTTTTTGCCCCAAAATAAGGGGAATTTCTGACTTATTACCCTCAAGTAAGTGAAATTTCTGCAATTTTGCCACAAAATAAGGAAAAATTTTTATTTTTTGTCCATAAATAAGAGAAATTTCAGCATTTTACCTCCAAATAAGGGGAATTTCTGCCTTTTTGCCACAAAATATGGGGAATTTCTGCATTATTGCACCAAAATAAGGAAAGTTTCTGCTTTTCTGCCCCTATTAACAAGAATTTCTGACTTTTTGCCACAAAATAAAGGGAATTTCTCCCTTTTTGCCCCAAAATATGGGGAATTTCTGCCTTTTTGTTCCAAAATAAGAACAATTTCTTCAACTTTGTACCAAGATAAAAGAAATTTCTGCTTTTTGCCCCAAAATAAAAGGAATTTCTGACTTTTTCCCCTGAAATAAATGAAATTTCTGCAATTTTGCCTGAAAATAAGGGAAATTTGTGCCTTTTTGCCCCAAAATGTAGGGAATTTCTGCCTTTTTGCCCCAAAATATGGGGAATTTCAGCATTTTACCTCAAAATAAGGGGAATTTCAGCCTTTTTGCACCAAAATATGGGGAATTTTAGCCTTTTTGCCACAATATAAGAAAAATTTCTGCAATTCTGTACCAAAATAAAAGAAATTTCTAAAATTTTGCCCCAAAATAAGGAAAATTTCTGCAATTTTGCCCCAAAATAAGGGAAAGTTCTTCAATTTTGCCCCAAAATAAGGGGAATTTCTGACTTTTTGCCGCGAAATAAGGAGAATTTCTGTATTTTTGCCCCAAAATAAAGGGAATTTCTGCCTTTTTGCCCCAAAATTAGGGGAGTTTCTGCAATTTTGCTTCAAAATACAAGGAATTTCTGCCTTTTTTCCCGAAAATAAGGGGAACTTCTGCTTTTGCACCAAATAAAGGGAATTTCTGCATTTTTGCCCCGATATTAGGGGAATTTCTGCAATTTTGCTCCAAAATACGGGGAATTTTTGCCTTTTTGCCCGAAATTAAAACAATTTTCTGCCTTTTTGCCCCCAAATAAAGGAAATTTCTGCAATTTTATCCCAAAATAAGGGGAATTTCTGCCTTTTTTCCCCAAAATATAAGGAATTTCTGCCTTTTTGCCCCAAAATAAGGTAAATTTCTGCAATTTTGCCCCAAATTAAAGGAAATTTCTGGAATTTTGCCCCAAAATAAGGGGAATTTCTGATTTTTGTCCCAAAATAAAGGAAATCTCTGCCTTTTGCCCCAAAATTAGGAGAATTTCTGCAATTTTGCTTCAAAATAAGATGAATTTCTGCCTTTTTGCCCGAAAATAAGAAGAATGCACACCTTTTTGCCATAAAAAAGGGAAATTTCTTTATTTTTGTGCCAAATTAAGAGGAACTTCTGCCTTTTGCCTCTAAATAAGTGGAATTTCTGTCTTTTTTACCCCAAAAAAAGGGAATTTCTGTCTTTTTTGCCCCAAAATATGGGGAATTTCTGAATTATTACCCTGAAATAAGTGAAATTTCTGCAATTTTGCCACAAAATAAGGAAAAATTCTTCCTTTTTGTCCCCAAAAAAGAGGAATTTCAGCCTTTTTACCTCAAAATAAGGGGAATTTCTGCATTTTTGCCACAATATATTAGGAATTTCTGCCTTTTTGCCCTAAAATAAGCGAAATTTCTGGAATTTTGCCCCAAAATAAGTGGAATTTCTGAGTTTTGCCACAATATAATGGGAATTTCTGCATTTTTGCCCCAAAATAAAGAAAATTTCTGCAATTTTGTACCAAATAAAAAAGAAATTTCTGCCCTTTTGCCCCAAAATAAGAGAAATTCCTGCCTTCTTTCCCTGAAATAAGTGAAATTTCTGCAATTTTGCCCAAAATAAAAAATTTGGAAATTTTGCCACAAAATAAGGGAAATTTCTGCAATTTTGCCCCTAAAATAAGGAGAATTTCTGACGTTATGCCCTGAAATAAGGAGAATTTCTGTCTTTTTGCCCCAAAATAATTTGAATTTCTGCATTTTCCCTCAAAATTAGATGAATTTGTGCAATTTTGCTTCAAAACACGGGGAATTTCTGCCTTATTACACCAAAATAAAGGGAATTTCTGCATTTTTGCACCATTATAAGTGGAATTTCTGAGATTTTGCTCCAAAATACGGAAAATTTGTGCCTTATTGCCTAAAATTAAGTGGAATTTCTGCCTTTTTGCACTGAAATATTTGAAATTTCTGCAATTTTACCCCAAAATAAGGGGATTTCTGTTTTTGGCCCCAAAATTAGGGGATTTCTGCTTTTTGCCCCAAAATAAGACAAATTTCTGACTTTTTGCCCTAAAATAAGTGAAATTTCTGCAATTTTGCTCCAAAATAAGGGGAATTTCTGCATTTTGCCCAAAATAAGGGGAATTTCAGCATTTTACCTCCAAATAAGGGGAATTTCTGCCTTTTTGCCACAAAATATGGGGATTTACTGCCTTACTGCCTTCACATAAAGAAAATTTCTGCTTTTCTGCTCCAATTAACAAGAATTTCTGCCTTTTTGCCACAAAGTAAAGGAAATTTTTGCCTTTTTGCCATAAAATAAGGAGAATTTCATCCTTTTTCCCTCAAATAAGGGGAATTTCTGCCTTTTACCTCAAAATATGGGGAATTTGTGCCTTTTTGTTCCAAAATAAGAAAAATTTCTTCAACTTTGTTCCAAAATAAAAGAAATTTCTGCTTTTTGCCCCAAAATAAAAGGAATTTCTGAATTTTTGCCCTGAAATAAAAGAAATTTCTGCAAGTTGCCCGAAAATAAGGGAAATTTGTGCCTTTTTGCCCCAAAATGTAGGGAATTTTTGCTTTTTTGCCCCAAAATATAGGGAATTTCAGCATTTTACCTCAAAATAAGGGGAATTTCAGCCTTTTTGCACCAAAATATGGGAAATTTCTGCTTTTTTGCCACAAAATAAGAAAAATTTCTGCAATTCTGTAGCAAAATAAAAGAAATTTCTAAAATTTTGCCCAAAAATAAGGGAAATTTCAGCAATTTTGCCCAAAAATAAGGGAAATTTCTGCCTTTTTGCCACAAAATAAGGGGAATTTCTGTCTTTTTGCCCCAAAATAAAAGGAATTTCAGCCTTTTTACCTCATAATAAAGGGAATCTCTGACTTTTTGCCCCAAAATATGGGGAATATCTGCATTTTTGCCTCAAAATAAAGAAAATTTCTGCAATTTTGTACCAAAATAAAAGAAATTTCTGCCTTTTTGCCCCAAAATAAGAGAAATTCCTGCCTTCTTTCCCTGAAATAAGTGAAATTTCTGCAATTTTGCCCAAAATAAGAAAAATTTCTGCAATTTTGCAACAAAATAAGGGAAATTTTTGCAATTTTGCCCCAAAATAAGGGGAATTTCTGACTTTTTGCCGTGAAATAAGGAGAATTTCTGTTTTTTTGCCCCAAAATAATGTGAATTTCTGCATTTTCCCTCAAAATTAGGGGAATTTGTGCAATTTTTCTTCAAAATATGGGGAATTTCTGCCTTATTGCACCAAAATAAAGGGAATTTCTGCATTTTTGCACCAATAAAAGGGGAATTTCTGAGATTTTGCTCCAAAATACAGAAAATTTCTGCCTTATTGCCCGAAAGTAAGTGGTATTTCTGCCTTTTTTCCCTGAAATATTTGAAATTTCTGCAATTTTACCCCAAAATAAGGGGAATTTCTATTTTTGGCCGCAAAATTAGGGGAATTTCTGCTTTTTGCCTCAAAATAAGGCAAATTTCTGACTTTTTGCCCTGAAATAAGTGAAATTTCTGCAATTTTGTCCCAAAATAAGGGGAATTTCTGCCTCTTTGCCCAAAATAAGGGGAATTTCAGCATTTTACCTCCAAATAAGGGGAATTTCTGCATTTTGCCACAAAATATGGGGAATTACTGCCTTATTGCCTTCAAATAAGAAAAATTTCTGCTTTTCTGCCCCAATTAACAAGAATTTCTGCCTTTTTGCCACAAAGTAAAGGAAATTTTTGCCTTTTTGCGCTAAAATAAGGGGAATTTCATCCTTTTTACCTCAAAATAAGGGGAATTTCTGCCTTTTACCCCAAAATATGGGGAATTTCTTCCTTTTTATTCCAAAATATGAAAAATTTCTTCAACTTTGTACCAAAATAAAAGAAATTTCTGCTTTTTGTCCCAAAATAAAAGGAATTTCAGACTTTTAGCCCTGAAATAAATGAAATTTCTGCAATTTTGCCCAAAAATAAGGAAAATTTGTGCCTTTTTGCCCCAATGAGGGAAATTTCTCCCTTTTTGCCCCAAAATATGGGGAATTTCAGCATTTTACCTCAAAATAAGGGGAATTTCAGCCTTTTTGCACCAAAATATGGGGAATTTTAGCCTTTATGCCACAATATAAAAAAAATTTCTGCAATTCTGTACCAAAATAAAAGAAATTTCTAAAATTTTGCCTTAAAATAAGGGAAATTTCTGCAATTTTGCCCCAAAATAAGGGAAAGTTCTTCAATTTTGCCCCAAAATAAGGGGAATTTCTGACTTTTTGCCGCGAAATAAGGAGAATTTCTGTATTTTTGCCCCAAAATAAAGGGAATTTCTGCCCTTTTGCCCCAAATTTAGGGGAGTTTCTGCAATTTTGCTTCAAAATACAAGGAATTTCTGCCTTTTTTTCCCGAAATAAGGGGAACTTCTGCTTTTGCACCAAATAAAGGGAACTTCTGCATTTTTGCCCCGATATTAGGGGAATTTCTGCAATTTTGCTCCAAAATACGGGGAATTTCTGCCTTTTTGCCCGTAATTAAAAGGATTTTCTGCCTTTTTGCCCCCAAATAAGAGAAATTTCTGCAATTTTATCCCAAAATAAGGGGAATTTCTGCCTTTTTTCCCCAAAATATAAGGAATTTCTGCCTTTTTGCCCCAAAATAAGAAATATTTCTGCAATTTTGCCCCAAATTAAAGGAAATTTCTGGAATTTTGCGCCAAAATAAGGGGAATTTCTGATTTTTGCCCCAAAATAAAGGAAATGTCTACCTTTTGCCCCAAAATTAGGGGAATTTCTGCAATTTTGCTTCAAAATAAGGGGAATTTCTGCATTTTTGTCCTAAAATACGGGGAATGCATACCTTTTTGCCATAAAAAAATGGAAATTTCTTCATTTTTGCGCCAAATTAAGAGGAACTTCTGCCTTTTGCCTCTAAATAAGTGGAATTTCTGTCTTTTTTACCCCCCAAAAAGGGAATTTCTGTCTTTTTTGCCCCAAAATAAGGGGAATTTCTGACTTATTACCCTGAAATAAGTGAAATTTCTGCAATTTTGCCACAAAATAAGTGAAATTTCTGAGTTTTGCCACAATATAATGGGAATTTCTGCATTTTTGCCCCAAAATAAAGAAAATTTCTGCAATTTTGTACCAAATAAAAAAGAAATTTCTGCCCTTTTGCCCCAAAATAAGAGAAATTCCTGCCTTCTTTCCCTGAAATAAGTGAAATTTCTGCAATTTTGCCCAAAATAAAAAATTTGGTAATTTTGCCACAAAATAAGGGAAATTTCTGCAATTTTGCCCCAAAATAAGGAGAATTTCTGACGTTATGCCCTGAAATAAGGAGAATTTCTGTCTTTTTGCCCCAAAATAATTTGAATTTCTGCATTTTCCCTCAAAATTAGATGAATTTGTGCAATTTTGCTTCAAAACACGGGGAATTTCTGCCTTATTACACCAAAATAAAGGGAATTTCTGCATTTTTGCACCATTATAAGTGGAATTTCTGAGATTTTGCTCCAAAATACGGAAAATTTGTGCCTTATTGCCTAAAATTAAGTGGAATTTCTGCCTTTTTGCACTGAAATATTTGAAATTTCTGCAATTTTACCCCAAAATAAGGGGAATTTCTGTTTTTGGCCCCAAAATTAGGGGAATTTCTGCTTTTTGCCCCAAAATAAGACAAATTTCTGACTTTTTGCCCTAAAATAAGTGAAATTTCTGCAATTTTGCACCAAAATAAGGGGAATTTCTGCCTTTTGCCCAAAATAAGGGGAATTTCAGCATTTTACCTCCAAATAAGGGGAATTTCTGCCTTTTTGCCACAAAATATGGGGAATTTTGCCTTACTGCCTTCACATAAAGAAAATTTCTGCTTTTCTGCTCCAATTAACAAGAATTTCTGCCTTTTTGCCACAAAGTAAAGGAAATTTTTGCCTTTTTGCCATAAAATAAGGAGAATTTCATCCTTTTTCCCTCAAATAAGGGGAATTTCTGCCTTTTACCTCAAAATATGGGGAATTTGTGCCTTTTTGTTCCAAAATAAGAAAAATTTCTTCAACTTTGTTCCAAAATAAAAGAAATTTCTGCTTTTTGCCCCAAAATAAAAGGAATTTCTGAATTTTTGCCCTGAAATAAAAGAAATTTCTGCAAGTTGCCCGAAAATAAGGGAAATTTGTGCCTTTTTGCCCCAAAATGTAGGGAATTTCTGCTTTTTTGCCCCAAAATATAGGGAATTTCAGCATTTTACCTCAAAATAAGGGGAATTTCAGCCTTTTTGCACCAAAATATGGGAAATTTCTGCTTTTTTTGCCACAAAATAAGAAAAATTTCTGCAATTCTGTAGCAAAATAAAAGAAATTTCTAAAATTTTGCCCAAAAATAAGGGAAATTTCAGCAATTTTGCCCAAAAATAAGGGAAATTTCTGCCTTTTTGCCACAAAATAAGGGGAATTTCTGTCTTTTTGCCCCAAAATAAAAGGAATTTCAGCCTTTTTACCTCATAATAAAGGGAATCTCTGACTTTTTGCCCCAAAATATGGGGAATATCTGCATTTTTGCCTCAAAATAAAGAAAATTTCTGCAATTTTGTACCAAAATAAAAGAAATTTCTGCCTTTTTGCCCCAAAATAAGAGAAATTCCTGCCTTCTTTCCCTGAAATAAGTGAAATTTCTGCAATTTTGCCCAAAATAAGAAAAATTTCTGCAATTTTGCAACAAAATAAGGGAAATTTTTGCAATTTTGCCCCAAAATAAGGGGAATTTCTGACTTTTTGCTGTGAAATAAGGAGAATTTCTGTTTTTTTGCCCCAAAATAATGTGAATTTCTGCATTTTCCCTCAAAATTAGGGGAATTTGTGCAATTTTTCTTCAAAATATGGGGAATTTCTGCCTTATTGCACCAAAATAAAGGGAATTTCTGCATTTTTGCACCAATAAAAGGGGAATTTCTGAGATTTTGCTCCAAAATACAGAAAATTTCTGCCTTATTGCCCGAAAGTAAGTGGTATTTCTGCCTTTTTTCCCTGAAATATTTGAAATTTCTGCAATTTTACCCCAAAATAAGGGGAATTTCTATTTTTGGCCGCAAAATTAGGGGAATTTCTGCTTTTTGCCTCAAAATAAGGCAAATTTCTGACTTTTTGCTCTGAAATAAGTGAAATTTCTGCAATTTTGTCCCAAAATAAGGGGAATTTCTGCCTCTTTGCCCAAAATAAGGGGAATTTCAGCATTTTACCTCCAAATAAGGGGAATTTCTGCATTTTGCCACAAAATATGGGGAATTACTGCCTTATTGCCTTCAAATAAGAAAAATTTCTGCTTTTCTGCCCCAATTAACAAGAATTTCTGCCTTTTTGCCACAAAGTAAAGGAAATTTTTGCCTTTTTGCGCTAAAATAAGGGGAATTTCATCCTTTTTACCTCAAAATAAGGGGAATTTCTGCCTTTTACCCCAAAATATGGGGAATTTCTTCCTTTTTATTCCAAAATATGAAAAATTTCTTCAACTTTGTACCAAAATAAAAGAAATTTCTGCTTTTTGTCCCAAAATAAAAGGAATTTCAGACTTTTAGCCCTGAAATAAATGAAATTTCTGCAATTTTGCCCAAAAATAAGGAAAATTTGTGCCTTTTTGCCCCAATGAGGGAAATTTCTCTCTTTTTGCCCCAAAATATGGGGAATTTCAGCATTTTACCTCAAAATAAGGGGAATTTCAGCCTTTTTGCACCAAAATATGGGGAATTTTAGCCTTTATGCCACAATATAAAAAAAATTTCTGCAATTCTGTACCAAAATAAAAGAAATTTCTAAAATTTTGCCTTAAAATAAGGGAAATTTCTGCAATTTTGCCCCAAAATAAGGGAAAGTTCTTCAATTTTGCCCCAAAATAAGGGGAATTTCTGACTTTTTGCCGCGAAATAAGGAGAATTTCTGTATTTTTGCCCCAAAATACAAGGAATTTCTGCCTTTTTTTCCCGAAAATAAGGGGAACTTCTGCTTTTGCACCAAATAAAGGGAATTTCTGCATTTTTGCCCCGATATTAGGGGAATTTCTGCAATTTTGCTCCAAAATACGGGGAATTTTTGCCTTTTTGCCCGTAATTAAAAGGATTTTCTGCCTTTTTGCCCCCAAATAAGAGAAATTTCTGCAATTTTATCCCAAAATAAGGGGAATTTCTGCCTTTTTTCCCCAAAATATAAGGAATTTCTGCCTTTTTGCCCCAAAATAAGAAATATTTCTGCAATTTTGCCCCAAATTAAAGGCAATTTCTGGAATTTTGCGCCAAAATAAGGGGAATTTCTGATTTTTGCCCCAAAATAAAGGAAATGTCTACCTTTTGCCCCAAAATTAGGGGAATTTCTGCAATTTTGCTTCAAAATAAGGGGAATTTCTGCCTTTTTGCCCTAAAATACGGGGAATGCATACCTTTTTGCCATAAAAAATGGAAATTTCTTCATTTTTGCGCCAAATTAAGAGGAACTTCTGCCTTTTGCCTCTAAATAAGTGGAATTTCTGTCTTTTTTACCCCCCAAAAAGGGAATTTCTGTCTTTTTTGCCCCAAAATAAGGGGAATTTCTGACTTATTACCCTGAAATAAGTGAAATTTCTGCAATTTTGCCACAAAATAAGTGAAATTTCTGAGTTTTGCCACAATATAATGGGAATTTCTGCATTTTTGCCCCAAAATAAAGAAAATTTCTGCAATTTTGTACCAAATAAAAAAGAAATTTCTGCCCTTTTGCCCCAAAATAAGAGAAATTCCTGCCTTCTTTCCCTGAAATAAGTGAAATTTCTGCAATTTTGCCCAAAATAAAAAATTTGGAAATTTTGCCACAAAATAAGGGAAATTTCTGCAATTTTGCCCCTAAAATAAGGAGAATTTCTGACGTTATGCCCTGAAATAAGGAGAATTTCTGTCTTTTTGCCCCAAAATAATTTGAATTTCTGCATTTTCCCTCAAAATTAGATGAATTTGTGCAATTTTGCTTCAAAACACGGGGAATTTCTGCCTTATTACACCAAAATAAAGGGAATTTCTGCATTTTTGCACCATTATAAGTGGAATTTCTGAGATTTTGCTCCAAAATACGGAAAATTTGTGCCTTATTGCCTAAAATTAAGTGGAATTTCTGCCTTTTTGCACTGAAATATTTGAAATTTCTGCAATTTTACCCCAAAATAAGGGGATTTCTGTTTTTGGCCCCAAAATTAGGGGATTTCTGCTTTTTGCCCCAAAATAAGACAAATTTCTGACTTTTTGCCCTAAAATAAGTGAAATTTCTGCAATTTTGCTCCAAAATAAGGGGAATTTCTGCATTTTGCCCAAAATAAGGGGAATTTCAGCATTTTACCTCCAAATAAGGGGAATTTCTGCCTTTTTGCCACAAAATATGGGGATTTACTGCCTTACTGCCTTCACATAAAGAAAATTTCTGCTTTTCTGCTCCAATTAACAAGAATTTCTGCCTTTTTGCCACAAAGTAAAGGAAATTTTTGCCTTTTTGCCATAAAATAAGGAGAATTTCATCCTTTTTCCCTCAAATAAGGGGAATTTCTGCCTTTTACCTCAAAATATGGGGAATTTGTGCCTTTTTGTTCCAAAATAAGAAAAATTTCTTCAACTTTGTTCCAAAATAAAAGAAATTTCTGCTTTTTGCCCCAAAATAAAAGGAATTTCTGAATTTTTGCCCTGAAATAAAAGAAATTTCTGCAAGTTGCCCGAAAATAAGGGAAATTTGTGCCTTTTTGCCCCAAAATGTAGGGAATTTCTGCTTTTTTGCCCCAAAATATAGGGAATTTCAGCATTTTACCTCAAAATAAGGGGAATTTCAGCCTTTTTGCACCAAAATATGGGAAATTTCTGCTTTTTTGCCACAAAATAAGAAAAATTTCTGCAATTCTGTAGCAAAATAAAAGAAATTTCTAAAATTTTGCCCAAAAATAAGGGAAATTTCAGCAATTTTGCCCAAAAATAAGGGAAATTTCTGCCTTTTTGCCACAAAATAAGGGGAATTTCTGTCTTTTTGCCCCAAAATAAAAGGAATTTCAGCCTTTTTACCTCATAATAAAGGGAATCTCTGACTTTTTGCCCCAAAATATGGGGAATATCTGCATTTTTGCCTCAAAATAAAGAAAATTTCTGCAATTTTGTACCAAAATAAAAGAAATTTCTGCCTTTTTGCCCCAAAATAAGAGAAATTCCTGCCTTCTTTCCCTGAAATAAGTGAAATTTCTGCAATTTTGCCCAAAATAAGAAAAATTTCTGCAATTTTGCAACAAAATAAGGGAAATTTTTGCAATTTTGCCCCAAAATAAGGGGAATTTCTGACTTTTTGCCGTGAAATAAGGAGAATTTCTGTTTTTTTGCCCCAAAATAATGTGAATTTCTGCATTTTCCCTCAAAATTAGGGGAATTTGTGCAATTTTTCTTCAAAATATGGGGAATTTCTGCCTTATTGCACCAAAATAAAGGGAATTTCTGCATTTTTGCACCAATAAAAGGGGAATTTCTGAGATTTTGCTCCAAAATACAGAAAATTTCTGCCTTATTGCCCGAAAGTAAGTGGTATTTCTGCCTTTTTTCCCTGAAATATTTGAAATTTCTGCAATTTTACCCCAAAATAAGGGGAATTTCTATTTTTGGCCGCAAAATTAGGGGAATTTCTGCTTTTTGCCTCAAAATAAGGCAAATTTCTGACTTTTTGCCCTGAAATAAGTGAAATTTCTGCAATTTTGTCCCAAAATAAGGGGAATTTCTGCCTCTTTGCCCAAAATAAGGGGAATTTCTGCATTTTGCCACAAAATATGGGGAATTACTGCCTTATTGCCTTCAAATAAGAAAAATTTCTGCTTTTCTGCCCCAATTAACAAGAATTTCTGCCTTTTTGCCACAAAGTGAAGGAAATTTTTGCCTTTTTGCGCTAAAATAAGGGGAATTTCATCCTTTTTACCTCAAAATAAGGGGAATTTATGCCTTTTACCCCAAAATATGGGGAATTTCTTATTTTTTATTCCAAAATATGAAAAATTTCTTCAATTGTACCAAAATAAAAGAAATTTCTGCTTTTTGTCCCAAAATAAAAGGAATTTCAGACTTTTAGCCCTGAAATAAATGAAATTTCTGCAATTTTGCCCAAAAATAAGGAAAATTTGTGCCTTTTTGCCCCAATGAGGGAAATTTCTCCCTTTTTGCCCCAAAATATGGGGAATTTCAGCATTTTACCTCAAAATAAGCGGAATTTCAGCCTTTTTGCACCAAAATATGGGGAATTTTAGCCTTTATGCCACAATATAAAAAAAATTTCTGCAATTCTGTACCAAAATAAAAGAAATTTCTAAAATTTTGCCCCAAAATAAGGGAAATTTCTGCAATTTTGCCCCAAAATAAGGGAAAGTTCTTCAATTTTGCCCCAAAATAAGGGGAATTTCTGACTTTTTGCCGCGAAATAAGGAGAATTTCTGTATTTTTGCCCCAAAATAAAGGGAATTTCTGCCTTTTTGCCCCAAATTTAGGGGAGTTTCTGCAATTTTGCTTCAAAATACAAGGAATTTCTGCCTTTTTTCCCGAAAATAAGGGGAACTTCTGCTTTTGCACCAAATAAAGGGAATTTCTGCATTTTTGCCACGATATTAGGGGAATTTCTCCAATTTTGCTCCAAAATAAGGGGAATTTCTGCATTTTTGCCCGAAATTAAAAAGATTTTCTGCATTTTTGCCCCCAAATAAGGGAAATTTCTGCAATTTTATCCCAAAAAAGGGGAATTTCTGCCTTTTTGCCCTAAAATATAAGGAATTTCAACCTTTTTGCCCCAAAATAAGAAATATTTCTGCAATTTTGCCCCAAAATAAGGGGAATTTCTGCCTTTTTGCCCAAAAATAAAGGAAATTTCAGCCTTTTTACACGAAAATAAGTTAAATTTCTGCAATTTTGCCCCAAATAAGGTAAATTTCTGCAATTTTGCCCCAAAATAAGGTAAATTTCTGCAATTTTGCCCCAAATTAAAGGAAATTTCTGGAATTTTGCCCCAAAATAAGGGGAATTTCTGACTTTTTGCCCTGAAATAAGGAGAATTTCTGTCTTTATGCCCCAAAATAATGTGAATTTCTGCATTTTCCCTCAAAATTAGGGGAATTTGTGCAATCTTGCTTCAAAATACGGGGAATTTCTGCCTTATTGCACCAAAATAAAGGGAATTTCTGCATTTTTGCACCAATATAAGGGGAATTTCTGAGATTTTGCTCCAAAATACAGAAAATTTCTGCCTTTTTGCCCGAAATTAAGTGGAATTTCTGCCTTTTTGCACTGAAATATTTGAAATTTCTGCAATTTTAACCCAAAATAAAAGGAATTTCTATTTTTGGCCCGAAAATTAGGGGAATTTCTGCTTTTTGCCACAAAATAAGGCAAATTTCTGACTTTTTGCCCTGAAATAAGTGAAAATTCTGCAATTTTTCCCAAAATAAGGGGAATATCTGCCTTTTTGCCCAAAATAAGGGGAATTTCAGCATTTTACCTCCAAATAAGGGGAATTTCTGCCTTTTTGCCACAAAATATGGGGAATTACTGCCTTATTGCCTTCAAATAAGGAAAATTTCTGCTTTTCTGCCCCAATTAACAAGAATCTCTGCCTTTTTGCCTCAAAGTAAAGGAAAATTTTGCCTTTTTGCCCTAAAATAAGGGGAATTTCATCCTTTTTACCTCAAAATAAAGGGAATTTCTGCCTTTTACCCCAAAATATGGGGAATTTCTTCCTTTTTATTCCAAAATATGAAAAATTTCTTCAACTTTGTACCAAAATAAAAGAAATTTCTGCTTTTTGTCCCAAAATAAAAGGAATTTCAGACTTTTAGCCCTGAAATAAATGAAATTTCTGCAATTTTGCACAAAAATAAGGAAAATTTGTGCCTTTTTGCCCCAATGAAGGAAATTTCTCCCTTTTTGCCCCAAAATATGGGGAATTTCAGCATTTTACCTCAAAATAAGGGGAATTTCAGCCTTTTTGCACCAAAATATGTGGAATTTTAGCCTTTTTGCCACAATATAAGAAAAATTTCTGCAATTCTGTACCAAAATAAAAAAAATTTCTAAAATTTTGCCTTAAAATAAGGGAAATTTCTGCAATTTTGCCCCAAAATAAGGGAAAGTTCTTCAATTTTGCCCCAAAATAAGGGGAATTTCTGCCTTTTTGCCCGTAATTAAAAGGATTTTCTGCCTTTTTGCCCCCAAATAAGAGAAATTTCTGCAATTTTATCCCAAAATAAGGGGAATTTCTGCCTTTTTTCCCCAAAATATAAGGAATTTCTGCCTTTTTGCCCCAAAATAAGAAATATTTCTGCAATTTTGCCCCAAATTAAAGGAAATTTCTGGAATTTTGCGCCAAAATAAGGGGAATTTCTGATTTTTGCCCCAAAATAAAGGAAATGTCTACCTTTTGCCCCAAAATTAGGGGAATTTCTGCAATTTTGCTTCAAAATAAGGGGAATTTCTGCCTTTTTGCCCTAAAATACGGGGAATGCATACCTTTTTGCCATAAAAAATGGAAATTTCTTCATTTTTGCTCCAAATTAAGAGGAACTTCTGCCTTTTGCCTCTAAATAAGTGGAATTTCTGTCTTTTTTACCCCCCAAAAAGGGAATTTCTGTCTTTTTTGCCCCAAAATAAGGGGAATTTCTGACTTATTACCCTGAAATAAGTGAAATTTCTGAAATTTTGCCACAAAATAAAGAAAAATTCTTCCTTTTTGTCCCCAAATAAGAGGAATTTCAGCCTTTTTACCTCAAAATAAGGGGAATTTCTGCATTTTTGCCACAATATATTAGGAATTTCTGCCTTTTTGCCCTAAAATAAGGAAAATTTCTGGAATTTTGCCCCAAAATAAGTGGAATTTCTGAGTTTTGCCACAAAATAAGGAGAATTTCTGTCTTTTTGCCCCAACATATAGGGAATTTCTGCCGTTTTGCCTCACGATTAGGAGAATTTCTGCAACTTTACTTCAAAATACGGGGAATTTCTGCTTTTTGGCATGAAAATAAGGGGAATGTATACCTTTTGCCACAAAAAGGGGAAATTTCTTCATTTTAACCCCAAAATAAGAGTAATTTCTGCCTTTTTACCTCAAAATAAGTGAAATTTCTGCCTTTTTACCCAAAAATAAACGGAATTTCTGTCTTTTTGCCCCAAAATAAAAAAAATTTTTTAATTTTGCCTTGAAATAAGTGAAATTTCTGCAATTTTGCCCCAAAATAAGGGAAATTTCTGCCTTTTTGCCCCAAAATAAGGGGAATTTCTGCATTTTTGCCCCAAAATAAAGAAAATTTCTGCAATTTTGTACCAAAATAATAGAAATTTCTGCATTTTGCCCTAAAATAAGAGAAATTCCAGCCTTCTTTCCCTGAACTAAGTGAAATTTCTACAATTTTGCCCAAAATAAGAAAAATTTCTGCAATTTTGCCACAAAAAAGGGAAATTTCTTCATTTAGCTCCAAAATAAGAGTAATTTCTGCCTTTTTTACCTCAAAATAAGTGAAATTTCTGCCTTTTTACCCAAAAATAAACGGAATTTCTGTCTTTTTGCCCCAAAATAAAAGGAATTTTTGAATTTTGCCTTGAAATAAGTGAAATTTCTGCAATTTTGCCACAAAATGAGGGAAATTTTTGCCTTTTTGCCACAAAATCAGGGGAATTTCTGCATTTTTGCCCCAAAATAAAAAAAATTTCTGCAATTTTGTACCAAAATAAAAGAAATTTCTGCCCTTTTACCCCAAAATAAGAGAAATTCCTAACTTCTTTCCCTGAAATAAGTGAAATTTCTGCAATTTTCCCCAAAATAAGAAAAATTTCTACAATTTTGCCACAAAATAAGGGATATTTCTGCAATTTTGCCCCAAAATAAGGGGAATTTCTGACGTTATGCTATGAAATAAGGAGAATTTCTGTCTTTTTGCCCCAAAATAATTTGAATTTCTGCATTTTCCCTCAAAATTAGAGGAATTTGTGCAATTTTGCTTCAAAACACGGGGAATTTCTGCCTTATTACACCAAAATAATGGGAATTTCTGCATTTTTGCACCAATATAAGGGGAATTTCTGAGATTTTGCTCCAAAATACAGAAAATTTCTGCCTTATTGCCTAAAATTAAGTGGAATTTCTGCCTTTTTGCACTGAAATATTTGAAATTTCTGCAATTTTACCCCAAAATAAGGGGAATTTCTGTTTTTGGCCCCAAAATTAGGGGAATTTCTGCTTTTTGCCACAAAATAAGGCAAATTTCTGACTTTTTGCCCTAAAATAAGTGAAATTTCTGCAATATTGCCCCAAAATAAGGGGAATTTCTGCCTTTTGCCCAAAATAAGGGGAATTTCAGCATTTTACCTCCAAATAAGGGGAATTTCTGCCTTTTTGCCACAAAATATGGGGAATTTCTGCATTATTGCACCCAAATAAGGAAAGTTTCTGCTTTTCTGCCCCAATTAAAAAGACTTTCTGCCTTTTTGCCACAAAACAAAGGGAATTTCTGCCTTTTTGCCCCAAAACAAGGGGAATTTCAGCCTTTTTACCTCAAAATAAGGGGAATTTCTGCCTTTTGCCCCAAAATATGGGGAATTTCTGCCTTTTTGTTCTAAAATAAGAAAAATTTCTTCAACTTTGTACCAAAATAAAAGAAATTTCTGCTTTTTGCCCCAAAATAAAAGGAATTTCTGACTTTTTGCCCAGAAATAAATGAAATTTGTGCAATTTTGCCCGAAAATAAGGGAAATTTGTGCCTTTTTGCCCCAAAATGTAGGGAATTTCTGCCTTTTTGCACGATAATATGGGGAATTTTAGCATTTTACCTCAAAATAAGGGGAATTTCAGCTTTTTTGCACCAAAATATGAGGAATTTCTGCCTTTTTGCCACAAAATAAGAAAAATTTCTGCAATTCTGTACCAAAATAAAAGAAATTTCTAAAATTTTGCCCGAAAATAAAGGAAATTTCTGCAATTTTGCCCCAAAATAAGGGAAATTTCTGCCTTTCAGCCACAAAATAAGGGAAATTTCTGTCTTTTTGCCCCAAAATAAAAGGAATTTCAGCCTTTTTACCTCATAATAAGGGGAATCTCTGCCTTTTTGCCCCAAAATATGGGGAATTTCTGCATTTTTGCCTCAAAATAAAGAAAATTTCTTCAATTTTGTACCAAAATAAAAGAAATTTCTGCCTTTTTGCCCCAAAATAAAAGAAATTCCTGCCTTCTTTCCCTGAAATAAGTGAAATTTCTGCAATTTTGCCCATAATAAGAAAAATTTCTGCAATTTTTCCACAAAATAAGGGAAATTTCTGCAATTTTGCCCCAAATTAAAGGAAATTTCTGGAATTTTGCCCCAAAATAAGGGGAATTTCTGACTTTTTGCCCTGAAATAAGGAGAATTTCTGTCTTTATGCCCCAAAATAATGTGAATTTCTGCATTTTCCCTCAAAATTAGGGGAATTTGTGCAATCTTGCTTCAAAATACGGGGAATTTCTGCCTTATTGCACCAAAATAAAGGGAATTTCTGCATTTTTGCACCAATATAAGGGGAATTTCTGAGATTTTGCTCCAAAATACAGAAAATTTCTGCCTTTTTGCCCGAAATTAAGTGGAATTTCTGCCTTTTTGCACTGAAATATTTGAAATTTCTGCAATTTTAACCCAAAATAAAAGGAATTTTTATTTTTGGCCGAAAATTAGGGGAATTTCTGCTTTTTGCCACAAAATAAGGCAAATTTCTGACTTTTTGCCCTGAAATAAGTGAAAATTCTGCAATTTTTCCCAAAATAAGGGGAATATCTGCCTTTTTGCCCAAAATAAGGGGAATTTCAGCATTTTACCTCCAAATAAGGGGAATTTCTGCCTTTTTGCCACAAAATATGGGGAATTACTGCCTTATTGCCTTCAAATAAGGAAAATTTCTGCTTTTCTGCCCCAATTAACAAGAATCTCTGCCTTTTTGCCTCAAAGTAAAGGAAAATTTTGCCTTTTTGCCCTAAAATAAGGGGAATTTCATCCTTTTTACCTCAAAATAAAGGGAATTTCTGTCTTTTACCCCAAAATATGGGGAATTTCTTCCTTTTTATTCCAAAATATGAAAAATTTCTTCAACTTTGTACCAAAATAAAAGAAATTTCTGCTTTTTGTCCCAAAATAAAAGGAATTTCAGACTTTTAGCCCTGAAATAAATGAAATTTCTGCAATTTTGCACAAAAATAAGGAAAATTTGTGCCTTTTTGCCCCAATGAAGGAAATTTCTCCCTTTTTGCCCCAAAATATGGGGAATTTCAGCATTTTACCTCAAAATAAGGGGAATTTCAGCCTTTTTGCACCAAAATATGTGGAATTTTAGCCTTTTTGCCACAATATAAGAAAAATTTCTGCAATTCTGTACCAAAATAAAAAAAATTTCTAAAATTTTGCCTTAAAATAAGGGAAATTTCTGCAATTTTGCCCCAAAATAAGGGAAAGTTCTTCAATTTTGCCCCAAAATAAGGGGAATTTCTGCCTTTTTGCCCGTAATTAAAAGGATTTTCTGCCTTTTTGCCCCCAAATAAGAGAAATTTCTGCAATTTTATCCCAAAATAAGGGGAATTTCTGCCTTTTTTCCCCAAAATATAAGGAATTTCTGCCTTTTTGCCCCAAAATAAGAAATATTTCTGCAATTTTGCCCCAAATTAAAGGAAATTTCTGGAATTTTGCGCCAAAATAAGGGGAATTTCTGATTTTTGCCCCAAAATAAAGGAAATGTCTACCTTTTGCCCCAAAATTAGGGGAATTTCTGCAATTTTGCTTCAAAATAAGGGGAATTTCTGCCTTTTTGCCCTAAAATACGGGGAATGCATACTTTTTTGCCATAAAAAATGGAAATTTCTTCATTTTTGCGCCAAATTAAGAGGAACTTCTGCCTTTTGCCTCTAAATAAGTGGAATTTCTGTCTTTTTTACCCCCCAAAAAGGGAATTTCTGTCTTTTTTGCCCCAAAATAAGGGGAATTTCTGACTTATTACCCTGAAATAAGTGAAATTTCTGAAATTTTGCCACAAAATAAAGAAAAATTCTTCCTTATTGTCCCCAAATAAGAGGAATTTCAGCCTTTTTACCTCAAAATAAGGGGAATTTCTGCATTTTTGCCCCAAAATAAGGGGAATTTCTGACTTTTTGCCGTGAAATAAGGAGAATTTCTTTTTTTTTGCCCCAAAATAATGTGAATTTCTGAATTTTCTCTCAAAATTTGGGGAATTTGTGCAATTTTGCTTCAAAATATGGGGAATTTCTGCCTTATTGCACCAAAATAAAGGGAATTTCTGCAATTTTGCCCCAAAATAAGGGAAATTTCTGCATTTTTGCCACAAAATAAGGGGAATTTCTGCATTTTTGCCCCAAAATAAAGAAAATTTCTGCAATTTTGTACCAAAATAAAAGAAATTTCTGCCTTTTTGCCCCAAAATAAGAGAAATTCTTGCCTTCTTTCCCTGAAATAAGTGAAATTTCTGCAATTTTGCCCAAAATAAAAAAAATTTCTGCAATTTTGCCACAAAATAAGGGATATTTCTGCAATTTTGCCCCAAAATAAGGGGAATTTCTGACGTTATGCCCTGAAATAAGTAGAATTTCTGTCTTTTTGCCCCAAAATAATTTGAATTTCTGCATTTTCCCTCAAAATTAGGGGAATTTGTGCAATTTTGCTTCCAAACACAGGGAATTTCTTCCTTATTACACCAAAATAATGGGAATTTCTCCATTTTTGCACCAATATAAGGGGAATTTCTGAGATTTTGCTCCAAAATACAGAAAATTTCTGCCATATTGCCTAAAATTAAGTGGAATTTCTGCCTTTTTGCACTGAAATATTTGAAATTTCTGCAATTTTACCCCAAAATAAGGGGAATTTCTGTTTTTGGCCCCAAAATTAGGGGAATTTCTGCTTTTTTCCACAAAATAAGGCAAATTTCTGACTTTTTGCCCTAAAATAAGTGAAATTTCTGCAATTTTGCCCCAAAATAAGAGAAATTTCTGCCTTTTTACCTCCAAATAAGGGGAATTTCAGCCTTTTTACCTCAAAATAAGGAGAATTTCTGCATTTTTGCCTCAAAATATTAGAAATTTATGCCTTTTTGCCCAAAATAAGAAAAATTTCTGCAATTTTGTACCAAAATATGGGAATTTTCTGCCTTTTTGCCCCAAAATATGAAAATTTCTGCTTTTTTCCCTGAAATAAGTGAAATTTCTCCAATTTTGCCCCAAAATAAATGAAATTTCTGCAATTTTGCCCCAAAATAAAAAAAATTTCTGAAATTTTGCCCCAAAATAAGTGGAATTTCTGAGTTTTGCCCCAAAAATAAGGAGAATTTCTGTCTTTTTGCCCCAACATATAGGGAATTTCTGCCTTTTTGTCCCACAATCAGGTTAATTTCTGCAATTTTGCTCCAAAATACGGGGAATTTCTGCATTTTTGCCCGAAAATAAGAAGAATGCATACCTTTTTGCCATAAAAAAGTCAAATTTCTGTAATTTTGCTCCAAAATAAGAGGAATTTCTGCTTTTTTGCCTCTAAATATGTGGAATTTCTGTCTTTTTCCCCCAAAACAAAAGGAATTTCTGTCTTTTTTGCACCAAAATAAGGAAATTTTCTGACTTATTACCCTGAAATAAGTGAAATTTCTGCAATTTTGCCCCAACATAAGGGAATTTCTGCCTTTTTGCCCACAAATAAGGGGAATTTCACACTTTTACCTCAAAATAAGGGGAATTTCTGCATTTTTGCCACAAAATAATAGGAATTTCTGCCTTTTTGCCCCAAAATAAGGAAAATTTCTGCCTTTTTTCCTGAAATAAGTGAAATTTCTGCAATTTTGCCACAAAATAAGTGAAATTTCTGCAATTTTGCCCCAAAATAAAGGAAATCTCTGGAATTTTGCCCCAAAATAAGTGGAATTTCTGAGTTTTTCCCCCAAATAAGGAGAATTTCTGTCTTTTTGCCCCAACATATAGGGAATTTCTGCCTTTTTGCCCCACAATTAGGGGAATTTCTGCCTTTTTGCCCGAAAATAAGAAGAATGCATAACTTTTTGCCATGAAAAAGAGAAATTTCTTCATTTTTGCTCCAAAATAAGGGGAATTTCTGCTTTTTTGCCTCTAAATAAGTGGAATTTCTGTTCTTTTCCCCCAAAACAAAGATAATTTCTGTCTTTTTTGCCCCAAAATAAAAAAATTTCTGACTTATTACCCTGAAGTAAGTAAAATTTCTGCAATTTTGCCCCAAAATAAGGGGAAATTCTGCTTTTTTTGCCTCTAAATAAGTGGAATTTATGTATTTTACCCCCAAAACAAAGGGAATTTCTGTCTTTTTTGCCGAAAATAAGGAAAATTTCTGACTTATTATTCTGAAATAAGTGAAATTTCTGCAATTTTTCCCCAAAATAAGGGAAATTTCTGCCTCTTTGCCCCCAAATAAGTGGAATTTCACCCTTTTGACCTCAAAATAAAAGGAATTTCTGCATTTTTGCCACAAAATATTAGGAATTTCTGCCTTTTTGCCCCAAAATAAGGATAATTTCTGCATTTTTTTCACTGAAATAAGTGAAATTTCTGCAATTTTGCCCCAAAATAAGTGATATTTCTGCAATTTTGTCCCAAAATAAGGGAAATTTCTGGAATTTTGCCCCAAAATAAGTGGAATTTCTGAGTTTTGCCCCAAAATAAGAAGAATTTCTGTTTTTTGCCCTAACATATAGGGAATTTCTGCCTTTTTGCCCCACAATTAGGGGAATTTCTGCAATTTTGCTCCAAAATACAAAGAATTTCTGCTTTTTAGCCTGAAAATAAGGGGAATGTATACCTTTTGCCACAAAAAAGAGAAATTTCTTCATTTTTGCTCCAAAATAAAAGAAATTTCTGCTTTTTTGCCTCTATAAAAGTGGAATCTCTTCCTTTTTTCCCCAAAAACAAAGGGTATTTCTGTCTTTTTGCCCCAAAATAAGGAAAATTTCTGACTTATTACCCTAAAATTAGTGATATTTTTGCAATTTTGCCCCAAAATAAGGAAATTTCTGCCTTTTTGCCACCAATTAAGGGGAATTTCAGCCTTTTTCCTCAAAAAGGGGAATTTCTGCATTTTTGCCACAAAATATGGGAAATTTCTGCTTTTTTACTCCAAAATAAGAAAAAGTTCTGCAATTTTGTACCAAAA
Source organism: Micromys minutus (assembly GCF_963924665.1). Lineage (NCBI taxonomy): Eukaryota > Metazoa > Chordata > Mammalia > Rodentia > Muridae > Micromys > Micromys minutus. The sequence goes on from NW_027667727.1 coordinate 3,775,862, forward strand.
TAAAAAAAATTTCTGCCTTTTTGCCCCAAAATAAGAAAATTTCATTTTTTTTGAAATAAGTGAAATTTCTGCAATTTTGCCCCAAAATAAATGTAATTTCTGCAATTTTGCCCCAAAATAAGTGAAATTTCTGGAATTTTGCTCCAAAATAAGTGGAATTTCTGAGTTTTGCCCTAAAATAAGGGGAATTTCTGTCTTTTTGCCCCAACATTTAGTGAATTTCTGCCTTTTTGTCCCACAATTTGGGAAATTTCTGCAATTTTGCTCCAAAATAAAGAGAATTTCGTCCTTTTTGCCCAAAAATAAGAAGAATGCATACCTTTATGCCCTTAAAAAGTGAAATTTCTTCATTTTTGCTCTAAAATAAGGGGAATTTCTGCTTTTTGCCTCTAAAAAAGTAAAATTTCTGTATTTTTCCCCCAAAACAAAGGGAATTTCTGTTTTTTGGCCCCAAAATAAGGAAAATTTCTGACTTATTACCCTGAAATAAGTGAAATTTCAGCAATTTTGCCCCAAAATAAGAGAAATTTCTGAATTTTGCCCTCAAATAAGGGGAATTTCAGCCTTTTACCTCAAAATAAGAGAAATTTCTGAATTTTTGCCCCAAAATATGGGAAATTTCCTTCTTTTTGCCCCAAAATAAGAAAAAATTCTGCAATTTTGTTACAAAATAAAAGAAATTTCTGACTTTTGGCCCCAAAATAAGAAAATTTCTGCTTTTTTTCTGAAATAAGTGAAATTTCTGCAATTTTGCCCCAAAATAAGTTAAATTTCTGAGTTTTGCCCTAAAATAAGGAGAATTTCTGTCTTTTTGCCACTACATATAGGGAATTTCTGCCTTTTTGCCGCACAATTAGGGGAATTTCTGCAATTTTGCTGCAAAATACGGGGAATTTCTGCATTTTTTGTCCGAAAATAATAAGAATGCATACCATTTTGCCAAAAAAAATGGAAATTTCTTCATTTATGCTCCAAAATGAGGGGAATTTCTGCTTTTATGCCTCTAAATAAGTGGAATTTCTGTCTTTTTCCCCCAAAACAAAGGGAATTTCTGTCTTTTTTGCCCCAAAATAAGGAAAACTTCTGACTTATTACCCTGAAATAAGTGAAATTTCTGCAATTTTGCCCCAAAATAAGGGAAATTTCTGCCTTTTTACCCTCAAATAAAAGGAATTTCAGCCTTTTTACCTCAATATAGGGGGAATTTCAGCTTTTTTGCACCAAAATATGAGGAATTTCAGCCTTTTTGCCACAAAATAAGAAAAATTTCTGCAATTCTGTACCAAAATAAAAGAAATTTCTAAAATTTTGCCCGAAAATAAAGGAAATTTCTGCAATTTTGCCCCAAAATAAGGGAAATTTCTGCCTTTCAGCCACAAAATAAGGGAAATTTCTGTCTTTTGCCCCAAAATAAAAGGAATTTCAGCCTTTTTACCTCATAATAAGGGGAATATCTGCATTTTTGCCCCAAAATATGGGGAATTTCTGCATTTTTGCCTCAAAATAAAGAAAATTTCTTCAATTTTGTACCAAAATAAAAGAAATTTCTGCCTTTTTGCCCCAAAATAAAAGAAATTCCTGCCTTCTTTCCCTGAAATAAGTGAAATTTCTGCAATTTTGCCCATAATAAGAAAAATTTCTGCAATTTTTCCACAAAATAAGGGAAATTTCTGCAATTTTGCCCCAAAATAAGGGGAATTTCTGACTTTTTGCTGTGAAATAAGGAGAATTTCTTTCTTTTTGCCCCAAAATAATGTGAATTTCTGCATTTTCTCTCAAAATTTGGGGAATTTGTGCAATTTTGCTTCAAAATATGGGGAATTTCTGCCTTATTGCACCAAAATAAAGGGAATTTCTGCAATTTTGCCCCAAAATAAGGGAAATTTCTGCATTTTTGCCACAAAATAAGGGGAATTTCTGCATTTTAGCCCCAAAATAAAGAAAATTTCTGCAATTTTGTACCAAAATAACAGAAATTTCTGCCTTTTTGCCCCAAAATAAGAGAAAGTCCTGCCTTCTTTCCCTGAAATAAGTGAAATTTCTGCAATTTTGCCCAAAATAAGAAAAATTTTTGCAATTTTGCCACAAAATAAGGGATATTTCTGCAATTTTGCCCCAAAATAAGGGGAATTTCTGACGTTATGCCCTGAAATAAGGAGATTTTCTGTCTTTTTGTCCCAAAATAATTTGAATTTCTGCATTTTCCCTCAAAATTAGGGGAATTTGTGCAATTTTGCTTCCAAACACAGGGAATTTCTTCCTTATTACACCAAAATAATGGGAATTTCTCCATTTTTGCACCAATATAAAGGGAATTTCTTAGATTTTGCTCCAAAATACAGAAAATTTCTGCCTTATTGCCTAAAATTAAGTGGAATTTCTGCCTTTTTGCACTTAAATATTTGAAATTTCTGCAATTTTACCCCAAAATAAGGGGAATTTCTGTTTTTGGCCCCAAAATTAGGGGAATTTCTGCTTTTTGCCACAAAATAAGGCAAATTTCTGACTTTTTGCCCTAAAATAAGTGAAATTTCTGCAATTTTGCCCCAAAATAAGAGAAATTTCTGCCTTTTTACCTCCAAATAAGGGGAATTTCAGCCTTTTTACCTCAAAATGAGAGAATTTCTGAATTTTCCCCCAAAATATGGGAAATTTCTGCCTTTTTGCCCAAAATAAGAAAAATTTCGGCAATTTTGTACCACAATATGGGAAATTTCTGCCTTTATGCCCCAAAATAAGAAAATTTCTGCTTTTTTTCCCTGAAATAAGTGAAATTTCTCCAATTTTGCCCCAAAATAAGTGAAATTTCTGCAATTTTGCCCCAAAATAAAGGAAATTTCTGGAATTTTGCCCCAAAATAAGTGGAATTTCTGAGTTTTGCCCCAAAATAAGGAAAATTTCTGTCTTTTTGCCCCAACATATAGGGAATTTCTGCCTTTTTGCCCCACAATTAGGTTAATTTCTGCAATTTTGCTCCAGAATACAGGGAATTTCTGCCTTTTTGCCCGAAAATAAGAAGAATGCATACCTTTTTGCCATAAAAAAGGGAAATTTCTGTAATTTTGCTCCAAAATAAAAGGAATTTCTGCTTTTTTGCCTCGAAATATGTGGAATTTCTGTCTTTTTCCCCCAAAACAAAGGGAATTTCTGTCTTTTTTGCACCAAAATAAGGAAAATTTCTGACTTAATATTCTGAAATAAGTGAAATTTCTGCAATTTTGCCCCAAAATAAGGGAAATTTCTGCCTTTTTGCCCCCAAATAAGGGTAATTTCAGCCTTTTTACCTCAAAATAAGGGGAATTTCTCCATTTTTGCCACAAAATATTAGGAATTTCTGTGTTTTGCCCAAAAATAAGGAAAATTTCTGCCTTTTTTCCCTGAAATAAGTGAAATTTCTGCAATTTTTCCCAAATTAAGTGAAATTTCTGCAATTTTGCCCCAAAATATGGGAAATTTCTGGAATTTTGCCCCAAAATAAATGGAATTCATGAGTTTTGCCCCAAAATAAAGAGAATTTCTGTTTTTTGCCCTAACATATATGGAATTTCTGCCTTTTTGCCCCACAATTAGGGGAATTTCTGCAATTTTGCTCCAAAATACAAAGAATTTCTGCTTTTTAGCCTGAAAATAAGAGGAATGTATACCTTTTGCCACAAAAGAGAGAAATTTCTTCATTTTTGCTCCAAAATAAGGGGAATTTCTGCTTTTTGCCTCTAAAATGTGGAATTTCTGTCTTGTTCCCCCAAAACAAAGGGAATTTCTGTCTTTTTGCCCCAAAATAAAGAAAATTTCTGACTTATTACCCTGAAATAAGTGAAATTTTTCAATTTTGTCCCAAAATAAGGAAATTTCTGCCTTTTTGCCCCCAATTAAGGGGAATTTCAGCCTTTTTCCTCAAAATAAGAAGAATTTCTGCATTTTTGCCCCAAAATATAGGAAATTTCTGCCTTTTTATTCCAAAATAAGAAAAATTTCTGCAATTTTGTACCAAAATAAAAAAATTTCTGCCTTTTTGCCCCAAAATAAGAAAATTTCATTTTTTTTTGAAATAAGTGAAATTTTTGCAATTTTGCCACAAAATAAGTGTAATTTCTGCAATTTTGCTTCAAAATAAGTGAAATTTCTGGAATTTTGCTCCAAAATAAGTGGAATTTCTGAGTTTTGCCCTAATAAGGAGAATTTCTGTCTTTTTGCCCCAACATATAGGGAATTTCTGCCTTTCTGTCCCACAATTTGGGAAATTTCTCCAATTTTGCTCCAAAATAAGGGGAATTTTGGCCTTTTTGCCCAAAAATAAGAAGAATGCATACCTTTTTGTCCTTAAAATTGATATTTCTTCATTTTTGCTCCAAAATAAGGGGAATTTCTGCTTTTTGCCTCTAAAAAAGTGGAATTTCTTTCTTTACCTCCCAAAACAAAGGGAATTTCTGTTTTTTGGCCCCAAAATAAGGAAAATTTCTGACTTATTACCCTGAAATAAGTGAAATTTTTGCAATTTTGCCCCAAAATAAGAGAAATTTCTGCCTTTTTTCCCCCAAATTAGGGGAATTTCAGCCTTTTACCTCAAAATAAGAGAAATTTCTGCATTTTTGCCCCAAAATATGGGAAATTTCTGCCTTTTTGGCCCAAAATAAGAAAAAATTCTGCAATTTTGTAACAAAATAAAAGAAATTTCTGCCTTTTGGCCTCAAAATAAAAAAATTTCTGCTTTTTGTTCTGAAATAAGTGAAATTTCTGCAATTTTGCCCCAAAATACGTTAAATTTCTGCGTTTTGCCCTAAAATTAGGAGAATTTCTGTTTTTTGCCCCAACATATAGGGAATTTCTGCCTTTTTGCCCCACAATTAGTGGAATTTCTGCAATTTTGCTCCAAAATACGGGGAATTTCTGCCTTTTTTTCTCCGAAAATAATAAGAATGCATACCTTTTTGCCATAAAAAATGTATATTTCTTCATTTTTGCTCCAAAATGAGGGGAATTTCTGCTTTTATGCCTCTAAATAAGTGGAATTTCTGTCTTTTTCCCCCAAAACAAAAGGATTTTCTGTCTTTTTTGCTTCAAAATAAGGAAAATTTCTGACTTATTACCCTGAAATAAGTGAAATTTCTGCAATTTTGCCTCAAAATAAGGGAAATTTCTGCCTTTTTACCCCCAAATAAAGAGAATTTCAGCCTTTTTACCTCAAAATAAGGGGAATTTCTGCATTTTTGCCCCAAAATATGGGAAATTTCTGTCTTTTTGCCCAAAATAAGAAAAATTTCTGCAATTTTGTACCAAAATATGGGAAGTTTCTGTCTTTTTGCCCCAAAATAAGGAAAATTTCTGCCTTTTTTCCCTGAAATAAGTAAAATTTCTCCAATTTTGTCCCAAAATAAGTGAAATTTCTGCAATTTTGCCCCAAAATATGGGAAATTTCTGGAATTTTGCCCCAAAACAAGTGGAATTTCTGAGTTTTGCCCCAAAATAAGGAGAATTTCTGTTTTTTGCCCTAACATATAGGAAATTTCTGCCTTTTTGCCCCACAATTAGGGGAATTTCTGCAATTTTGCTCCAAAATACAAAGGATTTCTGCTTTTTAGCCTGAAAATAAGGGGAATGTATACCTTTTGCCACAAAAAAGAGAAATTTCTTCATTTTTGCTCCAAAATAAAAAGAAGTTCTGGTTTTTTGCCTCTCAAAAAGTGGAATTTCTGTCTTTTTCCCCCAAAACAAAGGGAATTTTCTGTCTTTTTGCCCCAAAATAAAGAAAATTTCTGACTTATTACCCTGAAATAAGTGAAATTTTTCAATTTTGCCACAAAATAAGGAAATTTCTGCCTTTTTGCCCCCAATTAAGGGGAATTTCAGCCTTTTTTTCCTCAAAATAAGGGGAATTTCTGCATTTTTGCCCCAAAATATAGGAAATTTCTGCCTTTTTACTCCAAAATAAGAAAAATTTCTGCAATTTTATACCAAAATAAAAAAAATTCTGCCTTTTTGCCCCAAATTAAGAAAATTTCATTTTTTTTGAAATAAGTGAAATTTCTGCAATTTTGCCACAAAATAAGTGTAGTTTCTGCAATTTTGCCCCAAAATAAGTGAAATTTCTGGAACTTTGCTCCAAAATAAGTGGAATTTCTGAGTTTGGCCCTAAAATAAGGAGAATTTCTGTCTTTTTGCCCCAACTTATTGGGAATTTCTGCCTTTCTGTCCCACAATTTGGGAAATTTCTGCAATTTTGCTCCAAAATAAGGGGGATTTTGGCCTTTTTGCCCAAAAATAAGAAGAATGCATACCTTTTTGCCCTTAAAAAGTGATATTTCTTCATTTTTGCTCCAAAATAAGGGGAATTTCTGCTTTTTTGCCTCTAAAAAAGTGGAATTTCTGTCTTTTCCCCCCAAACAAAGGGAATTTCTGTTTTTTGGCCCCAAAATAAGGAAAATTTCTGACTTATTACCCTTAAATAAGTAAAATTGCTGCAATTTTTGCTGCCTTTTTACCCCCAAATAAGGGGAATTTCAGCCTATTTACCTCAAAATAAGGGAAATTTCTGCATTTTTGCCCCAAAATATGGGAAATTTCTGCGTTTTAGCCCCAAAATAAGAAAAATTTCGGCAATTTTGTACCAAAATAAAAAAAAAATTCTGCCTTTTTGCCCCAAAATAAGAAAATTTCTGCATTTTTTCTAAAATAAGTGAAATTTCTTCAATTTTGCCCAAAATAAGTGAAATTTCTGCAATTTTGTTCCAAAATAAGGGAAATTTCTGGAATTTTGCTCCAAAATAAGTGGTATTTCTGTGTTTTGCCCCAAAATAAGGAGAATTTCTGTCCTTTTGCCCCAACATATAGGGAATTTCTGCCTTTTTGCCCCACCTTTAAAGGAATTTCTGCAATTTTGCTCCAAAATACGGGGAATTTCTGCCTTTTTGTCCGAAAATAAGAAGAATGCATAACTTTTTGCCATAAAAAATGGAAATTTCTTCATTTTTGCTTCAAAATAAAGGGAATTTCTGCTTTTTTGCCTCTAAATAAGTGTAATTTCTGTCTTTTTCCCCCAAAACAAAGGGAATTTTTGTCTTTTTTGCCCTAAATAAAACAAATTTCTGACTTATTACCCTGAAATAAGTGAAATTTCTGCAATTTTGCCCCAAAATAAGGGAAATTTCTGCCCTTTTCCCCCAAATATGGGGAATTTCAGCCTTTTTACCTAAAAGTAAGGGGAATTTCTGCATTTTGCCACAAAATATTAGGAATTTCAGCCCTTTTGCCCCAAAATAAAGAAAATTTCTGCCTTTTTTCCCTGAAATAAGTGAAATTTCTCCAATTTTGTCCCAAAATAAGTGAAATTTCTGCAATTTTGCCCCAAAATAAGGGAAATTTCTGGAATTTTGCCCCAAAATAAGTGGAATTTCTGAGTTTTGCCCCAAAATAAGGAGAATTTTTGTCTTTTTGCCCCAACATATAGGAAATTTCTGCCTTTTTGACCCACAATTAGGGGAATTTCTGCAATTTTGCTCCAAAATATGGGGAATTTCTGCCTTTTTGTCCGAAAATAAGAAGAATGCATACCTTTTTTCCATAAAAAAGGGAAATTTCTTCATTTTTGCTCCAAAATAAGGAAAATTTCTGCTTTTTTGCCTCTAAATAAGTAGAATTTCTGTCTTTTTGCCCCAAAACAAAGGGAACTTCTGTCTTTTTTGCCCCAAAATTAAAAAAATTTCTGACTTATTACCCTGAAATAAGTGAAATTTCTGCAATTTTGCCCCAAAATAAGGGAAATTTCTGTTTTTTTGCCCCCAAATATGGGAAATTTCAGCCTTTTTACCTAAAAGTAAAAGGAATTTCTGCATTTTTGCCACAAAATATTAGGAATTACAGCCTTTTTGCTTCAAAATAAAGAAAATTACTGCCTTTTTTCCCTGAAATATTTGAAATTTCTAAAATTTTGCCCCCAAATAAGTGAAATTTCTGCAATTTTGTCCCAAAATAAGGGAAATTTATGGAATTTTGCCCCCAAATATGTGAATTTTTGAGTTTTGCCCCAAAATAATGAGAATTTCTGTATTTTTGCCCCAACATATAGGGAATTTCTGCCTTGTTGCCCCACAATTAGGGGAATTTCTGCAATTTTGCTCCAAAATACGGGGAATTTCTGCCTTTTTGCCCGAAAATAAGTAGAATGCATACCTTTTTGCCATAAAAAAGAGAAATTTCTTCATTTTTGCTCCAAAATAAGGGGAATTTCTGCATTTTTGCCCCAAAATATGGGAAATTTCTGCCTTTTTGCCCCAAAATAAGAAAAAATTCTGCAATTTTGTACCAAAATAAAAGAAATTTCTTCCTTTTTGCCTTAAAATAAGAAAATTTCTGCTTTTTTTTCTGAAATAACTGAAATTTCTGCAATTTTGCCCCCAAATAAGTGAAATTTCTGAGTTTTGCTACAAAATAAAGAGAATTTCTGTTATTTTGCCCCAACATATAAGGAATTTCTGCCTTTTTGCCCCACAATTAGGGGAATTTATGCAATTTTGCTCTATAATACGAGGAATTTCTGCCTTTTTGTCCGAAAATAAGAATGGATACCTTTTTGCCATAAAAAAGTGAAATTTTTTCATTTTTGCTCCAAAATAAGAGGAATTTCTGCTTTTTTCCTCTAAATAATTGGAATTTCTGTTTTTTCCCCCAAAACAAAAGGAATTTCTGTCTTTTTTGCCCCAAAATAAGGGAAATTTCTGATTTATTACCCTGAAATAAGTAAAATTTCTGCAATTTTGCCCCAAAATTTGGGAAATTTCTGCCTTTTTACCTTCAAATAAGGGGAATTTCAGCCTTTTTACCTCAAAATAAGTAACATTTCTGCATTTTTGCCACAAAATATTAGGAATTTCTGCCTTTTTGCCCCAAAATAAGAAAAATTTCTGACTTATTACCCTGAAATAAGTGAAATATCTGCAATTTTGCCCCAAAATATGGGAAATTTCTGCTTTTTTTCCTGCAAAATAAGAAAAATTTCTACAATTTTGTACCAAAATAATAGAAATTACTGCCTTTTTGCCCCAAAATAAGTGAAATTTCTGGAATTTTGCTCCAAAATAAGAGGAATTTCTGAGTTTTGTCCCAAAATAAAGAGAATTTCTGTTTTTTTGCCTTAACATATAGGGAATTTCTGCCTTTTTGCCCCACAATTAGGGGAATTCCTGCAATTTTGCTCCAAAATACGGGGAATTTCTGCTTTTTTGCCTGAAAATAAGAAGAATGCATACCTTTTTGCCATAAAAAAGGGAAATTTCTTCATTTTTGCTCCTAAATAAGGGGAATTTCTGCTTTTTTGCCTCTAAATAAGTGGAATTTATGTATTTTTCCCCCAAAACAAAGGGAATTTCTGTCTTTTTTGCCCAAAATAAGGAAAATTTCTGACTTATTATCCTGAAATAAGTGAAATTTCTGCAATTTTGCTCCAAAATAAGGGAAATTTCTGCTTTTTTGCCCCCAAATAATGGGAATTTCAGCCTTTTTACCTCAAAATAAGGGGAATTTTTGCATTTGTGCCACAAAATATTAGGAATTTCTGCCTTTTTGCCCCAAAATAAGGAAAATTTCTTACTTATTACCCTGAATTAAGTGAAATTTTTGCAATTTTGCCCCAAAATAAGGAAATTTCTGACTTTTTGCTTCCAATTAAGGGGAATATCAGCCTTTTTCATCAAAATAAGGGGAATTTCGGCATTTTTGCCCCAAACTATGTGAAATTTCTGCTCTTTTGCTCCAAAATAAGAAAAATTTCTGCAATTTTTTACCAAAATAAAAGAAATTTCTGCCTTCTTGCCCCAAAATAAGAAAATTTCTGCTTTTTTTTGAAATAAGTGAAATTTCTACAATTTTGCCCAAAAATAAGGGAAATCTTTAGAATTTTGCCCCAAAATAAGTGGAATTTCTGAGTTCTGCCCCAAAATTAGGAGAATTTCTGTCTTTTTGCCCCAACATATAGGGAATTTCTGCTTTTTTGCCCCACAATTAGGGGAATTTCTGCAATTTTGCTCCAAAATACGGGGAATTTCTGCCTTTTTTCCTGAAAATAAGAAGAATGCATAACTGTTTGCCATAAAAAAAGGGAAATTTCTTCATTTTTGCTCCAAAATAAGGGGAATTTCTGCTTTTTTGCCTCTAAATAAGTGGAATTTCTGTTTTTTTCCCCGAAAACAAAGGTAATTTCTGTATTTTTTGCCACAAAATAAGGAAAATTTCTGACTTATTACCCTGAAGTAAGTGAAATTTCTGCAATTTTGCCCCAAAATAAGGAGAATTTCTGCTTTTTTGCCTCTAAATAAGTGGAATTTATGTATTTTTCCCACAAAACAAAGGGAAATTCTGTCTTTTTTGCCCAAAATAAGGAAAATTTCTGACTTATTACCCTAAAATAAGTGAAATTTCTGCAATTTTGCCCCAAAATAATGGAAATTTCTGCCTTTATGCCCCCAAATAAGGGGAATTTCAGCCTTTTTATCTCAAAATAAGGGGAATTTCTGCATTTTGCCACAAAATATTAGGAATTTCTGCCTTTTTGCCCCAAAATAAGAAAAATTTCTGACTTATTACCCTGAAGTAAGTGAAATTTTTGCAATTTTGCCACAAAATAAGGAAATTTCTGCCTGTTTGCCCCCAATTAAGGGGAATTTCAGGCTTTTTCCTCAAAATAAGGGGAATTTCTGCATTTTTGCCCTAAAATATGGGAAATTTCTGCCTTTTTGCTACAAAATAAGAAAAATTTCTACAATTTTGTACCAAAATAATAGAAATTACTGCCGTTTTGACCCAAAATAAGTGAAATTTCTGGAATTTTGCTCCAAAATAAGAGGAATTTCTGAGTTTTGTCCCAAAATAAAGAGAATTTCTGTCTTTTTGCCTTAACATATAGGGAATTTCTGCATTTTTGCCACACAATTAGGGGAATTCCTGCAATTTTGCTCCAAAAGACGGGGAATTTCTGCCTTTTTGCCCGAAAATAAGAAGAATGCATACCTTTTTGCCATAAAAAAGGGAAATTTCTTCATTTTTGCTCCTAAATAAGGGGAATTTCTGCTTTTTTGCCTCTAAATAAGTGGAATTTATGTATTTTTCCCCCAAAACAAAGGGAATTTCTGTCTTTTTTGCCCAAAATAAGGAAAATTTCTGACTTATTATCCTGAAATAAGTGAAATTTCTGCAATTTTGCCCCAAAATAAGGGAAATTTCTGCATTTTTGCCCCCAAATAATGGGAATTTCAGCCTTTTTACCTCAAAATAAGGGGAATTTTTGCATTTGTGCCACAAAATATTAGGAATTTCTGCCTTTTTGCCCCAAAATAAGGAAAATTTCTTACTTATTACCCTGAATTAAGTGAAATTTTTGCAATTTTGCCCCAAAATAAGGAAATTTCTGACTTTTTGCTTCCAATTAAGGGGAATTTCAGCCTTTTTCATCAAAATAAGGGGAATTTCGGCATTTTTGCCCCAAAATATGGGAAATTTCTGCTTTTTTGCTCCAAAATAAGAAAAATTTCTGCAATTTTTTACCAAAATAAAAGAAATTTCTGCCTTCTTGCCCCAAAATAAGAAAATTTCTGCTTTTTTTTGAAATAAGTGAAATTTCTGCAATTTTGCCCAAAAATAAGGGAAATCTTTAGAATTTTGCCCCAAAATAAGTGGAATTTCTGAGTTCTGCCCCAAAATTAGGAGAATTTCTGTCTTTTTGCCCCAACATATAGGGAATTTCTGACTTTTTGCCCCACAATAGGGGAATTTCTGCAATTTTGCTCCAAAATACGGGGAATTTCTGACTTTTTTCCTGAAAATAAGAAGAATGCATAACTTTTTGCCATAAAAAAGGGAAATTTCTTCATTTTTGCTCCAAAATAAGGGGAATTTCTGCTTTTTTGCCTCTAAATAAGTGGAATTTCTATCTTTTTCCCCGAAAACAAAGGTAATTTCTGTATTTTTTGCCACAAAATAAGGAAAATTTCTGACTTATTACCCTGAAGTAAGTGAAATTTCTGCAATTTTGCCCCATAATAAGGAGAATTTCTGCTTTTTTGCCTCTAAATAAGTGGAATTCATGTATTTTCCTCCAAAACAAAGGGAAATTCTGTCTTTTTTGCCCAAAATAAGGAAAATTTCTGACTTATTACCCTAAAATAAGTGAAATTTCTGCAATTTTGCCCCAAAATAATGGAAATTTCTGCCTTTTTGCCCCCAAATAAGGGGAATTTCAGCCTTTTTATCTCAAAATAAGGGGAATTTCTGCATTTTGCCACAAAATATTAGGAATTTCTGCCTTTTTGCCCCAAAATAAGAAAAATTTCTGACTTATTACCCTGAAGTAAGTGAAATTTTTGCAATTTTGCCACAAAATAAGGAAATTTCTGCCTGTTTGCCCCCAATTAAGGGGAATTTCAGGCTTTTTCCTTAAAATAAGAGGAATTTCTGCATTTTTGCCCTAAAATATGGGAAATTTCTGCCTTTTTGCTACAAAATAAGAAAAATTTCTACAATTTTGTACCAAAATAATAGAAATTTCTGCCTTTTTGCCCCAAAATAAGTGAAATTTCTGGAATTTCGCTCCAAAATAAGATGAATTTCTGAGTTTTGCCCCAAAATAAAGAGAATTTCTGTCTTTTTGCCTTAACATATAGTGAATTTCTGCATTTTTGCCCCACAATTAGGGGAATTTCTGCAATTTTGCTCCAAAATATGGAGAATTTCTGCCTTTTTGCCCAAAAATAAGAAGAATGCATAGCTTTTTGCCATAAAAAAGTGAAATTTCTTCATTATTGCTCCAAAATAAGGGGAATTTCTCCTTTTTTGCATCTAAATAAGTGGAATTTCTGTCTTTTTCCCCCAAAACAAAGGGAATTTCTTTCTTTTTTGCCCCAAAATAAGGAAAATTCCTGACTTATTACCCTGAAATAAGTGAAATTTCTGCAATTGTGGCCCAAAATAATGGAAATTTCTGCCTTTTTGCACCCAAATAAGGGGAATTTCAGCCTTTTTACCTCAAAATAAGGGGAATTTTTGCATTTGTGCCACAAAATATTAGGAATTTCTGCCTTTTTGCCCCACAATAAGGAAAATTTCTGACTTATTACCCTGAAATAAGTGAAATTTCTGCAATTTTGCCCCAAAATAAAAAAATTTCTGCTTTTTTTCTGAAATAAGTGAATTTTTTGCAATTTTGCCCAAAATAAGTGAATTTCTGCAATTTTGCCCCAAAATAAGGGAAATTATTGGAATTATGCCCCAAAATAAGTGGAATTTCTGAGTTTTGCCCCAAAATAAGGAGAATTTCTGTATTTTTGCCCCAACATATTGGGAATTTCTGCATTTTTGCCCCACAATTTGGGAAATTTCTGCAATTTTGCTCCAAAATAAGGGGACTTTCTGCTTTTTTGCCCAAAAATAAGAAGAATGCAGACCTTTTTGCCCTTAATAAGTGAAATTTCTTCATTTTTGCTCCAAATTAAGGGGAATTTCTGCTTTTTTGCCTCTAAAAAAGTGGAATTACTGTCTTTTTCCCCCAAAACAAAGGTTATTTCTGATTTTTGGCCCCAAAATAAGGAAAATTTCTGACTTATTACCCTAAAATAAGTGAAATTTCTGCAATTTTGCCCCAAAATAAGAGAAATTTCTGCCTTTTTGCCCCCAAATAAGGGGAATTTCAGCCTTTTACCTCAAAATAAAAGAAATTACTGCATTTTTGCCCCAAAATATGGGAAATTTCTGCCTTTTTGCCCCAAAATAAAAAAAATTCTGCAATTTTGTAACAAAATAAAAGAAATTTCTGCCTTTTGGCCCCCAAATAAAGTTAATTTCAGCCATTTTACCTCAAAATAAGGGGAATTTCTGCATTTTTGCGACAAAATATTAGGAATTTCTGCCTTTTTGCCCCAAAATAAGGAAAATTTCTTACTTATTACCCTGTAATAAGTGAAATTTTTGCAATTTTGCCCTAAAATAAGGAAATTTCTGACTTTTTGCCCCCAATTTAGGGGAATTTCAGCCTTTTTCCTCAAAATAAAAGGAATTTCTGCATTTTTGCCCCAAAATATGGGAAATTTCTGCTTTTTTGCTCCAAAATAAGTAAAATTTCTGAAATTTTGTACCAAAATAAAAGAAATTTCTGCAATTTTGCCCGAAAATAAGGGAAATCTCTGGAATTCTGCCCCAAAATAAGTGGAATTTCTGAGTTCTACCCCAAAATAAGGAGAATTTCTGTCTTTTTGCCCCAACATATAGGGAATTTCTGCCTTTTTGCCCCACAATTAGGGGAATTTCTGCAAATTTGCTCCAAAGTACGGGGAATTTCTGCCTTTTGCCCGAAAAAAGAAGAATACATAACTTTTTGCCATAAAAAAGGGAAATTTCTTCATTTTTCCTCCAAAATAAAGGGAATTTCTGCTTTTTTGCCTCTTAATAAGTGGAATTTCTGTCTTTTTCCCCCAAAACAAAGGTAATTTTTGTATTTTTTGCCCCAAAATAAAAAAAATTTCTGACTTATTACCCTGAAGTAAGTGAAATTTCTGCAATTTTGCCCCAAAATAAGGGTAATTTCTGCTTTTTTGCCTCTAAATTAGTGGAATTTATGTATTTTTTTCCCAAAGCAAAGGGAATTTCTGTCTATTTTGCCCAAACTAAGGAAAATTTCTGACTTATTACCCTAAAATAAGTGAAATTTCTGCAATTTTGCCCCAAAATAATGGAAATTTCTGCCTTTTTGCCCCCAAATAAGGGGAATTTCAGCCTTTTTATCTCAAAATAAGGGGAATTTCTGCATTTTTGCCACAAAATATTAGGAATTTCTGCCTTTTGTCCCAAAATAAGGAAAATTTCTGACTTATTACCCTTAAATAAGTGAAATTTTTGCAATTTTGTCACAAAATAAGGAAATTTCTGCCTGTTTGCCCCCAATTAAGGGGAATTAGAGCCTTTTTATCTCAAAATAAGGGGAATTTCTGCATTTTTGCCCCATAATATGGGAAATTTCTGATTTTTGCTACAAAATAAGAAAAATTTCTAAAATTTTGTAACAAAATGAAAGAAATTTCAGCCTTTTTGCCCAAAAATAAATGAAATTTCTGGAATTTTGCTCCAAAATAAGTGGAATTTCTGTGTTTTCCCCCAAAATAAGGAGAATTTCTGCATTTTTGCCCCACAATTTGGAAAATTTCTGCAATTTTGCTCCAAAATAAGGGGAATTTCTGCCTTTTTGCCCAAAAATAAGAAGAATGCATACCTTTTTGCCTTTAAAAGGTGAAATTTCTTTATTTTTGCTCCAAAATAAATGGAATTTCTGCTTTTTTGCCTCTAAAAAAGTGGAATTTCTGTCTTTTTCCCCCAAAACAAAGTTTATTTCTGTTTTTTGGCCCCAAAATAAGAAAAATTTCTGACTTATTACCCTGAAATAAGTGAAATTTCTGCAATTTTGCCCCAAATAAGAGAAATTTCTGCCTTTTTGCCCCCAAATAAGGGGAATTTCAGCCTTTTACTTCAAAATAAGAGAAATTTCTGCATTATTGCCCCAAAATATGGGAAATTTCTGCATTTTTGCCCCAAAATAAGAAAAAATCCTGCAATTTTGTTACAAAATAAAAGAAATTTCAGGCTTTTGGCCCCAAAATAAGAAAATTTCTGCTTTTTTTTCTGAAATAAGTGAAATTTCTGCAATTTTGCCCCAAAATAAGTTAAATTTCTGAGTTTTGCCCTAAAATAAGGAGAATTTCTGTCTTTTTGCCCCAACATATAGGGAATTACTGCATTTTTGCCACACAATTTGGGGAATTTCTGCAATTTTGCTCCAAAATACGGGGAATTTCTGCCTTTTTTGTCCGAAAATAATAAGAATGCATACCTTTTTGCCATAAAAAAGGGAAATTTCTTCATTTTTGTCCAAAATGAGGGGAATTTCTGCTTTTATGCCTCTAAATAAGTGGAATTTCTGTCTTTTTCCCCCAAAACAAAGGAAATTTCTGTATTTTTTGCCCCAAGATAAGGAAAATTTCTGACTTATTACCCTGAAATAAGTGAAGTTGCTGCAATTTTGCCTCAAAATAAAAAAAGTTTCTCTCTCTTTGCCCCCAAATAATGGGAATTTCATCCTTTTTACGTCAAAATAAGGGAAATTTCTGCATTTTTGCCCCAAAATATGGGAAATTTCTGCGTTTTTGCCCCAAAATAAAAAAAAATTTCTTCAATTTTGTACCAAAATAAAAGAAATTTCTGCCTTTTGCCCCAAAATAAAAAATTTCTGCTTTTTTTCTGAAATAAGTGAAATTTCTGCAATTTTGCCCAAAATAAGTGAAATTTCTGCAATTTTTCCCCAAAATAAGGGAATTTTCTGGAATTTTGCCCCAAAATAAGTGGTATTTCTGAGTTTTGCCCCAAAATAAGGAGAATTTCTGCCTTTTTGCCCCAACATATAGGGAATTTCTGCCTTGTTGCCCCACAATTAGGGGAATTTCTTCAATTTTGCTCAAAAATACGGGGAATTTCTGCCTTTTTGCCCGAAAATAAGTAGAATTCATACCTTTTTGCCATAAAAAAGGGAAATTTCTTCATTTTTGCTTCAAAATGAGAAGATTTTCTGCTTTTTTGCCTCTAAATAAGTGGAATTTCTGTCTTTTTTCCCCAAAACAAAAGGAATTTCTGTCTCTTTGGCCCAAAATAAGGAAAATTTCTGACTTTTTTCCCTGAAATAAGTGAAATTTCTGCAATTTTGCCCCAAAATAAGTGAAATTTCTGCTTTTTTGCCTTCAAATAAGGGAATTTCAGACTTTTTACACCAAAATAAAAGGAATTTCTGCATTTTTGCACCAAAATAAAAGAAATTTCTACCTTTTTGCCCCAAAATAAGAACAATTTCTGCAATTTTGTACCAAAATAAAAGAAATTTCTGCCTTTTTGCCCCAAAATAAGAAAATTTCTGCTTTTTTTTCTGAAATAACTGAAATTTCTGCAATTTTACCCGAAAATAAGTGAAATTTCTGAGTTTTGCCATAAAATAAGGAGAATTTCTGTTTTTTTGGCCCAACATATAATAAATTTCTGCCTTTTTGCCCCACAATAAGGGGAATTTCTGCAATTTTGCTCCAAAATACGAGGAATTTCTGCCTTTTTGTCTGAAAATAAGAAGAATGCATACCTTTTTGCCATAAAAAAAGGAAATTTTTTCATTTTTGCTCTAAAATAAGAAGAATTTATGCTTTCTTACTCTAAATAATTCAAATTTCTGTTTTTTCCCCCAAAACAAAGGGAATTTCTTTATTTTTTGCCCCAAAATAAAGAAAATTTCTGATTTATTACCCTGAAGTAATGAAATTTCGGCAATTTTGCCTCAAAATAAGAGAAATTTCTGCCTTTTTGCCCCCAAATAACTGGAATTTCAGCCTTTTTACCTCAAAATACGGAAAATTTCTGCATTTTTGCTTCAAAATATGGGAAATTTCTGCCTTTTTGCCCCAAAATAAGAAAATTTTTGCTTTTTTTCCTTCAAATAAGTGAAATTTCTGAAATTTTGCCCCAAAATAAGTGAAATTTCTGCAATTTGGCCCCAAAATATGGAAATTTCTGAAATTTTGCCCCCAAATAAGTGGAATTTCATAGTTTTGCTACAAAATAAGAAGAATGTCTGTCTTTTTGCCCAAACATATAGGGAATTTCTGCCTTTTTGCCACACAATTAGGGGAATTTCTGCAATGTTGCTCAAAATACGGGGAATTTCTGCCTTTTTGCCTGAAAATAAGAAAAATGCATACCTTTTTGCCATAAAAAAGGGAAATTTCTTCATTTTTGCTCCAAAATAAGGGGAATTTCTGCCTTTTTGACTCTAAATAAGTGGAATTTCTGTCTTTTTTTCCCCAAACAAAGGGAATTTCTGTCTTTTTTCTTCCAAAATAAGGAAAATTTCTTACTTATTACCCTGAAATAAGTGAAATTTCTGCAATTTTGCCCCAAAATAAGGGAAATTATTGCCTTTTTGCCCCCAAATAAGGGGAATTTCAGCCTTTTTACCTCAAAATAAGGGGAATTTCTGCATTTTTGCCACAAAATATTAGGAATTTCTGTTTTTTGCTCCAAAATAAGGAAAATTTCTACCTTTTTTCACTGAAATAAGTGTAATTTTTGCAATTTTGCCCCAAAAGAAGTGAAATTTCTGCAATTTTGCCCGAAAATAAGGTAAATTTCTGGAATTTTGCCCCAAATAAATGGAATTTCTGAGTTTTGCCCCAAAATATGGAGAATTTCTGTCTTTTTGCTCCAACATATAGGGAATTTCTACCTTTTTGCCCGACAATTAGGGGAATTTCTGCAATTTTGCTCCAAAATACGGGGAATTTCTGCCTTTTTGCCCGAAAATAAGAAGAATGCATACCTTTTTGCCATAAAAAAGGGAAATTTCTTCATTTTTGCTCCAAAATAAGGAAAATTTCTGCTTTTTTGCCTCTAAATAAGTGTAATTTCTGTTTTTTTCCCCCAAAACAGAGGGAATTTCTGTCTTTTTTGCCCCAAAATATGGAAAATTTCTTACTTATTACCCTGAAATAAGTGAAATTTCTGCAATTTTGCCCCAAAATAAGGAAAATTTCGGCCTTTTTACCCCCAAATAAGGGGAATTTCACCGTTTCTACCTCAAAATAAAGGGAATTTCTGCATTTTTGACACAAAATATTAGGAATTTCTGAATTTTTGCCCCAAAATAAGAAAAATTTCTGCCTTTTTTCCCTGAAATAAGTGAAATTTCTGCAATTTTGGCCCAAAATAAGTGAAATTTCTGCCTTTTTGCCCCCAAATAAGGGGAATTTTAGCCTTTTTACCTCAAAATAAGGGGAATTATTGCATTTTTGCCCCAAAATATGGGAAATTTCTGCCTTTTTGCCCCAAACTAAGAAAAATTTCTGCAATTTTGTACCAAAATAAAAGAAATTTCTGGCATTTTGCTTCCAAATAAAAAAATTTCTACTTTTTTTTCTGAAAAAAGTGAAATTTCTGAAATTTTGCCCCAAAATAAGTGAAATTTCTACAATTTTGCCCCAAAATAAGTGAAATTTCTGGAATTTTGCCCCATAATAAGTGGAATTTCTGTCTTTTTTCCCCAAAACAAAGGGAATTTCTGTATTTTTGCCTCAACATATTGGGAATTTCTGCATTTTTGCCCCACAATTTGGGAAATTTCTGCAATTTTGCTCTAAAATAAGGGGAATTTCTGCCTTTTTGCCCAAAAATAAGAAGAATGCATACCTTTTTGCCCTTAATAACTGAAATTTCTTCATTTTTGCTCCAAAATAAGGGGAATTTCTGCTTTTTTGCCTCTAAAAAAGTGGAATTTCTGTCTTTTTCCCCCAAAAACAAAGGTTATTTCTGTTTTTTGGCTACAAAATAAGTTAAATTTCTAACTTATTACCCTGAAATAAGTGAAATTTCTGCAATTTTGCCCCAAAATAAGAGAAATTTCTGCCTTTTTGCCCCCAAATAACGGGAATTTCAGCCTTTTACCTCAAAATAAGAGAAATTTCTGCATTTTTACCCCAAAATATGGGAAATTTCTGCCTTTTTGCCCCAAAATAAAAAAAATTCTGCATTTTGTAACAAAATAAAAGAAATTTCTGCCTTATGGCCCCAAAATAAGAAAATTTCTGCTTTTTTTTCTGAAATAAGTGAAATTTCTGCAATTTTGCCCCAAAATAATTTAAATTTCTGAGTTTTGCCCTAAAATAAGGAGAATTTCTGTCTTTTTGCCCCAACATATAGGGAATTACTGCATTTTTGCGCCACAATTAGGGGAATTTTGGCAATTTTGCTCTAAAATATGGGGAATTTCTGCCTTTTTTGTCCGAAAATAATAATAATGCATACCTTTTTGCCATAAAAAAGGGAATTTTCTTCATTTTTGTCTAAAATTAGGGGAATTTTTGCTTTTATGCCTCTAAATAAGTGGAATTTCTGTCAGTTTCCCCCAAAACAAAGGGAATTTCTGTCTTTTTTGCCCCAAAATAAGGAAAATTTCTGACTTATTACCCTGAAATAAGTGAAGTTTCTGCAATTTTGCCCCAAAATTAGAGAAATTTCTGTTTTTTAACCCCAAATAAGGGGAATTTCAGCATTTTACCTCAAAATAAGGGGAATTTCTGCATTTTTTCCCCAAAATATGGGAAATTTTTGCCTTTTTGCCAAAAATAAGAAAAAATTTCTGCAATTTTGTACCAAAATATGGGAAATTTCTGCCTTTTTGCCCCAAAATAAGGAAAATTTCTGCCTTTTTTCTCTGAAATAAGTGAAATTTCTCCAATTTTGTCCCAAAATAAGTGCAATTTCTGCAATTATGCCCCAAAATAAGGGAAATTTCTGGAATTTTGCCACAAAATATGTGGAATTTCTGAGTTTTGCCCCAAAATAAGGAGAATTTCTGTCTTTTTGCCCCAACATATAGGGAATTTCTGCCTTTTTGCCCCACAATTAGGTTAATTTCTGCAATTTTGTTCCAAAATACAGAGAATTTCTGCCTTTTTGCCAGAAAATAAGAAGAATGCATACCTTTTTGCCATAAAAAAGTGAAATTTCTGTAATTTTGCTCCAAAATAAGGGGAATTTCTGCTTTTTGCCTCTAAATATGTGGAGTTTCTTTCTTTTTACCCCAAAACAAAGAAAATTTCTGTCTTTTTTGCAACAAAATAAAGAAATTTTCTGACTTATTACCCTGAAATAAGTGAAATTTCTGCAATTTTCCCCAAAATAAGGGAAATTTCTGCCCTTTTGCCCCCAAATAAGAGGAATTTCACCCTTCTACCTCAAAATAAGGAGAATTTCTGCATTTTTGCAACAAAATATTAGGAATTACTGCCTTTTTGCCCCAAAATAAGGAAAATTTCTGCCTTTTTTACCTGAAATAAGTGAAATTTCTGCAATTTTGCCCCAAAATAAGGGACATCTCTGAAATTTTGCCCCAAAATAAGTGGAATTTCTTAGTTTTGCCCCAAAATAAGGAGAATTTCTGTCTTTTTGCCCTAACATATAGGGAATTTCTGCCTTTTTGCCCCACAATTAGGGGAATTTCTAGAATTTTGCTCCAAAATACGGGGAATTTTTGCTTTTTAGCCCGAAAATAAGGGGAATGTATACCTTTTGCCACAAAAAAGGGAAATCTTCATTTTTGCTTCAAAATAAGGGGAATTTCTGCTTTTTTGCCTCTAAATAAGTGGAATTTCTGTCTTTTTCCCCCAAAACAAAGGGAATTTCTGTATTTTTTGCCCCAAGATAAGGAAAATTTCTGACTTATCACCCTGAAATAAGTGAAATTGCTGTATTTTGTCTCAAAATAAGAAAAATTTCTCACTTTTTGCCCCCAAATAAGGGGAATTTCAGCCTTTTTACGTCAAAAAAGGGAAATTTCTGCATTTTTGCCCCAAAATATGGGAACTTTCTGCGTTTTTGCCCCAAAATAAGAAAAATTTCTTCAATTTTGTACCAAAATAAAAGAAATTTCTGCCTTTTTCCCCCAAAATAAAAAAAATTCTGCTTTTTTTCTGAAATAATTGAAATTTCTGCAATTTTGCCCAAAATAAGTGAAATTTCTGCAATTTTGCCCCAAAATGAAGGAAATTTCTGGAATTTTGCCTCAAAATAAGTGGTATTTCTGAGTTTTGCCACAAAATAAGGAGAATTTCTCTCTTTTTGCCGCAACATATAGGGAATTTCTGCATTTTTGCCCCACAATTAGGGGAATTTCTGCAATTTTGCTCCAAAATACGGGGAATTTCTGCCTTTTTGTCCGAAAATAAGAAGAATGCATACCTTTTTGCCATAAAAAGGGGAAATTTCTTCATTTTTGCTCCAAAATAAGGGGAATTTCTGCATTTGCCTCTAAATAAGTGGAATTTCTGTCTTTTTCCCCCCCAAAAAAAGGGAATTTCTGTCTTTTTTGCCCCAAAATAAGGAAAATTTCTGACTTATTACCCTGAAATAAGTGAAATTTCTGCAATTTTGCCCCAAAATAAAGGAAATTTCTGCCTTTTGCCCCCAAATAAGGGGAATTTCAGCCTTTTTACCTCAAAATAAGGGGAATTTCTGCATTTTTGCCACAAAATATTAGGAATTTCTGCTTTTTGCCCCAAAATAAGGAAAATTTCTGCCTTTTTTCCCTGAAATAAGTGAAATTTCTGCAATTTTGCCCCAAAATAAGTGAAATTTCTGCAATTTTGTTCTAAAATAAGGTAAATTTCTGGAATTTTGCCCCAAATAAGTGGAATTTCTGAGTTTCGCCCCAAAATAAGGAGAATTTCTGTCTTTTTGCCCCAACATATAGGGAATTTCTACCTTTTTGCCCGAAAATTAGGGGAATATCTGCAATTTTGCTCCAAAATACGGGGAATTTCTGCCTTTTTGCCCGAAAATAAGAAGAATGCATACCTTTTTGCCATAAAAAAGTGAAATTTCTTCATTTTTGCTCCAAAATAAAAAAAATTTCTGCTTTTTTGCCTCTAAATAAGTGGCATTTCTGTCTTTTTCCCCCAAAACAAAGGGAATTTCTGTCTTTTTTGCCCCAAAATATGGAAAATTTCTTACTTATTACCCTGAAATAAGTGAAATTTCTGCAAATTTGCCCCAAAATAAGCGAAATTTCGGCATTTTTACCCCCAAATAAGGGGAATTTCACCCTTTTTACCTCAAAATAAAGAGAATTTCTGCATTTTTGCTACAAAATATTAGGAATTTCTGCCTTTTTTCTCCAAAATAAGGAAAATTTCTGCCTTTTTTTCCCTGAAATAAGTGAAATTTCCGCAAGTTTGGCCAAAATAAGTGAAATTTCTGCCTTTTTGCCCCCAAATAAGGGGAATATTAGCCTTTTTACCTCAAAATAAGGAGAATTTCTGCATTTTTGCCCTAAATATGGGAAATTTCTGCCTTTTTGCCCCAAAATAAGAAAAATTTCTGCAATTTTGTACCAAAATAAAAGAAATTTCTGCCTTTTTGCTTCCAAATAGAAAAATTTCTACTTTTTTTTCTGAAAAAAGTGAAATTTCTGAAATTTTGCCCCAAAATAAGTGAAATTTCTACAATTTTGCCCCAAAATAAGTGAAATTTCTGGAATTTTGCCCCAAAATAAGTGGAATTTCTGTCTTTTTCCCCTAAAACAAAGGGAATTTCTGTATTTTTTGCACCAAGATAAGGAAAATTTCTGACTTATTACCCTGAAATAAGTGAAATTGCTGCAATTTTGCCTCAAAATAAGAAAAATTTCTCGCTTTTTGCCCCCAAATAAGGGGAATTTCAGCCTTTTTACGTCAAAAAAAGGGAAATTTCTGCAGTTTTGCCCCAAAATATGGGAAATTTCTGCGTTTTTGCCCCAAAATAAGAAAAATTTCTTCAATTTTGTACCAAAATAAAAGAAATTTCTGCCTTTTTGCCCCAAAATAAAAAAAATTCTGCTTTTTTTCTGAAATAAGTGAAATTTCTGCAATTTTGCCCAAAATAAGTGAAATTTCTGCAATTTTTCCACAAAATAAGGGAAATTTCTGGAATTTTGCCTCAAAATAAGTGGTATTTCTGAGTTTTGCCACAAAATAAGGAGAATTTCTGTCCTTTTGCCCCAACATATAGGGAATTTCTGCCTTTTTGCCCCACAATTAGCGGAATTTCTGCAATTTTGCTCCAAAATACGGGGAATTTCTGCCTTTTTGTCCGAAAATAAGAAGAATGCATACCTTTTTGCCATAAAAAAGGGAAATTTCTTAATTTTTGCTCCAAAATAAGGGGAATTTCTGCATTTGCCTCTAAATAAGTGTAATTTCTGTCTTTTTCCCCCCAAACAAAGGGAATTTCTGTCTTTTTTGCCCCAAAATAAGGAAAATTTCTGACTTATTACCCTGAAATAAGTGAAATTTCTGCAATTTTGCCTCAAAATAAAGGAAATTTCTGCCTTTTTGCCCCCAAATAAGGGGAATTTCAGCCTTTTTACCTCAAAATAAGGGGAATTTCTGCATTTTTGCTTCAAAATATGGGAAATTTCTGCCTTTTTGCCCCAAAATAAAAAAATTTCTGCTTTTTTTCCCTGAAATAAGTGAAATTTCTGAAATTTTGCCCCAAAATAAGTGAAATTTCTGCAATTTGGCCCCAAAATATGGGAAATTTCTGGAATTTTGCCCCAAAATAAGTGGAATTTCTCAGTTTTGCCCCAAAATAAGAAGAATGTCTGTCTTTTTGCCCCAACATATAGGGAATTTCTGCCTTTTTGCCCCACAATTAGGGGAATTTCTGCAATGTTGCTCAAAATACAGGGAATTTCTGCCTTTTTGCCTGAAAATAAGAAGAATGCATACCTTTTTGCCATAAAAAAGGGAAATTTCTTCATTTTTGCTTCAAAATAAGGGGGGAATTTCTGCCTTTTTGACTCTAAATAAGTGGAATTTCTGTCTTTTTCCCCCAAAACAAAGGGAATTTCTGTCTTTTTTCTTCCAAAATAAAAAAAATTTCTTACTTATTACCCTGAAATAACTGAAATTTCTTCAATTTTGCCCCAAAATAAGGGAAATTACTGCCTTTTTGCCCCCAAATAAGGGTAATTTCAGCCTTTTTACCTCAAAATAAGGGGAATTTCTGCATTTTTGCCACAAAATATTAGGAATTTCTGCTTTTTGCCCCAAAATAAGGAAAATTTCTGCCTTTTTTCCCTGAAATAAGTGAAATTTCTGCAATTTTGCCCCAAAATAAGTGAAATTTCTGCAATTTTGTTCTAAAATAAGGTAAATTTCTGGAATTTTGCCCCAAATAAGTGGAATTTCTGAGTTTCGCCCCAAAATAGGGAGAATTTCTGTCTTTTTGCCCCAACATATAGGGAATTTCTACCTTTTTGCCCGAAAATTAGGTGAATTTCTGCAATTTTGCTCCAAAATACGGAGAATTTCTGCCTTTTTGCCCGAAAATAAGAAGAATGCATACCTTTTTTCCATAAAAAAGGGAAATTTCTTCATTTTTGCTCCAAAATAAAAAAAATTTCTGCTTTTTTGCCTCTAAATAAGTGGTATTTCTGTCTTTTTCCCCCAAAACAAAGGGAATTTCTGTCTTTTTTGCCCCAAAATATGGAAAATTTCTTACTTATTACCCTGAAATAAGTGAAATTTCTGCAATTTTGCCCCATGAAAAGCGAAATTTCAGCATTTTTACCCCCAAATAAGGGGAATTTCACCCTTTTTACCTCAAAATAAAGGGAATTTCTGCATTTTTGCCACAAAATATTAGGAATTTCTGCCTTTTTGCCCCAAATTAAGGAAAATTTCTGCCTTTTTTTCACTGAAATAAGTGAAATTTCCGCAAGTTTGGCCCAAAATAAGTGAAATTTCTGCCTTTTTGCCCCCAAATAAGTGGAATTTTAGCTTTTACCTCAAAATAAGGGGAATTTCTTCATTTTTGCCATAAAATATGGGAAATTTCTGCCTTTTTGCCCCAAAATAAGAAAAATTTCTGCAATTTTTTTACCAAAATAAAAGAAATTTTTGCCTTTTTGCTTCCAAATAGAAAAATTTCTACTTTTTTTTCTGAAAAAAGTGAAATTTCTGAAATTTTGCCCCAAAATAAGTGAAATTTCTACAAATTTGCCCCAAAATAAGTGAAATTTCTGGAATTTTGCCCCAAAATAAGTGGAATTTCTGTCTTTTTCCCCCAAAACAAAGGGAATTTCTGTATTTTTTGCCCCAAGATAAGGAAAATTTCTGACTTATTACCCTGAAATAAGTGAAATTGCTGCAATTTTGCCTCAAAATAAGAAAAATTTCTCCCTTTTTGCCCCCAAATAAGGGGAATTTCAGCCTTTTTACGTCAAAAAAAGGGAAATTTCTGCAGTTTTGCCCCAAAATATGGGAAATTTCTGCGTTTTTGCCCCAAAATAAGAAAAATTTCGTCAATTTTGTACCAAAATAAAAGAAATTTCTGCCTTTTTGCCCCAAAATAAAAAAAAATTCTGCTTTTTTTTCTGAAATAAGTGAAATTTCTGCAATTTTGCCCAAAATAAGTGAAATTTCTGCAATTTTTCCACAAAATAAGGGAATTTCTGGAATTTTGCCTCAAAATAAGTGGTATTTCTGAGTTTTGCCACAAAATAAGGAGAATTTCTGTCCTTTTGCCCCAACATATAGGGAATTTCTGCCTTTTTGCCCCACAATTAGGGGAATTTCTGCAATTTTGCTCCAAAATACGGGGAATTTCTGCCTTTTTGTCCGAAAATAAGAAGAATGCATACCTTTTTGCCATAAAAAAGGGAAATTTCTTCATTTTTGCTCCAAAATAAGGGGAATTTCTGCATTTGCCTCTAAATAAGTGGAATTTCTGTCTTTTTCCCCCAAAACAAAGGGAATTTCTGTCTTTTTTGCCCCAAAATAAGGAAAATTTCTGACTTATTACCCTGAAATAAGTGAAATTTCTGCAATTTTGCCTCAAAATAAAGGAAATTTCTGCCTTTTTGCCCCCAAATAAGGGGAATTTCAGCCTTTTTACCTCAAAATAAGGGGAATTTCTGCATTTTTGCTTCAAAATATGGGAAATTTCTGCATTTTTGCCCCAAAATAAAAAAATTTCTGCTTTTTTTTCCTGAAATAAGTGAAATTTCTGAAATTTTGCCCCAAAATAAGTGAAATTTCTGCAATTTGGCCCCAAATATGGGAAATTTCTGGAATTTTGCCCCAAAATAAGTGGAATTACTCAGTTTTGCCCCAAAATAAGAAGAATGTCTGTCTTTTTGCCCCAACATATAAGGAATTTCTGCCTTTTTACCCCACAATTAGGGGAATTTCTGCAATGTTGCTCAAAATACAGGGAATTTCTGCCTTTTTGCCTGAAAATAAGAAGAATGCATACCTTTTTGCCATAAAAAAGGGAAATTTCTTCATTTTTGCTTCAAAATAAGGGGAATTTCTGCCTTTTTGACTCTAAATAAGTGGAATTTCTGTCTTTTTCCCCCAAAACAAAGGGAATTTCTGTCTTTTTTCTTCCAAAATAAAAAAAATTTCTTACTTATTACCCTGAAATAACTGAAATTTCTTCAATTTTGCCCCAAAATAAGGGAAATTACTGCCTTTTTGCCCCCAAATAAGGGTAATTTCAGCCTTTTTACCTCAAAATAAGGGGAATTTCTGCATTTTTGCCAAAAAATATTAGGAATTTCTGCTTTTTGCCCCAAAATAAGGAAAATTTCTGCCTTTTTTCCCTGAAATAAGTGAAATTTCTGCAATTTTGCCCCAAAATAAGTGAAATTTCTGCAATTTTGTTCTAAAATAAGGTAAATTTCTGGAATTTTGCCCCAAATAAGTGGAATTTCTGAGTTTCGCCCCAAAATAAGGAGAATTTCTGTCTTTTTGCCCCAACATATAGGGAATTTCTACCTTTTTGCCCGACAATTAGGGGAATTTCTGCAATTTTGCTCCAAAATACGGGGAATTTCTGCCTTTTTGCCCGAAAATAAGAAGAATGCATACCTTTTTGCCATAAAAAAGGGAAATTTCTTCATTTTTGCTCCAAAATAAGGAAAATTTCTGCTTTTTTGCCTCTAAATAAGTGGTATTTCTGTCTTTTTCCCCCAAAACAAAGGGATTTTCTGTCTTTTCTGCCCCAAAATATGGAAAATTTCTTATTTATTACCCTGAAATAAGTGAAATTTCTGCAATTTTGCACCAAAATAAGCGAAATTTCGGCATTTTTACCCCCAAATAAGGGGAATTTCACCCTTTTTACCTCAAAATAAAGGGAATTTCTGCATTTTTGCAACAAAATATTAGGAATTTCTGCCTTTTTGCCCCAAATTAAGGAAAATTTCTGCCTTTTTTTCCCTGAAATAAGTGAAATTTCCGCAAGTTTGGCCCAAAATAAGTGAAATTTCTGCCTTTTTGCCCCCAAATAAGTGGAATTTTAGCTTTTACCTCAAAATAAGGGGAATTTCTGCATTTTTGCCCTAAAATATGGGAAATTTCTGCCTTTTTGCCCCAAAATAAGAAAAATTTCTGCAATTTTGTACCAAAATAAAAGAAATTTCTGCCTTTTTGCTTCCAAATAGAAAAATTTCTACTTTTTATTCTGAAAGAAGTGAAATTTCTGAAATTTTGCCCCAAAATAAGTGAAATTTCTACAAATTTGCCCCAAAATAAGTGAAATTTCTGGAATTTTGCCCCAAAATAAGTGGAATTTCTGTCTTTTTCCCCCAAAACAAAGGGAATTTCTGTATTTTTTGCCCCAAGATAAGGAAAATTTCTGACTTATTACCCTGAAATAAGTGAAATTGCTGCAATTTTGCCTCAAAATAAGAAAAATTTCTCCCTTTTTGCCCCCAAATAAGGGGAATTTCAGCCTTTTTACGTCAAAAAAAGGGAAATTTCTGCAGTTTTGCCCCAAAATATGGGAAATTTCTGCGTTTTTGCCCCAAAATAAGAAAAATTTCTTCAATTTTGTACCAAAATAAAAGAAATTTCTGCCTTTTTGCCCCAAAATAAAAAAAATTCTGCTTTTTTTCTGAAATAAGTGAAATTTCTGCAATTTTCCCAAAATAAGTAAAATTTCTGCAATTTTTCCACAAAATAAGGTAAATTTCTGGAATTTTGCCTCAAAATAAGTGGTATTTCTGAGTTTAGCCACAAAATAAGGAGAATTTCTGTCCTTTTGCCCCAACATATAGGGAATTTCTGCCTTTTTGCCCCACAATTAGGGGAATTTCTGCAATTTTGCTCCAAAATACGGGGAATTTCTGCCTTTTTGTCCGAAAATAAGAAGAATGCATACCTTTTTGCCATAAAAAAGGGAAATTTCTTCATTTTTGCTCCAAAATAAGGGGAATTTCTGCATTTGCCTCTAAATAAGTGGAATTTCTGTCTTTTCCCCCCAAAACAAAGGGAATTTCTGTCTTTTTTGCCCCAAAATAAGGAAAACTTCTGACTTATTACCCTGAAATAAGTGAAATTTCTGCAATTTTGCCTCAAAATAAAGGAAATTTCTGCCTTTTTGCCCCCAAATAAGGGGAATTTCAGCCTTTTTACCTCAAAATAAGGGGAATTTCTGCATTTTTGCTTCAAAATATGGGAAATTTCTGCCTTTTTGCCCCAAAATAAAAAAATTTCTGCTTTTTTTCCCTGAAATAAGTGAAATTTCTTAAATTTTGCCCCAAAATAAGTGAAATTTCTGCAATTTGGCCCCAAAATATGGGAAATTTCTGGAATTTTGCCCCAAAATAAGTGGAATTACTCAGTTTTGCCCCCAAATAAGAAGTATGTCTGTCTTTTTGCCCCAACATATAGGGAATTTCTGCCTTTTAGCCCCACAATTAGGGGAATTTCTGCAATGTTGCTCAAAATACAGGGAATTTCTGCCTTTTTGCCTGAAAATAAGAAGAATGCATAACTTTTGCCATAAAAAGGGAAATTTCTTCATTTTTGCTTCAAAATAAGGGGAATTTCTGCCTTTTTGACTCTAAATTAGTGGAATTTCTGTATTTTTCCCCCAAAACAAAGGGAATTTCTGTCTTTTTTCTTCCAAAATAAAAAAAAATTTCTTACTTATTACCCTGAAATAACTGAAATTTCTTCAATTTTGCCCCAAAATAAGGGAAATTACTGCCTTTTTGCCCCCAAATAAGGGTAATTTCAGCCTTTTTACCTCAAAATAAGGGGAATTTCTGCATTTTTGCCACAAAATATTAGGAATTTCTGTTTTTTGCTCCAAAATAAGGAAAATTTCTACCTTTTTTCACTGAAATAAGTGTAATTTTTGCAATTTTGCCCCAAAAGAAGTGAAATTTCTGCAATTTTGCCCGAAAATAAGGTAAATTTCTGGAATTTTGCCCCAAATAAATGGAATTTCTGAGTTTTGCCCCAAAATATGGAGAATTTCTGTCTTTTTGCTCCAACATATAGGGAATTTCTACCTTTTTGCCCGACAATTAGGGGAATTTCTGCAATTTTGCTCCAAAATACGGGGAATTTCTGCCTTTTTGCCCGAAAATAAGAAGAATGCATACCTTTTTGCCATAAAAAAGGGAAATTTCTTCATTTTTGCTCCAAAATAAGGAAAATTTCTGCTTTTTTGCCTCTAAATAAGTGTAATTTCTGTTTTTTTCCCCCAAAACAGAGGGAATTTCTGTCTTTTTTGCCCCAAAATATGGAAAATTTCTTACTTATTACCCTGAAATAAGTGAAATTTCTGCAATTTTGCCCCAAAATAAGGAAAATTTCGGCCTTTTTACCCCCAAATAAGGGGAATTTCACCATTTCTACCTCAAAATAAAGGGAATTTCTGCATTTTTGACACAAAATATTAGGAATTTCTGAATTTTTGCCCCAAAATAAGAAAAATTTCTGCCTTTTTTCCCTGAAATAAGTGAAATTTCTGCAATTTTGGCCCAAAATAAGTGAAATTTCTGCCTTTTTGCCCCCAAATAAGGGGAATTTTAGCCTTTTTACCTCAAAATAAGGGGAATTATTGCATTTTTGCCCCAAAATATGGGAAATTTCTGCCTTTTTGCCCCAAACTAAGAAAAATTTCTGCAATTTTGTACCAAATAAAAGAAATTTCTGGCATTTTGCTTCCAAATAAAAAAATTTCTACTTTTTTTTCTGAAAAAAGTGAAATTTCTGAAATTTTGCCCCAAAATAAGTGAAATTTCTACAATTTTGCCCCAAAATAAGTGAAATTTCTGGAATTTTGCCCCATAATAAGTGGAATTTCTGTCTTTTTTCCCCAAAACAAAGGGAATTTCTGTATTTTTGCCTCAACATATTGGGAATTTCTGCATTTTTGCCCCACAATTTGGGAAATTTCTGCAATTTTGCTCTAAAATAAGGGGAATTTCTGCCTTTTTGCCCAAAAATAAGAAGAATGCATACCTTTTTGCCCTTAATAACTGAAATTTCTTCATTTTTGCTCCAAAATAAGGGGAATTTCTGCTTTTTTGCCTCTAAAAAAGTGGAATTTCTGTCTTTTTCCCCCAAAAACAAAGGTTATTTCTGTTTTTTGGCTACAAAATAAGTTAAATTTCTAACTTATTACCCTGAAATAAGTGAAATTTCTGCAATTTTGCCCCAAAATAAGAGAAATTTCTGCCTTTTTGCCCCCAAATAACGGGAATTTCAGCCTTTTACCTCAAAATAAGAGAAATTTCTGCATTTTTACCCCAAAATATGGGAAATTTCTGCCTTTTTGCCCCAAAATAAAAAAAATTCTGCATTTTGTAACAAAATAAAAGAAATTTCTGCCTTATGGCCCCAAAATAAGAAAATTTCTGCTTTTTTTTTCTGAAATAAGTGAAATTTCTGCAATTTTGCCCCAAAATAATTTAAATTTCTGAGTTTTGCCCTAAAATAAGGAGAATTTCTGTCTTTTTGCCCCAACATATAGGGAATTACTGCATTTTTGCGCCACAATTAGGGGAATTTTGGCAATTTTGCTCTAAAATATGGGGAATTTCTGCCTTTTTTGTCCGAAAATAATAATAATGCATACCTTTTTGCCATAAAAAAGGGAATTTTCTTCATTTTTGTCTAAAATTAGGGGAATTTTTGCTTTTATGCCTCTAAATAAGTGGAATTTCTGTCAGTTTCCCCCAAAACAAAGGGAATTTCTGTCTTTTTTGCCCCAAAATAAGGAAAATTTCTGACTTATTACCCTGAAATAAGTGAAGTTTCTGCAATTTTGCCCCAAAATTAGAGAAATTTCTGTTTTTTAACCCCAAATAAGGGGAATTTCAGCATTTTACCTCAAAATAAGGGGAATTTCTGCATTTTTTTCCCCAAAATATGGGAAATTTTTGCCTTTTTGCCAAAAATAAGAAAAAATTTCTGCAATTTTGTACCAAAATATGGGAAATTTCTGCCTTTTTGCCCCAAAATAAGGAAAATTTCTGCCTTTTTTCTCTGAAATAAGTGAAATTTCTCCAATTTTGTCCCAAAATAAGTGCAATTTCTGCAATTATGCCCCAAAATAAGGGAAATTTCTGGAATTTTGCCACAAAATATGTGGAATTTCTGAGTTTTGCCCCAAAATAAGGAGAATTTCTGTCTTTTTGCCCCAACATATAGGGAATTTCTGCCTTTTTGCCCCACAATTAGGTTAATTTCTGCAATTTTGTTCCAAAATACAGAGAATTTCTGCCTTTTTGCCAGAAAATAAGAAGAATGCATACCTTTTTGCCATAAAAAAGGGAAATTTCTGTAATTTTGCTCCAAAATAAGGGGAATTTCTGCTTTTTGCCTCTAAATATGTGGAGTTTCTTTCTTTTTACCCCAAAACAAAGAAAATTTCTGTCTTTTTTGCAACAAAATAAAGAAATTTTCTGACTTATTACCCTGAAATAAGTGAAATTTCTGCAATTTTCCCCAAAATAAGGGAAATTTCTGCCCTTTTGCCCCCAAATAAGAGGAATTTCACCCTTCTACCTCAAAATAAGGAGAATTTCTGCATTTTTGCAACAAAATATTAGGAATTACTGCCTTTTTGCCCCAAAATAAGGAAAATTTCTGCCTTTTTTACCTGAAATAAGTGAAATTTCTGCAATTTTGCCCCAAAATAAGGGACATCTCTGAAATTTTGCCCCAAAATAAGTGGAATTTCTTAGTTTTGCCCCAAAATAAGGAGAATTTCTGTCTTTTTGCCCTAACATATAGGGAATTTCTGCCTTTTTGCCCCACAATTAGGGGAATTTCTAGAATTTTGCTCCAAAATACGGGGAATTTTTGCTTTTTAGCCCGAAAATAAGGGGAATGTATACCTTTTGCCACAAAAAAGGGAAATCTTCATTTTTGCTTCAAAATAAGGGGAATTTCTGCTTTTTTGCCTCTAAATAAGTGGAATTTCTGTCTTTTTCCCCCAAAACAAAGGGAATTTCTGTATTTTTTGCCCCAAGATAAGGAAAATTTCTGACTTATCACCCTGAAATAAGTGAAATTGCTGTATTTTGTCTCAAAATAAGAAAAATTTCTCACTTTTTGCCCCCAAATAAGGGGAATTTCAGCCTTTTTACGTCAAAAAAGGGAAATTTCTGCATTTTTGCCCCAAAATATGGGAACTTTCTGCGTTTTTGCCCCAAAATAAGAAAAATTTCTTCAATTTTGTACCAAAATAAAAGAAATTTCTGCCTTTTTCCCCCAAAATAAAAAAATTCTGCTTTTTTTCTGAAATAATTGAAATTTCTGCAATTTTGCCCAAAATAAGTGAAATTTCTGCAATTTTGCCCCAAAATGAAGGAAATTTCTGGAATTTTGCCTCAAAATAAGTGGTATTTCTGAGTTTTGCCACAAAATAAGGAGAATTTCTCTCTTTTTGCCGCAACATATAGGGAATTTCTGCATTTTTGCCCCACAATTAGGGGAATTTCTGCAATTTTGCTCCAAAATACGGGGAATTTCTGCCTTTTTGTCCGAAAATAAGAAGAATGCATACCTTTTTGCCATAAAAAGGGGAAATTTCTTCATTTTTGCTCCAAAATAAGGGGAATTTCTGCATTTGCCTCTAAATAAGTGGAATTTCTGTCTTTTTCCCCCCCAAAAAAAGGGAATTTCTGTCTTTTTTGCCCCAAAATAAGGAAAATTTCTGACTTATTACCCTGAAATAAGTGAAATTTCTGCAATTTTGCCCCAAAATAAAGGAAATTTCTGCCTTTTGCCCCCAAATAAGGGGAATTTCAGCCTTTTTACCTCAAAATAAGGGGAATTTCTGCATTTTTGCCACAAAATATTAGGAATTTCTGCTTTTTGCCCCAAAATAAGGAAAATTTCTGCCTTTTTTCCCTGAAATAAGTGAAATTTCTGCAATTTTGCCCCAAAATAAGTGAAATTTCTGCAATTTTGTTCTAAAATAAGGTAAATTTCTGGAATTTTGCCCCAAATAAGTGGAATTTCTGAGTTTCGCCCCAAAATAAGGAGAATTTCTGTCTTTTTGCCCCAACATATAGGGAATTTCTACCTTTTTGCCCGAAAATTAGGGGAATATCTTCAATTTTGCTCCAAAATACGGGGAATTTCTGCCTTTTTGCCCGAAAATAAGAAGAATGCATACCTTTTTGCCATAAAAAAGTGAAATTTCTTCATTTTTGCTCCAAAATAAAAAAAATTTCTGCTTTTTTGCCTCTAAATAAGTGGCATTTCTGTCTTTTTCCCCCAAAACAAAGGGAATTTCTGTCTTTTTTGCCCCAAAATATGGAAAATTTCTTACTTATTACCCTGAAATAAGTGAAATTTCTGCAAATTTGCCCCAAAATAAGCGAAATTTCGGCATTTTTACCCCCAAATAAGGGGAATTTCACCCTTTTTACCTCAAAATAAAGAGAATTTCTGCATTTTTGCTACAAAATATTAGGAATTTCTGCCTTTTTTCCCCAAAATAAGGAAAATTTCTGCCTTTTTTTCCCTGAAATAAGTGAAATTTCCGCAAGTTTGGCCAAAATAAGTGAAATTTCTGCCTTTTTGCCCCCAAATAAGGGGAATATTAGCCTTTTTACCTCAAAATAAGGAGAATTTCTGCATTTTTGCCCTAAATATGGGAAATTTCTGCCTTTTTGCCCCAAAATAAGAAAAATTTCTGCAATTTTGTACCAAAATAAAAGAAATTTCTGCCTTTTTGCTTCCAAATAGAAAAATTTCTACTTTTTTTTCTGAAAAAAGTGAAATTTCTGAAATTTTGCCCCAAAATAAGTGAAATTTCTACAATTTTGCCCCAAAATAAGTGAAATTTCTGGAATTTTGCCCCAAAATAAGTGGAATTTCTGTCTTTTTCCCCTAAAACAAAGGGAATTTCTGTATTTTTTGCACCAAGATAAGGAAAATTTCTGACTTATTACCCTGAAATAAGTGAAATTGCTGCAATTTTGCCTCAAAATAAGAAAAATTTCTCCCTTTTTGCCCCCAAATAAGGGGAATTTCAGCCTTTTTACGTCAAAAAAAGGGAAATTTCTGCAGTTTTGCCCCAAAATATGGGAAATTTCTGCGTTTTTGCCCCAAAATAAGAAAAATTTCTTCAATTTTGTACCAAAATAAAAGAAATTTCTGCCTTTTTGCCCCAAAATAAAAAAAATTCTGCTTTTTTTCTGAAATAAGTGAAATTTCTGCAATTTTGCCCAAAATAAGTGAAATTTCTGCAATTTTTCCACAAAATAAGGGAAATTTCTGGAATTTTGCCTCAAAATAAGTGGTATTTCTGAGTTTTGCCACAAAATAAGGAGAATTTCTGTCCTTTTGCCCCAACATATAGGGAATTTCTGCCTTTTTGCCCCACAATTAGCGGAATTTCTGCAATTTTGCTCCAAAATACGGGAAATTTCTGCCTTTTTATCCGAAAATAAGAAGAATGCATACCTTTTTGCCATAAAAAAGGGAAATTTCTTAATTTTTGCTCCAAAATAAGGGGAATTTCTGCATTTGCCTCTAAATAAGTGTAATTTCTGTCTTTTTCCCCCCAAACAAAGGGAATTTCTGTCTTTTTTGCCCCAAAATAAGGAAAATTTCTGACTTATTACCCTGAAATAAGTGAAATTTCTGCAATTTTGCCTCAAAATAAAGGAAATTTCTGCCTTTTTGCCCCCAAATAAGGGGAATTTCAGCCTTTTTACCTCAAAATAAGGGGAATTTCTGCATTTTTGCTTCAAAATATGGGAAATTTCTGCCTTTTTGCCCCAAAATAAAAAAATTTCTGCTTTTTTTCCCTGAAATAAGTGAAATTTCTGAAATTTTGCCCCAAAATAAGT
Source organism: Micromys minutus (assembly GCF_963924665.1). Classification (NCBI taxonomy): domain Eukaryota; kingdom Metazoa; phylum Chordata; class Mammalia; order Rodentia; family Muridae; genus Micromys; species Micromys minutus. The sequence goes on from NW_027667727.1 coordinate 3,811,569, forward strand.
GAAATTTCTGCAATTTGGCCCCAAAATATGGGAAATTTCTGGAATTTTGCCCCAAAATAAGTGGAATTTCTCAGTTTTGCCCCAAAATAAGAAGAATGTCTGTCTTTTTGCCCCAACATATAGGGAATTTCTGCCTTTTTGCCCCACAATTAGGGGAATTTCTGCAATGTTGCTCAAAATACAGGGAATTTCTGCCTTTTTGCCTGAAAATAAGAAGAATGCATACCTTTTTGCCATAAAAAAGGGAAATTTCTTCATTTTTGCTTCAAAATAAGGGGGGAATTTCTGCCTTTTTGACTCTAAATAAGTGGAATTTCTGTCTTTTTCCCCCAAAACAAAGGGAATTTCTGTCTTTTTTCTTCCAAAATAAAAAAAATTTCTTACTTATTACCCTGAAATAACTGAAATTTCTTCAATTTTGCCCCAAAATAAGGGAAATTACTGCCTTTTTGCCCCCAAATAAGGGTAATTTCAGCCTTTTTACCTCAAAATAAGGGGAATTTCTGCATTTTAGCCACAAAATATTAGGAATTTCTGCTTTTTGCCCCAAAATAAGGAAAATTTCTGCCTTTTTTCCCTGAAATAAGTGAAATTTCTGCAATTTTGCCCCAAAATAAGTGAAATTTCTGCAATTTTGTTCTAAAATAAGGTAAATTTCTGGAATTTTGCCCCAAATAAGTGGAATTTCTGAGTTTCGCCCCAAAATAAGGAGAATTTCTGTCTTTTTGCCCCAACATATAGGGAATTTCTACCTTTTTGCCCGACAATTAGGGGAATTTCTGAAATTTTGCTCCAAAATACGGGGAATTTCTGCCTTTTTGCCCGAAAATAAGAAGAATGCATACCTTTTTGCCATAAAAAAGGGAAATTTCTTCATTTTTGCTCCAAAATAAGGAAAATTTCTGCTTTTTTACCTCTAAATAAGTTGTATTTCTGTCTTTTTCCCCCAAAACAAAGGGATTTTCTGTCTTTTTGGCCCCAAAATATGGAAAATTTCTTACTTATTACCCTGAAATAAGTGAAATTTCTGCAATTTTGCACCAAAATAAGCGAAATTTCGGCATTTTTACCCCCAAATAAGGGGAATTTCACCCTTTTTACCTCAAAATAAAGGGAATTTCTGCATTTTTGCAACAAAATATTAGGAATTTCTGCCTTTTTGCCCCAAATTAAGGAAAATTTCTGCCTTTTTTTCCCTGAAATAAGTGAAATTTCCGCAAGTTTGGCCCAAAATAAGTGAAATTTCTGCCTTTTTGCCCCCAAATAAGTGGAATTTTAGCTTTTACCTCAAAATAAGGGGAATTTCTGCATTTTTGCCCTAAAATATGGGAAATTTCTGCCTTTTTGCCCCAAAATAAGAAAAATTTCTGCAATTTTGTACCAAAATAAAAGAAATTTCTGCCTTTTTGCTTCCAAATAGAAAAATTTCTACTTTTTATTCTGAAAGAAGTGAAATTTCTGAAATTTTGCCCCAAAATAAGTGAAATTTCTACAAATTTGCCCCAAAATAAGTGAAATTTCTGGAATTTTGCCCCAAAATAAGTGGAATTTCTGTCTTTTTCCCCGAAAACAAAGGGAATTTCTGTATTTTTTGCCCCAAGATAAGGAAAATTTCTGACTTATTACCCTGAAATAAGTGAAATTGCTGCAATTTTGCCTCAAAATAAGAAAAATTTCTCCCTTTTTGCCCCCAAATAAGGGGAATTTCAGCCTTTTTACGTCAAAAAAAGGGAAATTTCTGCAGTTTTGCCCCAAAATATGGGAAATTTCTGCGTTTTTGCCCCAAAATAAGAAAAATTTCTTCAATTTTGTACCAAAATAAAAGAAATTTCTGCCTTTTTGCCCCAAAATAAAAAAATTCTGCTTTTTTTCTGAAATAAGTGAAATTTCTGCAATTTTGCCCAAAATAAGTGAAATTTCTGCAATTTTTCCACAAAATAAAGGAATTTCTGGAATTTTGCCTCAAAATAAGTGGTATTTCTGAGTTTTGCCACAAAATAAGGAGAATTTCTGACCTTTTTCCCCAACATATAAGGAATTTCTGCCTTTTTGCCCCACAATTAGGGGAATTTCTGCAATTTTGCTCCAAAATACGGGGAATTTCTGCCTTTTTGTCCGAAAATAAGAAGAATGCATACCTTTTTGCCATAAAAAAGGGAAATTTCTTCATTTTTGCTCCAAAATAAGGGGAATTTCTGCATTTGCCTCTAAATAAGTGGAATTTCTGTCTTTTTCCCCCAAAACAAAGGGAATTTCTGTCTTCTTTGCCCCAAAATAAGGAAAATTTCTGACTTATTACCCTGAAATAAGTGAAATTTCTGCAATTTTGCCTCAAAATAAAGGAAATTTCTGCCTTTTTGCCCCCAAATAATGGGAATTTCAGCCTTTTTACCTCAAAATAAGGGGAATTTCTGCATTTTTGCTTCAAAATATGAGAAATTTCTGCCTTTTTGCCCCAAAAAAAAAAAAAATTCTGCTTTTTTTCCCTGAAATAAGTGAAATTTCTGAAATTTTGCCCCAAAATAAGTGAAATTTCTGCAATTTGGCCCCAAAATATGGGAAATTTCTGGAATATTGCCCCAAAATAAGTGGAATTTCTCAGTTTTGCCCCAAAATGAGAAGAATGTCTGTCTTTTTGCCCCAACATATAGAGAATTTCTGCCTTTTTGCCCCACAATTAGGGGAATTTCTGCAATGTTGCTCAAAATACAGGGAATTTCTGCCTTTTTGCCTGAAAATAAGAAGAATGCATACCTTTTTGCCATAAAAAAGGGAAATTTCTTCATTTTTGCTTCAAAATAAGGGGAATTTCTGCCTTTTTGACTCTAAATAAGTGGAATTTCTGTCTTTTTCCCCCAAAACAAAGGGAATTTCTGTCTTTTTTCTTCCAAAATAAAAAAAATTTCTTACTTATTACCCTGAAATAACTGAAATTTCTTCAATTTTGCCCCAAAATAAGGGAAATTACTGCCTTTTTGCCCCCAAATAAGGGTAATTTCAGCCTTTTTACCTCAAAATAAGGAGAATTTCTGCATTTTTGCCACAAAATATTAGGAATTTCTGCTTTTTGCCCCAAAATAAGGAAAATTTCTGCCTTTTTTCCCTGAAATAAGTGAAATTTCTGCAATTTTGCCCCAAAATAAGTGAAATTTCTGCAATTTTGTTCTAAAATAAGGTAAATTTCTGGAATTTTGCCCCAAATAAGTGGAATTTCTGAGTTTCGCCCCAAAATAAGGAGAATTTCTGTCTTTTTGCCCCAACATATAGGGAATTTCTACCTTTTTGCCCGACAATTAGGGGAATTTCTGCAATTTTGCTCCAAAATACGGGGAATTTCTGCCTTTTTGCCCGAAAATAAGAAGAATGCATACCTTTTTGCCATAAAAAAGGGAAATTTCTTCATTTTTGCTCCAAAATAAGGAAAATTTCTGCTTTTTTGCCTCTAAATAAGTGGTATTTCTGTCTTTTTCCCCCAAAACAAAGGGAATTTCTGTCTTTTTTACCCTTAAATAAGGAAAATTTCTTACTTATTACCCTTAAATAAGTGAAATTTCTGCAATTTTGCCCCAAAATAAGCGAAATTTCGGCATTTTTACCCCCAAATAAGGGGAATTTCACCCTTTTTACCTCAAAATAAAGGGAATTTCTGCATTTTTGCCACAAAATATTAGGAATTTCTGCCTTTTTGCCCCAAATTAAGGTAAATTTCTGCCTTTTTTTCCTGAAATAAGTGAAATTTCCGCAAGTTTGGCCCAAAATAAGTGAAATCTGCCTTTTTGCCCCCAAATAAGTGGAATTTTAGCTTTTACCTCAAAATAAGGGGAATTTCTGCATTTTTGCCCTAAAATATGGGAAATTTCTGCCTTTTTGCCCCAAAATAAGAAAAATTTCTGCAATTTTGTACCAAAATAAAAGAAATTTCTGCCTTTTTGCTTCCAAATAGAAAAATTTCTACTTTTTTTTCTGAAAAAAGTGAAATTTCTGAAATTTTGCCCCAAAATAAGTGAAATTTCTACAAATTTGCCCCAAAATAAGTGAAATTTCTGGAATTTTGCCCCAAAATAAGTGGAATTTCTGTCTTTTTCCCCCAAAACAAAGGGAATCTCTGTATTTTTTGCCCCAAGATAAGGAAAATTTCTGACTTATTACCCTGAAATAAGTGAAATTGCTGCAATTTTGCCTCAAAATAAGAAAAATTTCTCCCTTTTTGCCCCCAAATAATGGGAATTTCAGCCTTTTTACGTCAAAAAAAGGGAAATTTCTGCAGTTTTGCCCCAAAATATGGGAAATTTCTGCGTTTTTGCCCCCAAATAAGAAAAATTTCTTCAATTTTGTACCAAAATAAAAGAAATTTCTGCCTTTTTGCCCCAAAATAAAAAAAATTCTGCTTTTTTTCTGAAATAAGTGAAATTTCTGCAATTTTGCCCAAAATAAGTGAAATTTCTGCAATTTTTCCACAAAATAAGGGAATTTCTGGAATTTTGCCTCAAAATAAGTGGTATTTCTGAGTTTTGCCACAAAATAAGGAGAATTTCTGTCCTTTTGCCCCAACATATAGGGAATTTCTGCCTTTTTGCCCCACAATTAGGGGAATTTCTGCAATTTTGCTCCAAAATACAGGGAATTTCTGCCTTTTTGTCCGAAAATAAGAAGAATGCATACCTTTTTGCCATAAAAAAGGGAAATTTCTTCATTTTTGCTCCAAAATAAGGGGAATTTCTGCATTTGTCTCTAAATAAGTGGAATTTCTGTCTTTTTCCCCAAAAACAAAGGGAATTTCTGTCTTCTTTGCCCCAAAATAAGGAAAATTTCTGACTTATTACCCTGAAATAAATGAAATTTCTGCAATTTTGCCTCAAAATAAAGGAAATTTCTGCCTTTTTGCCCCCAAATAAGGGGAATTTCAGCCTTTTAACCTCAAACTAAGGGGAATTTCTGCATTTTTGCTTCAAAATATGGGAAATTTCTGCATTTTTGCCCCAAAATAAAAAAAATTTCTGCTTTTTTTCCCTGAAATAAGTGAAATTTCTGAAATTTTGCCCCAAAATAAGTGAAATTTCTGCAATTTGGCCCCAAAATATGGGAAAATTCTGGAATTTTGCCCCAAAATAAGTGGAATTTCTCAGTTTTGCCCCAAAATAAGAAGAATGTCTGTCTTTTTGCCCCAACATATAGGGAATTTCTGCCTTTTTGCCCCACAATTAGGGGAATTTCTGCAATGTTGCTCAAAATACAGGGAATTTCTGCCTTTTTGCCTGAAAATAAGAAGAATGCATACCTTTTTGCCATAAAAAAGGGAAATTTCTTCATTTTTGCTTCAAAATAAGGGGAATTTCTGCCTTTTTGACTCTAAATAAGTGGAATTTCTGTCTTTTTCCCCCAAAACAAAGGGAATTTCTGTCTTTTTTCTTCCAAAATAAAAAAAAAATTCTTACTTATTACCCTGAAATAACTGAAATTTCTTCAATTTTGCCCCAAAATAAGGGAAATTACTGCCTTTTTGCCCCCAAATAAGGGTAATTTCAGCCTTTTTACCTCAAAATAAGGGGAATTTCTGCATTTTTGCCACAAAATATTAGGAATTTTTGCTTTTTGCCCCAAAATAAGGAAAATTTCTGCCTTTTTTTCCCTGAAATAAGTGAAATTTCTGCAATTTTGCCCCAAAATAAGTGAAATTTCTGCAATTTTGTTCTAAAATAAGGTAAATTTCTGGAATTTTGCCCCAAATAAGTGGAATTTCTGAGTTTCGCCCCAAAATAAGGAGAATTTCTGTCTTTTTGCCCCAACATATAGGGAATTTCTACCTTTTTGCCCGACAATTAGGGGAATTTCTGCAATTTTGCTCCAAAATACGGGGAATTTCTGCCTTTTTGCCCGAAAATAAGAAGAATGCATACCTTTTTGCCATAAAAAAGGGAAATTTCTTCATTTTTGCTCCAAAATAAGGAAAATTTCTGCTTTTTTGCCTCTAAATAAGTGGTATTTCTGTCTTTTTCCCCCAAAACAAAGGGAATTTCTGTCTTTTTTGCCCCAAAATATGGAAAATTTTTTACTTATTACCCTGAAATAAGTGAAATTTCTGCAATTTTGCCCCAAAATAAGCGAAATTTCGGCATTTTTACCCCCAAATAAGGGGAATTTCACCCTTTTTACCTCAAAATAAAGGGAATTTCTGCATTTTTGCAACAAAATATTAGGAATTTCTGCCTTTTTGCCCCAAATTAAGGAAAATTTCAGCCTTTTTTTTCTCTGAAATAAGTGAAATTTCCGCAAGTTTGGCCCAAAATAAGTGAAATTTCTGCCTTTTTGCCCCCAAATAAGTGGAATTTTAGCTTTTACCTCAAAATAAGGGGAATTTCTGCATTTTTGCCCTAAAATATGGGAAATTTCTGCCTTTTTGCCCCAAAATAAGAAAAATTTCTGCAATTTTGTACCAAAATAAAAGAAATTTCTGCCTTTTTGCTTCCAAATAGAAAAATTTCTACTTTTTTTTCTGAAAGAAGTGAAATTTCTGAAATTTTGCCCCAAAATAAGTGAAATTTCTACAAATTTGCCCCAAAATAAGTGAAATTTCTGGAATTTTGTCCCAAAATAAGTGGAATTTCTGTCTTTTTCCCCCAAAACAAAGGGAATTTCTGTATTTTTTGCCCCAAGATAAGGAAAATTTCTGACTTATTACCCTGAAATAAGTGAAATTGCTGCAATTTTGCCTCAAAATAAGAAAAATTTCTCCCTTTTTGCCCCCAAATAAGGGGAATTTCAGCCTTTTTACGTCAAAAAAAGGGAAATTTCTGCAGTTTTGCCCCAAAATATTGGAAATTTCTGCGTTTTTGCCCCAAAATAAGAAAAATTTCTTCAATTTTGTACCAAAATAAAAGAAATTTCTGCCTTTTTGCCCCAAAATAAAAAAAATTCTGCTTTTTTTCTGAAATAAGTGAAATTTCTGCAATTTTGCCCAAAATAAGTAAAATTTCTGCAATTTTTCCACAAAATAAGGGAAATTTCTGGAATTTTGCCTCAAAATAAGTGGTATTTCTGAGTTTAGCCACAAAATAAGGAGAATTTCTGTCCTTTTGCCCCAACATATAGGGAATTTCTGCCTTTTTGCCCCACAATTAGGGGAATTTCTGCAATTTTGCTCCATAATACGGGGAATTTCTGCCTTTTTGTCCGAAAATAAGAAGAATGCATACCTTTTTGCCATAAAAAAGGGAAATTTCTTAATTTTTGCTCCAAAATAAGGGGAATTTCTGCATTTGCCTCTAAATAAGTGGAATTTCTGTCTTTTTCCCCCAAAACAAAAAGAATTTCTGTCTTTTTTGCCCCAAAATAAGGAAAATTTCTGACTTATTACCCTGAAATAAGTGAAATTTCTGCAATTTTGCCTCAAAATAAAGGAAATTTCTGCCTTTTTGCCCCCAAATAAGGGGAATTTCAGCCTTTTTACCTCAAAATAAGGGGAATTTCTGCATTTTTGCTTCAAAATATGGGAAATTTCTGCCTTTTTGCCCCAAAATAAAAAAATTTCTGCTTTTTTTCCCTAAAATAAGTGAAATTTCTGAAATTTTGCCCCAAAATAAGTGAAATTTCTGCAATTTGGCCCCAAAATATGGGAAATTTCTGGAATTTTGCCCCAAAATAAGTGGAATTACTCAGTTTTGCCCCCAAATAAGAAGAATGTCTGTCTTTTTGCCCCAACATATAGGGAATTTCTGCCTTTTTGCCCCACAATTAGGGGAATTTCTGCAATGTTGCTCAAAATACAGGGAATTTCTGCCTTTTTGCCTGAAAATAAGAAGAATGCATACCTTTTTGCCATAAAAAAGGGAAATTTCTTCATTTTTGCTTCAAAATAAGGGGAATTTCTGCCTTTTTGACTCTAAATAAGTGGAATTTCTGTCTTTTTCCCCCAAAACAAAGGGAATTTCTGTCTTTTTTCTTCCAAAATAAAAAAAATTTCTTACTTATTGCCCTGAAATAACTGAAATTTCTTCAATTTTGCCCCAAAATAAGGGAAATTACTGCCTTTTGCCCCCAAATAAGGGTAATTTCAGCCTTTTTACCTCAAAATAAGGGGAATTTCTGCATTTTTGCCACAAAATATTAGGAATTTCTGCTTTTTGCCCCAAAATAAGGAAAATTTCTGCCTTTTTTCCCTGAAATAAGTGAAATTTCTGCAATTTTGCCCCAAAATAAGTGAAATTTCTGCAATTTTGTTCTAAAATAAGGTAAATTTCTGGAATTTTGCCCCAAATAAGTGGAATTTCTGAGTTTCGCCCCAAAATAAGGAGAATTTCTGTCTTTTTGCCCCAACATATAGGGAATTTCTACCTTTTTGCCCGACAATTAGGGGAATTTCTGAAATTTTGCTCCAAAATACGGGGAATTTCTGCCTTTTTGCCCGAAAATAAGAAGAATGCATACCTTTTTGCCATAAAAAAGGGAAATTTCTTCATTTTTGCTCCAAAATAAGGAAAATTTCTGCTTTTTTACCTCTAAATAAGTTGTATTTCTGTCTTTTTCCCCCAAAACAAAGGGATTTTCTGTCTTTTTGGCCCCAAAATATGGAAAATTTCTTACTTATTACCCTGAAATAAGTGAAATTTCTGCAATTTTGCACCAAAATAAGCGAAATTTCGGCATTTTTACCCCCAAATAAGGGGAATTTCACCCTTTTTACCTCAAAATAAAGGGAATTTCTGCATTTTTGCAACAAAATATTAGGAATTTCTGCCTTTTTGCCCCAAATTAAGGAAAATTTCTGCCTTTTTTTCCCTGAAATAAGTGAAATTTCCGCAAGTTTGGCCCAAAATAAGTGAAATTTCTGCCTTTTTGCCCCCAAATAAGTGGAATTTTAGCTTTTACCTCAAAATAAGGGGAATTTCTGCATTTTTGCCCTAAAATATGGGAAATTTCTGCCTTTTTGCCCCAAAATAAGAAAAATTTCTGCAATTTTGTACCAAAATAAAAGAAATTTCTGCCTTTTTGCTTCCAAATAGAAAAATTTCTACTTTTTATTCTGAAAGAAGTGAAATTTCTGAAATTTTGCCCCAAAATAAGTGAAATTTCTACAAATTTGCCCCAAAATAAGTGAAATTTCTGGAATTTTGCCCCAAAATAAGTGGAATTTCTGTCTTTTTCCCCCAAAACAAAGGGAATTTCTGTATTTTTTGCCCCAAGATAAGGAAAATTTCTGACTTATTACCCTGAAATAAGTGAAATTGCTGCAATTTTGCCTCAAAATAAGAAAAATTTCTCCCTTTTTGCCCCCAAATAAGGGGAATTTCACCCTTTTTACGTCAAAAAAAGGGAAATTTCTGCAGTTTTGCCCCAAAATATGGGAAATTTCTGCGTTTTTGCCCCAAAATAAGAAAAATTTCTTCAATTTTGTACCAAAATAAAAGAAATTTCTGCCTTTTTGCCCCAAAATAAAAAAATTCTGCTTTTTTTCTGAAATAAGTGAAATTTCTGCAATTTTGCCCAAAATAAGTGAAATTTCTGCAATTTTTCCACAAAATAAAGGAATTTCTGGAATTTTGCCTCAAAATAAGTGGTATTTTTGAGTTTTGCCACAAAATAAGGAGAATTTCTGACCTTTTTCCCCAACATATAAGGAATTTCTGCCTTTTTGCCCCACAATTAGGGGAATTTCTGCAATTTTGCTCCAAAATACGGGGAATTTCTGCCTTTTTGTCCGAAAATAAGAAGAATGCATACCTTTTTGCCATAAAAAAGGGAAATTTCTTCATTTTTGCTCAAAAATAAGGGGAATTTCTGCATTTGCCTCTAAATAAGTGGAATTTCTGTCTTTTTCCCCCAAAACAAAGGGAATTTCTGTCTTCTTTGCCCCAAAATAAGGAAAATTTCTGACTTATTACCCTGAAATAAGTGAAATTTCTGCAATTTTGCCACAAAATAAAGGAAATTTCTGCCTTTTTGCCCCCAAATAAGGGGAATTTCAGCCTTTTTACCTCAAAATAAGGGGAATTTCTGCATTTTTGCTTCAAAATATGAGAAATTTCTGCCTTTTTGCCCCAAAATAAAAAAAAAATTCTGCTTTTTTTCCCTGAAATAAGTGAAATTTCTGAAATTTTGCCCCAAAATAAGTGAAATTTCTGCAATTTGGCCCCAAAATATGGGAAATTTCTGGAATATTGCCCCAAAATAAGTGGAATTTCTCAGTTTTGCCCCAAAATGAGAAGAATGTCTGTCTTTTTGCCCCAACATATAGAGAATTTCTGCCTTTTTGCCCCACAATTAGGGGAATTTCTGCAATGTTGCTCAAAATACAGGGAATTTCTGCCTTTTTGCCTGAAAATAAGAAGAATGCATACCTTTTTGCCATAAAAAAGGGAAATTTCTTCATTTTTGCTTCAAAATAAGGGGAATTTCTGCCTTTTTGACTCTAAATAAGTGGAATTTCTGTCTTTTTCCCCCAAAACAAAGGGAATTTCTGTCTTTTTTCTTCCAAAATAAAAAAAAATTTCTTACTTATTACCCTGAAATAACTGAAATTTCTTCAATTTTGCCCCAAAATAAGGGAAATTACTGCCTTTTTGCCCCCAAATAAGGGTAATTTCAGCCTTTTTACCTCAAAATAAGGGGAATTTCTGCATTTTTGCCACAAAATATTAGGAATTTCTGCTTTTTGCCCCAAAATAAGGAAAATTTCTGCCTTTTTTCCCTGAAATAATTGAAATTTCTGCAATTTTGCCCCAAAATAAGTGAAATTTCTGCAATTTTGTTCTAAAATAAGGTAAATTTCTGGAATTTTGCCCCAAATAAGTGGAATTTCTGAGTTTCGCCCCAAAATAAGGAGAATTTCTGTCTTTTTGCCCCAACATATAGGGAATTTCTACCTTTTTGCCCGACAATTAGGGGAATTTCTGCAATTTTGCTCCAAAATACGGAGAATTTCTGCCTTTTTGCCCGAAAATAAGAAGAATCCATACCTTTTTGCCATAAAAATGGGAAATTTCTTCATTTTTGCTCCAAAATAAGGAAAATTTCTGCTTTTTTGCCTCTAAATAAGTGGTATTTCTGTCTTTTTCCCCCAAAACAAAGGGAATTTCTGTCTTTTTTACCCTTAAATAAGGAAAATTTCTTACTTATTACCCTTAAATAAGTGAAATTTCTGCAATTTTGCCCCAAAATAAGCGAAATTTCGGCATTTTTACCCCCAAATAAGGGGAATTTCACCCTTTTTACCTCAAAATAAAGGGAATTTCTGCATTTTTGCCACAAAATATTAGGAATTTCTGCCTTTTTGCCCCAAATTAAGGAAAATTTCTGCCTTTTTTTCCTGAAATAAGTGAAATTTCCGCAAGTTTGGCCCAAAATAAGTGAAATCTGCCTTTTTGCCCCCAAATAAGTGGAATTTTAGCTTTTACCTCAAAATAAGGGGAATTTCTGCATTTTTGCCCTAAAATATGGGAAATTTCTGCCTTTTTGCCCCAAAATAAGAAAAATTTCTGCAATTTTGTACCAAAATAAAAGAAATTTCTGCCTTTTTGCTTCCAAATAGAAAAATTTCTACTTTTTTTTCTGAAAAAAGTGAAATTTCTGAAATTTTGCCCCAAAATAAGTGAAATTTCTACAAATTTGCCCCAAAATAAGTGAAATTTCTGGAATTTTGCCCCAAAATAAGTGGAATTTCTGTCTTTTTCCCCCAAAACAAAGGGAATCTCTGTATTTTTTGCCCCAAGATAAGGAAAATTTCTGACTTATTACCCTGAAATAAGTGAAATTGCTGCTATTTTGCCTCAAAATAAGAAAAATTTCTCCCTTTTTGCCCCCAAATAAGGGGAATTTCAGCCTTTTTACGTCAAAAAAAGGGAAATTTCTGCAGTTTTGCCCCAAAATATGGGAAATTTCTGCGTTTTTGCCCCAAAATAAGAAAAATTTCTTCAATTTTGTACCAAAATAAAAGAAATTTCTGCCTTTTTGCCCCAAAATAAAAAAAATTCTGCTTTTTTTCTGAAATAAGTGAAATTTCTGCAATTTTGCCCAAAATAAGTGAAATTTCTGCAATTTTTCCACAAAATAAGGGAATTTCTGGAATTTTGCCTCAAAATAAGTGGTATTTCTGAGTTTTGCCACAAAATAAGGAGAATTTCTGTCCTTTTGCCCCAACATATAGGGAATTTCTGCCTTTTTGCCCCACAATTAGGGGAATTTCTGCAATTTTGCTCCATAATACGGGGAATTTCTGCCTTTTTGTCCGAAAATAAGAAGAATGCATACCTTTTTGCCATAAAAAAGGGAAATTTCTTCATTTTTGCTCCAAAATAAGGGGAATTTCTGCATTTGCCTCTAAATAAGTGGAATTTCTGTCTTTTTCCCCAAAAACAAAGGGAATTTCTGTCTTCTTTGCCCCAAAATAAGGAAAATTTCTGACTTATTACCCTGAAATAAATGAAATTTCTGCAATTTTGCCTCAAAATAAAGGAAATTTCTGCCTTTTTGCCCCCAAATAAGGGGAATTTCAGCCTTTTTACCTCAAAATAAGGGGAATTTCTGCATTTTTGCTTCAAAATATGGGAAATTTCTGCATTTTTGCCCCAAAATAAAAAAAATTTCTGCTTTTTTTCCCTGAAATAAGTGAAATTTCTGAAATTTTGCCCCAAAATAAGTGAAATTTCTGCAATTTGGCCCCAAAATATGGGAAAATTCTGGAATTTTGCCCCAAAATAAGTGGAATTTCTCAGTTTTGCCCCAAAATAAGAAGAATGTCTGTCTTTTTGCCCCAACATATAGGGAATTTCTGCCTTTTTGCCCCACAATTAGGGGAATTTCTGCAATGTTGCTCAAAATACAGGGAATTTCTGCCTTTTTGCCTGAAAATAAGAAGAATGCATACCTTTTTGCCATAAAAAAGGGAAATTTCTTCATTTTTGCTTCAAAATAAGGGGAATTTCTGCCTTTTTGACCCTAAATAAGTGGAATTTCTGTCTTTTTCCCCCAAAACAAAGGGAATTTCTGTCTTTTTTCTTCCAAAAATAAATTTCTTACTTATTACCCTGAAATAACTGAAATTTCTTCAATTTTGCCCCAAAATAAGGGAAATTACTGCCTTTTTGCCCCCAAATAAGGGTAATTTCAGCCTTTTTACCTCAAAATAAGGGGAATTTCTGCATTTTTGACACAAAATATTAGGAATTTCTGCTTTTTGCCCCAAAATAAGGAAAATTTCTGCCTTTTTTCCCTGAAATAAGTGAAATTTCTGCAATTTTGCCCCAAAATAAGTGAAATTTCTGCAATTTTGTTCTAAAATAAGGTAAATTTCTGGAATTTTGCCCCAAATAAGTGGAATTTCTGAGTTTCGCCCCAAAATAAGGAGAATTTCTGTCTTTTTGCCCCAACATATAGGGAATTTCTACCTTTTTGCCCGACAATTAGGGGAATTTCTGCAATTTTGCTCCAAAATACGGGGAATTTCTGCCTTTTTGCCCGAAAATAAGAAGAATGCATACCTTTTTGCCATAAAAAAGGGAAATTTCTTCATTTTTGCTCCAAAATAAGGAAAATTTCTGCTTTTTTGCCTCTAAATAAGTGGTATTTCTGTCTTTTTCCCCCAAAACAAAGGGAATTTCTGTCTTTTTGCCCCAAAATATGGAAAATTTCTTACTTATTACCCTGAAATAAGTGAAATTTCTGCAATTTTGCCCCAAAATAAGCGAAATTTCGGCATTTTTACCCCCAAATAAGGGGAATTTCACCCTTTTTACCTCAAAATAAAGGGAATTTCTGCATTTTTGCAACAAAATATTAGGAATTTCTGCCTTTTTGCCCCAAATTAAGGAAAATTTCAGCCTTTTTTTTCTCTGAAATAAGTGAAATTTCCGCAAGTTTGGCCCAAAATAAGTGAAATTTCTGCCTTTTTGCCCCCAAATAAGTGGAATTTTAGCTTTTACCTCAAAATAAGGGGAATTTCTGCATTTTTGCCCTAAAATATGGGAAATTTCTGCCTTTTTGCCCCAAAATAAGAAAAATTTCTGCAATTTTGTACCAAAATAAAAGAAATTTCTGCCTTTTTGCTTCCAAATAGAAAAATTTCTACTTTTTTTTCTGAAAGAAGTGAAATTTCTGAAATTTTGCCCCAAAATAAGTGAAATTTCTACAAATTTGCCCCAAAATAAGTGAAATTTCTGGAATTTTGTCCCAAAATAAGTGGAATTTCTGTCTTTTTCCCCCAAAACAAAGGGAATTTCTGTATTTTTTGCCCCAAGATAAGGAAAATTTCTGACTTATTACCCTGAAATAAGTGAAATTGCTGCAATTTTGCCTCAAAATAAGAAAAATTTCTCCCTTTTTGCCCCCAAATAAGGGGAATTTCAGCCTTTTTACGTCAAAAAAAGGGAAATTTCTGCAGTTTTGCCCCAAAATATTGGAAATTTCTGCGTTTTTGCCCCAAAATAAGAAAAATTTCTTCAATTTTGTACCAAAATAAAAGAAATTTCTGCCTTTTTGCCCCAAAATAAAAAAAATTCTGCTTTTTTTCTGAAATAAGTGAAATTTCTGGAATTTTGCCCAAAATAAGTAAAATTTCTGCAATTTTTCCACAAAATAAGGGAAATTTCTGGAATTTTGCCTCAAAATAAGTGGTATTTCTGAGTTTAGCCACAAAATAAGGAGAATTTCTGTCCTTTTGCCCCAACATATAGGGAATTTCTGCCTTTTTGCCCCACAATTAGGGGAATTTCTGCAATTTTGCTCCATAATACGGGGAATTTCTGCCTTTTTGTCCGAAAATAAGAAGAATGCATACCTTTTTGCCATAAAAAAGGGAAATTTCTTAATTTTTGCTCCAAAATAAGGGGAATTTCTGCATTTGCCTCTAAATAAGTGGAATTTCTGTCTTTTTCCCCCAAAACAAAAAGAATTTCTGTCTTTTTTGCCCCAAAATAAGGAAAATTTCTGACTTATTACCCTGAAATAAGTGAAATTTCTGCAATTTTGCCTCAAAATAAAGGAAATTTCTGCCTTTTTGCCCCCAAATAAGGGGAATTTCAGCCTTTTTACCTCAAAATAAGGGGAATTTCTGCATTTTTGCTTCAAAATATGGGAAATTTCTGCCTTTTTGCCCCAAAATAAAAAAATTTCTGCTTTTTTTCCCTAAAATAAGTGAAATTTCTGAAATTTTGCCCCAAAATAAGTGAAATTTCTGCAATTTGGCCCCAAAATATGGGAAATTTCTGGAATTTTGCTCCAAAATAAGTGGAATTTCTCAGTTTTGCCCCAAAATAAGAAGAATGTCTGTCTTTTTGCCCCAACATATAGGGAATTTCTGCCTTTTTGCCCCACAATTAGGGGAATTTCTGCAATGTTGCTCAAAATACAGGGAATTTCTGCCTTTTTGCCTGAAAATAAGAAGAATGCATACCTTTTTGCCATAAAAAAGGGAAATTTCTTCATTTTTGCTTCAAAATAAGGGGAATTTCTGCCTTTTTGACTCTAAATAAGTGGAATTTCTGTCTTTTTCCCCCAAAACAAAGGGAATTTCTGTCTTTTTTCTTCCAAAATAAAAAAAATTTCTTACTTATTACCCTGAAATAACTGAAATTTCTTCAATTTTGCCCCAAAATAAGGGAAATTACTGCCTTTTGCCCCCAAATAAGGGTAATTTCAGCCTTTTTACCTCAAAATATTGGAAATTTCTGCGTTTTTGCCCCAAAATAAGAAAAATTTCTTCAATTTTGTACCAAAATAAAAGAAATTTCTGCCTTTTTGCCCCAAAATAAAAAAAATTCTGCTTTTTTTCTGAAATAAGTGAAATTTCTGCAATTTTGCCCAAAATAAGTGAAATTTCTGCAATTTTTCCACAAAATAAGGGAATTTCTGGAATTTTGCCTCAAAATAAGTGGTATTTCTGAGTTTTGCCACAAAATAAGGAGAATTTCTGTCCTTTTGCCCCAACATATAGGGAATTTCTGCCTTTTTGCCCCACAATTAGGGGAATTTCTGCAATTTTGCTCCAAAATACGGGGAATTTCTGCCTTTTTGTCCGAAAATAAGAAGAATGCATACCTTTTTGCCATAAAAAAGGGAAATTTCTTCATTTTTGCTCCAAAATAAGGGGAATTTCTGCATTTGCCTCTAAATAAGTGGAATTTCTGTCTTTTTCCCCCAAAACAAAGGGAATTTCTGTCTTCTTTGCCCCAAAATAAGGAAAATTTCTGACTTATTACCCTGAAATAAGTGAAATTTCTGCAATTTTGCCTCAAAATAAAGGAAATTTCTGCCTTTTTGCCCCCAAATAAGGGGAATTTCAGCCTTTTTACCTCAAAATAAGGGGAATTTCTGCATTTTTGCTTCAAAATATGGGAAATTTCTGCATTTTTGCCCCAAAATAAAAAAAATTTCTGCTTTTTTTCCCTGAAATAAGTGAAATTTCTGAAATTTTGCCCCAAAATAAGTGAAATTTCTGCAATTTGGCCCCAAAATATGGGAAATTTCTGGAATTTTGCCCCAAAATAAGTGGAACTACTCAGTTTTGCCCCCAAATAAGAAGAATGTCTGTCTTTTTGCCCCAACATATAGGGAATTTCTGCCTTTTTGCCCCACAATTAGGGGAATTTCTGCAATGTTGCTCAAAATACAGGGAATTTCTGCCTTTTTGCCTGAAAATAAGAAGAATGCATACCTTTTTGCCATAAAAAAGGGAAATTTCTTCATTTTTGCTTCAAAATAAGGGGAATTTCTGCCTTTTTGACTCTAAATAAGTGGAATTTCTGTCTTTTTCCCCCAAAACAAAGGGAATTTCTGTCTTTTTTCTTCCAAAATAAAAAAAAATTTCTTACTTATTACCCTGAAATAACTGAAATCTCTTCAATTTTGCCCCAAAATAAGGGAAATTACTGCCTTTTTGCCCCCAAATAAGGGTAATTTCAGCCTTTTTACCTCAAAATAAGGGGAATTTCTGCATTTTTGCCACAAAATATTAGGAATTTCTGCTTTTTGCCCCAAAATAAGGAAAATTTCTGCCTTTTTTCCCTGAAATAAGTGAAATTTCTGCAATTTTGCCCCAAAATAAGTGAAATTTCTGCAATTTTGTTCTAAAATAAGGTAAATTTCTGGAATTTTGCCCCAAATAAGTGGAATTTCTGAGTTTCGCCCCAAAATAAGGAGAATTTCTGCCTTTTTGTCCCAACATATAGGGAATTTCTACATTTTTGCCCGACAATTAGGGGAATTTCTGCAATTTTGCTCCAAAATACGGGGAATTTCTGCCTTTTTGCCCGAAAATAAGAAGAATGCACACCTTTTTGCCATAAAAAAGGGAAATTTCTTCATTTTTGCTCCAAAATAAAAAAAATTTCTGCTTTTTTGCCTCTAAATAAGTGGTATTTCTGTCTTTTTCCCCCAAAACAAAGGGAATTTCTGTCTTTTTTGCCCCAAAATATGGAAAATTTCTGACTTATTACCCTGAAGTAAGTGAAATTTCTGCAATTTTGCCCCAAAATAAGCGAAATTTCGGCATTTTTACCCCCAAATAAGGGGAATTTCACCTTTTTACATCAAAATAAAGGGAATTTCTGCATCTTTGCCACAAAATATTAGGAATTTCTGCCTTTTTACCCCAAAATAAGGAAAATTTCTGCCTTTTTTTCCCTGAAATAAGTGAAATTTCCGCAAGTTTGGCCCAAAATAAGTGAAATTTCTGCCTTTTTGCCCGCAAATAAGCGGAATTTTAGCCTTTTTACCTCAAAATAAGGGGAATTTCTGCATTTTTGCCCTAAAATATGGGAAATTTCTGCCTTTTTGCCCCAAAATAAGAAAAATTTCTGCAATTTTGTACCAAAATAAAAGAAATTTCTGCCTTTTTGCTTCCAAATAGAAAAATTTCTACTTTTTTTTCTGAAAAAAGTGAAATTTCTGAAATTTTGCCCCAAAATAAGTGAAATTTCTACAATTTTGCCCCAAAATAAGTGAAATTTCTGTAATTTTGCCCCAAAATAAGTGGAATTTCTGTCTTTTTCCCCCAAAACAAAGGGAATCTCTGTATTTTTTGCCCCAAGATAAGGAAAATTTCTGACTTATTACCCTGAAATAAGTGAAATTGCTGCAATTTTGCCTCAAAATAAGAAAAATTTCTCCCTTTTTGCCCCCAAATAAGGGGAATTTCAGCCTTTTTACGTCAAAAAAAGGGAAATTTCTGCAGTTTTGCCCCAAAATATGGGAAATTTCTGCGTTTTTGCCCCAAAATAAGAAAAATTTCTTCAATTTTGTACCAAAATAAAAGAAATTTCTGCCTTTTTGCCCCAAAATAAAAAAAATTCTGCTTTTTTTCTGAAATAAGTGAAATTTCTGCAATTTTGCCCAAAATAAGTGAAATTTCTGCAATTTTTCCACAAAATAAGGGAAATTTCTGGAATTTTGCCTCAAAATAAGTGGTATTTCTGAGTTTTGCCACAAAATAAGGAGAATTTCTGTCCTTTTGTCCCAACATATAGGGAATTTCTGCCTTTTTGCCCCACAATTAGGGGAATTTCTGCAATTTTGCTCGAAAATACGGGGAATTTCTGCCTTTTTGTCCTAAAATAAGAAGAATGCATACCTTTTTGCCATAAAAAAGGGAAATTTCTTCATTTTTGCTCCAAAATAAGGGGAATTTCTGCATTTGCCTCTAAATAAGTGGAATTTCTGTCTTTTTCCCCCAAAACAAAGGGAATTTCTGTCTTTTTTGCCCCAAAATAAGGAAAATTTCTGACTTATTACCCTGAAATAAGTGAAATTTCTGCAATTTTGCCTCAAAATAAAGGAAATTTCTGCCTTTTTGCCCCCAAATAAGGGGAATTTCAGCCTTTTTACCTCAAAATAAGGGGAATTTCTGCATTTTTGCTTCAAAATATGGGAAATTTCTGCCTTTTTGCCCCAAAATAAAAAAAATTTTTGCTTTTTTTCCCTGAAATAAGTGAAATTTCTGAAATTTTGCCCCAAAATAAGTGAAATTTCTGCAATTTGGCCCCAAAATATGGGAAATTTCTGGAATTTTGCCCCAAAATAAGTGGAATTTCTCAGTTTTGCCCCAAAATAAGAAGAATGTCTGTCTTTTTGCCCCAACATATAGGGAATTTCTGCCTTTTTGCCCCACAATTAGGGGAATTTCTGCAATGTTGCTCAAAATACAGGGAATTTCTGCCTTTTTGCCTGAAAATAAGAAGTATGCATACCTTTTTGCCATAAAAAAGGGAAATTTCTTCATTTTTGCTTCAAAATAAGGGGAATTTCTGCCTTTTTGACTCTAAATAAGTGGAATTTCTGTCTTTTTCCCTCAAAACAAAGGGAATTTCTGTCTTTTTTCTTCCAAAATAAAAAAAAATTTCTTACTTATTACCCTGAAATAACTGAAATCTCTTCAATTTTGCCCCAAAATAAGGGAAATTACTGCCTTTTTGCCCCCAAATAAGGGTAATTTCAGCCTTTTTACCTCAAAATAAGGGGAATTTCTGCATTTTTGCCACAAAATATTAGGAATTTCTGCTTTTTGCCCCAAAATAAGGAAAATTTCTGCCTTTTTTCCCTGAATTAAGTGAAATTTCTGCAATTTTGCCCCAAAATAAGTGAAATTTCTGCAATTTTGTTCTAAAATAAGGTAAATTTCTGGAATTTTGCCCCAAATAAGTGGAATTTCTGAGTTTCGCCCCAAAATAAGGAGAATTTCTGTCTTTTTGCCCCAACATATAGGGAATTTCTACCTTTTTGCCCGACAATTAGGGGAATTTCTGCAATTTTGCTCCAAAATACGGGGAATTTCTGCCTTTTTGCCCGAAAATAAGAAGAATGCATACCTTTTTGCCATAAAAAAGGGAAATTTCTTCATTTTTGCTCCAAAATAAGGAAAATTTCTGCTTTTTTGCCTCTAAATAAGTGGTATTTCTGTCTTTTTCCCCCAAAACAAAAGGAATTTCTGTCTTTTTTGCCCCAAAATATGGAAAATTTCTTACTTATTACCCTGAAATAAGTGAAATTTCTGCAATTTTGCCCCAAAATAAGCGAAATTTCGGCATTTTTACCCCCAAATAAGGGGAATTTCACCCTTTTTACCTCAAAATAAAGGGAATTTCTGCATTTTTGCCACAAAATATTAGGAATTTCTGCCTTTTTACCCCAAAATAAGGAAAATTTCTGCCTTTTTTTTCCTGAAATAAGTGAAATTTCCGCAAGTTTGCCCAAAATAAGTGAAATTTCTGCCTTTTTGCCCCCAAATAAGGGGAATTTTAGCCTTTTTCCCTCAAAATAAGGGGAATTTCTGCATTTTTGCCCTAAAATATGCGAAATTTCTGCCTTTTTGTCCCAAAATAAGAAAAATTTCTGCAATTTTGTACCAAAATAAAAGAAATTTCTGCCTTTTTGCTTCCAAATAGAAAAATTTCTACTTTTTTTCTGAAAAAAGTGAAATTTCTGAAATTTTGCCCCAAAATAAGTGAAATTTCTACAATTTTGCCCCAAAATAAGTGAAATTTCTGGAATTTTGCCCCAAAATAAGTGGAATTTCTGTCTTTTTCCCCCAAAACAAAGGGAATCTCTGTATTTTTTGCCCCAAGATAAGGAAAATTTCTGACTTATTACCCTGAAATAAGTGAAATTGCTGCAATTTTGCCTCAAAATAAGAAA
Source organism: Micromys minutus (assembly GCF_963924665.1). Taxonomy (NCBI): domain Eukaryota; kingdom Metazoa; phylum Chordata; class Mammalia; order Rodentia; family Muridae; genus Micromys; species Micromys minutus. The sequence continues at coordinate 3,832,185 of NW_027667727.1, forward strand.
AATTTCTCCCTTTTTGCCCCCAAATAAGGGGAATTTCAGCCTTTTTACGTCAAAATGGGAAATTTCTGCAGTTTTGCCCCAAAATATGGGAAATTTCTGCGTTTTTGCCCCAAAATAAGAAAAATTTCTTCAATTTTGTACCAAAATAAAAGAAATATCTGCCTTTTTGCCCCAAAATAAAAAAAATTCTGCTTTTTTTCTGAAATAAGTGAAATTTCTGCAATTTTGCCCAAAATAAGTGAAATTTCTGCAATTTTTCCACAAAATAAGAAAAATTTCTGGAATTTTGCCTCAAAATAAGTGGTATTTCTGAGTTTTGCCACAAAATAAGGAGAATTTCTGTCCTTTTGCCCCAACATATAGGGAATTTCTGCCTTTTTGCCCCACAATTAGGGGAATTTCTGCAATTTTGCTCCAAAATACGGGGAATTTCTGCCTTTTTGTCCGAAAATAAGAAGAATGCATACCTTTTTGCCATAAAAAAGGGAAATTTCTTCATTTTTGCTCCAAAATAAGGGGAATTTCTGCATTTGCCTCTAAATAAGTGGAATTTCTGTCTTTTTCCCCCAAAACAAAGGGAATTTCTGTCTTTTTTGCCCCAAAATAAGGAAAATTTCTGACTTATTACCCTGAAATAAGTGAAATTTCTGCAATTTTGCCTCAAAATAAAGGAAATTTCTGCCTTTTTGCCCCCAAATAAGGGGAATTTCAGCCTTTTTACCTCAAAATAAGGGGAATTTCTGCATTTTTGCTTCAAAATATGGGAAATTTCTGCCTTTTTGCCCCAAAATAAAAAAAATTCTGCTTTTTTTCCCTGAAATAAGTGAAATTTCTGAAATTTTGCCCCAAAATAAGTGAAATTTCTGCAATTTGGCCCCAAAATATGGGAAATTTCTGGAATTTTGCCCCAAAATAAGTGGAACTACTCAGTTTTGCCCCCAAATAAGAAGAATGTCTGTCTTTTTGCCCCAACATATAGGGAATTTCTGCCTTTTTGCCCCACAATTAGGGGAATTTCTGCAATGTTGCTCAAAATACAGGGAATTTCTGCCTTTTTGCCTGAAAATAAGAAGAATGCATACCTTTTTGCCATAAAAAAGGGAAATTTCTTCATTTTTGCTTCAAAATAAGGGGAATTTCTGCCTTTTTGACTCTAAATAAGTGGAATTTCTGTCTTTTTCCCCCAAAACAAAGGGAATTTCTGTCTTTTTTCTTCCAAAATAAAAAAAAATTTCTTACTTATTACCCTGAAATAACTGAAATCTCTTCAATTTTGCCCCAAAATAAGGGAAATTACTGCCTTTTTGCCCCCAAATAAGGGTAATTTCAGCCTTTTTACCTCAAAATAAGGGGAATTTCTGCATTTTTGCCACAAAATATTAGGAATTTCTGCTTTTTGCCCCAAAATAAGGAAAATTTCTGCCTTTTTTCCCTGAAATAAGTGAAATTTCTGCAATTTTGCCCCAAAATAAGTGAAATTTCTGCAATTTTGTTCTAAAATAAGGTAAATTTCTGGAATTTTGCCCCAAATAAGTGGAATTTCTGAGTTTCGCCCCAAAATAAGGAGAATTTCTGTCTTTTTGCCCCAACATATAGGGAATTTCTACCTTTTTGCCCGACAATTAGGGGAATTTCTGCAATTTTGCTCCAAAATACGGGGAATTTCTGCCTTTTTGCCCGAAAATAAGAAGAATGCATACCTTTTTGCCATAAAAAAGGGAAATTTCTTCATTTTTGCTCCAAAATAAGGAAAATTTCTGCTTTTTTGCCTCTAAATAAGTGGTATTTCTGTCTTTTTCCCCCAAAACAAAAGGAATTTCTGTCTTTTTTGCCCCAAAATATGGAAAATTTCTTACTTATTACCCTGAAATAAGTGAAATTTCTGCAATTTTGCCCCAAAATAAGCGAAATTTCGGCATTTTTACTCCCAAATAAGGGGAATTTCACCCTTTTTACCTCAAAATAAAGGGAATTTCTGCATTTTTGCCACAAAATATTAGGAATTTCTGCCTTTTTACCCCAAAATAAGGAAAATTTCTGCCTTTTCTTTCCTGAAATAAGTGAAATTTCCGCAAGTTTGCCCAAAATAAGTGAAATTTCTGCCTTTTTGCCCCCAAATAAGGGGAATTTTAGCCTTTTTCCCTCAAAATAAGGGGAATTTCTGCATTTTTGCCCTAAAATATGCGAAATTTCTGCCTTTTTGTCCCAAAATAAGAAAAATTTCTGCAATTTTGTACCAAAATAAAAGAAATTTCTGCCTTTTTGCTTCCAAATAGAAAAATTTCTACTTTTTTTCTGAAAAAAGTGAAATTTCTGAAATTTTGCCCCAAAATAAGTGAAATTTCTACAATTTTGCCCCAAAATAAGTGAAATTTCTGGAATTTTGCCCCAAAATAAGTGGAATTTCTGTCTTTTTCCCCCAAAACAAAGGGAATCTCTGTATTTTTTGCCCCAAGATAAGGAAAATTTCTGACTTATTACCCTGAAATAAGTGAAATTGCTGCAATTTTGCCTCAAAATAAGAAAAATTTCTCCCTTTTTGCCCCCAAATAAGGGGAATTTCAGCCTTTTTACGTCAAAATGGGAAATTTCTGCAGTTTTGCCCCAAAATATGGGAAATTTCTGCGTTTTTGCCCCAAAATAAGAAAAATTTCTTCAATTTTGTACCAAAATAAAAGAAATATCTGCCTTTTTGCCCCAAAATAAAAAAAATTCTGCTTTTTTTCTGAAATAAGTGAAATTTCTGCAATTTTGCCCAAAATAAGTGAAATTTCTGCAATTTTTCCACAAAATAAGAAAAATTTCTGGAATTTTGCCTCAAAATAAGTGGTATTTCTGAGTTTTGCCACAAAATAAGGAGAATTTCTGTCCTTTTGTCCCAACATATAGGGAATTTCTGCCTTTTTGCCCCACAATTAGGGGAATTTCTGCAATTTTGCTCGAAAATACGGGGAATTTCTGCCTTTTTGTCCTAAAATAAGAAGAATGCATACCTTTTTGCCATAAAAAAGGGAAATTTCTTCATTTTTGCTCCAAAATAAGGGGAATTTCTGCATTTGCCTCTAAATAAGTGGAATTTCTGTCTTTTTCCCCCAAAACAAAGGGAATTTCTGTCTTTTTTGCCCCAAAATAAGGAAAATTTCTGACTTATTACCCTGAAATAAGTGAAATTTCTGCAATTTTGCCTCAAAATAAAGGAAATTTCTGCCTTTTTGCCCCCAAATAAGGGGAATTTCAGCCTTTTTACCTCAAAATAAGGGGAATTTCTGCATTTTTGCTTCAAAATATGGGAAATTTCTGCCTTTTTGCCCCAAAATAAAAAAATTTCTGCTTTTTTTCCCTGAAATAAGTGAAATTTCTGAAATTTTGCCCCAAAATAAGTGAAATTTCTGCAATTTGGCCCCAAAATATGGGAAATTTCTGGAATTTTGCCCCAAAATAAGTGGAATTACTCAGTTTTGCCCCCAAATAAGAAGAATGTCTGTCTTTTTGCCCCAACATATAGGGAATTTCTGCCTTTTTGCCCCACAATTAGGGGAATTTCTGCAATGTTGCTCAAAATACAGGGAATTTCTGCCTTTTTGCCTGAAAATAAGAAGAATGCATACCTTTTTGCCATAAAAAAGGGAAATTTCTTCATTTTTGCTTCAAAATAAGGGGAATTTCTGCCTTTTTGACTCTAAATAAGTGGAATTTCTGTCTTTTTCCCCCAAAACAAAGGGAATTTCTGTCTTTTTTCTTCCAAAATAAAAAAAAATTTCTTACTTATTACCCTGAAATAACTGAAATCTCTTCAATTTTGCCCCAAAATAAGGGAAATTACTGCCTTTTTGCCCCCAAATAAGGGTAATTTCAGCCTTTTTACCTCAAAATAAGGGGAATTTCTGCATTTTTGCCACAAAATATTAGGAATTTCTGCTTTTTGCCCCAAAATAAGGAAAATTTCTGCCTTTTTTCCCTGAAATAAGTGAAATTTCTGCAATTTTGCCCCAAAATAAGTGAAATTTCTGCAATTTTGTTCTAAAATAAGGTAAATTTCTGGAATTTTGCCCCAAATAAGTGGAATTTCTGAGTTTCGCCCCAAAATAAGGAGAATTTCTGTCTTTTTGCCCCAACATATAGGGAATTTCTACCTTTTTGCCCGACAATTAGGGGAATTTCTGCAATTTTGCTCCAAAATACGGGGAATTTCTGCCTTTTTGCCCGAAAATAAGAAGAATGCATACCTTTTTGCCATAAAAAAGGGAAATTTCTTCATTTTTGCTCCAAAATAAGGAAAATTTCTGCTTTTTTGCCTCTAAATAAGTGGTATTTCTGTGTTTTTCCCCCAAAACAAAAGGAATTTCTGTCTTTTTTGCCCCAAAATATGGAAAATTTCTTACTTATTACCCTGAAATAAGTGAAATTTCTGCAATTTTGCCCCAAAATAAGCGAAATTTCGGCATTTTTACTCCCAAATAAGGGGAATTTCACCCTTTTTACCTCAAAATAAAGGGAATTTCTGCATTTTTGCCACAAAATATTAGGAATTTCTGCCTTTTTACCCCAAAATAAGGAAAATTTCTGCCTTTTTTTTCCTGAAATAAGTGAAATTTCCGCAAGTTTGCCCAAAATAAGTGAAATTTCTGCCTTTTTGCCCCCAAATAAGGGGAATTTTAGCCTTTTTCCCTCAAAATAAGGGGAATTTCTGCATTTTTGCCCTAAAATATGCGAAATTTCTGCCTTTTTGTCCCAAAATAAGAAAAATTTCTGCAATTTTGTACCAAAATAAAAGAAATTTCTGCCTTTTTGCTTCCAAATAGAAAAATTTCTACTTTTTTTCTGAAAAAAGTGAAATTTCTGAAATTTTGCCCCAAAATAAGTGAAATTTCTACAATTTTGCCCCAAAATAAGTGAAATTTCTGGAATTTTGCCCCAAAATAAGTGGAATTTCTGTCTTTTTCCCCCAAAACAAAGGGAATCTCTGTATTTTTTGCCCCAAGATAAGGAAAATTTCTGACTTATTACCCTGAAATAAGTGAAATTGCTGCAATTTTGCCTCAAAATAAGAAAAATTTCTCCCTTTTTGCCCCCAAATAAGGGGAATTTCAGCCTTTTTACGTCAAAAAAAGGGAAATTTCTGCAGTTTTGCCCCAAAATATGGGAAATTTCTGCGTTTTTGCCCCAAAATAAGAAAAATTTCTTCAATTTTGTACCAAAATAAAAGAAATTTCTGCCTTTTTGCCCCAAAATAAAAAAAATTCTGCTTTTTTTCTGAAATAAGTGAAATTTCTGCAATTTTGCCCAAAATAAGTGAAATTTCTGCAATTTTTCCACAAAATAAGAAAAATTTCTGGAATTTTGCCTCAAAATAAGTGGTATTTCTGAGTTTTGCCACAAAATAAGGAGAATTTCTGTCCTTTTGCCCCAACATATAGGGAATTTCTGCCTTTTTGCCCCACAATTAGGGGAATTTCTGCAATTTTGCTCCAAAATACGGGGAATTTCTGCCTTTTTGTCCGAAAATAAGAAGAATGCATACCTTTTTGCCATAAAAAAGGGAAATTTCTTAATTTTTGCTCCAAAATAAGGGGAATTTCTGCATTTGCCTCTAAATAAGTGGAATTTCTGTCTTTTTCCCCCAAAACAAAGGGAATTTCTGTCTTTTTTGCCCCAAAATAAGGAAAATTTCTGACTTATTACCCTGAAATAAGTGAAATTGCTGCAATTTTGCCTCAAAATAAAGGAAATTTCTGCCTTTTTGCCCCCAAATAAGGGGAATTTCAGCCTTTTTACCTCAAAATAAGGGGAATTTCTGCCTTTTTGCTTCAAAATATGGGAAATTTCTGCCTTTTTGCCCCAAAATAAAAAAATTTCTGCTTTTTTTCCCTGAAATAAGTGAAATTTCTGAAATTTTGCCCCAAAATAAGTGAAATTTCTGCAATTTGGCCCCAAAATATGGGAAATTTCTGGAATTTTGCCCCAAAATAAGTGGAATTACTCAGTTTTGCCCCCAAATAAGAAGAATGTCTGTCTTTTTGCCCCAACATATAGGGAATTTCTGCCTTTTTGCCCCACAATTAGGGGAATTTCTGCAATGTTGCTCAAAATACAGGGAATTTCTGCCTTTTTGCCTGAAAATAAGAAGAATGCATACCTTTTTGCCATAAAAAAGGGAAATTTCTTCATTTTTGCTTCAAAATAAGGGGAATTTCTGCCTTTTTGACTCTAAATAAGTGGAATTTCTGTCTTTTTCCCCCAAAACAAAGGGAATTTCTGTCTTTTTTCTTCCAAAATAAAAAAAAATTTCTTACTTATTACCCTGAAATAACTGAAATCTCTTCAATTTTGCCCCAAAATAAGGGAAATTACTGCCTTTTTGCCCCCAAATAAGGGTAATTTCAGCCTTTTTACCTCAAAATAAGGGGAATTTCTGCATTTTTGCCACAAAATATTGGGAATTTCTGCTTTTTGCCCCAAAATAAGGAAAATTTTTGCCTTTTTTCCCTGAAATAGTGAAATTTCTGCAATTTTGCCCCAAAATAAGTGAAATTTCTGCAATTTTGTTCTAAAATAAGGTAAATTTCTGGAATTTTGCCCCAAATAAGTGGAATTTCTGAGTTTCGCCCCAAAATAAGGAGAATTTCTGTCTTTTTTCCCCAACATATAGGGAATTTCTACCTTTTTGCCCGACAATTAGGGGAATTTCTGCAATTTTGCTCCAAAATACGTGGAATTTCTGCCTTTTTGCCCGAAAATAAGAAGAATGCATACCTTTTTGCCATAAAAAAGGGAAATTTCTTCATTTTTGCTCCAAAATAAGGAAAATTTCTGCTTTTTTGCCTCTAAATAAGTGGTATTTCTGTCTTTTTCCCCCAAAACAAAGGGAATTTCTGTCTTTTTTGCCCCAAAATATGGAAAATTTCTTACTTATTACCCTGAAATAAGTGAAATTTCTGCAATTTTGCCCCAAAATAAGCGAAATTTCGGCATTTTTACCCCCAAATAAGGGGAATTTCACCATTTTTACCTCAAAATAAAGGGAATTTCTGCATTTTTGCCACAAAATATTAGGAATTTCTGCCTTTTTCCCCAAAATAAGGAAAATTTCTGCCTTTTTTTTTCCTGAAATAAGTGAAATTTCCGCAAGTTTGCCCAAAATAAGTGAAATTTCTGCCTTTTTGCCCCCAAATAAGGGGAATTTTAGCCTTTTTCCCTCAAAATAAGGGGAATTTCTGCATTTTTGCCCTAAAATATGGGAAATTTCTGCCTTTTTGTCCCAAAATAAGAAAAATTTCTGCAATTTTGTACCAAAATAAAAGAAATTTCTGCCTTTTTGCTTCCAAATAGAAAAATTTCTACTTTTTTTCTGAAAAAAGTGAAATTTCTGAAATTTTGCCCCAAAATAAGTGAAATTTCTACAATTTTGCCCCAAAATAAGTGAAATTTCTGGAATTTGCCCCAAAATAAGTGGAATTTCTGTCTTTTTCCCCCAAAACAAAGGGAATCTCTGTATTTTTTGCCCCAAGATAAGGAAAATTTCTGACTTATTACCCTGAAATAAGTGAAATTGCTGCAATTTTGCCTCAAAATAAGAAAAATTTCTCCCTTTTTGCCCCCAAATAAGGGGAATTTCAGCCTTTTTACATCAAAAAAAGGGAAATTTCTGCAGTTTTGCCCCAAAATATGGGAAATTTCTGCGTTTTTGCCCCAAAATAAGAAAAATTTCTTCAATTTTGTACCAAAATAAAAGAAATTTCTGCCTTTTTGCCCCAAAATAAAAAAAATTCTGCTTTTTTTCTGAAATAAGTGAAATTTCTGCAATTTTGCCCAAAATAAGTGAAATTTCTGCAATTTTTCCACAAAATAAGAAAAATTTCTGGAATTTTGCCTTAAAATAAGTGGTATTTCTGAGTTTTGCCACAAAATAAGGAGAATTTCTGTCCTTTTGCCCCAACATATAGGGAATTTCTGCCTTTTTGCCCCACAATTAGGGGAATTTCTGCAATTTTGCTCCAAAATACGGGGAATTTCTGCCTTTTTGTCCGAAAATAAGTAGAATGCATACCTTTTTGCCATAAAAAAGGGAAATTTCTTCATTTTTGCTCCAAAATAAGGGGAATTTCTGCATTTGCCTCTAAATAAGTGGAATTTCTGACTTTTTCCCCCAAAACAAAGGGAATTTCTGTCTTTTTTGCCCCAAAATAAGGAAAATTTCTGACTTATTACCCTGAAATAAGTGAAATTTCTGCAATTTTGCCTCAAAATAAAGGAAATTTCTGGTTTTTGCCCCCAAATAAGGGGAATTTCAGCCTTTTTACCTCAAAATAAGGGGAATTTCTGCTTTTTTGCCTCTAAATAAGTGGAATTTCTGTCTTTTTCCCCCAAAACAAAGGGAATTTCTGTATTTTTTGCCCCAAGATAAGGAAAATTTCTGACTTATCACCCTGAAATAAGTGAAATTGCTGTATTTTGCCTCAAAATAAGAAAAATTTCTCCCTTTTTGCCCCCAAATAAGGGGAATTTCAGCCTTTTTACCTTAAAATAAGGGGAAGTTCTGCATTTTTGCTTCAAAATATGGAAAATTTCTGCCTTTTTGCCCCAAAATAAAAAAAATTTCTGCTTTTTTTCCCTGAAATAAGTGAAATTTCTGAAATTTTGCCCCAAAATAAGTGAAATTTCTGCAATTTGGCCCCAAAATATGGGAAATTTCTGGAATTTTGCCCCAAAATAAGTGGAATTTCTCAGTTTTGCCCCAAAATAAGAAGAATGTCTGTCTTTTTGCCCCAACATATAGGGAATTTCTGCCTTTTTGCCCCACAATTAGGGGAATTTCTGCAATGTTGCTCAAAATACAGGGAATTTCTGCCTTTTTGCCTGAAAATAAGAAGAATGCATACCTTTTTGCCATAAAAAAAAGAAATTTCTTCATTTTTGCTTCAAAATAAGGGGAATTTCTGCCTTTTTGACTCTAAATAAGTGGAATTTCTGTCTTTTTCCCCCAAAACAAAGGAATTTCTGTCTTTTTTCTTCCAAAATAAAAAAAATTTCTTACTTATTACCCTGAAATAACTGAAATTTCTTCAATTTTGCCTCAAAATAAGGGAAATTACTGCCTTTTTGCCCCCAAATAAGGGTAATTTCAGCCTTTTTACCTCAAAATCAGGGGAATTTCTGCATTTTTGCCACAAAATATTAGGAATTTCTGCTTTTTGCCCCAAAATAAGGAAAATTTCTGCCTTTTTTCCCTGAAATAAGTGAAATTTCTGCAATTTTGCCCCAAAATAAGTGAAATTTCTGCAATTTTGTTCTAAAATAAGGTAAATTTCTGGAATTTTGCCCCAAATAAGTGGAATTTCTGAGTTTCGCCCCAAAATAAGGAGAATTTCTGTCTTTTTGCCCCAACATATAGGGAATTTCTACCTTTTTGCCCGACAATTAGGGGAATTTCTGCCATTTTGCTCCAAAATACGGGGAATTTCTGCCTTTTTGCCCGAAAATAAGAAGAATGCATACCTTTTTGCCATAAAAAAGGGAAATTTCTTCATTTTTGCTCCAAAATAAGGAAAATTTCTGCTTTTTTGCCTCTAAATAAGTGGTATTTCTGTCTTTTTCCCCCAAAACAAAGGGAATTTCTGTCTTTTTTGCCCCAAAATATGGAAAATTTCTTAGTTATTACCCTGAAATAAGTGAAATTTCTGCAATTTTGCCCCAAAATAAGCGAAATTTCGGCATTTTTACCCCCAAATAAGGGGAATTTCACCATTTTTACCTCAAAATAAAGGGAATTTCTGCATTTTTGCCACAAAATATTAGGAATTTCTGCCTTTTTGCCCCAAAATAAGGAAAATTTCTGCCTTTTTTTCCCTGAAATAAGTGAAATTTCCGCAAGTTTGGCCCAAAATAAGTGAAATTTCTGCATTTTTGCCCCCAAATAAGGGGAATTTTAGCCTTTTTACCTCAAAATAAGGGGAATTTCTGCATTTTTGCCCTAAAATATGGGAAATTTCTGCCTTTTTGTCCCAAAATAAGAAAAATTTCTGCAATTTTGTACCAAAATAAAAGAAATTTCTGCCTTTTTGCTTCCAAATAGAAAAATTTCTACTTTTTTTTCTGAAAAAAGTGAAATTTCTGAAATTTTGCCCCAAAATAAGTGAAATTTCTAAAATTTTGCCCCAAAATAAATGAAATTTCTGGAATTTTGCCCCAAAATAAGTGGAATTTCTGTCTTTTTCCCCCAAAACAAAGGGAATCTCTGTATTTTTTGCCCCAAGATAAGGAAAATTTCTGACTTATTACCCCGAAATAAGTGAAATTGCTGCAATTTTGCCTCAAAATAAGAAAAATTTCTCCCTTTTTGCCCCCAAATAAGGGGAATTTCAGCCTTTTTACGTCAAAAAAAGGGAAATTTCTGCAGTTTTGCCCCAAAATATGGGAAATTTCTGCGTTTTTGCCCAAAAATAAGAAAAATTTCTTCAATTTTGTACCAAAATTAAAGAAATTTCTGCCTTTTTGCCCCAAAATAAAAAAAATTCTGCTTTTTTTCTGAAATAAGTGAAATTTCTGCAATTTTGCCCAAAATAAGTGAAATTTCTGCAATTTTTCCACAAAATAAGAAAAATTTCTGGAATTTTGCCTTAAAATAAGTGGTATTTCTGAGTTTTGCCACAAAATAAGGAGAATTTCTGTCCTTTTGCCCCAACATATAGGGAATTTCTGCCTTTTTGCCCCACAATTAGGGGAATTTCTGCAATTTTGCTCCAAAATACGGGGAATTTCTGCCTTTTTGTCCGAAAATAAGAAGAATGCATACCTTTTTGCCATAAAAAAGGGAAATTTCTTCATTTTTGCTCCAAAATAAGGGAAATTTCTGCATTTGCCTCTAAATAAGTGGAATTTCTGTCTTTTTCCCCCAAAACAAAGGGAATTTCTGTCTTTTTTGCCCCAAAATAAGGAAAATTTCTGACTTAATACCCTGAAATAAGTGAAATTGCTGTATTTTGCCTCAAAATAAGAAAAATTTCTCCCTTTTTGCCCCCAAATAAGGGGAAGTTCAGCCTTTTTATCTCAAAATAAGGGGAATTTCTGCTTTTTTGCCTCTAAATAAGTGGAATTTCTGTCTTTTTCCCCCAAAACAAAGGGAATTTCTGTATTTTTTGCCCCAAGATAAGGAAAATTTCTGACTTATCACCCTGAAATAAGTGAAATTGCTGTATTTTGCCTCAAAATAAGAAAAATTTCTCCCTTTTTGCCCCCAAATAAGGAGAATTTCAGCCTTTTTACTTCAAAAAAAGGGAAATTTCTGCATTTTTGCCCCAAAATATGGGAACTTTCTGCGTTTTTGCCCCAAAATAAGAAAATTTTCTTCAATTTTGTACCAAAATAAATGAAATTTCTGCCTTTTTCCCCTAAAATAAAAAAAATTCTGCTTTTTTTCTGAAATAAGTGAAATTTCTGCAATTTTGCCACAAAATGAAGGAAATTTCTGGAATTTTGCCTCAAAATAAGTGGTATTTCTGAGTTTTGCCACAAAATAAGGAGAATTTCTGTCCTTTTGCCCCAACATATAGGGAATTTCTGCCTTTTTGCTCCACAATTAGGGGAATTTCTGCAATTTTGCTCCAAAATACGGGGAATTTCTGCCTTTTTGCAGAAAATAAGAAGAATGCATACCTTTTTGCCATAAAAAAGGGAAATTTCTTAATTTTTGCTCCAAAATAAGGGGAATTTCTGCATTTGCCTCTAAATAAGTTGAATTTCTGTCTTTTTCCCCCAAAACAAAGGGAATTTCTGTCTTCTTTGCCCCAAAATAAGGAAAATTTCTGACTTATTACACTGAAATAAGTGAAATTTCTGCAATTTTGCCCCAAAATAAAGGAAATTTCTGCCTTTTTGCCCCCAAATAAGGGGAATTTCAGCCTTTTTACCTCAAAATAAGGGGAATTTCAGCTTTTTTCCCTCTAAATAAGTGGAATTTCTGTCTTTTTTCTCTAAAACAAAAAAAATTTCTGTGTTTTTGCCCCAAAATAAGGAAAATTTCTGACTTTTTTTCTTTAAATAAGTGAAATTTCTGCTTTTTTGCCCCCAAATAAGAGAATTTCAGATTTTTTACCCCAAAATAAGGGGAATTTCTGCATTTTTGCCCCAAAATTTGGGAAATTTCTGCCTTTTTGCCCCAAAATAAGAAAAATTTCTGCAATTTTGTTACAAAATAAAAGAAATTTCTGCCTTTTTGCCCCAAAATAAGAAAATTTATGCTTTTTTTTTCTGAAATAACTGAAATTTCTGTAATTTTGCCCCAAAATAAGTGAAATTTCTGAGTTTTGCCACAAAATAAGGAGAATTTCTGTCTTTTTGCCCCAACATATAAGGAATTTCTGCATTTTTGTCCCACAATTAGAGGAATTTCTGCAATTTTGCTCCAAAATACGGGGAATTTCTGCCTTTTTGTCTGAAAATAAGAAGAATGCATACCTTTTTGCCATAAAAAACGGAAATTTTTTCATTTTTGCTCCAAAATAAGAAGAATTTCTGCTTTTTTCCTCTAAATAATTCAAATATCTGTTTTTTCCCACAAAACAAATAGAATTTCTGTCTTTTTTGCACCAAAATAAAGAAAATTGCTGATTTATTACCCGGAAATAAGTGAAATTTCTGCAATTTTGCCTCTAAATAAGAGAAATTTCTGCCTTTTTGCACCCAAATAAGGGGAATTTCAGCCTTTTTACCTCAAAATAAGGGGAATTTCTGCATTTTTGCTTCAAAATATGGGAAATTTCTGCCTTTTTGCCCCAAAATAAAAAAAATTCTGCTTTTTTTCCCTGAAATAAGTGAAATTTCTGAAATTTTGCCCCAAAATAAGTGAAATTTCTGCAATTTGGCCCCAAAATATGGGAAATTTCTGGAATTTTGCCCCAAAATAAGTGGAATTTCTGAGTTTTGCCCCAAAATAAGAAGAATGTCTGTCTTTTTGCCCCAACATATAGGGAATTTCTGCCTTTTTGGCCCACAATTAGGGGAATTTCTGCAATGTTGCTCAAAATACAGGGAATTTCTGCCTTTTTGCCTGAAAATAAGAAGAATGCATACCTTTTTGCCATAAAAAAGGGAAATTTCTTCATTTTTGCTTCAAAATAAGGGGAATTTCTGCCTTTTTGACTCTAAATAAGTGGAATTTCTGTCTTTCTCCCCCAAAACAAAGAGAATTTCTGTCTTTTTTCTTCCAAAATAAAAAAAAAATTCTTACTTATTACCCTGAAATAACTGAAATTTCTTCAATTTTGCCCCAAAATAAGGGAAATTACTGCCTTTTTGCCCCCAAATAAGGGTAATTTCAGCCTTTTTACCTCAAAATAAGGGGAATTTCTGCATTTTTGCCACAAAATATTAGGAATTTCTGCTTTTTGCCCCAAAATAAGGAAAATTTCTGCCTTTTTTCCCTGAAATAAGTGAAATTTCTGCAATTTTGCCCCAAAATAAGTGAAATTTCTGCAATTTTGTTCTAAAATAAGGTAAATTTCTGGAATTTTGCCCCAAATAAGTGGAATTTCTGAGTTTCGCCCCAAAATAAGGAGAATTTCTGTCTTTTTGCCCCAACATATAGGGAATTTCTACTTTTTGCCCGACAATTAGGGGAATTTCTGCAATTTTGCTCCAAAATACGGGGAATTTCTGCCTTTTTGCCCGAAAATAAGAAGAATGCATACCTTTTTGCCATAAAAAAGGGAAATTTCTTCATTTTTGCTCCAAAATAAGGAAAATTTCTGCTTTTTTGCCTCTAAATAAGTGGTATTTCTGTCTTTTTCCCCCAAAACAAAGGGAATTTCTGTCTTTTTTGCCCCAAAATATGGAAAATTTCTTACTTATTACCCTGAAATAAGTGAAATTTCTGCAATTTTGCCCCAAAATAAGCGAAATTTCGGCATTTTTACCCCCAAATAAGGGGAATTTCACCATTTTTACCTCAAAATAAAGGGAATTTCTGCATTTTTGCCACAAAATATTAGGAATTTCTGCCTTTTTCCCCAAAATAAGGAAAATTTCTGCCTTTTTTTTCCTGAAATAAGTGAAATTTCCGCAAGTTTGCCCAAAATAAGTGAAATTTCTGCCTTTTTGCCCCCAAATAAGGGGAATTTTAGCCTTTTTCCCTCAAAATAAGGGGAATTTCTGCATTTTTGCCCTAAAATATGGGAAATTTCTGCCTTTTTGTCCCAAAATAAGAAAAATTTCTGCAATTTTGTACCAAAATAAAAGAAATTTCTGCCTTTTTGCTTCCAAATAGAAAAATTTCTACTTTTTTTCTGAAAAAAGTGAAATTTCTGAAATTTTGCCCCAAAATAAGTGAAATTTCTACAATTTTGCCCCAAAATAAGTGAAATTTCTGGAATTTGCCCCAAAATAAGTGGAATTTCTGTCTTTTTCCCCCAAAACAAAGGGAATCTCTGTATTTTTTGCCCCAAGATAAGGAAAATTTCTGACTTATTACCCTGAAATAAGTGAAATTGCTGCAATTTTGCCTCAAAATAAGAAAAATTTCTCCCTTTTTGCCCCCAAATAAGGGGAATTTCAGCCTTTTTACGTCAAAAAAAGGGAAATTTCTGCAGTTTTGCCCCAAAATATGGGAAATTTCTGCGTTTTTGCCCCAAAATAAGAAAAATTTCTTCAATTTTGTACCAAAATAAAAGAAATTTCTGCCTTTTTGCCCCAAAATAAAAAAAATTCTGCTTTTTTTCTGAAATAAGTGAAATTTCTGCAATTTTGCCCAAAATAAGTGAAATTTCTGCAATTTTTCCACAAAATAAGAAAAATTTCTGGAATTTTGCCTTAAAATAAGTGGTATTTCTGAGTTTTGCCACAAAATAAGGAGAATTTCTGTCCTTTTGCCCCAACATATAGGGAATTTCTGCCTTTTTGCCCCACAATTAGGGGAATTTCTGCAATTTTGCTCCAAAATACGGGGAATTTCTGCCTTTTTGTCCGAAAATAAGAAGAATGTAAACCTTTTTGCCATAAAAAAGGGAAATTTCTTCATTTTTGCTCCAAAATAAGGGGAATTTCTGCATTTGCCTCTAAATAAGTGGAATTTCTGACTTTTTCCCCCAAAACAAAGGGAATTTCTGTCTTTTTTGCCCCAAAATAAGGAAAATTTCTGACTTATTACCCTGAAATAAGTGAAATTTCTGCAATTTTGCCTCAAAATAAAGGAAATTTCTGGTTTTTGCCCCCAAATAAGGGGAATTTCAGCCTTTTTACCTCAAAATAAGGGGAATTTCTGCTTTTTTGCCTCTAAATAAGTGGAATTTCTGTCTTTTTCCCCCAAAACAAAGGGAATTTCTGTATTTTTTGCCCCAAGATAAGGAAAATTTCTGACTTATCACCCTGAAATAAGTGAAATTGCTGTATTTTGCCTCAAAATAAGAAAAATTTCTCCCTTTTTGCCCCCAAATAAGGGGAATTTCAGCCTTTTTACCTTAAAATAAGGGGAAGTTCTGCATTTTTGCTTCAAAATATGGAAAATTTCTGCCTTTTTGCCCCAAAATAAAAAAAATTTCTGCTTTTTTTCCCTGAAATAAGTGAAATTTCTGAAATTTTGCCCCAAAATAAGTGAAATTTCTGCAATTTGGCCCCAAAATATGGGAAATTTCTGGAATTTTGCCCCAAAATAAGTGGAATTTCTCAGTTTTGCCCCAAAATAAGAAGAATGTCTGTCTTTTTGCCCCAACATATAGGGAATTTCTGCCTTTTTGCCCCACAATTAGGGGAATTTCTGCAATGTTGCTCAAAATACAGGGAATTTCTGCCTTTTTGCCTGAAAATAAGAAGAATGCATACCTTTTTGCCATAAAAAAAAGAAATTTCTTCATTTTTGCTTCAAAATAAGGGGAATTTCTGCCTTTTTGACTCTAAATAAGTGGAATTTCTGTCTTTTTCCCCCAAAAGAAAGGAATTTCTGTCTTTTTTCTTCCAAAATAAAAAAAATTTCTTACTTATTACCCTGAAATAACTGAAATTTCTTCAATTTTGCCTCAAAATAAGGGAAATTACTGCCTTTTTGCCCCCAAATAAGGGTAATTTCAGCCTTTTTACCTCAAAATAAGGGGAATTTCTGCATTTTTGCCACAAAATATTAGGAATTTCTGCTTTTTGCCCCAAAATAAGGAAAATTTCTGCCTTTTTTCCCTGAAATAAGTGAAATTTCTGCAATTTTGCCCCAAAATAAGTGAAATTTCTGCAATTTTGTTCTAAAATAAGGTAAATTTCTGGAATTTTGCCCCAAATAAGTGGAATTTCTGAGTTTCGCCCCAAAATAAGGAGAATTTCTGTCTTTTTGCCCCAACATATAGGGAATTTCTACCTTTTTGCCCGACAATTAGGGGAATTTCTGCAATTTTGCTCCAAAATACGGGGAATTTCTGCCTTTTTGCCCGAAAATAAGAAGAATGCATACCTTTTTGCCATAAAAAAGGGAAATTTCTTCATTTTTGCTCCAAAATAAGGAAAATTTCTGCTTTTTTGCCTCTAAATAAGTGGTATTTCTGTCTTTTTCCCCCAAAACAAAGGGAATTTCTGTCTTTTTTGCCCCAAAATATGGAAAATTTCTTAGTTATTACCCTGAAATAAGTGAAATTTCTGCAATTTTGCCCCAAAATAAGCGAAATTTCGGCATTTTTACCCCCAAATAAGGGGAATTTCACCATTTTTACCTCAAAATAAAGGGAATTTCTGCATTTTTGCCACAAAATATTAGGAATTTCTGCCTTTTTGCCCCAAAATAAGGAAAATTTCTGCCTTTTTTTCCCTGAAATAAGTGAAATTTCCGCAAGTTTGGCCCAAAATAAGTGAAATTTCTGCCTTTTTGCCCCCAAATAAGGGGAATTTTTAGCCTTTTTACCTCAAAATAAGGGGAATTTCTGCATTTTTGCCCTAAAATATGGAAAATTTCTGCCTTTTTGTCCCAAAATAAGAAAAATTTCTGCAATTTTGTACCAAAATAAAAGAAATTTCTGCCTTTTTGCTTCCAAATAGAAAAATTTCTACTTTTTTTTCTGAAAAAAGTGAAATTTCTGAAATTTTGCCCCAAAATAAGTGAAATTTCTAAAATTTTGCCCCAAAATAAATGAAATTTCTGGAATTTTGCCCCAAAATAAGTGGAATTTCTGTCTTTTTCCCCCAAAACAAAGGGAATCTCTGTATTTTTTGCCCCAAGATAAGGAAAATTTCTGACTTATTACCCCGAAATAAGTGAAATTGCTGCAATTTTGCCTCAAAATAAGAAAAATTTCTCCCTTTTTGCCCCCAAATAAGGGGAATTTCAGCCTTTTTACGTCAAAAAAAGGGAAATTTCTGCAGTTTTGCCCCAAAATATGGGAAATTTCTGCGTTTTTGCCCAAAAATAAGAAAAATTTCTTCAATTTTGTACCAAAATAAAAGAAATTTCTGCCTTTTTGCCCCAAAATAAAAAAATTCTGCTTTTTTTCTGAAATAAGTGAAATTTCTGCAATTTTGCCCAAAATAAGTGAAATTTCTGCAATTTTTCCACAAAATAAGAAAAATTTCTGGAATTTTGCCTCAAAATAAGTGGTATTTCTGAGTTTTGCCACAAAATAAGGAGAATTTCTGTCCTTTTGCCCCAACATATAGGGAATTTCTGCCTTTTTGCCCCACAATTAGGGGAATTTCTGCAATTTTGCTCCAAAATACGGGGAATTTCTGCCTTTTTGTCCGAAAATAAGAAGAATGCATTCCTTTTTGCCATAAAAAAGGGAAATTTCTTCATTTTTGCTCCAAAATAAGGGAAATTTCTGCATTTGCCTCTAAATAAGTGGAATTTCTGTCTTTTTCCCCCAAAACAAAGGGAATTTCTGTCTTTTTTGCCCCAAAATAAGGAAAATTTCTGACTTATTACCCTGAAATAAGTGAAATTTCTGCAATTTTGCCTCAAAATAAAGAAAATTTCTGCCTTTTTGCCCCCAAATAAGGGGAAGTTCAGCCTTTTTATCTCAAAATAAGGGGAATTTCTGCTTTTTTGCCTCTAAATAAGTGGAATTTCTGTCTTTTTCCCCCAAAACAAAGGGAATTTCTGTATTTTTTGCCCCAAGATAAGGAAAATTTCTGACTTATCACCCTGAAATAAGTGAAATTGCTGTATTTTGCCTAAAAATAAGAAAAATTTCTCCCTTTTTGCCCCCAAATAAGGAGAATTTCAGCCTTTTTACTTCAAAAAAAGGGAAATTTCTGCATTTTTGCCCCAAAATATGGGAACTTTCTGCGTTTTTGCCCCAAAATAAGAAAATTTTCTTCAATTTTGTACCAAAATAAAAGAAATTTCTGCCTTTTTCCCCTAAAATAAAAAAAATTCTGCTTTTTTTCTGAAATAAGTGAAATTTCTGCAATTTTGCCCCAAAATGAAGGAAATTTCTGGAATTTTGCCTCAAAATAAGTGGTATTTCTGAGTTTTGCCACAAAATAAGGAGAATTTCTGTCCTTTTGCCCCAACATATAGGGAATTTCTGCCTTTTTGCTCCACAATTAGGGGAATTTCTGTAATTTTGCTCCAAAATACGGGGAATTTCTGCCTTTTTGCCGAAAATAAGAAGAATGCATACCTTTTTGCCATAAAAAAGGGAAATTTCTTAATTTTTGCTCCAAAATAAGGGGAATTTCTGCATTTGCCTCTAAATAAGTTGAATTTCTGTCTTTTTCCCCCAAAACAAAGGGAATTTCTGTCTTCTTTGCCCCAAAATAAGGAAAATTTCTGACTTATTACACTGAAATAAGTGAAATTTCTGCAATTTTGCCCCAAAATAAAGGAAATTTCTGCCTTTTTGCCCCCAAATAAGGGGAATTTCAGCCTTTTTACCTCAAAATAAGGGGAATTTCTGCTTTTTTCCCTCTAAATAATTGGAATTTCTGTCTTTTTTCTCTAAAACAAAAAAAATTTCTGTCTTTTTGCCCCAAAATAAGGAAAATTTCTGACTTTTTTTCTTTAAATAAGTGAAATTTCTGCTTTTTTGCCCCCAAATAAGAGAATTTCAGATTTTTTACCCCAAAATAAGGGGAATTTCTGCATTTTTGCCCCAAAATTTGGGAAATTTCTGCCTTTTTGCCCCAAAATAAGAAAAATTTCTGCAATTTTGTTACAAAATAAAAGAAATTTCTGCCTTTTTGCCCCAAAATAAGAAAATTTATGCTTTTTTTTTCTGAAATAACTGAAATTTCTGTAATTTTGCCCCAAAATAAGTGAAATTTCTGAGTTTTGCCACAAAATAAGGAGAATTTCTGTCTTTTTGCCCCAACATATAAGGAATTTCTGCCTTTTTGTCCCACAATTAGAGGAATTTCTGCAATTTTGCTCCAAAATACGGGGAATTTCTGCCTTTTTGTCTGAAAATAAGAAGAATGCATACCTTTTTGCCATAAAAAACGGAAATTTTTTCATTTTTGCTCCAAAATAAGAAGAATTTCTGCTTTTTTCCTCTAAATAATTCAAATATCTGTTTTTTCCCACAAAACAAATAGAATTTCTGTCTTTTTTGCACCAAAATAAAGAAAATTGCTGATTTATTACCCGGAAATAAGTGAAATTTCTGCAATTTTGCCTCTAAATAAGAGAAATTTCTGCCTTTTTGCACCCAAATAAGGGGAATTTCAGCCTTTTTACCTCAAAATAAGGGGAATTTCTCCATTTTTGCTTCAAAATATGGGAAATTTCTGCCTTTTTGCCCCAAAATAAAAAAAATTCTGCTTTTTTTCCCTGAAATAAGTGAAATTTCTGAAATTTTGCCCCAAAATAAGTGAAATTTCTGCAATTTGGCCCCAAAATATGGGAAATTTCTGGAATTTTGCCCCAAAATAAGTGGAATTTCTGAGTTTTGCCCCAAAATAAGAAGAATGTCTGTCTTTTTGCCCCAACATATAGGGAATTTCTGCCTTTTTGGCCCACAATTAGGGGAATTTCTGCAATGTTGCTCAAAATACAGGGAATTTCTGCCTTTTTGCCTGAAAATAAGAAGAATGCATACCTTTTTGCCATAAAAAAGGGAAATTTCTTCATTTTTGCTTCAAAATAAGGGGAATTTCTGCCTTTTTGACTCTAAATAAGTGGAATTTCTGTCTTTTTCCCCCAAAACAAAGGGAATTTCTGTCTTTTTTCTTCCAAAATAAAAAAAATTTCTTACTTATTACCCTGAAATAACTGAAATTTCTTCAATTTTGCCCCAAAATAAGGGAAATTACTGCCTTTTTGCCCCCAAATAAGGGTAATTTCAGCCTTTTTACCTCAAAATAAGGGGAATTTCTGCATTTTTGCCACAAAATATTAGGAATTTCTGCTTTTTGCCCCAAAATAAGGAAAATTTCTGCCTTTTTTCCCTGAAATAAGTGAAATTTCTGCAATTTTGCCCCAAAATAAGTGAAATTTCTGCAATTTTGTTCTAAAATAAGGTAAATTTCTGGAATTTTGCCCCAAATAAGTGGAATTTCTGAGTTTCGCCCCAAAATAAGGAGAATTTCTGTCTTTTTGCCCCAACATATAGGGAATTTCTACCTTTTTGCCCGACAATTAGGGGAATTTCTGCAATTTTGCTCCAAAATACGGGGAATTTCTGCCTTTTTGCCCGAAAATAAGAAGAATGCATACCTTTTTGCCATAAAAAAGGGAAATTTCTTCATTTTTGCTCCAAAATAAGGAAAATTTCTGCTTTTTTGCCTCTAAATAAGTGGTATTTCTGTCTTTTTCCCCCAAAACAAAGGGAATTTCTGTCTTTTTTGCCCCAAAATATGGAAAATTTCTTAGTTATTACCCTGAAATAAGTGAAATTTCTGCAATTTTGCCCCAAAATAAGCGAAATTTCGGCATTTTTACCCCCAAATAAGGGGAATTTCACCATTTTTACCTCAAAATAAAGGGAATTTCTGCATTTTTGCCACAAAATATTAGGAATTTCTGCCTTTTTGCCCCAAAATAAGGAAAATTTCTGCCTTTTTTTCCCTGAAATAAGTGAAATTTCCGCAAGTTTGGCCCAAAATAAGTGAAATTTCTGCCTTTTTGCCCCCAAATAAGGGGAATTTTAGCCTTTTTACCTCAAAATAAGGGGAATTTCTGCATTTTTGCCCTAAAATATGGGAAATTTCTGCCTTTTTGTCCCAAAATAAGAAAAATTTCTGCAATTTTGTACCAAAATAAAAGAAATTTCTGCCTTTTTGCTTCCAAATAGAAAAATTTCTACTTTTTTTTCTGAAAAAAGTGAAATTTCTGAAATTTTGCCCCAAAATAAGTGAAATTTCTAAAATTTTGCCCCAAAATAAATGAAATTTCTGGAATTTTGCCCCAAAATAAGTGGAATTTCTGTCTTTTTCCCCCAAAACAAAGGGAATCTCTGTATTTTTTGCCCCAAGATAAGGAAAATTTCTGACTTATTACCCCGAAATAAGTGAAATTGCTGCAATTTTGCCTCAAAATAAGAAAAATTTCTCCCTTTTTGCCCCCAAATAAGGGGAATTTCAGCCTTTTTACGTCAAAAAAAGGGAAATTTCTGCAGTTTTGCCCCAAAATATGGGAAATTTCTGCGTTTTTGCCCAAAAATAAGAAAAATTTCTTCAATTTTGTACCAAAATAAAAGAAATTTCTGCCTTTTTGCCCCAAAATAAAAAAATTCTGCTTTTTTTCTGAAATAAGTGAAATTTCTGCAATTTTGCCCAAAATAAGTGAAATTTCTGCAATTTTTCCACAAAATAAGAAAAATTTCTGGAATTTTGCCTCAAAATAAGTGGTATTTCTGAGTTTTGCCACAAAATAAGGAGAATTTCTGTCCTTTTGCCCCAACATATAGGGAATTTCTGCCTTTTTGCCCCACAATTAGGGGAATTTCTGCAATTTTGCTCCAAAATACGGGGAATTTCTGCCTTTTTGTCCGAAAATAAGAAGAATGCATTCCTTTTTGCCATAAAAAAGGGAAATTTCTTCATTTTTGCTCCAAAATAAGGGAAATTTCTGCATTTGCCTCTAAATAAGTGGAATTTCTGTCTTTTTCCCCCAAAACAAAGGGAATTTCTGTCTTTTTTGCCCCAAAATAAGGAAAATTTCTGACTTATTACCCTGAAATAAGTGAAATTTCTGCAATTTTGCCTCAAAATAAAGAAAATTTCTGCCTTTTTGCCCCCAAATAAGGGGAAGTTCAGCCTTTTTATCTCAAAATAAGGGGAATTTCTGCTTTTTTGCCTCTAAATAAGTGGAATTTCTGTCTTTTTCCCCCAAAACAAAGGGAATTTCTGTATTTTTTGCCCCAAGATAAGGAAAATTTCTGACTTATCACCCTTAAATAAGTGAAATTGCTGTATTTTGCCTAAAAATAAGAAAAATTTCTCCCTTTTTGCCCCCAAATAAGGAGAATTTCAGCCTTTTTACTTCAAAAAAAGGGAAATTTCTGCATTTTTGCCCCAAAATATGGGAACTTTCTGCGTTTTTGCCCCAAAATAAGAAAATTTTCTTCAATTTTGTACCAAAATAAAAGAAATTTCTGCCTTTTTCCCCTAAAATAAAAAAAATTCTGCTTTTTTTCTGAAATAAGTGAAATTTCTGCAATTTTGCCCCAAAATGAAGGAAATTTCTGGAATTTTGCCTCAAAATAAGTGGTATTTCTGAGTTTTGCCACAAAATAAGGAGAATTTCTGTCCTTTTGCCCCAACATATAGGGAATTTCTGCCTTTTTGCTCCACAATTAGGGGAATTTCTGTAATTTTGCTCCAAAATACGGGGAATTTCTGCCTTTTTGCCGAAAATAAGAAGAATGCATACCTTTTTGCCATAAAAAAGGGAAATTTCTTAATTTTTGCTCCAAAATAAGGGGAATTTCTGCATTTGCCTCTAAATAAGTTGAATTTCTGTCTTTTTCCCCCAAAACAAAGGGAATTTCTGTCTTCTTTGCCCCAAAATAAGGAAAATTTCTGACTTATTACACTGAAATAAGTGAAATTTCTGCAATTTTGCCCCAAAATAAAGGAAATTTCTGCCTTTTTGCCCCCAAATAAGGGGAATTTCAGCCTTTTTACCTCAAAATAAGGGGAATTTCTGCTTTTTTCCCTCTAAATAATTGGAATTTCTGTCTTTTTTCTCTAAAACAAAAAAAATTTCTGTCTTTTTGCCCCAAAATAAGGAAAATTTCTGACTTTTTTTCTTTAAATAAGTGAAATTTCTGCTTTTTTGCCCCCAAATAAGAGAATTTCAGATTTTTTACCCCAAAATAAGGGGAATTTCTGCATTTTTGCCCCAAAATTTGGGAAATTTCTGCCTTTTTGCCCCAAAATAAGAAAAATTTCTGCAATTTTGTTACAAAATAAAAGAAATTTCTGCCTTTTTGCCCCAAAATAAGAAAATTTATGCTTTTTTTTTCTGAAATAACTGAAATTTCTGTAATTTTGCCCCAAAATAAGTGAAATTTCTGAGTTTTGCCACAAAATAAGGAGAATTTCTGTCTTTTTGCCCCAACATATAAGGAATTTCTGCCTTTTTGTCCCACAATTAGAGGAATTTCTGCAATTTTGCTCCAAAATACGGGGAATTTCTGCCTTTTTGTCTGAAAATAAGAAGAATGCATACCTTTTTGCCATAAAAAACGGAAATTTTTTCATTTTTGCTCCAAAATAAGAAGAATTTCTGCTTTTTTCCTCTAAATAATTCAAATATCTGTTTTTTCCCACAAAACAAATAGAATTTCTGTCTTTTTTTGCACCAAAATAAAGAAAATTGCTGATTTATTACCCGGAAATAAGTGAAATTTCTGCAATTTTGCCTCTAAATAAGAGAAATTTCTGCCTTTTTGCACCCAAATAAGGGGAATTTCAGCCTTTTTACCTCAAAATAAGGGGAATTTCTGCATTTTTGCTTCAAAATATGGGAAATTTCTGCCTTTTTGCCCCAAAATAAAAAAAATTCTGCTTTTTTTCCCTGAAATAAGTGAAATTTCTGAAATTTTGCCCCAAAATAAGTGAAATTTCTGCAATTTGGCCCCAAAATATGGGAAATTTCTGGAATTTTGCCCCAAAATAAGTGGAATTTCTGAGTTTTGCCCCAAAATAAGAAGAATGTCTGTCTTTTTGCCCCAACATATAGGGAATTTCTGCCTTTTTGGCCCACAATTAGGGGAATTTCTGCAATGTTGCTCAAAATACAGGGAATTTCTGCCTTTTTGCCTGAAAATAAGAAGAATGCATACCTTTTTGCCATAAAAAAGGGAAATTTCTTCATTTTTGCTTCAAAATAAGGGGAATTTCTGCCTTTTTGACTCTAAATAAGTGGAATTTCTGTCTTTTTCCCCCAAAACAAAGGGAATTTCTGTCTTTTTTCTTCCAAAATAAAAAAAATTTCTTACTTATTACCCTGAAATAACTGAAATTTCTTCAATTTTGCCCCAAAATAAGGGAAATTACTGCCTTTTTGCCCCCAAATAAGGGTAATTTCAGCCTTTTTACCTCAAAATAAGGGGAATTTCTGCATTTTTGCCACAAAATATTAGGAATTTCTGCTTTTTGCCCCAAAATAAGGAAAATTTCTGCCTTTTTTCCCTGAAATAAGTGAAATTTCTGCAATTTTGCCCCAAAATAAGTGAAATTTCTGCAATTTTGTTCTAAAATAAGGTAAATTTCTGGAATTTTGCCCCAAATAAGTGGAATTTCTGAGTTTCGCCCCAAAATAAGGAGAATTTCTGTCTTTTTGCCCCAACATATAGGGAATTTCTGCCTTTTTGCCCGACAATTAGGGGAATTTCTGCAATTTTGCTCCAAAATACGGGGAATTTCTGCCTTTTTGCCCGAAAATAAGAAGAATGCATACCTTTTTGCCATAAAAAAGGGAAATTTCTTCATTTTTGCTCCAAAATAAGGAAAATTTCTGCTTTTTTGCCTCTAAATAAGTGGTATTTCTGTCTTTTTCCCCCAAAACAAAGGGAATTTCTGTCTTTTTTGCCCCAAAATATGGAAAATTTCTTACTTATTACCCTGAAATAAGTGAAATTTCTGCAATTTTGCCCCAAAATAAGCGAAATTTCGGCATTTTTACCCCCAAATAAGGGGAATTTCACCATTTTTACCTCAAAATAAAGGGAATTTCTGCATTTTTGCCACAAAATATTAGGAATTTCTGCCTTTTTCCCCAAAATAAGGAAAATTTCTGCCTTTTTTTTCCTGAAATAAGTGAAATTTCCGCAAGTTTGCCCAAAATAAGTGAAATTTCTGCCTTTTTGCCCCCAAATAAGGGGAATTTTAGCCTTTTTCCCTCAAAATAAGGGGAATTTCTGCATTTTTGCCCTAAAATATGGGAAATTTCTGCCTTTTTGTCCCAAAATAAGAAAAATTTCTGCAATTTTGTACCAAAATAAAAGAAATTTCTGCCTTTTTGCTTCCAAATAGAAAAATTTCTACTTTTTTTCTGAAAAAAGTGAAATTTCTGAAATTTTGCCCCAAAATAAGTGAAATTTCTACAATTTTGCCCCAAAATAAGTGAAATTTCTGGAATTTGCCCCAAAATAAGTGGAATTTCTGTCTTTTTCCCCCAAAACAAAGGGAATCTCTGTATTTTTTGCCCCAAGATAAGGAAAATTTCTGACTTATTACCCTGAAATAAGTGAAATTGCTGCAATTTTGCCTCAAAATAAGAAAAATTTCTCCCTTTTTGCCCCCAAATAAGGGGAATTTCAGCCTTTTTACGTCAAAAAAAGGGAAATTTCTGCAGTTTTGCCCCAAAATATGGGAAATTTCTGCGTTTTTGCCCCAAAATAAGAAAAATTTCTTCAATTTTGTACCAAAATAAAAGAAATTTCTGCCTTTTTGCCCCAAAATAAAAAAAATTCTGCTTTTTTTCTGAAATAAGTGAAATTTCTGCAATTTTGCCCAAAATAAGTGAAATTTCTGCAATTTTTCCACAAAATAAGAAAAATTTCTGGAATTTTGCCTTAAAATAAGTGGTATTTCTGAGTTTTGCCACAAAATAAGGAGAATTTCTGTCCTTTTGCCCCAACATATAGGGAATTTCTGCCTTTTTGCCCGACAATTAGGGGAATTTCTGCAATTTTGCTCCAAAATACGGGGAATTTCTGCCTTTTTGCCCGAAAATAAGAAGAATGCATACCTTTTTGCCATAAAAAAGGGAAATTTCTTCATTTTTGCTCCAAAATAAGGAAAATTTCTGCTTTTTTGCCTCTAAATAAGTGGTATTTCTGTCTTTTTCCCCCAAAACAAAGGGAATTTCTGTCTTTTTTGCCCCAAAATATGGAAAATTTCTTACTTATTACCCTGAAATAAGTGAAATTTCTGCAATTTTGCCCCAAAATAAGCGAAATTTCGGCATTTTTACCCCCAAATAAGGGGAATTTCACCATTTTTACCTCAAAATAAAGGGAATTTCTGCATTTTTGCCACAAAATATTAGGAATTTCTGCCTTTTTCCCCAAAATAAGGAAAATTTCTGCCTTTTTTTTCCTGAAATAAGTGAAATTTCCGCAAGTTTGCCCAAAATAAGTGAAATTTCTGCCTTTTTGCCCCCAAATAAGGGGAATTTTAGCCTTTTTCCCTCAAAATAAGGGGAATTTCTGCATTTTTGCCCTAAAATATGGGAAATTTCTGCCTTTTTGTCCCAAAATAAGAAAAATTTCTGCAATTTTGTACCAAAATAAAAGAAATTTCTGCCTTTTTGCTTCCAAATAGAAAAATTTCTACTTTTTTTCTGAAAAAAGTGAAATTTCTGAAATTTTGCCCCAAAATAAGTGAAATTTCTACAATTTTGCCCCAAAATAAGTGAAATTTCTGGAATTTGCCCCAAAATAAGTGGAATTTCTGTCTTTTTCCCCCAAAACAAAGGGAATCTCTGTATTTTTTGCCCCAAGATAAGGAAAATTTCTGACTTATTACCCTGAAATAAGTGAAATTGCTGCAATTTTGCCTCAAAATAAGAAAAATTTCTCCCTTTTTGCCCCCAAATAAGGGGAATTTCAGCCTTTTTACGTCAAAAAAAGGGAAATTTCTGCAGTTTTGCCCCAAAATATGGGAAATTTCTGCGTTTTTGCCCCAAAATAAGAAAAATTTCTTCAATTTTGTACCAAAATAAAAGAAATTTCTGCCTTTTTGCCCCAAAATAAAAAAAATTCTGCTTTTTTTCTGAAATAAGTGAAATTTCTGCAATTTTGCCCAAAATAAGTGAAATTTCTGCAATTTTTCCACAAAATAAGAAAAATTTCTGGAATTTTGCCTTAAAATAAGTGGTATTTCTGAGTTTTGCCACAAAATAAGGAGAATTTCTGTCCTTTTGCCCCAACATATAGGGAATTTCTGCCTTTTTGCCCCACAATTAGGGGAATTTCTGCAATTTTGCTCCAAAATACGGGGAATTTCTGCCTTTTTGTCCGAAAATAAGTAGAATGCATACCTTTTTGCCATAAAAAAGGGAAATTTCTTCATTTTTGCTCCAAAATAAGGGGAATTTCTGCATTTGCCTCTAAATAAGTGGAATTTCTGACTTTTTCCCCCAAAACAAAGGGAATTTCTGTCTTTTTTGCCCCAAAATAAGGAAAATTTCTGACTTATTACCCTGAAATAAGTGAAATTTCTGCAATTTTGCCTCAAAATAAAGGAAATTTCTGGTTTTTGCCCCCAAATAAGGGGAATTTCAGCCTTTTTACCTCAAAATAAGGGGAATTTCTGCTTTTTTGCCTCTAAATAAGTGGAATTTCTGTCTTTTTCCCCCAAAACAAAGGGAATTTCTGTATTTTTTGCCCCAAGATAAGGAAAATTTCTGACTTATCACCCTGAAATAAGTGAAATTGCTGTATTTTGCCTCAAAATAAGAAAAATTTCTCCCTTTTTGCCCCCAAATAAGGGGAATTTCAGCCTTTTTACCTTAAAATAAGGGGAAGTTCTGCATTTTTGCTTCAAAATATGGAAAATTTCTGCCTTTTTGCCCCAAAATAAAAAAAATTTCTGCTTTTTTTCCCTGAAATAAGTGAAATTTCTGAAATTTTGCCCCAAAATAAGTGAAATTTCTGCAATTTGGCCCCAAAATATGGGAAATTTCTGGAATTTTGCCCCAAAATAAGTGGAATTTCTCAGTTTTGCCCCAAAATAAGAAGAATGTCTGTCTTTTTGCCCCAACATATAGGGAATTTCTGCCTTTTTGCCCCACAATTAGGGGAATTTCTGCAATGTTGCTCAAAATACAGGGAATTTCTGCCTTTTTGCCTGAAAATAAGAAGAATGCATACCTTTTTGCCATAAAATAAAGAAATTTCTTCATTTTTGCTTCAAAATAAGGGGAATTTCTGCCTTTTTGACTCTAAATAAGTGGAATTTCTGTCTTTTTCCCCCAAAACAAAGGAATTTCTGTCTTTTTTCTTCCAAAATAAAAAAAATTTCTTACTTATTACCCTGAAATAACTGAAATTTCTTCAATTTTGCCTCAAAATAAGGGAAATTACTGCCTTTTTGCCCCCAAATAAGGGGAATTTTAGCCTTTTTACCTCAAAATAAGGGGAATTTCTGCATTTTTGCCCTAAAATATGGGAAATTTCTGCCTTTTTGTCCCAAAATAAGAAAAATTTCTGCAATTTTGTACCAAAATAAAAGAAATTTCTGCCTTTTTGCTTCCAAATAGAAAAATTTCTACTTTTTTTTCTGAAAAAAGTGAAATTTCTGAAATTTTGCCCCAAAATAAGTGAAATTTCTAAAATTTTGCCCCAAAATAAATGAAATTTCTGGAATTTTGCCCCAAAATAAGTGGAATTTCTGTCTTTTTCCCCCAAAACAAAGGGAATCTCTGTATTTTTTGCCCCAAGATAAGGAAAATTTCTGACTTATTACCCCGAAATAAGTGAAATTGCTGCAATTTTGCCTCAAAATAAGAAAAATTTCTCCCTTTTTGCCCCCAAATAAGGGGAATTTCAGCCTTTTTACGTCAAAAAAAGGGAAATTTCTGCAGTTTTGCCCCAAAATATGGGAAATTTCTGCATTTTTGCCCAAAAATAAGAAAAATTTCTTCAATTTTGTACCAAAATAAAAGAAATTTCTGCCTTTTTGCCCCAAAATAAAAAAAATTCTGCTTTTTTTCTGAAATAAGTGAAATTTCTGCAATTTTGCCCAAAATAAGTGAAATTTCTGCAATTTTTCCACAAAATAAGAAAAATTTCTGGAATTTTGCCTCAAAATAAGTGGTATTTCTGAGTTTTGCCACAAAATAAGGAGAATTTCTGTCCTTTTGCCCCAACATATAGGGAATTTCTGCCTTTTTGCCCCACAATTAGGGGAATTTCTGCAATTTTGCTCCAAAATACGGGGAATTTCTGCCTTTTTGTCCGAAAATAAGAAGAATGCATACCTTTTTGCCATAAAAAAGGGAAATTTCTTCATTTTTGCTCCAAAATAAGGGAAATTTCTGCATTTGCCTCTAAATAAGTGGAATTTCTGTCTTTTTCCCCCAAAACAAAGGAATTTCTGTCTTTTTTGCCCCAAAATAAGGAAAATTTCTGACTTATTACCCTGAAATAAGTGAAATTTCTGCAATTTTGCCTCAAAATAAAGAAAATTTCTGCCTTTTTGCCCCCAAATAAGGGGAAGTTCAGCCTTTTTATCTCAATATAAGGGGAATTTCTGCTTTTTTGCCTCTAAATAAGTGGAATTTCTGTCTTTTTCCCCCAAAACAAAGGGAATTTCTGTATTTTTTGCCCCAAGATAAGGAAAATTTCTGACTTATCACCCTGAAATAAGTGAAATTGCTGTATTTTGCCTCAAAATAAGAAAAATTTCTCCCTTTTTGCCCCCAAATAAGGAGAATTTCAGCCTTTTTACTTCAAAAAAAGGGAAATTTCTGCATTTTTGCCCCAAAATATGGGAACTTTCTGCGTTTTTGCCCCAAAATAAGAAAATTTTCTTCAATTTTGTACCAAAATAAAAGAAATTTCTGCCTTTTTCCCCTAAAACAAAAAAAATTCTGCTTTTTTTCTGAAATAAGTGAAATTTCTGCAATTTTGCCCCAAAATGAAGGAAATTTCTGGAATTTTGCCTCAAAATAAGTGGTATTTCTGAGTTTTGCCACAAAATAAGGAGAATTTCTGTCCTTTTGCCCCAACATATAGGGAATTTCTGCCTTTTTGCTC
This sequence comes from Micromys minutus, assembly GCF_963924665.1. Lineage (NCBI taxonomy): Eukaryota > Metazoa > Chordata > Mammalia > Rodentia > Muridae > Micromys > Micromys minutus. The sequence continues at coordinate 3,862,298 of NW_027667727.1, forward strand.
CACAATTAGGGGAATTTCTGTAATTTTGCTCCAAAATACGGGGAATTTCTGCCTTTTTGCCGAAAATAAGAAGAATGCATACCTTTTTGCCATAAAAAAGGGAAATTTCTTAATTTTTGCTCCAAAATAAGGGGAATTTCTGCATTTGCCTCTAAATAAGTTGAATTTCTGTCTTTTTCCCCCAAAACAAAGGGAATTTCTGTCTTCTTTGCCCCAAAATAAGGAAAATTTCTGACTTATTACACTGAAATAAGTGAAATTTCTGCAATTTTGCCCCAAAATAAAGGAAATTTCTGCCTTTTTGCCCCCAAATAAGGGGAATTTCAGCCTTTTTACCTCAAAATAAGGGGAATTTCTGCTTTTTTCCCTCTAAATAAGTGGAATTTCTGTCTTTTTTCTCTAAAACAAAAAAAATTTCTGTCTTTTTGTCCCAAAATAAGGAAAATTTCTGACTTTTTTTCTTTAAATAAGTGAAATTTCTGCTTTTTTGCCCCCAAATAAGAGAATTTCAGATTTTTTACCCCAAAATAAGGGGAATTTCTGCATTTTTGCCCCAAAATTTGGGAAATTTCTGCCTTTTTGCCCCAAAATAAGAAAAATTTCTGCAATTTTGTTACAAAATAAAAGAAATTTCTGCCTTTTTGCCCCAAAATTAATAAATTTATGCTTTTTTTTCTGAAATAACTGAAATTTCTGTAATTTTGCCCAAAAATAAGTGAAATTTCTGAGTTTTGCCACAAAATAAGGAGAATTTCTGTCTTTTTGCCCCAACATATAAGGAATTTCTGCCTTTTTGTCCCACAATTAGAAGAATTTCTGCAATTTTGCTCCAAAATACGGGGAATTTCTGCCTTTTTGTCTGAAAATAAGAAGAATGCATACCTTTTTGCCATAAAAAACGGAAATTTTTTCATTTTTGCTCCAAAATAAGAAGAATTTCTGCTTTTTTCCTCTAAATAATTCAAATATCTGTTTTTTCCCACAAAACAAATAGAATTTCTGTCTTTTTTGCACCAAAATAAAGAAAATTGCTGATTTATTACCCGGAAATAAGTGAAATTTCTGCAATTTTGCCTCTAAATAAGAGAAATTTCTGCCTTTTTGCACCCAAATAAGGGGAATTTCAGCCTTTTTACCTCAAAATAAGGGGAATTTCTGCATTTTTGCTTCAAAATATGGGAAATTTCTGCCTTTTTGCCCCAAAATAAAAAAAATTCTGCTTTTTTTCCCTGAAATAAGTGAAATTTCTGAAATTTTGCCCCAAAATAAGTGAAATTTCTGCAATTTGGCCCCAAAATATGGGAAATTTCTGGAATTTTGCCCCAAAATAAGTGGAATTTCTGAGTTTTGCCCCAAAATAAGAAGAATGTCTGTCTTTTTGCCCCAACATATAGGGAATTTCTGCCTTTTTGGCCAACAATTAGGGGAATTTCTGCAATGTTGCTCAAAATACAGGGAATTTCTGCCTTTTTGCCTGAAAATAAGAAGAATGCATACCTTTTTGCCATAAAAAAGGGAAATTTCTTCATTTTTGCTTCAAAATAAGGGGAATTTCTGCCTTTTTGACTCTAAATAAGTGGAATTTCTGTCTTTTTCCCCCAAAACAAAGGGAATTTCTGTCTTTTTTCTTCCAAAATAAAAAAAATTTCTTACTTATTACCCTGAAATAACTGAAATTTCTTCAATTTTGCCCCAAAATAAGGGAAATTACTGCCTTTTTGCCCCCAAATAAGGGTAATTTCAGCCTTTTTACCTCAAAATAAGGGGAATTTCTGCATTTTTGCCACAAAATATTAGGAATTTCTGCTTTTTGCCCCAAAATAAGGAAAATTTCTGCCTTTTTTCCCTGAAATAAGTGAAATTTCTGCAATTTTGCCCCAAAATAAGTGAAATTTCTGCAATTTTGTTCTAAAATAAAGTAAATTTCTGGAATTTTGCCCCAAATAAGTGGAATTTTTGAGTTTTGCCCCAAAATAAGGAGAATTTCTGTCTTTTTGCCCCAACATATAGGGAATTTCTACCTTTTTGCCCGACAATTAGGGGAATTTCTGCAATTTTGCTCCAAAATACGGGGAATTTCTGCCTTTTTGCCCGAAAATAAGAAGAATGCATACCTTTTTGCCATAAAAAAGGGAAATTTCTTCATTTTTGCTCCAAAATAAGGAAAATTTCTGCTTTTTTGCCTCTTAATAAGTGGTATTTCTGTCTTTTTTTCCCAAAACAAAGGGAATTTCTGTCTTTTTTGCCCCAAAATATGGAAAATTTCTTACTTATTACCCTGAAATAAGTGAAATTTCTGCAATTTTGCCCCAAAATAAGCAAAATTTCGGCCTTTTTAACCCCAAATAAGGGGAATTTCTCCCTTTTTACCTCAAAATAAAGGGAATTTCTGCATTTTTGCCACAATATATAAGGAATTTCTGCCTTTTTGCCCCAAAATGAGGAAAATTTCTGCCTTTTTTCCCTGAAATAAGTGAAATTTCCGCAAGTTTGGCCCAAAATAAGTGAAATTTCTGCCTTTTTGCGCCCAAATAAGGGGAATTTTAGCCTTTTTACCTCAAAATAAGGGGAATTTCTGCATTTTTGCCCCAAAATATGGGAAATTTCTGCCTTTTTGCCCCAAAATAAGAAAAATTTCTGCAATTTTGTACCAAAATAAAAGAAATTTCTGCCTTTTTGCTTCCAAATAGAAAAATTTCTACTTCTTTTTCTGAAAAAAGTGAAATTTCTGAAATTTTGCCCCAAAATAAGTGAAATTTCTACAATTTTGCCCCAAAATAAGTGAAATTTCTGGAATTTTGCCCCAAAATAAGTGGAATTTCTGTCTTTTCCCCCCAAAACAAAGGGAATTTCTGTATTTTTTGCCCCAAGATAAGGAAAATTTCTGACTTATTACCCTGAAATAAGTGAAATTGCTGCAATTTTGCCTCAAAATAAGAAAAATTTCTCCCTTTTTGCCCCCAAATAAGGGGAATTTCAGCCTTTTTACGTCAAAAAAAGGGAAATTTCTGCAGTTTTGCCCCAAAATATGGGAAATTTCTGCGTTTTTGCCCCAAAATACGAAAAATTTCTTTAATTTTGTACCAAAATAAAAGAAATTTCTGCCTTTTTGCCCCAAAATAAAAAAAATTCTGCTTTTTTTCTGAAATAAGTGAAATTTCTGCAATTTTGCCCAAAATAAGTGAAATTTCTGCAATTTTTCCACAAAATAAGGGAAATTTCTGGAATTTTGCCTCAAAATAAGTGGTATTTCTGAGTTTTGCCACAAAATAAGGAGAATTTCTGTCCTTTTGTCCCAACATATAGGGAATTTCTGCCTTTTTGCCCCACAATTAGGGGAATTTCTGCAATTTTGCTCTAAAATACGGGGAATTTCTGCCTTTTTGTCTGAAAATAAGAAGAATGCATACCTTTTTACCATAAAAAAGGGAAATTTCTTCATTTTTGCTCCAAAATAAGGGGAATTTCTGCATTTGCCTCTAAATAAGTGGAATTTCTTTCTTTTTCCCCAAAAACAAAGGGAATTTCTGTCTTTTTTGCCCCAAAATAAGGAAAATTTTTGACTTATTACCTTGAAATAAGTGAAATTTCTGCAATTTTGCCTCAAAATAAGGGGAATTTCAGCCTTTTTACCTCAAAATAAGGGGAATTTCTGCTTTTTTGCCTCTAAATAAGTGGAATTTCTGTCTTTTTTCTCTAAAACAAAAGGAATTTCTGTCTTTTTGCCCCAAAATAAGGAAAATTTCTGACTTTTTTTCTTTAAATAAGTGAAATTTCTGCTTTTTTTGCCCCCGAATAAGGGAATTTCAGACTTTTTACCCCATAATAAGGGGAATTTCTGCATTTTTGCCCCAAAATATGGGAAATTTCTGCCTTTTTGCCCAAAATAAGAAAATTTCTGCTTTTTTTTTCTGAAATAACTGAAATTTCTGCAATTTTGTCCCAAAATAAGTGAAATTTCTGAGTTTTGCCACAAAATAAGGAGAATTTCTGTCTTTTTGCCCCAACATATAAGGAATTTCTTCCTTTTTGCCCCACAATTAGAGGAATTTCTGCAATTTTGCTCCAAAATACGGGGAACTTCTGCCTTTTTGTCTGAAAATAAGAAGAATGCATACCTTTTTGCCATAAAAAAGTAAAATTTTTTCATTTTTGCTCCAAAATAAGAAGAATTTCTTTTTTTTTTTCCTCTAAATAATTCGAATTTCTGTTTTTTCCCCGAAAACAAATAGAATTTCTGTCTTTCTTGCCCCAAAATAAAGAAAATTTCTGATTTATTACCCTGAAATAAGTGAAATTTCTGCAATTTTGCCTCAAAATAAGAGAAATTTCTGCGTTTTTGCACCCAAATAAGGGGAATTTCAGCATTTTTACCTCAAAATAAGGGGAATTTCTGCATTTTTCTTCAAAATATGGGAAATTTCTGCCTTTTTGCCCCAAAATAAAAAAATTTCTGCTTTTTTCCCCTGAAATAAGTGAAATTTCTGAAATTTTGCCCCAAAATAAGTGAAATTTCTGCAATTTGGCCCCAAAATATGGGAAATTTCTGGAATTTTGCCCCAAAATAAGTGGAATTTCTGAGTTTTGCCCCAAAATAAGAAGAATGTCTGTATTTTTGCCCCAACATATAGGGAATTTCTGCCTTTTTGCCCCACAATTAGGGGAATTTCTGCAATGTTGCTCAAAATACAGGGAATTTCTGCCTTTTTGCCTGAAAATAAGATGAATGCATACCTTTTTGCCATAAAAAAAGGGAAATATCTTCATTTTTGCTCCAAAATAAGGGGTATTTCTGCCTTTTTGACTCTAAATAAGTGGAATATCTGTCTTTTTCCCCTAAAACAATGGGAATTTCTGTTTTTTTTGTTCCAAAATAAAGAAAATTTCTTACTTATTACCCTGAAATAAGTGAAATTTCTGCAATTTTTCCCCAAAATAAGGGAAATTACTGCCTTTTTGCCCCCAAATAAGGGGAATTTCAGCCTTTTTACCTCAAAATAAGAGGAATTTCTGCATTTTTACTACAAAATATTAGGAATTTCTGTTTTTTGCCCGAAAATAAGGAAAATTTCTGCTTTTTTTCCCTGAAATAAGTGAAATTTCTGCAATTTTGCCCCAAAATAAGTGAAATTTCTGCAATTTTGCCCTAAAATAAGGTAAATTTCTGGAATTTTGCCCCAAATAAGTGGAATTTCTGAGTTTCGCCCCAAAATAAAGAGAATTTCTGTCTTTTTGCCCCAACATATATGGAATTTCTAACTTTTTGCCTGACAATTAGGGGAATTTCTGCAATTTTGCTCCAAAATACAAGGAATTTTTGCCTTTTTGCCATAAAAAAGGGAAATTTCTTAATTTTTGCTCCAAAATAAGGAAAATTTCTGCTTTTTTGCCTCTAAATAAGTGGTATTTCGGTCTTTTTCCTCCAAAACAAAGGGAATTTCTGTCTTTTTTGCCCCAAAATAAAAAAAATTTCTGACTTATTACCCTGAAATAAGTGAAATTTCTGCAATTTTGCCCCAAAATAAGAAAATTTCGGCCTTTTTACCCCCAAATAAGGGGAATTTCACCCTTTTTACCTCAAAATAAAGTGAATTTCTTTATTTTTGCCACAAAATATTAGGAATTTCTGCCTTTTTGCCCCAAAAGAAGGAAAATTTCTGCCTTTTTTCCCTGACATAAGTGAAATTTCCGCAATTTTGGCCCAAAAGAAGTGGAATTTCTGCCTTTTTGCCCCCAAATAAGGGGAATTTTAGCCTTTTTACCTCAAAATAAGGGGAATTTCTGCATTTTTGCCCCAAAATATGGGAAATTTCTGCCTTTTTGCCCCAAAATAAGAAAAATTTCTGCAATTTTGTACCAAAATAAAAGAAATTTCTGCCTTTTTGCTTCCAAATAGAAAAATTTCTACTTCTTTTTCTGAAAAAAGTGAAATTTCTGAAATTTTGCCCCAAAATAAGTGAAAATTCTACAATTTTGCCCCAAAATAAGTGAAATTTCTGGAATTTTTGCCCCAAAATAAGTGGAATTTCTGAGTTTTACCCCAAAATAAGGAGAATTTCTGTCTTTTTGCCCCAACATATAGGGAATTTCTGCCTTTTTGCCCCACAATTAGGGGAATTTCTGCAATTTTGCTCCAAAAGACGGGGAATTTCTGCCTTTTTGCCCGAAAATAAGAATGCATACCTTTTTGACATAAAAGAGGAAAATTTCTTCATTTTTGCTCCAAAATAAAAGGAATTTCTGCCTTTTTGACTCTAAATAAGTGGAATTTCTGTCTTTTTTTCCCAAAACAACGGGAATTTCTGTCTTTTTTGTTCCAAAATAAGGAAAATTTCTGACTTATTACCCTGAAGTAAGTGAAATTTCTACAATTTTGCCCCCAAAAAAGGGAAATTTCTGCCGTTTTTGCCCCCAAATAAAGGGAATTTCAGCCTTTTTACCTCAAAATAAGGGGAATTTCTGCATTTTTGCCACAAAATATTAGGAATTTCTGCCTTTTTGCCCCAAAATAAGGAAAATTTCTGCCTTTTTTTCCTGAAATAAGTGAAATTTCTGAAATTTTGCCCCAAAATAAGTGAAATTTCTGCAATTTTGCCCCAAAATAAGGGAAATTTCTGCAATTTTGTACCAAAATAAAAGAAATTTCTGCCTTTTTGCTTCCAAATAAGAAAATTTCTGCTTTTTTTCTGAAATAAGTGAAATTTCTGAAATTTTTCCCCAAAATAAGTGAAATTTCTACAATTTTGCCCCAAAATAAGTGAAATTTCTGGAATTTTGCCTCAAAATAATTGGAATTTCATAGTTTTGACCCAAAATAAGGAGAATTTCTGTCTTTTTGCCTCAACATATAGGGAATTTCTGCCTTTTTGCCCCACAATTAAGGCAATTTCTGCAATTTTGCTCCAAAATACGGGGAATTTCTGCCTTTTTGCCCGAAAATAAGAAGAATGCATATCTTTTTGCCATAAAAAAGGAAAATTTCTTCATTTTTGCTCCAAAATAATGGGAATTTCTGCTTTTATGCCTCTAAATATGTGGAATTTCTGTCTTTGTCCCCCAATACAAATAGAATTTCGGTCTTTTTGCTCCAAAATAAGGAAAATTTGTGACTTATTACCCAAATAAGTTAAATTTCTGCAATTTTGCCCCAAAATAAGTGAAATTTCTGCAATTTTGCCCTAAAATAAGTGAAATTTCTACAATTTTGCCCCAAAATAAGTGAAATTTCTGGAATTTTGCCCCAAAATAAGTGGAATTTCTGAGTTTTTCCCCAAAATAAGGAGAATTTCTGTCTTTTTGCCTCAACATATAGGGAATTTCTGCCTTTTTGCCCCACAATTAGGGGAATTTCTGCAATTTTGCTCCAAAATACAAGGAATTTCTGCCTTTTTGCCCAAAAATAAGAATGCATAACTTTTTGCCATAAAAAAGGAAAATTTCTTCATTTTTGCTCCAAAATAAAGGGAATTTTTGCTTTTTTGCCTCTAAATAAGTGGAATTTCTGTCTTTTTCTCCCAAAACAAAGGTAATTTCTGTCTTTTTTGCCCAAAAATAAGGAAATCTTCTGACTTATTACCCTGAAGTAAGTGAAATTTATGCAATTTTGACCCAAAATAAGGGGAATTTCTGCTTTTTTGTCTGTAAATAAGTGGAATTTATGTATTTTTCCCCCAAAACAAAAGGAATTTCTGTCTTTTTTGCGCAAAATATAGAAAATTTCTGACTTATTACCATGAAATAAGGGAAATTTCTGGAATTTTGCCCCAAATAAGGGAAATTTCTGCCTTTTTGCCCGAAAATAAGAAGAATGCATAACTATTTGCCATAAAAAAGGAAAATTTCTTCATTTTTGCTCCAAAATAAAAAGATTTTTTGCTTTTATGCCTCTAAATATGTGGAATTTCTGTCTTTGTCCCCCCAAAAAAGAAAATTTCTGTATTTTTGCCTCAAAATAAGGAAAATTTTTGACTTATTACCCTGAAATAAGTGAAATTTCTGCAATTTTTCCCCAAAATAAGGGAAATTTCTCCCTTTTTGCCCTCAAATAACAGGAATTTCAGCCTTTTTACCTCAAAATAAGAAGAATTTCTGCATTTTGCCCCAAAATATGGGAAATTTCTGCCTTTTTGCCCAAAATAAAAAAATTTTCTGCAATTTTGTACCAAAATAAAAAAAATTTTGCCTTTTTGCCCCAGAAGAAGAAAATTTCTGCTTTTTTTCCCTTAAATAAGTGAAATTTCTGCAATTTTGCCCCAAAATAAGTGAAATTTCTGCAATTTTGCCCCAAAATAAGAGAAATTTCTGGAATTTTGCCTTAAAATATGTGGAATTTCTGAGTTTTGCCCCAAAATAAGAAGAATTTCTGTCTTTATGCCATAAAATATCGGGAATTTCTGCCTTTTTACCCCACAATTAGAGGAATTTCTGCAATTTTGCTCCAAAATACAGGAAATTTCTGGTTTTTGCCCGAAAATAAGAAGAATGCATACCTTTTTGCCATAAAAAAGAAAAATTTCTTCATTTTTGCTCCAAAATAAGGGGAATTTCTGCTTTTTTGCCTCTAAATAATTGGAATTTCTGTCTTTTTCCCCCAAAACAAAGGGAATTTCTGTCTTTTTTGCCCCAAATTAAAAAAAATTTCTGACTTATTACCCTGACTTAAGTGAAATTTCTCCAATTTTGCCCCAAAATAAGTGAAATTTCTGCAATTTTGCCCCAAAATAAGAAAAATTTCTGACTTATTACCCTGAAATAAGTGAAATTTCTGCAATTTTGCCCCAAAATAAGGGAAATTTCTGCCTTTTTGACCCCAAATAAGGGGAATTTCAGCCTTTTTCCTCAAAATAAGAAGAATTTCTGCATTTTTGCCCCAAAATATGGGAAATTTCTGCATTTTTGCTCCAAAATAAGAAAAATTTCTGCAATTTTGTACCAAAATAAATGAAATGTCTGCCTTTTTGCCCCAAAATAAGAAAATGGCTGCTTTTTTTTTCTGAAATAAGTGAAATTTTTGCAATTTTGCCCCAAAATAGGTGAAATTTCAGCAATTTTGCCCCAAAATAAGTGGAATTTCTGAGTTTTGCCCGAAAATAAGGAGGATTTCTGTCTTTTTGCACAAACATATAAGGAATTTCTTCCTTTTTGCCCCACCATTAAGGGAATTTCTACAATTATGCTCCAAATATGGGGAATTTCTGCTTTTTAGCCTAAAAATAAGGGGAATGTATACCTTTTGCTATAAAAAAGGGAAATTTCTTCATTTTTGCTAAAAAATAAAAGGAATTTCTGCTTTTTTGCCTCTAAAAAAGTGGAATTTCTGTGTTTTCCCCACAAAACAAAGGGAATTTCTGGGTTTTTTGCCCAAAATAAGGAAAATTTATGACTTATTACCCTGAAATAAGTGAAATTTCTGCAATTTTGCCCCAAAATAAGGGAAATTTCTGCCTTTTTGCCCCCAAATAAGGGGAATTTCAGCCTTTTTCCTCAAAATAAGAAGAATTTCTGCATTTTTGCCCCAAAATATGGGAAATTTCTGCATTTTTGCTCCAAAATAAGAAAAATTTCTGCAATTTTGTACCAAAATAAATGAAATTTCTGCCTTTTTGCCCCAAAATAAGAAAATTTCTGCTTTTTTTTCTGAAATAAGTGAAATTTCTGCAATTTTGCCCCAAAATAGGTGAAATTTCAGCAATTTTCCCCCAAAATAAGGGAAATTTCTGGAATTTTGCCCTAAAATAAATAAACTTCTGAGTTTTGCCCGAAAATAAGGAGAATTTCTGTCTTTTTGCACCAACATATAGGGAATTTCTGCCTTTTTGTTCCACAATTAGGGGAATTTCTGCAATTTTCCTCCAAAATACGGGGAATTTCTGCCTTTTTGCCCAAAAATAAGAAGAATGCATACCATTTTGCCATAAAAAAGGGAAATTTCTTCATTTTTTCCCCAAATAAGAGGAATTTCTGCATTTTTGACTCTAAATAAGTAGAATTTCTGTCTTTTTCCCCCAAAACAAAGGAAATTTCTGTCCTTTTAGTTTCAAAATAAGGAAAATTTCTGACTTATTACCATGAAATAAGTGAAATTTCTGCAATTTTGCCCCAAAATAAGGGAAATTACTGCCTTTTTGCCCCCAAATAAGGGGAATTTCAGCCTTTTTACCTCAAAATAAGGGGAATTTCTAGATTTTTGCCACAAAATATTAGGAATTTCTGCCTTTTTCCCCAAAATAAGGAAAATTTCTGCCTTTTTTTCCTGAAATAAGTGAAATTTCTGCAATTTTGCCCCAAAATAAGTGAAATTTCTTCAATTTTGCCCCAAAATAATGGAAATTTCTTGAATTTTGCCCCAAAATAAGTGGGATTTCTGAGTTTTGCCCCAAAATAAAGAGAATTTCTGTCTTTTTGCCCTAACATATAGGAAATTTCTGCCTTTTTGCTCCACAATTAGGGGAATTTCTGCAATTTTGCTCCAAAATACCGGGAATTTCTGCCTTTTTGCTCGATAATAAGAAGAATGCATACCTTTTTGCCATAAAAAAGGGAAATTTTTGCAATTTTGCTCCAAAATAAGGGAAATTTCTGCTTTTTCGCCTCTAAATATGTGGAATTTCTGTCTTTTTCCCCGAAAACAAAGGGAATTTCTGTCTTTTTTGCCCCAAAATAAGGAAAATTTCTGCCTTTTTGCCCCCAAAGAAGGGGAATATCAGCCTTTTTACCTCAAAATAAGGGGAATTTCTGCATTTTTGCCACAAAATATTAGGAATTTCTGTTTTTTTGCCCAAAAATAAGGAAAATTTCTGCCTTTTTTCCCTGAAATAAGTGAATTTTCTGCAATTTTGCCCCAAAATAAGTGAAATTTCTGCAATTTTGCCCCAAAATAAGGGAAATTTCTTGAATTTTGCCCCAAAATAAGAGAAATTTCTGCTATTTGACCCCAAATGAGGGGAATTTCAGCCTTTTTACCTCAAAATAAGGGGAATTTCTGCATTTTTGCCCCAAAATATGGGAAATTTCTGCCTTTTTGCCCCAAATTAAGAAAAATTTCTGCAATTTTGTACCAAAATAAAAGAAATTTCTGCCTTTTTGCCCCAAAATAAGAAAATTTTGCTATTTTTCTGAAATAAATGAAATTTCTGCAATTTTGCCTCAAAATATTTTAAATTTTTGAATTTTGCCCTAAAATAAGGAGAATTTCTGTCTATTTGCCCCAACATATAGGGAATTTCTGCCTTTTTGCACCACAATTAGGGGAATGTCTGCAATTTTGCTCCTAAATACGGGGAATTTCTGCCTTTTTGCCCGAAAATAAAAATGCATACCTTTTTGCCATAAAAAAGGAAAATTTCTTCATTTTTGCACCAAAATAAGGGGAATTTCTGCCTTTTTGACTCTAAATAAGTGGAATTTCTGTCTTTTCCCCCAAAACAAAGGGAATTTCTGTCTTTTTTGTTCCAAAATAAGAAAAATTTCTGACTTATTACCCTAAAGTAAGTGAAATTTCTACAATTTTGCCCCAAAAAAAGGGAAATTTCTGCCTTTTTGCCCCCAAATAAGGGGAATTTCAGCCTTTTTACCTCAAAATAAGGGGAATTTCTGCATTTTTGCCACAAAATATTAGGAATTTCTGCCTTTTTGCCCCAAAATAAGGAAAATTTCTGCCTTCTTTTTCAGAAATAAGTGAAATTTCTGAAATTTTGCCCCAAATAAGTGAAATTTCTGCAATTTTACCCCAAAATAAAGGAAATTTCTGCAATTTTGTACCAAAATAAAAGAAATTTCAGCCTTTTTGCTTCAAAATTAGAAAATTTCTGCTTTTTTTCTGAAATAAGTGAAATTTCTGAAATTTTTCCCCAAAATAAGTGAAATTTCTACAATTTTGCCCCAAAATAAGTGAAATTTCTGGAATTTTGCCTCAAAATAATTGGAATTTCTGAGTTTTGACCCAAAACAAGGAGAATTTCTGTCTTTTTGCCTCAACATATAGGGAATTTCTGCCTTTTTGCCCCACAATTAGGGCAATTTCTGCAATTTTGCTCCAAAATACGGGGAATTTCTGCCTTTTTGCCCGAAAATAAGAAGAATGCATACCTTTTTGCCATAAAAAAGGGAAATTTCTTCATTTTTGCTCTAAAATAAGGGGAATTTCTGCTTTTATGCCTCTAAATATGTAGAATTTCTGTCTTTGTCCCCTAATACAAATAGAATTTCTGTCTTTTTGCCCCAAAATAAGGAAAATTTCTGACTTATTACCCTGAAATAAGTTAAATTTCTGCAATTTTGCCCCAAAATAAGTGAAATTTCTGCAATTTTGCCCCAAAATAAGTGAAATATCTGAAATTTTGCCCCAAAATAAGTGGAATTTCTGAGTTTTGACCAAAAATAAGGAGAATTTCTGTCTTTTTGCCCCAACATATAGGGAATTTCTGCCTTTTTGCCCCACAATTAGGGGAATTTCTGCAATTTTGCTCCAAAATACGGGTAATTTCTTCCTTTTTGCGCGAAAATAAGTAGAATGCATAACTTTTTGCCATAAAAAAGGGAAATTTTTGCAATTTTGCTCCAAAATAAAGGGAATTTCTGCTTTTCTGCCTCTAAATAACTGGAATTTCTGTCTTTTTCCCCCAAAACAAAGGTAATTTCTGTCTTTTTTGCCCAAAAATAAGGAAAATTTCTGACTTATTACCCTGAAGTAAGTGAAATTTATGCAATTTTGCCCCAAAATAAGGGGAATTTCTGCTTTTTTGTCTCAAATAAGTGGAATTTATGTATTTTTCCCCCAAAACAAAGGGAATTTCTGTCTTTTTTGCGCAAAATAAGGAAAATTTCTGACTTATTATTATGAAATAAGGGAAATTTCTGAAATTTTGCCCCAAATAAGGGAAATTTCTGCCTTTTTGCCCCCAAATAAGGGGGATTTCAGCCTTTTTACCTCAAAATAAGGGGAATTTCTGCAATTTTGCCACAAAATATTAGGAATTTCTGCATTTTTGCCCCAAAATAAAAAAAATTTCTGCCTTTTTTCACTGAAATAAGTAAAATTCCTGCAATTTTGCCCCAAAATAAGTGAAATTTTTGCAATTTTGTCCCAAAATAAAGGAAGTCTCTGGAATTTTGCCCCAAAATAAGTGGAAGTTCTGAGTTTTGCCCCAAAATAAGGAGAATTTCTGTTTTTTGCCCTAACATATAGGGAATTTCTGCCTTTTTGCCCCACAATAAGAGGAATTTCTGCAATTTTTCTCCAAAATATGGGGAATTTCTCCCTTTTTGCCCAAAAGTAAGAATGCATAGCTTTTTGCCATAAAAAGGGAAATTTCTTCATTTTGCTCCAAAATAAGGGGAATTTCTGCTTTTTTTTGCATCTAAATAAGTGGAATTTCTGTCTTTTTCCCCCAAAACAAAGGGAATTTCTGTCTTTTTTGCCCCAAAATAAGGAAAATTTCTGACTTATTACCCTGAAATAAGTGAAATTTCCGCAATTTTGCCCTAAAATAAGGGAAATTTCTGCCTTTTTTGCCCCCAAATAAAGGGAATTTCAGCCTTTTTACCTCCAAATAAGGGGAATTTCTGCATTTTTTGCCACAAAATATTAGGAATTTCTGCCTTTTTGCCTCTAAATAAGTGGAATTTCTGTCTTTTCCCCCCAAAACAAAGGGAATTTCTGTCTTTTATGACCCAAAATAAGGAAAATTTCTGACTTATTACCCTGAAATAAGTGAAATTTCTGCAATTTTGCCCCAAAATAAGGGAAATTTCTGCCTTTTTGCAACCAAATAAGGGGAATTTTAGCCTTTTTCCTCAAAATAAGAAGAATTTCTGCATTTTTGCCCCAAAATATGGGAAATTTCTGCATTTTTGCTCCAAAATAAGAAAAATTTCTGCAATTTTGTACCAAAATAAATGAAATGTCTGCCTTTTTGCCCCAAAATAAGAAAATTTCTGCTTTTTTTTTCTGAAATAAGTGAAATTTTTGCAATTTTGCCCCAAAATAGGTGAAATTTCAGCAATTTTCCCCCAAAATAAGGGAAATTTCTGGAATTTTGCCCTATAATAAGTAAACTTCTGAGTTTTGCCCGAAAATAAGGAGAATTTCTGTCTTTTTGCACCAACATATAGGGAATTTCTGCCTTTTTGTTCCACAATTAGGGGAATTTCTGCAATTTTCCTCCAAAATACGGGGAATTTCTGCCTTTTTGCCCAAAAATAAGAAGAATGCATACCTTTTTGCCATAAAAAAGGGAAATTTCTTCATTTTTTCCCCAAATAAGAGGAATTTCTGCATTTTTGACTCTAAATAAGTAGAATTTCTGTCTATTTCCCCCAAAACAAAGGAAATTTCTGTCCTTTTAGCTTCAAAATAAGGAAAATTTCTGACTTATTACCCTGAAATAAGTGAAATTTCTGCAATTTTGCCCCAAAATAAGGGAAATTACTGCCTTTTGCCCCCAAATAAGGGGAATTTCAGCCTTTTTACCTCAAAATAAGGGGAATTTCTAGATTTTTGCCACAAAATATTAGGAATTTCTGCCTTTTTCCCAAAAATAAGGAAAATTTCTGTCTTTTTTTCCTGAAATAAGTGAAATTTCTGCAATTTTGCCCCAAAATAAGTGAAATTTCTTCAATTTTGCCCCAAAATAATGGAAATTTTTTGAATTTTGCCCCAAAATAAGTGGAATTTCTGAGTTTTGCCCCAAAATAAGGAGAATTTCTGTCTTTTTGCCCTAACATATAGGAAATTTCTGCCTTTTTGCCCCACAATTAGGGGAATTTCTGCAATTTTGCTCCAAAATACGGGGAATTTTGCCTTTTTGCTCGATAATAAGAAGAATGCATACCTTTTTGCCATAAAAAAGGGAAATTTTTGCAATTTTGCTCCAAAATAAGGGAAATTTCTGCTTTTTTGCCTCTAAATATGTGGAATCTGTCTTTTTCCCCGAAAACAAAGGGAATTTCTGTGTTTTTTGCCCCAAAATAAGGAAAATTTCTGCATTTTTGCCCCCAAAGAAGGGGAATATCAGCCTTTTTACCTCAAAATAAGGGGAATTTCTGCATTTTTGCCACAAAATATTAGGAATTTCTGTTTTTTTGCCCAAAAATAAGGAAAATTTCTGCCTTTTTTCCCTGAAATAAGTGAATTGTCTGCAATTTTGCCACAAAATAAGTGAAATTTCTGCAATTTTGCCCCAAAATAAGGGAAATTTCTTGAATTTTGCCCCAAAATAAGAGAAATTTCTGCTTTTTGACCGCAAATGAGGGGAATTTCAGCCTTTTTACCTCAAAATAAGGGGAATTTCTGCATTTTTGCCCCAAAATATGGGAAATTTCTGCCTTTTTGCCCCAAATTAAGAAAAATTTCTGCAATTTTGTACCAAAATAAAAGAAATTTCTGCCTTTTTGCCCCAAAATAAGAAAATTTTGCTATTTTTCTGAAATAAATGAAATTTCTGCAATTTTGCCTCAAAATATTTTAAATTTCTGAATATTGCCCTAAAATAAGGAGAATTTCTGTCTATTTGCCCCAACATATAGGGAATTTCTGCCTTTTTGCACCACAATTAGGGGAATGTCTGCAATTTTGCTCCTAAATACGGGGAATTTCTGCCTTTTTGCCCGAAAATAAAAATGCATACCTTTTTGCCATAAAAAAGGAAAATTTCTTCATTTTTGCTCCAAAATAAGGGGAATTTCTGCATTTTTGACTCTAAATAAATGGAATTTCTGTCTTTTCCCCCAAAACAAAGGGAATTTCTGTCTTTTTTGTTCCAAAATAAGGAAAATTTCTGACTTATTACCCTGAAGTAAGTGAAATTTCTACAATTTTGCCCCAAAAAAAAGGGAAATTTCTGCCTTTTTGCCCCCAAATAAGGGGAATTTCAGCCTTTTTACCTCAAAATAAGGGGAATTTCTGCATTTTTGCCATAAAATATTAGGAATTTCTGCCTTTTTGCCCCAAAATAAGGAAAATTTCTGCCTTCTTTTTCAGAAATAAGTGAAATTTCTGAAATTTTGCCCCAAAATAAGTGAAATTTCTGCAATTTTGTCCCAAAATAAAGGAAATTTCTGCAATTTTGTACCAAAATAAAAGAAATTTCTGCTTTTTTGCTTCAAAATTAGAAAATTTCTGCTTTTTTTCTGAAATAAGTGAAATTTCTGAAATTTTTCCCCAAAATAAGTGAAATTTCTACAATTTTGCCCCAAAATAAGTGAAATTTCTGGAATTTTGCCTCAAAATAATTGGAATTTCTGAGTTTTGACCCAAAATAAGGAGAATTTCTGTCTTTTTGCCTCAACATATAGGGAATTTCTGCCTTTTTGCCCCACAATTAGGGCAATTTCTGCAATTTTGCTCCAAAATACGGGGAATTTCTGCCTTTTTGCCCGAAAATAATAAGAATGCATACCTTTTTGCCATAAAAAAGGAAAATTTCTTCATTTTTGCTCTAAAATAAGGGGAATTTCTGCTTTTATGCCTCTAAATATGTAGAATTTCTGTCTTTGTCCCCTAATACAAATAGAATTTCTGTCTTTTTGCCCCAAAATAAGGAAAATTTCTGACTTATTAACCTGAAATAAGTTAAATTTCTGCAATTTTGCCCCAAAATAAGTGAAATTTCTCCAATTTTGCCCCAAAAAAAGTGAAATATCTGAAATTTTGCCCCAAAATAAGTGGAATTTCTGAGTTTTGACCAAAAATAAGGAGAATTTCTGTCTTTGTGCCCCAACATATAGGGAATTTCTGCCTTTTTGCCCCACAATTAGGGGAATTTCTGCAATTTTGCTCCAAAATACGGGTAATTTCTTCCTTTTTGCGCGAAAATAAGTAGAATGCATAACTTTTTGCCATAAAAAAGGGAAATTTTTGCAATTTTGCTCCAAAATAAAGGGAATTTCTGCTTTTCTGCCTCTAAATAACTGGAATTTCTGTCTTTTTCCCCCAAAACAAAGGTAATTTCTGTCTTTTTTGCCCAAAAATAAGGAAAATTTCTGACTTATTACCCTGAAGTAAGTGAAATTTATGCAATTTTGCCCCAAAATAAGGGAAATTTCTGCTTTTTTGTCTCTAAATAAGTGGAATTTATGTATTTTTCCCCCAAAACAAAGGGAATTTCTGTCTTTTTTGCGCAAAATAAGGAAAATTTCTGACTTATTACTATGAAATAAGGGAAATTTCTGAAATTTTGCCCCAAATAAGGGAAATTTCTGCCTTTTTGCCCCCAAATAAGGGGGATTTTAGCCTTTTTACCTCAAAATAAGGGGAATTTCTGCAATTTTGCCACAAAATATTAGGAATTTCTGCATTTTTGCCCCAAAATAAAAAAAATTTCTGCCTTTTATCACTGAAATAAGTAAAATTCCTGCAATTTTGCCCCAAAATAAGTGAAATTTTTGCAATTTTGTCCCAAAATAAGGGAAATCTCTGGAATTTTGCTCCAAAATAAGTGGAAGTTCTGAGTTTTGCCACAAAATAAGGAGAATTTCTGTTTTTTGCCCTAACATATAGGGAATTTCTGCCTTTTTGCCCCACAATAAGAGGAATTTCTGCAATTTCTCTCCAAAATATGGGGAATTTCTGCCTTTTTGCCCAAAAGTAAGAATGCATAGCTTTTTGCCATAAAAAGGGAAATTTCTTCATTTTTGCTCCAAAATAAGGGGAATTTCTGCTTTTTTTGCATCTAAATAAGTGGAATTTCTGTCTTTTTCCCCCAAAACAAAGGGAATTTCTGTCTTTTTTGCCCCAAAATAAGGAAAATTTCTGACTTATTACCCTGAAATAAGTGAAATTTCTGCAATTTTGCCCTAAAATAAGGGAAATTTCTGCCTTTTTTGCCCCCAAATAAAGGGAATTTCAGCCTTTTTACCTCCAAATAAGGGGAATTTCTGCATTTTTGCCACAAAATATTAGGAATTTCTGCCTTTTTGCCTCTAAATAAGTGGAATTTCTGTCTTTTCCCCCCAAAACAAAGGGAATTTCTGTCTTTTATGACCCAAAATAAGGAAAATTTCTGACTTATTACTGTGAAATAAGTGAAATTTCTGCAATTTTGCCCCAAAATAATGGAAATATTTGCCTTTTTGCCCCCAAATAAAAGGAATTTCAGCATTTTTACCTCAAAATAAGGGGAATTTCTGCATTTTTGCCACAAAATATTAGGAATTTCTGCCTTTTTGCCCCAAAATAAAAAAAAATTTCTGCCTTTTTTCACTGAAATAAGTGAAATTTCTGCAATTTTGCTTCAAAATAAGTGAAATTTCTGCAATTTTGCCCCAAAATAAGGGAAATTTCTGGAATTTTGCCCCAAAATAAGTGGAATTTCTGAGTTTTGCTTCAAAATAAGAAGAATATCTGTTTTTTGCACTAATATATATGGAATTTCTGCCTTTTTGCCCCACAATTAGTGGAATTACTGCAATTTTGCTCCAAAATAATGGGAATTTCTGATTTTTTGCCCGAAAATAAAAAGAATGCATACATTTTGGCCATAAAAATAGAGAAATTTCTTCATTTTTGCTCCAAAATAAGGGGAATTTCTGCTTTTTTGCCTTTAAATAAGTAGAATTTCTGTCTCTTTCCCCCAAAACAAAAGAAATTTCTGTCCTTTTAGCCCCAAAATAAAAAAAATTCTGACTTATTACCCTGAAATAAGTGAAATTTCAGCAATTTTGACCCAAAATAAGGGAAATTTCTGCCTTTTTGCCCCCAAATAAGGGGAATTTCAGCCTTTTTCCTCAAAATAAGAATTTCTGCATTTTTGCCCCAAAATATGGGAAATTTCTGCATTTTTGCTCCAAAATAAGAAAAATTTCTGCAATTTTGTACCAAAATAAAAGAAATTTCTGCCTTTTTGCCCCAAAATAAGAAAATTTCTGCTTTTTTTTGAAGTAAGTGAAATTTCTGCAATTTTGCCCCAAAATAAGTGAAATTTCTGCAATTTTGCCCCAAAATAAGGGAAATTTCTGGAATTTTGCCCTAAAATAAGTGAAATTTCTGAGTTTTGCCCCAAAATAAGGAGAATTTCTGTCTTTTTGCCCCAACATATAGGGAATTTCTGCCTTTTGGCTTCCAAATAAGAAAATTTCTGCTTTTTTTTCTGAAATAAGTGAAATTTCTTCAATTGTGCCCAAAAATAAGTGATATTTCTGCAATTTTGCCCCAAAATAAGTGAAATTTCTGCAATTTTGTACCAAAATAAAAGAAATTTCTGCCTTTTTGCTTCCAAATAAGAAAATTTCTGCTTTTTTTTCTGAAATAAGTGAAATTTCTGAAATTTTGCCACAAAATAAGTGAAATTTCTACAATTTTGCCCCAAAATAAGTGAAATTTCTGGAATTTTGACCCAAAATAAGTGGAATTTCTGAGTTTTTACCCAAATTAAGAATTTCTGTCTTTTTGCCCCACAATTATGGGAATTTCTGCAATTTTGCTCCAAAATACAGGGAATTTTTGCCCTTTAGCCCGAAAATAAGAAGAATGCATGACTTTTTGCCATAAAAAAGGAAAATTTCTTCATTTTTGCTCTAAAATAAGGGAAATTTCTGCTTTTATGCCTCTAAATATGTGGAATTTCTGTCTTTGTCCCCCAAAACAAAGGGAATTTCTGTATTTTTGCCCCAAAATAAGGAAAATTTCTGACTTATTACCCTGAAATAAGTGAAATTTCTGCAATTTTTCCCCAAAATAAGGGAAATTTCTCTCTTTTTGCCCCCAAATAACGGGTATTTCAGCCTTTTTACTTCAAAATAAGGGGAATTTCTTCATTTTTGCCCCAAAATATGGGAAATTTCTACCTTTTTGCCCAAAATAAAAAAATTTTCTGCAATTTTGTACCAAAATAAAAGAAATTTTTGCCTTTTTGCCCCACAAGAAGAAAATTTCTGCTTTTTTTCTCTTAAATAAGTGAAATTTCTGCAATTTTGCCCCAAAATATGTGAAATTTCTGCAATTTTGCCCCAAAATAAGGGAAATTTCTGGAATTTTGCCTTAAAATAAGTGGAATTTCTGAGTTTTGCCCCAAAATAAGGAGAATTTCTGTCTTTATGTCCCAAAATATAGGGAATTTCTGCCTTTTTGCCTCACAATTAGAGGAATTTCTGCAATTTTGCTCCAAAATACAGGAAATTTCTGGTTTTTGCCCGAAAATAAGAAGAATGCATACCTTTTTGCCATAAAAAAAAGAAATTTCTTCATTTTTGCTCCAAAATAAGGGGAATTTCTGCTTTTTGCCTCTAAATAAGTGGAATTTCTGTGTTTTTCCCCCAAAACAAAGGGAATTTCTGTCTTTTTTGCCCCAAAATAAAAAAAAAATTTGACTTATTACCCTGACATAAGTGAAATTTCTCCAATTTTCCCCCAAAATAAGTGAAATTTCTGCAATTTTGCCCCAAAATAAGGAAAATTTCTGCCTTTTTTCCCTGAAATATGTGAAATTTCTGCAATTTTGCCCCAAAATAAGGGAAATGTCTGCCTTTTTGCCCCCAAATATGGGAATTTCATCCTTTTTACCTCAAAAAAAGGGGAATTTCTGCATTTTTGCCCTAAAATATGGGAAATTTCTGCCTTTTTGCCCCAAAATAAAAAAAAATTTCTGAAATTTTTTACCAAAATATAAGAAATTTCTGCCTTTTTGCCCCAAAATAAAATAATTTCTGATTTTTTTCATATAAGTAAGTGAAATTTCTGGAATTTTGCCCCAAAATAAGTGAAATTTTTACAATTTTCCCCAAAATAAGGGAAATTTCTGGAATTTTGCCCCAAAATAATTGGAATTTTTGAGTTTTTCCCCAAAACAAGGAGAATTTCTGTCTTTTTGCAGTAACATATAGGGAATTTCTGCCTTTTTGCCCCACAATTAGGGGAATTTCTGCAATTTTGCTCCAAAATACGGGAAATATCTGCTTTTTAGCCGGAAAATAAGGGGAATGTATACCTTTTGCCACAAAAAAGGGAAATTTCTTCATTTTTGCTAAAAAATAAAAGAAATTTCTGCTTTTTTGCCTCTAAAAAAGTGGAATTTCTGTGTTTTCCCCACAAAACAAAGGGAATTTCTGTGTTTTTTGCCCAAATAAGGAAAATTTCTGACTTATTACCCTGAAATAAGTGAAATTTCTGCAATTTTGCCCCAAAATAAGGGAAATTTCTGCCTTTTTGCCCCCAAATAAGGAGAATTTCAGACTTTTTCCTCAAAATACGAAGAATTTCTGCATTTTTGCCCCAAAATATGGGAAATTTCTGCATTTTTGCTCCAAAATAAAAAAAATTTCTGCAATTTTGTACCAAAATAAAAGAAATTTCTGCCTTTTTGCCTCAAATTAAGAAAATTTCTGCTTTTTTTTTCTGAAATAAGTGAAATTTCTGCAATTTTGCCCCAAAATATGTGAAATTTCAGCAATTTTGCCCCAAAATAAGGGAAATTTCTGGAATTTTGCCCTAAAATAAGTAAACTTCTGAGTTTTGCCCGAAAATAAGGAGAATTTCTGTCTTTTTGCCCCAACATATAGGGAATTTCTGCCTTTTTGTTCCACAATTAGGAAAATTTCTGCAATTTTGCTCCAAAATACGGGGAATTTCTGCCTTTTTGCCCAAAAATAAGAAAAATGCATACCTTTTTGCCATAAAAAAGGGAAATTTCTTCATTTTTTCCCCAAATAAGAAGAATTTCTGCATTTTTGACTCTAAATAAGTAAAATTTCTGTCATTTTCCCCCCAAAAAAAGGAAATTTCTGTCCTTTTAGCCCCAAAATAAAGAAAATTTCTGAATTATTATCCTGAAATAAGTGAAATTTCTGCAATTTTGCCCCAAAATAAGGGAAATTTCTGCGTTTTTGCCCCCAAATAAGGGGAATTTCAGCCTTTTTACCTCAAAATAAGGGGAATTTCTAGATTTTTGCCACAAAATATTAGGAATTTCTGCCTTTTTGTTCCAAAATAAGGAAAATTTCTGCATTTTTTCCCTGAAATAAGTGAAATTTCTGCAATTTTGCCCCAAAATAAGTGAAATTTCTTCAATTTTGCCCCAAAATAATGGAAATTTCTTGAATTTTGCCCCAAAATAAGTGGAATTTCTGAGTTTTGCCCCAAAATAAGGTGAATTTCTGTCTTTTTGCCCTAACATATAGGGAATTTCTGCCTTTTTGCCCCAGAATTAGGGGAATTTCTGCAATTTTGCTCTAAAATACGGGGAATTTCTGCCTTTTTGCCCGATAATAAGAAGAATGCATACCTTTTTGCCATAAAAAAGGGAAATTTTTGCAATTTTGCTCCAAAATAAGGGAAATTTCTGCTTTTTTGCCTCTAAATATGTGGAATTTCTGTCTTTTTCCCCGAAAACAAAGGGAATTTCTGTCTTTTTTGCCCCAAAATAAGGAAAATTTCTGCTTTTTTGCCCCCAAAGTAGGGGAATATCAGCCTTTTTACCTCAAAATAAGGGGGATTTCTGCATTTTTGCCACAAAATATTAGGAATTTCTGGTTTTTTGCCCAAAAATAAGGAAAATTTCTGCCTTTTTCCCCTGAAATAAGTGAATTTTCTGCAATTTTGCCCCAAAATAAGTGAATTTTCTGCAATTTTGTCCCAAAATAAGGGAAATTTCTGGAATTTTGCCCCAAAATGACAGAAATTTCTGCTTTTTGAGCCCAAATAAGGGGAATTTCAGCCTTTTTACCTCAAAATAAGGGGAATTTCTGCATTTTTGCCCCAAAATATGAAAAATTTCTGCCTTTTTGCCCCAAATTAAGAAAAATTTCTGCAATTTTGTACCAAAATAAAAGAAATTTCTGCCTTTTTGCCCCAAAATAAGAAAATTTTGCTATTTTTTCTGAAATAAATGAAATTTCTGCAATTTTGCTCCAAAATACAGGGAATTTCTGACTTTTTGCTCGAAAATAAGAAGAATGCATACCTTTTTGCCATAAAAAAGGAAAATTTCTTCATTTTTGCTCCAAAATAAGGGGAATTTCTGCTTTTATGCCTCAAAATATGTGGAATTTCTTTCTTTGTCCCCCAATACAAATAGAATTTCTGTCTTTTTGCCCCAAAATAAGGAAAATTTCTGACTTATTACCCTGAAATAAGTAAAATTTCTGCAATTTTGCCCCAAAATAAGTGAAATTTCTGCAATTTTGCCCCAAAATAAGTGAAATATCTGAAATTTTGCCCCAAAATAAGTGGAATTTCTGAGTTTTGACCAAAAATAAGGAGAATTTCTGTCTTTTTGCCCCACATATAGGGAATTTCTGCCTTTTTGCCCCACAATTAGAGGAATTTCTGCAATTTTGCTCCAAAATACGGGTAATTTCTTCCTTTTTGCGCGAAAATAAGTAGAATGCATAACTTTTTGCCATAAAAAAGTGAAATTTCTTCATTTATGCTCCAAAATAAGGGGAATTTTTGCTTTTCTGCCTCTAAATAAGTGGAATTTCTGTCTTTTTCCCCCAAAACAAAGGTAATTTCTGTCTTTTTTGCCCATAAATAAGGAAAATTTCTGACTTATTACCCTGAAGTAAGTGAAATTTATGCAATTTTGCGCCAAAATAAGGGGAATTTCTGCTTTTTTGTCTCTAAATAAGTGGAATTTATGTATTTTTCCCCCAAAACAAAGGGAATTTCTGTCTTTTTTGCCCAAAATAAGGAAAATTTCTGACTTATTACCATGAAATAAGAGAAATTTCTGGAATTTTGCCCAAAATAAGGGAAATTTCTGCCTTTTTGCCCCCAAATAAGGGGGATTTCAGCCTTTTTACCTCAAAATAAGGGGAATTTCTGCATTTTTACCACAAAATATTAGGAATTTCTGCATTTTTGCCCCAAAATAAGGAAAATTTCTGCTTTTTTTCCCTTAAATAAGTGACATTTCTGCAATTTTGCCCCAAAATAAGTGAAATTTCTGCAATTTTGCCCCAAAATAAGGGAAATTTCTGGAATTTTGCCTTAAAATAAGTGGAATTTCTGAGTTTTGCCCCAAAATAAGGAGAATTTCTGTCTTTTTGCCCTAACATATAGGGAATTTCTGCCTTTTTGCCCCAGAATTAGGGGAATTTCTGCAATTTTGCTCCAAAATACGGGGAATTTCTGCCTTTTTGCCCGATAATAAGAAGAATGCATACCTTTTTGCCATAAAAAAGGGAAATTTTTGCAATTTTGCTCCAAAATAAGGGAAATTTCTGCTTTTTTGCCTCTAAATATGTGGAATTTCTGTCTTTTTCCTCGAAAACAAAGGGAATTTCTCTCTTTTTTGCCCCAAAATAAGGAAAATTTCTGCCTTTTTGCCCCCAAATAAGGGGAATATCAGCCTTTTTACCTCAAAATAAGGGGAATTTCTGCATTTTTGCCACAAAATATTAGGAATTTCTGTTTTTTTGCCCAAAAATAAGGAAAATTTCTGCCTTTTTTCCCTGAAATAAGTGAATTTTCTGCAATTTTGCCCCAAAATAAGTGAATTTTCTGCAATTTTGCCCCAAAATAAGGGAAATTTCTGGAATTTTGCCCCAAAATGAGAGAAATTTCTGCTTTTTGACCCCAAATAAGGGGAATTTCAGCCTTTTTACCTCAAAATAAGGGGAATTTCTGCATTTTTGCCCCAAAATATGGGAAATTTCTGCCTTTTTGCCCCAAATTAAGAAAAATTTCTGCAATTTTGTACCAAAATAAAAGAAATTTCTGCCTTTGTGCCCCAAAATAAGAAAATTTTGCTATTTTTCTGAAATAAATGAAATTTCTGCAATTTTGCCTCAAAATAAGTTAAATTTCTGAATTTTGCCCTAAAATAAGGAGAATATCTGTCTTTTTGCCCCAACATATAGGGAATTTTGGCCTTTTTGCACCACAATTAGGGGAATGTCTGCAATTTTGCTCCAAAATACGGGGAATTTCTGCCTTTTTGCCCGAAAATAAGAATGCATACCTTTTTGCCATAAAAAAGAAAAATTTCTTCATTTTTGCTCCAAAATAAGGGGAATTTCTGCCTTTTTGACTCTAAATAAGTGGAATTTCTGTATTTTTCCCCCAAAACAAAGGGAATTTCTGTCTTTTTTGTTCCAAAATAAGGAAAATTTCTGACTTATTACCTTGAAGTAAGTGAAATTTCTACAATTTTGCCCCCAAAAAAAGAAATTTCTGCCTTTTTGCCCCGAAATAAGGGGAATTTCAGCCTTTTTAACTCAAAATAAGGGGCATTTCTGCATTTTTGCCACAAAATATTAGGAATTTCTGCATTTTTGCCCCAAAATAAGGAAAATTTCTGCCTTTATTTCCTGAAATAAGTTAAATTTCTGAAATTTTGCCCCAAAATAAGTGAAATTTCTGCAATTTTGCCCCAAAATAAAGGAAATTTCTGCAATTTTGTACCAAAATAAAAGAAATTTCTGCCTTTTTGCTTCAAAATTAGAAAATTTCTGATTTTTTTCTGAAATAAGTGAAATTTCTGAAATTTTTCCCCAAAATAAGTGAAATTTCTACAATTTTGCCCCAAAATAAGTGAAATTTCTGGAATTTTGCCTCAAAATAATTGGAATTTCTGAGTTTTGATCCAAAATAAGAAGAATTTCTGTCTTTTTCCTCAACATATAGGGAATTTCTGACTTTTTGCCCCACAATTAGGGCAATTTCTGCAATTTTGCTCCAAAATACGGGGAATTTCTGCCTTTTTGCCCGAAAATAAGAAGAATGCATACCTTTTTGCCATAAAAAAGGAAAATTTCTTCATTTTTGCTCCAAAATTAGGGGAATTTCTGCTTTTATGCCTCAAAATATGTGGAATTTCTGTCTTTGTCCCCCAATACAAATAGAATTTCTGTCTTTTTGCCCCAAAATAAGGAAAATTTCTGACTTATTACCCTGAAATAAGTTAAATTTCTGCAATTTTGCCCCAAAATAAGTGAAATTTCTGCAATTTTGCCCCAAAATAAGTGAAATATCTGAAATTTTGCCCCAAAATAAGTGGAATTTCTGAGTTTTGCCCCAAAATAAAAAGAATTTCTGTCTTTTTGCCTTAACATATAGGGAATTTCTGCCTTTTTGCCCCAGAATTAGGGGAATTTCTGCAATTTTGCTCCAAAATACGGGGAATTTCTGCCTTTTTGCCCGATAATAAGAAGAATGCATACCTTTTTGCCATAAAAAAGGGAAATTTTCGCAATTTTGCTCCAAAATAAGGGAAATTTCTGCTTTTTTGCCTCTAAATATGTGGAATTTCTGTCTTTTTCCCCGAAAACAAAGGGAATTTCTGTCGTTTTTGCCCCAAAATAAGGAAAATTTCTGCCTTTTTGCCCCCAAATAAGGGGAATATCAGCCTCTTTACCTCAAAATAAGGGGAATTTCTGCATTTTTGCCACAAAATATTAGGAATTTCTGTTTTTTTGCCCAAAAATAAGGAAAATTTCTGCCTTTTTTCCCTGAAATAAGTGAATTTTCTGCAATTTTGCCCCAAAATAAGTGAAATTTCTGAAATTTTGTACCAAAATAAAAGAAATTTCTGCCTTTTTGCTTCCAAATAAGAAAATTTCTGCTTTTTTTTCTGAAATAAGTGAAATTTCTGAAATTTTGCCACAAAATAAGTGAAATTTCTACAATTTTGCCCCAAAATAAGTGAAATTTCTGGAATTTTGCCCCAAAATAAGTGGAATTTCTGAGTTTTGACCCAAAATAAGAATTTCTGTCTTTTTGCCCCACAATTATGGGAATTTCTGCAATTTTGCTCCAAAATACAGGGAATTTTTGCCCTTTAGCCCGAAAATAAGAAGAATGCATGACTTTTTGCCATAAAAAAAGAAAATTTCTTCATTTTTGCTCTAAAATAAGGGAAATTTCTGCTTTTATGCCTCTAATATGTGGAATTTCTGTCTTTGTCCCCCAAAACAAAGGGAATTTCTGTATTTTTGCCCCAAAATAAGGAAAATTTCTGACTTATTACCCTGAAATAAGTGAAATTTCTGCAATTTTTCCCCAAAATAAGGGAAATTTCTCTCTTTTTGCCCCCAAATAACGGGTATTTCAGCCTTTTTACCTCAAAATAAGGGGAATTTCTTCATTTTTGCCCCAAAATATGGGAAATTTCTACCTTTTTGCCCAAAATAAAAAAATTTTCTGCAATTTTGTACCAAAATAAAAGAAATTTTTGCCTTTTTGCCCCACAAGAAGAAAATTTCTGCTTTTTTTCTCTTAAATAAGTGAAATTTCTGCAATTTTGCCCCAAAATATGTGAAATTTCTGCAATTTTGCCCCAAAATAAGGGAAATTTCTGGAATTTTGCCTTAAAATAAGTGGAATTTCTGAGTTTTGCCCCAAAATAAGGAGAATTTCTGTCTTTATGTCCCAAAATATAGGGAATTTCTGCCTTTTTGCCTCACAATTAGAGGAATTTCTGCAATTTTGCTCCAAAATACAGGAAATTTCTGGTTTTTGCCCGAAAATAAGAAGAATGCATATCTTTTTGCCATAAAAAAAAGAAATTTCTTCATTTTTGCTCCAAAATAAGGGGAATTTCTGCTTTTTGCCTCTAAATAAGTGGAATTTCTGTGTTTTTCCCCCAAAACAAAGGGAATTTCTGTCTTTTTTGCCCCAAAATAAAAAAAAATTTTGACTTATTACCCTGACATAAGTGAAATTTCTCCAATTTTCCCCCAAAATAAGTGAAATTTCTGCAATTTTGCCCCAAAATAAGGAAAATTTCTGCCTTTTTTCCCTGAAATATGTGAAATTTCTGCAATTTTGCCCCAAAATAAGGGAAATGTCTGCCTTTTTGCCCCCAAATATGGGAATTTCATCCTTTTTACCTCAAAAAAAGGGGAATTTCTGCATTTTTGCCCTAAAATATGGGAAATTTCTGCCTTTTTGCCCCAAAATAAAAAAAAATTTCTGAAATTTTTTACCAAAATATAAGAAATTTCTGCCTTTTTGCCCCAAAATAAAATAATTTCTGATTTTTTTCATATAAGTAAGTGAAATTTCTGGAATTTTGCCCCAAAATAAGTGAAATTTCTACAATTTTCCCCAAAATAAGGGAAATTTCTGGAATTTTGCCCCAAAATAATTGGAATTTTTGAGTTTTTCCCCAAAACAAGGAGAATTTCTGTCTTTTTGCAGTAACATATAGGGAATTTCTGCCTTTTTGCCCCACAATTAGGGGAATTTCTGCAATTTTGCTCCAAAATACGGGAAATATCTGCTTTTTAGCCGGAAAATAAGGGGAATGTATACCTTTTGCCACAAAAAAGGGAAATTTCTTCATTTTTGCTAAAAAATAAAAGAAATTTCTGCTTTTTTGCCTCTAAAAAAGTGGAATTTCTGTGTTTTCCCCACAAAACAAAGGGAATTTCTGTGTTTTTTGCCCAAATAAGGAAAATTTCTGACTTATTACCCTGAAATAAGTGAAATTTCTGCAATTTTGCCCCAAAATAAGGGAAATTTCTGCCTTTTTGCCCCCAAATAAGGAGAATTTCAGACTTTTTCCTCAAAATACGAAGAATTTCTGCATTTTTGCCCCAAAATATGGGAAATTTCTGCATTTTTGCTCCAAAATAAAAAAAATTTCTGCAATTTTGTACCAAAATAAAAGAAATTTCTGCCTTTTTGCCTCAAATTAAGAAAATTTCTGCTTTTTTTTTCTGAAATAAGTGAAATTTCTGCAATTTTGCCCCAAAATATGTGAAATTTCAGCAATTTTGCCCCAAAATAAGGGAAATTTCTGGAATTTTGCCCTAAAATAAGTAAACTTCTGAGTTTTGCCCGAAAATAAGGAGAATTTCTGTCTTTTTGCCCCAACATATAGGGAATTTCTGCCTTTTTGTTCCACAATTAGGAAAATTTCTGCAATTTTGCTCCAAAATACGGGGAATTTCTGCCTTTTTGCCCAAAAATAAGAAAAATGCATACCTTTTTGCCATAAAAAAGGGAAATTTCTTCATTTTTTCCCCAAATAAGAAGAATTTCTGCATTTTTGACTCTAAATAAGTAAAATTTCTGTCTTTTTCCCCCCAAAAAAAGGAAATTTCTGTCCTTTTAGCCCCAAAATAAAGAAAATTTCTGAATTATTATCCTGAAATAAGTGAAATTTCTGCAATTTTGCCCCAAAATAAGGGAAATTTCTGCGTTTTTGCCCCCAAATAAGGGGAATTTCAGCCTTTTTACCTCAAAATAAGGGGAATTTCTAGATTTTTGCCACAAAATATTAGGAATTTCTGCCTTTTTGTTCCAAAATAAGGAAAATTTCTGCATTTTTTCCCTGAAATAAGTGAAATTTCTGCAATTTTGCCCCAAAATAAGTGAAATTTCTTCAATTTTGCCCCAAAATAATGGAAATTTCTTGAATTTTGCCCCAAAATAAGTGGAATTTCTGAGTTTTGCCCCAAAATAAGGTGAATTTCTGTCTTTTTGCCCTAACATATAGGGAATTCCTGCCTTTTTGCCCCAGAATTAGGGGAATTTCTGCAATTTTGCTCTAAAATACGGGGAATTTCTGCCTTTTTGCCCGATAATAAGAAGAATGCATACCTTTTTGCCATAAAAAAGGGAAATTTTTGCAATTTTGCTCCAAAATAAGGGAAATTTCTGCTTTTTTGCCTCTAAATATGTGGAATTTCTGTCTTTTTCCCCGAAAACAAAGGGAATTTCTGTCTTTTTTGCCCCAAAATAAGGAAAATTTCTGCTTTTTTGCCCCCAAAGTAGGGGAATATCAGCCTTTTTACCTCAAAATAAGGGGAATTTCTGCATTTTTGCCACAAAATATTAGGAATTTCTGGTTTTTTGCCCAAAAATAAGGAAAATTTCTGCCTTTTTTCCCTGAAATAAGTGAATTTTCTGCAATTTTGCCCCAAAATAAGTGAATTTTCTGCAATTTTGTCCCAAAATAAGGGAAATTTCTGGAATTTTGCCCCAAAATGACAGAAATTTCTGCTTTTTGAGCCCAAATAAGGGGAATTTCAGCCTTTTTACCACAAAATAAGGGGAATTTCTGCATTTTTGCCCCAAAATATGAAAAATTTCTGCCTTTTTGCCCCAAATTAAGAAAAATTTCTGCAATTTTGTACCAAAATAAAAGAAATTTCTGCCTTTTTGCCCCAAAATAAGAAAATTTTGCTATTTTTTCTGAAATAAATGAAATTTCTGCAATTTTGCTCCAAAATACAGGGAATTTCTGACTTTTTGCTCGAAAATAAGAAGAATGCATACCTTTTTGCCATAAAAAAGGAAAATTTCTTCATTTTTGCTCCAAAATAAGGGGAATTTCTGCTTTTATGCCTCAAAATATGTGGAATTTCTTTCTTTGTCCCCCAATACAAATAGAATTTCTGTCTTTTTGCCCCAAAATAAGGAAAATTTCTGACTTATTACCCTGAAATAAGTAAAATTTCTGCAATTTTGCCCCAAAATAAGTGAAATTTCTGCAATTTTGCCCCAAAATAAGTGAAATATCTGAAATTTTGCCCCAAAATAAGTGGAATTTCTGAGTTTTGACCAAAAATAAGGAGAATTTCTGTCTTTTTGCCCCACATATAAGGAATTTCTGCCTTTTTGCCCCACAATTAGAGGAATTTCTGCAATTTTGCTCCAAAATACGGGTAATTTCTTCCTTTTTTCGCGAAAATAAGTAGAATGCATAACTTTTTGCCATAAAAAAGTGAAATTTCTTCATTTATGCTCCAAAATAAGGGGAATTTTTGCTTTTCTGCCTCTAAATAAGTGGAATTTCTGTCTTTTTCCCCCAAAACAAAGGTAATTTCTGTCTTTTTTGCCCATAAATAAGGAAAATTTCTGACTTATTACCCTGAAGTAAGTGAAATTTATGCAATTTTGCCCCAAAATAAGGGGAATTTCTGCTTTTTTGTCTCTAAATAAGTGGAATTTATGTATTTTTCCCCCAAAACAAAGGGAATTTCTGTCTTTTTTGCCCAAAATAAGGAAAATTTCTGACTTATTACCATGAAATAAGAGAAATTTCTGGAATTTTGCCCAAAATAAGGGAAATTTCTGCCTTTTTGCCCCCAAATAAGGGGGATTTCAGCCTTTTTACCTCAAAATAAGGGGAATTTCTGCATTTTTACCACAAAATATTAGGAATTTCTGCATTTTTGCCCCAAAATAAGGAAAATTTCTGCTTTTTTTCCCTTAAATAAGTGACATTTCTGCAATTTTGCCCCAAAATAAGTGAAATTTCTGCAATTTTGCCCCAAAATAAGGGAAATTTCTGGAATTTTGCCTTAAAATAAGTGGAATTTCTGAGTTTTGCCCCAAAATAAGGAGAATTTCTGTCTTTTTGCCCTAACATATAGGGAATTTCTGCCTTTTTGCCCCAGAATTAGGGGAATTTCTGCAATTTTGCTCCAAAATACGGGGAATTTCTGCCTTTTTGCCCGATAATAAGAAGAATGCATACCTTTTTGCCATAAAAAAGGGAAATTTTTGCAATTTTGCTCCAAAATAAGGAAAATTTCTGCTTTTTTGCCTCTAAATATGTGGAATTTCTGTCTTTTTCCTCGAAAACAAAGGGAATTTCTCTCTTTTTTGCCCCAAAATAAGGAAAATTTCTGCCTTTTTGCCCCCAAATAAGGGGAATATCAGCCTTTTTACCTCAAAATAAGGGGAATTTCTGCATTTTTGCCACAAAATATTAGGAATTTCTGTTTTTTTGCCCAAAAATAAGGAAAATTTCTGCCTTTTTTCCCTGAAATAAGTGAATTTTCTGCAATTTTGCCCCAAAATAAGTGAATTTTCTGCAATTTTGCCCCAAAATAAGGGAAATTTCTGGAATTTTGCCCCAAAATGAGAGAAATTTCTGCTTTTTGACCCCAAATAAGGGGAATTTCAGCCTTTTTACCTCAAAATAAGGGGAATTTCTGCATTTTTGCCCCAAAATATGGGAAATTTCTGCCTTTTTGCCCCAAATTAAGAAAAATTTCTGCAATTTTGTACCAAAATAAAAGAAATTTCTGCCTTTGTGCCCCAAAATAAGAAAATTTTGCTATTTTTCTGAAATAAATGAAATTTCTGCAATTTTGCCTCAAAATAAGTTAAATTTCTGAATTTTGCCCTAAAATAAGGAGAATATCTGTCTTTTTGCCCCAACATATAGGGAATTTTGGCCTTTTTGCACCACAATTAGGGGAATGTCTGCAATTTTGCTCCAAAATACGGGGAATTTCTGCCTTTTTGCCCGAAAATAAGAATGCATACCTTTTTGCCATAAAAAAGAAAAATTTCTTCATTTTTGCTCCAAAATAAGGGGAATTTCTGCCTTTTTGACTCTAAATAAGTGGAATTTCTGTATTTTTCCCCCAAAACAAAGGGAATTTCTGTCTTTTTTGTTCCAAAATAAGGAAAATTTCTGACTTATTACCTTGAAGTAAGTGAAATTTCTACAATTTTGCCCCCAAAAAAAGAAATTTCTGCCTTTTTGCCCCGAAATAAGGGGAATTTCAGCCTTTTTAACTCAAAATAAGGGGCATTTCTGCATTTTTGCCACAAAATATTAGGAATTTCTGCATTTTTGCCCCAAAATAAGGAAAATTTCTGCCTTTATTTCCTGAAATAAGTTAAATTTCTGAAATTTTGCCCCAAAATAAGTGAAATTTCTGCAATTTTGCCCCAAAATAAAGGAAATTTCTGCAATTTTGTACCAAAATAAAAGAAATTTCTGCCTTTTTGCTTCAAAATTAGAAAATTTCTGATTTTTTTCTGAAATAAGTGAAATTTCTGAAATTTTTCCCCAAAATAAGTGAAATTTCTACAATTTTGCCCCAAAATAAGTGAAATTTCTGGAATTTTGCCTCAAAATAATTGGAATTTCTGAGTTTTGATCCAAAATAAGAAGAATTTCTGTCTTTTTCCTCAACATATAGGGAATTTCTGACTTTTTGCCCCACAATTAGGGCAATTTCTGCAATTTTGCTCCAAAATACGGGGAATTTCTGCCTTTTTGCCCGAAAATAAGAAGAATGCATATCTTTTTGCCATAAAAAAGGAAAATTTCTTCATTTTTGCTCCAAAATTAGGGGAATTTCTGCTTTTATGCCTCAAAATATGTGGAATTTCTGTCTTTGTCCCCCAATACAAATAGAATTTCTGTCTTTTTGCCCCAAAATAAGGAAAATTTCTGACTTATTACCCTGAAATAAGTTAAATTTCTGCAATTTTGCCCCAAAATAAGTGAAATTTCTGCAATTTTGCCCCAAAATAAGTGAAATATCTGAAATTTTGCCCCAAAATAAGTGGAATTTCTGAGTTTTGCCCCAAAATAAAAAGAATTTCTGTCTTTTTGCCTTAACATATAGGGAATTTCTGCCTTTTTGCCCCAGAATTAGGGGAATTTCTGCAATTTTGCTCCAAAATACGGGGAATTTCTGCCTTTTTGCCCGATAATAAGAAGAATGCATACCTTTTTGCCATAAAAAAGGGAAATTTTTGCAATTTTGCTCCAAAATAAGGGAAATTTCTGCTTTTTTGCCTCTAAATATGTGGAATTTCTGTCTTTTTCCCCGAAAACAAAGGGAATTTCTGTCGTTTTTGCCCCAAAATAAGGAAAATTTCTGCCTTTTTGCCCCCAAATAAGGGGAATATCAGCCTTTTTACCTCAAAATAAGGGGAATTTCTGCATTTTTGCCACAAAATATTAGGAATTTCTGTTTTTTTGCCCAAAAATAAGGAAAATTTCTGCCTTTTTTCCCTGAAATAAGTGAATTTTCTGCAATTTTGCCCCAAAATAAGTGAATTTTCTGCAATTTTGCCCCAAAATAAGGGAAATTTCTGGAATTTTGCCCCAAAATGAGAGAAATTTCTGCTTTTTGACCCCAAATAAGGGGAATTTCAGCCTTTTTACCTCAAAATAAGGGGAATTTCTGCATTTTTGCCCCAAAATATGGGAAATTTCTGCCTTTTTGCCCCAAATTAAAAAAAATATCTGCAATTTTGTACCAAAATAAAAGAAATTTCTGCCTTTTTGCCCCAAAATAAGCAAATTTTGTTATTTTTCTGAAATAAATGAAATTTCTGCAATTTTGCTCCAAAATACAGGGAATTTCTGATTTTTGCCCGAAAATAAGAAGAATGCATACCTTTTTGCCATAAAAAAGGAAAATTTCTTCATTTTATCTCCAAAATAAGGGGAATTTCTGCTTTTATGCCTCAAAATATGTGGAATTTCTGTCTTTGTCCCCCAATACAAATAGAATTTCTGTCTTTTTGCCCCAAAATAAGGAAAATTTCTGACTTATTACCCTGAAATAAGTTAAATTTCTGCAATTTTGCCCCAAAATAAGTGAAATTTCTGCAATTTTGCCCCAAAATAAGTGAAATATCTGAAATTTTGCCCCAAAATAAGTGGAATTTCTGAGTTTTGACCAAAAATAAGGAGAATTTCTGTCTTTTTGCCCCAACATATAGGGAATTTCTGCCTTTTTGCCCCACAATTAGAGGAATTTCTGCAATTTTGCTCCAAAATACGGGTAATTTCTTCCTTTTTGCGCGAAAATAAGTAGAATGCATAACTTTTTGCCATAAAAAGGGAAATTTCTTCATTTATGCTCCAAAATAAGGGGAATTTTTGCTTTTCTGCCTCTAAATAAGTGGAATTTTTGTCTTTTTCCCCCAAAACAAAGGTAATTTCTGTCTTTTTTGCCCAAAAATAAGGAAAATTTCTGACTTATTACTCTGAAGTAAGTGAAATTTATGCAATTTTGCACTAAAATAAGGGGAATTTCTGCTTTTTTGTCTCTATATAAGTGGAATTTATGAATTTTTCCCCCAAAACAAATGGAATTTCTGTCTTTTTTGCCCAAAATAAGGAAAATTTCTGACTTATTACCATGAAATAAGAGAAATTTCTGGAATTTTGCCCCAAATAAGGGAAATTTCTGCCTTTTTGCCCCCAAATAAGGGGGATTTCAGCCTTTTTACCTCAAAATAAGGGGAATTTCTGCATTTTTACCACAAAATATTAGGAATTTCTGCATTTTTGCCCCAAAATAAGGAAAATTTCTGCTTTTTTTCCCTTAAATAAGTGACATTTCTGCAATTTTGCCCCAAAATAAGTGAAATTTCTGCAATTTTGCCCCAAAATAAGGGAAATTTCTGGAATTTTGCCTTAAAATAAGTGGAATTTCTGAGTTTTGCCCCAAAATAGGGAGAATTTCTGTCTTTTTGCCCTAACATATAGGGAATTTCTGCCTTTTTGCCCCAGAATTAGGGGAATTTCTGCAATTTTGCTCCAAAATACGGGGAATTTCTTCCTTTTTGCCCGATAATAAGAAGAATGCATACCTTTTTGCCATAAAAAAGGGAAATTTTTGCAATTTTGCTCCAAAATAAGGGAAATTTCTGCTTTTTTGCCTCTAAATATGTGGAATTTTTGTTTTTTTCCCCGAAAACAAAGGGAATTTCTGTCGTTCTTGCCCCAAAATAAGGAAAATTTCTGCCTTTTTGCCCCCAAATAAGGGGAATATCAGCCTTTTTACCTCAAAATAAGGGGAATTTCTGCATTTTTGCCACAAAATATTAGGAATTTCTGATTTTTGCCCAAAAATAAGGAAAATTTCTGCCTTTTTTCCCTGAAATTTGTGAATTTTCTGCAATTTTGCCCCAAAATAAGTGAAATTTCTGCAATTTTGCCCCAAAATAAGGGAAATTTCTGGAATTTTGCCCCAAAATAAGACAAATTTCTGCTTTTTGACCCCAAATAATGGGAATTTCAGCCTTTTTACCTCAAAATAAGGGGAATTTCTGCATTTTTGCCCCCAAATATGGGAAATTTCTGCCTTTTTGCCCCCAAATAAGGGGAATTTCAGCCATTTTACCTCAAAATAAAGGGAACTTCTGCATTTTTGCCACAAAATATAAGGAATTTCTGCCTTTTTGCCCCAAAATAAGTGAAATTTCTGCAATTTTGCCCCAAATTAAGGGAAATTTCTGCCATTTTGTACCAAAATAAAAGAAATTTCTGCCTTTTTGCTTCCAAATAAGAAAATTTCTGCTTATTTTATTCTGAAATAAATGAAATTTCTGAAATTTTGCCCCAAAATAAGTGAAATTTCTACAATTTTGCCCCAAAATAAGTGAAATTTCTGGAATTTTGCCCCAAAATAAGTGGAATTTCTGAGTTTTGACCCAAAATAAGGAGAATTTCTGTCTTTTTGCCCCAACATATAGGGAATTTCTGCCTTTTTGCCCCACAATTAGGGGAATTTCTGCAAGTTTGGTCCAAAATACGGGGAATTTCTGCCTTTGTGCCAAAAATAATAAGAATGCATACCTTTTTGCCATAAAAAAGGGAAATTTCTTCATTTTTTCCCCAAATAAGAGGAATTTCTGCATTTTTGACTCTAAATAAGTAGAATTTCTGTCTTTTTCTCCCAAAACAAAGGAAATTTCTGTCCTTTTAGCCCCAAAATAATGAAAATTTTCGACTTATTACCCTGAAATAAGTGAAATTTCTGCAATTTTGCCCCAAAATAAGGGAAATTTCTGCGTATTTGCCCCCAAATAAAAGGAATTTCAGCCTATTTACCTCAAAATAAGGGGAATTTCTGGATTTTTGCCACAAAATATTAGGAATTTCTGCTTTTTTGCCCCAAAATACGGAAAATTTCTGCCTTTTTTCCCTGAAATAATTGAAATTTCTGCAATTTTGCCCCAAAATAAGTGGAATTTCTGAGTTTTGCCCCAAAATATAAATTTCTGTCTTTTTGCCCTAACATATAGGGAATTTCTGCCTTTTTGCCCCACAATTAGGGGAATTTCTGCAATTTTGCCCCAAAATACGGGGAATTTCTGCCTTTTTGCCCGATAATAAGAAGAATGCATACCTTTTTGCCATAAAAAAGGGAAATTTTTGCAATTTTGCTCCAAAATAAGGGAAATTTCTGCTTTTTTGCCTCTAAATATGTGGAATTTCTGTCTTTTTCCCCGAAAACAAAGGGAATTTCTGTCGTTTTTGCCCCAAAATAAGGAAAATTTCTGCCTTTTTGCCCCCAAATAAGGGGAATATCAGCCTTTTACCTCAAAATAAGGGGAATTTCTGCATTTTTGCCACAAAATATTAGGAATTTCTGATTTTTGCCCAAAAATAAGGAAAATTTCTGCCTTTTTTCCCTGAAATAAGTGAATTTTCTGCAATTTTGCCCCAAAATAAGTGAAATTTCTGCAATTTTGCCCCAAAAAAAGGGAAATTTCTGGAATTTTGCCCCAAAATGAGAGAAATTTCTGCTTTTTGACCCCAAATAAGGGGAATTTCAGCCTTTTTACCTCAAAATAAGGGGAATTTCTGCATTTTTGCCCCAAAATATGGGAAATTTCTGCCTTTTTGCCCCAAATTAAGAAAAATTTCTGCAATTTTGTACCAAAATAAAAGAAATTTCTGCCTTTTTGCCCCAAAATAAGAAAATTTTGCTTTTTTTCTGAAATAAATGAAATTTCTGCAATTTTGCCTCAAAATAAGTTAAATTTCTGAATTTTGCCCTAAAATAAGGAGAATTTCTGTCTTTTTGACCCAACATATAGGGAATTTATGCCTTTTTGCACCACAATTAGGGGAATGTCTGCAATTTTGCTCCAAAATACGGGGAATTTCTGCCTTTTTGCCCGAAAATAAGAATGCATACCTTTTTGCCATAAAAAAGGAAAATTTCTTCATTTTTGCTCCAAAATAAGGGGAATTTCTGCATTTTTGACTCTAAATATGTGGAATTTCTGTCTTTCTCCCCCAAAACAAAGGGAATTTCTGTCTTTTTTGTTCCAAAATAAGAAAAAAATTTTACTTATTACCCTGAAGTAAGTGAAATTTCTGCAATTTTGCAACAAAATAAGGGAAATTTCTGCCTTTATGCCCCCAAAAAAGGGGAATTTCAGCCATTTTTCCTCAAAATAAAGGGAACTTCTGCATTTTTGAAACAAAATATAAGGAATTTCTGCTTTTTTGCCCCAAAATAAGGAAAATTTCTGCCTTTTTTCCATGAAATAAGTGAAATTTCTGCAATTTTGCCCCAAAATAAGTGAAATTTCTGCAATTTTGCCCCAAATTAAGGGAAATTTCTGCGTTTTTGACTCTAAATAAGTGGAATTTCTGTCTTTCTCCCCAAAAACAAAGGGAATTTCTGTCTTTTTTGTTCCAAAATAAGAAAAAATTCTTACTTATTACCCTGAAGTCAGTGAAATTTCTGCAATTTTGCAACAAAATAAGGGAAATTTTTGCCTTTTTGCCCCCAAATAAGGGGAATTTAAGCCATTTTACCTCAAAATAAAGGGAACTTCTGCATTTTTGCCACAAAATAAGTGAAATTTCTGCAATTTTGCCCCAAATTAAGGGAAATTTCTGCCATTTTGTACCAAAATAAAAGAAATTTCTGCATTTTTGCTTCCAAATAAGAAAATTTCTGCTTATTTTTTTTTGAAATAAATGAAATTTCTGAAATTTTGCCCCAAAATAAGTGAAATTTCTACAATTTTGCCCCAAAATAAGTGAAATTTCTGGGATTTTGCCCCAAAATAAGTGGAATTTCTGAGTTTTGACCCAAAATAAGGAGAATTTCTGTCTTTTTGCCCCAACATATAGGGAATTTCTGCCTTTTTGCCCCAAAATTAGGGGAATTTCTGCAATTTTGCTCCAAAATACAGGGAATTTCTGCCTTTTTGCCAAAAATAATGAGAATGCATACCTTTTTGCCATAAAAAAGGGAAATTTCTTCATTTTTTCCCCAAATAAGAGGAATTTCTGCGTTTTTGACTTTAAATAAGTGGAATATCTGTCTTTCTCCCCCAAAACAAAGGGAATTTCTGTCTTTTTTGTTCCAAAATAAGAAAAAAATTCTTACTTATTACCCTGAAGTAAGTGAAATTTCTGCAATTTTGCAACAAAATAAGGGAAATTTCTGCCTTTTTGCCCCCAAATAAGGGGAATTTCAGCCATTTTACCTCAAAATAAAGGGAACTTCTGCATTTTTGCCACAAAATACAAGAAATTTCTGCCTTTTTGCCCCAAAATAAGGAAAATTTCTGCCTTTTTTCCCTGAAATAAGTGAAATTTCTGCAATTTTGCCCCAAAATAAGGGAAATTTCTGCAATTTTGCCCCAAATTAAGAAAAATTTCTGCAATTTTGTACCAAAATAAAAGAAATTTCTGCCTTTTTGCTTCCAAATAAGAAAATTTCTGCTTTTTTTTTCTGAAATAAGTGAAATTTCTGAAATTTTGCCCCAAAATAAGTGAAATTTCCGGAATTATGCCAAAAATTAAGTGGCATTTCTGAGTTTTGACCCACAATAAGGAGAATTTCTGTCTTTTTGCCCTAACATATAGGGAATTTCTGCCTTTTTGCCCCACAATTAGGGGAATTTCTGCAATTTTGCTCCAAAATACGGGGAATTTCTGCCTTTTTGCCCGATAATAAGAAGAATGCATACCTTTTTGCCATAAAAAAAAGAAATTTTTGCAATTTTGCTCCAAAATAAGGGAAATTTCTGCTTTTTTGCCTCTAAATATGTGGAATTTCTGTCTTTTTTCCCGAAAACAAAGGGAATTTCTGTCGTTTTTGCCCCAAAATAAAGAAAATTTCTGCCTTTTTGCCCCCAAATAAGGGGAATATCAGCCTTTTTACCTCAAAATAAGGGGAATTTCTGCATTTTTGCCAAAAAATATTAGGAATTTCTGATTTTTGCCCAAAAATAAGGAAAATTTCTGCCTTTTTTCCCTGAAATAAGTGAATTTTCTGCAATTTTGCCCCAAAATAAGTGAAATTTCTGCAATTTTGCCCCAAAATAAGGGAAATTTCTGGAATTTTGCCCCAAAATGAGAGAAATTTCTGCTTTTTGACCCCAAATAAGGGGAATTTCAGCCTTTTTACCTCAAAATAAGGGGAATTTCTGCATTTTTGCCCCAAAATATGGGAAATTTCTGCCTTTTTGCCCAAAATTAAGAAAAATTTCTGCAATTTGGTACCAAAATAAAAGAAATTTCTGCCTTTTTGCCCCAAAATAAGAAAATTTTGCTTTTTTTCTGAAATAAATGAAATTTCTGCAATTTTGCCTCAAAATAAGTTAAATTTCTGAATTTTGCCCTAAAATAAGGAGAATTTCTGTCTTTTTGACCTAACATATAGGGAATTTCTGCCTTTTTGCACCACAATTAGTGGAATGTCTGCAATTTTGCTCCAAAATACGGGGAATTTCTGCCTTTTTGCCCGAAAATAAGAAGAATGCATAACTTTTTGCCATTAAAAAGGGAAATTTCTTCATTTTTGCTCCAAAATAAGGGGAATTTCTGCGTTTTTGACTCTAAATAAGTGGAATTTCTGTCTTTCTCCCCCAAAACAAAGGGAATTTCTGTCTTTTTTGTTCCAAAATAAGAAAAAATTCTTACTTATTACCCTGAAGTAAGTGAAATTTCTGCAATTTTGCAACAAAATAAGGGAAATTTCTGCCTTTTTGCCCCCAAATAAGGGGAATTTCAGGCATTTTACCTCAAAATAAAGGGAACTTCTGCATTTTGCCACAAAATATAAGAAATTTCTGCCTTTTTGCCCCCAAATTAAGGAAAATTTCTGCCTTTTTTCCCTGAAATAAGTGAAATTTCTGCAATTTTGCCCCAAAATAAGTGAAATTTCTGCAATTTTGCCCCAAATTAAGGAAAATTTCTGCAATTTTGTACCAAAATAAAAGAAATTTCTGCCTTTTTGCTTCCAAATAAGAAAATTTCTGCTTATTTTTTTTTCTGAAATAAATGAAATTTCGGAAATTTTGCCCCAAAATAAGTGAAATTTCTACAATTTTGCCCCAAAATAAGTGAAATTTCTGGAATTTTGCCCCAAAATAAGTGGAATTTCTGAGTTTTGACCCAAAATAAGGAGAATTTCTGTCTTTTTGCCCCAACATATAGGAAATTTCTGCCTTTTTGCCCCACAATTAGGGGAATTTCTGCAATTTTGCTCCAAAATACGGGGAATTTCTGCCTTTTTGCCAAAAATAATAAGAATGCATACCTTTTTGCCATAAAAAAGGGAAATTTCTTCATTTTTTCCCCAAATAAGAGGAATTTCTGCATTTTTGACTCTAAATAAGTAGAATTTCTGTCTTTTTCTCCCAAAACAAAGGAAATTTCTGTCCTTTTAGCCCCAAAATAAAGAAAATTTTTGACTTATTACCCTGAAATAAGTGAAATTTCTGCAATTTTGCCCCAAAATAAGGGAAATTTCTGCGTATTTGCCCCCAAATAAAAGGAATGTCAGCCTATTTACCTCAAAATAAGGGGAATTTCTGGATTTTTGCCACAAAATATTAGGAATTTCTGCTTTTTTGCCCCAAAATACGGAAAATTTCTGCCTTTTTTCCCTGAAATAAGTGAAATTTCTGCAATTTTGCCCCAAAATAAGTGGAATTTCTGAGTTTTGCCCCAAAATAAGAATTTCTGTCTTTTTGCCCTAACATATAGGGAATTTCTGCCTTTTTGCCCCACAATTAGGGGAATTTCTGCAATTTTGCTCCAAAATACGGGGAATTTCTGCCTTTTTGCCCGATAATAAGAAGAATGCATACCTTTTTGCCATAAAAAAAAGAAATTTTTGCAATTTTGCTCCAAAATAAGGGAAATTTCTGCTTTTGTGCCTATAAATATGTGGAATTTCTGTCTTTTTCCCCGAAAACAAAGGGAATTTCTGTCGTTTTGCCCCAAAATAAGGAAAATTTCTGCCTTTTTGCCCTCAAATAAGGGGAATATCAGCCTTTTACCTCAAAATAAGGGGAATTTCTGCATTTTTGCCACAAAATATTAGGAATTTCTGATTTTTGCCCAAAAATAAGGAAAATTTCTGCCTTTTTTCCCTGAAATTTGTGAATTTTCTGCAATTTTGCCCCAAAATAAGTGAAATTTCTGCAATTTTGCCCCAGAATAAGGGAAATTTCTGGAATTTTGCCCCAAAATAAGAGAAATTTCTGCTTTTTGACCCCAAATAAGGGGAATTTCAGCATTTTTACCTCAAAATAAGGGGAATTTCTGCATTTTTGCCCCAAAATATGGGAAATTTCTGCCTTTTTGCCCCAAATTAAGAAAAATTTCTGCAATTTTGTACCAAAATAAAAGAAATTTCTGCCTTTTTGCCCCAAAATAAGAAAATTTTGCTTTTTTTCTGAAATAAATGAAATTTCTGCAAATTTGCCTCAAAATAAGTTAAATTTCTGAATTTTGCCCTAAAATAAGGAGAATTTCTGTCTTTTTGACCCAACATGTAGGGAATTTATGCCTTTTTGCACCACAATTAGGGGAATGTCTTCAATTTTGCTCCAAAATACGGGGAATTTCTGCCTTTTTGCCCGAAAATAAGAATGCATACCTTTTTGCCATAAAAAAGGAAAATTTCTTCATTTTTGCTCCAAAATAAGGGGAATTTCTGCCTTTTTGACTCTAAATAAGTGGAATTTCTGTCTTTCTCCCCCAAAACAAAGGGAATTTCTGTCTTTTTTGTTCCAAAATAAGAAAAAATTTTTACTTATTACCCTGAAGTAAGTGAAATTTCTGCAATTTTGCAACAAAATAAGGGAAATTTATGCCTTTATGCCCCCAAAAAAGGGGAATTTCAGCCATTTTTCCTCAAAATAAAGGGAACTTCTGCATTTTTGCCACAAAATATAAGGAATTTCTGCTTTTTTGCCCCAAAATAAGGAAAATTTCTGCCTTTTTTATGAAATAAGTGAAATTTCTGCAATTTTGCCCCAAAATAAGTGAAATTTCTGCAATTTTGCCCCAAATTAAGGGAAATTTCTGCCATTTTGTACCAAAATAAAAGAAATTTCTGCCTTTTTGCTTCCAAATAAGAAAATTTCTGCTTATTTTTTTTCTGAAATAAATGAAATTTCTGAAATTTTGCCCCAAAATAAGTGAAATTTCTACAATTTTGCCCCAAAATAAGTGAAATTTCTGGAATTTTGCCCCAAAATAAGTGGAATTTCTGAGTTTTGACCCAAAATAAGGAGAATTCCTGTCTTTTTGCCCCAACATATAGGGAATTTCTGCCTTTTTGCCCCACAATTAGGGGAATTTCTGCAATTTTGCTCCAAAATATGGGGAATTTCTGCCTTTTTGCCCAAAAATAAGAAGAATGCATACCTTTTTGCCATAAAAAAGGGAAATTTCTTCATTTTTTCCCCAAATAAGAGGAATTTCTGCATTTTTGACTCTAAATAAGTAGAATTTCTGTCTTTTTCTTTCAAAACAAAGGAAATTTCTGTCCTTTTAGCCCCAAAATAAAGAAAATTTCTGACTTATTACCCTGAAATAAGTGAAATTTCTGCAATTTTGCCCCAAAATAAGGGAAATTTCTGTGTATTTGCCCCCAAATAAGGGGAATTTCAGCCTTTTTACCTCAAAATAAGGGGAATTTCTGGATTTTTGCCACAAAATATTAGGAATTTCTGCCTTTTATCCCCAAAAT
Organism: Micromys minutus; assembly: GCF_963924665.1. NCBI lineage: Eukaryota > Metazoa > Chordata > Mammalia > Rodentia > Muridae > Micromys > Micromys minutus. Next base: position 3,905,687 of record NW_027667727.1, read on the forward strand.
AAGGAAAATTTCTGCCTTTTTTCCCTGAAATAAGTGAAATTTCTGCAATTTTGCCCCAAAATAAGTGAAATTTCTGCAATTTTGCCCCAAAATAATGGAAATTTCTGGAATTTTGCCCCAAAATAAGTGGAATTTCTGAGTTTTGCCCCAAAATAAGAAGAATTTCTGTCTTTTTGCCCTAACATATAGGGAATTTCTGCCTTTTTGCCCCACAATTAGGGGAATTTCTGCAATTTTGCTCCAAAATACAGGGAATTTCTGCCTTTTTGCCCGATATAAGAAGAATGCATACCTTTTTGCCATAAAAAAGGGAAATTTTTGCAATTTTGCTCCAAAATAAGGGAAATTTCTGCTTTTTTGCCTCTAAATATGTGGAATTTCTGTCTTTTTCCCCGAAAACAAAGGGAATTTCTGTCGTTTTTGCCCCAAAATAAGGAAAATTTCTGCCTTTTTTCCCCCAAATATGGGGAATATCAGCCTTTTTATCTCAAAATAAGGGGAATTTCTGCATTTTTGCCACAAAATATTAGGAATTTCTTTTTTTTTGCCCAAAAATAAGGAAAATTTCTGCCTTTTTTCCCTGAAATAAGTGAATTTTCTGCAATTTTGCCCCAAAATATGTGAAATTTCTGCAATTTTGCCCCAAAATAAGGGAAATTTCTGGAATTTTGCCCCAAAATAATAGAAATTTCTGCATTTTGACCCCAAATAAGGGGAATTTCAGCCTTTTTACCTCAAAATAAGGGGAATTTCTGCATTTTTGCCCAAAATTTGGGAAATTTCTGCCTCTTTGCCCCAAATTAAGAAAAATTTCTGAAATTTTCTACCAAAATAAAAGAAATTTCTGCCTTTTTGCCCCAAAATAAGAAAATTTTGCTTTTTTTCTGAAATAAATGAAATTTCTGAAATTTTGCCTCAAAATAAGTTAAATTTCTGAATTTTGCCCTAAAATAAGGAGAATTTCTGTCTTTTTGACCTAACATATAGGGAATTTCTGCATTTTTTGCACCACAATTAGTGAAATGTCTGCAATTTTGCCCCAAATTAAGGAAAATTTCTGCAATTTTGTACCAAAATAAAAGAAATTTCTGCCTTTTTGCTTCCAAATAAGAAAATTTCTGCTTATTTTTTTTTCTGAAATAAATGAAATTTTGGAAATTTTGCCCCAAAATAAGTGAAATTTCTACAATTTTGCCCCAAAATAAGTGAAATTTCTGGAATTTTGCCCCAAAATAAGTGGAATTTCTGAGTTTTGACCCAAAATAAGGAGAATTTCTGTCTTTTTGCCCCAACATATAGGGAATTTCTGCATTTTTGCCCCACAATTAGGGGAATTTCTGCAATTTTGCTCCAAAATACGGGGAATTTCTGCCTTTTTGCCAAAAATAATAAGAATGCATACCTTTTTGCCATAAAAAAGGGAAATTTCTTCATTTTTTCCCCAAATAAGAGGAATTTCTGCATTTTTGACTCTAAATAAGTAGAATTTCTGTCTTTTTCTTCCAAAACAAAGGAAATTTCTGTCCTTTTAGCCCCAAAATAAAGAAAATTTTTGACTTATTACCCTGAAATAAGTGAAATTTCTGCAATTTTGCCCCAAAATAAGGGAAATTTCTGCGTATTTGCCCCCAAATAAAAGGAATTTCAGCCTATTTACCTCAAAATAAGGGGAATTTCTGGATTTTTGCCACAAAATATTAGGAATTTCTGCTTTTTTGCCCCAAAATACGGAAAATTTCTGCCTTTTTTCCCTGAAATAAGTGAAATTTCTGCAATTTTGCCCCAAAATAAGTGGAATTTCTGAGTTTTGCCCCAAAATAAGAATTTCTGTCTTTTTGCCCTAACATATAGGGAATTTCTGCCTTTTTGCCCCACAATTAGGGGAATTTCTGCAATTTTGCTCCAAAATACGGGGAATTTCTGCCTTTTTGCCCGATAATAAGAATAATGCATAACTTTTTGCCATAAAAAAGGGAAATTTTTGCAATTTTGCTCCAAAATAAGGGAAATTTCTGCTTTTTTGCCTCTAAATATGTGGAATTTCTGTCTTTTTCCCCGAAAACAAAGGGAATTTCTGTCGTTTTTGCCACAAAATAAGGAAAATTTCTGCCTTTTTGCCCCCAAATAAGGGGAATATCAGCCTTTTACCTCAAAATAAGGGGAATTTCTGCATTTTTGCCACAAAATATTAGGAATTTCTGATTTTTGCCCAAAAATAAGGAAAATTTCTGCCTTTTTTCCCTGAAATTTGTGAATTTTCTGCAATTTTGCCCCAAAATAAGTGAAATTTCTGCAATTTTGCCCCTAAATAAGGGAAATTTCTGGAATTTTGCCCCAAAATAATAGAAATTTCTGCATTTTGACCCCAAATAAGGGGAATTTCAGCCTTTTTACCTCAAAATAAGGGGAATTTCTGCATTTTTGCCCCAAAATATGGGAAATTTCTGCCTTTTTGCCCCAAATTAAGAAAAATTTCTGCAATTTTGTACCAAAATAAAAGAAATTTCTGCCTTTTTGCCCCAAAATAAGAAAATTTTGCTTTTTTTCTGAAATAAATGAAATTTCTGCAAATTTGCCTCAAAATAAGTTAAATTTCTGAATTTTGCCCTAAAATAAGGAGAATTTCTGTCTTTTTGACCCAACATATAGGGAATTTATGCCTTTTTGCACCACAATTAGGGGAATGTCTGCAATTTTGCTCCAAAATACGGGGAATTTCTGCCTTTTTGCCCGAAAATAAGAATGCATACCTTTTTGCCATAAAAAAGGAAAATTTCTTCATTTTTGCTCCAAAATAAGGGGAATTTCTGCCTTTTTGACTCTAAATAAGTGGAATTTCTGTCTTTCTCCACCAAAACAAAGGGAATTTCTGTCTTTTTTGTTCCAAAATAAGAAAAAATTTTTACTTATTACCCTGAAGTAAGTGAAATTTCTGCAATTTTGCAACAAAATAAGGGAAATTTATGCCTTTATGCCCCCAAAAAAGGGGAATTTCAGCCATTTTTCCTCAAAATAAAGGGAACTTCTGCATTTTTGCCACAAAATATAAGGAATTTCTGCTTTTTTGACCCAAAATAAGGAAAATTTCTGCCTTTTTTCCATGAAATAAGTGAAATTTCTGCAATTTTGCCCCAAAATAAGTGAAATTTCTGCAATTTTGCCCCAAATTAAGGGAAATTTCTGCCATTTTGTACCAAAATAAAAGAAATTTCTGCCTTTTTGCTTCCAAATAAGAAAATTTCTGCTTATTTTTTTTCTGAAATAAATGAAATTTCTGAAATTTTGCCCCAAAATAAGTGAAATTTCTACAATTTTGCCCCAAAATAAGTGAAATTTCTGGAATTTTGCCCCAAAATAAGTGGAATTTCTGAGTTTTGACCCAAAATAAGGAGAATTTCTGTCTTTTTGCCCCAATATATAGGGAATTTCTGCCTTTTTGCCCCACAATTAGTGGAATTTCTGCAATTTTGCTCCAAAATACGGGGAATTTCTGCCTTTTTGCTCAAAAATAAGAAGAATGCATACCTTTTTGCCATAAAAAAGGGAAATTTCTTCATTTTTTCCCCAAGTAAGAGGAATTTCTGCATTTTTGACTCTAAATAAGTAGAATTTCTGTCTTTTTCTCCCAAAACAAAGGAAATTTCTGCCCTTTTAGCCCCAAAATAAAGAAAATTTCTGACTTATTACCCTGAAATAAGTGAAATTTCTGCAATTTTGCCCCAAAATAAGGGAAATTTCTGCGTATTTGCCCCCAAATAAAAGGAATTTCAGCCTATTTACCTCAAAATAAGGGGAATTTCTGGATTTTTGCCACAAAATATTAGGAATTTCTGCTTTTTTGCCCCAAAATACGGAAAATTTCTGCCTTTTTTCCCTGAAATAAGTGAAATTTCTGCAATTTTGCCCCAAAATAAGTGGAATTTCTGAGTTTTGCCCCAAAATAAGAATTTCTGTCTTTTTGCCCTAACATATAGGGAATTTCTGCCTTTTTGCCCCACAATTAGGGGAATTTCTGCAATTTTGCTGCCTTTTTGCCCGATAATAAGAAGTATGCATACCTTTTTGCCATAAAAAAGGGAAATTTTTGCAATTTTGCTCCAAAATAAGGGAAATTTCTGCTTTTTTGCCTCTAAATATGTGGAATTTCTGTCTTTTTCCCCGAAAACAAAGGGAATTTCTGTCGTTTTTGCCCCAAAATAAGGAAAATTTCTGCCTTTTTGCCCCCAAATAAGGGGAATATCAGCCTTTTTACCTCAAAATAAGGGGAATTTCTGCATTTTTGCCACAAAATATTAGGAATTTCTGATTTTTGCCCAAAAATAAGGAAAATTTCTGCCTTTTTTCCCTGAAATTTGTGAATTTTCTGCAATTTTGCCCCAAAATAAGTGAAATTTCTGCAATTTTGCCCCTAAATAAGGGAAATTTCTGGAATTTTGCCCCAAAATAATAGAAATTTCTGCATTTTGACCCCAAATAAGGGGAATTTCAGCCTTTTTACCTCAAAATAAGGGGAATTTCTGCATTTTTGCCCCAAAATATGGGAAATTTCTGCCTTTTTGCCCAAAATTAAGAAAAATTTCTGCAATTTGGTACCAAAATAAAAGAAATTTCTGCCTTTTTGCCCCAAAATAAGAAAATTTTGCTTTTTTTCTGAAATAAATGAAATTTCTGCAATTTTGCCTCAAAATAAGTTAAATTTCTGAATTTTGCCCTAAAATAAGGAGAATTTCTGTCTTTTTGACCTAACATATAGGGAATTTCTGCCTTTTTGCACCACAATTAGTGGAATGTCTGCAATTTTGCTCCAAAATACGGGGAATTTCTGCCTTTTTGCCCGAAAATAAGAAGAATGCATAACTTTTTGCCATTAAAAAGGGAAATTTCTTCATTTTTGCTCCAAAATAAGGGGAATTTCTGCGTTTTTGACTCTAAATAAGTGGAATTTCTGTCTTTCTCCCCCAAAACAAAGGGAATTTCTGTCTTTTTTGTTCCAAAATAAGAAAAAATTCTTACTTATTACCCTGAAGTAAGTGAAATTTCTGCAATTTTGCAACAAAATAAGGGAAATTTCTGCCTTTTTGCCCCCAAATAAGGGGAATTTCAGGCATTTTACCTCAAAATAAAGGGAACTTCTGCATTTTGCCACAAAATATAAGAAATTTCTGCCTTTTTGCCCCCAAATTAAGGAAAATTTCTGCCTTTTTTCCCTGAAATAAGTGAAATTTCTGCAATTTTGCCCCAAAATAAGTGAAATTTCTGCAATTTTGCCCCAAATTAAGGAAAATTTCTGCAATTTTGTACCAAAATAAAAGAAATTTCTGCCTTTTTGCTTCCAAATAAGAAAATTTCTGCTTATTTTTTTTTCTGAAATAAATGAAATTTCGGAAATTTTGCCCCAAAATAAGTGAAATTTCTACAATTTTGCCCCAAAATAAGTGAAATTTCTGGAATTTTGCCCCAAAATAAGTGGAATTTCTGAGTTTTGACCCAAAATAAGGAGAATTTCTGTCTTTTTGCCCCAACATATAGGAAATTTCTGCCTTTTTGCCCCACAATTAGGGGAATTTCTGCAATTTTGCTCCAAAATACGGGGAATTTCTGCCTTTTTGCCAAAAATAATAAGAATGCATACCTTTTTGCCATAAAAAAGGGAAATTTCTTCATTTTTTCCCCAAATAAGAGGAATTTCTGCATTTTTGACTCTAAATAAGTAGAATTTCTGTCTTTTTCTCCCAAAACAAAGGAAATTTCTGTCCTTTTAGCCCCAAAATAAAGAAAATTTTTGACTTATTACCCTGAAATAAGTGAAATTTCTGCAATTTTGCCACAAAATAAGGGAAATTTCTGCGTATTTGCCCCCAAATAAAAGGAATTTCAGCCGATTTACCTCAAAATAAGGGGAATTTCTGGATTTTTGCCACAAAATATTAGGAATTTCTGCTTCTTTGCCCCAAAATACGGAAAATTTCTGCCTTTTTTCCCTGAAATAAGTGAAATTTCTGCAATTTTGCCCCAAAATAAGTGGAATTTCTGAGTTTTGCCCCAAAATAAGAATTTCTGTCTTTTTGCCCTAACATATAGGGAATTTCTGCCTTTTTGCCCCACAATTAGGGGAATTTCTGCAATTTTGCTCCAAAATACGGGGAATTTCTGCCTTTTTGCCCGATAATAAGAAGAATGCATACCTTTTTGCCATAAAAAAAAGAAATTTTTGCAATTTTGCTCCAAAATAAGGGAAATTTCTGCTTTTGTGCCTATAAATATGTGGAATTTCTGTCTTTTTCCCCGAAAACAAAGGGAATTTCTGTCGTTTTTGCCCCAAAATAAGGAAAATTTCTGCCTTTTTGCCCTCAAATAAGGGGAATATCAGCCTTTTACCTCAAAATAAGGGGAATTTCTGCATTTTTGCCACAAAATATTAGGAATTTCTGATTTTTGCCCAAAAATAAGGAAAATTTCTGCCTTTTTTCCCTGAAATTTGTGAATTTTCTGCAATTTTGCCCCAAAATAAGTGAAATTTCTGCAATTTTGCCCCAAAAAAAGGGAAATTTCTGGAATTTTGCCCCAAAATGAGAGAAATTTCTGCTTTTTGACCCCAAATAAGGGGAATTTCAGCCTTTTTACCTCAAAATAAGGGGAATTTCTGCATTTTTGCCCCAAAATATGGGAAATTTCTGCCTTTTTGCCCCAAATTAAGAAAAATTTCTGCAATTTTGTACCAAAATAAAAGAAATTTCTGCCTTTTTGCCCCAAAATAAGAAAATTTTGCTTTTTTTCTGAAATAAATGAAATTTCTGCAAATTTGCCTCAAAATAAGTTAAATTTCTGAATTTTGCCCTAAAATAAGGAGAATTTCTGTCTTTTTGACCCAACATGTAGGGAATTTATGCCTTTTTGCACCACAATTAGGGGAATGTCTGCAATTTTGCTCCAAAATACGGGGAATTTCTGCCTTTTTGCCCGAAAATAAGAATGCATACCTTTTTGCCATAAAAAAGGAAAATTTCTTCATTTTTGCTCCAAAATAAGGGGAATTTCTGCCTTTTTGACTCTAAATAAGTGGAATTTCTGTCTTTCTCCCCCAAAACAAAGGGAATTTCTGTCTTTTTTGTTCCAAAATAAGAAAAAATTTTTACTTATTACCCTGAAGTAAGTGAAATTTCTGCAATTTTGCAACAAAATAAGGGAAATTTATGCCTTTATGCCCCCAAAAAAGGGGAATTTCAGCCATTTTTCCTCAAAATAAAGGGAACTTCTGCATTTTTGCCACAAAATATAAGGAATTTCTGCTTTTTTGCCCCAAAATAAGGAAAATTTCTGCCTTTTTTATGAAATAAGTGAAATTTCTGCAATTTTGCCCCAAAATAAGTGAAATTTCTGCAATTTTGCCCCAAATTAAGGGAAATTTCTGCCATTTTGTACCAAAATAAAAGAAATTTCTGCCTTTTTGCTTCCAAATAAGAAAATTTCTGCTTATTTTTTTTCTGAAATAAATGAAATTTCTGAAATTTTGCCCCAAAATAAGTGAAATTTCTACAATTTTCCCCCAAAATAAGTGAAATTTCTGGAATTTTGCCCCAAAATAAGTGGAATTTCTGAGTTTTGACCCAAAATAAGGAGAATTCCTGTCTTTTTGCCCCAACATATAGGGAATTTCTGCCTTTTTGCCCCACAATTAGGGGAATTTCTGCAATTTTGCTCCAAAATACGGGGAATTTCTGCCTTTTTGCCCAAAAATAAGAAGAATGCATACCTTTTTGCCATAAAAAAGGGAAATTTCTTCATTTTTTCCCCAAATAAGAGGAATTTCTGCATTTTTGACTCTAAATAAGTAGAATTTCTGTCTTTTTCTTTCAAAACAAAGGAAATTTCTGTCCTTTTAGCCCCAAAATAAAGAAAATTTCTGACTTATTACCCTGAAATAAGTGAAATTTCTGCAATTTTGCCCCAAAATAAGGGAAATTTCTGTGTATTTGCCCCCAAATAAGGGGAATTTCAGCCTTTTTACCTCAAAATAAGGGGAATTTCTGGATTTTTGCCACAAAATATTAGGAATTTCTGCCTTTTATCCCCAAAATAAGGAAAATTTCTGCCTTTTTTCCCTGAAATAAGTGAAATTTCTGCAATTTTGCCCCAAAATAAGTGAAATTTCTGCAATTTTGCCCCAAAATAATGGAAATTTCTGGAATTTTGCCCCAAAATAAGTGGAATTTCTGAGTTTTGCCCCAAAATAAGAAGAATTTCTGTCTTTTTGCCCTAACATATAGGGAATTTCTGCCTTTTTGCCCCACAATTAGGGGAATTTCTGCAATTTTGCTCCAAAATACAGGGAATTTCTGCCTTTTTGCCCGATATAAGAAGAATGCATACCTTTTTGCCATAAAAAAGGGAAATTTTTGCAATTTTGCTCCAAAATAAGGGAAATTTCTGCTTTTTTGCCTCTAAATATGTGGAATTTCTGTCTTTTTCCCCGAAAACAAAGGGAATTTCTGTCGTTTTTGCCCCAAAATAAGGAAAATTTCTGCCTTTTTTCCCCCAAATATGGGGAATATCAGCCTTTTTATCTCAAAATAAGGGGAATTTCTGCATTTTTGCCACAAAATATTAGGAATTTCTTTTTTTTTGCCCAAAAATAAGGAAAATTTCTGCCTTTTTTCCCTGAAATAAGTGAATTTTCTGCAATTTTGCCCCAAAATATGTGAAATTTCTGCAATTTTGCCCCAAAATAAGGGAAATTTCTGGAATTTTGCCCCAAAATAATAGAAATTTCTGCATTTTGACCCCAAATAAGGGGAATTTCAGCCTTTTTACCTCAAAATAAGGGGAATTTTTGCATTTTTGCCCAAAATTTGGGAAATTTCTGCCTCTTTGCCCCAAATTAAGAAAAATTTCTGAAATTTTGTACCAAAATAAAAGAAATTTCTGCCTTTTTGCCCCAAAATAAGAAAATTTTGCTTTTTTTCTGAAATAAATAAAATTTCTGAAATTTTGCCTCAAAATAAGTTAAATTTCTGAATTTTGCCCTAAAATAAGGAGAATTTCTGTCTTTTTGACCTAACATATAGGGAATTTCTGCATTTTTTGCACCACAATTAGTGAAATGTCTGCAATTTTGCCCCAAATTAAGGAAAATTTCTGCAATTTTGTACCAAAATAAAAGAAATTTCTGCCTTTTTGCTTCCAAATAAGAAAATTTCTGCTTATTTTTTTTTCTGAAATAAATGAAATTTTGGAAATTTTGCCCCAAAATAAGTGAAATTTCTACAATTTTGCCCCAAAATAAGTGAAATTTCTGGAATTTTGCCCCAAAATAAGTGGAATTTCTGAGTTTTGACCCAAAATAAGGAGAATTTCTGTCTTTTTGCCCCAACATATAGGGAATTTCTGCATTTTTGCCCCACAATTAGGGGAATTTCTGCAATTTTGCTCCAAAATACAGGGAATTTCTGCCTTTTTGCCAAAAATAATAAGAATGCATACCTTTTTGCCATAAAAAAGGGAAATTTCTTCATTTTTTCCCCAAATAAGAGGAATTTCTGCATTTTTGACTCTAAATAAGTAGAATTTCTGTCTTTTTCTCCCAAAACAAAGGAAATTTCTGTCCTTTTAGCCCCAAAATAAAGAAAATTTTTGACTTATTACCCTGAAATAAGTGAAATTTCTGCAATTTTGCCCCAAAATAAGGGAAATTTCTGCGTATTTGCCCCCAAATAAAAGGAATTTCAGCCTATTTACCTCAAAATAAGGGGAATTTCTGGATTTTTGCCACAAAATATTAGGAATTTCTGCTTTTTTGCCCCAAAATACGGAAAATTTCTGCCTTTTTTCCCTGAAATAAGTGAAATTTCTGCAATTTTGCCCCAAAATAAGTGGAATTTCTGAGTTTTGCCCCAAAATAAGAATTTCTGTCTTTTTGCCCTAACATATAGGGAATTTCTGCCTTTTTGCCCCACAATTAGGGGAATTTCTGCAATTTTGCTCCAAAATACGGGGAATTTCTGCCTTTTTGCCCGATAATAAGAAGAATGCATAACTTTTTGCCATAAAAAAGGGAAATTTTTGCAATTTTGCTCCAAAATAAGGGAAATTTCTGCTTTTTTGCCTCTAAATATGTGGAATTTCTGTCTTTTTCCCCGAAAACAAAGGGAATTTCTGTCGTTTTTGCCCCAAAATAAGGAAAATTTCTGCCTTTTTGCCCCCAAATAAGGGGAATATCAGCCTTTTACCTCAAAATAAGGGGAATTTCTGCATTTTTGCCACAAAATATTAGGAATTTCTGATTTTTGCCCAAAAATAAGGAAAATTTCTGCCTTTTTTCCCTGAAATTTGTGAATTTTCTGCAATTTTGCCCCAAAATAAGTGAAATTTCTGCAATTTTGCCCCTAAATAAGGGAAATTTCTGGAATTTTGCCCCAAAATAATAGAAATTTCTGCATTTTGACCCCAAATAAGGGGAATTTCAGCCTTTTTACCTCAAAATAAGGGGAATTTCTGCATTTTTGCCCCAAAATATGGGAAATTTCTGCCTTTTTGCCCCAAATTAAGAAAAATTTCTGCAATTTTGTACCAAAATAAAAGAAATTTCTGCCTTTTTGCCCCAAAATAAGAAAATTTTGCTTTTTTTCTGAAATAAATGAAATTTCTGCAAATTTGCCTCAAAATAAGTTAAATTTCTGAATTTTGCCCTAAAATAAGGAGAATTTCTGTCTTTTTGACCCAACATATAGGGAATTTATGCCTTTTTGCACCACAATTAGGGGAATGTCTGCAATTTTGCTCCAAAATACGGGGAATTTCTGCCTTTTTGCCCGAAAATAAGAATGCATACCTTTTTGCCATAAAAAAGGAAAATTTCTTCATTTTTGCTCCAAAATAAGGGGAATTTCTGCCTTTTTGACTCTAAATAAGTGGAATTTCTGTCTTTCTCCACCAAAACAAAGGGAATTTCTGTCTTTTTTGTTCCAAAATAAAAAAAAATTTTTACTTATTACCCTGAAGTAAGTGAAATTTCTGCAATTTTGCAACAAAATAAGGGAAATTTATGCCTTTATGCCCCCAAAAAAGGGGAATTTCAGCCATTTTTCCTCAAAATAAAGGGAACTTCTGCATTTTTGCCACAAAATATAAGGAATTTCTGCTTTTTTGCCCCAAAATAAGGAAAATTTCTGCCTTTTTTCCATGAAATAAGTGAAATTTCTGCAATTTTGCCCCAAAATAAGTGAAATTTCTGCAATTTTGCCCCAAATTAAGGGAAATTTCTGCCATTTTGTACCAAAATAAAAGAAATTTCTGCCTTTTTGCTTCCAAATAAGAAAATTTCTGCTTATTTTTTTTCTGAAATAAATGAAATTTCTGAAATTTTGCCCCAAAATAAGTGAAATTTCTACAATTTTGCCCCAAAATAAGTGAAATTTCTGGAATTTTGCCCCAAAATAAGTGGAATTTCTGAGTTTTGACCCAAAATAAGGAGAATTCCTGTCTTTTTGCCCCAACATATAGGGAATTTCAACCTTTTTGCCCCACAATTAGGGGAATTTCTGCAATTTTGCTCCAAAATACGGGGAATTTCTGCCTTTTTGCCCAAAAATAAGAAGAATGCATACCTTTTTGCCATAAAAAGGGGAAATTTCTTCATTTTTTCCCCAAATAAGAGGAATTTCTGCATTTTTGACTCTAAATAAGTAGAATTTCTGTCTTTTTCTTTCAAAACAAAGGAAATTTCTGTCCTTTTAGCCCCAAAATAAAGAAAATTTCTGACTTATTACCCTGAAATAAGTGAAATTTCTGCAATTTTGCCCCAAAATAAGGAAAATTTCTGCGTATTTGCCCCCAAATAAGGGGAATTTCAGCCTTTTTACCTCAAAATAAGGGGAATTTCTGGATTTTTTGCCACAAAATATTAGGAATTTCTGCCTTTTTGCCCCAAAATAAGGAAAATTTCTGCTTTTTTCCCTGAAATAAGTGAAATTTCTGCAATTTTGCCCCAAAATAAGTGAAATTTCTGCAATTTTGCCCCAAAATAATGGAAATTTCTGGAATTTTGCCCCAAAATAAGTGGAATTTCTGAGTTTTGCCCCAAAATAAGAAGAATTTCTGTCTTTTTGCCCTAACATATAGGGAATTTCTGCCTTTTTGCCCCACAATTAGGGGAATTTCTGCAATTTTGCTCCAAAATACGGGGAATTTCTGCCTTTTTGCCCGATAATAAGAAGAATGCATACCTTTTTGCCATAAAAAAGGGAAATTTTTGCAATTTTGCTCCAAAATAAGGGAAATTTCTGCTTTTTTGCCTCTAAATATGTGGAATTTCTGTCTTTTTCCCCGAAAACAAAGGGAATTTCTGTCGTTTTTGCCCCAAAATAAGGAAAATTTCTGCCTTTTTGCCCCCAAATAAGGGGAATATCAGCCTTTTTACCTCAAAATAAGGGGAAATTCTGCATTTTTGCCACAAAATATTAGGAATTTCTTTTTTTTTGCCCAAAAATAAGGAAAATTTCTGCCTTTTTTCCCTGAAATAAGTGAATTTTCTGCAATTTTGCCCCAAAATAAGTGAAATTTCTGCAATTTTGCCCCAAAATAAGGGAAATTTCTGGAATTTTGCCCCAAAATAATAGAAATTTCTGCATTTTGATCCCAAATAAGGGGAATTTCAGCCTTTTTACCTCAAAATAAGGGGAATTTCTGCATTTTTGCCCAAAATTTGGGAAATTTCTGCCTTTTTGCCCCAAATTAAGAAAAATTTCTGAAATTTTGTACCAAAATAAAAGAAATTTCTGCCTTTTTGCCCCAAAATAAGAAAATTTTGCTTTTTTTCTGAAATAAATGAAATTTCTGAAATTTTGCCTCAAAATAAGTTAAATTTCTGAATTTTGCCCTAAAATAAGGAGAATTTCTGTCTTTTTGACCTAACATATAGGGAATTTCTGCCTTTTTGCACCACAATTAGTGAAATGTCTGCAATGTTGCACCAAAATACGGGGAATTTCTGCCTTTTTGCCCGAAAATAAGAAGAATGCATAACTTTTTGCCATTAAAAAGAGAAATTTCTTCATTTTTGCTCCAAAATAAGGGGAATTTCTGCGTTTTTGACTCTAAATAAGTGGAATTTCTGTCTTTCTCCCCCAAAACAAAGGGAATTTCTGTCTTTTTTGTTCCAAAATAAGAAAAAATTCTTACTTATTACCCTGAAGTAAGTGAAATTTCTGCAATTTTGCAACAAAATAAGGGAAATTTCTGCCTTTTTGCCCCCAAATAAGGGGAATTTCAGCCATTTTACCTCAAAATAAAGGGAACTTCTGCATTTTTGCCACAAAATATAAGAAATTTCTGCATTTTTGCCCCAAAATAAGGAAAATTTCTGCCTTTTTTCCCTGAAATAAGTGAAATTTCTGCAATTTTGCCCCAAAATAAGTGAAATTTCTGCAATTTTGCCCCAAATTAAGGAAAATTTCTGCAATTTTGTACCAAAATAAAAGAAATTTCTGCCTTTTTGCTACCAAATAAGAAAATTTCTGCTTTTTTTTTCTGAAATAAGTGAAATTTCTGAAATTTTTCCCCAAAATAAGTGAAATTTCTGGAATTATGCCAAAAATTAAGTGGCATTTCTGAGTTTTGACCCACAATAAGGAGAATTTCTGTCTTTTTGCCCTAACATATAGGGAATTTCTGCATTTTTGCCCCACAATTAGGGGAATTTCTGCAATTTTGCACCAAAATACGGGGAATTTCTGCCTTTTTGCCCGATAATAAGAAGAATGCATACCTTTTTGCCATAAAAAAGGGAAATTTTTGCAATTTTGCTCCAAAATAAGGGAAATTTCTGCTTTTTTGCCTCTAAATATGTGGAATTTCTGTCTTTTTTCCCGAAAACAAAGGGAATTTCTGTCGTTTTTGCCCCAAAATAAAGAAAATTTCTGCCTTTTTGCCCCCAAATAAGGGGAATATCAGCCTTTTTACCACAAAATAAGGAGAATTTCTGCATTTTTGCCACAAAATATAAGGAATTTCTGCTTTTTTGCCCCAAACTAAGGAAAATTTCTGCCTTTTTTCCATGAAATAAGTGAAATTTCTGCAATTTTGCCCCAAAATAAGTGAAATTTCTGCAATTTTGCCCCAAATTAAGGGAAATTTCTGCCATTTTGTACCAAAATAAAAGAAATTTCTGCCTTTTTGCTTCCAAATAAGAAAATTTCTGCTTATTTTTTTTCTGAAATAAATGAAATTTCTGAAATTTTGCCCCAAAATAAGTGAAATTTCTACAATTTTGCCCCAAAATAAGTGAAATTTCTGGAATTTTGCCCCAAAATAAGTGGAATTTCTGAGTTTTGACCCAAAATAAGGATAATTCCTGTCTTTTTGCCCCAACATATAGGGAATTTCTGCCTTTTTGCCCCACAATTAGGGGAATTTCTGCAATTTTGCTCCAAAATACGGGGAATTTCTGCCTTTTTGCCCAAAAATAAGAAGAATGCATACCTTTTTGCCATAAAAAAGGGAAATTTCTTCATTTTTTCCCCAAATAAGAGGAATTTCTGCATTTTTGACTCTAAATAAGTAGAATTTCTGTCTTTTTCTTTCAAAACAAAGGAAATTTCTGTCCTTTTAGCCCCAAAATAAAGAAAATTTCTGACTTATTACCCTGAAATAAGTGAAATTTCTGCAATTTTGCCCCAAAATAAGGGAAATTTCTGCGTATTTGCCCCCAAATAAGGGGAATTTCAGCCTTTTTACCTCAAAATAAGGGGAATTTCTGGATTTTTGCCACGAAATATTAGGAATTTCTGCCTTTTTGCCCCAAAATAAGGAAAATTTCTGCCTTTTTTCCCTGAAATAAGTGAAATTTCTGCAATTTTGCCCCAAAATAAGTGAAATTTCTGCAATTTTGCCCCAAAATAATGGAAATTTCTGGAATTTTGCCCCAAAATAAGTGGAATTTCTGAGTTTTGCCCCAAAATAAGAAGAATTTCTGTCTTTTTGCCCTAACATATAGGGAATTTCTGCCTTTTTGCCCCACAATTAGGGGAATTTCTGCAATTTTGCTCCAAAATACGGGGAATTTCTGCCTTTTTGCCCGATAATAAGAAGAATGCATACCTTTTTGCCATAAAAAATGGAAATTTTTGCAATTTTGCTCCAAAATAAGGGAAATTTCTGCTTTTTTGCCTCTAAATATGTGGAATTTCTGTCTTTTTCCCCGAAAACAAAGGGAATTTCTGTCGTTTTTGCCCCAAAATAAGAAAAATTTCTGCCTTTTTTCCCCCACATAAGGGGAATATCAGCCTTTTTACCTTAAAATAAGGGGAATTTCTGCATTTTTGCCACAAAATATTAGGAATTTCTTTTTTTTTGCCCAAAAATAAGGTAAATTTCTGCCTTTTTTCCCTGAAATAAGTGAATTTTCTGCAATTTTGCCCCAAAATAAGTGAAATTTCTGCAATTTTGCCCCAAAATAAGGGAAATTTCTGGAATTTTGCCCCAAAATAATAGAAATTTCTGCATTTTGACCCCAAATAAGGGGAATTTCAGCCTTTTTACCTCAAAATAAGGGGAATTTCTGCATTTTTGCCCAAAATTTGGGAAATTTCTGCCTTTTTGCCCCAAATTAAGAAAAATTTCTGAAATTTTGTACCAAAATAAAAGAAATTTCTGCCTTTTTGCCCCAAAATAAGAAAATTTTGCTTTTTTTCTGAAATAAATGAAATTTCTGAAATTTTGCCTCAAAATAAGTTAAATTTCTGAATTTTGCCCTAAAATAAGGAGAATTTCTGTCTTTTTGACCTAACATATAGGGAATTTCTGCCTTTTTGCACCACAATTAGTGAAATGTCTGCAATGTTGCACCAAAATACGGGGAATTTCTGCCTTTTTGCCCGAAAATAAGAAGAATGCATAACTTTTTGCCATTAAAAAGAGAAATTTCTTCATTTTTGCTCCAAAATAAGGGGAATTTCTGCGTTTTTGACTCTAAATAAGTGGAATTTCTGTCTTTCTCCCCCAAAACAAAGGGAATTTCTGTCTTTTTTGTTCCAAAATAAGAAAAAATTCTTACTTATTACCCTGAAGTAAGTGAAATTTCTGCAATTTTGCAACAAAATAAGGGAAATTTCTGCCTTTTTGCCCCCAAATAAGGGGAATTTCAGCCATTTTACCTCAAAATAAAGGGAACTTCTGAATTTTTGCCACAAAATATAAGAAATTTCTGCTTTTTTGCCCCAAAATAAGGAAAATTTCTGCCTTTTTTCCCTGAAATAAGTGAAATTTCTGCAATTTTGCCCCAAAATAAGTGAAATTTCTGCAATTTTGCCCCAAATTAAAGAAAATTTCTGCAATTTTGTACCAAAATAAAAGAAATTTCTGCCTTTTTGCTACCAAATAAGAAAATTTCTGCTTTTTTTTCTGAAATAAGTGAAATTTCTGAAATTTTTCCCCAAAATAAGTGAAATTTCTGGAATTATGCCAAAAATTAAGTGGCATTTCTGAGTTTTGACCCACAATATGGAGAATTTCTGTCTTTTTGCCTCAACATATAGGGAATTTCTGCCTTTTTGCCCCACAATTAGGGGAATTTCTGCAATTTTGCACCAAAATACGGGGAATTTCTGCCTTTTTGCCCGATAATAAGAAGAATGCATACCTTTTTGCCATAAAAAAGGGAAATTTTTGCAATTTTGCTCCAAAATAAGGGAAATTTCTGCTTTTTTGCCTCTAAATATGTGGAATTTCTGTCTTTTTTCCCGAAAACAAGGGGAATTTCTGTCGTTTTTGCCCCAAAATAAAGAAAATTTCTGCCTTTTTGCCCCCAAATAAGGGGAATATCAGCCTTTTTACCACAAAATAAGGAGAATTTCTGCATTTTTGCCACAAAATATAAGGAATTTCTGCTTTTTTGCCCCAAACTAAGGAAAATTTCTGCCTTTTTTCCATGAAATAAGTGAAATTTCTGCAATTTAGCCCCAAAATAAGTGAAATTTCTGCAATTTTGCCCCAAATTAAGGGAAATTTCTGCCATTTTGTACCAAAATAAAAGAAATTTCTGCCTTTTTGCTTCCAAATAAGAAAATTTCTGCTTATTTTTTTTCTGAAATAAATGAAATTTCTGAAATTTTGCCCCAAAATAAGTGAAATTTCTACAATTTTGCCCCAAAATAAGTGAAATTTCTGGAATTTTGCCCCAAAATAAGTGGAATTTCTGAGTTTTGACCCAAAATAAGGAGAATTCCTGTCTTTTTGCCCCAACATATAGGGAATTTCTGCCTTTTTGCCCCACAATTAGGGGAATTTCTGCAATTTTGCTCCAAAATACGGGGAATTTCTGCCTTTTTGCCCAAAAATAAGAAGAATGCATACCTTTTTGCCATAAAAAAGGGAAATTTCTTCATTTTTTCCCCAAATAAGAGGAATTTCTGCATTTTTGACTCTAAATAAGTAGAATTTCTGTCTTTTTCTTTCAAAACAAAGGAAATTTCTGTCCTTTTAGCCCCAAAATAAAGAAAATTTCTGACTTATTACCCTGAAATAAGTGAAATTTCTGCAATTTTGCCCCAAAATAAGGGAAATTTCTGCGTATTTGCCCCCAAATAAGGGGAATTTCAGCCTTTTTACCTCAAAATAAGGGGAATTTCTGGATTTTTGCCACGAAATATTAGGAATTTCTGCCTTTTTGCCCCAAAATAAGGAAAATTTCTGCCTTTTTTCCCTGAAATAAGTAAAATTTCTGCAATTTTGCCCCAAAATAAGTGAAATTTCTGCAATTTTGCCCCAAAATAATGGAAATTTCTGGAATTTTGCCCCAAAATAAGTGGAATTTCTGAGTTTTGCCCCAAAATAAGAAGAATTTCTGTCTTTTTGCCCTAACATATAGGGAATTTCTGCCTTTATGCCCCACAATTAGGGGAATTTCTGCAATTTTGCTCCAAAATACGGGGAATTTCTGCCTTTTTGCCCGATAATAAGAAGAATGCATACCTTTTTGCCATAAAAAAGGGAAATTTTTGCAATTTTGCTCCAAAATAAGGGAAATTTCTGCTTTTTTGCCTCTAAATATGTGGAATTTCTGTCTTTTTCCCCGAAAACAAAGGGAATTTCTGTCGTTTTTGCCCCAAAATAAGGAAAATTTCTGCCTTTTTTCCCCCAAATAAGGGGAATATCAGCCTTTTTACCTTAAAATAAGGGGAATTTCTGCATTTTTGCCACAAAATATTAGGAATTTCTTTTTTTTTGCCCAAAAATAAGGAAAATTTCTGCCTTTTTTCCCTGAAATAAGTGAATTTTCTGCAATTTTGCCCCAAAATAAGTGAAATTTCTGCAATTTTGCCCCAAAATAAGGGAAATTTCTGGAATTTTGCCCCAAAATAATAGAAATTTCTGCATTTTGACCCCAAATAAGGGGAATTTCAGCCTTTTTACCTCAAAATAAGGGGAATTTCTGCATTTTTGCCCAAAATTTGGGAAATTTCTGCCTTTTTGCCCCAAATTAAGAAAAATTTCTGAAATTTTGTACCAAAATAAAAGAAATTTCTGCCTTTTTGCCCCAAAATAAGAAAATTTTGCTTTTTTTCTGAAATAAATGAAATTTCTGAAATTTTGCCTCAAAATAAGTTAAATTTCTGAATTTTGCCCTAAAATAAGGAGAATTTCTGTCTTTTTGACCTAACATATAGGGAATTTCTGCCTTTTTGCACCACAATTAGTGAAATGTCTGCAATGTTGCACCAAAATACGGGGAATTTCTGCCTTTTTGCCCGAAAATAAGAAGAATGCATAACTTTTTGCCATTAAAAAGAGAAATTTCTTCATTTTTGCTCCAAAATAAGGGGAATTTCTGCGTTTTTGACTCTAAATAAGTGGAATTTCTGTCTTTCTCCCCCAAAACAAAGGGAATTTCTGTCTTTTTTGTTCCAAAATAAGAAAAAATTCTTACTTATTACCCTGAAGTAAGTGAAATTTCTGCAATTTTGCAACAAAATAAGGGAAATTTCTGCCTTTTTGCCCCCAAATAAGGGGAATTTCAGCCATTTTACCTCAAAATAAAGGGAACTTCTGCATTTTTGCCACAAAATATAAGAAATTTCTGCCTTTTTGCCCCAAAATAAAGAAAATTTCTGCCTTTTTTCCCTGAAATAAGTGAAATTTCTGCAATTTTGCCCCAAAATAAGTGAAATTTCTGCAATTTTGCCCCAAATTAAAGAAAATTTCTGCAATTTTGTACCAAAATAAAAGAAATTTCTGCCTTTTTGCTTCCAAATAAGAAAATTTCTGCTTTTTTTTCTGAAATAAGTGAAATTTGTGAAATTTTTCCCCAAAATAAGTGAAATTTCTGGAATTATGCCAAAAATTAAGTGGCATTTCTGAGTTTTGACCCACAATAAGGAGAATTTCTGTCTTTTTGCCCTAACATATAGGGAATTTCTGCCTTTTTGCCCCACAATTAGGGGAATTTCTGCAATTTTGCACCAAAATACGGGGAATTTCTGCCTTTTTGCCCGATAATAAGAAGAATGCATACCTTTTTGCCATAAAAAAGGGAAATTTTTGCAATTTTGCTCCAAAATAAGGGAAATTTCTGCTTTTTTGCCTCTAAATATGTGGAATTTCTGTCATTTTTCCAGAAAACAAAGGGAATTTCTGTCGTTTTTGCCCCAAAATAAAGAAAATTTCTGCCTTTTTGCCCCCAAATAAGGGGAATATCAGCCTTTTTACCACAAAATAAGGAGAATTTCTGCATTTTTGCCACAAAATATTAGGAATTTCTGATTTTTGCCCAAAAATAAGGAAAATTTCTGCCTTTTTTCCCTGAAATAAGTGAATTTTCTGCAATTTTGCCCCAAAATAAGTGAAATTTCTGCAATTTTGCCCCAAAATAAGGGAAATTTCTGGAATTTTGCCCCAAAATGAGAGAAATTTCTGCTTTTTGACCCCAAATAAGGGGAATTTCAGCCTTTTTACCTCAAAATAAGGGGAATTTCTGCATTTTTGCCCCAAAATATGGGAAATTTCTGCCTTTTTGCCCCAAATTAAGAAAAATTTCTGCAATTTTGTACCAAAATAAAAGAAATTTCTGCCTTTTTGCCCCAAAATAAGAAAATTTTGCTTTTTTTCTGAAATAAATGAAATTTCTGCAAATTTGCCTCAAAATAAGTTAAATTTCTGAATTTTGCCCTAAAATAAGGAGAATTTCTGTCTTTTTGACCCAACATATAGGGAATTTATGCCTTTTTGCACCACAATTAGGGGAATGTCTTCAATTTTGCTCCAAAATACAGGGAATTTCTGGCTTTTTGCCCGAAAATAAGAATGCATACCTTTTTGCCATAAAAAAGGAAAATTTCTTCATTTTTGCTCCAAAATAAGGGGAATTTCTGCCTTTTTGACTCTAAATAAGTGGAATTTCTGTCTTTCTCCCCCAAAACAAAGGGAATTTCTGTCTTTTTTGTTCCAAAATAAGAAAAAATTTTTACTTATTACCCTGAAGTAAGTGAAATTTCTGCTATTTTGCAACAAAATAAGGGAAATTTATGCCTTTATGCCCCCAAAAAAGGGGAATTTCAGCCATTTTTCCTCAAAATAAAGGGAACTTCTGCATTTTTGCCACAAAATATAAGGAATTTCTGCTTTTTTGCCCCAAAATAAGGAAAATTTCTGCCTTTTTTCCATGAAATAAGTGAAATTTCTGCAATTTTGCCCCAAAATAAGTGAAATTTCTGCAATTTTGCCCCAAATTAAGGAAAATTTCTGCCATTTTGTACCAAAATAAAAGAAATTTCTGCCTTTTTGCTTCCAAATAAGAAAATTTCTGCTTATTTTTTTTCTGAAATAAATGAAATTTCTGAAATTTTGCCCCAAAATAAGTGAAATTTCTACAATTTTGCCCCAAAATAAGTGAAATTTCTGGAATTTTGCCCCAAAATAAGTGGAATTTCTGAGTTTTGACCCAAAATAAGGAGAATTCCTGTCTTTTTGCCCCAACATATAGGGAATTTCTGCCTTTTTGCCCCACAATTAGGGTAATTTCTGCAATTTTGCTCCAAAATACGGGGAATTTCTGCCCTTTTGCCCAAAAATAAGAAGAATGCATTCCTTTTTGCCATAAAAAAGGGAAATTTCTTCATTTTTTCCCCAAATAAGAGGAATTTCTGCATTTTTGACTCTAAATAAGTAGAATTTCTGTTTTTTTCTTTCAAAACAAAGGAAATTTCTGTCCTTTTAGCCCCAAAATAAAGAAAATTTCTGAGTTATTACCCTGAAATAAGTGAAATTTCTGCAATTTTGCCCCAAAATAAGGGAAATTTCTGCGTATTTGCCCCCAAATAAGGGGAATTTCAGCCTTTTTACCTCAAAATAAGGGGAATTTCTGGATTTTTGCCTGATAATAAGAAAAATGCATACCTTTTTGCCATAAAAAAGGGAAATTTTTGCAATTTTGCTCCAAAATAAGGGAAATTTCTGCTTTTTTGCCTCTAAATATGTGGAATTTCTGTCTTTTTCCCCGAAAACAAAGGGAATTTCTGTCGTTTTTGCCCCAAAATAAGGAAAATTTCTGCCTTTTTGCCCCCAAATAAGGGGAATATCAGCCTTTTTACCTTAAAATAAGGGGAATTTCTGCATTTTTGCCACAAAATATTAGGAATTTCTTTTTTTTTGCCCAAAAATAAGGAAAATTTCTGCCTTTTTTCCCTGAAATAAGTGAATTTTCTGCAATTTTGCCCCAAAATAAGTGAAATTTCTGCAATTTTGCCCCAAAATAAGGGAAATTTCTGGAATTTTGCCCCAAAATAATAGAAATTTCTGCATTTTGACCCCAAATAAGGGGAATTTCAGCCTTTTTACCTCAAAATAAGGGGAATTTCTGCATTTTTGCCCAAAATTTGGGAAATTTCTGCCTTTTTGCCCCAAATTAAGAAAAATTTCTGAAATTTTGTACCAAAATAAAAGAAATTTCTGCCTTTTTGCCCCAAAATAAGAAAATTTTGCTTTTTTTCTGAAATAAATGAAATTTCTGAAATTTTGCCTCAAAATAAGTTAAATTTCTGAATTTTGCCCTAAAATAAGGAGAATTTCTGTCTTTTTGACCTAACATATAGGGAATTTCTGCCTTTTTGCACCACAATTAGTGAAATGTCTGCAATGTTGCACCAAAATACGGGGAATTTCTGCCTTTTTGCCCGAAAATAAGAAGAATGCATAACTTTTTGCCATTAAAAAGAGAAATTTCTTCATTTTTGCTCCAAAATAAGGGGAATTTCTGCGTTTTTGACTCTAAATAAGTGGAATTTCTGTCTTTCTCCCCCAAAACAAAGGGAATTTCTGTCTTTTTTGTTCCAAAATAAGAAAAAATTCTTACTTATTACCCTGAAGTAAGTGAAATTTCTGCAATTTTGCAACAAAATAAGGGAAATTTCTGCCTTTTTGCCCCCAAATAAGGGGAATTTCAGCCATTTTACCTCAAAATAAAGGGAACTTCTGCATTTTTGCCACAAAATATAAGAAATTTCTGCATTTTTGCCCCAAAATAAGGAAAATTTCTGCCTTTTTTCCCTGAAATAAGTGAAATTTCTGCAATTTTGCCCCAAAATAAGTGAAATTTCTGTAATTTTGCCCCAAATTAAGGAAAATTTCTGCAATTTTGTACCAAAATAAAAGAAATTTCTGCCTTTTTGCTACCAAATAAGAAAATTTCTGCTTTTTTTTTCTGAAATAAGTGAAATTTCTGAAATTTTTCCCCAAAATAAGTGAAATTTCTGGAATTATGCCAAAAATTAAGTGGCATTTCTGAGTTTTGACCCACAATAAGGAGAATTTCTGTCTTTTTGCCCTAACATATAGGGAATTTCTGCCTTTTTGCCCCACAATTAGGGGAATTTCTGCAATTTTGCACCAAAATACGGGGAATTTCTGCCTTTATGCCCGATAATAAGAAGAATGCATACCTTTTTGCCATAAAAAAGGGAAATTTTTGCAATTTTGCTCCAAAATAAGGGAAATTTCTGCTTTTTTGCCTCTAAATATGTGGAATTTCTGTCTTTTTTCCTGAAAACAAAGGGAATTTCTGTCGTTTTTGCCCCAAAATAAAGAAAATTTCTGCCTTTTTGCCCCCAAATAAGGGGAATATCAGCCTTTTTACCACAAAATAAGGAGAATTTCTGCATTTTTGCCACAAAATATAAGGAATTTCTGCTTTTTTGCCCAAAAATAAGGAAAATTTCTGCCTTTTTTCCATGAAATAAGTGAAATTTCTGCAATTTTGCCCCAAAATAATTGAAATTTCTGCAATTTTGCCCCAAATTAAGGGAAATTTCTGCCATTTTGTACCAAAATAAAAGAAATTTCTGCCTTTTTGCTTCCAAATAAGAAAATTTCTGCTTATTTTTTTTCTGAAATAAATGAAATTTCT
Organism: Micromys minutus; assembly: GCF_963924665.1. NCBI lineage: Eukaryota > Metazoa > Chordata > Mammalia > Rodentia > Muridae > Micromys > Micromys minutus. The sequence goes on from NW_027667727.1 coordinate 3,929,076, forward strand.
GAAATTTTGCCCCAAAATAAGTGAAATTTCTACAATTTTGCCCCAAAATAAGTGAAATTTCTGGAATTTTGCCCCAAAATAAGTGGAATTTCTGAGTTTTGACCCAAAATAAGGATAATTCCTGTCTTTTTGCCCCAACATATAGGGAATTTCTGCCTTTTTGCCCCACAATTAGGGGAATTTCTGCAATTTTGCTCCAAAATACGGGGAATTTCTGCCTTTTTGCCCAAAAATAAGAAGAATGCATACCTTTTTGCCATAAAAAAGGGAAATTTCTTCATTTTTTCCCCAAATAAGAGGAATTTCTGCATTTTTGACTCTAAATAAGTAGAATTTCTGTCTTTTTCTTTCAAAACAAAGGAAATTTCTGTCCTTTTAGCCCCAAAATAAAGAAAATTTCTGACTTATTACCCTGAAATAAGTGAAATTTCTGCAATTTTGCCCCAAAATAAGGGAAATTTCTGCGTATTTGCCCCCAAATAAGGGGAATTTCAGCCTTTTTACCTCAAAATAAGGGGAATTTCTGGATTTTTGCCACAAAATATTAGGAATTTCTGCCTTTTTGCCCCAAAATAAGGAAAATTTCTGCCTTTTTTCCCTGAAATAAGTGAAATTTCTGCAATTTTGCCCCAAAATAAGTGAAATTTCTGCAATTTTGCCCCAAAATAATGGAAATTTCTGGAATTTTGCCCCAAAATAAGTGGAATTTCTGAGTTTTGCCCCAAAATAAGAAGAATTTCTGTCTTTTTGCCCTAACATATAGGGAATTTCTGCCTTTTTGCCCCACAATTAGGGGAATTTCTGCAATTTTGCTCCAAAATACGGGGAATTTCTGCCTTTTTGCCCGATAATAAGAAGAATGCATACCTTTTTGCCATAAAAAAGGGAAATTTTTGCAATTTTGCTCCAAAATAAGGGAAAATTCTGCTTTTTTGCCTCTAAATATGTGGAATTTCTGTATTTTTCCCCGAAAACAAAGGGAATTTCTGTCGTTTTTGCCACAAAATAAGAAAAATTTCTGCCTTTTTTCCCCCAAATAAGGGGAATATCAGCCTTTTTACCTTAAAATAAGGGGAATTTCTGCATTTTTGCCACAAAATATTAGGAATTTCTTTTTTTTTGCCCAAAAATAAGGAAAATTTCTGCCTTTTTTCCCTGAAATAAGTGAATTTTCTGCAATTTTGCCCCAAAATAAGTGAAATTTCTGCAATTTTGCCCCAAAATAAGGGAAATTTCTGGAATTTTGCCCCAAAATAATAGAAATTTCTGCATTTTGACCCCAAATAAGGGGAATTTCAGCCTTTTTACCTCAAAATAAGGGGAATTTCTGCATTTTTGCCCAAAATTTGGGAAATATCTGCCTTTTTGCCCCAAATTAAGAAAAATTTCTGAAATTTTGTACCAAAATAAAAGAAATTTCTGCCTTTTTGCCCCAAAATAAGAAAATTTTGCTTTTTTTCTGAAATAAATGAAATTTCTGAAATTTTGCCTCAAAATAAGTTAAATTTCTGAATTTTGCCCTAAAATAAGGAGAATTTCTGTCTTTTTGACCTAACATATAGGGAAATTCTGCCTTTTTGCACCACAATTAGTGAAATGTCTGCAATGTTGCACCAAAATACGGGGAATTTCTGCCTTTTTGCCCGAAAATAAGAAGAATGCATAACTTTTTGCCATTAAAAAGAGAAATTTCTTCATTTTTGCTCCAAAATAAGGGGAATTTCTGCTTTTTTGACTCTAAATAAGTGGAATTTCTGTCTTTCTCCCCCAAAACAAAGGGAATTTCTGTCTTTTTTGTTCCAAAATAAGAAAAAATTCTTACTTATTACCCTGAAGTAAGTGAAATTTCTGCAATTTTGCAACAAAATAAGGGAAATTTCTGCCTTTTTGCCCCCAAATAAGGGGAATTTCAGCCATTTTACCTCAAAATAAAGGGAACTTCTGCATTTTTGCCACAAAATATAAGAAATTTCTGCTTTTTTGCCCCAAAATAAGGAAAATTTCTGCCTTTTTTCCCTGAAATAAGTGAAATTTCTGCAATTTTGCCCCAAAATAAGTGAAATTTCTGCAATTTTGCCCCAAATTAAAGAAAATTTCTGCAATTTTGTACCAAAATAAAAGAAATTTCTGCCTTTTTGCTACCAAATAAGAAAATTTCTGCTTTTTTTTTCTGAAATAAGTGAAATTTCTGAAATTTTTCCCCAAAATAAGTGAAATTTCTGGAATTATGCCAAAAATTAAGTGGCATTTCTGAGTTTTGACCCACAATAAGGAGAATTTCTGTCTTTTTGCCTCAACATATAGGGAATTTCTGCCTTTTTGCCCCACAATTAGGGGAATTTCTGCAATTTTGCACCAAAATACGGGGAATTTCTGCCTTTTTGCCCGATAATAAGAAGAATGCATACCTTTTTCCCATAAAAAAGGGAAATTTTTGCAATTTTGCTCCAAAATAAGGGAAATTTCTGCTTTTTTGCCTCCAAATATGTGGAATTTCTGTCTTTTTTCCCGAAAACAAGGGGAATTTCTGTCGTTTTTGCCCCAAAATAAAGAAAATTTCTGCCTTTTTGCCCCCAAATAAGGGGAATATCAGCCTTTTTACCACAAAATAAGGAGAATTTCTGCATTTTTGCCACAAAATATAAGGAATTTCTGCTTTTTTGCCCCAAACTAAGGAAAATTTCTGCCTTTTTTCCATGAAATAAGTGAAATTTCTGCAATTTTGCCCCAAAATAAGTGAAATTTCTGCAATTTTGCCCCAAATTAAGGGAAATTTCTGCCATTTTGTACCAAAATAAAAGAAATTTCTGCCTTTTTGCTTCCAAATAAGAAAATTTCTGCTTATTTTTTTTCTGAAATAAATGAAATTTCTGAAATTTTGCCCCAAAATAAGTGAAATTTCTACAATTTTGCCCCAAAATAAGTGAAATTTCTGGAATTTTGCCCCAAAATAAGTGGAATTTCTGAGTTTTGACCCAAAATAAGGAGAATTCCTGTCTTTTTGCCCCAACATATAGGGAATTTCTGCCTTTTTGCCCCACAATTAGGGGAATTTCTGCAATTTTGCTCCAAAATACGGGGAATTTCTGCCTTTTTGCCCAAAAATAAGAAGAATGCATACCTTTTTGCCATAAAAAAGGGAAATTTCTTCATTTTTTCCCCAAATAAGAGGAATTTCTGCATTTTTGACTCTAAATAAGTAGAATTTCTGTCTTTTTCTTTCAAAACAAAGGAAATTTCTGTCCTTTTAGCCCCAAAATAAAGAAAATTTCTGACTTATTACCCTGAAATAAGTGAAATTTCTGCAATTTTGCCCCAAAATAAGGGAAATTTCTGCGTATTTGCCCCCAAATAAGGGGAATTTCAGCCTTTTTACCTCAAAATAAGGGGAATTTCTGGATTTTTGCCACAAAATATTAGGAATTTCTGCCTTTTTGCCCCAAAATAAGGAAAATTTCTGCCTTTTTTCCCTGAAATAAGTGAAATTTCTGCAATTTTGCCCCAAAATAAGTGAAATTTCTGCAATTTTGCCCCAAAATAATGGAAATTTCTGGAATTTTGCCCCAAAATAAGTGGAATTTCTGAGTTTTGCCCCAAAATAAGAAGAATTTCTGTCTTTTTGCCCTAACATATAGGGAATTTCTGCCTTTTTGCCCCACAATTAGGGGAATTTCTGCAATTTTGCTCCAAAATACGGGGAATTTCTGCCTTTTTGCCCGATAATAAGAAGAATGCATACCTTTTTGCCATAAAAAAGGGAAATTTTTGCAATTTTGCTCCAAAATAAGGGAAATTTCTGCTTTTTTGCCTCTAAATATGTGGAATTTCTGTCTTTTTCCCCGAAAACAAAGGGAATTTCTGTCGTTTTTGCCCCAAAATAAGGAAAATTTCTGCCTTTTTTCCCCCAAATAAGGGGAATATCAGCCTTTTTACCTTAAAATAAGGGGAATTTCTGCATTTTTGCCACAAAATATTAGGAATTTCTTTTTTTTTGCCCAAAAATAAGGAAAATTTCTGCCTTTTTTCCCTGAAATAAGTGAATTTTCTGCAATTTTGCCCCAAAATAAGTGAAATTTCTGCAATTTTGCCCCAAAATAAGGGAAATTTCTGGAATTTTGCCCCAAAATAATAGAAATTTCTGCATTTTGACCCCAAATAAGGGGAATTTCAGCCTTTTTACCTCAAAATAAGGGGAATTTCTGCATTTTTGCCCAAAATTTGGGAAATTTCTGCCTTTTTGCCCCAAATTAAGAAAAATTTCTGAAATTTTGTACCAAAATAAAAGAAATTTCTGCCTTTTTGCCCCAAAATAAGAAAATTTTGCTTTTTTTCTGAAATAAATGAAATTTCTGAAATTTTGCTCAAAATAAGTTAAATTTCTGAATTTTGCCCTAAAATAAGGAGAATTTCTGTCTTTTTGACCTAACATATAGGGAATTTCTGCCTTTTTGCACCACAATTAGTGAAATGTCTGCAATGTTGCACCAAAATACGGGGAATTTCTGCCTTTTTGCCCGAAAATAAGAAGAATGCATAACTTTTTGCCATTAAAAAGAGAAATTTCTTCATTTTTGCTCCAAAATAAGGGGAATTTCTGCGTTTTTGACTCTAAATAAGTGGAATTTCTGTCTTTCTCCCCCAAAACAAAGGGAATTTCTGTCTTTTTTGTTCCAAAATAAGAAAAAATTCTTACTTATTACCCTGAAGTAAGTGAAATTTCTGCAATTTTGCAACAAAATAAGGGAAATTTCTGCCTTTTTGCCCCCAAATAAGGGGAATTTCAGCCATTTTACCTCAAAATAAAGGGAACTTCTGCATTTTTGCCACAAAATATAAGAAATTTCTGCCTTTTTGCCCCAAAATAAAGAAAATTTCTGCCTTTTTTCCCTGAAATAAGTGAAATTTCTGCAATTTTGCCCCAAAATAAGTGAAATTTCTGCAATTTTGCCCCAAATTAAAGAAAATTTCTGCAATTTTGTACCAAAATAAAAGAAATTTCTGCCTTTTTGCTTCCAAATAAGAAAATTTCTGCTTTTTTTTCTGAAATAAGTGAAATTTCTGAAATTTTTTCCCAAAATAAGTGAAATTTCTGGAATTATGGCAAAAATTAAGTGGCATTTCTGAGTTTTGACCCACAATAAGGAGAATTTCTGTCTTTTTGCCCTAACATATAGGGAATTTCTGCCTTTTTGCCCCACAATTAGGGGAATTTCTGCAATTTTGCACCAAAATACGGGGAATTTCTGCCTTTTTGCCCGATAATAAGAAGAATGCATACCTTTTTGCCATAAAAAAGGGAAATTTTTGCAATTTTGCTCCAAAATAAGGGAAATTTCTGCTTTTTTGCCTCTAAATATGTGGAATTTCTGTCATTTTTCCAGAAAACAAAGGGAATTTCTGTCGTTTTTGCCCCAAAATAAAGAAAATTTCTGCCTTTTTGCCCCCAAATAAGGGGAATATCAGCCTTTTTACCACAAAATAAGGAGAATTTCTGCATTTTTGCCACAAAATATTAGGAATTTCTGATTTTTGCCCAAAAATAAGGAAAATTTCTGCCTTTTTTCCCTGAAATAAGTGAATTTTCTGCAATTTTGCCCCAAAATAAGTGAAATTTCTGCAATTTTGCCCCAAAATAAGGGAAATTTCTGGAATTTTGCCCCAAAATGAGAGAAATTTCTGCTTTTTGACCCCAAATAAGGGGAATTTCAGCCTTTTTACCTCAAAATAAGGGGAATTTCTGCATTTTTGCCCCAAAATATGGGAAATTTCTGCCTTTTTGCCCCAAATTAAGAAAAATTTCTGCAATTTTGTACCAAAATAAAAGAAATTTCTGCCTTTTTGCCCCAAAATAAGAAAATTTTGCTTTTTTTCTGAAATAAATGAAATTTCTGCAAATTTGCCTCAAAATAAGTTAAATTTCTGAATTTTGCCCTAAAATAAGGAGAATTTCTGTCTTTTTGACCCAACATATAGGGAATTTATGCCTTTTTGCACCACAATTAGGGGAATGTCTTCAATTTTGCTCCAAAATACGGGGAATTTCTGCCTTTTTGCCCGAAAATAAGAATGCATACCTTTTTGCCATAAAAAAGGAAAATTTCTTCATTTTTGCTCCAAAATAAGGGGAATTTCTGCCTTTTTGACTCTAAATAAGTGGAATTTCTGTCTTTCTCCCCCAAAACAAAGGGAATTTCTGTCTTTTTTGTTCCAAAATAAGAAAAAATTTTTACTTATTACCCTGAAGTAAGTGAAATTTCTGCTATTTTGCAACAAAATAAGGGAAATTTATGCCTTTATGCCCCCAAAAAAGGGGAATTTCAGCCATTTTTCCTCAAAATAAAGGGAACTTCTGCATTTTTGCCACAAAATATAAGGAATTTCTGCTTTTTTGCCCCAAAATAAGGAAAATTTCTGCCTTTTTTCCATGAAATAAGTGAAATTTCTGCAATTTTGCCCCAAAATAAGTGAAATTTCTGCAATTTTGCCCCAAATTAAGGAAAATTTCTGCCATTTTGTACCAAAATAAAAGAAATTTCTGCCTTTTTGCTTCCAAATAAGAAAATTTCTGCTTATTTTTTTTCTGAAATAAATGAAATTTCTGAAATTTTGCCCCAAAATAAGTGAAATTTCTACAATTTTGCCCCAAAATAAGTGAAATTTCTGGAATTTTGCCCCAAAATAAGTGGAATTTATGAGTTTTGACCCAAAATAAAAAGAATTCCTGTCTTTTTGCCCCAACATATAGGGAATTTCTGCCTTTTTGCCCCACAATTAGGGGAATTTCTGCAATTTTGCTCCAAAATACGGGGAATTTCTGCCTTTTTGCCCAAAAATAAGAAGAATGCATTTTTTTTACCATAAAAAAGGGAAATTTCTTCATTTTTTCCCCAAATAAGAGGAATTTCTGCATTTTTGACTCTAAATAAGTAGAATTTCTGTTTTTTTCTTTCAAAACAAAGGAAATTTCTGTCCTTTTAGCCCCAAAATAAAGAAAATTTCTGACTTATTACCCTGAAATAAGTGAAATTTCTGCAATTTTGCCCCAAAATAAGGGAAATTTCTGCGTATTTGCCCCCAAATAAGGGGAATTTCAGCCTTTTTACCTCAAAATAAGGGGAATTTCTGGATTTTTGCCTGATAATAATAAAAATGCATACCTTTTTGCCATAAAAAAGGGAAATTTTTGCAATTTTGCTCCAAAATAAGGGAAATTTCTGCTTTTTTGCCTCTAAATATGTGGAATTTCTGTCTTTTTCCCCGAAAACAAAGGGAATTTCTGTCGTTTTTGCCCCAAAATAAGGAAAATTTCTGCCTTTTTGCCCCCAAATAAGGGGAATATCAGCCTTTTTACCTCAAAATAAGGGGAATTTCTGCATTTTTGCCACAAAATATTAGGAATTTCTGTTTTTTTGCCCAAAAATAAGGAAAATTTCTGCCTTTTTTCCGTGAAATAAGTGAATTTTCTGCAATTTTGCCCCAAAATAAGTGAAATTTCTGCAATTTTGCCCCAAAATAAGGGAAATTTCTGGAATTTTGCCCCAAAATAAGAGAAATTTCTGCTTTTTGACTCCAAATAAGGGGAATTTCAGCCTTTTTACCTCAAAAAAAGAGGAATTTCTGCATTTTTGCCCCAAAATATGGGAAATTTCTGCCTTTTTTCCATGAAATAAGTGAAATTTCTGCAATTTTTCCCCAAAATAAGTGAAATTTCTGCAATTTTGCCCCAAAATAATGGAAATTTCTTGAATTTTGCCCCAAAATAAGTGGAATTTCTGAGTTTTGCCACAAAATAAGAAGAATTTCTGTCTTTTTGCCCTAACTTATAGGGAATTTCTGCTTTTTTGCCCCACAATTAGGGAAATTTCTGCAATTTTGCTCCAAAATACGGGGAATTTCTGCCTTTTTGCCCGATAATAAGAAGAATGCATAACTTTTTGCCATTAAAAAGAGAAATTTCTTCATTTTTGCTCCAAAATAAGGGGAATTTCTGCGTTTTTGACTCTAAATAAGTGGAATTTCTGTCTTTCTCCCCCAAAACAAAGGGAATTTCTGTCTTTTTTGTTCCAAAATAAGAAAAAATTCTTACTTATTACCCTGAAGTAAGTGAAATTTCTGCAATTTTGCAACAAAATAAGGGAAATTTCTGCCTTTTTGCCCTCAAATAAGGGGAATTTCAGCCATTTTACCTCAAAATAAAAAGAACTTCTGCATTTTTGCCACAAAATATAAGATATTTCTGCCTTTTTGCCTCAAAATAAGGAAAATTTCTGCCTTTTTTCCCTGAAATAAGTGAAATTTCTGCAATTTTGCCCCAAAATAAGTGAAATTTCTGCAATTTTGCCCCAAATTAAGGAAAATTTCTGCAATTTTGTACCAAAATAAAAGAAATTTCTGCCTTTTTGCTTCCAAATAAGAAAATTTCTGCTTATTTTTTTTCTGAAATAAATGAAATTTCTGAAATTTTGCCCCAAATTAAGTGAAATTTCTACAATTTTGCCCCAAAATAAGTAAAATTTCTGAAATTTTGCCCCAAAATAAGTGGAATTTCTGAGTTTTGACCCAAAATAAGGAGAATTTCTGTCTTTTTGCCCCAACATATAGGGATTTTCTGCCTTTTTGCCCCACAATTAGGGGAATTTCTGCAATTTTGCTCCAAAATACGGGGAATTTCTGCCTTTTTTCCCAAAAATAAGAAGAATGCATACCTTTTTGCCATAAAAAAGGGAAATTTTTGCAATTTTGCTCCAAAATAAGGGAAATATCTGCTTTTTTGCCTCTAAATATGTGGAATTTCTGTCTTTTTCCCCGAAAACAAAGCGAATTTCTGTCTTTTTTGCCCCAAAATAAAGAAAACTTTTTCCTTTTTGCCCCCAAATAAGGGGAATATCAGCCTTTTTACCTCAAAATAAGGGGAATTTCTGCATTTTTGCCACAAAATATTAGGAATTTCTGGTTTTTTGCCCAAAAATAAAGAAAATTTCTGCCTTTTTTCCCTGAAATTTGTGAATTTTCTGCAATTTTGCCCCAAAATAAGTGAAATTTCTGCAATTTTGCCCCAAAATAAGGGAAATTTCTGGAATTTTGCCCCAAAATAAGAGAAATTTCTGCTTTTTGACCCCAAACAAGGGGAATTTCAGCCTTTTTACCTCAAAATAAGGGGAATTTCTGCATTTTTGCCCCAAAATATGGGAAATTTCTGCCTTTTTGCCCCAAATTAAGAAAAATTTCTGCAATTTTGTACCAAAATAAAAGAAATTTCTGCCTTTTTGCCCCAAAATAAGAAAATTTTGCTTTTTTTCTGAAATAAATGAAATTTCTGCAATTTTGCCTCAAAATAAGTTAAATTTCTGAATTTTGCCCTAAAATAAAGAGAATTTCTGTCTTTTTGACCCAACATATAGGGAATTTCTGCCTTTTTGCCCCACAATTAGGGGAATTTCTGCAATTTTGCTCCAAAATACGGAAAATTTCTGCCTTTTTGCCCGAAAATAATAAGAATGCATACCTTTTTGCCATAAAAAAGAAAAATTTCTTCATTTTTGCTCCAAAATAAGGGGAATTTCTGTCTTTTTGACTCTAAATAAGTGGAATTTCTGTCTTTTTCCCCCAAAACAAAGGGAATTTCTGTCTTTTTTGTTTCAAAATTAAGAAAATTTCTGAATTATTACCCTGAAGTAAGTGAAATTTCTGCCTTTTTGCCCCCAAATAAGGGGAATTTCAGCCTTTTTACCTCAAAATAAGAGGAATTTCTGCATTTTTGCCACAAAATATTAAGAATTTCTGCCTTTTTGCCCCAAAATAAGGAAAATTTCTGCCTTTTTTCCCTGAAATAAATGAAATTTCTGCAATTTTGCCCCAAAATAAGTGAAATTTCTGCAATTTTGCCCCAAAATAAGGGAAATTTCTGCAATTTTGTACCATAATAAAAGATATTTCTGCCTTTTTTATTCCGAATAAGAAAATTTCTGCTTTTTTTTCTGAAATAAGTGAAATTTCTGAAATTTTGCCCCAAAATAAGTGAAATTTCTGGAATTATGCCAAAAATTAAGTGGAATTTCTGAGTTTTGACCCACAATAAGGAGAATGTCTGTCTTTTTGCCCTAACATATAGGGAATTTCTGCCTTTTTGCCCCACAATTAGGGGAATTTCTGCAATTTTGCTCCAAAATACGGGGAATTTCTGCCTTTTTGCCCGATAATAAGAAAAATGCATACCTTTTTGCCATAAAAAAGGGAAATTTTTGCAATTTTGCTCCAAAATAAGGGAAATTTCTGCTTTTTTGCCTCTAAATATGTGGAATTTCTGTCTTTTTCCCCAAAAACAAAGGGAATTTCTGTCGTTTTTGCCCCAAAATAAAGAAAATTTCTGCCTTTTTGCCCCCAAATAAGGGGAATATCAGCCTTTTTACCTCAAAATAAGGGGAATTTCTGCATTTTTGCCACAAAATATTAGGAATTTCTGTTTTTTTGCCCAAAAATAAGGAAAATTTCTGCCTTTTTTCCGTGAAATAAGTGAATTTTCTGCAATTTTGCCCCAAAATAAGTGAAATTTCTGCAATTTTGCCCCAAAATAAGGGAAATTTCTGGAATTTTGCCCCAAAATAATAGAAATTTCTGCATTTTGACCCCAAATAAGGGGAATTTCAGCCTTTTTACCTCAAAATAAGGGGAATTTCTGCATTTTTGCCCCAAAATATGGGAAATTTCTGCCTTTTTGCCCCAAATTAAGAAAAATTTCTGCAATTTTGTACCAAAATAAAAGAAATTTCTGCCTTTTTGCCCCAAAATAAGAAAATTTTGCTTTTTTTCTGAAATAAATGAAATTTCTGCAATTTTGCCTCAAAATAAGTTAAATTTCTGAATTTTGCCCTAAAATAAGGAGAATTTCTGTCTTTTTGACCTAACATATAGGGAATTTCTGCCTTTTTGCACCACAATTACTGGAATGTCTGCAATTTTGCTCCAAAATACGGGGAATTTCTGCCTTTTTGCCCGAAAATAAGAAGAATGCATAACTTTTTGCCATTAAAAAGGGAAATTTCTTCATTTTTGCTCCAAAATAAGGGGAATTTCTGCGTTTTTGACTCTAAATAAGTGGAATTTCTGTCTTTCTCCCCCAAAACAAAGGGAATTTCTGTCTTTTTTGTTCCAAAATAAGAAAAAATTCTTACTTATTACCCTGAAGTAAGTGAAATTTCCGCAATTTTGCAACAAAATAAGGGAAATTTCTGCCTTTTTGCCCCCAAATAAGGAGAATTTCAGCCATTTTACCTCAAACTAAAGGGAACTTCTGCATTTTTGCCACAAAATATAAGAAATTTCTGCCTTTTTGCCCCAAAATAAGGAAAATTTCTGCCTTTTTTCCCTGAAATAAGTGAAATTTCTGCAATTTTGCCCCAAAATAAGTGAAATTTCTGCAATTTTGCCCCAAATTAAGGGAAATTTCTGCAATTTTGTACCAAAATAAAAGAAATTTCTGCCTTTTTGCTTCCAAATAAGAAAATTTCTGCTTATTTTTTTTTCTGAAATAAATAAAATTTCTGAAATTTTGCCCCAAAATAAGTGAAATTTCTACAATTTTGCCCCAAAATAAGTGAAATTTCTGGAATTTTGCCCCAAAATAAGTGGAATTTCTGAGTTTTGACCCAAAATAAGGAGAATTTCTGTCTTTTTGCCCCAACATATAGGGAATTTCTGCCTTTTTGCCCCACAATTAAAGGAATTTCTGCAATTTTGCTCCAAAATACGGGGAATTTCTGCCTTTTGGCCCAAAAATAAGAAGAATGCATACCTTTTTGCCATAAAAAAGGGAAATTTCTTCCTTTTTTTCCCAAATAAGAGGAATTTCTGCATTTTTGATTCTAAATAAGTAGAATTTCTGTCTTTTTCCCCCAAAACAAAGGAAATTTCTGTCCTTTTAGCCCCAAAATAAAGAAAATTTCTGACTTATTACCCTGAAATAAGTGAAATTTCTGCAATTTTGCCCCAAAATAAGGGAAATTTCTGCGTTTTTGCCCCCAAATAAGGGGAATTTCAGCCTTTTTACCTCAATATAAGGGGAATTTCTGGATTTTTGCCACAAAATATTAGGAATTTCTGCCTTTTTGCCCCAAAATAAGGAAAATTTCTGCCTTTTTTCCCTGAAATAAATGAAATTTCTGCAATTTTGCCACAAAATAAGTGAAATTTCTGCAATTTTGCCCCAAAATAATGGAACTTTCTTGAATTTTGCCCCAAAATAAGTGGAATTTCTGAGTTTTGCCACAAAATAAGAAGAATTTCTGTCTTTTTGCCTTAACATATAGGGAATTTCTGCCTTTTTGCCCCACAATTAGGGAAATTTCTGCAATTTTGCTCCAAAATACGGGGAATTTCTGCCTTTTTGCCCGATAATAAGAAGAATGCATAACTTTTTGCCATAAAAAAGGGAAATTTTTGCAATTTTGCTCCAAAATAAGGGAAATTTCTGCTTTTTTGCCTCTAAATATGTGGAATTTCTGTCTTTTTTCCCGAAACCAAAGCGAATTTCTGTCTTTTTTGCCCCAAAATAAAGAAAATTTCTTCCTTTTTGCCCCCAAATAAGGGGAATATCAGACTTTTTACCTCAAAATAAGGGGAATTTCTGCATTTTTGCCACAAAATATTAGGAATTTCTGTTTTTTTGCCCAAAAATAAAGAAAATTTCTGCTTTTTTCCCTGAAATTTGTGAATTTTCTGAAATTTTGCCCCAAAATAAGTGAAATTTCTGCAATTTTGCCCCAAAATAAGGGAAATTTCTGGAATTTTGCCCCAAAATAAGAGAAATTTCTGCTTTTTGACTCCAAATAAGGGGAATTTCAGCCTTTTTACCTCAAAAAAAGAGGAATTTCTGCATTTTTGCCCCAAAATATGGGAAATTTCTGCCTTTTTTCCATGAAATAAGTGAAATTTCTGCAATTTTTCCCCAAAATAAGTGAAATTTCTGCAATTTTGCCCCAAAATAATGGAAATTTCTTGAATTTTGCCCCAAAATAAGTGGAATTTCTGAGTTTTGCCACAAAATAAGAAGAATTTCTGTCTTTTTGCCCTAACTTATAGGGAATTTCTGCTTTTTTGCCCCACAATTAGGGAAATTTCTGCAATTTTGCTCCAAAATACGGGGAATTTCTGCCTTTTTGCCCGATAATAAGAAGAATGCATAACTTTTTGCCATTAAAAAGAGAAATTTCTTCATTTTTGCTCCAAAATAAGGGGAATTTCTGCGTTTTTGACTCTAAATAAGTGGAATTTCTGTCTTTCTCCCCCAAAACAAAGGGAATTTCTGTCTTTTTTGTTCCAAAATAAGAAAAAATTCTTACTTATTACCCTGAAGTAAGTGAAATTTCTGCAATTTTGCAACAAAATAAGGGAAATTTCTGCCTTTTTGCCCTCAAATAAGGGGAATTTCAGCCATTTTACCTCAAAATAAAGGGAACTTCTGCATTTTTGCCACAAAATATAAGATATTTCTGCCTTTTTGCCTCAAAATAAGGAAAATTTCTGCCTTTTTTCCCTGAAATAAGTGAAATTTCTGCAATTTTGCCCCAAAATAAGTGAAATTTCTGCAATTTTGCCCCAAATTAAGGAAAATTTCTGCAATTTTGTACCAAAATAAAAGAAATTTCTGCCTTTTTGCTTCCAAATAAGAAAATTTCTGCTTATTTTTTTTTTCTGAAATAAATGAAATTTCTGAAATTTTGCCCCAAATTAAGTGAAATTTCTACAATTTTGCCCCAAAATAAGTAAAATTTCTGAAATTTTGCCCCAAAATAAGTGGAATTTCTGAGTTTTGACCCAAAATAAGGAGAATTTCTGTCTTTTTGCCCCAACATATAGGGATTTTCTGCCTTTTTGCCCCACAATTAGGGGAATTTCTGCAATTTTGCTCCAAAATACGGGGAATTTCTGCCTTTTTTCCCAAAAATAAGAAGAATGCATACCTTTTTGCCATAAAAAAGGGAAATTTTTGCAATTTTGCTCCAAAATAAGGGAAATATCTGCTTTTTTGCCTCTAAATATGTGGAATTTCTGTCTTTTTCCCCGAAAACAAAGCGAATTTCTGTCTTTTTTGCCCCAAAATAAAGAAAACTTTTTCCTTTTTGCCCCCAAATAAGGGGAATATCAGCCTTTTTACCTCAAAATAAAGGGAATTTCTGCATTTTTGCCACAAAATATTAGGAATTTCTGGTTTTTTGCCCAAAAATAAAGAAAATTTCTGCCTTTTTTCCCTGAAATTTGTGAATTTTCTGCAATTTTGCCCCAAAATAAGTGAAATTTCTGCAATTTTGCCCCAAAATAAGGGAAATTTCTGGAATTTTGCCCCAAAATAAGAGAAATTTCTGCTTTTTGACCCCAAATAAGGGGAATTTCAGCCTTTTTACCTCAAAATAAGGGGAATTTCTGCATTTTTGCCCCAAAATATGGGAAATTTCTGCCTTTTTGCCCCAAATTAAGAAAAATTTCTGCAATTTTGTACCAAAATAAAAGAAATTTCTGCCTTTTTGCCCCAAAATAAGAAAATTTTGCTTTTTTTCTGAAATAAATGAAATTTCTGCAATTTTGCCTCAAAATAAGTTAAATTTCTGAATTTTGCCCTAAAATAAAGAGAATTTCTGTCTTTTTGACCCAACATATAGGGAATTTCTGCCTTTTTGCCCCACAATTAGGGGAATTTCTGCAATTTTGCTCCAAAATACGGAAAATTTCTGCCTTTTTGCCCGAAAATAATAAGAATGCATACCTTTTTGCCATAAAAAAGAAAAATTTCTTCATTTTTGCTCCAAAATAAGGGGAATTTCTGTCTTTTTGACTCTAAATAAGTGGAATTTCTGTCTTTTTCCCCCAAAACAAAGGGAATTTCTGTCTTTTTTGTTTCAAAATTAAGAAAATTTCTGAATTATTACCCTGAAGTAAGTGAAATTTCTGCCTTTTTGCCCCCAAATAAGGGGAATTTCAGCCTTTTTACCTCAAAATAAGAGGAATTTCTGCATTTTTGCCACAAAATATTAAGAATTTCTGCCTTTTTGCCCCAAAATAAGGAAAATTTCTGCCTTTTTTCCCTGAAATAAATGAAATTTCTGCAATTTTGCCCCAAAATAAGTGAAATTTCTGCAATTTTGCCCCAAAATAAGGGAAATTTCTGCAATTTTGTACCATAATAAAAGATATTTCTGCCTTTTTTATTCCGAATAAGAAAATTTCTGCTTTTTTTTCTGAAATAAGTGAAATTTCTGAAATTTTGCCCCAAAATAAGTGAAATTTCTGGAATTATGCCAAAAATTAAGTGGAATTTCTGAGTTTTGACCCACAATAAGGAGAATGTCTGTCTTTTTGCCCTAACATATAGGGAATTTCTGCCTTTTTGCCCCACAATTAGGGGAATTTCTGCAATTTTGCTCCAAAATACGGGGAATTTCTGCCTTTTTGCCCGATAATAAGAAAAATGCATACCTTTTTGCCATAAAAAAGGGAAATTTTTGCAATTTTGCTCCAAAATAAGGGAAATTTCTGCTTTTTTGCCTCTAAATATGTGGAATTTCTGTCTTTTTCCCCGAAAACAAAGGGAATTTCTGTCGTTTTTGCCCCAAAATAAAGAAAATTTCTGCCTTTTTGCCCCCAAATAAGGGGAATATCAGCCTTTTTACCTCAAAATAAGGGGAATTTCTGCATTTTTGCCACAAAATATTAGGAATTTCTGTTTTTTTGCCCAAAAATAAGGAAAATTTCTGCCTTTTTTCCGTGAAATAAGTGAATTTTCTGCAATTTTGCCCCAAAATAAGTGAAATTTCTGCAATTTTGCCCCAAAATAAGGGAAATTTCTGGAATTTTGCCCCAAAATAATAGAAATTTCTGCATTTTGACCCCAAATAAGGGGAATTTCAGCCTTTTTACCTCAAAATAAGGGGAATTTCTGCATTTTTGCCCCAAAATATGGGAAATTTCTGCCTTTTTGCCCCAAATTAAGAAAAATTTCTGCAATTTTGTACCAAAATAAAAGAAATTTCTGCCTTTTTGCCCCAAAATAAGAAAATTTTGCTTTTTTTCTGAAATAAATGAAATTTCTGCAATTTTGCCTCAAAATAAGTTAAACTTCTGATTTTTGCCCTAAAATAAGGAGAATTTCTGTCTTTTTGACCTAACATATAGGGAATTTCTGCCTTTTTGCACCACAATTACTGGAATGTCTGCAATTTTGCTCCAAAATACGGGGAATTTCTGCCTTTTTGCCCGAAAATAAGAAGAATGCATAACTTTTTGCCATTAAAAAGGGAAATTTCTTCATTTTTGCTCCAAAATAAGGGGAATTTCTGCGTTTTTGACTCTAAATAAGTGGAATTTCTGTCTTTCTCCCCCAAAACAAAGGGAATTTCTGTCTTTTTTGTTCCAAAATAAGAAAAAATTCTTACTTATTACCCTGAAGTAAGTGAAATTTCCGCAATTTTGCAACAAAATAAGGGAAATTTCTGCCTTTTTGCCCCCAAATAAGGAGAATTTCAGCCATTTTACCTCAAACTAAAGGGAACTTCTGCATTTTTGCCACAAAATATAAGAAATTTCTGCCTTTTTGCCCCAAAATAAGGAAAATTTCTGCCTTTTTTCCCTGAAATAAGTGAAATTTCTGCAATTTTGCCCCAAAATAAGTGAAATTTCTGCAATTTTGCCCCAAATTAAGGAAAATTTCTGCAATTTTGTACCAAAATAAAAGAAATTTCTGCCTTTTTGCTTCCAAATAAGAAAATTTCTGCTTATTTTTTTTTCTGAAATAAATAAAATTTCTGAAATTTTGCCCCAAAATAAGTGAAATTTCTACAATTTTGCCCCAAAATAAGTGAAATTTCTGGAATTTTGCCCCAAAATAAGTGGAATTTCTGAGTTTTGACCCAAAATAAGGAGAATTTCTGTCTTTTTGCCCCAACATATAGGGAATTTCTGCCTTTTTGCCCCACAATTAAAGGAATTTCTGCAATTTTGCTCCAAAATACGGGGAATTTCTGCCTTTTTGCCCAAAAATAAGAAGAATGCATACCTTTTTGCCATAAAAAAGGGAAATTTCTTCCTTTTTTTCCCAAATAAGAGGAATTTCTGCATTTTTGATTCTAAATAAGTAGAATTTCTGTCTTTTTCCCCAAAAACAAAGGAAATTTCTGTCCTTTTAGCCCCAAAATAAAGAAAATTTCTGACTTATTACCCTGAAATAAGTGAAATTTCTGCAATTTTGCCCCAAAATAAGGGAAATTTCTGCGTTTTTGCCCCCAAATAAGGGGAATTTCAGCCTTTTTACCTCAATATTAGGGGAATTTCTGGATTTTTGCCACAAAATATTAGGAATTTCTGCCTTTTTGCCCCAAAATAAGGAAAATTTCTGCCTTTTTTCCCTGAAATAAATGAAATTTCTGCAATTTTGCCACAAAATAAGTGAAATTTCTGCGATTTTGCCCCAAAATAATGGAAATTTCTTGAATTTTGCCCCAAAATAAGTGGAATTTCTGAGTTTTGCCACAAAATAAGAAGAATTTCTGTCTTTTTGCCTTAACATATAGGGAATTTCTGCCTTTTTGCCCCACAATTAGGGAAATTTCTGCAATTTTGCTCCAAAATACGGGGAATTTCTGCCTTTTTGCCCGATAATAAGAAGAATGCATAACTTTTTGCCATAAAAAAGGGAAATTTTTGCAATTTTGCTCCAAAATAAGGGAAATTTCTGCTTTTTTGCCTCTAAATATGTGGAATTTCTGTCTTTTTTCCCGAAACCAAAGCGAATTTCTGTCTTTTTTGCCCCAAAATAAAGAAAATTTCTTCCTTTTTGCCCCCAAATAAGGGGAATATCAGACTTTTTACCTCAAAATAAGGGGAATTTCTGCATTTTTGCCACAAAATATTAGGAATTTCTGTTTTTTTGCCCAAAAATAAAGAAAATTTCTGCTTTTTTCCCTGAAATTTGTGAATTTTCTGAAATTTTGCCCCAAAATAAGTGAAATTTCTGCAATTTTGTCCCAAAATAAGGGAAATTTCTGGAATTTTGCCCCAAAATAAGAGAAATTTCTGCTTTTTGACCCCAAATAAGGGGAATTTCAGCCTTTTTACCTCAAAATAAGGGGAATTTCTGCATTTTTGCCCCAAAATATGGGAAATTTCTGCCTTTTTGCCCCAAATTAAGAAAAATTTCTGCAATTTTGTACCAAAATAAAAGAAATTTCTGCCTTTTTGCCCCAAAATAAGAAAATTTTGCTTTTTTTCTGAAATAAATGAAATTTCTGCAATTTTGCTTCAAAATAAGTTAAATTTCTGAATTTTGCCCTAAAATAAGGAGAATTTCTGTCTTTTTGACACAACATATAGGGAATTTCTGCCTTTTTGCCCCACAATTAGGGGAATTTCTGCAATTTTGCTCCAAAATACGGGGAATTTCTGCCTTTTTGCCCGAAAATAATAAGAATGCATACCTTTTTGCCATTAAAAAGGGAAATTTCTTCATTTTTGCTCCAAAATAAGGGGAATTTCTGCCTTTTTGACTCTAAAAAAGTGGAATTTCTGTATTTTTCCCCCAATACAAAGGGAATTTCTGTCTTTTTTGTTTCAAAATAAGGAAAATTTCTGAATTATTACCCTGAAGTAAGTGAAATTTATGCCTTTTTGCCCCCAAATAAGGGGAATTTCAGCCTTTTTACCTCAAAATAAGAGGAATTTCTGCATTTTTGCCACAAAATATTAGGAATTTCTGCCTTTTTGCCCCAAAATAAGGAAAATTTCTGCCTTTTTTCCCTGAAATAAATGAAATTTCTGCAATTTTGCCCCAAAATAAGTGAAATTTCTGCAATTTTGCCCCAAAATAAGGGAAATTTCTGGAATTTTGCCCCAAAATAAGAGAAATTTCTGCTTTTTGACCCCAAATAAGGGGAATTTCAGCCTTTTTACCTCAAAATAAGGGGAATTTCTGCATTTTTGCCCCAAAATATGGGAAATTTCTGCCTTTTTGCCCCAAATTAAGAAAAATTTCTGCAATTTTGTACGAAAATAAAAGAAATTTCTGCCTTTTTGCCCCAAAATAAGAAAATTTTGCTTTTTTTCTGAAATAAATGAAATTTCTGCAATTTTGCTTCAAAATAAGTTAAATTTCTGAATTTTGCCCTAAAATAAGGAGAATTTCTGTCTTTTTGACCCAACATATAGGGAATTTCTGCCTTTTTGCCCCACAATTAGGGGAATTTCTGCAATTTTGCTCCAAAATACGAGGAATTTCTGCCTTTTTGCCCGAAAATAATAAGAATGCATACCTTTTTGCCATTAAAAAGGGAAATTTCTTCATTTTTGCTCCAAAATAAGGGGAATTTCTGCCTTTTTGACTCTAAAAAAGTGGAATTTCTGTCTTTTTCCCCCAATACAAAGGGAATTTCTGTCTTTTTGTTTCAAAATTAAGAAAATTTCTGAATTATTACCCTGAAGTAAGTGAAATTTATGCCTTTTTGACCCCAAATAAGGGGAATTTCAGCCTTTTTACCTCAAAATAAGAGGAATTTCTGCATTTTTGCCACAAAATATTAGGAATTTCTGCCTTTTTGCCCCAAAATAAGGAAAATTTCTGCCTTTTTTCCCTGAAATAAATGAAATTTCTGCAATTTTGCCCCAAAATAAGTGAAATTTCTGCAATTTTGCCCCAAAATAAGGGAAATTTCTGCAATTTTGTACCATAATAAAAGATATTTCTGCCTTTTTTATTCCAAATAAGAAAATTTCTGCTTTTTTTTCTGAAATAAGTGAAATTTCTGAAATTTTGCCCCAAAATAAGTGAAATTTCTGGAATTATGCCCCAAATTAAGTGGAATTTCTGAGTTTTGACCCACAATAAGGAGAATTTCTGTCTTTTTGCCCTAACATATAGGGAATTTCTGCCTTTTTGCCCCACAATTAGGGGAATTTCTGCAATTTTGCTCCAAAATACGGGGAATTTCTGCCTTTTTGCCCGATAATAAGAAGAATGCATACCTTTTTGCCATAAAAAAGGTAAATTTTTGCAATTTTGCTCCAAAGTAAGGGAAATTTCTGCTTTTTCGCCTCTAAATATGTGGAATTTCTGTCTTTTTCCCCGAAAACAAAGGGAATTTCTGTCTTTTTTGCCCCAAAATAAGGAAAATTTCTGTTTTTTTGCCAAAAAATAAGGAAAATTTCTGCCTTTTTTCCCTGAAATAAGTGAATTTTCTGCAATTTTGTGCCAAAATAAGTGAAATTACTGCAATTTTGCCCCAAAATAAGGGAAATTTCTGGAATTTTGCACCAAATAAGAGAAATTTCTGCTTTTTGACCCCAAATAAGGGGAATTTCAGCATTTTTACCTCAAAATAAGAGGAATTTCTGCATTTTTGCCCCAAAATATGGGAAATTTCTACCTTTTTGCCCCAAATTAAGAAAAATTTCTGAAATTTTGTACGAAAATAAAAGAAATTTCTGCCTTTTTGCCCCAAAATAAGAAAATTTTGCTTTTTTTCTGAAATAAATGAAATTTCTGCAATTTTGCCTCAAAATAAGTTAAATTTCTGAATTTTGCCCTAAAATAAGGAGAATTTCTGTCTTTTTGCCCCAACATATAGGCAATTTCTGCTTTTTTGCCCAACAATTAGGGGAATGTCTGCAATTTTGCTCCAAAATACGGGGAATTTCTGCTTTTTGCCCGAAAATAAGAAGAATGCATAACTTTTTGTCATAAAAAAGGGAAATTTCTTCATTTTTGCTCCAAAATAATGGGAATTTCTGCCTTTTTGACTCTAAATAAGTGGAATTTCTGTCTTTCTTCCCCAAAACATAGGGAATTTCTGTCTTTTTTGTTCCAAAATAAGAAAAATTTCTTACTTATTACCCTGAAGTAAGTGAAATTTCTGCAATTTTGCAACAAAATAAGTGAAATTTCTGCAATTTTGCCACAAATTAAGGGAAATTTCTACTATTTTGCCCCAAAATAAGTGAAATTTCTGGAATTTTGCCCCAAAATTAGTGGAATTTCTGAGTTTTGACACAAAATAAGGAGAATTTCTGTCTTTTTGCCCCAACATATAGGGAATATCTGCCTTTTTGCCCCACAATTAGGGGAATTTCTGCAATTTTGCTCCAAAATACGGGGAATTTCTGCCTTTTTGCTCAAAAATAAGAAGAATGCATACCTTTTTGCCATAAAAAAAGAAAATTTCTTCATTTTTGCTCCAAAATAAGGGGAATTTCTGCTTTTATGCCTCTAAATATGTGGAATTTCTGTCTTTGTCCCCCAAAACAAAGGGAATTTGTGTCATTTTTGCACCAAAATAAGGGAAATTTCTGACTTATTAACCTGAAATAAGTGAAATTTCTGCAATTTTGACCCAAAATAAGGGAAATTTCTGCCTTTTTGCCCCCAAATAAGGGGAATTTCAGCCTTTTTACCTCAAAATAAGGGGAATTTCTGCATTTTTGCTACAAAATATTAGGAATTTCTGCCTTTTTCCCCCAAATAAGGAAAATTTCTGCCTTTTTTCCCTGAAATAAGTGAAATTTCTGCAATTTTACCCCAAAATAAGTGAAATTTCTGCAATTTTGCCCCAAAATAAGGAAAATTTCTGCAATTTTGTACCAAAATAAAAGAAATTTCTGCCTTTTTGCTTCCAAATAAGAAAATTTCTGCTTTTTTTCTGAAATAAGTGAAATTTCTGAAATTTTGCCTCAAAATAAGTGAAATTTCTACAATTTTGACTTAAAATAAGTGAAATTTCTTGAATTTTTCCCCAAAATAATTGGAATTTCTGAGTTTTGACCCAAAATAAGGAGAATTTCTGTCTTTTTGCCTTAACATATAGGGAATTTCTGCCTTTTTGCCCCACAATTAGGGGAATTTCTGCAATTTTGCTCCAAAATACGGGGAATTTCTGCCTTTTTGCCCGAAAATAATAAGAATGCATAACTTTTTGCCATAAAAAAGGGAAATTTCTTCATTTTTGCTCCAAAATAAGGGGAATTTCTGCCTTTTTGACTCTAAATAAGTGGAATTTCTGTCTTTTTCCCCCAAAACAAAGGGAATTTCTGTCTTTTTTGTTTCAAAATAAGGAAAATTTCTGAATTATTACCCTGAAGTAAGTGAAATTTCTGCCTTTTTGCCCCCAAATAAGGGGAATTTCAGCCTTTTTACCTCAAAATAAGGGGAATTTCTGCATTTTTGCCACAAAATATTAGGAATTTCTGCCTTTTTGCACCAAAATAAGGAAAAGTTCTGCCTTTTTCCCTGAAATAAATGAAATTTTTGCAATTTTGCACCAAAATAAGTGAAATTTCTCCAATTTTGCCCCAAAATAAGGGAAATTTCTGCAATTTTGTACCAAAATAAAAGATATTTCCACCTTTTTGCTTCCAAATAAGAAAATTTCTGCTTTTTTTTCTGAAATAAGTGAAATTTCTGAAATTTTGCTACAAAATAAGTGAAATTTCTCCAATTTTGCCCCAAAATAAGTGAAATTTCTGGAATTTTGCCCCAAATTAAGTGGAATTTCTGAGTTTTGACCCACAATAAGAAGAATTTCTGTCTTTTTGCCCCAACATATAGGGAATTTCTGCCTTTTTGCCCCACAATTAGGGGAATTTCTGCAATTTTGTTCTAAAATACGAGGAATTTCTGCCTTTTTGCCCCCAAATAAGGGAAATTTCAGCCTTTTTACCTCAAAATAAGGGGAATTTTTGCATTTTTGCCGCATAATATGGAAAATTTCTGCCTTTTTGCCACAAAATAAGAAAATTTCTGCTTTTTTTCCCTGAAATAAGTGAAATTTTTGAAATTTTGCCCCAAAATAAGTAAAATTTCTACAATTTTGCCCCAAAATAAGTGAAATTTCTTGAATTTTGCCCCAAATTAATGGAATTTCTGAGTTTTGACCCACAATAAGGAGAATTTCTGTCTTTATGCCCCAACATATACGAAATTTCTGCCTTTTTGCCCCACAATTAGGGGAATTTCTGCAATTTTGGTCCAAAATACGGGGAATTTCTGCCTTTTTGCTCGAAAATAAGAAGAATGCATACCTTTTTTACATAAAAAAGAAAAATTTCTGCAATTTTGCTCTAAATTAAGAGAAATTTATGCTTTTTTGCCTCTAAATAAGTGGAATTTCTGTCTTTTCCCCCAAAACAAAGGGAATTTCTGTCTTTTTGCCCCTAAATAAAAAAAATTTCTGACTTATTACCCTGAAATAAGTGAAATTTCTGCAATTTTGCCCCAACATAAGAGAAATTTCTGCCTATTCTCCCCCAAATAAGGGTAATTTCAGCCTTTTTACCTCAAAATAAGGGGAATTTTTGCATTTTTGCCCCAAAATATGGAAAATTTCTTACTTTTTGCCCAAAATAAGAAAAATTTCGGCAATTTTGTACCAAAATAAAAAAAATTTCTGCCTTTTTGCCACAAAATAATAAAATTTCTGCTTTTTTTCCATGAAATAAGTGAAATTTCTGCAATTTTGCCCCAAAATAAGTGAAATTTCTGCAATTTTGCCCCATAATAAGGGAAATTTCTGGAATTTTGCCCAAAAATAAGTGGAAATTCTGAGTTTTGCCACAAAATAAGGAGGATTTCTGTCTTTTTGCCCCAACATATAGGAAATTTCTGCCTTTTTGCCCCACAATTAGGGGAATTTCTGCAATTTTGCTCCAAAATACGGGGAATTTCTGACTTTTTGCTCAAAAATAAGTAGAATGCATACCTTTTTGCCATAAAAATGGAAAATTTCTTCATTTTTTCTCCAAAATAAGGGGAATTTCTGCTTTTATGCCTCTAAATATGTGCAATTTCTGTCTTTGTCCCCCAAAACAAAGGGAATTTCAATCCTTTTTGCCCCAAAATAAGGGAAATATGTGACTTATTACCCTGAAATAAGTGAAATTTCTGCAATTTTGACCCAAAATAAGGGAAATTTCTGCCTTTTTGCCCCCAAATAAAGGGAATTTCAGCCTTTTTACCTCAAAATAAGGGGAATTTCTGCATTTTGCCACAAAATATTAGGAATTTCTGCCTTTTTGCCCCAAATTAAGGAAAATTTCTGCCTTTTTTTCTCTGAAATAAGTGAAATTTCTGCAATTTTGCCCCAAAATAAGTGAAATTTCTGCAATTTTGCCCCAAAATAAGGAAAATTTCTGCAATTTTGTACCAAAATAAAAGAAATTTCTGCCTTTTTGCTTCCAAATAAGAAAATTTCTGCTTTTTTTTCTGAAATAAGTGAAATGTCTGAAATTTTGCCTCAAAATAAGTGAAATTTCTACAATTTTGACTAAAAATAAGTGAAATTTCTTGAATTTAGCCCCAAAATAAGTGGAATTTCTGAGTTTTGACCCAAAATAACTAGAATTTCTGTCTTTTTGCCTCAACATATAGGGAATTTCTGCCTTTTTGCCCCACAATTAGGGGAATTTCTGCAATTTTGCTCCAATATACGGGGAATTTCTGCCTTTTTGCCCGAAAATAATAAGAATGCATACCTTTTTGCCATAAAAAAGGGAAATTTCTTCATTTTTGCTCCAAAATAAGGGGAATTTCTGCCTTTTTGACTCTAAATAAGTGAAATTTCTGTTTTTTTCCCCCAAAACAAAGGGAATTTCTGTCTTTTTTGTTTCAAAATAAGGAAAATTTCTGAATTATTACCCTGAAGTAAGTGAAATTTCTGCCTTTTTGCCCCCAAATAAAGGGAATTTCAACCTTTTTACCTCAAAATAAGGGGAATTTCTGCATTTTTGCCACAAAATATTAGGAATTTCTGCCTTTTTGCCCCATAATAAAGAAAATTTCTGCCTTTTTTCCTGATATAAATGAAATTTTTGCAATTTTGCCCCAAAATAACTGAAATTTCTGCAATTTTGCCCAAAATAAAAGAAATTTCTGCAATTATGTACCAAAATAAAAGATATTTCCGCCTTTTTGCTTCCAAATAAAAAAAATTTCTGCTTTTTTTTTTCTGAAATAAGTGAAATTTCTGAAATTTTGCCACAAAATAAGTGAAATTTCTACAATTTTGCCCCAAAATAAGTGAAATTTCTGGAATTTTGCCCCAAATTAAGTGGAATTTCTGAGTTTTGACCCACAATAAGAAAAATTTCTGTTATTTTGCCCCAACATATAGAGAATTTCTGCCTTTTTGCCCCACAATTAGGGGAATTTCTGCAATTTTGCTCCAAAATACAGGGAATTTCTGCCTTTTTGCCCGAAAAGAAAAAGAATGCATACCTTTTTGCCATAAAAAAGGTAAATTTCTTCATTTTTGCTCCAAAATAAGGGGAATTTCTGCTTTTTTGCCTCTAAATAAGTTGAATTTCTGTCTTTTTTCCCCAAAACAAAGGGAATTTCTGTCTTTTTTGCCCCAAAATAAAAAAAATTCTGACTTATTACCCTGAAATAAGTGAAATTTCTGCAATTTTGACACAAAATAAGGGAAATTTCTGCCTTTTTGTTCCCAAATAAGGGGAATTTCAGCCTTTTTACCTCAAAATATGGGGAATTTCTGCATTTTTGCCACAAAATATTAGGAATTTCTGCCTTTTTGCCCCAAAATAAGGAAAATTTCTGCATTTTTCCCTGAAATAAATGAAAGTTCTGCATTTTTGCCCCAAAATATGGGAAATTTCTGCAATTTTGCCCCAAAATAAGAAAAATTTCAGCAATTTTGTACCAAAATATAAGAAAAATCAAACTTTTTGCCCCAAAATAAAAAATTTCTGCTTTTTTTCTGAAATAAGTGAAATTTCTGCAATTTTGCCCCAAAATAAGTGAAATTTCTGAGTTTTGCCCCTAAATAAGAAGAATTTCTGTCTTTTTGCCCCAACATATAGGGAATTTCTGCCTTTTTGCCCCTCTTTAGCGGAATTTCTGCAATTTTGCTCCAAAATACGGGGAATTTCTGCCTTTTTGCCCCCATATAAGGGAAATTTCAGCCTTTTTACCTCAAAATAAGGGGAATTTTTGCATTTTTGCCGCATAATATGGTAAATTTCTGCCTTTTTGCCACAAAATAAGAAAATTTCTGCTTTTTTTCCCTGAAATAAGTGAAATTTCTGAAATTTTGCCCCAAAATAAGTAAAATTTCTACCATTTTGCCCCAAAATAAGTGAAATTTCTTGAATTTTGCCCCAAATTAAGTGGAATTTCTGAGTTTTGACCCACAATAAGGAGAATTTCTGTCTTTTTGCCCCAACATATAGGGAATTTCTGCCTTTTTGCCCCACAATTAGGGGAATTTCTGCAATTTTGCTCCAAAATACGGGGAATTTCTGCCTTTTTGCCAAAAATAAGAAGAATGCATACCTTTTTGCCATAAAAAAGGGAAATTTCTTCCTTTTTTTCCCAAATAAGAGGAATTTCTGCATTTTTGACTCTAAATAAGTAGAATTTCTGTCTTTTTCTTTCAAAACAAAGGAAATTTCTGTCCTTTTAGCCCCAAAATAAAGAAAATTTCTGACTTATTACCCTGAAATAAGTGAAATTTCTGCAATTTTGCCCCAAAATAAGGGAAATTTCTGCGTATTTGCCCCCAAATAAGGGGAATTTCAGCCTTTTTACCTCAAAATAAGGGGAATTTCTGGATTTTTGCCACAAAATATTAGGAATTTCTGCCTTTTTGCCCCAAAATAAGGAAAATTTCTGCCTTTTTTCCCTGAAATAAATGAAATTTCTGCAATTTTGCCACAAAATAAGTGAAATTTCTGCAATTTTGCCCCAAAATAATGGAAATTTCTTGAATTTTGCCCCAAAATAAGTGGAATTTCTGAGTTTTGCCACAAAATAAGAAGAATTTCTGTCTTTTTGCCCTAACATATAGGGAATTTCTGCCTTTTTGCCCCACAATTAGGGAAATTTCTGCAATTTTGCTCCAAAATACGGGGAATTTCTGCCTTTGTGTCCGATAATAAGAAGAATGCATAACTTTTTGCCATAAAAAAGGGAAATTTTTGCAATTTTGCTCCAAAATAAGGGAAATTTCTGCTTTTTTGCCTCTAAATATGTGGAATTTCTGTCTTTTTTCCCGAAAACAAAGCGAATTTCTGTCTTTTTTGCCCCAAAATAAAGAAAATTTCTTCCTTTTTGCCCCCAAATAAGGGGAATATCAGACTTTTTACCTCAAAATAAGGGGAATTTCTGCATTTTTGCCACAAAATATTAGGAATTTCTGTTATTTTGCCCAAAAAGAAAGAAAATTTCTGCTTTTTTCCCTGAAATTTGTGAATTTTCTGCAATTTTGCCCCAAAATAAGTGAAATTTCTTCAATTTTGCCCCAAAATAAGGGAAATTTCTGGAATTTTGCCCCAAAATAAGAGAAATTTCTGCTTTTTGACCCCAAATAAGGGGAATTTCAGCCTTTTTACCTCAAAATAAGGGGAATTTCTGCATTTTTGCCCCAAAATATGGGAAATTTCTGCCTTTTTGCCCTAAAATAAGAAATATTTCTGCAATTTTGTGCCAAAATAAAAGAAATTTCTGCCTTTTTGCCCCAAAATAAGAAAATTTTGCTTTTTTTCTGAAATAACTGATATTTCTGCAATTTTGCTTCAAAATAAGTTAAATTTCTGAATTTTGCCCTAAAATAAGGAGAATTTCTGTCTTTTTGACCCAACATATAGGGAATTTCTGCCTTTTTGCCCCACAATTAGGGGAATTTCTGCAATTTTGCTCCAAAATACGGGGAATTTCTGCCTTTTTGCCCGAAAATAATAAGAATGCATACCTTTTTGCCATTAAAAAGGGAAATTTCTTCATTTTTGCTCCAAAATAAGGGGAATTTCTGCCTTTTTGACTCTAAAAAAGTGGAATTTCTGTCTTTTTCCCCCAATACAAAGGGAATTTCTGTCTTTTTTGTTTCAAAATAAGGAAAATTTCTGAATTATTACCCTGAAGTTAGTGAAATTTATGCCTTTTTGCCCCCAAATAAGGGGAATTTCAGCCTTTTTACCTCAAAATAAGAGGAATTTCTGCATTTTTGCCACAAAATATTAGGAATTTCTGCCTTTTTGCCCCAAAATAAGGAAAATTTCTCCCTTTTTTCCCTGAAATAAATGAAATTTCTGCAATTTTGCCCCAAAATAAGTGAAATTTCTGCAATTTTGCCCCAAAATAAGGGAAATTTCTGGAATTTTGCCCCAAAATAAGAGAAATTTCTGCTTTTTGACCCCAAATAAGGGGAATTTCAGCCTTTTTACCTCAAAATAAGGGGAATTTCTGCATTTTTGCCCCAAAATATGGGAAATTTCTGCCTTTTTGCCCCAAAATAAAAATATTTCTGCAATTTTGTGCCAAAATAAAAGAAATTTCTGCCTTTTTGCCCCAAAATAAGAAAATTTTGCTTTTTTTCTGAAATAACTGATATTTCTGCAATTTTGCTTCAAAATAAGTTAAATTTCTGAATTTTGCCCTAAAATAAGGAGAATTTCTGTCTTTTTGACCCAACATATAGGGAATTTCTGCCTTTTTGCCCCACAATTAGGGGAATTTCTGCAATTTTGCTCCAAAATACGGGGAATTTCTGCCTTTTTGCCCGAAAATAATAAGAATGCATACTTTTTTGCCATAAAAAAGAAAAATTTCTTCATTTTTGCTCCAAAATAAGGGGAATTTCTGTCTTTTTGACTCTAAATAAGTGGAATTTCTGTCTTTTTCCCCCAAAACAAAGGGAATTTCTGTCTTTTTTGTTTCAAAATTAAGAAAATTTCTGAATTATTACCCTGAAGTAAGTGAAATTTCTGCCTTTTTGCCCCCAAATAAGGGGAATTTCAGCCTTTTTACCTCAAAATAAGAGGAATTTCTGCATTTTTGCCACAAAATATTAGGAATTTCTGCCTTTTTGCCCCAAAATAAGGAAAATTTCTGCCTTTTTTCCCTGAAATAAATGAAATTTCTGCAATTTTGCCCCAAAATAAGTGAAATTTCTGCAATTTTGCCCCAAAATAAGGGAAATTTCTGCAATTTTGTACCATAATAAAAGATATTTCTGCCTTTTTTATTCCGAATAAGAAAATTTCTGCTTTTTTTTCTGAAATAAGAGAAATTTCTGAAATTTTGCCCCAAAATAAGTGAAATTTCTGGAATTATGCCAAAAATTAAGTGGAATTTCTGAGTTTTGACCCACAATAAGGAGAATGTCTGTCTTTTTGCCCTAACATATAGGGAATTTCTGCCTTTTTGCCCCACAATTAGGGGAATTTCTGCAATTTTGCTCCAAAATACGGGGAATTTCTGCCTTTTTGCTTGATAATAAGAAGAATGCATACCTTTTTGCCATAAAAAAGGGAAATTTTTGCAATTTTGCTCCAAAATAAGGGAAATTTCTGCTTTTTTGCCTCTAAATATGTGGAATTTCTGTCTTTTTCCCCGAAAACAAAGGGAATTTCTGTCGTTTTTGCCACAAAATAAGGAAAATTTCTGCCTTTTTGCCCCCAAATAAGGGGAATATCAGCCTTTTTACCTCAAAATAAGGGGAATTTCTGCATTTTTGCCACAAAATATTAGGAATTTCTGTTTTTTTGCCCAAAAATAAGGAAAATTTCTGCCTTTTTTCCGTGAAATAAGTGAATTTTCTGCAATTTTGCCCCAAAATAAGTGAAATTTCTGCAATTTTGCCCCAAAATAAGGGAAATTTCTGGAATTTTGCCCCAAAATAATAGAAATTTCTGCATTTTGACCCCAAATAAGGGGAATTTCAGCCTTTTTACCTCAAAATAAGGGGAATTTCTGCATTTTTGCCCCAAAATATGGGAAATTTCTGCCTTTTTGCCCCAAATTAAGAAAAATTTCTGCAATTTTGTACCAAAATAAAAGAAATTTCTGCCTTTTTGCCCCAAAATAAGAAAATTTTGCTTTTTTTCTGAAATAAATGAAATTTCTGCAATTTTGCCTCAAAATAAGTTAAATTTCTGAATTTTGCCCTAAAATAAGGAGAATTTATTTCTTTTTGACCTAACATATAGGGAATTTCTGCCTTTTTGCACCACAATTACTGGAATGTCTGCAATTTTGCTCCAAAATACGGGGAATTTCTGCCTTTTTGCCCGAAAATAAGAAGAATGCATAACTTTTTGCCATTAAAAAGGGAAATTTCTTCATTTTTGCTCCAAAATAAGGGGAATTTCTGCGTTTTTGACTCTAAATAAGTGGAATTTCTGTCTTTCTCCCCCAAAACAAAAGGAATTTCTGTCTTTTTTGTTCCAAAATAAGAAAAAAATTCTTACTTATTACCCTGAAGTAAGTGAAATTTCTGCAATTTTGCAACAAAATAAGGGAAATTTCTGCCTTTTAGCCCCCAAATAAGGAGAATTTCAGCCATTTTACCTCAAAATAAAGGGAACTTCTGCATTTTTGCCACAAAATATAAGAAATTTCTGCATTTTTGCCCCAAAATAAGGAAAATTTCTGCCTTTTTTCCCTGAAATAAGTGAAATTTCTGCAATTTTGCCCCAAAATAAGTGAAATTTCTGCAATTTTGCCCCAAATTAAGGAAAATTTCTGCAATTTTGTACCAAAATAAAAGAAATTTCTGCCTTTTTGCTTCCAAATAAGAAAATTTCTGCTTATTTTTTTTTCTGAAATAAATGAAATTTCTGAAATTTTGCCCCAAAATAAGTGAAATTTCTACAATTTTGCCCCAAAATAAGTGAAATTTCTGGAATTTTGCCCCAAAATAAGTGGAATTTCTGAGTTTTGACCCAAAATAAGGAGAATTCCTGTCTTTTTGCCCCAACATATAGGGAATTTCTGCCTTTTTGCCCCACAATTAGGGGAATTTCTGCAATTTTGCTCCAAAATACGGGGAATTTCTGCCTTTTTGCCCAAAAATAAGAAGAATGCATACCTTTTTGCCATAAAAAAGGGAAATTTCTTCCTTTTTTTCCCAAATAAGAGGAATTTCTGCATTTTTGACTCTAAATAAGTAGAATTTCTGTCTTTTTCCCCCAAAACAAAGGAAATTTCTGACCTTTTAGCCCCAAAATAAAGAAAATTTCTGACTTATTACCCTGAAATAAGTGAAATTTCTGCAATTTTGCCCCAAAATAAGGGAAATTTCTGCATTTTTGCCCCCAAATAAGGGGAATTTCAGCCTTTTTACCTCAAAATAAGGGGAATTTCTGGATTTTTGCCACAAAATATTAGGAATTTCTGCCTTTTTGCCCCAAAATAAGGAAAATTTCTGCCTTTTTTCCCTGAAATAAATGAAATTTCTGCAATTTTGCCACAAAATAAGTGAAATTTCTGCAATTTTGCCCCAAAATAATGGAAATTTCTTGAATTTTGCCCCAAAATAAGTGGAATTTCTGAGTTTTGCCACAAAATAAGAAGAATTTCTGTCTTTTTGCCTTAACATATAGGGAATTTCTGCCTTTTTGCCCCACAATTAGGGAAATTTCTGCAATTTTGCTCCAAAATACGGGGAATTTCTGCCTTTTTGCCCGATAATAAGAAGAATGCATAACTTTTTGCCATAAAAAAGGGAAATTTTTGCAATTTTGCTCCAAAATAAGGGAAATTTCTGCTTTTTTGCCTCTAAATATGTGGAATTTCTGTCTTTTTTCCCGAAACCAAAGCGAATTTCTGTCTTTTTTGCCCCAAAATAAAGAAAATTTCTTCCTTTTTGCCCCCAAATAAGGGGAATATCAGCCTTTTTACCTCAAAATAAGGGGAATTTCTGCATTTTTGCCCCAAAATATGGGAAATTTCTGCCTTTTTGCCCCAAATTAAGAAAAATTTCTGCAATTTTGTACCAAAATAAAAGAAATTTCTGCCTTTTTGCCCCAAAATAAGAAAATTTTGCTTTTTTTCTGAAATAAATGAAATTTCTGCAATTTTGCTTCAAAATAAGTTAAATTTCTGAATTTTGCCCTAAAATAAGGAGAATTTCTGTCTTTTTTACCCAACATATAGGGAATTTCTGCCTTTTTGCCCCACAATTAGGGGAATTTCTGCAATTTTGCTCCAAAATACGGGGAATTTCTGCCTTTTTGCCCGAAAATAATAAGAATGCATACCTTTTTGCCATTAAAAAGGGAAATTTCTTCATTTTTGCTCCAAAATAAGGGGAATTTCTGCCTTTTTGACTCTAAAAAAGTGGAATTTCTGTCTTTTTCCCCCAATACAAAGGGAATTTCTGTCTTTTTTGTTTCAAAATAAGGAAAATTTCTGAATTATTACCCTGAAGTAAGTGAAATTTATGCCTTTTTGCCCCCAAATAAGGGGAATTTCAGCCTTTTTACCTCAAAATAAGAGGAATTTCTGCATTTTTGCCACAAAATATTAGGAATTTCTGCCTTTTTGCCCCAAAATAAGGAAAATTTCTGCCTTTTTTCCCTGAAATAAATGAAATTTCTGCAATTTTGCCCCAAAATAAGTGAAATTTCTGCAATTTTGCCCCAAAATAAGGGAAATTTCTGCAATTTTGTACCATAATAAAAGATATTTCTGCCTTTTTTATTCCAAATAAGAAAATTTCTGCTTTTTTTACTGAAATAAGTGAAATTTCTGAAATTTTGCCCCAAAATAAGTGAAATTTCTGGAATTATGCCCCAAATTAAGTGGAATTTCTGAGTTTTGACCCACAATAAGGAGAATTTCTGTCTTTTTGCCCTAACATATAGGGAATTTCTGCCTTTTTGCCCCACAATTAGGGGAATTTCTGCAATTTTGCTCCAAAATACGGGGAATTTCTGCCTTTTTGCCCGATAATAAGAAGAATGCATAACTTTTTGCCATAAAAAAGGTAAATTTTTGCAATTTTGCTCCAAAGTAAGGGAAATTTCTGCTTTTTTGCCTCTAAATATGTGGAATTTCTGTCTTTTTCCCCGAAAACAAAGGGAATTTCTGTCTTTTTTGCCCCAAAATAAGGAAAATTTCTGTTTTTTTGCCCAAAAATAAGGAAAATTTCTGCCTTTTTTCCCTGAAATAAGTGAATTTTCTGCAATTTTGTGCCAAAATAAGTGAAATTACTGCAATTTTGCCCCAAAATAAGGGAAATTTCTGGAATTTTGCACCAAATAAGAGAAATTTCTGCTTTTTGACCCCAAATAAGGGGAATTTCAGCATTTTTACCTCAAAATAAGAGGAATTTCTGCATTTTTGCCCCAAAATATGGGAAATTTCTGCCTCTTTGCCCCAAATTAAAAAAAATTTCTGAAATTTTGTACGAAAATAAAACAAATTTTTGCCTTTTTGCCCCAAAATAAGAAAATTTTGCTTTTTTTCTGAAATAAATGAAATTTCTGCAATTTTGCCTCAAAATAAGTTAAATTTCTGAATTTTGCCCTAAAATAAGGAGAATTTCTGTCTTTTTGCCCCAACATATAGGCAATTTCTGCTTTTTTGCCCCACAATTAGGGGAATGTCTGCAATTTTGCTCCAAAATACGGGGAATTTCTGCCTTTTTGCCCGAAAATAAGAAGAATGCATAACTTTTTGCCATAAAAAAGGGAAATTTCTTCATTTTTGCTCCAAAATAATGGGAATTTCTGCCTTTTTGACTCTAAATAAGTGGAATTTCTGTCTTTCTTCCCCAAAACATAGGGAATTTCTGTCTTTTTTGTTCCAAAATAAGAAAAATTTCTTACTTATTACCCTGAAGTAAGTGAAATTTCTGCAATTTTGCAACAAAATAAGTGAAATTTCTGCAATTTTGCCCCAAATTAAGGGAAATTTCTACTATTTTGCCCCAAAATAAGTGAAATTTCTGGAATTTTGCCCCAAAATTAGTGGAATTTCTGAGTTTTGACACAAAATAAGGAGAATTTCTGTCTTTTTGCCCCAACATATAGGGAATATCTGCCTTTTTGCCCCACAATTAGGGGAATTTCTGCAATTTTGCTCCAAAATACGGGGAATTTCTGCCTTTTTGCTCAAAAATAAGAAGAATGCATACCTTTTTGCCATAAAAAAAGAAAATTTCTTCATTTTTGCTCCAAAATAAGGGGAATTTCTGCTTTTATGCCTCTAAATATGTGGAATTTCTGTCTTTGTCCCCCAAAACAAAGGGAATTTGTGTCCTTTTTGCACCAAAATAAGTGAAATTTCTGACTTATTAACCTGAAATAAGTGAAATTTCTGCAATTTTGACCCAAAATAAGGGAAATTTCTGCCTTTTTGCCCCCAAATAAAGGGAATTTCAGCCTTTTTACCTCAAAATAAGGGGAATTTCTGCATTTTTGCTACAAAATATTAGGAATTTCTGCCTTTTTGCCCCAAAATAAGGAAAATTTCTGCCTTTTTTCCCTGAAATAAGTGAAATTTCTGCAATTTTACCCCAAAATAAGTGAAATTTCTGCAATTTTGCCCCAAAATAAGGAAAATTTCTGCAATTTTTTACCAAAATAAAAAAAAATTCTGCCTTTTTTGCTTCCAAATAAGAAAATTTCTGCTTTTTTTCTGAAATAAGTGAAATTTCTGAAATTTTGCCTCAAAATAAGTGAAATTTCTACAATTTTGACTTAAAATAAGTGAAATTTCTTGAATTTTTCCCCAAAATAATTGGAATTTCTGAGTTTTGACCCAAAATAAGGAGAATTTCTGTCTTTTTGCCTCAACATATAGGGAATTTCTGCCTTTTTGCCCCACAATTAGGGGAATTTCTGCAATTTTGCTCCAAAATACGGGGAATTTCTGCCTTTTTGCCCGAAAATAATAAGAATGCATAACTTTTTGCCATAAAAAGGGGAAATTTCTTCATTTTTGATCCAAAATAAGGGGAATTTCTGCCTTTTTGACTCTAAATAAGTGGAATTTCTGTCTTTTTCCCCCAAAACAAAGGGAATTTCTGTCTTTTTTGTTTCAAAATAAGGAAAATTTCTGAATTATTACCCTGAAGTAAGTGAAATTTCTGCCTTTTTGCCCCCAAATAAGGGGAATTTCAGCCTTTTTACCTCAAAATAAGGGGAATTTCTGCATTTTTGCCACAAAATATTAGGAATTTCTGCCTTTTTGCACCAAAATAAGGAAAAGTTCTGCCTTTTTCCCTGAAATAAATGAAATTTTTGCAATTTTGCACCAAAATAAGTGAAATTTCTCCAATTTTGCCCCAAAATAAGGGAAATTTCTGCAATTTTGTACCAAAATAAAAGATATTTCCACCTTTTTGCTTCCAAATAAGAAAATTTCTGCTTTTTTTTCTGAAATAAATGAAATTTCTGAAATTTTGCCACAAAATAAGTGAAATTTCTCCAATTTTGCCCCAAAATAAGTGAAATTTCTGGAATTTTGCCCCAAATTAAGTGGAATTTCTGAGTTTTGACCCACAATAAGAAGAATTTCTGTCTTTTTGCCCCAACATATAGGGAATTTCTGCCTTTTTGCCCCACAATTAGGGGAATTTCTGCAATTTTGTTCTAAAATACGAGGAATTTCTGCCTTTTTGCCCCCAAATAAGGGAAATTTCAGCCTTTTTACCTCAAAATAAGGGGAATTTTTGCATTTTTGCCGCATAATATGGAAAATTTCTGCCTTTTTGCCACAAAATAAGAAAATTTCTGCTTTTTTTCCCTGAAATAAGTGAAATTTTTGAAATTTTGCCCCAAAATAAGTAAAATTTCTACAATTTTGCCCCAAAATAAGTGAAATTTCTTGAATTTTGCCCCAAATTAATGGAATTTCTGAGTTTTGACCCACAATAAGGAGTATTTCTGTCTTTATGCCCCAACATATACGAAATTTCTGCCTTTTTGCCCCACAATTAGGGGAATTTCTGCAATTTTGGTCCAAAATACGGGGAATTTCTGCCTTTTTGCTTGAAAATAAGAAGAATGCATACCTTCTTTACATAAAAAAGAAAAATTTCTGCAATTTTGCTCTAAATTAAGAGAAATTTATGCTTTTTTGCCTCTAAATAAGTGGAATTTCTGTCTTTTCCCCCAAAACAAAGGGAATTTCTGTCTTTTTGCCCCTAAATAAAAAAAATTTCTGACTTATTACCCTGAAATAAGTGAAATTTCTGCAATTTTGCCCCAACATAAGAGAAATTTCTGCCTATTCTCCCCCAAATAAGGGTAATTTCAGCCTTTTTACCTCAAAATAAGGGGAATTTTTGCATTTTTGCCCCAAAATATGGAAAATTTCTTACTTTTTGCCCAAAATAAGAAAAATTTCGGCAATTTTGTACCAAAATAAAAAAAATTTCTGCCTTTTTGCCACAAAATAAGAAAATTTCTGCTTTTTTTCCATGAAATAAGTGAAATTTCTGCAATTTTGGCCCAAAATAAGTGAAATTTCTGCAATTTTGCCCCATAATAACGGAAATTTCTGGAATTTTGCCCAAAAATAAGTGGAAATTCTGAGTTTTGCCACAAAATAAGGAGGATTTCTGTCTTTTTGCCCCAACATATAGGAAATTTCTGCATTTTGCCCCACAATTAGGGGAATTTCTGCAATTTTGCTCCAAAATACGGGGAATTTCTGACTTTTTGCTCAAAAATAAGTAGAATGCATACCTTTTTGCCATAAAAATGGAAAATTTCTTCATTTTATCTCCAAAATAAGGGGAATTTCTGCTTTTATGCCTCTAAATATGTGCAATTTCTGTCTTTGTCCCCCAAAACAAAGGGAATTTCAATCCTTTTTGCCCCAAAATAAGGGAAATATGTGACTTATTACCCTGAAATAAGTGAAATTTCTGCAATTTTGACCCAAAATAAGGGAAATTTCTGCCTTTTTGCACCCAAATAAAGGGAATTTCAGCCTTTTTACCTCAAAATAAGGGGAATTTCTGCATTTTTGCCACAAAATATTAGGAATTTCTGCCTTTTTGCCCCAAAATAAGGAAAATTTCTGCTTTTTTCCCCGAAATAAGTGAAATTTCTGCAATTTTGCCCCAAAATAAGTGAAATTTCTGCAATTTTGCCCCAAAATAAGGAAAATTTCTGCAATTTTGTACCAAAATAAAAGAAATTTCTGCCTTTTTGCTTCCAAATAAGAAAATTTCTGCTTTTTTTTTCTGAAATAAGTGAAATTTCTGAAATTTTGCCTCAAAATAAGTGAAATTTCTACAATTTTGACTTAAAAAGAGTGAAATTTTTTGAATTTAGCACCAAAATAAGTGGAATTTTTGAGTTTTTGACCCAAAATAAGGAGAATTTCTGTCTTTTTGCCTCAACATATAGGGAATTTCTGCCTTTTTGCCCCACAATTAGGGGAATTTCTGCAATTTTGCTCCAAAATACGGGGAATTTCTGCCTTTTTGCCCGAAAATAATAAGAATGCATAACTTTTTGCCATAAAAAAGGGAAATTTCTTCATTTTTGCTCCAAAATAAGGGGAATTTCTGCCTTTTTGACTCTAAATAAGTGAAATTTCTGTTTTTTTCCCCCAAAACAAAGGGAATTTCTGTCTTTTTTGTTTCAAAATAAGGAAAATTTCTGAATTATTACCCTGAAGTAAGTGAAATTTCTGCCTTTTTGCCCCCAAATAAGGGGAATTTCAACCTTTTTACCTCAAAATAAGGGGAATTTCTGCATTTTTGCCACAAAATATTAGGAATTTCTGCCTTTTTGCCCCATAATAAAGAAAATTTCTGCTTTTTTCCCTGATATAAATGAAATTTTTGCAATTTTGCCCCAAAATAACTGAAATTTCTGCAATTTTGCCCCAAAATAAAAGAAATTTCTGCAATTTTGTACCAAAATAAAAGATATTTCCGCCTTTTTGCTTCCAAATAAAAAAAATTTTTGCTTTTTTTTCTGAAATAAGTGAAATTTCTGAAATTTTGCCACAAAATAAGTGAAATTTCTACAATTTTGCCCCAAAATAAGTGAAATTTCTGGAATTTTGCCCCAAATTAAGTGGAATTTCTGAGTTTTGACCCACAATAAGAAAAATTTCTGTCTTTTTGCCCCAACATATAGAGAATTTCTGCCTTTTTGCCCCACAATTAGGGGAATTTCTGCAATTTTGCTCCAAAATACAGGGAATTTCTGCCTTTTTGCCCGAAAATAAAAAGAATGCATACCTTTTTGCCATAAAAAAGGGAAATTTCTTCAGTTTTGCTCAAAAATAAGGGGAATTTCTGCTTTTTTGCCTCTAAATAAGTTGAATTTCTGTCTTTTTTCCCCAAAACAAAGGGAATTTCTGTCTTTTTTGCCCCAAAATAAAAAAAAATTCTGACTTATTACCCTGAAATAAGTGAAATTTCTGCAATTTTGACACAAAATAAGGGAAATTTCTGCCTTTTTGTCCCCAAATAAGGGGAATTTCAGCCTTTTTACCTCAAAATATGGGGAATTTCTGCATTTTTGCCACAAAATATTAGGAATTTCTGCCTTTTTGCCCCAAAATAAGGAAAATTTCTGCATTTTTCCCTGAAATAAATGAAAGTTCTGCATTTTTGCCCCAAAATATGGGAAATTTCTGCAATTTTGCCCCAAAATAAGAAAAATTTCAGCAATTTTGTACCAAAATATAAGAAAAATCAAACTTTTTGCCCCAAAATAAAAAATTTCTGCTTTTTTTCTGAAATAAGTGAAATTTCTGCAATTTTGCCCCAAAATAAGTGAAATTTCTGAGTTTTGTCCCTAAATAAGAAGAATTTCTGTATTTTTGCCCCAACATATAGGGAATTTCTGCCTTTTTGCCCCTCATTTAGGGGAATTTCTGCAATTTTGCTCCAAAATACGGGGAATTTCTGCCTTTTTGCCCCCAAATAAGGGAAATTTCAGCCTTTTTACCTCAAAATAAGGGGAATTTTTGCATTTTTGCCGCATAATATGGAAAATTTCTGCCTTTTTGCCACAAAATTAGAAAATTTCCGCTTTTTTTCACTGAAATAAGTGAAATTTCTGAAATTTTGCCCCAAAATAAGTAAAATTTCTACAATTTTGCCCCAAAATAAGTGAAATTTCTTGAATTTTGCCCCAAATTAAGTGGAATTTCTGAGTTTTGACCCACAATAAGGAGAATTTCTGTCTTTTTGCCCCAACATATACGAAATTTCTGCCTTTTTGCCCCACAATTAGGGGAATTTCTGCAATTTTGGTCCAAAATACGGGGAATTTCTGCCTTTTTGCCCGAAAATAAGAAGAATGCATACCTTTTTTACATAAAAAAGAAAAATTTCTGCAATTTTGCTCCAAATTAAGAGAAATTTCTGCTTTTTTGCCTCTAAATAAGTGGAATTTCTGTCTTTTCCCCCAAAACAAAGGGAATTTCTGTCTTTTTGCCCCTAAATAAAAAAAATTTCTGACTTATTACCCTGAAATAAGTGAAATTTCTGCAATTTTGCCCCAACATAAGAGAAATTTCTGCCTATTCGCCCCCAAATAAGGGTAATTTCAGCCTTTTTACCTCAAAATAAGGGGAATTTTTGCATTTTTGCCCCAAAATATGGAAAATTTCTGCCTTTTTGCCCAAAATAAGAAAAATTTCTGCAATTTTGTACCAAAATAAAAAAAATTTCTGCCTTTTTGCCACAAAATAAGAAAATTTCTGCTTTTTTTCCATGAAATAAGTGAAATTTCTGCAATTTTGCCCCAAAATAAGTGAAATTTCTGCAATTTTGCCCCAAAATAAGGGAATTTTCTGGAATTTTGCCCAAAAATAAGTGGAAATTCTGAGTTTTGCCACAAAATAAGGAGGATTTCTGTCTTTTTGCCCCAACATATAGGGAATTTCTGCCTTTTTGCCCCACAATTAGGGTAATTTCTGCAATTTTGCTCGAAAATACAGGGAATTTCTGCCTTTTTGCTCAAAAATAAGTAGAATGCATACCTTTTTGCCATAAAAAAGGAAAATTTCTTCATTTTTGCTCCAAAATAAGGGGAATTTCTGCTTTTATGCCTCTAAATATGTGGAATTTCTGTCTTTGTCCCCCAAAACAAAGGGAATTTGTGTCCTTTTTGCACCAAAATAAGGGAAATTTGTGACTTATTACCCTGAAATAAGTGAAATTTCTGCAATTTTGACCCAAAATAAGAGAAATTTCTGCCTTTTTGCCCCCAAATAAAGGAAATTTCAGCCTTTTTACCTCAAAATAAGGGGAATTTCTGCATTTTGCCACAAAATATTAGGAATTTCTGCCTTTTTGCCCCAAATTAAGGAAAATTTCTGCCTTTTTTTCCTGAAATAAGTGAAATTTCTGCAATTTTGCCCCAAAATAAGTGAAATTTCTGCAATTTTGCCCCAAAATAAGGAAAATTTCTGCAATTTTGTACCAAAATAAAAGAAATTTCTGCCTTTTTGCTTCCAAATAAGAAAATTTCTGCTTTTTTTTCTGAAATAAGTGAAATTTCTGAAATTTTGCCTCAAAATAAGTGAAATTTCTACAATTTTGACTAAAAATAAGTGAAATTTCTTGAATTTAGCCCCAAAATAAGTGGAATTTCTGAGTTTTGACCCAAAATAACTAGAATTTCTGTCTTTTTGCCTCAACATATAGGGAATTTCTGCCTTTTTGCCCCACAATTAGGGGAATTTCTGCAATTTTGCTCCAATATACGGGGAATTTCTGCCTTTTTGCCCGAAAATAATAAGAATGCATACCTTTTTGCCATAAAAAAGGGAAATTTCTTCATTTTTGCTCCAAAATAAGGGGAATTTCTGCCTTTTTGACTCTAAATAAGTGGAATTTCTGTCTTTTTCCCCCAAAACAAAGGGAATTTCTGTCTTTTTTGTTTCAAAATAAGAAAAATTTCCTAATTATTACCCTGAACTAAGTGAAATTTCTGCCTTTTTGCCCCCAAATATGGGGAATTTCAACCTTTTTACCTCAAAATAAGGGGAATTTCTGCATTTTTGCCACAAAATATTAGGAATTTCTGTCTTTTTGCCCCATAATAAAGAAAATTTCTGCCTTTTTCCCTGATATAAATGAAATTTTTGCAATTTTGCCCCAAAATAACTGAAATTTCTGCAATTTTGCCCCAAAATAAAAGAAATTTCTGCAATTTTGTACCAAAATGAAAGATATTTCCGCCTTTTTGCTTCCAAATAAAAAAAATTTCTGCTTTTTTTTCTCAAATAAGTGAAATTTCTGAAATTTTGCCACAAAATAAGTGAAATTTCTACAATTTTGCCCCAAAATAAGTGAAATTTCTGGAATTTTGCCCCAAATTAAGTGGAATTTCTGAGTTTTGACCCACAATAAGAAAAATTTCTGTCTTTTTGCCTCAACATATAGAGAATTTCTGCCTTTTTGCCCCACAATTAGGGGAATTTCTGCAATTTTGCTCCAAAATACAGGGAATTTCTGCCTTTTTGCCCGAAAATAAAAAGAATGCATACCTTTTTGCCATAAAAAAGGGAAATTTCTTCATTTTTGCTCCAAAATAAGGGGAATTTCTGCTTTTTTTGCCTCTAAATAAGTTGAATTTCTGTCTTTTTTCTAAAAAACCAAGGGAATTTCTGTCTTTTTTGCCCCAAAATAAAAAAAATTCTGACTTATTACCCTGAAATAAGTGAAATTTCTGCAATTTTGACACAAAATAAGGGAAATTTCTGCCTTTTTCCCCCAAATAAGGGGAATTTCAGCCTTTTTACCTCAAAATATGGGGAATTTCTGCATTTTTGCCACAAAATATTAGGAATTTCTGCCTTTTTGCCCCAAAATAAGGAAAATTTCTGCATTTTTCCCTGAAATAAATGAAAGTTCTGCATTTTTGCCCCAAAATATGGGAAATTTCTGCAATTTTGCCCCAAAATAAGAAAAATTTCAGCAATTTTGTACCAAAATATAAGAAAAATCAAACTTTTTGCCCCAAAATAAAAAATTTCTGCTTTTTTTCTGAAATAAGTGAAATTTCTGCAATTTTTCCCCAAAATAAGTGAAATTTCTGAGTTTTGCCCCTAAATAAGAAGAATTTCTGTCTTTTTGCCCCAACATATAGGGAATTTCTGCCTTTTTGCCCCTCATTTATGGGAATTTCTGCAATTTTGCTCCAAAATATGGGGAATTTCTGCTTTTTTGCCCCCAAATAAGGAAATTTCAGCCTTTTTACCTCAAAATAAGGGGAATTTTTGCATTTTTGCCGCATAATATGGAAAATTTCTGCCTTTTTCCCACAAAATAAGAAAATTTCTGCTTTTTTTCCCTGAAATAAGTGAAATTTCTGAAATTTTGCCCCAAAATAAGTGAAATTTCTGCAATTTTGCCCCAAAATAAGGAAAATTTCTGCAATTTTGTACCAAAATAAAAGAAATTTCTGCCTTTTTGCTTCCAAATAAGAAAATTTCTGCTTTTTTTTCTGAAATAAGTGAAATTTCTGAAATTTTGCCTCAAAATAAGTGAAATTTCTACTTTTTTGACTTAAAATAAGTTAAATTTCTTGAATTTAGCCCCAAAATAAGTGGAATTTCTGAGTTTTGACCCAAAATAAGAAGAATTTCTGTCTTTTTGCCTCAACATATAGGGAATTTCTGCCTTTTTGCCCCACAATTAGGGGAATTTCTGCAATTTTGCTCCAAAATACGGGGAATTTCTGCCTTTTTGCCCGAAAATAATAAGAATGCATACGTTTTTTCCATAAAAAAGGGAAATTTCTTCATTTTTGCTCCAAAATAAGGGGAATTTCTGCATTTTTGACTCTAAATAAGTGGAATTTCTGTCTTTTTCCCCCAAAACAAAGGGAATTTCTGTCTTTTTTGTTTCAAAATAAGGAAAATTTCTGAATTATTACCCTGAAGTAAGTGAAATTTCTGCCTTTTTGCCCCCAAATAGGGGGAATTTCAGCCTTTTTACCTCAAAATAAGGGGAATTTCTGCTTTTTTGCCACAAAATATTAGGAATTTCTGCCTTTTTGCCCCATAATAAAGAAAATTTCTGCCTTTTTCCCTGATATAAATGAAACTTTTGCAATTATGCCCCAAAATAACTAAAATTTCTGCAATTTTGCCCCAAATAAAAGAAATTTCTGCAATTTTGTACCAAAATAAAAGATATTTCCCTCTTTTTGCTTTCAAATAAGAAAATTTCTGCTTTTTTTTCTGAAATAAGTGAAATTTCTGAAATTTTGCCACAAAATAAGTGAAATTTCTACAATTTTGCCCCAAAATAAGTGAAATTTCTGGAATTTTGCCCCAAATTAAGTGGAATTTCTGAGTTTTGACCCACAATAAGAAAAATTTCTGTCTTTTTGCCCCAACATATAGAGAATTTCTGCCTTTTTGCCCCACAATTACGGGAATTTCTGCAATTTTGCTCCAAAATACAGGAAATTTCTGCCTTTTTGCCCGAAAATAAGAAGAATGCATACCTTTTTGCCATAAAAAAGGGAAATTTCTTCATTTTTGCTCCAAAATAAGGGGAATTTCTGCTTTTTTGCCTCTAAATAAGTTGAATTTCTGTCTTTTTTCCCCAATACAAAGGGAATTTCTGTCTTTTTTGCCCCAAAATAAAAAAAATTCTGACTTATTACCCTGAAATAAGTGAAATTTCTGCAATTTTGACCCAAAATAAGGGAAATTTCTGTCTTTTTGTCCCCAAATAAGGGGAATTT
Organism: Micromys minutus; assembly: GCF_963924665.1. Classification (NCBI taxonomy): domain Eukaryota; kingdom Metazoa; phylum Chordata; class Mammalia; order Rodentia; family Muridae; genus Micromys; species Micromys minutus. Next base: position 3,972,522 of record NW_027667727.1, read on the forward strand.
CAGCCTTTTTACCTGAAAATAAGGGGAATTTCTGCATTTTTGCCACAAAATATTAGGAATTTCTGCCTTTTTGCCCCAAAATAAAGAAAATTTCTGCATTTTTCCCTGAAATAAATGAAAGTTCTCCATTTTTGCCCCAAAATATGGGAAATTTTTGCAATTTTGCCCCAAAATAAGAAAAATTTCAGCAATTTTGTACCAAAATATAAGAAAAATCAGACTTTTGCCCCAAAATAAAAAATTTTTGCTTTTTTTCTGAAATAAGTGAAATTTCTGCAATTTTGCCCCAAAATAAGTGAAATTTCTGAGTTTTGCCCCTAAATAAGAAGAATTTCTGTCTTTTTGCCCCAACATATAGGGAATTTCTGCCTTTTTACCCCTCATTTAGGGGAATTTCTGCAATTTTGCTCCAAAATACGGGGAATTTCTGCCTTTTTGTCCGAAAATAAGAATAATGCATACCCTTTTTCCATAAAAAAGGGAAATTTCTTCATTTTTGCTCCAAAACAAGAGGAATTTCTGCATTTTTGCCTCTATATAAGTGAAATTTATGTCTTTTTTCCCCCCCAAAAAGGGAATTTCTGTCTTTTTTGCTCCAAAATAAGGAAAATTTCTGACTTATTACACTGAAATAAGTGAAATTTCTGCAATTTTGCTCCAAAATAAGGGAAATTTCTGCCTTTTTGCCCCCAAATAAGGGAAATTTCAGCCTTTTTACCTCAAAATAAGGGGAATTTTTGCATTTTTGCCGCATAATATGGATAATTTCTGCCTTTTTTCCACAAAATAAGAAAATTTCTGCTTTTTTTCCTTGAAATAAGTGAAATTTCTTAAAATTTGCCCCAAAATAAGTAAAATTTCTACAATTTTGCCCCAAAATAAGTGAAATTTCTTGAATTTTGCCCCAAATTAAGTGGAATTTCTGAGTTTTGACCCACAATAAGGAGAATTTCTGTCTTTTTGCCCCAACATATAGGAAATTTCTGCCTTTTTGCCCCACAATTAGGGGAAATTTTGCAATTTTGGTCCAAAATACGGGGAATTTCTGTCTTTTTGCCCGAAAATAAGAAGAATGCATACCTTTTTTACATAAAAAAGAAAAATTTCTGCAATTTTGCTCCAAAATAAGGGAAATTTCTGCTTTTTTGCCTCTAAATAAGTGGAATTTCTGTCTTTTCCCCCAAAACAAAGGGAATTTCTGTCTTTTTTGTTTCAAAATAAGGAAAATTTCTGACTTATTACCCTGAAATAAGTGAAATTTCTGCAATTTTGCCCCAATAGAAGAGACATTTCTGCCTATTTGCCCCAAATCAGGGTAATTTCAGCCTTTTTACCTCAAAATAAGGGGAATTTTCGCATTTTTGCCCCAAAATATGGAAAATTTCTGCCTTTTTGCCCAAAATAAGAAAAATTTCTGCAATTTTGTACCAAAATAAAAAAAAATTTCTGCCTTTTTTCCACAAAATAAGAAAATTTTTGCTTTTTTTCCCTGAAATAAGTGAAATTTCTGCAATTTTGCCCCAAAATAAGTGAAATTTTGCAATTTTGCCCCAAAATAAGGGAAATTTCTGGAATTTTGCCCCAAAATAAGTGGAAATTCTGAGTTTTGCCACAAAATAATGAGGATTTCTGTCTTTTTGCCCCAACATATAAGAAATTTCTGCCTTTTTGCCCCACAATTAGGTGAATTTCTGCAATTTTGCTCCAAAATACGGGGAATTTCTGCCTTTTTGCTCAAAAATAATAAGAATGCATACCTTTTTGCCATAAAAAAGGAAAATTTCTTCATTTTTGCTCCAAAATAAGGGGAATTTCTGCTTTTATACCTCTAAATATGTTGAATTTCTGTCTTTGTCTCCCAAAACAAAGGGAATTTCTGTCCTTTTTGCCCCAAAATAAGGGAAATTTCTGACTTATTACCCTGAAATAAGTGAAATTTCTGCAATTTTGACCCAAAATAAGGGAAATTTCTGCCGTTTTGCCCCCAAATAAGGGGAATTTCAACCTTTTAACCTCAGAATAAGGGGAATTTCTGCATTTTTGCCACAAAATATTAGGAATTTCTGCCTTTTTGCCCAAAAATAAGGAAAATTTCTGCCTTTTTCTATGAAATAAATGAAATTTTTGCAATTTTGCCCCAAAATAAGTCAAATTTCTGCAATTTTGCCACAAATAAGGGAAATTTCTGCAATTTTGTACCAAAATAAAAGACATTTCCGCCTTTTTGCTTCCAAATAAAAAAATTTCTGCTTTTTTTTTCTGAAATAAGTGAAATTTCTGAAAATTTGCCACAAAATAAGTGAAATTTCTACAATTTTGCCCCAAAATAAGTGAAATTTCTGGAATTTTTCCCCAAATTAAGTGGAATTTCTGAGTTTTGACCCACAATAAGAAGAATTTCTGTCTTTTTGCCCCAACATATAGGGAATTTCTGCATTTTTGCCCCACAATTAGAGGAATTTCTGCAATTTTGCTCTAAAATACGGGGAATTTCTGCCTTTTTGCACAAAAATAAGAAGAATGCATACCTTTTTGCCATAAAAAAAGGGAAATTTCTTCATTTTTGCTCCAAAATAAGAGGAATTTCTGCTTTTTTGCCTCTAAATAAGTTGAATTTCTGTCTTTTTTCCCCCAAACAAAGGGAATTTCTGTCTTTTTTGCCCCAAAATAAAAAAAATTTGTGACTTATTACCCTGAAATAAGTGAAATTTCTGCAATTTTGACCCAAAATAAGGGAAATTTCTGCCTTTTTGCCCCCAAATAAGGGGAATTTCAGCCTTTTTACCTCAAAATAATGGGAATTTCTGCATTTTTCCACAAAATATTTGGAATTTCTGCCTTTTTGCCCCAAAATAAGGAAAATTTCTGCATTTTTCCCTGAAATAAATGAAATTTATGCATTTTTGCCCCAAAATATGGGAAATTTCTGACTTTTTGCCACAAAATAAGAAAAATTTCAGCAATTTTGTACCAAAATATAAGAAAAATCAGCCTTTTTCCACCAAAATAAGAAAATTTCTGCTTTTTTTCTGAAATAAGTGAAATTTCTGCAATTTTGCCCCAAAATAAGTGAAATTTCTGAGTTTTGCCCCTAAATAAAAAGAATTTCTGTCTTTTTGCCCCAACATATAGGGAATTTCTGCCTTTTTGCCCCTAATTTAGGGGAATTTTTGAAATTTTGCTCCAAAATACGGGGAATTTCTGCTTTTTTGTCCAAAAATAAGAAGAATGCATATCTTTTTTCCATAAAAAAAAGAAATTTCTTCATTTTTGCTCCAAAATAAGGGGAATTACTGCATTTTTGCCTCTAAATAATTGAAATTTCTGTCTTTTTCCCCCCAAAAAAGAGAATTTCTGTCTTTTTTGCCCAAAAATAAAAAAAATTTCTGACTTATTACACTGAAATAAGTGAAATTTCTGCAATTTTGCCCCAAAATAAGGGAAATTTCTGCCTTTTTGCCCCCAAATAAGGGGAATTTCAGCCTTTTTACCTCAAAATAAGGGGAATTTCTGCATTTTTGCCGCAAAATATGGAAAATTTCTGCCTTTTTGCCCAAAATAAAAAAAAATTCTGCAATTTTTTACCAAAATAAAAAAAATTTCTGCTTTCTTGCCACAAAATAAGAAAATTTCTGCTTTTTTTCCCTGAAATAAGTGAAATTTCTGAAATTTTGCCTCAAAATAATTAAAATTTCTACAATTTTGCCCCAAAATATGTGAAATTTCGGGAATTTTGCCCCAAATTAAGTGGAATTTCTGAGTTTTGACCCACAATAAGGAGAATTTCTGTCTTTTTGCCCCAACATATGGGAAATTTCTGCCTTTTTGCCCCACAATTAGGGGAATTTCTGCAATTTTGGTCCAAAATACGGGGAATTTCTGCCTTTTTGCCCGAAAATAAGAAGAATGCATACCTTTTTGCCATAAAAAAGAGAAATTTCTTCATGTTTTGCTCCAAAATAAGGGAAATTTCTGTTTTTTGCCTCTAAATAAGTGGAATTTCTGTTTTTTCCCCCAAAACAAAGGGAATTTCTGTCTTTTTGCAACAAAATAAAGAAAATTTCTGACTTATTACCCTGAAATAAGTGAAATTTCTAAAATTTTGCACAAAATACATGGAATTTCTGAGTTTTGCCCCAAAATGAGGAGAATTTCTGTGTTTTTGCTCCAACATATAGGGAATTTCTGTTTTTTTGCCCTACAAATAGGGGAATTTCTGCTTTTTGCCTCTAAATATGTGGAATTTCTGTCTTTTTCCCCCCAAACAAAGGAAATTTCTGTCTTTTTTGCCCCAAAATAAGGAAAATTTCTGACTTATTACCCTGAAATAAGTGAAATTTCTGCAATTTTGCCCCAAAATAAGGGAAATTTCTGCCTTTTTGCCACCAAATAAGGGGAATTTCAGCCTTTTTACCTGAAAATAAGGGGAATTTCTGCATTTTTGCCATAGAATATTAGGAATTTCTGTTTTTTGCCCAAAAATAAGGAAAATTTCTGCCTTTTTTCCCTGAAATAAGTGAAATTTCTGCAATTTTGCCCCAAAATAAGTGTAATTTCTGCAATTTTGCCCCAAAATAAGGGAAATTTCTAAAATTTTGCCCCATATTAAGAGAAATTTCTGCCTTTTTGACCTCAAATAAGGGAAATTTCAGCCTTTTTACCTCAAAATATGGAGAATTTCTGAATTTTTGCCCAAAAATATGGGAAATTTCTGCCTTTTTGCCCCAAATTAAGAAAAATTTCTGCAATTTTGTACCAAAATAAAAGAAATTTCTGCCTTTTTGCCCCAAAATATAAAAATTTCTGCTTTTTTTCTGAAATAAATGAAATTTCTGCAATTTTGCCTCAAAATAAGTTAAATTTCTGAATTTTTCCCTAAAATAAGAAGATTTTCTGTCTTTTTGCCCCAACATATAGGGAATTTCTGCCTTTTTTCCCCACAATTAGGGGAATTTCTGCAATTTTGCTCCAAAATACGGGGAATTTCTGCCTTTTTGTCCGAAAATAAGAAGAATGCATACCTTTTTGCCATAAAAAAAAGAAATTTCTTCATTTTTGCTACAAAATAAGGGGAATTTCTGGTTTTTGCCTCTAAATAAGTGGAATTTCTGTCTTTCTCTTACAAAAAAGGGAATTTCTGTATTTTTTGCCCAAAAATAAGGAAAATTTCTGACTTATTACCCTGAAATAAGTGAAATTTCTGCAATTTTGCCCAAAAATAAGGGAAATTTCTGCCTTTTTTCCCCCAAATAAGGGGAATTTCAGCCTTTTTACCTCAAAATAAGGGGAATTTCTGCCTTTTTGCCCAAAATAAGAAAAATTTCTGCAATTTTGTACCAAAATAAAAGAAATTTCTGCCTTATTGCCACAAAATATGAAAATTTCTGTTTTTTTCCCTGAAATAAGTGAAATTTCTGCAATTTTGCCCCAAAATAAGTGAAATTTCTGCAATTTTGCCTCAAAATAAAGGTAATTTCTGGAACTTTGCCCTAAATAAGTGGAAATTCTGAGTTTTGCCCCAAAATAAGGAGGATTTTTGTCTTTTTGCCCCAACATATAAGAAATTTCTTTCTTTTTGCCCTACAATTAGGGGAATTTCTGCAATTTTGCTTCAAAATACGGGGAATTTCTGCCTTTGTGCCCGAAAATAAGAAGAATGCATACCTTTTTGCCATAAAAAAGGAAAATTTTTGCAATTTTGCTCCAAAATAAGGGGAATTTCTGCTTTTTTGCCTCTAAATAAGTGGAATTTCTGTCTTTTTCCCCCAAAACAAAGGGAATTTCTGTCTTTTTTGCCCCAAAATAAGGAAAATTTCTGACTTATTACCCTGAAGTAAGTGAAATTTCTGCAATTATGCCCCAATATAAAAGAAATTTCTGCCTTTTTGCCCCCAAATAAGGGGAATTTCAGCCTTTTTACCTCAAAATAAGGGTAATTTCTGCATTTTTTCCCCAAAATATGGGAAATTTCTGCCTTTTGGCCCCAAAATAAGAAAAATTTCTGCAATTTTGTACCAAAATAAAAAAATTTCTGCCTTTTTGCCCCAAAATAAGAAAATTTCTACTTTTTTTTCTGAAATAAATGAAATTTCTGCAATTTTGCCCCAACATAAGAGAAATTTCTGCCTTTTGCCACGAAATAAGGGGAATTTCAGACTTTTAACCTCAAAATTATGGGACTTTCTGCATTGTTGACCCAAAATATGGGAAATTTCTGCCTTTTTGCCCCAAAATAAGAAAAATTTATGCAATTCTGTACCAAAATAAAAGAAATTTCAGCCTTTTTGCCCCAATATAAGAAAATTTCTGCTTTTTTTCTGAAATAAGTGAAATTTCTGCAATTTTGCCTCAAAATAAGAGAAATTTCTGCCTTTTTGCCTCCAAACCAGGGGAATTTCAGCCTTTTTACCTCAAAATATGAAGACTTTCTGCATTTTTGACCCAAAATATGGGAAATTTCTGCCTTTTTGCTCCGAAATAAGAAAAATTTCTGCAATTCTGTACCAAAATAAAATAAATTTCAGCCTTTTTGCCCCAATATAAGAAAATTTCTGCTTTTTTCTGAAATAAGTGAAATTTCTGCAATTTTGCCCCAAAATAAGTGAAATTTCTGCAATTTTGCCCCCAAATAATAGAAATTTCTGGAATTTTGCCTGAAAATAAGTGGAATTTCTGAGTTTTGCGCAAAAATAAGGAGAATTTCTGTCTTTACGCCCCAACATATAGGGAATTTCTGCCTTTTTGCCCCACAATTAGGGGAATTTCTGCAATTTTGCTCCAAAATACGGGGTATTTCTGCCTTTTTGCCCGAATATAAGAAGAATGATTACCTTTTTGCCAGAAAAATGGGAAATTTCTCCATTTTTGCTTTAAAATAAAGGGAATTTCTGCTTTTTTGCCTCTAAATAAGTGGAATTTCTGTCTTTTTCCCCCAAAACAAAAGGAATTTCTGTTTTTTGCCCCAAAATAAGGAAAATTTCTGACTTATTACCCTGAAATAAGTGAAATTTCTAAAATTTTGCACAAAATACATGGAATTTCTGAGTTTTGCCCCAAAATGAGGGGAATTTCTGTCTTTTTGCCCCAACATATAGGGAATTTCTGCCTTTTTGCCCTACAAATAGGGGAATTTCTGCTTTTTTGCCTCTAAATATGTGGAATTTCTGTCTTTTTCCCCCAAAACAAAGGGTATTTCTGTCTTTTTTGCCCCAAAATAAGGAAAATTTCTGTCTTATTACCCTGAAATAAGTGAAATTTCTGCAATTTTGCCCCAAAATAAGGGAAATTTCTGCCTTTTTGACCCAAATAAGGGGAATTTCAGCCTTTTTACCTCAAAATAAGGGGAATTTCTGCATTTTTGACATAGAATATTAGGAATTTCTGTTTTTTTGCCCAAAAATAAGGAAAATTTCTGGCTTTTTTCCCTGAAATAAGTGAAATTTCTGCAATTTTGCCTCAAAATAAGTGAAAATTCTGCAATTTTGCCTCAAAATAAAGAAAATTTCTAGAATTTTGCTTCAAAATAAGTGAAATTTCTGAGTTTTGCCCCAAAATAAGGAGAATTTTTGTCTTTTTGCCCCAACATATAGGAAATTTCTTCCTTTTTGCCCCACAATTAGGGGATTGCTGCAATTTTGCTCCAAAATACGGGGAATTTCTGCCTTTTTGTCCAAAAATAAGAAGAATGCATAACTTTTTGCCATAAAAAAGGAAAATTTCTGCAATTTTACTCCAAAATAAGGGGAATTTCTGCTTTTTTGCCTCTAAATAAGTGGAATTTCTGTCTTTTTCCCCCAAAACAAAGGGAATTTCTGTCTTTTTTGCCCCAAAATAAGGAAAATTTCTGACTTATTACCCTGAAGTAAGTGAAATTTCTGCAATTATGCCCCAATATAAAAGAAATTTCTGCCTTTTTGCCCCCAAATAAGGGGAATTTCAGCCTTTTTACCTCAAAATAAGGGTAATTTCTGCATTTTTTCCCCAAAATATGGGAAATTTCTGCCTTTTGGCCCCAAAATAAGAAAAATTTCTGCAATTTTGTACCAAAATAAAAAAATTTCTGCCTTTTTGCTCCAAAATAAGAAAATTTCTACTTTTTTTTCTGAAATAAATGAAATTTCTGCAATTTTGCCCCAACATAAGAGAAATTTCTGCCTTTTTGCCACGAAATAAGGGGAATTTGAGACTTTTAACCTCAAAATAAGGGGACTTTCTGCATTTTTGACCCAAAATATAGGAAATTTCTGCCTTTTTGCCCCCAAAATAAGAAAAATTTCTGCAATTCTGTACCAAAATAAAAGAAATTTCAGCCTTTTGCCCCAATATAAGAAAATTTCTGCTTTTTTTTTGAAATAAATGATATTTCTGCAATTTTGCCTCAAAATAAGGGAAATTTCTGTGTTTTTGCCCCCAAATCAGGGGAATTTCAGCCTTTTTACCTCAAAATATAAAGACTTTCTGCATTTTTGACCCAAAATATGGGAAATTTCTGCATTTTTGCCCCAAAATAAGAAAAATTTCTGCCATTTTGTACCAAAATAAGAGAAATTTCTGCCTTTTTGCCCCAAAATAAAAAAAAATTTCTCATTTTTTTTTCTGAAATAAGTGAAATTTCTGCAATTTTGCCCCAAAATAAGTGAAATTTCTGCAATTTTGGCCCCAAATAAGGGAAATTTCTGGAATTTTGCCTGAAAATAAGTGGAATTTCTGAGTTTTGCGCAAAAATATGGAGAATTTCTTTCTTTATGCCCCAACATATAGGAAATTTCTGCCTTTTTGCCCCACAATTAGGGGAATTTCTGCAATTTTGCTCCAAAATATGGGGTATTTCTGCCTTTTTGCCCGAATATAAGAAGAATGATTACCTTTTTGCCACAAAAATGGGAAATTTCTCCATTTTTGCTTTAAAATAAAGGGAATTTCTGCTTTTTTGCCTCTAAATAAGTGGAATTTCTGTCTTTTCCCCCCAAAACAAAGGGAATTTTTGTTTTTTGCCCCAAAATAAGGAAAATTTCTGACTTATTACCCTGAAATAAGTGAAATTTCTGCAATTTTGCCCCAAAATAAGGGAAATTTCTGCCTTTTTGACCCAAATAAGGGGAATTTCAGCCTTTTTACCTCAAAATAAGGGGAATTTCTGCATTTTTGCCATAGAATATTAGGAATTTCTGTTTTTTTGCCCAAAAATAAGGAAAATTTCTGCCTTTTTTCCCTGAAATAAGTGAAATTTCTGCAATTTTGCCTCAAAATAAGTGAAATTTCTGCAATTTTGCCTCAAAATAAAGGGAATTTCTAGAATTTTGCTTCAAAATAAGTGAAATTTCTGAGTTTTGCCCCAAAATAAGGAGAATTTTTGTTTTTTTGCCCCAACATATAGGAAATTTCTTCCTTTTTGCCCCACAATTAGGGGAATTGCTGCAATTTTGCTTCAAATTACGGGGAATTTCTGCCTTTTTGCCCGAAAATAAAAAGAATGCATACCTTTTTGCCATAAAAAAGGAAAATTTCTGCAATTTTGGTCCAAAATAAGAGGAATTTCTGCTTTTGCCTCTAAATAAGTGGAATTTCTGTCTTTTTCCCCCAAAAGAAAGGGAATTTCTGTCTTTTTGCCCCAAAATAAGAAAAATTTCTGACTTATTACCCTGAAATAAGTGTAATTTCTGCAATTTTGCCCCAACATAAGAGAAATTTCTGCCTTTTTGCCCCGAAATAAGGGGAATTTTAGCCTTTTAACCTCAAAATAAGGGGACTTTCTGCATTTTTGACACAAAATATGGGAAATTTCTGCCTTTTTGCCCCAAAATAAGAACAATTTCTGCAATTCTGTATTAAAATAAAAGAAATTTCAGCCTTTTTGCCCCAATATAAGAAAATTTCTGCTTTTTTTCTGAAATAAGTGAAATTTCTGCAATTTTGCCTCAAAATAAGTGAAATTTCTGCCTTTTTGCCTCCAAATCAGGGGAATTTTAGCCTTTTTACCTCAAAATATGAAGACTTTCTGCATTTTTGACCCAAAATATGGGAAATTTCTGCCTTTTTGCTCCGAAATAAGAAAAATTTCTGCAATTCTGTACCAAAATAAAATAAATTTCAGCCTTTTTGCCCTAATAAAAGAAAATTTCTGCTTTTTTTCTGAAATAAGTGGAATTTCTGCAATTTTGCCCCAAAATAAGTGAAATTTCTGAGTTTTTCCCCAAAATAACGAGAATTTCTGTCTTTTTGCCCCAACATATAGGGAATTTCTGCCTTTTTGCCCCACATTTAGAGGAATTTCTTCACTTTTGCTCCAAAATACGGGGAATTTCTGCCTTTTTGTCCAAAAATAAGAAGAATGCATAACTTTTTGCCATAAAAAAGGGAAATTTCTTCATTTTTGCTCCAAAATAAAGGGGATTTCTCCATTTTTGCCTCTAAATAAGTGGAATTTCTGTCTTTTTCCCCCCCAAAAAAGGGAATTTCTGTATTTTTTGCCCCAAAATAAGGAAAATTTCTGACTTATTACCCTGAAATAAGTGAAATTTCTGCAATTTTGCCCCAAAATAAGGGAAATTTCTGCATTTTTGCCCCCAAGTAAGGGGAATTTCAGCCTTTTTACCTCAAAATAAGGAGAATTTCTGCATTTTTGCCCCAAAATATGGGAAATTTCTGCCTTTTCCCCCAAAATAAGAAAATTTCTGCTTTTTTCCCTGCAATAAGTTAAATTTCTGAAATTTTGCCCCAAAATAAGTGGAATTTCTGAGTTTTGTCCAAATAAGGAGAATTTCTGTCTTTTTACCCCAACTTTTAGGGAATTTTTGCCTTTTTGCCCCACAATTAAGGGAATTTCTGCAATTTTACTCCAAATTACGAGGAATTCCTGCCTTTTTGCCCGAAAATAAGAAGAATGCACACCTTTTTGCCATAAAAAAAGGAAATTTCCTCTTTTTCGCTCCAAAATAAGGGGAATTTCTGCTTTTTTGCCACTAAATAAATAGAATTTCTGTCTTTTTCCCCCAAAAAAAGAAAATTTCTGTATTTTTTGCCCCAAAATAAGGAATATTTCTGTCTTATTACCCTGAAATAAGTGAAATTTCTGCAATTTTGCCCCAAAATAAGAGAAATTTCTGCCTTTTTGCCCCCAAATATGGGGAATTTCAGGATTTTTACCTCAAAATAAGGAAAATTTCTGAATTTTGCCCCAAAATATGGGAAATTTCTGCCTTTTTGCCCCAAAATAAGAAAAATTTCTGCAATTTTGTAAAAAAATAAAAGAAATTTTTGCCTTTTTTGCCCCAAAATAAGAAAATTTCTGCTTTTTTTCCCTGAAATAAGTGAAATTTCTAAAATTTTGCACAAAATACATGGAATTTCTGAGTTTTGCCCCAAAATGAGGAGAATTTCTGTCTTTTTGCCCCAACATATAGGGATTTTCTGCCTTTTTGCCCTACAAATAGGGGAATTTCTGCTTTTTTGCCTCTAAATATGTGGAATTTCTGTCTTTTTCCCCCAAAACAAAGGAAATTTCTGTCTTTTTTGCCCCAAAATAAGGAGAATTTCTGACTTATTACCCTGAAATAAGTGAAATTTCTGCAATTTTGCCCCAAAATAAGGGAAATTTCTGCCTTTTTGCCCCCAAATAAGGGGAATTTCAGCCTTTTTACCTCAAAATAAGGGGAATTTCTGCATTTTTGCCATAGAATATTAGTAATTTCTGTTTTCTTGCCCAAAAATAAGGAAAATTTCTGCCTTTTTTCCCTGAAATAAGTGAAATTTCTGCAATTTTGCCCCAAAATAAGTGAAATTTCTGCAATTTTGCCCCAAAATAAGGGAAAATTCTAAAATTTTGCCCCAAATTAAGAGAAATTTTTGCCTTTTTGACCTCAAATAAGGGAAATTTCAGCCTTTTTACCTCAAAATATGGAGAATTTCTGAATTTTTGCCCATAAATATGAAAAATTTCTGCCTTTTTGCCCCAAATTAAGAAAAATTTCTGCAATTTTGTAACAAAATAAAAGAAATTTCTGCCTTTTTGCCCCAAAATAAGAAAATTTCTGCTTTTTTTCTGAAATAAATGAAATTTCTGCAATTTTGCCCCAAAATAAGTGAAATTTCTGAGTTTTTCCCCAAAATAACGAGAATTTCTGTCTTTTTGCCCCAACATATAGAGAATTTCTGCCTTTTTGCCCCACATTTAGAGGAATTTCTTCACTTTTGCTCCAAAATACGGGGAATTTCTGCCTTTTTGTCCAAAAATAAGAAGAATGCATACCTTTTTGCCATAAAAAAGGGAAATTTCTTCATTTTTGCTCCAAAATAAAGGGAATTTCTCCATTTTTGCCTCCAAAGAAGTGGAATTTCTGTCTTTTTCCCCCCCAAAAAAGGGAATTTCTGTATTTTTTGCCCCAAAATAAGGAAAATTTCTGACTTATTACCCTGAAATAAGTGAAATTTCTGCAATTTTGCCCCAAAATAAGGGAAATTTCTGCATTTTTGCCCCCAAGTAAGGGGAATTTCAGCCTTTTTACCTCAAAATAAGGAAAATTTCTGCATTTTTGCCCCAAAATATGGGAAATTTCTGCCTTTTCCCCCAAAATAAGAAAATTTCTGCTTTTTTCCCTGCAATAAGTTAAATTTCTGAAATTTTGCCCCAAAATAAGTGAAATTTCTGCAATTTTGCCCCAAAATAAGGGAAATTTTTGGAATTTTGCCCCAAAATAAGTGGAATTTCTGAGTTTTGTCCAAATAAGGAGAATTTCTGTCTTTTTGCCCCAACTTTTAGGGAATTTTTGCCTTTTTGCCCCACAATTAAGGGAATTTCTGCAATTTTACTCCTAATTACGAGAAATTCCTGCCTTTTTGCCTGAAAATAAGAAGAATGCACACCTTTTTGCCATAAAAAAAGGAAATTTCCTCTTTTTCGCTCCAAAATAACGGGAATTTCTGCTTTTTTGCCTCTAAATATGTGGAATTTCTGTCTTTTTCCCCCAAAACAAAGGGAATTTCTGTCTTTTTAGCCCCAAAATAAGGAAAATTTCTGACTTATTACCCTGAAATAAGTGAAATTTCTGCAATTTTGCCCCAAAATAAGGGAAATTTCTGCCTTTTTGCCCCCAAATAAGGGGAATTTCAGCCTTTTTACCTCAAAATAAGGGGAATTTCTGCATTTTGGCCATTGAATATTAGGAATTTCTGTTTTTTTGCCCAAAAATAAGGAAAATTTCTGCCTTTTTTCCCTGAAATAAGTGAAATTTCTGCAATTTTCCTCCAAAATAAGTGAAATTTCTGCAATTTTGCCCCAAAATAAAGGAAATTTCTAAAATTTTTCCCCAAATTAAGAGAAATTTCTGCCTTTTTGACCTCAAATAAGGGAAATTTCAGCCTTTTTACCTCAAAATATGGAGAATTTCTGAATTTTTGCCCAAAAATATGGGAAATTTCTGCCTTTTTGCCCCACATTAAGAAAAATTTCTGCAATTTTGTACCAAAATAAAAGAAATTTCTGCCTTTTTGCCCCAAAATAAGAAAATTTCTGCTTTTTTTCTGAAATAAATGAAATTTCTGCAATTTTGCCTCAAAATAAGTTAAATTTCTGAATTTTTCCCTAAAATAAGAAGAATTTCTGTCTTTTTGCCCCAACATATAGGGAATTTCTGCCTTTTTTCCCCACAATTAGGGGAATTTCTGCAATTTTACTCCAAAATACGGGGAATTTCTACCTTTTTGTCCGAAAATAAGAAGAATGCATACCTTTTTGCCATAAAAAAAGAAATTTCTTCATTTTTGCTCCAAAATAAGGGGAATTTCTGGTTTTTGCCTCTAAATAAGTGGAATTTCTGTCTTTCTCCCCCAAAACAAAGGGAATTTCTGTATTTTTTGCCCAAAAATAAGGAAAATTTCTGACTTATTACCCTGAAATAAGTGAAATTTCTCCAATTTTGCCCCAAAATAAGGGAAATATCTGCCTTTTTTCCCCCAAATAAGGAAAATTTCAGCCTTTTTACCTCAAAATAAGGGGAATTTCTGCCTTTTTGCCCAAAATAAGAAAAATTTCTGCAATTTTGTACCAAAATAAAAGAAATTTCTGCCTTATTGCCACAAAATATGAAAATTTCTGTTTTTTTCCCTGAAATAAGTGAAATTTCTGCAATTTTGCCCCAAAATAAGTGAAATTTCTGCAATTTTGCCTCAAAATAAAGGTAATTTCTGGAACTTTGCCCTAAATAAGTGGAATTTCTGAGTTTTGCCCCAAAATAAGGAGGATTTTTGTCTTTTTGCCCCAACATATAGGAAATTTCTTCCTTTTTGCCCTACAATTAGGGGAATTTCTGCAATTTTGCTTCAAATTACGGGGAATTTCTGCCTTTTTGCCCGAAAATAAGAAGAATGCATACCTTTTTGCCATAAAAAAGGAAAATTTCTGCAATTTTGCTCCAAAATAAGGGGAATTTCTGCTTTTTTGCCTCTAAATAAGTGGAATTTCTGTCTTTTTCCCCCAAAACAAAGGGAATTTCTGTCTTTTTTGCCCCAAAATAAGGAAAATTTCTGACTTATTACCCTGAAGTAAGTGAAATTTCTGCAATTATGCCCCAATATAAAAGAAATTTCTGCCTTTTTGCCCCCAAATAAGGGGAATTTCAGCCTTTTTACATCAAAATAAGGGTAATTTCTGCATTTTTTCCCCAAAATATGGGATATTTCTGCCTTTTGGCCCCAAAATAAGAAAAATTTCTGCAATTTTGTACCAAAATAAAAAAATTTCTGCCTTTTTGCCCCAAAATAAGAAAATTTCTACTTTTTTTCTGAAATAAATGAAATTTCTGCAATTTTGCCCCAACATAAGAGAAATTTCTGCATTTTTGCCACGAAATAAGGGGAATTTCAGACTTTTAACCTCAAAATAAGGGGACTTTCTGGATTTTTGACCCAAAATATGGGAAATTTCCTCCTTTTTGCCCCAAAATTAGAAAAATTTCTGCAATTCTGTACCAAAATAAAAGAAATTGCAGCCTTTTTGCCCCAATATAAGAAAATTTCTGCTTTTTTTCTGAAATAAGTGAAATTTCTGCAATTTTGCCTCAAAATAAGAGAAATTTCTGCCTTTTTGCCTCCAAATCAGGGGAATTTCAGCCTTTTTACCTCAAAATATGAAGACTTTCTGCATTTTTGACCCAAAATATGGGAAATTTCTGCCTTTTTGCTCTGAAATAAGAAAAATTTCTGCAATTCTGTACCAAAATAAAATAAATTTCAGCCTTTTTGCCCCAATATAAGAAAATTTCTGCTTTTTTTCTGAAATAAGTGAAATTTCTGCAATTTTGCCCCAAAATAAGTGAAATTTCTGCAATTTTGCCCCCAAATAAGGGAAATTTCTGGAATTTTACCTGAAAATAAGTGGAATTTGAGTTTTGCGCAAAAATAAGGAGAATTTCTGTCTTTACGCCCCAACATATAGGGAATTTCTGCCTTTTTGCCCCACAATTAGGGGAATTTCTGCAATTTTGCTCCAAAATACAGGGTATTTCTGCCTTTTTGCCCGAATATAAGAAGAATGATTACCTTTTTGCCAGAAAAATGGGAAATTTCTCCATTTTTGCTTTAAAATAAAGGGAATTTCTGCTTTTTTTTCCTCTAAATAAGTGGAATTTCTGTCTTTTTCACCCAAAACAAAGGGAATTTCTGTTTTTTGCCCCAAAATAAGGAAAATTTCTGACTTATTACCCTGAAATAAGGGAAATTTCTAAAATTTTGCACAAAATACATGGAATTTCTGAGTTTTGCCCCAAAATGAGGAGAATTTCTGTCTTTTTGCCCCAACATATAGGGATTTTCTGCCTTTTTGCCCTACAAATAGGGGAATTTCTGCTTTTTTGCCTCTAAATATGTGGAATTTCTGTCTATTTCCCCCAAAACAAAGGGAATTTCTGTCTTTTTTGCCCCAAAATAAGGAGAATTTCTGACTTATTACCCTGAAATAAGTGAAATTTCTGCAATTTTGCCCCAAAATAAGGGAAATTTCTGCCTTTTTGCCCCCAAATAAGGGGAATTTCAGCCTTTTTACCTCAAAATAAGGGAATTTCTGCATTTTGGCCATTGAATATTAGGAATTTCTGTTTTTTTGCCCAAAAATAAGGAAAATTTCTGCCTTTTTTCCCTGAAATAAGTGAAATTTCTGCAATTTTGCCACAAAATAAGTGAAATTTCTGCAATTTTGCCCCAAAATAAGGGAAATTTCTAAAATTTTTCCCCAAATTAAGAGAAATTTCTGCCTTTTTGACCTCAAATAAGGGAAATTTCAGCCTTTTTACCTCAAAATATGGAGAATTTCTGAATTTTTGCCCAAAAATATGGGAAATTTCTGCCTTTTTGCCCCACATTAAGAAAAATTTCTGCAATTTTGTACCAAAATAAAAGAAATTTCTGCCTTTTTGCCAAAAATAAGAAAATTTCTGCTTTTTTCTGAAATAAATGAAATTTCTGCAATTTTGCCTCAAAATAAGTTAAATTTCTGAATTTTTCCCTAAAATAAGAAGAATTTCTGTCTTTTTGCCCCAACATATAGGGAATTTCTGCCTTTTTTCCCCACAATTAGGGGAATTTCTGCAATTTTGCTCCAAAATACGGGGAATTTCTGCCTTTTTGCCCAAAATAAGAAAAATTTCTGCAATTTTGTACCAAAATAAAAGAAATTTCTGCCTTATTGCCACAAAATACGAAAATTTCTGTTTTTTTTCCCTGAAATAAGTGAAATTTCTGCAATTTTGCCCCAAAATAAGTGAAATTTCTGCAATTTTGCCTCAAAATAAAGGTAATTTCTGGAACTTTGAATAAATAAGTGGAATTTCTGAGTTTTGCCCCAAAATATGGAGGATTTTTGTCTTTTTGCCCCAACATATAGGAAATTTCTTTTTTTTTGCCCCACAGTTAGGGGAATTTCTGCAATTTTGCTTCAAAATACGGGGAATTTCTGCCTTTTTGCCCGAAAATAAAAAGAATGCATACCTTTTGCCATAAAAAAGGAAAATTTCTGCAATTTTGCTCCAAAATAAGGAGAATTTCTGCTTTTTTGCCTTTAAAAAAGTGGAATTTCTTTCTTTTTCCCCCAAAACAAAGGAAATTTCTGTCTTTTTTGCCCCAAAATAAGGAAAATTTCTGACTTATTACCCTGAAGTAAGTGAAATTTCTGCAATTATGCCCCAATATAAAAGAAATTTCTGCCTTTTTTCCCCCAAATAAGGGGAATTTCAGCCTTTTTACCTCAAAATAAGGGTAATTTCTGCATTTTTTCCCCAAAATATGGGAAATTTCTGCCTTTTGGCCCCAAAATAAGAAAAATTTCTGCAATTTTGTACCAAAATAAAAAAATTTCTGCCTTTTTGCCCCAAAATAAGAAAATTTCTACTTTTTTTTCTGAAATAAATGAAATTTCTGCAATTTTGCCCCAACATAAGAGAAATTTCGGCCTTTTTGCCATGAAATAAGGGGAATTTCAGACTTTTAACCTCAAAATAAGGGGACTTTCTGCATTTTTGACCCAAAATATGGGAAAGTTCTGCCTTTTTGCCCCAAAATAAGAAAAATTTCTGCAATTCTGTACCAAAATAAAAGAAATTTCAGCCTTTTTGCCCCAATATAAGAAAATTTCTGCTTTTTTTCTGAAATAAATGATATTTCTGCAATTTTGCCTCAAAATAAGGGAAATTTCTGTGTTTTTGCCCCCAAATAAGGGGAATTTCAGCATTTTTACTTCAAAATAAGGGAAATTTCTGCATTTTTGCCCCAAAATATGGGAAATTTCTGCCTTTTTGCTCCGAAATAAGAAAAATTTCTGCAATTCTGTACCAAAATAAAATAAATTTCAGCCTTTTTGCCCCAATATAAGAAAATTTCTGCTTTTTTTTCTGAAATAAGTAAAATTTCTGCAATTTTGCCCCAAAATAAGTGAAATTTCTGCAATTTTGCCCCCAAATAAGGGAAATTTCTGGAATTTTGCCTGAAAATAAGTGGAATTTCTGATTTTTGCGCAAAAATAAAGAGAATTTCTGTCTTTATGCCCCAACATATAGGGAATTTCTGCCTTTTTGCCCCACAATTAGGGGAATTTCTGCAATTTTGCTCCAAAATACGGGGTATTTCTGCCTTTTTGCCCGAATATAAGAAGAATGATTACCTTTTTGCCACAAAAATGGGAAATTTCTCCATTTTTGCTTTAAAATAAAGGGAATTTCTGCTTTTTTGCCTCTAAATAAGTGGAATTTCTGTCTTTTTCCCCCAAAACAAAGGGAATTTCTGTTTTTTGCCCGAAAATAAGGAAAATTTCTGACTTATTACCCTGAAATAAGTGAAATTTCTAAAATTTTGCACAAAATACATGGAATTTCTGAGTTTTGCCCCAAAATGAGGAGAATTTCTGTCTCTTTCCCCCAACATATAGGGAATTTCTGCCTTTTTGCCCTACAAATAGGGCAATTTCTGCTTTTTTGCCTCTAAATATGTGGAATTTCTGTCTTTTTCCCCCAAAACAAAGGGAATTTCTGTCTTTTTTGCCCCAAAATAAGGAAAATTTCTGACTTATTACCCTGAAATAAGTAAAATTTCTGCAATTCTGCCCCAAAATAAGGGAAATTTCTGCCTTTTGGCCCCGAAATAAGGGGAATTTCAGCCTTTTTACCTCAAAATAAGGGGAATTTCTGCATTTTTGCCATAGAATATTAGGAATTTCTGTTTTTTTGCCCAAAAATAAGGAAAATTTCTGCCTTTTTTCCCTGAAATAAGTGAAATTTCTGCAATTTTGCCACAAAATAAGTGAAATTTCTGCAATTTTGCCCCAAAATAAGGGAAAATTCTAAAATTTTGCCCCAAATTAAGAGAAATTTCTGCCTTTTTGACCTCAAATAAGGGAAATTTCAGCCTTTTTACCTCAAAATATGGAGAATTTCTGAATTTTTGCCCAAAAATATGGGAAATTTCTGCCTTTTTGCCCCAAATTAAGAAAAATTTCTGCAATTTTGTACCAAAATAAAAGAAATTTCTGCCTTTTTGCCCCAAAACAAGAAAATTTCTGCTTTTTTTTGAAATAAATGAAATTTCTGCAATTTTGCCTCAAAATAAGTTAAATTTCTGAATTTTTCCCTAAAATAAGAAGAATTTCTGTCTTTTTGCCCCAACATATAGGGAATTTCTGCCTTTTTTCCCCGCAATTAGAGGAATTTCTCCAATTTTGCTCCAAAATACAGGGAATTTCTGCCTTTTTGTCCGAAAATAAGAAGAATGCATACCTTTTTCCCATAAAAAAAGAAATTTCTTTATTTTTGCTCCAAAATAAGGGGAATTTCTGGTTTTTGCCTCTAAATAAGTGGAATTTCTGTCTTTTTCCCCCAAAACAAAGGGAATTTCTGTATTTTTTGCCCCAAAATAAGGAAAATTTCTGACTTATTACCCTGAAATAAGTGAAATTTCTGCAATTTTGCCGCAAAATAAGGGAAATTTCTGCCTTTTTGCCCCCAAATAAGGGGAATTTCAGCCTTTTTACCTCAAAATAAGGGGAATTTCTGCCTTTTTGCCCAAAATAAGAAAAATTTCTGCAATTTTGTACCAAAATTAAAGAAATTTCTGCCTTATTACCACAAAATATGAAAATTTTTGTTTTTTTCCCTGAAATAAGTGAAATTTCTGCAATTTTGCCCCAAAATAAGTGAAATTTCTGCAATTTTGCCTCAAAATAAAGGTAATTTCTGGAACTTTGCCCTAAATAAGTGGAATTTCTGAGTTTTGCCCCAAAATAAGGAGGATTTTTGTCTTTTTGCCCCAACATATAGGAAATTTCTTCCTTTTTGCCCCACAATTAGGGGAATTTCTGCAATTTTGCTTCAAAATACGGGGAATTTCTGCCTTTTGCCCGAAAATAAGAAGAATGCATACCTTTTTGCCATAAAAAAGGAAAATTTCTGCAATTTTACTCCAAAATAAGGGGAATTTCTGCTTTTTTGCCTCTAAATAAGTGGAATTTCTGTCTTTTTCCCCCAAAACAAAGGGAATTTCTGTCTTTTTTGCCCCAAAATAAGGAAAATTTCTGACTTATTACCCTGAAGTAAGTGAAATTTCTGCAATTATGCCCCAATATAAAAGAAATTTCTGCCTTTTTGCCCCCAAATAAGGGGAATTTCAGCCTTTTTACCTCAAAATAAGGGTAATTTCTGCATTTTTCCCCAAAATATGAGAAATTTCTGCCTTTTGGCCCCAAAATACGAAAAATTTCTGCAATTTTGTACCAAAATAAAAAAATTTCTGCCTTTTTGCCCCCAAATAAGAAATTTTCTACTTTTTTTTCTGAAATAAATGAAATTTCTGCAATCTTGCCCCAACATAAGAGAAATTTCTCCCTTTTTGCCACGAAATAAGGGGAATTTGAGACTTTTAACCTCAAAATAAGGGGACTTTCTGCATTTTTGACCCAAAATATGGGAAATTTCTGTCTTTTTGCCCCCAAAATTAGAAAAATATCTGCAGTTCTGTACCAAAATAAAAGAAATTTCAGCCTTTTTGCTTCAATATAAGAAAATTTCTGCTTTTTTTTTTAAATAAATGATATTTCTGCAATTTTGCCTCAAAACAAGGTAAATTTCTGTGTTTTTGCCCCCAAATCAGGGGAATTTCAGCCTTTTTACCTCAAAATATAAAGACTTTCTGCATTTTTGACCCAAAATATGGGAAATTTCTGAATTTTTGCCCCCAAATAAGAAAAATTTCTGCCATTTTGTACCAAAATAAGAGAAATTTCTGCCTTTTTGCCCCAAAATAAAAAAAATTTCTCATTTTTTTTCTGAAATAAGTGAAATTTCTGCAATTTTGCGCCAAAATAAGTGAAATTTCTGCAATTTTGGCCCCAAATAAGGGAAATTTCTGGAATTTTGCCTGAAAATAAGTGGAATTTCTGAGTTTTGCGCATAAATAAGGAGAATTTCTGTCTTTATGCCCCAACATATAGGGAATTTCTGCCTTTTTGCCTCACAATTAGGGGAATTTCTGCAATTTTGCTCCAAAATACGGGGTATTTCTGCCTTTTTGCCCGAATATAAGAAGAATGATTACCTTTTTGCCACAAAAATGGGAAATTTCTCCATTTTTGCTTTAAAATAAAGGGAATTTCTGCTTTTTTGCCTGTAAATAAGTGGAATTTCTGTCTTTTCCCCCCAAAACAAAGGGAATTTCTGTTTTTTGCCCCAAAATAAGGAAAATTTCTGACTTATTACCCTGAAATAAGTGAAATTTCTACAATTTTGCACAAAATACATGGAATTTCTGAGTTTTGCCCCAAAATGAGGAGAATTTCTGTCTTTTTGCCCCAACATATAGGGAATTTCTGCCTTTTTTCCCCACAATTAGGGGAATTTCTGCTTTTTTGCCTCTAAATATGTGGAATTTCTGTTTTTTTTCCCCCAAAACAAAGGGAATTTCTGTCTTTTTTGCCCCAAAATAAGGAAAATTTCTGACTTCTTACCCTGAAATAAGTGAAATTTCTGCAATTTTGCCCCAAAATAAGGGAAATTTCTGCCTTTTTGTCCCCAAATAAGGGGAATTTCAGCCTTTTTACCTCAAAATAAGGGGAAATTCTGCATTTTTGCCATAGAATATTAGGAATTTCTGTTTTTTGCCCAAAAATAAGGAAAATTTCTGCCTTTTTTCCCTGAAATAAGTGAAATTTCTGCAATTTTGCCCCAAAATAAGTGAAATTTCTGCAATTTTGCCCCAAAATAAGGGAAATTTCTAAAATTTTGCCCCAAATTAAGAGAAATTTCTGCCTTTTTGACCTCAAATAAGGGAAATTTCAGCCTTTTTACCTCAAAATATGGAGAATTTCTGAATTTTTGCCCAAAAATATGGGAAATTTCTGCCTTTTTGCCCCACATTAAGAAAAATTTCTGCAATTTTGTACCAAAATAAAAGAAATTTCTGCCTTTTTGCCCCAAAATAAGAAAATTTCTGCTTTTTTTCTGAAATAAATGAAATTTCTGCAATTTTGCCTCAAAATAATTAAATTTCTGAATTTTTCCCTAAAATAAGAAGAATTTATGTCTTTTTGCCCCAACATATAGGGAATTTCTGCCTTTTTTCCCCACAATTAGGGGAATTTCTGTAATTTTGCTCCAAAATACGGGGAATTTCTGCCTTTTTCTCCGAAAATAAGAAGAATGCATACCTTTTTGCCATAAAAATGAAATTTCTTCATTTTTGCTCCAAAATAAAGGGAATTTCTTGTTTTTGCCTCTAAATATGTGGAATTTCTGTTTTCTCCCCCCAAACAAAGGGAATTTCTGTATTTTTTGCCTCAAAATAAGGAAAATTTCTGACTTATTACCCTGAAATAAGTGAAATTTCTGCAATTTTGCACCAAAATAAGGGAAATTTCGGCCTTTTTGCCCCCAAATAAGGGGAATTTCAGCCTTTTTACCTCAAAAGAAGGGGAATTTCTGCCTTTTTGCCCAAAATAAGAAAAATTTCTGCAATTTTGTACCAAAATAAAAGAAATTTCTGCCTTATTGCCACAAAATATGAAAATTTCTGTTTTTTTCCCTGAAATAAGTGAAATTTCTGCAATTTTGCCCCAAAATAAGTGAAATTTCTGCAATTTTGCCTCAAAATAAAGGTAATTTCTGGAACTTTGCCCTAAATAAGTGGAATTTCTGAGTTTTGCCCCATAATAAGGAGGATTTTTGTCTTTTTGCCCCAACATATAGGAAATTTCTTCCTTTTTGCCCCACAATTAGGGGAATTTCAGCAATTTTGCTTCAAAATACAGGGAATTTTCTGCCTTTTTGCCCGAAAATAAGAAGAATGCATAACTTTTTGCCATAAAAAAGGAAAATTTCTGCAATTTTGCTCCAAAATAAGGGGAATTTCTGCTTTTTTTCCTCTAAATAAGTGGAATTTCTTTCTTTTTCCCCCAAAACAAAGGGAATTTCTGTCTTTTTTGCCCCCAAATAAGGAAAATTTCTGACTTATTACCCTGAAGTAAGTGAAATTTCTGCAATTATGCCCTAATATAAAAGAAATTTCTGCCTTTTTTCCCCCAAATAAGGGGAATTTCAGCCTTTTTACCTCAAAATAAGGGTAATTTCTGCATTTTTTCCCCAAAATATGGGAAATTTCTGCCTTTTGGCCCCAAAATAAGAAAAATTTCTGCAATTTTGTACCAAAATAAAAAAATTTCTGCCTTTTTGTTCTAAAATAAGAAAATTTCTACTTTTTTTTTCTGAAATAAATGAAATTTCTGCAATTTTGCCCCAACATAAGAGAAATTTCTGCCTTTTTGCCACGAAATAAGGGGAATTTCAGACTTTTAACCTCAAAATAAGGGGACTTTCTGCATTTTTGACCCAAAATATGGGAAATTTCTGCCTTTTTGCCCCAAAATAAAAAAAATTTCTGCAATTCTGTACCAAAACAAAAGAAATTTCAGCCTTTTTGCCCCAATATAAGAAAATTTCTGCTTTTTTTTGAAATAAGTGAAATTTCTGCAATTTTGCCTCAAAATAAGAGAAATTTCTGCCTTTTTGCCTCCAAATAAGGGGAATTTCAGCCTTTTTACCTCAAAATATGAAGACTTTCTGCATTTTTGACCCAAAATATGGGAAATTTCTGCCTTTTTGCTCCGAAATAAGAAAAATTTCTGCAATTCTGTACCAAAATAAAATAAATTTCAGCCTTTTTGCCCTAATATAAGAAAATTTCTGCTTTTTTTCGAAAATAAGTGAAATTTCTGCAATTTTGCCCCAAAATAAGTGAAATTTCTGCAATTTTGCCCCCAAATAAGGGAAATTTCTGGAATTTTGCCTGAAAATAAGTGGAATTTCTGAGTTTTGCGCAAAAATAAGGAGAATTTCTGTATTTATGCCCCAACATATAGGGAATTTCCGCCTTTTTGCCCCACAATTAGGGGAATTTCAGCAATTTTGCTTCAAAATACAGGGAATTTCTGCCTTTTTGCCCAAAAATAAGAAGAATGCATACCTTTTTGCCATAAAAAAGGAAAATTTCTGCAATTTTACTCCAAAATAAGGGGAATTTCTGCTTTTTTGCCTCTAAATAAGTGGAATTTCTGTCTTTTTCCCCCAAAACAAAGGGAATTTCTGTCTTTTTTGCCCCAAAATAAGGAAAATTTCTGACTTATTACCCTGAAGTAAGTGAAATTTCTGCAATTATGCCCTAATATAAAAGAAATTTCTGCCTTTTTGCCCCCAAATAAGGGGAATTTCAGCCTTTTTACCTCAAAATAAGGGTAATTTCTGCATTTTTTCCCCAAAATATGGGAAATTTCTTCCTTTTGGCCCCAAAATAAGAAAAATTTCTGCAATTTTGTACCAAAATAAAAAAATTTCTGCCTTTTTGCTCCAAAATAAGAAAATTTCTACTTTTTTTTCTGAAATAAATGAAATTTCTGCAATTTTGCCCCAACATAAGAGAAATTTCTGCCTTTTTGCCACGAAATAAGGGGAATTTTAGACTTTTAACTTCAAAATAAGGGGACTTTCTGCATTTTTGACCCAAAATATGGGAAATTTCTGCCTTTTTGCCCCAAAATAAGAAAAATTTCTGCAATTCTGTACCAAAATAAAAGAAATTGCAGCCTTTTTGCCCCAATATAAGAAAATTTCTGCTTTTTTTCTGAAATAAGTGAAATTTCTGCAATTTTGCCTCAAAATAAGAGAAATTTCTGCCTTTTTGCCTCCAAATCAGGGGAATTTCAGCCTTTTTACCTCAAAATATGAAGACTTTCTGCATTTTTGACCCAAAATATGGGAAATTTCTGCCTTTTTACTCCGAAATAAGAAAAATTTCTGCAATTCTGTACCAAAATAAAATAAATTTCAGCCTTTTTGCCCTAATATAAGAAAATTTCTGCTTTTTTTCTAAAATAAGTGAAATTTCTGCAATTTTGCCCCAAAAAAGTGAAATTTCTGCAATTTTGCCCCCAAATAAGGGAAATTTCTGGAATTTTGCCTGAAAATAAGTGGAATTTCTGAGTTTTGCGCAAAAATAAGGAGAATTTCTGTCTTTATGCCCCAACATATAGGGAATTTCTGCCTTTTTGCCCCACAATTAGGGGAATTTCTGCAATTTTGCTCCAAAATACAGGGTATTTCTGCCTTTTTGCCCGAATATAAGAAGAATGATTACCTTTTTGCCAGAAAAATGGGAAATTTCTCCATTTTTGCTTTAAAATAAAGGGAATTTCTGCTTTTTTGCCTCTAAATAAGTAGAATTTTTGCCCCAAAATAAGGAAAATTTCTGACTTATTACCCTGAAATAAGTGAAATTTCTACAATTTTGCACAAAATACATGGAATTTCTGAGTTTTGCCCCAAAATGAGGAGAATTTCTGTCTTTTTGCCCCAACATATAGGGAATTTCTGCCTTTTTGCCCTACAAATAGGGGAATTTCTGCTTTTTTGCCTCTAAATATGTGGAATTTCTGTCTTTTTCCCCCAAAACAAAGGGAATTTCTGTCTTTCTTGCCCCAAAATAAGGAAAATTTCTGACTTATTACCCTGAAATAAGTGAAATTTCTGCAATTTTGCCCCAAAATAAGGGAAATTTCTGCCTTTTTGCCCCCAAATAAGGGGAATTTCAGACTTTTTACCTCAAAATAAGGGGAATTTCTGCATTTATGCCATAGAATATTAGGAATTTCTGTTTTTTTGCCCAAAAATAAGGAAAATTTCTGCCTTTTTTCCCTGAAATAAGTGAAACTTCTGCAATTTTGCCCCAAAATTAGTGAAATTTCTGCAATTTTGCCCCAAAATAAGGGAAATTTCTAAAATTTTGCCCCAAATTAAGTGAAATTTCTGCCTTTTTGACCTCAAATAAGGGAAATATCAGCCTTTTTACCTCAAAATATGGAGAATTTCTAAATTTTTGCAGAAAAATATGGGAAATTTCTGCCTTTTTGCCCCAAATTAAGAAAAATTTCTGCAATTTTGTACCAAAATAAAAAAAATTCTGACTTTTTGCCCCAAAATAAGAAAATTTCTACTTTTTTTCTGAAATAAATGAAATTTCTGCAATTTTGCCCCAACATAAGAGAAATTTCTGCCTTTTTGCCATGAAATAAGGGGAATTTCAGACTTTTAACCTCAAAATAAGGGGACTTTCTGAATTTTTGACCCAAAATATGGGAAATTTCTGTCATTTTGCCACAAAATAAGAAAAATTTCTGCAATTCTGTACCAAAATAAAAGAAATTTCAGCCTTTTTGCCCCAATATAAGAAAATTTCTGCTTTTTTTCTGAAATAAATGATATTTCTGCAATTTTGCCTCAAAATAAGGGAAATTTCTGTGTTTTTGCCCACAAATAAGGGGAATTTCAGCATTTTTACCTCAAAATAAGGGGAATTTCTGCATTTTTGCCCCAAAATATGGGAAATTTCTGCCTTTTTGCCCCAAAATAAGAAAAATTTCTGCCATTTTGTACCAAAATAAAAGAAATTTATGCCTTTTTGCCCCAAAATAAGAAAATTTCTGCTTTTTTCCTGAAATAAGTGAAATTTCTGCAATTTTGCCCCAAAATAAGTGAAATTTCTGCAATTTTGCCCCAAAATAAAGGAAATTTCTGGAATTTTGCCCCAAAATAGGGGAAATTTCTGGAATTTTGCCCCAAAATAGGGGAAATTTCTGGAATTTTGCCCCAAAATAAGTTTAATTTTTGAGTTCTGCCCCAAAATAAGGAAAATTTCTGCATTTTTGCCCCCAAATAAGGGGAATTTCAGCCTTTTTACCACAAAATAGGGGGAATTTTTGCATTTTTGCCACAAAATATTTGGAATTTCTGCTTTTTTGCTTCAAAATAAGGAAAATTTCTGCCTTTTTTCCCTGAAATAAGTGAAATTTCTGCAATTTTGCCCCAAAATAAGTGAAATTTCTGCAATTTTGCCCCAAAATAAGGGAAATTTCTGGAATTTTGCCCCAAATTAAGTTTAATTTCTGAGTTCAGCCCCAAAATAAGAAGAATTTCTGTATTTATGCCCCAACATATAGGGAATTTCTGCCTTTTTGCCCCACAATTAGGGGAATTTCTGCAATTTTGCTCCAAAATACGGGGAATTTCTGCCTTTTTGCCCAAAAAAAAAAAAAAAATGCATACCTTTTTGCCATAAAAAACGGAAATTTCTTCATTTTTGCTCCAAAATAAGGGGAATTTCTGCTTTTTTGCCTCTAAATAAGTAGAATTTCTGTCTTTTTCCTTCAAAACAAAAGGAATTTCTCTCATTTTGCCCCAAAATAAGAAAAATTTTTGATTATTACTCTGAAATAAGTGAAATTTCTGCAATTTTGCCCCAAAATAAGGGAAATTTCTGCCTTTTTGCCCCCAAATAAGGGGAATTTCAGCCTTTTTACCTCAAAATAAAAGGAATTTCTGGATTTTTGCCACAAAAAATTAGGAATTTCTTCCTTTTTGCCCCAAAATGAGGAAATTTTTTGCCTATTTTCCCTGAAATAAGTGAAATTTCTGCAATTTTGCCCCAAAATAACTGAAATTTCTGCAATTTTGCCCCAAAATATGGGAAATTTCTGCATTTTTGCCACAAAATATTTAGAATTTTGGCCTTTTTGCCCAAAAATAAAGAAAATTTCTGCCCTTTTTCTGTGAAATAAGTGAAATTTCTGCAATTTTGCCCCAAAATAAAGAAAATTTCTCATTTTTTTTCTGAAATAAGTGAAATTTCTGCAATTTTGACCCAAATTAAGTGAAATTTCTGCAATTTTGCCCCCAAATAAGGAAAATTTCTGGAATTTTGCCTCAAAATAAGTGGAATTTCTGAGTTTTGCGCAAAATAATGAGAATTTCTGTCTTTTTGCCCCAACATATAGGGAATTTCTGCCTTTTTGCCCCACAATTAGGGGAATTTCTGCAATTTTGCTACAAAATACGGGGTATTTCTGCCTTTTTGCCCGATAATATGAAGAATGAATACTTTTTGCCATAAAAATGGGAAATTTCTCCATTTTTGCTCCAAAATAAAGGGAATTTCTGCTTTTTTGCCTCTAAATAAGTGGAATTTCTGTCTTTTTCCCCCAAAACAAAGGGAATTTCTGTTTTTTGCCCTAAAATAAGGAAAATTTCTGACTTATTACCGTGAAATAAGTGAAATTTCTGATATTTTGCTCCAAAATAAGAGAAATTTCTGCCTTTTTGCTTCCAAATAAGGGGAATTTCAGCCTTTTTACCTCAAAATAAAAAAAATTTCTGCATTTTTGCCACAAAATATTTGGAATTTCTTCCTTTTTGCCCTAAAATAAAGAAAATTTCTCCCTATTTTCCCTGAAATAACTAAAATTTCTGCAATTTTGCCCCAAAATAAGTGATATTTCTGCAATTTTGCCCCAAAATAAGGGAAATTTCTGGAATTTTGACCCAAAGTAAGTTGAATTTATTCGTTTTACCCCAAAATAAGGAGAATTTCTGTCATTATGCCCCAACATATAGGGAATTTTTGACTTTTTGCCCCACAATTAGGGGAATCTCTGCTATTTTTCTCCAAAATACGGGGAATTTCTGCCTTTTTGCACAAAAATAAGAAGAATGCATACCTTTTTGCCATAAAAAAGGGAAATTTCTTTATTTTTTCTTTAAAATAAGGGGAATTTCTGCTTTTTTGCTTCTAAATAAGTGGAATTTCTGTCTTTTACCCCCAAAACAAAGTGAATTTCTGTCTTTTTTGCCCCAAAATAAGGAAAATTTCTGACTTATTACCGTGAAATAAGTGAAATTTCAGCAATTTTGCCCCAAAATAAGGAAAATTTCTACCTTTTTGCCCCCAAATAAGGAAAATTTCAGCCTTTTTACCTCAAAATAAGGGGAATTTCTGCATTTTTGCCACAAAATATTAGCAATTTCTGCCTTTTGCCACAAAATAAGGAAAATTTCTGCCTATTTTCCCTGAAATAAGTGAAATTTCTGCAATTTTGCCCCAAAATAAGTGAAATTTCTGCAATTTTGCCACAAAATATGGGAAATTTCTGGAATTTTGCCCCAAAATAAGTTTAATTTCTGAATTCTGCCCCAAAATAAGGAGAATTTCTCTCTTTATGCCCCAACTTATAGGGAATTTCTGCCTTTTTGCCCCACAATTAGGGGAATTTCTGCAATTTTGCTCCAAAATTCGGGGAATTTCTGCCTTTTTGCCCGAAAATAAGAAGAATGCATATGTTTTTGCTATAAAAAAGGAAAATTTCTTCATTTATGCTCCAAAATAAGTGAAATTTCTGCAATTTTGCCCCAAAATATGAGAAATTTCTGGAATTTTGCCCCAAATTAAGTGGAATTTCTGAGTTCTGCCCCAAAATAAGGAGAATTTCTGTCCTTATGCCCCAACATATAGGGAATTTCTGCCTTTTTGCCCCACAATTAGGGGAATTTCTGCAATTTTGCTCCAAAATACGGGGAATTTCTGCCTTTTTGCCCGAAAATAAGAAGAATGCATACCTTTTTGCCATAAAAAAGAAAATTTCTTCATTTTTGCTCCAAAATAAGGAGAATTTCTGCTTTTTTGCCTCTAAAATGGTGGAATTTTTGTCTTTTTCCTCAAAACAGAGAGAATTTGTGTCTTTTTTGCCCAAAAATAAGGAAAATTTCTGACTTATTACCCTGAAATAAGCGAAATTTCTGCAATTGTGCCCCAAAATAAGGGAAAATTCTGCCTTTTTGCGTCCAAATTGGGGGAAATTCAGCCTTTTTACCTCAAAATAAGGGGAATTTTGCATTTTTGCCGCAAAATATGGGAAATTTCTGCATTTTTGCCCCAAAATAAGAAAATTTCTGCTTTTTTTCTGAAATAAGTGAAATTTCTGCAATTTTGCCCCAGAATAATTGAAATTTCTGCAATTTTGCCTCAAAATAAAGGAAATTTCTTGAATTTTGCCCCAAAATAAGTGGAATTCCTGCCTTTTGCCCCAAAATAAGGAAGATGTCTGTCTTTTTGCCCCACAATAAGGGAAATTTCTACAATTTTGTTTTAAAATATGGGGAATTTCTGCCTTTTTGCCTGAAAATTAGAAGAATGCATACCTTTTTGCCATAAAAAAGGGAAATTTCTTCATTTTTGCTCCAAAATAAAAAGAATTTCTGCTTTTTTGCCTCTAAATAAGTGGAATTTCTGTCTTTTTCCCCCAAAACAAAGGGAATTCCTGTTTTTTGGCCCCAAAATAAGGAAAATTTCTTTCTTATTACCCTGAAATAAGTAAAATTTCTGCAATTTTGCCTCAAAATAAAGGAAATTTCTGCCTTTTTGCCCCCAAATAAGGGGAATTTCAGCCTTTTTACCTCAAAATAAGGGGAATTTCTGCATTTTTGCCACAAAATATTAGGAATTTCTGCATTTTTGCCCAAAAATAAGGACAATTTCTGCCTTTTTTCCCTGAAATAATTGTAATTTCTGCAATTTTGCCTCAAAATAAGTGAAATTTCTGCCTTTTTGCCCCCAAATATAAGGAAATTCAGTCTTTTTACCTCAAAATAAGGGGAATTTCTGCATTTTTGCCCCAAAATATGGGAAATTTCTGCCTTTTTGCCCTAAAATAAGAAAAATTTCTGTAATTTTGTACCAAAATAATAGAAATTTCTGCCTTTTGGCCCCCAATTAAGAAAATTTCTCTTTTTTTCTGAAATAAGTGAAATTTCTGCAATTTTGCCCCAAAATAAGTGAAATTTCTGCAATTTTGCCCCAAAATAAGTGAAATTTCTGAATATTTGCCCAAAAATAAGTGGAATATATGAGTTTTGCCCCAAAATAAGAATTATTTCTGTCTTTTTGCCTTAACATATAGAAAATTTCTGCCTTTTTGCCCCACATTTAGGGGAATTTCTGCAATTTTGCTACAAAATAAAGGGAATTTCTGCCTTTTTGCCGCTAAATATGTGGAATTTCTGTCTTTTTCCACAAAAACAATAGGAATTTCTGTCTTTTTTGCCCCAAAATAAAAAAAAATTCTGACTTATTACCCTGAAATATGTAAAATTTCTGCAATTTTGCCCGAAAACAAAAAAAAATTCTGCCTTTTTGCCCCCAAATAAGGGGAATTTCAGCATTTTTACCTCAAAATAAGGGGAATTTCTGAATTTTTGCCGCAAAATATGGGAAATTTCTGCCTCTTTGCCCCAAAATAAGAAAAATTTCTGCAATTTTGTACCGAAATAAAAGAAATTTCTGCCGTTTTGCCCCAAAATAAGAAAATTTCTGCTTTTTTTCTCAAATAAGTGAAATTTCTGCAATTTTGCCCCAAAATAATTGAAATTTCTGCAATTTTGCCTCAAAATAAGGGAAATTTCTCTAATTTTGAGCCAAAATAAGTGGAATTTCTGTCTTTTGCCCCAAAATAAAGAGTATTTCGGTCTTTTTGCCACACAATTAGGGGAATTTCTGCAATTTTGCTTTAAAATACGGGGAATTTCTGCTTTTTTGCCTGAAAATAAGAAGAATGCATACCTTTTTGCCATAAAAAGGGGAAATTTCTTAATTTTTGCTCCAAAATAAGGGGAATTTCTGCTTTTTTGCCTCTAAATAAGTGGAATTTCTGTCTTTTTCCCCCAAAACAAAGGGAATTCCTGTCTTTTTTGCCCCAAAATCAGGAAAATTTCTGACTTATTACCCTGAAATAACTGAAATTTCTGCAATTTTGCCCCAAAATAAGTGAAATTTCTGAATATTTGCCCAAAAATAAGTGGAATATATGAGTTTTGCCCCAAAATAAGAATTATTTCTGTCTTTTTGCCTTAACATATAGAAAATTTCTGCCTTTTTGCCCCACATTTAGGGGAATTTCTGCAATTTTGCTACAAAATAAAGGGAATTTCTGCCTTTTTGCCGCTAAATATGTGGAATTTCTGTCTTTTTCCACAAAAACAATAGGAATTTCTGTCTTTTTTGCCCCAAAATAAAAAAAAATTCTGACTTATTACCCTGAAATATGTAAAATTTCTGCAATTTTGCCCGAAAACAAAAAAAAATTCTGCCTTTTTGCCCCCAAATAAGGGGAATTTCAGCATTTTTACCTCAAAATAAGGGGAATTTCTGAATTTTTGCCGCAAAATATGGGAAATTTCTGCCTCTTTGCCCCAAAATAAGAAAAATTTCTGCAATTTTGTACCGAAATAAAAGAAATTTCTGCCGTTTTGCCCCAAAATAAGAAAATTTCTGCTTTTTTTCTCAAATAAGTGAAATTTCTGCAATTTTGCCCCAAAATAATTGAAATTTCTGCAATTTTGCCTCAAAATAAGGGAAATTTCTCTAATTTTGAGCCAAAATAAGTGGAATTTCTGTCTTTTGCCCCAAAATAAAGAGTATTTCGGTCTTTTTGCCACACAATTAGGGGAATTTCTGCAATTTTGCTTTAAAATACGGGGAATTTCTGCTTTTTTGCCTGAAAATAAGAAGAATGCATACCTTTTTGCCATAAAAAGGGGAAATTTCTTAATTTTTGCTCCAAAATAAGGGGAATTTCTGCTTTTTTGCCTCTAAATAAGTGGAATTTCTGTCTTTTTCCCCCAAAACAAAGGGAATTCCTGTCTTTTTTGCCCCAAAATAAGGAAAATTTCTGACTTATTACCCTGATTTAAGTGAAATTTCTGCAATTTTGCCACAAAATAAGAGAAATTTCTGCCTTCTTGCCCCGAAATAAGGGGGATTTCACTATTATGCCTCAAAATAAGGGGAATTTCTGCGTTTTTGCCACAAAATATTAGGAATTTCTGACTTTTTGCCCAAAATAAGGAAAATTTCTGCTTTTTTTCCCTGAAATAAGTGAAATTTCTACAATTTTGCCCAAAAATAAGTAAAATTTCTGCATTTTTGCCCCAAATAAGAGGAATTTCAGCCTTTTTACCTCAAAATAAGGGGAATTTCTGCATTTTTTCCCAAAAACATGGGAAATTTCTGCCTTTTTGCCCCAAAATTAGAAAAATTTCTGCAATTTTGTACCAAAATAATAAAAATTTCTGCCTTTTTGCCCCCAAATAAGAAAATTTCTGCTTTTTCTTTTCTGAAATAAGTAAATTTCTGCAATTTTGCCCCAAAATAAGTTAAATTTCTGCAATTTTGCCCCAAAATAAGTGAAATTTCTAGATTTTTGCCCAAAAATAAGTAAAATTTCTGAGTTTTGTCCCAAAATAGAGATTATTTCTGTATTTTTGCCCCAACATATAGGGAATTTCTGCCTTTTTGCCCCACATTTAGGGGAATTTCTGCAATTTTGCTCCAAAATAAGGGGAATTTCTGCTTTTTTGCCTCTAAATAAGTGAAATTTCTGTCTTTTTTCCCCAAAACAAAGGGAATTTGTATCTTATTTGCAAAAAATAAGGAAAATGTCTGACTTATTACCCTGAAATAAGTGAAATTTCAGCAATTTTGCCCCAAAATAAGGGAAAATTCTTCCTTTTTGCCCCCAAATAGGGGGAAATTCAGGCTTTTTACCTCAAAATAAGGGGAATTTCTGCATTTTTGCCACAAAATATGGGCAATTTCTTCATTTTTGTTCCAAAATAATAAAATTTCTGCTTTTTTTCTGAAATAAGTGAAATTTCTGCAATTTTGCCCCAAAATAATTGAAATTTCTGAAATTTTGCCTCAAAATAAAGGAAATTTCTGTCTTTTTGCCCCACAATTAGGGGAATTTCTGCAATTTTGCTTTAAAATACGGGGAATTTCTGCCTTTTTGCCTGAAAATAAGAAGAATGCATACCTTTTTGCCATAAAAAAGGGAAATTTCATCATTTTTGGTCCAAAATAAGGGGAATTTCTGCTTTTTTGCCTTTAAATAAGTGGAATATCTGTCTTTTCCCCCAAAACAAAGGGAATTCCTGTTTTTTTTTGCCCCAAAATAAGGAAAATTTCTGACTTATTACCCTGAAATAAGTGAAATTTCTGAAATTTTGCCCCAGAGTAAGGGAAATTTCTGCCTTTTTGTTTCCAAATAAGGGGAATTTCAGCCTTTTTACCTCAAAATAAGGGTAATTTCTGCATTTTTGCCACAAAATATTAGGAATTTCTGCCTTTTTGCCCCAAAATAAAGAAAATTTCTACCTTTTTTTCTGAAATAAGTGAAATTTATGCAATTTTGCCCCAAAATAAGAGAAATTTCTGGAATTTTTCCCCAAAATAAGTGGAATTTCTGAGTTTTGCCCCAAAATGAGGAAAATTTCTGTCTTTTTGCCCCAACATATAGGGAATTCCTGCCTTTTTGCCCCACAATTAGGGGAATTTCTGCAATTTTGCTAAAAAATACGGGGAAATTCTGCCATTTTGCCCAAAAATAAGAAAAATGCCTACCTTTTTGCCATAAAAAAGGGAAATTTCTTCATTTTTGCTCCAAAATAAGTGGAATTTCTGTCTTTTTCCCCCAAAAACAAAGGGAATTTCTGTCTTTTTTGCCCAAAAATAAGGAAAATTTCTGACTTATTACCCTGAAATAAGTGGAATTTCTGCAATTTTGCCCCAAAATAAGGGAAATTTCTGCCTTTTTGCCCCGAAATAAGGGAAATTCACCATTTTACCTCAAAATAAGGGGAATTTCTGCATTTTTGCCACAAAATATTATGAATTTCTGCCATTTTGCCCAAAAATAAGAAAAATTTCTGCCTTTTTTTCCTGAAATAAGTGAAATTTCTGCAATTTTGCCCAAAAATAAGTGAAATTTCTGCAATTTTGCCCCAAAATAAGTGAAATTTCTGGATTTTTGCCCAAAAATAAGTGGAATTTCTGAGTTTTGCCCCAAAATAAGGATTATTTCTGTCTTTTTGCACCAATATATAGGAAATTTCTGGCTTTTTTGCCCCACATTTAGGGGAATTTCTGCAATTTTGCTCCAAAATAAGGGGAATTTCTGCTTTTTTGCCTCTAAATAAGTGGAATTTCTGTCTTTTTTCCCCAAAACAAAGGGAATTTCTGTCTTTTTTGCCCTAAAATAAGGAAAATTTCAGACTTATTACCCTGAAATAAGTGAAATTTCTGCAATTTTGCCCCAAAATAAGGGAAATTTCTGCCTTTTTGCCCCCAAATAAGGGAAATTTCAGCCTTTTTACCTCAAAATAAGGGTAATTTCTGCATTTTTGCCAAAAAATATTAGAAATTTCTGCCTTTTTGACCCAAAATAAGGAAAATTTCTGCAATTTTGCCCCAAAACAAGTGAAATTTCTGCAATTTTGCCCCAAAACAAGTGAAATTTCTCCAATTTTTCCCCAAAATAAGGGAAATTTCTGGATTTTTGCCCCAAAATAAGTGGAATTTCTGAGTTTTGCCCCAAAATAAGGAGAATTTCTGTCTTTTTACCCTAATATATAGGGAATTTCTGCCTTTTTGCCACACCATTGGGAGAATTTCTGCAATTATACTACAAAATACGAGGAATTTCTGCCTTTTTGCCCAAAAATAAGAAGCATGCATACCTTTTTTCCATAAAAAAGAAAAATTTCTTCATTTTTGCTCCAAAATAAGGGGAATTTCTGCTTTTTTGCCTCTAAATAATTGGAATTTCTGTCTTTTTCCTCAAAAACAAAGGGAATTTCTGTCTTTTTTGCCACAAAATAAGAAAAATTTCTGACTTATTACCCTGAAATAAGTGAAATTTCTGCAATTTTGCCCCAAAATAAGGGAAATTTCTGCCTTTTTGCCCCTAAATAAGGGGAATTTCACCATTTTACCTCAATATAAAGGGAATTTCTGTATTTTTGCCACAAAATATTAGGAATTTCTGCATTTTTGCCCAAAAATATGGAAAATTTCTGCTATTTTTCCCTGAAATAAGTGAAATTTCTGCAATTTTTCCCCAAAATAAGAGAAATTTCTGCCTTTTTGCCCCCAAATAAGGGGAATTTCAGCCTTTTTATCTCAAAATAAGGGGAATTTCTGCATTTTTGCTGCAAAATATTAGATATTTCTGCCTTTTTGCCCCAAAATAAGAAAAATTTCTGCAATTATGTACCAAAATAAAAGAAATTTCTGCCTTTTTGCCCGAAAATAAGAAAATTTCTGCTTTTTTCTGAAATAAGTGAAATTTCTGCAATTTTGCCCAAAATAATAGAAATTTCTTCAATTTTGCCTCAAAATAAGGCAAATTTCTCTAATTTTGCACAAAAATAAGTGGAATTTCTGTCTTTTGCCACAAAATATTTAGAATTTCTGCCTTTTTGTCCAAAAATAAGGAAAATTTCTGACCTTTTTCCCTGAAATAAGTGAAATTTCTGCAATTTTGCCCCAAAATATTGGAAATTTCTGGCTTTTTGCCCCCAAATAATGGGAATTTCAGACTTTTTACCTCAAAATAAGAGGAATTTCTGAATTTTTGGCACAAAATATTAGGAATTTCTGCCTTTTTGCCCAAAAATAAGGAAAATTTCTGCCTATTTTCTTTGAAATAAGTGAAATTTCTGCAGTTTTGCCCCTAAATAAGGGAAATTCTGGAATTTTGCCCAAAAATAAGTGGAATTTCTGAGTTCTGCCCCAAAATAAGGAGAATTTCTGTCTTTATGCACCAACATATAGGGAATTTCTTCCTTTTGCCCCACAATTAGGCGAAATTCTGCAATTTTGCTCCAAAATACAAGGAATTTCTGCCTTTTTGCCCGAAAATAAGAAGAATGCATATCTTTTTGCCATAAAAAAAAGAAATTTCTTCATTTTTGCTCCAAAATAAGGGGAATTTCTACTTTTTGCCTCTAAATAAGTGGAATTTCTGTTTTTTTCCCAATCAAAGAGAATTTCTGTCTTTTTTGCCCCAAAATAAGGGGAATTTCTGACTTAATACGATGAAATAAGTGAAATTTCAGCAATTTTGCCCCAAAATATGAGAAATTTCTGCCTTTTTGCCCCCAAATAAGGGGAATTTCAGCCTTTTACCTCAAAATAAGGGCAATTTCTGCATTTTCCCCAAAATATGGGAAATTTCTGCCTTTTTGCCCCAAAATAAGAAAAATATCTGCAACTTTGTACCAAAATAATTGAAATTTCTGTCTTTTTGCCCCAAAATAAGAAAATTTCTCCTTTTTTGAAATAAGTGAAATTTCTGCAATTTTGTCCCATAAAAAGTGAAATTTCTGCAATTTTGCCCCAAAATAAGGGAAATTTCTGGAATTTTGCCCAAAAATAAGTGGAATTTCTGAGTTTTGCTTCAAAATAAGGAGAATTTCTGTCTTTATGCCCCAACATATAGGGAATTTCTGCATTTTGCTTCACAAATAGTGGAATTTCTGCAATTTTGCTCCAAAATACGGGGTATTTCTGCCTTTTTGCCCGAAAATAAGAAGAATGCATACCTTTTTGCCATAAAAAAGGGAAATTTCTTCATTTTTGCTCCAAAATAAGGGGAATTTCTGCTTTTTGGCCTCTAAATAAGTGAAATTTCTGTCTTATTTCTCCAAAAACAAAGGGAATTTCTGTCTTTTTTGCCCCAAAATAAGGAAAATTTCTGACTTATTATTCTGAAATAAGTGAAATTTCTGCAATTTTGCACCAAAATAAAAGAAATTTCTGCCTTTTTCTCCCAAATAAGGAGAATTTCAGCCTTTTTAAGTCAAAATAAGGGAAATTTCTCCATTTTTGCCACAAAATATTAAGAATTTCTGCCTTTTTGCCCCAAAATAAGAAAAATTTTTGCCTATTTTTTTGGAAATAAGGGAAATTTCTGCAATTTTGCCCCAAAATAAGTGAAATTTATGCAATTTTGCCCCAAAATAAGGGAAATTTCTGGAATTTTGCCCAAAAATAAGTGGAATTTATGAGTTCTGCCCCAAAATAAGGAGAATTTCTGTCTTTATGCCCCAACATATAGGGAATTTCTGCCTTTTTGCCCCACAATTTGGCGAAATTCTGCAATTTTGCTCCAAAATACAACGAATTTCTGCCTTTTTGCCCGAAAATAAGAAGAATGCATACCTTTTTGTCATAAAAAAAGGGAAATTTCTTCATTTTTGCTCCAAAATAAAGGGAATTTCTACTTTTTTGCCTCTAAATAAGTGGAATTTTTTTTTTCCAAAACAAAGGGAATTTCTGTCTTTTTTGCCCCAAAATAAAGAAAATTTCTGACTTATTACCGTGAAATAAGTGAAATTTCAGCAATTTTGCCCCAAAATAAGAGAAATTTCTGCCTTTTTGCCCCCAAATAAGGGGAATTTCAGCCTTTTTACCTCAAAATAAGGGGAATTTCTACATTTTCCCCAAAATATGGGAAATTTCTGCCCTTGTGCCCCAAAATAAGAAAAATTTCTGCAACTTTGTACCAAAATAATAGAAATTTCTGCCTTTTTGCCCCAAAATAAGAAAATTTCTCCTTTTTTTGAAATAAGTGAAATTTCTGTAATTTTGTCCCATATAAAGTGAAATTTCTGCAATTTTGCCCCAAAATAAGGGAAATTTCTGGAATTTTGCCCAAAAATAAGTGGAATTTCTGAGTTTTGCTTCAAAATAAGGAGAATTTCTGTCTTTATGCCCCAACATATAGGGAATTTCTGAATTTTGCTTCACAAATAAGGGAATTTCTGCAATTTTGCTCCAAAATACGGGGAATTTCTGCCTTTTTGCCCAAAAATAAGAAGAATGCATAACTTTTTGCCATAAAAAAGGGAAATTTCTTCATTTTTGCTCCAAAATAAGGGGAATTTCTGCTTTTTGGCCTCTAAATAAGTGGAATTTCTCTTTTTCCTCCAAAAACAAAGGGAATTTCTGTCTTTTTTGCCCCAAAATAAGGAAAATTTCTGACTTACTATTCTGAAATAAGTGAAATTTCTGCAATTTTGCCCAAAAATAAAAGAAATTTCTGCCTTTTTGCCCACAAATAAGGGGAATTTCAGCCTTTTTACCTCAAAATAAGGGGAATTTCTGCATTTTTTGCCACAAAATATTAGGAATTTCTGCCTTTTTGCCCTAAAATAAAGAAAATTTCTGCCTATTTTCCCTGAAATAAGTGAAATTTCTGCAATTTTGCCCCAAAATAAGTGAAATTTCTGCATTTTTGCCCCAAAATTAGGGAAATTTCTGGAATTTTGCCCCATAATAAGTTTAATTTCTGAGTTCTGCCCCAAAATAAGGAGAATTTCTGTCTTTCTTCCCCAACATATAGGGAATTTATGCCTTTTTGCCTCACAATTAGGGGAATTTCTGCAATTTATCTCCAATATACAAGGAATTTCTTCCTTTTTGCCCGATAATATGAAGAATGCATACCTTTTTGCCATAAATAAGGAAAATTTCTTTATATTTGCTCCAAAATAAGGGGAATTTCTGCTTTTTTGCCTCTAAATAAGTGGAATTTCTGTCTTTTCTCCCAAATCAAAGTGAATTTCTGTATTTTTTGCCCCAAAATAAAAAAAAATTTCTGACTTATTACCCTGAAATAAGAGAAATTTCTGCAATTTTGCCCCAAAATATAGGAAATTTCTGCCTTTTTGCCCCCAAATAAGGGGAATTTCAGCCATTATACCTCAAAATAAGGGGAATTTCTGCATTTTTGCCCCAAAATATGGAAATTTCTGCCTTTTTGCTCCAAAATAAGAAAAATTTCTGCAATTTTGTACCAAAATAAAAGAAATTTCTGCCTTTTTGCCCCAAAATAATAAAATTTCTCCTTTTTTTTCTGAAATAAGTGAAATATCTGCAATTTTGCCCCCAAATAAGTGATATTTCTGCATATTTGCCCCAAAATAAGGGAAATTTCTGGAATTTTGCCCCAAAGTAAGTGGAATTTATGAGTTTTACCCCAAAATAAGAATAATTTCTGTCTTTCTGCCCCAACATATAGGGAATTTTTGCCTTTTTGCCTTACAATTAGGGGAATTTCTGCAATTTTGCTCCAAAATACGGGGAATTTCTGCCTTTTTGCCCAAAAATAAGTAGAATGCATACCTTTTTGCCATAAAAAAGGAAAATTTCTTCATTTTCGCTCCAAAATAAAAGGAACTTCTGCTTTATTGCCTCTAAATAAGTGGAATTTCTGTCTTTTTCCCCCAAAACAAAGGGAATTTCTATCTTTTTTGCCCCAAAATAAGGAAAATTTCTGACTTATTTCCATTAAATAAGTGAAATTTCAGCAATTTTGCCCCAAAATATGAGAAATTTCAACCTTTTTGCCCCCAAATAAGGGGAATTTCAGCCTTTTACCTCAAAATAAGGGCAATTTCTGCAATTTCTCCAAAATATGGGAAATTTCTGACCTTTTGCCCCAAAATAAGAAAAATATCTGCAACTTTGTACCAAAATAATAGAAATTTCTGTCTTTTTGCCCACAAATAAGAAAATTTCTCCTTTTTTTTTGAAATAAGTGTAATTTCTGCAATTTTGTCCCATAAAAAGTGAAATTTCTGCAATTTTTCCCCAAAATAAGGGAAATTTCTGAAATTTTGCCCAAAAATAAGTGGAATTTCTGAGTTTTGCTTCAAAATAAGGAGAATTTCTGTCTTTATGCACCAACATAAAGGGAATTTCTGCATTTTGCTTCACAAATAGGGGAATATCTGCAATTTTGCTCCAAAATACGGGGTATTTCTGCCTTTTTGCCCGAAAATAAGAAGAATGCATACATTTTTGCCATAAAAAAGGGAAATTTCTTCATTTTCGCTCCAAAATAAAAGGAATTTCTGCTTTTTGGCCTCTAAATAAGTGAAATTTCTGTCTTTTTTCTCCAAAAACAAAGGGAATTTCTGTCTTTTTTGCCCCAAAATAAGGAAAATTTCTGACTTATTATTCTGAAATAAGTGAAATTTCTGCAATTTTGCACCAAAATAAAAGAAATTTCTGCCTTTTTCCCCCAAATAAAGAGAATTTCAGCTTTTTTAACTCAAAATAAGGAAAATTTCTGCATTTTTGCCACAAAATATTAAGAATTTCTGCCTTTTTGCCCCAAAATAAGAAAAATTTTTGCCTATTTTTTGGAAATAAGTGAAGTTTCTGCAATTTTGCCCCAAAATAAGTGAAATTTATGCAATTTTGCCCCAAAATAAGGGAAATTTCTGGAATTTTGCCCAAAAATAAGTGGAATTTCTGAGTTCTGCCCCAAAATAAGGAGAATTTCTCTCTTTATGCCCCAACATATAGGGAATTTCTGCCTTTTTGCCCCACAATTAGGCGAAATTCTGCAATTTTGCTCCAAAATACAACGAATTTCTGCCTTTTTGCCCGAAAATAAGAAGAATGCATACCTTTTGGTCATAAAAAAGGGAAATTTCTTCATTTTTGCTCCAAAATAAAGGGAATTTCTACTTTTTTGCCTCTAAATAAGTGGAATTTTTTTTCCAAAACAAAGGAATTTCTGTCTTTTTTGCCCCAAAATAAAGAAAATTTCTGACTTATTACCGTGAAATAAGTGAAATTTCAGCAATTTTGCCCCAAAATAAGAGAAATTTCTGCCTTTTTGCCCCCAAATAAGGGGAATTTCAGCCTTTTTACCTCAAAATAAGGGGAATTTCTACATTTTCCCCAAAATATGGGAAATTTCTGCCCTTGTGCCCCAAAAAAAGAAAAATTTCTGCAACTTTGTAAAAAATAATAGAAATTTCTGCCTTTTTGCCCCAAAATAAGAAAATTTCTCCTTTTTTTGAAATAAGTGAAATTTCTGTAATTTTGTCCCATAAAAAGTGAAATTTCTGCAATTTTGCCCCAAAATAAGGGAAATTTCTGCAATTTTGCCCCAAAATATGGGAAATTTCTGCCTTTTTGTCCCCAAATAATGGGAATTTCAGCCTTTTTACCTCAAAATAAGGGGAATTTCTGAATTTTTGCCACAAAATATTACGAATTTCTGCCTTTTTGCCCAAAAATAAGAAAAATTTCTGCCTATTTTCTTTGAAATAAGTGAAATTTCTGCAATTTTGCCCCAAAATAAGTG
This sequence comes from Micromys minutus, assembly GCF_963924665.1. Taxonomy (NCBI): domain Eukaryota; kingdom Metazoa; phylum Chordata; class Mammalia; order Rodentia; family Muridae; genus Micromys; species Micromys minutus. The sequence goes on from NW_027667727.1 coordinate 4,014,361, forward strand.
AAATTTCTGCAATTTTGCCCCTTAATAAGGGAAATTTCTGGAATTTTGCCCAAAAATAAGTGGAATTTCTGAGTTCTGCCCCAAAATAGGAGAATTTCTGTCTTTATGCACCAACATATAGGGAATTTCTGCCTTTTTGCCCCACAATTAGGCGAAATTCTGCAATTTTGCTCCAAAATACAAGGAATTTCTGCCTTTTTGCCCGAAAATAAGAAGAATGCATATCTTTTTGCCATAAAAAAAAGAAATTTCTTCATTTTTGCTCCAATATAAGGGGAATTTCTACTTTTTGCCTCTAAATAAGTGGAATTTCTGTTTTTTTCCAAAACAAAGGGAATTTCTGTTTTTTTTGCCCCAAAATAAGGAAAATTTCTGACTTAATACGATGAAATAAGTGAAATTTCAGCAATTTTGCCCCAAAATAAGGGAAATTTCTGCCTTTTTGCCCCCAAATAAGGGGAATTTCAGCCATTATACCTCAAAATAAGGGGAATTTCTGCATTTTTGCCCCATAATATGGAAATTTCTGCCTTTTTGCTCCAAAATAAGAAAAATTTCTGCAATTTTGTACAAAAATAAAAGAAATTTCTGCCTTTTTGCCCCAAAAAAATAAAATTTCTCCTTTTTTTCTGAAATAAGTGAAATATCTGCAATTTTGCCCCAAAATAAGTGATATTTCTGCAAATTTGCCCCAAAATAAGGGAAATTTCTGGAATTTTGCCCCAAAGTAAGTGGAATTTATGAGTTTTACCCCAAAATAAGAATAATTTCTGTCTTTCTGCCCCAACATATAGGGAATTTCTGCCTTTTTGCCTTACAATTAGGGGAATTTCTGCAATTTTGCTCAAAAATACGGGGAATTTCTGCCTTTTTGCCCGAAAATAAGTAGAATGCATACCTTTTTGCCATAAAAAAGGAAAATATCTTCATTTTCGCTCCAAAATAAAAGGAATTTCTGCTTTATTGCCTCTAAATAAGTGGAATTTCTGTCTTTTTCCCCCAAAACAAAGGGAATTTCTATCTTTTTTGCTCCAAAATAAGGAAAATTTCTGACTTATTTCCATTAAATAAGTGAAATTTCAGCAATTTTGCCCCAAAATATGAGAAATTTCAACCTTTTTGCCCCCAAATAAGGGGAATTTCAGCCTTTTACCTCAAAATAAGGGCAGTTTCTGCATTTTCCCCAAAATATGGGAAATTTCTGACCTTTTGCCCCAAAATAAGAAAAATATCTGAAACTTTGTAACAAAATAATAGAAATTTCTGTCTTTTTGCCCCAAAATAATAAAATTTCTCCTTTTTTTTGAAATAAGTGAAATTTCTGCAATTTTGTCCCATAAAAAGTGAAATTTCTGCAATTTTGCCCCAAAATAAGGGAAATTTCTGGAATTTTGCCCTAAAATAAGTGGAATTTCTGAGTTTTGCTTCAAAATAAGGAGAATTTCTGTCTTTATACACCAACATATAGGGAATTTCTGCATTTTGCTTCACAAATAGGGGAATTTCTGCAATTTTGCTCCAAAATACGGGGTATTTCTGCCTTTTTGCCCGAAAATAAGAAGAATGCATACATTTTTGCCATAAAAAAGTGAAATTTCTTCATTTTCGCTCCAAAATAAAAGGAATTTCTGCTTTTTGGCCTCTAAATAAGTGAAATTTCTGTCTTTTTTCTCCAAAAACAAAGGGAATTTCTGTCTTTTTTGCCCCAAAATAATGAAAATTTCTGACTTATTATTCTGAAATAAGTGAAATTTCTGCAATTTTGCACCAAAATAAAAGAAATTTCTGCCTTTTTCCCCCAAATAAAGAGAATTTCAGCCTTTTTAACTCAGAATAAGGAAAATTTCTGCATTTTTGCCACAAAATATTAAGAATTTCTGCTTTTTTGCCCCAAAATAAGAAAAATTTTTGCCTATTTTTTGGAAATAAGTGAAGTTTCTGCAATTTTGCCCCAAAATAAGTGAAATTTATGCAATTTTGCCCCAAAATAAGGGAAATTTCTGGAATTTTGCCCAAAAATAAGTGGAATTTATGAGTTTTGCTTCAAAATAAGGAGAATTTCTGTCTTTATGCACCAACATAAAGGGAATTTCTGCATTTTGCTTCACAAATAGGGGAATATCTGCAATTTTGCTCCAAAATACGGGGTATTTCTGCCTTTTTGCCCGAAAATAAGAAGAATGCATACATTTTTGCCATAAAAAAGGGAAATTTCTTCATTTTCGCTCCAAAATAAAAGGAATTTCTGCTTTTTGGCCTCTAAATAAGTGAAATTTCTGTCTTTTTTCTCCAAAAACAAAGGGAATTTCTGTCTTTTTTGCCCCAAAATAAGGAAAATTTCTGACTTATTATTCTGAAATAAGTGAAATTTCTGCAATTTTGCACCAAAATAAAAGAAATTTCTGCCTTTTTCCCCCAAATAAAGAGAATTTCAGCTTTTTTAACTCAAAATAAGGAAAATTTCTGCATTTTTGCCACAAAATATTAAGAATTTCTGCCTTTTTGCCCCAAAATAAGAAAAATTTTTGCCTATTTTTTGGAAATAAGTGAAGTTTCTGCAATTTTGCCCCAAAATAAGTGAAATTTATGCAATTTTGCCCCAAAATAAGGGAAATTTCTGGAATTTTGCCCAAAAATAAGTGGAATTTCTGAGTTCTGCCCCAAAATAAGGAGAATTTCTCTCTTTATGCCCCAACATATAGGGAATTTCTGCCTTTTTGCCCCACAATTAGGCGAAATTCTGCAATTTTGCTCCAAAATACAACGAATTTCTGCCTTTTTGCCCGAAAATAAGAAGAATGCATACCTTTTTGTCATAAAAAAGGGAAATTTCTTCATTTTTGCTCCAAAATAAAGGGAATTTCTACTTTTTTGCCTCTAAATAAGTCGAATTTTTTTTTCCAAAACAAAGGGAATTTCTGTCTTTTTTGCCCCAAAATAAAGAAAATTTCTGACTTATTACCGTGAAATAAGTGAAATTTCAGCAATTTTGCCCCAAAATAAGAGAAATTTCTGCCTTTTTGCCCCCAAATAAGGGGAATTTCAGCCTTTTTACCTCAAAATAAGGGGAATTTCTACATTTTCCCCAAAATATGGGAAATTTCTGCCCTTGTGCCCCAAAAAAAGAAAAATTTCTGCAACTTTGTAAAAAATAATAGAAATTTCTGCCTTTTTGCCCCAAAATAAGAAAATTTCTCCTTTTTTTGAAATAAGTGAAATTTCTGTAATTTTGTCCCATAAAAAGTGAAATTTCTGCAATTTTGCCCCAAAATAAGGGAAATTTCTGCAATTTTGCCCCAAAATATGGGAAATTTCTGCCTTTTTGTCCCCAAATAATGGGAATTTCAGCCTTTTTACCTCAAAATAAGGGGAATTTCTGAATTTTTGCCACAAAATATTACGAATTTCTGCCTTTTTGCCCAAAAATAAGAAAAATTTCTGCCTATTTTCTTTGAAATAAGTGAAATTTCTGCAATTTTGCCCCAAAATAAGTGAAATTTCTGCAATTTTGCCCCTTAATAAGGGAAATTTCTGGAATTTTGCCCAAAAATAAGTGGAATTTCTGAGTTCTGCCCCAAAATAGGAGAATTTCTGTCTTTATGCACCAACATATAGGGAATTTCTGCCTTTTTGCCCCACAATTAGGCGAAATTCTGCAATTTTGCTCCAAAATACAAGGAATTTCTGCCTTTTTGCCCGAAAATAGGAAGAATGCATATCTTTTTGCCATAAAAAAAAGAAATTTCTTCATTTTTGCTCCAAAATAAGGGGAATTTCTACTTTTTGCCTCTAAATAAGTGGAATTTCTGTTTTTTTCCAAAACAAAGGGAATTTCTGTTTTTTTTGCCCCAAAATAAGGAAAATTTCTGACTTAATACGATGAAATAAGTGAAATTTCAGCAATTTTGCCCCAAAATAAGGGAAATTTCTGCCTTTTTGCCCCCAAATAAGGGGAATTTCAGCCATTATACCTCAAAATAAGGGGAATTTCTGCATTTTTGCCCCATAATATGGAAATTTCTGCCTTTTTGCTCCAAAATAAGAACAATTTCTGCAATTTTGTACAAAAATAAAAGAAATTTCTGCCTTTTTGCCCCAAAATAATAAAATTTCTCCTTTTTTTCTGAAATAAGTGAAATATCTGCAATTTTGCCCCAAAATAAGTGATATTTCTGCAAATTTGCCCCAAAATAAGGGAAATTTCTGGAATTTTGCCCCAAAGTAAGTGGAATTTATGAGTTTTACCCCAAAATAAGAATAATTTCTGTCTTTCTGCCCCAACATATAGGGAATTTCTGCCTTTTTGCCTTACAATTAGGGGAATTTCTGCAATTTTGCTCAAAAATACGGGGAATTTCTGCCTTTTTGCCCGAAAATAAGTAGAATGCATACCTTTTTGCCATAAAAAAGGAAAATATCTTCATTTTCGCTCCAAAATAAAAGGAATTTCTGCTTTATTGCCTCTAAATAAGTGGAATTTCTGTCTTTTTCCCCCAAAACAAAGGGAATTTCTATCTTTTTTGCTCCAAAATAAGGAAAATTTCTGACTTATTTCCATTAAATAAGTGAAATTTCAGCAATTTTGCCCCAAAATATGAGAAATTTCAACCTTTTTGCCCCCAAATAAGGGGAATTTCAGCCTTTTACCTCAAAATAAGGGCAGTTTCTGCATTTTCCCCAAAATATGGGAAATTTCTTACCTTTTGCCCCAAAATAAGAAAAATATCTGAAACTTTGTAACAAAATAATAGAAATTTCTGTCTTTTTGCCCCAAAATAATAAAATTTCTCCTTTTTTTTGAAATAAGTGAAATTTCTGCAATTTTGTCCCATAAAAAGTGAAATTTCTGCAATTTTGCCCCAAAATAAGGGAAATTTCTGGAATTTTGCCCTAAAATAAGTGGAATTTCTGAGTTTTGCTTCAAAATAAGGAGAATTTCTGTCTTTATACACCAACATATAGGGAATTTCTGCATTTTGCTTCACAAATAGGGGAATTTCTGCAATTTTGCTCCAAAATACGGGGTATTTCTGCCTTTTTGCCCGAAAATAAGAAGAATGCATACATTTTTGCCATAAAAAAGTGAAATTTCTTCATTTTCGCTCCAAAATAAAAGGAATTTCTGCTTTTTGGCCTCTAAATAAGTGAAATTTCTGTCTTTTTTCTCCAAAAACAAAGGGAATTTCTGTCTTTTTTGCCCCAAAATAATGAAAATTTCTGACTTATTATTCTGAAATAAGTGAAATTTCTGCAATTTTGCACCAAAATAAAAGAAATTTCTGCCTTTTTCCCCCAAATAAAGAGAATTTCAGCCTTTTTAACTCAGAATAAGGAAAATTTCTGCATTTTTGCCACAAAATATTAAGAATTTCTGTTTTTGGCCCCAAAATAAGAAAAATTTTTGCCTATTTTTTGGAAATAAGTGAAGTTTCTGCAATTTTGCCCCAAAATAAGTGAAATTTATGCAATTTTGCCCCAAAATAAGGGAAATTTCTGGAATTTTGCCCAAAAATAAGTGGAATTTATGAGTTCTGCCCCAAAATAAGAAGAATTTCTGTCTTTATGCCCCAACATATAGGGAATTTCTGCCTTCTTGCCCCACAATTAGGCGAAATTCTGCAATTTTGCTCCAAAATACAACGAATTTCTGCCTTTTTGCCCGAAAATAAGAAGAATGCATACCTTTTTGTCATAAAAAAGGGAAATTTCTTCATTTTTGCTCCAAAATAAAGGGAATTTCTACTTTTTTGCCTCTAAATAAGTGGAATTTTTTTTTCCAAAACAAAGGGAATTTCTGTCTTTTTTGCCCCAAAATAAAGAAAATTTCTGACTTATTACCGTGAAATAAGTGAAATTTCAGCAATTTTGCCCCAAAATAAGAGAAATTTCTGCCTTTTTGCCCCCAAATAAGGGGAATTTCAGCCTTTTTACCTCAAAATAAGGGGAATTTCTACATTTTCCCCAAAATATGGGAAATTTCTGCCCTTGTGCCCCAAAAAAAGAAAAATTTCTGCAACTTTGTAAAAAATAATAGAAATTTCTGCCTTTTTGCCCCAAAATAAGAAAATTTCTCCTTTTTTTGAAATAAGTGAAATTTCTGTAATTTTGTCCCATAAAAAGTGAAATTTCTGCAATTTTGCCCCAAAATAAGGGAAATTTCTGCAATTTTGCCCCAAAATATGGGAAATTTCTGCCTTTTTGCCCCCAAATAATGGGAATTTCAGCCTTTTTACCTCAAAATAAGGGGAATTTCTGAATTTTTGCCACAAAATATTAGGAATTTCTGCCTTTTTGCCCAAAAATAAGAAAAATTTCTGCCTATTTTCTTTGAAATAAGTGAAATTTCTGCAATTTTGCCCCAAAATAAGTGAAATTTCTGCAATTTTGCCCCTAAATAAGGGAAATTTCTGGAATTTTGCCCAAAAATAAGTGGAATTTCTGAGTTCTGCCCCAAAATAGAAGAATTTCTGTCTTTATGCACCAACATATAGGGAATTTCTGCCTTTTTGCCCCACAATTAGGCGAAATTCTGCAATTTTGCTCCAAAATACAAGGAATTTCTGCCTTTTTGCCCGAAAATAAGAAGAATGCATATCTTTTTGCCATAAAAAAAAGAAATTTCTTCATTTTTGCTCCAAAATAAGGGGAATTTCTACTTTTTGCCTCTAAATAAGTGGAATTTCTGTTTTTTTCGCAAACAAAGGGAATTTCTGTCTTTTTTGCCCCAAAATAAGGAAAATTTCTGACTAAATACGATGAAATAAGTGAAATTTCAGCAATTTTGCCGCAAAATATGAGAAATTTCTGCCTTTTTGCACCCAAATAAGGGGAATTTCAGCCTTTTACCTCAAAATAAGGGGAATTTCTGCATTTTCCCCAAAATATGGGAAATTTCTGCCTTTTTGCCCCAAAATAAGAAAAATATCTGCAACTTTGTACCAAAATAATAGAAATTTCTGTCTTTTTGCCCCAAAATAAGAAAATTTCTCCTTTTTTTGAAATAAGTGAAATTTCTGTAATTTTGTCCCATAAAAAGTGAGATTTCTGCAATTTTGCCCCAAAATAAGGGAAATTTCTGGAATATTGCCCAAAAATAAGTTGAATTTCTGAGTTTTGCTTCAAAATAAGGAGAGTTTCTGTCTTTATCCCCCAACATATAGGGAATTTCTGCATTTTGCCTCACAAATAGTGGAATTTCTGCAATTTTGCTCCAAAATACGGGGTATTTCTGCCTTTTTGCCCGAAAATAAGAAGAATGCATACCTTTTTGCCATAAAAAAGGGAAATTTCTTCATTTTTGCTCCAAAATAAGGGGAATTTCTGCTTTTTGGCCTCTAAATAAGTGAAATTTCTGTCTTTTTTCTCCAAAAACAAAGGGAATTTCTGTCTTTTTTGCCCCAAAATAAGGAAAATTTCTGACTTAATATTCTGAAATAAGTGAAATTTCTGCAATTTTGCACCAAAATAAAAGAAATTTCTGCCTTTTTCCCCCAAATAAGGAGAATTTCAGCCTTTTTAACTCAAAATAAGGGAAATTTCTGCATTTTTGCCACAAAATATTAAGAATTTCTGCCTTTTTGCCCCAAAATTAGAAAAATTTTTGCCTATTTTTTTGGAAATAAGTGAAATTTCTGCAATTTTGCTTCAAAATAAGTGAAATTTATGCAATTTTGCCCCAAAATAAGGGAAATTTCTGGAATTTTGCCCAAAAATAAGTGGAATTTCTGAGTTCTGCCCCAAAATAAGGAGAATTTCTGTCTTTATGCCCCAACATATAGGGAATTTCTGCCGTTTTGCCCCACAATTAGGCGAAATTCTGCAATTTTGCTCCAAAATACAACGAATTTCTGCCTTTTTGCCCGAAAATAAGAAGAATGCATACTTTTTTGTCATAAAAAAGGGAAATTTCTTCATTTTTGCTCCAAAATAAAGGGAATTTCTACTTTTTTGCCTCTAAATAAGTGGAATTTTTTTTTCCAAAACAAAGGGAATTTCTGTCTTTTTTGCCCCAAAATAAAGAAAATTTCTGACTTATTACCGTTGAAATAAGTGAAATTTCAGTAATTTTGCCCCAAAATAAGAGAAATTTCTGCCTTTTTGCCCCCAAATAAGGGGAATTTCAGCCTTTTTACCTCAAAATAAGGGGAATTTCTACATTTTCCCCAAATTATGGGAAATTTCTGCCCTTGTGCCCCAAAATAAGAAAAATTTCTGCAACTTTGTACCAAAATAATAGAAATTTCTGCCTTTTTGCCCCAAAATAAGAAAATTTCTCCTTTTTTTGAAATAAGTGAAATTTCTGTAATTTTGTCCCATAAAAAGTGAAATTTCTGCAATTTTGCCCCAAAATAAGGGAAATTTCTGGAATTTTGCCCAAAAATAAGTGGAATTTCTGAGTTTTGCTTCAAAATAATGAGAATTTCTTTCTTTATGCCCCAACATATAGGGAATTTCTGCATTTTGCTTCACAAATAGGGGAATTTCTGAAATTTTGCTACAAAATACGGGAAATTTCTGCCTTTTTGCCCGAAAATAAGAAGAATGCATAACTTTTTGCCATAAAAAAGGGAAATTTCTTCATTTTTGCTCCAAAATAAGGGGAATTTCTGCTTTTTGGCCTCTAAATAAGTGGGATTTCTCTTTTTCCTCCAAAAACAAAGGGAATTTCTGTCTTTTTTGCCCCAAAGTAAGGAAAATTTCTGACTTACTATTCTGAAATAAGTGAAATTTCTGCAATTTTGCCCAAAAATAAAAGAAATTTCTGCCTTTTTGCCCACAAATAAGGGGAATTTCAGCCTTTTTACCTCAAAATAAGGAGAATTTCAGCATTTTTGCCACAAAATATTAGGAATTTCTGCCTTTTTGCCCTAAAATAAAGAAAATATCTGCCTATTTTCCCTGAAATAAGTGAAATTTCTGCAATTTTGCCCCAAAACAAGTGAAATTTCTGCATTTTTGCCCCAAAATTAGGGAAATTTCTGGAATTTTGCCCCATAATATGTTTAATTTCTGAGTTCTGCCCCAAAATAAGGAGAATTTCTGTCTTTCTTCCCCAACATATAGGGAATTTATGCCTTTTTGCCTCACAATTAGGGGAATTTCTGCAATTTATCTCCAATATACAAGGAATTTCTTCCTTTTTGCCCGATAATATGAAGAATGCATACCTTTTTGCCATAAATAAGGAAAATTTCTTTATTTTTGCTCCAAAATAAGGGGAATTTCTGCTTTTTTGCCTCTAAATAAGTGGAATTTCTGTCTTTTCTCCCAAATCAAAGTGAATTTCTGTATTTTTTGCCCCAAAATAAAAAAAAATTTCTGACTTATTACCCTGAAATAAGAGAAATTTCTGCAATTTTGCCCCAAAATAAGGGAAATTTCTGCCTTTTTGCCCCCAAATAAGGGGAATTTCAGCCATTATACCTCAAAATAAGGGGAATTTCTGCATTTTTGCCCCAAAATATTGAAATTTCTGCCTTTTTGCTCCAAAATAAGAAAAATTTCTGCAATTTTGTACAAAAATAAAAGAAATTTCTGCCTTTTTGCCCCAAAATAATAAAATTTCTCCTTTTTTTCTGAAATAAGTGAAATATCTGCAATTTTGCCCCAAAATAAGTTTTATTTCTGCAAATTTGCCCCAAAAAAAGGGAAATTTCTGGAATTTTGCCCTAAAGTAAGTGGAATTTATGAGTTTTACCAGAAATAAGAATAATTTCTGTCTTTCTGCCCCAACATATAGGGAATTTCTGCCTTTTTGCCTTACAATTAGGGGAATTTCTGCAATTTTGCTCCAAAATACGGGGAATTTCTGCCTTTTTGCCCGAAAATAAGTAGAATGCATACCTTTTTGCCATAAAAAAGGAAAATTTCTTCATTTTCGCTCCAAAATAAAAGGAATTTCTGCTTTATTGCCTCTAAATAAGTGGAATTTCTGTCTTTTTCCCCCAAAACAAAGGGAATTTCTATCTTTTTTGCCCCAAAATAAGGAAAATTTCTGACTTATTACCGTGAAATAAGTGAAATTTCAGCAATTTTGCCCCAACATAAGAGAAATTTCTGCCTTTTTGCACCCAAATAAGGGGAATTTCAGCCTTTTTACCTCAAAATAAGGGCAATTTCTGCATTTTCCCCAAAATATGGGAAATTTCTGCCCTTGTGCCCCAAAATAAGAAAAATTTCTGCAACTTTGTACCAAAATAATAGAAATTTCCGCCTATTTGCCCCAAAATAAGAAAATTTCTCCTTATTTTGAAATAAGTGAAATTTCTGCAATTTTGTCCCATAAAAAGTGAAATTTCTGCAATTTTGCCCCAAAATAAGGGAAATTTCTGGAATATTGCCCCAGAATAATTTTAATTTCTGAGTTCTGCACCAAAATAAGAAGAATTTCTGTCTTTATGCCCCAACATATAGGGAATTTCTGCATTTTGCTTCACAAATAGGGGAATTTCTGCAATTTTGCTCCAAAATACGGGGTATTTCTGCCTTCTTTCCCGAAAATAAGAAGAATGCATACCTTTTTGCCATAAAAAAGGGAAATTTCTTCATTTTTGCTCCAAAATAAGGGGAATTTCTGCTTTTTGGCCTCTAAATAAGTGGAATTTCTCTTTTTCCTCCAAAAACAAAGGGGATTTCTGTTTTTTTTGCCCCAAAATAAGGAAAATTTCTGACTTACTATTCTGAAATAAGTGAAATTTCTGCAATTTTGCCCAAAAATAAAAGAAATTTCTGTTTTTTTGCCCACAAATAAGGGGAATTTCAGCCTTTTTACCTCAAAATAAGGGGAATTTCTGCATTTTTGCCACAAAATATTAGGAATTTCTGCCTTTTTGCCCAAAAATAAGAAAAATTTCTGCTTATTTTCTTTGAAATAAGTGAAATTTCTGCAATTTTGCCCCAAAATAAGTGAAATTTCTGCAATTTTGCCCCAAAATAAGGGAAATTTCTGGAATTTTGCCCAAAAATAAGTAAAATTTCTGAGTTCTGCCCCAAAATAAGGAGAATTTCTGTCTTTCTGCCCCAACATATAGGGAATTTATGCCTTTTTGCCTCACAATTAGGGGAATTTCTGCAATTTTTCTCCAATATACAAGGAATTTCTGCCTTTTTGCCCGATAATATGAAGAATGCATACCTTTTTGCCATAAATAAGGAAAATTTCTTTATTTTTGCTCCAAAATAAGGGGAATTTCTGCTTTTTTGCCTCTAAATAAGTGGAATTTCTGTCTTTTCTCCCAAATCAAAGTGAATTTCTGTATTTTTTGCCCCAAAATAAAAAAAAATTTCTGACTTATTACCCTGAAATAAGAGAAATTTCTGCAATTTTGCCCCAAAATATAGGAAATTTCTGCCTTTTTGCCCCCAAATAAGGGGAATTTCAGCCATTATACCTCAAAATAAGGAGAATTTCTGCATTTTTGCCCCAAAATATGGAAATTTCTGCCTTTTTGCTCCAAAATAAGAAAAATTTCTGCAATTTTGTACCAAAATAAAAGAAATTTCTGCCTTTTTGCCCCAAAATAATAAAATTTCTCCTTTTTTTCTGAAATAAGTGAAATATCTGCAATTTTGCCCCAAAATAAGTGAAATTTCTGCAAATTTGCCCCAAAATAAGGGAAATTTCTGGAATTTTTCCCCAAAGTAAGTGGAATTTATGAGTTTTACCCCAAAATAAGAATAATTTCTGTCTTTCTGCCCCAACATATAGGGAATTTCTGTCTTTTTGCCTTACAATTAGGGGAATTTCTGCAATTTTGCTCCAAAATACGGGGAATTTCTATCTTTTTGCCCGAAAATAAGTAGAATGCATACCTTTTTGCCATAAAAAGGAAAATTTCTTCATTTTCGCTCCAAAATAAAAGGAATTTCTGCTTTATTGCCTCTAAATAAGTGGAATTTCTGTCTTTTTCCCCCAAAACAAAGGGAATTTCTATCTTTTTTGCCCCAAAATAAGGAAAATTTCTGACTTATTACCGTGAAATAAGTGAAATTTCAGCAATTTTGCCCCAACATAAGAGAAATTTCTGCCTTTTTGCACCCAAATAAGGGGAATTTCAGCCTTTTTACCTCAAAATAAGGGCAATTTCTGCATTTTCCCCAAAATATGGGAAATTTCTGCCCTTGTGCCCCAAAATAAGAAAAATTTCTGCAACTTTGTACCAAAATAATAGAAATTTCTGCCTATTTGCCCCAAAATAAGAAAATTTCTCCTTATTTTGAAATAAGTGAAATTTCTGCAATTTTGTCCCATAAAAAGTGAAATTTCTGCAATTTTGCCCCAAAATAAGGGAAATTTCTCAAATTTTGCCCCAAAATAATTTTAATTTCTGAGTTCTGCACCAAAATAAGAAGAATTTCTGTCTTTATGCCCCAACATATAGGGAATTTCTGCATTTTGCTTCACAAATAGGGGAATTTCTGCAATTTTGCTCCAAAATACGGGGTATTTCTGCCTTCTTTCCCGAAAATAAGAAGAATGCATACCTTTTTGCCATAAAAAAGGGAAATTTCTTCATTTTTGCTCCAAAATAAGGGGAATTTCTGCTTTTTGGCCTCTAAATAAGTGGAATTTCTCTTTTTCCTCCAAAAACAAAGGGAATTTCTGGTTTTTTTGCCCCAAAATAAGGAAAATTTCTGACTTACTATTCTGAAATTAGTGAAATTTCTGCAATTTTGCCCAAAAATAAAAGAAATTTCTGCCTTTTTGCCCACAAATAAGGGGAATTTCAGCCTTTTTACCTCAAATTAAGGGGAATTTCTGCATTTTTGCCACAAAATATTAGGAATTTCTGCCTTTTTGCCCAAAAATAAGAAAAATTTCTGCTTATTTTCTTTGAAATAAGTGAAATTTCTGCAATTTTGCCCCAAAATAAGTGAAATTTCTGCAATTTTGCCCCAAAATAAGGGAAATTTCTGGAATTTTGCCCAAAAATAAGTAAAATTTCTGAGTTCTGCCCCCAAAAAAAGAGAATTTCTGTCTTTCTGCCCCAACATATAGGGAATTTATGCCTTTTTGCCTCACAATTAGGGGAATTTCTGCAATTTTTCTCCAATATACAAGGAATTTCTGCCTTTTTGCCCAAAAATAAGAAGAATGCATACCTTTTTGCCATATATAAGGAAAATTTCTTTATTTTTGCTCCAAAATAAGGGGAATTTCTGCTTTTTTGCCTCTAAATAAGTGGAATTTCTGTCTTTTCTCCCAAATCAAAGTGAATTTCTGTATTTTTTGCCCCAAAATAAAAAAAATTTCTGACTTATTACCCTGAAATAAGTGAAATTTCTGCAATTTTGCCCCAAAATAAGGGAAATTTCTGACTTTTTGCCCCCAAATAAGGGGAATTTCAGCCATTATACCTCAAAATAAGGGGAATTTCTGCATTTTTGCCCCAAAATATTGAAATTTCTGCCTTTTTGCTCCAAAATAAGAAAAATTTCTGCAATTTTGTACAAAAATAAAAGAAATTTCTGCCTTTTTGCCCCAAAATAATAAAATTTCTCCTTTTTTTCTGAAATAAGTGAAATATCTGCAATTTTGCCCCAAAATAAGTGAAATTTCTGCAAATTTGCCCCAAAAAAAGGGAAATTTCTGGAATTTTGCCCCAAAGTAAGTGGAATTTATGAGTTTTACCCCAAAATAAGAATAATTTCTGTCTTTCTGCCCCAACATATAGGGAATTTCTGCCTTTTTGCCTTACAATTAGGGGAATTTCTGCAATTTTGCTCCAAAATACGGGGAATTTCTGCCTTTTTGCCCGAAAATAAGTAGAATGCATACCTTTTTGCCATAAAAAAGGAAAATTTCTTCATTTTCGCTCCAAAATAAAAGGAATTTCTGCTTTATTGCCTCTAAATAAGTGGAATTTCTGTCTTTTTCCCCCAAAACAAAGGGAATTTCTATCTTTTTTGCCCCAAAATAAGGAAAATTTCTGACTTATTACCGTGAAATAAGTGAAATTTCAGCAATTTTGCCCCAACATAAGAGAAATTTCTGCCTTCTTGCACCCAAATAAGGGGAATTTCAGCCTTTTTACCTCAAAATAAGGGCAATTTCTGCATTTTCCCCAAAATATGGGAAATTTCTGCCCTTGTGCCCCAAAATAAGAAAAATTTCTGCAACTTTGTACCAAAATAATAGAAATTTCTGCCTATTTGCCCCAAAATAAGAAAATTTCTCCTTATTTTGAAATAAGTGAAATTTCTGCAATTTTGTCCCATAAAAAGTGAAATTTCTGCAATTTTGCCCCAAAATAAGGGAAATTTCTGGAATTTTGCCCCAAAATAATTTTAATTTCTGAGTTCTGCACCAAAATAAGAAGAATTTCTGTCTTTATGCCCCAACATATAGGGAATTTCTGCATTTTGCTTCACAAATAGGGGAATTGCTGCAATTTTGCTCCAAAATACTGGGTATTTCTGCCTTCTTTCCCGAAAATAAGAAGAATGCATACCTTTTTGCCATAAAAAAGGGAAATTTCTTCATTTTTGCTCCAAAATAAGGGGAATTTCTGCTTTTTGGCCTCTAAATAAGTGGAATTTCTCTTTTTCCTCCAAAAACAAAGGGAATTTCTGTCTTTTTTGCCCCAAAATAAGGAAAATTTCTGACTTACTATTCTGAAATAAGTGAAATTTCTGCAATTTTGCCCAAAAATAAAAGAAATTTCTGCCTTTTTGCCCACAAATAAGGGGAATTTCAGCCTTTTTACCTCAAAATAAGGGGAATTTTTGCATTTTTGCCACAAAATATTAGGAATTTCTGCCTTTTTGCCCCAAAATAAAGAAAATTTCTGCTTATTTTCCCTGAAATAAGTGAAATTTCTGCAATTTTGCCCCAAAATAAGTGAAATTTTTGCATTTTTGCCCCAAAATTAGGGAAATTTCTGGAATTTTGCCCCATAATAAGTTTAATTTCTGAGTTCTGCCCCAAAATAAGGAGTATTTCTGTCTTTCTTCCCCAACATATAGGGAATTTATGCCTTTTTGCCACACAATTAGGGGAATTTCTGCAATTTATCTCCAATATACAAGGAATTTCTTCCTTTTTGCCCGAAAATAAGAAGAATGCATACATTTTTGCCATAAATAAGGAAAATTTCTTTATTTTTGCTCCAAAATAAGGGGAATTTCTGCTTTTTTGCCTCTAAATAAGTGGAATTTCTGTCTTTTCTCCCAAATCAAAGTGAATTTCTGTATTTTTTGCCCCAAAATAAAAAAAAATTCTGACTTATTACCCTGAAATAAGTGAAATTTCTGCAATTTTGCCCCAAAATAAGGGAAATTTGTGCCTTTTTGCCCCCAAATAAGGGGAATTTCAGCCATTATACCTCAAAATAAGGGGAATTTCTGCATTTTTGCCCCAAAATATGGAAATTTCTGCCTTTTTGCTCCAAAATAAGAAAAATTTCTGCAATTTTGTACCAAAATAAAAGAAATTTCTGCCTTTTTGCCCCAAAATAATAAAATTTCTCCTTTTTTTTCTGAAATAAGTGAAATATCTGCAATTTTGCCCCAAAATAAGTGAAATTTCTGCAAATTTGCCCCAAAATAAGGGAAATTTCTGGAATTTTGCCCCAAAGTAAGTGGAATTTATGAGTTTTACCCCAAAATAAGAATAATTTCTGTCTTTCTGCCCCAACATATAGGGAATTTCTGCCTTTTTGCCTTACAATTAGGGGAATTTCTGCAATTTTGCTCCAAAATACGGGGAATTTCTGCCTTTTTGCCCGAAAATAAGTAGAATGCATACCTTTTTGCCATAAAAAAGGAAAATTTCTTCGTTTTTGCTCCAAAATAAAAGGAATTTCTGCTTTATTGCCTCTAAATAAGTGGAATTTCTGTCTTTTTCCTCCAAAACAAAGGGAATTTCTCTCTTTTTTGCCCCAAAACAAGGAAAATTTCTGACTTATTACCCAGAAATAAGTGAAATTTCTGCAATTTTGCCCTAAAATAAGGGTAATTTCTGCCTTTTTGCCCCCAAGTAAGGGGAATTTCAGCCTTTTTTCCTCAAAATAAGGGGAATTTCTGCATTTTTGCCAAAAAAATTTTAGGAATTTCTGCCTTTTTGCCTCAAAATAAGGGAAATTTCTGCCTATTTTCCCTGAAATAAGTGAAATTTCTGCAATTTTGCCCCAAAATAAGTGAAATTTCTGCAATTTTGCCCCAAAATATGGGAAATTTCTGGAATTTTGCACCAAAATAAGTGGAATTTCTGAGTTCTGCCCCAAAATGAAGAATATTTCTGTCTTTATGCCCCAACTATAGGAAATTTCTGCATTTGGCCCCAAAATTAGAGGAATTTCTGCAATTTTGCTCCAAAATACAGGGAATTTCTGTCTTTCTGCCCAAAAATAAGAAGAATGCATACCTTTTTGCCATAAAAAAGGGAAATTTCTTCATTTTTGCTCCAAAATAATGGGAATTTCTGCTTTTTGGCCTCTAAATAAGTGGAATTTCTGTCTTTTTCCTCCAAAAACAAAGGGAATTTCTGTCTTTTTTGCCCCAAAATAAGGAAAATTTCTGACTTATTATTCTGGAATAAGTGAAATTTCTGCAATTTTGCCTTAATATAAAAGAAATTTCTGCCTTTTTGCCCACAAATAAGGGGAATTTCAGCCTTTTTACCTCAAAATAAGGGGAATTTCTTCATTTTTGCCACAAAATATTAGGAATTTCTGCCTTTTTGCCCCAAAATAATGAAAATTTCTGCTTATTTTCCCTGAAATAAGTGAAATTTCTGCAATTTTGCCCCAAAATAAGTGAAATTTCTGCATTTTTGCCCCAAAATTAGGGAAATTTCTGGAATTTTGCCCCATAATAAGTTTAATTTCTGAGTTCTGCCCCAAAATAAGGAGTATTTCTGTCTTTCTTCCCCAACATATAGGGAATTTATGCCTTTTTGCCACACAATTAGGGGAATTTCTGCAATTTATCTCCAATATACAAGGAATTTCTTCCTTTTTGCCCGAAAATAAGAAGAATGCATACATTTTTGCCATAAATAAGAAAAATTTCTTTATTTTTGCTCCAAAATAAGGGGAATTTCTGCTTTTTTGCCTCTAAATAAGTGGAATTTCTGTCTTTTCTCCCAAATCAAAGTGAATTTTTGTATTTTTTGCCCCAAAATAAAAAAAAATTCTGACTTATTACCCTGAAATAAGTGAAATTTCTGCAATTTTGCCCCAAAATAAGGGAAATTTCTGCCTTTTTGCCCCCAAATAAGGGGAATTTCAGCCATTATACCTCAAAATAAGGGGAATTTCTGCATTTTTGCCCCAAAATATGGAAATTTCTGCCTTTTTGCTCCAAAATAAGAAAAATTTCTGCAATTTTGTACCAAAATAAAAGAAATTTCTGCCTTTTTGCCCCAAAATAATAAAATTTCTCCTTTTTTTCTGAAATAAGTGAAATATCTGCAATTTTGCCCCAAAATAAGTGATATTTCTGCAAATTTGCCCCAAAATAAGGGAAATTTCTGGAATTTTGCCCCAAAGTAAGTGGAATTTATGAGTTTTACCCCAAAATAAGAATAATTTCTGTCTTTCTGCCCCAACATATAGGGAATTTCTGCCTTTTTGCCTTACAATTAGGGGAATTTCTGCAATTTTGCTCCAAAATACGGGGAATTTCTGCCTTTTTGCCCAAAAATAAGTAGAATGCATACCTTTTTGCCATAAAAAAGGATAATTTCTTCATTTTCGCTCCAAAATAAAAGGAATTTCTGCTTTATTGCCTCTAAATAAGTGGAATTTCTGTCTTTTTCCCCCAAAACAAAGGGAATTTCTATCTTTTTTGCCCCAAAATAAGGAAAATTTCTGACTTATTTCCATTAAATAAGTGAAATTTCAGCAATTTTGCCCCAAAATATGAGAAATTTCAACCTTTTTGCCTCCAAATAAGGGGAATTTCAGCCTTTTACCTCAAAATAAGGGCAATTTCTGCATTTTCCCCAAAATATGGGAAATTTCTGACCTTTTGCCCCAAAATAAGAAAAATATCTGCAACTTTGTACCAAAATAATAGAAATTTCTGTCTTTTTGCCCACAAATAAGAAAATTTCTCCTTTTTTTTTGAAATAAGTGAAATTTCTGCAATTTTGTCCCATAAAAAGTGAAATTTCTGCAATTTTTCCCCAAAATAAGGGAAATTTCTGGAATTTTGCCCAAAAATAAGTGGAATTTCTGAGTTTTGCTTCAAAATAAGGAGAATTTCTGTCTTTATGCACCAACATAAAGGGAATTTCTGCATTTTGCTTCACAAATAGGGGAATTTCTGCAATTTTGCTCCAAAATACGGGGTATTTTTGCCTTTTTGCCCGAAAATAAGAAGAATGCATACATTTTTGCCATAAAAAAGGGAAATTTCTTCATTTTCTCTCCAAAATAAAAGGAATTTCTGCTTTTTGGCCTCTAAATAAGTGAAATTTCTGTCTTTTTTCTCCAAAAACAAAGGGAATTTCTGTCTTTTTTGCCCCAAAATAAGTAAAATTTCTGACTTATTATTCTGAAATAAGTGAAATTTCTGCAATTTTGCACCAAAATAAAAGAAATTTCTGCCTTTTTCCCCCAAATAAAGAGAATTTCAGCTTTTTTAACTCAAAATAAGGAAAATTTCTGCATTTTTGCCACAAAATATTAAGAATTTCTGCCTTTTTGCCCCAAAATAAGAAAAATTTTTGCCTATTTTTTGGAAATAAGTGAAGTTTCTGCAATTTTGCCCCAAAATAAGTGAAATTTATGCAATTTTGCCCCAAAATAAGGGAAATTTCTGGAATTTTGCCCAAAAATAAGTGGAATTTCTGAGTTCTGCCCCAAAATAAGGAGAATTTCTGTCTTTATGCCCCAACATATAGGGAATTTCTGCCTTTTTGCCCCACAATTAGGCGAAATTCTGCAATTTTGCTCCAAAATACAACGAATTTCTGCCTTTTTGCCCGAAAATAAGAAGAATGCATACCTTTTTGTCATAAAAAAGGGAAATTTCTTCATTTTTGCTCCAAAATAAAGGGAATTTCTACTTTTTTGCCTCTAAAGAAGTGGAATTTTTTTTTCCAAAACAAAGGGAATTTCTGTCTTTTTTGCCCCAAAATAAAGAAAATTTCTGACTTATTACCGTGAAATAAGTGAAATTTCAGCAATTTTGCCCCAAAATAAGAGAAATTTCTGCCTTTTTGCCCCCAAATAAGGTGAATTTCAGCCTTTTTACCTCAAAATAAGGGGAATTTCTACATTTTCTCTAAATATGGGAAATTTCTGCCCTTGTGCCCCCAAAAAAGAAAAATTTCTGCAACTTTGTAAAAAATAATAGAAATTTCTGCCTTTTTGCCCCAAAATAAGAAAATTTCTCCTTTTTTTGAAATAAGTGAAATTTCTGTAATTTTGTCCCATAAAAAGTGAAATTTCTGCAATTTTGCCCCAAAATAAGGGAAATTTCTGCAATTTTGCCTCAAAATATGGGAAATTTCTGCCTTTTTGTCCCCAAATAATGGGAATTTCAGCCTTTTTACCTCAAAATAAGGGGAATTTCTGAATTTTTGCCACAAAATATTAGGAATTTCTGCCTTTTTGCCCAAAAATAAGAAAAATTTCTGCCTATTTTCTTTGAAATAAGTGAAATTTCTGCAATTTTGCCCCAAAATAAGTGAAATTTCTGCAATTTTGCCCCTAAATAAGGGAAATTTCTGGAATTTTGCCCAAAAATAAGTGGAATTTCTGAGTTCTGCCCCAAAATAGGAGAATTTCTGTCTTTATGCACCAACATATAGGGAATTTCTGCCTTTTTGCCCCACAATTAGGCGAAATTCTGCAATTTTGCTCCAAAATACAAGGAATTTCTGCCTTTTTGCCCGAAAATAAGAAGAATGCATATCTTTTTGCCATAAAAAAAAGAAATTTCTTCATTTTTGCTCCAAAATAAGGGGAATTTCTACTTTTTGCCTCTAAATAAGTGGAATTTCTGTTTTTTTCCAAAACAAAGGGAATTTCTGTTTTTTTTGCCCCAAAATAAGGAAAATTTCTGACTTAATACGATGAAATAAGTGAAATTTCAGCAATTTTGCCCCAAAGTAAAAGAAATTTCTGCCTTTTTGCCCCCAAATAAGGGGAATTTCAGCCATTATACCTCAAAATAAGGGGAATTTCTGCATTTTTGCCCCATAATATGGAAATTTCTGCCTTTTTGCTCCAAAATAAGAAAAATTTCTGCAATTTTGTACAAAAATAAAAGAAATTTCTGCATTTTTGCCCCAAAATAATAAAATTTCTCCTTTTTTTCTGAAATAAGTGAAATATCTGCAATTTTGCCCCAAAATAAGTGATATTTCTGCAAATTTGCCCCAAAATAAGGGAAATTTCTGGAATTTTGCCCCAAAGTAAGTGGAATTTATGAGTTTTACCCCAAAATAAGAATAATTTCTGTCTTTCTGCCCCAACATATAGGGAATTTCTGCCTTTTTGCCTTACAATTAGGGGAATTTCTGCAATTTTGCTCCAAAATACGGGGAATTTCTGCCTTTTTGCCCGAAAATAAGTAGAATGCATACCTTTTTGCCATAAAAAAGGAAAATTTCTTCATTTTCGCTCCAAAATAAAAGGAATTTCTGCTTTATTGCCTCTAAATAAGTGGAATTTCTGTCTTTTTCCCCCAAAACAAAGGGAATTTCTATCTTTTTTGCCCCAAAATAAGGAAAATTTCTGACTTATTTCCATTAAATAAGTGAAATTTCAGCAATTTTGCCCCAAAATATGAGAAATTTCAACCTTTTTGCCCCCAAATAAGGGGAATTTCAGCCTTTTACCTCAAAATAAGGGCAATTTCTGCATTTTCCCCAAAATATGGGAAATTTCTGACCTTTTGCCCCAAAATAAGAAAAATATCTGAAACTTTGTAACAAAATAATAGAAATTTCTGTCTTTTTGCCCCAAAATAATAAAATTTCTCCTTTTTTTTGAAATAAGTGAAATTTCTGCAATTTTGTCCCATAAAAAGTGAAATTTCTGCAATTTTGCCCCAAAATAAGGGAAATTTCTGGAATTTTGCCCTAAAATAAGTGGAATTTCTGAGTTTTGCTTCAAAATAAGGAGAATTTCTGTCTTTATACACCAACATATAGGGAATTTCTGCATTTTGCTTCACAAATAGGGGAATTTCTGCAATTTTGCTCCAAAATACGGGGTATTTCTGCCTTTTTGCCCGAAAATAAGAAGAATGCATACATTTTTGCCATAAAAAAGGGAAATTTCTTCATTTTTGCTCCAAAATAAAAGGAATTTCTGCTTTTTGGCCTCTAAATAAGTGAAATTTCTGTCTTTTTTCTCCAAAAACAAAGGGAATTTCTGTCTTTTTTGCCCCAAAATAAGGAAAATTTCTGACTTATTATTCTGAAATAAGTGAAATTTCTGCAATTTTGCACCAAAATAAAAGAAATTTCTGCCTTTTTCCCCCAAATAAAGAGAATTTCAGCCTTTTTAACTCAAAATAAGGAAAATTTCTGCATTTTTGCCACAAAATATTAAGAATTTCTGCTTTTTTGCCCCAAAATAAGAAAAATTTTTGCCTATTTTTTGGAAATAAGTGAAGTTTCTGCAATTTTGCCCCAAAATAAGTGAAATTTATGCATTTTTGCCCCAAAATAAGGGAAATTTCTGGAATTTTGCCCAAAAATAAGTGGAATTTCTGAGTTCTGCCCCAAAATAAGAGAATTTCTGTCTTTATGCCCCAACATATAGGGAATTTCTGCCTTTTTGCCCCACAATTAGGCGAAATTCTGCAATTTTGCTCCAAAATACAACGAATTTCTGCCTTTTTGCCCGAAAATAAGAAGAATGCATACCTTTTTGTCATAAAAAAGGGAAATTTCTTCATTTTTGCTCCAAAATAAAGGGAATTTCTACTTTTTTGCCTCTAAATAAGTGGAATTTTTTTTTCCAAAACAAAAGGAATTTCTGTCTTTTTTGCCCCAAAATAAAGAAAATTTCTGACTTATTACCGTGAAATAAGTGAAATTTCAGCAATTTTGCCCCAAAATAAGAGAAATTTCTGCCTTTTTGCCCCCAAATAAGGGGAATTTCAGCCTTTTTACCTCAAAATAAGGGGAATTTCTACATTTTCCCCAAAATATGGGAAATTTCTGCCCTTGTGCCCCAAAAAAAGAAAAATTTCTGCAACTTTGTAAAAAATAATAGAAATTACTGCCTTTTTGCCCCAAAATAAGAAAATTTCTCCTTTTTTTGAAATAAGTGAAATTTCTGTAATTTTGTCCCATAAAAAGTGAAATTTCTGCAATTTTGCCCCAAAATAAGTGAAACTTCAGCAATTTTGCCCCAAAATAAGAGAAATTTCTTCTTTTTTGCCCCCAAATAAGGGGAATTTTAGCCTTTTTACCTCAAAATAAGTGAAATTTCTGTTTTTTTCCAAAACAAAGGGAATTTCTATCCTTTTTGCCCAAAAATAAAGAAAAATTTTGACTTATTACTTTGAAATAAGTGAAATTTCAGCAATTTTGCCCCAAAATAAGAGAAATTTCTGCCTTTATGCCTTCAAATAAGGAGAATTTCAGCATTTTTACCTCAAAATAAGGGGAATTTCTGCATTTTTGCCCCAAAATATAGGAAATTTCTGCCTTTTTGCCCCAAAATAGGAAAAATTTCTGCCATTTTGTACCAAAACAAAAAAAATTTCTGCCTTATTGCCCCCAAATAAGAAAATTTCTCCTTTTTTTCTAAAATAAGTGGAATTTCTGCAATTTTGCCGAAAAATAAGTGAAATTTCTACAATTTTGCCCCAAAATAAGGGAAATTTCTGGAATTTTGCCTCAAAATAAGTGGAATTTCTGAGTTTTGCTTAAAAAGAAGAAGAATTTCTGTCTTTTTGCTCCACTATTAGGGGAATTTCTGCAATTTTGCTCCAAAATACGGGGTATTTCTGCCTTTTTGCCCGAAAATAAGAAGAATGCATACCTTTTTGCCATAAAAAAATGGAAATTTCTTCATTTTTGCTCTAAAATAAGGGGAATTTCTGCTTTTTTTGCCTCTAAATAAGTGGAATTTCTGTCTTTTTCCCCCAAAACAAAGGGAATTTCTGTCTTTTTTTGCCCCCAAATAAGGAAAATTTCTGACTTATTTCCCTGAAGTAAGTGAAATTTCTGCAATTTTGCCCCAAAATAAGGGAAATTTCTGCCTTTTTGCCCCCAAATAAGGGGAATTTCAGCCTTTTTACCTCAAAATAAGGGGAATTTCTGCATTTTTGCCACAAAATATTAGGAATTTCTGCCTTGTTGTCCCAAAATAAGAAAAATTTCTGCCTATTTTCCCTGAAATAAGTGAAATTTTTGCAATTTTGCCCCAAAATAAGTGAAATATCTGCAATTTTGCCCCAAAATAAGTGAAATTTCAGGAATTTTGCCAAAAATAAGTTTAATTTCTGAGTTCTGCCCCACAATAAGGAGAAATTCTGACTTTATGCCCCATCATATAGGGAATTTCTGCCTTTATGCCCCACAATTAGGGGAATTTCTGCAATTTTGCTCCAAAATACGGGGAATTTCTGACTTTTTGTCCAAAAATAAGAAGAATGCATACCTTTTTGCCATAAAAAAGGAAAATTTCTTCATTTTTGCTCCAAAACAAGGGGAATTTCTTCTTTTTTGCCTCTAAATAAGTGGAATTTCTGTCTTTTTCCCCCAAAACAAAGGGAATTTCTGTCTTTTTTTGCCCCCAAATAAGGAAAATTTCTGACTTATTTCCCTGAAGTAAGTGAAATTTCTGCAATTTTGCCCCAAAATAAGGGAAATTTCTGCCTTTTTGCCCCCAAATAAGGGGAATTTCAGCCTTTTTACCTCAAAATAAGGGGAATTTCTGCATTTTTGCCACAAAATATTAGGAATTTCTGCCTTGTTGTCCCAAAATAAGAAAAATTTCTGCCTATTTTCCCTGAAATAAGTGAAATTTTTGCAATTTTGCCCCAAAATAAGTGAAATATCTGCAATTTTGCCCCAAAATAAGTGAAATTTCAGGAATTTTGCCAAAAATAAGTTTAATTTCTGAGTTCTGCCCCACAATAAGGAGAAATTCTGACTTTATGCCCCATCATATAGGGAATTTCTGCCTTTATGCCCCACAATTAGGGGAATTTCTGCAATTTTGCTCCAAAATACGGGGAATTTCTGACTTTTTGTCCAAAAATAAGAAGAATGCATACCTTTTTGCCATAAAAAAGGAAAATTTCTTCATTTTTGCTCCAAAACAAGGGGAATTTCTGCTTTTTTGCTTCTAAAAAAGTGGAATTGCTGTCTTTTTCCCCCAAAACAAAGAGAATTTTTGTCTTTTTTGCTTCAAAATAAGGAAAATTTCTGACTTACTACCCTGAAATTAGTGAAATTTCTGCAATTTTGCCCCAAAATAAGGGAAATTTCTGCCATTTTGTCCCCAAATAGGGAAATTTCAGCCTTTTTACCTCAAAATAAGAGCAATTTCTGCATTTTTGCACAAAATATTAGGAATTTCTGCCTTTTTGCCCAAAAATAAGAAAAATTTCTGCCTTTTTTCTCTGAAATAAGTGAAATTTCTGCAATTTTGCCCCAAAATAAGTGAAATTTCTGCTTTTTTGCCCACAAATAAAAGGAATTTCAGCCTTTTTACCTAAAAATAAGTTGAATTTCTGCATTTTTGCCCCAAAATATGGGAAATTTCTGCCTTTTTGCCCGAAAATAAGAAAAATTTCTGCAATTTTGTACCAAAATAATACAAATTTCTGCCTTTTTGCCCCAAATAAGAAAATTTCTGCTTTTTTTCTGAAATCAGTGAAATTTCTGCAATTTTGCCCCAGAATAAGTGAAATTTCTGCAATTTTGCCCTAAAATAAGAGAACTTTCTGGAATTTTGCCCAAAAATAAGTGGAATTTCTGAGTTTTGCCCCCAAAATAAGGAGAATTCCTGTTATGTTGCCCCAACATATAGGGAATTTCTGCCTTTTTGCCCCACAATTAGGGGAATTTCTGAAATTTTGCTCCAAAATAAGGGGAATTTCTGCACTTTTGCCTGTAATAAGTGGAATTTCTTCCTTTTTCTCCCAAAACAAAGGGAATTTCTGTCTTTTTTGCCCCAAAATAAGGAAAATTTCTGACTTATTATCCTGAAATAAGTGAAATTTCTGCAATTTTGTCCCAAAATAAGTGAAATTTCTGCAATTTTGCCCCAAAATATGAGAAATATCAAAATTTTGCCTCAAAAATAGTGGAATTTCTGAGTTTTGCCCCAAAATAAGTAGAATTTCTGTCTTTTTGCCCCAACATATAGGGAATTTCTGCCTTTTTGCCCCACAATTAGGGGAATTTCTGTAATTTTGCTCCAAAATACGGGGTATTTCTGCCTTTTTGCCTGAAAATAAGAAGAATGCATACCTTTTTGCCATAAAAAAGGGAAATTTCTTCATTTTTGCTCCAAAATAAGGGGAACTTCTGCATTTTTGCCTCTAAATAAGTTAAATTTCTGTCTTTTTCCCCTTAAACAAAGGAAATTTCTGTCTTTTTTGCCCCAAAATAAGGAAAATTTCTGACTTATTACCCTGAAATAAGTGAAATTTCTACAATTTTGCCCCAAAATAAGGGAAATTTCTGCCTTTTTGCCCCAGAATAAGGGGAATTTCAGCTTTTTTTTTCTCAAAATAAGGGGAATTTCTGCATTTTTGCCACAAAATACTAGGAATTTCTGCATTTTGCCCCAAAATAAGAAAAATTTCTGCCTATTTTCCCTGAAAAAGTGAAATTTCTGTAATTTTGCCCTAAAATAAGTGAAATTTCTGCAATTTTGCACCAAAATAAGGGAAATTTCTGGAATTTTGCCCAAAAATAAGTGGAATTTCTCAGTTCTGCCTGAAAATAAGGAGAATTTCTGTCTTTATACCACAACATATATGGGATTTCTGCCTTTTTGCCTCACAATTAGGCGAAATTCTGCAATTTTGCTCCATAATACGAGTAATTTCTGCCTTTTTGCCCGAAAATAAGAAGAATGCATACTTTTTGCCATAAAAAAGAGAAATTTCTTCATTTTTGCTCCAAAATAAGGAGAATTTCTGCTTTTTTGCCTCTAAATAAGTGGAATTTCTATTTTTTTCCCAAACAAAGGGAATTTCTATCTTTTTTGCCCCAAAATAAGGGAAATTTCTGACTTATTATTATGAAATAAATGAAATTTCAGCAATTTTGCCCCAAAATAAGAGAAATTTCTGCCTTTTTGCCCCCAATAAGGGAAATTTCAGCTTTTTTACCCCAAAATAAGGGGAATTTCTGCATTTTTGCCCCAAAATATGGGAAATTTCTGCCCTTTTGCCACAAAATAAGAAAAATTTCTGCAACTTTGTACCAAAATAAAAAAATTTTTGCCTTTTTGCCCCAAAATAAGAAAATTTCTTCTTTTCTTTCTGAAATAATTGAAATTTCTGCAATTTTGACCCAAAATAAGTGAAATTTCTGCAATTTTGCCACAAAATAAGGGAAATTTCTGGAATTTTGCCCCAAAATAAGTGGAATTTCTGAGTTTTTCCCTACAATAAGGAGAATTTCTGTCTTTATGCCCCAACATATAGGGAATTTCTGCCTTTTTGCCCCACAATTGGAGGAATTTCTGCAATTTTGCTCCAAAATACGAGGAATTTCTGCCTTTTTGCCCGAAAATAAGAAGAATGCATACCTTTTTGCCATAAAAAAGGAAAATTTCTTCATTTTTGCTCCAAAATAATGGGAATTTCTGCTTTTTTGCCTCTAAATAAGTAGAATATCTGTCTTTTTTCCCCCAAAACAAAGGGAATTTCTGTCTTTTTTGCCACAAAATAAGGAAAATTTCTGACTTATTTCCCTGAAATAAGTGAATTTTCTGCAATTTTGCCTCAAAATAAGGGAAATTTCTGCCTTTTTGCTCCCAAATAAGGGAAATTTCAGCCTTTTACCTCAAAATAAGGGGAATTTCTGCATTTTTGCCACAAAATATTAGGAATTCCTGCCTTTTTGCCCCAAAATAAGGAAAATTTCTGCCTATATTCTATTAAATAAGTGAAATTTCTGCAATTTTGCTTCAAAATAAGGGAAATTTCTACCTTTCTGCCCCCAAATAAGGGGAATTTCAGCCTTTTTACCTCAAAATAAGGAGAATTTCTGCATTTTTGCCCCAAAATATGGGAAATTTCTGCCTTTTTGCCCCAAAATAAAAAAAATTTCTGCAATTTTGTACCAAAATAAAAGAAATTTCTGCCTTTTTGCCCCAAAATAAGAAAATTTCTTTTTTTTTCTGAAATAAGTTAAATTTCTGCAATTTTTCCCCAAAATAAGTGAAATTTCTGGAATTTTGCACCAAAATAAGTGTAATTTCTGAGTTCTTCCCCAAAATAAGGTGAATTTCTGTCTTTTTGCCCCAACATATAGGGAATTTCTGCCCTTTTGCCCCACAATTAGGGGAATTTCTTCAATTTTGCTCCAAAATACGGGGAATTTCTGCCTTTTTGCACGAAAATAAGAAGAATGCAAAATTTTGTGCCAGAAAAAATGGAAATTTCTTCATTTTTGTTCAAAAATAAGGGGAATTTCTGCTTCTTGCCTCTAAATAAGTTGAATTTCTGTCTTTTCCCCACAAAACAAAGGGAATTTCTGTCTTTTTTGCCTCAAAATAAGGAAATTTTCTGACTTATTACGCTGAAGTAAGTGAAATTTCTGCAACTTACCCCAAAATAAGGGAAATTTCTGCCTTTTTGCCCCCAAATAAGGGGAATTTCAGAATTTTTACCTCAAAATAAGGGAAATTTCTGCATTTTTGCCAGAAAATATTAGGAATTTCTGCCTTTTTTCCCCAAAATAAGAAAAATTTCTGCCTATTTTCCCTGAAACAAGTGAAATTTCTGCAATTTTTTCCCAAAATAAGTGAAATTTCTGCTATTTTGCCTCAAAATAAGAGAAATTTCTGGAATTTTGCCCAAAAATAAGTGGAATTTCTGAGTTCTGCCGCAAAATAAGGAGAATTTCTGTCTCTATGCGCTAACATATAGGGAATTTCTGCCTGTTTGCCCCACAATTATGCGAAATTCTGCAATTTTGCTCTAAAATACGAGGAATTTCTGCCTTTTTGCCCGAAAGTAAGAAGAATGCATACCTTTTTGCCATAAAAAAGGGAAATTTCTTCATTTTTGCTCCAAAATAAGGGGAATTTCTGCTTTTTTGCCTCTAAATAAGTGGAATTTCTGTCTTTTTTTTCCCAAACAAAGGGAATTTCTGTATTTTTTGCCCCAAAATAAGGAAAATTTCTGACTTATTACCGTGAAATAAGTGAAATTTCAGCAATTTTGCCCCAAAATAAGGGAAATTTCTCCTTTTTGCCCCCAAATAAGGGTAATTATAGCCTTTTTACCACAAAATAAGGGGAATTTCTGCATTTTTGCCCCAAAATATGGGAAATTTCTGCCCTTTGCCCCAAAATACGAAAAATTTCTGCAACTTTGTACCAAAATAAAATAAATTTCTGCCTTTTTAGCCCAAAATAAGAAAATTTATCCTTTTTTTGAAATAAGTGAAATTTCTGCAATTTTGTCCCATAAAAATTGAAATTTCTGAAATTTTGCCCCAAAATAAGGGAAATTTCTGGAATTTTGCCCCAAAATAATTTGAATTTCTGAGTTATGCCCCAAAATAAGGAGAATTTCTGTCTTTATGCCCCATTATATAGGGAATTTCTGCCTTTTTGCTTCACAATTAGGGGAATTTCTGCAATTTTGCTGCAAAATACGGGGAATTTCGGCCTTTTTGCCCAAAAATAAGAAGAATGCATAACTTTTTGCCATAAAAAGTGAAATTTCTTCATTTTTGCTCCAAAATAAGGGGAATTTCTGCTTTTTTGCCTCTAAATAAGTGGAATTTCTGTCTTTTCCCACAAAAACAAAGGGAATTTCTGTCTTTTTTGGCCCAAAATAAGGAAAATTTCTGACTTATTATCCTGAAATAAGTGAAATTTCTGCAATTTTGCCCCAAAATAAGGGAAATTTCGGGAATTTTGCCTCAAAATAAGTTTAATTTCTGAGTTCTGCACCAAAATAAGGAGAATTTCTGTCTTTATGCCCCAACATATAGGGAATTTCTGTCTTTTTGCCCCACAATTAGGGGAATTTCTGCAATTTTGCTTCAAAATACGGGGAATTTCTGCCTTTTTGCCCCAAAATAAGAAGAATGCATACCTTTTTGCCATAAAAAAAGAAAATTTCTTCATTTTTGCTCCAAAATAAGGAGAATTTCTGCTTTTTTGCCTCTAAATAAGTGGAATTTCTGCCTTTTTTCCCCCAAAACACAGGGAATTTCTGTCTTTTTTGCCCCAAAATAAAGAAAACTTCTGACGTATTTCCCTGAAATAAGTGAAATTTCTGCAATTTTGCCCCAAAATAAGGGAAATTTCTGCCTTTTTGCCTCCAAATAAGAGGAATTTCAGCCTGATTACCTCAAAATAAGGGGAATTTCTCCATTTTTGCCCCAAAATATGGGAAATTTCTGCCTTTTTGCCCCAAAATAAGAAAAATTTCTGCAACTTTGTACCAAAATAAAAGAAATTTCTGCCTTTTTAGCCCAAAATAAGAAAATTTATCCTTTTTTTTGAAATAAGTGAAATTTCTGCAATTTTGTCCCATAAAAATTGAAATTTCTGAAATTTTGCCCCAAAATAAGGGAAATTTCTGGAATTTTGCCCCAAAATAATTGGAATTTCTGAGTTTTGCCCCAAAATAAGGAGAATTTCTGTCTTTATGTCCCATCATATAGGGAATTTCTGCCTTTTTGCTTCACAATTAGGGGAATTTCTGCAATTTTGCTCCAAAATACGGGGAATTTCTGCCTTTTTGCCCGATAATAAGAAGAATGCATAACTTTTGCCATAAAAAAGGGAAATTTCTTCATTTTTGCTCCAAAATAAGGGGAATTTCTGCTTTTTTGCCTCTAAATAAGTGGAATTTCTGTCTTTTCTCCCAAAAACAAAGGGAATTTCTGTCTTTTTTGCCCAAAATAAGGAAAATTTCTGACTTATTATTCTGAAATAAGTGAAATTTTTGCAATTTTGCCTTAAAATAAGGGAAATTTCTGCCTTTTTGCTCCCAAATAAGGGAAATTTCAGCCTTTTACCTCTAAATAAGGGGAATTTCTGCATTTTTGCCACAAAATATTAGAAATTCCTGCCTTTTTGCCCCATAATAAGGAAAATTTCTGCCTATTTTACCTGAAATAAGTGAAATTTCTGCAATTTTGCCCCAAAATAAGGGAAATTTCTCGAATTTTGCCCCAAAATAAGTTTAATTTCTGAGTTCTGCACCAAAATAAGGAGAATTTCTGTATTTATGCCCCAACATATAGGGAATTTCTGCCTTTTTTTCCCACAATTAGGGGAATTTCTGCAATTTTGCTCCAAAATACGGGGAATTTCTGCCTTTTTGCCCGAAAATAAAAAGAATGCATACCTTTTTGCCATAAAAAAGGAAAATTTCTTCATTTTTGCTCCAAAATATGGAGAATTTCTGCTTTTTTGCCTCTAAATAAGTGGAATTTCTGTCTTTTTTCCCCCAAAACACAGGGAATTTCTTTCTTTTTTTCCCAAAAATAAAGAAAATTTCTGACTTATTTCCCTGAAATAAGTGAAATTTCTGCAATTTTGCCCCAAAATAAGGGAAATTTCTGCCTTTTTGCCCCCAAATAAGGGGAATTTCAGCCTTTTTACCTCAAAAAATGGGGAATTTCTGCATTTTTGCCACAAAATATTAAGAATTTCTGCCTTTTTGCCCCAAAATAAGGAAAATTTCTGCCTATTTTTCATGAAATAAGTGAAATTTCTGCAATTGTGCTTCAAAATAAGGGAAATTTCTACCTTTCTGCCCCCAAATAAGGGGAATATCAGCCTTTTTACCTCAAAATAAGGGGAATTTCGGCATTTTTGGCCCAAAATATGGGAAATTTCTGCCTTTTTGCCCCAAAATAAGAAAAATTTCTGCAATTTTGTACCAAAATAAAAGAAATTTCTGCCTTTTTGCCCCAAAATAAGAAAATTTTTGCAATTTTGCCCCAAAATAAAAGACATTTCTGCAATTTTGCCCCAAAACAAGGGAAATTTCTGGAATTTCGCCCCAAAGTAAGTGGAATTTCTGAGTTTTGCCCCAAAATAAGGAAAATTTCTGTCTTTTTCCCTTAATATATAGGGAATTTCTGCCTTTTTGCCCCACAATTAGGGGAATTTCTGCAATTTTGCTCCAAAATACGGAGAATTTCTGCCTTTTTGCTCGAAAATAAAAAGAATGCATACCTTTGTGCCATAAAAAATGGAAATTTCTTCATTTTGCTCATAAATAAGGGGAATTTCTGCTTTTTTGCCTCTAAATAAGTGGAATTTCTGTCTTTTTCCCCAAAAAGAGGAAATTTCTGTCTTGTTTGCCACAAAATAAGGAAAAATTCTGACTTATTACCCTGAAATAAGTGAAATTTCTGAAATTTTGCCCCAAAATAAGGGAAATTTCTGCCTTTTTGCCCCCAAATAAGGGAATTTCATCTTTTTTACCACAAAATAATGGGAATTTCTGCATTTTTGCCACAAAATATTAGGAATTTCTGCCTTTTTGCCCCAAAATAAAAAAATTTCTGCTCTTTTTCTCTAAAATAATTGAAATTTCTGCAATTTTGCCCCAAAATAAGTGAAATTTCTGCAATTTTGCCCCCAAAATAAGGAAATTTCTGGAATTTTGCCCCAAAATAAGTGGAATTTCTGAGTTTTGCCCCAAAATAAGGAGAATTTCTTTCTTTTTGCCCTAACATATAGGGAATTACTGCCTTTTTGCTTCACAATTAGTGGAATTTCTGCAATTTTGCTACAAAATACGGGGAATTTCTGCTTTTTAGCCTGATTATAAGGGGAATGAATACCTTTTGCCACAAAAAAAAGAAATTTCTTCTTTTTGCTCCAAAATAAGGGGAATTTCTGCTTTTTTGCCTCTAAAAATGTGGAATTTCAGTCTTTTTCCCCCAAAAGAAAGGGAATTTCTGTCTTTTTTGCCCAAAAATAAGGAAAATTTCTGACTTATTACCCTGAAATAAGTGAAATTTCTGCAATTTTGCCCCAAAATAAGGGAAATTTCTGCCTTTTTGCCCCAAAATAAGAAAAATTTCTGCAATTTTGTACCAAAATAAAAGAAATTTCTGCCTTTTTGCCCCAAAATAAGAAAATTTCTCTTTTTTTCTGAAATAAGTGAAATTTCTGCAATTTTGCCCAAAAATAAGTGAAATTTCTGCAATTTTGCCCCCAAATAAGGGAAATTTCTGGAATTTTGCCCCAAAATAAGTGGAATTTATGAGTTTTGCCCAAAAATAACGAGAATTTATGTCTTTTTGCATCAACATATAGGGAATTTCTGCCTTTATGCCCAACAATAAGAGAAATTTCTGAAATTTGCCCCAAAATAAGTGGAATTTCTGAGTTTTGCCCCAAAATAAGGAGAATTTCTGTCATTTCGCCCCAACATATAGAGAATTTCTGCTTTTTTGCCCCACAATTAGGGGAATTTCTGCAATTTTGCCACAAAATATGGGGAATTTCTGACTTTTTGCCCAAAAATAAGAAGAATGCATACATTTTTGCCATAAAAAAAGGAAATTTCTTCATTATCGCTCCAAAATAAGGGGAATTTCTGCTTTTTTGCCTCTAAATAAGTGGAATTTCTGTCTTTTTTCCCAAAACACAGGGAATTTCTGTCTTTTTTGCCCAAAAATAAGGAAAATTTCTGACTTTTTACTCTGAAATAAGTGAAATTTCTGCAATTTTGCCCCAAAATAAGGAAAATTCTGCCTTTTTGCCGCCAAATAAGGGGAATTTCAGCCTTTTTACCTCAAAATAAGGGGAATTTCTGCATTTTTGCCACAACATATTAGGAATTTCTGCGTTTTTGCCCCAAAATAAGGAAAATATCTGGCTTTTTTCCATGAAATAAGTAAAATTTCTGAAATTTTGCCCCAAAATAAGTGAAATTTCTGCCTTTTTGCCCTCAAATAAGGGATTTTCATCCTTTTTACCTCAAAATAATGGGAATTTCTGCATTTTTGCCACAAAATATTAGGAATTTCTGCCTTTTTGCCCCAAAATAAAAAAAATTTCTGCTTTCTTTCCTGAAATAAGTGAAATTTCTGCAATTTTGCCCCAAAATAAGTGAAATTTCTGCAATTTTGCCCCAAAAATAAGGAAATTTCTGGAATTTTGCCCGAAAATAAGTGGAATTTCTGAGTTTTGCCCGAAAATAAGGAGAATTTCTGTCTTTTTGCCCTAACATATACGGAATTACTGCCTTTTTGCTTCACAATTAGTGGAATTTCTGCAATTTTGCTACAAAATACGGGGAATTTCTGCTTTTTAGCCTGAATATAAAAGGAATGAATACCTTTTGCCACAAAAAAAGAAATTTCTTCATTTTTGCTCCAAAACAAGGGGAATTTCTGCTTTTTTGCCTCTAAAAATGTGGAATTTCAGTCTTTTTCCCCCAAAAGAAAGGGAATTTCTGTCTTTTTTGCCCAAAAATAAGGAAAATTTCTGACTTATTACCCTGAAATAAGTGAAATTTCTGCAATTTTGCCCCAAAATAAGGGAAATTTCTGCCTTTTTGCCCCAAAATAAGAAAAATTTCTGCAATTTTGTACCAAAATAAAAGAAATTTCTGCCTTTTTGCCCCAAAATAAGAAAATTTCTCTTATTTTCTGAAATAAGTAAAATTTCTGCAATTTTGCCCAAAAATAAGTGAAATTTCTGCAATTTTGCCCCCAAATAAGGGAAATTTCTGGAATTTTGCCCCAAAATAAGTGGAATTTCTGAGTTTTGCGCAAAAATAACGAGATTTTCTGCCTTTATGCCCAACAATTAGGGGAATTTCTGCAATTTGGCTCCAAAATATGGGGATTTTCTGGAATTTTCCCCGAAAATAAGTGGAATTTCTGAGTTTTGCCCTAAAATAAGGAGAATTTCTGTCTTTTTGCCCCAACATATAGGGAATTTCTGCCTTTTTGCCCCACAATTAGGGGAATTTCTGCAATTTTGCTCCAAAATACAAGGAATTTCTGCCTTTTTGCCTGAAAATAAGAAGAATGCATACCTTTTGCAATAAAAAAAAGGGAAATTTCTTCATTTTTACTCCAAAATAAGGGGAATTTCTTTCTTTTTGCCTCTAAATAAGTGGAATTTTTTATTTTTCCCCCAAAACAAAGGGAATTTCTGTTTTTTTTTGCACCAAAATAAAGAAATTTCTGACTTATTACGCTGAAGTAAGTGAAATTTCTGCAATTTTGGCCCAAAATAAGGGAAATTTCTGCCTTTTTGCCCCCAAATAAGGGGAATTTCAGCCTTTTTACCTCAAAATAAGGGGAATTTCTGCAGTTTTGCCACAAAATATAAGAATTTCTACCTTTTGCCACAAAATAAGGAAAATTTCTGCCTTTTTTCCCTGAAATAAGTGAAATTTCTGCAATTTTGCCCCAAAATAAATAAAATTTCTGCAATTTTGCCCCAAAATAAGAGAAATTTCTGGAATTTTGCCCCAAAATATGTGGAATTTCTGAGTTTTGAACCAAAATAAGGGGAATTTCTGCTTTTTTGCCTTTAAACAAGTGGAATTTCTGTTTTTTCCTCAAAAACAAAGGGAATTTCTGCCTTTTTGGCCCCAAAATAAGGAAATTTTCTGACTTATTACCCTGAAATAAGTGAAATTTCTGCAATTTTACCCCAAAATAAAGGAAATTTCTGCCTTTTTGCCCTCAAATAAGAGGAATTTCAGCCTTTTTACCTCAAAATAAGGGGGATTTCTGTATTTTTGCCACAAAATATGAGAAATATATATTTTTTTGCCCCAAAATAAGAAAAATTTCTGCAATTTTGTACCAAAATAATAGAAATTTCTGCCTTTTTGTCCCCAAATGAGAAAATTTCTGCTTTTTTTCTGAAATAAGTGAAATTTCTGCAATTTTGCCCCAAAATAAGTGATATTTCTGAAATTTTGCCCCAAAAGAAGTGGAATTTTTGAGTTTTGCCCCAAAATAAAGAGAATTTCTATCTTTTTGCCCCAACATATAGGGAATTTCTGCCTTTTTGCTCCAAAATAAGGGGAATTTCTGCTTTATTGCCTCTAAATAAGTGGAATTTCTATCTTTTTCTCCCAAAACAAAGGTAATTCCTGTTTTTTGGCCCAAAATAAAAAAAAAATTCTGACTTATTACCCTGAAATAAGTGAAATTTCTGCAATTTTGCCCAAAAATAAGGGAAAATTCTGCCTTTTTGCCTCCAAATAAGGGGAATTTCAGCCTTTTTACCTCAAAATAAGGGGAATTTCTGCATTTTTGCCACAAAATGCTAGGAATTTCTGCCTTTTTGCCCCAAAATAAAGAAAATTTCTGTCTTTTTTCCCTGAAATAAGTGAAATTTCTGCAATTTTGCCCCAAAATAGGGGAAATTTCTGCACTTTTGCCCCAAAATAAAGGGAATTTCTGGAATTTTGCCCCAAAATAAGTGGAATTTCTGAGTTTTGCCCCAAAAAAAGGAGAATTTCTTCTTTTTGCCCTAACATATAGGGAATTTCTGCCTTTTTGCCCCACAATTAGGGGAATTTCTGCAATTTTGTTCCAAAATAAGGGGAATTTCTGCTTTTTTGCCTATAAATAAGTGGAATTTCTGTCTTTTTCCCCCAAAACAAAGGGAATTTCTGTCTTTTTTTTCCACAAAATAAAGAAAATTTCTGACTTATTACCCTGAAATAAGTGAAATGTCTGCAATTTTGCCCCAAAATAAGGGAAAATTCTGACTTTTTGCCCCCAAACAAGGGGAATTTCAATCTTTTTACCTCAAAATAAGGGGAATTTCTGCATTTTTGCCACAAAATATTAGGAATTTCTGCCTTTTTGCCCCAAAATAAGGAAAATTTCTGCCTTTTTTCCGTGAAATAAGTGAAATTTCTGCAATTTTGCCCCAAAATAAGTGAAATTTCTTAGTTTTGCCCAAAAATAAGGAGAATTTCTTTGTTTTGCCCTAACATATAGAGAATTTCTGCCTTTTTGCCCTACAATTAGGGGAATTTCTGCAATTTTGCTCCAAAATATGGGGAATTTCTGCCTTTTTGCCCGAAAATAAGAAGAATGCATACCTTTTTGCCATAAAAAAGGGTAATTTCTTCATTTTTGCTTCAAAATAAAAGGAATTTCTGCTATTTTACCTCTAAACAAGTGGAATTTCTGCCCTTTTCGCACAAAAACAAAGGGAATTCCTGTCTTTTTTGCCCCAAAATAAGGAAAATTTCTGACTTATTACACTGAAATAAGTGAAATTTCTGCAATTTTGCCCCAAAATAAGGGAAATTTCTGCCTTATAGCCCCCAAATAAAAGGAATATCAGCCTTTTTACCTCAAAATAAGGGGAATTTCTGTATTTTTGCCACAAAATATGGTAAATTTCTGCCTTTTTGCCCAAAAATAAGAAAAATTTCTGCAATTTTTTACCAAAATAATAGAAATTTCTGCATTTTTGCCCCCAAATAAGAAAATTTCTGCTTTTTTTCTGAAATAAGTGAAATTTCTGCAATTATGCCACTAAATATGTAAAATTTCTGCAATTTTGCCCCAAAATAAGTGAAATTTCTGTAATTTTGCCCCAAAATAAGTGGAATTTCTGAGTTTTGCCCCAAAATAAAAAGAATTTCTATCTTTTTGCATCAACATATAGGGAATTTCTCCCTTTTTGCCCCACAATTAGGGGAATTTCTGCAATTTTGCTCCAAAATAAGGGGAATTTCTGCTTTTGCCTCTAAATAAGTGGAATATCTGTCTTTTTCCCCCAAAACAAAGGGAATATCTTCATTTTTGCCCCAAAATAAGGAAAATTTCTGACTTATTTCCCTGAAATAAGTGAAATTTCTGCAATGTTGCCCCAAAATAAGGGAAATTTCTGCCTTTTTGCGCCCAAATAATGGGAAATTCAGCCTTTTTACCTCAAAATAAGGGGAATTTCTGAATTTTTGCCCAAAATAAGGGAAATTTCTGCCTTTTTGCCCCAAAATAAGAAAATTTCTGCCTTTTTTCTGAAATAAGTATAATTTCTGCAATTTTGCCCCAAAATAAGTGGAATTTCTGAGTTTTGCCCCAAAATAAGGAGAATTTCTGTCTTTTTGCCCCACAATTAGGGAAATTTCTACAATTTTGCTCCAAAATACGAGGAATTTCTGCCTTTTTGCCCGAAAATAATAAGAATGCATACCTTTTTGCCATAAAAAAAGAGAAATTTCTTCGTTTTTGCTCCAAAATAAGGGGAATTTCTGCATTTTTGCCTCTAAATAAGTGGAATTTTTTCTTTTTCCCCCAAAACAAAGGGAATTTCATTCTTTTTTGAACCAAAATAAGGAAATTCCTGACTTATTACGCTGAAGTAAGTGAAATTTCTGCAATTTTGCCCCAAAATAAGGGAAATTTCTTACTTTTTGCTCCCAAATAAGGGGAATTTCAGCCTTTTTACCTCAAAATAAGGGGAATTTCTTCAGTTTTGCCACAAAATATAAGAATTTCTGCCTTTTTGCCCCAAAATAAGAAAAATTTCTGCCTTTTTCCCTTAAATAAGTGAAATTTCTGCAATTTTGCCCCAAAATAAATGAAATTTCTGCAATTTTGCCCTAAAATAAAGGAAATTTCTGGAATTTTGCCCCAAAATAAGTGGAATTTCTGAGTTTTGCACCAAAATAAGGACAATTTCTGTCTTTTTGCCCAACATATAGGGAATTTCTGCCTTTTTGCCTCACAATTAGGAAAATTTCTGCAATTTTGCTCCAATATACGGGGAATTTCTGCCTTTTTCCCAAAAATAAAAAGAATGCATACCTTTTTGCCATAAAAAGGGGAAATTTCTTCATTTTTGCTCTAAAATAAGGAGAATTTCTGCTTTTTTACCTCTAAACAAGTGGAATTTCTGTTTTTTTCCTCCAAAACAAAGGGAATTTCTGTCTTTTTTGCCCCAAAATAAGGAAAATTTCTGACTTATTACCCTGAAATAAGTGAAATTTCTGAATTTTGCCACAAAATAAAGGAAAGTTCAGCCTTTTTGCTCACAAATAAAAGGAATTTCAGCCTTTTTACCTCAAAATAAGGGGAATTTCTGTATTTTTGCCACAAAATATGGGAAATATATTCTTTTTTCCCTCAAAATAAGAAAAATTTCTGCAATTTTGTCCCAAAATAATAGAAATTTTTGCCTTTTTGCCCTCAAAAAAGAAAATTTCTGCTTTTTTTCTGAAATAAGTGAAATTTCTGCAATTTTGCCCCAAAATAAGTGAAATTTCTACAATTTTGCCCCCAAATAAGGGAAATTTCTGGAATTTTGCCCCAAAATAAGTGGAATTTCTGAGTTTTGCCCCAAAATAAGGAGAATTTCTATCTTTTTGCCCCAACATACAGGGAATTTGTGCCTTTTTGCCCCACAATTAGGGGAATTTCTGCAATTTTGCTCCAAAATAAGGGGAATTTCTGCTTTTTTGCCTCTAAATAAGTGGAATTTCTATCTTTTCCCCCCAAAACAAAGGTAATTCCTGTTTTTTTGGCCCAAAATAAAAAAAATTTCTGACTTATTACCCTGAAATATGTGAAATTTCTGCAATTTTGCCCCAAAATGAGGGAAATTTCTGCATTTTGCCTCCAAATAAGGGGATTTTCAGCATTTTTACCTCAAAATAAAAGGAATTTCTGCATTTTTGCCCCAAAATATGGGAAATTTCTGCCTTTTTGCCCCAAAATAAGAAAAATTTCTGCAATTTTGTACCAAAATAAAAGAAATTTCTGCCTTTTTGCCCCAAAATAAGAAAATTTTTGCAATTTTGCCCCAAAATAAGGGAAATTTCTGCCTTTTTGCCCCCAAATAAGGGGAATTTTAGCCTTTTTACCTCAA
Organism: Micromys minutus; assembly: GCF_963924665.1. Classification (NCBI taxonomy): domain Eukaryota; kingdom Metazoa; phylum Chordata; class Mammalia; order Rodentia; family Muridae; genus Micromys; species Micromys minutus. The sequence goes on from NW_027667727.1 coordinate 4,053,309, forward strand.
AATAATGGGAATTTCTGCCTTTTTGCCTCAAAATAAGGAAAATTTCTGCCTTTTTCCCTGAAATAAGTGAAATTTCTGCAATTTTGCTTCAAAATAAGGGAAATTTCTGCCTTTTTGCCCCCAAATAAGGGGAATTTCAGCCTTTTTACCTCAATATAAAGGGAATTTTTGCATTTTTGGCCAAAATATGGGAAATTACTGCCTTTTTGCCCCAAAATAAGAAAAATTTCTGCAATTTTGTACCAAAATAAAAGAAATTTCTGCCTTTTTGACCCAAAATAAGAAAATTTCTCTTTTTTCTGAAATAAGTGAAATTTCTGCAATTTTGCCCCAAAATAACTGAAATTTCTGCAATTTTGCCCCAAAACAAGGGATATTTCTGGAATTTTGCCCACAAATAAGTGGAATTTCTGAGTTTATCCCCAAAATAAGGAAAATTTCTGTCTTTTTGCCTTATCATATAGGGAATTTCTGCATTTTTGCCCCACAATTAGGGGAATTTCTGCAATTTTGCTCCAAAATACGGGTTATTTCTGCCTTTTTGCTCGAAAATAAAAAGAATGCATACCTTTGTGCCATAAAAAATGGAAATTTCTTCATTTTGCTCCAAAATAAGGGGTATTTCTGCTTTTTTGCCTCTAAATAAGTGGAATTTCTGTCTTTTTCCCCAAAAAGAAGGAATTTCTGTCTTGTTTGCCCCAAAATAAAAAAAAATTCTGACTTATTACCCTGAAATAAGTGAAATTTCTGCAATTTTGCCCCAAAATAAGGGAAATTTCTACCTTTTTGCCCCCAAATAAAGGGAATTTCAGCCTTTTTACCTCAAAATAAAAAGATTTTTTGCATTTTTGCCACAAAATATTAGGAATTTCTGCATTTTTGCCCAAAAATAAGGAAAATTTCTTCCTTTTTTCTCTGAATTAAGTGAAATTTCTGCAATTTTGCCCCAAAATAAGTGGAATTTCTGAGTTTTTCCCCAAAATAAGAAGAATTTTTGTCTTTTTGCCCCAACATATAGGGAATTTCCGCCTTTTTGCCCCACAATTAGGGGAATTTCTGCAATTTTGCTCCAAAATATGAAGAATTTCTGCCTTTTTGCCCGAAAATAAGAAGAATGCATACATTTTTGCGATAAAAAAGGGAAATTTTTTTCATTTTTGCTTTTAAATAAGTGGAATTTCTGCATTTTTGCCTCTAAATAAGTGGAATTTTTTCTTTTTCCCCCAAAACAAAGGGAATTTCTGTCTTTTTTGCCCAAAAATAAGGAAAATTTCTGACTTATTACTCTGAAATAAGTGAAATTTCTGCAATTTTGCCCCAAAATAAGGAAAATTTCTGCCCTTTTTCCCTGAAATAAGTGAAATTTCTGCAATTTTGCCCCAAAATAAGTGAAATTTCTGCAATTTTGCCCCAAAATAAAGGAAATTTCTGCAATTTTGCCCCAAAACAAGGGAAATTTCTGGAATTTTGTCACAAAATAAGTGGAATTTCTGAGTTTTGCCCCAAAATAAGGAGAATTTCTTCTTTTTGCCCTAACATATAGGGAATATCTGCCTTTTTGCCCCACAGTTAGGGAAATTTCTCCAAATTTGCTCCAAAATACAAGGAATTTCTGCATTTTGCCTGAAAATAAGAAGAATGCATACCTTTTTTCCATAAAAAATGGAAATTTCTTCATTTTGCTCCAAAATTAGGGGAATTTCTGCTTTTTTGCCTCTAAATAAGTGGAATTTCTGTCTTTTTCCCCAAAAAGAGGAAATTTCTGTCTTGTTTACCACAAAATAAGGAAAAATTCTGACTTATTACCCTGAAATAAGTGAAATTTATGCAATTTTGCCCCAAAATAAAAGAAATTTCTGCCTTTTTGCCCCCAAATAAGGGAATTTCATCCTTTTTACCTCAAAATAATGGGAATTTCTGCATTTTTGCCACAAAATATTAGGAATTTCTGCCTTTTTGCCGCAAAATAAAAAAAATTTCTGCTTTTTTTTCCCTGAAATAAGTGAAATTTCTGCAATTTTGCCCCAAAATAAGTGAAATTTCTGCAATTTTGCCCCAAAAATAAGGAAATTTCTGGAATTTTGCCCCAAAATAAGTGGAATTTCTGAGTTTTGCCCGAAAATAAGGAGAATTTCTGTCTTTTTGCCCTAACATATACGGAATTACTGCCTTTTTGCTTCACAATTAGTGGAATTTCTGCAATTTTGCTACAAAATACGGGGAATTTCTGCTTTTTAGCCTGAATATAAAAGGAATGAATACCTTTTGCCACAAAAAAAGAAATTTCTTCATTTTTGCTCCAAAACAAGGGGAATTTCTGCTTTTTTGCCTCTAAAAATGTGGAATTTCAGTCTTTTTCCCCCAAAAGAAAGGGAATTTCTGTCTTTTTTGCCCAAAAATAAGGAAAATTTCTGACTTATTACCCTGAAATAAGTGAAATTTCTGCAATTTTGCCCCAAAATAAGGGAAATTTCTGCCTTTTTGCCCCAAAATAAGAAAAATTTCTGCAATTTTGTACCAAAATAAAAGAAATTTCTGCCTTTTTGCCCCAAAATAAGAAAATTTCTCTTTTTTTCTGAAATAAGTAAAATTTCTGCAATTTTGCCCAAAAATAAGTGAAATTTCTGCAATTTTGCCCCCAAATAAGGGAAATTTCTGGAATTTTGCCCCAAAATAAGTGGAATTTCTGAGTTTTGCGCAAAAATAACGAGATTTTCTGCCTTTATGCCCAACAATTAGGGGAATTTCTGCAATTTGGCTCCAAAATATGGGGATTTTCTGGAATTTTCCCCGAAAATAAGTGGAATTTCTGAGTTTTGCCCTAAAATAAGGAGAATTTCTGTCTTTTTGCCCCAACATATAGGGAATTTCTGCCTTTTTGCCCCACAATTAGGGGAATTTCTGCAATTTTGCTCCAAAATACAAGGAATTTCTCCCTTTTTGCCTGAAAATAAGAAGAATGCATACCTTTTGCAATAAAAAAAAGGGAAATTTCTTCATTTTTACTCCAAAATAAGGGGAATTTCTTTCTTTTTGCCTCTAAATAAGTGGAATTTTTTATTTTTCCCCCAAAACAAAGGGAATTTCTGTTTTTTTTGCACCAAAATAAAGAAATTTCTGACTTATTACGCTGAAGTAAGTGAAATTTCTGCAATTTTGGCCCAAAATAAGGGAAATTTCTGCCTTTTTGCCCCCAAATAAGGGGAATTTCAGCCTTTTTACCTCAAAATAAGGGGAATTTCTGCAGTTTTGCCACAAAATATAAGAATTTCTACCTTTTGCCACAAAATAAGGAAAATTTCTGCCTTTTTTCCCTGAAATAAGTGAAATTTCTGCAATTTTGCCCCAAAATAAATAAAATTTCTGCAATTTTGCCCCAAAATAAGAGAAATTTCTGGAATTTTGCCCCAAAATATGTGGAATTTCTGAGTTTTGAACCAAAATAAGGGGAATTTCTGCTTTTTTGCCTTTAAACAAGTGGAATTTCTGTTTTTTCCTCAAAAACAAAGGGAATTTCTGCCTTTTTGGCCCCAAAATAAGGAAATTTTCTGACTTATTACCCTGAAATAAGTGAAATTTATGCAATTTTACCCCAAAATAAAGGAAATTTCTGCCTTTTTGCCCTCAAATAAGAGGAATTTCAGCCTTTTTACCTCAAAATAAGGGGGATTTCTGTATTTTTGCCACAAAATATGAGAAATATATATTTTTTTGCCCCAAAATAAGAAAAATTTCTGCAATTTTGTACCAAAATAATAGAAATTTCTGCCTTTTTGTCCCCAAATGAGAAAATTTCTGCTTTTTTTCTGAAATAAGTGAAATTTCTGCAATTTTGCCCCAAAATAAGTGATATTTCTGAAATTTTGCCCCAAAAGAAGTGGAATTTTTGAGTTTTGCCCCAAAATAAAGAGAATTTCTATCTTTTTGCCCCAACATATAGGGAATTTCTGCCTTTTTGCTCCAAAATAAGGGGAATTTCTGCTTTATTGCCTCTAAATAAGTGGAATTTCTATCTTTTTCTCCCAAAACAAAGGTAATTCCTGTTTTTTGGCCCAAAATAAAAAAAAAATTCTGACTTATTACCCTGAAATAAGTGAAATTTCTGCAATTTTGCCCAAAAATAAGGGAAAATTCTGCCTTTTTGCCTCCAAATAAGGGGAATTTCAGCCTTTTTACCTCAAAATAAGGGGAATTTCTGCATTTTTGCCACAAAATGCTAGGAATTTCTGCCTTTTTGCCCCAAAATAAAGAAAATTTCTGTCTTTTTTCCCTGAAATAAGTGAAATTTCTGCAATTTTGCCCCAAAATAGGGGAAATTTCTGCACTTTTGCCCCAAAATAAAGGGAATTTCTGGAATTTTGCCCCAAAATAAGTGGAATTTCTGAGTTTTGCCCCAAAAAAAGGAGAATTTCTTCTTTTTGCCCTAACATATAGGGAATTTCTGCCTTTTTGCCCCACAATTAGGGGAATTTCTGCAATTTTGTTCCAAAATAAGGGGAATTTCTGCTTTTTTGCCTATAAATAAGTGGAATTTCTGTCTTTTTCCCCCAAAACAAAGGGAATTTCTGTCTTTTTTTTCCACAAAATAAAGAAAATTTCTGACTTATTACCCTGAAATAAGTGAAATGTCTGCAATTTTGCCCCAAAATAAGGGAAAATTCTGACTTTTTGCCCCCAAACAAGGGGAATTTCAATCTTTTTACCTCAAAATAAGGGGAATTTCTGCATTTTTGCCACAAAATATTAGGAATTTCTGCCTTTTTGCCCCAAAATAAGGAAAATTTCTGCCTTTTTTCCGTGAAATAAGTGAAATTTCTGCAATTTTGCCCCAAAATAAGTGAAATTTCTTAGTTTTGCCCAAAAATAAGGAGAATTTCTTTGTTTTGCCCTAACATATAGAGAATTTCTGCCTTTTTGCCCTACAATTAGGGGAATTTCTGCAATTTTGCTCCAAAATATGGGGAATTTCTGCCTTTTTGCCCGAAAATAAGAAGAATGCATACCTTTTTGCCATAAAAAAGGGTAATTTCTTCATTTTTGCTTCAAAATAAAAGGAATTTCTGCTATTTTACCTCTAAACAAGTGGAATTTCTGCCCTTTTCGCACAAAAACAAAGGGAATTCCTGTCTTTTTTGCCCCAAAATAAGGAAAATTTCTGACTTATTACACTGAAATAAGTGAAATTTCTGCAATTTTGCCCCAAAATAAGGGAAATTTCTGCCTTATAGCCCCCAAATAAAAGGAATATCAGCCTTTTTACCTCAAAATAAGGGGAATTTCTGTATTTTTGCCACAAAATATGGTAAATTTCTGCCTTTTTGCCCAAAAATAAGAAAAATTTCTGCAATTTTTTACCAAAATAATAGAAATTTCTGCATTTTTGCCCCCAAATAAGAAAATTTCTGCTTTTTTTCTGAAATAAGTGAAATTTCTGCAATTATGCCACTAAATATGTAAAATTTCTGCAATTTTGCCCCAAAATAAGTGAAATTTCTGTAATTTTGCCCCAAAATAAGTGGAATTTCTGAGTTTTGCCCCAAAATAAAAAGAATTTCTATCTTTTTGCATCAACATATAGGGAATTTCTCCCTTTTTGCCCCACAATTAGGGGAATTTCTGCAATTTTGCTCCAAAATAAGGGGAATTTCTGCTTTTGCCTCTAAATAAGTGGAATATCTGTCTTTTTCCCCCAAAACAAAGGGAATATCTTCATTTTTGCCCCAAAATAAGGAAAATTTCTGACTTATTTCCCTGAAATAAGTGAAATTTCTGCAATGTTGCCCCAAAATAAGGGAAATTTCTGCCTTTTTGCGCCCAAATAATGGGAAATTCAGCCTTTTTACCTCAAAATAAGGGGAATTTCTGAATTTTTGCCCAAAATAAGGGAAATTTCTGCCTTTTTGCCCCAAAATAAGAAAATTTCTGCCTTTTTTCTGAAATAAGTATAATTTCTGCAATTTTGCCCCAAAATAAGTGGAATTTCTGAGTTTTGCCCCAAAATAAGGAGAATTTCTGTCTTTTTGCCCCACAATTAGGGAAATTTCTACAATTTTGCTCCAAAATACGAGGAATTTCTGCCTTTTTGCCCGAAAATAATAAGAATGCATACCTTTTTGCCATAAAAAAAGAGAAATTTCTTCGTTTTTGCTCCAAAATAAGGGGAATTTCTGCATTTTTGCCTCTAAATAAGTGGAATTTTTTCTTTTTCCCCCAAAACAAAGGGAATTTCATTCTTTTTTGAACCAAAATAAGGAAATTCCTGACTTATTACGCTGAAGTAAGTGAAATTTCTGCAATTTTGCCCCAAAATAAGGGAAATTTCTTACTTTTTGCTCCCAAATAAGGGGAATTTCAGCCTTTTTACCTCAAAATAAGGGGAATTTCTTCAGTTTTGCCACAAAATATAAGAATTTCTGCCTTTTTGCCCCAAAATAAGAAAAATTTCTGCCTTTTTCCCTTAAATAAGTGAAATTTCTGCAATTTTGCCCCAAAATAAATGAAATTTCTGCAATTTTGCCCTAAAATAAAGGAAATTTCTGGAATTTTGCCCCAAAATAAGTGGAATTTCTGAGTTTTGCACCAAAATAAGGACAATTTCTGTCTTTTTGCCCAACATATAGGGAATTTCTGCCTTTTTGCCTCACAATTAGGAAAATTTCTGCAATTTTGCTCCAATATACGGGGAATTTCTGCCTTTTTCCCAAAAATAAAAAGAATGCATACCTTTTTGCCATAAAAAGGGGAAATTTCTTCATTTTTGCTCTAAAATAAGGAGAATTTCTGCTTTTTTACCTCTAAACAAGTGGAATTTCTGTTTTTTTCCTCCAAAACAAAGGGAATTTCTGTCTTTTTTGCCCCAAAATAAGGAAAATTTCTGACTTATTACCCTGAAATAAGTGAAATTTCTGAATTTTGCCACAAAATAAAGGAAAGTTCAGCCTTTTTGCTCACAAATAAAAGGAATTTCAGCCTTTTTACCTCAAAATAAGGGGAATTTCTGTATTTTTGCCACAAAATATGGGAAATATATTCTTTTTTCCCTCAAAATAAGAAAAATTTCTGCAATTTTGTCCCAAAATAATAGAAATTTTTGCCTTTTTGCCCTCAAAAAAGAAAATTTCTGCTTTTTTTCTGAAATAAGTGAAATTTCTGCAATTTTGCCCCAAAATAAGTGAAATTTCTACAATTTTGCCCCCAAATAAGGGAAATTTCTGGAATTTTGCCCCAAAATAAGTGGAATTTCTGAGTTTTGCCCCAAAATAAGGAGAATTTCTATCTTTTTGCCCCAACATACAGGGAATTTGTGCCTTTTTGCCCCACAATTAGGGGAATTTCTGCAATTTTGCTCCAAAATAAGGGGAATTTCTGCTTTTTTGCCTCTAAATAAGTGGAATTTCTATCTTTTCCCCCCAAAACAAAGGTAATTCCTGTTTTTTTGGCCCAAAATAAAAAAAATTTCTGACTTATTACCCTGAAATATGTGAAATTTCTGCAATTTTGCCCCAAAATGAGGGAAATTTCTGCATTTTGCCTCCAAATAAGGGGATTTTCAGCATTTTTACCTCAAAATAAAAGGAATTTCTGCATTTTTGCCCCAAAATATGGGAAATTTCTGCCTTTTTGCCCCAAAATAAGAAAAATTTCTGCAATTTTGTACCAAAATAAAAGAAATTTCTGCCTTTTTGCCCCAAAATAAGAAAATTTTTGCAATTTTGCCCCAAAATAAGGGAAATTTCTGCCTTTTTGCCCCCAAATAAGGGGAATTTTAGCCTTTTTACCTCAAAATAATGGGAATTTCTGCCTTTTTGCCTCAAAATAAGGAAAATTTCTGCCTTTTTCCCTGAAATAAGTGAAATTTCTGCAATTTTGCTTCAAAATAAGGGAAATTTCTGCCTTTTTGCCCCCAAATAAGGGGAATTTCAGCCTTTTTACCTCAATATAAAGGGAATTTTTGCATTTTTGGCCAAAATATGGGAAATTACTGCCTTTTTGCCCCAAAATAAGAAAAATTTCTGCAATTTTGTACCAAAATAAAAGAAATTTCTGCCTTTTTGACCCAAAATAAGAAAATTTCTCTTTTTTCTGAAATAAGTGAAATTTCTGCAATTTTGCCCCAAAATAACTGAAATTTCTGCAATTTTGCCCCAAAACAAGGGATATTTCTGGAATTTTGCCCACAAATAAGTGGAATTTCTGAGTTTATCCCCAAAATAAGGAAAATTTCTGTCTTTTTGCCTTATCATATAGGGAATTTCTGCATTTTTGCCCCACAATTAGGGGAATTTCTGCAATTTTGCTCCAAAATACGGGTTATTTCTGCCTTTTTGCTCGAAAATAAAAAGAATGCATACCTTTGTGCCATAAAAAATGGAAATTTCTTCATTTTGCTCCAAAATAAGGGGTATTTCTGCTTTTTTGCCTCTAAATAAGTGGAATTTCTGTCTTTTTCCCCAAAAAGAAGGAATTTCTGTCTTGTTTGCCCCAAAATAAAAAAAAATTCTGACTTATTACCCTGAAATAAGTGAAATTTCTGCAATTTTGCCCCAAAATAAGGGAAATTTCTACCTTTTTGCCCCCAAATAAAGGGAATTTCAGCCTTTTTACCTCAAAATAAAAAGATTTTTTGCATTTTTGCCACAAAATATTAGGAATTTCTGCATTTTTGCCCAAAAATAAGGAAAATTTCTTCCTTTTTTCTCTGAATTAAGTGAAATTTCTGCAATTTTGCCCCAAAATAAGTGGAATTTCTGAGTTTTTCCCCAAAATAAGAAGAATTTTTGTCTTTTTGCCCCAACATATAGGGAATTTCCGCCTTTTTGCCCCACAATTAGGGGAATTTCTGCAATTTTGCTCCAAAATATGAAGAATTTCTGCCTTTTTGCCCGAAAATAAGAAGAATGCATACATTTTTGCGATAAAAAAGGGAAATTTTTTTCATTTTTGCTTTTAAATAAGTGGAATTTCTGCATTTTTGCCTCTAAATAAGTGGAATTTTTTCTTTTTCCCCCAAAACAAAGGGAATTTCTGTCTTTTTTGCCCAAAAATAAGGAAAATTTCTGACTTATTACTCTGAAATAAGTGAAATTTCTGCAATTTTGCCCCAAAATAAGGAAAATTTCTGCCCTTTTTCCCTGAAATAAGTGAAATTTCTGCAATTTTGCCCCAAAATAAGTGAAATTTCTGCAATTTTGCCCCAAAATAAAGGAAATTTCTGCAATTTTGCCCCAAAACAAGGGAAATTTCTGGAATTTTGTCACAAAATAAGTGGAATTTCTGAGTTTTGCCCCAAAATAAGGAGAATTTCTTCTTTTTGCCCTAACATATAGGGAATATCTGCCTTTTTGCCCCACAGTTAGGGAAATTTCTCCAAATTTGCTCCAAAATACAAGGAATTTCTGCATTTTGCCTGAAAATAAGAAGAATGCATACCTTTTTTCCATAAAAAATGGAAATTTCTTCATTTTGCTCCAAAATTAGGGGAATTTCTGCTTTTTTGCCTCTAAATAAGTGGAATTTCTGTCTTTTTCCCCAAAAAGAGGAAATTTCTGTCTTGTTTACCACAAAATAAGGAAAAATTCTGACTTATTACCCTGAAATAAGTGAAATTTATGCAATTTTGCCCCAAAATAAAAGAAATTTCTGCCTTTTTGCCCCCAAATAAGGGAATTTCATCCTTTTTACCTCAAAATAATGGGAATTTCTGCATTTTTGCCACAAAATATTAGGAATTTCTGCCTTTTTGCCGCAAAATAAAAAAAATTTCTGCTTTTTTTTCCCTGAAATAAGTGAAATTTCTGCAATTTTGCCCCAAAATAAGTGAAATTTCTGCAATTTTGCCCCAAAAATAAGGAAATTTCTGGAATTTTGCCCCAAAATAAGTGGAATTTCTGAGTTTTGCCCGAAAATAAGGAGAATTTCTGTCTTTTTGCCCTAACATATACGGAATTACTGCCTTTTTGCTTCACAATTAGTGGAATTTCTGCAATTTTGCTACAAAATACGGGGAATTTCTGCTTTTTAGCCTGAATATAAAAGGAATGAATACCTTTTGCCACAAAAAAAGAAATTTCTTCATTTTTGCTCCAAAACAAGGGGAATTTCTGCTTTTTTGCCTCTAAAAATGTGGAATTTCAGTCTTTTTCCCCCAAAAGAAAGGGAATTTCTGTCTTTTTTGCCCAAAAATAAGGAAAATTTCTGACTTATTACCCTGAAATAAGTGAAATTTCTGCAATTTTGCCCCAAAATAAGGGAAATTTCTGCCTTTTTGCCCCAAAATAAGAAAAATTTCTGCAATTTTGTACCAAAATAAAAGAAATTTCTGCCTTTTTGCCCCAAAATAAGAAAATTTCTCTTTTTTTCTGAAATAAGTAAAATTTCTGCAATTTTGCCCAAAAATAAGTGAAATTTCTGCAATTTTGCCCCCAAATAAGGGAAATTTCTGGAATTTTGCCCCAAAATAAGTGGAATTTCTGAGTTTTGCGCAAAAATAACGAGATTTTCTGCCTTTATGCCCAACAATTAGGGGAATTTCTGCAATTTGGCTCCAAAATATGGGGATTTTCTGGAATTTTCCCCGAAAATAAGTGGAATTTCTGAGTTTTGCCCTAAAATAAGGAGAATTTCTGTCTTTTTGCCCCAACATATAGGGAATTTCTGCCTTTTTGCCCCACAATTAGGGGAATTTCTGCAATTTTGCTCCAAAATACAAGGAATTTCTCCCTTTTTGCCTGAAAATAAGAAGAATGCATACCTTTTGCAATAAAAAAAAGGGAAATTTCTTCATTTTTACTCCAAAATAAGGGGAATTTCTTTCTTTTTGCCTCTAAATAAGTGGAATTTTTTATTTTTCCCCCAAAACAAAGGGAATTTCTGTTTTTTTTGCACCAAAATAAAGAAATTTCTGACTTATTACGCTGAAGTAAGTGAAATTTCTGCAATTTTGGCCCAAAATAAGGGAAATTTCTGCCTTTTTGCCCCCAAATAAGGGGAATTTCAGCCTTTTTACCTCAAAATAAGGGGAATTTCTGCAGTTTTGCCACAAAATATAAGAATTTCTACCTTTTGCCACAAAATAAGGAAAATTTCTGCCTTTTTTCCCTGAAATAAGTGAAATTTCTGCAATTTTGCCCCAAAATAAATAAAATTTCTGCAATTTTGCCCCAAAATAAGAGAAATTTCTGGAATTTTGCCCCAAAATATGTGGAATTTCTGAGTTTTGAACCAAAATAAGGGGAATTTCTGCTTTTTTGCCTTTAAACAAGTGGAATTTCTGTTTTTTCCTCAAAAACAAAGGGAATTTCTGCCTTTTTGGCCCCAAAATAAGGAAATTTTCTGACTTATTACCCTGAAATAAGTGAAATTTATGCAATTTTACCCCAAAATAAAGGAAATTTCTGCCTTTTTGCCCTCAAATAAGAGGAATTTCAGCCTTTTTACCTCAAAATAAGGGGGATTTCTGTATTTTTGCCACAAAATATGAGAAATATATATTTTTTTGCCCCAAAATAAGAAAAATTTCTGCAATTTTGTACCAAAATAATAGAAATTTCTGCCTTTTTGTCCCCAAATGAGAAAATTTCTGCTTTTTTTCTGAAATAAGTGAAATTTCTGCAATTTTGCCCCAAAATAAGTGATATTTCTGAAATTTTGCCCCAAAAGAAGTGGAATTTTTGAGTTTTGCCCCAAAATAAAGAGAATTTCTATCTTTTTGCCCCAACATATAGGGAATTTCTGCCTTTTTGCTCCAAAATAAGGGGAATTTCTGCTTTATTGCCTCTAAATAAGTGGAATTTCTATCTTTTTCTCCCAAAACAAAGGTAATTCCTGTTTTTTGGCCCAAAATAAAAAAAAATTCTGACTTATTACCCTGAAATAAGTGAAATTTCTGCAATTTTGCCCAAAAATAAGGGAAAATTCTGCCTTTTTGCCTCCAAATAAGGGGAATTTCAGCCTTTTTACCTCAAAAGAAGGGGAATTTCTGCATTTTTGCCACAAAATGCTAGGAATTTATGCCTTTTTGCCCCAAAATAAAGAAAATTTCTGTCTTTTTTCCCTGAAATAAGTGAAATTTCTGCAATTTTGCCCCAAAATAGGGGAAATTTCTGCACTTTTGCCCCAAAATAAAGGGAATTTCTGGAATTTTGCCCCAAAATAAGTGGAATTTCTGAGTTTTGCCCCCAAAAAAAGGAGAATTTCTTCTTTTTGCCCTAACATATAGGGAATTTCTGCCTTTTTGCCCCACAATTAGGGGAATTTCTGCAATTTTGTTCCAAAATAAGGGGAATTTCTGCTTTTTTGCCTATAAATAAGTGGAATTTCTGTCTTTTTCCCCCAAAACAAAGGGAATTTCTGTCTTTTTTTTCCACAAAATAAAGAAAATTTCTGACTTATTACCCTGAAATAAGTGAAATGTCTGCAATTTTGCCCCAAAATAAGGGAAAATTCTGACTTTTTGCCCCCAAACAAGGGGAATTTCAATCTTTTTACCTCAAAATAAGGGGAATTTCTGCATTTTTGCCACAAAATATTAGGAATTTCTGCCTTTTTGCCCCAAAATAAGGAAAATTTCTGCCTTTTTTCCCTGAAATAAGTGAAATTTCTGCAATTTTGCCCCAAAATAAGTGAAATTTCTTAGTTTTGCCCAAAAATAAGGAGAATTTCTTTGTTTTGCCCTAACATATAGAGAATTTCTGCCTTTTTGCCCTACAATTAGGGGAATTTCTGCAATTTTGCTCCAAAATATGGGGAATTTCTGCCTTTTTGCCCGAAAATAAGAAGAATGCATACCTTTTTGCCATAAAAAAGGGTAATTTCTTCATTTTTGCTTCAAAATAAAAGGAATTTCTGCTATTTTACCTCTAAACAAGTGGAATTTCTGCCCTTTTCGCACAAAAACAAAGGGAATTCCTGTCTTTTTTGCCCCAAAATAAGGAAAATTTCTGACTTATTACACTGAAATAAGTGAAATTTCTGCAATTTTGCCCCAAAATAAGGGAAATTTCTGCCTTATAGCCCCCAAATAAAAGGAATATCAGCCTTTTTACCTCAAAATAAGGGGAATTTCTGTATTTTTGCCACAAAATATGGTAAATTTCTGCCTTTTTGCCCAAAAATAAGAAAAATTTCTGCAATTTTTTACCAAAATAATAGAAATTTCTGCATTTTTGCCCCCAAATAAGAAAATTTCTGCTTTTTTTCTGAAATAAGTGAAATTTCTGCAATTATGCCACTAAATATGTAAAATTTCTGCAATTTTGCCCCAAAATAAGTGAAATTTCTGTAATTTTGCCCCAAAATAAGTGGAATTTCTGAGTTTTGCCCCAAAATAAAAAGAATTTCTATCTTTTTGCATCAACATATAGGGAATTTCTCCCTTTTTGCCCCACAATTAGGGGAATTTCTGCAATTTTGCTCCAAAATAAGGGGAATTTCTGCTTTTGCCTCTAAATAAGTGGAATATCTGTCTTTTTCCCCCAAAACAAAGGGAATATCTTCATTTTTGCCCCAAAATAAGGAAAATTTCTGACTTATTTCCCTGAAATAAGTGAAATTTCTGCAATGTTGCCCCAAAATAAGGGAAATTTCTGCCTTTTTGCGCCCAAATAATGGGAAATTCAGCCTTTTTACCTCAAAATAAGGGGAATTTCTGAATTTTTGCCCAAAATAAGGGAAATTTCTGCCTTTTTGCCCCAAAATAAGAAAATTTCTGCCTTTTTTCTGAAATAAGTATAATTTCTGCAATTTTGCCCCAAAATAAGTGGAATTTCTGAGTTTTGCCCCAAAATAAGGAGAATTTCTGTCTTTTTGCCCCACAATTAGGGAAATTTCTACAATTTTGCTCCAAAATACGAGGAATTTCTGCCTTTTTGCCCGAAAATAATAAGAATGCATACCTTTTTGCCATAAAAAAGGGAAATTTCTTCGTTTTTGCTCCAAAATAAGGGGAATTTCTGCATTTTTGCCTCTAAATAAGTGGAATTTTTTCTTTTTCCCCCAAAACAAAGGGAATTTCATTCTTTTTTGAACCAAAATAAGGAAATTCCTGACTTATTACGCTGAAGTAAGTGAAATTTCTGCAATTTTGCCCCAAAATAAGGGAAATTTCTTACTTTTTGCTCCCAAATAAGGGGAATTTCAGCCTTTTTACCTCAAAATAAGGGGAATTTCTTCAGTTTTGCCACAAAATATAAGAATTTCTGCCTTTTTGCCCCAAAATAAGAAAAATTTCTGCCTTTTTCCCTTAAATAAGTGAAATTTCTGCAATTTTGCCCCAAAATAAATGAAATTTCTGCAATTTTGCCCTAAAATAAAGGAAATTTCTGGAATTTTGCCCCAAAATAAGTGGAATTTCTGAGTTTTGCACCAAAATAAGGACAATTTCTGTCTTTTTGCCCAACATATAGGGAATTTCTGCCTTTTTGCCTCACAATTAGGAAAATTTCTGCAATTTTGCTCCAATATACGGGGAATTTCTGCCTTTTTCCCAAAAATAAAAAGAATGCATACCTTTTTGCCATAAAAAAGGGAAATTTCTTCATTTTTGCTCTAAAATAAGGAGAATTTCTGCTTTTTTGCCTCTAAACAAGTGGAATTTCTGTTTTTTTCCTCCAAAACAAAGGGAATTTCTGTCTTTTTTGCCCCAAAATAAGGAAAATTTCTGACTTATTACCCTGAAATAAGTGAAATTTCTGAATTTTGCCACAAAATAAAGGAAATTTCAGCCTTTTTGCTCCCAAATAAAAGGAATTTCAGCCTTTTTACCTCAAAATAAGGGGAATTTCTGTATTTTTGCCACAAAATATGGGAAATATATTCTTTTTTCCCTCAAAATAAGAAAAATTTCTGCAATTTTGTCCCAAAATAATAGAAATTTTTGCCTTTTTGCCCTCAAAAAAGAAAATTTCTGCTTTTTTTCTGAAATAAGTGAAATTTCTGCAATTTTGCCCCAAAATAAGTGAAATTTCTGCAATTTTGCCCCCAAATAAGGGAAATTTCTGGAATTTTGCCCCAAAATAAGTGGAATTTCTGAGTTTTGCCCCAAAATAAGGAGAATTTCTATCTTTTTGCCCCAACATACAGGGAATTTGTGCCTTTTTGCCCCACAATTAGGGGAATTTCTGCAATTTTGCTCCAAAATAAGGGGAATTTCTGCTTTTTTGCCTCTAAATAAGTGGAATTTCTATCTTTTCCCCCCAAAACAAAGGTAATTCCTGTTTTTTTGGCCCAAAATAAAAAAAATTTCTGACTTATTACCCTGAAATATGTGAAATTTCTGCAATTTTGCCCCAAAATGAGGGAAATTTCTGCATTTTGCCTCCAAATAAGGGGATTTTCAGCATTTTTACCTCAAAATAAAAGGAATTTCTGCATTTTTGCCCCAAAATATGGGAAATTTCTGCCTTTTTGCCCCAAAATAAGAAAAATTTCTGCAATTTTGTACCAAAATAAAAGAAATTTCTGCCTTTTTGCCCCAAAATAAGAAAATTTTTGCAATTTTGCCCCAAAATAAGGGAAATTTCTGCCTTTTTGCCCCCAAATAAGGGGAATTTTAGCCTTTTTACCTCAAAATAACGGGAATTTCTGCCTTTTTGCCTCAAAATAAGGAAAATTTCTGCCTTTTTCCCTGAAATAAGTGAAATTTCTGCAATTTTGCTTCAAAATAAGGGAAATTTCTGCCTTTTTTGCCCCCAAATAAGGGGAATTTCAGCCTTTTTACCTCAATATAAAGGGAATTTTTGCATTTTTGGCCAAAATATGGGAAATTACTGCCTTTTTGCCCCAAAATAAGAAAAATTTCTGCAATTTTGTACCAAAATAAAAGAAATTTCTGCCTTTTTGACCCAAAATAAGAAAATTTCTCTTTTTTTCTGAAATAAGTGAAATTTCTGCAATTTTGCCCCAAAATAACTGAAATTTCTGCAATTTTGCCCCAAAACAAGGGATATTTCTGGAATTTTGCCCACAAATAAGTGGAATTTCTGAGTTTATCCCCAAAATAAGGAAAATTTCTGTCTTTTTGCCTTATCATATAGGGAATTTCTGCATTTTTGCCCCACAATTAGGGGAATTTCTTCAATTTTGCTCCAAAATACGGGTTATTTCTGCCTTTTTGCTCGAAAATAAAAAGAATGCATACCTTTGTGCCATAAAAAATGGAAATTTCTTCATTTTGCTCCAAAATAAGGGGTATTTCTGCTTTTTTGCCTCTAAATAAGTGGAATTTCTGTCTTTTTCCCCAAAAAGAAGGAATTTCTGTCTTGTTTGCCCCAAAATAAAAAAAAATTCTGACTTATTACCCTGAAATAAGTGAAATTTCTGCAATTTTGCCCCAAAATAAGGGAAATTTCTACCTTTTTGCCCCCAAATAAAGGGAATTTCAGCCTTTTTACCTCAAAATAAAAAGATTTTTTGCATTTTTGCCACAAAATATTAGGAATTTCTGCATTTTTGCCCAAAAATAAGGAAAATTTCTTCCTTTTTTCTCTGAATTAAGTGAAATTTCTGCAATTTTGCCCCAAAATAAGTGGAATTTCTGAGTTTTTCCCCAAAATAAGAAGAATTTTTGTCTTTTTGCCCCAACATATAGGGAATTTCCGCCTTTTTGCCCCACAATTAGGGGAATTTCTGCAATTTTGCTCCAAAATATGAAGAATTTCTGCCTTTTTGCCCGAAAATAAGAAGAATGCATACATTTTTGCGATAAAAAAGGGAAATTTTTTTCATTTTTGCTTTTAAATAAGTGGAATTTCTGCATTTTTGCCTCTAAATAAGTGGAATTTTTTCTTTTTCCCCCAAAACAAAGGGAATTTCTGTCTTTTTTGCCCAAAAATAAGGAAAATTTCTGACTTATTACTCTGAAATAAGTGAAATTTCTGCAATTTTGCCCCAAAATAAGGAAAATTTCTGCCCTTTTTCCCTGAAATAAGTGAAATTTCTGCAATTTTGCCCCAAAATAAGTGAAATTTCTGCAATTTTGCCCCAAAATAAAGGAAATTTCTGCAATTTTGCCCCAAAACAAGGGAAATTTCTGGAATTTTGTCACAAAATAAGTGGAATTTCTGAGTTTTGCCCCAAAATAAGGAGAATTTCTTCTTTTTGCCCTAACATATAGGGAATATCTGCCTTTTTGCCCCACAGTTAGGGAAATTTCTCCAAATTTGCTCCAAAATACAAGGAATTTCTGCATTTTGCCTGAAAATAAGAAGAATGCATACCTTTTTTCCATAAAAAATGGAAATTTCTTCATTTTGCTCCAAAATTAGGGGAATTTCTGCTTTTTTGCCTCTAAATAAGTGGAATTTCTGTCTTTTTCCCCAAAAAGAGGAAATTTCTGTCTTGTTTACCACAAAATAAGGAAAAATTCTGACTTATTACCCTGAAATAAGTGAAATTTATGCAATTTTGCCCCAAAATAAAAGAAATTTCTGCCTTTTTGCCCCCAAATAAGGGAATTTCATCCTTTTTACCTCAAAATAATGGGAATTTCTGCATTTTTGCCACAAAATATTAGGAATTTCTGCCTTTTTGCCCCAAAATAAAAAAAATTTCTGCTTTTTTTTCCCTGAAATAAGTGAAATTTCTGCAATTTTGCCCCAAAATAAGTGAAATTTCTGCAATTTTGCCTTAAAAATAAGGAAATTTCTGGAATTTTGCCCCAAAATAAGTGGAATTTCTGAGTTTTGCCCCAAAATAAGGAGAATTTCTGTCTTTTTGCCCTAACATATAGGGAATTACTGCCTTTTTGCTTCACAATTAGTGGAATTTCTGCAATTTTGCTACAAAATACGGGGAATTTCTGCTTTTTAGCCTGAATATAAGAGGAATGAATACCTTTTGCCACAAAAAAAAGAAATTTCTTCTTTTTTTCTCCAAAATAAGGGGAATTTCTGCTTTTTTTCCCTCTAAAAATGTGGAATTTCAGTCTTTTTCCCCCAAAAGAAAAAAAAATTCTGTCTTTTTTTCCCAAAAATAAGGAAAATTTCTGACTTATTACCCTGAAATAAGTGAAATTTCTGCAATTTTGCCCCAAAATAAGGGAAATTTCTGCCTTTTTGCCCCAAAATGAGAAAAATTTCTGCAATTTTGTACCAAAATAAAAGAAATTTCTGCCTTTTTGCCCCAAAATAAGAAAATTTCTCTTTTTTCTGAAATAAGTGAAATTTCTGCAATTTTGCCCAAAAATAAGTGAAATTTCTGCAATTTTGCCCCCAAATAAGGGAAATTTCTGGAATTTTGCCCCAAAATAAGTGGAATTTCTGAGTTTTGCCCAAAAATAACGAGAATTTCTGTCTTTGTGCCCCAACATATAGGGAATTTCTGCCTTAATGCCCAATAATTAGGGGAATTTCTGCAATTTTGCTCCAAAATATGGGGATTTTCTGGAATTTTCCCTGAAAATAAGTGGAATTTCTGAGTTTTGCCCTAAAATAAGGAGAATTTCTGTCTTTTTGCCCCAACATATAGGGAATTTCTGCCTTTTTGCCCCACAATTAAGGGAATTTCTGCAATTTTGCTCCAAAATACAAGGAATTTCTGCCTTTTTGCCTGAAAATAAGAAGAATGCATATCTTTTTGCAATAAAAAAAGGGAAATTTCTTCATTTTTACTCCAAAATAAGGGGAATTTCTTCTTTTTTGCCTCTAAATAAGTGGAATTTTTTATTTTTCCCCCAAAACAAAGGGAATTTTTGTCTTTTTTGCACTAAAATAAGGAAATTTCTGACTTATTATGCTGAAGTAAGTGAAATTTCTGCAATTTTGCCCCAAAATAAGGGAAATTTCTGCCTTTTTGCCCCCAAATAAAGAAAATTTCAGCCTTTTTACCTCAAAATAAGGGGAATTTCTGCAGTTTTGCCACAAAATATAAGAATTTTTACCATTTTGCCACAAAATAAGGAAAATTTCTGCCTTTTTTCCCTGAAATAAGTGAAATTTCTGCAATTTTGCCCCAAAATAAATAAAATTTCTGCCATTTTGCCCCAAAATAAGGGAAATTTCTGGAATTTTGCCCCAAAATAAGTGGAATTTCTGAGTTTTGAACCAAAATAAGGGGAATTTCTGCTTTTTTGCCTCTGAATAAGTGGAATTTCTGGTTTTTTCCTCAAAAACAAAAGGAATTTCTGTCTTTTTTGCCCAAAAATAAGGAAAATTTCTGAATTATTACCCTGAAATAAGTGAAATTTCTGCAATTTTGCCCCAAAATAAGGGAAATTTCTGCCTTTTTGCCCCAAAATAAGAAAAATTTCTGCAATTTTGTACCAAAATAAAAGAAATTTCTGCCTTTTTGCCCCAAAATAAGATAATTTCTCTTTTTTTCTGAAATAAGTGAAATTTCTGCAATTTTGCCCAAAAATAAGTGAAATTTCTGCAATTTTGCCCCCAAATAAGGGAAATTTCTGGAATTTTGCCCCAAAATAAGTGGAATTTCTGAGTTTTGCGCAAAAATAACGAGAATTTCTGTCTTTTTGCCCCAACATATAGGGAATTTCTGCCTTTATGCCCAACAATTAGGGGAATTTCTGCAATTTTGCTCCAAAATATGGGGATTTTCTGGAATTTTCCCCGAAAATAAGTGGAATTTCTGAGTTCTGCCCTAAAAGAAGGAGAATTTCTGTTTTTTTGCCCCAACATATAGGGAATTTCTGCCTTTTTGCCCCACAATTAGTGGAATTTCTGCAATTTTGCTCCAAAATACAAGGAATTTCTGCTTTTTGCCTGAAAATAAGAAGAATGCATACCTTTTTGCAATAAAAAAAAGGGAAATTTTTTCATTATTGCTCCAAAATAAGGGGAATTTCTGCTTTTTTGCCTCTAAATAAGTGGAATTTTTTATTTTTCCCCCAAAACAAAGGGAATTTCTGTCTTTTTTGCACCAAAATAAGGAAATTTCTGACTTATTACGCTGAAGTAAGTGAAATTTCTGCAATTTCGCCCCAAAATAAGGGAAATTTCTGCCTTTTGCCCCAAATAATGGGAATTTCAGCCTTTTTACCTCAAAATAAGGGGAATTTCTTCAGTTTTGCCACAAAATATAAGAATTTCTACCTTTTTGCCACAAAATAAGGGAAATTTCTGCCTTTTTTCCCTGAAATAAGTGAAATTTCTGCAATTTTGCCCCAAAATAAATAAAATTTCTTCAATTTTGCCCCAAAATAAAAGAAATTTCTGGAATTTTGCCCCAAAATAAGTGGAAATTCTGAGTTTTGAACCAAAGTAAGGGGAATTTCTGCTTTTTTGCCTATGAACAAGTGGAATTTCTGTTTTTTTCCTCAAAAACAAAGGGAATTTCTGTCTTTTTTGCCCCAAAATAAGGAAATTTTCTGACTTATTACCCTGACATAAGTGAAATTTCTGCAATTTTGCCCCACAATAAAGGAAATTTCTGCCTTTTTGCCCTCAAATAAGAGGAATTTCAGCCTTTTTACCTCAAAATAAGGGGGATTTCTGTATTTTTGCCACAAAATATGAGAAATATATATTTTTTTGCCCCAAAATAAGAAAAATTTCTGCAATTTTGTACCAAAATAATAGAAATTTCTGCCTTTTTGTCCACAAATAAGAAAATTTCTGCTTTTTTTCTGAAATAAGTGAAATTTCTGCAATTTTGCCCCAAAATAAGTGAAATTTCTGCAATTTTGCCCCAAAATAAGTGAAATTTCTGAAATTTTGCCCCAAAAGAAGTGGAATTTTTGAGTTTTGCCCCAAAATAAAGAGAATTTCTATCTTTTTGCCCCAACATATAGGGAATTTCTGCCTTTTTGCCCCACAATTAGGGGAATTTCTGCAATTTTGCTCTAAAATAAGGGGAATTTCTGCTTTATTGCCTCTAAATAAGTGGAATTTCTATCTTTTTCTCCCAAAACAAAGGTAATTCCTGTTTTTTTGGCCCAAAATAAAAAAAAATTCTGACTTATTACCCTGAAATAAGTGAAAATTCTGCAATTTTGCCCCAAAATAAGGGAAATTTATTCCTTTTAGCCCCCAAATAATGGGAATTTCAGCCTTTTTTCCTCAAAATAAGGGGAATTTTTGCATTTTTGCCCAAAATAAGGGAAATTTCTGCATTTTTGCCCCAAAAAAGAAATATTTCTGCAATTTTGTACCAAAATAAAAGAAATTTCTGCCTTTTTGCTCCAAAATAAGGGATATTTCTGGAATTTTGCCACAAAATAAGTGGAATTTCTGAGTTTTGCCCAAAAATAACGAGAATTTCTGTCTTTTTGCCCCAACATATAGGGAATTTCTGCCTTAATGCCCAATAATTAGGGGAATTTCTGCAATTTTGCTCCAAAATATGGGGATTTTCTGGAATTTTCCCCGAAAATAAGTGGAATTTCTGAGTTTTGCCCTAAAATAAGGAGAATTTCTGTCTTTTTGCCCCAACATATAGGGAATTTCTGCCTTTTTGCCCCACAATTAGGGGAATTTCTGCAATTTTGCTCCAAAATACAAGGAATTTCTGCCTTTTTGCCTGAAAATAAGAAGAATGCATAACTTTTTGCAATAAAAAAAGGGAAATTTCTTCATTTTTACTCCAAAATAAGGGGAATTTCTTCTTTTTTGCCTCTAAATAAGTGGAATTTTTTATTTTTCCCCCAAAATAAAGGGAATTTCTGTCTTTTTTGCACCAAAATAAGGAAATTTCTGACTTATTACGCTGAAGTATGTGAAATTTCTGCAATTTTGCCCCAAAATAAGGGAAATTTCTGCCTTTTTTCCCCCAAATAAGGGGAATTTCAGCCTTTTTACCTCAAAATAAGAAGAATTTCTGCAGTTTTGCCACAAAATATAAGAATTTCTACCTTTTTGCCACAAAATAAGGAAAATTTCTGCCTTTTCACCCTGAAATAAGTGAAATTTCTGCAATTTTGCCCCAAAATAAATAAAATTTCTGCAATTTTGCCCCAAAATAAGGGAAATTTCTGGAATTTTGCCCCAAAATAAGTGGAATTTCTGAGTTTTGAACCAAAATAAGGGAAATTTCTGCTTTTTTGCCTCTGAACAAGTGGAATTTCTGTTTTTTTCCTCAAAAACTAAAGGAATTTCTGTCTTTTTTGCCCAAAAATAAGGAAAATTTCTGAATTATTACCCTGAAATAAGTGAAATTTCTGCAATTTTGCCCCAAAATAAGGGAAATTTCTGCCTTTTTGCCCCAAAATAAGAAAAATTTCTGCAATTTTGTACCAAAATAAAAGAAATTTCTGCCTTTTTGCCCCAAAATAAGAAAATTTCTCTTTTTTTCTGAAATAAGTGAAATTTCTGCAATTTTGCCCAAAAATAAGTGAAATTTCTGCAATTTTGCCCCCAAATAAGGGAAATTTCTTGAATTTTGCCCCAAAATAAGTGGAATTTCTGAGTTTTGCCCAAAAATAACGAGAATTTCTGTCTTTGTGCCCCAACATATAGGGAATTTCTGCCTTAATGCCCAATAATTAGGGGAATTTCTGCAATTTTGCTCCAAAATATGGGGATTTTCTGGAATTTTCCCTGAAAATAAGTGGAATTTCTGAGTTTTGCCCTAAAATAAGGAGAATTTCTGTCTTTTTGCCCCAACATATAGGGAATTTCTGCCTTTTTGCCCCACGATTAGGGGAATTTCTGCAATTTTGCTCCAAAATACAAGGAATTTCTGCCTTTTTGCCTGAAAATAAGAAGAATGCATATCTTTTTGCAATAAAAAAAAGGGAAATTTCTTCATTTTTGCTCCAAAATAAGGGGAATTTCTGCTTTTTTGCCTCTAAATAAGTGGAATTTTTTATTTTTCCCCCAAAACAAAGGGAATTTCTGTCTTTTTTGCACCAAAATAAGGAAATTTCTGACTTATTACGCTGAAGTAAGTGAAATTTCTGCAATTTCGCCCCAAAATAAGGGAAATTTCTGCCTTTTGCCCCAAATAATGGGAATTTCAGCCTTTTTACCTCAAAATAAGGGGAATTTCTTCAGTTTTGCCACAAAATATAAGAATTTCTACCTTTTTGCCACAAAATAAGGGAAATTTCTGCCTTTTTTCCCTGAAATAAGTGAAATTTCTGCAATTTTGCCCCAAAATAAATAAAATTTCTTCAATTTTGCCCCAAAATAAAAGAAATTTCTGGAATTTTGCCCCAAAATAAGTGGAAATTCTGAGTTTTGAACCAAAATAAGGGGAATTTCTGCTTTTTTGCCTATGAACAAGTGGAATTTCTGTTTTTTTCCTCAAAAACAAAGGGAATTTCTGTCTTTTTTGCCCCAAAATTAGGAAATTTTCTGACTTATTACCCTGACATAAGTGAAATTTCTGCAATTTTGCCCCACAATAAAGGAAATTTCTGCCTTTTTGCCCTCAAATAAGAGGAATTTCAGCCTTTTTACCTCAAAATAAGGGGGATTTCTGTATTTTTGCCACAAAATATGAGAAATATATATTTTTTTGCCCCAAAATAAGAAAAATTTCTGCAATTTTGTACCAAAATAATAGAAATTTCTGCCTTTTTGTCCACAAATAAGAAAATTTCTGCTTTTTTTCTGAAATAAGTGAAATTTCTGCAATTTTGCCCCAAAATAAGTGAAATTTCTGCAATTTTGCCCCAAAATAAGTGAAATTTCTGAAATTTTGCCCCAAAAGAAGTGGAATTTTTGAGTTTTGCCCCAAAATAAAGAGAATTTCTATCTTTTTGCCCCAACATATAGGGAATTTCTGCCTTTTTGCCCCACAATTAGGGGAATTTCTGCAATTTTGCTCTAAAATAAGGGGAATTTCTGCTTTATTGCCTCTAAATAAGTGGAATTTCTATCTTTTTCTCCCAAAACAAAGGTAATTCCTGTTTTTCTGGCCCAAAATAAAAAAAAATTCTGACTTATTACCCTGAAATAAGTGAAAATTCTGCAATTTTGCCCCAAAATAAGGGAAATTTCTTCCTTTTTGCCCCCAAATAATGGGAATTTCAGCCTTTTTTCCTCAAAATAAGGGGAATTTTTGCATTTTTGCCCAAAATAAGGGAAATTTCTGCATTTTTGCCCCAAAAAAGAAATATTTCTGCAATTTTGTACCAAAATAAAAGAAATTTCTGCCTTTTTGCTCCAAAATAAGGGATATTTCTGGAATTTTGCCACAAAATAAGTGGAATTTCTGAGTTTTGCCCAAAAATAACGAGAATTTCTGTCTTTTTGCCCCAACATATAGGGAATTTCTGCCTTAATGCCCAATAATTAGGGGAATTTCTGCAATTTTGCTCCAAAATATGGGGATTTTCTGGAATTTTCCCCGAAAATAAGTGGAATTTCTGAGTTTTGCCCTAAAATAAGGAGAATTTCTGTCTTTTTGCCCCAACATATAGGGAATTTCTGCCTTTTTGCCCCACAATTAGGGGAATTTTTGCAATTTTGCTCCAAAATACAAGGAATTTCTGCCTTTTTGCCTGAAAATAAGAAGAATGCATACCTTTTTGCAATAAAAAAAGGGAAATTTCTTCATTTTTACTCCAAAATAAGGGGAATTTCTTCTTTTTTGCCTCTAAATAAGTGGAATTTTTTATTTTTCCCCCAAAATAAAGGGAATTTCTGTCTTTTTTGCACCAAAATAAGGAAATTTCTGACTTATTACGCTGAAGTATGTGAAATTTCTGCAATTTTGCCCCAAAATAAGGGAAATTTCTGCCTTTTTTCCCCCAAATAAGGGGAATTTCAGCCTTTTTACCTCAAAATAAGGGGAATTTCTGCAGTTTTGCCACAAAATATAAGAATTTCTACCTTTTTGCCACAAAATAAGGAAAATTTCTGCCTTTTCACCCTGAAATAAGTGAAATTTCTGCAATTTTGCCCCAAAATAAATAAAATTTCTGCAATTTTGCCCCAAAATAAGGGAAATTTCTGGAATTTTGCCCCAAAATAAGTGGAATTTCTGAGTTTTGAACCAAAATAAGGGAAATTTCTGCTTTTTTGCCTCTGAACAAGTGGAATTTCTGTTTTTTTCCTCAAAAACTAAAGGAATTTCTGTCTTTTTTGCCCAAAAATAAGGAAAATTTCTGAATTATTACCCTGAAATAAGTGAAATTTCTGCAATTTTGCCCCAAAATAAGGGAAATTTCTGCCTTTTTGCCCCAAAATAAGAAAAATTTCTGCAATTTTGTACCAAAATAAAAGAAATTTCTGCCTTTTTGCCCCAAAATAAGAAAATTTCTCTTTTTTTCTGAAATAAGTGAAATTTCTGCAATTTTGCCCAAAAATAAGTGAAATTTCTGCAATTTTGCCCCCAAATAAGGGAAATTTCTTGAATTTTGCCCCAAAATAAGTGGAATTTCTGAGTTTTGCCCAAAAATAACGAGAATTTCTGTCTTTGTGCCCCAACATATAGGGAATTTCTGCCTTAATGCCCAATAATTAGGGGAATTTCTGCAATTTTGCTCCAAAATATGGGGATTTTCTGGAATTTTCCCTGAAAATAAGTGGAATTTCTGAGTTTTGCCCTAAAATAAGGAGAATTTCTGTCTTTTTGCCCCAACATATAGGGAATTTCTGCCTTTTTGCCCCACGATTAGGGGAATTTCTGCAATTTTGCTCCAAAATACAAGGAATTTCTGCCTTTTTGCCTGAAAATAAGAAGAATGCATATCTTTTTGCAATAAAAAAAAGGGAAATTTCTTCATTTTTGCTCCAAAATAAGGGGAATTTCTGCTTTTTTGCCTCTAAATAAGTGGAATTTTTTATTTTTCCCCCAAAACAACGGGAATTTCTGTCTTTTTTGCACCAAAATAAGGAAATTTCTGACTTATTACGCTGAAGTAAGTGAAATTTCTGCAATTTCGCCCCAAAATAAGGGAAATTTCTGCCTTTTGCCCCAAATAATGGGAATTTCAGCCTTTTTACCTCAAAATAAGGGGAATTTCTTCAGTTTTGCCACAAAATATAAGAATTTCTACCTTTTTGCCACAAAATAAGGGAAATTTCTGCCTTTTTTCCCTGAAATAAGTGAAATTTCTGCAATTTTGCCCCAAAATAAATAAAATTTCTTCAATTTTGCCCCAAAATAAAAGAAATTTCTGGAATTTTGCCCCAAAATAAGTGGAAATTCTGAGTTTTGAACCAAAATAAGGGGAATTTCTGCTTTTTTGCCTCTGAACAAGTGGAATTTCTGGTTTTTTCCTCAAAAACAAAAGGAATTTCTGTCTTTTTTGCCCAAAAATAAGGAAAATTTCTGAATTATTACCCTGAAATAAGTGAAATTTCTGCAATTTTGCCCCAAAATAAGGGAAATTTCTGCCTTTTTGCCCCAAAATAAGAAAAATTTCTGCAATTTTGTACCAAAATAAAAGAAATTTCTGCCTTTTTGCCCAAAAATAAGATAATTTCTCTTTTTTTCTGAAATAAGTGAAATTTCTGCAATTTTGCCCAAAAATAAGTGAAATTTCTGCAATTTTGCCCCCAAATAAGGGAAATTTCTGGAATTTTGCCCCAAAATAAGTGGAATTTCTGAGTTTTGCGCAAAAATAACGAGAATTTCTGTCTTTTTGCCCCAACATATAGGGAATTTCTGCCTTTATGCCCAACAATTAGGGGAATTTCTGCAATTTTGCTCCAAAATATGGGGATTTTCTGGAATTTTCCCCGAAAATAAGTGGAATTTCTGAGTTCTGCCCTAAAAGAAGGAGAATTTCTGTTTTTTTGCCCCAACATATAGGGAATTTCTGCCTTTTTGCCCCACAATTAGTGGAATTTCTGCAATTTTGCTCCAAAATACAAGGAATTTCTGCTTTTTGCCTGAAAATAAGAAGAATGCATACCTTTTTGCAATAAAAAAAAGGGAAATTTTTTCATTATTGCTCCAAAATAAGGGGAATTTCTGCTTTTTTGCCTCTAAATAAGTGGAATTTTTTATTTTTCCCCCAAAACAAAGGGAATTTCTGTCTTTTTTGCACCAAAATAAGGAAATTTCTGACTTATTACGCTGAAGTAAGTGAAATTTCTGCAATTTCGCCCCAAAATAAGGGAAATTTCTGCCTTTTGCCCCAAATAATGGGAATTTCAGCCTTTTTACCTCAAAATAAGGGGAATTTCTTCAGTTTTGCCACAAAATATAAGAATTTCTACCTTTTTGCCACAAAATAAGGGAAATTTCTGCCTTTTTTCCCTGAAATAAGTGAAATTTCTGCAATTTAACCCAAAATAAATAAAATTTCTTCAATTTTGCCCCAAAATAAAAGAAATTTCTGGAATTTTGCCCCAAAATAAGTGGAAATTCTGAGTTTTGAACCAAAATAAGGGGAATTTCTGCTTTTTTGCCTATGAACAAGTGGAATTTCTGTTTTTTTCCTCAAAAACAAAGGGAATTTCTGTCTTTTTTGCCCCAAAATAAGGAAATTTTCTGACTTATTACCCTGACATAAGTGAAATTTCTGCAATTTTGCCCCACAATAAAGGAAATTTCTGCCTTTTTGCCCTCAAATAAGAGGAATTTCAGCCTTTTTACCTCAAAATAAGGGGGATTTCTGTATTTTTGCCACAAAATATGAGAAATATATATTTTTTTGCCCCAAAATAAGAAAAATTTCTGCAATTTTGTACCAAAATAATAGAAATTTCTGCCTTTTTGTCCACAAATAAGAAAATTTCTGCTTTTTTTCTGAAATAAGTGAAATTTCTGCAATTTTGCCCCAAAATAAGTGAAATTTCTGCAATTTTGCCCCAAAATAAGTGAAATTTCTGAAATTTTGCCCCAAAAGAAGTGGAATTTTTGAGTTTTGCCCCAAAATAAAGAGAATTTCTATCTTTTTGCCCCAACATATAGGGAATTTCTGCCTTTTTGCCCCACAATTAGGGGAATTTCTGCAATTTTGCTCTAAAATAAGGGGAATTTCTGCTTTATTGCCTCTAAATAAGTGGAATTTCTATCTTTTTCTCCCAAAACAAAGGTAATTCCTGTTTTTTTGGCCCAAAATAAAAAAAAATTCTGACTTATTACCCTGAAATAAGTGAAAATTCTGCAATTTTGCCCCAAAATAAGGGAAATTTCTTCCTTTTTGCCCCCAAATAATGGGAATTTCAGCCTTTTTTCCTCAAAATAAGGGGAATTTTTGCATTTTTGCCCAAAATAAGGGAAATTTCTGCATTTTTGCCCCAAAAAAGAAATATTTCTGCAATTTTGTACCAAAATAAAAGAAATTTCTGCCTTTTTGCTCCAAAATAAGGGATATTTCTGGAATTTTGCCACAAAATAAGTGGAATTTCTGAGTTTTGCCCAAAAATAACGAGAATTTCTGTCTTTTTGCCCCAACATATAGGGAATTTCTGCCTTAATGCCCAATAATTAGGGGAATTTCTGCAATTTTGCTCCAAAATATGGGGATTTTCTGGAATTTTCCCCGAAAATAAGTGGAATTTCTGAGTTTTGCCCTAAAATAAGGAGAATTTCTGTCTTTTTGCCCCAACATATAGGGAATTTCTGCCTTTTTGCCCCACAATTAGGGGAATTTCTGCAATTTTGCTCCAAAATACAAGGAATTTCTGCCTTTTTGCCTGAAAATAAGAAGAATGCATACCTTTTTGCAATAAAAAAAGGGAAATTTCTTCATTTTTACTCCAAAATAAGGGGAATTTCTTCTTTTTTGCCTCTAAATAAGTGGAATTTTTTATTTTTCCCCCAAAATAAAGGGAATTTCTGTCTTTTTTGCACCAAAATAAGGAAATTTCTGACTTATTACGCTGAAGTATGTGAAATTTCTGCAATTTTGCCCCAAAATAAGGGAAATTTCTGCCTTTTTTCCCCCAAATAAGGGGAATTTCAGCCTTTTTACCTCAAAATAAGGGGAATTTCTGCAGTTTTGCCACAAAATATAAGAATTTCTACCTTTTTGCCACAAAATAAGGAAAATTTCTGCCTTTTCACCCTGAAATAAGTGAAATTTCTGCAATTTTGCCCCAAAATAAATAAAATTTCTGCAATTTTGCCCCAAAATAAGGGAAATTTCTGGAATTTTGCCCCAAAATAAGTGGAATTTCTGAGTTTTGAACCAAAATAAGGGAAATTTCTGCTTTTTTGCCTCTGAACAAGTGGAATTTCTGTTTTTTTCCTCAAAAACTAAAGGAATTTCTGTCTTTTTTGCCCAAAAATAAGGAAAATTTCTGAATTATTACCCTGAAATAAGTGAAATTTCTGCAATTTTGCCCCAAAATAAGGGAAATTTCTGCCTTTTTGCCCCAAAATAAGAAAAATTTCTGCAATTTTGTACCAAAATAAAAGAAATTTCTGCCTTTTTGCCCCAAAATAAGAAAATTTCTCTTTTTTTCTGAAATAAGTGAAATTTCTGCAATTTTGCCCAAAAATAAGTGAAATTTCTGCAATTTTGCCCCCAAATAAGGGAAATTTCTTGAATTTTGCCCCAAAATAAGTGGAATTTCTGAGTTTTGCCCAAAAATAACGAGAATTTCTGTCTTTGTGCCCCAACATATAGGGAATTTCTGCCTTAATGCCCAATAATTAGGGGAATTTCTGCAATTTTGCTCCAAAATATGGGGATTTTCTGGAATTTTCCCTGAAAATAAGTGGAATTTCTGAGTTTTGCCCTAAAATAAGGAGAATTTCTGTCTTTTTGCCCCAACATATAGGGAATTTCTGCCTTTTTGCCCCACGATTAGGGGAATTTCTGCAATTTTGCTCCAAAATACAAGGAATTTCTGCCTTTTTGCCTGAAAATAAGAAGAATGCATATCTTTTTGCAATAAAAAAAAGGGAAATTTCTTCATTTTTGCTCCAAAATAAGGGGAATTTCTGCTTTTTTGCCTCTAAATAAGTGGAATTTTTTATTTTTCCCCCAAAACAAAGGGAATTTCTGTCTTTTTTGCACCAAAATAAGGAAATTTCTGACTTATTACGCTGAAGTAAGTGAAATTTCTGCAATTTCGCCCCAAAATAAGGGAAATTTCTGCCTTTTGCCCCAAATAATGGGAATTTCAGCCTTTTTACCTCAAAATAAGGGGAATTTCTTCAGTTTTGCCACAAAATATAAGAATTTCTACCTTTTTGCCACAAAATAAGGGAAATTTCTGCCTTTTTTCCCTGAAATAAGTGAAATTTCTGCAATTTTGCCCCAAAATAAATAAAATTTCTTCAATTTTGCCCCAAAATAAAAGAAATTTCTGGAATTTTGCCCCAAAATAAGTGGAAATTCTGAGTTTTGAACCAAAATAAGGGGAATTTCTGCTTTTTTGCCTCTGAACAAGTGGAATTTCTGGTTTTTTCCTCAAAAACAAAAGGAATTTCTGTCTTTTTTGCCCAAAAATAAGGAAAATTTCTGAATTATTACCCTGAAATAAGTGAAATTTCTGCAATTTTGCCCCAAAATAAGGGAAATTTCTGCCTTTTTGCCCCAAAATAAGAAAAATTTCTGCAATTTTGTACCAAAATAAAAGAAATTTCTGCCTTTTTGCCCAAAAATAAGATAATTTCTCTTTTTTTCTGAAATAAGTGAAATTTCTGCAATTTTGCCCAAAAATAAGTGAAATTTCTGCAATTTTGCCCCCAAATAAGGGAAATTTCTGGAATTTTGCCCCAAAATAAGTGGAATTTCTGAGTTTTGCGCAAAAATAACGAGAATTTCTGTCTTTTTGCCCCAACATATAGGGAATTTCTGCCTTTATGCCCAACAATTAGGGGAATTTCTGCAATTTTGCTCCAAAATATGGGGATTTTCTGGAATTTTCCCCGAAAATAAGTGGAATTTCTGAGTTCTGCCCTAAAAGAAGGAGAATTTCTGTTTTTTTGCCCCAACATATAGGGAATTTCTGCCTTTTTGCCCCACAATTAGTGGAATTTCTGCAATTTTGCTCCAAAATACAAGGAATTTCTGCTTTTTGCCTGAAAATAAGAAGAATGCATACCTTTTTGCAATAAAAAAAAGGGAAATTTTTTCATTATTGCTCCAAAATAAGGGGAATTTCTGCTTTTTTGCCTCTAAATAAGTGGAATTTTTTATTTTTCCCCCAAAACAAAGGGAATTTCTGTCTTTTTTGCACCAAAATAAGGAAATTTCTGACTTATTACGCTGAAGTAAGTGAAATTTCTGCAATTTCGCCCCAAAATAAGGGAAATTTCTGCCTTTTGCCCCAAATAATGGGAATTTCAGCCTTTTTACCTCAAAATAAGGGGAATTTCTTCAGTTTTGCCACAAAATATAAGAATTTCTACCTTTTTGCCACAAAATAAGGGAAATTTCTGCCTTTTTTCCCTGAAATAAGTGAAATTTCTGCAATTTAACCCAAAATAAATAAAATTTCTTCAATTTTGCCCCAAAATAAAAGAAATTTCTGGAATTTTGCCCCAAAATAAGTGGAAATTCTGAGTTTTGAACCAAAATAAGGGGAATTTCTGCTTTTTTGCCTATGAACAAGTGGAATTTCTGTTTTTTTCCTCAAAAACAAAGGGAATTTCTGTCTTTTTTGCCCCAAAATAAGGAAATTTTCTGACTTATTACCCTGACATAAGTGAAATTTCTGCAATTTTGCCCCACAATAAAGGAAATTTCTGCCTTTTTGCCCTCAAATAAGAGGAATTTCAGCCTTTTTACCTCAAAATAAGGGGGATTTCTGTATTTTTGCCACAAAATATGAGAAATATATATTTTTTTGCCCCAAAATAAGAAAAATTTCTGCAATTTTGTACCAAAATAATAGAAATTTCTGCCTTTTTGTCCACAAATAAGAAAATTTCTGCTTTTTTTCTGAAATAAGTGAAATTTCTGCAATTTTGCCCCAAAATAAGTGAAATTTCTGCAATTTTGCCCCAAAATAAGTGAAATTTCTGAAATTTTGCCCCAAAAGAAGTGGAATTTTTGAGTTTTGCCCCAAAATAAAGAGAATTTCTATCTTTTTGCCCCAACATATAGGGAATTTCTGCCTTTTTGCCCCACAATTAGGGGAATTTCGGCAATTTTGCTCTAAAATAAGGGGAATTTCTGCTTTATTGCCTCTAAATAAGTGGAATTTCTATCTTTTTCTCCCAAAACAAAGGTAATTCCTGTTTTTTTGGCCCAAAATAAAAAAAAATTCTGACTTATTACCCTGAAATAAGTGAAAATTCTGCAATTTTGCCCCAAAATAAGGGAAATTTCTTCCTTTTTGCCCCCAAATAATGGGAATTTCAGCCTTTTTTCCTCAAAATAAGGGGAATTTTTGCATTTTTGCCCAAAATAAGGGAAATTTCTGCATTTTTGCCCCAAAAAAGAAATATTTCTGCAATTTTGTACCAAAATAAAAGAAATTTCTGCCTTTTTGCTCCAAAATAAGGGATATTTCTGGAATTTTGCCACAAAATAAGTGGAATTTCTGAGTTTTGCCCAAAAATAACGAGAATTTCTGTCTTTTTGTCCCAACATATAGGGAATTTCTGCCTTAATGCCCAATAATTAGGGGAATTTCTGCAATTTTGCTCCAAAATATGGGGATTTTCTGGAATTTTCCCCGAAAATAAGTGGAATTTCTGAGTTTTGCCCTAAAATAAGGAGAATTTCTGTCTTTTTGCCCCAACATATAGGGAATTTCTGCCTTTTTGCCCCACAATTAGGGGAATTTCTGCAATTTTGCTCCAAAATACAAGGAATTTCTGCCTTTTTGCCTGAAAATAAGAAGAATGCATACCTTTTTGCAATAAAAAAAGGGAAATTTCTTCATTTTTACTCCAAAATAAGGGGAATTTCTTCTTTTTTGCCTCTAAATAAGTGGAATTTTTTATTTTTCCCCCAAAATAAAGGGAATTTCTGTCTTTTTTGCACCAAAATAAGGAAATTTCTGACTTATTACGCTGAAGTATGTGAAATTTCTGCAATTTTGCCCCAAAATAAGGGAAATTTCTGCCTTTTTTCCCCCAAATAAGGGGAATTTCAGCCTTTTTACCTCAAAATAAGGGGAATTTCTGCAGTTTTGCCACAAAATATAAGAATTTCTACCTTTTTGCCACAAAATAAGGAAAATTTCTGCCTTTTCTCCCTGAAATAAGTGAAATTTCTGCAATTTTGCCCCAAAATAAATAAAATTTCTGCAATTTTGCCCCAAA
This sequence comes from Micromys minutus, assembly GCF_963924665.1. Classification (NCBI taxonomy): domain Eukaryota; kingdom Metazoa; phylum Chordata; class Mammalia; order Rodentia; family Muridae; genus Micromys; species Micromys minutus. The sequence goes on from NW_027667727.1 coordinate 4,086,327, forward strand.
ATAAGGGAAATTTCTGGAATTTTGCCCCAAAATAAGTGGAATTTCTGAGTTTTGAACCAAAATAAGGGAAATTTCTGCTTTTTTGCCTCTGAACAAGTGGAATTTCTGTTTTTTTCCTCAAAAACTAAAGGAATTTCTGTCTTTTTTGCCCAAAAATAAGGAAAATTTCTGAATTATTACCCTGAAATAAGTGAAATTTCTGCAATTTTGCCCCAAAATAAGGGAAATTTCTGCCTTTTTGCCCCAAAATAAGAATAATTTCTGCAATTTTGTACCAAAATAAAAGAAATTTCTGCCTTTTTGCCCCAAAATAAGAAAATTTCTCTTTTTTTCTGAAATAAGTGAAATTTCTGCAATTTTGCCCAAAAATAAGTGAAATTTCTGCAATTTTGCCCCCAAATAAGGGAAATTTCTTGAATTTTGCCCCAAAATAAGTGGAATTTCTGAGTTTTGCCCAAAAATAACGAGAATTTCTGTCTTTGTGCCCCAACATATAGGGAATTTCTGCCTTAATGCCCAATAATTAGGGGAATTTCTGCAATTTTGCTCCAAAATATGGGGATTTTCTGGAATTTTCCCTGAAAATAAGTGGAATTTCTGAGTTTTGCCCTAAAATAAGGAGAATTTCTGTCTTTTTGCCCCAACATATAGGGAATTTCTGCCTTTTTGCCCCACGATTAGGGGAATTTCTGCAATTTTGCTCCAAAATACAAGGAATTTCTGCCTTTTTGCCTGAAAATAAGAAGAATGCATATCTTTTTGCAATAAAAAAAAGGGAAATTTCTTCATTTTTGCTCCAAAATAAGGGGAATTTCTGCTTTTTTGCCTCTAAATAAGTGGAATTTTTTATTTTTCCCCCAAAACAAAGGGAATTTCTGTCTTTTTTGCACCAAAATAAGGAAATTTCTGACTTATTACGCTGAAGTAAGTGAAATTTCTGCAATTTCGCCACAAAATAAGGGAAATTTCTGCCTTTTGCCCCAAATAATGGGAATTTCAGCCTTTTTACCTCAAAATAAGGGGAATTTCTTCAGTTTTGCCACAAAATATAAGAATTTCTACCTTTTTGCCACAAAATAAGGGAAATTTCTGCCTTTTTTCCCTGAAATAAGTGAAATTTCTGCAATTTTGCCCCAAAATAAATAAAATTTCTTCAATTTTGCCCCAAAATAAGGGAAATTTCTGGAATTTTGCCCCAAAATAAGTGGAAATTCTGAGTTTTGAACCAAAATAAGGGGAATTTCTGCTTTTTTGCCTATGAGCAAGTGGAATTTCTGTTTTTTTCCTCAAAAACAAAGGGAATTTCTGTCTTTTTTGCCCCAAAATAAGGAAATTTTCTGACTTATTACCCTGACATAAGTGAAATTTCTGCAATTTTGCCCCACAATAAAGGAAATTTCTGCCTTTTTGCCCTCAAATAAGAGGAATTTCAGCCTTTTTACCTCAAAATAAGGGGGATTTCTGTATTTTTGCCACAAAATATGAGAAATATATATTTTTTTGCCCCAAAATAAGAAAAATTTCTGCAATTTTGTACCAAAATAATAGAAATTTCTGCCTTTTTGTCCCCAAATAAGAATATTTCTGCTTTTTTTCTGAAATAAGTGAAATTTCTGCAATTTTGCCGCAAAATAAGTGAAATTTCTGCAATTTTGCCCCAAAATAAGTGAAATTTCTGAAATTTTGCCCCAAAAGAAGTGGAATTTTTGAGTTTTGCCCCAAAATAAAGAGAATTTCTATCTTTTTGCCCCAACATATAGGGAATTTCTGCCTTTTTGCCCCACAATTAGAGGAATTTCTGCAATTTTGCTCTAAAATAAGGGGAATTTCTGCTTTATTGCCTCTAAATAAGTGGAATTTCTATCTTTTTCTCCCAAAACAAAGGTAATTCCTGTTTTTTTGGCCCAAAATAAAAAAAAATTCTGACTTATTACCCTGAAATAAGTGAAAATTCTGCAATTTTGCCCCAAAATAAGGGAAATTTCTTCCTTTTTGCCCCCAAATAATGGGAATTTCAGCCTTTTTTTCCTCAAAATAAGGGGAATTTTGGCATTTTTACCCAAAATAAGGGAAATTTCTGCATTTTTGCCCCAAAAAAAGAAATATTTCTGCAATTTTGTACCAAAATAAAAGAAATTTCTGCCTTTTTGCCCCAAAATAAGGGATATTTCTGGAATTTTGCCACAAAATAAGTGGAATTTCTGAGTTTTGCCCAAAAATAACGAGAATTTCTGTCTTTTTGCCCCAACATATAGGGAATTTCTGCCTTAATGCCCAATAATTAGGGGAGTTTCTGCAATTTTGCTCCAAAATATGGGGATTTTCTGGAATTTTCCCCGAAAATAAGTGGAATTTCTGAGTTTTGCCCTAAAATAAGGAGAATTTCTGTCTTTTTGCCCCAACATATAGGGAATTTCTGCCTTTTTGCCCCACAATTAGGGGAATTTCTGCAATTTTGCTCCAAAATACAAGGAATTTCTGCCTTTTTGCCTGAAAATAAGAAGAATGCATACCTTTTTGCAATAAAAAAAGGGAAATTTCTTCATTTTTACTCCAAAATAAGGGGAATTTCTTCTTTTTTGCCTCTAAATAAGTGGAATTTTTTATTTTTCCCCCAAAATAAAGGGAATTTCTGTCTTTTTTGCACCAAAATAAGGAAATTTCTGACTTATTACGCTGAAGTATGTGAAATTTCTGCAATTTTGCCCCAAAATAAGGGAAATTTCTGCCTTTTTGCCCCCAAATAAGGGGAATTTCAGCCTTTTTACCTCAAAATAAGGGGAATTTCTGCAGTTTTGCCACAAAATATAAGAATTTCTACCTTTTTGCCACAAAATAAGGAAAATTTCTGCCTTTTCTCCCTGAAATAAGTGAAATTTCTGCAATTTTGCCCCAAAATAAATAAAATTTCTGCAATTTTGCCCCAAAATAAGGGAAATTTCTGGAATTTTGCCCCAAAATAAGTGGAATTTCTGAGTTTTGAACCAAAATAAGGGAAATTTCTGCTTTTTTGCCTCTGAATAAGTGGAATTTCTGTTTTTTTCCTCAAAAACTAAAAGAATTTCTGTCTTTTTTGCCCAAAAATAAGGAAAATTTCTGAATTATTACCCTGAAATAAGTGAAATTTCTGCAATTTTGCCCCAAAATAAGGGAAATTTCTGCCTTTTTGCCCCAAAATAAGAAAAATTTCTGCAATTTTGTACCAAAATAAAAGAAATTTCTGCCTTTTTGCCCCAAAATAAGATAATTTCTCTTTTTTTCTGAAATAAGTGAAATTTCTGCAATTTTGCCCAAAAATAAGTGAAATTTCTGCAATTTTGCCCCCAAATAAGGGAAATTTCTGGAATTTTGCCCCAAAATAAGTGGAATTTCTGAGTTTTGCCCAAAAATAACGAGAATTTCTGTCTTTGTGCCCCAACATATAGGGAATTTCTGCCTTAATGCCCAATAATTAGGGGAATTTCTGCAATTTTGCTCCAAAATATGGGGATTTTCTGGAATTTTCCCTGAAAATAAGTGGAATTTCTGAGTTTTGCCCTAAAATAAGGAGAATTTCTGTCTTTTTGCCCCAACATATAGGGAATTTCTGCCTTTTTGCCACACAATTAAGGGAATTTCTGCAATTTTGCTCCAAAATACAAGGAATTTCTGCCTTTTTGCCTGAAAATAAGAAGAATGCATATCTTTTTGCAATAAAAAAAGGAAATTTCTTCATTTTTACTCCAAAATAAGGGGAATTTCTTCTTTTTTGCCTCTAAATAAGTGGAATTTTTTATTTTTCCCCCAAAATAAAGGGAATTTCTGTCTTTTTGCACCAAAATAAGGAAATTTCTGACTTATTACGCTGAAGTAAGTGAAATTTCTGCAATTTTGCCCCAAAATAAGGGAAATTTCTGCCTTTTTGCCCCCAAATAAAGGGAATTTCAGCCTTTTTACCTCAAAATAAGGGGAATTTCTGCAGTTTTGCCACAAAATATAAGAATTTCTACATTTTTGCCACAAAATAAGGAAAATTTCTGCCTTTTTTCCCTGAAATAAGTGAAATTTCGGCAATTTTGCCCCAAAATAAATAAAATTTCTGCAATTTTGCCCCAAAATAAGGGAAATTTCTGGAATTTTACCCCAAAATAAGTGGAATTTCTGAGTTTTGAACCAAAATAAGGGGAATTTCTGCTTTTTTGCCTCTGAACAAGTGGAATTTCTGGTATTTTCCTCAAAAACAAAAGGAATTTCTGTCTTTTTTGCCCAAAAATAAGGAAAATTTCTGACTTATTACCCTGAAATAAGTGAAATTTCTGCAATTTTGCCCCAAAATAAGGGAAATTTCTGCCTTTTTGCCCCAAAATAAGAAAAATTTCTGCAATTTTGTACCAAAATAAAAGAAATTTCTGCCTTTTTGCCCCAAAATAAGATAATTTCTCTTTTTTTCTGAAATAAGTGAAATTTCTGCAATTTTGCCCAAAAATAAGTGAAATTTCTGCAATTTTGCCCCCAAATAAGGGAAATTTCTGGAATTTTGCCCCAAAATAAGTGGAATTTCTGAGTTTTGCGCAAAAATAACGAGAATTTCTGTTTTTTGCCCCAACATATAGGGAATTTCTGCCTTTATGCCCAACAATTAGGGGAATTTCTGCAATTTTGCTCCAAAATATGGGGATTTTCTGGAATTTTCCCCGAAAATAAGTGGAATTTCTGAGTTTTGCCCTAAAATAAGGAGAATTTCTGTCTTTTTGCCCCAACATATAGGGAATTTCTGCCTTTTTGCCCCACAATTAGTGGAATTTCTGCAATTTTGCTCCAAAATACAAGGAATTTCTGCCTTTTTGCCTGAAAATAAGAAGAATGCATATCTTTTTGCAATAAAAAAAAGGGAAATTTCTTCATTTTTGCTCCAAAATAAGGGGAATTTCTGCTTTTTTGCCTCTAAATAAGTGGAATTTTTTATTTTTCCCCCAAAACAAAGGGAATTTCTGTCTTTTTTGCACCAAAATAAGGAAATTTCTGACTTATTACGCTGAAGTAAGTGAAATTTCTGCAATTTCGCCCCAAAATAAGGGAAATTTCTGCCTTTTGCCCTAAATAATGGGAATTTCAGCCTTTTTACCTCAAAATAAGGGGAATTTCTTCAGTTTTGCCACAAAATATAAGAATTTCTACCTTTTTGCCACAAAATAAGGGAAATTTCTGCCTTTTTTCCCTGAAATAAGTGAAATTTCTGCAATTTTGCCCCAAAATAAATAAAACTTCTTCAATTTTGCCCCAAAATAAGGGAAATTTCTGGAATTTTGCCCCAAAATAAGTGGAAATTCTGAGTTTTGAACCAAAATAAGGGGAATTTCTGCTTTTTTGCCTATGAACAAGTGGAATTTCTGTTTTTTTCCTCAAAAACAAAGGGAATTTCTGTCTTTTTTGCCCCAAAATAAGGAAATTTTCTGACTTATTACCCTGACATAAGTGAAATTTCTGCAATTTTGCCCCACAATAAAGGAAATTTCTGCCTTTTTGCCCTCAAATAAGAGGAATTTCAGCCTTTTTACCTCAAAATAAGGGGGATTTCTGTATTTTTGCCACAAAATATGAGAAATATATATTTTTTGCCCCAAAATAAGAAAAATTTCTGCAATTTTGTACCAAAATAATAGAAATTTCTGCCTTTTTGTCCCCAAATAAGAAAATTTCTGCTTTTTTTCTGAAATAAGTGAAATTTCTGCAATTTTGCCCCAAAATAAGTGAAATTTCTGCAATTTTGCCCCAAAATAAGTGAAATTTCTGAAATTTTGCCCCAAAAGAAGTGGAATTTTTGAGTTTTGCCCCAAAATAAAGAGAATTTCTATCTTTTTGCCCCAACATATAGGGAATTTCTGCCTTTTTGCCCCACAATTAGGGGAATTTCTGCAATTTTGCTCTAAAATAAGGGGAATTTCTGCTTTATTGCCTCTAAATAAGTGGAATTTCTATCTTTTTCTCCCAAAACAAAGGTAATTCCTGTTTTTTTGGCCCAAAATAAAAAAAAATTCTGACTTATTACCCTGAAATAAGTGAAATTTCTGCAATTTTGCCCCAAAATAAGAGAAATTTCTTCCTTTTTGCCCCCAAATAATGGGAATTTCAGCCTTTTTTCCTCAAAATAAGGGGAATTTTTGCATTTTTGCCCAAAATAAGGGAAATTTCTGCCTTTTTGCCCCAAAAAAAAAAATATTTCTGCAATTTTGTACCAAAATAAAAGAAATTTCTGCCTTTTTGCCCCAAAATAAGGGAAATTTCTGGAATTTTGCCACAAAATAAGTGGAATTTCTGAGTTTTGCCCAAAAATAACGAGAATTTCTGTCTTTTTGCCCCAACATATAGGGAATTTCTGCCTTAATGCCCAATAATTAGGGGAATTTCTGCAATTTTGCTCCAAAATATGGGGATTTTCTGGAATTTTCCCCGAAAATAAGTGGAATTTCTGAGTTTTACCCTAAAATAAGGAGAATTTCTGTCTTTTTGCCCCAACATATAGGGAATTTCTGCCTTTTTGCCCCACAATTAGGGGAATTTCTGCAATTTTGCTCCAAAATACAAGGAATTTCTGCCTTTTTGCCTGAAAATAAGAAGAATGCATACCTTTTTGCAATAAAAAAAGGGAAATTTCTTCATTTTTACTCCAAAATAAGGGGAATTTCTTCTTTTTGCCTCTAAATAAGTGGAATTTTTTATTTTTCCCCCAAAATAAAGGGAATTTCTGTCTTTTTTGCACCAAAATAAGGAAATTTCTGACTTATTACGCTGAAGTATGTGAAATTTCTGCAATTTTGCCCCAAAATAAGGGAAATTTCTGCCTTTTTTCCCCCAAATAAGGGGAATTTCAGCCTTTTTACCTCAAAATAAGGGGAATTTCTGCAGTTTTGCCACAAAATATAAGAATTTCTACCTTTTTGCCACAAAATAAGGAAAATTTCTGCCTTTTCTCCCTGAAATAAGTGAAATTTCTGCAATTTTGCCCCAAAATAAATAAAATTTCCTCAATTTTGCCCCAAAATAAGGGAATTTTTTTGAATTTTGCCCCAAAATAAGTGGAATTTCTGAGTTTTGAACCAAAATAAGGGGAATTTCTGCTTTTTTGCCTCTGAACAAGTGGAATTTCTGTTTTTTTCCTCAAAAACTAAAGGAATTTCTGTCTTTTTTGCCCAAAAATAAGGAAAATTTATGACTTATTACCCTGAAATAAGTGAAATTTCTGCAATTTTGCCCCAAAATAAGGGAAATTTCTGTCTTTTTGCCCCAAAATAAGAAAAATTTCTGCAATTTTGTACCAAAATAAAAGAAATTTCTGCCTTTTTGCCCCAAAATAAGAAAATTTCTCTTTTTTTCTGAAATAAGTGAAATTTCTGCAATTTAGCCCAAAACTAAGTGAAATTTCTGCAATTTTGCCCCCAAATAAGGGAAATTTCTGGAATTTTGCCCCAAAATAAGTGGAATTTCTGAGTTTTGCCCAAAAATAACGAGAATTTCTGTCTTTTTGCCCCAACATATAGGGAATTTCTGCCTTTATGCCCAACAATTAGGGGAATTTCTGCAATTTTGCTCCAAAATATGGGGATTTTCTGGAATTTTCCCCGAAAATAAGTGGAATTTCTGAGTTTTGCCTTAAAATAAGGAGAATTTCTTTCTTTTTGCCCCAACATATAGGGAATTTCTGCCTTTTCGCCCCACGATTAGGGGAATTTCTGCAATTTTGCTCCAAAATACAAGGAATTTCTGCCTTTTTGCCTGAAAATAAGAAGAATGCATACCTTTTTGCAATAAAAAAAGGGAAATTTCTTCATTTTTGCTCCAAAATAAGGGGAATTTCTGCTTTTTTGCCTCTAAATAAGTGGAATTTTTTATTTTTCCCCCAAAACAAAGGGAATTTCTGTCTTTTTTGCACCAAAATAAGGAAATTTCTGACTTATTACGCTGAAGTAAGTGAAATTTCTGCAATTTCGCCCCAAAATAAGGGACATTTCTGCCTTTTGCCCCAAATAATGGGAATTTCAGCCTTTTTACCTCAAAATAAGGGGAATTTCTGCAGTTTTGCCACAAAATATAAGAATTTCTACATTTTGCCACAAAATAAGGAAAATTTCTGCCTTTTTTCCCTGAAATAAGTGAAATTTCTGCAATTTTGCCCCAAAATAAATAAAATTACTGCAATTTTGCCCCAAAATAAGGGAAATTTCTGGAATTTTGCCCCAAAATAAGTGGAATTTCTGAGTTTTGAACCAAAATAAGGGGAATTTCTGCTTTTTTGCCTCTGAACAAGTGGAATTTCTGTTTTTTTCCTCAAAAACAAAGGGAATTTCTGTCTTTTTTGCCCCAAAATAAGGAAATTTTCTGACTTATTACCCTGAAATAAGTGAAATTTCTGCAATTTTGCCCCACAATAAAGGAAATTTCTGCCTTTTTGCCCTCAAATAAGAGGAATTTCAGCCTTTTTACCTCAAAATAATGGGGATTACTGTATTTTTGCCACAAAATATGAGAAATATTTTTTTTTGCCCCAAAATAAGAAAAATTTCTGCAATTTTGTACCAAAATAATAGAAATTTCTGCCTTTTTGTACCCAAATAAGAAAATTTATGCTTTTTTCCTGAAATAAGTGAAATTTCTGCAATTTTGCCACAAAATAAGTGAAATTTCTGAAATTTTGCCCCAAAAGAAGTGGAATTTTTGAGTTTTGCCCCAAAATAAAGAGAATTTCTATCTTTTTGCCCCAACATATAGGGAATTTCTGCCTTTTTGCCCCACAATTAGGGGAATTTCTGCAATTTTGCTCTAAAATAAGGGGAATTTCTGCTTTATTGCCTCTAAATAACTGGAATGTCTATCTTTTTCTACCAAAACAAAGGTAATTCCTGTTTTTTTGGCCCAAAATAAAAAAAATTCTGACTTTTTACCCTGAAATAAGTGAAATTTCTGCAATTTTGCCCCAAAATAAGGAAAATTTCTTCCTTTTTGCCCCCAAATAATGGAAATTTCAGCCTTTTTTCCTCAAAATAAGGGGAATTTTTGCATTTTTGCCCAAAATAAGGGAAATTTCTGCCTTTTTGCCCCAAAAAAGAAATATTTCTGCAATTTTGTACCAAAATAAAAGAAATTTCTGCTTTTTTGCCCCAAAAAAATAAAATTTCTGCTTTTTTTTCTGTAATAAGTGAAATTTCTGCCATTTTGCCCCAAAATAAGTGAAATTTCTGCAATTATGCCCCAAAATATGTGAAATTTTTGGAATTTTCCCCGAAAACAAGTGGAATTTCTGAGTTTTGCTCCAAAATAAGGAGAATTTTTGACCATTTGCCCCAACATATAGGGAATTTCTGCCTTTTTGCCCACATTTAGGGGAATTTCTGCAATTTTTCTCCAAAATAAGGGGAATTTCTGCTTTTTTGCCTCTAAATAAGTGAAATTTCTGTCTTTTTCCCCCAAAACCAAGGGAAATTCTATATTTTTTTCCGCAAAATAAGGAAAATTTCTGACTTATTACCCTGAAATAAGTGAAATTTCTGCAATTTTGCCCCAAAATAAGGGAAATATCTGCCTTTTTGCCCCCAAATAATGGAAATATCAGCCTTTTTACCTCAAAATAAGGGGAATTTCGGCATATTTGCCCCAAAATAAGGGAAATTTCTGCATTTTAGCCACAAAATAAGACAAATTTCTGCAATTTTGTACCAAAATAAAAGAAATTTCTGTCTTTTTGCTTCAAAATAAGAAAATTTCTGCTTTTTTTCCTGAAATTTTCCTTTTTGCCCCCAAATAATGGGAATTTCAGCCTTTTTACCTCAAAATAAAAGGAATTTCTGCAATTTTGCCCCAAAATAAGGGAAATTTCTGGAATTTTGCCCCAAAATAATTGGAATTTCTGAGTTTTGCCTTAATATAAAAAGAATTTCTGTCTTTTTGCCCCAACATATAGGGAATTTCTGCCTTTTTACCCCACAATTAGGGGAATTTCTGCAATTTTGCTCCAAAATACGGGGAATTTCTGCCTTTTTGCCCGAAAATAAGAAGAATGCATAACTTTTTGCCATAAAAAAGGGAAATTTCTTCATTTTTGCTCCATATTAAGAGGAATTTCTGCTTTTTTGCCTCTAAATAAGTGGAATTTCTATCTATTTCCCCCCAAAAAAAGGGAATTTCTGTCTTTTTTGCCGCAAAATAAGGAAAATTTCTGACTTATTACCCTGAAATAAGTGAAATTTCTGCAATTTTGCCCCAAAATAAGGGAAAATTCTGCCTTTTTGCCCCCAAATAAGGGGAATTTCAGCCTTTTTACCTCAAAATAAGAGGAATTTCTGCATTTTTGCCACAAAATATTAGGAATTTCTGCCTTTTTGCCCCAAAATAAGGAAAATTTCTGCCTTTTTTCCCTGAAATAAGTGAAATTTCTGCAATTTTGCCCCAAAATAAGGGAAATTTCTGCACTTTTGCCCCAAAATAAGGGGAATTTCTGGAATTTTGCCCCAAAATAAGTGGAATTTCTGAGTTTTGCCCCAAAATAAGGAGAATTTCGTCTTTTTGCCCTAACATATAGGGAATTTCTGCCTTTTTGCCCCACTGTTAGGGGAATTTCTGCAATTTTGCTCCAAAATATGGGGACGTTCTGCATTTTGCCCGAAAATAAGAAGAATGCATACCTTTTTACCATAAAAAGGGAAATTTCTTCATTTATGCTACAAAATAAAGGGAATTTCTGTTTTTTGCCTCTAAATAAGTGGAATTTCTTTTTTTTCCCCCAAAACAAAGGGAATTTCTGTATTTTTTCCCCAAAATAAGGAAAATTTCTGACTTATTACCCTTAAATAAGTGAAATTTCTGCAATATTGCCCCAAAATAAGGGAAATTTCTGCTTTTTTGCCCCAAAATAAAAAAAAATCTGCAATTTTGTACCAAAATAACAGAAATTTCTGTGTTTTTGCCCCTAAATAAGAAAATTTCTGCTTTTTTTCCTGAAATAAGTGAAATTTCTGCAATTTTGACCCAAAATAAGTGAAATTTCTGAGTTTTGCCTTAAAACAAGGAGAAATTCTGTCTTTTTGCCCCAACATATAGGGAATTTATTCTTTTTTACCCCACAATTAAAGGAATTTCTGCAATTTTGCTCCAAAATACGGGGAATTTCTGCCTTTTTGCCCGAAAATAAGAAGAATGCATAACTTTTTCCATAAAAAAGGGAAATATCTTCATTTTTGCTCCATATTAAGGGGAATTTCTGCTTTTTTGCCTCTAAATAAGTGGAATTTCTGTCTTTTTCTCCAAAAACAAAGGGAATTTCTGTCTTTTTTGCCCAAAAATAAGGAAAATTTCTGACTTATTAACCTGAAATAAGTGAAATTTCTGCAATTTTGCCCCAAAATAAAGAAAATTCTGCATTTTTCCCCCAAATAAGTGGAATTTCAGGCTTTTTACCACAAAATAAAAGGAATTTCTGCATTTTTGCCAAAAAATATTAGGAATTTCTGCGTATTTGCCCCAAAATAAGGAAAATATCTGCTTTTTTTCCCTGAAACAAGTGAAATTTCTGCTATTTTGCCCCAAAATAAGTTAAATTTCTGCAATTTTGCCCCAAAATAAAGGAAATTTCTGGAATTTTGCCCCAAAATAAGTGGAATTTCTGAGTTTTGCCACAAAATAAAGAGAATTTCTGTCTTTTTGCCCCAACATATAGGTAATTTCTGCCTTTATGCCCCACAATTAGGGGAATTTCTGCAATTTTGTTCCAAAATAAGGGGAATTTCTGCTTTTTTGCCTATAAATAAGTGGAATTTCTGTCTTTTTTCCCCAAAACAAAAGGAATTTCTGTCTTTTTTTCCCAAAAATAAAGAAAATTTCTGACTTATTACCCTGAAATAAGTGAAATGTCTGCAATTGTGCCCCAAAATAAGGGAAAATTCTGCCTTTTGCCCCCAAATAAGGGGAATTTCAATCTTTTTACCTCAAAATAAGGGGAATTTCTGCATTTTTGCCACAAAATATTAGGAATTTCTGCCTTTTTGCCCCAAAATAAGGAAAATTTCTGCCTTTTTTCCCTGAAATAAGTAAAATTTCTGCAATTTTGCCCCAAAATAAGTGAAATTTCTGCAATTTTGCCCCAAAATAAGGGAAATTTCTGGAATTTTGCCCCAAAATAAGTGGAATTTCTTAGTTTTGCCCAAAAATAAGGAGAATATCTTCGTTTTGCCCTAACATATAGGGAATTTCTGCATTTTTGCCATACAATTAGGGGAATTTCTGCAATTTTGCTCCAAAATATGGGGAATTTCTGCCTTTTTGCTCGAAAATAGGAATAATGCATATCTTTTTGCCATAAAAAAAGGGTAATTTCTTCATTTTGGCTCCAAAATAAGGGGAATTTCTGCTATTTTACCTCTAAACAAGTGGAATTTCTGTTTTTTTCCCCCAAAACAAAGGGAATTCCTGTCTTTTTTGCCACAAAATAAGGAATATTTCTGACTTATTACCCTGAAATAAGTGAAATTTCTGCAATTTTGCCCCAAAATAATGGAAATTTCTGCCTTATAGCCCCCAAATAAAAGGAATATCAGCCTTTTTACCTCAAAATAAGAGGATTTCTGTATTTTTGCCACAAAATATGGTAAATTTCTGCCTTTTTGCCCAAAAATAAGAAAAATTTCTGCAATTTTGTACTAAAATAATAGAAATTTCTGCCTTTTTGCCCCCAAATAAGAAAATTTCTGCTTTTTTTCTGAAATAAGTGAAATTTCTGCCATTATGCCCCTAAATATGTGAAATTTCTGCAATTTTGCACCAAAATAAGTGAAATTTCTGGAATTTTGCCCCAAAATAAGTGGAATTTCTGAGTTTTGCCCCAAAATAAGGAGAATTTCTATCTTTTTGCTTCAACATATAGGGAATTTCTCCGTTTTGGCCCCACAATTAGAAGAATTTCTGCAATTTTGCTCCAAAATAAGGGGAATTTCTGCTTTTGCCTCAAAATAAGTGGAATTTCTGTTTTTTTCCCCCAAAACAAAGGGAATTTCTTCATTTTTGCCCCAAAATAAGGAAAATTTCTGACTTATTTCCCTGAAATAAGTGAAATTTCTGCAATGTTGCCCCAAAATAAGGGAAATTTCTGCCTTTTTACCCCCAAATAATGGGAAATTCAGCCTTTTTACCTCAAAATAAGGGGAATTTCTGAATTTTTGCCCAAAATAAGGGAAATTTCTGCCTTTTTGCCCCAAAATAAGAAAAATTTCTGCAATTTTTTCCCAAAATAAAAGAAATTTCTGCCTTTTTGCCCCAAAATAAGAAAATTTCTGCCTTTTTTCTGAAATAAGTAAAATCTCTGCAATTTTGCCCCAAAATAAGTGGAATTTCTGAGTTTTGCCCCAAAATAAAGAGAATTTCTGTCTTTTGGCCCCAACATATAGGGAATTTCCGCCTTTTTGCCCCACAATTAGGGGAATTTCTGCAATTTTGCTCCAAAATACGAGGAATTTCTGCCTTTTTGCCCGAAAATAAGAAGAATGCATACATTTTGCGATAAAAAAAGGGAAATTTCTTCATTTTTGCTCCAAAATAAGGGGAATTTCTGCATTTTTGCCTCTAAATAAGTGGAATTTTTTCTTTTTCCCCCAAAACAAAGGGAATTTCTGTCTTTTTTGCACCAAAATAAGGAAATTTCTGACTTATTACGCTGAAGTAAGTGAAATTTCTGCAATTTTGCCCCAAAATAAGGGAAATTTCTTACTTTTTGCTTTCAAATAAGAGGAATTTCAGCCTTTTTACCACAAAATAAGAGGAATTTCTGCAGTTTTGCCACAAAATATAAGAATTTCTGCCTTTTTGCCCGAAAATAAGGAAAATTTCTGCCTTTTTTCCTTTAAATAAGTGAAATTTCTGCAATTTTGCCCCAAAATAAATGAAATTTCTGCAATTTTGCCCCAAAATAAAGGAAATTTCTGGAATTCTGCCCCAAAATAAGTGGAATTTCTGAGTTTTGCACCAAAATAAGGAGAATTTCTGTCTTTTTGCCCAACATATAGGGAATTTCTGACTTTTTGCCTCACAATTAGGAAAATTTCTGCAATTTTGCTCCAATATACGGGGAATTTCTGCCCTTTTTCCCTAAAAATAAGAAGAATGCATACCTTTTTGCCATAAAAAAGGAAAATTTCTTCATTTTTGCTCCAAAATAAGGAGAATTTCTGCTTTTTTGCCTCTAAACAAGTGGAATTTCTGTTTTTCCTCCAAAACAAAGGGAATTTCTGTATTTTTTGCCCCAAAATAAGGAAAATTTCTGACTTATTACCATTAAATAAGTGAAATTTCTGAATTTTGCCTCAAAATAAAGGAAATTTCAGCCTTTTTGCCCCCAAATAAAAGGAATTTCAGCATTTTTACCTAAAAATAAGGGGAATTTCTGCATTTTTGCCCCAAAATATGGGAAATTTCTGCCTTTTTGCCCCAAAATAAGAAAAATTTCTGCAATTTTGTACCAAAATAAAAGAAATTTCTGCCTTTTTGCCCCAATATAAGAAAATTTTTGCAATTTTGCCCAAAAATAAGTGAAATTTCTGCCTTTTTGCCCCCAAATAAGGGGAATTTTAGCCTTTTTACCTCAAAATAAGGGGAATTTCTGCCTTTTTGCCCCAAAATAAGGAAAATTTCCGCCTTTTCCCTGAAATAAGTGAAATTTCTGCAATTTTGCTTCAAAATAAGGGAAATTTCTGCCTTTTTGCCCCCAAATAAGGGGAATTTCAGCCTTTTTACCTCAATATAAAGGGAATTTTTGCATTTTTGGCCAAAATATGGGAAATTACTGCCTTTTTGCCCCAAAATAAGAAAAATTTCTGCAATTTTGTACAAAAATAAAAGAAATTTCTGCCTTTTTGACCCAAAATAAGAAAATTTCTCTTTTTTTCTGAAATAAGTGAAATTTCTGCAATTTTGCCCCAAAATAACTGAAATTTCTTCAATTTTGCCCCAAAACAAGGGAAATTTCTGGAATTTTGCCCCAAAATAAGTGGAATTTCTGAGTTTATCCCCAAAATAAGAAAAATTTCTGTCTTTTTGCCTTAACATATAGTTAATTTCTGCATTTTTGCCCCACAATTAGGGGAATTTCTGCAATTTTGCTCCAAAATACGGGGAATTTCTGCCTTTTTGCCCGAAAATAAAAAGAATGCATACCTTTGTGCCATAAAAAATGGAAATTTCTTCATTTTGCTAGAAAATAAGGGGTATTTCTGCTTTTTTGCCTCTAAATAAGTGGAATTTCTGTCTTTTTCCCCAAAAAGAGGGAATTTCTGTCTTGTTTGCCCCAAAATAAGAAATAATTCTGACTTATTACCCTGAAATAAGTGAAATTTCTGCAATTTTGCCCCAAAATAAGGGAAATTTCTGCCTTTTTGCCCCCAAATAAAGGGAATTTCAGCCTTTTTACCTTAAAATAAAAAGATTTTTTGCATTTTTGCCACAAAATATTAGGAATTTCTGCCTTTTTGCCCGAAAATAAGGAAAATTTCTTTCTTTTTTCCCTGAAATAAGTGAAATTTCTGCAATTTTGCCCCAAAATAAGTGAAATTTCTGCAATTTTGCCCCAAAATAAGGGAAATTTCTGGAATTTTGCCCCAAAATAAGTGGAATTTCTGAGTTTTTCCCCAAAATAAAGAGAATTTTTGTCTTTTTGCCCCAACATATAGGGAATTTCCACATTTTTGCCCCACAATTAGGTTAATTTCTGCAATTTTGCTCCAAAATACGAGTAATTTCTGCCTTTTTGCCCGAAAATAAGAAGAATGCATACCTTTTTGCGATAAAAAAGGGAAATTTTTTTCATTTTTGCTCCAGAATAAGGGGAATTTCTGCATTTTTGCCTCTAAATAAGTGGAATTTTTTCTTTTTCCCCCAAAACAAAGGGAATTTCTGTTTTTTTTGCACCAAAATAAGGAAATTTCTGACTTATTACGCTGAAGTAAGTGAAATTTCTGCAATTTTGCCCCAAAATAAGGGAAATTTCTTACTTTTTGCTCCCGAATAAGGGAAATGTCAGCCTTTTTACCTCAAAATAAGGGGAATTTCTGCAGTTTTGCCACAAAATATAAGATTTTCTGCCTTTTTGCCCCAAAATAAGGAAAATTTCTGCCCTTTTTCTCTGAAATAAGTGAAATTTCTGCAATTTTGCCCCAAAATAAATGAAATTTCTGCAATTTTGTCCCAAAATAAGGGAAATTTCTGAAATTTTGCCCCAAAATAAGTGGAATTTCTGAGTTTTGCACCAAAATAAAGAGAATTTCTGTCTTTTTGCCCAACATATAGGGAATTTCTGCCTTTTTGCCCTACAATTAGGGAAATTTCTGCAATTTTGCTCCAAAATACGGAGAATTTCTGCCTTTTTCCCCAAAAATAAGAAGAATGCATACCTTTTTGCCATAAAAAAAGAAAAATTTCTTCATTTTTGCTCCAAAATATGGGGAATTTCTGCTTTTTTGCCTCTAAACAAGTGGAATTTCTGTTTTTTTCCTCCAAAACAAAGGGAATTTCTGTCTTTTTTGCCCCAAAATAAAGAAAATTTCTGACTTATTACCATGAAATAAGTGAAATTTCTGCAATTTTGCCCCAAAATAAAGAAAATTTCTGCCTCTTTGCCGCCAAATAAGAGGAATTTCAGCCTTTTTACCTCAAAATAAGGGGAATTTCTGTATTTTTGCCACAAAATATGGGAAATATATT
Organism: Micromys minutus; assembly: GCF_963924665.1. Taxonomy (NCBI): domain Eukaryota; kingdom Metazoa; phylum Chordata; class Mammalia; order Rodentia; family Muridae; genus Micromys; species Micromys minutus. The sequence continues at coordinate 4,103,040 of NW_027667727.1, forward strand.
CTTTTTTGCTCCAAAATAAGATAAATTTTTGCAATTTTGTACCAAAATAATAGAAATTTCTGCCTTTTTGCCCTCAAAAAAGAAAATTTCTTCTTTTTTTCTGAAAGAAGTGAAATTTCTGCAATTTTGCCCCAAAATAAGTGAAATTTCTGGAATTTTGCCCCAAAATAAGTGGAATTTCTGAGTTTTGCCCCAAAATAAGGAGAATTTCTATCTTTTTGCCCCAACATACAGGGAATTTCTGCCTTTTTGCCCCACAATTAGGGGAATTTCTGCAATTTTGCTCCAAAATAAGGGGAATTTCTGCTTTTTTGCCTCTAAATAAGTGGAATTTCTATCTTTTTCCCCCAAAACAAAGGTAATTCCTGTTTTTTTGGCCCAAAATAAAAAAAAATTCTGACTTATTACCCTGAAATAAGTGAAATTTCTGCAAATTTGCCCCAAAATAAAAAAAATTTCTTCCTTTTTGCCCCCAAATGATGGGAATTTCAGCCTTTTTACCTCAAAAGAAGGGGAATTTCTGCATTTTTGCCCAAAATAAGGGAAATTTCTGCCTTTTTGCCCCAAAATAAAAAAAATTTCTGCAATTTTGTACCAAAATAAAAGAAATTTCTGCCTTTCTGCCCCAAAATATTAAAATTTCTGCTTTTTTTTCTGTAATAAGTGAAATTTCTGCAATTATGCCCCAAAATAAGTGAAATTTCTGCAATTTTGCCCCAAAATATGTGAAATTTCTGCAATTTTCCCCGAAAATAAGTGGAATTTCTGAGTTTTGCCCCAAAATAATGAGAATTTCTGACTTTTGCCCCAACATATAGGGAATTTCTGCTTTTTTGCCCACATTTAGGGGAATTTCTGCAATTTTGCTCCAAAATAAGGGGAATTTCTACTTTTTTGCCTCTAAATAAGTGAAATTTCTGTATTTTTCCCCCAAAACAAAGGGAATTTTTGTATTTTTTTCCCCAAAATAAGGAAAATTTCTGACTTATTACCCATAAATAAGTGAAATTTCTGCAATTTTGCCCCAAAATAAGGGAAATTTCTGCCTTTTTGCCCCCAAATAATGGAAATTTCAGCCTTTTTACCTCAAAATAAAGGGAATTTCTGCATAGTTGCCCCAAAATAAGGGAAATTTCTGCCTTTTTGCCCCAAAATAAGAAAAATTTCTGCAATTTTGTACCAAAATAAAAAAAATTTTTGCCTTTTTGCCCCAAAATAAGAATATTTCTGCTTTTTTTCCTGAAATAAGTGAAATTTCTGCAATTTTTCTCCAAAATAAGTGAAATTTCTGACTTTTGCCTTAAAATAAAAAGAATTTCTGTCTTTTTGCCCCAACATATAGGGAATTTTTGCCATTTTACCCCACAATTAGGGGAATTTATGCAATTTTGCTCCAAAATACGGGGAATTTCTGCATTTTTGCTAGAAAATAAGAAGAATGCATAACTTTTTGCCATAAAAAAGGGAAATTTCTTAATTTTGCTCCATAATTAGGGGAATTTCTGCTTTTTTGCCTCTAAATAAGTGGAATTTCTGTCTTTTTCCCCCAAAACAAAGGAAATTTCTGTCTTTTTTGCAGCAAAATAAGGAAAAATTCTGACTTATTACCCTGAAATATGTGAAATTTCTGCAATTTTGCCCCAAAATAAGGAAAAATTCTGCCTTTTTGCCCCCAAATAAGGGGAATTTCAGCCTTTTTACCTCAATATAAAGGGAATTTCTGCATTTTTGCCCAAAATATGGAAAATTACTATCTTTTTGCCCCAAAATAAGAAAAATTTCTGCAATTTTGTACCAAAATAAAAGAAATTTCTGCCTTTTTTACCCAAAATTAGAAAATTTCTCTTTTTTTTCTGAAATAAGTAAATTTTCTGCAATTTTGCCCCAAAATAACTGAAATTTCTGCAATTTTGCCCCAAAACAAGGGAAATTTCTGGAATTTTGCCCTAAAATAAGTGGAATTTCTGACTTTTGCCCCAAAATAAGGAAAATTTCAGTCTTTTTGCCTTAACATATAGGGAATTTCTGCCTTTTTGCCCCACAATTAGGGGAATTTCTGCAATTTTGCTCCAAAATACGGGGAATTTCTGCATTTTTGCCCGAAAATATAGAAAATGCATACCTTTGTGGCATAAAAAATGGAAATTTCTTCATTTTCTCCAAAATAAGGGGAATTTCTGCTTTTTTGCCTGTAAATAAGTGGAATTTCTGTCATTTTCCCCAAAAAGAGGGAATTTCTGTATTGTTTGCCCCAAAATAAGGAAAAATTCTGACTTATTACCCTGAAATAAGTCAAATTTCTGCAATTTTGCTTCAAAATAAGGGAAATTTCTGCCTTTTTGCCCCCAAATAAAGGGAATTTCAGCCTTTTTACCTCAAAATAAAAAGATTTTTTGCATTTTTGCCACAAAATATTAGGAATTTCTGCCTTTTTGCCCCAAAATAAGGAAAATTTCTTTCTTTTTTCCCTGAAATAAATGAAATTTCTGAAATTTTGCCCCAAAATAAGTGAAATTTCTGCAATTTTGCCCCAAAATAAGGGAAATTTTTGGAATTTTGCCCCAAAATAAGTGGAATTTCTGAGTTTTGCCCCAAAATAAGGAGAATATCTGTCTTTTTGCCCAACATATAGAGAATTTCTGCCTTTTTGCCCCACAATTAGGGGAATTTCTGCAATTTTGCTACAAAATACGGGGAATTTCTGCCTTTTTGCCCGAAAATAAGAAGAATGCATAACTTTTTGCCATAAAAAAGGGAAATTTCTTAATTTTTGCTCCATATTATAGGGAATTTCTGCTTTTTTGCCTCTAAATAAGTAAAATTTCTGTCTTTTTCCCCCAAAACAAAGGGAATTTCTGTCTTTTTTGCCGCAAAATAAGAAAATTTCTGACTTATTACCCTGAAATAAGTGAAATTTCTGCAATTTTGCCCCAAAATAATGGAAAATTCTGCCTTTTTGCCCCCAAATAAGGAGAATTTCAGCCTTTTTACCACAATATAAAGGGAATTTCTGCATTTTGCCCCAAAATATGAGAAATTACTGCATTTTTGCCTCAAAATAAGAAAAATTTCTGCAATTTTGCCCCAAAATAAGTGAAATTTCTGCAATTTTGCCCCAAAATAAGTGAAATTTCTGGAATTTTACCCCAAAATTAGTGGAATTTCTGAGTTTTGCCCCAAAATAAGGAGAATTTCTATCTTTTTGCACCCAACATATAGGGAATTTCTGCCTTTTTGCCCCCAAATAAGGAGAATTTCAGCCTTTTTACCTTAATATAAAGGGAATTTCTGCATTTTGCCCCAAAATATGGGAAATTACTGCATTTTTGCCCCAAAATAAGAAAAATTTCTGCAATTTTGCCCCAAAGTAAGGGAAAATTCTGCCTTTTTGCACCCAAATAAAAAGAATTTCAGCCTTTTTACCTCAAAATAAGGGGAATTTCTGCATTTTTGCGACAAAATATTAAGAATTTCTGCCTTTTTGCCCCAAAATAAGGAAAATTTCTGCCTTTTTTTCCTGAAATAAGTGAAATTTCTGCAATTTTGCTTCAAAATAAAGGAAATTTCTGCAATTTTGCCCCAAAATAAGGGAAATTTCTGGAATTTTGCCCCAAAATAAGTGGAATTTCTGAGTTTTGCCCCAAAATAAGGAGAATTTCTTCTTTTTGCCCTAACATATAGGTAATATCTGCCTTTTTGCCCCACAGTTAGGGAAATTTCTCCAAATTTGCTTCAAAATACAGGGAATTTCTGCATTTTGCCCGAAAATAAGAAGAATGCATACCTTCTTACCATAAAAATGGGAAATTTCTTCATTTTTGCTACAAAATAAGGGAAATTTCTGTTTTTTGCCTCTATATAAGTGGAATTTTTGTCTTTTTCCCCCAAAACAAAGGGAATTTCTGTCTTTTTTGCCCCAAAATAAGGAAAATTTCGGCCTTTTTTCCCTGAAATAAGTGAAATTTATGCAATTTTGCCCCCAAATAAGGGGAATTGCAGCCTTTTTACCTCAAAATAAGGGGAATTTCTGCATTTTTGCCACAAAATATTAGGAATTTCTGCCTTTTTGCCCCAATATAAGGAAAATTTCTGCCTTTTTGCCCTGAAATAAGTGAAATTTCTGCAATTTTGCCCAAAAATAAGTGAAATTTCTTCCTTTTTGCCCCCAAATAAGGGGAATTTCAGGCTTTTTACCTCAAAATAAGGGGAATTTCTGCATTTTTGCCCCAAAATATGGGAAATTTCTGCCTTTTTGCCCCACGATAAGAAAAATTTCTGCAATTTTGTAGCAAAATAATAGAAATTTCTGCCTTTTTGCCTCCAAATAAGAAAATTTCTGCATTTTTTTCTGAAATAAGTGAAATTTCTGCAATTTTGCCCCAAAATAAGTGAAATTTCTGCAATTTTGCCCCAAAATAAAAAAAAATTTCTGCTTTTTTGCCTCTAAATAAGTGGAATTTCTGTGTTTTCCCCCAAAACAAAGAGAATTTCTGTATTTTTTCCCCAAAATAAGGAAAATTTCTGAATTATTACACTGAAATAAGTGAGATTTCTGCAATTTTGCCCCAAAATAAAGGAAATTTCTGCCTTTTTGCCCCGAAATAAGGGGAATTTCAGCCTTTTTACCTCAAAATAAGGGGAATTTCTGCATATTTGCTCCAAAATAAGGGAAATTTCTGCTCTTTTGCCCCAAAATAAAAAAAAATTTCTGCAATTTTGTACCAAAATAAAAGAAATTTCTGCCTTTTTGCCCCAAAATATGAAAATTTCTGCTTTTTTTTCCTGAAATAAGTGAAATTTCTGCAATTTTGCCCCAAATAAGTGAAATTTCTGAGTTTTGCCTTAAAATAAGGAGAATTTCTGTCTTTTTGCCCCAACATATAGGGAATTTCTTCTTTATTACCCCACAATTAGGGGAATTTCTGCAATTTTGCTCCAAAATACGGGGAATTTCTGCCTTTTTGCCCGAAAATAAGAAGAATGCATAACTTTTTGCCATAAAAAAAGGGAAATTTCTTCATTTTTGCTCCATATTAAGGGGAATTTCTGCTTTTTTGCCTCTAAATAAGTGAATTTTCTGTCTTTTTCTCCCAAAACAAAGGGAATTTCTGTCTTTTTTGCCCAAAAATAAGGAAAATTTCTGACTTATTATCCTGAAATAAGTAAAATTTCTGCAATTTTGCCCCAAAATAAGGGAAAATTATGCCTTTTTGCCCACAAATAAGGGGAATTTCAGACTTTTTCCTCAAAATAAGGGGAATTTCTGCATTTTTGCCACAAAATATTAGGAATTTCTGCGATTTTGCCCCAAAATAAGGAAAATTTCTGCCCTTTTTCCCTGAAATAAGTGAAATTTCTGCAATTTTGCCCCAAAATAAGTGAAATTTCTGCAATTTTGCCCCAAAATAAGATAAATTTCTGGAATTTTGCCCCAAAATAAGTGGAATTTCTGAGTTTTGCCCCAAAATAAGGAGAATTTCTGTCATTTCAACCCAACATATAGGGAATTTCTGATTTTTTGCCCCACAATTAGGGGAATTTCTGCAATTTTGTACAAAATATGGGGAATTTCTTTCTTTTTGCCCAAAAATAAGAAGAATGCATACCTTTTTGCCATAAAAAAAAGAAAAATTTCTTCATTTTTGCTCCAAAATAAGGGGAATTTCTGCTTTTTTGCCTCTAAACAAGTGGAATTTCTGTTTTTTTCCTCCAAAACAAAGGGAATTTCTGTCTTTTTTGCCCCAAAATAAAGAAAATTTCTGACTTATTACCATGAAATAAGTGAAATTTCTGCAATTTTGCCCCAAAATAAAGGAAATTTCTGCCTCTTTGCTGCCAAATAAGAGGAATTTCAGCCTTTTTACCTCAAAATAAGGGGAATTTCTGTATTTTTGCCACAAAATATGGGAAATATATTCTTTTTTGCTCCAAAATAAGATAAATTTTTGCAATTTTGTACCAAAATAATAGAAATTTCTGCCTTTTTGCCCTCAAAAAAGAAAATTTCTGCTTTTTTTCTGAAAGAAGTGAAATTTCTGCAATTTTACCCCAAAATAAGTGAAATTTCTGGAATTTTGCCCCAAAATAAGTGGAATTTCTGAGTTTTGCCCGAAAATAATGAGAATTTTTATCTTTTTGCCCCAACATACAGGGAATTTCTGCATTTTTGCCCCACAATTTGGGGAATTTCTGCAATTTTGCTCCAAAATAAGGGGAATTTCTGCTTTTTTGCCTCTAAATAAGTGGAATTTCTATCTTTTTCCCCCAAAACAAAGGTAATTCCTGTTTTTTTGGCCCAAAATAAAAAAAAATTCTGACTTATTACCCTGAAATAAGTGAAATTTCTGCAATTTTGCCCCAAAATAAAAAAAATTTCTTCCTTTTTGCCCCCAAATAATGGGAATTTCAGCTTTTTTACCTCAAAAGAAAGGGAATTTCTGCATTTTTGCCCAAAATAAGGGAAATTTCTGCCTTTTTGCCCCAAAATAAAAAAAATTCTGCAATTTTGTACCAAAATAAAAGAAATTTCTGCCTTTCTGCCCCAAAATAATAAAATTTCTGCTTTTTTTTCTTTAATAAGTGAAATTTCTGCAATTTTGCCCCAAAATAAGTGAAATTTCTGCAATTTTGCCCCAAAATATGTGAAATTTCTGGAATTTTCCCCGAAAATAAGTGGAATTTCTGAGTTTTGCCCCAAAATAATGAGAATTTCTTCTTTTTGCCCTAACATATACGGAATTTCTGCCTCTTTGCCCCACAGTTAGGGGGATTTCTGCTATTTTGCTCCAAAATACGGGGAAGTTCTGCATTTTGCCTGAAAATAAGAAGAATGCAGACCTTTTTACCATAAAAAAGGGAAATTTCTTTATTTATGCTACAAAATAAAGGGAATTTCAGTTTTTTGCCTCTAAATAAGTGGAATTTCTGTATTTTCCCCCAAAACAAAAAGAATTTCTGTATTTTTTCCCCAAAATAAGGAAAATTTCTGACTTATTACCCTTAAATACGTGAAATTTCTGCAATATTGCCCCAAAATAAGGGAAATTTCTGCCTTTCTGCCCCCAAATAAGGGGAATTTCAGCCTTTTTACATCAAAATAAGGGGAATTTCTGCATATTTTCCCCAAAATAAGAGAAATTTCTGCTTTTTTGCCCCAAAATATAAAAATTCTGCAATTTTGTACCAAAATAACAGAAATTTCTGCCTTTTTGCCCCAAAATAAGAAAATTTCTGCTTTTTTTCCTGAAATAAGTGAAATTTCTGCAATTTTGCCCCAAAATAAGTGAAATTTCTGAGTTTTGCCTTAAAATAAGGAGAATTTCTGTCTTTTTGCCCCAACATATAGGGAATTTCTTCTTTTTTACCCCACAATTAAAGGAATTTCTGCAATTTTGCTCCAAAATACGGGGAATTTCTGCCTTTTTGCCCGAAAATAAGAAGAATGCATAACTTTTTCCATAAAAAAGGGAAATATCTTCATTTTTGCTCCATATTAAGGGGAATTTCTGCTTTTTTGCCTCTAAATAAGTGGAATTTCTGTCTTTTTCTCCAAAAACAAAGGGAATTTTTGCCTTTTTTGCCCAAAAATAAGGAAAATTTCTGACTTATTACCCTGAAATAAGTAAAATTTCTGCAATTTTGCCCCAAAATAAGGGAAAATTCTGCCTTTTTGCCCACAAATAGGGGGAATTTCAGACTTTTTCCTCAAAATAAGGGGAATTTCTGCATTTTTGCCACAAAATATTAGGAATTTCTGCGATTTTGCCCCAAAATAAGGAAAATTTCTGCCCTTTTTCCCTGAAATAAGTGAAATTTCTGCAATTTTGCCCTAAAAACAGTGAAATTTCTGCAATTTTGCCCCAAAATAAGAGAAATTTCTGGAATTTTGCCCCAAAATAAGTGGAATTTCTGAGTTTTGCCCCAAAATAAGGAAAATTTCTGTTATTTCAACCCAACATATAGGGAAATTCTGCCTTTTTGTTCCACAATTAGGGGAATTTCTGCAATTTTGTTCCAAAATAAGGAGAATTTCTGCTTTTTTGCCTATAAATAAGTGGAATTTCTGTCTTTTTCCCCCAAAACAAAGGGAATTTCTGTCTTTTTTTCCTCAAAATAAAGAAAATTTCTGATTTATTACCCTGAAATATGTGAAATGTCTGCAATTTTGCCCCAAAATAAGGGAAAATTCTGCCTTTTTGCCCCCAAATAAGAGGAATTTCAATCTTTTTACCTCAAAATAAGGGGAATTTCTGCATTTTTGCCACAAAATATTAGGAATTTCTGCCTTTTTGTCCCAAAATAAGAAAAATTTCTGCCTTTTTTCCCTCAAATAAGTGAAATTTCTGCAAATTTGCCCCAAAATAAGTGAAGTTTCTGCAATTTTGCCCCAAAATAAGGGAAATTTCTGGAATTTTGCCCCAAAATAAGTGGAATTTCTTAGTTTTGCCCAAAAATAAAGAGAATTTCTTCGTTTTGCCCTAACATATAGGGAATTTCTGCCTTTTTGCCCTACAATTAGACGAATTTCTTCAATTTTGCTCCAAAATATAGGGAATTTCTGCATTTTTGCCCGAAAATAAGAAGAATGCATACCTTTTTGCCATAAAAAAGGGTAATTTCTTCATTTTTGCTCCAAAATAAGGGGAATTTCTGCTATTTTACCTCTAAACAAGTGGAATTTCTGCCTTTTTCCCCCAAAAAAGGGAATTCCTGTCTTTTTTGCCACAAAATAAGGAAAATTTCTGACTTATTACCCAGAAATAAGTGAAATTTCTGCAATTTTGCCCCAAAATAAGGGAAATTTCTGCCTTATAGCCCCCAAATAAAAGGAATATCAGCCTTTTTACCTCAAAATAAGAAGAATTTCTGTATTTTTGCCACAAAATATGGGAAATTTCTGCCTTTTTGCCCAAAAATAAGAAAAATTTCTGCAATTTTGTACCAAAATAATAGAAATTTCTGCCTTTTTGCCCCCAAATAAGAAAATTTCTGCTTTTTTTCTGAAATAAGTGAAATTTCTGCAATTATGCCCCTAAATATGTGAAATTTCTGCAATTTTGCCCCAAAATAAGTGAAATTTCTGGAATTTTGCCCCAAAATAAGTGGAATTTCTGAGTTTTGCCCCAAAATAAGGAGAATTTCTATCTTTTTGCTTCAACATATAGGGAATTTCTCCCTTTTTGCCCCACAATTAGGGGAATTTCTGAAATTTTGCTCCAAAATAAGGGGAATTTCTGCTTTTTCCTCTAAATAAGTGGAATTTCTGTCTTTTTCCCCCAAAACAAAGGGAATTTCTTCATTTTTGCCCCAAAATAAGGAAAATTTCTGACTTATTTCCCTGAAATAAGTGAAAATTCTGCAATGTTGCCCCAAAATAAGAGAAATTTCTGCCTTTTTGCCCCCAAATAATGGGAAATTCAGCCTTTTTACCTCAAAATAAGGGGAATTTCTGAATTTTTGCCCAAAATAAGGGAAATTTCTGCCTTTTTGCCCCAAAATAAGAAAAATTTCTGCAATTTTGTACCAAAATAAAAGAAATTTCTGCCTTTTTGCCCCAAAATAAGAAAATTTCTGCTTTTTTTCTGAAATAAGAAAAATTTCTGCAATTTTGCCCCAAAATAAGTGGAATTTCTGCAATTTTGCCCCAAAATAAGGAGAATTTCTGTCTTTTTGCCCCAACATATAGGGAATTTCCGCTTTTTTGCCCCACAATTAGGGGAATTTCTGCAATTTTGCTCCAAAATACGAGGAATTTCTGCTTTTTTGCCCGAAAATAAGAAGAATGCATACCTTTTTGCGATAAAAAAGGGAAATTTCTTCATTTTTGCTCCAAAATAAGGGGTATTTCTGCATTTTTGCCTCTAAATAAGTGTAATTTTTTCTTTTTCCCCCAAAACAAAGGGAATTTCTGTCTTTTTTGCACCAAAATAAGGAAATTCCTGACTTATTACGCTGACGTAAGTGAAATTTCTGCAATTTTGCCCCAAAATAAGGGAAATTTCTTACTTTTTGCTCCCAAATAAGGGGAATTTCAGCCTTTTTACCTCAAAATAAGGGGAATTTCTGCAGTTTTGCCACAAAATATAAGAATTTCTGCCTTTTTGCCCCAAAATAAAAAAAATTTCTGCCTTTTTTCCCTTAAATAAGTGAAATTTCTGCAATTTTGCCCCAAAATAAAAAAAATTTCTGCAATTTTGCCCCAAAATAAAGGAAATTTCTGGAATTTTGCCCCAAAATAAGTGGAATTTCTGAGTTTTGCCCCAAAATAAGGAGAATTTCTTCTTTTTGCCCTAACATATAGGGAATATCTGCCTTTTTGCCCCACAGTTAGGGAAATTTCTCCAAATTTGCTCCAAAATACGAAGAATTTCTGCATTTTGCCCGAAAATAAGAAGAATGCATACCTTTTTACCATAAAAAACGGAAATTTCTTCATTTTTGCTACAAAATAAGGGGAATTTCTGTTTTTTGCCTATAAATAAGTGGAATTTTTGTCTTTTTCCCCCAAAACAAAGGGAATTTCTGTCTTTTTTGCCCCAAAATAAAAAAATTTCTGCCTTTTTTCCTTGAAATAAGTGAAATTTATGCAATTTTGCCCCAAAATAAGGGAAATTTTTGCCTTTTTGCCCCCAAATAAGGGGAATTGCAGCCTTTTTACCTCAAAATAAGGGGAATTTCTGCATTTTTGTCACAAAATATTAAGAATTTCTGCCTTTTTGCCCCAAAATAAGGAAAATTTCTGCCTTTTTGCCCTGAAATAAGAGAAATTTCTGCAATTTTGCCCCAAAATAAGTGAAATTTCTTCCTTTTTGCCCCCAAATAAGGGAAATTTCAGGCTTTTTACCTCAAAATAAGGGAAATTTTTGCATTTTTGCCCCAAAATATGGGAAATTTCTGCCTTTTTGCCCCACAATAAGAAAAATTTCTGCAATTTTGTAGCAAAATAATAGAAATTTCTGCCTTTTTGCCTCCAAATAAGAAAATTTGATAATTTCTTTTTTCTGAAATAAGTGAAATTTCTGCAATTTTGCCCGAAAATAAGTGAAATTTCTGCAATTTTACCCCAAAATTAAAAAAAAATTTCTGCTTTTTTGCCTCTAAATAAGTGGAATTTCTGTCTTTTTCCCTCAAAACAAAGGGAATTTCTGTATTTCTTCCCCAAAATAAGGAAAATTTCTGAATTATTACCCTGAAATAAGTGAAATTTCTGCAATTTTGCCCCAAAATAAAGGAAATTTCTGCCTTTTTGCCCCGAAATAAGGGGAATTTCAGCCTTTTTCCCTCAAAATAAGGGGAATTTCTGCATATTTGCCCCAAAATAAGGGAAATTTCTGCTTTTTTGCCCCAAAATAAAAAAATTTCTGCAATTTTGTACCAAAATAAAAGAAATTTCTGCCTTTTTGCCCCAAAATAAGAAAATTTCTGCTTTTTTTCCTGAAATAAGTGAAATTTCTGCAATTTTGCCCCAAAATAAGTGAAATTTCTGAGTTTTGCCTTAAAATAAGGAGAATTTCTGTCTTTTTGCCCCAACATATAGTGAATTTCTTATTTTTTACCCCACAATTAGGGGAATTTCTGCAATTTTGCTCGAAAATACGGGGAATTTCTGCCTTTTTGCCCGAAAATAAGAAGAATGCATAACTTTTTGCCATAAAAAGGGGAAATTTCTTCATTTTTGCTCCATATTAAGGGGAATTTCTGCTTTTTTGCCTCTAAATAAGTGGAATTTCTGTCTTTTCCTCCCAAAATAAAAGGAATTTCTGTCTTTTTTGCCCAAAAATAAGGAAAATTTCTGACTTATTACCCTGAAATAAGTGAAATTTCTGCAATTTTGCCCCAAAATAAGGGAAAATTCTGCCTTTTTGCCCACAAATAGGGGAATTTTAGACTTTTTACCTCAAAATAAGCGGAATTTCTGCATTTTTGCCAAAAAATATTAGGAATTTCTGCTTTTTTCCCCAAAATAAGGAAAACTTCTGCCCTTTTTCTCTGAAATAAGTGAAATTTCTGCAATTTTGTCCCAAAATAAGTGAAATTTCTGCAATTTTGCCCCAAAATAAGAGAAATTTCTGTAATTTTGCCCCAAAATAAGTGGAGTTTCTGAGTTTTGCCCCAAAATAAGGAGAATTTCTGTCATTTCGCCCCAACATATAGGGAATTTCTGCTTTTTTGCCCCACAATTAGGGGAATTTCTGCAATTTTGCTACAAAATATGGGGAATTTCTGCCTTTTTGCCCAAAAATAAGAAGAATGCATACATTTTTGCCATAAAAAAGGAAATTTCTTCATTATTGCTCCAAAATAAGGGGAATTTCTGCTTTTTTGCCTCTAAATAAGTGGAATTTCTGTCTTTTTCTCCCAAAACAAAGGGAATTTCTGTCTTTTTTGCCTAAAAATAAGGAAAATTTCTGACTTATTACCCTGAAATAAGTGAAATTTCTGCAATTTTGCCCCAAAATAATAAAAATTCTGCCTTTTTACCACCAAATAAGGGGAATTTTAGCATTTTTACCTCAAAATAAGGGGAATTTCTGCATTTTTGCCACAAAATATTAGGAATTTCTGCGTTTTTACCCCAAAATAAGGAAAATTTCTGCCTTTTTTCCCTGAAATAAGTGAAATTTCTGAAATTTTGCCCCAAAATAAGTGAAATTTCTGCAATTTTGCCCCAAAATAAGGGAAATCTCTGGAATTTTGCCCTAAATAAGTGGAATTTCTGAGTTTTGCCCCAAAATAAGGAGAATTTCTGTCTTTTTGCCCCAACATATAGGGAATTTCTGCCTTTTTGTGTCAAAATTAGGGGAATTTCTGCAATTTTGCTACAAAATATGGGGAATTTTTTTTTGCCCAAAAATAAGAAGAATGCATACATTTTTGACATAAAAAAAGGAAATTTCTTCATTATTGCTCCAAAATAAGCGGAATTTCTACTTTTTTGCCTCTAAATAAGTGGAATTTCTGTCTTTTTCCCACAAAAAAAAAGGAATTCCTGTCTTTTTTGCCCCAAAATAAGGAAAATTTCTGACATATTACCCTGATATAAGTGAAATTTCTGCAATTTTGCCCCAAAATAAGGGAAATTTCTGCATTTTTGCCCCAAATAAGGGGAATTTCAGCCTTTTTACCTCCAAATAAGGGGAATTTCTGCATTTTTGCCACAAAATAAGTGAAATTTCTTACATTTTTGCCCCCAAATAAGGGGAATTTCATCCATTTTACCTAAAAAAAGGGGAATTTCTGTATTTTTGCCCCAAAATAAGTGAAATTTCTGCAATTTTGCCCCAAAATATGTGAAATTTCTGAAATTTTTTTCCGAAAATAAGTGGAATTTCTGAGTTTTGCCCTAAAATAAGGAGAATTTCTGTCTTTTTGCCCCAACATATAGGGAATTTCTGCCTTTTTGCCCCACAATTAGAAGAATTTCTGCAATTTTGCTCCAAAATAAGGGAAATTTTTTCTTTTTTGCTTCTAAATAAGTGGAATTTCTGTCTTTTTCCCCCAAAACAAAGGGAATTTCTGTCTTTTTACCCCAAAATAAGGAAAATTTCTGACTTATTACCCTGAAATAAGTGAAATTTCTGCAATTTTGCCACAAAATAAGGGAAAATTCTGCCTTTTCGCCCCCAAATAAGGGGAATTTCAGCCTTTTTACCTCAAAATAAAAGGAATTTCTGCATTTTTGCCACAAAATATTAGAAATGTCTGCCTTTTTGCCCCAAAATAAGGAAAATTTCTGACTTTTTCCCTGAAATAAGTGAAATTTCTGCAATTTTGCCCCAAAATAAGTGAAATTTCTGCAATTTTGCCCAAAATAAGGGAAATTTCTGGAATTTTGACACAAAATAAGTGGAATTTCTTAGTTTTGCCCAAAAATAAGGAGAATTTCTTCTTTTTGTTCTAACATATAGGGAATTTCTGCATTTTTGCCCTACAATTAGGGGAATTTTTGCAATTTTGCTCCAAAATATGGGGAATTTCTGCCTTTTTGCCTGAAAATAAGAAGAATGCATACCTGTTTTGCCATAAAAAAGGGAAATTTCTTCATTTTTGCTCAAAAATAAGGTAAATATCTCTTTTTTTGCCTCTAAATAAGTGGAATTTCTGTCTTTTTCCCCCAAAACAAAGGGAATTCCAGTCTTTTTTGCCCCAAAATAAGGAAAATTTCTCACTTATTATTCTGAAATAAGTGAAATTTCTGCAATTTTGCCCCAAAATAATGGAAATTTCTGACTTTTTGCCCCAAAATAAGGGGAATTTCAGACTTTTTACCTCAAAATAAGGGGAATTTCTGCATTTTTGCCACAAAATATTAGGAATTTCTGCGTTTTTGCCACAAAATAAGTAAAATTTTTGCCTTTTTTCCCTGAAATAAGTGAAATTTCTGCAATTTTGCCCCAAAATAAGTGAAATTTCTGCAATTTTGCCCCAAAATAAGGGAAATTTCTTGAATTTTGCCCCAAAATAAGTGGAATTGCTGAGTTTTGCCCCAAAATAAGGAGAATTTCTGTCTTTTTGCCCCAACATAAAGGGATTTATGCCTTTTTGCCCCACAATTAGGGGAATTTCTTCAATTTTGCTCCAAAATACAGGGAATATCTGCATTTTTGCCTGAAAATAAGAAGAATGCATAACTTTTTACCATAAAAAAGGGAAATTTCTTCATTATTGCTCCAAAATAAGGGTCATTTCTGCTTTTTTACCTCTAAATAAGTGGAATTTCTGTCTTTTTCCCCCAAAACAAAGGGAATTTCTGTCTTTTTTGCCCCAAAATAAGGAAAATTTCTGACTTATTACCCTGAAATAAGTGAAATTTCTGCAATTTTGCCCCAAAATAAGTGAAATTTCTGCAATTTTGCCCCAAAATATGTGAAATTTCTCAAATTTTCCCCAAATATAAGTGGAATTTCTGAGTTTTGCCCCAAAATAAGGAGAATTTCTGTCTTTTTGCCCCAACATATAGGGAATTTCTGCCTTTTTTCCCCACAATTAGAGGAATTTCTGCAATTTTGCTCCAAAATAAGGAGAATTTCTGCATTTTTGCCTCTAAATAAGTGGAATTTCTGTCTTTTTCCCACAAAACAAAGGAAATTTCTGAATTTTTTCCCCAAAATAAGGAAAATTTCTAGCTTATTACCATGAAATAAGTGAAATTTCTGCAATTTAGAACCAAAATAAGAGAAATTTTGCCCTTTTGCCCAAAATAAGGGGAATTTCAGCCTCTTTACCTCAAAATAAGGGGAATTTCTGCATATTTGCCCCAAAATAAAGAAAATTTCTGCCTTTTTGCCCCAAAATAAGAAAAATTTCTGCAATTTTGTACCAAAATAAAAGAAATTTCTGCCTTTTTGCCCCAAAATAAGAAAATTTCTGCTTTTTTTCCTGAAATAAGTGAAATTTCTGCAATTTTGCTCCAAAATAAGTGAAAATTCTGAGTTTTGCCTTAAAATAAGGAGAATTTCTATCTTTTTGCCCCAACATATAGGGAATTTCTGCCATTTTACCCAACAATTAGGGGAATTTCTGCAATTTTGCTCCAAAATACAGGGAATTTCTGCCTTTTTGCCCGAAAATAAAAAGAATGCATAACTTTTTGCCATAAAAAAGGAAAATTTCTTCATTTTTGCTCCATATTAAGGAGAATTTCTGCTTTTTTGCCTGTAAATAAGTGGAATTTCTGTCTTTTTCCCCCAAAACAAAGGGAATTTCTGTCTTTTTTGCCCCCAAATCAGGAAAATTACTGACTTATTTCCCTGAAATAAGTGAAATATCTGCAATTTTGCCCCAAAAAAGGCAAAATTCTGCCTTTTTGCCCCCAAATAAGGGGAATTTCAGCCTTTTTACCTCAAAATAAAAGGATTTTCTGCATTTTTGCTACAAAATATTAGGAATTTCTGCATTTTTGCCCCAAAATAAGGAAAATTTCTGCCTTTTTTCTCTGAAATAAGTGAAATTTCTGCAATTTTGCCCCTAAATAAGGGAAATTTCTGGAATTTTGCCCCAAAATAAGTGGAATTTCTGAGTTTTGCCCCAAAATAAGGAGAATTTCTTCTTTTTGCCCTAACATATAGGGAATTTCTGCCTTTTTGCCCTTCAATTAGGGGAATTTCTGCAATTTTGCTCCAAAATACGGGGAATTATTGCCTTTTTGCCCGAAAATAGGAAGAGTGCATAACTTTTTGCCATAAAAAAGGGAAATTTCTTCATTTTTGCTCCATATTAAGGGGAATTTCTGCTTTTTTGCCTGTAAATAAGTGGAATTTCTGTTTATTTCCCCAAAAACAAAGGGAATTTCTGTTTTTTTGCCCCAAAATAAGGAAAATTTCTGACTTATTACCCTGAAATAAGTGAAATTTCTGCAATTTTGCCCCAAAATAAGAGAAAATTCTGCTTTTTTGCCCCCAAATAAGGGGAATTTCAGCCTTTTTACCTCAAAATAAAGGGAATTTCTGCCTTTTTGCCACAAAATACTAGGAATTTCTGCATTTTTGCCCCAAAATAAGAAAAATATCTGCCTTTTTTTCCCTGAAATAATTGAAATTTCTGCAATTTTGCCCCAAAATAAGTGAAATTTCTGCAATTTTGCCCCAAAATAAGTGGAATTTCTGAGTTTTCCTCCAAAATAAGGAGAATTTCTTCTTTTTGCCCTAACATATAGGGAATTTCTGCCTTTTTGCCCTACAATTAGAGGAATTTCTGCAATTTTGCCCCAAATTAAGGGAAAATTCTGCCTTTTTGCCCCCAAAGAAGGGGAATTTCAGCCTTTTTTCCTCAAAATAAGAAGAATTTCTGCATTTTTGCCACAAAATATTAGGAGTTTCTGCATTTTTGCCCCAAAATAAGAAAATTTCTGACTTTTTTCCCTGAAATAAGTGAAATTTCTGCAACTTTGCCCCAAAATAAGGGAAATTTCTGGAATTTTGGCGCAAAATAAGTGGAATTTCTGAGTTTTGCCCCAAAATAAGGAGAATTTCTTTATTTGCCCTAACATATAAAGAATTTCTGCCTTTTTGCCCTACAATTAGGGGAATTTCTGCAATTTTGCTCCAAAATAAGGGAAATTTTTGCCTTTTTGCCCGAAAATAAGAAGAATGCATACCTTTTTGCCATAAAAAATGGAAATTTATTCATTTTTGCTCCAAAATAAGGAAAATTTCTGCTTTTTTGCCTCTAAATAAGTGGAATTTCTGTCTTTTTCCCCCCAAAAGAAGAAAATTCCTGTATTTTTTGTTCCAAAATAAGGAAAATTTCTGACTTATTACCCTGAAATAAGTGAAATTTCTGCAATTTTGCCCCAAAATAATGGAAATTTCTGCCTTTTTGACCCAAAATAAGGGGAATTTCAGCCTTTTTACCTCAAAATAAGGGGAATTTCTGCATTTTTGCCACAAAATATTAAGAATTTCTGCGTTTTTGCCCCAAAATAAAGAAAATTTTTGCCTTTTTTTTTAAATGAGTGAAATTTCTGCAATTATGCGCCAAAATAAGTGAAATTTCTGCAATTTTGCCCCAAAATAAGGGAAATTTCTGGAATTTTACCCCAAAATAAGTTGAATTTCTTAGTTTTGCCCCAAGATAAGGAGAATTTCTGTCTTTTTGCCCCAACATATAGGGAATTTCTTCCTTTTTGCCCCACAATTAGGGGAATTTCTGCAATTTTGCTACAAAATATGGGGAATTTCTGCCTTTTTGCCCAAAAATAAGAAGAATGCATACATTTTTGCCTTAAAAAAGGGAAATTTCCTCATTATTGCTCCAAAATAAGGGGAATTTCTGCTTTTTTGCCTCTAAATAAGTCGAATTTCTGTCTTTTTCCTTTAAAACAAAGGGAATTTCTGTCTTTTTTGCCCCAAAATAAGGAAAAATTCTGACTTATTACCCTGACATAAGTGAAATTTCTGCAATTTTGCCCCAAAATAAGAAAAATTTCTGCCTTTTTGCCCCCAAATAAGGGGAATTTCAGCATTTTTACCTTAAAATAAGGAGAATTTCTGCATTTTTGCCAAAAAATATTAGAAATTTCTGCCTTTTTGCCAAAAATAAGGAAAATTTCTGCCTTTTTTCCCTGAAATAAGTGAAATTTCTATAATTTTGCCCGAAAATAAGTGAAATTTCTTTCTTTTTGCCCCCCAAAAAAGGGAATTTCAGCCTTTTTACCTCAAAATAAGGTTAATGTCTGCATTTTTGCCCCAAAATATGGGAAATTTCTGCCTTTTTGTTCCAAAATAAAAAAAATTACTGCAATTTTGTAGCAAATTAATAGAAATTTCTGCCTTTTTGACCCCAAATAAGAAAATTTCTGCATTTTTTTTTCTGAAATAAGTGAAATTTCTGCAATTTTGCCCCAAAATAAGTGAAATTTCTGCAATTTTGCCCCAAATATGTGAAATTTCTGAAATTTTCTCAAAAATAAGTGGAATTTCTGAGTTTTGCCCCAAAATAAGAAGAATTTCTGTCTTTTTGCCCAAACATATAGGGAATTTCTGTCTTTTTGCCCACATTTAGGAGAATTTCTGCAATTTTGCTCCAAAATATGGGGAATTTCTGCTTTTTTGCCTCTAAATAAGTAGATTTCTGTCTTTTTCCCCCAAAATAAAAGGAATTTCTGTATTTTTTCCCCAAAATAAAGAAAATTTCTGACTTATTACCCTGAAATAAGTGAAATTTCTGCAATTTTGCCCCAAAATAAGGGAAATTTTTGCCTTTTTGCCCCCAAATAAAAGGAATTTCTGCCTTTTTACCACAAAATAAGGGGAATTTCAGCATATTTGCCCCAAAATAAGGGAAATTTCTGCCTTTTTGCCCCAAAATAAGAAAAATTTATGCAATTTTGTACCAAAATAAAAGAAATTTCTGTCTTTTTGCCCCAAAATAAGAAAATTTCTGCTTTTTTTCCTGAAATAAGTGAAATTTCTGCAATTTTACCCCAAAATAAGTGAAATTTCTGAGTTTTGCCTTAAAATAAGGAGAATTTCTCTCTTTTTGCCCCAACATATAGGCAATTTCTGCCTTTTTACCTCACAATTAGGGGAATTTCTGCAATTTTGCTCCAAAATATGGGGAATTTCTGCCTTTTTGCCCGAAAATAAGAAGAATGCATAACTTTTTGCCATAAAAAAGGGAAATTTCTTCGTTTTTGCTCCATATTAAGGGGAATTTCTGATTTTTGCCTCTAAATAAGTGGAATTTCTGTCTTTTTCCCACAAAACACAGGGAATTTCTGTATTTTTGGCCCAAAATAAAGAAAATTTCTGACTTAATACATTGAATTAAGTGAAATTTCTGCAATTTTGCACCAAAATAAGGGAAAATTCTGCATTTTTGCCCACAAATAAGGGGAATTTCAGCCTTTTTACCTCAAAATAAGGGGAATTTCTGCATTTTTGCCACAAAATATTAGGAATTTCTGCATTTTTGCCTCAAAATAAGGAAAATTTCTGCCTTTTTTCCCTAAAATATGTGAAATTTCTGCAATTTTGCCCCAAAATAAGTGAAATTTCTACAATTTTGCCCCAAAGTAAGGGAAATTTATGGAATTTTTTTCCAAAATAAGTGGAATTTCTGAGTTTTTCCCCAAAATAAGGAAAATTTCTTATTTTTGCCCTAAAATATAGGGAATTTCTGCCTATTTGCCCCACAATTAGGGGAATTTCTGCAATTTTGCTCCAAAATACAAGGAATTTCTGCCTTTTTGCCCCCAAATAAGGGGAATTTCAGCCTTTTTACCTCAAAATAAAGGAAATTTCTTCATATTTGCTCCAAAATAAGGGGAATTACTGCTTTTTTCCCTCTAAATAAGTGGAATTTCTGTCTTTTTCCCCCAAAACAAAGGGAATTTCTGTATTTTTTGCCCCAAAATAAGGAAAATTTCTGACTTATTACCCTTAAATAAGTGAAATTTCTGCAATTTTGCCCCAAAATAAGGGAAATTTCTGCCTTTTTGCCCCTAAATAAGGGGAATTTCAGGCTTTTACCTCAAAATAAGGGGAATTTCTGCATTTTTGCCACAAAATATTAGGAATTTCTGCATTTTTGCCAAAAAAAAGAAAATTTTTGCCTTTTTTCCCTGAAATAAGTGAAATTTCTGCAATTTAGCCCCAAAATAAGTGAAATTTCTGCCTTTTTGCCCCCAAATAAAGGGAAATTCAGAATTTTTACCTCAAAATAAAAGAAATTTCTGCATTTTTGCCCCAAAATATGGGAAATTTCTGCCTTTTTGCCCCAAAATAAAAAAAAATCTGCAATTTTGTACAAAACTAATAAAAATTTTTGCCTTTTTGCCCCCAAATAAGAAAATTTCTGCTTTTTTTTCTGAAATAAGTGAAATTTTTGCAATTTTGTCCCAAAATAAGTGAAATTTCTGCAATTTTGCCCCAAAATAAGTGAAATTTCTGGATATTTGCCCAAAAATAAGTGGAATTTCTAAGTTTTGCTCCAAAATTGGATTATTTCTGTCTTTTTGCCCCAACATATAGGGAATTTCTGCCTTTTTGCCCCACATTTAGGGGAATATCTGCAATTTTGCTCCAAAATAAGGGGAATTTCTGCTTTTTTGCCACTAAATAAGTGGAATTTGTGCCTTTTTCTACCAAAACAAAGGGAATTTCTGCTTTTTTTGCCCCAAAATAAGGAAAATTTCTGACTTATTACCCTGAAATAAGTGAAATTTCTGCAATTTTGCCCCAAAATAAGTGAAATTTCTGCAATTTTGCCCCAAAATAAGTGGAATTTCTGAGTTTTGCTCCAAAATAAGGAGAATTTCTTCTTTTTGCCCTAACATATAGGGAATTTCTGCCTTTTTGCCCTACAATTAGAGGAATTTCTGCAATTTTGCCCCAAATTAAGGGAAAATTCTGCCTTTTTGCCCCCAAAGAAGGGGAATTTCAGCCTTTTTACCTCAAAATAAGAAGAATTTCTGCATTTTTGCCACAAAATATTAGGAGTTTCTGCATTTTTGCCCCAAAATAAGAAAATTTCTGACTTTTTTCCCTGAAATAAGTGAAATTTCTGCAACTTTGCCCCAAAATAAGGGAAATTTCTGGAATTTTGGCGCAAAATAAGTGGAATTTCTGAGTTTTGCCCCAAAATAAGGAGAATTTCTTTATTTGCCCTAACATATAAAGAATTTCTGCCTTTTTGCCCTACAATTAGGGGAATTTCTGCAATTTTGCTCCAAAATAAGGGAAATTTTTGCCTTTTTGCCCGAAAATAAGAAGAATGCATACCTTTTTGCCATAAAAAATGGAAATTTATTCATTTTTGCTCCAAAATAAGGAAAATTTCTGCTTTTTTGCCTCTAAATAAGTGGAATTTCTGTCTTTTTCCCCCAAAAAGAAGAAAATTCCTGTATTTTTTGTTCCAAAATAAGGAAAATTTCTGACTTATTACCCTGAAATAAGTGAAATTTCTGCAATTTTGCCCCAAAATAATGGAAATTTCTGCCTTTTTGACCCAAAATAAGGGGAATTTCAGCCTTTTTACCTCAAAATAAGGGGAATTTCTGCATTTTTGCCACAAAATATTAAGAATTTCTGCGTTTTTGCCCCAAAATAAAGAAAATTTTTGCCTTTTTTTTTAAATGAGTGAAATTTCTGCAATTATGCGCCAAAATAAGTGAAATTTCTGCAATTTTGCCCCAAAATAAGGGAAATTTCTGGAATTTTACCCCAAAATAAGTTGAATTTCTTAGTTTTGCCCCAAGATAAGGAGAATTTCTGTCTTTTTGCCCCAACATATAGGGAATTTCTTCCTTTTTGCCCCACAATTAGGGGAATTTCTGCAATTTTGCTACAAAATATGGGGAATTTCTGCCTTTTTGCCCAAAAATAAGAAGAATGCATACATTTTTGCCTTAAAAAAGGGAAATTTCCTCATTATTGCTCCAAAATAAGGGGAATTTCTGCTTTTTTGCCTCTAAATAAGTCGAATTTCTGTCTTTTTCCTTTAAAACAAAGGGAATTTCTGTCTTTTTTGCCCCAAAATAAGGAAAAATTCTGACTTATTACCCTGACATAAGTGAAATTTCTGCAATTTTGCCCCAAAATAAGAAAAATTTCTGCCTTTTTGCCCCCAAATAAGGGGAATTTCAGCATTTTTACCTTAAAATAAGGAGAATTTCTGCATTTTTGCCAAAAAATATTAGAAATTTCTGCCTTTTTGCCAAAAATAAGGAAAATTTCTGCCTTTTTTCCCTGAAATAAGTGAAATTTCTATAATTTTGCCCGAAAATAAGTGAAATTTCTTTCTTTTTGCCCCCCAAAAAAGGGAATTTCAGCCTTTTTACCTCAAAATAAGGTTAATGTCTGCATTTTTGCCCCAAAATATGGGAAATTTCTGCCTTTTTGTTCCAAAATAAAAAAAATTACTGCAATTTTGTAGCAAATTAATAGAAATTTCTGCCTTTTTGACCCCAAATAAGAAAATTTCTGCATTTTTTTTTCTGAAATAAGTGAAATTTCTGCAATTTTGCCCCAAAATAAGTGAAATTTCTGCAATTTTGCCCCAAATATGTGAAATTTCTGAAATTTTCTCAAAAATAAGTGGAATTTCTGAGTTTTGCCCCAAAATAAGAAGAATTTCTGTCTTTTTGCCCAAACATATAGGGAATTTCTGTCTTTTTGCCCACATTTAGGAGAATTTCTGCAATTTTGCTCCAAAATATGGGGAATTTCTGCTTTTTTGCCTCTAAATAAGTAGATTTCTGTCTTTTTCCCCCAAAATAAAAGGAATTTCTGTATTTTTTCCCCAAAATAAAGAAAATTTCTGACTTATTACCCTGAAATAAGTGAAATTTCTGCAATTTTGCCCCAAAATAAGGGAAATTTTTGCCTTTTTGCCCCCAAATAAAAGGAATTTCTGCCTTTTTACCACAAAATAAGGGGAATTTCAGCATATTTGCCCCAAAATAAGGGAAATTTCTGCCTTTTTGCCCCAAAATAAGAAAAATTTATGCAATTTTGTACCAAAATAAAAGAAATTTCTGTCTTTTTGCCCCAAAATAAGAAAATTTCTGCTTTTTTTCCTGAAATAAGTGAAATTTCTGCAATTTTACCCCAAAATAAGTGAAATTTCTGAGTTTTGCCTTAAAATAAGGAGAATTTCTCTCTTTTTGCCCCAACATATAGGCAATTTCTGCCTTTTTACCTCACAATTAGGGGAATTTCTGCAATTTTGCTCCAAAATATGGGGAATTTCTGCCTTTTTGCCCGAAAATAAGAAGAATGCATAACTTTTTGCCATAAAAAAGGGAAATTTCTTCGTTTTTGCTCCATATTAAGGGGAATTTCTGATTTTTGCCTCTAAATAAGTGGAATTTCTGTCTTTTTCCCACAAAACACAGGGAATTTCTGTATTTTTGGCCCAAAATAAAGAAAATTTCTGACTTAATACATTGAATTAAGTGAAATTTCTGCAATTTTGCACCAAAATAAGGGAAAATTCTGCATTTTTGCCCACAAATAAGGGGAATTTCAGACTTTTTACCTCAAAATAAGGGGAATTTCTGCATTTTTGCCACAAAATATTAGGAATTTCTGCATTTTTGCCTCAAAATAAGGAAAATTTCTGCCTTTTTTCCCTAAAATATGTGAAATTTCTGCAATTTTGCCCCAAAATAAGTGAAATTTCTACAATTTTGCCCCAAAGTAAGGGAAATTTATGGAATTTTTTTCCAAAATAAGTGGAATTTCTGAGTTTTTCCCCAAAATAAGGAAAATTTCTTATTTTTGCCCTAAAATATAGGGAATTTCTGCCTATTTGCCCCACAATTAGGGGAATTTCTGCAATTTTGCTCCAAAATACAAGGAATTTCTGCCTTTTTGCCCCCAAATAAGGGGAATTTCAGCCTTTTTACCTCAAAATAAAGGAAATTTCTTCATATTTGCTCCAAAATAAGGGGAATTACTGCTTTTTTCCCTCTAAATAAGTGGAATTTCTGTCTTTTTCCCCCAAAACAAAGGGAATTTCTGTATTTTTTGCCCCAAAATAAGGAAAATTTCTGACTTATTACCCTTAAATAAGTGAAATTTCTGCAATTTTGCCCCAAAATAAGGGAAATTTCTGCCTTTTTGCCCCCAAATAAGGGGAATTTCAGGCTTTTACCTCAAAATAAGGGGAATTTCTGCATTTTTGCCACAAAATATTAGGAATTTCTGCATTTTTGCCTAAAAAAAGAAAATTTTTGCCTTTTTTCCCTGAAATAAGTGAAATTTCTGCAATTTAGCCCCAAAATAAGTGAAATTTCTGCCTTTTTGCCCCCAAATAAAGGGAAATTCAGAATTTTTACCTCAAAATAAAAGAAATTTCTGCATTTTTGCCCCAAAATATGGGAAATTTCTGCCTTTTTGCCCCAAAATAAAAAAAAATCTGCAATTTTGTACAAAACTAATAAAAATTTTTGCCTTTTTGCCCCCAAATAAGAAAATTTCTGCTTTTTTTTCTGAAATAAGTGAAATTTTTGCAATTTTGTCCCAAAATAAGTGAAATTTCTGCAATTTTGCCCCAAAATAAGTGAAATTTCTGGATATTTGCCCAAAAATAAGTGGAATTTCTAAGTTTTGCTCCAAAATTGGATTATTTCTGTCTTTTTGCCCCAACATATAGGGAATTTCTGCCTTTTTGCCCCACATTTAGGGGAATATCTGCAATTTTGCTCCAAAATAAGGGGAATTTCTGCTTTTTTGCCACTAAATAAGTGGAATTTGTGCCTTTTTCTACCAAAACAAAGGGAATTTCTGCTTTTTTTGCCCCAAAATAAGGAAAATTTCTGACTTATTACCCTGAAATAAGTGAAATTTCTGCAATTTTGCCCCAAAATAAGTGAAATTTCTGCAATTTTGCCCCAAAATAAGTGGAATTTCTGAGTTTTGCTCCAAAATAAGGAGAATTTCTTCTTTTTGCCCTAACATATAGGGAATTTCTGCCTTTTTGCCCTACAATTAGAGGAATTTCTGCAATTTTGCCCCAAATTAAGGGAAAATTCTGCCTTTTTGCCCCCAAAGAAGGGGAATTTCAGCCTTTTTACCTCAAAATAAGAAGAATTTCTGCATTTTTGCCACAAAATATTAGGAGTTTCTGCATTTTTGCCCCAAAATAAGAAAATTTCTGACTTTTTTCCCTGAAATAAGTGAAATTTCTGCAACTTTGCCCCAAAATAAGGGAAATTTCTGGAATTTTGGCGCAAAATAAGTGGAATTTCTGAGTTTTGCCCCAAAATAAGGAGAATTTCTTTATTTGCCCTAACATATAAAGAATTTCTGCCTTTTTGCCCTACAATTAGGGGAATTTCTGCAATTTTGCTCCAAAATAAGGGAAATTTTTGCCTTTTTGCCCGAAAATAAGAAGAATGCATACCTTTTTGCCATAAAAAATGGAAATTTATTCATTTTTGCTCCAAAATAAGGAAAATTTCTGCTTTTTTGCCTCTAAATAAGTGGAATTTCTGTCTTTTTCCCCCAAAAAGAAGAAAATTCCTGTATTTTTTGTTCCAAAATAAGGAAAATTTCTGACTTATTACCCTGAAATAAGTGAAATTTCTGCAATTTTGCCCCAAAATAATGGAAATTTCTGCCTTTTTGACCCAAAATAAGGGGAATTTCAGCCTTTTTACCTCAAAATAAGGGGAATTTCTGCATTTTTGCCACAAAATATTAAGAATTTCTGCGTTTTTGCCCCAAAATAAAGAAAATTTTTGCCTTTTTTTTTAAATGAGTGAAATTTCTGCAATTATGCGCCAAAATAAGTGAAATTTCTGCAATTTTGCCCCAAAATAAGGGAAATTTCTGGAATTTTACCCCAAAATAAGTTGAATTTCTTAGTTTTGCCCCAAGATAAGGAGAATTTCTGTCTTTTTGCCCCAACATATAGGGAATTTCTTCCTTTTTGCCCCACAATTAGGGGAATTTCTGCAATTTTGCTACAAAATATGGGGAATTTCTGCCTTTTTGCCCAAAAATAAGAAGAATGCATACATTTTTGCCTTAAAAAAGGGAAATTTCCTCATTATTGCTCCAAAATAAGGGGAATTTCTGCTTTTTTGCCTCTAAATAAGTCGAATTTCTGTCTTTTTCCTTTAAAACAAAGGGAATTTCTGTCTTTTTTGCCCCAAAATAAGGAAAAATTCTGACTTATTACCCTGACATAAGTGAAATTTCTGCAATTTTGCCCCAAAATAAGAAAAATTTCTGCCTTTTTGCCCCCAAATAAGGGGAATTTCAGCATTTTTACCTTAAAATAAGGAGAATTTCTGCATTTTTGCCAAAAAATATTAGAAATTTCTGCCTTTTTGCCAAAAATAAGGAAAATTTCTGCCTTTTTTCCCTGAAATAAGTGAAATTTCTATAATTTTGCCCGAAAATAAGTGAAATTTCTTTCTTTTTGCCCCCCAAAAAAGGGAATTTCAGCCTTTTTACCTCAAAATAAGGTTAATGTCTGCATTTTTGCCCCAAAATATGGGAAATTTCTGCCTTTTTGTTCCAAAATAAAAAAAATTACTGCAATTTTGTAGCAAATTAATAGAAATTTCTGCCTTTTTGACCCCAAATAAGAAAATTTCTGCATTTTTTTTTCTGAAATAAGTGAAATTTCTGCAATTTTGCCCCAAAATAAGTGAAATTTCTGCAATTTTGCCCCAAATATGTGAAATTTCTGAAATTTTCTCAAAAATAAGTGGAATTTCTGAGTTTTGCCCCAAAATAAGAAGAATTTCTGTCTTTTTGCCCAAACATATAAGGAATTTCTGTCTTTTTGCCCACATTTAGGAGAATTTCTGCAATTTTGCTCCAAAATATGGGGAATTTCTGCTTTTTTGCCTCTAAATAAGTAGATTTCTGTCTTTTTCCCCCAAAATAAAAGGAATTTCTGTATTTTTTCCCCAAAATAAAGAAAATTTCTGACTTATTACCCTGAAATAAGTGAAATTTCTGCAATTTTGCCCCAAAATAAGGGAAATTTTTGCCTTTTTGCCCCCAAATAAAAGGAATTTCTGCCTTTTTACCACAAAATAAGGGGAATTTCAGCATATTTGCCCCAAAATAAGGGAAATTTCTGCCTTTTTGCCCCAAAATAAGAAAAATTTATGCAATTTTGTACCAAAATAAAAGAAATTTCTGTCTTTTTGCCCCAAAATAAGAAAATTTCTGCTTTTTTTCCTGAAATAAGTGAAATTTCTGCAATTTTACCCCAAAATAAGTGAAATTTCTGAGTTTTGCCTTAAAATAAGGAGAATTTCTCTCTTTTTGCCCCAACATATAGGCAATTTCTGCCTTTTTACCTCACAATTAGGGGAATTTCTGCAATTTTGCTCCAAAATATGGGGAATTTCTGCCTTTTTGCCCGAAAATAAGAAGAATGCATAACTTTTTGCCATAAAAAAGGGAAATTTCTTCGTTTTTGCTCCATATTAAGGGGAATTTCTGATTTTTGCCTCTAAATAAGTGGAATTTCTGTCTTTTTCCCACAAAACACAGGGAATTTCTGTATTTTTGGCCCAAAATAAAGAAAATTTCTGACTTAATACATTGAATTAAGTGAAATTTCTGCAATTTTGCACCAAAATAAGGGAAAATTCTGCATTTTTGCCCACAAATAAGGGGAATTTCAGACTTTTTACCTCAAAATAAGGGGAATTTCTGCATTTTTGCCACAAAATATTAGGAATTTCTGCATTTTTGCCTCAAAATAAGGAAAATTTCTGCCTTTTTTCCCTAAAATATGTGAAATTTCTGCAATTTTGCCCCAAAATAAGTGAAATTTCTACAATTTTGCCCCAAAGTAAGGGAAATTTCTGGAATTTTTTTCCAAAATAAGTGGAATTTCTGAGTTTTTCCCCAAAATAAGGAAAATTTCTTATTTTTGCCCTAAAATATAGGGAATTTCTGCCTATTTGCCCCACAATTAGGGGAATTTCTGCAATTTTGCTCCAAAATACAAGGAATTTCTGCCTTTTTGCCCCCAAATAAGGGGAATTTCAGCCTTTTTACCTCAAAATAAAGGAAATTTCTTCATATTTGCTCCAAAATAAGGGGAATTACTGCTTTTTTCCCTCTAAATAAGTGGAATTTCTGTCTTTTTCCCCCAAAACAAAGGGAATTTCTGTATTTTTTGCCCCAAAATAAGGAAAATTTCTGACTTATTACCCTTAAATAAGTGAAATTTCTGCAATTTTGCCCCAAAATAAGGGAAATTTCTGCCTTTTTGCCCCCAAATAAGGGGAATTTCAGGCTTTTACCTCAAAATAAGGGGAATTTCTGCATTTTTGCCACAAAATATTAGGAATTTCTGCATTTTTGCCTAAAAAAAGAAAATTTTTGCCTTTTTTCCCTGAAATAAGTGAAATTTCTGCAATTTAGCCCCAAAATAAGTGAAATTTCTGCCTTTTTGCCCCCAAATAAAGGGAAATTCAGAATTTTTACCTCAAAATAAAAGAAATTTCTGCATTTTTGCCCCAAAATATGGGAAATTTCTGCCTTTTTGCCCCAAAATAAAAAAAAATCTGCAATTTTGTACAAAACTAATAAAAATTTTTGCCTTTTTGCCCCCAAATAAGAAAATTTCTGCTTTTTTTTCTGAAATAAGTGAAATTTTTGCAATTTTGTCCCAAAATAAGTGAAATTTCTGCAATTTTGCCCCAAAATAAGTGAAATTTCTGGATATTTGCCCAAAAATAAGTGGAATTTCTAAGTTTTGCTCCAAAATTGGATTATTTCTGTCTTTTTGCCCCAACATATAGGGAATTTCTGCCTTTTTGCCCCACATTTAGGGGAATATCTGCAATTTTGCTCCAAAATAAGGGGAATTTCTGCTTTTTTGCCACTAAATAAGTGGAATTTGTGCCTTTTTCTACCAAAACAAAGGGAATTTCTGCTTTTTTTGCCCCAAAATAAGGAAAATTTCTGACTTATTACCCTGAAATAAGTGAAATTTCTGCAATTTTGCCCCAAAATAAGTGAAATTTCTGCAATTTTGCCCCAAAATAAGTGGAATTTCTGAGTTTTGCTCCAAAATAAGGAGAATTTCTTCTTTTTGCCCTAACATATAGGGAATTTCTGCCTTTTTGCCCTACAATTAGAGGAATTTCTGCAATTTTGCCCCAAATTAAGGGAAAATTCTGCCTTTTTGCCCCCAAAGAAGGGGAATTTCAGCCTTTTTACCTCAAAATAAGAAGAATTTCTGCATTTTTGCCACAAAATATTAGGAGTTTCTGCATTTTTGCCCCAAAATAAGAAAATTTCTGACTTTTTTCCCTGAAATAAGTGAAATTTCTGCAACTTTGCCCCAAAATAAGGGAAATTTCTGGAATTTTGGCGCAAAATAAGTGGAATTTCTGAGTTTTGCCCCAAAATAAGGAGAATTTCTTTATTTGCCCTAACATATAAAGAATTTCTGCCTTTTTGCCCTACAATTAGGGGAATTTCTGCAATTTTGCTCCAAAATAAGGGAAATTTTTGCCTTTTTGCCCGAAAATAAGAAGAATGCATACCTTTTTGCCATAAAAAATGGAAATTTATTCATTTTTGCTCCAAAATAAGGAAAATTTCTGCTTTTTTGCCTCTAAATAAGTGGAATTTCTGTCTTTTTCCCCCAAAAAGAAGAAAATTCCTGTATTTTTTGTTCCAAAATAAGGAAAATTTCTGACTTATTACCCTGAAATAAGTGAAATTTCTGCAATTTTGCCCCAAAATAATGGAAATTTCTGCCTTTTTGACCCAAAATAAGGGGAATTTCAGCCTTTTTACCTCAAAATAAGGGGAATTTCTGCATTTTTGCCACAAAATATTAAGAATTTCTGCGTTTTTGCCCCAAAATAAAGAAAATTTTTGCCTTTTTTTTAAATGAGTGAAATTTCTGCAATTATGCGCCAAAATAAGTGAAATTTCTGCAATTTTGCCCCAAAATAAGGGAAATTTCTGGAATTTTACCCCAAAATAAGTTGAATTTCTTAGTTTTGCCCCAAGATAAGGAGAATTTCTGTCTTTTTGCCCCAACATATAGGGAATTTCTTCCTTTTTGCCCCACAATTAGGGGAATTTCTGCAATTTTGCTACAAAATATGGGGAATTTCTGCCTTTTTGCCCAAAAATAAGAAGAATGCATACATTTTTGCCTTAAAAAAGGGAAATTTCCTCATTATTGCTCCAAAATAAGGGGAATTTCTGCTTTTTTGCCTCTAAATAAGTCGAATTTCTGTCTTTTTCCTTTAAAACAAAGGGAATTTCTGTCTTTTTTGCCCCAAAATAAGGAAAAATTCTGACTTATTACCCTGACATAAGTGAAATTTCTGCAATTTTGCCCCAAAATAAGAAAAATTTCTGCCTTTTTGCCCCCAAATAAGGGGAATTTCAGCATTTTTACCTTAAAATAAGGAGAATTTCTGCATTTTTGCCAAAAAATATTAGAAATTTCTGCCTTTTTGCCAAAAATAAGGAAAATTTCTGCCTTTTTTCCCTGAAATAAGTGAAATTTCTATAATTTTGCCCGAAAATAAGTGAAATTTCTTTCTTTTTGCCCCCCAAAAAAGGGAATTTCAGCCTTTTTACCTCAAAATAAGGTTAATGTCTGCATTTTTGCCCCAAAATATGGGAAATTTCTGCCTTTTTGTTCCAAAATAAAAAAAATTTCTGCAATTTTGTAGCAAATTAATAGAAATTTCTGCCTTTTTGACCCCAAATAAGAAAATTTCTGCATTTTTTTTTCTGAAATAAGTGAAATTTCTGCAATTTTGCCCCAAAATAAGTGAAATTTCTGCAATTTTGCCCCAAATATGTGAAATTTCTGAAATTTTCTCAAAAATAAGTGGAATTTCTGAGTTTTGCCCCAAAATAAGAAGAATTTCTGTCTTTTTGCCCAAACATATAGGGAATTTCTGTCTTTTTGCCCACATTTAGGAGAATTTCTGCAATTTTGCTCCAAAATATGGGGAATTTCTGCTTTTTTGCCTCTAAATAAGTAGATTTCTGTCTTTTTCCCCCAAAATAAAAGGAATTTCTGTATTTTTTTCCCAAAATAAAGAAAATTTCTGACTTATTACCCTGAAATAAGTGAAATTTCTGCAATTTTGCCCCAAAATAAGGGAAATTTTTGCCTTTTTGCCCCCAAATAAAAGGAATTTCTGTCTTTTTACCACAAAATAAGGGGAATTTCAGCATATTTGCCCCAAAATAAGGGAAATTTCTGCCTTTTTGCCCCAAAATAAGAAAAATTTATGCAATTTTGTACCAAAATAAAAGAAATTTCTGTCTTTTTGCCCCAAAATAAGAAAATTTCTGCTTTTTTTCCTGAAATAAGTGAAATTTCTGCAATTTTACCCCAAAATAAGTGAAATTTCTGAGTTTTGCCTTAAAATAAGGAGAATTTCTCTCTTTTTGCCCCAACATATAGGCAATTTCTGCCTTTTTACCTCACAATTAGGGGAATTTCTGCAATTTTGCTCCAAAATATGGGGAATTTCTGCCTTTTTGCCCGAAAATAAGAAGAATGCATAACTTTTTGCCATAAAAAAGGGAAATTTCTTCGTTTTTGCTCCATATTAAGGGGAATTTCTGATTTTTGCCTCTAAATAAGTGGAATTTCTGTCTTTTTCCCACAAAACACAGGGAATTTCTGTATTTTTGGCCCAAAATAAAGAAAATTTCTGACTTAATACATTGAATTAAGTGAAATTTCTGCAATTTTGCACCAAAATAAGGGAAAATTCTGCATTTTTGCCCACAAATAAGGGGAATTTCAGACTTTTTACCTCAAAATAAGGGGAATTTCTGCATTTTTGCCACAAAATATTAGGAATTTCTGCATTTTTACCTCAAAATAAGGAAAATTTCTGCCTTTTTTCCCTAAAATATGTGAAATTTCTGCAATTTTGCCCCAAAATAAGTGAAATTTCTACAATTTTGCCCCAAAGTAAGGGAAATTTGTGGAATTTTTTTCCAAAATAAGTGGAATTTCTGAGTTTTTCCCCAAAATAAGGAAAATTTCTTATTTTTGCCCTAAAATATAGGGAATTTCTGCCTATTTGCCCCACAATTAGGGGAATTTCTGCAATTTTGCTCCAAAATACAAGGAATTTCTGCCTTTTTGCCCCCAAATAAGGGGAATTTCAGCCTTTTTACCTCAAAATAAAGGAAATTTCTTCATATTTGCTCCAAAATAAGGGGAATTACTGCTTTTTTCCCTCTAAATAAGTGGAATTTCTGTCTTTTTCCCCCAAAACAAAGGGAATTTCTGTATTTTTTGCCCCAAAATAAGGAAAATTTCTGACTTATTACCCTTAAATAAGTGAAATTTCTGCAATTTTGCCCCAAAATAAGGGAAATTTCTGCCTTTTTGCCCCCAAATAAGGGGAATTTCAGGCTTTTACCTCAAAATAAGGGGAATTTCTGCATTTTTGCCACAAAATATTAGGAATTTCTGCATTTTTGCCTAAAAAAAGAAAATTTTTGCCTTTTTTCCCTGAAATAAGTGAAATTTCTGCAATTTAGCCCCAAAATAAGTGAAATTTCTGCCTTTTTGCCCCCAAATAAAGGGAAATTCAGAATTTTTACCTCAAAATAAAAGAAATTTCTGCATTTTTGCCCCAAAATATGGGGAATTTCTGCCTTTTTGCCACAAAATAAAAAAAAATCTGCAATTTTGTACAAAACTAATAAAAATTTTTGCCTTTTTGCCCCCAAATAAGAAAATTTCTGCTTTTTTTTCTGAAATAAGTGATATTTTTGCAATTTTGTCCCAAAATAAGTGAAAATCTGCAATTTTGCCCCAAAATAAGTGAAATTTCTGGATATTTGCCCAAAAATAAGTGGAATTTCTAAGTTTTGCTCCAAAATTGGATTATTTCTGTCTTTTTGCCCCAACATATAGGGAATTTCTGCCTTTTTGCCCCACATTTAGGGGAATATCTGCAATTTTGCTCCAAAATAAGGGGAATTTCTGCTTTTTTGCCACTAAATAAGTGGAATTTGTGCCTTTTTCTACCAAAACAAAGGGAATTTCTGCTTTTTTTGCCCCAAAATAAGGAAAATTTCTGACTTATTACCCTGAAATAAGTGAAATTTCTGCAATTTTGCCCAAAAATATGGGAATATTCTGCCTTTTTGCCCCCAAATAAGGGGAATTTCAGCCTTTTTACCTCAAAATAAGGGGAATTTCTTCATTTTTGCCGCAAAATATGGGAAATTTCTGCCTTTTTACCCAAAATAAGAAAAATTTCTGCAATTTTGTACAAAAATAAAAGAAATTTTGCCTTTTTGCCCCAAAATAAAAAAATTTCTGCTTTTTTTCTGAATAAGTTAAATTTCTGCAATTTTGCCCCAAAATAATTGAAATTTTTGCAATTTTGCCCCAAAATAATTGAAATTTCTGCAATTTTGCACCAAAATAAGTGAAATTTCTGAGTTTTGCCACAAAATAAGGAGAATTTCGGTCTTTTTGCCCCACAATTAGGGGAATTTTGCAATTTTGCTTTAAAATACGGGGAATTTCTGCATTTTTGTCTGAAAATAAGAAGAATGCATACCTTTTTGCCATAAGAAAGGGAAATTTCTTCATTTTTGCTCCAAAATAAGAGGAATTTCTGCTTTTTTGCCTCTAAATAAGTGGAATTTCTGTCTTTTTCCCACAAAACAAAGGGAATTTCTGTCATTTTTGCCCCAAAATAAGGAAAATTTCAGACTTATTACCCTGAAATAAGTGAAATTTCTGCAATTTTGCCCCCAAATAAGGGAAATTTCTGCCTTTTTGCCCCCAAATAAGGGGAATTACAGCATTTTTACCTCAAAATAAGGGAATTTCTGCATTTTTGCCACAAAATATTAGGAATTTCTGCCTTTTTGCCCCAAAATTAGGAAAATTTCTGCCTTTTCCCTGAAATAAGTGAAATTTCTGCAATTTTGCCCCAAAATAAGTGAAATTTCTGCAATTTTGCCCCAAAATAAAGGAAATTTCTGGAATTTTGCCCCAAAATATGTGGAATTTCTTAGTTTTGCCCCAAAATAAGGAGAATTTCTGTATTTTTGCCCCAACATATAGAAAATTTCTGCTTTTTTGCCCCACATTTAGGGGAATTTCTGCAATTTTGCTCCAAAATAAAGGGAATTTCTGCCTTTTTGCCACTAAATAAGTGGAATTTCTGACTTTTTCCACAAAAACAAAGGGAATTTCTGTGCTTTTTGCCACAAAATAAGAAAAATTTCTGCCTTTTCCCTGAAATAACTTAAATTTCTGCAATTTTGCCCGAAAATAAGGGAAAATTCTGCCTTTTTGCCCCCAAATAAGGGGAATTTCAGCCTTTTTACCTCAAAATAAGGGGAATTTCTGCATTTTTGCTGCAAAATATGGGAAATTTCTGCATTTTTGCCCAAAAATAATAAAATTTATGCTTTTTTTTGAAATAAGTGAAATTTCTGCAATTTTGCCCCAAAATAATTGAAATTTCTGCAATTTTGCCTCAAAATAAGGTAAATTTCTGGAATTTTGCCCCAAAATAAGTGGAATTTCTGTCTTTTGCCCCAAAATAAAAATAATTTCTGTCTTTTTGCCCCACAATTAGGGAAATTTCTACAATTTTGCTTTAAAATACGGGGAATTTCTGCCTTTTTGCCTGAAAATAAGAAGAATGCATAACTTTTTGCCATAAAAAATGGAAATTTCTTCATTTTTGCTCCAAAATAAGGGGAATTTCTGCTTTTTTGCCTCTAAATAAGTGGAATTTCTGTCTTTTTCCCACAAAACAAAGGGAATTCCTGTCTTTTTTGCCCCAAAATAAGGGGAATTTCTGACTTATTACCCTGAAATAAGTGAAATTTCTGCAATTATGCCCCAAAATAAGGGAAATTTCTGCCTTTTTGCCCCCAAATAAGGGGAATTTCAGCATTTTTACCTCAAAATAAGGGCAATTTCTGCATTTTTGCCAAAAAATATTAAGAATTTCTGCCTTTTTGCCCCAAAATAAGGAAAATTTCTGCCTTTTTTCCCTGAAATAAGTGAAATTTATGCAATTTTGCCCCAAAATAAGTTAAATTTTTGCAATTTTGCCCCAAAATAGAGGAAATTTCTGGAATTTTGCCCCAAAATAAGTTGAATTTCTGCATTTTTGCCACAAAATATTAGGAATTTCTTCCTTTTTGCCCAAAAATAAGGAAAATTTCTGCCTTTTTTCCCTGAAATAAGTAAAATTTATGCAATTTTGCCCCAAAATAAGTTAAATTTCTGCTGTTTTGCCCCAAAATAAGGGAAATTTCTGGAATTATGCCCCAAAATAAGTGGAATTTCTGAGTTTTGCCCCAAAATAAGGAGAATTTCTGTCTTTTTGCCCCAACATATAGGGAATTTCTGCCTTTTTGCCCCACAATTAGGGGAATTTCTGCAATTTTGCTACAAAATACGGGGAATTTTTGCCATTTTGCCCAAAAATAAGAATAATGCATACCTTTTTGCTACAAAAAAGGGAAATTTCTTCATTTTTGCTCCAAAATATGTGGAATTTCTGTCTTTTTCCCCCAAAACAAATGGAATTTATGTTTTTTTGCCACAAAATAAGGAAAATTTCTGACTTATTATTCTGAAATAAGTGAAATTTCTGCAATTTTGCCCCAAAATAAGGGAAATTTCTGCCTTTTTGCCCCGAAATAATTGGAATTTCACCATTTTACCTCAAAATAAGGGGAATTTCTGCATTTTTGCCACAAAATATTAGGAATTTCTGCCTTTTTGCCCAAAAATAATGAAAATTTCTGCATTTTTTCCCTTAAATAAGTAAAATTTCTGCAATTTTGCCCAAAAATAAGTGAAATTTCTGCCTTTTTGCCCCCAAATAAGAGGAATTTCAGCCTTTTTACCTCAAAATAAGGGGAATTTCTGCATTTTTGCCACAAAATATGGGAAATTTCTGCCTTTTTGCCCAAAAGTAAGAAAAATTTCTACAATTTTGTACCAAAATAATAGAAATTTCTGCCTTTTTGCCCCCAAATAAGAAAATTTCTGCTTTTTTTTCTGAAACAAGTGAAATTTCTGCAATTTTGCCCCAAAATAAGTGAAATTTCTGAATATTTGCCCAAAAATAAGTGCAATTTTTGAGTTTTCCCCCTAAAATAAGGATTATTTCTGTATTTTTGCCCCAACATATAGAAAATTTCTGCTTTTTGCCCCACATTTAGGGGAATTTCTGCAATTTTGCTCCAAAATAAGGGTAATTTTTGCTTTTTTGCCGCTAAATAAGTGGAATTTCTGTCTTTTTCCCCCAAAACAAAGGGAATTTGTGTCTTTTTTGCCCAAAAATAAGGAAAATTTCTGACTTATTACCCTGAAATAAGGGAAATTTCTGCAATTTTGCCCCAAAATAAGGGAAAAATTCTGCCTTTTTTCCCCCAAATAAGGGGAAATTCAGCCTTTTAACCTCAAATTAAGGTGAATTTCTGCATTTTTGCTGCAAAATATGGGAAATTTCTGCATTTTTGTCCCAAAATAAGAAAATTTTTGCTTTTTTTCTGAAATAAGTAAAATTTCTGCAATTTTGCCCCAAAATAATTCAAATTTATGCAATTGTGCCTCAAAATAAGGGAAATTTCTGGAATTTTGCCCCAAAATAAGTGGAATTTCTGTCTTTTGCCCTAAAGTAAGGAGAATTTCTGTCTTTTTGCCCCACAATTAGGGAAATTTCCACATTTTGCTTTAAAATACAGGGAATTTCTGCCTTTTTGCCTGAAAATAAGAAGAATGCATAACTTTTTGCCATAAAAAAGGGAAATTTCTTCATTTTTGCTCCAAAATAAGGGGAATTTCTGCTTTTTTGCCTCTAAATAAGTGGAATTTCTGTCTTTTCCCCAAAAACAAAGGGAATTCCTGTCTTTTTTGCCCCAAAATAAGAAAAATTTCTGACTTATTACCCTGAAATAAATGAAATTTCTGCAATTTTGCCCCAAAATAAGAGAAATTTCTGCCTTTTTGCCCCTAAATAAAGGGAATTTCAGCCTTTTTACGTCAAAATATGGGTAATTTCTGCATTTTTGCCACAAAATATTAGGCATTTCTTCCTTTTTGCCCCAAAATAAGAAAAATTTCTGAAATTTTGCCCAAAAATAAGTGGAATTTCTGAGTTTCGCCCCAAAATAAGAAGAATTTCTGTCTTTTTGCCCCTACATATAGGGAATTTCTGCCTTTTTGCCCCACAATTAGAGGAATTTCTGTAATTTTGCTACAAAATACGGAGAATTTCTGCCATTTTGCCCAATAATAAGAGGAATGCATACCTTTTTGCCATAAAAAAGGGGAATTTCTGCTTTTTTGCCTCTAAATAAGTGGAACTTCTTTCTTTTTCCCAAAAACAAATGGAATTTCTGTCTTTTTTGCCCCACAATAAGGAAAATTTCTGACTTATTACCCTGAAATAAGTGAAATGTCTGCAATTGTGCCCCAAAATAAGGGAAATTTCTGCCTTTTTGCCCCGAAATAAGGGGAATTTCACCATTTTACCTCAAAATATGGGGAATTTCTGCATTTTTGCCGCAAAATATGGGAAATTTCTGCATTTTTGACCCAAAATAAGAAAATTTTTGCTTTTTTTCTGAAATAAGTGAAATTTCTGCAATTTTGCCTCAAATATAGGGAAATTTCTGGAATTTTGCCCCAAAATAAGTAGAATTTCTGTCTTTTGCCCCAAAATAAGGAGAATTTCTGTCTTTTTGCCCCACAATTAGGGAAATTTCTACAATTTTCTTTAAAATATGGGGAATTTCTGCCTTTTTGCCTGAAAATAAGAAGAATGCATACCTTTTTGCCATAAAAAAATGGAAATTTCTTAATTTTTGCTCCAAAATAAGGGGAATTTCTGCTTTTGCCTATAA
Organism: Micromys minutus; assembly: GCF_963924665.1. Classification (NCBI taxonomy): domain Eukaryota; kingdom Metazoa; phylum Chordata; class Mammalia; order Rodentia; family Muridae; genus Micromys; species Micromys minutus. The sequence goes on from NW_027667727.1 coordinate 4,140,866, forward strand.
ATAAGTGGAATTTTTGTCTTTTTCCCCAAAAACAAAGGGAATTTCTGTCTTTTTTGCCCCACAATAAGGAAAATTTCTGACTTATTACCCTGAAATAAGTGAAATGTCTGCAATTGTGCCCCAAAATAAGGGAAATTTCTGCCTTTTTGCCCCCAAATAGGGGGAAATTCAGCCTTTTTACCTCAAAATAAGGGGAATTTCTGCATTTTTGCCACAAAATATGGGAAATTTCTGCATTTTTGACCCAAAATAAGAAAATTTTTGCTTTTTTTCTGAAATAAGTGAAATTTCTGCAATTTTGCCCCAAAATAATTGAAATTTCTGCAATTTTGCATCAAAATAAGGGAAATTTCTGGAATTTTGCCCCAAAATAAGTAGAATTTCTGTCTTTTGCCCCAAAATAAGAAGAATTTCTGTCTTTTTGCCCCACAATTAGGGAAATTTCTACAATTTTCTTTAAAATATGGGGAATTTCTGCCTTTTTGCCTGAAAATAAGAAGAATGCATACCTTTTTGCCATAAAAAAGGGAAATTTCTTCATTTTTGCTCCAAAATAAGGGGAATTTCTGCTTTTGCCTCTAAATAAGTGGAATTTTTGTCTTTTTCCCCCAAAACAAAGGGAATTTCTGTCTTTTTTGCCCCAAAATAAGGAAAATTTCTGACTTATTACCCTGAAATAAGTGAAATTTCTGCAATTTTGCCCCAAAATAAGGGAAACATCTCTTTTTTGCCCCCAAATAAGGGGAATTTCAGCCTTTTTACCTCAAAATATGGGGAATTTCTGCATTTTTGCCACAAAATATTAGGAATTTCTGCCTTTTTGCCCAAAAATAAGGAAAATTTCTGCCTTTTTTCCCTGAAATAAGTGAAATTTCTGCAATTTTGCCCCAAAATAAGTGAAATTTCTGCCTTTTTGCCCCCAAATAAGGAGAAATTCAGCCTTTTTACCTCAAAATAAGGGGAATTTCTGCATTTTTGACCCAAAATATGGGAAATTTCTGCCTGTTTGCCCCAAAATAAGAAAAATTTTTGCAATTTTGTATCAAAATAATAGAAATTTTTGCCTTTTTGCCCCCAAATAAGAAAATTTCTGCTTTTTTTCTAAAACAAGTGAACTTTCTGCAATTTTGCCCCAAAATAAGTGAAATTTCTGCAATTTTGCCCCAAAATAAGTGAAATTTCTGAATATTTGCCCAAAAATAAGTGGAATTTCTGAGTTTTTCTCTAAAATAAGGATTATTTCTGTCTTTTTTCCCCAACCTATAGAAAATTTCTGCCTTTTTGCCCCACATTTAGGGGAATTTCTGCAATTTTGCTCCAAAATAAGGGGAATTTCAGCTTTTGCCGCTAAATAAGTGGAATTTCTGTCTTTTTCCACAAAAACAAAAAAAAATTTTCTGTCTTTTTTGCCCCAAAATAACAAAATTTCTGACTTATTACCCTGAAATAAGTGAAATTTCTGCAATTTTTCCCGAAAATAAGGGAAAATTCTGCCTTTTTGCCCCCAAATAAGGGGAATTTCAGCCTTTTTACCTCAAAATAAGGGGAATTTCTGCATTTTTGCTGCAAAATATGGGAAATTTCTGCCTCTTTGCCCCAAAATAAGAAAAATTTCTGCAATTTTTGAACAAAATAAAAGAAATTTCTGCCTATTTGACCCAAAATAAGAAAATTTCTGCTTTTTTCTGAAATAAGTGAAATTTCTGCAATTTTACCAGAAAATAATTGAAATTTCTGCAATTTTGCCTCAAAATCAGGAAAATTTCTCGAATTTTTTCCCAAAATAAGTGGAATTTATGTCTTTAGCCCCCAAAAAAGGAGAATTTCTGTCTTTTTGCCACACAATTAGGGGAATTTCTGATATTTTGCTTTAAAATACAGGGAATTTCAGCTTTTTTGCCTGAAAATAAGAAGAATGCATAACTTTTTGCCATAAAAAAGGGAAATTTCTTCATTTTTGCTCCAAAATAAGGGGAATTTCTGCTTTTTTCCCTCTAAATATGTGGAATTTCTGTCTTTTTCCCCCAAAACAAAGAAAATTCCTGTATTTTTTGCCCCAAAATAAGGAAAATTTCTGACTTATTACCCTGAAATAAGTGAAATTTCTGCAATTTTGCCCCAAAATAAGGGAAATTTCTGCCTTTTGCTCCGAAATAAGGGGAATTTCACCATTTTACCTCAAAATAAGGGGAATTTCTGCATTTTTGCCGCAAAATATGAGAAATTTTTGCATTTTTGACCCAATATAAGAAAATTTCTGCTTTTTTTATGAAATAAGTGAAATTTCTGCAATTTTGCCCCAAAAGAATTGAAATTTCTGCAATTTTGACTCAAAATAAGAAAAATTTCTTGTATTTTGCCCCAAAATAAGTCGAATTTCTGTCTTTTGTCCCCAAAACAGAAAGAATTTCTGTCTTTTTTGCCCCAAAATAAGGAAAATTTCTGACTTATTACTCTGAAATAAGTGAAATTTCTGCAATTTTGCCCGAAAATAAGGGAAATTTCTGCCTTTTTGCCCCCAAATAAAGGGAATTTCAGCCTTTTTACCTCAAAATAAGGTGAATTTCTGCCTTTTTGCCCGAAAATAAGGGGAATGCATAACTTTTTGCCATAAAAAAGGGAAATTTCTTCATTTTTGCTCCAAAATAAGGGAAATTTCTGCATTTTTGCCTTTAAATAAGTGGAATTTCTGTCTTTTTCCCTCAAAACAAAGGGAATTTCTGTCTTTTTTGCCTCAAAAAAAGAGGAATTTCTGACTTATTACACTGAAATAAGTGAAATTTCTGCAATATTGCCCCAAAATAAGGGGAATTTCTGATTTTTGCCCCAAAATAAAGGGAATTTCTGCATTTTGCCCCAAAATTAGGGGAATTTCTGCAATTTTGCTCCAAAATACGGGGAATTTCTGTCTTTTTGCCTGAAAATAATGGGAATGCATACCTTTTTGCCATTAAAAGGGAAATTTCTTCATTTTTGCTCCAAAATAAAGGGAATTTCTGCCTTTTTGCCTCTAAATAAGTGGAATTTCTGTATTTTTCGCCCAAAACAAAAAGAATTTCTGTCTTTTTTGCCCCAAAATAAGGGGAATTTCTGACTTATTACCCTGAAGTAAGTGAAATTTCTGCAATTTTGCCCCAAAATAAGGGAAATTTCTGCAATTTTGCCCCAATGTAAAAAAAATTTCTGCAATTTTGCCCAAAAATAAGGGGAATTTCTGCATTTTTGCCACAAAATATTAGGAATTTCTGACTTTTTGCCCCAAAATAAGGAAAATTTGTTCCTTTTTTCCCTGAAATAAGTGAAGTTTCTGCAATTTTGCCCCAAAATAAGTGAAATTTCTGCAATTTTGCCCCAAAATAAGGGAAATTTCTGGAATTTTGCCCCAAAATATGTGGAATTTCTAAGTTTTGCCCCAAAAATAAGCAGAATGTCTGTCTTTTTGCCTCTAAATAAGTGAAATTTCTGCAATTTTGCCTTAAAATAAGGGAAATTTCTGCCTTTTTGCCCCCAAATAAGGGGAATTTCAGCCTTTTTACCTCAAAATAAGGGGAATTTCTGCATTTTTGCCAGAAAATATTAGGAATTTCTGCCTTTTTGCCCCAAAATAAAGAAAATTTCTTCTTTTTTTCCCTGAAATAAGTGAAATTTCTGCAATTTTGCCACAAAATAAGTGAAATTTCTCCAATTTTGCCCCAAAATAAGGGAAATTTCTGGAATTTTGCCCCAAAATAAGTGGAATTTCTGAGTTTTGCCCCAAAATAAGGAGAATTTCTGTCTTTTTGCCGCAACATATAGGGAATTTCTGTCTTTCTGCACCACAACTAGGGGAATTTCTGCAATTATGCTCCAAAATACAAGGAATTTCTGCCTTTTTGCCCGAAAATAAGGGGAATGCATAACTTTTTGCCATAAATAGGGAAATTTCTTCATTTTTGCTCCAAAATAAGGGAAATTTCTGCATTTTTGCCTTTAAATAAGTGGAATTTCTGTCTTTTTCCCTCAAAACAAAGGGAATTTCTGTCTTTTTTGCCTCAAAAAAGAGGAATTTCTGACTTATTACACTGAAATAAGTGAAATTTCTGCAATTTTGCACCAATAAGGAAAATTTCTTCAATTTTGCCCCAAAATAAGGTAAATTCCTGTAATTTTGCCCCAAAATAAAGGAAATTTCTTGAATTTTGCCCCAAAAGAAGGGGAATTTCTGATTTTTTCCCCATAATAAGGGAAATTTCTGCAATTTTGCCCCAATGTAAAGGAAATTTCTGCAATTTTGCCCCAAAATAACGAGAATTTCTGAATGTTTGCTCCCAAAAATAAAAGATCTTCTGTCTTTTTGCCCCAAAATTAGGAGAATTTCTGCCTTTTTGCCTGAAAATTATGAGAATTTCTGCAATTTTGCTTCAAAATACGGGGAATTTCTGCTTTTTATCCCGAAAGTAAGGGGAATGCATACCTTTTTGCCATAAAAAGGTAAATTTCTTCATTTTGGCTCCAAAATAAGGGGAATTTCTGCCTTTTTGCCTCTAAATAAATGGAATTTCTGTCTTTTTCCCCCAAAACAAAGGGAATTTCTGTCTTTTTTGCCCCAAAATAAGGGGAATTTCTGAATTATTACCCTGAAATAAGTGAAAGTTCTCCAATTTTGCCCCAAAATAAGGGAAATTTCTGCCTCTTTGCCCCCAAATAAGGGGAATTTCAGCCTTTTTACCTCAAAATAAGGGGAATTTCTGCATTTTTGCCACAAAATATTAGGAATTTCTGACTTTTTGCCCGAAAATAAGGAAAATTTGTTCCTTTTTTCCATGAAATAAGTGAAATTTCTGCAATTTTGCCCAAAAATAAGTGAAATTTCTGCAATTTTTCCCCAAAATAAGGGAAATTTCTGGAATTTTGCCCCAAAATAAGTGGAATTTCTAAGTTTTGCCCCAAAATAAGGAGAATTTCTGTCTTTTTGCCTCCAAATAAGTGAAATTTCTGCAATTTTGCCTTAAAATAAGGGAAATTTCTGCCTTTTTGCCCCCAAATAAGGAGAATTTCAGCCTTTTTACCTCAAATTAAGGGGAATTTCTGCATTTTTGCCAGAAAATATTAGGAATTTCTGCCTTTTTGCCCCAAAATAAAGAAAATTTCTTCCTTTTTTCCCTGAAATAAGTGAAATTTCTGCAATTTTGCCACAAAATAAGTGAAATTTCTGCAATTTTGCCCCAAAATAAGGGAAATTTCTGGAATTTTGCCCCAAAATAAGTGGAATTTCTGAGTTTTGCCCCAAAATAAGGAGAATTTCTGTCTTTTTGCCGCAACATATAGGGAATTACTGTCTTTCTGCACCACAACTAGGGGAATTTCTGCAATTATGCTCCAAAATACAAGGAATTTCTGCCTTTTTGCCCGAAAATAAGGGGAATGCATAACTTTTTGCCATAAAAAAGGGAAATTTCTTCATTTTTGCTCCAAAATAAGGGAAATTTCTGCATTTTTGCCTCTAAATAAGTGGAATTTCTGTCTTTTTCCCTCAAAACAAAGGGAATTTCTGTCTTTTTTGCCTCAAAATAAGGGGAATTTCTGACTTATTACACTGAAATAAGTGAAATTTCTGCAATTTTGCCCCAAAATAAGGGAAATTGCTGCCTTTTTGCCCTGAAATATGTGAAATTTCTGCATTTTACACCAAAATAAGGTGAATTTCTGACTTTTTGCCACAAATTAATGGAAATTTCTGCCTTTTTGCCCCAAAATAAGAAAAATTTTTGCTTTTTTTCTCTGAAATAAGTGAAATTTCTGCAATTTTGCCCTAAAATAAGGTAAATTTCTGCAATTTTTCCCAATAATAAGGGAAATTTCTGCAATTTTGCCCCAAAATAAGGGGAATTTCTCCCTTTTTGCCCCAAAATGAAGGAAATTTCAGCCTTTTTACCTGAAAATAAGTTTAATTTCTGCAATTTTGCACCAAATAAGGTAAATTTCTTCAATTTTGCCCCAAAATAAGGTAAATTCCTTTAATTTTGCCCCAAAATAAAGGAAATTTCTTGAATTTTGCCCCAAAAAAAGGGAATTTCTGATTTTTGCCCCAAAATAAGGGAAATTTCTGCAATTTTGCCCCAATGTAAAGGAAATTTCTGCAATTTTGCCCCAAAATAACGAAAATTTCTGAATGTTTGCTCCCAAAAAAAAGATCTTCTCTCTTTTTGCCACAAAATAAGGAGAATTTCTGCATTTTGCCAAAAATTATGAGAATTTCTGCAATTTTGCTTCAAAATACGGGGAATTTCTGCTTTTTATCCCGAAAGTAAGGGGAATGCATACCTTTTTGCCATAAAAAGGTAAATTTCTTCATTTTTGCTCCAAAATAAGGGAAATTTCTGCCTTTTTGCCTCTAAATAAATGGAATTTCTGTCTTTTTCACCCTAAACAAAAGGAATTTCTGTCTTTTTTGCCCCAAAATAATAGGAATTTCTGAATTATTACCCTGAAATAAGTGAAATTTCTGCAACTTTGCCCCAAAATAAGGGAAATTGCTGCCTTTTGCCCTGAAATATGTGAAATTTCTGCATTTTACTCAAAATAAGGTGAATTTCTGCCTTTTTGCCACAAATTAATGGAAATTTCTGCCTTTTTGCCCCAAAATAAGAAAAATTTTTGCTTTTTTTCTCTGAAATAAGTGAAATTTCTGCAATTTTGCCCTAAAATAAGGAAAATTTCTGCAATTTTTCCCAATAATAAGGAAAATTTCTGCAATTTTGCCCCAAAATAAGGGGAATTTCTCCCTTTTTGCCCCAAAATGAAGGAAATTTCAGTCTATTTACCTGAAAATCAGTGAAATTTCTGCAATTTTGCACCAAATAAGGAAAATTTCTTCAATTTTGCCCCAAAATAAGGTAAATTCCTGTAATTTTGCCCCAAAATAAAGGAAATTTCTTGAATTTTGCCCCAAAAGAAGGGGAATTTCTGATTTTTGCCCCAAAATAAGGGAAATTTCTGCAATTTTGCCCCAATGTAAAGGAAATTTCTGCAATTTTTCCCCAAAATAACGAGAATTTCTGAATGTTTGCTCCCAAAAAAAAAAGACCTTCTGTCTTTTTGCTCCAAAATAAGGAGAATTTCTGACTTTTTGCCTGAAATTTATGAGAATTTCTGCAATTTTGCTTCAAAATACGGGGAATTTCTGCTTTTTATCCCGAAAGTAAGGGGAATGCATACCTTTTTGCCATAAAAAGGTAAATTTCTTCATTTTTGCTCCAAAATAAAAGGAATTTCTGCCTTTTTGCCTCTAAATAAATGGAATTTCTGTCTTTTTCCCCCAAAACAAAGGGAATTTCTGTCTTTTTTGCCACAAAATAAGAGGAATTTCTGAATTATTACCCTGAAATAAGTGAAATTTCTCCAATTTTGCCCCAAAATAAGGGAAAATTCTGGAATTTTGCCCCAAAATAAGTGGAATTTCTGAGTTTTGCCCCAAAATAAGGAGAATTTCTGTCTTTTTGCCCCAACATATAGGGAATTTCTGTCTTTCTGCCCCACTACTAGGGGAATTTCTGCAATTATGCTCCAAAATACGGAGAATTTCTGCCTTTTTGCCCAAAAATAAGGGGAATGCATAACTTTTTGCCATAAAAAAGGGAAATTTCTTCATTTTTGCTCCAAAATAAGGGAAATTTCTGCATTTTTGCCTCTAAATAAGTGGAATTTCTGTCTTTTTCGCTCAAAACAAAGGGAATTTCTGTCTTTTTTGCCTCAAAATAAGGGGAATTTCTGACTTATTACACTGAAATAAGTGAAATTTCTGCAATTTTGCCCCAAAATAAGGGAAATTGCTGCCTTTTTGCCCTGAAATATGTGAAATTTCTGCATTTTACACCAAAATAAGGTGAATTTCTGCCTTTTTGCCACAAATTAATGGAAATTTCTGCCTTTTTGCCCCAAAATAAGAAAAATTTTTGCTTTTTTTCTCTGAAATAAGTGAAATTTCTGCAATTTTGCCCTAAAATAAGGAAAATTTCTGCAATTTTTCCCAATAATAAGGGAAATTTCTGCAAATTTGCCCCAAAATAAGGGGAATTTCTCCCTTTTTGCCCCAAAATGAAGGAAATTTCAGCCTTTTTACCTGAAAATAAGTGAAATTTCTGCAATTTTGCACCAATAAGGAAAATTTCTTCAATTTTGCCCCAAAATAAGGTAAATTCCTGTAATTTTGCCCCAAAATAAAGGAAATTTCTTGAATTTTGCCCCAAAAGAAGGGGAATTTCTGATTTTTGCCCCAAAATAAGGGAAATTTCTGCAATTTTGCCCCAATGTAAAGGAAATTTCTGCAATTTTGCCCCAAAATAACGAGAATTTCTGAATGTTTGCTCCCAAAAATAAAAGATCTTCTGTCTTTTTGCCCCAAAATTAGGAGAATTTCTGCCTTTTTGCCTGAAAATTATGAGAATTTCTGCAATTTTGCTTCAAAATACGGGGAATTTCTGCTTTTTATCCCGAAAGTAAGGGGAATGCATACCTTTTTGCCATAAAAAGGTAAATTTCTTCATTTTGGCTCCAAAATAAGGGGAATTTCTGCCTTTTTGCCTCTAAATAAATGGAATTTCTGTCTTTTTCCCCCAAAACAAAGGGAATTTCTGTCTTTTTTGCCCCAAAATAAGGGGAATTTCTGAATTATTACCCTGAAATAAGTGAAAGTTCTCCAATTTTGCCCCAAAATAAGGGAAATTTCTGCCTCTTTGCCCCCAAATAAGGGGAATTTCAGCCTTTTTACCTCAAAATAAGGGGAATTTCTGCATTTTTGCCACAAAATATTAGGAATTTCTGACTTTTTGCCCGAAAATAAGGAAAATTTGTTCTTTTTTTCCATGAAATAAGTGAAATTTCTGCAATTTTGCCCAAAAATAAGTGAAATTTCTGCAATTTTTCCCCAAAATAAGGGAAATTTCTGGAATTTTGCCCCAAAATAAGTGGAATTTCTAAGTTTTGCCCCAAAATAAGGAGAATTTCTGTCTTTTTGCCTCCAAATAAGTGAAATTTCTGCAATTTTGCCTTAAAATAAGGGAAATTTCTGCCTTTTTGCCCCCAAATAAGGAGAATTTCAGCCTTTTTACCTCAAATTAAGGGGAATTTCTGCATTTTTGCCAGAAAATATTAGGAATTTCTGCCTTTTTGCCCCAAAATAAAGAAAATTTCTTCCTTTTTTCCCTGAAATAAGTGAAATTTCTGCAATTTTGCCACAAAATAAGTGAAATTTCTGCAATTTTGCCCCAAAATAAGGGAAATTTCTGGAATTTTGCCCCAAAATAAGTGGAATTTCTGAGTTTTGCCCCAAAATAAGGAGAATTTCTGTCTTTTTGCCGCAACATATAGGGAATTACTGTCTTTCTGCACCACAACTAGGGGAATTTCTGCAATTATGCTCCAAAATACAAGGAATTTCTGCCTTTTTGCCCGAAAATAAGGGGAATGCATAACTTTTTGCCATAAAAAAGGGAAATTTCTTCATTTTTGCTCCAAAATAAGGGAAATTTCTGCATTTTTGCCTCTAAATAAGTGGAATTTCTGTCTTTTTCCCTCAAAACAAAGGGAATTTCTGTCTTTTTTGCCTCAAAATAAGGGGAATTTCTGACTTATTACACTGAAATAAGTGAAATTTCTGCAATTTTGCCCCAAAATAAGGGAAATTGCTGCCTTTTTGCCCTGAAATATGTGAAATTTCTGCATTTTACACCAAAATAAGGTGAATTTCTGACTTTTTGCCACAAATTAATGGAAATTTCTGCCTTTTTGCCCCAAAATAAAGAAAATTTTTGCTTTTTTTCTCTGAAATAAGTGAAATTTCTGCAATTTTGCCCTAAAATAAGGTAAATTTCTGCAATTTTTCCCAATAATAAGGGAAATTTCTGCAATTTTGCCCCAAAATAAGGGGAATTTCTCCCTTTTTGCCCCAAAATGAAGGAAATTTCAGCCTTTTTACCTGAAAATAAGTTAAATTTCTGCAATTTTGCACCAAATAAGGTAAATTTCTCCAATTTTGCCCCAAAATAAGGTAAATTCCTTTAATTTTGCCCCAAAATAAAGGAAATTTCTTGAATTTTGCCCCAAAAAAGGGAATTTCTGATTTTTGCCCCAAAATAAGGGAAATTTCTGCAATTTTGCCCCAATGTAAAGGAAATTTCTGCAATTTTGCCCCAAAATAACGAAAATTTCTGAATGTTTGCTCCCAAAAAAAAAGATCTTCTCTCTTTTTGCCACAAAATAAGGAGAATTTCTGCATTTTGCCCGAAAATTATGAGAATTTCTGCAATTTTGCTTCAAAATACGGGGAATTTCTGCTTTTTATCCCGAAAGTAAGGGGAATGCATACCTTTTTGCCATAAAAAGGTAAATTTCTTCATTTTTGCTCCAAAATAAGGGAAATTTCTGCCTTTTTGCCTCTAAATAAATGGAATTTCTGTCTTTTTCACCCTAAACAAAAGGAATTTCTGTCTTTTTTGCTCCAAAATAATAGGAATTTCTGAATTATTACCCTGAAATAAGTGAAATTTCTGCAACTTTGCCCCAAAATAAGGGAAATTGCTGCCTTTTGCCCTGAAATATGTGAAATTTCTGCATTTTACACCAAAATAAGGTGAATTTCTGCCTTTTTGCCACAAATTAATGGAAATTTCTGCCTTTTTGCCCCAAAATAAGAAAAATTTTTGCTTTTTTTCTCTGAAATAAGTGAAATTTCTGCAATTTTGCCCTAAAATAAGGAAAATTTCTGCAATTTTTCCCAATAATAAGGAAAATTTCTGCAATTTTGCCCCAAAATAAGGGGAATTTCTCCCTTTTTGCCCCAAAATGAAGGAAATTTCAGTCTATTTACCTGAAAATCAGTGAAATTTCTGCAATTTTGCACCAAATAAGGTAAATTTCTTCAATTATGCCCCAAAATAAGGTAAATCCTTGTAATTTTGCCCCAAAATAAAGGAAATTTCTGCAATTTTGCCCCAATGTAAAGGAAATTTCTGCAATTTTGCCCCAAAATAACGAGAATTTCTGAATGTTTGCTCCCAAAAAAAAAGATCTTCTGTCTTTTTGCCCCAAAATAAGGAGAATTTCTGCCTTTTTGCCCGAAAATTATGAGAATTTCTGCAATTTTGCTTCAAAATACGGGGAATTTCTGCTTTTTATCCCGAAAGTAAGGGGAATGCATACCTTTTTGCCATAAAAGGTAAATTTCTTCATTTTTGCTCCAAAATAAGGGGAATTTCTGCATTTTTGCCTGTAAATAAATAGAATTTCTGTCTTTTTCCCCCAAAACAAAGGGAATTTCTGTCTTTTTTTGCCCCAAAATAAGGGGAATTTCTGAATTATTACCCTGAAATAAGTGAAATTTCTCCAATTTTGCCCCAAAATAAGGGAAATTTCTGCCTCTTTGCCACCAAATAAGGGGAATTTCAGCCTTTTTACCTCAAAATAAGGGGAATTTCTGTATTTTTGCGACAAAATATTAGGAATTTCTGACTTTTTGCCCCAAAATAAGGAAAATTTGTTCCTTTTTTCCCTGAAATAAGTGAAATTTCTGCAATTTTGCCCCAAAATAAGTGAAATTTCTACAATTTTTACCCCAAAATAAGGGAAATTTCTGGAATTTTGCCACAAAATAAGTGGAACTTCTAAGTTTTGCCCCAAAATAAGGAGAATTTCTGTCTTTTTGCCTCCAAATAAGTGAAATTTCTGCAATTTTGCCTTAAAATAAGGGAAATTTCTGCTTTTTTGCCCCCAAATAAGGGGAATTTCAGCCTTTTTACCTCAAAATAAGGGGAATTTCTGCAATTTTGCTCCAAAATACGGGGAATTTCTGCCTTTTTGCCTGAAAATAATGGGAATGCATACCTTTTTGCCATTAAAAGGGACATTTTTTCATTTTTGCTCCAAAATAAAGGGAATTTCTGCCTTTTTGCCTCTAAATAAGTGGAATTTCTGTCTTTTTCCCCCAAAACAAAGAGAATTTCTGTCTTTTTTGCCCCAAAATAAGGGGAATTTCTGACTTATTACCCTGAAGTAAGTGAAATTTCTGCAATTTTGCCCCAAAATAAGGGAAATTACTGCAATTTTGCCCCAATGTAAAGGAAATTTCTGCAATTTTGCCCCAAAATAAGGGGAATTTCTGAATGTTTACTCCTGAAAAAAGGAGATCTTCTGTCTTTTTGCCCCAAAATAATGAGAATTTCTGCTTTTTTGCCCGAAAATTATGAGAATTTCTGCAATTTTGCTTCAAAATATGGGGAATTTCGTCTTTTTATCCCAAAATAAGGGGAATGCATACCTTTTTGCCATAAAAAGGTAAATTTCTTCATTTTTGCTCCAAAATAAGGGGAATTTCTGCCTTTTTGCCTCTAAATAAGTGGAATTTCTGTCTTTTTCCCCTAAAACAAAAGGAATTTCTGTCATTTTTGCCCCAAAATAAGGGAAATTTCTGAATTATTACCCTGAAATAAGTGAAATTTCTCCAATTTTGCCCCAAAATAATGGAAATTTCTGCCTCTTTGCCCCCAAATAAGGGGAATTTAAGCCTTTTTACCTCAAAATAAGGGCAATTTCTGCATTTTTGCCACAAAATATTAGGAATTTCTGACTTTTTGCCCCAAAATAAGGAAAATTTGTGCATTTTTTCCCTGAAATAAGTGAAGTTTCTGCAATTTTGCCCCAAAATAAGTGAAATTTCTGCAATTTTGCTCCAAAATAAGGGAAATTTCTGGAATTTTGCCCCAAAATACGTGTAATTTCTAAGTTTTGCCCCAAAATAAGCAGAATTTCTGTCTTTTTGCCTCTAAATAAGTGAAATTTCTGCAATTTTGCCTTAAAATAAGGGAAATTTCTGCCTTTTGCCCCCAAATAAGGGGAATTTCAGCCTTTTTACCTCAAAATAAGGGGAATTTCTGCATTTTTGCCAGAAAATATTAGGAATTTCTGCCTTTTTGCCCCAAAATAAAGAAAATTTCTTCTTTTTTTCCCTGAAATAAGTGAAATTTCTGCAATTTTGCCCCAAAATAAGTGAAATTTCTGCAAGTTTGCCCCAAAATAAGGGAAATTTCTGGAATTTTGCCCCAAAATAAGTGAAATTTCTGCAAGTTTGCCCCAAAATAAGGGAAATTTCTGGAATTTTGCCCCAAAATAAGTGGAATTTCTGAGTTTTGCCCCAAAATAAGGAGAATTTCTGTCTTTTTGCCGCAACATATAGGGAATTTCTGTCTTTCTGCACCACAACTAGGGGAATTTGTGCAATTATGCTCCAAAATACGGGGAATTTCTGCCTTTTTGCCCGAAAATAAGGGGAATGCATAACTTTTTGCCATAAAAAAGGGAAATTTCTTCATTTTTGCTCCAAAATAAGGGAAATTTCTGCATTTTTGCCTTTAAATAAGTGGAATTTCTGTCTTTTTCCCTCAAAACAAAGGGAATTTCTGTCTTTTTTGCCTCAAAAAAAGAGGAATTTCTGACTTATTACACTGAAATAAGTGAAATTTCTGCAATATTGCCCCAAAATAAGGGGAATTTCTGATTTTTGCCCCAAAATAAAGGGAATTTCTGCATTTTGCCCCAAAATTAGGGGAATTTCTGCAATTTTGCTCCAAAATACGGGGAATTTCTGTCTTTTTGCCTGAAAATAATGGGAATGCATACCTTTTTGCCATTAAAAGGGAAATTTCTTCATTTTTGCTCCAAAATAAAGGGAATTTCTGCCTTTTTGCCTCTAAATAAGTGGAATTTCTGTATTTTTCGCCCAAAACAAAAAGAATTTCTGTCTTTTTTGCCCCAAAATAAGGGGAATTTCTGACTTATTACCCTGAAGTAAGTGAAATTTCTGCAATTTTGCCCCAAAATAAGGGAAATTTCTGCAATTTTGCCCCAATGTAAAAAAAATTTCTGCAATTTTGCCCAAAAATAAGGGGAATTTCTGCATTTTTGCCACAAAATATTAGGAATTTCTGACTTTTTGCCCCAAAATAAGGAAAATTTGTTCCTTTTTTCCCTGAAATAAGTGAAGTTTCTGCAATTTTGCCCCAAAATAAGTGAAATTTCTGCAATTTTGCCCCAAAATAAGGAAAATTTCTGGAATTTTGCCCCAAAATATGTGGAATTTCTAAGTTTTGCCCCAAAAATAAGCAGAATGTCTGTCTTTTTGCCTCTAAATAAGTGAAATTTCTGCAATTTTGCCTTAAAATAAGGGAAATTTCTGCCTTTTTGCCCCCAAATAAGGGGAATTTCAGCCTTTTTACCTCAAAATAAGGGGAATTTCTGCATTTTTGCCAGAAAATATTAGGAATTTCTGCCTTTTTGCCCCAAAATAAAGAAAATTTCTTCTTTTTTTCCCTGAAATAAGTGAAATTTCTGCAATTTTGCCCCAAAATAAGTGAAATTTCTCCAATTTTGCCCCAAAATAAGGGAAATTTCTGGAATTTTGCCCCAAAATAAGTGGAATTTCTGAGTTTTGCCCCAAAATAAGGAGAATTTCTGTCTTTTTGCCGCAAAATATAGGGAATTTCTGTCTTTCTGCACCACAACTAGGGGAATTTCTGCAATTATGCTCCAAAATACAAGGAATTTCTGCCTTTTTGCCCGAAAATAAGGGGAATGCATAACTTTTTGCCATAAATAGGGAAATTTCTTCATTTTTGCTCCAAAATAAGGGAAATTTCTGCATTTTTGCCTTTAAATAAGTGGAATTTCTGTCTTTTTCCCTCAAAACAAAGGGAATTTCTGTCTTTTTTGCCTCAAAAAAGAGGAATTTCTGACTTATTACACTGAAATAAGTGAAATTTCTGCAATTTTGCACCAATAAGGAAAATTTCTTCAATTTTGCCCCAAAATAATGTAAATTCCTGTAATTTTGCCCCAAAATAAAGAAAATTTCTTGAATTTTGCCCCAAAAGAAGGGGAATTTCTGATTTTTGCCCCAAAATAAGGGAAATTTCTGCAATTTTGCCCCAATGTAAAGGAAATTTCTGCAATTTTGCCCCAAAATAACGAGAATTTCTGAATGTTTGCTCCCAAAAATAAAAGATCTTCTGTCTTTTTGCCCCAAAATAAGGAGAATTTCTGCCTTTTTGCCTGAAAATTATGAGAATTTCTGCAATTTTGCTTCAAAATACGGGGAATTTCTGCTTTTTATCCCGAAAGTAAGGGGAATGCATACCTTTTTGCCATAAAAAGGTAAATTTCTTCATTTTGGCTCCAAAATAAGGGGAATTTCTGCCTTTTTGCCTCTAAATAAATGGAATTTCTGTCTTTTTCCCCCAAAACAAAGGGAATTTCTGTCTTTTTTGCCCCAAAATAAGGGGAATTTCTGAATTATTACCCTGAAATAAGTGAAAGTTCTCCAATTTTGCCCCAAAATAAGGGAAATTTCTGCCTCTTTGCCCCCAAATAAGGGGAATTTCAGCCTTTTTACCTCAAAATAAGGGGAATTTCTGCATTTTTGCCACAAAATATTAGGAATTTCTGACTTTTTGCCCGAAAATAAGGAAAATTTGTTCCTTTTTTCCATGAAATAAGTGAAATTTCTGCAATTTTGCCCAAAAATAAGTGAAATTTCTGCAATTTTTCCCCAAAATAAGGGAAATTTCTGGAATTTTGCCCCAAAGTAAGTGGAATTTCTAAGTTTTGCCCCAAAATAAGGAGAATTTCTGTCTTTTTGCCTCCAAATAAGTGAAATTTCTGCAATTTTGCCTTAAAATAAGGGAAATTTCTGCCTTTTTGCCCCCAAATAAGGAGAATTTCAGCCTTTTTACCTCAAATTAAGGGGAATTTCTGCATTTTTGCCAGAAAATATTAGGAATTTCTGCCTTTTTGCCCCAAAATAAAGAAAATTTCTTCCTTTTTTCCCTGAAATAAGTGAAATTTCTGCAATTTTGCCACAAAATAAGTGAAATTTCTGCAATTTTGCCCCAAAATAAGGGAAATTTCTGGATTTTTGCCCCAAAATAAGTGGAATTTCTGAGTTTTGCCCCAAAATAAGGAGAATTTCTGTCTTTTTGCCGCAACATATAGGGAATTACTGTCTTTCTGCACCACAACTAGGGAAATTTCTGCAATTATGCTCCAAAATACAAGGAATTTCTGCCTTTTTGCCCGAAAATAAGGGGAATGCATAACTTTTTGCCATAAAAAAGGGAAATTTCTTCATTTTTGCTCCAAAATAAGGGAAATTTCTGCATTTTTGCCTCTAAATAAGTGGAATTTCTGTCTTTTTCCCTCAAAACAAAGGGAATTTCTGTCTTTTTTGCCTCAAAATAAGGGGAATTTCTGACTTATTACACTGAAATAAGTGAAATTTCTGCAATTTTGCCCCAAAATAAGGGAAATTGCTGCCTTTTTGCCCTGAAATATGTGAAATTTCTGCATTTTACACCAAAATAAGGTGAATTTCTGACTTTTTGCCACAAATTAATGGAAATTTCTGCCTTTTTGCCCCAAAATAAGAAAAATTTTTGCTTTTTTTCTCTGAAATAAGTGAAATTTCTGCAATTTTGCCCTAAAATAAGGTAAATTTCTGCAATTTTTCCCAATAATAAGGGAAATTTCTGCAATTTTGCCCCAAAATAAGGGGAATTTCTCCCTTTTTGCCCCAAAATGAAGGAAATTTCAGCCTTTTTACCTGAAAATAAGTTAAATTTCTGCAATTTTGCACCAAATAAGGTAAATTTCTTCAATTTTGCCCCAAAATAAGGTAAATTCCTTTAATTTTGCCCCAAAATAAAGGAAATTTCTTGAATTTTGCCCCAAAAAAGGGAATTTCTGATTTTTGCCCCAAAATAAGGGAAATTTCTGCAATTTTGCCCCAATGTAAAGGAAATTTCTGCAATTTTGCCCCAAAATAACGAAAATTTCTGAATGTTTGCTCCCAAAAAAAAGATCTTCTCTCTTTTTGCCACAAAATAAGGAGAATTTCTGCATTTTGCCCGAAAATTATGAGAATTTCTGCAATTTTGCTTCAAAATACGGGGAATTTCTGCTTTTTATCCCGAAAGTAAGGGGAATGCATACCTTTTTGCCATAAAAAGGTAAATTTCTTCATTTTTGCTCCAAAATAAGGGAAATTTCTGCCTTTTTGCCTCTAAATAAATGGAATTTCTGTCTTTTTCACCCTAAACAAAAGGAATTTCTGTCTTTTTTCCCCAAAATAATAGGAATTTCTGAATTATTACCCTGAAATAAGTGAAATTTCTGCAACTTTGCCCCAAAATAAGGGAAATTGCTGCCTTTTGCCCAGAAATATGTGAAATTTCTGCATTTTACACCAAAATAAGGTGAATTTCTGCCTTTTTGCCACAAATTAATGGAAATTTCTGCCTTTTTGCCCCAAAATAAGAAAAATTTTTGCTTTTTTTCTCTGAAATAAGTGAAATTTCTGCAATTTTGCCCTAAAATAAGGAAAATTTCTGCAATTTTTCCCAATAATAAGGAAAATTTCTGCAATTTTGCCCCAAAATA
The DNA here is from genome assembly GCF_963924665.1 of Micromys minutus. Taxonomy (NCBI): domain Eukaryota; kingdom Metazoa; phylum Chordata; class Mammalia; order Rodentia; family Muridae; genus Micromys; species Micromys minutus. The sequence continues at coordinate 4,158,326 of NW_027667727.1, forward strand.
AGGGGAATTTCTCCCTTTTTGCCCCAAAATGAAGGAAATTTCAGTCTATTTACCTGAAAATCAGTGAAATTTCTGCAATTTTTCACCAAATAAGGTAAATTTCTTCAATTTTGCCCCAAAATAAGGTAAATCCTTGTAATTTTGCCCCAAAATAAAGGAAATTTCTTGAATTTTGCCCCAAAAGAAGGGGAATTTCTGATTTTTGCCCCAAAATAAGGGAAATTTCTGCAATTTTGCCCCAATGTAAAGGAAATTTCTGCAATTTTGCCCCAAAATAACGAGAATTTCTGAATGTTTGCTCCCAAAAAAAAAAGATCTTCTGTCTTTTTGCCCCAAAATAAGGAGAATTTCTGCCTTTTTGCCCGAAAATTATGAGAATTTCTGCAATTTTGCTTCAAAATACGGGGAATTTCTGCTTTTTATCCCGAAAGTAAGGGGAATGCATACCTTTTTGCCATAAAAGGTAAATTTCTTCATTTTTGCTCCAAAATAAGGGGAATTTCTGCATTTTTGCCTGTAAATAAATAGAATTTCTGTCTTTTTCCCCAAAACAAAGGGAATTTCTGTCTTTTTTTGCCCCAAAATAAGGGGAATTTCTGAATTATTACCCTGAAATAAGTGAAATTTCTCCAATTTTGCCCCAAAATAAGGGAAATTTCTGCCTCTTTGCCACCAAATAAGGGGAATTTCAGCCTTTTTACCTCAAAATAAGGGGAATTTCTGTATTTTTGCGACAAAATATTAGGAATTTCTGACTTTTTGCCCCAAAATAAGGAAAATTTGTTCCTTTTTTCCCTGAAATAAGTGAAATTTCTGCAATTTTGCCCCAAAATAAGTGAAATTTCTACAATTTTTACCCCAAAATAAGGGAAATTTCTGGAATTTTGCCACAAAATAAGTGGAACTTCTAAGTTTTGCCCCAAAATAAGGAGAATTTCTGTCTTTTTGCCTCCAAATAAGTGAAATTTCTGCAATTTTGCCTTAAAGTAAGGGAAATTTCTGCTTTTTTGCCCCCATATAAGGGGAATTTCAGCCTTTTTACCTCAAAATAAGGGGAATTTCTGCAATTTTGCTCCAAAATACGGGGAATTTCTGCCTTTTTGCCTGAAAATAATGGGAATGCATACCTTTTTGCCATTAAAAGGGACATTTTTTCATTTTTGCTCCAAAATAAAGGGAATTTCTGCCTTTTTGCCTCTAAATAAGTGGAATTTCTGTCTTTTTCCCCCAAAACAAAGAGAATTTCTGTCTTTTTTGCCCCAAAATAAGGGGAATTTCTGACTTATTACCCTGAAGTAAGTGAAATTTCTGCAATTTTGCCCCAAAATAAGGGAAATTACTGCAATTTTGCCCCAATGTAAAGGAAATTTCTGCAATTTTGCCCCAAAATAATGGGAATTTCTGAATGTTTACTCCTGAAAAAAGGAGATCTTCTGTCTTTTTGCCCCAAAATAATGAGAATTTCTGCTTTTTTGCCCGAAAATTATGAGAATTTCTGCAATTTTGCTTCAAAATATGGGGAATTTCGTCTTTTTATCCCAAAATAAGGGGAATGCATACCTTTTTGCCATAAAAAGGTAAATTTCTTCATTTTTGCTCCAAAATAAGGGGAATTTCTGCCTTTTTGCCTCTAAATAAGTGGAATTTCTGTCTTTTTCCCCTAAAACAAAAGGAATTTCTGTCATTTTTGCCCCAAAATAAGGGAAATTTCTGAATTATTACCCTGAAATAAGTGAAATTTCTCCAATTTTGCCCCAAAATAATGGAAATTTCTGCCTCTTTGCCCCCAAATAAGGGGAATTTAAGCCTTTTTACCTCAAAATAAGGGCAATTTCTGCATTTTTGCCACAAAATATTAGGAATTTCTGACTTTTTGCCCCAAAATAAGGAAAATTTGTTCCTTTTTTCCCTGAAATAAGTGAAGTTTCTGCAATTTTGCCCCAAAATAAGTGAAATTTCTGCAATTTTGCTCCAAAATAAGGGAAATTTCTGGAATTTTGCCCCAAAATACGTGTAATTTCTAAGTTTTGCCCCAAAATAAGCAGAATTTCTGTCTTTTTGCCTCTAAATAAGTGAAATTTCTGCAATTTTGCCTTACAATAAGGGAAATTTCTGCCTTTTTGCCCCCAAATAAGGGGAATTTCAGCCTTTTTACCTCAAAATAAGGGGAATTTCTGCATTTTTGCCAGAAAATATTAGGAATTTCTGCCTTTTTGCCCCAAAATAAAGAAAATTTCTTCTTTTTTTCCCTGAAATAAGTGAAATTTCTGCAATTTTGCCCCAAAATAAGTGAAATTTCTGCAAGTTTGCCCCAAAATAAGGGAAATTTCTGGAATTTTGCCCCAAAATAAGTGAAATTTCTGCAAGTTTGCCCCAAAATAAGGGAAATTTCTGGAATTTTGCCCCAAAATAAGTGGAATTTCTGAGTTTTGCCTCAAAATAAGGAGAATTTCTGTCTTTTTGCCGCAACATATAGGGAATTTCTGTCTTTCTGCACCACAACTAGGGGAATTTGTGCAATTATGCTCCAAAATACGGGGAATTTCTGCCTTTTTGCCCGAAAATAAGGGAAATGCATAACTTTTTGCCATAAAAAAGGGAAATTTCTTCATTTTTGCTCCAAAATAAGGGAAATTTCTGCATTTTTGCCTCTAAATAAGTGGAATTTCTGTCTTTTTCCCTCAAAACAAAGGGAATTTCTGTCTTTTTTGCCTCAAAAAAAGAGGAATTTCTGACTTATTACACTGAAATAAGTGAAATTTCTGCAATTTTGCCCCAAAATAAGGGAAATTTCTGATTTTTGCCCCAAAATAAAGGGAATTTCTGCATTTTGCCCCAAAATTAGGGGAATTTCTGCAATTTTGCTCCAAAATACGGGGAATTTCTGTCTTTTTGCCTGAAAATAATGGGAATGCATACCTTTTTGCCATTAAAAGGGAAATTTCTTCATTTTTGCTCCAAAATAAAGGGAATTTCTGCCTTTTTGCCTCTAAATAAGTGGAATTTCTGTATTTTTCGCCCAAAACAAAAAGAATTTCTGTCTTTTTTGCCCCAAAATAAGGGGAATTTCTGACTTATTACCCTGAAGTAAGTGAAATTTCTGCAATTTTGCCCCAAAATAAGGGAAATTTCTGCAATTTTGCCCCAATGTAAAAAAAATTTCTGCAATTTTGCCCAAAAATAAGGGGAATTTCTGCATTTTTGCCACAAAATATTAGGAATTTCTGACTTTTTGCCCCAAAATAAGGAAAATTTGTTCCTTTTTTCCCTGAAATAAGTGAAGTTTCTGCAATTTTGCCCCAAAATAAGTGAAATTTCTGCAATTTTGCCCCAAAATAAGGGAAATTTCTGGAATTTTGCCCCAAAATACGTGGAATTTCTAAGTTTTGCCCCAAAAATAAGCAGAATGTCTGTCTTTTTGCCTCTAAATAAGTGAAATTTCTGCAATTTTGCCTTAAAATAAGGGAAATTTCTGCCTTTTTGCCCCCAAATAAGGGGAATTTCAGCCTTTTTACCTCAAAATAAGGGGAATTTCTGCATTTTTGCCAGAAAATATTAGGAATTTCTGCCTTTTTGCCCCAAAATAAAGAAAATTTCTTCTTTTTTTCCCTGAAATAAGTGAAATTTCTGCAATTTTGCCCCAAAATAAGTGAAATTTCTCCAATTTTGCCCCAAAATAAGGGAAATTTCTGGAATTTTGCCCCAAAATAAGTGGAATTTCTGAGTTTTGCCCCAAAATAAGGAGAATTTCTGTCTTTTTGCCGCAACATATAGGGAATTTCTGTCTTTCTGCACCACAACTAGGGGAATTTCTGCAATTATGCTCCAAAATACAAGGAATTTCTGCCTTTTTGCCCGAAAATAAGGGGAATGCATAACTTTTTGCCATAAATAGGGAAATTTCTTCATTTTTGCTCCAAAATAAGGGAAATTTCTGCATTTTTGCCTTTAAATAAGTGGAATTTCTGTCTTTTTCCCTCAAAACAAAGGGAATTTCTGTCTTTTTTGCCTCAAAAAAGAGGAATTTCTGACTTATTACACTGAAATAAGTCAAATTTCTGCAATTTTGCCCCAAAATAAAGGGAATTTCTGCATTTTGCCCCAAAATTAGGGGAATTTCTGCAATTTTGCTCCAAAATACGGGGAATTTCTGTCTTTTTGCCTGAAAATAATGGGAATGCATACCTTTTTGCCATTAAAAGGGACATTTCTTCATTTTTGCTCCAAAATAAAGGGAATTTCTGCCTTTTTGCCTCTAAATAAGTGGAATTTCTGTCTTTTTCCCCCAAAACAAAGAGAATTTCTGTCTTTTTTGCCCCAAAATAAGGGGAATTTCTGACTTATTACCCTGAAGTAAGTGAAATTTCTGCAATTTTGCCCCAAAATAAGGGAAATTTCTGCAATTTTGCCCCAATGTAAAGGAAATTTCTGCAATTTTGCCCCAAAATAAGGGGAATTTCTGAATGTTTGCTCCCGAAAAAAGGAGATCTTCTGTCTTTTTGCCCCAAAATATGGAGAATTTCTGCCTTTTTGCCCGAAAATTATGAGAATTTCTGCAATTTTGCTTCAAAATACGGGGAATTTCTGCTTTTTATCCCAAAAGTAAGGGGAATGCATATCTTTTTGCCAAAAAAAGGTAAATTTCTTCATTTTTTCTTCAAAATAAGGGGAATTTCTGCATTTTTGCCTCTAAATAAGTGGAATTTCTGTCTTTTTCCTCCAAAACAAAAGGAATTTCTGTCTTTTTTGCCCCAAAATAAGGGGAATTTCTGAATTATTACCCTGAAATAAGTGAAATTTCTCCAATTTTGCAGCAAAATAATGGAAATTTCTGCCTCTTTGCCCCCAAATAAGGGGAATTTCAGCCTTTTTACCTCAAAATAAGGGGAATTTCTGCATTTTTGCCACAAAATATTAGGAATTTCTGACTTTTTGCCCCAAAATAAGGAAAATTTGTGCATTTTTTCCCTGAAATAAGTGAAATTTCTGCAATTTTGCCCCAAAATAAGTGAAATTTCTGCAATGCTGCCCCAAATTAAGGGAAATTTCTGGAATTTTGCCCCAAAATAAGTGGAATTTCTAAGTTTTGCCCCAAAATAAGGAGAATTTCTGTATTTTTGCCTCTAAATAAGTGAAATTTCTGCAATTTTGCCCCAAAATAAGGGAAATTTCTGCCTTTTTGCCCCAAAATAAAAGGAATTTCAGCCTTTTTACCTAAAAATAAGGGGAATTTCTGCATTTTTGCCAGAAAATATTAGGAATATCTGCCTTTTTGCCCCAAAATAAAGAAAATTTCTGCCTTTTTTCCCTGGAATAAGTTAAATTTCTGCAATTTTGCCCCAAAATAAGTGAAATTTCTGCAATTTTGCCCCAAAATAAGGGAAATTTCTGGAATTTTGCCCCAAAATAAGTGGAATTTCTGAGTTTTGCCCCAAAATAAGGAGAATTTCTGTCTTTTTGCCCCAACATATAGGGAATTTCTGTCTTTCTGCACCACAACTAGGGGAATTTGTGCAATTATGCTCCAAAATACGGGGAATTTCTGCCTTTTTGCCCGAAAATAAGGGGAATTCATAACTTTTTGCCATAAAAAAGGGAAATTTCTTCATTTTTGCTCCAAAATAAGGGAAATTTCTGCATTTTTGCCTCTAAATAAGTGGAATTTCTGTCTTTTTCCCTCAAAACAAAGGGAATTTCTGTCTTTTTTGCCTCAAAAAAAGAGGAATTTCTGACTTATTACACTGAAATAAGTGAAATTTCTGCAATTTTGCCCCAAAATAAGGGGAATTTCTAATTTTTGCCCCAAAATAAAGGGAATTTCTGCATTTTGCCCCAAATTTGGGGAATTTCTGCAATTTTGCTCCAAAATACGGGGAATTTCTGCCTTTTTGCCTGAAAATAATGGGAATGCATACCTTTTTGCCATTAAAAGGGACATTTCTTCATTTTTGCTCCAAAATAAAGGGAATTTCTGCCTTTTTGCCTCTAAATAAGTGGAATTTCTTTTTCCCCCAAAACAAAGAGAATTTCTGTCTTTTTTGCCCCAAAATAAGGGGAATTTCTGACTTATTACCCTGAAGTAAGTGAAATTTCTGCAATTTTGCCACAAAATAAGGGAAATTTCTGCAATTTTGCCCCAATGTAAAGGAAATTTCTGCAATTTTGCCCCAAAATAAGGGGAATTTCTGAATGTTTGCTCCCGAAAAAAGGAGATCTTCTGTCTTTTTGCCCCAAAATAAGGAGAATTTCTGCCTTTTTGCCCGAAAATTATGAGAATTTCTGCAATTTTGCTTCAAAATACGGGGAATTTCTGCTTTTTATCCCAAAAGTAAGGGGAATGCATATCTTTTTGCCAAAAAAAGGTAAATTTCTTCATTTTTTCTTCAAAATAAGGGGAATTTCTGCATTTTTGCCTCTAAATAAGTGGAATTTCTGTCTTTTTCCTCCAAAACAAAAGGAATTTCTGTCTTTTTTGCCCCAAAATAAGGGGAATTTCTGAATTATTACCCTGAAATAAGTGAAATTTCTCCAATTTTGCCCCAACATAATGGAAATTTCTGCCTCTTTGCCCCCAAATAAGGAGAATTTCAGCCTTTTTACCTCAAAATAAGGGGAATTTCTGCATTTTTGCCACAAAATATTACAAATTTCTGACTTTTTGCCCCAAAATAAAGAAAATTTCTGCCTTTTTTCCCTGAAATAAGTGAAATTTCTGCAATTTTGCCCCAAAATAAGTGAAATTTCTGCAATGTTGCCCCAAAATAAGGGAATTTTCTGGAATTTTGCCCCAAAATAAGTGGAATCTGAGTTTTGCCCCAAAATAAGGAGAATTTCTGTCTTTTTGCCCCAACATATAGGGAATTTCTGTCGTTCTGCACCACAACTAGGGGAATTTGTGCAATTATGCTCCAAAATACGGGGAATTTCTGCCTTTTTGCCCGAAAATAAGGGGAATGCATAACTTTTTGCCATAAAAAAGGGAAATTTCTTCATTTTTGCTCCAAAATAAGGGAAATTTCTGCATTTTTGCCTCTAAATAAGTGGAATTTTTGTCTTTTTCCCTCAAAACAAAGGGAATTTCTGTCTTTTTTGCCTCAAAAAAAGAGGAATTTCTGACTTATTACACTGAAATAAGTGAAATTTCTGCAATTTTGCCCCAAAATAAGGGGAATTTCTGATTTTTGCCCCAAAATAAAGGGAATTTCTGCATTTTGCCCCAAATTTGGGGAATTTCTGCAATTTTGCTCCAAAATACGGGGAATTTCTGCCTTTTTGCCTGAAAATAATGGGAATGCATACCTTTTTGCCATTAAAAGGGACATTTCTTCATTTTTGCTCCAAAATAAAGGGAATTTCTGCCTTTTTGCCTCTAAATAAGTGGAATTTCTGTCTTTTTCCCCCAAAACAAAGAGAATTTCTGTCTTTTTTGCCCCAAAATAAGGGGAATTTCTGACTTATTACCCTCAAGTAAGTGAAATTTCTGCAATTTTGCCCCAAAATAAGGGAAATTTCTGCAATTTTGCCCCAATGTAAAGGAAATTTCTGCAATTTTGCCCTAAAATAAGGGGAATTTCTGAATGTTTGCTCCCGAAAAAAGGAGATCTTCTGTCTTTTTGCCCCAAAATAAGGAGAAATTCTGCCTTTTTGCCCGAAAATTATGAGAATTTCTGCAATTTTGCTTCAAAATACGAGGAATTTCTGCTTTTTATCCCAAAAGTAAGGGGAATGCATATCTTTTTGACATAAAAAGGTAAATTTCTTCATTTTTTCTTCAAAATAAGGGGAATTTCTGCCTTTTTGCCTCTAAATAAGTGGAATTTCTGTCTTTTTCCCCCAAAACAAAAGGAATTTCTGTCTTTTTTGCCCCAAAATAAGGGGAATTTCTGAATTATTACCCTGAAATAAGTGAAATTTCTCCAATTTTGCCCCAAAATAATGGAAATTTCTGCCTCTTTGCCCCCAAATAAGGGGAATTTCAGCCTTTTTACCTCAAAATAAGGGGAATTTCTGCATTTTTGCCACAAAATATTAGGAATTTCTGACTTTTTGCCCCAAAATAAGGAAAATTTGTGCATTTTTTCCCTAAAATAAGTGAAATTTCTGCAATTTTGCCCCAAAATAAGTGAAATTTCTGCAATGTTGCCCCAAAATAAGGGAAATTTCTGGAATTTTGCCCCAAAATATGTGGAATTTCTAAGTTTTGCCCCAAAATAAGGAGAATTTCTGTATTTTTGCCTCTAAATAAGTGAAATTTCTGCAATTTTGCCCCAAAATAAGGGAAATTTCTGCCATTTTGCCCCCAAATAAAAGGAATTTCAGCCTTTTTACCTAAAAATAAGGGGAATTTCTGCATTTTTGCCAGAAAATATTAGGAATTTCTGCCTTTTTGCCCCAAAATAAAGAAAATTTCTGCCTTTTTTCCCTGAAATAAGTGAAATTTCTGCAATTTTGCCCCAAAATAGGTGAAATTTCTGCAATTTTGCCCCAAAATAAGGGAAATTTCTGGAATTTTGCCCCAAAATAAGTGGAATTTCTGAGTTTTGCCCCAAAATAAGGAGAATTTCTGTCTTTTTGCCCCAACATATAGGGAATTTCTGTCTTTCTGCCCCACAACTAGGGGAATTTCTGCAATCATGCTCCAAAATACGGGGAATTTCTGCATTTTTGCCCGAAAATAAGGGGAATGCATAACTTTTTGCCATAAAAAAGGGAAATTTCTTCATTTTTGCTCCAAAATAAGGGAAATTTCTGCATTTTTGCCTCTAAATAAGTGGAATTTCTGTCTTTTTCCCTCAAAACAAAGGGAATTTCTGTCTTTTTTGCCTCAAAATAAGGGGAATTTCTGACTTATTACACTGAAATAAGTGAAATTTCTGCAATTTTGCCCCAAAATAAGGGAAATTGCTGCCTTTTTGCCCTGAAATATGTGAAATTTCTGCATTTTACACCAAAATAAGGTGAATTTCTGCATTTTTGCCACAAATTAATGGAAATTTCTGCCTTTTTCCCCAAAATAAGAAAAATTTTTGCTTTTTTCTCTGAAATAAGTGAAATTTCTGCAATTTTGCCCTAAAATAAAAAAAATTTCTGCAATTTTTCCCAATAATAAGGGAAATTTTTGCAATTTTGCCCCAAAATAAGGGGAATTTCTCCCTTTTTGCCCCAAAATGAAGGAAATTTCAGCCTTTTTACCTGAAAATATGTGAAATTTCTGCAATTTTGCACCAAATAAGGTAAATTTCTTCAATTTTGCCCCAAAATAAGGTAAATTCCTGTAATTTTGCCCCAAAATAAAGGAAATTTCTTGAATTTTGCCCCAAAAGAAGGGGAATTTCTGATTTTTGCCCCAAAATAAGGGAAATTTCTGCAATTTTGCCCCAATGTAAAGGAAATTTCTGCAATTTTGCCCCAAAATAACGAGAATTTCTGAATGTTTGCTCCCAAAAAAAAAAGATCTTCTGTCTTTTTGCCCCAAAATAAGGAGAATTTCTGCCTTTTTGCCTGAAAATTATGAGAATTTCTGCAATTTTGCTTCAAAATACGGGGAATTTCTGCTTTTTATCCCGAAAGTAAGGGGAATGCATACCTTTTTGCCATAAAAAGGTAAATTTCTTCATTTTGGCTCCAAAATAAGGGGAATTTCTGCCTTTTTGCCTCTAAATAAATGGAATTTCTGTCTTTTTCCCCCAAAACAAAGGGAATTTCTGTCTTTTTTGCCCCAAAATAAGGGGAATTTCTGAATTATTACCCTGAAATAAGTGAAATTTCTCCAATTTTGCCCCAAAATAAGGGAAATTTCTGGAATTTTGCCCCAAAATAAGTGGAATTTCTGAGTTTTGCCCCAAAATAAGGAGAATTTCTGTCTTTTTGCCCCAACATATAGGGAATTTCTGTCTTTCTGCCCCACAACTAGGGGAATTTCTGCAATTATGCTCCAAAATACGGGGAATTTCTGCCTTTTTGCCCAAAAATAAGGGGAATGCATAACTTTTTGCCATAAAAAAGGGAAATTTCTTCATTTTTGCTCCAAAATAAGGGAAATTTCTGCATTTTTGCCTCTAAATAAGTGGAATTTCTGTCTTTTTCCCTCAAAACAAAGGGAATTTCTGTCTTTTTTGCCTCAAAATAAGGGGAATTTCTGACTTATTACACTGAAATAAGTGAAATTTCTGCAATTTTGCACCAAAATAAGGGAAATTGCTGCCTTTTTGCCCTGAAATATGTGAAATTTCTGCATTTTACACCAAAATAAGGTGAATTTCTGCCTTTTTGCCACAAATTAATGGAAATTTCTGCCTTTTTGCCCCAAAATAAGAAAAATTTTTGCTTTTTTTCTCTGAAATAAGTGAAATTTCTGCAATTTGGCCCTAAAATAAGGAAAATTTCTGCAATTTTTCCCAATAATAAGGGAAATTTCTGCAATTTTGCCTCAAAATAAGGGGAATTTCTCCCTTTTTGCCCCAAAATGAAGGAAAGTTCAGCCTTTTTACCTGAAAAAAAGTGAAATTTCTGCAATTTTGCACCAATAAGGAAAATTTCTTCAATTTTGCCCCAAAATAAGGTAAATTCCTGTAAGTTTGCCCCAAAATAAAGGAAATTTCTTGAATTTTGCCCCAAAAGAAGGGGAATTTCTGATTTTTGCCCCAAAATAAGGGAAATTTCTGCAATTTTGCCCCAATGTAAAGGAAATTTCTGCAATTTTTCCCCAAAATAACAAGAATTTCTGAATGTTTGCTCCCAAAAAAAAAGACCTTCTGTCTTTTTGCTCCAAAATAAGGAGAATTTCTGACTTTTTGCCTGAAATTTATGAGAATTTCTGCAATTTTGCTTCAAAATACGGGGAATTTCTGCTTTTTATCCCGAAAGTAAGGGGAATGCATACCTTTTTGCCATAAAAAGGTAAATTTCTTCATTTTGGCTCCAAAATAAGGGGAATTTCTGCCTTTTTGCCTCTAAATAAATGGAATTTCTGTCTTTTTCCCCCAAAACAAAGGGAATTTCTGTCTTTTTTGCCCCAAAATAAGGGGAATTTCTGAATTATTACCCTGAAATAAGTGAAAGTTCTCCAATTTTGCCCCAAAATAAGGGAAATTTCTGCCTCTTTGCCCCCAAATAAGGGGAATTTCAGCCTTTTTACCTCAAAATAAGGGGAATTTCTGCATTTTTGCCACAAAATATTAGGAATTTCTGAATTTTTGCCCGAAAATAAGGAAAATTTGTTCCTTTTTTCCATGAAATAAGTGAAATTTCTGCAATTTTGCCCAAAAATAAGTGAAATTTCTGCAATTTTTCCCCAAAATAAGGGAAATTTCTGGAATTTTGCCCCAAAATAAGTGGAATTTCTAAGTTTTGCCCCAAAATAAGGAGAATTTCTGTCTTTTTGCCTCCAAATAAGTGAAATTTCTGCAATTTTGCCTTAAAATAAGGGAAATTTCTGCCTTTTTGCCCCCAAATAAGGAGAATTTCAGCCTTTTTACCTCAAATTAAGGGGAATTTCTGCATTTTTGCCAGAAAATATTAGGAATTTCTGCCTTTTTGCCCCAAAATAAAGAAAATTTCTTCCTTTTTTCCCTGAAATAAGTGAAATTTCTGCAATTTTGCCACAAAATAAGTGAAATTTCTGCAATTTTGCCCCAAAATAAGGGAAATTTCTGGAATTTTGCCCCAAAATAAGTGGAATTTCTGAGTTTTGCCCCAAAATAAGGAGAATTTCTGTCTTTTTGCCGCAACATATAGGGAATTACTGTCTTTCTGCACCACAACTAGGGGAATTTCTGCAATTATGCTCCAAAATACAAGGAATTTCTGCCTTTTTGCCCGAAAATAAGGGGAATGCATAACTTTTTGCCATAAAAAAGGGAAATTTCTTCATTTTTGCTCCAAAATAAGGGAAATTTCTGCATTTTTGCCACTAAATAAGTGGAATTTCTGTCTTTTTCCCCCAAAACAAAGGGAATTTCTGTCTTTTTTGCCACAAAATAAGAAGAATTTCTGAATTATTACCCTGAAATAAGTGAAATTTCTCCAATTTTGCCCCAAAATAAGGGAAATTCCTGGAATTTTGCCCCAAAATATGTGGAATTTCTGAGTTTTGCCCCAAAATAAGGAGAATTTCTGTCTTTTTGCCCCAACATATAGGGAATTTCTGTCTTTCTGCCCCACAACTAGGGGAATTTCTGCAATTATGCTCCAAAATACGGAGAATTTCTGCCTTTTTGCCCAAAAATAAGGGGAATGCATAACTTTTTGCCATAAAAAAGGGAAATTTCTTCATTTTTGCTCCAAAATAAGGGAAATTTCTGCATTTTTGCCTCTAAATAAGTGGAATTTCTGTCTTTTTCCCTCAAAACAAAGGGAATTTCTGTCTTTTTTGCCTCAAAATAAGGGGAATTTCTGACTTATTACACTGAAATAAGTGAAATTTCTGCAATTTTGCCCCAAAATAAGGGAAATTGCTGCCTTTTTGCCCTGAAATATGTGAAATTTCTGCATTTTACACCAAAATAAGGTGAATTTCTGCCTTTTTGCCACAAATTAATGGAAATTTCTGCCTTTTTGCCCCAAAATAAGAAAAATTTTTGCTTTTTTTCTCTGAAATAAGTGAAATTTCTGCAATTTTGCCCTAAAATAAGGAAAATTTCTGCAATTTTTCCCAATAATAAGGGAAATTTCTGCAATTTTGTCCCAAAATAAGGGGAATTTCTCCCTTTTTGCCCCAAAATGAAGGAAATTTCAGCCTTTTTACCTGAAAATAAGTGAAATTTCTGCAATTTTGCACCAATAAGGAAAATTTCTTCAATTTTGCCCCAAAATAAGGTAAATTCCTGTAATTTTGCCCCAAAATAAAGGAAATTTCTTGAATTTTGCCCCAAAAGAAGGGGAATTTCTGATTTTTGCCCCAAAATAAGGGAAATTTCTGCAATTTTGCCCCAATGTAAAGGAAATTTCTGCAATTTTGCCCCAAAATAACGAGAATTTCTGAATGTTTGCTCCCAAAAAAAAAAAGATCTTCTGTCTTTTTGCCCCAAAATAAGGAGAATTTCTGCCTTTTTGCCTGAAAATTATGAGAATTTCTGCAATTTTGCTTCAAAATACGGGGAATTTCTGCTTTTTATCCCGAAAGTAAGGGGAATGCATACCTTTTTGCCATAAAAAGGTAAATTTCTTCATTTTGGCTCCAAAATAAGGGGAATTTCTGCCTTTTTGCCTCTAAATAAATGGAATTTCTGTCTTTTTCCCCCAAAACAAAGGGAATTTCTGTCTTTTTTGCCCCAAAATAAGGGGAATTTCTGAATTATTACCCTGAAATAAGTGAAAGTTCTCCAATTTTGCCCCAAAATAAGGGAAATTTCTGCCTCTTTGCCCCCAAATAAGGGGAATTTCAGCCTTTTTACCTCAAAATAAGGGGAATTTCTGCATTTTTGCCACAAAATATTAGGAATTTCTGACTTTTTGCCCGAAAATAAGGAAAATTTGTTCCTTTTTTCCATGAAATAAGTGAAATTTCTGCAATTTTGCCCAAAAATAAGTGAAATTTCTGCAATTTTTCCCCAAAATAAGGGAAATTTCTGGAATTTTGCCCCAAAATAAGTGGAATTTCTAAGTTTTGCCCCAAAATAAGGAGAATTTCTGTCTTTTTGCCTCCAAATAAGTGAAATTTCTGCAATTTTGCCTTAAAATAAGGGAAATTTCTGCCTTTTTGCCCCCAAATAAGGAGAATTTCAGCCTTTTTACCTCAAATTAAGGGGAATTTCTGCATTTTTGCCAGAAAATATTAGGAATTTCTGCCTTTTTGCCCCAAAATAAAGAAAATTTCTTCCTTTTTTCCCTGAAATAAGTGAAATTTCTGCAATTTTGCCACAAAATAAGTGAAATTTCTGCAATTTTGCCCCAAAATAAGGGAAATTTCTGGAATTTTGCCCCAAAATAAGTGGAATTTCTGAGTTTTGCCCCAAAATAAGGAGAATTTCTGTCTTTTTGCCGCAACATATAGGGAATTACTGTCTTTCTGCACCACAACTAGGGGAATTTCTGCAATTATGCTCCAAAATACAAGGAATTTCTGCCTTTTTGCCCGAAAATAAGGGGAATGCATAACTTTTTGCCATAAAAAAGGGAAATTTCTTCATTTTTGCTCCAAAATAAGGGAAATTTCTGCATTTTTGCCTCTAAATAAGTGGAATTTCTGTCTTTTTCCCTCAAAACAAAGGGAATTTCTGTCTTTTTTGCCTCAAAATATAGGGAATTTCTGACTTATACACTGAAATAAGTGAAATTTCTGCAATTTTGCCCCAAAATAAGGGAAATTGCTGCCTTTTTGCCCTGAAATATGTGAAATTTCTGCATTTTACACCAAAATAAGGTGAATTTCTGCCTTTTTGCCACAAATTAATGGAAATTTCTGCCTTTTTGCCCCAAAATAAGAAAAATTTTTGCTTTTTTTCTCTGAAATAAGTGAAATTTCTGCAATTTTGCCCTAAAATAAGGAAAATTTCTGCAATTTTTCCCAATAATAAGGGAAATTTCTGCAATTTTGTCCCAAAATAAGGGGAATTTCTCCCTTTTTGCCCCAAAATGAAGGAAATTTCAGCCTTTTTACCTGAAAATAAGTGAAATTTCTGCAATTTTGCACCAATAAGGAAAATTTCTTCAATTTTGCCCCAAAATAAGGTAAATTCCTGTAATTTTGCCCCAAAATAAAGGAAATTTCTTGAATTTTGCCCCAAAAGAAGGGGAATTTCTGATTTTTGCCCCAAAATAAGGGAAATTTCTGCAATTTTGCCCCAATGTAAAGGAAATTTCTGCAATTTTGCCCCAAAATAACGAGAATTTCTGAATGTTTGCTCCCAAAAAAAAAAAGATCTTCTGTCTTTTTGCCCCAAAATAAGGAGAATTTCTGCCTTTTTGCCTGAAAATTATGAGAATTTCTGCAATTTTGCTTCAAAATACGGGGAATTTCTGCTTTTTATCCCGAAAGTAAGGGGAATGCATACCTTTTTGCCATAAAAAGGTAAATTTCTTCATTTTGGCTCCAAAATAAGGGGAATTTCTGCCTTTTTGCCTCTAAATAAATGGAATTTCTGTCTTTTTCCCCCAAAACAAAGGGAATTTCTGTCTTTTTTGCCCCAAAATAAGGGGAATTTCTGAATTATTACCCTGAAATAAGTGAAAGTTCTCCAATTTTGCCCCAAAATAAGGGAAATTTCTGCCTCTTTGCCCCCAAATAAGGGGAATTTCAGCCTTTTTACCTCAAAATAAGGGGAATTTCTGCATTTTTGCCACAAAATATTAGGAATTTCTGACTTTTTGCCCGAAAATAAGGAAAATTTGTTCCTTTTTTCCATGAAATAAGTGAAATTTCTGCAATTTTGCCCAAAAATAAGTGAAATTTCTGCAATTTTTCCCCAAAATAAGGGAAATTTCTGGAATTTTGCCCCAAAATAAGTGGAATTTCTAAGTTTTGCCCCAAAATAAGGAGAATTTCTGTCTTTTTGCCTCCAAATAAGTGAAATTTCTGCAATTTTGCCTTAAAATAAGGGAAATTTCTGCATTTTTGCCCCCAAATAAGGAGAATTTCAGCCTTTTTACCTCAAATTAAGGGGAATTTCTGCATTTTTGCCAGAAAATATTAGGAATTTCTGCCTTTTTGCCCCAAAATAAAGAAAATTTCTTCCTTTTTTCCCTGAAATAAGTGAAATTTCTGCAATTTTGCCACAAAATAAGTGAAATTTCTGCAATTTTGCCCCAAAATAAGGGAAATTTCTGGAATTTTGCCCCAAAATAAGTGGAATTTCTGAGTTTTGCCCCAAAATAAGGAGAATTTCTGTCTTTTTGCCGCAACATATAGGGAATTACTGTCTTTCTGCACCACAACTAGGGGAATTTCTGCAATTATGCTCCAAAATACAAGGAATTTCTGCCTTTTTGCCCGAAAATAAGGGGAATGCATAACTTTTTGCCATAAAAAAGGGAAATTTCTTCATTTTTGCTCCAAAATAAGGGAAATTTCTGCATTTTTGCCTCTAAATAAGTGGAATTTCTGTCTTTTTCCCTCAAAACAAAGGGAATTTCTGTCTTTTTTGCCTCAAAATATAGGGAATTTCTGACTTATACACTGAAATAAGTGAAATTTCTGCAATTTTGCCCCAAAATAAGGGAAATTGCTGCCTTTTTGCCCTGAAATATGTGAAATTTCTGCATTTTACACCAAAATAAGGTGAATTTCTGCCTTTTTGCCACAAATTAATGGAAATTTCTGCCTTTTTGCCCCAAAATAAGAAAAATTTTTGCTTTTTTTCTCTGAAATAAGTGAAATTTCTGCAATTTTGCCCTAAAATAAGGTAAATTTCTGCAATTTTTCCCAATAATAAGGGAAATTTCTGCAATTTTGCCCCAAAATAAGGGGAATTTCTCCCTTTTTGCCCCAAAATGAAGGAAATTTCAGCCTTTTTACCTGAAAATAAGTTAAATTTCTGCAATTTTGCACCAAATAAGGTAAATTTCTTCAATTTTGCCCCAAAATAAGGTAAATTCCTTTAATTTTGCCCCAAAATAAAGGAAATTTCTTGAATTTTGCCCCAAAAAAAGGGAATTTCTGATTTTTGCCCCAAAATAAGGGAAATTTCTGCAATTTTGCCCCAATGTAAAGGAAATTTCTGCAATTTTGCCCCAAAATAACGAAAATTTCTGAATGTTTGCTCCCAAAAAAAAGATCTTCTCTCTTTTTGCCACAAAATAAGGAGAATTTCTGCATTTTGCCCGAAAATTATGAGAATTTCTGCAATTTTGCTTCAAAATACGGGGAATTTCTGCTTTTTATCCCGAAAGTAAGGGGAATGCATACCTTTTTGCCATAAAAAGGTAAATTTCTTCATTTTTGCTCCAAAATAAGGGAAATTTCTGCCTTTTTGCCTCTAAATAAATGGAATTTCTGTCTTTTTCACCCTAAACAAAAGGAATTTCTGTCTTTTTTGCCCCAAAATAATAGGAATTTCTGAATTATTACCCTGAAATAAGTGAAATTTCTGCAACTTTGCCCCAAAATAAGGGAAATTGCTGCCTTTTGCCCTGAAATATGTGAAATTTCTGCATTTTACACCAAAATAAGGTGAATTTCTGCCTTTTTGCCACAAATTAATGGAAATTTCTGCTTTTTGCCCCAAAATAAGAAAAATTTTTGCTTTTTTTCTCTGAAATAAGTGAAATTTCTGCAATTTTGCCCTAAAATAAGGAAAATTTCTGCAATTTTTCCCAATAATAAGGAAAATTTCTGCAATTTTGCCCCAAAATAAGGGGAATTTCTCCCTTTTTGCCCCAAAATGAAGGAAATTTCAGTCTATTTACCTGAAAATCAGTGAAATTTCTGCAATTTTGCACCAAATAAGGTAAATTTCTTCAATTTTGCCCCAAAATAAGGTAAATCCTTGTAATTTTGCCCCAAAATAAAGGAAATTTCTTGAATTTTGCCCCAAAAGAAGGGGAATTTCTGATTTTTGCCCCAAAATAAGGGAAATTTCTGCAATTTTGCCCCAATGTAAAGGAAATTTCTGCAATTTTGCCCCAAAATAACGAGAATTTCTGAATGTTTGCTCCCAAAAAAAAAGATCTTCTGTCTTTTTGCCCCAAAATAAGGAAAATTTCTGCCTTTTTGCCCGAAAATTATGAGAATTTCTGCAATTTTGCTTCAAAATACGGGGAATTTCTGCTTTTTATCCCGAAAGTAAGGGGAATGCATACCTTTTTGCCATAAAAGGTAAATTTCTACATTTTTGCTCCAAAATAAGGGGAATTTCTGCCTTTTTGCCTATAAATAAATAGAATTTCTGTCTTTTTCCCCCAAAACAAAGGGAATTTCTGTCTTTTTTTGCCCCAAAATAAGGGGAATTTCTGAATTATTACCCTGAAATAAGTGAAATTTCTCCAATTTTGCCCCAAAATAAGGGAAATTTCTGCCTCTTTGCCACCAAATAAGGGGAATTTCAGCCTTTTTACCTCAAAATAAGGGGAATTTCTGTATTTTTGCGACAAAATATTAGGAATTTCTGACTTTTTGCCCCAAAATAAAGAAAATTTGTTTCTTTTTTCCCTGAAATAAGTGAAATTTCTGCAATTTTGCCCCAAAATAAGTGAAATTTCTACAATTTTTTCCCCAAAATAAGGGAAATTTCTGGAATTTTGCCACAAAATAAGTGGAACTTCTAAGTTTTGCCCCAAAATAAGGAGAATTTCTGTCTTTTTGCCTCCAAATAAGTGAAATTTCTGCAATTTTGCCTTAAAATAAGGGAAATTTCTGCTTTTTTGCCCCCAAATAAGGGGAATTTCAGCCTTTTTACCTCAAAATAAGGGGAATTTCTGCAATTTTGCTCCAAAATACGGGGAATTTCTGCCTTTTTGCCTGAAAATAATGGGAATGCATACATTTTTGCCATTAAAAGGGACATTTTTTCATTTTTGCTCCAAAATAAAGGGAATTTCTGCCTTTTTGCCTCTAAATAAGTGGAATTTCTGTCTTTTTCCCCCAAAACAAAGAGAATTTCTGTCTTTTTTGCCCCAAAATAAGGGGAATTTCTGACTTATTACCCTGAAGTAAGTGAAATTTCTGCAATTTTGCCCCAAAATAAGGGAAATTACTGCAATTTTGCCCCAATGTAAAGGAAATTTCTGCAATTTTGCCCCAAAATAAGGGGAATTTCTGAATGTTTACTCCTGAAAAAAGGAGATCTTCTGTCTTTTTGCCCCAAAATAATGAGAATTTCTGCTTTTTTGCCCGAAAATTATGAGAATTTCTGCAATTTTGCTTCAAAATATGGGGAATTTCGTCTTTTTATCCCAAAATAAGGGGAATGCATACCTTTTTGCCATAAAAAGGTAAATTTCTTCATTTTTGCTCCAAAATAAGGGGAATTTCTGCCTTTTTGCCTCTAAATAAGTGGAATTTCTGTCTTTTTCCCCTAAAACAAAAGGAATTTCTGTCATTTTTGCCCCAAAATAAGGGAAATTTCTGAATTATTACCCTGAAATAAGTGAAATTTCTCCAATTTTGCCCCAAAATAATGGAAATTTCTGCCTCTTTGCCCCCAAATAAGGGGAATTTAAGCCTTTTTACCTCAAAATAAGGGGAATTTCTGCATTTTTGCCACAAAATATTAGGAATTTCTGACTTTTTGCCCCAAAATAAGGAAAATTTGTTCCTTTTTTCCCTGAAATAAGTGAAGTTTCTGCAATTTTGCCCCAAAATAAGTGAAATTTCTGCAATTTTGCTCCAAAATAAGGGAAATTTCTGGAATTTTGCCCCAAAATACGTGTAATTTCTAAATTTTGCCCCAAAATAAGCAGAATTTCTGTCTTTTTGCCTCTAAATAAGTGAAATTTCTGCAATTTTGCCTTAAAATAAGGGAAATTTCTGCCTTTTTGCCCCCAAATAAGGGGAATTTCAGCCTTTTTACCTCAAAATAAGGGGAATTTCTGCATTTTTGCCAGAAAATATTAGGAATTTCTGCCTTTTTGCCCCAAAATAAAGAAAATTTCTTCTTTTTTTCCCTGAAATAAGTGAAATTTCTGCAATTTTGCCCCAAAATAAGTGAAATTTCTGCAAGTTTGCCCCAAAATAAGGGAAATTTCTGGAATTTTGCCCCAAAATAAGTGGAATTTCTGAGTTTTGCCCCAAAATAAGGAGAATTTCTGTCTTTTTGCCGCAACATATAGGGAATTTCTGTCTTTCTGCACCACAACTAGGGGAATTTGTGCAATTATGCTCCAAAATACGGGGAATTTCTGCCTTTTTGCCCGAAAATAAGGGGAATGCATAACTTTTTGCCATAAAAAAGGGGAAATTTCTTCATTTTTGCTCCAAAATAAGGGAAATTTCTGCATTTTTGCCTTTAAATAAGTGGAATTTCTGTCTTTTTCCCTCAAAACAAAGGGAATTTCTGTCTTTTTTGCCTCAAAAAAAGAGGAATTTCTGACTTATTACACTGAAATAAGTGAAATTTCTGCAATTTTGCCCCAAAATAAGGGGAATTTCTGATTTTTGCCCCAAAATAAACTGAATTTCTGCATTTTGCCCCAAAATTAGGGGAATTTCTGCAATTTTGCTCCAAAATACGGGGAATTTCTGTCTTTTTGCCTGAAAATAATGGGAATGCATACCTTTTTGCCATTAAAAGGGAAATTTCTTCATTTTTGCTCCAAAATAAAGGGAATTTCTGCCTTTTTGCCTCTAAATAAGTGGAATTTCTGTATTTTTCGCCCAAAACAAAGAGAATTTCTGTCTTTTTTGCCCCAAAATAAGGGGAATTTCTGACTTATTACCCTGAAGTAAGTGAAATTTCTGCAATTTTGCCCCAAAATAAGGGAAATTTCTGCAATTTTGCCCCAATGTAAAAAAAATTTCTGCAATTTTGCCCAAAAATAAGGGGAATTTCTGCATTTTTGCCACAAAATATTAGGAATTTCTGACTTTTTGCCCCAAAATAAGAAAAATTTGTTCCTTTTTTCCCTGAAATAAGTGAAGTTTCTGCAATTTTGCCCCAAAATAAGGGAAATTTCTGGAATTTTGCCCCAAAATACGTGGAATTTCTAAGTTTTGCCCCAAAAATAAGCAGAATGTCTGTCTTTTTGCCTCTAAATAAGTGAAATTTCTGCAATTTTGCCTTAAAATAAGGGAAATTTCTGCCTTTTTGCCCCCAAATAAGGGGAATTTCAGCCTTTTTACCTCAAAATAAGGGGAATTTCTGCATTTTTGCCAGAAAATATTAGGAATTTCTGCCTTTTTGCCCCAAAATAAAGAAAATTTCTTCTTTTTTTCCCTGAAATAAGTGAAATTTCTGCAATTTTGCCCCAAAATAAGTGAAATTTCTCCAATTTTGCCCCAAAATAAGGGAGATTTCTGGAATTTTGCCCCAAAATAAGTGGAATTTCTGAGTTTTGCCCCAAAATAAGGAGAATTTCTGTCTTTTTGCCGCAACATATAGGGAATTTCTGTCTTTCTGCACCACAACTAGGGGAATTTCTGCAATTATGCTCCAAAATACAAGGAATTTCTGCCTTTTTGCCTGATAATAAGGGGAATGCATAACTTTTTGCCATAAAAAAGGGAAATTTCTTCATTTTTGCTCCAAAATAAGGGAAATTTCTGCATTTTTGCCTTTAAATAAGTGGAATTTCTGTCTTTTTCCCTCAAAACAAAGGGAATTTCTGTCTTTTTTGCCTCAAAAAAGAGGAATTTCTGACTTATTACACTGAAATAAGTGAAATTTCTGCAATTTTGCCCCAAAATAAGGGGAATTTCTGATTTTTGCCCCAAAATAAAGGGAATTTCTGCATTTTGCCCCAAAATTAGGGGAATTTCTGCAATTTTGCTCCAAAATACGGGGAATTTCTGTCTTTTTCCCTGAAAATAATGGGAATGCATACTTTTTTGCCATTAAAAGGGACATTTCTTCATTTTTGCTCCAAAATAAAGGGAATTTCTGCCTTTTTGCCTCTAAATAAGTGGAATTTCTGTCTTTTTCCCCCAAAACAAAGAGAATTTCTGTCTTTTTTTCCCCAAAATAAGGGGAATTTCTGACTTATTACCCTGAAGTAAGTGAAATTTCTGCAATTTTGCCCCAAAATAAGGGAAATTTCTGCAATTTTGTCCCAATGTAAAGGAAATTTCTGCAATTTTGCCCCAAAATAAGGGGAATTTCTGAATGTTTGCTCCCGAAAAAAGGAGATCTTCTGTCTTTTTGCCCCAAAATATGGAGAATTTCTGCCTTTTTGCCCGAAAATTATGAGAATTTCTGCAATTTTGCTTCAAAATACGGGGAATTTCTGCTTTTTATCCCAAAAGTAAGGGGAATGCATATCTTTTTGCCAAAAAAAGGTAAATTTCTTCATTTTTTCTTCAAAATAAGGGGAATTTCTGCATTTTTGCCTCTAAATAAGTGGAATTTCTGTCTTTTTCCTCCAAAACAAAAGGAATTTCTGTCTTTTTTGCCCCAAAATAAGGGGAATTTCTGAATTATTACCCTAAAATAAGTGAAATTTCTCCAATTTTGCAGCAAAATAATGGAAATTTCTGCCTCTTTGCCCCCAAATAAGGGGAATTTCAGCCTTTTTACCTCAAAATAAGGGGAATTTCTGCATTTTTGCCACAAAATATTAGGAATTTCTGACTTTTTGCCCCAAAATAAGGAAAATTTGTGCATTTTTTCCCTGAAATAAGTGAAATTTCTGCAATTTTGCCCCAAAATAAGTGAAATTTCTGCAATGTTGCCCCAAATTAAGGGAAATTTCTGGAATTTTGCCCCAAAATAAGTGGAATTTCTAAGTTTTGCCCCAAAATAAGGAGAATTTCTGTATTTTTGCCTCTAAATAAGTGAAATTTCTGCAATTTTGCCCCAAAAGAAGGCAATTTCTGCCTTTTTGCCCCAAATTAAAAGGAATTTCAGCCTTTTTACCTAAAAATAAGGGGAATTTCTGCATTTTTGCCAGAAAATATTAGGAATTTCTGCCTTTTTGCCCCAAAATAAAGAAAATTTCTGCCTTTTTTCCCTGGAATAAGTTAAATTTCTGCAATTTTGCCCCAAAATAAGTGAAATTTCTGCAATTTTGCCCCAAAATAAGGGAAATTTCTGGAATTTTGCCCCAAAATAAGTGGAATTTCTGAGTTTTGCTCCAAAATAAGGAGAATTTCTGTCTTTTTGCCCCAACATATAGGGAATTTCTGTCTTTCTGCACCACAACTAGGGGAATTTGTGCAATTATGCTCCAAAATACAAGGAATTTCTGCCTTTTTGCCCGAAAATAAGGGGAATTCATAACTTTTTGCCATAAAAAAGGGAAATTTCTTCATTTTTGCTCCAAAATAAGGGAAATTTCTGCATTTTTGCCTCTAAATAAGTGGAATTTCTGTCTTTTTCCCTCAAAACAAAGGGAATTTCTGTCTTTTTTGCCTCAAAAAAAGAGGAATTTCTGACTTATTACACTGAAATAAGTGAAATTTCTGCAATTTTGCCCCAAAATAAGGGGAATTTCTGCAATTTTGCCCCAAAATAAGGGAAATTTCTGCAATTTTGCCCCAATGTAAAGGAAATTTCTGCAATTTTGCCTCAAAATAAGGGGAATTTCTGAATGTTTGCTCTCGAAAATAGGAGATCTTCTGTCTTTTTGCCCCAAAATAAGGAGAATTTCTGCCTTTTTGCCCGAAAATTATGAGAATTTCTGCAATTTTGCTTCAAAATACGGGGAATTTCTGCTTTTTATCCCAAAATAAGGGGAATGCATACCTTTTTGCCATAAAAAGGTAAATTTCTTCATTTTTGCTCCAAAATAAGGGGAATTTCTGCCTTTTTGCCTCTAAATAAGTGGAATTTCTGTCTTTTTCCCCCAAAACAAGAGGAATTTCTGTCTTTTTTGAACCAAAATAAGGGGAATTTCTGAATTATTACCCTGAAATAAGTGAAATTTCTCCAATTTTGCCCCAAAATAATGGAAATTTCTGCCTCTTTGCCCCCAAATAAGGGGAATTTCAGCCTTTTTACCTCAAAATAAGGGGAATTTCTGCATTTT
This sequence comes from Micromys minutus, assembly GCF_963924665.1. NCBI lineage: Eukaryota > Metazoa > Chordata > Mammalia > Rodentia > Muridae > Micromys > Micromys minutus. The sequence continues at coordinate 4,181,879 of NW_027667727.1, forward strand.
TGCCACAAAATATTAGGAATTTCTGCCTTTTTGCCCCAAAATAAAGAAAATTTCTACCTTTTTTCCCTGGAATAAGTGAAATTTCTGCAATTTTGCCCCAAAATAAGTGAAATTTCTGAAATTTTGCCCCAAAATAAGGGAAAATTCTGGAATTTTGCCCCAAAATAAGTGGAATTTCTGAGTTTTGCCCCAAAATAAGGAGAATTTCTGTCTTTTTGCCCCAACATATAGGGAATTTCTGTCTTTCTGCACAACAACTAGGGGAATTTGTGCAATTATGCTCCAAAATACGGGAACTTTCTGCCTTTTTGCCCGAAAATAAGGGGAATGCATAACTTTTTGCCATAAAAAAGGGAAATTTCTTCATTTTTGCTCCAAAATAAGGGAAATTTCTGCATTTTTGCCTCTAAATAAGTGGAATTTCTGTCTTTTTCCCTCAAAACAAAGGGAATTTCTGTCTTTTTTGCCTCAAAAAAGAGGAATTTCTGACTTATTACACTGAAATAAGTGAAATTTCTGCAATTTTGCCCCAAAATAAGGGGAATTTCTGATTTTTGCCCCAAAATAAAGGGAATTTCTGCATTTTGCCCCAAAATTAGGGGAATTTCTGCAATTTTGCTCCAAAATACGGGGAATTTCTGCCTTTTTGCCTGAAAATAATGGGAATGCATACCTTTTTGCCATTAAAAGGGACATTTCTTCATTTTTGCTCCAAAATAAAGGGAATTTCTGCTTTTTGCCTCTAAATAAGTGGAATTTCTGTCTTTTTCCCCCAAAACAAAGAGAATTTCTGTCTTTTTTGCCCCAAAATAAGGGGAATTTCTGACTTATTACCCTGAAGTAAGTGAAATTTCTGCAATTTTGGCCCAAAATAAGGGAAATTTCTGCAATTTTGCCCCAATGTAAAGGAAATTTCTGCAATTTTGCCCCAAAATAAGGGGAATTTCTGAATGTTTGCTCCCGAAAATAGGAGATCTTCTGTCTTTTTGCCCCAAAATAAGGAGAATTTCTGCCTTTTTGCCCGAAAATTATGAGAATTTCTGCAATTTTGCTTCAAAATACGGGGAATTTCTGCTTTTTATCCCAAAATAAGGGGAATGCATACCTTTTTGCCATAAAAAGTTAAATTTCTTCATTTTTGCTCCAAAATAAGGGGAATTTCTGCCTTTTTGCCTCTAAATAAATGGAATTTCTGTCTTTTTCCCCCAAAACAAAGGTTATTTCTATCTTTTTTGCCCCAAAATAAGGGGAATTTCTGAATTATTACCCTGAAATAAGTGAAATTTCTCCAATTTTGCCCCAAAATAAGGGAAATTTCTGCCTCTTTGCCCACAAATAAGGGGAATTTCAGCCTTTTTACCTCAAAATAAGGGGAATTTCTGCATTTTTGCCACAAAATATTAGGAATTTCTGACTTTTTGTCCCAAAATAAGGAAAATTTGTGCCTTTTTTCCTTGAAATAAGAGAAATTTCTGCAATTTTGCCCCAAAATAACTGAAATTTCTGCAATTTTGCCCCAAAATAAGGGAAATTTCTGGAATTTTGCCCCAAAATAAGTGGAATTTCTAAGTTTTGCCCCAAAATAAGGAGAATTTCTGTCTTTTTGCCTGTAAATAAGTGAAATTTCTGCAATTTTGCCCCAAAATAAGGGAAATTTCTGCCTTTTTGCCCCCAAATAAGGGGAATTTCAGCCTTTTTACCTCAAAATAAGGGGAATTTCTGCATTTTTGAGAGAAAATATTAGGAATTTCTGCCTTTTTGCCCCAAAATAAGGAAAATTTCTGCCTTTTTTCCCTGAAATAAGTGAAATTTCTGCAATTTTGCCCCAAAATAAGTGAAATTTCTGCAATTTTGCCCCAAAATAAGGGAAATTTCTGGAATTTTTCCCCAAAATAAGTAGAATTTATGAGTTTTGCCCCAAAATAATGAGAATTTCTGTCTTTTTGCCCCAACATATAGGGAATTTCTGTCTTTGTGCACCACAACTAGAGGAATTTCTGCAATTATGCTCCAAAATACTGGGAATTTCTGCATTTTTGCCCGAAAATTATGAGAATTTCTGCAATTTTGCTTCAAAATACGGGGAATTTCTGCTTTTTATCCAAAAATAAGGGGAATGCATACCTTTTTGCCAAAAAAAGGTAAATTTCTTCATTTTTGCTCCAAAATAAGGGGAATTTCTGCCTTTTTGCCTCTAAATAAGTGGAATTTCTGTCTTTTTCCCCCAAAACAAAAGGAATTTCTGTCTTTTTTGAACCAAAATAAGGGGAATTTCTGAATTATTACCCTGAAATAAGTGAAATTTCTCCAATTTTGCCCCAAAATAAGGGAAATTTCTGGAATTTTGCCCCAAAATAAGGGAAATTTCTGCCTTTTTGCCCCCAAATATAAGGAATTTCAGCCTTTTTACCTAAAAATAAGGGGAATTTCTGCATTTTTGCCAGAAAATATTAGGAATTTCTGCCTTTTTGCCCCAAAATGAAGAAAATTTCTGCCTTTTTTTTCCCTGGAATAAGTGAAATTTCTGCAATTTTGCCCCAAAATAAGTGAAATTTCTGCAATTTTGCCCCAAAATAAGGGAAAATTCTGGAATTTTGCCCCAAAATAAGTGGAATTTCTGAGTTTTGCCCCAAAATAAGGAGAATTTCTGTCTTTTTGCCCCAACATATAGGGAATTTTTGTCTTTCTGCACAACAACTAGGGAAATTTGTGCAATTATGCTCCAAAATACGGGAACTTTCTGCCTTTTTGCCCGAAAATAAGGGGAATGCATAACTTTTTGCCATAAAAAAGGGAAATTTCTTCATTTTTGCTCCAAAATAAGGGAAATTTCTGCATTTTTGCCTCTAAATAAGTGGAATTTCTGTCTTTTTCCCTCAAAACAAAGGGAATTTCTCTATTTTTTGCCTCAAAAAAGAGGAATTTCTGACTTATTACACTGAAATAAGTGAAATTTCTGCAATTTTGCCCCAAAATAAGGGGAATTTCTGATTTTTGCCCCAAAATAAAGGGAATTTCTGCATTTTGCCCCAAAATTAGGGGAATTTCTGCAATTTTGCTCCAAAATACGGGGAATTTCTGCCTTTTTGCCTGAAAATAATGGGAATGCATACCTTTTTGCCATTAAAAGGGACATTTCTTCATTTTTGCTCCAAAATAAAGGGAATTTCTGCCTTTTTGCCTCTAAATAAGTGGAATTTCTGTCTTTTTCCCCCAAAACAAAGAGAATTTCTGTCTTTTTTGCCCCAAAATAAGGGGAATTTCTGACTTATTACCCTGAAGTAAGTGAAATTTCTGCAATTTTGCCCCAAAATAAGGGAAATTTCTGCAATTTTGCCCCAATGTAAAGGAAATTTCTGCAATTTTGCCCCAAAATAAGAGAAATTTCTGAATGTTTGCTCCCGAAAAAAGGAGATCTTCTGTCTTTTTGCCCCAAAATAAGGAGAATTTCTGCCTTTTTGCCCGAAAATTATGAGAATTTCTGCAATTTTGCTTCAAAATACGGGGAATTTCTGCTTTTTATCCCAAAAGTAAGGGGAATGCATATCTTTTTGCCATAAAAATGTAAATTTCTTCATTTTTTCTTCAAAATAAGGGGAATTTCTGCCTTTTTGCCTCTAAATAAGTGGAATTTCTGTCTTTTTCCCCCAAAACAAAAGGAATTTCTGTCTTTTTTGACCCAAAATAAGGGGAATTTCTGAATTATTACCCTGAAATAAGTGAAATTTCTCCAATTTTGCCCCAAAATAATGGAAATTTCTGCCTCTTTGCCCCCAAATAAGGGGAATTTCAGCCTTTTTACCTCAAAATAAGGGGAATTTCTGCATTTTTGCCACAAAATATTAGGAATTTCTGACTTTTTGCCCCAAAATAAGGAAAATTTGTGCCTTTTTTCTCTGAAATAAGTGAAATTTCTGCAATTTTGCCCGAAAATAAGTGAAATTTCTGCAATGTTGCCCCTAAATAAGGGAAATTTCTGGAATTTTGCCCCCAAATAAGTGGAATTTCTAAGTTTTGCCCCAAAATAAGGAGAATTTCTGTATTTTTGCCTCTAAATAAGTGAAATTTCTGCAATTTTGCCCCAAAATAAGGGAAATTTCTGCCTTTTTGCCCCCAAATAAAAGGAATTTCAGCCTTTTTACCTAAAAATAAGGGGAATTTCTGCATTTTTGCCAGAAAATATTAGGAATTTCTGCCTTTTTGCCCCAAAATAAAGAAAATGTCTTCTTTTTTTCCCTGAAATAAGTGAAATTTCTGCAATTTTGCCCCAAAATAAGTGAAATTTCTGCAATTTTGCCCCAAAATAAGGGAAATTTCTGGAATTTTGCCCCAAAGTAAGTGGAATTTCTGAGTTTTGCCCCAAAATAAGGAGAATTTCTGTCTTTTTGCCCCAACATATAGGGAATTTCTGTCGTTCTGCACCACAACTAGGGGAATTTGTGCAATTATGCTTTAAAATACGGGGAATTTCTGCCTTTTTGCCCGAAAATAAGGGGAATGCATAACTTTTTGCCATAAAAAGGGAAATTTCTTCATTTTTGCTCCAAAATAAGGGAAATTTCTGCATTTTTGCCTCTAAATAAGTGGAATTTCTGTCTTTTTCCCTCAAAACAAAGGGAATTTCTGTCTTTTTTGCCTCAAAAAAAGAGGAATTTCTGATTTATTACACTGAAATAAGTGAAATTTCTGCAATTTTGCCCCAAAATAAGGGGAATTTCTGCATTTTTTGCCACAAAATATTAGGAATTTCTGACTTTTTGCCCCAAAATAAAGAAAATTTGTGCCTTTTTTTCCTGAAATAAGTGAAATTTCTGCAATTTTGCCCCAAAATAAGTGAAATTTCTGCAATTTTGCCCCAAAATAAGGGAAATTTCTGGAATTGTCCCCTAAAATAAGTGGAATTTCTAAGTTTTGCCCCAAAATAAGGAGAATTTCTGTTTTTTGCCTGTAAATAAGTGAAATTTCTGCAATTTTGCCCCAAAATAAGGGAAATTTCTGCAATTTTGCCCCAAAATAAGGGAAATTTCTGGAAATTTGCCCCAAAATAAGGAGAATTTCTGTCTTTTTGCCCCAACATATAGGGAATTTCTGTCGTTCTTCACCACAACTAGAGGAATTTGTGCAATTATGCTCCAAAATACGGGGAATTTCTGCCTTTTTGCCCGAAAATAAGGGGAATGCATAACTTTTTGCCATAAAAAGGGAAATTTCTTCATTTTTGCTCCAAAATAAGGGAAATTTCTGCATTTTTGCCTCTAAATAAGTGGAATTTCTGTCTTTTTCCCTCAAAACAAAGGGAATTTCTGTCTTTTTTGCCTCAAAAAAAGAGGAATTTCTGACTTATTACACTGAAATAAGTGAAATTTCTGCAATTTTGCTTAAAAATAAGGGAAATTTCTGCCTTTTTGCCACAAATTAATGGGAATTTTTGCCTTTTTGCCCCAAAATAAGAAAAATTTTTGCTTTTTTTCTCTGAAATAAGTGAAATTTCTGCAATTTTGCCCTAAAATAAGGAAAATTTCTGCAATTTTTCCCAATAATAAGGGAAATTTCTGCAATTTTGCCCCAAAATAAGGGGAATTTCTCCCTTTTTGCCCCAAAATGAAGGAAATTTCAGCCTTTTTACCTGAAAATAAGTGAAATTTCTGCAATTTTGCCCCAAATAAGGAAAATTTCTTCCATTTTGCCTCAAAATAAGGTAAATTCCTGTAATTTTGCCCCAAAATAAAGGAAATTTCTTGAATTTTGCCCCAAAAGAAGGGGAATTTCTGATTTTTGCCCCAAAATAAGGGAAATTTCTGCAATTTTGCCCAAATGTAAAGGAAATTTCTGCACTTTTGCCCCAAAATAACGGGAATTTCTGAATGTTTGCTCCCAAAAAAAGGAGATCTTCTGTCTTTTTGCCCCAAAATAAGGAGAATTTCTGCCTTTTTGCCCGAAAATTATGAGAATTTCTGCAATTTTGCTTCAAAATACGGGGAATTTCTGCTTTTAATACCGAAAGTAAGGGGAATGCATACCTTTTTGTCATAAAAAGGTAAATTTCTACATTTTTGCTCCAAAATAAGGGGAATTTCTGCCTTTTTGCCTCTAAATAAATGGAATTTCTGTCTTTTTCCCCCAAAACAAAGGGAATTTCTGTCTTTTTTGCCCCAAAATAAGGGGAATTTCTGAATTATTACCCTGAAATAAGTGAAATTTCTCCAATTTTGCCCCAAAATAAGGGAAATTTCTGCCTCTTTGCCAACAAATAAGGGGAATTTCAGCCTTTTTACCTCAAAATAAGGGGAATTTCTGCATTTTTGCCACAAAATATTAGGAATTTCTGACTTTTTGTCCCAAAATAAGGAAAATTTGTGCCTTTTTTCCTTGAAATAAGAGAAATTTCTGCAATTTTGCCCCAAAATAAGTGAAATTTCTGCAATTTTGCCCCAAAATAAGGGAAATTTCTGGAATTTTGCCCCAAAATAAGTGGAATTTCTAAGTTTTGCCCCAAAATAAGGAGAATTTCTGTCTTTTTGCCTGTAAATAAGTGAAATTTCTGCAATTTTGCCCCAAAATAAGGGAAATTTCTGCCTTTTTGCCCCCAAATAAGGGGAATTTCAGCCTTTTTACCTCAAAATAAGGGGAATTTCTGCATTTTTGAGAGAAAATATTAGGAATTTCTGCCTTTTTGCCCCAAAATAAGGAAAATTTCTGCCTTTTTTCCCTGAAATAAGTGAAATTTCTGCAATTTTGCCCCAAAATAAGTGAAATTTCTGCAATTTTGCCCTAAAATAAAGGAAATTTCTGGAATTTTTCCCCAAAATAAGTAGAATTTATGAGTTTTGCCCCAAAATAAGGAGAATTTCTGTCTTTTTGCCCCAACATATACGGAATTTCTGTCTTTGTGCACCACAACTAGAGGAATTTCTGCAATTATGCTCCAAAATACAGGGAATTTCTGCCTTTTTGCCCGAAAATAAGGGGAATGCATAACTTTTTGCCATAAAAAAGGGAAATTTCTTCATTTTTGCTCCAAAATAAGGGAAATTTCTGCATTTTTGCCTCTAAATAAGTGGAATTTCTGTATTTTTTCCTCAAAACAAAGGGAATTTCTGTCTTTTTTGCCTCAAAAAAAAGAGGAATTTCTGACTTATTACACTGAAATAAGTGAAATTTCTGCAATTTTGCCTCAAAATAAGGGGAATTTCTGATTTTTGCCCCAAAATAAAGGGAATTTCTGCAATTTTGCTCCAAAATATGGGGAATTTCTGCCTTTTTGCCTGAAAATAATGGGAATGCATACCTTTTTGCCATTAAAAGGGACATTTCTTCATTTTTGCTCCAAAATAAAGGGAATTTCTGCCTTTTTGCCTCTAAATAAGTGGAATTTCTGTCTTTTTCCCCCAAAACAAAGAGAATTTCTGTCTTTTTTGCACCAAAATAAGGGGAATTTCTGAATGTTTGCTCCCGAAAAAAGAAGATCTTCTGTCTTTTTGCCCCATAATAAGGAGAATTTCTGCGTTTTTGCCCGAAAATTATGAGAATTTCTGCAATTTTGCTTCAAAATACGGGGAATTTCTGCTTTTTATCCCAAAAGTAAGGGGAATGCATATCTTTTTGCCATAAAAAGGTAAATTTCTTCATTTTTTCTTCAAAATAAGGGGAATTTCTGCCTTTTTGCCTCTAAATAAGTGGAATTTCTGTCTTTTTCCCCCAAAACAATAGGAATTTCTGTCTTTTTTGACCCAAAATAAGGGGAATTTCTGAATTGTTACCCTGAAATAAGTGAAATTTCTCCAATTTTGCCCCAAAATAATGAAAATTTCTGCCTCTTTGCCCCCAAATAAGAGGAATTTAAGCCTTTTTACCTCAAAATAAGGGGAATTTCTGCATTTTTGACACAAAATATTAGGAATTTCTGACTTTTTGCCCCAAAATAAGGAAAATTTGTGCCTTTTTTCCCTGAAATAAGTGAAATTTCTTCAATTTTGCCCGAAAATAAGTGAAATTTCTGCAATGTTGCCCCAAAATAAGGGAAATTTCTGGAATTTTGCCCCCAAATAAGTGGAATTTCTAAGTTTTGCCCCAAAATAAGGAGAATTTCTGTATTTTTGCCTCTAAATAAGTGAAATTTCTGCAATTTTGCCCCAAAATAAGGGAAATTTCTGCATTTTTGCTCCCAAATAAAAGGAATTTCTGACTTATTACACTGAAATAAATGAAATTTCTGAAATTTTGCTTAAAAATAAGGGAAATTTCTGCCTTTTTGCCACAAATTAATGGGAATTTCTGCCTTTTTCCCCAAAATAAGAAAAATTTTTGCTTTTTTTCCCTGAAATAAGTGAAATTTCTGCAATTTTGCCCTAAAATAAGGAAAATTTCTGCAATTTTTCCCAATAATAAGGGAAATTTCTGCAATTTTGCCCCAAAATAAGGGGAATTTCTCCCTTTTTGCCCCAAAATGAAGGAAATTTCAGCCTTTTTACCTGAAAATAAGTGAAATTTCTGCAATTTTGACCCAAAATAAGGGAAATTTCTGGAATTTTGCCCCAAAATAAGGGAAATTTCTGAGTTTTGTTCCAAAATAAGGAGAATTTCTGTCTTTTTGCCCTAACATATAGGGAATTTCTGACTTTTTGCGCCAGAATTAGGGGAATTTCTGCAATTTTGCTCCAAAATAGGGGGAATTTCTGCATTTTGCCTGAAAATAGAGGAAATGCATAAGTTTTTGCCATAAAAGAGGAAAATTTTTTCATTTTTGCTCCAAAATAAGAAGAATTTCGGCTTTTTTGACTCTAAATAAGTTGAATTTCTGTCTTTTTCCCCCAAAACAAAGAAAATTTCTGTATTTTTTGCCCCAAAATAAGGGGAATTTCTGACTTATTACCCTGAAATAAGTGAAATTTCTGCAATTTTGCCCCAAAATAAGGGAAATTTCTGCCTTTTTGCCCTGAGATATGTGAAATTTCTGCAATTTTACCCCAAAGTAAAGTGAATTTCTGCCTTTTTGCCCCAAAATAATGGGAATTTCTGCCTTTTTGTCCCTAAATGAGAAAAATTTTTGCTTTTTTTCTCTGAAATAAGTGAAATTTCTGCAATTTTACCCTAAAATAAGGGAAATTTCTGCAATCTTTTCCCATAATAAGGGAAATTTCTGCAATTTTGCCCCAAAATAAGAGGAATTTCTCCCCTTTTTACCAAAATAAAGGAAATTTCAGCCTTTTTACCTGAAAATTAGTGAAATTTCTGCAATTTTACCCCAAATAATGGAAATTTCTGCAATTTTGCCCCAAAATAAGGTAAATTCCTGCAATTTTGCCCTAAAATAAAGGAAATTTCTGGAATTTTGTCCCATAATAAGGGGATTATCTGATTTTTGACCCAAAATGAAGGGAATTTCTGCCTTTTGCCCCAAAATACGGGGAATTTCTGCCTTTTTGCCCGAAAATAATGGGAATGCATACCTTTTTGCCATAAGAAGGGAAATTTCTTCATTTTTGCTCCAAAATAACGGGAATTTCTGCATTTTTACCTCTAAATAAGTGGAATTTCTGTTTTTTCCCTCAAAACAAAGGGAATTTCTGTTTTTTTGCCCCAAAATAAGGGGAATTTCTGACTTATTACCCTGAAATAAGTGAAATTTCTTCAATGTTGCCCCAAAATATGGGAAATATCTACCTTTTTGCCCTGAAATATGTGAAATTTCTGCAATTTTACCCCAAAATAAGGTGAATTTCTGCCTTTTTGCCCCAAAATAAGAAAAAAAAAAATTTTTTCTGAAGTAAGTGAAATTTCTGCAATTTTGCCCTAAAATAAGGGAAATTTCTGCAATTTTTCCCCATAATAAGGGAAATTTCTCAATTTTGCCCCAAAATAAGGGGATTTTCTCTCTTTTTGCCCCAAAATAAAGAAAATTTCAGACTTTTTACCTGAAAATAAGTGAAATTTCTGCAATGTTGCCCCAAAATAAGGGAAATTTCTGGAATTTTGCCCCCAAATAAGTGGAATTTCTAAGTTTTGCCCCAAAATAAGGAGAATTTCTGTATTTTTGCCTCTAAATAAGTGAAATTTCTGCAATTTTGCCCCAAAATAAGGGAAATTTCTGCATTTTTGCTCCCAAATAAAAGGAATTTCTGACTTATTACACTGAAATAAGTGAAATTTCTGAAATTTTGCTTAAAAATAAGGGAAATTTCTGCCTTTTTGCCACAAATTAATGGGAATTTCTGCCTTTTTCCCCAAAATAAGAAAAATTTTTGCTTTTTTTCCCTGAAATAAGTGAAATTTCTGCAATTTTGCCCTAAAATAAGGAAAATTTCTGCAATTTTTCCCAATAATAAGGGAAATTTCTGCAATTTTGCCCCAAAATAAGGGGAATTTCTCCCTTTTTGCCCCAAAATGAAGGAAATTTCAGCCTTTTTACCTGAAAATAAGTGAAATTTCTGCAATTTTGTCCCAAATAAAGAAAATTTCTTCAATTTTGCCTCAAAATATGGTAAATTCCTGTAATTTTGCCACAAAATAAAAAAATTTCTTGAATTTTGCCCCAAAAGAAGGGGAATTTCTGATTTTTGCCCCAAAATAAGGGAAATTTCTGCAATTTTGCCCCAATGTAAAGGAAATTTCTGCAATTTTGCCCCAAAATAACGGAAATTTCTGAATGTTTGCTCCCAAAAAAAGGAGATCTTCTGTCTTTTTCCCCAAAATAAGGAGAATTTGCCTTTTTGCCCTAAAATTATGAGAATTTCTGCAATTTTGCTTCAAAATACAGGGAATTTCTGCTTTTAATCCCGAAAGTAAAGGGAATGCATACCTTTTTGTCATAAAGAGGTAAATTTCTACATTTTTGCTCCATAAGAGGGGAATTTCTGCCTTTTTGCCTCTAAATAAATGGAATTTCTGTTTTTTTCCCCCAAAAAAAGGGAATTTCTGTCTTTTTTGCCCCAAAATAAGGGGAATTTCTGAATTATTACCCTGAAATAAGTGAAATTTCTCCAATTTTGCCACAAAATAAGGGAAATTTCTGCCTCTTTGCCCCCAAATAAGGGGAATTTTAGCCTTTTTACCTCAAAATAAGGGGAATTTCTGCATTTTTGCCACAAAATATTAGGAATTTCTGACTTTTTGCCCCAAAATAAGGAAAATTTGTGCCTTTTTTCCCTGAAATAAGTGAAATTTCTGCAATTTTGCCCCAAAATAAGTGAAATTTCTGCAATTTTGCCCCAAAATAAGGGAAATTTCTGGAATTTTTCCCCAAAATAAGTAGAATTTATGAGTTTTGCCCCAAAATAAGGAGAATTTCTGTCTTTTTGCCCCAACATATAGGGAATTTCTGTCTTTGTGCACCACAACTAGAGGAATTTCTGCAATTATGCTCCAAAATACGGGGAATTTCTGCATTTTTGCCCAAAAATAATGGGAATGCATAACATTTTGCCATAGAAAAGGGAAATTTCTTCATTTTTGCTCCTAAATAAGGGAAATTTCTGCATTTTTGCCTCTAAGTAAATGGAATTTTTGTCTTTTTCCCTCAAAAGAAAGGGAATTTCTGTCTTTTTTGCCTTAAAATAAGGGGAATTTCTGACTTATTACACTGAAATAAGTGAAATTTCTGCAATTTTGCTCTAAAATAAGGGAAATTTCAGACTTTTTACCCTGAAATATGTGAAATTACTGCAATTTTGCCCCAAAATAAGTGAAATTTCTGCAATTTTTCCCCAAAATAAGGGGAATTTCTGATTTTTGCCCGAAAATAAATTTCTGCATTTTGCCCCAAAATTAGGGGAATTTCTGCAATTTTGCTCAAAAATACGGGGAATTTCTGCCTTTTTGCCTGAAAATAATGGGAATGCATAGCTTTTTGCCATAAAAAAAGGAAATTTCTTCATTTTTCCTCCAAAATAAAGGGAATTTCTGCCTTTTTGCCTTTAATAAGTGGAATTTCTGTCTTTTTCCCCCAAAACAAAGAGAATTTCTGTCTTTTTTGCGCCAAAATAAGGGGAATTTCTGACTTATTACCCTGAAGTAAGTGAAATTTCTGAAATTTTGCCCCTAAATAAGGGAAATTTCTGCAATTTTGCCCCAATGTAAAGGAAATTTCTGCAATTTTGCCCCAAAATAAGGGGAATTTCTGATTTTTGCCCCAAAATAAAGGGAATTTCTGCGTTTTGCCCCAAAATTAGGGGAATTTCTGCAATTTTGCTCCAAAATACGGGGAATTTCTGCCTTTTTGCCTGAAAATAATGGGAATGCATACCTTTTTGCCATTAAAAAGGACATTTCTTCTTTTTGCTCCAAAATAAAGGGAATTTCTGCCTTTTTGCCTCTAAATAAGTGGAATTTCTGTCTTTTTCCCCCAAAACAAAGAGAATTTCTGTCTTTTTTGCCCCAAAATAAGGGGAATTTCTGACTTATTACCCTGAAGTAAGTGAAATTTCTGCAATTTTCCCTCAAAATAAGGGAAATTTCTGCAATTTTGCCCCAATGTAAAGGAAATTTCTGCAATTTTGCCCCAAAATAAGGGGAATTTCTGAATGTTTGCTCCCGAAAAAAGGAGATCTTCTGTCTTTATGCCCCAAAATAAGGAGAATTTCTGCCTTTTTGCCTGAAAATTATGAGAATTTCTGCAATTTTGCTTCAAAATACGGGGAATTTCTGCTTTTTATCCCAAAAGTAAGGGGAATGCATAACTTTTTGCCATAAAAAGGTAAATTTCTTCATTTTTGCTTCAAAATAAGGGGAATTTCTGCATTTTTGCCTCTAAATAAGTGGAATTTCTGTCCTTTTCCCCCAAAACAAAGGGAATTTCTGTCTTTTTTGCCCCAAAATAAGGGGAATTTCTGAATTATTACCCTGAAATAAGTGAAATTTCTCCAATTTTGCCCCAAAATATTGGAAATTTCTGCCTCTTTGCCCCCAAATAAGAACAATTTCAGCCTTTTTACCTCAAAATAAGGGGAATTTCTGCATTTTTGCCACAAAATATTAGGAATTTCTGACTTTTTGCCCCAAAATAAGGAAAATTTGTGCCTTTTTTCCCTGAAATAAGTGAAATTTCTGCAATTTTGCCCCAAAATAAGTGAAATTTCTGTAATGTTGCCCCGAAATAAGGGAAATTTCTGGAATATTGCCCCAAAATAAGTGGAATTTCTAAGTTTTGCCCCAAAATAAGGAGAATTTCTGTATTTTTGCCTCTAAATAAGTGAAATTTCTGCAATTTTGCCACAAAATAAGGGAAATTTCTGCCTTTTTGCCCCCAAATAAGGGGAATTTCAGCATTTTTACTTCAAAATAAGGAGAATTTCTGCATTTTTGCCAGAGAATATTAGGAATATCTTCCTTTTTGCCCCAAAATAAAGAAAATTTCTGCCTTTTTTCCGTGAAATAAGTGAAATTTCTACAATTTTGCCCTAAAATAAGTGAAATTTCTGCAATTTTGCCCCAAAATAAGGGAAATTTCTGGAATTTTGCCCTTAATTAGTGGAATTTCTGAGTTTTGCCCCAAAACAAGGAGAATTTCTGTCTTTTTGCCCCAACATATAGGGAATTTCTGTCTTTATGCACCACAACTAGCAGAATTTCTGCAATTATGCTCCAAAATACGGGGAATTTCTGCCTTTTTGCCCGAAAATAAGGGGAATGCATAACTTTTTGCCATAAAAAAGGTAAATTTCTTCATTTTTGCTCCAAAATAAGGGAAATTTCTGCATTTTTGCCTCTAAATAAGTGGAATTTCTGTCTTTTTCCCTCAAAAGAAAGGGAATTTCTGTCTTTTTTGCCTTAAAATAAGGGGAATTTCTGACTTATTACACTGAAATAAGTGAAATTTCTGCAATTTTGCTCTAAAATAAGGGAAATTTCAGACTTTTTACCCTGAAATATGTGAAATTACTGCAATTTTGCCCCAAAATAAGTGAAATTTCTGCAATTTTTCCCCAAAATAAGGGGAATTTCTGATTTTTGCCCGAAAATAAATTTCTGCATTTTGCCCCTAAATTAGGGGAATTTCTGCAATTTTGCTCAAAAATACGGGGAATTTCTGCCTTTTTGCCTGAAAATAATGGGAATGCATAGCTTTTTGCCATAAAAAAAGGAAATTTCTTCATTTTTCCTCCAAAATAAAGGGAATTTCTGCCTTTTTGCCTTTAATAAGTGGAATTTCTGTCTTTTTCCCCCAAAACAAAGAGAATTTCTGTCTTTTTTGCGCCAAAATAAGGGGAATTTCTGACTTATTACCCTGAAGTAAGTGAAATTTCTGCAATTTTGCCCCTAAATAAGGGAAATTTCTGCAATTTTGCCCCAATGTAAAGGAAATTTCTGCAATTTTGCCCCAAAATAAGGGGAATTTCTGATTTTTGCCCCAAAATAAAGGGAATTTCTGCGTTTTGCCCCAAAATTAGGGGAATTTCTGCAATTTTGCTCCAAAATACGGGGAATTTCTGCCTTTTTGCCTGAAAATAATGGGAATGCATACCTTTTGCCATTAAAAGGGACATTTCTTCTTTTTGCTCCAAAATAAAGGGAATTTCTGCCTTTTTGCCTCTAAATAAGTGGAATTTCTGTCTTTTTCCCCCAAAACAAAGAGAATTTCTGTCTTTTTTGCCCCAAAATAAGGGGAATTTCTGACTTATTACCCTGAAGTAAGTGAAATTTCTGCAATTTTGCCCCAAAATAAGGGAAATTTCTGCAATTTTGCCCCAATGTAAAGGAAATTTCTGCAATTTTGCCCCAAAATAAGGGGAATTTCTGAATGTTTGCTCCCGAAAAAAGGAGATCTTCTGTCTTTTTGCCCCAAAATAAGGAGAATTTCTGCCTTTTTGCCTGAAAATTATGAGAATTTCTGCAATTTTGCTTCAAAATACGGGGAATTTCTGCTTTTTATCCCAAAAGTAAGGGGAATGCATAACTTTTTGCCATAAAAAGGTAAATTTCTTCATTTTTGCTTCAAAATAAGGGGAATTTCTGCCTTTTTGCCTCTAAATAAGTGGAATTTCTGTCCTTTTCCCCCAAAACAAACGGAATTTCTGTCTTTTTTGCCCCAAAATAAGGGGAATTTCTGAATTATTACCCTGAAATAAGTGAAATTTCTCCAATTTTGCCCCAAAATATTGGAAATTTCTGCCCCTTTGCCCCCAAATAAGAAGAATTTCAGCCTTTTTACCTCAAAATAAGGGGAATTTCTGCATTTTTGCCACAAAATATTAGGAATTTCTGACTTTTTGCCCCAAAATAAGGAAAATTTGTGCCTTTTTTCCCTAAAATAAGTGAAATTTCTGCAATTTTGCCCCAAAATAAGTGAAATTTCTGTAATGTTGCCCCGAAATAAGGGAAATTTCTGGAATATTGCCCCAAAATAAGTGGAATTTCTAAGTTTTGCCCCAAAATAAGGAGAATTTCTGTATTTTTGCCTCTAAATAAGTGAAATTTCTGCAATTTTGCCACAAAATAAGGGAAATTTCTGCCTTTTTGCCCCCAAATAAGGGGAATTTCAGCATTTTTACTTCAAAATAAGGAGAATTTCTGCATTTTTGCCAGAGAATATTAGGAATATCTTCCTTTTTGCCCCAAAATAAAGAAAATTTCTGCCTTTTTTCCGTGAAATAAGTGAAATTTCTACAATTTTGCCCTAAAATAAGTGAAATTTCTGCAATTTTGCCCCAAAATAAGGGAAATTTCTGGAATTTTGCCCTTAATTAGTGGAATTTCTGAGTTTTGCCCCAAAACAAGGAGAATTTCTGTCTTTTTGCCCCAACATATAGGGAATTTCTGTCTTTATGCACCACAACTAGCAGAATTTCTGCAATTATGCTCCAAAATACGGGGAATTTCTGCCTTTTTGCCCGAAAATAAGGGGAATGCATAACTTTTTGCCATAAAAAAGGTAAATTTCTTCATTTTTGCTCCAAAATAAGGGAAATTTCTGCATTTTTGCCTCTAAATAAGTGGAATTTCTGTCTTTTTCCCTCAAAAGAAAGGGAATTTCTGTCTTTTTTGCCTTAAAATAAGGGGAATTTCTGACTTATTACACTGAAATAAGTGAAATTTCTGCAATTTTGCCCAAAAATAAGGGAAATTTCTGCCTTTTTGCCACAAATTAATGGGAATTTCTGCCTTTTTGCCCCAAAATAAGAAAAATTTTTGCTTTTTTCTCTGACATAAGTGAAATTTCTGCAATTTTGCCCTAAAATAAGGAAAATTTCTGCAATTTTTCCCAATAATAAGGGAAATTTCTGCAATTTTGCCCCAAAATAAGGGGAATTTCTCCTTTTTTGCCCCAAAATGAAGGAAATTTCAGCCTTTTTACCTGAAAATAAGTGAAATTTCTGCAATTTTGCCCCAAATAAGGAAAATTTCTTCAATTTTGCCCCAAAATAAGGTAAATTCCTGTAATTTTGCCCTAAAATAAAGGAAATTTTTTGAATTTTGCCCCAAAAGAAGAAGAATTTCTGATTTTTGCCCCAAAATAAAAGGAATTTCTGCTTTTTGCTCCAAAATTAGGGAATTTCTTCCTTTTTGCCCAAAAAGTATGAGAATTTCTGCAATTTTGCTTCAAAATACGGTGAATTTCTGCTTTTTATCCCGAATGTAAGAGGAATGTATACCTTTTACCACAAAAAAGGAAATTTCTTCATTTTTGTCCCAAAATAAGAGGAATTTCTGCCTTTTTACTTCAAAGTAAGTGAAATTTCTGCCTTTGTACCAAAAAATAAATGGAATTTCTGTCTTTTTGCCCCAAAATAAAAGGAATTTTTGAATTATGCCCTGAAATAAGTGAAATTTCTGCATTTTTACCACAAAATAAAAAGAATTTCTGTCTTTTTGCCCCAAAATAAGGGAAATTTCTGCCTTTTTGCCCCCAAATAAAAGGAATTTCAGCCTTTTTACCTCAAAATAAGGGGAATTTTTACATTTTTGCCACAAAATATTAAGAATTTCTGCATTTTTGCCCCAAAATAAGGAAAATTTCTGCCTTTTTTTCCTGAAGTAAGTGAAATTTCTCCAATTTTGCCCTAAAATAAGTGAAATTTCTGCAATTTTTCCCCAAAATAAGGGAAATTTCTGGAATTTTGCCCAAAAATAAGTGGAATTTCTTAGTTTTGCCCCAAAATAAAGAGAATTTCTGTCTTTTTTCCCCAACATATAGGGAATTTCTGCCTTTTTGCCCCACAATTAGGGGAATTTCTGCAATTTTGCTCCAAAATACGGGGAATTTCTGCCTTTACCCAAAAATAAAAGGAATGCATATCTTTTTGCCATAAAAAAGTAAAATTTCTTCATTTTTGTTCCAAAATAAGGGGAATTTCTGCTTTTTTCCCTCTAAATAAGTGGAATTTCTGTCTTTTTCCCACAAAACAAAGGGAATTTCTGTCTTTTTTGCCCCAAAATATCGGGAATTTCTGACTTATTACCCTGAAATAAGTGAAATTTCTGCAATTTTGCCCCAAAATAAGGGAAATTTCTGCAATTTTGCTCCAATGTAAAGGAAATTTCTGCAATTTTGCCCCAAAATAAGGGAAATTTCTGACGGTTTTCTCCCGAAAAAGTGAGATTTTCTGCCTTTTTGCCCCAAAATAAAGAGAATTTCTGCCTTTTTGCCCAAAAATTATGAGAATTTCTGCAATTTTCCTTCAAAATATGAAGAATTTCTGCTTTTTGGCCCGATAATAAGAAGAATGCATACCTTTTTGCCATAAAAAGGTAAATTTCTTCATTTTTGCTCCAAAATAAGGGAAATTTCTGCCTTTTTGCCTCTAAGTAAGTGGAATTTCTCTCTTTTTTTTCCAAAACAAAGGGAATTTCTGTCTTTTTTGCCCCAAAATAAGGGGAATTTCTGACTTATTACCCTGAAATAAGTGAAATTTCTGCAATTTTGCCCCAAAATCAGGGAAATTTCTGCCTCTTTGCCCTTAAATAAGGGGAATTTCAGCCTTTTTACCTCAAAATAAAAGGAATTCCTGCCTTTTTGACCAAAAATAAGGAAAATTTCTAAATTTTTTCCCTGAAATAAGTAAAATGTCTGCAATTTTGCGACAAAATAAGTGATATTTCTGCAATTTTGCCTCAGAATAAGGGAAATTTCTGATATTTTGCCCCAAAAATAAGTGGAATTTCTGAGTTTTGCCCCAAAATAAGGAGAATTTCTGTTATTTTGCTGCAACATTTAAGGAATTTCTGCATTTTTGCCCCCCAATTAGGGGAATTTCTGCAATTTTGCTCCAAAATACGAGGAATTTCTTCCTTTTTGCCCAAAAATAAGAACAATGCATAACTTTTTGCCTTAAAAAAGGGAAATTTCTTCATTTTTGCTCCAAAATAAAGGGAATTTCTGCTTTTTTGCCTCTAAATAAGTGGAATTTCTGTCTTTTCCCCCAAAACAAAGGGATTTTCTGTCTTTTTTGCCCCAAAATTAAGAAAATTTCTGACTTATTACCCTAAAATAAGTGAAATTTCTGCAATTTTGCCCCAAAATAAGGGAAATTTTTGCCTTTTTGCCCCCAAATAAGGGGAATTTCAGCCTTTTTACCTCAAAATAAGAGTAATTTCTGCCTTTTTGCCCCAAAATAACAAAAATTTTTTTTCCATGAAATAAGGGAAATTTCTGCAATTTTGCCCAAAATAAGTGAAATTTCTGCATTTTTGCCCCAGAATAATGGAAATTTCTGTAATTTTGCCCCAAAATAAGTGGGATTTCTGAGTTTTGCTCCAAAATAAGGAGAATTTCTGTCTTTTTGCCCCAACATATAGGGAATTTCTGCATTTTTGCCCCACAATTAGAGGAATTTTTGCAATTTTGCTCCAAAATACGGGGAATTTCTGCCTTTTGGCCCGAAAATAAGAAAAATGCAAACTTTTTTGCCTTAAAAAAGGGAAATTTCTTCATTTTTGCTTCAAAATAAGGGGAAATTCTGTTTTGGCCTTTATCTAAGAGGAATTTCTGTCTTTTCCCCCCAAAACAAAAGGATTTTCTGTCCTTTTTGTTCCAAAATAAGAAAAATTTCTGACTTATTACCCTGAAATAAGTGAAATTGCTGCAATTTTGCCCCAAAATAATGGAAATTTTTGCCTTTCTGCCAACAAATAAGGGGATTTTCAGCTTTTTACCTCAAAATAAGGGGAATTTCTGCATTTTTGCCACAAAAAATTAGGAATTTCTGCCTTTTTGCCCCAAAATAAAAAAAAATTTCTGCCTTTTTTCCCTGAAATAAGTGAAATTTCTGCAATTTTGCCCCAAAATAAGTGGAATTTCTGAGTTTTGCCCAAAAATAAGAAGAATTTCTGTTTTTTGCCCCAACATATAGGAAATTTCTGCCTTTTTGCACCACAATTAGGAGAATTTCTGCAATTTTGCTCCAAAATATGGGGAATTTCTGCCTTTTTGCCCGAAAAAAAAGGGAACGCATAACTTTTTGCCATAAAAGAGGGAAATTTCTTCATTTTTGCTCCAAAATAAGGATAATGTCTGCCTTTTTGCTTCTCAATAAGTGGAATTTCTGTCTTATTCCCCCAAAACAAAGGGAATTTCTGTCTTTTTTGCCCCAAAATAAGGGGAATTTCTGACTTATTACCCTAAAATAAGTGAAATTTCTGCAATTTTGCCCCAAAATAATGGAAATTTCTGCCTTTTTGCCCTGAAATAAGGGGAATTTCAGACTTTATACCTCAAAATAAGGGGAATTTCTGCATTTTTGCCACAAAATATTAGGAATTTCTGACTTTTTGCCCCAAAATAAGGAAAATTTCTGCCTTTATTCCCTGAAATAAGTGAAATTTCTGCAATTTTGTTCCAAAATAAGTGAAATTTCTGCAATTTTCCCTTAAAATAAGGAAAATTTCTGGAATTTTGCACCAAAATAAGTGGAATTTCTAAGTTTTGCCCCAAAATTAGGAGAATTTCTGTATTTTTGTCCCAACATATATAGAATTTATGTCTTTTTGCCCCGCATCTAGGGGAATTTCTGCAATTTTGCTCCAAAATACGGGGAATTTCTGCCTTTTTGCCCTGAAATATGTGAAATTTTTGCAATTTTACCCCTAAATAAGGTGAATTTCTGCTTTTTTGCCCCAAAATAATGGGAATTTCTGCCTTTTTGCCCCAAAATAAAAAAAATTTTTGCTTTTTTTCTCTGAAATAAGTGAAATTTATGCAATTTTCCCCTAAAATAAGGGAATTTTTTGCAATTTTTTTCCAAATAAGGGAGATTTCTGCAATTTTGCCCCAAAATAAAGGGAATTTCTTCCTTTTTGCCCCAAAACAAAGGAAATTTCAGCCTTTTTACCTGAAAATAAGTGAAATTTCTGAAATTTTGCCCCAAATAAGAGAAATTTCTGCAATTTTGCCCCAAAATATGGTAAATTCCTGCAATTTTGCACTAAATAAAGGAAATTTTTGGAATTTTGCCCCAAAATAAGAGGAATTTCTGATTTTTGCCCCAAAATAAAGAAAATTTCTGCCTTTTGCCCCAAAATTAGGGGAATTTCTGCAATATTGCTCCAAAATACGGGGAATTTCTGCCTTTTTGCCTGAAAATAATGGGAATGCATACCATTTTGCCATAAAAGGGGAAATTTCTTCATTTTTGCTCCAAAATAAAGGGAATTTCTGCCTTTTTGCCTCTAAATAAGTGGAATTGCTGTCTTTTTTTCCCAAAACAAAGAGAATTTCTGTCTTTTTTGCCCCAAAATAAGGGGAATTTCTGACTTTTTACCCTGAACTAAGTGAAATTTCTGCCATTTTGCCCCAAAATAAGGGAAATTTCTGCAATTTTGCCCCTATGTAAAGGAAATTTCTGCAATTTTGCCCAAAAATAAGGGGAATTTCTGAGAGTTTGCTCCTGAAAAAAGGAGATTTTCTGTCTTTTTGCCCCCAAAATAAGGAGAATTTCAGCCTTTTTGCCCGAAAATTATGAGAATTTCTGCAATTTTGCTTCAAAATACGGGGAATTTCTGCTTTTTATCCCGAAAGTAAGGGGAATGCATACCTTTTTGCCATAAAAAGGGAAATTTCTTCATTTTTGCTCCAAAATAAGGGGAATTTCTGCCTTTTTGCCTCTAAATAAGTGGAATTTCTGTCTCTTTCCCCCAACACAAAGGGAATTTCTGTCTTATTTGCCCCAAAATAAGAGGAATTTCTGAATTATTACCGTGAAATAAGTAAAATTTCTCCAATTTTGCCCCAAAATAAGGGAAATTTCTGCCTCTTTGCCCCCAAATAAGGGGAATTTCAGCCTTTTTACCTCAAAATAAGGGGAATTGCTGCATTTTTGCCACAAAATATTAGTAATTTCTGACTTTTTCCTCAAAATAAGAAAAATTTGTGCTTTTTTTCCCTCAAATAAGTGAAATTTCTGCAATTTTGCCCCAAAATAAGTGAAATTTCTGCAATTTTGCCCCAAAATAAGGGAAATTTCTGGAATTTTGCCCCAAAAGAAGTGGAATTCCTGAGTTTTGCCCCAAAATAAGAAGAATTTCCTTCTTTTTGCCCCAACATATAGGGAATTTCTGTCTTTCTGCACCACAACTAGAGGAATTTCTGCAATTATGCTCCAAAGTACGGGGAATTTCTGCCTTTTTGCCCGAAAATAAGGGGAATGCATACCTTTTTGCCATAAAAAAGGGAAATTTCTTCATTTTTGCTCCAAAAGAAGGGAAATTTCTGCCTTTTTGCCTCTAAATAAGTGGAATTTCTGTCTTTTTCCCTCAAAACAAAGGGAATTTCTGTCTTTTTTGCCTCAAAATAAGGGAAATTTCTGACTTATTACCCTGAAGTAAGTGAAATTTCTGCAATTTTGCCCCAAAATAAGGGAAATTTTTGACTTTTTGCCCTGAAATATGTGAAATTTCTGAAATTTTACCCTAAATAAGTTGAATTTCTACCTTTTTGCCACAAATTAATGAAAATTTCTGCCTTTTTAGCCCCAAAATAAGAAAAGTTTTTGCTTTTTTTCTCTGAAATAAGTGAAATTTCTGCAATTTTGCCCTAAAATAAGGAAAATTTCTGCAATTTTTCCCAATAATAAGGGTAATTTCTGCAATTTTGCTCCAAAATACCGAGAATTTCTGCCTTTTTGCCTCTAAATTAGTGGAATTTCTGTCTTTTTCCCGCAATACAAAGGGAATTTCTGTCTTTTTTGCCTCAAAATAAGGGGAATTTCTGAATTATTACCCTGAAATAAGTGAAATTTCTCCAATTTTGCCCCAAAATAAGGGAAATTTCTGCCTCTTTGCCCCCAAATAAGGAAAATTTCAGCCTTTTTACCTCAAAATAAGGGGAATTTCAGCATTTTTTGCCACAAAATATTAGGAATTTCTGACTTTTTGCCCCAAAATAAGGAAAATTTGTGCCTTTTTTCCCTGAAATAAGTGAAATTTCTGCAATTTTGCCCAAAAATAAGTGAAATTTTTGCAATTTTTCCCCAAAATATGTGAAATTTCTGCGATTTTGCCCCAAAATAAGGGAAATTATTGGAATTTTGCTCCAAAATAATTGGAATTTCTAAGTTTTGCCCCAAAATAAGGAGAATTTCTGTCTTTTGCCTCTAAATAAGTGAAATTACTGCAATTTTGCCCCAAAATAAAAAAATTTCTGCCTTTTTGCCCCCAAATAATGGGAATTTCAGCCTTTTTCCCTCAAAATAAGGGGAATTTCTGCATTTTTGCAACAAAATATTAGGAATTTCTGCCTTTTTGCCCCAAAATAAAGAAAATTTCTGCCTTTTTTTCCTGAAATAAGTGAAATTTCTGCAATTTTGCCCTAAAATAAGTGAAATTTCTGCAATTTTGCCCCAAAATAAGGGAAATTCCTTCAATTTTGCCCCAAAATAAAGGAAATTTCTTGAATTTTGCCCCAAAATAAAGAGATTTTCTGATTTTTGCCCCAAAATAAAGGGAATTTCTGCCTTTTGCCCAAAAATTAAGGGAATTTTTGCAATTTTGCTCCAAAATACGGGGAATTTCTGCCTTTTTGCCCGAAAATAATGGGAATGCCTACCTTTTTGCCATAAAAAATGAAATTTCTTCATTTTTGCTCCAAATAAGGGGAATTTCTGCCTTTTTGCCTCTAAATAAGTGGAATTTCTGTTTTTTTTCCCACAAAACAAGGGAATTTCTCTTTTTTTTGCCCCAAAATAAGTGGAATTTCTGACTCCTTACCCTGAAATATGTGAAATTTCTGCAATTTTGCTCCAAAATAAGGGAAATTTCTGCCTTTTTGCCCCCAAATAAGGGGAATTCAGCCTTTTTACCTCAAAATAAGAGGAATGTCTGCATTTTTGCCACAAAATATTAGGAATTTTTGTTTCTTTGCCGCAAAATAAGGAAAATTTCTGACTTTTTTCCCTGAAATAAGTGAAATTTCTGCAATTGTGCCCCAAAATATGTGAAATTTCTGCAATTTTGCCCCAAAATAAGGGAAATTTCTGGAATTTTGCCCCAAAAGAAGTGGAATTCCTGAGTTTTGCCCCAAAATAAGAAGAATTTCCTTCTTTTTGCCCCAACATATAGGGAATTTCTGTCTTTCTGCACCACAACTAGAGGAATTTCTGCAATTATGCTCCAAAGTACGGGGAATTTCTGCCTTTTTGCCCGAAAATAAGGGTAATGCATAACTTTTTGCCATAGACAAGGGAAATTTCTTCATTTTTCTCCAAAATAAGGGAAATTTCTGCCTTTTTGCCTCAAAATAAGTGGAATTTCTGTCTTTTTCCCTCAAAACAAAGGGAATTTCTGTCTTTTTTGCCTCAAAATAAGGGGAATTTCTGACTTATTACACTGAAATAAGTGAAATTTCTGCAATTTTGCCCCAAAATAAGAGAAATTTCGGCCTTTTTGCCCTGAAATATGTGAAATTTCTGAAATTTTACCCCAAAATAAGGTGAATTTCTGCCTTTTTGCCACAAATTAACGGGAATTTCTGCTTTTGGCCCCAAAATAAGAAAAATTTTTGCTTTTTTTCTCTGAAATAAGTGAAATTTCTGCAATTTTGCCCTAAAATAAGGAAAATTTCTGCAATTTTCCCAATAATAAGGGAAATTTTTGCAATTTTGCTCCAAAATACCGAGAATTTCTGCCTTTTTGCCTCTAAATAAGTGGAATTTCTGTCTTTTTCCCCCAAAACAAAGGGAATTTCTGTATTTTGCCCCGAAATAAGGGTAATTTCTGAATTATTACCCTGAAATAAGTGAAATTTCTCCAATTTTGCCCCAAAATAAGGGAAATTTCTGCCTCTTTGCCCCCAAATAAGGGGAAGTTCAGCCTTTTTACCTCAAAATAAGGGGAATTTCTGCATTTTTGCCACAAAATATTGGAAATTTCTGACTTTTTGCCCCAAAATAAGGAAAATTTGTGCCTTTTTTTCCAGAAATAAGTGAAATTTCTGCAATTTTGCCCCAAAATAAGTGAAATTTCTGCAATTTTGCCCCAAAATAAGTGAAATTTCTGCGATTTTGCCCCAAAATAAAGGAAATTTCTGGAATTTTGCCCCAAAATAAGTGGAATTTCTAAGTTTTGCCCCAAAATAAGGAGAATTTCTGTCTTTTTGCCTCTAAATAAGTGAAATTTCTGCAATTTTGCCCCAAATGAGAAAAATTTCTGCCTTTTTGCCCCCAAATAATGGGAATTTCAGCCTTTTTACCTCAAAATAAGGAGAATTTCTTCATTTTTGCCACAAAATATTAGGAATTTCTGCCTTTTTGCCCCAAAATAAGGAAAATTTCTGCCTTTTTTCCCTGAAATAAGTGAAATTTCTGCAATTTTGCCCCAAAATAAGTGAAATTTCTGGAATTTTGCCCCTAAATAAGGGAAATTTCTGGAATTTTGCCCCAAAATAAGTGGAATTTCTGAGTTTTGCCCCAAAATAAGGAGAATTTCTGTCTTTTTGCCCCAACATATAGGGAATTTCTGTCTTCCTGCACCACAACTAGAATAATTTCTGCAATTATGCTCCAAAATACGGGGAATTTCTGCCTTTTTGCCCGATAATAAGGGGAATGCATAACTTTTTGCCATAAAAAAGGGAAATTTCTTCATTTTTGCTCCAAAATAAGGGAAATTTCTGCCTTTTTGCCCTGAAATATGTGAAATTTCTGCAATTTTACCCAAAAATAAGGTGAATTTCTGCCTTTTTGCCACAAATTAATGGGAATTTTTGCCTTTTTGCCCAAAAATAAGAAATATTTTTGCGTTTTATCTCTGAAATAAGTGAAATTTCTGCAATTTTGCCCTAAAATAAGAAAATTTCTGCAATTTTTTTCAATAACAAGGGAAATTTCTTCAATTTTGCCCCAAAATAAGGGGAATTTCTCCCGTTTTGCCCCAAAATAAAGGATATTTCAGCCTTTTTACCTGAAAATAATTGAAGATTCTGCAATTTTGGCCCAAATATGAAAAATTTCTGCAATTTTGCCCCAAAATAAGGTAAATTCTTGCAATTTTGCCCCAAATTAAAGGAAATTTCGTGAATTTTGCCCCAAAATAAAGGGAATTGATGATTTTAGCCCCAAAATAAAGGGAATTTCTGCCTTTTGCCCCAAATTAGGGGAATTTCTGCAATTCTACCCCAAAATAAGTCAAATTTCTGCCTTTTTACCCCAAAATAATGGGAATTTCTGCCTTTTTGCCTTAAAATAAGAAAAATTTTTGCTTTTTTTCTCTGAAATAAGTGAAATTTCTGCAATTTTGCTTTTAAATAAGGAAAATTTCGGCAATTTTTCCTCATAATAAGAGAAATTTCTGCAATTTTGCCACAAAATGAGAGGAATTTCTCCCTTTTGCCACAAAATAAAGGAAATATCAGCCCTTTTTCCTGAAAATAAGTGAAATTTCTGCAATCGTGCCCAAAATAAGGGAAATTTCTGCAATTTTGCCCAAAAATAAGGTAAATTCCTCCAATTTTGCCCCAAAATAAAAGAAATTTCTTGAATTTTGCCCCAAAATAAAGAGATTTTCAAATTTTTGCCCCAAAGTAAAGAGAATTTCTGCTTTTTGCCCCAAAATTAGAGGAATTTCTGCAATTTTGCTCCAAAATACGGGGAATTTCTGCCTTTTTACCCGAAAATAATGGGATTGCATACCTTTTTGCCATAAAAAATGAAATTTCTTCATTTTTGCTCCAAAATAAGGGAAATTTCTGCCTTTTTGCCTCTAAATAAGTGGAATTTCTGTCTTTTTCCCCCCTAAAAAAAGGAAATTTCTGTCTTTTTTGCCCCAAAATAAGGGGAATTTCTGACTCATTACCCTGAAATAAGTGAAATTTCTGCAATTTTGCCCCAAAATAAGAAAAATTTCTGGAATTTTGCCCCAAAAGAAGTGGAATTTCTGAGTTTTGCCCCAAAATAAGGAGAATTTCTGTCTTTTTGCCCCAACATATAGGGAATTTCTGTGTTTCTGCACCACAACTAGGGGAATTTCTGCAATTATGCTCCAAAATACAGAGAATTTCTTCCTTTTTGCCCGAAAATAAGGGGAATGCATACCTTTTTGCCATAAAAAAAAGAAATTTCTTAATTTTTGCTCCAAAATACGGGGAATTTCTGCCTTTTTTCCCAAAAATAAGGGAAATGCATATCTTTTTGCCATAAAAAAAAGAAATTTCTTAATTTTTGCTCCAAAATAAGGGGAATTTCTGCCTTCTTGCCTCTAAATAAGTGGAATTTCTGTCTTTTTCCCCAAAAACAACGGGAATTTCTGTATTTTTTGCCCCAAAATAAGGGGGAATTTCTGACTTATTACCCTGAAATAAGTGAAATTTCTGCAATTTTGCCCCAAAATAAGGTGAATTTCTGCCTTTTTGCCCTAAAATAATGGGAATTTCTGCACTTTTGCCCCAAAATAAGAAAAATTTTTGCTTTTTTTCTCTGAAATAAGTGAAATTTCTGCAATTTTGCCCTAAAATAAGGAAAATTTCTGCAATTTTTCCCAATAATAAGGGAAATTTCTTCAATTTTGCCCCCAAAATAAGGGGAATTTCTCCCTTTTTGCCCCAAAATAAAGGAAATTTCAGTCTTTTTACCGGAAAATAATTGAAGTTTCTGCAATTTTGCCCCAAATAAGAAAAATTTCTGCAATTTTGCCCCAAAATAAGGTAAATTCTTGCAATTTTGCCCCAAATTAAAGGAAATTTCTTGAATTTTGCCTCAAAATAAGGGGAATTTATGATTTTAGCCCCAAATTAAAGGGAATTTCTGTCTTTTACCCCAAATTAGGGGAATTTCTGCAATTTTACCCCAAAATAAGTCAAATTTCTGCCTTTTTGCCCCAAAATAATGGGAATTTCTGCCTTTTTGCCTCAAAATAAGAAAAATTTTTGCTTTTTTTCTCTGAAATAAGTGAAATTTCTGCAATTTTGCCCTTAAATAAGGAAAATTTCTGCAATTTTTCCTCATAATAAGAGAAATTTGTGCAATTTTGCCCCAAAATAAGAGGAATTTCTCCCTTTTTGCCCCAAAATAAAGGAAATATCAGCCCTTTTTCCTGAAAATAAGTGAAATTTCTGCAATTTTGCCCCAAATAAGGGAAATTTCTGCAATTTTGCCCAAAAATAAGGTAAATTCCTCCAATTTTGCCCCAAAATAAAGGAAATTTCTTGAATTTTGCCACAAAATAAAGAGATTTTCAGATTTTTGCCCCAAAATAAAGGGAATTTCTGCCTTTTGCCCCAAAATTAAAGAAATTTCTGCAATTGTGCTCCAAACTACGGGGAATTTCTGCATTTTTACCCGAAAATAATGGGATTGAATACCTTTTTGCCATAAAAAATGAAATTTCTTCATTTTTGCTCCAAAATAAGGGGAATTTCTGCATTTTTGCCTCTAAATAAGTGGAATTTCTGTCTTTTTCCCACAAAACAAGGGAATTTCTCTCTTTTTTGCCCCAAAATAAGGGGAATTTCTGACTCATTACCCTGAAATACGTGAAATTTTTGCAATTTTTCCCCAAAATAAGGGAAATTTCTGCATTTTTGTCCCCAAATAAGGGGAATTCAGCCTTTTTAGCTCAAAGTAAGAGGAATTTCTGCATTTTTGCCACAAAATATTAGGAATTTCTGTTTCTTTGCCGCAAAATAAGGAAAATTTCTGACTTTTTTCCCTGAAATAAGTGAAATTTCTGCAATTGTGCCCCAAAATATGTGAAATTTCTGCAATTTTGCCCCAAAATAAGTGAAATTTCTGGAATTTTGCTCTAAAAGAAGTGGAATTTCTGAGTTTTGCCCCAAAATAAGGAGAATTTCTGTCTTTTTGCCCAAACATATAGGGAATTTCTGTGTTTCTGCACCACAACTAGGGGAATTTCTGCAATTTTGCTCCAAAATACAGGGAATTTCTGCCTTTTTGCCCAAAAATAAGGGGAATGCATACCTTTTTGCCATAAAAAAAAAGAAATTTCTTAATTTTTGCTCCAAAATACGGGGAATTTCTGCCTTTTTCCCAAAAATAAGAGAAATGCATATCTTTTTGCCATAAAAAAGGGAAATTTCTTAATTTTTGCTCCAAAATAAGGGGAATTTCTGCCTTCTTGCCTCTAAATAAGTGGAATTTCTGTCTTTTTCCCCCAAAACAACGGGAATTTCTGTAATTTTTGCCCCAAAATAAGGGGGAATTTCTGACTTATTACCCTGAAATAAGTGAAATTTCTGCAATTTTGCCCCAAAATTAAAGAAATTTCTACCTTTTTGCCCTGAAATATGTGAAATTTCTGCAATTTTACCCCAAAATAAGGTGAATTTCTGCCTTTTTGCCCTAAAATAATGGGAATTTCTGCCTTTTTGCCCCAAAATAAGAAACATTTTTGCTTTATTTCTCTGAAATAAGTGAAATTTCTGCAATTTTGCCCTAAAATAAGAGAAATTTCTGCATTTTTTCCCATAACAAGAGAAATTTCTGCAATTTTGCCCCAAAATAAGGGGAATTTCTCATTTTTTGCCCCAAAAGAAAGGAAATTTCAGCATTTTTACCTGAAAATAAGTGTATTTTATGCAATTTTGCACCAAATAAAAGAAATTTCTGCAATTTTGCCCCAAAATAAGGTAAATTCCTGCAATTTTGCACCAAAATATAGGAAATTTCTTGAATTTTGCCCCAAAATAAGGGGAATTTCTGATTTTTGCCCCAAAATAAAGGGAATTTCTGGCTTTACCCAAAATTAGGGAAATTTCTGCAATTTTGCTCCAAAATACGGGGAATTTCTGCCTTTTTGCACGAAAATAATGGGAATGCATACCTTTTTGCCATAAAAAGGAAAATTTCTTCATTTTTGCTCCAAAATAAGGGGAATTTCTGCATTTTTGCCTCTAACTAAGTAGAATTTCTGTCTTTTTCCCCAAAACAAATGGAATTTCTGTCTTTTTTGCCCCCAAATAAAGGGAATTTCTGACTTATTACCCTGAACTTAGTGAAATTTCTGCAATTTTGCCCCCAAATAAGGGAAATTTCTGCAATTTTGCCCCAATGTAAAAGAAATTTCTCCAATTTTGCCCCAAAATAAGGGGAATTTCTGACTGTTTGCTCCCGAAAAAAGGAGATTTTCTGTCTTTTTGCCCTAAAATAAGGAGAATTTCTGCTTTTTTGCCAGAAGATTATGAAAATTTCAGCAATTTTGCTTCAAAATACGGGGAATTTCGGCTTTTTATCCCGAAAGTAAGAGGAATGTATACCTTTTGCCACAAAAAAGGGAAATTACTTCATTTTTGCCCCAAAATAAGAGGAATTTCTGCTTTTTACCTCAAAATAAGTGAAATTTCTCCCTTTTTAATTAAAAATAAATGGAATTTCTGTCTTTTTGCCTTAAAATAAAAAGAATTTTTGAATTAGGCCCTGAAATAAGTGATATTTCTGCAATTTTGCCACAAAATAAAAGAAATTTCTGCCTTTTTGCCACAAAATAAGGGGAATTACTGTCTTTTTGCCCCAAAATAAGAGAAATTTCTGCCTTTTTGCCCCAAAATAAGGAGAATTTCAGCCTTTTTCCCTCAAAATAAAGGGAATTTCTGCATTTTTGCCACAAAATATTAAGAATTTTTGCAATTTTGCCCCAAAATAAGGAAAATTTCTGCCTTTTTTCCCTGAAATGAGTGAAATTTCTGCAATTTTGCCCCAAAATAATTGAAATTTCTGCAATTTTGCCCCAAAATAAGGGAAATTTCTGGAATTTTGCCCCAAAATAAGTGGAATTTCTGAGTTTTGCCCCAAAATAAGGAGAATTTCTGTCTTTTTGCCCCAACATATAGGGAATTTCTGTCTTTCTGCACCACAACTAAGGGAATTTCTGCAATTATGCTCCAAAGTACGGGGAATTTCTGCCTTTTTGCCCGAAAATAAGGGTAATGCATAACTTTTTGCCATAGAAAAGGGAAATTTCTTCATTTTTGCTCCAAAATAAGGGAAATTTCTGCCTTTTTGCCACTAAATAAGTGGAATTTCTGTCTTTTTCCCTAAAAACAAAGGGAATTTCTGTCTTTTTTGCCTCAAAATAAGGGGAATTTCTGACTTATTACACTGAAATAAGTAAAATTTCTGCAATTGTGCCCCAAAATAAGGGAAATTTCTGCCTTTTTGCTTTGAAATATGTGAAATTTCTGCAATTTTACCTCAAAATAAGTCGAATTTCTGCCTTTTTGCCCCAAAATAATGGGAATTTCTGCATTTTTGTCCCAAAATAAGAAAAATTTTTGCTTTATTTCTCTGAAATAAGTGAAATTTCTGCAATTTTGCCCTAAAATAAGGAAAATTTCTGCAATTTTTCCACATAATAAGGGAAATTTCTGCAATTTTGCCCCAAAATAAGGGGAATTTCTCCCTTTTTGCCGCAAAATAAAGGAAATTTCAGCATTTTTTTCTGAAAATAAGTTAAATTTCTGCAATTTTGCCCCAAATAAGGGAAATTTCTGCAATTTTGCCCCAAAATAAGGGAAATTCCTCCAATTTTGCCCCAAAATAAAGGGGATTTCTTGAATTTTGCCCCAAAATAAAGGGATTTTCTTATTTTTGCCCCAAAATAAAGGGAATTTCTGCCTTTTGCTCCAAAATTAGGGGAATTTCTGCAATTTTGCTCCAAAATACGGGGAATTTCTGCCTTTTTTCCCAAAAAAAAGGGAAATGCATAACTTTTTGCCATAAAAAAAGGAAATTTCTTCATTTTTGCTCCAAAATCAGGGAAATTTCTGCCTTTTTGCCTCTAAATAAGTGGAATTTCTGTCTTTTTCCCCCAAAACAATGGGAATTTCTGCATTTTTTGCCCCAAAATAAGAGGGAATTTCTGATTTATTACCCTGAAATAAGTGAAATTTCTGCAATTTTGCCCCAAAATAAAAAAAATTCTGCCTTTTTGCCCTGAAATATGTGAAATTTCTGCAATTTTACCACAAAATAAGGTGAATTTCTGCCTTTTTGCCCTAAAATAATGGGAATTTCAGCCTTTTTGCCCCAAAATAAGAAACATTTTTGCTTTATTTCTCTGAAATAAGTGAAATTTTTGAAATTTTGCCCTAAAATAAGGGAAATTTCTGCAATTTTTTCCCATAACAAGGGAAATTTCTGCAATTTTGCCCCAAAATAAGAAGAATTTCTCTTTTTTTGCCCCAAAATAAAGGAAATTTCAGTCTTTTTACCTAAAAATAAGTGAATTTTATGCAATTGTGCCCCAAATAAAGGAAATTTCTGCAATTTTGCCCCAAAATAAGGTAAATTCCTGCAATTTTGCCCCAAAATAAAGGAAATTTCTTGAATTTTGCCCCAAAATAAGGGGAATTTCTGATTTTTGCCCCAAAATAAAGAGAATTTCTGCCTTTTGACCCAAAATTAGGGGAATTTCTGCAATTTTGCTCCAAAATACAGGGAATTTCTGCCTTTTTGCACGAAAATAATGGGAATGCATACCTTTTTGCCATAAAAAGGAAAATTTCTTCATTTTTGCTCCAAAATAAGGGGAATTACTGCATTTTTGCCTCTAATTAAGTGGAATTTCTGTCTTATTCCCCCAAAACAAAGGGAATTCCTGTCTTTTTTGCCCCAAAATAAAGGGAATTTCTGACTTATTACCCTGAAATAAGTGAAATTTCTGCAATTTTGCCCCAAAATAAGGGAAATTTCTGCAATTTTGCCCCAATATAAAGGAAATTTCTGCAATTTTGCCCCAAAATAAAGGGAATTTCTGACTGTTTGCTCCCAAAAAAAGGAGATTTTCTGTCTTTTTGCCCTAAAATAAGGAGAATTTCTGCTTTTTTGCCCGAAAATTATGAAAATTTCTGCAATTTTGCTTCAAAATACGGGGAATTTCGGCTTTTTATCCCGAAAGTAAGGGGAATGTATACCTTTTGCCACAAAAAAGGGAAATTTCTTCATTTTTGCCCCAAAATAAGAGGAATTTCTGCTTTTTACATCAAAATAAGTGAAATTTCTCCCTTTTTAACCAAAAATAAATGGAATTTCTGTATTTTTGCCCCAAAATAAAAAGAATTTTTGAATTAGGCCCTGAAATAAGTGATATTTCTGCAATTTTGTCCCAAAATAAAAGAAATTTCTGCCTTTTTGCCACAAAATAAAAGGAGTTACTGTCTTTTTGCCCCAAAATAAAGGAAATTTCTGCCTTTTTGCCCCAAAATAAGGGGAATTACAGCCTTTTTCCCTCAAAATAAAGGGAATTTCTGCATTTTTGCCACAAATTTTAAGAATTTCTGCATTTTTGCCCCAAAATAAGGAAAATTTCTGCATTTTTCCCTGAAATAAGTGAAATTTCTGCAATTTTGCCCCAAAATAAGAGAAATT
The DNA here is from genome assembly GCF_963924665.1 of Micromys minutus. Classification (NCBI taxonomy): domain Eukaryota; kingdom Metazoa; phylum Chordata; class Mammalia; order Rodentia; family Muridae; genus Micromys; species Micromys minutus. The sequence continues at coordinate 4,214,617 of NW_027667727.1, forward strand.
TTGGAATTTTTCCACAAAATAAGTGGAATTTCTGAGTTATGCCCCAAAATAAGGAGAATTTCTGTCTTTTTGCCCCAACATATTGGGAATTTCTGCATTTTTGCCCCACAATTAGGGGAATTTCTGCAATTTTGCTCCAAACGGGGAATTTCTGCTTTTTTGCCCGAAAATAAGGAAAATGCATAACTTTTTTCCATAAAAAAGGGAAATTTCTTCATTTTTGCTCCAATATAATGGGAATTTCTGTCTTTTTGCCTCTAAATAAGTGGAATTTCTGTCTTTTTCCCCCAAAACAATGGGAATTTTTGTATTTTTTGCCCCAAAATAAGATGAATTTCTGACTTATTACCATGAAATAAGTGAAATTTCCGAAATTTTGCCCCAAAATAAGAGAAATTTCTGCCTTTTTGCCCTGAAATATGTGAAATTTCTGCAATTTTACCCCAAAATAAGTCGAATTTTTGCCTTTTTGCCCCAAAATAATGGGAATTTTTGCATTTTTGTCCCAAAATAAGAAAAATTTTTGCTTTTTTTCTCTGAAATAAGTGAAATTTCTGCAATTTTGTTCTAAAATAAAGAAAATTTTTGCAATTTTTACCCATAATAAGGGAAATTTCTGCAATTTTGCCCCAAAATAAGGTAAATTCCTCCAATTTTGCCCCAAAATAAACGAAATTTCGTGAATTTTGCCCCAAAATAAAGGGATTTTCTGATTTTTGCCCCAAAATAAAGGGAATTTCTGCCTTTTGCCCCAAAATTAGGGGAATTTCTGCAATTTTGATCAAAATCCGGAGAATTTCTGCCTTTTTGCCCAAAAATAATGGGAATGCATACCTTTTTGCCATAAGAAATGAAATTTCTTCATTTTTGCTTCAAAATAAGGGGAATTTCAGCCTTTTTGCTTCTAAATAAGTGGAATTTCTGTCTTTTTCCCACAAAACACAGGGAATTTCTCTCATTTTTGCCCCAAAATAAGTGGAATTTCTGACTCATTACCCTGAAATAAGTGAAATTTCTGCAATTTTGCCCCAAAATAAGGGAAATTTCTGGATTTTTGCCACAAAATATTAGGAATTTCTGCCTTTTTGCCCTAAAATATAGAAAATTTCTTCCTTTTTTCCCCGAAATTAGTGAAATTTCTGCAATTTTGCCCTAAAATAAGTGAAATTTCTGCAATTTTGTCCCAAAATAAGGAAAATTTCTGGAATTTTGCCCCAAATAAGTGGAATTTCTGAGTTTTGCCCCAAAATAAGGAGAATTTCTGTCTTTTTGCCCAAACATATAGGGATTTTCTGCATTTTTGCCCCACAATTAGGGGAATTTCTGAAATTTTGCTCCAAAATATGGGGAATTTCTGCTTCTTTGCCCGAAAATAAGGGGAATACATAACTTTTTGCCATAAAAAAGGAAAATTTCTTTATTTTTGCTCCAAAAGAAGGAGAATTTCTGCATTTTTGCCTCTAAATAAGTGGAATTTCTGTCTTTTTCCCCCAAAACAAAGAAAATTTCTGTCTTTTTTGCCCCAATTTAAGGGAAATTTCTACCTTTTTGCCCTGAAATATGTAAAATTTCTGCAATTTTACCCCAAAATAAGGTGAATTTCTGCCTTTTTGCCCCAAAATAATGGGAATTTCTGCCTTTTTGCCCCAAAATAAGAAAATTTTTTTCTTTTTTTCTCTGAAAGAAGTGAAATTTCTTCAATTTTGCCTTAAATTAAGAAAAATTTCTGCAATATTTCCCCATAATAAGGGAAATTTCTGCAATTTTGCCCCAAAATAAGGGGAATTTCTCCCTTTTTGCCCCGAAATAAAAGAAATTTCAGCCTTTTTACCTGAAAATAACTGAAATTTCTGCAATTTTGTCCCAAATAAGGGAAATTTCTGCAATTTTGCCCCAAAATAAGGTAAATTCCTGCAATTTTGCCCCAAAATAAAGGAAATTTCTTGAATTTTGCCCCAAAATAAGGGGAATTTCTAATTTTTGCCCCCAAATAAAGGGAATTTTTGCCTTTTGCCCCAAAATTAGGGGAATTTCTGCAATTTTGGTCCAAAATACTGGGAATTTCTGCCTTTTTGCCCGAAAATAATGGGAATGAATACCTTTTTGCCATAAAAAGGGAAATTTCTTCATTTTTGCTCCAAAAAAAAGGGAATTTCTGCCTTTTTGCCTCTACATAAGTGGAATTTCTGTCTTTTTCTCCCAAAACACAGGAAATTTCTGTCTTTTTTGCCCCAAAATAAGGGGAATTTCTGACTTATTACCCTGAAATAAGTGAAATTTCAGCAATTTTGCCCCAAAATTAGTGAAATTTCTGCAATTTTGCCCCAGAATAAATGAAATTTCTGGAATTTTGCCCCAAAATAAGTGGAATTTCTGAGTTTTGCCACAAAATAAGGAGAATTTCTGTCTTTTTGCCCCAACATATAGGGAATTTCTACATTTTTGCCCCACAATTAGGGAAATTTCTGCAATTTTGCTCCAAAATACAAGGAATTTCTGCCTTATTGCCCAAAAATAAGGGGAATGCATACCTTTTTGCCTTAAAAAAGGTAAATTTCTTCATTTTTGCTCCAAAATAAGGGGAATTTCTGATTTTGCCTCTAACTAAGTGGAATTTCTGTTTATTCCTTCAAATCAAAGGGATTTTCTGTCTTTTTTGCCCCAAAATCAAGAAAATTTCTGACTTATTACACTGAAATAAGTGAAATTTCTCCAATTTTGCCCCAAAATAAGGGAAATTTCTGCCTTATTGCCCCAAAATAAGGGGAATGCATACCTTTTTGCCTTAAAAAAGGTAAATTTCTTCATTTTTGCTCCAAAATAAGGGGAATTTCTGATTTTGCCTCTAACTAAGTGGAATTTCTGTTTATTCCTCCAAATCAAAGGGATTTTCTGTCTTTTTTGCCCCAAAATCAAGAAAATTTCTGACTTATTACACTGAAATAAGTGAAATTTCTCCAATTTTGCCCCAAAATAAGGGAAATTTCTGCCTTATTGCCCCCAAATAAGGGGAATTTCAGCTTTTTAACCTCAAAATAAGGGGAATTTCTGCATTTTTGCCACAAAATATTAGGAATTTCTGCCTTTTTGCTCCAAAATAAGGAAATTTTCTGCCTTTTTTCCCTGAAATAAGTGAAATTTCTGCAATTTTGTCCTAAAATAAGTGAAATATCTGCCATTTTGTCCCAAAATAAGGGTATTTCTGGAATTTTGCCCCAAAATAAGTGGAATTTCTGAGTTTTGCCCCAAAAATAAGGAGAATTTCTGTCTTTTTGCCCCAACATATAGGGAATTTCTGCATTTTTGCCCAACAATTAGGGGAATTTCTGCAATTTTGCTCCAAAATACTGGGAATTTCTGCCTTTTTGCCCAAAAAAAAGGGGAATGCATAACTCTTTGCCATAAAAAAGGGAAATTTCTTCATTTTTGCTCCAAAATAAGGGGAATTTTTGCCTTTTTGCCTCTAAATAAGTGGAATTTCTGTCTTTTTCCCCCAAAACAAAGGGAATTTCTGTCTTTTTTGCCCCAAATTAAGGGAAATTTCTGCCTTTTTGCCCTGAAATATGTGAAATTTCTGCAATTTTACTCTAAAATAAGGTGAATTTCTGCCTTTTTGCCCCAAAATAATGGGAATTTCTGCCTTTTTGCCCCAAAATAAGAAAAATTTTTGCTTTTTTTCTCTGAAATAAGTGAAATTTCTGCAATTTTGCCTTAAATTAAGAAAAATTTCTGCAATATTTCCCCATAATAAGGGAAATTTTTGCAATTTTGCCCCAAAATAAGGGGAATTTCTCCCTTTTTGCCCCAAAATAAAGGAAATTTCAGGCTTTTTACCTGAAAATAACTGAAATTTCTGCAATTTTGCCCCAAATAAGGGAAATTTCTGAAATTGTGCTCCAAAATAAGGTAAATTCCTGCAATTTTGCCCCAAAATAAAGGAAATTTCTAGAATTTTGCCCCATAATTAGGGGAATTCCTGCAATTTTGCTCCAAAATACGGGGAATTTCTGCCTTTTTTCCGCAAATAATGGAAATGCATACCTTTTTTCCATAAAAAGGAAAATTTCTTCATTTTTGCTCCAAAATAAAGGGAATTTCTGCCTTTTTGCCTCTAAATAAGAGGAATTTCTGTCTTTTCCCCCCAAAACAAAGGGAATTTCTGTCTTTTTTGCCCCAAAATAAGGGGAATTTCTGACTTATTACCCTGAAATAAGTGAAATTTCTTCAATTTTTCTCCAAAATAAGGGAAATTTCTGAATGTTTGTTCCCAAAAAAAGGAGATTATCTGACTTTCTGCCCCCAAATAAGGAGAATTTCTGCCTTTTTGCCCGAAAATTATGAGAATTTCTGCAATTTTGCTTCAAAATACGGGGAATATCTGCTTTTATCCCGAAAGTAAGGGGAATGCATAACTTTTTGCCATAAAAAGGTAAATTTCTTCATTTTTGCTCCAAAATAAGGGGAATTTCTGCGTTTTTGCCTCTAAATAAGTGGAATTTCTGTCTTTTTCCCCCAAAACAAAGTGAATTTCTGTCTTTTTTTCCCCAAAATAATGGGAATTTCTGCCTTTTTGCCCCAAAATAAGAACAATTTTTGCTTTTTTTTTCTGAAATAAGTGAAATTTCTGCAATTTTGCCTTAAATTAAGGGAAATTTCTGCAATATTTCCCCATAATAAGGGAAATTTCTGCAATTTTGCTCCAAAATAAGTGGAATTTCTCCCTTATTGCCCCAAAATATAGGAAATTTCAGCCTTTTTACCTGAAAATAAGTGAAATTTTTGCAATTTTGCTCCCAATAAGGGAAATTTCTTCAATTTTGCCCCAAAATAAGGTAAATTCCTGTAATTTTGCCCCAAAATAAAGGAAATTTCTTGAATTTTGCCCCAAAAGAAGGGGAATTTCTGATTTTTGCCCCAAAATAAAAGGAATTTCTGCCTTTTGCCCCAAAATTAGGGAATTTCTCCCTTTTTGACCGAAAATTATGAGAATTTCTGCATTTTTGCTTCAAAACACGGGGAATTCCTGCTTTTTATCCAGAATGTAAGGGGAATGTATACCTTTTACCACAAAAAAAAAATTCTTCATTTTTGCCCCAAAATAAGAGGAATTTCTGCCTTTTTACTTCAAAGTAAGTGAAATTTCTGCCTTTGTACCAAAAAATAAATGGAATTTCTGTCTTTTTGCCCCAAAATAAAAAAAATTTTTGAATTATGCCCTGAAATAAGTGAAATTTCTGCAATTTTGCCCCAAAATAAATGAAATTTCTGCCTTTTTGTCACAAAATAATAGGAATTTCTGTCTTTTTGCCCCAAAATAAGGGAAATTTCTGCCTTTTTGCCCCCAAATAAAAGGAATTACAGCCTTTTTACCTCAAAATAAGGGGAATTTCTACATTTTAGCCACAAAATATTAAGAATTTCTGCCTTTTTGCCCCAAAATAAGGAAAATTTCTGCCTTTTTTTCTTTAAATAAGTGAAATTTCTCCAATTTTGCCCTAAAATAAGTGAAATTTCTGCAATTTTTCCCCAAAATAAGGGAAATTTCTGGAATTTTGCCCAAAAATTAGGGGAATTTCTGCAATTTTGCTCGAAAATACGGGGAATTTCTGCCTTTTCCCAAAAATAAAGGGAATGCATAACTTTTTGCCATAAAAAAGGGAAATTTCTTCATTTGTGCTTCAAAATAAGGGGAATTTCTGCCTTTTTGCCTCTAAATAAGTGGAATTTCTGTCTTTTTCCCCCAAAACAAAGGAAATTTCTGTCTTTTTTGCTCCAAAATAACGGGAATTTCTGACTTATTACCCTGAAATAAGTGAAATTTCTGCAATTTTGCCCCAAAATAAAGGAAATTTCTCAATTTTGCCCCAAAGTAAAGCAAATTTCTGCAATTTTGCCCCAAAACAAGAGAAATTTCTGACTGTTTGCTCCCGAAAAAAAGGAGATTTTCTGTCATTTTTCTCCAAAATAAGGAGAATTTCTGCCTTTTTGCCCGAAAATTATGAGAATTTCTGCAATTTTGCTTCAAAATACGGGGAATTTCTGCTTTTTATACCGAAAGTAAAGGGGAATGCATACCTTTTTGCCATAAAAAGGTAAATTTCTTCATTTTTGCACCAAAATCAGGGAAATTTCTGTCTTTTTGCCTCTAAATAAGTGGAAATTCTGTCTTTTCCTCAAAAAAAAATTTCTGTCTTTTTTGCCCCAAAATAAGGGGAATTTCTGATTTATTACCCTGAAATAAGTGAAATTTCTGCAATTTTGCCCCAAAATAAGGGAAATTTCTTCCTCTTTGCCCTCAAATAAGGGGAATTTCAGCCTTTTTACCTCAAAATAAGGGGAATTCCTGCATTTTTTATGCAAAATTAAAAAAATTTCTAACTTTTTTCCCTGAAATAAGTAAAATTTCTGCAATTTTGCCACAAAATAAGTGAAATTTCTGCAATTTTGCCCCAGAATAAGGGAAATTTCTGGAATTTTGCCCCAAAATAAGTGGAATTTCTGAGTTTTGCCCCAAAATAAGGGAATTTCTGTCTTTTTGCCCAAACATAAAAGGAATTTCTGCATTTTTGCCCCACAATTAGGGGAATTTCTGCAATTTTGCTCCAAAATACGAGGAATTTCTGCCTTTTTGCCCGAAAATAAGAACAATGCATAACTTTTTGCCTTAAAAAAGAGAAATTTCTTCATTTTTGCTCCAAAATAAAGGGAATTTCTGCTTTTTTGCCTCTAAATAAGTGGAATTTCTGTCTTTTTCCCCAAAAACAAAGGGATTTTCTGACTTTTTTGCCCCAAAATAAGGAAAATTTCTGACTTATTACCCTGAAATAAGTGAAATTTCTGCAATTTTGCCCCAAAATAAGGGAAATTTCTGCCTTTTTGCCCCCAAATAAGGGCAATTTCAGCCTTTTTACATCAAAATAAGAGGAATAACTGCCTTTTTGCCCCAAAATAACAAAATTTCTTTTTTTTTCCATGAAATAAGGGAAATTGCTGCAATTTTGCCCAAAATAAGTAAAATTTCTGCAATTTTGCCCCAGAATAAGGGAAATTTCTGGAATTTTGCCCCAAAATAAGTGGAATTTCTGAGTTTTGCCCCAAAATAAAGAGAATTTCTGTCTTTTTGCCCCAACATATAGGGAATTTCTGCATTTTTGCCCCACAACTAGGGGAATTTCTGCAATTTTGCCCTGAAATAAGGGGAATTTCAGCCTTTATACCTCAAAATAAGGGGAATTTCTGCATTTTTGCCACAAAATATTAGGAATTTCTGACTTTTTGCCCCAAAATAAGGAAAATTTCTGCCTTTTTTTTCTGAAATAAGTGAAATTTCTGCAATTTTGCCCCAAAATAAGTGAAATTTTGCAATTTTGCCCCAAAAGAAGGAAAATTTCTGGAATTTTGCACCAAAATAAGTGGAATTTTTAAGATTGCCCCAAAATAAGGAGAATTTCTGTCTTTTTGCCCCAACATATAGGGAATTTCTGTCTTTTTGCTCCACAACTAGGGGAATTTCTGCAATTTTGCTCCAAAATACGGGAATTTTCTGCCTTTTTGCCCTAAAATATGTGAAGTTTCTGCAATTTTACCCCTAAATAAGGTGAATTTCTGCTTTTTTGCTCCAAAATAATGGGAATTTCTGCCTTTTTGCCCCAAAATAAGAAAAATTTTTGCGTTTTTTCTCTGAAATAAGTGAAATTTCTGCAATTTTCCCCTAAAATAAGGGAAATTTTTGCAATTTTTTTCCATAATAAGACAGATTTCTGCAATTTTGCCACAAAATAAGGTAAATTCCTGCAATTTTGCCCCAAAATAAAGGAAATTTCAGGAATTTTTCCCCAAAGTAAGGGAAATTTTTGATTTTTGCCCCAAAATAAAGGGAATTTCTGCCTTTTGACCCAAAATTAGGGGAATTTCTGCAATTTTGCTCCAAAATACGGGAATTTCTGCCTTTTTGCCTGAAAATAATGGGAATGCATAACTTTTGGCCATAAAAAGAGAAATTTCTTCATTTTTGTTCCAAAATAAAGGGAATTTCTGCCTTTTTGCCTCTAAATAATTGGAATTTCTGTTTTTTTCTCCCAAAACAAAGAGAATTTTTTTTTTGCCCCAAAATAAGGGGAATTTCTGACTTATTACCCTGAAATAAGTGAAATTTCTGCAATTTTTCCCCAAAATAAGGGAAATTTCTGCAATTTTGCCACAATGTAAAGGAAATTTCTGCAATTTTGCCCCAAAATAAGGGGAATTTCTGAATATTTGCTCCCGAAAAAAGGAGATCTTCTGTTTTTTGCCCCAAAATAAGGAAAATTTGTGCCTTTTTTCCCTGAAATAAGTGAAATTTCTGCAATTTTGCCCCAAAATAAGTGAAATTTCTGCAATTTTGCCCAAAAATAAGGGAAATTTCTGGAATTTTGCCCTAAAATAAGTGGAATTTATAAGTTTTGCCCAAAAATAAGAAGAATTTCTGTCTTTTTGCCTCTAAATAAGTGAAATTTCTGCAATTTTGCCCCAAAATAAGGGAAATTTCTGCCTTTTTGCCCCCAAATAAGGGGAATTTCAGGCTTTTTACCTCAAAATAAGGGGAATTTCTGCATTTTTGCCAGAAAATATTAGGAATTTCTGCCTTTTTGCCCCAAAATAAAGAAAATTTCTGCCTTTTTTCCCTGAAATAAGTGAAATTTCTGCAATTTTGCCCAAAAATAAGGGAAATTTCTGGAATTTTGCCCCAAAATAAGTGGAATTTATAAGTTTTGCCCCAAAATAAGGAGAATTTCTGTCTTTTTGCCTCTAAATAAGTGTAATTTCTGCAATTTTGCCCCAAAATAAGGGAAATTTCTGCCTTTTTGCCCCCAAATAAGGGGAATTTCAGCCTTTTTACCTCAAAATAAGGGGAATTTCTGCATTTTTGCCAGAAAATATTAGGAATTTCTGCCTTTTTGCCCCAAAATAAAGAAAATTTCTGCCTTTTTTCCCTGAAATAAGTGAAATTTCTGCAATTTTGCCCCAAAATAAGTGAAATTTCTGCAATTTTGCCCCAAAATAAGGGAAATTTTTAGAATTTTGCCCCAAAATAAGTGGAATTTCTGAGTTTTGCCCCAAAATAAGAAGAATTTCTGTCTTTTTGCCCCAACATATAGGGAATTTCTGTCTTTCTGCACCACAACTTGGCGAATTTCTGCAATTATGCTCCAAAATAGGGGGAATTTCTGCCTTTTTGCCCGAAAATAAGGAGAATGCAAAACTTTTTGCCATAAAAAAGGGAAATTTCTTCATTTTTGCTCCAAAATAAGGGAAATTTCTGCCTTTTTTCCTCCAAATAAGTGGAATTTCTGTCTTTTTTCCTCAAAACAAAGGAAATTTCTGTCTTATTTGCCTCAAAATAAAGGGAATTTCTGACTTATTACACTGAAATAAGTGAAATTTCTGCAATTTTGCCCCAACATAAGGGAAATTTCTGCCTTTTTGCCCTGAAATATGTGAAATTTTTGCAATTTTACACCAAATTAGGTGAATTTCTGCCTTTTTGCCACAAATTAATGGGAATTTCTGCCTTTTTGCCTCAAAATAAATAATTTTTGCTTTTTTTCTCTAAAATAAGTGAAATTTCTGCAATTTTGCCCTAAAATAAGGAAAATTTCTGCAATTTTTCCCAATAATAAGGAAAATTTCTGAAATTTTGCCCCAAAATTAGGGGAATTTCTCCCTTTTTGCCCCAAAATAAAGGAAATTTCAGCTTTTTTACATGAAAATAAGTAAAATTTCTGCAATTTTGCATCAAATAAGGTAAATTCCTGTAATTTTGTCCCAAAATAAAGGAAATTTCTTAAATTTTACCCCAAAAGAAAGGGAATTTCTGATTTTTGCCCCAAAATAAAAGGAATTTTTGCCTTTTGCCTCAAAATTAGGGAATTTCTCTCTTTTTGCCCGAAAATTATGAGAATTTCTGCAATTTTGCTTCAAAATAGGGGGAATTTTTGCTTTTGATCCCGAATGTAAGGGGAATGTATACCTTTTACCACAAAAAAGGAAATTTCTTCATTTTTGCCCCAAAATAAGAGGAATTTCTGCCTTTTTACTTCAAAGTAAGTGAAATTTCTTACTTTGTACCAAAAAATAAATGGAATTTCTGTCTTTTTACCCCAAAATAAAAGGAATTTTTGAATTATGCCCTGAAATAAGTGAAATTTGTGCAATTTTGCCCAAAATAAATGAAATTTCTGCATTCTTGCCACAATATAAAAGGAATTTCTGCCTTTTTGCCCCCAAATAAAAAGAATTTCAGCCTTTTTACCTCAAACTAAGGGGAATTTCTACATTTTTGCCACAAAATATTAAGAATTTCTGGATTTTTGCCCCAAAATAAGGAAAATTTCTGCCTTTTTTCCCTGAAATAAGTGAAATTTCTCCAATTTTGCCATAAATTAAGTGAAATTTCTGCAATTTTTCCCCAAAATAAGGAAAATTTCTAGAATTTTGCCCAAAAATACGTGTAATTTCTGAGTTTTGCCCCAAAATAAGAAGAATTTCTGTCTTTTTTCCCCAACATATAGGGAATTTCTGCCTTTTTGCCCAACAATTAGGGGAATTTCTGCAATTTTGCTCCTAAATATGGGAAATTTCTGCCTTTTCCCAAAAATAAAGGGAATGCATAACTTTTTGCCATAAAAAAAGGAAATTTCTTCATTTTTGCTCCAAAATAAGTGGAATTTCTGCCTTTTTGCCTCTAAATAAGTGGAATTTCTGTCTTTTTCCCCCAAAACAAAGGGAATTTTAGTCTTTTTTGCCCCAAAATAACTGGAAGTTCTGACTTATTACCCTGAAATTAGTGAAATTTCTGCAATTTTGCCCCAAAATAAAAAAAATTTCTGCAATTTTGCCCCAATGTAAAAGAAATTTCTCCAATTTTCCCCCAAAATAAGGGAAATTTCTGACTATTTGCTCCCGAAAAAAGGAGATTTTTTGTCTTTTTGCCCAAAAATGAGGAGAATTTCTACCTTTTTGCCCGAAAATTATGAGAATTTCTGCAATTTTGCTACAAAATACGGGGAATTTCTGCTTTTTATCCCGAAAGTAAGGGGAATGCATACCTTTTTGCCATAAAAAGGTAAATTTCTTCATTTTTGCTCCAAAATAATGGAAATTTCTGCCTTTTTGCCTCTAAATAAGTGGAATTTCTGTCTTTTCCTCCAAAACAAAGGGAATTTCTGTCTTTATTGCCCCAAAATAAGGGGAATTTCTGACTTATTACCCTGAAATAAGTGAAATTTCTGCAATTTTGTCCCAAAATAAGAGAAATTTCTGAAATTTTGCCCCAATGTAAAAAAAAATTTCTGCAATTTTGCCCCAAAATAAGGGAAATTTCTGACTGTTTGCTCCCGAAAAAAAAAGATTTTCTGTCTTTTTTCCCCAAAATAAGGAGAATTTCTACCTTTTTGCCTGAAAATTATGAGAATTTCTGCAATTTTGCTTCAAAATACGGGGAATTTCTGCTTTTTATCCCGAAAGTAAAGGGGAATGCATACCTTTTTGCCATAAAAAGGTAAATTTCTTCATTTTTGCACCAAAATCAGGGAAATTTCTGTCTTTTTGCCTCTAAATAAGTGGAATTTCTGTCTTTTTCCCCCAAAACAAAGGGATTTTCTGTCTTTTTGGCCCCAAAATAAGGAAAATTTCTGACTTATTACTTTGAAATAAGTGAAATTTCTGTAATTTTGCCCCAAAATAAGGGAAATTTCTGCCTTTTTGCCCCCAAATAAAGGCAATTTCAGCCTTTTTACGTCAAATTTAGAGGAATTTCTGCCTTTTTGCCCAAAAATAACAAAATTTCTTTTTTTTCGATGAAATAAGTGAAATTTCTGCAATTTTGCCCAAAATAAGTGAAATTTCAGCAATTTTGCCCCAGAATAAGGGAAATTTCTTGAATTTTGCCCCAAAATAAGTGGAATTTCTGAGTTTTGCCCCAAAATAAGGAGAATTTCTGTCTTTTTGCCCCACAACCAGGGGAATTTCTGCAATTTTGCCCTGAAATAAGGGGAATTTCAGCCTTTATACCTCAAAATAAAAGGAATTTCTGCATTTTTGCCACAAAATATTAGGAATTTCTGACTTTTTGCCCCAAAATAATGAAAATTTCTGCCTTTTTTCCCTGAAATAAGTGAAATTTCTGCAATTTTGCCCCAAAATAAGTGAAATTTTGCAATTTTGCCCCAAAAGAAAGAAAATTTCTGGAATTTTGCACCAAAATAAGTGGAATTTCTAAGTTTTGGCCCAAAATAAGAAGAATTTCTGTCTTTTTGCCCCAACATATAGGGAATTTCTGTCTTTTTGATCCACAACTAGGGGAATTTCTGCAATTTTGCTCCAAAATACAGGGATTTTCTGCCTTTTTGCCCTGAAATATGTGAAATTTCTGCAATTTTACCCCTAAATAAGGTGAATTTCTGCTTTTTTGCCCCAAAATAATGGGATTTTCTTCCTTTTTGCCCCAAAATAAGAAAAATTTTTGCGTTTTTTCTCTGAAATAAGTGAAATTTCTGCAATTTTCCTCTAAAATAAGGGAAATTTTTGCAATTTTTTTCCATAATAAGGCAGATTTCTGCAATTTTGCCCCAAAATAAGAGGAATTTCTTCCTTTTTGCCCCAAAACAAAGGAAATTTCAGCCTTTTTACCTGAAAATAAATGAAATTTCTGAAATTTTGCCCCAAATAAGGGAAATTTCTGCAATTTTGCCCCAAAATAAGGTAAATTCCTGCAATTTTGCCCAAAATAAAGGAAATTTCTGGAATTTTGCCACAAAATAAGAGGAATTTCTAATTTTTGCTCCAAAATAAAGGGAATTTCTGCCTTTTGCTTCAAAATTAGGGGATTTTCTGCAATTTTGCTCCTAAATATGGGAAATTTCTGCCTTTTCCCAAAAATAAAGGGAATGCATAACTTTTTGCCATAAAAAAAGGAAATTTCTTCATTTTTGCTCCAAAATAAGTGGAATTTCTGCCTTTTTGCCTCTAAATAAGTGGAATTTCTGTCTTTTTCCCCCAAAACAAAGGGAATTTCTGTCTTTTTTGCCCCAAAATAACGGGAAGTTCTGACTTATTACCCTGAAATTAGTGAAATTTCTGCAATTTTGCCCCAAAATAAAAAAAAATTTCTGCAATTTTGCCCCAATGTAAAAGAAATTTCTCCAATTTTCCCCCAAAATAAGGGAAATTTCTGACTGTTTGCTCCCGAAAAAAGGAGATTTTTTGTCTTTTTGCCCAAAAATGAGGAGAATTTCTACCTTTTTGCCCGAAAATTATGAGAATTTCTGCAATTTTGCTACAAAATACGGGGAATTTCTGCTTTTTATCCCGAAAGTAAGGGGAATGCATACCTTTTTGCCATAAAAAGGTAAATTTCTTCATTTTTGCTCCAAAATAATGGAAATTTCTGCCTTTTTGCCTCTAAATAAGTGGAATTTCTGTCTTTTCCTCCAAAACAAAGGGAATTTCTGTCTTTATTGCCCCAAAATAAGGGGAATTTCTGACTTATTACCCTGAAATAAGTGAAATTTCTGCAATTTTGTCCCAAAATAAGAGAAATTTCTGCAATTTTGCCCCAATGTAAAAAAAAATTTCTGCAATTTTGCCCCAAAATAAGGGAAATTTCTGACTGTTTGCTCCTTAAAAATAAAGATTTTCTGTATTTTTTCCCCAAAATAAGGAGAATTTCTACCTTTTTGCCTGAAAATTATGAGAATTTCTGCAATTTTGCTTCAAAATACGGGGAATTTCTGCTTTTTATCCCGAAAGTAAAGGGGAATGCATACCTTTTTGCCATAAAAAGGTAAATTTCTTCATTTTTGCACCAAAATTAGGGAAATTTCTGTCTTTTTGCCTCTAAATAAGTGGAATTTCTGTCTTTTTCCCCCAAAACAAGGGGATTTTCTGTCTTTTTGGCCCCAAAATAAGGAAAATTTCTGACTTATTACTTTGAAATAAGTGAAATTTCTGTAATTTTGCCCCAAAATAAGGGAAATTTCTGCCTTTGTGCCCCCAAATAAAGGCAATTTCAGCCTTTTTACGTCAAATTTAGAGGAATTTCTGCCTTTTTGCCCCAAAATAAACAAATTTCTTTTTTTTTCGATGAAATAAGTGAAATTTCTGCAATTTTGCCCAAAATAAGTGAAATTTCAGCAATTTTGCCCCAGAATAAGGGAAATTTCTTGAATTTTGCCCCAAAATAAGTGGAATTTCTGAGTTTTACCCCAAAATAAGGAGAATTTCTGTCTTTTTGCCCCACAACTAGGGGAATTTCTGCAATTTTGCCCTGAAATAAGGGGAATTTCAGCCTTTATACCTCAAAATAAAAGGAATTTCTGCATTTTTGCCACAAAATATTAGGAATTTCTGACTTTTTGCCCCAAAATAATGAAAATTTCTGCCTTTTTTCCCTGAAATAAGTGAAATTTCTGCAATTTTGCCCCAAAATAAGTGAAATTTTGCAATTTTGCCCCAAAAGAAGGAAAATTTCTGGATTTTGCACCAAAATAAGTGGAATTTCTAAGTTTTGGCCCAAAATAAGAAGAATTTATGTCTTTTTGCCCCAACATATAGGGAATTTCTGTCTTTTTGATCCACAACTAGGGGAATTTCTCCAATTTTGCTCCAAAATACAGGGATTTTCTGCCTTTTTGCCCTGAAATATGTGAAATTTCTGCAATTTTACCCCTAAATAAGGTGAATTTCTGCTTTTTTGCCCCAAAATAATGGGATTTTCTTCCTTTTTGCCCCAAAATAAGAAAAATTTTTGCGTTTTTTCTCTGAAATAAGTGAAATTTCTGCAATTTTCCTCTAAAATAAGGGAAATTTTTGCAATTTTTTCCATAATAAGTCAGATTTCTGCAATTTTGCCCCAAAATAAGAGGAATTTCTTCCTTTTTGCCCCAAAACAAAGGAAATTTCAGCCTTTTTACCTGAAAATAAGTGAAATTTCTGAAATTTTGCCCCAAATAAGGGAAATTTCTGCAATTTTGCCCCAAAATAAGGTAAATTCCTGCAATTTTGCCCAAAATAAAGGAAATTTCTGGAATTTTGCCCCAAAATAAGGGGAATTTCTGATTTTTGCTCCAAAATACGGGAATTTCTGTCTTTTTGCCTGAAAATAATGAGAATGCATAACTTTTGGCCATAAAAAGGGAAATTTCTTAATTTTTGCTCCAAAATAAAGGGAATTTCTGCCTTTTTGCCTCTAAATAAGTGGAATTTCTGTCTTTTTCTCCCAAAACAAAGAGAATTTCTTTCTTTTTTGCCCCAAAATAAGGGGAATTTCTGACTTATTACCCTGAAGTAAGTGAAATTTCTGCAATTTTGCCCCAAAATAAGGGAAATTTCTGCAATTTTGCCACAATGTAAAGGAAATTTCTGCAATTTTGCCCCAAAATAAGAGGAATTTCTGAATGTTTGCTCCCAAAAAAAGGAGATCTTCTGTCTTTTTGCCCCAAAATAAGGAGAATTTCTGCCTTTTTGCCTGAAAATTATGAGAATTTCAGCAATTTTGCTTCAAAATACTGGGAATTTCTGCTTTTTATCCCAAAAGTAAGGGGAATGCATACCTTTTTGCCATAAAAAGGTAACTTTCTTTATTTTTGCTCCAAAATAAGGGGAATTTCTGCATTTTTGCCTCTAAATAAGTGGAATTTCTGTCTTTTTCCCCCAAAACAAAGGGAATTTCTGTCTTTTTTGCCCCAAAATAAGGGGAATTTCTGAATTATTACCCTGAAATAAGTGAAATTTCTCCAATTTTGACCCAAAATGAGGGAAATTTCTGCCTCTTTGCCCCCAAATAAGGGGAATTTCAGCCTTTTTACCTCAAAATAAAGGGAAATTTCTTCATTTTTGCCACAAAATATTAGGAATTTCTGACTTTTTGCCTCAAAATAAGGAAAATTTGTGCCTTTCTTTCCCTGAAATAAGTGAAATTTCTGCAATTTTGCCCCAAAATAAGGGAAATTTCTGCATTTTTGCCCCCAAATAAGGGGAATTTCAGCCTTTTTACCTCAAAATAAGGGGAATTTCTGCATTTTGCCAGAAATTATTATAAATTTCTGCCTTTTTGCCCCAGAATAAAGAAAATTTCTGCCTTTTTTCCCTGAAATAGGTGAAATTTCTGCAAATTTGCCCCAAAATAAGTGAAATTTCTGCAATTTTGCCCCAAAATAAGGGAAATTTCTAGAATTTTGCCCCAAAATAAGTGGAATTTCTGAGTTTTGCCCCAAAATAAGAAGAATTTCTGTCTTTTTGCCCCAACATATAGGGAATTTCTGTCTTTCTGCACCACAACTTGGGGAATTACTGAAATTATGCTCCAAAATAGGGGGAATTTCTGCCTTTTTGCCCGAAAATAAGGAGAATGCAAAACTTTTTGCAATAAAAAAGGGAAATTTCTTCATTTTTGCTCCAAAATAAGGGAAATTTCTGCATTTTTGCCTCCAAATTAGTGGAATTTCTGTCTTTTTCCCTCAAAACAAAGGAAATTTCTGTCTTTTTTGCCTCAAAATAAGGGGAATTTCTGACTTATTACACTGAAATAAGTGAAATTTCTGCAATTTTGCCCCAACATAAGGGAAATTTCTGCCTTTTTGCCCTGAAGTATGTGAAATTTCTGCAATTTTACCCCAAAATAAGGTGTATTTCTGCCTTTTTGCCACAAATTAATGGGAATTTCTGCCTTTTTGCCCCAAAATAAATAATTTTTACGTTTTTTCTCTGAAATAAGTGAAATTTCTGCAATTTTGCCCTAAAATAAGGAAAATTTCTGCAATTTTTCCCAATAATAAGGAAAATTTTTGAAATTTTGCCCCAACATAAGGAGAATTTCTCCATTTTTGCCCCAAAATAAAGGAAATTTCAGCTTTTTTACATGAAAATAAGTGAAATTTCTGCAATTTTGCCCCAAATAAGGGAAATTTCTTCAATTTTGCCCCAAAATCAGGTAAATTCCTGTAATTTTGTCACAAAATAAAGGAAATTTCTTAAATTTTACCCCAAAAGAAGGGGAATTTCTGATTTTTGCCCCAAAATAAACGGAATTTCTGCCTTTTGCCCCAAAATTAGGGAATTTCTCCCTTTTTGCCCGAAAATTATGAGATTTTCTGCAATTTTGCTTCAAAATACGGGGAATTTTTGCTTTTTATCCCGAATGTAAAAGGAATGTATACCTTTTACCACAAAAAAGGAAATTTCTTCATTTTTGCCCCAAAATAAGAGGAATTTCTGCCTTTTTACTTCAAAGTAAGTGAAATTTCTGCCTTTGTACCAAAAAATAAATGGAATTTCTGTCTTTTTGTCCCAAAATAAAAGGAATTTTTGAATTATGCCCTGAAATAAGTGAAATTTGTGCAATTTTGGCCCAAAATAAATGAAATTTCTGCAATTTTGCCCCCAAATAAAAGGAATTTCTCTCTTTTTGCCCAAAAATAAGGGAAATTTCTGCCTTTTTGCCCCCAAATAAAAAGAATTTCAGCCTTTTTACCTCAAAATAAGGGGAATTTCTACATTTTTGCCACAAAATATTAAGAATTTCTGGATTTTTGCCCCAAAATAAGGAAAATTTCTGCATTTTTTCCCTGAAATAAGTAAAATTTCTCCAATTTTGCCCTAAAATAATTGAAATTTCTGAAATTTTTCTCCAATATAAGGGAAATTTCAGGAATTTTGCCCAAAAATAAGTGGAATTTCTGAGTTTTGCCCCAAAATAAGAAGAATTTCTGACTTTTTTCCCCAACATATAGGGAATTTCTGCCTTTTTGCCCCACAATTAGGGGAATTTCTGCAATTTTGCTCCCAAATACGGGAAATTTCTGCCTTTTCCCAAAAATAAAGGGAATGCATAACTTTTTGCCATAAATAAGGGAAATTTCTTTATTTTTGCTTCAAAATAATAGGAATTTCTGCCTTTTTGCCTCAAAATAAGTGGAATTTCTGTCTTTTTCCCCCAAAACAAAGGGAATTTCTGTCTTTTTGCCCCAAAATAACGGGAATTTCTGACTTATTACCCTGAAATTAGTGAAATTTCTGCAATTTTGCCCCAAAATAAAAAAAAATTTCTGCAATTTTGCCCCAATGTAAAAGAAATTTCTGCAATTTTTCCCCAATATAAGGGAAATTTCTGACTGTTTGCTCCCAAAAAAGGAGATTTACTGTCTTTTTGCCCTAAAATAAGGAGAATTTCTACCTTTTGCCCGAAAATTATGAGAATTTCTGCAATTTTGCTTCAAAATACGGGGAATTTCTTCTTTTTATCCCAAAAGTAAGGGGAATGCATACCTTTTTGCCATAAAAAGGTCAATTTCTTCATTTTTGCTCCAAAATAATGGAAATTTCTGCCTTTTTGCCTCTAAATAAGTGGAATTTCTGTCTTTTCCTCCAAAACAAAGGTAATTTCTGTCTTTTTTGCCCCAAAATAAGGGGAATTTCTGACTTATTACCCTGAAATAAGTGAAATTTCTGCAATTTTGCCCCAAAATAAGGGAAATTTCTTCCTCTTTGCCCTCAAATAAGGGGAATTTCAGCCTTTTTACCTCAAAATAAGGGGAATTCCTGCCTTTTTTTCTCAAAATAAGGAAAATTTCTAACTTTTTTGTCTGAAATAAGTAAAATTTCTGCAATTTTGCCACAAAATAAGTGAAATTTCTGCAATTTTCCCCAGAATAAGGGAAATTTCTGGAATTTTGCCCCAAAATAAGTGGAATTTCTGAGTTTTGCCCCAAAATAAGGAGAATTTCTCTCTTTTTGCCCCAACATATAGGGAATTTCTGCATTTTTGCACCACAATTAGAAGAATTTCTGCAATTTTGCTCCAAAATACGGGGAATTTCTGCCTTTTTGCCCGAAAATAAGGGGAATGCATAACTTTTTGCCATAAAAAAGGAAAATTTCTTCATTTTTGCTCCAAAATAAGGGGAATTTCTGCCTTTTTGCTTCTCAATAAGTGGAATTTCTGTCTTTTTCCCCCAAAACAAAAGGAATTTCTGTCTATTTTGGCCCAAAATAAGGGGAATTTCTGACTTATTACCCTAAAATAAGTGAAATTTCTGCAATTATGCCCCAAAATAAGGCAAATTTCTACCTTTTTGCCCTGAAATAAGGGGAATTTCAGCCTTTATACCTCAAAATTAGGAAAATTTCTACATTTTGCCACAAAATATTAGGAATTTCTGACTTTTTGCCCCAAAATAAGGAAAATTTCTGCCTTTTTTCCCTTAAATAAGTGAAATTTCTGCAATTTGCCCCAAAATAAGTGAAATTTTGCAATTTTGTCCCAAAATAAGGAAAATTTCTGGAATTTTGCCCCAAAATAAGTGGAATTTCTAAGTTTTGCCCCAAAATAAAAAGAATTTCTGTCTTTTTGCCCCAACATATAGGGAATTTCTGTCTTTTTGCCCCACAACTAGGGTAATTTCTGCAATTTTGCTCCAAAATACGGGGAATTTTTGCCCTTTTGCCCTGCAATATGTGAAATTTCTGCAATTTTACCCCTAAATAAGGTGAATTTCTGCTTTTTTGCCCCAAAATAATGGGAATTTCTGCCTTTTTGCTCCAAAATAAGAAAAATTTTTGCTTTTTTTTCTCTGAAATAAGTGAAATTTCTGCAATTTTCCCCTAAAATAAGGGAAATTTTTGCCATTTTTTCCTATAATAAGGGAGATTTCTGCAATTTTGCCCCAAAATAAAAGGAATTTCTTTCTTTTTGCCCAAAACAAAGGAAATTTCAGCCTTTTTACCTGAAAATAAGTGAAATTTTTGAAATTTTGCCCCAAAAAAAAAATTTCTGCAATTTTGCCCCAAAATAAGGTAAATTCCTGCAATTTTGCCCCAAAATAAAGGAAATTTCTGGAATTTTGCCCCAAAATAAGGGGAATCTGATTTTTGCCCCAAAATAAAGGGAATTACTGCCTTTTGCGCCAAAATTAGGGAAATTTCTTCAATTTTGCACCAAAATACGGGGAATTTCTGCCTTTTTGCCTGAAAATAATGGGAATGCATACCCTTTTGCCATAAAAAGGGAAATTTCTTCATTTTTGCTCCAAAATAAGTGAAATTTCTGTCTTTTTGCTTCTCAATAAGTGGAATTTCTGTTTTTTTTCCCCAAAACAAAGGGAATTTCTGTCTTTTTTGCCCCAAAATAAGGGGAATTTCTGACTTATTACCCTAAAATAAGTGAAATTTCTGCAATTTTGCCCCAAAATAAGGGAAATTTCTGCCTTTTTGCCCTGAAATAAGGGGAATTTCAGCCTTTATACCTCAAAATAAGGGGAATTTCTGCATTTTTGCCACAAAATATTAGGAATTTCTGACTTTTTGCCCCAAAATAAGGAAAATTTCTGCCTTTTTTCCCTGAAATAAGTGAAATTTCTGCAATTTTGCCCCAAAATAAGTGAAATTTTGCAATTTTGCTCCAAAATAAGGAAAATTTCTGGAATTTTGCCCCAAAAAAGGTGGAATTTCTAAGTTTTGCCCCAAAATAAGGAGAAATTCTGTTTTTGCCCCAACATATAGGGAATTTCTGTCTTTTTGCCCCACAACTAGGGGAATTTCTGCAATTTTGCTCCAAAATACGGGGAATTTCTGCCTTTTTGCCCTGAAATATGTTAAATTTCAGCAATTTTACCCCTAAATAAGGTGAATCTCTGCATTTTTGCCCCAAAATAAAAAAAATTTTTGCTTTTTTTCTCTGAAATATGTGAAATTTCTTCAATTTTCCCCTAAAATAAGGGAAATTTTTGCAATTTTTTCCCATAATAAGGGAGATTTCTGCAATTTTGCCTCAAAATAAGGGGAATTTCTTATTTTTTGCCCCAAAACAAAGGAAATTTCAGCCTTTTTACCTGAAAATAAGTGAAATTTCTGTAATTTTGCCCCAAATAAGGGAAATTTCTGCAATTTTGCCCCAAAATAAGGTAAATTCCTGCAATTTTGCCCCAAAATAAAGGAAATTTCTGGAATTTTGCCCCCAAATAAGGGGAATTTCTGATTTTTGCCCCAAAATTAGGGGAATTTCTGCAATTTTGCTTCAAAATACGGGGAATTTCTGCCTTTTTGCCTGAAAATAATGGGAATGCATATCTTTTTGCCATAAAAAGGGAAATTTCTTCATTTTTGCTTCAATATAAGGGGAATTTCTGCTTTTTTGCCTCTAAATAAGTGGAATTTCTGTCTTTTTCCCCCAAAACAAAGGGAATTTCTGTATTTTTGCCCCAAAATAAGGGGAATTTCTGACTTATTACCCTAAAATAAGTGAAATTTCTGCAATTTTACCACAAAATAAGGGAAATTTCTGCCTTTTTGCCCTGAAATAAGGGGAATTTCAGCCTTTATACCTCAAAATAAGGGGAATTTCTGCATTTTTGCCACAAAATATTAGGAATTTCTGACTTTTTGCCCCAAAATAAGGAAAATTTCTGCCTTTTTCCCTGAAATAAGTGAAATTTCTGCAATTTTGCCCCAAAATAAGTGAAATTTTGCAATTTTGCTCCAAAATAAGAAAAATTTCTGGAATTTTGCCCCAAAATAAGTGGAATTTCTAAGTTTTGCCCCAAAATAAGGAGAAATTCTGTCTTTTTGCCCCAACATATAGGAATTTCTGTTATTTTGCCCCACAACTAGGGGAATTTCTGCAATTTTGCTCCAAAATACGGGGAATTTCTGCCTTTTTGCCCTGAAATATGTGAAATTTCTGCAATTTTACCCCTAAATAAGGTGAATTTCTGCTTTTTTGCCCCAAAATAATGGGAATTTCTGCCTTTTGCCCCAAAATAAGAAAAATTTTTGTTTTTTTTCTCTGAAATAAGTGAAATTTCTGCAATTTTCCTCTAAAATAAGGGAAATTTTTGCAATTTTTCCCATAATAAGGGAGAATTCTGCAATTTTGCCCCAAAATAAGGGTAATTTTTTTTTGCCCCAAAACAAAGGAAATTTCAGCCTTTTTACCTGAAAATAAGTGAAATTTCTGAAATTTTGCCCCAAATAAGGGAAATTTCTGCAATTTTGCCCCAAAATAAGGTAAATTCCTGCAATTTTGCCACAAAATAAAGGAAATTTCTGGAATTTTGCCCCAAAATGAGAATTTCTTATTTTTGCCCCAAAATAAAGGGAATTTCTGCCTTTTTGCTTCTCAATAAGTGGAATTTCTGTCTTTTCCCCCAAAACAAAGGGAATTTCTGTCTTTTTGCCCCAAAATAAGGGGAATTTCTGACTTATTACCCTAAAATAAGTGAAATTTCTGCAATTTTGCCCCAAAATAAGGGAAATTTCTGCCTTTTTGCCCTGAAATAAGGGGAATTTCAGCCTTTATACCTCAAAATAAGGGGAATTTCTGCATTTTTGCCACAAAATATTAGGAATTTCTGACTTTTTGCCCTAAAATAAAAAAAATTTCTGCCTTTTTTCCCTGAAATAAGTGAAATTTCTGCAATTTTCCCCTAAATTAAGGGAAATTTTTGCCATTTTTTCCTATAATAAGGGAGATTTCTGCAATTTTGCCCCAAAATAAAAGGAATTTCTTGCTTTTTGCCCAAAACAAAGGAAATTTCAGCCTTTTTACCTGAAAATAAGTGAAATTTTTGAAATTTTGCACCAAAAAAAAAATTTCTGCAATTTTGCCCCAAAATAAGGTAAATTCCTGCAATTTTGCCCCAAAATAAAGGAAATTTCTGGAATTTTGCCCCAAAATAAGGGGAATCTGATTTTTGCCCCAAAATAAAGGGAATTTCTGCCTTTTGCGCCAAAATTAGGGAAATTTCTTCAATTTTGCACCAAAATACGGGGAATTTCTGCCTTTTTGCCTGAAAATAATGGGAATGCATACCCTTTTGCCATAAAAAGGGAAATTTCTTCATTTTTGCTCCAAAATAAGTGGAATTTCTGCCTTTTTGCTTCTCAATAAGTGGAATTTCTGTCTTTTTTCCCCAAAACAAAGGGAATTTCTGTCTTTTTTGCCCCAAAATAAGGGGAATTTCTGACTTATTACCCTAAAATAAGTGAAATTTCTGCAATTTTGCCCCAAAATAAGGGAAATTTCTGCCTTTTTGCCCTGAAATAAGGGGAATTTCAGCCTTTATACCTCAAAATAAGGGGAATTTCTGCATTTTTGCCACAAAATATTAGGAATTTCTGACTTTTTGCCCCAAAATAAGGAAAATTTCTGCCTTTTTTCCCTGAAATAAGTGAAATTTCTGCAATTTTGCCCCAAAATAAGTGAAATTTTGCAATTTTGCTCCAAAATAAGGAAAATTTCTGGAATTTTGCCCCAAAAAAGGTGGAATTTCTAAGTTTTGCCCCAAAATAAGGAGAAATTCTGTTTTTGCCCCAACATATAGGGAATTTCTGTCTTTTTGCCCCACCACTAGGGGAATTTCTGCAATTTTGCTCCAAAATACGGGGAATTTCTGCCTTTTTGCCCTGAAATATGTGAAATTTCATCAATTTTACCCCTAAATAAGGTGAATCTCTGCATTTTTGCCCCAAAATAAAAAAAATTTTTTACTTTTTTTCTCTGAAATATGTGAAATTTCTTCAATTTTCCCCTAAAATAAGGGAAATTTTTGCAATTTTTTCCCATAATAAGGGAGATTTCTGCAATTTTGCCTCAAAATAAGGGGAATTTCTTATTTTTTGCCTCAAAACAAAGGAAATTTCAGCCTTTTTACCTGAAAATAAGTGAAATTTCTGTAATTTTGCCCCAAATAAGGGAAATTTCTGCAATTTTGCCCCAAAATAAGGTAAATTCCTGCAATTTTGCCCCAAAATAAAGGAAATTTCTGGAATTTTGCCCCAAAATAAGGGGAATTTCTGATTTTTGCCCCAAAATAAAGGGAATTTCTGCCTTTTGCCCCAAAATTAGGGGAATTTCTGCAATTTTGCTTCAAAATACGGGGAATTTCTGCCTTTTTGCCTGAAAATAATGGGAATGCATATCTTTTTGCCATAAAAAGGGAAATTTCTTCATTTTTGCTTCAAAATAAGGGGAATTTCTGCTTTTTTGCCTCTAAATAAGTGGAATTTCTGTCTTCTTCCCGAAAACAAAGGGAATTTCTGTATTTTTGCCCCAAAATAAGGGGAATTTCTGACTTATTACCCTAAAATAAGTGAAATTTCTGCAATTTTACCCCAAAATAAGGGAAATTTCTGCCTTTTTGCCCTGAAATAAGGGGAATTTCAGCCTTTATACCTCAAAATAAGGGGAATTTCTGCATTTTTGCCACAAAATATTAGGAATTTCTGACTTTTTGCCCCAAAATAAGGAAAATTTCTGCCTTTTTCCCTGAAATAAGTGAAATTTCTGCAATTTTGCCCCAAAATAAGTGAAATTTTGCAATTTTGCTCCAAAATAAGAAAAATTTCTGGAATTTTGCCCCAAAATAAGTGGAATTTCTAAGTTTTGCCCCAAAATAAGGAGAAATTCTGTTTTTGCCCCAACATATAGGGAATTTCTGTCTTTTTGCCCCACCACTAGGGGAATTTCTGCAATTTTGCTCCAAAATACGGGGAATTTCTGCCTTTTTGCCCTGAAATATGTGAAATTTCAGCAATTTTACCCCTAAATAAGGTGAATCTCTGCATTTTTGCCCCAAAATAAAAAAAATTTTTTACTTTTTTTCTCTGAAATATGTGAAATTTCTTCAATTTTCCCCTAAAATAAGGGAAATTTTTGCAATTTTTTCCCATAATAAGGGAGATTTCTGCAATTTTGCCTCAAAATAAGGGGAATTTCTTATTTTTTGCCCCAAAACAAAGGAAATTTCAGCCTTTTTACCTGAAAATAAGTGAAATTTCTGTAATTTTGCCCCAAATAAGGGAAATTTCTGCAATTTTGCCCCAAAATAAGGTAAATTCTTGCAATTTTGCCCCAAAATAAAGGAAATTTCTGGAATTTTGCCCCAAAATAAGGGGAATTTCTGATTTTTGCCCCAAAATAAAGGGAATTTCTGCCTTTTGCCCCAAAATTAGGGGAATTTCTTCAATTTTGCTTCAAAATACGGGGAATTTCTGCCTTTTTGCCTGAAAATAATGGGAATGCATATCTTTTTGCCATAAAAAGGGAAATTTCTTCATTTTTGCTTCAAAATAAGGGGAATTTCTGCTTTTTTGCCTCTAAATAAGTGGAATTTCTGTCTTCTTCCCGAAAACAAAGGGAATTTCTGTATTTTTGCCCCAAAATAAGGGGAATTTCTGACTTATTACCCTAAAATAAGTGAAATTTCTGCAATTTTACCCCAAAATAAGGGAAATTTCTGCCTTTTTGCCCTGAAATAAGGGGAATTTCAGCCTTTATACCTCAAAATAAGGGGAATTTCTGCATTTTTGCCACAAAATATTAGGAATTTCTGACTTTTTGCCCCAAAATAAGAAAAATTTCTGCCTTTTTCCCTGAAATAAGTGAAATTTCTGCAATTTTGCCCCAAAATAAGTGAAATTTTGCAATTTTGCTCCAAAATAAGAAAAATTTCTGGAATTTTGCCCCAAAATAAGTGGAATTTCTAAGTTTTGCCCCAAAATAAGGAGAAATTCTGTCTTTTTGCCCCAACATATAGGAATTTCTGTTATTTTGCCCCACAACTAGGGGAATTTCTGCAATTTTGCTCCAAAATACAGGGAATTTCTGCCTTTTTGCCCTGAAATATGTGAAATTTCTGCAATTTTACCCCTAAATAAGGTGAATTTCTGCTTTTTTGCCCCAAAATAATGGGAATTTCTGCCTTTTGCCCCAAAATAAGAAAAATTTTTGTTTTTTTTCTCTGAAATAAGTGAAATTTCTGCAATTTTCCTCTAAAATAAGGGAAATTTTTGCAATTTTTCCCATAATAAGGGAGAATTCTGCAATTTTGCCCCAAAATAAGGGTAATTTTTTTTTGCCCCAAAACAAAGGAAATTTCAGC
Source organism: Micromys minutus (assembly GCF_963924665.1). Taxonomy (NCBI): domain Eukaryota; kingdom Metazoa; phylum Chordata; class Mammalia; order Rodentia; family Muridae; genus Micromys; species Micromys minutus. The sequence continues at coordinate 4,240,530 of NW_027667727.1, forward strand.
ATTTTTACCTGAAAATAAGTGAAATTTCTGAAATTTTGCCCCAAATAAGGGAAATTTCTGCAATTTTGCCCCAAAATAAGGTAAATTCCTGCAATTTTGCCCCAAAATAAAGGAAATTTCTGGAATTTTGCCCCAAAATAAGGAGAATTTCTGATTTTTGCCCCAAAATAAAGGGAATTTCTGCCTTTTTGCTTCACAATAAGTGGAATTTCTGTCTTTTCCCCCAAAACAAAGGGAATTTCTGTCTTTTTGCCCCAAAATAAGGGGAATTTCTGACTTAATTCCCTAAAATAAGTGAAATTTCTGCAATTTTGCCCCAAAATAAGGGAAATTTCTGCCTTTTTGCCCTGAAATAAGGGGAATTTCAGCCTTTATACCTCAAAATAAGGGGAATTTCTGCATTTTTGCCACAAAATATTAGGAATTTCTGACTTTTTGCCCTAAAATAAGGAAAATTTCTGCCTTTTTTCCCTGAAATAAGTGAAATTTCTGCAATTTTGCCCCAAAATAAGTGAAATTCTGCAATTTTGCCCCAAAATAAGGAAAATTTCTGGAATTTTGCCACACAATAAGTGGAATTTCGAAGTTTTGCCCCAAAATAAGGAGAATTTCTGTCTTTTTGCGCCAACATATAAGGAATTTCTGTTTTTTTGCCCCACAACTAGGGGAATTTCTGCAATTTTGCTCCAAAATACGGGGAATTTCTGCCTTTTTGCCTGAAAATAATGGGAATGCATACCTTTTTGTCATAAAAAGGGAAATTTCTTCATTTTTGCTCCAAAATAAGTGGAATTTCTGCCTTTTTGCCTCTAAATAAGTGAAATTTCTGTATTTTTCCTTGAAAACAAAGGGAATTTCTGTTTTTTTGCCCCAAAACAAGGGGAATTTCTGACTTATTACTCTAAAATAAGTGAAATTTCTGCAATTTTGCCCCAAAATAAGGGAAATTTCTGCCTTTTTGCCCCAAAATAAGAGGAATTTCAGCCTTTATACCTCAAAATAAGGGGAATTTCTGCATTTTTGCCACAAAATATTAGGAATTTCTGACTTTTTGCCCCAAAATAAGGAAAATTTCTGCCTTTTTTCCCTGAAATAAGTGAAATTTCTGCAATTTTGCCCCAAAATAAGTGAAATTTTGCAATTTTGCTCCAAAATAAGAAAAATTTCTGGAATTTTGCCCCAAAATAAGTAGAATTTCTAAGTTTTGCCCCAAAATAAGGAGAAATTCTGTCTTTTTGCCCCAACATATAAGGAATTTCTGTCTTTTTGCCCCACAACTAGGGGAATTTCTGCAAAATTGCTCCAAAATACGGGGAATTTCTGCCTTTTTGCCCTGAAATATGTGAAATTTCTGCAATTTTACCCCTAAATAAGGTGAATCTCTGCTTTTTTGCCCCAAAATAAAAAAAATTTTTGCTTTTTTTCTCTGAAATATGTGAAATTTCTTCAATTTTCCCCTAAAATAAGGAAAATTTTTGCAATTTTTTCCCATAATAAGGGAGATTTCTGCAATTTTGCCCCAAAATAAGGGGAATTTCTTCTTTTTTGCCCCAAAACAAAGGAAATTTCAGCCTTTTTACCTGAAAATAAGTGAAATTTCTGAAATTTTGCCCCAAATAAGGGAAATTTCTGCAATTTTGCCCCAAAATAAGGTAAATTCCTGCAATTTTGCCCCAAAATAAAGGAAATTTCTGGAATTTTGCCCCAAAATAAGGGGAATTTCTGATTTTTGCCCTAAAATAAAGGGAATTTCTGCCTTTTGCCCCAAAATTAGGGGAATTTCTGCAATTTTGCTTCAAAATACGGGGAATTTCTGCCTTTTTGCCTGAAAATAATGGGAATGCATATCTTTTTGCCATAAAAAGGGAAATTTCTTCATTTTTGCTTCAATATAAGGGTAATTTCTGCTTTTTTGCCTCTAAATAAGTGGAATTTCTGTCTTTTTCCCCCAAAACAAAGGGAATTTCTGTATTTTTGCCCCAAAATAAGGGGAATTTTTGACTTATTACCCTAAAATAAGTGAAATTTCTGCAATTTTACCTCAAAATAAGGGAAATTTCTAACTTTTTGCCCTGAAATATGGGGAATTTCAGCCTTTATACCTCAAAATAAGGGGAATTTCTGATTTTTGCCACAAAATATTAGGAATTTCTCACTTTTTGCCCCAAAATAAGGAAAATTTCTGCCTTTTTTCCCTGAAATAAGTGAAATTTCTGCAATTTTGCCCCAAAATAAGTGAAATTTTGCAATTTTGCTCCAAAATACGGGGAATTTCTGCCTTTATGCCCTGAAATATGTGAAATTTCTGCAATTTTACCCCTAAATAAGGTGAATTTCTGCTTTTTTGTCCCAAAATAATAGGAATTTCTGCCTTTTTGCCCCAAAATAAGAAAAATTTTTGCTTTTTTTCTCTGAAATAAGTGAAATTTCTGCAATTTTCCTCTAAAATAAGGGAAATTTTTACAATTTTTTCCCATAAGGGATATTTCTGTAATTTTGCCCCAAAATAAGGGTAATTTTTTCTTTTTGCCCCAAAACAAAAGAAATTTCAGCCTTTTTACCTGAAAATAAGTGAAATTTCTGAAATTTTGCCCCAAATAATGGAAATTCTGCAAATTTGCCCCAAAATAAGGTAAATTCCTGCAATTTTGCCCCAAAATAAAGGAAATTTCTGGAATTTTGCCCCAAAATAAGGAGAATTTCTGATTTTTGCCCCAAAATAAAGGGAATTTCTGCCTTTTTGCTTCTCAATAAGTGGAATTTCTGTCTTTTCCCCCAAAAAAAGGGAATTTCTGGTTTTTTTGCCCCAAATAAGGGGAATTTCTGACTTATTACCCTAAAATAAGTGAAATTTCTGCAATTTTGCCCCAAAATAAGGGAAATTTCTACATTTTTGCCCTGAAATAAGGGGAATTTCAGCTTTTATACCTCAAAATAAGGGGAATTTCTGCATTTTTGCAACAAAATATTCGGAATTTCTGACTTTTTGCCCTAAAATAAGGAAAATTTCTGCCTTTTTTCCCTGAAATAAGTGAAATTTCTGCAATTTTGCCCCAAAATAAGTGAAATTTTGCAATATTGCCCCAAAATAAGGAAAATTTCTGGAATTTTGCCCCACAATAAGTGGAATTTCTAAGTTTTGCCCCAAAATAAGGGGAATTTCTGGCTTTTTGCCCCAACATATAAGGAATTTCTGTCTTTTTGCCCCACAACTAGGGGAATTTCTGCAATTTTGCTCCAAAATACGGGGAATTTCTGCCTTTTTGCCCTGAAATATGTGAAATTTCTGCAATTTTACCCCTAAATAAGGTGAATTTCTGCTTTTTTGCCCCAAAATAAGAAAAATTTTTGCTTTTTTTCTCTGAAATCAGTGAAATTTCTGCAATTTTCCCCTAATCTAAGGGAAATTTTTGCAATTTTTTCCCATAATAAGGGAGATTTCTGCAATTTTGCCTCAAAATAAGGGGAATTTCTTCCTTTTTGCCCCAAAACAAAGGAAATTTCAGCCTTTTTACCTGAAAATAAGTGAAATTTCTGAAATTTTGCCCCAAATAAGGGAAATTTCTGCAATTTTGCCCCAAAATAAAATAAATTCCTGCAATTTTGCCCCAAAATAGAGGAAATTTCTGGAATTTTGCCCCAAAATAAGGGGAATTTCTGATTTTTGCCCCAAAATAAAGAGAATTTCTGCCTTTTGCCCCAAATTAGGGGAATTTCTGCAATTTTGCTTCAAAATACGGGGAATTTCTGCCTTTTTGCCTGACAATAATGGGAATGCATATCTTTTTGCCATAAAAAGGGAAATTTCTTCATTTCTGCTTCAAAATAAGAGAAATTTCTGCCTTATTGCTTCTCAATAAGTGGAATTTCTGTCTTTTTCCTTGAAAACAAAGGGAATTTCTGTCTTTTTTGCCCCAAAATAAGGGGAATTTCTGACTTATTACCCTAAAATAAGGGAAATTTCTGCCTTTTTGCCCTGAAATAAAGGGAATTGCAGCCTTTATACCTCAAAATAAGAGGAATTTCTGCATTTTTGCCACAAAATATTAGGAATTTCTGACTTTTTGCCCCAAAATAAGGAAAATTTCTGCCTTTTTCCCTGAAATAAGTGAAATTTCTGCAATTTTGCCCCAAAATAAGTGAAATTTTGCAATTTTGCTCCAAAATAAGAAAAATTTCTGGAATTTTGCCCCAAAATAAGTGGAATTTCTAAGTTTTGCCCCAAAATAAGGAGAAATTCTGTCTTTTTGCCCCAACAAATAGGGAATTTCTGTTATTTTGCCCCACAACTAGGGGAATTTCTGCAATTTTGCTCCAAAATACGGGGAATTTCTGCCTTTTTGCCCTGAAATATGTGAAATTTCTGCAATTTTACCCCTAAATAAGGTGAATTTCTGCTTTTTTGCCCCAAAATAATGGGAATTTCTGCCTTTTGCCCCAAAATAAGAAAAATTTTTGCTTTTTTTCTCTGAAATAAGTGAAATTTCTGCAATTTTCCCCTAAAATAAGGGAAATTTTTGCAATTTTTTCCCATGATAAGGGAGATTTCTGCAATTTTGCCCCAAAGTAAGGGGAATTTCTTCCTTTTTGCCCCCCCAAAAAAGGAAATTTCAGCCTTTTTACCTGAAAATAAGTGAAATTTCTGAAATTTTGCCCCAAATAAGAGAAATTTCTGCAATTTTGCCCCAAAATAAGGTAAATTCCTGCAATTTTGCACCAAAATAAAGGAAATTTCTGGAATTTTGCCCCCAAATAAGGGGTATTTCTGCCTTTTGCCCCAAAATTAGGGGAATTTCTGCAATTTTGCTCCAAAATACGGGGAATTTCTGCCTTTTTGCCTGAAAATAATGGGAATCCATAACTTTTTGCCATAAAAAGGTAAATTTCTTCATTTTTGCTCCAAAATCAGGGAACTTTCTGCCTTTTTGCCTCTAAATAAGTGGAATTTCTGTCTTTTTCCCCCAAAACAAAGGGAATTTCTGTATTTTTGCCCCAAAATAAGGGGAATTTTTGACTTATTACCCTAAAATAAGTGAAATTTCTGCAATTTTACCTCAAAATAAGGGAAATTTCTGCCTTTTTGCCCTGAAATATGGGGAAATTCAGCCTTAATACCTCAAAATATTGGGAATTTCTGCATTTTTGCCACAAAATATTAGGAATTTCTGACTTTTTGCTTTAAAATAAGGAAAATTTCTGCCTTTTTTCCCTGAAATAAGTGAAATTTCTGCAATTTTGCCCCAAAATAAGTGAAATTTTGCAATTTTGCTCCAAAATAAGAAAAATTTCTGGAATTTTGCCCCAAAATAAGTAGAATTTCTAAGTTTTGCCCCAAAATAAGGAGAAATTCTGTCTTTTTGCCCCAACATATATGGAATTTCTGTTATTTTGCCCCACAACTAGGGGAATTTCTTCAAATTTGCTCCAAAATACGGGGAATTTCTGTTTTTTTGCCCTGAAATATGTGAAATTTCTGCAATTTTACCCCTAAATAAGGTGAATTTCTGCTTTTTTGTCCCAAAATAATAGGAATTTCTGCCTTTTTGCCCCAAAATAAGAAAAATTTTTGCTTTTTTTCTCTGAAGTAAGTGAAATTTCTGCAATTTTCCTCTAAAATAAGGGAAATTTTTGCAATTTTTTCCCATAAGGGAGATTTCTGTAATTTTGCCCCAAAATAAGGGTAATTTTTTCTTTTTGCCCCAAAACAAAAGAAATTTCAGCCTTTTTACCTGAAAATAAGTGAAATTTCTGAAATTTTGCCCCAAATAATGGAAATTCTGCAATTTTGCCCCAAAATAAGGTAAATTCCTGCAATTTTGCCCCAAAATAAAGGAAATTTCTGGAATTTTGCCCCAAAATAAGGAGAATTTCTGATTTTTGCCCCAAAATAAAGGGAATTTCTGCCTTTTTGCTTCTCAATAAGTGGAATTTCTGTCTTTTCCCCCAAAAAAAGGGAATTTCTGTTTTTTTTGCCCCAAAAATAAGGGGAATTTCTGACTTATTACCCTAAAATAAGTGAAATTTCTGCAATTTTGCCCCAAAATAAGGGAAATTTCTACATTTTTGCCCTGAAATAAGGGGAATTTTAGCTTTTATACCTCAAAATAAGGGGAATTTCTGCATTTTTGCAACAAAATATTAGGAATTTCTGACTTTTTGCTTTAAAATAAGGAAAATTTCTGCCTTTTTTCCCTGAAATAAGTGAAATTTCTGCAATTTTGCCCCAAAATAAGTGAAATTTTGCAATTTTGCCCCAAAATAAGGAAAATTTCTGGAATTTTGCCCCACAATAAGTGGAATTTCTAAGTTTTGCCCCAAAATAAGGGGAATTTCTGCCTTTTTGCCCTGAAATAAAGGGAATTTCAGCCTTTATACCTCAAAATAAGGGGAATTTCTGCATTTTTGCCACAAAATATTAGGAATTTCTGACTTTTTGCCCCAAAATAAGGAAAATTTCTGCCTTTTTCCCTGAAATAAGTGAAATTTCTGCAATTTTGCCCCAAAATAAGTGAAATTTTGCAATTTTGCTCCAAAATAAGAAAAATTTCTGGAATTTTGCCCCAAAATAAGTGGAATTTCTAAGTTTTGCCCCAAAATAAGGAGAAATTCTGTCTTTTTGCCCCAACAAATAGGGAATTTCTGTTATTTTGCCCCACAACTAGAGGAATTTCTGCAATTTTGCTTCAAAATATGGGGAATTTCTGCCTTTTTGCCTGAAAATAATGGGAATCCATAACTTTTTGCCATAAAAAGGTAAATTACTTCATTTTTGCTCCAAAATCAGGGAACTTTCTGCCTTTTTGCCTTTAAATAAGTGGAATTTCTGTCTTTTCCTCCAAAATAAAGGGAATTTTTGTCTTTTTTGCCCCAAAATAAGGGGAATTTCTGACTTATTACCCTAAAATAAGTGAAATTTCTGCAATTTTTTCCCCAAAATAAGGGAAATTTCGGCCTTTTTGTCCTGAAATAAGAGGAATTTTAGCCTTTATACCTCAAAATAAGGGGAATTTCTGCATTTTTGCAACAAAATATTAGGAATTTCTGACTTTTTGCCCCAAAATAAGGAAAATTTGTGCCTTTTTTCCCTGAAATAAGTGAAATTTCTGCAATTTTGCCCCAAAATAAGTGAAATTTTGCAATTTTGCCCCAAAATAAGGAAAATTTCTGGAATTTTGCCCCAAAATAACTGGAATTTCTAAGTTTTGCCCCAAAATAAAAAGAATTTCTGTCTTTTTGCCCCAACATATAGGGAATTTCTGTCTTTTTGCCCCACAACTAGAGGAATTTCTGCAATTTTGCTTCAAAATACGGGGAATTTCTGCCTTTTTGCCCTGAAATATGTGAAATTTCTGCAATTTTACCCCTAAATAAGGTGATTTTCTACTTTTTTGCCCCAAAATAATGGGAATTTCTGCCTTTTTGCCCCAAAATAAGAAAATTTTTTGCTTTTTTTCTCTGAAATAAGGGAAATTTCTGCAATTTTCCCCTAAAATAAGGGAAATTTTGGCCATTTTTTCCTATAATAAGGGAGATTTCTGCAATTTTGCCCCAAAATAAGGGGAATTTCTTTCTTTTTGCCCCAAAACAAAGAAAATTTCAGCCTTTTTAACTGAAAATTAGTGAAATTTCTGAAATTTTGCCCCAAATAAGGGAAATTTCTGCAATTTTGCCCCAAAATAAGGGGAATTTCTGATTTTTGCCAAAAAAAAAAAAAAGGAAATTTCTGCCTTTTGTTCAATATTAGGGGAATTTCTGCAATTTTGCTCCAAAATACGGGGAATTTCTGCCTTTTTGCCTGAAAATAATGGGAATGCATAACTTTTTGCCATAAAAAGGGAAATTTCTTCATTTTTGCTCCAAAATAAGTGGAATATCTGCCTTTTTGCTTCTCAATAAGTGGAATTTCTTTTTTTTTCCCCAAAACAAAGGGAATTTCTGTCTTTTTTGCCCCAAAATAAGGGGAATTTCTGACTTATTACCCTAAAATAAGTGAAATTTCTGCAATTTTTTTGCCAAAATAAGGGAAATTTCGGCCTTTTTGTCCTGAAATAAGGGGAATTTCAGCCTTTATACCTCAAAATAAGGGGAATTTCTGCATTTTTGCCACAAAATATTAGGAATTTCTGACTTTTTGCCCCAAAATAAGGAAAATTTCTGCCTTTTTCCCTGAAATAAGTGAAATTTCTGCAATTTTGCCCCAAAATAAGTGAAATTTTGCAATTTTGCCCCTAAAATAAGGAAAATTTCTGGAATTTTGCCCCAAAATAAGTGGAATTTCTAAGTTTTGCCCCAAAATAAGGAGAATTTCTGTCTTTTTGCCCTAACATATAGGGAATTTCTGTTTTTTTGCCCCACAGCTAGGGGAATTTCTGCAATTTTGCTCCAAAATACGGGGAATTTCTGCATTTTTGCCCTGAAATATGTGAATTTTCTGCAATTTTACCCCTAAATAAGGTAAATTTCTGTTTTTTTGCCCCAAAATAATGGGAATTTCTGCCTTTTTGCCCCAAAATAAGAAAAATTTTTGCTTTTTTTCTCTGAAATATGTGAAATTTCTGCAATTTTCCCCTAAAATAAAAAAAAAATTTGCAATTTTTTCCCATAGTAAGGGAGATTTCTGCAATTTTGCCCCAAAATAAGGGAAATTTCTTCCTTTTTGCCCCAATACAAAGGAAATTTCAGCCTTTTTACCTGAAAATACGTGAAATTTCTGAAATATTGCCCCAAATAAGAAAAATTTCTACAATTTTGCCCCAAAATAAGGTAAATTCCTGCAATTTTGCCCCAAAACAAAGGAAATTTCAGGAATTTTCCCCAAAATAAGGGGAATTTCTGATTTTTGCCCCAAAATAAAGGAAATTTCTGCCTTTTGCCCAAAAATTAGGAGAATTTCTGCAATTTTGCTCCAAAATACGGGGAATTTCTGCCTTTTTGCCTGAAAATAATGGGAAAGCATACCTTTTTGCCATAAAAAGGGAAATTTCTTCATTTTTGCTCCAAAATAAAGGGAATTTCTGCCTTTTTGCCTATAATAAGTGGAATTTCTGTCTTTTTCCCCCAAAACAAAGAGAATTTCTGTTTTTTTTGCCCCAAAATAAGGGGAATTTCTGACTTATTACCCTGAAGTAAGTGAAATTTCTGCAATTTTGCCCCAAAATAAGGGAAATTTCTGCAATTTTGCCCCAATGTAAAGGAAATTTCTGCAAATTTGCCCCAAAATAAGGGAAATTTCTGACTGTTTGCTCCCGAAAAAAGGAGATCTTCTGTGTTTTTGCCCCAAAATAGGGAGAATTTCTGCCTTTTTGCTTGATAATTATGAGAATTTCTGCAATTTTGTTTCAAAATACGGGGAATTTCTGCTTTTTATCCCGAAAGTAAGGGGAATGCATACCTTTTTGCCATAAAAAGGTAAATTTCTTCATTTTTGCTCCAAAATCAGGGAACTTTCTGCCTTTTTGCCTCTAAATAAGTGGAATTTCTGTCTTTTCCTCCAAAATAAAGGGAATTTTTGTCTTTTTTGCCCCAAAATAAGGAGAATTTCTGACTTATTACCCTGAAATAAGTGAAATTTCTGTAATTTTGCCCCAAAATAAGGGAAATTTCTGCAATTATGCCCCAAAATAAGGGAAATTTCTGCCTTTTTGCCCCCCAAATAAAGGGAATTTCAGCCTTTTTACCTCAAAATAATGGAAATTTCTACATTTTTGCCACAAAATATTAAGAATTTCTGCAGTTTTTGCCCAAAAATATGGAAAATATCTGCCTTTTTTCTCTGAAATAAGTGAAATTTCTCAAATTTTGCCCTAAAATAAGTGAAATTACTGCAATTTTTTCCCAAAATAAGGGAAATTTCTGGAATTTTGCCCAAAAATATGTGGAATTTCTGAGTTTTGCCCCAAAGTAAGGAGAATTTCTGTCTTTTTTCTTCAACATATAGGGAATTTCTGCCTTTTTGCCCCACAATTAGGGGAATTTCTGCAATTTTGCTCCAAAATACGGGGAATTTCTGCCTTTTTGCCTGAAAATAATGGGAATGCATAACTTTTGGCCATAAAAAGGGAAATTTCTTCATTTTTGCTCCAAAATAAAGGGAATTTCTGCCTTTTTGCCTCTAAATAAGTGGAATTTCTGTTTTTTTTCCCCAAAACAAAGAGAATTTCTGTCTTTTTTGCCCCAAAATAAGGGGAATTTCTGACTTATTACCCTGAAGTAAGTGAAATTTCTGCAATTTTGACCCAAAATAAGGGAAATTTCTGCAATTTTGCCCCAATGTAAAAAAAATTGCTGCAATTTTGCCCCAAAATAAGGGGAATTTCTGAATGTTTGCTCCCGAAAAAAGAAGATCTTCTGTCTTTTTGCCCCAAAATAAGGAGAATTTCTGCCTTTTTGGCCGAAAATTATGAGAATTTCTGCAATTTTGCTTCAAAATACGGGTTATTTCTGCTTTTTATCCCGAAAGTAAGGGGAATGCATACCTTTTTGCCATAAAAAGTTAAATTTCTTCATTTTTGCTCCAAAATAAGGAGAATTTCTGCCTTTTGCCTCTAAATAAGTGGAATTTCTGTCTTTTTCACCCAAAACAAAGAGAATTTCTGTCTTTTTTGCCCCAAAATAAGGGGAATTTCTGAATTATTACCCTGAAATATGTGAAATTTTTCCAATTTTGCCCCAAAATTAGGGAAATTTATGCCTCTTTGCCCCCAAATAAGGGGAATTTCAGCCTTTTTACCTCAAAATAACGGGAATTTCTGCATTTTTGCCACAAAATATTAGGAATTTCTGACTTTTTGCCCCCAAATAAGGAAAATTTGTGCCTTTTTTCCCTGAAATAAGTGAAATTTCTGCAATTTTGCCCCAAAATTAGTGAAATTTCTGCAATTTTGCCCCAAAATAAGGGAAATTTCTGGTATTTTGCCCCAAAATAAGTGGAATTTCTAAGTTTTGCCCCAAAATAAAGAGACTTTTTGTCTTTTTGCCTCTAAATAATGAAATTTCTGCAATTTTGCCCCAAAATAAGGGAAATTTCTGCCTTTTTGCCCCCAAATAAGGGGAATTTCAGCCTTTTTACCTCAAAATAAGGGGAATTTCTGCCTTTTTCCTTGAACATATTAGGAATTTCTGCCTTTTTGCCCCAAAATAAAGAAAATTTCTGACTTTTTTCCCTGGAATAAGTGAAATTTCTGCAATTTTGCCCCAAAATAAGAGAAATTTCTAGAATTTTGCCCCAAAATAAGTGGAATTTCTGAGTTTTGCCCCAAAATAAGAAGAATTTCTGTGTTTTTGCCCCAACATATAGGGAATTTCTGTCTTTCTGCACCACAATGAGGGGAATTTCTGAAATTATGCTCCAAAATACGGGGAATTTCTGCATTTTTGCCTGAAAATGAGGAGAATGCAAAACTTTTTGCCATAAAAAAGGGAAATTTCTTCATTTTTGCTCCAAAATAAGGGAAATTTCTGCCTTTTTGCCTCCAAATAAGTGGAATTTCTGTCTTTTTCCCTCAAACCAAAGGAAATTTCTGTCTTTTTTGCCTCAAAATAAGGGGAATTTCTGACATATTAAATTGAAATAAGTGAAATTTCTGCAATTTTGCCCCAAAATAAAGGAAATTTCTGCCTTTTTGCCATGAAATATGTGAAATTTCTGCAATTTTACCCCAAAATAAGGTGAATTTCTGCCTTTTTGCCACAAATTAATGGGAATTTCAGCCTTTTTGGCCCAAAATAAAAAAATTTTTTCTTTTTTTCTCTGAAATAAGTGAAATTTCTGCAATTTTGCCCTAAAATAAGAAAATTTTCTGCAATTTTTCCCAATAATAAGGAAAATTTCTGAAATTTTGCCCAAAATAAGGGGAATTTCTCCTTTTTTGCCCCAAAATAAAGGAAATTTCAGCTTTTTTCCCTGAAAAATAAGTGAAATTTCTGCAATTTTGGCCCAAATAAGGGAAATTTCTTAAATTTTGCCCCAAAATAAGGTAAATTCCTGTAATTTTGTCCCAAAATAAAGGAAATTTCTTAAATTATACCCCAAAAGAAGGGGATTTTCTGATTTTTGCCCCAAAATAAAAGGAATTTCTGCCTTTTGCCCCAAAATTAGGGAATTTCTCCCTTTTTGCCCGAAAATTATGAGAATTTCTGCAATTTTGCTTCAAAATACGGGGAATTTCTGCTTTTTATCCCGAATGTATGGGGAATGTATACCTTTTACCACAAAAAAGGAAATTTCTTCATTTTTGCCCCAAACTAAGAGGAATTTCTGCCTTTTTACTTCAAAGTAAGTGAAATTTCCGCCTTTGTACCAAAAAATAAATGGAATTTCTGTTTTTTTGCCCCAAAATAAAAGGAATTTTTGAATTATGCCCTGAAATAAGTGAAATTTCTGCAATTTTGCCCCAAAATAAATGAAATTTCTGCCTTTTTACCACAAAATAAAAGGAATTTCTGTCTTTTTGCCCCAAAATAAGGGAAATTTCTGTCTTTTTGCCCCCAAATATAAAGAATTTCAGCCTTTTTACCTCAAAATAAGGGGAATTTCTACATTTTTGCTACAAAATATTAAGAATTTCTGGATTTTTGCCCCAAAATAAGGAAAATTTCTGCCTTTTTTCCCTGAAATAAGTGAAATTTCTCCAATTTTGCCCTAAAATAAGTGAAATTTCTGCAATTTTTCCCCAAAATAAGGGAAATTTCTGGAATTTTGCCCAAAAATAAGTGGAATTTCTGAGTTTTGCCCCAAAATAAGAAGAATTTTTGACTTTTTTCCCCAACATATAGGGAATTTCTGCCTTTTTACCCCACAATTAGGGGAATTTCTGCAATTTTGCTCCCAAATACGGGAAATTTCTGCCTTTTCCCAAAAATAAAGGGAATGCATAACTTTTTGCCATAAAAAAGGGAAATTTCTTCATTTTTGCTCCAAAATAAGAGGAATTTCTGCCTTTTTGCCTCTAAATAAGTGGAATTTCTGTCTTTTTCCCCCAAAACAAAGGGAATTTCTGTCTTTTTTGCCACAAAATAACGGGAATTTCTGACTTATTACTCTGAAATAAGTGAAATTTCTGCAATTTTGCCCCAAAATAAAAAAAATTTCTGCAACTTTGCCCCAATGTAAAAGAAATTTCTGCAATTTTCCCCCAAAATAAAAGAAATTTTTGACTGTTTGCTTCCGAAAAAAGGAGATTTTCTGTCTTTTTGCCCCAAAATAAGGAGAATTTCTACCTTTTTGCCAGAAAATTATGAGAATTTCTGCAATTTTGCTTCAAAATACGGGGAATTTCTACTTTTTATCCCGAAAGTAAGGGGAATGCATACCTTTTTGCCATAAAAAGGTAAATTTCTTCATTTTTGCTCCAAAATCAAGGAAATTTCTGCCTTTTTGCCTCTAAATAAGTGGAATTTCTGTCTTTTCCTTCAAAACAAAGGGAATTTCTGTCTTTTTTGCCCCAAAATAAGGGGAATTTCTGACTTATTACCCTGAAATAAGTGAAATTTCTGCAATTTTGCCCCAAAATAAGGGAAGTTTCTGCAATTTTGCCCCAATGTAAAGGAAATTTCTGCAATTTTGCCCCAAAATAAGGGAAATTTCTGACTGTTTGCTCCCGAAAAAAAAAGATTTTCTGTCTTTTTTCCCCAAAATAAGAAAAATTTCTACCTTTTTGCCCGAAAATTATGAGAATTTCTGCAATTTTCCTTCAAAATACGAGGAATTTCTGCTTTTTATCCTGAAAGTAAGGGGAATGCATACCTTTTTGCCATAAAAAGGTAAATTTCTTCATTTTTGCTTGAAAATCAGGTAAATTTCTGCCTGTTTGCCTCTAAATAAGTGGAATTTCTGTCTTTCCCTCCAAAATAAAGGGAATTTCTGTATTTTTGCCCCAAAATAAAGGGAATTTCTGACTTATTACCCTGAAATAAGTGAAATTTCTGCAATTTTGCCCTAAAATAAGGGAAATTTCTTTATCTTTGTCCTCAAATAATGCGAATTTCAGCTTTTTTACCTCAAAATAAGGGGAATTCCTGCCTTTTTGACCCAAAATAAGGAAAATTTCTAACTTTTTTCCATGAAATAAGTAAAATTTCTGCCATTTGCCACAAAATAAGTGAAATTTCTGCAATTTTGCCCCAGAATAAGGGAAATTTCTGGAATTTTGCCCCAAAATAAGTGGAATTTCTGAGTTTTGCCCCAAAATAAAGAGAATTTCTGTCTTTTTGCCCCAACATAAAAGGAATTTCTGCATTTTTGCCCCACTATTAGGGGAATTTCTGCAATTTTGCTCCAAAATACGAGGAATTTCTGCCTTTTTGCCCGAAAATTAGAACAATGCATAACTTTTTGCCTTAAAAAAGGGAAATTTCTTCATTTTTGCTCCAAAATAAAGGGAATTTCTGCTTTTTTGCCTCGAAATAAGTGGAATTTCTGTCTTTTTCCCCCAAAATAAAGGGATTTTCTGTCTATTTTGCCCCAAAATAAGGAAAATTTCTGACTTATTACCCTGAAATAAGTGAAATTTCTGCAATTTTGCCCCAAAAAAAGGGAAATTTCTGCCTTTTTGCCCCCAAATAAGGGGAATTTCAGCCTTTTTACCTCAAAATAAGAGGAATTTCTGCCTTTTTGCCCCAAAATAACAAAATTTCTTTTTTTTTCCATGAAATAAGGGAAATTTCTGCAATTTTGCCTAAAATAAGTGAAATTTCTGCAATTTTGCCACTGAATAAGTGAAATTTCTGGAATTTTGCCCCAAAATAAGTGGAATTTCTGAGTTTTGCCCCAAAATAAGGAGAATTTCTGTCTTTCTGCCCCAAAATATAAGGAATTTTTGTTTTTTTGCCCCACAACTAGGGGAATTTCTGCAATTTTGCTCCAAAATACGCGGATTTTCTACCTTTTTGCCCTGAAATATGGGAAATTTCTGCAATTTTACCCCTAAATAAGGTGAATTTCTGCTTTTTTGCCCCAAAATAATGGGAATTTCTGCCTTTTTGCCCAAAAATAAGAAAATTTTTGCTTTTTTTCTCTGAAATAAGTGAAATTTCTGCAATTTTCCCCTAAAATAAGGGAAATTTTTGCAATTATTTCCCATAATAAGGCAGATTTCTGCAATTTTGCCCCAAAATAAGGGGAATTTCTCTTTTTTTTTGCCCCAAAACAAAGGAAATTTCAGCCTTTTTACCTGAAAATAAGTGAAATTTCTGAAATTTTGCCCCAAATAAGAGAAATTTCTGCAATTTTGCCCCAATATAAGGTAAATTCCTGCAATTTTGCCCCAAAATAAAGGAAATTTCTGGAATTTTGCCCCAAAATAAGGGGAATTTCTGATTTTTGCCCCAAAATAAAGGGAATTTCTGCCTTTTGCCCCAAAATTAGGGGAATTTCTGCAATTTTGCTCCAAAATACGGGCATTTCTGCCTTTTTGCCTGAAAATAATGGGAATGCATAACTTTTGGCCATAAAAAGTGAAATTTCTTCATTTTTGCTCCAAAATAAAGGGAATTTCTGCCTTTTTGCCTCTAAATAAGTGGAATTTCTGTCTTATTCACCCAAAACAAAAAGAATTTCTGTCTTTTTTGCCCCAAAATAAGGGGAATTTCTGACTTATTACCCTGAAGTAAGTGAAATTTCTGCAATTTTGCCCCAAAATAAGGGAAATTTCTGAAATTTTGCCCCAATGTAAAGGAAATTTCTGCAATTTTGCCCCAATGTAAAGGAAATTTCTGCAATTTTGCCCCAAAATAAGGGGAATTTCTGAATGTTTGCTCCCGAAAAATGGAGATCTTCTGTCTTTTTGCCCCAAAATAAGGAGAATTTCTGCCTTTTTGCCTGAAAATTATGAGAATTTCTGCAATTTGGTTTCAAAATACGGGGAATTTCTGCTTTTTATCCCGAAAGTAAGGGGAATGCATACCTTTTTGCCATAAAAAGGTAAATTTCTTCATTTTTGCTCCAAAATAAGGGGAATTTCTGCCTTTTTGCCTCTAAATAAGTGGAATTTCTGTCTTTTTCCCCCAAAACAAAGGGAATTTCTGTCTTTTTTCCCTAAAATAAGAGGAATTTCTGAATTATTACCCTGAAATATGTGAAATTTCTTTAATTTTGCCCCAAAATTAGGGAAATTTCTGCCTCTTTGCCCCCAAATAAGGGGAATTTAAGCCTTTTTACCTCAAAATAAGGGGAATTTCTGCATTTTTGCCACAAAATATTAGGAATTTCTGACTTTTTGCCCCAAAATAAGGAAAATTTGTGCCTTTTTTCCCTGAAATAAGTTAAATTTCTGCAATTTTGCCCCAAAATAAGTGAAATTTTGCAATTTTGCTCCAAAATAAGAAAAATTTCTGGAATTTTGCCCCAAAATAAGTGGAATTTCTAAGTTTTGCCCCAAAATAAGGAGAATTTCTGTCTTTTTGCCTCTAAATAATGAAATTTCTGCAATTTTGCCCCAAAATAAGGGAAATTTCTGCCTTTTTGCCCCCAAATATGGGGAATTTCAGGCTTTTTTTCCTCAAAATAAGGGGAATTTCTGCATTTTTGCCAGAAAATATTAGGAATTTCTGCCTTTTTGCCCCAAAATAAAGAAAATTTCTGCCTTTTTTCCCTGAAATAAGTGAAATTTCTGCAATTTTGCCCCAAAATAAGTGAAATTTCAGCAATTTTGCCCCAAAATAAGGGAAATTTCTAGAATTTTGCCCCAAAATAAGTGGAATTTCTGAGTTTTGCCCCAAAATAAGAAGAATTTTGCCCCAACATATAGGGAATTTCTGTCTTTCTGCACCACAACTAGGGAAATTTCTGCAATTATGCTCCAAAATATGGGGAATTTCTGCCTTTTTGCCCGAAAATAAGAAGAATGCAAAACTTTTTGCCATAAAAAAAAGAAATTTCTTCATTTTTGCTCCAAAATAAGGGAAATTTCTGCCTTTTTGCCTTTAAATAAGTGGAATTTCTGTCTTTTTCCCCCAAAACAAAGGGAATTTCTGTCTTTTTTGCCCCAAAATAAGGGGAATTTCTGAATTATTACCCTGAAATAAGTGAAATTTCTCCAATTTTGCCCCAAAATAAGGGAAATTTCGGCCTCTTTGCCCCCAAATAAGGGGAATTTCAGCCTTTTTACCGCAAAATATGGGGAATTTCTGCATTTTTGCCACAAAATATTAGGAATTTCTGACTTTTTGCCCCAAAATAAGGAAAATTTGTGCCTTTTTTTTCCTGAAATAAGTGAAATTTCTGCAATTTTGCCCCAAAATAAGGGAAATTTCTGCCTTTTTGCCATAAAATTTGTGAAATTTCTGCAATTTTACCCCAAAATAAGGTGAATTTCTGACTTTTTGCCACAAATTAATGGGAATTTCAACCTTTTTGGCCCAAAATAAAAAATTTTTTGCTTTTTTTCTCTGAAATAAGTGAAATTTCTGCAATTTTGCCCTAAAATAAGGAAAATTTCTGCAATTTTTCCCAATAATAAGGAAAATTTCTGAAATTTTGCCCCAAAATAAGGGGAATTTCTTTTTTTTTTGCCCCAAATAAAGGAAATTTCAGCTTTTTTACCTGAAAATATGTGAAATTTCTGCAATTTTGCCCCAAATAAGGGAAATTTCTTAAATTTTGCCCCAAAATAAGGTAAATTCCTGTAATTTTGTCTCAAAATAAAGGAAATTTCTTAAATTTTACCCCAAAAGAAGGGGAATTTCTGATTTTTGCCCCAAAATAAAAAGAATTTCTGCCTTTTCCCCAAAATTAGGGAATTTCTCCCTTTTTGCCCGAAAATTATGAGAATTTCTGCAATTTTGCTTCAAAATACGGTGAATTTCTGATTTTTATCCCGAATGTAAGGGGAATGTATACCTTTTACCACAAAAAAGGAAATTTCTTCATTTTTGCCCCAAAATAAGAGGAATTTCTGCCTTTTTACTTCAAAGTAAGTGAAATTTCTGCCTTTGTACCAAAAAATAAATGGAATTTTTGTCTTTTTGCCCCAAAATAAAAGGAATTTTTGAATTATGCCCTGAAATAAGTGAAATTTCTGCAATTTTGCCCCAAAATAAATGAAATTTCTGCCTTTTTGCCACAAAATAAAAGGAATTTCTGTCTTTTTGCCCCCAAATATAAAGAATTTCAGCCTTTTTACCTCAAAATAAGGGGAATTTCTACATTTTTGCTACAAAATATTAAGAATTTCTGGATTTTTGCCCCAAAATAAGGAAAATTTCTGCCTTTTTTCCCTGAAATAAGTGAAATTTCTCCAATTTTGCCCTAAAATAAGTGAAATTTCTGCAATTTTTCCCCAAAATAAGGGAAATATCTGGAATTTTGCCCAAAAATAAGTGGAATTTCTGAGTTTTGCCCCAAAATAAGAAGAATTTTTGACTTTTTTCCCAAACATATAGGGAATTTCTGCCTTTTTGCCCCACAATTAGGGGAATTTCTGCAATTTTGCTCCCAAATACGAGAAATTTCTGCCTTTTTCCAAAAATAAAGGAAATGCATAACTTTTTGCCATAAAAAAGGGAAATTTCTTCATTTTTGCTCCAAAATAAGGGGAATTTCTGCATTTTTGCCTCTAAATAAGTGGAATTTCTGTCTTTTTCCCCCAAAACAAAGGGAATTTCTGTCTTTTTTGCCCCAAAATAACGGGAATTTCTGACTTATTACCCTGAAATAAGTGAAATTTCTGCAATTTTGCCCCAAAATAAGGGAAATTTCTTTCTCTTTGCCCTCAAATAAGGGGAATTTCAGCTTTTTTACCTCAAAATAAGGGGAATTTCTGCCTTTTTGACCCAAAATAAGAAAAACTTCTAACTTTTTTCCCTGAAATAAGTAAAATTTCTGCATTTTTTCCACAAAATAAGTGAAATTTCTGCAATTTTGCCCCAGAATAAGGGAAATTTCTGGAATTTTGCCCCAAAATAAGTGGAATTTCTGAGTTTTGCCCCAAAATAAGGAGAATTTCTGTCTATTTGCCCCAACATAAAAGGAATTTCTGCATTTTTGCCCCACAATTAGGGGAATTTCTGCAATTTTGCTCCAAAATACGAGAAATTTCTGCCTTTTTGCCCGAAAATAAGAAGAATGCATAACTTTTTGCCTTAAAAAAGGGAAATTTCTTCATTTTTGCTCCAAAATAAAGGGAATTTTTGCTTTTTTGCCTCTAAATAAGTGGAATTTCTGTCTTTTTCCCCCAAAATAAAGGGATTTTCTGTATTTTTTGCCCCAAAATAAGGAAAATTTCTGACTTATTACCCTGAAATAAGTGAAATTTCTGCAATTTTGCCCCAAAAAAGGGATATTTCTGCCTTTTTGCCCCCAAATAAGGGGAATTTCAGCCTTTTTACCTCAAAATAAGGGGAATTTCTGCCTTTTTGCCCCAAAATAACAAAATTTCTTTTTTTTCCATGAAATAAGGGAAATTTCTGCAATTTTGCCTAAAATAAGTGAAATTTCTGCAATTTTGCTCCAGAATAAGGGAAATTTCTGGAATTTTGCCCCAAAATAAGTGGAATTTCTGAGTTTTGCCCCAAAATATGGAGAATTTCTGTCTTTTTGCCCCAACATATAGGGAATTTCTGCATTTTTGCCCCACAATTAGGGGAATTTTTGCAATTTTGCTCCAAAATACGGGGAATTTCTGCCTTTTTGCCCGAAAATAAGAAGAATGCATACCTTTTTGCCTTAAAAAAAGGAAAATTTCTTCATTTTTGCTTCAAAATAAGGGGAATTTCTGCTTTTTGCCTCTAAATAAGTGGAATTTCTGTCTTTTTCCCCCAAAACAAAGGGAATTCCTGTCTTTTTTGCCCCAAAATAAGGGGAATTTCTGACTTATTACCCTGAAATAAGTGAAATTTCTGCAATATTGCCCCAAAATAAGGGAAATTTTTGCCTTTCTGCCCACAAATAATGGGAATTTCAGCCTTTTTACCTCAAAATAAGGGGAATTTCTGCATTTTTACCACAAAATATTAGGAATTTCTGCCTTTTTGCCCCAAAATAAAGAAAATTTTTGCCTTTTTTCCCTGAAATAAGTGAAATTTCTGCAATTTTGCCCCAAAATAAGTGGAATTTCTGAGTTTTGCCCCAAAATAAGGAGAATTTCTGTTTTTTGTCCCAACATATAGAGAATTTCTGTTTTTTTGCCCCACAACCAGGGGAATTTCTGCAATTTTGCCCTGAAATAAGAGGAATTTCAGGCTTTATACCTCAAAATAAGGGGAATTTCAGCATTTTTGATACAAAATATTAGGAATTTCTGACTTTTTGCCTCAAAATAATAAAAATTTCTGCCTTTGTTCCCTGAAATAAGTGAAATTATTGCAATTTTGCCCCAAAATAAGTGAAATTTTGCAATTTTGCCCTAAAAGAAGGAAAATTTCTGGAATTTTGCCCCAAAATAAGTGGAATTTCTAAGTTTTGCCCCAAAATAAGGAGAATTTCTGTCTTTTTGCCTCAACATATAGGGAATTTCTGTCTTTTTGCCCCACAACAAGGGGATTTCTGCAATTTTGCTCCAAAATATGGGAAATTTCTGCCTTTTTGCCCTGAAATATGTTAAATTTCTGCAATTTTACCCCTAAATAAGGTGTATTTTCCTTTTTTGCCCCAAAATAATGGGAATTTCTTCCTTTTGCCCCAAAATTAGAGGAATTTCTGCAATTTTGCACCAAAATACGGGAATTTCTGCCTTTTTGCCTGAAAATAATGGGAATGCATACCTTTTGGCCATAAAAAGGAAAATTTCTTCATTTTTGCTCCAAAACAAAGGGAATTTCTGCCTTTTTGCCTATAAATAAGTGGAATTTCTGTCTTTTTCCCCCAAAACAAAGAGAATTTCTGTCTTTTTTGCCCCAAAATAAGGGGAATTTCTGACTTATTACCCTGAAGTAAGTGAAATTTCTGCCATTTTGCCCCAAAACAAGGGAAATTTCTGCAATTTTGCCCCAATGTAAAGGAAATTTCTGCAATTTTGCCCCAATGTAAAGGAAATTTCTGCAATTTTGCCCCAAAATAAGGGGAATTTCTGAATGTTTGCTCCCGAAAAATGGAGATCTTCATTCTTTTTGCCCCAAAATAAGGAGAATTTCTCCTTTTTTGCCCGAAAATTATGAGAATTTCTGCAATTTGGTTTCAAAATACGGGGAATTTCTGCTTTTTATCCCGAAAGTAAGGGGAATGCATACCTTTTTGCCATAAAAAGGTAAATTTCTTCATTTTTGCTCCAAAATAAGGGGAATTTCTGCCTTTTAGCCTCTAAATAAGTGGAATTTCTGTCTTTTTCCCCCAAAACAAAGGAAATTTCTGTCTTTTTTGCCCCAAAATAGGGGATTTTCTGAGTTATTACCCTGAAATAAGTGAAATTTCTCCAATTTTGCCCCAAAATAAGGGAAATTTCTGCCTCTTTGCCCCCAAATATAGGGAATTTCATCCTTTTTACCTCAAAATAAGGGGAATTTCTGCATTTTTGCCACAAAATATTAGGAATTTCTGACTTTTTGCCCCAAAATAAGGAAAATTTGTGCCTTTTTTTCCCTGAAATAAGTGAAATTTCTGCAATTTTGCCCCAAAATAAGTGAAATTTCTGCAATTGTGGCCCAAAATAAGGGAAATTTCTGGAATTTTGCCCCAAAATAAGTGGAATTTCTAAGTTTTGCCCCAAAATAAGGAGAATTTCTGTCTTTTTGCCTCTAAATAAGTGAAATTTCTGCAATTTTGCCCCAAAATAAGGGAAATTTCTGTTTTTTTGCCCCCAAATAAGGGGAATTTCAGGCTTTTTACCTCAAAATAAGGGGAATTTCTGCCTTTTTTCCCTGAAATAAGTGAAATTTCTGCAATTTTGAACCAAAATAAGTGAAATTTCTGCAATTTTGTTCCAAAATAAGGGAAATTTCTAGAATTTTGCCCCAAAATAAGTGGAATTTCTGCAATTTTGTTCCAAAATAAGGGAAATTTCTAGAATTTTGCCCCAAAATAAGTGGAATTTCTGAGTTATGCCCCAAAATAAGGAGAATTTCTGTCTTTTTGCCCCAACATATAGGGAATTTCTGTCTTTCTGTACCACAACTAGGGGAATTTCTTCAATTATGCTCCAAAATACGGGGAATTTCTGCCTTTTTGCCCGAAAATAAGGGGAATGCATAACTTTTTGCCATAAAAAAGGGAAATTTCTTCATTTTTGCTCCAAAATAAGGGAAATTTCTGCCTTTTTGCCTCTAAATAAGTGGAATTTCTCTCTTTTTCTCTCAAAACAAAATAAATTTCTGTCTTTTTTGCCTCAATATAAGGGGAATTTCTGACTTATTACACTGAAATAAATGAAATTTCTGCAATTTTGCCCCAAAATAAGGGAAATTTCTGCCTTTTTGCCCTGAATTATGCGAAATTTCTGCAATTTTACCCCAAAATAAGGTGAATTTCTGCCTTTTTGCCACAAAGTAATGGGAATTTCTGCCTTTTTGCCCCAAAATAAGAAAAATTTTTGCTTTATTTCTCTGAAATAAGTGAAATTTCTGCAATTTTCCCCTAAAATAAGAAAATTTTTCGCAATTTTTTCCCATAATAAGTGAGATTTCTGCAATTTTGCCCCAAAATAAGGAAAATTTCTTCCTTTTTGCCCCAAAACAAAGGAAATTTCAGCCTTTTTACCTGAAAATAAGTGAAATTTCTGAAATTTTGCCCCAAATAAGGGAAATTTCTGCAATTTTGCCCCAAAATAAGGTAAATTCCTGCAATTTTGCCCCAAAAAAAGGAAATTTCTGGATTTTGCCCCAAAATAAGGGGAATTTCTGATTTTTGCCCCAAAATAAAGGAATTTCTGCCTTTTGCCCCAAAATTAGAGGAATTTCTGCAATTTTGCTCCAAAATACGGGAATTTCTGCCTTTTTACCTGAAAATAATGGGAATGCATACCGTTTGGCCATAAAAAGGAAAATTTCTTCATTTTTGCTCCAAAACAAAGGGAATTTCTGCCTTTTTGCCTCTAAATAAGTGGAATTTCTGTCTTTTTCCCCCAAAACAAAGAGAATTTCTGTCTTTTTTGCCACAAAATAAGGGGAATTTCTGACTTATTACCCTGAAGTAAGTGAAATTTCTGCCATTTTGCCCCAAAATAAGGGAAATTTCTGCAATTTTGCCCCAATGTAAAGGAAATTTCTGCAATTTTGCCCCAATGTAAAGGAAATTTCTGCAATTTTGCCCCAAAATAAGGGGAATTTCTGAATGTTTGCTCCCGAAAAATGGATATCTTCTGTCTTTTTGCCCCAAAATAAGGAGAATTTCTGCCTTTTTGCCGAAAATTATGAGAATTTCTGCAATTTGGTTTCAAAATACGGGGAATTTCTGCTTTTTATCCCAAAAGTAAGGGGAATGCATACCTTTTTGCCATAAAAAGGTAAATTTCTTCATTTTTGCTCCAAAATAAGGGGAATTTCTCCCTTTTTGCCTCTAAATAAGTGGAATTTCTGTCTTTTTCCCCCAAAACAAAGGAAATTTCTGTCTTTTTTGCCCCAAAATAAGGGGATTTTCTGAGTTATTACCCTGAAATAAGTGAAATTTCTCCAATTTTGCCCCAAAATAAGGGAAATTTCTGCCTCTTTGCCCCCAAATATAGGGAATTTCATCCTTTTTACCTCAAAATAAGGGGAATTTCTGCATTTTTGCCACAAAATATTAGGAATTTCTAACTTTTTGCCCCAAAATAAGAAAAATTTGTGCCGTTTTTTCCCTGAAATTAGTGAAATTTCTGCAATTTTGCCCCAAAATAAGTGAAATTTCTGCAATTGTGGCCCAAAATAAGGGAAATTTCTGGAATTTTGCCCCAAAATAAGTGGAATTTCTGAGTTATGCCCCAAAATAAGGAGAATTTCTGTCTTTTTGCCCCAACATATAGGGAATTTCTGTCTTTCTGCAGCACAACTAGGGGAATTTCTTCAATTATGCTCCAAAATACGTGGAATTTCTGCCTTTTTGCCCGAAAATAAGGAGAATGCATAACTTTTTGCCATAAAAAAGGGAAATTTCTTCATTTTTGCTCCAAAATAAGGGAAATTTCTGCCTTTTTGCCTCTAAATAAGTGGAATTTCTGTCTTTTTCTCTGAAAACAAAAAAAATTTCTGTCTTTTTTGCCTCAAAATAAGGAAAATTTCTGACTTATTACACTGAAATATGTGAAATTTCTGAAATTTTGCCCCAAAATAAGGGAAATTTCTGCCTTTTTGCCCTGAAATATGCGAAATTTCTGCAATTTTACCCCAAAATAAGGTGAATTTCTGCCTTTTTGCCACAAAATAATGGGAATTTCTGCCTTTTTGCCCCAAAATAAGAAAAATTTTTGCTTTTTTTCTCTGAAATAAGTGAAATTTCTGCAATTTTCCCCTAAAATAAGAAAATTTTTTGCAATTTTTTCCCATAATAAGTGAGATTTCTGCAATTTTGCCCCAAAATAAGGAAAATTTCTTTTTTTTGCCCCAAAACAAAGGAAATTTCAGCCTTTTTACCTGAAAATAAGTGAAATTTCTGAAATTTTGCCCCAAATAAGGGGAATTTCTGCAATTTTCCCCCAAAATAAGGTAAATTCCTGCTATTTTGCCCCCAAATAAAGGAAATTTCTGGAATTTTTTCCCCAAAATAAGGGGAATTTCTGATTTTTGCCCCAAAATAAAGGGAATTTCTGCCTTTTGCCACAAAATTAGAGGAATTTCTGCAATTTTGCTCCAAAATACGGGAATTTCTGCCTTTTTACCTGAAAATAATGGGAATGCATACCTTTTGGCCATAAAAAGGAAAATTTCTTCATTTTTGCTCCAAAACAAAGGGAATTTCTGCCTTTTTGCCTCTAAATAAGTGGAATTTCTGTCTTTTTCCCCCAAAACAAAGAGAATTTCTGTCTTTTTTGCCCCAAAATAAGGAGAATTTCTGATTATTACCCTGAAGTAAGTGAAATTTCTGCCATTTTGCCCCAAAATAAGGGAAATTTCTGCAATTTTGCTCCAATGTAAAGGAAATTTCTGCAATTTTGCCCCAATGTAATGGAAATTTCTGCAATTTTGCCCCAAAATAAGGGGAATTTCTGAATGTTTGCTCCCGAAAAATGGAGATCTTCTGTCTTTTTGCCCCAAAATTAGGAGAATTTCTGCCTTTTTGCCCGAAAATTATGAGAATTTCTGCAATTTGGTTTCAAAATACGGGGAATTTCTGCTTTTTATCCCGAAAGTAAGGGGAATGCATACCTTTTTGCCATAAAAAGGTAAATTTCTTCATTTTTGCTCAAAAATAAGGGGAATTTCTGCCTTTTTGCCTCTAAATAAGTGGAATTTCTGTCTTTTTCCCCCAAAACAAAGGAAATTTCTGTCTTTTTTGCCCCAAAATAAGGGGATTTTCTGAGTTATTACCCTAAAATAAGTGAAATTTCTCCAATTTTGCCCCAAAATAAGGGAAATTTCTGCCTCTTTGCCCCCAAATATAGGGAATTTCATCCTTTTTACATCAAAATAAGGGGAATTTCTGCATTTTTGCCACAAAATATTAGGAATTTCTGACTTTTTGCCCCAGAATAAGGAAAATTTGTGCCTTTTTTCCCTGAAATAAGTGAAATTTCTGCAATTTTGCCCCAAAATAAGTGAAATTTCTGCACTTTGCCCCAAAATAAGGGAAATTTCTAGAATTTTGCCCCAAAACAAGTGGAATTTCTGAGTTATGCCCCAAAATAAGGAGAATTTCTGTCTTTTTGCCCCAACATATAGGGAATTTCTGTCATTCTGCACCACAACTAGGGGAATTTCTTCAATTATGCTCCAAAATACGGGGAATTTCTGCCTTTTTGCCCGAAAATAAGGGGAATGCATAACTTTTTGCCATAAAAAAGGGAAATTTCTTCATTTTTGCTCCAAAATAAGGGAAATTTCTGCCTTTTTGCCTCTAAATAAGTGGAATTTCTGTCTTTTTCTCTCAAAACAAAAAAAAATTTCTGTCTTTTTTGCCTCAAAATAAGGGGAATTTCTGACTTATTACACTGAAATAAGTGAAATTTCTGCAATTTTGCCCCAAAATAAGAGAAATTTCTGCCTTTTTGCTCTGAAATATGCGAAATTTCTGCAATTTTACCCCAAAATAAGGTGAATTTCTGCCTTTTTGCCACAAATTAATGGGAATTTCTGCCTTTTAGCCCCAAAATAAGAAAAATTTTGCTTTTTTTCTCTGAAATAAGTGAAATTTCTGCAATTTTGCCCCAAAATAAGGGGAATTTCTTCCTTTTTGCCCCAAAACGAAGGAAATTTCGGCCTTTTTACCTGAAAATAAGTGAAATTTCTGAAATTTTGCCCCAAATAAAAGAAATATCTGCAATTTTGCCCCAAAATAAGGTAAATTCCTCCAATTTTGCCCCAAAATATTGGAAATTTCTGGAATTTTGCCCCAAAATAAGGGGAATTTTTGATTTTTGCCCCAAAATAAAGGGAATTTCTGCCTTTTGCCCCAAAATTAGAGGAATTTCTGCAATTTTGCTCCAAAATACGGGAATATCTGCCTTTTTGCCTGATAATAATGGGAATGCATACCTTTTGGCCATAAAAAGGAAAATTTCTTCATTTTTGCTCCAAAACAAAGGGAATTTCTGCCTTTTTGCCTCTAAATAAGTGGAATTTCTGTCTTTTTCCCCCAAAACAATGAGAATTTATGTCTTTTTTTCCTCCAAAATAAGGGGAATTTCTGACTTATTACCCTGAAGTAAGTGAAATTTCTGCAATTTTGCCCCAAAATAAGGGAAATTTCTGCAATTTTGCCTCAATGTAAAGGAAATTTCTGCAATATTGCCCCAAAATAAGGAGAATTTCTGAATGTTTGCTCCCGAAAAATGGAGATCTTCTGTCTTTTTGCCCCAAAATAAGGAGAATTTCTGCCTTTTTGCCCGAAAATTATGAGAATTTCTGCAATTTTGTTTCAAAATACGGGGAATTTCTGCTTTTTATCCCGAAAGTAAGGGGAATGCATACCTTTTTGCCATAAAAAGGTAAATTTCTTCATTTTTGCTAAAAATAAGGGGAATTTCTGCCTTTTTGCCTCTAAATAAGTGGAATTTCTGTCTTTTTCCCCCAAAACAAAGGAAATTTCTGTCTTTTTTGGCCCAAAATAAGGGGATTTTCTGAATTATTACCCTGAAATAAGTGAAATTTCTCCAATTTTGCCCCAAAATAAGGGAAATTTCTGCCTCTGTGCCTCCAAATAAGGGGAATTTCAGCCTTTTTACCTCAAAATAAGGGGAATTTCTGTATTTTTGCCACAAAATATTAGGAATTTCTGACTTTTTGCCCCAAAATAAGGAAAATTTGTGCCTTTTTTCCCTGAAAAAAGTGAAATTTCTGCAATTTTGCCCCAAAATAAGTGAAATTTCTGGAATTTTGCCCCAAAATAAGTGGAATTTCTAAGTTTTGCCCCAAAAATAGGAGAATTTCTGTCTTTTTGCCTCTAAATAAGTGAAATTTCTGCAATTTTGCCCCAAAATAGTGGAAATTTCTGTTTTTTTGCGCCCAAATAAGGGAAATTTCAGCATTTTAACCTCAAAATAAGGGGAATTTCTTCATTTTTGCCAGAAAATATAAGGAATTTCTGCCTTTCTGCCCCAAAATAAAGAAAATTTCTGCCTTTTTTCCCTGAAATAAGTGAAATTTCTGCAATTTTGCCCCAAAATAAGTGAAATTTCTGCAATTTTGCCCCAAAATAAGGGAAATTTCTAGAATTTTGCCCCAAAATAAGTGGAATTTCTGAGTTATGCCCCAAAATAAGGAGAATTGCTGTCTTTTTGCCCCAACATATAGGGAATTTCTGTCTTTCTGCACCACAACTAGGGGAATTTCTTCAATTATGCTCCAAAATATAGGGAATTTCTGCTCTTTTGCCCGAAAATAAGGGGAATGCATAACTTTTTGCCATAAAAAAGGGAAATTTCTTCATTTTTGCTCCAAAATAAGGGAAATTTCTGCCTTTTTGCCTCTAAATAAGTGGAATTTCTGTCTTTTTCTCTCAAAACAAAAAAAAATTCTGTCTTTTTTGCCTCAAAATAAGGGAAATTTCTGACTTATTACACTGAAATAAGTGAAATTTCTGCAATTTTGCCCCAAAATAAGGGAAATTTTTGCCTTTTTGCCCTGAAATATGCGAAATTTCTGCAATTTTACCCCAAAATAAGGTGAATTTCTGCCTTTTTGCCACAACTTAATGAGAATTTCTGCCTTTTTGCCCCAAAATAAGAAAAATTTTGCTTTTTTTCTCTGAAATAAGTGAAATTTCTGCAATTTTCCCCTAAAATAAGGGAATTTTTTGCAATTTTTTCCCATAATAAGGGAGATTTCTGCAATTTTGCCCCAAAATAAGGGGAATTTCTTTTTTTTTGCCCCAAAACAAAGGAAATTTCAGACTTTTTACCTGAAAATAAGTGAAATTTCTGAAATTTTGCCCCAAATAAGGGAAATTTCTGCAATTTTGCCCCAAAATAAGGTAAATTCCTCCAATTTTGCCCCCAAATAAAGGAAATTTCTGGAATTTTGCCCCAAAATAAGGGGAATTTCTGATTTTTGCCCCAAAATAAAGGGAATTTCTGCCTTTTGCCCCAAAATTAGAGGAATTTCTGCAATTTTGCTCCAAAATACGGAAATTTCTGCCATTTTGCCTGAAAATAATGGGAATGCATACCTTTTGGCCATAAAAAGGAAAATTTCTTAATTTTTGCTCCAAAACAAAGGGAATTTCTGCCTTTTTGCCTCTAAATAAGTGGAATTTCTGTCTTTTTCCCCCAAAACAAAGAGAATTTCTGTCTTTTTTGCCCCAAAATAAGGGGAATTTCTGACTTATTACCCTGAAGTAAGTGAAATTTCTGCCATTTTGCCCCAAAATAAGGGAAATTTCTGCAATTTTGCCCCAATGTAAAGGAAATTTCTGCAATGTTGCCCAAATGTAAAGGAAATTTCTCCAATTTTGCCCCAAAATAAGGGGAATTTCTGAATGTTTGCTCCCGAAAAATGGAGATCTTCTGTCTTTTTGCCCCAAAATAAGGAGAATTACTGCAATTTTGTTTCAAAATACAGGGAATTTCTGCTTTTTATCCTGAAAGTAAGAGGAATGCATACCTTTTTGCCATCAAAAGGTAAATTTCTTCATTTTTGCTAAAAATAAGGGGAATTTCAGCCTTTTTGCCTCTAAATAAGTGGAATTTCTGTCTTTTTCTCCCAAAACAAAGGAAATTTCTGTCTTTTTTGCCCCAAAATAAGGGGATTTTCTCAATTATTACCCTGAAATAAGTGAAATTTCTCCAATTTTGCCCCAAAATAAGGGAAATTTCTGCCTCTTTGCCCCCAAATATAGGGAATTTCAGCCTTTTTACCTCAAAATAAGGGGAATTTCTGCATTTTTGCCACAAAATATTAGGAATTTCTGACTTTTTGCCCCAAAATAAAAAAAATTTATGCCTTTTTTCCCTGAAATAAGTGAAATTTCTGCAATTTTGCCCCAAAATAAGTGAAATTTCTGCAATTTTGGCCCAAATAAGGGAAATTTCTTAAATTTTGCCCCAAAATAAGGTAAATTCCTGTAATTTTGTCCCAAAATAAAGGAAATTTCTTAAATTATACCCCAAAAGAAGGGGATTTTCTGATTTTTGCCCCAAAATAAAAGGAATTTCTGCCTTTTGCCCCAAAATTAGGGAATTTCTCCCTTTTTGCCCGAAAATTATGAGAATTTCTGCAATTTTGCTTCAAAATACGGGGAATTTCTGCTTTTTATCCCGAATGTATGGGGAATGTATACCTTTTACCACAAAAAAGGAAATTTCTTCATTTTTGCCCCAAAATAAGAGGATTTTCTGCCTTTTTACTTCAAAGTAAGTGAAATTTCCGCCTTTGTACCAAAAAATAAATGGAATTTCTGTCTTTTTGCCCCCCCCAAAAAAAGGAATTTTTGAATTATGCCCTGAAATAAGTAAAATTTCTGCAATTTTGCCCCAAAATAAATGAAAT
Source organism: Micromys minutus (assembly GCF_963924665.1). NCBI lineage: Eukaryota > Metazoa > Chordata > Mammalia > Rodentia > Muridae > Micromys > Micromys minutus. The sequence continues at coordinate 4,270,512 of NW_027667727.1, forward strand.
TTCTGCCTTTTTGCCACAAAATAAAAGGAATTTGTGTATTTTTGCCCCAAAATAAGGGAAATTTCTGCCTTTTTGCCCCCAAATAAAAGGAATATCAGCCATTTTACCTCAAAATAAGGGGAATTTCTACATTTTTGCCACAAAATATTAAGAATTTCTGCATTTTTGCCCCAAAATAAAGAAAATTTCTGCCATTTTTCCCTAAAATAAGTGAAATTTCTCCAATTTTGCCCTAAAATAAGTGAAATTTCTGCAATTTTATTCCAAAATAATGGAAATTTCTGGAATATTGCCCAAAAATAAGTGGAATTTCTGAGTTTTGCCCCAAAAAAGGAGAATTTATGTCTTTTTTCCCCAACATATAGGGAATTTCTGCCTTTTTGCCCCACAATTAGGAGAATTTCTGCAATTTTGCTACAAAATACGGTGAATTTCTGCCTTTTCCCAAAAATAAAGCGAATGCATAACTTTTTGCCATAAAAAAGGGAAATTTCTTCATTTTTGCTCCAAAATAAGGGGAATTTCTGCCTTTTTGCCTCTAAATAAGTGGAATTTCTGTCTTTTTCCCCCAAAACAAAGGGAATTTCTGTATTTTTTGCCCCAAAATAACGGGAATTTCTGACTTATTACCCTGAAATAAGTAAAATTTCTGCAATTTTGCCCCAAAATAAAAAAAATTTCTGCAATTTTGCCTCAATGTAAAAGAAATTTCTGCAAATTTGCCCCAAAATAAGGGAAATTTCTGACTGTTTGCTCCCGAAAAAAGGAGATTTTCTGTCTTTTTGCCCCAAAATAAGGAGAATTTCTGCCTTTTTGCCTGAAAATTATGAGAATTTCTGCAATTTTGCTTCAAAATACGGGGAATTTCTGCTTTTTATCCCGAAATTAAGGGTAATGCATACCTTTTTGCCATAAAAAGGTAAATTTCTTCATTTTTGCTCCAAAATAAGGGAAATTTCTGCCTTTATGCCTCTAAATAAGTGGAATTTCTGTCTTTTCCTCCAAAACAAAGGGAATTTCTGTCTTTTTTGCCCCAAAATAAGGGGAATTTCTGACTTATTACCCTGAAATAAGTGAAATTTCTGCAATTTTGCCCCAAAATAAGGGAAATTTCTGCCTCTTTGCCCTCAAATTAAAGGAATTTCAGCCTTCTTACCTCAAAATAAGGGGAATTCCTGCCTTTTTGACCCAATGTAAGGAAAATTTCTAACTTTTTTTCCCTGAAATAAGTAAAATTTCTGCAATTTTGCCACAAAATAAGTGAAATTTCTGCCATTTTGCCCCAGAATAAGGGAAATTTCTGGAATTTACCCCAAAATAAGTGGAATTTCTGAGTTTTGCTCCAAAATAAGGAGAATTTCTGTCTTTTTGCCCCAACATATAAGGAATTTCTGCATTTTTGCCCCACAATTAGGGGAATTTCTGCAATTTTGCTCCAAAATACGAGGAATTTCTGCCTTTTTGCCCGAAAATAAGAACAATGCATAACTTTTTGCCTTAAAAAAGAGAAATTTCTTTATTTTTGCTCCAAAATAAAGGGAATTTCTGCTTTTTTGCCTCTAAATAAGTGGAATTTCTGTCTTTTTCCCCCAAAACAAAGGGATTTTCTGTCTTTTTTGCCCCAAAATAAGGAAAATTTCTGACTTATTACCCTGAAATAAGTGAAATTTCTGCAATTTTGCCCCAAAATAAGGGAAATTTCTGCCTTTTTGCCCCCAAATAAGGGCAATTTCAGACTTTTTACGTCAAAATAAAAGAAATTTCTGCCTTTTTGCCCCAAAATAACAAAATTTCTTTTTTTTCCATAAAATAAGGAAAATTTCTGCAATTTTGCCCAAAATAAGTGAAATTTCTGCAATTTTGCCCCAGAATAAGGGAAATTTCTCGAAATTGCCCCAAATTAAGTGGAATTTCTGAGTTTTGCCCCAAAATAAGGAGAATTTCTGTCTTTTTGCCCCAACATATAGGGAATTTCTGCATTTTTGCCCCACAATTAGGGGAATTTTTGCAATTTTGCTCCAAAATACGGGGAATTTCTGCCTTTTTGCCCGAAAATAAGAAGAATGCATAACTTTTTGCCTTAAAAAAGGGAAATTTCTTCATTTTTGCTTCAAAATAAGGTAAATTTCTGCATTTTTGCCTCTAAATAAGTGGAATTTCTGTCTTTTCCCCCCAAAACAGAGGGATTATCTTTCTTTTTTGCAACAAAATAAGAAAAATTTCTGACTTATTACCCTGAAATAAGTGAAATTTCTGCAATTTTGCCCCAAAATAAGGGAAATTTTTGCCTTTCTGCCCACAAATAAGGGGAATTTCAGCCTTTTTACCTCAAAATAAGGGGAATTTCTGCATTTTTGCCACAAAATATTAGGAATTTCTGCATTTTTGCCCCAAAATAAATAGAATTTCTGCCTTTTTTCCCTGAAATAAGTGAAATTTCTGCAATTTTGCCCCAAAATAAGTGGAATTTCTGAGTTTTGCCCCAAAATACGGAGAATTTCTGTCTTTTTGCCCCAACATATAGGGAATTTCTGCCTTTTTGCACCACAATTAGTGGAATTTCTGCAATTTTGCTCCAAAATACGATGAATTTCTGTCTTTTTGCCCGAAAATAAGGGGAATGCATAACTTTTTGCCATAAAAAATGGAAATTTCTTCATTTTTGCTCCAAAATAAGGGGAATTTCTGCCTTTTTGATTCTCAATAAGTGGAATTTCTGTCTTTTTCCCCCAAAACAAAGGGAATTTCTGTCTTTTTTGCCCCAAAATTAGGGGAATTTCTGACTTATTACCCTAAAATAAGTGAAATTTCTGCAATTTTGCCCCAAAATAAAGGAAATTTCTGAATTTTTGCCCTGAAATAAGGGGAATTTCAGCCTTTATACCTCAAAATAAGGGGAATTTTGGCATTTTTGCCACAAAATATTAGGAATTTCTGACTTTTTGCCCCAAAATAAGGAAAATTTCTGCATTTTTTCCCTGAAATAAATGAAATTTCTGCAATTTTGCCCCAAAATAAGTGAAATTTCTTCAATTTTGCCCCAAAATAAGGAAAATTTCTGGAATTTGCCCCAAAATAAGGAGAATTTCTGTCTTTTTGCCCCAACATATAGGCAATTTCTGTCTTTTTGCTCCACAACTAGGGGAATTTCTGCAATTTTGCTCCAAAATACTGGGAATTTCTGCCTTTTTGCCCTGAAATATGAGAAAATTCTGCAATTTTACCCCTAACTAAGGTGAATTTCTGCTTTTTTGCCCCAAAATAATGAGAATTTCTGCCTTAGTGCCCCAAAATAAGAAAAATTTTTGCTTTTTTTCTCTGAAATAAGTGAAATTTCTGCAATTTTCCCTTAAAATAAGGGAAATTTTTGCAATTTTTTCCTATAATAAGGGAGATTTCTGCAATTTTGCCCAAAAATAAGGGGAATTTCTCCTTTTTTGCCCCAAAACATAGGACATTTCAGCCTTTTTACATGAAAATAAGTGAAATTTCTGAAATTTTGCCCCAAATAAGAGAAATTTCTGCAATTTTGCCCCAAAATAAGGTAAATTCCTGCAATTTTGCCCCAAAATAAAGGGAATTTCTGCCTTTTGCCCCAAAATTAGGGGAATTTCTGCAATTTGGCTCTAAAATACGGGGAATTTCTGCCTTTTTGCCTGAAAATAATGGGAATGCATAACTTTTTGCCATAAAAAGCGAAATTTCTTAATTTTTGCTCCAAAATAAAGGGAATTTCTGCCTTTTTGCCTCTAAATAAGTGGAATTTCTGTCTTTTTCCCCCAAAACAAAGAGAATTTCTGACTTTTTTGCCCCAAAATAAGGGGAATTTCTGACTTATTACCCTGAAGTAAGTGAAATATTTGCAATTTTGCCCTAAAATAAGAGAAATTTCTGCAATTTTGCCCCAATGTAAAAGAAATATCTGCAAGTTTGCCCAAAAATAAGGGGAATTTCTGATAGTTTGCTCCCGAAAAAAGGAGATCTTCTGTCTTTTTGCCCCAAAAAAGGGAGAATTTCTGCCTTTTTGCCTGAAAATTATGAGAATTTCTGCAATTTTGCTTCAAAATACGGGGAATTTCTGCTTTTTATCCCGAAAGTAAGGGGAATGCATACCTTTTTGTCATAAAAAATGGAAATTTCTTCATTTTTGCTCCAAAATAAGGGGAATTTTTGCCTTTTTGCTTCTCAATAAGTGGAATTTCTGTCTTTTTCCTCCATAACAAAGGGAATTTCTGTCTTTTTTGCCCCAAAATAAGGGGAATTTCTGACTTATTACCCTAAAATAAGTAAAATTTCTGCAATTTTGCCCCAAAATAAGGGAAATTTCTGACTTTTCGCCCTGAAATAAGGGGAATTTCAGCATTTATACCTCAAAATAAGAGGAGTTTCAGCATTTTTGCCACAAAATATTAGGAATTTCTGACTTTTTGCCCTAAAATAAGTAAAATTTCTGCCTTTTTTCCCTGAAATAAGTGAAATTTCTGCAATTTTGCCTCAAATAATCGAAATTTCTGCAATTTTGCCCAAAAATAAGGTAAATTCCTCCAATTTTGCCCCAAAATAAAGGAAATTTCTTGAATTTTGCCCCAAAATAGATTTTCTGATTTTTGCCTCAAAATTAGAGATTTCTGCAATTTTGCTCCAAAATACGAGGAATTTCTGCCTTTTTGCCCGAAAATAATGGGAATGCATACCTTTTTGCCATAAAAAATGAAATTTCTTCATTTTTGCTCCAAAATAAGGGAAATTTCTGCCTTTTTGCCCTGAAATATGTGAAATTTCTTCAATTTTACCCCAAAATAAGGTGAATTTCTGCCTTTTTGCCACAAATTAATGGGAATTTCTGCCTTTTTGCCCCAAAATAAGAAAAAATTTTGCGTTTTTTCTCTGAAATAATTGAAATTTCTGCAATTTTGCCCTAAAATAAGGAAAATTTCTGCAATTTTTCCCAATAATAAGAAGAATTTCTTCAATTTTGCCCCAAAATAAGGGGAATTTCTCCCTTTTTGCCCCAAAATAAAGGAAATTTCAGCCTTTTTACCTGAAAATAAATGAAGTTTCTGCAATTTTGCCCCAAATAAGAAAAATTTATGCAATTTTGCCTCAAAATAAGGTAAATTCCTGCAATTTTTCCCCAAATTAAAGGAAATTTTTTGAATTTTGCCCCAAAAAATGGGGAATTTATGATTTTTACCCCAAATTAAAGGAAATTTCTTGAATTTTGTCGAAAATATGGGGAATTTATGATTTTTGCCCCCAAATAAAGGGAATTTCTGCCTTTTGCCCCAAAATAATGGGAATTTCTGCAATTTTACCGCAAAATAAGTCGAATTCTGCCTTTTTGCCCCAAAATAATGGGAATTTCTTCCTTTTTGCCCCAAAATAAGAAAAATTTTTACTTTTTTTCTCTGAAATAAGTGAAATTTCTGCAATTTTGCCCTAAAATAAGGAAAATTTCTGCAATTTTTCCCCATAATAATAGAAATTTCTGCAATTTTGCCCCAAAATAAGAGGAATTTCTCACTTTTTGACCCAAAATAAAGGAAATATCAGCCCTTTTTCCTGAAAATAGGTGAAATTTCTGCAATTTTGCCCCAAATAAGGGAAATTTCTGCAATTTTGCCTAAAAATAAGGTAAATTCCTCCAATTTTGCCCCAAAATAAAGGAAATTTCTTGAATTTTGCCCCAAATAAAGAGATTTTCAGATTTGTGCCCCAAAATTAGGGGATTTTCTGCAATTTTGCTCCAAAATACGGGGAATTTCTGCCTTTTTGCCCGAAAATAATGGGAATGCATATGTTTTTGCCATAAAAAATGAAATGTCTTCATTTTTGCTCCAAAATAAGGGGAATTTCTGCCTTTTTGCCTCTAAATAAGTGGAATTTCTGTCTTTTTCCCACAAAACATAGGGAATTTATCTCTTTTTTGCCCCAAAATAAGGGGAATTTCTGACTCACTACCCTGAAATAAGTGAAATTTTTGCAATTTTGCCCCAAAATAAGGGAAATTTCTGCTATTTTGCCCCCAAATAAGGGGAATTCAGCCTTTTTACCTCAAAATAAGGGTAATTTCTGCATTTTTGCAACAAAATATTAGGAATTTCTGTTTTTTTGCCCCAAAGTAAGGAAAATTTCTGACTTTTTTCTCTGAAATAAGTGAAATTTCTGCAATTTTGCCCCAAAATAAGTGAAATTTCTGCAATTTTGCCCCAAAATAAGGAAAATTTCTGGAACTTTGCCCCAAAAGAAGTGGAATTTCTAAGTTTTGCCACAAAATAAGGAGAATTTCTGTCTTTTTGCCTCTAAATAAGTGAAATTTCTGCAATTCTTCCCGAAAATAAAGGAAATTTCTGCCTTTTTACCCCCAAATAAGGGGAATTTCAGCCTTTTTACCTCAAAATAAGGGGAATTTCTGCATTTTTGCAAAAAAAATATTAGGAATTTCTGCCTTTTTGCCCCAAAATAAAGAAAATTTCTGCCTTTTTTTCCTGAAATAAGTGAAATTTCTGCAATTTTGCCGCAAAATAAGTGAAATTTCTGCAATTTTGCCCCAAAATAAGGGAAATTTCTGGAATTTTGCCCCAAAATAAGTGGATGTTCTGAGTTTTGCCCCAAAATAAGGAGAATTTCTGTCTTTTTGCCCCAACATATAGGGAATTTCTGTCTTTCTGCACCACAACTAGGGGAATTTCATCAATTATGCTCCAAAATACGGGGAATTTCTGCCTATTTGCCCGAAAATAAAGGGAATGCATAACTTTTTGCCATAAAAAAGGGAAATTTCTTCATTTTTGCTCCAAAATAAGGGAAATTTCTGCCTTTTTGCCCCTAAATAAGTGGAATTTCTGTCTTTTTTCCTCAAAACAAGGGAATTTCTTTTTTTTGCCTCAAAATAAGGGGAATTTCTGACTTATTACACTGAAATAAGTAAAATTTCTGCAATTTTGCCCCAAAATAAGGAAAATTTCTGCCTTTTTGCCCTGAAATATGTGAAATTTCTGCAATTTTACCCCAAAATAAGGTGAATTTCTGCCTTTTTGCCACAAATTAATGGGAATTTCTGCCTTTTTGCCCCAAAATAAGAAAAATTTTTTGCGTTTTTTTCTCTGAAATAAGTGAAATTTCTGCAATTTTGCCCTAAAATAAGGAAAATTTCTGCAATTTTTCCCAATAATAAGAGGAATTTCTTCAATTTTGCCACAAATAAGGGGAATTTCTCCCTTTTTGCCCCAAAATAAAGGAAATTTCAGCCTTTTTACCTGAAAATAAATGAAGTTTCTGCAATTTTGCCCCAAATAAGAAAAATTTCTGCAATTTTGCCCCAAAATAAGGTAAATTCCTGCAATTTTTCCCCAAATTAAAGGAAATTTTTTGAATTTTGCCCCAAAATATGAGGAATTTATGATTTTTGCCCCAAAATAAAGGGAATTTCTGCGTTTTGCCCCAAAATTAGGGGAATTTCTGCAATTTTACCGCAAAATAAGTCGAATTCTGCCTTTTTGCCCCAAAATAATGGGAATTTCTTACTTTTTGCCCCAAAATAAGAAAAATTTTTGCTTTTTTTCTCTGAAATAAGTGAAATTTCTGCAATTTTGCCCTAAAATAAGGAAAATTTCTGCAATTTTTCCCCATAATAATAGAAATTTCTGCAATTTTGCCCCAAAATAAGAGGAATTTCTCCCTTTTTGACCCAAAATAAAGGAAATATCAGCCCCTTTTCCTGAAAATAAGTGAAATTTCTGCAATTTTGCCCCAAATAAGGGAAATTTCTGCAATTTTGCCTAAAAATAATGTAAATTCCTCCAATTTTGCCCCAAAATAAAGGAAATTTCTTGAATTTTGCCCCAAATAAAGAGATTTTCTGATTTGTGCCTCAAAATTAGGGGATTTTCTGCAATTTTGCTCCAAAATACGGGGAATTTCTGCCTTTTTGCCCGAAAATAATGGGAATGCATATCTTTTTGCCATAAAAAATGAAATGTCTTCATTTTTGCTCCAAAATAAGGGGAATTTCTGCCTTTTTGCCTCTAAATAAGTGGAATTTCTGTCTTTTTCCCACAAAACATAGGGAATTTCTCTCTTTTTTGCCCCAAAATAAGGGGAATTTCTGACTCATTACCCTGAAATAAGTGAAATTTTTGCAATTTTGCCCCAAAATAAGGGAAATTTCTGCTATTTTGCCCCCAAATAAGGGGAATTCAGCCTTTTTACCTCAAAATAAGGGGAATTTCTGCATTTTTGCAACAAAATATTAGGAATTTCTGTTTTTTTGCCCCAAAGTAAAGAAAATTTCTGACTTTTTTCTCTGAAATAAGTGAAATTTCTGCAATTTTGCCCCAAAATAAGTGAAATTTCTGCAATTTTGCCCCAAAATAAGGAAAATTTCTGGAACTTTGCCCCAAAAGAAGTGGAATTTCTAAGTTTTGCCACAAAATAAGGAGAATTTCTGTCTTTTTGCCTCTAAATAAGTGAAATTTCTGCAATTCTTCCCGAAAATAAAGGAAATTTCTGCCTTTTTACCCCCAAATAAGGGGAATTTCAGCCTTTTTACCTCAAAATAAGGGGAATTTCTGCATTTTTGCCAAAAAAATATTAGGAATTTCTGCCTTTTTGCCCCTAAATAAAGAAAATTTCTGCCTTTTTTCCCTGAAATAAGTGAAATTTCTGCAATTTTGCCGCAAAATAAGTGAAATTTCTGCAATTTTGCCCCAAAATAAGGGAAATTTCTGGAATTTTGCCCCAAAATAAGTGGATGTTCTGAGTTTTGCCCCAAAATAAGGAGAATTTCTGTCTTTTTGCCCCAACATATAGGGAATTTCTGTCTTTCTGCACCACAACTAGGGGAATTTCATCAATTATGCTCCAAAATACGGGGAATTTCTGCCTATTTGCCCGAAAATAAAGGGAATGCATAACTTTTTGCCATAAAAAAGGGAAATTTCTTCATTTTTGCTCCAAAATAAGGGAAATTTCTGCCTTTTTGCCCCTAAATAAGTGGAATTTCTGTCTTTTTTCCTCAAAACAAGGAAATTTCTTTTTTTTGCCTCAAAATAAGGGGAATTTCTGACTTATTACACTGAAATAAGTAAAATTTCTGCAATTTTGCCCCAAAATAAGGAAAATTTCTGCCTTTTTGCCCTGAAATATGTGAAATTTCTGCAATTTTACCCCAAAATAAGGTGAATTTCTGCCTTTTTGCCACAAATTAATGGGAATTTCTGCCTTTTTGCCCCAAAATAAGAAAAATTTTTTGCGTTTTTTTCTCTGAAATAAGTGAAATTTCTGCAATTTTGCCCTAAAATAAGGAAAATTTCTGCAATTTTTCCCAATAATAAGAGGAATTTCTTCAATTTTGCCACAAAATAAGGGGAATTTCTCCCTTTTTGCCCCAAAATAAAGGAAATTTCAGCCTTTTTACCTGAAAATAAATGAAGTTTCTGCAATTTTGCCCCAAATAAGAAAAATTTCTGCAATTTTGCGACAAAATAAGGTAAATTCCTGCAATTTTTCCCCAAATTAAAGGAAATTTTTTGAATTTTGCCCCAAAATATGAGGAATTTATGATTTTTGCCCCAAAATAAAGGGAATTTCTGCGTTTTGCCCCAAAATTAGGGGAATTTCTGCAATTTTACCGCAAAATAAGTCGAATTCTGCCTTTTTGCCCCAAAATAATGGGAATTTCTTACTTTTTGCCCCAAAATAAGAAAAATTTTTGCTTTTTTTCTCTGAAATAAGTGAAATTTCTGCAATTTTGCCCTAAAATAAGGAAAATTTCTGCAATTTTTCCCTATAATAATAGAAATTTCTGCAATTTTGCCCCAAAATAAGAGGAATTTCTCCCTTTTTGACCCAAAATAAAGGAAATATCAGCCCCTTTTCCTGAAAATAAGTGAAATTTCTGCAATTTTGCCCCAAATAAGGGAAATTTCTGCAATTTTGCCTAAAAATAATGTAAATTCCTCCAATTTTGCCCCAAAATAAAGGAAATTTCTTGAATTTTGCCCCAAATAAAGAGATTTTCTGATTTGTGCCCCAAAATTAGGGGATTTTCTGCAATTTTGCTCCAAAATACGGGGAATTTCTGCCTTTTTGCCCGAAAATAATGGGAATGCATATCTTTTTGCCATAAAAAATGAAATGTCTTCATTTTTGCTCCAAAATAAGGGGAATTTCTGCCTTTTTGCCTCTAAATAAGTGGAATTTCTGTCTTTTTCCCACAAAACATAGGGAATTTCTCTCTTTTTTGCCCCAAAATAAGGGGAATTTCTGACTCATTACCATGAAATAAGTGAAATTTTTGCAATTTTGCCCCAAAATAAGGGAAATTTCTGCTATTTTGCCCCCAAATAAGGGGAATTCAGCCTTTTTACCTCAAAATAAGGGGAATTTCTGCATTTTTGCAACAAAATATTAGGAATTTCTGTTTTTTTGCCCCAAAGTAAGGAAAATTTCTGACTTTTTTCTCTGAAATAAGTGAAATTTCTGCAATTTTGCCCCAAAATAAGTGAAATTTCTGCAATTTTGCCCCAAAATAAGGGAAATTTCTAGAACTTTGCCCCAAAAGAAGTGGAATTTCTAAGTTTTGCCACAAAATAAGGAGAATTTCTGTCTTTTTGCCTCTAAATAAGTGAAATTTCTGCAATTCTTCCCAAAAATAAGGGAAATTTCTGCCTTTTTGCCCCCAAATAAGGGGAATTTCTGAATTATTACCCTGAAATAAGTAAAATTTCTCCAATTTTGCCACAAAATAAGGGAAATTTCTGCCTCTTTACCCCAAATAAGGGTAATTTCAGCCTTTTTACCTCAAAATAAAAGGAATTTCTGCATTTTGCCACAAAATATTAGGAATTTCTGACTTTTTGCCCCAAAATAAGGAAAATTTCTGCCTTTTTTCTGTGAAATAAGTGAAATTTCTGCAATTTTGCCCCAAAATAACTGTAATTTCTGCAATTTTGCCCCAAAATAGTGGAAATTTCTGGAATTTTGCCCCAAAATAAGTGGAATTTCTAAGTTTTGCCCCAAAATAAGAAGATTTTCTGTCTTTTGCCTCTAAATAAGTGAAATTTCTGCAATTTTGCCCCAAAATAAAGAAAATTTCTGCCTTTTTGCCCCCAAATAAGGGGAATTGCAGCCTTTTTACCTCAAAATAAGGGGAATTTCTGCATTTTTGCCACAAAATATTAGGAATTTCTTCTTTTTTGCCCCAAAATAAAGAAAATTTCTGACTTTTTTCAATGAAATGAGTGAAATTTCTGCAATTTTGCCCCAAAGTAAGTGAAATTTCTGCAATTTTGCCCCAAAATAATGGAAATTTCTGGAATTTTGCCCCCAAATAAGTGGAAGTTCTGAGTTTTGCCCCAAAATAAGGAGAATTTCTGTCTTTTTGCCCCAACATATAGGAAATTTCTGTCTTTCTGCACCACAACTAGGGGAATTTCTGCAATTATGCTCCAAAATACGGGGAATTTCTGCCTATTTGCCCGAAAATAAAGGGAATGCAAAACTTTTTGCCATAAAAAAGGGAAATTTCTTAATTTTTGCTCTAAAATAAGGGAAATTTCTGCCTTTTTGCCTCTAAATAAGTGGAATTTCTGTCTTTTTCCCTCAAAACAAGGGAATTTCTGTTTTTTTGCCTCAAAATAAGGGGAATTTCTGACTTATTACACTGAAATAAGTAAAATTTCTGCAATTTTGCCCCCAAAATAAGGAAAATTTCTGCCTTTTTGCCCTGAAATATGTGAAATTTCTGCAATTTTACCACAAAATAAGGTGAATTTCTGCCTTTTTGCCACAAATTAATGGGAATTTCTGCCTTTTTGCCCCAAAATAAAAAAAATTTTTTGCGTTTTTTTCTCTGAAATAAGTGAAATTTCTGCAATTTTGCCCTAAAATAAGGAAAATTTCTGCAATTTTTCCCAATAATAAGAGGAATTTCTTCAATTTTGCCCCAAAATAAGGGGAATTTCTCCCTTTTTGCCCCAAAATAAAGGAAATTTCAGCCTTTTTACCTGAAAATAAATGAAGTTTCTGCAATTTTGCCCCAAATAAGAAAAATTTCTGCAATTTTGCCCCAAAATAAGGTAAATTCCTGCAATTTTTCCCCAAATTAAAGGAAATTTTTTGAATTTTGCCCCAAAATATGGGGAATTTATGATTTTTGCCCCAAAATAAAAGGAATTTCTGCGTTTTGCCCCAAAATTAGGGGAATTTCTGCAATTTTACCGCAAAATAAGTCGAATTCTGCCTTTTTGCCCCAAAATAATGGGAATTTCTTCCTTTTTGCCCCAAAATAAGAAAAATTTTTGCTTTTTTTCTCTGAAATGAGTGAAATTTCTGCAATTTTGCCCTAAAATAAGGAAAATTTCTGCAATTTTTCCCCATAACAATAGAAATTTCTTCAATTTTGCCCCAAAATAAGAGGAATTTCTCCCTTTTTGACCCAAAATAAAGGAAATATCAGCCCTTTTTCCTGAAAATAAGTGAAATTTCTGCAATTTTGCCCCAAATAAGGGAAATTTCTGCAATTTTGCCCCAATATAAGGTAAATTCCTGCAATTTTGCCCCAAATTAAAGGAAATTTCTTGAATTTTGCCCAAAATATGGGGAATTTATGATTTTTGCCCCAAAATAAAGGGAATTTCTGCCTTTTGCCCCAAAATTAGGGGAATTTCTGCAATTTTACCCCAAAATAAGTCGAATTTCTGCCTTTTTGCCCCAAAATAATGAGAATTTCTGCCTTTTTGCTCCCAAAATAAGAAAAATTTTTGCTTTTTTTCTCTGAAATAAGTGAAATTTCTGCAATTTTGCCCTAAAATAAGGAAAAATATCTGCAATTTTTCCCCATAATAATAGAAATTTCTGCAATTTTGCCCCAAAATAAGAGGAATTTCTCCCTTTTTGCCTCAAAATAAAGGAAATATCTTCCCTTTTTTCCTGAAAATAAGTTAAATTTCTGCAATTTTGCCCCAAATAATAGAAATTTCTGCAATTTTGCCCAAAAATAAGGTAAATTGCTCAAATTTTGCCCCAAAATAAAGGAAATTTCTTGAATTTTGCCCCAAAATAAAGAGATTTTCTGATTTTTGCCCAAAAATTAGGGGATTTTCTGCAATTTTGCTCCAAAATACGGGGAATTTCTGCCTTTTTGCCTGAAAATAATGGGAATGCATACCTTTTTGCCATAAAAAATGAAATTTCTTCATTTTTGCTACAAAATAAGGGGAATTTCTGCCTTTTTGTCTCTAAATAAGTGGAATTTCTGTCTTTTTCCCACAAAACATAGGGAATTTCTCTCTTTTTTGCCCCAAAATAAGGGAAATTTCTGACTCATTACCCTGAAATAAGTGAAATTTCTGCAATTTTGCCCCAAAATAAGGGAAATTTCTGCTATTTTGCCCCCAAATAAGGGGAATTCAGCCTTTTTACCTCAAAATAAGAGGAATTTCTGCATTTTTGCAACAAAATATTAGGAATTTCTGTTTTTTTGCCCCAAAGTAAGGAAAATTTCTGATTTTTTTCTCTGAAATAAGTGAAATTTCTGCAATTTTGCCCCAAAATAAGTGAAATTTCTGCAATTTTGCCCCAAAATAAGGGAAATTTCTGGAATTTTGCCCCAAAAGAAGTGGAACTTCTGAGTTTTGCCCCAAAATAAGGAGAATTTCTGTCTTTTTGCCCCAACATATAGGGAATTTCTGCTATTTGCCCCAAAATTAGGGGAATTTCTGCAGTTTTGCTCCAAAATACGGGGAATTTCTGCATTTTTTCCCAAAAATGAGGGAAATGCATACCTTTTTGCCATAAAAAAGGGAAATTTCTTCATTTTTGCTCCAAAATAAGGGGAATTTCTGCCTTTTTGCCTCTAAATAAGTGGAATTTCTATCTCTTTCTCCCAAAACAACGGGAATTTCTGTATTTTTTGTCCCAAAATAAGGGGGAATTTCTGACTTATTACCCTGAAATAAGTGAAATTTCTGCAATTTTGCCCCAAAATAAGGGAAATTTCTGCCTTTTTGCCCTAAAATATGTGAAATTTATGCAATTTTACCCCAAAATAAGGTGAATTTCTGCCTTTTTGCCTTAAAATAATGGGAATTTCTGCCTTTTTGCCCCAAAATAAAAAACATTTTTGCTTTATTTCTCTGAAATAAGTGAAATTTCTGCAATTTTGCCCTAATATAAGAGAAATTTCTGCAATTTTTTCCCATAACAAGGAAAATTTCTGCAATTTTGCCCCAAAATAAGGGGAATATCTCTTTTTTTGGCCCGAAATAAAGGAAATTTCAGCCCTTTTACCTGAAAATAAGTGAATTTTATGCAATTTTGCCCCAAATAAAAGAAATTTCTGCAATTTTGCCCCAAAATAAGGTAAATTCCTGCAATTTTGCCCCAAAATTAAGGAAATTTTTTGAATTTTGCCCCAAAAATAAGGGGAATTTCTGATTTTTGCCCCAAAATAAAGGGAATTTCTGCCTTTTGCCCCAAAATTAGAGGAATTTCTGCAATTTTGCTCCAAAATACGGGGAATTTCTGCCTTTTTGCCAGAAAATAATGGGAATGCATAACTTTTTGCCATAAAAAGAAAAATTTCTTCATTTTTGCTCTAAAATAAGGGGAATTTCTGCATTTTTGCCTCTAACTAAGTGGAATTTCTGTCTTTTCCCCCAAAACAAAGGGAATTTAAGTCTTTTTTGCTCCAAAATAACGGGAATTTCTGACTTATTACCCTGAAATAAGTGAAATTTCTGCAATTTTGCCCCAAAATAAGGGAAATTTCTCAATTTTGCCCCAATGTAAAGGAAATTTCTGCAATTTTGCCAAAAAGAAGGGAAATTTCTGACTGTTTGCTCCCGAAAAAAAGGAGATTTTCTGTCATTTTTCCCCAAAATAAGGAGAATTTCTGCCTTTTTGCCCGAAAATTATGAGAATTTCTGCAATTTTGCTTCAAAATACGGGGAATTTCTGCTTTTTATCCCGAAAGTAAAGGGGAATGCATACCTTTTTGCCATAAAAAGGTAAATTTCTTCATTTTTGCACAAAAATCAGGGAAATTTCTGTCTTTTTGCCTCTAAATAAGTGGAATTTCTGTCTTTTCCTCAAAAAAAAAATTTCTGTCTTTTTTGCCCCAAAATAAGGGGAATTTCTGACTTATTACCCTGAAATAAGTGAAATTTCTGCAATTTTGCCCCAAAATAAGGGAAATTTCTGCAATTTGGCCCCAATGTAAAGGAAATTTCTGCAATTTTGCCCCAAAATAAGGGGAATTTCTGACAGTTTGCTCCCGAAAAAAAGGAGATTTTCTGTCTTTTTGCCCTAAAATAAGGAGAATTTCTGCTTTTTTGCCCGAAAATTATGAAAATTTCTGCAATTTTGCTTAAAAAAATGGGGAATTTCGGCTTTTTATCCCGAAAGTAAGGGGAATGTATACCTTTTGCCACAAAAAAGGAAATTTTCTTCATTTTTGCCCCAAAATAAAAGGAATTTCTGCTTTTGACCTTAAAATAAGTGAAATTTCTCCCTTTTTAACCAAAAATAAATGGAATTTCTCTCTTTTTGCCCCAAAATAAAAGGAATTTTTGAATTAGGCTCTGAAATAAGTGATATTTCTGCAATTTTGCCCCAAAATAAAAGAAATTTCTACCTTTTTGCCACAAAATAAGGGGAATTACTGTCTTTTTGCCCCAAAATAAGGGAAATTTCTGCCTTTTTGCCCCCAAATAAGGGGAATTTCAGCCTTTTTCCCTCAAAATAAAAGGAATTTCTGCATTTTTGCCACAAAATATTAAGAATTTCTACATTTTTGCCCCAAAATAAGGAAAATTTCTGCCTTTTTTCCCTGAAATAAGTGAAATTTCTGCAATTTTGCCCCAAAAAAGGGGAATTTTGGAATTTTTCCCCAAAATAAGTGGAATTTCTGAATTATGCCCTTAAATAAAAAGAATTTCTGTCTTTTTTGCCCCAACATATTAGGAATTTCTGCATTTTTGCCCCACAATTAGGGGAATTTCTGCAATTTTGCTCCAAAATACGGGGAATTTCTGCCTTTTTGCCCGAAAATAAGGGGAATGCATAACTTTTTGCGATAAAAAAGGGAAATTTCTTCATTTTTGCTCCAAAATAATGGGAATTTCTGCCTTTTTGCCTCTAAATAAGTTGAATTTCTGTCTTTTTCCCCCCAAAAAAAAGGAATTTTTGTCTTTTTTGCACCAAAATAAGGGGAATTTCTGACTTATTACCATGAAATAAGTGAAATTTCTGCAATTTTGCCACAAAATAAGGGAAATTTCTGCCTTTCTGCCCTGAAATATGTGAAATTTTTGCAATTTTACCCGAAAATAAGTCGAATTTCTGCCTTTTTGCCCCAAAATAATGGAAATCTGCCTATTTGCCCCAAAATAAGAAAAATTTTTGTGTTTTTTCTCTGAAATAAGTGAAATTTCTGCAATTTTGCCCTAAAATAAGGAAAATTTCTGCAATTATTTTCAATAACAAGGGAAATTTCTTCAATTTTGCCCCAAAATAAGGGGAATTTCTCCCTTTTTGCCCCAAAATAAAGGAAATTTCAGCCTTTTTACCTGAAAATAATTGAAGTTTCTGCAATTTTACCCCAAATAAGAAAAATTTCTGCAATTTTGCCCCAAAATAAGGTAAATTCCTGCAATTTTGCCCCAAATTAAAGGAAATTTCTTGAATTTTGCCCCAAAATAAGGGTAATTTATGATTTTTGCCCCAAAATAAAGGGAATTTCTGCCTTTTGCCCCAAAATTAGGGGAATTTCTGCAATTTTACGCCAAAATAAGTCAAATTTCTGCCTTTTTGCCCCAAGATAATGGGAATTTCTGCCTTTTTGCCCCAAAATAAAAAAAATTTTTGCTTTTTTTTCTCTGAAATAAGTGAAATTTCTGCAATTTTGCCCTAAAATAAGGAAAATTTCTGCAATTTTTCCCCATAATAAGAGAAATTTCTGCAATTTTGCCCCAAAACAGAGGAATTTCTCCCTTTTTGCCCCAAAATAAAGGAAATATCAGCCCTTTTTCCTGAAAATTAGTGAAATTTTTGAAATTTTGCCCCAAATAAGGGAAAATTCTGCAATTTTCCCCAAAAATAAGGTAAATTCCTCCAATTTTGCCCCAAAATATAGGAAATTTCTTGAATTTTGCCCCAAAATAAAGAGATTTTCCGATTTTTGCCCCAAAATTAGGGGATTTTCTGCAATTTTGCTACAAAATACGGGAGATTTCTGCGTTTTTGCTCCAAAATACGGGGAATTTCTGCCTTTTTGCCCGAAAATAATGGGAATGCATACCTTTTTGCCATAAAAAATGAAATTTCTTCATTTTTGCTCCAAAATAAGGGGAATTTCTGCCTTTTTGCCTCTAAATAAGTGGAATTTCTGTATTTTTCCCACAAAACAAAGAGAATTTCTGCCTTTTTGCCCCCAAATAAGGGGAATTCAGCCTTTTTACCTCAAAATCAGAGGAATTTCTGCATTTTTGCCACAAAATATTAGGAATTTCTGTTATTTTGCCCCAAAATAAAGAAAATTTCTGACTTTTTTCCTTGAAATAAGTGAAATTTCTGCAATTTTGCCCCAAAATCAGTGAAATTTCTACAATTTTGCCCCAAAATAAGGGAAATTTCTGGAATTTTGCCCCAAAAGAAGTGGAATTTCTGAGTTTTGCCCCAAAATAAGGAGAATTTCTGTCTTTTTGCCCCAACATATAGGGAATTTCTGCCTTTTGCCCCAGAATTAGGGGAATTTCTGCAATTTTGCTCCAAAATACGGGGAATTTCTGCCTTTTTTCCCAAAAATAAGGGAAATGCATATCTTTTTGCCATAAAAAAGGGAAATTTCTTCATATTTGCTCCAAAATAAGGGGAATTTCTGCCTTTTTGACTCTAAATAAGTGGAATTTCTGTCTTTTTTCCCCAAAACAACGGGAATTTCTGTATTTTTAGCCCCAAAATAAGGGGGAATTTCTGACTTATTACCCTGAAATAAGTGAAATTTCTGCAATTTTGCCCCCAAAAAAGGGAAATTTCTGCCTTTTTGCCCTGAAATATGTGAAATTTCTGCAATTTTACCGCAAAATAAGGTGAATTTCTGCCTTTTTGCCCTAAAATAATGAGATTTTCTACCTTTTTGCCCCAAAATAAGAAACATTTTAGCTTTATTTCTCTGAAATAAGTGAAATTTCTGCAATTTTGTCCTAAAATAAGGGAAATTTCTGCAATTTTTTCCCATAACAAGGGAAATTTCTGCAATTTTGCCCCAAAATAAGGGGAATTTCTCTTTTTTTGCCCCAAAATAAAGAAAATTTCAGCCTTTTTACCTGAAAATAAGTGAATTTTATGCAATTTTGCCCCAAATTAAGCAAATTTCTGCAATTTTGCCCCAAAATAAGGGGAATGTCTGAATTTTGTCCCAAAATACAGGGAATTTCTGCCTTTTGCCCCAAAATTAGGGGAATTTCTGCAATTTTGCTACAAAATACAGGGAATTTCTGCCTTTTTGCCAGAAAATAATGGGAATGCATACCTTTTTGCCATAAATAGGAAAATTTCTTCATTTTTGCTCCAAAATAAGGGGAATTTCTGCATTTTTGCCTCTAACTAAGTGAAATTTCTGCAATTTTGCCCCAAAATAAGGGAAATTTCTGCCTTTTGCCCCCAAATAAGGGGAATTCAGCCTTTTTACCTCAAAATAAGAGGAATTTCTGCAATTTTGCCCCAAAATAAGGGAAATTTCTGCAATTTTGCCCCAATGTAAAGGAAATTTCTGCAATTTTGCCCCAAAAAAAGGGGAATTTCTGCCTTTTTGCCTCTAAATAAGTGGAATTTCTATCTTATTCCCCCAAAACAATGGGAATTTCTGTATTTTTTGCCCCAAAATAAGCGGGAATTTCTGACTTATTACCCTGAAATAAGTGAAATTTCTGCAATTTTGCCCTAAAATAAGGGAAATTTCTGCAATTTTTCCATAATAAGGGAAATTTCTGCAATTTTGACAAAAAATAAGGGGAATTTCTCTTTTTTTGCCCCAAAATAAAGGAAATTTCAGCCTTTTTACTTGAAAATAAGTGAATTTTATGCAATTTTGCCCCAAATAAAGGAAATTTCTGCAATTTTGCCCCAAAATAAGGTAAATTCCTGCAATTTTGCCCCAAAATAAAGGAAATTTTTTGAATTTTGCCCCAAAATAAGGGGAATTTCTGATTTTTGCCCCAAAATATAGGGAATTTCTGCCTTTTGCCCCAAAATTAGGGCAATTTCTGCAATTTTGCTCCAAAATACGGGGAATTTCTGCCTTTTTGCACGAAAATAATGGGAATGCATACCTTTTTGCCATAAAAAGGAAAATTTCTTCATTTTTGCTCCAAAATAAGGTGGAATTTCTGCATTTTTGCCTCTAAGTGGAATTTCTGTCTTTTTCCCCCAAAACAAAGGGAATTTCTGTCTTTTTTGCCCCAAAATAAGGGGAATTTCTGACTTATTACCCTGAAATAAGTGAAATTTCTGCAATTTTGCCACAAAATAAGGGAAATTTCTGCAATCTTGCCACAATGTAAAGGAAATTTCTGCAATTGTGCCCCAAAATAAGGGAAATTTCTGACTGTTTGCTCCTGAAAAAAGGAGATTTTCTGTCTTTTTGCCCTAAAATAAGGAGAGTTTCTGCTTTTTTGCCCGAAAATTATGAAAATTTCTGCAATTTTGCTTCAAAATACGGGGAATTTCGGCTTTTTATCCCGAAAGTAAGGGGACTGTATACCTATTGCCACAAAAAAGGGAAATTTCTTCATTTTTGCCCCAAAATAAGAGGAATTTCTGCTTTTTACCTCAAAATAAGTGAAATTTCTCCCTTTTTAACCAAAAATAAATGGAATTTCTCTCTTTTTGCCCCAAAATAAAAGGAATTTTTGAATTAGGCCCTGAATTAAGTGATATTTCTGCAATTTTGCCCCGAAATAAAAGAAATTTCTACCTTTTTGCCACAAAATAAGGGGAATTACTGTCTTTTTGCCCCAAAATAAGGGAAATTTCTGCCTTTTTGCCCCCAAATAAGGGGAATTTCAGCCTTTTTCCCTCAAAATAAAGCGAATTTCTGCATTTTTGCCACAAAATATTAAGAATTTCTACATTTTTGCCCCAAAATAAGGAAAATTTCTGCCTTTTTTCCCTGAAATAAGTGAAATTTGTGCAATTTTGCCCCAAAATAAGAGAAATTTTGGATTTTTTCCCCAAAATAAGTGGAATTTCTGAATTATGCCTTTACATAAGGAGAATTTCTGTCTTTTTGCCCAAACATATTAGGAATTTCTGCATTTTTGCCCAAAAATTAGGGGAATTTCTGCAATTTTGCTCCAAAATACGGGAATTTCTGCCTTTTTGCCCGAAAATAAGGGGAATGCATAACTTTTTGCCATAAAAAAGGGAAATTTTTTCATTTTTGCTCCAAAATAATGGGAATTTCTACCTTTTTGCCTCTAAATAAGTGGAATTTCTGTCTTTTTCCCCAACACAAAAGGAATTTTTGTCTTTTTTGCCCCAAAATAAAAGGAATTTCTGACTTATTACCATGAAATAAGTGAAATTTCTGCAATTTTGCCCCAAAATAAGGGAAATTTCTGCCTATTTACCCTGAAATATGTGAAATTTCTGCAATTTTACCCCAAAATAAGTCGAATTTCTGCCTTTTTGCCCCGAAATAATGGGAATTTCTGCCTTTTTGCCCCAAAATAAGAAAAATTTTTGCGTTTTTTATCTGAAATAAGTGAAATTTCTGCAATTTTGCCCTAAAATAAGGAAAATTTCTGCAATTTTTTTCAATAACAAGGGAAATTTCTTCAATTTTGCCCCAAAATAAGGGGAATTTCTCCCTTTTTGCCCCAAAATAAAAGAAATTTCAGCCTTTTTACCTGAAAATAATTGAAGTTTCTGCAATTTTGCCCCAAATAAGAAAAATTTCTGCAATTTTGCCCCAAAATAAGGGGAATTTATGATTTTTGCCCCAAAATAAAGGGAATTTCTGCCTTTTGCCCCTAAATTAGGGGAATTTCTGCAATTTTACCCCAAAATAAGTCGAATTTCTGCCTTTTTGCCCCAAAATAATGGGAATTTCTGCCTTTTTGCCCCAAAATAAGAAAAATTTTTGCTTTTTTTCTCTGAAATAAGTGAAATTTCTGCAATTTTGTTCTAAAATAAAGAAAATTTCTGCAATTTTTCCCCATAATAAGAGAAATTTTTGCAATTTTGCCCCAAAATAAGAGAAATTTCTCCCTTTTTGCCCCAAAATAAAGGATATATCAGCCCTTATTCCTGAAAATAAGTGAAATTTCTGCAATTTTGCCCCAAATAAGGGTAATTTCTGCAATTTTGCCCAAAAATAAGGTAAATTCCTCCAATTTTGCCCCAAAATAAAGGGAATTTCTTGAATTTTGCCCCAAAATAAAGAGAGTTTCTGATTTTTGCCCCAAAATTAGGGGATTTTCTGAAATTTTGCTCCAAAATACGGGGAATTTCTGACTTTTTGCTCCAAAATACAGAGAATTTCTGCGTTTTTGCCCGAAAATAATGGGAATGCATACCTTTTTGCCATAAAAAATGAAATTTCTTCATTTTTGCTCCAAAATAAGGGGAATTTCTGCCTTTTTGCCTCTAAATAAGTGGAATTTCTGTCTTTTTCCCACAAAACAAAGGGAATTTCTCTCTTTTTTGCCCCAAAATAAGAGGAATTTCTGACTCATTACCCTGAAATAAGTGAAATTTCTGCAATTTTGCCCCAAAATAAGGGAAATTTCTGCCTTTTTGCCCCCAAATAAGGGGAATTTCAGCCTTTTTCCCTCAAAATAAAGCGAATTTCTGCATTTTTGCCACAAAATATTAAGAATTTCTACATTTTTGCCCCAAAATAAGGAAAATTTCTGACTTTTTTCCCTGAAATAAGTGAAATTTGTGCAATTTTGCCCCAAAATAAGAGAAATTTTGGATTTTTTCCCCAAAATAAGTGGAATTTCTGAATTATGCCTTTACATAAGGAGAATTTCTGTCTTTTTGCCCAAACATATTAGGAATTTCTGCATTTTTGCCCAACAATTAGGGGAATTTCTGCAATTTTGCTCCAAAATATGGGGAATTTCTGCCTTTTTGCCCGAAAATAAGGGGAATGCATAACTTTTCGCCATAAAAAAGGGAAATTTTTTCATTTTTGCTCCAAAATAATGGGAATTTCTACCTTTTTGCCTCTAAATAAGTGGAATTTCTGTCTTTTTCCCCAACACAAAAGGAATTTTTGTCTTTTTTGCCCCAAAATAAAAGGAATTTCTGACTTATTACCATGAAATAAGTGAAATTTCTGCAATTTTGCCCCAAAATAAGGGAAATTTCTGCCTATTTACCCTGAAATATGTGAAATTTCTGCAATTTTACCCCAAAATAAGTCGAATTTCTGCCTTTTTGCCCCGAAATAATGGGAATTTCTGCCTTTTTGCCCCAAAATAAGAAAAATTTTTGCGTTTTTTATCTGAAATAAGTGAAATTTCTGCAATTTTGCCCTAAAATAAGGAAAATTTCTGCAATTTTTTTCAATAACAAGGGAAATTTCTTCAATTTTGCCCCAAAATAAGGGGAATTTCTCCCTTTTTGCCCCAAAATAAAAGAAATTTCAGCCTTTTTACCTGAAAATAATTGAAGTTTCTGCAATTTTGCCCCAAATAAGAAAAATTTCTGCAATTTTGCCCCAAAATAAGGGGAATTTATGATTTTTGCCCCAAAATAAAGGGAATTTCTGCCTTTTGCCCCTAAATTAGGGGAATTTCTGCAATTTTACCCCAAAATAAGTCGAATTTCTGCCTTTTTGCCCCAAAATAATGGGAATTTCTGCCTTTTTGCCCCAAAATAAGAAAAATTTTTGCTTTTTTTCTCTGAAATAAGTGAAATTTCTGCAATTTTGTTCTAAAATAAAGAAAATTTCTGCAATTTTTCCCCATAATAAGAGAAATTTTTGCAATTTTGCCCCAAAATAAGAGAAATTTCTCCCTTTTTGCCCCAAAATAAAGGATATATCAGCCCTTATTCCTGAAAATAAGTGAAATTTCTGCAATTTTGCCCCAAATAAGGGTAATTTCTGCAATTTTGCCCAAAAATAAGGTAAATTCCTCCAATTTTGCCCCAAAATAAAGGGAATTTCTTGAATTTTGCCCCAAAATAAAGAGAGTTTCTGATTTTTGCCCCAAAATTAGGGGATTTTCTGAAATTTTGCTCCAAAATACGGGGAATTTCTGACTTTTTGCTCCAAAATACAGAGAATTTCTGCGTTTTTGCCCGAAAATAATGGGAATGCATACCTTTTTGCCATAAAAAATGAAATTTCTTCATTTTTGCTCCAAAATAAGGGGAATTTCTGCCTTTTTGCCTCTAAATAAGTGGAATTTCTGTCTTTTTCCCACAAAACAAAGGGAATTTCTCTCTTTTTTGCCCCAAAATAAGAGGAATTTCTGACTCATTACCCTGAAATAAGTGAAATTTCTGCAATTTTGCCCCAAAATAAGGGAAATTTCTGCCTTTTTGCCCCCAAATAAGGGGAATTTCAGCCTTTTTCCCTCAAAATAAAGCGAATTTCTGCATTTTTGCCACAAAATATTAAGAATTTCTACATTTTTGCCCCAAAATAAGGAAAATTTCTGCCTTTTTTCCCTGAAATAAGTGAAATTTGTGCAATTTTGCCCCAAAATAAGAGAAATTTTGGATTTTTTCCCCAAAATAAGTGGAATTTCTGAATTATGCCTTTACATAAGGAGAATTTCTGTCTTTTTGCCCAAACATATTAGGAATTTCTGCATTTTTGCCCAACAATTAGGGGAATTTCTGCAATTTTGCTCCAAAATATGGGGAATTTCTGCCTTTTTGCCCAAAAATAAGGGGAATGCATAACTTTTTGCCATAAAAAAGGGAAATTTTTTCATTTTTGCTCCAAAATAATGGGAATTTCTACCTTTTTGCCTCTAAATAAGTGGAATTTCTGTCTTTTTCCCCAACACAAAAGGAATTTTTGTCTTTTTTGCCCCAAAATAAAAGGAATTTCTGACTTATTACCATGAAATATGTGAAATTTCTGCAATTTTGCCCCAAAATAAGGGAAATTTCTGCCTATTTACCCTGAAATATGTGAAATTTCTGCAATTTTACCCCAAAATAAGTCGAATTTCTGCCTTTTTGCCCCGAAATAATGGGAATTTCTGCCTTTTTGCCCCAAAATAAGAAAAATTTTTGCGTTTTTTATCTGAAATAAGTGAAATTTCTGCAATTTTGCCCTAAAATAAGGAAAATTTCTGCAATTTTTTTCAATAACAAGGGAAATTTCTTCAATTTTGCCCCAAAATAAGGGGAATTTCTCCCTTTTTGCCCCAAAATAAAAGAAATTTCAGCCTTTTTACCTGAAAATAATTGAAGTTTCTGCAATTTTGCCCCAAATAAGAAAAATTTCTGCAATTTTGCCCCAAAATAAGGGGAATTTATGATTTTTGCCCCAAAATAAAGGGAATTTCGGCCTTTTGCCCCTAAATTAGGGGAATTTCTGCAATTTTACCCCAAAATAAGTCGAATTTCTGCCTTTTTGCCCCAAAATAATGGGAATTTCTGCCTTTTTGCCCCAAAATAAGAAAAATTTTTGCTTTTTTTCTCTGAAATAAGTGAAATTTCTGCAATTTTGTTCTAAAATAAAGAAAATTTCTGCAATTTTTCCCCATAATAAGAGAAATTTTTGCAATTTTGCCCCAAAATAAGAGAAATTTCTCCCTTTTTGCCCCAAAATAAAGGATATATCAGCCCTTATTCCTGAAAATAAGTGAAATTTCTGCAATTTTGCCCCAAATAAGGGTAATTTCTGCAATTTTGCCCAAAAATAAGGTAAATTCCTCCAATTTTGCCCCAAAATAAAGGGAATTTCTTGAATTTTGCCCCAAAATAAAGAGAGTTTCTGATTTTTGCCCCAAAATTAGGGGATTTTCTGCAATTTTGCTCCAAAATACGGGGAATTTCTGACTTTTTGCTCCAAAATACAGAGAATTTCTGCGTTTTTGCCCGAAAATAATGGGAATGCATACCTTTTTGCCATAAAAAATGAAATTTCTTCATTTTTGCTCCAAAATAAGGGGAATTTCTGCCTTTTTGCCTCTAAATAAGTGGAATTTCTGTCTTTTTCCCACAAAACAAAGGGAATTTCTCTCTTTTTTGCCCCAAAATAAGAGGAATTTCTGACTCATTACCCTGAAATAAGTGAAATTTCTGCAATTTTGCCCCAAAATAAGGGAAATTTCTGCCTTTTTGCCCCCAAATAATGGGAATTTCAGCCTTTTTCCCTCAATATAAAGCGAATTTCTACATTTTTGCCACAAAATATTAAGAATTTCTACATTTTTGCCCCAAAATAAGGAAAATTTCTGACTTTTTTCCCTGAAATAAGTGAAATTTGTGCAATTTTGCCCCAAAATAAGAGAAATTTTGGATTTTTTCCCCAAAATAAGTGGAATTTCTGAATTATGCCTTTACATAAGGAGAATTTCTGTCTTTTTGCCCAAACATATTAGGAATTTCTGCATTTTTGCCCAACAATTAGGGGAATTTCTGCAATTTTGCTCCAAAATATGGGGAATTTCTGCCTTTTTGCCCGAAAATAAGGGGAATGCATAACTTTTCGCCATAAAAAAGGGAAATTTTTTCATTTTTGCTCCAAAATAATGGGAATTTCTACCTTTTTGCCTCTAAATAAGTGGAATTTCTGTCTTTTTCCCCAACACAAAAGGAATTTTTGTCTTTTTTGCCCCAAAATAAAAGGAATTTCTGACTTATTACCATGAAATAAGTGAAATTTCTGCAATTTTGCCCCAAAATAAGGGAAATTTCTGCCTATTTACCCTGAAATATGTGAAATTTCTGCAATTTTACCCCAAAATAAGTCGAATTTCTGCCTTTTTGCCCCGAAATAATGGGAATTTCTGCCTTTTTGCCCCAAAATAAGAAAAATTTTTGCGTTTTTTATCTGAAATAAGTGAAATTTCTGCAATTTTGCCCTAAAATAAGGAAAATTTCTGCAATTTTTTTCAATAACAAGGGAAATTTCTTCAATTTTGCCCCAAAATAAGGGGAATTTCTCCCTTTTTGCCCCAAAATAAAAGAAATTTCAGCCTTTTTACCTGAAAATAATTGAAGTTTCTGCAATTTTGCCCCAAATAAGAAAAATTTCTGCAATTTTGCCCCAAAATAAGGGGAATTTATGATTTTTGCCCCAAAATAAAGGGAATTTCGTCCTTTTGCCCCTAAATTAGGGGAATTTCTGCAATTTTACCCCAAAATAAGTCGAATTTCTGCCTTTTTGCCCCAAAATAATGGGAATTTCTGCCTTTTTGCCCCAAAATAAGAAAAATTTTTGCTTTTTTTCTCTGAAATAAGTGAAATTTCTGCAATTTTGTTCTAAAATAAAGAAAATTTCTGCAATTTTTCCCCATAATAAGAGAAATTTTTGCAATTTTGCCCCAAAATAAGAGAAATTTCTCCCTTTTTGCCCCAAAATAAAGGATATATCAGCCCTTATTCCTGAAAATAAGTGAAATTTCTGCAATTTTGCCCCAAATAAGGGTAATTTCTGCAATTTTGCCCAAAAATAAGGTAAATTCCTCCAATTTTGCCCCAAAATAAAGGGAATTTCTTGAATTTTGCCCCAAAATTAAGAGAGTTTCTGATTTTTGCCCCAAAATTAGGGGATTTTCTGCAATTTTGCTCCAAAATACGGGGAATTTCTGACTTTTTGCTCCAAAATACAGAGAATTTCTGCGTTTTTGCCCGAAAATAATGGGAATGCATACCTTTTTGCCATAAAAAATGAAATTTCTTCATTTTTGCTCCAAAATAAGGGGAATTTCTGCCTTTTTGCCTCTAAATAAGTGGAATTTCTGTCTTTTTCCCACAAAACAAAGGGAATTTCTCTCTTTTTTGCCCCAAAATAAGAGGAATTTCTGACTCATTACCCTGAAATAAGTGAAATTTCTGCAATTTTGCCCCAAAATAAGGGAAATTTCTGCCTTTTTGCCCCCAAATAAGGGGAATTTCAGCCTTTTTCCCTCAAAATAAAGCGAATTTCTGCATTTTTGCCACAAAATATTAAGAATTTCTACATTTTTGCCCCAAAATAAGGAAAATTTCTGACTTTTTTCCCTGAAATAAGTGAAATTTGTGCAATTTTGCCCCAAAATAAGAGAAATTTTGGATTTTTTCCCCAAAATAAGTGGAATTTCTGAATTATGCCTTTACATAAGGAGAATTTCTGTCTTTTTGCCCAAACATATTAGGAATTTCTGCATTTTTGCCCAACAATTAGGGGAATTTCTGCAATTTTGCTCCAAAATATGGGGAATTTCTGCCTTTTTGCCCGAAAATAAGGGGAATGCATAACTTTTCGCCATAAAAAAGGGAAATTTTTTCATTTTTGCTCCAAAATAATGGGAATTTCTACCTTTTTGCCTCTAAATAAGTGGAATTTCTGTCTTTTTCCCCAACACAAAAGGAATTTTTGTCTTTTTTGCCCCAAAATAAAAGGAATTTCTGACTTATTACCATGAAATAAGTGAAATTTCTGCAATTTTGCCCCAAAATAAGGGAAATTTCTGCCTATTTACCCTGAAATATGTGAAATTTCTGCAATTTTACCCCAAAATAAGTCGAATTTCTGCCTTTTTGCCCCGAAATAATGGGAATTTCTGCCTTTTTGCCCCAAAATAAGAAAAATTTTTGCGTTTTTTATCTGAAATAAGTGAAATTTCTGCAATTTTGCCCTAAAATAAGGAAAATTTCTGCAATTTTTTTCAATAACAAGGGAAATTTCTTCAATTTTGCCCCAAAATAAGGGGAATTTCTCCCTTTTTGCCCCAAAATAAAAGAAATTTCAGCCTTTTTACCTGAAAATAATTGAAGTTTCTGCAATTTTGCCCCAAATAAGAAAAATTTCTGCAATTTTGCCCCAAAATAAGGGGAATTTATGATTTTTGCCCCAAAATAAAGGGAATTTCTGCCTTTTGCCCCTAAATTAGGGGAATTTCTGCAATTTTACCCCAAAATAAGTCGAATTTCTGCCTTTTTGCCCCAAAATAATGGGAATTTCTGCCTTTTTGCCCCAAAATAAGAAAAATTTTTGCTTTTTTTCTCTGAAATAAGTGAAATTTCTGCAATTTTGTTCTAAAATAAAGAAAATTTCTGCAATTTTTCCCCATAATAAGAGAAATTTTTGCAATTTTGCCCCAAAATAAGAGAAATTTCTCCCTTTTTGCCCCAAAATAAAGGATATATCAGCCCTTATTCCTGAAAATAAGTGAAATTTCTGCAATTTTGCCCCAAATAAGGGTAATTTCTGCAATTTTGCCCAAAAATAAGGTAAATTCCTCCAATTTTGCCCCAAAATAAAGGGAATTTCTTGAATTTTGCCCCAAAATAAAGAGAGTTTCTGATTTTTGCCCCAAAATTAGGGGATTTTCTGCAATTTTGCTCCAAAATACGGGGAATTTCTGACTTTTTGCTCCAAAATACAGAGAATTTCTGCGTTTTTGCCCGAAAATAATGGGAATGCATACCTTTTTGCCATAAAAAATGAAATTTCTTCATTTTTGCTCCAAAATAAGGGGAATTTCTGCCTTTTTGCCTCTAAATAAGTGGAATTTCTGTCTTTTTCCCACAAAACAAAGGGAATTTCTCTCTTTTTTGCCCCAAAATAAGAGGAATTTCTGACTCATTACCCTGAAATAAGTGAAATTTCTGCAATTTTGCCCCAAAATAAGGGAAATTTCTGCCTTTTTGCCCCCAAATAAGGGGAATTCAGCCTTTTTACCTCAAAATAAGAGGAATTTCTGCATTTTTGCCACAAAATATTAGGAATTTCTGTTATTTTGCCCCAAAATAAGGAAAATTTCTGACTTTTTTCCCTGAAATAAGTGAAATTTCTGCAATTTTGCCCCGAAATAAGTGAAATTTCTACAATTTTGCCCCAAAATAAGGGAAATTTCTGGAATTTTGCCCTAAAAGAAGTGGAATTTCTGAGTTTTGCCCCAAAATAAGGAGAATTTCTGTCTTTTTGCCCCAACATATAGGGAATTTCTGCCTTTTGCCCCAGAATTAGGGGAATTTCTGCAATTTTGCTCCAAAATACGGGGAATTTCTGCCTTTTTTTTTCAAAAATAAGGGAAATGCATATCTTTTTGCCATAAAAAAGGGAAATTTCTTCATATTTGCTCCAAAATAAGGGGAATTTCTGCCTTTTTGACTCTAAATAAGTGGAATTACTGTCTCTTTTCCCCAAAACAACGGGAATTTCTGTATTTTTAGCTCCAAAATAAAGGGGAATTTCTGACTTATTACCCTGAAATAAGTGAAATTTCTGCAATTTTGCCCCCAAAAAAGGGAAATTTCTGCCTTTTTGCCCTGAAATATGTGAAATTTCTGCAATTTTACCGCAAAATAAGGTGAATTTCTGCCTTTTTTGCCCTAAAATAATGAGATTTTCTACCTTTTTGCCCCAAAATAAGAAACATTTTTGCTTTATTTCTCTGAAATAAGTGAAATTTCTGCAATTTTGTCCTAAAATAAGGGAAATTTCTGCAATTTTTTCCCATAACAAGGGAAATTTCTGCAATTTTGACCCAAAATAAGGGGAATTTCTCTTTTTTTGCCCCAAAATAAAGAAAATTTCAGCCTTTTTACCTGAAAATAAGTGAATTTTATGCAATTTTGCCCCAAATTAAGCAAATTTCTGCAATTTTGCCCCAAAATAAGGTAAATTCCTGCAATTTTACCCCAAAATAAAGGAAATTTCTTGAATTTTGCCCCAAAATAAGGGGAATGTCTGAATTTTGCCCCAAAATAAAGGGAATTTCTGCCTTTTGCCCCAAAATTAGGGGAATTTCTGCAATTTTGCTACAAAATACGGGGAATTTCTGCCTTTTTGCCAGAAAATAATGGGAATGCATACCTTTTTGCCATAAATAGGAAAATTTCTTCATTTTTGCTCCAAAATAAGGGGAATTTCTGCATTTTTGCCTCTAACTAAGTGGAATTTCTGTCTTTTTCCCCCAAAACAAAGAGAATATTTGTCTTTTTTGCCCCAAAATAAGGGGAATTTCTGACTTATTACCCTGAAATAAGTGAAATTTCTGCAATTTTGCCCCAAAATAAGGGAAATTTCTGCAATTTTGCCCCAATGTAAAGGAAATTTCTGCAATTTTGCCCCAAAATAAGGGGAATTTCTGCCTTTTTGCCTCTAAATAAGTGGAATTTCTATCTTATTTTCCCAAAACAACGGGAATTTCTGTATTTTTTGCCCCAAAATAAGCGGGAATTTCTGACTTATTACCCTGAAATAAGTGAAATTTCTGCAATTTTGCCCTAAAATAAGGGAAATTTCTGCAATTTTACCATAATAGGGAAATTTCTGCAATTTTGACCCAAAATAAGGGGAATTTCTCTTTTTTTGCCCCAAAATAAAGGAAATTTCAGCCTTTTTACTTGAAAATAAGTGAATTTTATGCAATTTTGCCCCAAATAAGGGAAAATTCTGCAATTTTCCCCAAAAATAAGGTAAATTCCTCCAATTTTGCCCCAAAATAAAGGAAATTTCTTGAATTTTGCCCCAAAATAAAAAGATTTTCTGATTTTTGCCCCAAAATTAGGGGATTTTCTGCAATTTTGCTCCAAAATACGGGGGATTTCTGCGTTTTTGCTCCAAAATACGGGGAATTTCTGCCTTTTTGCCCGAAAATAATGGGAATGCATACCTTTTTGCCATAAAAAATGAAATTTCTTCATTTTTGCTCCAAAATAAAGGGAATTTCTGCCTTTTTGCCTCTAAATAAGTGGAATTTCTGTCTTTTTCCAACAAAACAATGGGAATGTCTCTCTTTTTTGCCCCAAAATAAGAGGAATTTCTTTTGCCCCAAAATAAGGGAAATTTCTGCCTTTTTGCCCCCAAATAAGGGGAATTCAGCCTTTTTACCTCAAAATAAGAGGAATTTCTGCATTTTTGCCACAAAATATTAGGAATTTCTGTTATTTTGCCCCAAAATAAAGAAAATTTCTGACTTTTTTCCTTGAAATAAGTGAAATTTCTGCAATTTTGCCCCAAAATCAGTGAAATTTCTACAATTTTGCCCCAAAATAAGGGAAATTTCTGGAATTTTGCCCCAAAAGAAGTGGAATTTCTGAGTTTTGCCCCAAAATAAGGAGAATTTCTGTCTTTTTGCCCCAACATATAGGGAATTTCTGCCTTTTGCCCCAGAATTAGGGGAATTTCTGCAATTTTGCTCCAAAATACGGGGAATTTCTGCCTTTTTTCCCAAAAATAAGGGAAATGCATATCTTTTTGCCATAAAAAAGGGAAATTTCTTCATATTTGCTCCAAAATAAGGGGAATTTCTGCCTTTTTGACTCTAAATAAGTGGAATTTCTGTCTTTTTTCCCCAAAACAACGGGAATTTCTGTATTTTTAGCCCCAAAATAAGGGGGAATTTCTGACTTATTACCCTGAAATAAGTGAAATTTCTGCAATTTTGCCCCCAAAAAAGGGAAATTTCTGCCTTTTTGCCCTGAAATATGTGAAATTTCTGCAATTTTACCGCAAAATAAGGTGAATTTCTGCCTTTTTGCCCTAAAATAATGAGATTTTCTACCTTTTTGCCCCAAAATAAGAAACATTTTAGCTTTATTTCTCTGAAATAAGTGAAATTTCTGCAATTTTGTCCTAAAATAAGGGAAATTTCTGCAATTTTTTCCCATAACAAGGGAAATTTCTGCAATTTTGCCCCAAAATAAGGGGAATTTCTCTTTTTTTGCCCCAAAATAAAGAAAATTTCAGCCTTTTTACCTGAAAATAAGTGAATTTTATGCAATTTTGCCCCAAATTAAGCAAATTTCTGCAATTTTGCCCCAAAATAAGGTAAATTCCTGCAATTTTGCCCCAAAATAAGGGGAATGTCTGAATTTTGTCCCAAAATAAAGGGAATTTCTGCCTTTTGCCCCAAAATTAGGGGAATTTCTGCAATTTTGCTACAAAATACGGGGAATTTCTGCCTTTTTGCCAGAAAATAATGGGAATGCATACCTTTTTGCCATAAATAGGAAAATTTCTTCATTTTTGCTCCAAAATAAGGGGAATTTCTGCATTTTTGCATCTAACTAAGTGGAATTTCTGTCTTTTTCCCCCAAAACAAAGAGAATATTTGTCTTTTTTGCCCCAAAATAAGGGGAATTTCTGACTTATTACCCTGAAATAAGTGAAATTTCTGCAATTTTGCCCCAAAATAAGGGAAATTTCTGCAATTTTGCCCCAATGTAAAGGAAATTTCTGCAATTTTGCCCCAAAATAAGGGGAATTTCTGCCTTTTTGCCTCTAAATAAGTGGAATTTCTATCTTATTCCCCCAAAACAACGGGAATTTCTGTATTTTTTGCCCCAAAATAAGCGGGAATTTCTGACTTATTACCCTGAAATAAGTGAAATTTCTGCAATTTTGCCCTAAAATAAGGGAAATTTCTGCAATTTTTCCATAATAAGGGAAATTTCTGCAATTTTGACAAAAAATAAGGGGAATTTCTCATTTTGCCCCAAAATAAAGGAAATTTCAGCCTTTTTACTTGAAAATAAGTGAATTTTATGCAATTTTGCCCCAAATAAAGGAAATTTCTGCAATTTTGCCCCAAAATAAGGTAAATTCCTGCAATTTTGCCCTAAAATAAAGGAAATTTTTTGAATTTTGCCCCAAAATAAGGGGAATATCTGATTTTTGCCCCAAAATATAGGGAATTTCTGCCTTTTGCCCCAAAATTAGGGCAATTTCTGCAATTTTGCCCCAAAATAAGGGAAATTTCTGCAATCTTGCCACAATGTAAAGGAAATTTCTGCAATTGTGCCCCAAAATAAGGGAAATTTCTGACTGTTTGCTCCCGAAAAAAGGAGATTTTCTGTCTTTTTGCCCTAAAATAAGGAGAATTTCTGCTTTTTTGCCCGAAAATTATGAAAATTTCTGCAATTTTGCTTCAAAATACGGGGAATTTCGGCTTTTTATCCCGAAAGTAAGGGGACTGTATACCTATTGCCACAAAAAAGGGAAATTTTTTCATTTTTGCCCCAAAATAAGAGGAATTTCTGCTTTTTACCTCAAAATAAGTGAAATTTCTCCCTTTTTAACCAAAAATAAATGGAATTTCTCTCTTTTTGCCCCAAAATAAAAGGAATTTTTGAATTAGGCCCTGAATTAAGTGATATTTCTGCAATTTTGCCCCGAAATAAAAGAAATTTCTACCTTTTTGCCACAAAATAAGGGGAATTACTGTCTTTTTGCCCCAAAATAAGGGAAATTTCTGCCTTTTTGCCCCCAAATAAGGGGAATTTCAGCCTTTTTCCCTCAAAATAAAGCGAATTTCTCCATTTTTGCAACAAAATATTAAGAATTTCTACATTTTTGCCCCAAAATAAGGAAAATTTCTGCCTTTTTTCCCTGAAATAAGTGAAATTTGTGCAATTTTGCCCCAAAATAAGAGAAATTTTGGATTTTTTCCCCAAAATAAGTGGAATTTCTGAATTATGCCTTTACATAAGGAGAATTTCTGTCTTTTTGCCCAAACATATTAGGAATTTCTGCATTTTTGCCCAACAATTAGGGGAATTTCTGCAATTTTGCTCCAAAATACGGGGAATTTCTGCCTTTTTGCCCGAAAATAAGGGGAATGCATAACTTTTTGCCATAAAAAAGGGAAATTTTTTCATTTTTGCTCCAAAATAATGGGAATTTCTACCTTTTTGCCTCTAAATAAGTGGAATTTCTGTCTTTTTCCCCAAAACAAAAGGAATTTTTGTCTTTTTTGCCCCAAAATAAAAGGAATTTCTGACTTATTACCATGAAATAAGTGAAATTTCTGCAATTTTGCCCCAAAATAAGGGAAATTTCTGCCTATTTACCCAGAAATATGTGAAATTTCTGCAATTTTACCCCAAAATAAGTCGAATTTCTGCCTTTTTGCCCCGAAATAATGGGAATTTCTGCCTTTTTGCCCCAAAATAAGAAAAATTTTTGCGTTTTTTCTCTGAAATAAGTGAAATTTCTGCAATTTTGCCCTAAAATAAGGAAAATTTCTGCAATTTTTTTCAATAACAAGGGAAATTTCTTCAATTTTGCCCCAAAATAAGGGGAATTTCTCCCTTTTTGCCCCAAAATAAAAGAAATTTCAGCCTTTTTACCTGAAAATAATTGAAGTTTCTGCAATTTTGCCCCCAATAAGAAAAATTTCTGCAATTTTGCCCCAAAATAAGGGGAATTTATGATTTTTGCCCCAAAATAAAGGGAATTTCTGCCTTTTGCCCCTAAATTAGGGGAATTTCTGCAATTTTACTCGAAAATAAGTCGAATTTCTGCCTTTTTGCCCCAAAATAATGGGAATTTCTGCCTTTTTGCCCCAAAATAAGAAAAATTTTTGCTTTTTTTCTCTGAAATAAGTGAAATTTCTGCAATTTTGTTCTAAAATAAAGAAAATTTCTGCAATTTTTCCCCATAATAAGAGAAATTTTTGCAATTTTGCCCCAAAATAAGAGAAATTTCTCCCTTTTTGCCCCAAAATAAAGGATATATCAGCCCTTATTCCTGAAAATAAGTGAAATTTCTGCAATTTTGCCCCAAATAAGGGTAATTTCTGCAATTTTGCCAAAAATAAGGTAAATTCCTCCAATTTTGCCCCAAAATAAAGGGAATTTCTTGAATTTTGCCCCAAAATAAAGAGAGTTTCTGATTTTTTGCCCCAAAATTAGGGGATTTTCTGAAATTTTGCTCCAAAATACGGGGAATTTCTGACTTTTTGCTCCAAAATACAGAGAATTTCTGCGTTTTTGCCCGAAAATAATGGGAATGCATACCTTTTTGCCATAAAAAATGAAATTTCTTCATTTTTGCTCCAAAAAAAGGGGAATTTCTGCCTTTTTGCCTCTAAATAAGTGGAATTTCTGTCTTTTTCCCACAAAACAAAGGGAATTTCTCTCTTTTTTGCCCCAAAATAAGAGGAATTTCTGACTCATTACCCTGAAATAAGTGAAATTTCTGCAATTTTGCCCCAAAATAAGGGAAATTTCTGCCTTTTTGCCCCCAAATCAGGGGAATTCAGCCTTTTTACCTCAAAATAAGAGGAATTTCTGCAATTTTGCCCCAAAATAAGGGAAATTTCTGCAATTTTGCCCCAATGTAAAGGAAATTTCTGCAATTTTGCCCCAAAATAAGGGGAATTTCTGCCTTTTTGCCTCTAAATAAGTGGAATTTCTATCTTATTCCCCCAAAACAATGGGAATTTCTGTATTTTTTGCCCCAAAATAAGCGGGAATTTCTGACTTATTACCCTGAAATAAGTGAAATTTCTGCAATTTTGCCCTAAAATAAGGGAAATTTCTGCAATTTTTCCATAATAAGGGAAATTTCTGCAATTTTGACAAGAAATAAGGGGAATTTCTCTTTTTTTGCCCCAAAATAAAGGAAATTTCAGCCTTTTTACTTGAAAATAAGTGAATTTTATGCAATTTTGCCCCAAATAAAGGAAATTTCTGCAATTTTGCCCCAAAATAAGGTATATTCCTGCAATTTTGCCCCAAAATAAAGGAAATTTTTTGAATTTTGCCCCAAAATAAGGGGAATTTCTGATTTTTGCCCCAAAATATAGGGAATTTCTGCCTTTTGCCCCAAAATTAGGGCAATTTCTGCAATTTTGCTCCAAAATACGGGGAATTTCTGCCTTTTTGCACGAAAATAATGGGAATGCATACCTTTTTGCCATAAAAAGGAAAATTTCTTCATTTTTGCTCCAAAATAAGGTGGAATTTCTGCATTTTTGCCTCTAAGTGGAATTTCTGTCTTTTTCCCCCAAAACAAAGGGAATTTCTGTCTTTTTTGCCCCAAAATAAGGGGAATTTCTGACTTATTACCCTGAAATAAGTGAAATTTCTGCAATTTTGCCACAAAATAAGGGAAATTTCTGCAATCTTGCCACAATGTAAAGGAAATTTCTGCAATTGTGCCCCAAAATAAGGGAAATTTCTGACTGTTTGCTCCTGAAAAAAGGAGATTTTCTGTCTTTTTGCCCTAAAATAAGGAGAGTTTCTGCTTTTTTGCCCGAAAATTATGAAAATTTCTGCAATTTTTCTTCAAAATACGGGGAATTTCGGCTTTTTATCCCGAAAGTAAGGGGACTGTATACCTATTGCCACAAAAAAGGGAAATTTCTTCATTTTTGCCCCAAAATAAGAGGAATTTCTGCTTTTTACCTCAAAATAAGTGAAATTTCTCCCTTTTTAACCAAAAATAAATGGAATTTCTCTCTTTTTGCCCCAAAATAAAAGGAATTTTTGAATTAGGCCCTGAATTAAGTGATATTTCTGCAATTTTGCCCCGAAATAAAAGAAATTTCTACCTTTTTGCCACAAAATAAGGGGAATTACTGTCTTTTTTTCCCCAAAATAAGGGAAATTTCTGCCTTTTTGCCCCCAAATAAGGGGAATTTCAGCCTTTTTCCCTCAAAATAAAGCGAATTTCTGCATTTTTGCCACAAAATATTAAGAATTTCTACATTTTTGCCCCAAAATAAGGAAAATTTCTGCCTTTTTTCCCTGAAATAAGTGAAATTTGTGCAATTTTGCCCCAAAATAAGAGAAATTTTGGATTTTTTCCCCAAAATAAGTGGAATTTCTGAATTATGCCTTTACATAAGGAGAATTTCTGTCTTTTTGCCCAAACATATTAGGAATTTCTGCATTTTTGCCCAACAATTAGGGGAATTTCTGCAATTTTGCTCCAAAATACGGGAATTTCTGCCTTTTTGCCCGAAAATAAGGGGAATGCATAACTTTTTGCCATAAAAAAGGGAAATTTTTTCATTTTTGCTCCAAAATAATGGGAATTTCTACCTTTTTGCCTCTAAATAAGTGGAATTTCTGTCTTTTTCCCCAACACAAAAGGAATTTTTGTCTTTTTTGCCCCAAAATAAAAGGAATTTCTGACTTATTACCATGAAATAAGTGAAATTTCTGCAATTTTGCCCCAAAATAAGGGAAATTTCTGCCTATTTACCCTGAAATATGTGAAATTTCTGCAATTTTACCCCAAAATAAGTCGAATTTCTGCCTTTTTGCCCCGAAATAATGGGAATTTCTGCCTTTTTGCCCCAAAATAAGAAAAATTTTTGCGTTTTTTATCTGAAATAAGTGAAATTTCTGCAATTTTGCCCTAAAATAAGGAAAATTTCTGCAATTTTTTTCAATAACAAGGGAAATTTCTTCAATTTTGCCCCAAAATAAGGGGAATTTCTCCCTTTTTGCCCCAAAATAAAAGAAATTTCAGCCTTTTTACCTGAAAATAATTGAAGTTTCTGCAATTTTGCCCCAAATAAGAAAAATTTCTGCAATTTTGCCCCAAAATAAGGGGAATTTATGATTTTTGCCCCAAAATAAAGGGAATTTCTGCCTTTTGCCCCTAAATTAGGGGAATTTCTGCAATTTTACCCCAAAATAAGTCGAATTTCTGCCTTTTTGCCCCAAAATAATGGGAATTTCTGCCTTTTTGCCCCAAAATAAGAAAAATTTTTGCTTTTTTTCTCTGAAATAAGTGAAATTTCTGCAATTTTGTTCTAAAATAAAGAAAATTTCTGCAATTTTTCCCCATAATAAGAGAAATTTTTGCAATTTTGCCCCAAAATAAGAGAAATTTCTCCCTTTTTGCCCCAAAATAAAGGATATATCAGCCCTTATTCCTGAAAATAAGTGAAATTTCTGCAATTTTGCCCCAAATAAGGGTAATTTCTGCAATTTTGCCCAAAAATAAGGTAAATTCCTCCAATTTTGCCCCAAAATAAAGGGAATTTCTTGAATTTTGCCCCAAAATAAAGAGAGTTTCTGATTTTTGCCCCAAAATTAGGGGATTTTCTGCAATTTTGCTCCAAAATACGGGGAATTTCTGACTTTTTGCTCCAAAATACAGAGAATTTCTGCGTTTTTGCCCGAAAATAATGGGAATGCATACCTTTTTGCCATAAAAAATGAAATTTCTTCATTTTTGCTCCAAAATAAGGGGAATTTCTGCCTTTTTGCCTCTAAATAAGTGGAATTTCTGTCTTTTTCCCACAAAACAAAGGGAATTTCTCTCTTTTTTGCCCCAAAATAAGAGGAATTTCTGACTCATTACCCTGAAATAAGTGAAATTTCTGCAATTTTGCCCCAAAATAAGGGAAATTTCTGCCTTTTTGCCCCCAAATAAGGGGAATTTCAGCCTTTTTCCCTCAAAATAAAGCGAATTTCTGCATTTTTGCCACAAAATATTAAGAATTTCTACATTTTTGCCCCAAAATAAGGAAAATTTCTGCCTTTTTTCCCTGAAATAAGTGAAATTTGTGCAATTTTGCCCCAAAATAAGAGAAATTTTGGATTTTTTCCCCAAAATAAGTGGAATTTCTGAATTATGCCTTTACATAAGGAGAATTTCTGTCTTTTTGCCCAAACATATTAGGAATTTCTGCATTTTTGCCCAACAATTAGGGGAATTTCTGCAATTTTGCTCCAAAATACGGGGAATTTCTGCCTTTTTGCCCAAAAATAAGGGGAATGCATAACTTTTTGCCATAAAAAAGGGAAATTTTTTCATTTTTGCTCCAAAATAATGGGAATTTCTACCTTTTTGCCTCTAAATAAGTGGAATTTCTGTCTTTTTCCCCAACACAAAAGGAATTTTTGTCTTTTTTGCCCCAAAATAAAAGGAATTTCTGACTTATTACCATGAAATAAGTGAAATTTCTGCAATTTTGCCCCAAAATAAGGGAAATTTCTGCCTATTTACCCTGAAATATGTGAAATTTCTGCAATTTTACCCCAAAATAAGTCGAATTTCTGCCTTTTTGCCCCGAAATAATGGGAATTTCTGCCTTTTTGCCCCAAAATAAGAAAAATTTTTGCGTTTTTTATCTGAAATAAGTGAAATTTCTGCAATTTTGCCCTAAAATAAGGAAAATTTCTGCAATTTTTTTCAATAACAAGGGAAATTTCTTCAATTTTGCCCCAAAATAAGGGGAATTTCTCCCTTTTTGCCCCAAAATAAAAGAAATTTCAGCCTTTTTACCTGAAAATAATTGAAGTTTCTGCAATTTTGCCCCAAATAAGAAAAATTTCTGCAATTTTGCCCCAAAATAAGGGGAATTTATGATTTTTGCCCCAAAATAAAGGGAATTTCTGCCTTTTGCCCCTAAATTAGGGGAATTTCTGCAATTTTACCCCAAAATAAGTCGAATTTCTGCCTTTTTGCCCCAAAATAATGGGAATTTCTGCCTTTTTGCCCCAAAATAAGAAAAATTTTTGCTTTTTTTCTCTGAAATAAGTGAAATTTCTGCAATTTTGTTCTAAAATAAAGAAAATTTCTGCAATTTTTCCCCATAATAAGAGAAATTTTTGCAATTTTGCCCCAAAATAAGAGAAATTTCTCCCTTTTTGCCCCAAAATAAAGGATATATCAGCCCTTATTCCTGAAAATAAGTGAAATTTCTGCAATTTTGCCCCAAATAAGGGTAATTTCTGCAATTTTGCCCAAAAATAAGGTAAATTCCTCCAATTTTGCCCCAAAATAAAGGGAATTTCTTGAATTTTGCCCCAAAATAAAGAGAGTTTCTGATTTTTGCCCCAAAATTAGGGGATTTTCTGCAATTTTGCTCCAAAATACGGGGAATTTCTGACTTTTTGCTCCAAAATACAGAGAATTTCTGCGTTTTTGCCCGAAAATAATGGGAATGCATACCTTTTTGCCATAAAAAATGAAATTTCTTCATTTTTGCTCCAAAATAAGGGGAATTTCTGCCTTTTTGCCTCTAAATAAGTGGAATTTCTGTCTTTTTCCCACAAAACAAAGGGAATTTCTCTCTTTTTTGCCCCAAAATAAGAGGAATTTCTGACTCATTACCCTGAAATAAGTGAAATTTCTGCAATTTTGCCCCAAAATAAGGGAAATTTCTGCCTTTTTGCCCCCAAATAAGGGGAATTTCAGCCTTTTTCCCTCAAAATAAAGCGAATTTCTGCATTTTTGCCACAAAATATTAAGAATTTCTACATTTTTGCCCCAAAATAAGGAAAATTTCTGCCTTTTTTCCCTGAAATAAGTGAAATTTGTGCAATTTTGCCCCAAAATAAGAGAAATTTTGGATTTTTTCCCCAAAATAAGTGGAATTTCTGAATTATGCCTTTACATAAGGAGAATTTCTGTCTTTTTGCCCAAACATATTAGGAATTTCTGCATTTTTGCCCAACAATTAGGGGAATTTCTGCAATTTTGCTCCAAAATACGGGGAATTTCTGCCTTTTTGCCCAAAAATAAGGGGAATGCATAACTTTTTGCCATAAAAAAGGGAAATTTTTTCATTTTTGCTCCAAAATAATGGGAATTTCTACCTTTTTGCCTCTAAATAAGTGGAATTTCTGTCTTTTTCCCCAACACAAAAGGAATTTTTGTCTTTTTTGCCCCAAAATAAAAGGAATTTCTGACTTATTACCATGAAATAAGTGAAATTTCTGCAATTTTGCCCCAAAATAAGGGAAATTTCTGCCTATTTACCCTGAAATATGTGAAATTTCTGCAATTTTACCCCAAAATAAGTCGAATTTCTGCCTTTTTGCCCCGAAATAATGGGAATTTCTGCCTTTTTGCCCCAAAATAAGAAAAATTTTTGCGTTTTTTATCTGAAATAAGTGAAATTTCTGCAATTTTGCCCTAAAATAAGGAAAATTTCTGCAATTTTTTTCAATAACAAGGGAAATTTCTTCAATTTTGCCCCAAAATAAGGGGAATTTCTCCCTTTTTGCCCCAAAATAAAAGAAATTTCAGCCTTTTTACCTGAAAATAATTGAAGTTTCTGCAATTTTGCCCCAAATAAGAAAAATTTCTGCAATTTTGCCCCAAAATAAGGGGAATTTATGATTTTTGCCCCAAAATAAAGGGAATTTCTGCCTTTTGCCCCTAAATTAGGGGAATTTCTGCAATTTTACCCCAAAATAAGTCGAATTTCTGCCTTTTTGCCCCAAAATAATGGGAATTTCTGCCTTTTTGCCCCAAAATAAGAAAAATTTTTGCTTTTTTTCTCTGAAATAAGTGAAATTTCTGCAATTTTGTTCTAAAATAAAGAAAATTTCTGCAATTTTTCCCCATAATAAGAGAAATTTTTGCAATTTTGCCCCAAAATAAGAGAAATTTCTCCCTTTTTGCCCCAAAATAAAGGATATATCAGCCCTTATTCCTGAAAATAAGTGAAATTTCTGCAATTTTGCCCCAAATAAGGGTAATTTCTGCAATTTTGCCCAAAAATAAGGTAAATTCCTCCAATTTTGCCCCAAAATAAAGGGAATTTCTTGAATTTTGCCCCAAAATAAAGAGAGTTTCTGATTTTTGCCCCAAAATTAGGGGATTTTCTGCAATTTTGCTCCAAAATACGGGGAATTTCTGACATTTTGCTCCAAAATACAGAGAATTTCTGCGTTTTTGCCCGAAAATAATGGGAATGCATACCTTTTTGCCATAAAAAATGAAATTTCTTCATTTTTGCTCCAAAATAAGGGGAATTTCTGCCTTTTTGCCTCTAAATAAGTGGAATTTCTGTCTTTTTCCCACAAAACAAAGGGAATTTCTCTCTTTTTTGCCCCAAAATAAGAGGAATTTCTGACTCATTACCCTGAAATAAGTGAAATTTCTGCAATTTTGCCCCAAAATAAGGGAAATTTCTGCCTTTTTGCCCCCAAATAAGGGGAATTTCAGCCTTTTTCCCTCAATATAAAGCGAATTTCTGCATTTTTGCCACAAAATATTAAGAATTTCTACATTTTTGCCCCAAAATAAGGAAAATTTCTGACTTTTTTCCCTGAAATAAGTGAAATTTGTGCAATTTTGCCCCAAAATAAGAGAAATTTTGGATTTTTTCCCCAAAATAAGTGGAATTTCTGAATTATGCCTTTACATAAGGAGAATTTCTGTCTTTTTGCCCAAACATATTAGGAATTTCTGCATTTTTGCCCAACAATTAGGGGAATTTCTGCAATTTTGCTCCAAAATATGGGGAATTTCTGCCTTTTTGCCCGAAAATAAGGGGAATGCATAACTTTTCGCCATAAAAAAGGGAAATTTTTTCATTTTTGCTCCAAAATAATGGGAATTTCTACCTTTTTGCCTCTAAATAAGTGGAATTTCTGTCTTTTTCCCCAAAACAAAAGGAATTTTTGTCTTTTTTGCCCCAAAATAAAAGGAATTTCTGACTTATTACCATGAAATAAGTGAAATTTCTGCAATTTTGCCCCAAAATAAGGGAAATTTCTGCCTATTTACCCTGAAATATGTGAAATTTCTGCAATTTTACCCCAAAATAAGTCGAATTTCTGCCTTTTTGCCCCGAAATAATGGGAATTTCTGCCTTTTTGCCCCAAAATAAGAAAAATTTTTGCGTTTTTTATCTGAAATAAGTGAAATTTCTGCAATTTTGCCCTAAAATAAGGAAAATTTCTGCAATTTTTTTCAATAACAAGGGAAATTTCTTCAATTTTGCCCCAAAATAAGGGGAATTTCTCCCTTTTTGCCCCAAAATAAAAGAAATTTCAGCCTTTTTACCTGAAAATAATTGAAGTTTCTGCAATTTTGTCCCAAATAAGAAAAATTTCTGCAATTTTGCCCCAAAATAAGGGGAATTTATGATTTTTGCCCCAAAATAAAGGGAATTTCTGCCTTTTGCCCCTAAATTAGGGGAATTTCTGCAATTTTACCCCAAAATAAGTCGAATTTCTGCCTTTTTGCCCCAAAATAATGGGAATTTCTGCCTTTTTGCCCCAAAATAAGAAAAATTTTTGCTTTTTTTCTCTGAAATAAGTGAAATTTCTGCAATTTTGTTCTAAAATAAAGAAAATTTCTGCAATTTTTCCCCATAATAAGAGAAATTTTTGCAATTTTGCCCCAAAATAAGAGAAATTTCTCCCTTTTTGCCCCAAAATAAAGGATATATCAGCCCTTATTCCTGAAAATAAGTGAAATTTCTGCAATTTTGCCCCAAATAAGGGTAATTTCTGCAATTTTGCCCAAAAATAAGGTAAATTCCTCCAATTTTGCCCCAAAATAAAGGGAATTTCTTGAATTTTGCCCCAAAATAAAGAGAGTTTCTGATTTTTGCCCCAAAATTAGGGGATTTTCTGCAATTTTGCTCCAAAATACGGGGAATTTCTGACTTTTTGCTCCAAAATACAGAGAATTTCTGCGTTTTTGCCCGAAAATAATGGGAATGCATACCTTTTTGCCATAAAAAATGAAATTTCTTCATTTTTGCTCCAAAAAAAGGGGAATTTCTGCCTTTTTGCCTCTAAATAAGTGGAATTTCTGTCTTTTTCCCACAAAACAAAGGGAATTTCTCTCTTTTTTGCCCCAAAATAAGAGGAATTTCTGACTCATTACCCTGAAATAAGTGAAATTTCTGCAATTTTGCCCCAAAATAAGGGAAATTTCTGCCTTTTTGCCCCCAAATAAGGGGAATTTCAGCCTTTTTCCCTCAATATAAAGCGAATTTCTGCATTTTTGCCACAAAATATTAAGAATTTCTACATTTTTGCCCCAAAATAAGGAAAATTTCTGACTTTTTTCCCTGAAATAAGTGAAATTTGTGCAATTTTGCCCCAAAATAAGAGAAATTTTGGATTTTTTCCCCAAAATAAGTGGAATTTCTGAATTATGCCTTTACATAAGGAGAATTTCTGTCTTTTTGCCCAAACATATTAG
The DNA here is from genome assembly GCF_963924665.1 of Micromys minutus. Classification (NCBI taxonomy): domain Eukaryota; kingdom Metazoa; phylum Chordata; class Mammalia; order Rodentia; family Muridae; genus Micromys; species Micromys minutus. Next base: position 4,314,343 of record NW_027667727.1, read on the forward strand.
GAATTTCTGCATTTTTGCCCAACAATTAGGGGAATTTCTGCAATTTTGCTCCAAAATATGGGGAATTTCTGCCTTTTTGCCCGAAAATAAGGGGAATGCATAACTTTTCGCCATAAAAAAGGGAAATTTTTTCATTTTTGCTCCAAAATAATGGGAATTTCTACCTTTTTGCCTCTAAATAAGTGGAATTTCTGTCTTTTTCCCCAACACAAAAGGAATTTTTGTCTTTTTTGCCCCAAAATAAAAGGAATTTCTGACTTATTACCATGAAATAAGTGAAATTTCTGCAATTTTGCCCCAAAATAAGGGAAATTTCTGCCTATTTACCCTGAAATATGTGAAATTTCTGCAATTTTACCCCAAAATAAGTCGAATTTCTGCCTTTTTGCCCCGAAATAATGGGAATTTCTGCCTTTTTGCCCCAAAATAAGAAAAATTTTTGCGTTTTTTATCTGAAATAAGTGAAATTTCTGCAATTTTGCCCTAAAATAAGGAAAATTTCTGCAATTTTTTTCAATAACAAGGGAAATTTCTTCAATTTTGCCCCAAAATAAGGGGAATTTCTCCCTTTTTGCCCCAAAATAAAAGAAATTTCAGCCTTTTTACCTGAAAATAATTGAAGTTTCTGCAATTTTGCCCCAAATAAGAAAAATTTCTGCAATTTTGCCCCAAAATAAGGGGAATTTATGATTTTTGCCCCAAAATAAAGGGAATTTCTGCCTTTTGCCCCTAAATTAGGGGAATTTCTGCAATTTTACCCCAAAATAAGTCGAATTTCTGCCTTTTTGCCCCAAAATAATGGGAATTTCTGCCTTTTTGCCCCAAAATAAGAAAAATTTTTGCTTTTTTTCTCTGAAATAAGTGAAATTTCTGCAATTTTGTTCTAAAATAAAGAAAATTTCTGCAATTTTTCCCCATAATAAGAGAAATTTTTGCAATTTTGCCCCAAAATAAGAGAAATTTCTCCCTTTTTGCCCCAAAATAAAGGATATATCAGCCCTTATTCCTGAAAATAAGTGAAATTTCTGCAATTTTGCCCCAAATAAGGGTAATTTCTGCAATTTTGCCCAAAAATAAGGTAAATTCCTCCAATTTTGCCCCAAAATAAAGGGAATTTCTTGAATTTTGCCCCAAAATAAAGAGAGTTTCTGATTTTTGCCCCAAAATTAGGGGATTTTCTGCAATTTTGCTCCAAAATACGGGGAATTTCTGACTTTTTGCTCCAAAATACAGAGAATTTCTGCGTTTTTGCCCGAAAATAATGGGAATGCATACCTTTTTGCCATAAAAAATGAAATTTCTTCATTTTTGCTCCAAAATAAGGGGAATTTCTGCCTTTTTGCCTCTAAATAAGTGGAATTTCTGTCTTTTTCCCACAAAACAAAGGGAATTTCTCTCTTTTTTGCCCCAAAATAAGAGGAATTTCTGACTCATTACCCTGAAATAAATGAAATTTCTGCAATTTTGCCCCAAAATAAGGGAAATTTCTGCCTTTTTGCCCCCAAATAAGGGGAATTCAGCCTTTTTACCTCAAAATAAGAGGAATTTCTGCATTTTTGCCACAAAATATTAGGAATTTCTGTTATTTTGCCCCAAAATAAGGAAAATTTCTGACTTTTTTCCCTGAAATAAGTGAAATTTCTGCAATTTTGCCCCGAAATAAGTGAAATTTCTACAATTTTGCCCCAAAATAAGGGAAATTTCTGGAATTTTGCCCTAAAAGAAGTGGAATTTCTGAGTTTTGCCCCAAAATAAGGAGAATTTCTGTCTTTTTGCCCCAACATATAGGGAATTTCTGCCTTTTGCCCCAGAATTAGGGGAATTTCTGCAATTTTGCTCCAAAATACGGGGAATTTCTGCCTTTTTTTTCAAAAATAAGGGAAATGCATATCTTTTTGCCATAAAAAAGGGAAATTTCTTCATATTTGCTCCAAAATAAGGGGAATTTCTGCCTTTTTGACTCTAAATAAGTGGAATTTCTGTCTCTTTTCCCCAAAACAACGGGAATTTCTGTATTTTTAGCTCCAAAATAAAGGGGAATTTCTGACTTATTACCCTGAAATAAGTGAAATTTCTGCAATTTTGCCCCCAAAAAAGGGAAATTTCTGCCTTTTTGCCCTGAAATATGTGAAATTTCTGCAATTTTACCGCAAAATAAGGTGAATTTCTGCCTTTTTTGCCCTAAAATAATGAGATTTTCTACCTTTTTGCCCCAAAATAAGAAACATTTTTGCTTTATTTCTCTGAAATAAGTGAAATTTCTGCAATTTTGTCCTAAAATAAGGGAAATTTCTGCAATTTTTTCCCATAACAAGGGAAATTTCTGCAATTTTGACCCAAAATAAGGGGAATTTCTCTTTTTTTGCCCCAAAATAAAGAAAATTTCAGCCTTTTTACCTGAAAATAAGTGAATTTTATGCAATTTTGCCCCAAATTAAGCAAATTTCTGCAATTTTGCCCCAAAATAAGGTAAATTCCTGCAATTTTACCCCAAAATAAAGGAAATTTCTTGAATTTTGCCCCAAAATAAGGGGAATGTCTGAATTTTGCCCCAAAATAAAGGGAATTTCTGCCTTTTGCCCCAAAATTAGGGGAATTTCTGCAATTTTGCTACAAAATACGGGGAATTTCTGCCTTTTTGCCAGAAAATAATGGGAATGCATACCTTTTTGCCATAAATAGGAAAATTTCTTCATTTTTGCTCCAAAATAAGGGGAATTTCTGCATTTTTGCCTCTAACTAAGTGGAATTTCTGTCTTTTTCCCCCAAAACAAAGAGAATATTTGTCTTTTTTGCCCCAAAATAAGGGGAATTTCTGACTTATTACCCTGAAATAAGTGAAATTTCTGCAATTTTGCCCCAAAATAAGGGAAATTTCTGCAATTTTGCCCCAATGTAAAGGAAATTTCTGCAATTTTGCCCCAAAATAAGGGGAATTTCTGCCTTTTTGCCTCTAAATAAGTGGAATTTCTATCTTATTTTCCCAAAACAACGGGAATTTCTGTATTTTTTGCCCCAAAATAAGCGGGAATTTCTGACTTATTACCCTGAAATAAGTGAAATTTCTGCAATTTTGCCCTAAAATAAGGGAAATTTCTGCAATTTTACCATAATAGGGAAATTTCTGCAATTTTGACCCAAAATAAGGGGAATTTCTCTTTTTTTGCCCCAAAATAAAGGAAATTTCAGCCTTTTTACTTGAAAATAAGTGAATTTTATGCAATTTTGCCCCAAATAAGGGAAAATTCTGCAATTTTCCCCAAAAATAAGGTAAATTCCTCCAATTTTGCCCCAAAATAAAGGAAATTTCTTGAATTTTGCCCCAAAATAAAAAGATTTTCTGATTTTTGCCCCAAAATTAGGGGATTTTCTGCAATTTTGCTCCAAAATACGGGGGATTTCTGCGTTTTTGCTCCAAAATACGGGGAATTTCTGCCTTTTTGCCCGAAAATAATGGGAATGCATACCTTTTTGCCATAAAAAATGAAATTTCTTCATTTTTGCTCCAAAATAAAGGGAATTTCTGCCTTTTTGCCTCTAAATAAGTGGAATTTCTGTCTTTTTCCAACAAAACAATGGGAATGTCTCTCTTTTTTGCCCCAAAATAAGAGGAATTTCTGACTCATTACCCTGAAAAAGTGAAATTTCGGCAATTTTGCCCCAAAATAAGGGAAATTTCTGCCTTTTTGCCCCCAAATAAGGGGAATTCAGCCTTTTTACCTCAAAATAAGAGGAATTTCTGCATTTTGCCACAAAATATTAGGAATTTCTGTTATTTTGCCCCAAAATAAAGAAAATTTCTGACTTTTTTCCTTGAAATAAGTGAAATTTCTGCAATTTTGCCCCAAAATCAGTGAAATTTCTACAATTTTGCCCCAAAATAAGGGAAATTTCTGGAATTTTGCCCCAAAAGAAGTGGAATTTCTGAGTTTTGCCCCAAAATAAGGAGAATTTCTGTCTTTTTGCCCCAACATATAGGGAATTTCTGCCTTTTGCCCCAGAATTAGGGGAATTTCTGCAATTTTGCTCCAAAATACGGGGAATTTCTGCCTTTTTTCCCAAAAATAAGGGAAATGCATATCTTTTTGCCATAAAAAAGGGAAATTTCTTCATATTTGCTCCAAAATAAGGGGAATTTCTGCCTTTTTGACTCTAAATAAGTGGAATTTCTGTCTTTTTTCCCCAAAACAACGGGAATTTCTGTATTTTTAGCCCCAAAATAAGGGGGAATTTCTGACTTATTACCCTGAAATAAGTGAAATTTCTGCAATTTTGCCCCCAAAAAAGGGAAATTTCTGCCTTTTTGCCCTGAAATATGTGAAATTTCTGCAATTTTACCGCAAAATAAGGTGAATTTCTGCCTTTTTGCCCTAAAATAATGAGATTTTCTACCTTTTTGCCCCAAAATAAGAAACATTTTAGCTTTATTTCTCTGAAATAAGTGAAATTTCTGCAATTTTGTCCTAAAATAAGGGAAATTTCTGCAATTTTTTCCCATAACAAGGGAAATTTCTGCAATTTTGCCCCAAAATAAGGGGAATTTCTCTTTTTTTGCCCCAAAATAAAGAAAATTTCAGCCTTTTTACCTGAAAATAAGTGAATTTTATGCAATTTTGCCCCAAATTAAGCAAATTTCTGCAATTTTGCCCCAAAATAAGGTAAATTCCTGCAATTTTGCCCCAAAATAAGGGGAATGTCTGAATTTTGTCCCAAAATAAAGGGAATTTCTGCCTTTTGCCCCAAAATTAGGGGAATTTCTGCAATTTTGCTACAAAATACGGGGAATTTCTGCCTTTTTGCCAGAAAATAATGGGAATGCATACCTTTTTGCCATAAATAGGAAAATTTCTTCATTTTTGCTCCAAAATAAGGGGAATTTCTGCATTTTTGCATCTAACTAAGTGGAATTTCTGTCTTTTTCCCCCAAAACAAAGAGAATATTTGTCTTTTTTGCCCCAAAATAAGGGGAATTTCTGACTTATTACCCTGAAATAAGTGAAATTTCTGCAATTTTGCCCCAAAATAAGGGAAATTTCTGCAATTTTGCCCCAATGTAAAGGAAATTTCTGCAATTTTGCCCCAAAATAAGGGGAATTTCTGCCTTTTTGCCTCTAAATAAGTGGAATTTCTATCTTATTTTCCCAAAACAACGGGAATTTCTGTATTTTTTGCCCCAAAATAAGCGGGAATTTCTGACTTATTACCCTGAAATAAGTGAAATTTCTGCAATTTTGCCCTAAAATAAGGGAAATTTCTGCAATTTTACCATAATAGGGAAATTTCTGCAATTTTGACCCAAAATAAGGGGAATTTCTCTTTTTTTGCCCCAAAATAAAGGAAATTTCAGCCTTTTTACTTGAAAATAAGTGAATTTTATGCAATTTTGCCCCAAATAAAGGAAATTTCTGCAATTTTGCCCCAAAATAAGGTAAATTCCTGCAATTTTGCCCTAAAATAAAGGAAATTTTTTGAATTTTGCCCCAAAATAAGGGGAATATCTGATTTTTGCCCCAAAATATAGGGAATTTCTGCCTTTTGCCCCAAAATTAGGGCAATTTCTGCAATTTTGCCCCAAAATAAGGGAAATTTCTGCAATCTTGCCACAATGTAAAGGAAATTTCTGCAATTGTGCCCCAAAATAAGGGAAATTTCTGACTGTTTGCTCCCGAAAAAAGGAGATTTTCTGTCTTTTTGCCCTAAAATAAGGAGAATTTCTGCTTTTTTGCCCGAAAATTATGAAAATTTCTGCAATTTTGCTTCAAAATACGGGGAATTTCGGCTTTTTATCCCGAAAGTAAGGGGACTGTATACCTATTGCCACAAAAAAGGGAAATTTTTTCATTTTTGCCCCAAAATAAGAGGAATTTCTGCTTTTTACCTCAAAATAAGTGAAATTTCTCCCTTTTTAACCAAAAATAAATGGAATTTCTCTCTTTTTGCCCCAAAATAAAAGGAATTTTTGAATTAGGCCCTGAATTAAGTGATATTTCTGCAATTTTGCCCCGAAATAAAAGAAATTTCTACCTTTTTGCCACAAAATAAGGGGAATTACTGTCTTTTTGCCCCAAAATAAGGGAAATTTCTGCCTTTTTGCCCCCAAATAAGGGGAATTTCAGCCTTTTTCCCTCAAAATAAAGCGAATTTCTCCATTTTTGCAACAAAATATTAAGAATTTCTACATTTTTGCCCCAAAATAAGGAAAATTTCTGCCTTTTTTCCCTGAAATAAGTGAAATTTGTGCAATTTTGCCCCAAAATAAGAGAAATTTTGGATTTTTTCCCCAAAATAAGTGGAATTTCTGAATTATGCCTTTACATAAGGAGAATTTCTGTCTTTTTGCCCAAACATATTAGGAATTTCTGCATTTTTGCCCAACAATTAGGGGAATTTCTGCAATTTTGCTCCAAAATACGGGGAATTTCTGCCTTTTTGCCCGAAAATAAGGGGAATGCATAACTTTTTGCCATAAAAAAGGGAAATTTTTTCATTTTTGCTCCAAAATAATGGGAATTTCTACCTTTTTGCCTCTAAATAAGTGGAATTTCTGTCTTTTTCCCCAAAACAAAAGGAATTTTTGTCTTTTTTGCCCCAAAATAAAAGGAATTTCTGACTTATTACCATGAAATAAGTGAAATTTCTGCAATTTTGCCCCAAAATAAGGGAAATTTCTGCCTATTTACCCAGAAATATGTGAAATTTCTGCAATTTTACCCCAAAATAAGTCGAATTTCTGCCTTTTTGCCCCGAAATAATGGGAATTTCTGCCTTTTTGCCCCAAAATAAGAAAAATTTTTGCGTTTTTTCTCTGAAATAAGTGAAATTTCTGCAATTTTGCCCTAAAATAAGGAAAATTTCTGCAATTTTTTTCAATAACAAGGGAAATTTCTTCAATTTTGCCCCAAAATAAGGGGAATTTCTCCCTTTTTGCCCCAAAATAAAAGAAATTTCAGCCTTTTTACCTGAAAATAATTGAAGTTTCTGCAATTTTGACCCCAATAAGTGAAATTTCTGCAATTTTGCCCCAAATAAGGGTAATTTCTGCAATTTTGCCCAAAAATAAGGTAAATTCCTCCAATTTTGCCCCAAAATAAAGGGAATTTCTTGAATTTTGCCCCAAAATAAAGAGAGTTTCTGATTTTTGCCCCAAAATTAGGGGATTTTCTGCAATTTTGCTCCAAAATACGGGGAATTTCTGACTTTTTGCTCCAAAATACAGAGAATTTCTGCGTTTTTGCCCGAAAATAATGGGAATGCATACCTTTTTGCCATAAAAAATGAAATTTCTTCATTTTTGCTCCAAAATAAGGGGAATTTCTGCCTTTTTGCCTCTAAATAAGTGGAATTTCTGTCTTTTTCCCACAAAACAAAGGGAATTTCTCTCTTTTTTGCCCCAAAATAAGAGGAATTTCTGACTCATTACCCTGAAATAAGTGAAATTTCTGCAATTTTGCCCCAAAATAAGGGAAATTTCTGCCTTTTTGCCCCCAAATAAGGGGAATTTCAGCCTTTTTCCCTCAAAATAAAGCGAATTTCTGCATTTTTGCCACAAAATATTAAGAATTTCTACATTTTTGCCCCAAAATAAGGAAAATTTCTGACTTTTTTCCCTGAAATAAGTGAAATTTGTGCAATTTTGCCCCAAAATAAGAGAAATTTTGGATTTTTTCCCCAAAATAAGTGGAATTTCTGAATTATGCCTTTACATAAGGAGAATTTCTGTCTTTTTGCCCAAACATATTAGGAATTTCTGCATTTTTGCCCAACAATTAGAGGAATTTCTGCAATTTTGCTCCAAAATATGGGGAATTTCTGCCTTTTTGCCCGAAAATAAGGGGAATGCATAACTTTTCGCCATAAAAAAGGGAAATTTTTTCATTTTTGCTCCAAAATAATGGGAATTTCTACCTTTTTGCCTCTAAATAAGTGGAATTTCTGTCTTTTTCCCCAACACAAAAGGAATTTTTGTCTTTTTTGCCCCAAAATAAAAGGAATTTCTGACTTATTACCATGAAATAAGTGAAATTTCTGCAATTTTGCCCCAAAATAAGGGAAATTTCTGCCTATTTACCCTGAAATATGTGAAATTTCTGCAATTTTACCCCAAAATAAGTCGAATTTCGGCCTTTTTGCCCCGAAATAATGGGAATTTCTGCCTTTTTGCCCCAAAATAAGAAAAATTTTTGCGTTTTTTATCTGAAATAAGTGAAATTTCTGCAATTTTGCCCTAAAATAAGGAAAATTTCTGCATTTTTTTTCAATAACAAGGGAAATTTCTTCAATTTTGCCCCAAAATAAGGGGAATTTCTCCCTTTTTGCCCCAAAATAAAAGAAATTTCAGCCTTTTTACCTGAAAATAATTGAAGTTTCTGCAATTTTGCCCCAAATAAGAAAAATTTCTGCAATTTTGCCCCAAAATAAGGGGAATTTATGATTTTTGCCCCAAAATAAAGGGAATTTCTGCCTTTTGCCCCTAAATTAGGGGAATTTCTGCAATTTTACCCCAAAATAAGTCGAATTTCTGCCTTTTTGCCCCAAAATAATGGGAATTTCTGCCTTTTTGCCCCAAAATAAGAAAAATTTTTGCTTTTTTTCTCTGAAATAAGTGAAATTTCTGCAATTTTGTTCTAAAATAAAGAAAATTTCTGCAATTTTTCCCCATAATAAGAGAAATTTTTGCAATTTTGCCCCAAAATAAGAGAAATTTCTCCCTTTTTGCCCCAAAATAAAGGATATATCAGCCCTTATTCCTGAAAATAAGTGAAATTTCTGCAATTTTGCCCCAAATAAGGGTAATTTCTGCAATTTTGCCCAAAAATAAGGTAAATTCCTCCAATTTTGCCCCAAAATAAAGGGAATTTCTTGAATTTTGCCCCAAAATTAAGAGAGTTTCTGATTTTTGCCCCAAAATTAGGGGATTTTCTGCAATTTTGCTCCAAAATATGGGGAATTTCTGACTTTTTGCTCCAAAATACAGAGAATTTCTGCGTTTTTGCCCGAAAATAATGGGAATGCATACCTTTTTGCCATAAAAAATGAAATTTCTTCATTTTTGCTCCAAAATAAGGGGAATTTCTGCCTTTTTGCCTCTAAATAAGTGGAATTTCTGTCTTTTTCCCACAAAACAAAGGGAATTTCTCTCTTTTTTGCCCCAAAATAAGAGGAATTTCTGACTCATTACCCTGAAATAAGTGAAATTTCTGCAATTTTGCCCCAAAATAAGGGAAATTTCTGCCTTTTTGCCCCCAAATAAGGGGAATTTCAGCCTTTTTCCCTCAAAATAAAGCGAATTTCTGCATTTTTGCCACAAAATATTAAGAATTTCTACATTTTTGCCCCAAAATAAGGAAAATTTCTGACTTTTTTCCCTGAAATAAGTGAAATTTGTGCAATTTTGCCCCAAAATAAGAGAAATTTTGGATTTTTTCCCCAAAATAAGTGGAATTTCTGAATTATGCCTTTACATAAGGAGAATTTCTGTCTTTTTGCCCAAACATATTAGGAATTTCTGCATTTTTGCCCAACAATTAGGGGAATTTCTGCAATTTTGCTCCAAAATATGGGGAATTTCTGCCTTTTTGCCCGAAAATAAGGGGAATGCATAACTTTTCGCCATAAAAAAGGGAAATTTTTTCATTTTTGCTCCAAAATAATGGGAATTTCTACCTTTTTGCCTCTAAATAAGTGGAATTTCTGTCTTTTTCCCCAACACAAAAGGAATTTTTGTCTTTTTTGCCCCAAAATAAAAGGAATTTCTGACTTATTACCATGAAATAAGTGAAATTTCTGCAATTTTGCCCCAAAATAAGGGAAATTTCTGCCTATTTACCCTGAAATATGTGAAATTTCTGCAATTTTACCCCAAAATAAGTCGAATTTCTGCCTTTTTGCCCCGAAATAATGGGAATTTCTGCCTTTTTGCCCCAAAATAAGAAAAATTTTTGCGTTTTTTATCTGAAATAAGTGAAATTTCTGCAATTTTGCCCTAAAATAAGGAAAATTTCTGCAATTTTTTTCAATAACAAGGGAAATTTCTTCAATTTTGCCCCAAAATAAGGGGAATTTCTCCCTTTTTGCCCCAAAATAAAAGAAATTTCAGCCTTTTTACCTGAAAATAATTGAAGTTTCTGCAATTTTGCCCCAAATAAGAAAAATTTCTGCAATTTTGCCCCAAAATAAGGGGAATTTATGATTTTTGCCCCAAAATAAAGGGAATTTCTGCCTTTTGCCCCTAAATTAGGGGAATTTCTGCAATTTTACCCCAAAATAAGTCGAATTTCTGCCTTTTTGCCCCAAAATAATGGGAATTTCTGCCTTTTTGCCCCAAAATAAGAAAAATTTTTGCTTTTTTTCTCTGAAATAAGTGAAATTTCTGCAATTTTGTTCTAAAATAAAGAAAATTTCTGCAATTTTTCCCCATAATAAGAGAAATTTTTGCAATTTTGCCCCAAAATAAGAGAAATTTCTCCCTTTTTGCCCCAAAATAAAGGATATATCAGCCCTTATTCCTGAAAATAAGTGAAATTTCTGCAATTTTGCCCCAAATAAGGGTAATTTCTGCAATTTTGCCCAAAAATAAGGTAAATTCCTCCAATTTTGCCCCAAAATAAAGGGAATTTCTTGAATTTTGCCCCAAAATAAAGAGAGTTTCTGATTTTTGCCCCAAAATTAGGGGATTTTCTGCAATTTTGCTCCAAAATACGGGGAATTTCTGACTTTTTGCTCCAAAATACAGAGAATTTCTGCGTTTTTGCCCGAAAATAATGGGAATGCATACCTTTTTGCCATAAAAAATGAAATTTCTTCATTTTTGCTCCAAAATAAGGGGAATTTCTGCCTTTTTGCCTCTAAATAAGTGGAATTTCTGTCTTTTTCCCACAAAACAAAGGGAATTTCTCTCTTTTTTGCCCCAAAATAAGAGGAATTTCTGACTCATTACCCTGAAATAAATGAAATTTCTGCAATTTTGCCCCAAAATAAGGGAAATTTCTGCCTTTTTGCCCCCAAATAAGGGGAATTCAGCCTTTTTACCTCAAAATAAGAGGAATTTCTGCATTTTTGCCACAAAATATTAGGAATTTCTGTTATTTTGCCCCAAAATAAGGAAAATTTCTGACTTTTTTCCCTGAAATAAGTGAAATTTCTGCAATTTTGCCCCGAAATAAGTGAAATTTCTACAATTTTGCCCCAAAATAAGGGAAATTTCTGGAATTTTGCCCTAAAAGAAGTGGAATTTCTGAGTTTTGCCCCAAAATAAGGAGAATTTCTGTCTTTTTGCCCCAACATATAGGGAATTTCTGCCTTTTGCCCCAGAATTAGGGGAATTTCTGCAATTTTGCTCCAAAATACGGGGAATTTCTGCCTTTTTTTTCAAAAATAAGGGAAATGCATATCTTTTTGCCATAAAAAAGGGAAATTTCTTCATATTTGCTCCAAAATAAGGGGAATTTCTGCCTTTTTGACTCTAAATAAGTGGAATTTCTGTCTCTTTTCCCCAAAACAACGGGAATTTCTGTATTTTTAGCTCCAAAATAAAGGGGAATTTCTGACTTATTACCCTGAAATAAGTGAAATTTCTGCAATTTTGCCCCCAAAAAAGGGAAATTTCTGCCTTTTTGCCCTGAAATATGTGAAATTTCTGCAATTTTACCGCAAAATAAGGTGAATTTCTGCCTTTTTTGCCCTAAAATAATGAGATTTTCTACCTTTTTGCCCCAAAATAAGAAACATTTTTGCTTTATTTCTCTGAAATAAGTGAAATTTCTGCAATTTTGTCCTAAAATAAGGGAAATTTCTGCAATTTTTTCCCATAACAAGGGAAATTTCTGCAATTTTGACCCAAAATAAGGGGAATTTCTCTTTTTTTGCCCCAAAATAAAGAAAATTTCAGCCTTTTTACCTGAAAATAAGTGAATTTTATGCAATTTTGCCCCAAATTAAGCAAATTTCTGCAATTTTGCCCCAAAATAAGGTAAATTCCTGCAATTTTACCCCAAAATAAAGGAAATTTCTTGAATTTTGCCCCAAAATAAGGGGAATGTCTGAATTTTGCCCCAAAATAAAGGGAATTTCTGCCTTTTGCCCCAAAATTAGGGGAATTTCTGCAATTTTGCTACAAAATACGGGGAATTTCTGCCTTTTTGCCAGAAAATAATGGGAATGCATACCTTTTTGCCATAAATAGGAAAATTTCTTCATTTTTGCTCCAAAATAAGGGGAATTTCTGCATTTTTGCCTCTAACTAAGTGGAATTTCTGTCTTTTTCCCCCAAAACAAAGAGAATATTTGTCTTTTTTGCCCCAAAATAAGGGGAATTTCTGACTTATTACCCTGAAATAAGTGAAATTTCTGCAATTTTGCCCCAAAATAAGGGAAATTTCTGCAATTTTGCCCCAATGTAAAGGAAATTTCTGCAATTTTGCCCCAAAATAAGGGGAATTTCTGCCTTTTTGCCTCTAAATAAGTGGAATTTCTATCTTATTTTCCCAAAACAACGGGAATTTCTGTATTTTTTGCCCCAAAATAAGCGGGAATTTCTGACTTATTACCCTGAAATAAGTGAAATTTCTGCAATTTTGCCCTAAAATAAGGGAAATTTCTGCAATTTTACCATAATAGGGAAATTTCTGCAATTTTGACCCAAAATAAGGGGAATTTCTCTTTTTTTGCCCCAAAATAAAGGAAATTTCAGCCTTTTTACTTGAAAATAAGTGAATTTTATGCAATTTTGCCCCAAATAAGGGAAAATTCTGCAATTTTCCCCAAAAATAAGGTAAATTCCTCCAATTTTGCCCCAAAATAAAGGAAATTTCTTGAATTTTGCCCCAAAATAAAAAGATTTTCTGATTTTTGCCCCAAAATTAGGGGATTTTCTGCAATTTTGCTCCAAAATACGGGGGATTTCTGCGTTTTTGCTCCAAAATACGGGGAATTTCTGCCTTTTTGCCCGAAAATAATGGGAATGCATACCTTTTTGCCATAAAAAATGAAATTTCTTCATTTTTGCTCCAAAATAAAGGGAATTTCTGCCTTTTTGCCTCTAAATAAGTGGAATTTCTGTCTTTTTCCAACAAAACAATGGGAATGTCTCTCTTTTTTGCCCCAAAATAAAAGGAATTTCTGACTCATTACCCTGAAAAAGTGAAATTTCGGCAATTTTGCCCCAAAATAAGGGAAATTTCTGCCTTTTTGCCCCCAAATAAGGGGAATTCAGCCTTTTTACCTCAAAATAAGAGGAATTTCTGCATTTTGCCACAAAATATTAGGAATTTCTGTTATTTTGCCCCAAAATAAAGAAAATTTCTGACTTTTTTCCTTGAAATAAGTGAAATTTCTGCAATTTTGCCCCAAAATCAGTGAAATTTCTACAATTTTGCCCCAAAATAAGGGAAATTTCTGGAATTTTGCCCCAAAAGAAGTGGAATTTCTGAGTTTTGCCCCAAAATAAGGAGAATTTCTGTCTTTTTGCCCCAACATATAGGGAATTTCTGCCTTTTGCCCCAGAATTAGGGGAATTTCTGCAATTTTGCTCCAAAATACGGGGAATTTCTGCCTTTTTTCCCAAAAATAAGGGAAATGCATATCTTTTTGCCATAAAAAAGGGAAATTTCTTCATATTTGCTCCAAAATAAGGGGAATTTCTGCCTTTTTGACTCTAAATAAGTGGAATTTCTGTCTTTTTTCCCCAAAACAACGGGAATTTCTGTATTTTTAGCCCCAAAATAAGGGGGAATTTCTGACTTATTACCCTGAAATAAGTGAAATTTCTGCAATTTTGCCCCCAAAAAAGGGAAATTTCTGCCTTTTTGCCCTGAAATATGTGAAATTTCTGCAATTTTACCGCAAAATAAGGTGAATTTCTGCCTTTTTGCCCTAAAATAATGAGATTTTCTACCTTTTTGCCCCAAAATAAGAAACATTTTAGCTTTATTTCTCTGAAATAAGTGAAATTTCTGCAATTTTGTCCTAAAATAAGGGAAATTTCTGCAATTTTTTCCCATAACAAGGGAAATTTCTGCAATTTTGCCCCAAAATAAGGGGAATTTCTCTTTTTTTGCCCCAAAATAAAGAAAATTTCAGCCTTTTTACCTGAAAATAAGTGAATTTTATGCAATTTTGCCCCAAATTAAGCAAATTTCTGCAATTTTGCCCCAAAATAAGGTAAATTCCTGCAATTTTGCCCCAAAATAAGGGGAATGTCTGAATTTTGTCCCAAAATAAAGGGAATTTCTGCCTTTTGCCCCAAAATTAGGGGAATTTCTGCAATTTTGCTACAAAATACGGGGAATTTCTGCCTTTTTGCCAGAAAATAATGGGAATGCATACCTTTTTGCCATAAATAGGAAAATTTCTTCATTTTTGCTCCAAAATAAGGGGAATTTCTGCATTTTTGCATCTAACTAAGTGGAATTTCTGTCTTTTTCCCCCAAAACAAAGAGAATATTTGTCTTTTTTGCCCCAAAATAAGGGGAATTTCTGACTTATTACCCTGAAATAAGTGAAATTTCTGCAATTTTGCCCCAAAATAAGGGAAATTTCTGCAATTTTGCCCCAATGTAAAGGAAATTTCTGCAATTTTGCCCCAAAATAAGGGGAATTTCTGCCTTTTTGCCTCTAAATAAGTGGAATTTCTATCTTATTTTCCCAAAACAACGGGAATTTCTGTATTTTTTGCCCCAAAATAAGCGGGAATTTCTGACTTATTACCCTGAAATAAGTGAAATTTCTGCAATTTTGCCCTAAAATAAGGGAAATTTCTGCAATTTTTCCATAATAAGGGAAATTTCTGCAATTTTGACAAAAAATAAGGGGAATTTCTCTTTTTTTGCCCCAAAATAAAAGAAATTTCAGCCTTTTTACTTGAAAATAAGTGAATTTTATGCAATTTTGCCCCAAATAAAGGAAATTTCTGCAATTTTGCCCCAAAATAAGGTAAATTCCTGCAATTTTGCCCTAAAATAAAGGAAATTTTTTGAATTTTGCCCCAAAATAAGGGGAATATCTGATTTTTGCCCCAAAATATAGGGAATTTCTGCCTTTTGCCCCAAAATTAGGGCAATTTCTGCAATTTTGCCCCAAAATAAGGGAAATTTCTGCAATCTTGCCACAATGTAAAGGAAATTTCTGCAATTGTGCCCCAAAATAAGGGAAATTTCTGACTGTTTGCTCCCGAAAAAAGGAGATTTTCTGTCTTTTTGCCCTAAAATAAGGAGAATTTCTGCTTTTTTGCCCGAAAATTATGAAAATTTCTGCAATTTTGCTTCAAAATACGGGGAATTTCGGCTTTTTATCCCGAAAGTAAGGGGACTGTATACCTATTGCCACAAAAAAGGGAAATTTTTTCATTTTTGCCCCAAAATAAGAGGAATTTCTGCTTTTTACCTCAAAATAAGTGAAATTTCTCCCTTTTTAACCAAAAATAAATGGAATTTCTCTCTTTTTGCCCCAAAATAAAAGGAATTTTTGAATTAGGCCCTGAATTAAGTGATATTTCTGCAATTTTGCCCCGAAATAAAAGAAATTTCTACCTTTTTGCCACAAAATAAGGGGAATTACTGTCTTTTTGCCCCAAAATAAGGGAAATTTCTGCCTTTTTGCCCCCAAATAAGGGGAATTTCAGCCTTTTTCCCTCAAAATAAAGCGAATTTCTCCATTTTTGCAACAAAATATTAAGAATTTCTACATTTTTGCCCCAAAATAAGGAAAATTTCTGCCTTTTTTCCCTGAAATAAGTGAAATTTGTGCAATTTTGCCCCAAAATAAGAGAAATTTTGGATTTTTTCCCCAAAATAAGTGGAATTTCTGAATTATGCCTTTACATAAGGAGAATTTCTGTCTTTTTGCCCAAACATATTAGGAATTTCTGCATTTTTGCCCAACAATTAGGGGAATTTCTGCAATTTTGCTCCAAAATACGGGGAATTTCTGCCTTTTTGCCCGAAAATAAGGGGAATGCATAACTTTTTGCCATAAAAAAGGGAAATTTTTTCATTTTTGCTCCAAAATAATGGGAATTTCTACCTTTTTGCCTCTAAATAAGTGGAATTTCTGTCTTTTTCCCCAAAACAAAAGGAATTTTTGTCTTTTTTGCCCCAAAATAAAAGGAATTTCTGACTTATTACCATGAAATAAGTGAAATTTCTGCAATTTTGCCCCAAAATAAGGGAAATTTCTGCCTATTTACCCAGAAATATGTGAAATTTCTGCAATTTTACCCCAAAATAAGTCGAATTTCTGCCTTTTTGCCCCGAAATAATGGGAATTTCTGCCTTTTTGCCCCAAAATAAGAAAAATTTTTGCGTTTTTTCTCTGAAATAAGTGAAATTTCTGCAATTTTGCCCTAAAATAAGGAAAATTTCTGCAATTTTTTTCAATAACAAGGGAAATTTCTTCAATTTTGCCCCAAAATAAGGGGAATTTCTCCCTTTTTGCCCCAAAATAAAAGAAATTTCAGCCTTTTTACCTGAAAATAATTGAAGTTTCTGCAATTTTGACCCCAATAAGTGAAATTTCTGCAATTTTGCCCCAAATAAGGGTAATTTCTGCAATTTTGCCCAAAAATAAGGTAAATTCCTCCAATTTTGCCCCAAAATAAAGGGAATTTCTTGAATTTTGCCCCAAAATAAAGAGAGTTTCTGATTTTTGCCCCAAAATTAGGGGATTTTCTGCAATTTTGCTCCAAAATACGGGGAATTTCTGACTTTTTGCTCCAAAATACAGAGAATTTCTGCGTTTTTGCCCGAAAATAATGGGAATGCATACCTTTTTGCCATAAAAAATGAAATTTCTTCATTTTTGCTCCAAAATAAGGGGAATTTCTGCCTTTTTGCCTCTAAATAAGTGGAATTTCTGTCTTTTTCCCACAAAACAAAGGGAATTTCTCTCTTTTTTGCCCCAAAATAAGAGGAATTTCTGACTCATTACCCTGAAATAAGTGAAATTTCTGCAATTTTGCCCCAAAATAAGGGAAATTTCTGCCTTTTTGCCCCCAAATAAGGGGAATTTCAGCCTTTTTCCCTCAAAATAAAGCGAATTTCTGCATTTTTGCCACAAAATATTAAGAATTTCTACATTTTTGCCCCAAAATAAGGAAAATTTCTGACTTTTTTCCCTGAAATAAGTGAAATTTGTGCAATTTTGCCCCAAAATAAGAGAAATTTTGGATTTTTTCCCCAAAATAAGTGGAATTTCTGAATTATGCCTTTACATAAGGAGAATTTCTGTCTTTTTGCCCAAACATATTAGGAATTTCTGCATTTTTGCCCAACAATTAGAGGAATTTCTGCAATTTTGCTCCAAAATATGGGGAATTTCTGCCTTTTTGCCCGAAAATAAGGGGAATGCATAACTTTTCGCCATAAAAAAGGGAAATTTTTTCATTTTTGCTCCAAAATAATGGGAATTTCTACCTTTTTGCCTCTAAATAAGTGGAATTTCTGTCTTTTTCCCCAACACAAAAGGAATTTTTGTCTTTTTTGCCCCAAAATAAAAGGAATTTCTGACTTATTACCATGAAATAAGTGAAATTTCTGCAATTTTGCCCCAAAATAAGGGAAATTTCTGCCTATTTACCCTGAAATATGTGAAATTTCTGCAATTTTACCCCAAAATAAGTCGAATTTCTGCCTTTTTGCCCCGAAATAATGGGAATTTCTGCCTTTTTGCCCCAAAATAAGAAAAATTTTTGCGTTTTTTATCTGAAATAAGTGAAATTTCTGCAATTTTGCCCTAAAATAAGGAAAATTTCTGCATTTTTTTTCAATAACAAGGGAAATTTCTTCAATTTTGCCCCAAAATAAGGGGAATTTCTCCCTTTTTGCCCCAAAATAAAAGAAATTTCAGCCTTTTTACCTGAAAATAATTGAAGTTTCTGCAATTTTGCCCCAAATAAGAAAAATTTCTGCAATTTTGCCCCAAAATAAGGGGAATTTATGATTTTTGCCCCAAAATAAAGGGAATTTCTGCCTTTTGCCCCTAAATTAGGGGAATTTCTGCAATTTTACCCCAAAATAAGTCGAATTTCTGCCTTTTTGCCCCAAAATAATGGGAATTTCTGCCTTTTTGCCCCAAAATAAGAAAAATTTTTGCTTTTTTTCTCTGAAATAAGTGAAATTTCTGCAATTTTGTTCTAAAATAAAGAAAATTTCTGCAATTTTTCCCCATAATAAGAGAAATTTTTGCAATTTTGCCCCAAAATAAGAGAAATTTCTCCCTTTTTGACCCAAAATAAAGGATATATCAGCCCTTATTCCTGAAAATAAGTGAAATTTCTGCAATTTTGCCCCAAATAAGGGTAATTTCTGCAATTTTGCCCAAAAATAAGGTAAATTCCTCCAATTTTGCCCCAAAATAAAGGGAATTTCTTGAATTTTGCCCCAAAATTAAGAGAGTTTCTGATTTTTGCCCCAAAATTAGGGGATTTTCTGCAATTTTGCTCCAAAATACGGGGAATTTCTGACTTTTTGCTCCAAAATACAGAGAATTTCTGCGTTTTTGCCCGAAAATAATGGGAATGCATACCTTTTTGCCATAAAAAATGAAATTTCTTCATTTTTGCTCCAAAATAAGGGGAATTTCTACCTTTTTGCCTCTAAATAAGTGGAATTTCTGTCTTTTTCCCACAAAACAAAGGGAATTTCTCTCTTTTTTGCCCCAAAATAAGAGGAATTTCTGACTCATTACCCTGAAATAAGTGAAATTTCTGCAATTTTGCCCCAAAATAAGGGAAATTTCTGCCTTTTTGCCCCCAAATAAGGGGAATTTCAGCCTTTTTCCCTCAAAATAAAGCGAATTTCTG
Source organism: Micromys minutus (assembly GCF_963924665.1). Lineage (NCBI taxonomy): Eukaryota > Metazoa > Chordata > Mammalia > Rodentia > Muridae > Micromys > Micromys minutus. Next base: position 4,333,136 of record NW_027667727.1, read on the forward strand.
CATTTTTGCCACAAAATATTAAGAATTTCTACATTTTTGCCCCAAAATAAGGAAAATTTCTGACTTTTTTCCCTGAAATAAGTGAAATTTGTGCAATTTTGCCCCAAAATAAGAGAAATTTTGGATTTTTTCCCCAAAATAAGTGGAATTTCTGAATTATGCCTTTACATAAGGAGAATTTCTGTCTTTTTGCCCAAACATATTAGGAATTTCTGCATTTTTGCCCAACAATTAGGGGAATTTCTGCAATTTTGCTCCAAAATATGGGGAATTTCTGCCTTTTTGCCCGAAAATAAGGGGAATGCATAACTTTTCGCCATAAAAAAGGGAAATTTTTTCATTTTTGCTCCAAAATAATGGGAATTTCTACCTTTTTGCCTCTAAATAAGTGGAATTTCTGTCTTTTTCCCCAACACAAAAGGAATTTTTGTCTTTTTTGCCCCAAAATAAAAGGAATTTCTGACTTATTACCATGAAATAAGTGAAATTTCTGCAATTTTGCCCCAAAATAAGGGAAATTTCTGCCTATTTACCCTGAAATATGTGAAATTTCTGCAATTTTACCCCAAAATAAGTCGAATTTCTGCCTTTTTGCCCCGAAATAATGGGAATTTCTGCCTTTTTGCCCCAAAATAAGAAAAATTTTTGCGTTTTTTATCTGAAATAAGTGAAATTTCTGCAATTTTGCCCTAAAATAAGGAAAATTTCTGCAATTTTTTTCAATAACAAGGGAAATTTCTTCAATTTTGCCCCAAAATAAGGGGAATTTCTCCCTTTTTGCCCCAAAATAAAAGAAATTTCAGCCTTTTTACCTGAAAATAATTGAAGTTTCTGCAATTTTGCCCCAAATAAGAAAAATTTCTGCAATTTTGCCCCAAAATAAGGGGAATTTATGATTTTTGCCCCAAAATAAAGGGAATTTCTGCCTTTTGCCCCTAAATTAGGGGAATTTCTGCAATTTTACCCCAAAATAAGTCGAATTTCTGCCTTTTTGCCCCAAAATAATGGGAATTTCTGCCTTTTTGCCCCAAAATAAGAAAAATTTTTGCTTTTTTTCTCTGAAATAAGTGAAATTTCTGCAATTTTGTTCTAAAATAAAGAAAATTTCTGCAATTTTTCCCCATAATAAGAGAAATTTTTGCAATTTTGCCCCAAAATAAGAGAAATTTCTCCCTTTTTGCCCCAAAATAAAGGATATATCAGCCCTTATTCCTGAAAATAAGTGAAATTTCTGCAATTTTGCCCAAATAAGGGTAATTTCTGCAATTTTGCCCAAAAATAAGGAAAATTCCTCCAATTTTGCCCCAAAATAAAGGGAATTTCTTGAATTTTGCCCCAAAATAAAGAGAGTTTCTGATTTTTGCCCCAAAATTAGGGGATTTTCTGCAATTTTGCTCCAAAATACGGGGAATTTCTGACTTTTTGCTCCAAAATACAGAGAATTTCTGCGTTTTTGCCCGAAAATAATGGGAATGCATACCTTTTTGCCATAAAAAATGAAATTTCTTCATTTTTGCTCCAAAATAAGGGGAATTTCTGCCTTTTTGCCTCTAAATAAGTGGAATTTCTGTCTTTTTCCCACAAAACAAAGGGAATTTCTCTCTTTTTTGCCCCAAAATAAGAGGAATTTCTGACTCATTACCCTGAAATAAATGAAATTTCTGCAATTTTGCCCCAAAATAAGGGAAATTTCTGCCTTTTTGCCCCCAAATAAGGGGAATTCAGCCTTTTTACCTCAAAATAAGAGGAATTTCTGCATTTTTGCCACAAAATATTAGGAATTTCTGTTATTTTGCCCCAAAATAAGGAAAATTTCTGACTTTTTTCCCTGAAATAAGTGAAATTTCTGCAATTTTGCCCCGAAATAAGTGAAATTTCTACAATTTTGCCCCAAAATAAGGGAAATTTCTGGAATTTTGCCCTAAAAGAAGTGGAATTTCTGAGTTTTGCCCCAAAATAAGGAGAATTTCTGTCTTTTTGCCCCAACATATAGGGAATTTCTGCCTTTTGCCCCAGAATTAGGGGAATTTCTGCAATTTTGCTCCAAAATATGGGGAATTTCTGCCTTTTTTTTCAAAAATAAGGGAAATGCATATCTTTTTGCCATAAAAAAGGGAAATTTCTTCATATTTGCTCCAAAATAAGGGGAATTTCTGCCTTTTTGACTCTAAATAAGTGGAATTTCTGTCTCTTTTCCCCAAAACAACGGGAATTTCTGTATTTTTAGCTCCAAAATAAAGGGGAATTTCTGACTTATTACCCTGAAATAAGTGAAATTTCTGCAATTTTGCCCCCAAAAAAGGGAAATTTCTGCCTTTTTGCCCTGAAATATGTGAAATTTCTGCAATTTTACCGCAAAATAAGGTGAATTTCTGCCTTTTTTGCCCTAAAATAATGAGATTTTCTACCTTTTTGCCCCAAAATAAGAAACATTTTTGCTTTATTTCTCTGAAATAAGTGAAATTTCTGCAATTTTGTCCTAAAATAAGGGAAATTTCTGCAATTTTTTCCCATAACAAGGGAAATTTCTGCAATTTTGACCCAAAATAAGGGGAATTTCTCTTTTTTTGCCCCAAAATAAAGAAAATTTCAGCCTTTTTACCTGAAAATAAGTGAATTTTATGCAATTTTGCCCCAAATTAAGCAAATTTCTGCAATTTTGCCCCAAAATAAGGTAAATTCCTGCAATTTTACCCCAAAATAAAGGAAATTTCTTGAATTTTGCCCCAAAATAAGGGGAATGTCTGAATTTTGCCCCAAAATAAAGGGAATTTCTGCCTTTTGCCCCAAAATTAGGGGAATTTCTGCAATTTTGCTACAAAATACGGGGAATTTCTGCCTTTTTGCCAGAAAATAATGGGAATGCATACCTTTTTGCCATAAATAGGAAAATTTCTTCATTTTTGCTCCAAAATAAGGGGAATTTCTGCATTTTTGCCTCTAACTAAGTGGAATTTCTGTCTTTTTCCCCCAAAACAAAGAGAATATTTGTCTTTTTTGCCCCAAAATAAGGGGAATTTCTGACTTATTACCCTGAAATAAGTGAAATTTCTGCAATTTTGCCCCAAAATAAGGGAAATTTCTGCAATTTTGCCCCAATGTAAAGGAAATTTCTGCAATTTTGCCCCAAAATAAGGGGAATTTCTGCCTTTTTGCCTCTAAATAAGTGGAATTTCTATCTTATTTTCCCAAAACAACGGGAATTTCTGTATTTTTTGCCCCAAAATAAGCGGGAATTTCTGACTTATTACCCTGAAATAAGTGAAATTTCTGCAATTTTGCCCTAAAATAAGGGAAATTTCTGCAATTTTACCATAATAAGGAAATTTCTGCAATTTTGACCCAAAATAAGGGGAATTTCTCTTTTTTTGCCCCAAAATAAAGGAAATTTCAGCCTTTTTACTTGAAAATAAGTGAATTTTATGCAATTTTGCCCCAAATAAGGGAAAATTCTGCAATTTTCCCCAAAAATAAGGTAAATTCCTCCAATTTTGCCCCAAAATAAAGGAAATTTCTTGAATTTTGCCCCAAAATAAAAAGATTTTCTGATTTTTGCCCCAAAATTAGGGGATTTTCTGCAATTTTGCTCCAAAATACGGGGGATTTCTGCGTTTTTGCTCCAAAATACGGGGAATTTCTGCCTTTTTGCCCGAAAATAATGGGAATGCATACCTTTTTGCCATAAAAAATGAAATTTCTTCATTTTTGCTCCAAAATAAAGGGAATTTCTGCCTTTTTGCCTCTAAATAAGTGGAATTTCTGTCTTTTTCCAACAAAACAATGGGAATGTCTCTCTTTTTTGCCCCAAAATAAGAGGAATTTCTGACTCATTACCCTGAAAAAGTGAAATTTCGGCAATTTTGCCCCAAAATAAGGGAAATTTCTGCCTTTTTGCCCCCAAATAAGGGGAATTCAGCCTTTTTACCTCAAAATAAGAGGAATTTCTGCATTTTTGCCACAAAATATTAGGAATTTCTGTTATTTTGCCCCAAAATAAAGAAAATTTCTGACTTTTTTCCTTGAAATAAGTGAAATTTCTGCAATTTTGCCCCAAAATCAGTGAAATTTCTACAATTTTGCCCCAAAATAAGGGAAATTTCTGGAATTTTGCCCCAAAAGAAGTGGAATTTCTGAGTTTTGCCCCAAAATAAGGAGAATTTCTGTCTTTTTGCCCCAACATATAGGGAATTTCTGCCTTTTTTCCCAAAAATAAGGGAAATGCATATCTTTTTGCCATAAAAAAGGGAAATTTCTTCATATTTGCTCCAAAATAAGGGGAATTTCTGCCTTTTTGACTCTAAATAAGTGGAATTTCTGTCTTTTTTCCCCAAACAACGGGAATTTCTGTATTTTTAGCCCCAAAATAAGGGGGAATTTCTGACTTATTACCCTGAAATAAGTGAAATTTCTGCAATTTTGCCCCCAAAAAAGGGAAATTTCTGCCTTTTTGCCCTGAAATATGTGAAATTTCTTCAATTTTACCGCAAAATAAGGTGAATTTCTGCCTTTTTGCCCTAAAATAATGAGATTTTCTACCTTTTTGCCCCAAAATAAGAAACATTTTAGCTTTATTTCTCTGAAATAAGTGAAATTTCTGCAATTTTGTCCTAAAATAAGGGAAATTTCTGCAATTTTTTCCCATAACAAGGGAAATTTCTGCAATTTTGACCCAAAATAAGGGGAATTTCTCTTTTTTTGCCCCAAAATAAAGAAAATTTCAGCCTTTTTACCTGAAAATAAGTGAATTTTATGCAATTTTGCCCCAAATTAAGCAAATTTCTGCAATTTTGCCCCAAAATAAGGTAAATTCCTGCAATTTTGCCCCAAAATAAGGGGAATGTCTGAATTTTGTCCCAAAATAAAGGGAATTTCTGCCTTTTGCCCCAAAATTAGGGGAATTTCTGCAATTTTGCTACAAAATACGGGGAATTTCTGCCTTTTTGCCAGAAAAAAATGGGAATGCATACCTTTTTGCCATAAATAGGAAAATTTCTTCATTTTTGCTCCAAAATAAGGGGAATTTCTGCATTTTTGCCTCTAACTAAGTGGAATTTCTGTCTTTTTCCCCCAAAACAAAGAGAATATTTGTCTTTTTTGCCCCAAAATAAGGGGAATTTCTGACTTATTACCCTGAAATAAGTGAAATTTCTGCAATTTTGCCCCAAAATAAGGGAAATTTCTGCAATTTTGCCCCAATGTAAAGGAAATTTCTGCAATTTTGCCCCAAAATAAGGGGAATTTCTGCCTTTTTGCCTCTAAATAAGTGGAATTTCTATCTTATTTTCCCAAAACAACGGGAATTTCTGTATTTTTTGCCCCAAAATAAGCGGGAATTTCTGACTTATTACCCTGAAATAAGTGAAATTTCTGCAATTTTGCCCTAAAATAAGGGAAATTTCTGCAATTTTTCCATAATAAGGGAAATTTCTGCAATTTTGACAAAAAATAAGGGGAATTTCTCTTTTTTTGCCCCAAAATAAAAGAAATTTCAGCCTTTTTACTTGAAAATAAGTGAATTTTATGCAATTTTGCCCCAAATAAAGGAAATTTCTGCAATTTTGCCCCAAAATAAGGTAAATTCCTGCAATTTTGCCCTAAAATAAAGGAAATTTTTTGAATTTTGCCCCAAAATAAGGGGAATATCTGATTTTTGCCCCAAAATATAGGGAATTTCTGCCTTTTGCCCCAAAATTAGGGCAATTTCTGCAATTTTGCCCCAAAATAAGGGAAATTTCTGCAATCTTGCCACAATGTAAAGGAAATTTCTGCAATTGTGCCCCAAAATAAGGGAAATTTCTGACTGTTTGCTCCCGAAAAAAGGAGATTTTCTGTCTTTTTGCCCTAAAATAAGGAGAATTTCTGCTTTTTTGCCCGAAAATTATGAAAATTTCTGCAATTTTGCTTCAAAATACGGGGAATTTCGGCTTTTTATCCCGAAAGTAAGGGGACTGTATACCTATTGCCACAAAAAAGGGAAATTTTTTCATTTTTGCTCCAAAATAAGAGGAATTTCTGCTTTTTACCTCAAAATAAGTGAAATTTCTCCCTTTTTAACCAAAAATAAATGGAATTTCTCTCTTTTTGCCCCAAAATAAAAGGAATTTTTGAATTAGGCCCTGAATTAAGTGATATTTCTGCAATTTTGCCCCGAAATAAAAGAAATTTCTACCTTTTTGCCACAAAATAAGGGGAATTACTGTCTTTTTGCCCCAAAATAAGGGAAATTTCTGCCTTTTTGCCCCCAAATAAGGGGAATTTCAGCCTTTTTCCCTCAAAATAAAGCGAATTTCTCCATTTTTGCAACAAAATATTAAGAATTTCTACATTTTTGCCCCAAAATAAGGAAAATTTCTGCCTTTTTTCCCTGAAATAAGTGAAATTTGTGCAATTTTGCCCCAAAATAAGAGAAATTTTGGATTTTTTCCCCAAAATAAGTGGAATTTCTGAATTATGCCTTTACATAAGGAGAATTTCTGTCTTTTTGCCCAAACATATTAGGAATTTCTGCATTTTTGCCCAACAATTAGGGGAATTTCTGCAATTTTGCTCCAAAATACGGGGAATTTCTGCCTTTTTGCCCGAAAATAAGGGGAATGCATAACTTTTTGCCATAAAAAAGGGAAATTTTTTCATTTTTGCTCCAAAATAATGGGAATTTCTACCTTTTTGCCTCTAAATAAGTGGAATTTCTGTCTTTTTCCCCAAAACAAAAGGAATTTTTGTCTTTTTTGCCCCAAAATAAAAGGAATTTCTGACTTATTACCATGAAATAAGTGAAATTTCTGCAATTTTGCCCCAAAATAAGGGAAATTTCTGCCTATTTACCCAGAAATATGTGAAATTTCTGCAATTTTACCCCAAAATAAGTCGAATTTCTGCCTTTTTGCCCCGAAATAATGGGAATTTCTGCCTTTTTGCCCCAAAATAAGAAAAATTTTTGCGTTTTTTCTCTGAAATAAGTGAAATTTCTGCAATTTTGCCCTAAAATAAGGAAAATTTCTGCAATTTTTTTCAATAACAAGGGAAATTTCTTCAATTTTGCCCCAAAATAAGGGGAATTTCTCCCTTTTTGCCCCAAAATAAAAGAAATTTCAGCCTTTTTACCTGAAAATAATTGAAGTTTCTGCAATTTTGACCCCAATAAGAAAAATTTCTGCAATTTTGCCCCAAAATAAGGGGAATTTATGATTTTTGCCCCAAAATAAAGGGAATTTCTGCCTTTTGCCCCTAAATTAGGGGAATTTCTGCAATTTTACTCGAAAATAAGTCGAATTTCTGCCTTTTTGCCCCAAAATAATGGGAATTTCTGCATTTTTGCCCCAAAATAAGAAAAATTTTTGCTTTTTTTCTCTGAAATAAGTGAAATTTCTGCAATTTTGTTCTAAAATAAAGAAAATTTCTGCAATTTTTCCCCATAATAAGAGAAATTTTTGCAATTTTGCCCCAAAATAAGAGAAATTTCTCCCTTTTTGCCCCAAAATAAAGGATATATCAGCCCTTATTCCTGAAAATAAGTGAAATTTCTGCAATTTTGCCCCAAATAAGGGTAATTTCTGCAATTTTGCCCAAAAATAAGGAAAATTCCTCCAATTTTGCCCCAAAATAAAGGGAATTTCTTGAATATTGCCCCAAAATAAAGAGAGTTTCTGATTTTTGCCCCAAAATTAGGGGATTTTCTGCAATTTTGCTCCAAAATACGAGGAATTTCTGACTTTTTGCTCCAAAATACAGAGAATTTCTGCGTTTTTGCCCGAAAATAATGGGAATGCATACCTTTTTGCCATAAAAAATGAAATTTCTTCATTTTTGCTCCAAAATAAGGGGAATTTCTGCCTTTTTGCCTCTAAATAAGTGGAATTTCTGTCTTTTTCCCACAAAACAAAGGGAATTTCTCTCTTTTTTGCCCCAAAATAAGAGGAATTTCTGACTCATTACCCTGAAATAAGTGAAATTTCTGCAATTTTGCCCCAAAATAAGGGAAATTTCTGCCTTTTTGCCCCCAAATAAGGGGAATTCAGCCTTTTTACCTCAAAATAAGAGGAATTTCTGCAATTTTGCCCCAAAATAAGGAAAATTTCTGCAATTTTGCCCCAATGTAAAGGAAATTTCTGCAATTTTGCCCCAAAATAAGGGGAATTTCTGCCTTTTTGCCTCTAAATAAGTGGAATTTCTATCTTATTCCCCCAAAACAATGGGAATTTCTGTATTTTTTGCCCCAAAATAAGCGGGAATTTCTGACTTATTACCCTGAAATAAGTGAAATTTCTGCAATTTTGCCCTAAAATAAGGGAAATTTCTGCAATTTTTCCATAATAAGGGAAATTTCTGCAATTTTGACAAAAAATAAGGGGAATTTCTCTTTTTTTGCCCCAAAATAAAGGAAATTTCAGCCTTTTTACTTGATAATAAGTGAATTTTATGCAATTTTGCCCCAAATAAAGGAAATTTCTGCAATTTTGCCCCAAAATAAGGTAAATTCCTGCAATTTTGCCCCAAAATAAAGGAAATTTTTTGAATTTTGCCCCAAAATAAGGGGAATTTCTGATTTTTGCCCCAAAATATAGGGAATTTCTGCCTTTTGCCCCAAAATTAGGGCAATTTCTGCAATTTTGCTCCAAAATACGGGGAATTTCTGCCTTTTTGCACGAAAATAATGGGAATGCATACCTTTTTGCCATAAAAAGGAAAATTTCTTCATTTTTGCTCCAAAATAAGGTGGAATTTCTGCATTTTTGCCTCTAAGTGGAATTTCTGTCTTTTTCCCCCAAAACAAAGGGAATTTCTGTCTTTTTTGCCCCAAAATAAGGGGAATTTCTGACTTATTACCCTGAAATAAGTGAAATTTCTGCAATTTTGCCCCAAAATAAGGGAAATTTCTGCAATCTTGCCACAATGTAAAGGAAATTTCTGCAATTGTGCCCCAAAATAAGGGAAATTTCTGACTGTTTGCTCCTGAAAAAAGGAGATTTTCTGTCTTTTTGCCCTAAAATAAGGAGAGTTTCTGCTTTTTTGCCCGAAAATTATGAAAATTTCTGCAATTTTGCTTCAAAATACGGGGAATTTCGGCTTTTTATCCCGAAAGTAAGGGGACTGTATACCTATTGCCACAAAAAAGGGAAATTTCTTCATTTTTGCCCCAAAATAAGAGGAATTTCTGCTTTTTACCTCAAAATAAGTGAAATTTCTCCCTTTTTAACCAAAAATAAATGGAATTTCTCTCTTTTTGCCCCAAAATAAAAGGAATTTTTGAATTAGGCCCTGAATTAAGTGATATTTCTGCAATTTTGCCCCGAAATAAAAGAAATTTCTACCTTTTTGCCACAAAATAAGGGGAATTACTGTCTTTTTGCCCCAAAATAAGGGAAATTTCTGCCTTTTTGCCCCCAAATAAGGGGAATTTCAGCCTTTTTCCCTCAAAATAAAGCGAATTTCTGCATTTTTGCCACAAAATATTAAGAATTTCTACATTTTTGCCCCAAAATAAGGAAAATTTCTGCCTTTTTTCCCTGAAATAAGTGAAATTTGTGCAATTTTGCCCCAAAATAAGAGAAATTTTGGATTTTTTCCCCAAAATAAGTGGAATTTCTGAATTATGCCTTTACATAAGGAGAATTTCAGTCTTTTTGCCCAAACATATTAGGAATTTCTGCATTTTTGCCCAACAATTAGGGGAATTTCTGCAATTTTGCTCCAAAATACGAGGAATTTCTGCCTTTTTGCCCGAAAATAAGGGGAATGCATAACTTTTTGCCATAAAAAAGGGAAATTTTTTCATTTTTGCTCCAAAATAATGGGAATTTCTACCTTTTTGCCTCTAAATAAGTGGAATTTCTGTCTTTTTCCCCAACACAAAAGGAATTTTTGTCTTTTTTGCCCTAAAATAAAAGGAATTTCTGACTTATTACCATGAAATAAGTGAAATTTCTGCAATTTTGCCCCAAAATAAGGGAAATTTCTGCCTATTTACCCTGAAATATGTGAAATTTCTGCAATTTTACCCCAAAATAAGTCGAATTTCTGCCTTTTTGCCCCGAAATAATGGGAATTTCTGCCTTTTTGCCCCAAAATAAGAAAAATTTTTGCGTTTTTTATCTGAAATAAGTGAAATTTCTGCAATTTTGCCCTAAAATAAGGAAAATTTCTGCAATTTTTTTCAATAACAAGGGAAATTTCTTCAATTTTGCCCCAAAATAAGGGGAATTTCTCCCTTTTTGCCCCAAAATAAAAGAAATTTCAGCCTTTTTACCTGAAAATAATTGAAGTTTCTGCAATTTTGCCCCAAATAAGAAAAATTTCTGCAATTTTGCCCCAAAATAAGGGGAATTTATGATTTTTGCCCCAAAATAAAGGGAATTTCTGCCTTTTGCCCCTAAATTAGGGGAATTTCTGCAATTTTACCCCAAAATAAGTCGAATTTCTGCCTTTTTGCCCCAAAATAATGGGAATTTCTGCCTTTTTGCCCCAAAATAAGAAAAATTTTTGCTTTTTTTCTCTGAAATAAGTGAAATTTCTGCAATTTTGTTCTAAAATAAAGAAAATTTCTGCAATTTTTCCCCATAATAAGAGAAATTTTTGCAATTTTGCCCCAAAATAAGAGAAATTTCTCCCTTTTTGCCCCAAAATAAAGGATATATCAGCCCTTATTCCTGAAAATAAGTGAAATTTCTGCAATTTTGCCCCAAATAAGGGTAATTTCTGCAATTTTGCCCAAAAATAAGGTAAATTCCTCCAATTTTGCCCCAAAATAAAGGGAATTTCTTGAATTTTGCCCCAAAATAAAGAGAGTTTCTGATTTTTGCCCCAAAATTAGGGGATTTTCTGCAATTTTGCTCCAAAATACGGGGAATTTCTGACTTTTTGCTCCAAAATACAGAGAATTTCTGCGTTTTTGCCCGAAAATAATGGGAATGCATACCTTTTTGCCATAAAAAATGAAATTTCTTCATTTTTGCTCCAAAATAAGGGGAATTTCTGCCTTTTTGCCTCTAAATAAGTGGAATTTCTGTCTTTTTCCCACAAAACAAAGGGAATTTCTCTCTTTTTTGCCCCAAAATAAGAGGAATTTCTGACTCATTACCCTGAAATAAGTGAAATTTCTGCAATTTTGCCCCAAAATAAGGGAAATTTCTGCCTTTTTGCCCCCAAATAAGGGGAATTCAGCCTTTTTACCTCAAAATAAGAGGAATTTCTGCATTTTTGCCACAAAATATTAGGAATTTCTGTTATTTTGCCCCAAAATAAGGAAAATTTCTGACTTTTTTCCCTGAAATAACTGAAATTTCTGCAATTTTGCCCCGAAATAAGTGAAATTTCTACAATTTTGCCCCAAAATAAGGGAAATTTCTGGAATTTTGCCCTAAAGGAAGTGGAATTTCTGAGTTTTGCCCCAAAATAAGGAGAATTTCTGTTTTTTTGCCCCAACATATAGGGAATTTCTGCCTTTTGCCATAGAATTAGGGGAATTTCTGCAATTTTGCTCCAAAATACGGGGAATTTCTGCCTTTTTTTTCAAAAATAAGGGAAATGCATATCTTTTTGCCATAAAAAAGGGAAATTTCTTCATATTTGCTCCAAAATAAGGGGAATTTCTGCCTTTTTGACTCTAAATAAGTGGAATTTCTGTCTCTTTTCCTCAAAACAACGGGAATTTCTGTATTTTTAGCTCCAAAATAAAAGGGAATTTCTGACTTATTACCCTGAAATAAGTGAAATTTCTGCAATTTTGCCCCCAAAAAAGGGAAATTTCTGCCTTTTTGCCCTGAAATATGTGAAATTTCTGCAATTTTACCGCAAAATAAGGTGAATTTCTGCCTTTTTTGCCCTAAAATAATGAGATTTTCTACCTTTTTGCCCCAAAATAAGAAACATTTTTGCTTTATTTCTCTGAAATAAGTGAAATTTCTGCAATTTTGTCCTAAAATAAGGGAAATTTCTGCAATTTTTTCCCATAACAAGGGAAATTTCTGCAATTTTGCCCCAAAATAAGGGGAATTTCTCTTTTTTTGCCCCAAAATAAAGAAAATTTCAGCCTTTTTACCTGAAAATAAGTGATTTTTATGCAATTTTGCCCCAAATTAAGCAAATTTCTGCAATTTTGCCCCAAAATAAGGTAAATTCCTGCAATTTTACCCCAAAATAAAGGAAATTTCTTGAATTTTGCCCCAAAATAAGGGGAATGTCTGAATTTTGCCCCAAAATAAAGGGAATTTCTGCCTTTTGCCCCAAAATTAGGGGAATTTCTGCAATTTTGCTACAAAATACGGAAAATTTCTGCCTTTTTGCCAGAAAATAATGGGAATGCATACCTTTTTGCCATAAATAGGAAAATTTCTTCATTTTTGCTCCAAAATAAGGGGAATTTCTGCATTTTTGCCTCTAACTAAGTGGAATTTCTGTCTTTTTCCCCCAAAACAAAGAGAATATTTGTCTTTTTTGCCCCAAAATAAGGGGAATTTCTGACTTATTACCCTGAAATAAGTGAAATTTCTGCAATTTTGCCCCAAAATAAGGGAAATTTCTGCAATTTTGCCCCAATGTAAAGGAAATTTCTGCAATTTTGCCCCAAAATAAGGGGAATTTCTGCCTTTTTGCCTCTAAATAAGTGGAATTTCTATCTTATTTTCCCAAAACAACGGGAATTTCTGTATTTTTTGCCCCAAAATAAGCGGGAATTTCTGACTTATTACCCTGAAATAAGTGAAATTTCTGCAATTTTGCCCTAAAATAAGGGAAATTTCTGCAATTTTACAATAATAGGGAAATTTCTGCAATTTTGACCCAAAATAAGGGGAATTTCTCTTTTTTGCCCCAAAATAAAGGAAATTTCAGCCTTTTTACTTGAAAATAAGTGAATTTTATGCAATTTTGCCCCAAATAAAGGAAATTTCTGCAATTTTGCCCCACAATAAGGTAAATTCCTGCAATTTTGCCCCAAAATAAAGGAAATTTTTTGAATTTTGCCCCAAAATAAGGGGAATTTCTGATTTTTGCCCCAAAATAAAGGGAATTTCTGCCTTTTGCCCCAAAATTAGGGCAATTTCTGCAATTTTGCTCCAAAATATGGGGAATTTCTGCCTTTTTGCACGAAAATAATGGGAATGCATACCTTTTTGCCATAAAAAGGAAAATTTCTTCATTTTTGCTCCAAAATAAGGGGAATTTCTGCATTTTTGCCTCTAACTAAGTGGAATTTCTGTCTTTTTCCCCCAAAACAAAGGGAATTTCTGTCTTTTTTGCCCCAAAATAAGAGGAATTTCTGACTTATTACCCTGAAATAAGTGAAATTTCTGCAATTTTGCCCCAAAATAAGGGAAATTTCTGCAATTTTGCCACAATGTAAAGGAAGTTTCTGCAATTGTGACCCAAAATAAGGGGAATTTCTGACTGTTTGCTCCCGAAAAAAGAAGATTTTCTGTCTTTTTGCCCTAAAATAAGGAGAATTTCTGCTTTTTTGCCCGAAAATTATGAAAATTTCTGCAATTTTGCTTCAAAATACGGGGAATTTCAGCTTTTTATCCCGAAAGTAAGGGGAATGTATACCTTTTGCCACATAAAAGGGAAATTTCTTCTTTTTTGCCCCAAAATAAGAGGAATTTCTGCTTTTTACCTCAAAATAAGTGAAATTTCTCCCTTTTTAACCAAAAATAAATAGAATTTCTCTCTTTTTGCCCCAAAATAAAAGGAATTTTTGAATTAGGCCCTGAAATAAGTGATATTTCTGCAATTTTGCCCCGAAATAAAAGAAATTTCTACCTTTTTGCCACAAAATAAGGGGAATTACTGTCTTTTTGCCCCAAAATAAGGGAAATTTCTGCCTTTTTGCCCCCAAATAAGGGGAATTTCAGCCTTTTTCCCTCAAAATAAAAGGAATTTCTGCATTTTTGCCACAAAATATTAAGAATTTCTACATTTTTGCCCCAAAATAAGGAAAATTTCTGCCTTTTTTCCCTGAAATAAGTGAAATTTCTGCAATTTTGCCCCAAAAAAGGGGAATTTTGGAATTTTTCCCCAAAATAAGTGTAATTTCTGAATTATGCCCTTAAATAAAAAGAATTTCTGTCTTTTTGCCCCAACATATTAGGAATTTCTGCATTTTTGCCCCACAATTAGGGGAATTTCTGCAATTTTGCTCCAAATACGGGGAATTTCTGCCTTTTTGCCCGAAAATAAGGGGAATGCATAACTTTTTGCCATAAAAAAGGGAAATTTTTCATTTTTGCTCCAAAATAATGGGAATTTCTGCCTTTTTGCCTCTAAATAAGTGTAATTTCTGTCTTTTTCCCCCAAAACAAAAGGAATTTTTGTCTTTTTTGCCCCAAAATAAAAGGAATTTCTGACTTATTACCATGAAATAACTGAAATTTCTGCAATTTTGCCCCAAAATAAGGGAAATTTCTGCCTTTTTAGCCTGAAATATGTGAAATTTCTGCAATTTTACCGCAAAATAAGGTGAATTTCTGCCTTTTTGCCCTAAAATAATGAGATTTTCTACCTTTTTGCCCCAAAATAAGAAACATTTTTGCTTTATTTCTCTGAAATAAGTCAAATTTCTGCAATTTTGTCCTAAAATAAGGGAAATTTCTGCAATTTTTTCCCATAACAAGGGAAATTTCTGCAATTTTGCCCCAAAATAAGGGGAATTTCTCTTTTTTTGCCCCAAAATAAAGAAAATTTCAGCCTTTTTACCTGAAAATAAGTGATTTTTATGCAATTTTGCCCCAAATTAAGCAAATTTCTGCAATTTTGCCCCAAAATAAGGTAAATTCCTGCAATTTTACCCCAAAATAAAGGAAATTTCTTGAATTTTGCCCCAAAATAAGGGGAATGTCTGAATTTTGCCCCAAAATAAAGGGAATTTCTGCCTTTTGCCCCAAAATTAGGGGAATTTCTGCAATTTTGCTACAAAATACGGGGAATTTCTGCCTTTTTGCCAGAAAATAATGGGAATGCATACCTTTTTGCCATAAATAGGAAAATTTCTTCATTTTTGCTCCAAAATAAGGGGAATTTCTGCATTTTTGCCTCTAACTAAGTGGAATTTCTGTCTTTTTCCCCCAAAACAAAGAGAATATTTGTCTTTTTTGCCCCAAAATAAGGGGAATTTCTGACTTATTACCCTGAAATAAGTGAAATTTCTGCAATTTTGCCCCAAAATAAGGGAAATTTCTGCAATTTTGCCCCAATGTAAAGGAAATTTCTGCAATTTTGCCCCAAAATAAGGGGAATTTCTGCCTTTTTGCCTCTAAATAAGTGGAATTTCTATCTTATTTTCCCAAAACAACGGGAATTTCTGTATTTTTTGCCCCAAAATAAGCGGGAATTTCTGACTTATTACCCTGAAATAAGTGAAATTTCTGCAATTTTGCCCTAAAATAAGGGAAATTTCTGCAATTTTACCATAATAGGGAAATTTCTGCAATTTTGACCCAAAATAAGGGGAATTTCTCTTTTTTTGCCCCAAAATAAAGGAAATTTCAGCCTTTTTACTTGAAAATAAGTGAATTTTATGCAATTTTGCCCCAAATAAAGGAAATTTCTGCAATTTTGCCCCACAATAAGGTAAATTCCTGCAATTTTGCCCCAAAATAAAGGAAATTTTTTGAATTTTGCCCCAAAATAAGGGGAATTTCTGATTTTTGCCCCAAAATAAAGGGAATTTCTGCCTTTTGCCCCAAAATTAGGGCAATTTCTGCAATTTTTCTCCAAAATATGGGGAATTTCTGCCTTTTTGCACGAAAATAATGGGAATGCATACCTTTTTGCCATAAAAAGGAAAATTTCTTCATTTTTGCTCCAAAATAAGGGGAATTTCTGCATTTTTGCCTCTAACTAAGTGGAATTTCTGTCTTTTTCCCCCAAAACAAAGGGAATTTCTGTCTTTTTTGCCCCAAAATAAGAGGAATTTCTGACTTATTACCCTGAAATAAGTGAAATTTCTGCAATTTTGCCCCAAAATAAGGGAAATTTCTGCAATTTTGCCACAATGTAAAGGAAGTTTCTGCAATTGTGACCCAAAATTAGGGGAATTTCTGACTGTTTGCTCCCGAAAAAAGAAGATTTTCTGTCTTTTTGCCCTAAAATAAGGAGAATTTCTGCTTTTTTGCCTGAAAATTATGAAAATTTCTGCAATTTTGCTTCAAAATACGGGGAATTTCGGCTTTTTATCCCGAAAGTAAGGGGAATGTATACCTTTTGCCACATAAAAGGGAAATTTCTTCTTTTTTGCCCCAAAATAAGAGGAATTTCTGCTTTTTACCTCAAAATAAGTGAAATTTCTCCCTTTTTAACCAAAAATAAATGGAATTTCTCTCTTTTTGCCCCAAAATAAAAGGAATTTTTGAATTAGGCCCTGAAATAAGTGATATTTCTGCAATTTTGCCCCGAAATAAAAGAAATTTCTACCTTTTTGCCACAAAATAAGGGGAATTACTGTCTTTTTGCCCCAAAATAAGGGAAATTTCTGCCTTTTTGCCCCCAAATAAGGGGAATTTCAGCCTTTTTCCCTCAAAATAAAAGGAATTTCTGCATTTTTGCCACAAAATATTAAGAATTTCTACATTTTTGCCCCAAAATAAGGAAAATTTCTGCTTTTTTCCCTGAAATAAGTGAAATTTCTGCAATTTTGCCCCAAAAAAGGGGAATTTTGGAATTTTTCCCCAAAATAAGTGTAATTTCTGAATTATGCCCTTAAATAAAAAGAATTTCTGTCTTTTTGCCCCAAAATATTAGGAATTTCTGCATTTTTGCCCCACAATTAGGGGAATTTCTGCAATTTTGCTCCAAAATACGGGGAATTTCTGCATTTTTGCCCGAAAATAAGGGGAATGCATAACTTTTTGCCATAAAAAAGGGAAATTTTTTCATTTTTGCTCCAAAATAATGGGAATTTCTGCCTTTTTGCCTCTAAATAAGTGTAATTTCTGCCTTTTTCCCCCAAAACAAAAGGAATTTTTGTCTTTTTTGCCCCAAAATAAAAGGAATTTCTGACTTATTACCATGAAATAACTGAAATTTCTGCAATTTTGCCCCAAAATATGGGAAATTTCTGCCTTTTTAGCCTGAAATATGTGAAATTTCTGCAATTTTACCGCAAAATAAGGTGAATTTCTGCCTTTTTGCCCTAAAATAATGAGATTTTCTACCTTTTTGCCCCAAAATAAGAAACATTTTTGCTTTATTTCTCTGAAATAAGTCAAATTTCTGCAATTTTGTCCTAAAATAAGGGAAATTTCTGCAATTTTTTCCCATAACAATGGAAATTTCTGCAATTTTGCCCCAAAATAAGGGGAATTTCTCTTTTTTTGCCCCAAAATAAAGAAAATTTCAGCCTTTTTACCTGAAAATAAGTGAATTTTATGCAATTTTGCCCCAAATTAAGCAAATTTCTGCAATTTTGCCCCAAAATAAGGTAAATTCCTGCAATTTTACCCCAAAATAAAGGAAATTTCTTGAATTTTGCCCCAAAAAAAGGGGAATGTCTGAATTTTGCCCCAAAATAAAGGGAATTTCTGCCTTTTGCCCCAAAATTAGGGGAATTTCTGCAATTTTGCTACAAAATACGGGGAATTTCTGCCTTTTTGCCAGAAAATAATGGGAATGCATACCTTTTTGCCATAAATAGGAAAATTTCTTCATTTTTGCTCCAAAATAAGGGGAATTTCTGCATTTTTGCCTCTAAGTGGAATTTCTGTCTTTTTCCCCCAAAACAAAGAGAATATTTGTCTTTTTTGCCCCAAAATAAGGGGAATTTCTGACTTATTACCCTGAAATAAGTGAAATTTCTGCAATTTTGCCCCAAAATAAGGGAAATTTCTGCAATTTTGCCCCAATGTAAAGGAAATTTCTGCAATTTTGCCCCAAAATAAGGGGAATTTCTGCCTTTTTGCCTCTAAATAAGTGGAATTTCTATCTTATTCCCCCAAAACAACGGGAATTTCTGTATTTTTTGCCCCAAAATAAGCGGGAATTTCTGACTTATTACCCTGAAATAAGTGAAATTTCTGCAATTTTGCCCTAAAATAAGGGAAATTTCTGCAATTTTCCCATAATAAGGGAAATATCTGCAATTTTGCCCCAAAATAAGGGGAATTTCTCTTTTTTTGCCCCAAAATAAAGGAAATTTCAGCCTTTTTACTTGAAAATAAGTGAATTTTATGCAATTTTGCCCCAAATAAAAGAAATTTTTGCAATTTTGCCCCACAATAAGGTAAATTCCTGCAATTTTGCCGCAAAATAAAGGAAATTTTTTGAATTTTGCCCCAAAATAAGGGGAATTTCTGATTTTTGACCCAAAATAAAGGGAATTTCTGCCTTTTGCCCCAAAATTAGGGCAATTTCTGCAATTTTGCTCCAAAATACGGGGAATTTCTGCCTTTTTGCACGAAAATAATGGGAATGCATACCTTTTTGCCATAAAAAGGAAAATTTCTTCACTTTTGCTCCAAAATAAGGGGAATTTCTGCATTTTTGCCTCTAACTAAGTGGAATTTCTGTTTTTTTTCCCCCAAAACAAAGGGAATTTCTGTCTTTTTTGCCCCTAAATAAGGGGAATTTCTGACTTATTACCCTGAAATAAGTGAAATTTCTGCAATTTTGCCCCAAAATAAGGGAAATTTCTGCAATTTTGCCACAATGTAAAGGAAATTTCTGCAATTTTGCCCCAAAATAAGGGGAATTTCTGACTGTTTGCTCCCGAAAAAAGGAGATTTTCTATCTTTTTTCCCTAAAATAAGGAGAATTTCTGCTTTTTTGCCCGAAAATTATGAAAATTTCTGCAATTTTGCTTCAAAATACGGGGAATTTCGGCTTTTTATCCCGAAGGTAAGGGGAATGTATACCTTTTGCCACATAAAAGGGAAATTTCTTCATTTTTGCCCCAAAATAAGAGGAATTTCTGCTTTTTACCTCAAAATAAGTGAAATTTCTCCCTTTTTAACCAAAAATAAATGGAATTTCTCTCTTTTTGCCCCAAAAGAAAAGGAATTTTTGAATTAGGCCCTGAAATAAGTGATATTTCTGCAATTTTGCCCCGAAATAAAAGAAATTTCTACCTTTTTGCCACAAAATAAGGGGAATTACTGTCTTTTTGCCCCAAAATAAGGGAAATTTCTGCCTTTTTGCCCCCAAATAAGGGGAATTTCAGCCTTTTTCCCTCAAAATAAAGCGAATTTCTGCATTTTTGCCACAAAATATTAGAATTTCTACATTTTTGCCCCAAAATAAGGAAAATATCTACCTTTTTTCCCTGAAATAAGTGAAATTTGTACAATTTTGCCCCAAAATAAGAGAAATTTTGGATTTTTTCCCCAAAATAAGTGGAATTTCTGAATTATGCCTTTAAATAAGGAGAATTTCAGTCTTTTTGCCCAAACATATTAGGAATTTCTGCATTTTTGCCCAACAATTAGGGGAATTTCTGCAATTTTGCTCCAAAATACGGGGAATTTCTGCCTTTTTGCCCGAAAATAAGGGGAATGCATAACTTTTTGCCATAAAAAAAAAGAAATTTTTTCATTTTTGCTCCAAAATAATGGGAATTTCTGCCTTTTTGCCTCTAAATAAGTGGAATTTCTGTCTTTTTCCCCAAAACAAAAGGAATTTTTGTCTTTTTTGCCCGAAAATAAAAGGAATTTTTGACTTATTACCATGAAATAAGTGAAATTTCTGCAATTTTGCCCCAAAATAAGGGAAATTTCTGCCTTTTTACCCTGAAATATGTGAAATTTCTGCAATTTTACCCCAAAATAAGTCGAATTTCTGCCTTTTTGCCCCGAAATAATGGGAATTTCTGCCTTTTTGCCCCAAAATAAGAAAAATTTTTGCGTTTTTTCTCTGAAATAAGTGAAATTTCTGCAATTTTGCCCTAAAATAAGGAAAATTTCTGCAATTTTTTTCAATAACAAGGGAAATTTCTTCAATTTTGCCCCAAAATAAGGGGAATTTCTCACTTTTTGCCCCAAAATAAAAGAAATTTCAGCCTTTTTACCTGAAAATAATTGAAGTTTCTGCAATTTTGCCCCAAATAAGAAAAATTTCTGCAATTTTGCCCCAAAATAAGGTAAATTCCTGCACTTTTGCCCCAAATTAAAGGAAATTTCTTGAATATTGCCCCAAAATAAGGGGAATTAATGATTTTTGCCCCAAAATAAAGGGAATTTCTGCCTTTTGCCCCTAAATTAGGGGAATTTCTGCAATTTTACCCCAAAATAAGTCGAATTTCTGCCTTTTTGCCCCAAAATAATGGGAATTTCTGCCTTTTTGCCCCAAAATAAGAAAAATTTTTGCTTTTTTTCTCTGAAATAAGTGAAATTTCTGCAATTTTGTTCTAAAATAAAGAAAATTTCTGCAATTTTTCTCCATAATAACAGAAATTTTTGCAATTTTGCCCCAAAATAAGAGAAATTTCTCCCTGTTTGCCCCAAAATAAAGGATATATCAGCCCTTATTTTTGAAAATAAGTGAAATTTCTGCAATTTTGCCCCAAATAAGGGTAATTTCTGCAATTTTGCCCAAAAATAAGGTAAATTCCTCCAATTTTGCCCCAAAATAAAGGGAATTTCTTGAATTTTGCCCCAAAATAAAGATAGTTTCTGATTTTTGCCCCAAAATTAGGGGATTTTCTGCAATTTTGCTCCAAAATACGGGGAATTTCTGCCTTTTTGCTCCAAAATACAGAAAATTTCTGCGTTTTTGCCCAAAAATAATGGGAATGCATACCTTTTTGCCATAAAAAATGAAATTTCTTCATTTTTGCTCCAAAATAAGGGGAATTTCTGCCTTTTTGCCTCTAAATAAGTGGAATTTCTGTCTTTTTCCCACAAAACAAAGGGAATTTCTCTCTTTTTTGCCCCAAAATAAGAGGAATTTCTGACTCATTACCCTGAAATAAGTGAAATTTCTGCAATTTTGCCCTAAAATAAGGAAAATTTCTGCAATTTTTTTCAATAACAAGGGAAATTTCTTCAATTTTGCCCCAAAATAAGGGGAATTTCTCCCTTTTTTCCCCAAAATAAAAGAAATTTCAGCCTTTTTACCTGAAAATAATTGAAGTTTCTGCAATTTTGCCCCAAATAAGAAAAATTTCTGCAATTTTGCCCCAAAATAAGGTAAATTCCTGCAATTTTGCCCCAAATTAAAGGAAATTTCTTGAATTTTGCCCCAAAATAAGGGGAATTCATGATTTTTGCCCCAAAATAAAGGGAATTTCTGCCTTTTGCCCCTAAATTAGGGGAATTTCTGCAATTTTACCCCAAAATAAGTCGAATTTCTGCCTTTTTGCCCCAAAATAATGGGAATTTCTGCCTTTTTGCCCAAAATAAGAAAAATTTTTGCTTTTTTTCTCTGAAATAAGTGAAATTTCTGCAATTTTGTTCTAAAATAAAGAAAATTTCTGCAATTTTCCCCATAATAAGAAAATTTTTTGCAATTTTGCCCCAAAATAAGAGAAATTTCTCCCTTTTTGCACCAAAATAAAGGATATATCAGCCCTTATTCTTGAAAATATGTGAAATTTCTGCAATTTTACCCCAAAATAAGTCGAATTTCTGCCTTTTTGCCCCGAAATAATGGGAATTTCTGCCTTTTTGCCCCAAAATAAGAAAAATTTTTGCGTTTTTTCTCTGAAATAAGTTAAATTTCTG
The DNA here is from genome assembly GCF_963924665.1 of Micromys minutus. NCBI lineage: Eukaryota > Metazoa > Chordata > Mammalia > Rodentia > Muridae > Micromys > Micromys minutus. The sequence goes on from NW_027667727.1 coordinate 4,354,774, forward strand.
CAATTTTGCCCTAAAATAAGGAAAATTTCTGCAATTTTTTTCAATAACAAGGGAAATTTCTTCAATTTTGCCCCAAAATAAGGGGAATTTCTCACTTTTTGCCCCAAAATAAAAGAAATTTCAGCCTTTTTACCTGAAAATAATTGAAGTTTCTGCAATTTTGCCCCAAATAAGAAAAATTTCTGCAATTTTGCCCCAAAATAAGGTAAATTCCTGCAATTTTGCCCCAAATTAAAGGAAATTTCTTGAATTTTGCTCCAAAATAAGGGGAATTTATGATTTTTGCCCCAAAATAAAGGGAATTTCTGCCTTTTGCCCCTTAATTTGGGGAATTTCTGCAATTTTACCCCAAAATAAGTCGAATTTCTGCCTTTTTGCCCCAAAATAATGGGAATTTCTGCCTTTTTGCCCCAAAATAAGAAAAATTTTTGCTTTTTTTCTCTGAAATAAGTGAAATTTCTGCAATTTTGTTCTAAAATAAAGAAAATTTCTGCAATTTTCCCCCATAATAAGAGAAATTTTTGCAATTTTGCCCCAAAATAAGAGAAATTTCTCCCTTTTTGCCCCAAAATAAAGGATATATCAGCCCTTATTCTTGAAAATAAGTGAAATTTCTGCAATTTTGCCCCAAATAAGGGAAATTTCTGCAATTTTGCCCAAAAATAAGGTAAATTCCTCCAATTTTGCCCCAAAATAAAGGAAATTTCTTGAATTTTGCCCCAAAATAAAGAGAGTTTCTGATTTTTGTCCTAAAATTAGGGGATTTTCTGCAATTTTGCTCCAAAATACGGGGAATTTCTGCCTTTTTGCTCCAAAATACAGGGAATTTCTGCGTTTTTGCCCGAAAATAATGGGAATGCATACCTTTTTGCCATAAAAAATGAAATTTCTTCATTTTTGCTCCAAAATAAGGGGAATTTCTGCCTTTTTGCCTCTAAATAAGTGGAATTTCTGTCTTTTTCCCATAAAACAAAGGGAATTTCTCTCTTTTTTGCCCCAAAATAAGAGGAATTTCTGACTCATTACCCTGAAATAAGTGAAATTTCTGCAATTTTGCCCCAAAATAAGGGAAATTTCTGCCTTTTTGCCCTGAAATATGTGAAATTTCTGCAATTTTACCCCAAAATAAGTCGAATTTCTGCCTTTTTGCCCCGAAATAATGGGAATTTCTGCCTTTTTGCCCCAAAATAAGAAAAATTTCTGCGTTTTTTCTCTGAAATAAGTGAAATTTCTGCAATTTTGCCCTAAAATAAGGAAAATTTCTGCAATTTTTTTCAATAACAAGGGAAATTTCTTCAATTTTGCCCCAAAATAAGGGGAATTTCTCCCTTTTTGCCCCAAAATAAAAGAAATTTCAGCCTTTTTACCTGAAAATAATTGAAGTTTCTGCAATTTTGCCCCAAATAAGAAAAATTTCTGCAATTTTGCCCCAAAATAAGGTCAATTCCTGCAATTTTGCCCCAAATTAAAGGAAATTTCTTGAATTTTGCCCCAAAATAAGGGGAATTTATGATTTTTGCCCCAAAATAAAGGGAATTTCTGCCTTTTGCCCCTAAATTAGGGGAATTTCTGCAATTTTACCCCAAAATAAGTCGAATTTCTGCCTTTTTGCCCCAAAATAATGGGAATTTCTGCCTTTTTGCCCCAGAATAAGAAAAATTTTTGCTTTTTTTCTCTGAAATAAGTGAAATTTCTGCAATTTTGTTCTAAAATAAAGAAAATTTCTGCAATTTTTCCCCATAATAAGAGAAATTTTTGCAATTTTGCCCCAAAATAAGAGAAATTTCTCCCTTTTTGCCCCAAAATAAAGGATATATCAGCCCTTATTCCTGAAAATAAGTGAAATTTCTGCAATTTTGCCCCAAATAAGAAAAATTTCTGCAATTTTGCCCAAAAATAAGGTAAATTCCTCCAATTTTGCCCCAAAATAAAGGGAATTTCTTGAATTTTGCCCCAAAATTAAGAGAGTTTCTGATTTTTGCCCCAAAATTAGGAGATTTTCTGCAATTTTGCTCCAAAATACGGGGAATTTCTGCCTTTTTGCTCCAAAATACAGGGAATTTCTGCGTTTTTGCCCGAAAATAATGGGAATGCATACCTTTTGGCCATAAAAAATGAAATTTCTTCATTTTTGCTCCAAAATAAGGGGAATTTCTGCCTTTTTGCCTCTAAATAAGTGGAATTTCTGTCTTTTTCCCACAAAACAAAGGGAATTTCTCTTTTTTTTGCCCCAAAATAAGAGGAATTTCTGACTCATTACCCTGAAATAAGTGAAATTTCTGCAATTTTGCCCCAAAATAAGGGAAATTTCTGCCTTTTTGCCCTGAAATATGTGAAATTTCTGCAATTTTACCCCAAAATAAGTCGAATTTCTGCCTTTTTGCCCCGAAATAATGGGAATTTCTGCCTTTTTGCCCCAAAATAAGAAAAATTTTTGCGTTTTTTCTCTGAAATAAGTGAAATTTCTGCAATTTTGCCCTAAAATAAGGAAAATTTCTGCAATTTTTTTCAATAACAAGGGAAATTTCTTCAATTTTGCCCCAAAATAAGGGGAATTTCTCCCTTTTTGCCCCAAAATAAAAGAAATTTCAGCCTTTTTACCTGAAAATAATTGAAGTTTCTGCAATTTTGCCCCAAATAAGAAAAATTTCTGCAATTTTGCCCCAAAATAATGTAAATTCCTGCAATTTTGCCCCAAATTAAAGGAAATTTTTTGAATTTTGTCCCAAAATAAGGGGAATTTATGATTTTTGCCCCAAAATAAAGGGAATTTCTGCCTTTTGCCCCTAAATTAGGGAAATTTCTGCAATTTTACCCCAAAATAAGTCGAATTTCTGCCTTTTTGCCCCAAAATAATGGGAATTTCTGCATTTTTGCCCCAAAATAAGAAAAATTTTTGCTTTTTTTCTCTGAAATAAGTGAAATTTCTGCAATTTTGTTCTAAAATAAAGAAAATTTCTGCAATTTTTCCCCATAATAAGAGAAATTTTTGCAATTTTGCCCCAAAATAAGAGAAATTTCTCCCTTTTTGCCCCAAAATAAAGGATATATCAGCCCTTATTCCTGAAAATAAGTGAAATTTCTGCAATTTTGCCCCAAATAAGGGAAATTTCTGCAATTTTGCCCAAAAATAAGGTAAATTCCTCCAATTTTGCCCCAAAATAAAGGGAATTTCTTGAATTTTGCCCCAAAATTAAGAGAGTTTCTGATTTTTGCCCCAAAATTAGGGGATTTTCTGCAATTTTGCTCCAAAATACGGGGAATTTCTGCCTTTTTGCTCAAAAATACAGGGAATTTCTGCGTTTTTGCCCGAAAATAATGGGAATGCATACCTTTTTGCCATAAAAAATGAAATTTCTTCATTTTTGCTCCAAAATAAGGGGAATTTCTGCCTTTTTGCCTCTAAATAAGTGGAATTTCTGTCTTTTTCCCACAAAACAAAGAGAATTTCTCTCTTTTTTACCCCAAAATAAGAGGAATTTCTGACTCATTACCCTGAAATAAGTGAAATTTCTTCAATTTTGCCCCAAAATAAGGGAAATTTCTGACTTTTTGCCCCCAAATAAGGGGAATTCAGCCTTTTTACCTCAAAATAAGAGGAATTTCTGCATTTTTGCCACAAAATATTAGGAATTTCTGTTATTTTGCCCCAAAATAAGGAAAATTTCTGACTTTTTCCCCTGAAATAAGTGAAATTTCTGCAATTTTGCCCCAATATAAGTGAAATTTCTACAATTTTGCCCCAAAATAAGGGAAATTTCTGGAATTTTGCCCCAAAAGAAGTGGAATTTCTGAGTTTTGCCCCAAAATAAGGAGAATTTCTGTCTTTTTGCCCCAACATATAGGGAATTTCTGCCTTTTGCCCCAGAATTAGGGGAATTTCTGCAATTTTGCTCCAAAATACGCGGAATTTCTGCCTTTTTTCCCAAAAATAAGGGAAATGCATATCTTTTTGCCATAAAAAAGGGAAATTTCTTCATATTTGCTCCAAAATAAGGGGAATTTCTGCCTTTTTGACTCTAAATATGTGGAATTTCTGTCTTTTTTCCCCAAAACAACGGGAATTTCTGTATTTTTAGCCCCAAAATAAGGGGGAATTTCTGACTTATTACCCTGAAATAAGTGAAATTTCTGCAATTTTGCCCCCAAAAAAGGGAAATTTCTGCCTTTTTGCCCTGAAATATGTGAAATTTCTGCAATTTTACCGCAAAATAAGGTGAATTTCTGCCTTTTTGCCCTAAAATAATGAGATTTTCTACCTTTTTGCCCCAAAATAAGAAACATTTTTGCTTTATTTCTCTGAAATAAGTGAAATTTCTGCAATTTTGTCCTAAAATAAGAGAAATTTCAGCAATTTTTTCCCATAACAAGGGAAATTTCTGCAATTTTGCCCCAAAATAAGGGGAATTTCTCTTTTTTGCTCCAAAATAAAAAAAATTTCAGCTTTTTTACCTGAAAATAAGTGAATTTTATGCAATTTTGCCCCAAATTAAGCAAATTTCTGCAATTTTGCCCCAAAATAAGGTAAATTCCTGCAATTTTACCCCAAAATAAAGGAAATTTCTTGAATTTTGCCCCAAAATAAGGGGAATGTCTGAATTTTGTCCCAAAAGAAAGGGAATTTCTGCCTTTTGCCCCAAAATTAGGGGAATTTCTGCAATTTTGCTACAAAATACGGGGAATTTCTGCCTTTTTGCCAGAAAATAATGGGAATGCATACCTTTTTGCCATAAATAGGAAAATTTCTTCATTTTTGCTCCAAAATAAGGGGAATTTCTGCATTTTTGCCTCTAACTAAGTGGAATTTCTGTCTTTTTCCCCCAAAACAAAGAGAATATTTGTCTTTTTTGCCCCAAAATAAGGGGAATTTCTAACTTATTACCCTGAAATAAGTGAAATTTCTGCAATTTTGCCCCAAAATAAGGGAAATTTCTGCAATTTTGCCCCAATGTAAAGGAAATTTCTGCAATTTTGCCCCAAAATAAGGGGAATTTCTGCCTTTTTGCCTCTAAATAAGTGGAATTTCTATCTTATTCCCCCAAAACAACGGGAATTTCTGTATTTTTTGCCCCAAAATAAGCGGGAATTTCTGACTTATTACCCTGAAATAAGTGAAATTTCTGCAATTTTGCCCTAAAATAAGGGAAATTTCTGCAATTTTTCCATAATAAGGGAAATTTCTGCAATTTTGACCCAAAATAAGGAGAATTTTTCTTTTTTGCCCCAAAATAAAGGAAATTTCAGCCTTTTTACTTGAAAATAAGTGAATTTTATGCAATTTTGCCCCAAAGAAAGGAAATTTCAACAATTTTGCCCCAAAATAAGGTAAATCCTGCAATTTTGCCCCAAAATAAAGGAAATTTTTTGAATTTTGCCCCAAAATAAGGGGAATTTCTGATTTTTGCCCCAAAATAAAGGGAATTTCTGCCTTTTGCCCCAAAATTAGGGCAATTTCTGCAATTTTGCTCCAAAATACGGGGAATTTCTGCCTTTTTGCACGAAAATAATGGGAATGCATACCTTTTTGCCATAAAAAGGAAAATTTCTTCATTTTTGCTCCAAAATAAGGGGAATTTCTGCATTTTTGCCTCTAAGTGGAATTTCTGTCTTTTTCCCCCAAAACAAAGGGAATTTCTGTCTTTTTTGCCCCAAAATAAGGGGAATTTCTGACTTATTACCCTGAAATAAGTGAAATTTCTGCAATTTTGCCCCAAAATAAGGGAAATTTCTGCAATTTTGCCACAATGTAAAGGAAATTTCTGCAATTGTGCCCCAAAATAAGGGGAATTTCTGACTGTTTGCTCCCGAAAAAATGAGATTTTCTGTCTTTTTGCCCTAAAATAAGGAGAATTTCTGCTTTTTTGCCTGAAAATTATGAAAATTTCTGCAATTTTGCTTCAAAATACGGGGAATTTCGGCTTTTTATCCCGAAAGTAAGGGGAATGTATACCTTTTGCCACAAAAAAGGGAAATTTCTTCATTTTTGCCCCAAAATAAGAGGAATTTCTGCTTTTTACCTCAAAATAAGTGAAATTTCTCCCTTTTTAACCAAAAATAAATGGAATTTCTCTCTTTTTGCCCCAAAATAAAAGGAATTTTTGAATTAGGCCCTGAAATAAGTGATATTTCTGCAATTTTGCCCGGAAATATAAGAAATTTCTAACTTTTTGACACAAAATAAGGGGAATTACTGTCTTTTTGCCCCAAAATAAGGGAAATTTCTGCCTTTTTGCCCCCAAATAAGGGGAATTTCAGCCTTTTTCCCTCAAAATAAAGCGAATTTCTGCATTTTTGCCACAAAATATTAAGAATTTCTACATTTTTGCCCCAAAATAAGGAAAATTTCTGCCTTTTTTCCCTGAAATAAGTGAAATTTGTGCAATTTTGCCCCAAAATAAGAGAAATTTTGGATTTTTTCCCCAAAATAAGTGGAATTTCTGAATTATGCCTTTAAATAAAGAGAATTTCTGTCTTTTTGCCCAAACATATTAGGAATTTCTGCATTTTTGCCCAACAATTAGGGGAATTTCTGCAATTTTGCTCCAAAATACGGGGAATTTCTGCCTTTTTGCCCGAAAATAAGGGGAATGCATAACTTTTTGCCATAAAAAAGGGAAATTTTTTCATTTTTGCTCCAAAATAATGGGTATTTCTGCCTTTTTGCCTCTAAATAAGTGGAATTTCTGTCTTTTTCCCCAAAACAAAAAGGAATTTTTGTCTTTTTTGCCCCAAAATAAAAGGAATTTCTGATTTATTACCATGAAATAAGTGAAATTTCTGCAATTTTGCCCCAAAATAAGGGAAATTTCTGCCTTTTTGCCCTGAAATATGTGAAATTTCTGCAATTTTACCCCAAAATAAGTCCAATTTCTGCCTTTTTGCCCCAAAAAAATGGGAATTTCTGCCTTTTTGCCCCAAAATAAGAAAAATTTTTGCGTTTTTTCTCTGAAATAAGTGAAATTTCTGCAATTTTGCCCTAAAATAAGAAAAATTTCTGCAATTTTTTTCAATAACAAGGGAAATTTCTTCAATTTTGCCCCAAAATAAGGGGAATTTTTCCCTTTTTGCCCCAAAATAAAGGAAATTTCAGCCTTTTTACCTGAAAATAATTGAAGTTTCTGCAATTTTGCCCCAAATAAGAAAAATTTCTGCAATTTTGCCCCAAAATAAGAGAAATTTCTCCCTTTTTGCCCCAAAATAAAGGATATATCAGCCCTTATTCCTGAAAATAAGTGAAATTTCTGCAATTTTGCCCCAAATAAGGGAAATTTCTGCAATTTTTCCCCAAAAATAAGGTAAATTCCTCCAATTTTGCCCCAAAATAAAGAGAATTTCTTGAATTTTGCCCCAAAATTAAGAGAGTTTCTGATTTTTGCCCCAAAATTAGGGGATTTTCTGCAATTTTGCTCCAAAATATGGGGAATTTCTGCCTTTTTGCTCTAAAATACAGGGAATTTCTGCGTTTTTGCCCAAAAATAATGGGAATGCATACCTTTTTGCCATAAAAAATGAAATTTCTTCATTTTTGCTCCAAAATAAGGGGAATTTCTGCCTTTTTGCCTCTAAATAAGTGGAATTTCTGTCTTTTTCCCACAAAACAAAGGGAATTTCTCTCTTTTTTGCTCCAAAATAAGAGGAATTTCTGACTCATTACCCTGAAATAAGTGAAATTTCTGCAATTTTGCCCCAAAATAAGGGAAATTTCTGCCTTTTTGCCCCCAAATAAGGGGAATTCAGCCTTTTTACCTCAAAATAAGAGGAATTTCTGCATTTTTGCCACAAAATATTAGGAATTTCTGTTATTTTGCCCCAAAATAAGGAAAATTTCTGACTTTTTTCCCTGAAATAAGTGAAATTTCTGCAATTTTGCCCCAAAATAAGTGAAATTTCTACAATTTTTGCCCCAAAATAAGGGAAATTTCTGGAATTTTGCCCCAAAAAAGTGGAATTTCTGAGTTTTGCCCCAAAATAAGGAGAATTTCTGTCTTTTTGCCCCAACATATAGGGAATTTCTGCCTTTTGACCCAGAATTAGGGGAATTTCTGCAATTTTGCTCCAAAATACGGGGAATTTCTGCCTTTTTTCTCAAAAATAATGGAAATGCATATCTTTTTGCCATAAAAAAGGGAAATTTCTTCATATTTGCCCCAAAACAAGGGGAAATTTCTGCTTTTTGACTCTAAATAAGTGGAATTTCTGTCTTTTTTCCCCAAACAACGGGAATTTCTGTATTTTTAGCACCAAAATAAGGGGGAATTTCTGACTTATTACCATGAAATAACTGAAATTTCTGCAATTTTGCCCCCAAAAAAGGGAAATTTCTGCCTTTTTGCCCTGAAATATGTGAAATTTCTGCAATTTTACCGCAAAATAAGGTGAATTTCTGCCTTTTGCCATAAAATAATGAGATTTTCTGCCTTTTTGCCCCAAAATAAGAAACATTTTTGCTTTATTTCTCTGAAATAAGTGAAATTTCTGCAATTTTGTCCTAAAATAAGGGAAATTTCTGCAATTTTTTCCCATAACAAGGGAAATTTCTGCAATTTTGCCCCAAAATAAGGGGAATTTCTCTTTTTTTGCCCCAAAATAAAGATAATTTCAGCCTTTTTACCTGAAAATAAGTGAATTTTATGCAATTTTGCCCCAAATTAAGGAAATTTCTGCAATTTCGCCCCAAAATAAGGAAAATTCCTGCAATTTTACCCCAAAATAAAGGAAATTTCTTGAATTTTGCCCCAAAATAAGGGGAATTTCTGCCTTTTGCCCCAAAATTAGGGGAATTTCTGCAATTTTGCTCCAAAATACGGGGAATTTCTGCCTTTTGCCAGAAAATAATGGGAATGCATACCTTTTTGCCATAAAAAGGAAAATTTCTTCATTTTTGCTCCAAAATAAGGGGAATTTCTGCATTTTTGCCTCTAACTAAGTGGAATTTCTGTCTTTTTCCCCCAAAACAAAGAGAATATTTGTCTTTTTTGCCCCAAAATAAGGGGAATTTCTGACTTATTACCCTGAAATAAGTGAAATTTCTGCAATTTTGCCCCAAAATAAGGGAAATTTCTGCAATTTTGCCCCAATGTAAAGGAAATTTCTGCAATTTTGCCCCAAAATAAGAGGAATTTCTGCCTTTTTGCCTCTAAATAAGTGGAATTTCTATCTTATTCCCCCAAAACAACGGGAATTTCTGTATTTTTTGCCCCAAAATAAGCGGGAATTTCTGACTTATTACCCTGAAATAAGTGAAATTTCTGCAATTTTGCCCTAAAATATGGAAATTTCTGCAATTTTTCCATAATAAGGGAAATTTCTGCAATTTTGCTCCAAATAAAGGAAATTTCTGCAATTTTGCCCCAAAATAAAGGAAATTTCAGCCTTTTTACTTGAAAATAAGTGAATTTTATGCAATTTTGCCCCAAATAAAGGAAATTCCTCAATTTTGCCCCAAAATAAAGGAAATTTTTTGAATTTTGCCCCAAAATAAGGGGAATTTATGATTTTTGCCCCAAAATAAAGGGAATTTCTGCCTTTTTGCCCCAAAATAAGAAAAATTTTTGCTTTTTTTCTCTGAAATAAGTGAAATTTCTGCAATTTTGTTCTAAAATAAAGAAAATTTCTGCAATTTTCCCCCATAATAAGAGAAATTTTTGCAATTTTGCCCCAAAATAAGAGAAATTTCTCCCTTTTTGCCCCAAAATAAAGGATATATCAGCCCTTATTCTTGAAAATAAGTGAAATTTCTGCAATTTTGCCCCAAATAAGGGAAATTTCTGCAATTTTGCCCAAAAATAAGGTAAATTCCTCCAATTTTGCCCCAAAATAAAGGAAATTTCTTGAATTTTGCCCCAAAATATAGAGAGTTTCTGATTTTTGTCCTAAAATTAGGGGATTTTCTGCAATTTTGCTCCAAAATACGGGGAATTTCTGCCTTTTTGCTCCAAAATACAGGGAATTTCTGCGTTTTTGCCCGAAAATAATGGGAATGCATACCTTTTTGCCATAAAAAATGAAATTTCTTCATTTTTGCTCCAAAATAAGGGGAATTTCTGCCTTTTTGCCTCTAAATAAGTGGAATTTCTGTCTTTTTCCCATAAAACAAAGGGAATTTCTCTCTTTTTTGCCCCAAAATAAGAGGAATTTCTGACTCATTACCCTGAAATAAGTGAAATTTCTGCAATTTTGCCCCAAAATAAGGGAAATTTCTGCCTTTTTGCCCTGAAATATGTGAAATTTCTGCAATTTTACCCCAAAATAAGTCGAATTTCTGCCTTTTTGCCCCGAAATAATGGGAATTTCTGCCTTTTTGCCCCAAAATAAGAAAAATTTCTGCGTTTTTTCTCTGAAATAAGTGAAATTTCTGCAATTTTGCCCTAAAATAAGGAAAATTTCTGCAATTTTTTTCAATAACAAGGGAAATTTCTTCAATTTTGCCCCAAAATAAGGGGAATTTCTCCCTTTTTGCCCCAAAATAAAAGAAATTTCAGCCTTTTTACCTGAAAATAATTGAAGTTTCTGCAATTTTGCCCCAAATAAGAAAATTTTCTGCAATTTTGCCCCAAAATAAGGTAAATTCCTGCAATTTTGCCCCAAATTAAAGGAAATTTCTTGAATTTTGCCCCAAAATAAGGGGAATTTATGATTTTTGCCCCAAAATAAAGGGAATTTCTGCCTTTTGCCCCTAAATTAGGGGAATTTCTGCAATTTTACCCCAAAATAAGTCGAATTTCTGCCTTTTTGCCCCAAAATAATGGGAATTTCTGCCTTTTTGCCCCAGAATAAGAAAAATTTTTGCTTTTTTTCTCTGAAATAAGTGAAATTTCTGCAATTTTGTTCTAAAATAAAGAAAATTTCTGCAATTTTTCCCCATAATAAGAGAAATTTTTGCAATTTTGCCCCAAAATAAGAGAAATTTCTCCCTTTTTGCCCCAAAATAAAGGATATATCAGCCCTTATTCCTGAAAATAAGTGAAATTTCTGCAATTTTGCCCCAAATAAGAAAAATTTCTGCAATTTTGCCCAAAAATAAGGTAAATTCCTCCAATTTTGCCCCAAAATAAAGGGAATTTCTTGAATTTTGCCCCAAAATTAAGAGAGTTTCTGATTTTTGCCCCAAAATTAGGAGATTTTCTGCAATTTTGCTCCAAAATACGGGGAATTTCTGCCTTTTTGCTCCAAAATACAGGGAATTTCTGCGTTTTTGCCCGAAAATAATGGGAATGCATACCTTTTGGCCATAAAAAATGAAATTTCTTCATTTTTGCTCCAAAATAAGGGGAATTTCTGCCTTTTTGCCTCTAAATAAGTGGAATTTCTGTCTTTTTCCCACAAAACAAAGGGAATTTCTCTTTTTTTTGCCCCAAAATAAGAGGAATTTCTGACTCATTACCCTGAAATAAGTGAAATTTCTGCAATTTTGCCCCAAAATAAGGGAAATTTCTGCCTTTTTGCCCTGAAATATGTGAAATTTCTGCAATTTTACCCCAAAATAAGTCGAATTTCTGCCTTTTTGCCCCGAAATAATGGGAATTTCTGCCTTTTTGCCCCAAAATAAGAAAAATTTTTGCGTTTTTTCTCTGAAATAAGTGAAATTTCTGCAATTTTGCCCTAAAATAAGGAAAATTTCTGCAATTTTTTTCAATAACAAGGGAAATTTCTTCAATTTTGCCCCAAAATAAGGGGAATTTCTCCCTTTTTGCCCCAAAATAAAAGAAATTTCAGCCTTTTTACCTGAAAATAATTGAAGTTTCTGCAATTTTGCCCCAAATAAGAAAAATTTCTGCAATTTTGCCCCAAAATAATGTAAATTCCTGCAATTTTGCCCCAAATTAAAGGAAATTTTTTGAATTTTGTCCCAAAATAAGGGGAATTTATGATTTTTGCCCCAAAATAAAGGGAATTTCTGCCTTTTGCCCCTAAATTAGGGAAATTTCTGCAATTTTACCCCAAAATAAGTCGAATTTCTGCCTTTTTGCCCCAAAATAATGGGAATTTCTGCATTTTTGCCCCAAAATAAGAAAAATTTTTGCTTTTTTTCTCTGAAATAAGTGAAATTTCTGCAATTTTGTTCTAAAATAAAGAAAATTTCTGCAATTTTTCCCCATAATAAGAGAAATTTTTGCAATTTTGCCCCAAAATAAGAGAAATTTCTCCCTTTTTGCCCCAAAATAAAGGATATATCAGCCCTTATTCCTGAAAATAAGTGAAATTTCTGCAATTTTGCCCCAAATAAGGGAAATTTCTGCAATTTTGCCCAAAAATAAGGTAAATTCCTCCAATTTTGCCCCAAAATAAAGGGAATTTCTTGAATTTTGCCCCAAAATTAAGAGAGTTTCTGATTTTTGCCCCAAAATTAGGGGATTTTCTGCAATTTTGCTCCAAAATACGGGGAATTTCTGCCTTTTTGCTCAAAAATACAGGGAATTTCTGCGTTTTTGCCCGAAAATAATGGGAATGCATACCTTTTTGCCATAAAAAATGAAATTTCTTCATTTTTGCTCCAAAATAAGGGGAATTTCTGCCTTTTTGCCTCTAAATAAGTGGAATTTCTGTCTTTTTCCCACAAAACAAAGAGAATTTCTCTCTTTTTTACCCCAAAATAAGAGGAATTTCTGACTCATTACCCTGAAATAAGTGAAATTTCTTCAATTTTGCCCCAAAATAAGGGAAATTTCTGACTTTTTGCCCCCAAATAAGGGGAATTCAGCCTTTTTACCTCAAAATAAGAGGAATTTCTGCATTTTTGCCACAAAATATTAGGAATTTCTGTTATTTTGCCCCAAAATAAGGAAAATTTCTGACTTTTTCCCCTGAAATAAGTGAAATTTCTGCAATTTTGCCCCAATATAAGTGAAATTTCTACAATTTTGCCCCAAAATAAGGGAAATTTCTGGAATTTTGCCCCAAAAGAAGTGGAATTTCTGAGTTTTGCCCCAAAATAAGGAGAATTTCTGTCTTTTTGCCCCAACATATAGGGAATTTCTGCCTTTTGCCCCAGAATTAGGGGAATTTCTGCAATTTTGCTCCAAAATACGGGGAATTTCTGCCTTTTTTCCCAAAAATAAGGGAAATGCATATCTTTTTGCCATAAAAAAGGGAAATTTCTTCATATTTGCTCCAAAATAAGGGGAATTTCTGCCTTTTTGACTCTAAATATGTGGAATTTCTGTCTTTTTTCCCCAAAACAACGGGAATTTCTGTATTTTTAGCCCCAAAATAAGGGGGAATTTCTGACTTATTACCCTGAAATAAGTGAAATTTCTGCAATTTTGCCCCCAAAAAAGGGAAATTTCTGCCTTTTTGCCCTGAAATATGTGAAATTTCTGCAATTTTACCGCAAAATAAGGTGAATTTCTGCCTTTTTGCCCTAAAATAATGAGATTTTCTACCTTTTTGCCCCAAAATAAGAAACATTTTTGCTTTATTTCTCTGAAATAAGTGAAATTTCTGCAATTTTGTCCTAAAATAAGAGAAATTTCAGCAATTTTTTCCCATAACAAGGGAAATTTCTGCAATTTTGCCCCAAAATAAGGGGAATTTCTCTTTTTTGCTCCAAAATAAAAAAAATTTCAGCTTTTTTACCTGAAAATAAGTGAATTTTATTCAATTTTGCCCCAAATTAAGCAAATTTCTGCAATTTTGCCCCAAAATAAGGTAAATTCCTGCAATTTTACCCCAAAATAAAGGAAATTTCTTGAATTTTGCCCCAAAATAAGGGGAATGTCTGAATTTTGTCCCAAAAGAAAGGGAATTTCTGCCTTTTGCCCCAAAATTAGGGGAATTTCTGCAATTTTGCTACAAAATACGGGGAATTTCTGCCTTTTTGCCAGAAAATAATGGGAATGCATACCTTTTTGCCATAAATAGGAAAATTTCTTCATTTTTGCTCCAAAATAAGGGGAATTTCTGCATTTTTGCCTCTAACTAAGTGGAATTTCTGTCTTTTTCCCCCAAAACAAAGAGAATATTTGTCTTTTTTGCCCCAAAATAAGGGGAATTTCTAACTTATTACCCTGAAATAAGTGAAATTTCTGCAATTTTGCCCCAAAATAAGGGAAATTTCTGCAATTTTGCCCCAATGTAAAGGAAATTTCTGCAATTTTGCCCCAAAATAAGGGGAATTTCTGCCTTTTTGCCTCTAAATAAGTGGAATTTCTATCTTATTCCCCCAAAACAACGGGAATTTCTGTATTTTTTGCCCCAAAATAAGCGGGAATTTCTGACTTATTACCCTGAAATAAGTGAAATTTCTGCAATTTTGCCCTAAAATAAGGGAAATTTCTGCAATTTTTCCATAATAAGGGAAATTTCTGCAATTTTGACCCAAAATAAGGAGAATTTTTCTTTTTTGCCCCAAAATAAAGGAAATTTCAGCCTTTTTACTTGAAAATAAGTGAATTTTATGCAATTTTGCCCCAAAGAAAGGAAATTTCAACAATTTTGCCCCAAAATAAGGTAAATCCTGCAATTTTGCCCCAAAATAAAGGAAATTTTTTGAATTTTGCCCCAAAATAAGGGGAATTTCTGATTTTTGCCCCAAAATAAAGGGAATTTCTGCCTTTTGCCCCAAAATTAGGGCAATTTCTGCAATTTTGCTCCAAAATACGGGGAATTTCTGCCTTTTTGCACGAAAATAATGGGAATGCATACCTTTTTGCCATAAAAAGGAAAATTTCTTCATTTTTGCTCCAAAATAAGGGGAATTTCTGCATTTTTGCCTCTAAGTGGAATTTCTGTCTTTTTCCCCCAAAACAAAGGGAATTTCTGTCTTTTTTGCCCCAAAATAAGGGGAATTTCTGACTTATTACCCTGAAATAAGTGAAATTTCTGCAATTTTGCCCCAAAATAAGGGAAATTTCTGCAATTTTGCCACAATGTAAAGGAAATTTCTGCAATTGTGCCCCAAAATAAGGGGAATTTCTGACTGTTTGCTCCCGAAAAAATGAGATTTTCTGTCTTTTTGCCCTAAAATAAGGAGAATTTCTGCTTTTTTGCCTGAAAATTATGAAAATTTCTGCAATTTTGCTTCAAAATACGGGGAATTTCGGCTTTTTATCCCGAAAGTAAGGGGAATGTATACCTTTTGCCACAAAAAAGGGAAATTTCTTCATTTTTGCCCCAAAATAAGAGGAATTTCTGCTTTTTACCTCAAAATAAGTGAAATTTCTCCCTTTTTAACCAAAAATAAATGGAATTTCTCTCTTTTTGCCCCAAAATAAAAGGAATTTTTGAATTAGGCCCTGAAATAAGTGATATTTCTGCAATTTTGCCCGGAAATATAAGAAATTTCTAACTTTTTGACACAAAATAAGGGGAATTACTGTCTTTTTGCCCCAAAATAAGGGAAATTTCTGCCTTTTTGCCCCCAAATAAGGGGAATTTCAGCCTTTTTCCCTCAAAATAAAGCGAATTTCTGCATTTTTGCCACAAAATATTAAGAATTTCTACATTTTTGCCCCAAAATAAGGAAAATTTCTGCCTTTTTTCCCTGAAATAAGTGAAATTTGTGCAATTTTGCCCCAAAATAAGAGAAATTTTGGATTTTTTCCCCAAAATAAGTGGAATTTCTGAATTATGCCTTTAAATAAAGAGAATTTCTGTCTTTTTGCCCAAACATATTAGGAATTTCTGCATTTTTGCCCAACAATTAGGGGAATTTCTGCAATTTTGCTCCAAAATACGGGGAATTTCTGCCTTTTTGCCCGAAAATAAGGGGAATGCATAACTTTTTGCCATAAAAAAGGGAAATTTTTTCATTTTTGCTCCAAAATAATGGGTATTTCTGCCTTTTTGCCTCTAAATAAGTGGAATTTCTGTCTTTTTCCCCAAAACAAAAAGGAATTTTTGTCTTTTTTGCCCCAAAATAAAAGGAATTTCTGATTTATTACCATGAAATAAGTGAAATTTCTGCAATTTTGCCCCAAAATAAGGGAAATTTCTGCCTTTTTGCCCTGAAATATGTGAAATTTCTGCAATTTTACCCCAAAATAAGTCCAATTTCTGCCTTTTTGCCCCAAAAAAATGGGAATTTCTGCCTTTTTGCCCCAAAATAAGAAAAATTTTTGCGTTTTTTCTCTGAAATAAGTGAAATTTCTGCAATTTTGCCCTAAAATAAGAAAAATTTCTGCAATTTTTTTCAATAACAAGGGAAATTTCTTCAATTTTGCCCCAAAATAAGGGGAATTTTTCCCTTTTTGCCCCAAAATAAAGGAAATTTCAGCCTTTTTACCTGAAAATAATTGAAGTTTCTGCAATTTTGCCCCAAATAAGAAAAATTTCTGCAATTTTGCCCCAAAATAAGAGAAATTTCTCCCTTTTTGCCCCAAAATAAAGGATATATCAGCCCTTATTCCTGAAAATAAGTGAAATTTCTGCAATTTTGCCCCAAATAAGGGAAATTTCTGCAATTTTTCCCCAAAAATAAGGTAAATTCCTCCAATTTTGCCCCAAAATAAAGAGAATTTCTTGAATTTTGCCCCAAAATTAAGAGAGTTTCTGATTTTTGCCCCAAAATTAGGGGATTTTCTGCAATTTTGCTCCAAAATATGGGGAATTTCTGCCTTTTTGCTCCAAAATACAGGGAATTTCTGCGTTTTTGCCCAAAAATAATGGGAATGCATACCTTTTTGCCATAAAAAATGAAATTTCTTCATTTTTGCTCCAAAATAAGGGGAATTTCTGCCTTTTTGCCTCTAAATAAGTGGAATTTCTGTCTTTTTCCCACAAAACAAAGGGAATTTCTCTCTTTTTTGCTCCAAAATAAGAGGAATTTCTGACTCATTACCCTGAAATAAGTGAAATTTCTGCAATTTTGCCCCAAAATAAGGGAAATTTCTGCCTTTTTGCCCCCAAATAAGGGGAATTCAGCCTTTTTACCTCAAAATAAGAGGAATTTCTGCATTTTTGCCACAAAATATTAGGAATTTCTGTTATTTTGCCCCAAAATAAGGAAAATTTCTGACTTTTTTCCCTGAAATAAGTGAAATTTCTGCAATTTTGCCCCAAAATAAGTGAAATTTCTACAATTTTTGCCCCAAAATAAGGGAAATTTCTGGAATTTTGCCCCAAAAAAGTGGAATTTCTGAGTTTTGCCCCAAAATAAGGAGAATTTCTGTCTTTTTGCCCCAACATATAGGGAATTTCTGCCTTTTGACCCAGAATTAGGGGAATTTCTGCAATTTTGCTCCAAAATACGGGGAATTTCTGCCTTTTTTCTCAAAAATAATGGAAATGCATATCTTTTTGCCATAAAAAAGGGAAATTTCTTCATATTTGCCCCAAAACAAGGGGAAATTTCTGCTTTTTGACTCTAAATAAGTGGAATTTCTGTCTTTTTTCCCCAAACAACGGGAATTTCTGTATTTTTAGCACCAAAATAAGGGGGAATTTCTGACTTATTACCATGAAATAACTGAAATTTCTGCAATTTTGCCCCCAAAAAAGGGAAATTTCTCCCTTTTTGCCCTGAAATATGTGAAATTTCTGCAATTTTACCGCAAAATAAGGTGAATTTCTGCCTTTTGCCATAAAATAATGAGATTTTCTGCCTTTTTGCCCCAAAATAAGAAACATTTTTGCTTTATTTCTCTGAAATAAGTGAAATTTCTGCAATTTTGTCCTAAAATAAGGGAAATTTCTGCAATTTTTTCCCATAACAAGGGAAATTTCTGCAATTTTGCCCCAAAATAAGGGGAATTTCTCTTTTTTTGCCCCAAAATAAAGATAATTTCAGCCTTTTTACCTGAAAATAAGTGAATTTTATGCAATTTTGCCCCAAATTAAGGAAATTTCTGCAATTTCGCCCCAAAATAAGGAAAATTCCTGCAATTTTACCCCAAAATAAAGGAAATTTCTTGAATTTTGCCCCAAAATAAGGGGAATTTCTGCCTTTTGCCCCAAAATTAGGGGAATTTCTGCAATTTTGCTCCAAAATACGGGGAATTTCTGCCTTTTGCCAGAAAATAATGGGAATGCATACCTTTTTGCCATAAAAAGGAAAATTTCTTCATTTTTGCTCCAAAATAAGGGGAATTTCTGCATTTTTGCCTCTAACTAAGTGGAATTTCTGTCTTTTTCCCCCAAAACAAAGAGAATATTTGTCTTTTTTGCCCCAAAATAAGGGGAATTTCTGACTTATTACCCTGAAATAAGTGAAATTTCTGCAATTTTGCCCCAAAATAAGGGAAATTTCTGCAATTTTGCCCCAATGTAAAGGAAATTTCTGCAATTTTGCCCCAAAATAAGAGGAATTTCTGCCTTTTTGCCTCTAAATAAGTGGAATTTCTATCTTATTCCCCCAAAACAACGGGAATTTCTGTATTTTTTGCCCCAAAATAAGCGGGAATTTCTGACTTATTACCCTGAAATAAGTGAAATTTCTGCAATTTTGCCCTAAAATATGGAAATTTCTGCAATTTTTCCATAATAAGGGAAATTTCTGCAATTTTGCTCCAAATAAAGGAAATTTCTGCAATTTTGCCCCAAAATAAAGGAAATTTCTGCCTTTTTACTTGAAAATAAGTGAATTTTATGCAATTTTGCCCCAAATAAAGGAAATTCCTCAATTTTGCCCCAAAATAAAGGAAATTTTTTGAATTTTGCCCCAAAATAAGGGGAATTTTTGATTTTTGCCCCAAAATAAAGGGAATTTCTTCTTTTTGCCCCAAAATTAGGGCAATTTCTGCAATTTTGCTCCAAAATACGGGGAATTTCTGCCTTTTTGCACGAAAATAATGGGAATGCACACCTTTTTGCCATAAAAAGGAAAATTTCTTTATATTTGCTCCAAAATAATGGGAATTTCTGCATTTTTGCCTCTAACTAAGTGGAATTTCTGTCTTTTTCCCCCAAAACAAAGGGAATTTCTGTCTTTTTTGCCCCAAAATAAGGGGAATTTCTGACTTATTACCCTGAAATAAGTGAAATTTCTGCAATTTTGCCCCAAAATAAGGGAAATTTCTGCAATTTTGCCACAATGTAAAGGAAATTTCTGCAATTTTGCCCCAAAATAAGGGGAATTTCTGACTGTTTGCTCCCGAAAAAAGGAGATTTTCTGACTTTTTGCCCTAAAATAAGGAGAATTTCTGCTTTTTTGCCCGAAAATTATGAAAATTTCTGCAATTTTGCTTCAAAATACGGGGAATTTCGGCTTTTTATCCCGAAAGTAAGGGGAATGTATACCTTTTGCCACAAAAAAGGGAAATTTCTTCATTTTTGCCCCAAAATAAGAGGAATTTCTGTTTTTTACCTCAAAATAAGTGAAATTTCTCCCTTTTTAACCAAAAATAAATGGAATTTCTCTCTTTTTGCCCCAAAATAAAAGGAATTTTTGAATTAGGCCCTGAAATAAGTGATATTTCTGCAATTTTGCCCGGAAATAAAAGAAATTTCTACCTTTTTGACACAAAATAAGGGGAATTACTGTCTTTTTGCCCCAAAATAAGGGAAATTTCTGCCTTTTTGCCCCCAAATAAGGGGAATTTCAGCCTTTTTCCCTCAAAATAAAGCGAATTTCTGCATTTTTGCCACAAAATATTAAGAATTTCTACATTTTTGCCCCAAAATAAGGAAAATTTCTGCCTTTTTTCCCTGAAATAAGTGAAATTTGTGCAATTTTGCCCCAAAATAAGAGAAATTTTGGATTTTTTCCCCAAAATAAGTGGAATTTCTGAATTATGCCTTTAAATAAGGAGAATTTCTGTCTTTTTGCCCAAACATATTAGGAATTTCTGCATTTTTGCCCAACAATTAGGGGAATATCTGCAATTTTGCTCCAAAATACGGGGTATTTCTGCCTTTTTGCCTGAAAATAAGGGGAATGCATAACTTTTTGCCATAAAAAAGGGAAATTTTTTCATTTTTGCTCCAAAATAAGGGGAATTTCTGCATTTTTGCCTCTAACTAAGTGGAATTTCTGTCTTTTTCCCCCAAAACAAAGAGAATATTTGTCTTTTTTGCCCCAAAATAAAGGGAATTTCTGACTTATTACCCTGAAATAAGTGAAATTTCTGCAATTTTGCCCCAAAATAAGGGAAATTTCTGCAATTTTGCCCCAATGTAAAGGAAATTTCTGCAATTTTTCCCCAAAATAAGAGGAATTTCTGCCTTTTTGCCTCTACATAAGTGGAATTTCTATTTTATTCCCCCAAAACAACGGGAATTTCTGCATTTTTTGCCCCAAAATAAGCGGGAATTTCTGACTTATTACCCTGAAATAAGTGAAATTTCTGCAATTTTGCCCTAAAATATGGAAATTTCTGCAATTTTTCCATAATAAGGGAAATTTCTGCAATTATGACCCAAAATAAGAGGAATTTCTCTTTTTTTACCCCAGAATAAAGGAAATTTCAGCCTTTTTACTTGAAAATAAGTGAATTTTATGCAATTTTGCCCCAAATAAAAAAAATTTCTGCAATTTTGCCCCACAATAAGGTAAATTCCTGCAATTTTGCCCCAAAATAAAGGAAATTTTTTGAATTTTGCCCCAAAATAAGGGGAATTTCTGATTTTTGCCCCAAAATAAAGGGAATTTCTGCCTTTTGCCCCAAAATTAGGGCAATTTCTGCAATTTTGCTCCAAAATACGGGGAATTTCTGCCTTTTTGCACAAAAATAATGGGAATGCATACCTTTTTGCCATAAAAAGGAAAATTTCTTCATTTTTGCTCCAAAATAAGGGGAATTTCTGCATTTTTGCCTCTAACTAAGTGGAATTTCTGTCTTTTTCCCCCAAAACATAGGGAATTTCTGTCTTTTTCCCCCAAAACAAAAGGAATTTTTGTCTTTTTTGCCCCAAAATAAAAGGAATTTCTGACTTATTACCATGAAATAAGTGAAATTTCTGCAATTTTGCCCCAAAATAAGCGAATTTTCTGCCTTTTTGCCCTGAAATATGTGAAATTTTTGCAATTTTACCCCAAAATAAGTCCAATTTCTGCCTTTTTGCCCCAAAATAATGGGAATTTCTGCCTTTTTGCCCCAAAATAAGAAAAATTTTTGCGTTTTTTCTCTGAAATAAGTGAAATTTCTGCAATTTTGCCCTAAAATAAGGAAAATTTCTGCAATTTTTTTCAATAACTAGGGAAATTTCTTCAATTTTGCCCCAAAATAAGGGGAATTTCTCCCTTTTTGCCCGAAAATAAAGGAAATTTCAGCCTTTTAACCTGAAAATAATTGAAGTTTCTGCAATTTTGCCCCAAATAAGAAAAATTTCTGCAATTTTGCCCCAAAATAAGAGAAATTTCTCCCTTTTTGCCCCAAAATAAAGGATATATCAGCCCTTATTCTTGAAAATAAGTGAAATTTCTGCAATTTTGCCCCAAATAAGGGAAATTTCTGCAATTTTGCCCAAAAATAAGGTAAATTCCTCCAATTTTGCCCCAAAATAAAGGGAATTTCTTGAATTTTGCCCCAAAATAAAGAGAGTTTCTGATTTTTGCCCCAAAATTAGGGGATTTTCTGCAATTTTGCTCCAAAATACGGGGAATTTCTGCCTTTTTGCTCCAAAATACAGGAAATTTCTTCGTTTTTGCCCGAAAATAATGGGAATGCATACCTTTTTGCCATAAAAAATGAAATTTCTTCATTTTTGCTCCAAAATAAGGGGAATTTCTGCCTTTTTGCCTCTAAATAAGTGGAATTTCTGTCTTTTTCCCAAAAAACAAAGGGAATTTCTCTCTTTTTTGCTCCAAAATAAGAGGAATTTCTGACTCATTACCCTGAAATAAGTGAAATTTCTGCAATTTTGCCCCAAAATAAGGGAAATTTCTGCCTTTTTGCCCCCAAATAAGGGGAATTCAGCATTTTTACCTCAAAATAAGAGGAATTTCTGCATTTTTGCCACAAAATATTAGGAATTTCTGTTATTTTGCCCCAAAATAAGGAAAATTTCTGACTTTTTCCCCTGAAATAAGTGAAATTTCTGCAATTTTGCCCCAATATAAGTGAAATTTCTACAATTTTGCCCCAAAATAAGGGAAATTTCTGGAATTTTGCCCCAAAAGAAGTGGAATTTCTGAGTTTTGCCCCAAAATAAGGAGAATTTCTGTCTTTTTGCCCCAACATATAGGGAATTTCTGCCTTTTGCCCCAGAATTAGGGGAATTTCTGCAATTTTGCTCCAAAATACGGGGAATTTCTGCCTTTTTTCTCAAAAATAAGGGAAATGCATATCTTTTTGCCATAAAAAAGGGAAATTTCTTCATATTTGCTCCAAAATAAGGGGAATTTCTGCCTTTTTGACTCCAAATAAGTGGAATTTCTGTCTTTTTTCCCCAAAACAACGGGAATTTCTGTATTTTTAGCCCCAAAATAAGGGGGAATTTCTGACTTATTACCCTGAAATAAGTGAAATTTCTGCAATTTTGCACCCAAAAAAGGGAAATTTCTGCCTTTTTGCCCTGAAATATGTGAAATTTCTGCAATTTTACCGCAAAATAAGGTGAATTTCTGCCTTTTTGCCCAAAAATAATGAGATTTTCTGCCTTTTTGCCCCAAAATAAGAAACATTTTTGCTTTATTTCTCTGAAATAAGTGAAATTTCTGCAATTTTGTCCTAAAATAAGGGAAATTTCTGCAATTTTTTCCCATAACAAGGGAAATTTCTGCAATTTTGCCCCAAAATAAGGGGAATTTCTCTTTTTTTGCCCCAAAATAAAGAAAATTTCAAACTTTTTACCTGAAAATAAGTGAATTTTATGCAATTTTGCCCCAAATTAAGGAAATTTCTGCAATTTTGCCCCAAAATAAGGAAAATTCCAGCAATTTTACCCCAAAATAAAGGAAATTTCTTGAATTTTGCCCCAAAATAAGGGGAATGTCTGATTTTTGTCCCAAAATAAAGGGAATTTCTGCCTTTTGCCCCAAAATTAGGGGAATTTCTGCAATTTTGCTCCAAAATACGGGGAATTTCTGCCTTTTTGCAAGAAAATAATGGGAATGCATACCTTTTTGCCATAAAAAGAAAAATTTCTTCATTTTTGCTCCAAAATAAGGGGAATTTCTGCATTTTTGCCTCTAACTAAGTGGAATTTCTGTCTTTTTCCCCCAAAACAAAGAGAATATTTGTCTTTTTTGCCCCAAAATAAGGGGAATTTCTGACTTATTACCCTGAAATAAGTGAAATTTCTGCAATTTTGCCCCAAAATAAGGGAAATTTCTGCAATTTTGCCCCAATGTAAAGGAAATTTCTGCAATTTTGCCCCAAAATAAGGGGAATTTCTGCATTTTTGCCTCTAAATAAGTGGAATTTCTATCTTATTCCCCGAAAACAACAGGAATTTCTGCATTTTTTGCCCCAAAATAAGCGGGAATTTCTGACTTATTACCCTGAAATAAGTGAAATTTCTGCAATTTTGCTCTAAAATATGGAAATTTCTGCAATTTTTCCATAATAAGGGAAATTTCTGCAATTTTGACCCAAAATAAGGGGAATTTCTCTTTTTTTGCCCCAAAATAAAGGAAATTTCAGCCTTTTTACTTGAAAATAAGTGAATTTTATGCAATTTTGCCCCAAATAAAGGAAATTTCTGCAATTTTGCCCCAAAATAAGGTAAATTCCTGCAATTTTGCCCCAAAATAAAGGAAATTTTTTGAATTTTGCCCCAAAATAAGGGGAATTTCTGATTTTTGCCGCAAAATAAAGGGAATTTCTGCCTTTTGCCCCAAAATTAGGGCAATTTCTGCAATTTTGCTCCAAAATACGGGGAATTTCTGCCTTTTTGCACGAAAATAATGGGAATGCATACCTTTTTGCCATAAAAAGGAAAATTTCTTCATTTTTGCTCCAAAATAAGGGGAATTTCTGCATTTTTCCCAATAACTAAGTCGAATTTCTGTCTTTTTCCCCCAAAATTAAGGGAATTTCTGTCTTTTTTGCCCCAAAATAAGGGGAATTTCTGACTTATTACCCTGAAATAAGTGAAATTTCTGCAATTTTGCCCCAAAATAAGGGAAATTTCTGCAATTTTGCCACAATGTAAAGGAAATTTCTGCAATTGTGCCTCAAAATAAGGGGAATTTCTGACTGTTTGCTCCCGAAAAAAGGAGATTTTCTGTCTTTTTGCCCTAAAATAAGGAGAATTTCTGCTTTTTTGCCCGAAAATTATGAAAATTTCTGCAATTTTGCTTCAAAATACGGGGAATTTCGGCTTTTTATCCCGAAAGTAAGGGGAATGTATACCTTTTGCCACAAAAAAGGGAAATTTCTTCATTTTTGCCCCAAAATAAGAGGAATTTCTGCTTTTTACCTCAAAATAAGTGAAATTTCTCCCGTTTTAACCAAAAATAAATGGAATTTCTCTTTTTTTGCCCCAAAATAAAAGGAATTTTTGAATTAGGCCCTGAAATAAGTGATATTTCTGCAATTTTGCCCCAAAATAAAAGAAATTTCTACCTTTTTGCCACAAAATAAGGGGAATTACTGTCTTTTTGCCCCAAAATAAAGGAAATTTCTGCCTTTTTGCCCCCAAATAAGTGGAATTTCAGCCTTTTTCCCTCAAAATAAAGCGAATTTCTGCATTTTTGCCACAAAATGTTAAGAATTTCTACATTTTTGCCCCAAAATAAGGAAAATTTCTGCCTTTTTTCCCTGAAATAAGTGAAATTTGTGCAATTTTGCCCCAAAATAAGAGAAATTTTGGATTTTTTCCCCAAAATAAGTGGAATTTCTGAATTATGCCCTTAAATAAGGAGAATTTCTGTCTTTTTGCCCAAACATATTAGGAATTTCTGCATTTTTGCCCAACAATTAGGGGAATATCTGCAATTTTGCTCCAAAATACGGGGTATTTCTGCCTTTTTGCCTGAAAATAAGGGGAATGCATAACTTTTTGCCATAAAAAAGGGAAATTTTTTCATTTTTGCTCCAAAATAAGGGGAATTTCTGCATTTTTGCCTCTAACTAAGTGGAATTTCTGTCTTTTTCCCCCAAAACAAAGAGAATATTTGTCTTTTTTGCCCCAAAATAAAGGGAATTTCTGACTTATTACCCTGAAATAAGTGAAATTTCTGCAATTTTGCCCCAAAATAAGGGAAATTTCTGCAATTTTGCCCCAATGTAAAGGAAATTTCTGCAATTTTTCCCCAAAATAAGAGGAATTTCTGCCTTTTTGCCTCTACATAAGTGGAATTTCTATTTTATTCCCCCAAAACAACGGGAATTTCTGCATTTTTTGCCCCAAAATAAGCGGGAATTTCTGACTTATTACCCTGAAATAAGTGAAATTTCTGCAATTTTGCCCTAAAATATGGAAATTTCTGCAATTTTTCCATAATAAGGGAAATTTCTGCAATTATGACCCAAAATAAGAGGAATTTCTCTTTTTTTACCCCAAAATAAAGGAAATTTCAGCCTTTTTACTTGAAAATAAGTGAATTTTATGCAATTTTGCCCCAAATAAAAAAAATTTCTGCAATTTTGCCCCACAATAAGGTAAATTCCTGCAATTTTGCCCCAAAATAAAGGAAATTTTTTGAATTTTGCCCCAAAATAAGGGGAATTTCTGATTTTTGCCCCAAAATAAAGGGAATTTCTGCCTTTTGCCCCAAAATTAGGGCAATTTCTGCAATTTTGCTCCAAAATACGGGGAATTTCTGCCTTTTTGCACAAAAATAATGGGAATGCATACCTTTTTGCCATAAAAAGGAAAATTTCTTCATTTTTGCTCCAAAATAAGGGGAATTTCTGCATTTTTGCCTCTAACTAAGTGGAATTTCTGTCTTTTTCCCCCAAAACATAGGGAATTTCTGTCTTTTTCCCCCAAAACAAAAGGAATTTTTGTCTTTTTTGCCCCAAAATAAAAGGAATTTCTGACTTATTACCATGAAATAAGTGAAATTTCTGCAATTTTGCCCCAAAATAAGCGAATTTTCTGCCTTTTTGCCCTGAAATATGTGAAATTTTTGCAATTTTACCCCAAAATAAGTCCAATTTCTGCCTTTTTGCCCCAAAATAATGGGAATTTCTGCCTTTTTGCCCCAAAATAAGAAAAATTTTTGCGTTTTTTCTCTGAAATAAGTGAAATTTCTGCAATTTTGCCCTAAAATAAGGAAAATTTCTGCAATTTTTTTCAATAACTAGGGAAATTTCTTCAATTTTGCCCCAAAATAAGGGGAATTTCTCCCTTTTTGCCCGAAAATAAAGGAAATTTCAGCCTTTTAACCTGAAAATAATTGAAGTTTCTGCAATTTTGCCCCAAATAAGAAAAATTTCTGCAATTTTGCCCCAAAATAAGAGAAATTTCTCCCTTTTTGCCCCAAAATAAAGGATATATCAGCCCTTATTCTTGAAAATAAGTGAAATTTCTGCAATTTTGCCCCAAATAAGGGAAATTTCTGCAATTTTGCCCAAAAATAAGGTAAATTCCTCCAATTTTGCCCCAAAATAAAGGGAATTTCTTGAATTTTGCCCCAAAATAAAGAGAGTTTCTGATTTTTGCCCCAAAATTAGGGGATTTTCTGCAATTTTGCTCCAAAATACGGGGAATTTCTGCCTTTTTGCTCCAAAATACAGGAAATTTCTTCGTTTTTGCCCGAAAATAATGGGAATGCATACCTTTTTGCCATAAAAAATGAAATTTCTTCATTTTTGCTCCAAAATAAGGGGAATTTCTGCCTTTTTGCCTCTAAATAAGTGGAATTTCTGTCTTTTTCCCAAAAAACAAAGGGAATTTCTCTCTTTTTTGCTCCAAAATAAGAGGAATTTCTGACTCATTACCCTGAAATAAGTGAAATTTCTGCAATTTTGCCCCAAAATAAGGGAAATTTCTGCCTTTTTGCCCCCAAATAAGGGGAATTCAGCATTTTTACCTCAAAATAAGAGGAATTTCTGCATTTTTGCCACAAAATATTAGGAATTTCTGTTATTTTGCCCCAAAATAAGGAAAATTTCTGACTTTTTCCCCTGAAATAAGTGAAATTTCTGCAATTTTGCCCCAATATAAGTGAAATTTCTACAATTTTGCCCCAAAATAAGGGAAATTTCTGGAATTTTGCCCCAAAAGAAGTGGAATTTCTGAGTTTTGCCCCAAAATAAGGAGAATTTCTGTCTTTTTGCCCCAACATATAGGGAATTTCTGCCTTTTGCCCCAGAATTAGGGGAATTTCTGCAATTTTGCTCCAAAATACGGGGAATTTCTGCCTTTTTTCTCAAAAATAAGGGAAATGCATATCTTTTTGCCATAAAAAAGGGAAATTTCTTCATATTTGCTCCAAAATAAGGGGAATTTCTGCCTTTTTGACTCCAAATAAGTGGAATTTCTGTCTTTTTTCCCCAAAACAACGGGAATTTCTGTATTTTTAGCCCCAAAATAAGGGGGAATTTCTGACTTATTACCCTGAAATAAGTGAAATTTCTGCAATTTTGCACCCAAAAAAGGGAAATTTCTGCCTTTTTGCCCTGAAATATGTGAAATTTCTGCAATTTTACCGCAAAATAAGGTGAATTTCTGCCTTTTTGCCCAAAAATAATGAGATTTTCTGCCTTTTTGCCCCAAAATAAGAAACATTTTTGCTTTATTTCTCTGAAATAAGTGAAATTTCTGCAATTTTGTCCTAAAATAAGGGAAATTTCTGCAATTTTTTCCCATAACAAGGGAAATTTCTGCAATTTTGCCCCAAAATAAGGGGAATTTCTCTTTTTTTGCCCCAAAATAAAGAAAATTTCAAACTTTTTACCTGAAAATAAGTGAATTTTATGCAATTTTGCCCCAAATTAAGGAAATTTCTGCAATTTTGCCCCAAAATAAGGAAAATTCCAGCAATTTTACCCCAAAATAAAGGAAATTTCTTGAATTTTGCCCCAAAATAAGGGGAATGTCTGATTTTTGTCCCAAAATAAAGGGAATTTCTGCCTTTTGCCCCAAAATTAGGGGAATTTCTGCAATTTTGCTCCAAAATACGGGGAATTTCTGCCTTTTTGCAAGAAAATAATGGGAATGCATACCTTTTTGCCATAAAAAGAAAAATTTCTTCATTTTTGCTCCAAAATAAGGGGAATTTCTGCATTTTTGCCTCTAACTAAGTGGAATTTCTGTCTTTTTCCCCCAAAACAAAGAGAATATTTGTCTTTTTTGCCCCAAAATAAGGGGAATTTCTGACTTATTACCCTGAAATAAGTGAAATTTCTGCAATTTTGCCCCAAAATAAGGGAAATTTCTGCAATTTTGCCCCAATGTAAAGGAAATTTCTGCAATTTTGCCCCAAAATAAGGGGAATTTCTGCATTTTTGCCTCTAAATAAGTGGAATTTCTATCTTATTCCCCGAAAACAACAGGAATTTCTGCATTTTTTGCCCCAAAATAAGCGGGAATTTCTGACTTATTACCCTGAAATAAGTGAAATTTCTGCAATTTTGCTCTAAAATATGGAAATTTCTGCAATTTTTCCATAATAAGGGAAATTTCTGCAATTTTGACCCAAAATAAGGGGAATTTCTCTTTTTTTGCCCCAAAATAAAGGAAATTTCAGCCTTTTTACTTGAAAATAAGTGAATTTTATGCAATTTTGCCCCAAATAAAGGAAATTTCTGCAATTTTGCCCCAAAATAAGGTAAATTCCTGCAATTTTGCCCCAAAATAAAGGAAATTTTTTGAATTTTGCCCCAAAATAAGGGGAATTTCTGATTTTTGCCGCAAAATAAAGGGAATTTCTGCCTTTTGCCCCAAAATTAGGGCAATTTCTGCAATTTTGCTCCAAAATACGGGGAATTTCTGCCTTTTTGCACGAAAATAATGGGAATGCATACCTTTTTGCCATAAAAAGGAAAATTTCTTCATTTTTGCTCCAAAATAAGGGGAATTTCTGCATTTTTCCCAATAACTAAGTCGAATTTCTGTCTTTTTCCCCCAAAATTAAGGGAATTTCTGTCTTTTTTGCCCCAAAATAAGGGGAATTTCTGACTTATTACCCTGAAATAAGTGAAATTTCTGCAATTTTGCCCCAAAATAAGGGAAATTTCTGCAATTTTGCCACAATGTAAAGGAAATTTCTGCAATTGTGCCTCAAAATAAGGGGAATTTCTGACTGTTTGCTCCCGAAAAAAGGAGATTTTCTGTCTTTTTGCCCTAAAATAAGGAGAATTTCTGCTTTTTTGCCCGAAAATTATGAAAATTTCTGCAATTTTGCTTCAAAATACGGGGAATTTCGGCTTTTTATCCCGAAAGTAAGGGGAATGTATACCTATTGCCACAAAAAAGGGAAATTTCTTCATTTTTGCCCCAAAATAAGAGGAATTTCTGCTTTTTACCTCAAAATAAGTGAAATTTCTCCCGTTTTAACCAAAAATAAATGGAATTTCTCTTTTTTTGCCCCAAAATAAAAGGAATTTTTGAATTAGGCCCTGAAATAAGTGATATTTCTGCAATTTTGCCCCAAAATAAAAGAAATTTCTACCTTTTTGCCACAAAATAAGGGGAATTACTGTCTTTTTGCCCCAAAATAAAGGAAATTTCTGCCTTTTTGCCCCCAAATAAGGGGAATTTCAGCCTTTTTCCCTCAAAATAAAGCGAATTTCTGCATTTTTGCCACAAAATGTTAAGAATTTCTACATTTTTGCCCCAAAATAAGGAAAATTTCTGCCTTTTTTCCCTGAAATAAGTGAAATTTGTGCAATTTTGCCCCAAAATAAGAGAAATTTTGGATTTTTTCCCCAAAATAAGTGGAATTTCTGAATTATGCCCTTAAATAAGGAGAATTTCTGTCTTTTTGCCCCAACATATTAGGAATTTCTGCATTTTTGCCAAACAATTAGGGGAATTTCTGCAATTTTGCTCCAAAATACGGGGAATTTCTGCCTTTTTGCCCGAAAATAAGGGGAATGCATACCTTTTTGCCATAAAAAGGAAAATTTCTTCATTTTTCCTACAAAATAAGGGGAATTTCTGCCTTTTTGTCTCTAAATAAGTGGAATTTCTGTCTTTTTCCTCCAAAACAACGGGAATTTCTGTATTTTTTGCCCCAAAATAAGGGGGAATTTCTGACTTATTACCCTGAAATAAGTGAAATTTCTGCAATTTTGCCCCAAAATAATGGAAATTTCTGCCTTTTTGCCCTGAAATAAGTAAAATTTCTGCAATTTTACCCCAAAATAAGGTGAATTTCTGCCTTTTTGCCCTAAAATAATGGGAATTTCTGCCTTTTTGCCCCAAAATAAGAAACATTTTTGCTTTATTTATCTGAAGTAAGTGAAATTTCTGCAATTTTGCCCTAAAATAAGGGAAATTTCTGAAATTTTATCCCATAACAAGGGAATTTTCTGCAATTTTGCCCCAAAATAAGGGGAATTTCTCTTTTTTTGCCCTAAAATTAAGGAAATTTCAGACTTTTTACCTGAAAATAAGTGAATTTTATGCAATTTTGCCCCAAATAAAGGAAATGTCTGCAATTTTACCCCAAAATAAGGTAAATTCCTGAAATTTTGCCCAAAAATAAAAGAAATTTCTTGAATTTTGCCCCAAAATAAGGGGAATTTCTGATTTTTGCCTCAAAATAAAGGGAATTTCTGCCTTTTGCCCCAAAATAAGGGGAATTTCTGCAATTTTGCTCCAAAATACGGGGAATTTGTGCCTTTTTGCCCGAAAATAATGGGAATGCATACCTTTTTGCCATAAAAAGGGAAATTTTTTCATTTTTGCTCCAAAATAAGGGGAATTTCTGCATTTTTGCCTCTAACTAAGTGGAATTTCTGTCTTTTTCCCCCAAAACAAAGGGAATTTCTGTCTTTTATTCCCCAAAATAAGGGGAATTTCTGACTTATTACCCTGAAATAAGTGAAATTTCTGAAATTTTGCCCCAAAATAAGGGAAATTTCTGAAATTTTGCCCCAATGTAAAGGAAATTTCTGCAATTGTGCCCCAAAATAAGGGGAATTTCTGACTGTTTGCTCCCGAAAAAAGGAGATTTTCTGTCTTTTTGCCCTAAAATAAGAAGAATTTCTGCTTTTTTGCCTGAAAATTATGAAAATGTCTGCAATTTTGCTTCAAAATACGGGCAATTTCGGCTTTTTATCCCGAAAGTAAGGGGAATGTATACCTTTTGCCACAAAAAAGGGAAATTTCATTTTTGCCCCAAAATTAGAAGAATTTCTGCTTTTTACCTCAAAATAAGTGAAATTTCTCCCTTTTTAACCAAAAATAAATGGAATTTCTCTTATTTTGTCCCAAGATAAAAGGAATTTTTGAATTAGGCCCTGAAATAAGTGATATTTCTGCAATTTTGACCCAAAATAAAAGAAATTTCTACCTTTTTGCCACAAAATAAGGGAAATTACTGTCTTTTTGCCCCAAAATAAGAGAAATTTCTGCCTTTTTGACCACAAATAAGGGGAATTTCAGCCTTTTTCCCTCAAAATAAAGGGAATTTCTGCAATTTTGCCCCAAAATAAGTGAAATTTCAGCAATTTTGCCCCAAAATAAGGGAAATTTCTTGAATTTTGCCCCAAATAAGTGAAATTTCTGAATTTTGCCCCAAAATAAAAAGAATTTCTGTCTTTTTGCCCAAACATATAGGGAATTTCTGCATTTTTGCCCCACAATTAGGGGAATTTCTGCAATTTTGCTCCAAAATATGGGAAATATCTGCCTTTTTGCCCGAAAATAAGGGGAATGCATAACTTTTTGCCATAAAAAAGGAAAATTTCTTCATTTTTGCTCCAAAATAAGGGGAATTTCTGCCTTTTTGCCTCTAAATAAGTGGAATTTCTGTCTTCTTCCCCCAAAACAAAAGGAATTTCTGTCTTTTTTGCCCCAAAATAAGGGGAATTTCTGACTTATTACCCTGAAATAAGTGAAATTTCTGCAATTTTGCCCCAAAATAAAGGAAATTTCTTAAATTTTGCCCCAATGTAAAGGAAATTTATGCAATTTTGCCCCAAAATAAGGGAAATTTCTGACTGTTTGTTCCCAAAAAAAGGAGATTTTCTGTCTTTTTGCCCCCCAAAAAAAAGAATTTCTGTCTTTTTGCCCGAAAATTATGAGAATTTCTGCAATTTTGCTTCAAAATATGAGGAATTTCTGCTTTTATCCCGAAAGTAAGGGGAATGCATACCTTTTTGCCATAAAAAGGTGAATTTCTTCATTTTTGCTCCAAAATAAGGGGAATTTCTGCTTTTTGCCTCTAAATAATTGGAATTTCTGTCTTTTTCCCCCAAAACAAAAGGAATTTCTATCATTTTTGCCTCAAAATAAGAGGAATTTCTTACTTCTTACTATGAAATAAGTGAAATTTCTGCAATTTTGCCCCAAAATAAGGAAAATTTCTGCCTCTTTGCCCACAAATAAGGGGAATTTCAGGCTTTTTACCTCAAAATAAGGGGAATTTCTGCATTTTTACCCCAAAATAAGGAGAATTTCTCTCTTCTTGCCCCAAAATAAAGGAAATTTCAGCCTTTTTACCTGAAAATAAGTGAAATTTCTGCAATTTTGCCCCAGAATAATGGAAATTTCTGAAATTTTGCCCCAAAATAAGTGGAATTTCTGAGTTTTGCCCCAAAATAAAAAGAATTTTTGCCTTTTTGCCCCAACATATAGAAAATTTCTGCATTTTTGCCCCAAAATTAGGGGAATTTCTGCAATTTTGCTCCAAAATACGAGGAATTTCTGCCATTTTGCCCGAAAATAAAGGGAATGCATAACTTTTTGCCATAAATAAGGTAAATTTCTTCATTTTTGCTCCAAAATAAGGGGAATTTTTGCCTTTTTGCCTCTAAATAAGTGGAATTTCTGTCTTTTTCACCCAAAACAAAGAAAATTTCTGTCTTTTTTGCCCCAAATTAAGGGAAATTTCTGCCTTTCTGCCCTGAAATATGTGAAATTTCTGCAATTTTACCCCAAAATAAGGTGAATTTCTGCCTTTTTGCCCCAAAATAATGGGAATTTCTCCCTTTTTGCCCCAAAATAAGAAAAATTTTTGCTTTTTTTCTCTGATATAAGTGAAATTTCTACAATTTTGCCTTAAATTAAGGGAAATTTCTGCAATATTTCCTCATAATAAAGGAAATTTCTGCAATATTGCCCCAAAATAAGGGGAATTTCTCCCTTTTTGCCACAAAATAAAAAAAATTTCAGCCTTTTTACCTGAAAATAACTGAAATTTCTGCAATTTTGCCCCAAATAAGGGAAATTTTTGCAATTTTGCCCCAAAATAAGGTAAATTTCTGCAATTTTGCCCCAAAATAAAGGTAATTTCTGGAATTTTGCCCCAAAATAAGGGGAATTTCTGATTTTTGCCCGCAAATAAAAGGAATTTTTGCTTTTTGCCCCACAATTAGGGGAATTTCTGCAATTTTGCTCCAAAATACGGGGAATTTCTGCCTTTTGCCCGAAAATAATGGGAATGCATACCTTTTTGCAATAAAAAGGGAAATTTCTTCATTTTTGCTCCAAAATAAGGGAAATTTCTGCCTTTTCGCCTTGAATTAAGGGAAATTTCTGCAATATTTCCCCATAATAAGGGAAATTTCTGCAATTTTGCTCCAAAATAAGGGGAATTTCTCCCTTTTTGCCACAAAACAAAGGAAATTTCAGCCTTTTTACCTGAAAATAACTGAAATTTCTGCAATTTTGCCCCAAAATAAGGTAAATTCCTGAAATTTTGCCCCAAAATAAAGGAAATTTCTTGAATTTTGCACCAAAAGAAGGGGAATTTCTGATTTTTGCCCCAAAATAAAGGGAATTTCTGACTTTTGCCCCAAAATTAGGGAATTTCTGCCTTTTTGCCCGAAAATTATGAGAATTTCTGCAATTTTGCTTCAAAATACGGGGAATTTCTGCTTTTTATCCTGAATGTAAAAGGAATGTATACCGTTTACCACAAAAAAGGGAAATTTCTTCATTTTTGCCCCAAAATAATAGGAATTTCTGCCTTTTTACCACAAAGTAAATGAAATTATTGCCTTTTTACCAAAAAATAAATGGAATTTCTGTCTTTTTGCCCCAAAATAAAAGGAATTTTTGAATTATGCCCTGAAATAAGTGAAATTTCTGCAATTTTGACCCAAAATAAGGGAAATTTCTGGAATTTTGCCCCAAAATAAATGGAATTTCTGAGTTTTGCCCCAAAATAAAGAGAATTTCTGTCTTTTCTGCCCAACATATAGGGAATTTCTGCCTTTTTGCCCCCAAATTAGGGGAATTTCTGCAATTTTGCTCCAAAATACAGGGAATTTCTGCCTTTTTGCCTGAAAATAATGGGAATGCATACTTTTTTGCAATAAAAAGGGTAATTTCTTCATTTTTGCTCCAAAATAAAGGGAATTTCTGCCTGTTTGGCTCTAAATAAGTGGAATTTCTGTCTTTTTCCCCCAAAACAAAGAGAATTCCTGTCTTTTTTGCCCCAAAATAAGGGAAATTTCTGACTTATTACCCTGAAGTAAGTGAAATTTCTGCAATTTTGCCCAAAATAAGGGAAATTTCTGCAATTTTGCCCCAATGTAAAAAAAATTTCTGCAATTTTGCCCCAAAATAAGGGAAATTTCTGACTGTTTGCTCCCGAAAAAAGGAGATTTTCTGTCTTTTTGCCCCAAAATAAGGAGAATTTCTGCCTTTTTGCCTGAAAATTAGAGAATTTCTGCAATTTTGCTTCTAAATATGGGGAATTTCTGCTTTTTATCCCAAAAATAACAGGAATGCATACCTTTTTGCCATAAAAAGGTAAATTTCTTCATTTTTGCTCCAAAATAAGGAAAATTTCTGCCTTTTTGCCTCTAAATAAGTGGAATTTCTGTCTTTTTCCCCCAAAGCAAAGGGAATTTCTGTCTTTTTTGCCCCAAAATAAGAGGAATTTCTGAATTATTACCCTGAAATACGTGAAATTTCTCCAATTTTGCCCCAAAATAAGGGAAATTTCTGCCTCTTTGCCCCCAAATAAGGGGAATTTCAGCCTTTTTACCTCAATATAAGGGGAATTTCTGCATTTTTGCCACAAAAAATTAGGAATTTCTGACTTTTCGCCCCAAAATAAAGAAAATTTCTGCCTTTTTCCCCTGAAATAAGTAAAATTTCGGCAATTTTGCCCCAAAATAAGTGAAATTTCTGCAATTTTGCCCCAAAATAAGGGAAATTTCTGGAATTTTGCCCCAAAATAAGTGGAATTTCTAAGTTTTGCCACAAAATAAAGAGAATTTCTGTCTTTTTGCCCCAACATATAGGGAATTTCTGCCTTCATGCCCCACAACTATAGGAATTTCTGCAATTTTGCTCCAAAATACAGAAAATTTCTTCTTTTTTGCCCTGAAATATGTGAAATTTCTGCAATTTTACCCCTAAATAAGGTGAATTTCTGCCTTTTTGCCTGAAAATAATGGGAATGCAAACTTTTTTGCCATAAAAACGGTAATTTCTTCATTTTTGCTCCAAAATAAAGGAAATTTCTGCCTGTTTGCCTCTAAATAAGTGGAATTTCTGTCTTTTTCCCCCAAAACAAAAAGAATTTCTGTCTTTGTTGCCCCAAAATAAGGGAAATTTCTGACTTATAACCCTGAAGTAAGTGAAATTTCTGCAATTTTGCCCCAAAATAAGGGAAATTTCTGCAATTTTGCCCCAATGTAAAGGAAATTTCTGAAATTTTGCGCCAAAATAAGAAAAATTTCTGACTGTTTGCTCCCGTAAAAAGGAGATTTTCTGTCTTTTTGCCCTAAAATAAGGAGAATTTCTGCCTTTTTGCCTGAAAATTAGAGAATTTCTGCAATTTTGCTTCTAAATACGGGGAATTTCTGCTTTTTATCCCAAAAATAACAGGAATGCATATATTTTTGCCATATAAAGGTAAATTTCTTCATTTTTGCTCCAAAATAAGAGGAATTTCTGCCTTTTTGCCTCTAAATAAGTGGAATTTCTGTCTTTTTCCCCCAAAACAAAGGGAATTTCTGTCTTTTTTCCCCAAAATAAGGGGAATTTCTGAATTATTACCCTGAAATATGTGAAATTTCTCCAATTTTGCCCCAAAATAAGGGAAATTTCTGCTTCTTTGCCCCCAAATAAGGGGAATTTCAGCCTTTTTACCTCAATATAAGGGGAATTTCTGCATTTTTGCCACAAAATATTAGGAATTTCTGACTTTTTGCTCCAAAATAAGGAAAATTTCTGCCTTTTTCCCCTGAAATAAGTGAAATTTCGGCAATTTTGCCCCAAAATAAGTGAAATTTCTGCAATTTTGCCCCAAAATAAGGGAAATTTCTGGAATTTTGCCCCAAAATAAGTGGAATTTCTAAGTTTTGCCACAAAATAAAGAGAATTTCTGTCTTTTTGCCCCAACATATAGTGAATTTCTGTCTTTTTGCCCCACAACTAGGGGAATTTCTGCAATTTTGCTCCAAAATACAGAAAATTTCTTACTTTTTGCCCTGAAATATGTGAAATTTCTGCAATTTTACCCCAAATAAGGTGAATTTCTGCCTTTTTTCCTGAAAATAATGGGAATGCATACCTTTTTGCCATAAAAAGGGTAATTTCTTCATTTTTGCTCCAAAATAAAGGGAATTTCTGCCTGTTTGCCTCTAAATAAGTGGAATTTCTGTCTTTTTCCCTCAAAACAAAGAGAATTTCTGTCTTTTTTGCCCCAAAATAAGGGGAATTTCTGACTTATTACCCTGAAATAAGTGAAATTTCTGCAATTTTGCCCCAAAATAAGGGAAATTTCTGCAATTTTGCCCCAATGTAAAGGAAATTTCTGCAATTTTGCCCCAAAATATGGGGAATTTCTGCATTTTTGCCTCTAAATAAGTGGAATTTCTATCTTATTCCCCGAAAACAACAGGAATTTCTGCATTTTTTGCCCCAAAATAAGCGGGAATTTCTGACTTATTACCCTGAAATAAGTGAAATTTCTGCAATTTTGCTCTAAAATATGGAAATTTCTGCAATTTTTCCATAATAAGGGAAATTTCTGCAATTTTGACCCAAAATAAGGGGAATTTCTCTTTTTTTGCCCCAAAATAAAGGAAATTTCAGCCTTTTTACTTGAAAATAAGTGAATTTTATGCAATTTTGCCCCAAATAAAGGAAATTTCTGCAATTTTGCCCCAAAATAAGGTAAATTCCTGCAATTTTGCCCCAAAATAAAGGAAATTTTTTGAATTTTGCCCCAAAATAAGGGGAATTTCTGATTTTTGCCGCAAAATAAAGGGAATTTCTGCCTTTTGCCCCAAAATTAGGGCAATTTCTGCAATTTTGCTCCAAAATACGGGGAATTTCTGCCTTTTTGCACGAAAATAATGGGAATGCATACCTTTTTGCCATAAAAAGGAAAATTTCTTCATTTTTGCTCCAAAATAAGGGGAATTTCTGCATTTTTCCCAATAACTAAGTCGAATTTCTGTCTTTTTCCCCCAAAATTAAGGGAATTTCTGTCTTTTTTGCCCCAAAATAAGGGGAATTTCTGACTTATTACCCTGAAATAAGTGAAATTTCTGCAATTTTGCCCCAAAATAAGGGAAATTTCTGCAATTTTGCCACAATGTAAAGGAAATTTCTGCAATTGTGCCTCAAAATAAGGGGAATTTCTGACTGTTTGCTCCCGAAAAAAGGAGATTTTCTGTCTTTTTGCCCTAAAATAAGGAGAATTTCTGCTTTTTTGCCCGAAAATTATGAAAATTTCTGCAATTTTGCTTCAAAATACGGGGAATTTCGGCTTTTTATCCCGAAAGTAAGGGGAATGTATACCTATTGCCACAAAAAAGGGAAATTTCTTCATTTTTGCCCCAAAATAAGAGGAATTTCTGCTTTTTACCTCAAAATAAGTGAAATTTCTCCCGTTTTAACCAAAAATAAATGGAATTTCTCTTTTTTTGCCCCAAAATAAAAGGAATTTTTGAATTAGGCCCTGAAATAAGTGATATTTCTGCAATTTTGCCCCAAAATAAAAGAAATTTCTACCTTTTTGCCACAAAATAAGGGGAATTACTGTCTTTTTGCCCCAAAATAAAGGAAATTTCTGCCTTTTTGCCCCCAAATAAGTGGAATTTCAGCCTTTTTCCCTCAAAATAAAGCGAATTTCTGCATTTTTGCCACAAAATGTTAAGAATTTCTACATTTTTGCCCCAAAATAAGGAAAATTTCTGCCTTTTTTCCCTGAAATAAGTGAAATTTGTGCAATTTTGCCCCAAAATAAGAGAAATTTTGGATTTTTTCCCCAAAATAAGTGGAATTTCTGAATTATGCCCTTAAATAAGGAGAATTTCTGTCTTTTTGCCCCAACATATTAGGAATTTCTGCATTTTTGCCAAACAATTAGGGGAATTTCTGCAATTTTGCTCCAAAATACGGGGAATTTCTGCCTTTTTGCCTGAAAATAAGGGGAATGCATACCTTTTTGCCATAAAAAGGAAAATTTCTTCATTTTTCCTCCAAAATAAGGGGAATTTCTGCCTTTTTGTCTCTAAATAAGTGGAATTTCTGTCTTTTTCCTCCAAAACAACGGGAATTTCTGTATTTTTTGCCCCAAAATAAGGGGGAATTTCTGACTTATTACCCTGAAATAAGTGAAATTTCTGCAATTTTGCCCCAAAATAATGGAAATTTCTGCCTTTTTGCCCTGAAATAAGTAAAATTTCTGCAATTTTACCCCAAAATAAGGTGAATTTCTGCCTTTTTGCCCTAAAATAATGGGAATTTCTGCCTTTTTGCCCCAAAATAAGAAACATTTTTGCTTTATTTATCTGAAGTAAGTGAAATTTCTGCAATTTTGCCCTAAAATAAGGGAAATTTCTGAAATTTTATCCCATAACAAGGGAATTTTCTGCAATTTTGCCCCAAAATAAGGGGAATTTCTCTTTTTTTGCCCTAAAATTAAGGAAATTTCAGACTTTTTACCTGAAAATAAGTGAATTTTATGCAATTTTGCCCCAAATAAAGGAAATGTCTGCAATTTTACCCCAAAATAAGGTAAATTCCTGAAATTTTGCCCAAAAATAAAAGAAATTTCTTGAATTTTGCCCCAAAATAAGGGGAATTTCTGATTTTTGCCTCAAAATAAAGGGAATTTCTGCCTTTTGCCCCAAAATAAGGGGAATTTCTGCAATTTTGCTCCAAAATACGGGGAATTTCTGCCTTTTTGCACGAAAATAATGGGAATGCATACCTTTTTGCCATAAAAAGGGAAATTTTTTCATTTTTGCTCCAAAATAAGGGGAATTTCTGCATTTTTGCCTCTAACTAAGTGGAATTTCTGTCTTTTTCCCCCAAAACAAAGGGAATTTCTGTCTTTTATTCCCCAAAATAAGGGGAATTTCTGACTTATTACCCTGAAATAAGTGAAATTTCTGAAATTTTGCCCCAAAATAAGGGAAATTTCTGAAATTTTGCCCCAATGTAAAGGAAATTTCTGCAATTGTGCCCCAAAATAAGGGGAATTTCTGACTGTTTGCTCCCGAAAAAAGGAGATTTTCTGTCTTTTTGCCCTAAAATAAGAAGAATTTCTGCTTTTTTGCCTGAAAATTATGAAAATGTCTGCAATTTTGCTTCAAAATACGGGCAATTTCGGCTTTTTATCCCGAAAGTAAGGGGAATGTATACCTTTTGCCACAAAAAAGGGAAATTTCATTTTTGCCCCAAAATTAGAAGAATTTCTGCTTTTTACCTCAAAATAAGTGAAATTTCTCCCTTTTTAACCAAAAATAAATGGAATTTCTCTTATTTTGTCCCAAGATAAAAGGAATTTTTGAATTAGGCCCTGAAATAAGTGATATTTCTGCAATTTTGACCCAAAATAAAAGAAATTTCTACCTTTTTGCCACAAAATAAGGGAAATTACTGTCTTTTTGCCCCAAAATAAGAGAAATTTCGGCCTTTTTTACCACAAATAAGGGGAATTTCAGCCTTTTTCCCTCAAAATAAAGGGAATTTCTGCAATTTTGCCCCAAAATAAGTGAAATTTCAGCAATTTTGCCCCAAAATAAGGGAAATTTCTTGAATTTTGCCCCAAATAAGTGAAATTTCTGAATTTTGCCCCAAAATAAAAAGAATTTCTGTCTTTTTGCCCAAACATATAGGGAATTTCTGCATTTTTGCCCCACAATTAGGGGAATTTCTGCAATTTTGCTCCAAAATATGGGAAATATCTGCCTTTTTGCCCGAAAATAAGGGGAATGCATAACTTTTTGCCATAAAAAAGGAAAATTTCTTCATTTTTGCTCCAAAATAAGGGGAATTTCTGCCTTTTTGCCTCTAAATAAGTGGAATTTCTGTCTTCTTCCCCCAAAACAAAAGGAATTTCTGTCTTTTTTGCCCCAAAATAAGGGGAATTTCTGACTTATTACCCTGAAATAAGTGAAATTTCTGCAATTTTGCCCCAAAATAAAGGAAATTTCTTAAATTTTGCCCCAATGTAAAGGAAATTTATGCAATTTTGCCCCAAAATAAGGGAAATTTCTGACTGTTTGTTCCCAAAAAAAGGAGATTTTCTGTCTTTTTGCCCCCAAAAAAAAGAATTTCTGTCTTTTTGCCCGAAAATTATGAGAATTTCTGCAATTTTGCTTCAAAATACGAGGAATTTCTGCTTTTATCCCGAAAGTAAGGGGAATGCATACCTTTTTGCCATAAAAAGGTGAATTTCTTCATTTTTGCTCCAAAATAAGGGGAATTTCTGCTTTTTGCCTCTAAATAATTGGAATTTCTGTCTTTTTCCCCCAAAACAAAAGGAA
The DNA here is from genome assembly GCF_963924665.1 of Micromys minutus. Classification (NCBI taxonomy): domain Eukaryota; kingdom Metazoa; phylum Chordata; class Mammalia; order Rodentia; family Muridae; genus Micromys; species Micromys minutus. Next base: position 4,395,396 of record NW_027667727.1, read on the forward strand.
TTTCTATCATTTTTGCCCCAAAATAAGAGGAATTTCTTACTTCTTACTATGAAATAAGTGAAATTTCTGCAATTTTGCCCCAAAATAAGGAAAATTTCTGCCTCTTTGCCCACAAATAAGGGGAATTTCAGGCTTTTTACCTCAAAATAAGGGGAATTTCTGCATTTTTACCCCAAAATAAGGGGAATTTCTCTCTTCTTGCCCCAAAATAAAGGAAATTTCAGCCTTTTTACCTGAAAATAAGTGAAATTTCTGCAATTTTGCCCCAGAATAATGGAAATTTCTGAAATTTTGCCCCAAAATAAGTGGAATTTCTGAGTTTTGCCCCAAAATAAAAAGAATTTTTGCCTTTTTGCCCCAACATATAGAAAATTTCTGCATTTTTGCCCCAAAATTAGGGGAATTTCTGCAATTTTGCTCCAAAATACGAGGAATTTCTGCCATTTTGCCCGAAAATAAAGGGAATGCATAACTTTTTGCCATAAATAAGGTAAATTTCTTCATTTTTGCTCCAAAATAAGGGGAATTTTTGCCTTTTTGCCTCTAAATAAGTGGAATTTCTGTCTTTTTCACCCAAAACAAAGAAAATTTCTGTCTTTTTTGCCCCAAATTAAGGGAAATTTCTGCCTTTCTGCCCTGAAATATGTGAAATTTCTGCAATTTTACCCCAAAATAAGGTGAATTTCTGCCTTTTTGCCCCAAAATAATGGGAATTTCTCCCTTTTTGCCCCAAAATAAGAAAAATTTTTGCTTTTTTTCTCTGATATAAGTGAAATTTCTACAATTTTGCCTTAAATTAAGGGAAATTTCTGCAATATTTCCTCATAATAAAGGAAATTTCTGCAATATTGCCCCAAAATAAGGGGAATTTCTCCCTTTTTGCCACAAAATAAAAAAAATTTCAGCCTTTTTACCTGAAAATAACTGAAATTTCTGCAATTTTGCCCCAAATAAGGGAAATTTTTGCAATTTTGCCCCAAAATAAGGTAAATTTCTGCAATTTTGCCCCAAAATAAAGGTAATTTCTGGAATTTTGCCCCAAAATAAGGGGAATTTCTGATTTTTGCCCGCAAATAAAAGGAATTTTTGCTTTTTGCCCCACAATTAGGGGAATTTCTGCAATTTTGCTCCAAAATACGGGGAATTTCTGCCTTTTGCCCGAAAATAATGGGAATGCATACCTTTTTGCAATAAAAAGGGAAATTTCTTCATTTTTGCTCCAAAATAAGGGAAATTTCTGCCTTTTCGCCTTGAATTAAGGGAAATTTCTGCAATATTTCCCCATAATAAGGGAAATTTCTGCAATTTTGCTCCAAAATAAGGGGAATTTCTCCCTTTTTGCCACAAAACAAAGGAAATTTCAGCCTTTTTACCTGAAAATAACTGAAATTTCTGCAATTTTGCCCCAAAATAAGGTAAATTCCTGAAATTTTGCCCCAAAATAAAGGAAATTTCTTGAATTTTGCACCAAAAGAAGGGGAATTTCTGATTTTTGCCCCAAAATAAAGGGAATTTCTGACTTTTGCCCCAAAATTAGGGAATTTCTGCCTTTTTGCCCGAAAATTATGAGAATTTCTGCAATTTTGCTTCAAAATACGGGGAATTTCTGCTTTTTATCCTGAATGTAAAAGGAATGTATACCGTTTACCACAAAAAAGGGAAATTTCTTCATTTTTGCCCCAAAATAATAGGAATTTCTGCCTTTTTACCACAAAGTAAATGAAATTATTGCCTTTTTACCAAAAAATAAATGGAATTTCTGTCTTTTTGCCCCAAAATAAAAGGAATTTTTGAATTATGCCCTGAAATAAGTGAAATTTCTGCAATTTTGACCCAAAATAAGGGAAATTTCTGGAATTTTGCCCCAAAATAAATGGAATTTCTGAGTTTTGCCCCAAAATAAAGAGAATTTCTGTCTTTTCTGCCCAACATATAGGGAATTTCTGCCTTTTTGCCCCCAAATTAGGGGAATTTCTGCAATTTTGCTCCAAAATACAGGGAATTTCTGCCTTTTTGCCTGAAAATAATGGGAATGCATACTTTTTTGCAATAAAAAGGGTAATTTCTTCATTTTTGCTCCAAAATAAAGGGAATTTCTGCCTGTTTGGCTCTAAATAAGTGGAATTTCTGTCTTTTTCCCCCAAAACAAAGAGAATTCCTGTCTTTTTTGCCCCAAAATAAGGGAAATTTCTGACTTATTACCCTGAAGTAAGTGAAATTTCTGCAATTTTGCCTAAAATAAGGGAAATTTCTGCAATTTTGCCCCAATGTAAAAAAAATTTCTGCAATTTTGCCCCAAAATAAGGGAAATTTCTGACTGTTTGCTCCCGAAAAAAGGAGATTTTCTGTCTTTTTGCCCCAAAATAAGGAGAATTTCTGCCTTTTTGCCTGAAAATTAGAGAATTTCTGCAATTTTGCTTCTAAATATGGGGAATTTCTGCTTTTTATCCCAAAAATAACAGGAATGCATACCTTTTTGCCATAAAAAGGTAAATTTCTTCATTTTTGCTCCAAAATAAGGAAAATTTCTGCCTTTTTGCCTCTAAATAAGTGGAATTTCTGTCTTTTTCCCCCAAAGCAAAGGGAATTTCTGTCTTTTTTGCCCCAAAATAAGGGGAATTTCTGAATTATTACCCTGAAATACGTGAAATTTCTCCAATTTTGCCCCAAAATAAGGGAAATTTCTGACTCTTTGCCCCCAAATAAGGGGAATTTCAGCCTTTTTACCTCAATATAAGGGGAATTTCTGCATTTTTGCCACAAAAAATTAGGAATTTCTGACTTTTCGCCCCAAAATAAAGAAAATTTCTGCCTTTTTCCCCTGAAATAAGTAAAATTTCGGCAATTTTGCCCCAAAATAAGTGAAATTTCTGCAATTTTGCCCCAAAATAAGGGAAATTTCTGGAATTTTGCTCAAAATAAGTGGAATTTCTAAGTTTTGCCACAAAATAAAGAGAATTTCTGTCTTTATGCCCCAACATATAGGGAATTTCTGCCTTCTTGCCCCACAACTATAGGAATTTCTGCAATTTTGCTCCAAAATACAGAAAATTTCTTCTTTTTTGCCCAGAAATATGTGAAATTTCTGCAATTTTACCCCTAAATAAGGTGAATTTCTGCCTTTTTGCCTGAAAATAATGGGAATGCAAACTTTTTTGCCATAAAAACGGTAATTTCTTCATTTTTGCTCCAAAATAAAGGGAATTTCTGCCTGTTTGCCTCTAAATAAGTGGAATTTCTGTCTTTTTCCCCCAAAACAAAAAGAATTTCTGTCTTTGTTGCCCCAAAATAAGGGAAATTTCTGACTTATTACCCTGAAGTAAGTGAAATTTCTGCAATTTTGCCCCAAAATAAGGGAAATTTCTGCAATTTTGCCCCAATGTAAAGGAAATTTCTGAAATTTTGCGCCAAAATAAGAAAAATTTCTGACTGTTTGCTCCCGTAAAAAGGAGATTTTCTGTCTTTTTGCCCTAAAATAAGGAGAATTTCTGCCTTTTTGCCTGAAAATTAGAGAATTTCTGCAATTTTGCTTCTAAATACGGGGAATTTCTGCTTTTTATCCCAAAAATAACAGGAATGCATATATTTTTGCCATATAAAGGTAAATTTCTTCATTTTTGCTCCAAAATAAGAGGAATTTCTGCCTTTTTGCCTCTAAATAAGTGGAATTTCTGTCTTTTTCCCCCAAAACAAAGGGAATTTCTGTCTTTTTTCCCCAAAATAAGGGGAATTTCTGAATTATTACCCTGAAATATGTGAAATTTCTCCAATTTTGCCCCAAAATAAGGGAAATTTCTGCTTCTTTGCCCCCAAATAAGGGGAATTTCAGCCTTTTTACCTCAATATAAGGGGAATTTCTGCATTTTTGCCACAAAATATTAGGAATTTCTGACTTTTTGCTCCAAAATAGGGAAAATTTCTGCCTTTTTCCCCTGAAATAAGTGAAATTTCGGCAATTTTGCCCCAAAATAAGTGAAATTTCTGCAATTTTGCCCCAAAATAAGGGAAATTTCTGGAATTTTACCCCAAAATAAGTGGAATTTCTAAGTTTTGCCACAAAATAAAGAGAATTTCTGTCTTTTTGCCCCAACATATAGTGAATTTCTGTCTTTTTGCCCCACAACTAGGGGAATTTCTGCAATTTTGCTCCAAAATACAGAAAATTTCTTCCTTTTTGCCCTGAAATATGTGAAATTTCTGCAATTTTACCCCAAATAAGGTGAATTTCTGCCTTTTTTCCTGAAAATAATGGGAATGCATACCTTTTTGCCATAAAAAGGGTAATTTCTTCATTTTTGCTCCAAAATAAAGGGAATTTCTGCCTGTTTGCCTCTAAATAAGTGGAATTTCTGTCTTTTTCCCTCAAAACAAAGAGAATTTCTGTATTTTTTGCCCCAAAATAAGGGAAATTTTTGACTTATTACCCTGAAGTAAGTGAAATTTATGCAATTTTGCCCCAAAATAAGGGAAATTTCTGCAATTTTGCCCCAATGTAAAGGAAATTTCTGCAATTTTGCGCCAAAATAAGGGAAATTTCTGACTGTTTGCTCCCGAAAAAAGGAGATTTTCTGTCTTTTTGCCCAAAAATAAGGAGAATTTCTGCCTTTTTGCCTGAAAATTAGAGAATTTCTGCAATTTTGCTTCTAAATACGGGGAATTTCTGCTTTTTATCCCAAAAATAACAGGAATGCATATCTTTTTGCCATATAAAGGTAAATTTCTTCATTTTTGCTCCAAAATAAGGGGAATTTCTGCCTTTTTGCCTCTAAATAAGTGGAATTTCTGTCTTTTTTCCCAAAAACAAAGGGAATTTCTGTCTTTTTTGCCCCAAAATAAGAGGAATTTCTGAATTATTACCCTGAAATACGTGAAATTTCTCCAATTTTGCCCAAAAATAAGGGAAATTTCTGCCTCTGTGCCTCCAAATAAGGGGAATTTCAGCCTTTTTACCTCAAAATAAGGGGAATTTCTGCATTTTTGCCACAAAATATTAGGAATTTCTGACTTTTTGCTCCAAAATAAGGAAAATTTCTGCCTTTTTCCCCTGAAATAAGTGAAATTTCGGCAATTTTGCCCAAAAATAAGGGAAATTTCTGCCTCTGTGCCTCCAAATAAGGGGAATTTCAGCCTTTTTACCTCAAAATAAGGGGAATTTCTGCATTTTTGCCACAAAATATTAGGAATTTCTGACTTTTTGCTCCAAAATAAGGAAAATTTCTGCCTTTTTCCCCTGAAATAAGTGAAATTTCGGCAATTTTGCCCCAAAATAAGTGAAATTTCTGCAGTTTTGCCCCAAAATAAGGGAAATTTCTGGAATTTTGCCCCAAAATAAGTGGAATTTCTAAGTTTTGCCACAAAATAAAGAGAATTTCTGTCTTTTTGCCCCAACATATAGTGAATTTCTGTCTTTTTGCCCCACAACTAGGGGAATTTCTGCAATTTTGCTCCAAAATTCAGAAAATTTCTTCCTTTTTGCCCTGAAATATGTGAAATTTCTGCAATTTTACCCCAAATAAGGTGAATTTCTGCCTTTTTGCCTGAAAATAATGGGAATGCATACCTTTTTGCCATAAAAAGGGTAATTTCTTCATTTTTGCTCCAAAATAAAGGGAATTTCTGCCTGTTTGCCTCTAAATAAGTGGAATTTCTGTCTTTTTCCCTCAAAACAAAGAGAATTTCTGTCTTTTTTGCCCCAAAATAAGGGAAATTTTTGACTTATTACCCTGAAGTAAGTGAAATTTCTGCAATTTTGCCCCAAAATAAGGGAAATTTCTGCAATTTTGCCCCAATGTAAAGGAAATTTCTGCAATTTTGCGCCAAAATAAGGGAAATTTCTGACTGTTTGCTCCCGAAAAAAGGAGATTTTCTGTCTTTTTGCCACAAAATAAGGAGAATTTCTGCCTTTTTGCCTGAAAATTAGAGAATTTCTGCAATTTTGCTTCTAAATACGGGGAATTTCTGCTTTTTATCCCAAAAATAACAGGAATGCATATATTTTTGCCATATAAAGGTAAATTTCTTCATTTTTGCTCCAAAATAAGGGGAATTTCTGCCTTTTTGCCTCTAAATAAGTGGAATTTCTGTCTTTTTCCCCCAAAACAAAGGGAATTTCTGTCTTTTTTGCCCCAAAATAAGGGGAATTTCTGAATTATTACCCTGAAATACGTGAAATTTCTCCAATTTTGCCCAAAAATAAGGGAAATTTCTGCCTCTGTGACTCCAAATAAGGGGAATTTCAGCCTTTTTACCTCAAAATAAGGGGAATTTCTGCATTTTTGCCACAAAATATTAGGAATTTCTGACTTTTTGCCCCAAAATAAGGAAAATTCTGCCTATTTCCCCTGAAATTAGTGAAATTTCGGCAAATTTGCCCCAAAATAAGTGAAATTTCTGCAATTTTGCCTCAAAATAAGGAAAATTTATGGAATTTTGCCCCAAAATAAGTGGAATTTCTAAGTTTTGCCACAAGATAAGGAGAATTTCTGTTTTTTGCCCAACATATAGGGAATTTCTGTCTTTTTGCCCCACAACTAGGGGAATTTCTGCAATTTTGCTCCAAAATACAGAAAATTTCTTCCTTTTTGCCCTGAAATATGTGAAATTTCTGCAATTTTACCCCTAAATAAGGTAAATTTCTGCCTTTTTGCCACAAATTAATGGGAATTTCTGCCTTTTTGCCCCAAAATAAGAAAAAGTTTTGCTTTTTTTCTATGAAATAAGTGAAATTTCTGCAATTTTGCCCTAAAATAAAGAAAATTTCTGCAATTTTTCTCAATAATATCGGAAATTTCTGCAATTTTGCCCCAAAATAAGGGGAATTTCTCCCTTTTTGCCCCAAAATAAAGGAAATTTCAGCCTTTTTACCAGAAAATAAGTGAAATTTCTGCAATTTTGCCCCAAATAAGAAAAATTTTTGCAATTTTGCCCCAAAATAAAGGAAATTTCTGGAATTTTGCCCCAAAATAAGGGGAATTTCTGATTTTTGCCCCAAAATATAGGGAATTTCTGCCTTTTGCCCCAAAATTAGGGCAATTTCTGTAATTTGCTCCAAAATACGGGGAATTTCTGCCTTTTTGCCTGAAAATAATGGGAATGCATACCTTTTTGCCATAAAAAGGGAAATTTCTTCATTTTTGCTCCAAAATAAGGGGAATTTCTGCCTTTTTGCCTCTAAATAAGTGGAATTTCTTTCTTTTTCCCCCAAAACAAAGGGAATTTCTTTTCTTTTTGCCCCAAAATAAGGGGAATTTCTGACTTATTACCCTGAAATAAGTGAAATTTCTGCAATTTTGCCCCAAAATAAGGGATATTTCTGCCTTTTTGCCCCCAAATAAGGGGAATTTCAGCCTTTTTCCTCAAAATAAGGGGAATTTCTGCCTTTTTGCCCCAAAATAACAAAATTTCTTTTTTTTTCCATGAAATAAGAGAAATTTCTGCAATTTTGCCCAAAATAAGTGAAATTTCTGCAATTTTGCCCCAGAATAAGGGAAATTTCTGGAATTTTGCCCCAAAATAAGTGGAATTTCTGAGTTTTGCCCCAAAATAAGGAGAATTTCTGTCTTTTTGCCCAAACATATAGGGAATTTCTGCATTTTTGCCCCACAATTAGGAGAATTTTTCCAATTTTGCTCCAAAATACGGGGAATTTCTGCCTTTTTGCACGAAAATTAGAAGAATGCATACCTTTTTGCCTTAAAAAAGGGAAATTTCTTCATTTTTGCTTCAAAATAAGGGGAATTTCTGCTTTTTGCCTCTAAATAAGTGGAATTTCTGTTTTCTTCTCCCAAAACAAAGGGATTTTCTGTCTTTTTTGCGCCAAAATAAGAAAAATTTCTGACTTATTACCCTGAAAAAAGTGAAATTTCTGCAATATTGCCCCAAATTAAGGGAAATTTTTGCCTTTTTGCCAACAAATAAGGGGAATTTCAGCCTTTTTACCTCAAAATAAAGGGAATTTCTGCATTTTAGCCACAAAATATTAGGAATTTCTGCTTTTTTGCCCCAAAATAAAGAAAATTTCTGCCTTTTTTCCCTGAAATAAGTGAAATTTCTGCAATTTTGCCCCAAAATAAGTGGAATTTCTGAGTTTTGCTCCAAAATAAGGACATTTTCTGTCTTTTTGCCCCAACATATAGGGAATTTCTGCCTTTTTGCACCACAATTATGGGAATTTCTGCAATTTTGCTCCAAAATACGGGGAATTTCTGCCTTTTTGCCAAAAAATAAGGGGAATGCATAACTTTTTGCCCTAAAAAAATGAAATTTCTTCATTTTTGCTCCAAACTAAGGGGAATTTCTGCCTTTTTGCTTCTCAATAAGTAGAATTTCTGTCATTTTCCCCCAAAACAAAGAGAATTTCTGTCTTTTTTGCCCCAAAATAAGGGGAATTTCTGATTTATTACATTAAAATAAGTGAAATTTCTGCAATTTTGCCCCAAAATAAGGGAAATTTCTGCCTATTTGCCCTTAAATAAGGGGAATTTCAGCCTTTTTACCTCAAAATAAGGGGAATTTCTGCATTTTTGCCACAAAATATTAGGAATTTCTGACTTTTTGCCCCAAAATAAGGAAAATTTCTGCCTTTTTTTCCTGAAATAAGTGAAATTTCTGCAATTTTGCCTCAAAATAAGTGAAATTTCTGCAATTTTGCCCCAAAGTAAGGGAAATTTTTGAAATTTTGCCCCAAAATAAGTGGAATTTCTAAGTTTTGCCCCAAAATGAGGAAAATTTCTGTCTTTTTGCCCAAACATATAGGGATTTTCTGCCTTTTTAGCCAGATATTGGGGGAATTTCTGCAATTTTGCTCCAAAATACGGGGAATTCTGCCTTTTTGCCATGAAATATGTGAAATTTCTGCAATTTTACACCTAAATAAGGTGAATTTCTGCTTTTTTGCCCCAAAATAATGGGAAATTCTGCCTTTTTGCCCCAAAATAAGAAAAACTTTTGCTTTTTTTCTCAAAAAAAAGTGAAATTTCTGCAATTTTGCCTTAAATAAGAGAAATTTTTGCAATTTTTTTCCATAATAAGGGAGATTTCTGCAATTTTGCCCAAAATAAATGGAATTTCTTCCTTTTTGGCCCAAAACAAAGGAAATTTCAGACTTTTTACCTTAAAATAAGTGAAATTTCTGAAATTTTGACCCAAATGAGGGAAATTTCTGCAATTTTGCCCCAAAATAATGTAAATTCCTGCAATTTTGCCCCAAAATAAAGGAAATTTCTGGAATTTTGCCCCAAAATAAGGGGAATTTCTGATTTTTGCCTCAAAATAAAGGGAATTTCTGCCTTTTGCCCCAAAATTAGGGGAATTTCTGCAATTTTGCTCCAAAATACAGGGAATTTCTGCCTTTTTGCCCGAAAATAATGGGAATGCATAACTTTTTGCCATAAAAAGGGAAATTAATTAATTTTTGCTCTAAAATAAGGGGAATTTCTGCCTTTTTGCCTCTAAATAAGTGGAATTTCTGTCTTTTTCTCTCAAAACAAAGGGAATTTCTGTCTTTTTCGCCTCAAAATAAGGGGAATTTCTGACTTACTACACTGAAATAAGTGAAATTTCTGCAATTTTGCCCCAAAATAAGGGAAATTTCTGCCTTTTTGTTCTGAAATATGTGAAATTTCTGCAATTTTACCCCAAAATAAGGTGAATTTCTGACTTTTTGCCACAAATTAATGGGAATTTCTGCCTTTTTGCCCGAAAATAAGAAAAAGTTTTGCTTTTTTTCTATGAAATAAGTGAAATTTCTGCAATTTTGCCCTAAAATAAAGAAAATTTCTGCAATTTTTCCCAATAATATCGAAAATTTCTGCAATTTTGCCCCAAAATAAGGGGAATTTCTCCCTTTTTGCCCCAAAATAAAGGAAATTTCAGCCTTTTTACCAGAAAATAAGTGAAATTTCTGCAATTTTGCCCCAAATAAGAAAAATTTTTGCAATTTTGCCCTAAAATAAAGGAAATTTCTGGAATTTTGCCCCTATATAAGGGGAATTTCTGATTTTTGCCCCAAAATATAGGGAATTTCTGCCTTTTGCCCCAAAATTAGGGCAATTTCTGTAATTTGCTCCAGAATACGGGGAATTTCTGCCTTTTTGCCTGAAAATAATGGGAATGCATACCTTTTTGCCATAAAAAGGGAAATTTCTTCATTTTTGCTTTAAAATAAGGGGAATTTCTGCCTTTTTGCCTCTAAATAAGTGGAATTTCTTTCTTTTTCCCCCAAAACAAAGGGAATTTCTTTCTTTTTTGCCCCAAAATAAGGGGAATTTCTGACTTATTACCCTGAAATAAGTGAAATTTCTGCAATTTTGCCCCAAAATATGGGATATTTCTGACTTTTTGCCCCCAAATAAGGGGAATTTCAGCCTTTTTCCTCAAAATAAGGGGAATTTCTGCCTTTTTGCCCCAAAATAACAAAATTTCTTTTTTTTTCCATGAAATAAGAGAAATTTCTGCAATTTTGCCCAAAATAAGTGAAATTTCTGCAATTTTGCTCCAGAATAAGGGAAATTTCTGGAATTTTGCCCCAAAATAAGTGGAATTTCTGAGTTTTGCCCCAAAATAAGGAGAATTTCTGTCTTTTTGCCCAAACATATAGGGAATTTCTGCATTTTTGCCCCACAATTAGGAGAATTTTTCCAATTTTGCTCCAAAATACGGGGAATTTCTGCCTTTTTGCACGAAAATTAGAAGAATGCATACCTTTTTGCCTTAAAAAAGGGAAATTTCTTCATTTTTGCTTCAAAATAAGGGGAATTTCTGCTTTTAGCCTCTAAATAAGTGGAATTTCTGTTTTCTTCTCCCAAAACAAAGGGATTTTCTGTCTTTTTTGCGCCAAAATAAGAAAAATTTCTGACTTATTACCCTGAAAAAAGTGAAATTTCTGCAATTTTGCCAAAAAATAAGGGAAATTTTTGCCTTTTTGCCAACAAATTAGGGGAATTTCAGCCTTTTTACCTCAAAATAAAGGGAATTTCTGCATTTTTGCCACAAAATATTAGGAATTTCTGCTTTTTTGCCCCAAAATAAAGAAAATTTCTGCCTTTTTTCCCTGAAATAAGTGAAATTTCTGCAATTTTGCCCCAAAATAAGTGGAATTTCTGAGTTTTGCTCCAAAATAAGGACATTTTCTGTCTTTTTGCCCCAACATATAGGGAATTTCTGCCTTTTTGCACCACAATTATGGGAATTTCTGCAATTTTGCTCCAAAATACGGGGAAATTCTGCATTTTTGCTCAAAAATTAGGGGAATGCATAACTTTTTGCCATAAAAAAAAGAAATTTCTTCATTTTAGCTCCAAACTAAGGGGAATTTCTGCCTTTTTGCTTCTCAATAAGTAGAATTTCTGTCATTTTCCTCCAAAACAAAGAGAATTTCTGTCTTTTTTGCCTCAATATAAGTGGAATTTCTGACGAATTACCCTGAAATAAGTGAAATTTCTGCAATTTTGCCCCAAATTAAGGGAAATTTCTGCCTCTTTTCCCCCAAATAAAGGGAATTTCAGCCTTTTTACCTCAAAATAAGGGAAATTTTTGCCTTTTTTGCCTCAAAATAAGGAAAATTTCTGCCTTTTTTACCCGAAATAAGTAAAATTTCTGCAATTTTGCCCCAAAATAAGTGAAATTTCTGCAATTTTACCCCAAAATAATGTGAATTTCTGCCTTTTTGCCCCAAAATAATGTGAATTTCTGCCATTTTGCCCCAAAATAAGAAAAATTTTTGCTTTTTTTCTTTGAAATAAGTGAAATTTCTGAAATTTTGCCCTAAAATAAGGAAAATTTCTGAAATTTTTCCCAATAATAAGGGAAATTTCTGCAATTTTGCCCCAAAATTAGAGGAATTTCTCCCTTTTCGCCACAAAATAAAGGAAATTTCAGCCTTTTTACCTTAAAATAAGTGAAATTTCTGAAATTTTGCCCTAAAATAAGGAAAATTTCTGAAATTTTTCCCAATAATAAGGGAAATTTCTGCAATTTTGCCCCAAAATTAGAGGAATTTCTCCCTTTTTCCACAAAATAAAGGAAATTTCAGCCTTTTTACCTGAAAATAAGTGAAATTTCTGCAATTTTGCACCAAATAAGAAAAATTTCTGAAATTTTGCCCTAAAATAAGATAAATTCCTGCAATTTTGCCCCAAAACAAAGGAAATTTCTTGAATTTTGCCCCAAAATAAGGGGAATTTATGATTTTTGTCCCAAAATAAAGGGAATTTCTGCCTTTTGCCCCAAATTTAGGAGAATTTCTGCAATTTTGCTTCAAAATACGGGGAATTTCTGCCTTTATGCCCAAAAATAATGGAAATGCATACCTTTTTGCCATAAAAAGGGAAATTTCTTCCTTGTTGCTCCAAAATAAAAGGAATTTCTGCCTTTTTGCCTCTAAATAAGTGGAATTTCTGTCTTTTTCCCCAAAAACAAAGGGAATTTCTATCTTTTTTGCCCCAAATTAAGGGGAATTTCTGACTTATTACCCTGAAATAAGTGAAATTTCTGCAATTTTGCCCCAAAATAAGGGATATTTTTGCCTTTTTGCCCCCAAATAAAAGGAATTTCAGCCTTTTTACCTCAAAATCAGGGGAATTTCTGCCTTTTTGCCCCAAAATAACAAATTTTTTTTCCCCTGAAATAAGTGAAATTTCTACAATTTTGCCCAAAATAAGTGAAATTTCTGCAATTTTGCCCCAGAATAAGGGAAATTTCTGGAATTTTGCTACAAAATAAGTGGAATTTCTGAGTTTTTCCCCAAAATAGGGAGAATTTTTGTCTTTTTGCCCCAACATATAGGGAATTTCTGCATTTTTGCCCCACAATTAGGGGAATTTTTGCAATTTTGCTCCAAAATACGGGGAATTTCCTCCTTTTTGCCCGAAAATAAGAAGAATGCATTCCTTTTTGCCTTAAAAAAGGGAAATTTCTTCATTTTTGCTTCAAAATAAGGGAGAATTTCTGCTTTTTTGCCTCTAAATAAGTGGAATTTCTGTCTTTTTCCCCAAAAACAAAGGGATTTTCTGTCTTTTTTGCCCCAAAACAAGAAGAATTTCTGACTTATTACCCTGAAATAAGTGAAATTTCTGCAATTTTGCCCCAAAATAAGGAAAATTTTTGCCTTTTTGCCCACAAATAAGGGGAATTTCACCCTTTTTACCTCAAAATAAGGGGAATTTCTGCATTTTTGCCACAAAATATTAGGAATTTCTGCTTTTTTGCCCCAAAATAAAGAAAATTTCTGCCTTTTTTCCCTGAAATAAGTGAAATTTCTGCAATTTTGCCCCAAAATAAGTGGAATTTCTGAGTTTTGCTCCAAAATAAGGACATTTTCTGTCTTTTTGCCCCAACATATAGGGAATTTCTGCCTTTTTGCACCACAATTATGGGAATTTCTGCAATTTTGCTCCAAAATACGCTGAAATTCTGCCTTTTTGCTCAAAAATAAGGGGAATGCATAACTTTTTGCCCTAAAAAAATAAAATTTCTTCATTTTTGCTCCAAACTAAGGGGAATTTCTGCCTTTTTGCTTCTCAATAAGTAGAATTTCTGTCATTTTCCCCCAAAACAAAGAGAATTTCTGTCTTTTTTGCCTCAATATAAGTGGAATTTCTGACGAATTACCCTGAAATAAGTGAAATTTCTGCAATTTTGCCCCAAATTAAGGGAAATTTCTGCCTCTTTTCCCCCAAATAAAGGGAATTTCAGCCTTTTTACCTCAAAATAAGGGAAATTTTTGCCTTTTTTGCCTCAAAATAAGGAAAATTTCTGCCTTTTTTACCCGAAATAAGTAAAATTTCTGCAATTTTGCCCCAAAATAAGTGAAATTTCTGCAATTTTACCCCAAAATAATGTGAATTTCTGCCTTTTTGCCCCAAAATAATGTGAATTTCTGCCATTTTGCCCCAAAATAAGAAAAATTTTTGCTTTTTTTCTTTGAAATAAGTGAAATTTCTGAAATTTTGCCCTAAAATAAGGAAAATTTCTGAAATTTTTCCCAATAATAAGGGAAATTTCTGCAATTTTGCCCCAAAATTAGAGGAATTTCTCCCTTTTCGCCACAAAATAAAGGAAATTTCAGCCTTTTTACCTTAAAATAAGTGAAATTTCTGCAATTTTGCCCTAAAATAAGGAAAATTTCTGAAATTTTTCCCAATAATAAGGGAAATTTCTGCAATTTTGCCCCAAAATTAGAGGAATTTCTCCCTTTTTCCACAAAATAAAGGAAATTTCAGCCTTTTTACCTGAAAATAAGTGAAATTTCTGCAATTTTGCACCAAATAAGAAAAATTTCTGAAATTTTGCCCTAAAATAAGATAAATTCCTGCAATTTTGCCCCAAAACAAAGGAAATTTCTTGAATTTTGCCCCAAAATAAGGGGAATTTATGATTTTTGTCCCAAAATAAAGGGAATTTCTGCCTTTTGCCCCAAATTTAGGAGAATTTCTGCAATTTTGCTTCAAAATACGGGGAATTTCTGCCTTTATGCCCAAAAATAATGGAAATGCATACCTTTTTGCCATAAAAAGGGAAATTTCTTCCTTGTTGCTCCAAAATAAAAGGAATTTCTGCCTTTTTGCCTCTAAATAAGTGGAATTTCTGTCTTTTTCCCCAAAAACAAAGGGAATTTCTATCTTTTTTGCCCCAAATTAAGGGGAATTTCTGACTTATTACCCTGAAATAAGTGAAATTTCTGCAATTTTGCCCCAAAATAAGGGATATTTTTGCCTTTTTGCCCCCAAATAAAAGGAATTTCAGCCTTTTTACCTCAAAATCAGGGGAATTTCTGCCTTTTTGCCCCAAAATAACAAATTTTTTTTCCCCTGAAATAAGTGAAATTTCTGCAATTTTGCCCAAAATAAGTGAAATTTCTGCAATTTTGCCCCAGAATAAGGGAAATTTCTGGAATTTTGCTACAAAATAAGTGGAATTTCTGAGTTTTTCCCCAAAATAGGAAGAATTTTTGTCTTTTTGCCCCAACATATAGGGAATTTCTGCATTTTTGCCCCACAATTAGGGGAATTTTTGCAATTTTGCTCCAAAATACGGGGAATTTCCTCCTTTTTGCCCGAAAATAAGAAGAATGCATTCCTTTTTGCCTTAAAAAAGGGAAATTTCTTCATTTTTGCTTCAAAATAAGGGGGAATTTCTGCTTTTTTGCCTCTAAATAAGTGGAATTTCTGTCTTTTTCCCCAAAAACAAAGGGATTTTCTGTCTTTTTTGCCCCAAAACAAGAAGAATTTCTGACTTATTACCCTGAAATAAGTGAAATTTCTGCAATTTTGCCCCAAAATAAGGAAAATTTTTGCCTTTTTGCCCACAAATAAGGGGAATTTCACCCTTTTTACCTCAAAATAAGGGGAATTTCTGCATTTTTGCCACAAAATATTAGGAATTTCTGCTTTTTTGCCCCAAAATAAAGAAAATTTCTGCCTTTTTTCCCTGAAATAAGTGAAATTTCTGCAATTTTGCCCCAAAATAAGTGGAATTTCTGAGTTTTGCTCCAAAATAAGGACATTTTCTGTCTTTTTGCCCCAACATATAGGGAATTTCTGCCTTTTTGCACCACAATTATGGGAATTTCTGCAATTTTGCTCCAAAATACGCTGAAATTCTGCCTTTTTGCTCAAAAATAAGGGGAATGCATAACTTTTTGCCCTAAAAAAATAAAATTTCTTCATTTTTGCTCCAAACTAAGGGGAATTTCTGCCTTTTTGCTTCTCAATAAGTAGAATTTCTGTCATTTTCCCCCAAAACAAAGAGAATTTCTGTCTTTTTTGCCTCAATATAAGTGGAATTTCTGACGAATTACCCTGAAATAAGTGAAATTTCTGCAATTTTGCCCCAAATTAAGGGAAATTTCTGCCTCTTTTCCCCCAAATAAAGGGAATTTCAGCCTTTTTACCTCAAAATAAGGGAAATTTTTGCCTTTTTTGCCTCAAAATAAGGAAAATTTCTGCCTTTTTTACCCGAAATAAGTAAAATTTCTGCAATTTTGCCCCAAAATAAGTGAAATTTCTGCAATTTTACCCCAAAATAATGTGAATTTCTGCCTTTTTGCCCCAAAATAATGTGAATTTCTGCCATTTTGCCCCAAAATAAGAAAAATTTTTGCTTTTTTTCTTTGCAATAAGTGAAATTTCTGAAATTTTGCCCTAAAATAAGGAAAATTTCTGAAATTTTTACCAATAATAAGGGAAATTTCTGCAATTTTGCCCCAAAATTAGAGGAATTTCTCCCTTTTCGCCACAAAATAAAGGAAATTTCAGCCTTTTTACCTTAAAATAAGTGAAATTTCTGCAATTTTGCCCTAAAATAAGGAAAATTTCTGAAATTTTTCCCAATAATAAGGGAAATTTCTGCAATTTTGCCCCAAAATTAGAGGAATTTCTCCCTTTTTCCACAAAATAAAGGAAATTTCAGCCTTTTTACCTGAAAATAAGTGAAATTTCTGCAATTTTGCACCAAATAAGAAAAATTTCTGAAATTTTGCCCTAAAATAAGATAAATTCCTGCAATTTTGCCCCAAAACAAAGGAAATTTCTTGAATTTTGCCCCAAAATAAGGGGAATTTATGATTTTTGTCCCAAAATAAAGGGAATTTCTGCCTTTTGCCCCAAATTTAGGAGAATTTCTGCAATTTTGCTTCAAAATACGGGGAATTTCTGCCTTTATGCCCAAAAATAATGGAAATGCATACCTTTTTGCCATAAAAAGGGAAATTTCTTCCTTGTTGCTCCAAAATAAAAGGAATTTCTGCCTTTTTGCCTCTAAATAAGTGGAATTTCTGTCTTTTTCCCCAAAAACAAAGGGAATTTCTATCTTTTTTGCCCCAAATTAAGGGGAATTTCTGACTTATTACCCTGAAATAAGTGAAATTTCTGCAATTTTGCCCCAAAATAAGGGATATTTTTGCCTTTTTGCCCCCAAATAAAAGGAATTTCAGCCTTTTTACCTCAAAATCAGGGGAATTTCTGCATTTTGCCCCAAAATAACAAATTTTTTTTCCCCTGAAATAAGTGAAATTTCTGCAATTTTGCCCAAAATAAGTGAAATTTCTGCAATTTTGCCCCAGAATAAGGGAAATTTCTGGAATTTTGCTACAAAATAAGTGGAATTTCTGAGTTTTTCCCCAAAATAGGGAGAATTTTTGTCTTTTTGCCCCAACATATAGGGAATTTCTGCATTTTTGCCCCACAATTAGGGGAATTTTTGCAATTTTGCTCCAAAATACGGGGAATTTCCTCCTTTTTGCCCGAAAATAAGAAGAATGCATTCCTTTTTGCCTTAAAAAAGGGAAATTTCTTCATTTTTGCTTCAAAATAAGGGAGAATTTCTGCTTTTTTGCCTCTAAATAAGTGGAATTTCTGTCTTTTTCCCCAAAAACAAAGGGATTTTCTGTCTTTTTTGCCCCAAAACAAGAAGAATTTCTGACTTATTACCCTGAAATAAGTGAAATTTCTGCAATTTTGCCCCAAAATAAGGAAAATTTTTGCCTTTTTGCCCACAAATAAGGGGAATTTCACCCTTTTTACCTCAAAATAAGGGGAATTTCTGCATTTTTGCCACAAAATATTAGGAATTTCTGCTTTTTTGCCCCAAAATAAAGAAAATTTCTGCCTTTTTTCCCTGAAATAAGTGAAATTTCTGCAATTTTGCCCCAAAATAAGTGGAATTTCTGAGTTTTGCTCCAAAATAAGGACATTTTCTGTCTTTTTGCCCCAACATATAGGGAATTTCTGCCTTTTTGCACCACAATTATGGGAATTTCTGCAATTTTGCTCCAAAATACGCTGAAATTCTGCCTTTTTGCTCAAAAATAAGGGGAATGCATAACTTTTTGCCCTAAAAAAATAAAATTTCTTCATTTTTGCTCCAAACTAAGGGGAATTTCTGCCTTTTTGCTTCTCAATAAGTAGAATTTCTGTCATTTTCCCCCAAAACAAAGAGAATTTCTGTCTTTTTTGCCTCAATATAAGTGGAATTTCTGACGAATTACCCTGAAATAAGTGAAATTTCTGCAATTTTGCCCCAAATTAAGGGAAATTTCTGCCTCTTTTCCCCCAAATAAAGGGAATTTCAGCCTTTTTACCTCAAAATAAGGGAAATTTTTGCCTTTTTTGCCTCAAAATAAGGAAAATTTCTGCCTTTTTTACCCGAAATAAGTAAAATTTCTGCAATTTTGCCCCAAAATAAGTGAAATTTCTGCAATTTTACCCCAAAATAATGTGAATTTCTGCCTTTTTGCCCCAAAATAATGTGAATTTCTGCCATTTTGCCCCAAAATAAGAAAAATTTTTGCTTTTTTTCTTTGAAATAAGTGAAATTTCTGAAATTTTGCCCTAAAATAAGGAAAATTTCTGAAATTTTTCCCAATAATAAGGGAAATTTCTGCAATTTTGCCCCAAAATTAGAGGAATTTCTCCCTTTTCGCCACAAAATAAAGGAAATTTCAGCCTTTTTACCTTAAAATAAGTGAAATTTCTGCAATTTTGCCCTAAAATAAGGAAAATTTCTGAAATTTTTCCCAATAATAAGGGAAATTTCTGCAATTTTGCCCCAAAATTAGAGGAATTTCTCCCTTTTTCCACAAAATAAAGGAAATTTCAGCCTTTTTACCTGAAAATAAGTGAAATTTCTGCAATTTTGCACCAAATAAGAAAAATTTCTGAAATTTTGCCCTAAAATAAGATAAATTCCTGCAATTTTGCCCCAAAACAAAGGAAATTTCTTGAATTTTGCCCCAAAATAAGGGGAATTTATGATTTTTGTCCCAAAATAAAGGGAATTTCTGCCTTTTGCCCCAAATTTAGGAGAATTTCTGCAATTTTGCTTCAAAATACGGGGAATTTCTGCCTTTATGCCCAAAAATAATGGAAATGCATACCCTTTTGCCATAAAAAGGGAAATTTCTTCCTTATTGCTCCAAAATAAAAGGAATTTCTGCCTTTTTGCCTCTAAATAAGTGGAATATCTGTCTTTTTCCCCAAAAACAAAGGGAATTTCTATCTTTTTTGCCCCAAATTAAGGGGAATTTCTGACTTATTACCCTGAAATAAGTGAAATTTCTGCAATTTTGCCCCAAAATAAGGGATATTTTTGCCTTTTTGCCCCCATATAAAAGGAATTTCAGCCTTTTTACCTCAAAATCAGGGGAATTTCTGCCTTTTTGCCCCAAAATAACAAATTTTTTTTCCCCTGAAATAAGTGAAATTTCTGCAATTTTGCCCAAAATAAGTGAAATTTCTGCAATTTTGCCCCAGAATAAGGGAAATTTCTGGAATTTTGCTACAAAATAAGTGGAATTTCTGAGTTTTTCCCCAAAATAGGGAGAATTTTTGTCTTTTTGCCCCAACATATAGGGAATTTCTGCATTTTTGCCCCACAATTAGGGGAATTTTTGCAATTTTGCTCCAAAATACGGGGAATTTCCTCCTTTTTGCCCGAAAATAAGAAGAATGCATTCCTTTTTGCCTTAAAAAAGGGAAATTTCTTCATTTTTGCTTCAAAATAAGGGGGAATTTCTGCTTTTTTGCCTCTAAATAAGTGGAATTTCTGTCTTTTTCCCCAAAAACAAAGGGATTTTCTGTCTTTTTTGCCCCAAAACAAGAAGAATTTCTGACTTATTACCCTGAAATAAGTGAAATTTCTGCAATTTTGCCCCAAAATAAGGAAAATTTTTGCCTTTTTGCCCACAAATAAGGGGAATTTCACCCTTTTTACCTCAAAATAAGGGGAATTTCTGCATTTTTGCCACAAAATATTAGGAATTTCTGCTTTTTTGCCCCAAAATAAAGAAAATTTCTGCCTTTTTTCCCTGAAATAAGTGAAATTTCTGCAATTTTGCCCCAAAATAAGTGGAATTTCTGAGTTTTGCTCCAAAATAAGGACATTTTCTGTCTTTTTGCCCCAACATATAGGGAATTTCTGCCTTTTTGCACCACAATTATCGGAATTTCTGCAATTTTGCTCCAAAATACGCTGAAATTCTGCCTTTTTGCTCAAAAATAAGGGGAATGCATAACTTTTTGCCCTAAAAAAATAAAATTTCTTCATTTTTGCTCCAAACTAAGGGGAATTTCTGCCTTTTTGCTTCTCAATAAGTAGAATTTCTGTCATTTTCCCCCAAAACAAAGAGAATTTCTGTCTTTTTTGCCTCAATATAAGTGGAATTTCTGACGAATTACCCTGAAATAAGTGAAATTTCTGCAATTTTGCCCCAAATTAAGGGAAATTTCTGCCTCTTTTCCCCCAAATAAAGGGAATTTCAGCCTTTTTACCTCAAAATAAGGGAAATTTTTGCCTTTTTTGCCTCAAAATAAGGAAAATTTCTGCCTTTTTTACCCGAAATAAGTAAAATTTCTGCAATTTTGCCCCAAAATAAGTGAAATTTCTGCAATTTTACCCCAAAATAATGTGAATTTCTGCCTTTTTGCCCCAAAATAATGTGAATTTCTGCCATTTTGCCCCAAAATAAGAAAAATTTTTGCTTTTTTTCTTTGAAATAAGTGAAATTTCTGAAATTTTGCCCTAAAATAAGGAAAATTTCTGAAATTTTTCCCAATAATAAGGGAAATTTCTGCAATTTTGCCCCAAAATTAGAAGAATTTCTCCCTTTTCGCCACAAAATAAAGGAAATTTCAGCCTTTTTACCTTAAAATAAGTGAAATTTCTGCAATTTTGCCCTAAAATAAGGAAAATTTCTGAAATTTTTCCCAATAATAAGGGAAATTTCTGCAATTTTGCCCCAAAATTAGAGGAATTTCTCCCTTTTTCCACAAAATAAAGGAAATTTCAGCCTTTTTACCTGAAAATAAGTGAAATTTCTGCAATTTTGCACCAAATAAGAAAAATTTCCGAAATTTTGCCCTAAAATAAGATAAATTCCTGCAATTTTGCCCCAAAACAAAGGAAATTTCTTGAATTTTGCCCCAAAATAAGGGGAATTTATGATTTTTGTCCCAAAATAAAGGGAATTTCTGCCTTTTGCCCCAAATTTAGGAGAATTTCTGCAATTTTGCTTCAAAATACGGGGAATTTCTGCCTTTATGCCCAAAAATAATGGAAATGCATACCTTTTTGCCATAAAAAGGGAAATTTCTTCCTTGTTGCTCCAAAATAAAAGGAATTTCTGCCTTTTTGCCTCTAAATAAGTGGAATTTCTGTCTTTTTCCCCAAAAACAAAGGGAATTTCTATCTTTTTTGCCCCAAATTAAGGGGAATTTCTGACTTATTACCCTGAAATAAGTGAAATTTCTGCAATTTTGCCCCAAAATAAGGGATATTTTTGCCTTTTTGCCCCCAAATAAAAGGAATTTCAGCCTTTTTACCTCAAAATCAGGGGAATTTCTGCCTTTTTGCCCCAAAATAACAAATTTTTTTTTCCCTGAAATAAGTGAAATTTCTGCAATTTTGCCCAAAATAAGTGAAATTTCTGCAATTTTGCCCCAGAATAAGGGAAATTTCTGGAATTTTGCTACAAAATAAGTGGAATTTCTGAGTTTTTCCCCAAAATAGGAAGAATTTTTGTCTTTTTGCCCCAACATATAGGGAATTTCTGCATTTTTGCCCCACAATTAGGGGAATTTTTGCAATTTTGCTCCAAAATACGGGGAATTTCCTCCTTTTTGCCCGAAAATAAGAAGAATGCATTCCTTTTTGCCTTAAAAAAGGGAAATTTCTTCATTTTTGCTTCAAAATAAGGGGGAATTTCTGCTTTTTTGCCTCTAAATATGTGGAATTTCTGTCTTTTTCCCCAAAAACAAAGGGATTTTCTGTCTTTTTTGCCCCAAAACAAGAAGAATTTCTGACTTATTACCCTGAAATAAGTGAAATTTCTGCAATTTTGCCCCAAAATAAGGAAAATTTTTGCCTTTTTGCCCACAAATAAGGGGAATTTCACCCTTTTTACCTCAAAATAAGGGGAATTTCTGCATTTTTGCCACAAAATATTAGGAATTTCTGCTTTTTTGCCCCAAAATAAAGAAAATTTCTGCCTTTTTCCCTGAAATAAGTGAAATTTCTGCAATTTTGCCCCAAAATAAATGGAATTTCTGAGTTTTGCTCCAAAATAAGGACATTTTCTGTCTTTTTGCCCCAACATATAGGGAATTTCTGCCTTTTTGCACCACAATTATGGGAATTTCTGCAATTTTGCTCCAAAATACGCTGAAATTCTGCCTTTTTGCTCAAAAATAAGGGGAATGCATAACTTTTTGCCCTAAAAAAATAAAATTTCTTCATTTTTGCTCCAAACTAAGGGGAATTTCTGCCTTTTTGCTTCTCAATAAGTAGAATTTCTGTCATTTTCCCCCAAAACAAAGAGAATTTCTGTCTTTTTTGCCTCAATATAAGTGGAATTTCTGACGAATTACCCTGAAATAAGTGAAATTTCTGCAATTTTGCCCCAAATTAAGGGAAATTTTTGCCTCTTTTCCCCAAAATAAAGGGAATTTCAGCCTTTTTACCTCAAAATAAGGGAAATTTTTGCCTTTTTTGCCTCAAAATAAGGAAAATTTCTGCCTTTTTTACCCGAAATAAGTAAAATTTCTGCAATTTTGCCCCAAAATAAGTGAAATTTCTGCAATTTTACCCCAAAATATTGTGAATTTCTGCCTTTTTGCCCCAAAATAATGTGAATTTCTGCCATTTTGCCCCAAAATAAGAAAAATTTTTGCTTTTTTTCTCTGACATAAGTGAAATTTCTGCAATTTTGCCCTAAAATAAGGAAAATTTCTGAAATTTTTCCCAATAATGAGGGAAATTTCTGCAATTTTGCCCCAAAAATAGAGGAATTTCTCCCTTTTCGCCACAAAATAAAGGAAATTTCAGCCTTTTTACCTTAAAATAAGTGAAATTTCTGCAATTTTGCCCTAAAATAAGGAAAATTTCTGAAATTTTTTCCAATAATAAGGGAAATTTCTGCAATTTTGCCCCAAAATGAGAGGAATTTCTCCCTTTTTCCACAAAATAAAGGAAATTTCAGCCTTTTTACCTGAAAATAAGTGAAATTTCTGCAATTTTGCACCAAATAAGAAAAATTTCCGAAATTTTGCCCTAAAATAAGATAAATTCCTGCAATTTTGCCCCAAAACAAAGGAAATTTCTTGAATTTTGCCCCAAAATAAGGGGAATTTATGATTTTTGTCCCAAAATAAAGGGAATTTCTGCCTTTTGCCCCAAATTTAGGAGAATTTCTGCAATTTTGCTTCAAAATACGGGGAATTTCTGCCTTTATGCCCAAAAATAATGGAAATGCATACCTTTTTGCCATAAAAAGGGAAATTTCTTCCTTGTTGCTCCAAAATAAAAGGAATTTCTGCTTTTTTGCCTCTAAATAAGTGGAATTTCTGTCTTTTTCCCCAAAAACAAAGGGAATTTCTATCTTTTTTGCCCCAAATTAAGGGGAATTTCTGACTTATTACCCTGAAATAAGTGAAATTTCTGCAATTTTGCCCCAAAATAAGGGATATTTTTGCCTTTTTGCCCCCAAATAAAAGGAATTTCAGCCTTTTTACCTCAAAATCAGGGGAATTTCTGCCTTTTTGCCCCAAAATAACAAATTTTTTTCCCCTGAAATAAGTGAAATTTCTGCAATTTTGCCCAAAATAAGTGAAATTTCTGCAATTTTGCCCCAGAATAAGGGAAATTTCTGGAATTTTGCTACAAAATAAGTGGAATTTCTGAGTTTTTCCCCAAAATAGGGAGAATTTTTGTCTTTTTGCCCCAACATATAGGGAATTTCTGCATTTTTGCCCCACAATTAGGGGAATTTTTGCAATTTTGCTCCAAAATACGGGGAATTTCCTCCTTTTTGCCCGAAAATAAGAAGAATGCATTCCTTTTTGCCTTAAAAAAGGGAAATTTCTTCATTTTTGCTTCAAAATAAGGGGGAATTTTTGCTTTTTTGCCTCTAAATAAGTGGAATTTCTGTCTTTTTCCCCAAAAACAAAGGGATTTTCTGTCTTTTTTGCCCCAAAACAAGAAGAATTTCTGACTTATTACCCTGAAATAAGTGAAATTTCTGCAATTTTGCCCCAAAATAAGGAAAATTTTTGCCTTTTTGCCCACAAATAAGGGGAATTTCACCCTTTTTACCTCAAAATAAGGGGAATTTCTGCATTTTTGCCACAAAATATTAGGAATTTCTGCTTTTTTTGCCCCAAAATAAAGAAAATTTCTGCCTTTTTTCCCTGAAATAAGTGAAATTTCTGCAATTTTGCCCCAAAATAAGTGGAATTTCTGAGTTTTGCTCCAAAATAAGGACATTTTCTGTCTTTTTGCCCCAACATATAGGGAATTTCTGCCTTTTTGCACCACAATTGTGGGAATTTCTGCAATTTTGCTCCAAAATACGCTGAAATTCTGCCTTTTTGCTCAAAAATAAGGGGAATGCATAACTTTTTGCCCTAAAAAAATAAAATTTCTTCATTTTTGCTCCAAACTAAGGGGAATTTCTGCCTTTTTGCTTCTCAATAAGTAGAATTTCTGTCATTTTCCCCCAAAACAAAGAGAATTTCTGTCTTTTTTGCCTCAATATAAGTGGAATTTCTGACGAATTACCCTGAAATAAGTGAAATTTCTGCAATTTTGCCCCAAATTAAGGGAAATTTCTGCCTCTTTTCCCCCAAAAAAAGGGAATTTCAGCCTTTTTACCTCAAAATAAGGGAAATTTTTGCCTTTTTTGCCTCAAAATAAGGAAAATTTCTGCCTTTTTTACCCGAAATAAGTAAAATTTCTGCAATTTTGCCCCAAAATAAGTGAAATTTCTGCAATTTTACCCCAAAATATTGTGAATTTCTGCCTTTTTGGCCCAAAATAATGTGAATTTCTGCCATTTTGCCCCAAAATAAGAAAAATTTTTGCTTTTTTTCTCTGACATAAGTGAAATTTCTGCAATTTTGCCCTAAAATAAGGAAAATTTCTGAAATTTTTCCCAATAATAAGGGAAATTTCTGCAATTTTGCCCCAAAATTAGAGGAATTTCTCCCTTTTCGCCACAAAATAAAGGAAATTTCAGCCTTTTTACCTTAAAATAAGTGAAATTTCTGCAATTTTGCCCTAAAATAAGGAAAATTTCTGAAATTTTTCCCAATAATAAGGGAAATTTCTGCAATTTTGCCCAAAAATTAGAGGAATTTCTCCCTTTTTCCACAAAATAAAGGAAATTTCAGCCTTTTTACCTGAAAATAAGTGAAATTTCTGCAATTTTGCACCAAATAAGAAAAATTTCCGAAATTTTGCCCTAAAATAAGATAAATTCCTGCAATTTTGCCCCAAAACAAAGGAAATTTCTTGAATTTTGCCCCAAAATAAGGGGAATTTATGATTTTTGTCCCAAAATAAAGGGAATTTCTGCCTTTTGCCCCAAATTTAGGAGAATTTCTGCAATTTTGCTTCAAAATACGGGGAATTTCTGCCTTTATGCCCAAAAATAATGGAAATGCATACCTTTTTGCCATAAAAAGAGAAATTTCTTCCTTGTTGCTCCAAAATAAAAGGAATTTCTGCCTTTTTGCCTCTAAATAAGTGGAATTTCTGTCTTTTTTCCCAAAAACAAAGGGAATTTCTATCTTTTTGCCTTAAATTAAGGGGAATTTCTGACTTATTACCCTGAAATAAGTGAAATTTCTGCAATTTTGCCCCAAAATAAGGGAAATTTCTGAAATTTTGCCCCAATGTAAAGGAAATTTCTGCAATTTTGCCTCAAAATAAGGGAAATTTCTGACTTTTTGTTCCCAAAAAAAGGAGATTTTCTGTCTTTTTTCCCTAAAATAAGGAGAATTTTTGCCTTTTTGCCCAAAAATTATGAGAATTTCTGCAATTTTGCTTCAAAATATGGGGAATTTCTGCTTTTATCTCGAAAGTAAGGGAATGCATACCTTTTTGCCATAAAAAGGTGAATTTCTTCATTTTTGCTCCAAAATAAGGGGAATTTCAGCCTTTTTTCCTCTAAATAAGTGGAATTTCTGTCTTTTTCCCCCAAAACAAAGTGAATTTCTGTCTTTTTTGCCCGAAATAATGAAAATCTCTGCCTGTTTGCCCCAAAATAAGAAAAAATTTTGCTTTTTTTCTCTGAAATAAGTGAAATTTCTGCAATTTTGCCTTAAATTAGGGAAATTTCTGCAATATTTCCCCATAATAAAGGAAATTTCTGCAATTTTGCTCCAAAATAAGGGGAATTTCTCCCTTTTTGCCACAAAACAAAGGAAATTTCAGCCTTTTTACCTGAAAATAACTGAAATTTCTGCAATTTTGCCTCAAAATAAGGTAAATTCATGAAATTTTGCCCCAAAATAAAGGAAATTTCTTGAATTTTGCACCAAAAGAAGGGGAATTTCTGATTTTTGCCCCAAAATAAAGGGAATTTCTAACTTTTGCCCCAAAATTATGGAATTTCTGCCTTTTTGCCCGAAAATTATGAGAATTTCTGCAATTTTGCTTCAAAATACGGAGAATTTCTGCTTTTTATCCCGAATGTAAAAGGAATGTATACCGTTTACCACAAAAAAGGGAAATTTCTTCATTTTTGCCCCAAAATAATAGGAATTTCTGCCTTTTTACCTCAAAGTAAATGAAATTATTGCCTTTTTACCAAACAATAAATGGAATTTCTGTCTTTTTGCCCCAAAATAAAAGGAATTTTTGAATTATGCCCTGAAATAAGTGAAATTTCTGCAATTTTGACCCAAAATAAGGGAAATTTCTGGAATTTTGCCCCAAAATAAATGGAATTTCTGAGTTTTGCCCCAAAATAAAGAGAATTTCTGTCTTTTCTGCCCAACATATAGGGAATTTCTGCCTTTTTGCCCCAAAATTAGGGGAATTTCTGCAATTTTGCTCCAAAATACAGGGAATTTCTGCCTTTTTGCCTGAAAATAATGGGAATGCAAACCTTTTTGCTATAAAAAGAGTAATTTCTTCATTGTTGCTCCAAAATAAAGGGAATTTCTGCCTGTTTGCCTCTAAATAAGTGGAATTTCTGTCTTTTTCCCCCAAAACAAAGAGAATTTCTGTCTTTTTTGCCCAAAAATAAGGGAAATTTCTGACTTATTACCCTGAAGTAAGTGAAATTTCTGCAATTTTGCCCAAAAATAAGGGAAATTTCTGCAATTTTGCCCCAATGTAAAGGAAATTTCTGCAATTTTGCGCCAAAATAAGGGAAATTTCTGACTGTTTGCTCCCGAAAAAAGGAGATTTTCTGTCTTTTTGCCCCAAAATAAGGAGAATTTCTGCCTTTTTGCCTGAAAATTAGAGAATTTCTGCAATTTTGCTTCTAAATACAGTGAATTTCTGCTTTTTATCCCAAAAATAACAGGAATGCATACCTTTTTGCCATAAAAAGGTAAATTTCTTCATTTTTGCTCCAAAATAAGGGGAATTTCTGCATTTTTGCCTCTAAATAAGTGGAATTTCTGTCTTTTTCCCCCAAAACAAAGGGAATTTCTGTCTTTTTTGCCCCAAAATAAGGGGAATTTCTGAATTATTACCCTGAAATACATGAAATTTCTCCAATTTTGCCCCAAAATAAGGGAAATTTCTGCCTCTTTGCCCCCAAATAAGGGGAATTTCAGCCTTTTTACCTCAATATAAGGGGAATTTCTGCATTTTTGCCACAAAATATTAGGAATTTCTGACTTTTCGTTCCAAAATAAAGAAAATTTCTGCCTTTTTTCCCTGAAATAAGTAAAATTTCGGCAATTTTGCCCCAAAATAAGTGAAATTTCTGCAATTTTGCCCCAAAATAAGGGAAATTTCTGGAATTTTGCCCCACAATAAGTGGAATTTCTAAGTTTTGCCACAAAATAAAGAGAATTTCTGTCTTTTTGCCTCAACATAGAGGGAATTTCTGTCTTTTTGCCCCACAACTATAGGAATTTCTGCAATTTTGCTCCAAAATACAGAAAATTTCTTCCTTTTTGCCCTGAAATATGTGAAATTTCTGCAATTTTACCCCTAAATAAGGTGAATTTCTGCCTTTTTGCCTGAAAATAATGGGAATGCAAACTTTTTTACCATAAAAAGGGTAATTTCTTCATTTTTGCTCCAAAATAAAGGGAATTTCTGCCTGTTTGCCTCTAAATAAGTGGAATTTCTGTCTTTTTCCCCCAAAACAAAGAGAATTTCTGTCTTTGTTGCCCCAAAATAGGGAAATTTCTGACTTATTACCCTGAAGTAAGTGAAATTTCTGCAATTTTGCCCCAAAATAAGGGAAATTTCCTCAATTTTGCCCCAATGTAAAGGAAATTTCTGCACTTTTGCCCCAAAATAAGGGAAATTTCTGAATTTTGCTCCCGAAAAATGGAGATTTTCTGTCTTCTTGCCCCAAAATAAGGAGAATTTCTGCCTTTTTGCCCGAAAATTATGAGAATTTCTGCAATTTTGCTTCAAAATACGAGGAATTTCTGCTTTTTATCCCGAAAGTAAGGGGAATGCATACCTTTTTGCCATAAAAAGGTAAATTTCTTCATTTTTGCTCCAAAATAAATGAAAATATCTGCCTATTTGCCTCTAAATAAGTGGAATTTCTGTCTTTTCCTCCAAAACGAAGGGAATTTCTGTCTTTTTTGACCCAAAATAAGGGGAATTTCAGACTTAATACCCTGAAATAAATGAAATGTCTGTAATTTTGCCCCAAAATAAGGGAAATTTCTGACTCTTTGCCCTCAAATAAGGGGAATTTCAGCTTTTTTACCTCAAAATAAGGGGAATTCCTGCCTTTTTTGCCCAAAATTAAGGAAAATTTCTACCTTTTTCCCCGGAAATAAGTAAAATTTCTGCTATATTGCCCCAAAATAAGTGAAATTTCTGCAATGTTGCCCAAGAATAAGGGAAATTTCTGCAATTTTGCCCCAAAATAAGTGGAATTTCTGAGTTTTGCCCCAAAATAAGGAGAATTTCTGTATTTTTGCCCTAACATACAGGGAATTTCTGCCTTTTTGCCCCACAATTAGGGGAATTTCTGCAATTCTGCTCCAAAATACAGGGAATTTCTTCCCTTTCCCAAAAATAAAGGGAATGCATAACTTTTTGCCGTAAAAAAGGGAAATTTCTTCATTTTTGCTCCAAAATAAGGGGAATTTCTGCCTTTTTGCCTCTAAATAAGTGGAATTTCTGTCTTTTTCCCTCAAAACAAAGGGAATTTCTGTCTTTTTCGCCTCAAAATAAGGGGAATTTCTGACTTACTACACTGAAATAAGTGAAATTTCTGCACTTTTGCCCCAAAATAAGGGAAATTTCTGAATTTTGCTCCCGAAAAATGGAGATTTTCTGTCTTCTTGCCCCAAAATAAGGAGAATTTCTGCCTTTTTGCCCGAAAATTATGAGAATTTCTGCAATTTTGCTTCAAAATACGAGGAATTTCTGCTTTTTATCCCGAAAGTAAGGGGAATGCATACCTTTTTGCCATAAAAAGGTAAATTTCTTCATTTTTGCTCCAAAATAAATGAAAATATCTGCCTATTTGCCTCTAAATAAGTGGAATTTCTGTCTTTTCCTCCAAAACGAAGGGAATTTCTGTCTTTTTTGACCCAAAATAAGGGGAATTTCAGACTTAATACCCTGAAATAAATGAAATGTCTGTAATTTTGCCCCAAAATAAGGGAAATTTCTGACTCTTTGCCCTCAAATAAGGGGAATTTCAGCTTTTTTACCTCAAAATAAGGGGAATTCCTGCCTTTTTTGCCCAAAATTAAGGAAAATTTCTACCTTTTTCCCCGGAAATAAGTAAAATTTCTGCTATATTGCCCCAAAATAAGTGAAATTTCTGCAATGTTGCCCAAGAATAAGGGAAATTTCTGCAATTTTGCCCCAAAATAAGTGGAATTTCTGAGTTTTGCCCCAAAATAAGGAGAATTTCTGTATTTTTGCCCTAACATACAGGGAATTTCTGCCTTTTTGCCCCACAATTAGGGGAATTTCTGCAATTCTGCTCCAAAATACAGGGAATTTCTTCCCTTTCCCAAAAATAAAGGGAATGCATAACTTTTTGCCGTAAAAAAGGGAAATTTCTTCATTTTTGCTCCAAAATAAGGGGAATTTCTGCCTTTTTGCCTCTAAATAAGTGGAATTTCTGTCTTTTTCCCTCAAAACAAAGGGAATTTCTGTCTTTTTCGCCTCAAAATAAGGGGAATTTCTGACTTACTACACTGAAATAAGTGAAATTTCTGCAATTTTGCCCCAAAATAAGGAAAATTTCTGCCTTTTTGTTCTGAAATATGTGAAATTTCTGCAATTTTACCCCAAAATAAGGTGAATTTCTTCCTTTTTGCCACAAATTAATGGGAATTTCTGCCTTTTTGCCTCAAAATAAAAAAAAAATTGCTTTTTTTCTATGAAATAAGTGAAATTTCTGCAATTTTGCCCTAAAATAAGAAAAATTTCTGCAATTTTTCCCAATATTAACAAAAATTTCTGCATTTTTGCTCCAAAATAAGGGGAATTTTTCCCTTTTTGCCCCAAAATAAAGGAAATTTCAGCCTTTTTACCTGAAAATAAGTGAAATTTCTGCAATTTTGCCCCAAAATAAGGGAAATTTCTGCCTTTTTGCCCTGAAATAAGGGGAATTTCAGCCTTTATACCTCAAAATAAGGGGAATTTCTGCATTTTTGCCACAAAATATTAGGAATTTCTGACTTTTTGCCACAAAATAAAGTAAATTTCTGCCTTTTTTCCCTGAAATAAGTGAAATTTCTGCAATTTTGCCCCAAAATAATGGAAATTTCTGGAATTTTGCCCCAAAATAAGTGGAATTTCTAAGTTTTGCCCTAAAATAAGGAGAATTTCTGTCTTTTTGCCCCAACATATAGGGATTTTCTGCCTTTTTGCCCCACAATTAGGGGAATTTCTGCAATTTTGCTCCAAAATACGGGGAATTTCTGCCTTTTTGCCCTGAAATATTTGAAATTTCTGCAATTTTACCCCTAAATAAGGTGAATTTCTGATTTTTTGCCCCAAAATAATGGGAATTTCTGTCTTTTTGCCCTAAAATTAGAAAATTTTTTCTTTTTTTCTCTAAAATAAGTGAAATTTCTGCAATTTTTCCCCAAAATAAGGGGAATTTCTTCGTTTTTGCCCCAAAACTAAGGAAATTTCAGCCTTTTTACCTGAAAATAAGTGAAATTTCTGAAATTTTGCCCCAAATAAAAGAAATTTCTGCAATTTTGCCCTAAAATAAGGTAAATTCCTGCAATTTTGCCCCAAAATAAAGGAAATTTCAGGAATTTTGCCCCAAAACAAGGGGAATTTCTGATTTTTGCCCCAAAATAAAGGGAATTTCTGCCTTTTGCCCCAAAATTAGGGGAATTTTGCAATTTTGCTCCAAAATACAGGGAATTTCTGCCTTTTTGCCTGAAAATAATGAGAATGCATACCTTTTTGCTATAAAAAGGGTAATTTCTTCATTTTTGCTCAAAAATAAAGGGAATTTCTGCCTGTTTGCCTCTAAATAAGTGGAATTTCTGTCTTTTTCCCCCAAAACAAAGATAATTTCTGTCTTTTTTGCCCCAAAATAAGGGAAATTTCTGACTTATTACCCTGAAGTAAGTGAAATTTCTGCAATTTTGCCCCAAAATAAGAGAAATTTCTGCAATTTTGCCCCAATGTAAAGGAAATTTCTGCAATTTTGCCTTAAAATAAGGGAAATTTCTGACTGTTTGCTACCGAAAAAAGGAGATTTTCTGTCTTTTTGCCCAAAATAAGAAGAATTTCTGCCTTTTTGCCTGAAAATTAGAGAATTTCTGCAATTTTGCTTCTAAATACAGTGAATTTCTGCTTTTTATCCCAAAAATAACAGGAATGCATACCTTTTTGCCATAAAAAGGTAAATTTCTTCATTTTTGCTCCAAAATAATGGAAATTTCTGCCTTTTTGCCTCTAAATAAGTGGAATTTCTGTCTTTTTCCCCCAAAACAAAGGGAATTCCTGTCTTGTTTGCCCCAAAATAAGGGGAATTTCTGAATTATTACCAGGAAATACGTGATATTTCTCCAATTTTGCCCCAAAATAAGGGAAATTTCTGCCTCTTTGCCCCCAAATAAGGGGAATTTCAGCCTTTTTACCTCAATATAAGGGGAATTTCTGCATTTTTGCCACAAAATATTAGGAATTTCTGACTTTTTGCCCCAAAATAAGGAAAATTTCTGCCTTTTTCCCCTGAAATAAGTGAAATTTTGGCAATTTTGCCCCAAAATAAGTGAAATTTTTGCAATTTTTCCCCTACATAAGGTGAATTTCTGCCTTTTTGCCTGAAAATAATGGGAATGCATACCTTTTTGCCATAAAAAGGGTAATTTCTTCATTTTTGCTCCAAAATAAAGGGAATTTCTGCCTCTTTGCCTCTAAATAAGTGGAATTTCTGTCTTTTTCCCCCAAAACAAAGAGAATTTCTGTCTTTGTTGCCCCAAAATAAGGGAAATTTCTGACTTATGACCCTGAAGTAAGTGAAATTTCTGCAATTTTGCCCCAAAATAAGGGAAATTTCTGCAATTTTGCCCCAATGTAAAGGAAATTTCTGAAATTTTGCGCCAAAATAAGGGATATTTCTGACTGTTTGCTCCCGTAAAAAGGAGATTTTCTTTCTTTTTGCTCTAAAATAAGGAGAATTTCTGCCTTTTTGCCTGAAAATTAGAGAATTTCGGCAATTTTGCTTCTAAATATGAGGAATTTCTGCTTTTTATTCCAAAAATAACAGGTATGCATACCTTTTTGCCATAAAAAGGTAAATTTCTTCATTTTTGCTCCAAAATAAGAGGAATTTCTGCCTTTTTGCCTCTAAATAAGTGGAATTTCTGTCTTTTTCCCCCAAAACAAAGGGAATTTCTGTCTTTTTTTCCCCAAAATAAGGGGAATTTCTGAATTATTACCCTGAAATATGTGAAATTTCTCCAATTTTGCCCCAAAATAAGGGAAATTTCTGCTTCTTTGCCCCCAAATAAGGGGAATTTCAGCCCTTTTACCTCAATATAAGGGGAATTTCTGCATTTTTGCCAAAAAATATTAGGAATTTCTGACTTTTTGCTCCAAAATAAGGAAAATTTCTGCCTTTTTCCCCTGAAATAAGTGAAATTTCGGCAATTTTGCCCCAAAATAAGTGAAATTTCTGCAATTTTGCCCCAAAATAAGGGAAATTTCTGGAATTTTGCCCCAAAATAAGTGGAATTTCTAAGTTTTGCCACAAAATAAAGAGAATTTCTGTCTTTTTGCCCCAACATATAGTGAATTTCTGTCTTTTTGCCCCACAACTAGGGGAATTTCTGCAATTTTGCTCCAAAATACAGAAAATTTCTTCCTTTTTGCCCTGAAATATGTGAAATTTCTGCAATTTTACCCCTAAATAAGGTGAATTTCTGCCTTTTGCCTGAAAATAATGGGAATGCATACCTTTTTGCCATATAAAGGATAATTTCTTCATTTTTGCTCCAAAATAAAGGGAATTTCTGCCTGTTTGCCTCTAAATAAGTGGAATTTCTGTCTTTTTCCCTCAAAACAAAGAGAATTTCTGTCTTTTTTGCCCCAAAATAAGGGAAATTTTTGACTTATTACCCTGAAGTAAGTGAAATTTCTGCAATTTTGCCCCAAAATAAGGGAAATTTCTGCAATTTTGCCCCAATGTAAAGGAAATTTCTGCAATTTTGTGCCAAAATACGGGAAATTTCTTACTGTTTGCTCCCGAAAGAAGGAGATTTTCTGTCTTTTTGCCCAAAAATAAGGAGAATTTCTGCCTTTTTGCCTGAAAATTAGAGAATTTCTGCAATTTTGCTTCTAAATACGGGGAATTTCTGCTTTTTATCCCAAAAATAACAGGAATGCATATTTTTTTGCCATATAAAGGTAAATTTCTTCATTTTTGCTCCAAAATAAGGGGAATTTCTGCCTTTTTGCCTCTAAATAAGTGGAATTTCTGTCTTTTTCCCCCAAAACAAAGGGAATTTTTTTTTTGCCCCAAAATAAGGGGAATTTCTGAATTATTACCCTGAAATACGTGAAATTTCTCCAATTTTGCCCCAAAATAAGGGAAATTTCTGCCTCTTTGCCCCCAAATAAGGGGAATTTCAGCCTTTTTACCTCAATATAAGGGGAATTTCTGCATTTTTGCCACAAAATATTAGGAATTTCTGACTTTTTGCCCCAAAATAAGGAAAATTTCTGCCTTTTTCCTCTGAAATAAGTGAAATTTCAGCAATTTTGCCCCAAAATAAGTGAAATTTCTGCAATTTTGCCCCATAATAAGGGAAATTTCTGGAATTTTGCCCCAAAATAAGTGGAATTTCTAAGTTTTGCCACAAAATAAAGATAATTTCTGTCTTTTTGCCCCAACATATAGGGAATTTCTGTCTTCTTGCCCCACAACTAGGGGAATTTCTGCAATTTTGCTCCAAAATACAGAAAATTTCTTCCTTTTTGCCCTGAAATATGTGAAATTTCTGCAATTTTTCCCCTACATAAGGTGAATTTCTGCCTTTTTGCCTGAAAATAATGGGAATGCATACCTTTTTGCCATAAAAAGGGTAATTTCTTCATTTTTGCTCCAAAATAAAGGGAATTTCTGCCTGTTTGCCTCTAAATAAGTGGAATTTCTGTCTTTTTCCCCCAAAACAAAGAGAATTTCTGTCTTTGTTGCCCCAAAATAAGGGAAATTTCTGACTTATGACCCTGAAGTAAGTGAAATTTCTGCAATTTTGCCCCAAAATAAGGGAAATTTCTGCAATTTTGCCCCAATGTAAAGGAAATTTCTGAAATTTTGCGCCAAAATAAGGGATATTTCTGACTGTTTGCTCCCGTAAAAAGGAGATTTTCTTTCTTTTTGCCCTAAAATAAGGAGAATTTCTGCCTTTTTGCCTGAAAATTAGAGAATTTCTGCAATTTTGCTTCTAAATATGGGGAATTTCTGCTTTTTATCCCAAAAATAACAGGTATGCATACCTTTTTGCCATAAAAAGGTAAATTTCTTCATTTTTGCTCCAAAATAAGAGGAATTTCTGCCTTTTTGCCTCTAAATAAGTGGAATTTCTGTCTTTTTCCCCCAAAACAAAGGGAATTTCTGTCTTTTTTTCCCCAAAATAAGGGGAATTTCTGAATTATTACCCTGAAATATGTGAAATTTCTCCAATTTTGCCCCAAAATAAGGGAAATTTCTGCTTCTTTGCCCCCAAATAAGGGGAATTTCAGCCCTTTTACCTCAATATAAGGGGAATTTCTGCATTTTTGCCACAAAATATTAGGAATTTTTGACTTTTTGCTCCAAAATAAGGAAAATTTCTGCCTTTTTCCCCTGAAATAAGTGAAATTTCGGCAATTTTGCCCCAAAATAAGTGAAATTTCTGCAATTTTGCCCCAAAATAAGGGAAATTTCTGGAATTTTGCCCCAAAATAAGTGGAATTTCTAAGTTTTGCCACAAAATAAAGAGAATTTCTGTCTTTTTGCCCCAACATATAGTGAATTTCTGTCTTTTTGCCCCACAACTAGGGGAATTTCTGCAATTTTGCTCCAAAATACAGAAAATTTCTTCCTTTTTGCCCTGAAATATGTGAAATTTCTGCAATTTTACCCCTAAATAAGGTGAATTTCTGCCTTTTGCCTGAAAATAATGGGAATGCATACCTTTTTGCCATATAAAGGATAATTTCTTCATTTTTGCTCCAAAATAAAGGGAATTTCTGCCTGTTTGCCTCTAAATAAGTGGAATTTCTGTCTTTTTCCCTCAAAACAAAGAGAATTTCTGTCTTTTTTGCCCCAAAATAAGGGAAATTTTTGACTTATTACCCTGAAGTAAGTGAAATTTCTGCAATTTTGCCCCAAAATAAGGGAAATTTCTGCAATTTTGCCCCAATGTAAAGGAAATTTCTGCAATTTTGCGCCAAAATAAGGGAAATTTCTTACTGTTTGCTCCCGAAAAAAGGAGATTATCTGTCTTTTTGCCCTAAAATAAGGAGAATTTCTGCCTTTTTGCCTGAAAATTAGAGAATTTCTGCAATTTTGCTTCTAAATACGGGGAATTTCTGCTTTTTATCCCAAAAATAACAGGAATGCATATTTTTTGCCATATAAGTTAAATTTCTTCATTTTTGCTCCAAAATAAGGGGAATTTCTGCCTTTTTGCCTCTAAATAAGTGGAATTTCTGTCTTTTTCCCCCAAAACAAAGGGAATTTTTTTTTGCCCCAAAATAAGGGGAATTTCTGAATTATTACCCTGAAATACGTGAAATTTCTCCAATTTTGCCCCAAAATAAGGGAAATTTCTGCCTCTTTGCCCCCAAATAAGGGGAATTTCAGCCTTTTTACCTCAATATAAGGGGAATTTCTGCATTTTTGCCACAAAATATTAGGAATTTCTGACTTTTTGCCCCAAAATAAGGAACATTTCTGACTTTTTCCTCTGAAATAAGTGAAATTTCAGCAATTTTGCCCCAAAATAAGTGAAATTTCTGCAATTTTGCCCCATAATAAGGGAAATTTCTGGAATTTTGCCCCAAAATAAGTGGAATTTCTAAGTTTTGCCACAAAATAAAGATAATTTCTGTCTTTTTGCCCCAACATATAGGGAATTTCTGTCTTCTTGCCCCACAAATAGGGGAATTTCTGCAATTTTGCTCCAAAATACAGAAAATTTCTTCCTTTTTGCCGTGAAATATGTGAAATTTCTGCAATTTTTCCCCTACATAAGGTGAATTTCTGCCTTTTTGCCTGAAAATAATGGGAATGCATACCTTTTTGCCATAAAAAGGGTAATTTCTTCATTTTTGCTCCAAAATAAAGGGAATTTCTGCCTGTTTGTCTCTAAATAAGTGGAATTTCTGTCTTTTTCCAACAAAACAAAGAGAATTTCTGTCTTTGTTGCCCCAAAATAAGGGAAATTTCTGACTTATTACCCTGAAGTAAGTGAAATTTCTGCAATTTTGCCCCAAAATAAGGGAAATTTCTGCAATTTTGCCCCAATGTAAAGGAAATTTCTGAAATTTTGCGCCAAAATAAGGGAAATTTCTGACTGTTTGCTCCCGTAAAAAGGAGATTTTCTGTCTTTTTGCCCCAAAATAAGGAGAATTTCTGCCTTTTTGCCTGAAAATTAGAGAATTTCTGCAATTTTGCTACTAAATACGGGGAATTTCTGCTTTTTATCCTAAAAATAACAGGAATGCATACCTTTTTGCCATAAAAATGTATATTTCTTCATTTTTGCTCCAAAATAAGAGGAATTTCTGCCTTTTTGCCTCTAAATAAGTGGAATTTCTGTCTTTTTCCCCCAAAACA
Organism: Micromys minutus; assembly: GCF_963924665.1. Taxonomy (NCBI): domain Eukaryota; kingdom Metazoa; phylum Chordata; class Mammalia; order Rodentia; family Muridae; genus Micromys; species Micromys minutus. Next base: position 4,432,627 of record NW_027667727.1, read on the forward strand.
AAGGGAATTTCTGTCTTTTTTTCCCCAAAATAAGGGGAATTTCTGAATTATTACCCTGAAATATGTGAAATTTCTCCAATTTTGCCCCAAAATAAGGGAAATTTCTGCTTCTTTGCCCCCAAATGAGGGGAATTTCAGCCTTTTTACCTCAATATAAGGGGAATTTCTGCATTTTTGCCACAAAATATTAGGAATTTCTGACTTTTTGCTCCAAAATAAGGAAAATTTCTGCCTTTTTCCCCTGAAATAAGTGAAATTTCTGCAATTTTGCCCCAAAATAAGGGAAATTTCTGGAATTTTGCCCCAAATTAAGTGGAATTTCTAAGTTTTGCCACAAAATAAAGAGAATTTCTGTCTTTTTGCCCAAACATATAGTGAATTTCTGTCTTTTTGCCCCACAACTAGGGGAATTTCTGCAATTTTGCTCCAAAATACAGAAAATTTCTTCCTTTTTGCCCTGAAATATGTGAAATTTCTGCAATTTTACCCCAAATAAGGTGAATTTCTGCCTTTTTTCCTGAAAATAATGGGAATGCATACCTTTTTGCCATAAAAAGTGTAATTTCTTCATTTTTGCTCCAAAATAAAGGGAATTCCTGCCTGTTTGCCTCTAAATAAGTGGAATTTCTGTCTTTTCCCCTCAAAACAAAGAGAATTTCTGTCTTTTTTGCCCCAAAATAAGGGAAATTTTTGACTTATTACCCTGAAGTAAGTGAAATTTCTGCAATTTTGCCCCAAAATAAGGGAAATTTCTGCAATTTTGCCCCAATGTAAAGGACATTTCTGCAATTTTGCGCCAAAATAAGGGAAATTTCTGACTGTTTGCTCCCGAAAAAAGGAGATTTTCTGTCTTTTTGCCACAAAATAAGAAGAATTTCTGCCTTTTTGCCTGAAAATTAGAGAATTTCTGCAATTTTGCTTCTAAAGACGGGGAATTTCTGCTTTTTATCCCAAAAATAACAGGAATGCATATATTTTTGCCATATAAAGGTAAATTTCTTCATTTTTGCTCCAAAATAAGGGGAATTTCTGCCTTTTTGCCTCTAAATAAGTGGAATTTCTGTCTTTTTCCCCCAAAACAAAGGGAATTTCTGTCTTTTTGCCCCCAAATAAGGGGAATTTCTGAATTATTACCCTGAAATACGTGAAATTTCTCCAATTTTGCCCAAAAATAAGGGAAATTTCTGCCTCTGTGCCTCCAAATAAGGGGAATTTCAGCCTTTTTACCTCAAAATAAGGGGAATTTCTGCATTTTTGCCACAAAATATTAGGAATTTCTGGCTTTTTGCCCCAAAATAAGGAAAATTTCTGCCTTTTTCCCCTGAAATAAGTGAAATTTTGGCAATTTTGCCCCAAAATATGTGAAATTTCTGCAATTTTGCCCCAAAATAAGGGAAATTTCTGGAATTTTGCCCCAAAATAAGTGGAATTTCTAAGTTTTGCCACAAAATAAAGAGAATTTCTGTCTTTTTGCCCCACATATAGTGAATTTCTGTCTTTTTGCCCCACAACTAGGGGAATTTCTGCAATTTTGCTCCAAAATACAGGGAATTTCTGCCTTTTTGCCCGAAAATAAAGGGAATGCGTAACTTTTTGCCATAAAAAGGGAAATTAATTAATTTTTGCTCTAAAATAAGGGGAATTTCTGCCTTTTTGCCTCTAAATAAGTGGAATTTCTGTCTTTTTCCCTCAAAACAAAGGGAATTTCTGTCTTTTTCGCCTCAAAATAAGGGGAATTTCTGACTTACTACACTGAAATAAGTGAAATTTCTGCAATTTTGCCCCAAAATAAGGGAAATTTCTGCCTTTTTGTTCTGAAATATGTGAAATTTCTGCAATTTTACCCCAAAATATGGTGAATTTCTGCCTTTTTGCCACAAATTAATGGGAATTTCTGCCTTTTTGCCCCAAAATAAGAAAAAGTTTTGCTTTTTTTCTATGAAATAAGTGAAATTTCTGCAATTTTGCCCTAAAATAAAGAAAATTTCTGCAATTTTTCCCAATAATATCAGAAATTTCTGCAATTTTGCCCCAAAATAAGGGGAATTTCTCCCTTTTTGCCCCAAAATAAAGGAAATTTCAGACTTTTTACCTGAAAATAAGTGAAATTTCTGCAATTTTGCCCCAAATAAGAAAAATTTTTGCAATTTTGCCCCAAAATAAAGGAAATTTCTGGAATTTTGCCCCAAAATAAGGGGAATTTCTGATTTTTGCCCCAAATTATAGGGAATTTCTGCCTTTTGCCCCAAAATTAGGGCAATTTCTGTAATTTTGCTCCAAAATACGGGGAATTTCTGCCTTTTTGCCTGAAAATAATGGGAATGCATACCTTTTTGCAATAAAAAGGGAAATTTCTTCATTTTTGCTCCAAAATAAGGGGAATTTCTGCCTTGTTGCCTCTAAATAAGTGGAATTTCTGTCTTTTTCCCCCAAAACAAAGGGAATTTCTTTCTTTTTTGCCCCAAAATAAGGGGAATTTCTGACTTATTACCCTGAAATAAGTGAAATTTCTGCAATTTTGCCCCAAAATAAGGGATATTTCTGCCTTTTTGCCCCCAAATAAGGGGAATTTCAGCCTTTTTACCTCAAAATAAGGGGAATTTCTGCCTTTTTGCCCCAAAATAACAAAATTTCTTTTTTTTCCATGAAATAAGAGAATTTTCTGCAATTTTGCCCAAAATAAGTGAAATTTCTGCAATTTTGCCCCAGAATAAGGGAAATTTCTGGAATTTTGCCCCAAAATAAGTGGAATTTCTGAGTTTTGCCCCAAAATAAGGAGAATTTCTGTCTTTTTGCCCAAACATATAGGGAATTTCTGCATTTTTGCCCCACAATTAGGAGAATTTTTCCAATTTTGCTCCAAAATACGGGGAATTTCTGCCTTTTTGCACGAAAATTAGAAGAATGCATACCTTTTTGCCTTAAAAAAGGGAAATTTCTTCATTTTTGCTTCAAAATAAGGGGAATTTCTGCTTTTTGCCTCTAAATAAGTGGAATTTCTGTTTTCTTCTCCCAAAACAAAGGGATTTTCTGTCTTTTTTGCGCCAAAATAAGAAAAATTTCTGACTTATTACCCTGAAAAAAGTGAAATTTCTGCAATATTGCCCCAAATTAAGGGAAAATTTTGCCTTTTTGCCAACAAATAAGGGGAATTTCACCCTTTTTACCTCAAAATAAAGGGAATTTCTGCATTTTTGCCACAAAATATTAGGAATTTCTGCTTTTTTGCCCCAAAATAAAGAAAATTTCTGCCTTTTTTCCCTGAAATAAGTGAAATTTCTGCAATTTTGCCCCAAAATAAGTGGAATTTCTGAGTTTTGCTCCAAAATAAGGACATTTTCTGTCTTTTTGCCCCAACATATAGGGAATTTCTGCCTTTTTGCACCACAATTATCGGAATTTCTGCAATTTTGCTCCAAAATACAGGGAATTTCTGCCTTTTTGCCCAAAAATAATGGGAATCCATAACTTTTTGCCATAAAAAAGGGAAATTTCTTCATTTTTGCTCCAAACTAAGGGGAATTTCTGCCTTTTTGCTTCTCAATAAGTAGAATTTCTGTCATTTTCCCCCAAAACAAAGAGAATTTCTGTATTTTTTGCCCCAAAATAAGGGGAATTTCTGATTTATTACCCTAAAATAAGTGAAATTTCTGCAATTTTGCCCCAAAATAAGGGAAATTTCTGCCTTTTTGCCCTGAAATAAGGGGAATTTCTGATTTATTACCCTAAAATAAGTGAAATTTCTGCATTTTTGCCAGAAAATATTAGGAATTTCTGACTTTTTGCCCCAAAATAAGGAAATTTCTGCCTTTTTTCCCTGAAATAAGTGAAATTTCTGCAATTTTGCCTCAAAATAAGTGAAATTTCTGCAATTTTGCCCCAAAATAAGGGAAATTTCTGAAATTTTGCCCCAAAATAAGTGGAATTTCTAAGTTTTGCCCCAAAATAATGAAAATTTCTGTCTTTTTGCCCCAACATATAGGGATTTTATGCCTTTTTCGCCCAAAATTAGGGGAATTTCTGCAATTTTGCTCCAAAATACAGGGAATTTCTGCCTTTTTGCCCGAAAATAAAGGGAATGCGTAACTTTTTGCCATAAAAAGGGAAATTAATTAATTTTTGCTCTAAAATAAGGGGAATTTCTGCCTTTTTGCCTCTAAATAAGTGGAATTTCTGTCTTTTTCCCTCAAAACAAAGGGAATTTCTGTCTTTTTCGCCTCAAAATAAGGGGAATTTCTGACTTACTACACTGAAATAAGTGAAATTTCTGCAATTTTGCCCCAAAATAAGGGAAATTTCTGCCTTTTTGTTCTGAAATATGTGAAATTTCTGCAATTTTACCCCAAAATAAGGTGAATTTCTGACTTTTTGCCACAAATTAATGGGAATTTCTGCCTTTTTGCCCCAAAATAAGAAAAAGTTTTGCTTTTTTTCTATGAAATAAGTGAAATTTCTGCAATTTTGCCCTAAAATAAAGAAAATTTCTGCAATTTTTCCCAATAATATCGGAAATTTCTGCAATTTTGCCCCAAAATAAGGGGAATTTCTCCCTTTTTGCCCCAAAATAAAGGAAATTTCAGACTTTTTACCTGAAAATAAGTGAAATTTCTGCAATTTTGCCCCAAATAAGAAAAATTTTTGCAATTTTGCCCCAAAATAAAAGAAATTTCTGGAATTTTGCCCCAAAATAAGGGGAATTTCTGATTTTTGCCCCAAAATATAGGGAATTTCTGCCTTTTGCCCCAAAATTATGGCAATTTCTGTAATTTTGCTCCAAAATACGGGGAATTTCTGCCTTTTTGCCTGAAAATAATGGGAATGCATACCTTTTTGCCATAAAAAGGGAAATTTCTTCATTTTTTCTCCAAAATAAGGGGAATTTCTGCCTTTTTGCCTCTAAATAAGTGGAATTTCTTTCTTTTTTCCCCAAAACAAAGGAAATTTCTTTCTTTTTTGCCCCAAAATAAGGGGAATTTCTGACTTATTACCCTGAAAAAAGTAAAATTTCTGCAATTTTGCCCCAAAATATGGGATATTTCTGCCTTTTTGCCCCCAAATAAGGGGAATTTCAGCCTTTTTACCTCAAAATAAGGGGAATTTCTGCCTTTTTGCCCCAAAATAACAAAATTTCTTATTTTTCCATGAAATAAGAGAAATTTCTGCAATTTTGCCCAAAATAAGTGAAATTTCTGCAATTTTGCCTCAGAATAAGGGAAATTTCTGGAATTTTGCCCCAAAATAAGTGGAATTTCTGAGTTTTGCCCCAAAATAAGGAGAATTTCTGTCTTTTTGCCCAAACATATAGGGAATTTCTGCATTTTTGCCCCACAATTAGGAGAATTTTTCCAATTTTGCTCCAAAATACGAGGAATTTCTGCCTTTTTGCCTGAAATTAATGGGAATGCATACCTTTTTGCCATAAAAAAAGAAATTTCTTCATTTTTTCTCCAAAATAAGGGGAATTTCTGCCTTTTTGCCTCTAAATAAGTGGAATTTCTGTCTTTTTCCCTCAAAACAAAGGGAATTTCTGTATTTTTCGCCTCAAAATAAGGGGAATTTCTGACTTACTACACTGAAATAAGTGAAATTTCTGCAATTTTGCCCCAAAATAAGGGAAATTTCTGCCTTTTTGTTCTGAAATATGTGAAATTTCTGCAATTTTACCCCAAAATAAGGTGAATTTCTGCCTTTTTGCCACAAATTAATGGGAATTTCTGCCTTTTTGCCCCAAAATAAGAAAAAGTTTTGCTTTTTTTCTATGAAATAAGTGAAATTTCTGCAATTTTGCCCTAAAATAAAGAACATTTCTGCAATTTTTCCCAATAATATCGGAAATTTCTGCAATTTTGCCCCAAAATAAGGGGAATTTCTCCCTTTTTGCCCCAAAATAAAGGAAATTTCAGCCTTTTTACCTGAAAATAAGTGAAATTTCTGCAATTTTGCCCCAAATAAGAAAAATTTTTGCAATTTTGCCCCAAAATAAAGGAAATTTCTGGAATTTTGCCCCAAAATAAGGGGAATTTCTGATTTTTGCCCCAAAATATAGGGAATTTCTGCCTTTTGCCCCAAAATTAGGGCAATTTCTGTAATTTTGCTCCAAAATACGGGGAATTTCTGCCTTTTTGCCTGAAAATAATGGGAATGCATACCTTTTTGCCATAAAAAGGGAAATTTCTTCATTTTTGCTCCAAAATAAGGGGAATTTCTGCCTTTTTGCCTCTAAATAAGTGGAATTTCTTTCTTTTTCCCCCAAAACAAAGGGAATTTCTTTCTTTTTTGCGCCAAAATAAGGGGAATTTCTGAATTATTACCCTGAAAAAAGTGAAATTTCTGCAATTTTGCCCCAAAATAAGGGAAATTTCTGCCTCTGTGCCCCCAAATAAGGGGAATTTCAGCCTTTTTACCTCAAAATAAGGGGAATTTCTGCCTTTTTGCCCCAAAATAACAAAATTTCTTATTTTTCTATGAAATAAGAGAAATTTCTGCAATTTTCCCCAAAATAAGTGAAATTTCTGCAATTTTGCCCCAGAATAAGGGAAATTTCTGGAATTTTGCCCCAAAATAAGTAGAATTTCTGAGTTTTGCCCCAAAATAATGAGAATTTCTGTCTTTTTGCCCAAACATATAGGGAATTTCTGGATTTTTGCCCCACAATTAGGAGAATTTTTCCAATTTTGCTCCAAAATACGGGGAATTTCTGCCTTTTTGCCTGAAAATAATGGGAATGCATACCTTTTTGCCACAAAAAGGGAAATTTCTTCATTTTTTCTCCAAAATAAGGGGAATTTCTGCCTTTTTGCCTCTAAATAAGTGGAATTTCTTTCTTTTTCCCCCAAAACAAAAGGAATTTCTTTCTTTTTTGCCCCAAAATAAGCGGAATTTCTGACTTATTACCCTGAAAAAAGTGAAATTTCTGCAATTTTGCCCCAAAATAAGGGAAATTTCTGCCTCTGTGCCCCCAAATAAGGGGAATTTCAGCCTTTTTACCTCAAAATAAGGGGAATTTCTGCCTTTTTGCCCCAAAATAACAAAATTTCTTATTTTTCTATGAAATAAGAGAAATTTCTGCAATTTTCCCCAAAATAAGTGAAATTTCTGCAATTTTGCCCCAGAATAAGGGAAATTTCTGGAATTTTGCCCCAAAATAAGTAGAATTTCTGAGTTTTGCCCCAAAATAATGAGAATTTCTGTCTTTTTGCCCAAACATATAGGGAATTTCTGGATTTTTGCCCCACAATTAGGAGAATTTTTCCAATTTTGCTCCAAAATACGGGGAATTTCTGCCTTTTTGCCTGAAAATAATGGGAATGCATACCTTTTTGCCACAAAAAGGGAAATTTCTTCATTTTTTCTCCAAAATAAGGGGAATTTCTGCCTTTTTGCCTCTAAATAAGTGGAATTTCTTTCTTTTTCCCCCAAAACAAAAGGAATTTCTTTCTTTTTTGCCCCAAAATAAGGGGAATTTCTGACTTATTACCCTGAAATAAGTGAAATTTCTGCAATTTTGCCCCAAAATAAGGGATATTTCTGCCTTTTTGCCCCCAAATAAGGGGAATTTCAGCCTTTTTACCTCAAAATAAGGGGAATTTCTGCCTTTTTGCCCCAAAATAACAAAATTTCTTATTTTTCCATGAAATAAGAGAAATTTCTGCAATTTTCCCCAAAATAAGTGAAATTTCTGCAATTTTGCCCCAGAATAAGGGAAATTTCTGGAATTTTGCCCCAAAATAAGTGGAATTTCTGAGTTTTGCCCCAAAATAAGGAGAATTTCTGTCTTTTTGCCCAAACATATAGGGAATTTCTGCATTTTTGCCCCACAATTAAGAGAATTTTTCCAATTTTGCTCCAAAATACGGGGAATTTCTGCCTTTATGACTGAAAATAATGGGAATGCATACCTTTTTGCCACAAAAAGGGAAATTACTTCATTTTTTCTCCAAAATAAGGGGAATTTCTGCCTTTTTGCCTCTAAATAAGTGAAATTTCTTTCTTTTTCCCCCAAAACAAAGGGAATTTCTTTCTTTTTTGCCCCAAAATAAGGGGAATTTCTGACTTATTACCCTGAAATAAGTGAAATTTCTGCAATTTTGCCCCAAAATAAGGGATATTTCTGCCTTTTTGCCCCCAAATAAGGGGAATTTCAGCCTTTTTACCTCAAAATAAGGGGAATTTCTGCCTTTTTGCCCCAAAATAACAAAATTTCTTTTTTTTCCATGAAATAAGTGAAATTTCTGCAATTTTGCCCAAAATAAGTGAAATTTCTGCAATTTTGCCCCAGAATAAGGGAAATTTCTGAAATTTTGCCCCAAAATAAGTGGAATTTCTGAGTTTTGCCCCAAAATAAGGAGAATTTCTGTCTTTTTGCCCAAACATATAGGGAATTTCTGCATTTTTGCCCCACAATTAGGAGAATTTTTCCAATTTTGCTCCAAAATACGGGGAATTTCTGCCTTTTTGCACGAAAATTAGAAGAATGCATACCTTTTTGCCTTAAAAAAGGGAAATTTTTTCATTTTTGCTTCAAAAGAAGGGGAATTTCTGCTTTTTGCCTCTAAATAAGTGGAATTTCTGTTTTCTTCTCCCAAAACAAAGGGATTTTCTGTCTTTTTTGCGCCAAAATAAGAAAAATTTCTGACTTATTACCCTGAAAAAAGTGAAATTTCTGCAATATTGCCCCAAATTAAGGGAAATTTTTGCCTTTTTGCCAACAAATAAGGGGAATTTCAGCCTTTTTACCTCAAAATAAAGGGAATTTCTGCATTTTTGCCACAAAATATTAGGAATTTCTGCTTTTTTGCCCCAAAATAAAGAAAATTTCTGCCTTTTTTCCCTGAAATAAGTGAAATTTCTGCAATTTTGCCCCAAAATAAGTCGAATTTCTGAGTTTTGCTCCAAAATAAGGACATTTTCTGTCTTTTTGCCCCAACATATAGGGAATTTCTGCCTTTTTGCACCACAATTATGGGAATTTCTGCAATTTTGCTCCAAAATACAGGGAATTTCTGCCTTTTTGCCCAAAAATAAGGGGAATGCATAACTTTTTGCCATAAAAAAGGGAAATTTCTTCATTTTTGCTCCAAACTAAGGGGAATTTTTGCCTTTTTGCTTCTCAATAAGTAGAATTTCTGTCATTTTCCCCCAAAACAAAGAGAATTTCTGTCTTTTTTGCCCCAAAATAAGGGGAATTTCTGATTTATTACCCTAAAATAAGTGAAATTTCTGCAATTTTGCCCCAAAATAAGGGAAATTTCTGCCTTTTTGCCCTGAAATAAGGGGAATTTCAGCCTTTTTACCTCAAAATAAGGGGAATTTCTGCATTTTTGCCACAAAATATTAGGAATTTCTGACTTTTTGCCGCAAAATAAGGAAAATTTCTGCCTTTTTTCCCTGAAATAAGTGAAATTTCTGCAATTTTGCCCCAAAATAAGGGAAATTTCTGAAATTTTGTTCCAAAATAAGTGGAATTTCTAAGTTTTGCCCCAAAATAAGGAAAATTTCTGTCTTTTTGCCCCAACATATAGGGATTTTCTGCCTTTTTAGCCCAAAATTAGGGGAATTTCTGCAATTTTGCTCCAAAATACGGGGAATTCTGCCTTTTTGCCATGAAATATGTGAAATTTCTGCAATTTTACACCTAAATAAGGTGAATTTCTGCTTTTTTGCCCCAAAATAATGGGAAATTCTGCCTTTTTGCCCCAAAATAAAAAAATTTTTTGCTTTTTTTCTCAAAAAAAAAGTGAAATTTCTGCAATTTTGCCCTAAAATAAGAGAAATTTTTGCAATTTTTTTCCATAATAAAGGAGATTTCTGCAATTTTGCCCAAAATAAAGGGAATTTCTTCCTTTTTGCCACAAAACAAAGGAAATTTCAGACTTTTTACCTTAAAATAAGTGAAATTTCTGAAATTTTGACCCAAATGAGGGAAATTTCCGCAATTTTGCCCCAAAATAATGTAAATTCCTGCAATTTTGCCCCAAAATAAAGGAAATTTCTGGAATTTTGCCCCAACATAAGGGGAATTTCTGATTTTTGCCTCAAAATAAAGGGAATTTCTGCCTTTTGCCCCAAAATTAGGGAAATTTCTGCAATTTTGCTCCAAAATACAGGGAATTTCTGCCTTTTTGCCCGAAAATAATGGGAATGCGTAACTTTTTGCCATAAAAAGGGAAATTTCTTCATTTTTGCTCCAAAATAAGGGGAATTTCTGCCTTTTTGCCTCTAAATAAGTGGAATTTCTGTCTTTTTCCCTCAAAACAAAGGGAATTTCTGTCTTTTTCGCCTCAAAATAAGGGGAATTTCTGACTTACTACACTGAAATAAGTGAAATTTCTGCAATTTTGCCCCAAAATAAGGGAAATTTCTGCCTTTTTGTTTTGAAATATGTGAAATTTCTGCAATTTTACCCCAAAATAAGGTGAATTTCTGCCTTTTTGCCACAAATTAATGGGAATTTCTGCCTTTTTGCCCCAAAATAAGAAAAAGTTTTTCTTTTTTTCTATGAAATAAGTGAAATTTCTGCAATTTTGCCCTAAAATAAAGAAAATTTCTGCAATTTTTCCCAATAATATCGGAAATTTCTGCAATTTTGCTCCAAAATAAGGGGAATTTCTAGCTTTTTGCCCCAAAATAAAGGAAATTTCAGACTTTTTACCTGAAAATAAGTGAAATTTCTGCAATTTTGCCCCAAATAAGAAAAATTTTTGCAATTTTGCCCCAAAATAAAGGAAATTTCTGGAATTTTGCCCCAAAATAAGGGGAATTTCTGATTTTTGCCTCAAAATATAAGGAATTTCTGCCTTTTGCCCCAAAATTAGGGCAATTTCTGTAATTTTGCTCCAAAATACGGGGAATTTCTGCCTTTTTGCCTGAAAATAATGGGAATGCATACTTTTTGCCATAAAAAGGGAAATTTCTTCATTTTTGCTCCAAAATAAGGGGAATTTCTGCCTTTTTGCCTCTAAATAAGAGGAATTTCTTTCTTTTTCCCCCAAAACAAAGGGAATTTCTTTCTTTTTTGCCCCCAAATGAGGGGAATTTCTGACTTATTACCCTGAAATAAGTGAAATTTCTGCAATTTTGCCCCAAAATAAGGGATATTTCTGCCTTTTTGCCCCCAAATAAGGGGAATTTCAGCCTTTTTACCTCAAAATAAGGGGAATTTCTGCCTTTTTGCCCCAAAATAACAAAATTTCTTTTTTTTCCATGAAATAAGAGAATTTTCTGCAATTTTGCCCAAAATAAGTGAAATTTCTGCAATTTTGCCCCAGAATAAGGGAAATTTCTGGAATTTTGCCCCAAAATAAGTGGAATTTCTGAGTTTTGCCCCAAAATAAGGAGAATTTCTGTCTTTTTGCCCAAACATATAGGGAATTTCTGCATTTTTGCCCCACAATTAGGAGAATTTTTCCAATTTTGCTCCAAAATACGGGGAATTTCTGCCTTTTTGCACGAAAATTAGAAGAATGCATACCTTTTTGCCTTAAAAAAGGGAAATTTCTTCATTTTTGCTTCAAAATAAGGGGAATTTCTGCTTTTTGCCTCTAAATAAGTGGAATTTCTGTTTTCTTCTCCCAAAACAAAGGGATTTTCTGTCTTTTTTGCGCCAAAATAAGAAAAATTTCTGACTTATTACCCTGAAAAAAGTGAAATTTCTGCAATATTGCCCCAAATTAAGGGAAATTTTTGCCTTTTTGCCAACAAATAAGGGGAATTTCAGCCTTTTTACCTCAAAATAAAGGGAATTTCTGCATTTTTGCCACAAAATATTAGGAATTTCTGCCTTTTTGCCCCAAAATAAAGAAAATTTCTGCCTTTTTTCCCTGAAATAAGTGAAATTTCTGCAATTTTGCCCCAAAATAAGTGGAATTTCTGAGTTTTGCTCCAAAATAAGGACATTTTCTGTCTTTTTGCCCCAACATATAGGGAATTTCTGCCTTTTTGCACCACAATTATCGGAATTTCTGCAATTTTGCTCCAAAATACAGGGAATTTCTGCCTTTTTGCCCAAAAAAAGGGGAATGCATAACTTTTTGCCCTAAAAAAGGGAAATTTCTTCATTTTTGCTCCAAACTAAGGGGAATTTCTGCCTTTTTGCTTCTCAATAAGTAGAATTTCTGTCATTTTCCCCCAAAACAAAAAGAATTTCTGTATTTTTTGCCCCAAAATAAGGGGAATTTCTGATTTATTACCCTAAAATAAGTGAAATTTCTGCAATTTTGCCCCAAAATAAGGGAAATTTCTGCCTTTTTGCCCTGAAATAAGGGGAATTTCTGATTTATTACCCTAAAATAAGTGAAATTTCTGCATTTTTGCCAGAAAATATTAGGAATTTCTGACTTTTTGCCCCAAAATAAGGAAATTTCTGCCTTTTTTCCCTGAAATAAGTGAAATTTCTGCAATTTTGCCTCAAAATAAGTGAAATTTCTGCAATTTTGCCCCAAAATAAGGGAAATTTCTGAAATTTTGCCCCAAAATAAGTGGAATTTCTAAGTTTTGCCCCAAAATAATGAAAATTTCTGTCTTTTTGCCCCAACATATAGGGATTTTATGCCTTTTTCACCCAAAATTAGGGGAATTTCTGCAATTTTGCTCCAAAATACAGGGAATTTCTGCCTTTTTGCCCGAAAATAATGGGAATGCGTAACTTTTTGCCATAAAAAGGGAAATTAATTAATTTTTGCTCTAAAATAAGGGGAATTTCTGCCTTTTTGCCTCTAAATAAGTGGAATTTCTGTCTTTTTCCCTCAAAACAAAGGGAATTTCTGTCTTTTTCGCCTCAAAATAAGGGGAATTTCTGACTTACTACACTGAAATAAGTGAAATTTCTGCAATTTTGCCCCAAAATAAGGGAAATTTCTGCCTTTTTGTTCTGAAATATGTGAAATTTCTGCAATTTTACCCCAAAATAAGGTGAATTTCTGCCTTTTTGCCACAAATTAATGGGAATTTCTGCCTTTTTGCCCCAAAATAAGAAAAAGTTTTTCTTTTTTTCTATGAAATAAGTGAAATTTCTGCAATTTTGCCCTAAAATAAAGAAAATTTCTGCAATTTTTCCCAATAATATCGGAAATTTCTGCAATTTTGCCCCAAAATAAGGGGAATTTCTCCCTTTTTGCCTCAAAATAAAGGAAATTTCAGACTTTTTACCTGAAAATAAGTGAAATTTCTGCAATTTTGCCCCAAATAAGAAAAATTTTTGCAATTTTGCCCCAAAATAAAAGAAATTTCTGGAATTTTGCCCCAAAATAAGGGGAATTCTGATTTTTGCCCCAAAATATAGGGAATTTCTGCCTTTTGCCCCAAAATTATGGCAATTTCTGTAATTTTGCTCCAAAATACGGGGAATTTCTGCCTTTTTGCCTGAAAATAATGGGAATGCATACCTTTTTGCCATAAAAAGGGAAATTTCTTCATTTTTTCTCCAAAATAAGGGGAATTTCTGCCTTTTTGCCTCTAAATAAGTGGAATTTCTTTCTTTTTTCCCCAAAACAAAGGAAATTTCTTTCTTTTTTGCCCCAAAATAAGGGGAATTTCTGACTTATTACCCTGAAAAAAGTAAAATTTCTGCAATTTTGCCCCAAAATATGGGATATTTCTGCCTTTTTGCCCCCAAATAAGGGGAATTTCAGCCTTTTTACCTCAAAATAAGGGGAATTTCTGCCTTTTTGCCCCAAAATAACAAAATTTCTTATTTTTCCATGAAATAATAGAAATTTCTGCAATTTTCCCCAAAATAAGTGAAATTTCTGCAATTTTGCCCCAGAATAAGGGAAATTTCTGGAATTTTGCCCCAAAATAAGTGGAATTTCTGAGTTTTGCCCCAAAATAAGGAGAATTTCTGTCTTTTTGCCCAAACATATAGGGAATTTCTGCATTTTTGCCCCACAATTAGGAGAATTTTTCCAATTTTGCTCCAAAATACGAGGAATTTCTGCCTTTTTGCCTGAAAATAATGGGAATGCATACCTTTTTGCCATAAAAAGGGAAATTTCTTCATTTTTGCTCCAAAATAAGGGGAATTTCTGCCTTTTTGCCTCTAAATAAGTGGAATTTCTTTTTTTTTCCCCCAAAACAAAGGGAATTTCTTTCTTTTTTGCCCCAAAATGAGGGGAATTTCTGACTTATTACCCTGAAATAAGTGAAATTTCTGCAATTTTGCCCCAAAATAAGGGATATTTCTGTCTTTTTGCCCCCAAATAAGGGGAATTTCAGCCTTTTTACCTCAAAATAAGGGGAATTTCTGCCTTTTTGCCCCAAAATAACAAAATTTCTTTTTTTTCCATGAAATAAGAGAATTTTCTGCAATTTTGCCCAAAATAAGTGAAATTTCTGCAATTTTGCCCCAGAATAAGGGAAATTTCTGGAATTTTGCCCCAAAATAAGTGGAATTTCTGAGTTTTGCCCCAAAATAAGGAGAATTTCTGTCTTTTTGCCCAAACATATAGGGAATTTCTGCATTTTTGCCCCACAATTAGGAGAATTTTTCCAATTTTGCTCCAAAATACGGGGAATTTCTGCCTTTTTGCACGAAAATTAGAAGAATGCATACCTTTTTGCCTTAAAAAAGGGAAATTTCTTCATTTTTGCTTCAAAATAAGGGGAATTTCTGCTTTTTGCCTCTAAATAAGTGGAATTTCTGTTTTCTTCTCCCAAAACAAAGGGATTTTCTGTCTTTTTTGCGCCAAAATAAGAAAAATTTCTGACTTATTACCCTGAAAAAAGTGAAATTTCTGCAATATTGCCCCAAATTAAGGGAAAATTTTGCCTTTTTGCCAACAAATAAGGGGAATTTCACCCTTTTTACCTCAAAATAAAGGGAATTTCTGCATTTTTGCCACAAAATATTAGGAATTTCTGCTTTTTTGCCCCAAAATAAAGAAAATTTCTGCCTTTTTTCCCTGAAATAAGTGAAATTTCTGCAATTTTGCCCCAAAATAAGTGGAATTTCTGAGTTTTGCTCCAAAATAAGGACATTTTCTGTCTTTTTGCCCCAACATATAGGGAATTTCTGCCTTTTTGCACCACAATTATCGGAATTTCTGCAATTTTGCTCCAAAATACAGGGAATTTCTGCCTTTTTGCCCAAAAATAATGGGAATCCATAACTTTTTGCCATAAAAAAGGGAAATTTCTTCATTTTTGCTCCAAACTAAGGGGAATTTCTGCCTTTTTGCTTCTCAATAAGTAGAATTTCTGTCATTTTCCCCCAAAACAAAGAGAATTTCTGTATTTTTTGCCCCAAAATAAGGGGAATTTCTGATTTATTACCCTAAAATAAGTGAAATTTCTGCAATTTTGCCCCAAAATAAGGGAAATTTCTGCCTTTTTGCCCTGAAATAAGGGGAATTTCTGATTTATTACCCTAAAATAAGTGAAATTTCTGCATTTTTGCCAGAAAATATTAGGAATTTCTGACTTTTTGCCCCAAAATAAGGAAATTTCTGCCTTTTTTCCCTGAAATAAGTGAAATTTCTGCAATTTTGCCTCAAAATAAGTGAAATTTCTGCAATTTTGCCCCAAAATAAGGGAAATTTCTGAAATTTTGCCCCAAAATAAGTGGAATTTCTAAGTTTTGCCCCAAAATAATGAAAATTTCTGTCTTTTTGCCCCAACATATAGGGATTTTATGCCTTTTTCGCCCAAAATTAGGGGAATTTCTGCAATTTTGCTCCAAAATACAGGGAATTTCTGCCTTTTTGCCCGAAAATAATGGGAATGCGTAACTTTTTGCCATAAAAAGGGAAATTAATTAATTTTTGCTCTAAAATAAGGGGAATTTCTGCCTTTTTGCCTCTAAATAAGTGGAATTTCTGTCTTTTTCCCTCAAAACAAAGGGAATTTCTGTCTTTTTCGCCTCAAAATAAGGGGAATTTCTGACTTACTACACTGAAATAAGTGAAATTTCTGCAATTTTGCCCCAAAATAAGGGAAATTTCTGCCTTTTTGTTCTGAAATATGTGAAATTTCTGCAATTTTACCCCAAAATAAGGTGAATTTCTGCCTTTTTGCCACAAAATAATGGGAATTTCTGCCTTTTTGCCCCAAAATAAGAAAAAGTTTTGCTTTTTTTCTATGAAATAAGTGAAATTTCTGCAATTTTGCCCTAAAATAAAGAAAATTTCTGCAATTTTTCCCAATAATATCGGAAATTTCTGCAATTTTGCCCCAAAATAAGGGGAATTTCTCCCTTTTTGCCCCAAAATAAAGGAAATTTCAGACTTTTTACCTGAAAATAAGTGAAATTTCTGCAATTTTGCCCCAAATAAGAAAAATTTTTGCAATTTTGCCCCAAAATAAAAGAAATTTCTGGAATTTTGCCCCAAAATAAGGGGAATTCTGATTTTTGCCCCAAAATATAGGGAATTTCTGCCTTTTGCCCCAAAATTATGGCAATTTCTGTAATTTTGCTCCAAAATACGGGGAATTTCTGCCTTTTTGCCTGAAAATAATGGGAATGCATACCTTTTTGCCATAAAAAGGGAAATTTCTTCATTTTTTCTCCAAAATAAGGGGAATTTCTGCCTTTTTGCCTCTAAATAAGTGGAATTTCTTTCTTTTTTCCCCAAAACAAAGGAAATTTCTTTGTTTTTTGCCCCAAAATAAGGGGAATTTCTGACTTATTACCCTGAAAAAAGTAAAATTTCTGCAATTTTGCCCCAAAATATGGGATATTTCTGCCTTTTTGCCCCCAAATAAGGGGAATTTCAGCCTTTTTACCTCAAAATAAGGGGAATTTCTGCCTTTTTGCCCCAAAATAACAAAATTTCTTATTTTTCCATGAAATAAGAGAAATTTCTGCAATTTTGCCCAAAATAAGTGAAATTTCTGCAATTTTGCCCCAGAATAAGGGAAATTTCTGGAATTTTGCCCCAAAATAAGTGGAATTTCTGAGTTTTGCCCCAAAATAAGGAGAATTTCTGTCTTTTTGCCCAAACATATAGGGAATTTCTGCATTTTTGCCCCACAATTAGGAGAATTTTTCCAATTTTGCTCCAAAATACGAGGAATTTCTGCCTTTTTGCCTGAAAATAATGGGAATGCATACCTTTTTGCCATAAAAAGGGAAATTTCTTCATTTTTTCTCCAAAATAAGGGGAATTTCTGCCTTTTTGCCTCTAAATAAGTGGAATTTCTGTCTTTTTCCCTCAAAACAAAGGGAATTTCTGTATTTTTCGCCTCAAAATAAGGGGAATTTCTGACTTACTACACTGAAATAAGTGAAATTTCTGCAATTTTGCCCCAAAATAAGGGAAATTTCTGCCTTTTTGTTCTGAAATATGTGAAATTTCTGCAATTTTACCCCAAAATAAGGTGAATTTCTGCCTTTTTGCCACAAATTAATGGGAATTTCTGCCTTTTTGCCCCAAAATAAGAAAAAGTTTTGCTTTTTTTCTATGAAATAAGTGAAATTTCTGCAATTTTGCCCTAAAATAAAGAAAATTTCTGCAATTTTTCCCAATAATATCGGAAATTTCTGCAATTTTGCCCCAAAATAAGGGGAATTTCTCCCTTTTTGCCCCAAAATAAAGGAAATTTCAGCCTTTTTACCTGAAAATAAGTGAAATTTCTGCAATTTTGCCCCAAATAAGAAAAATTTTTGCAATTTTGCCCCAAAATAAAGGAAATTTCTGGAATTTTGCCCCAAAATAAGGGGAATTTCTGATTTTTGCCCCAAAATATAGGGAATTTCTGCCTTTTGCCCCAAAATTAGGGCAATTTCTGTAATTTTGCTCCAAAATACGGGGAATTTCTGCCTTTTTGCCTGAAAATAATGGGAATGCATACCTTTTTGCCATAAAAAGGGAAATTTCTTCATTTTTGCTCCAAAATAAGGGGAATTTCTGCCTTTTTGCCTCTAAATAAGTGGAATTTCTTTCTTTTTCCCCCAAAACAAAGGGAATTTATTTCTTTTTTGCCCCAAAATAAGGGGAATTTCTGAATTATTACCCTGAAAAAAGTGAAATTTCTGCAATTTTGCCCCAAAATAAGGGATATTTCTGCCTTTTTGCCCCCAAATAAGGGGAATTTCAGCCTTTTTACCTCAAAATAAGGGGAATTTCTGCCTTTTTGCCCCAAAATAACAAAATTTCTTATTTTTCCATGAAATAAGAGAAATTTCTGCAATTTTCCCCAAAATAAGTGAAATTTCTGCAATTTTGCCCCAGAATAAGGGAAATTTCTGGAATTTTGCCCCAAAATAAGTAGAATTTCTGAGTTTTGCCCCAAAATAATGAGAATTTCTGTCTTTTTGCCCAAACATATAGGGAATTTATGCATTTTTGCCCCACAATTAGGAGAATTTTTCCAATTTTGCTCCAAAATACGGGGAATTTCAGCCTTTTTGCCTGAAAATAATGGGAATGCATACCTTTTTGCCACCAAAAGGGAAATTTCTTCATTTTTTCTCCAAAATAAGGGGAATTTCTGCCTTTTTGCCTCTAAATAAGTGGAATTTCTTTCTTTTTCCCCCAAAACAAAGGGAATTTCTTTCTTTTTTGCCCCAAAATAAGGGGAATTTCTGAATTATTACCATGAAAAAAGTGAAATTTCTGCAATTTTGCCCCAAAATAAGGGATATTTCTGCCTTTTTGCCCCCAAATAAGGGGAATTTCAGCCTTTTTACCTCAAAATAAGGGGAATTTCTGCCTTTTTGCCCCAAAATAACAAAATTTTTTATTTTTCCATGAAATAAGAGAAATTTCTGCAATTTTCCCCAAAATAAGTGAAATTTCTGCAATTTTGCCCCAGAATAAGGGAAATTTCTGGAATTTTGCCCCAAAATAAGTGGAATTTCTGAGTTTTGCCCCAAAATAAGGAGAATTTCTGTCTTTTTGCCCAAACATATAGGGAATTTCTGCATTTTTGCCCCACAATTAGGAGAATTTTTCCAATTTTGCTCCAAAATACGGGGAATTTCTGCCTTTTTGGCTGAAAATAATGGGAATGCATACCTTTTTGCCATAAAAAGGGAAATTTCTTCATTTTTTCTCCAAAATAAGGGGAATTTCTGCCTTTTTGCCTCTAAATAAGTGGAATTTCTTTCTTTTTCCCCCAAAACAAAGGGAATTTCTTTCTTTTTTGCCCCAAAATAAGGGGAATTTCTGACTTATTACCCTGAAATAAGTGAAATTTCTGCAATTTTGCCCCAAAATAAGGGATATTTCTGCCTTTTTGCCCCCAAATAAGGGGAATTTCAGCCTTTTTACCTCAAAATAAGGGGAATTTCTGCCTTTTTGCCCCAAAATAACAAAATTTCTTTTTTTTCCATGAAATAAGTGAAATTTCTGCAATTTTGCCCAAAATAAGTGAAATTTCTGCAATTTTGCCCCAGAATAAGGGAAATTTCTGAAATTTTGCCCCAAAATAAGTGGAATTTCTGAGTTTTGCCCCAAAATAAGGAGAATTTCTGTCTTTTTGCCCAAACATATAGGGAATTTCTGCATTTTTGCCCCACAATTAGGAGAATTTTTCCAATTTTGCTCCAAAATACTGGGAATTTCTGCCTTTTTGCACGAAAATTAGAAGAATGCATACCTTTTTGCCTTAAAAAAGGGAAATTTCTTCATTTTTGCTTCAAAATAAGGGGAATTTCTGCTTTTTGCCTCTAAATAAGTGGAATTTCTGTTTTCTTCTCCCAAAACAAAGGGATTTTCTGTCTTTTTTGCGCCAAAATAAGAAAAATTTCTGACTTATTACCCTGAAAAAAGTGAAATTTCTGCAATATTGCCCCAAATTAAGGGAAATTTTTGCCTTTTTGCCAACAAATAAGGGGAATTTCAGCCTTTTTACCTCAAAATAAAGGGAATTTCTGCATTTTTGCCACAAAATATTAGGAATTTCTGCTTTTTTGCCCCAAAATAAAGAAAATTTCTGCCTTTTTTCCCTGAAATAAGTGAAATTTCTGCAATTTTGCCCCAAAATAAGTGGAATTTCTGAGTTTTGCTCCAAAATAAGGACATTTTCTGTCTTTTTGCCCCAACATATAGGGAATTTCTGCCTTTTTGCACCACAATTATCGGAATTTCTGCAATTTTGCTCCAAAATACAGGGAATTTCTGCCTTTTTGCCCAAAAATAAGGGGAATCCATAACTTTTTGCCATAAAAAAGGGAAATTTCTTCATTTTTGCTCCAAACTAAGGGGAATTTCTGCCTTTTTGCTTCTCAATAAGTAGAATTTCTGTCATTTTCCCCCAAAACAAAGAGAATTTCTGTCTTTTTTGCCCCAAAATAAGGGGAATTTCTGATTTATTACCCTAAAATAAGTGAAATTTCTGCAATTTTGCCCCAAAATAAGGGAAATTTCTGCCTTTTTGCCCTGAAATAAGGGGAATTTCAGCCTTTTTACCTCAAAATAAGGGGAATTTCTGCATTTTTGCCACAAAATATTAGGAATTTCTGACTTTTTGCCGCAAAATAAGGAAAATTTCTGCCTTTTTTCCCTGAAATAAGTGAAATTTCTGCAATTTTGCCTCAAAATAAGTGAAATTTCTGCAATTTTGCCCCAAAATAAGGGAAATTTCTGAAATTTTGCCCCAAAATAAGTGGAATTTCTAAGTTTTGCCCCAAAATAAGGAAAATTTCTGTCTTTTTGCCCCAACATATAGGGATTTTCTGCCTTTTTAGCCCAAAATTAGGGGAATTTCTGCAATTTTGCTCCAAAATACGGGGAATTCTGCCTTTTTGCCATGAAATATGTGAAATTTCTGCAATTTTACACCTAAATAAGGTGAATTTCTGCTTTTTTGCCCCAAAATAATGGGAAATTCTGCCTTTTTGCCCCAAAATAAAAAAAATTTTTGCTTTTTTTCTCAAAAAAAAGTGAAATTTCTGCAATTTTGCCCTAAAATAAGAGAAATTTTTGCAATTTTTTTCCATAATAAGGGAGATTTCTGCAATTTTGCCCAAAATAAATGGAATTTCTTCCTTTTTGCCCCAAAACAAAGGAAATTTCAGACTTTTTACCTTAAAATAAGTGAAATTTCTGAAATTTTGACCCAAATGAGGGAAATTTCCGCAATTTTGCCCCAAAATAATGTAAATTCCTGCAATTTTGCCCCAAAATAAAGGAAATTTCTGGAATTTTGCCCCAAAATAAGGGGAATTTCTGATTTTTGCCTCAAAATAAAGGGAATTTCTGCCTTTTGCCCCAAAATTAGGGGAATTTCTGCAATTTTGCTCCAAAATACAGGGGATTTCTGCCTTTTTGCCCGAAAATAATGGGAATGCGTAACTTTTTGCCATAAAAAGGGAAATTAATTAATTTTTGCTCTAAAATAAGGGGAATTTCTGCCTTTTTGCCTCTAAATAAGTGGAATTTCTGTCTTTTTCCCTCAAAACAAAGGGAATTTCTGTCTTTTTCGCCTCAAAATAAGGGGAATTTCTGACTTACTACACTGAAATAAGTGAAATTTCTGCAATTTTGCCCCAAAATAAGGGAAATTTCTGCCTTTTTGTTCTGAAATATGTGAAATTTCTGCAATTTTACCCCAAAATAAGGTGAATTTCTGCCTTTTTGCCACAAATTAATGGGAATTTCTGCATTTTGCCCCAAAATAAGAAAAAGTTTTGCTTTTTTTCTATGAAATAAGTGAAATTTCTGCAATTTTGCCCTAAAATAAAGAAAATTTCTGCAATTTTTCCCAATAATATCGGAAATTTCTTCAATTTTGCACCAAAATAAGCGGAATTTCTCCCTTTTTGCCCCAAAATAAAGGAAATTTCAGACTTTTTACCTGAAAATAAGTGAAATTTCTGCAATTTTGCACCAAATAAGAAAAATTTTTGCAATTTTGCCCCAAAATAAAGGATATTTCTGGAATTTTGCCCCAAAATAAGGGGAATTTCTGATTTTTGCCCCAAAATATAGGGAATTTCTGCCTTTTGCCCCAAACTTAGGGCAATTTCTGTAATTTTGCTCCAAAATACGGGGAATTTCTGCCTTTTTGCCTGAAAATAATGGGAATGCATACCTTTTTGCCATAAAAAGGGAAATTTCTTCATTTTTGCTCCAAAATAAGGGGAATTTCTGCCTTTTTGCCTCTAAATAAGTGGAATTTCTTTCTTTTTCCCCCAAAACAAAGGGAATTTCTTTCTTTTTTGCCCCAAAATGAGGGGAATTTCTGACTTATTACCCTGAAATAAGTGAAATTTCTGCAATTTTGCCCCAAAATAAGGGATATTTCTGCCTTTTTGCCCCCAAATAAGGGGAATTTCAGCCTTTTTACCTCAAAATAAGGGGAATTTCTGCCTTTTTGCCCCAAAATAACAAAATTTCTTTTTTTCCATGAAATAAGAGAAATTTCTGCAATTTTGCCCAAAATAAGTGAAATTTCTGCAATTTTTCCCCAGAATAAGTGAAATTTCTGGAATTTTGCCCCAAAATAAGTGGAATTTCTTAGTTTTGCCCCAAAATAAGGAGAATTTCTGTCTTTTTGCCCAAACATATAGGGAATTTCTGCATTTTTGCCCCACAATTAGGAGAATTTTTCCAATTTTGCTCCAAAATACGGGGAATTTCTGCCTTTTTGCACGAAAATTAGAATAATGCATACCTTTTTGCCTTAAAAAAGGGAAATTTCTTCATTTTTGCTTCAAAATAAGGGGAATTTCTGCTTTTTGCGTCTAAATAAGTGGAATTTCTGTTTTCTTCTCCCAAAACAAAGGGATTTTCTGTCTTTTTTGCGCCAAAATAAGAAAAATTTCTGACTTATTACCCTGAAAAAAGTGAAATTTCTGCAATATTGCCCCAAATTAAGGGAAATTTTTGCCTTTTTGCCAACAAATAAGGGGAATTTCAGCCTTTTTACCTCAAAATAAAGGGAATTTCTGAATTTTTGCCACAAAATATTAGGAATTTCTGCTTTTTTGCCCCAAAATAAAGAAAATTTCTGCCTTTTTTCCCTGAAATAAGTGAAATTTCTGCAATTTTGCCCCAAAATAAGTGGAATTTCTGAGTTTTGCTCCAAAATAAGGACATTTTCTGTCTTTTTGCCCCAACATATAGGGAATTTCTGCCTTTTTGCACCACAATTATGGGAATTTCTGCAATTTTGCTCCAAAATATGGGGAATTTCTGCCTTTTTGCCCAAAAATAAGGGGAATGCATAACTTTTTGCCATACAAAAAAGAAATTTCTTCATTTTTGCTCCAAACTAAGGGGAATTTCTGCCTTTTTGCTTCTCAATAAGTAGAATTTCTGTCATTTTCCCCCAAAACAAAGAGAATTTCTGTCTTTTTTGCCTCAATATAAGTGGAATTTCTGACGAATTACCCTGAAATAAGTGAAATTTCTGCAATTTTGCCCCAAAATAAGGGAAATTTCTGCCTCTTTTCCCCCAAATAAAGGGAATTTCAGCCTTTTTACCTCAAAATAAGGGAAATTTTTGCCTTTTTTGCCTCAAAATAAGAAAAATTTCTGCCTTTTTTACCCGAAATAAGTAAAATTTCTGCAATTTTGCCCCAAAATAAGTGAAATTTCTGCAATTTTACCCCAAAATAATGTGAATTTCTGCCTTTTTGCCCTAAAATAATGTGAATTTCTGACTTTTTGCCCCAAAATAAGAAAAATTTTTGCTTTTTTTCTCTGAAATAAGTGAAATTTCTGCAATTTTGCCCTAAAATAAGGAAAATTTCTGAAATTTTTCCCAATAATGAGGGAAATTTCTGCAATTTTGCCCCAAAAATAGAGGAATTTCTCCCTTTTCGCCACAAAATAAAGGAAATTTCAGCCTTTTTACCTGAAAATAAGTGAAATTTCTGCAATTTTGCACCAAATAAGAAAAATTTCTGAAATTTTGCCCTAAAATAAGATAAATTCCTGCAATTTTGCTCCAAAACAAAGGAAATTTCTTGAATTTTGCCCCAAAATAAGGGGAATTTATGATTTTTGTCCCAAAATAAAGGGAATTTCTGCCTTTTGCCCCAAATTTAGGAGAATTTCTGCAATTTTGCTTCAAAATACGGGGAATTTCTGCCTTTATGCCCAAAAATAATGGAAATGCATATCTTTTTGCCATAAAAAGGGAAATTTCTTCCTTGTTGCTCCAAAATAAAAGGAATTTCTGCATTTTTGCCTCTAAATAAGTGGAATTTCTGTCTTTTTCCCCAAAAACAAAGGGAATTTCTATCTTTTTTGCCCCAAATTAAGGGGAATTTCTGACTTATTACCCTGAAATAAGTGAAATTTCTGCAATTTTGCCCCAAAATAAGGGATATTTTTGCCTTTTTGCCCCCAAATAAAAGGAATTTCAGCCTTTTTACCTCAAAATCAGGGGAATTTCTGCCGTTTTGCCCCAAAATAACAAATTTTTTTTCCCCTGAAATAAGTGAAATTTCTGCAATTTTGCCCAAAATAACTGAAATTTCTGCAATTTTGCCCCAGAATAAGGGAAATTTCTGGAATTTTGCTCCAAAATAAGTGGAATTTCTGAGTTTTTTCCCAAAATAGGGAGAATTTCTGTCTTTTTGCCCCAACATATAGGGAATTTCTGCATTTTTGCCCCACAATTAGGGAAATTTTTGCAATTTTGCTCCAAAATACGGGGAATTTCTGCCTTTTTGCCCGAAAATAAGAAGAATGCATTCCTTTTTGCCTTAAAAAAGAGAAATTTCTTCATTTTTGCTTCAAAATAAGGGGAATTTCTGCTTTTTTGCCTCTAAATAAGTGGAATTTCTGTCTTTTTCCCCAAAAACAAAGGGATTTTCTGTCTTTTTTGCCCTAAAACAAGAAGAATTTCTGACTTATTACCCTGAAATAAGTGAAATTTCTGCAATTTTGCCCCAAAATAAGGAAAATTTTTGCCTTTTTGCCCACAAATAAGGGGAATTTCACCCTTTTTACCTCAAAATAAGGGGAATTTCTGCATTTTTGCCACAAAATATTAGGAATTTCTGCTTTTTTCCCCAAAATAAGAAAAATTTCTGCCTTTTTTCTCTGAAATAAGTGAAATTTCTGCAATTTTGCCCCAAAATAAGTGGAATTTCTGAGTTTTGCTCCAAAATAAGGACATTTTCTGTCTTTTTGCCCCAACATATAGGGAATTTCTGCCTTTTTGCACCACAATTATGGGAATTTCTGCAATTTTGCTCCAAAATACGGGGAATTTCTGCCTTTTTGCCCAAAAATAAGGGGAATGCATAACTTTTTGCCATAAAAAAAAAGAAATTTCTTCATTTTTGCTCCAAACTAAGGGGAATTTCTGCCTTTTTGCTTCTCAATAAGTAGAATTTCTGTCATTTTCCCCCAAAACAAAGAGAATTTCTGTCTTTTTTGCCTCAATATAAGTGGAATTTCTGACGAATTACCCTGAAATAAGTGAAATTTCTGCAATTTTGCCCCAAAATAAGGGAAATTTCTGCCTCTTTTTCCCCAAATAAAGGGAATTACAGCCTTTTTACCTCAAAATAAGGGATATTTTTGCCTTTTTTGCCTCAAAATAAGGAAAATTTCTGCCTTTTTTACCCGAAATAAGTAAAATTTCTGCAATTTTGCCCCAAAATAAATGAAATTTCTGCATTTTTACCCCAAAATAATGTGAATTTCTGCCTTTTTGCCCCAAAATAATGTGAATTTCTGCCTTTTTGCCCCAAAATAAGAAAAATTTTTGCTTTTTTTCTCTGAAATAAGTGAAATTTCTGCAATTTTGCCCTAAAATAAGGAAAATTTCTGAAATTTTTCCCAATAATAAGGAAAATTTCTGCAATTTTGCCCCAAAATTAGAGGAATTTCTCCCTTTTTGCCACAAAATAAAGGAAATTTCAGCCTTTTTACCTTAAAATAAGTGAAATTTCTGGAATTTTGCCCCAAAATAAGGGAAATTTCTGCCTCTATTCCCCCAAATAAAGGGAAT
Source organism: Micromys minutus (assembly GCF_963924665.1). Classification (NCBI taxonomy): domain Eukaryota; kingdom Metazoa; phylum Chordata; class Mammalia; order Rodentia; family Muridae; genus Micromys; species Micromys minutus. The sequence goes on from NW_027667727.1 coordinate 4,458,475, forward strand.
TTCAGCATTTTTACCTCAAAATAAGGGAATTTTTTGCCATTTTTGCCTCAAAATAAGAAAAATTTCTGCCTTTTTTACCCGAAATAAGTAAAATTTCTGCAATTTTGCCCCAAAATAAGTGAAATTTCTGCAATTTTACCCCAAAATAATGTGAATTTCTGCCTTTTTGCCCCAAAATAATGTGAATTTCTGCCTTTTTGCCCCAAAATAAGAAAAATTTTTGCTTTTTTTCTCTGAAATAAGTGAAATTTCTGCAATTTTGCCCTAAAATAAGGAAAATTTCTGAAATTTTTCCCAATAATAAGGGAAAATTCTGCAATTTTGCCCCAAAATTAGAGGAATTTCTCCTTTTTTGCCACAAAATAAAGGAAATTTCAGCCTTTTTACCTTAAAATAAGTGAAATTTCTGCAATTTTGCCATAAAATAAGGAAAATTTCTGAAATTTTTCCCAATAATAAGGGAAATTTCTGCAATTTTGCCCCAAAATTAGAGGAATTTCTCCCTTTTTCCACAAAATAAAGGAAATTTCAGCCTTTTTACCTGAAAATAAGTGAAATTTCTGCAATTTTGTACCAAATAAGAAAAATTTCTGAAATTTTGCCCTAAAATAAGATAAATTCCTGCAATTTTGCCCCAAAACAAAGGAAATTTCTTGAATTTTGCCCCAAAATAAGGTGAATTTATGATTTTTGTCCCAAAATAAAGGGAATTTCTGCCTTTTGCCCCAAATTTAGGAGAATTTCTGCAATTTTGCTTCAAAATACGGGGAATTTCTGCCTTTATGCCCAAAAATAATGGAAATGCATACCTTTTTGCCATAAAAAGGGAAATTTCTTCCTTGTTGCTCCAAAATAAAAGGAATTTCTGCCTTTTTGCCTCTAAATAAGTGGAATTTCTGTCTTTTTCCCCAAAAACAAAGGGAATTTCTATCTTTTTTGCCCCAAATTAAGGGGAATTTCTGACTTATTACCCTGAAATAAGTGAAATTTCTGCAATTTTGCCCGAAAATAAGGGATATTTTTGCCTTTTTGCCCCCATATAAAAGGAATTTCAGCCTTTTTACCTCAAAATCAGGGGAATTTCTGCCTTTTTGCCCCAAAATAACAAATTTTTTTTCCCCTGAAATAAGTGAAATTTCTGCAATTTTGCCCAAAATAAGTGAAATTTCTGCAATTTTGCCCCAGAATAAGGGAAATTTCTGGAATTTTGCTCCAAAATAAGTGGAATTTCTGAGTTTTTCCCCAAAATAGGGAGAATTTCTGTCTTTTTGCCCCAACATATAGGGAATTTCTGCATTTTTGCCCCACAATTAGGGGAATTTTTGCAATTTTGCTCCAAAATACGGGGAATTTCTGCCTTTTTGCCCGAAAATAAGAAGAATGCATTCCTTTTTGCCTTAAAAAAGGGAAATTTCTTCATTTTTGCTTCAAAATAAGGGGAATTTCTGCTTTTTTTGCCTCTAAATAAGTGGAATTTCTGTCTTTTTCCCCAAAAACAACGGGATTTTCTCTCTTTTTTGCCCCAAAACAAGAAGAATTTCTGACTTATTACCCTGAAATAAGTGAAATTTCTGCAATTTTGCCCCAAAATAAGGAAAATTTTTGCCTTTTTGCCCACAAATAAGGGGAATTTCACCCTTTTTACCTCAAAATAAGGGGAATTTCTGCATTTTTGCCACAAAATATTAGGAATTTCTGCTTTTTTGCCCCAAAATAAGAAAAATTTCTGCCTTTTTTCTCTGAAATAAGTGAAATTTCTGCAATTTTGCCCCAAAATAAGTGGAATTTCTGAGTTTTGCTCCAAAATAAGGACATTTTCTGTCTTTTTGCCCCAACATATACGGAATTTCTGCCTTTTTGCACCACAATTATGGGAATTTCTGCAATTTTGCTCCAAAATACGGGGAATTTCTGCCTTTTTGCCCAAAAATAAGGGGAATGCATAACTTTTTGCCATAAAAAAAAAGAAATTTCTGCATTTTTGCTCCAAACTAAGGGGAATTTCTGCCTTTTTGCTTCTCAATAAGTAGAATTTCTGTCATTTTCCCCCAAAACAACGAGAATTTCTGTCTTTTTTGCCTCAATATAAGTGGAATTTCTGACGAATTACCCTGAAATAAGTGAAATTTCTGCAATTTTGCCCCAAAATAAGGGAAATTTCTGCCTCTTTTCCCCCAAATAAAGGGAATTTCAGCCTATTTACCTCAAAATAAGGGAAATTTTTGCCTTTTTTGCCTCAAAATAAGGAAAATTTCTGCCTTTTTTACCCGAAATAAGTAAAATTTCTGCAATTTTGCCCCAAAATAAGTGAAATTTCTGCAATTTTACCCCAAAATAATGTGAATTTCTGCCTTTTTGCCCCAAAATAATGTGAATTTCTGCCTTTTTGCCCCAAAATAAGAAAAATTTTTGCTTTTTTTCTCTGAAATAAGTGAAATTTCTGCAATTTTGCCCTAAAATAAGGAAAATTTCTGAAATTTTTCCCAATAATAAGGGAAATTTCTGCAATTTTGCCCCAAAATTAGAGGAATTTCTCCCTTTTTGCCACAAAATAAAGGAAATTTCAGCCTTTTTACCTTAAAATAAGTGAAATTTCTGCAATTTTGCCCTAAAATAAGGAAAATTTCTGAAATTTTTCCCAATAATAAGGGAAATTTCTGCAATTTTGCCCCAAAATTAGAGGAATTTCTCCCTTTTTTCCACAAAATAAAGGAAATTTCAGCCTTTTTACCTGAAAATAAGTGAAATTTCTGCAATTTTGCACCAAATAAGAAAAATTTCTGAAATTTTGCCCTAAAATAAGATAAATTCTTGCAATTTTGCCCCAAAACAAAGGAAATTTCTTGAATTTTCCCCAAAATAAGGGGAATTTATGATTTTTGTCCCAAAATAAAGGGAATTTCTGCCTTTTCCCCCAAATTTAGGAGAATTTCTGCAATTTTGCTTCAAAATACGGGGAATTTCTGCCTTTATGCCCAAAAATAATGGAAATGCATACCTTTTTGCCATAAAAAGGGAAATTTCTTCCTTGTTGCTCCAAAATAAAAGGAATTTCTGCCTTTTTACCTCTAAATAAGGGGAATTTCTGTCTTTTTCCCCAAAAACAAAGGGAATTTCTATCTTTTTTGCGCCAAATTAAGGGGAATTTCTGACTTATTACCCAGAAATAAGTGAAATTTCTGCAATTTTGCCCCAAAATAAGGGATATTTTTGCCTTTTTGCCTCCAAATAAAAGGAATTTCAGCCTTTTTACCTCAAAATCAGGGGAATTTCTTCCTTTTTGCCCCAAAATAACAAATTTTTTTTCCCCTGAAATAAGTGAAATTTCTGCAATTTTGCCCAAAATAAGTGAAATTTCTGCAATTTTGCCCCAGAATAAGGGAAATTTCTGGAATTTTGCTCCAAAATAAGTGGAATTTCTGAGTTTTTCCCCAAAATAGGGAGAATTTCTGTCTTTTTGCCCCAACATATAGGGAATTTCTGCATTTTTGTCCCACAATTAGGGGAATTTTTGCAATTTTGCTCCAAAATACGGGGAATTTCTGCCTTTTTGCCCGAAAATAAGAAGAATGCATTCTTTTTTGCCTTAAAAAAGGGAAATTTCTTCATTTTTGCTTCAAAATAAGGGGAATTTCTGCTTTTTTGCCTCTAAATAAGTGGAATTTCTGTCTTTTTCCCCAAAAACAAAGGGATTTTCTGTCTTTTTTGCCCCAAAACTAGAAGAATTTCTGACTTATTACCCTGAAATAAGTGAAATTTCTGCAATTTTGCCCCAAAATAAGGAAAATTTTTGCCTTTTTGCCCACAAATAAGGGGAATTTCACCTTTTTTACCTCAAAATAAGGGGAATTTCTGCATTTTTGCCACAAAATATTAGGAATTTCTGCTTTTTTGCCCCAAAATAAGAAAAATTTCTGCCTTTTTTCTCTGAAGTAAGTGAAATTTCTGCAATTTTGCCCCAAAATAATTGGAATTTCTGAGTTTTGCCCCAAAATAAGGAGAATTTCTGTCTTTTTGCCCCAACATTTAGGGAATTTCTGCCTTTTTGCACAACAATTAGGGGAATTTCTGCAATTTTGCTCCAAAATACGGGTATTTTCTGCCTTTTTGCCCTGAAATATGTGAAATTTCTGCAATTTTACCCCTAAATAAGGTGAATTTCTGCTTTTTTGCCCCAAAATAATGTGAATTTCTGCCTTTTTGCCCCAAAATAAGAAAAACTTTTGCTTTTTTTCTCTGAAATAAGTGAAATTTCTTCAATTTTGCCCTAAAATAAGGGAAATTTTTGCAATTTTTTCCCATAATAAGGGAGATTTCTGCAATTTTGCCAAAATATAAGGGGAATTTCTTCCTTTTTGCCCCAAAACAAAGGAAATTTCAGACTTTTTACCTGAAAATAAGTGAAATTTCTGAAATTTTGCCACAAATAAGGGAAATTTCTGCAATTTTGCCCCAAAATAAAGGGAATTTCTTCCTTTTGCCCCAAAATTAAGGGAATTTCTGGAATTTTGCTCCAAAATACGGGGAATTTCTGCCTTTTTGCACGAAAATAATGGGAATGCATACCTTTTTGCCATAAAAAGGGAAATTTCTTCATTTTTGCTCCAAAATAAAAGGAATTTCTGCCTTTTTGCATCTAAATAAGTGGAATTTCTGTCTTTTTCAACCAAAACAAAGAGAATTTCTGTCTTTTTTGCCCCAAAATAAGGGAAATTTCTGACTTATTACCCTGAAGTAAGTGAAATTTCTGCAATTTTGCCCCAAATTAAGGGAAATTTCTGCAATTTTGCTCAAATGTACAGGAACTTTCTGCAATTTTGCCCCAAAATAAGAGGAATTTCTGACTGTTTTCTCCCGAAAAAAGGAGATTTTCTGTCTTTTTGCCCCAACATAAGGAGAATTTCTGCTTTTTTGCCTGAAAATTATGAGAATTTCTGCAATTTTACTTCAAAATACGGGGAATTTCTGCTTTTTATCCCGAAAATAATAGGAATGCATACCTTTTTGCCATAAAAAGTAAAATTTCTTCATTTTTGCTCAAAAATAAGGAAAATTTCTGCTTTTGCCTCTAAATAAGTGGAATTTCTGTCTTTTTCCCCCAAAACAAAGGGAATTTCTGTCTTTTTTGCCCCAAAATAAGGGGAATTTCTGAATTATTACCCTGAAATACGTGAAATTTCTTCAATTTTGCCCCAAAATTAGGGAAATTTCTGCCTCTTTGCCCCCAAATAAGGGGAATTTCAGCCTTTTTACCTCAAAATAAGGGGAATTTCTGCATTTTTGCCACAAAATATTAGGGATTTCTGACTTTTTGCCCCAAAATAAGAAAAATTTCTGCCTTTTTTCTCTGAAATAAGTGAAATTAATTCAATTTTGCCCCAAAATAAGTGAAATTTCTGCAATTTTGCCCACAAATAAGCGAAATTTCTGGAATTATGCCCCAAAATAAGTAGAATTTCTAAGTTTTGCCCCAAAATAAAGAGAATTTCTGTCTTTTTGCCTCATCATATAGGGAATTTCTGTCTTTTTGCCCCATAACTAGGGGAATTTCTGCAATTTTGCCAAAATACAGATAGTTTCTTCCTTTTTGCCCTGAAATATGTGAAATTTCTGCAATTTTACACCTAAATAAGGTGAATTTCTGCCTTTTTGCCCCAAAATAATGGGAATTTCTGCCTTTTTGTCCCAAAATAAGAAAAACTTTGGCTTTTTTTCTCTGAAGTATGTGAAATTTCTGCAATTTTGCCCTAAAATAAGGGAAATTTCTGCAATTTTTCCCCATAATAAAGGAAATTTCTGCAAGTTTGCCCCAAAATAAGTGGAATTTCTCTCTTTTTGCCCCAAAATAAAGGAAATTTCAGCCTTTTTATCTGAAAATAAGTGAAATTTCTGCAATTTTGCCCCAAATAAGGGAAATTTCTTCAATTTTGCCCCAAAATAAGGTAAATTCCTGCAATTTTGCCCCAAAATAAAAAAATTTCTGAATTTTGACCCAAAATAAAAGGAATTTCTGATTTTTGCCCCAAAATAAAGGGAATTTCTGCCTTTTGCCCCAAAATTAGGGGAATTTCTGCAATTTTGCTCCAAAATACGGGGAATTTCTGCCTTTTTGCCTGAAAATAATGGGAATGCATAACTTTTTGCCATAAAAAGGGAAATTTCTTCATTTTTGCTCCAAAATATGGGGAATTTCTGCCTTTTTGTCTATAAATAAGTGGAATTTCAGTCTTTTTCCCCCAAAACAAATGGAATTTCTTTTTTTTTTTGCTCCATACTAAAAGGAATTTCTGACTTATTACCCTGAAATAAGTGAAATTTCTGCAATTTTGCCCCAAAATAAGGGAAATTTCTGCAATTTTGCCCCAATGTAAAGGAAATTTCTGCAATCTTGCCCCAAAATAAAGGGAATTTCTGACTGTTTGTTCCCAAAAAAAAAGAGATTTTCTGTTTTTGCCCCAAAATAAGGAGAATTTCTGCCTTTTTGCCTGAAAATTATGAGAATTTCTGCAATTTTGCTTCAAAATACGGGGAATTTCTGCTTTTTATCCTGAAAGTAAGGGGAATGCATACCTTTTTGCCATAAAAAGGTAAATTTCTTCATTTTTGCTCCAAAATAAGGGGAATTTCTGCCTTTTTGCCTCTGAATAAGTGGAATTTCTGTCTTTTTCCTCCAAAACAAAGGGAATTTCTGTCTTTTTTGCCCCAAAATAAGGAGAATTTCTTAATTATTACCCTGAAATAAGTGAAATTTCTGCAATTTTGCCCCAATATAAGGTAAATTTCTGCCTCTTTTCCTACAAATAAAGGGAATTTCAGCCTTTTTACCTCAAAATAAAAGAAATTTCTGCCATTTTTGCCTCAAAATAAGGAAAATTTCTGCTTTTTTCCCTGAAATAAGTAAAATTTCTGCAATTTTGCTCCACAATACGTGAAATTTCTGCAATTTTGCCCCAGAATAAGGGAAATTTCTGGAATTTTGCCCCAAAATAAGGGGAATTTCTGAGTTTTGCCCCAAAATAAGGAGAATTTCTGTCTTTTTGCCCCAACATATAGGGAAATTCTGCATTTTTGCCCTACAATTAGGGGAATTTCTGCAATTTTGCTCCAAAATACAGGGAATTTCTGCCTTTTTGCCCGAAAATAAGGGGAATGCATAATTTTTTAAAATGAACAAGGAAAATTTCTTCATTTTTGCTCCAAAATAAGAAGAATTTCTGCTTTTTTGCCTCTTAATAAGTGGAATTTCTGTCTTTTTCCCCAAAAACAAAGGGAATTTCTGTCTTTTTTGCCCGAAAATAAGGGGAATTTTTGACTTATTACCCTGAAATAAGTGAAATTCCTGCTATTTTGCCCCAAAATAACGGAAATTTCTGCCTTTTTGCCCTGAAATATGTGAAATTTCTGCAATTTTACCCTAAAATAAGGTGAATTTCTGACTTTTTGCCAAAAATAATGTGAATTTCTGCCTTTTTGCCCCAAAATAAGAAAAATTATTGGTTTTTTTTCACTGAAATAAGTGAAATTTCTGCAATTTTGCCCTAAAATAAAGGAAATTTCTGCAATTTTTCCCAACATAAGGGAAATTTCTGTAATTTTGCCTTAAAATAAAAGGAATTTCTCCCTTTTTGCCCCAAAATAAATGAAATTTCAGCCTTTTTACCTGAAAATTAGTAAAATTTCTGCAATTTTGCCCCAAAATAAGGCAAATTCCTGCAATTTTGTCTCAAAAATACAGGAAATTTCTGAAATTTTGCCCCAAAATAAGGGGAATTTCTGATTTTTGCCCCAAAATAAATGGAATTTCTGCCTTTTGCCCCAAAATTAAAGGAATTTCTGCAATTTTGCTCCAAAATACGGGGAATTTCTGCCTTTTTGCCCAAAAATAATGGGAATGCATATCTTTTTGCCATAATAAGGGAAATTTTTTAATTTTTGCTTCAAAATAAAGGGAATTTCTGCCTTTTTGCCTCTTAATAAGTGGAATTTCTGTCTTTTGCCCCCAAAACAAAGGAAATTTCTGTCTTTTTTGCCCCAAAATAAGGGGAATTTTTGACATATTCCCCTGCAATAAGTGAAATTTCTGCATCTTTGCCCCAAAATAAGGGAAATTTTTTCAATTTTGCCCCGATGTAAAGGAAATTTCTGCAATTTTGCCTTAAAATAAGGGGAATTTCTGACTGTTTGCTCCAGAAAAAGGAGATTATCTGTCTTTTTGCCCCAAAATAAGGAGAATTTCTCCCTTTTTGCACGAAAATTGAGAGAATTTCTGCAATTTTGATTCAAAATATGGGGAATTTCTGCTTTTTATCCCGAAAGTAAAGGGAATGTATACCCTTTGCCACAAAAAAAGGGAAATTTCTTCATTTTTGCCCCAAAATAAGAGGAATTTCTGCCTTTTTACCTCAAAATAAGTGAAATTTCTGCCTTTTTACCCAAAAAATAAACGGAATTTCTGTCTTCTTGCCCCAAAATAAAAGGAATTTTTTAATTATGCCCTGAAATAAGTGAAATTTCTGCAATTTTGCCCCAAAAGAAAAGAAATTTCTGCATTTTTGCCACAAAATAAGAATTTCTGTTTTTTTGCCCCCAAATAAGGGAAATTTCTGCCTTTTTGCCCCCAAATAAGGGGAACTTCAGCCTTTTTACCTCAAAATAAGGGGAATTTCTGCATTTTTGCCCCAAAATAAGGAAAATTTCTGCGTTTTTCCCTGAAATAAGTGAAATTTCTGCAATTTTGCACCAAAATAAGTGAAATTTCTGCAATTTTGCCCCAAAATAAGGGAAATTTCTGGAATTTTGCCCCAAAATAAGGGGAAATTCTTAGTTTTGCCCCAAAATAAGGAGAATTTCTGTCTTTTTGCCCCAACATATAGGGAATTTCTTCCTTTTTGCCCCCGAATTAGAGGAATTTCTGCAATTTTGCTCCAAAATACGGAAAATTTCTGCATTTTGCAAGAAAATAGAGAAAATGCATAAGTTTTTGGCATATAAGAAGAAAATTTCTTCATTTTTGCTCCAAAATAAGAAGAATTTCGGCTTTTTTGCCTCTAAATAAGTGGAATTTCTGTCTTTTTCCCCCAAAACAAAGGGAATTTCTGTCTTTTTTGCCCCAAAATAAGAGGAATTTCTGACTTATTACCCTGAAATAAGTAAAATTTCTGCAATTTTGCCCCAAAATAAGGCAAATTTCTGCCTTTTTGCCCTAAAATATGTGAAATTTCTGCAATTTTACCCCAAAATAAAGTGAATTTCTGCCTTTTTGCCCCAAAATAATGGGAATTTCTGCCTTTTTGTTCCAAAATAAGAAAAATTTTTGCTTTCTTTCTCGGAAATAAGTTAAATTTCTGCAATTTTGCCCTAAAAGAAGGGAAATTTCTGCAATTTTTCCCCATAAGGGAATTTCTGCAATTTTGCCCCAAAATAAGAGGAATTTCTCCCTATTTGCCACAAAATAAAGGAAATTTCAGCCTTTTTATCTGAAAATAAGTGAAATTTCTGCAATTTTACCCCAAATAATGGAAATTTCTGGAATTTTGCCCCAAAATAAGGGGATTTTCTGATTTTTTCCCCCAAAATAAAAGGAATTTCTGCCTTTTACTCTAAAATAAGCGGAATTTCTGCAATTTTGCTCCAAAATACGGGGAATTTCTGCCTTTTTGCCCGAAAATAATGAGAATGCATACTTTTTTGCCATAAAAAGGGAAATTTCTTCATTTTTGCTCCAAAATAACGGGAATTTCTGCATTTTTAACTCTAAATAAGTGGAATTTCTGTCTTTTTTCCTCAAAACAAAAGGAATTTCTGTCTTTTTTGCCCAAAAATAAGGGGAATTTCTGACTTATTACCCTGAAATAAGTGAAATTTCTGCAATTTTGCCCCAAAATAAAGGGAAATTTCTACCTTTTTGCCCTGAAATATGTGAAATTTCTGCAATTTTACCCCAAAATAAGGTCAATTTCTGCCTTTTTGCCCCAAAATAATGGAAATTTCTGCCTTTTTGCCCAAAAAAAGAAAAATTTTTGATTTTTTTCTCTGAAATAAGTGAAATTTCTGCAATTTTTCCCCATAATAAGGGAAATTTCTTCAATTTTGCCCCAAAAGAAGAGGAATTTCATTCTTTTTGCCCCAAAATTAAGGAAATTTCAGCCTTTTTACCTGAAAATAAGTGAAATTTCTGCAATTTTGCACCAAAAAAGAAAAATTTCTGCAATTTTGCCCCAAAATAAGGGGAAATTCTAAGTTTTGCCCCAAAATAAGGAGAATTTCTGTCTTTTTGCCCCAACATATAGGGAATTTCTGCCTTTTTGCCCCAGAATTAGAGGAATTTCTGCAATTTTGCTCCAAAATACGGGGAATTTCTGCATTTTGCCAGAAAATAGAGGAAATGCATAAGTTTTTGGCATAAAAGAGGAAAATTTCTTCATTTTTGTTCCAAAATAAGAAGAATTTCGGCTTTTTTTCCTCTAAATAAGTGGAATTTCTGTCTTTTTCCCCCAAAACAAAGGGAATTTCTGTCCTTTTTCCCCCAAAATAAGAGGAATTTCTGACTTATTACCCTGAAATGAGTGAAATTTCTGCAATTTTACCCCAAAATAAGGGACATTTCTGCCTTTTTGCCCTAAAATATGTGAAATTTCTGCAATTTTACCCCAAAATAAAGTGAATTTCTGCCTTTTTGCCCTAAAATAATGGGAATTTCTGCCTTTTTGTTCCAAAATAAGAAAAATTTTTGCTTTTTTTCTCGGAAATAAGTGAAATTTCTGCAATTTTGCCCTAAAAGAAGGGAAATTTCTGCAATTTTTCTCCATAAGGGAAAATTCTGCAATTTTGCCACAAAATAAGAGGAATTTCTCCCTATTTGCCCCAAAATAAAGGAAATTTCAGCCTTTTTACTTGAAAATAAGTGATATTTCTGCAATTTTACCCCAAATAATGGAAATTTCTGGAATTTTGCCCCCAAATAAGGGGATTTTCTGATTTTTTCCCCAAAATAAAAGGAATTTCTGCCTTTTGCCCTAAAATAAGGGGAATTTCTGCAATTTTGCTCCGAAATACGGGGAATTTCTGCCTTTTTGCCCGAAATAATGGGAATGCATACTTTTTTTGCCATAAAAAGGGAAATTTCTTCATTTTTGCTCTAAAATAACGGGAATTTCTGCATTTTTAACTCTAAATAAGTGGAATTTCTGTCTTTTTCCTTTAAAACAAAAAGAATTTCTCTCTTTTTTGCCCCAAAATAAGGGGAATTTCTGACTTATTACCCTGAAATAAGTGAAATTTCTGCAATTTTGCCCAAAAATAAGGGAAATTTCTACCTTTTTGCCCTGAAATATGTGAAATTTCTGTAATTTTACCCCAAAATAAGGTCAATTTCTGCCTTTTTGCCCAAAAATAATGGAGATTTCTGCCTGTTTGCCCAAAAAAAAAGAAAAATATTTGATTTTTTTCTCTGAAATAAGTCAAATTTCTGCAATTTTTCCCCATAATAAGGGAAATTTCTGCAATTTTGCCTCAAAAGAAGAGGAATTTCATTCTTTTTGCCCCAAAATTAAGGAAATTTCAGCCTTTTTACCTGAAAATAAGTGAAATTTCTGCAATTTTGCACCAAATAAGAGAAATTTCTACAATTTTGCCCCAAAATAAGGTAAATTCCTGCAATTTTGCCCCAAAATAAATGAATTTCCTGGAATTTTGCCTCAAAATAAGGGGAATTTCTGATTTTTGCCTCAGCATAAAGGGAATTTCTGCATTTTGCCCCAAAATTATAGGAATTTCAGCAATTTTGCTCCAAAATACGGGGAATTTCTACCTTTTTGCCTGAACATAATGGGAATGCATACCTTTTTGCCATAAAAGGGAAATTTTTTCATTTTTGCTCCAAAATAAGGGAAATTTCTGCCTTTTTGCCTCTAAATAAGTGGAATTTCTGTCTTTTTCCCCCAAAACAAAGGGAATTTCTGTCTCTTTTGCCCCAAAATAAGGGGAATTTCTGACTTATTACCCTGAAATAAGTGAAAATTCTGAAATTTTGCCCCAAAATAAGGGAAATTTCTGCCTTTTTGCCCTGAAATATATGAAATTTCTGCAATTTTACCCCAAAATAAGGTGAATTTCTGCCTTTTTGCCCCAAAATAATGGGAATTTCTGTCTTTTTGCCCCGAAAAAAGAAAAATTTTTGATTTTTTTCTCTGAAATATGTGAAATTTCTGCAATTTTGCCCTAAAATAAGGGAAATTTCTGCAATTTTTCCCCATAATAAGGGAAATTTCTGCAATTTTGCCCCAAAATAAGGATTATTTCTCTCTTTTTATCCCAAAATAAATAAAATTTCAGCCTTTTTATCTGAAAATAAGTTAAATTTCTTTAATTTTGCCCCAAATAAGAGAAATTTCTGCAATTTTGCCCCAAAATAAGGTAAATTCCTGCAATTTTGCCCCAAAAATAAAGGAAATTTATGGAATTTTGCCCCAAAATAAGAGGAATTTTTGTTTTTTGCCCCAAAATAAAGGGAATTTCTGCCTTTTTCCCCAAAATTAGGGGAATTTCTGCAATTTTGCTCTAAAATACGGGGAATTTCTGCCTTTTTGCCCGAAAATAATGGGAATTCATAAATTTTTGCCATAAAAAGGTAAATTTCTTCATTTTTGCTCCAAAATAAAGGGAATTTCTGCCTTTTGCCCCACAATTAGGGGAATTTCTGCAATTTTGCTCTAAAATATAGGGAATTTCTGCCTTTTTGCCTGAAAATAATAGGAATGCATACCTTTTTGCTATAAAAAGGGAAACTTCTTCATTTTTGCTCCAAAATAAAGGGAATTTCTGCCTTTTGCCAAACAATTAGGGGAATTTCTGCAATTTTGCTCTAAAATACGGGGAATTTCTGCCTTTTTGCCCGAAAATAATAGGAATGCATACCTTTTTGCTAAAAAAAGGGAAATTTCTTCATTTTTGCTTTAAAATAAAGGGAATTTCTGCCTCTTTGCCTCTAAATAAGTGGAATTTCTGTCTTTTTTTCACCCAAACAAAAGGAATTTCTGTCTTTTTTGCCCCAAAATAAGGGGAATTTCTGACTTATTACCCTGAAATAAGTGAAATTTCTGCAACTTTGCCCCAAAATAAAAAAAATTTCTGCAATTTTGCCCCAATGTAAAGGAAATTTCTGCAATTTTGCCCCAAAATAAGGGAAATTTCTGACTGTTTGCTCCCGAAAAAGGAGAATTTTCTGTTTTTTGCCCCAAAATAAGGAGAATTTCTTTCTTTTTGCACGAAATTGAGAGAATTTCTGCAATTTTGCTTCAAAATACGATGAATTTCTGGTTTTTATCCTGAAAGTAAAAGGAATGTATACCTTTTGCCACAAAAAAGGGAAATTTCTTAAATTTTGCCCCAAAATAAGAGGAATTTCTGCCTTTTTACCTCAAAATAAGTGAAATTTCTGCCTTTTTACCCAAAAATAAACAGATTTCTGACTTTTTGCCCCAAAATAAAAGGAATTTTTGAATTATGCCCTGAAATAGCTGAAATTTCTGCAATTTTGCCCCAAAGTAAAAGAAATTTCTGCATTTTTGCCACAAAATAAGGAGAATTTTTGTTTTTTTGCCCCAAAATAAGGGAAATTTCTGCCTTTTTGCCCCAAAATAATGGGAATTTCAGCCCTTTTAACTCGAAATAAGGGGAATTTCTGCATTTTTGCCCCAAAATAAGGAAAATTTCTGCCTTTTTTCCCTGAAATAAGTGAAATTTCTGCAATTTTGCCCCAAAATAAGTGAAATTTCTGCAATTTTGCCCCAAAATAAGGGAAATTTCTGGAATTCTGCCCCAAAATAAAGGGAATTTCTGAGTTTTGCCACAAAATAAGGAGAATTTCTGTCTTTTTGCCCAAACATATAGGGAATTTCTGCCTTTTTGCCCCAGAATTAAAGGTATTTCTGTAATTTTGCTCCAAAATACGGGGAATTTCTGCATTTTGCCCGAAAATAGAGGAAATGCATAAGTTTTTGTCATAAAAGAGGAAAATTTCGTCATTTTTGCTCCAAAATAAGAAGAATTTCGGCTTTTTTGCCTCTAAATAAGTGGAATTTCTGTCTATTTCCTCCAAAACAAAGGGAATTTCTGTCTTTTTTGCCCCAAAATAAGAAGAATTTCTGACTTATTACACTGAAATAAGTGAAATTTCTGTAATTTTGCCCCAAAATAAGGAAAATTTCTGCCTTTTTGCCCTGAAATATGTGAAAATTCTGCAATTTTACCCAAAAATAAGGTGAATTTCTGCAATTTTGCCCCAAAATAAAGAAAATTTCTGCAATTTTGCCCCCAAATAAGGGGAATTTCTGACTGTTTGCTCCCGAAAAAGAAGATTTTTCTGTTTTTTGCCCCAAAATAATGAGAATTTCTGCATTTTTGCACGAAAATTGAGAGAATTTCTGCAATTTTGCTTCAAAATACGGGGAATTTCTGCTTTTTATCCCGAAAGTATGGGGAATGTATACCTTTTGCCACAAAAAAAGGGAAATTTCTTAATTTTTGCCCCAAAATAAGAGGAATTTCCGCCTTTTTACCTCAAAATAAGTGAAATTTCTGCGTTTTTACCTAAAAATATACGGATTTCTGACTTTTTGCTCTAAAATAAAAGGAATTTTTGAATTATGCCCTGAAATAGGTGAAATTTCTGCAATTTTGCCCCAAAGTAAAAGAAATTTCTGCATTTTTGCCACAAAATAAGGAGAATTTTTGTTTTTTTGCCCCAAAATAAGGGAAATTTCTGCCTTTTTGCCCCCAAATAAAGGGAATTTCAGCCTTTTTAACTCAAAATAAGGGGAATTTCTGCATTTTTCCCCAAAATAAGGAAAATTTCTGCCTTTTTTCCCTGAAATAAGTGAAATTTCTGCAATTTTGCCCCAAAATAAGTGAAATTTCTGCAATTTTGCCCCAAATAAATAAAAATTTCTGGAATTCTGCCCCAAAATAAGGGGAATTTCTGAGTTTTGCCACAAAATAAGGAGAATTTCTGTCTTTTTGCCCCAACATATAGGGAATTTCTGCCTTTTTGCCCCAGAATTAAAGGAATTTCTGTAATTTTGCTCCAAAATACGGGGAATTTCTGCATTTTGCCCAAAAATAGAGGAAATGCATAAGTTTTTGCCATAAAAGAGGAAAATTTCTTCATTTTTGCTCCAAAATTAGAAGAATTTCGGCTTTTTTGCCTCTAAATAAGTGGAATTTCTGTCTATTTCCCCCAAAACAAAGGGAATTTCTGTCCTTTTTGCCCCAAAATAATGGGAATTTCTGACTTATTACCCTGAAATAAGTGAAATATCTGCAATTTTGACAGAAAATAAGAGAAATTTCTGCAATTTTGCCGCAATGTAAAAGAAATTTTTGCAATTTTGCCCCAATATAAGAGGAATTTCTGACTTATTAACCTGAAATAAGTGAAATTTCTGCAATTTTGCCTTAAAATAAGGGAAATTTCTGCAATTTCCCCAATGTAAAAAAAAAATTTCTGCAATTTTGCCACACAATATGGGGAATTTTCGACTGTTTGCTCCTGAAAAAGGAGATTTTCTGTATTTTTGCCCCAAAATAAGCAGAATTTCTGCAATTTTGCTCCAAAATACGGGGAATTTCTGCTTTTTATCCCGAAAGTAAGGGGAATGTATACCTTTTGCAACAAAAAAGAGAAATTTCTTCATTTTTGCCTCAAAAAAAGGAATTTCTGCCTTTTTACCTCAAAATAAGTGAAATTTCTGCCTTTTTACCCCAAAATAAACGGAATTTCTGTCTTTTTGCCCCAAAATAAAAAGAATTTTTGAATTATGCCCTGAAATAAGTAAAATTTCTGCAAATTTACCCCAAAATAAAAGAAATTTCTGCATTTTTGCCACAAAATAAGCGAAATTTCTTTCTTTTTGCCCCCAAATAAAAAAAATGTCTGCCTTTTTTCCCTAAAATAAGTGAAATTTCTGCAATTTTGCCCCAAAATAAGGGAAATTTCTGCCTTTTTGTCCTGAAATATGTGAAATTTCTGCAATTTAACCCCAAAATAAGGTGAATTTCTGCCTTTTTGCCCCAAAATAAGAAAAATTTTTGTTTTTTTTCTCTGAAATAAGTGAAATTTCTGCAATTTCGCCCTAAAATAAGGGAAATTTCTGCCATTTTTCCCCATAATAAGGGAAATATCTGGAATTTTGCCCCAAAATAAGAGGATTTTCTCACTTTTTGCCCCAAAATAAAGAAAATTGCAGACTTTTTACCTGAAAATAAGTGAAATTTCTGCAATTTTGCCCCAAATAAGAGAAATCTCTGCAATTTTGCCCCAAAATATGGTAAATTCCTGCAATTTTGCTTCAAAATAAAGGAAATTTCTGGAATTTTGCCCCAAAATAAGGGGGATTTCTGATTTTGCCCCAAAATAAAGAGAATTTCTGCCTTTTGCCCTAAAATTAGGGGAATTTCTGCAATTTTGCTCCAAAATTCGGGGAATTAGTGCCTTTTTGCCCGAAAATAATGGGAATGCATACCTTTTTGCCATATAAAGGGAAATTTCTTCATTTTTGCTCCAAAATAAGGAAAATTTCTGCCTTTTTGCCTCTAAATAAGTAAAATTTCTGTATTTTTCCCCCAAAACAAAGGGAATTTCTGTCTTTTTTGCCCCAAAATAAGGGGAATTTCTGACTTATTACCCTGAAATAAGTGAAATTTCTGCAATTTTGCCCGAAAATAAGGGAAATTTCTGCAATTTTGCCCCAATGTAAAGGAAATTTCTGCAATTTTGCCCCAAAATAAGGAAAATTTCTGACTGTTTGCTCCCGAAAAAAGGAGATTATCTTTCTTTTTGCCCCAAAATAAGGAGAATTTCTGCCTTTTTGCCCGAAAATTATGAGAATTTCTGCAATTTTGCTTCAAAATACGAGGAATTTCTGCTTTTTATCCCGAAAGTAAGAGGAATGTATACCTTTTCCCACAAAAAAAATGGAATTTCTTCATTTTTGCCCTAAAATATGAGGAATTTCTGCCTTTTTACCTCAAAATAAGTGAAATTTCTGCCTTTATACCCAAAAATAAACGGAATTTCTGTCTTTTTGCCCAAAAATAAAAGGAATTTTTGAATTATGCCCTGAAATAAGTGAAACTTCTGCAATTTTGCCCCCAAAATAAAAGAAATTTCTGCCTTTTTGCCACAAAATAAGGGGAATTTCTGCCTTTTTGCCCCCAAATAAGGGGAATTTCAGCCTTTATACCTCAAAATAAGGGGAATTTCTGCATTTTAGCCACAAAATATTAAGAATTTCTGCCTTTTTGCCCCAAAATAAGGAAAATTTCTGCCTTTTTCCCTGAAATAAGTGAAATTTCTGCAATTTTGCCCCAAAATAAGTGAAATTTCTGCTATTTTGCCCAAAATAAGGGAAATTTCTGGAATTTTGCCCCAAAATAAGTGGAATTTCTGAGTTTTGTTCCAAAATAAGGAGAATTTCTGTCTTTTTGCCCCAACACATAGGGAATTTCTGCCTTTTTGCCCCACAATTAGGGGAATTTCTGCAGTTTTGCTCCAAAATACGGAGAATTTCTGCTTTTTTGCCCGAGAATAAGGGGAATGTATACCTTTTGCCACAAAAAAGGGAAATTTCTTCATTTTTGCCCCAAAATAAGAGGAATTTCTAACTTTTTACAACAAAGTAAGTGAAATTTCTGTCTTTTTACCCAAAAATAAACGGAATTTCTGTCTTTTTGCCCCAAAATAAAAGGAATTTTTGAATTATGTCCTGAAATTAGTGAAATTTTTGCAATTTTGCCCTAAAATAAAAGAAATTTCTGGGTTTTTGCTACAAAATAAGGGGAATTTCTGTCTTTTTGCCCCAAAATAAGGGAAATTTCTGCCTTTTTGCCTCCAAATAAAGGGAATTTCAGCATTTTTAACTCAAAATAAGGGGAATTTCTGCATTTTTGCCCCAAAATAAGGAAAATTTCTGCCTTTTTTCCCTGAAATAAGTGAAATTTCTGCAATTTTGCCCCAAAATAAGTGAAATTTCTGCAATTTTGCCCCAAAATAAGGGAAATTTCTGGAATTCTGCCCCAAAATAAGGGGAATTTCTGAGTTTTTCCACAAAATAAGGAGAATTTCTGTCTTTTTGCCCAAACATATAGGGAATTTCTGCCTTTTTGCCCCAGAATTAAAGGTATTTCTGTAATTTTGCTCCAAAATATGGGGAATTTCTGCATTTTACCCGAAAATAGAGGTAATGCATAAGTTTTTGCCATAAAAGAGGAAAATTTCTTCATTTTTGCTCCAAAATAAGAAAAATTTCGGCTTTTTTGCCTCTAAATAAGTGGAATTTCTGTCTATTTCCCCCAAAACAAAGGGAATTTCTGTCTTTTTTGCCCCAAAATAAGGGGAATTTCTGACTTAATACACTGAAATAAGTGAAATTTCTGCAATTTTGCCCAAAAATAAGGGAAATTTCTGCCTTTCTGCCCTGAAATATGTGAAATTTCTGCAATTTTACCCCAAAATAAGGTGAATTTCTGCAATTTTGCCCCAAAATAAAGGAAATTTCTGGAATTTTGCCCCAAAATAAGGGGAATTTCTGATTTTTGCCCTAACATAAAGGGAATTTCTGCTTTTTGCCCAAAAATTAAGGGAATTTCTGCAATTTTGCTCCAAAATATGGGGAATTTCTGCCTTATTGCCTGAAAATAATGGGAATGCATACCTTTTTGCCATAAAAAGGGAAATTTCTTCATTTTTGCTTCAAAATAAGGGGAATTTCTGCATTTTTGCCTCTAAATAAGTAAATTTCTGTATTTTCCCCCAAAACAAAGGGAATTTCTGTCTTTATTGCCCCAAAATAAGGGGAATTTCTGACTTATTACCCTGAAATAAGTTAAATATCTGCAATTTTGACAGAAAATAAGAGAAATTTCTGCAATTTTGCCCCAATGTAAAAGAAATTTTTGCAATTTTGCCCCAATATAAGAGGAATTTCAGACTTATTAACCTGAAATAAGTGAAATTTCTGCAATTTTGCCTTAAAATAAGGGAAATTTCTGCAATTTCCCCAATGTAAAAAAAAAAATTTCTGCAATTTTGCCCCACAATATGGGGAATTTCTGACTGTTTGCTCCTGAAAAAGGAGATTTTCTGTATTTTTGCCCGAAATAGGCAGAATTTCTGCAATTTTGCTCCAAAATACCGGGAATTTCTGCTTTTTATCCCGAAAGTAAGGGGAATGTATACCTTTTGCAACAAAAAAGAGAAATTTCTTCATTTTTGCCTCAAAATAAAAGGAATTTCTGCCTTTTTACCTCAAAATAAGTGAAATTTCTTCCTTTTTACCCCAAAATAAACGGAATTTCTGTCTTTTTGCCCAAAAATAAAAAGAATTTTTGAATTATGCCCTGAAATAAGTAAAATTTATGCAAATTTGCCCCAAAATAAAAGAAATTTCTGCATTTTTGCCACAAAATAACCGAAATTTCTGTCTTTTTGCCCCCAAATAATAAAAATTTCTGCCTTTTTTTCCTGAAATAAGTGAAATTTCTGCAATTTTGCCCCAAAATAAGGGAAATTTCTGGCTTTTTGTCCTGAAATATGTGAAATTTCTGCAATTTTACCCCAAAATAAGGTGAATTTCTGCCTTTTTGCCCCAAAATAAGAAAAATTTTTGTTTTTTTTCTCTGAAATAAGTGAAATTTCTGCAATTTTGCCCTAAAATAAGGGAAATTTCTGCCATTTTTCCCCATAATAAGGGAAATTTCTGGAATTTTGCCCCAAAATAAGAGGATTTTCTCACTTTTTGCCCCAAAATAAAGAAAATTTCTGACTTTTTACCTGAAAATAAGTGAAATTTCGGCAATTTTGCCTCAAATATGAGAAATTTCTGCAATTTTGCCCCAAAATATG
Organism: Micromys minutus; assembly: GCF_963924665.1. NCBI lineage: Eukaryota > Metazoa > Chordata > Mammalia > Rodentia > Muridae > Micromys > Micromys minutus. The sequence goes on from NW_027667727.1 coordinate 4,478,375, forward strand.
GTAAATTCCTGCAATTTTGCTTCAAAATAAAAAAAATTTCTGGAATTTTGCCCCAAAATAAGGGGAAATTCTGATTTTGCCCTAAAATAAAGGGAATTTCTGCCTTTTTTCCCCAAAATTAGGGGAATTTCTGCAATTTTGCTCCAAAATACGGGGAATTATTGCCTTTTTGCCCGAAAATAATGGGAATGCATACCTTTTTGCCATATAAAGGGAAATTTCTTCATTTTTGCTCCAAAATAAGGAAAATTTCTGCCTTTTTGCCTCTAAATAAGTAAAATTTCTGTATTTTTTCCCCCAAAACAAAGGGAATTTCTGTCTTTTTTGCCCCAAAATAAGGGGAATTTCTGACTTATTACCCTGAAATAAGTGAAATTTCTGCAATTTTGCCCCAAAATAAGGGAAATTTCTGCAATTTTGCCCCAATGTAAACGAAATTTCTGCAATTTTGCCCCAAAATAAGGGAAATTTCTGACTGTTTGCTCCCGAAAGAAGGAGATTTTCTGTCTTTTTGCCCCAAAATAAGGAGAATTTCTGCCTTTTTGCCCGAAAATTATGAGAATTTCTGCAATTTTGCTTCAAAATACGGGGAATTTCTGCTTTTTATCCTGAAAGTAAGAGGAATGTATACCTTTTCCCACAAAAAAAAGGAATTTCCTCATTTTTGCCCTAAAATAAGAGGAATTTCTGCCTTTTTACCTCAAAATAAGTGAAATTTCTGCCTTTTTACCCAAAATAAACGGAATTTCTGTCTTTTTGCCCCAAAATAAAAGGAATTTTTAAATTATGCCCTGAAATAAGTGAAATTTCTGCAATTTTGCCCCAAAGTAAAAGAAATTTCTGCCTTTTTGCCACAAAATAAGGGGAATTTCTGCTTTTTGCCCCCAAATAAGGGGAATTTCAGCCTTTATACCTCAAAATAAGGGGAATTTCTGCATTTTTGCCACAAAATATTAAGAATTTCTGCCTTTTTGCCCCAAAATAATGAAAATTTCTGCCTTTTTCCCTGAAATAAGTGAAATTTCTGCAATTTTGCCCCAAAATAAGTGAAATTTCTGCTATTTTGCCCAAAATAAGGGAAATTTCTGGAATTTTGCCCCAAAATAAGTGGAATTTCTGAGATTTGCCCCAAAATAAGGAGAATTTCTGACTTTTTGCCCCACAATTAGGGGAATTTCTGCGGTTTTGCTCTAAAATACGGGGAATTTCTGCTTTTTTGCCCGAAAATAAGGGGAATGTATACCTTTTGCCACAAATAAAAGAAATTTCTTCATTTTTGCCCCAAAATAAGAGGAATTTCTCACTTTTTTACCACAAAGTAAGTGAAATTTCTGCCTTTTTATCCAAAAATAAACGGAATTTCTGTCTTTTTGCCCCAAAATAAAAGGAATTCTTGAATTATGTCCTGAAATTAGTGAAATTTTTGCAATTTTGCCCTAAAATAAAAGAAATTTCTGCCTTTTTGCCACAAAATAATGAGAATTTCAGCCTTTTTACCTGAAAATAAGGGGAATTTTGCATTTTTGCCACAAAATATTAGTAATTTTTGCCTTTTTACCCCAAAATAAGAAAAACTTCTGCCTTTTTTCCCTGAAATAAGTGAAATTTTTGCAATTTTGGCCCAAAAAAATTGAAATTTCTGCAATTTTGTCCCAAAATAAAAGAAATTTCTGGAATTTTGCCCCAAAATAAGTGGAATTTCTGAGTTTTGCCCCAAAATAAAGAGAATTTCTCCCTTTTTGCCCCACAATTAGGGGAATATCTGCAATTTTGCTCCAAAATACAGGGAATTTCTGCTTTTTTGCCCGAAAATAAAGATAATGTTTACCTTTTGCCACAAAAAAGAGAAATTTCTTCATTTTTGCCCCTAAATAAGAGGAATTTCTGCTTTTTTCCCTCAAACTAAGTGAAATTTCTGCCTTTTTATTCAAAAATATACAGAATTTCTGTATTTTTGCCCCAAAATAAATGCAATTTTTGAATTTTGCCCTGAAATAAGTGAAATTTCTCCAAATTTGCCTCAACATAAGGGAAATTTCTGCCTTTTTGCCACAAAATAAGGGGAATTTCTGTGTTTTTGCCCCAAAATAAAAGGAATTTCAGCCTTTTTACCTAATAATAAGGGGAATCTCTCCTTTTTGCCCTAAAATATGGGGAATTTCTGTATTTTTGCCCCAAAATAAAAAAATTTTCTGCAATTTTGTACCAAAATAAAAGTAATTTCTGCCTTTTTGCCCCAAAATAAGAGAAATTTCTGCGTTTTTTCCCTGAAATAATTGAAATTTCTGTAATTTTGCCCCAAAATAAGGAAGATTTCTGCAATTTTGCCCCAAAATAAAGAAAATTTCTGGAATTTTGCGTCAAAATAAGGAAAATTTCTGACTTTTTGCCCTGAAATAAGGAGAATTTCTGTCTTTTTGCCCCAAAATAATGTGAATTTCTGCATTGTCCCTCAAAATTAAGGGAATATGTGCAATTTTGCTTCAAAATACGGGGAATTTTTGCCTTATTGCACCAAAAAAAAAGGAATTTCAGCATTTTTGCACAAATATAACGGGAATTTCTGAAATTTTGCTCAAAAATACAGGGAATTTTTGCCTTATTGCCCGAAATAAAGTGGAATTTCTGCCTTTTTGCCCTGAAATATTTGAATTTTCTGCAATTTTACCCCAAAATAAGGGTAATTTCTGTTTTTGGCCCCAAAATTAGGAGAATTTCTGCTTTTTGCCCCAAATTAAGGCAAATTTCTGACTTTTTGCCCTGAAATAAGTGAAATTTCTGCAATTTTGCCCCAAAATAAGGGGAATTTCTGCCTTTTTGCCAAAATAAGGGGAATTTCAGCATTTTACCTTCAAATAAGGGGAATTTCTGCCTTTTTGCCACAAAATATGGGGAATTTCTGCCTTATTGCCCCCAAATAAGGAAAATTTTAGCTTTTCTGCTTCAATTAATGGGAATTTCTGCCTTTTTGCCACAAAGTAAAGAGAATTTCTGCCTTTTTGCCCCAAAATAAAGGGAATTTCTGCCTTTTGCCCAAAATATGGGGAATTTCTGACTTTTTGTTCCAAAATAAGGAAAATTTCTTCAATTTTGTACCAAAATAAAAGAAATTTCTGCTTTTTGCCCCAAAATAAAAGTAATTTTTGAATTTTTGCACTGAAATAAATGAAATTTCGGCAATTTGGCCTGAAAATAAGGGATATTTGTGCCTTTTTGCCCCAAAATGAGGGGAATTTCTGCCTTTTAACCACAAAATATGGAGAATTTCAGCATTTAACCTCAAAATAAGGGGAATTTCAGCCTTTTTGCACCAAAATATGGGGAATTTCTGCCTTTTTGCCACAAAATAAGAAAAATTTCTGCAATTCTGTACTAAAATAAAAGAAATTTCTAAAATTTTGCCCCAAAATAAAGGAAATTTCTGATTTTTGCCCCGAAATAAGGAGAATTTCTGTATTTTTGCCCCCCAAAAAAGGGAATTTCTGCCTTTATGCCCTAAAATTAGGGGAGTTTCTGCAATTTTGCTTCAAAATACAGGGAATTTCTGCCTCTTTTCCCGAAAATAAGGGGAACTTCTGCCGATTTGCCCCAAATAAAGGAAATTTCTGCATTTTTGCCCCAATATTTAGGGTATTTCTGCAATTTTGCTTTAAAATACGGGGAATTTCTGCCTTTTTGCCCAAAATTAATGGGATTTTCTGCCTTTTTGCCCCCAAACAAGGGAAAGTTCTGCAATTTTATCCCAAAATAAAAGGAATTTCTGCCTTTATGCCCTCAAATAACGGGAATTTCTGCCTTTTTGCCCTGAAATATGTGAAATGTCTGCAATTTTACCCCAAAATAAGGTGAATTTCTACCTTTTTGCCCCAAAATAATGGCAATTTCTGCCTTTTTGCCCCAAAATATGAAAAATTTTTGCTTTTTTTCTTTGAAATATGTGAAATTTCTGCAATTTTGCCTTAAAATAAAAGAAATTTCTGCAATTTTTCTCCATAATAAAGGAATTTTTTGCAATTTTGCCCCAAAATAAAGGGAATTTCTGTTTTTTGTCCCAAATAAGGGAAATTTCTGCAATTTTGCCCTAAAATAATGAAAATTTCTGCCTTTTGCCCCAAAATAAGGAGAATTTCTGCCTTTTTGCCCCAAAACAAAGAAAATTACTGCATGTTTTATGCCAAAATTAGGTGAATTTCTGCAATTTTGCTCCAAAATATGGGGATTTTCTGCCTTTTTCGCAGAAAATAAGCGGAATTTCTGCCATTTTGCCACGAAATAAGTGAAATTTCTGCAGTTTTACCCCAAAATAAGGGGAATTTCTGCCTTTTTGCCCCAAAATTAGGGGAATTTCTGCAATTTTGCTCCAAAATAAGGGGAATTTCTGCCTTTTTGCCCGAAAATAAAGGGAATGTATACCTTTTGCTAAAAAAAGGGAAATTTCTTCATTTTTACCCCAAAATAAGGGGATTTTCTGACTTTTTGACTCAAAATAAGTGCAATGTCTGACATTTTTCCAAAAATAAATGGAATTTCTGTCTTTTTGCCCCAAAATAAGGGGAATTTCTGACTTTTTGCCCTGAAATAAGTTAAATTTCAAAAATTTTTCCCCAAAATAATTGAAATTTCTGCAATTTTGCCCCAAAATAAGGGGAATTTCTGTATTTTTGCCCCAAAATAAGGGAAATTTCTGCCTTTTTACCTCAAAAGAAGGGGAATTTCTGCATTTTTGCCACAAAATATAAGGAATTTCTGCCTTTTTGCCCCAAAATAAGAAAAATTTCTGCCTTTTTTCCCTGAAATAAGTAAAATTTCTGCAATTTTGGCCCAAAAAAATTGAAATTTCTGCAATTTTGTCCCAAAATAAGAGAAATTTCTGGAATTTTGCCCCAAAATAAGTGGAATTTCTGAGTTTTGCCCCAAAATAAGGAGAATTTCTGTCTTTTTGCCCCAACATATAGGAAATTTCTGCCTTTTTGCCCCACAATTAGGGGAATTTCTGCAATTTTGCTCCAAAATACTGGGAATTTCTGCTTTTTTGCCCGAAAATAAGGGGAATGTTTACCTTTTGCCACAAAAAAGGGCAATTTCTTCATTTTTCCCCAAAATAAGAGGAATTTCTGCCTTTTTACGTCAAAATAAGTGAAATTTCTGCCTTTTTACTCAAAAATATATGGAATTTCTGTAATTTTGCCCCAAAATAAAAAGAATTTTTGAATTTTGCCCTGAAATAAATGAAATTTCTCCAATTTTGCCTCAAAATAATGGAAATTTCTGCTTTTTTGCCACAAAATAAGGGGAATTTCTGTCTTTTTGCCCCAAAATAAGGAAAATTTTTGACTTTTGCCACAAAATATGGGGAATTTCTGCCATATTGCTCCCAAATAAAAAAAAATGTTTGCTTTTCTGCCCCAATTAACGGAAATTTCTGCCTTTTTGCCACAAAGTATAGGGAATTTCTGCCTTTTTGCCCCAAAATAACGGGAATTTAAGGCTTTTTACCCCAAAATAAAGGGAATTTCTGCCTTTTGCCCAAAATATGTGGAATTTCTGACTTTTTGTTCCAAAATAAGGAAAATTTCTTCAATTTTGTACCAAAATAAAAGAAATTTCTGCTTTTTACCCAAAAATAAAAGTAATTTCTGACTTTTTGCCCTGAAATAAATGAAATTTCTGAAATTTGGCCCGAAAATAAGGGAAATTTGTGCCTTTTTGCCCCAAAATGAGGGGAATTTCTGCCTTTTTGCCCCAAAATATGGGGAATATAAGCATTTTACCTCAAAAAAAGGGGAATTTCAGCATTTTTGCAACAAAATATGGAAAATTTCTGCCTTTTTGCCACAAAATAAGAAAAATTTCTGCAATTCTGTACCAAAATAAAAGAAATTTCTAAAATTTTTCCCCAAAATAAAGGAAATTTCTGATTTTTGCCCCGAAATAACGAGAATTTCTGTATTTTTGCCCCAAAATAAAGGGAAATTTTGCCTTTTTGCCCCAAAATTAGGGAAATTTCTGCAATTTTGCTTCGAAATACAGGGAATTTCTGCCTCTTTTCCCGAAAATAAGGGAAACTTCTGCCGATTTGCCCCAAATAAAGGGAATTTTTGCATTTTGCCCCAATATTATAGGAATTTCTGCAATTTTGCTCTAAAATACGGGGAATTTCTGCCTTTTTGCCCGAAATTAAAGGGATTTTCTGCCTTTTTGCCCCCAAACAAGGGAAATTTCTGCAATTTTATCCCAAAATAAGGGGAATTTCTGCCTTTTTGCCCCTAAATAAGGGGAATTTCTGCCTTTTTGCCCTGAAATATGTGAAATGTCTGCAGTTTTACCCCAAAATAAGGTGAATTTCTACCTTTTTGCCCCAAAATAATGGGAATTTCTGCATTTTGCCCTAAAATAAGAAAAATTTTTGCTTTTTTTCTCTGAAATAAGTGAAATTTCTGCAATTTTGCCTTAAAATAAAAGAAATTTCTGCAATTTTTCCCCATAATAAAAGAATTTTCTACAATTTTGCCCCAAAATAAAGGGAATTTCTGTTTTATTGTCCCCAAATAAGGGAAATTTCTGAAATTTTGCACTAAAATAAGGGGAATTTCTGCCTTTTGCCCCAAAATAAGGGGAATTTCTGCCTCTTTGCCCCAAAATAAAGAAAATTACAGCATGTTTTACCTTAAAATTAGGTGAATTTCTGCAATTTTGCTCCAAATTATGGGGATTTTCTGCTTTTTTTGCCGAAAATAAAAGGATTTTCTACCATTTTGCCGCGAAATAAGTGAAATTTCTGCAGTTTTACCCCAAAATAAGGGGAAGTTCTGCGTTTTTGCCTCAAAATTAGGGGAATTTCTGCAATTTTGCTCCAAAATACGGGGAATTTCTGCCTTTTTGCCCGAAAATAAAGGGAATGTATACCTTTTTGCTATAAAAAAGGGAAATTTCTTCATTTTTACCCCAAAATAAGGGGATTTTCCGCCTTTTTGACTCAAAATAAGTGCAATTTCTGACTTTTTTCCAAAAATAAATGGAATTTCTGGCTTTTTGCCCCAAAATAAAGGGGAATTTTCGACTTTTTGCCCTGAAATAAGTTAAATTTCAAAAATTTTTCCGCAAAATAATTGAAATTTCTGCAATTTTGCCCCAAAATTAGGGAAATTTCTGTATTTTTGCCCCAAAATAAGGGAAATTTCTGCCTTTTTACCTCAAAAGAAGGGGAATTTCTGCATTTTTTGCCACAAAATATAAGGAATTTCTGCCTTTTTGCCCCAAAATAAGAAAAATTTCTGCCTTTCTTCCCTGAAATAAGTGAAATTTCTGCAATTTTGGCCCAAAAAAATTGAAATTTCTGCAATTTTTTCCCAAAATAAAAGAAATTTCTGGAATTTTGCCCCAAAATAAGTGGAATTTCTGAGTTTTGCCCCAAAATAAGGAGAATTTCTGTCTTTTTGCCCCAACATATAGGGAATTTCTGCCTTTTTGCCCCACAATTAGGGGAATTTCTGCAATTTTGCTCCAAAATACAGGGAATTTCTGCTTTTTTGCCCAAAAATAAGGAGAATGTTTACCTTTTGCCACAAAAAAGGGAAATTTCTTCATTTTTGCCACAAAATAATAGGAATTTCTGTCTTTTTACGTCAAAATATGTGAAATTTCTGCCTTTTTACTCAAAAATATACGGAATTTCTGTATTTTTGCCCCAAAATAAAAGGAATTTTTGAATTTTGCCCAGAAATAAATGAAATTTCTCCAATTTTGCCTCAAAATAAGGGAAATTTCTGCTTTTTTGCCATAAAATAAGGGGAATTTTTGTCTTTTTGCCCCAAAATAAAAGGAATTTCAGCCTTTTTACCTAATAATAAGGGGAATCTCTCTTTTTTGCCCTAAAATATGGGGAATTTCTGTATTTTTGCCCCAAAATAAAAAAATTTTCTGCAATTTTGTACCAAAATAAAAGTAATTTCTGCCGTTTTGCCCCAAAATAAGAGAAATTTCTGCGTTTTTTCCCTGAAATAAGTGAAATTTCTGTAATTTTGCCCCAAAATTAGGGAGATTTCTGCAATTTTGCCCCAAAATAAAGGAAATTTCTGAAATTTTGCCCCAAAATAAGGGGAATTTTTGACTTTTCGCCCTGAAATAAGGAGAATTTCTGTCTTTTTGCCCCAAAATAATGTGAATTTCTGCATTTTCCCTCAAAATTAGGGGAATATGTGCAATTTGGCTTTAAAATACGGGGAATTTTTGCCTTATTGCACCAAAATAAAAGGAATTTCTGTATTTTTGCACCAATATAAAGGAAATTTCTTAAATTTTGCTCCAAAATACGGGGAATTTTTGCCTTATTGCCCGAAATAAAGTGGAATTTCTGCCTTTTTGCCCTGAAATATTTCAAATTTCCGCAATTTTACCCCAAAATAAGGGGAATTTCTGTTTTTGGCCCCAAAATTAGGAGAATTTCTGCTTTTTGCCCCAAATTAAAGCAAATTTCTGACTTTTTGCCCTGAAATAAGTGAAATTTCTGCAATTTTGCCCCAAAATAAGGGGAATTTCTGCCTTTTTGCCAAAATAAGGGGAATTTCAGCATTTTACCTTCAAATAAGGGGAATTTCTGCCTTTTTGCCACAAAATATGGGGAATTTCTGCCTTATTGCCCCCAAATAAAGAAAATTTTTGCTTTTCTTCCCCAATTAATGGGAATTTCTGCCTTTTTGCCACAAAATAAAGGGAATTTCTGCCTTTTAGCCCCAAAATAACGGTAATTTCAGCCTTTCTATCACAAAATGAGGGGAATTTCAGCCTTTTGCCCAAAATATGGGGAATTTCTGACTTTTTGTTCCAAAATAAGAAAAATTTCTTCAATTTTGTACCAAAATACAAGAAATTTCTGCTTTTTGCCCCAAAATAAAAGTAATTTCTGACTTTTTGCCCTGAAATAAATGAAATTTCTGCAATTTTGCCCGAAAATAAGGGAAATTTGTGCCTTTTTGCCCCAAAATGAGGGGAATTTCTGCCTTTTAACCCCAAAATATGGGGAATTTCAGCATTTTACCTCAAAATAAGGGGAATTTCTGCCTTTTTGCACCAAAATATTGGGAATTTCTGCCTTTTTGCCACAAAATAGGAAAAATTTCTGCAATTCTGTATCAAAATATAAGAAATTTCTAAAATTTTGCCCCAAAATAAGGGAAATTTTAGATTTTTGCCCCGAAATAAGGAGAATTTCTGTATTTTTGCCCCCAAAAAAGGGGAATTTCTGCCTTTTTGCCCCAAAATTAGGGGAGTTTCTGCAACTTTGCTTCAAAATACAGGGAATTTCTGCCTCTTTTCCCGAAAATAAGGGGAACTTCTGCCGATGTGCCCCAAATACAGGGAATTTCTGCATTTTTGCTCCAATATTTAGGGAATTTCTGCAATTTTGCTTTAAAATACAGGGAATTTCTGCCTTTTTGCCCAAAATTAAGGGGATTTTCTGCCTTTTTGCCCCCAAACAAGGGAAATTTCTGCAATTTTATCCCAAGATAACGGGAATTTCTGCCTTTTTGCCCTGAAATATGTGAAATGTCTGCAATTTTACCCCAAAATAAGGTGAATTTCTACCTTTTTGCCCAAAAATAATGGGAATTTCTGCCTTTTTGCCCCAAAATATGAAAAAATTTTGCTTTTTTTCTCTGAAATATGTAAAATTTCTGCAATTTTGCCTTAAAATAAAAGAAATTTCTGCAATTTTTCCCCATAATAAAGGAATTTTTTGCAATTTTGCCCCAAAATAAAGGAAATTTCTGTTTTTTGTCCCCAAATAAGGGAAATTTCTGCAATTTTGCCCTAAAATAAGGGGAATTTCTGCCTTTTGCCCTAAAATAAGGAGAATTTCTGCCTTTTTGCCCCAAAACAAAGAAAATTACTGCATGTTTTACGCCAAAATAAGGTGAATTTCTGCAATTTTGCTCCAAAATACGGGGATATTCTGCATTTTTCGCAGAAAATAAGGGGAATTTCTGCCATTTTTGCCGAAAAATAATTGAAATTTCTGCAGTTTTACCCCAAAATAAGGGGAATTTCTGCCTTTTTGCCCCCAAATTAGGGGAATTTCTGCAATTTTGCTCCAAAATAAGGGGAATTTCTGCCTTTTTGCCCGAAAATAAAGGGAATGTATACCTTTTTGCATAAAAAGGGAAATTTCTTCATTTTTACCCCAATAAAGGGGATTTTCCGCCTTTTTTGACTCAAAATAACTGCAATTTGTGACTTTTTTCCAAAAATAAATGGAATTTCTGTCTTTTTGCCCCAAAATAAGGGGAATTTCCAAATTTTTGCCCTGAAATAAGTTAAATTTCAAAAATTTTTCCCCAAAATAATTGAAATTTCTGTAATTTTGCCCCAAAATAAGGGGAATTTCTGTTTTTTTGCCCCAAAATAAGGGAAATTTCTGCCTTTTTACCTCAAAAGAAGGGGAATTTCTGCATTTTTGCCACAAAATATAAGGAATTTCTGCCTTTTTGCCCCAAAATAAGAAAAATTTCTGCCTTTTTTCCCTGAAATAAGTGAAATTTCTGCAATTTTGGCCAAAAAAAATTGAAATTTCTGCAATTTTATCTCAAAATAAGAAAAATTTCGGGAATTTTGCCCCAAAATAAGTGAAATTTCTGAGTTTTGCCCCAAAAAAAGGAGAATTTCTGTCTTTTTGCCCAAACATATAGGGAATTTCTGCCTTTTTTCCCCACAATTAGGGGAATTTCTGCAATTTTGCTCCAAATACAGGGAATTTCTGCTTTTTTGCCCGAAAATAAAGGGAATGTTTACCTTTTGCCACAAAAAAGGGAAATTTCTTCATTTTTGCCCCAAAATAAGAGGAATTTCTGCATTTTTACGTCAAAATAAGTGAAATTTCTGCCTTTTTACTCAAAAATATATGGAATTTCTGTATTTTTGCCCCAAAATAAAAAGAATTTTTGAATTTTGCCCTGAAATAAATGAAATTTCTCCAATTTTGCCTCAAAATAAGGGAAATTTCTGCTTTTTTGCCACAAAATAAGGGGAATTTCTGTCTTTTTACCCCAAAATAAAAGGAATTTCAGCCTTTTTACCTAATAATAAGGGGAATCTCTCCTTTTTGCCCTAAAATATGGGAAATTTCTGTATTTTTGCCCCAAAATAAAAAAAAATTTCTGCAATTTTGTACCAAAATAAAAGTAATTTCTGCCTTTTTGCCCCAAAATAAAAGAAATTTCTGCGTTTTTTCCCTGAAATAAGTGAAATTTCTGTAATTTTGCCCCAAAATTAGGGAGATTTCTGCAAATTTGCCCCAAAATAAAGGAAATTTCTGGAATTTTGCCCCAAAATAAGGGGAATTTTTGACTTTTTGCCCTGAAATAATGAGAATTTCTGTCTTTTTGCCCCAAAATAATGTGAATTTCTGCATTTTCCCTCAAAATTAGGGGAATATGTGCAATTTGGCTTCAAAATACGGGGATTTTTTGCCTTATTGCACCAAAATAAAGGGAATTTCTGCATTTTTGCACCAATATAAGGGGAATTTCTGAAATTTTGCTCCCAAATACGGGGAATTTTTGCCTTATTGCCCGAAATAAAGTGGAATTTCTGCCTTTTTGCCCTGAAATATTTGAAATTTCCACAATTTTACCCCAAAATAAGAAGAATTTCTGTTTTTGGCTTCAAAATTAGGAGAATTTCTGCTTTTTGCGCCAAATTAAGGCAAATTTCTGACTTTTTGCCCTGAAATAAGTGAACTTTCTGCAATTTTGCCCCAAAATAAGGGGAATTTCTGCCTTTTTGCCAAAATAAGGGGAATTTCAGCATTTTACCTTCAAATAAGGGGAATTTCTGCCTTTTTGCCACAAAATATGGGGAATTTCTGCCTTATTGCCCCCAAATAAGGAAAATTTTTGCTTTTCTGCTCCAATTAATGGGAATTTCTGCATTTTGCCACAAAGTAAAGGGAATGTCTGCCTTTTTGCCCCAAAATAACTGGAATTTCAGCCTTTTTACCCCAAAATAAGGGGAATTTCTGCCTTTTGCCCAAAATATGGGGAATTTCTGACTTTTTGTTCCAAAATAATGAAAATTTCTTCAATTTTGTACCATAATAAAAGAAATTTCTGCTTTTTGCCCCAAAATAAAAGTAATTTCTGACTTTTTGCCCTGAAATAAATGAAATTTCTGCAATTTTGCCCGAAAATAAGGGAAATTTGTGCCTTTTTGCCACAAAATGAGGGGAATTTCTGCCTTTTAACCCCAAAATATGGGGAATTTCAGCATTTTACCTCAAAAAAAGGGGAATTTCAGCCTTTTTGCACCAAAATATGGGGAATTTCGGCCTTTTTGCCACAAAATAAGAAAAATTTCTGCAATTCTGTACCAAAATAAAAGAAATTTCTAAAATTTTGCCCCAAAATAAGGGAAATTTCAGAGTTTTGCCCCGAAATAAGGAGAATTTCTGTATTTTTGCCCCCCAAAAAGGGGAATTTCTGCCTTTTTGCCCCAAAATTAGGGGAGTTTCTGTAACTTTGCTTCAAAATACAGGGAATTTCTGCCTCTTTTACCGAACATAAGGGGAACTTCTGCCGATGTGCCCCAAATAAAGGGAATTTCTGCATTTCTGCTCCAATATTTAGATAATTTCTGCAATTTTGCTTTAAAATACAGGGAATTTCTGCCTTTTTGCCCTAAATTAAGGGAATTTTCTGCCTTTTTGCCCCCAAACAAGGAAAATTTCTGCAATTTTATCCCAAAATAAAAGGAATTTCTGCCTTTATGCCCTCAAGTAACGGGAATTTCTGCCTTTTTGCCCTGAAATATGTGAAATGTCTGCAATTTTACCCCAAAATAAGGTGAATTTCTACCTTTTTGCCCCAAAATAATGGGAATTTCTGCCTTTTTGCCCCAAAATATGAAAAATTTTTGCTTTTTTTCTCTGAAATATGTGAAATTTCTGCAATTTTGCCTTAAAATAAAAGAAATTTCTGCAATTTTTCCCCATAATAAAGGAATTTTTTGCAATTTTGCCCCAAAATAATGGAAACTTCTGGTTTTTGTCCCCAAATAAGGGAAATTTCTGCAATTTTGCCCTAAAATAAGGGGAATTTCTGCCTTTTGCCCTAAAATAAGGAGAATTTCTGCCTTTTTGCCCCAAAACAAAGAAAATTACTGCATGTTTTACGCCAAAATAAGGTGAATTTCTGAAATTTTGCTCCAAAATACGGGGATTTTCTGCCTTTTTCGCAGAAAATAAGGGGAATTTCTGCCATTTTTTCCGCGAAATAAGTGAAATTTCTGCAGTTTTACCCCAAAATAAGGGGAATTTCTGCCTTTTTGCCCAAAAATTAGGGGAATTTCTGCAATTTTTCTCCAAAATACGGAGAATTCCTGCCTTTTTGCCCGTAAATAAAGAAAATGTATACCTTTTTGCCATAAAAATGGAAATTTCTTCATTTTTATCCCAAAATAAGGGGATTTTCCGCCTTTTTGACACAAAATAAGTGTAATTTCTGACTTTTTTTCAAAAATAAATGGAATTTCTGTCTTTTTGCCCCCAAATAAGGGGAATTTCCGACTTTTTGCCCTGAAATAAGTTAAATTTCAAAAATTTTTCTCCAAAATAATTGAAATTTCTGCAATTTTGCCCCAAAATAAGGAGAATTTCTGCATTTTTGCCCCAAAATAAGGGAAATTTCTGCTTTTTGCCTCCAAATAAGGGGAATTTGAGCCTTTTTACCTCAAAATAAGGGGAATTTTTGCATTTTTGCCACAAAATATTAGGAATTTCTGCATTTTTGCTCCAAAATAAAGAAAATTTCAGCCTTTCTTTTTTGAAATAAGTAAAATTTCTGCAATTTTGCCCCAAAATAAGTGAAATTTCTGCAATTTTGCCCCAAAATAAGAGAAATTTCTTGAATTTTGCCCCCAAACAAGTGGAATTTCTGAGTTTTGCCCTAAAATAAGGAGAATTTCTGTCTTATTGCCCCCACATATAGGAAATTTCTGCCTTTTTGCCCCACAATTAAAGAAATTTCTGCAATTTTGCTCCAATATACGGGGAATTTCTGCTTTTTTTCCCGAAAATAAGGGAAATGTATACCTTTTGCCACAAAAAAGGGAAATTTCTTTATTTTTGCCCCAAAATAAGAGGAATTTCTTCCTTTTAACCTCAAAGTAAGTGAAATTTCTGCCTTTTTACCCCAAAATAAACAGAATTTCTGTCTTTTTGCCCCAAAATAAAAGGAATTTTTGAATTATGCCCTGAAATTTGTGAAATTTCTGCAATTTTGCCCTAAAAAAAAGAAATTTCTTCATTTTTGCCACAAAAAAGGGGAATTTCTGTCTTTTTGCCCCAAAGTAAGGGAAATTTCTGCCTTTTTGCCCCCAAATAAAGGGAATTTCAGCCTTTTTACCTCAAAATAAATGGAATTTCTGCATTTTTGCCACAAAATATTAGGAATTTCTGCATTTTTGCTACAAAATAAGGAAAATTTCTGCCTTTTTTCCCTGAAATAAGTGAAATTTCTGCAATTTTGCCCCAAAATAAGTGAAATTTCTGCAATTTTGCCCCAAAATAAGGAAAATTTCTGGAATTTTGCCCCAAAATAAGTGGAATTTCTGAGTTTTGCCGCAAAATAAGGAGAATTTCTGTCTTTTTGCCCCAACAAACAGAGAATTTCTGCCTTTTAACCCCACAACTAGGGGAATTTCTTCAATTTTGCTCCAAAATACGAAGAATTTCTGCATTTTTTCCTAAAAATAAGGGTAATGTATACCTTTTGCCACAAAAAAAGGGAAATTTCTTCATTTTTGCCCCAAAATAAGAGGAATTTCTGCCTTTTTACCTCAAAATAAGTGAATTTTCTGCCTTTTTACCCGAAAATAAACTGAATTTCTGTCTTTTTTCTCCAAAATAAAAGAAATTTTTGAATTATGCCCTGAAATTAGTGAAATTTCTGCAATTTTGCCCTAAAATAAAAAAAAAATTCTGCCTTTGTGCCACAAAATAAGGGGAATTTCTGTATTTTTGCCCCAAAATAAGAGGAATTTCTGTCTTTTTACGTCAAAATAAGTGAAATTTCTGCCTTTTTACTCAAAAATATACGGAATTTCTGTATTTTTGCCCCAAAATAAAAGGAATTTTTGAATTTTGCCCTGAAATTAATAAAATTTCTCCAATTTTGCCTCAAAATAAGGGAAATTTCTGCTTTTTTGCCACAAAATAAGGGGAATTTCTGTCTTTTTGCCCCAAAATAAAAGGAATTTCAGCCTTTTTCCTAATAATAAGGGGAATCTCTCCTTTTTGCCCTAAAATATGGGGAATTTCTGTATTTTTGCCCCAAAATAAAAAAATTTTCTGCAATTTTGTACCAAAATAAAAGTAATTTCTGCTGTTTTACCCCAAAATGAGAGAAATTTCTGCGTTTTTTCCCTGAAATAAGTGAAATTGCTGTAATTTTGACCCCAAATTAGGGAGATTTCTGCAATTTTGCCCCAAAATAAAGGAAATTTCTGGAATTTTGCCCCCAAAATAAAGAGAATTTCTGTCTTTTTGCCCCAAAATAATGTGAATTTCTGCATTTTCCCTCAAAATTAGGGGAATATGTGCAATTTTGCTTCAAAATACGCGGAATTTTTGCCTTATTGCACCAAAATAAAGGGAATTTCTGCATTTTTGCACAAATATAAGGGGAATTTCTGAAATTTTGCTCCCAAATACGGGGAATTTTTGCCTTATTGCCCGAAATAAAGTGGAATTTCTGCCTTTTTGCCCTGAAATATTTGAAATTTTCGCAATTTTACCCCAAAATAAGGGAAATTTCTGTTTTTGGCCCCAAAATTAGGAGAATTTCTGCTTTTTGCCCCAAATTAAAGCAAATTTCTGACTTTTTGCCCTGAAATAAGTGAAATTTCTGCAATTTTGCCCCAAAATAAGGGGAATTATTGCCTTTTTGCCAAAATAAGGGGAATTTCATCATTTTACCTTCAAATTAGGGGAATTTCTGCCTTTTTGCCACAAAATATGAGAAATTTCTGCCTTGTGGCCCCCAAATAAAGAAAATTTTTGCTTTTCTGCCCCAATTAATGGGAATTTCTGCCTTTTTGCCACAAAGTAAAAAAAATTTCTGCCTTTTTGCCCCAAAATAATGGGAATTTCAGACTTTTTACCCCAAAATAAGGGGAATTTCTGCCTTTTGCCCAAAATATGGGAAATTTCTGAATTTTTGTTCCAAAATAAGGAAATTTTCTTCAATTATGTCCCAAAATAAAAGAAATTTCTGCTTTTTGCCCCCAAATAAAATTAATTTCTGACTTTTTGCCCTGAAATAAATGAAATTTCTGCAATTTTGCCCGAAAATAAGGGAAATTTGTGCCTTTTTGCAACAAAATGAGGGGAATTTCTGCCTTTTAACCCCAAAATATTTGGAATTTCAGCATTTTACCTCAAAATACGGGGAATTTCAGCCCTTTTGCAACAAATTATGGCAAATTTCTGCCTTTTTGCCACAAAATAAAAAAAATTTCTGAAATTCTGTACCAAAATAAAAGCAATTTCTAAAATTTTGCCCCAAAATAAGGGAAATTTCTGATTTTTGCCCCGAAATAAGAAGAATTTCTGTATTTTTGCCGTCAAAAAAAGGGAATATCTGCCTTTTTGCCCCAAAATGAATTTCTGCATTTTACCTCTAAATAAGGGGAATTTCTGCATTTTACCTCAAAATAAGAAGAATTTCTGCCCTTTGCCCCAAAATATGGGGAATTTCTGCCTTTTTGTTCCAAAATAAAGAAAAGTTCTTTAATTTTGTACCATAATAAAAGAAATTTCTGCTTTTTGCCCCAAAATAAGGAAAATTTCTGAATTTTTGCCCTGAAATAAATGAAATTTCTGCAATTTTGCCCCAAAATAAGGGAAATTTCTGCCTTGTTGCCATGAAATATGTGAAATTTCTGCAATTTTACTTCAAAATAAGGTGAATTTCTGCCATTTTGCCCCAAAATAAAGGGAATTTCTGCCTTTTGCCCCAAAATTTGAGGAATTTCTGCAATTTTGCTCCAAAATATGGGGAATTTCTGCCTTTTTGCCTGAAAATAAAGGGAATGTTTACCTTTTTGCCATAAAAAAGGTAAATTTCCTCATTTTTGCCCCAAAATATGGGAATTTTCTGCCTTTTTGATTCAAAATAAGTGCAATTTCTGCCTTTTCCCTAAAAATAAACAAAATTTCTGTCTTTTTGCACCAAAATAAGGAGAATTTCTGACTTTTTGCCCGAAAATAAGGGGAATTTCAGCCTTTTTACCTCAAAATAAGGGGAATTTCTTCCTTTTTGCCCCAAAATATGGGGAATTTCTGCCTTTTTGCCCCAAAATAAGAAAAATTCTGCCTTTTTTCTGAAATAAGGAAATTTCTGCAATTTTGCCTCAAAATAAGGGAAATTTCTGCAATTTTGCCCCAATGTAAAGGAAATTTCTGCAATTGTGCCCCAAAATAAGAGAAATTTCTGACTTTATGCTCCCGAAAAAAGGAGATTTTCTGTCTTTTGGCCCCAAAATAAGAATTTTTGCATTTTACCCGAAAATTATGAGAATTTCTGCAATTATGCTTCAAAATACGGTTAATTTCTTTCTTTTAGCCCCAAAATAAAGGGAATTTCTGCATTTACCCCCAATATTTGGGGAATTTCTGCATTTTACCTCAAAATAAGAAGAATTTCTGCCTTTTGCCCCAAAATATGGAGAATTTCTGCCTTTTTGTTCCGAAATAAGGAAAATTTCTTCAATTTTGTACCATAATAAAAGAAATTTCTGCTTTTTGCCCCAAAATAAGTGAAATTTCTGACTTTTTGCCTTGAAATTAATGAAATTTCTACAATTTTGTTCAAAATAAGTTAAATTTGTGCCTTTTGCCCCAAAATAAGGGGAATTTCTGCCTTTTGCCCCAAAATATGGGGAATTTCTGCCTGTTTCCCCGAAAATAAGAAGAATGCATAACTTTTTGCCATAAAAAAGGGAAATTTCTTCATTTTTGCTCCAAAATAAGCAAAATTCTGCTTCTTTGCCTCTAAATAAGTGGAATTTCTGTCTTTTTCCCCCAATACAAAGGGAATTTCTGTCTTTGTTGCCCCAAAATAAGGAAAATTTTTGACTTATTACCTTGAAATAAGTGAAATTTCTGCAATTTTGCCCCAATATAAGGGAAATTTCTACCTTTTTGCCCCCAAATAAGGGGAATGTCAGCCTTTTTACCTCAAAATTTAAGGAATTTCTGAATTTTGGCACAAAATATTAGGAATTTCTGCATTTTGCCCCAAAATAAGGAAAATTTCTGCCTTTTTTCACTGAAATAAGTGAAATTTCTGCAATTTTGCCCCAAAATAAGTGAAATTTCTGCAATTTAGCCATAAAATAAGTGAAATTTCTGCAATTTTGCCCCAAAATAAGGGAAATTTCTGGAATTTTGCCCCAAAATAAGGGGAATTTCTGAGTTTTGCCCCAAAATATAGAGAATTTCTGCCTTTTTGCCCAACAATTAGTGAAATTTCTGCAATTTTGCCCTAAAATATGGAAAATTTCTGCAATTTTTCCCCATAATAAGGGAAATTTCTGCCATTTTGCCCCCAAATAATAGGAATTTCTGTTTTTTTGCCCCACAATTAGGGAAATTTATCAATTTTGCCCCAAAATAAGGGGAATTTCTGCTTTTTGCCCCAAAATATGGGGAATTTCTGCCTTTTTGTTCGAAAATTAGAAGAATGCATACATTTTTGCCATAAAAAAGGAAATTTTCTTCATTTTTGTTCCAAAATAAGGGGAACTGTTGCCTTTTTGCCTCTAAATAAGTGGAATTTCTGTCTTTTTCCCCCAAAACAAAGGGAATTTCTGTCTTTTTTGCATCAAAATAAGGAGAATTTCTGACTTATTACTCTGAAATAAGTGAAATTTCGGCAATTTTGCCCCAAAATAAGGGAAATTTCTGCAATTTTGCCCCAACGTGAAAGAAATTTCTGCAATTTTGCCCAAAAATAAGGGGAATTTCTGACTGTTTGAACTCGAAAAAAGGAAATTTTCTGTCTTTTTGCCCCAAAATAAGGAGAATTTCTGCTTTTTTGCCCGAAAATTATGAGAATTTCTGCAATTTTGCTTTAAAATATGGTTAATTTCTGCCTTTTAGCCCCAAAATAAAGGGAATTTCTGCATTTTCCCCCAATATTTGGGGAATTTCTGCATTTTACCTCTAAATAAGGGGAATTTCTGCATTTTACCTCAAAATAAGAAGAATTTCTGCCTTTTGCCCCAAAATATGGGGAATTTCTGCCTTTTTGTTCCAAAATAAGGAAAATTTCTTCAATTTTGTACCATACTAAAAGAAATTTCTGCTTTTTGCCCCAAATTAAGGGGAATTTCTGTATTTTTGCCCTTAAATAAATGAAATTTCTGCAATTTTGCCCGAAAATAAGGGAAATTTCTGCCTTGTTGCTATGAAATATGTGAAATTTCTGCAATTTTACCCCAAAATAAGGTGAATTTCTGCCTTTTTGCCCCAAAATAATGGGAATTTCTGCCTTTTTGCCCCAAAATAAGAAAAATTTTTGCTTTATTTCTCTGAAATAAGTGAAATTTCTGCAATTTTGCCCTAAAATAATGGAAATTTCTGAAATTTTTTCCCATAATAAAGGAAATTTCTGCAATTTTGTCCCAAAATAAGGGCAATTTTTCCCGTTTTGCCCCAAAATAAAGGAAATTTCAGCCTTTTTACCTGAAAATAAGTGAAATTTCTGCAATTTTGCCCCAAATAAGGAAAATTTCTGCAATTTTACCGCAAAATAAGGTAAATTCCTACAATTTTGCCCCAAAATAAAGGAAGTTTCTTGAATTTTACCCCAAAATAAGGGGAATTTCTTATTTTTGCCCCAAAATAAAGGGAATTTTTGCCTTTTGCCCCACAATTAGGGGAATTTCTGCAATTTTACTCCAAAATACGGGGAATTTCTGCCTTTTTGCCCGAAAATAATGGGAATGCATACCTTTTTGCCATAAAAAGGGAAATTTCTTCATTTTTGCTCCAAAATAAGGGGAATTTCTGCCTTTTTGCCTCTAAATAAGTGGAATTTCTGTCTTTTTCCCCCAAAACAAAGGGAATTTCTGTCTTTTTTGCATCAAAATAAGGAGAATTTCTGACTTATTACCCTGAAATAAGTGAAATTTCTGCAAATTTGCCCCAAAATAAGTGAAATTTCTGCAATTTTGCCCTAATGTAAGAGAAATTTCTGCAATTTTGCCCCAAAATAAGGGGAATTTCTGACTGTTTGTTCTCGAAAAAAGGAGATTTTCTGTCTTTTTGCCCCAAAATAAGGAGAATTTCTGCTTTTTTGCCCGAAAATTATGAGAATTTCTGCAATTTTGCTTTAAAATACGGTTAATTTCTGCCTTTTAGCCCCAAAATTAAGGGAATTTCTGCATTTTCCCCCAATATTTGGGGAATTTCTGCATTTTACCTCTAAATAAGGGGAATTTCTGCATTTTACCTCAAAATAAGAAGAATTTCTGCCTTTTGCCCCAAAATATGGGGAATTTCTGCCTTTTTGTTCCAAAATAAGGAAAATTTCTTCAATTTTGTACCATAATAAAAGAAATTTCTGCTTTTTGCCTCAAAATAAGGGGAATTTCTGAATTTTTGCCCTGAAATAAATGAAATTTCTGCAATTTTGCCCCAAAATAAGGGAAATGTTTGCTTTTTTTCCCCAAAATAAAGGGAATTTCTGCCGTTTGCCCCAAAATATGGGGAATTTCTGCCTTTTTGCCCGAAAATAAGAAGAATGCATACCTTTTAGCCATAAAAAAGTTAAATTTCTTCATTTTTGCTCCAAAATAAAGGGAATTTCTGCTTTTTGCCTCTAAATAAGTGGAATTTCTTTCTTTTTCAACCAAAACAAAAGGAAATTCTGTCTTTTTTGCCCCAATATAAGGAAAATTTCTGACTTATTACCCTGAAATAAGTTAAATTTCTGAAATTTTGCCCCAATATAAGGGAAATTTCTGCCTTCTTGCCCCCAAATAAGGGGAATTTCAGAATTTTTACCTCAAAATAATGGGAATTTCTAAATTTTGGCACAAAATATTAGGAATTTCTGAATTTTTGCCCCAAAATAAAGAAAATTTCTGCCTTTTTTCCTTGAAATAAGTGAAATTTCTGCAATTTTGCCCCAAAATAAGTGAAATTTCTGCAATTTTGCGCCAAAATAAAGGAAATTTCTGCAATTTTGCCCCAAAATAAGTGGAATTTCTGCCTTTTGCCCCAAAATTTGGGGAATTTCTGCCTTTTTGCCCGAAAATAAAAAGAATGCATACCTTTTTGCCATAAAAAAGGGAAATTTCTTCATTTTTGCTCCAAAATAAGGGGAACTTTTGCCTTTTTGCCTCTAAATAAGTGGAATTTCTGTTTTTTCCCCAAAACAAAGGGAATTTCTTTCTTTTTTGCCTCAAAATAAGGAAAATTTCTGACTTATTACCCCTAAATAAGTGAAATTTCTGCAAATTTGCCCCAATATAAGGGAAATTTTTGCCTTTTGCCCTAAAATTTGGGGAATTTGAGAATTTTACCTCAAAATAAGGGAAATTACTGATTTTTGCACCAAAATATGGAGAATTTCCCCCTTTTTTCCTCATAATAAAGGGAATTTCTGCATTTTTGCACCAATATTATGGGAATTTCTGCAATTTTGCTCCAAAATACGGGTCATTTCTGCCTTTTTGCCTGAAATTAATTGGAATTTCTGGCTTTTTGTCCCGAAATAAGTGAAATTTCTTCAATTTTCACCAAAAATTAGGGATTTCATTTTTTTGCCCCAAAATAAGGGGAATTTCTGCCATTTTGCCCTGAAATATTTGAAATTTCTGCAATTTTACCCCAAAATAAGGGGAATTTCTGCCTTTTTTGCCCCCAAATAAGGGAAATTTCAACCTTATTACCTCAAAATAAAGGAAATTTCTGCCTTTTTGCCCAAAAATAAGGAAAATTTCTGCAATTTTGCCCCAAAATAAGAGGAATTTCTACCTTTTTGCCCAAAATAAAGGAAATTTCAGACTTTTTAACCTGAAAATAAGAGAAATTTCTGCAATTTTGCCCCAAATAAGAGAAATTTCTGCAATTTTGTTCCAAAAAAAGGTAAATTCCTGCAATTTTGCCCCAAAATAAAGAAAATTTCTGGAATTTTGCCCCAAAATAAGGGGAATTTCTGATTTTTGCCCCAAAATAAAGGGAATTTCTGGCTTTTGCCCCAAAATTAGGGGAATTTCTGCAATTTTGCTCCAAAATATGGAGAATTTCTGCCTTTTTGCCTGAAAATAAAGAAAATGTTTTCCTTTTTGCCATAAAAAAGGGAAATTTCTTCATTTTTGCCCCAAAATATGGGGATTTTCTGCTTTTTTGACTCAAAATAAGTGCAATTTCTGCCTTTTCCCTAAAAATAAACAAAATTTCTGCCTTTTTGCACCAAAATAAGGAAAATTTCTGACTTTTTGCCCGAAAATAAGGCGAATTTCAGCCTTTTTACCTCAAAATAAGGGGAATTTCTTCTTTTTTGCCCCAAAATATGGGGAATTTCTGCCTTTTTGCCCCACAATAAGAAAAATTTCTGCAATTTTGTACCAAAATAAAAGAAATTACTCTCTTTTTGCCCCAAAATAAGA
Source organism: Micromys minutus (assembly GCF_963924665.1). NCBI lineage: Eukaryota > Metazoa > Chordata > Mammalia > Rodentia > Muridae > Micromys > Micromys minutus. The sequence goes on from NW_027667727.1 coordinate 4,501,046, forward strand.
AAATTTCTGCCTTTTTTCTGAAATAAGTGAAATTTCTGCAATTTTGCCTCAAAATAAGGGAAATTTCTGCAATTTTGCCCCAATGTAAAGTAAATTTCTGCAATTTTGCCCCAAAATTAGGGAAATTTCTGACTTGATGCTCCCTAAAAAAGGAGATTTTCTGTCTATTTGCCCCAAAATAAGAATTTCTGCCTTTTTGCCCGAAAATTATGAGAATTTCTGCAATTTTGCTTCAAAATACGGTTAATTTCTTCCTTTTAGCCCCAAAATAAAGGAAATTTCTGCATTTTCCCCCAATATTTGGGGAATTTCTGCATTTTACCTCTAAATAAGGGGAATTTCGGCATTTTACCTTAAAATAAGAAGAATTTCTGCCTTTTGCCCAAAAATATGGGGAATTTCTGCCTTTTTGTTCCAAAATAAGGAAAATTTCTTCAATTTTGTACCATAATAAAAGAAATTTCTGCTTTTTGCCCCAAAATAAGGGGAATTTCTGACTTTTTGCCCTGAAATAAATGAAATTTCTGCAATTTTGCCTAAAAATAAGTTAAATTTGTGATTTTTGCCCCAAAATAATGGGAATTTCTGCCTTTTGCCCCACAATATGCAGAATTTCTGCCTGTTTCCCCGAAAATAAGAAGAATGCATACCTTTTTGCCATAAAAAAGGGAAATTTCTTCATTTTTGCTTCAAAATAAGCGAAATTTCTGCTTCTTTGCCTCTAAATAAGTGGAATTTCTGTCTTTTTCCCCCAAAACAAAGGGAATTTCTGTCTTTTTTGCCCCAAAATAAGAAAAATTTCTGACTTATTACCTTGAAATAAGTGAAATTTCTGCAATTTTGCCCCAATATAAGGGAAATTTCTACCTTTTTGCCTCCAAATAAGGGGAATTTCAGCCTTTTTACCTCAAAATATAATGAATTTCTGAATTTTGGCACAAAATATTAGGAATTTCTGCGTTTTTGCCTCAAAATAAGGAAAATTTCTGCCTTTTTTGCCTGAAATAAGTGAAATTTCTGCAATTTTGCCCCAAAATAAGTGAAATTTCTGCAATTTTGCCCCAAAATAAGGGAAATTTCTGGAATTTTGCCTTAAAATAAGTGGAATTTCTGAGTTTTGCCCCAAAATATGGAGAATTTCTGCCTTTTTGCCCCACAATTAGTGAAATTTCTGCAATTTTGCCCTAAAATAAGGGAAATTTCTGCAATTTTTTTCCATAATAAGGGAAATTTCTGCTATTTTGCCCCCAAATAAGGGGAATTTCAGCATTTTACCTCAAAATAAGGGAAATTTCTGATTTTTGCACCAAAATATGGACAATTTCTGCCTTTTTCCTTCAAAATAAAGGGAATTTCTGCATTTTTGCACCAATATTAGGGGAATTTCTGCTATTTTGCTCCAAAATACGGGTCATTTTTTTTTTTTTTGCCCGACATTAATTGGAATTTCTGCCTTTTTCTCCTGAAATAAGTGAAATTTCTTCAATTTTAGCCAAAAATTAGGGATTTCATCTTTTTGCCCCAAAATAAGGGGAATTTCTGCCTTTTTGCCCAAAAATAAGGGGAATGCATACCTTTTTGCCATAAAAAAGGGAAATTTCTTCATTTTTGCTCCAAAATAATGAAATTTCTTCTTTTTTGCCTCTAAATAAGTGGAATTTCTGTCTTTTTTTCCCAAAACAAAGAGAATTTCTGTCTTTTTGCCCCAAAATAAAGAATATTTCGGCCTTTTTTTCTGAATTAAGAGAAATTTCTGCAATATTGCCCCAACATAAGGGAAATTTCTGCCTTTTTGCCCCCAAATAAGGGGAATTTCAGCCTTTTTGCCCCCAAATAAGGGGAATTTCAACCTTATTACCTCTAAATAAGGGAAATTTCTGCCTTTTTGCCACAAAATATATGGAATTTCTGCCTTTTTGCCCCAAAATAAAAAAATTACTGCAATTTTGCCCCAAATAAGGGGAATTTCTCCCTTTTTGCCCCAAAATATATAACATATCATCCTTTTTACCTTAAAATAAGTGAAATTTCTGCAATTTTGCCCCAAATAAGGGAAATATCTGAAATTTTGCCCAAAAATAAGGTAAATTTCTGCAATTTTGCCCAAAAATAAAGGAAATTTCTGCTTTTTTGCCCCCAAATACGGAGAATTTCAGCCTTTTTACCTCAAAATAAGGGGAATTTTTGCATTTTTGCCACAAAATATAAGGAATTTTGCCTTTTTGCCCCAAAATAAGGGAAATTTCTGCATTTTTTCCCTGAAATAAGTGAAATTTATGCAATTTTGCCCCAAAATAAGTGGAATTTCTGAATATTGCCCCAAAATAAAGAGAATTTCTGACTTTTTGCCCCAACATATAGGGAATTTCTGCCTTTTTGCCCCACAATTCGGGGAATTTCTGCAATTTTACTCCAAAATACGGGGAATTTCTGCCTTTTTGCCTGAAAATAAGGGGAATGCATACCTTTTTGCCATATAAAAGGGAAATTTCTTCATTTTTGCTCCAAAATAATGAGAATTTCTGCCTTTTTGCCTCTAAATAAGTGGAATTTCTGTCTTTTTCCTTAAAAACAAAAGGAATTTCTGTGTTTTTTGCCCCAAAATAAGGGGAATTTCTGACTTATTACCCTGAAATAAGTAAGATTTCTGCAATTTTGTCCCAAAATAAGGAAAATTTCTGCCTTTTTGCCCCCAAATAAGGGGAATTTCAGCCTTTTTTACCTCAAAATAAGGGGAATTTCTGCATTTTTGCCACAAAATTTACGGAATTTCTGCCTTTTTGCCCTATCATAAGGAAAATTTTTGCAATTTTGCCCAAAATAAGGGGAATTTCTCCTTTTTTGCCCCCAAAAAAGGCAATTTCAGCCTTTTTTCCTGAATATAAGTGAAATTACTGCTATTTTGCCCAAAATAAGGTAAATTTCTGCAATTTTGTCCCAAAATAAAAGAAATTCCTGGAATTTTGCCCCAAAATAAGGGGAATTTCTGATTTTTACCCCAAAATAAAGGGAATTTCTGCCTTTTGCCCCAAAATTATGGGAATTTCTGCAATTTTGCTCCAAAATACGGGGAATTTCTTTCTTTTTGCCTGAAAATAAGGGGAATGCATACATTTTTGCCATAAAAAAAGTGAAATTTCTTCATTTTTGCTCCAAAATAATGGGAATTTCTTCCTTTTTGCCTCTAAATAAGTGGAATTTCTGTCTTTTTTTCCCAAAACAAAGAAAACTTCTGTCTTTTTGCCTCAAAATAAAGAAAATATCTGCCTTTTTTCCCTGAAATAAGTGAAATTTCTGCAATTTTGCCCAAACATAAGGAAATTTCTGCATTTTTGCCCCCAAATAAGGAAAATTCCAGCCTTTTTACCTCAAAATATGGGGAATTACTGCATTTTTTCCACAAAATATTAGGAATTTCTGCTTTTTGCCCCAAAATAAGGAAAATTTCTGCCTTTTTTCCCTGAAATAAGTGAAATTTCTGCAATTATGCCCCAAAATAAGTCAAATTTCTGCCTTTTTGCCCCCAAATAAGGGGAATTTCATCTTTTTGCCCCCAAATAAAGGGAATTTCAACCTTATTACTTCTAAATAAGGGAAATTTCTGCCTTTTTGCCACAAAATATACAGAATTTCTGCTTTTTTGCCCCAAAATAAGGAAAATTACTGCAATTTTGCCCCAAATAAGAGGAATTTTTCCATTTTTGCCCCAAAATAAATTAAATATCAAGTTTTTTTACCTTAAAATAAGTGAAATTTCTGCAATTTTGCCCCAAATAAGGGAAATTTCTGAAATTTAGCCCCAAAATAAAGGAAATTTCTGAAATTTTGCCCCAAAATAAGGGGAATTTCTGATTTTTGCCCCAAAATAAAGGGAATTTTTGCCTTTAGCCCCAAAATTAGAAGAATTTCTGCAATTTTGCTCCCAAATACAAGGAATTTCTGCCTTTTTGACCGAAAATAAGGGGAATGCTTACATTTTGCCATAAAAAAGTGAAATTTCTTCATTTTTGCTCCAAAATAAGGGGAATTTCTCCCTTTTTGCCTCTAAATAAGTGGAATTTCTGTCTTTTTTCCCCAAAACAAAAGGAATTTCTGTCTTTTTGGCCCCAAAATAAAGAGAATTTCTGAATTATTACCCTGAAATAAGTGAAATTTCTGCAATTTTGACCCAAAATAAGAGAAATTTCTGCCTTTTTGCCCCCAAATAAGGGGAATTTCAGCCTTTTTACCTGAAAATAAGGAGAATTTCTGCGTTTTTGCCACAAAATATTAGGAATTTCTGCCTTTTTGCCCCAAAATAAGGAAAATTTCTGCATTTTTCCCTGAAATAAATGAAATTCCTGCAATTTTACCTAAAATAAGTGGAATTTCTGAGTTTTTCCACAAAATAAGGAGAATTTCTGTCTTTTTGCCCCAACATATAGGGAATTTCTGCCTTTTTGCCCGACAAATAGGAGAATTTCTGCAATTTTGTTCCAAAATATGGTGAATTTTGGCCTTTTTCCCCGAAAATAAGGGGAATGCATACCTTTTTGCCATATAAAAGGGAAATTTCTTCATTTTTGCCCCAAAATAAGGAGAATTTCTGCCTTTTTGCCTCTAAATAAGTGGAATTTCTGTCTTTTTCCCCCAAAACAAAGGGAATTTCTGTCTTTTTTGCCCCAAAATAAGGGGAATTTCTGACATATTACCCTGAAATAAGTAAAATTTCTGCAATATTGTCCCAAAATAAGGGAAATTTCTGCCTTTTTTTACCCCCAAATAAGGGGAATTTCAGCCTTTTTACCTCAAAATAAGGGGAATTTCTGCATTTTTGCCACGAAATTTACAGAATTTCTGCCTTTTTGCCCCATAATCAGCAAAATTTCTACAATTTTGCCCCAATAAGAGGAATTTCTCCTTTTTTGCCCCAAAATAAAGGAAATTTCAGCCTTTTTACCTGAAGATAAGTAAATATACTGCAATTTTGCCCCAAATAAAGGAAATTTCTGCAATTTTGCCCCAAAATAAGGGGAATTTCTGATTTTTACCCCAAAATAAAGGGAATTTCTGCCTTTTGCCCCAAAATTAGGGGAATTTCTGCAATTTTGCTTTAAAATATGGGGAATTTCTGCCTGTTTGCCCGAAAATAAGGGGAATGCATAACTTTTTGCCATAAAAAAGTGAAATTTCTTCATTTTTGCTCCAAAATAAGGGGAATTTCTGCCTTTTTGCCTCTAAATAAGTGGAATTTCTGTCTTTTTCCCCCAAAACAAAAGGAATTTCTGACTTTTTTGCCCCCAAATAATGGGAATTTCTGACTTATTACTCTGAAATAAGTGAAATTTCTGCAATTTTGCCCCAAAATAAGGTGAATTTCTGCCTTTTTGCCCCCAAATGAGGGGAATTTCAGCGTTTTTACTACAAAATAAGGGGAATTTTTTATTTTTGCCACAAAATATAAGGAATTTCTGCATTTTTGCCCCAAAATAATGAAAATTTCTGCCTTTTTTCCCTGAAATAAGTGAAATTTCTGCAATTTTGCCCCAAAATAAGTGGAATTTCTGAATTTTGCCCCAAAATAAGGAGAATTTCTGTCTTTTTGCCACAAAATATAGAGAATTTCTACCTTATTGCCCCACAATTAGGGGAATTTCTGCAATTTTGCTCCAAAATACGAAGAATTTCTGCCTTTTTGCCCAACAATTAGGGAAATTTCTGCAATTTTGCTCCAAAATACAGGGAATTTCTGCCTTTTTGCCTGAAAATAAGGGGAATGCATACCTTTTTGCCATAGAAAAAGGAAATTTCTTCATTTTTGCTCCAAAATAAGGGGAATTTCTGCCTTTTTGCCTCTAAATAAGTGGAATTTCTGCCTTTTTTCCCAAAACAAAGAGAATTTCTGTTTTCTTTCCCCAAAATAAGGAAAATTTCTGACTTATTTTCCTGAAATAAGTGAAATTTCTGCAATTTTGCTCCAAAATAAGGGAAATTTTTGCCTTTTTGCCCTTAAATATGTGAAATTTCTGCAATTTTACCCCAAAATAAGGTGAATTTCGGCCTTTTTGCCCCAAAATAATGAGAATTTCTGTTTTTTTGCCCCAAAATAAGAAAAAACATTTGCTTTTTTTCTCTGAAATAAGGGAAATTTCTGCAATTTTGCCCTAAAATAAGGGAAATTTCTGCAATTTTTCCCCTTAATATAGGAAATTTCTGCAATTTTGCCCCAAAATAAGGGGAATTTCTGAATTTTGCCCCAAAATAATAGGAATTTTTGCCTTTTGCCTCAAAATTAGGGGAATTTCTGAAATTTTGCTCCCAAATACGGGGAATTTCTGCCTTTTTGACCAAAAATAAGGGGAATGCTTACATTTTGCCATAAAAAAGTGAAATTTCTTCATTTTTGCTCCAAAATAAGGGGAATTTCTCCCTTTTTGCCTCTAAATAAGTGGAATTTCTTTTTCCCCCAAAACAAAGGGAATGTCTGCCTTTTTTGCCCCAAAATAAGGAGAATTTCTGAATTATTACCCTGAAATAAGTGAAATTTCTGCAATTTTTACCCAAAATAAGGGAAATTTCTGCATTTTTGCCCCGAATTATGGGGAATTTCAGCCTTTTTACCTGAAAATATGGGGAATTTCTGTGTTTTTGCCACAAAATATTAGGAATTTCTGCCTTTTTGCCCCAAAATAAGGAAAATTTCTGCATTTTTCCCTGAAATAAATGAAATTTCTGCAATTTTACCTAAAATAGGTGGAAATTCTGAGTTTTGCCCCAAAATAAGGAGAATTTCTGTCTTTTTGCCCCAACATATAGGGAATTTCTGCCTTTTTGCCCCACAAATAGGGGAATTTCTGCAATTTTGTTCCAAAATACGGTGAATTTCGGCCTTTTTCCGCGAAAATAAGGGGAATGCATACCTTTTTGCCATATAAAAGGGAAATTTCTTCATTTTTGCCCCAAAATAAGGAGAATTTCTGCCTTTTTGCCTCTAAATAAGTGGAATTTTTGTCTTTTTCCCCCAAAACAAAGGAAATTTCTGTCTTTTTTGCCCAAAAATAAGGGGAATTTCTGACATATTACCCTGAAATAAGTAAATTTTCTGCAATTTTGTCCCAAAATAAGGGAAATTTCTGCCTTTTTGCCCCCAAATAAGGGGAATTTCAGCCTTTTTACCTCAAAATAAGGAGAATTTCTGCATTTTTGTCACATAATTTACAGAATTTCTGCCTTTTTGCCCCATAATAAGGAAAATTTCTACAATTTTGCCCCGAAATAAGAGGAATTTCTCCTTTTTTGCCCCAAAATAAAGGAAATTTCAGCCTTTTTACCTGAAGATAAGTAAAATTACTGCAATTTTGCCCCAAATAAGGGAAATTTCTGCAATTTTGAACCAAAATAAGGTAAATTTCTGCAATATTGCCCCAAAATAAAGGAAATTTCTGGAATTTTGCCCCAAAATAAGGGGAATTTCTGCCTTTTGCCCCAAAATTAGGGAAATTTCTGCAATTTTGCTCCAAAATACGGGGAATTTCTGCCTGTTTGCCCGAAAATAAGGGGAATGCATACCTTTTTGCCATAAGAAAGTGAAATTTCTTCATTTTTGCTCCAAAATAAGGGGATTTTCTGCTTTTTTGCCTTAAATGAGTGGAATTTCTGTCTTTTTCCTCCAAAACAAAGGGAATTTCTGACTTTTTTGCCCCCAAATAATGGGAATTTCTGACTTATTACTCTGAAATAAGTGAAATATCTGCAATTTTGCCCCAAAATAAGGTGAATTTCTGCCTTTTTGCCCACAAATGAGGGGAATTTCAGCCTTTTTACTACAAAATAAGGGGAATTTTGCATTTTTGCCACAAAATATAAGGAATTTCTGCATTTTTGCCACAAAATAAGGAAAATTTCTGCCTTTTTTCCCTGAAATAAGTGAAATTTCTGCAATTTTGCTCCAAAATAAGGGAAATTTTTGCCTTTTTGCCCTTAAATATGTGAAATTTCTGCAATTTTACCCCAAAATAAGGTGAATTTCGGCCTTTTTGCCCCAAAATAATGAGAATTTCTGTTTTATTGCCCCACCATATAGGGAATTTCTGCCTTTTTGCCCCACAATTAGGGAAATTTCTGCAATTTTGCTCCAAAATACGGAGAATTTCTGCCTTTTTGCCTCTAAATAAGTGGAATTTCTGTCTTTTTCCTTCAAAACAAAGGGAATTTCTGTCTTTTTTGCCCCAAAATAAGGGGAATTTCTGACTTATTACCTGAAGTAAGTGAAATTTCTCCAATTTTGCCCCAAAATAAGAGAAATTTCTGCAATTTTGCACCAATGTAAAGGAATTTTCTGCAATTTTGCCCCAAAATAAGGGGAATTTCTGACTGTTTGCTCCTGAAAAAAGAAGATTTTCTGTCTTTTTGCCCCAAAATAAGAAGAATTTCTGCCTTTTTGCCCCAAAATTATGAGAATTTCTGCAATTTTGCTTCAAAATACGGGGAATTTCTGCTTTTTATCCCAAAAGTAAGGGGAATGTATACCTTTTGCCACATAAAAGGGAAATTTCTTCATTTTTGCCCCAAAATAAGAGAGATTTCTGCCTTTTTCCCTCAAAATAAGTGAAATTTCTGCCTTTTGACCCAAAAATAAACGGAATTTCTGTCTTTTTGCCTCAAAATAAAAGGAATTTTTGAATTATGCCCTGAAATAAGTGAAATTTCTTCAATTTTGCTCCAAAATAAAAGAAATTTCTGCCTTTTTGCCACAAAATAAGGGAAATTTCTGCCTTTTTGCCCCCTAATAAAAGAAATTTCAGCCTTTTTACCTCAAAATAAAGGGAATTCCTGCATTTTTGCCACAAAATATTAAGAATTTCTGAATTTTTGCCCCAAAATAAAGAAAATTTCTGCCTTTTTTCCCTGAAATAAGTGAAATTTCTGCAATTTTGCCCCAAAATAAGTGAAATTTCTGCAATTTTGCTCCAAAATAAGGGAAATTTCTGGAATTTTGTCCCAAAATAAGTGGTATTTCTGAGTTTTGCCCCAAAATAAGGAGAATTTCTGTCTTTTTGCCCCACTATATATGGAATTTCTGCTCTTTTGACCCACAATTAGGGGAATTTCTGAAATTTTGCTCCAAAATACGGGGAATTTCTGCCTTTTTGCCCGAAAATAAGGGGAATGCATAACTTTTTGCCATATAAAGGGAAATTTCTTCATTTTTGCTCCAAAATAAGGGGAATTTCTGCCTTTTTGCCTCTAAATAAGTGGAATTTCTGCAATTTTCCCCCAAAATAAAGGGAATTTCTGTTATTTTTTTCCCAAAATAAGGGGAATTTCTGACTTATTACCCTGAAATAAGTGAAATTTCTGCAATTTTGCCCCAAAATAAGGGAAATTTCTGCCTTTTTGCCCTGAAATATGTGAAATTTCTGCAATTTTACCCCAAAATAAGGTGAATTTCTGCCTTTTTGCCCCAAAATAATGGGAATTTCTGCCTTTTTGCCTCTAAATAAGTGGAATTTCTGTCTTTTTCCCCCAAAACAAAGGGAATTTCTGTCTTTTTTGCCCCAAAATAAGGGGGATTTTTAACTTATTACCCTGAAATAAGTGAAATTTCTGCAATTTTGCCCCAAAATAAAGGAAATTTCTGCAATTTTGCACCAATGTAAAGGAAATTTCTGCAATTTTGCCCCAAAATAAGGGGAATTTCTGACTGTTTGCTGCCGAAAAAAGGAGATTTTCTGTCTTTTTGCCCCAAAATAAGGAGAATTTCTGTCTTTTTGCCCGAAAATTATGAGAATTTCTGCAATTTTGCTTCAAAATACGGGGAATTTCTGCTTTTTATCCCGAAAGTAAGGGAAAAGTATACCTTTTGCCACAAAAAAGGGAAATTTCTTCATTTTTGCCCCAGAATAAGAGGAATTTCTGTCTTTTAACCTAAAAATAAGTGAAATTTCTTCCTTTTTACCCAAAAATAAATGGAATTTCTGTCTTTTTGCCCCAAAATAAAAGGAATTTTTGAGTTATGCCCTGAAAAAAGTGATATTTCTGCAATTTTGCCCCAAAATAAAAGAAATTTCTGCCTTTTTGCCACAAAATTAGGGGAATTTTTGTCTCTTTGCCCCAAAATAAGGGAAATTTCTGCCTTTTTGCCCCCAAATAAAAGAAATTTCAGCCTTTTTACCTCAAAATAAAGGGAATTCCTGCATTTATGCCAAAAAATATTAAGAATTTCTGCATTTTTGCCCAAAAATAAGGAAAATTTCTGCTATTTTTCCCTGAAATAAGTGAAATTTCTGCAATTTTGCCGCAAAATAAGTGAAATTTCTCAATTTTGCTCCAAAATAAGGGAAATTTCTGGAATTTTGCCCCAAAATAAGTGGAATTTCCGAGTTTTGCCCCAAAATAAGTGGAATTTCTGTCTTTTTGCCCCACCATATAGGGAATTTCTGCCCTTTTGCACCACAATTAAAGGAATTTCTGCAATTTTGCTCCAAAATACGGGGAATTTCTGCCTTTTTACCCGAAAATAAGGGGAATGCATAATTTTTGCCATAAATAAAGGAAATTTCTTCATTTTTGCTCCAAAATAAGGTGAATTTCTGCCTTTTTACCTCTAAATAAGTGGAATTTTTGCAATTTTCCCCCAAAACAAAGGGAATTTCTGTTATTTTTGCCCCAAAATAAGGCGAATTTCTGACTTATTACCCTGAAATAACTGAAATTTCTGCAATTTTCCCCAAAATAATGGAAATTTCTGACTGTTTGCTCTGAAATATGTGAAATTTCTGCAATTTTACCCCAAAATAAGGTGAATTTCTGCCTTTTTGTCCCAAAATAATGGGAATTTCTGCCTTTTTGCCTCTAAATAAGTGGAATTTCTGTCTTTTTAGCCCAAAAAAAGAGAATTTCTGTCTTTTTGCCCCAAAATAAAGGGGATTTCTAACTCATATCCCTGAAATAAGTGAAATTTCTGCAATTTGGCCCCAAAATAAAGGAAATTTCTGCAATTTTCCACCAATGTAAAGGAAATTTCTGCAGTTTTGCCCCAAAATAAAAGGAATTTCTGACTGTTTGCTGCCGAAAAAAGGAGATTTTCTGTCTTTTTGCCCCAAAATAAGGAGAATTTCTGCCTTTTTGCCCGAAAATTATGAGAATTTCTGCAATTTTGCTTCAAAATACGGGGAATTTCTGCTTTTTATCCCGAAAATAAGGGGAATGTATACCTTTTGCCACAAAAAAGGGAAATTTCTTCATTTTTGCCCCAGAATAAGAGGAATTTCTGCCTTTTAACATAAAAATAAGTAAAATTTCTTCCTTTTTACCCAAAAATAAATGGAATTTTTTGATTTTTGCCCCAAAATAAAAGGAATTTTTGAGTTATGCCCTGAAATAAGTGATATTTCTGCAATTTTGCCCCAAAATAAAAGAAATTTCTGCCTTTTTGCCCTGAAATATGTGAAATTGCTGCAATTTTGCCCCAAAATAAGAAAAATTTTTGATTTTTTTCTCTGAAATAAGTGAAATTTCTGCAATTTTGCCCCAAAATAAGGGAAATTTCTGCAATTTTGCCCCAAAATAAGGGAAATTTCTGGAATTTTGCCCCAAAATAAGTAGAATTTCTGAGTTTTGCCCCAAAATAAGGAGAATTTCTCTCTTTTTGCCCCAACATATAGGGAATTTCTGCATTTTTGCCCCACAATTATAGGAATTTCTGCAATTTTGCTCAAAATACAGGAAATTTCTGTCTTTTTGCCCGAAAATAAGGGGAATGCATAACTTTTTGCCATAAAAAAGGGAAATTTCATCATTTGAGCTCCAAAATAAGAGGAAATTTCTGCCTTTTTGCCTCTAAATAAGTGGAATTTCTGTCTTTTTCTCCCAAAACAAAGGGAATTTCTGTCTTTTTGCCCCAAAATAAGGGGATTTTCTGACTTATTACCCTAAAATATGTGAAATTTCTGCAATTTTGCCCCCAAATTAGGGAATTCTCTGCCTTTATGCCCTGAAATATGTGAAATTTCTTCAATTTTACCCCAAAAAAGGTGAATTTCTGCATTTTTGCCCCACAATAATGGGAATTTCTGCCTTATTGCCCCAAAATAAGAAAAATTTTTGCTTTTTTTCTCTGAAATAAGTGAAATTTCTGCAATTTTGCCCTAAAATAATATAAATATCTGCAATTTTTCCCCATAATAAGGGAAATGTCTGCAATTTTGCCCCAAAATAAAGAGAATTTCATCCTTTTTGCCCCAAAATAAAGGAAATTTCAGCCTTTTTACCTGAAAATAAGTGAAATTTCTGCAATTTTGCCCCAAATAAGGGAAATTTCTGCAATTATGCCACAATATAATGTAAATTCCTGCAATTTTGCCTTCCAAAAAAAGGAAATTTCTAGAATTTTGCCCCAAAATAAGGGGAATTTCTTATTTTTGCCCCAAAATACAGGGAATTTCTGCCTTTTGCCCCAAAATTAGGGGAATTTCTGCAATTTTGCTCCAAAATACGGAGAATTTCTGCCTTTTTGCCTGAAAATAATGGGAATGCATACCTTTTTGCCCTTAAAAAAGAAACATTTCTTCATTTTTGCTCCAAAATAAGTGAAATTTCTGAGTTTTGCCCCTAAATAAGAAGAATTTCTGCCTTTTTGCCCCACAATAAGAGGAATTTCTGCAATTTTGCTCCAAAATACAGGAAATTTCTGTCTTTTTGCCTGAAAATAAGGGGAATGCATAACTTGTTGCCATAAAAAAGGGAAATTTCTTCATTTTTGCTACAAAATAAGGGGAATTTCTGCATTTTTACCTCAAAATAAGTGAAATTTCTCCATTTTTACCCAAAAATAAATGGAATTTCTGTCTTTTTGCCCCAAAATAAAAGGAATTTTTGATTTATGCCGTGAAATAAGTGATATATTTGCAATTTTGCCCTAAAATAAAAGAAATTTCTGCCTTTTTGCCACAAAAAAGGGGAATTTCTGTCTTTTTGCCCCAAAATGAGGGAAATTTCTGCCTTTTTGCCCCCAAATAAGCAGAATTTCATCCTTTTTACCTCAAAATGGGGGGAATTTCTGCATTTTTGCCACAAAATATTAAGAATTTCGGCATTTTTGCCCCAAAATAAAGAAAATTTCTGCCTTTTTTCCATGAAATAAGTGAAATTTCTGCAATTTTGCCTCAAAATAAGTGAAATTTCTGCAATTTTGCCCAAAAATAAGGTAAATTTCTGCTTTTTTGCCCTGAAATATGTGAAATTTCTGCAATTTTACCCCAAAATAAGGTGAATTTCTGCATTTTTGCCCCAAAATAAAGAAAATTTTTGCATTTTTTCTCTGAAATAAGTGAAATTTCTGTAATTTTGCCCCAAAATAAGGGAAATATCTGCAATTTTGCCCCAAAATAAGGGAAATTTCTGGAATTTTTCCCCAAAATAAGTCGAATTTCTGAGTTTTGCCCCAAAATAAGGAGAATTTCTGTCTTTTTGCCCCAAAATAAGGAGAATTTCTGTCTTTTTGCCCCAACATGTAGGGAATTTCTGCCTTTTTGCCCCACAATTAGGGGAATTTCTGCAATTTTACTCCAAAATACGGGGAATTTCTGTCTTTTTGCCCAAAAACAAGGGGAATGCGTAACTTGTTGCCATAAAAAGGGAAATTTCTTCATTTTTACTCCAAAATAAGTGGAATTTCTTCCATTTTGCCTCTAAATAAGTGGAATTTCTGTCTTTTTCCCCCAAAACAAAGGGAATTTCTGTCTTTTTTGCCCCAAAATAAGGGGAATTTCTGATTTATTACCCTAAAATAAGTGAAATTTCTGCAATTTTGCCCCAAAATAAGGGAAATTTCTGCCTTTTTGCCCTGAAATATGTGAAATTTCTGCAATTTTACCCCAAAATAATGTGAATTTCTGCCTTTTTGCCCCAAAATAATGGGAATTTCTTCCTTTTTGCACCAAAGTAAGAAAAATTTCTGCTTTTTTTCTCTGAAATAAGTGAAATTTCTGCAATTTTGCCCTAAAATAAGGGAAATTTTTGCAATTTTGCCCCATAATAAGTAAAATGGCTGCAATTTTGCCCCAAAATAAAGGGAATTTCTCCCTTTTTGCCCCAAAATAAAGGAAATTTCTTCCTTTTTACCTGAAAATAAGTGAAATTTCTGCAATTTTGCCCCAAATAAAGGAAATTTCTGCAATTTTGCCCCAAAATAAGGTAAATTCCTGCAATTTTGCCCACAAAAAAGAAAATTTCTAGAATTTTGCCCCAAAATAAGGGGAATTTCTGATTTTTGCCCCAAAATAAAAGGAATTTCTGCCTTTTGCCCCAAAATTAGGGGAATTTCTGCAATTTTGCTCCAAAATACGGGGAATTTCTGCCTTTTTGCCTGAAAATAATGGGAATGCATACTTTTTTGCCATAAAAAGAAAAATTTCTTCATTTTTGCTACAAAATAAGGAGAATTTCTGCCTTTTCGCCTCTAGATAAGTGGAATTTCTATCTTTTTCCTCCAAAACAAAGAGAATTTCTGTCTTATTTGCCCCAAAATAAGGGGAATTTCTGACTTAACCCTGAAATAATTGAAATTTCTGCAATTTTGGCCCAAAATAAAGGAAATTTCTGCAATTTTGCCCCAATGTAAAAGAAATTTCTGCAATTTTGCCCCAAAATAAGGGGAATTTCTGACTGTTTGCTCCCGAAAGAAGGAGATTTTCTGTCTTTTTGCCTCAAAATAAGGAGAATTTCTGCCTTTTTGCCCGAAAATTATGAGAATTTCTGCAATTTTGCTTCAAAATACAGGGAATTTCTGCTTTTTATCCCAAAAGTAAGGGGAATGTATATTTTTTGCCACAAAAAAGGGAAATTTCTTCATTTTTGCCCCAAAATAAAAAGAATTTCTGCCTTTTTACCTCAAAATGATTGAAATTTCTGCCTTTTTAACCAAAAATAAACAGAATTTCTGTCTTTTTGCCCCAAAATAAAAGGAATTTTTGAATTATGCCCTGAAATAAGTAAAATTTCTGCAATTTTGCCCCAAAATAAAAGAAATTTCTGCCTTTTGCCCCAAAATTAGGGGAATTTCTGCAATTTTGCTCCAAAATACAGGGAATTTCTGCCTTTTTGCCCGAAAATAATGGGAATGCATACCTTTTTGCCATAAAAATAAGAAATTTCTTTATTTTCGCTCCAAAATAAGGGGAATTTCAGCATTTTTGCCTCTAAATAAGTGGAATTTCTGTCTTTTTCCCCCAAACAATGGGAATTTCTTTCTTTTTTAACCCAAAATAAGGGGAATTTCTGTTTTATTACCCTAAAATAAATGAAATATCTGCAATTTTTCCCCAAAATAAGGGAAATTTCTGCCATTTTGTCCTGAAATATGTGAAATTTCTGTAATTTTACCCCAAAATAAGGTGAATTTCTGCCTTTTTCCCACAAAATAATGGGAATTTCTGCCTTTTTGCCCCAAAATAAGGAAAATTTTTGCCTTTTTTCTCTGAAATAAGTGAAATTACTGCAATTTTGCCCTAAAATAAGAGAAATTTCTGCCTTTTTGCCCTGAAATATGTGAAATTTCTGCAATTTTACCCCAAAATAAGGTGAATTTCTGCCTTATTGCCCCAAAATAATGGGAATTTCTGTTTTTTTGCCCCAAAATAAGAAAAATTTTTGCTTTTTTTCCCTGAAATAAGTAAAATTTCTGCAATTTTGCCCCAAAATAAGGGGAATTTCTGACTGTTTGCTCCTGAAAAAAGGAGATTTTCTGTATTTTTGCTCCAAAATAAGGAGAATTTCTGCTTTTTTGCCCGAAAATTATAAGAATTTCTGCAATTATGCTTCAAAATACAGGGAATTTCTACTTTTTATCCCGAAAGTAAGTGGAATGTATACCTTTTTCCACGAAAAAGGGAAATTTCTTAATTTTTGCCCCAAAATAAGAGGAATTTCTGCATTTTTACCTCAAAATAAGTGAAATTTCTCCTTTTTTACTTAAAAATAAATGGAATTTCTGACTTTTTGCAACAAAATAAAAGAAATTTTTGGATTATACCCTGAAATAAGTGATATTTCTGCAATTTTGCCCCAAAATAAAGAAATTTCTGCCTTTTTTTGCCACAAAATAAAGGGAATTTCTGTCTTTTTGCCCCAAAATAAGAGAAATTAATGCCTTTTTGCCCCCAAATAAGGGGAATTTCAGCCTTTTTAACTCAAAATAAGGGGAATTTCAGCCTTTTTACCTCAAAATAAGGGGAATTTCTGCATTTTTGCCACAAAATATTAAGAATTTCTTAATTTTTTCCCCAAAATAAGGAAAATTTCTGCCTTTTTTCCCTGAAATAAGTGAAATTTCTGCAATTTTGCCCTAAAATAAGGGAAATTTCTGCAATTTTGCCCCAAAATAAGGGAAATTTCTGGAATTTTGCCCCAAAATAAGTGGAATTTCTGAGTTTTGCCCCAAAAGAAGGAGAATTTCTGTCTTTTGACCCCAACATATTGGGAATTTCTGCCTTTTTGCCCAACAATTAGGGGAATTTCTGCAATTTTGCCCCAAAATAAGGAAAATTTCTGCAATTTTGCCCCAATGTAAAAGAAATTTCTGCAATTTTGCCCCAAAATAAGGGCAGTTTCAGACTGTTTGCTTCCGAAAAAAGATTTTCTGTATTTTTGCTCCAAAATAAGGAGAATTTCTGCTTTTTTGCCAGAAAATTATGAGAATTTCTGCAATTATGCTTCAAAATACGGGGAATTTCTGCTTTTTATCTCAAAAGTAAGGGGAATGTATACCTTTTTTTAAAAAAAGGGAAACTTCTTAATTTTTGCCCCAAAATAAGAGGAATTTCTGCCTTTTTGCACCCATTTAAGGGGAATTTCAGCATTTTTACCTCAAAATAAGGGGAATTTCAGTATTTTTACCTCAAAATAAAGAAAATTTCTGCATTTTTTTCTGAAATAAGTGAAATTTCTTCAATTTTGCCCCAAAATAAGTGAAATTTCTGCAATTTTGCCACAAAATGAGGGAAATTTCTGCCTTTTTGCCCTGAAATATGTGAAATTGCTGCAATTTTACCCAAAAATAAGGTGAATTTCTGCCTTTTTGCCCCAAAATAAATGGAATTTCTGCATTTTAGCCCTAAAATAGGAAAAATTTTTGCTTTTTTTCTCTGAAATAAGTGAAATTTCTGCAATTTTGCCCTATAATAAGGAAAATTTCTGCAATTTTGCCCCAAAATAAGGGAAATTTCTGGAATTTTGCCCCAAAATACGTGGAATTTCTGAGTTTTGCCCCAAAAGAAGGAGAATTTCTGTCTTTTTGCCCCAACATATAGAGAATTTCTGCATTTTTGCCCCACAATTAGGGGAATTTCTGCAATTTTGCTCCAAAATGCAAGGAATTTCTGTCTTGTTGCCCGAAAATAAGTGGAATGCATAACTTTTTGCCATAAAAAGGGGAAATTTCTTTATTTTTGCTCCAAAATAAGGGGAATTTCAGTCTTTTTGCCTCTAAATAAGTGGAATTTCTGTCTTTTTCCCCCAAACAAAGGGAATTTCTGTCTTTTTAACGCAAAATAAGGGGAATTTTTGACTTATTACCCTAAAATAAGTGAAATATCTTCAATTTTGCCCCCAAATAAGGGAAATTTCTGCCATTTAGCCCTGAAATATGTGAAATTTCTGTAATTTTACCCCAAAATAAGGTGAATTTCTGCCTTTTTCCCCCAAAATAATGGGAATTTCTGCCTTTTTGCCCCAAAATAAAAAAATTTTTGCTTTTTTTCTCTGAAATAAGTGAAATTACTGCAATTTTGCCCTAAAATAAGAGAAATTTCTGCCTTTTTGCCCTGAAATATGTGAAATTTCTGCAATTTTACCACAAAATAAAATGAATTTCTGCCTTATTGCCCCAAAATAATACGAATTTCTGTTATTTTTGCCCCAAAATAAGAAAAATTTTTGCTTTTTTTTTCTGAAATAAGTAAAATTTCTGCAATTTTGCCCCAAAATAAGGGAAATTTCTGCAATTTTGCCCCATAATAAGGAAAATTTCTGGAATTTTGCCCCAAAATACGTGGAATTTCTGAGTTTTGCCCCAAAATAAAGAGAATTTCTGTCTTTTTGCCTTAACATATAGGGAATTTCTGCCTTTTTGCCCAACAATTAGGGAAATTTCTGCAATTTTGCCCCAAAATAAGGGAAATTTCTGCAAATTTGCCCGAATGTAAAAGAAATTTCTGCACTTTTGCCCCAAAATAAGGGGAATTTCTGACTGTTTGCTCCCGAAAAAAGGAGATTTTCTGTATTTTTGCTCCAAAATAAGGAGAATTTCTGCTTTTTTGCCCGAAAATTATAAGAATTTCTGCAATTATGCTTCAAAATACGGGGAAAATCTACTTTTTATCCCAAAAGTAAGGGGAATGTATACCTTTTTCCACAAAAAAGGGAAATTTCTTTATTTTTGCCCCAAAATAAGAGGAATTTCTGCCTTTTTACCTCAAAATAAGTGAAATTTCTCCTTTTTTACCCAAAAATAAATGGAATTTCTGTTTTTTTGCAACAAAATAAAAGGAATTTTTGAATTATACCCTGAAATAAGTGATATTTCTGCAATTTTGCCCCAAAATAAAAGAAATTTCTTCCTTTTTGCCACAAAATAAGGGGAATTTCTGTGTTTTTGCCCCAAAATAAGAGAAATTTCTGCCTTTTTGCCCCCAAATAAGGGGAATTTCAGCCTTTTTACCTCAAAATAAGGGGAATTTCAGCCTTTTTATCTCAAAATAAGGGGAATTTCTGCATTTTTGCCACAAAATATTAAGAATTTCTTAATTTTTTCCCCAAAATAAGGAAAATTTCTGCCTTTTTTTTCTGAAATAAGTGAAATTTCTGCAATTTTGCACCAAAATAATTGAAATTTCTGCAATTTTGCCCCAAAATGAGGAAAATTTCTGCCTTTTTGCCCTGAAATATATTAAATTGCTCCAATTTTACCCTAAAATAAGGTGAATTTCTGCCTTTTTGCCCCAAAATAAGTGGAATTTCTGCATTTTAGCCCCAAAATAGAAAAAATTTTTGCTTTTTTTCTCTGAAATATGTGAAATTTCTGCAATTTTGCCCTAAAATAAGGGAAATTTCTGCAATTTTGCCCCAAAATAAGGGAAATTTCTGGAATTTTGCCCCAAAATACGTGGAATTTCTGAATTTTGCCCCAAAAGAAGGAGAATTTCTGTTTTTTGCTCCAACATATAGGGAATTTCTGTCTTTTTGCCCCACAATTAGAGGAATTTCTGCAATTTTGCTCCAAAATGCAAGGAATTTCTGTCTTGTTGCCCGAAAATAAGTGGAATGCATAACTTTTTGCCATAAAAAATGGAAATTTCTTTATTTTTGCTCCAAAATAAGGGGAATTTCAGCATTTTGCCTCTAAATAAGTGGAATTTCTGTCTTTTTCCCCCAAACAAAGGGAATTTCTGTCTTTTTTAACCCAAAATAAGGGGAATTATCTGCAATTTTGCCCCAAAATAAGGGAAATTTCTGCCATTTTGCCCTGAAATATGTGAAATTTCTGTAATTTTACCCCAAAATAAGGTGAATTTCTGCCTTTTTCCCCCAAAATAATGGGAATTTCTGCCTTTTTGCCCCAAAATAAAAAAATTTTTGCTTTTTTTCTCTGAAATAAGTGAAATTACTGCAATTTTGCCCTAAAATAAGAGAAATTTCTGCCTTTTTGCCCTGAAATATGTGAAATTTCTGCAATTTTACCCCAAAATAAGGTGAATTTCTGCCTTATTGCCCCAAAATAATGGGAATTTCTGTTTTTTTGCCCCAAAATAAGAAAAATTTTTGATTTTTTTCCCTGAAATATGTAAAATTTCTGCAATTTTGCCCCAAAATAAGGGAAATTTCTGCAATTTTGTCCCAAAATAAGGAAAATTTCTGGAACTTTAGCCCAAAATACGTGGAATTTCTGAGTTTTGCCCCAAAATAAAGAGAATTTCGGTCTTTTTGCCCCAACATATAGGGAATTTCTGCCTTTTTGCCCAACAATTAGGAGAATTTCTGCAATTTTGCCCCAAAATAAGCGAAATTTCTGCAAATTTGCCCGAATGTAAAAGAAATTTCTGCAATTTTGCCCCAAAATAAGGGGAATTTTTGACTGTTTGCTCCCGAAAAAAGGAGATTTTCTGTATTTTTGTTCCAAAATTAGGAGAATTTCTGCTTTTTTGCCCGAAAATTATAAGAATTTCTGCAATTATGCTTCAAAATACGGGGAATTTCTACTTTTTATCCCGAAAGTAATGGGAATGTATACCTTTTTCCACAAAAAAGGGAAATTTCTTAATTTTTGCCCCAAAATAAAAGGAATTTCTGCCTTTTTACCTCAAAATAAGTGAAATTTCTCTTTTTTTACTTAAAAATAATTGGAATTTCTGTCTTTTTGCAACAAAATAAAAGGAATTTTTGAATTATACCCTGAAATAAGTGATATTTCTGCAATTTTGCCCCAAAATAAAAGAAATTTCTGCCTTTTTGCCCCCAAATAAGAGAATTTCAGCCTTTTTACCTCAAAATAAGGGGAATTTCAGCCTTTTTACCTCAAAATAAGGGGAATTTCTGCATTTTTGCCACAAAATATTAAGAATTTCTTAATTTTTTCCCCAAAATAAGGAAATTTTCTGCCTTTTTTCCCTGAAATAAGTGAAATTTCTGCAATTTTGCCCTAAAATAAGGGAAATTTCTGCAATTTTGCCCCAAAATAAGGGAAATTTCTGGAATTTTGCCCCAAAATACGTGGAATTTCTGAGTTTTGCCTCAAAATAAGGAGAATTTCTGTCTTTTTGCCCCAACATATAGGGAATTTCTAACTTTTTGCCCAACAATTAGGGGAATTTCTGCAATTTTGCCCCAAAATAAGAGAAATTTCTGCAATTTTGCCCCAATGTAAAAGAAATTTCTGCAATTTTGCCCCAAAATAAGGGGAATTTCTGACTGCTTCCGAAAAAAAAAGATTTTCTGTATTTTTGCTCCAAAATAAGGAGAATTTCTGCTTTTTTGCCCGAAAATTATGAGAATTTCTGAAATTGTGCTTCAAAATATGGGGAATTTTTGCTTTTTATCCCAAAAGTAAAGGGAATGTATACCTTTTTTAAAAAAAAGGGAAATTTCTTAATTTTTGCCCCAAAATAAGAGGAATTTCTGCATTTTTACCTCAAAATAAGTGAAATTTCTTTTTTTTACCCAAAAATAAATGGAATTTCTGTCTTTTTGCAACAAAATAAAAGAAATTTTTGAATTATACCCTGAAATAAGTGATATTTCTGCAATTTTGCCCCAAAATAAAGAAATTTCTGCCTTTTTTGCCACAAAATAAAGGGAATTTCTGTCTTTTTGCCCCAAAATAAGAGAAATTAATGCCTTTTTGCCCCCAAATTAGGGGAATTTCAGCCTTTTTACCTCAAAATAAGGGGAATTTCAGCATTTTTACCTCAAAATAAGGGGAATTTTAGCATTTTTGCCACAAAATATTAAGAATTTCTTAATTTTTTCCCCAAAATAAGGGAAATTTCTGCCTTTTTTCCCTGAAATAAGTGAAATTTCTGCAATTTTGCCCTAAAATAAGGGAAATTTCTGCAATTTTGCCCCAAAATAAGGGAAATTTCTGGAACTTTGCCCCAAAATACGTGGAATTTCTGAGTTTTGCCTCAAAAGAAGGAGAATTTCTGTCTTTTTGCCCCAACATATAGGGAATTTCTGCCTTTTTGCCCAACAATTAGGGGAATTTCTGGAATTTTGCTCCAAAATAAGGGAAATTTCTGCAATTTTGCCCCAATGTAAAAGAAATTTCTGCAATTTTGCCCCAAAATAAGGGGAATTTCTGACTGCTTCCGAAAAAAGAAGATTTTCTGTATTTTTGCTCCAAAATAAAGAGAATTTCTGCTTTTTTGCCCGAAAATTATGAGAATTTCTGCAATTATGCTTCAAAATACGGGGAATTTTTGCTTTTTATCCCCAAAGTAAGGGGAATGTATACCTTTTTTAAAAAAAAGGGAAATTTCTTAATTTTTGCCCCAAAATAAGAGGAATTTCTGCCTTTTTACCTCAAAATAAGTGAAATTTCTCCTTTTTTACCCAAAAATAAATGGAATTTCTGATTTTTGCAACAAAATAAAAGGAATTTTTGAATTATACCCTGAAATAAGTGATATTTCTGCAATTTTGCCCCAAAATAAAAGAAATTTTTGCCTTTTTGCTACAAAATAAAGGGAATTTCTGTCTTTTTGCCCCAAAATAAAAGAAATTTCTGCCTTTTTGCACCCAATTAAGGGGAATTTCAGCCTTTTTACCTCAAAATAAGGGGAATTTCAGCATTTTTACCTCAAAATAAGGAAAATTTCTGCATTTTTGCCACAAGATTTTAAGAATTTCTTAATTTTTTGTCCAAAATAAGGAAATTTTCTGCCTTTTTTCCCTGAAATAAGTGAAATTTCTGCAATTTTGCCCCAAAATAAGTGAAATTTCTGCAATTTTGCCCCAAAATGAGGGTTATTTCTGCATTTTTGCCCTGAAATATGTGAAATTGCTGCAATTTTACCCTAAAATAAGGTGAATTTCTGCCTTTTTGCCCCAAAACAAGTAGAATTTCTGCATTTCAGCCCCAAAATAGGAAAAATTTTTGCTTTTTTTCTCTGAAATAAGTGAAATTTCTGCAATTTTACCCTAAAATAAGGAAAATTTCTGCAATTTTGCCCCAAAATAAGGGAAATTTCTGGAATTTTGCCCCAAAATACGTGGAATTTCTGAGTTTTGCCCCAAAATAAGGAGAATTTCTGTCTTTTTGCCCCAACATATAGGGAATTTCTACCTTTTTGCCCAACAATTAGGAGAATTTCTGCAATTTTGCCCCAAAATAAGGGAAATTTCTGCAAATTTGCATAAATAAGGAAAATTTCTGCAATTTTGCCCCAAAATAAGGGAAATTTCTGGAATTTTGTCCCAAAATACGTGGAATTTCTGAATTTTGCCCCAAAATAATGAGAATTTCTGTCTTTTTGCCCCAACATATAGGGATTTCTGCCTTTTTGCCCCACATTTAGGGGAATTTCTGCAATTTTGCTCCAAAATGCAAGGAATTTCTGTCTTGTTGCCCGAAAATAAGTGGAATGCATAACTTTTTGCCATAAAAAAGGGAAATTTCTTTATTTTTGCTCCAAAATAAGGAGAACTTCAGTCTTTTTGCCTCTAAATAAGTGGAATTTCTGTCTTTTTTAACCCAAAATAAGGGGAATTTCTGACTTACTACCCTAAAATAAGTGAAATATCTGCAATTTTGCCCCAAAATAAGGGAAATTTGTGCCATTTTGCCCTGAAATATGTGAAATTTCTGTAATTTTACCCCAAAATAAGGTGAATTTCTGCCTTTTTCCCCCAAAATAATGGGAATTTCTGCCTTTTTGCCCCAAAATAAAAAAATTTTTGCTTTTTTTCTCTGAAATAAGTGAAATTACTGCAATTTTGCCCTAAAATAAGAGAAATTTCTGCCTTTTTGCCCTGAAATATGTGAAATTTCAGCAATTTTACCACAAAATAAGGTGAATTTCTGCCTTATTGCCTCAAAATAATGGGAATTTCTGTTTTTTTGCCCCAAAATAAGAAAAATTTTTGATTTTTTTTTTCCTGAAATAAGTAAAATTTCTGCAATTTTGCCCCAAAATAAGGGGAATTTCTGACTGTTTGCTCCCGAAAAAAGGAGATTTTCTGTATTTTTGCTCCAAAATAAGGAGAATTTCTGCTTTTTTGCCCGAAAATTGTGAGAATTTCTGCAATTATGCTTCAAAATACAGGGAATTTTTGCTTTTTATCCCAAAAGTAAGGGGAATGTATACCTTTTTTTAAAAAAAGGGCAATTTCTTAATTTTTGCACCAAAATAAGAGGAATTTCTGCCTTTTTACCTCAAAATAAGTGAAATTTCTCCTTTTTTACCCAAAATTAAATGGAATTTCTGTCTTTTTGCAACAAAATAAAAGAAATTTTGAATTATACCCTGAAATAAGTGATATTTCTGCAATTTTGCCCCAAAATAAATGAAATTTCTGCCTTTTTGCCACAAAATAAGGGGAATTTCTGTCTTTTTGCCCCAAAATAAGAGAAATTTCTGCCTTTTTGCCCCCAAATAATGGGAATTTCAGCCTTTTTACATCAAAATAAGGGGAATTTCAGCCTTTTTACCTCAAAATAAGGGGAATTTCTGCATTTTTGCCACAAAATATTAAGAATTTCTTAATTTTTTCCCCAAAATAAGGAAAATTTCTGCCTTTTTTCCCTGAAATAAGTGAAATTTCTGCAATTTTGCCCTAAAATAAAGGAAATTTCTGCAATTTTGCCCCAAAATAAGGGAAATTTCTGGAATTTTGCCCCAAAATACGTGGAATTTCTGAATTTTGCCCCAAAAGAAGGAGAATTTCTGTTTTTTGCTCCAACATATAGGGAATTTCTGTCTTTTTGCCCCACAATTAGAGGAATTTCTGCAATTTTGCTCCAAAATGCAAGGAATTTCTGTCTTGTTGCCCGAAAATAAGTGGAATGCATAACTTTTTGCCATAAAAAATGGAAATTTCTTTATTTTTGCTCCAAAATAAGGGGAATTTCAGCATTTTGCCTCTAAATAAGTGGAATTTCTGTCTTTTTCCTCCAAACAAAGGGAATTTCTGTCTTTTTTAACCCAAAATATAGGGAATTATCTGCAATTTTGCCCCAAAATAAGGGAAATTTCTGCCATTTTGCCCTGAAATATGTGAAATTTCTGTAATTTTACCCCAAAATAAGGTGAATTTCTGCCTTTTTCCCCCAAAATAATGGGAATTTCTGCCTTTTTGCCCCAAAATAAAAAAATTTTTGCTTTTTTTCTCTGAAATAAGTGAAATTACTGCAATTTTGCCCTAAAATAAGAGAAATTTCTGCCTTTTTGCCCTGAAATATGTGAAATTTCTGCAATTTTACCCCAAAATAAGGTGAATTTCTGCCTTATTGCCCCAAAATAATGGGAATTTCTGTTTTTTTGCCCCAAAATAAGAAAAATTTTTGATTTTTTTTCCTGAAATATGTAAAATTTCTGCAATTTTGCCCCAAAATAAGGGAAATTTCTGCAATTTTGTCCCAAAATAAGGAAAATTTCTGGAACTTTAGCCCAAAATACGTGGAATTTCTGAGTTTTGCCCCAAAATAAAGAGAATTTCGGTCTTTTTGCCCCAACATATAGGGAATTTCTGCCTTTTTGCCCAACAATTAGGAGAATTTCTGCAATTTTGCCCCAAAATAAGCGAAATTTCTGCAAATTTGCCCGAATGTAAAAGAAATTTCTGCAATTTTGCCCCAAAATAAGGGGAATTTTTGACTGTTTGCTCCCGAAAAAAGGAGATTTTCTGTATTTTTGTTCCAAAATTAGGAGAATTTCTGCTTTTTTGCCCGAAAATTATAAGAATTTCTGCAATTATGCTTCAAAATACGAAGAATTTCTACTTTTTATCCCGAAAGTAATGGGAATGTATACCTTTTTCCACAAAAAAGGGAAATTTCTTAATTTTGCCCCAAAATAAGAGGAATTTCTGCCTTTTTACCTCAAAATAAGTGAAATTTCTCTTTTTTTACCCAAAAATAATTGGAATTTCTGTCTTTTTGCAACAAAATAAAAGGAATTTTTGAATTATACCCTGAAATAAGTGATATTTCTGCAATTTTGCCCCAAAATAAAAAAAATTTCTGCCTTTTTGCCCCCAAATAAGAGGAATTTCAGCCTTTTTACCTCAAAATAAGGGGAATTTCAGCCTTTTTACCTCAAAATAAGGGGAATTTCTGCATTTTTGCCACAAATATTAAGAATTTCTTAATTTTTTCCCCAAAATAAGGAAAATTTCTGCCTTTTTTCCCTGAAATAAGTGAAATTTCTGCAATTTTGCCCTAAAATAAGGGAAATTTCTGCAATTTTGCCCCAAAATAAAGGAAATTTCTGGAATTTTGCCCCAAAATACGTGGAATTTCTGAGTTTTGCCTCAAAATAAGGAGAATTTCTGTCTTTTTGCCCAAACATATAGGGAATTTCTAACTTTTTGCCCAACAATTAGGGGAATTTCTGCAATTTTGCCCCAAAATAAGGGAAATTTCTGCAATTTTGCCCCAATGTAAAAGAAATTTCTGCAATTTTGCCCCAAAATAAGGGGAATTTCTGACTGCTTCCGAAAAAAAAAGATTTTCTGTATTTTTGCTCCAAAATAAGGAGAATTTCTGCTTTTTTGCCCGAAAATTATGAGAATTTCTGAAATTGTGCTTCAAAATATGGGGAATTTTTGCTTTTTATCCCAAAAGTAAAGGGAATGTATACCTTTTTTTAAAAAAAGGGAAATTTCTTAATTTTTGCCCCAAAATAAGAGGAATTTCTGCATTTTTACCTCAAAATAAGTGAAATTTCTTTTTTTTTACCCAAAAATAAATGGAATTTCTGTCTTTTTGCAACAAAATAAAAGGAATTTTTGAATTATACCATGAAATAAGTGATATTTCTGCAATTTTGCCCCAAAATAAAGAAATTTCTGCCTTTTTTACCACAAAATAAAGGGAATTTCTGTCTTTTTGCCCCAAAATAAGAGAAATTAATGCCTTTTTGCCCCCAATTAAGGGGAATTTCAGCCTTTTTACCTCAAAATAAGGGGAATTTCAGCATTTTTACCTCAAAATAAGGAAAATTTCTGCATTTTTGCCACAAAATTTTAAGAATTTCTTAATTTTTTGTCCAAAATAAGGAAATTTTCTGCCTTTTTTCCCTGAAATAAGTGAAATTTCTGCAATTTTGCCCCAAAATAAGTGAAATTTCTGCAATTTTGCCCCAAAATGAGGGTTATTTCTGCCTTTTTGCCCTGAAATATGTGAAATTGCTGCAATTTTACCCTAAAATAAGGTGAATTTCTGCCTTTTTGCCCCAAAACAAGTAGAATTTCTGCATTTCAGCCCCAAAATAGGAAAAATTTTTGCTTTTTTTCTCTGAAATAAGTGAAATTTCTGCAATTTTGCCCTAAAATAAGGAAAATTTCTGCAATTTTGCCCCAAAATAAGGAAATTTCTGGAATTTTGCCCCAAAATACGTGGAATTTCTGAGTTTTGCCCCAAAATAAGGAGAATTTCTGTCTTTTTGCCCCAACATATAGGGAATTTCTGCCTTTTTGCCCAACAATTAGGAGAATTTCTGCAATTTTGCCCCAAAATAAGGGAAATTTCTGCAAATTTGCATAAATAAGGAAAATTTCTGCAATTTTGCCCCAAAATAAGGGAAATTTCTGGAATTTTGTCCCAAAATACGTGGAATTTCTGAATTTTGCCCCAAAATAATGAGAATTTCTGTCTTTTTGCCCCAACATATAGGGATTTCTGCCTTTTTGCCACACATTTAGGGGAATTTCTGCAATTTTGCTCCAAAATGCAAGGAATTTCTGTCTTGTTGCCCGAAAATAAGTGGAATGCATAACTTTTTGCCATAAAAAAGGGAAATTTCTTTATTTTTGCTCCAAAATAAGGAGAACTTCAGTCTTTTTGCCTCTAAATAAGTGGAATTTCTGTCTTTTTTAACCCAAAATAAGGGGAATTTCTGACTTACTACCCTAAAATAAGTGAAATATCTGCAATTTTGCCCCAAAATAAGGGAAATTTGTGCCATTTTGCCCTGAAATATGTGAAATTTCTGTAATTTTACCCCAAAATAAGGTGAATTTCTGCCTTTTTCCCCCAAAATAATGGGAATTTCTGCCTTTTTGCCCCAAAATAAAAAAAATTTTTGCTTTTTTTCTCTGAAATAAGTGAAATTACTGCAATTTTGCCCTAAAATAAGAGAAATTTCTGCCTTTTTGCCCTGAAATATGTGAAATTTCAGCAATTTTACCACAAAATAAGGTGAATTTCTGCCTTATTGCCCCAAAATAATGGGAATTTCTGTTTTTTTGCCCCAAAATAAGAAAATTTTTTGATTTTTTTTTCCCTGAAATAAGTAAAATTTCTGCAATTTTGCCCCAAAATAAGGGGAATTTCTGACTGTTTGCTCCCGAAAAAAGGAGATTTTCTGTATTTTTGCTCCAAAATAAGGAGAATTTCTGCTTTTTTTCCCGAAAATTGTGAGAATTTCTGCAATTATGCTTCAAAATACAGGGAATTTTTGCTTTTTATCCCAAAAGTAAGGGGAATGTATACCTTTTTTTAAAAAAAGGGAAATTTCTTAATTTTTGCACCAAAATAAGAGGAATTTCTGCCTTTTTACCTCAAAATAAGTGAAATTTCTCCTTTTTTACCCAAAATTAAATGGAATTTCTGTCTTTTTGCAACAAAATAAAAGAAATTTTGAATTATACCCTGAAATAAGTGATATTTCTGCAATTTTGCCCCAAAATAAATGAAATTTCTGCCTTTTTGCCACAAAATAAGGGGAATTTCTGTCTTTTTGCCCCAAAATAAGAGAAATTTCTGCCTTTTTGCCCCCAAATAAGGGGAATTTCAGCCTTTTTACATCAAAATAAGGGGAATTTCAGCCTTTTTACCTCAAAATAAGAGGAATTTCTGCATTTTTGCCACAAAATATTAAGAATTTCTTAATTTTTTCCCCAAAATAAGGAAAATTTCTGCCTTTTTTCCCTGAAATAAGTGAAATTTCTGCATTTTTTTTCTAAAATAAGGGAAATTTCTGCAATTTTGCCCCAAAATAAGGGAAATTTCTGGAATTTTGCCCCAAAATACATGGAATTTCTGAGTTTTGCCCCAAAAGAAGGAGAATTTCTGTCTTTTTGCCCCAACATATAGGGAATTTCTGCCTTTTTGCCCAACAATTAGGGAAATTTCTGCAATTTTGCCCCAAAATAAGGGAAATTTCTGCAATTTTGCCGCAATGTAAAAGAAATTTCTGCAATTTTGCCCCAAAATAATGGGAATTTCTGACTATTTGCTTCCGAAAAAAGAAGATTTTCTGTATTTTTGCTCCAAAATAAGGAGAATTTCTGCTTTTTTGCCTGAAAATTGTGAGAATTTCTGCAATTATGCTTCAAAATACAGGGAATTTTTGCTTTTTATCCCAAAAGTAAGGGGAATGTATACCTTTTTTAAAAAGAAGGGAAATTTCTTAATTTTTGCCCCAAAATAAGAGGAATTTCTGCCTTTTTACCTCAAAATAAGTGAAATTTCTCCTTTTTTACCCAAAAATAAATGGAATTTCTGTCTTTTTGCAACAAAATAAAAGGAATTTTTGAATTATACCCTGAAATAAGTGATATTTCTGCAATTTTGCCCCAAAATAAAAGAAATTTTTGCCTTTTTGCTACAAAATAAGGGGAATTTCTGTCTTTTTGCCCCAAAATAAGAGAAATTTCTGCATTTTCGCACCCAATTAAGGGGAATTTCAGCCTTTTTACCTCAAAATAATGGGAATTTCAGCATTTTTACCTCAAAATAAGGAAAATTTCTGCATTTTTGCCACAAAATATTAAGAATTTTTTAATTTTTTTCCCAAAATAAGGAAAATTTCTGCCTTTTTTTTCTGAAATAAGTGAAATTTCTGCAATTTTGCACCAAAATAAGTGAAATTTCTGCAATTTTGCCCCAAAATGAGGGAAATTTCTGCCTTTTTGCCCTGAAATATATTAAATTGCTGCAATTTTACCCTGAAATAAGGTGAATTTCTGCCTTTTTGCCCCAAAATAAGTGGAATTTCTGCATTTTAGCCCCAAAATAGGAAAAATTTTTGCTTTTTTTCTCTGAAATAAGTGAAATTTCTGCAATTTTGCCCTAAAATAAGGAAAATTTCTGCAATTTTGCCCCAAAATAAGGGAAATTTCTGGAATTTTGCCCCAAAATACATGGAATTTCTGAGTTTTGCCCCAAAAGAAGGAGAATTTCTGTCTTTTTCCCCAACATATAGGGAATTTCTGTCTTTTTGCGCCACAATTAGGGGAATTTCTGCAATTTTGCTCCAAAATGCAAGGAATTTCTGTCTTGTTGCCTGAAAATAAGTAGAATGCATAACTTTTTGCCATAAAAAAGGGAAATTTCTTTATTTTTGCTCCAAAATAAGGGGAATTTCAGCATTTTGCCTCTAAATAAGTGGAATTTCTGTCTTTTTCCCCCAAACAAAGGGAATTTCTGTCTTTTTAACCCAAAATAATGGGAATTTCTGACTTATTACCCTAAAATAAGTGAAATATCTGCAATTTAGCCCCAAAATAAGGGAAATTTCTGCCATTTTGCCCTGAAATATGTGAAATTTCTGTAATTTTACCCCAAAAGAAGGTGAATTTCTGCTTTTTTCCCCCAAAATAATGGGAATTTCTGCCTTTTTGCCCCAAAATAAAAAAATTTTTGCTTTTTTTCTCTGAAATAAGTGAAATTACTGCAATTTTGCCCTAAAATAAGAGAAATTTCTGCTTTTTTGCCCTGAAATATGTGAAATTTCTGCAATTTTACCCCAAAATAAGGTGAATTTCTGCCTTATTGCCCCAAAATAATGGAAATTTCTGTTTTTATGCCCCAAAATAAGAAAAATTTTTGATTTTTTTCCCTGAAATAAGTAAAATTTCTGCAATTTTGCCCCAAAATAAAGGAAATTTCTGCAATTTTGCCCCAAAATAAGGAAAATTTCTGGAACTTTGCCCCAAAATACGTGGAATTTCTGAGTTTTGCCCCAAAATAAGAAGAATTTCTGTCTTTTTGCCCCAACATATAGGGAATTCCTACCTTTTTGCCCAACAATTGGGAAAATTTCTGCAATTTTGCCCCAAAATAAGGGAAATTTCTGCAAATTTGCCCGAATGTAAAAGAAATTTCTGCAATTTTGCCCCAAAATAAGGGGAATTTCTGACTGTTTGCTCCCGAAAAAAGGAGATTTTCTGTATTTTTGCTCCAAAATAAGGAGAATTTCTGCTTTTTTGCCCGAAAATTATAAGAATTTCTGCAATTATGCTTCAAAATACGGGGAATTTCTACTTTTTATCCCGAAAGTAATGGGAATGTATACCTTTTTCCACAAAAAAGGGAAATTTCTTAATTTTTGCCCCAAAATAAGAGGAATTTCTGCCTTTTTACCTCAAAATAAGTGAAATTTCTCTTTTCTTACCCAAAAATAAATGGAATTTCTGTCTTTTTGCAACAAAATAAAAGGAATTTTTGAATTATACCCTGAAATAAGTGATATTTCTGCAATTTTGCCCCAAAATAAAAGAAATTTCTGCCTTTTTGCCCCCAAATAAGAGGAATTTCAGCCTTTTTACCTCAAAATAAGGGGAATTTCAGCCTTTTTACCTCAAAATAAGGGGAATTTCTGCATTTTTGCCACAAAATATTAAGAATTTCTTAATTTTTTCCCCAAAATAAGGAAAATTTCTGCCTTTTTTCCCTGAAATAAGTGAAATTTCTGCAATTTTGCCCTAAAATAAGAGAAATTTCTGCAATTTTGCCCCAAAATAAGGGAAATTTCTGAAATTTTGCCCCAAAATACATGGAATTTCTGAGTTTTGCCTCAAAATAAGGAGAATTTCTGTCTTTTTGCCCCAAGATATAGGGAATTTCTGCCTTTTTGCCCAACAATTAGGGGAATTTCTGCAATTTTGCCCCAATGTAAAAGAAATTTCTGCAATTTTGCCCCAAAATAAGGGGAATTTCTGACTGCTTCCGAAAAAAGAAGATTTTCTCAATTTTTCATCCAAAATAAGGAGAATTTCTGATTTTTTGCCCGAAAATTATGAGAATTTCTGCAATTATGCTTCAAAATATGGGGAATTTTTGCTTTTTATCCCAAAAGTAAGGGGAATGTATACCTTTTTTAAAAAAAAGGGAAATTTCTTAATTTTTGCCCCAAAATAAGAGGAATTTCTGCCTTTTTACCTCAAAATAAGTGAAATTTTCCTTTTTTAGCCAAAAATAAATGGAATTTCTGTCTTCTTGCAACAAAATAAAAGGAATTTTTGAATTATACCCTGAAATAAGTGATATTTCTGCAATTTTGCCCCAAAATAAAAGAAATTTTTGCCTTTTTGCTACAAAATAAGGGGAATTTCTGTCTTTTTGCCCCAAATTAAGAGAAATTTCTGCATTTTTGCACCCAATTAAGGGGAATTTCAGCATTTTTACCTCAAAATTAAAAAAAATTCTGCATTTTTGCCACAAAATTTTAAGAATTTCTTAATTTTTTCTCCAAAATAAGGAAATTTTCTGCCTTTTTTCCCTGAAATAAGTGAAATTTCTGCAATTTTGCCCCAAAATAAGTGAAATTTTTGCAATTTTGCCCCAAAATGAGGGAAATTTCTGCCTTTTTGCCCTGAAATATGTGAAATTGCTGCAATTTTACCCTAAAATAAGGTGAATTTCTGCCTTTTTGCCCCAAAATAAGTAAAATATCTGCATTTTAGCCCCAAAATAGGAAAAATTTTTGCTTTTTTCTCTGAAATAAGTGAAATTTCTGCAATTTTGCCTTAAATAATGAAAATTTCTGCAATTTTGCCCCAAAATAAGGAAATTTCTGGAATTTTGCCCCAAAATACGTGGAATTTCTGAGTTTTGCCCCAAAATAAGGAGAATTTCTGACTTTTTGCCCCAACATATAGGGAATTTCTGCCTTTTTGCCCAACAATTAGGAGAATTTCTGAAATTTTGCCCCAAAATAAGAAAAATTTCTGCAAATTTGCCCTAAAATAAGGAAAATTTCTGCAATTTTGCCCCAAAATAAGGGAAATTTCTGGAATTTTGTCCCAAAATACGTGGAATTTCTGAATTTTGCCCCAAAATAATGAGAATTTCTGTCTTTTTGCCCCAACATATAGGGAATTTCTGCCTTTTTGCCCCACATTTAGGAGAATTTCTGCAATTTTGCTCCAAAATGCAAAAAATTTCTGTCTTGTTGCCCGAAAATAAGTGGAATGCATAACTTTTTTGCCATAAAAAAGAAAAATTTCTTTATTTTTGCTCCAAAATAAGGGGAATTTCAGTCTTTTTGCCTCTAAATAAGTGGAATTTCTGTCTTTTTCCCCCAAACAAAGGGAATTTCTGTCTTTTTTAACCCAAAATAAGGGGAATTTCTGACTTATTACCCTAAAATAAGTGAAATATCTGCAATTTTGCCCCAAAATAAGGGAAATTTCTGCCATTTTGCCCTGAAATATGTGAAATTTCTGTAATTTTACCCCAAAATAAGGTGAATTTCTGCCTTTTTCCCCCAAAATAATGGGAATTTCTGCCTTTTTGCCCCAAAATAAAAAAATTTTTGCTTTTTTTCTCTGAAATAAATGAAATTACTGAAATTTTGCCCTAAAATAAGAGAAATTTCTGCCTTTTTGCCCTGAAATATGTGAAATTTCTGCAATTTTACCACAAAATAAGGTGAATTTCTGCCTTATTGCCCCAAAATAATGGGAATTTCTGTTTTTTTGCCCCAAAATAAGAAAATTTTTTGCTTTTTTTCCCTGAAATAAGTAAAATTTCTGTAATTTTGCCCCAAAATAAGGGGAATTTCTGACTGTTTGCTCCCGAAAAAAGGAGATTTTCTGTATTTTTGCTCCAAAATAAGGAGAATTTCTGCTTTTTTGCCCGAAAATTATAAGAATTTCTGCAATTATGCTTCAAAATATGGGGAATTTCTACTTTTTATCCCGAAAGTTAGGGGAATGAATACCTTTTTCCACAAAAACGGAAATTTCTTAATTGTTGCCCAAGAATAAGAGGAATTTCTGCATTTTTACCTCAAAATAAGTGAAATTTATCCTTTTTTACCCAAAATTAAATGGAATTTCTGTCTTTTTGCAACAAAATAAAAGAAATTTTTGAATTATACCCTGAAATAAGTAATATTTCTGCAATTTTGCCCCAAAATAAAAGAAATTTCTGCCTTTTTGCCACAAAATAAGGGGAATTTCTGTCTTTTTGCCCCAAAATAAGAGAAATTTCTGCATTTTTGCCCCCAAATAAGAGGAATTTCAGCCTTTTTACCTCAAAATAAGGGGAATTTCAGCCTTTTTACCTCAAAATAAGGGGAATTTCTGCATTTTTCCCACAAAATATTAAGAATTTGTTAATTTTTTCCCCAAAATAAGGAAAATTTCTGCCTTTTTTCCCTGAAATAAGTGAAATTTCTGCAATTTTTTTCTAAAATAAGGGAAATTTCTGCAATTTTGCCCCAAAATAAGGGAAATTTCTGGAATTTTGCCCCAAAATACATGGAATTTCTGAGTTTTGCCCCAAAAGAAGGAGAATTTCTGTCTTTTTGCCCCAACATGTAGGGAATTTCTGCCTTTTTGCCCAACAATTAGGGGAATTTCTGCAATTTTGCCCCAAAATAAGTGAAATTTCTGCAATTTTGCCCCAATGTAAAAGAAATTTCTGCAATTTTGTCCCAAAATAATGGGAATTTCTGACTATTTGCTTCCGAAAAAAGAAGATTTTCTGTATTTTTTCTCCAAAATAAGGAGAATTTCTGCTTTTTTGCCCGAAAATTGTGAGAATTTCTGCAATTATGCTTCAAAATACAGGGAATTTTTGCTTTTTATCCCAAAAGTAAGGGGAATGTATACCTTTTTTTAAAAAAAGGGAAATTTCCTAATTTTTGCCCCAAAATAAGAGGAATTTCTGCCTTTTTACCTCAAAATAAATGAAATTTCTCCTTTTTTACCCAAAAATAAATGGAATTTCTGTCTTTTTGCAACAAAATAAAAGGAATTTTTGAATTATACCCTGAAATAAGTGATATTTCTGCAATTTTGCCCCAAAATAAAAGAAAATTTTGCCTTTTTGCTACAAAATAAGGGGAATTTCTGTCTTTTTGCCCCAAAATAAGAGAAATTTCTGCATTTTTGCACCCAATTAAGGGGAATTTCAGCCTTTTTACCTCAAAATAAGGGGAATTTCAGCATTTTTACCTCAAAATAAGAAAATTTCTGCATTTTTGCCACAAAATATTAAGAATTCTTTAATTTTTTCCCCAAAATAAGGAAAATTTCTGCCTTTTTTTCTGAAATAAGTGAAATTTCTGCAATTTTGCACCAAAATAAGTGAAATTTCTGCAATTTTGCCCCAAATTGAGGGAAATTTCTGCCTTTTTGCCCTGAAATATATTAAATTGCTCCAATTTACCCTGAAATAAGGTGAATTTCTGCCTTTTTCCCCCAAAATAATGGGAATTTCTGCCTTTTTGCCCCAAAATAAAAAAATTTTTGCTTTTTTTCTCTGAAATAAGTGAAATTACTGCAATTTTGCCCTAAAATAAGAGAAATTTCTGCCTTTTTGCCCTGAAATATGTGAAATTTCTGCAATTTTACCCCAAAATAAGGTGAATTTCTGCCTTATTGCCCCAAAATAATGGAAATTTCTGTTTTTATACCCCAAAATAAGAAAAATTTTTGATTTTTTTCCCTGAAATAAGTAAAATTTCTGCAATTTTGCCCCAAAATAAAGGAAATTTCTGAAATTTTGCCCCAAAATAAGGAAAATTTCTGGAACTTTGCCCCAAAATACGTGGAATTTCTGAGTTTTGCCCCAAAATAAGGAGAATTTCTGTCTTTTTGCCCCAACATATAGGGAATTCCTGCCTTTTTGCCCAACAATTAGGAAAATTTCTGCAATTTTGCCCCAAAATAAGGGGAATTTCTGACTGTTTGCTCCCGAAAAAAGGAGATTTTCTGTATTTTTGCTCCAAAATAAGGAGAATTTCTGCTTTTTTGCCCGAAAATTATAAGAATTTCTGCAATTATGCTTCAAAATACGGGGAATTTCTACTTTTTATCCCGAAAGTAATGGGAATGTATACCTTTTTCCACAAAAAAGGGAAATTTCTTAATTTTTGCCCCAAAATAAGAGGAATTTCTGCCTTTTTACCTCAAAATAAGTGAAATTTCTCTTTTCTTACCCAAAAATAAATGGAATTTCTGTCTTTTTGCAACAAAATAAAAGGAATTTTTGAATTATACCCTGAAATAAGTGATATTTCTGCAATTTTGCCCCAAAATAAAAGAAATTTCTGCCTTTTTGCCCCCAAATAAGAGGAATTTCAGCCTTTTTACCTCAAAATAAGGGGAATTTCAGCCTTTTTACCTCAAAATAAGGGGAATTTCTGCATTTTTGCCACAAAATATTAAGAATTTCTTAATTTTTTCCCCAAAATAAGGAAAATTTCTGCCTTTTTTCCCTGAAATAAGTGAAATTTCTGCAATTTTGCCCTAAAATAAGAGAAATTTCTGCAATTTTGCCCCAAAATAAGGGAAATTTCTGGAATTTTGCCCCAAAATAAGTGGAATTTCTGAGTTTTGCCTCAAAATAAGGAGAATTTCTGTCTTTTTGCCCCAACATATAGGGAATTTCTGCCTTTTTGCCCAACAATTAGGGGAATTTCTGCAATTTTGCCCCAAAATAAGGGAAATTTCTGCAATTTTGTCCCAATGTAAAAGAAATTTCTGCAATTTTGCCCCAAAATAAGGGGAATTTCTGACTGCTTCCGAAAAAAAAAAAGATTTTCTCTATTTTTGCTCCAAAATAAGGAGAATTTCTGCTTTTTTGCCCGAAAATTATGAGAATTTCTGCAATTATGCTTCAAAATATAGGGAATTTTTGCTTCTTATCCCAAAAGTAAGGGGAATGTATACCTTTTTTAAAAAAAAGGGAAATTTCTTAATTTTTGCCCCAAAATAAGAGGAATTTCTGCCTTTTTACCTCAAAATAAGTGAAATTTCTCCTTTTTACCCAAAAATAAATGGAATTTCTGTCTTTTTGCAACAAAATAAAAGGATTTTTTGAATTATACCCTGAAATAAGTGATATTTCTGCAATTTTGCCCCAAAATAAAAGAAATTTTTGCCTTTTTGCTACAAAATAAGGGGAATTTCTGTCTTTTTGCCCCAAATTAAGAGAAATTTCTGCATTTTTGCACCCAATTAAGGGGAATTTCAGCATTTTTACGTCAAAATAAGGGGAATTTCAGCATTTTTACCTCAAAATTAAAAAAAATTCTGCATTTTTGCCACAAAATTTTAAGAATTTCTTAATTTTTTCTCCAAAATAAGGAAATTTTCTGCCTTTTTTCCCTGAAATAAGTGAAATTTCTGCAATTTTGCCCCAAAATAAGTGAAATTTTTGCAATTTTGCCCCAAAATGAGGGAAATTTCTGCCTTTTTGCCCTGAAATATGTGAAATTGCTGCAATTTTACCCTAAAATAAGGTGAATTTCTGCCTTTTTGCCCCAAAATAAGTAAAATATCTGCATTTTAGCCCCAAAATAGGAAAAATTTTTGCTTTTTTCTCTGAAATAAGTGAAATTTCTGCAATTTTGCCTTAAATAATGAAAATTTCTGCAATTTTGCCCCAAAATAAGGAAATTTCTGGAATTTTGCCCCAAAATACGTGGAATTTCTGAGTTTTGCCCCAAAATAAGGAGAATTTCTGACTTTTTGCCCCAACATATAGGGAATTTCTGCCTTTTTGCCCAACAATTAGGAGAATTTCTGAAATTTTGCCCCAAAATAAGAAAAATTTCTGCAAATTTGCCCTAAAATAAGAAAAATTTCTGCAATTTTGCCCCAAAATAAGGGAAATTTCTGGAATTTTGTCCCAAAATACGTGGAATTTCTGAATTTTGCCCCAAAATAATGAGAATTTCTGTCTTTTTGCCCCAACATATAGGGAATTTCTGCCTTTTTGCCCCACATTTAGGGGAATTTCTGCAATTTTGCTCCAAAATGCAAGGAATTTCTGTCTTGTTGCCCAAAAATAAGTGGAATGCATAACTTTTTGCCATAAAAAAGAAAAATTTCTTTATTTTTGCTCCAAAATAAGGGGAATTTCAGTCTTTTTGCCTCTAAATAAGTGGAATTTCTGTCTTTTTCCCCCAAACAAAGGGAATTTCTGTCTTTTTTAACCCAAAATAAGGGGAATTTCTGACTTATTACCCTAAAATAAGTGAAATATCTGCAATTTTGCCCCAAAATAAGGGAAATTTCTGCCATTTTGCCCTGAAATATGTGAAATTTCTGTAATTTTACCCCAAAATAAGGTGAATTTCTGCCTTTTTCCCCCAAAATAATGGGAATTTCTGCCTTTTTGCCCCAAAATAAAAAAATTTTTGCTTTTTTTCTCTGAAATAAATGAAATTACTGAAATTTTGCCCTAAAATAAGAGAAATTTCTGCCTTTTTGCCCTGAAATATGTGAAATTTCTGCAATTTTACCACAAAATAAGGTGAATTTCTGCCTTATTGCCCCAAAATAATGGGAATTTCTGTTTTTTTGCCCCAAAATAAGAAAATTTTTTGCTTTTTTTCCCTGAAATAAGTAAAATTTCTGTAATTTTGCCCCAAAATAAGGGGAATTTCTGACTGTTTGCTCCCGAAAAAAGGAGATTTTCTGTATTTTTGCTCCAAAATAAGGAGAATTTCTGCTTTTTTGCCCGAAAATTATAAGAATTTCTGCAATTATGCTTCAAAATATGGGGAATTTCTACTTTTTATCCCGAAAGTTAGGGGAATGTATACCTTTTTCCACAAAAACGGAAATTTCTTAATTTTTGCCCAAGAATAAGAGGAATTTCTGCATTTTTACCTCAAAATAAGTGAAATTTATCCTTTTTTACCCAAAATTAAATGGAATTTCTGTCTTTTTGCAACAAAATAAAAGAAATTTTTGAATTATACCCTGAAATAAGTGATATTTC
Organism: Micromys minutus; assembly: GCF_963924665.1. Taxonomy (NCBI): domain Eukaryota; kingdom Metazoa; phylum Chordata; class Mammalia; order Rodentia; family Muridae; genus Micromys; species Micromys minutus. The sequence continues at coordinate 4,539,702 of NW_027667727.1, forward strand.
TGCAATTTTGCCCCAAAATAAAAGAAATTTCTGCCTTTTTGCCACAAAATAAGGGGAATTTCTGTCTTTTTGCCCCAAAATAAGAGAAATTTCTGCATTTTTGCCCCCAAATAAGAGGAATTTCAGCCTTTTTACCTCAAAATAAGGGGAATTTCAGCCTTTTTACCTCAAAATAAGGGGAATTTCTGCATTTTTCCCACAAAATATTAAGAATTTGTTAATTTTTTCCCCAAAATAAGGAAAATTTCTGCCTTTTTTCCCTGAAATAAGTGAAATTTCTGCAATTTTTTTCTAAAATAAGGGAAATTTCTGCAATTTTGCCCCAAAATAAGGGAAATTTCTGGAATTTTGCCCCAAAATACATGGAATTTCTGAGTTTTGCCCCAAAAGAAGGAGAATTTCTGTCTTTTTGCCCCAACATATAGGGAATTTCTGCCTCTTTTCCCAACAATTAGGGGAATTTCTGCAATTTTGCCCCAAAATAAGTGAAATTTCTGCAATTTTGCCCCAATGTAAAAGAAATTTCTGCAATTTTGTCCCAAAATAATGGGAATTTCTGACTATTTGCTTCCGAAAAAAGAAGATTTTCTGTATTTTTTCTCCAAAATAAGGAGAATTTCTGCTTTTTTGCCCGAAAATTGTGAGAATTTCTGCAATTATGCTTCAAAATACAGGGAATTTTTGCTTTTTATCCCAAAAGTAAGGGGAATGTATACCTTTTTTTAAAAAAAGGGAAATTTCCTAATTTTTGCCCCAAAATAAGAGGAATTTCTGCCTTTTTACCTCAAAATAAGTGAAATTTCTCCTTTTTTACCCAAAAATAAATGGAATTTCTGTCTTTTTGCAACAAAATAAAAGGAATTTTTGAATTATACCCTGAAATAAGTGATATTTCTGCAATTTTGCCCCAAAATAAAAGAAATTTTTGCCTTTTTGCTACAAAATAAGGGAAATTTCTGTCTTTTTGCCCCAAAATAAGAGAAATTTCTGCATTTTTGCACCCAATTAAGGGGAATTTCAGCCTTTTTACCTCAAAATAAGGGGAATTTCAGCATTTTTACCTCAAAATAAGAAAATTTCTGCATTTTTGCCACAAAATATTAAGAATTCTTTAATTTTTTCCCCAAAATAAGGAAAATTTCTGCCTTTTTTTCTGAAATAAGTGAAATTTCTGCAATTTTGCACCAAAATAAGTGAAATTTCTGCAATTTTGCCCCAAAATGAGGGAAATTTCTGCCTTTTTGCCCTGAAATATATTAAATTGCTCCAATTTACCCTGAAATAAGGTGAATTTCTGCCTTTTTGCCCCAAAATAAAAAAATTTTTGCTTTTTTTCTCTGAAATAAGTGAAATTACTGCAATTTTGCCCTAAAATAAGAGAAATTTCTGCCTTTTTGCCCTGAAATATGTGAAATTTCTGCAATTTTACCCCAAAATAAGGTGAATTTCTGCCTTATTGCCCCAAAATAATGGAAATTTCTGTTTTTATGCCCCAAAATAAGAAAAATTTTTGATTTTTTTCCCTGAAATAAGTAAAATTTCTGCAATTTTGCCCCAAAATAAAGGAAATTTCTGCAATTTTGCCCCAAAATAAGGAAAATTTCTGGAACTTTGCCCCAAAATACGTGGAATTTCTGAGTTTTGCCCCAAAATAAGGAGAATTTTTGTCTTTTTGCCCCAACATATAGGGAATTCCTGCCTTTTTGCCCAACAATTAGGAAAATTTCTGCAATTTTGCCCCAAAATAAGGGGAATTTCTGACTGTTTGCTCCCGAAAATAGGAGATTTTCTGTATTTTTGCTCCAAAATAAGGAGAATTTCTGCTTTTTTGCCCGAAAATTATAAAAATTTCTGCAATTATGCATCAAAATACGGGGAATTTCTACTTTTTATCCCGAAAGTAATGGGAATGTATACCTTTTTCCACAAAAAAGGGAAATTTCTTAATTTTTGCCCCAAAATAAGAGGAATTTCTGCCTTTTTACCTCAAAATAAGTGAAATTTCTCTTTTTTTACCCAAAAATAAATGGAATTTCTGTCTTTTTGCAACAAAATAAAAGGAATTTTTGAATTATACCCTGAAATAAGTGATATTTCTGCAATTTTGCCCCAAAATAAAAGAAATTTCTGCCTTTTTGCCCCCAAATAAGAGGAATTTCAGCCTTTTTACCTCAAAATAAGGGGAATTTCAGCCTTTTTACCTCAAAATAAGGGGAATTTCTGCATTTTTGCCACAAAATATTAAGAATTTCTTAATTTTTTCCCCAAAATAAGGAAAATTTCTGCCTTTTTTCCCTGAAATAAGTGAAATTTCTGCAATTTTGCCCTAAAATAAGAGAAATTTCTGCAATTTTGCCCCAAAATAAGGGAAATTTCTGGAATTTTGCCCCAAAATAAGTGGAATTTCTGAGTTTTGCCTCAAAATAAGGAGAATTTCTGTCTTTTTGCCCCAACATATAGGGAATTTCTGCCTTTTTGCCCAACAATTAGGGGAATTTCTGCAATTTTGCCCCAAAATAAGGGAAATTTCTGCAATTTTGTCCCAATGTAAAAGAAATTTCTGCAATTTTGCCCCAAAATAAGGGGAATTTCTGACTGCTTCCGAAAAAAAAAAGATTTTCTCTATTTTTGCTCCAAAATACGGAGAATTTCTGCTTTTTTGCCCGAAAATTATGAGAATTTCTGCAATTATGCTTCAAAATATAGGGAATTTTTGCTTCTTATCCCAAAAGTAAGGGGAATGTATACCTTTTTTAAAATAAAGGGAAATTTCTTAATTTTTGCCCCAAAATAAGAGGAATTTCTGCCTTTTTACCTCAAAATAAGTGAAATTTCTCCTTTTTACCCAAAAATAAATGGAATTTCTGTCTTTTTGCAACAAAATAAAAGGAATTTTTGAATTATACCCTGAAATAAGTGATATTTCTGCAATTTTGCCCCAAAATAAAAGAAATTTTTGCCTTTTTGCTACAAAAATAAGGGGAATTTCTGTCTTTTTGCCCCAAATTAAGAGAAATTTCTGCATTTTTGCACCCAATTAAGGGGAATTTCAGCATTTTTACGTCAAAATAAGGGGAATTTCAGCATTTTTACCTCAAAATTAAAAAAAATTCTGCATTTTTGCCACAAAATTTTAAGAATTTCTTAATTTTTTCTCCAAAATAAGGAAATTTTCTGCCTTTTTTCCCTGAAATAAGTGAAATTTCTGCAATTTTGCCCCAAAATAAGTGAAATTTTTGCAATTTTGCCCCAAAATGAGGGAAATTTCTGCCTTTTTGCACTGAAATATGTGAAATTGCTGAAATTTTACCCTAAAATAAGGTGAATTTCTGCCTTTTTGCCCCAAAATAAGTAAAATATCTGCATTTTAGCCCCAAAATAGGAAAAACTTTTGCTTTTTTCTCTGAAATAAGTGAAATTTCTGCAATTTTGCCTTAAATAATGAAAATTTCTGCAATTTTGCCCCAAAATAAGGAAATTTCTGGAATTTTGCCCCAAAATAAAAGAAATTTCTGCCTTTTTGCCACAAAATAAGGGGAATTTCTGTCTTTTTGCCCCAAAATAAGAGAAATTTCTGCATTTTTGCCCCCAAATAAGAGGAATTTCAGCCTTTTTACCTCAAAATAAGGGGAATTTCAGCCTTTTTACCTCAAAATAAGGGGAATTTCTGCATTTTTCCCACAAAATATTAAGAATTTGTTAATTTTTTCCCCAAAATAAGGAAAATTTCTGCCTTTTTTCCCTGAAATAAGTGAAATTTCTGCAATTTTTTTCTAAAATAAGGGAAATTTCTGCAATTTTGCCCCAAAATAAGGGAAATTTCTGGAATTTTGCCCCAAAATACATTGAATTTCTGAGTTTTGCCCCAAAAGAAGGAGAATTTCTGTCTTTTTGCCCCAACATATAGGGAATTTCTGCCTCTTTTCCCAACAATTAGGGGAATTTCTGCAATTTTGCCCCAAAATAAGTGAAATTTCTGCAATTTTGCCCCAATGTAAAAGAAATTTCTGCAATTTTGTCCCAAAATAATGGGAATTTCTGACTATTTGCTTCCGAAAAAAGAAGATTTTCTGTATTTTTTCTCCAAAATAAGGAGAATTTCTGCTTTTTTGCCCGAAAATTGTGAGAATTTCTGCAATTATGCTTCAAAATACAGGGAATTTTTGCTTTTTATCCCAAAAGTAAGGGGAATGTATACCTTTTTTTAAAAAAAGGGAAATTTCCTAATTTTTGCCCCAAAATAAGAGGAATTTCTGCCTTTTTACCTCAAAATAAGTGAAATTTCTCCTTTTTTACCCAAAAATAAATGGAATTTCTGTCTTTTTGCAACAAAATAAAAGGAATTTTTGAATTATACCCTGAAATAAGTGATATTTCTGCAATTTTGCCCCAAAATAAAAGAAATTTTTGCCTTTTTGCTACAAAATAAGGGAAATTTCTGTCTTTTTGCCCCAAAATAAGAGAAATTTCTGCATTTTTGCACCCAATTAAGGGGAATTTCAGCCTTTTTACCTCAAAATAAGGGGAATTTCAGCATTTTTACCTCAAAATAAGAAAATTTCTGCATTTTTGCCACAAAATATTAAGAATTCTTTAATTTTTTCCCCAAAATATGGAAAATTTCTGCCTTTTTTTCTGAAATAAGTGAAATTTCTGCAATTTTGCACCAAAATAAGTGAAATTTCTGCAATTTTGCCCCAAAATGAGGGAAATTTCTGCCTTTTTGCCCTGAAATATATTAAATTGCTCCAATTTACCCTGAAATAAGGTGAATTTCTGCCTTTTTCCCCCAAAATAATGGGAATTTCTGCCTTTTTGCCCCAAAATAAAAAAATTTTTGCTTTTTTTCTCTGAAATAAGTGAAATTACTGCAATTTTGCCCTAAAATAAGAGAAATTTCTGCCTTTTTGCCCTGAAATATGTGAAATTTCTGCAATTTTACCCCAAAATAAGGTGAATTTCTGCCTTATTGCCCCAAAATAATGGAAATTTCTGTTTTTATGCCCCAAAATAAGAAAAATTTTTGATTTTTTTCCCTGAAATAAGTAAAATTTCTGCAATTTTGCCCCAAAATAAAGGAAATTTCTGCAATTTTGCCCCAAAATAAGGAAAATTTCTGGAACTTTGCCCCAAAATACGTGGAATTTCTGAGTTTTGCCCCAAAATAAGGAGAATTTCTGTCTTTTTGCCCCAACATATAGGGAATTCCTGCCTTTTTGCCCAACAATTAGGAAAATTTCTGCAATTTTGCCCCAAAATAAGGGGAATTTCTGACTGTTTGCTCCCGAAAAAAGGAGATTTTCTGTATTTTTGCTCCAAAATAAGGAGAATTTCTGCTTTTTTGCCCGAAAATTATAAAAATTTCTGCAATTATGCATCAAAATACGGGGAATTTCTACTTTTTATCCCGAAAGTAATGGGAATGTATACCTTTTTCCACAAAAAAGGGAAATTTCTTAATTTTTGCCCCAAAATAAGAGGAATTTCTGCCTTTTTACCTCAAAATAAGTGAAATTTCTCTTTTTTTACCCAAAAATAAATGGAATTTCTGTCTTTTTGCAACAAAATAAAAGGAATTTTTGAATTATACCCTGAAATAAGTGATATTTCTGCAATTTTGCCCCAAAATAAAAGAAATTTCTGCCTTTTTGCCCCCAAATAAGAGGAATTTCAGCCTTTTTACCTCAAAATAAGGGGAATTTCAGCCTTTTTACCTCAAAATAAGGGGAATTTCTGCATTTTTGCCACAAAATATTAAGAATTTCTTAATTTTTTCCCCAAAATAAGGAAAATTTCTGCCTTTTTTCCCTGAAATAAGTGAAATTTCTGCAATTTTGCCCTAAAATAAGAGAAATTTCTGCAATTTTGCCCCAAAATAAGGGAAATTTCTGGAATTTTGCCCCAAAATAAGTGGAATTTCTGAGTTTTGCCTCAAAATAAGGAGAATTTCTGTCTTTTTGCCCCAACATATAGGGAATTTCTGCCTTTTTGCCCAACAATTAGGGGAATTTCTGCAATTTTGCCCCAAAATAAGGGAAATTTCTGCAATTTTGTCCCAATGTAAAAGAAATTTCTGCAATTTTGCCCCAAAATAAGGGGAATTTCTGACTGCTTCCGAAAAAAAAAAGATTTTCTCTATTTTTGCTCCAAAATAAGGAGAATTTCTGCTTTTTTGCCCGAAAATTATGAGAATTTCTGCAATTATGCTTCAAAATATAGGGAATTTTTGCTTCTTATCCCAAAAGTAAGGGGAATGTATACCTTTTTTAAAATAAAGGGAAATTTCTTAATTTTTGCCCCAAAATAAGAGGAATTTCTGCCTTTTTACCTCAAAATAAGTGAAATTTCTCCTTTTTACCCAAAAATAAATGGAATTTCTGTCTTTTTGCAACAAAATAAAAGGAATTTTTGAATTATACCCTGAAATAAGTGATATTTCTGCAATTTTGCCCCAAAATAAAAGAAATTTTTGCCTTTTTGCTACAAAATAAGGGGAATTTCTGTCTTTTTGCCCCAAATTAAGAGAAATTTCTGCATTTTTGCAACCAATTAAGGGGAATTTCAGCATTTTTACGTCAAAATGAGGGGAATTTCAGCATTTTTACCTCAAAATTAAAAAAAATTCTGCATTTTTGCCACAAAATTTTAAGAATTTCTTAATTTTTTCTCCAAAATAAGGAAATTTTCTGCCTTTTTTCCCTGAAATAAGTGAAATTTCTGCAATTTTGCCCCAAAATAAGTGAAATTTTTGCAATTTTGCCCCAAAATGAGGGAAATTTCTGCCTTTTTGCACTGAAATACGTGAAATTGCTGCAATTTTACCCTAAAATAAGGTGAATTTCTGCCTTTTTGCCCCAAAATAAGTAAAATATCTGCATTTTAGCCCCAAAATAGGAAAAATTTTTGCTTTTTTTCTATGAAATAAGTGAAATTTCTGCAATTTTGCCCTAAAATAACGAAAATTTCTGCAATTTTGCCCCAAAATAAGGGAAATTTCTGGAATTTTGCCCCAAAATACGTCGAATTTCTGAGTTTTGCCCCAAAATAAGGAGAATTTCTGTCTTTTTGCCCAAACATATAGGGAATTTCTGCCTTTTGCCCATCAATTAGGAGAATTTCTGCAATTTTGCCCCAAAATAAGGGAAATTTCTGCAAATTTGCCCTAAAATAAGGAAAATTTCTGCAATTTTGCCCCAATATAAGGGAAATTTCTGAAATTTTGCCCCAAAATACGTGGAATTTCTGAATTTTGCCCCAAAATAATGAGAATTTCTGTCTTTTTGCCCCAACATATAGGGAATTTCTGCCTTTTTGCCCCACATTTAGGGGAATTTCTGCAATTTTGCTCCAAAATGCAAGGAATTTCTGTCTTGTTGCCCGAAAATAAGTGGAATGCATAACTTTTTGCCATAAAAAAGGGAAATTTCTTTATTTTTGCTCCAAAATAAGGGGAATTTCAGTCTTTTTGCCTCTAAATAATTGGAATTTCTTTCTTTTTCCCCCAAACAAAGGGAATTTCTGTCTTTTTTAACCCAAAATAAGGGGAATTTCTTACTTATTACCCTAAAATAAGTGAAATATCTGCAATTTTGCCCCAAAATAAGGGAAATTTCTGCCATTTTGCCCTGAAATATGTGAAATTTCTGTAATTTTACTCCAAAATAAGGTGAATTTCTGCCTTTTTCCCCCAAAATAATGGGAATTTCTGCCTTTTTGCCCCAAAATAAAAAAATTTTTGCTTTTTTTCTCTGAAATAAGTGAAATTACTGCAATTTTGCCCTAAAATAAGAGAAATTTCTGCCTTTTTGCCCTGAAATATGTGAAATTTCTGCAATTTTACCCCAAAATAAGGTGAATTTCTGCCTTATTGCCCCAAAATAATGGAAATTTCTGTTTTTATACCCCAAAATAAGAAAAATTTTTGATTTTTTTCCCTGAAATAAGTAAAATTTCTGCAATTTTGCCCCAAAATAAAGGAAATTTCTGCAATTTTGCCCCAAAATAAGGAAAATTTCTGGAACTTTGCCCCAAAATACGTGGAATTTCTGAGTTTTGCCCCAAAATAAGGAGAATTTCTGTCTTTTTGCCCCAACATATAGGGAATTCCTGCCTTTTTGCCCAACAATTAGGAAAATTTCTGCAATTTTGCCCCAAAATAAGGGGAATTTCTGACTGTTTGCTCCCGAAAAAAGGAGATTTTCTGTATTTTTGCTCCAAAATAAGGAGAATTTCTGCTTTTTTGCCCGAAAATTATAAGAATTTCTGCAATTATGCTTCAAAATACGGGGAATTTCTACTTTTTATCCCGAAAGTAATGGGAATGTATACCTTTTTCCACAAAAAAGGGAAATTTCTTAATTTTTGCCCCAAAATAAGAGGAATTTCTGCCTTTTTACCTCAAAATAAGTGAAATTTCTCTTTTCTTACCCAAAAATAAATGGAATTTCTGTCTTTTTGCAACAAAATAAAAGGAATTTTTGAATTATACCCTGAAATAAGTGATATTTCTGCAATTTTGCCCCAAAATAAAAGAAATTTCTGCCTTTTTGCCCCCAAATAAGAGGAATTTCAGCCTTTTTACCTCAAAATAAGGGGAATTTCAGCCTTTTTACCTCAAAATAAGGGGAATTTCTGCATTTTTGCCACAAAATATTAAGAATTTCTTAATTTTTTCCCCAAAATAAGGAAAATTTCTGCCTTTTTTCCCTGAAATAAGTGAAATTTCTGCAATTTTGCCCTAAAATAAGAGAAATTTCTGCAATTTTGCCCCAAAATAAGGGAAATTTCTGGAATTTTGCCCCAAAATAAGTGGAATTTCTGAGTTTTGCCTCAAAATAAGGAGAATTTCTGTCTTTTTGCCCCAACATATAGGGAATTTCTGCCTTTTTGCCCAACAATTAGGGGAATTTCTGCAATTTTGCCCCAAAATAAGGGAAATTTCTGCAATTTTGTCCCAATGTAAAAGAAATTTCTGCAATTTTGCCCCAAAATAAGGGGAATTTCTGACTGCTTCCGAAAAAAAAAAGATTTTCTCTATTTTTGCTCCAAAATAAGGAGAATTTCTGCTTTTTTGCCCGAAAATTATGAGAATTTCTGCAATTATGCTTCAAAATATAGGGAATTTTTGCTTCTTATCCCAAAAGTAAGGGGAATGTATACCTTTTTTAAAAAAAAGGGAAATTTCTTAATTTTTGCCCCAAAATAAGAGGAATTTCTGCCTTTTTACCTCAAAATAAGTGAAATTTCTCCTTTTTACCCAAAAATAAATGGAATTTCTGTCTTTTTGCAACAAAATAAAAGGATTTTTTGAATTATACCCTGAAATAAGTGATATTTCTGCAATTTTGCCCCAAAATAAAAGAAATTTTTGCCTTTTTGCTACAAAATAAGGGGAATTTCTGTCTTTTTGCCCCAAATTAAGAGAAATTTCTGCATTTTTGCACCCAATTAAGGGGAATTTCAGCATTTTTATGTCAAAATAAGGGGAATTTCAGCATTTTTACCTCAAAATTAAAAAAAATTCTGCATTTTTGCCACAAAATTTTAAGAATTTCTTAATTTTTTCTCCAAAATAAGGAAATTTTCTGCCTTTTTTCCCTGAAATAAGTGAAATTTCTGCAATTTTGCCCCAAAATAAGTGAAATTTTTGCAATTTTGCCCCAAAATGAGGGAAATTACTGCCTTTTTGCCCTGAAATATGTGAAATTGCTGCAATTTTACCCTAAAATAAGGTGAATTTCTGCCTTTTTGCCCCAAAATAAGTAAAATATCTGCATTTTAGCCCCAAAATAGGAAAAATTTTTGCTTTTTTCTCTGAAATAAGTGAAATTTCTGCAATTTTGCCTTAAATAATGAAAATTTCTGCAATTTTGCCCCAAAATAAGGAAATTTCTGGAATTTTGCCCCAAAATACGTGGAATTTCTGAGTTTTGCCCCAAAATAAGGAGAATTTCTGACTTTTTGCCCCAACATATAGGGAATTTCTGCCTTTTTGCCCAACAATTAGGAGAATTTCTGAAATTTTGCCCCAAAATAAGAAAAATTTCTGCAAATTTGCCCTAAAATAAGGAAAATTTCTGCAATTTTGCCCCAAAATAAGGGAAATTTCTGGAATTTTGTCCCAAAATACGTGGAATTTCTGAATTTTGCCCCAAAATAATGAGAATTTCTGTCTTTTTGCCCCAACATATAGGGAATTTCTGCCTTTTTGCCCCACATTTAGGGGAATTTCTGCAATTTTGCTCCAAAATGCAAGGAATTTCTGTCTTGTTGCCCGAAAATAAGTGGAATGCATAACTTTTTGCCATAAAAAAGAAAAATTTCTTTATTTTTGCTCCAAAATAAGGGGAATTTCAGTCTTTTTGCCTCTAAATAAGTGGAATTTCTGTCTTTTTCCCCCAAACAAAGAAAATTTCTGTCTTTTTTAACCCAAAATAAGGGGAATTTCTGACTTATTACCCTAAAATAAGTGAAATATCTGCAATTTTGCCCCAAAATAAGGGAAATTTCTGCCATTTTGCCCTGAAATATGTGAAATTTCTGTAATTTTACCCCAAAATAAGGTGAATTTCTGCCTTTTTCCCCCAAAATAATGGGAATTTCTGCCTTTTTGCCCCAAAATAAAAAAATTTTTGCTTTTTTTCTCTGATATAAATGAAATTACTAAAATTTTGCCCTAAAATAAGAGAAATTTCTGCCTTTTTGCCCTGAAATACGTGAAATTGCTGCAATTTTACCCTAAAATAAGGTGAATTTCTGCCTTTTTGCCCCAAAATAAGTAAAATATCTGCATTTTAGCCCCAAAATAGGAAAAATTTTTGCTTTTTTTCTATGAAATAAGTGAAATTTCTGCAATTTTGCCCTAAAATAACGAAAATTTCTGCAATTTTGCCCCAAAATAAGGGAAATTTCTGGAATTTTGCCCCAAAATACGTCGAATTTCTGAGTTTTGCCCCAAAATAAGGAGAATTTCTGTCTTTTTGCCCAAACATATAGGGAATTTCTGCCTTTTGCCCATCAATTAGGAGAATTTCTGCAATTTTGCCCCAAAATAAGGGAAATTTCTGCAAATTTGCTCTAAAATAAGGAAAATTTCTGCAATTTTGCCCCAATATAAGGGAAATTTCTGGAATTTTGTCCCAAAATACGTGGAATTTCTGAATTTTGCCCCAAAATAATGAGAATTTCTGTCTTTTTGCCCCAACATATAGGGAATTTCTGCCTTTTTGCCCCACATTTAGGGGAATTTCTGCAATTTTGCTCCAAAATGCAAGGAATTTCTGTCTTGTTGCCCGAAAATAAGTGGAATGCATAACTTTTTGCCATAAAAAAGGGAAATTTCTTTATTTTTGCTCCAAAATAAGGGGAATTTCAGTCTTTTTGCCTCTAAATAATTGGAATTTCTTTCTTTTTCCCCCAAACAAAGGGAATTTCTGTCTTTTTTAACCCAAAATAAGGGGAATTTCTTACTTATTACCCTAAAATAAGTGAAATATCTGCAATTTTGCCCCAAAATAAGGGAAATTTCTGCCATTTTGCCCTGAAATATGTGAAATTTCTGTAATTTTACTCCAAAATAAGGTGAATTTCTGCCTTTTTCCCCCAAAATAATGGGAATTTCTGCCTTTTTGCCCCAAAATAAAAAAATTTTTGCTTTTTTTCTCTGAAATAAGTGAAATTACTGCAATTTTGCCCTAAAATAAGAGAAATTTCTGCCTTTTTGCCCTGAAATATGTGAAATTTCTGCAATTTTACCCCAAAATAAGGTGAATTTCTGCCTTATTGCCCCAAAATAATGGAAATTTCTGTTTTTATACCCCAAAATAAGAAAAATTTTTGATTTTTTTCCCTGAAATAAGTAAAATTTCTGCAATTTTGCCCCAAAATAAAGGAAATTTCTGCAATTTTGCCCCAAAATAAGGAAAATTTCTGGAACTTTGCCCCAAAATACGTGGAATTTCTGAGTTTTGCCCCAAAATAAGGAGAATTTCTGTCTTTTTGCCCCAACATATAGGGAATTCCTGCCTTTTTGCCCAACAATTAGGAAAATTTCTGCAATTTTGCCCCAAAATAAGGGGAATTTCTGACTGTTTGCTCCCGAAAAAAGGAGATTTTCTGTATTTTTGCTCCAAAATAAGGAGAATTTCTGCTTTTTTGCCCGAAAATTATAAGAATTTCTGCAATTATGCTTCAAAATACGGGGAATTTCTACTTTTTATCCCGAAAGTAATGGGAATGTATACCTTTTTCCACAAAAAAGGGAAATTTCTTAATTTTTGCCCCAAAATAAGAGGAATTTCTGCCTTTTTACCTCAAAATAAGTGAAATTTCTCTTTTCTTACCCAAAAATAAATGGAATTTCTGTCTTTTTGCAACAAAATAAAAGGAATTTTTGAATTATACCCTGAAATAAGTGATATTTCTGCAATTTTGCCCCAAAATAAAAGAAATTTCTGCCTTTTTGCCCCCAAATAAGAGGAATTTCAGCCTTTTTACCTCAAAATAAGGGGAATTTCAGCCTTTTTACCTCAAAATAAGGGGAATTTCTGCATTTTTGCCACAAAATATTAAGAATTTCTTAATTTTTTCCCCAAAATAAGGAAAATTTCTGCCTTTTTTCCCTGAAATAAGTGAAATTTCTGCAATTTTGCCCTAAAATAAGAGAAATTTCTGCAATTTTGCCCCAAAATAAGGGAAATTTCTGGAATTTTGCCCCAAAATAAGTGGAATTTCTGAGTTTTGCCTCAAAATATGGAGAATTTCTGTCTTTTTGCCCCAACATATAGGGAATTTCTGCCTTTTTGCCCAACAATTAGGGGAATTTCTGCAATTTTGCCCCAAAATAAGGGAAATTTCTGCAATTTTGTCCCAATGTAAAAGAAATTTCTGCAATTTTGCCCCAAAATAAGGGGAATTTCTGACTGCTTCCGAAAAAAAAAAGATTTTCTCTATTTTTGCTCCAAAATAAGGAGAATTTCTGCTTTTTTGCCCGAAAATTATGAGAATTTCTGCAATTATGCTTCAAAATATAGGGAATTTTTGCTTCTTATCCCAAAAGTAAGGGGAATGTATACCTTTTTTAAAAAAAAGGGAAATTTCTTAATTTTTGCCCCAAAATAAGAGGAATTTCTGCCTTTTTACCTCAAAATAAGTGAAATTTCTCCTTTTTACCCAAAAATAAATGGAATTTCTGTCTTTTTGCAACAAAATAAAAGGATTTTTTGAATTATACCCTGAAATAAGTGATATTTCTGCAATTTTGCCCCAAAATAAAAGAAATTTTTGCCTTTTTGCTACAAAATAAGGGGAATTTCTGTCTTTTTGCCCCAAATTAAGAGAAATTTCTGCATTTTTGCACCCAATTAAGGGGAATTTCAGCATTTTTATGTCAAAATAAGGGGAATTTCAGCATTTTTACCTCAAAATTAAAAAAAATTCTGCATTTTTGCCACAAAATTTTAAGAATTTCTTAATTTTTTCTCCAAAATAAGGAAATTTTCTGCCTTTTTTCCCTGAAATAAGTGAAATTTCTGCAATTTTGCCCCAAAATAAGTGAAATTTTTGCAATTTTGCCCCAAAATGAGGGAAATTACTGCCTTTTTGCCCTGAAATATGTGAAATTGCTGCAATTTTACCCTAAAATAAGGTGAATTTCTGCCTTTTTGCCCCAAAATAAGTAAAATATCTGCATTTTAGCCCCAAAATAGGAAAAATTTTTGCTTTTTTCTCTGAAATAAGTGAAATTTCTGCAATTTTGCCTTAAATAATGAAAATTTCTGCAATTTTGCCCCAAAATAAGGAAATTTCTGGAATTTTGCCCCAAAATACGTGGAATTTCTGAGTTTTGCCCCAAAATAAGGAGAATTTCTGACTTTTTGCCCCAACATATAGGGAATTTCTGCCTTTTTGCCCAACAATTAGGAGAATTTCTGAAATTTTGCCCCAAAATAAGAAAAATTTCTGCAAATTTGCCCTAAAATAAGGAAAATTTCTGCAATTTTGCCCCAAAATAAGGGAAATTTCTGGAATTTTGTCCCAAAATACGTGGAATTTCTGAATTTTGCCCCAAAATAATGAGAATTTCTGTCTTTTTGCCCCAACATATAGGGAATTTCTGCCTTTTTGCCCCACATTTAGGGGAATTTCTGCAATTTTGCTCCAAAATGCAAGGAATTTCTGTCTTGTTGCCCGAAAATAAGTGGAATGCATAACTTTTTGCCATAAAAAAGAAAAATTTCTTTATTTTTGCTCCAAAATAAGGGGAATTTCAGTCTTTTTGCCTCTAAATAAGTGGAATTTCTGTCTTTTTCCCCCAAACAAAGAAAATTTCTGTCTTTTTTAACCCAAAATAAGGGGAATTTCTGACTTATTACCCTAAAATAAGTGAAATATCTGCAATTTTGCCCCAAAATAAGGGAAATTTCTGCCATTTTGCCCTGAAATATGTGAAATTTCTGTAATTTTACCCCAAAATAAGGTGAATTTCTGCCTTTTTCCCCCAAAATAATGGGAATTTCTGCCTTTTTGCCCCAAAATAAAAAAATTTTTGCTTTTTTTCTCTGATATAAATGAAATTACTGAAATTTTGCCCTAAAATAAGAGAAATTTCTGCCTTTTTGCCCTGAAATACGTGAAATTGCTGCAATTTTACCCTAAAATAAGGTGAATTTCTGCCTTTTTGCCCCAAAATAAGTAAAATATCTGCATTTTAGCCCCAAAATAGGAAAAATTTTTGCTTTTTTTCTATGAAATAAGTGAAATTTCTGCAATTTTGCCCTAAAATAACGAAAATTTCTGCAATTTTGCCCCAAAATAAGGGAAATTTCTGGAATTTTGCCCCAAAATACGTCGAATTTCTGAGTTTTGCCCCAAAATAAGGAGAATTTCTGTCTTTTTGCCCAAACATATAGGGAATTTCTGCCTTTTGCCCATCAATTAGGAGAATTTCTGCAATTTTGCCCCAAAATAAGGGAAATTTCTGCAAATTTGCCCTAAAATAAGGAAAATTTCTGCAATTTTGCCCCAATATAAGGGAAATTTCTGAAATTTTGCCCCAAAATACGTGGAATTTCTGAATTTTGCCCCAAAATAATGAGAATTTCTGTCTTTTTGCCCCAACATATAGGGAATTTCTGCCTTTTTGCCCCACATTTAGGGGAATTTCTGCAATTTTGCTCCAAAATGCAAGGAATTTCTGTCTTGTTGCCCGAAAATAAGTGGAATGCATAACTTTTTGCCATAAAAAAGGGAAATTTCTTTATTTTTGCTCCAAAATAAGGGGAATTTCAGTCTTTTTGCCTCTAAATAATTGGAATTTCTTTCTTTTTCCCCCAAACAAAGGGAATTTCTGTCTTTTTTAACCCAAAATAAGGGGAATTTCTTACTTATTACCCTAAAATAAGTGAAATATCTGCAATTTTGCCCCAAAATAAGGGAAATTTCTGCCATTTTGCCCTGAAATATGTGAAATTTCTGTAATTTTACTCCAAAATAAGGTGAATTTCTGCCTTTTTCCCCCAAAATAATGGGAATTTCTGCCTTTTTGCCCCAAAATAAAAAAATTTTTGCTTTTTTTCTCTGAAATAAGTGAAATTACTGCAATTTTGCCCTAAAATAAGAGAAATTTCTGCCTTTTTGCCCTGAAATATGTGAAATTTCTGCAATTTTACCCCAAAATAAGGTGAATTTCTGCCTTATTGCCCCAAAATAATGGAAATTTCTGTTTTTATACCCCAAAATAAGAAAAATTTTTGATTTTTTTCCCTGAAATAAGTAAAATTTCTGCAATTTTGCCCCAAAATAAAGGAAATTTCTGCAATTTTGCCCCAAAATAAGGAAAATTTCTGGAACTTTGCCCCAAAATACGTGGAATTTCTGAGTTTTGCCCCAAAATAAGGAGAATTTCTGTCTTTTTGCCCCAACATATAGGGAATTCCTGCCTTTTTGCCCAACAATTAGGAAAATTTCTGCAATTTTGCCCCAAAATAAGGGGAATTTCTGACTGTTTGCTCCCGAAAAAAGGAGATTTTCTGTATTTTTGCTCCAAAATAAGGAGAATTTCTGCTTTTTTGCCCGAAAATTATAAGAATTTCTGCAATTATGCTTCAAAATACGGGGAATTTCTACTTTTTATCCCGAAAGTAATGGGAATGTATACCTTTTTCCACAAAAAAGGGAAATTTCTTAATTTTTGCCCCAAAATAAGAGGAATTTCTGCCTTTTTACCTCAAAATAAGTGAAATTTCTCTTTTCTTACCCAAAAATAAATGGAATTTCTGTCTTTTTGCAACAAAATAAAAGGAATTTTTGAATTATACCCTGAAATAAGTGATATTTCTGCAATTTTGCCCCAAAATAAAAGAAATTTCTGCCTTTTTGCCCCCAAATAAGAGGAATTTCAGCCTTTTTACCTCAAAATAAGGGGAATTTCAGCCTTTTTACCTCAAAATAAGGGGAATTTCTGCATTTTTGCCACAAAATATTAAGAATTTCTTAATTTTTTCCCCAAAATAAGGAAAATTTCTGCCTTTTTTCCCTGAAATAAGTGAAATTTCTGCAATTTTGCCCTAAAATAAGAGAAATTTCTGCAATTTTGCCCCAAAATAAGGGAAATTTCTGGAATTTTGCCCCAAAATAAGTGGAATTTCTGAGTTTTGCCTCAAAATAAGGAGAATTTCTGTCTTTTTGCCCCAACATATAGGGAATTTCTGCCTTTTTGCCCAACAATTAGGGGAATTTCTGCAATTTTGCCCCAAAATAAGGGAAATTTCTGCAATTTTGTCCCAATGTAAAAGAAATTTCTGCAATTTTGCCCCAAAATAAGGGGAATTTCTGACTGCTTCCGAAAAAAAAAAGATTTTCTCTATTTTTGCTCCAAAATAAGGAGAATTTCTGCTTTTTTGCCCGAAAATTATGAGAATTTCTGCAATTATGCTTCAAAATATAGGGAATTTTTGCTTCTTATCCCAAAAGTAAGGGGAATGTATACCTTTTTTAAAAAAAAGGGAAATTTCTTAATTTTTGCCCCAAAATAAGAGGAATTTCTGCCTTTTTACCTCAAAATAAGTGAAATTTCTCCTTTTTACCCAAAAATAAATGGAATTTCTGTCTTTTTGCAACAAAATAAAAGGATTTTTTGAATTATACCCTGAAATAAGTGATATTTCTGCAATTTTGCCCCAAAATAAAAGAAATTTTTGCCTTTTTGCTACAAAATAAGGGGAATTTCTGTCTTTTTGCCCCAAATTAAGAGAAATTTCTGCATTTTTGCACCCAATTAAGGGGAATTTCAGCATTTTTATGTCAAAATAAGGGGAATTTCAGCATTTTTACCTCAAAATTAAAAAAAATTCTGCATTTTTGCCACAAAATTTTAAGAATTTCTTAATTTTTTCTCCAAAATAAGGAAATTTTCTGCCTTTTTTCCCTGAAATAAGTGAAATTTCTGCAATTTTGCCCCAAAATAAGTGAAATTTTTGCAATTTTGCCCCAAAATGAGGGAAATTTCTGCCTTTTTGCCCTGAAATATGTGAAATTGCTGCAATTTTACCCTAAAATAAGGTGAATTTCTGCCTTTTTGCCCCAAAATAAGTAAAATATCTGCATTTTAGCCCCAAAATAGGAAAAATTTTTGCTTTTTTCTCTGAAATAAGTGAAATTTCTGCAATTTTGCCTTAAATAATGAAAATTTCTGCAATTTTGCCCCAAAATAAGGAAATTTCTGGAATTTTGCCCCAAAATACGTGGAATTTCTGAGTTTTGCCCCAAAATAAGGAGAATTTCTGACTTTTTGCCCCAACATATAGGGAATTTCTGCCTTTTTGCCCAACAATTAGGAGAATTTCTGAAATTTTGCCCCAAAATAAGAAAAATTTCTGCAAATTTGCCCTAAAATAAGGAAAATTTCTGCAATTTTGCCCCAAAATAAGGGAAATTTCTGGAATTTTGTCCCAAAATACGTGGAATTTCTGAATTTTGCCCCAAAATAATGAGAATTTCTGTCTTTTTGCCCCAACATATAGGGAATTTCTGCCTTTTTGCCCCACATTTAGGGG
This sequence comes from Micromys minutus, assembly GCF_963924665.1. NCBI lineage: Eukaryota > Metazoa > Chordata > Mammalia > Rodentia > Muridae > Micromys > Micromys minutus. Next base: position 4,557,755 of record NW_027667727.1, read on the forward strand.
AATTTCTGCAATTTTGCTCCAAAATGCAAGGAATTTCTGTCTTGTTGCCCGAAAATAAGTGGAATGCATAACTTTTTGCCATAAAAAAGAAAAATTTCTTTATTTTTGCTCCAAAATAAGGGGAATTTCAGTCTTTTTGCCTCTAAATAAGTGGAATTTCTGTCTTTTTCCCCCAAACAAAGAAAATTTCTGTCTTTTTTAACCCAAAATAAGGGGAATTTCTGACTTATTACCCTAAAATAAGTGAAATATCTGCAATTTTGCCCCAAAATAAGGGAAATTTCTGCCATTTTGCCCTGAAATATGTGAAATTTCTGTAATTTTACCCCAAAATAAGGTGAATTTCTGCCTTTTTCCCCCAAAATAATGGGAATTTCTGCCTTTTTGCCCCAAAATAAAAAAATTTTTGCTTTTTTTCTCTGATATAAATGAAATTACTGAAATTTTGCCCTAAAATAAGAGAAATTTCTGCCTTTTTGCCCTGAAATATGTGAAATTTCTGCAATTTTACCACAAAATAAGGTGAATTTCTGCCTTATTGCCCCAAAATAATGGGAATTTCTGTTTTTTTGCCCCAAAATAAGAAAATTTTTTGCTTTTTTTCCCTGAAATAAGTAAAATTTCTGTAATTTTGCCCCAAAATAAGGGGAATTTCTGACTGTTTGCTCCCGAAAAAAGGAGATTTTCTGTATTTTTGCTCCAAAATAAGGAGAATTTCTGCTTTTTTGCCCGAAAATTATAAGAATTTCTGCAATTATGCTTCAAAATATGGGGAATTTCTACTTTTTATCCCGAAAGTTAGGGGAATGTATACCTTTTTCCACAAAAACGGAAATTTCTTAATTTTTGCCCAAGAATAAGAGGAATTTCTGCATTTTTACCTCAAAATAAGTGAAATTTATCCTTTTTTACCCAAAATTAAATGGAATTTCTGTCTTTTTGCAACAAAATAAAAGAAATTTTTGAATTATACCCTGAAATAAGTAATATTTCTGCAATTTTGCCCCAAAATAAAAGAAATTTCTGCCTTTTTGCCACAAAATAAGGGGAATTTCTGTCTTTTTGCCCCAAAATAAGAGAAATTTCTGCATTTTTGCCCCCAAATAAGAGGAATTTCAGCCTTTTTACCTCAAAATAAGGGGAATTTCAGCCTTTTTACCTCAAAATAAGGGGAATTTCTGCATTTTTCCCACAAAATATTAAGAATTTGTTAATTTTTTCCCCAAAATAAGGAAAATTTCTGCCTTTTTTCCCTGAAATAAGTGAAATTTCTGCAATTTTTTTCTAAAATAAGGGAAATTTCTGCAATTTTGCCCCAAAATAAGGGAAATTTCTGGAATTTTGCCCCAAAATACATGGAATTTCTGAGTTTTGCCCCAAAAGAAGGAGAATTTCTGTCTTTTTGCCCCAACATATAGGGAATTTCTGCCTCTTTTCCCAACAATTAGGGGAATTTCTGCAATTTTGCCCCAAAATAAGTGAAATTTCTGCAATTTTGCCCCAATGTAAAAGAAATTTCTGCAATTTTGTCCCAAAATAATGGGAATTTCTGACTATTTGCTTCCGAAAAAAGAAGATTTTCTGTATTTTTTCTCCAAAATAAGGAGAATTTCTGCTTTTTTGCCCGAAAATTGTGAGAATTTCTGCAATTATGCTTCAAAATACAGGGAATTTTTGCTTTTTATCCCAAAAGTAAGGGGAATGTATACCTTTTTTAAAATAAAGGGAAATTTCCTAATTTTTGCCCCAAAATAAGAGGAATTTCTGCCTTTTTACCTCAAAATAAGTGAAATTTCTCCTTTTTTACCCAAAAATAAATGGAATTTCTGTCTTTTTGCAACAAAATAAAAGGAATTTTTGAATTATACCCTGAAATAAGTGATATTTCTGCAATTTTGCCCCAAAATAAAAGAAATTTTTGCCTTTTTGCTACAAAATAAGGGAAATTTCTGTCTTTTTGCCCCAAAATAAGAGAAATTTCTGCATTTTTGCACCCAATTAAGGGGAATTTCAGCCTTTTTACCTCAAAATAAGGGGAATTTCAGCATTTTTACCTCAAAATAAGAAAATTTCTGCATTTTTGCCACAAAATATTAAGAATTCTTTAATTTTTTCCCCAAAATAAGGAAAATTTCTGCCTTTTTTTCTGAAATAAGTGAAATTTCTGCAATTTTGCACCAAAATAAGTGAAATTTCTGCAATTTTGCCCCAAAATGAGGGAAATTTCTGCCTTTTTGCCCTGAAATATATTAAATTGCTCCAATTTACCCTGAAATAAGGTGAATTTCTGCCTTTTTCCCCCAAAATAATGGGAATTTCTGCCTTTTTGCCCCAAAATAAAAAAATTTTTGCTTTTTTTCTCTAAAATAAGTGAAATTACTGCAATTTTGCCCTAAAATAAGAGAAATTTCTGCCTTTTTGCCCTGAAATATGTGAAATTTCTGCAATTTTACCCCAAAATAAGGTGAATTTCTGCCTTATTGCCCCAAAATAATGGAAATTTCTGTTTTTATGCCCCAAAATAAGAAAAATTTTTGATTTTTTTCCCTGAAATAAGTAAAATTTCTGCAATTTTGCCCCAAAATAAAGGAAATTTCTGCAATTTTGCCCCAAAATAAGGAAAATTTCTGGAACTTTGCCCCAAAATACGTGGAATTTCTGAGTTTTGCCCCAAAATAAGGAGAATTTCTGTCTTTTTGCCCCAACATATAGGGAATTCCTGCCTTTTTGCCCAACAATTAGGAAAATTTCTGCAATTTTGCCCCAAAATAAGGGGAATTTCTGACTGTTTGCTCCCGAAAAAAGGAGATTTTCTGTATTTTTGCTCCAAAATAAGGAGAATTTCTGCTTTTTTGCCCGAAAATTATAAAAATTTCTGCAATTATGCATCAAAATACGGGGAATTTCTACTTTTTATCCCGAAAGTAATGGGAATGTATACCTTTTTCCACAAAAAAAGGGAAATTTCTTAATTTTTGCCCCAAAATAAGAGGAATTTCTGCCTTTTTACCTCAAAATAAGTGAAATTTCTCTTTTTTTACCCAAAAATAAATGGAATTTCTGTCTTTTTGCAACAAAATAAAAGGAATTTTTGAATTATACCCTGAAATAAGTGATATTTCTGCAATTTTGCCCCAAAATAAAAGAAATTTCTGCCTTTTTGCCCCCAAATAAGAGGAATTTCAGCCTTTTTACCTCAAAATAAGGGGAATTTCAGCCTTTTTACCTCAAAATAAGGGGAATTTCTGCATTTTTGCCACAAAATATTAAGAATTTCTTAATTTTTTCCCCAAAATAAGGAAAATTTCTGCCTTTTTTCCCTGAAATAAGTGAAATTTCTGCAATTTTGCCCTAAAATAAGAGAAATTTCTGCAATTTTGCCCCAAAATAAGGGAAATTTCTGGAATTTTGCCCCAAAATAAGTGGAATTTCTGAGTTTTGCCTCAAAATAAGGAGAATTTCTGTCTTTTTGCCCCAACATATAGGGAATTTCTGCCTTTTTGACCAACAATTAGGGGAATTTCTGCAATTTTGCCCCAAAATAAGGGAAATTTCTGCAATTTTGTCCCAATGTAAAAGAAATTTCTGCAATTTTGCCCCAAAATAAGGGGAATTTCTGACTGCTTCCGAAAAAAAAAGATTTTCTCTATTTTTGCTCCAAAATAAGGAGAATTTCTGCTTTTTTGCCCGAAAATTATGAGAATTTCTGCAATTATGCTTCAAAATATAGGGAATTTTTGCTTCTTATCCCAAAAGTAAGGGGAATGTATACCTTTTTTAAAAAAAAGGGAAATTTCTTAATTTTTGCCCCAAAATAAGAGGAATTTCTGCCTTTTTACCTCAAAATAAGTGAAATTTCTCCTTTTTACCCAAAAATAAATGGAATTTCTGTCTTTTTGCAACAAAATAAAAGGATTTTTTGAATTATACCCTGAAATAAGTGATATTTCTGCAATTTTGCCCCAAAATAAAAGAAATTTTTGCCTTTTTGCTACAAAATAAGGGGAATTTCTGTCTTTTTGCCCCAAATTAAGAGAAATTTCTGCATTTTTGCACCCAATTAAGGGGAATTTCAGCATTTTTACGTCAAAATAAGGGGAATTTCAGCATTTTTACCTCAAAATAAGAAAATTTCTGCATTTTTGCCACAAAATATTAAGAATTCTTTAATTTTTTCCCCAAAATAAGGAAAATTTCTGCCTTTTTTTCTGAAATAAGTGAAATTTCTGCTATTTTGCACCAAAATAAGTGAAATTTCTGCAATTTTGCCCCAAAATGAGGGAAATTTCTGCCTTTTTGCCCTGAAATATATTAAATTGCTCCAATTTACCCTGAAATAAGGTGAATTTCTGCCTTTTTCCCCCAAAATAATGGGAATTTCTGCCTTTTTGCCCCAAAATAAAAAAATTTTTGCTTTTTTTCTCTGAAATAAGTGAAATTACTGCAATTTTGCCCTAAAATAAGAGAAATTTCTGCCTTTTTGCCCTGAAATATGTGAAATTTCTGCAATTTTACCCCAAAATAAGATGAATTTCTGCCTTATTGCCCCAAAATAATGGAAATTTCTGTTTTTATGCCCCAAAATAAGAAAAATTTTTGATTTTTTTCCCTGAAATAAGTAAAATTTCTGCAATTTTGCCCCAAAATAAAGGAAATTTCTGCAATTTTGCCCCAAAATAAGGAAAATTTCTGGAACTTTGCCCCAAAATACGTGGAATTTCTGAGTTTTGCCCCAAAATAAGGAGAATTTCTGTCTTTTTGCCCCAACATATAGGGAATTCCTGCCTTTTTGCCCAACAATTAGGAAAATTTCTGCAATTTTGCCCCAAAATAAGGGGAATTTCTGACTGTTTGCTCCCGAAAAAAGGAGATTTTCTGTATTTTTGCTCCAAAATAAGGAGAATTTCTGCTTTTTTGCCCGAAAATTATAAAAATTTCTGCAATTATGCATCAAAATACGGGGAATTTCTACTTTTTATCCCGAAAGTAATGGGAATGTATACCTTTTTCCACAAAAAAGGGAAATTTCTTAATTTTTGCCCCAAAATAAGAGGAATTTCTGCCTTTTTACCTCAAAATAAGTGAAATTTCTCTTTTTTTACCCAAAAATAAATGGAATTTCTGTCTTTTTGCAACAAAATAAAAGGAATTTTTGAATTATACCCTGAAATAAGTGATATTTCTGCAATTTTGCCCCAAAATAAAAGAAATTTCTGCCTTTTTGCCCCCAAATAAGAGGAATTTCAGCCTTTTTACCTCAAAATAAGGGGAATTTCAGCCTTTTTACCTCAAAATAAGGGGAATTTCTGCATTTTTGCCACAAAATATTAAGAATTTCTTAATTTTTTCCCCAAAATAAGGAAAATTTCTGCCTTTTTTCCCTGAAATAAGTGAAATTTCTGCAATTTTGCCCTAAAATAAGAGAAATTTCTGCAATTTTGCCCCAAAATAAGGGAAATTTCTGGAATTTTGCCCCAAAATAAGTGGAATTTCTGAGTTTTGCCTCAAAATAAGGAGAATTTCTGTCTTTTTGCCCCAACATATAGGGAATTTCTGCCTTTTTGCCCAACAATTAGGGGAATTTCTGCAATTTTGCCCCAAAATAAGGGAAATTTCTGCAATTTTGTCCCAATGTAAAAGAAATTTCTGCAATTTTGCCCCAAAATAAGGGGAATTTCTGACTGCTTCCGAAAAAAAAAAAGATTTTCTCTATTTTTGCTCCAAAATAAGGAGAATTTCTGCTTTTTTGCCCGAAAATTATGAGAATTTCTGCAATTATGCTTCAAAATATAGGGAATTTTTGCTTCTTATCCCAAAAGTAAGGGGAATGTATACCTTTTTTAAAATAAAGGGAAATTTCTTAATTTTTGCCCCAAAATAAGAGGAATTTCTGCCTTTTTACCTCAAAATAAGTGAAATTTCTCCTTTTTACCCAAAAATAAATGGAATTTCTGTCTTTTTGCAACAAAATAAAAGGAATTTTTGAATTATACCCTGAAATAAGTGATATTTCTGCAATTTTGCCCCAAAATAAAAGAAATTTTTGCCTTTTTGCTACAAAATAAGGGGAATTTCTGTCTTTTTGCCCCAAATTAAGAGAAATTTCTGCATTTTTGCACCCAATTAAGGGGAATTTCAGCATTTTTACGTCAAAATAAGGGGAATTTCAGCATTTTTACCTCAAAATTAAAAAAAATTCTGCATTTTTGCCACAAAATTTTAAGAATTTCTTAATTTTTCTCCAAAATAAGGAAATTTTCTGCCTTTTTTCCCTGAAATAAGTGAAATTTCTGCAATTTTGCCCCAAAATAAGTGAAATTTTTGCAATTTTGCCCCAAAATGAGGGAAATTTCTGCCTTTTTGCACTGAAATATGTGAAATTGCTGCAATTTTACCCTAAAATAAGGTGAATTTCTGCCTTTTTGCCCCAAAATAAGTAAAATATCTGCATTTTAGCCCCAAAATAGGAAAAATTTTTGCTTTTTTTCTATGAAATAAGTGAAATTTCTGCAATTTTGCCCTAAAATAACGAAAATTTCTGCAATTTTGCCCCAAAATAAGGGAAATTTCTGGAATTTTGCCCCAAAATACGTCGAATTTCTGAGTTTTGCCCCAAAATAAGGAGAATTTCTGTCTTTTTGCCCAAACATATAGGGAATTTCTGCCTTTTGCCCATCAATTAGGAGAATTTCTGCAATTTTGCCCCAAAATAAGGGAAATTTCTGCAAATTTGCCCTAAAATAAGGAAAATTTCTGCAATTTTGCCCCAATATAAGGGAAATTTCTGAAATTTTGCCCCAAAATACGTGGAATTTCTGAATTTTGCCCCAAAATAATGAGAATTTCTGTCTTTTTGCCCCAACATATAGGGAATTTCTGCCTTTTTGCCCCACATTTAGGGGAATTTCTGCAATTTTGCTCCAAAATGCAAGGAATTTCTGTCTTGTTGCCCGAAAATAAGTGGAATGCATAACTTTTTGCCATAAAAAAGGGAAATTTCTTTATTTTTGCTCCAAAATAAGGGGAATTTCAGTCTTTTTGCCTCTAAATAATTGGAATTTCTTTCTTTTTCCCCCAAACAAAGGGAATTTCTGTCTTTTTTAACCCAAAATAAGGGGAATTTCTTACTTATTACCCTAAAATAAGTGAAATATCTGCAATTTTGCCCCAAAATAAGGGAAATTTCTGCCATTTTGCCCTGAAATATGTGAAATTTCTGTAATTTTACTCCAAAATAAGGTGAATTTCTGCCTTTTTCCCCCAAAATAATGGGAATTTCTGCCTTTTTGCCCCAAAATAAAAAAATTTTTGCTTTTTTTCTCTGAAATAAATGAAATTACTGCAATTTTGCTATAAAATAAGAGAAATTTCTGCCTTTTTGCCCTGAAATATGTGAAATTTCTGCAATTTTACCACAAAATAAGGTGAATTTCTGCCTTATTGCCCCAAAATAATGGGAATTTCTGGTTTTTTAGCCCCAAAATAAGAAAAATTTTTGCTTTTTTTCCCTGAAATAAGTAAAATTTCTGCAATTTTGCCCCAAAATAAGGGGAATTTCTGACTGTTTGCTCCCGAAAAAAGGAGATTTTCTGTATTTTTGCTCCAAAATAAGGAGAATTTCTGCTTTTTTGCCCGAAAATTATAAGAATTTCTGCAATTATGCTTCAAAATACGGGGAATTTCTACTTTTTATCCCGAAAGTTAGGGGAATGTATACCTTTTTCCACAAAAACGGAAATTTCTTAATTTTTGCCCCAAAATAAGAGGAATTTCTGCATTTTTACCTCAAAATAAGTGAAATTTCTCCTTTTTTACCCAAAATTAAATGGAATTTCTGTCTTTTTGCAACAAAATAAAAGAAATTTTTGAATTATACCCTGAAATAAGTGATATTTCTGCAATTTTGCCCCAAAATAAAAGAAATTTCTGCCTTTTTGCCACAAAATAAGGGGAATTTCTGTCTTTTTGCCCCAAAATAAGAGAAATTTCTGCCTTTTTGCCCCCAAATAAGGGGAATTTCAGCCTTTTTACCTCAAAATAAGGGGAATTTCAGCCTTTTTACCTCAAAATAAGGGGAATTTCTGCATTTTTCCCACAAAATATTAAGAATTTGTTAATTTTTTCCCCAAAATAAGGAAAATTTCTGTCTTTTTTCCCTGAAATAAGTGAAATTTCTGCAATTTTTTTCTAAAATAAGGGAAATTTCTGCAATTTTGCCCCAAAATAAGGGAAATTTCTGGAATTTTGCCCCAAAATACATGGAATTTCTGAGTTTTGCCCCAAAAGAAGGAGAATTTCTGTCTTTTTGCCCCAACATATAGGGAATTTCTGCCTTTTTGCCCAAAAATAAGGGGAATTTCTGCAATTTTGCCCCAAAATAAAAGAAATTTCTGCAATTTTTCCCCAATGTAAAAGAAATTTCTGCAATTTTGCCCCAAAATAATGGGAATTTCTGACTATTTGCTTCCGAAAAAAAGAAGATTTTCTGTATTTTTGCTCCAAAATAAGGAGAATTTCTGCTTTTTTGCCCGAAAATTGTGAGAAATTCTGCAATTATGCTTCAAAATACAGGGAATTTTTGCTTTTTCTCCCAAAAGTAAGGGGAATGTATACCTTTTTTTTAAAAAAGGGAAATTTCTTAATTTTTGCCCCAAAATAAGAGGAATTTCTGCCTTTTTACCTCAAAATAAGTGAAATTTCTTCTTTTTTACCCAAAAATAAATGGAATTTCTGTCTTTTTGCAACAAAATATAAGGAATTTTTGAATTATACCCTGAAATAAGTTATATTTCTGCAATTTTGCCCCAAAATAAAAGAAATTTTTGCCTTTTTGCTACAAAATAAGGGGAATTTCTGTCTTTTTGCCCAAAAATAAGAGAAATTTCTGCATTTTTGCACCCAATTAAGGGGAATTTCAGCCTTTTTACCTCAAAATAAGGGGAATTTCAGCATTTTTACCTCAAAATAAAGAAAATTTCTGCATTTTTGCTACAAAATATTAAGAATTTTTTAATTTTTTCTCCAAAATAAGGAAAATTTCTGCCTTTTTTTTCTGAAATAAGTGAAATTTCTGCAATTTTGCACCAAAATAAGTGAAATTTCAGCAATTTTGCCCCAAAATGAGGGAAATTTCTGCCTTTTTGCCCTGAAATATATTAAATTGCTCCAATTTACCCTGAAATAAGGTGAATTTCTGCCTTTTTGCCCCAAAAGAAGTGGAATTTCTGCATTTTAGCCCCAAAATAGGGAAAATTTTTGCTTTTTTTCTCTGAAATAAGTGAAATTTCTGCAATTTTGCCCTAAAATAAGGGAAATTTCTGCAATTTTGCCCCAAAATAAGGGAAATTTCTGGAATTTTGCCCCAAAATACGTGGAATTTCTGAGTTTTGCCCCCAAAAAAGGAGAATTTCTGTCTTTTTCCCCAACATATAGAGAATTTCTGTCTTTTTGTGCCACAATTAGGGGAATTTCTGCAATTTTGCTCCAAAATGCAAGGAATTTCTGTCTTGTTGCCTGAAAATAAGTAGAATGCATAACTTTTTGCCATAAAAAATGGAAATTTCTTTATTTTTGCTCCAAAATAAGGGGAATTTCAGCATTTTGCCTCTAAATAAGTGAAATTTCTGTCTTTTCCCCCCAAACAAAGAGAATTTCTGTATTTTTTAACCCAAAATAAGGGGAATTTCTGACTTATTACCCTAAAATAAGTGAAATATCTGCAATTTTGCCCCAAAATAAGGGAAATTTCTGCCATTTTGCCCTGAAATATGTGAAATTTCTGTAATTTTACCCCAAAATAAGGTGAATTTCTGCTTTTTTCCCCCAAAATAATGGGAATTTCTGCCTTTTTGCCCCAAAATAAAAAATTTTTGCTTTTTTCTCTGAAATAAGTGAAATTACTGCAATTTTGCCCTAAAATAAGAGAAATTTCTGCCTTTTTGCCCTGAAATATGTGAAATTTCTGCAATTTTACCCCAAAATAAGGTGAATTTCTGCCTTATTGCCCCAAAATAATGGAAATTTCTGTTTTTTTGCCCCAAAATAAGAAAAATTTTTGATTTTTTTCCCTGAAATAAGTAAAATTTCTGCAATTTTGCCCCAAAATAAAGGAAATTTCTGCAATTTTGCCCCAAAATAAGGAAAATTTCTGGAACTTTGCCCCAAAATACGTGGAATTTCTGAGTTTTGCCCCAAAATAAGGAGAATTTCTGTCTTTTTGCCCCAACATATAGGGAATTCCTTCCTTTTTGCCCAACAATTAGGAAAATTTCTGCAATTTTGCCCCAAAATAAGGGAAATTTCTGCAAATTTGCCCGAATGTAAAAGAAATTTCTGCAATTTTGCCCCAAAATAAGGGGAATTTCTGACTGTTTGCTCCCGAAAAAAAGAGATTTTCTGTATTTTTGCTCCAAAATAAAGAGAATTTCTGCTTTTTTGCCCGAAAATTATAAGAATTTCTGCAATTATGCTTCAAAATACGGGGAATTTCTACTTTTTATCCCGAAAGTAATGGGAATGTATACCTTTTTCCACAAAAAAGGGAAATTTCTTAATTTTTGCCCCAAAATAAGAGGAATTTCTGCCTTTTTACCTCAAAATAAGTGAAATTTCTCCTTTTTACCCAAAAATAAATGGAATTTCTGTCTTTTTGCAACAAAATAAAAGGAATTTTTGAATTATACCCTGAAATAAGTGATATTTCTGCAATTTTGCCCCAAAATAAAAGAAATTTCTGCCTTTTTGCCCCCAAATAAGAGGAATTTCAGCCTTTTTACCTCAAAATAAGGGGAATTTCAGCCTTTTTACCTCAAAATAAGGGGAATTTCTGCATTTTTCCCACAAAATATTAAGAATTTCTTAATTTTTTCCCCAAAATAAGGAAAATTTATGCCTTTTTTCCCTGAAATAAGTGAAATTTCCTCAATTTTGCCCCAAAATAAGGGGAATTTCAGACTGCTTCCGAAAAAAGAAGATTTTCTTTATTTTTGCTCCAAAATAAGGAGAATTTCTGCTTTTTTTCCCGAAAATTATGAGAATTTCTGCAATTATGCTTCAAATTATGGGGAATTTTTGCTTTTTATCCCAAAAGTAAGGGGAATGTATACCTTTTTTAAAAAAAAGGGAAATTTCTTAATTTTTGCCCCAAAATAAGAGGAATTTCTGCCTTTTTACCTCAAAATAAGTGAAATTTCTCCTTTTTACCCAAAAATAAATGGAATTTCTGTCTTTTTGCAACAAAATAAAAGGAATTTTTGAATTATACCCTGAAATAAGTGATATTTCTGCAATTTTGCCCCAAAATAAAAGAAGTTTTTGACTTTTTGCTACAAAATAAGGGGAATTTCTGTCTTTTTGCCCTAAATTAAGAGAAATTTCTGCATTATTGCACCCAATTAAGGGGAATTTCAGCATTTTTACGTCAAAATAAGGGGAATTTCAGCATTTTTACCTCAAAATTAAAAAAAATTCTGCATTTTTGCCACAAAATTTTAAGTATTTCTTAATTTTTTCTCCAAAATAAGAAAATTTTCTGCCTTTTTTCCATGAAATAAGTGAAATTTCTGCAATTTTGCCCCAAAATAAGTGAAATTTTTGCAATTTTGCCCCAAAATGAGGGAAATTTCTGCCTTTTTGCACTGAAATATGTGAAATTGCTGCAATTTTACCCTAAAATAAGGTGAATTTCTGCCTTTTTGCCCCAAAATAAGTAAAATATCTGCATTTTAGCCCCAAAATAGGAAAAATTTTTGCTTTTTTTCTATGAAATAAGTGAAATTTCTGCAATTTTGCCCTAAAATAACGAAAATTTCTGCAATTTTGCCCCAAAATAAGGGAAATTTCTGGAATTTTGCCCCAAAATACGTCGAATTTCTGAGTTTTGCCCCAAAATAAGGAGAATTTCTGTCTTTTTGCCCCAACATATAGGGAATTTCTGCCTTTTTGCCCAACAATTAGGAGAATTTCTGCAATTTTGCCCCAAAATAAGGGAAATTTCTGCAAATTTGCCCTAAAATAAGGAAAATTTCTGCAATTTTGCCCCAAAATAAGGGAAATTTCTGGAATTTTGCCCCAAAATACGTGGAATTTCTGAATTTTGCCCCAAAATAATGAGAATTTCTGTCTTTTTGCCCCAACATATAGGAAATTTCTGCCTTTTTGCCCCACATTTAGGGGAATTTCTGCAATTTTGCTCCAAAATGCAAGGAATTTCTGTCTTGTTGCCCGAAAATAAGTGGAATGCATAACTCTTTGCCATAAAAAAGGGAAATTTCTTTATTTTTGCTCCAAAATAATGGGAATTTCAGTCTTTTTGCCTCTAAATAATTGGAATTTCTGTCTTTTTCCCCCAAACAAAGGGAATTTCTGTCTTTTTTAACCCAAAATAAGGGGAATTTCTGACTTATTACCCTAAAATAAGTGAAATATCTGCAATTTTGCCCCAAAATAAGGGAAATTTCTGCCATTTTGCCCTGAAATATGTGAAATTTCTGTAATTTTACTCCAAAATAAGGTGAATTTCTGCCTTTTTCCCCCAAAATAATGGGAATTTCTGCCTTTTTGCCCCAAAATAAAAAAATTTTTGCTTTTTTTCTCTGAAATAAATGAAATTACTGCAATTTTGCCCTAAAATAAGAGAAATTTCTGCCTTTTTGCCCTGAAATATGTGAAATTTCTGCAATTTTACCACAAAATAAGGTGAATTTCTGCCTTATTGCCCCAAAATAATGGGAATTTCTGGTTTTTTTGCCCCAAAATAAGAAAAATTTTTGCTTTTTTTCCCTGAAATAAGTAAAATTTCTGCAATTTTGCCCCAAAATAAGGGGAATTTCTGACTGTTTGCTCCCGAAAAAAGGAGATTTTCTGTATTTTTGCTCCACAATAAGGAGAATATCTGCTTTTTTGCCCGAAAATTATAAGAATTTCTGCAATTATGCTTCAAAATCCGGGGAATTTCTACTTTTTATCCCGAAAGTTAGGGGAATGTATACCTTCTTCCACAAAAAAGGGAAATTTCTTAATTTTTGCCCCAAAATAAGAGGAATTTCTGCCTTTTTACCTCAAAATAAGTGAAATTTCTCCTTTTTTATCCAAAAATAAATGGAATTTCTGTCTTTTTGCAACAAAATAAAAGGAATTTTTGAATTATACCCTGAAATAAGTGATATTTCTGCAATTTTGCCCCAAAATAAAAGAAATTTCTGCCTTTTTGCCACAAAATAAGGGGAATTTCTGTCTTTTTGCCCCAAAATAAGAGAAATTTCTTCCTTTTTGCTCCCGAATAAGGTGAATTTCAGCCTTTTTACCTCAAAATAAGGGGAATTTCAGCCTTTTTACCTCAAAATAAGGGGAATTTCTGCATTTTTGCAACAAAATATTAAGAATTTCTTAATTTTTCCCCAAAATAAGGAAAATTTCTGCATTTTTCCCTGAAATAAGTGAAATTTCTGCAATTTTGCCCTAAAATAAGGGAAATTTCTGCAATTTTTCTCCAAAATAAGGGAAATTTCTGGAATTTTGCCCCAAAATACGTGGAATTTCTGAGTTTTGCCCCAAAAGAAGGAGAATTTTTGTCTTTTTGCCCCAACATATAGGGAATTTCTGCATTGTTGCCACACAATTAGGGGAATTTCTGCAATTTTGCTCCAAAATGCAAAGAATTTCTGTCTTGTTGCCCGAAAATCAGTGGAATGCATAACTTTTTGCCATAAAAAAGGGAAATTTTTTCATTTTTGCTCTAAAATAAGGGGAATTTCAGACTTTTTGCCTCTAAATTAGTGGAATTTCTGACTTTTTCCCCCAAACACAGGGAATTTCTGTCTTTTCTGCCCCAAAATAGGGAAATTTCTGCCTTTTTGCCATGAAATATGTGAAATTTCTGCAATTTTACCCCAAAATAAGGTGAATTTCTGCCTTTTTGCCCCAAAATAATGGGAATTTCTGCTTTTTTGCCCCAAAATAAAAAAATTTTTGCTTTTTTTCTCTGAAATAAGTGAAATTTCTGCAATTTTTCCCTAAAATAAGAGAAATTTCTGCAATTTTTTCTATAATAAGGGAAATGTCTGCAATTTTGCCCCAAAATAAATGGAATTTCTCTCTTTTTGCCTCAAAATAAAGGAAATTTCAGCCTTTTTACCTGAAAATAATTGATAGTTCTGCAATTTTGCCCCAAAAAAGGTAAATTCCTGCAATTTTGCCCCAAAATAAAGGAAATTTCTTGAATTTTGCCCCAAAATAAGGGGAATTTCTGATTTTTCTCCAAAATAAAGGGAATTTCTTCCTTTTGCCCCAAAATTAGGGGAATTTCTGCAATTTTGATCCATAATACGGGGAATTTCTGCCTTTTTGCCCAAAAATAATGGAATTCATACCTTTTTGCCATAAAAAGGGAAATTTCTTCATTTTTGCTCCAAAATAAAGGGAATTTCTGCCTTTTTGCCTCTAAATAAGTGGAATTTCTGTCTTTTTCTCCCAAAACAAAGGGAATTTCTGTTTTTTTGCCCCAAATAGAAGGAATTTCTGACTTATTACCCTGAAATAAATGAAATTTCTGCATTTTTGCCCCAAAATAAAGGAAATTTCTGCAATTTTGCCCCAATGTAAAGGAAATTTCTGCAATTTTGACCCAAAATAATGGGAATTTTTGACTGTTTGCTCTCAAAAAAAGAAGATTTTCTGTCTTTTTGCCCCAAAATAAGGAGAATTTCTGCTTTTTTGCCTGAAAATAATGAGAATTTCTGCAATATTGCTTCAAAATACGGGGAATTTCTGCTTTTAATCACGAAAGTAAGGGGAATGTATACCTTTTGCAACAGAAAAGGGAAATCTCTTCATTTTTGCCCCAAAATAAGAGGAATTTCTGCCTTTTACCTCAAAATAAGTGAAATTTCTCCCTTTTTACCCAAAAATAAATGGAATATTTGTCTTTTTGCCCCAAAATAAAAAAAAATTTTGAATTATGCCCTAAAATAAGTGATATTTCTGAAATTTTGCCCCAAAATAAAAGAAATTTCTGCCTTTTTGCCACAAAATAAGGGGAATTTCTGTCTTTTTGCCCCAAAATTAGGGAAATTTCTGCCTTTTTGCCCCCAAATAAGGGAAATTTCAGCCTTTTTACCTCAAAGTAAGGGGAATTTCTGCATTTTTGCCCCAAAATAAAGAAAATTTCTGCCTTTTTTCCTGAAATAAGTGAAATTTCTGCAATTTTACCCCAAAAAAAGTGAATTTCTGGATTTTTGCCCCAAAATAATGGGAATTTCTGCTTTTTTTCCCCTAAAAAAAGAAAAATTTTTGCTTTTTTCTCTATAATAAGTGTAATTTCTGCAATTTTGCCCGAAAATAAAGGATATTTCGGCAATTTTGCCCCAAAATTAGGGAAATTTCTGGAATTTTGCACCAAAATAAGTGGAATTTCTGAGTTTTGCCCCAAAATAAGGAGAATTTTTGTCTTTTTGCCACAACATATAGGGAATTTCTTCATTTTTGCCCCACAATTAGGGGAATTTCTGCAATTTTGCTCCAAAATATGGGAAATGTCTGTCTTTTTGCCCGAAAATAAGGGGAATGCATAACTTGTTGCCATAAAAAAGAGAAATTTCTTCATTTTTGCTCCAAAATAAGGGGAATTTCTGCCATTTTGCCTCTAAATAAGTGGAATTTCTGTCTTTTTCCCCCAAAACAAAGGAAATTTCTGTCTTTTTTTGCCCCCAAATAAGGGGATTTTCTGACTTATTACCCTAAAATAAGTGAAATTTCTGCAATTTTGCCCCAAAATAAGGGAAATTTCTGCCTTTTTGCCCTGAAATATGTGAAATTTCTGCAATTTTACTCCAAAATAAGGTGAATTTCTGCCTTTTTGCCACAAAATAATGAGAATTTCTGCCTTTTTGCCCCAAAATAAAAAAAAATTTTTGCTTTTTTTCTCTGAAATAAGTGAAATTTCTGCAATTTTGCCCTAAAATAAAAGAAATTTCTGCAATTTTTTCCCATAATAAGGAAAATGTCTGCAATTTAACCCCAAAATAAAGGGAATTTCTCCCTTTTTGCCCCAAAATAAAGGAAATTTCAGTCTTTTTACCTGAAAATAAATGAAATTTCTGCAATTTTGCCCCAAATAAGAGAAATTTCTGCAATTTTGCCCAAAAATAAGGTAAATTCCTGCAATTTTGCCCCCCAAAAAAGGAAATTTCTAGAATTTTGCCCCAAAATAAGGGGAATTTCTGATTTTTGCCCCAAAATAAGAGGAATTTCTGCCTTTTGCCCCAAAATTAGGGGAATTTCTTTAATTTTGCTCCAAAATACGGGGAATTTCTGACTTTTTGCCTTAAAATAATGGGAATGCATACCTTTTTGCCATAAAAAGGGAAATTTCTTCATTTTTGCTCCAAAATAAGGGGAATTTCTGCCTTTTTGCCTCTAGATAAGTGGAATTTTGTCTTTTTCCCAAAAACAAAGGGAATTTATGTCTTTTTTGCCCCAAAATAAGGAGAATTTCTGACTTATTACCCTGAAATAAGTGAAATTTCTGCAATTTTGCCCCAGAATAAGGAAAATTTCTGCCTTTTTGCCCTGAAATATGTGAAATTTCTGCAATTTTACCCCAAAATAAGGTGAATTTCTGTTTTTTTGCCCCAAACTAATGGGAATTTCTTCCGTTTTGCCCCAAAATAAGAAAAATTTTTGCTTTTTTTCTCTGAAATAAGTAAAATTTCTGCAATTTTGCCCTAAAATAAGGGAAATTTCTGCAATTTTTTCACTTAATAAGGGAAATTTCTGCAATTTTGCCCCAATGTAAAGGAAATTTCTGCAATTTTGCCCCAAAATAAGGAGAATTTCTGACTGTTTGCTCCCGAAAAAAGGAGATTTTCTGTCTTTTTGCCCCAAAATATGGAGAATTTCTGCCTTTTTGCCCGAAAATTATGAGAATTTCTGCAATTTTGCTTCAAAATACGAGGAATTTCTGCTTTTTATGCCGAAAGTAAGGGGAATGTATATTTTTTGCCACAAAAAAGGGAAATTTCTTCATTTTTGCTCCAAAATAAGGGGAATTTCTGCCTTTTTGCCTCTAAATAAGTGGAATTTCTGTCTTTTTCACAAAAATCAAAGGGAATTTCTCTCTTTTTTGCCCCAAAATAAAAGGAATTTCTGAATCATTACCCTGAAATAAGTGAAATTTCTGCAAGTTTGCCCCAAAATAAGGGAAATTTCTGCCTTTTTGCCCCCAAATAATGGGAATTTCAGAATTTTTACCTCAAAATAAAGGGAATTTCTGAATTTTGGCACAAAATATTAGGAATTTCTGCATTTTTGCCCCAAAATAAGTAAAATTTCTGCCTTTTTTCCCTGAAATAAGTGAAATTTCTGCAATTTTGCCCCAAAATAAGTGAAATTTCTGCAATTTTGCCCCAAAATAAGGGAAATTTCTGGAATTTTGCACCAAAATAAGTGGAATTTCTGAGTTTTGGCCCAAAATAAAGAGAATTTTTGTCTTTTTGCCCCAATATATAGGGAATTTCTGTCATTTTGCCTCACAATTAGAAGAATTTCTGCAATTTTGCTCCAAAATACGGGAAATTTCTGTCTTTTTGCCCGAAAATAAGGGGAATGCATAACTTGTTGCCATAAAAAAGGGTAATTTCTTCATTTTTGCTCCAAAATAAGGAGAATTTCTGCCTTTTTGCCTCTAAATAAGTGGCATTTCTGTCTTTTTCCTCCAAAACAAAGGGAATTTCTGTCTTTTTTGCCCCAAAATAAGGAGATTTTCTGACTTATTACCCTAAAATAAGTGAAATTTCTGCAATTTTGCCCCAGAATAAGGAAAATTTCTGCCTTTTTGCCCTGAAATATGTGAAATTTCTGCAATTTTGCCCCAAAATAAGGGAAATTTCTGCAATTTTGCCCCAAAATAAGGTAAATTCCTGCAATTTTGCCCCCCAAAAAAAGAAATTTCTAGAATTTTGCCCCAAAATAAGGGGAATTTCTGATTTTTGCCCCAAAATAAAGGGAATTTCTGCCTTTTGCCCCAAAATTAGGGGAATTTCTTCAATTTTGCTCCAAAATATGGGGAATTTCTGACTTTTTGCCTGAAAATAATGGGAATGCATACCTTTTTGCAATAAAAAAGGAAATTTCTTCATTGTTGCTCCAAATTAAGGGGAATTTCTGCCTTTGTGCCTCTAGATAAGTGGAATTTCTGTCTATTTCCCCGAAAACAAAGGGAATTTCTGTCTTTTTTGCCCCAAAATAAAGGGAATTTCTGACTTATTACCCTGAAATAAGAGAAATTTCTGCAATTTTGCCCCAGAATAAGGAAAATTTCTGTATTTTGCCCTGAAATATGTGAAATTTCTGCAACTTTACCCCAAAATAAGGTGAATTTCTGTTTTTTTGCCCCAAAATAATGGGAATTTCTGCAATTTTGCCCCAAAATAAGGGAAATTTCTGCCTTTTTGCCCCCAAATAATGGGAATTTCAGAATTTTAACCTCAAAATAAAGGGAATTTCTGAATTTTGGCACAAAATATTAGGAATTTCTTCATTTTTGCCCCAAAATAAGTAAAATTTCTGCCTTTTTTCCCTGAAATAAGTGAAATTTCTGCAATTTTGCCCCAAAATAAGTGAAATTTCTGCAATTTTGCCCCAAAATAATGGAAATTTCGGGAATTTTCCCCAAAATAAGTGGAATTTCTGAGTTTTGCCCCAAAATAAGGAGAATTTTTGTCTTTTTGCCCCAACATATAGGGAATTTCTGCCTTTTTGCCCCACAATTAGGGGAATTTCTGCAATTTTGCTCCAAAATACGGGAAATTTCTGTCCTTTTGCCCGAAAATAAGGGGAATAAATAACTTGTTGCAAAAAAAAAAGGGAAATTTCTTCATTTTTGCTCCAAAATAAGGAGAATTTCTGCCTTTTTGCCTCTAAATAAGTGGAATTTCTGTCTTTTTCATCCAAAACAAAGGGAATTTCTGTCTTTTTTGCCCCAAAATAATAGGGTTTTACTGACTTATTACCCTAAAATAAGTGAAATTTCTGCAATTTTGACCCAAAATAAGGGAAATTTCTGCCTTTTTGCCCTGAAATATGTGAAATTTCTGCAATTTTACCCCAAAATAAGGTGAATTTCTGCCTTTTTGCCCCAAAATAATGAGAATTTCTGACTTTTTGCCCCAAAATAAGAAAAATTTTTGCTTTTTTTCTCTGAAATAAGTGAAATTTCTGCAATTTTGCCCTAAATAAGGGAAATTTCTGCAATTTTTCCACATAATAAGGAAAATGTCTGCAATTTTGCCAAAAAATAAAGGGAATATCTCCCTTTTTGCCCCAAAATAAAGGAAATTTCAGTCTTTTTACCTGAAAATAAGTGAAATTTTTCCAATTTTGCCCCAAATAAAGGAAATTTCTGCAATTTTGTCCCAAAATAAGGTAAATTCCTGCAATTTTGCTCCCCAAAAAAAGAAATTTCTAGAATTTTGCCCCAAAATAAGGGGAATTTCTGATTTTTGCCCCAAAATAAAGGGAATTTCTGCCTTTTGCCCCAAAATTAGGGGAATTTCTTCAATTTTGCTCCAAAATACGGGGAATTTCTGCCTTTTTGCCTGAAAATAATGGGAATGCATACCTTTTTGCAATAAAAAGGGAAATTTCTTCATTGTTGCTCCAAAATAAGGGGAATTTCTGCCTTTGTGCTTCTAGATAAGTGGAATTTCTGTCTTTTTCCCTGAAAACAAAGAGAATTTCTGTCTTTTTTGCCCCAAAATAAGGGGAATTTCTGACTTATTACCCTGAAATAAGTGAAATTTCTGCAATTTTGCCCCAGGATAAGGTAAATTTCTCCCTTTTTTCCCTGAAATATGTGAAATTTCTGCAATTTTACCCCAAAATAAGGTGAATTTCTTTTTTTTTGCCCCAAAATAATAAGAATTTCTGACTTTTTGCCCCAAAATAAGAAAAATTTTTGCTTTTTTTTTCTGAAATAAGTAAAATTTCTGCAATTTTGCCCCAATGTAAAGGAAATTTCTGCAATTTTGCCCCAAAATAAGTAGAATTTCTGACTGTTTGCTCCCGAAAAAAGGAGATTTTCTGTCTTTTTGCACCAAAATAACGAGAATTTCTGCCTTTTTGCCCGAAAATTATGGGAATTTCTGCAATTTTGCTTCAAAATACGGGGAATTTCTGCTTTTTATCCCGAAAGTAAGGTGAATGTATATTTTTTGCCACAAAAAAGAGAAATTTCTTCATTTTTGCTCCAAAATAAGGGGAATTTCTGTCTTTTTGCCTTTTAATAAGTGGAATTTCTGTCTTTTTCCCAAAAATCAAACGGAATTTCTCTCTTTTTTGCCCCAAATAAAAAAAATTTCTGACTCAATACCCTGAAATAAGTGAAATTTCTGCAATTTTGCCCCAAAATAAAGGAAATTTCTGCCTTTTTGCCCCCAAATATTGGGAATTTCAGCATTTTTATCTAAAAATAAGGGGAATTTCTGAATTTTGGCACAAAATATTAGGAATTTCTGTCTTTTTGACCCAAAATAAGTAAAATTTCTGCCTTTTTTCCCTGAAATAAGTGAAATTTCTGCAATTTTGCCCCAAAATAATTGAAATTTCTGCAATCATGCCCCAAAATAAGGGAAATTTCTGGAATTTTGCACAAAAATTTGGAATTTCTGAGTTTTGCCCCAAAATTAGGAGAATTTTTGTCTTTTTGCCCCAACATATAGGAAATTTCTGCCTTTTTGCCCCTCAATTAGGGGAATTTCTGCAATTTTGCTCCAAAATACATGGAATTTTTCTCTTTCTGTCCTAAAATAAGGGGAATGCATAACTTGTTGCCATAAAAAAGGGAAATTTCTTTATTTTTGCTCCAAAATAAGGGGAATTTCTGCCTTTTTGCCTCTAAATAAGTGGAATTTATGTCTTTTTCCCCCAAAAACAAAGGGAATTTCTGTCTTTTTTGCCCCAAAATAAGGGGAATTTCTGACTTATTACCCTGAAATAAGTGAAATTTCTGCAATTTTGCCCCAGAATAAAGAAAATTTCTGCATTTTTGCCTTGAAATATGTGAAATTTCTGCAATTTTACCCCAAAATAAGGTGAATTTCTGTTTTTTTGCCCCAAAATAATGGGAATTTCTGCATTTTTGCCCCAATATAAGAAAAATTTTTGCTTTTTTTCTCTGAAATAAGTAAAATTTCTGCAATTTTGCCCTAAAATAAGGGAAATTTCTCCAATTTTTTCACATAATAATAGAAATTTCTGCAATTTTGCCCCAATGTAAAGGAAATTTCTGCAATTTTGCCCCAAAATAAGGAGAATTTCTGACTATTTGCTCCCGAAAGAAGGATATTTTCTGTCTTTTTGCCCCAAAATAAGTAGAATTTCTGCATTTTTGCCCGATAATTTTGAGAATTTCTGCAATTTTGCTTCAAAATACGGGGAATTTCTGCTTTTTATACCGAAAGTAAAGGGAATGTATATTTTTTGCCACAATAAAGGGAAATTTCTTCATTATTGTTCCAAAATAAGGAGAATTTCTGCTTTTTGCCTCTAAATAACTGGAATTTCTGTCTTCTTTCCAAAAAAGAAAGGGAATTTCTCCCTTTTTTGCCCCAAAATAAAAGGAATTTCTGACTCATTACCCTGAAATAAGTGAAATTTCTGCAATTTTGCCCCAAAATAAAAGAAATTTCTGCAATTTTGCCCCAAAATAAAGGTAATTTCTGCTTTTTGTCCTGAAATATGTGAAATTTCTGCAATTTTACCCCAAAATAAGGTGAATTTCTACCTTTTTGCAACAAAATAATGAGAATTTCTGCCTTTTTGCCCCAAAATAAAAAAAATTTTTGCTTTTTTTCTCTGAAATAAATGAAATTTCTGCAATTTTGCCCTAAAATAAGGGAAATTTCTGCAATTTTGCCCAAAAATAAGGTAAATTCTTGCAATTTTGCCCCCCAAAAAAGAAATTTCTAGAATTTTGCCACAAAATAAGGGGAATTTCTGATTTTTGCCCCAAAATAAAAGGAATTTCTGCCTTTTGCCCCAAAATTAGGGGAATTTCTTCAATTTTGCTCCAAAATACGGGGAATTTCTGCCTTTTTTCCTGAAAATAATGGGAATGCATACCTTTTTGCCATAAAAAGGAAAATTTCTTCATTTTTGCTCCAAAATAAAGGGAATTTCTGCCTTCGTGCCTCTAGATAAGTGGAATTTCTGTCTTTTTCCCCCAAAACAAAGGGAATTTCTGTCTTTTTTGCCCCAAAATAAGGGGAATTTCTGACTTATTACCCGGAAATAAGAGAAATTTCTGCAATTTTGCCCCAGGATAAGGAAAATTTCTGCCTTTTTGCCCTGAAATATTTGAAATTTCTGCAATTTTACCCAAAATAAAGTGAATTTCTGTTTTTTGCCCCAAAATAATGGGAATTTCTGCCTTTTTGCCCCAAAATAAGAAAAATTTTTGCTTTTTTCTCTGATATAAGTAAAATTTCTGCAATTTTGCCCTAAAAAAAGGGAAATTTCTGCAATTTTTCCCTTAATAAAGAAAATTTCTGTAATTTTGCCCCAATGTAAAGGAAATTTCTTCAATTTTGCCCCAAAATAAGGAGAATTTCTTACTGTTTGCTCCCGAAAAAAGGAGATTTTCTGTATTTTTGCCCCAAAATAAGGAGAATTTCTGCCTTTTTGCCCGAAAATTGGGAGAATTTCTGCTATTTTGCTTCAAAATACGGGGAATTTCTGCTTTTTATCCCGAAAGTAAGGGGAATGTATATTTTTTGCCACAAAAAAGGGAAATTTCTTCATTTTTGCTCCAAAATAAGGGGAATTTCTGCCTTTTTGCCTCTAAATAAGTGGAATTTCTGTCTTTTTCCCAAAAATCAAAGGGAATTTCTCTCTTTTTTGCCTCAAAATAAAAGGAATTTCTGACTCATTACCCTGAAATAAGTGAAATTTCTGCAATTTTGCCCCAAAATAAGGGAAATTTCTGCCTTTTTGCCCTCAAATAAGGGGAATTTCAGCATTTTTACCTCAAAATAAAGAGAATTTCTGAATTTTGGCACAAAATATTAGGAATTACTGCATTTTTGTTCCAAAATAAGTAAAATTTCTGCCTTTTTTCCCTGAAATAAGTGAAATTTCTGCAATTTTGCCCCAAAATAAGTGAAATTTCTGCAATTTTGCCCCAAAATAAGGGAAATTTCTGGAATTTCGCACCAAAAAAAGTGGAATTTCTGAGTTTTGCCCCCCAAAAAAGGAGAATTTTTGTCTTTTTGCCCCAACATATAGGGAATTTCTGCCTTTTTGCCCCACAATAAGAGGAATTTCTGCAATTTTGCTCCAAAATACAGGAAATTTCTGTCTTTTTGCCTGAAAATAAGTGGAATGCATAACTTGTTGCCATAAAAAAGGGAAATTTCTTCATTTTTTCTCCAAAATAAGGAGAATTTCTGCGTTTTTGCCTCTAAATAAGTGGAATTTCTGAATTTTTCCCCCTAAAACAATAGGAATTTCTGTCTTTTTTGCCCCAAAATAAGGGGATTTTCTGACTTATTACCCTAAAATAAGTGAAATTTCTGCAATTTTGCCCCAGGATAAGAGAAATTTCTGCCTTTTTACCCTGAAATATGTGAAATTTCTGCAATTTTACCCCAAAATAAGGTGAATTTCTGCTTTTGGCCCCAAAATAATGAGAATTTCTGCCTTTTTGCCCCAAAATAAGAAAAATTTTTGCTTATTTTCTCTGAAATAAGTGAAATTTCTGCAATTTTGCCCCACAATAAGGTAAATTCCTGCAATTTTGCCCCCCAAAAAAGGAAATTTCTAGAATTTTGCCCCAAAATAAAGGGAATTTCTGCCTTTTGCCCCAAAATTAGGGGAATTTCTACAATTTTGCTCCTAATACAGGGAATTTCTGCCTTTTTGCCTGAAAATAATGGGAATGCATACCTTTTTGCAATAAAAAGGGAAATTTCTTCATTGTTGCTCCAAAATAAGGGGAATTTCTGCATTTTTGCCTCTAGATAAGTGGAATTTCTGTCTTTTTCTCCGAAAACAAAGGGAATTTCTGTCTTTTTTGCCCCAAAATAAGGGGAATTTCTGACTTATTACCCAGAAATAAGTGAAATTTCTGCAATTTTGCCACAGGATAAGGTAAATTTCTGCCTTTTGGCCCTGAAATATGTGAAATTTCTGCAATTTTACCCCAAAATAAGGTGAATTTCTGTTTTTTTGCCCCAAAATCATGGGAATTTCTGCCTTTTTGCCCCAAAATAAGAAAAATTTTTGCTTTTTTTCTCTGAAATAAGTAAAATTTCTACAATTATACCCTAAAATAAGGGAAATTCTGCAATTTTTTCCCTTAATAAGGGAAATTTCTGCAATTATGCAACAAAATAAGTGGAATTTCTGAGTTTTGCCCCAAAATAAGGAGAATTTTTGTCTTTTTGCCCCAACATATAGGGAATTTCTGCCTTTTAGCCCCACAATTAGGGGAATTTCTGCAATTTTGCTCCAAAATACGGGAAATTTCTGTCTTTTTGCCCGAAAATAAGGGGAATGCATAACTTGTTGCCATATAAAAGAGAAATTTCTTCATTTTTGCTCCAAAATAAGGGGAATTTCTGCCTTTTTGCCTCTAAATAAGTGGAATTTCTGTTTTTTTCCCCCAAAACAAAGGGAATTTCTGTCTTTTTTGCCCCAAAATAACGGGATTTTCTGAATTATTACCCTAAAATAAGTGAAATTTCTGCAATTTTGCCCCAAAATAAGGGAAATTTCTGCCTTTTTGCCCTGATATATGTGAAATTTCTGCAATTTTACTCCAAAATAAGGTGAATTTCTGTCTTTTTGCCCCAAAATAAGAGAAATTTCTGCCTTTTTGCACCCAGTTAAGGGGAATTTCAGCATTTTTACCTCAAAATAAGGGGAATTTCAGCATTTTTACCTCAAAATAAAAAAAAATTCTGCATTTTTGCCACAAAATTTTAAGAATTTCTTAATTTTTTCTCCAAAATAAGGAAATTTTCTTCCTTCTTTCCCTGAAATAAGTGAAATTTCTGCAATTTTGCCCCAAAATAAGTGAAATTTTTTCAATTTTGCCCCAAAATGAGGGAAATTTCCTCCTTTTTGCCCTGAAATATGTGAAATTGCTGCAATTTTACCCTAAAATAAGGTGAATTTCTGCCTTTTTGCCCCAAAATAAGTAAAATATCTGCATTTTAGCCCCAAAATAGGAAAAATTTTTGCTTTTTTTCTCTGAAATAAGTGAAATTTCTGCAATTTTGCCATAAAATAAGGAAAATTTCTGCAATTTTTCCTCAAAATAAGGGAAATTTCTGGAATTTTGCCCCAAAATACGTGGAATTTCTGAGTTTTGCCCCAAAATAAGGAGAATTTCTGTCTTTTTGCCCCAACATATAGGGAATTTCTGCCTTTTTGCCCAACAATTAGGAGAATTTCTGCAATTTTGCCCCAAAAGAAGGGAAATTTCTGCAAATTTGCCCGAATGTAAAAGAAATTTCTGCAATTTTGCCCCAAAATAAGGGGAATTTCTGACTGTTTGCTCCCGAAAAAAGGAGATTTTCTGTATTTTTGCTCCAAAATAAGGAGAATTTCTGCTTTTTTGCCCGAAAATTATAAGAATTTCTGCAATTATGCTTCAAAATACGGGGAATTTCTACTTTTTATCCCGAAAGTAAGGGAAATGTATACCTTTTTCCACAAAAAGGGAAATTTCTTAATTTTTGCCCCAAAATAAGAGGAATTTCTGCCTTTTTACCTCAAAATAAGTGAAATTTCTCCTCTTTTACCCAAAAATAAATGGAATTTCTGTTTTTTTTTGCAACAAAATAAAAGGAATTTTTAAATTATACCCTGAAATAAGTGATATTTCTGCAATTTTGCCCCAAAATAAAAGAAATTTTTGCCTGTTTGCCACAAAATAAGGGGAATTTCTGTCTTTTTGCCCCAAAATAAGAGAAATTTCTTCCTTTTTGCCCCCGAATAAGGGGAATTTCAGCCTTTTTACCTCAAAATAAGGGAAATTTCAGCCTTTTTACCTCAAAATAAGGGGAATTTCTGCATTTTTGCCACAAATTATTAAGAATTTCTTAATTTTTCCCCAAAATAAGGAAAATTTCTGCCTTTTTTCTCTGAAATAAGTGAAATTTCTGCAATTTTGCCCTAAAATAAGGGAAATTTCTGCAATTTTGCCCCAAAATAATGGAACTTTCTGGAATTTTGCCCCAAAATACGTGGAATTTCTGAGTTTTGCCCCAAAAGAAGGAGAATTTTTGTCTTTTTGCCCCAACATATAGGGAATTTCTGCATTGTTGCCCCACAATTAGGGGAATTTCTGCAATTTTGCTCCAAAATGCAAAGAATTTCTGTCTTGTTGCCCGAAAATCAGTGGAATGCTTAACTTTTTGCCATTAAAAAGGGACATTTGTTCATTTTTGCTCTAAAATAAGGGGAATTTCAGCCTTTTTGCCTCTAAATTAGTGGAATTTCTGACTTTTTCCCCCAAACACAGGGAATTTCTGTCTTTTCTGCCCCAAAATAGGGAAATTTCTGCCTTTTTGCCCTGAAATATGTGAAATTTCTGCAATTTTACCCCAAAATAAGGTGAATTTCTTCCTTTTTCCCCCAAAATAATGGGAATTTCTGCTTTTTTGCCCCAAAATAAAAAAATTTTTGCTTTTTTTCTCTGAAATAAGTGAAATTTCTGCAATTTTGCCGTAAAATAAGAGAAATTTCTGCAATTTTTCCTATAATAAGGGAAATGTCTGCAATTTTGCCCCAAAATAAATGGAATTTCTCCCTTTTTGCCTCAAAATAAAGGAAATTTCAGCCTTTTTACCTGAAAATAAGTGAAAGTTCTGCAATTTTGCCCCAAAAAAGGTAAATTCCTGCAATTTTGCCCCAAAATAAAGGAAATTTCTTGAATTTTGCCCCAAAATAAGGGGAATTTCTGATTTTTCTCCAAAATAAAGGGAATTTCTGCCTTTTGCCCCGAAATTAGGGGAATTTCTGCAATTTTGCTCCAAAATACGGGGAATTTCTGCCTTTTTGTCCAAAAATAATGGAATGCATACCTTTTTGCCATAAAAAGGGAAATTTCTTCATTTTTGCTCCAAAATAAAGGGAATTTCTGCCTTTTTGCCTCTAAATAAGTGGAATTTCTGTCTTTTTCTCCCAAAACAAAGGGAATTTCTGTCTTTTTTGCCCCAAATAGGAGGAATTTCTGACTTATTACCCTGCAATAAATGAAATTTCTGCATTTTTGCCCCAAAATAAAGGAAATTTCTGCAATTTTGCCCCAATATAAAGAAAATTTCTGCAATTTTGACCCAAAATAATGGGAATTTTTGACTGTTTGCTCTCAAAAAAAGAAGATTTTCTGTCTTTTTGCCCCAAAATAAGGAGAATTTCTGCTTTTTTGCCTGAAAATAATGAGAATTTCTGCAATATTGCTTCAAAATACGGGGAATTTCTGCTTTTAATCACGAAAGTAAGGGGAATGTATACCTTTTGCAACAAAAAAGGGAAATCTCTTCATTTTTGCCCCAAAATAAGAGGAATTTCTGCCTTTTACCTCAAAATAAGTGAAATTTCTCCCTATTTACCCAAAAATAAATGGAATATTTGTCTTTTTGCCCCAAAATAAAAGGAATTTTTGAATTATGCCCTAAAATAAGTGATATTTCTGAAATTTTGCCCCAAAATAAAAGAAATTTCTGCCTTTTTGCCACAAAATAAGGGGAATTTCTGTCTTTTTGCCCCAAAATTAGGGAAATTTCTGTCTTTTTGCCCCCAAATAAGGAAAATTTCAGCCTTTTTACCTCAAAGTAAGGGGAATTTCTGCATTTTTGCCACAAAATATTAAGAATTTCTGCATTTTTGCCCCAAAATAAGGAAAATTTCTGCCTTTTTTCCTGAAATAAGTGAAATTTCTGCAATTTTGCCCCAAAATAAGTGAAATTTCTGCAATTTTGCCTGAGAATAAGGGAAATTTCTTCCCTTTTGCCCTGAAATATGTGAAATTTCTGCAATTTTACCCCAAAAAAAGTGAATTTCTGGATTTTTGCCCCAAAATAATGGGAATTTCTGCTTTTTTTCCCCTAAAAAAAGAAAAATTTTTGCTTTTTTTCTCTATAATAAGTGAAATTTCTGCAATTTTGCCGGAAAATAAAAAATATTTCGGCAATTTTGCCCCAAAATTAGGGAAATTTCTGGAATTTTGCACCAAAATAAGTGGAATTTCTGAGTTTTGCCCCAAAATAAGGAGAATTTTTGTTTTTTTGCCCCAACATATAGGGAATTTCTGCCTTTTTGCCCCACAATTAGGGGAATTTCTGCAATTTTGCTCCAAAATAAGGGAAATTTCTGTCTTTTTGCCCGAAAATAAGGGGAATGCATAACTTGTTGCCATAAAAAAGAGAAATTTCTTCATTTTTGCTCCAAAATAAGGGGAATTTCTGCCTTTTTGCCCGAAAATAAGAGGAATGCATAACTTGTTGCCATAAAAAAGAGAAATTTCTTCATTTTTGCTCCAAAATAAGGGGAATTTCTGCCTTTTTGCCTCTAAATAAGTAGAATTTCTGTCTTTTTCCCCCAAAACAAAGGGAATTTCTGTCTTTTTTGCCCCAAAATAAGGGGATTTTCTGACTTATTACCCTAAAATAAGTGAAATTTCTGCAATTTTGCCCAAAAATAAGGGAAATTTCTGCCTTTTTGCCCTGAAATATGTGAAATTTCTACAATTTTACTCCAAAATAAGGTGAATTTCTGCCTTTTTGCCACAAAATATATGAGAATTTCTGCCTTTTTGCCCCAAAATAAAAAAAAAATTTTTGCTTTTTTTCTCTGAAATAAGTGAAATTTCTGCAATTTTGCCCTAAAATAAAAGAAATTTCTGCAATTTTTTCCCATAATAAGGAAAATGTCTGCAATTTTACCCCAAAATAAAGGGAATTTCTCCCTTTTTGCCCCAAAATAAAGGAAATTTCAGTCTTTTTACCTGAAAATAAGTGAAATTTCTGCAATTTTGCCCCAAATAAGAGAAATTTCTGCAATTTTGCCCAAAAAAAGGTAAATTCCTGCAATTTTGCCCCCCAAAAAAGGAAATTTCTAGAATTTTGCCCCAAAATAAGGGGAATTTCTGATTTTTGCCCCAAAATAAGAGGAATTTCTGCCTTTTGCCCCAAAATTAGGGGAATTTATTTAATTTTGCTCCAAAATACAGGGAATTTCTGACTTTTTGCCTGAAAATAATGGGAATGCATACCTTTTTGCCATAAAAAGGGAAATTTCTTCATTTTTGCTCCAAAATAAGGGTAATTTCTGCCTTTTTGCATCTAGATAAGTGGAATTTTGTCTTTTTTTCCAAAACAAAGGAATTTATGTCTTTTTTGCCCCAAAATAAGGGGAATTTCTGACTTATTACCCTGAAATAAGTGAAATTTCTGCAATTTTGCCCCAGAATAAGAAAATTTCTGCCTTTTTGCCCTGAAATATGTGAAATTTCTGCAATTTTCCCCCAAAATAAGGTGAATTTCTGTTTTTTTGCCCCAAACTAATGGGAATTTCTGCCTTTTTGCCCCAAAATAAGAAAAATTTTTGCTTTTTTTCTCTGAAATAATTAAAATTTCTGCAATTTTTCCCCTAAAATAAGGGAAATTTCTGCTATTTTTTTCCTTAATAAGGGAAATTTCTGCAATTTTGCCCCAATGTAAAGGAAATTTCTGCAATTTTGCCCCAAAATAAGGAGAATTTCTGACTGTTTGCTCCCGAAAAAAGGAAATTTTCTGTCTTTTTGCCCCAAAATAAAGAGAATTTCTGCCTTTTTGCCCGAAAATTATGAGAATTTCTGCAATTTTGCTTCAAAATACGAGGAATTTCTGCTTTTTATCCCGAAAGTAAGGGGAATGTATATTTTTGCCACAAAAAAGGGAAATTTCTTCATTTTTGCTCCAAAATAAGGGGAATTTCTGCCTATTTGCCTCTAAATAAGTGGAATTTCTGTCTTTTTCCCAAAAATCAAAGGGAATTTCTCTCTTTTTTGCCTCAAAATAAAAGGAATTTCTGACTCATTACCCTGAAATAAGTGAAATTTCTGCAAGTTTGCCCCAAAATAAGGGAAATTTCTGCCTTTTTGCCCCCAAATAATGGGAATTTCAGCATTTTTACCTCAAAATAAAGGGAATTTCTGAATTTTGGCACAAAATATTAGGAATTTCTGCATTTTTGCCCCAAAATAAGTAAAATTTCTGATTTTTTTCCCTGAAATAAGTGAAATTTCTGCAATTTTGCCCCAAAATAAGTGAAATTTCTGCAATTTTGCCCCAAAATAAGGGAAATTTCTGGAATTTTGCACCAAAATAATTGGAATTTCTGAGTTTTGCCCCAAAATAAAGAGAATTTTTGTCTTTTTGCCCCAACATATAGGGAATTTCTGCCTTTTTGCCCCACAATTAGGGGAATTTCTGCAATTTTGCTCCAAAATACGGGAAATTTCTGTCTTTTTGCCCGAAAATAAGGGGAATGCATAAATTTTTGCCATAAAAAAGAGAAATTTCTTCATTTTTGCTCCAAAATAAGGAGAATTTCTGCATTTTTGCCTCTAAATAAGTGGAATTTCTGTCTTTTTCCCCCAAAACAAAGGGAATTTCTGTCTTTTTTGCCCCAAAATAAGGGGATTTTCTGACTTATTACCCTAAAATAAGTTAAATTTCTGCAATTTTGCCCCAGGATAAGGAAAATTTCTGCCTTTTTGCCCTGAAATATGTGAAATTTCTGCAATTTTACCCCAAAATAAGGTGAATTTCTGCCTTTTTGCCCCAAAATAATGAGAATTTCTGACTTTTTGCCCCAAAATAAGAAAAATTTTTGCTTTTTTTCTCTGAAATAAGTGAAATTTCTGCAATTTTGCCCTAAATAAGGGAAATTTCTGCATTTTTTCCCCATAATAAGGAAAATGTCTGCAATTTTGCCAAAAAATAAAGGGAATATCTCCCTTTTTACCTCAAAATAAAGGAAATTTCAGTCTTTTTACCTAAAAATAAGTGAAATTTCTGCAATTTTGCCCCAAATAAGTAAAATTTCTGCAATTTTGCCCCAAAATAAGGTAAATTCCTGCAATTTTGCCCCCCCCAAAAAAGAAATTTCTAGAATTTTGCCCCAAAATAAGGGGAATTTCTGATTTTTGCCCCAAAATAAAGGGAATTTCTGCCTTTTGCCCAAAATTAGGGGAATTTCTTCAATTTTGCTCCAAAATATGGGGAATTTCTGCCTTTTAGCCTGAAAATAATGGGAATTCATACCTTTTTGCAATAAAAAAGGAAATTTCTTCATTGTTGCTCCAAAATAAGGGGAATTTCTGCCTTTGTGCCTCTAGATAAGTGGAATTTCTGTCTTTTTCCCCGAAAACAAAGGGAATTTCTGTCTTTTTTGCCCCAAAATAAAGGGAATTTCTGACTTATTACCCTGAAATATGTGAAATTTCTGCAACTTTACCCCAAAATAAGGTGAATTTCTGTTTTTTTGCCTCAAAATAATGGGAATTTCTGCCTTTTTGCCCCAAAATAAGAAAAATTTTTGCTTTTTTTCTCTAAAATTAGTAAAATTTCTGCAATTTTTCCCCTAAAATAAGGGAAATTTCTGCTA
Source organism: Micromys minutus (assembly GCF_963924665.1). Lineage (NCBI taxonomy): Eukaryota > Metazoa > Chordata > Mammalia > Rodentia > Muridae > Micromys > Micromys minutus. The sequence continues at coordinate 4,589,408 of NW_027667727.1, forward strand.
TTTTTTTCCTTAATAAGGGAAATTTCTGCAATTTTGCCCCAATGTAAAGGAAATTTCTGCAATTTTGCCCCAAAATAAGGAGAATTTCTGACTGTTTGCTCCCGAAAAAAGGAGATTTTCTGTCTTTTTGCTTCAAAATAAGGAGAATTTCTGCCTTTTTGCCCGAAAATTATGAGAATTTCTGCAATTTTGCTTCAAAATACGGGGAATTTCTGCTTTTTATCCCGACAGTAAGGGGAATGTATATTTTTTGCCACAAAAAAGGAAAATTTCTTCATTTTTGCTCCAAAATAAGGGGAATTTCTACCTTTTTGCCTCTAAATAAGTGAAATTTCTGTCTTTTCCTAAAAATCAAAGGGAATTTCTCTCTTTTTTGCCCTAAAATAAAAGGAATTTCTGACTCATTACTCTGAAATAAGTGAAATTTCTGCAATTTTGCCCCAAAATAAGGGAAATTTCTGCCTTTTTGCCCCCAAATAATGGGTATTTCAGAATTTTAACCTCAAAATAAAGGGAATTTCTGAATTTTAGCACAAAATAGTAGGAATTTCTGCATTTTTGCCCCAAAATAAGTAAAATTTCTGCCTTTTTTCCCTGAAATAAGTGAAATTTCTACAATTTTGCCCCAAAATAAGTGAAATATCTGCAATTTTGCCCCAAAATAAGGGAAATTTCTGGAATTTTGCACCAAAATAAGTGGAATTTCTGAGTTTTGCCCCAAAATAAGGAGAATTTTTGTATTTTTGCCCCAACATATAGGGAATTTCTGCCTTTTTGCCCCACAATTAGGGGAATTTTTGCAATTTTGCTCCAAAATACGGGAAATTTCTGTCTTTTTGCCCGAAAATAAGGGGAATAAATAACTTGTTGCCAAAAAAAGGGAAATTTCTTCATTTTTGCTCCAAAATAAGGAGAATTTCTGCCTTTTTGCCTCTAAATAAGTGGAATTTCTGTCTTTTTCCCCCAAAACAAAGGGAATTTCTGTCTTTTTTGCCCCAAAATAAGGGGATTTTCTGACTTATTACCCTAAAATAAGTGAAATTTCTGCAATTTTGCCCCATAATAAGGGAAATTTCTGCCTTTTTGCCCTGAAATATGTGAAATTTCTGCAATTTTACCCCAAAATAAGGTGAATTTCTGCCTTTTTGCCCCAAAATAATAAGAATTTCTGCCTTTTTGCCCCAAAATAAGAAAAATTTTTGCTTTTTTTCTCCGAAATAAGTGAAATTTCTGCAATTTTGCCCTAAATAAGGGAAATTTCTGCAATTTTTCCACATAATAAAGAAAATGTCTGCAATTTTGCCAAAAAATAAAGGGAATATCTCCCTTTTTGCCCCAAAATAAAGTAAATTTCAGTCTTTTTACCTGAAAATAAGTGAAATTTCTCCAATTTTGCCCCAAATAAAGGAAATTTCTGCAATTTTGCCCCAAAATAAGGTAAATTCCTGCAATTTTGCTCCCCAAAAAGAGAAATTTCTAGAATTTTGCCTCAAAATAAGGGGAATTTCTGATTTTTGCCCCAAAATAAAGGGAATTTCTGCCTTTTGCCCCAAAATTAGGGGAATTTCTTCAATTTTGCTCCAAAATACGGGGAATTTCTGCCTTTTTGCCTGAAAATAATGGGAATGCATACCTTTTTGCAATAAAAACGGAAATTTTTTCATTGTTGCTCCAAAATAAGGGAAATTTCTGCCTTTGTGCTTCTAGATAAGTGGAATTTCTGTCTTTTTCCCTGAAAACAAAGGGAATTTTTGTCTTTTTTGGCCCAAAATAAGGGGAATTTCTGACTTATTACCCTGAAATAAGTGAAATTTCTGCAATTTTGCCCCAGGATAAGGTAAATTTTTCCCTTTTTTCCCTGAAATATGTGAAATTTCTGCAATTTTACCCCAAAATAAGGTGAATTTCTTTTTTTTGCCCCAAAATAATAAGAATTTCTGCCTTTTTGCCCCAAAATAAGAAAAATTTTTGCTTTTTTTTCTGAAATAAGTAAAATTTCTGCAATTTTGCCCCAATGTAAAGGAAATTTCTGCAATTTTGCCCCAAAATAAGTAGAATTTCTGACTGTTTGCTCCCGAAAAAAAGGAGATTTTCTGTCTTTTGCACCAAAATAAGGAGAATTTCTGCCTTTTTGCCCGAAAATTATGAGAATTTCTGCAATTTTGCTTCAAAATACGGGGAATTTCTGCTTTTTATCCCGAAAGTAAGGTGAATGTATATTTTTTGCCACAAAAAAGAGAAATTTCTTCATTTTTGCTCCAAAATAAGGGGAATTTCTTTCTTTTTGCCTTTAAATAAGTGGAATTTCTGTCTTTTTCCCAAAAATCAAACGGAATTTCTCTCTTTTTTGCCCCAAATAAAAAAAATTTCTGACTCAATACCCTGAAATAAGTGAAATTTCTGATATTTTGCCCCAAAATAAAGGAAATTTCTGCCTTTTTGCCCCCAAATAATGGGAATTTAAGCATTTTCACCTAAAAATAAGGGGAATTTCTGAATTTTGGCACAAAATATTAGGAATTTCTGTCTTTTTGACCCAAAATAAGTAAAATTTCTGCCTTTTTTCCCTGAAATAAGTGAAATTTCTGCAATTTTGCCCCAAAATAATTGAAATTTCTGCCATTATGCCCCAAAATAAGGGGAATTTTGGAATTTTGCACAAAAATTTGGAATTTCTGAGTATTGCCCCAAAATTAGGAGAATTTTTGTCTTTTTGCCCCAACATATAGGAAATTTCTGCCTTTTTGCCCCTCAATTAGGGGAATTTCTGCAATTTTGCTCCAAAATACATGGAATTTCTCTCTTTTTGCCCGAAAATAAGGGGAATGCATAACTTGTTGCCACAAAAAAGGGAAATTTCTTCATTTTTGCTCCAAAATAAGGGGAATTTCTGCCTTTTTGCCTCTAAATAAGTGGAATTTCTGTCTTTTTCCCCCCAAAACAAAGGGAATTTCTGTCTTTTTTGACCCAAAATAAGGGGAATTTCTGACTTATTACCCTGAAATAAGTGAAATTTCTGCAATTTTGCCCCAGAATAAAGAAAATTTCTGCATTTTTGCCTTGAAATATGTGAAATTTCTGCAATTTTACCCCAAAATAAGGTGAATTTCTGTTTTTTTGCCCCAAAATAATGGGAATTTCTGCCTTTTTGCCCCAAAATAAGAAAAATTTTTGCTTTTTTCTCTGAAATAAGTAAAATTTCTTCAATTTTGCCCTAAAATAAGGGAAATTTCTGCAATTTTTTCCCATAATAATAGAAATTTCTGCAATTTTGCACCAATGTAAAAGAAATTTCTGCAATTTTGCCACAAAATAAGGAGAATTTCTGACTATTTGCTCCCGAAAGAAGGAGATTTTCTGTCTTTTTGCCCCAAAATAAGTAGAATTTCTGCATTTTTGCCCGAAAATTTTGAGAGTTTCTGCAATTTTGCTTCAAAATAAGGGGAATTTCTGCTTTTTATACCGAAAGTAAGGGGAATGTATATTTTTTGCCACAATAAAGGGAAATTTCTTCATTATTGTTCCAAAATAAGGAGAATTTTTGCTTTTTGCCTCTAAATAACTGAAATTTCTGTCTTCTTTCTAAAAAAGAAAGGGAATTTCTCCCTTTTGTGCCCCAAAATAAAAGGAATTTCTGAATCATTACCCTGAAATAAGTGAAATTTCTGCAATTTTGCCCCAAAATAAAAGAAATTTCTGCAATTTTGCCCCAAAATAAGGGTAATTTCTGCTTTTTGTCCTGAAATATGTGAAATTTCTGCAATTTTACCCCCAAATAAGGTGAATTTCTACCTTTTTGCAACAAAATAATGAGAATTTCTGCCTTTTTGCCCCAAAATAAAAAAAATTTTTGCTTTTTTTCTCTGAAATAAGTGAAATTTCTGCAATTTTGCCCTAAAATAAGGGAAATTTCTGCAATTTTGCCCAAAAATAAGGTAAATTCTTGCAATTTTGCCCCCCAAAAAAGAAATTTCTAGAATTTTGCCACAAAATAAGGGGAATTTCTGATTTTTGCCCCAAAATAAAAGGAATTTCTGCCTTTTGCCCCAAAATTATGGGAATTTCTTCAATTTTGCTCCAAAATACGGGGAATTTCTGCCTTTTTTCCTGAAAATAATGGGAATGCATACCTTTTTGCCATAAAAAGGGAAATTTCTTCATTTTTGCTCCAAAATAAAGGGAATTTCTGCCTTTTTGCCTCTAGATAAGTGGAATTTCTGTCTTTTTCCCCCAAAACAAAGGGAATTTCTGTCTTTTTTGCCCCAAAATAGGGGGAATTTCTGACTTATTACCCTGAAATAAGAGAAATTTCTGCAATTTTGCCCCAGAATAATGAAAATTTCTGCCTCTTTGCCCTGAAATATGTGAAATTTCTGCAATTTTACCCAAAATAAAGTGAATTTCTGTTTTTTTGCCCCAAAATAATGGAAATTTTTGCCTTTTTGCCCCAAAATAAGAAAAATTTTTGCTTTTTTCTCTGATATAAGTAAAATTTCTGCAATTTTGCCCTAAAATAAGGGAAATTTCTGCAATTTTTTCCCTTAATAAGGGAAATTTCTGTAATTTTGCCCCAATGTAAAGGAAATTTCTTCAATTTTGCCCCAAAATAATGAGAATTTCTTACTGTTTGCTCCCGAAAAAAGGAGATTTTCTGTATTTTTGCCCCAAAATAAGGAGAATTTCTGCCTTTTTGCCCAAAAATTGGGAGAATTTCTGCAATTTTGCTTCAAAATACGGGGAATTTCTGCTTTTTATCCCGAAAGTAAGGGGAATGTATATTTTTTGCCACAAAAAAGGGAAATTTCTTCATTTTTGCTCCAAAATAAGGGGAATTTCTGCCTTTTTGCCTCTAAATAAGTGGAATTTCTGTCTTTTTCCCAAAAATCAAAGGGAATTTCTCTCTTTTTTGCCTCAAAATAAAAGGAATTTCTGACTCATTACCCTGAAATAAGTGAAATTTCTGCAATTTTGCCCCAAAATAAGGGAAATTTCTGCCTTTTTGCCCCCAAATAAGGGGAATTTCATCATTTTTACCTCAAAATAAAGGGAATTTATGAATTTTGGCACAAAATATTAGGAATTTCTGCATTTTTGCTCCAAAATAAGTAAAATTTCTGCCTTTTTTCTCTGAAATAAGTGAAATTTCTGCAATTTTGCCCCAAAATAAGTGAAATTTCTCCAATTTTGCCCAAAATAAGGGAAATTTCTAGAATTTCGCACTAAAAAAAGTGGAATTTCTGAGTTTTGCCCCAAAATAAGGAGAATTTTTGTCTTTTTGCCCCAACATATAGGGAATTTCTGCCTTTTTGCCCCACAATAAGAGGAATTTCTGCAATTTTGCTCCAAAATACAGGAAATTTCTGTCTTTTTGCCTGAAAATAAGGGGAATGCATAACTTGTTGCCATAAAAAAGGGAAATTTCTTAATTTTTGCTCCAAAATAAGGAGAATTTCTGGGTTTTTGCCTCTAAATAAGTGGAATTTCTGTCTTTTTCCCCCAAAACATAAGGAATTTCTGTCTTTTTTGCCCCAAAATAAGGGGATTTTCTGACTTATTACCCTAAAATAAGTGAAATTTCTGCAATTTTGCCCAAAAATAAGGGAAATTTCTGCGTTTTTAGCCTGAAATATGTGAAATTTCTGCAATTTTACCCCAAAATAAGGTGAATTTCTGCCTTTTTGCCCCAAAATAATGAGAATTTCTGCCTTTTTGCCCCAAAATAAGAAAAATTTTTGCTTTTTTTCTCTGAAATAAGTGAAATTTCTGCAATTTTGCACCAAAATAAGGTAAATTCCTGCAATTTTGCCCGCAAAAAAAGGAAATTTCTAGAATTTTGCCCCAAAATAAAGGGAATTTCTGCCTTTTGCCCCAAAATTAGGGGAATTTCTTCAATTTTGCTCCAAAATACGGGGAATTTCTGACTTTTTGCCTGAAAATAATGGGAATGCATACCTTTTTGCAATAAAAAAAGAAATTTCTTCATTGTTGCTCCAAAATAAGGGTAATTTCTGCATTTTTGCCTCTAGATACGTGGAATTTCTGTGTTTTTCCCCGAAAACAAAGGGAATTTCTGTCCTTTTTGCCCCAAAATAAGAGGAATTTCTGACTTATTACCCAGAAATAAGTGAAATTTCTGCAATTTTGCCACAGGATAAGGTAAATTTCTGCCTTTTTGCCCTGAAATATGTGAAATTTCTGCAATTTTACCCCAAAATAAGGTGAATATCTGTTTTTTTGCCCCAAAATAATGGGAATTTCTGCCTTTTTGCCCCAAAATAAGAAAAATTTTTGCTTTTTTTTTCTGAAATAAGTAAAATTTCTGCAATTATACCCTAAAATAAGGGAAATTCTGCAATTTTTTCCCATAATAAGGGAAATTTCTGCAATTTTGCCCCAATGTAAAGGAAATTTCTGCAATTTTGCCCCAAAATAAGTAGAATTTCTGACTGTTTGCTCCCGAAAAAAAGGAGATTTTCTGTCGTTTTGCCCCAAAATAAGGAGAATTTCTGCCTTTTTGCCCGAAAATTATGAGAATTTCTGCAATTTTGCTTCAAAATACGGGGAATTTCTGCTTTTTATCCCGAAAGTATGGGGAATGTATTTTTTTTGCCACAAAAAAGGGAAATTTCTTCATTTTTGCTCCAAAATAAGGGGAATTTCTGCTTTTTGCCTCTAAATAACTGGAATTTCTGTTTTTTTTTTTCAACAAACAAAGGGAATTTCTTTCGTTTGCCCCAAAATAAGAGGAATTTCTGACTCATTACCCTGAAATAAGTGAAATTTCTTGAATTTTTGCCCCAAAATAAGGAAAATTTCTGCAATTTTGCCCTAGGATAAGGGAAATTTCTGCCTTTTTGCCCTGAAATATGTGAAATTTCTGCAATTTTACCTTAAAATAAGGTGAATTTCTGCCTTTTTGCCCCAAAATAATGAGAATTTCTGCCTTTTTGCCCCAAAATAAAAAAAAATTTTGCTTTTTTTCTCTGAAATAAGTGAAATTTCTGCAATTTTGCCCTAAATAAGGGAAATTTCTGCAATTTTTCCACATAATAAGGAAAATGTCTGCAATTTTGCCAAAAAATAAAGGGAATTTCTCCCTTTTTGCCCCAAAATTAAGGAAATTTCTTCCTTTTTACCTTAAAATAAGTGAAATTTCTGCAATTTTGCCCCAAATAAAGGAAATTTCTGCAATTTTGCCCCAAAATAAGGTAAATTCCTGCAATTTTGCTCCCCAAAAAAAGAAATTTCTAGAATTTTGCCCCAAAATAAGGGGAATTTCTGATTTTTGCCACAAAATAAAGGGAATTTCTGCCTTTTGCCCAAAAATTAGGGGAATTTCTGCAATTTTGCTCCAAAATACGGGGAATTTCTGCCTTTTTGCCTGAAAATAATGGGAATGCATAGGTTTTTGCAATAAAAAGGGAAATTTCTTCATTGTTGCTCCAAAATAAGAGGAATTTCTGCCTTTGTGCCTCTAGATAAGTGGAATTTCTGTCTTTTTCCCTGAAAACAAAGGGAATTTTTGTCTTTTTTGCCCCAAAATAAAGGGAATTTCTGACTTATTACCCTGAAATAAGTGAAATTTCTGCAATTTTGCCCCAGGATAAGGTAAATTTCTGCCTTTTTGCCCTGAAATATGTGAAATTTCTGCAATTATACCCTAAAATAAGGTGAATTTCTTTTTTTTGCCCCAAAATAATGAGAATTTCTGCCTTTTTGCCCCAAAATAAGAAAAATTTTTGCTTTTTTTCTCTGAAATAAGTAAAATTTCTGCAATTTTGCCCCAATGTAAAGGAAATTTCTGCAATTTTGCCCCAAAATAAGTAGAATTTCTGACTGTTTGCTCCCGAAAAAAGGAGATTTTCTGCCTTTTTGCACCAAAATAAGGAGAATTTCTGCCTTTTTGCCCGAAAATTATGAGAATTTCTGCAATTTTGCTTCAAAATACGGGGAATTTCTGCTTTTTATCCCGAAAGTAAGGTGAATGTATATTTTTTGCCACAAAAAAGGGAAATTTCTTCATTTTTGCTCCAAAATAAGGGGAATTTCTGTCTTTTTGCCTCTAAATAAGTGGAATTTCTGTCTTTTCCCAAAAATCAAAAGGAATTTCTCTCTTTTTTGCCTTAAAATAAAAGGAATTTCTGACTCAATACCCTGAAATAAGTGAAATTTCTGCAATTTTGCCCCAAAGTAAGGGAAATTTCTGCATTTTGCCCTCAAATAAGGGGAATTTCAGCATTTTTACCTCAAAATAAGGGGAATTTCTGAATTTTGGCAAAAAATATTAGGAATTTCTGTCTTTTTGACCCAAAATAAATAAAATTTCTGCCTTTTTTCCCTGAAATAAGTGAAATTTCTGCAATTTTCCCCAAAATAATTGAAATTTCTGCAATTATGCCCCAAAATAAGGGAAATTTCTGGAATTTTGCACAAAAATTTGGAATTTCTGAGTTTTGCCCCAAAATTAGGAGAATTTTTGTCTTTTTGCCCAAACATATAGAAAATTTCTGCCTTTTTGCCCCACAATTAGGGGAATTTCTGCAATTTTGCTCCAAAATACATGGAATTTCTCTCTTTTTGCCCGAAAATAAGGGGAATGCATAACTTGTTGCCATAAAAAAGGGAAATTTCTTCATTTTTGCTACAAAATAAGGGGAATTTCTGCCTTTTGCCTCTAAATAAGTGGAATTTCTGTCTTTTTCCCCCAAAAACAAAGAAAATTTCTGTCTTTTTTGCCACAAAATAAGGGGAATTTCTGACTTATTACCATGAAATAAGTGAAATTTCTGCAATTTTGCCCCAGCATAAAGAAAATTTCTGCATTTTTGCCTTGAAATATGTGAAATTTCTGCAATTTTACCCCAAAATAAGGTGAATTTCTGTTTTTTTGCCCCAAAATAATGGGAATTTCTGCTTTTTTGCCCCAAAATAAGAAAAATTTTTGCTTTTTTTCTCTGAAATAAGTAAAATTTCTGCAATTTTGCCCTAAAATAAGGGAAATTTCTGCAATTTTTCCCATAATAATGGAAATTTCTGCAATTTTGCCCCAATGTAAAGGAAATTTCTGCAATTTTGCCCCAAAATATTGAGAATTTCTGACTATTTGCTCCCGAAAGAAGGAGATTTTCTGTCTTTTTGCCCCAAAATAAGTAGAATTTCTGCCTTTTTGCCCGAAAATTATGAGAATTTCTGCAATTTTGCTTCAAAATACAGGGAATTTCTGCTTTTTATACCGAAAGAAAGGAAAATGTATATTTTTTGCCACAATAAAGGGAAATTTCTTCATTATTGTTCCAAAATAAGGAGAATTTCTGCTTTTTGCCTCTAAATAACTGGAATTTCTGTCTTCTTTCCAAAAAAGAAAGGGAATTTCTCCCTTTTGTGCCTCAAAATAAAAGGAATTTCTGACTCATTACCCTGAAATAAGTGAAATTTCTGCAATTTTGCCCCAAAATAAGGGAAATTTCTGCAATTTTGCCCAAAAATAAGGTAAATTCTTGCAATTTTGCCCCCCAAAAAGGAAATTTCTAGAATTTTGCCACAAAATAAGGGGAATTTCTGATTTTTGCCTCAAAATAAAAGGAATTTCTGCCTTTTGCCCCCAAATTAGGGGAATTTCTTCAATTTTGCTCCAAAATACGGGGAATTTCTGCCTTTTTTCCTGAAAATAATGGGAATGCATACCTTTTTGCCATAAAAAGGGAAATTTCTTCATTTTTGCTCCAAAATAAAGGGAATTTCTGCCTTTTTGCCTCTAGATAAGTGGAATTTCTGTCTTTTTCTCCAAAACAAAGGGAATTTCTGTCTTTTTTGCCCCAAAATAAGGGGAATTTCTGACTTATTACCCTGAAATAAGAGAAATTTCTGCAATTTTGCCCCAAAATAAGGAAAATTTCTGCCTCTTTGCCCTGAAATATGTGAAATTTCTGCAATTTTACCCAAAATAAAGTGAATTTCTGTTTTTTTGCCCCAAAATAATGGAAATTTCTGCCTTTTTGCCCCAAAAAGAAAAATTTTTGCTTTTTTCTCTGATATAAGTAAAATTTCTGCAATTTTGCCCTAAAATAAGGGAAATTTCTGCAATTTTTTCCCTTAATAAGGGAAATTTCTGTAATTTTGCCCCAATGTAAAGGAAATTTCTTCAATTTTGCCCCAAAATAAGGAGAATTTCTTACTGTTTGCTCCCAAAAAAAGGAGATTTTCTGTATTTTTGCCCCAAAATAAGGAGAATTTCTGCCTTTTTGCCCGAAAATTGGGAGAATTTCCGCAATTTTGCTTCAAAATACGGGGAATTTCTGCTTTTTATCCCGAAAGTAAGGGGAATGTATATTTTTTGCCACAAAAAAGGGAAATTTCTTCATTTTTGCTCCAAAATAAGGGGAATTTCTGCTTTTTTGCCTCTAAATAAGTTGAATTTCTGTCTTTTTCCCAAAAATCAAAGGGAATTTCTCTCTTTTTTGCCTCAAAATAAAAGGAATTTCTGACTCATTACCCTGAAATAAGTGAAATTTCTGCAAATTTGCCCCAAAATAAGAGAAATTTCTGCTTTTTTGCCCCCAAATAAGGGGAATTTCAGCATTTTTACCTCAAAATAAAGGGATTTTATGAATTTTGGCACAAAATATTAGGAATTTCTACATTTTTGCTCCAAAATAAGTAAAATTTCTGCCTTTTTTCTCTGAAATAAGTGAAATTTCTGCAATTTTGCCCGAAAATAAGTGAAATTTCTCCAATTTTGCCCCAAAATAAGGGAAAATTCTAGAATTTCGCACTAAAAAAAGTGGAATTTCTGAGTTTTGCCCCAAAATAAGGAGAATTTTTGTCTTTTTGCCCCAACATATATGGAATTTCTGCCTTTTTGCCCCACAATAAGAGGAATTTCTGCAATTTTGCTCCAAAATACAGGAAATTTCTGTCTTTTTGCCTGAAAATAAGGGGAATGCATAACTTGTTGCCATAAAAAAGGGAAATTTCTTAATTTTTGCTCCAAAATAAAGAGAATTTCTGGGTTTTTGCCTCTAAATAAGTGGAATTTCTGTCTTTTTCCCCCAAAACATAAGGAATTTCTGTCTTTTTTGCCCCAAAATAAGGGGATTTTCTGACTTATTACCCTAAAATAAGTGAAATTTCTGCAATTTTGCCCCAGGATAAGGGAAATTTCTGCGTTTTTACCCTGAAATATGTGAAATTTCTGCAATTTTACCCCAAAATAAGGTGAATTTCTGCCTTTTTGCCCCAAAATAATGAGAATTTCTGCCTTTTTGCCCCAAAATAAGAAAAATTTTTGCTTTTTTTCTCTGAAATAAGTGAAATTTCTGTAATTTTGCCTCAAAAATAAGGTAAATTCCTGCAATTTTGCCCGCAAAAAAAGGAAATTTCTAGAATTTTGCCCCAAAATAAAGGGAATTTCTGCCTTTTGCCCCAAAATTAGGGGAATTTCTTCAATTTTGCTCCAAAATACGGGGAATTTCTGCCTTTTTTCCTGAAAATAATGGGAATGCATACCTTTTTGCAATAAAAAGGGAAATTTTTTCATTGTTGCTCCAAAATAAGGGGAATTTCTGCATTTTTGCCTCTAGATACGTGGAATTTCTGTGTTTTTCCCCGAAAACAAAGGGAATTTCTGTCCTTTTTGCCCCAAAATAAGAGGAATTTCTGAATTATTACCCAGAAATAAGTGAAATTTCTGCAATTTTGCCACAGGATAAGGTAAATTTCTGCCTTTTTGCCCTGAAATATGTGAAATTTCTGCAATTTTACCCCAAAATAAGGTGAATATCTGTTTTTTTGCCCCAAAATAATGGGAATTTCTGCCTTTTTGCCCCAAAATAAGAAACATTTTTGCTTTTTTTTTCTGAAATAAGTAAAATTTCTGCAATTATACCCTAAAATAAGGGAAATTCTGCAATTTTTTCCCATAATAAGGGAAATTTCTGCAATTTTGCCCCAATGTAAAGGAAATTTCTGCAATTTTGCCCCAAAATAAGTAGAATTTCTGACTGTTTGCTCCCGAAAAAAAGGAGATTTTCTGTCGTTTTGCCCCAAAATAATGAGAATTTCTGCCTTTTTGCCCGAAAATTATGAGAATTTCTGCAATTTTGCTTCAAAATACGGGGAATTTCTGCTTTTTATCCCGAAAGTATGGGGAATGTATTTTTTTTGCCACAAAAAAGGGAAATTTCTTCATTTTTGCTCCAAAATAAGGGGAATTTCTGCTTTTTGCCTCTAAATAACTGGAATTTCTGTTTTTTTTTTCAACAAACAAAGGGAATTTCTTTCGTTTGCCCCAAAATAAGAGGAATTTCTGACTCATTACCCTGAAATAAGTGAAATTTCTTGAATTTTTGCCCCAAAATAAGGAAAATTTCTGCAATTTTGCCCTAGGATAAGGGAAATTTCTGCCTTTTTGCCCTGAAATATGTGAAATTTCTGCAATTTTACCTTAAAATAAGGTGAATTTCTGCCTTTTTGCCCCAAAATAATGAGAATTTCTGCCTTTTTGCCCCAAAATAAAAAAAAATTTTGCTTTTTTTCTCTGAAATAAGTGAAATTTCTGCAATTTTGCCCTAAATAAGGGAAATTTCTGCAATTTTTCCACATAATAAGGAAAATGTCTGCAATTTTGCCAAAAAATAAAGGGAATTTCTCCCTTTTTGCCCCAAAATTAAGGAAATTTCTTCCTTTTTACCTTAAAATAAGTGAAATTTCTGCAATTTTGCCCCAAATAAAGGAAATTTCTGCAATTTTGCCCCAAAATAAGGTAAATTCCTGCAATTTTGCTCCCCAAAAAAAGAAATTTCTAGAATTTTGCCCCAAAATAAGGGGAATTTCTGATTTTTGCCACAAAATAAAGGGAATTTCTGCCTTTTGCCCAAAAATTAGGGGAATTTCTGCAATTTTGCTCCAAAATACGGGGAATTTCTGCCTTTTTGCCTGAAAATAATGGGAATGCATAGGTTTTTGCAATAAAAAGGGAAATTTCTTCATTGTTGCTCCAAAATAAGAGGAATTTCTGCCTTTGTGCCTCTAGATAAGTGGAATTTCTGTCTTTTTCCCTGAAAACAAAGGGAATTTTTGTCTTTTTTGCCCCAAAATAAAGGGAATTTCTGACTTATTACCCTGAAATAAGTGAAATTTCTGCAATTTTGCCCCAGGATAAGGTAAATTTCTGCCTTTTTGCCCTGAAATATGTGAAATTTCTGCAATTATACCCTAAAATAAGGTGAATTTCTTTTTTTTGCCCCAAAATAATGAGAATTTCTGCCTTTTTGCCCCAAAATAAGAAAAATTTTTGCTTTTTTTCTCTGAAATAAGTAAAATTTCTGCAATTTTGCCCCAATGTAAAGGAAATTTCTGCAATTTTGCCCCAAAATAAGTAGAATTTCTGACTGTTTGCTCCCGAAAAAAGGAGATTTTCTGCCTTTTTGCACCAAAATAAGGAGAATTTCTGCCTTTTTGCCCGAAAATTATGAGAATTTCTGCAATTTTGCTTCAAAATACGGGGAATTTCTGCTTTTTATCCCGAAAGTAAGGTGAATGTATATTTTTTGCCACAAAAAAGGGAAATTTCTTCATTTTTGCTCCAAAATAAGGGGAATTTCTGTCTTTTTGCCTCTAAATAAGTGGAATTTCTGTCTTTTCCCAAAAATCAAAAGGAATTTCTCTCTTTTTTGCCTTAAAATAAAAGGAATTTCTGACTCAATACCCTGAAATAAGTGAAATTTCTGCAATTTTGCCCCAAAGTAAGGGAAATTTCTGCATTTTGCCCTCAAATAAGGGGAATTTCAGCATTTTTACCTCAAAATAAGGGGAATTTCTGAATTTTGGCAAAAAATATTAGGAATTTCTGTCTTTTTGACCCAAAATAAATAAAATTTCTGCCTTTTTTCCCTGAAATAAGTGAAATTTCTGCAATTTTCCCCAAAATAATTGAAATTTCTGCAATTATGCCCCAAAATAAGGGAAATTTCTGGAATTTTGCACAAAAATTTGGAATTTCTGAGTTTTGCCCCAAAATTAGGAGAATTTTTGTCTTTTTGCCCAAACATATAGAAAATTTCTGCCTTTTTGCCCCACAATTAGGGGAATTTCTGCAATTTTGCTCCAAAATACATGGAATTTCTCTCTTTTTGCCCGAAAATAAGGGGAATGCATAACTTGTTGCCATAAAAAAGGGAAATTTCTTCATTTTTGCTACAAAATAAGGGGAATTTCTGCCTTTTGCCTCTAAATAAGTGGAATTTCTGTCTTTTTCCCCCAAAAACAAAGAAAATTTCTGTCTTTTTTGCCACAAAATAAGGGGAATTTCTGACTTATTACCATGAAATAAGTGAAATTTCTGCAATTTTGCCCCAGCATAAAGAAAATTTCTGCATTTTTGCCTTGAAATATGTGAAATTTCTGCAATTTTACCCCAAAATAAGGTGAATTTCTGTTTTTTTGCCCCAAAATAATGGGAATTTCTGCTTTTTTGCCCCAAAATAAGAAAAATTTTTGCTTTTTTTCTCTGAAATAAGTAAAATTTCTGCAATTTTGCCCTAAAATAAGGGAAATTTCTGCAATTTTTCCCATAATAATGGAAATTTCTGCAATTTTGCCCCAATGTAAAGGAAATTTCTGCAATTTTGCCCCAAAATATTGAGAATTTCTGACTATTTGCTCCCGAAAGAAGGAGATTTTCTGTCTTTTTGCCCCAAAATAAGTAGAATTTCTGCCTTTTTGCCCGAAAATTATGAGAATTTCTGCAATTTTGCTTCAAAATACAGGGAATTTCTGCTTTTTATACCGAAAGAAAGGAAAATGTATATTTTTTGCCACAATAAAGGGAAATTTCTTCATTATTGTTCCAAAATAAGGAGAATTTCTGCTTTTTGCCTCTAAATAACTGGAATTTCTGTCTTCTTTCCAAAAAAGAAAGGGAATTTCTCCCTTTTGTGCCTCAAAATAAAAGGAATTTCTGACTCATTACCCTGAAATAAGTGAAATTTCTGCAATTTTGCCCCAAAATAAGGGAAATTTCTGCAATTTTGCCCAAAAATAAGGTAAATTCTTGCAATTTTGCCCCCCAAAAAGGAAATTTCTAGAATTTTGCCACAAAATAAGGGGAATTTCTGATTTTTGCCTCAAAATAAAAGGAATTTCTGCCTTTTGCCCCCAAATTAGGGGAATTTCTTCAATTTTGCTCCAAAATACGGGGAATTTCTGCCTTTTTTCCTGAAAATAATGGGAATGCATACCTTTTTGCCATAAAAAGGGAAATTTCTTCATTTTTGCTCCAAAATAAAGGGAATTTCTGCCTTTTTGCCTCTAGATAAGTGGAATTTCTGTCTTTTTCTCCAAAACAAAGGGAATTTCTGTCTTTTTTGCCCCAAAATAAGGGGAATTTCTGACTTATTACCCTGAAATAAGAGAAATTTCTGCAATTTTGCCCCAAAATAAGGAAAATTTCTGCCTCTTTGCCCTGAAATATGTGAAATTTCTGCAATTTTACCCAAAATAAAGTGAATTTCTGTTTTTTTGCCCCAAAATAATGGAAATTTCTGCCTTTTTGCCCCAAAAAGAAAAATTTTTGCTTTTTTCTCTGATATAAGTAAAATTTCTGCAATTTTGCCCTAAAATAAGGGAAATTTCTGCAATTTTTTCCCTTAATAAGGGAAATTTCTGTAATTTTGCCCCAATGTAAAGGAAATTTCTTCAATTTTGCCCCAAAATAAGGAGAATTTCTTACTGTTTGCTCCCAAAAAAAGGAGATTTTCTGTATTTTTGCCCCAAAATAAGGAGAATTTCTGCCTTTTTGCCCGAAAATTGGGAGAATTTCCGCAATTTTGCTTCAAAATACGGGGAATTTCTGCTTTTTATCCCGAAAGTAAGGGGAATGTATATTTTTTGCCACAAAAAAGGGAAATTTCTTCATTTTTGCTCCAAAATAAGGGGAATTTCTGCTTTTTTGCCTCTAAATAAGTTGAATTTCTGTCTTTTTCCCAAAAATCAAAGGGAATTTCTCTCTTTTTTGCCTCAAAATAAAAGGAATTTCTGACTCATTACCCTGAAATAAGTGAAATTTCTGCAAATTTGCCCCAAAATAAGAGAAATTTCTGCTTTTTTGCCCCCAAATAAGGGGAATTTCAGCATTTTTACCTCAAAATAAAGGGATTTTATGAATTTTGGCACAAAATATTAGGAATTTCTACATTTTTGCTCCAAAATAAGTAAAATTTCTGCCTTTTTTCTCTGAAATAAGTGAAATTTCTGCAATTTTGCCCGAAAATAAGTGAAATTTCTCCAATTTTGCCCCAAAATAAGGGAAAATTCTAGAATTTCGCACTAAAAAAAGTGGAATTTCTGAGTTTTGCCCCAAAATAAGGAGAATTTTTGTCTTTTTGCCCCAACATATATGGAATTTCTGCCTTTTTGCCCCACAATAAGAGGAATTTCTGCAATTTTGCTCCAAAATACAGGAAATTTCTGTCTTTTTGCCTGAAAATAAGGGGAATGCATAACTTGTTGCCATAAAAAAGGGAAATTTCTTAATTTTTGCTCCAAAATAAAGAGAATTTCTGGGTTTTTGCCTCTAAATAAGTGGAATTTCTGTCTTTTTCCCCCAAAACATAAGGAATTTCT
Source organism: Micromys minutus (assembly GCF_963924665.1). NCBI lineage: Eukaryota > Metazoa > Chordata > Mammalia > Rodentia > Muridae > Micromys > Micromys minutus. The sequence goes on from NW_027667727.1 coordinate 4,606,028, forward strand.
GTCTTTTTTGCCCCAAAATAAGGGGATTTTCTGACTTATTACCCTAAAATAAGTGAAATTTCTGCAATTTTGCCCCAGGATAAGGGAAATTTCTGCGTTTTTACCCTGAAATATGTGAAATTTCTGCAATTTTACCCCAAAATAAGGTGAATTTCTGCCTTTTTGCCCCAAAATAATGAGAATTTCTGCCTTTTTGCCCCAAAATAAGAAAAATTTTTGCTTTTTTTCTCTGAAATAAGTGAAATTTCTGTAATTTTGCCTCAAAAATAAGGTAAATTCCTGCAATTTTGCCCGCAAAAAAAGGAAATTTCTAGAATTTTGCCCCAAAATAAAGGGAATTTCTGCCTTTTGCCCCAAAATTAGGGGAATTTCTTCAATTTTGCTCCAAAATACGGGGAATTTCTGCCTTTTTTCCTGAAAATAATGGGAATGCATACCTTTTTGCAATAAAAAGGGAAATTTTTTCATTGTTGCTCCAAAATAAGGGGAATTTCTGCATTTTTGCCTCTAGATACGTGGAATTTCTGTGTTTTTCCCCGAAAACAAAGGGAATTTCTGTCCTTTTTGCCCCAAAATAAGAGGAATTTCTGAATTATTACCCAGAAATAAGTGAAATTTCTGCAATTTTGCCACAGGATAAGGTAAATTTCTGCCTTTTTGCCCTGAAATATGTGAAATTTCTGCAATTTTACCCCAAAATAAGGTGAATATCTGTTTTTTTGCCCCAAAATAATGGGAATTTCTGCCTTTTTGCCCCAAAATAAGAAACATTTTTGCTTTTTTTTTCTGAAATAAGTAAAATTTCTGCAATTATACCCTAAAATAAGGGAAATTCTGCAATTTTTTCCCATAATAAGGGAAATTTCTGCAATTTTGCCCCAATGTAAAGGAAATTTCTGCAATTTTGCCCCAAAATAAGTAGAATTTCTGACTGTTTGCTCCCGAAAAAAAGGAGATTTTCTGTCGTTTTGCCCCAAAATAATGAGAATTTCTGCCTTTTTGCCCGAAAATTATGAGAATTTCTGCAATTTTGCTTCAAAATACGGGGAATTTCTGCTTTTTATCCCGAAAGTAAGGGGAATGTATATTTTTTGCCACAAAAAAGGGAAATTTCTTCATTTTTGCTCCAAAATAAGGGGAATTTGTGCTTTTTGCCTCTAAATAACTGGAATTTCTGTTTTTTTTTTTCAAAAAACAAAGGGAATTTCTTTCTTTTTTGCCCCAAAATAAGAGGAATTTCTGACTCATTACCCTGAAATAAGTGAAATTTCTTGAATTTTTGCCCCAAAATAAGGAAAATTTCTGCAATTTTGCCCCAAAATAAGAGAAATTTCTGCATTTTTGCCCTGAAATATGTGAAATTTCTGCAATTTTACCTTAATATAAGGTGAATTTCTGCCTTTTTGCCCCAAAATAATGAGAATTTCTGCCTTTTTGCCCAAAAATAAGAAAAATTTTTGCTTTTTTTCTCTGAAATAATTGAAATTTCTTCAATTTTGCCCTAAAATAAGGGAAATTTCTGCAATTTTTCCCCATAATAAGGAAAATGTCTGCAATTTTACCACAAAATAAAGGGAATTTCTCCCTTTTTGCGCCAAAATAAAGGAAATTTCTGTCTTTTTACCTGAAAATAAGTGAAATTTCTGCATTTTTGCCCCAAATAAGAGAAATTTCTGCAATTTTGCCCAAAAATAAGGTAAATTCCTGCAATTTTGCCCCACAAAAAAGGAAATTTCTAGAATTTTGCCCCAAAATGAGGGGAATTTCTGATTTTTGCCTCAAAATAAAAGGAATTTCTGCCTTTTGCCCCAAAATTAGGGGAATTTCTTCAATTTTGCTCCAAAATACGGGTAATTTCTGCCTTTTTGCCTGAAAATAATGGGAATGCATACCTTTTTGCCATAAAAAGGGAAATTTCTTTATTTTTGCTCCAAAATAAGGGGAATTTCTGCCTTTTTTTCTCTAGATAATGGAATTTCTGTCGTTTTCCCCAAAAACAAAGGGAATTTCTGTCTTTTTTGCCCCAAAATAAGGGGAATTTCTGACTTATTACCCAGAAATAAGTTAAATTTCTTCAATTTTTCCTCAGAATAAGGAAAATTTCTTCCTTTTTGCCCTGAAATATGTGAAATTTCTGTTATTTTACCCCAAAATAAGGTGAATTTCTGTTTTTTTCCCCAAAATAATGGGAATTTCTGCCTTTTTGCCCCCAAAAAACAAAATTTTTTGTTTTTTTTCTCTGAAATAAGTAAAATTTCTGCAATTTTGCCCTAAAATAAGGGAAATTTCTGCAATTTTTTTCCCCTAATAAGGGAAATTTCTGCAATTTTGCTCCAATGTAAAGGAAATTTCTGCAATTTTTCCCCAAAATGAGGAAAATTTCTGACTGTTTGCTCCCGAAAAAAGGAGATTTTCTGTCTTTTTGCCCCAAAATAAAGAGAATTTCTGCCTTTTTTCCCGAAAATTATGAGAATTTCTGCAATTTTGCTTCAAAATACGGGGAATTTCTGCTTTTTATCCCGAAAGTAAGGGGAATATATATTTTTTGCCACAAAAAAAAGAAATTTCTTCATTTTTGCTCCAAAATAAGGGGAATTTCTGCCTTTTTGCCTCTAAATAAGTGGAATTTCTGTCTTTTCCCCAAAAATCAAAGGGAATTTCTTTCTTTTTTGCCCCAAAATACAAGGAATTTCTGACTCATTACCCTGAAATAAGTAAAATTTCTGCAATTTTGACCCAAAATAAGGGAAATTTCTGGAATTTTGCACCAAAATTTGGAATTTCTGAGTTTTGCTCCAAAATAAGCAGAATTTTTGTCTTTTTGCCCCAACATATAGGGAATTTCTGCCTTTTTGCCCCACAATTAGGGGAATTTCTGCAATTTTGCTCCAAATTACGGGGAATTTCTGTCTTTTTGCCCGAAAATAAGGGAAATGCATAACTTGTTGCCATAAAAAAGGAAAATTTCTTAATTTTTGCTCCAAAATAAAGGGAATTTCTGCCTTTTTGCCTCTAAATAAGTGGAATTTCTGTCTTTTTCCGCCAAAACAAAGGGAATTTCTGTCTTTTTTGCCACAAAATAAAGGGAATTTCTGACTTATTACCCTGAAATCAGTGAAATTTCTGCAATTTTGCCCCAAAATAAAGGAAATCTCTGCCTTTTTGCTCTGAAATATGTGAAATTTCTGCAATTTTACACCAAATTAAGGTGAATTTCTGCCTTTTTGTCACAAAATAATGAAAATTTCTGCCTTTTTGCCCCAAAATAAGAAAAATGTTTGCTTTTTTTCTCTGAAATAAGTGAAATTTCTGCAATTTTACCCTAAAATGAGTGAAATTTCTGCAATTTTATCGCATAATAATGGAAATTTCTGCAATTTTGCCCCAAAATAAGGGGAATTTCTATCTTTTTGCCCCAAAATAAAGGAAATTTCAGCCTTTTTACCTGAAAATATGTGAAATTTCTGCAATTTTGCCCCAAATAAAGAAAATTTCTTCAATTTTGCCCCAAAATAAGGTAAATTCCTGCAATTTTGCCCCAAAATAAAGGAAATTTCTGGAATTTTGCCCCAAAATAATGGGAATTTCTGATTTCTGCCCTAAAATAAAGGGAATTTCTGGCTTTTGCCCCAAAATTAGAGGAATTTCTGCAATTTGGCTCCAAAATAAGGGGAATTTCTGCCTTTTTGCCCGAAAATAATGGGAATGCATACTTTTTGCCATAAAAGGTAAATTTCTTCATTTTTGCTCCAAAATAAGAGAAATTTTTGCCTTTTTGCCTCTAAATATGTGGAATTTCTGCCATTTCCCCCAAAACAAAGGAAATTTCTGTCTTTTTTGCCCCAAAATAAGGGGAATTTCTGACTTATTACCCTGAAATATGTGAAATTTCTGCAATTTTGCCCCAATATAATAGAAATTTCTGCCTTTTTGCCCGCAATAAAGGAGAATTTCAGCCTTTTTACCTCAAAATAAGAAGAATTTCTGCCGTTTTGCCCCAAAATAAGGGAAATTTCTGCCTTTTTTCACTGAAATAAGTGAAATTTCTGCAATTTTGCCCTGAAATAAGTGAAATTTCTGCAATTTTGCCCAAGAATATGGGAAATTTCTGGAATGTTGCCCCAAAATAAGTGGAATTTCTGAGTTTTGCCCCAAAATAAAATGAATTTCAGTCTTTTTGCCCCAACATCTAGGGAATTTCGGCATTTTTGCCACATAATTAGGGGAAATTCTGCAATTTTGCTCCAAAATACGGAAAATTTCTGCCTTTTTGCCCGTAAATAAAAAGAATGCATACCTTTTTGGTTTAAAAGAGGAAATTTCTTCATTTTTGCTCCAAAATAAGGGAAATTTCTGCTTTTTTGCCTCTAAATAAGTGGAATTTCTGTCTTTTTCCTCCAAAACAAAGGGATTTTCAGTCTTTTTTGCCCCAAAATAAGGAAATTTTCCGACTTATAACCTGAAATAAGTGAAATTTCTGCAATTTTGTCCCCAAATAAGGGAAATTTCTGCTTTTTTGCCCCAAAATAAGGGGAATTTCAGCATTTTCACCTCAAAATAAGGGGAATTTCTGCATTTTTGCCACAAAATATTAGGAATTTCTGCCTTTTTGCCCCAAAATAAGGAAAATTTCTGTCTTTTTTCCCTGAAATAAGTCAAATTTCTGCAATTTTGCCCCAATGTAAAGGAAATTTCTGCAATTTTGCCCCAAAGTAAGGAGAATTTCTCACTGTTTGCTCCCGAAAAAAAAGATTTTCTGTCTTTTTGCCCCAAAATAAGGAGAATTTCGGCCTTTTAGCCCGAAAATTATGAGAATTTCTGCAATTTTGCTTCAAAATACGGGGAATTTCTGCTTTTTATCCCGAGTGTAAGGGTAATGTATATTTTTTTGCCACAAAAAGGGAAATTTCTTTATTTTTGCTCTAAAATAAGGGGAATTTCTGCTTTTTACCCCTAATAAGTGGAATTTCTGTATTTTTCCCAAAAAACGAAGGGAATTTCTCTATTTTTTGCCCCAAAATAAGAGGAATTTCTGACTCATTACCCTGAAATAAGTGAAATTTCTGCAATTTTGCCCAAAAATAAGGGAAATTTCTGACTTTTTGCTCGCAAATAAGGGGAATTTTAGCATTTTACCTCAAATTGAGGGGAATTTTTTAATTTTGGCATAAAATATTAGGAATTTCTGCCTTTTTGCCCCAAAATAAGAAAAATTTCTGCCTTTTTCCCCTGAAATAAGTGAAATTTCTGCAATTTTGCCCCAAAATAAGTGCAATTTCTGCAATTTTGCCCCAAAATAAGGGTAATTTCTGGAATTTTGCACCAAAATTTGGAATTTCTGAGTTTTGCCCCAAAATAAGGAGAATTTTTGTCTTTTTGCCCCAACATATAGGGAATTTCTGCCTTTTTGCCCCACAATTTGGGGAATTTCTGCAATTTTGCTCAAAAATACGGGGAATTTCTGTCATTTTGCCCGAAAATAAGGGGAATGCATAACTTGTTGCCATAAAAAAGGGAAATTTCTTCATTTTTTTTCCAAAATAAGGGTAATTTCTGCCTTTTTGCCTCTAAATAAGTGGAATTTCTGTCTTTTTACTCCAAAACAATGGGAATTTCTGTCTTTTTGCCCAAAAATAAGAAGAATTTCTGACTTATTACCCTGAAATAAGTGAAAATTCTGCAATTTTGCCCCAAAATAAGGGAAATTTCTGCTTTTTTGCCCTGAAATATGTGAAATTTCTGAAATTTTACCCCAAAATAAGGTGAATTTCTGCCTTTTTGCCCCAAAATAATGGGAATTTCTGCCTTTTTGCCCCAACATAAAAAAAATTTTTGCTTTTTTTCTCTGAAATAAGTGAAATTTTTGCAATTTTGCCCTAAAATAAGTGAAATTTCTGCAATTTTATTGCATAATAAGGGAAATTTCTGCAATTTTGCCCCAAAATAAGGGGAATTTCTCCCTTTTTGCCCCAAAATAATGGAAATTTCAGCCTTTTTACCAGAAAATAAGTGAAATTTCTGCAATTTTGCCCCAAATAAAGGAAATTTCTGCAATTTTGCCCCAAAATAAGGTAAATTCCTGCAATTTTGCCCAAAAATAAAGGAAATTTTTTGAATTTTGCCCCAAAATAAGGGGAATATCTGATTTTTGCCCCAAAATAAAGGGAATTTCTGGCTTTTGCCACAAAATTAAGGGAATTATTGCAATTTTGCTCCAATATACGGGGAATTTCTGCCTTTTTGCCTGAAAATAATGGGAATGCATACCTTTTTGCCATAAAAAGGTAAATTTCTTCATTTTTGCTCCAAAATAAGGGAAATTTCTGCCTTTTTGCCTCTAAATAAGTGGAATTTCTGTCATTTCCCCCAAAACAAAGGGAATTTCTGAAATTTTTGCCCCAAAATAAGGGGAATTTCTGACTTATTACCCTGAAATAAGTGAAATTTCTGCAATTTTGCCCAAAAATAAGGGAAATTTCTTCTTTTGGGCCCCCAAATAAGGGGAATTTTAGCATTTTTACCTCAAAATAAGGGGAATTTTTGAATTTTGGCACAAAATATTAGGAATTTCTGCCTTTTTGCCCCAAAATAAAAAAAATTCTGCCTTTTTACACTGAAATAAGTTAAATTTCTGCAATTTTGCCCCAAAATAAGTGAAATTTCTGCAATTTTGCCCCAAAATAAAAGAAATTTCTGGAATTTGCACCAAAATTTGAATTTCTGAGTTTTGTCCAAAAATAAGGAGAATTTTTATCTTTTTGCCCCAACATATAGGGAATTTCTGCCTTTTTGCCCCACAATTAGGGGAATTTCTACAATTTTGCTCCAAAATACGGGGAATTTATGCCCTTTTGCCCGAAAATAAGGGGAATGCATAACTTGTTGCCATAAAAAAGGCAAATTTCTTCATTTTTGCTCCAAAATAAGGGGAATTTCTGCCTTTTTGCCTCTAAATATGTGGAATTTCTATCATTTCCCCCAAAACAAAGGGAATTTCTGTCTTTTTTGACCCAAAATAAGGGGAATTTCTGACTTATTACCCTGAAATAAGTGAAATTTCTGCAATTTTGCCCCAAAATAAGGGAAATTTCTGCCTTTTTGCCCTGAAATATATGAAATTTCTGCAATTTTACACCAAATTAAGGTGAATTTCTGCCTTTTTGTCACAAAATAATGGGAATTTCTGCCTTTTTGCCCCAAAATAAGAAAAATTTTTGCTTTTTTTCTCTGAAATAAGTGAAATTTCTGCAATTTTACCCTAAAATAAGTGAAATTTCTGCAATTTTATCGCATAATAAGGGAAATTTCTGCAATTTACCCCAAAATAAGGGGAATTTCTCTCTTTTTGCCCCAAAATAAAGGAAATTTCAGCCTTTTTACCTGAAAATATGTGAAATTTCTGCAATTTTGCCCCAAATAAAGAAAATTTCTGCAATTTTGCCCCAAAATAAAGTAAATTCCTGCAATTTTGCCCCAAAATAAAGGAAATTTCTGGAATTTTGCCCCAAAATAATGGGAATTTCTGATTTTTGCCCTAAAATAAAGGGAATTTCTGGCTTTTGCCCCAAAATTAGAGGAATTTCTGCAATTTGGCTCCAAAATAAGGGGAATTTCTGCCTTTTTGCCCTAAAATAATGGGAATGCATACCTTTTTGCCATAAAAAGGTAAATTTCTTCATTTTTGCTCCAAAATAAGAGAAATTTTTGCCTTTTTGCCTCTAAACATGTGGAATTTCTGCCATTTCCCCCAAAACAAAGGAAATTTCTGTCTTTTTTGCCCCAAAATAAGGGGAATTTCTGACTTATTACCCTGAAATATGTGAAATTTCTGCAATTTTGCCCCAATATAAGGGAAATTTCTGCCTTTTTGCCCCCAAATAAAGGGAATTTCAGCCTTTTTACCTCAAAATAAGGAGAATTTCTGCCGTTTTGCCCCAAAATAAGGGAAATTTCTGTCTTTTTTCACTGAAATAAGTGAAATTTCTGCAATTTTGCCCTAAAATAAGTGTAATTTCTGCAATTTTGCCCAAGAATAAGGGAAATTTCTGGAATTTTGCCCCAAAATACGGGAAATTTCTTTATTTTTGCCCATAAATAAAAAGAATAGATAACTTTTTGCCTTAAAAAAAGGAAATTTCTTCATTTTTGCTCCAAAATAAGGAGAATTTCTGCTTTTTTGCCTCTAAATAAGTGGAATTTCTGTCTTTTTCCACCAAAACAAAGGGATTTTCTGTCTTTTTTGCCCCAAAATAAGGAAATTTTCTGACTTATTACCCTGAAATAAGTGAAATTTCTGCAATTTTACCCCAAAATAAGGGAAATTTCTGCCTTTTTGCCCCCAAATAAGGGGAATTCAGCCTTTTTACCTCAAAATAAGAGGAATTTCTGCATTTTTGCCACAAAATATTAGGAATTTCTGGTTTTTTTTTACCACAAAATAAAAAAAATTTCTGCCTTTTTTCCCTGAAATAAGTCAAATTTCTGCAATTTTGCCCCTAAATAAGAGAAATTTCTGCAATTTTGCCCCAAAATAAGGGAAATTTCTGGAATTTTGCCCCAAAAGAAGTGGAATTTCTGAGTTTTGCCCCAAAATAAGGAGAATTTCTGTCTTTTGCCAAAACATATAGTGAATTTCTGCCTTTTAGCCCCACAATTAGGGGAATTTCTTCAATTTTGCTCCAAAATACGGGGAATTTCTGCCTTTTTTCCCAAAAATAAAGGAAATGCATAACTTTTTGCCATAAAAAAGGAAAATTTCTTCATTTTTTTTAAAATAAGGGGAATTTCTGCCTTTTTGCCTCTAAATAAGTAGAATTTCTGTCTTTTTCCCCCAAAACAACGGAAATTTCTGTCTTTTTTGCCCCAAAATAAGGGGAATTTCTGACTTATTACTCTGAAATAAGTGATATTTCTGCAATTTTGCCCCAAAACAATGGAAATTTCTGCCTTTTTGCCCTGAAATATGTGAAATTTCTTCAATTTTACCCCAAAATAAGGTGAATTTCTGCCTTTTTGCACTAAAATAATGGGAATTTCTGTCTTTTTGCTTCAAAATAAGAAACATTTTTGCTTTATTTCTCCGAAATAATTGAAATTTCTGCAATTTTGCCCTAATATAAGGTAAATTTCTGCAATTTTTTCCCATAACAAGGGAAATTTCTGCAATTTTCCCCCAAAATAAGGGGATTTTCTCCCTTTTTGCCCCAAAATAAAGAAAATTTCAGCCTTTTTACCTGAAAATATCTGAATTTTCTGCAATTTTGCCCCAAATAAGGGAAATTTGTTCAATTTTGCACCAAAATAAGGAAAATTCCTGCAATTTTGCCCCAAAAGAAAGTAAATTTCTTGAATTTTGCCCCAAAATAAGGGGAATTTCTGATTTTTTGCCCCAAAATAAAGGGAATTTATGCCTTTTGCCCCAAAAATTGGGAATTTCTGCAATTTTGCCCAAGAATAAGGGAAATTTCTGGAATTTTGCCCCAAAATAAGTGGAATTTCTGAGTTTTGCCCCAAAATAAGGAGAATTTCTGTCTTTTTGCCGCAACATATAGGGAATTTCTGCATTTTTTGCCCCACAATTAGGGGATTTCTGCAATTTTGCTCCAAAATATGGGAAATTTCTGCCGTTTTGCCCGTAAATAAAAAGAATGCATACCTTTTTGCCTTAAAAAAGGGAAATTTCTTCATTTTTGCTCTAAAATAAGGGGAATTTCTGCTTTTTTGCCTCTAAATAAGTGGAATTTCTGTCTTTTCCCACCAAAACAAAGGGATTTTCTGTCTTTTTTGCCCCAAAATAAGGAAATTTTCTGACTTATTACCCTGAAATAAGTGAAATTTCTGCAATTTTGTCCCAAAATAAGGGAAATTTCTGCCTTTTTGCCCTCAAATAAGGGGAATTTCAGCCTTTTCACCTCAAAATAAGGGAAATTTCTGCATTTTTGCAACAAAATATTACGAATTTCTGCCTTTTTGCCCCAAAATAAGGAATATTTCTGTCTTTTTTTCCTGAAATATGTAAAATTTCTGCAATTTTGCCCCTAAATAAGAGAAATTTCTGCAATTTTGCACCGAAATAAAGGAAATTTCTGGAATTTTGCCCCAAAATAAGTGGAATTTCTGAGTTTTGCCCCAAAATAAGGAAAATTTCTGTGTTTTTGCCACAACATATAGGGAATTTCTGCATTTTTGCCCCACAATTAGGGGAATTTCTGCAATTTTGCTCCAAAATACGGGGAATTTCAGCAATTTTGCCAAAGAATAAGGGAAATTTCTGGAATTTTGCCCCAAAATAAGTGGAATTTCTGAGTTTTGCCCCAAAATAAGGAGAATTTCTGTCTTTTTGCCGCAACATATAGGGAATTTCTGCATTTTTGCCCCACAATTAGGGGAATTTCTGCAATTTTGCTCCAAAATATGGGAAATTTCTGCCGTTTTGCCCGTAAATAAAAAGAATGCATACCTTTTTGCCTTAAAAAAGGGAAATTTCTTCATTTTTGCTCCAAAATAAGGGGAATTTCTGCTTTTTTGCCTCTAAATAAGTTGAATTTCTGTCTTTTTCCTCCAAAACAGAGGGATTTTCTGTCTTTTTTGCCACAAAATGAGGAAATTTTCTGACTTATTACCCTGAAATAAGTGAAATTTCTGCAATTTTGTCCCCAAATAAGGGAAATGTCTGCCTTTTTGCCCCATAATAAGGGGAATTTCAGCCTTTTCACCTCAAAATAAGGGGAATTTTTGCCTTTTTTCACTGAAATAAGTGAAATTTCTGCAATTTTGCCCTAAAATAAGTAAAATTTCTGCAATTTTGCCCAAGAATAAGGGAAATTTCTGGAATTTTGCCCCAAAATACGGGAAATTTCTTTATTTTTGCCCATAAATAAAAAGAATGGATAACTTTTTGCCTTAAAAAAAGGAAATTTCTTCATTTTTGCTCCAAAATAAGGAGAATTTCTGCTTTTTTGCCTCTAAATAAGTGGAATTTCTGTCTTTTTCCACCAAAACGAAGGGATTTTCTGTCTTTTTTGCCCCAAAATAAGGAAATTTTCTGATTTATTACCCTGAAATAAGTGAAATTTCTGCAATTTTGCCCCCAAATAAGGGAAATTTCTGCCTTTTTGCCCTGAAATATGTGAAATTTCTGCAATTTTACCCCAAAATACGGTGAATTTCCTCCTTTTTCCCCCAAAATAATGGGAATTTCTTCCTTTTTGCCCCAAAATAAGAAAAATTTTTGCTTTTTTTCTCTGAACTAAGTGAAATTTCTGCAATTTTGCCCTAAAATAAGAGAAATTTCTGCAATTATTTTCTATAATAAGGGAAATGTCTGCAATTTTGCCCCAAAATAATGAGAATTTCTCTTTTTTGCCCCAAAATAAAGGAAATTTCAGCCTTTTCACCTGAAAATAAGTGAAATTTCTGCAATTTTGCCCCCAAAAAAGGAAATTTCTGCCTTTTTGCCCCAAAATAATGGGAATTTCTGCCTTTTTGCCCCAAAATAAGAAAAATTTTTGCTTTTTTTCTCTGAAATAAGTGAAATTACTGCAATTTTGCCCAAAAATAAGGGACATTTCTGCCTTTTTGCCCTAAAATATGTGAAATTTCTGCAATTTTACCCCAAAATAAGGTGAATTTCCTCCTTTTTCCTCCAAAATAATGAGAATTTCTGCCTTTTTGCTCCAAAATAAGAAAAAATTTTGCTTTTTTTCTCTGAAATAAGTGAAATTTCTGCAATTTTGCCCTAAAATAATGGAAATTTCTGCAATTATTTTCTATAATAAGGGAAATGTCTGCAATTTTGCCCCAAAATAAAGAGAATTTCTCTTTTTTGCCCCAAAATAAAGGAAATTTCAGCCTTTTCACCTGAAAATAAGTGAAATTTCTGCAATTTTGCCCCAAAAAAAGGAAATTTCTGCAATTTTGCCCCAAAATAAGGTAAATTCCTGCAATTTTGCCCCAAAATAGAGGAAATTTCTGGAATTACGCCAAAATAAGAGGAATTTCTGATTTTTGCCCCAAAATAAAAAGAATTTCTGGCTTTTGCCCCAAAATTAGGAAAATTTCTGCAATTTTGCTCCAAAATACAGAGAATTTCTGCCTTTTTGCCCGAAAATAATGGGAATGCATACCTTTTTGCCATAAAAAGGTAAATTTCTTCATTTTTGCTCCAAAATAAGAGAAATTTTTGCCTTTTTGCCTCTAAATATGTGGAATTTCTGCCATTTCCCCCAAAACAAAGGAAATTTCTGTCTTTTTTGCCCCAAAATAAGGGGAATTTCTGACTTATTACCCTGAAATATGTGAAATTTCTGCAATTTTGCCCCAATATAAGGGAAATTTCTGTCTTTTTGCCCTCAAATAAGGGGAATTTCAGCCTTTTTACCTCAAAATAAGGAGAATTTCTGCCGTTTTGCCCCAAAATAAGGGAAATTTCTGCCTTTTTTCACTGAAATAAGTGAAATTTCTGCAATTTTGCCCTAAAATAAGTGAAATTTCTGCAATTTTGCCCAATAATAAGGGAAATTTCTGGAATTTTGCCCCAAAATACGGGAAATTTCTTTTTTTTGCCCATAAATAAAAAGAATAGATAACTTTTTGCCTTAAAAAAAATTTCTTCATTTTTGCTCCAAAATAAGAAGAATTTCTGCTTTTTTGCCTCTAAATAAGTGGAATTTCTGTCTTTTTCCACCAAAACAAAGGGATTTTCTGTCTTTTTTGCCCCAAAATAAGGAAATTTTCTGACTTATTACCCTGAAATAAGTGAAATTTCTGCAATTTTACCCCAAAATAAGGGAAATTTCTGCCTTTTTGCCCCCAAATAAGGGGAATTCAGCCTTTTTACCTCAAAATAAGAGGAATTTCTGCATTTTTGCCACAAAATATTAGGAATTTCTGTTTTTTTACCACAAAATAAAAAAAAATTTCTGACTTTTTTCCCTGAAATAAGTCAAATTTCTGCAATTTTGCCCCTAAATAAGAGAAATTTCTGCAATCTTGCCCCAAAATAAGGGAAATTTCTGGAATTTTGCCCCAAAAGAAGTGGAATTTCTGAGTTTTGCCCCAAAATAAGGAGAATTTCTGTCTTTTGCCAAAACATATAGTGAATTTCTGCCTTTTTGCCCCACAATTAGGGGAATTTCTTCAATTTTGCTCCAAAATACGGGGAATTTCTGCCTTTTTTCTCAAAAATAAGGGAAATGCATAACTTTTTGCCATAAAAAAGGAAAATTTCTTCATTTCTTCTTTAAAATAAGGGGAATTTCTGCCTTTTTGCCTCTAAATAAGTAGAATTTCTGTCTTTTCCCCCCAAAACAACGGGAATTTCTGTCTTTTTTGCCCCAAAATAAGGGGAATTTCTGACTTATTACTCTGAAATAAGTGAAATTTCTGCAATTTTGCCCCAAAACAATGGAAATTTCTGCCTTTTTGCCCTGAAATATGTGAAATTTCTGCAATTTTACCCCAAAATAAGGTGAATTTCTGCCTTTTTGCACTAAAATAATGGGAATTTCTGTCTTTTTGCTTCAAAATAAGAAACATTTTTGCTTTATTTCTCCGAAATAATTGAAATTTCTGCAATTTTGCCCTAATATAATGTAAATTTCTGCAATTTTTTCCTATAACAAGGGAAATTTCTGCAATTTTGCCCCAAAATAAGGGGATTTTCTCCCTTTTTGCCCCAAAATAAAGAAAATTTCAGACTTTTTACCTGAAAATATCTGAATTTTCTGCAATTTTGCCACAAATAAGGGAAATTTGTGCAATTTTGCACCAAAATAAGGAAAATTCCTGAAATTTTGCCCCAAAAGAAAGTAAATTTCTTGAATTTTGCCCCAAAATAAGGGGAATTTCTGATTTTTGCCCCAAAATAAAGGGAATTTATGCCTTTTGCCCCAAAATTTGGGAATTTCTGCAATTTTGCTCCAAAATACGGGGAATTTCTGTTTTTTGCCCGAAAATAATGGGAATGCATACCTTTTTGCCATAAAAAGGAAAATTTCTTCATTTTTGCTCCAAAATAAGGGGAATTTCTGCAATTTGCCTCTAAATAAGTGGAATTTCTGTTTTTTTCCCCCAAAACAAAGGGAATTTCTGTCTTTTTTTCCCCAAAATAAGGGGAATTTCTGACTTATTACCATGAAATAAGTGAAATTTCTGCAATTTTGCCTCAAAATAAGGGAAATTTCTGCCTTTTTACCTTGAAATATGTGAAATTTCTGCAATTTTACCCCAAAATAAGTCGAATTTCTGCCTTTTTGCCCCAAAATAAGAAAAATTTTTGCTTTTTTTCTCTGAAATAAGTGAAATTTTGCAATTTTGCCCTAAAATAAGGAAAATTTCTGCAATTTTTCCCCACAATAAGGGAAATTTCTGCAATTTTGCCTCAAAATTAGAGGAATTTCTCCCTTTTTGCCCCAAAATAAAGGAAATTTCAGCCTTTTTTCCTGAAAATAAGTGAAATTTCTGCAATTTTGCCCCAAAATAAGGTAAATTTCTTTAATTTTGCCCCAAAATAAAGGAAATTTTTTGAATTTTGCCCCAAAATGAAGGGATTTTCTGATTTTTGCCCCAAAATAAAAGGAATTTCTGCCTTTTGCCTTAAAATTAGGGAAATTTCTGCAATTTTGCTCCAAAATACGGGGAATTTCTGCCTTTTTTTCCGAAATTAATGGGAATGCATACCTTTTTGCCATAAAAATAAAATTTCTTCATTTTTGCTCCAAAATAAGGGGAATTTCTGCCTTTTTGCCTCTAAATGAGTGGAATTTCTGTCTTTTTCCTTCAAAACAAAGGGAATTTCTGTCTTTTTTGCCCCAAAATAAGATTAATTTCTGACTTATTACCCTGAAATAAGTGAAATTTCTGCAATTTTTCCCCAAAATAAGGGAAATTTCTGCAATTTTGCCCCAAGGCAAGGCAAATTTCTGCAATTTTCCCCCAAAATAAGGGAAATTTCTGCATTGTTGCCCTGAAATATGTGAAATTTCTGAAATTTTACCCCAAAATACGGTGAATTTCTGCCTTTTTCCCCCAAAAGAAAGGGAATTTCTCCCTTTTTGCACCAAAATAAAGGAAATTTCAGTCTTTTTACCTTAAAATAACTGAAATTTCTGCAATTTTGCCCCAAATAAGGAAAATTTCTAAAATTTTGCCCCAAAATAAGGTAAATTCCTGTAATTTTGCCCCCAAAAAAAGGAAATTTCTAGAATTTTGCCATAAAACACGGGGAATTTCTGATTTTTGCCCCAAAATAAAAGGAATTTCTGCCTTTTGCCCCAAAAATAGGGGAATTTCTGCAATTTTGCTCCAAAATACGGGGAATTTCTGCCTTTTTGCCTGAAAATAATGGGAATGCATACCTTTTTGCCATAAAAAGAGAAATTACTTCATTTTTGCTTCAAAATAAGAGGAATTTCTGCCTTTTTGCATCTAAATAAGTGGAATTTCTGTCTTTTCCCCCCAAAACAAAAGGAATTTCTGTCTTTTTTGCCCCAAAATAAGGGGAATTTATGACTTATTACCCTGAAATAAGTGAAATTTTTGCAATTTTGCCCTAAAATAAAGGAAATTTCTGCAATTTTGCCCCAATGTAAAGGAAATTTCTGCAATTTTGCCCAAAAATAAGGAGAATTTCTGACAGTTTGCCCCCGAAATAAGAAGATTTTCTGTCTTTTAGCCCCAAAATAAGGAGAATTTCTGTCTTTTTCCCCAAAAATTATGAGAATTTCTGCAATTTTGCTTCAAAATACGGGGAATTTCTGCTTTTATCCCAATAGTAAGGGGAATGCATACCTTTTTGCCATAAAAAGGGAAATTTCTTCATTTTTGCTTCAAAATAAGGGGAATTTCTGCCTTTTTGCCTCTAAATAAGTGGAATTTCTGTCTTTTTCCCCAAAAACAAAGAGAATTTCTGTATTTTTTGCCCCAAAATAAGGGAAATTTCTGTCTTTTTTCACTGAAATAAGTGAAATTTCTGCAATTTTGCCCTAAAATAAGTGTAATTTCTGCAATTTTGCCCAAGAATAAGGGAAATTTCTGGAATTTTGCCCCAAAATACGGGAAATTTCTTTATTTTTGCCCATAAATAAAAAGAATAGATAACTTTTTGCCTTAAAAAAAGGAAATTTCTTCATTTTTGCTCCAAAATAAGGAGAATTTCTGCTTTTTTGCCTCTAAATAAGTGGAATTTCTGTCTTTTTCCACCAAAACAAAGGGATTTTCTGTCTTTTTTGCCCCAAAATAAGGAAATTTTCTGACTTATTACCCTGAAATAAGTGAAATTTCTGCAATTTTACCCCAAAATAAGGGAAATTTCTGCCTTTTTGCCCCCAAATAATGGGAATTCAGCCTTTTTACCTCAAAATAAGAGGAATTTCTGCATTTTTGCCACAAAATATTAGGAATTTCTGTTTTTTTTTTACCACAAAATAAAAAAAATTTCTGCCTTTTTTCCCTGAAATAAGTCAAATTTCTGCAATTTTGCCCCTAAATAAGAGAAATTTCTGCAATTTTGCCCCAAAATAAGGGAAATTTCTGGAATTTTGCCCCAAAAGAAGTGGAATTTCTGAGTTTTGCCCCAAAATAAGGAGAATTTCTGTCTTTTGCCAAAACATATAGTGAATTTCTGCCTTTTAGCCCCACAATTAGGGGAATTTCTTCAATTTTGCTCCAAAATACGGGGAATTTCTGCCTTTTTTCCCAAAAATAAAGGAAATGCATAACTTTTTGCCATAAAAAAGGAAAATTTCTTCATTTTTTTTTAAAATAAGGGGAATTTCTGCCTTTTTGCCTCTAAATAAGTAGAATTTCTGTCTTTTTCCCCCAAAACAACGGAAATTTCTGTCTTTTTTGCCCCAAAATAAGGGGAATTTCTGACTTATTACTCTGAAATAAGTGATATTTCTGCAATTTTGCCCCAAAACAATGGAAATTTCTGCCTTTTTGCCCTGAAATATGTGAAATTTCTTCAATTTTACCCCAAAATAAGGTGAATTTCTGCCTTTTTGCACTAAAATAATGGGAATTTCTGTCTTTTTGCTTCAAAATAAGAAACATTTTTGCTTTATTTCTCCGAAATAATTGAATTTTCTGCAATTTTGCCCTAATATAAGGTAAATTTCTGCAATTTTTTCCCATAACAAGGGAAATTTCTGCAATTTTGCCCCAAAATAAGGGGATTTTCTCCCCTTTTGCCCCAAAATAAAGAAAATTTCAGCCTTTTTACCTGAAAATATCTGAATTTTCTGCAATTTTGCCCCAAATAAGGGAAATTTGTTCAATTTTGCACCAAAATAAGGAAAATTCCTGCAATTTTGCCCCAAAAGAAAGTAAATTTCTTGAATTTTGCCCCAAAATAAGGGGAATTTCTGATTTTTTGCCCCAAAATAAAGGGAATTTATGCCTTTTGCCCCAAAAATTGGGAATTTCTGCAATTTTGCCCAAGAATAAGGGAAATTTCTGGAATTTTGCCCCAAAATAAGTGGAATTTCTGAGTTTTGCCCCAAAATAAGGAGAATTTCTGTCTTTTTGCCGCAACATATAGGGAATTTCTGCATTTTTGCCCCACAATTAGGGGAATTTCTGCAATTTTGCTCCAAAATATGGGAAATTTCTGCCGTTTTGCCCGTAAATAAAAAGAATGCATACCTTTTTGCCTTAAAAAAGGGAAATTTCTTCATTTTTGCTCCAAAATAAGGGGAATTTCTGCTTTTTTGCCTCTAAATAAGTTGAATTTCTGTCTTTTTCCTCCAAAACAGAGGGATTTTCTGTCTTTTTTGCCACAAAATGAGGAAATTTTCTGACTTATTACCCTGAAATAAGTGAAATTTCTGCAATTTTGTCCCCAAATAAGGGAAATGTCTGCCTTTTTGCCCCATAATAAGGGGAATTTCAGCCTTTTCACCTCAAAATAAGGGGAATTTTTGCCTTTTTTCACTGAAATAAGTGAAATTTCTGCAATTTTGCCCTAAAATAAGTAAAATTTCTGCAATTTTGCCCAAGAATAAGGGAAATTTCTGGAATTTTGCCCCAAAATACGGGAAATTTCTTTATTTTTGCCCATAAATAAAAAGAATGGATAACTTTTTGCCTTAAAAAAAGGAAATTTCTTCATTTTTGCTCCAAAATAAGGAGAATTTCTGCTTTTTTGCCTCTAAATAAGTGGAATTTCTGTCTTTTTCCACCAAAACGAAGGGATTTTCTGTCTTTTTTGCCCCAAAATAAGGAAATTTTCTGACTTATTACCCTGAAATAAGTGAAATTTCTGCAATTTTGCCCCCAAATAAGGGAAATTTCTGCCTTTTTGCCCTGAAATATGTGAAATTTCTGCAATTTTACCCCAAAATACGGTGAATTTCCTCCTTTTTCCCCCAAAATAATGGGAATTTCTTCCTTTTTGCCCCAAAATAAGAAAAATTTTTGCTTTTTTTCTCTGAACTAAGTGAAATTTCTGCAATTTTGCCCTAAAATAAGAGAAATTTCTGCAATTATTTTCTATAATAAGGGAAATGTCTGCAATTTTGCCCCAAAATAATGAGAATTTCTCTTTTTTGCCCCAAAATAAAGGAAATTTCAGCCTTTTCACCTGAAAATAAGTGAAATTTCTGCAATTTTGCCCCAAAAAAAGGAAATTTCTGCCTTTTTGCCCCAAAATAATGGGAATTTCTGCCTTTTTGCCCCAAAATAAGAAAAATTTTTGCTTTTTTTCTCTGAAATAAGTGAAATTACTGCAATTTTGCCCCCAAATAAGGGACATTTCTGCCTTTTTGCCCTAAAATATGTGAAATTTCTGCAATTTTACCCCAAAATACGGTGAATTTCCTCCTTTTTCCTCCAAAATAATGAGAATTTCTGCCTTTTTGCTCCAAAATAAGAAAAAATTTTGCTTTTTTTCTCTGAAATAAGTGAAATTTCTGCAATTTTGCCCTAAAATAATGGAAATTTCTGCAATTATTTTCTATAATAAGGGAAATGTCTGCAATTTTGCCCCAAAATAAAGAGAATTTCTCTTTTTTGCCCCAAAATAAAGGAAATTTCAGCCTTTTCACCTGAAAATAAGTGAAATTTCTGCAATTTTGCCCCAAAAAAAAGGAAATTTCTGCAATTTTGCCCCAAAATAAGGTAAATTCCTGCAATTTTGCCCCAAAATAGAGGAAATTTCTGGAATTACGCCAAAATAAGAGGAATTTCTGATTTTTGCCCCAAAATAAAAAGAATTTCTGGCTTTTGCCCCAAAATTAGGAAAATTTCTGCAATTTTGCTCCAAAATACAGAGAATTTCTGCCTTTTTGCCCGAAAATAATGGGAATGCATACCTTTTTGCCATAAAAAGGTAAATTTCTTCATTTTTGCTCCAAAATAAGAGAAATTTTTGCCTTTTTGCCTCTAAATATGTGGAATTTCTGCCATTTCCCCCAAAACAAAGGAAATTTCTGTCTTTTTTGCCCCAAAATAAGGGGAATTTCTGACTTATTACCCTGAAATATGTGAAATTTCTGCAATTTTGCCCCAATATAAGGGAAATTTCTGTCTTTTTGCCCTCAAATAAGGGGAATTTCAGCCTTTTTACCTCAAAATAAGGAGAATTTCTGCCGTTTTGCCCCAAAATAAGGGAAATTTCTGCCTTTTTTCACTGAAATAAGTGAAATTTCTGCAATTTTGCCCTAAAATAAGTGAAATTTCTGCAATTTTGCCCAATAATAAGGGAAATTTCTGGAATTTTGCCCCAAAATACGGGAAATTTCTTTTTTTTGCCCATAAATAAAAAGAATAGATAACTTTTTGCCTTAAAAAAAATTTCTTCATTTTTGCTCCAAAATAAGAAGAATTTCTGCTTTTTTGCCTCTAAATAAGTGGAATTTCTGTCTTTTTCCACCAAAACAAAGGGATTTTCTGTCTTTTTTGCCCCAAAATAAGGAAATTTTCTGACTTATTACCCTGAAATAAGTGAAATTTCTGCAATTTTACCCGAAAATAAGGGAAATTTCTGCCTTTTTGCCCCCAAATAAGGGGAATTCAGCCTTTTTACCTCAAAATAAGAGGAATTTCTGCATTTTTGCCACAAAATATTAGGAATTTCTGTTTTTTTACCACAAAATAAAAAAAAATTTCTGACTTTTTTCCCTGAAATAAGTCAAATTTCTGCAATTTTGCCCCTAAATAAGAGAAATTTCTGCAATCTTGCCCCAAAATAAGGGAAATTTCTGGAATTTTGCCCCAAAAGAAGTGGAATTTCTGAGTTTTGCCCCAAAATAAGGAGAATTTCTGTCTTTTGCCAAAACATATAGTGAATTTCTGCCTTTTTGCCCCACAATTAGGGGAATTTCTTCAATTTTGCTCCAAAATACGGGGAATTTCTGCCTTTTTTCTCAAAAATAAGTGAAATGCATAACTTTTTGCCATAAAAAAGGAAAATTTCTTCATTTCTTCTTTAAAATAAGGGGAATTTCTGCCTTTTTGCCTCTAAATAAGTAGAATTTCTGTCTTTTCCCCCCAAAACAACGGGAATTTCTGTCTTTTTTGCCCCAAAATAAGGGGAATTTCTGACTTATTACTCTGAAATAAGTGAAATTTCTGCAATTTTGCCCCAAAACAATGGAAATTTCTGCCTTTTTGCCCTGAAATATGTGAAATTTCTGCAATTTTACCCCAAAATAAGGTGAATTTCTGCCTTTTTGCACTAAAATAATGGGAATTTCTGTCTTTTTGCTTCAAAATAAGAAACATTTTTGCTTTATTTCTCCGAAATAATTGAAATTTCTGCAATTTTGCCCTAATATAAGGTAAATTTCTGCAATTTTTTCCTATAACAAGGGAAATTTCTGCAATTTTGCCCCAAAATAAGGGGATTTTCTCCCTTTTTGCCCCAAAATAAAGAAAATTTCAGACTTTTTACCTGAAAATATCTGAATTTTCTGCAATTTTGCCCCAAATAAGGGAAATTTGTGCAATTTTGCACCAAAATAAGGAAAATTCCTGAAATTTTGCCCCAAAAGAAAGTAAATTTCTTGAATTTTGCCCCAAAATAAGGGGAATTTCTGATTTTTGCCCCAAAATAAAGGGAATTTATGCCTTTTGCCCCAAAATTTGGGAATTTCTGCAATTTTGCTCCAAAATACGGGGAATTTCTGTTTTTTGCCCGAAAATAATGGGAATGCATACCTTTTTGCCATAAAAAGGAAAATTTCTTCATTTTTGCTCCAAAATAAGGGGAATTTCTGCAATTTGCCTCTAAATAAGTGGAATTTCTGTTTTTTTCCCCCAAAACAAAGGGAATTTCTGTCTTTTTTTCCCCAAAATAAGGGGAATTTCTGACTTATTACCATGAAATAAGTGAAATTTCTGCAATTTTGCCTCAAAATAAGGGAAATTTCTGCCTTTTTACCTTGAAATATGTGAAATTTCTGCAATTTTACCCCAAAATAAGTCGAATTTCTGCCTTTTTGCCCCAAAATAAGAAAAATTTTTGCTTTTTTTCTCTGAAATAAGTGAAATTTTGCAATTTTGCCCTAAAATAAGGAAAATTTCTGCAATTTTTCCCCACAATAAGGGAAATTTCTGCAATTTTGCCTCAAAATTAGAGGAATTTCTCCCTTTTTGCCCCAAAATAAAGGAAATTTCAGCCTTTTTTCCTGAAAATAAGTGAAATTTCTGCAATTTTGCCCCAAAATAAGGTAAATTTCTTTAATTTTGCCCCAAAATAAAGGAAATTTTTTGAATTTTGCCCCAAAATGAAGGGATTTTCTGATTTTTGCCCCAAAATAAAAGGAATTTCTGCCTTTTGCCTTAAAATTAGGGAAATTTCTGCAATTTTGCTCCAAAATACGGGGAATTTCTGCCTTTTTTTCCGAAATTAATGGGAATGCATACCTTTTTGCCATAAAAATAAAATTTCTTCATTTTTGCTCCAAAATAAGGGGAATTTCTGCCTTTTTGCCTCTAAATGAGTGGAATTTCTGTCTTTTTCCTTCAAAACAAAGGGAATTTCTGTCTTTTTTGCCCCAAAATAAGATTAATTTCTGACTTATTACCCTGAAATAAGTGAAATTTCTGCAATTTTTCCCCAAAATAAGGGAAATTTCTGCAATTTTGCCCCAAGGCAAGGCAAATTTCTGCAATTTTCCCCCAAAATAAGGGAAATTTCTGCATTGTTGCCCTGAAATATGTGAAATTTCTGAAATTTTACCCCAAAATACGGTGAATTTCTGCCTTTTTCCCCCAAAAGAAAGGGAATTTCTCCCTTTTTGCACCAAAATAAAGGAAATTTCAGTCTTTTTACCTTAAAATAACTGAAATTTCTGCAATTTTGCCCCAAATAAGGAAAATTTCTAAAATTTTGCCCCAAAATAAGGTAAATTCCTGTAATTTTGCCCCCAAAAAAAGGAAATTTCTAGAATTTTGCCATAAAACACGGGGAATTTCTGATTTTTGCCCCAAAATAAAAGGAATTTCTGCCTTTTGCCCCAAAAATAGGGGAATTTCTGCAATTTTGCTCCAAAATACGGGGAATTTCTGCCTTTTTGCCTGAAAATAATGGGAATGCATACCTTTTTGCCATAAAAAAAGAAATTACTTCATTTTTGCTTCAAAATAAGAGGAATTTCTGCCTTTTTGCATCTAAATAAGTGGAATTTCTGTCTTTTCCCCCCAAAACAAAAGGAATTTCTGTCTTTTTTGCCCCAAAATAAGGGGAATTTATGACTTATTACCCTGAAATAAGTGAAATTTTTGCAATTTTGCCCTAAAATAAAGGAAATTTCTGCAATTTTGCCCCAATGTAAAGGAAATTTCTGCAATTTTGCCCAAAAATAAGGAGAATTTCTGACAGTTTGCCCCCGAAATAAGAAGATTTTCTGTCTTTTAGCCCCAAAATAAGGAGAATTTCTGTCTTTTTCCCCAAAAATTATGAGAATTTCTGCAATTTTGCTTCAAAATACGGGGAATTTCTGCTTTTATCCCAATAGTAAGGGGAATGCATACCTTTTTGCCATAAAAAGGGAAATTTCTTCATTTTTGCTTCAAAATAAGGGGAATTTCTGCCTTTTTGCCTCTAAATAAGTGGAATTTCTGTCTTTTTCCCCAAAAACAAAGAGAATTTCTGTATTTTTTGCCCCAAAATAAGGGGAATTTCTTACTTATTACACTGAAATAAGTGAAATTTTTGCAATTTTGCCCTAAAATAAGGGAAATTTCTGCAATTTTGCCCCAATGTAAAAGAAATTTCTGCAATTTTGCCCAAAGATAAGGGGAATTTCTGACAGTTTGCCCCCGAAAAAAGAAGATTTTCTGTCTTTTTGCCCCAAAATAAGGAGAATTTCTGTCTTTTTGCCCGAAAATTAGGAGAATTTCTGCAATTTTGCTTCAAAATATGGGGAATTTCTGCTTTTTATCCCGAAAGTAAGGGGAATGTATACCTTTTGCCGCAAAAAAGGGAAATTTCTTCATTTTTGCCCCAAAATAAGAGAAATTTCTGCCTTTTTACCTCACAATAAATGAAATTTCTGCCTTTTTACCCAAAAATAAACGGATTTTCTGTCTTTTTGCCCCAAAATAAAAGGAATTTTTGAATTATGCCCTGAAATAAGTGAAATTTCTGCAATTTGGCCCCAAAATAAAAGAAATTTCTGCCTTTTGCCACAAAATAAAGAGAATTTCTGCCTTTTTGCCCGAAAATTATGAGAATTTCTGCAATTTTGCTTCAAAATACGGGGAATTTCTGCTTTTATCCCAATAGTAAGGGAATGCATACCTTTTTGCCATAAAAAGGGAAATTTCTTCATTTTTGCTCCAAAATAAGGGGAATTTCTGCCTTTTTGCCTCTAAATAAGTGGAATTTCTGTCTTTTTCCTCCAAAACAAAAGGAATTTCTGTCTTTTTTGCCCCAAAATAAGTGGAATTTCTGACTTGTTACCATTAAATAAGTGAAATTTCTGCAATTTTGCCCCAAAATAAGGGAAATTTCTGCTTTTTTGCCCTGAAATATGTGAAATTTCTGCAATTTTATCCCAAAATACTGTGAATTTCTGCCTTTTTCCCCCAAAATAAAGGGAATTTCTCCCTTTTTCCCTTAAAATAAAGGAAATTTCAGCCTTTTTACCTGAAAATAAGTGAAATTTTTGCAATTTTGCCCAAAATAAGGGAAATTTCTGCAATTTTGCCCCAAAATAAGGTAAATTCCTGTAATTTTGCCCCCAAAAAAGGAAATTTCTAGAATTTTGACCCAAAACACGAAGAATTTCTGATTCTTGCCTCAAAATAAAGGGAATTTCTGCCTTTTGCCCCAAAATTAGGGGAATTTCTGCAATTTTGCTCCAAAATACGGGGAATTTCTGCCTTTTTGCCTGAAAATAATGGGAATGCATACCTTTTTGCCATAAAAAGAGAAATTTCTTCATTTTTGCTTCAAAATAAGGGGAATTTCTGCCTTTTTGCCTCTAAATAAGTGGAATTTCTGTCTTTTTCCCCAAAAACAAAGGGAATTTATGTGTTTTTTGGCCCAAAATAAGGGGAATTTCTTACTTATTACCCTGAAATAAGTAAAATTTTTGCAATTTTGCCCTAAAATAAGGGAAATTTCTGCAATTTTGCCCCAATGTAAAGGAAATTTCTGCAATTTTGCCCAAAAATAAGGGGAGTTTCTGACAGTTTGCTCCCGAAAAAAGAAGATTTTCTGTCTTTTTGCCTCAAAATAAGGAGAATTTCTGTCTTTTTGCCCGAAAATTAGGAGAATTACTGCAATTTTGCTTCAAAATAGAGGGAATTTCTGCTTTATATCCCGAAAGTAAGGGGAATGTTTACCTTTTGCCACAAAAAAGGGAAATTTCTTTATTTTTGCCCCAAAATAAAAAGAATTTCTGCCTTTTTACCTTAAAATAAGTGAAATTTCTGCCTTTTTACCCAAAAATAAACGGATTTTCTGTCTTTTTGCCCCAAAATATAAGGAATTTTTGAATTATGCCCTGAAATAAGTGAAATTTCTGCAATTTGGCCCCAAATTAAAAGAAATTTCTGCCTTTTTGCCACAAAATAAGGAGAATTTCTTTCTTTTTGCCCGAAAAATATGAGAATTTCTGCAATTTTGCTTCAAAATACAGGGAATTTCTGCTTTTATCCCAAAAGTAAGGGGAATGCATACCTTTTTGCCATAAAAAGGGAAATTACTTCATTTTTGCTCCAAAATAAGGGGAATTTCTGCCTTTTTGCCTCTAAATAAGTGGAATTTCTGTCTTTTTCCCCCAAAACAAAGGGAATTTCTGTCTGTTTTGTTCCAAAATAAGGGGAATTTCTGACTTATTACCCTAAAATAAGTGAAATTTCTGCAATTTTGCCTCAAAATAAGGGAAATTTCTGCCTTTTTACCTTGAAATATGTGAAATTTCTGCAATTTTACCCCAAAATAAGTCGAATTTCTGCCTTTTTGCCCCAAAATAAGAAAAATTTTTGCTTTTTTTCTCTGAAATAAGTGAAATTTTGCAATTTTGCCCTAAAATAAGGAAAATTTCTGCAATTTTTCCCCACAATAAGGGAAATTTCTGCAATTTTGCCTCAAAATTAGAGGAATTTCTCCCTTTTTGCCCCAAAATAAAGGAAATTTCAGCCTTTTTTCCTGAAAATAAGTGAAATTTCTGCAATTTTGCCCCAAAATAAGGTAAATTTCTTTAATTTTGCCCCAAAATAAAGGAAATTTTTTGAATTTTGCCCCAAAATGAAGGGATTTTCTGATTTTTGCCCCAAAATAAAAGGAATTTCTGCCTTTTGCCTTAAAATTAGGGAAATTTCTGCAATTTTGCTCCAAAATACGGGGAATTTCTGCCTTTTTTTCCGAAATTAATGGGAATGCATACCTTTTTGCCATAAAAATAAAATTTCTTCATTTTTGCTCCAAAATAAGGGGAATTTCTGCCTTTTTGCCTCTAAATGAGTGGAATTTCTGTCTTTTTCCTTCAAAACAAAGGGAATTTCTGTCTTTTTTGCCCCAAAATAAGATTAATTTCTGACTTATTACCCTGAAATAAGTGAAATTTCTGCAATTTTTCCCCAAAATAAGGGAAATTTCTGCAATTTTGCCCCAAGGCAAGGCAAATTTCTGCAATTTTCCCCCAAAATAAGGGAAATTTCTGCATTGTTGCCCTGAAATATGTGAAATTTCTGAAATTTTACCCCAAAATACGGTGAATTTCTGCCTTTTTCCCCCAAAAGAAAGGGAATTTCTCCCTTTTTGCACCAAAATAAAGGAAATTTCAGTCTTTTTACCTTAAAATAACTGAAATTTCTGCAATTTTGCCCCAAATAAGGAAAATTTCTAAAATTTTGCCCCAAAATAAGGTAAATTCCTGTAATTTTGCCCCCAAAAAAAGGAAATTTCTAGAATTTTGCCATAAAACACGGGGAATTTCTGATTTTTGCCCCAAAATAAAAGGAATTTCTGCCTTTTGCCCCAAAAATAGGGGATTTTCTGCAATTTTGCTCCAAAATACGGGGAATTTCTGCCTTTTTGCCTGAAAATAATGGGAATGCATACCTTTTTGCCATAAAAAGAGAAATTACTTCATTTTTGCTTCAAAATAAGAGGAATTTCTGCCTTTTTGCATCTAAATAAGTGGAATTTCTGTCTTTTTCCCCCAAAACAAAAGGAATTTCTGTCTTTTTTGCCCCAAAATAAGGGGAATTTATGACTTATTACCCTGAAATAAGTGAAATTTTTGCAATTTTGCCCTAAAATAAAGGAAATTTCTGCAATTTTGCCCCAATGTAAAGGAAATTTCTGCAATTTTGCCCAAAAATAAGGAGAATTTCTGACAGTTTGCCCCCGAAATAAGAAGATTTTCTGTCTTTTAGCCCCAAAATAAGGAGAATTTCTGTCTTTTTCCCCAAAAATTATGAGAATTTCTGCAATTTTGCTTCAAAATACGGGGAATTTCTGCTTTTATCCCAATAGTAAGGGGAATGCATACCTTTTTGCCATAAAAAGGGAAATTTCTTCATTTTTGCTTCAAAATAAGGGGAATTTCTGCCTTTTTGCCTCTAAATAAGTGGAATTTCTGTCTTTTTCCCCAAAAACAAAGAGAATTTCTGTATTTTTTGCCCCAAAATAAGGGGAATTTCTTACTTATTACACTGAAATAAGTGAAATTTTTGCAATTTTGCCCTAAAATAAGGGAAATTTCTGCAATTTTGCCCCAATGTAAAAGAAATTTCTGCAATTTTGCCCAAAAATAAGGGGAATTTCTGACAGTTTGCCCCCGAAAAAAGAAGATTTTCTGTCTTTTTGCCCCAAAATAAGGAGAATTTCTGTCTTTTTGCCCGAAAATTAGGAGAATTTCTGCAATTTTGCTTCAAAATATGGGGAATTTCTGCTTTTTATCCCGAAAGTAAGGGGAATGTATACCTTTTGCCGCAAAAAAGGGAAATTTCTTCATTTTTGCCCCAAAATAAGAGAAATTTCTGCCTTTTTACCTCACAATAAATGAAATTTCTGCCTTTTTACCCAAAAATAAACGGATTTTCTGTCTTTTTGCCCCAAAATAAAAGGAATTTTTGAATTATGCCCTGAAATAAGTGAAATTTCTGCAATTTGGCCCCAAAATAAAAGAAATTTCTGCCTTTTGCCACAAAATAAAGAGAATTTCTGCCTTTTTGCCCGAAAATTATGAGAATTTCTGCAATTTTGCTTCAAAATACGGGGAATTTCTGCTTTTATCCCAATAGTAAGGGAATGCATACCTTTTTGCCATAAAAAGGGAAATTTCTTCATTTTTGCTCCAAAATAAGGGGAATTTCTGCCTTTTTGCCTCTAAATAAGTGGAATTTCTGTCTTTTTCCTCCAAAACAAAAGGAATTTCTGTCTTTTTTGCCCCAAAATAAGTGGAATTTCTGACTTGTTACCATTAAATAAGTGAAATTTCTGCAATTTTGCCCCAAAATAAGGGAAATTTCTGCTTTTTTGCCCTGAAATATGTGAAATTTCTGCAATTTTATCCCAAAATACTGTGAATTTCTGCCTTTTTCCCCCAAAATAAAGGGAATTTCTCCCTTTTTCCCTTAAAATAAAGGAAATTTCAGCCTTTTTACCTGAAAATAAGTGAAATTTTTGCAATTTTGCCCAAAATAAGGGAAATTTCTGCAATTTTGCCCCAAAATAAGGTAAATTCCTGTAATTTTGCCCCCAAAAAAGGAAATTTCTAGAATTTTGACCCAAAACACGAAGAATTTCTGATTCTTGCCTCAAAATAAAGGGAATTTCTGCCTTTTGCCCCAAAATTAGGGGAATTTCTGCAATTTTGCTCCAAAATACGGGGAATTTCTGCCTTTTTGCCTGAAAATAATGGGAATGCATACCTTTTTGCCATAAAAAGAGAAATTTCTTCATTTTTGCTTCAAAATAAGGGGAATTTCTGCCTTTTTGCCTCTAAATAAGTGGAATTTCTGTCTTTTTCCCCAAAAACAAAGGGAATTTATGTGTTTTTTGGCCCAAAATAAGGGGAATTTCTTACTTATTACCCTGAAATAAGTAAAATTTTTGCAATTTTGCCCTAAAATAAGGGAAATTTCTGCAATTTTGCCCCAATGTAAAGGAAATTTCTGCAATTTTGCCCAAAAATAAGGGGAGTTTCTGACAGTTTGCTCCCGAAAAAAGAAGATTTTCTGTCTTTTTGCCTCAAAATAAGGAGAATTTCTGTCTTTTTGCCCGAAAATTAGGAGAATTACTGCAATTTTGCTTCAAAATACAGGGAATTTCTGCTTTATATCCCGAAAGTAAGGGGAATGTTTACCTTTTGCCACAAAAAAGGGAAATTTCTTTATTTTTGCCCCAAAATAAAAAGAATTTCTGCCTTTTTACCTTAAAATAAGTGAAATTTCTGCCTTTTTACCCAAAAATAAACGGATTTTCTGTCTTTTTGCCCCAAAATATAAGGAATTTTTGAATTATGCCCTGAAATAAGTGAAATTTCTGCAATTTGGCCCCAAATTAAAAGAAATTTCTGCCTTTTTGCCACACAATAAGGAGAATTTCTTTCTTTTTGCCCGAAAAATATGAGAATTTCTGCAATTTTGCTTCAAAATACAGGGAATTTCTGCTTTTATCCCAAAAGTAAGGGGAATGCATAACTTTTTGCCATAAAAAGGGAAATTTCTTCATTTTTGCTCCAAAATAAGGGGAATTTCTGCCTTTTTGCCTCTAAATAAGTGGAATTTCTGTCTTTTTCCCCCAAAACAAAGGGAATTTCTGTCTGTTTTGTTCCAAAATAAGGGGAATTTCTGACTTATTACCCTAAAATAAGTGAAATTTCTGCAATTTTGCCCCAAAATAAGGGAAATTTCTGCCTTTTTGCCCTGAAATATGTGAAATTTCTGCAATTTTACCCCAAAATACGGTGAATTTCTGTCTTTTTCCCCCAAAATAAAGGGAATTTCTCTCTTTTTGCCCCAAAATAAAGGAAATTTCAGCCTTTTTACCTGAAAATTAGTGAAATTTATGCAATTTTGCCCCAAATAAGGGAAATTTCTGCAATTTTGCCCCAAAATAAGGTAAATTCCTGTAATTTTACCCCCAAAATAGGAAATTTCTAGAATTTTGCCCCAAAACACGAAGAATTTCTGATTTTTGCCTCTAAATAAAGGGAATTTCTGCCTTTTGCCCCCAAATTAGGGGAATTTCTGCAATTTTGCTCCAAAATACGGGGAATTTCTGCCTTTTTGCCTGAAAATAATGGGAATGCGTATCTTTTTGCCATAAAAAAAAAATTCTTCATTTTTGCTTCAAAATAAGGGGAATTTCTGCCTTTTTGCCCCTAAATAAGTGGAATTTCGGTCTTTTTCCCCAAAAACAAAGGGAATTTATGTGTTTTTTGCCCCCAAATAAGGGGAATTTCTTACTCATTACCCTGAAATAAGTGAATTTTTTGCAATTTTGCCCTAAATATGGAAAATTTCTGCAATTTTGCCCAAAAATAAGGGGAATTTCTGACAGTTTGCTCCCGAAAAAAGAAGATTTTCTGTCTTTTTGCCACAAAATAAGGAGAATTTCTGTCTTTTTGCCTGAAAATTAGGAGAATTTCTGCAATTTTGCTTCAAAATACGGGGAATTTCTGCTTTTTATCCCGAAAGTATGGGGAATGTATACCTTTTGCCACAAAAAAGGGAAATTTCTTCATTTTTGCCCCAAAATAAGAGGAATTTCTGCCTTTTTACCTCAAAATAAGTGAAATTTCTGCCTTTTTACCCAAAAATAAACGGATTTTCTGTCTTTTTGCCCCAAAATAAAAGGAATTTTTGAATTATGCCCTGAAATAAGTGAAATTTCTGCAATTTGGCCTCAAAATAAAAGAAATTTCTGCCTTTTTGCCACACAATAAGAAGAATTTCTGTCTTTTTGCCCCAAAATAAGGAAAATTTCTGCCTTTTTGCCCCCAAATAAAAGGAATTTCAGCCTTTTTACCTGAAAATAAGTGAAATTTCTTCAATTTTGCCCCATATAAGGGAAATTTCTGCAACTTTGCTCCAAAATAAGGTAAATTCCTGCAATTTTACCCCAAAATAAAGGAAATTTCTTGAATTTTGCCCCAAAATATGGAGAATTTCTGATTTTGGCCTCAAAATAAAGGGAATTTCTGCCTCTTGCCCCAAAATTAAGGGAATTTCTGCAATTTTTATCCAAAATACTGTAAATTTCTGCCTTTTTGCCCAAAAATAATGGGAATGCATACTTTTTTGCCATAAAAAGGGAAATTTCTTCATTTTTGCTCAAAAAAAGGGGAATTTCTGCCTTTTTGCCTCTAAATAAGTGGAATATCTGTCTTTTTACCCCAAAACAAAGGGAATTTCTGCCTTTTGCCCCAAAATTAAGGGAATTTCTGCAATTTTTATCCAAAATACTGTAAATTTCTGCCTTTTTGCCCAAAAATAATGGGAATGCATACTTTTTTGCCATAAAAAGGGAAATTTCTTCATTTTTGCTCAAAAAAAGGGGAATTTCTGCCTTTTTGCCTCTAAATAAGTGGAATATCTGTCTTTTTACCCCCAAACAAAGGGATTTTCTGTCTTTTTGCCCCAAAATAAGAAAAATTTCTGACTTATTACCCTGAAATAAGTGAAATTTCTGCAATTTTGCCGCAAAATAAGGGAAATTTCTGCCTTTTTGCCCCCAAATAAGGGGAATTTCAGCATTTTTACCTCAAATAAAGGGAATTTCTGCATTTTTGCCACAAAATATTAGGAATTTCTGCCTTTTTCCCCAAAATAAGGAAAATTTCTGCCTTTTTTCCCTGAAATAAGTGAAATTTCTGCAATTTTGCCCCAAAATATTGGAAATTTCTGCAATTTTGCCCCAAAATAAGTGGAATTTCTGAGTTTTGCCCCAAATAAGGAGAATTTCTGTCTTTTTGCCCCAACATATAGGAAATTTCTGCCTTTTTGTACCACGATTAGGGAAATTTCTGCAATTTTGCTCCAAAATAGAGGGAATTTCTGCCTTTATGCCCGAAAATAAAGGGAATGCATAACCTTTTGCCATAAAAAAGGGAAATTTCTTCATTTTTGCTCCAAAATAAGGGTAATTTCTGCGTTTTTACCTCTAAATAAGTGGAATTTCTATCTTTTTTCCAAAAACAAAGAGAATTTCTGTCTTTTTTGCCCCAAAATAAGGAAAATTTCTGATTTATTACCCTGAAATAAGTGAAATTTCTGCAATTTTGCTCCAAAATACAAGGAACTTCTGCGTTTTTGCCCGAAAATAATGGGAATGCATAACTTTTTGCCATAAAAAATGAAATTTCTTCATTTTAGCTCCAAAATAAGGGGAATTTCTGTCTTTTTGCCTCTAAATAAGTGGAATTTCTGCAATTTTGCTTTAAATTAAGAGAAATTTCTGCAATATTTCCCCATTATAAGGGAAATTTCTGCAATTTTGCTCCAAAATACGGGAAATTTCTGCCTTTTTTCTAAAAAATAAGGGAAATGCATAACTTTTTGCCATAAAAAAGGGAAATTTCTTCATTTTTGCTCCAAAATAAGAGGAATTTCTGCATTTTTGCCTCTAAATAAGTGGAATTTCTGCCTTTTTCCCCCAAAACAAAAGGAATTTCTGTCTTTTTTGCCCCAAAATAAGAGAAATGTCTGCCTTTTTGCCCTGAAATATGTGAAAATTCTGCAATTTTCCCCCAAAATAAGGTGAATTTCTTCATTTTGCCCCAAAATAATGGGAATTTCTGCCTTTTTGCCCCAAAATAAGAAAAATTTCTGCTTTTTTTTTCTGAAATAAGTGAAATTTCTGCAATTTTGCTTTAAATTAAGAGAAATTTCTGCAATATTTCCCTATAATAAGGGAAATTTCTTCAATTTTGCCCCATAATAAGGGGAATTTCTCCCTTTTTGCCCCAAAATAAAGGAAATTTCAGCCTTTTTACATGAAAATAAGTGAAATTTCTGCAATTTTTCCCCATATAAGGGAAATTTCTGCAATTGTGCTCCAATATAAGGTAAATTCCTGCAATTTTGCCCCAAAATAAAGGAAATTTCTTGAATTTTGTCCCAAAATAAAGGGAATTTTTGCCTTTTGCCCCAAAATTAGAGGAATTTCTGCAATTTTGCTCCAAAATACGGGGAATTTCTGCCTTTTTGCCCGAAAATAATGGGAATGCATACCTTTTTTCCATAAAAAGGGAAATTTCTTCATTTTTGCTTTAAAATAAAGGGGATTTCTGCCTTTTTGCCTCTAAATAAGTGGAATTTCTGTCTTTTTCCCCCAGAACAAAAAGAATTTCTGTCTTTTTTGCCCCAAAATAAGGGGAATTTCTGACTTATTACCCTGAAATAAGTGAAATTTCTGCAATTTTGCCCCAAAATAAGGGAAATTTCTGAAATTTTGCCCCAATGTAAAAGAAATTTCTGCAATTTTGCCCCAAAATAAGGGAAATTTCTGACTGTTTGTTCCCAAAAAAAAAAGATTTTCTGTCTTTTTGCCCCCAAATAAGGAGAATTTCTGCCCTTTTGCCCGAAAATTATGAGAATTTCTGCAATTTTGCTTCCAAATACGGGGAATTTCAGCTTTTATCCCGAAAGTAAGGAGAATGCAAACCTTTTTGCCATAAAAAGGTAAATTTCTTCATTTTTGCTCCAAAATAAGGGGAATTTCTGCCTTTTTGCCTCAAAATAAGTGGAATTTCTGTCTTTTTCCCCCAAAACAAAGTGAATTTCTGTCTTTTTTGCCCCAAAATAATGGGAATTTCTGCCTTTGTGCCCCAAAATAAAAAAATTTTTTTCTTTTTTTCTCTGAAATAAGTGAAATTTCTGCAATTTTGCCTTAAATTAAGGGAAATTTCTGCAATATTTCCCCATAAAAAGGGAAATTTCTGCAATTTTGCTCCAAAATAAAAGGAATTTCTCCCTTTTTGCCACAAAATAAAGGAAATTTCAGCATTTTTACCTGAAAATAAGTGAAATTTCTGCAATTTTGCCCCAAATAAGGGAAATTTCTTCAATTTTGCCCTAAAATAAGGTAGATTCCTGTAATTTTGCCCCAAAGAAAGGAAATTTCTTGAATTTTGCCCCAAAAGAAGGGGAATTTCTGATTTTTGCCCCACAATAAAAGGAATTTCTGACTTTTGCCCCAAAATTAGGGAATTTCTCCCTTTTTGCCCGAAAATTATGAGAATTTCTGCAATTTTGCTTCAAAATACGGGGAATTTCTGCTTTTTATCCCGAATGTAAGAGGAATGTATACCCTTTACCACAAAAAAGAAAATTTCTTCATTTTTGCTCCAAATTAAGAGGAATTTCTGCCTTTTTACTTCAAAGTAAGTGAAATTTCTGCCTTTGTACAAAAAATAAATGGAATTTCTGTCTTTTTGCCCCAAAATAAAAGGAATTTTTGAATTATGCCCTGAAATAAGTGAAATTTCTGCAATTTTGCCCCAAAATAAATGAAATTTCTGCATTTTTGCCACAAAATAGAAGGAATTTCTGTCTTTTTGCCCCCAAATAAAAGGAATTTCTGCCTTTTTGCCCCCAAATAAAAGGAATTTCAGCCTTTTACCTCAAAATAAGGGGAATTTCTATCTATATTTTTGCCACAAAATATTAAGAATTTCTGCATTTTTGCCACAAAATAAGGAAAATTTCTGCATTTTTTTCCTGAAATAAGTGAAATTTCTCCAATTTTGCCCTAAAATAAGTGAAATTTCTGCAATTTTTTCCCAAAATAAGGGAAATTTCTGGAATTTTGCCCCAAAATAAGGGGAATTTCTGATTTTTGCCCCAAAATAAAGGGAATTTTTGCCTTTTGCCCCAAAATTAGGGGAATTTCTGCAATTTGCTCCAAAATACGGGGAATTTCTGCCTTTTTGCCCGAAAATAATGGGAATGCATATTTTTTTTCCATAAAAAGGGAAATTTCTTCATTTTTGCTTTAAAATAAAGGGAATTTCTGCCTTTTTGCCTCTAAATAAGTGGAATTTCTCTTTTTCCCCCAAAACAAAGGGAATTTCTGTCTTTTTTGCCCCAAAATAAGGGGAATTTCTGACTTATTATCCTGAAATAAGTGAAATTTCTGCAATTTTGCCCAAAAATAAGGGAAATTTCTGAAATTTTGCCCCAATGTAAAAGAAATTTCTGCAATTTTGTCCCAAAATAAGGGAAATTTCTGACAGTTTGTTCCCAAAAAAAAAAAAGATTTTCTGTCTTTTTGCCCTCAAATAAGGAGAATTTCTGCCTTTTTGCCCGAAAATTATGAGAATTTCTGCAATTTTGCTTCAAAATACGGGGAATTTCTGCTTTTATCCCAATAGTAAGGGGAATGCATACCTTTTTGCCATAAAAAGGGAAATTTCTTCATTTTTGCTCCAAAATAAGGGGAATTTCTGCCTTTTTGCCTCTAAATAAGTGGAATTTCTGTCTTTTTCCCCCAAAACAAAGTGAATTTCTGTCTTTTTTGCCCCAAAATAATGGGAATTTCTGCCTTTTTGCCCCAAAATAAGAAAAATTTTTTCTTTTTTTCTCTGAAATAAGTGAAATTTCTGCAATTTTGCCTTAAATTAAGGGAAATTTCTGCAATATTTCCCCATAATAAGGGAAATTTCTGCAATTTTGCTCCAAAATAAGAGGAATTTCTCCCTTTTTGCCACAAAATAAAGGAAATTTCAGCATTTTTACCTGAAAATAAGTGAAATTTCTGCAATTTTGCCCCAAATAAGGGAAATTTCTTCAATTTTGCCCTAAAATAAGGTAGATTCCTGTAATTATGCCCCAAAAAAAGGAAATTCCTTGAATTTTGCCCCAAAGGAAGGGGAATTTCTGATTTTTGCCGCACAATAATAGGAATTTCTGCCTTTTGCCCCAAATTTAGGGAATTTCTCCCTTTTTGCCCAAAAATTATGAGAATTTCTGCAATTTTGCTTCAAAATACGAGGAATTTCTGCTTTTTATCCCGAATCTAAGAGGAATGTATACCCTTTACCACAAAAAAGGAAATTTCTTCATTTTTTCTCCAAATTAAGAGGAATTTCTGCCTTTTTACTTCAAAGTAATTGAAATTTCTGCCTTTGTACAAAAAAATAAATGGAATTTCTGTCTTTTTGCCCCAAAATAAAAGGAATTTTTGAATTATGCCCTGAGATAAGTGAAATTTCTGCAATTTTGCCCCAAAATAAATGAAATTTCTGCCTTTTTGCCACAAAATAGAAGGAATTTCTGTCTTTTTGCCCCAAAATAAGGGAAATTTCTGCCTTTTTGCCCCCAAATAAAAGGAATTTCAGCCTTTTTACCTCAAAATAAGGGGAATTTCTATATTTTTGCCACAAAATATTAAGAATTTCTGCATTTTTGCCACAAAATAAGGAAAATTTCTGCCTTTTTTCCCTGAAATAAGTGAATTTTCTCCAATTTTGCCCTAAAATAAGTGAAATTTCTGCAATTTTTTCCCAAAATAAGGGAAATTTCTGGAATTTTGCCCAAAAAATAAGTGGAATTTCTGAGTTTTGCACAAAATAAGGAGAATTTCTGTCTTTTTCCCCAACATATAGGGAATTTCTGCCTTTTTGCCCCACAATTAGGAGAATTTCTGCAATTTTGCTCCAAAATACGGGAATTTCTGCCTTTTCCCAAAAATAAAGGGAATGCATAACTTTTTGCCATAAAAAAGGGAAATTTCTTCATTTTTGCTCCAAAATAAGGAGAATTTCTGCCTTTTTACCTCTAAATAAGTGGAATTTCTGTGTTTTCCCCCAAAACAAAGGGAATTTCTGTCTATTTTGCCCCAAAATAACGGGAATTTCTGACTTATTACCTTGAAATAAGTGAAATTTCTGTAATTTTGCCCCAAAATAGGGAAATTTCTGCAATTTTGCCCCATTGTAAAGGAAATTTCTGCAATTTTGCCCCAAAATAAGGGAAATTTCTGACTCTTTGCTCCCGCAAAAAGGAGATTTTCTGTCTTTTTGCCCCAAAATAAGGAGAATTTCTGCCTTTTTGCCCGAAAATTATGATAATTTCTGCAATTTTGCTTCAAAATACGGGGAATTTCTGCTTTTTATCCCGAAAGTAAGGGGAATGCATACCTTTTTGCCATAAAAAGGTAAATTTCTTCATTTTTGCTCCAAAATAAGGGAAATTTCTGCCTTTTTGCCTCTAAATAAGTGGAATTTCTGTCTTTTCCTCCAAAACAAAGGAAATTTCTTTTTTTTGCCTTAAAATAAGGGGAATTTCTGACTTATTACCCTGAAATAAGTGAAATTTCTGCAATTTTGCCCCAAAATAAGGAAAATTTCTGCCTCTTTGCCCTCAAATAAGGGAATTTCAGCCTTTTTACCTCAAAATAAGGGGAATTTCTGCCTTTTTGCCCGAAAATAAGGAAAATTTCTGCCTTTTTTCCCTGAAATAAGTGAAATTTCTGCAATTTTGCCCCAAAATTAGTGAAATTTCTGCAATTTTGCCCCAGAATAAAGGAAATTTCGGGAATTTTGCCCCAAAATAAGTGGAATTTCTGAGTTTTGCCCCAAAATAAGGAGAATTTCTGTCTTTTTGCCCCAACATATAGGGAATTTCTGCATTTTTGCCCCACAATTAGGGGAATTTCTGCAATTTTGCTCCAAAATACGAGGAATTTCTGCCTTTTTGACCGAAAATAAGGGGAATGCATACCTTTTTGCCTTAAAAAAGGGAAATTTCTTCATTTTTGCTCCAAAATAAGGGAAATTTCTGCTTTTTTGCCTCAAACTAAGTGGAATTTCTGCTTTTTCCTCCAAAACAAAGGGATTTTCTGTTTTTTGGCCCCAAAATCAAGAAAATTTCTGACTTATTACCCTGAAATAAGTGAAATTTCTGCAATTTTGCCCCAAAATAAGGGAAATTTCTGCCTTTTTTCCCCCAAATAAGAAGAATTTCAGCTTTTTTACCTCAAAATAAAAGAAATTTCTGCATTTTTGCAACAAAATATTAGGAATTTCTGCCTTTTTGCTCCAAAATAAGGAAAATTTCTGCCTTTTTTCTCTGAAATAAGTGAAATTTCTGCAATTTTGCCCTAAAATAAGTGAAATTTCTGCAATTTTGCCCCAAAATATAGGGGAATTTCTGGAATTTTTCCCCAAAATAAGTGGAACTTCTGAGTTTTGCCCAAAAATAAGGAGAATTTCTGTCTTTTTGCCCCAACATATAGGGAATTTCTGCATTTTTGCCCCACAATTAGGGGAATTTCTGCAATTTTACTCCAAAATACGGGGAATTGCTGCCTTTTTGCCCGAAAAAAAGGGGAATGCATAACTTTTTGCCATAAAAAATGGAAATTTCTTCATTTTTGCTCAAAATAAGGGGAATTTTTGCCTTTTTGCCTCTAAATAAGTGGAATTTCTGTCTTTTCCCCCAAAACAAAGGGAATTTCTGTCTTTTTTGCCCCAAATTAAAGGAAATTTCTGCCTTTTTGCCATGAAATATGTGAAATTTCTGCAATTTTACCGCAAAATAAGGTGAATTTCTGCCTTTTTGCCCCAAAATAATGGGAATTTCTGCCTTTTTGCCCCAAAATAAGAAAAATTTTTGCTTTTTTTCTCTGAAATAAGTGAAATTTCTGCAATTTTGCCCCAAAATAAGGGAAATTTCTGGAATTTTGCCCCAAAATACGTGGAATTTCTGAGTTTTGCCCCAAAATAAGTAGAATTTCTGACTTATTACCCTGAAATAAGTGAAATTTCTGCAATTTTGCACCAAAATAAGGGAAATTTCTGAAATTTTGCCCCAATGTAAATGAAATTTCTGCAATTTTGCCCCAAAATAATGGAAATTTCTGACTGTTTGTTCCCAAAAAAATTAGATTTTCTGTCTTTTTGCCCCCAAATAAGGAGAATTTCTGCCTTTTTGCCCGAAAATTATGAGAATTTCTGCAATTTTGCTTCAAAATACGGGGAATTTCTGCTTTTATCCCGAAAGTAAGGGGAATGCATACCTTTTTGCCATAAAAAGGTAAATTTCTTCATTTTTGCTCCAAAATAAGGGGAATTTCTGCCTTTTTGCTCCAAAATAACAAAATTTCTTTTTTTTCCATGAAATAAGGGAAATTTCTGCAATTTTGCCGAAAATAAGTGAAATTTCTGCAATTCTGCCCCAGAATAAGAAAAATTTCTGGAATTTTGCCCCAAAATAAGTGGAATTTCTGAGTTTTGCCCCAAAATAAGGAGAATTTCTGTCTTTTTGCCCCAACATATAGGGAATTTCTGCATTTTTGCCCCACAATTAAAGGAATTTTTGCAATTTTGCTCCAAAATACGGGGAATTTCTGCCTTTTTGCCCGAAAATAAGAAGAATGCATACCTTTTTGCCTTAAAAAAGGGAAATTTCTTCATTTTTGCTTCAAATAAGGGGAATTTCTGCTTTTTTGCCTCTAAATAAGTGGAATTTAGGATTTTCCTTCAAAACAAAGGGATTTTCTGTCTTTTTTGCCCCAAAATAAGAAAAATTTCTGACTTATTACCCTGAAATAAATGAAATTTCTGCAATTTTGCCCAAAAATAAGGGAAAATTTTTGCCTTTCTGCCCACAAATAAGGGGAATTTCAGCCTTTTTACCTCAAAACGAGGGGAATTCCTGCATTTTTGCCACAAAATATTAGGAATTTCTGCATTTTTGCCCCAAAATAAAGAAAATTTCTGCCTTTTTCCCTGAAATAAGTGAAATTTCTGCAATTTTGCCCCAAAATAAGTGGAGTTTCTGAGTTTTGCCCCAAAATAAGGAGAATTTCTGTCTTTTTGCCACAACATAAAGGGAATTTCTGCCTTTTTGCACCACAATTAGAGGAATTTCTGCAATTTTGCTCCGAAATACATGGAATTTTTGCCTTTTTGCCCGAAAATAAGGGGAATGCATAACTTTTTGCCATAAAAAAGGGAAATTTCTTCATTTTTGCTCCAAAATAAGGGGAATTTCTGCCTTTTTGCTTCTCAATAAGTGGAATATCTGTCTTTTCCCCCCAAAACAAAGGGAATTTCTTTTTTTTTGCCCCAAAATAAGGGGAATTTCTGACTTATTACTCTAAAATAAGTGAAATTTCTGCAATTTTGCCCCAAAAGAAGGGAAATTTCTGCCTCTTTGCCCCCAAATAAGGGGAATTTCAGCCTTTATACCTCAAAATAAGGGGAATATCTGCATTTTGCCACAAAATATTAGGAATTTCTGACTTTTTGCTCTAAAATAAGGAAAATTTCTGCCTTTTTTCCCTGAAATAATTGAAATTTCTGCAATTTTGCCCCAAAATAAGTGAAATTTGGCAATTTTGCCCCAAAATAAGGAAAATTTCTGGAATTTTGCCCTAAAATAAGTGGAATTTCTAAGTTTGGCCGCAAAATAATGAGAATTTCTGTTTTTTGCCCCAACCTGTAGGGAATTTCTGTCTTTTTGCCCCACAACAAGGGGAATTTCTGCAATTTTGCTCCAAAATACGGGGAATTTCTGCCTTTTTGCCCTGAAATATGTGAAATTTCTGCAATTTTACCCCTAAATAAGGTGAATTTCTGTTTTTTTGCCCCAAAATAATGGGAATTTCTGCATTTTTGCCCCAAAATAAGAAAAATTTTTGCTTTTTTTCTCTGAAATAAGTGAAATTTCTGCAATTTTCCCCTAAAATAAGGGAAATTTTTGCAATTTTTTCTCATTATAAGGGAGATTTCTGCAATTTTGCCCCAAAATAAGGGGAGTTTCTTCCTATTTGCCCCAAAACAAAGGAAATTTCAGCCTTTTTACCTGAAAATAAGTGAAATTTCTGAAATTTTGCCCCAAATAAGGGAAATTTCTGAAATTTTGCCCCAAAATAAGGTAAATCCTGCATTTTTGCCCCAAAATAATGGAAATTTCTGGAATTTTTCACCAAAACACGGGAAATTTCTGATTTTTCCCCAAAATAAAGGGAATTTCTGCCTTTTGCCCCAAAATTAGGGGAATTTCTGCAATTTTGCTCCAAAATACGATGAATTTCTGCCTTTTTGCCTGAAAATAATGGGTATGCATACCTTTTTGCCCTTAAAAAAGAAACATTTCTTCATTTTTGCTCCAAAATAAAGGGAATTTCTGCCTTTATGCCTCTAAATAAGTGGAATTTCTGTCTTTTTCCCCCAAAACAAAGAGAATTTCTGTCTTTTTTGCCCCAAAATAAGGGGAATTTCTTACTTATTACCCTAAAGTAAGTGAAATTTCTGCAATTTTGCCCCAAAATAAGGGAAATTTCTTCAATTTTACCCCAATGTAAATAAAATTTCTGCAATTTT
Organism: Micromys minutus; assembly: GCF_963924665.1. Lineage (NCBI taxonomy): Eukaryota > Metazoa > Chordata > Mammalia > Rodentia > Muridae > Micromys > Micromys minutus. The sequence continues at coordinate 4,646,764 of NW_027667727.1, forward strand.
GCCCCAAAAAAAGGGAATTTCTGAATGTTTGCTCCCGAAAAAAGGAGATCTTCTCTCTTTTTGCCCCAAAATAATGAGAATTTTTGACTTTTTGCCCAAAAATTATGAGAATTTCTGCAATTTTGCTTCAAAATACGTGGAATTTCTGCTTTATATCCCGAAAGTAAGGGGAATGCATACCTTTTTGCCATAAAAAGGTAAATTTCTTCATTTTTGCTCCAAAATAAGGGGAATTTCTGCCTTTTTGCCTCTAACTAAGTGGAATTTCTGTTTTTTCCCCCAAAACAAAGGGAATTTCTGTCTTTTTTGCCCCAAAATAAGGGGAATTTCTGAATTATTACCCTGAAATAAGTGAAATTTCTCCAATTTTGCCCCAAAATAAGGGAAATTTCTGCCTTTTTGCCCCCAAATAAGGGGAATTTCAGCCTTTTTACCTCAAAATAAGGGGAATTTCTGCATTTTTGCCACAAAATATTAGGAATTTCTGACTTTTTGCCCCAAAATAAGGGAAATTTCTGGAATTTTGCTCCAAAATAAGTGGAATTTCTGACAGTTTGCCCCCGAAAAAAGAAGATTTTCTGTCTTTTTGCCCCAAAATAAGGAGAATTTCTGTCTTTTTGCCCGAAAATTAGGAGAATTTCTGCAATTTTGCTTCAAAATATGGGGAATTTCTGCTTTTTATCCCGAAAGTAAGGGGAATGTATACCTTTTGCCGCAAAAAAGGGAAATTTCTTCATTTTTGCCCCAAAATAAGAGAAATATCTGCCTTTTTACCTCACAATAAATGAAATTTCTGCCTTTTTACCCAAAAATAAACGGATTTTCTGTCTTTTTGCCCCAAAATAAAAGGAATTTTTGAATTATGCCCTGAAATAAGTGAAATTTCTGCAATTTGGCCCCAAAATAAAAGAAATTTCTGCCTTTTGCCACAAAATAAAGAGAATTTCTGCCTTTTTGCCCGAAAATTATGAGAATTTCTGCAATTTTGCTTCAAAATACGGGGAATTTCTGCTTTTATCCCAATAGTAAGGGAATGCATACCTTTTTGCCATAAAAAGGGAAATTTCTTCATTTTTGCTCCAAAATAAGGGGAATTTCTGCCTTTTTGCCTCTAAATAAGTGGAATTTCTGTCTTTTTCCTCCAAAACAAAAGGAATTTCTGTCTTTTTTGCCCCAAAATAAGTGGAATTTCTGACTTGTTACCATTAAATAAGTGAAATTTCTGCAATTTTGCCCCAAAATAAGGGAAATTTCTGCTTTTTTGCCCTGAAATATGTGAAATTTCTGCAATTTTATCCCAAAATACTGTGAATTTCTGCCTTTTTCCCCCAAAATAAAGGGAATTTCTCCCTTTTTCCCTTAAAATAAAGGAAATTTCAGCCTTTTTACCTGAAAATAAGTGAAATTTTTGCAATTTTGCCCAAAATAAGGGAAATTTCTGCAATCTTGCCCCAAAATAAGGTAAATTCCTGTAATTTTGCCCCCAAAAAAGGAAATTTCTAGAATTTTGACCCAAAACACGAAGAATTTCTGATTCTTGCCTCAAAATAAAGGGAATTTCTGCCTTTTGCCCCAAAATTAGGGGAATTTCTGCAATTTTGCTCCAAAATACGGGGAATTTCTGCCTTTTTGCCTGAAAATAATGGGAATGCATACCTTTTTGCCATAAAAAGAGAAATTTCTTCATTTTTGCTTCAAAATAAGGGGAATTTCTGCCTTTTTGCCTCTAAATAAGTGGAATTTCTGTCTTTTTCCCCAAAAACAAAGGGAATTTATGTGTTTTTTGGCCCAAAATAAGGGGAATTTCTTACTTATTACCCTGAAATAAGTAAAATTTTTGCAATTTTGCCCTAAAATAAGGGAAATTTCTGCAATTTTGCCCCAATGTAAAGGAAATTTCTGCAATTTTGCCCAAAAATAAGGGGAGTTTCTGACAGTTTGCTCCCGAAAAAAGAAGATTTTCTGTCTTTTTGCCTCAAAATAAGGAGAATTTCTGTCTTTTTGCCCGAAAATTAGGAGAATTACTGCAATTTTGCTTCAAAATAGAGGGAATTTCTGCTTTATATCCCGAAAGTAAGGGGAATGTTTACCTTTTGCCACAAAAAAGGGAAATTTCTTTATTTTTGCCCCAAAATAAAAAGAAATTCTGCCTTTTTACCTTAAAATAAGTGAAATTTCTGCCTTTTTACCCAAAAATAAACGGATTTTCTGTCTTTTTGCCCCAAAATATAAGGAATTTTTGAATTATGCCCTGAAATAAGTGAAATTTCTGCAATTTGGCCATAATTAAAAGAAATTTCTGACTTTTTGCCACAAAATAAGGAGAATTTCTTTCTTTTTGCCCGAAAAATATGAGAATTTCTGCAATTTTGCTTCAAAATACAGAGAATTTCTCCTTTTATCCCAAAAGTAAGGGGAATGCATACCTTTTTGCCATAAAAAGGGAAATTTCTTCATTTTTGCTCCAAAATAAGGGGAATTTCTGCCTTTTTGCCTCTAAATAAGTGGAATTTCTGTCTTTTTCCCCCAAAACAAAGGGAATTTCTGTCTGTTTTGTTCCAAAATAAGGGGAATTTCTGACTTATTACCCTAAAATAAGTGAAATTTCTGCAATTTTGCCCCAAAATAAGGGAAATTTCTGCCTTTTTGCCCTGAAATATGTGAAATTTCTGCAATTTTACCCCAAAATACGGTGAATTTCTGTCTTTTTCCCCCAAAATAAAGGGAATTTCTCTCTTTTTGCCCCAAAATAAAGGAAATTTCAGCCTTTTTACCTGAAAATTAGTGAAATTTATGCAATTTTGCCCCAAATAAGGGAAATTTCTGCAATTTTGCCCCAAAATAAGGTAAATTCCTGTAATTTTACCCCCAAAATAGGAAATTTCTAGAATTTTGCCCCAAAACACGAAGAATTTCTGATTTTTGCCTCTAAATAAAGGGAATTTCTGCCTTTTGCCCCCAAATTAGGGGAATTTCTGCAATTTTGCTCCAAAATACGGGGAATTTCTGCCTTTTTGCCTGAAAATAATGGGAATGCGTATCTTTTTGCCATAAAAAAAAAAATTCTTCATTTTTGCTTCAAAATAAGGGGAATTTCTGCCTTTTTGCCCCTAAATAAGTGGAATTTCGGTCTTTTTCCCCAAAAACAAAGGGAATTTATGTGTTTTTTGCCCCAAAATAAGGGGAATTTCTTACTCATTACCCTGAAATAAGTGAATTTTTTGCAATTTTGCCCTAAATAAGGAAAATTTCTGCAATTTTGCCCAAAAATAAGGGGAATTTCTGACAGTTTGCTCCCGAAAAAAGAAGATTTTCTGTCTTTTTGCCACAAAATAAGGAGAATTTCTGTCTTTTTGCCTGAAAATTAGGAGAATTTCTGCAATTTTGCTTCAAAATACGGGGAATTTCTGCTTTTTATCCCGAAAGTATGGGGAATATATACCTTTTGCCACAAAAAAGGGAAATTTCTTCATTTTTGCCCCAAAATAAGAGGAATTTCTGCCTTTTTACCTCAAAATAAGTGAAATTTCTGCCTTTTTACCCAAAAATAAACGGATTTTCTGTCTTTTTGCCCCAAAATAAAAGGAATTTTTGAATTATGCCCTGAAATAAGTGAAATTTCTGCAATTTGGCCTCAAAATAAAAGAAATTTCTGCCTTTTTGCCACACAATAAGAAGAATTTCTGTCTTTTTGCCCCAAAATAAGGAATATTTCTGCCTTTTTGCCCCCAAATAAAAGGAATTTCAGCCTTTTTACCTGAAAATAAGTGAAATTTCTTCAATTTTGCCCCATATAAGGGAAATTTCTGCAACTTTGCTCCAAAATAAGGTAAATTCCTGCAATTTTACCCCAAAATAAAGGAAATTTCTTGAATTTTGCCCCAAAATATGGAGAATTTCTGATTTTGGCCTCAAAATAAAGGGAATTTCTGCCTTTTGCCCCAAAATTAAGGGAATTTCTGCAATTTTTATCCAAAATACTGTAAATTTCTGCCTTTTTGCCCAAAAATAATGGGAATGCATACTTTTTTGCCATAAAAAGGGAAATTTCTTCATTTTTGCTCAAAAAAAGGGGAATTTCTGCCTTTTTGCCTCTAAATAAGTGGAATATCTGTCTTTTTACCCCAAAACAAAGGGAATTTCTGCCTTTTGCCCCAAAATTAAGGGAATTTCTGCAATTTTTATCCAAAATACTGTAAATTTCTGCCTTTTTGCCCAAAAATAATGGGAATGCATACTTTTTTGCCATAAAAAGGGAAATTTCTTCATTTTTGCTCAAAAAAAGGGGAATTTCTGCCTTTTTGCCTCTAAATAAGTGGAATATCTGTCTTTTTACCCCCAAACAAAGGGATTTTCTGTCTTTTTGCCCCAAAATAAGAAAAATTTCTGACTTATTACCATGAAATAAGTGAAATTTCTGCAATTTTGCCGCAAAATAAGGGAAATTTCTGCCTTTTTGCCCCCAAATAAGGGGAATTTCAGCATTTTTACCTCAAAATAAAGGGAATTTCTGCATTTTTGCCACAAAATATTAGGAATTTCTGCCTTTTTCCCCAAAATAAGGAAAATTTCTGCCTTTTTTCCCTGAAATAAGTGAAATTTCTGCAATTTTGCCCCAAAATATTGGAAATTTCTGCAATTTTGCCCCAAAATAAGTGGAATTTCTGAGTTTTGCCCCAAATAAGGAGAATTTCTGTCTTTTTGCCCCAACATATAGGAAATTTCTGCCTTTTTGTACCACGATTAGGGAAATTTCTGCAATTTTGCTCCAAAATAGAGGGAATTTCTGCCTTTATGCCCGAAAATAAAGGGAATGCATAACCTTTTGCCATAAAAAAGGGAAATTTCTTCATTTTTGCTCCAAAATAAGGGTAATTTCTGCGTTTTTACCTCTAAATAAGTGGAATTTCTATCTTTTTTCCCAAAACAAAGAGAATTTCTGTCTTTTTTGCCCCAAAATAAGGAAAATTTCTGATTTATTACCCTGAAATAAGTGAAATTTCTGCAATTTTGCTCCAAAATACAAGGAACTTCTGCGTTTTTGCCCGAAAATAATGGGAATGCATAACTTTTTGCCATAAAAAATGAAATTTCTTCATTTTACCTCCAAAATAAGGGGAATTTCTGTCTTTTGGCCTCTAAATAAGTGGAATTTCTGCAATTTTGCTTTAAATTAAGAGAAATTTCTGCAATATTTCCCCATTATAAGGGAAATTTCTGCAATTTTGCTCCAAAATACGGGAAATTTCTGCCTTTTTTCTAAAAAATAAGGGAAATGCATAACTTTTTGCCATAAAAAAGGGAAATTTCTTCATTTTTGCTCCAAAATAAGAGGAATTTCTGCATTTTTGCCTCTAAATAAGTGGAATTTCTGCCTTTTTCCCCCAAAACAAAAGGAATTTCTGTCTTTTTTGCCCCAAAATAAGGGAAATGTCTGCCTTTTTGCCCTGAAATATGTGAAAATTCTGCAATTTTCCCCCAAAATAAGGTGAATTTCTTCATTTTGCCCCAAAATAATGGGAATTTCTGCCTTTTTGCCCCAAAATAAGAAAAATTTCTGCTTTTTTTTCTGAAATAAGTGAAATTTCTGCAATTTTGCTTTAAATTAAGAGAAATTTCTGCAATATTTCCCTATAATAAGGGAAATTTCTTCAATTTTGCCCCATAATAAGGGGAATTTCTCCCTTTTTGCCCCAAAATAAAGGAAATTTCAGCCTTTTTACATGAAAATAAGTGAAATTTCTGCAATTTTTCCCCATATAAGGGAAATTTCTGCAATTTTGCTCCAATATAAGGTAAATTCCTGCAATTTTGCCCCAAAATAAAGGAAATTTCTTGAATTTTGTCCCAAAATAAAGGGAATTTTTGCCTTTTGCCCCAAAATTAGAGGAATTTCTGCAATTTTGCTCCAAAATACGGGGAATTTCTGCCTTTTTGCCCGAAAATAATGGGAATGCATACCTTTTTTCCATAAAAAGGGAAATTTCTTCATTTTTGCTTTAAAATAAAGGGGATTTCTGCCTTTTTGCCTCTAAATAAGTGGAATTTCTGTCTTTTTCCCCCAGAACAAAAAGAATTTCTGTCTTTTTTGCCCCAAAATAAGGGGAATTTCTGACTTATTACCCTGAAATAAGTGAAATTTCTGCAATTTTGCCCCAAAATAAGGGAAATTTCTGAAATTTTGCCCCAATGTAAAAGAAATTTCTGCAATTTTGCCCCAAAATAAGGGAAATTTCTGACTGTTTGTTCCCAAAAAAAAAGATTTTCTGTCTTTTTGCCCCCAAATAAGGAGAATTTCTGCCCTTTTGCCCGAAAATTATGAGAATTTCTGCAATTTTGCTTCCAAATACGGGGAATTTCAGCTTTTATCCCGAAAGTAAGGAGAATGCAGACCTTTTTGCCATAAAAAGGTAAATTTCTTCATTTTTGCTCCAAAATAAGGGGAATTTCTGCCTTTTTGCCTCAAAATAAGTGGAATTTCTGTCTTTTTCCCCCAAAACAAAGTGAATTTCTGTCTTTTTTGCCCCAAAATAATGGGAATTTCTGCCTTTGTGCCCCAAAATAAAAAAATTTTTTTCTTTTTTTCTCTGAAATAAGTGAAATTTCTGCAATTTTGCCTTAAATTAAGGGAAATTTCTGCAATATTTCCCCATAAAAAGGGAAATTTCTGCAATTTTGCTCCAAAATAAAAGGAATTTCTCCCTTTTTGCCACAAAATAAAGGAAATTTCAGCATTTTTACCTGAAAATAAGTGAAATTTCTGCAATTTTGCCCCAAATAAGGGAAATTTCTTCAATTTTGCCCTAAAATAAGGTAGATTCCTGTAATTTTGCCCCAAAGAAAGGAAATTTCTTGAATTTTGCCCCAAAAGAAGGGGAATTTCTGATTTTTGCCCCACAATAAAAGGAATTTCTGACTTTTGCCCCAAAATTAGGGAATTTCTCCCTTTTTGCCCGAAAATTATGAGAATTTCTGCAATTTTGCTTCAAAATACGGGGAATTTCTGCTTTTTATCCCGAATGTAAGAGGAATGTATACCCTTTACCACAAAAAAGAAAATTTCTTCATTTTTGCTCCAAATTAAGAGGAATTTCTGCCTTTTTACTTCAAAGTAAGTGAAATTTCTGCCTTTGTACAAAAAAATAAATGGAATTTCTGTCTTTTTGCCCCAAAATAAAAGGAATTTTTGAATTATGCCCTGAAATAAGTGAAATTTCTGCAATTTTGCCCCAAAATAAATGAAATTTCTGCCTTTTTGCCACAAAATAGAAGGGATTTCTGTCTTTTTGCCCCCAAATAAAAGGAATTTCTGCCTTTTTGCCCCCAAATAAAAGGAATTTCAGCCTTTTTACCTCAAAATAAGGGGAATTTCTATATTTTTGCCACAAAATATTAAGAATTTCTGCATTTTTGCCACAAAATAAGGAAAATTTCTGCATTTTTTTCCTGAAATAAGTGAAATTTCTCCAATTTTGCCCTAAAATAAGTGAAATTTCTGCAATTTTTTCCCAAAATAAGGGAAATTTCTGGAATTTTGCCCCAAAATAAGGGGAATTTCTGATTTTTGCCCCAAAATAAAGGGAATTTTTGCCTTTTGCCCCAAAATTAGGGGAATTTCTGCAATTTGCTCCAAAATACGGGGAATTTCTGCCTTTTTGCCCGAAAATAATGGGAATGCATATTTTTTTCCCATAAAAAGGGAAATTTCTTCATTTTTGCTTTAAAATAAAGGGAATTTCTGCCTTTTTGCCTCTAAATAAGTGGAATTTCTCTTTTTCCCCCAAAACAAAGGGAATTTCTGTCTTTTTTGCCCCAAAATAAGGGGAATTTCTGACTTATTATCCTGAAATAAGTGAAATTTCTGCAATTTTGCCCAAAAATAAGGGAAATTTCTGAAATTTTGCCCCAATGTAAAAGAAATTTCTGCAATTTTGTCCCAAAATAAGGGAAATTTCTGACAGTTTGTTCCCAAAAAAAAAAAAGATTTTCTGTCTTTTTGCCCTCAAATAAGGAGAATTTCTGCCTTTTTGCCCGAAAATTATGAGAATTTCTGCAATTTTGCTTCAAAATACGGGGAATTTCTGCTTTTATCCCAATAGTAAGGGGAATGCATACCTTTTTGCCATAAAAAGGGAAATTTCTTCATTTTTGCTCCAAAATAAGGGGAATTTCTGCCTTTTTGCCTCTAAATAAGTGGAATTTCTGTCTTTTTCCCCCAAAACAAAGTGAATTTCTGTCTTTTTTGCCCCAAAATAATGGGAATTTCTGCCTTTTTGCCCCAAAATAAGAAAAATTTTTTCTTTTTTTCTCTGAAATAAGTGAAATTTCTGCAATTTTGCCTTAAATTAAGGGAAATTTCTGCAATATTTCCCCATAATAAGGGAAATTTCTGCAATTTTGCTCCAAAATAAGAGGAATTTCTCCCTTTTTGCCACAAAATAAAGGAAATTTCAGCATTTTTACCTGAAAATAAGTGAAATTTCTGCAATTTTGCCCCAAATAAGGGAAATTTCTTCAATTTTGCCCTAAAATAAGGTAGATTCCTGTAATTATGCCCCAAAAAAAGGAAATTCCTTGAATTTTGCCCCAAAGGAAGGGGAATTTCTGATTTTTGCCGCACAATAATAGGAATTTCTGCCTTTTGCCCCAAATTTAGGGAATTTCTCCCTTTTTGCCCAAAAATTATGAGAATTTCTGCAATTTTGCTTCAAAATACGAGGAATTTCTGCTTTTTATCCCGAATGTAAGAGGAATGTATACCCTTTACCACAAAAAAGGAAATTTCTTCATTTTTTCTCCAAATTAAGAGGAATTTCTGCCTTTTTACTTCAAAGTAAGTGAAATTTCTGCCTTTGTACAAAAAAATAAATGGAATTTCTGTCTTTTTGCCCCAAAATAAAAGGAATTTTTGAATTATGCCCTGAGATAAGTGAAATTTCTGCAATTTTGCCCCAAAATAAATGAAATTTCTGCCTTTTTGCCACAAAATAGAAGGAATTTCTGTCTTTTTGCCCCAAAATAAGGGAAATTTCTGCCTTTTTGCCCCCAAATAAAAGGAATTTCAGCCTTTTTACCTCAAAATAAGGGGAATTTCTATATTTTTGCCACAAAATATTAAGAATTTCTGCATTTTTGCCACAAAATAAGGAAAATTTCTGCCTTTTTTCCCTGAAATAAGTGAATTTTCTCCAATTTTGCCCTAAAATAAGTGAAATTTCTGCAATTTTTTCCCAAAATAAGGGAAATTTCTGGAATTTTGCCCAAAAAATAAGTGGAATTTCTGAGTTTTGCACAAAATAAGGAGAATTTCTGTCTTTTTCCCCAACATATAGGGAATTTCTGCCTTTTTGCCCCACAATTAGGAGAATTTCTGCAATTTTGCTCCAAAATACGGGAATTTCTGCCTTTTCCCAAAAATAAAGGGAATGCATAACTTTTTGCCATAAAAAAGGGAAATTTCTTCATTTTTGCTCCAAAATAAGGAGAATTTCTGCCTTTTTACCTCTAAATAAGTGGAATTTCTGTGTTTTCCCCCAAAACAAAGGGAATTTCTGTCTATTTTGCCCCAAAATAACGGGAATTTCTGACTTATTACCTTGAAATAAGTGAAATTTCTGTAATTTTGCCCCAAAATAGGGAAATTTCTGCAATTTTGCCCCATTGTAAAGGAAATTTCTGCAATTTTGCCCCAAAATAAGGGAAATTTCTGACTCTTTGCTCCCGCAAAAAGGAGATTTTCTGTCTTTTTGCCCCAAAATAAGGAGAATTTCTGCCTTTTTGCCCGAAAATTATGATAATTTCTGCAATTTTGCTTCAAAATACGGGGAATTTCTGCTTTTTATCCCGAAAGTAAGGGGAATGCATACCTTTTTGCCATAAAAAGGTAAATTTCTTCATTTTTGCTCCAAAATAAGGGAAATTTCTGCCTTTTTGCCTCTAAATAAGTGGAATTTCTGTCTTTTCCTCCAAAACAAAGGAAATTTCTTTTTTTTGCCTTAAAATAAGGGGAATTTCTGACTTATTACCCTGAAATAAGTGAAATTTCTGCAATTTTGCCCCAAAATAAGGAAAATTTCTGCCTCTTTGCCCTCAAATAAGGGAATTTCAGCCTTTTTACCTCAAAATAAGGGGAATTTCTGCCTTTTTGCCCGAAAATAAGGAAAATTTCTGCCTTTTTTCCCTGAAATAAGTGAAATTTCTGCAATTTTGCCCCAAAATTAGTGAAATTTCTGCAATTTTGCCCCAGAATAAAGGAAATTTCGGGAATTTTGCCCCAAAATAAGTGGAATTTCTGAGTTTTGCCCCAAAATAAGGAGAATTTCTGTCTTTTTGCCCCAACATATAGGGAATTTCTGCATTTTTGCCCCACAATTAGGGGAATTTCTGCAATTTTGCTCCAAAATACGAGGAATTTCTGCCTTTTTGACCGAAAATAAGGGGAATGCATACCTTTTTGCCTTAAAAAAGGGAAATTTCTTCATTTTTGCTCCAAAATAAGGGAAATTTCTGCTTTTTTGCCTCTAACTAAGTGGAATTTCTGCTTTTTCCTCCAAAACAAAGGGATTTTCTGTTTTTTGGCCCCAAAATCAAGAAAATTTCTGACTTATTACCCTGAAATAAGTGAAATTTCTGCAATTTTGCCCCAAAATAAGGGAAATTTCTGCCTTTTTTGCCCCCAAATAAGAAGAATTTCAGCTTTTTTACCTCAAAATAAAAGAAATTTCTGCATTTTTGCCACAAAATATTAGGAATTTCTGCCTTTTTGCTCCAAAATAAGGAAAATTTCTGCCTTTTTTCTCTGAAATAAGTGAAATTTCTGCAATTTTGCCCTAAAATAAGTGAAATTTCTGCAATTTTGCCCCAAAATATAGGGGAATTTCTGGAATTTTTCCCCAAAATAAGTGGAACTTCTGAGTTTTGCCCCAAAATAAGGAGAATTTCTGTCTTTTTGCCCCAACATATAGGGAATTTCTGCATTTTTGCCCCACAATTAGGGGAATTTCTGCAATTTTACTCCAAAATACGGGGAATTGCTGCCTTTTTGCCCGAAAAAAAGGGGAATGCATAACTTTTTGCCATAAAAAATGGAAATTTCTTCATTTTTGCTCAAAATAAGGGGAATTTTTGCCTTTTTGCCTCTAAATAAGTGGAATTTCTGTCTTTTCCCCCAAAACAAAGGGAATTTCTGTCTTTTTTGCCCCAAATTAAGGGAAATTTCTGCCTTTTTGCCATGAAATATGTGAAATTTCTGCAATTTTACCGCAAAATAAGGTGAATTTCTGCCTTTTTGCCCCAAAATAATGGGAATTTCTGCCTTTTTGCCCCAAAATAAGAAAAATTTTTGCTTTTTTTCTCTGAAATAAGTGAAATTTCTGCAATTTTGCCCCAAAATAAGGGAAATTTCTGGAATTTTGCCCCAAAATACGTGGAATTTCTGAGTTTTGCCCCAAAATAAGTAGAATTTCTGACTTATTACCCTGAAATAAGTGAAATTTCTGCAATTTTGCACCAAAATAAGGGAAATTTCTGAAATTTTGCCCCAATGTAAATGAAATTTCTGCAATTTTGCCCCAAAATAATGGAAATTTCTGACTGTTTGTTCCCAAAAAAATTAGATTTTCTGTCTTTTTGCCCCCAAATAAGGAGAATTTCTGCCTTTTTGCCCGAAAATTATGAGAATTTCTGCAATTTTGCTTCAAAATACGGGGAATTTCTGCTTTTATCCCGAAAGTAAGGGGAATGCATACCTTTTTGCCATAAAAAGGTAAATTTCTTCATTTTTGCTCCAAAATAAGGGGAATTTCTGCCTTTTTGCTCCAAAATAACAAAATTTCTTTTTTTTCCATGAAATAAGGGAAATTTCTGCAATTTTGCCGAAAATAAGTGAAATTTCTGCAATTCTGCCCCAGAATAAGGGAAATTTCTGGAATTTCGCCCCAAAATAAGTGGAATTTCTGAGTTTTGCCCCAAAATAAGAAGAATTTCTGTCTTTTTGCCCCAACATATAGGGAATTTCTGCATTTTTGCCCCACAATTAAAGGAATTTTTGCAATTTTGCTCCAAAATACGGGGAATTTCTGCCTTTTTGCCCGAAAATAAGAAGAATGCATACCTTTTTGCCTTAAAAAAGGGAAATTTCTTCATTTTTGCTTCAAATAAGGGGAATTTCTGCTTTTTTGCCTCTAAATAAGTGGAATTTAGGATTTTCCTTCAAAACAAAGGGATTTTCTGTCTTTTTTGCCCCAAAATAAGAAAAATTTCTGACTTATTACCCTGAAATAAATGAAATTTCTGCAATTTTGCCCAAAAATAAGGGAAAATTTTTGCCTTTCTGCCCACAAATAAGGGGAATTTCAGCCTTTTTACCTCAAAACGAGGGGAATTCCTGCATTTTTGCCACAAAATATTAGGAATTTCTGCATTTTTGCCCCAAAATAAAGAAAATTTCTGCCTTTTTCCCTGAAATAAGTGAAATTTCTGCAATTTTGCCCCAAAATAAGTGGAGTTTCTGAGTTTTGCCCCAAAATAAGGAGAATTTCTGTCTTTTTGCCACAACATAAAGGGAATTTCTGCCTTTTTGCACCACAATTAGAGGAATTTCTGAAATTTTGCTCCGAAATACATGGAATTTTTGCCTTTTTGCCCGAAAATAAGGGGAATGCATAACTTTTTGCCATAAAAAAGGGAAATTTCTTCATTTTTGCTCCAAAATAAGGGGAATTTCTGCCTTTTTGCTTCTCAATAAGTGGAATATCTGTCTTTTCCCCCCAAAACAAAGGGAATTCCTTTTTTTTTGCCCCAAAATAAGGGGAATTTCTGACTTATTACTCTAAAATAAGTGAAATTTCTGCAATTTTGCCCCAAAAGAAGGGAAATTTCTGCCTCTTTGCCCCCAAATAAGGGGAATTTCAGCCTTTATACCTCAAAATAAGGGGAATATCTGCATTTTGCCACAAAATATTAGGAATTTCTGACTTTTTGCTCTAAAATAAGGAAAATTTCTGCCTTTTTTCCCTGAAATAATTGAAATTTCTGCAATTTTGCCCCAAAATAAGTGAAATTTGGCAATTTTGCCCCAAAATAAGGAAAATTTCTGGAATTTTGCCCTAAAATAAGTGGAATTTCTAAGTTTGGCCGCAAAATAATGAGAATTTCTGTTTTTTGCCCCAACCTGTAGGGAATTTCTGTCTTTTTGCCCCACAACAAGGGGAATTTCTGCAATTTTGCTCCAAAATACGGGGAATTTCTGCCTTTTTGCCCTGAAATATGTGAAATTTCTGCAATTTTACCCCTAAATAAGGTGAATTTCTGTTTTTTTGCCCCAAAATAATGTGAATTTCTGCATTTTTGCCCCAAAATAAGAAAAATTTTTGCTTTTTTTCTCTGAAATAAGTGAAATTTCTGCAATTTTCCCCTAAAATAAGGGAAATTTTTGCAATTTTTTCCCATTATAAGGGAGATTTCTGCAATTTTGCCCCAAAATAAGGGGAGTTTCTTCCTTTTTGCCCCAAAACAAAGGAAATTTCAGCCTTTTTACCTGAAAATAAGTGAAATTTCTGAAATTTTGCCCCAAATAAGGGAAATTTCTGAAATTTTGCCCCAAAAAAAGGTAAATTCCTGCATTTTTGCCCCAAAATAATGGAAATTTCTGGAATTTTTCACCAAAACACGGGAAATTTCTGATTTTTCCCCAAAATAAAGGGAATTTCTGCCTTTTGCCCCAAAATTAGGGGAATTTCTGCAATTTTGCTCCAAAATACGATGAATTTCTGCCTTTTTGCCTGAAAATAATGGGTATGCATACCTTTTTGCCCTTAAAAAAGAAACATTTCTTCATTTTTGCTCCAAAATAAAGGGAATTTCTGCCTTTTTGCCTCTAAATAAGTGGAATTTCTGTCTTTTTCCCCCAAAACAAAGAGAATTTCTGTCTTTTTTGCCCCAAAATAAGGGGAATTTCTTACTTATTACCCTAAAGTAAGTGAAATTTCTACAATTTTGCCCCAAAATAAGGGAAATTTCTTCAATTTTACCCCAATGTAAATAAAATTTCTGCAATTTTGCCCCAAATAAGGGAAATTTCTTCAATTTTGCCCCAAAATAAGGTAAATTCCTGTAATTTCGCCACAAAATAAAGGAAATTTCTTGAATTTTGCCCCAAAAGAAGGGGAATTTCTTGAATTTTGTCCCAAAATAAAGGGAATTTTTGCCTTTTGCCCCAAAATTAGAGGAATTTCTGCAATTTTGCTCCAAAATACGAGGAATTTCTGCCTTTTTGCCCGAAAATAATGGGAATGCATACCTTTTTTCCATAAAAAGGGAAATTTCTTCATTTTTGCTTTAAAATAAAGGGAATTTCTGCCTTTTTGCCTCTAAATAAGTGGAATTTCTGTCTTTTTCCCCCAGAACAAAAAGAATTTCTGTCTTTTTTGCCCCAAAATAAGGGGAATTTCTGACTTATTACCCTGAAATAAGTGAAATTTCTGCAATTTTGCCCCAAAATAAGGGAAATTTCTGAAATTTTGCCCCAATGTAAAAGAAATTTCTGCAATTTTGCCCCAAAATAAGGGAAATTTCTGACTGTTTGTTCCCAAAAAAAAGATTTTCTGTCTTTTTGCCCCCAAATAAGGAGAATTTCTGCCCTTTTGCCCGAAAATTATGAGAATTTCTGCAATTTTGCTTCCAAATATGGGGAATTTCAGCTTTTATCCCGAAAGTAAGGAGAATGCAAACCTTTTTGCCATAAAAAGGTAAATTTCTTCATTTTTGCTCCAAAATAAGGGGAATTTCTGCCTTTTTGCCTCTAAATAAGTGGAATTTCTGTCTTTTTCCCCCAAAACAAAGTGAATTTCTGTCTTTTTTGCCCCAAAATAATGGGAATTTCTGCCTTTGTGCCCCAAAATAAAAAAATTTTTTTCTTTTTTTCTCTGAAATAAGTGAAATTTCTGCAATTTTGCCTTAAATTAAGGGAAATTTCTGCAATATTTCCCCATAAAAAGGGAAATTTCTGCAATTTTGCTCCAAAATAAAAGGAATTTCTCCCTTTTTGCCACAAAATAAAGGAAATTTCAGCATTTTTACCTGAAAATAAGTGAAATTTCTGCAATTTTGCCCCAAATAAGGGAAATTTCTTCAATTTTGCCCTAAAATAAGGTAGATTCCTGTAATTTTGCCCCAAAGAAAGGAAATTTCTTGAATTTTGCCCCAAAAGAAGGGGAATTTCTGATTTTTGCCCCACAATAAAAGGAATTTCTGACTTTTGCCCCAAAATTAGGGAATTTCTCCCTTTTTGCCCGAAAATTATGAGAATTTCTGCAATTTTGCTTCAAAATACGGGGAATTTCTGCTTTTTATCCCGAATGTAAGAGGAATGTATACCCTTTACCACAAAAAAGGAAATTTCTTCATTTTTGCTCCAAATTAAGAGGAATTTCTGCCTTTTTACTTCAAAGTAAGTGAAATTTCTGCCTTTGTACAAAAAAATAAATGGAATTTCTGTCTTTTTGCCCCAAAATAAAAGGAATTTTTGAATTATGCCCTGAAATAAGTGAAATTTCTGCAATTTTGCCCCAAAATAAATGAAATTTCTGCCTTTTTGCCACAAAATAGAAGGAATTTCTGTCTTTTTGCCCCCAAATAAAAGGAATTTCTGCCTTTTTGCCCCCAAATAAAAGGAATTTCAGCCTTTTTACCTCAAAATAAGGGGAATTTCTATATTTTTGCCACAAAATATTAAGAATTTCTGCATTTTTGCCACAAAATAAGGAAA
Source organism: Micromys minutus (assembly GCF_963924665.1). NCBI lineage: Eukaryota > Metazoa > Chordata > Mammalia > Rodentia > Muridae > Micromys > Micromys minutus. The sequence goes on from NW_027667727.1 coordinate 4,662,530, forward strand.
ATTTCTGCATTTTTTTCCTGAAATAAGTGAAATTTCTCCAATTTTGCCCTAAAATAAGTGAAATTTCTGCAATTTTTTCCCAAAATAAGGGAAATTTCTGGAATTTTGCCCCAAAATAAGGGGAATTTCTGATTTTTGCCCCAAAATAAAGGGAATTTTTGCCTTTTGCCCCAAAATTAGGGGAATTTCTGCAATTTGCTCCAAAATACGGGGAATTTCTGCCTTTTTGCCCGAAAATAATGGGAATGCATATTTTTTTTCCATAAAAAGGGAAATTTCTTCATTTTTGCTTTAAAATAAAGGGAATTTCTGCCTTTTTGCCTCTAAATAAGTGGAATTTCTCTTTTTCCCCCAAAACAAAGGGAATTTCTGTCTTTTTTGCCCCAAAATAAGGGGAATTTCTGACTTATTATCCTGAAATAAGTGAAATTTCTGCAATTTTGCCCAAAAATAAGGGAAATTTCTGAAATTTTGCCCCAATGTAAAAGAAATTTCTGCAATTTTGTCCCAAAATAAGGGAAATTTCTGACAGTTTGTTCCCAAAAAAAAAAAGATTTTCTGTCTTTTTGCCCTCAAATAAGGAGAATTTCTGCCTTTTTGCCCAAAAATTATGAGAATTTCTGCAATTTTGCTTCAAAATACGGGGAATTTCTGCTTTTATCCCAATAGAAAGGGGAATGCATACCTTTTTGCCATAAAAAGGGAAATTTCTTCATTTTTGCTCCAAAATAAGGGGAATTTCTGCCTTTTTGCCTCTAAATAAGTGGAATTTCTGTCTTTTTCCCCCAAAACAAAGTGAATTTCTGTCTTTTTTGCCCCAAAATAATGGGAATTTCTGCCTTTTTGCCCCAAAATAAGAAAAATTTTTTCTTTTTTTCTCTGAAATAAGTGAAATTTCTGCAATTTTGCCTTAAATTAAGGGAAATTTCTGCAATATTTCCCCATAATAAGGGAAATTTCTGCAATTTTGCTCCAAAATAAGAGGAATTTCTCCCTTTTTGCCACAAAATAAAGGAAATTTCAGCATTTTTACCTGAAAATAAGTGAAATTTCTGCAATTTTGCCCCAAATAAGGGAAATTTCTTCAATTTTGCCCTAAAATAAGGTAGATTCCTGTAATTATGCCCCAAAAAAAGGAAATTCCTTGAATTTTGCCCCAAAGGAAGGGGAATTTCTGATTTTTGCCGCACAATAATAGGAATTTCTGCCTTTTGCCCCAAATTTAGGGAATTTCTCCCTTTTTGCCCAAAAATTATGAGAATTTCTGCAATTTTGCTTCAAAATACGAGGAATTTCTGCTTTTTATCCCGAATGTAAGAGGAATGTATACCCTTTACCACAAAAAAGGAAATTTCTTCATTTTTTCTCCAAATTAAGAGGAATTTCTGCCTTTTTACTTCAAAGTAAGTGAAATTTCTGCCTTTGTACAAAAAAATAAATGGAATTTCTGTCTTTTTGCCCCAAAATAAAAGGAATTTTTGAATTATGCCCTGAGATAAGTGAAATTTCTGCAATTTTGCCCCAAAATAAATGAAATTTCTGCCTTTTTGCCACAAAATAGAAGGAATTTCTGTCTTTTTGCCCCAAAATAAGGGAAATTTCTGCCTTTTTGCCCCCAAATAAAAGGAATTTCAGCCTTTTTACCTCAAAATAAGGGGAATTTCTATATTTTTGCCACAAAATATTAAGAATTTCTGCATTTTTGCCACAAAATAAGGAAAATTTCTGCCTTTTTTCCCTGAAATAAGTGAATTTTCTCCAATTTTGCCCTAAAATAAGTGAAATTTCTGCAATTTTTTCCCAAAATAAGGGAAATTTCTGGAATTTTGCCCAAAAAATAAGTGGAATTTCTGAGTTTTGCACAAAATAAGGAGAATTTCTGTCTTTTTCCCCAACATATAGGGAATTTCTGCCTTTTTGCCCCACAATTAGGAGAATTTCTGCAATTTTGCTCCAAAATACGGGAATTTCTGCCTTTTCCCAAAAATAAAGGGAATGCATAACTTTTTGCCATAAAAAAGGGAAATTTCTTCATTTTTGCTCCAAAATAAGGAGAATTTCTGCCTTTTTACCTCTAAATAAGTGGAATTTCTGTGTTTTCCCCAAAACAAAGGGAATTTCTGTCTATTTTGCCCCAAAATAACGGGAATTTCTGACTTATTACCTTGAAATAAGTGAAATTTCTGTAATTTTGCCCCAAAATAGGGAAATTTCTGCAATTTTGCCCCATTGTAAAGGAAATTTCTGCAATTTTGCCCCAAAATAAGGGAAATTTCTGACTCTTTGCTCCCGCAAAAAGGAGATTTTCTGTCTTTTTGCCCCAAAATAAGGAGAATTTCTGCCTTTTTGCCCGAAAATTATGATAATTTCTGCAATTTTGCTTCAAAATACGGGGAATTTCTGCTTTTTATCCCGAAAGTAAGGGGAATGCATACCTTTTTGCCATAAAAAGGTAAATTTCTTCATTTTTGCTCCAAAATAAGGGAAATTTCTGCCTTTTTGCCTCTAAATAAGTGGAATTTCTGTCTTTTCCTCCAAAACAAAGGAAATTTCTTTTTTTTGCCTTAAAATAAGGGGAATTTCTGACTTATTACCCTGAAATAAGTGAAATTTCTGCAATTTTGCCCCAAAATAAGGAAAATTTCTGCCTCTTTGCCCTCAAATAAGGGAATTTCAGCCTTTTTACCTCAAAATAAGGGGAATTTCTGCCTTTTTGCCCGAAAATAAGGAAAATTTCTGCCTTTTTTCCCTGAAATAAGTGAAATTTCTGCAATTTTGCCCCAAAATTAGTGAAATTTCTGCAATTTTGCCCCAGAATAAAGGAAATTTCGGGAATTTTGCCCCAAAATAAGTGGAATTTCTGAGTTTTGCCCCAAAATAAGGAGAATTTCTGTCTTTTTGCCCCAACATATAGGGAATTTCTGCATTTTTGCCCCACAATTAGGGGAATTTCTGCAATTTTGCTCCAAAATACGAGGAATTTCTGCCTTTTTGACCGAAAATAAGGGGAATGCATACCTTTTTGCCTTAAAAAAGGGAAATTTCTTCATTTTTGCTCCAAAATAAGGGAAATTTCTGCTTTTTTGCCTCTAACTAAGTGGAATTTCTGCTTTTTCCTCCAAAACAAAGGGATTTTCTGTTTTTTGGCCCCAAAATCAAGAAAATTTCTGACTTATTACCCTGAAATAAGTGAAATTTCTGCAATTTTGCCCCAAAATAAGGGAAATTTCTGCCTTTTTTGCCCCCAAATAAGAAGAATTTCAGCTTTTTTACCTCAAAATAAAAGAAATTTCTGCATTTTTGCCACAAAATATTAGGAATTTCTGCCTTTTTGCTCCAAAATAAGGAAAATTTCTGCCTTTTTTCTCTGAAATAAGTGAAATTTCTGCAATTTTGCCCTAAAATAAGTGAAATTTCTGCAATTTTGCCCCAAAATATAGGGGAATTTCTGGAATTTTTCCCCAAAATAAGTGGAACTTCTGAGTTTTGCCCCAAAATAAGGAGAATTTCTGTCTTTTTGCCCCAACATATAGGGAATTTCTGCATTTTTGCCCCACAATTAGGGGAATTTCTGCAATTTTACTCCAAAATACGGGGAATTGCTGCCTTTTTGCCCGAAAAAAAGGGGAATGCATAACTTTTTGCCATAAAAAATGGAAATTTCTTCATTTTTGCTCAAAATAAGGGGAATTTTTGCCTTTTTGCCTCTAAATAAGTGGAATTTCTGTCTTTTCCCCCAAAACAAAGGGAATTTCTGTCTTTTTTGCCCCAAATTAAGGGAAATTTCTGCCTTTTTGCCATGAAATATGTGAAATTTCTGCAATTTTACCGCAAAATAAGGTGAATTTCTGCCTTTTTGCCCCAAAATAATGGGAATTTCTGCCTTTTTGCCCCAAAATAAGAAAAATTTTTGCTTTTATTCTCTGAAATAAGTGAAATTTCTGCAATTTTGCCCCAAAATAAGGGAAATTTCTGGAATTTTGCCCCAAAATACGTGGAATTTCTGAGTTTTGCCCCAAAATAAGTAGAATTTCTGACTTATTACCCTGAAATAAGTGAAATTTCTGCAATTTTGCACCAAAATAAGGGAAATTTCTGAAATTTTGCCCCAATGTAAATGAAATTTCTGCAATTTTGCCCCAAAATAATGGAAATTTCTGACTGTTTGTTCCCAAAAAAATTAGATTTTCTGTCTTTTTGCCCCCAAATAAGGAGAATTTCTGCCTTTTTGCCCGAAAATTATGAGAATTTCTGCAATTTTGCTTCAAAATACGGGGAATTTCTGCTTTTATCCCGAAAGTAAGGGGAATGCATACCTTTTTGCCATAAAAAGGTAAATTTCTTCATTTTTGCTCCAAAATAAGGGGAATTTCTGCCTTTTTGCTCCAAAATAACAAAATTTCTTTTTTTTCCATGAAATAAGGGAAATTTCTGCAATTTTGCCGAAAATAAGTGAAATTTCTGCAATTCTGCCCCAGAATAAGGGAAATTTCTGGAATTTTGCCCCAAAATAAGTGGAATTTCTGAGTTTTGCCCCAAAATAAGAAGAATTTCTGTCTTTTTGCCCCAACATATAGGGAATTTCTGCATTTTTGCCCCACAATTAAAGGAATTTTTGCAATTTTGCTCCAAAATACGGGGAATTTCTGCCTTTTTGCCCGAAAATAAGAAGAATGCATACCTTTTTGCCTTAAAAAAGGGAAATTTCTTCATTTTTGCTTCAAATAAGGGGAATTTCTGCTTTTTTGCCTCTAAATAAGTGGAATTTAGGATTTTCCTTCAAAACAAAGGGATTTTCTGTCTTTTTTGCCCCAAAATAAGAAAAATTTCTGACTTATTACCCTGAAATAAATGAAATTTCTGCAATTTTGCCCAAAAATAAGGGAAAATTTTTGCCTTTCTGCCCACAAATAAGGGGAATTTCAGCCTTTTTACCTCAAAACGAGGGGAATTCCTGCATTTTTGCCACAAAATATTAGGAATTTCTGCATTTTTGCCCCAAAATAAAGAAAATTTCTGCCTTTTTCCCTGAAATAAGTGAAATTTCTGCAATTTTGCCCCAAAATAAGTGGAGTTTCTGAGTTTTGCCCCAAAATAAGGAGAATTTCTGTCTTTTTGCCACAACATAAAGGGAATTTCTGCCTTTTTGCACCACAATTAGAGGAATTTCTGAAATTTTGCTCCGAAATACATGGAATTTTTGCCTTTTTGCCCGAAAATAAGGGGAATGCATAACTTTTTGCCATAAAAAAGGGAAATTTCTTCATTTTTGCTCCAAAATAAGGGGAATTTCTGCCTTTTTGCTTCTCAATAAGTGGAATATCTGTCTTTTCCCCCCAAAACAAAGGGAATTTCTTTTTTTTTGCCCCAAAATAAGGGGAATTTCTGACTTATTACTCTAAAATAAGTGAAATTTCTGCAATTTTGCCCCAAAAGAAGAGAAATTTCTGCCTCTTTGCCCCCAAATAAGGGGAATTTCAGCCTTTATACCTCAAAATAAGGGGAATATCTGCATTTTGCCACAAAATATTAGGAATTTCTGACTTTTTGCTCCAAAATAAGGAAAATTTCTGCCTTTTTTCCCTGAAATAATTGAAATTTCTGCAATTTTGCCCCAAAATAAGTGAAATTTGGCAATTTTGCCCCAAAATAAGGAAAATTTCTGGAATTTTGCCCTAAAATAAGTGGAATTTCTAAGTTTGGCCGCAAAATAATGAGAATTTCTGTTTTTTGCCCCAACATGTAGGGAACTTCTGTCTTTTTGCCCCACAACAAGGGGAATTTCTGCAATTTTGCTCCAAAATACGGGGAATTTCTGCCTTTTTGCCCTGAAATATGTGAAATTTCTGCAATTTTACCCCTAAATAAGGTGAATTTCTGTTTTTTTGCCCCAAAATAATGTGAATTTCTGCATTTTTGCCCCAAAATAAGAAAAATTTTTGCTTTTTTTCTCTGAAATAAGTGAAATTTCTGCAATTTTCCCCTAAAATAAGGGAAATTTTTGCAATTTTTTCCCATTATAAGGGAGATTTCTGCAATTTTGCCCCAAAATAAGGGGAGTTTCTTCCTTTTTGCCCCAAAACAAAGGAAATTTCAGCCTTTTTACCTGAAAATAAGTGAAATTTCTGAAATTTTGCCCCAAATAAGGGAAATTTCTGAAATTTTGCCCCAAAATAAGGTAAATTCCTGCATTTTTGCCCCAAAATAATGGAAATTTCTGGAATTTTTCACCAAAACACGGGAAATTTCTGATTTTTCCCCAAAATAAAGGGAATTTCTGCCTTTTGCCCCAAAATTAGGGGAATTTCTGCAATTTTGCTCCAAAATACGATGAATTTCTGCCTTTTTGCCTGAAAATAATGGGTATGCATACCTTTTTGCCCTTAAAAAAGAAACATTTCTTCATTTTTGCTCCAAAATAAAGGGAATTTCTGCCTTTTTGCCTCTAAATAAGTGGAATTTCTGTCTTTTTCCCCCAAAACAAAGAGAATTTCTGTCTTTTTTGCCCCAAAATAAGGGGAATTTCTTACTTATTACCCTAAAGTAAGTGAAATTTCTGCAATTTTGCCCCAAAATAAGGGAAATTTCTTCAATTTTACCCCAATGTAAATAAAATTTCTGCAATTTTGCCCCAAAAAAAGGGAATTTCTGAATGTTTGCTCCCGAAAAAAGGAGATCTTCTGTCTTTTTGCCCCAAAATAAGGAGAATTTTTGACTTTTTGCCCAAAAATTATGAGAATTTCTGCAATTTTGCTTCAAAATACATGGAATTTCTGCTTTATATCCCGAAAGTAAGGGGAATGCATACCTTTTTGCCATAAAAAGGTAAATTTCTTCATTTTTGCTCCAAAATAAGGGGAATTTCTGCCTTTTTGCCTCTAAATAAGTGGAATTTCTGTTTTTTTCCCCCAAAACAAAGGGAATTTCTGTCTTTTTTGCCCCAAAATAAGGGGAATTTCTGAATTATTACCCTGAAATAAGTGAAATTTCTCCAATTTTGCCCCAAAATAAGGGAAATTTCTGCCTCTTTGCCCCCAAATAAGGGGAATTTCAGCCTTTTTACCTCAAAATAAGGGGAATTTCTGCATTTTTGCCACAAAATATTAGGAATTTCTGACTTTTTGCCCCAAAATAAGGGAAATTTCTGGAATTTTGCTCCAAAATAAGTGGAATTTCTAAGTTTTGCCCCAAAATAAGGAGAATTGCTGTCTTTTTGCCTCTAAATAAGTGAAATTTCTGCAATTTTGCCCCAAAATAAGGGAAATTTCTGCCTTTTTGCCCCCAAATAAGGGGAATTTCAGCCTTTTTACTTCAAAATAAGGGGAAATTCTGCATTTTTGCCAGAAAATATTAGGAATTTCTGCCTTTTTCCCCAAAATAAAGAAAATTTCTGCCTTTTTTCCCTGAAATAAGTGAAATTTCTGCAATTTTGCCTCAAAATAATTGAAATTTCTGCAATTTTGCCCCAAAATAAGGGAAATTTCTGGAATTTTGCCCCAAAATAAGTGGAATTTCTGAGTTTTGCCCCAAAATAAGGAGAATTTCTGTCTTTTTGCCCCAACATATAGGGAATTTCTGTCTTTCTGCACCGCAACTAGGGGAATTTCTGCAATTATGCTCCAAAATACGGGGAATTTCTGCCTTTTTGCCTGAAAATAAGGGGAATGCATAAATTTTTGCCATAAAAAAAGGAATTTTTTTCATTTTTGCTCCAATGTAAGCGAAATTTCTGCATTTTTGCCTCTAAATAAGTGGAATTTCTGTCTTTTTCCCTCAAAACAAAAGGCATTTCTGTCTTTTTTGCCTCAAAATAAGGGGAATTTCTGACTTGTTACACTGAAATAAGTGAAATTTCTGCAATTTTGTTCCAAAATAAGGAAAATTTCTGCATTTTTGCCCTGAAATATGTGAAATTTCTGCAATTTTGCCCCAAAATAAGTGAAATTTCTGCAATTTTTCCCCAAAATAAGGGAAATTTCTGGAATTTTGCCCCAAAATAAGTGGAATTTCTAAGTTTTGCCCCAAAATAAAAAGAATTTCTGTATTTTTCCCTCTAAATAAGTTAAATTTCTCCAATTTTGCCCCAAAATAAGGGAAATTTCTGCCTTTTTGCCCCCTTATAAATGGAATTTCAGCCTTTTTACCTCAAAATAAGAGGAATTTCTGCATTTTTGCCAGAAAATATTAGGAATTTCTTCCTTTTTGCCCCAAAATAAAGAAAATTTCTGCCTTTTTTCTCTGAAATAAGTGAAATTTCTGCAATTTTGCCCCAAAATAAGTGAAATTTCTGCAATTTTGCCCCAAAATAAGGGAAATTTCTGGAATTTTGCCCAAAAATATGTGGAATATCTGAGTTTTGCCCAAAAATAAGGAGAATTTCTGTCTTTTTGCCCCAACATATGGGGAATTTCTGTCTTTCTGCACCACAACTAGGGGAATTTCTGCAATTATGCTCCAAAATACGGGGAATTTCTGCCTTTTTGCCAGAAAATAAGGGGAATGCATAACTTTTTGCCATAAAAAAGAAAAATTTCTTCATTTTTGCTCCAAAATAAGGGAAATTTCTGCATTTTTGCCTCTAAATAAGTGGAATTTCTGTCTTTTTCCCTCAAAACAAAGGGAATTTCTGTCTTTTTTGCCTCAAAATAAGGGGAATTTCTGACTTATTACCTGAAATAAGTGAAATTTCTGCAATTTTGCCCCCAAAATAAGGGGAATTTCTAATTTTTGCCCCAAAATAAAGGGAATTTCTGCATTTTGCCCCAAAATTAGGGGAATTTCTGCAATTTTGCTCCAAAATATGGGGAATTTCTGCCTTTTTGCCTGAAAATAATGGGAATGCATATTTTTTTGCCATAAAAAGGGACATTTCTTCATTTTTGCTCCAAAATAAATGGAATTTCTGCCTATTTTCCTCTAAATAAGTAAAATTTCTGTCTTTTTCTCCCCCCCAAAAAAAGAATTTCTGTCTTTTTTGCCCGAAAATAAGGGGAATTTCTGACTTATTACCCTGAAGTAAGTGAAATTTCTGCAATTTTGCCCCACAATAAGGGAAATTTCTTTAGTTTTGCCCCAATGTAAAGGAAATTGCTGCAATTTTGCCGCAAAATAAGGGGAATTTCTGAATGTTTGCTCCCGAAAAAAGGAGATCTTCTGTATTTTTGCCCCAAAATAAGAAGAATTTCTGCCTTTTTGCCCGAACATTATGAGAATTTCTGCAATTTTGCTTCAAAATACGGGGAATTTCTGCTTTTTATCCCGAAAGTAAGGGGAATGGATACCTTTTTGCCATAAAAAGGTAAATTTCTTCATTTTTGCTCTAAAATAAAGGGAATTTCTGCCTTTTGCCTCTAAATAAGTGGAATTTCTGTATTTTTCCCCCAAAACAAAGGGAATTTCTGTCTTTTTTGCCCCAAAATAAGGGGAATTTCTGACTTATTACCCTGAAATAAGTGAAATTTCTCCAATTTTGCCACAAAATAAGGGAAATTTCTGCCTCTTTGCTCCCAAATAAGGGGAATTTCAGCATTTTACCTCAAAATATAGGGAATTTCTGCATTTTTGCCAGAAAATATTAGGAATTTCTGAATCTTTGCCCCAAAATAAGGGAAATTTGTGCCTTTTTTCCCTAAAATAAGTGAAATTTCTGCAATTTTGCCCCCAAATAAGGGAAATTTCTTCAATTTTGCCCCAAAATAAGGTAAATTCCTGTAATTTCGCCACAAAATAAAGGAAATTTCTTGAATTTTGCCCCAAAAGAAGGGGAATTTCTTATTTTTGTCCCACAATAAAAGGAATTTCTGCCTTTTGCCCCAAAATTAGGGATTTTCTCCCTTTTTGCCCGAAAATTATTAGAATTTCTGCAATTTTGCTTCAAAATACGGGGAATTTCTGCTTTCTATCCCGAATGTAAGGGGAATGTATACCTTTTACCACAAAAAAGGAAATTTCTTCATTTTTGCCCCAAAATAAGCGTAATTTCTGCATTTTAATTCAAAGTAAGTGAAATTTCTGCCTTTGTACCAAAAAATAAATGGAATTTCTGTCTTTTTCCCCCAAATAAAAGGAATTTTTGAATTATGCCCTGAAATAAGTGAAATTTCTGCAATTTTGCCCCAAAATAAAAGAAATGTTTGCCTTTTGTCACAAAATAAAAGGAATTTCTGTCTTTTGCCCCAAAATAAGGGAAATTTCTGCCTTTTTGCCCCCTTATAAATGGAATTTCAGCCTTTTTACCTCAAAATAAGGGGAATTTCTACATTTTTGCTACAAAATATTAAGAATTTCTGCATTTTTACCCCAAAATAAGGAAAATTTCTGCCTTTATTCCTTGAAATAAGTGAAATTTCTCCAATTTTGCCCTACAATAAGTGAAATTTCTGCAATTTTTCTCCAAAATAAGGGAAATTTCTGGAATTTTGCCCAAAAATAAGTAGAATTTCTGAGTTTTGCCCCAAAATAAGGATAATTTCTGTCTTTTTTCCCCAACATATAGGGAATTTCTGCCTTTTTGCCCCAAATTAGGGGAATTTCTGCAATTTTGCTCCAAAATACGGGGAATTTCTGCCTTTTCCCAAAAATAAAGAAAATAAATAACTTTTGGCCATAAAAAAAGAAATTTCTTCATTTTTGCTCCAAAATAAGGGGAATTTCTGCTTTTTTGCCTCTAAATAAGTGGAATTTCTGTCTTTTTCCTCCAAAACAAAGGGAATTTCTGTCTTTTTTGCCCCAAAATAACAGGAATTTCTAACTTATTACCCTGAAATATGTGAAATTTCTGCAATTTTGCCCCAAAATAAGGGAAATTTCTGGAATTTTGCCCCAATTTAAAGGAAATTTCTGCAATTTTGCCCCAAAATAAGGGAAATTTCTGACTATTTGCTCCCGAAAAAAGAAGATTTTCTGTGTTTTGCCCCTAAATAAGGGGAATTCCTGACTTATTACCCTAAAATAAGTGAAATTTCTGCAATTTTGCCCCAAAATAAGGGAAATTTCTGACTGTTTGTTCCCAAAAAAATTAGATTTTCTGTCTTTTTGCCCCCAAATAAGGAGAATTTCTGCCTTTTTGCCCGAAAATTATGAGAATTTCTGCAATTTTGCTTCAAAATACGGGGAATTTCTGCTTTTATCCCGAAAGTAAGGGGAATGCATACCTTTTTGCCATAAAAAGGTAAATTTCTTCATTTTTGCTCCAAAATAAGGGGAATTTCTGCCTTTTTGCTCCAAAATAACAAAATTTCTTTTTTTTCCATGAAATAAGGGAAATTTCTGCAATTTTGCCGAAAATAAGTGAAATTTCTGCAATTCTGCCCCAGAATAAGGGAAATTTCTGGAATTTTGCCCCAAAATAAGTGGAATTTCTGAGTTTTGCCCCAAAATAAGGAGAATTTCTGTCTTTTTGCCCCAACATATAGGGAATTTCTGCATTTTTGCCCCACAATTAAAGGAATTTTTGCAATTTTGCTCCAAAATACGGGGAATTTCTGCCTTTTTGCCCGAAAATAAGAAGAATGCATACCTTTTTGCCTTAAAAAAGGGAAATTTCTTCATTTTTGCTTCAAATAAGGGGAATTTCTGCTTTTTTGCCTCTAAATAAGTGGAATTTAGGATTTTCCTTCAAAACAAAGGGATTTTCTGTCTTTTTTGCCCCAAAATAAGAAAAATTTCTGACTTATTACCCTGAAATAAATGAAATTTCTGCAATTTTGCCCAAAAATAAGGGAAAATTTTTGCCTTTCTGCCCACAAATAAGGGGAATTTCAGCCTTTTTACCTCAAAACGAGGGGAATTCCTGCATTTTTGCCACAAAATATTAGGAATTTCTGCATTTTTGCCTCAAAATAAAGAAAATTTCTGCCTTTTTCCCTGAAATAAGTGAAATTTCTGCAATTTTGCCCCAAAATAAGTGGAGTTTCTGAGTTTTGCCCCAAAATAAGGAGAATTTCTGTCTTTTTGCCACAACATAAAGGGAATTTCTGCCTTTTTGCACCACAATTAGAGGAATTTCTGCAATTTTGCTCCGAAATACATGGAATTTTTGCCTTTTTGCCCGAAAATAAGGGGAATGCATAACTTTTTGCCATAAAAAAGGGAAATTTCTTCATTTTTGCTCCAAAATAAGGGGAATTTCTGTATTTTTGCTTCTCAATAAGTGGAATATCTGTCTTTTCCCCCCAAAACAAAGGGAATTTCTTTTTTTTTGCCCCAAAATAAGGGGAATTTCTGACTTATTACTCTAAAATAAGTGAAATTTCTGCAATTTTGCCCCAAAAGAAGGGAAATTTCTGCCTCTTTGCCCCCAAATAAGGGGAATTTCAGCCTTTATACCTCAAAATAAGGGGAATATCTGCATTTTGCCACAAAATATTAGGAATTTCTGACTTTTTGCTCCAAAATAAGGAAAATTTCTGCCTTTTTTCCCTGAAATAATTGAAATTTCTGCAATTTTGCCCCAAAATAAGTGAAATTTGGCAATTTTGCCCCAAAATAAGGAAAATTTCTGGAATTTTGCCCTAAAATAAGTGGAATTTCTAAGTTTGGCCGCAAAATAATGAGAATTTCTGTTTTTTGCCCCAACATGTAGGGAATTTCTGTCTTTTTGCCCCACAACAAGGGGAATTTCTGCAATTTTGCTCCAAAATACGGGGAATTTCTGCCTTTTTGCCCTGAAATATGTGAAATTTCTGCAATTTTACCCCTAAATAAGGTGAATTTCTGTTTTTTTGCCCCAAAATAATGTGAATTTCTGCATTTTTGCCCCAAAATAAGAAAAATTTTTGCTTTTTTTCTCTGAAATAAGTGAAATTTCTGCAATTTTCCCCTAAAATAAGGGAAATTTTTGCAATTTTTTCCCATTATAAGGGAGATTTCTGCAATTTTGCCCCAAAATAAGGGGAGTTTCTTCCTTTTTGCCCCAAAACAAAGGAAATTTCAGCCTTTTTACCTGAAAATAAGTGAAATTTCTGAAATTTTGCCCCAAATAAGGGAAATTTCTGAAATTTTGCCCCAAAATAAGGTAAATTCCTGCATTTTTGCCCCAAAATAATGGAAATTTCTGGAATTTTTCACCAAAACACGGGAAATTTCTGATTTTTCCCCAAAATAAAGGGAATTTCTGCCTTTTGCCCCAAAATTAGGGGAATTTCTGCAATTTTGCTCCAAAATACGATGAATTTCTGCCTTTTTGCCTGAAAATAATGGGTATGCATACCTTTTTGCCCTTAAAAAAGAAACATTTCTTCATTTTTGCTCCAAAATAAAGGGAATTTCTGCCTTTTTGCCTCTAAATAAGTGGAATTTCTGTCTTTTTCCCCCAAAACAAAGAGAATTTCTGTCTTTTTTGCCCCAAAATAAGGGGAATTTCTTACTTATTACCCTAAAGTAAGTGAAATTTCTGCAATTTTGCCCCAAAATAAGGGAAATTTCTTCAATTTTACCCCAATGTAAATAAAATTTCTGCAATTTTGCCCCAAAAAAAGGGAATTTCTGAATGTTTGCTCCCGAAAAAAGGAGATCTTCTGTCTTTTTGCCCCAAAATAAGGAGAATTTTTGACTTTTTGCCCAAAAATTATGAGAATTTCTGCAATTTTGCTTCAAAATACATGGAATTTCTGCTTTATATCCCGAAAGTAAGGGGAATGCATACCTTTTTGCCATAAAAAGGTAAATTTCTTCATTTTTGCTCCAAAATAAGGGGAATTTCTGCCTTTTTGCCTCTAAATAAGTGGAATTTCTGTTTTTTTCCCCCAAAACAAAGGGAATTTCTGTCTTTTTTGCCCCAAAATAAGGGGAATTTCTGAATTATTACCCTGAAATAAGTGAAATTTCTCCAATTTTGCCCCAAAATAAAAGAAATTTCTGCCTCTTTGCCCCCAAATAAGGGGAATTTCAGCCTTTTTACCTCAAAATAAGGGGAATTTCTGCATTTTTGCCACAAAATATTAGGAATTTCTGACTTTTTGCCCCAAAATAAGGGAAATTTCTGGAATTTTGCTCCAAAATAAGTGGAATTTCTAAGTTTTGCCCCAAAATAAGGAGAATTGCTGTCTTTTTGCCTCTAAATAAGTGAAATTTCTGCAATTTTGCCCCAAAATAAGGGAAATTTCTGCCTTTTTGCCCCCAAATAAGGGGAATTTCAGCCTTTTTACTTCAAAATAAGGGGAAATTCTGCATTTTTGCCAGAAAATATTAGGAATTTCTGCCTTTTTCCCCAAAATAAAGAAAATTTCTGCCTTTTTTCCCTGAAATAAGTGAAATTTCTGCAATTTTGCCTCAAAATAATTGAAATTTCTGCAATTTTGCCCCAAAATAAGGGAAATTTCTGGAATTTTGCCCCAAAATAAGTGGAATTTCTGAGTTTTGCCCCAAAATAAGGAGAATTTCTGTCTTTTTGCCCCAACATATAGGGAATTTCTGTCTTTCTGCACCGCAACTAGGGGAATTTCTGCAATTATGCTCCAAAATACGGGGAATTTCTGCCTTTTTGCCTGAAAATAAGGGGAATGCATAACTTTTTGCCATAAAAAAAGGAAATTTTTTCATTTTTGCTCCAATGTAAGCGAAATTTCTGCATTTTTGCCTCTAAATAAGTGGAATTTCTGTCTTTTTCCCTCAAAACAAAAGGCATTTCTGTCTTTTTTGCCTCAAAATAAGGGGAATTTCTGACTTGTTACACTGAAATAAGTGAAATTTCTGCAATTTTGTTCCAAAATAAGGAAAATTTCTGCATTTTTGCCCTGAAATATGTGAAATTTCTGCAATTTTGCCCCAAAATAAGTGAAATTTCTGCAATTTTTCCCCAAAATAAGGGAAATTTCTGGAATTTTGCCCCAAAATAAGTGGAATTTCTAAGTTTTGCCCCAAAATAAGGAGAATTTCTGTATTTTTCCCTCTAAATAAGTTAAATTTCTCCAATTTTGCCCCAAAATAAGGGAAATTTCTGCCTTTTTGCCCCCTTATAAATGGAATTTCAGCCTTTTTACCTCAAAATAAGAGGAATTTCTGCATTTTTGCCAGAAAATATTAGGAATTTCTTCCTTTTTGCCCCAAAATAAAGAAAATTTCTGCCTTTTTTCTCTGAAATAAGTGAAATTTCTGCAATTTTGCCCCAAAATAAATGAAATTTCTGCAATTTTGCCCCAAAATAAGGGAAATTTCTGGAATTTTGCCCAAAAATATGTGGAATATCTGAGTTTTGCCCAAAAATAAGGAGAATTTCTGTCTTTTTGCCCCAACATATGGGGAATTTCAGTCTTTCTGCACCACAACTAGGGGAATTTCTGCAATTATGCTCCAAAATACGGGGAATTTCTGCCTTTTTGCCAGAAAATAAGGGGAATGCATAACTTTTTGCCATAAAAAAGAAAAATTTCTTCATTTTTGCTCCAAAATAAGGGAAATTTCTGCATTTTTGCCTCTAAATAAGTGGAATTTCTGTCTTTTTCCCTCAAAACAAAGGGAATTTCTGTCTTTTTTGCCTCAAAATAAGGGGAATTTCTGACTTATTACCTGAAATAAGTGAAATTTCTGAAATTTTGCCCCCAAAATAAGGGGAATTTCTAATTTTTGCCCCAAAATAAAGGGAATTTCTGCATTTTGCCCCAAAATTAGGGGAATTTCTGCAATTTTGCTCCAAAATATGAGGAATTTCTGCCTTTTTGCCTGAAAATAATGGGAATGCATATTTTTTTGCCATAAAAAGGGACATTTCTTCATTTTTGCTCCAAAATAAATGGAATTTCTGCCTATTTTCCTCTAAATAAGTAAAATTTCTGTCTTTTTCTCCCCCCCAAAAAAAGAATTTCTGTCTTTTTTGCCCGAAAATAAGGGGAATTTCTGACTTATTACCCTGAAGTAAGTGAAATTTCTGCAATTTTGCCCCACAATAAGGGAAATTTCTTTAGTTTTGCCCCAATGTAAAGGAAATTGCTGCAATTTTGCCGCAAAATAAGGGGAATTTCTGAATGTTTGCTCCCGAAAAAAGGAGATCTTCTGTATTTTTGCCCCAAAATAAGGAGAATTTCTGCCTTTTTGCCCGAACATTATGAGAATTTCTGCAATTTTGCTTCAAAATACGGGGAATTTCTGCTTTTTATCCCGAAAGTAAGGGGAATGCATACCTTTTTGCCATAAAAAGGTAAATTTCTTCATTTTTGCTCTAAAATAAAGGGAATTTCTGCCTTTTGCCTCTAAATAAGTGGAATTTCTGTCTTTTTCCCCCAAAACAAAGGGAATTTCTGTCTTTTTTGCCCCAAAATAAGGGGAATTTCTGAATTATTACCCTGAAATAAGTGAAATTTCTCCAATTTTGCCCCAAAATAAGGGAAATTTCTGCCTCTTTGCTCCCAAATAAGGGGAATTTCAGCATTTTACCTCAAAATAAAGGGAATTTCTGCATTTTTGCCAGAAAATATTAGGAATTTCTGAATCTTTGCCCCAAAATAAGGAAAATTTGTGCCTTTTTTCCCTAAAATAAGTGAAATTTCTGCAATTTTGCCCCAAAATAAGTGAAATTTCTGCAATTTTGCCCCAAAATAAGGGAAATTTCTGGAATTTTGCCCCAAAATAAGTGGAATTTCTAAGTTTTGCCCCAAAATAAGGAGTATTGCTGTCTTTTTGCCTCTAAATAAGTGAAATTTCTGCAATTTTGCCCCAAAATAAGGGAAATTTCTGCCTTTTTGCCCCCAAATAAGGGGAATTTCAGCCTTTTTACTTCAAAATAAGGGGAAATTCTGCATTTTTGCCAGAAAATATTAGGAATTTCTGCCTTTTTCCCCAAAATAAAGAAAATTTCTGCCTTTTTTCCCTGAAATAAGTGAAATTTCTGCAATTTTGCCCCAAAATAAGTGAAATTTCTGCAATTTTGCTTCAAAATAAGGGAAATTTCTGGAATTTTGCCCCAAAATAAGTGGAATTTCTAAGTTTTGCCCCAAAATAAGAATTTCTGTCTTTTTGCCCCAACATATAAGGAATTTCTGTCTTTCTGCACAACAACTAGGGGAATTTCTGCAATTATGCTCCAAAATACGGGGAATTTCTGACTTTTTGCGCGAAAATAAGGGGAGTGCATAACTTTTTGCCATAAAAAAGGGAAATTTCTTCATTTTTCTCCAAAATAAGGGAAATTTCTGCATTTTTGCCTCTACATGAGTGGAATTTCTGTCTTTTTCCCTCAAAACAAAGGGAATTTCTGTCTTTTTTGCCTCAAAATAAGGGGAATTTCTGACTTATTACACTGAAATAAGTGAAATTTCTGCAATTTTGGCCCAAAATAAGGGAAATTTCTGCCTTTTTGCCCAGAAATATGTGAAATTTCTGCAATTTTACCCCAAAATAATGTGAATTTCTGCCTTTTTGCCACAAATTAATGGGAATTTCTGCCTTTTTGCCCCAAAATAAGAGAAATTTTTGCTTTTTTTCTCTGAAATAAGTGAAATTTCTGCAATTTTGCCCTAAAATAAGGCAAATTTCTGCAATTTTGCTCCAAAATACCGAGAATTCCTGCCTTTTTGCCTCTAAATAAGTGGAATTTCTGTCTTTTTCCCCCAAAACAAAGGGACATTCGGTCTTTTTTGCCCCAAAATAATGGGAATTTCTGAATTATTACCCTCAAATAAGTGAAATTTCTCCAATTTTGCCAAAAAATAAGGGAAATTTCTGCCTCTTTGCCCCCAAATAAGGGGAATTTCAGCCTTTTTACCTCAAAATAAGGGGAATTTCTGCATTTTTGCCACAAAATATTAGGAATTTCTTAATTTTTGCCCCAAAATAAGGAAAATTTGTGCCTTTTTTCTCTGAAATAAGTGAAATTTCTGCAATTTTGCCCCAAAATAAGTGGAATTTCTGAGTTTTGCCCCAAAATATTAGGAATTTCTGCATTTTTGCCCCAAAATAAAGAATATTTCTGCCTTTTTTCCCTGAAATAAGGGAAATTTCTGCAATTTTGCCCCAAAATAAGTGGAATTTCTGAGTTTTGCCCCAAAATAAGGAGAATTTCTGTCTTTTTGCCCCAACATAAAGGGAATTTCTGCCTTTTTGCACCATAATTAGGGGAATTTCTGCAATTTTGCTCCAAAATACGGGGAATTTCTGCCTTTTTGCTTCTCAATAAGTGGAATTTCTGTCTTTTTCCCCCAAAACTTAGGGAATTTCTTTCTTTTTGCCCCAAAATAAGGGGAATTTTTGACTTATTACTTTATAATAAGTGAAATTTCTGCAATTTTGCCCCAAAAGAAGGGAAATTTCTGCCTTTTTGCCCTGAAATAAGAGGAATTTCAGCCTTTATACCTCAAAATAAGGGGAATTTCTGCATTTTTGCCACAAAATATTAGGAATTTCTGCATTTTTGCCACAAAATATTAGGAATTTCTGATTTTTGCCCCAAAATAAGCAAAATTTCTGCCTTTTTTCCCTGAAATAAGTGAAATTTCTGCAATTTTGCCCCAAAATAAGGAAAATTTCTGGAATTTTGCCCCAAAATAAGTGGAATTTCTAAGTTTTGCCCCAAAATAAGAAGAATTTCTGTCTTTTTGCCCAAACATATAGGCAATTTCTGTCTTTTTGCCCCACAACTAGGGGAATTTCTGCAATTTTGCTCTAAAAGACGGGGAATTTCTGCCTTTTTGCCCTGAAATATGTGAAATTTCTGCAATTTTACCCCTAAATAAGGTGAATTTCTGCTTTTTTGCCCCAAAATAATGGGAATTTCTGCCTTTTTGCCCCAAAATAAGAAAAATTCTTGCTTTTTATCTCTGAAATAAGTGAAATTTCTGCAATTTTCCCCTAAAATAAGGGAAATTTTTGCAATTTTTTCCCATAATAAGGGAGATTTCTGCAATTTTATCCCAAATTAAGGGGAATTTCTTTCTTTTTACCCCAAAACAAAGAAAATTTCAGACTTTTTACCTGAAAATAAGTGAAATTTCTGAAATTTTGCCCCAAATAAGGGAAATTTCTGCAATTTTGCCCCAAAATAAGGTAAATTCCTGCAATTTTGCCGCAAAATAAATAAAATTTCTGGAATTTTGCCCCAAAATAAGGGGAATTTCTGATTTTTGCTTTAAAATAAAGGGAATTTCTGCCTTTTGCGCCAAAATTAGGGGAATTTCTGTAATTTTGCTCCAAAATAAGGGGAATTTCTGCCTTTTTGCCTGAAAATTATGGGAATGCATACCTTTTTGCCATAAAAAGAGAAATTTCTTCATTTTTGCTCTAAAATAAGTGGAATTTCTGCCTTTTTGCTTCTCAATAAGTGGAATTTCTGTCTTTTCCCCCCAAAACAAAGGGAATTTCTGTCTTTTTTGCCCCAAAATAAGGGGAATTTCTGACTTATTACCCTAAAATAAGTGAAATTTCTGCAATTTTGCCCCATAATAAGGAAAATTTCTGACTTTTTGCCCTGAAATAAGAGGAATTTCAGCCTTTATACCTCAAATTAAGGGGAATTTCTGCATTTTTTGCCACAAAATATTAGGAATTTATGACTTTTTGCCTCAAAATAAAGAAAATTTCTGCCTTTTGTGTCTGAAATAAGTGAAATTTCTGCAATTTTGCCCCATAATAAGTGAAATTTCTGCAATTTTGCCCCAAAATAAGGAAAATTTCTGGAATTTTGCCCCAAAATAAGTGGAATTTCTATGTTTTGCCCCAAAATTAGGAGAATTTCTGTATTTTTGCCCCAACATATAGGGAATTTCTGTCTTTTTGCCCCACAACTAGGGGAATTTCTGCAATTTTGCTCCAAAATATGGGAAATTTCTGCAATTTTGCCCCAATGTAAAGGAAATTTCTGCAAATTTGCCCAAAAATAAGGGGAATTGCTGACAGTTTGCTCCCGAAAAAAGGAGATCTTCTGTCTTTTTGCCCCAAAATAGGGAAAATTTCTGCCTTATTGCCCGAAAATTATTAGAATTTCTGCAATTTTGCTTCAAAATACGGGGAATTTCTGCTTTTTATCCCGAAAGTAAGGGGAATGCATACCTTTTTGCCATAAAAAGATAAATTTCTTCATTTTTGCTCCAAAATAAGGGGAATTTCTGCCTTTTTGCCTCTAAATAAGTGGAATTTCTGTCTTTTTCCCCCAAAACAAAGGGATTTTCTGTCTTTTTTGCCCCAAAATAAGGGGAATTTCTGAATTATTAACCTGAAATAAGTGAAATTTCTCCAATTTTGCCCCAAAATAAGGGAAATTTCTGCCTCTTTGCCCGCAAATAATGGGAATTTTAGCCTTTTTACCTCAAAATAAGGGGAATTTCTGCATTTTTGCCACAAAATATTAGGAATTTCTGACTTTTTGCCCCAAAATAAGGAAAACTTGTGCCATTTTTCCTTGAAATAAGTGAAATTTCTGCAATTTTGCCCCAAAATAAGTGAAATTTCTGCAATTATGCCCCAAAATAATGGAAATTTCTGGAATTTTGCCCCAAAATAAGTGGAATTTCTAAGTTTTGCCCCAAAATAAGGAGAATTTCTGTATTTTTGCCTCTAAATAAGTGAAATTTCTGCAATTTTCCCCCAAAATAAAAGAAATTTCTGCCTTTTTGCCCCCAAATAAAAGGAATTTCAGCCTTTTTACCTCAAAATAAGGGAAATTTCTAAATTTTTGCTACAAAATATTAAGAATTTCTGCATTTATGCCCAAAAATAAGGAAAATTTCTGCCTTTTTTCCCTGAAGTAAGTGAAATTTCTCTAATTTTGCCCTAAAATAAGTGAAATTTCTGCAATTTTTCCCCAAAATAAGGGAAATTTCTGGAATTTTGCCCAAAAATATGTGGAATTTCTTAGTTTTTCCCCAAAGTAAGGAGAATTTCTGTTTTTTTTCCCCAACATATAGGGAATTTCTGCCTTTTTGCCCCACAATTAGGGGAATTTCTGCAATTTTGCTCCAAAATACAGGGAATTTCTTCCCTTTCTCAAAAATAAAGGGAATGCATAACTTTTTGCCATAAAAAAGGGAAATTTCTTCATTTTTGCTCCAAAATAAGGGGAATTTCTGCCTTTGTGCCTCTAAATAAGTGGAATTTCTGTCTTTTTCCCCCAAAACAAAGGGAATTTCTGTCTTTTTTGCCACAAAATAAGGGGAATTTCTGACTTATTACCCTGAAATAAGTGAAATTTCTGCAATTTTGCCCCAAAATAAGGGAAATTTCTGCAATTTTGTTCCAATGTAAAGGAAATTTCTGCAATTTTGCCCCAAAATAAGGGAAATTTCTGACTGTTTGCTCCCGAAAAAAGATTTTCTGTCTTTTTTTCCCAAAATAAAAAGAATTTCTGCCTTTTGGCCCAAAAATTATGAGAATTTCTGGAATTTTGCTTCAAATTACGGGGAATTTCTGCTTTTTATCCCGAAAGTAAGGGGAATGCATACCTTTTCGCCATAAAAAGGTAAATTTCATCATTTTTGCTCCAAAATCAGAGAAATTTCTGCCTTTTTGCCTCTAAATAAGTGGAATTTCTGTCTTTTCCTCAAAAATAAAGGGAATTTCTGTCTATTTTGCCCCAAAAATAAGAAGAATTTCTGACTTATTACCCTGAAATAAGTGAAATTTCTGCAATTTTGCCCCAAAATAAGGGAAATTTCTGCCTCTTTGCCCTCAAATAAGTGGAATTTCAGCTTTTTTACCTCAAAATAAGGGGAATTCCTGCCTTTTTGACCCAAAATAAGGAAAATTTAACTTTTTTCCCTGAAATAAGTAAAATTTCTGCAATTTTGCCACAAAATAAGTGAAATTTCTGCAATTTTGCCCCAAAATTAGGGGAATTTCTGCAATTTTGCTCCAAAATACGGGGAATTTCTGCCTTTTTGCCTGAAAATAAGAAGAATGCATACCTTTTTGCCATAAAAGGGGAAATTTCTTCATTTTTGCTCCAAAATAAGTGGAATTTCTGCCTTTTTGCTAATCAATAAGTGGAATTTCTGTCTTTTTCCCCCACAACAAAGGGAATTTCTGTCTTTTTTGCCCCAAAATAAGGGGAATTTCTGACTTATTACCCTAAAATAAGTGAAATTTCTGCAATTTTGCCCCAAAATAAGGGAAATTTTTGCCTTTCTGCCCACAAATAAAGGGAATTTCACCCTTTTTACCTCAAAATAAGGGGAATTTCTGCATTTTTGCCACAAAATATTAGGAATTTCTGCCTTTTTGCCACAAAATAAAAAAAAAAATTCTGTTTTTTTTTTCCCTGAAATAAGTGAAATTTCTGCAATTTTGCCCCAAAATAAGTGGAATTTCTGAGTTTTGCCCCAAAATAAAGAGAATTTCTGTCTTTTTGCCCCAACATATAGGGAATTTCTGTCTTTTTGCCCCACAACTAGGGGAATTTCTGCAATTTTGCCCTGAAATAATGGGAATTTCAGCCTTTATACCTCAAAATAAGGAGAATTTCTGCATTTTTGCCACAAATTATTAGGAATTTCTGACTTTTTGCCCCAAAATAAGGAAAATTTCTGCCTTTTATTTCTAAAATAAGTGAAATTTCTGCAATATTGCCCCAAAATAACTGAAATTTTGCAATTTTGCCCCAAAATAGGAAAATTTCTGGAATTTTGCCCCAAAATAAGTGGAATTTCTAAATTTTGCCCCAAAATAAGAAGAATTTCTGTCTTTTTGCGCCAACATATAGGGAATTTCTGTCTTTTTGCCTCACAACTAGGGGAATTTCTGCAATTTTGCTCCAAAATACAAGGAATTTCTGCCTTTTTGCCCTGAAATATGTGAAATTTCTGCAATTTTACCCCTAAATAAGGTGAATTTCTGGTTTTTTGCCCAAAAATAATGGGAATTTCTGCCTTTTTGCCCAAAATAAGAAAAATTTTTGCTTTTTTTCTCTGAAATAAGTGAAATTTCTGCAATTTTCCCCTAAAATAAGGGAAATTTTTGCAATTTTTTCCCATAATAAGGGAGATTTCTGCAATTTTGTCCCAAAATAAGGGGAATTTCTTCCTTTGTGCCCCATAACAAAGGAAATTTCAGCCCTTTTACCTGAAAATAAGTGAAATTTCTGAAATTTTGCCCCAAATAAGGGAAATTTCTGCAATTGTGCCCCAAAATAAGGTAAATTCCTGCAATTTTGCCCCAAAATAAAGGAAATTTCTGGAATTTTTCCCCAAAATAAGAGGAATTTCTGATTTTTGCCCCAAAATAAAGGGAATTTCTGCCTTTTGTCCCAAAATTAGGGGAATTTCTGCAATTTTGCTCCAAAATACGAGAATTTCTGCTTTTTTGCCTGAAAATAATGGGAATGTATAACTTTTGGCCATAAAAAAAGAAATTTCTTCATTTTTGCTCCAAAATAAAGGGAATTTCTGCCTTTTTGCCTCTAAATAAGTGGAATTTCTGTCTTTTTCCCCTAAAACAAAAAGAATTTCTGTCTTTTTTGCCCCAAAATAAGGGGAATTTCTGACTTATTACCCTGAAGTAAGTGAAATTTCTGCAATTTTGCCCCAAAATAAGGGAACTTTCTGCAATTTTGCCCCAATGTAAAGGTAATTTCTGCAATTTTGCCCCAAAATAAGGGGAATTTCTGAATGTTTGCTCCCGAAAAAAGGAGATCTTCTGTCTTTTTGCCCCAAAATAAGGAGAATTTCTGCCTTTTTGCCCGAAAATTATGAGAATTTCTGCAATTTTGCTTCAAAATACGGGGAATTTCTGCTTTTTATTCCGAAAGTAAGGGGAATGCATACCTTTTTGCCATAAAAAGGTAAATTTCTTCATTTTTGCTCCAAAATAAGGGGAATTTCTGCCTTTTTGCCTTTAAATAAGTGGCATTTCTGTCTTTTTCCCCCAAAACAAAGTGAATTTCTGTATTTTTTGCCCCAAAATAAAGGGAATTTCTAAATTATTACCCTGAAATAAGTGAAATTACTCTAATTTTGCCCCAAAATAAGGGAAATTTCTGCCTCTTTGCCCCCAAATAAGGGGAATTTCAGCCCTTTTACCTCAAAATAAGAAGAATTTCTGCATTTTTGCCACAAAATATTAGGAATTTCTGACTTTTTGCCCCAAAATAAGGAAAATTTGTGCCGTTTTTCTGTGAAATAATTTAAATTTCTGCAATTTTGCCCCAAAATAAGTGAAATTTCTGCCATTTTGGCCCAAAATGAGGGAAATTTCTGGAATTTTGCCTCAAAATAAGTGGAATTTCTAAGTTTTGCCCCAAAATAAGGAGAATTTCTGTCTTTTTGCCTCTAAATAATTGAAATTTCTGCAATTTTGCAACAAAATAAGGGAAATTTCTGCCTTTTTGCCCTCAAATAAGAAGAATTTCAGCCTTTTTACCTCTAAATAGGGGGAATTTCTGCATTTTTGCCAGAAAATATTAGGAATTTCTGCCTTTTTGCCCCAAAATAAAGAAAATTTCTGCCTTTTTCCCCTGAAATAAGTGAAATTTCTGCAATTTTGCCCCAAAATAAGTGAAATTTCTGCAATTTTGCCCCAAAATAAAGGAAATTTCTGCAATTTTGTTCCAAAAAAAGGGAAATTTCTAGAATTTTGCTTCAAAATAAGTGGAATTTCTGAGTTTTGCCCCAAAATAAAGAGAATTTCTGTCTTTTTTCTCCAACATATAGGGAATTTCTGTCTTTCTGCACCACAACTAGGGGAATTTCTGCAATTATGCTCCAAAATCCGAGGAATTTCTGCATTTTTGTTCGAAAATAAGGGGAATGCATAGCTTTTTGCCATATAAAAGGGAAATTTCTTCATTTTTGCTCCAAAATAAGAGAAATTTCTGCCTTTTTGCCTCTAAATAAGTGGAATTTCTGTCTTTTTCCCTCAAAACAAAGGAAATTTCTGTCTCTTTTGCCTCAAAATAAGGGGAATTTCTGACTTATTACACTGAAATAAGTGAAATTTTTGCAATTTTGCCCCAAAATAAGGGAAATTTCTGCTTTTTGTCCTGAAATATGTGAAATTTCTGCAATTTTACCCCAAAATAAGGTGAATTTCTGCCTTTTTGCCACAAATTAATGAGAATTTCTGCCTTTTTGCCCCAAAATAAGAAAAATTTTTGCTTTTTTTCTCTGAAATAAGTGAAATTTCTGCAATTTTGTCCTAAAATAAGGAAAATTTCTGCAATTTTTCTCAATAATAAGGAAAATTTCTGCAATTTTGCCCCAAAATAAGGGGAATTTCTCCCTTTTTGCCCCAAAATATAGGAAATTTCAGCTTTTTTACCTGAAAATAAGTGAAATTTCTGCAATTTTGCCCCAAATAAGGGAAATTTCTTCAATTTTGCCCCATATAAGGTAAATTCCTGTAATTTTGTCCTAAAATAAAGGAAATTTCTTGAATTTTGCCCCAAAAGAAGAAGAATTTCTGATTTTGGCCCCAAAATAAAAGAAATTTCTGCCTTTTGCCCCAAAATTAGGGAATTTCTCTCTTTTTGCCCGAAAATTATGAGAATTTCTGCAATTTTGCTTCTAAATACGGGGAATTTCTGCTTTTTATCCCGAATGTAAGGGGAATGTATACCTTTTACCACAAAAAAAGAAATTTCTTCATTTTTGCCCCAAAATAAGAGGAATTTCTGCCTTTTTACTTCAAAGTAAGTGAAATTTCTGCCTTTGTACCAAAAAATAAATGGAATTTCTGTCTATTTGCCCCAAAATAAAAGGAATTTTTGAATTATGCCCTGAAATAAGTGAAATTTCTGCAATTTTGCCCCAAAATAAATGAAATTTCTGCCTTTTTGCCACAAAATAAAAGGAATTTTTGTCTTTTTGCCCCAAAATAAAAGAAATTTCTGCCTTTTTGCCCCCAAATAAAAAGAATTTCAGCCTTTTTACCTCAAAATAAAGGGAATTTCTACATTTTTGCCACAAAATATTAGGAATTTCTGCATTTTTGCCCCAAAATAAGGAAAATTTCTGCCTTTTTTCCCTGAAATAAGTGAAATTTCTCCAATTTTGCCCTAAAATAAGTGAAATTTCTGCAATTTTTCCCCAAAATAAGGGAAGTTTCTGGAATTTTGCCCAAAAATAAGTGGAATTTCTGAGTTTTGCCCCAAAATAAGGAGAATTTCTGTCTTTTTTCCCCAACATATAGGGAATTTCTGCCTTTTTGCCCCACAAAAAGGGGAATTTCTGCAATTTTGCTCCAAATTAAAAAAAATTTCTGCAATTTTGCCCCAATGTAAAAGAAATTTTAGCAATTTTCCTCCAAAATAAGGGAAATTTCTGACTGTTTGCTCCCGAAAAAGGAAATTTTCTGTCTTTTCTCCAAAATAAGAAGAATTTCTGCCTTTTTGCCTGAAAATTATGAGAATTTCTGCAATTTTGCTTCAAAATACGGGGAATTTCTGCTTTTTATCCCGAAAGTAAGGGGGATGCATACCTTTTTGCCATAAAAAGGTAAATTTCTTCATTTTTGCTCCAAAATAAGGGAAATTTCTGCCTTTTGGCGTCTAAATAAGTGGAATTTCTGTCTTTTCCTCCAAAACAAAGGGAATTTCTGACTTTTTTTGTTCCAAAATAACGGGAATTTCTGACTTATTACCCTGAAATAAGTGAAATTTCTGCAATTTTGCCCCAAAATAAGAGAAATTTCTGCAATTTTGCCCCAATGTAAAGGAAATTTCTGTAATTTTGCCCCAAAATAAGGAAAATTTCTGACTGTGAGCTCCCGAAAAAAGGAGATTTTCTGTCTTTTTGCCCCAAAATAAGGAGAATTTCTGCCTTTTTGCCCGAAAATTATGAGAATTTCTGCAATTTTGCTTCAAAATACGGGGAATTTCTGCTTTTTATCCCGAAAGTAAGGGGAATGCATACCTTTTTGCCATAAAAAGGTAAATTTCTTCATTTTTGCTCCAAAATAAGTGAAATTTCTGCCTTTTTGCGTCTAAATAAGTGGAATTTCTGTCTTTTCCTCCAAAACAAAGGGAATTTCTGTCTTTTTTTGTTCCAAAATAACGGGAATTTCTGACTTATTACCCTGAAATAAGTGAAATTTCTGCAATTTTGCCCCAAAATAAGAGAAATTTCTGCAATTTTGCCCCAATGTAAAGGAAATTTCTGTAATTTTGCCCCAAAATAAGGAAAATTTCTGACTGTGAGCTCCCGAAAAAAGGAGATTTTCTGTCTTTTTGCCCCAAAATAAGGAGAATTTCTGCCTTTTTGCCCGAAAATTATGAGAATTTCTGCAATTTTGCTTCAAAATACGGGGAATTTCTGCTTTTTATCCCGAAAGTAAGGGGAATGCATACCTTTTTGCCATAAAAAGGTAAATTTCTTCATTTTTGCTCCAAAATAAGGGAAATTTCTGCCTTTTTGCCTCTAAATAAGTGGAATTTCTGTCTTTTCCTCCAAAACAAAGGGAATTTCTGTCTTTTTTGCCCCAAAATAAGGGGAATTTCTGACTTATTACCCTAAAATAAGTGAAATTTCTGCAATTTTGCCCCAAAATAAAAGAAATTTCTGCCTCTTTGCCTTCAAATAAGGGGAATTTCAGCATTTTTACCTCAAAATAAGGGGAATTCCTGCGTTTTTGACCCAAAATAAGGAAAATTTCTAACTTTTTTCCCTGAAATAAGTAAAATTTCTGCAATTTTGCCCCAAAATAAGGGAAATTTCTGCCTCTTAGCCCCCAAATAAGGGGAATTTCAGCCTTTTTACCTCAAAATAAGGGGAATTTCTGCATTTTTGCCACAAAATATTAGGAATTTCTGCCTTTTTGCCCCAAAATAAGGAAAATTTGTGCCTTTTTTCCGTGAAATAAGTGAAATTGCTGCAATTTTGCCCCAAAATAAGTGAAATTTCTGCAATTTTGCCCCAAAATAAGGGAAATTTCTGGAATTTTGCCCAAAAATAAGTGGAATTTCTAAGTTTTGCCCCGAAATAAGAAGAATTTCTGTCTTTTTGCCTCTAAATAAGTGAAATTTCTGCAATTTTGCCCCAAAATAAGGGAAATTTCTGCCTTTTTGCCCCCAAATAATGGGAATTGCAGCCTTTTTACCTCAAAATAAGGGGAATTTCTGCATTTTTGCCACAAATTATTAGAAATTTCTGCCTTTTTGCCCCAAAATAAGGAAAAATTTCTGCCCTTTTTCCCAGAAATAAGTGAAATTGCTGCAATTTCGCCCCAAAATAAGTGAAATTTCTGCAATTTTGCCCCAAAAAAGGGAAATTTCTGGAATTTTGCCCCAAAATAAGTGGAAATTCTGAGTTTTGCCCCAAAATAAGGAGAATTTCTGTCTTTTCCCACAACATATAGGGAATTTCTTCCTTTATGCACCACAACTAAAAGAATTTCTGCAATTATGCTCCAAAATACGGGGAATTTCTGCCTTTTTCCCGAAAATAAAGGGAATGCATAACTTTTTGCCATAAAAAAGGGAATTTTTCATTTTTGCTCCAAAATAAGGAAAATTTCTGCCTTTTTGCCTCTAAATAAGTGGAATTTCTGTCTTTTTCCCTCAAAACAAAGGGAATTTCTGTATTTTTTGCCTCAAAATAAGGGGAATTTCTGACTTATTACACTGAAATATGTAAAATTTCTGCAATTTTGCCCCAAAATAAGGGAAATTTCTGCCTTTTTGCCCTGAAATATGTGAAATTTCTGCAATTTTTCCCCAAAATAAGGTGAATTTCTGCCTTTTTGCCACAAATTAATGGACATTTCTTGAATTTTGCCCCAAAATAAGGGGAATTTATGATTTTTGCCCCAAAATAAAGGGAATTTCTGCCTTTTCCCCCAAAATTAGGGGAATTTCTGCAATTTTACCCCAAAATAAGTCGAATTTCTGCGTTTTTGCCCCATAATAATGGGAATTTCTGCCTTTTTGCCCCAAAATAAAAAAAATTTTTGCTTTTTTTCTTTGAAATAAGTGAAATTTCTCCAATTTTGCACTAAAATAAGGAAAATTTCTGCAATTTTTCCCCATAATAATAGAAATTTCTGCAATTTTGCCCGAAAATAAGAGGAATTTCTCCCTTTTAGCCCCAAATAAAGGAAATATCAGCCCTTTTTTCTGAAAATAAGTGAAATTTCTGCAATTTTGCCCCAAATAAGTGAAATTTCTGCAATTTTGCCCAAAAATAAGGTAAATTCCTCCAATTTTGCCCCAAAATAAAGGAAAATTCTTGAATTTTGCCCCAAAATAAAGAGATTTTCTGATTTTTGCCCCAAAATTAGGGGATTTTCTGCAATTTTGCTCCAAAATACGGGGAATTTCTGGCTTTTTGCTCGAAAATAATAGGAATGCATACCTTTTTGCCATAAAAAATGAAATTTCTTCATTTTTGCTCCAAAATAAGGGGAATTTCTGCCTTTTTGCCTCTAAATAAGTGGAATTTCTGTCTTTTCCCCACAAAACAAAGGGAATTTCTCTCTTTTTTGCCCCAAAATAAGGGGAATTTCTGACTCATTACCATGAAATAAGTGAAATTTCTGCAATTTTGCCCCAAAATAGGGAAATTTCTGCCTTTTTGCCCTCAAATAAGGGTAATTCAGCCTTTTTACCTCAAAATAAGAGGAATTTCTGCATTTTGCCACAAAATATTAGGAATTTCTGTTTTTTTGCCTTAAAATAAGGAAAATTTCTGACTTTTTTCCCTGAAATAAGTAAAATTTCTGCAATTTTGCCCCAAAATAAGTGAAATTTCTGCAATGTTGCCCCAAAATAAGGGAAATTTCTGGAATTTTGCCCCAAAAGAAGTGGAATTTCTGAGTTTTGCCCCAAAATAAGGAGAATTTCTGTCTTTTTGCCCCAACATATAGGGAATTTCTGCCTTTTGCCCCACAATTAGGGGAATTTCTGCAATTTTGCTCCAAAATACGGGGAATTTCTGCCTTTTTTCCCAAAAATAAGGGAAATGCATAACTTTTTGCCATAAAAAAGGGAAATTTCTTCATTTTTGCTCCAAAATAAGGGGAATTTCTTCTTTTTTGCCTCTAAATAAGTGGAATTTCTATCTTTTTCCCCCAAAACAACGGGAATTTCTGTATTTTTTGCCCCAAAATAAGGGGGAATTTTTGACTTATTACCCTGAAATAAGGGAAATTTCTGCAATTTTGCCCCAAAATAAGCGAAATTTCTGCCTTTTTGCCCTGAAATAAGGGAAATTTCTGGAATTTTGCCCCAAAATAAGTGGAATTTCTAAGTTTTGCCCCAAAATAAGGAGAATTTCTGTCTTTTTGCCCCAACATATAGGGAATTTCTGCATTTTTGCCCCACAATTAAAGGAATTTTTGCAATTTTGCTCCAAAATACGGGGAATTTCTGCCTTTTTGTCCTAAAATAAGGGAAATTTCTGCAATTTTTCCCCATAATAAGGAAAATTTCTGCAATTTTGCCCCAAAATAAGGGAAATTTCTCTCTTTTTGCCCCAAAATAAAGGAAATTTCAGCTTTTTTACCTGAAAATAAGTGAAATTTCTGCAATTTTGCCCCAAATAAGGGAAATTACTTCAATTTTGCCCCAAAAAAAGTAAATTCCTGCAATTTTGCCCCAAAATAAAAAAAAATTTCTGAATTTTGCCCCAAAAGAAGGGGAATTTCTGATTTTTGCCCCAAAATAAAGGGAATTTCTGCCTTTTGCCCTAAAATTAGAAGAATTTCTCAAATTGTGCTCCAAAATACGAGGAATTTCTGCCTTTTTGCCCGAAAATAATGGGAATGCATACCTTTTTGCTATAAAAAAAGAAATTTCTTCATTTTTGCTCCAAAATAAGGGGAATTTCTGCCTTTTTGCCTCTAAATAAGTGGAATTTCTGTCTTTTTCCCTCAAAACAAAGGGAATTTCTCAGTTTTTTGCCCTAAAATAAGGGAAATTTCTGACTTATTACCCTGAAATAAGTGAAATTTCTGCAAATTTGCCCCAAAATAAGGGAAATTTCTGCAATTTTGCCCCAATGTAAAGGAAATTTCTGCAATCTTGCCCCAAAATAAAGGGAATTTCTGACTGTTTGTTCCCAAAAAAAGGAGACTTTCTTTTTTTGCCCCAAAATAAGAAGAATTTCTGCCTTTTTGCCTGAAAATTATGAGAATTTCTGCAATTTTGCTTCAAAATACGGGGATTTTCTGTTTTTTATCCCGAAGTAAGGGGAATGCATACCTTTTTGCCATAAAAAGGTAAATATCTTCATTTTTGCTCCAAAATAAGGGGAATTTCTGCCTTTTCGCCTAAAAATAAGAAAAATTTCTGCCTTTTTTCCCTGAAATAATTAAAATTTCTGCAATTTTGCCCCAAAATAAGTGAAATTTCAGCAATTTTGCCCCAGAATAAGGGAAATCTCTGGAATTTTGCCCCAAAATGAATGGATTATCTTATTTTTCCCCAAAATAAGTAGAATTTCTGTCTTTTTGCCCCAACATATATGGAATTTCTGCATTTTTGCCCCAGAATTAGGAGAATTTCTGCAATTTTGCTCCAAAATACGAGGAATTTCTGCATTTTTGCCCGAAAATAAGAAGAATGCATAACTTTTTGCCTTAAAAAGAGGAAATTTCTTCATTTTTGCTCCAAAATAAAGGGAATTTCTGCTTTTTTTGTCTCTAAATAATTGGAATTTCTGTCTTTTTCCCCCCAAAAAAAAAGGAATTTTCTGCCTTTTTTGCCCCAAAATAAAGAAAATTTCTGACTTATTACCCTGAAATAAGTGAAATTTCTGCAATTTTGCCCCAAAATAAGGAAAATTTCTGCATTTTTGCCCCAAAATAAGGGGAATTTCAGCTTTTTTACCTCAAAATAAGGAGAATTTCTGCATTTTTGCCACAAAATATTAGGAATTTTTGCCTTTTTGCCCCAAAATAAAGATAATTTCTGCCTTTGTTCCCTGAAATAAGTGAAATTTCTGCAATTTTGCCCCAAAAAAAGTGAAATTTCTGCAATTTTGCCCCAAAATAAAGGAAATTTCTGGAATTTTGCCCCAAAATAAGTGGAATTTCTGAGTTTTGCCCCAAAATAAAAAGAATTTCTGTCTTTTTGCCCCAACATATAGGGAATTTCTGTCTTTTTGCCCCACAACTAGGGAAATTTCTGCAATTTTGCTCTAAAATACGAGGAATTTCTGCCTTTTTGCCCAAAAAAAAGAGAAATGTATAACTTTTTGCCATAAAAAAGGGAAATTTCTTCATTTTTGCTCCAAATAAGGGAAATTTCTGCCTTTTTGCCTCTAAATAAGTGGAATTTATGTTTTTTTCCCTCAAAACAAAGCGAATTTCTGTGTTTTTTGCCTCAATATAAGTAGAATTTCTGACTTATTACCCTGAATTAAGTGAAATTTCTGCCATTTTGCCCCAAAATAAGGGAAATTTTCGCCTTTTTGCCCAGAAATATGTGAAATTTCTGCAATTTTACCCCAAAATAAGGTGAATTTCTGCCTTTTTGCCCCAAAATAATGGGAATTTCCACCTTTTTGCCCCAAATAAGAAAAATTTTTGCTTTTTTTCTCTGAAATAAGTGAAATTTCTGCAATTTTGCCCTAAAATAAAGAAAATTTCTGCAATTTTTCCCAATAATAAGGGAAATTTCTGCAATTTTGCCCCAAAATAAGGGGAATTTCTCTCTTTTTGCCCCAAAATAAAGGAAATTTCAGCCTTTTTACCTGAAAATAAGTGAAATTTCTGCAATTTTGCCCCAAATAAGAAAAATTTCTGCAATTTTGCCCCAAATAAGGTAAATTCCTGCAATTTTGCCCCAAAATAAAGGAAATTTCTTGAATTTTGCCCCAAAATAAGAGGAATTTATGATTTTTGCCCCAAAATAAAGGGAACTTCTGCCTTTTTCCCCAAATTTAGGGGAATTTCTGCAATTTTGCTCCAAAATACGGGGAATTTCTGCCTTTTTGCCCGAAAATAATGGGAATGCATACCTTTTTGCCATAAAAAGGGAAATTTCATCTTTGTTGCTCCAAAATAAAGGAAATATCTGCCTTTTTGCATCTAAATATGTGAAATTTCTGTCTTTTTCCCCAAAAACAAAGGGACTTTCTGTCTTTTTTGCCCCAAATTAAGGGGATTTTCTGACTTATTACCCTGAAATAAGTGAAATTTCTGCAATTTTGCCCTAAAATAAGGGATATTTCTGCCTTTTTGCCCCCAAATAAGGGGAATTTCATCATTTTTACCTCAAAATAAGGGGAATTTCTGCCTTTTTGCCACAAAATAACAAAATTTCTTTTTTTTCCCTGAAATAAGTGAAATTTCTTCAATTTTGCCCAAAAGAAGTGAAATTTCTGCAATTTTTCCCCAGAATAAGGGAAATTTCTGGAATGTTGCCCCAAAATAAGTGGAATTTCTGAATTTTGCCCCAAAATAAGGTGAATTTCTGTCTTTTTGCCCCAACATATAGGGAATTTCTGCATTTTTCCCCCACAATTAGGGGAATTTTTGCAATTTTGCTTTAAAATACGGGGATTTTCTGCCTTTTTGCCCGATAATAAGAAGAATGCATACCTTTTTGCCTTAAAAAGGGGAAATTTCTTCATTTTTGCTTCAAAATAAGGGGAATTTCTGCTTTTTTGCCACTAAATAAGTGGAATTTCTGTCTTTTTCCCCCAAAACAAAGGGATTTTCTGTCTTTTTTGCACCAAAATAAGAAAAATTTCTGACTTATTACCCTGAAATAAGTGAAATTTCTGCAATTTTGCACAAAAATAAGGAAAATTTTTGCATTTTTGTCCACAAATAAGGGGAATTTCACCTTTTTTACCTCAAAATAAGGGGAATTTCTGCATTTTTGCCACAAAATATTAGGTATTTCTGCCTTTTTGCCCCAAATTAAGGATAATTTCTGCCTTTTTTCCCTGAAGTAAGTGAAATTTCTGCAATTTTGCCCCAAACTTAGTGGAATTTCTGAGTTTTGCCCCAAATTAAGAGAATTTCTGTATTTTTGCCTCAACATATAGGGAATTTCTGCCTTTTTGCCCCACAATTAGGGGAATTTCAGCAATTTTGCTCCAAAATACGGGGAATATCTGCCTTTTTGCCGAAAATAAGAAGAATTCATACCTTTTTGCCATAAAAACGGAATTTTCTTCATTTTTGCTCCAAAATAAGGAGAATTTCTGCTTTTTTGCCACTAAATAAGTGGAATTTCTGTCTTTTTCCCCCAAAACAAAAGGAATTTCTGTCTTTTTTGCCCCAAAATAAGGAAAATTTCTGACTTATTACCCTGAAATAAGTGAAATTTCTGCAATTTTGCCCCAAAATAAGGGAAATTTCTGCCTTTTTGCCCCCAAATAAGGGGAATTTCAGTTTTTTACCTCAAAATAAGGGAAATTTCTGCATTTTTGCCACAAAATATTAGGAATTTCTGCCTTTTTGCCCTGAAATAAGTTAAATTTCTAAAATTTTTCCCCAAAATAAGTGAAATGTCTGCTTTTTGGCCCAAATAAGGGGAATTTCTTACTTTTTGCCACCAAATAAGGGAAATTTCAGCCTTTTTACCTCAAAATAAGGGGAATTTCTTCATTTTTGACCCAAAAGATGAGAAATTTCTAACTTTTTGCCCAAAATAAGAAAAATTTCTGCTATTTTGTAACAAAATAAAAGAAATTTCTGCCTTTTTGCCCCAAAATAAGAAAATTTCTGCTTTTTTTCCCTGAAATAAGTTAAATTTCTGCAATTTTGCCCCAAAATAAGAGAAATTTCTGCCTTTTTGCCCCCAAATAAGGGGAATTTCAGCCTTTTTACCTCAAAATAAAGGGAATTTCTGTTTTTTTTGCCCCAAAATAAGGAAAATTTCTGACTTATTACCTTGAAATAAGTGAAATTTCTGCAATTTTGCCCCAAAATAAGGGAAATTTCTGCCTTTTTGCGCCAAAATAAGGGGAATTACAGACTTTTTACCACAAAATAAGGAAAATTTCTGCCTTTTTGCCCCAAAATAAGAAAATTTCTGTTTTTTTTTCTGAAATAAGTGAAATTTCTGCAATTTTGCCCCAAAATAAAGGAAATTTCTGGAATTTTGCCCCAAAATACGTGGAATGTTCCAGTTTTGCCCCAAAATAAAGAGAATTTCTGTATTTTTGCTCCAACATATAGGGAATTTCTACTTTTTTGCCCCACAATTAGGGGAATTTCTGCAATTTTGCTCCAAAATACGGGGAATTTCTGCCTTTTTGCCCGAAAATAAGAAGAATTCATAACTTTTTGCCATAAAAAAGGGAAATTTCTGCAATTTTGCTCCAAAATAAGGGGAATTTCTGATTTTTGGCCTCTAAATAAGTGGAATATCTGTCTTTTTCCCCCAAACAAAAAAAATTTCTGTCTTTTTTGCCCCAAAATAAGGAAAATTTCTGATTTATTATTCTGAAATAAGTGAAATTTCTACAATTTTGCCCCAAAATAAGGGAAATTTCTGCCTTTTTGCCCCCAAATAAGGGGAATTTCAGCTTTTTACCTCAAAATAAGGGGAATTTCTGAATTTTTGCCACAAAATATTAGGAATTTCTGCCTTTTTGCCCAAAATAAGGAAAATTTCTAAAATTTTTCCCCAAAATAAGGGAAATGTCTGCTTTTTGGCCCAAATAAGGGGAATTTCTTACTTTTTGCCACCAAATAAGGGAAATTTCAGCCTTTTTACCTCAAAATAAGGGGAATTTCTGCATTTTTGACCCAAAATATGGAAAATTTCTGACTTTTTGCCCAAAATAAGAAAAATTTCTGCAATTTTGTACCAAAACAAAAGAAATTTCTGCCTTTTTTACCAAAATAAGAAAATTTCTGCTTTTTTTCCCTGAAATAAGTTAAATTTCTGCAATTTTGCCCCAAAATAAGAGAAATTTCTGCCTTTTTGCCCCCAAATAAGGGGAATTTCACCTTTTTACCTCAAAATAAGGGGAATTTCTGGATTTTTGCTCCAAAATATGGGAAATTTCTGCCTTTTTGCCCCCAAATAAGGGGAATTTCAGCCTTTTTACCTCAAAATAAGAGGAATTTCTGCATTTTTGCCCTAAAATATGGGAAATTTCTGCCTTTTTGCCTTAAAATAAGAAAATTTCTTTTTTTTTCCTGAAATAAGTGAAATTTCTTCAATTTTGCCCCAAAATAAGTGGAATTTCTGAGTTTTTCCCCAAAATAATGAGAATTTCTGTCTTTTTGCCCCAACATATAGGGAATTTCTGCCTTTTTGCCCCACAATTAGGGGAATTTCAGCAATTTTGCTCCAAAATACAAGGAATATCTGCCTTTTTGCCCGAAAATAAGAAGAATGCATACCTTTTTGCCATAAAAAGGGAAATTTCTTCATTTTTGCTCCATAATAAGGGGTATTTCTGCTTTTTGCCTCTAAATAAGTGGAATTTCTGTCTTTTTCCCCCAAAACAAGGGGAATTTCTGTCTTTTTTGCCCCAAAATAAGGAAAATTTCTGACTTATTACCCTGAAATAAGTGAAATTTCTGCAATTTTGCCTCAAAATAAGCGAAATTTCTGCCTTTTTCCTCCAAATAAAAGGAATTTCAGGTTTTTACCCCAAAATAAGGGGAATTTCTGCTTTTTTGCCACAAAATATTAGGAATTTCTGCCTTTTTGTCCAAATAAAAAAAATTTCTGACTTTTTGCCATGAAATAAGTTAAATTTCTAAAATTTTTCCCCAAAATAAGAGAATTGTCTGCTTTTTGCCCCCAAATAAAGGGAATTTCTTAATTTTTGCCCCCAAATAAGGGGAATTTCAGCCTTTTTACCTCAAAATAAGGGAAATTTCTGAATTTTTGACCCAAAATATGGGAAATTTCTACCTTTTTGCCCAAAATAAGAAAAATTTCTGCAATTTTGTACAAAAATAAAAGAAATGTCTGCCTTTTTGCCCCAAAATAAGAAAATTTCTGCTTTTTTCCCTGAAATAAGTTAAATTTCTGCAATTTTGCCCCAAAATAAAAGAAATTTCTGCCTTTTTGCACCCAAATAAGGGGAATTACAGCCTTTTTACCTCAAAATAAGAAGAATTTCTGGATTTTTGCCCCAAAATATGGGAAATTTCTGCCTTTTTGCTTCAAAATAAGAAAAATTTCTGCAATTTTGTACCAAAATAAAAAATTTCTGCCTTTTTGCCTCAAAATAAGAAAATTTCTGTTTTTTTCCCTGAAATAAGTGAAATTTCTGCAACTTTGCCCCAGAATAAGTGAAATTTCTGCAATTTTGCCTCAAAATAAGGGAAATTTCTGTAATTTTGCCCCAAAATAAGTGTAATTTCTGAGTTTTGCCCCAAAATAAGGAGAATTTCTGTCTTTTTGCCCCAACATATAGGGAATTTCTGCCTTTTTGCCCCACAATTTGGGGAATTTCTGCAATTTTGCTCCAAAATACGGCGAATTTCTGCCTTTTTGTCCAAAAATAAAAAGAATGCATAACTTTTTGCCATAAAATGGAAATTTCTTCATTTTTGCTCCAAAATAAGGGGAATTTCTGCTTTTTTGCCTCTAAATAAGTGGAATTTCTGTCTTTTTCCCCCAAAACAAAGGGAATTTCTGTTTTTTTTGCCCCCAAATAAGGATAATTTCTGACTTATTACCTTGAAATAAGTGAAATTTCTGCAATTTTGCCCCAAAATAAGGGAAATTTCTGCCTTTTTGCCCCAAAATAAGGGGAATTATAGACTTTTTACCTCAAAATAAGGAAAATTTCTGCCTTTTTGCCCCAAAATAAGAAAATTTCTGTTTTTTTCCCTGAAATAAGTGAAATTTCTGCAATTTTGCCCCAAAATAAGGGAAATTTCTAAAATTTTGCCCCAAAATAAGTGGAATGTTCGAGTTTTGCCCCAAAATAAAGAGAATTTCTGTATTTTCCTTCCAACATATAGGGAATTTCTACCTTTTTGCCCCACAATTAGGGGAATTTCTGCAATTTTGCTCCAAAATACGGGGAATTTCTGCCTTTTTGCCAGAAAATAAGAAGAATGCATACCTTTTTGCCATAAAAAGGGAAATTTCTTCATTTTTTGCTCCATAATAAGGGGTATTTCTGCTTTTTGCCTCTAAATAAGTGGAATTTCTGTCTTTTTCCCCAAAAACAAAGGGAATTTCTGTCTTTTTTGCCCCAAAATAAGGAAAATTTCTGACTTATTACCCTGAAATAAGTGAAATTTCTGCAATTTTGCCTCAAAATAAGGGAAATTTCTGCCTTTTTCCCCCAAATAAAAGGAATTTCAGGTTTTTACCCCAAAATAAGGGGAATTTCTGCTTTTTTGCCACAAAATATTAGGAATTTCTGCCTTTTTGTCCAAATAAAAAAAATTTCTGACTTTTTGCCTTGAAATAAGTTAAATTTCTAAAATTTTTCCCCAAAATAAGAGAATTGTCTGCTTTTTTCCCCCAAATAAAGGGAATTTCTTAATTTTTGCCCCCAAATAAGGGGAATTTCAGCCTTTTACCTCAAAATAAGGGAAATTTCTGCATTTTTGACCCAAAATATGGGAAATTTCTGCCTTTTTGCCCAAAATAAGAAAAATTTCTGCAATTTTGTACAAAAATAAAAGAAATGTCTGCCTTTTTGCCCCAAAATAAGAAAATTTCTGCTTTTTTCCCTGAAATAAGTTAAATTTCTGCAATTTTGCCCCAAAATAAAAGAAATTTCTGCCTTTTTGCCCCCAAAAAAGGGGAATTACAGCCTTTTTACCTCAAAATAAGAAGAATTTCTGGATTTTTGCCCCAAAATATGGGAAATTTCTGCCTTTTTGCTTCAAAATAAGTAAAATTTCTGCAATTTTGTACCAAAATAAAAAATTTCTGCCTTTTTGCCTCAAAATAAGAAAATTTCTGCTTTTTTCCCTGAAATAAGTGAAATTTCTGCAACTTTGCCCCAGAATAAGTGAAATTTCTGCAATTTTGCCTCAAAATAAGGGAAATTTCTGTAATTTTGCCCCAAAATAAGTGTAATTTCTGAGTTTTGCCCCAAAATAAGGAGAATTTCTGTCTTTTTGCCCCAACATATAGGGAATTTCTGCCTTTTTGCCCCACAATTTGGGGAATTTCTGCAATTTTGCTCCAAAATACGGCGAATTTCTGCCTTTTTGTCATAAAATAAGAAGAATGCATAAATTTTTGCTATAAAATGGAAATTTCTTCATTTTTGCTCCAAAATAAGGGAAATTTCTGCTTTTTTGCCTCTAAATAAGTGGAATTTCTGTCTTTTTCCCCCAAAACAAAGGGAA
Organism: Micromys minutus; assembly: GCF_963924665.1. Taxonomy (NCBI): domain Eukaryota; kingdom Metazoa; phylum Chordata; class Mammalia; order Rodentia; family Muridae; genus Micromys; species Micromys minutus. The sequence continues at coordinate 4,701,617 of NW_027667727.1, forward strand.
TTTCTGTTTTTTTTGCCCCAAAATAAGGAAAATTTCTGACTTATTACCTTGAAATAAGTGAAATTTCTGCAATTTTGCCCCAAAATAAGGGAAATTTCTGCTTTTTTGCCCCAAAATAAGGGGAATTACAGACTTTTTACCTCAAAATAAGGAAAATTTCGGCCTTTTTGCCCCAAAATAAGAAAATTTCTGTTTTTTTCCCTGAAATAAGTGAAATTTCTGCAATTTTGCCCCAAAATAAGGGAAATTTCTGGAATTTTGCCCCAAAATAAGTGGAATGTTCGAGTTTTGCCCCAAAATAAAGAGAATTTCTGTATTTTTGCTCCAACATATAGGGAATTTCTACCTTTTTGCCCCACAATTAGGGGAATTTCTGCAATTTTGCTCCAAAATACGGGGAATTTCTGCCTTTTTGCCCGAAAATAAGAAGAATTCATACCTTTTTGCCATAAAAAAGGGAAATTTCTGCAATTATGCTCCAAAATAAGGGGAATTTCTGATTTTTGGGCTCTAAATAAGTGGAATATCTGTCTTTTTCCCCCCAAAAAAAAAAATTTCTGTCTTTTTTGCCCCAAAATAAGGAAAATTTCTGATTTATTATTCTGAAATAAGTGAAATTTCTACAATTTTGCCCCAAAATAAGGGAAATTTCTGCCTTTTTGCCTCCAAATAAGGGGAATTTCAGCTTTTTACCTCAAAATAAGGAGAATTTCTGCATTTTTGCCACAAAATATTAGGAATTTCTTCCTTTTTGCCCATAATAAGGAAAATTTCTAAAATTTTTCCCCAAAATAAGGGAAATGTCTGCTTTTTGGCCCAAATAAGGGGAATTTCTTACTTTTTGCCACCAAATAAGGGAAATTTCAGCCTTTTTACCTCAAAATAAGGGGAATTTCTGCATTTTTGACCCAAAATATGGAAAATTTCTGACTTTTTGCCCAAAATAAGAAAAATTTCTGCAATTTTGTACCAAAATAAAAGAAATTTCTGCCTTTTTGCCCCAAAATAAGAAAATTTCTGCTTTTTTTCCCTGAAATAATTTAAATTTCTGCAATTTTGCCCCAAAATAAGAGAAATTTCCGCCTTTTTGCCCCCAAATAAGGGGAATTTCAGCCTTTTTACCTCAAAATAAGGGGAATTTCTGGATTTTTGCTCCAAAATATGGGAAATTTCTGCCTTTTTGCCCCCAAATAAGGGGAATTTCAGCCTTTTTACCTCAAAATAAGAGGAATTTCTGCATTTTTGCCCTAAAATATGGGAAATTTCTGCCTTTTTGCCTTAAAATAAGAAAATTTCTTTTTTTTCCTGAAATAAGTGAAATTTCTTCAATTTTGCCCCAAAATAAGTGGAATTTCTGAGTTTTTCCCCAAAATAATGAGAATTTCTGTCTTTTTGCCCCAACATATAGGGAATTTCTGCCTTTTTGCCCCACAATTAGGGGAATTTCAGCAATTTTGCTCCAAAATACGGGGAATATCTGCCTTTTTGCCCGAAAATAAGAAGAATGCATACCTTTTTGCCATAAAAAGGGAAATTTCTTCATTTTTGCTCCATAATAAGGGGTATTTCTGCTTTTTGCCTCTAAATAAGTGGAATTTCTGTCTTTTTCCCCCAAAACAAAGGGAATTTCTGTCTTTTTTGCTCCAAAATAAGGAAAATTTCTGACTTATTACCCTGAAATAAGTGAAATTTCTGCAATTTTGCCTCAAAATAAGGGAAATTTCTGCCTTTTTCCCCCAAATAAAAGGAATTTCAGGTTTTTACCCCAAAATAAGGGGAATTTCTGCTTTTTTGCCACAAAATATTAGGAATTTCTGCCTTTTTGTCCAAATAAAAAAAATTTCTGACTTTTTGCCCTGAAATAAGTTAAATTTCTAAAATTTTTCCCCAAAATAAGAGAATTGTCTGCTTTTTTCCCCCAAATAAAGGGAATTTCTTAATTTTTGCCCCCAAATAAGGGGAATTTCAGCCTTTTTACCTCAAAATAAGGGAAATTTCTGCATTTTTGACCCAAAATATGGGAAATTTCTGCCTTTTTGCCCAAAATAAGAAAAATTTCTGCAATTTTGTACAAAAATAAAAGAAATGTCTGCCTTTTTGCCCCAAAATAAGAAAATTTCTGCTTTTTTCCCTGAAATAAGTTAAATTTCTGCAATTTTGCCCCAAAATAAAAGAAATTTCTGCCTTTTTGCCCCCAAGTAAGGGGAATTACAGCCTTTTTACCTCAAAATAAGAAGAATTTCTGGATTTTTGCCCCAAAATATGAGAAATTTCTGCCTTTTTGCTTCAAAATAAGAAAAATTTCTGCAATTTTGTACCAAAATAAAAAATTTCTGCCTTTTTGCCTCAAAATAAGAAAATTTCTGTTTTTTTCCTTGAAATAAGTGAAATTTCTGCAACTTTGCCCCAGAATAAGTGAAATTTCTGCAATTTTGCCTCAAAATAAGGGAAATTTCTGTAATTTTGCCCCAAAATAAGTGTAATTTCTGAGTTTTGCCCCAAAATAAGGAGGATTTCTGTCTTTTTGCCCCAACATATAGGGAATTTCTGCCTTTTTGCCCCACAATTTGGGGAATTTCTGCAATTTTGCTCCAAAATACGGCGAATTTCTGCCTTTTTGTCCGAAAATAAGAAGAATGCATAACTTTTTGCCATAAAATGAAAATTTCTTCATTGTTGCTCCAAAATTAGGGGAATTTCTGCTTTTTTGCCTTTAAATAAGTGGAATTTCTGTCTTTTTCCCCCAAAACAAAGGGAATTTCTGTTTTTTTTGCCCGAAAATAAGGAAAATTTCTGACTTATTACATTGAAATAAGTGAAATTTCTGCAATTTTGCCCCAAAATAAGGGAAATTTCTGCCTTTTTGCCCCAAAATAAGGGGAATTACAGACTTTTTACCTCAAAATAAGGAAAATTTCGGCCTTTTTGCCCCAAAATAAGAAAATTTCTGTTTTTTTCCCTGAAATAAGTGAAATTTCTGCAATTTTGCCCCAAAATAAGGGAAATTTCTAAAATTTTGCCCCAAAATAAGTGGAATGTTCGAGTTTTGCCCCAAAATAAAGAGAATTTCTGTATTTTTGCTCCAACATATAGGGAATTTCTACCTTTTTGCCCCACAATTAGGGGAATTTCTGCAATTTTGCTCCAAAATACGGGGAATTTCTGCCTTTTTGCCCGAAAATAAGAAGAATGCATACCTTTTTGCCATAAAAAGGGAAATTTCTTCATTTTTGCTCCATAATAAGAAGTATTTCTGCTTTTTGCCTCTAAATAAGTGGAATTTCTGTCTTTTTCCCCCAAAACAAAGGGAATTTCTGTCTTTTTTGCCCCAAAATAAGGAAAATTTCTGACTTATTACCCTGAAATAAGTGAAATTTCTGCAATTTTGCCTCAAAATAAGGGAAATTTCTGCCTTTTTCCCCCAAATAAAAGGAATTTCAGGTTTTTACCCCAAAATAAGGGGAATTTCTGCTTTTTTGCCACAAAATATTAGGAATTTCTGCCTTTTTGTCCAAATAAAAAAAATTTCTGACTTTTTGCCCTGAAATAATTTAAATTTCTAAAATTTTTCCCCAAAATAAGAGAATTGTCTGCTTTTTTCCCCCAAATAAAGGGAATTTCTTAATTTTTGCCCCCAAATAAGGGGAATTTCAGCCTTTTTACCTCAAAATAAGGGAAATTTCTGCATTTTTGACCCAAAATATGGGAAATTTCTGCCTTTTTGCCCAAAATAAGAAAAATTTCTGCAATTTTGTACAAAAATAAAAGAAATGTCTGCCTTTTTGCCCCAAAATAAGAAAATTTCTGCTTTTTTCCCTGAAATAAGTTTAATTTCTGCAATTTTGCCCCAAAATAAAAGAAATTTCTGCCTTTTTGCCCCCAAGTAAGGGGAATTACAGCCTTTTTACCTCAAAATAAGAAGAATTTCTGGATTTTTGCCCCAAAATATGGGAAATTTCTGCCTTTTTGCTTCAAAATAAGAAAAATTTCTGCAATTTTGTACCAAAATAAAAAATTTCTGCCTTTTTGCCTCAAAATAAGAAAATTTCTGTTTTTTTCCCTGAAATAAGTGAAATTTCTGCAACTTTGCCCCAGAATAAGTGAAATTTCTGCAATTTTGCCTCAAAATAAGGGAAATTTCTGTAATTTTGCCCCAAAATAAGTGTAATTTCTGAGTTTTGCCCCAAAATAAGGAGAATTTCTGTCTTTTTACCCCAACATATAGGGAATTTCTGCCTTTTTGCCCCACAATTTGGGAAATTTCTGCAATTTTGCTCCAAAATACGGCGAATTTCTGCCTTTTTGTCCGAAAATAAGAAGAATGCATAACTTTTTGCCATAAAATGGAAATTTTCTTCATTTTTGCTCCAAAATAAGGGGAATTTCTGCTTTTTTGCCTCTAAATAAGTGGAATTTCTGTCTTTTTCCCCCAAAACAAAGGGAATTTCTGTTTTTTTTGCCCCAAAATAAGGAAAATTTCTGACTTATTACCTTGAAATAAGTAAATTTCTGCAATTTTGCCCCAAAATAAGGGAAATTTCTGCCTTTTTGCCCCAAAATAAGGGGAATTACAGACTTTTTACCTCAAAATAAGGAAAATTTCGGCCTTTTTGCCCCAAAATAAGAAAATTTCTGTTTTTTTCCCTGAAATAAGTGAAATTTCTGCAATTTTGCCCCAAAATAAGGGAAATTTCTAAAATTTTGCCCCAAAATAAGTGGAATGTTCGAGTTTTGCCCCAAAATAAAGAGAATTTCTGTATTTTTGCTCCAACATATAGGGAATTTCTACCTTTTTGCCCCACAATTAGGGGAATTTCTGCAATTTTGCTCCAAAATACGGGGAATTTCTGCCTTTTTGCCCGAAAATAAGAAGAATTCATACCTTTTTGCCATAAAAAAGGGAAATTTCTGCAATTTTTTTCCAAAATAAGAGGAATTTCTGATTTTTGGCCTCTAAATAAGTGGAATATCTGTCTTTTTCCCCCAAACAAATAAAATTTCTGTCTTTTTTGCCCCAAAATAAGGAAAATTTCTGATTTATTATTCTGAAATAAGTGAAATTTCTACAATTTTGCCCCAAAATAAGAGAGATTTCTGCCTTTTTGCCCCCAAATAAGGGGAATTTCAGCTTTTTACCTCAAAATAAGGGGAATTTCTGCATTTTTGCCACAAAATATTAGGAATTTCTGCCTTTTTGCCCAAAATAAAAAAAATTTCTGACCTTTTGCCCAGAAATAAGTTAAATTTCTAAATTTTTCCCCAAAATAAGGGAAATGTCTGCTTTTTGCCACAAAATAAGGGGAATTTCTGATTTTTTTCCTCTAAATAAATGGAATTTCTGTATTTTTCCCCCAAATAAAGGGAATTTCTGTCTTTTTTGCCCCAAAATAAGGAAAATTTCTGATTTATTACCCTGAAATAAGTGAAATTTCTGCAATTTTGCCCCAAAATAAGGGAAATTTCTGCTTTTTTGCCCCCAAATAAGGGGAATTTCAGTCTTTTTACCTCAAAAGAAGGAGAATTTCTGCATTTTTGCAACAAAATATTAGGAATTTCTGCGTTTTTGCCCCTAAATAAAGAAAATTTCTGACTTTTGCCCTGAAATAAGTTAAATTTCTAAAATTTTTCCCCAAAATAAAAGAAATGTCTGCTTTTTGCCCCAAAATAAGGGGAATTTCTTAATTTTTGTTCCCAAATAAGGGGAATTTCAGCCTTTTTACCTCAAAATAAGGGGAATTTCTGCATTTTTGACCCAAAATATGGGAAATTTCTGCCTTTTTGCCCAAAATAAGAAAAATTTCAGCAATTTTGCCCCAAAATAAGTGAAATTTCTGCAATATTGCCCCAAAATAAGGGTAATTTCTGTAATGTTGCCCCAAAATATGTGGAATTTCTGAGATTTGCCCCAAAATAAAAAGAATTTCTGTCCTTTTGCCTTAACATATGGGGAATTTCTGCCTTTTTGCCCCACGATTTGGGAAATTTCTGCAGTTTTGTTTCAAAATAAGGGGAATTTCTGCTTTTTTGCCTCTAAATAAGTGAAATTTCAGTCTTTTTCCCCCAAATCAAAGGGAATTTCTGTCTTTTTTGCCCCAAAATAAGGAAAATTTCTGACTTATTACCCTGAAATAAGTGAAATGTCTGCAATTTTGCCCCAAAATAAGGAAAATTTTTGCCTTTTTGCCCCCAAATAAGGGGAATTTCAGCTTTTTTACCTCAAAATAAGGGGAATTTCTGAATTTTTGCCACAAAATATTAGGAATTTCTGCTTTTTTGCCCCAAAATAAGGAAAATTTCTGCCTTTTTTTTCTGAAATAAGTGAAATTTCTAAAATTTTGCCCCAAAATAAGTGAAATTTATGCAATTTTGCCCCAAAATAAGGGAAAATTTTGGAATTTTGCCCCAAATTAAGTGGAATTTCTGAGTTTTGCCCCAAAATAAGAAGAATTTCTGTCTTTTTGCTCCAACATATAGGGAATTTCTGCCTTTTTGCCCCACAATTAGGGGAATTTCTACAATTTTGCTCGAAAATACGGGGAATTTCTGCCTTTTCGCCCGAAAATAAGAAGAATGTATACCTTTTTGCCATAAAAAAGGGAAATTTCTTCATTTTTGCTCCAAAATAAGGGGAATTTCTGCTTTTTTGCCTCTAAATAGGTGAAATTTCTGTATTTTATCCCCAAAACAAAGGGAATTTCTGTCTTTTTTGCCCCAAAATAAGGAAAATTTCTGACTTATTACCCTGAAATATGTGAAATTTTGGCAATTTTGCCCCAAATAAGAGAAATTTCTGCCTTTTTGCCCCCAAATATGGAGCATTTCAGCCTTTTTACCTCAAAATAAGGGAAATTTCTGCATTTTCCCCCAAAATATGGGAAATTTCTTTCTTTTTGCCCCAAAATAAAAAAAATTTCTGCAATTTTGTACCAAAATAAAAGAAATTTCTGCTTTTTTTTCTGAAATAAGTGAAATTTCTGCAATTTTGCCCCAAAATAAGTGAAATTTCTGAGTTTTGCCCCAAAATAAGAAGAATTTCTGTCTTTTTGCCCCAACATATAGGGAATTTCGGGCTTTTTGTCCCCCAATAGGGGAATTTCTGCAATTTTGCTCCAAAATACGGGGAATTTCTGCCTTTTTTCCCAAAAATTAAGAAGAATGCATACCTTTTTTGCCATAAAAAAGGGAAATTTCTTCATTTTTGCTCCAAATTAAAGGGAATTTCTGCCTTTTGCCTCTAAATAAGTGGAATTTCTGTTTTTTTTTCCCCAAAACAAAGGGAATTTCTGTCTTTTTTTGCCCCAACATAAGGAAAATTTCTGACTTTTTTCCCTGAAATAAGTAAAATTTCTGCAATTTTGCCCCAAAATAAGTGAAATTTCTGCTTTTTTGCCCCCAAATAAGGGAATTTCAGCCTTTTTACCTCAAAATAAGGGGAATTTCTGCATTTTGCCCCAAAATATGGGAAATTTCTGCCTTTTTGCCCCAAAATAAGAAAAATTTCTGCAATTTTGTACCAAAATAAAAGAAATTTCTGCCTTTTTGCCCCCAAATAAGAAAATCTGCTATTTTTCTGAAATAAATGAAATTTCTGCAATTTTGCCCCAAAATAAGTAAAATTTCTGCAATTTTGCCCCAAAATAAGTGAAATTTCTGGTATTTTGCCCCACAATTAGAGAAATTTCTGCAGTTTTGCTCCAAAATAAGGGGAATTTCTGCTTTTTTGCCTCTAAATAAGTGGAATTTCTGTTTTTTCCTTCAAAACACAGGGAATTTCTGTCTTTTTTGTCCAAAAATAAGGAAAATTTCTGACTTATTACCCTGAAATAAGTGAAATTTCTGCAATTTTGCCCCAAAATAAAGGAAATTTCTGCCTTTTTGCCCCCAAATAAGGGGAATTTCAGCCTTTTTACCTCAAAATAAAGAGAATTTCTGCATTTTTGTCGTAAAATATGGGAAATTTCTGCCTTTTAACCTCAAAATAAGGGGAAATTCTGCTTTTTTGCCCCAAAATAAGAAAAATTTCTTCAATTTTGTACCAAAATAAAAGTAATTTCTGCCTTTTTGTCCTACAAATAAGCAAATTTCTGCTTTTTTTCTGAAATAAATGAAATTTCTACAATTTTGCCTCAAAATAAGTGAAATTTTTGCAATTTTGCCCCAAAATAAGTGAAATTTCCTCAATTTTGCCCCAAAATAAGTGGAATTTCTGAGTTTTGCCCCAAAATAAGGAGAATTTCTGTCCTTTTGCCCCAAAATATAGGGAATTTCTGCCTTTTTGCCCCACGATTAGGGAAATTTCTGCAGTTTTGTTCCAAAATAAGGGGAATTTCTGCTTTTTTGCCTCTAAATAAGTGAAATTTCAGTCTTTTTATCCTTAAACAAAGGAAATTTCTGTCTTTTTTGCCCCAAAATAAGGAAAATTTCTGACTTATTACCCTGAAATAAGTGAAATTTCTGCAATTTTGCTCCAAAATAAAGAAAATTTCTGACTTTTTGACCCCTAATAAGGGGAATTTCAGCTTTTTTACCTCAAAATAAGGGGAATTTCTGCATTTTTGCCACAAAATATTAGGAATTTCTGCCTTTTTGCCCCAAAATAAGGAAAATTTCTGCCTTTTTTCCCTGAAATAAGTGAAATTTCTGAAATTTTGCCCCAAAATAAGGGAAATTTCTGGAATTTTGCCCTAAATTAAGTGGAATTTCTGAGTTTTGCCCCAAATTAAGAAGAATTTCTGTCTTTTTGCTCCAACATATAGTGAATTTCTGAATTTTTGCCCCACAATTAGAGGAATTTCTACAATTTTGCTTCAAAATATGGGGAATTTCTGCCTTTTTGCCCGAAAATAAGAAGAATGTATACCTTTTTGCCATAAAAAGGGGAAATTTCTTCATTTTTGCTTCAAAATAAGGGGAATTTCTGCTTTTTTGCCTCTAAATAAGTGAAATTTCTGTATTTTATCCCCAAAACAAAGGGAATTTCTGTCTTTTTTGCCCCAAATAAGGAAAATTTCTGACTTATTACCCTGAAATAAGTGAAATTTCTGCACTTTTTCCCCAAATAAAAGAAATTTCTGCCTTTTTGCCCCCAAATAAGGAGAATTTCAGCCTTTTTACCTCAAAATAAGGGGAATTTCTGCATTTTTGCCCCAAAATATGGGAAATTTCTGCCTTTTTGCCCCAAAATAAAAAAAAATTCTGCAATTTTGTACCAAAATAAAAGAAATTTCTGCCTTTTTGACTCAAAATAAGGAAATTTCTGCTTTTTTTTCTGAAATAAGTGAAATTTCTGCAATTTTGCCCCAAAATAAGTGAAATTTCTGAGTTTTGCCCCAATATAAGAAGAATTTCTGTCTTTTTGCCCCAATATATAGGGAATTTCTGCCTTTTTGCCCCCCAATTAGGGGAATTTCTGCAATTTTGCTCCAAAATACGGGGAATTTCTGCCTTTTTGCCCGAAAATAAGAAGAATGCATACCTTTTTTGCCATAAAAAAGGGAAATTTCTTCATTTTTGCTCCAAAATAAGGGGAATTTCTGCTTTTTGACTCTAAATAAGTGGTATTTCTGTCTTTATCCCCCCAAAACAAAGGGAATTTCTGTCTTTTTTGCCCCAACATAAAGAAAATTTCTGACTTATTACCCTGAAATAAGTGAAATTTCTGCAATTTTTCCCCAAAATAAGTGATATTTATGCTTTTTTGCCCCCAAATAAGGGAATTTCAGCCTTTTTACTTCAAAATAAGAAGAATTTCTGAATTTTGCCCCAAAATATGGGAAATTTCTGAATTTTTGCCCCAAAATAAAAAAATTTCTGAAATTTTGTACCAAAATAAAAGAAATTTCTGCCTTTTTGCCCCCAAATAAGAAAATCTGCTATTTTTCTGAAATAAATGAAATTTCTGCAATTTTGCCCCAAAATAAGTGAAATTTCTGCAATTTTGCCCCAAAATAAGTGAAATTTCTGGAATTTTGCCCCAAAATAAGTGGAATTTCTGAGTTTTGCCTCAAAATAAGGAGAATTTCTGTCTTTTTGCCCTAACATATAGGGAATTTCTGCCTTTTTGCCCCACAATTAGGGAAATTTCTTCAGTTTTGCTCAAAATTAAGGGGAATTTCTGCTTTTTTGCCTCTAAATAAGTGGAATTTCTGTTTTTTCCCCCAAAACAAAGGGAATTTCTGTCTTTTTTTGTCCAAAAATAAGGAAAATTTCTGACTTATTACCCTGAAATAAGTGAAATTTCTGAAATTTTGCCGCAAAATAAGGAAAATTTTTGAATTTTTTCCCTGAAATAAGTGAAATTTCTGCAATTTTGCCCCAAAATAAGTGAAATTTCTGCTTTTTTGCCCCCAAATAAGAGAATTTTAGCCTTTTTACCTCAAAATAAGGGGAAATTCTGCTTTTTTGCCCCAAAATATAAAAAATTTCTGCCTTTTTGCCCCAAAATAAGAAAAATTTCTTCAATTTTGTACCAAAATAAAAGTAATTTCTGCCTTTTTGCTCTTAAATAATCAAATTTCTGCTTTTTTTCTGAAATAAATGAAATTTCTGCAATTTTGCCCCAAAATAAGTGAAATTTCTGCAATTTTGCTGCAAAATAAGTGGAATTTCTGAGTTTTGCCCCAAAATAAGGAGAATTTCTTTCCTTTTGCCCCAACATATAGGGAATTTCTGCCTTTTTGCCCCACGATTAGGGAAATTTCTGCAGTTTTGTTCCAAAATAAGGGGAATTTCTCTTTTTTTGCCTCTAAATAAGTGAAATTTCAGTCTTTTTCCCCCAAAACAAGGAAAATTTCTGTCTTTTTTGCCCCAAAATAAGGAAAATTTCTGACTTATTACCCTGAAATAAGTGAAATTTCTGCAATTTTGCTCCAAAATTTAGAAAATTTCTACCTTTTTGCCCCCAAATGAGGGGAATTTCAGCCTTTTTACCTCAAAGTAATGGGAATTTCTGCATTTTTGCCACAAAATATTAGGAATTTCTGCCTTTTTGCCCCAAAATAAGAAAATTTCTGCTTTTTTCCCTGAAATAAGTTAAATTTCTGCAATTTTGCCCCAAAATAAAAGAAATTTCTGCCTTTTTGCCCCCAAATAAGGGGAATTACAGCCTTTTTACCTCAAAATAAGAAGAATTTCTGGATTTTTGCCCCAAAATATGAGAAATTTCTGCCTTTTTGCTTCAAAATAAGAAAAATTTCTGCAATTTTGTACCAAAATAAAAAATTTCTGCCTTTTTGCCTCAAAATAAGTAAATTTCTGTTTTTTTCCTTGAAATAAGTGAAATTTCTGCAACTTTGCCCCAGAATAAGTGAAATTTCTGCAATTTTGCCTCAAAATAAGGGAAATTTCTGTAATTTTGCCCCAAAATAAGTGTAATTTCTGAGTTTTGCCCCAAAATAAGGAGGATTTCTGTCTTTTTGCCCCAACATATAGGGAATTTCTGCCTTTTTGCCCCACAATTTGGGGAATTTCTGCAATTTTGCTCCAAAATACGGCGAATTTCTGCCTTTTTGTCCGAAAATAAGAAGAATGCATAACTTTTTGCCATAAAATGAAAATTTCTTCATTGTTGCTCCAAAATTAGGGGAATTTCTGCTTTTTTGCCTTTAAATAAGTGGAATTTCTGTCTTTTTCCCCCAAAACAAAGGGAATTTCTGTTTTTTTTGCCCCAAAATAAGGAAAATTTCTGACTTATTACATTGAAATAAGTGAAATTTCTGCAATTTTGCCCCAAAATAAGGGAAATTTCTGCCTTTTTGCCCCAAAATAAGGGGAATTACAGACTTTTTACCTCAAAATAAGGAAAATTTCGGCCTTTTTGCCCCAAAATAAGAAAATTTCTGTTTTTTTCCCTGAAATAAGTGAAATTTCTGCAATTTTGCCCCAAAATAAGGGAAATTTCTAAAATTTTGCCCCAAAATAAGTGGAATGTTCGAGTTTTGCCCCAAAATAAAGAGAATTTCTGTATTTTTGCTCCAACATATAGGGAATTTCTACCTTTTTGCCCCACAATTAGGGGAATTTCTGCAATTTTGCTCCAAAATACGGGGAATTTCTGCCTTTTTGCCCGAAAATAAGAAGAATGCATACCTTTTTGCCATAAAAAGGGAAATTTCTTCATTTTTGCTCCATAATAAGAAGTATTTCTGCTTTTTGCCTCTAAATAAGTGGAATTTCTGTCTTTTTCCCCCAAAACAAAGGGAATTTCTGTCTTTTTTGCCCCAAAATAAGGAAAATTTCTGACTTATTACCCTGAAATAAGTGAAATTTCTGCAATTTTGCCTCAAAATAAGGGAAATTTCTGCCTTTTTCCCCCAAATAAAAGGAATTTCAGGTTTTTACCCCAAAATAAGGGGAATTTCTGCTTTTTTGCCACAAAATATTAGGAATTTCTGCCTTTTTGTCCAAATAAAAAAAATTTCTGACTTTTTGCCCTGAAATAATTTAAATTTCTAAAATTTTTCCCCAAAATAAGAGAATTGTCTGCTTTTTTCCCCCAAATAAAGGGAATTTCTTAATTTTTGCCCCCAAATAAGGGGAATTTCAGCCTTTTTACCTCAAAATAAGGGAAATTTCTGCATTTTTGACCCAAAATATGGGAAATTTCTGCCTTTTTGCCCAAAATAAGAAAAATTTCTGCAATTTTGTACAAAAATAAAAGAAATGTCTGCCTTTTTGCCCCAAAATAAGAAAATTTCTGCTTTTTTCCCTGAAATAAGTTTAATTTCTGCAATTTTGCCCCAAAATAAAAGAAATTTCTGCCTTTTTGCCCCCAAGTAAGGGGAATTACAGCCTTTTTACCTCAAAATAAGAAGAATTTCTGGATTTTTGCCCCAAAATATGGGAACTTTCTGCCTTTTTGCTTCAAAATAAGAAAAATTTCTGCAATTTTGTACCAAAATAAAAAATTTCTGCCTTTTTGCCTCAAAATAAGAAAATTTCTGTTTTTTTCCCTGAAATAAGTGAAATTTCTGCAACTTTGCCCCAGAATAAGTGAAATTTCTGCAATTTTGCCTCAAAATAAGGGAAATTTCTGTAATTTTGCCCCAAAATAAGTGTAATTTCTGAGTTTTGCCCCAAAATAAGGAGAATTTCTGTCTTTTTACCCCAACATATAGGGAATTTCTGCCTTTTTGCCCCACAATTTGGGAAATTTCTGCAATTTTGCTCCAAAATACGGCGAATTTCTGCCTTTTTGTCCGAAAATAAGAAGAATGCATAACTTTTTGCCATAAAATGGAAATTTTCTTCATTTTTGCTCCAAAATAAGGGGAATTTCTGCTTTTTTGCCTCTAAATAAGTGGAATTTCTGTCTTTTTCCCCCAAAACAAAGGGAATTTCTGTTTTTTTTGCCCCAAAATAAGGAAAATTTCTGACTTATTACCTTGAAATAAGTAAATTTCTGCAATTTTGCCCCAAAATAAGGGAAATTTCTGCCTTTTTGCCCCAAAATAAGGGGAATTACAGACTTTTTACCTCAAAATAAGGAAAATTTCGGCCTTTTTGCCCCAAAATAAGAAAATTTCTGTTTTTTTCCCTGAAATAAGTGAAATTTCTGCAATTTTGCCCCAAAATAAGGGAAATTTCTAAAATTTTGCCCCAAAATAAGTGGAATGTTCGAGTTTTGCCCCAAAATAAAGAGAATTTCTGTATTTTTGCTCCAACATATAGGGAATTTCTACCTTTTTGCCCCACAATTAGGGGAATTTCTGCAATTTTGCTCCAAAATACGGGGAATTTCTGCCTTTTTGCCCGAAAATAAGAAGAATTCATACCTTTTTGCAATAAAAAAGGGAAATTTCTGCAATTTTTTTCCAAAATAAGAGGAATTTCTGATTTTTGGCCTCTAAATAAGTGGAATATCTGTCTTTTTCCCCCAAACAAATAAAATTTCTGTCTTTTTTGCCCCAAAATAAGGAAAATTTCTGATTTATTATTCTGAAATAAGTGAAATTTCTACAATTTTGCCCCAAAATAAGAGAGATTTCTGCCTTTTTGCCCCCAAATAAGGGGAATTTCAGCTTTTTACCTCAAAATAAGGGGAATTTCTGCATTTTTGCCACAAAATATTAGGAATTTCTGCCTTTTTGCCCAAAATAAAAAAAATTTCTGACCTTTTGCCCAGAAATAAGTTAAATTTCTAAATTTTTCCCCAAAATAAGGGAAATGTCTGCTTTTTGCCACAAAATAAGGGGAATTTCTGATTTTTTTCCTCTAAATAAATGGAATTTCTGTATTTTTCCCCCAAATAAAGGGAATTTCTGTCTTTTTTGCCCCAAAATAAGGAAAATTTCTGATTTATTACCCTGAAATAAGTGAAATTTCTGCAATTTTGCCCCAAAATAAGGGAAATTTCTGCTTTTTTGCCCCCAAATAAGGGGAATTTCAGTCTTTTTACCTCAAAAGAAGGAGAATTTCTGCATTTTTGCAACAAAATATTAGGAATTTCTGCGTTTTTGCCCCTAAATAAAGAAAATTTCTGACTTTTGCCCTGAAATAAGTTAAATTTCTAAAATTTTTCCCCAAAATAAAAGAAATGTCTGCTTTTTGCCCCAAAATAAGGGGAATTTCTTAATTTTTGTTCCCAAATAAGGGGAATTTCAGCCTTTTTACCTCAAAATAAGGGGAATTTCTGCATTTTTGACCCAAAATATGGGAAATTTCTGCCTTTTTGCCCAAAATAAGAAAAATTTCAGCAATTTTGCCCCAAAATAAGTGAAATTTCTGCAATATTGCCCCAAAATAAGGGTAATTTCTGTAATGTTGCCCCAAAATATGTGGAATTTCTGAGATTTGCCCCAAAATAAAAAGAATTTCTGTCCTTTTGCCTTAACATATGGGGAATTTCTGCCTTTTTGCCCCACGATTTGGGAAATTTCTGCAGTTTTGTTTCAAAATAAGGGGAATTTCTGCTTTTTTGCCTCTAAATAAGTGAAATTTCAGTCTTTTTCCCCCAAATCAAAGGGAATTTCTGTCTTTTTTGCCCCAAAATAAGGAAAATTTCTGACTTATTACCCTGAAATAAGTGAAATGTCTGCAATTTTGCCCCAAAATAAGGAAAATTTTTGCCTTTTTGCCCCCAAATAAGGGGAATTTCAGCTTTTTTACCTCAAAATAAGGGGAATTTCTGAATTTTTGCCACAAAATATTAGGAATTTCTGCTTTTTTGCCCCAAAATAAGGAAAATTTCTGCCTTTTTTTTCTGAAATAAGTGAAATTTCTAAAATTTTGCCCCAAAATAAGTGAAATTTATGCAATTTTGCCCCAAAATAAGGGAAAATTTTGGAATTTTGCCCCAAATTAAGTGGAATTTCTGAGTTTTGCCCCAAAATAAGAAGAATTTCTGTCTTTTTGCTCCAACATATAGGGAATTTCTGCCTTTTTGCCCCACAATTAGGGGAATTTCTACAATTTTGCTCGAAAATACGGGGAATTTCTGCCTTTTCGCCCGAAAATAAGAAGAATGTATACCTTTTTGCCATAAAAAAGGGAAATTTCTTCATTTTTGCTCCAAAATAAGGGGAATTTCTGCTTTTTTGCCTCTAAATAGGTGAAATTTCTGTATTTTATCCCCAAAACAAAGGGAATTTCTGTCTTTTTTGCCCCAAAATAAGGAAAATTTCTGACTTATTACCCTGAAATATGTGAAATTTCGGCAATTTTGCCCCAAATAAGAGAAATTTCTGCCTTTTTGCCCCCAAATATGGAGCATTTCAGCCTTTTTACCTCAAAATAAGGGAAATTTCTGCATTTTCCCCCAAAATATGGGAAATTTCTTTCTTTTTGCCCCAAAATAAAAAAAATTTCTGCAATTTTGTACCAAAATAAAAGAAATTTCTGCTTTTTTTTCTGAAATAAGTGAAATTTCTGCAATTTTGCCCCAAAATAAGTGAAATTTCTGAGTTTTGCCCCAAAATAAGAAGAATTTCTGTCTTTTTGCCCCAACATATAGGGAATTTCGGGCTTTTTGTCCCCCAATAGGGGAATTTCTGCAATTTTGCTCCAAAATACGGGGAATTTCTGCCTTTTTTCCCAAAAATTAAGAAGAATGCATACCTTTTTTGCCATAAAAAAGGGAAATTTCTTCATTTTTGCTCCAAATTAAAGGGAATTTCTGCCTTTTGCCTCTAAATAAGTGGAATTTCTGTTTTTTTTTCCCCAAAACAAAGGGAATTTCTGTCTTTTTTGCCCCAACATAAGGAAAATTTCTGACTTTTTTCCCTGAAATAAGTAAAATTTCTGCAATTTTGCCCCAAAATAAGTGAAATTTCTGCTTTTTTGCCCCCAAATAAGGGAATTTCAGCCTTTTTACCTCAAAATAAGGGGAATTTCTGCATTTTGCCCCAAAATATGGGAAATTTCTGCCTTTTTGCCCCAAAATAAGAAAAATTTCTGCAATTTTGTACCAAAATAAAAGAAATTTCTGCCTTTTTGCCCCCAAATAAGAAAATCTGCTATTTTTCTGAAATAAATGAAATTTCTGCAATTTTGCCCCAAAATAAGTAAAATTTCTGCAATTTTGCCCCAAAATAAGTGAAATTTCTGGTATTTTGCCCCACAATTAGAGAAATTTCTGCAGTTTTGCTCCAAAATAAGGGGAATTTCTGCTTTTTTGCCTCTAAATAAGTGGAATTTCTGTTTTTTCCTTCAAAACACAGGGAATTTCTGTCTTTTTTGTCCAAAAATAAGGAAAATTTCTGACTTATTACCCTGAAATAAGTGAAATTTCTGCAATTTTGCCCCAAAATAAAGGAAATTTCTGCCTTTTTGCCCCCAAATAAGGGGAATTTCAGCCTTTTTACCTCAAAATAAAGAGAATTTCTGCATTTTTGTCGTAAAATATGGGAAATTTCTGCCTTTTAACCTCAAAATAAGGGGAAATTCTGCTTTTTTGCCCCAAAATAAGAAAAATTTCTTCAATTTTGTACCAAAATAAAAGTAATTTCTGCCTTTTTGTCCTACAAATAAGCAAATTTCTGCTTTTTTTCTGAAATAAATGAAATTTCTACAATTTTGCCTCAAAATAAGTGAAATTTTTGCAATTTTGCCCCAAAATAAGTGAAATTTCCTCAATTTTGCCCCAAAATAAGTGGAATTTCTGAGTTTTGCCCCAAAATAAGGAGAATTTCTGTCCTTTTGCCCCAAAATATAGGGAATTTCTGCCTTTTTGCCCCACGATTAGGGAAATTTCTGCAGTTTTGTTCCAAAATAAGGGGAATTTCTGCTTTTTTGCCTCTAAATAAGTGAAATTTCAGTCTTTTTATCCTTAAACAAAGGAAATTTCTGTCTTTTTTGCCCCAAAATAAGGAAAATTTCTGACTTATTACCCTGAAATAAGTGAAATTTCTGCAATTTTGCTCCAAAATAAAGAAAATTTCTGACTTTTTGACCCCTAATAAGGGGAATTTCAGCTTTTTTACCTCAAAATAAGGGGAATTTCTGCATTTTTGCCACAAAATATTAGGAATTTCTGCCTTTTTGCCCCAAAATAAGGAAAATTTCTGCCTTTTTTCCCTGAAATAAGTGAAATTTCTGAAATTTTGCCCCAAAATAAGGGAAATTTCTGGAATTTTGCCCTAAATTAAGTGGAATTTCTGAGTTTTGCCCCAAATTAAGAAGAATTTCTGTCTTTTTGCTCCAACATATAGTGAATTTCTGAATTTTTGCCCCACAATTAGAGGAATTTCTACAATTTTGCTTCAAAATATGGGGAATTTCTGCCTTTTTGCCCGAAAATAAGAAGAATGTATACCTTTTTGCCATAAAAAGGGGAAATTTCTTCATTTTTGCTTCAAAATAAGGGGAATTTCTGCTTTTTTGCCTCTAAATAAGTGAAATTTCTGTATTTTATCCCCAAAACAAAGGGAATTTCTGTCTTTTTTGCCCCAAATAAGGAAAATTTCTGACTTATTACCCTGAAATAAGTGAAATTTCTGCACTTTTTCCCCAAATAAAAGAAATTTCTGCCTTTTTGCCCCCAAATAAGGAGAATTTCAGCCTTTTTACCTCAAAATAAGGGGAATTTCTGCATTTTTGCCCCAAAATATGGGAAATTTCTGCCTTTTTGCCCCAAAATAAAAAAAAATTCTGCAATTTTGTACCAAAATAAAAGAAATTTCTGCCTTTTTGACTCAAAATAAGGAAATTTCTGCTTTTTTTTCTGAAATAAGTGAAATTTCTGCAATTTTGCCCCAAAATAAGTGAAATTTCTGAGTTTTGCCCCAATATAAGAAGAATTTCTGTCTTTTTGCCCCAATATATAGGGAATTTCTGCCTTTTTGCCCCCCAATTAGGGGAATTTCTGCAATTTTGCTCCAAAATACGGGGAATTTCTGCCTTTTTGCCCGAAAATAAGAAGAATGCATACCTTTTTTGCCATAAAAAAGGGAAATTTCTTCATTTTTGCTCCAAAATAAGGGGAATTTCTGCTTTTTGACTCTAAATAAGTGGTATTTCTGTCTATCCCCCCAAAACAAAGGGAATTTCTGTCTTTTTTGCCCCAACATAAAGAAAATTTCTGACTTATTACCCTGAAATAAGTGAAATTTCTGCAATTTTTCCCCAAAATAAGTGAAATTTCTGCTTTTTTGCCCCCAAATAAGGGAATTTCAGCCTTTTTACTTCAAAATAAGAAGAATTTCTGAATTTTGCCCCAAAATATGGGAAATTTCTGAATTTTTGCCCCAAAATAAAAAAATTTCTGAAATTTTGTACCAAAATAAAAGAAATTTCTGCCTTTTTGCCCCCAAATAAGAAAATCTGCTATTTTTCTGAAATAAATGAAATTTCTGCAATTTTGCCCCAAAATAAGTGAAATTTCTGCAATTTTGCCCCAAAATAAGTGAAATTTCTGGAATTTTGCCCCAAAATAAGTGGAATTTCTGAGTTTTGCCTCAAAATAAGGAGAATTTCTGTCTTTTTGCCCTAACATATAGGGAATTTCTGCCTTTTTGCCCCACAATTAGGGAAATTTCTTCAGTTTTGCTCAAAATTAAGGGGAATTTCTGCTTTTTTGCCTCTAAATAAGTGGAATTTCTGTTTTTTCCCCCAAAACAAAGGGAATTTCTGTCTTTTTTGTCCAAAAATAAGGAAAATTTCTGACTTATTACCCTGAAATAAGTGAAATTTCTGAAATTTTGCCGCAAAATAAGGAAAATTTTTGAATTTTTTCCCTGAAATAAGTGAAATTTCTGCAATTTTGCCCCAAAATAAGTGAAATTTCTGCTTTTTTGCCCCCAAATAAGAGAATTTTAGCCTTTTTACCTCAAAATAAGGGGAAATTCTGCTTTTTTGCCCCAAAATATAAAAAATTTCTGCCTTTTTGCCCCAAAATAAGAAAAATTTCTTCAATTTTGTACCAAAATAAAAGTAATTTCTGCCTTTTTGCTCTTAAATAATCAAATTTCTGCTTTTTTTCTGAAATAAATGAAATTTCTGCAATTTTGCCCCAAAATAAGTGAAATTTCTGCAATTTTGCTGCAAAATAAGTGGAATTTCTGAGTTTTACCCCAAAATAAGGAGAATTTCTTTCCTTTTGCCCCAACATATAGGGAATTTCTGCCTTTTTGCCCCACGATTAGGGAAATTTCTGCAGTTTTGTTCCAAAATAAGGGGAATTTCTCTTTTTTTGCCTCTAAATAAGTGAAATTTCAGTCTTTTTCCCCCAAAACAAGGAAAATTTCTGTCTTTTTTGCCCCAAAATAAGGAAAATTTCTGACTTATTACCCTGAAATAAGTGAAATTTCTGCAATTTTGCTCCAAAATTTAGAAAATTTCTACCTTTTTGCCCCCAAATGAGGGGAATTTCAGCCTTTTTACCTCAAAGTAATGGGAATTTCTGCATTTTTGCCACAAAATATTAGGAATTTCTGCCTTTTTGCCCCAAAATAAGGAAAATTTCTGCCTTTTTTCCTGAAATAAGTGAAATTTCTGAAATTTTGCCCCAAAATAAGTGAAATTTCTGCAATTTTGCCCCAAAATAATGGAAATTTCTGGAATTTTGCCCCAAAATAAGGGAAATTTCTGGAATTTTTCACCAAATTAAGTGGAATTTCTGAGTTTTGCCCCAAAATAAGAAGAATTTCTGTTTTTTTGCTCCAACATATAGGGAATTTCTGCATTTTTGCCCCACAATTAGAGGAATTTCTACAATTTTGCTTCAAAATACGGGGAATTTCTGCCTTTTTGCCCGAAAATAAGAAGAATGTATACCTTTTTGCCATAAAAAAGGGAAATTTCTTCATTTTTGCTTCAAAATAAGGGAAATTTCTGCTTTTTTGCCTCTAAAAGTGAAATTTCTGTATTTTATCCCAAAAAAAGGGAATTTCTGTCTTTTTTTGCCCCAAAATAAGGAAAATTTCTGACTTATTACCCTGAAATAAGTGAAATTTCTGCAATTTTTCCCCAAATAAGAGAAATTTCTGCCTTTTTGTCCCCAAAGAAGGAGAATTTCAGCCTTTTTACCTCAAAATAAGGGGAATTTCTGCATTTTTGCCCCAAAATATGGGAAATTTCTGCCTTTTTGCCCCAAAATAAAAAAAAAAATTCTGCAATTTTGTACCAAAATCAAAGAAATTTCTGCCTTTTTCACTCAAAATAAGGAAATTTCTGCTTTTTTTCTGAAATCAGTGAAATTTCTGCAATTTTGCCCCAAAATAAGTGAAATTTCTGAGTTTTGCCCCAATATAAGAAGAATTTCTGTCTTTTTGCACCAACATATAGGGAATTTCTGCCTATTTGCCCCCCAATAAGGGGAATTTCTGCCTTTTTGCCCGAAAATAAGAAGAATGCATACCTTTTTTGCCATAAAAAAGGGTAATTTCTTCATTTTTGCTCCAAAATAAGGGGAATTTCTGCTTTTGGCCTCTAAATATGTGGAATTTCTGTCTTTATCCACACAAAACAAAGGGAATTTCTGTCTTTTTTGCCCCAACATAAAGAAAATTTCTGACTTATTACCCTGAAATAAGTGAAATTTCTGCAATTTTGCCCCAAAATAAGTGAAATTTCTGCTTTTTTGCCCCCAAATAAGGGAATTTCAGCCTTTTTACTTCAAAATAAGAAGAATTTCTGCATTTTGCCCCAAAATATGGGAAATTTCTGCCTTTTTGCCCCAAAATAAAAAAAATTTCTGAAATTTTGTACCAAAATAAAAGAAATTTCTGCCTTTTTGCCTCCAAATAAGAAAATGTGCTTTTTTCTCTGAAATAAATGAAATTTCTGCAATTTTGCCCCAAAATAAATGAAATTTCTGCAATTTTGCCCCAAAATAAGTGAAATTTCTGGAATTTTGCCCCAAAATAAGTGGAATTTCTGAGTTTTGCCCCAAAATAAGGAGAATTTCTGTCTTTTTGCCCTAACATATAGGGAATTTCTGCCTTTTTGCCCCCCAATTAGAAAAATTTCTGCAGTTTTGCTCCAAAATAAGGGGAATTTCTGCTTTTTTGCCTCTAAATAAGTGGAATTTCTGTTTTTCCCCCCAAAAAATGGGAATTTCTGTCTTTTTTCTCAAAAATAAGGAAAATTTCTGACTTACTACCCTGAAATGAGTGAAATTTCTGCAATTTTGCCCCAAAATAAGGAAAATTTCTGCCTTTTTATCCCAAAATACGGGAAATTTCGGACTTTTTACCTCAAAATAAGGGGAATTTCTGCATTTTTGCCACAAAATATTAGATGTTTCTGCCTTTTTGCCCCAAAATAAGGAAAATTTATGCCTTTTTTCCCTGAAGTAAGTGAATTTCTGCAATTTTGCCCCAAAATAAATGAAATTTCTGCAATTTTGTCCCAAAATAAGGGATTTTTCTGGAATTTTGTCCCAAAATAAGGGAAATTTCTGGAATTTTGCTCCAAAATAAGTGGAATTTCTGAGTTTTGCCCCAAAATACAAAAAGCTTCTGCAATTTTGCTCCAAAATACGGGGAATTTCTGCCTTTTTGCCCAAAAATAAGAAGAATGCATACCTTTTTGCCATAAAAAAGAAAAATTTCTTCATTTTTGCTCCAAAATAAGGAAAATTTCTGCTTTTTTGCCTCTAAATAAATGAAATTTCAGTTTCTTTCTCCCAAAACAAAAGGCATTTCTGTCTTTTTTTGCCCCAAAATAAGGAAAATTTCTGACTTATTACCCTGAAATAAGTGAAATTTCTGCAATTTTGCCCCAAAATAAGGAAAATTTCTGACTTTTTGCCCCCAAAAAAGGGAATTTCAGCTTCTTTACCTCAAAATAAGGGGAATTTCTGCATTTGTGCCACAAAATATTAGGAATTTCTGAATTTTTGCCCCAAAATAAGGAAAATTTCTGCCTTTTTTCCCTGAAATAAGTGAAATTTCTGCAATTTTGCCCCAAAATTAGTGAAATTTCTGCAATTTTGCCCCAAAATAAGGGAAATTTCTGGAATTTTGCCACAAAATAAGGGAAATTTCTGGAATTTTGCCCCAAAATAAGTGGAATTAATATGTTTTGCCCAAAATAAGGAGACTTTCTGTCTTTTTGCCCTAACATATAGGGAATTTCTGCCTTTTTGCCCCACAATTAGGGGAATTTCTGCAATTTTGCTCCAAAATACAGGGAATTTCTGCCTTTTTGCCCGAAAATAATAAGAATGCATACCTTTTTGCCATAAAAAAAGAAATTTCTTTATTTTTACTCCAAAAGAAGGGGAATTTCTGCTTTTTTGCCTCTAAATAAGTGAAATTTTTGTATTTTTCCCCCAAAAGAAAGGGAATTTCTTTATTTTTTGACCCAAAATAAGGAAAATTTCTGCCTTATTACCCTGAAATAAGTGAAATTTCTGCAATTTTGCCCCAAATAAGAGAAATTTCTGTTTTTGCCCCCAAATCAGGGGAATTTCAGCCTTTTTACCTCAAAATAATAGGAATTTCTGCATGTTTGCCCCAAAATATGGAAAATTTCTGCTTTTTTGTCCCAAAATAAAAAAAAATTCTGCAATTTTGTACCAAAATAAAAGAAATTTCTGCCTTTTTGCCTCAAAATAAAGAAATTTCTGCTTTTTTTCTGAAATAAATGAAATTTCTGCAATTTTGCCCCAAAATAAGTGAAATTTCTACAATTTTGCCCCAAAATAAGTGAAATTTCTAGAAATTTGCCCCAAAATAAGTGGAATTTCTGAGTTTTGCCCCAAAATACGGAGAATTTCTGCAATTTTGCTCCAAAATACGGGGAATTATTGCCTTTTTGCCTGAAAATAAGAAGAATGCATACCTTTTTGCCGTAAAAAAGGGAAATTCCCTCATTTTTGCTCCAAAATAAGTTGAATTTCTGCTTTTTTGCCTCTAAATAAGTGAAATTTCAGTCTTTTTCCCCCAAAACAAAAGGAATTTCTGTCTTTTTTGCCCCAAAATAAGAAAAATTTCTGACTTATTACCCTGAAATAAGTGAAATTTCTGCAATTTGGCCCCAAAATAAGAAAAATTTCTGCCTTTTTGACTTCAACAAAAGGGAATTTCAGCTTTTTTACCTCAAAATGAGAGGAATTTCTGCATTTTTGTCACAAAATATTAGGAATTTCTGCCTTTTTGGCCCAAAATAAGGAAAATTTCTGAGTTTTTTCCCTGAAATAAGTTAAATTTCTGCAATTTTGCCCCAAAATAAGGGAAATTTCTGGAATTTTGCCCCAAAATAAGTGGAATTTCTGAGTTTTGCCCCAAAATAAGGAGAATTTCTCTCTTTTTGCCCCAACATATAGGGAATTTCTGCATTTTTGCCCCCCAATTAGGGGAATTTCTGCAATTTTGCTCAAAAATACGAGGAATTTCTGCCTTTTTGCCCGAAAATAAGCAGAATGCATACCTTTTTGCCATAAAAAAGGGAAATTTCTTCATTTTTGCTTCAAAATAAGGGGAATTTCTGCTTTTTGCCTCTAAATAAGTGGAATTTCTGTCGTTTTCCCCCAAAACAAAGGGAATTTCTGTTATTTTTGCCCCAAAATAAAAAAAATTTCTGACTTTTTTCCTTGAAATAAGTGAAATTTCTGCAATTTTGCCCCAAAATAAGTGAAATTTCTGCTTTTTTGCCCCCAAATAAGGGAATTTCAGCCTTTTTACCTCAAAATAAAAGGAATGTCTGCATTTTGCCCCAAAATATGGGATATTTCTGAATTTTTGCCCCAAAATAAGAAAAATTTCTGCAATTTTGTACCAAAATAAAAAAATTTCTGCCTTTTTGCCCCCAAAGAAGAAAGTTTCTCCTTTTTTTCTGAAATAAATGAAATTTCTGCAATTTTGCCTTAAAATAAGTGAAATTTCTGCAATTTTGCCCCAAAATAAGTGAAATTTCTGAGTTTTGCCACAAAATAAGGAGAATTTCTCTCTTTTTGCCCCAACATATAGGGAATTTCTGCATTTTTGCCCCCCAATTAGGGGAATTTCTGCAATTTTGCTCAAAAATACGAGGAATTTCTGCCTTTTTGCCCGAAAATAAGCAGAATGCATAACTTTTTGCCATAAAAAAGGGAAATTTCTTCATTTTTGCTTCAAAATAAGGGGAATTTCTGCTTTTTGCCTCTAAATAAGTGGAATTTCTGTCTTTTTCCCCGAAAACAAAGGGAATTTCTGTCTTTTTTGCCCCAAAATAAAAAAAAATTCTGACTTTTTTCCCTGAAATAAGTGAAATTTCTGCAATTTTGCCCCAAAATAAGTGAAATTTCTGCTTTTTTGCCCTCAAATAAGGGAATTTCAGCCTTTAACCTCAAAAAAAGGGGAATGTTTGCATTTTGCTACAAAATATGGGATATTTCTGCCTTTTTGTACCAAAGTAAGAAAAATTTCTGCAATTTTGTACCAAAATAAAAAAATTTTCTGCCTTTTTGCCCCCAAAAAAGAAAATTTCTGCTTTTTTTCTGAAATAAATGAAATTTCTGCAATTTTGCCCCCAAAATAAGTGAAAGTTCTGCAATTTTGCCTCAAAATAAGTGAAATTTCTGGAAGTTTGCCCCAAAATAAGTGGAATTTCTGAGTTTTGCCCCAAAATAAGGAGAATTTCGGTCTTTTTGCCCCAACATATAGGGAATTTCTGCCTTTTTGCCCCACAATTAGGGAAATTTCTGCAGTTTTGCTCCAAAATAAGGAGAATTTCTTTTTTGCCTCTAAATAAGTGGAATTTCTGTCTTTTTCCCCCAAAACAAAGGGAATTTCTGTCTTTTTTGCTCCAAAATAAGAAAAATTTCTGACTTATTACCCTGAAATAAGTGAAATTTCTGCAATTTTGCCCCAAAATAATGGAAATTTCTGTCTTTTTGCCCCCAAATACGGGTATTTCAGCATTTTTACCTCAAAATAAGGGGAATTTCTGCATTTTTGCCACAAAATATTAGGAATTTCTGCCTTTTTGCCCCAAAATAAAGAAAATTTCTGCATTTTTTCCATGAAATAAGTGAAATTTCTGCAATTTTGCCCCAAAATAAGTTAAATTTTTGCAATTTTGCCCCAAAATAAGGGAAATTTCTGGAATTTTGCCCCAAAATAAGGGAAATTTCTGGAATTTTGCCCCAAAATAAGTGGAATTTCTGAGTTTTGGCCCAAAATAATGAGAATTTCTGTATTTTTGCCCCAACATATAGGGAATTTCTGCCTTTTTGCCCCACAATTAGGGGAATTTCTACAATTTTGCTCCAAAATACGAGTAATTTCTGCCTTTTTGCCCGAAAATAAGAAGAATGCATACCTTTTTGCCATAAAAAAGGGAAATTCCTTCATTTTTGCTTTAAAATAAGGGGAATTTCTGCTTTTTTGCCTATAAATGAGTGGAATTTCTGTCTTTTTTTCCCCAAAACAAAGGGAATTTCTGTATTTTTTGAAACAAAATAAAGAAAATTTCTGATTTATTACACTGAAATAAGTGAAATTTCTGCAATTTTGCTCGAAATAAGAGAAATTTCTGCCTTTTTGCCCCCAAATAAGGGAAATTTCAGCCTTTTTACCTCAAATAAGGGGAATTTCTGCATTTTTGCCACAAAATATGGGAAATTTCTGCCTTTTTGCCCCAAAATACAAAAAATTTCTGCAATTTTGTACCAAAATAAAAGAAATTTCTGCCTTTTTGCCTCAAAATAAGGAAATTTCTGCTTTTTTTTCTTAAATAAGTGAAATTTCTGCAATATTGCCCCAAAATAAGTGGAATTTCTGAGTTTTGACCGAAAATAAGGAGAATTTCTGTCTTTTTGCCCCAACATATAGGGAATTTCTGCCTTTTTGCTCCACAATTAGGGGAATTTCTGCAATTTTTCTCCAAAATACAGGGAATTTCTGCCTTTTTGCCCAAAAATAATAAGAATGCATATCTTTTTTCCATAAAAAAAGGGAAATTTCTTCATTTATGCTCCAAAATAAGGGGAATTTCTGCTTTTTTGCCTCTAAATACGTGGAATTTCTGTCTTTTTCCCACAAAACAAAGGGAATTTCTGTCTTTTTTGCCCCAAAATAAAAAAAATTTCTGAATTTTTCCCTGAAATAAGTGAAATTTCTGCAATTTTGCGCCAAAATATGTGAAATTTCTGGAATTTTGCCCCAAAATAAGTGGAATTTCTGAGTTTTGCCCCAAAATAAAGAGAATTTCTGTGTTTTTGCCCTAACATATAGGGAATTTCTGCCTTTTTGCCCCACAATTAGGGGAATTTCTGCAATTTTGCTCTAAAATACGGGGAATTTCTGCTTTTTTGCCCAAAAATAAGAAGAATGCATACATTTTTGCCATAAAAAGGGAAATTTCTTCATTTTTGTTTTAAAATAAGGGGAATTTCTTCTTTTTTGCCTATAAATAAGTGAAATTTCTGACTTTTTCCCCCAAAACAAAGGGAATTTCTGTATTTTTTGCCCCAAAACAGAGAAAATTTCTGACTTATTACCCTGAAATAAGTGAAATTTCTGCAATTTTGCCACAAATAAGAGAAATTTCTGCCTTTTTGCCCCCAAATAAGGGGAATTTCAGCCTTTTTACCTCAAAATAAGGGGAATTTCTGCATTTTTGCCACAAAATATGGGAAATTTCAGCATTTTTGCCCCAAAATAAAAAAAATTCTGCAATTTTGTACCAAAATAAAAGAAGTTTCTGCCTTTTTGCTTCAAAATAAGGAAATTTCTGCTTTTTTTCTGAAATAAGTGAAATTTCTGCAATATTGCCCCAAAATAAGTGAAATTTCTGAGTTTTGCCCCAAAATAAGGAGAATTTCTTTCTTTTTGCCCCAACATATAGGGAATTTCTGCCTTTTTGCCCCACAATTCGGGGAATTTCTGCCTTTTTGCCCAAAAATAATAAGAATGCATACCTTTTTTCTATAAAAAAGGGAAATTTCTTCATTTTTGCTCCAAAATAAGGGGATTTTCTGCTTTTTTGCCTCTAAATAAGTGGAATTTCTGTCTTTTTCCCCCAAAACAAAGGGAATTTCTGTCTTTTTTGCCCCAAAATAAGGAAAATTTCTGACTTTTTTCCTCGAAATAAGTGAAATTTCTGCAATTTTGCCACAGAATAAGTGAAATTTCTGCAATAGTGCCCCAAAATAAGTGAAATATCTGAGCTTTGCCCCAAAATAAGAATAATTTCTGTCTTTTTGCCCTAACATATAGGGAATTTCTGCCTTTTTGCCCCACAATTCGGGAAATATCTGCCTTTTTCCCCCAAAATTAGAAAAATTTCTGTAATTTTGTACCAATACTAAAGAAATTTCTGCCTTTTTGCCCCAAAATAAAAAAATTTCTGTTTTTTTTTCTGAAATAAGTGAAATTTCTGAAATTTTGCCCAAAAATAAGTGAAATTTCTGAGTTTTGCCCCAAAATAAGTGAAATTTCTGCTTTTTTGCCCCCAAATAAAGAAATTTCAGCCTTTTTACCTTAAAAGTAGGGGAATTTCTGAATTTTTGCCACAAAATATTAGGATTTTCTGCATTTTGCCCCAAAATAAGGAAAATTTCTGCCTTTTTTCCCTGAAATAAGTGAAGTTTCTGCAATTTTGCCCCAAAATAAGTGAAATTTTTGCAATTTTGCCCCAATATATGTGAAATTTCTGGAATTTTGCCCCAAAATAAGTGGAATTTCTGAGTTTTGCCACAAAATAAAAAGAATTTCTGTCTTTTTCCCCCACCATATAGGGAATTACTGCCTTTTTGCCCCACAATTAGGGGACTTTCTGCAGTTTTGCTCCAAAATAATGGGAATTTCTGCTGTTTTGCCCCTAAATAAGTGGAATTTCTTTCTTTTTCCCACAAAACAAAGGGAATTTCTGTCTTTTTTGCCCCAAAATAAGGAAAATTTCTGCTATTAACCCTGAAATAATTGAAATTTCTGCAATTTTGCCTCAAAATAAAGGAAATTTCTGCCTTTTTGCACCCAAATAAGGATAGTTTCAAACATTTTACCTCAAAATAAGGGGAATTTATGCATTTTTGCCACAAAATAAGGGAAATTTCTGCCTTTTTTCCCCAAAATAAGAAAAATTTCTGCAATTTTGTACCAAAATAAAAGAAATTTCTGCTTTTTTGCCCCAAAATAAGAAAATTTCTGCTTTGTTTTTCTGAAATAAGTGAAATTTCTGCAATTTTGCCCCAAAATAAGTCAAATTTCTGCAATTTTCCACTAAATAAGGGAAATTTCTGGAATTTTGCCCCAAAATAAGTGGAATTTCTGAGTTTTGCCCAAAAATAAGGAGAATTTCTGTCTTTTTGCCCCAACATATAGGGAATTTCTCCCTTTTTGCCCAACAATTAGGGGGATTTCTGCAATTTTGCTCCAAAATACAAGAATTTCTGCCTTTTTGCCCAAAAATGAGAAGAATGCATAACTTTTTGCCATAAAAAACGGAAATTTCTTCATTTTTACTCTAAAATAAGGAGAATTTCTGCTTTTTTGCCTCTAAAAGTGGAATTTCTGTCTTTTTTTCCCAAAACAAAGGGAATTTCTGTCTTTTTTGCCCCAAAATAAGGAATATTTCTTACTTATTACCCTGAAATAAGTGAAATTTCTGCAATTTTGCCCCAAAATAAGGAAAATTTCTGCCTTTTTGCCCCCAAATATGGGGAATTTCAGCCTTTTTACCTCAAAATAAGGGGAATTTCTGCCTTTTTGCCCCAAAATAAGGAAAATTTCTGCCTTTTTTCCTTGAAATAAGTAAAATTTCTGCAATTTTGCCCCAAAATAAGTGAAATTTCTGCAATTTTGCCCCAAAATAAAATAAATTTCTGGAATTTTGCCCCAAAATAAGTGGAATTTCTGAGTTTTGCCCCAAAATAAGTAGAAATTCTGTCTTTTTGCCCTAACATATAGGGAATTTCTGCGTTTTTGCCCAAAATTAGGTGAAGTTCTGCAATTTTGCTCCAAAATACGGGGAATTTCTGCCTTTTTGCTCGAAAATAAGAAGAATGCATACTTTTTTTTTATAAAAAAGGGAAATTTCTTCATTTTTGCTCCAAAATAAGGGGAATTTCTGCTTTTTTGCCTCTAAATAAGTGGAATTTCTGTCTTTTTCCCCAAAAACAAAGGGAATTCCTGTCTTTTATGCCCCAAAATAATGAAAATTTTTGACTTATTACCCTGAAATAAGTGAAATTTGTGCAATTTTGCCGCAATATATGGGAAATTTCTGCCTTTTTGCCCCGAAATAAGGGCAATTTCAGCCTTTTACCTCAAAATAAGGGTAATTTCGGCATTTTTGCTACAAAATATTAGGAATTCCTGCCTTTTTGTTCCAAAATAAGGAAAATTTTTGCTTTTTTTTCCTGAAATAAGTGAAATTTCTGCAATTTTGCCCAAAAAATAAGTGAAATTTCTGCAATTTTGCCCGAAAATAAGTAAAATTTCTGGAATTTTGCCCCAAAATAAGTGTAATTTCTGAGTTTTGCCCCAAAATAAGGAGAATTTCTGTCTTTTTGCCCCAACATATAGGGAATTTCTGCTTTTTTGCCCTACAATTAGGGGAATTTCTGCAGTTTTGCTCCAAAATAAGGGGAATTTCTGCTTTTTTGCCTCTAAATTAGTGGAATTTCTATCTTTTTCTCCGAAAACAAAGGGAATTTCTGCCTTTTTTGCCCCAAAATAAGGAAAATTTCTGACTTATTACACTGAAATAAGTGAAATTTCTGCAATTTTCCCCCAAAATAAGGGAAATTTCTGCCTTTTGCCCCAAAATAAGGAAAATTTCTGCCTTTTTCACCCAAAATAAGAAATATTTCTGCAATTTTGTACCAAAATAAAAGAAATTTCTGCATTTTTCCCCAAAATAAGAAAATTTTTTTTCTGAAATAAGTGAAATTTCTGCAATTTTGCCCCAAAATAAGTGAAATTTCTGAGTTTTGCCCCAAAATAAGGAGAATTTCTGTCTTTTTGCCCCAACATATAAGGACTTTCTGCCTTTTTGCCCCACAATTAGGAGAATTTCTGCAATTTTGCTCCAAAATATAGGAAATTTCTGCCTTTTTGCCCGAAAATAAGAAGAACGCATACCTTTTTGCCACAAAAAAAGGAAATTTCTTCATTTTTGCTCTAAAATAAGAGTAACTTCTGCTTTTTTGCCTCTAAATAAGTGGAAATTAAGTCTTTTTCCCCCAAAACAAAGGGAATTTCTGTCTTTTTTGCCCCAAAATAAGGAAAATTTCTGACTTATTACCCTGAAATAAGTGAAATTTCTGCAATTTTGCCCCAAAATAAGGGAAATTTCTGCCTTTTTGCAACCAAATAAGTAGAATTTCAGCCTTTTTACCTCAAAATAAGGGGAATTTATGAATTTTTGCCACAAAATAAGGGATATTTCTGCCTTTTTTCAACAAAATAAAAAAAATTTCTGCAATTTTGTACTAAAATAAAAGAAATTTCTGTTTTTTACACCAAAATAAGAAAATTTTCTGCTTTTTTTTCTGAAATAAGTGAAATTTCTGCAATTTTGCCCCAAAATAAGTCAAATTTCTGCAATTTTGCACCTAAATAAGGGAAATTTCTGGAATTTTGCCCCAAAATAATTGGAATTTCTGAGTTTTGCCCAAAAATAAGGAGAATTTCTGTCTTTTTGCCCCAACATATAGGGAATTTTTGCCTTTTTCCAAACAATTAGGGGAATTTCTGCAATTTTGCTCCAAAATACGGGGAATTTCTGCCTTTTTGCCCAAAAATGAGAAGAATGCATAACTTATTGCCATGAAAAAGGGAAATTTCTTCATATTTACTCCAAAATAAGGAGAATTTCTGCTCTTTTTCCTCTAAAAGTGGAATTTCTGTTTTTTTTCCCCAAAACAAAGCAAATTTCTGTCTTTTTTGCACAAAAATAAGGAAAATTTCTTACTTATTACCCTGAAATATGTGAAATTTCTGCAATTTTTCCCCAAAATAAGGAAAATTTCTGCCTTTTTGCACCCAAATACGGGGAATTTCAGCTTTTAACCACAAAATAAGGGGAATTTCTGCATTTTTGCCACAAAACATTAGGAATTTCTGCCTTTTTGCCTCAAAATAAGGAAAATTTATGCCTTTTTTCCCTGAAATAAGTGAAATTTCTGCAATTTTGCACCAAAATAAGTGAAATTTCTGCAATTTTGCCCCAAAATAAGGGAAATTTCTGGAATTTTGCCCCAAAAAAGTGGAATTTCTGAGTTTTGCCCCAAAATAATGAGAATTTGTGTCTTTTTGCCCTAACATATAGGGAATTTCTGCCTTTTTGCCCAAAATTAGGGGAAGTTCTGCAATTTTGCTCCAAAATACGGGGAATTTCTGCCTTTTCGCGCGAAAATAAGCAGAATGCATATTTTTTTCTATAAAAAAGGGAAATTTCTTCATTTTTGCTCCAAAATAAGGGGAATTTCTGCTTTTTGCCTCTAAATAAGTGGAATTTCTGTCTTTTTCCCCCAAAACAAAAGGAATTCCTTTCTTTTATGCCCCAAAATAATGAAAATTTCTGACTTATTACCCTGAAATAAGTGAAATTTGTGCAATTTTTGCCGCAAAATAAGGGAAATTTCTGCCTTTTTGCCCATAAATAAGGGCAATTTCAGCCTTTTTACCTCAAAATAAGGGGAATTTCGGCATTTTTGCCACAAAATATTAAGAATTTCTGCCTTTTTGTCCCAAAATAAAAAAAAATTTTGCTTTTTTTCCCTGAAATAAGTGAAATTTCTGCAATTTTGCCCCAAAATAAGTGAAATTTTTGCAATTTTGCCCCAAAATAAGTGAAATTTCTGGAATTTTGACCCAAAATAAGTGGAATTTCTGAGTTTTGCCCCAAAATAAGGAAAATCTCTGTTTATTTGCCCCAACATATAGGAAATTTCTGCTTTTTTGCCCCACAATTAGGAGAATTTCTGCAGTTTTGCTCCAAAATAAGGGGAATTTCAGCTTTTTTGCCTCTAAATATGTGGAATTTCTATCTTTTTCCCGAAAAAAAAGGGAATTTCTGTCTTTCTTGCCCCAAAATAAGAAAAATTTCTGACTTATTACCCTGAAATAAGTGAAATTTCTGCCATTTTGCCCCAAAATAAGGGAAATTTCTGCATTTTTGCTCTAAAATAAGGGAAATTTCTGCCTTTTTCCCCCAAAATAAGAAAAATTTCTGCAATTTTGTACCAAAATAAAAGAAATTTCTGCCTTTTTGCCACAAAATAAGAAAAATTTTTTTTCTGAAATAAGTGAAATTTCTTCAATTTTGCCCCAAAATAAGTGAAATTTCTGAGTTTTGCCCCAAAATAAGGAGAATTTCTGACTTTTTGACCCAACATATAAGGAATTTCTGACTTTTTTCCCCACAATTAGGGGAAATTCTGCAATTTTGCTCCAAAATACGGAATATTTCTGCCTTTTTGCCCGAAAATAAGAAGAATGCATACCCTTTTGCCACAAAAAAAAAAGAAATTTCTTCATTTTTGCTCCAAAATAAAGAGAATTTCTGCTTTTTTTCCTCTAAGTAAGTGGAAATTCAGTCTTTTTCCCTCAAAACAAAGGGAATTTCTGTCTTTTTTGCTCCAAAATAATGAAAATTTCTTACTTATTACCCTGAAATAAGTGAAATTTCTGCAATTTTGCCCCAAAATAAGGGAAATTTCTGCCTTTTTCCCCCCAATAAGGGGAATTTCAGCATTTATACCTCTAAATAAGGGGTATTTCTGCATTTTTTCAACACAATATGGGAAATTTCTGCCTTTTTGCCCCAAAATACAAAAAATTTCTGCAATTTTATACCAAAATAAAAGAAATTTCTGCCTTTTTTCCCCAAAATAAGAAAATTTCTGCTTTTTTTCTGAAATAAGTGAAATTTCTGCAATTTTGCCCCAAAGTAAGTGAATTTTCTGCAATTTTGCCCCAAATTAAGGAAAATTTCTGAAATTTCGCCCTAAAATAAGTGGAATTTCTGAGTTTTGCGCTAAAATAAGGAGAATTTCTGTCTTATTGCCCCAACATATAGGGAATTTCTGCCTTTTTGCCCCACAATTAGGGGAATTACTGCAATTTTGCTACAAAATTCGGGGAATTTTTGCCTTTTTGCCAAAAATAAGAAGAATGCATAAGTTTTTGATACAAAAAAAGGAAATTTCTTCATTTTTGCACCAAAATAAGGGCAACTTCTGCATTTTTGCCTCTGAATAAGTGGAAATTAAGTATTTTTCCCCCAAAACAAAGGGAATTTCTGTCTTTTTTGCCCCAAAATAAGGAAAATTTCTGACTTATTACCCTGAAATAAGTGACATTTCTGCAATTTTGCCCCAAAATAAGGAAAATTTCTGCGTTTTTGCCCCCACATAAGGGGAATTTCAGCTTTTTTACCTCAAAATAAGGGGAATTTCTGCATTTTTGCCCCAAAATATGGGCAATTTCTGCCTTTTGCCCCAAAATACAAAAAATTTCTGCAATTTTATACCAAAATAAAAGAAATATCTGCCTTTTTGCCCCAAAATAAGAAAATTTCTGCATTTTTTCTGAAATAAGTGAAATTTCTGCAATTTTGCCTCAAAGTAAGTCAAATTTCTGCAATTTTTCCACAAAATTAGGGAAATTTCTGGAATTTTGCCCCAAAATAAGTGGAATTCATGAGTTTTGCCCTAAAATAAGGAGAATTTCTGTTTTTTTGCCTCAACATATAGGGAATTTCTGCCTTTTTGCCTCACAATTACGGGAATTTCTGCAATTTTGCTCCAAAATACAGGGAATTTCTGCCTTTTTTCCCGAAAAATAAGAAGAATGCATACCTTTTTGCCACAAAAAAGGAAATTTTTTCATTTTTACTCCTAAATAAGGGGAATTTCTGGTTTTTTGCCTATAAATAAGTGGAAATTCAGACTTTTTCCCCTAAAACAAAGGAAATTTCTGTCTTATTTGCCCCAAAATAAGGAAAATTTCTGACTTAGTACCCTGAAATAAGTGAAATTTCTGCAATTTTGCCCCAAAATAAGGGAAATTTCTGCCTTTTGCGTCCAAATAAGGGAAATTTCAGCTTTTTTACATAGAATAAGGGGAATTTCTGCATTTTTGCCCCAAAATATGGGAAATTTCTGTCTTTTTGCCCCAAAATACGAAAAATTTCTGCAATTTTGTACCAAAATAAAAGAAATTTCTGCCTTTTTGCCCCAAAATAAGAAAATTTCTGCTTTTTTTCTGAAATAAGAAAAATGTCTGCAATTTTGCCCCAAAATAAGTCAAATTTCTCCAATTTTGCCCCCAAAATAAGGGAAATTTCTGATATTTTGCCTCAAAATAAGTGGAATTTCTGAGTTTCTCCCCAAAATAAGGAGAATTTCTGTCTTTTTGCCCCAACATATAGGGAATTTCTGCCTCTTTGCCCCACAATTAGGGGAATTTCTGCAATATTGCTCAAAAATCCGGGAAATTTCTGCCTTTTTGCCCGAAAATAAGAAGAATGCATAGCTTTTTGCCATAAAAAAGGGAAATTTCTTCATTTTTGCCCCAAATTAGGGGTATTTCTGCTCTTTTGCCTCTAAATAAGTGGAATTTCTGTCTTTTTCCCCGAAAACAAAGGGAATTTCTGTCTCTTTTGCCCCAAATTAAAAAAAATTTCTGACTTATTACCCTGAAATAAGTGAAATTTCTGCAATTTTGCCGCAAAATAAGGGAAATTTCTGCCTTTTTGCAACCAAATAAGGGGAATTTCAGCCTTTTTACCTCAAAATAAGGGAAATTTCTGCATTTTTGCCACAAAATATTAGGAATTTCTTCCTTTTTTCCCCAAAATAAGGAAAATTTCTGCCTTTTTTTCACTGAAAAAAGTGAAATTTCTGCAATTTTGCCACAAAATAAGTAAAATTTGTGCAATTTTTCCCCAAAATAAGAGAAATTTCTGGAATTTTGCCCCAAAATAAGTAGAATTTCTGAGTTCTGCCCCAAAATAAGTAGAATTTCTGTCTTTTTGCCCTAACATATAGGGAATTTTTGCATTTTCTCCAAAATTAAAGGAATTTCTGCAATTTTGCTGCAAAATACAGGGAATTTCTGCCTTTTTGCCCGAAAATAAGAAGAATGCATATATTTTTGCCATAGAAAAAGGAAATTTCTTCATTTTTGCTCAAAAATAAGGGGAATTTCTGCTTTTTTGCCTCTAAATACGTGGAATTTCTGTCTTTTTCCCCCAAAACAAAGAGAATTTCTGTCTTTTTTGCCCCAAAATAAGAAAAATTTGTGACTTATTACCCTGAAATAAGTGTAATTTGTGCAATTTTGCCACCAAATAAGGAAAATTTCTGCATTTTTGCCCCCAAATAAGTGGAATTTCAGCATTTTTACCTCAACATAAGGGGAATTTTGGCATTTTTGCCACAAAATATTAGGAATTTCTGCCTTTTTGCCCAAAAATAAAAAAATTTCACTTTTTTTCCCTGAAATAAGTGAAATTTCTGCAATTTTGCCGCAAAATAAGTGAAATTTCTGCAATTTTGCCCTAAAATAAGTGAAATTTCTGGAATTTTGCCCAAAATTAAGTGAAATTTCTGAATTTTGCCCCAAAATAAGGAGAATTTCTGTCTTTTTGCCCCAAGATATAGAGAATTTCTGCCTTTCTGCCCCACAATTAAGGGAATTTCTGCAGTTTTGCTCCAAAAAAGGCGAATTTCTGCTTTTTTGCCTCTAAATAAGTGGAATTTCTGTCTTTTCCCCACAAAACAAAGGGAATTTCTGTTTTTTTTTGCCCCAAAATAAGGAAAATTTCTGACTTATTACCCTGAAATAAGTGAAATTTCTGCAATGTTGCCCCAAAATAAGTCAAATTTCTGCAATTTTGCCCCAAAATAAAAGAAATTTCTGGAATTTTGCTCTAAAATAAGTGAAATTTCTGAGTTTTGCCCCAAAATAATGAGAATTTCTGTCTTTTTGCCCCAACATATAGGGAATTTCTGCCTTTTTGCCCCACATTTGAAGGAATTTCTGCAATTTTGCTCCAAAATACGAGGAATTTCTGCCTTTTTGCCCGAAAATAAGAAGAATGCATACCTTTTTGCGATAAAAAAGTGAAATTAATTCATTTTTGCTCCAAAAAAAGAGGAAATTCTGATTTTTGCCTCAAAATAAGTAGAATTTCTGTCTTTTTCCTTCAAAACAAAGGAAATTTCTGTCATTTTTGCCCCAAAATAAAAAAAAATTTCTGACTTATTACCCTGAAATTAGTGAAATTGCTGCAATTTTGCCCCAAAATAAGGGAAATTTCTGCCTATTTGCCCCCAAATAATGGGAATTTCAGCCTTTTTACCTCAAAATAAGGGTAATTTCTGCCTTTTTGCCCCAAAATAAGAAAATTTCTCCTTTTTTTTTGAAATAAGTGAAATTTCTGCAATTTTGCCCCAAAATAAGTGAAATTTCTGTAATTTTGCCCCAAAATAATAGAAATTTCTGGAATTTTGCTCCAAAATAAGTAGAATTTCTGAGTTTTGCCCCAAAATTAGGAGAATTTCTGTCTTTTTGCCCCAACATATAGGGAATTTCTGCCTTTTTGCCCCACAATTAGGGGAATTTCTGCAATTTGCTCCAAAATACGAAGAATTTCTGCCTTTTTGTCCAAAAATAAAAAGAATGCATAACTTTTTGCCATAAAAAAGGGAAATTTCTTCATTTTTGCTCCAAAATAAGGGGAATTTCTGCTTTTTTGCCTCTAAATAAGTGGAATTTCTGTCTTTTTCCCCCAAAACAAAGGGAATTTCTGTCTTTTTTGCCCCAAAATAAGGAAAATTTCTGACTTATTACTCTGAAGTAAGTGAAATTTCTGCACTTTTGCCCCAAAATTAGAAAAATTTCTGCTTTTGCCACCAAAAAAGGGGAATTTCAGCATTTTTACCTCAAAATAAGGGTAATTTCTGCGTTTTTGCCACAAAATATTAGGAATTTCTGCCTTTTAGCCCAAAAATAAAGAAAATTTCTGCCTTTTTTCCCAGAAATAGGTAAAATTTCTGCAATTTTGCCCCAAAATAAGTGAAGTTTCTGCCATTTTGCCCCAAAATTATATAAGTTTCTGGAATTTTGCCCCAATATAAGTGGAATTTCTGAGTTTTGCACCAAAATAAGGAGAATTTCTGTCTTTTTTCCCCAACATATAGGGAATTTCTGCCTTTTTGCCCCAAAATTAGGGGAATTTCTGCAATTTTGTTCCAAAATACGGGGAGTTTCTGCCTTTTTGCCCGAAAATAAGAAGAATGCATACCTTTTGCCATAAAAAAAGGAAATTTCTTCATTTTTGCTCCAAAATAAGGTGAATTTCTGCTTTTTAGCCTCTAAATAAGTGGAATTTCTGTATTTTTCCCCCAAAACAAAGGGAATTTCTGTTTTTTTTTGCCCCAAAATAAGGAAAATTTCTGACTTATTACCCTAAAATAAGTGAAATTTCTGCAATTTTGCCCCAAAATAAGGGAAATTTCTGCCTTTTTGCCTCCAAATAAGGGGAATTTCAGCCTTTTTACCTCAAAATAAGGGGAATTTCTGCATTTTTGCCACAAAATATTAGGAATTCCTGCCTTTTTGCCCCAAATTAAGGAAAATTTCTGCTTTTTTTCTTTGTAGCAAGTGAAATTTCTGCAATTTTGCCCCAAAATAAGTGAAATTTCTGCCTTTTTGTTCCAAAATAAGGAGAATTTCAGCCTTTTTACCTCAAAATAAGTAGAATTTCTGCATTTTTGCCTCAAAATATGGGAAATTTCTGACTTATTACCCTGAAATAAGTGAAATTCCTGCAATTTTGCCCCAAAATAATGGAAATTTCTGGAATTTTGCCCCAAAATAATGGAAATTTCTAAAATTTTGCCCCAAAATAAGTGGAATTTCTGAGTTTTGCCTCAAAATAAGGAGAATTTCTGTCTTTTTGCCCCACAATTAGGGGAATTTCTGC
Source organism: Micromys minutus (assembly GCF_963924665.1). Lineage (NCBI taxonomy): Eukaryota > Metazoa > Chordata > Mammalia > Rodentia > Muridae > Micromys > Micromys minutus. Next base: position 4,739,918 of record NW_027667727.1, read on the forward strand.
AATTTTGCTCCAAAATACGAGGAATTTCTGCCTTTTTCCCCGAAAATAAGAAGAATGCATACCTTTTTGCCATAAAAAAGGGAAATTTCTTCATATTTGCGCCAAAAGAAGGGGAATTTCTGCATTTTTGCCTCTAAATAAGTGGAATTTTTGACTTTTTCCCCGAATACAAAGGGAATTTCTGTATTTTTTGCTCCAAAAGAAGAAATTTCTGAATTATTACCCTGAAATAAGAGAAATTTCTGCAATTTTTCCTTAAATAAGGGAAATTTCTGCCTTCTAGCACCCAAATAAGGGGAATTTCAGCCTTTTTACCTCAAAATAATGGAAATTTCTGCATTTTTGCCACAAAATTAGAAAATTTTTTTCAATTTTGTACCAAAATAAAAGAAATTTCTGTCTTTTTGCCCCAAAATAAGAAAATTTCTGCTTTTCTTTCTGAAATAAGTGAAATTTCTACAATTTTGCCCCAAAATAAGTGAAATTTCTGAGTTTTGCCCCAAAATAAAGAGAATTTCTGTCTTTTTGCCCCAACATATAGGGAATTTCTGCCTTTTAGCCTCACAATTAGGGGAATATCTGCAATTTTGCTCCAAAATACGGAAAATTTCTGCCTTTTTGTCCGAAAATAAGAAGAATGCATACCTTTTTGCCATAAAAAAGAGAAATTTCTTCATTTTTGCTCCAAAATAAGGGGAATTTCTGCTTTTTGCCTCTAAATAAATGGAATTTCTGTCTTTTTCTCTCAAAAAAAGGGAATTTCTCTCTTTTTTGACCCAAAATAAGGAAATTTTCAGACTTATTACCCTGAAATAAGTGAAATTTCTGCAATTTTGCCCCAAAATAAGGGAAATTTCTGCCTTTTTGCCCCCAAATAAGGGGAATTTCAGCCTTTTTACCTCAAAATAAAGGGAATTTCTGCATTTATGCCCCAAAATATGGGAAATTTCTGCATTTTTGCCCCAAAATAAGAAAATTTCTGTCTTTTGTCCCTGAAATAAGTGAAATTTCTACAATTTTGCCCCAAAATAAGGGAAATTTCTGCCTTTTTGCAGCCAAATAAGGGGAATTTCAGCCTTTTTACCTCAAAATAAGGGGAATTTCTGAATTTTTGCCACAAAATATTAAGAATTTCTGCAATTTTGCCCCAAAATAAGTGAAATTTTTGCAATTTTGCCACAAAGTAAGAAAATTTCTGCTTTTTTCCCTGAAATAAGTGAAATTTCTGAAATTTTGCCCCAAAATAGGTGAAATGTCTGCAATTTTGCCCCAAAAAAAGGGAAATTTCTGCTTTTTGCCCCTAAATAATAGGAATTTCAGCCTTTTTACCTCAAAATAAGGGGAATTTTTGCATTTTTGCCCCAAAATATGGGAAATTTCTGCTTTTTTGCCCAAAATAAAAAAAAATTTTGCAATTTTGTACCAAAATAAAAGAAATTTCTGCCTTTTTGCCCCAAAATAAAAAAATTTCTGCTTTTTTTCTTTTAAATAAGTTAAATTTCTACAATTTTGCCACAAAATAAGGGAAATTTCTGGAATTTTTACCCTGATGTAAGTGAAATTTCTGCAATTTTGCCCCAAAATAAAAGAAATTTCTGCCTTTTTTCCCCCAAATAAGGGGAATTTCAGCCTTTTTACCTCAAAATAAGGGTAATTTCTGCATTTTTGACACAAAATATTAGGAATTTCTGCCCTTTTGCCACAAAATAAGGAAAATTTCTGTCTTTTTTCTCTGAAATAAGTCAAATTTCTGCAATTTTGCCCCAAAATAAGTGAAATTGCTGCAATTTTGCCCCAAAATAAGGGAAACTTCTTGAATTTTGCCCAAAAATAAGTGGAATTTCTGAGTTTTGTCTCAAAATAAGTAGAATTTCTGTCTTTTTGCCCCAACATATAGGGAATTTTTGCCTTTTTGCCCCACAATTAGGGGAATTTCTGCAATTTTGCTCAAAAATACGAGGAATTTCTGCCTTTTTGCCCGAAAATAAAAAGAATGCATACCTTTTGGCCATAAAAAAAAGAAATTTCTACATTTTTGCTCCAAAATAAAAGGAATTTTTGCTTTTTTGCCTCTAAATAAGTGGAATTTCTGTCTTTTTCCCCAAAAACAAAGGGAATTTCTGTCTTTTTGCCCCTAAATAAGGAAAATTTCTGAATTATTACCCTGAAATCAGTGAAATTACTGCAATTTTGCCCCAAAATAATGGAAATTTCTGCCTTTTTGCCCCCAAATAATGGGAATTTCAGCCTTTTTACCTAAAAATAAGGGGGGTTTCTGCATTTTTGCCACAAAATATGGGAAATTTCTGACTTTTTGCCTAAAATAACAAAAATTTCTGCAATTTTGTACAAAAATATAGGTAATTTCTGCTTTTTTGCCCCAAAATAAAAAAAATTTCTGCTTTTTTTGCCTGAAATATGTGAAATTTCTGCAATTTTGCCCCAAAATAAGTGGAATTTCTGAGTTTTGCCCCAAAATAAGTAGAATTTCTGTTTTTTTGCCCCAACATATAGGGAAATTCTGCATTTTTGCCCCACAATTAGGTTAATTTCTGCAATTTTGCTCCAAAATACAGGGAATTTCTGCCTTTTTGCCCGAAAATAAGAAGAAAGCACACCTTTTTGCCATAAAAAAGGGAAATTACTGCAATTTTGCTCCAAAATAAAGGGAATTTCTGCATTTTGCCTCTAAATAAGTAGAATTTCTGTCTTTTTCTCCCAAAACAAAGAGAATTTCTGTATTTTTGCCCCAAAATAAGGAAAATTTCTGACTTATTACCCTGAAATCAGTGAAATTTCTGCAATTTTGCCCCAAAATAAAGGAAATTTCTGCCTTTTTGCTCCCAAATAAGGGGAATTTTAGCCTTTTACCTCAAAATAAGGGGAATTTCTGCATTTTTGCCACAAAATATTAGGAATTTCTGCCTTTTTGCCCCAAAATAAGGAAAATTTCTGCCTTTTTTTCATGAAATAAGTGAAATTTCTGCAATGTTGCCCCAAAACAAGTGAAATTTCTGCAATTTTGCCCCAAAATAAGTGGAATTTCTGAGTTTTGTCCCAAAATAAGGAGAATTTCTGTCTTTTAGCCCCAACATATAGGGAATTTCTGACTTTTGCCCCACAAGTAGGTTAATTTCTGCAATTTTGCTCCAAAATACGGAGAATTTCTGCCTTTTTGCCCGAAAATAAGAATTCATACCTTTTTGCCATAAAAAGGGGAAATTCCTGTAATTTTGCTCCAAAATAAGGGGAATTTCTGCTTTTTTGCCTCTAAATATGTGGAATTTCTGTCTTTTCCCCCCAAAACAAAGGGAATTTCTGTCTTATTTGCACCAAAATAAGGAAATTTTCTGACTTATTACCCTGAAATAAGTGAAATTTCTGAAATTTTGTCCCAAAATAAGGGAAATTTCTGCCTTTTTGCCCCCAAATAAGGGGAATTTCACCCTTTTACCTCAAAATAAAGGGAATTTCTGCATTTTTGCCACAAAATATTATGAATTTCTGCATTTTTGCCCCAAAATAAGGAAAATTTCTGCCTTTTTTCCCTGAAATAAGTGAAATTTCTGCAATTTTGCCCCAAAATAAGGGAAATTTCTGCCTTTTTGCTTCCAAATAAGAAAATTTCTTCTTTTTTTTCTGAAATATGTGAAATTTCTACAATTTTGCCCCAAAATAAGTGAAATTTCTACAATTTTGCCCCAAAATAAGTAAAATTTCTGGAATTTTGCCCCAAAATAAGTTGAATTTCTGAGTTTTGACCCAAAATAAGGAGAATTTCTGTTTTTTTGCCCCAACATATAGGGAATTTCTGCCTTTTTGACTCACAATTAGGGGATTTTCTGCAATTTTGCCTCAAAAGAAGAGAAATTTCTGCCTTTTTTCCCTGAAATAAGTGGAATTTCTGCAATTTAGCCCCAAAATAAGAGAAATTTCTGCAATTTTGCCCCAAAATAAAAGAAATTTCTGCAATTTTGTACCAAAATAAAAGAAATTTCTGCTTTTTTGCCCCAAAATAAGAAAATTTCTGCTTTTTTTCCCTTAAATAAGTGAAATTTCTGCAATTTTGCCCCAAAATAAGCGAAATTTCTGGAATTTTGCCGCAAAATAAGTGGAATTTCTTAGTTTTGCCCCAAAATAAGGAGAATTTCTGTCTTTATGCCCCAACATATAGGAAATTTCTGCCTTTTTGCCCCACAATTAGAGGAATTTCTGCAATTTTGCTCCAAAATACGGGAAATTTCTGCCTTTTTGCCCCAAAATAAAAAGAATGCATAACTTTTTGCCATAAAAAAGGGAAATTTCTTCATTTTTGCTCCAAAATAAGGGGAATTTCTGCTTTTTTTGCCTCTAAATAAGTGGAATTTCTGTCTTTTTCCCTCAAAACAAAGGGAATTTCTGTCATTTTTGCATCAAAATAAAAAAAATTTCTGACTTATTACCCTGACATAAGTGAAATTTCTGCAATTTTGCCACAAAATAAAGGAAATTTCTCAATTTTGCCCCCAAATAAGGGGAATTTAAGCATTTTTACCTCAAAATAAGGGGAATTTCTGCATTTTTGCCCCAAAATATGGGAAATTTCTGCCTTTTTGCCCCCAAATAAGAAGAATTTCAGCCTTTTTACCTCAAAATAATGGAATTTCTGAATTTTTGCCACAAAATATTAGGAATTTCTGATCTTTTGCCCCCAAATAAGAAGAATTTCAGCCTTTTTACCTCAAAATAATGGAATTTCTGAATTTTTGCCACAAAATATTAGGAATTTCTGCCCTTTTGCCCCAAAATAAGAAAAATTACTACCTTTTTTCCCTAAAATATGTGAAATTTCTGCAATTTTGCCCCAAAATAAGTGAAATTTTTGCAATTTTGCCACAAATAAGAAAATTTCTGCTTTTTTCCCTGAAATGAGTGAAATTTCTGCAATTTTGCCCCAAAATAGGTGAACTTTCTGCAATTTTGCCCCAAAATAAGGGAAATTTGTGCTTTTTGCCCCCAAATAAGGGGAATTTCAGCCTTTTTACCTCAAAATAAGGGGAATTTTTGCATTTTTGCCCCAAAATATGGGAAATTTCTGCCTTTTTGCCCAAAATTAAAATAAAATTGCAATTTTGTACCAAAATAAAAAAAATTTCTGCCTTTTTGCCCCAAAATAAAAAAATTTCTGCATTTTTCCCTTAAATAAGTAAAATTTCTACAATTTTGCCCCAAAATAATGGAAATTTCTGGAATTTTTACCCTGAAGTAAGTAAAATTTCTGCAATTTTGCCCCAAAATAAGGGAAATTTCTGCCTTTTTCCCTCCAAATAAGGGGAATTTCAGCCTTTTTACCTCAAAATAAGGGTAATTTCTGCATTTTTGCCACAAAATATTAGGAATTTCTGCCCTTTTGCCCCAAAATAAGGAAAATTTCTGTCTTTTTTCTCTGAAATAAGTGAAATTGCTGCATTTTGCCCCAAAATAAGGGAAACTTCTTGAATTTTGCCCCAAAATAAGTGGAATTTCTGAGTTTTGCCCCAAAATAAGGAGAATTTCTGTCTTTTTGCCCCAACATATAGGGAATTTTTGCATTTTTGCCCCACAATTAGGGGAATTTCTGCAATTTTGCTCCAAAATACGGGGAATTTCTGCTTTTTTGCCCGAAAATAAGAAGAATGCATACCTGTTTGCCATTAAAAAGAGAAATTTCTTCATTTTTGCTCCAAAATAAGGGGAATTTTTGCTTTTTTGCCTCTAAATAAGTGGAATTTCTGTCTTTTTCCCCCAAAACAAAGGGAATTTCTGTCTTTTTGCCCCAAAATAAGGAAAATTTCTGACTTATTACCCTGAAATCAGTGAAATTAATGCAATTTTTCCCCAAAATAAGGGAAATTTCTGCATTTTTGCCCCCAAATAATGGGAATTTCAGCCTTTTTACCTAAAAATTAGGGGAGTTTCTGCATTTTTGCCACAAAATATGTGAAATTTCTGACTTTTTGCCTAAAATAAGAAAAATTTCTGCAATTTAGTACCAAAATATAGGTAATTTCTGCTTTTTGGCCCCAAAATAAAAAAAATTTCTGCTTTTTTTTGCCTGAAATATGTGAAATTTCTGCAATTTTGCCCCAAAATAAGGGAAATTTCTGGATTTTTGCCCCAAAATAAATGGAATTTCTGAGTTTTGCCTTAAAATAAGGAGAATTTATGTTTTTTTGCCCCAACATATAGGGAATTTCTGCCTTTTTGCCCCACAATTAGGTTAATTTCTGTAATTTTGCTCCAAAATACGGGTAATTTCTGCCTTTTTGCCTGAAAATAAGAAGAAAGCACACCTTTTTGCCATAAAAAAGGGAAATTACTGCAATTTTGCTCCAAAATAAATGGAATTTCTGCTTTTTTGCCTCTAAATAAGTAGAATTTCTGTCTTTTTACCCCAAAACAAAGAGAATTTCTGTCTTTTTGCCCCAAAATAAAGATAATTTCTTAATTATTACCCTGAAATCAGTGAAATTTCTGCAACTTTGCCCTAAAATAAAGGAAATTTCTGCCTTTTTGCCCCCAAATAAGGGGAATTTTAGCCTTTTACCTCAAAATAAGGGGAATTTCTGCATTTTTGCCACAAAATATTAGGAATTTCTGCCTTTTTGCCCCAAAATAATGAAAATTTCTGCCTTTTTTCCATGAAATAAGTGAAATTTCTGCAATGTTGCCCCAAAACAAGTGAAATTTCTGCAATTTTGCCCCAAAATAAGTGGAATTTCTGAGTTTTGTCCCAAAATAAGGAGAATTTCTGTCTTTTAGCCCCAACATATAGGGAATTTCTGCCTTTTTGCCCCACAAGTAGGTTAATTTCTGCAATTTTGCTCTAAAATACGGGGAATTTCTGCCTTTTTGCCCGAAAATAAGAATTCATACCTTTTTGCCATAAAAAGGGGAAATTCCTGTAATTTTGCTCCAAAATAAGGGGAATTTCTGCTTTTTTGCCTCTAAATATGTGGAATTTCTGTCTTTTCCCCCCAAAACAAAGGGAATTTCTGTCTTATTTGCACCAAAATAAGGAAATTTTCTGACTTATTACCCTGAAATAAGTGAAATTTCTGAAATTTTGTCCCAAAATAAGGGAAATTTCTGCCTTTTTGCCCCCAAATAAAAGGAATTTCACCCTTTTACCTCAAAATAAAGGGAATTTCTGCATTTTTGCCACAAAATATTAGGAATTTCTGCATTTTTGCCCCAAAATAAGGAAAATTTCTGCCTTTTTTCCCTGAAATAAGTGAAATTTCTGCAATTTTGCCCCAAAACAAGTGAAATTTCTGCAATTTTGCCCCAAAATAATGGAAATTTCTGCAATTTTGTACCAAAATAATAGAAATTTCTGCCTTTTTGCTTCCAAATAAGAAAATTTCTTCTTTTTTTTCTGAAATATATGAAATTTCTGAAATTTTGCCCCAAAATGAGTGAAATTTCTACAATTTTGCCCCAAAATAAGTAAAATTTCTGGAATTTTGCCCCAAAATAAGTGGAATTTCTGAGTTTTGACCCGAAATAAGGAGAATTTCTGTTTTTTTGCCCCAACATATATGGAATTTCTGCCTTTTTGCCTCACAATTAGGGGAATTTCTGCAATTTTGCCTCAAAAGAAGAGAAATTTCTGCCTTTCTTCCCTGAAATAAGTGGAATTTCTGCAATTTAGCCCCAAAATAAGTGAAATTTCTGCAATTTTGCCCCAAAATAAGGGAAATTTCTGCAATTTTGTACCAAATAAAAGAAATTTTGCTTTTTCACCCAAAATAAGAAAATTTCTGCTTTTTTTCCCTTAAATAAGTGAAATTTCTGCAATTTTGCCCCAAAATAAGTGATTTTCTGCAATTTTGCCCCAAAATAAGCGAAATTTCTGGAATTTTGCCGCAAAATAAGTGGAATTTCTGAGTTTTGCCACAAAATAAGGAGAATTTCTGTCTTTATTCCCCAACATATAGGGAATTTCTGCCTTTTTGCCCCACAATTAGAGGAATTTCTGCAATTTTGCTCCAAAATACGGGAAATTTCTGTCTTTTTGCCCCAAAATAAGAAGAATGCATACCTTTTTGCCATAAAAAAGGGAAATTTCTTCATTTTTGCTCCAAAATACGGGGAATTTCTGCTTTTTTTGCCTCTAAATAAGTGGAATTTCTGTCTTTTTCCCCCAAAACAAAGGGAATTTCTGTCTTTTTTGCCCCAAAATAAAAAAAATTTCTGACTTATTACCCTGACATAAGTGAAATTTCTGCAATTTTGCCCCAAAATAAGGGAAATTTCTCCATTTTTGCCCCCAAATAAGGGGAATTTCAGCTTTTTTACCTCAAAATAAGGGGAATTTCTGCATTTTTGCCCCAATAATGGGAAATTTCTGCCTTTTTGCCCCAAAATAAGAAAATTTCTGTGTTTTGTCACTGAAATAAGTGAAATTTCTGCAATTTTGCCCCAAAATAAGGGAAATTTCTGCCTTTTTTCCCCCAAATAAGAAGAATTTCAGCCCTTTTACCTCAAAATAAGGGGGATTTCTGAATTTTTGCCACAAAATATTAGGAATTACTGCCTTTTTGCCCCAAAATAAAAAAAATTTCTACCTTTTTTCCCTGAAATGAGTGAAATTTCTGCAATTTTGCCCCAAAATAGGTGAAATTTCTGCAATTTTGCCCCAAAATAAGGGAAATTTCTGCTTTTTGCCCCCAAATAAGGGGAATTTCAGCCTTTTTACCTCAAAATAAGGGGAATTTTTGCATTTTTGCCCCAAAATATGGGAAATTTCTGCCTTTTTGCTCAAAAAAAAATTTTGCAATTTTGTACCAAAATAAAAGAAATTTGTGCCTTTTTGCCCAAAAATAAAAAAATTTCTGCATTTTTCCCTTAAATAAGTAAAATTTCTACAATTTTGCCCCAAAATAAGGGAAATTTCTGGAATTTTCACCCTGAAGTAAGTGAAATTTCTGCAATTTTGCCCCAAAATAAGGGTAATTTCTGCATTTTTGCCACAAAATATTAGGAATTTCTGCCCTTTTGCCCCAAAATAAGGAAAATTCCTGTCTTTTTTTTCTGAAATAAGTCAAATTTCTGCAATTTTGCCCCAAAATAAGTGAAATTGCTGCAATTTTGCCCCAAAATATGGGAAACTACTTGAATTTTGCCCCAAAATAAGTGGAATTTCTGAGTTTTGCCCCAAAAAAAAGGAGAATTTCTGTCTTTTTGCCCCAACATATAGGGAATTTCTGCATTTTTGCCCCACAATTAGGGGAATTTCTGCAATTTTGCTCCAAAATACGGGGAATTTCTGCGTTTTTGTCTGAAAATAGGAAGAATGTATACCTTTTTGCCATAAAAAGGGAAATTTCTTCATTTTTGCTCCAAAATAAGGGAAATTTCTGCTTTTTTGCCTCTAAATAAGTGGAATTTCTGTCTTTTTCCCCCAAAACAAAGGGAATTTCTGTCTTTTTGCCCCAAAAGAAGGAAAATTTCCGACTTATTACCCTGAAATCAGTGAAATTACTGCAATTTTGCCCCAAAATAAGAGAAATTTCTGCCTTTTTGCCCCAAATAATGGGAATTTCAGCTTTTTTACCTAAAAATTAGGGGAGGTTCTGCATTTTTGCCACAAAATATGTGAAATTTCTGACTTTTTGCCTAAAATAAGAAAAATTTCTGCAATTTAGTACCAAAATATAGGTAATTTCTGCTTTTTGGCCCCAAAATAAAAAAAATTTCTGCTTTTTTTTTGCCTGAAATATGGGAAATTTCTGCAATTTTGCCCCAAAATAAGTGAAATTTCTGCAATTTTGCCCCAAAATAAGGGAAATTTCTGGATTTTTCTCCAAAATAATTGGAATTTCTGAGTTTTGCCCCAAAATAAGGAGAATTTATGTCTTTTTGCCCCAACATATAGGGAATTTCTGCCTTTTTGCCCCACAATTAGGTTAATTTCTGCAATTTTGCTCCAAAATAAATGGAATTTCCGCTTTTTTGCCTCTAAATAAGTAGAATTTCTGTCTTTTTACCCCAAAACAAAGAGAATTTCTGTCTTTTTGCCCCAAAATAAAGATAATTTCTTAATTATTACCCTGAAATCAGTGAAATTTCTGCAACTTTGCCCTAAAATAAAGGAAATTTCTGCCTTTTTGCCCCCAAATAAGGGGAATTTTAGCCTTTTACCTCAAAATAAGGGGAATTTCTGCATTTTTGCCACAAAATATTAGGAATTTCTGCCTTTTTGCCCCAAAATAATGAAAATTTCTGCCTTTTTTCCATGAAATAAGTGAAATTTCTGCAATGTTGCCCCAAAACAAGTGAAATTTCTGCAATTTTGCCCCAAAATAAGTGGAATTTCTGAGTTTTGTCCCAAAATAAGGAGAATTTCTGTCTTTTAGCCCCAACATATAGGGAATTTCTGCCTTTTTGCCCCACAAGTAGGTTAATTTCTGCAATTTTGCTCTAAAATACGGGGAATTTCTGCCTTTTTGCCCGAAAATAAGAATTCATACCTTTTTGCCATAAAAAGGGGAAATTCCTGTAATTTTGCTCCAAAATAAGGGGAATTTCTGCTTTTTTGCCTCTAAATATGTGGAATTTCTGTCTTTTCCCCCCAAAACAAAGGGAATTTCTGTCTTATTTGCACCAAAATAAGGAAATTTTCTGACTTATTACCCTGAAATAAGTGAAATTTCTGAAATTTTGTCCCAAAATAAGGGAAATTTCTGCCTTTTTGCCCCCAAATAAAAGGAATTTCACCCTTTTACCTCAAAATAAAGGGAATTTCTGCATTTTTGCCACAAAATATTAGGAATTTCTGCATTTTTGCCCCAAAATAAAGAAAATTTCTGCCTTTTTTCCCTGAAATAAGTGAAATTTCTGCAATTTTGACCCAAAACAAGTGAAATTTCTGCAATTTTGCCCCAAAATAATGGAAATTTCTGCAATTTTGTACCAAAATAAAAGAAATTTCTGCCTTTTTGCTTCCAAATAAGAAAATTTCTTCTTTTTTTTCTGAAATATATGAAATTTCTGAAATTTTGCCCCAAAATGAGTGAAATTTCTACAATTTTGCCCCAAAATAATTAAAATTTCTGGAATTTTGCCCCAAAATAAGTGGAATTTCTGAGTTTTGACCCGAAATAAGGAGAATTTCTGTTTTTTTGCCCCAACATATATGGAATTTCTGCCTTTTTGCCTCACAATTAGGGGAATTTCTGCAATTTTGCCTCAAAAGAAGAGAAATTTCTGCCTTTCTTCCCTGAAATAAGTGGAATTTCTGCAATTTAGCCCCAAAATAAGTGAAATTTCTGCAATTTTGCCCCAAAATAAGGGAAATTTCTGCAATTTTGTACCAAATAAAAGAAATTTTGCTTTTTCACCCAAAATAAGAAAATTTCTGCTTTTTTTCCCTTAAATAAGTGAAATTTCTGCAATTTTGCCCCAAAATAAGTGATTTTCTGCAATTTTGCCCCAAAATAAGCGAAATTTCTGGAATTTTGCCGCAAAATAAGTGGAATTTCTGAGTTTTGCCACAAAATAAGGAGAATTTCTGTCTTTATTCTCCAACATATAGGGAATTTCTGCCTTTTTGCCCCACAATTAGAGGAATTTCTGCAATTTTGCTCCAAAATACGGGAAATTTCTGTCTTTTTGCCCCAAAATAAGAAGAATGCATACCTTTTTGCCATAAAAAAGGGAAATTTCTTCATTTTTGCTCCAAAATACGGGGAATTTCTGCTTTTTTTGCCTCTAAATAAGTGGAATTTCTGTCTTTTTCCCCCAAAACAAAGGGAATTTCTGTCTTTTTTGCCCCAAAATAAAAAAAATTTCTGACTTATTACCCTGACATAAGTGAAATTTCTGCAATTTTGCCCCAAAATAAGGGAAATTTCTCCATTTTTGCCCCCAAATAAGGGGAATTTCAGCTTTTTAACCTCAAAATAAGGGGAATTTCTGCATTTTTGCCCCAATAATGGGAAATTTCTGCCTTTTTGCCCCAAAATAAGAAAATTTCTGTCTTTTGTCACTGAAATAAGTGAAATTTCTGCAATTTTGCCCAAAAATAAGGGAAATTTCTGCCTTTTTTCCCCCAAATAAGAAGAATTTCAGCCCTTTTACCTCAAAATAAGGGGGATTTCTGAATTTTTGCCACAAAATATTAGGAATTACTGCCTTTTTGCCCCAAAATAAAAAAAATTTCTACCTTTTTTCCCTGAAATGAGTGAAATTTCTGCAATTTTGCCCCAAAATAGGTGAAATTTCTGCAATTTTGCCCCAAAATAAGGGAAATTTCTGCTTTTTGCCCCCAAATAAGGGGAATTTCAGCCTTTTTACCTCAAAATAAGGGGAATTTTTGCATTTTTGCCCCAAAATATGGGAAATTTCTGCCTTTTTGCTCAAAAAAAAATTTTGCAATTTTGTACCAAAATAAAAGAAATTTGTGCCTTTTTGCCCAAAAATAAAAAAATTTCTGCATTTTTCCCTTAAATAAGTAAAATTTCTACAATTTTGCCCCAAAATAAGGGAAATTTCTGGAATTTTCACCCTGAAGTAAGTGAAATTTCTGCAATTTTGCCCCAAAATAAGGGTAATTTCTGCATTTTTGCCACAAAATATTAGGAATTTCTGCCCTTTTGCCCCAAAATAAGGAAAATTCCTGTCTTTTTTTTTCTGAAATAAGTCAAATTTCTGCAATTTTGCCCCAAAATAAGTGAAATTGCTGCAATTTTGCCCCAAAATATGGGAAACTACTTGAATTTTGCCCCAAAATAAGTGGAATTTCTGAGTTTTGCCCCAAAATAAGGAGAATTTCTGTCTTTTTGCCCCAACATATAGGGAATTTCTGCATTTTTGCCCCACAATTAGGGGAATTTCTGCAATTTTGCTCCAAAATACGGGGAATTTCTGCGTTTTTGTCTGAAAATAGGAAGAATGCATACCTTTTTGCCATAAAAAGGGAAATTTCTTCATTTTTGCTCCAAAATAAGGGAAATTTCTGCTTTTTTGCCTCTAAATAAGTGGAATTTCTGTCTTTTTCCCCCAAAACAAAGGGAATTTCTGTCTTTTTGCCCCAAAAGAAGGAAAATTTCCGACTTATTACCCTGAAATCAGTGAAATTACTGCAATTTTGCCCCAAAATAAGAGAAATTTCTGCCTTTTTGCCCCAAATAATGGGAATTTCAGCTTTTTTACCTAAAAATTAGGGGAGGTTCTGCATTTTTGCCACAAAATATGTGAAATTTCTGACTTTTTGCCTAAAATAAGAAAAATTTCTGCAATTTAGTACCAAAATATAGGTAATTTCTGCTTTTTGGCCCCAAAATAAAAAAAATTTCTGCTTTTTTTTTGCCTGAAATATGGGAAATTTCTGCAATTTTGCCCCAAAATAAGTGAAATTTCTGCAATTTTGCCCCAAAATAAGGGAAATTTCTGGATTTTCCCCAAAATAATTGGAATTTCTGAGTTTTGCCCCAAAATAAGGAGAATTTATGTCTTTTTGCCCCAACATATAGGGAATTTCTGCCTTTTTGCCCCACAATTAGGTTAATTTCTGCAATTTTGCTCCAAAATATGGGGAATTTCTGCCTTTTTGCCCGAAAATAAGAAGAAAGCACACCTTTTTGCCATAAAAAAGGGAAATTACTGCAATTTTGCTCCAAAATAAAGGGAATTTCTGCTTTTTTGCCTCTAAATAAGTAGAATTTCTGTCTTTTTACCCCAAAACAAAGAGAATTTCTGTCTTTTTGCCCCAATATAAAGATAATTTCTTACTTATTACCCTGAAATCAGTGAAATTTCTGCAATTTTGCCCCAAAATAAAGGAAATTTCTGCCTTTTTGCCCCCAAATAAGGGGAATTTTAGCCTTTTACCTCAATATAAGGGGAATTTCTGCATTTTTGCCACAAAATATTAGGAATTTCTGCCTTTTTGCCCCAAAATAAGGAAAATTTCTGCCTTTTTTCCATGAAATAAGTGAAATTTCTGCAATGTTGCCCCAAAACAAGTGAAATTTCTGCAATTTTGCCCCAAAATAAGTGGAATTTCTGAGTTTTGTCCCAAAATAAGGAGAATTTCTGTCTTTTAGCCCAACATATAGGGAATTTCTGCCTTTTTGCCCCACAAGTAGGTTAATTTCTGCAATTTTGCTCCAAAATACGGGGAATTTCTGCCCGTTTGCCCGAAAATAAGAATTCATACCTTTTTGCCATAAAAAGGGGAAATTCCTGTAATTTTGCTCCAAAATAAGAGGAATTTCTGCTTTTTTGCCTCTAAATATGTGGAATTTCTGTCTTTTCCCCCCAATACAAAGGGAATTTCTGTTTTATTTGCACCAAAATAAGGAAATTTTCTGACTTATTACCCTGAAATAAGTGAAATTTCTGAAATTTTGTCCCAAAATAAGGGAAATTTCTGCCTTTTTGCCCCCAAATAAGAGGAATTTCACCCTTTTACCTCAAAATAAAGGGAATTTCTGCATTTATGCCACAAAATATTAGGAATTTCTGCATTTTGCCCCAAAATAAGAAAAATTTCTGGAATTTTGCCCCAAAATAATTTGAATTTCTGAGTTTTGACCCAAAATAAAAAGAATTTCTGATTTTTTGCCCCAACATATAGGGAATTTCTGCCTTTTTGCCTTACAATTAGGGGAATTTCTGCAATTTTGCCTCAAAAGAAGAGAAATTTCTGCCTTTTTTCCCTGAAATAAGTGGAATTTCTGCAATTTTGCCCCAAAATAAGAGAAATTTCTGTAATTTTGCCCCAAAATAAGAAAAATATCTGCAATTTTGTACCAAAATAAAAGAAATTTCTGCATTTTTGCCCCAAAATAAGAAAATTTCTGCTTTTTTTTCCCTTAAATAAGTGAAATTTCTGCAATTTTGCCCCAAAATAAGTGATTTTCTGCAATTTTGCCCCAAAATAAGCGAAATTTCTGGAATTTTGCCGCAAAATAAGTGGAATTTCTGAGTTTTGCCCCAAAATAAGGAGAATTTCTGTCTTTATGCCCCAACATATAGGGAATTTCTCCCTTTTTGCCCCACAATTAGAGGAATTTCTGCAATTTTGCTCCAAAATACGGGAAATTTCTGCCTTTTTGCCCCAAAATAAGAAGAATGCATACTTTTTTGCCATAAAAAAGGGAAATTTCTTCATTTTTGCTCCAAAATAAGGAAAATTTCTGCTTTTTTTGCTTCTAAATAAGTGGAATTTCTGTCTTTTTCCCCCAAAACAAAGGGAATTTCTGTCTTTTTTGCCCCAAAATAAAAAAAATTTCTGACTTATTACCCTGACATAAGTGAAATTTCTGCAATTTTGCCCCAAAATAAGGGAAATTTCTCCATTTTTGCCCCCAAATAAGGGGAATTTCAGCCTTTTTACCTCAAAATAAGGGGAATTTCTGCATTTTTGCCCCAAAATAAGGGAAATTTCTCCATTTTTGCCCCCAAATAAGGGGAATTTCAGCCTTTTTACCTCAAAATAAGGGGAATTTCTGCATTTTTGCCCCAAAATATGGGAAATTTCTGCCTTTTTGCCCCCAAATAAGAAGAATTTCAGCCTTTTTACCTCAAAATAAGGGGAATTTCTGAATTTTTGCCACAAAATATTAGGAATTTTTGCCTTTTTGCCCCAAAATAAGAAAAATTTCTCTCTTTTTTCCCCTGAAATATGTGAAATTTCTGCAATTTTGCCCCAAAATAAGTGAAATTTTTGAAATTTTGCCACAAAATAAGAAAATTTCTGCTTTTTTCCCTGAAATAAGTGAAATTTCTGCAATTTTGCCCCAAAATATGTGAAATTTCTGCAATTTTGCCCCAAAATAAGGGAAAATTCTGCTTTTTGCCCCCAAATAAGGGGAATTTCAGCCTTTTTACCTCAAAATATGGGGAATTTTTGCATTTTTGCCCCAAAATATGGGAAATTTCTGCCTTTTTGCCCAAAATAAAAAAAAAAATTGCAATTTTGTACCAAAATAAAAGAAATTTCTGCCTTTTTGCCCCAAAATAAAAAAATTTCTGCATTTTTCCCTTAAATAAGTAAAATTTCTACAATTTTGCCCCAAAATAAGGGAAATTTTTGAATTTTTACCCTGAAATAAATGAAAATCTGCAATTTTGCCCCAAAATAAGGGAAATTTCTGCCTTTTTCCCTCCAAATAAGGGGAATTTCAGCCTTTTTACCTCAAAATAAGAGTAATTTCTGCATTTTTGCCACAAAATATTAGGAATTTCTGCCCTTTTGCCCCAAAATAAGGAAAATTTCTGTCTTTTTTCTCTGAAATAAGTCAAATTTCTGCAATTTTGCCCCAAAATAAGTGAAATTGCTGCAATTTTGCCCCAAAATAAGGGAAACTTCTTGAATTTTGCCCCAAAATAAGTGGAATTTCTGAGTTTTGCCCCAAAATAAGGAGAATTTCTGTCTTTTTGCCCCAACATATAGGGAATTTCTGCATTTTTGCCCCACAATTAGGGGAATTTCTGCAATTTTGCTCCAAAATACGGGGAATTTCTGCGTTTTTGTCTGAAAATAGGAAGAATGCATACCTTTTTGCCATAAAAAGGGAAATTTCTTCATTTTTGCTCCAAAATAAGGGAAATTTCTGCTTTTTTGCCTCTAAATAAGTGGAATTTCTGTCTTTTTCCCCCAAAACAAAGGGAATTTCTGTCTTTTTGCCCCAAAAGAAGTAAAATTTCCGACTTATTACCCTGAAATCAGTGAAATTACTGCAATTTTGCCCCAAAATAAGAGAAATTTCTGCCTTTTTGCCCCAAATAATGGGAATTTCAGCTTTTTGACCTAAAAATTAGGGGAGGTTCTGCATTTTTGCCACAAAATATGTGAAATTTCTGACTTTTTGCCTAAAATAAGAAAAATTTCTGCAATTTAGTACCAAAATATAGGTAATTTCTGCTTTTTGGCCCCAAAATAAAAAAAATTTCTGCTTTTTTTTGCCTGAAATATGGGAAATTTCTGCAATTTTGCCCCAAAATAAGTGAAATTTCTGCAATTTTGCCCCAAAATAAGGGAAATTTCTGGATTTTCCCCAAAATAATTGGAATTTCTGAGTTTTGCCCCAAAATAAGGAGAATTTATGTCTTTTTGCCCCAACATATAGGGAATTTCTGCCTTTTTGCCCCACAATTAGGTTAATTTCTGCAATTTTGCTCCAAAATATGGGGAATTTCTGCCTTTTTGCCCGAAAATAAGAAGAAAGCACACCTTTTTGCCATAAAAAAGGGAAATTACTGCAATTTTGCTCCAAAATAAAGGGAATTTCTGCTTTTTTGCCTCTAAATAAGTAGAATTTCTGTCTTTTTACCCCAAAACAAAGAGAATTTCTGTCTTTTTGCCCCAATATAAAGATAATTTCTTACTTATTACCCTGAAATCAGTGAAATTTCTGCAATTTTGCCCCAAAATAAAGGAAATTTCTGCCTTTTTGCCCCCAAATAAGGGGAATTTTAGCCTTTTACCTCAATATAAGGGGAATTTCTGCATTTTTGCCACAAAATATTAGGAATTTCTGCCTTTTTGCCCCAAAATAAGGAAAATTTCTGCCTTTTTTCCATGAAATAAGTGAAATTTCTGCAATGTTGCCCCAAAACAAGTGAAATTTCTGCAATTTTGCCCCAAAATAAGTGGAATTTCTGAGTTTTGTCCCAAAATAAGGAGAATTTCTGTCTTTTAGCCCAACATATAGGGAATTTCTGCCTTTTTGCCCCACAAGTAGGTTAATTTCTGCAATTTTGCTCCAAAATACGGGGAATTTCTGCCCGTTTGCCCGAAAATAAGAATTCATACCTTTTTGCCATAAAAAGGGGAAATTCCTGTAATTTTGCTCCAAAATAAGAGGAATTTCTGCTTTTTTGCCTCTAAATATGTGGAATTTCTGTCTTTTCCCCCCAATACAAAGGGAATTTCTGTTTTATTTGCACCAAAATAAGGAAATTTTCTGACTTATTACCCTGAAATAAGTGAAATTTCTGAAATTTTGTCCCAAAATAAGGGAAATTTCTGCCTTTTTGCCCCCAAATAAGAGGAATTTCACCCTTTTACCTCAAAATAAAGGGAATTTCTGCATTTATGCCACAAAATATTAGGAATTTCTGCATTTTGCCCCATAATAAGAAAAATTTCTGGAATTTTGCCCCAAAATAATTTGAATTTCTGAGTTTTGACCCAAAATAAAAAGAATTTCTGATTTTTTGCCCCAACATATAGGGAATTTCTGCCTTTTTGCCTTACAATTAGGGGAATTTCTGCAATTTTGCCTCAAAAGAAGAGAAATTTCTGCCTTTTTTCCCTGAAATAAGTGGAATTTCTGCAATTTTGCCCCAAAATAAGAGAAATTTCTGTAATTTTGCCCCAAAATAAGAAAAATATCTGCAATTTTGTACCAAAATAAAAGAAATTTCTGCATTTTTGCCCCAAAATAAGAAAATTTCTGCTTTTTTTCCCTTAAATAAGTGAAATTTCTGCAATTTTGCCCCAAAATAAGTGATTTTCTGCAATTTTGCCCCAAAATAAGCGAAATTTCTGGAATTTTGCCGCAAAATAAGTGGAATTTCTGAGTTTTGCCCCAAAATAAGGAGAATTTCTGTCTTTATGCCCCAACATATAGGGAATTTCTCCCTTTTTGCCCCACAATTAGAGGAATTTCTGCAATTTTGCTCCAAAATACGGGAAATTTCTGCCTTTTTGCCCCAAAATAAGAAGAATGCATACTTTTTTGCCATAAAAAAGGGAAATTTCTTCATTTTTGCTCCAAAATAAGGAAAATTTCTGCTTTTTTTGCTTCTAAATAAGTGGAATTTCTGTCTTTTTCCCCCAAAACAAAGGGAATTTCTGTCTTTTTTGCCCCAAAATAAAAAAAATTTCTGACTTATTACCCTGACATAAGTGAAATTTCTGCAATTTTGCCCCAAAATAAGGGAAATTTCTCCATTTTTGCCCCCAAATAAGGGGAATTTCAGCCTTTTTACCTCAAAATAAGGGGAATTTCTGCATTTTTGCCCCAAAATAAGGGAAATTTCTCCATTTTTGCCCCCAAATAAGGGGAATTTCAGCCTTTTTACCTCAAAATAAGGGGAATTTCTGCATTTTTGCCCCAAAATATGGGAAATTTCTGCCTTTTTGCCCCCAAATAAGAAGAATTTCAGCCTTTTTACCTCAAAATAAGGGGAATTTCTGAATTTTTGCCACAAAATATTAGGAATTTTTGCCTTTTTGCCCCAAAATAAGAAAAATTTCTCTCTTTTTTCCCCTGAAATATGTGAAATTTCTGCAATTTTGCCCCAAAATAAGTGAAATTTTTGAAATTTTGCCACAAAATAAGAAAATTTCTGCTTTT
Source organism: Micromys minutus (assembly GCF_963924665.1). Lineage (NCBI taxonomy): Eukaryota > Metazoa > Chordata > Mammalia > Rodentia > Muridae > Micromys > Micromys minutus. Next base: position 4,759,252 of record NW_027667727.1, read on the forward strand.
TTCCCTGAAATAAGTGAAATTTCTGCAATTTTGCCCCAAAATATGTGAAATTTCTGCAATTTTGCCCCAAAATAAGGGAAATTTCTGCTTTTTGCCCCCAAATAAGGGGAATTTCAGCCTTTTTACCTCAAAATATGGGGAATTTTTGCATTTTTGCCCCAAAATATGGGGAATTTCTGCCTTTTTGCCCAAAATAAAAAAAAAATTGCAATTTTGTACCAAAATAAAAGAAATTTCTGCCTTTTTGCCCCAAAATAAAAAAATTTCTGCATTTTTCCCTTAAATAAGTAAAATTTCTACAATTTTGCCCCAAAATAAGGGAAATTTTTGAATTTTTACCCTGAAATAAATGAAAATCTGCAATTTTGCCCCAAAATAAGGGAAATTTCTGCCTTTTTCCCTCCAAATAAGGGGAATTTCAGCCTTTTTACCTCAAAATAAGAGTAATTTCTGCATTTTTGCCACAAAATATTAGGAATTTCTGCCCTTTTGCCCCAAAATAAGGAAAATTTCTGTCTTTTTTCTCTGAAATAAGTCAAATTTCTGCAATTTTGCCCCAAAATAAGTGAAATTGCTGCAATTTTGCCCCAAAATAAGGGAAACTTCTTGAATTTTGCCCCAAAATAAGTGGAATTTCTGAGTTTTGCCCCAAAATAAGGAGAATTTCTGTCTTTTTGCCCCAACATATAGGGAATTTTTTCCTTTTTGCCCCACATTTAGGGGAATTTCTGCAATTTTGCTCCAAAATACGGGGAATTTCTGCTTTTTTGCCCGAAAATAAGAAGAATGCATACCTTTTTGCCATTAAAAAGGGAAATTTCTTCATTTTTGCTCCAAAATAAGGGGAATTTTTGCTTTTTTGCCTCTAAATAAGTGGAATTTCTGTCTTTTCCCCCCAAAACAAAGGGAATTTCTGTCTTTTTTCCCCAAAATAAGGAAAATTTCTGACTTATTACCCTGAAATCAGTGAAATTACTGCAATTTTTCCCCAAAATAAGGGAAGTTTCTGCATTTTTGCCACAAAATATGTGAAATTTCTGACTTTTTGCCTAAAATAAGAAAAATTTCTACAATTTAGTACCAAAATATAGGTAATTTCTGCTTTTTGGCCCCAAAATAAAAAAAAATTCTGCTTTTTTTTGCCTGAAATATGTGAAATTTCTGCAATTTTGCCCCAAAATAAGTGAAATTTCTGCAATTTTGCCCCAAAATAAGGGAAATTTCTGGATTTTTGCCCCAAAATAAGTGGAATTTCTTAGTTTTGCCCCAAAATAAGGAGAATTTATGTCTTTTTGCCCCAACATATAGGGAATTTCTGCCTTTTTGCACCACAATTAGGTTAATTTCTGCAATTTTGCTCCAAAATACGGGGAATTTCTGCCTTTTTGCCCGAAAATAAGAAGAAAGCACACCTTTTTGCCATAAAAAAGGGAAATTACTGCAATTTTGCTCCAAAATAAAGGGAATTTCTGCTTTTTTGCCACTAAATAAGTAGAATTTCTGTCTTTTTTCCCTAAAACAAAGAGAATTTCTGTCTTTTTGCCCCAAAATAAGGAAATTTTCTGACTTATTACCCTGAAATTAATGAAATTTCTGCAATTTTGCCCCAAAATAAAGGAAATTTCTGTCTTTTTGCCCCCAAATAAGGGGAATTTTAGCCTTTTACCTCAAAATAAGGGGAATTTCTGCATTTTTGCCACAAAATATTAGGAATTTCTGCCTTTTTGCCCCAAAATAAGGAAAATTTCTGCCTTATTTCCATGAAATAAGTGAAATTTCTGAAATGTTGCCCCAAAACAAGTGAAATTTCTGCAATTTTGCGCCAAAATAAGGGAAATTTCAGGTATTTTGCCCCAAAATAAGTGGAATTTCTGAGTTTTGTCCCAAAATAAGGAGAATTTCTGTCTTTTAGCCCCAACATATAGGGAATTTCTGCCTTTTTGCCCCACAAGTTGGTTAATTTCTGCAATTTTGCTCCAAAATACAGGGAATTTCTGTCTTTTTGCCCGAAAATAAGAATTCATACCTTTTTGCCATAAAAAGGGAAATTCCTGTAATTTTGCTCCAAAATAAGGGGAATTTCTGCTTTTTGCCTCTAAATATGTGGAATTTCAGTCTTTTCCCACCAAAGCAAAGGGAATTTCTGTCTTATTTGCACCAAAATAAGGAAATTTTCTGACTTATTACCCTGAAATAAGTGAAATTTCTGAAATTTTGTCCCAAAATAAGGGAAATTTCTGCCTTTTTGCCCCCAAATAAGGGGAATTTCACCCTTTTACCTCAAAATAAAAGGAATTTCTGCATTTTTGCCACAAAATATTAAGAATTTCTGCATTTTTGCCCCAAAATAAGGAAAATTTCTGCCTTTTTTCCCTAAAATAAGTGAAATTTCTGCAATTTTGCCCCAAAATAAGTGAAATTTCTGCAATTTTGCCCCCAAATAAGGGAAATTGCTGCAATTTTGTACCAAAATAAAAGAAATTTCTGCCTTTTTGCTTCCAAATAAGAAAATTTCTTATTTTTTTTTCTGAAATATGTGAAATTGCTGAAATTTTGCCCGAAAATAAGTGAAATTTCTACAATTTTGCCCCAAAATAAGTGAAATTTCTGAAATTTTGCCCCAAAATAAGTGGAATTTCTGAGTTTTGACCCAAAATAAGGAGAATTTCTGTTTTTTTGCCCCAACATATAGGGAATTTCTGCCTTTTTGCCTCACAATTAGGGGAATTTCTGCAATTTTGCCTCAAAAGAAGAGAAATTTCTGCCTTTTTTCCCTGAAATAAGTGGAATTTCTGCAATTTTGCCCCAAAATAAGTGAAATTTCTGTAATTTTGCCCCAAAATAAGGGAAATTTCTGCAATTTTGTACCAAAATAAAAGAAATTTCTGCTTTTTTGCCCCAAAATAAGAAAATTTCTGCTTTTTCTCTCTTAAATAAGTGAATTTTCTGCAATTTTGCCCCAAAATAAGTGATTTTCTGCAATTTTGCCCCAAAATAAGCGAAATTTCTGGAATTTTGCCGCAAAACTAGTGGAATTTCTGAGTTTTGCCCCAAAATAAGGAGAATTTCTGTCTTTATGCCCCAACATATAGGGAATTTCTGCTTTTTTGCCCTACAATTAGAGGAATTTCTGCAATTTTGCTGCAAAATACGAGAAATTTCTGCCTTTTTGCCCCAAAATAAGAAGAATGCATACCTTTTTGCTATAAAAAAGGGAAATTTCTTCTTTTTTGCTCCAAAATAAGGGGAATTTCTGCTTTTTTTGCCTCTAAATAAGTGGAATTTCTGTCTTTTTCCCCCAAAACAAATGGAATTTCTGTCTTTTTTGCCCCAAAATAAAAAAAATTCTGAATTATTACCCTGACATAAGTGAAATTTCTGCAATTTTGCCCCAAAATAAGGGAAATTTCTACATTTTTGCCCCCACATAAGGGGAATTTCAGCCTTTTTACCTCAAAATAAGGAGAATTTCTGCATTTTTGCCACAAAATATTAGGAATTTCTGCCTTTTTGCCCCAAAATAAGGAAAATTTCTGCCTTTTTTTCCTGAAATAATTGAAATTTCTGCAATTTTGCCCCAAAACAAGTGAAATTTCTGCGATTTTGCCCCAAAATAAGGGAAATTTCTGGAATTTTGCCCCAAAATAAGTGGAATTTCTGAGTTTTGTCCAAAAATAAGGAGAATTTCTTTCTTCTTCCCCTAACATATAGGGAATTTCTGCTTTATTGCCCCAAAATTAGGGGAATTTCTGCAATTTTGCTCCAAAACACGGGGAATTTCTGCTTTTTAGCCCGAAAAGGAAAGGAATGTATACCTTTTGCCACAAAAAAAGCAATTTCTTAATTTTTGCTTAAAAATAAAGGGGAATTTCTGCTTTTTGCCTCTAAATAAGTGGAATTTCTGTATTTTTTCCCCAAAACAAAGGGAATTTCTGTCTTTCTTACCCAAAATAAGGAAAATTTCTGACTTATTACCATGAAATAAGTGAAATTTCTACAATTTTGTCTCAAAATAAGGGAAATTTCTGCCTTTTTGCCCCCAAATAAGCTGAATTTCAGCCTTTTTACCTCAAAATAAGGGGAATTTCTGCATTTTTGCCACAAAATATGAGAAATTTCTGCCTTTTTGCCCCAAAATAAGAAAATTTCTGCTTTTTTCCCTGAAATAAGTGAAATTTCTGCAATTTTGCCCCAAAATAAGTGAAATTTCTGCAATTTTGCCTCAAAATAAGGGAAATTTCTGGAATTTTGCCCCAAAATAAGTGGAATTTCTGAGTTTTGCCCCAAAATAAGGAGAATTTCTGTCTTTTTGCCCCAACATATAGGGAATTTCTGCCTTTTTGCCCCACAATTAGGGGAATTTCTGCAGTTTTGCTCCAAAATACGGGGAATTTCTGCCTTTTTGTCCGAAAATAAGAAGAATGCATACCTTTTTGCCATAAAAAAGGGAAATTTCTTCATTTTTGCTCCAAAATAAGGGGAATTTCTGCTTTTTTGCCTCTAAATAAGTGGAATTTCTGTATTTCCCCCCCCCCAAAAAATGTAATTTCTGTTTTTTTGCCCCAAAATAAGGAAAATTTCTGACTTATTACCCTGAAATAAGTGAAATTTCTGCAATTTAGCCACAAATTAAGGGAAATTTCTGCCTTTTTGTCCCCTAATAAAGGGAATTTCAGCCTTTTTACCTCAAAATAAGGGGAATTTCTGCATTTTACCCCTAAATAAGAAAAATTTCTGCCTTTTTGCCCCAAAATAAAAAAATTTCTGCATTTTTTCCCTGAAATAAGCGAAATTTCTGCAATTTTGCCCCAAAATAAGTGAAATTTCTTCAATTTTGCCCCGAAATTAGAAAATTTCTGCTTTTTTTTCCTGAAATAAGTTAAATTTCTGCAATTTTGCCCCAAAATAAGTGAAATTTCTGCAATTTTGCCTCAAAATAAGGGAAATTTCTGGAATTTTGCTCCAAAATAAGTGGAATTTCTGAGTTTTGCCCCAAAATAAGGAGAATTTCTGTCTTATTGCCCCAACATATAGGGAATTTCTGCCTTTTTGCCTCACAATTAGGGGAATTTCTGCAATTTTGCCTCAAAAGAAGAGAAATTTCTGCCTTTTTTCCCTGAAATAAGTGGAATTTCTGCAATTTTGCCCCAAAATAAGTGAAATTTCTGTAATTTTGCCCCAAAATAAGGGAAATTTCTGCAATTTTGTACCAAAATAAAAGAAATTTCTGCTTTTTTGCCCCAAAATAAGAAAATTTCTGCTTTTTCTCTCTTAAATAAGTGAATTTTCTGCAATTTTGCCCCAAAATAAGTGATTTTCTGCAATTTTGCCCCAAAATAAGCGAAATTTCTGGAATTTTGCCGCAAAACTAGTGGAATTTCTGAGTTTTGCCCCAAAATAAGGAGAATTTCTGTCTTTATGCCCCAACATATAGGGAATTTCTGCTTTTTTGCCCTACAATTAGAGGAATTTCTGCAATTTTGCTGCAAAATACGAGAAATTTCTGCCTTTTTGCCCCAAAATAAGAAGAATGCATACCTTTTTGCTATAAAAAAGGGAAATTTCTTCTTTTTTGCTCCAAAATAAGGGGAATTTCTGCTTTTTTTGCCTCTAAATAAGTGGAATTTCTGTCTTTTTCCCCCAAAACAAATGGAATTTCTGTCTTTTTTGCCCCAAAATAAAAAAAATTCTGAATTATTACCCTGACATAAGTGAAATTTCTGCAATTTTGCCCCAAAATAAGGGAAATTTCTACATTTTTGCCCCCACATAAGGGGAATTTCAGCCTTTTTACCTCAAAATAAGGAGAATTTCTGCATTTTTGCCACAAAATATTAGGAATTTCTGCCTTTTTGCCCCAAAATAAGGAAAATTTCTGCCTTTTTTTCCTGAAATAATTGAAATTTCTGCAATTTTGCCCCAAAACAAGTGAAATTTCTGCGATTTTGCCCCAAAATAAGGGAAATTTCTGGAATTTTGCCCCAAAATAAGTGGAATTTCTGAGTTTTGTCCAAAAATAAGGAGAATTTCTTTCTTCTTCCCCTAACATATAGGGAATTTCTGCTTTATTGCCCCAAAATTAGGGGAATTTCTGCAATTTTGCTCCAAAACACGGGGAATTTCTGCTTTTTAGCCCGAAAAGGAAAGGAATGTATACCTTTTGCCACAAAAAAAGCAATTTCTTAATTTTTGCTTAAAAATAAAGGGGAATTTCTGCTTTTTGCCTCTAAATAAGTGGAATTTCTGTATTTTTTCCCCAAAACAAAGGGAATTTCTGTCTTTCTTACCCAAAATAAGGAAAATTTCTGACTTATTACCATGAAATAAGTGAAATTTCTACAATTTTGTCTCAAAATAAGGGAAATTTCTGCCTTTTTGCCCCCAAATAAGCTGAATTTCAGCCTTTTTACCTCAAAATAAGGGGAATTTCTGCATTTTTGCCACAAAATATGAGAAATTTCTGCCTTTTTGCCCCAAAATAAGAAAATTTCTGCTTCTTTCCCTGAAATAAGTGAAATTTCTGCAATTTTGCCCCAAAATAAGTGAAATTTCTGCAATTTTGCCTCAAAATAAGGGAAATTTCTGGAATTTTGCCCCAAAATAAGTGGAATTTCTGAGTTTTGCCCCAAAATAAGGAGAATTTCTGTCTTTTTGCCCCAACATATAGGGAATTTCTGCCTTTTTGCCCCACAATTAGGGGAATTTCTGCAGTTTTGCTCCAAAATACGGGGAATTTCTGCCTTTTTGTCCGAAAATAAGAAGAATGCATACCTTTTTGCCATAAAAAAGGGAAATTTCTTCATTTTTGCTCCAAAATAAGGGGAATTTCTGCTTTTTTGCCTCTAAATAAGTGGAATTTCTGTATTTCCCCCCCCCAAAAAATGTAATTTCTGTTTTTTTGCCCCAAAATAAGGAAAATTTCTGACTTATTACCCTGAAATAAGTGAAATTTCTGCAATTTAGCCACAAATTAAGGGAAATTTCTGCCTTTTTGTCCCCTAATAAAGGGAATTTCAGCCTTTTTACCTCAAAATAAGGGGAATTTCTGCATTTTACCCCTAAATAAGAAAAATTTCTGCCTTTTTGCCCCAAAATAAAAAAATTTCTGCATTTTTTCCCTGAAATAAGCGAAATTTCTGCAATTTTGCCCCAAAATAAGTGAAATTTCTTCAATTTTGCCCCGAAATTAGAAAATTTCTGCTTTTTTTTCCTGAAATAAGTTAAATTTCTGCAATTTTGCCCCAAAATAAGTGAAATTTCTGCAATTTTGCCTCAAAATAAGGGAAATTTCTGGAATTTTGCTCCAAAATAAGTGGAATTTCTGAGTTTTGCCCCAAAATAAGGAGAATTTCTGTCTTATTGCCCCAACATATAGGGAATTTCTGCCTTTTTGCCCCACAATTAGGAGAATTTCTGCAGTTTTGCTCCAAAATACGGGGAATTTCTGCCTTTTTGTTCGAAAATAATAAGAATGCATACCTTTTTGCCATAAAAAAGGGAAATTTCTTCATTTTTGCTCCAAAATGAGGGGAATTTCTGCTTTTATGCCTCTAAATAAGTGATATTTCTGTATTTTTCCCCCCCAAAAAAGGTAATTTCTGTTTTTTTGCCCCAAAATAAGGAAAATTTCTGACTTATTACCCTGAAATAAGTGAAATTTCTGCAATTTAGCCACAAACTAAGGGAAATTTCTGCCTTTTTGTCCCCATATTAGGGGAATTTCAGCCTTTTTACCTCAAAATAAGGGGAATTTCTGCATTTTACCCCAAAATAAGAAAAATTTCTGCCTTATTGCCCCAAAATAAGAAAATTTCTGCATTTTTTCCCTGAAATAAGCGAAATTTCTGCAATTTTGCCCCAAAATAAGTGAAATTTCTTCAATTTTGCCCCGAAATTAGAAAATTTCTGCTTTTTTTTCCTGAAATAAGTTAAATTTCTGCAATTTTCCCCAAAATAAGTGAAATTTCTGCAATTTTCCCCCAAAATAAGAGAAATTTCTGGAATTTTGCCCCAAAATAAGTGGAATATCTGAGTTTTGTCCCAAAATAAGAAGAATTTCTGTCTTTTTGCCCCAACATATAGGAAATTTCTGCCTTTTTGCCCCACAATTTGGGGAATTTCTGCAATTTTGCTCCAAAATAAGGGGAATTTCTGCCTTTTTGCCCAAAAATAAGAAGAATACATACCTTTTTGCACTTAAAAAGTGAAATTTCTTCATTTTTGCTCCAAAATAAGGGAAATTTCTGCGTTTTGCCTCTAAAAAAGTGGAATTTCTGCTTTTTCCCCCAAAACAAAGGGAATGTCTGTTTTTGGGCCCAAAATATGGAAAATTTCTGACTTATTACCCTGAAATAAGTGAAATTTCTGCAATTTTGCCCCAAAATAAGAGAAATTTCTGCCTTTTTGCTCCCAAATAAGGAGAATTTCAGCCTTTTACCTCAAAATAAGTGAAATTTCTGCATTTTTGCCCCAAAATATTGGAAATTTCTGCCTTTTTGCCCCAAAATAAGAAAAAATTCTGCAATTTTGTAACAAAATTAGAGAAATTTCTGCCTTTTGGCCCCAAAATAAGAAAATTTCTGCTTTTTTTCCTGACATAAGTGAAATTTCTGCAATTTTGCCCCAAAATAAGTTAAATTTCTGAGTTTTGCCCTAAAATAAGGAGAATTTCTGTCTTTTTACCCCAACATATAGGGAATTTCTGCCTTTTTGCCCGACAATTAGGGGAATTTCTGCAATTTTGCTCCAAAATACGGGGAATTTCTGCCTTTTTTGTCTGAAAATAATAAGATTGCATAACTTTTTGCCATAAAAAAGGGAAATTCCTTCATTTTTGCTCCAAAATGAGGGGAATTTCTGCTTTTATGCCTCTAAATAAGTGGAATTTCTGTCTTTTTGCCCCAAAACAAAGGGAATTTCTGTCTTTTTTGCCCCAAAATAAAGAAAATTTCTGACTTATTACCCTGAAATAAGTGAAATTTCTGCACTATTGCCCCAAAATAATGGAAATTTCTGCCTTTTTACCCCTAAATAATGGGAATTTCAGCCTTTTTACCTCAAAATAAGGGGAATTTCTGCATTTTTACCCCAAAATATGGGAAATTTCTGCCTTTTTGCCCAAAATAAGAAAAATTTCAGCAATTTTGTACCAAAATATGGGAAATTTCTGCCTTTTTGCCCCAAAATAAGAAAAATTTCTACCTTTTTTCCCTGAAATATGTGATATTTCTGCAATTTTGCCCCAAAATAAGTGAAATTTTGCAATTTTGCCACAAAATAAGAAAATTTCTGCTTTTTTCCCTGAAATGAGTGAAATTTCTGCAATTTTGCCCCAAAATAGGTGAAATTTCTGCAATTTTGCCCCAAAATAAGGAAATTTCTGCTTTTTGCCCCCAAATAAGGGGAATTTCAGCCTTTTTACCTCAAAATAAGGGGAATTTATGCATTTTTGCCCCAAAATATGGGAAATTTCTGCCTTTTTGCCCAAAAAAATAATTTTGCAATTTTGTACCAAAGTAGAAGTAATTTGTGCCTTTTTGCCCAAAAATAAATAAATTTCTGCATTTTTCCTTTAAATAAGTAAAATTTCTACAATTTTGCCCCAAAATAAGGGAAATTTCTGGAATTTTCACCCTGAAGTAAGTGAAATATCTGCAATTTTGCCCCAAAATAAGAGTAATTTCTGCATTTTAGCCACAAAATATTAGGAATTTCTGCCCTTTTGCCCCAAAATAAGGAAAATTCCTGTCTTTTTTTTCTGAAATAAGTCAAATTTCTGCAATTTTGCCCCAAAATAAGTGAAATTGCTGCAATTTTGCCCCAAAATATGGGAAACTACTTGAATTTTGCCCCAAAATAAGTGGAATTTCTGAGTTTTGCCCCAAAATAAGGAGAATTTCTGTCTTTTTGCCCCAACATATAGGGAATTTCTGCCTTTTTGCCCCACAATTAGGGGAATTTCTGCAATTTTGCTCCAAAATACGGGGAATTTCTGCGTTTTTGTCTGAAAATAAGAAGAATGCATACCTTTTTGCCATAAAAAGAGAAATTTCTTCATTTTTGCTCCAAAATAAGGGAAATGTCTGCCTTTTTGCCTCTAAATAAGTGGAATTTCTGTCTTTTTCCCCCAAAACAAAGGGAATTTCTGTCTTTTTGCCCCAAAATAAGAAAAATTTCTGACTTATTACACTGAAATCAGTGAAATTACTGCAATTTTGCCCCAAAATAAGGAAAATTTCTGCCTTTTTGCCCCAAATAATGGGAATTTCAGCTTTTTTACCTAAAAATTAGGGGAGGTTCTGCATTTTTGCCACAAAATATGTGAAATTTCTGACTTTTTGCCTAAAATAAGAAAAATTTCTGCAATTTAGTACCAAAATATAGGTAATTTCTGCTTTTTGGCCCCAAAATAAAAAAATTTCTGCTTTTTTTTGCCTGAAATATGTGAAATTTCTGCAATTTTGCCCCAAAATAAGTGAAATTTCTGCAATTTTGCCCCAAAATAAGGGAAATTTCTGGATTTTTCCCCAAAATAAGTGGAATTTCTGAGTTTTTCCCCAAAATAAGGAGAATTTATGTCTTTTTGCCCCAACATATAGGGAATTTCTGCCTTTTTGCCCCACAATTAGGTTAATTTCTGCAATTTTGCTCCAAAATATGGGGAATTTCTGCCTTTTTGCCCGAAAATAAGAAGAAAGCACACCTTTTTGCCATAAAAAAGGGGAATTACTGCAATTTTGCTCCAAAATAAAGGAAATTTCTGCTTTTTTGCCTCTAAATAAGTAGAATTTCTGTCTTTTTACCCCAAAACAAAGAGAATTTCTGTCTTTTTGCCCCAATATAAAGATAATTTCTTACTTATTACCCTGAAATCAGTGAAATTTCTGCAATTTTGCCCCAAAATAAAGGAAATTTCTGCCTTTTTGCCCCCAAATAAGGTGAATTTTAGCCTTTTACCTCAAAATAAGGGGAATTTCTGCATTTTTGCCACAAAATATTAGGAGTTTCTGCCTTTTTGCCCCAAAATAAGGAAAATTTCTGCCTTTTTTCCATGAAATAAGTGAAATTTCTGCAATGTTGCCCCAAAACAAGTGAAATTTCTGCAATTTTGCCCCAAAATAAGTGGAATTTCTGAGTTTTGTCCCAAAATAAGGAGAATTTCTGTCTTTTAGCCCCAATATATAGGGAATTTCTGCCTTTTTGCCCTACAAGTAGGTTAATTTCTGCAATTTTGCTCCAAAATACAAGGAATTTCTGCCTGTTTGCCCGAAAATAAGAATTCATACCTTTTTGCCATAAAAAGGGGAAATTCCTGTAATTTTGCTCCAAAATAAGGGGAATTTCTGCTTTTTTGCCTCTAAATATTTGGAATTTCTGTCTTTTGCCCCCAATACAAAGGGAATTTCTGTTTTATTTGCACCAAAATAAGGAAATTTTCTGACTTATTACCCTAAAATAAGTGAAATTTCTGAAATTTTGTCCCAAAATAAGGGAAATTTCTGCCTTTTTGCCCCCAAATAAGAGGAATTTCACCCTTTTACCTCAAAATAAAGGGATTTTCTGCATTTTTGCCAAAAAATATTAGGAATTTCTGCATTTTGCCCCAAAATAAGGAAAATTTCTGCCTTTTTTCCTTGAAATAAGTGAAATTTCTGCAATTTTGCCCCAAAAGAAAGTGAAATTTCTGCAATTTTGCCCCAAAATAAGGGAAATTTCTGCAATTTTGTACCAAAATAAAAAAAATTTCTGCCTTTTTGCTTCCAAATAAGAAAATTTCTTCTTTTTTTTCTGAAATATGTGAAATTTCTGAAATTTTGCCCCAAAATAAGTGAAATTTCTACAATTTTGCCCCAAAATAAGTGAAATTTCTGGAATTTTGCCCCAAAATAAGTTGAATTTCTGAGTTTTGACCCAAAATAAGGAGAATTTCTGATTTTTTGCCCCAACATATAGGGAATTTCTGCCTTTTTGCCTTACAATTAGGGGAATTTCTGCAATTTTGCCTCAAAAGAATAGAAATTTCTGCCTTTTTTCCCTGAAATAAGTGGAATTTCTGCAATTTTGCCCCAAAATAAGGGAAATTTCTGCAATTTTGCCCCAAAATTAGAAAAATATCTGCAATTTTGTACCAAAATAAAAGAAATTTCTGCATTTTTGCCCCAAAATAAGAAAATTTCTGCTTTTTTTCCCTTAAATAAGTGAAATTTCTGCAATTTTGCCCCAAAATAAGTGATTTTCTGCAATTTTGCCCCAAAATAAGCGAAATTTCTGGAATTTTGCCGCAAAATAAGTGGAATTTCTGAGTTTTGCCCCAAAATAAGGAGAATTTCTGTCTTTATGCCCCAACATATAGGGAATTTCTCCCTTTTTGCCCCACAATTAGAGGAATTTCTGCAATTTTGCTCCAAAATACGGGAAATTTCTGCCTTTTTGCCCCAAAATAAGAAGAATGCATACCTTTTTGCCATAAAAAAGGGAAATTTCTTCATTTTTGCTCCAAAATAAGGAAAATTTCTGCTTTTTTTGCCTCTAAATAAGTGGAATTTCTGTACTTTTCCCCCAAAACAAAGGGAATTTCTGTCTTTTTTGCCCCAAAATAAAAAAAATTTCTGACTTATTACCCTGACATAAGTGAAATTTCTGCAATTTTGCCCCAAAATAAGGGAAATTTCTCCATTTTTGCCCCCAAATAAGGGGAATTTCAGCCTTTTTACCTCAAAATAAGGGGAATTTCTGCATTTTTGCCCCAAATTATGGGCAATTTCTGCCTTTTTGCCCCAAAATAAGAAAATTTCTGTCTTTTTTTCCTGAAATAAGTGAAATTTCTGCAATTTTGCCCGAAAATAAGGGAAATTTCTGCCTTTTTGTTCCCAAATAAAAAGAATTTCAGCCTTTTTACCTCAAAATAAGAGGAATTTCTGAATTTTTGCCACAAAATATTAGGAATTTCTGCATTTTTGCCCCAAAATAAGAAAAATTTCTCCCTTTTTCCCTGAAATATGTGAAATTTCTGCAATTTTGCCCCAAAATAAGTGAAATTTTTGAAATTTTGCCACAAAATAAGAAAATTTCTGCTTTTTTCCCTGAAATAAGTGAAATTTCTGCAATTTTGCCCCAAAATAGGTGTAATTTCTGCAATTTTGCCCCAAAATAAGGGAAATTTCTGTTTTTTGCCCCCAAATAAGGGGAATTTCAGCCTTTTTACCTCAAAATAAGAGGAATTTTTGCATTTTTGCCCCAAAATATTAGAAATTTCTGCCTTTTTGCCAAAAATAAAAAAAAAATTTGCAATTTTGTACCAAAATAAAAGATATTTCTGCCTTTTTGCCCCAAAATAAAAAAATTTCTGCATTTTTCCCTTAAATAAGTAAAATTTCTACAATTTTGCCCCAAAATAAGGGAAATTTTTGGAATTTTTACCCTGAAATAAATGAAAATCTGCAATTTTGCCCCAAAATAAGGGAAATTTCTGCCTTTTTCCCTTCAAATAAGGGGAATTTCAGCCTTTTTACCTCAAAATAAGAGTAATTTCTGCATTTTTGCCACAAAATATTAGGAATTTCTGCCCTTTTGCCCCAAAATAAGGAAAATTTCTGTCTTTTTTCTCTGAAATAAGTCAAATTTCTGCAATTTTGCCCCAAAATAAGTGAAATTGCTGCAATTTTGCCCCAAAATAAGGGAAACTTCTTGAATTTTGCCCCAAAATAAGTGGAATTTCTGAGTTTTGTCCCAAAATAAGGAGAATTTCTGTCTTTTTGCCCCAACATATAGGGAATTTTTGCCTTTTTGCCCCACAATTAGGGGAATTTCTGCAATTTTGCTCCAAAATACGGGGAATTTCTGCTTTTTTGCCCAAAAATAAGAAGAATGCATACCTTTTTGCCATTAAAAAGGGAAATTTCTTCATTTTTGCTCCAAAATAAGGGGAATTTCTGCTTTTTTGCCTCTAAATAAGTGGAATTTCTGTCTTTTCCCCCCAAAAAAAGGGAATTACTGTCTTTTTGCCCCAAAATAAGGAAAATTTCTGACTTATTACCCTGAAATCAGTGAAATTACTGCAATTTTTCCCCAAAATAAGGGAAATTTCTGCCTTTTTGCCCCCAGATAATGGGAATTTCAGCCTTTTTACCTAAAAATTAGGGGAGTTTCTGCATTTTTGCCACAAAATATGTGAAATTTCTGACTTTTTGCCTAAAATAAGAAAAATTTCTGCAATTTAGTACCAAAATATAGGTAATTTCTGCTTTTTGGCCCCAAAATAAAAAAAAATTCTGCTTTTTTTTGCCTGAAATATGTGAAATTTCTGCAATTTTGCCCCAAAATAAGTGAAATTTCTGCAATTTTGCCCCAAAATAAGGGAAATTTCTGGATTTTTGCCCCAAAATAAGTGGAATTTCTGAGTTTTGCCCCAAAATAAGGAGAATTTATGTCTTTTTGCCCCAACATATAGGGAATTTCTGCCTTTTTGCCCCACAATTAGGTTAATTTCTGCAATTTTGCTCCAAAATACGGGGAATTTCTGCCTTTTTGCCCGAAAATAAGAAGAAAGCACACCTTTTTGCCATAAAAAAGGGAAATTACTGCAATTTTGCTCCAAAATAAAGGGAATTTCTGCTTTTTTGCCACTAAATAAGTAGAATTTCTGTCTTTTTCCCCAAGAACAAAGAGAATTTCTGTCTTTTTGCCCCAAAATAAGGAAAATTTCTGACTTATTACCCTGAAATCCATGAAATTTCTGCAATTTTGCCCCAAAATAAAGGAAATTTCTGCCTTTTTGCCCCCAAATAAGGGGAATTTTAGCCTTTTACCTCAAAATAAGGGGAATTTCTGCATTTTGGCCACAAAATATTAGGAATTTCTGCCTTTTTGCCCCAAAATAAGGAAAATTTCTGCCTTATTTCCATGAAATAAGTGAAATTTCTGAAATGTTGCCCCAAAACAAGTGAAATTTCTGCAATTTTGCCCCAAAATAAGGGAAATTTCAGGTATTTTGCCCCAAAATAAGTGGAATTTCTGAGTTTTGTCCCAAAATAAGGAGAATTTCTGTCTTTTAGCCCCAACATATAGGGAATTTCTGCCTTTTTGCCCCACAAGTTGGTTAATTTCTGCAGTTTTGCTCCAAAATACAGGGAATTTCTGTCTTTTTGCCTGAAAATAAGAATTCATACCTTTTTGCCATAAAAAGGGAAATTCCTGTAATTTTGCTCCAAAATAAGGGGAATTTCTGCTTTTTGCCTCTAAATATGTGGAATTTCAGTCTTTTCCCACCAAAGCAAAGGGAATTTCTGTCTTATTTGCACCAAAATAAGGAAATTTTCTGACTTATTACCCTGAAATAAGTGAAATTTCTGAAATTTTGTCCCAAAATAAGGGAAATTTCTGCCTTTTTGCCCCCAAATAAGGGGAATTTCACCCTTTTACCTCAAAATAAAAGGAATTTCTGCATTTTTGCCACAAAATATTAAGAATTTCTGCATTTTTGCCCCAAAATAAGGAAAATTTCTGCCTTTTTTCCCTAAAATAAGTGAAATTTCTGCAATTTTGCCCCAAAATAAGTGAAATTTCTGCAATTTTGCCCCCAAATAAGGGAAATTGCTGCAATTTTGTACCAAAATAAAAGAAATTTCTGTCTTTTTGCTTCCAAATAAGAAAATTTCTTATTTTTTTTTCTGAAATATGTGAAATTGCTGAAATTTTGCCCGAAAATAAGTGAAATTTCTACAATTTTGCCCCAAAATAAGTGAAATTTCTGAAATTTTGCCCCAAAATAAGTGGAATTTCTGAGTTTTGACCCAAAATAAGGAGAATTTCTGTTTTTTTGCCCCAACATATAAGATATTTCTGCTTTTTTGCCTCACAATTAGGGGAATTTCTGCAATTTTGCCTCAAAAGAAGAGAAATTTCTGCCTTTTTTCCCTGAAATAAGTGGAATTTCTGCAATTTTGCCCCAAAATAAGTGAAATTTCTGCAATTTTGCCCCAAAATAAGGGAAATTTCTGCAATTTTGTACCAAAATAAAAGAAATTTCTGCTTTTTTGCCCCAAAATAAGAAAATTTCTGCTTTTTTTCTCTTAAACAAGTGAAATTTCTGCAATTTTGCCCCAAAATAAGTGAAATTTCTGCAATTTTGCCCCAAAATAAGGGAAATTTCTGGAATTTTGCCCCAAAATAAGTGGAATTTCTGAATTTTGTCCAAAAATAAGGAGAATTTCTTCCTTCTTCCCCTAACATATAGGGAATTTCTGCTTTATTGCCCCAAAATTAGGGGAATTTCTGCAATTTTGCTCCAAAACACGGGGAATTTCTGCTTTTTAGCCCGAAAAGGAAAGGAATGTATACCTTTTGCCACAAAAAAAGCAATTTCTTAATTTTTGCTTAAAAATAAAGTGGAATTTCTGCTTTTTGCCTCTAAATAAGTGGAATTTCTGTATTTTTTCCCCAAAACAAAGGGAATTTCTGTCTTTCTTACCCAAAATAAGGAAAATTTCTGACTTATTACCATGAAATAAGTGAAATTTCTACAATTTTGTCTCAAAATAAGGGAAATTTCTGCCTTTTTGCCCCCAAATAAGGGGAATTTCAGCCTTTTTACCTCTAAATAAGGGGAATTTCTGCATTTTTGCCACAAAATATGAGAAATTTCTGCCTTTTTGCCCCAAAATAAGAAAATTTCTGCTTTTTTCTCTGAAATAAGTGAAATTTCTGCAATTTTGCCCCAAAATAAGTGAAATTTCTGCAATTTTGCCTCAAAATAAGGGAAATTTCTGGAATTTTGCCCCAAAATAAGTGGAATTTCTGAGTTTTGCCCCAAAATAAGGAGAATTTCTGTCTTTTTGCCCCAACATATAGGGAATTTCTGCCTTTTTGCCCCACAATTAGGGGAATTTCTGCAGTTTTGCTCCAAAATACGGGGAATTTCTGCCTTTTTGTCCGAAAATAAGAAGAATGCATACCTTTTTGCCATAAAAAAGGGAAATTTCTTCATTTTTGCTCCAAAATAAGGGGAATTTCTGCTTTTTTGCCTCTAAATAAGTGAAATTTCTGTATTTTCCCCCCCAAAAAATGTAATTTCTGTTTTTTTGCCCCAAAATAAGGAAAATTTCTGACTTATTACCCTGAAATAAGTGAAATTTCTGCAATTTAGCCACAAATTAAGGAAAATATCTGCCTTTTTGTCCCCAAATAAGGGGAATTTCAGCCTTTTTACCTCAAAATAAGGGGAATTTCTGCATTTTACCCCTAAATAAGGAAAATTTCTGCCTTATTGCCCCAAAATAAGAAAATTTTTGCATTTTTTCCCTGAAATAAGCGAAATTTCTGCAATTTTGCCCCAAAATAAGTGAAATTTCTTCAATTTTGCCCCGAAATTAGAAAATTTCTGCTTTTTTTTCCTGAAATAAGTTAAATTTCTGCAATTTTGCCCCAAAATAAGTGAAATTTCTGCAATTTTGCCTCAAAATAAGGGAAATTTATGGAATTTTGCCCCAAAATAAGTGGAATATCTGAGTTTTGCCCCAAAATAAGAAGAATTTCTGTCTTTTTGCCCCAACATATAGGGAATTTCTGTCTTTCTGCACCACAATTTGGGGAATTTCTGCAATTTTGCTCCAAAATAAGGGGAATTTCTGCCTTTTTGCCCAAAAATAAGAAGAATACATACCTTTTTGCACTTAAAAAGTGAAATTTCTTCATTTTTGCTCCAAAATAAGGGAAATTTCTGCGTTTTGCCTCTAAAAAAGTGGAATTTCTGCCTTTTTCCCTCAAAACAAAGGGAATTTCTGTTTTTGGGCCCAAAATAAGGAAAATTTCTGACTTATTACCCTGAAATAAGTGAAATTTCTGCAATTTTGCCCCAAAATAAGAGAAATTTCTGCCTATTTGTTCCCAAATAAGGAGAATTTCAGCCTTTTACCTCAAAATAAGTGAAATTTCTGCATTTTTGCCCCAAAATATTGGAAATTTCTGCCTTTTTGCCCCCAAAAAAGAAAAAATTCTGCAATTTTGTAACAAAATTAAAGAAATTTCTGCCTTTTGGCCCCAAAATAAGAAAATTTCTGCTTTTTTTCCTGACATAAGTGAAATTTCTGCAATTTTGCCCCAAAATAAGTTAAATTTCTGAGTTTTGCCCTAAAATAAGGAGAATTTCTGTCTTTTTGCCCCAACATATAGGGAATTTCTGCCTTTTTGCCCCACAATTAGGGGAATTTCTGCAATTTTGCTCCAAAATATGGGGAATTTCTGCCTTTTTTGTCCGAAAATAATAAGATTGCATAACTTTTTGCCATAAAAGGGAAATTCCTTCATTTTGCTCCAAAATGAGGGGAATTTCTGCTTTTATGCCTCTAAATAAGTGGAATTTCTGTCTTTTTCCCCCAAAACAAAGGGAATTTCTGTCTTTTTTGCCCCAAAATAAAGAAAATTTCTGACTTATTACCCTGAAATAAGTGAAATTTCTGCACTATTGCCCCAAAATAATGGAAATTTCTGCCTTTTTACCCCTAAATAATGGGAATTTCAGCCTTTTTACCTCAAAATAAGGGGAATTTCTGCATTTTTACCCCAAAATATGGGAAATTTCTGCCTTTTTGCCCAAAATAAGAAAAATTTCAGCAATTTTGTACCAAAATATGGGAAATTTCTGCCTTTTGCCCCAAAATAAGAAAATTTTGCTTTTTTTCCCTGAAATAAGTGAAATTTCTCCAATTTTGCCCCAAAATAAGTGAAATTTCTGCAATTTTGCCCCAAAATAAGGGAAATTTCTGGAATTTTGCCCCAAAATTAGTGGAATTTCTGAGTTTTGCCCCAAAATAATGAGAATTTCTGTCTTTTTGCCCCAACATATAGGGAATTTCTGCCTTATTGCCCTACAAGTAGGTTAATTTCTGCAATTTTGCTCCAAAATATGGGGAATTTCTGCCTTTTTGCCCGAAAATAAGAAGACTTCATAACTTTTTGCCATAAAAAAGGGAAATTTCTGTAATTTTGCTCCAAAATAAGAGGAATTTCTGCTTTTTTGCCTCTAAATATGTGGAATTTTTGTCTTTTTCCCCCAAAACAAAGGGAATTTCTGTCTTATTTGCACCAAAATAAAGAAATTTTCTGACTTATTACCCTGAAATAAGTGAAATTTCTGCAATTTTTCTCAAAATAAGGGAAATTTCTGCCTTTTGCCCCCAAATAAGGGGAATTTCACCCTTTTACCTCAAAATAAAGGTAATTTCTGCATTTCTGCCACAAAATAAGGAAAATTTCTGCCTTTTTTCCCTGAAATAAGTTAAATTTCTGCAGTTTTGCCCCAAAATAATTAAAATTTCTGCAATTTTGCCCCAAAATATAAGAAATTTCTGCAATTTTGTACCAAAATATAAGAAATTTCTGCCTTTTTGCTTCCAAATAAGAAAATTTCTTCTTTTTTTTCCTGAAATATGTGAAATTTCTGAAATTTTGCCACAAAATAAGTGAAATTTCTACAATTTTGCCCCAAAATAAGTGAAATTTCTGGAATTTTGCCACAAAATAAGTTGAATTTTTGAGTTTTGACCCAAAATAAGGAGAATTTCTGTTTTTTGCCCCAACATATAGGGAATTTCTGCCTTTTTGCCTCACAATTAGGGGAATTATTGCAATTTTGCCCCAATAGAAGGGAAATTTCTGCCTTTTTTTCCTGAAATAAGTGGAATATCTGCAATTTTGCCCCAAAATAAGTGAAATTTCTGCAATTTTGCCCAAAATAAGAAAAATTTCTGCAATTTTGTACCAAAATAAAAGAAATTTCTGCCTTTTTGCCCCAAAATAAGAAAATTTTTGCTATTTTTCCCTTAAATAAGTGAAATTTCTGCAATTTTCCTCAAAATAAGTAAAATTTCTGCAATTTTGCCCCAAAATAAGAGAAATTTCTGGAATTTTGCCGCAAAATAATTGGAATTTCTGAGTTTTGCCCAAAAATAAAGAGAATTTCTGTCTTTATGCCCCAACATATAGGGAATTTCTGCCTTTTTGCCCCACAATTAAAGGAATTTCTGCAATTTTGCTCCAAAATACGGGAAATTTCTGCCTTTTTGCCCCAAAATAAGAATAATGCATACCTTTTTGCCATAAAAATGGAAATTTCTTCATTTTTGCTCCAAAATAAGAGGAATTTCTGCTTTTTTTGCCTCTAAATTAGTGGAATTTCTGTCTTTTTCCCCCAAAACAAAGGGAATTTCTGTTCTTTTTTGCCCCTAAATAAAAAAAATTTCTGACTTATTACACTGACATAAGTGAAATTTCTGCAATTTTGCCCGAAAATAAGGGAAATTTCTGCATTTTTGCCCCCAAATAAGGTGAATTTCAGCCTTTTTACCTCAAAATAAGGGGAATTTCTGCATTTTTGCCACAAAATATTAAGAATTTCTGCCTTTTTGCCCCAAAATAAGGAAAATTTCTTTTTTTTTCACTGAAATAAGTGAAATTTCTTCAATTTTGCCCCAAAATAAGTGAAATTTCTGCAATTTTGCCCCAAAATAAGGGAAATTTCTGGAATTTTGTTCCAAAATATGTGGAATTTCTGAGTTTTGCCCCAAAATAAGGAGAATTTCTGTCTTTTTGCCCAACATATAGGAAATTTCTGCCTTTTTGCCCCACAAGTAGGTTAATTTCTGCAATTTTGCTCCAAAATACGGGGAATTTCTGCCTTTTTGCCCGAAAATAAGAAGAATTCATACCTTTTTGCCATAAAAAAGGGAAATTTCTGTAATTTTGCTCCAAAATAAGGGGAATTTCTGCTTTTTTGCCTCTAAATATGTGGAAATTCTGTCTTTTTCCCCCAAAACAAAGGGAATTTCTGTCTTATTTGCACCAAAATAAGGAAATTTTCTGACTTATTACCCTTAAATAAGTGAAATTTCTGCAATTTTGTCCCAAAATAAGGGAAATTTATGCCTTTTTGCCCCCAAATAAGGGGAATTTCACCCTTTTACCTCAAAATAAAGGGAATTTCTGCATTTTTGCTACAAAATATTAGGAATTTCTGCATTTTTGCCCCAAAATAAGGAAAATTTCTGCCTTTTTTCCCTGAAATAAGTGAAATTTCTGCAGTTTTGCACCAAAATAAGTAAAATTTCTGCAATTTGTCCCAAAATATGGGAAATTTCTGCAATTTTGTACCAAAATAAAAGAAATTTCTGCCTTTTTGCTTCCAAATAAGAAAATTTCTTCTTTTTTTTCTGAAATATGTGAAATTTCTGAAATTTTGCCCAAAAATAAGTGAAATTTCTACAATTTTGCCCTAAAATCAGTGAAATTTCTGGAATATTGCCCCAAAATAAGTGGAATATTTGAGATTTGCCCCAAAATAAGGAGAATTTCTGTCTTTTTGCCCCAACACATAGGGAATTTCGGCCTTTTTGCCCCAAAATTTGGGGAATTTCTGCAATTTTGCTCCAAAATAAGGGGAATTTCTGCCTTTTTGCCCAAAAATAAGAAGAATGCATACCTTTTTGCCCTTAAAAAGTGAAATTTCTTCATTTTTGCTCCAAAATAAGGGGAATTTCTGCTTTTTTGCCTCTAAAAAAGTGAAATTTCTCCCTTTATCCCCCAAAACAAAGGGAATTTCTGTATTTTGGCCCCAAAATAAGAAATATTTCTGACTTATTACCCTGAAATAAGTGAAATTTCTGCAATTTTGCCCCAAAATAAGAGAAATTTCTGCCTTTTTGCCCCCAAATAAGGGGAATTTCAGCCTTTTACCTCAAAAAAAGTGAAATTTCTGCATTTTTGCCCCAAAATATGGGAAATTTCTGCTTTTTTGCCCCAAAATAAGAAAAAATTCAGCAATTTTGTAACAAAATTAAAGAAATTTCTGCCTTTTGGCCCCAAAAGAAGAAAATTTCTGCTTTTTTTTCTGAAATAAGTGAAATTTCTGCAATTTTGCCCCAAAATAAGTTAAATTTCTGAGTTTTGCCCTAAAATAACGAGAATTTCTGTCTTTTTGCCCCAACATATAGGGAATTTCTGCCTTTTTTCCCCACAATTATGGGAATTTCTGCAATTTTGCTCCAAATCGGGGAATTTCTGCCTTTTTTGTCCGAAAATAATAAGATTGCATAACTTTTTGCCATAAAAAAGGGAAATTTCTTCATTTTTGCTCCAAAATGAGGGGAATTTCTGCTTTTATGCCTCTAAATAAGTGGAATTTCTGCCTTTTTCCCCCAAAACAAAGGGAATTTCTGTTTTTGGGCTCAAAATAAGGAAAATTTCTGACTTATTACCCTGAAATAAGTGAAATTTCTGCAATTTTGCCCCAAAATAAGAGAAATTTCTGCCTTTTTGCTCCCAAATAAGGAGAATTTCAGCCTTTTACCTCAAAATAAGTGAAATTTCTGCATTTTTGCCCCAAAATATTGGAAATTTCTGCCTTTTTGCCCCAAAATAAGAAAAAATTCTGCAATTTTGTAACAAAATTAAGGAAATTTCTGCCTTTTGGCCCCAAAATAAGAAAATTTCTGCTTTTTTTCCTGACATAAGTGAAATTTCTGCAATTTTGCCCCAAAATAAGTTAAATTTCTGAGTTTTGCCCTAAAATAAGGAGAATTTCTGTCTTTTTGCCCCAACATATAGGGAATTTCTGCCTTTTTGCCCCACAATTAGGGGAATTTCTGCAATTTTGCTCCAAAATACGGGGAATTTCTGCCTTTTTTGTCCGAAAATAATAAGATTGCATAACTTTTTGCCATAAAAAAGAGAAATTCCTTCATTTTTGCTCCAAAATGAGGGGAATTTCTGCTTTTATGCCTCTAAATAAGTGGAATTTCTGTCTTTTTCCCCCAAAACAAAGGGAATTTCTGTCTTTTTTGCCCCAAAATAAAGAAAATTTCTGACTTATTACCCTGAAATAAGTGAAATTTCTGCACTATTGCCCCAAAATAATGGAAATTTCTGCCTTTTTACCCCTAAATAATGGGAATTTCAGCCTTTTTACCTCAAAATAAGGGGAATTTCTGCATTTTTACCCCAAAATATGGGAAATTTCTGCCTTTTTGCCCAAAATAAGAAAAATTTCAGCAATTTTGTACCAAAATATGGGAAATTTCTGCCTTTTTGCCCCAAAATAAGAAAATTTTGCTTTTTTTCCCTGAAATAAGTGAAATTTCTCCAATTTTGCCCCAAAATAAGTGAAATTTCTGCAATTTTGCCCCAAAATAAGGGAAATTTCTGGAATTTTGCCCCAAAATAAGTGGAATTTCTGAGTTTTGCCCCAAAATAATGAGAATTTCTGTGTTTTTGCCCCAACATATAGGGAATTTCTGCCTTATTGCCCTACAAGTAGGTTAATTTCTGCAATTTTGCTCCAAAATATGGGGAATTTCTGCCCTTTTGCTCGAAAATAAGAAGACTTCATACCTTTTTGCCATAAAAAAGGGAAATTTCTGTAATTTTGCTCCAAAATAAGAGGAATTTCTGCTTTTCTGCCTCTAAATATGTGGAATTTTTGTCTTTTTCTCCCAAAACAAAGGGAATTTCTGTCTGATTTGCACCAAAATAAAGAAATTTTCTGACTTATTACCCTGAAAAAAGTGAAATTTCTGCAATTTTGTCCCAAAATAAGGGAAATTTTTGCCTTTTGCCCACAAATAAGGGGAATTTCAACCTTTTACCTCAAAATAAAGGGAATTTCTGCATTTTTGCCACAAAATAAGGAAAATTTCTGCCTTTTTTCCCTGAAATAATTTAAATTTCTGCAGTTTTGCCCCAAAATAAGTAAAATTTCTGCAATTTTGCCCCAAAATATAAGAAATTTCTGCAATTTTGTACCAAAATAAAAGAAATTTCTGCCTTTTTGCTTCCAAATAAGAAAATTTCTTCTTTTTTTTCCTGAAATATGTAAAATTTCTGAAATTTTGCCACAAAATAAGTGAAATTTCTACAATTTTGCCCCAAAATAAGTGAAATTTCTGGAATTTTGCCACAAAATAAGTGGAATTTTTGAGTTTTGACCCAAAATAAGGAGAATTTCTGTTTTTTGCCCCAACATATAGGGAATTTCTGCCTTTTTGCCTCACAATTAGGGGAATTAATGCAATTTTGCCCCAATAGAAGGGAAATTTCTGCCTTTTTTTCCTGAAATAAGTGGAATATCTGCAATTTTGCCCCAAAATAAGTGAAATTTCTGCAATTTTGCCCAAAATAAGAAAAATTTCTGCAATTTTGTACCAAAATAAAAGAAATTTCTGCCTTTTTGCCCCAAAATAAGAAAATTTTTGCTTTTTTTCCTTAAATAAGTGAAATTTCTGCAATTTTCCTCAAAATAAGTAAAATTTCTGCAATTTTGCCCCAAAATAAGAGAAATTTCTGGAATTTTGCCGCAAAATAATTGGAATTTCTGAGTTTTGCCCAAAAATAAAGAGAATTTCTGTCTTTATGCCCCAACATATAGGGAATTTTTGCCTTTTTGCCCCACAATTAAAGGAATTTCTGCAATTTTGCTCCAAAATACGGGAAATTTCTGCCTTTTTGCCCCAAAATAAGAATAATGCATACCTTTTTGCCATAAAAATGGAAATTTCTTCATTTTTGCTCCAAAATAAGGGGAATTTCTGCTTTTTTTGCCTCTAAATTAGTGGAATTTCTGTCTTTTTCCCCTAAAACAAAGGGAATTTCTGTTCTTTTTTGCCCCTAAATAAAAAAAATTTCTGACTTATTACACTGACATAAGTGAAATTTCTGCAATTTTGCCCGAAAATAAGGGAAATTTCTGCATTTTTGCCCCCAAATAAGGTGAATTTCAGCCTTTTTACCTCAAAATAAGAGGAATTTCTGCATTTTTGCCACAAAATATTAAGAATTTCTGCCTTTTTTCCCCAAAATAAGGAAAATTTCTTCCTTTTTTCACTGAAATAAGTGAAATTTCTTCAATTTTGCCCCAAAATAAGTGAAATTTCTGCCTTTTTGCCCCCAAATAATGGGAATTTCAGCCTTTTTACCTAAAAATTAGGGGAATTTCTGCATTTTTGCCACAAAATATGTGAAATTTCTGACTTTTTGCCTAAAATAAGAAAAATTTCTGCAATTTAGTACCAAAATATAGGTAATTTCTGCTTTTTGGCCCCAAAATAAAAAAAAATTTTGCTTTTTTTTTGCCTGAAATATGTGAAATTTCTGCAATTTTGCCCCAAAATAAGTGAAATTTCTGCAATTTTGCCCCAAAATAAGGGAAATTTCTGGATTTTTGCCCCAAAATAGGTGGAATTTCTGAGTTTTGCCCCAAAATAAGAAGAATTTATGTCTTTTTGCCCAAACATATAGGGAATTTCTGCCTTTTTGCCCCACAATTAGGTTAATTTCTGCAATTTTGCTCCAAAATACGGGGAATTTCTGCCTTTTTGCCCGAAAATAAGAAGAAAGCACACCTTTTTGCCATAAAAAAGGGAAATTACTGCAATTTTGCTCCAAAATAAAGGGAATTTCTGCTTTTTTGCCACTAAATAAGTAGAATTTCTGTCTTTTTCCCCCAAAACAAAGAGAATTTCTGTCTTTTTGCCCCAAAATAAGGAAAATTTCTGACTTATTACCCTGAAATCCATGAAATTTCTGCAATTTTGCCCCAAAATAAAGGAAATTTCTGCCTTTTTGCCCCCAAATAAGGGGAATTTTAGCCTTTTACCTCAAAATAAGGGGAATTTCTGCATTTTTGCCACAAAATATAAGGAATTTCTGCCTTTTTGCCCCAAAATAAGGAAAATTTCTGCCTTATTTCCATGAAATAAGTGAAATTTCTGAAATGTTGCCCCAAAACAAGTGAAATTTCTGCAATTTTGCCCCAAAATAAGGGAAATTTAAGGTATTTTGCCCCAAAATAAGTGGAATTTCTGAGTTTTGTCCCAAAATAAGGAGAATTTCTGTCTTTTAGCCCCAACATATAGGGAATTTCTGCCTTTTTGCCCCACAAGTTGGTTAATTTCTGCAATTTTGCTCCAAAATACAGGGAATTTCTGTCTTTTTGCCCGAAAATAAGAATTCATACCTTTTTGATATAAAAAGGGAAATTCCTGTAATTTTGCTCCAAAATAAGGGGAATTTCTGCTTTTTGCCTCTAAATATGTGGAATTTCAGACTTTTCCCACCAAAGCAAAGGGAATTTCTGTCTTATTTGCACCAAAATAAGGAAATTTTCTGACTTATTACCCTGAAATAAGTGAAATTTCTGAAATTTTGTCCCAAAATAAGGGAAATTTCTGCCTTTTTGCCCCCAAATAAGGGGAATTTCACCCTTTTACCTCAAAATAAAAGGAATTTCTGCATTTTTGCCACAAAATATTAAGAATTTCTGCATTTTTGCCCCAAAATAAGGAAAATTTCTGCCTTTTTTCCCTAAAATAAGTGAAATTTCTGCAATTTTGCCCCAAAATAAGTGAAATTTCTGCAATTTTGCCCCCAAATAAGGGAAATTGCTGCAATTTTGTACCAAAATAAAAGAAATTTCTGCCTTTTTGCTTCCAAATAAGAAAATTTCTTATTTTTTTTTCTGAAATATGTGAAATTGCTGAAATTTTGCCTGAAAATAAGTGAAATTTCTACAATTTTGCCCCAAAATAAGTGAAATTTCTAAAATTTTGCCCCAAAATAAGTGGAATTTCTGAGTTTTGACCCAAAATAAGGAGAATTTCTGTTTTTTTGCCCCAACATATAGGGAATTTCTGCTTTTTTGCCTCACAATTAGGGGAATTTCTGCAATTTTGCCTCAAAAGAAGAGAAATTTCTGCCTTTTTTCCCTGAAATAAGTGGAATTTCTGCAATTTTGCCCCAAAATAAGTGAAATTTCTGCAATTTTGCCCCAAAATAAGGGAAATTTCTGCAATTTTGTACCAAAATAAAAGAAATTTCTGCTTTTTTGCCCCAAAATAAGAAAATTTCTGCTTTTTTTCTCTTAAACAAGTGAAATTTCTGCAATTTTGCCCCAAAATAAGTGATTTTCTTCATTTTGCCCCAAAATAAGCAAAATTTCTGGAATTTTGCCGCAAAACTAGTGGAATTTCTGAGTTTTGCCCCAAAATAAGGAGAATTTCTGTCTTTATGCCCCAACATATAGGGAATTTCTGCTTTTTTGCCCCACGATTAGAGGAATTTCTGCAATTTTGCTCCAAAATACGAGAAATTTCTGCCTTTTTGCCCCAAAATAAGAAGAATGCATACCTTTTTGCTATAAAAAAGGGAAATTTCTTCATTTTTGCTCCAAAAAAAGGGGAATTTCTGCTTTTTTGCCTCTAAATAAGTGGAATTTCTGTCTTTTTCCCCCAAAACAAAGGGAATTTCTGTCTTTTTTGCCCCAAAATAAAAAAAATTCTGAATTATTACCCTGACATAAGTGAAATTTCTGCAATTTTGCCCCAAAATAAGGGAAATTTCTACATTTTTGCCCCCACATAAGGGGAATTTCAGCCTTTTTACCTCAAAATAAGGAGAATTTCTGCATTTTTGCCACAAAATATTAGGAATTTCTGCCTTTTTGCCCCAAAATAAGGAAAATTTCTGCCTTTTTTCCCTGAAATAATTGAAATTTCTGCAATTTTGCCCCAAAACAAGTGAAATTTCTGCGATTTTGCCCCAAAATAAGTGGAATTTCTGAGTTTTGTCCAAAAATAAGGAGAATTTCTTCCTTCTTCCCCTAACATATAGGGAATTTCTGCTTTATTGCCCCAAAATTAGGGGAATTTCTGCAATTTTGCTCCAAAACATGGGGAATTTCTGCTTTTTAGCCCAAAAAGGAAAGGAATGTATACCTTTTGCCACAAAAAAAGCAATTTCTTAATTTTTGCTTAAAAATAAAGGGGAATTTCTGCTTTTTGCCTCTAAATAAGTGGAATTTCTGTATTTTTTCCCCAAAACAAAGGGAATTTCTGTCTTTCTTACCCAAAATAAGGAAAATTTCTGAATTATTACCATGAAATAAGTGAAATTTCTACAATTTTGTCTCAAAATAAAGGAAATTTCTGCCTTTTTGCCCCCAAATAAGGGGAATTTCAGCCTTTTTACCTCAAAATAAGGGGAATTTCTGCATTTTTGCCACAAAATATGAGAAATTTCTGCCTTTTTGCCCCAAAATAAGAAAATTTCTGCTTTTTTCCCTGAAATAAGTGAAATTTCTGCAATTTTGCCCCAAAATAAGTGAAATTTCTGCAATTTTGCCTCAAAATAAGGGAAATTTCTGCAATTTTGCCTCAAAATAAGGGAAATTTCTGGAATTTTGCCCCAAAATAAGTGGAATTTCTGAGTTTTGCCCCAAAATAAGGAGAATTTCTGTCTTTTTGCCCCAACATATAGGGAATTTCTGCCTTTTTGCCCCACAATTAGGGGAATTTCTGCAGTTTTGCTCCAAAATACGGGGAATTTCTGCCTTTTTGTCCGAAAATAAGAAGAATGCATACCTTTTTGCCATAAAAAAGGGAAATTTCTTCATTTTTGCTCCAAAATAAGGGGAATTTCTGCTTTTTTGCCTCTAAATAAGTGGAATTTCTGTATTTTCCCCCCCCAAAAAATGTAATTTCTGTTTTTTTGCCCCAAAATAAGGAAAATTTCTGACTTATTACCCTGAAATAAGATAATTTCTGCAATTTAGCCACAAATTAAGGAAAATTTCTGCCTTTTTGTCCCCAAATAAGGGGAATTTCAGCCTTTTTACCTCAAAATAAGGGGAATTTCTGCATTTTACCCCTAAATAAGGAAAATTTCTGCCTTATTGCCACAAAATAAGAAAATTTTTGCATTTTTTTCCCTGAAATAAGCGAAATTTCTGCAATTTTGCCCCAAAATAAGTGAAATTTCTTCAATTTTGCCCCGAAATTAGAAAATTTCTGCTTTTTTTTTCCTGAAATAAGTTAAATTTCTGCAATTTTGCCCCAAAATAAGTGAAATTTCTGCAATTTTGCCTCAAAATAAGGGAAATTTCTGGAATTTTGCCCCAAAATAAGTGGAATTTCTGAGTTTTGCCCCAAAATAAGGAGAATTTCTGTCTTTTTGCCCCAACATATAGGGAATTTCTGCCTTTTTGTCCCACAATTAGGAGAATTTCTGCAATTTTTCTCCAAAATACGGGGAATTTCTGCCTTTTTGTTCGAAAATAAGAAAAATGCATACCTTTTTGCCATAAAAAAGAGAAATTTCTTCATTTTTGCTCCAAAATAAGGTGAATTTCTGCTTTTTTGCCTCTAAATAAGTGGAATTTCTGTATTTTTCCCCCCAAAAAAAGGTAATTTCTGTTTTTTTGCCCCAAAATAAGGAAAATTTCTGACTTATTACCCTGAAATAAGTGAAATTTCTGCAATTTAGCCACAAACTAAGGGAAATTTCTGCCTTTTTGTCCCCAAATAAGGGGAATTTCAGCCTTTTTACCTCAAAATAAGGGGAATTTCTGCATTTTACCCCAAAATAAGAAAAATTTCTGCCTTATTGCCCCAAAATAAGAAAATTTCTGCATTTTTTCCCTGAAATAAGCGAAATTTCTGCAATTTTGCCCCAAAATAAGTGAAATTTCTTCAATTTTGCCCCGAAATTAGAAAATTTCTGCTTTTTTTTCCTGAAATAAGTTAAATTTCTGCAATTTTCCCCAAAATAAGTGAAATTTCTGCAATTTTTCCCCAAAATAAGAGAAATTTCTGGAATTTTGCCCCAAAATAAGTGGAATATCTGAGTTTTGCCCCCGAAAAAGAAGAATTTCTGTCTTTTTGCCCCAACATATAGGAAATTTCTGCCTTTTTGCCCCACAATTTGGGGAATTTCTGCAATTTTGCTCCAAAATAAGGGGAATTTCTGCCTTTTTGCCCAAAAATAAGAAGAATACATACCTTTTTGCACTTAAAAAGTGAAATTTCTTCATTTTTGCTCCAAAATAAGGGAAATTTCTGCGTTTTGCCTCTAAAAAAGTGGAATTTCTGCCTTTTTCCCTCAAAACAAAGGGAATTTCTGTTTTTGGGCCCAAAATAAGGAAAATTTCTGACTTATTACCCTGAAATAAGTGAAATTTCTGCACTTTTGCCCCAAAATAAGAGAAATTTCTGCCTTTTTGCTCCCAAATAAGGAGAATTTCAGCCTTTTACCTCAAAATAAGTGAAATTTCTGCATTTTTGCCCCAAAATATTGGAAATTTCTGCCTTTTTGCCCCAAAATAAGAAAAAATTCTGCAATTTTGTAACAAAATTAAAGAAATTTCTGCCTTTTGGCCCCAAAATAAGAAAATTTCTGCTTTTTTTCCTGACATAAGTGAAATTTCTGCAATTTTGCCCCAAAATAAGTTAAATTTCTGAGTTTTGCCCTAAAATAAGGAGAATTTCTGTCTTTTTGACCCAACATATAGGGAATTTCTGCCTTTTTGCCCCACAATTAGGGGAATTTCTGCAATTTTGCTCCAAAATACGGGGAATTTCTGCCTTTTTTGTCCGAAAATAATAAGATTGCATAACTTTTTGCCATAAAAAAGGGAAATTCCTTCATTTTTGCTCCAAAATGAGGGGAATTTCTGCTTTTATGCCTCTAAATAAGTGGAATTTCTGTCTTTTTCCCCCAAAACAAAGGGAATTTCTGTCTTTTTTGCCCCAAAATAAAGAAAATTTCTGACTTATTACCCTGAAATAAGTGAAATTTCTGCACTATTGCCCCAAAATAATGGAAATTTCTGCCTTTTTACCCCTAAATAATGGGAATTTCAGCCTTTTTACCTCAAAATGAGGGGAATTTCTGCATTTTTACCCCAAAATATGGGAAATTTCTGCCTTTTTGCCCAAAATAAGAAAAATTCCAGCAATTTTGTACCAAAATATGGGAAATTTCTGCCTTTTTGCCCCAAAATAAGAAAATTTTGCTTTTTTTCCCTGAAATAAGTGAAATTTCTCCAATTTTGCCCCAAAATAAGTGAAATTTCTGCAATTTTGCCTCAAAATAAGGGAAATTTCTTGAATTTTGCCCCAAATAAGTGGAATTTCTGAGTTTTGCCCCAAAATAATGAGAATTTCTGTCTTTTTGCCCCAACATATAGGGAATTTCTGCCTTTTTGCCCTACAAGTAGGTTAATTTCTGCAATTTTGCTCCAAAATATGGGGAATTTCTGCCTTTTTGCCCGAAAATAAGAAGAATTCATACCTTTTTGCCATAAAAAAGAGAAATTTCTGTAATTTTGCTACAAAATAAGAGGAATTTCTGCTTTTTTGCCTCTAAATATGTGGAATTTTTGTCTTTTTCCCCCAAAACAAAGGGAATTTCTGTCTTATTTGCACCAAAATAAAGAAATTTTCTGACTTATTACCCTGAAATAAGTGAAATTACTGCAATTTTGTCCCAAAATAAGGGAAATTTCTGCCTTTTGCCCCCAAATAAGGGGAATTTCACCCTTTTACCTCAAAATAAAGGGAATTTCTGCATTTTTGCCACAAAATAAGGAAAATTTCTGCCTTTTTTCCCTGAAATAATTTAAATTTCTTCAGTTTTGCCCCAAAATAAGTAAAATTTCTGCAATTTTGCCCCAAAATATAAGAAATTTCTGCAATTTTGTAGCAAAATAAAAGAAATTTCTGCCTTTTTGCTTCCAAATAAGAAAATTTCTTATTTTTTTTTTCTGAAATATGTGAAATTTCTGAAATTTTGCCACAAAATAAGTGAAATTTCTACAATTTTGCCCCAAAATAAGTGAAATTTCTGGAATTTTGCCACAAAATAATTGGAATTTTTGAGTTTTGACCCAAAATAAGGAGAATTTCTGTTTTTTGCCCCAACATATAGGGAATTTCTGCCTTTTTGCCTCACAATTAGGGGAATTATTGCAATTTTGCCCCAATAGAAGGGAAATTTCTGCCTTTTTTTCCTGAAATAAGTGGAATATCTGCAATTTTGCCCCAAAATAAGTGAAATTTCTGCAATTTTGCCCAAAATAAGAAAAATTTCTGCAATTTTGTACCAAAATAAAAGAAATTTCTGCCTTTTTGCCCCAAAATAAGAAAATTTTTGCTTTTTTTCCCTTAAATAAGTGAAATTTCTGCAATTTTCCTCAAAATTATTAAAATTTCTGCAATTTTGCCCCAAAATAAGAGAAATTTCTGGAATTTTGCCGCAAAATAATTGGAATTTCTGAGTTTTGCCAAAAAATAAAGAGAATTTCTGTCTTTATGCCCCAACATATAGGGAATTTCTGCCTTTTTGCCCCACAATTAAAGGAATTTCTGCAATTTTGCTCCAAAATACGGGAAATTTCTGCCTTTTTGCCCCAAAATAAGAATAATGCATACCTTTTTGCCATAAAAATGGAAATTTCTTCATTTTTGCTCCAAAATAAGGGGAATTTCTGCTTTTTTTGCCTCTAAATTAGTGGAATTTCTGTCTTTTTCCCCCAAAACAAAGGGAATTTCTGTTCTTTTTTGCCCCTAAATAAAAAAAATTTCTGACTTATTACACTGACATAAGTGAAATTTCTGCAATTTTGCCCGAAAATAAGGGAAATTTCTGCATTTTTGCCCCCAAATAAGGTGAATTTCAGCCTTTTTACCTCAAAATAAGGGGAATTTCTGCATTTTTGCCACAAAATATTAAAAATTTCTGCCTTTTTGCCCCAAAATAAGGAAAATTTCTTTTTTTTTCACTGAAATAAGTGAAATTTCTGCAATTTTGCCCCAAAATAAGTGAAATTTCTGCAATTTTGCCCCAAAATAAGGGAAATTTCTGGAATTTTGTTCCAAAATATGTGGAATTTCTGAGTTTTGCCCCAAAATAAGGAGAATTTCTGTCTTTTTGCCCAACATATAGGAAATTTCTGCCTTTTTGCCCCACAAGTAGGTTAATTTCTGCAATTTTGCTCCAAAATACGGGGAATTTCTGCCTTTTTGCCCGAAAATAAGAAGAATTCATACCTTTTTGCCATAAAAAAGGGAAATTTCTGTAATTTTGCTCCAAAATAAGGGGAATTTCTGCTTTTTTGCCTCTAAATATGTGGAAATTCTGTCTTTTTCCCCCAAAACAAAGGGAATTTCTGTCTTATTTGCACCAAAATAAGGAAATTTTCTGACTTATTACCCTTAAATAAGTGAAATTTCTGCAATTTTGTCCCAAAATAAGGGAAATTTATGCCTTTTTGCCCCCAAATAAGGGGAATTTCACCCTTTTACCTCAAAATAAAGGGAATTTCTGCATTTTTGCTACAAAATATTAGGAATTTCTGCATTTTTGCCCCAAAATAAGGAAAATTTCTGCCTTTTTTCCCTGAAATAAGTGAAATTTCTGCAGTTTTGCACCAAAATAAGTAAAATTTCTGCAATTTGTCCCAAAATATGGGAAATTTCTGCAATTTTGTACCAAAATAAAAGAAATTTCTGCCTTTTTGCTTCCAAATAAGAAAATTTCTTCTTTTTTTTCTGAAATATGTGAAATTTCTGAAATTTTGCCCAAAAATAAGTGAAATTTCTACAATTTTGCCCTAAAATCAGTGAAATTTCTGGAATTTTGCCCCAAAATAAGTGGAATATTTGAGATTTGCCACAAAATAAGGAGAATTTCTGTCTTTTTGCCCCAACACATAGGGAATTTCTGCCTTTTTGCCCCAAAATTTGGGGAATTTCTGCAATTTTGCTCCAAAATAAGGGGAATTTCTGCCTTTTTGCCCAAAAATAAGAAGAATGCATACCTTTTTGCCCTTAAAAAGTGAAATTTCTTCATTTTTGCTCCAAAATAAGGGGAATTTCTGCTTTTTTGCCTCTAAAAAAGTGGAATTTCTCCTTTTTTCCCCCAAAACAAAGGGAATTTCTGTATTTTTGCCCCAAAATAAGAAATATTTCTGACTTATTACCCAGAAATAAGTGAAATTTCTGCAATTTTGCCCCAAAATAAGAGAAATTTCTGCCTTTTTGCCCCTAAATAAGGGGAATTTCAGCCTTTTACCTCAAAATAAGTGAAATTTCTGCATGTTTGCCCCAAAATATGGGAAATTTCTGCTTTTTTGCCCCAAATTAAGAAAAAATTCAGCAATTTTGTAACAAAATTAAAGAAATTTCTGCCTTTTGGCCCCAAAAGAAGAAAATTTCTGCTTTTTTTTTGAAATAAGTGAAATTTCTGCAATTTTGCCCCAAAATAAGTTAAATTTCTGAGTTTTGCCCTAAAATAACGAGAATTTCTGTCTTTTTGCCCCAACATATAGGGAATTTCTGCCTTTTTTCCCCACAATTATGGGAATTTCTGCAATTTTGCTCCAAAACGGGGAATTTCTGCCTTTTTTGTCCGAAAATAATAAGATTGCATAACTTTTTGCCATAAAAAAGGGAAATTTCTTCATTTTTGCTCCAAAATGAGAGAAATTTCTGCTTTTATGCCTCTAAATAAGTGGAATTTCTGCCTTTTTCCCACAAAACAAAGGAAATTTCTGTTTTTGGGCCCAAAATAAGGAAAATTTCTGACTTATTACCCTGAAATAAGTGAAATTTCTGCAATTTTGCCCCAAAATAAGAGAAATTTCTGCCTTTTTGCTCCCAAATAAGGAGAATTTCAGCCTTTTACCTCAAAATAAGTGAAATTTCTGCATTTTTGGCCCAAAATATTGGAAATTTCTGCCTTTTTGCCCCAAAATAAGAAAAAATTCTGCAATTTTGTAACACAATTAAGGAAATTTCTGCCTTTTGGCCCCAAAATAAGAAAATTTCTGCTTTTTTTCCTGACATAAGTGAAATTTCTGCAATTTTGCCCCAAAATAAGTTAAATTTCTGAGTTTTGCCCTAAAATAAGGAGAATTTCTGTCTTTTTGCCTCAACATATAGGGAATTTCTGCCTTTTTGCCCCACAATTAGGAGAAATTCTGCAATTTTGCTCCAAAATACGGGGAATTTCTGCCTTTTTTGTCCGAAAATAATAAGATTGCATAACTTTTTGCCATAAAAAAGGGAAATTCCTTCATTTTTGCTCCAAAATGAGGGGAATTTCTGCTTTTATGCCTCTAAATAAGTGGAATTTCTGTCTTTTTCCCCCAAAACAAAGGGAATTTATGTCTTTTTTGCCCCAAAATAAAGAAAATTTCTGACTTATTACCCTGAAATAAGTGAAATTTCTGCACTATTGCCCCAAAATAATGGAAATTTCTGCCTTTTTACCCCTAAATAATGGGAATTTTAGCCTTTTTACCTCAAAATAAGGGGAATTTCTGCATTTTTACCCCAAAATATGGGAAATTTCTGCCTTTTTGCCCAAAATAAGAAAAATTTCAGCAATTTTGTACCAAAATATGGGAAATTTCTGCCTTTTTGCCCCAAAATAAGAAAATTTTGCTTTTTTTCCCTGAAATAAGTGAAATTTCTCCAATTTTGCCCCAAAATAAGTGAAATTTCTGCAATTTTGCCCCAAAATAAGGGAAATTTCTGGAATTTTGCCCCAAAATAAGTGGAATTTCTGAGTTTTGCCCCAAAATAATGAGAATTTCTGACTTTTTGCCCCAACATATAGGGAATTTCTGCCTTTTTGCCCTACAAGTAGGTTAATTTCTGCAATTTTGCTCCAAAATATGGGGAATTTCTGCCTTTTTGCCCGAAAATAAGAAGAATTCATACCTTTTTGCCATAAAAAAGGGAAATTTCTGTAATTTTGCTCCAAAATAAGAGGAATTTCTGCTTTTTTGCCTCTAAATATGTGGAATTTTTGTCTTTTTCCCCCAAAACAAAGGGAATTTCTGTCTTATTTGCACCAAAATAAAGAAATTTTCTGACTTATTACCCTGAAATAAGTGAAATTTCTGCAATTTTGTCCCAAAATAAGGGAAATTTCTGCCTTTTGCCCCCAAATAAGGGGAATTTCACCCTTTTACCTCAAAATAAAGGGAATTTCTGCATTTTTGCCACAAAATAAGGAAAATTTCTGCCTGTTTTCCCTGAAATAAGTTAAATTTCTGCAGTTTTGCCCCAAAATAAGTAAAATTTCTGCAATTTTGCCCCAAAATATGAGAAATTTCTGCAATTTTGTACCAAAATAAAAGAAATTTCTGCCTTTTTGCTTCCAAATAAGAAAATTTCTTCTTTTTTTTTCTGAAATATGTGAAATTTCTGAAATTTTGCCACAAAATAAGTGAAATTTCTACAATTTTGCCCCAAAATAAGTGAAATTTCTGGAATTTTGCCACAAAATAATTGGAATTTTTGAGTTTTGACCCAAAATAAGGAGAATTTCTGTTTTTTGCCCCAACATATAGGGAATTTCTGCCTTTTTGCCTCACAATTAGGGGAATTATTGCAATTTTGCCCCAATAGAAGGGAAATTTCTGCCTTTTTTTCCTGAAATAAGTGGAATATCTGCAATTTTGCCCCAAAATAAGTGAAATTTCTGCAATTTTGCCCAAAATAAGAAAAATTTCTGCAATTTTGTACCAAAATAAAAGAAATTTCTGCCTTTTTGCCCCAAAATAAGAAAATTTTTGCTTTTTTTCCCTTAAATAAGTGAAATTTCTGCAATTTTCCTCAAAATAAGTAAAATTTCTGCAATTTTGCCCCAAAATAAGAGAAATTTCTGGAATTTTGCCGCAAAATAATTGTAATTTCTGAGTTTTGCCCAAAAATAAAGAGAATTTCTGTCTTTATGCCCCAACATATAGGGAATTTCTGCCTTTTTGCCCCACAATTAAAGGAATTTCTGCAATTTTGCTCCAAAATACGGGAAATTTCTGCCTTTTTGCCCCAAAATAAGAATAATGCATACCTTTTTGCCATAAAAATGGAAATTTCTTCATTTTTGCTCCAAAATAAGGGGAATTTCTGCTTTTTTTGCCTCTAAATTAGTGGAATTTCTGTCTTTTTCCCCCAAAACAAAGGGAATTTCTGTTCTTTTTTGCCCCTAAATAAAAAAAATTTCTGACTTATTACACTGACATAAGTGAAATTTCTGCAATTTTGCCCGAAAATAAGGGAAATTTCTGCATTTTTGCCCCCAAATAAGGTGAATTTCAGCCTTTTTACCTCAAAATAAGGGGAATTTCTGCATTTTTGCCACAAAATATTAAGAATTTCTGCCTTTTTGCCCCAAAATAAGGAAAATTTCTTTTTTTTTTCACTGAAATAAGTGAAATTTCTGCAATTTTTCCCCAAAATAAGTGAAATTTCTGCAATTTTGCCCCAAAATAAGGGAAATTTCTGGAATTTTGTTCCAAAATATGTGGAATTTCTGAGTTTTGCCCCAAAATAAGGAGAATTTCTGTCTTTTTGCCCAACATATAGGAAATTTCTGCCTTTTTGCCCCACAAGTAGGTTAATTTCTGCAATATTGCTCCAAAATACGGGGAATTTCTGCCTTTTTGCCCGAAAATAAGAAGAATTCATACCTTTTTGCCATAAAAAAGAGAAATTTCTGTTATTTTGCTCCAAAATAATGGGAATTTCTGCTTTTTTGCCTCTAAATATGTGGAAATTCTGTCTTTTTCCCCCAAAACAAAGGGAATTTCTGTCTTATTTGCACCAAAATAAGGAAATTTTCTGACTTATTACCCTTAAATAAGTGAAATTTCTGCAATTTTGTCCCAAAATAAGAAAAACTTATGCCTTTTTGCCTCAAAATAAGAATAATGCATACCTTTTTGCCATAAAAATGGAAATTTCTTCATTTTTGCTCCAAAATAAGAGGAATTTCTGCTTTTTTTGCCTCTAAATTAGTGGAATTTCTGTCTTTTTCCCCCAAAACAAAGGGAATTTCTGTTCTTTTTTGCCCCTAAATAAAAAAAATTTCTGACTTATTACACTGACATAAGTGAAATTTCTGCAATTTTGCCCGAAAATAAGGGAAATTTCTGCATTTTTGCCCCCAAATAAGGTGAATTTCAGCCTTTTTACCTCAAAATAAGGGGAATTTCTGCATTTTTGCCACAAAATATTAAGAATTTCTGCCTTTTTGCCCCAAAATAAGGAAAATTTCTTCCTTTTTTCACTGAAATAATTGAAATTTCTGCAATTTTGCCCCAAAATAAGTGAAATTTCTGCAATTTTGCCCCAAAATAAAGGAAATTTCTGGAATTTTGTTCCAAAATATGTGGAATTTCTGAGTTTTGCCCCAAAATAAGGAGAATTTCTGTCTTTTTGCCCAACATATAGGAAATTTCTGCCTTTTTGTCCCACAAGTAGGTTAATTTCTGCAATTTTGCTCCAAAATAAAGGGGAATTTCTGCCTTTTTGCCCGAAAATAAGAAGAATTCATACCTTTTTGCCATAAAAAATAGAAATTTCTGTTATTTTGCTCCAAAATAAGGGGAATTTCTGCTTTTTTGCCTCTAAATATGAGGAAATTCTGTCTTTTTCCCCCAAAGCAAAGGGAATTTCTGTCTTATTTGCACCAAAATAAGGAAATTTTCTGACTTATTAACCATAAATAAGTGAAATTTCTGCAATTTTGTCCCAAAATAAGGGAAATTTATGCCTTTTTGCCCCCAAATAAGGGGAATTTCACCCTTTTACCTCAAAATAAAGGGAATTTCTGCATTTTTGCTACAAAATATTAGGAATTTCTGCATTTTTGCCCCAAAATAAGGAAAATTTCTGCCTTTTTTCCCTGAAATAAGAGAAATTTCTGCAGTTTTGCACCAAAATAAGTAAAATTTCTGCAATTTGTCCCAAAATATGGGAAATTTCTGCAATTTTGTACCAAAATAAAAGAAATTTCTGCCTTTTTGCTTCCAAATAAGAAAATTTCTTCTTTTTTTTCTGAAATGTGTGAAATTTCTACAATTTTGCCCAAAAATAAGTGAAATTTCTACAATTTTGCCCTAAAATCAGTGAAATTTCTGGAATTTTGCCCCAAAATAAGTGGAATATTTGAGATTTGCCCCAAAATAAGGAGAATTTCTGTCTTTTTGCCCCAACACATAGGGAATTTCTGCCTTTTTGCCCCAAAATTTGGGGAATTTCTGCAATTTTGCTCCAAAATAAGGGGAATTTCTGCCTTTTTGCCCAAAAATAAGAAGAATGCATACCTTTTTGCCCTTAAAAAGTGAAATTTCTTCATTTTTGCTCCAAAATAAGGGGAATTTCTGCTTTTTTGCCTCTAAAAAAGTGGAATTTCTCCCTTTTTCCCCCAAAACAAAAAGAATTTCTGTATTTTGGCCCCAAAATAAGAAATATTTCTGACTTATTACCCTGAAATAAGTGAAATTTCTGCAATTTTGCCCCAAAATAAGAGAAATTTCTGCCTTTTTGCCCCCAAATAAGGGGAATTTCAGCCTTTTACCTCAAAATAAGTGAAATTTCTGCATTTTTGCCCCAAAATATGGGAAATTTCTGCTTTTTTGCCCCAAAATAAGAAAAAATTCAGCAATTTTGTAACAAAATTAAAGAAATTTCTGCCTTTTGGCCCCAAAAGAAGAAAATTTCTGCT
This sequence comes from Micromys minutus, assembly GCF_963924665.1. Taxonomy (NCBI): domain Eukaryota; kingdom Metazoa; phylum Chordata; class Mammalia; order Rodentia; family Muridae; genus Micromys; species Micromys minutus. The sequence goes on from NW_027667727.1 coordinate 4,798,588, forward strand.
TTTTTTTTTGAAATAAGTGAAATTTCTGCAATTTTGCCCCAAAATAAGTTAAATTTCTGAGTTTTGCCCTAAAATAACGAGAATTTCTGTCTTTTTGCCCCAACATATAGGGAATTTCTGCTTTTTTCCCCACAATTATGGGAATTTCTGCAATTTTGCTATAAAACGGGGAATTTCTGCCTTTTTTGTCCGAAAATAATAAGATTGCATAACTTTTTGCCATAAAAAAGGGAAATTTCTTCATTTTTGCTCCAAAATGAGGGAAATTTCTGCTTTTATGCCTCTAAATAAGTGGAATTTCTGCCTTTTTCCAACAAAACAAAGGGAATTTCTGTTTTTGGGCCCAAAATAAGGAAAATTTCTGACTTATTACCCTGAAATAAGTGAAATTTCTGCAATTTTGCCCCAAAATAAGAGAAATTTCTGCCTTTTTGCTCCCAAATAAGGAGAATTTCAGCCTTTTACCTCAAAATAAGTGAAATTTCTGCATTTTTGCCCCAAAATATTGGAAATTTCTGCCTTTTTGCCCCAAAATAAGAAAAAATTCTGCAATTTTGTTACAAAATTAAGGAAATTTCTGCCTTTTGGCCCCAAAATAAGAAAATTTCTGCTTTTTTTCCTGACATAAGTGAAATTTCTGCAATTTTGCCCCAAAATAAGTTAAATTTCTGAGTTTTTCCCTAAAATAAGGAGAATTTCTGTCTTTTTGCCCCAACATATAAGGAATTTCTGCCTTTTTGCCCCACAATTAGGGGAATTTCTGCAATTTTGCTCCAAAATACGGGGAATTTCTGCCTTTTTTGTCCGAAAATAATAAGATTGCATAACTTTTTGGCATAAAAAAGGGAAATTCCTTCATTTTTGCTCCAAAATGAGGGGAATTTCTGCTTTTATGCCTCTAAATAAGTGGAATTTCTGTCTTTTTCCCCCAAAACAAAGGGAATTTCTGTCTTTTTTGCCCCAAAATAAAGAAAATTTCTTACTTATTACCCTGAAATAGTGAAATTTCTGCACTTTTGCCCCAAAATAATGGAAATTTCTGCCTTTTTACCCCCAAATAAGGGGAATTTCAGCCTTTTTACCTCAAAATAAAGGGAATTTCTGCATTTTTACCCCAAAATATGGGAAATTTCTGCCTTTTTGCCCAAAATAAGAAAAATTTCAGCAATTTTGTAGCAAAATATGGGAAATTTCTGCCTATTTGCCCCAAAATAAAAAAATTTTGCTTTTTTTCCTTGAAATAAGTGAAATTTCTCCAATTTTGCCCCAAAATAAATGAAATTTCTGCAATTTTGCCCCAAAATAAGGGAAATTTCTAAAATTTTGCCCCAAAATAAGGAGAATTTCTGTCTTTTTGCCCCAACATATAGGGAATTTCTGCCTTTTTTCCCCACAAGTAGGTTAATTTCTGCAATTTTGCTCCAAAATACGGGGAATTTCTGCCTTTTTGCCCGAAAATAAGAAGAATTCATAACTTTTTGCCATAAAAAAAGGAAATTTCTGTTATTTTGCTCCAAAATAAGGGGAATTTCTGCTTTTTTGCCTTTAAATATGTGGAATTTCTGTCTTTTTCCCCCAAAACAAAAGGAATTTCTGTCTTATTTGCACCAAAATAAGGAAATTTTCTGACTTATTACCGTGAAATAAGTGAAATTTCTGCAATTTTGTCCAAAAATAGGGGAAATTTCTGCCTTTTTGCCCCCAAATAAGGGTAATTTCACCCTTTTACCTCAAAATAAAGGGAATTTCTGCATTTTTGCCACAAAATATTAGGAATTTCTGCATTTTTGCCCCATAATAAGGAAAATTTCTGCCTTTTTTCCCTGAAATAAGTGAAATTTCTGCAATTTTGCCCCAAAATAAGTGAAATTTCTGCAATTTTGCCCCCTAATAAGGGAAATTGCTGCAATTTTGTACCAAAATAAAAGAAATTTCTGCCTTTTTGCTTCCAAATAAGAAAATTTCTTCTTTTTTTTCTGAAATATGTGAAATTGCTGAAATTTTGCCCCAAAATAAGTGAAATTTCTACAATTTTGCCCCAAAATAAGTGAAATTTCTGGAATTTTGCCCCAAAATAAGTGGAATTTCTGAGTTTTGACCCAAAATAATGAGAATTTCTGTTTTTTTGTCCCAACATATAGGGAATTTCTGCCTTTTTGCCTCACAATTAGGGGAATTTCTGCAACTTTGCCTCAAAAGAAGAGAAATTTCTGCCTTTTTTCCCTGAAATAAGTGGAATTTCGGCAATTTTACCCCAAAATAAGTGAAATTTCTGCAATTTTGCCCCAAAATATGGGAAATTTCTGCAATTTTGTACCAAAATAAAAGAAATTTCTGCTTTTTTGTCCCAAAATAAGAAAATTTCTGCTTTTTTTCTCTTAAATAAGTGAAATTTCTGCAATTTTGCCCCAAAATAAGTGATTTTCTGAATTTTGCCCCAAAATAAGCGAAATTTCTGGAATTTTGCCGCAAAAATAGTGGAATTTCTGAGTTTTGCCCCAAAATAAGGAGAATTTCTGTCTTTATGCCCCAACATATAGGGAATTTCTGCTTTTTTGCCCCACAATTAGAGGAATTTCTGCAATTTTGCTCCAAAATACGAGAAATTTCTGCCTTTTTGCCCCAAAATAAGAAGAATGCATACCTTTTTGCCATAAAAAAAGGGAAATTTCTTCATTTTTGCTCCAAAATAAGGGGAATTTCTGCTTTTTTTGCCTCTAAATAAGTGGAATTTCTGTCTTTTTCCCCCAAAACAAAGGGAATTTCTGTCTTTTTTGCCCCAAAATAAAAAAACATTCTGAATTATTACCCTGACATAAGTGAAATTTCTGCAATTTTGCCCCAAAATAAGGGAAATTTCTACATTTTTGCCCCCACATAAGGGGAATTTCAGCCTTTTTACCTCAAAATAAGGAGAATTTCTGCATTTTTGCCACAAATTTAGGAATTTCTGCCTTTTTGCCCCAAAATAAGGAAAATTTCTGCCTTTTTTTCCTGAAATAATTGAAATTTCTGCAATTTTGCCCCAAAACAAGTGAAATTTCTGCGATTTTGCCCCAAAATAAGTGAAATTTCTGGAATTTTGCCCCAAAATAAGTGGAATTTCTGAGTTTTGTCCCAAAATAAAAAGAATTTCTTCCTTCTTCCCCTAACATATAGGGAATTTCTGCTTTATTGCCCAAAAATTAGGGGAATTTCTGCAATTTTGCTCCAAAACACGGGGAATTTCTGCTTTTTAGCCCGAAAAGGAAAGGAATGTATACCTTTTGCCACAAAAAAAGCAATTTCTTAATTTTTGCTTAAAAATAAAGGGGAATTTCTGCTTATTGCCTCTAAATAAGTGGAATTTCTGTCTTTTTTCCCCAAAACAAAGGGAATTTCTGTCTTTCTTACCCAAAATAAGGAAAATTTCTGACTTATTACCATGAAATAAGTGAAATTTCTACAATTTTGTCTCAAAATAAGGGAAATTTCTGTCTTTTTCCCCCAAAATAAGGTGAATTTCAGCCTTTTTACCTCAAAATAAGGGGAATTTCTGCATTTTTGCCACAAAATATGAGAAATTTCTGCCTTTTTGCCCCAAAATAATTGAAATTTCTGCAATTTTGCCTCAAAATAAGGGAAATTTCTGGAATTTTGCCCCAAAATAAGTGGAATTTCTGAGTTTTGCCCCAAAATAAGGAGAATTTCTGTCTTTTTGCCCCAACATATAGGGAATTTCTGCCTTTTTGCCCAACAATTAGGGGAATTTCTGCAGGTTTGCTCCAAAATACGGGGAATTTCTGCCTTTTTGTCCGAAATTAAGAAGAATGCATACCTTTTTGCCATAAAAAAGGGAAATTTCTTCATTTTTGCTCCAAAATTAGGGGAATTTCTGCTTTTTTGCCTCTAAATAAGTGGAATTTCTGTATTTCCCCCCCCCAAAAAAAGGTAATTTCTGTTTTTTTGCCCCAAAATAAGTGAAATTTCTTCAATTTTGCCCCGAAATTAGAAATTTTCTGCTTTTTTTTCCTGAAATAAGTTAAATTTCTGCAATTTTGCCCCAAAATAAGTGAAATTTCTGCAATTTTGCCTCAAAATAAGGGAAATTTCTGGAATTTTGCCCCAAAATAAGTGGAATTTCTGAGTTTTGCCCCAAAATAAGGAGAATTTCTGTCTTTTTGCCCCAACATATAGGGAATTTCTGCCTTTTTGCCCCACAATTAGGAGAATTTCTGCAGTTTTGCTCCAAAATACAAGGAATTTCTTCTTTTTAGCCCGAAAATAAGGGGAATGTATACCTTTTGCCACAAAAAAGGGAAATTTCTTTATTTTTGCTCCGAAATAAGGAGAATTTCTGCTTTTCTGCCTCTAAATAAGTGGAATTTATCTCTTTTTCCCCCAAAACAAAGGGAATTTCTGTGTTTTTTGCCTGAAAATAAGGAAAATTTCTGATTTATTACCCTGAAATAAGTGAAATTTCTGCAATTTAGCATCAAAATAAGGGAAATTTCTGCCTTTTTGCTCCCAAATAAGGGGAATTTCAGTCTATTTAACTCAAAATAAGGGGAATTTCTGCATTTTTGCCCCAAAATTTGAGAAATTTCTGCCTTTTTGCCCAAAATAAGAAAATTTTCTGCAATTTTGTATCAAAATAAAATAAATTTCTGCCTTTTTGCCACAAAATAAGAAAATTTCTGCTTTTTTTTTTCTGAAATAAGTGAAATTTCTGCAATTTGCCACAAAATAAGTAAAATTTTTGCAATTTTGCCCCAAAATAAAAGAAATTTCTGGAATTTTGCCCCAAAATAAGAGGAATTTTCAAGTTTTTCCCCAAAATAAGGAGAATTTCTGTCTTTTTGCCAAAAAATATGGGAAATTTCTGCCTTTTTGCCCCACAATTAGAAGAATTTCTGCAATTTTGCTCCAAAATACAGGAAATTTCTTCCTTTGTGCCCGAAAATAAGAAGAATGCATACCTTTTTGCCATAAAAAAGGGAACAATCTGCAATTTTGCTCCAAAATAAGGAGGTTTTCTGCTTTTTTGCCTCTAAATAAGTGGAATTTCTATTTTTCCCCCAAAACAAAGGGAATTTCTGTCTTTTTTGCCCCAAAATAAGGAAAATTTCTGACATATTACCCTGAAATATGTTAAATTTCTGCAATTTTGCCCCAAAATAAGAGAAATTTCAGCCTTTTTGCCCCCAAATAAGAGGAATTTCAGCTTTTTTACCTTAAACTATGGGGAATTTCTGCGTTTTTGCCCCAAAATAAAGAAAATTTCTGCCTTTTGTCTCTGAAATATGTGAAATTTCTGCAATTTTGGTCCATAATAAGTGAAATTTCTGCAATTTTGCCCCAAAATAAGGGAAATTTCTGGAATTATGCCCCAAAATAAATGGAATTTCTGAGTTTTGCCTCAAAATAAAAAGAATTTCTGTCTTTTTGCCCTAACATAAAAGGAATTTCTGCCTTTTTGCCCCACAATTAGGGGAATTTCTGCAATTTTGCTCCAAAATACAGGGAATTTCTGCTTTTTAGCCCGAAAATAAGGGGAATGTATACCTTTTGCCACAAAAAAATGGAAATTTCTTCATTTTTGCTCCAAAATAAGGGGAATTTCTGCTTTTTACCCCTAAATAAGTGGAATTTCTGTCTTTTTCCCCAAAAACAAAGGGAATTTCTGTCTTTTTTGCCCCAAAATAAGGAAAATTTCTGACTTAATACCCTGAAATAAGTGAAATTTCTCCAATTTTGCCTCAAAATAAGGGAAATTTCTGCCTTTTTGCCCCCAAATAAGGGGAATTTCTGCCTTTTTGTCCCAAAATAAGAAATATTTCTGCAATTTTGTACAAAATAAAAGAAATTTCTGCCTTTTTGCCCCAAAATAAGAAAATTTCTGCTTTTTTTCTGAAATAAGTGAAATTTGTGCAATTTTGCCCTAAAATAAGTGAAATTTCTGCAATTTTGCCCCAAAATAAGGGAAATATCTGCCTTTTGGCACCCAAATATGAAGAATTTCAGCCTTTTTACCTCAAAATAATAGGAATTTCTGTATTTTTGCCACAAAATATTAAGAATTTTTGCCTTTTTGCCCCAAAATAAGGAAAATTTCTGACTTTTTGCCCTGAAATAAGTTAAATTTCTAAATTTTTTCCCCAAAATAATGTAAATGTCTGCTTTTTGTTCCAAAATAAAGGGAATTTCATACTTTTTGCCCCCAAATAAAAGGAATTTCAGCCTTTTTACCTCAAAATAAGGGGAATTTCTGCATTTTGAACCAAAATATGGGAAATTTCTGCCTTTTTGCCCAAAATAAGAAAAATTTCTGTTATTTTGTAACATAATAAAAGAAATTTCTGTTTTTTCGCCCCAAAATAAGAAAATTTCTTCTTTTTTTCCCTGAAATAATTGAAATTTCTGCAATTTTGCCCCAAAATGAGTGAAATTTATGCAATTTTGCCCCAAAATAAGGGAAATTTCTTGAATTTTCCCCCAAAATAAGTGGAATTTCTGAGTTTTGACCCAAAATAAGAAGAATTTCTGTCTTTTTGCCTAAACATATAGGGAATTTCTGCCTTTTTGCCCCACAATTAGGGAAATTTCTGCAATTTTGCTGCAAAATACAGGGAATTTCTGCCTTTTTGCCCGAAAATAAGAAGAATGCATACCTTTTTGCCATAAAAAAGGGAAATTTCTGCAATTTTGCTCCAAAATAAGGGGAATTTCTGCTTTTTTGCCTCTAAATAAGTGGAATTTCTGTCTTTTTCCCCCAAAACAAAGGGAATTTCTGTACTTTTTGCCCCAAAATAAGAAAATTTCTGCTTTTTATCTCTGAAATAATTAAAATTTCTGCAATTTTGCCCCAAAATAAGTGAAATTTCTGCAATTTTACCCCAAAATATGGAAAATTTCTGGAATTTTGCACCAAAATAAGTGGAATTTCTGAGTTTTGCCCCAAAATAAGGAGAATTTCTGTCTTTTTTCCCCAACATATTGGGAATTTCTGCCTTTTTGCCTCACAATTATAGGAATTTCTGCAATTTTGCTTTAAAATACGGGGAATTTCTGCCTTTTTGCACGAAAATAAGAAGAATGCATACCTTTTTTCCATAAAAAAGGGAAATTTCTTCATTTTTGCTCCAAAATAATAGGAATTTCTGCTTTTTTTGCCTCTAAATATGTGGAATTTCTGTCTTTTTCCCCCAAAACAAAGGGAATTTCAGTCTTTTTAGCCCCAAAATAAGGAAAATTTCTGACTTATTTCCCTGAAATAAGTGAAATTTCTGCAATTTTGCCCTAAAATAAGAGAAATTTCTGCCTTTTTGCTGCCAAATAAGGGGAATTTCAGTCTTTTTACCTCAAAATAATGGGAATTTCTGCATTTTTGCCCCAAAATAAGGAAAATTTCTGCTTTTTTGTCCCAAAAGATGAAAAATTTCTGAAATTTTGTACCAAAATAAAAGAAATTTCTGCCTTTTTGCCCCAAAATAAGAAAATTTCTGCTTTTTTTTCTGAAATAAGTGAAATTTCTGCAATTTTGCCCGAAAATAAGGGAATTTTCTGGAATTTTGCCCCAAAATAAGTGGAATTTCTGAGTTTTGCCCCAAAATAAGGAGAATTTCTGTCTTTTTGCCCTAACATATAAGGAATTTCTGCCTTTTTGCCCCACAATTAGGGGAATTTCTGCAATTTTGCTCCAAAATACGGGGAATTTCTCCTTTTTAGCTTGAAAAAAAAGTGGAATGTATAACTTTTGCCACAGAAAAGGAAAATTTCTTCATTTTTGCTCCAAAATAAGGGGAATTTCTGCTTTTTTGCCTATAAATAAGTGGAATTTCTGTCTTTTTCCCCCAAAACAAAGGGAATTTCTGTCTTTTTTGCCCCAAAATAAGGAAAATTTCTGACTTATTACCCTGAAGTAAGTTAAATTTCTGCAATTTTGCCCCAAAGTAAGGGAAATTTCTGCCTTTTGGCCCCCAATTAAGGGAATTTCAGGCTTTTTACCTCAAAATAATAGGAATTTCTGTATTTTTGCCACAAACAATTAAGAATTTCTGCCTTTTTGCCCGAAAATAAGGAAAATTTCTGACTTTTTGCCCTGAAATAAGTTATATTTCTTAATTTTTTCCCCAAAATAATGGAAATGTCTGCTTTTTGTTCCAAAATAAAGGGAATTTCTTACTTTTTGCCCCCAAATAAAAGGAATTTCTACCTTTTTACATCAAAATAAGGGGAATTTCTGTATTTTTGACCCAAAATATGGGAAATTTCTGCCTTTTTGTTCAAAATAAGAAAAAATTCTGCTATTTTGTACCATAATAAAAGAAATTTCTGTATTTGCCCCAAAATAAGTAAATTTCTGCTTTTTTTCCCTGAAATAATTGAAATTTCTGCAATTTTGCCCCAAAATGAGTGAAATTTCTGCAATTTTGCCCCAAAATAAGGGAAATTTCTGGAATTTTCCCCCAAAATAAGTGAAATTTCTGTGTTTTGCCCTAAAATTAGGAGAACTTCTGTCTTTTTGCCCCAACATATAGGGAATTTCTGCCTTTTTGCCCCACAATTAGGGGAATTTCTGCAATTTTGCTCCAAAATACGAGGAATTTCTGTTTTTTTGCCCGAAAAAAAGAAGAATGCATATCTTTTTGCCATAAAAAAGGGAAATTTCTGCAATTTTGCTCCAAAATAAGGGGAATTTCTGCTGTTTTGCCTCTAAATAAGTGGAATTTCTGTTTTTTCCCCCAAAACAAAGGGAATTTCTGTATTTTTTGCCCCAAAATAAGGAAAATTTCTGACTTATTACCCTGAAATAAGTGAAATTTCTGCAATTTTGCCCCAAAATAAGGGAAATTTCTGCCTTTTTGCCCCCAAATAAGAGAAATTTAAACATTTTTACCTCAAAATAAGGGGAATTTTTGCAATTTTGCCAAAATATTAGGAATTTCTGCCTTTTTACCACAAAATAAGGAAAATTTCTGCTTTTTTTTCCCTGAAATAAGTGAAATTTCTGCAATTTTTGCCCCAAAATAAGTTAAATTTCTGTAATTTAGCCCCAAAATAAGGGAAATTTCTGAAATTTTGCTCCAAAATAAGTGGAATTTTTGAGTTTTGCCCCAAAATAAGGAGAATTTCTGTCTATTTGGCCCAACATATACGGAATTTCTGCCTTTTTGCCCGACAATTAGGGGAATTTCTGCATTTTTGCTGCAAAATACGGGGAATTTCTGCCTTTTTGCCTGAAAATAAGAAGAATGCATACCTTTGTGTCATAAAAAGGGAAATTTCTCCATTTATGCTCCAAAATAGGGAGAATTTCTGCTTTTTTGCCTCTAAATAAGTGGAATTTCTGTCTTTCTCCCCCAAAACAAAGGGAATTTCTGTCTTTTTTGCCCCAAATTAAGGAAAATTTCTGACTTATTACCCTGAAGTAAGTGAAATTTGTGCAATTTTGCCGCAAAATAAGGGAAATTTCTGCTTTTTTGCCCCCAAATAAGGGGAATTTCAGCCTTTTTACCTCTAAATAAAGGGAATTTCTGCATTTTTGCCAAAAATATTAGGAATTTCTGCCTTTTCGCCCCAAAATAAAGAAAATTTCTAAATTTTTGCCCTGAAATAAGTTAAATTTCTAAAATTTTTTCCCAAAATAAGAGAAATGTTTGCTTTTTGCCCCAAAATAATGGGAATTTCTTAAGTTTTGCCCCCAAATAAGGGGAATTTCAGCCTTTTTACCTCAAAATAAGGGGAATTTCTGCATTTTTTCCCCAAAATATGGGAAATTTCTGCTTTTGCCCCAAAATAAGAAAAATTTCTGCAATTTTGTACCAAAATAAAAGAAATTTCTGCCTTTTTGCCACAAAATAAGAAAATTTCTGCTTTTTTCTTCTGAAATAAGTGAAATTTCTTCAATTTTGCTCCAAAATAATTGACATTATTGCAATTTTGCCCCAAAATGAGGGAAATTTCTGGAATTTTGCTTCAAAATAAGTGGAATTTCTGAGTTTTGCCCCAAAATAAGGAGAATTTCTGTCTTTTTGCCCCAACATATAGGGAATTTCTGCATTTTTGCCCAACAATTAGGGGAATTTTGCAATTTTGCTCCAAAATACGGGGGTTTTCTTTTTTTTTTTTGTACGAAAATAAGAAGAATGCATACCTTTTTGCCATAAATAAAGGAAATTTCTTCATTTTTGCTCCAAAATAAATGGAATTTCTGCATTTTTGCCTTTAAATAAGTGGAATTTCTGTCTTTTTTCCCCAAAACAAAGGGTATTTCTGTCTTTTTTGCCCCAAAATAAGGAAAATTTCTGACTTATTACCCTGACATAAGTAAAATTTCTGCAATTTTGCTCCAAAATAAGGGAAATTTCTGCCTTTTTGCCACCAAATACGGGGAATTTCAGCCTTTTTACCTCAAAATAAAGGGAATTTTTGCAATTTTGCTCCAAGATATTGGAAATTTCTAAGTTTTGGCCCAAAATAAGGAAATTTCTGATTTTTCCATGAAATAAGTGAAATTTCTGCAATTTTTCCCCAAAATAAGTGAAATTTCTGCAATTTTGCCCCAAAATAAGGGAAATTTCTGGAATTTTGCCTCAAAATAAGTGGAATTTCTGAGTTTTGCCTCAAAATAAGGAGAATTTCTTTCTTTTTGCCCTAACATATAAAGAATTTCTGCCCTTTTGCTCCACAATTAGGGGAATTTCTGCAATTTTGCTCCAAAATACGGGGAATTTCTGCTTTTTAGCCCGAAAATAAGGGGAATGTATACCTTTTGCCACAAAAAATGGAAATTTCTTCATTTTTGCTCCGAAATAAGGGGAATTTCTGCTTTTTTGCCTCTAAATAAGTGGAATTTCTCTTTTTTCCCCCAAAACAAAGGGAATTTCTGTCTTTTTTTGTCCCAAAATAAGGAAAATTTCTGACTTATTACCCTGAAATAAGTGAAATTTCTGCAATTTAGCCTCAAAATAAGGAAAAATTCTGCCTTTTTGCCCCCAAATAAGGCGAATTTCAGTCTTTTTAACTCAAAATAAGAGGAATTTCTGCATTTTTGCCCCAAAATATGGGAAATTTCTGCCTTTTTGTCCCAAAATAAGAAATTTTTCTGCAATTTTGTATCAAAATAAAATAAATTTCTGCCTTTTTGCCACAAAATAAGAAAATTTCTGCTTTTTTTTAAATAAGTGAAATTTCTGCAATTTGCCACAAAATAAGTGAAATTTCTGCAATTTTGCCCCAAAATAAAAGAAATTTCTGGAATTTTGCCCCAAAATAAGAGGAATTTTCGAGTTTTGCCCCAAAATAAGGAGAATTTCTGTCTTTTTGCCAAAAAATATAGGGAATTTCTGCCTTTTTGCCCAAAAATTAGGGGAATTTCTGCAATTTTGCTCCAAAATACAGGAAATTTCTTCCTTTTTGCCCGAAAATAAGAAGAATGCATACCTTTTTGCCATAAAAAAGGGAAGAATCTGCAATTTTGCTCCAAAATAAGGAGGATTTCTGCTTTTTTGCCTCTAAATAAGTGGAATTTCTCTTTTTCCCCCAAACAAAGGGATTTTCTGTCTTTTTTGCCCCAAAATAAAGAAAATTTCTGACTTATTACCCTGAAGTAAGTGAAATTTCTGCAATTTTGCCCCAAAGTAAGGGAAATTTCTGCCTTTTGGCCCCCAAATAAGGAAATTTCAGGCTTTTTACATCAAAATAATAGGAATTTCTGTATTTTTGCCACAAACGATTAAAAATTTCTGCCTTTTTGCCCGAAAATAAGGAAAATTTCTGACTTTTTGCCCTGAAATAAGTTATATTTCTTAATTTTTTCCCCAAAATAATGGAAATGTCTGCTTTTTGTTCCAAAATAAAGGGAATTTCTTACTTTTTGCCCCCAAATAAAAGGAATTTCTACCTTTTTACCTCAAAATAAGGGGAATTTCTGCATTTTTGACCCAAAATATGGGAAATTTCTGCCTTTTTGTTCAAAATAAGAAAAAATTCTGCTATTTTGTACCATAATAAAAGAAATTTCTGTATTTGCCCCAAAATAAGAAAATTTCTGCTTTTTTTTCTGAAATAATTGAAATTTCTGCAATTTTGCCCCAAAATGAGTGTCATTTCTGCAATTTTGCCGCATAATAAGTGAAATTTCTGCAATTTTGCCCCAAAATAAGGGAAATTTCTGGAATTATGCCCCAAAATAAATGGAATTTTTGAGTTTTGCCTCAAAATAAGAAGAATTTCTGTCTTTTTGCCCTAACATATAAGGAATTTCTGCCTTTTTGCCCCACAATTAGGGGAATTTCTGCAATTTTGCTCCAAAATCCAGGGAATTTCTGCTTTTTAGCCCGAAAATAAGGGGAATGTATATCTTTTGCCACAAAAAAGGGAAATTTCTTCATTTTTGCTCCAAAATAAGGGGAATTTCTGCTTTTTGCCCCTAAATAAGTGGAATTTCTGTCTTTTTTCCCCAAAACAAAGGGAATTTCTGTCTTTTTTGCAGCAAAATAAAGAAAATTTCTGACTTAATACCCTGAAATAAGTGAAATTTCTGCAATTTTGACTCAAAATAAGGGAAATTTCTGCCTTTTTGCCCCCAAATAAGGGGAATTTCTGCCTTTTGTCCCAAAATAAGAAATATTTCTGCAATTTTGTACAAAATAAAAGAAATTTCTGCCTTTTTGCCCCAAAATAAGAAAATTTCTGCTTTTTTTTTGAAATAAGTGAAGTTTGTGCAATTTTGCCCCAAAATAAGTGAAATTTCTGCAATTTTGCCCCAAAATAAGGGAAATTTCTGCCTTTTGGCACCCAAATATGAAGAATTTCAGCCTTTTTACCTCAAAATAATAGGAATTTCTGTATTTTTGCCACAAAATATTAAGAATTTCTGCCTTTTTGCCCCAAAATAAGGAAAATTTCTGACTTTTTGCCCTGAAATAAGTTAAATTTCTAAATTTTTCCCCCAAATAATGTAAATGTCTGCTTTTTGTTCCAAAATAAGGGGAATTTCTTACTTTTTGCCCCCAAATAAAAGGAATTTCAGCCTTTTTACCTCAAAATAATGGGAATTTCTGCATTTTTTACCCAAAATATGGAAAATTTCTGCCTTTTTTCCCAAAATAAGAAAAATTTTTGCTATTTTGTACCATAATAAAAGAAATTTCTGTTTTTTCGCCGCAAAATAAGAAAATTTCTTATTTTTTCCCTGAAATAATTGAAATTTCTGCAATTTTGCCCCAAAATGAGTGAAATTCCTGCAATTTTGCCCCAAAATAAGGGAAATTTCTTGAATTTTCCCCCAAAATAATTGGAATTTCTGAGTTTTGACCTAAAATAAGGAGAATTTCTGTCTTTTTGCCCCAACATATAGGGAATTTCTGCCTTTTTGCCCCACAATTAGGGAAATTTCTGCAATTTTGCTGCAAAATACATAGAATTTCTGCCTTTTTGCACGTAAATAAGAAGAATGCATACCTTTTTGCCATAAAAAAGGGAAATTTCTGCAATTTTGCTCCAAAATAAAGGGAATTTCTGCTTTTTTGCCTCTAAATAAGTGGAATTTCTGTCTTTTTCCCCCAAAACAAAGGGAATTTCTGTACTTTTGCTCCAAAATAAGGAAAAATTTTGACTTATTACCCTGAAATAAGTGAAATTTCTGCAATTTTGACCCATAATAAGGAAAATTTCTGCCTTTTTGCCCCCAAATAAGGGGAATTTCTGCCTTTTTACCTCAAAATAAAAGGAATTTCTGCATTTTTGCCAAAAATATTAGGAATTTCTGCCTTTTTGCCACAAAATATGAAAAATTTCTGCTTTTTTTTCCCTGAAATAAGTGAAATTTCTGCAATTTTGCCCCCAAAAAAGTTAAATTTCTGTAATTTTGCCCCAAATAAGGGAAATTTCTGGAATTTTACCACAAAATAAGTGGAATTTCTGAGTTTTGCCTCAAAATAAAAAGAATTTCTGTCTTTTTGCCCTAACATATAAGGAATTTCTGCCTTTTTGCCCCACAATTAGGGGATTTTCTGCAATTTTGCTCCAAAATACGGGGAATTTCTGCTTTTTAGTCCGAAAATAAGGGGAATGTATACCTTTTGCCACAAAAAATGGAAATTTCTTCATTTTTGCTCTGAAATAAGGGGAATTTCTGCTTTTTTGCCTCTAAATAAGTGGAATTTCTCTTTTTTCCCCCAAAACAAAGGGAATTTCTGTCTTTTTTTGCCCCAAAATAAGGAAAATTTCTGACGTATTACCATGAAATAAGTGAAATTTCTGCAATTTAGCCTCAAAATAAGGGAAATTTCTGCCTTTTTGCCCCCAAATAAGGGGAATTTCAGTCTTTTTAACTCAAAATAAGGGGAATTTCTGCATTTTGCACCACAATATGGGAAATTTCTGCCTTTTTGTCCCAAAATAAGAAAATTTTCTGCAATTTTGTATCAAAATAAAATAAATTTCTGCCTTTTTGCCACAAAATAAGAAAATTTCTGCTTTTTTTTCTGAAATAAGTGAAATTTCTGCAATTTGCCACAAAATAAGTGAAATTTCTGCAATTTTGCCCCAAAATAAAAGAAATTTCTGGAATTTTGCCACAAAATTAGAGGAATTTTCGTGTTTTGCCCCAAAATAAGGAGAATTTCTGTCTTTTTGCCAAAAAATATAGGGAATTTCTGCCTTTTTCCCCACAATTAGGGGAATTTCTGAAATTTTGCTCCAAAATACAGGTAATTTCTTCCTTTTTGCCCGAAAATAAGAAGAATGCATACCTTTTTGCCATAAAAAAAAAACAATCTGCAATTTTGCTCCAAAATAAGGAGGATTTCTGCTTTTTTGCCTCTAAATAAGTGGAATTTCTGTCTTTTTCCCCCAAAACAAAGGGAATTTCTGTTTTTTTTTGCCCCAAAATAAGGAAAATTTCTGACTTATTACCCTGAACTATGTGAAATTTTTGCAATTTTGCCCCAAAATAAGAGAAATTTCAGCCTTTTTGCCCCCAAATAAGGGGAATTTCAGCTTTTTTACCTCAAAATAAGGGGAATTTCTGCCTTTTTGCCCCAAAATAAAGAAAATTTCTGCCTTTTGTCTCTGAAATATGTGAAATTTCTGCAATTTTGCCCCATTATAAGTAAAATTTCTGCAATTTTGCCCCAAAATAAGGGAAATTTCTGGAATTATGCCCCAAAATAAATGGAATTTCTTAGTTTTGCCTCAAAATAAGAAGAATTTCTGTATTTTGCCCTAACATATAAGGAATTTCTGCCTTTTTGCCCTACAATTAGGGAAATTTCTGCAATTTTGCTCCAAAATACAGTGAATTTCTGCTTTTTAGCCCGAAAATAAGGGGAATGTATACCTTTTGCCACAAAAAATGGAAATTTCTTCATTTTTGCTCCAAAATAAGGGGAATTTCTGCTTTTTACCCCTAAATAAGTGGAATTTCTGTCTTTTTCCCCCAAAACAAAGGGAATTTCTCTCTTTTTTGCCCCAAAATAAGGAAAATTTCTGACTTAATACCCTGAAATAAGTGAAATTTCTGCAATTTTGCCTCAAAATAAGGGAAATTTCTGCGTTTTTGCCCCCAAATAAGGGGAATTTTTGCCTTTTGTCCCAAAATAAGAAATATTTCTGCAATTTTGTACAAAATAAAATAATTTTCTGCCTTTTTGCCCCAAAATAAGAAAATTTCTGCTTTTTTTCTGAAATAAGTGAAATTTGTGCAATTTTGCCCCAAAATAAGGGAAATTTCTGCCTTTTGGCACCCAAATATGAAGAATTTCAGCCTTTTTACCTCAAAATAATAGGAATTTCTGTATTTTTGCCACAAAATATTAAGAATTTCTGCCTTTTTGCTTCAAAATAAGGAAAATTTCTGACTTTTTGCCCTGAAATAAGTTAAATTTCTAAATTTTTTCCCCAAAATAATGTAAATGTCTGCTTTTTGTTCCAAAATAAAGGGAATTTCTTACTTTTTGCCCCCAAATAAAAGGAATTTCAGCCTTTTTACCTCAAAATAAGGGTAATTTCTGCATTTTTGACCCAAAATATGGGAAATTTCTGCCTTTTTGCCCAAAATAAGAAAAATATCTGCTATTTTGTACCATAATAAAAGAAATTTCTGTTTTTCGCCCCAAAATAAGAAAATTTCTTCTTTTTTTCCCTGAAATAATTGAAATTTCTGCAATTTTGCCCCAAAATGAGTGAAATTTCTGCAATTTTGCCCCAAAATAAGGGAAATTTCTGGAATTTTCCCCCAAAATAAGTGGAATTTCTGAGTTTTGACACAAAATAAAGAGAATTTCTGTCTTTTTGCCACAACATATAGGGAATTTCTGATTTTTGCCACACAATTAGGGAAATTTCTGACATTTTGCTGCAAAATACAGGGAATTTCTGCCTTATTGCCCGAAAATAAGAAGAATGCATACCTTTTTGCCATAAAAAAGGAAAATTTCTGCAATTTTGCTCCAAAATAAGGGGAATTTCTTCTTTTTTGCCTCTAAATAAGTGGAATTTCTGTCTTTTTCCCCCAAAACAAAGGGAATTTCTGTACTTTTTGCCCCAAAATAAGGAAAATTTCTGACTTATTACCCTGAAATAAGTGAAATTTCTGCAATTTTGACCCATAATAAGGAAAATTTCTGCCTTTTTGCCCCCAAATAAGGGGAATTTCAGCCTTTTTACCACAAAATAAAAGGAATTTCTGCATTTTTGCCAAAAATATTAGGAATTTCTGCCTTTTATCCACAAAATAAGAAAAATTTTTGCCTTTTTTCCCTGAAATAAGTGAAATTTCTGCAATTTTGCCCCAAAAAAAGTTAAATTTCTGTAATTTTGCCCCAAATAAGGGAAATTTCTGGAATTTTGCCCCAAAATAAGTGGAATTTCTGAGTTTTGCCCCAAAATAAGGAGAATTTCTGTCTTTTTGCCCCAACATGTAGGGAATTTCTGCCTTATTGCCTCACAATTAGGGGAATTTCTGCAATTTTGCTGCAAAATACGGGGAATTTCTGCTTTTTAGCCCGAAAATAAGGGGAATGTATACCTTTTGCCACAAAAAAGAAAAATTTCTTCATTTTTGCTCCAAAATAAGGGGAATTTCTGCTTTTTTGCCTCTAAATAAGTGGAATTTCTGTCTTTTTCCCCCAAAACAAAGAGAATTTCTGTCTTTTTTGCCCCAAAATAAAGAAAATTTCTGACTTATTACCCTGAAATATGTGAAATTTCTGCAATTTTGCCTCAAAATAAGGGAAATTTCTGCCTTTTTGCCCTCAAATAAGGGAAATTTCAGTCTCTTTACCTCAAAATAATGGGAATTTCTGCATTTTTACCCCAAAATATGGGAAATTTCTGCCTTTTTGCCCAAAATAAGAAAAATTTCAGCAATTTTGTACCAAAATATGGGAAATTTCTGCCTTTTTGCCCCAAAATAAGAAAATTTTGCTTTTTTTCCCTGAAATAAGTGAAATTTCTCCAATTTTGCCCCAAAATAAGTGAAATTTCTGCAATTTTGCCCCAAAATAAGGGAAATTTCTGGAATTTTGCCCCAAAATAAGTGGAATTTCTGAGTTTTGCCCCAAAACAATGAGAATTTCTGTCTTTTTGCCCCAACATATAGGGAATTTCTTCCTTTTTGCCCCACAATTAGGGGAATTTCTGCAATTTTGCTCCAAAATATGGGGAATTTCTGCCTTTTTGCCCGAAAATAAGAAGAATTCATAACTTTTTGCCATAAAAAAGGGAAATTTCTGTAATTTTGCTCCAAAATAAGAGGAATTTCTGCTTTTTTGCCTCTAAATATGTGGAATTTCTGTCTTTTTCCCCCAAAACAAAGGGAATTTCTGTCTTATTTGCACCAAAATAAAGAAATTTTCTGACTTATTACCCTGAAATACGTGAAATTTCTGCAATTTTGTCCCAAAATAAGGGAAATTTCTGCATTTTTGCCCCCAAATAAGGGGAATTTCACCCTTTTACCTCAAAATAAAGGGAATTTCTGCATTTTTGCCACAAAATAAGGAAAATTTCTGCCTTTTTTCCCTGAAATAAGTTAAATTTCTGCAGTTTTGCCCCAAAATAAGTAAAATTTCTGCAATTTTGCCACAAAATAAGTGAAATTTCTACAATTTTGCCCCAAAATAAGTGAAATTTCTGGAATTTTGCCACAAAATAAGTGGAATTTTTGAGTTTTGAACCAAAATAAGGAGAATTTCTGTTTTTGCCCTAAATAAGTGAACTTTCTACAATTTTACCCCAAAATAAGTGAAATTTCTGGAATTTTGCCACAAAATAAGTGGAATTTTTGAGTTTTGACCCAAAATAAGGAGAATTTCTGTTTTTTGCCCCAACATATAGGGAATTTCTGCCTTTTTGCCTCACAATTAGGGGAATTATTGCAATTTTGCCCCAATAGAAGGGAAATTTCTGCCTTTTTTTCCTGAAATAAGTGGAATATCTGCAATTTTGCCCCAAAATAAGTGAAATTTCTGCAATTTTGCCCAAAATAAGAAAAATTTCTGCAATTTTGTACCAAAATAAAAGAAATTTCTGCCTTTTTGCCCCAAAATAAGAAAATTTTTGCTTTTTTTCCCTTAAATAAGTGAAATTTCTGCAATTTTCCTCAAAATAAGTAAAATTTCTGCAATTTTGCCCCAAAATAAGAGAAATTTCTGGAATTTTGCCGCAAAATAATTGGAATTTCTGAGTTTTGCCCAAAAATAAAGAGAATTTCTGTCTTTATGCCCCAACATATAGGGAATTTCTGCCTTTTTGCCCCACAATTAAAGGAATTTCTGCAATTTTGCTCCAAAATACGGGAAATTTCTGCCTTTTTGCCCCAAAATAAGAATAATGCATTCCTTTTTGCCATAAAAATGGAAATTTCTTCATTTTTACTCCAAAATAAGGGGAATTTCTGCTTTTTTTGCCTCTAAATTAGTGGAATTTCTGTCTTTTTCCCCCAAAACAAAGGGAATTTCTGTTCTTTTTTGCCCCTAAATAAAAAAAATTTCTGACTTATTACACTGACATAAGTGAAATTTCTGCAAGTTTGCCCGAAAATAAGGGAAATTTCTGCATTTTTGCCCCCAAATAAGGTGAATTTCAGCCTTTTTACCTCAAAATAAGGGGAATTTCTGCATTTTTGCCACAAAATATTAAGAATTTCTGCCTTTTTGCCCCAAAATAAGGAAAATTTCTTCCTTTTTTCACTGAAATAAGTGAAATTTCTGCAATTTTGCCCCAAAATAAGTGAAATTTCTGCAATTTTGCCCCAAAATAAGGGAAATTTCTGGAATTTTGCCCCAAAATATGTGGAATTTCTGAGTTTTGCCCCAAAATAAGGAGAATTTCTGTCTTTTTGCCCCAACATATAGGAAATTTCTGCCTTTTTGCCCCACAAGTAGGTTAATTTCTGCAATTTTGCTCCAAAATACGGGGAATTTCTGCCTTTTTGCCCGAAAATAAGAAGAATGCATACCTTTTTCCATAAAAAAGGGATATTTCTGTAATTTTGCTCCAAAATAAGGGGAATTTCTGCTTTTTTGCCTCTAAATATGTGGAAATTCTGTCTTTTTCCCCCAAAACAAAGGGAATTTCTGTCTTATTTGCACCAAAATAAGGAAATTTTCTGACTTATTACCCTTAAATAAGTGAAATTTCTGCAATTTTGTCCCAAAATAAGGGAAATTTATGCCTTTTTGCCCCCAAATAAGGGGAATTTCACCCTTTTACCTCAAAATAAAGGGAATTTCTGCATTTTTGCTACAAAATATTGGGAATTTCTGCATTTTTGCCCCAAAATAAGGAAAATTTCTGTTTTTTTTCCCTGAAATAAGTGAAATTTCTGCAGTTTTGCCCCAAAATAAGTAAAATTTCTGCAATTTGTCCCAAAATATGGGAAATTTCTGCAATTTTGTACCAAAATAAAGAAATTTCTGCCTTTTTGCTTCCAAATAAGAAAATTTCTTATTTTTTTTCTGAAATATGTGAAATATCTAAAATTTTGCCCAAAAAATAAGTGAAATTTCTACAATTTTGCCCCAAAATCAGTGAAATTTCTGCAATTTTGCCCCAAAATAAGTGGAATATTTGAGATTTGCCGCAAAATAAGGAGAATTTCTGTCTTTTTGCCCCAACACATAGGGAATTTCTGCCTTTTTGCTCCAAAATTTGGGGAATTTCTGCAATTTTGCTCCAAAATAAGGGGAATTTCTGCCTTTTTGCCCAAAAATATGGAGAATGCATACCTTTTTGCCCTTAAAAAGTGAAATTTCTTCATTTTTGCTCCAAAATAAGAAGAATTTCTGCTTTTTTGCCTCTAAAAAAGTGGAATTTCTCCTTTTCCCCCAAAGCAAAGGAAATTTCTGTATTTTGGCCCCAAAATAAGAAATATTTCTGACTTATTACCCTGAAATAAGTGAAATTTCTGCAATTTTGCCCCAAAATAAGAGAAATTTCTGCCTTTTTGCCCCAAAATAAGAAAAAATTCAGCAATTTTGTAACAAAATTAAAGAAATTTCTGCTTTTTGGCCCCAACAGATGAAAATTTCTGCTTTTTTTTCTGAAATAAGTGAAATTTCTGCAATTTTGCCCCAAAATAAGTTAAATTTCTGAGTTTTGCCCTAAAATAAGGAGAATTTCTGTATTTTGCCCCAACATATAGGGAATTTCTGCCTTTTTTCCCCACAATTAGGGGAATTTCTGCAATTTTGCTCCAAAATACGGGGAATTTCTGCATTATTTGTCTGAAAATAATAAGATTGCATAACTTTTTGCCATAAAAAAGGCAAATTTCTTCATTTTTGCTCCAAAATGAGGGGAATTTCTGCTTTTATGCCTCTAAATAAGTGGAATTTCTGTCTTTTTCCCATAAAACAAAGGGAATTTATGTCTTTTTTGCCCCAAAATAAAGAAAATTTCTTACTTATTACCCTGAAATAGTGAAATTTCTGCATTTTGCCCCAAAATAATGGAAATTTCTGCCTTTTTACCCCCAAATAATGGGAATTTCAGCCTTTTTACCTCAAAATAAAGGGAATTTCTGCATTTTTACCCCAAAATATGGGAAATTTCTGCCTTTTTGCCCATAATAAGAAAAATTTCAGCAATTTTGTAGCAAAATATGGGAAATTTCTGCCTATTTGCCCCAAAATAAAAAAATTTTGCTTTTTTTCCCTGAAATAAGTGAAATTTCTCCAATTTTGCCCCAAAATAAATTAAATTTCTGCAATTTTGCCCAAAATAAGGGAAATTTCTGGAATTTTGCCCAATAATAAGTGGAATTTCTGAGTTTTGCCCCAAAATAAGGAGAATTTCTGTCTTTTTGCCCAAAATATAGGGAATTTCTGCCTTTTTGCCCCACAAGTAGGGAAATTTCTGCAATTTTGCTCCAAAATACGGGGAATTTCTGCATTTTTGCCCGAAAATAAGAAGAATTCATACCTTTTTGCCATAAAAAAAGGAAATTTCTGTAATTTTGCTCCAAAATAAGGGGAATTTCTGCTTTTTTGCCTCTAAATATGTGGAATTTCTGTCTTTTTCCCCCAAAACAAAGGGAATTTCTGTCTTATTTGAACCAAAATAAGGAAATTTTCTGACTTATTACCCTGAAATAAGTGAAATTTCTGCAATTTTGTCCAAAAATAGGGGAAATTACTGCCTTTTTGCCCCCAAATAAGGGTAATTTCACCCTTTTACCTCAAAATAAAGGAAATTTCTGTATTTTTGCCACAAAATATTAGGAATTTCTGCATTTTTGCCCTATAATAAGGAAAATTTCAGCCTTTTTTCCCTGAAATAAGTGAAATTTCTGCAGTTTTGCCCCAAAATAAGTAAAATTTCTGCAATTTTGCCCCAAAATATGGGAAATTTCTGCAATTTTGTACTAAAATAAAAGAAATTTCTGCCTTTTTGCTTTCAAATAAGAAAAAAATTTTTTTTGAAATATGTGAAATTTCTGCAATTTTGCCCCAAAATAAGTGAAATTTCTACAATTTTGCCCCAAAATAAGTGAAATTTCTGGAATTTTGCCCAAAAATAAGTGGAATTTTTGAGTTTTGACCCAAAATAAGGAGAATTTCTGTTTTTTTGCCCCAACATATAGGGAATTTCTGCCTTTTTGCCTCACAATTAGGGGAATTTCTGCAATTTTGCCTCAAAAGAAGAGAAATTTCTGCCTTTTTTCCCTGAAATAAGTGGAATTTCTGCAATTTTGCCCCAAAAGAAGTGAAATTTCTGCAATTTTGCCCCAAAATAAGGGAAATTTCTGCAATTTTGTACCAAACTAAAAGAAATTTCTGCTTTTTTGCCCCAAAATAAGAAAATTTCTGCTTTTTTTCCCTTAAATAAGTGAAATTTCTGCAATTTTGCCCCAAAATTAGTGAAATTTCTGCAATTTTGCCCCAAAATAAGCAAAATTTCTGAAATTTTGCCGCAAAACTAGTGGAATTTCTGAGTTTTGCCCAAAAATAAAGAGAATTTCTGTCTTTATGCCCCAACATATAGGGAATTTCTGCCTTTTTGCCCCACAATTAGAGGAATTTCTGCAATTTTGCTCCAAAATACGGGAAATTTCTGCCTTTTTTCCTCAAAATAAGAAGAATGCACACCTTTTTGCCATAAAAAAGAGAAATTTCTTCATTTTTGCTACAAAATAGGGGAATTTCTGCTTTTTTTGCCTCTAAATAAGTGGAATTTCTGTCTTTTTCCCCCAAAACAAAAGGAATTTCTGTCTTTTTTGCCCCAAAATAAAAAAAATTTCTGACTTATTACACTGACATAAGTGAAATTTCTGCAATTTTGCCCCAAAATAAGGGAAATTTCTGCATTTTTGCCCCCAAATAAGGGGAATTTCAGACTTTTTACCTCAAAATAAGGGGAATTTCTGCATTTTTGCCACAAAAGATTAGGAATTTCTGCCTTTTTGCCCCAAAATAAAAAAAATTTCTGTCTTTTTTCTCTGAAATAAGTGAAATTTCTGCAATTTTGCTCCAAAATAAGGGAAATGTCTGCCTTTTTGCCCCCAAATAAGGGGAATTTCATCCTTTTTACCTCAAAAAAGGGGAATTTCTGCATTTTTGCCCCAAAATATGGGAAATTTCTGACTTTTTGCCCCAAAATAAGAAAAATTTCTGCAATTTTGTACCAAAATAAAAAAAATTTCTGCCTTTTTGCTTCCAAATATAAAAATTTCTGCTTTTTTTTTGAAATAAGTGAAATTTCTGCAATTTTGCCCCAAAATAAGTGAAATTTCTGCAATTTTGCCCCAAAATAAGTGAAATTTCTGGAATTTTGCCTCAAAATAAGTGGAATTTCTGAGTTTTAAACCAAAATAAGAAGAATTTCTGTCTTTTTGCCCCAAAATATAGGGAATTTTTGACTTTTTGCCCCACAATTAGGGGAATTTCTGAAATTTTGCTCCAAAATACGGGGAATTTCTGCCTTTTTGCCCGAAAATAAGAAGAATGCATACCTTTTTGCCAAAAAAAGGGAAATTTCTTCATTTTTGCTCCAAAATAAGGGGAATTTCTGTTTTTTTGCCTCTAAATAAGTAGAATTTCTGTCTTTTTCCCTCAAAACAAAGGGAATTTCTGTCTTTTTTTGCCCAAAATAAGGAAAATTTCTGACTTATTACCCTGAAATAAGTGAAATTTCTGCACTTTTGCCGCAAAAGAAGGGAAATTTCTGCTTTTTTGCAGCCAAATAAGGGGAATTTCAGCCTTTTTACCTCAAAATAAGAAGAATTTCTGCATTTTTGCCACAAAATATTAGGTATTTCTGCCTTTTTGCCCTAAAATAAGGAAAATTTTTGCCTTTTTTCACTGCAATAAGTGAAATTTCTGCAATTTTGCCCCATAATAAGTGAAATTTCTGCAATTTTGCGCCAAAATAAGGGAAATTTCTGGAATTTTGCCCCAAATAAGTGGAATTTCTGAGTTTTGCACCAAAATAAGGAGAATTTCTGTCTTTATGCCCCAACATATAGGGAATTTCTGCCTTTTTGCCCCACAATTAGCGGAATTTCTGCAATTTTGCTCCAAAATAGGAGGAATTTCTGCGTTTTAGCCTCAAAATAAGGGGAATGTATACCTTTTGCCACAAAAAAGGGAAATTTCTTCATTTTTGCTCCAAATTAAAGGAATTTCTGCTTTTTTGCCTCTAAAAAAGTGGAATTTCTGTCTTTTTCCCCAAAAACAAAGGGAATTTCTGTCTTTTACCCCAAAATAAGGAAAATTTCTGACTTATTACCCTGAATTAGTTAAATTTTTGCAATTTTGCCTCAAAATAAGGAAATTTCTGCCTTATTGCCCCCAATTAAGGTGAATTTCGGCCTTTTTCCTCAAAATAAGGGGAATTTCTGCATTTTTGCCCCAAAATATGGGAATTTTCCGCCTCTTTGCTCCAAAATAAAAAATATTCTGCAATTTTGTACCAAAATAAATAAAATTTCTGCCTTTTTGCCCCAAAATAAGAAAATTTCTGCTTTTTTTTTTGAAATAAGTGAAATTTCTGCAATTTTGCCCCAAAATAAGTGAAATTTCTGCAATTTTGCCCTAAAATAAGTTAAATTTCTGGAATTTTGCTCCAAAATAAGTGGAATTTCTGAGTTTTGCCCCAAAATAATGAGAATTTCTGTCTTTTTGCCACAACATATAGGGAATTTATGCCTTTTTGCCCCACAATTAGGGGAATTTCTGCAATTTTGCTCCAAATTATGGGGAATTACTGCCTTTTTGCCCGAAAATAAGAAGAATGCATAGCTTTTTGCCATAGAAAAAGGAAATTTCTTCATTTTTGCTCCAAAATAAGGGGAATTTCTGCTTTTTTGCATCTAAATAAGTGGAATTTCTGTCTTTTTCCCCCAAAACAAATGGAATTTCTGTCTTTTTTGCCCCAAAATAAGGAAAATTTCTGCAATTTTTTTCCTGAAATAAGTGAAATTTCAGCATTTTTGCCCCAAAATATGGGAAATTTCTGCCTTTTTGCCCAAAATACAAAAAATTTCTCCAATTTTGTACCAAAATAAAAGAAATTTCTGGCTTTTTGCCCCAAAATAAGAAAATTTCTGCTTTTTTTCCCTTAAATAAGTGAAATTTCTGCAATTTTCCCCAAAATAAGTAAAATTTCTGCAATTTTGCCCCAAAATAAGAGAAATTTCTGGAATTTTGCCGCAAAATAATTGGAATTTCTGAGTTTTGCCCAAAAATAAAAAGAATTTCTGTCTTTATGCCCCAACATATAGGGAATTTCTGCCTTTTTGTCCCACTATTAGAGGAATTTCTGCAATTTTGCTCCAAAATACGGGAAATTTCTGCCTTTTTGCCCCAAAATAAGAATAATGCATACCTTTTTGCCATAAAAATGGAAATTTCTTCATTTTTGCTCCACAATAAGGGGAATTTCTGCTTTTTTTGCCTCTAAATTAGTGGAATTTCTGTCTTTTCCCCCCAAAACAAAGGGAATTTCTGTTCTTTTTTGCCCCTAAATAAAAAAAAAATTCTGACTTATTACACTGACATAAGTGAAATTTCTGCAATTTTGCCCGAAAATAAGGGAAATTTCTGCATTTTTGCCCCCAAATAAGGTGAATTTCAGCCTTTTTACCTCAAAATAAGGGGAATTTCTGCATTTTTGCCACAAAAGATTAGGAATTTCAGCTTTTTTGCCCCAAAATAAAGAAAATTTCTGCCTTTTTTTCCTGAAATAAGTGAAATTTCTGCAATTTTGCCCCAAAATAAAGGAAATGTCTGCCTTTTTGCCCCCAAATAAGGGGAATTTCATCCTTTTTACCTCAAAAAAAGGGGAATTTCTGCATTTTTGCCCCAAAATATGGGAAATTTCTGCCTTTTTGCCCCAAAATAGGAAAAATTTCTGCAATTTTGTACCAAAATAAAAGAAATTTCTGTTTTTTTGCTTCCAAATATAAAAATTTCTGTTTTTTTTCTGAAATAAGTGAAATTTCTGCAATTTTGCCCCAAAATAAGTGAAATTTCTGCAATTTTGCCCCAATATAAGTGAAATTTCTGGAATTTTGCAACAAAATAAGTGGAATTTCTGAGTTTTGACCCAAAATAAGGAGAATTTCTGTCTTTTTGCCCCAAATTATAGGGAATTTCTGCCTTTTTGCCCCACAATTAGGGGAATTTCTGCAATTTTGCTCCAAAATATGGGGAATTTATGCCTTTTTGCCCGAAAATAAGAAGAATGCATAGCTTTTTGCCATAGAAAAAGGAAATTTCTTCATTTTTGCTCCAAAATAAGGGGAATTTCTGCTTTTTTGCATCTAAATAAGTGGAATTTCTGTCTTTTTCCCCCAAAACAAATGGAATTTCTGTATTTTTTGCCACAAAATAAGGAAAATTTCTGCATTTTTTTCCTGAAATAAGTGAAATTTCAGCATTTTTTCAACAAAATATGGGAAATTTCTGCCTTTTTGCCCAAAATACAAAAAATTTCTCCAATTTTGTACCAAAATAAAAGAAATTTCTGGCTTTTGGCCCCAAAATAAGAAAAATTTTGCTTTTTTTCCCTTAAATAAGTGAAATTTCTGCAATTTTCCCCAAAATAAGTAAAATTTCTGCAATTTTGCCCCAAAATAAGAGAAATTTCTGGAATTTTGCCGCAAAATAATTGGAATTTCTGAGTTTTGCCAAAAAATAAAGAGAATTTCTGTCTTTATGCCCCAACATATAGGGAATTTCTGCCTTTTTTCCCCACTATTAGAGGAATTTCTGCAATTTTGCTCCAAAATACGGGAAATTTCTGCCTTTTTGCCCCAAAATAAGAATAATGCATACCTTTTTGCCATAAAAATGGAAATTTCTTCATTTTTGCTCCAAAATAAGGGGAATTTCTGCTTTTTTTGCCTCTAAATTAGTGGAATTTCTGTCTTTTCCCCCCAAAACAAAGGGAATTTCTGTTCTTTTTTGCCCCTAAATAAAAAAAAAATTTCTGACTTATTACACTGACATAAGTGAAATTTCTGCAATTTTGCCCGAAAATAAGGAAAATTTCTGCATTTTTGCCCCAAAATAAAGGGAATTTCAGCCTTTTTACCTCAAAATAAAGGGAATTTCTGCATTTTTGCCTCAAAAGATTAGGAATTTCAGCTTTTTTGCCCCAAAATAAAGAAAATTTCTGCCTTTTTTTCCTGAAATAAGTGAAATTTCTGCAATTTTGCCCCAAAATAAGGGAAATGTCTGCCTTTTTGCCCCCAAATAAGGGGAAATTCATCCTTTTCACCTCAAAAAAAGGGGAATTTCTGCATTTTTGCCCCACAATATGGGAAATTTCTGCCTTTTTGCCCCAAAATAAGAAAAATTTCTGCAATTTTGTACCAAAATAAAAGAAATTTCTGTTTTTTTGCTTCCAAATATAAAAATTTCTGCATTTTTTTTTGAAATAAGTGAAATTTCTGCAATTTTGCCCCAAAATAAGTGAAATATCTGCAATTTTACCCCAAAATAAGTGAAATTTCTGGAATTTTGCCCCAAAATAAGTGGAAATTCTGAGTTTTGACCCAAAATAAGGAGAATTTCTGTCTTTTTGCCCCAAATTATAGGGAATTTCTGCCTTTTTGCCCCACAATTAGGGGAATTTCTGCAATTTTGCTCCAAAATATGGGGAATTTATGCCTTTTTGCCCGAAAATAAGAAGAATGCATAGCTTTTTGCCATAGAAAAAGGAAATTTCTTCATTTTTGCTCCAAAATAAGGGGAATTTCTGCTTTTTTGCATCTAAATAAGTGGAATTTCTGTCTTTTTCCCCCAAAACAAAGGGAATTTCTGTCTTTTCTGCCCCAAAATAAAGAAAATTTCTGCATTTTTTTCCTGAAATAAGTGAAATTTCAGCATTTTTGCCCCAAAATATGGGAAATTTCTGCCTTTTTGCCCAAAATACAAAAAAATTTCTGCAATTTTGTACCAAAATAAAAGAAATTTCTGGCTTTTTGCCCCAAAATAAGAAAATTTCTGCTTTTTTTCCCTTAAATAAGTGAAATTTCTGCAATTTTCCCCAAAATAAGTAAAATTTCTGCAATTTTGCCCCAAAATAAGAGAAATTTCTGGAATTTTGCCGCAAAATAATTGGATTTTCTGAGTTTTGCCCAAAACTAAAGAGAATTTCTGTCTTTATGCCCCAACATATAGGGAATTTCTGCCTTTTTGCCCCACTATTAGAGGAATTTCTGCAATTTTGTTCCAAAATACGGGAAATTTCTGCCTTTTTGCCCCAAAATAAGAATAATGCATACCTTTTTGCCATAAAAATAAAAATTTCTTCATTTTTGCTCCAAAATAAGGGGAATTTCTGCTTTTTTTGCCTCTAAATTAGTGGATTTTCTGTCTTTTTCCCCCAAAACAAAGGGAATTTCTGTTCTTCTTTGCCCCTAAATAAAAAAAATTTCTGACTTATTACACTGACATAAGTAAAATTTCTGCAATTTTGCCCGAAAATAAGGGAAATTTCTGCATTTTTGCCCCCAAATAAGGGGAATTTCAGCCTTTTTACCTCAAAATAAAAGGAATTTCTGCATTTTTGCCACAAAAGATTAGGAATTTCAGCTTTTTTGCACCAAAATAAAGAAAATTTCTGCCTTTTTTTCCTGAAATAAGTTAAATTTCTGCAATTTTACCCCAAAATAAGGGAAATGTCTGCCTTTTTGCCCCCAAATAAGGAGAATTTCATCCTTTTTACCTCAAAAAAAGGGGAATTTCTGCATTTTGCCCCAAAATATGGGAAATTTTTGCCTTTTTGTCCCAAAATAAGGAAAATTTCTGCAATTTTGTACCAAAATAAAAGAAATTTCTGTTTTTTTGCTTCCAAATATAAAAATTTCTGCTTTTTTTCTGAAATAAGTGAAATTTCTGCAATTTTGCCCCAAAATAAGTGAAATTTCTGCAATTTTGCCCAAAAAGAAGGGAAATTTCTGCCTCTTTGCCTCCAAATAAGGTGAATTTGAGCATTTTTACCTCAAAATAAGGGGAATTTCTGCAGTTTTGCCACAAAATATTAGAAATTTCTGCTTTTTTGCCCCAAAATAAGGAAAATTTCTGCCTTTTTTCACTGAAATAAGTGAAATTTCTGCAATTTTGCCCCAAAATAAGTGAAATTTCTGCAATTTTGCCCCAAAATAAGGAAAATTTCTGGAATTTTGCCCCAAAATAAGTAGAATTTGTGAGTTTTTCCCCACAATAAGGAGAATTTCTGTTTTTTGCCCTAACATATTGGGAATTTCTGCCTTTTTGCCCCACAATTAGGGAAATTTCTGCAATTTTGCTCCAAAATACGGGGAATTTCTGCTTTTTAGCCTGAAAATAAAGGGAATGTATACTTTTTGCCACAAAAAAGGGAAATTTCTTCATTTTTGCTCCAAAATAAAAGGAATTTCTACTTTTTTGCCTCTAAAAAAGTGGAATTTCTGTCTTTTTTTTCTCAAAAACAAAGGGAATTTCTGCCTTTTTGCCCCAAAATAAGAAAAATTTCTGACTTATTATTCTGAAATAAGTTAAATTTTTGCAATTTTGCCCAAAAATAAGGAAATTTCTGCCTTATTGCCCCCAATTAAAGGGAATTTCAGACTTTTTCCTCAAAATAAAAGAAATTTCTGCATTTTTGCCCAAAAATATGGGAATTTTCCGCCTCTTTGCTCCAAAATAAAAAAAATTTCTGCAATTTTGTACCAAAATAAAAGAAATTTCTGCCTTTTTGCCCCAAAATAAGAAAATTTCTGCTTCTTTTTGAAATAAGTGAAATTTCTGCAATTTTGCCCCAAAATAATTGAAATTTCTGTAATTTTGCCCTAAAATAAGTAAAATTTCTGGAATTTTGCTCCAAAATAACTGGAATTTCTGAGTTTTGCCCCAAAATAATGAGAATTTCTGTCTTTTTGCCCCAACATATAGGGAATTTCTGCCTTTTTGCCCCACAATTAGGGGAATTTCTGCAATTTTGCTCCAAAATATGGGGAATTTCTGCCTTTTTGCCCGAAAATAAGAAGAATGCATAGCTTTTTGCCATATAAAAAAGAAATTTCTTCATTTTTGCTCCAATATAAGGGGAATTTCGCCTTTTTTGCATCCAAATAAGTGGAATTTCTGTCTTTTTCCACCAAAACAAAGGGAATTTCTCTCTTTATTGCCCCAAAATAAGGAAAATTTCTGCTATTTTTTCCTGAAATAAGTGAAATTTCTGCATTTTTGCCCCAAAATATGGGAAATTTCTGCTTTTGCCCAAAATAAAAAAAAATTCTGCAATTTTGTACCAAAATAAAAGAAATTTCTGCCTTTTTACCCCAAAATAAGAAAATTTCTGCTTTTTTTCCCTTAAATAAGTGAAATTACTGCAATTTTCCCCAAAATAAGTGAAATTTCTGCAATTTTGCCCGAAAATAAGAGAAATTTCTGGAATTTTGTCGCAAAATAATTGGAATTTCTGAGTTCTGTCCCAAAATAAGGAAAATTTCTGTCTTTATGCCCCAACATATAGGGAAATTCTGCCTTTTTGCCCCACAATTAGAGGAATTTCTGCAATTTTGCTCCAAAATACGAGAAATTTCTGCCTTTTTGCCCCAAAATAAGACGAATGCATACGTTTATGCCATAAAATTGGAAATTTCTTCATTTTTGCTCCAAAATAAGGGGAATTTCTGATTTTTTTTTGCCTCAAAATTAGTGGAATTTCTGTCTTTTTACCCCAAAACAAAGAGAATTTCTGTCTTTTTTGCCCCTAAATAAAAAAAAATTTCTGACTTATTACACTGACATAAGTGAAATTTCTGCAATTTTGCCCCAAAATAAGGGAAATTTCTGAATTTTTGCACCCAAATAAGGGGAATTTCAGCCTTTTTACCTCAAAATAAAGAGAATTTCTGCATTTTTGCCACAAAAGATTAGGAATTTCTGCATTTTTGCCCCAAAATATGAAAATTTCTGCCTTTTTTCCCTGAAAGAAGTGAAATTTCTTCAATTTTGCCCCAAAATAATGGAAATGTCTGCAGTTTGCCCGCAAATAAGGGGAATTTCATCCTTTTTACCTCAAAAAAAGGGGAATTTCTGATTTTTGCCCCAAAATATGGGAAATTTCTGCCTTTTTGCCCCAAAATAAGAAAAATTTCTGCAATTTTGTACCAAAATAAAAGAAATTGCTGCCTTTTTGCTTCCAAATATAAAAATTTCTGCTTTTTTTTTCTGAAATAATTGAAATTTCTGCAATTTTGCCCCAAAATAAGTGAGATTTCTGCAATTTTGCCCCAAAATAATTGAAATTTCTGGAATTTTGCCCCAAAATAAGTGGAATTTCTGAGGTTTGACCCAAAAATAAGTAGAATTTCTGTCTTTTTGCCCCAACATATAGGGAATTTCTGCCTTTTCGCCCCACAATTAGGGGAATCAGCAATTTTGCTCCAAAATACGTGGAATTTCTGCCTTTTTGCCTGAAAATAAGAAGAATGCATAACTTTTTGCCATAAAAAAGGGAAATTTCTGTAATTTAGCTCCAAAATAAGGGGAATTTCTGCTTTTTTGCCTCTAAATAAGTGGAATTTCTGTCTTTTTCCCGCAAAACAAAGGTAATTTCTGTTTTTTTGCCCCAAAATAAGGAAAATTTCTGACTTATTACCCTGAAGTAAGTGAAATTTCTGCAATTTTGCCCCAAAATAAGGGGAATTTCTGCTTCTTTGCCTCTAAATAAGTGGAATTTATGTATTTTTCCCCGAAAACAAAGGGAATTTCTGTCTTTTTTTGCCCAAAATAAGAAAAATTTCTGACTTATTACCCTGAAATAAGTAAAATTTCTGCAATTTTGCCCAAAAAGAAGGGAAATTTCTGCCTCTTTGCCTCCAAATAAGGTGAATTTCAGCATTTTTACCTCAAAATAAGGGGAATTTCTGCATTTTTGCCACAAAATATTAGGAATTTCTGCCTTTTTGCCCCAAAATAAGGAAAATTTCTGCCTTTTTTCACTGAAATAAGTGAAATTTAGGCAATTATGCCCCAAAATATGGGAAATTTCTGCCCTTTTTCTCCAAAATAAAATAATTTCTGCAATTTTGTACCAAAATAAAAGAAATTTCTGCCTTTTTGCCCCAAAATAAGAAAATTTCTGCTTTTTATTGAAATAAGTGAAATTTTTGCAATTTTGCCCCAAAATAAATGAAATTTCTGCAATTTTGCCCCCAAATAAGTTAAATTTCTGGAATTTTGCTCCAAAAAAAGTGGAATTTCTGAGTTTTGCCCCAAAATAATGAGAATTTCTTTCTTTTTGCCCCAACATATAGGGAATTTCTGCCTTTTTGCCCCACATTTAGGGGAATTTCTGCAATTTTGCTCCAAAATATAGGGAATTTCTGCCTTTTTGTCCGAAAATAAGAAGAATGCATAGCTTTTTGCCATAAAAAAGCGAAATTTCTTCATTTTTGCTCCAAAATAAGGGGAATTTCTGCTTTTTTGCATTTAAATAAGTGGAATTTCTGTCTTTTTCCCCAAAAACAAAGGGAATTTCTGTATTTTTTGCCCCAAAATAAGGAAAATTTCTGCCTTTTTTCCCTGAAATAAGTGAAATTTCTGCATTTTTGCCTCAAAATATGGGAAATTTCTGCCTTTTTGCCCAAAATAAAAAAAATTTCTGCAATTTTGTACCAAAATAAAAGAAAATTCTGCCTTTTTGCCCCAAAATAAGAAAATTTCTGCTTTTTTTCCCTTAAATAAGTGAAATTTCTGCAATTTTGCCCCAAAATAAGGGAAATTTCTGGAATTTTGCCGCAAAATAATTGGAATTTCTGAGTTTTGCCCCAAAATAAGGAGAATTTCTGTCTTTATGCTTCAACATATAGGGAATTTCTGCCTTTTTGCCCAACGATTAGAGGAATGTCTGCAATTTTGCTCCAAAATACGGGAAATTTCTGCATTTTGCCCCAAAATAAGAAGAATGCACACCTTTTTGCCATAAAAAAGGGAAATTTCTTCATTTTTGCTCCAAAATAAGGAGAATTTTTGATTTTTTTGCCTCTAAATTAG
The DNA here is from genome assembly GCF_963924665.1 of Micromys minutus. Classification (NCBI taxonomy): domain Eukaryota; kingdom Metazoa; phylum Chordata; class Mammalia; order Rodentia; family Muridae; genus Micromys; species Micromys minutus. Next base: position 4,831,569 of record NW_027667727.1, read on the forward strand.
TGGAATTTCTGTCTTTTTCCCCAAAAACAAAGAGAATTTCTGTTTTTTTGCCCCTAAATAAAAAAAATTTCTGACTTATTACACTGACATAAGTGAAATTTCTGCAAATTTCTGCCTTTTTGCCCCACAATTAGGGAAATTTCTGCAATTTTGCTCCAAAATACGGGGAATTTCTGCTTTTTAGCCTGAAAATAAAGGGAATGTATACTTTTTGCCACAAAAAAGGGAAATTTCTTCATTTTTGCTCCAAAATAAAAGGAATTTCTACTTTTTTGCCTCTAAAAAAGTAGAATTTCTGTCTTTTTTTTCTCAAAAACAAAGGGAATTTCTCTCTTTATTGCCTCAAAATAAGGAAAATTTCTGCTATTTTTTCCTGAAATAAGTGAAATTTCTGCATTTTTGCCCCAAAATATGGGAAATTTCTGCTTTTGCCCAAAATAAAAAAAAATTTCTGCAATTTTGTACCAAAATAAAAGAAATTTCTGCCTTTTTACCCCAAAATAAGAAAATTTCTGCTTTTTTTCCCTTAAATAAGTGAAATTACTGCAATTTTCCCCAAAATAAGTGAAATTTCTGCAATTTTGCCCGAAAATAAGAGAAATTTCTGGAATTTTGTCGCAAAATAATTGGAATTTCTGAGTTCTGTCCCAAAATAAGGAGAATTTCTGTCTTTATGCCCCAACATATAGGGAATTTCTGCCTTTTTGCCCCACAATTAGAGGAATTTCTGCAATTTCGCTCCAAAATACGAGAAATTTCTGCCTTTTTGCCCCAAAATAAGACGAATGCATACGTTTATGCCATAAAATTGGAAATTTCTTCATTTTTGCTCCAAAATAAGGGGAATTTCTGATTTTTTTTTGCCTCAAAATTAGTGGAATTTCTGTCTTTTTACCCCAAAACAAAGAGAATTTCTGTCTTTTTTGCCCCTAAATAAAAAAAAATTTCTGACTTATTACACTGACATAAGTGAAATTTCTGCAATTTTGCCCCAAAATAAGGGAAATTTCTGAATTTTTGCCCCCAAATAAGGGGAATTTCAGCCTTTTTACCTCAAAATAAAGAGAATTTCTGCATTTTTGCCACAAAAGATTAGGAATTTCTGCATTTTTGCCCCAAAATATGAAAATTTCTGCCTTTTTTCCCTGAAAGAAGTGAAATTTCTTCAATTTTGCCCCAAAATAATGGAAATGTCTGCAGTTTGCCCGCAAATAAGGGGAATTTCATCCTTTTTACCTCAAAAAAAGGGGAATTTCTGATTTTTGCCCCAAAATATGGGAAATTTCTGCCTTTTTGCCCCAAAATAAGAAAAATTTCTGCAATTTTGTACCAAAATAAAAGAAATTGCTGCCTTTTTGCTTCCAAATATAAAAATTTCTGCTTTTTTTTTCTGAAATAATTGAAATTTCTGCAATTTTGCCCCAAAATAAGTGAGATTTCTGCAATTTTGCCCCAAAATAATTGAAATTTCTGGAATTTTGCCCCAAAATAAGTGGAATTTCTGAGGTTTGACCCAAAAATAAGTAGAATTTCTGTCTTTTTGCCCCAACATATAGGGAATTTCTGCCTTTTTGCCCCACAATTAGGGGAATCAGCAATTTTGCTCCAAAATACGTGGAATTTCTGCCTTTTTGCCTGAAAATAAGAAGAATGCATAACTTTTTGCCATAAAAAAGGGAAATTTCTGTAATTTAGCTCCAAAATAAGGGGAATTTCTGCTTTTTTGCCTCTAAATAAGTGGAATTTCTGTCTTTTTCCCGCAAAACAAAGGTAATTTCTGTTTTTTTGCCCCAAAATAAGGAAAATTTCTGACTTATTACCCTGAAGTAAGTGAAATTTCTGCAATTTTGCCCCAAAATAAGGGGAATTTCTGCTTCTTTGCCTCTAAATAAGTGGAATTTATGTATTTTTCCCCGAAAACAAAGGGAATTTCTGTCTTTTTTTGCCCAAAATAAGAAAAATTTCTGACTTATTACCCTGAAATAAGTAAAATTTCTGCAATTTTGCCCAAAAAGAAGGGAAATTTCTGCCTCTTTGCCTCCAAATAAGGTGAATTTCAGCATTTTTACCTCAAAATAAGGGGAATTTCTGCATTTTTGCCACAAAATATTAGGAATTTCTGCCTTTTTGCCCCAAAATAAGGAAAATTTCTGCCTTTTTTCACTGAAATAAGTGAAATTTAGGCAATTATGCCCCAAAATATGGGAAATTTCTGCCCTTTTTCTCCAAAATAAAATAATTTCTGCAATTTTGTACCAAAATAAAAGAAATTTCTGCCTTTTTGCCCCAAAATAAGAAAATTTCTGCTTTTTATTGAAATAAGTGAAATTTCTGCAATTTTGCCCCAAAATAAATGAAATTTCTGCAATTTTGCCCCCAAATAAGTTAAATTTCTGGAATTTTGCTCCAAAAAAAGTGGAATTTCTGAGTTTTGCCCCAAAATAATGAGAATTTCTTTCTTTTTGCCCCAACATATAGGGAATTTCTGCCTTTTTGCCCCACATTTAGGGGAATTTCTGCAATTTTGCTCCAAAATATAGGGAATTTCTGCCTTTTTGTCCGAAAATAAGAAGAATGCATAGCTTTTTGCCATAAAAAAGCGAAATTTCTTCATTTTTGCTCCAAAATAAGGGGAATTTCTGCTTTTTTGCATTTAAATAAGTGGAATTTCTGTCTTTTTCCCCAAAAACAAAGGGAATTTCTGTATTTTTTGCCCCAAAATAAGGAAAATTTCTGCCTTTTTTCCCTGAAATAAGTGAAATTTCTGCATTTTTGCCTCAAAATATGGGAAATTTCTGCCTTTTTGCCCAAAATAAAAAAAATTTCTGCAATTTTGTACCAAAATAAAAGAAAATTCTGCCTTTTTGCCCCAAAATAAGAAAATTTCTGCTTTTTTTCCCTTAAATAAGTGAAATTTCTGCAATTTTGCCCCAAAATAAGGGAAATTTCTGGAATTTTGCCGCAAAATAATTGGAATTTCTGAGTTTTGCCCCAAAATAAGGAGAATTTCTGTCTTTATGCTTCAACATATAGGGAATTTCTGCCTTTTTGCCCAACGATTAGAGGAATGTCTGCAATTTTGCTCCAAAATACGGGAAATTTCTGCATTTTGCCCCAAAATAAGAAGAATGCACACCTTTTTGCCATAAAAAAGGGAAATTTCTTCATTTTTGCTCCAAAATAAGGAGAATTTTTGATTTTTTTGCCTCTAAATTAGTGGAATTTCTGTCTTTTTCCCCAAAAACAAAGAGAATTTCTGTTTTTTTGCCCCTAAATAAAAAAAATTTCTGACTTATTACACTGACATAAGTGAAATTTCTGCAAATTTCTGCCTTTTTGCCCCACAATTAGGGAAATTTCTGCAATTTTGCTCCAAAATACGGGGAATTTCTGCTTTTTAGCCTGAAAATAAAGGGAATGTATACTTTTTGCCACAAAAAAGGGAAATTTCTTCATTTTTGCTCCAAAATAAAAGGAATTTCTACTTTTTTGCCTCTAAAAAAGTAGAATTTCTGTCTTTTTTTTCTCAAAAACAAAGGGAATTTCTCTCTTTATTGCCTCAAAATAAGGAAAATTTCTGCTATTTTTTCCTGAAATAAGTGAAATTTCTGCATTTTTGCCCCAAAATATGGGAAATTTCTGCTTTTGCCCAAAATAAAAAAAAATTTCTGCAATTTTGTACCAAAATAAAAGAAATTTCTGCCTTTTTACCCCAAAATAAGAAAATTTCTGCTTTTTTTCCCTTAAATAAGTGAAATTACTGCAATTTTCCCCAAAATAAGTGAAATTTCTGCAATTTTGCCCGAAAATAAGAGAAATTTCTGGAATTTTGTCGCAAAATAATTGGAATTTCTGAGTTCTGTCCCAAAATAAGGAGAATTTCTGTCTTTATGCCCCAACATATAGGGAATTTCTGCCTTTTTGCCCCACAATTAGAGGAATTTCTGCAATTTCGCTCCAAAATACGAGAAATTTCTGCCTTTTTGCCCCAAAATAAGACGAATGCATACGTTTATGCCATAAAAATGGAAATTTCTTCATTTTTGCTCCAAAATAAGGGGAATTTCTGATTTTTTTTGCTTCAAAATTAGTGGAATTTCTGTCTTTTTACCCCAAGACAAAGAGAATTTCTGTCTTTTTTGCCCCTAAATAAAAAAAAATTTCTGACTTATTACACTGACATAAGTGAAATTTCTGCAATTTTGCCCCAAAATAAGGGAAATTTCTGAATTTTTGCACCCAAATAAGGGGAATTTCAGCCTTTTTACCTCAAAATAAAGAGAATTTCTGCATTTTTGCCACAAATGATTAGGAATTTCTGCATTTTTGCCCCAAAATATGAAAATTTCTGCCTTTTTTCCCTGAAATAAATGAAATTTCTTCAATTTTGCCCCAAAATAAGGGAAATGTCTGCAGTTTGCCCCCAAATAAGGGGAATTTCATCCTTTTTACCTCAAAAAAGGGGGAATTTCTGATTTTTGCCCCAAAATATGGGAAATTTCTGCATTTTTGCCCCAAAATAAGAAAAATTTCTGCAATTTTGTACCAAAATAAAAGAAATTTCTGCCTTTTTGCTTCCAAATATAAAAATTTCTGCTTTTTTTTCTGAAATAATTGAAATTTCTGCAATTTTGCCCCAAAATAAGTGAAATTTCTGCAATTTTGCCCCAAAATAATTGAAATTTCTGGAATTTTGCCCCGAAATAAGTGGAATTTCTGAGGTTTGACCCAAAATAAGTAGAATTTCTGTCTTTTTGCCCCAACATATAGGGAATTTCTGCCTTTTCGCCCCACAATTAGGGGAATCAGCAATTTTGCTCCAAAATACGTGGAATTTCTGCCTTTTTGCCTGAAAATAAGAAGAATGCATAACTTTTTGCCATAAAAAAGGGAAATTTCTGTAATTTAGCTCCAAAATAAGGGGAATTTCTGCTTTTTTGCCTCTAAATAAGTGGAATTTCTGTCTTTTTCCCGCCAAACAAAGGTAATTTCTGTTTTTTTGCCCCAAAATAAGGAAAATTTCTGACTTATTACCCTGAAGTAAGTGAAATTTCTGCAATTTTGCCCCAAAATAAGGGGAATTTCTGCTTCTTTGCCTCTAAATAAGTGGAATTTATGTATTTTTCCCCGAAAACAAAGGGAATTTCTGTCTTTTTTTGCCCAAAATAAGAAAAATTTCTGACTTATTACCCTGAAATAATGAAATTTCTGCAATTTTGCCCCAAGAGAAGGGAAATTTCTGCCTTTTTGCCCCCAAATAAGGGGAATTTCAGCCTTTTTACCTCAAAATAAGGGGAATTTCTGCATTTTTGCCACAAAATATTAGGAATTTCTGCATTTTTGCCCCAAAATAAGGAAAATTTCTGCCTTTTTTCACTGAAATAAGTGAAATTTCTGCAATTTTGCCCCAAAATAAGTGAAATTTCTGCAATTTTGCCCCAAAATAAGGAAAATTTCTGGAATTTTGCCCCAAAATAAGTGGAATTTGTGAGTTTTTCCCCACAATAAGGAGAATTTCTGTTTTTTGCCCTAACATATTGGGAATTTCTGCCTTTTTGCCCCACAATTAGGGAAATTTCTGCAATTTTGCTCCAAAATACGGGGAATTTCTGCTTTTTAGCCTGAAAATAAAGGGAATGTATACTTTTTGCCACAAAAAAGGGAAATTTCTTCATTTTTGCTCCAAAATATAAGGAATTTCTACTTTTTTGCCTCTAAAAAAGTGGAATTTCTGTCTTTTTTTTCTCAAAAACAAAGGGAATTTCTGTCTTTTTGCCCCAAAATAAGAAAAATTTCTGACTTATTATTCTGAAATAAGTTAAATTTTTGCAATTTTGCCCAAAAATAAGGAAATTTCTGCCTTATTGCCCTTAATTAAAGGGAATTTCAGACTTTTTCCTCAAAATAAAAGGAATTTCTGCATTTTTGCCCAAAAATATGGGAATTTTCCGCCTCTTTGCTCCAAAATAAAAAAAATTTCTGCAATTTTGTACCAAAATAAAAGAAATTTCTGCCTTTTTGCCCCAAAATAAGAAAATTTCTGCTTCTTTTTGAAATAAGTGAAATTTCTGCAATTTTGCCCCAAAATAATTGAAATTTCTGTAATTTTGCCCTAAAATAAGTAAAATTTCTGGAATTTTGCTCCAAAATAACTGGAATTTCTGAGTTTTGCCCCAAAATAATGAGAATTTCTGTCTTTTTGCCCCAACATATAGGGAATTTCTGCCTTTTTGCCCCACAATTAGGGGAATTTCTGCAATTTTGCTCCAAAATATGGGGAATTTCTGCCTTTTTGCCCGAAAATAAGAAGAATGCATAGATTTTTGCCATATAAAAAGGAAATTTCTTCATTTTTGCTCCAAAATAAGGGGAATTTCTGCTTTTTTGCATCCAAATAAGTGGAATTTCTGTCTTTTTCCACCAAAACAAACGGAATTTCTCTCTTTTTTGCCCCAAAATAAGGAAAATTTCTGCTATTTTTTCCTGAAATAAGTGAAATTTCTGCATTTTTGCCCCAAAATATGGGAAATTTCTGCTTTTGCCCAAAATACAAAAAATTTATGCAATTTTGTACCAAAATAAAAGATATTTCTGCCTTTTTACCCCAAAATAAGAAAATTTCTGCTTTTTTTCCCTTACATAAGTGAAATTACTGCAATTTTCCCCAAAATAAGTGAAATTTCTGCAATTTTGCCCGAAAATAAGAGAAATTTCTGGAATTTTGTCGCAAAATAATTGGAATTTCTGAGTTCTGTCCCAAAATAAGGAGAATTTCTGTCTTTATGCCCCAACATATAGGGAATTTCTGCCTTTTTGCCCCACAATTAGAGGAATTTCTGCAATTTTGCTCCAAAATACGAGAAATTTCTGCCTTTTTGCCCCAAAATAAGACGAATGCATACGTTTATGCCATAAAAATGGAAATTTCTTCATTTTTGCTCCAAAATAAGGGGAATTTCTGATTTTTTTTGCCTCAAAATTAGTGGAATTTCTGTCTTTTTACCCCAAGACAAAGAGAATTTCTGTCTTTTTTGCCCCTAAATAAAAAAAAATTTCTGACTTATTACACTGACATAAGTGAAATTTCTGCAATTTTGCCCCAAAATAAGGGAAATTTCTGAATTTTTGCCCCCAAATAAGGGGAATTTCAGCCTTTTTACCTCAAAATAAAGAGAATTTCTGCATTTTTGCCACAAAAGATTAGGAATTTCTGCATTTTTGCCCCAAAATATGAAAATTTCTGCCTTTTTTCCCTGAAATAAGTGAAATTTCTTCAATTTTGCCCCAAAATAAGGAAATGTCTGCAGTTTGCCCCCAAATAAGGGGAATTTCATCCTTTTTACCTCAAAAAAATGGGAATTTCTGATTTTTGCCACAAAATATGGGAAATTTCTGCCTTTTTGCCCCAAAATAAGAAAAATTTCTGCAATTTTGTACCAAAATAAAAGAAATTTCTGCCTTTTTGCTTCCAAATATAAAAATTTCTGCTTTTTTTCTGAAATAATTGAAATTTCTGCAATTTTGCCCCAAAATAAGTGAAATTTCTGCAATTTTGCCCCAAAATAATTGAAATTTCTGGAATTTTGCCCCAAAATAAGTGGAATTTCTGAGGTTTGACCCAAAAATAAGTAGAATTTCTGTCTTTTTGCCCCAACATATAGGGAATTTCTGCCTTTTTGCCCCACAATTAGGGGAATCAGCAATTTTGCTCCAAAATACGTGGAATTTCTGCCTTTTTGCCCGAAAATAAGAAGAATGCATAACTTTTTGCCATAAAAAAGGGAAATTTCTGTAATTTTGCTCCAAAATAAGGGGAATTTCTGCTTTTTTGCCTCTAAATAAGTGGAATTTCTGTCTTTTTCCCCCAAAACACAGGTAATTTCTGTTTTTTTGCCCCAAAATAAGGAAAATTTCTGACTTATTACCCTGAAGTAAGTGAAATTTCTGCAATTTTGCCCCAAAATAAGGGGAATTTCTGCTTCTTTGCCTCTAAATAAGTGGAATTTATGTATTTTTCCCCGAAAACAAAGGGAATTTCTGTCTTTTTTGCCCAAAATAAGAAAAATTTCTGACTTATTACCCTGAAATAAGTAAAATTTCTGCAATTTTGCCCAAAAAGAAGGGAAATTTCTGCCTCTTTGCCTCCAAATAAGGTGAATTTCAGCATTTTTACCTCAAAATAAGGGGAATTTCTGCATTTTTGCCACAAAATATTAGGAATTTCTGCTTTTTTGCCCCAAAATAAGGAAAATTTCTGCCTTTTTTCACTGAAATAAGTGAAATTTATGCAATTATGCCCCAAAATATGGGAAATTTCTGCCTTTTTTCTCCAAAATAAAATAATTTCTGCAATTTTGTACCAAAATAAAAGAAATTTCTGCAATTTTGCCTCAAAATAAGGGAAATTTCTGGAATTTTGCCCCAAAATAAGTGGAATTTGTGAGTTTTTCCCCACAATAAGGAGAATTTCTGTTTTTTGCCCTAACATATTGGGAATTTCTGCCTTTTTGCCCCACAATTAGGAGAATTTCTGCAATTTTGCTCCAAAATACGGGGAATTTCAGCTTTTTAGCCTAAAAATAAAGGGAATGTATACTTTTTGATACAAAAAAGGGAAATTTCTTCATTTTTGCTCCAAAATAAAAGGAATTTCTACTTTTTTGCCTCTAAAAGAGTGGAATTTCTGTCTTTTTTTTCTCAAAAACAAATGGAATTTCTGTCTTTTTGCCCAAAAATAAGAAAAATTTCTGACTTATTACCCTGAAATAAGTTAAATTTTTGCAATTTTGCCCCAAAATAAGGAAATTTCTGCCTTATTGCCCCCAATTAAGAAGAATTTCAGCCTTTTTCCTCAAAATAAGGGGAATTTCTGCATTTTTGCCCCAAAATATGGGAATTTTCCGCCTCTTTGCTCCAAAATAAAAAAAATTTCTGCAATTTTGTACCAAAATAAAAGAAATTTCTGCCTTTTTGCCCCAAAATAAGAAAATTTCGGCTTTTTTTGAAATAAGTGAAATTTCTGCAATTTTGCCCCAAAATAAGTGAAATTTCTGCAATTTTCCCCTAAAATAAGTGAGATTTCTGGAATTTTGCTCCAAATTAAGTGGAATTTCTGAGTTTTGCCCCAAAATAATGAGAATTTCTGTCTTTTTGCCCCAACATATAGGGAATTTCTGCCTTTTTGCCCCACAATTAGGGGAATTTCTGCAATTTTGCTCCAAAATATGGGGAATTTCTGCCTTTTTGCACGAAAATAAAAAGAATGCATAGCTTTTTGCCATATATAAAGGAAATTTCTTCATTTTTGCTCCAAAATAAGGGGAATTTCTGCTTTTTTGCATCTAAATAAGTGGAATTTCTGTCTTTTTCCACCAAAACAAAGGGAATTTCTCTCTTTTTTGCCTCAAAATAAGGAAAATTTCTGCTATTTTTTCCTGAAATAAGTGAAATTTCTGCATTTTTGCCCCAAAATATGGGAAATTTCTGCTTTTGCCCAAAATAAAAAAAATTTCTGCAATTTTGTAGCAAAATAAAAGAAATTTCTGCCTTTTTACCCCAAAATAAGAAAATTTCTGCTTTTTTTCCCTTAAATAAGTGAAATTTCTGCAATTTTCCCCAAAATAAGTGAAATTTCTGCAATTTTGCCCCAAAATAAGGGGAATTTCTGATTTTTTTTTGCCTCTAAATTAGTGGAATTTCTGTCTTTTTACCCCAAAACAAAGGGAATTTCTGTCTTTTTTGCCCCTAAATAAAAAAAAAATTCTGACTTATTACACTGACATAAGTGAAAATTCTGCAATTTTGCCCCAAAATAAGGGAAATTTCTGAATTTTTGCCCCCAAATAAGGGGAATTTAAGCCTTTTTACCTCAAAATAAAAGGAATTTCTGCATTTTTGCCACAAAAGATTAGGAATTTCTGCATTTTTGCCGCAAAATATGAAAATTTCTGACTTTTTTCCCTGAAATAAGTGAAATTTCTTCAATTTTGCACCAAAATAAGGGAAATGTCTGCCTTTTTGCCCTCAAATAAGGGGATTTTCATCCTTTTTACCTCAAAAAAAGGGAAATTTCTGCATTTTTGCCCCAAAATATGGGAAATTTCTACTTTTTGCCCCGAAATAAGAAAAATTTCTGCAATTTTGTACCAAAATAAAAGAAATTTCTGTCTTTTTCCTTCCAAATATAAAAATTTCTGCTTTTTTTTCTGAAATAAGTGAAATTTCTGCAATTTTGCCCCAAAATAAGTGAAATTTCTGGAATTTTGCCCCAAAATAAGTGGAATTTCTGAGTTTTGACCCAAAAATAAGTAGAATTTCTGTCTTTTTGCCCAAACATATAGGGTATTTCTGCCTTTTCGCCCCACAATTAGGGGAATTTCAGCAATTTTGCACCAAAATACGGGGAATTTCTGCCTTTTTGCCCGAAAATAAGAAGAATGCATAACTTTTTGCCATAAAAAAGGGAAATTTCTGTAATTTTGCTCCAAAATAAGGGGAATTTCTGCTTTTTTGCCTCTAAATAAGTGGAATTTCTGTCTTTTTCCCCCAAAACAAAGGTAATTTCTGGTTTTTTGCCCAAAAATAAGGAAAATTTCTGACTTATTACCCTGAAGTAAGTGAAATTTCTGCAATTTTGCCCCAAAATAAGGGGAATTTCTGCTTTTTTACCTCTAAATAAGTGGAATTTATGTATTTTTACCCCAAAACAAAAGGAATTTCTGTCTTTTTTTGCACAAAATAAAAAAAATTTCTGACTTATTACCCTGAAATAAGTGAAATTTCTGCAATTTTGCCTAAAAAGAAGGGAAATTTCTGCCTTTTAGCCCCCAAATGAGGTGAATTTCAGCCTTTTTACCTCAAAATAAGGGGAATTTCTGCATTTTTGCCACAAAATATTAGGAATTTCTGCCTTTTTGCCCCAAAATAAGGAAAATTTCTGCCTTTTTTCCCTGAAATAAGTTAAATTTCTGCGATTTTGCCCCAAAATAAGGGAAATTTCTGGAATTTTCCCCCAAAATAAGTGGAATTTCTGAGTGTTGCCCCACAATAAGTAGAATTTCTGTTTTTTGCCCTAACATATAGGGAATTTCTGCCTTTTTGCCCCACAATTAGGGGAATTTCTGCAATTTTGCTCCAAAATACAGGGAATTTCTGCTTTTTAGCCTGAAAATAAAGGGATTGTATACCTTTTGTCCCAAAAAAGAAAAATTTCTTCATTTTTGCTCCAAAATAAAAGGAATTTCTCCTTTTTTGCCTCTAAAAAAGTGGAATTTCTGTCTTTTTTTTCTCAAAAACAAAGGGAATTTCTCTCTTTTTGCCCCAAAATAAAAAATATTTCTGACTTATTACCCTGAAATAAGTTAAATTTTTGCAATTTTGCCCCCAAATAAGGAAATTTCTGCCTTATTGCCCCCAATTAAGGGGAATTTCAGCCTTTTTCCTCAAAATAAGAGGAATTTCTGCATTTTTGCCCAAAATATGGGAAATATCTGCCTTTTTGCTCCAAAATAAAAAAAATTTCTGCAATTTTGTACCAAAATAAAAGAAATTTCTGCCTTTTTGCCCCAAAATAAAAAAATTTCTGCTTTTTTCCCTTAAATAAGTGAAATTTCTGCAATTTTTCCCAAAATAAGTGAAATTTCTGCAATTTTGCCCCAAAATAAGAGAAATTTTTGGAATTTTGCCGCAAAATAATTAGAATTTCTGAGTTTTGCCCCAAAATAAGGAGAATTTCTGTCTTTATGCCCCAACATATAGGGAATTTCTGCATTTTTGCCCCACAATTAGAAGAATTTCTGCAATTTTGCTCCAAAATACAGAAATATCTTCTTTTTTGCCCCAAAATAAGAAGAATGCATACCTTTTTGCCATAAAAATGGAAATTTCTTAATTTTTGCTCCAAAATAAGGGGAATTTCTGCTTTTTTTGCCTCTAAATTAGTGGATTTTCTGTCTTTTTCCCCCCCAAAAAAGGGAATTTCTGTCTTTTTTGCCCCTAAATAAAAAAAATTTCTGACTTATTACACTGACATAAGTGAAATTTCTGCAATTTTGCCCCAAAATAAGGGAAATTTCTGCATTTTTGCCCCCAAATAAGGGGAATTTCAGCCTTTTTACCTCAAAATAAAAGGAATTTCTGCATTTTTGCCACAAAAGATTAGGAATTTCTGCATTTTTGCCCCAAAAAAGGAAAATTTCTGCCTTTTTTCCCTGAAATAAGTGAAATTTCTTCAATTTTGCCCCAAAATAAGGGAAATGTCTGCCTTTTTGCCCCCAAATAAGGGGAATTTCATCCTTTTTACCTCAAAAAAGGGGAATTTTGCATTTTTGCCCCAAAATATGGGAAATTTCTGCCTTTTTGCCCCAAAATATGAAAAAATTTCTGCAATTTTGTACCAAAATAAACGATATTTCTGCCTTTTTGCTTCCAAATATAAAAATTTCTGCTTTTTTTTCTGAAATAAGTGAAATTTCTGCAATTTTGCCCCAAAATAAGTGAAATTTCTGCAATTTTGCCCAAAAATAAGTGAAATTTCTGCAATTTTGCCCCCAAATAAGTTAAATTTCTGGAATTTTGCCCCAAAATAAGGGAAATTTCTGAAATTTTGCTCCAAAATGAGTGGAATTTCTGAGTTTTGCCCCAAAATAATGAGAATTTCTGTCTTTTTGCCCCAACATATAGGGAATTTCTGCATTTTTGCCCCACAATTTAGTTAATTTCTGCAATTTTGCTCCAAAATACCGGGAATTTCTGCCTTTTTGCCCGAAAATAAGAAGAATGCATACCTTTTTGCCATAAAAAAGGGAAATTTCTGTAATTTTGCTCCAATATAAGGGGAATTTCTGCATTTTTGCCTCTAAATACGTGGAATTTCTGTCTTTTCCCCCCCAAAAAAAGGTAATTTCTGTTTTTTTGCCCCAAAATAATTAAAATTTCTGACTTATTAACCTGAAGTAAGTGAAATTTCTGCAATTTTGTCCCAAAATAAGGGGAATTTCTGCTTTTTTGCCTCTAAATAAGTGGAATTTATGTATTTTTCCCCCAAAACAAAGGGAATTTCTGTCTTTTTTTGCCCAAAATAGAAAAAATTTCTGACTTATTACCCTGAAATAAGTGAAATTTCTGCAATTTTACCCCAAGAGAAGGGAAATTTCTGCTTTTTTGCCCCCAAATAAGGTGAATTTCAGCCTTTTTACCTCAAAATAAGGGGAATTTCTGCATTTTTGCCACAAAATGTTAGGAATTTCTGCGTTTTTGCCCCAAAATAAGGAAAATTTCTGCCTTTTTTCACTGAAATAAGTGAAATTTATGCAATTTTGCCCCAAAATAAGTGAAATTTCTGCAATTATGCCCCAAAATATGGGAAATTTCTGCCTTTTTTCTCCAAAATAAGAAAAATTTCTGCAATTTTGTACCAAAATAAAAGAAATTTCTGCCTTTTTGCCCCAAAATAAGAAAATTTCTGCTTTTTTTTGAAATAAGTGAAATTTCTGCAATTTTGCCCCAAAATAAATGAAATTTCTGCAATTTTGCCCCCAAATAAGTTAAATTTCTGGAATTTTGCTCCAAATTAAGTGGAATTTCTGAGTTTTGCCCCAAAATAATGAGAATTTCTTTCTTTTTGCCCCAACATATAGGGAATTTTTGCCTTTTTGCCCCACATTTAGGGGAATTTCTGCAATTTTGTTCCAAAATATGGGGAATTTCTGCCTTTTTGCCCGAAAATAAGGAGAATGCAAAGCTTTTTGCCATAAAAAAGCAAAATTTCTTCATTTTTGCTCCAAAATAAGGGGAATTTCTGCTTTTTTGCATTTAAATATGTGGAATTTCTGTCTTTTTCCCCAAAACAAAGGGAATTGCTGTATTTTTTGCCCCAAAATAAGGAAAATTTCTGCCTTTTTTCCCTGAAATAAGTGAAATTTCTGCATTTTTGCCTCAAAATATGGGAAATTTCTGCCTTTTTGCCCAAAATAAAAAAAATTTCTGCAATTTTGTACCAAAATAAAAGAAAATTCTGCCTTTTTGCCCCAAAATAAGAAAATTTCTTCTTTTTTTCCCTTAAATAAGTTAAATTTCTGCAATTTTGCCCCAAAATAAGGGAAATTTCTGGAATTTTGCCGCAAAATAATTGGAATTTCTGAGTTTTGCCCCAAAATAAGGAGAATTTCTGTCTTTATGCTTCAACATATAGGGAATTTCTGCCTTTTTGCCCCACGATTAGAGGAATTTCTGCAATTTTGCTCCAAAATACGGGAAATTTCTGCCTTCTTGCCCCAAAATAAGAAGAATGCATAACTTTTTGCCATAAAAAAGGGAAATTTCTTCATTTTTGCTCCAAAGTAAGGAGAATTTTTGCTTTTTTTGCCTCTAAATTAGTGGAATTTCTGTCTTTTTCCCCCAAAACAAAGGGAATTTCTGTTTTTTTGCCCCTAAATAAAAAAAAATTCTGACTTATTACACTGACATAAGTGAAATTTCTGCAATTTGCCCCAAAATAAGGGAAATTTATTTATTTTTGTCACCAAATAAGGGGAATTTCAGCCTTTTTACCTCAAAATAAGGAGAATTTCTGCATTTTTGCCACAAAAGATTAGGAATTTCCTGCTTTTTTGCCCCAAAATAAGAAAAATTTCTGCCTTTTTTCCCTGAAATACGTGAAATTTCTGCAATTTTGCCCCAAAATAAGGGAAATTTCTGCCTTTTTGCACTCAAATAAGAGGAATTTCACACTTTTACCTCAAAATAAAGGGAATTTCTGCATTTTTGCCACAAAATATTAAAAATTTCTGCCTTTTTGCCCCAAAATAAGGAAAATTTCTGCATTTTTTCCATGCCATAAGTGAAATTTCTGCAATTTTGCCCAAAAATAAGTGAAATTTCTGCAATTTTTCCCCAAAATAAGGGAAATTTCTGCATTTTTGCCCCCTAATAAGGGGAATTTCAGACTTTTTACCTCAAAATAAAGGGAATTTCAGCATTTTTGCCACAAAAGATTAGAAATTTCTGCTTTTTTGCCCCAAAATAAGAAAAATTTCTGACTTATTACCCTGAAATAAGTGGAATTTCTGCAATTTTGCCCCAAAATAAGGGAAATGTCTGCCTTTTTGCCCCCAAATAAGGGGAATTTCATCCTTTTTACCTCAAAAAAAGGGGAATTTCTGCATTTTTCCCCAAAATATGGGAAATTTCTGCCTTTTTGCCCCAAAATAAGAAAAATTTCTGCAATTTTGTTCCAAAATAAAAGAAATTTCTGCCTTTTTGCTTCCAAATATAAAAATTTCTGCCTTTTTTTCTGAAATAAGTGAAATTTCTGCAATTTTGCCCCAAAATAAGTGAAATTTCTGCAATTTTGCCCCAAAATAAGTGAAATTTTTGGAATTTTGCCCCAAAATAAGTGAAATTTCTGAGTTTTGACCCAAAATAAGGAGAATTTCTGTCTTTTTGCACCAACATATAGGGAATTTCTGCCTTTTTGCCCCACAATTAGAAGAATTTCTGCAATTTTGCTCCAAAATACGGGGAATTTCCGCTTTTTTGCCCGAAAATAAGAAGAATGCATAACTTTTTGCCATAAAAAAGGGAAATTACTGCAATTTTGCTCCAAAATAAGGGGAATTTCTGCTTTTTTGCCTCTAAATAACTGGAATTTCTGTCTTTTTCCCCCAAAACAAAGGTAATTTCTGTTTTTTTGCCTCAAAATAAAGAAAATTTCTGACTTATTACCATGAAATAAGTGAAATTTCTGTAATTTTGCCCCAAAATAAGGGGAATTTCTGTTTTTTTGCCTCTAAATAAGTGGAATTTATGTATTTTTCCCCCAAAACAAAGGGAATTTCTGTCTTTTTTTGTCCAAAATAAGGAAAATTTCTGACTTATTACCCTGAAATAAGTGAAATTTCTGCAATTTTGCCCCAAAAGAAGGGAAATTTCTGCTTTTTGCCCTTAAATAAGGTGAATTTCAGCCTTTTTACCTCAAAATAACGGGAATTTCTGCATTTTTGCCACAAAATATTAGGAATTTCTGCCTTTTTGCCCCAAAATAAGGAAAATTTCTGCCTTTTTTCACTGAAATAAGTGAAATTTCTTCAATTTTGCCCCTAAATAAGGGAAATGTCTGCCTTTTTGCCCCCAAATAAGGGGAATTTCATACTTTTTACCTCAAAAAAAGAGGAATTTCTGCATTTTTGCCCCAAAATATGGGAAATTTCTGCTTTTTGCCCCAAAATAAGAAAAATTTCTGCAATTTTGTACCAAAATAAAAGAAATTTCTGCCTTTTTGCTTCCAAATATAAAAATTTCTGCTTTTTTTTCTGAAATAAATGAAATTTCTGCAATTTTGCCCCAAAATAAGTGAAATTTCTGCAATTTTGCCTCAAAATAAGTGAAATTTTTGGAATTTTGCCCTAAAATAAGTGGAATTTCTGAGTTTTGACCCAAAATAAGTAGAATTTCTGTCTTTTTGCCCCAACATATAGGGAATTTCTGCCTTTTTGCCCCACAATTAGGGGAATTTCAGCAATTTTGCTCCAAAATACATGGAATTTCTGCCTTTTTGCCCGAAAATAAGAAGAATGCATAACTTTTTGCCATAAAAAAGGGAAATTTCTGTAATTTTGCTCCAAAATAAGAGGAATTTCTGCATTTTTGCCTCTAAATAAGTGGAATTTCTGTCTTTTCCCCGCAAAACAAAGGTAATTTCTGTTTTTTTGCCCCAAAATAAGGAAAATTTCTGACTTATTACCCTGAAATAAGTGAAATTTCTGCAATTTTGCCCCAAAATAAGGGTAATTTCTTCTTTTTTGCCTCTAAATAAGTGGAATTTATGTATTTTTCCCCCAAATGAAAGGGAATTTCTGTCTTTTTTTGCCCAAAATAAGAAAAATTTCTGACTTATTACCCTGAAATAATGAAATTTCTGCAATTTTGCCCCAAGAGAAGGGAAATTTCTGCCTTTTTGCCCCCAAATAAGGGGAATTTCAGCCTTTTTACCTCAAAATAAGGGGAATTTCTGCATTTTTGCCACAAAATATTAGGAATTTCTGCCTTTTTGCCCCAAAATAAGGAAAATTTCTGCCTTTTTTCACTGAAATAAGTGAAATTTATGCAATTTTGCCCCAAAATAAGTGAAATTTCTGCAATTATGCCCCAATATATGGGAAATTTCTGCCTTTTTGCCCAAAATAAAAAAAATTTCTGCAATTTTGTACCAAAATAAAAGAAAATTCTGCCTTTTTGCCCCAAAATAAGAAAATTTCTGCTTTTTTTTCCTTAAATAAGAGGAATTTCTGCAATTTTGCCCCAAAATAAGGGAAATTTCTGGAATTTTGCCGCAAAATAATTGGAATTTCTGAGTTTTGCCCTAAAATAAGGAGAATTTCTGTCTTTATGCTTCAACATATAGGGAATTTCTGCCTTTTTGCCCCACAATTAGAGGAATTTCTGAAATTTTGCTGCAAAATACGGGAAATTTCTGCCTTTTTGCCCCAAAATAAGAAGAATGCATACCTTTTTCCCATAAAAAAGGGAAATTTCTTCATTTTTGCTCCAAAATAAGAAGAATTTTTGCTTTTTTTGCCTCTAAATTAGTGGAATTTCTGTCTTTTTCCCCAAAAACAAAGGGAATTTCTGGTTTTTTGCCCCTAAATAAAAAAAATTCTGACTTATTACACTGACATAAGTGAAATTTCTGCAATTTGCCCCAAAATAAGGGAAATTTCTTTATTTTTGCCCCCAAATAAGGGGAATTTCAGCCTTTTTACCTCAAAATAAGGAGAATTTCTGCATTTTTGCCACAAAAGATTAGGAATTGCTGCTTTTTGCCCCAAAATAAGAAAAATTTCTGCCTTTTTTCCCTGAAATAAGTGAAATTTCTGCAATTTTGCCCCAAAATAAGGGAAATTTCTCCCTTTTTGCACTCAAATAAGAGGAATTTCACCCTTTAACCTCAAAATAAAGGGAATTTCTGCATTTTTTCCACAATATATTAAAAATTTCTGCCTTTTTGCCTCAAAATAAGGAAAATTTCTGCATTTTTTCCCTGCCATAAGTGAAATTTCTGCAATTTTGCCCAAATATAAGTGAAATTTCTGCAATTTTTCCCCAAAATAAGGGAAATTTCTGCATTTTTGCCCCCTAATAAGGGGAATTTCTGCCTTTTTACCTCTTAATAAGGGGAATTTCAGCATTTTTGCCACAAAAGATTAGGAATTTCTGCTTTTTTGCCCCAAAATAAGAAAAATTTCTGACTTATTACCCTGAAATAAGTGAAATTTCTGCAATTTTGCCCCAAAATAAGGGAAATGTCTGCCTTTTTGCCCCAAAATAAGGGAAATTTCATCTTTTTTACCTCAAAAAAAGGGGAATTTCTGCAATTTTGCCCCAAAATAAGTGAAATTTCTGCAATTATGCCCCAAAATATGGGAAATTTCTGCCTTTTTTCTCCAAAATAAGAAAAATTTCTGCAATTTTGTACCAAAATAAAAGAAATTTCTGCCTTTTTGCCCCAAAATAAGAAAATTTCTGCTTTCTTTTTGAAATAAGTGAAATTTCTGCAATTTTGCCCCAAAATAAATGAAATGTCTGCAATTTTGCCCCCAAATAAGTTAAATTTCTGGAATTTTGCTCCAAATTAAGTGGAATTTCTGAGTTTTGCCCCAAAATAATGAGAATTTCTTTCTTTTTGCCCCAACATATAGGGAATTTCTGCCTTTTTGCCCCACATTTAGGGGAATTTCTGCAATTTTGTTCCAAAATATGGGGAATTTCTGCCTTTTTGCCTGAAAATAAGGAGAATGCAAAGCTTTTTGCCATAAAAAAGCGAAATTTCTTCATTTTTGCTCCAAAATAAGGGGAATTTCTGCTTTTTTGCATTTAAATATGTGGAATTTCTGTCTTTTTCCCCAAAACAAAGGGAATTGCTGTATTTTTTGCCCCAAAATAAGGAAAATTTCTGCCTTTTTTCCCTGAAATAAGTGAAATTTCTGCATTTTTGCCTCAAAATATGGGAAATTTCTGCCTTTTTGCCCAAAATAAAAAAAATTTCTGCAATTTTGTACCAAAATAAAAGAAAATTCTGCCTTTTTGCCCCAAAATAAGAAAATTTCTTCTTTTTTTCCCTTAAATAAGTTAAATTTCTGCAATTTTGCCCCAAAATAAGGGAAATTTCTGGAATTTTGCCGCAAAATAATTGGAATTTCTGAGTTTTGCCCCAAAATAAGGAGAATTTCTGTCTTTATGCTTCAACATATAGGGAATTTCTGCCTTTTTGCCCCACGATTAGAGGAATTTCTGCAATTTTGCTCCAAAATACGGGAAATTTCTGCCTTCTTGCCCCAAAATAAGAAGAATGCATAACTTTTTGCCATAAAAAAGGGAAATTTCTTCATTTTTGCTCCAAAGTAAAGAGAATTTTTGCTTTTTTTGCCTCTAAATTAGTGGAATTTCTGTCTTTTTCCCCCAAAACAAAGGGAATTTCTGTTTTTTTGCCCCTAAATAAAAAAAAATTCTGACTTATTACACTGACATAAGTGAAATTTCTGCAATTTGCCCCAAAATAAGGGAAATTTATTTATTTTTGTCACCAAATAAGGGGAATTTCAGCCTTTTTACCTCAAAATAAGGAGAATTTCTGCATTTTTGCCACAAAAGATTAGGAATTTCCTGCTTTTTTGCCCCAAAATAAGAAAAATTTCTGCCTTTTTTCCCTGAAATAAGTGAAATTTCTGCAATTTTGCCCCAAAATAAGGGAAATTTCTGCCTTTTTGCACTCAAATAAGAGGAATTTCACACTTTTACCTCAAAATAAAGGGAATTTCTGCATTTTTGCCACAAAATATTAAAAATTTCTGCCTTTTTGCCCCAAAATAAGGAAAATTTCTGCATTTTTTCCCTGCCATAAGTGAAATTTCTGCAATTTTGCCCAAAAATAAGTGAAATTTCTGCAATTTTTCCCCAAAATAAGGGAAATTTCTGCATTTTTGCCCCCTAATAAGGGGAATTTCAGACTTTTTACCTCAAAATAAAGGGAATTTCAGCATTTTTGCCACAAAAGATTAGGAATTTCTGCTTTTTTGCCCCAAAATAAGAAAAATTTCTGACTTATTACCCTGAAATAAGTGGAATTTCTGCAATTTTGCCCCAAAATAAGGGAAATGTCTGCCTTTTTGCCCCCAAATAAGGGGAATTTCATCCTTTTTACCTCAAAAAAAGGGGAATTTCTGCATTTTTCCCCAAAATATGGGAAATTTCTGCCTTTTTGCCCCAAAATAAGAAAAATTTCTGCAATTTTGTTCCAAAATAAAAGAAATTTCTGCCTTTTTGCTTCCAAATATAAAAATTTCTGCCTTTTTTTCTGAAATAAGTGAAATTTCTGCAATTTTGCCCCAAAATAAGTGAAATTTCTGCAATTTTGCCCCAAAATAAGTGAAATTTTTGGAATTTTGCCCCAAAATAAGTGAAATTTCTGAGTTTTGACCCAAAATAAGGAGAATTTCTGTCTTTTTGCACCAACATATAGGGAATTTCTGCCTTTTTGCCCCACAATTAGAAGAATTTCTGCAATTTTGCTCCAAAATACGGGGAATTTCCGCTTTTTTGCCCGAAAATAAGAAGAATGCATAACTTTTTGCCATAAAAAAGGGAAATTACTGCAATTTTGCTCCAAAATAAGGGGAATTTCTGCTTTTTTGCCTCTAAATAACTGGAATTTCTGTCTTTTTCCCCCAAAACAAAGGTAATTTCTGTTTTTTTGCCTCAAAATAAAGAAAATTTCTGACTTATTACCATGAAATAAGTGAAATTTCTGTAATTTTGCCCCAAAATAAGGGGAATTTCTGTTTTTTTGCCTCTAAATAAGTGGAATTTATGTATTTTTCCCCCAAAACAAAGGGAATTTCTGTCTTTTTTTGTCCAAAATAAGGAAAATTTCTGACTTATTACCCTGAAATAAGTGAAATTTCTGCAATTTTGCCCCAAAAGAAGGGAAATTTCTGCTTTTTGCCCTCAAATAAGGTGAATTTCAGCCTTTTTACCTCAAAATAACGGGAATTTCTGCATTTTTGCCACAAAATATTAGGAATTTCTGCCTTTTTGCCCCAAAATAAGGAAAATTTCTGCCTTTTTTCACTGAAATAAGTGAAATTTCTTCAATTTTGCCCCTAAATAAGGGAAATGTCTGCCTTTTTGCCCCCAAATAAGGGGAATTTCATACTTTTTACCTCAAAAAAAGAGGAATTTCTGCATTTTTGCCCCAAAATATGGGAAATTTCTGCTTTTTGCCCCAAAATAAGAAAAATTTCTGCAATTTTGTACCAAAATAAAAGAAATTTCTGCCTTTTTGCTTCCAAATATAAAAATTTCTGCTTTTTTTTCTGAAATAAATGAAATTTCTGCAATTTTGCCCCAAAATAAGTGAAATTTCTGCAATTTTGCCTCAAAATAAGTGAAATTTTTGGAATTTTGCCCTAAAATAAGTGGAATTTCTGAGTTTTGACCCAAAATAAGTAGAATTTCTGTCTTTTTGCCCCAACATATAGGGAATTTCTGCCTTTTTGCCCCACAATTAGGGGAATTTCAGCAATTTTGCTCCAAAATACATGGAATTTCTGCCTTTTTGCCCGAAAATAAGAAGAATGCATACCTTTTTGCCATAAAAAAGGGAAATTTCTGTAATTTTGCTCCAAAATAAGAGGAATTTCTGCATTTTTGCCTCTAAATAAGTGGAATTTCTGTCTTTTCCCCGCAAAACAAAGGTAATTTCTGTTTTTTTGCCCCAAAATAAGGAAAATTTCTGACTTATTACCCTGAAATAAGTGAAATTTCTGCAATTTTGCCCCAAAATAAGGGTAATTTCTTCTTTTTTGCCTCTAAATAAGTGGAATTTATGTATTTTTCCCCCAAATGAAAGGGAATTTCTGTCTTTTTTTGCCCAAAATAAGAAAAATTTCTGACTTATTACCCTGAAATAATGAAATTTCTGCAATTTTGCCCCAAGAGAAGGGAAATTTCTGCCTTTTTGCCCCCAAATAAGGGGAATTTCAGCCTTTTTACCTCAAAATAAGGGGAATTTCTGCATTTTTGCCACAAAATATTAGGAATTTCTGCCTTTTTGCCCCAAAATAAGGAAAATTTCTGCCTTTTTTCACTGAAATAAGTGAAATTTATGCAATTTTGCCCCAAAATAAGTGAAATTTCTGCAATTATGCCCCAATATATGGGAAATTTCTGCCTTTTTGCCCAAAATAAAAAAAATTTCTGCAATTTTGTACCAAAATAAAAGAAAATTCTGCCTTTTTGCCCCAAAATAAGAAAATTTCTGCTTTTTTTTCCTTAAATAAGAGGAATTTCTGCAATTTTGCCCCAAAATAAGGGAAATTTCTGGAATTTTGCCGCAAAATAATTGGAATTTCTGAGTTTTGCCCTAAAATAAGGAGAATTTCTGTCTTTATGCTTCAACATATAGGGAATTTCTGCCTTTTTGCCCCACAATTAGAGGAATTTCTGAAATTTTGCTGCAAAATACGGGAAATTTCTGCCTTTTTGCCCCAAAATAAGAAGAATGCATATCTTTTTCCCATAAAAAAGGGAAATTTCTTCATTTTTGCTCCAAAATAAGAAGAATTTTTGCTTTTTTTGCCTCTAAATTAGTGGAATTTCTGTCTTTTTCCCCAAAAACAAAGGGAATTTCTGGTTTTTTGCCCCTAAATAAAAAAAATTTCTGACTTATTACACTGACATAAGTGAAATTTCTGCAATTTGCCCCAAAATAATGGAAATTTCTTTATTTTTGCCCCCAAATAAGGGGAAATTCAGCCTTTTTACCTCAAAATAAGGAGAATTTCTGCATTTTTGCCACAAAAGATTAGGAATTGCTGCTTTTTGCCCCAAAATAAGAAAAATTTCTGCCTTTTTTCCCTGAAATAAGTGAAATTTCTGCAATTTTGCCCCAAAATAAGGGAAATTTCTCCCTTTTTGCACTCAAATAAGAGGAATTTCACCCTTTAACCTCAAAATAAAGGGAATTTCTGCATTTTTTCCACAATATATTAAAAATTTCTGCCTTTTTGCCTCAAAATAAGGAAAATTTCTGCATTTTTTCCCTGCCATAAGTGAAATTTCTGCAATTTTGCCCAAATATAAGTGAAATTTCTGCAATTTTTTCCCAAAATAAGGGAAATTTCTGCATTTTTGCCCCCTAATAAGGGGAATTTCTGCCTTTTTACCTCTTAATAAGGGGAATTTCAGCATTTTTGCCACAAAAGATTAGGAATTTCTGCTTTTTTGCCCCAAAATAAGAAAAATTTCTGACTTATTACCCTGAAATAAGTGAAATTTCTGCAATTTTGCCCCAAAATAAGGGAAATGTCTGCCTTTTTGCCCCAAAATAAGGGAAATTTCATCTTTTTTACCTCAAAAAAAGGGGAATTTCTGCATTTTTGCCCCAAAATATGAAAAATTTCTGCCTTTTTGCCCCAAAATAAGAAAAATTTATACTATTTTGTACCAAAATAAAAGTAATTTCTGCCTTTTTGCTTCCAAATATAAAAATTTCTGCCTTTTTTTTCTGAAATAAGTGAAATTTCTGCAATTTTGCCCCAAAATAAGTGAAATTTCTGCAATTTTGCCCCAAAATAAGTGAAATTTCTGGAATTTTGCCCCAAAATAAGTGGAATTCCTGAGTTTTGACCCAAAATAAGGAGAATTTCTGTCTTTTTGCCCCAACATATAGGGAATTTCTGCCTTTTTGCCCCACAATTAGAAGAATTTCTGCAATTTTGCTCCAAAATACGGGGAATTTCTGCTTTTTTGCCCGAAAATAAGAAGAATGCATAACTTTTTGCCATAAAAAAGGGAAATTTCTTCATTTTTGCTCCAAAATAATGGGAATTTCTGCTTTTTTGCCTCTAAATAAGTGGAATTTCTGTATTTTTCCCCCAAAACAAAGGTAATTTCTGTTATTTTGCCTCAAAATAAAGAAAATTTCTGACTTATTACCATGAGGTAAGTGAAATTTCTGCAATTTTGCCCCAAAATAAGGGGAATTTCTGTTTTTTTGCCTCTAAATAAGTGGAATTTATGTATTTTTCCCCCAAAACAAAGGGAATTTCTTTTTTTTGCCCAAAATAAGGAAAATTTCTGACTTATTACCATGAAATAAGTGAAATTTCTAAAATTTTGCCCCAAAAGAAGGGAAATTTCTGCTTTTTGCCCCCAAATAAGGTGAATTTCAGCCTTTTTACCTCAAAATAACGGGAATTTCTGCATTTTTGCCACAAAATATTAGGAATTTCTGCCTTTTTGCCCCAAAATAAGGAAAATTTCTGCCTTTTTTCACTGAAATAAGTGAAATTTCTTCAATTTTGCCCCAAAATAAGGGAAATGTCTGCCTTTTTGCCCCCAAATAAGGGGAATGTCATCCTTTTAACCTCAAAAAAAGGGGAATTTCTGCATTTTTGCCCCAAAATATGGGAAATTTCTGCCTTTTTGCCCCAAAATATAAAAAATTTCTGCAATTTTGTACCAAAATAAAACAAATTTCTGCGTTTTTGCTTCCAAATATAAAAATTTCTGCTTTTTTTCTGAAATAAGTGAAATTTCTGCAATTTTGCCCCAAAATAAGTGAAATTTCTGCAATTTTGCACCAAAATAAGTAAAATTTTTGGAATTTTGCCCCAAAATAAGTGGAATTTCTGAGTTTTGACCCAAAATAAGTAGAATTTCTGTCTTTTTGCCCCAACATATAGGGAATTTCTGCCTTTTTGTCCCACAATTAGGGGAATTTCAGCAATTTTGCTCCAAAATACGAGGAAGTTCTGCCTTTTTGCCCAAAAATAAGAAGAATGCATACCTTTTTGCCATAAAAAAGAGAAATTTCTGTAATTTTGCTCCAAAATAAGGGGAATTTCTGCATTTTTGCCCCTAAATAAGTGGAATTTCTGTCTTTTCCCCCCAAAACAAAGGTAATTTCTGTTTTTTTGCCCCAAAATAAGGAAAATTTCTGACTTATTACCCTGAAGTAAGTGAAATTTCTGCAATTTTGCCCCAAAATAAGGGGAATTTCTGCTTTTTTGCCTCTAAATAAGTGGAATTTATGTATTTTTCCCCCAAAACAAAGGGAATTTCTCTTTTTTTGCCCAAAATAAGAAAAATTTCTGACTTATTACCCTGAAATAAGTGAAATTTCTGCAATTTTGCCCCAAGAGAAGGGAAATTTCTGCCTTTTTGCCCCCAAATAAGGGGAATTTCAGCCTTTTTACCTCAAAATAAGGGGAATTTCTGCATTTTTGCCACAAAATATTAGGAATTTCTGCCTTTTTGCCCCAAAATAAGGAAAATTTCTGCCTTTTTTCACTGAAATAAGTGAAATTTATGCAATTTTGCCCCAAAATAAGTGAAATTTCTGCAATTATGCTCCAAAATATGGGAAATTTCTGCCTTTTGTCTCCAAAATAAAAAAAAATTCTGCAATTTTGTACCAAAATAAAAGAAATTTCTGCTTTTTTGCCCCAAAATAAGAAAATTTCTGCTTTTTTTTGAAATAAGTGAAATTTCTGCAATTTTACCCCAAAATAAAAGAAATTTCTGCAATTTTGCCCCCAAATAAGTTAAATTTCTGGAATTTTCCTCCAAAATAAGTGGAATTTCTGAGTTTTGCCCCAAAATAATGAGAATTTCTTTCTTTTTGCCCCAACATATAGGGAATTTCTGCCTTATTGCCCCACATTTAGGGGAATTTCTGCAATTTTGCTCCAAAATATAGGGAATTTCTGCCTTTTTGCCCGAAAATAAGAAGAATGCATAGCTTTTTGCCATAAAAAAGTGAAATTTCTTCATTTTTGCTCCAAAATAAAAAGAATTTCTGCTTTTTTGCATTTAAATAAGTGGAATTTCTGTCTTTTTCCCCCAAAACAAAGGGAATTTCTGTATTTTTTGCCCCAAAATAAGGAAAATTTCTGCCTTTTTCCCTGAAATAAGTGAAATTTCTGCATTTTTGCCTCAAAATATGGGAAATTTCTGCCTTTTTGCCCAAAATAAAAAAAATTTCTGCAATTTTGTACCAAAATAAAAGAAATTTCTGCCTTTAGGCCCCAAAATAAGAAAATTTCTGCATTTTTTCCCTTAAATAAGTGAAATTTCTGCAATTTTGCCCCAAAATAAGGGAAATTTCTGGAATTTTGCCGCAAAATAATTGGAATTTCTGAGTTTTGCCCCAAAATAAGGAGAATTTCTGTCTTTATGCTTCAACATATAGGGAATTTCTGCCTTTTTGCCCCACGATTAGAGGAATTTCTGCAATTTTGCTCCAAAATACGGGAAATTTCTGCCTTTTTGCCCCAAAATAAGAAGAATGCATACATTTTTTGCCATAAAAAAGGGAAATTTCTTCATTTTTGCTCCAAAATAAGGGGAATTTTTGCTTTTTTTGCCTCTAAATTAGTGGAATTTCTGTCTTTTTCCCAAAAAACAAAGGGAATTTCAGTTTTTTTGCCCCTAAATAAAAAAAATTTCTGACTTATTACACTGACATAAGTGAAATTTCTGCAATTTGCCCCAAAATAAGGGAAATTTCTTTATTTTTGCCCCCAAATAAGGGGAATTTCAGCCTTTTTACCTCAAAATAAGGAGAATTTCTGCATTTTTGCCACAAAAGATTAGGAATTTCTTCTTTTTTGCCCCAAAATAAGAAAAATTTCTGCATTTTTTCCCTGAAATAAGTGAAATTTCTGCAATTTTGCCCCAAAATAAGGGAAATTTCTGCCTTTTTGCCCTCAAATAAGAGGAATTTCACCCTTTTACCTCAAAATAAAGGGAATTTCTGCATTTATGCCACAAAATATTAAAAATTTCTGCCTTTTTGCCCCAAAATAAGGAAAATTTCTGCCTTTTTTCCCTGCCATAAGTGAAATTTCTGCAATTTTGCCCAAAAATAAGTGAAATTTCTGCAATTTTGCCCCAAAATAAGGGAAATTTCTGCATTTTTGCCCCCTAATAAGGGGAATTTCAGCCTTTTTACCTCAAAATAAGGGTAATTTCAGCATTTTTGCCACAAAAGATTAGGAATTTCTCCTTTTTTGCCCCAAAATAAAAAAAATTTCTGACTTATTACCCTGAAATAAGTGAAATTTCTGCAATTTTGCCCCAAAATAAGGGAAATGTCTGCGTTTTTGCCCCCAAATAAGGGGAATTTCATCTATTTTACCTCAAAAAAAGGGTAATTTCTGCATTTTTGCCCCAAAATATTTGAAATTTCTGCCTTTTTGCCCCAAAATAAGAAAAATTTCTGCAATTTTGTACCAAAATAAAAGAAATTTCTGCCTTTTTGCTTCCAAATATAAAAATTTCTGCCTTTTTTTCTGAAATAAGTGAAATTTCTGCAATTTTGCCCCAAAATAAGTGAAATTTCTGCAATTTTGCCCCAAAATAAGTGAAATTTCTGGAATTTTGCCCCAAAATAAGTGGAATTTTTGAGTTTTGACCCAAAATAAGGAGAATTTCTGTCTTTTTGCCCCAACATATAGGGAATTTCTGCCTTTTTGCCCCACAATTAGAAGAATTTCTGCAATTTTGCTCCAAAATACGGGGAATTTCTGCTTTTTTGCCCGAAAATAAGAATAATGCATAACTTTTTGCCATAAAAAAGGGAAATTTCTTCATTTTTGCTCCAAAATAAGGGGAATTTCTGCTTTTTTGCCTCTAAATAAGTGGAATTTCTGTCTTTTTCCCCCAAAACAAAGGTAATTTCTGTTATTTTGCCTCAAAATAAAGAAAATTTCTGACTTATTACCATGAAGTAAGTGAAATTTCTGCAATTTTGCCCCAAAATAAGGGGAATTTCTGTTTTTTTGCCTCTAAATAAGTGGAATTTATGTATTTTTCCCCCAAAACAAAGGGAATTTCTTTTTTTTTTTTGCCCAAAATAAGGAAAATTTCTGACTTATTACCCTGAAATAAGTGAAATTTCTCCAATTTTGCCCCAAAAGAAGGGAAATTTCTGCTTTTTGCCCCCAAATAAGGTGAATTTCAGCCTTTTTACCTCAAAATAACGGGAATTTCTGCATTTTTGCCACAAAATATTAGGAATTTCTGCCTTTTTGCCCCAAAATAAGAAAAATTTCTGCCTTTTTTCACTGAAATAAGTGAAATTTCTTCAATTTTGCCCCAAAATAAGGAAAATGTCTGCCTTTTTGCCTTCAAATAAGGGGAATTTCATCCTTTTAACCTCAAAAAAAGGGGAATTTCTGCATTTTTGCCCCAAAATATGGGAAATTTCTGCCTTTTTGCCCCAAAATATAAAAAATTTCTGCAATTTTGTACCAAAATAAAAGAAATTTCTGCGCTTTTGCTTCCAAATATAAAAATTTCTGCTTTTTTTTCTGAAATAAGTGAAATTTCTGCAATTTTGCCCCAAAATAAGTGAAATTTCTGCAATTTTGCACCAAAATAGTGAAATTTTTGGAATTTTGCCCCAAAATAAGTGGAATTTCTGAGTTTTCACCCAAAATAAGTAGAATTTCTGTCTTTTTGCCCCAACATATAGGGAATTTCTGCCTTTTTGCCCCACAATTAGGGGAATTTCAGCAATTTTGCTCCAAAATACGAGGAAGTTCTGCCTTTTTGCCCAAAAATAAGAAGAATGCATACCTTTTTGCCATAAAAAAGAGAAATTTCTGTAATTTTGCTCCAAAATAAGGGGAATTTCTGCATTTTTGCCCCTAAATAAGTGGAATTTCTGTCTTTTCCCCCCAAAACAAAGGTAATTTCTGTTTTTTTGCCCCAAAATAAGGAAAATTTCTGACTTATTACCCTGAAGTAAGTGAAATTTCTGCAATTTTGCCCCAAAATAAGGGGAATTTCTGCTTTTTTGCCTCTAAATAAGTGGAATTTATGTATTTTTTCCCCCAAAACAAAGAAAATTTCTGTCTTTTTTTGCCCAAAATAAGAAAAATTTCTGACTTATTATCCTGAAATAAGTGAAATTTCTGCAATTATGCCCCAAGAGAAGGGAAATTTCTGCCTTTTTGCCCCCAAATAAGGGGAATTTCAGCCGTTTTACCTCAAAATAAGGGGAATTTCTGCATTTTTGCCACAAAATATTAGGAATTTCTGCCTTTTTGCCCTAAAATAAGGAAAATTTCTGCCTTTTTTCACTGAAATAAGTTAAATTTATGCAATTTTGCCCCAAAATAAGTGAAATTTCTGCAATTATGCTCCAAAATATGGGAAATTTCTGCCTTTTTTCTCCAAAATAAAAAAAATTTCTGCAATTTTGTACCAAAATAAAAGAAATTTCTGCCTTTTTGCCCCAAAAAAAGAAAATTTCTGCTTTTTTTTGAAATAAGTGAAATTTCTACAATTTTACCCCAAAATAAATGAAATTTCTGCAATTTTGCCCCCAAATAAGTTAAATTTCTGGAATTTTGCTCCAAAATAAGTGGAATTTCTGAGTTTTGCCCCAAAATAATGAGAATTTCTTTCTTTTTGCCCCAACATATGAGGAATTTCTGCCTTTTTGCCCCACATGTAGGGGAATTTCTGCAATTTTGCTCCAAAATATAGGGAATTTCTGCAATTTTGCACCAAAATAAGTGAAATTTTTGGAATTTTGCCCGAAAATAAGTGGAATTTCTGAGTTTTGACCCAAAATAAGTAGAATTTCTGTCTTTTTGCCCCAACATATAGGGAATTTCTGCCTTTTTGCCCCACAATTAAGGGAATTTCAGCAATTTTGCTCCAAAATACGAGGAAGTTCTGCCTTTTTGCCCAAAAATAAGAAGAATGCATACCTTTTTGCCATAAAAAAGTGAAATTTCTTCATTTTTGCTTCAAAATAAGGAGAATTTCTGCTTTTTTGCATTTAAATAAGTGGAATTTCTGTCTTTTTCCCCCAAAACAAAGGGAATTTCTGTATTTTTTGCCCCAAAATAAGGAAAATTTCTGCCTTTTTCCCTGAAATAAGTGAAATTTCTGCATTTTTGCCTCAAAATATGGGAAATTTCTGCCTTTTTGCCCAAAATAAAAAAAATTTCTGCAATTTTGTACCAAAATAAAAGAAATTTCTGCCTTTAGGCCCCAAAATAAGAAAATTTCTGCTTTTTTTCCCTTAAATAAGTGAAATTTCTGCAATTTTGCCCCAAAATAAGGGAAATTTCTGGAATTTTGCCGCAAAATAATTGGAATTTCTGAGTTTTGCCCCAAATAAGGAGAATTTCTGTCTTTATGCTTCAACATATTGGGAATTTCTGCCTTTTTGCCCCACGATTAGAGGAATTTCTGCAATTTTGCTCCAAAATACGGGAAATTTCTGCCTTTTTGCCCCAAAATAAGAAGAATGCATACATTTTTTGCCATAAAAAAGGGAAATTTCTTCATTTTTGCTCCAAAATAAGGGGAATTTTTGCTTTTTTTGCCTCTAAATTAGTGGAATTTCTGTCTTTTTCCCACAAAACAAAGGGAATTTCTGTTTTTTTGCCCCTAAATAAAAAAAAATTTCTGACTTATTACACTGACATAAGTGACATTTCTGCAATTTGCCCCAAAATAAGGGAAATTTCTTTATTTTTGCCCCCAAATAAGGAGAATTTCAGCCTTTTTACCTCAAAATAAGGAGAATTTCTGCATTTTTGCCACAAAAGATTAGGAATTTCTTCTTTTTTGCCCCAAAATAAGAAAAATTTCTGCATTTTTTCCCTGAAATAAGTGAAATTTCTGCAATTTTGCCCCAAAATAAGGGAAATTTCTGCCTTTTTGCCCTCAAATAAGAGGAATTTCACCCTTTTACCTCAAAATAAAGGGAATTTCTGCATTTTTGCCACAAAATATTAAAAATTTCTGCCTTTTTGCCCCAAAATAAGGAAAATTTCTGCCTTTTTTCCCTGCCATAAGTGAAATTTCTGCAATTTTGCCCAAAAATAAGTGAAATTTCTGCAATTTTGCCCCAAAATAAGGGAATTTTCTGCATTTTTGCCCCCTAATAAGGGGAATTTCAGCCTTTTTACCTCAAAATAAGGGGAATTTCAGCATTTTTGCCACAAAAGATTAGGAATTTCTGCTTTTTTGCCCCAAAATAAGAAAAATTTCTGACTTATTACCCTGAAATAAGTGAAATTTCTGCAATTTTGCCCTAAAATAAGGGAAATGTCTGCCTTTTTGCCCCCAAATAAGGGGAATTTCATCTATTTTACCTCAAAAAAAGGGGAATTTCTGCATTTTTGCCCCAAAATATGGGAAATTTCTGCCTTTTTGCCCAAAAATAAGAAAAATTTCTGCAATTTTGTACCAAAATAAAAGAAATTTCTGCCTTTTTGCTTCCAAATATAAAAATTTCTGCCTTTTTTTCTGAAATAAGTGAAATTTCTGCAATTTTGCCCCAAAATAAGTGAAATTTCTGCAATTTTGCCCCAAAATAAGTGAAATTTCTGGAATTTTGCCCCAAAATAAGTGGAATTTCTGAGTTTTGACCCAAAATAAGGAGAATTTCTGTCTTTTTGCCTCAACATATAGGGAATTTCTGCCTTTTTGCCCCACAATTAGAAGAATTTCTGCAATTTTGCTCCAAAATACGGGGAATTTCTGCTTTTTTGCCCGAAAATAAGAATAATGCATAACTTTTTGCCATAAAAAAGGGAAATTTCTTAATTTTTGCTCCAAAATAAGGGGAATTTCTGCTTTTTTGCCTCTAAATAAGTGGAATTTCTGTCTTTTTCCCCCAAAACAAAGGTAATTTCTGTTATTTTGCCTCAAAATAAAGAAAATTTCTGACTTATTACCATGAAGTAAGTGAAATTTCTGCAATTTTGCCCCAAAATAAGGGGAATTTCTGTTTTTTTGCCACTAAATAAGTGGAATTTATGTATTTTTCCCCCAAAACAAAGGGAATTTCTTTTTTTTTGCCCAAAATAAGGAAAATTTCTGACTTATTACCCTGAAATAAGTGAAATTTCTCCAATTTTGCCCCAAAAGAAGGGAAATTTCTGCTTTTTGCCCCCAAATAAGGTGAATTTCATCCTTTTTACCTCAAAATAACGGGAATTTCTGCATTTTTGCCACAAAATATTAGGAATTTCTGCCTTTTTGCCCCAAAATAAGGAAAATTTCTGCCTTTTTTCACAGAAATAAGTGAAATTTCGGCAATTTTGCCCCAAAATAAGAGATATATTTGACTTTTTGCCCCCAAATAAGGGGAATTTCATCCTTTTTACCTCAAAAAAAAGGGAATTTCTGCATTTTTGCCCCAAAATATGGGAAATTTCTGCCTTTTTGCCCCAAAATATGAAAAATATCTGCAATTTTGTACCAAAATAAAAGAAATTTCTGCGCTTTTGCTTCCAAATATAAAAATTTCTGCTTTTTTTTTCTGAAATAAGTGAAATTTCTGCAATTTTGCCCCAAAATAAGTGAAATTTCTGCAATTTTGCACCAAAATAAGTGAAATTTTTGGAATTTTGCCCCAAAATAAGTGGAATTTCTGAGTTTTGACCCAAAATAAGTAGAATTTCTGTCTTTTTGCCCCAACATATAGGGAATTTCTGCCTTTTTGCCCCACAATTAGGGGAATTTCAGCAATTTTGCTCCAAAATACGAGGAATTTCTGCCTTTTTGCCCAAAAATAAGAAGAATGTATACCTTTTTGCCATAAAAAAGGGAAATTTCTGTAATTTTGCTCCAAAATAAGGGGAATTTCTGCATTTTTGCCCCTAAATAAGTGGAATTTCTGTCTTTTCCCCCCAAAACAAAAGTAATTTCTGTTTTTTTGCCCCAAAATAAGAAAAATTTCTGACTTATTACCCTGAAGTAAGTGAAATTTCTGCAATTTTGCCCCAAAATAAGGGGAATTTCTGCTTTTTTGCCTCTAAATAAGTGAAATTTTTGGAATTTTGCCCCAAAATAAGTGGAATTTCTGAGTTTTGACCCAAAATAAGTAGAATTTCTATCTTTTTGCCCCAACATATAGGGAATTTCTGCCTTTTTCCCCACAATTAGGGGAATTTCAGCAATTTTGCTCCAAAATACGAGGAAGTTCTGCCTTTTTGCCCAAAAATAAGAAGAATGCATACCTTTTTGCCATAAAAAAGAGAAATTTCTGTAATTTTGCTCCAAAATAAGGGGAATTTCTGCATTTTTGCCCCTAAATAAGTGGAATTTCTGTCTTTTCCCCCCAAAACAAAGGTAATTTCTGTTTTTTTGCCCCAAAATAAGGAAAATTTCTGACTTATTACCCTGAAGTAAGTGAAATTTCTGCAATTTTGCCCCAAAATAAGGGGAATTTCTGCTTTTTTGCCTCTAAATAAGTGGAATTTATGTATTTTTCCCCCAAAACAAAGGGAAATTCTGTCTTTTTTTGCCAAAAATAAGAAAAATTTCTGACTTATTACCCTGAAATAAGTGAAATTTCTGCAATTTTGCCCAAGAGAAGGGAAATTTCTGCCTTTTTGCCCCCAAATAAGGGGAATTTCAGCCTTTTTACCTCAAAATAAGAAGAATTTCTGCATTTTTGCCACAAAATATTAGGAATTTCTGCCTTTTTGCCCCAAAATAAGGAAAATTTCTGCCTTTTTTCACTGAAATAAGTGAATTTCTGCATTTTTGCCCCAAAATAAGAAAAATTTCTGCCTTTTTTCCATGAAATAAGTGAAATTTCTGCAATTTTGCCCCAAAATAATGGAAATTTCTGCCTTTTTGCCCTCAAATAAGAGGAATTTCACCCTTTTACCTCAAAATAAAGGGAATTTCTGCATTTTTGCCACAAAATATTAAAATTTTTTGCGTTTTTGCTCCAAAATAAGGAAAATTTCTGCCTTTTTTCCCTGCCATAAGTGAAATTTCTGCAATTTTGCCCAAAAATAAGTGAAATTTCTGCAATTTTTCCCCAAAATAAGGGAAATTTCTGCATTTTTGCCCCCTAATAAGGGGAATTTCAGCCTTTTAACCTCAAAATAAAAGGAATTTCAGCATTTTTGCCACAAAAGATTAGAAATTTCTGCTTTTTTGCCCCAAAATAAGAAAAATTTCTGACTTATTACCCTGAAATAAGTGAAATTTCTGCAATTTTACCCCTAAATAAGGGAAATGTCTGCCTTTTTGCCCCCAAATAAGGGGAATTTCATCCTTTTTACCTCAAAAAAGGGGAATTTCTGCATTTTTGCCACAAAATATGGGAAATTTCTGCCTTTTTGCTCCAAAACATAAAAAATTTCTGCAATTTTGTACCAAAATAAAAGAAATTTCTGCCTTTTTGCTTCCAAATATAAAAATTTCTGCCTTTTTTTCTGAAATAAGTGAAATTTCTGCAATTTTGCCCCAAAATAAGTGAAATTTCTGCAATTTTGCCCCAAAATAAGTGAAATTTCTGGAATTTTGCCCCAAAATAAGTGGAATTTCTCAGTTTTGACCCAAAATAAGGAAAATTTCTGTCTTTTTGCCCCAACATATAGGGAATTTCTGCCTTTTTGCCCCACAATTAGAAGAATTTCTGCAATTTTGCTCCAAAATACGGGGAATTTCTGCTTTTTTGGCCGAAAATAAGAAGAATGCACAACTTTTTGCCATAAAAAAGGGAAATTTCTTCATTTTTGCTCCAAAATAAGGAAAATTTCTGCTTTTTTGCCACTAAATAAGTGGAATTTCTGTCTTTTTCCCCCAAAACAAAGGTAATTTCTGTTTTTTTGCCTCAAAATAAAGAAAATTTCTGACTTATTACCATGAAGTAAGTGAAATTTCTGCAATTTTGCCCCAAAATAAGGGGAATTTCTGTTTTTTTGACTCTAAATAAGTGGAATTTATGTATTTTTCCCCCAAAACAAAGGGAATTTCTGTCTTTTTTTGCCCAAAATAAGGAAAATTTCTGACTTATTACCCTGAAATAAGTGAAATTTCTCCAATTTTGCCCCAAAAAAAGGGAAATTTCTGCTTTTTGCCGACAAATAAGGTGAATTTCAGCCTTTTTACCTCAAAATAACGGGAATTTCTGCATTTTTGCCACAAAATATTAGGAATTTCTGCCTTTTTGCCTCAAAATAAGGGGAATTTCATCTTTTTTACTTCAAAAAAAGGGGAATTTCTGCATTTTTGCCCCAAAATATGGGAAATTTCTGCCTTTTTGCCCCAAAATATAAAAAATTTCTGCAATTTTGTACCAAAATAAAACAAATTTCTGCGTTTTTGCTTCCAAATATAAAAATTTCTGCTTTTTTTCTGAAATAAGTGAAATTTCTGCAATTTTGCCCCAAAATAAGTGAAATTTCTGCAATTTTGCACCAAAATAAGTGAAATTTTTGGAATTTTGCCCCAAAATAAGTGGAATTTCTGAGTTTTGACCCAAAATAAGTAGAATTTCTGTCTTTTTGCCCCAACATATAGGGAATTTCTGCCTTTTTGTCCCACAATTAGGGGAATTTCAGCAATTTTGCTCCAAAATACGAGGAAGTTCTGCCTTTTTGCCCAAAAATAAGAAGAATGCATACCTTTTTGCCATAAAAAAGAGAAATTTCTGTAATTTTGCTCCAAAATAAGGGGAATTTCTGCATTTTTGCCCCTAAATAAGTGGAATTTCTGTCTTTTCCCCCCAAAACAAAGGTAATTTCTGTTTTTTTGCCCCAAAATAAGGAAAATTTCTGACTTATTACCCTGAAGTAAGTGAAATTTCTGCAATTTTGCCCCAAAATAAGGGGAATTTCTGCTTTTTTGCCTCTAAATAAGTGGAATTTATGTATTTTTCCCCCAAAACAAAGGGAATTTCTCTTTTTTTGCCCAAAATAAGAAAAATTTCTGACTTATTACCCTGAAATAAGTGAAATTTCTGCAATTTTGCCCCAAGAGAAGGGAAATTTCTGCCTTTTTGCCCCCAAATAAGGGGAATTTCAGCCTTTTTACCTCAAAATAAGGGGAATTTCTGCATTTTTGCCACAAAATATTAGGAATTTCTGCCTTTTTGCCCCAAAATAAGGAAAATTTCTGCCTTTTTTCACTGAAATAAGTGAAATTTATGCAATTTTGCCCCAAAATAAGTGAAATTTCTGCAATTATGCTCCAAAATATGGGAAATTTCTGCCTTTTGTCTCCAAAATAAAAAAAAATTCTGCAATTTTGTACCAAAATAAAAGAAATTTCTGCCTTTTTGCCCCAAAATAAGAAAATTTCTGCTTTTTTTTGAAATAAGTGAAATTTCTGCAATTTTACCCCAAAATAAAAGAAATTTCTGCAATTTTGCCCCCAAATAAGTTAAATTTCTGGAATTTTGCTCCAAAATAAGTGGAATTTCTGAGTTTTGCCCCAAAATAATGAGAATTTCTTTCTTTTTGCCCCAACATATAGGGAATTTCTGCCTTATTGCCCCACATTTAGGGGAATTTCTGCAATTTTGCCTCAAAATATAGGGAATTTCTGCCTTTTTGCCCGAAAATAAGAAGAATGCATAGCTTTTTGCATTAAAAAAGTGAAATTTCTTCATTTTTGCTCCAAAATAAAAAGAATTTCTGCTTTTTTGCATTTAAATAAGTGGAATTTCTGTCTTTTTCCCCCAAAACAAAGGGAATTTCTGTATTTTTTGCCCCAAAATAAGGAAAATTTCTGCCTTTTTCCCTGAAATAAGTGAAATTTCTGCATTTTTGCCTCAAAATATGGGAAATTTCTGCCTTTTTGCCCAAAATAAAAAAAATTTCTGCAATTTTGTACCAAAATAAAAGAAATTTCTGCCTTTAGGCCCCAAAATAAGAAAATTTCTCCTTTTTTTCCCTTAAATAAGTGAAATTTCTGCAATTTTGCCCCAAAATAAGGGAAATTTCTGGAATTTTGCCGCAAAATAATTGGAATTTCTGAGTTTTGCCCCAAAATAAGGAGAATTTCTGTCTTTATGCTTCAACATATAGGGAATTTCTGCCTTTTTGCCCCACGATTAGAGGAATTTCTGCAATTTTGCTCCAAAATACGGGAAATTTCTGCCTTTTTGCCCCAAAATAAGAAGAATGCATACATTTTTTTGCCATAAAAAAGGGAAATTTCTTCATTTTTGCTCCAAAATAAGGGGAATTTTTGCTTTTTTTGCCTCTAAATTAGTGGAATTTCTGTCTTTTTCCCACAAAACAAAGGGAATTTCTGTTTTTTTGCCCCTAAATAAAAAAAATTTCTGACTTATTACACTGACATAAGTGAAATTTCTGCAATTTGCCCCAAAATAAGGGAAATTTCTTTTTTTTGCCCCCAAATAAGGGGAATTTCAGCCTTTTTACCTCAAAATAAGGAGAATTTCTGCATTTTTGCCACAAAAGATTAGGAATTTCTTCTTTTTTGCCCCAAAATAAGAAAAATTTCTGCATTTTTTCCCTGAAATAAGTGAAATTTCTGCAATTTTGCCCCAAAATAAGGGAAATTTCTGCCTTTTTGCCCTCAAATAAGAGGAATTTCACCCTTTTACCTCAAAATAAAGGGAATTTCTGCATTTTTGCCACAAAATATTAAAAATTTCTGCCTTTTTGCCCCAAAATAAGGAAAATTTCGGCCTTTTTTCCCTGCCATAAGTGAAATTTCTGCAATTTTGCCCAAAAATAAGTGAAATTTCTGCAATTTTGCCCCAAAATAAGGGAAATTTCTGCATTTTTGCCCCCTAATAAGGGGAATTTCAGCCTTTTTACCTCAAAATAAGGGGAATTTCAGCATTTTTGCCACAAAAGATTAGGAATTTCTCCTTTTTTGCCCCAAAATAAAAAAAATTTCTGACTTATTACCCTGAAATAAGTGAAATTTCTGCAATTTTGCCCCAAAATAAGGGAAATGTCTGCGTTTTTGCCCCCAAATAAGGGGAATTTCATCTATTTTACCTCAAAAAAAGGGTAATTTCTGCATTTTTGCCCCAAAATATTTGAAATTTCTGCCTTTTTGCCCCAAAATAAGAAAAATTTCTGCAATTTTGTACCAAAATAAAAGAAATTTCTGCCTTTTTGCTTCCAAATATAAAAATTTCTGCCTTTTTTTCTGAAATAAGTGAAATTTCTGCAATTTTGCCCCAAAATAAGTGAAATTTCTGCAATTTTGCCCCAAAATAAGTGAAATTTCTGGAATTTTGCCCCAAAATAAGTGGAATTTTTGAGTTTTGACCCAAAATAAGGAGAATTTCTGTCTTTTTGCCCCAACATATAGGGAATTTCTGCCTTTTTGCCCCACAATTAGAAGAATTTCTGCAATTTTGCTCCAAAATACGGGGAATTTCTGCTTTTTTGCCCGAAAATAAGAATAATGCATAACTTTTTGCCATAAAAAAGGGAAATTTCTTCATTTTTGCTCCAAAATAAGGGGAATTTCTGCTTTTTTGCCTCTAAATAAGTGGAATTTCTGACTTTTTCCCCCAAAACAAAGGTAATTTCTGTTATTTTGCCTCAAAATAAAGAAAATTTCTGACTTATTACCATGAAGTAAGTGAAATTTCTGCAATTTTGCCCCAAAATAAGGGGAATTTCTGTTTTTTTGCCACTAAATAAGTGGAATTTATGTATTTTTCCCCCAAAACAAAGGGAATTTCTTTTTTTTTGCCCAAAATAAGGAAAATTTCTGACTTATTACCCTGAAATAAGTGAAATTTCTCCAATTTTGCCCCAAAAGAAGGGAAATTTCTGCTTTTTGCCCCCAAATAAGGTGAATTTCATCCTTTTTACCTCAAAATAACGGGAATTTCTGCATTTTTGCCACAAAATATTAGGAATTTCTGCCTTTTTGCCCCAAAATAAGGAAAATTTCTGCCTTTTTTCACAGAAATAAGTGAAATTTCGGCAATTTTGCCCCAAAATAAGAGATATATTTGACTTTTTGCCCCCAAATAAGGGGAATTTCATCCTTTTTACCTCAAAAAAAAGGGAATTTCTGCATTTTTGCCCCAAAATATGGGAAATTTCTGCCTTTTTGCCCCAAAATATGAAAAATATCTGCAATTTTGTACCAAAATAAAAGAAATTTCTGCGCTTTTGCTTCCAAATATAAAAATTTCTGCTTTTTTTTTCTGAAATAAGTGAAATTTCTGCAATTTTGCCCCAAAATAAGTGAAATTTCTGCAATTTTGCACCAAAATAAGTGAAATTTTTGGAATTTTGCCCCAAAATAAGTGGAATTTCTGAGTTTTGACCCAAAATAAGTAGAATTTCTGTCTTTTTGCCCCAACATATAGGGAATTTCTGCCTTTTTGCCCCACAATTAGGGGAATTTCAGCAATTTTGCTCCAAAATACGAGGAATTTCTGCCTTTTTGCCCAAAAATAAGAAGAATGTATACCTTTTTGCCATAAAAAAGGGAAATTTCTGTAATTTTGCTCCAAAATAAGGGGAATTTCTGCATTTTTGCCCCTAAATAAGTGGAATTTCTGTCTTTTCCCCCCAAAACAAAAGTAATTTCTGTTTTTTTGCCCCAAAATAAGAAAAATTTCTGACTTATTACCCTGAAGTAAGTGAAATTTCTGCAATTTTGCCCCAAAATAAGGGGAATTTCTGCTTTTTTGCCTCTAAATAAGTGAAATTTTTGGAATTTTGCCCCAAAATAAGTGGAATTTCTGAGTTTTGACCCAAAATAAGTAGAATTTCTATCTTTTTGCCCCAACATATAGGGAATTTCTGCCTTTTTCCCCACAATTAGGGGAATTTCAGCAATTTTGCTCCAAAATACGAGGAAGTTCTGCCTTTTTGCCCAAAAATAAGAAGAATGCATACCTTTTTGCCATAAAAAAGAGAAATTTCTGTAATTTTGCTCCAAAATAAGGGGAATTTCTGCATTTTTGCCCCTAAATAAGTGGAATTTCTGTCTTTTCCCCCCAAAACAAAGGTAATTTCTGTTTTTTTGCCCCAAAATAAGGAAAATTTCTGACTTATTACCCTGAAGTAAGTGAAATTTCTGCAATTTTGCCCCAAAATAAGGGGAATTTCTGCTTTTTTGCCTCTAAATAAGTGGAATTTATGTATTTTTCCCCCAAAACAAAGGGAAATTCTGTCTTTTTTTGCCAAAAATAAGAAAAATTTCTGACTTATTACCCTGAAATAAGTGAAATTTCTGCAATTTTGCCCAAGAGAAGGGAAATTTCTGCCTTTTTGCCCCCAAATAAGGGGAATTTCAGCCTTTTTACCTCAAAATAAGAAGAATTTCTGCATTTTTGCCACAAAATATTAGGAATTTCTGCCTTTTTGCCCCAAAATAAGGAAAATTTCTGCCTTTTTTCACTGAAATAAGTGAATTTCTGCATTTTTGCCCCAAAATAAGAAAAATTTCTGCCTTTTTTCCATGAAATAAGTGAAATTTCTGCAATTTTGCCCCAAAATAATGGAAATTTCTGCCTTTTTGCCCTCAAATAAGAGGAATTTCACCCTTTTACCTCAAAATAAAGGGAATTTCTGCATTTTTGCCACAAAATATTAAAATTTTTTGCGTTTTTGCTCCAAAATAAGGAAAATTTCTGCCTTTTTTCCCTGCCATAAGTGAAATTTCTGCAATTTTGCCCAAAAATAAGTGAAATTTCTGCAATTTTTCCCCAAAATAAGGGAAATTTCTGCATTTTTGCCCCCTAATAAGGGGAATTTCAGCCTTTTAACCTCAAAATAAAAGGAATTTCAGCATTTTTGCCACAAAAGATTAGAAATTTCTGCTTTTTTGCCCCAAAATAAGAAAAATTTCTGACTTATTACCCTGAAATAAGTGAAATTTCTGCAATTTTACCCCTAAATAAGGGAAATGTCTGCCTTTTTGCCCCCAAATAAGGGGAATTTCATCCTTTTTACCTCAAAAAAGGGGAATTTCTGCATTTTTGCCACAAAATATGGGAAATTTCTGCCTTTTTGCTCCAAAACATAAAAAATTTCTGCAATTTTGTACCAAAATAAAAGAAATTTCTGCCTTTTTGCTTCCAAATATAAAAATTTCTGCCTTTTTTTCTGAAATAAGTGAAATTTCTGCAATTTTGCCCCAAAATAAGTGAAATTTCTGCAATTTTGCCCCAAAATAAGTGAAATTTCTGGAATTTTGCCCCAAAATAAGTGGAATTTCTCAGTTTTGACCCAAAATAAGGAAAATTTCTGTCTTTTTGCCCCAACATATAGGGAATTTCTGCCTTTTTGCCCCACAATTAGAAGAATTTCTGCAATTTTGCTCCAAAATACGGGGAATTTCTGCTTTTTTGGCCGAAAATAAGAAGAATGCACAACTTTTTGCCATAAAAAAGGGAAATTTCTTCATTTTTGCTCCAAAATAAGGAAAATTTCTGCTTTTTTGCCACTAAATAAGTGGAATTTCTGTCTTTTTCCCCCAAAACGAAGGTAATTTCTGTTTTTTTGCCTCAAAATAAAGAAAATTTCTGACTTATTACCATGAAGTAAGTGAAATTTCTGCAATTTTGCCCCAAAATAAGGGGAATTTCTGTTTTTTTGACTCTAAATAAGTGGAATTTATGTATTTTTCCCCCAAAACAAAGGGAATTTCTGTCTTTTTTTGCCCAAAATAAGGAAAATTTCTGACTTATTACCCTGAAATAAGTGAAATTTCTCCAATTTTGCCCCAAAAAAAGGGAAATTTCTGCTTTTTGCCGACAAATAAGGTGAATTTCAGCCTTTTTACCTCAAAATAACGGGAATTTCTGCATTTTTGCCACAAAATATTAGGAATTTCTGCCTTTTTGCCTCAAAATAAGGGGAATTTCATCTTTTTTACTTCAAAAAAAGGGGAATTTCTGCATTTTTGCCCCAAAATATGGGAAATTTCTGCCTTTTTGCCCCAAAATATAAAAAATTTCTGCAATTTTGTACCAAAATAAAACAAATTTCTGCGTTTTTGCTTCCAAATATAAAAATTTCTGCTTTTTTTCTGAAATAAGTGAAATTTCTGCAATTTTGCCCCAAAATAAGTGAAATTTCTGCAATTTTGCACCAAAATAAGTGAAATTTTTGGAATTTTGCCCCAAAATAAGTGGAATTTCTGAGTTTTGACCCAAAATAAGTAGAATTTCTGTCTTTTTGCCCCAACATATAGGGAATTTCTGCCTTTTTGTCCCACAATTAGGGGAATTTCAGCAATTTTGCTCCAAAATACGAGGAAGTTCTGCCTTTTTGCCCAAAAATAAGAAGAATGCATACCTTTTTGCCATAAAAAAGAGAAATTTCTGTAATTTTGCTCCAAAATAAGGGGAATTTCTGCATTTTTGCCCCTAAATAAGTGGAATTTCTGTCTTTTCCCCCCAAAACAAAGGTAATTTCTGTTTTTTTGCCCCAAAATAAGGAAAATTTCTGACTTATTACCCTGAAGTAAGTGAAATTTCTGCAATTTTGCCCCAAAATAAGGGGAATTTCTGCTTTTTTGCCTCTAAATAAGTGGAATTTATGTATTTTTCCCCCAAAACAAAGGGAATTTCTCTTTTTTTGCCCAAAATAAGAAAAATTTCTGACTTATTACCCTGAAATAAGTGAAATTTCTGCAATTTTGCCCCAAGAGAAGGGAAATTTCTGCCTTTTTGCCCCCAAATAAGGGGAATTTCAGCCTTTTTACCTCAAAATAAGGGGAATTTCTGCATTTTTGCCACAAAATATTAGGAATTTCTGCCTTTTTGCCCCAAAATAAGGAAAATTTCTGCCTTTTTTCACTGAAATAAGTGAAATTTATGCAATTTTGCCCCAAAATAAGTGAAATTTCTGCAATTATGCTCCAAAATATGGGAAATTTCTGCCTTTTGTCTCCAAAATAAAAAAAAATTCTGCAATTTTGTACCAAAATAAAAGAAATTTCTGCCTTTTTGCCCCAAAATAAGAAAATTTCTGCTTTTTTTTGAAATAAGTGAAATTTCTGCAATTTTACCCCAAAATAAAAGAAATTTCTGCAATTTTGCCCCCAAATAAGTTAAATTTCTGGAATTTTGCTCCAAAATAAGTGGAATTTCTGAGTTTTGCCCCAAAATAATGAGAATTTCTTTCTTTTTGCCCCAACATATAGGGAATTTCTGCCTTATTGCCCCACATTTAGGGGAATTTCTGCAATTTTGCCTCAAAATATAGGGAATTTCTGCCTTTTTGCCCGAAAATAAGAAGAATGCATAGCTTTTTGCATTAAAAAAGTGAAATTTCTTCATTTTTGCTCCAAAATAAAAAGAATTTCTGCTTTTTTGCATTTAAATAAGTGGAATTTCTGTCTTTTTCCCCCAAAACAAAGGGAATTTCTGTATTTTTTGCCCCAAAATAAGGAAAATTTCTGCCTTTTTCCCTGAAATAAGTGAAATTTCTGCATTTTTGCCTCAAAATATGGGAAATTTCTGCCTTTTTGCCCAAAATAAAAAAAATTTCTGCAATTTTGTACCAAAATAAAAGAAATTTCTGCCTTTAGGCCCCAAAATAAGAAAATTTCTCCTTTTTTTCCCTTAAATAAGTGAAATTTCTGCAATTTTGCCCCAAAATAAGGGAAATTTCTGGAATTTTGCCGCAAAATAATTGGAATTTCTGAGTTTTGCCCCAAAATAAGGAGAATTTCTGTCTTTATGCTTCAACATATAGGGAATTTCTGCCTTTTTGCCCCACGATTAGAGGAATTTCTGCAATTTTGCTCCAAAATACGGGAAATTTCTGCCTTTTTGCCCCAAAATAAGAAGAATGCATACATTTTTTTGCCATAAAAAAGGGAAATTTCTTCATTTTTGCTCCAAAATAAGGGGAATTTTTGCTTTTTTTGCCTCTAAATTAGTGGAATTTCTGTCTTTTTCCCACAAAACAAAGGGAATTTCTGTTTTTTTGCCCCTAAATAAAAAAAATTTCTGACTTATTACACTGACATAAGTGAAATTTCTGCAATTTGCCCCAAAATAAGGGAAATTTCTTTTTTTTGCCCCCAAATAAGGGGAATTTCAGCCTTTTTACCTCAAAATAAGGAGAATTTCTGCATTTTTGCCACAAAAGATTAGGAATTTCTTCTTTTTTGCCCCAAAATAAGAAAAATTTCTGCATTTTTTCCCTGAAATAAGTGAAATTTCTGCAATTTTGCCCCAAAATAAGGGAAATTTCTGCCTTTTTGCCCTCAAATAAGAGGAATTTCACCCTTTTACCTCAAAATAAAGGGAATTTCTGCATTTTTGCCACAAAATATTAAAAATTTCTGCCTTTTTGCCCCAAAATAAGGAAAATTTCGGCCTTTTTTCCCTGCCATAAGTGAAATTTCTGCAATTTTGCCCAAAAATAAGTGAAATTTCTGCAATTTTGCCCCAAAATAAGGGAAATTTCTGCATTTTTGCCCCCTAATAAGGGGAATTTCAGCCTTTTTACCTCAAAATAAGGGGAATTTCAGCATTTTTGCCACAAAAGATTAGGAATTTCTCCTTTTTTGCCCCAAAATAAAAAAAATTTCTGACTTATTACCCTGAAATAAGTGAAATTTCTGCAATTTTGCCCCAAAATAAGGGAAATGTCTGCGTTTTTGCCCCCAAATAAGGGGAATTTCATCTATTTTACCTCAAAAAAAGGGTAATTTCTGCATTTTTGCCCCAAAATATTAGAAATTTCTGCCTTTTTGCCCCAAAATAAGAAAAATTTCTGCAATTTTGTACCAAAATAAAAGAAATTTCTGCCTTTTTGCGTCCAAATATAAAAATTTCTGCCTTTTTTTCTGAAATAAGTGAAATTTCTGCAATTTTGCCCCAAAATAAGTGAAAT
This sequence comes from Micromys minutus, assembly GCF_963924665.1. NCBI lineage: Eukaryota > Metazoa > Chordata > Mammalia > Rodentia > Muridae > Micromys > Micromys minutus. Next base: position 4,876,208 of record NW_027667727.1, read on the forward strand.
TTCTGCAATTTTGCCCCAAAATAAGTGAAATTTCTGGAATTTTGCCCCAAAATAAGTGGAATTTATGAGTTTTGACCCAAAATAAGGAGAATTTCTGTCTTTTTGCCCCAACATATAGGGAATTTCTGCCTTTTTGCCCCACAATTAGAAGAATTTCTGCAATTTTGCTCCAAAATACGGGGAATTTCTGCTTTTTTGCCCGAAAATAAGAATAATGCATAACTTTTTGCCATAAAAAGGGGAAATTTCTTCATTTTTGCTCCAAAATAAGGGGAATTTCTGCTTTTTTGCCTCTAAATAAGTGGAATTTCTGACTTTTTCCCCCAAAACAAAGGTAATTTCTGTTATTTTGCCTCAAAATAAAGAAAATTTCTGACTTATTACCATGAAGTAAGTGAAATTTCTGCAATTTTGCCCCAAAATAAGGGGAATTTCTGTTTTTTTGCCTCTAAATAAGTGGAATTTATGTATTTTTCCCCCAAAACAAAGGGAATTTCTTTTTTTTTTTTGCCCAAAATAAGGAAAATTTCTGACTTATTACCCTGAAATAAGTGAAATTTCTCCAATTTTGCCCCAAAAGAAGGGAAATTTCTGCTTTTTGCCCCCAAATAAGGTGAATTTCAGCCTTTTTACCTCAAAATAACGGGAATTTCTGCATTTTTGCCACAAAATATTAGGAATTTCTGCCTTTTTGCCCCAAAATAAGAAAAATTTCTGCCTTTTTTCACTGAAATAAGTGAAATTTCTTCAATTTTGCCCCAAAATAAGGAAAATGTCTGCCTTTTTGCCTTCAAATAAGGGGAATTTCATCCTTTTAACCTCAAAAAAAGGGGAATTTCTGCATTTTTGCCCCAAAATATGGGAAATTTCTGCCTTTTTGCCCCAAAATATAAAAAATTTCTGCAATTTTGTACCAAAATAAAAGAAATTTCTGCGCTTTTGCTTCCAAATATAAAAATTTCTGCTTTTTTTTCTGAAATAAGTGAAATTTCTGCAATTTTGCCCCAAAATAAGTGAAATTTCTGCAATTTTGCACCAAAATAAGTGAAATTTTTGGAATTTTGCCCCAAAATAAGTGGAATTTCTGAGTTTTCACCCAAAATAAGTAGAATTTCTGTCTTTTTGCCCCAACATATAGGGAATTTCTGCCTTTTTGCCCCACAATTAGGGGAATTTCAGCAATTTTGCTCCAAAATACGAGGAAGTTCTGCCTTTTTGCCCAAAAATAAGAAGAATGCATACCTTTTTGCCATAAAAAAGAGAAATTTCTGTAATTTTGCTCCAAAATAAGGGGAATTTCTGCATTTTTGCCCCTAAATAAGTGGAATTTCTGTCTTTTCCCCCCAAAACAAAGGTAATTTCTGTCTTTTTACCCCAAAATAAGGAAAATTTCTGACTTATTACCCTGAAGTAAGTGAAATTTCTGCAATTTTGCCCCAAAATAAGGGGAATTTCTGCTTTTTTGCCTCTAAATAAGTGGAATTTATGTATTTTTTCCCCCAAAACAAAGGGAATTTCTGTCTTTTTTTGCCCAAAATAAGAAAAATTTCTGACTTATTATCCTGAAATAAGTGAAATTTCTGCAATTTTGCCCCAAGAGAAGGGAAATTTCTGCCTTTTTGCCCCCAAATAAGGGGAATTTCAGCCGTTTTACCTCAAAATAAGGGGAATTTCTGCATTTTTGCCACAAAATATTAGGAATTTCTGCCTTTTTGCCCTAAAATAAGGAAAATTTCTGCCTTTTTTCACTGAAATAAGTTAAATTTATGCAATTTTGCCCCAAAATAAGTGAAATTTCTGCAATTATGCTCCAAAATATGGGAAATTTCTGCCTTTTTTCTCCAAAATAAAAAAAAATTCTGCAATTTTGTACCAAAATAAAAGAAATTTCTTCCTTTTTGCCCCAAAATAAGAAAATTTCTGCTTTTTTTTTGAAATAAGTGAAATTTCTGCAATTTTACCCCAAAATAAATGAAATTTCTGCAATTTTGCCCCCAAATAAGTTAAATTTCTGGAATTTTGCTCCAAAATAAGTGGAATTTCTGAGTTTTGCCCCAAAATAATGAGAATTTCTTTCTTTTTGCCCCAACATATGAGGAATTTCTGCCTTTTTGCCCCACATGTAGGGGAATTTCTGCAATTTTGCTCCAAAATATAGGGAATTTCTGCAATTTTGCACCAAAATAAGTGAAATTTTTGGAATTTTGCCCGAAAATAAGTGAAATTTCTGAGTTTTGACCCAAAATAAGTAGAATTTCTGTCTTTTTGCCCCAACATATAGGGAATTTCTGCCTTTTTGCCCCACAATTAAGGGAATTTCAGCAATTTTGCTCCAAAATACGAGGAAGTTCTGCCTTTTTGCCCAAAAATAAGAAGAATGCATACCTTTTTGCCATAAAAAAGAGAAATTTCTGTAATTTTGCTCCAAAATAAACGGAATTTCTGCATTTTTGCCCCTAAATAAGTGGAATTTCTGTCTTTTCCCCCTAAAACAAAGGTAATTTCTGTTTTTTTGCCCCAAAATAAGGAAAATTTCTGAATTATTACCCTGAAGTAAGTGAAATTTCTGCAATTTTGCCCCAAAATAAGGGGAATTTCTGCTTTTTTGCCTCTAAATAAGTGGAATTTATGTATTTTTCCCACAAAACAAAGGGAATTTCTGTCTTTTTTTCCCCAAAATAAGAAAAATTTCTGACTTATTACCCTGAAATAAGTGAAATTTCTGCAATTTTGCCCCAAGAGAAGGGAAATTTCTGCCTTTTTGCCCCCAAATAAGGGGAATTTCAGCCTTTTTACCTCAAAATAAGGGGAATTTCTGCATTTTTGCCACAAAATATTAGGAATTTCTGCCTTTTGCCCCAAAATAAGGAAAATTTCTGCCTTTTTTCACTGAAATAAGTGAAATTTATGCAATTTTGCCCCAAAATAAGTGAAATTTCTGCAATTATGCTCCAAAATATGGGAAATTTCTGCCTTTTTTCTCCAAAATAAAAAAAAATTCTGCAATTTTGTACCAAAATAAAAGAAATTTCTGCCTTTTTGCCCCAAAATAAGAAAATTTCTGCTTTTTTTTGAAATAAGTGAAATTTCTGCAATTTTACCCCAAAATAAATGAAATTTCTGCAATTTTGCCCCCAAATAAGTTAAATTTCTGGAATTTTGCTCCAAAATAAGTGGAATTTCTGAGTTTTGCCCCAAAATAATGAGAATTTCTTTCTTTTTGCCCCAACATATAGGGAATTTCTGCCTTATTGCCCCACATTTAGGGGAATTTCTGCAATTTTGCTCCAAAATATAGAGAATTTCTGCCTTTTTGCCCGAAAATAAGAAGAATGCATAGCTTTTTGCCATAAAAAAGTGAAATTTCTTCATTTTTGCTTCAAAATAAGGAGAATTTCTGCTTTTTTGCATTTAAATAAGTGGAATTTCTCTCTTTTTCCCCCAAAACAAAGGGAATTTCTGTATTTTTTGCCCCAAAATAAGGAAAGTTTCTGCCTTTTTCCCTGAAATAAGTGAAATTTCTGCATTTTTGCCTCAAAATATGGGAAATTTCTGCTTTTTTGCCCAAAATAAAAAAAATTTCTGCAATTTTGTACCAAAATAAAAGAAATTTCTGCCTTTTTGCCCCAAAATAAGAAAATTTCTGCATTTTTTCCCTTAAATAAGTGAAATTTCTGCAATTTTGCCCCAAAATAAGGGAAATTTCTGGAATTTTGCCGCAAAATAATTGGAATTTCTGAGTTTTGCCCCAAATAAGGAGAATTTCTGTCTTTATGCTTCAACATATTGGGAATTTCTGCCTTTTTGCCCCACGATTAGAGGAATTTCTGCAATTTTGCTCCAAAATACGGGAAATTTCTGCCTTTTTGCCCCAAAATAAGAAGAATGCATACATTTTTTGCCATAAAAAAGGGAAATTTCTTCATTTTTGCTCCAAAATAAGGGGAATTTTTGCTTTTTTTGCCTCTAAATTAGTGGAATTTCTGTCTTTTTCCCACAAAACAAAGGGAATTTCTGTTTTTTTGCCCCTAAATAAAAAAAATTTCTGACTTATTACACTGACATAAGTGAAATTTCTGCAATTTGCCCCAAAATAAGGGAAATTTCTTTATTTTTGCCCCCAAATAAGGAGAATTTCAGCCTTTTTACCTCAAAATAAGGAGAATTTCTGCATTTTTGCCACAAAAGATTAGGAATTTCTTCTTTTTTGCCCCAAAATAAGAAAAATTTCTGCATTTTTTCCCTGAAATATGTGAAATTTCTGCAATTTTGCCCCAAAATAAGGGAAATTTCTGCCTTTTTGCCCTCAAATAAGAGGAATTGCACCCTTTTACCTCAAAATAAAGGTAATTTCTGCATTTTTGCCACAAAATATTAAAAATTTCTGCCTTTTTGCCCCAAAATAAGGAAAATTTCTGCCTTTTTTCCCTGCCATAAGTGAAATTTCTGCAATTTTGCCCAAAAATAAGTGAAATTTCTGCAATTTTGCTCCAAAATAAGGGAATTTTCTGCATTTTTGCCCCCTAATAAGGGGAATTTCAGCCTTTTTACCTCAAAATAAGGGGAATTTCAGCATTTTTGCCACAAAAGATTAGGAATTTCTGCTTTTTTGCCCCAAAATAAGAAAAATTTCTGACTTATTACCCTGAAATAAGTGAAATTTCTGGAATTTTGCCCCAAAATAAGGGAAATGTCTGCCTTTTTGCCCCCAAATAAGGGGAATTTCATCTATTTTACCTCAAAAAAAGGGGAATTTCTGCATTTTTGCCCCAAAATATGGGAAATTTCTGCCTTTTTGCCCCAAAATAAGAAAAATTTCTGCAATTTTGTACCAAAATAAAAGAAATTTCTGCCTTTTTGCTTCCAAATATAAAAATTTCTGCCTTTTTTTCTGAAATAAGTGAAATTTCTGCAATTTTGCCCCAAAATAAGTGAAATTTCTGCAATTTTGCCCCAAAATAAGTGAAATTTCTGGAATTTTGCCCCAAAATTAGTGGAATTTCTGAGTTTTGACCCAAAATAAGGAGAATTTCTGTCTTTTTGCCCCAACATATAGGGAATTTCTGCCTTTTTGCCCCACAATTAGAAGAATTTCTGCAATTTTGCTCCAAAATACGGGGAATTTCTGCTTTTTTGCCCGAAAATAAGAATAATGCATAACTTTTTGCCATAAAAAAGGGAAATTTCTTAATTTTTGCTCCAAAATAAGGGGAATTTCTGCTTTTTTGCCTCTAAATAAGTGGAATTTCTGTCTTTTTCCCCCAAAACAAAGGTAATTTCTGTTATTTTGCCTCAAAATAGAGAAAATTTCTGACTTATTACCATGAAGTAAGTGAAATTTCTGCAATTTTGCCCCAAAATAAGGGGAATTTCTGTTTTTTTGCCAATAAATAAGTGGAATTTATGTATTTTTCCCCCAAAACAAAGGGAATTTCTTTTTTTTTTGCCCAAAATAAGGAAAATTTCTGACTTATTACCCTGAAATAAGTGAAATTTCTCCAATTTTGCCCCAAAAGAAGGGAAATTTCTGCTTTTTGCCCCCAAATAAGGTGAATTTCATCCTTTTTACCTCAAAATAACGGGAATTTCTGCATTTTTGCCACAAAATATTAGGAATTTCTGCCTTTTTGCCCCAAAATAAATAAAATTTCTGCCTTTTTTCACAGAAATAAGTGAAATTTCGGCAATTTTGCCCCAAAATAAGAGATATATTTGACTTTTTGCCCCCAAATAAGGGGAATTTCATCCTTTTTACCTCAAAAAAAAGGGAATTTCTGCATTTTTGCCCCAAAATATGGGAAATTTCTGCCTTTTTGCCCCAAAATATGAAAAATTTCTGCAATTTTGTACCAAAATAAAAGAAATTTCTGCGCTTTTGCTTCCAAATATAAAAATTTCTGCTTTTTTTTCTGAAATAAGTGAAATTTCTGCAATTTTGCCCCAAAATAAGTGAAATTTCTGCAATTTTGCACCAAAATAAGTGAAATTTTTGGAATTTTGCCCCAAAATAAGTGGAATTTCTGAGTTTTGACCCAAAATAAGTAGAATTTCTGTCTTTTTGCCCCAACATATAGGGAATTTCTGCCTTTTTGCCCCACAATTAGGGGAATTTCAGCAATTTTGCTCCAAAATACGAGGAATTTCTGCCTTTTTGCCCAAAAATAAGAAGAATGTATACCTTTTTGCCATAAAAAAGGGAAATTTCTGTAATTTTGCTCCAAAATAAGGGGAATTTCTGCATTTTTGCCACTAAATAAGTGGAATTTCTGTCTTTTCCCCCCAAAACAAAAGTAATTTCTGTTTTTTTGCCCCAAAATAAGAAAAATTTCTGACTTATTACCCTGAAGTAAGTGAAATTTCTGCAATTTTGCCCCAAATAAGGGAAATTTCTGCCTTTTTGCCCCCAACTTAAGGGAATTTCAGCCTTTTTACCTCAAAATAAGGGTAATTTCTGCATTTTTGCCACAAAATATTAGGAATTTCTGCCTTTTTGCCCCAAAATAAAGAAAATTTCTGCCTTTTTTCTCTGAAATAAGTCAAATTTCTGCAATTTTGCCACAAAATAAGTGAAATTTCTGAAATTTTGCCCCAAAATAAGGGAAATTTCTGGAATTTTGACACAAAATAAGTGGAATTACTGAGTTTTGCCCCAAAATAAGTAGAATTTCTGTCTTTTTGCCCCAGCATATAGGGAAATTCTGCCTTTTTGCCTCACAATTAGGGGAATTTCTGAAATTTTGCTCCAAAATACGGGGAATTTCTGCCTTTTTGCCCGAAAATAAGAAGAATGCATACATTTTTGCCATAAAAAAGAGAAATTTCTTCATTTTTGCTCCAAAATAAAGGGAATTTCTGCTTTTTAGCCTCTAAATAAGTGGAATTTCTGTCTTTTTCCTACAAAACAAAGGGAATTTCTGTCTTTTTGCCCCAAAATAAGGAAAATTTCTGACTTATTACCCTGAAATAAGTGAAATTTCTGCAATTTTGCCCTAAAATAAGGGAAATTTCTGCATTTTTGCCACAATATGGGAAATTTCTGACTTTTTGCCCAAAATAAGAAAAATTTCTGCAATTTTGTACCAAAATATAGGTAATTTCTGCTTTTTTGCCCCAAAATAAGAAAATTTCTGCTTTTTTTCCCCTGAAATATGTGAAATTTCTGCAATTTTGCCCCAAAATAAGTGAAATTTCTGCAATTTTGCTTCAAAATAAGGGAAATTTCTGGAATTTTGCCCCAAAATAAGAGGAATTTCTGAGTTTTGCCCCAAAATAAGTAGAATTTCTGTCTTTTTGCCCCAACACATAGGGAATTTCTGCCTTTTTGCCCCAAAATTAGGGGAATTTCTGCAATTTTGCTCCAAAATACGGGGAATTTCTGCTTTTTAACCCGAAAAAAAGAATAATGTCTACCTTTTGCCACAAAAAAAAGAAATTTCTTAATTTTTGCTTCAAAATAAGGGGAATTTCTGTTTTTTGCCTCTAAATAAGAGGAATTTCTGCTTTTTTCCCCCAAAACAAAGGGATTTTCTGTCTTTTTTGCCCCAAAATAAGGAAAATTTCTGACTTATTACCCTGAAAAAAGGGAAATTTCTACAATTTTTCCTCAAAATAAGGGAAATTTCTGCCTTTTTGCCCCCAAATAAGGGGAATTTCAGCCTTTTTACCTCAAAATAAGGGGAATTTCTGCATTTTGGCCACAAAATATGGGAAATTTCTGCCTTTTTGCCACAAAATAAGACAATTTCTGCTTTTTTCCCTGAAATAAGTGAAATTTCTGCAATTTTGCCCCAAAATAAGTGAAATTTCTGCAATTTTGCCCTGAAATAAGAAAATTTCTGCTTTTTTTTCCTGAAATAAGTGAAATTTCTGCAATTTTGCCCCAAAATAAGCGAAATTATTGGAATTTTGCCCCAAAATAAGTGGAATTTCTGAGTTTTGCCCCAAAATAAGGAGAATTTCTGTATTTTTGCCCCAACATATAGGGAATTTCTTCCTTTTTGCCCCACAATTTGGGAAATTTCTTCATTTTGCTCCAAAATAAGGGGAATTCCTGCTTTTTTGCCTCTAAAAAAGTGGAATTTCTGTCTTTTTCTCCAAAAAAAAAAGGAATTTCTGTCTTTTTTCCCCAAAATAAGAGAAAAAAATTTGCAATTTTGTAACAAAATAAAAAAAATTTCTGCCTTTTGGCCCCAAAATAAGAAAATTTCTGCTTTTTTTCTGAAATAAGTGAAATTTCTGACAATTTTGCCACAAAATAAGTTAAATTTCTGAGTTTTGCCCTAAAATAAGGAGAATTTCTGTCTTTTTGCCCCAACATATAGGGAATTTCTACCTTTTTGCCCCACAATTAGGGGAATTTCTGCAATTTTGCTCCAAAATAAAGGGAATTTCTGCCTTTTTTGTCTGAAAATAATAAGAATGCATAACTTTTGGCCATAAAAAAGGGAAATTTCTTCATTTTTGCTCCAAAATGAGGGGAATTTCTGCTTATATGCCTCTAAAAAAGTGGAATTTCTGTCTTTTTCCCCCAAAACAAAGGGAATTTCTGTTTTTTTTGCCCCAAAATAAGGAAAATTTCTGACTTATTACCCTGAAATAAGTGAAATTTCTGCAATTTTGCCCCAAAATAAGGAAAATTTCTGCCTTTTTACCCACAAATAAGAGGAATTTCAGCCTTTTTACCTCAAAATAATGGGAATTTCTGCATTTTTGCCCCAAAATATGGGAAATTTCTGCTTTTTTGCCCAAAATAAGAAAAAATTCTGCAATTTTGTACCAAAATATGAGAAATTTCTGCCTTTTTGCCCCAAAATAAGATAATTTCTGCTTTTTTTCCTTGAAATAAGTGAAATTTCTTCAATTTTGCCCCAAAATAAGTGAAATTTCTGCATTTTGCCCCAAAATAAGGGAAATTTCTGGAATTTTGCCCCAAAATAAGTGGAATTTCTGAGTTTTGCCCCAAAATAAGGAGAATTTCTGTCTTTTTGCCCTAACATATAAGGAATTTCTGCCTTTTTGCCCCACAATTAGGCTAATTTCTGCAATTTTGCTCCAAAATACGGGGAATTTCTGCATTTTTGCCCGAAAATAAGAAGAATGCATACCTTTTTGCCATAAAATAGGGAAATTTCTGTAATTTTGCTCCAAAATAAGGGGAATTTCTGCTTTTTTGCCTCTAAATATGTGGAATTTCTGTCTTTTTTGCCCCAAAATAAGGAAAATTTCTGACTTATTACCCTGAAATAAGTGAAATTTCTGCAATTTTGCCCCAAAATAAGTGAAATTTCTGCCTTTTTGCTCCCAATTAAGAGGAATTTCTCCCTTTTACCTCAAAATAAGGAAAATTTGTGCATTTTTGCCACAAAATATTAGGAATTTCTGCTTTTTTGCATCAAAATAAGGAAAATTTCTGCCTTTTTTTCCTGAAATAAGTGAAATTTCTGCAATTTTGCCCCAAAATAAGGAAAATTTTGCAATTTTGCCGCAAAATAAGGGAAATTTCTGCAATTTTGTACCAAAATAAAAGAAATTTCTGCCTTTTTGCTTCCAAATAAGAAAATTTCTGCTTTTTTTTCTGAAATAAGTGAAATTTCTGAAATTTTGCCCCAAAATAAGTGAAATTTCTCCAATTTTGCCCCAAAATATGTGAAATTTCTGGAATTTTGCCCCAAAATAAGTGGAATTTCTGAGTTTTGACCCAAAATAAGGAGAATTTCTGTATTTTGCCCCAACATATAGGGAATTTCTGCCTGTTTGCCCCACAATTAGGGGAATTTCTGCAATTTTGCTCCAAAATTCGGGGAATTTCTGCCTTTTTGCCCGAAAATAAGAAGAATCCATACCTTTTTGCCATAAAAAAAGAAAATTTCTTCATTTTTGCTCCAAAAAAAGGGGAATTTCTGCTTTTATGCCTCTAAATATGTGAAATTTCTGTCTTTGTCCCCCAATACAAAGGGAAGTTCTGTTTTTTTGCCCCAAAATAAGAAAATTTCTGACTTATTAACCTGAAATAAGTGAAATTTCTTCAATTTCGCTTCAAAATATGGGAAATTTCTTCCTTTTGTCTCCAAATAAGGGGCATTTTAGCCTTTTTACCTCAAAATAAAAGGAATTTCTGCATTTTTGCCCCAATATATGGGAAATTTCTGCCTTTTTGCCCAAAATAAAAAAAAATTCTGCAATTTTGTACCAAAATAAAAGAAATTTCTGCCTTTTTGCCCCAAAATAAGAAAATTTCTGCTTTTTTTTTCTTAAATAAGTAAAATTTCTGAAATTTTGCCCCAAAATAAGTGAAATTTCTGTAATTTTGCCCAGAATATGAGATATTTCTGGAATTTTGCCGCAAAATATGTGGAATTTCTGAGTTTTGCCCCAAAATAAGGAAAATTTCTGTCTTTATGCCCCAACATATAGGGAATTTCTGCCATTTTGCCCCACAATTAGAGGAATTTCTGCAATTTTGCTCCAAAATACGGGAAATATCTGCCTTTTTGCTTCAAAATTAGAAGAATGCATAACTTTTTGCCATAAAAAAGGGAAATTTCTTCATTTTTGCTACAAAATAAGGGGAATTTCTGCTTTTTTGACTCTAAATAAGTTGAATTTCTGTCTTTTTCCCCCAAAACAAAGGTAATTTCTGTCTTTTTTGCCCCAAAATAAAAAAAAATTTCTGACTTATTACACTGACATAAGTGAAATTTCTGCAATTTTGCCCCAAAATAAGAGAAATTTCTGCATTTTTGCCCCCAAATAAGGAGAATTTCAGCCTTTTTACCTCAAAATAAGGGGAATTTCTGCATTTTTGCCCCAAAATAAGGAAAATTTCTGCCTTTTTTCCCTGAAATAAGTGAAATTTCTGCAATTTTGCCACGAAATAAGAAAAATATCTGCCTTTTTGCCCCAAAATAAGGGGAATTTCATCCTTTGTACCTCAAAAAGAGGGGAATTTCTGCATTTTTGCCCCAAAATATGGGAAATTTCTGCCTTTTTGCCCCAAAATAAGAAAAATTTCTGCAATTTTTTACCAAAATAATAGAAATTTCTGCCTTTTTGCTTCCAAATATAAAAATTTCTGCTTTTTTTTCTGAAATAAGTGAAATTTCTGCAATCTTGCCACAAAATAAGAGAAATTTCTGCAATTTTGCCCCAAAATAAGTGAAATTTCTGGAATTTTGCCCCAAAATAAGTGGAATTTCTGAGTTTTGACCCAAAATAAGGAGAATTTCTGTCTTTTTGCATCAACATATTGCGAATTTCTGACTTTTTGCCTCACAATTAGGGGAATTTATGCAATTTTGCTCCAAAATACGGGGAATTTCTGCCTATTTACCCGAATATAAGAAGAATGCATACCTTTTTGCCATGATAACGGGAAATTTCTGTAATTTTGCTCCAATGTAAGAGGTATTTCTGCTTTTTGCATCTAAATAAGTGGAATTTCTGTCTTTTTCCCCCAAAACAAAGGGAATTTCTGTCTTTTTTGCCCCAAAATAAGGAAAGTTTCTGACTTATTACCCTGAAATTAGTGAAATTTCTGCAATTTTTTCCCAAAATAAGGGAAATTTCTGCCTTTTTGCTCCCAAATAAGAGAAATTTCAGCCTTTTTACCTCAAAATAAGGGGAATTTCTGCATTTTTGCCACAAAATATTAGGAATTTCTGCCTTTTTGCCTCTAAATAAGTGAAATTTCTGTCTATTTCCCCCAAAACAAAGGGAATTTCGGTTTTAGGGCCCCAAAATAAAGAAAATTTCTGACTTATTACACTGACATTAGTGAAATTTCTGCAATTTTGCCCCAAAATAAGAGAAATTTCTGCCTTTTTGCCCCCAAATGAGGGAAATTTCAGCCTTTTGCCTCAAAATAAGAGAAATTTCTGCATTTTTGCCCCACAATATGGGAAATTTCTGCCTTTTTGCCCCAAAATAAGGAAATTTCTGCTTTTTTTTCTGAAATAAGTGAAATTTCTGCAATTTTGCCCCAAAATAAGTTAAATTTCTGAGTTTTGCCCTAAAATAAGGAGAATTTCAGTTTTTTGCCCCTACATATAGGGAATTTCTGCCTTTTTGCCCCACAATTAGGGGAATTTCTGCAATTTTGCTCCAAAATACGGGGAATATCTTCCTTTTTTGTACGAAAATAATAAGAATGCATACCTTTTTGCCATAAAAAAGGGAAATTTCTTCATTTTTGCTCTAAAATGAGAGGGAATTTCTGCTGTTATGCCTCTAAATAAGTGGAATTTCTGTCTTTTTCCCCTAAAACAAAGGGAATTTCTCTCTTTTTTGCCCCAAAATAAGGAAAATTTCTGACTTATTACCCTGAAATAAGTGAAATTTCTGCAATTTTGCCCCAAAATAAGGGAAATTTCTGCTTTTTTACCCCCAAATAAGGGGAATTTCAGCCTTTTTACCTCAAAATGAAGGGGAATTTTTGCATGTTTGCCCCAAAATATGGGAAATTTCTGCCTTTTTGCCCAAAATAAGAAAAATTTCTGCAATTTTGTACCAAAATATGGGAAATTTCTGCCTTTTTGCCCCAAAATAAGAAAATTTCTGCTTTTTTTCCCTGAAATAAGTGAAATTTGTCCAATTTTGCATCAAAATAAATGAAATTTCTGCAATTTTGCCCCAAAATAAGGGAAATTTCTGGAATTTTGCTCCAAAATGAGTGGAATTTTTGAGTTTTGCCCCAAAATAAGGAGAATTTCTGTCTTTTTGCCCCAACATTTAGGGAATTTCTGCATTTTTGCCCCACAATTAGGTTAAATTCTGCAATTTTGCTCCAAAATACGGGGAATTTCTGCTTTTTTGCCTGAAAATAAGAAGAATGCATACCTTTTTGCCATAAAAAAAGGAAATTTCTGTAATTTTGCTCCAAAATAAGGGGAATTTCTGCTTTTTTGCCTCTAAGTATGTCGAATTTCCGTCTTTTTCCCCCAAAACAAAGAGAATTTCTGTCTTTTCTGCACCAAAATAAAGAAATTTTCTGACTTATTACCCTGAAATATGTGAAATTTCTGCAATTTTGCCCTAAAATAAGGGAAATGTCTGCCTTTTGCCGCCAAATAAGAGGAATTTCACCCTTTTACCTCAAAAGAAGGAGAATTTCTGCATTTTTGCCACAAAATATTAGGAATTTCTGCCTTTTGCCCCAAAATAGGGAAAATTTCTGCCTTTTTTTTCTGCCATAAGTGAAATTTCTGCAATTTTGCCCCAAAATAAGTGAAATTTCTGCAATTTTGACCCAATATAAGGGAAATCTCTGGAATTTTGCCCCAAAATAGGTGGAATTTCTGAGTTTTGCCCCCAAATATAGAGAATTTCTGTCTTTTTGCCCCAACATATAGGGAATTTCTGCCTTTTTGCCCCACAATTAGGTTAATTTCTGCAATTTTGCTCCAAAATACGGGGAATTTCTGCCTTTTTGCCTGAAAATTAGAAGAATGCATACCTTTTTGCCATAAAAAGGGGAAATTTATGTAATTTTGCTCCAAAATAAGGGGAATTTCTGCTTTTTTGCCTCTAAATAAGTGGAATTTCTGTCTTTTTCCCCCCAAGAAAAGGTAATTTCTGTCTTTTTTGCCCCAAAATATAGAAAATTTCTGACTTATTACATTGAAGTAAGTGAAATTTCTGCAATTTTGCCCCAAAATACGGGGAATTTCTGCTTTTTTGCCTCTAAATAAGTGGAATTTATGTATTTTTCCCCCAAAACAAAGGTAATTTCTGTCTTTTTTGCCCCAAAATAAGGAAAATTTCTGACTTATTACATTGAAGTAAGTGAAATTTCGGCAATTTTGCCCCAAAATACGGGGAATTTCTGCTTTTTTGCCTCTAAAAAAGTGGAATTTCTGTCTTTTTGCCCAAAAACAATGGGAATTTTTGTCTTTGTGCCCCAAAATAAGGAAAATTTCTGACTTATTACCCTGAAATAAGTGTAATTTTTGCAATTTTCCAACAAAATAAGGAAATTTCTGCCTTTTTGCCCCCAATTAAGGGGAATTTCAGCCTTTTTCCTCAAAATAAGGGGAATTTCTGCATTTTTGCCCCAAAATATGGGAAATTTCTGCCTTTTTGCTCCAAAATAAGAAAAATTTCTGCAATTTTGTACCAAAATAAAAGAAATTTCTGCCTTTTTGCCCCAAAATAAGAAAATTTCTGCTTTTTTTTAAATAAGTGAAATTTCTGCAATTTTGCCGCAAAATAAGTGAAATTTCTGCAATTTTGCCCCAAGATAAGTGAAATTTCTGGAATTTTGCTCAAAAATAAGTGGAATTTCTGAGTTTTGCCCCAAAATAAGGAGAATTTCTGTCTTTTTGCCCCACAATTAGGGGAATTTCTGCAATTTTGCTCCAAAATATGGGGAATTTCTGCCTTTTTGCCCGAAAATAAGAAGAATGCACAGCTTTTTGCCATAAAAATGGAAATTTCTTCATTTTTGCCACAAAATATTAGGAATTTCTGCATTTTTGCCTCTAAATAAGTGGAATTTCTGTCTTTTTCCCCCAAAAGAAAAAGAATTTCTGTTTTCTGGCCCCAAAATAAGGAAAATTTCTGACTTATTACCCTGACATAAGTGAAATTTCTGCAATTTTGTTCCAAAATAAAAGAAATTTCTGCCTTTTTGCCCCCAAATAAGGGGAATTTCAGCCTTTTAACTCAAAATAAAAAAAAATTTCTGCATTTTTGCCCCAAAATATGGGAAATTTCTGCCTTTTTGCCCCAAAATAAGAAAAAATTCTGCAATTTCAGCCTTTTTACCTCAAAATGAAGGGGAATTTCTGCATGTTTGCCCCAAAATATGGGAAATTTTTGCCTTTTTGCCCAAAATAAGAAAAATTTCTGCAATTTTGTACCAAAATATGGGAAATTTCTGCCTTTTTCCCCAAAATAAGAAAATTTCTGCTTTTTTTCCCTGAAATAAGTGAAATTTCTCTAATTTTGCCACAAAATAAGTGAAATTTCTGCAATTTTGCCCCAAAATAAGGGAAATTTCTGGAATTTTGCCCCAAAATGAGTGGAATTTTTGAGTTTTCCCAAAATAAGGAGAATTTCTGTCTTTTTGCCACAACATATAGGGAATTTCTGCATTTTTGCCCCAAAATTAGGTTAATTTCTGTAATTTTGCTCCAAAATATGGGGAATTTCTGCCTTTTTGCCCGAAAATAAGAAGAATGCATACCTTTTTCCATAAAAAAGGGAAATTTCTGTAATTTTGCTCCAAAATAAGGGGAATTTCTGCTTTTTTGCCTCTAAATAAGTGGAATTTATGTATTTTTCCCCCAAAACAAAGGGAATTTCTGATTTTTTGCCCAAAATAAGGAAAATTTCTGACTTATTACCCTGAAATAAGTGACATTTCTTCAATTTTGCCCCAAAATAAGGGAAATTTTTGCTTTTTTGCCTCCAAATAAGGGAAATTTCAGCATTTTTACCTCAAAATAAGGGGAATTTCTGCATTTTTGCCACAAAATATTAGGAATTTCTGCTTTTTGCCCCAAAATAAGGAAAATTTCTGCCTTTTTTTACTGAAATAAGTGAAATTTCTGCAATTTTGCCCCAAAATAAGTGAAATTTCTGCAATTTTGCCCAAAAATAAGGGAAATTTCTGGAATTTTGCGCCAAAATAAGTGGAATTTCTGAGTTTTGCCCAAAAATAAGGAGAATTTCTTTTTTTTGCCCCAACATATAAGGAATTTCTGCCTTTTTGCCCCACAATTAGGGGAATTTCTGCAATTTTGCTCCAAAATACGGGGAATTTCTGGTTTTTAGCCTGAAAATAAGGGGAATGTATACCTTTTGCCACAAAAAAGAGAAATTTCTTTATTTTTGCTCCAAAATAAAAAGAAAGTTCTGCTTTTTTGCCTCTAAAAAAGTGGAATATCTGTCTTTTTCCCCAAAAACAAAGGGAATTTCTGTCTTTTTGCCCCAAAATAAGGAAAATTTCTGACTGATTACCCTGAAATAAGTGAAATTTTTGCAATTTTGCCCCAAAATAAGGAAATTTCTGCCTTTTTGCCCCCAAATAAGGGGAATTTCAGCCTTTTTACTCAAAATAAAGGGAATTTCTGCATTTTTGCCCCAAAATATGGAAATTTTCTGCCTTTTTGCTCCAAAATAAGAAAAATTTCTGCAATTTCATACCAAAATAAAAGAAATTTCTGCCTTTTTGCCCCAAAATAAGAAAATTTCTGCTTTTTTTTGAAATAAGTGAAATTTCTGCAATTTTGCTCCAAAATAAGTGTAATTTCTGCAATTTTGCCCCAATATAAGTGAAATTTCTGGAATTTTGCTCCAAAATAAGTGGAATTTCTATGTTTTGCCCCAAAATAAGGAGAATTTCTGTCTTTTTGCCCCAACATTTAGGGAATTTCTGCCTTTTTGCCCCACAATTAGGGGAATTTCTACAATTTTGCTCCAAAATATGGGGAATTTCTGCCTTTTTGCGCGAAAATAAGAAGAATGCATAGCTTTTTGCCATAAAAAAAGGAAATTTCTTCATTTTTGCTCCAAAATAAAGGGAATGTCTGCTTTTTTGCATTTAAATAAGTGGAATTTCTGTCTTTTTCCCACAAAACAAAGGGAATTTCTGTCTTTTTTGCCCCAAAATAAGGAAAAATTCTGACTTATTACCCTGAAATAAGTGAAATTTCTGCAATTTTTCCCCAAAATAAGGGAAATTTCTGCCTTTTTGCTCCCAAATAATGGAAATTTCAGCTTTTTACCTCAAAATAAGGGGAATTTCTGCATTTTTGCCACAAAATATTAGGAATTTCTGCGTTTTTGCCTCTAAATAAGTGGAATTTCTGTCTTTTTCCCCCAAAACAAAGGGAATTTCTGTTTTTTGGCCCCAAAATAAGGAAAATTTCTGACTTATTACCCTGAAATAAGTGAAATTTCTGCAATTTTGCCCCAAAATAAGAGAAATTTCTGCCTTTTTGCCCCCAAATAAGGAGAATTTCAGCCTTTTAACTTAAAATAAAAAAAAATTTCTGCATTTTTGCCCCAAAATATGAGAAATTTCTGCCTTTTTGCCCCAAAATAAGAAAAAATTCTGCAATTTTGTAACAAAATAAAAGAAATTTCTGCCTTTTGGCTCCAAAATAAGGAAATTTCTGCTTTTTTTATGAAATAAGAGAAATTCCTGCAATTTTGCCCCAAAATAAGTTAAATTTCTGAGTTTTTCCCTAAAATAAGGAGAATTTCTGTCTTTTTGCCCCAACATATAGGGAATTTCTGCCTTTGTGCCCCACAATTAGGGGAATTTCTGCAATTTTTCTCCAAAATACGGGGAATTTCTGCCTTTTTTGTCCGAAAATAATAAGAATGCATACCTTTTTGCCATAAAAAAGGGAAATTTCTTCATTTTTGCTCCAAAATGAGGGGAATTTCTGCTTTTATGCCTCTAAATAAGTGGAATTTGTGTCTTTTTCTCCAAAAACAAAGGGAATTTCTGTCTTTTTTGCCCCAAAATAAGGAAAATTTCTGACTTATTACACTGAAATAAGTGAAATTTCTGCAATTTTGCCCCAAAATAAGGGAAATTTCTGCCTTTTTGACCCCAAATAAAGGGAATTTCAGCCTTTTAACTCAAAATATAAAAAAAAAAAATTCTGCATTTTTGCCCCAAAATATAAGAAATTTCTGCCTTTTTGCCCCAAAATAAGAAAAAATTCTGCAATTTTGTAACAAAATAAAAGAAATTTCTGCCTTTTGGCTCCAAAATAAGAAAATTTCTGCTTTTTTATGAAATAAGTGAAATTTCTGCAATTTTGCCCCAAAATAAGTTAAATTTCTGAGTTTTGCCCTAAAATAAGGAGAATTTCTGTCTTTTTGCCCCAACATATAGGGAATTTCTGCCTTTTTGCCCCACAATTAGGGGAATTTCTGCAATTTTGCTCAAAAATACGGGGAATTTCTGCCTTTTTTGTCCGAAAATAATAAGAATGCATACCTTTTTGCCATAAAAAAGGGAAATTTCTTCATTTTTGCTCCAAAATGAGGGGAATTTCTTCTTTTATGCCTCTAAATAAGTGGAATTTCTGTCTTTTTCTCCCAAAACAAAGGGAATTTCTGTCTTTTTTGCCCCAAAATAAGGAAAATTTCTGACTTATTACCCTGAAATAAGTGAAATTTCTGCAATTTTGCCCCAAAATAAGGGAAATTTCTGCCTTTTTACCCCCAAATAAGGAGAATTTCAGCATTTTTACCTCAAAATGAAGGGGAATTTCTGCATGTTTGCCCCAAAATATGGGAATTTTCTGCCTTTTTGCCCAAAATAAGAAAAATTTCTGCAATTTTGTACCAAAATATGGGAAATTTCTGCTTTTTTGCCCCAAAATAAGAAAATTTCTGCTTTTTTTTCCTGAAATAAGTGAAATTTCTCTAATTTTGCCACAAAATAAGTGAAATTTCTGCACTTTTGCCACAAAATAAGGGAAATTTCTGGAATTTTGCCCTATAATGAGTGGAATTTCTGAGTTTCCCCAAAATAAGGAGAATTTCTGTCTTTTTGCCCCAACATATAGGGAATTTCTGCATTTTTGCCCCACAATTAGGTTAATTTCTGCAATTTTGCTCCAAAATACGGGGAATTTCTGGCTTTTTGCCCAAAAATAAGAAGAATGCATACCTTTTTCCATAAAAAAGGGATATTTCTGTAATTTTGCTCCAAAATAAGGGGAATTTCTGCTTTTTGGCCTCTAAATATGTGGAATTTCGGTCTTTTTCCCCCAAAAGAAGGGGAATTTCTGTCTTTATTGCACCAAAATAAGGAAATTTTCTGACTTATTACCCTGAAATAAGTGAAATTTCTGCAATTTTGCCACAAAATAAGGGAAATTTCGGCCTTTTTGATCCCAAATAAGAGGAATTTCACCCTTTTACCTCAAAATAAGGGGAATTTCTGCCTTTTTGCTACAAAATATTAGGAATTTCTGCCTTTTTGCCCCAAAATAAGGAAAATTTCTGCCTTTTTTCTCTGCCATAAGTGAAATTTCTGCAATTTTGCCCCAAAATAAGGGAAATCTCTGGAATTTTGCCCCAAAATAAGTGGAATTTCTTTGTTTTGCCCCAAAATAAGGAGAATTTCTGTCTTTTTGCCCCAACATATAGGGAATTTCTGCCTTTTTGCCCCACAATTAGGGGAATTTCTGGAATTTTGCTCCAAAATACTGGGAATTTCTGCCTTTTTGCCCGAAAATAAGAAGAATGCATAACTTTTTGCCATAAAAAAGGGAAATTTCTTCATTTTTGCTCCAAAATAAGGGAAATTCTGCTTTTTTGCCTCTAAATAAGTGGAATTTCTGTCTTTTTCCCCCAAAACAAAAGTAATTTCTGTCTTTTTTGCCCCCAAATAAGGAAAATTTCTGACTTATTACCCTGAAGTAAGTGAAATTTCTGCAATTTTGAACCAAAATAAGGGGAATTTTTGCTTTTTTGCCTCTAAATAAGTGGAATTTATGTATTTTGTCCCCAAAACAAAGGGAATTTCTGTCTTTTTGCCCCAAAATAAGGAAAATTTCTGACTTATTACCCTGAAATAAGTGAAATTTCTGCAATATTGCCCCAAAATAAGGGAAATTACTGCTTTTTTGCCCCCAAATAAGGGGAATTTCAGCATTTTTACCTCAAAATAAAAGGAATTTCTGCATTTTTGCCACAAAATATTAGGAATTTCTGCCTTTTTGCCCCAAAATAAAAAAAAATTTCTGCCTTTTTTCACTGAAATAAGTGAAATTTCTGCAATTTTGCCCCAAAATAAGGGAAATTTCTGGAATTTTGCCCCAAAATAAGTGGAATTTCTGAGTTTTGCCCCAAAATAAGGAGAATTTCTTTTTTTTGCCCTAACATATAGGGAATTTCTGCCTTTTTGCCCCACAATTAGGGGAATTTCTGCAATTTTGCTCCAAAATACGGGGAATTTCTGCTTTTTAGCCTGAAAATAAGGGGAATGTATATCTTTTGCCACAAAAAAGAGAAATTTCTTTATTTTTGCTCCAAAATAAAAAGAAAGTTCTGCTTTTTTGCCTCTAAAAAGTGGAATATCTGTCTTTTTCCCCAAAAACAAAGGGAATTTCTGTCTTTTTGCCCCAAAATAAGGAAAATTTCTGACTGATTACCCTGAAATAAGTGAAATTTTTACAATTTTGCCTCAAAATAAGGAAATTTCTGCCTTTTTGCCCCCAATTAAGGGGAATTTCAGGCTTTTTACTCAAAATAAGGGGAATTTCTGCAATTTTGCTCCAAAATATGGGGAATTTCTGCCTTTTTGCCCGAAAATAAGAAGAATGCACAGCTTTTTGCCATAAAAATGGAAATTTCTTCATTTTTGCCACAAAATATTAGGAATTTCTGCATTTTTGCCTCTAAATAAGTGGAATTTCTGTCTTTTTCCCCCAAAAGAAAAAGAATTTCTGTTTTCTGGCCCCAAAATAAGGAAAATTTCTGACTTATTACCCTGACATAAGTGAAATTTCTGCAATTTTGTTCCAAAATAAAAGAAATTTCTGCCTTTTTGCCCCCAAATAAGGGGAATTTCAGCCTTTTAACTCAAAATAAAAAAAAATTTCTGCATTTTTGCCCCAAAATATGGGAAATTTCTGCCTTTTTGCCCCAAAATAAGAAAAAATTCTGCAATTTCAGCCTTTTTACCTCAAAATGAAGGGGAATTTCTGCATGTTTGCCCCAAAATATGGGAAATTTTTGCCTTTTTGCCCAAAATAAGAAAAATTTCTGCAATTTTGTACCAAAATATGGGAAATTTCTGCCTTTTTCCCCAAAATAAGAAAATTTCTGCTTTTTTTCCCTGAAATAAGTGAAATTTCTCTAATTTTGCCACAAAATAAGTGAAATTTCTGCAATTTTGCCCCAAAATAAGGGAAATTTCTGGAATTTTGCCCCAAAATAAGTGGAATTTTTGAGTTTTCCCAAAATAAGGAGAATTTCTGTCTTTTTGCCACAACATATAGGGAATTTCTGCATTTTTGCCCCAAAATTAGGTTAATTTCTGTAATTTTGCTCCAAAATATGGGGAATTTCTGCCTTTTTGCCCGAAAATAAGAAGAATGCATACCTTTTTCCATAAAAAAGGGAAATTTCTGTAATTTTGCTCCAAAATAAGGGGAATTTCTGCTTTTTTGCCTCTAAATAAGTGGAATTTATGTATTTTTCCCCCAAAACAAAGGGAATTTCTGATTTTTTGCCCAAAATAAGGAAAATTTCTGACTTATTACCCTGAAATAAGTGACATTTCTTCAATTTTGCCCCAAAATAAGGGAAATTTTTGCTTTTTTGCCTCCAAATAAGGGAAATTTCAGCATTTTTACCTCAAAATAAGGGGAATTTCTGCATTTTTGCCACAAAATATTAGGAATTTCTGCTTTTTGCCCCAAAATAAGGAAAATTTCTGCCTTTTTTTACTGAAATAAGTGAAATTTCTGCAATTTTGCCCCAAAATAAGTGAAATTTCTGCAATTTTGCCCAAAAATAAGGGAAATTTCTGGAATTTTGCGCCAAAATAAGTGGAATTTCTGAGTTTTGCCCAAAAATAAGGAGAATTTCTTTTTTTTGCCCCAACATATAAGGAATTTCTGCCTTTTTGCCCCACAATTAGGGGAATTTCTGCAATTTTGCTCCAAAATACGGGGAATTTCTGGTTTTTAGCCTGAAAATAAGGGGAATGTATACCTTTTGCCACAAAAAAGAGAAATTTCTTTATTTTTGCTCCAAAATAAAAAGAAAGTTCTGCTTTTTTGCCTCTAAAAAAGTGGAATATCTGTCTTTTTCCCCAAAAACAAAGGGAATTTCTGTCTTTTTGCCCCAAAATAAGGAAAATTTCTGACTGATTACCCTGAAATAAGTGAAATTTTTGCAATTTTGCCCCAAAATAAGGAAATTTCTGCCTTTTTGCCCCCAAATAAGGGGAATTTCAGCCTTTTTACTCAAAATAAAGGGAATTTCTGCATTTTTGCCCCAAAATATGGAAATTTTCTGCCTTTTTGCTCCAAAATAAGAAAAATTTCTGCAATTTCATACCAAAATAAAAGAAATTTCTGCCTTTTTGCCCCAAAATAAGAAAATTTCTGCTTTTTTTTGAAATAAGTGAAATTTCTGCAATTTTGCTCCAAAATAAGTGTAATTTCTGCAATTTTGCCCCAATATAAGTGAAATTTCTGGAATTTTGCTCCAAAATAAGTGGAATTTCTATGTTTTGCCCCAAAATAAGGAGAATTTCTGTCTTTTTGCCCCAACATTTAGGGAATTTCTGCCTTTTTGCCCCACAATTAGGGGAATTTCTACAATTTTGCTCCAAAATATGGGGAATTTCTGCCTTTTTGCGCGAAAATAAGAAGAATGCATAGCTTTTTGCCATAAAAAAAGGAAATTTCTTCATTTTTGCTCCAAAATAAAGGGAATGTCTGCTTTTTTGCATTTAAATAAGTGGAATTTCTGTCTTTTTCCCACAAAACAAAGGGAATTTCTGTCTTTTTTGCCCCAAAATAAGGAAAAATTCTGACTTATTACCCTGAAATAAGTGAAATTTCTGCAATTTTTCCCCAAAATAAGGGAAATTTCTGCCTTTTTGCTCCCAAATAATGGAAATTTCAGCTTTTTACCTCAAAATAAGGGGAATTTCTGCATTTTTGCCACAAAATATTAGGAATTTCTGCGTTTTTGCCTCTAAATAAGTGGAATTTCTGTCTTTTTCCCCCAAAACAAAGGGAATTTCTGTTTTTTGGCCCCAAAATAAGGAAAATTTCTGACTTATTACCCTGAAATAAGTGAAATTTCTGCAATTTTGCCCCAAAATAAGAGAAATTTCTGCCTTTTTGCCCCCAAATAAGGAGAATTTCAGCCTTTTAACTTAAAATAAAAAAAAATTTCTGCATTTTTGCCCCAAAATATGAGAAATTTCTGCCTTTTTGCCCCAAAATAAGAAAAAATTCTGCAATTTTGTAACAAAATAAAAGAAATTTCTGCCTTTTGGCTCCAAAATAAGGAAATTTCTGCTTTTTTTATGAAATAAGAGAAATTCCTGCAATTTTGCCCCAAAATAAGTTAAATTTCTGAGTTTTTCCCTAAAATAAGGAGAATTTCTGTCTTTTTGCCCCAACATATAGGGAATTTCTGCCTTTGTGCCCCACAATTAGGGGAATTTCTGCAATTTTTCTCCAAAATACGGGGAATTTCTGCCTTTTTTGTCCGAAAATAATAAGAATGCATACCTTTTTGCCATAAAAAAGGGAAATTTCTTCATTTTTGCTCCAAAATGAGGGGAATTTCTGCTTTTATGCCTCTAAATAAGTGGAATTTGTGTCTTTTTCTCCAAAAACAAAGGGAATTTCTGTCTTTTTTGCCCCAAAATAAGGAAAATTTCTGACTTATTACACTGAAATAAGTGAAATTTCTGCAATTTTGCCCCAAAATAAGGGAAATTTCTGCCTTTTTGACCCCAAATAAAGGGAATTTCAGCCTTTTAACTCAAAATATAAAAAAAAAAAATTCTGCATTTTTGCCCCAAAATATAAGAAATTTCTGCCTTTTTGCCCCAAAATAAGAAAAAATTCTGCAATTTTGTAACAAAATAAAAGAAATTTCTGCCTTTTGGCTCCAAAATAAGAAAATTTCTGCTTTTTTATGAAATAAGTGAAATTTCTGCAATTTTGCCCCAAAATAAGTTAAATTTCTGAGTTTTGCCCTAAAATAAGGAGAATTTCTGTCTTTTTGCCCCAACATATAGGGAATTTCTGCCTTTTTGCCCCACAATTAGGGGAATTTCTGCAATTTTGCTCAAAAATACGGGGAATTTCTGCCTTTTTTGTCCGAAAATAATAAGAATGCATACCTTTTTGCCATAAAAAAGGGAAATTTCTTCATTTTTGCTCCAAAATGAGGGGAATTTCTTCTTTTATGCCTCTAAATAAGTGGAATTTCTGTCTTTTTCTCCCAAAACAAAGGGAATTTCTGTCTTTTTTGCCCCAAAATAAGGAAAATTTCTGACTTATTACCCTGAAATAAGTGAAATTTCTGCAATTTTGCCCCAAAATAAGGGAAATTTCTGCCTTTTTACCCCCAAATAAGGAGAATTTCAGCATTTTTACCTCAAAATGAAGGGGAATTTCTGCATGTTTGCCCCAAAATATGGGAATTTTCTGCCTTTTTGCCCAAAATAAGAAAAATTTCTGCAATTTTGTACCAAAATATGGGAAATTTCTGCTTTTTTGCCCCAAAATAAGAAAATTTCTGCTTTTTTTTCCTGAAATAAGTGAAATTTCTCTAATTTTGCCACAAAATAAGTGAAATTTCTGCACTTTTGCCACAAAATAAGGGAAATTTCTGGAATTTTGCCCTATAATGAGTGGAATTTCTGAGTTTCCCCAAAATAAGGAGAATTTCTGTCTTTTTGCCCCAACATATAGGGAATTTCTGCATTTTTGCCCCACAATTAGGTTAATTTCTGCAATTTTGCTCCAAAATACGGGGAATTTCTGGCTTTTTGCCCAAAAATAAGAAGAATGCATACCTTTTTCCATAAAAAAGGGATATTTCTGTAATTTTGCTCCAAAATAAGGGGAATTTCTGCTTTTTGGCCTCTAAATATGTGGAATTTCGGTCTTTTTCCCCCAAAAGAAGGGGAATTTCTGTCTTTATTGCACCAAAATAAGGAAATTTTCTGACTTATTACCCTGAAATAAGTGAAATTTCTGCAATTTTGCCACAAAATAAGGGAAATTTCGGCCTTTTTGATCCCAAATAAGAGGAATTTCACCCTTTTACCTCAAAATAAGGGGAATTTCTGCCTTTTTGCTACAAAATATTAGGAATTTCTGCCTTTTTGCCCCAAAATAAGGAAAATTTCTGCCTTTTTTCTCTGCCATAAGTGAAATTTCTGCAATTTTGCCCCAAAATAAGGGAAATCTCTGGAATTTTGCCCCAAAATAAGTGGAATTTCTTTGTTTTGCCCCAAAATAAGGAGAATTTCTGTCTTTTTGCCCCAACATATAGGGAATTTCTGCCTTTTTGCCCCACAATTAGGGGAATTTCTGGAATTTTGCTCCAAAATACTGGGAATTTCTGCCTTTTTGCCCGAAAATAAGAAGAATGCATAACTTTTTGCCATAAAAAAGGGAAATTTCTTCATTTTTGCTCCAAAATAAGGGAAATTCTGCTTTTTTGCCTCTAAATAAGTGGAATTTCTGTCTTTTTCCCCCAAAACAAAAGTAATTTCTGTCTTTTTTGCCCCCAAATAAGGAAAATTTCTGACTTATTACCCTGAAGTAAGTGAAATTTCTGCAATTTTGAACCAAAATAAGGGGAATTTTTGCTTTTTTGCCTCTAAATAAGTGGAATTTATGTATTTTGTCCCCAAAACAAAGGGAATTTCTGTCTTTTTGCCCCAAAATAAGGAAAATTTCTGACTTATTACCCTGAAATAAGTGAAATTTCTGCAATATTGCCCCAAAATAAGGGAAATTACTGCTTTTTTGCCCCCAAATAAGGGGAATTTCAGCATTTTTACCTCAAAATAAAAGGAATTTCTGCATTTTTGCCACAAAATATTAGGAATTTCTGCCTTTTTGCCCCAAAATAAAAAAAAATTTCTGCCTTTTTTCACTGAAATAAGTGAAATTTCTGCAATTTTGCCCCAAAATAAGGGAAATTTCTGGAATTTTGCCCCAAAATAAGTGGAATTTCTGAGTTTTGCCCCAAAATAAGGAGAATTTCTTTTTTTTGCCCTAACATATAGGGAATTTCTGCCTTTTTGCCCCACAATTAGGGGAATTTCTGCAATTTTGCTCCAAAATACGGGGAATTTCTGCTTTTTAGCCTGAAAATAAGGGGAATGTATATCTTTTGCCACAAAAAAGAGAAATTTCTTTATTTTTGCTCCAAAATAAAAAGAAAGTTCTGCTTTTTTGCCTCTAAAAAGTGGAATATCTGTCTTTTTCCCCAAAAACAAAGGGAATTTCTGTCTTTTTGCCCCAAAATAAGGAAAATTTCTGACTGATTACCCTGAAATAAGTGAAATTTTTACAATTTTGCCTCAAAATAAGGAAATTTCTGCCTTTTTGCCCCCAATTAAGGGGAATTTCAGGCTTTTTACTCAAAATAAGGGGAATTTCTGCATATTTGCCCCAAAATATGGAAAATTTCTGCCTTTTTGCTCCAAAATAAGAAAAATTTCTGCAATTTTGTACCAAAATAAAAGAAATTTCTGCCTTTTTGCCCCAAAATAAAAAAATTTCTGCTTTTTTTTTGAAATAAGTGAAATTTCTGCAATTTTGCCCCAAAATAAGTGTAATTTCTGCAATTTTGCCCCAATATAAGTGAAATTTCTGGAATTTTGCTCCGAAATAAGTGGAATTTCTGAGTTTTGCCCCAAAATAAGGAGAATTTCTGTCTTTTTGCCCCAACATTTAGGGAATTTCTGCCTTTTTGCCCCACAATTAGAGGAATTTCTGCAATTTTGCTTCAAAATATGGGGAATTTCTGCCTTTTTGCTCAAAAATAAGAAGAATGCATAGCTTTTTGCCATAAAAACGGGAAATTTTTTCATTTTTGCTCCAAAATAAAGGGAATTTCTGCTTTTTTGCATCTAAATAAGTGGAATTTCTGTCTTTTTCCCCCAAAACAAAGGGAATTTCTGTCTTTTTTGCCCCAAAATAAGGAAAATTTCTGACTTATTACCCTGAAATAAGTGAAATTTCTGCAATTTTGCCCCAAAATAAGAGAAATTTCTGCCTTTTTGCTCCCAAATAAAGGGAATTTCAGCCTTTTAACCTCAAAATAAGGGGAATTTCTGCATTTTTGCCACAAAATATTAGGAATTTCTGCCTTTTTGCCTCTAAATAAGTGGAATTTCTGTATTTTTCCCCCAAAACAAAGGGAATTTCTGTTTTTTGGCCCCAAAATAAAGGAAATTCCTGACTTATTACCCTGACATAAGTGAAATTTCTGCAATTTTGCCCCAAAATAAGAGAAATTTCTGCCTTTTTGCCCCCAAATAAAAGGAATTTCAGCCTTTTACCTCAAAATAAAAGAAATTTCTGCATTTTTGCCCCAAAATATGGGAAATTTCTGCCTTTTTGCCCCAAAATAAGAAAAAATTCTGCAATTTTGTAACAAAATAAAAGAAATTTCTGACTTTTGGCCCCAAAATAAGAAAATTTCTGCTATTTTTTCTGAAATAAGTGAAATTTCTGCAATTTTGCCCCCAAATAAGAGAAATTTCTGCCTTTTTGCTCCCAAATAAAGGGAATTTCAGCCTTTTAACCTCAAAATAAGGGGAATTTCTGCATTTTTGCGACAAAATATTAGGAATTTCTGCCTTTTTGCCTCTAAATAAGTGGAATTTCTGTATTTTTCCCCCAAAACAAAGGGAATTTCTGTTTTTTGGCCCCAAAATAAAGGAAATTCCTGACTTATTACCCTGACATAAGTGAAATTTCTGCAATTTTGCCCCAAAATAAGAGAAATTTCTGCTTTTTTGCCCCCAAATAAAAGGAATTTCAGCCTTTTACCTCAAAATAAAAGAAATTTCTGCATTTTTGCCCCAAAATATGGGAAATTTCTGCCTTTTTGCCCCAAAATAAGAAAAAATTCTGCAATTTTGTAACAAAATAAAAGTAATTTCTGACTTTTGGCCCCAAAATAAGAAAATTTCTGCTATTTTTTCTGAAATAAGTGAAATTTCTGCAATTTTGCCCCAAAATAAGTTAAATTTCTGAGTTTTTCCCTAAAATAAGGAGAATTTCTGTCTTTTTGCCCCAACATATAGGGAATTTCTGCCTTTGTGCCCCACAATTAGGGGAATTTCTGCAATTTTTCTCCAAAATACGGGGAATTTCTGCCTTTTTTGTCCGAAAATAATAAGAATGCATACCTTTTTGCCATAAAAAAGGGAAATTTCTTCATTTTTGCTAAAAATGAGGGGAATTTCTGCTTTTATGCCTCTAAATAAGTGGAATTTGTGTCTTTTTCTCCAAAAACAAAGGGAATTTCTGTCTTTTTTGCCCCAAAATAAGGAAAATTTCTGACTTATTACACTGAAATAAGTGAAATTTCTGCAATTTTGCCCCAAAATAAGGGAAATTTCTGCCTTTTTGACCCCAAATAAAGGGAATTTCAGCCTTTTAACTCAAAATATAAAAAAAAAAATTCTGCATTTTTGCCCCAAAATATAAGAAATTTCTGCCTTTTTGCCCCAAAATAAGAAAAAATTCTGCAATTTTGTAACAAAATAAAAGAAATTTCTGCCTTTTGGCTCCAAAATAAGAAAATTTCTGCTTTTTTATGAAATAAGTGAAATTTCTGCAATTTTGCCCCAAAATAAGTTAAATTTCTGAGTTTTGCCCTAAAATAAGGAGAATTTCTGTCTTTTTGCCCCAACATATAGGGAATTTCTGCCTTTTTGCCCCACAATTAGGGGAATTTCTGCAATTTTGCTCAAAAATACGGGGAATTTCTGCCTTTTTTTTTCCGAAAATAATAAGAATGCATACCTTTTTGCCATAAAAAAGGGAAATTTCTTCATTTTTGCTCCAAAATGAGGGGAATTTCTTCTTTTATGCCTCTAAATAAGTGGAATTTCTGTCTTTTTCTCCCAAAACAAAGGGAATTTCTGTCTTTTTTGCCCCAAAATAAGGAAAATTTCTGACTTATTACCCTGAAATAAGTGAAATTTCTGCAATTTTGCCCCAAAATAAGGGAAATTTCTGCCTTTTTACCCCCAAATAAGGAGAATTTCAGCATTTTTACCTCAAAATGAAGGGGAATTTCTGCATGTTTGCCCCAAAATATGGGAATTTTCTGCCTTTTTGCCCAAAATAAGAAAAATTTCTGCAATTTTGTACCAAAATATGGGAAATTTCTGCTTTTTTGCCCCAAAATAAGAAAATTTCTGCTTTTTTTTCCTGAAATAAGTGAAATTTCTCTAATTTTGCCACAAAATAAGTGAAATTTCTGCACTTTTGCCACAAAATAAGGGAAATTTCTGGAATTTTGCCCCAAAATGAGTGGAATTTCTGAGTTTCCCCAAAATAAGGAGAATTTCTGTCTTTTTGCCCCAACATATAGGGAATTTCTGCATTTTTGCCCCACAATTACGTTAATTTCTGCAATTTTGCTCCAAAATACGGGGAATTTCTGCCTTTTTGCCCAAAAATAAGAAGAATGCATACCTTTTTCCATAAAAAAGGGATATTTCTGTAATTTTGCTCCAAAATAAGTGGAATTTCTGCTTTTTGGCCTCTAAATATGTGGAATTTCGGTCTTTTTCCCCCAAAAGAAGGGGAATTTCTGTCTTTTTTGCACCAAAATAAGGAAATTTTCTGACTTATTACCCTGAAATAAGTGAAATTTCTGCAATTTTGCCACAAAATAAGGGAAATTTCGGCCTTTTTGATCCCAAATAAGAGGAATTTCACCCTTTTACCTCAAAATAAGGGGAATTTCTGCCTTTTTGCTACAAAATATTAGGAATTTCTGCCTTTTTGCCCCAAAATAAGGAAAATTTCTGCCTTTTTTCTCTGCCATAAGTGAAATTTCTGCAATTTTGCCCCAAAATAAGGGAAATCTCTGGAATTTTGCCCCAAAATAAGTGGAATTTCTTTGTTTTGCCCCAAAATAAGGAGAATTTCTGTCTTTTTGCCCCAACATATAGGGAATTTCTGCCTTTTTGCCCCACAATTAGGGGAATTTCTGGAATTTTGCTCCAAAATACTGGGAATTTCTGCCTTTTTGCCCGAAAATAAGAAGAATGCATAACTTTTTGCCATAAAAAAGGGAAATTTCTTCATTTTTGCTCCAAAATAAGGGAAATTCTGCTTTTTTGCCTCTAAATAAGTGGAATTTCTGTCTTTTTCCCCCAAAACAAAAGTAATTTCTGTCTTTTTTGCCCCCAAATAAGGAAAATTTCTGACTTATTACCCTGAAGTAAGTGAAATTTCTGCAATTTTGAACCAAAATAAGGGGAATTTTTGCTTTTTTGCCTCTAAATAAGTGGAATTTATGTATTTTGTCCCCAAAACAAAGGGAATTTCTGTCTTTTTGCCCCAAAATAAGGAAAATTTCTGACTTATTACCCTGAAATAAGTGAAATTTCTGCAATATTGCCCCAAAATAAGGGAAATTACTGCTTTTTTGCCCCCAAATAAGGGGAATTTCAGCATTTTTACCTCAAAATAAAAGGAATTTCTGCATTTTTGCCACAAAATATTAGGAATTTCTGCCTTTTTGCCCCAAAATAAAAAAAATTTCTGCCTTTTTTCACTGAAATAAGTGAAATTTCTGCAATTTTGCCCCAAAATAAGGGAAATTTCTGGAATTTTGCCCCAAAATAAGTGGAATTTCTGAGTTTTGCCCCAAAATAAGGAGAATTTCTTTTTTTTGCCCTAACATATAGGGAATTTCTGCCTTTTTGCCCCACAATTAGGGGAATTTCTGCAATTTTGCTCCAAAATACGGGGAATTTCTGCTTTTTAGCCTGAAAATAAGGGGAATGTATATCTTTTGCCACAAAAAAGAGAAATTTCTTTATTTTTGCTCCAAAATAAAAAGAAAGTTCTGCTTTTTTGCCTCTAAAAAGTGGAATATCTGTCTTTTTCCCCAAAAACAAAGGGAATTTCTGTCTTTTTGCCCCAAAATAAGGAAAATTTCTGACTGATTACCCTGAAATAAGTGAAATTTTTACAATTTTGCCTCAAAATAAGGAAATTTCTGCCTTTTTGCCCCCAATTAAGGGGAATTTCAGGCTTTTTACTCAAAATAAGGGGAATTTCTGCATATTTGCCCCAAAATATGGAAAATTTCTGCCTTTTTGCTCCAAAATAAGAAAAATTTCTGCAATTTTGTACCAAAATAAAAGAAATTTCTGCCTTTTTGCCCCAAAATAAAAAAATTTCTGCTTTTTTTTTGAAATAAGTGAAATTTCTGCAATTTTGCCCCAAAATAAGTGTAATTTCTGCAATTTTGCCCCAATATAAGTGAAATTTCTGGAATTTTGCTCCGAAATAAGTGGAATTTCTGAGTTTTGCCCCAAAATAAGGAGAATTTCTGTCTTTTTGCCCCAACATTTAGGGAATTTCTGCCTTTTTGCCCCACAATTAGAGGAATTTCTGCAATTTTGCTTCAAAATATGGGGAATTTCTGCCTTTTTGCTCAAAAATAAGAAGAATGCATAGCTTTTTGCCATAAAAACGGGAAATTTTTTCATTTTTGCTCCAAAATAAAGGGAATTTCTGCTTTTTTGCATCTAAATAAGTGGAATTTCTGTCTTTTTCCCCCAAAACAAAGGGAATTTCTGTCTTTTTTGCCCCAAAATAAGGAAAATTTCTGACTTATTACCCTGAAATAAGTGAAATTTCTGCAATTTTGCCCCAAAATAAGAGAAATTTCTGCCTTTTTGCTCCCAAATAAAGGGAATTTCAGCCTTTTAACCTCAAAATAAGGGGAATTTCTGCATTTTTGCCACAAAATATTAGGAATTTCTGCCTTTTTGCCTCTAAATAAGTGGAATTTCTGTATTTTTCCCCCAAAACAAAGGGAATTTCTGTTTTTTGGCCCCAAAATAAAGGAAATTCCTGACTTATTACCCTGACATAAGTGAAATTTCTGCAATTTTGCCCCAAAATAAGAGAAATTTCTGCCTTTTTGCCCCCAAATAAAAGGAATTTCAGCCTTTTACCTCAAAATAAAAGAAATTTCTGCATTTTTGCCCCAAAATATGGGAAATTTCTGCCTTTTTGCCCCAAAATAAGAAAAAATTCTGCAATTTTGTAACAAAATAAAAGAAATTTCTGACTTTTGGCCCCAAAATAAGAAAATTTCTGCTATTTTTTCTGAAATAAGTGAAATTTCTGCAATTTTGCCCCCAAATAAGAGAAATTTCTGCCTTTTTGCTCCCAAATAAAGGGAATTTCAGCCTTTTAACCTCAAAATAAGGGGAATTTCTGCATTTTTGCGACAAAATATTAGGAATTTCTGCCTTTTTGCCTCTAAATAAGTGGAATTTCTGTATTTTTCCCCCAAAACAAAGGGAATTTCTGTTTTTTGGCCCCAAAATAAAGGAAATTCCTGACTTATTACCCTGACATAAGTGAAATTTCTGCAATTTTGCCCCAAAATAAGAGAAATTTCTGCTTTTTTGCCCCCAAATAAAAGGAATTTCAGCCTTTTACCTCAAAATAAAAGAAATTTCTGCATTTTTGCCCCAAAATATGGGAAATTTCTGCCTTTTTGCCCCAAAATAAGAAAAAATTCTGCAATTTTGTAACAAAATAAAAGTAATTTCTGACTTTTGGCCCCAAAATAAGAAAATTTCTGCTATTTTTTCTGAAATAAGTGAAATTTCTGCAATTTTGCCCCAAAATAAGTTAAATTTCTGAGTTTTGCCCTAAAATAAGGAGAATTTTTGTCTTTTGCCCCAACATATAGGGAATTTCTGCCTTTTTACCCCACAATTAGGGGAATTTCTGCAATTTTGCTCCGAAATACGAGGAATTTCTGCCTTCTTTGTCCAAAAATAATAAGAATGCATACCTTTTTGCCATAAAAAAGGGAAATTTCTTCATTTTTGCTCCAAAATGAGGGGAATTTCTGCTTTTATGCCTCTAAATAAGTGGAATTTCTGTCTTTTTCCCCCATAACAAAGGGAATTTCTGTCTTTTTTGCCCCAAAATAAAAAAAATTTCTGACTTATTACCCTAAAATGAGTGAAATTTCTGCAATTTTGCCCCAAAATAAGGGAAATTTCTGCCTTTTTACCCCCAAATATGGGGAATTTCACCCTTTTTACCTCAAAATAAAGGAATTTCTGCATGTTTGCCCCAAAATATGGGAAATTTCTGCTTTTTTGCCCAAAATAAGAAAAATTTCTGCAATTTTGTACCAAAATATGGGAAATTTCTGCCTTTTTGCCCCAAAATAAGAAAATTTCTGCTTTTTTTCCCTGAAATAAGTGAAATTTCTGCAATTTTTCCCCAAAATAAGGGAAATTTCTGGAATTTTGCCCCAAAATAAGTGGAATTTTTGAGTTTTGCCCCAAATTAAGGAGAATTTCTGATTTTTGCCCTAACATATAGGGAATTTCTGCCCTTTTGCCCCACAATTAGGGGAATTTCTGCAATTTTGCTCCAAAATACGGGGAATTTCTGCTTTTTAGCCTGAAAATAAGGGGAATGTATACCTTTTGCAACAAAAAAGAGAAATTTCTTCATTTTTGCTCCAAAATAAAAGGAATTTCTGCTTATTGGCTCTAAAAAAGTGGAATTTCTATCTTTTTCCCCAAAACCAAAGAGAATTTCTTTCTTCTTGCCCCAAAATAAGGAAAATTTCTGACTGATTACCCTGAAATAAGTGAAATTTTTGCAATTTTGCCTCAACATAACGAAATTTCTGCCTTTTTGCCCCCAATTAACTGGAATTTCAGCCTTTTTTCTCAAAATAAGGGGAATTTCTGCATTTTTGCCACAAAATATAAGAAATTTCTGCCTTTTTGCTCCAAAATAAGAAAAATTTCTGCAATTTTGTACCAAAATAAAAACTTTCTGCCTTTTTGCCCCAAAATAATATAATTTCTGCTTTTTTTTTCGAAATAAGTGAAATTTCTGCAATTTTGCCCCAAAATATGTGTAATTTCTGCAATTTTGCCCCAAAATAAGTGAAATTTCTGGAATTTTGCTCCAAAATAAGTGGAATTTCTAAGTTTTGCCCTAAAATAAGGAGAATTTCTGTCTTTTTGCCCCAACATATAGGGAATTTCTGCCTTTTTGCCCCACAATTAGGGGAATTTCTGCAATTTTGCTCAAAAATACGGGGAATTTCTGCCTTTTTTTTCCGAAAATAATAAGAATGCATACCTTTTTGCCATAAAAAAGGGAAATTTCTTCATTTTTGCTCCAAAATGAGGGGAATTTCTTCTTTTATGCCTCTAAATAAGTGGAATTTCTGTCTTTTTCTCCCAAAACAAAGGGAATTTCTGTCTTTTTTGCCCCAAAATAAGGAAAATTTCTGACTTATTACCCTGAAATAAGTGAAATTTCTGCAATTTTGCCCCAAAATAAGGGAAATTTCTGCCTTTTTACCCCCAAATAAGGAGAATTTCAGCATTTTTACCTCAAAATGAAGGGGAATTTCTGCATGTTTGCCCCAAAATATGGGAATTTTCTGCCTTTTTGCCCAAAATAAGAAAAATTTCTGCAATTTTGTACCAAAATATGGGAAATTTCTGCTTTTTTGCCCCAAAATAAGAAAATTTCTGCTTTTTTTTCCTGAAATAAGTGAAATTTCTCTAATTTTGCCACAAAATAAGTGAAATTTCTGCACTTTTGCCACAAAATAAGGGAAATTTCTGGAATTTTGCCCCAAAATGAGTGGAATTTCTGAGTTTCCCCAAAATAAGGAGAATTTCTGTCTTTTTGCCCCAACATATAGGGAATTTCTGCATTTTTGCCCCACAATTAGGTTAATTTCTGCAATTTTGCTCCAAAATACGGGGAATTTCTGCCTTTTTGCCCAAAAATAAGAAGAATGCATACCTTTTTCCATAAAAAAGGGATATTTCTGTAATTTTGCTCCAAAATAAGGGGAATTTCTGCTTTTTGGCCTCTAAATATGTGGAATTTCGGTCTTTTTCCCCCAAAAGAAGGGGAATTTCTGTCTTTTTTGCACCAAAATAAGGAAATTTTCTGACTTATTACCCTGAAATAAGTGAAATTTCTGCAATTTTGCCACAAAATAAGGGAAATTTCGGCCTTTTTGATCCCAAATAAGAGGAATTTCACCCTTTTACCTCAAAATAAGGGGAATTTCTGCCTTTTTGCTACAAAATATTAGGAATTTCTGCCTTTTTGCCCCAAAATAAGGAAAATTTCTGCCTTTTTTCTCTGCCATAAGTGAAATTTCTGCAATTTTGCCCCAAAATAAGGGAAATCTCTGGAATTTTGCCCCAAAATAAGTGGAATTTCTTTGTTTTGCCCCAAAATAAGGAGAATTTCTGTCTTTTTGCCCCAACATATAGGGAATTTCTGCCTTTTTGCCCCACAATTAGGGGAATTTCTGGAATTTTGCTCCAAAATACTGGGAATTTCTGCCTTTTTGCCCGAAAATAAGAAGAATGCATAACTTTTTGCCATAAAAAAGGGAAATTTCTTCATTTTTGCTCCAAAATAAGGGAAATTCTGCTTTTTTGCCTCTAAATAAGTGGAATTTCTGTCTTTTTCCCCCAAAACAAAAGTAATTTCTGTCTTTTTTGCCCCCAAATAAGGAAAATTTCTGACTTATTACCCTGAAGTAAGTGAAATTTCTGCAATTTTGAACCAAAATAAGGGGAATTTTTGCTTTTTTGCCTCTAAATAAGTGGAATTTATGTATTTTGTCCCCAAAACAAAGGGAATTTCTGTCTTTTTGCCCCAAAATAAGGAAAATTTCTGACTTATTACCCTGAAATAAGTGAAATTTCTGCAATATTGCCCCAAAATAAGGGAAATTACTGCTTTTTTGCCCCCAAATAAGGGGAATTTCAGCATTTTTACCTCAAAATAAAAGGAATTTCTGCATTTTTGCCACAAAATATTAGGAATTTCTGCCTTTTTGCCCCAAAATAAAAAAAATTTCTGCCTTTTTTCACTGAAATAAGTGAAATTTCTGCAATTTTGCCCCAAAATAAGGGAAATTTCTGGAATTTTGCCCCAAAATAAGTGGAATTTCTGAGTTTTGCCCCAAAATAAGGAGAATTTCTTTTTTTTGCCCTAACATATAGGGAATTTCTGCCTTTTTTGCCCCACAATTAGGGGAATTTCTGCAATTTTGCTCCAAAATACGGGGAATTTCTGCTTTTTAGCCTGAAAATAAGGGGAATGTATATCTTTTGCCACAAAAAAGAGAAATTTCTTTATTTTTGCTCCAAAATAAAAAGAAAGTTCTGCTTTTTTGCCTCTAAAAAGTGGAATATCTGTCTTTTTCCCCAAAAACAAAGGGAATTTCTGTCTTTTTGCCCCAAAATAAGGAAAATTTCTGACTGATTACCCTGAAATAAGTGAAATTTTTACAATTTTGCCTCAAAATAAGGAAATTTCTGCCTTTTTGCCCCCAATTAAGGGGAATTTCAGGCTTTTTACTCAAAATAAGGGGAATTTCTGCATATTTGCCCCAAAATATGGAAAATTTCTGCCTTTTTGCTCCAAAATAAGAAAAATTTCTGCAATTTTGTACCAAAATAAAAGAAATTTCTGCCTTTTTGCCCCAAAATAAAAAAATTTCTGCTTTTTTTTTGAAATAAGTGAAATTTCTGCAATTTTGCCCCAAAATAAGTGTAATTTCTGCAATTTTGCCCCAATATAAGTGAAATTTCTGGAATTTTGCTCCGAAATAAGTGGAATTTCTGAGTTTTGCCCCAAAATAAGGAGAATTTCTGTCTTTTTGCCCCAACATTTAGGGAATTTCTGCCTTTTTGCCCCACAATTAGAGGAATTTCTGCAATTTTGCTTCAAAATATGGGGAATTTCTGCCTTTTTGCTCAAAAATAAGAAGAATGCATAGCTTTTTGCCATAAAAACGGGAAATTTTTTCATTTTTGCTCCAAAATAAAGGGAATTTCTGCTTTTTTGCATCTAAATAAGTGGAATTTCTGTCTTTTTCCCCCAAAACAAAGGGAATTTCTGTCTTTTTTGCCCCAAAATAAGGAAAATTTCTGACTTATTACCCTGAAATAAGTGAAATTTCTGCAATTTTGCCCCAAAATAAGAGAAATTTCTGCCTTTTTGCTCCCAAATAAAGGGAATTTCAGCCTTTTAACCTCAAAATAAGGGGAATTTCTGCATTTTTGCCACAAAATATTAGGAATTTCTGCCTTTTTGCCTCTAAATAAGTGGAATTTCTGTATTTTTCCCCCAAAACAAAGGGAATTTCTGTTTTTTGGCCCCAAAATAAAGGAAATTCCTGACTTATTACCCTGACATAAGTGAAATTTCTGCAATTTTGCCCCAAAATAAGAGAAATTTCTGCCTTTTTGCCCCCAAATAAAAGGAATTTCAGCCTTTTACCTCAAAATAAAAGAAATTTCTGCATTTTTGCCCCAAAATATGGGAAATTTCTGCCTTTTTGCCCCAAAATAAGAAAAAATTCTGCAATTTTGTAACAAAATAAAAGAAATTTCTGACTTTTGGCCCCAAAATAAGAAAATTTCTGCTATTTTTTCTGAAATAAGTGAAATTTCTGCAATTTTGCCCCCAAATAAGAGAAATTTCTGCCTTTTTGCTCCCAAATAAAGGGAATTTCAGCCTTTTAACCTCAAAATAAGGGGAATTTCTGCATTTTTGCGACAAAATATTAGGAATTTCTGCCTTTTTGCCTCTAAATAAGTG
This sequence comes from Micromys minutus, assembly GCF_963924665.1. NCBI lineage: Eukaryota > Metazoa > Chordata > Mammalia > Rodentia > Muridae > Micromys > Micromys minutus. The sequence continues at coordinate 4,913,569 of NW_027667727.1, forward strand.
GAATTTCTGTATTTTTCCCCCAAAACAAAGGGAATTTCTGTTTTTTGGCCCCAAAATAAAGGAAATTCCTGACTTATTACCCTGACATAAGTGAAATTTCTGCAATTTTGCCCCAAAATAAGAGAAATTTCTGCTTTTTTGCCCCCAAATAAAAGGAATTTCAGCCTTTTACCTCAAAATAAAAGAAATTTCTGCATTTTTGCCCCAAAATATGGGAAATTTCTGCCTTTTTGCCCCAAAATAAGAAAAAATTCTGCAATTTTGTAACAAAATAAAAGTAATTTCTGACTTTTGGCCCCAAAATAAGAAAATTTCTGCTATTTTTTCTGAAATAAGTGAAATTTCTGCAATTTTGCCCCAAAATAAGTTAAATTTCTGAGTTTTGCCCTAAAATAAGGAGAATTTTTGTCTTTTGCCCCAACATATAGGGAATTTCTGCCTTTTTACCCCACAATTAGGGGAATTTCTGCAATTTTGCTCCGAAATACGAGGAATTTCTGCCTTCTTTGTCCAAAAATAATAAGAATGCATACCTTTTTTCCATAAAAAAGGGAAATTTCTTCATTTTTGCTCCAAAATGAGGGGAATTTCTGCTTTTATGCCTCTAAATAAGTGGAATTTCTGTCTTTTTCCCCCATAACAAAGGGAATTTCTGTCTTTTTTGCCCCAAAATAAAGAAAATTTCTGACTTATTACCCTAAAATGAGTGAAATTTCTGCAATTTTGCCCCAAAATAAGGGAAATTTCTGCCTTTTTACCCCCAAATATGGGGAATTTCACCCTTTTTACCTCAAAATAAAGGAATTTCTGCATGTTTGCCCCAAAATATGGGAAATTTCTGCTTTTTTGCCCAAAATAAGAAAAATTTCTGCAATTTTGTACCAAAATATGGGAAATTTCTGCCTTTTTGCCCCAAAATAAGAAAATTTCTGCTTTTTTTCCCTGAAATAAGTGAAATTTCTGCAATTTTTCCCCAAAATAAGGGAAATTTCTGGAATTTTGCCCCAAAATAAGTGGAATTTCTGAGTTTTGCCCCAAATTAAGGAGAATTTCTGATTTTTGCCCTAACATATAGGGAATTTCTGCCCTTTTGCCCCACAATTAGGGGAATTTCTGCAATTTTGCTCCAAAATACGGGGAATTTCTGCTTTTTAGCCTGAAAATAAGGGGAATGTATACCTTTTGCAACAAAAAAGAGAAATTTCTTCATTTTTGCTCCAAAATAAAAGGAATTTCTGCTTATTGGCTCTAAAAAAGTGGAATTTCTATCTTTTTCCCCAAAACCAAAGAGAATTTCTTTCTTCTTGCCCCAAAATAAGGAAAATTTCTGACTGATTACCCTGAAATAAGTGAAATTTTTGCAATTTTGCCTCAACATAACGAAATTTCTGCCTTTTTGCCCCCAATTAACTGGAATTTCAGCCTTTTTTCTCAAAATAAGGGGAATTTCTGCATTTTTGCCACAAAATATAAGAAATTTCTGCCTTTTTGCTCCAAAATAAGAAAAATTTCTGCAATTTTGTACCAAAATAAAAACTTTCTGCCTTTTTGCCCCAAAATAATATAATTTCTGCTTTTTTTTTTCGAAATAAGTGAAATTTCTGCAATTTTGCCCCAAAATATGTGTAATTTCTGCAATTTTGCCCCAAAATAAGTGAAATTTCTGGAATTTTGCTCCAAAATAAGTGGAATTTCTAAGTTTTGCCCCAAAATAAAGAGAATTTCTGTTTTTTGCCCCAACATATAGGGAATTTCTGCCTTTTTGCCCCACAATTAGGGAAATTTCTGCAATTTTGCTCCAAAATATGGGGAATTTCTGCCTTTTTGCCCGAAAATAAGAAGAATGCATAGCTTTTTGCCATAAAAAAGGGAAATTTCTTCATTTTTGCTCCAAAATATGGGGAATTTCTGCTTTTTTTGCATCTAAATAAGTGGAATTCCTTTTTCCCCCAAAACAAAGGGAATTTCTTTCTTTTTTGCCCCAAAATAAGAAAAATTTCTGACTTATTACCCTGAAATAAGTGAAATTTTTGCAATCTTGCCCCAAAATAAGGGAAATTTCTGCCTTTTTGCTCCCAAATAAGGGGAATTTCAGCCTTTTTACCTCAAAATAAGGGGAATTTCTGCATTTTTCCACAAAATATTAGTAATTTCTGACTTTTTGCCTCTAAATAAGTAAAATTTCTTCCTTTTTTCACTGAAATAAGTGAAATTTTTTCAATTTTTCCCAAAATAAAGGGAATTTCTGCTTTTTTGCCTCTAAATAAGTGGAATTTATGTATTGTTCCCCCAAAACAAAAGGAATTTCTGTTTTTTTTTTGCCCGATGATAAGGAAAATTTCTGACTTATTACCCTGAAGTAAGTGAAATTTCTGCAATTTTGCCCCAAAATAAGGGGAATTTCTGCTTTTTTGCCTCTAAATAAGTGGAATTTATGTATCTTTCCCCCAAAACAAAGGGAATTTCTGTCTTTTTTTGCCCAAAATAAGGAAAATTTCTGACTTATTACCCTTAAATAAGTGAAATTTCTGCAATTTTGCCCCCAAATAATAGAAATTTCTGCATTTTTGCCCACAAAAAAGGGGAATTTCAGCCTTTTTACCTCAAAATAAGGGGAAATTCTGCATTTTGTCCACAAAATATTAGGAATTTCTGACTTTTTGCCCCAAAATAAGGAAAATTTCTGCCTTTTTTCACTGAAATAAGTGAAATTTTTGCAATTTTGCCCCAAAATAAAGGGAATTTCTGCTTTTTTGCCTCTAAATAAGTGGAATTTATGTATTGTTCCCCCAAAACAAAGGAAATTTCTGTCTTTTTGCCCGAAAATAAGGAAAATTTCTGACTTATTACCCTGAAGTAAGTAAAATTTCGGCAATTTTGCCCCAAAATAAGGAGAATTTCTGCTTTTTTGCCTCTAAATTAGTGGAATTTATGTATTTTCCCCCCAAAACAAAGGGAATTTCTGTCTTTTTTTGCCCAAAATAAGGAAAATTTCTGACTTATTACCCTGAAATAAGTGAAATTTCTGCAATTTTGCCCCAAAATAATAGAAATTTCTGCATTTTTGCCCCCAAATAAGGGGAATTTCAGCATTTTTACCTCAAAATAAGGTTAATTTCTGCATTTTGTCCACAAAATATTAGGAATTTCTGACTTTTTGCCCCAAAATAAGGAAAATTTCTGCCTTTTTTCACTGAAATAAGTGAAATTTTCGCAATTTTGCCCCAAAATAAGTGAAATTTCTGCAATTTTGCCCCAAAATAAGGGAAATTTCTGGAATTTTGCCCCAAAATAAGTGGAATTTCTGAGTTTTGCCCCAAAATAAGGAGAATTTCTGTTTTTTGCCCTAACATATAGGGAATTTCTGCCTTTATGCCCCACAATTAGGGGAATTTCTGCAATTTTGCTCCAAAATACAGGGAATTTCTGCTTTTTAGCCTGAAAATAAGGGGAATGTATACCTTTTGCCACTAAAAAGAGAAATTTCTTCATTTTTTTTCTCCAAAATAAGGGGAATTTCTGCTTTTTTGCATCTAAATAAGTGAAATTTCTGTCTTTTTCCCCCAAAACAAAGGGAATTTGTATTTTTTGCCCCAAAATAAGGAAAATTTCTGACTTATTACCCTGAATTAAGTGAAATTTCTGCAATATTGCCCCAAAATAATGGAAATTTCTGCCTTTTGACTCCCAAATAAGGGGAATTTCAGCCTTTTTATGTCAAAATAAGGGGAATTTCTGCATTTTTGCATCAAAATATTAGGAATTTCTGTCTTTTTGCCTCTAAAGAAGTGGAATTTCTGTCTTTTTTCCCCAAAAGGAAAAGAATTTCTATTTTTTGGTCCCAAATTAAGGAAAATTTCTGACTTATTACCCTGACATAAGTGAAATTACTGCAATTTTGCCCAAAAATAAGAGAAATTTCTGCCTTTTTGCCCCCAAATAAGGGGATTTTCAGCCTTTTACCTCAAAATAAGAGAAATTTCTGCATATTTGCCCCAAAATATGGGAAATTTCGGCCTTTTTGCCCCAAAATAAGAAAAAATTCTGCAATTTTGTAACAAAATAAAAGAAATTTCTGCCTTTTGGCCCCAAAATAAGAAAATTTCTGCTTTTTTTTTTCTGAAATAAGTGAAATTTCTGAAATTTTGCCCCAAAATACGTTAAATTTCTGAGTTTTGCCCTAAAATAAGTAGAATTTCTGTATTTTTGCCCCAACTTATAGGGAATTTCTGCCTTTTTGCCCCACAATTAGGGGAATTTCTGCAATTTTGCTCCAAAATACGAGGAATTTCTGCCTTTTTTGTTAGAAAATAAGAAGAATGCATAGCTTTTTGCCATAAAAAAGTGAAATTTCTTCATTTTTGCTCCAAAATGAGGGGAATTTCTGCTTTTATGCCTCTAAATAAGTGGAATTTCTGTCTTTTTCCCCCATAACAAAGGGAATTTCTGTCTTTTTTGCCCCAAAATAAAGAAAATTTCTGACTTATTACCCTAAAATGAGTGAAATTTCTGCAATTTTGCCCCAAAATAAGGGAAATTTCTGCCTTTTTACCCCCAAATAAGGGGAATTTCACCCTTTTTACCTCAAAATAAAAGGAATTTCTGCATGTTTGCCCCAAAATATGGGAAATTTCTGCCTTTTTGCCCAAAATAAGAAAAATTTCTGCAATTTTGTACCAAAATATGGGAAATTTCTGCCTTTTTGCCCCAAAATAAGAAAATTTCTGCTTTTTTTCCCTGAAATAAGTGAAATTTCTGCAATTTTTCCCCAAAATAAGGGAAATTTCTGGAATTTTGCCCCAAAATAAGTGGAATTTCTGAGTTTTGCCCCAAATTAAGGAGAATTTCTGTTTTTTGCCCTAACATAAGGAATTTCTGCCCTTTTGCCCCACAATTAGGAGAATTTCTGCAATTTTGCTCCAAAATACGGGGAATTTCTGCTTTTTAGCCTGAAAATAAGGGGAATGTATACCTTTTGCAACAAAAAAGAGAAATTTCTTCATTTTTGCTCCAAAATAAAAGGAATTTCTGCTTCTTTGCCTCTAAAAAAGTGGAATTTCTATATTTTTCCCCAAAACCAAAGGGAATTTCTTTCTTCTTGCCCCAAAATAAGGAAAATTTCTGACTGATTACACTGAAATAAGTGAAATTTTTGCAATTTTGCCCCAACATAAGTAAATTTCTGCCTTTTTGCCCCCAATTAACTGGAATTTCAGGCTTTTTTCTCAAAATAAGGGGAATTTCTGCATTTTTGCCCCAAAATATAAGAAATTTCTGCCTTTTTGCTCCAAAATAAGAAAAATTTCTGCAATTTTGTACCAAAATAAAAAAAATTTCTGCCTTTTTGTCCCAAAATAATATAATTTCTGCTTTTTTTTTAAATAAGTGAAATTTCTGCAATTTTGCCCCAAAATATGTGTAATTTCTGCAATTTTGCCCCAAAATAAGTGAAATTTCTGGAATTTTGCTCCGAAATAAGTGGAATTTGTAAGTTTTGCCCCAAAATAAAGAAAATTTCTATTTTTGCCCCAAGATATAGGGAATTTCTGCCTTTTTGCCCCACAATTAGGGAAATTTCTGCAATTTTGCTCCAAAATATGGGGAATTTCTGCCTTTTTGCCCGAAAATAAGAAGAATGCATAGCTTTTTGCCATAAAAAAGGGAAATTTCTTCATTTTTGCTCCAAAATTAGAGGAATTTCTGCTTTTTTTGCATCTAAATAAGTGGAATTCCTTTTTCCCCCAAAACAAAGGGAATTTCTGTTTTTTTTGCCCCAAAATAAGAAAAATTTCTGACTTATTACCCTGAAATAAGTGAAATTTCTGCAATCTTGCCCCAAAATAAGGGAAATTTCTGCCTTTTTGCTCCCAAATAAGGGGAATTTCAGCCTTTTTACCTCAAAATAAGGGGAATTTCTACATTTTTCCACAAAATATTAGTAATTTCTGTCTTTTTGCCTCTAAATAAGTAAAATTTCTTCTTTTTTTCACTGAAATAAGTGAAATTTTTGCAATTTTTCCCAAAATAAAGGGAATTTCTGCTTTTTTGCCTCTAAATAAGTGGAATTTATGTATTGTTCCCTCAAAACAAAGGGAATTTCTGTCTTTTTGCCCGAAAATAAGGAAAATTTCTGACTTATTACCCTGAAGTAAGTGAAATTTCTGCAATTTTGCCCCAAAATAAGGGGAATTTCTGCTTTTTTGCCTCTAAATAAGTGGAATTTATGTATTTTTCCCCCAAAACAAAGGGAATTTCTGTCTTTTTTTGCCCAAAATAAGGAAAATTTCTGACTTATTACCCATAATAAGTGAAATTTCTGCAATTTTGCCCCAAAATAATAGAAATTTCTGCATTTTTGCCCACAATTAAGGGGAATTTCAGCCTTTTTACCTCAAAATAAGGGGAATTTCTGCATTTTGTCCACAAAATATTAGGAATTTCTGACTTTTTACCCCAAAATAAGAAAAAATTCTGCAATTTTGTAACAAAATAAAAGAAATTTCTGCCTTTTGGCCCCAAAATAAGAAAATTTCTGCTTTTTTCTTCTGAAATAAGTGAAATTTCTGCAATTTTGCCCCAAAATAAGTTAAATTTCTGAGTTTTGCCCTAAAATAAGTAGAATTTCTGTCTTTTTGCCCCAACTTATAGGGAATTTCTGCCTTTTTGCCCAACAATTAGGGGAATTTCTGCAATTTTGCTCCAAAATACGAGGAATTTCTGCCTTTTTTGTTAGAAAATAAGAAGAATGCATAGCTTTTTGCCATAAAAAAGTGAAATTTCTTCATTTTTGCTCCTAAATGAGGGGAATTTCTGCTTTTATGCCTCTAAATAAGTGGAATTTCTGTCTTTTTCCCCCATAACAAAGGGAATTTCTGTCTTTTTTGCCCCAAAATAAAGAAAATTTCAGACTTATTACCCTAAAATGAGTGAAATTTCTGCAATTTTGCGCCAAAATAAGGGAAATTTCTGCCTTTTTACCCCCAAATAAGGGGAATTTCAACCTTTTTACCTCAAAATAAAAGGAATTTCTGCATGTTTGCCCCAAAATATGGGAAATTTCTGCCTTTTTGCCCAAAATAAGAAAAATTTCTGCAATTTTGTACCAAAATATGGGAAATTTCTGCCTTTTTGCCCCAAAATAAGAAAATTTCTGCTTTTTTCCCTGAAATAAGTGAAATTTCTGCAATTTTTCCCCAAAATAAGGGAAATTTCTGGAATTTTGCCCCAAAATAAGTGGAATTTCTGAGTTTTGCCCCAAATTAAGGAGAATTTCTGTTTTTTGCTCTAACATAAGGAATTTCTGCCCTTTTGCCCCACAATTAGGAGAATTTCTGCAATTTTGCTCCAAAATACGGGGAATTTCTGCTTTTTAGCCTGAAAATAAGGGGAATGTATACCTTTTGCAACAAAAAAGAGAAATTTCTTCATTTTTGCTCCAAAATAAAAGGAATTTCTGCTTCTTTGCCTCTAAAAAAGTGGAATTTCTATCTTTTTCCCCAAAACCAAAGGGAATTTCTTTCTTCTTGCCCCAAAATAAGGAAAATTTCTGACTGATTACCCTGAAATAAGTGAAATTTTTGCAATTTTGCCCCAACATAAGGAAATTTCTGCCTTTTTGCCCCCAATTAACTGGAATTTCAGCCTTATTTCTCAAAATAAGGGGAATTTCTGCATTTTTGCCCAAAATATAAGAAATTTCTGCCTTTTTGCTCCAAAATAAGAAAAATTTCTGCAATTTTGTACCAAAATAAAAAAAATTTCTGCCTTTTTTCCCCAAAATAATATAATTTCTGCTTTTTTTTTTTGAAATAAGTGAAATTTCTGCAATTTTGCCCCAAAATAAGTGTAATTTCTGCAATTTTGCCCCAAAATAAGTGAAATTTCTGGAATTTTGCTCCGAAATAAGTGGAATTTCTAAGTTTTGCCCCAAAATAAAGAGAATTTCTGTTTTTTGCCCCAACATATAGGGAATTTCTGCCTTTTTGCCCCACAATTAGGGAAATTTCTGCAATTGTGCTCCAAAATATGGGGAATTTCTGCCTTTTTGCCCGAAAATAAGAAGAATGCATAGCTTTTTGCCATAAAAAAGGGAAATTTCTTCATTTTGCTCCAAAATTAGAGGAATTTCTGCTTTTTTTGCATCTAAATAAGTGGAATTCCGTTTTCCCCCAAAACAAAGGGAGTTTCTGTCTTTTTTGCCCCAAAATAAGAAAAATTTCTGACTTATTACCCTGAAATAAGTGAAATTTCTGCAATCTTGCCCCAAAATAAGGGAAATTTCTGCCTTTTTGCTCCCAAATAAGGGGAATTTCAGCCTTTTTACCTCAAAATAAGGGGAATTTCTGCATTTTTCCACAAAATATTAGTAATTTCTGCCTTTTTGCCTCTAAATAAGTAAAATTTCTTCTTTTTTTCACTGAAATAAGTGAAATTTTTGCAATTTTTCCCAAAATAAAGGGAATTTCTGCTTTTTTGCCTCTAAATAAGTGGAATTTATGTATTGTTCCCCCAAAACAAAGGGAATTTCTGTCTTTTTGCCCGAAAATAAGGAAAATTTCTGACTTATTACCCTGAAGTAAGTGAAATTTCTGCAATTTTGCCCCAAAATAAGGGGAATTTCTGCTTTTTTGCCTCTAAATAAGTGGAATTTATGTATTTTTCCCCCAAAACAAAGGGAATTTCTGTATTTTTTTGCCCAAAATAAGGAAAATTTCTGACTTATTACCCTTAAATAAGTGAAATTTCTGCAATTTTGCCCCAAAATAATAGAAATTTCTGCATTTTTGCCCACAAATAAGTGGAATTTCAGCCTTTTTACCTCAAAATAAGGGGAATTTCTGCATTTTGTCCACAAAATATTAGGAATTTCTGACTTTTTGCCCCAAAATAAGGAAAATATCTGCCTTTTTTCAGTGAAATAAGTGAAATTTTTGCAATTTTGCCCCCAAAAAAGTGAAATTTCTGCAATTTTGCCCCAAAATAAGGGAAATTTCTGGAATTTTGCCCCAAAGTAAGTGGAATTTCTGAGTTTTGCCCCAAAATAAGGAGAATTTCTGTTTTTTGCCCTAACATATAGGGAATTTCTGCCTTTATGCCCCACAATTAGGGGAATTTCTGCAATTTTGCTCCAAAATACAGGGAATTTCTGCTTTTTAGCCTGAAAATAAGAGGAATGTATACCTTTTGCCACAGAAAAAGGAAATTTCTTCATTTTTGCTCCAAAATAAAAAAAAATTCTGCTTTTTTGCCTCTAAAAATGTGGAATTTCTGTCTTTTCCCACAAAAAACAAGGGAATTTCTGTCTTTTTGCCCCAAAATAACATAAATTTCTGAATTATTACCCTGAAATAATTGAAATTTTTGCAATTTTGCCCCGAAATAAGGAAATTTCTGTATTTTTGCCCCCAATTAAGTGGAATTTCAGCCTTTTTCCTCAAAATAATGGGAATTTCTGCATTTTTGCCCAAAATAAGGAAAATTTCTGCAATTTTGTACCAAAATAAAAGAAATTTCTGCCTTTTTGCCCCAAAATAAGAAAATTTCTGCTTTTTATTTAAATAAGTGAAATTTCTGCAATTTTGCCCCAAAATAAGGAAATTTCTGCCTTTTTGCCCCCAATTAAGGGGAATTTCAGCCTTTTTCCACAAAATAAGGGGAATTTCTGCATTTTTGCCTCAAAATTTGAAATTTCTTCCTTTTTGCCCAAAATAAGAAAAATTTCTGCAATTTTGTACCAAAATATGGGAAATTTCTGCCTTTTTGCCCCAAAATAAGAAAATTTCTGCTTTTTTTCCCTGAAATAGGTGAAATTTTTCCAATTTTGCCGCAAAATAAGTGAAATTTCTGCAATTTTGTCCCAAAATTAGGGAAATTTCTGGAATTTTGCCCCAAAATAAGTGGAATTTCTGAGTTTTGCCCCAAAATAAGGAGAATTTCTGTCTTTTTGCCCCAACATATAGGGAATTTCTGCCTTATTGCCCCACATTTAGGTTAATTTCTGCAATTTTGCTCCAAAATACGGGGAATTTCTGCCTTTTTGCCCCCAAATAAGAGGAATTACACCGTTTTACCTCAAAATAATGGGAATTTCTGCATTTTTGCCACAAAATATTAGGAATTTCTGCCTTTTTGCCCCAAAATAAGGAAAATTTCTGCCTTTTGTCCCTGCCATAAGTAAAATTTCTGCAATTTTGCCCCAAAATAAGTGAAATTTCTGCAATTTTGCCCCAAAATAAGGGAAATCTCTGGATTTTTGCCCCCAAATAAGTGGAATTTCTGAGTTTTGCCCCCAAATAAGGAGAATTTCTGTCTTTTTGCCCCAACATATAGGGAATTTTTGCATTTTCGCCCCACAATTAGGGGAATTTCTGCAATTTTGCTCCAAAATACGGGGAATTTCTGCCTTTTTGCCCGAAAATAAGAAGAATGCATAACTTTTTGCCATAAAAAAGCAAAATTTCTTCATTTTTGCTCCAAAATAAGGGGAATTTCTGCTTTTTTGCCTCTAAATAAGTGGAATTTCTGTCTTTTTTCCCCAAAACAAAGGTAATTTCTGTCTTTTTTGCCCTAAAATAAGGAGAATTTCTGACTTATTACCCTGAAGTAAGTGAAATTTCTGCAATTTTGCCCCCAAAATAAGGGGAATTTCTGCTTTTTTGCCTCTAAATAAGTGGAATTTATGTATTTTTCCCCCAAAACAAAGGGAATTTCTGGTTTTTTGCCCAAAATAAGGAAAATTTCTGACTTATTACTCTGAAATAAGTGAAATTTTTGCAATTTTGCCCCAAAATAAGGGAATTTTCTGCCTTTTTGCCCCCAAATAAGGGGAATTTTAGCCTTTTTACCTCAAAATAAGGGGAATTTCTGCATTTTTGTCACATAATATCAGGAATTTCTGGCTTTTTCCCTAAAATAAGGAAAATTTCTGCCTTTTTTTCCTGAAATAAGTGAAATTTCTGCAATTTTGCCCCAAAATAAGTGAAATTTCTGCAATTTTGCCCCAAAATAAGTGAAATTTCTGCAATTTTGCCCCAAAATAAGTGAAATTTCTGGAATTTTGCTCCAAAATAAGTGGAATTTCTGAGTTTTGCCCCAAAATAAGGAGAATTTCTGTCTTTTTGCCCTAACATATAGGGAATTTCTGCCTATTTGCCCGAAAATAAGAAGAATGCATAGCTTTTTGCAATAAAAAAAGGGAAATTTCTTAATTTTTGCTCCAAAGTAAAGGGAATTTCTGCTTTTTGCATCTAAATAAGTGGAATTTCTGTCTTTTTCCCCCAAAACAAAAGGAATTTCTGTCTTTTTTGCCCCAAAATAAGGAAAATTTCTGACTTATTACCCTGAAATAAGTGAAATTTCTGCAATTTTGCTCCAAACTAATGGAAATTTCTGCCTTTTTGCTCCCAAATAAGGGGAATTTCAGCCTTTTTACCTCAAAATAAGGGGAATTTCTGCATTTTTGCCACAAAATATTAGGAATTTCGGTCTTTTTGCCTCTAAAGAAGAAGAATTTCTGTCTTTTTCCCCCAAAACAAAGGGAATTTTTATTTTTTGGTCCCAAAATAAGGAAAATTTTTGACTTATTACCCTGACATAAGTGAAATTTCTGCAATTTTGCCCCAAAATAAGAGAAATTTCTGCCTTTTTGCCCCCAAATAAGGGGATTTTCAGCCTTTTACCTCAAAATAAGAGAAATTTCTGCATTTTTGCCACAAAATATGGGAAATTTCTTCCTTTTTGCCCCAAAATAAGAAAAAATTCTGCAATTTTGTAACAAAATAAAAGAAATTTCTGACTTTTGGCCCCAAAATAAGAAAATTTCTGCTTTTTTTTCTGAAATAAGTGAAATTTCTGCAATTTTGCCCCAAAATACATTAAATTTCTGAGTTTTGCCTTAAAATAAAAAGAATTTCTGTCTTTTTGCCCCAACATATAGGGAATTTCTGCCTTTTTGCCCCACAATTAGGGGAATTTCTGCAATTTTGCTCCAAAATACGAGGAATTTATGCCTTTTTTGTCGAAAATAAGAAGAATGCATAGCTTTTTGACATAAAAAAGTGAAATTTCTTCATTTTTGCTCCAAAATGAGGGGAATTTCTGCTTTTATGCCTCTAAATAAGTGGAATTTCTGTCTTTTTTCCCCATAACAAAGGGAATTTCTGTCTTTTTTTCCCCAAAATATAGAAAATTTCTGACTTATTACCCTGAAAAAGGTGAAATTTCTGCAATTTTGCCCCAAAATAAGGGAAATTTCTGCCTTTTTACCCCCAAATAAGGGGAATTTCACCCTTTTTACCTCAAAATAAGGGGAATTTCTCAATGTTTGCCCCAAAATATGGGAAATTTCTGCTTTTATGCCCAAAATAAGAAAAATTTCTGCAATTGTGTACCAAAATATGGGAAATTTCTGCCTTTTTGCCCCAAAATAAGAAAATTTCTGCTTTTTTTCCCTGAAATAAGTGAAATTTCTGCAACTTTTCCCCAAAATAAGTGAAATTTCTGAAATTTTCCTCCGAAATAAGAGGAATTTCTAAGTTTTGCCCCAAAATAAAGAGAATTTCTGTTTTTGCCCCAACATATAGGGAATTTCTGCCTTTTTGCCCAACAATTAGGGGAATTTCTGCAATTTTGCTCCAAAATATGGGGAATTTCTGCCTTTTTGCCCGAAAATACGAAGAATGCATAGCTTTTTGCCATAAAAAGGGAAATTTCTTCATTTTTGCTCCAAAATAAGGGGAATTTCTGCTTTTTTTGCATCTAAATAAGTGGAATTTTTTTCCCCCAAAATAAAGGGAATTTCTGTCTTTTTTGCCCCAAAGAAAGGAAAATTTCTGACTTATTACCCTGAAATAAGTGAAATTTCTGCAATTTTGCCCCAAAATAAAAGAAATTTCTGCCTTTTTGCTCCCAAATAAGGGGAATTTTAGCCTTTTAACCTCAAAATAAGGGGAATTTCTGCATTTTCCACAAAATATTAGGAATTTCTGCCTTTTTAGCTCTAAATAAGGAAAATTTCTGCCTTTTTTCACTGAAATAAGTGAAATTTTTGCAATTTTGCCCCAAAATAAAAAGAATTTCTGCTTTTTGCCTCTAAATAAGTGGAATTTATGTATTTTTCCCCCAAAACAAAGGGAATTTCGGTCTTTTTTGCCCGAAAATAAGGAAAATTTCTGACTTATTACTCTGAAATAAGTGAAATTTCTGCAATTTTGCCCCAAAATAAGGGAAATTTCTGCCTTTTTACCCCCAAATAAGGGGAATTTCAGCCTTTTTCCCTCAAAATAAGGGGAATTTCTGCATGTTTGCCCCAAAATATGGGAAATTTCTGCCTTTTTGCCCAAATTAAGAAAAATTTCTGCAATTCTGTACCAAAATATTGGAAATTTCTGCCTTTTTGCCATAAAATAAAAAAATTTCTGCTTTTTTTCCCTGAAATAAGTGAAATTTCAGCAATTTTGCCCCAAAATAAGGGAAATTTCTGGAATTTTGCCCCAACATAAGTAGAATTTCTGAGTTTTGCCCCAAAATAAATGAAATTTCTGGTTTTTGCCCTAACATATATGGAATTTCTGCCTTTTTGCCCCACAATTAGGAGAATTTCTGCAATTTTGCTCCAAAATACGGGGAATTTCTGCTTTTTAGCCTGAAAATAAGGGGAATGTATACCTTTTGCCACAAAAAAGAGAAATTTCTTCATTTTTGCTCCAAAATAAAACGAATTTCTGCTTTTTTGCCTCTAAAAAAGTGGAATTTCTATATTTTTCCCCAAAACCAAAGGGAATTTCTTTCTTTTTGCCCCAAAATAAGAAAAATTTCTGACTGATTACCCTAAAATGAGTGAAATTTTTGAAATTTTGCCCCAAAATAAGGAAATTTCTGCCTTTTTGCCCCCAATTAACTGGAATTTCAGCCTTTTTCCTCAAAATAAGGGGAATTTCTTCATTTTTGCCCCAAAATATAAGAAATTTCTGCCTTTTTGCTCCAAATAAAAAAAATTTCTGCAATTTTGTACCAAAATAGAAGAAATTTCTGCCTTTTTGCCCCAAAATAAGATAATTTCTGCTTTTTTTTTTTGAAATAAGTGAAATTTCTGCAATTTTGCCCCAAATAAGTGTAATTTCTGCAATTTTGCCCCAAAATAAGTGAAATTTCTGGAATTTTGCTCCGAAATAAGTGGAATTTCTAAGTTTTGCCCCAAAATAAGGAGAAATTCTGTTTTTGCCCCAACATATAGGGAATTTCTGCCTTTTTGCCCCACAATTAGGGGAATTTCTGCAATTTTGCTCCAAAATATGGGGAATTTCTGCCTTTTTGCCCGAAAATAAGAAGAATGCATAGCTTTTTGCAATAAAAAAAGGGAAATTTCTTTATTTTTGCTCCAAAATAAGGGGAATTTCTGCTTTTTTGCATCTAAATAAGTGGAATTCCTTTTTCCCACCAAAAAAAGGGAATTTCTGTCTTTTTTGCCCCAAAATAAGGAAAATTTCTGACTTATTACCCTGAAATAAGTGAAATTTCTGCAATCTTGCCCCAAAATAAGGGAAATTTCTGCCTTTTTGCTCCCAAATAAGGGGAATTTCAGCCTTTTTACCTCAAAATAAGGGATTATTTCTGCATTTTTCCACAAAATATTAGTAATTTCTGCCTTTTTGCCTCTAAATAAGGAAAATTTCTGCCTTTTTTCATTGAAATAAGTGAAATTTTTGCAATTTTGCCCTAAAATAAAGGGAATTTCTGCTTTTTTGCCTCTAAATAAGTGGAATTTATGTATTTTTTCCCCAAAACAAAGGGAATTTCTGTCTTTTTGCCAGAAAATAAGGAAAATTTCTGACTTATTACCCTGAAGTAAGTGAAATTTCTGCAATTTTGCCCCAAAATTAAGGAAATTTCTGCCTTTTTGCCCCCAAATAAGGGGAATTTCAGCCTTTTTACCTCAAAATAAGGGGAATTTCTGCATTGTGGCCACAAAATATTAGGAATTTCTGACTTTTTGCCCCAAAATGAGCAAAATTTCTGCCTTTTTTCACTGAAATAAGTGAAATTTTTGCAATTTTGCCCCAAAATAAGTGAAATTTCTGCAATTTTGCCCCAAAATAAGGGAAATTTCTGGAATTTTCCCCAAAATAAGTGGAATTTATGAGTTTTGCCCCAAAATAAGGAGAATTTCTGTTTTTTGCCCTAACATATAGGGAATTTTTGCCTTTATGCCCCACAATTAGGGGATTTTCTGCAATTTTGCTCCAAAATACAGGGAATTTCTGCTTTTTAGCCTGAAAATAAGGGGAATGTATACCTTTTGCCACAGAAAAAGGAAATTTCTTCATTTTTGTTCCAAAATAATGGGAATTTCTGCTTTTTAGCCTTTAAAAAAGTGGAATTTCTGTCTTTTTCCCCAAAAACCAAGAGAATTTCTGTTTTTTGCCCCAAAATAAGGAAAATTTCTGACTTATTACCCTGAAATAAGTGAAATTTTTGCAATTTTGCCCCAAAATAAAGAAATTTCTGCCTTTTTGCCCCCAATTAAGGGGAATTTCAGTCTTTTTCCTCAAAATAAAGGGAATTTCTGCATTTTTGCCGCAAAATAAAAGAAATTTCTGACTTTTTACACCAAAATAAGAAAAATTTCTGCAATTTTGTACCAAAATAAAAAAATTTCTGCCTTTTTGCCCCAAAATAAGAAAATTTCTGCTTTTTTTTGAAATAAGTGAAATTTCTGCAATTTTGCCCCAAAATAATTGTAATTTCTGCAATTTTGCCCCAAAATAAGTGAAATTTCTGGAATTTTGCTCCAAAATAAGTGGAATTTCTGAGTTTTGCCCCAAAATAAGGAGAATTTCTGTCTTTTTGCCCCAACATATAGGGAATTTCTGCCTTTTGCCCCAAAATTTGGAAAATTTCTGCAATTTTGCTCCAAAATATGGGGAATTTCTGCCTTTTTGCCCAAAAATAAGAAGAATGCATACCTTTTTGCCCTTAAAAAGTGAAATTCCTTCATTTTTGCTCCAAAATAAGGGGAATTTCTGCTTTTTTGCCTCTAAAAAAGTGGAATTTCTGTCTTTTTCTCCCAAAACAAAGGGAATTTCTGTTTTTTGGCCCCAAAATAAGGAAAATTTCTGACTTATTACCCTGAAATAAGTGAAATTTCTGCAATTTTACCCCAAAATAAGAGAAATTTCTGCCTTTTTGCCCCCAAATAAGGGGAATTTCAGCCTTTTACCTCAAAATAAGAGAAATTTCTGCATTTTTGCCCCAAAATATGGGAAATTTCTGCCTTTTTTCACTGAAATAAGTGAAATTTCTGCAATTTTGCCCCAAAATAAGTGAAATTTCGGAAATTTTGCCCCAAAATGAGGGAAATTTCTGGAATTTTGCCCCAAAATAAGTGGAATTTCTGAGTTTTGCCCTAAAATAAGAAGAATTTCTGTTTTTTGCACTAACATATAGGGAATTTCTGCATTTTTGCCCCACAATTAGGGGAATTTCTGCAATTTTGCTCCAAAATACAAGGAATTTCTGCTTTTTAGCCTGAAAATAAGGGGAATGTATACCTTTTGCCACAAAAAAGGGAATTTCTTCATTTTTGCTCCAAAATAAAAGGAATTTCTGCTTTTTTGCCTCTAAAAAAGTGGAATTTCTGTCTTTTTCCCCAAAAACAAAGGGAATTTCTGTCTTTTTGCTCCAAAATAAGGAATATTTCTGACTTATTACCCTGAAACAAGTGAAGTTTTTGCAATTTTGCCCCAAAATGAAGAAATTTCTGCCTTTTTGCCCCAAAATAAGAAAATTTCTGCTTTTATATCTGAAATAAGTGAAATTTCTGCAATTTTGCCCCGAAATAAGTTAAATTTCTGAGTTTTTCCCTAAAATAAGGAGAATTTCTTTCTTTTTGCCCCAACATATAGGGAATTTCTGCCTTTTTGCCCCACAATTAGAGGAATTTCTGCAATTTTGCTCCAAAATACAGGGAATTTCTTCATTTTTTGTCCGAAAATAATAAGAATGCATACCTTTTTGCCATAAAAAAGGGAAATTTCTGCTTTTTGCTCCAAAATGAGGGGAATTTCTGCTTTATTGCCTCTAAATAAGTGGAATTTCTGTCTTTTTCCCCCAAAACAAAGGGAATTTGTATTTTGCCCCAAAATAAGGAAAATTTCTGATTTATTACACTGAAATAAGTGATATTTCTGCAATTTTGCCCCAAAATAAGTGAAATTATCGAAATTTTGACCCAAAATAAGTGGAATTTCTGAGTTTTGACCCAAAATAAGGAGAATTTCTGTCATTTTGCCGCACAATTAGGGGAATTTCTGCAATTTTGCTCAAAAATACAGGGAATTTCTACATTTTTGTCTGAAAATAAGAAGAATGCATAACTTTTTCCCATAAAAAAGGGAAATTTCTTCATTTTTGCTCCAAAATAAGGGGAATTTCTGCATTTTTGCCTCTAAATAAGTGGAATTTATGTATTTTTCTCCCAAAACAAAGGGAATTTCCGCCTTTTTTGCCCAAAATAAGGAAAATTTCTGACTTATTACCCTGAAATAAGTGAAATTTCTGCAATTTTGCCCCAAAATAAGGGAAATTTCTGCCTTTTTGCCGCCATATAAGGGAAATTTCAGCCTTTTTACCTCAAATTAAGGGGAATTTGTGCATTTTTGCCACAAAATATTAGGAATTTTTGCCTTTTTGTCCCGAAATAAGGAAATTTTCTGCCTTTTTCACTGAAATAAGTGAAATTTCTGCAATTTTGCCCCAAAATAAGTGAAATTTCGGCAATTTTGCCCCAAAATAAGGGAAATTTCTGGAATTTTGCCCCAAAATAAGTGGAATTTCTGAGTTTTGCCCCAAAATAAGGAGAATTTCTGTTTTTTTGCACTAACATATAGGGAATTTCTGCATTTTTGCCCCACAATTAGGGGAATTTCTGCAATTTTGCTCCAATATACGAGGAATTTCTGCTTTTTAGCCTGAAAATAAAGGGAATGTATACCTTTTGCCACAAAAAAGGAAAATTTCTTCATTTTTGCTCCAAAATAAAAGGAATTTCTGCTTTTTTGCCTCTAAAAAAGTGCAATTTCTGTCTTTTTCTCCAAAAACAAAGGGAATTTCTGTCTTTTTGCCCCAAAATAAGGAAAATTTCTGACTTATTACCCTGAAATAAGTGAAATTTTTCAATTTTGCCCAAAATAAGGAAATTTCTGCCTTTTTGCCCCAAATTAAGGGGAATTTCAGCCTTTTTCCTCAAAATAAAAGGAATTTCTGCATTTTTGCTTCAAAATATGGGAAATTTCTGCCTTTTTGCCCCAAAATAAGAAAATTTCTGCTTTTTTTTTTGAAATAAGTGAAATTTCTGCAATTTTGCCTCAAAATAATTGTAATTTCTCCAATTTTGTCCCAAAATAAGTGAAATTTCTGGAATTTTGCTCCAAAATAAGTGGAATTTCTTAGTTTTGCCCCAAATTAAGGAGAATTTCTGTCTTTTTGCCCAAACATATAGGGAATTTCTGCCTTTTTGCCCCACAATTTGGGAAATTTCTGCAATTTTGCTCAAAAATAAGGGGAATTTCTGCCTTTTTGCCCAAAAATAAGAAGAATGCATACCTTTTTGCCCTTAAAAAGTGAAATTTCTTCATTTTTACTCCAAAATAAGGGGAATTTCTGCTTTTTTGCCTCTAAAAAAGTGGAATTTCTGTCTTTTTCTCCCAAATCAAAGGGAATTTCTGTTTTTTGTCCCCAAAATAAGGAAAATTTCTGACTTATTACCCTGAAATAAGTGAAATTTCTGCCTTTTTTCTCCCAAATAAGGGGGATTTCAGCCTTTTACCTCAATATATGTGAAATTTCTTCATTTTTGCCCCAAAATATGGGAAATTTCTGCCTTTTTTCACTGAAATAAGTGAAATTTCTGCAATTTTGCCCCAAAATAAGTGAAATTTCGGCAATTTTGCCCCAAAATAAGAGAAATTTCTGGAATTTTGCCCCAAAATAAGTGGAATTTCTGAGTTCCCCAAAATAAAGAGAATTTCTGTTTTTTTGCGCTAACATATAGGGAATTTCTGCATTTTTGCCCCAAAATTAGGGGAATTTCTGCAATTTTGCTCCAAAATACGGGGAATTTCTGCTTTTTAGCCTGAAAATAAAGGGAATGTACACCTTTTGCCACAAAAAAGACAAATTTCTTCATTTTTGCTCCAAAATAAAAGGAATTTCTGCTTTTTTGCCTCTAAAAAAGTGCAATTTCTGTTTTTCCCCAAAAACAAAGGGAATTTCTGTCTTTTTGCCCCAAAATAAGGAAAATTTCTGACTTATTACCCTGAAATAAGTGAAATTTTTGCAATTTTGCACCAATATAATAAAATTTCTGCCTTTTTGCCCCAAATTAAGGGGAATTTCAGCCTTTTTACTCAAAATAAAAGGAATTTCTGCATTTTTGCCCCAAAATATCGGAAATTTCTGCCTTTTTGCCCCAAAATAAGAAAATTTCTGCTTTTTTTTTGAAATTTTTGAAATTTCTGCAATTTAGCCCCAAAATAATTGTAATTTCTGCAATTTTGCCCCAAAATAAGTGAAATTTGTGGAATTTTGCTCCAAAATAAGTGGAATTTCTGAGTTTTGCCCGAAAATAAGGAGAATTTCTGTTTTTTGCACTAACATATAGGGAATTTCTGCCTTTTTGCCCCATAATTAGGGGAATTTCTGCAATTTTGCTCCAAAATACAGGAAATTTCTGCTTTTTAGCCTGAAAATAAGGGGAATGTATACCTTTTGCCACAAAAAAGAGAAATTTCTTCATTTTTGCTCCAAAATAAAAGGAATTTCTGCTTTTTTGCCTCTAAAAAAGTGGAATTTCTGTCTTTTTTCTCAAAAACAAAGAGAATTTCTGTCTTTTTGCCCCAAAATAAGGAAAATTTCTGACTTATTACCCTGAAATAAGTGAAATTTTTGCAATTTTGCCCCAAAATAAGGAAATTTCTGCCTTTTTGCCCCCAATTAAGGGGAATTTCAGCTTTTTTCCTCAAAATAAAGGGAATTTCTGCATTTTTGCCCCAAAATATGAGAAATTTCTGCCTTCTTATTCCAAAATAAGAAAAATTTCTGCAATTTTGTACCAAAATAAAAAAAAATTCTGCCTTTTTGCCCCAAAATAAGAAAATTTCTGCTTTTTTTTTTTAAATAAGTGAAATTTCTGCAATTTTGCTCCAAAATAATTGTAATTTCTGCAATTTTGCCCCAAAATAAGTGAAATTTCTGAAATTTTGCTTCAAAATAAGTGGAATTTCTGAGTTTTGCCCCAAAATAAGGAGAATTTCTGTCTTTTTGCCCCAACATATAGGGAATTTCTGCCTTTTTGCCCCACAATTTGGGAAATTTCTGCAATTTTGCTCCAAAATATGGGGAATTTCTGCCTTTTTGCCCAAAAATAAGAAGAATGCATACCTTTTTGCCCTTAAAAAGTGAAATTTCTTTATTTTTGCTCCAAAATAAGGGGAATTTCTGCTTTTTTGCCTCTAAAAAAGTGGAATTTCTGTCTTTTTCTCCCAAAACAAAGGGAATTTCTGTTTTTTGGCCCCAAAATAAGGAAATTTTCTGACTTATTACCCTGAAATAAGTGAAATTTCTGCAATTTTACCCCAAAATAAGAGAAATTTCTGCCTTTTTACACCCAAATAAGGGGAATTTCAGCCTTTTACCTCAAAATAACAGAAATTTCTGCATTTTTGCTCCAAAATATAGGAAATTTCTGCCTTTTTTCACTGAAATAAGTGAAATTTCTGCAATTTTGCCCCAAAATAAGTGAAATTTCTGCAATTTTGCCCCTAAATAAGGGAAATTTCTGGAATTTTGCCCCAAAATAAGTGGAATTTCTGAGTTTTGCCCTAAAATAAGGAGAATTTCTGTTTTTTGCACTAACATATAGGGAATTTCTGCATTTTTGCACCACAATTAGGGGAATTTCTGCAATTTTGCTCCAAAATACGGGGAATTTCTGCTTTTTAGCCTGAAAAAAAGGGGAATGTATACCTTTTGCCACAAAAAAGGGAAATTTCTTCATTTTTGCTCCAAAACAAATGGAATTTCTGCTTTTTTGCCTCTAAAAAAGTGGAATTTCTGTCTTTTTGTCCAAAAACAAAGGGAATTTCTGTATTTTTGCCACAAAATAAGTAAAATTTCTGACTTATTACCCTGAAATAAGTGAAGTTTTTGCTATTTTGCCCCAAAATGAGGAAATTTCTGCATTTTTGCCCCCAATTGAGGGGAATTTCAGCCTTTTTCTTCAAAATAAAATGAATTCCTGCATTTTTGCCCCAAAATATGGGAAATTTCTGCCTTTTTGCTCCAAAATAAGAAAATTTCTGCTTTTTTTTGAAATAAGTACAATTTCTGCAATTTTGCCCCAAAATAAGTGAAATTTTGGCAATTTTGCCCCAAAATAAGAGATATATTTGACTTTTTGCCCCCAAATAAGGGGAATTTCAGCCTTTTACCTCAAAATAAGAGAAATTTCTGCGTTTTTGCCCCAAAATATGGGAAATTTCTGACTTTTTGCACCAAAATAAGAAAAAATTCTGCAATTTTGTAACAAAATAAAAGAAATTTCTGCCTTTTGGCCCCAAAATAAGAAAATTTCTGCTTTTATTTCTGAAATAAGTGAAATTTCTGCAATTTTGCCCCAAAATAAGTTATATTTCAGAATTTTTCCCTAAAATAAGGAGAATTTCTGTCTTTTTGCCCCAACATATAGGGAATTTCTGCCTTTTTGCCCCACAATTAGAGGAATTTCTGCAATTTTGCTCCAAAATATGAGGAATTTCTGCATTTTTTGTCCGAAAATAATAAGAATGCATACCTTTTTGCCATAAAAAAGGGAAATTTCTGCTTTTTGCTACAAAATGAGAGGCATTTCTGCTTTATTGCCTTTAAATAAGTGGAATTTCTGTCTTTTTCCCCCAAAACAAAGAGAATTTGTCTTTTTTGCCCCAAAATAAGGAAAATTTCTGACTTATTACCCTGAAATAAGTGAAATTTCTGCAATTTTGCCCCAAAATAAGTGAAATTATTGAAATTTTGACCCAAAATAAGTGGAATTTCTGAGTTTTGATCCAAAATAAGGAGAATTTCTGTATTTTTGCCCCACAATTAGGGGAATTTCTGCAATTTTGCTCCAAAATACGGGGAATTTCTGCCTTTTTGCCCGAAAATAAGAAGAATGCATAACTCTTTCCCATAAAAAAGGGAAATTTCTTCATTTTTGCTCCAAAATAAGGGGAATTTCTGCTTTTTTGCCTCTAAATAAGTGGAATTTCTGTCTTTTTCCCCCAAAACAAAGGTAATTTCTGTCTTTTTTGCCCCAAAATAAGGAAATTTTCTGACTTATTACCCTGAAGTAAGTGAAATTTTTGCAATTTTGGCCAAAATAAAAGGAATTTCTGCTTTTTTGCCTCTAAATAAGTGGAATTTATGTATTTTTCTCCAAAAACAAAGGGAATTTCTGTATTTTTGCCCCAAAATAAAAAAAATTTCTGACTTATTACCCTGAAATAAGTGAAATTTTTGCAGTTTTGCCCCAAAATAAGGAAATTTCTGCCTTTTTGCCCCCAATTAAGGGGAATTTCAGCCTTTTTCCTCAAAATAAAAGGAATTTCTGCATTTTTGTCCCAAAATATGGGAAATTTCTGCCTTTTTGCTCCAAAATAAGAAAATTTCTGCTTTTTTTTGAAATAAGTGAAATTTCTGCAATTTTGCCCCAAAATAAGTGAAATTTCTACAATTTTGCCCCAAAATAAGAGAAATTTTTTACTTTTTGCCCCCAAATAATGGGAATTTCAGCCTTTTACCTCAAAATAAGAGAAATTTCTGCATTTTTACCCCAAAATATGGGAAATTTCTGACTTTTTGCCCCAAAATAAGAAAAAATTCTGCAATTTTGTAACAAAATAAAAGAAATTTCTGTCTTTTGGCCCCAAAATAAGAAAATTTCTGCTTTTATTTCTGAAATAAGTGAAATTTCTGCAATTTTGCCCCAAAATAAGTTATATTTCAGAATTTTTCCCTAAAATAAGGAGAATTTCTGTCTTTTTGCCCCAACATATAGGGAATTTCTGCCTTTTTGCCCCACAATTAGAGGAATTTCTGCAATTTTGCTCCAAAATACGGGGAATTTCTGCATTTTTTGTCCGAAAATAATAAGAATGCATACCTTTTTGCCATAAAAAAGGGAAATTTCTGCTTTTTGCTCCAAAATGAGGGGCATTTCTGCTTTATTGCCTCTAAATAAGTGGAATTTCTGTCTTTTTCCCCCAAAACAAAGAGAATTTGTCTTTTTTGCCCCAAAATAAGGAAAATTTCTGACTTATTACCCTGAAATAAGTGAAATTTCTGCAATTTTGCCCCAAAATAAGTGAAATTATTGAAATTTTGACCCAAAATAAGTGGAATTTCTGAGTTTTGATCCAAAATAAGGAGAATTTCTGTATTTTTGCCCCACAATTAGGGGAATTTCTGCAATTTTGCTCCAAAATACGGGGAATTTCTGCCTTTTTGCCCGAAAATAAGAAGAATGCATAACTCTTTCCCATAAAAAAGGGAAATTTCTTCATTTTTGCTCCAAAGTAAGGGGAATTTCTGCTTTTTTGCCTCTAAATAAGTGGAATTTCTGTCTTTTTCCCCCAAAACAAAGGTAATTTCTGTCTTTTTTGCCCCAAAATAAGGAAATTTTCTGACTTATTACCCTGAAGTAAGTGAAATTTTTGCAATTTTGGCCAAAATAAAAGGAATTTCTGCTTTTTTGCCTCTAAATAAGTGGAATTTATGTATTTTTCTCCAAAAACAAAGGGAATTTCTGTCTTTTTGCCCCAAAATAAAAAAAATTTCTGACTTATTACTCTGAAATAAGTGAAATTTTTGCAGTTTTGCCCCAAAATAAGGAAATTTCTGCCTTTTTGCCCCCAATTAAGGGGAATTTCAGCCTTTTTCCTCAAAATAAAAGGAATTTCTGCATTTTTGTCCCAAAATATGGGAAATTTCTGCCTTTTTGCTCCAAAATAAGAAAATTTCTGCTTTTTTTTGAAATAAGTGAAATTTCTGCAATTTTGCCCCAAAATAAGTGAAATTTCTACAATTTTGCCCCAAAATAAGAGAAATTTTTGACTTTTTGCCCCCAAATAAGGAGAATTTCAGCCTTTTACCTCAAAATAAGAGAAATTTCTGCATTTTTACCCCAAAATATGGGAAATTTCTGACTTTTTGCCCCAAAATAAGAAAAAATTCTGCAATTTTGTAACAAAATAAAAGAAATTTCTGTCTTTTGGCCCCAAAATAAGAAAATTTCTGCTTTTATTTCTGAAATAAGTGAAATTTCTGCAATTTTGCCCCAAAATAAGTTATATTTCAGAATTTTTCCCTAAAATAAGGAGAATTTCTGTCTTTTTGCCCCAACATATAGGGAATTTCTGCCTTTTTGCCCCACAATTAGAGGAATTTCTGCAATTTTGCTCCAAAATACCGGGAATTTCTGCATTTTTTGTCCGAAAATAATAAGAATGCATACCTTTTTGCCATAAAAAAGGGAAATTTCTGCTTTTTGCTCCAAAATGAGGGGCATTTCTGCTTTATTGCCTTTAAATAAGTGGAATTTCTGTCTTTTTCCCCCAAAACAAAGAGAATTTGTCTTTTTTGCCCCAAAATAAGGAAAATTTCTTACTTATTACCCTGAAATAAGTGAAATTTCTGCAATTTTGCCCCAAAATAAGTGAAATTATTGAAATTTTGACCCAAAATAAGTGGAATTTCTGAGTTTTGATCCAAAATAAGGAGAATTTCTGTATTTTTGCCCCACAATTAGGGGAATTTCTGCAATTTTGCTCCAAAATACGGGGAATTTCTGCCTTTTTGCCCGAAAATAAGAAGAATGCATAACTCTTTCCCATAAAAAAGGGAAATTTCTTCATTTTTGCTCCAAAATAAGGGGAATTTCTGCTTTTTTGCCTCTAAATAAGTGGAATTTCTGTCTTTTTCCCCCAAAACAAAGGTAATTTCTGTCTTTTTTGCCCCAAAATAAGGAAATTTTCTGACTTATTACCCTGAAGTAAGTGAAATTTTTGCAATTTTGGCCAAAATAAAAGGAATTTCTGCTTTTTTGCCTCTAAATAAGTGGAATTTATGTATTTTTCCCCCAAAACAAAGGGAATTTCTGTCTTTTTTTGCCCAAAATAAGGAAAATTTCTGACTTATTACCCTGAAATAAGTGAAATTTCTGCAAATTTGTCCCAAAATAAGGGAAATTTCTGCCTTTTTGCCCCCATATAAGGGAAATTTAAGCCTTTTTACCTCAAAATAAGGGGAATTTCTGCATTTTTGCCACAAAATATTATGAATTTCTGCCTTTTTGCCCCAAAATAAGGAAAATTTCTGCCTTTTTTCACTGAAATAAGTGAAATTTCTGCAATTTTGCCGCAGAATAAGTGAAATTTCGGCAATTTTGCCCCAAAATGAGGCAAATTTCTGGAATTTTGCCCCAAAATAAGTGGAATTTCTGAGTTTTGCCACCAAAATAAAGAGAATTTCTGTTTTTTTGCCCTAACATATAGGGATTTTCTGCATTTTTGCCCCACAATTAGTGGAATTTCTGCAATTTTGCTCCAAAATACGGGGAATTTCTGCTTTTTAGCCTGAAAATAAGGGGAATGTATACCTTTTGCCACAAAAAAGGGAAATTTCTTCATTTTTGCTCCAAAATAAAAGGAATTTCTGCTTTTTTGCCTCTAAAAAAGTGCAATTTCTGTCTTTTTCCCCAAAAAAAGGGAATTTCTGTCTTTTTGCCCCAAAATAAGGAAAATTTCTGACTTATTACCCTGAAATAAGTGAAATTTTTGCAATTTTGCCCCAAAATAAGGAAATATCTGCCTTTTTTCCCTAAATTAAGGAGAATTTCAGCCTTTTTCCTCAAAATAAAAGAAATTTCTGCATTTTTGCCCCAAAATATGGGAAATTACTTCCTTTTTGCCCCAAAAAAAGAAAATTTCTGCTTTTTTTTTGAAATAAGTGAAATTTCTGCAATTTTGCCCCAAAATAATTGTAATTTCTGAATTTTGACCCAAAATAAGTGAAATTTCTGGAATTTTGTTCCAAAATATGTGGAATTTCTGAGTTTTGCCCCAAAATAAGGAGAATTTCTGTCTTTTTGCCCCAACATATAGGGAATTTCTGCCTTTTTGCCCAACAATTTGAGAAATTTCTTCAATTTTGTTCCAAAATAAGAGGAATTTCTGCCTTTTTGCCCAAAAATAAGAAGAATGCATACCTTTTTGCCCTTAAAAAGTGAAATTTCTTCATTTTTGCTCCAAAATAAGGGAAATTTCTGCTTTTTTGCCTCTAAAAAAGTGGAATTTCTGTGTTTTTCTCCCAAAACAAATGGAATTTCTGTTTTTTGGCCCCAAAATAAGGAAAATTTCTGACTTATTACCCTGAAATAAGTGAAATTTCTGCAATTTTACCCCAAAATAAGAGAAATTTCTGCCTTTTTGCTCCCAAATAAGGGGGATTCAGCCTTTTACCTCAAAATAAGAGAAATTTCTGCATGTTTGCCCCAAAATATGGGAAATTTCTGCCTTTTTTCACTGAAATAAGTGAAATTTCTGCAATTTTTCCTCAAAATAAGTGAAATTTCTGCAATTTTGCCCCAAAATAAGGGAAATTTCTGGAATTTTGCCCCAAAATAAGTGGCATTTCTGAGTTTTGCCCTAAAATAAGGAGAATTTCTGTTTTTTGCACTAACATATAGGGAATTTCTGCATTTTTGCCCCACAATTAGGGGAATTTCTGCAATTTTGCTCCAAAATACAGGGAATTTCTGCTTTTTAGCCTGAAAATAAGGGGAATGTATACCTTTTGCCACAAAAAAGGGAAATTTCATCATTTTTGCTCCAAAATAAAAGGAATTTCAGCTTTTTTGCCTCTAAAAAAGTGGAATTTCTGTCTTTTTCTCCAAAAACAAAGGGAATTTCTGTCTTTTTGCCCCAAAATAAAAAAAATTTCTGACTTATTAACCTGAAATAAGTGAAATTTTTGCAGTTTTGCCCCAAAATAAGGAAATTTCTGCCTTTTTGCCCCCAATTAAGGGGAATTTCAGCCTTTTTCCTCAAAATAAAAGGAATTTCTGCATTTTTGTCCCAAAATATGGGAAATTTCTGCCTTTTTGCTCCAAAATAAGAAAATTTCTGCTTTTTTTTGAAATAAGTGAAATTTCTGCAATTTTGCCCCAAAATAAGTGAAATTTCTACAATTTTGCCCCAAAATAAGAGAAATTTTTGACTTTTTGCCCCCAAATAAGGGGAATTTCAGCCTTTTACCTCAAAATAAGAGAAATTTCTGCATTTTTACCCCAAAATATGGGAAATTTCTGACTTTTTGCCCCAAAATAAGAAAAAATTCTGCAATTTTGTAACAAAATAAAAGAAATTTCTGCCTTTTGGCCCCAAAATAAGAAAATTTCTGCTTTTATTTCTGAAATAAGTGAAATTTCTGCAATTTTGCCCCAAAATAAGTTAAATTTCAGAATTTTTCCCTAAAATAAGGAGAATTTCTGTCTTTTTTGCCCCAACATATAGGGAATTTCTGCCTTTTTGCCCCACAATTAGAGGAATTTCTGCAATTTTGCTCCAAAATACGGGGAATTTCTGCCTTTTTTGTCTGAAAATAATAAGAATGCATACTTTTTTGCCATAAAAAAGAGAAATTTCTTCTTTTTGCTCCAAAATGAGGGGAATTTCTGCTTTATTGCCTCTAAATAAGTGGAATTTCTGTCTTTTTCCCCCAAAACAAAGGGAATTTGTCTTTTTTGCCCCAAAATAAGGATAATTTCTGACTTATTACACTGAAATAAGTGAAATTTCTGCAATTTTGCCCCAAAATAAGTGAAATTATTGAAATTTTGACCCAAAATAAGTGGAATTTCTGAGTTTTGACCCAAAATAAGGAGAATTTCTGTCATTTTGCCCCACAATTTGGGGAATTTCTGCAATTTTGCTCCAAAATACGGGGAATTTCTCCCTTTTTGCCCGAAAATAAGAAGAATGCATAAGTTTTTCCCATAAAAAAGGGAAATTTCTTCATTTTTGCTCCAAAATAAGGGGAATTTCTGCTTTTTTGCCTCTAAATAAGTGGAATTTCTGTCTTTTTCCCCCAAAACAAAGGTAATTTCTGTATTTTTTGCCCCAAAATAATGAAATTTCCGACTTATTACCCTGAAATAAGTGAAATTCCTGCAATTTTTGTACAAAATAAGGGAAATTTCTGCCTTTTTGCCCCCATATAAGGGAAATTTCTGCCTTTTTCACTGAAATAAGTGAAATTTCTGCAATTTTGCCCCAAAATAAGTGAAATTTCTGCAATTTTGCCCCAAAATAAGGGAAATTTCTGGAATTTTGCCCCAAAATAAGTAGAATTTCTCAGTTTTGCCCCAAAATAAGGAGAATTTCTGTTTTTTTGCCCTAACATATAGGGAATTTCTGCATTTTTGCCCCACAATTAGGGGTATTTCTGCAATTTTGCTCCAAAACACGGGGAATTTCTGCTTTTTAGCCTGAAAATAAGGGGAATGTATACCTTTTGCCACAAAAAACGAAAATTTCTTCATTTGTGCTCCAAAATAATAGGAATTTCTGCTTTTTTGCCTCTAAAAAAGTGCAATTTCTGTCTTTTTCCCCAAAAACAAAGGGAATTTCTGTCTTTTTGCCCCAAAATGAGGAAAATTTTTGACTTATTACCCTGAAATAAATGAAATTTTTGCAATTTTGCCCCAAAATAAGGAAATTTCTGTCTTTTGGCCCAAATTAAGGGGAATTTCAGCCTTTTTCCTCAAAATAAAACTAATTTCTGCATTTTTGCCCCAAAATATGGGAAATTTCTGCCTTTTTGCTCCAAAATAAGAAAATTTCTGCTTTTTTTGAAATAAGTGAAATTTCTGCAATATTGCCCCAAAATAAGTGAAATTTCTGCAATTTTGCCCCAAAATAAGGAAAATTTCTTACTTATTACCCTTAAGAAAGTGAAATTTCTGCAATTTTGCTCCAAAATAAGGGGAATTTCTGCTTTTTCGCCTCTAAATAAGTGGAATTTCTGTCTTTTTCACCCCAAAACAAAAATGATTTCTGTCTTTTTTGCCCCTAAATAAGAAAAATTTCTGACTTATTACCCTGAAGTAAGTGAAATTTCTACAATTTTGCCCCCAAATAAGGGAAATTTCTGCTTTTTTGCCTCTAAATAAGTGGAATTTATGTATTTTACCCCCAAAACAAAGGAAATTTCTGTCTTTTTTGCCTAAAATAAGGAAAATTTCTGACTGAAATAAGTGAAATTTCTGCAATTTTGCCCCAAAATAAGGGAAATTTCTGCTTTTTTGCTCCCAAATAAGGAGAATTTCAGCCTTTTGACCTCAAAATAAGGGGAATTTCTGCATTTTTGCCACAAAATATTAGGAATTCCTGACTTTTTGCCCCAAAATAAGGAAAATTTCTGCCTTTTTTCAATGAAATAAGTGAAATTTCTGCAATTTTGCCACAAAATAAGTGAAATTTCTGCAATTTTGCCCCAAAATAATGGAAATTTCTGGAATTTTGCCCCAAAATAAGTGGAATTTCTGAGTTTTGCCCCAAAATAAGGAGAATTTCTGTTTTTTGCCCTAACATATAGGGAATTTCTGCCTTTTTGCCCCACAATTAGGGGAATTTCTGCAGTTTTGCTTTAAAATACAGGGAATTTCTGCCTTTTAGCCTGAAAATAAGGGGAATGTATACCTTTTGCCACAAAAAAGAGAAATTTCTTCATTTTTGCTCCAAAATAAAAGGAATTTCTGCTTTTTTGCCTCTAAAAAAGTGGAATTTCTTTATTTTCCTTAAAAAAATAAAAGAATTTCTGTCTTTTTGCCCCAAAATAAGGAAAATTTCTGACTTATTACCCTGAAATAAGTGAAATTTTTGCAATTTTGCCCCAAAATAAGGAAATTTCTGCCTTTTTGCCCCCAATTAAGGGGAATTTCAGCCTTTTTCCTCAAAATAAAAGGAATTTCTGCATTTTTGCCCCAAAATATGGGAAATTTCTGCCTTTTTACTCCAAAATAAGAAAAATTTCGGCAATTTTGTAACAAAATAAAAAAAATTTCTGCCTTTTTGCCCCAAAATAAGAAAATTTCTGCTTTTTATTGAAATAAGTGAAATTTCTGCAATTTTGCCCCAAAATAATTTTAATTTCTGCAATTCTGACCCAAAATAAGTGAAATTTCTGGAATTTTGCTCCAAAATAAGTGGAATTTCTGAGTTTTGCCCCAAAATAAGGAGAATTTCTGTCTTATTGCCCCAACATATAGAAAATTTCTGCCTTTTTGCCAAACAATTTGGGAAATTTCTGCAATTTTGCTTTAAAATAAGGGGAATTTCTGCCTTTTTGCCCAAAAATAAGAAGAATGCATAACTTTTTGCCCTTAAAAAGTGAAATTTCTTCATTTTTGTCCAAAATAAGGGGAATTTCTGCTATTTTGCCTATAAAAAAGTGGAATTTCTGTCTTTTTCTCCCAAAACAAAGGGAATTTCTTTTTTTTGGCCCCAAAATAAGGAAAATTTCTGACTTATTACCCTGAAGTAAGTGAAATTTCTGCAATTTTATCCCAAAATAAGAGAAATTTCTGCCTTTTCGCCCCCAAATAATGGGAATTTCAGCCTTTTACCTCAAAATAAGAGAAATTTCTGCATTTTTGCCCCAAAATATGGGAAATTTCTGCCTTTTTTCACTGAAATAAGTGAAATTTCTGCAATTTTGCTCCAAAATAAGTGAAATTTCTGGCTTTTTGCTCCAAAATAAGAAAATTTCTGCTTTTTTTTGAAATAAGTGAAATTTCTACAATTTTGCCCCAAAATAAGGGAAATTTCTGCTTTTTTGCCTCTAAATAAGTGGAATTTATGTATTTTTCCCCCAAAATAATGGGAATTTCTGTCTTTTTTGCCCAAAATAAGAAAAATTTCTGACTGAAATAAGTGAAATTTCTGCAATTTTGCTCCAAAATAAGTGAAATTTCTGGCTTTTTGCTCCAAAATAAGAAAATTTCTGCTTTTTTTTGAAATAAGTGAAATTTCTACAATTTTGCCCCAAAATAAGTGAAATTTCTGCAATTTTGCCCCAAAATAAGGGGAATTTCTGCTTTTTGCCTCTAAATAAGTGGAATTTTTCTTTTTCCCCCAAAACAAAAAGAATTCCTGTCTTTTTTGCCCCTAAATAAGAAAAATTTCTGACTTATTACCCTGAAGTAAGTGAAATTTCTACAATTTTGCCCCAAAATAAGGGAAATTTCTGCTTTTTTGCCTCTAAATAAGTGGAATTTATGTATTTTTCCCATAAATTAATGGGAATTTCTGTCTTTTTTGCCCAAAATAAGAAAAATTTCTGACTGAAATAAGTGAAATTTCTGCAATTTTGCCCCAAAATAAGGGAAATTTCTGCTTTTTTGCTCCCAAATAAGGAGAATTTCAGCCTTTTGACCTCAAAATAAGAGGAATTTCTGCATTTTTGCCACAAAATATTAGGAATTCCTGACTTTTTGCCCCAAAATAAGGAAAATTTCTGCCTTTTTTCACTGAAATAAGTGAAATTTCGGCAATTTTGCCACAAAATAAGTGAAATTTCTGCAATTTTCTCCCAAAATAAGGGAAATTTCTGGAATGTGGCCCCAAAATAAGTGGAATTTCTGAGTTTTGCCCCAAAATAAGGAGAATTTCTGTTTTTTGCCCTAACATATAGGGAATTTCTGCCTTTTTGCCCCACAATTAGGGGAATTTCTGCAGTTTTGCTTTAAAATACAGGGAATTTCTGCCTTTTAGCCTGAAAATAAGGGAAATGCATACCTTTTGCCACAAAAAAGAGAAATTTCTTCATTTTTGCTCCAAAATAAAAGGAATTTCTGCTTTTTTGCCTCTAAAAAAGTAGAATTTCTTTCTTTTTCCTCAAAAACAAAAAGAATTTCTGCCTTTTTGCCCCAAAATAAGAAAATTTCTGCTTTTTATTGAAATAAGTGAAATTTCTGCAATTTTGCCCCAAAATAATTTTAATTTCTGCAATTCTGCCCCAAAATAAGTGAAATTTCTGGAATTTTGCTCCGAAATAAGTGGAATTTCTGAGTTTTGCCCCAAAATAAGGACAATTTCTGTCTTATTGCCCCAACATATAGGGAATTTCTGCCTTTTTGCCCCACAATTTGGGAAATTTCTGCAATTTTGCTCCAAAATAAGGGGAATTTCTGCCTTTTTGCCCAAAAATAAGAAGAATGCATAACTTTTTGCCCTTAAAAAGTGAAATTTCTTCATTTTTGTCCAAAATAAGGGGAATTTCTGCTTTTTTGCCTATAAAAAAGTGGAATTTCTGTCTTTTTCCCCCAAAACAAAGAGAATTTGTCTTTTTTGCCCCAAAATAAGGAAAATTTCTGACTTATTACCCTGAAATAAGTGAAATTTCTGCAATTTTGCCCCAAAATAAGTGAAATTATTGAAATTTTGACCCAAAATAAGTGGAATTTCTGAGTTTTGACTCAAAATAAGGAGAATTTCTGTATTTTTGCCCCACAATTAGGGGAATTTCTGCAATTTTGCTCCAAAATACGGGGAATTTCTGCCTTTTTGCCTGAAAATAAGAAGAATGCATAACTCTTTCCCATAAAAAATGGAAATTTCTTCATTTTTGCTCCAAAATAAGGGGAATTTCTGCTTTTTTGCCTCTAAATAAGTGGAATTTCTGTCTTTTTCCCCCAAAACAAAGGTAATTTCTGTATTTTTTGCCCCAAAATAAGGAAATTTTCTGACTTATTTCCCTGAAGTAAGTGAAATTTCTGCAATTTTGGCCAAAATAAAAGGAATTTTTGCTTTTTTGCCTCTAAATAAGTGGAATTTATGTATTTTTCCCCCAAAACAAAGGGAATTTCTGTCTTTTTTTGCCCAAAATAAGGAAAATTTCTGACTTATTACCCTGAAATAAGTGAAATTTCTGCAAATTTGTCCCAAAATAAGGGAAATTTCTGCCTTTTTGCCCCCATATAAGGGAAATTTCAGCCTTTTTACCTCAAAATAAGGGGAATTTCTGCATTTTTGCCACAAAATATTAGGAATTTCTGCCTTTTTGCCCCAAAATAAGGAAAATTTCTGCCTTTTTTCACTGAAATAAGTGAAATTTCTGCAATTTTGCACCAAAATAAGTGAAATTTCGGCAATTTTGCCCCAAAATGAGGCAAATTTCTGGAATTTTGCCCGAAAATAAGTGGAATTTCTGAGTTTTGCAACCAAAATAAGGAGAATTTCTGTTTTTTTGCCCTAACATATAGGGAATTTCTGCATTTTTGCCCCACAATTAGTGGAATTTCTGCAATTTTGCTCCAAAATACGGGGAATTTCTGCTTTTTAGCCTGAAAATAAGGGGAATGTATACCTTTTGCCACAAAAAAGGGAAATTTCTTCATTTTGGCTCCAAAATAAAAGGAATTTCTGCTTTTTTGCCTCTAAAAAAGTGCAATTTCTGTCTTTTTCCCCAAAAACAAAAAGAATTTCTGTATTTTTGCCCCAAAATAAGGAAAATTTCTGACTTATTACCCTGAAATAAGTGAAATTTTTGCAATTTTGCCCAAAAATAAGGAAATTTCTGCCTTTTTTCCCTAAATTAAGGAGAATTTCAGCCTTTTTCCTCAAAATAAAAGAAATTTCTGCATTTTTGCCCCAAAATATGGGAAATTTCTTCCTTTTTGCCCCAAAATAAGAAAATTTCTGCTTTTTTTTGAAATAAGTGCAATTTGTGCAATTTTGCCACAAAATAATTGTAATTTCTGCAATTTTGCCCCAAAATAAGGAAATTTCTGCCTTTTTGCCCCCAATTAAGGGGAATTTCAACCTTTTTCCTCAAAATAAAAGGAATTTCTGCATTTTTGCCCCAAAATATGGGAAATTTCTGCCTTTTTACTCCAAAATAAGAAAAATTTCGGCAATTTTGTACCAAAATAAAAAAAATTTCTGCCTTTTTGCCCCAAAATAAGAAAATTTCTGCTTTTTATTGAAATAAGTGAAATTTCTGCAATTTTGCCCCAAAATAATTTTAATTTCTGCAATTCTGCCCCAAAATAAGTGAAATTTCTGGAATTTTGCTCCAAAATAAGTGGAATTTCTGAGTTTTGCCCCAAAATAAGGAGAATTTCTGTCTTATTGCCCCAACATATAGGGAATTTCTGCCTTTTTGCCCCACAATTTGGGAAATTTCTGCAATTTTGCTCCAAAATAAGGGGAATTTCTGCCTTTTTGCCCAAAAATAAGAAGAATGCATAACTTTTTGCCCTTAAAAAGTGAAATTTCTTCATTTTTGTCCAAAATAAGGGGAATTTCTGCTATTTTGCCTATAAAAAAGTGGAATTTCTGTCTTTTTCTCCCAAAACAAAGGGAATTTCTTTTTTTTGGCCCCAAAATAAGGAAAATTTCTGACTTATTACCCTGAATAAGTGATATTTCTGCAATTTTACCCCAAAATAAGAGAAAATTCTGCCTTTCCCCCCCAAATAATGGGAATTTCAGCCTTTTACCTCAAAATAAGAGAAATTTCTGCATTTTTGCCCCAAAATATGGGAAATTTCTGCCTTTTTTCACTGAAATAAGTGAAATTTCTGCAATTTTGCTCCAAAATAAGTGAAATTTCTGGCTTTTTGCTCCAAAATAAGAAAATTTCTGCTTTTTTTTTGAAATAAGTGAAATATCTACAATTTTGCCCCAAAATAAGTGAAATTTCTGCAATTTTGCCCCAAAATAAGGGGAATTTCTGCTTTTTGCCTCTAAATAAGTGGAATTTTTCTTTTTCCCCCAAAACAAAAAGAATTCCTGTCTTTTTTGCCCCTAAATAAGAAAAATTTCTGACTTATTACCCTGAAGTAAGTGAAATTTCTACAATTTTGCCCCAAAATAAGGGAAATTTCTGCTTTTTTGCCTCTAAATAAGTGGAATTTATGTATTTTTCCCCCAAAATAATGGGAATTTCTGTCTTTTTTGCCCAAAATAAGAAAAATTTCTGACTGAAATAAGTGAAATTTCTGCAATTTTGCTCCAAAATAAGTGAAATTTCTGGCTTTTTGCTCCAAAATAAGAAAATTTCTGCTTTTTTTTTTGAAATAAGTGAAATTTCTGCAATTTTGCCCCAAAATAAGTGAAATTTCTGCAATTTTGCCCCAAAATAAAGGAAATTTCTGGAATTTTGCCCCAAATTAAGTGGAATTTCTGAGTTTTGCCCTAAAATAAGAAGAATTTTTGTCTTTTTGCCCCAACATATAGGGAATTTCTGCCTTTTTGCCCCACAATTAGGGGAATTTCTGAAATGTTGCTCAGAATACGGGGAATTTCTGCCTTTTTGCCTGAAAATAAGAAGAATGCATACCTTTTTGCCATAAAAAAGGGAAATTTCTTCATTTTTGCTCCAAAATAAGGGGAATTTCTGCCTTTTTGACTCTAAATAAGTGGAATTTCTGTTTTTTTTTTCCCAAAACAAAGGAATTTCTCTATTTTTGGTCCAAAATAAGGAAAATTTCATTCTTATTACCCTGAAATAAGTGAAATTTCTGCAATTTTGCCCCAACATAAGGGAAATTTCTGCCTTTTTGCCCCCAAATACAGGGAATTTCACCCTTTTTACCTCAAAATAAGAGGAATTTCTGCATTTTTGCCACAAAATATTAGGAATTTCTGCTTTTTTGCCCCAAAATAAGGAAAATTTCTGCCGTTTTTCCCTGAAATAAGTGAAATTGCTGCAACTTTGCCCCAAAATAAGTGAAATTTCTGCAATTTTGCCCTAAAATAAGGTAAATTTCTGGAATTTTGCCCCAAATAAGTGGAATTTCTGAGTTTTGCCCCAAAATAAGGAGAATTTTTGTTTTTTTTTGCCCCAACATATAGGGAATTTCTGCCTTTTTGCCCCACAATAAGGGGAATTTCTGCAATTTTGCTCCAAAATACGGGGAATTTCTGCCTTTTTGTTCGAAAATATGAAGAATGCATACCTTTTTGCCATAAAAAAGGGAAATATCTTCATTTTTGCTCCAAAATAAGGGGAATTTCTCCTTTTTTTGCCGGTAAATAAGTGGAATTACTGTCTTTTTCCCCCAAAACAAAGGGAATTTCTGTCTTTTTTGCCCCAAAATAAGGAAAATTTCTGACTTATTACACTGAAATAAGTGAAATTTCTGCAATTTTGCCCCAAAATAAGTGAAATTTCTGCCTTTTTCCCCAAATATGGGGAATTTCAGCCTTTTTAGCTAAAAGTAAGGGAAATTTCTGCATTTTTGCCACAAAATATTAGGAATTTCAGCCTTTTTGCTCCAAAATAAAGAAAATTTCTTCCTTTATTCCCTGAAATAAGTGAAATTTCTGAAATTTTGCCACAAAATTAGTGAAATTTCTGCAATTTTGTTTCAAAATAAGGGAAATTTCTGGAATTTTGCCCCAAAATATGTGGAATTTCTGAGTTTTGCACCAAAATAAGGAGAATTTCTGTATTTTTGCCCCAACATATAGGGAATTTCTGCCTTGTTGCCCCACATTAAGGGGAATTTCTGCAAATTTGCTCCCAAATACGGGGAATTTCTGCCTTTTTGCCCGAAAATAAGTAGAATGCATACCTTTTTGCCATAAAAAAGGGAAATTTCTTCATTTTTGCTCTAAAATGATGGGAATTTCTGCTTTTTGCCTCTAAATAAGTGGAATTTCTGTCTTTTTCCCCCAAAACAAAGGGAATTTCTGTCTTTTTTGCCCCAAAATAAGGAAAATTTTTGACTTATTACCTTGAAATAAGTGAAATTTCTGCAATTTTGCCCCAAAATAAGTGAAATTTCTGCTTTTTTGCCCCCAAATAAGGGAATTTCAGCCTTTTTACCCCAAAATAAGGGGAACTTCTGCGTTTTTGCTTCAAAATATAGGAAATTTCTGCCTTTTTGCCCCAAAATAAGAAAAAATTCTGCAATTTTGTACCAAAATTAAAGAAATTTTTGCCTTTTTGCCCCAAAATAAGAAAATTTCTGCTTTTTTTTCTTAAATAACTGAAATTTCTGCAATTTTGCCCAAAAATAAGTGAAATTTCTGAGTTTTGCCACAAAATAAAGAGAATTTCTGTCTTTTTGCCCCAACATATAAGGAATTTCTGCCTTTTTGCCCCACAATTAGGGGAATTTCTGCAATTTTGCTCCAAAATACGGGGAATTTCTGCCTTTTTGTATGAAAATAAGAAGAATGCATACCTTTTTGCTATAAAAAAGTGAAATTTTTTCATTTTTGCTCCAAAATAAGGGGAATTTCTGCTTTTTTCCTCTAAATAATTGGAATTTCTGTTTTTTTCCCCAAAACAAAGGGAATTTCTGTCTATTTTGCCCCAAAATAAGGGAAATTTCTGATTTATTACCCTGAAATAAGTCAAATTTCTGCAATTTTGCCCAAAAATTTGTGAAATTTCTGCTTTTTGCCCCCAAATAAGGGGAATTTCAGCCTTTTTACCTCAAAATAAGGGGAATTTCTGCATTTTTTCCACATAATATTAGGAATTTCTGCCTTTTTGCCCCAAATTAAGGAAAATTTCTTACTTATTACCCTGAAATAAGTGAAATTTTTGCAATTTTGCCCCAAAATAAGGAAATTTCTGCCTTTTTGCCCATAATTAAGGGGAATTAAAGCCTTTTTCCTCAAAATAAGAGGAATTTCTGCATTTTTACCCCAAAATATGGGAAATTTCTGCCTTTTTGCTCCAAAATAAGAAAAATTTCTGCAATTTTGTACCAAAATAAAAGAAATTTTTGCCTTTTTGCCCCAAAATAAGAAAATTTCAGCTTTTTTTTGAAATAAGTGAAATTTCTGAAATTTTGCCCCAAAATAAGTGAAATTTCTGCAATTTTGCCCCAAAATAAGGGAAATCTCTGGAATTTTGCCCCAAAATAAGTGGAATTTCTGAGTTCTGCCCCAAAATAAGGAGAATTTCTGTCTTTTCGCCCCAACATATAGAGAATTTCTGCCTTTTTGCCCCACAATTAGGGAAATTTCTGCAATTTTGCTCCAAAATACGGGGAATTTCTGCCTTTTTGCCCGAAAATAAGAAGAATGCATAACTTTTTGCCATAAGAAAGGGAAATTTCTTCATTTTTGCTCCAAAATAAGGGGAATTTCTGCTTTTTTGCCTCTAAATAAGTGGAATTTCTGTCTTTTTCCCCCAAAACAAAGGTAATATCTGTATTTTTTGCCCCTAAATAAGGAAAATTTCTGACTTATTACCCTGAAGTAAGTGAAATTTCTGCAATTTTGCCCCAAAATAAGGAAAATTTTTGCCTTTTTGCCCCCAAATAAGGGGAATTTCAGCCTTTTTACCTCAAAATAAAGGGAATTTCTGCATTTTTGCCACATAATATTAGGAATTTCTGCCTTTTTGCCCCAAAATAAGGAAAATTTCTGACTTATTATCCTGAAATAAGTGAAATTTTTGCAATTTTGCCACAAAATAATGAAATTTCTTCCTTTTTGCCCCACAATTAGAGGAATTTCTAGAATTTTGCTCCAAAATACGGGGAATTTCTGATTTTTAGTCCGAAAATAAGGGGAATGTATACATTTTGCCACAAAAAAGAGAAATTTCCTCATTTTTGCTCCAAAATAAGGGGAATTTCTGCTTTTTTGCCTCTAAATAAGTGGAATTTCTGTCTATTTCCCCCAAAACAAAGGGAATTTCTGTATTTTTTGCCCCAAGATAAGGAAAATTTCTGACTTATTACCCTGAAATAAGTGAAATTTCTGCAATTTTGCCTCAAAATAAGAAAAAATTTCTCCCTTTTTGCCCCCAAATAAGGGGAATTTCAGCCTTTTTACCACAAAATAAGTAAATTTTCTGCATTTTTGCCCCAAAATATGGGAAATTTCTGCGTTATTGCTCCAAAATAAGAAAAATTTCTTCAATTTTGTACCAAAATAAAAAAAATTTCTGCCTTTTTGCCCCAAAATAAAAATATTTCTGCTGTTTTTCTGAAATAAGTGAAATTTCTGCAATTTTGCCCAAAATAAGTGAAATTTCTGCAATTTTGCCCCAAAATAAGGGAAATTTCTGGAATTTTGCCCCAAAATAAGTGGTATTTCTGAGTTTTGCCCCAAAATAAGGAGGATTTATGTTTTTTGCCCCAACATATAGGGAATTTCTGCCTTTTTGCCCCACAATTAGGGGAATTTCTGCAATTTTGCTCCAAAATACTGGGAATTTCTGCCTTTTTTTCGGAAAATAAGAAGAATGCATACCTTTTTGACTTAAAAAGAAATTTCTTCATTTTGCTCTAAAATAAGGTGAATTTCTGCATTTGCCTCTAAATAAGTGGAATTTCTGTCTTTTCCCCCCAAAACAAAGGTAATTTCTGTCTTTTTTGCCCCAAAATAAGGAAAATTTCTGACTTATTACCCTGAAATAAGTGAAATTTCTGCAATTTTGCCTCAAAATAAGGGAAATTTCTGCCTTTTTGCCCCCAAATAAGGGGAATTTCAGCCTTTTTACCTCAAAATAAGAAGATTTTCTGCATTTTTGCCCCAAAATATGGAAAATTTCTGCCTTTTTGCCACAAAATACGAAAATTTCTGCTTTTTTCCCCTGATATAAGTGAAATTTCTGCAATTTTTCCCCAAAATAAGAGAAATTTCTGCAATCTTTCCCCAAAACAATGGAAATTTCTGGAATTTTGCCCCAAAATAAGTGGAATTTCTGAGTTTGGCCCCAAAATAAAGACGATTTCTGTCTTTTTGCCCCAACATATAGAAAATTTCTGCCTTTTTGCCCCACAATTAGGGGAATTTCTGCAATTTTGCTCCAAAATATGGGAATTTCTGCCTTTTTGTCCGAAAATAAGAAGAATGCATACCTTTTTTCCATAAAAAAGGGAAATTTCTTCATTTTTGCTCCAAAATAAGGGGAATTTCTCCTTTTTGCATCTAAATAAGTGGAATTTCTGTTTTTTCCCCCCCAAAAAAGGGAATTTCTCTCTTTTTTGCCCCAAAATAAGGAAAATTTCTGACTTATTACCCTGAAATAAGTGAAATTTCTGCAATTTTGCCCCAAAATAAGGGAAATTTCTGCCTTTTTGCCCCCAAATAAGGGGAATTTCAGCCTTTTTACCCAAAATAAAAGGAATTTCTGCATTTTTGCCCCAAAATATGGAAAATTTCTTCCTTTTTGCCCAAAATAAGAAAAATTTCTGCAATTTTGTATCAAAATAAAAGAAATTTCTGCCTTTTTGCCACAAAATAAGAAAATTTCTGCTTTTTTTCCCTGAAATAAGTGAAATTTGTGCAATTTTGCCCCAAAATAAGCAAAATTTCTGAAATTTTGCCCCAAAATTAGGGAAATTTCTGGAATTTTGCCCCAAAATAAGTGGAATTTCTGAGTTTTGCCCCAAAGTAAGGAGGATTTCTGTCTTTTTGCCCCAACATATAGGAAATTTCTGCCTTTTTGCCCCACAATTAGGGGAATTTCTGCAATTTTGCTCCAAAATACGGGGAATTTATGCCTCTTTGCCGGAAAATAAGAAGAATGCACACCTTTTTGCCATAAAAAAGGAAAATTTCTGCAATTTTGCTCCAAAATAAGGGGAATTTCTGCTTTTTTGCCTCTAAATAAGTGGAATTTCTGTATTTTTCCCCCAAAACAAAGGGAATTTCTGTCTTTTTTGCTTCAAAATAAGGAAAATTTCTGCCTTTTTTCCCTGAAATAAGTTAAATTTCTGCAATTTTGCCCCAACATAAGAGAAATTTCTGCCTGTTTGCCCCCAAATAAGGGGAATTTCAGCCTTTTTACTTCAAAATAAGGGGAATTTCTGCATTTTTGCCCCAAAATATGGAAAACTTCTGCCTTTTTGCGCCAAAATAAGAAAAATTTCTGAAATTTTGTACCAAAATAAAAGAAAAATCAGCCTTTTTGCCCCAAAATAAGAAAATTTCTGCTTTTTTTCTGAAATAAGTGAAATTTCTGCAATTTTGCCCCAAAACAAGTGAAATTTCTGAGTTTTCCCCTAAATAAAAAGAATTTCTGTCTTTTTGTCTCAACATATAGGGAATTTCTGACTTTTTGCCACACATTTAGGGAAATTTCTGCAATTTTGCTCCAAAATACGGGGAATTTCTGCCTTTTTGTCCGAAAATAAGAAGAATCCATACCTTTTTTCCATAAAAAAGGGAAATTTCTTCATTTTTGCTCCAAAATAAGGGGAATTTCTGCATTTTTGCCTCTAAATAAGTGGAATTTCTGTCTTTTTCCCCCCCAAAAAAGGGAATTTCTGTTTTTTTTTGCCCCAAAATAAGGAAAATTTCTGACTTATTACCCTGAAATAAGGGAAATTTCTGCCTTTTTGCTGCCAAATAATGGGAAATTCAGACTTTTTACCTCAAAATAAGGGGAATTACTGCATTTTTGCCCCAAAATATGGAAAATTTCTGCCTTTTTGCCCCAAAATAAGAAAATTTCTGCTTTTTTCCCTGAAATAAGTGAAATTTCTGCAATTTTGCCCCAAAATAAGTGAAATTTTTGCAATTTTGCCCCAAAATAAGAAAATTTCTGCTTTTTTTTCCTGAAATAAGTGAAATTTCTGCAATTTTGCC
This sequence comes from Micromys minutus, assembly GCF_963924665.1. Classification (NCBI taxonomy): domain Eukaryota; kingdom Metazoa; phylum Chordata; class Mammalia; order Rodentia; family Muridae; genus Micromys; species Micromys minutus. The sequence goes on from NW_027667727.1 coordinate 4,955,229, forward strand.
CCCAAATAAGTGAAATTTCTGCAATTTTGCCCTAAAATAAGGAAAATTTTTGGAAGTTTGCCCCAAAATAAGTGGAATTTCTGAGTTTGCTGCAAAATAAGGAGAATTTCTGTCTTTTTGCCCCAACATATCGGGAATTTCTGCCTTTTTGCCCAACAATTAGGGGAATTTGTGCAATTTGCTCCAAAATATGGGGAATTTCTTCCTTTTTGCCCGAAAATAAGAAGAATGCATAGCTTTTTGCCCTAAAAAAGGGAAATTTCTTCATTTTTGCTCCAAAATAAGGGAAATTTCTCCTTTTTTGCATCTAAATAAGTGGAATATCTGTCTTTTTTCCCCAAAACAAAAGGAATTTCTTTCTTTTTTGCCCCAAAATAAGGAAAATTTCTGACTTATTATCCTGAAATAAGTGAAATTTCTGCATTTTTGCCCCAAAATATGGGAAATTTCTTCCTTTTTGCCCCAAAATAAGAAAAAATTCTGCAATTTTGTAACAAAATAAAAGAAATTTCTGACTTTTGGCCCCCAAATAAGAAAATTTCTGCTTTTTTTTCTGAAATAAGTGAAATTTCTGCAATTTTGCCCCAAAATACGTTAAATTTCTGAGTTTTGCCTTAAAATAAAAAGAATTTCTGTCTTTTTGCCACAACTTATAGGGAATTTCTGCCTTTATGCCCCAAAATTAGGTTAATTTCTGCAATTTTGCTCCACAATACGAGGAATTTCTCCCTTTTTGCCTGAAAATAAGAAGAATGCGAACCTTTTTTCCATAAAAAAGAGAAATTTCTTCATTTTTGCTACAAAATAAGGGGAATTTCTGCTTTTTTGCCTCTAAATAAGTGGAATTTCTGTCCTTTTCCCTCAAAAGTAAGGGAATTTTTGTCTTTTTTGCCCCAAAATAAGAAAAATTTCCGACTTATTACCCTGAAATAAGTGAAATTTCTGCAATTTTGCCCCAAAATAATGGAAGTATTTGCCTTTTTGCCCCCAAATAAAAGGAATTTCAGGATTTTTACCTCAAAATAAGAGGAATTTCTGCATATTTGCCACAAAATATTAGAAATTTTTGCCTTTTTGCTCCATAATAAGAAAAATTTCTGACTTTTTTCCCTGAAATAAGTGAAATTTCTGCAATTTTGCACCAAAATAAGTGAAATTTCTGCAATTTTGCACCAAAATAAGGGAAATTTCTGGAATTTTGCCCGAAAATAAGTGGAATTTCTGAGTTTTGCCCCACAATATGGAGAATTTCTGTCTTTTTGCCCTAACATATAGAGAATTTCTGCCTTTTTGCCCCACAATTAGGGGAATTTCTGCAGTTTTGCTCTAAAATATGGGGAATTTCTTCCTTTTTGCCAGAAAATAAGAAGAATGCATACCTTTTTGCCATAAAAAAGGGAAATTTTTGCAATTTTTCTCCAAAATAAGGGGAATTTCTGCTTTTTTGCCTCTAAATATGTGGAATTACTGTCTTTTTCCCCCAAAACAAAGGGAATTTCTGTCTTTTTGCTCCAAAATAAGTAAAATTTCTGAGTTATTACCCTGAAATAAGTGAAATTTCTGCAATTTTGCCCCAAAATAAGGGAAATTTCTGCCTTTTTGCTCCCAAATAAGGGAAATTTCAGACTTTTTACCTCAAAATAAGGGGAATTTCTGCATTCTTGCCACAGAATATTAGGAATTTCTGTTCTTTTGCCCAAAAATAAGGAAAATTTTTGACTTTTTCCCTGAAATAAGTGAAATTTCTGCAATTTTGCCCCAAAATAAGTGAAATTTCTGCAATTTTGCCCCAAAATAAGGGAAATTTCTAAAATTTTGCCCCAAATTAAAAGAAATTTCCGCCTTTTTGACCCCAAATAAGGGGAATTTCAGCTTTTTTACCTTAAAATATGGGGAATTTCTGAATTTTTGCCCCAAAATATGGGAAATTTCTTCCTTTTGCCCAAATTAAGAAAGATTTCTGCAATTTTGTAACAAAATAAAAGAAATTTCTGCCTTTTTGCCCCAAAATAAGAAAATTTCTGCTTTTTTTCTGAAATAAATGAAATTTCTGCAATTTTGCCTCAAAATAAGTGGAATTTCTGTCTTTGTCCGAAAATAAGAAGAATGCATACCTTTTTTCCATGAAAAAGAGAAATTTCTCCATTTTTGCTCCAAAATAAGGGGAATTTCTGCTTTTTTGCCTCTAAATAAGTGGAATTTCTGTCTTTTTCCCCCAAAACAAGGGGAATTTCTGCATTTTTGCCTCTAATAAGTGGAATTTCTGTCTTTTTCCCCCAAAACAAAGGGAATTAGTGTCTTTTTTGCCCCAAAATAAGGAAAATTTCTGACTTATTACCCTGAAATAAGTGAAATTTCTGCAATTTTGCCTCAAAATAAGGGAAATTTTTGCCTTTTTGCACCCAAATAAGGGGAATTTCAGCCTTTTTACCTCAAATTAAGGGGAATTTCTGCATTTTTGCCACAAAATATTATGATTTTATTCCTTTTTGCCACAAAATAAGAAAAATTTCTGCAATTTTGTAGCAAAATAAAAGAAATTTCTGCCTTTTTTTTCCAAATAAGAAAATTTCTGCTTTTTTTTTCTGAAATACGTGAAATTTCTGCAATTTTGCCCCAAAATAAGTGAAATTTCTGCAATTTTGCCTCAAAATAAGTGAAATTTCTGCAATTTTGCCCCAAAATAAGGGAAATATCTGGAATTTTGCCCCAAAATAAGTGGAATTTCTGAGTTTTTCCCCAAAATAAGGAGAATTTCTGTCTTTATGCCCCAACATATAGGTAATTTCTTCCTTTTTGCCCCACAATTAGGGGAATTTTTGCATTTTTGCTCCAAAATACGAGGAATTTCTGCCTTTTTGCCTGAAAATAAGAAGAATGCATACCTTTTGTCATAAAAAAAGGAAATTTCTTCATTTCTGCTCCAAAATAAGGAGAATTTCTGCTTTTTTGCCTCTAAATAAGTGGAATTTCTGTCTTTTTCCCCCAAAACAAAGGGAATTTCTGTCTTTTTTGCCCCAAAATAAAGAAAATTTCTGACTTATTACCCTGAAATAAGTGAAATTTTTGCAATTTTGCTCCAAAATAAGAGAAATTTCAGCCTTTTTTCCCCCAAATAAGGGGAATTTCAGCATTTTTACCTCAAAATAAGGAAAATTTCTGCATTTTTTCCCCATTATATGGGAAATTTCTGCCTTTTTGCCCCAAAATAAGAAAATTTCTGCTTTTTTCCCTGAAATAAGTCAAATTTCTGAAATTTTGCCCAAAATAAGTGAAATTTCTGAGTTTTGCGCCAAAATGAGGAGAATTTCTGTCTTTTTGCCCCATATATAGGGAATTTCTTCCTTTTTGCCCCACAATTAGGGGAATTTCTGCAATTTTGCTCCAAAATACAAGGAATTTCTGCCATTTTGCCCGAAAATAAGAAGAATGAATAACTTTTTGCCATAAAAAAGAGAAATTTTTGCAATTTTGCTCCAAAATAAGGGGAATTTCTTCTTTTTTGCCTCTAAATATGTGGAATTTCTGTCTTTTTCCCCCAAAACAAAGGGAATTTCTGTCTTTTTTGCCCCAAAATAAAGATAATTTCTGACTTATTACCCTGAAATAAGTGAAATTTCTGCAATTTTGCCCAAAAATAATGGAAATTTCTGCCTTTTTGCAACCAAATAAGGGAATTTCAGCCTTTTTACCTCAAAATAATGGGAATTTCTGCATTTTTGCCCCAAAATATGGATAATTTCTTCTTTTTTGTTCAAAATAAGAAAAATTTCTGCAATTTTGGACCAAAATTAAAGAAATTTCTTACTTTTTGCCACAAAATAAGAAAATTTCTGCTTTTTTTCCCTGAAATAATTGAAATTTCTGCAATTTTGCCCCAAAATAAGTGTAATTTCTGCCTTTTTGCCCCCAAATAAAGGGAATTTCAGCCCTTTTACCTCAAAATAAGGGGAATTTCTGCATTTTTGCCCCAAAATATGGGAAATTTCTGCTTTTTTGCCCCAAATTAAGAAAATTTCTGTTTTTTTCCCTGAAATAAGTGTAATTTCTGCAATTTTGCCCCAAAATAAGGGAAATTTTTGGAATTTTACCCCAAAATATGTGGAATTTCTGAGTTTTGCCTCAAATTAGGAGAATTTCTGTCTTTTTGCCCCAACATAAAGGGAATTTCTGGCTTTTTGCCCCAAAATGGGTGAAATTATTGCCTTTTTGCCCCCAAATAAGGGGAATTTCAGCCTTTTTACCCCAAATTAAGAAAATTTCTGCTTTTTTTCCCTGAAATAAGTGAAATTTCTGCAATTTTGCCCCAAAATAAGCGAAATTTGTGCAATTTTGCCCCAAAATAGAAACATTTCTGCTTTTTTCCATGAAATAAGTGAAATTTCTTCAATTTTTTTCTCCAAAATAAGTGAAATTTCTGCAGTTTTGCCCCAAAATATGGGAAATTTTTGGAATTTTGCCCCAAAATATGTGGAATTTCTGAGTTTTGCCTCAAAATAAGGAGAATTTCTGTCTTTTTGCCCCAACATATAGGGAATTTCTGCCTTTTTTCCCCACAATTAGCAGAATTTCTGCAATTTTGATCCAAAAAAAGGGGAATTTCTGCCTTTTTTGTCCGAAAATAAGAAGAATGCATACCTTTTTGCCATAAAAAAAGGAAATTTCTTCATTTTTGCTCCAAAATAAGGGAAATTTCTGCTTTTTTGCCTTTAAATAAGTGGAATTTCTGTCTTTCTCCCTCAAAACAAAGGGAATTTCTGGTTTTTTTGCCCCATAATAAAGAAAATTTCTGACTTATTACCCTGAAATAAGTGAAATTTCTGCTATTTTGCCCCAAAATAAAGGAAATTTCTGGCTTTTTACCCCCAAATAAGGAGAAATTCGGCTTTTTTACCTCAAAATAAGGTGAATTTCTGCATTTTTGCCCCAAAATAAGGATAATTTCTGCCTTTTTGCCCAAAATAAGAAAAATTTCTGCAATTTTGTACCAAAATAAAAGAAATTTCTTAGTTTCTGCCACAAAATAAGAAAATTTCTGCTTTTTTTCTCTGAAATAAGTGAAATTTCTGCAATTTTGCCCCAAAATAAGTGAAATTTCTGCAATTTTGCCCCAAAATAAGGGAAATTTCTGGAATTTTGCCCCAAAGTAAGTGGAATTTCTGAGTTTGGCCCCAAAATAAGGAGGCTTTCTGTCTTTTTGCCCCAACATATAGGAAATTTCTGCCTTTTTGCTTCACAATTAGGGGAATTTCTGCAATTTTGCTCCAAAATAAGGGGATTTTCTGCATTTTGCCTTTAAATAAGTGGAATTTCTATCTATTTCCCCCAAAACAAAGGGAATTTCTGTCTTTTTTGCCCCAAAATAAGAAAAATTTCTGACTTATTACACTGAAATAAGTGAAATTTCTGCAATTTTGCCCCAAAATAAGGGAAATTTCTGCCCTTTTGTCCCCAAATAAGGGGAATTTCAGCCTTTTTTCCAAAAAATAAGTGGAATTTCTGCATTTTTGCCACAAAATATTAGCAATTTCTGCCTTTTTGCCCCAAAATAAGAAAAATTTCTGCAATTTTGTAGCAAAATAAAAGAAATTTCTGCCTTTTTGCTTCCAAAAAAGAAAATTTCTCCTTTTTTTTCTGAAATAAGTGAAATTTCTGCAATTTTGCCCCAAAATAAGGGAAATTTCTGGAATTTTGCTCCAAAATCAGTGGAATTTCTGAGTTTTGCCCCAAAATAAGGAGGATTTCTGCCCTTTTGCCCTAACATATAGGGAATTTCTGCCTTTTTGCCCCACAATTAGGGGATTTTCTGCAATTTTGCTCCAAAATACGGGAAATTTCTGCTTTTTAGCCCGAAAATAAGAAAAATGCATACCTTTTTGAAATAAAAAAGAAAATTTCCTCATTTTTCTCCAAAATAATGTGAATTTCAGATTTTTGCCTCTAAATAGGTGGAATTTCTGTCTTTTTCTTCCAAAACAAAGGGAATTTCTGTCTTTCTTGCCCCAAAATAAGGAAAATTTCTGACTTATTACCCTGAAATATGTGAAATTTCTGCAATTTTGCCATAACATAACAGAAATTTCTGACTTTTTGTCCCAAAATAAGGGGAATTTCAGCCTTTTTACCTCAAAATAAAGGGAATTTCTGCATTTTTGCCCCAAAATTTGGAAATTTCTGCTTTTTTGCCCCAAAATAAGAAAATTTCTGCTTTTTTTCTGAAATAAATGAAATTTCTGCAATTTTGTCCTAAAATAAGTTAAATTTCTGAGTTTTGCCCCAAAATAAGGAGAATTTCTGTCTTTTTGCCCCAACATATACGGAATTTCTGCCTTTTTTCCCCACAATTAGCAGAATTTCTGCAATTTTGATCCAAAAAAAGGGGAATTTCTGCCTTTTTTGTCCGAAAATTAGAAGGATGCATACCTTATTGCCATAAAAAAAGGAAATTTCTTCATTTTTGCTACCAAAATATGGGGAATTTCTGCTTTTTTGCCTCTAAATAAGTGAAATTTCTGTATTTCTCCCCATAAACAAAGGGAATTTCTGTCTTTTTTGCCCCAAAATAAAGAAAATTTCTGACTTATTACCCTGAAATAGGTGAAATTTCTGCAATTTTGCCCCAAAATAAGGGAAATTTCTGCCTTTTTGCCCCCAAATAAGGGGAATTTCAGCCTTTTTACCTCAAAATAAGGGGAATTTCTGCATTTTTGCCCCAAAATATGGAAAATTTCTGCCTTTTGCCCAAAATAAAAATTTCTGCAATTTTGTACCAAAATAGAAGAAATTTCTTTTTTTTGCCACAAAATAAGAAAATTTCTGCTTTTTTTCCCTGAAATAAGTGAAATTTCTGCAATTTTGTCCCAAAATAATTGAAATTTCTGCTTTTTTGCCCCCAAATAAGGGGAATTTCAGCCTTTTTACCTCAAAATAAGGGGAATTTCTGCATTTTTGCCCCAAAATATGGGATATTTCTGACTTTTTGCGCCAAATTAAAAAAATTTCTGCTTTTTTTCCCTGAAATAAATGAAATTTCTTCAATTTTGCCCCAAAATAAGTGAAATTTCTGCAATTTTGCCCCAAAATAAAAAAAATTTTTGCTTTTTATCCCTGAAATAAGTGAAATTTCTTCAATTTTGCAAAAAATAAGTGAAATTTCTGCAATTTTGCCCCAAAATAAGGGAAATTTTTGGAATTTTGCCCCAAAATATGTGGAATGTCTGACTTTTGCCTCAAAATAAGGAGAATTTCTGTCTTTTTGCCCCAACATATAGGGAATTTCTGGCTTTTTGCCCCACAAATAGGGGAATTTCTGCAATTTTGCTCCAAAATACGGGAAATTTCTGCTTTTTTGCCCGAAAATAAGAAGAATGCATACCTTTTTGCCATAAAAAAGGGAAATTTATTCATTTTTGCTCCAAAATAAGGGAAATTTCTGCTTTTTTGCCTCTAAATAAGTGGAATTTCTGTCTTTTTTCCCCAAAACAAAGGGAATTTCAGTCTTTTTTGCCCCAAAATAAGAAAAATTTCTGACTTATTACTCTGAAATAAGTGAAATTTCTGCAATTTGCCCCAAAATAAGAGTAATTTCTGCCTTTTTGACCCAAATATGGGGAATTTCAGCCTTTTTACCTCAAAATAAGGGCAATTTCTGAATTATTGCCCCAAAATATGGGAAATTTCTGCTTTTTTGCCCCAAAATAAGAATAAATTCTGCAATTTTGTACAAAAATAAAAGAAATTTCTTCCTTTTTGCCACAAAATAAGAAAATTTCTGCTTTTCTTCCCTGAAATAAGTGAAATTTCTCCAATTTTGCTTCAAAATAAGTGAAATTTCTGCAATTTTGCCCCAAAATAAGGGAAATTTCTGGAATTTTGCCCCAAAATAAGTGGAATTTCTGAGTTTTGCCCCAAAATAAGGAGGATTTCTGTCTTTTTGCCCCAACATATAGGAAATTTCTGCCTTTTTGCTTCACAATTAGGGGAATTTCTGCAATTTTGCTCCAAAATACGGGGAATTTCTGCCATTTTGACCAAAAAAAAAAAGAATGCATACCTTTTTGCCATAAAAAAGGAAAATTTCTGCAATTTTGCTCCAAAATAAGGGGAATTTCTGCATTTTGCCTCTAAATAAGTGGAATTTCTATCTTTTTCCCCCAGAACAAAGGAAATTTCTGTCTTTTTTGCCCCAAAATAAAGAAAATTTCTGATTTATTACCCTGAAATAAGTGAAATTTCTGCAATTTTGCCCCAAAATAAGGGAAATTTCTGCCTTTTTTGCCCAAATAAGGGGAATTTCAGCCTTTTTACCTCAAAATAAGTGGAATTTCTGCATTTTTGCCACAAAATATTAGGAATTTCTGCATTTTTGTTCCAAAATGAGGAATATTTCTGCTTTTTTCACTGAAATAAGTGAAATTTCTGCAATTTTACCCCAAAATAAGTGAAATTTCTGCAATTTTGCCCCAAAATAAGGGAAATTTCTGGAATTTTGCCCCAAAATAAGTGGAATTTCTGAGTTTTGCCCCAAAATAAAGAGAATTTCTGTCTTTTTGCCCCAACATATAAGGAATTTCTGCCTTTTTGTCCCACAATTAGGGGAATTTCTGCAATTTTGCTCCAAAATACGGGGAATTTCTGCTTTTTAGCCCGAAAATAAGGGGAATGCATACCTTTTTGCCATAAAAAAGGGAAATTTCTTCATTTTTGCTCCAAAATAAGGGGAATTTCTGCTTTTTTGCCTCTAAATAAGTGGAATTTTTGTCTTTTTCCCTCAAAACAAAGGGAATTTCTGTCTTTTTTGCTCCAAAATAAAGAAAATTTCTGACTTATTCCTCTGAAATAAGTGAAATTTCTGCAATTTTGCCTCAAAATAAGAGAATTTTCTGCCTTTTTGCCCCGAAATAAAAGGAATTTCAGCCTTTTTACCTCAAAATAAGGGGAATTTCATCATTTTTGCCACAAAATATTAGCAATTTCTGCTTTTTTGCTTCAAAATAAGAAAAATTTCTGCAATTTTGTAGCAAAATAAAAGAAATTTCTGCCTTTTTGCTTCCAAATAAAAAAATTTCTGCTTTTTTTTCTGAAATAAGTGAAATTTCTGCAATTTTGCCCCAAAATAAGGGAAATTTCTGGAATTTTGCCCCAAAATAAGTGGAATTTCTGAGTTTTGCCCCAAAATAAGGAGGATTTCTGTCTTTTTGCCCCAACATATAGGAAATTTCTGCTTTTTTGCTTCACAATTAGGGGAATTTTGCAATTTTGCTCCAAAATACAGAAAATTTCTGCATTTTGCACGAAAATAAAAAGAATGCATAACTTTTTGCCATAAAAAAGAGAAATTTCAGCAATTTTTCTCGAAAATAAGGGGAATTTCTGCTTTTTTGCCCCAAAATAATGGAAATTTCTGGAATTTTGCCCCAAAATAAGTGTAATTTCTGAGTTTTGACCCAAAATAAGTAGAATTTCTGTCTCTTTGCCACAACATATAGGAAATTTCTGCCTTTTTGCCCCACAATTAGGGGAATTTCTGCAATTTTGCTCCAAAATACGGGGAATTTCTGCCTTTTTGCCCTAAAATACAAAGAATGCATACCTTTTTGCCATAATAAGGGGAATTTTTTTCATTTTTGCTCCAAAATAAAAAGAATTTCTGCTTTTTTGCCTCTAAATAAGTGGAATTTCTGTCTTTTTACCCGAAAACAAAGGGAATTTCTTTCTTTTTTGCCCCAAAATAAGGAAAATTTCTGACTTATTACCCTGAAATAAGTGAAATTTCTGCAATTTTGCCCCAAAATAAGGGAAATTTCTGCCTTTTTGCCCCCAAATAAGGGGAATTTCAGCCTTTTTACCTCAAAATAAGGAGAATTTCTGCATTTTTGCCACAAAATATTAGGAATTTTGGCCTTTTTGCCCCAAAATAAAGAAAATTTCTGCCTTTTTTCCCTGAAATAAGTGAAATTTTTGCAATTTTGCCCCAAAATAAGTGAAATTTCTGCTATTTTGCCCCAAAATAAGGAAAATTTCTGGAATTTTGCCCCAAAATAAGTGGAATTTCTGAGTTTTGAATCAAAATAAGGAGAATTTCTGTCTTTTTCCCCTAACATATAGAGAATTTCTGCCTTTATGCCCCACAATTAGGGGAATTTCTGCAATTTTGCCCAAAATACGGGGATTTTCTGTTTTTAGCCCGAAAAGAAGGGGAATGTATACATTTTGCCACAAAAAAAAAGAAATTTCTTCATTTTTGCTTCAAAATAAAGGGAATTTCTGCTTTTTGCCTCTAAATAAGTGGAATTTCTGTCTTTTTCCCACAAAAAAAGGAATTTCTGTCTTTTTTGCAACAAGATAAGGAAAATTTCTGACTTATTACCCTGAAATAAGTGAAATTTCTGCAATTTTGCCGCAAAATGAGGGAAATTTCTGACTTTTTCCACCCAAATAAGGGGAATTTAAGCTTTTTTAGCTCAAAATAAGGAGAATTTCTGCATTTTTGCCACAAAATATGGAAAATTTCTGCCTTTTTCCCAAAATAAGAAAATTTCTGCTTTTTTCCCTGAAATAAATGAAATTTCTGCAATTTTGCCCCAAAATAAGTGAAATTTCTGCACTTTTGCCCCAAAATAAAAGAAATTTCTGGAATTTTGCCCCAAAATAAGTGGAATTTCTGAGTTTTGCCCCAAAATAAGGAGAATTTCTGTCTTTTTGCCCCACAATTAGGGGAATTTCTGCAATTTTGATCCAAAATACGGGGAATTTCTGCCTTTTTGTCCGAAAATAAGAAGAATGCATACCTTTTTGCCATAAAAAATGGAAATTTCTTCATTTTTGCTCCAAAATAAGGGGAATTTCTGCTTTTTTGCCTCAAAATATGTGGAATTTCTGTCTTTTTCCCCCAAAACAAATGTAATTTCTGTTTTTTTGCCTCAAAATAAAGAAAATTTCTGACTTATTACCCTGAAGTAAGTGAAATTTCTGCAACTTTGCCCCAAAAGAAGGGGAATTTCTTCTTTTTGCCCCCAAATAAGGTGAATTTCAGCCTTTTTACCTCAAAATAACAGGAATTTCTGCATTTTTGCCACAAAATATTAGGAATTTCTGCCTTTTTGCCCCAAAATAAGGAAAATTTCTGCCTTTTTTCATTGAAATAAGTGAAAGTTCTGCAATTTTGCCCCAAAATAAGTAAAATTTCTGCAATTTTGCCCCAAAATAAGGGAAATTTCTGGAATTTTGCACCAAAATATTGGAATTTCTGAGTTTTGCCCCAAAATAAGGAGAATTTCTGTTTTTTTGCCCTAACATATACGGAATTTTTGCCTTTTTGCCCCACAATTAGGGGAATTTCTGCAATTTTGCTCCAAAATACGGGGAATTTCTGCTTTTTAGCGTGAAAATAAGGGGAATGTATACCTTTTGCCACAAAAAAGGAAATTTCTTCATTTTTGCTCCAAAATAAAAGGAATTTCTGCTTTTTTGCCTCTAAAAAGTGGAATTTCTGTCTTTTTCCCCAAAAACAAAGGGAATTTCTGTATTTTTGCCCCAAAATAAAAAAAAATTCTGACTTATTACCCTGAAATAAGTGAAATTTTTTCAATTTTTCCCCAAAATAAGGAAATTTCTGCCTTATTGCCCCCACTAAGGGGAATTTCAGCCTTTTTCCTCAAAATAAGAGGAATTTCTGCATTTTTGCCACAAAATATGGGAAATTTCTGCCTTATTGCTCCAAAATAAAAAAAATTTCTGCAATTTTGTACCAAAATAAAAGAAATTTCTGCCTTTTTGCCCCAAAATAAGAAAATTTCTGTTTTTTTTTGAAATAAGTGAAATTTCTGCAATTTTGCCCCAAAAAAAGTGAAATTTCTGCAATTTTGCCCCAAAATAAGTGAAATTTCTGGAATTTTGCCTCAAAATAAGAGAAATTTCTGCCTTTTTGCCCCCAAATCAGGAAAATTTCAGCCTTTTTACCTCAAATTAAGGCGACTTTCTGCATTTTTGACGCAAAATATGGGAAATTTCTGCCTTTTTGCCCCAAAATAAGAAAAATTTCTGCAATTTTGTACCAAAATAAAAAAAATTTCTGCCTTTTTGCCCCAAAATAAGAAAATTTCTGCTTTTTTTCTGAAATAAGTGAAATTTCTGCAATTTTGCCCCAATATAAGTGAAATTTCTGGAATTTTGCTCCGAAATAAGTGGAATTTCTGAGTTTTGCCCCAAAATAAGGAGAATTTCTGTCTTTTTGCCCCAACATGAAGGGAATTTCTGCCTTTTTGCCCCACAATTTGGGGAATTTCTGCATTTTGCTCCAAAATAAGGGGAATTTCTGCCTTTTTGCCCAAAAATAAGAAGAATGCATACCTTTTTGCCCTTAAAATGTGAAATTTCTTCATTTTTGCTCCAAAATAAGGGGAATTTCTGCTTTTTTGCCTCTAAAAAAGTGGAATGTCTGACTTTTTTCTCCAAAACAAAGGGAATTTCTGTTTTTTGGCCCCAAAATAAGGAAAATTTCTGACTTATTACCCTGAAATAAGTGAAATTTCTGCAATTTTGCCCCAAAATTAGAGAAATTTCTGCCTTTTTGCCCCCAAATAAGGGGAATTTCAGCCTTTTACCTCAAAATAAGAGAAATTTCTGCATTTTTGCCCCAAAATATGGGATATTTCTACCTTTTTTCCCCAAAATAAGAAAAAATTCTGCAATTTTGTAACAAAATAAAAGAAATTTCTGCCTTTTGGCCCCAAAATAAGAAAAATTCTGTTTTTTTTCTGAAATAAGTGAAATTTCTGCAATTTTGCCCCAAAATAATTTAAATTTCTGAGTTTTGCCCTAAAATAAGGAGAATTTCTGTCTTTTTGCCCCAACATATAAGGAATTTCTGCCTTTTTGCGCCACAATTAAGGGAATTTCTGCAATTTTGCTCCAAAATACGGGAAATTTCTTCCTTTTTTGTCCAAAAATAATAAGAATGCATACCTTTTTGCCATAAAAAAGGGAAGTTTCTTCATTTTTGCTCCAAAATGAAGGGAATTTCTGCTTTTATGCCTCTAAATATGTGGAATTTCTGTCTTTTTCCCCCAAAACAAAGAGAATTTCTGTCTTTTTTGCCCCAAAATAAGGAAAATTTCTGACTTATTACCCTGAAATAAGTGAAATTTCTGCAATCTTGCCCCAAAATAAGGGAAATTTCTGCCTTTTTGACCCCAAATAATGGGAATTTCAGCCTTTTTACCTCAAAATAAGGGGAATTTCTGCATTTTTGCCCCAAAATATGGGAAATTTCTGCCTTTTTGCCCAAAATAAGAAAAATTTCTGCATTTTTGTACCAAAATAAAAGAAATTTCTGCCTTTTTGCCCCAAAATAAAAAATTTCTGCTTTTTTTCTCTTAAATAAGTGAAATTTCTGCAATTTTGCCCCAAAATAAGTGAAATTTCTGCAATTTTGCCCCAAAATAAAGGAAATTTCTTGAATTTTGCCCCAAAATAAGTGGAATTTCTGAGTTTTGCCCCAAAATAAGGAGAATTTCTGTCTTTATGCACCAAGATATAGGGAATTTCTGCCTTTTTGACCCACAATTAGAGGAATTTCTGCAATTTTGCTCGAAAATACGGGAAATTTCTTCTTTTTAGCCGAAAATAATAAGAATGCATACCTTTTTGCCATAAAAAAAAGAAATTTCTGCAATTTTTCTGCAAAATAAGGGGAATTTCTGCTTTTTTGCCACTAAGTAAGTGGAATTTCTGTCTTTATCCCCCAAAACAAAGGGAATTTCTGTCTTTTTTGCCCCAAAATAAGGAAAATTTCTGACTCCTTACCTTGAAGTAAGTGAAATTTCTGCAATTTTGCCCCAAATAAGGGAAATTTCTGCCTTTTTGCCCCCAAATAAGGGGAATTTCAGCTATTTTACCTCAAAATAAGGGTAATTTCTGCATTTTTTCCACTAAATATTAGGAATTTCTGCCTTTTTGCCCCAAAATAGGGAAAATTTCTGTCTTTTTTCTCTGAAATAAGTCAAATTTCTGCAATTTTGCCCCAAAATAAGGGAAATTTCTGGAATTTTACCCCACAATAAGTGGAATTTCTGAGTTTTGCCCCAAAATAAGTAGAATTTCTGTCTTTTTGCCCCAACATATAGGGAATTTCTGCTTTTTTGCCCCACAATTAGGGGAATTTCTGCAATTTTGCTCCAAAATAAGGGGAATTTCTGCTTTTTTGCCTCTAAATAAGTGTTATTTCTGTCTTTTTCCCACAAAACAAAGGGAATTTCTGTCTTTTTGTTCCAAAATAAGGAAAATTTCTTACTTATTACCATGAAATCAGTGAAATTTCTGCAATTTTGCCCCAAAATAAGAGAAATTTCTGCCTTCTTGCCCCCAAATAAGGGGAATTTCTGAATTTTTGCCACAATATGGGAAATTTCTGAATTTTTGCCCAAAATAAGAAAAATTTCTGCAATTTTGTAACAAAATATAGGTAATTTCTGCTTTTTTGCCCCAAAATAAGAAAATTTCTGCATGTTTTTCACTGAAAGAAGTGAAATTTCTACAATATTGCTCCAAAATAAGTGAAATTTCTGCAATTTTGCCCCAAAATAAGGAAAATTTCTGGAATTTTGCCCCAAAATAAAGAGAATTTCTGTCTTTTTGCCCCAACACATAGGGAATTTCTTTCTTTTTGCCCTAAAATTAGGGGAATTTCTTCAATTTTGCTCCAAAATACAGGGAATTTCTGCTTTTTAGCCCGTAAAGAAGGGGAATGTATACATTTTGCCACAAAAAATTTCTTAATTTTTGCTTCAAAATAAGGGGAATTTCTAATTTTTGCCTCTAAATAAGAGGAATTTCTGTCTTTTTCCCCCAAAACAAAGGGAATTTCTGTCTTTTTTGCACCAAAATAAGGAAATTTTCTGACTTATTATTCTGAAATATGTGAAATTTGTGCAATTTTGCCCCAAAATAAGTGAAATTTCTGCCATTTTGCCACAAAATAAGAAAATTTCTGCTTTTTTCCCTGAAATAAGTGAAATTTCTGCAATTTTGCCCCAAAATAAGTGAAATTTCTGAAATTTTGCTCCAAAATAAGGGAAATTTCTGCTTTTTGCCCCCAAATAAGGAGAATTTCAGCCTTTTTACCTCAAAATAAGGGAAATTTTTGCATTTTTGCCCCAAAATATGAGAAATTTCTCCCTTTTTGCCCAAAATAAAAAAATTTCTGCAATTTTGTACCAAAATAAATGAAATTTCTGCCTTTTTGCTCCAAAATAAAAAATTTCTGCTTTTTTTCCCTTATATAAGTAAAATTTCTGCAATTTTGCCACAAAATAAGTGAAATTTCTGCAATTTTGCCACAAAATAAGGGAAATTTCTGGAATTTTGCCCCAAAATAAGTGGAATTTCTGAGTTTTGCCCCAAAATAAGGAGAATTTCTGTCTTTATGCCAAAAGATTTAGGGAATATCTGCTTTTTTGACCTACAATTAGAGGAATTTCTGCAATTTTGCTCAAAAATACACGAAATTTCTGCTTTTCAGCCCGAAAATAAGAAGAATGCATAACTTTTTCCCATGAAAATGGAAATTTCTGCAATTTTTCTCCAAAATAAGGGAAATTTCTGCTTTTTTGCCTCTAAATAAGTGGAATTTCTGTCTTTTTCCCCCGAAACAAAGGTAATTTCTGTCTTTTTTGCCCCAAAATAAGGAAAATTTCTGACTTATTACCTTGAAGTAAGTGAAATTTCTGCAATTTTGCCCCAAATAAGGGAAATTTCTACCTTTTTGCCCCCAACTTAAGGGATTTTCAGCCTTTTTACCTCAAAATAAGGGTAATTTCTGCATTTTTGCCACAAAATATTAGGAATTTCTGCCTTTTTGCCCCAAAATAAAGAAAATTTCTGCCTTTTTTCTCTGAAATAAGTCAATTTTCTGCAATTTTGCCACAAAATAAGTGAAATTTCTGAAATTTTGCCACAAAATAAGGGAAATTTCTGGAATTTTGACACAAAGTAAGTGGAATTACTGAGTTTTGCCCCAAAATAAGTAGAATTTCTGTCTTTTTGCCCCAACATATAGGGAAATTCTGCCTTTTTGCCCCACAATTAGGGGAATTTCTGTAATTTTGCTCCAAAATACGGGGAATTTCTGCCTTTTTGCCCGAAAATAAGAAGAATGCATACCTTTTTGCCATAAAAAAGAGAAATTTCTTCATTTTTGCTCCAAAATAAGGGGAATTTCTGCTTTTTAGCCTCTAAATAAGTGGAATTTCTGTCTTTTTCCTACAAAACAAAGGGAATTTCTGTCTTTTTGCACCAAAATAAGGAAAATTTCTGACTTATTACCCTGAAATCAGTGAAATATCTGCAATTTTGCCCCAAAATAAAAGAAAGTTCTGCCTTTTTGCCCCCAAATAAGGGGAATTTCTGCATTTTTGCCACAATATGGGAAATTTCTGACTTTTTGCCCAAAATAAGAAAAATTTCTGCAATTTTGTACCAAAATATAGGTAATTTCTGCTTTTTTGCCCCAAAATAATAAAATTTCTGCTTTTTTTCCCTGAAATAAGTGAAATTTCTGCAATTTTGCCCCAAAATAAGTGAAATTTCTGCAATTTTGCCCCAAAATATGGGAAATTTCTGGAATTTTGCCCCAAAATAAGTGGAATTTCTGAGTTTTGCCTCAAAATAAGGAGAATTTCTGTCTTTTTGCCCCAAGACATAATAAATTTCTGCCTTTTTGCCCCAAAATTAGGGGAATTTCTGCAATTTTGCTCCAAAATACGGGGAATTTCTGCTTTTTAACCCGAAAAGAAGAAGAATGTCTACCTTTTGCCACAAAAAAAGAAATTTCTTAATTTTTGCTTCAAAATAAGGGGAATTTCTGCTTTTTGCCTCTAAATAAGAGGAATTTCTGTCTTTTTCCCCCAAAACAAAGGGAATTTCTGTCTTTTTTGCCCCAAAATAAGGAAAATTTCTGACTTATTACCCTGAAATAAGTGAAATTTCTACAATTTTGCCTCAAAATAAGGGAAATTTCTGCCTTATTGCCCCCAAATAAGAGGAATTTCAGCCTTTTTACCTCAAAATAAGGGGCATTTCTGCATTTTTGCCACAAAATATGGGAAATTTCTGCTTTTTTGCCACAAAATAAGACAATTTATGCTTTTTTCCCTGAAATAAGTGAAATTTCTCCAATTTTGCCCCAAAATAAGTGAAATTTCTGCAATTTTGCCCCGAAATAAGAAAATTTCTGCTTTTTTTTCCTGAAATAAGTGAAATTTCTGCAATTTTGCCCCAAAATAAGGGAAATTATTGGAATTTTGCCCCAAAATAAGTGGAATTTCTAAGTTTTGCCCCAAAATAAGAAGAATTTCTGTATTTTTGCCCAAACACATAGGGAATTTCTTCCTTTTTGCCCCACAATTTGGGAAATTTCTGCAATTTTGCTCCAAAATAAGAGGAATTTCTGCCTTATTGCCCAAAAATAAGAAGAATGCATACCTTTTTGCCCTTAAAAAGTGAAATTTCTTCATTTTTGCTCCAAAATAAGGGGAATTACTGCTTTTTTACCTCTAAAAAAGTGGAATTTCTGTCTTTTTCTCCAAAAAAAGGGAATTTCTGTCTTTTTGCCCCAAAATAAGAGAAAAAAATTTGCAATTTTGTAACAAAATAAAAAAAATTTCTGCCTTTTGGCCCCAAAATAAGAAAATATCTCCTTTTTTTCTGAAATAAATGAAATTTCTGACAATTTTGCCACAAAATAAGTTAAATTTCTGAGTTTTGCCCAAAAATAAGGAGAATTTCTGTCTTTTTGCCCCAAGATATAGGGAATTTCTGCCTTTTTGCCCCACAATTAGGAAAATTTCTGCAATTTTGCTCGAAAATAAAGGGAATTTCTGCCTTTTTTGTCTGAAAATAATAGGAATGCATAACTTTTGGCCATAAAAAAGGGAAATTTCTCCGTTTTTGCTCCAAAATGAGGGGAATTTCTGCTTATATGCCTCTAAATATGTGGAATTTCTGTCTTTTTCCCCCAAAACAAAGGGAATTTCTGTTTTTTTTGCCCCAAAATAAGGAAAATTTCTGACTTATTACCCTGAAATAAGTGAAATTTCTGCAATTTTGCCACAAAATAAGGGAAATTTCTGCCTTTTTACCCTCAAATAAGGGGAATTTCAGCCTTTTTACCTCAAAATAATGGGAATTTCTGCATTTTTGCCTTAAAATATGGGAAATTTCTGCCTTTTTGCCCAAAATAAGAAAAATTTCAGCAATTTTGTACCAAAATATGAGAAATTTCTGCCTTTTTGCCCCAAAATAAGATAATTTCTACTTTTTTTCCTTGAAATAAGTGAAATTTCTTCAATTTTGCCCCAAAATAAGTGAAATTTCTGCAATTTTGCCCCAAATAAGGGAAATTTCAGGAATTTTGCCCCAAAATAAGTGGAATTTCTGAGTTTTGCCCCAAGATAAGGAGAATTTCTGTCTTTTTGCCCCAACATATAGGGAATTTCTGCCTTTTTGCCCCACAGTTAGGTTAATTTCTGCAATTTTGCTCTAAAATACGGGGAATTTCTGCATTTTTGCCCGAAAATAAGAAGAATGCATACCTTTTTGCCATAAAAAAGGGAAATTTCTGTAATTTTGCTCCAAAATAAGGGGAATTCTGCTTTTTTGCCACTAAATAAGTGGAATTTCTGTCTTTTTCCCCCAAAACAAAGGTAATTTCTGTCTTTTTTGCCCCCAAATAAGGAAAATTTTTTACTTATTGCCCTGAAGTAAGTGAAATTTCTGCAATTTTGAACCAAAATAAGGGGAATTTCTGCTTTTTTGCCTCTAAATAAGTGCAATTTATGTATTTTTTCCCCAAAACAAAGGGAATTTCTGTCTTTTTTGTCCAAAATAAAGAAAATTTCTGACTTATTACCCTGAAATAAGTGAAATTTCTGCAATTTTGCCCCAAAATAAGGGAAATTTCTGACTTTTTGCTCCCAAATAAGAGGAATTTCACCCTTTTACCTCAAAATAAGGAGAATTTCTGCATTTTTTCCACAAAATATTAGGAATTTCTGCTTTTTTGCCTCAAAATAAGGAAAATTTCTGCCTTTTTTTCCTGAAATAAGTGAAATTTCTGCAATTTTGCCCCAAAATAAGGGAAATTTCTGCAATTTTGTCCCAAAATAAGGGAAATTTCTGCAATTTTGTAACAAAATAAATTTGTCCCTTTTTGCTTCCCAATAAGAAAATTTCTGATTTTTTTTTCTGAAATAAGTGAAATTTCTGAAATTTTGCCCCAAAATAAGTGAAATTTCTCCAATTTTGCCCCAAAATATGTGAAATTTCTGGAATTTTGCCCGGAAATATGTGGAATTTCTGAGTTTTGACCCAAAATAAGGAGAATTTCTGTCTTTTTGCCCCAACATATAAGGAATTTCTGCCTGTTTGCCCCACAATTAGGGGAATTTCTGCAATTTTGCTCCAAAATACGGGGAATTTCTGCCTTTTTGCCCGAAAATAAGAAGAATCCATACCTTTTTGCCATAAAAAAGGAAAATTTCTTCATTTTTGCTCCAAAAGAAGGGGAATTTCTACTTTTATGTCTCTAAATATGTGGAATTTCTGTCTTTGTCCCCCAATACAAAGGGAATTTCTGTTTTTTTGCCCCAAAATAAGGAAAATTTCTGACTTATTACCCTGAAATAAGTGAAATTTCTGCAATTTTTCCCCAAAATAAGGGAAATTTCTGCCTTTTTGCTCCCAAATAAGGGGAATTTCAGCTTTTTACCTCAAAATAAGGGGAATTTCTGCATTTTTGCCACAAAATATTAGGAATTTCTGCATTTTTGCCTCTAAATAAGTGGAATTTCTGTCTTTTTCCCCCAAAACTAAGGGAATTTCTGTTTTCTGGCCCCAAAAAAGGAAAATTTCTGACTTATTACCCTGACATAAGTGAAATTTCTGCAATTTTGTTCCAAAATAAGAGAAATTTCTGCCTTTTTGCCCCCAAATAAGGGGAATTTCAGCATTTAAACTCAAAATAAAAAAAATTTCTGCATTTTTGCCCCAAAATATGGGAAATTTCTGCCTTTTTGCCCCAAAATAATAAAAAATTCTGCAATTTTGTAACAAAATAAAAGAAATTTCTGCCTTTTGGATCCAAAATAAGAAAATTTCTCCTTTTTTTATGAAATAAGTGAAATTTCTGCAATTTTGCTCAAAAATAAGTTAAATTTCTGAATTTTGCCCTAAAATAAGGAGAATTTCTGTCTTTTTGCCCCAAAATATAGGGAATTTCTGCCTTTTTGCCCCACAATTAGGGGTATTTCTGCAATTTTGTTCCAAAATACGGAGAATTTCTGCCATTTTTGTCCGAAAATAATAAGAATGCATACCTTTTTGCCATAAAAAAGGGAAATTTCTTCATTTTTGCTCCAAAATGAGGGGAATTTCTGCTTTTATACCTCTAAATATGTGGAATTTCTGTCTTTTTCCCGCAAAACAAAAGGAAATTCTGTATTTTTTGCCCCAAAATAAGGAAAATTTCTGACTTATTACCCTGAGATAAGTGAAATTTCTGCAATTTTGCCCCAAAATAAGGGAAATTTCTGCCTTTTTACCCCCAAATAAGGGGAATTTCAGCCTTTTTACCTCAAAATGAAGGGGAATTTCTGCATGTTTGCCCCAAAATATGGGAAATTTCTGCCTTTTTGCCCAAAATAAGAAAAATTTCTGCAATTTTGTACCAAAATATGGGAAATTTCTGCCTTTTTCACCAAAATAAGAAAATTTCTGCTTTTTTTCCCTGAAATAAGTGAAATTTCTCTAATTTTGCCACAAAATAAGTGAAATTTCTGCAATTTTGCCCCAAAATAAGGGAAATTTCTGGAATTTTGCCCCAAAATGAGTGGAATTTCTGAGTTTCCCCAAAATAAGGAGAATTTCTGTCCTTTTGCCCCAACATATAGGGAATTTCTGCATTTTTGCCCCACAATTAGGTTAATTTCTGCAATTTTGCTCCAAAATACGGGGAATTTCTGCCTTTTTGCCGGAAAATAAGAAGAATGCATATCTTTTTCCATAAAAAAGGGAAATTTCTGTAATTTTGCTCCAAAATAAGGGGAATTTCTGCTTTTTTGCCTCTAAATAAGTGGAATTTATGTATTTTTCCCCCAAAACAAAGGGAATTTCTGTCTTTTTTGCCCAAAATAAGGAAAATTTCTGACTTATTACCCTGAAATAAATGAACTTTCTTCAATTTTGCCCCAAAATAAGGGAAATTTCTGCTTTCTTGCCCCCAAATAAGGGGAATTTCAGCATTTTTACCTCAAAATAACGGGAACTTCTGCATTTTTGCCACAAAATATTAGGAATTTCTGCCTTTTTGCCCCAAAATAAGGAAAATTTCTGCCTTTTTTCACTGAAATAAGTGAAATTTCTGCAATTTTGCCCCAAAATAAGTAAATTTTCTGCAATTTTGCCCCAAAATAAGCAAAATTTCTGACTGATTATCCTGAAATAAGTGAAATTTTTACAATTTTGCCCCAAATTAAGGAAATTTCTGCCTTTTTGCCCCCAATTAAGGGGAATTTCAGCCTTTTTATTCAAAATAAGGGGAATTTCTGCATTTTTGCCCCAAAATATGGAAAATTTCTGCCTTTTTGCCCAAAATAAGAAAAATTTCTGCAATTTTGTACCAAAATATGAGAAATTTCTGCCTTTTTGCCCCAAAATAAGATAATTTCTGCTTTTTTTCCTTGAAATAAGTGAAATTTCTTCAATTTTGCCCCAAAATAAGTGAAATTTCTGCAATTTTGCCCCAAATAAGGGAAATTTCTGGAATTTTACCCCAAAATAAGTGGAATTTCTGAGTTTTGCCCCAAAATAAGGAGAATTTCTGGCTTTTTGCCCCAACATATAGGGAATTTCTGCCTTTTTGCCCCACAGTTAGGTTAATTTCTGCAATTTTGCTCTAAAATACAAGGAATTTCTGCATTTTTGCCCGAAAATAAGAAGAATGCATACCTTTTTGCCATAAAAAAGGGAAATTTCTGTAATTTTGCTCCAAAATAAGGGGAATTTCTGCTTTTTTGCCTCTAAATATGTGGAATTTCTGTCTTTTTCCGCCAAAACAAAGGGAATTTCTGTCTTTTTTGCACCAAATTAAAAAAAATTTCTGACTTATTACCCTGAAATAAGTGAAATTTCTGCAATTTTGCCCCAAAATAAGGGAAATTTCTGACTTTTTGCTCCCAAATAAGAGGAATTTCACCCTTTTACCTCAAAATAAGGAGAATTTCTGCATTTTTTCCACAAAATATTAGGAATTTCTGCTTTTTTGCCTCAAAATAAGGAAAATTTCTGCCTTTTTTTCCTGAAATAAGTGAAATTTCTGCAATTTTGCCCCAAAATAAGGGAAATTTCTGCAATTTTGTCCCAAAATAAGGGAAATTTCTGCAATTTTGTAACAAAATAAAAGAAATTTGTGCCTTTTTGCTTCCAAATAAGAAAATTTCTGATTTTTTTTTCTGAAATAAGTGAAATTTCTGAAATTTTGCCCCAAAATAAGTGAAATTTCTCCAATTTTGCCCCAAAATATGTGAAATTTCTGGAATTTTGCCCGGAAATATGTGGAATTTCTGACTTTTGACCCAAAATAAGGAGAATTTCTGTCTTTTTGCCCCAACATATAAGGAATTTCTGCCTGTTTGCCCCACAATTAGGGGAATTTCTGCAATTTTGCTCCAAAATACGGGGAATTTCTGCCTTTTTGCCCGAAAATAAGAAGAATCCATACCTTTTTGCCATAAAAAAGGAAAATTTCTTCATTTTTGCTCCAAAAGAAGGGGAATTTCTACTTTTATGCCTCTAAATATGTGGAATTTCTGTCTTTGTCCCCCAATACAAAGGGAATTTCTGTTTTTTTGCCCCAAAATAAGGAAAATTTCTGACTTATTACCCTGAAATAAGTGAAATTTCTGCAATTTTTCCCCAAAATAAGGGAAATTTCTGCCTTTTTGCTCCCAAATAAGGGGAATTTCAGCTTTTTACCTCAAAATAAGGGGAATTTCTGCATTTTTGCCACAAAATATTAGGAATTTCTGCATTTTTGCCTCTAAATAAGTGGAATTTCTGTCTTTTTCCCCCAAAACAAAGGGAATTTCTGTTTTCTGGCCCCAAAAAAGGAAAATTTCTGACTTATTACCCTGACATAAGTGAAATTTCTGCAATTTTGTTCCAAAATAAGAGAAATTTCTGCCTTTTTGCCCCCAAATAAGGGGAATTTCAGCATTTAAACTCAAAATAAAAAAAATTTCTGCATTTTTGCCCCAAAACATGGGAAATTTCTGCCTTTTTGCCCCAAAATAAGAAAAAAATCTGCAATTTTGTAACAAAATAAAAGAAATTTCTGCCTTTTGGCTCCAAAATAAGAAAATTTCTCCTTTTTTTATGAAATAAGTGAAATTTCTGCAATTTTGCTCAAAAATAAGTTAAATTTCTGAATTTTGCCCTAAAATAAGGAGAATTTCTGTCTTTTTGCCCCAAAATATAGGGAATTTCTGCCTTTTTGCCCCACAATTAGGGGTATTTCTGCAATTTTGCTCCAAAATACGGAGAATTTCTGCCATTTTTGTCCGAAAATAATAAGAATGCATACCTTTTTGCCATAAAAAAGGGAAATTTCTTCATTTTTGCTCCAAAATGAGGGGAATTTCTGCTTTTATACCTCTAAATACGTGGAATTTCTGTCTTTTTCCCGCAAAACAAAAGGAAATTCTGTATTTTTTGCCCCAAAATAAGGAAAATTTCTGACTTATTACCCTGAGATAAGTGAAATTTCTGCAATTTTGCCCCAAAATAAGGGAAATTTCTGCCTTTTTACCCCCAAATAAGGGGAATTTCAGCCTTTTTACCTCAAAATGAAGGGGAATTTCTGCATGTTTGCCCCAAAATATGGGAAATTTCTGCCTTTTTGCCCAAAATAAGAAAAATTTCTGCAATTTTGTACCAAAATATGGGAAATTTCTGCCTTTTTCACCAAAATAAGAAAATTTCTGCTTTTTTTCCCTGAAATAAGTGAAATTTCTCTAATTTTGCCACAAAATAAGTGAAATTTCTGCAATTTTGCCCCAAAATAAGGGAAATTTCTGGAATTTTGCCCCAAAATGAGTGGAATTTCTGAGTTTCCCCAAAATAAGGAGAATTTCTGTCTTTTTGCCCCAACATATAGGGAATTTCTGCATTTTTGCCCCACAATTAGGTTAATTTCTGCAATTTTGCTCCAAAATACGGGGAATTTCTGCCTTTTTGCCCGAAAATAAGAAGAATGCATACCTTTTTCCATAAAAAAGGGAAATTTCTGTAATTTTGCTCCAAAATAAGGGGAATTTCTGCTTTTTTGCCTCTAAATAAGTGGAATTTATGTATTTTTTCCCCAAAACAAAGGGAATTTCTGTCTTTTTTGCCCAAAATAAGGAAAATTTCTGACTTATTACCCTGAAATAAGTGAAATTTCTGCAATTTTGCCCAAAAATAAGGGAAATTTCTGCCTTTTTGCCCCCAAATAAGAGGAATTTCACCCTTTTACCTCAAAATAAGGGGAATTTCTGCATTTTTGCCACAAAATATTAGGAATTTCTGACTTTTTGCCCCAAAATAATGAAATTTTCTGTTTTTTTTCCCTGCCATAAGTGAAATTTCTGCAATTTTGCCCCAAAATAAGGGAAATCTCTGGAATTTTGCCCCAAAATAAGTGTAATTTCTGAGTTTTGCCCCCAAATAAGGAGAATTTCTGTCTTTTTGCCCCAACATATAGGGAATTTCTGCCTTTTTGCCCCACAATTAGGGGAATTTCTTCAATTTTGCTCCAAAATACGGGGAATTTCTGCCTTTTTGCCCGAAAATAAGAAGAATGCATAACTTTTTGCCATAAAAAATGGAAATTTCTTCATTTTTGCTCCAAAATAAGGGGAATTCTGCTTTTTTGCCTCTAAATAAGTGGAATTTCTGTCTTTTTCCCCCAAAACAAAGGTAATTTCTGTCTTTTTTGCCCCAAAATAAGGAAAATTTCTGACTTATTACCCTGAAGTAAGTGAAATTTCTGCAATTTTGAACCAAAATAGGGGAATTTCTGCTTTTTTGCCTCTAAATAAGTGGAATTTATGTATTTTTCCCCCAAAACAAAGGGAATTTCTGTCTTTTTTGCCCAAAATAAGGAAAATTTCTGACTTATTACCCTGAAATAAATGAACTTTCTTCAATTTTGCCCCAAAATAAGGGAAATTTCTGCTTTCTTGCCCCCAAATAAGGGGAATTTCAGCATTTTTACCTCAAAATAACGGGAACTTCTGCATTTTTGCCACAAAATATTAGGAATTTCTGCCTTTTTGCTCCAAAATAAGGAAAATTTCTGCCTTTTTTCACTGAAATAAGTGAAATTTCTGCAATTTTGCCCCAAAATAAGTAAATTTTCTGCAATTTTGCCCCAAAATAAGCAAAATTTCTGACTGATTATCCTGAAATAAGTGAAATTTTTACAATTTTGCCCCAAATTAAGGAAATTTCTGCCTTTTTGCCCCCAATTAAGGGGAATTTCAGCCTTTTTATTCAAAATAAGGGGAATTTCTGCATTTTTGCCCCAAAATATGGAAAATTTCTGCCTTTTTGCCCAAAATAAGAAAAATTTCTGCAATTTTGTACCAAAATATGAGAAATTTCTGCCTTTTTGCCCCAAAATAAGATAATTTCTGCTTTTTTTCCTTGAAATAAGTGAAATTTCTTCAATTTTGCCCCAAAATAAGTGAAATTTCTGCAATTTTGCCCCAAATAAGGGAAATTTCTGGAATTTTGCCCCAAAATAAGTGGAATTTCTGAGTTTTGCCCCAAAATAAGGAGAATTTCTGGCTTTTTGCCCCAACATATAGGGAATTTCTGCCTTTTTGCCCCACAGTTAGGTTAATTTCTGCAATTTTGCTCTAAAATACAAGGAATTTCTGCATTTTTGCCCGAAAATAAGAAGAATGCATACCTTTTTGCCATAAAAAAGGGAAATTTCTGTAATTTTGCTCCAAAATAAGGGGAATTTCTGCTTTTTTGCCTCTAAATATGTGGAATTTCTGTCTTTTTCCGCCAAAACAAAGGGAATTTCTGTCTTTTTTGCACCAAATTAAAAAAAATTTCTGACTTATTACCCTGAAATAAGTGAAATTTCTGCAATTTTGCCCCAAAATAAGGGAAATTTCTGACTTTTTGCTCCCAAATAAGAGGAATTTCACCCTTTTACCTCAAAATAAGGAGAATTTCTGCATTTTTTCCACAAAATATTAGGAATTTCTGCTTTTTGCCTCAAAATAAGGAAAATTTCTGCCTTTTTTTCCTGAAATAAGTGAAATTTCTGCAATTTTGCCCCAAAATAAGGGAAACTTCTGCAATTTTGTCCCAAAATAAGGGAAATTTCTGCAATTTTGTAACAAAATAAAAGAAATTTGTCCCTTTTTGCTTCCCAATAAGAAAATTTCTGATTTTTTTTTCTGAAATAAGTGAAATTTCTGAAATTTTGCCCCAAAATAAGTGAAATTTCTCCAATTTTGCCCCAAAATATGTGAAATTTCTGGAATTTTGCCCGGAAATATGTGGAATTTCTGAGTTTTGACCCAAAATAAGGAGAATTTCTGTCTTTTTGCCCCAACATATAAGGAATTTCTGCCTGTTTGCCCCACAATTAGGGGAATTTCTGCAATTTTGCTCCAAAATACGGGGAATTTCTGCCTTTTTGCCCGAAAATAAGAAGAATCCATACCTTTTTGCCATAAAAAAGGAAAATTTCTTCATTTTTGCTCCAAAAGAAGGGGAATTTCTACTTTTATGCCTCTAAATATGTGGAATTTCTGTCTTTGTCCCCCAATACAAAGGGAATTTCTGTTTTTTTGCCCCAAAATAAGGAAAATTTCTGACTTATTACCCTGAAATAAGTGAAATTTCTGCAATTTTTCCCCAAAATAAGGGAAATTTCTGCCTTTTTGCTCCCAAATAAGGGGAATTTCAGCTTTTTACCTCAAAATAAGGGGAATTTCTGCATTTTTGCCACAAAATATTAGGAATTTCTGCATTTTTGCCTCTAAATAAGTGGAATTTCTGTCTTTTTCCCCCAAAACAAAGGGAATTTCTGTTTTCTGGCCCCAAAAAAGGAAAATTTCTGACTTATTACCCTGACATAAGTGAAATTTCTGCAATTTTGTTCCAAAATAAGA
Organism: Micromys minutus; assembly: GCF_963924665.1. Taxonomy (NCBI): domain Eukaryota; kingdom Metazoa; phylum Chordata; class Mammalia; order Rodentia; family Muridae; genus Micromys; species Micromys minutus. The sequence continues at coordinate 4,982,456 of NW_027667727.1, forward strand.
GAAATTTCTGCCTTTTTGCCCCCAAATAAGGGGAATTTCAGCATTTAAACTCAAAATAAAAAAAATTTCTGCATTTTTGCCCCAAAATATGGGAAATTTCTGCCTTTTTGCCCCAAAATAAGAAAAAAATCTGCAATTTTGTAACAAAATAAAAGAAATTTCTGCCTTTTGGCTCCAAAATAAGAAAATTTCTCCTTTTTTTATGAAATAAGTGAAATTTCTGCAATTTTGCTCAAAAATAAGTTAAATTTCTGAATTTTGCCCTAAAATAAGGAGAATTTCTGTCTTTTTGCCCCAAAATATAGGGAATTTCTGCCTTTTTGCCCCACAATTAGGGGTATTTCTGCAATTTTGCTCCAAAATACGGAGAATTTCTGCCATTTTTGTCCGAAAATAATAAGAATGCATACCTTTTTGCCATAAAAAAGGGAAATTTCTTCATTTTTGCTCCAAAATGAGGGGAATTTCTGCTTTTATAACTCTAAATACGTGGAATTTCTGTCTTTTTCCCGCAAAACAAAAGGAAATTCTGTATTTTTTGCCCCAAAATAAGGAAAATTTCTGACTTATTACCCTGAGATAAGTGAAATTTCTGCAATTTTGCCCCAAAATAAGGGAAATTTCTGCCTTTTTACCCCCAAATAAGGGGAATTTCAGCCTTTTTACCTCAAAATGAAGGGGAATTTCTGCATGTTTGCCCCAAAATATGGGAAATTTCTGCCTTTTTGCCCAAAATAAGAAAAATTTCTGCAATTTTGTACCAAAATATGGGAAATTTCTGCCTTTTTCACCAAAATAAGAAAATTTCTGCTTTTTTTCCCTGAAATAAGTGAAATTTCTCTAATTTTGCCACAAAATAAGTGAAATTTCTGCAATTTTGCCCCAAAATAAGGGAAATTTCTGGAATTTTGCCCCAAAATGAGTGGAATTTCTGAGTTTCCCCAAAATAAGGAGAATTTCTGTCTTTTTGCCCCAACATATAGGGAATTTCTGCATTTTTGCCCCACAATTAGGTTAATTTCTGCAATTTTGCTCCAAAATACGGGGAATTTCTGCCTTTTTGCCCGAAAATAAGAAGAATGCATACCTTTTTCCATAAAAAAGGGAAATTTCTGTAATTTTGCTCCAAAATAAGGGGAATTTCTGCTTTTTTGCCTCTAAATAAGTGGAATTTATGTATTTTTTCCCCAAAACAAAGGGAATTTCTGTCTTTTTTGCCCAAAATAAGGAAAATTTCTGACTTATTACCCTGAAATAAGTGAAATTTCTGCAATTTTGCCCAAAAATAAGGGAAATTTCTGCCTTTTTGCCCCCAAATAAGAGGAATTTCACCCTTTTACCTCAAAATAAGGGGAATTTCTGCATTTTTGCCACAAAATATTAGGAATTTCTGACTTTTTGCCCCAAAATAATGAAATTTTCTGTTTTTTTTCCCTGCCATAAGTGAAATTTCTGCAATTTTGCCCCAAAATAAGGGAAATCTCTGGAATTTTGCCCCAAAATAAGTGTAATTTCTGAGTTTTGCCCCCAAATAAGGAGAATTTCTGTCTTTTTGCCCCAACATATAGGGAATTTCTGCCTTTTTGCCCCACAATTAGGGGAATTTCTTCAATTTTGCTCCAAAATACGGGGAATTTCTGCCTTTTTGCCCGAAAATAAGAAGAATGCATAACTTTTTGCCATAAAAAAAGGAAATTTCTTCATTTTTGCTCCAAAATAAGGGGAATTCTGCTTTTTTGCCTCTAAATAAGTGGAATTTCTGTCTTTTTCCCCCAAAACAAAGGTAATTTCTGTCTTTTTTGCCCCAAAATAAGGAAAATTTCTGACTTATTACCCTGAAGTAAGTGAAATTTCTGCAATTTTGAACCAAAATAGGGGAATTTCTGCTTTTTTGCCTCTAAATAAGTGGAATTTATGTATTTTTCCCCCAAAACAAAGGGAATTTCTGTCTTTTTTGCCCAAAATAAGGAAAATTTCTGACTTATTACCCTGAAATAAATGAACTTTCTTCAATTTTGCCCCAAAATAAGGGAAATTTCTGCTTTCTTGCCCCCAAATAAGGGGAATTTCAGCATTTTTACCTCAAAATAACGGGAACTTCTGCATTTTTGCCACAAAATATTAGGAATTTCTGCCTTTTTGCCCCAAAATAAGGAAAATTTCTGCCTTTTTTTCACTGAAATAAGTGAAATTTCTGCAATTTTGCCCCAAAATAAGTAAATTTTCTGCAATTTTGCCCCAAAATAAGCAAAATTTCTGACTGATTATCCTGAAATAAGTGAAATTTTTACAATTTTGCCCCAAATTAAGGAAATTTCTGCCTTTTTGCCCCCAATTAAGGGGAATTTCAGCCTTTTTATTCAAAATAAGGGGAATTTCTGCATTTTTGCCCCAAAATATGGAAAATTTCTGCCTTTTTGCCCAAAATAAGAAAAATTTCTGCAATTTTGTACCAAAATATGAGAAATTTCTGCCTTTTTGCCCCAAAATAAGATAATTTCTGCTTTTTTTCCTTGAAATAAGTGAAATTTCTTCAATTTTGCCCCAAAATAAGTGAAATTTCTGCAATTTTGCCCCAAATAAGGGAAATTTCTGGAATTTTACCCCAAAATAAGTGGAATTTCTGAGTTTTGCCCCAAAATAAGGAGAATTTCTGGCTTTTTGCCCCAACATATAGGGAATTTCTGCCTTTTTGCCCCACAGTTAGGTTAATTTCTGCAATTTTGCTCTAAAATACAAGGAATTTCTGCATTTTTGCCCGAAAATAAGAAGAATGCATACCTTTTTGCCATAAAAAAGGGAAATTTCTGTAATTTTGCTCCAAAATAAGGGGAATTTCTGCTTTTTTGCCTCTAAATATGTGGAATTTCTGTCTTTTTCCGCCAAAACAAAGGGAATTTCTGTCTTTTTTGCACCAAATTAAAAAAAATTTCTGACTTATTACCCTGAAATAAGTGAAATTTCTGCAATTTTGCCCCAAAATAAGGGAAATTTCTGACTTTTTGCTCCCAAATAAGAGGAATTTCACCCTTTTACCTCAAAATAAGGAGAATTTCTGCATTTTTTCCACAAAATATTAGGAATTTCTGCTTTTTTGCCTCAAAATAAGGAAAATTTCTGCCTTTTTTTCCTGAAATAAGTGAAATTTCTGCAATTTTGCCCCAAAATAAGGGAAATTTCTGCAATTTTGTCCCAAAATAAGGGAAATTTCTGCAATTTTGTAACAAAATAAAAGAAATTTGTCCCTTTTTGCTTCCCAATAAGAAAATTTCTGATTTTTTTTTCTGAAATAAGTGAAATTTCTGAAATTTTGCCCCAAAATAAGTGAAATTTCTCCAATTTTGCCCCAAAATATGTGAAATTTCTGGAATTTTGCCCGGAAATATGTGGAATTTCTGAGTTTTGACCCAAAATAAGGAGAATTTCTGTCTTTTTGCCCCAACATATAAGGAATTTCTGCCTGTTTGCCCCACAATTAGGGGAATTTCTGCAATTTTGCTCCAAAATACGGGGAATTTCTGCCTTTTTGCCCGAAAATAAGAAGAATCCATACCTTTTTGCCATAAAAAAGGAAAATTTCTTCATTTTTGCTCCAAAAGAAGGGGAATTTCTACTTTTATGCCTCTAAATATGTGGAATTTCTGTCTTTGTCCCCCAATACAAAGGGAATTTCTGTTTTTTTGCCCCAAAATAAGGAAAATTTCTGACTTATTACCCTGAAATAAGTGAAATTTCTGCAATTTTCCCCAAAATAAGGGAAATTTCTGCCTTTTTGCTCCCAAATAAGGGGAATTTCAGCTTTTTACCTCAAAATAAGGGGAATTTCTGCATTTTTGCCACAAAATATTAGGAATTTCTGCATTTTTGCCTCTAAATAAGTGGAATTTCTGTCTTTTTCCCCCAAAACAAAGGGAATTTCTGTTTTCTGGCCCCAAAAAAGGAAAATTTCTGACTTATTACCCTGACATAAGTGAAATTTCTGCAATTTTGTTCCAAAATAAGAGAAATTTCTGCATTTTTGCCCCCAAATAAGGGGAATTTCAGCATTTAAACTCAAAATAAAAAAAATTTCTGCATTTTTGCCCCAAAATATGGGAAATTTCTGCCTTTTTGCCCCAAAATAAGAAAAAAATCTGCAATTTTGTAACAAAATAAAAGAAATTTCTGCCTTTTGGCTCCAAAATAAGAAAATTTCTCCTTTTTTTATGAAATAAGTGAAATTTCTGCAATTTTGCTCAAAAATAAGTTAAAGTTCTGAATTTTGCCCTAAAATAAGGAGAATTTCTGTCTTTTTGCCCCAAAATATAGGGAATTTCTGCCTTTTTGCCCCACAATTTGGGGTATTTCTGCAATTTTGCTCCAAAATACGGAGAATTTCTGCCATTTTTGTCCGAAAATAATAAGAATGCATACCTTTTTGCCATAAAAAAGGGAAATTTCTTCATTTTTGCTCCAAAATGAGGGGAATTTCTGCTTTTATACCTCTAAATACGTGGAATTTCTGTCTTTTTCCCGCAAAACAAAAGGAAATTCTGTATTTTTTGCCCCAAAATAAGGAAAATTTCTGACTTATTACCCTGAGATAAGTGAAATTTCTGCAATTTTGCCCCAAAATAAGGGAAATTTCTGCCTTTTTACCCCCAAATAAGGGGAATTTCAGCCTTTTTACCTCAAAATGAAGGGGAATTTCTGCATGTTTGCCCCAAAATATGGGAAATTTCTGCCTTTTTGCCCAAAATAAGAAAAATTTCTGCAATTTTGTACCAAAATATGGGAAATTTCTGCCTTTTTCACCAAAATAAGAAAATTTCTGCTTTTTTTCCCTGAAATAAGTGAAATTTCTCTAATTTTGCCACAAAATAAGTGAAATTTCTGCAATTTTGCCCCAAAATAAGGGAAATTTCTGGAATTTTGCCCCAAAATGAGTGGAATTTCTGAGTTTCCCCAAAATAAGGAGAATTTCTGTCTTTTTGCCCCAACATATAGGGAATTTCTGCATTTTTGCCCCACAATTAGGTTAATTTCTGCAATTTTGCTCCAAAATACGGGGAATTTCTGCCTTTTTGCCCGAAAATAAGAAGAATGCATACCTTTTTCCATAAAAAAGGGAAATTTCTGTAATTTTGCTCCAAAATAAGGGGAATTTCTGCTTTTTTGCCTCTAAATAAGTGGAATTTATGTATTTTTTCCCCAAAACAAAGGGAATTTCTGTCTTTTTTGCCCAAAATAAGGAAAATTTCTGACTTATTACCCTGAAATAAGTGAAATTTCTGCAATTTTGCCCAAAAATAAGGGAAATTTCTGCCTTTTTGCCCCCAAATAAGAGGAATTTCACCCTTTTACCTCAAAATAAGGGGAATTTCTGCATTTTTGCCACAAAATATTAGGAATTTCTGACTTTTTGCCCCAAAATAATGAAATTTTCTGTTTTTTTTCCCTGCCATAAGTGAAATTTCTGCAATTTTGCCCCAAAATAAGGGAAATCTCTGGAATTTTGCCCCAAAATAAGTGTAATTTCTGAGTTTTGCCCCCAAATAAGGAGAATTTCTGTCTTTTTGCCCCAACATATAGGGAATTTCTGCCTTTTTGCCCCACAATTAGGGGAATTTCTTCAATTTTGCTCCAAAATACGAAGAATTTCTGCCTTTTTGCCCGAAAATAAGAAGAATGCATAACTTTTTGCCATAAAAAATGGAAATTTCTTCATTTTTGCTCCAAAATAAGGGGAATTCTGCTTTTTTGCCTCTAAATAAGTGGAATTTCTGTCTTTTTCCCCCAAAACAAAGGTAATTTCTGTCTTTTTTGCCCCAAAATAAGGAAAATTTCTGACTTATTACCCTGAAGTAAGTGAAATTTCTGCAATTTTGAACCAAAATAGGGGAATTTCTGCTTTTTTGCCTCTAAATAAGTGGAATTTATGTATTTTTCCCCCAAAACAAAGGGAATTTCTGTCTTTTTTGCCCAAAATAAGGAAAATTTCTGACTTATTACCCTGAAATAAATGAACTTTCTTCAATTTTGCCCCAAAATAAGGGAAATTTCTGCTTTCTTGCCCCCAAATAAGGGGAATTTCAGCATTTTTACCTCAAAATAACGGGAACTTCTGCATTTTTGCCACAAAATATTAGGAATTTCTGCCTTTTTGCCCCAAAATAAGGAAAATTTCTGCCTTTTTTCACTGAAATAAGTGAAATTTCTGCAATTTTGCCCCAAAATAAGTAAATTTTCTGCAATTTTGCCCCAAAATAAGCAAAATTTCTGACTGATTATCCTGAAATAAGTGAAATTTTTACAATTTTGCCCCAAATTAAGGAAATTTCTGCCTTTTTGCCCCCAATTAAGGGGAATTTCAGCCTTTTTATTCAAAATAAGGGGAATTTCTGCATTTTTGCCCCAAAATATGGAAAATTTCTGCCTTTTTGCCCAAAATAAGAAAAATTTCTGCAATTTTGTACCAAAATATGAGAAATTTCTGCCTTTTTGCCCCAAAATAAGATAATTTCTGCTTTTTTTCCTTGAAATAAGTGAAATTTCTTCAATTTTGCCCCAAAATAAGTGAAATTTCTGCAATTTTGCCCCAAATAAGGGAAATTTCTGGAATTTTGCCCCAAAATAAGTGGAATTTCTGAGTTTTGCCCCAAAATAAGGAGAATTTCTGGCTTTTTGCCCCAACATATAGGGAATTTCTGCCTTTTTGCCCCACAGTTAGGTTAATTTCTGCAATTTTGCTCTAAAATACAAGGAATTTCTGCATTTTTGCCCGAAAATAAGAAGAATGCATACCTTTTTGCCATAAAAAAGGGAAATTTCTGCAATTTTGCTCCAAAATAAGGGGAATTTCTGCTTTTTTGCCTCTAAATATGTGGAATTTCTGTCTTTTTCCGCCAAAACAAAGGGAATTTCTGTCTTTTTTGCACCAAATTAAAAAAAATTTCTGACTTATTACCCTGAAATAAGTGAAATTTCTGCAATTTTGCCCCAAAATAAGGGAAATTTCTGACTTTTTGCTCCCAAATAAGAGGAATTTCACCCTTTTACCTCAAAATAAGGAGAATTTCTGCATTTTTTCCACAAAATATTAGGAATTTCTGCTTTTTTGCCTCAAAATAAGGAAAATTTCTGCCTTTTTTTCCTGAAATAAGTGAAATTTCTGCAATTTTGCCCCAAAATAAGGGAAATTTCTGCAATTTTGTCCCAAAATAAGGGAAATTTCTGCAATTTTGTAACAAAATAAATTTGTCCCTTTTTGCTTCCCAATAAGAAAATTTCTGATTTTTTTTTCTGAAATAAGTGAAATTTCTGAAATTTTGCCCCAAAATAAGTGAAATTTCTCCAATTTTGCCCCAAAATATGTGAAATTTCTGGAATTTTGCCCGGAAATATGTGGAATTTCTGAGTTTTGACCCAAAATAAGGAGAATTTCTGTCTTTTTGCCCCAACATATAAGGAATTTCTGCCTGTTTGCCCCACAATTAGGGGAATTTCTGCAATTTTGCTCCAAAATACGGGGAATTTCTGCCTTTTTGCCCGAAAATAAGAAGAATCCATACCTTTTTGCCATAAAAAAGGAAAATTTCTTCATTTTTGCTCCAAAAGAAGGGGAATTTCTACTTTTATGTCTCTAAATATGTGGAATTTCTGTCTTTGTCCCCCAATACAAAGGGAATTTCTGTTTTTTTGCCCCAAAATAAGGAAAATTTCTGACTTATTACCCTGAAATAAGTGAAATTTCTGCAATTTTTCCCCAAAATAAGGGAAATTTCTGCCTTTTTGCTCCCAAATAAGGGGAATTTCAGCTTTTTACCTCAAAATAAGGGGAATTTCTGCATTTTTGCCACAAAATATTAGGAATTTCTGCATTTTTGCCTCTAAATAAGTGGAATTTCTGTCTTTTTCCCCCAAAACTAAGGGAATTTCTGTTTTCTGGCCCCAAAAAAGGAAAATTTCTGACTTATTACCCTGACATAAGTGAAATTTCTGCAATTTTGTTCCAAAATAAGAGAAATTTCTGCCTTTTTGCCCCCAAATAAGGGGAATTTCAGCATTTAAACTCAAAATAAAAAAAATTTCTGCATTTTTGCCCCAAAATATGGGAAATTTCTGCCTTTTTGCCCCAAAATAAGAAAAAAATCTGCAATTTTGTAACAAAATAAAAGAAATTTCTGCCTTTTGGCTCCAAAATAAGAAAATTTCTCCTTTTTTTATGAAATAAGTGAAATTTCTGCAATTTTGCTCAAAAATAAGTTAAAGTTCTGAATTTTGCCCTAAAATAAGGAGAATTTCTGTCTTTTTGCCCCAAAATATAGGGAATTTCTGCCTTTTTGCCCCACAATTAGGGGTATTTCTGCAATTTTGCTCCAAAATACGGAGAATTTCTGCCATTTTTGTCCGAAAATAATAAGAATGCATACCTTTTTGCCATAAAAAAGGGAAATTTCTTCATTTTTGCTCCAAAATGAGGGGAATTTCTGCTTTTATACCTCTAAATACGTGGAATTTCTGTCTTTTTCCCGCAAAACAAAAGGAAATTCTGTATTTTTTGCCCCAAAATAAGGAAAATTTCTGACTTATTACCCTGAGATAAGTGAAATTTCTGCAATATTGCCCCAAAATAAGGGAAATTTCTGCCTTTTTACCCCCAAATAAGGGGAATTTCAGCCTTTTTACCTCAAAATGAAGTGGAATTTCTGCAAGTTTGCCCCAATTATGGGAAATTTCTGCCTTTTTGCCCAAAATAAGAAAAATTTCTGCAATTTTGTACCAAAATATGGGAAATTTCTGCCTTTTTCACCAAAAAAAAAAAATTTCTGCTTTTTTTCCCTGAAATAAGTGAAATTTCTCTAATTTTGCCACAAAATAAGTGAAATTTCTGCATTTTGCCCCAAAATAAGGGAAATTTCTGGAATTTTGCCCCAAAATGAGTGGAATTTCTGAGTTTCCCCAAAATAAGGAGAATTTCTGTCTTTTTGCCCCAACATATAGGGAATTTCTGCATTTTTGCCCCACAATTAGGTTAATTTCTGCAATTTTGCTCCAAAATACGGGGAATTTCTGCCTTTTTGCCCGAAAATAAGAAGAATGCATACCTTTTCCCATAAAAAAGGGAAATTTCTGTAATTTTGCTCCAAAATAAGGAGAATTTCTGCTTTTTTGCCTCTAAATAAGTGGAATTTATGTATTTTTCCCCCAAAACAAAGGGAATTTCTGTCTTTTTTACCCAAAATAAGGAAAATTTCTGACTTATTACCCTGAAATAAGTGAAATTTCTGAAATTTTGCCCCAAAATAAGTGAAATTTCTCCAATTTTGCCCCAAAATATGTGAAATTTCTGGAATTTTGCCCGGAAATATGTGGAATTTCTGAGTTTTGACCCAAAATAAGGAGAATTTCTGTCTTTTTGCCCCAACATATAAGGAATTTCTGCCTGTTTGCCCCACAATTAGGGGAATTTCTGCAATTTTGCTCCAAAATACGGGGAATTTCTGCCTTTTTGCCCGAAAATAAGAAGAATCCATACCTTTTTGCCATAAAAAAGGAAAATTTCTTCATTTTTGCTCCAAAAGAAGGGGAATTTCTACTTTTATGTCTCTAAATATGTGGAATTTCTGTCTTTGTCCCCCAATACAAAGGGAATTTCTGTTTTTTTGCCCCAAAATAAGGAAAATTTCTGACTTATTACCCTGAAATAAGTGAAATTTCTGCAATTTTTCCCCAAAATAAGGGAAATTTCTGCCTTTTTGCTCCCAAATAAGGGGAATTTCAGCTTTTTACCTCAAAATAAGGGGAATTTCTGCATTTTTGCCACAAAATATTAGGAATTTCTGCATTTTTGCCTCTAAATAAGTGGAATTTCTGTCTTTTTCCCCCAAAACTAAGGGAATTTCTGTTTTCTGGCCCCAAAAAAGGAAAATTTCTGACTTATTACCCTGACATAAGTGAAATTTCTGCAATTTTGTTCCAAAATAAGAGAAATTTCTGCCTTTTTGCCCCCAAATAAGGGGAATTTCAGCATTTAAACTCAAAATAAAAAAAATTTCTGCATTTTTGCCCCAAAATATGGGAAATTTCTGCCTTTTTGCCCCAAAATAATAAAAAATTCTGCAATTTTGTAACAAAATAAAAGAAATTTCTGCCTTTTGGATCCAAAATAAGAAAATTTCTCCTTTTTTTATGAAATAAGTGAAATTTCTGCAATTTTGCTCAAAAATAAGTTAAATTTCTGAATTTTGCCCTAAAATAAGGAGAATTTCTGTCTTTTTGCCCCAAAATATAGGGAATTTCTGCCTTTTTGCCCCACAATTAGGGGTATTTCTGCAATTTTGTTCCAAAATACGGAGAATTTCTGCCATTTTTGTCCGAAAATAATAAGAATGCATACCTTTTTGCCATAAAAAAGGGAAATTTCTTCATTTTTGCTCCAAAATGAGGGGAATTTCTGCTTTTATACCTCTAAATATGTGGAATTTCTGTCTTTTTCCCGCAAAACAAAAGGAAATTCTGTATTTTTTGCCCCAAAATAAGGAAAATTTCTGACTTATTACCCTGAGATAAGTGAAATTTCTGCAATTTTGCCCCAAAATAAGGGAAATTTCTGCCTTTTTACCCCCAAATAAGGGGAATTTCAGCCTTTTTACCTCAAAATGAAGGGGAATTTCTGCATGTTTGCCCCAAAATATGGGAAATTTCTGCCTTTTTGCCCAAAATAAGAAAAATTTCTGCAATTTTGTACCAAAATATGGGAAATTTCTGCCTTTTTCACCAAAATAAGAAAATTTCTGCTTTTTTTCCCTGAAATAAGTGAAATTTCTCTAATTTTGCCACAAAATAAGTGAAATTTCTGCAATTTTGCCCCAAAATAAGGGAAATTTCTGGAATTTTGCCCCAAAATGAGTGGAATTTCTGAGTTTCCCCAAAATAAGGAGAATTTCTGTCCTTTTGCCCCAACATATAGGGAATTTCTGCATTTTTGCCCCACAATTAGGTTAATTTCTGCAATTTTGCTCCAAAATACGGGGAATTTCTGCCTTTTTGCCGGAAAATAAGAAGAATGCATATCTTTTTCCATAAAAAAGGGAAATTTCTGTAATTTTGCTCCAAAATAAGGGGAATTTCTGCTTTTTTGCCTCTAAATAAGTGGAATTTATGTATTTTTCCCCCAAAACAAAGGGAATTTCTGTCTTTTTTGCCCAAAATAAGGAAAATTTCTGACTTATTACCCTGAAATAAGTGAAATTTCTGCAATTTTGCCCATAAATAAGGGAAATTTCTGCCTTTTTCCCCCAAATAAGAGGAATTTCACCCTTTTACCTCAAAATAAGGGGAATTTCTGCATTTTTGCCACAAAATATTAGGAATTTCTGACTTTTTGCCCCAAAATAATGAAATTTTCTGTTTTTTTCCCTGCCATAAGTGAAATTTCTGCAATTTTGCCCCAAAATAAGGGAAATCTCTGGAATTTTGCCCCAAAATAAGTGTAATTTCTGGGTTTTGCCCCCAAATAAGGAGAATTTCTGGCTTTTTGCCCCAACATATAGGGAATTTCTGCCTTTTTGCCCCACAATTAGGGGAATTTCTTCAATTTTGCTCCAAAATACGGGGAATTTCTGCCTTTTTGCCCGAAAATAAGAATGCATAACTTTTTGCCATAAAAAATGGAAATTTCTTCATTTTTGCTCCAAAATAAGGGGAATTCTGCTTTTTTGCCTCTAAATAAGTGGAATTTATGTATTTTTCCCCCAAAACAAAGGGAATTTCTGTCTTTTTTGCCCAAAATAAGGAAAATTTCTGACTTATTACCCTGAAATAAATGAACTTTCTTCAATTTTGCCCCAAAATAAGGGAAATTTCTGCTTTCTTGCCCCCAAATAAGGGGAATTTCAGCATTTTTACCTCAAAATAACGGGAACTTCTGCATTTTTGCCACAAAATATTAGGAATTTCTGCCTTTTTGTCCCAAAATAAGGAAAATTTCTGCCTTTTTTCACTGAAATAAGTGAAATTTCTGCAATTTTGCCCCAAAATAAATAAATTTTCTGCAATTTTGCCCCAAAATAAGCAAAATTTCTGACTGATTATCCTGAAATAAGTGAAATTTTTACAATTTTGCCCCAAATTAAGGAAATTTCTGCCTTTTTGCCCCCAATTAAGGGGAATTTCAGCCTTTTTACTCAAAATAAGGGGAATTTCTGCATTTTTGCCCCAAAATATGGAAAATTTCTGCATTTGCTCCAAAATAAGAAAAATTTCTGCAATTTTGTACCAAAATAAAAGAAATTTCTGCCTTTTTGCCCCAAAATAAGAAAATTTCTGCTTTTTTTTGAAATAAGTGAAATTTCTGCAATTTTGCCCCAAAATAAGTGTAATTTCTGCAATTTTGCCCCAATATAAGTGAAATTTCTGGAATTTTGCTCCGAAATAAGTGGAATTTCTGAGTTTTGCCCCAAAATAAGGAGAATTTCTGTCTTTTTGCCCTAACATTTAGGGAATTTCTGCCTTTTTGCCCCACAATTAGGGGAATTTCTGAAATTTTGCCCCAAAATAAGGAAAATTTCTGCATTTTTACCCCCAAATAAGGGGAATTTCAGCCTTTTTACCTCAAAATGAAGGGGAATTTCTGCATGTTTGCCCCATAATATGGGAAATTTCTGCCTATTTGCCCCAAAATAAGAAATTTTCTGCTTTTTTTTCTCTGAAATAAATGAAATTTCTCTAATTTTGCCACAAAATAAGTGAAATTTCTGCAATTTTGCCCCAAAATAAGGGAAATTTCTGGAATTTTGCCCCAAAATGAGTGGAATTTCTGAGTTTCCCCAAAATAAGGAGAATTTCTGTCTTTTTGCCCCAACATATAGGGAATTTCTGCATTTTTGCCCCACAATTAGATTAATTTTTGCAATTTTGCTCCAAAATACGGGGAATTTCTGCCTTTTTGCCCGAAAATAAGAAGAATGCATACCTTTTTCCGTAAAAAAGGGAAATTTCTGTAATTTTACTCCAAAATAAGGGGAATTTCTGCTTTTTTGCCTCTAAATATGTGGAATTTCCGTCTTTTTCCCCTAAAACAAGGGGAATTTCTGTCTTTTTTGCACCAAAATAAGGAAATTTTCTGAATTATTACCCTGAAATAAGTGAAATTTCTGCAATTTTGCCCCAAAATAAGGGAAATTTCTTCCTTTTGCCCCCAAATAAGAGAAATTTCATCCTTTTACCTCAAAATAAGGGGAATTTCTGCATTTTTGCCACAAAATATTAGGAATTTCTGACTTTTGCCCCAAAATAATGAAATTTTCTGACTTTTTTCCCTGCCATAAGTGAAATTTCTGCAATTTTGCCCCAAAATAAGGGAAATCTCTGTAATTTTGCCCCAAAATAAGTGGAATTTCTGAGTTTTGCCCCCAAATAAGGAGCATTTCTGTCTTTTTGCCCCAACATATAGGGAATTTCTGCCTTTTTGCCACACAATTAGGGGAATTTCTGCAATTTTGCTCCAAAATACGGGGAATTTCTGCCTTTTTGCCCGAAAATAAGAAGAATGCATAACTTTTTGCATTAAAAAGGGAAATTTCTTCGTTTTTGTTCCAAAATAAGGGGAATTCTACTTTTTTGCCTCTAAATAAGTGGAATTTCTGTCTTTTTCCCCCAAAACAAAGGTAATTTCTGTCTTTTTTGCCCCAAAATAAAGAAAATTTCTGACTTATTACTCTGAAGTAAGTGAAATTTCTGCAATTTTGAACCAAAATAAAGGGAATTTCTGCTTTTTTGCCTCTAAATAAGTGGAATTTATGTATTTTTCCCCCAAAACAAAGGGAATTTCTGTCTTTTTTGCCCAAAATAAGGAAAATTTCTGACTGATTACACTGAAATAAGTGTAATTTCTGCAATTTTGCCCCAAAATAAGGAAATTTCTGCCTTTTTGCCCCCAATTAAGGGGAATTTCAGCCTTTTTACTCAAAATAAGGGGAATTTCTGCATTTTTGCCCCAAAATAAGAAAATTTCTGCTTTTTTTTTGAAATAAGTGTAATTTCTGCAATTTTGCCCCAATATAAGTGAAATTTCTGGAATTTTGCTCCGAAATAAGTGGAATTTCTGAGTTTTGCCCCAAAATAAGGAGAATTTCTGTCTTTTTGCACCAACATTTAGGGAATTTCTGCCTTTTTGCCCCACAATTAGGGGAATTTATGCAATTTTGCTCAAAAATATAGGGAATTTTTGCCTTTTTGCCCGAAAATAAGAAGAATGCATAGCTTTTTGCCATAAAAAAGGGAAATTTCTTAATTTTTCTCCAAAATAAAGGGAATTTCTGCTTTTTTGCATCTAAATAAGTGGAATTTCTGTCTTTTCCCCCCAAAACAAAGGGAATTTCTGTCTTTTTTGCCCCAAAATAAGGAAAATTTCTGACTTATTACACTGAAATAAGTGAAATTTCTGCATTTTTTCCCCAAAATAAGGGAAATTTCTGCCTTTTTGCTTCCAAATAAAGGGAATTTCAGATTTTACCTCAAAATAAGGGGAATTTCTGCATTTTTGCCACAAAATATTAGGAATTTCTGCATTCTTGCCTCTAAATAAGTGGAATTTCTGTCTTTTCCCCCCAAAACAAAGGGAATTTCTGTTTTTTGGCCCCAAAATAAGGAAAATTTCTGACTTATTACCCTGACATAAGTGAAATTTCTGCAATTTTGCCCCAAAATAAGGGAAATTTCTGCCTTTTTGATCCCAAATAAGAGGAATTTCACCCTTTTACCTCAAAATAAGGGGAATTTCTGCATTTTTGCCACAAAATATTAGGAATTTCTGCCTTTTTGCCCCAAAATAAGGAAAATTTCTGCCTTTTTTCCCTGTCATAAGTGAAATTTCTGCAATTTTGCCCCCAAATAAGGGAAATCTCTGGAATTTCGCCCCAAAATAAGTGGAATTTCTGAGTTTTGCCCCCAAATAAGGAGAATTTCTGTCTTTTTGCCCCAACATATAGGGAATTTCTGCCTTTTTGCCCCACAATAAAAAAGGGAAATTTTTGCAATTTTTCTCCAAAATAAGGGGAATTTCTGCTTTTTTGCCTCTAAATAAGAGGAATTTATGTATTTTTCCCCCAAAACAAAGGGAATTTCTGTCTTTTTTGCCCAAAATAAGGAAAATTTCTGACTTATTACCCTGAAATAAGTGAACTTTCTGCAATTTTGCCCAAAAATAAAGGAAATTTCTGCTTTTTGCCCCCAAATAAGGGGAATTTCAGCATTTTTACCTCAAAATAAGGGGAATTTCTGCATTTTTGCCACAAAATATTAGGAATTTCTGCCTTTTTGCTCCAAAATAAGGAAAATTTCTGCTTTTTTTCACTGAAAAAAGTGAAATTTCTGCAATTTTGCCCCAAAATAAGTGAATTTTCTGCAATTTTGCCCCAAAATAAGGAAAATTTCTGACTGATTACCCTGAAATAAGTGTAATTTCTGCAATTTTGCCCCAAAATAAGGAAATTTCTGTCTTTTTGCCCCCAATTAAGGGGAATTTCAGCCTTTTTACTCAAAATAAGGGGAATTTCTGCATTTTTGCCCCAAATTATAGAAAATTTCTGCCTTTTTGCTCCAAAATAAGAAAAATTTCTGCAATTTTGTACCAAAATAAATGAAATTTCTTCCTTTTTGCCCCAAAATAAGAAAATTTCTGCTTTTTTTTTGAAATAAGTGTAATTTCTGCAATTTTGCCCCAATATAAGTGAAATTTCTGGAATTTTGCTCCGAAATAAGTGGAATTTCTGAGTTTTGTCCCAAAATAAGGAGAATTTCTGTCTTTTTGCCCCAACATTTAGGGAATTTCTGCCTTTTTGCCCCACAATTAGGGGAATTTCTGCAATTTTGCTCTAAAATATGGGGAATTTTTGCCTTTTTGCCCGAAAATAAGAAGAATGCATAGCTTTTTGCCATAAAAAAGGGAAATTTCTTAATTTTTCTCCAAAATAAAGGGAATTTCTGCTTTTTTGCATCTAAATAAGTGGAATTTCTGTCTTTTCCCCCCAAAACAAAGGGAATTTCTGTCTTTTTTGCCCCAAAATAAGGAAAATTTCTGACTTATTACCCTGAAATAAGTGAGATTTCTGCATTTTTTCCCCAAAATAAGGGAAATTTCTGCCTTTTTGCTTCCAAATAAGGGGAATTTCAGATTTTACCTCAAAATAAGGGGAATTTCTGCATTTTTGCCAGAAAATATTAGGAATTTCTGCCTTTTTGCCCCAAAATAAGGAAAATTTCTGCCTTTTTTCCCTGTCATATATGAAATTTCTGCAATTTTGCCCCCAAATAAGGGAAATCTCTGGAATTTCGCCCCAAAATAAGTGGAATTTCTGAGTTTTGCCCCCAAATAAGGAGAATTTCTGTCTTTTTGCCCCAACATATAGGGAATTTCTGCCTTTTTGCCCCACAATTAGGGGAATTTCTGCAATTTTGCTCCAAAATACGGGGAATTTCTGCATTTTTGCCCGAAAATAAGAAGAATGCATAACTTTTTGGCATAAAAAAGGGAAATTTCTTCATTTTTGCTCCAAAATAAGGGGAATTCTGCTTTTTTGCCTCTAAATAAGTGGAATTTCTGTCTTTTTCCTCCAAAACAAAGGTAATTTCTGTCTTTTTTGCCCCATAATAAGGAAAATTTCTGACTTATTACCCTGAAGTAAGTGAAATTTCTTCAATTTTGAACCAAAATAAGGGGAATTTCTGCTTTTTTGCCTCTAAATAAGAGGAATTTATGTATTTTTCCCCCAAAACAAAGGGAATTTCTGTCTTTTTTGCCCAAAATAAGGAAAATTTCTGACCTATTACCCTGAAATAAGTGAACTTTCTGCAATTTTGCCCCAAAATAAGGGAAATTACTGCTTTTTGCCCCCAAATAAGGGGAATTTCCGCATTTTTACCTCAAAATAAGGGGAATTTCTGCATTTTTGCCACAAAATATTAGGAATTTCTGCCTTTTTGCTCCAAAATAAGGAAAATTTCTGCTTTTTTTCACTGAAAAAAGTGAAATTTCTGCAATTTTGCCCCAAAATAAGTGAATTTTCTGCAATTTTGCCCCAAAATAAGGAAAATTTCTGACTGATTACCCTGAAATAAGTGTAATTTCTGCAATTTTGCCCCAAAATAAGGAAATTTCTGCCTTTTTGCCCCCAATTAAGGGGAATTTCAGCCTTTTTACTCAAAATAAGGGGAATTTCTGCATTTTTGCCCCAAAATATGGAAAATTTCTGCCTTTTTGCTCCAAAATAAGAAAAATTTCTGCAATTTTGTACCAAAATAAATGAAATTTCTTTCTTTTTGCCCCAAAATAAGAAAATTTCTGCTTTTTTTTTGAAATAAGTGTAATTTCTGCAATTTTGCCCCAATATAAGTGAAATTTCTGGAATTTTGCTCCGAAATAAGTGGAATTTCTGAGTTTTGCCCCAAAATAAGGAGAATTTCTGTCTTTTTGCCCCAACATTTAGGGAATTTCTGCCTTTTTGCCCCACAATTAGGGGAATTTCTGCAATTTTGCTCCAAAATATGGGGAATTTTTGCCTTTTTGCCCGAAAATAAGAAGAATGCATAGCTTTTTGCCATAAAAAAGGGAAATTTCTTAATTTTTCTCCAAAATAAAGGGAATTTCTGCTTTTTTGCATCTAAATAAGTGGAATTTTTGTCTTTTCCCCCCAAAACAAAGGGAATTTCTGTCTTTTTTGCCCCAAAATAAGGAAAATTTCTGACTTATTACCCTGAAATAAGTGAAATTTCTGCATTTTTCCCCAAAATAAAGGAAATTTCTGCCTTTTTGCTTCCAAATAAGGGGAATTTCAGATTTTACCTCAAAATAAGAGGAATTTCTGCATTTTTGCCACAAAATATTAGGAATTTCTGCATTTTTGCCTCTAAATAAGTGGAATTTCTGTCTTTTTCCCCCAAAACAAAGAGAATTTCTGTTTTTTGGCCCCAAAATAAGGAAAATTTCTGACTTATTACCCTGACATAAGTGAAATTTCTGCAATTTTGCCCCAAAATAAGGGAAATTTCTGCCTTTTTGATCCCAAATAAGAGGAATTTCACCCTTTTACCTCAAAATAAGGGGAATTTCTGCATTTTTGCCACAAAATATTAGGAATTTCTGCCTTTTTGCCCCAAAATAAGGAAAATTTCTGCCTTTTTTCCCTGTCATAAGTGAAATTTCTGCAATTTTGCCCCCAAATAAGGGAAATCTCTGGAATTTCGCCCCAAAATAAGTGGAATTTCTGAGTTTTGCTCCCAAATAAGGAGAATTTCTGTCTTTTTGCCCCAACATATAGGGAATTTCTGCCTTTTTGCCCCACAATTAGGGGAATTTCTGCAATTTTGCTCCAAAATACGGGGAATTTCTGCATTTTTGCCCGAAAATAAGAAGAATGCATAACTTTTTGGCATAAAAAAGGGAAATTTCTTCATTTTTGCTCCAAAATAAGGGGAATTCTGCTTTTTTGCCTCTAAATAAGTGGAATTTCTGTCTTTTTCCCCCAAAACAAAGGTAATTTCTGTCTTTTTTGCCCCAAAATAAGGAAAATTTCTGACTTATTACCCTGAAGTAAGTGAAATTTCTGCAATTTTGAACCAAAATAAGGGGAATTTCTGCTTTTTTGCCTCTAAATAAGAGGAATTTATGTATTTTTCCCCCAAAACAAAGGGAATTTCTGTCTTTTTTTCCCACAATAAGGAAAATTTCAGACTTATTACCCTGAAATAAGTGAACTTTCTGCAATTTTGCCCCAAAATAAAGCAAATTTCTGCTTTTTGCCCCCAAATAAGGGGAATTTCAGCATTTTTACCTCAAAATAAGGGGAATTTCTGCATTTTTGCCACAAAATATTAGGAATTTCTGCCTTTTTGCTCCAAAATAAGGAAAATTTCTGCTTTTTTTCACTGAAAAAAGTGAAATTTCTGCAATTTTGCCCCAAAATAAGTGAATTTTCTGCAATTTTGCCCCAATATAAGGAAAATTTCTGACTGATTACCCTGAAATAAGTGTAATTTCTGTAATTTTGCCCCAAAATAAGGAAATTTCTGCCTTTTTGCCCCCAAATAAGGGGAATTTCAGCCTTTTTACTCAAAATAAGGGGAATTTCTGCATTTTTGCCCCAAAATATGGAAAATTTCTGCCTTTTTGCTCCATAATAAGAAAAATTTCTGCAATTTTGTACCAAAATAAATGAAATTTCTTCCTTTTTGCCCCAAAATAAGAAAATTTCTGCTTTTTTTTTGAAATAAGTGTAATTTCTGCAATTTTGCCCCAATATAAGTGAAATTTCTGGAATTTTGCTCCGAAATAAGTGGAATTTCTGAGTTTTGCCCCAAAATAAGGAGAATTTCTGTCTTTTTGCCCCAACATTTAGGGAATTTCTGCCTTTTTGCCCCACAATTAGGGGAATTTCTGCAATTTTGCTCCAAAATATGGGGAATTTTTGCCTTTTTGCCCGAAAATAAGAAGAATGCATAGCTTTTTGCCATAAAAAAGGGAAATTTCTTAATTTTTCTCCAAAATAAAGGGAATTTCTGCTTTTTTGCATCCAAATAAGTGGAATTTCTGTCTTTTCCCCCCAAAACAAAGGGAATTTCTGTCTTTTTTGCCCCAAAATAAGGAAAATTTCTGACTTATTACCCTGAAATAAGTGAAATTTCTGCAATTTTTCCCCAAAATAAGGGAAATTTCTGCCTTTTTGCTTCCAAATAAGGGGAATTTCAGATTTTACCTCAAAATTAGGGGAATTTCTGCATTTTTGCCACAAAATATTAGGAATTTCTGCATTTTTGCCTCTAAATAAGTGGAATTTCTGTCTTTTTCCCCCAAAACAAAGGGAATTTCTGTTTTTTGGCCCCAAAATAAGGAAAATTTCTGACTTATTACCCTGACATAAGTGAAATTTCTGCAATTTTGCCCCAAAATAAGGGAATTTTCTGCATTTTTGATCCCAAAGAAGAGGAATTTCACCCTTTTACCTAAAAATAAGGGGAATTTCTGCATTTTTGCCACAAAATATTAGGAATTTCTGCTTTTTGCCCCAAAATAAGGAAAATTTCTGCCTTTTTTCCCTGTCATAAGTGAAATTTCTGCAATTTTGCCCCCAAATAAGGGAAATCTCTGGAATTTCGCCCCAAAATAAGTGGAATTTCTGAGTATTGCCCCCAAATAAGGAGAATTTTTGTCTTTTTGCCCCAACATATAGGGAATTTCTGCCTTTTTGCCCCAGAATTAGGGGAATTTCTGCAATTTTGCTCCAAAATACGGGGAATTTCTGCATTTTTGCCCGAAAATAAGAAGAATGCATAACTTTTTGGCATAAAAAAGGGAAATTTCTTCATTTTTGCTCCAAAATAAGGGGAATTCTGCTTTTTTGCCTCTAAATAAGTGGAATTTCTGTCTTTTTCCCCCAAAACAAAGGGAATTTCTGTCTTTTTTGTCCCCAAATAAGGAAAATTTTTTACTTATTGCCCTGAAGTAAGTGAAATTTCTGCAATTTTGAACCAAAATAAGGGGAATTTCTGCTTTTTTGCCTCTAAATAAGTGCAATTTATGTATTTTTTCCCCAAAACAAAGGGAATTTCTGTCTTTTTTGTCTAAAATAAAGAAAATTTCTGACTTATTACCCTGAAATAAGTGAAATTTCTGCAATTTTGCCCCAAAATAAGGGAAATTTCTGCTTTTTTGCCCCCAAATAAGGGGAATTTCAGGATTTTTACCTCAAAATAAAAGGAATTTCTGCATTTTAGCCACAAAATATTAGGAATTTCTGCCTTTTTGCCTCAAAATAAAAAAATTTCTGCCTTTTTTCACTGAAATAAGTGAAATTTCTGCAATTTTGCCCCAAAATAAGTGAAATTTCGGCAATTTTGCCACAAAATGAGGCAAATTTCTGGAATTTTGCCCCAAAATAAGTGGAATTTCTGAGTTTTGCCACCAAAATAAAGAGAATTTTTGTTTTTTTGCCCTAACATATAGGGATTTTATGCCTTTTTGCCCCACAATTAGGGGAATTTCTGCAATTTTGCTCCAAAATACGGGGAATTTCTGCTTTTTAGCCAGAAAATAAGGGGAATGCATACCTTTTGCCACAAAAAAGAGAAATTTCTTTATTTTTGCTCCAAAATAAAAAGAAATTTCTCCTTTTTTGCCTCTAAAAAAGTGGAATATCTGTCTTTTTCCCCAAAAACAAAAGGAATTTCTGTCTTTTTGCCCCAAAATAAGGAAAATTTCTGACTGATTACCCTGAAATAAGTGAAATTTTTGCAATTTTGCCCCAAAATAAGGAAATTTCTGCCTTTTTGCCCTCAATTAAGGGGAATTTCAGCCTTTTAACTCAAAATAAGGGGAATTTCTGCATTTTTGCCCCAAAATATGGAAAATTTCTGCCTTTTTGCTCCAAAATAAGAAAAATTTCTGCAATTTTGTACCAAAATAAAAGAAATTTCTGCCTTTTTGCCCCAAAATAAGAGAATTTCTGCTTTTTTTTGAAATAAGTGAAATTTCTGCAATTTTTCCCCAAAATAAGTGTAATTTCTGCAATTTTGCCCCAATATAAGTGAAATTTCTGGAATTTTGCTCCGAAATAAGTGGAATTTCTGAGTTTTGCCCCAAAATAAGGAGAATTTCTGTCTTTTTGCCCCAACATTTAGGGAATTTCTGCCTTTTTGCCCCACAATTAGGGGAATTTCTGCAATTTTGCTCCAAAATACGGGGAATTTCTGCATTTTTGCCCGAAAATAAGAAGAATGCATAACTTTCTGGCATAAAAAAAGGAAATTTCTTCATTTTTGCTCCAAAATAAGGGGAATTCTGCTTTTTTGCCTCTAAATAAGTGGAATTTCTGTCTTTTTCCCCCAAAACAAAGGTAATTTCTGTCTTTTTTGCCCCAAAATAAGGAAAATTTCTGACTTATTACCCTGAAGTAAGTGAAATTTCTGCAATTTGCCCCAAAATAAGAGAAATTTCTGCCTTTTTGACCCAAATATGGGGAATTTCAGCCTTTTTACCTCAAAATAAGGGCAATTTCTGAATTATTGCCCCAAAATATGGGAAATTTCTGCTTTTTTGCCCCAAAATAAGAATAAATTCTGCAATTTTGTAACAAAATAAAAAAAATTTCTGCCTTTTTGCCCCAAAATAAGAAAATTTCTGCATTTTTTTTTCTGAAATAAATAAAATTTCTGTAATTTTGTACCAAAATAAGGGAAATTTCTGCCTTTTTGTCCCCAAATAAAGGGAATTTCAGCCTTTTTACCTCAAAATAAGGGGAATTTCTGCATTTTTGCCCCAAAATATGGAAAATTTCTGCCTTTTTGCACAAAATAAGAAAAATTTCTGCAATTTTGTACAAAAATAAAAGAAATTTCTTCCTTTTTGCCACAAAATAAGAAAATTTCTGCTTTTCTTCCCTGAAATAAGTGAAATTTCTCCAATTTTGCCTCAAAATAAGTGAAATTTCTGCAATTTTGCCCCAAAATAAGGGAAATTTCTGGAATTTTGCCCCAAAATAAGTGGAATTTCTGAGTTTTGCCCCAAAATAAGGAGGATTTCTGTCTTTTTGCCCCAACATATAGGAAATTTCTGCCTTTTTGCTTCACAATTAGGGGAATTTCTGCAATTTTGCTCCAAAATACGGGGAATTTCTGCCATTTTGACCAAAAAAAAGAAGAATGCATACCTTTTTGCCATAAAAAAGGAAAATTTCTGCAATTTTGCTCCAAAATAAGAAGAATGCATACCTTTTTGCCCTTAAAAAGTGAAATTTCTTCATTTTTGCTCCAAAATAAGGGGAATTACTGCTTTTTTACCTCTAAAAAAGTGGAATTTCTGTCTTTTTCTCCAAAAAAAGGGAATTTCTGTCTTTTTGCCCCAAAATAAGAGAAAAAAATTTGCAATTTTGTAACAAAATAAAAAAAATTTCTGCCTTTTGGCCCCAAAATAAGAAAATATCTCCTTTTTTTCTGAAATAAATGAAATTTCTGACAATTTTGCCACAAAATAAGTTAAATTTCTGAGTTTTGCCCAAAAATAAGGAGAATTTCTGTCTTTTTGCCCCAACATATAGGGAATTTCTGCCTTTTTGCCCCACAATTAGGAAAATTTCTGCAATTTTGCTCGAAAATAAAGGGAATTTCTGCCTTTTTTGTCTGAAAATAATAGGAATGCATAACTTTTGGCCATAAAAAAGGGAAATTTCTCCGTTTTTGCTCCAAAATGAGGGGAATTTCTGCTTATATGCCTCTAAATATGTGGAATTTCTGTCTTTTTCCCCCAAAACAAAGGGAATTTCTGTTTTTTTTTGCCCCAAAATAAGGAAAATTTCTGACTTATTACCCTGAAATAAGTGAAATTTCTGCAATTTTGCCACAAAATAAGGGAAATTTCTGCCTTTTACCCTCAAATAAGGGGAATTTCAGCCTTTTTACCTCAAAATAATGGGAATTTCTGCATTTTTGCCTTAAAATATGGGAAATTTCTGCCTTTTTGCCCAAAATAAGAAAAATTTCTGCAATTTTGTACCAAAATATGAGAAATTTCTGCCTTTTTGCCCCAAAATAAGATAATTTCTGCTTTTTTTCCTTGAAATAAGTGAAATTTCTTCAATTTTGCCCCAAAATAAGTGAAATTTCTGCAATTTTGCCCCAAATAAGGGAAATTTCAGGAATTTTTCCCCAAAATAAGTGGAATTTCTGAGTTTTGCCCCAAGATAAGGAGAATTTCTGTCTTTTTGCCCCAACATATAGGGAATTTCTGCCTTTTTGCCCCACAGTTAGGTTAATTTCTGCAATTTTGCTCTAAAATACGGGGAATTTCTGCATTTTTGCCCGAAAATAAGAAGAATGCATACCTTTTTGCCATAAAAAAGGGAAATTTCTGTAATTTTGCTCCAAAATAAGGGGAATTCTGCTTTTTTGCCACTAAATAAGTGGAATTTCTGTCTTTTTCCCCCAAAACAAAGGTAATTTCTGTCTTTTTTGCCCCCAAATAAGGAAAATTTTTTACTTATTGCCCTGAAGTAAGTGAAATTTCTGCAATTTTGAACCAAAATAAGGGGAATTTCTGCTTTTTTGCCTCTAAATAAGTGCAATTTATGTATTTTTTCCCCAAAACAAAGGGAATTTCTGTCTTTTTTGTCCAAAATAAAGAAAATTTCTGACTTATTACCCTGAAATAAGTTAAATTTCTGCAATTTTGCCCCAAAATAAGGGAAATTTCTGACTTTTTGCTCCCAAATAAGAGGAATTTCACCCTTTTACCTCAAAATAAAGAGAATTTCTGCATTTTTTCCACAAAATATTAGGAATTTCTGCCTTTTTGCCTCAAAATAAGGAAAATTTCTGCCTTTTCTTCCTGAAATAAGTGAAATTTCTGCAATTTTGCCCCAAAATAAGGGAAATTTCTGCAATTTTGTCCCAAAATAAGGGAAATTTCTGCAATTTTGTAACAAAATAAAAGAAATTTGTGCCTTTTTCCTTCCAAATAAGAAAATTTCTGATTTTTTTTTTCTGAAATAAGTGAAATTTCTGAAATTTTGCCCCAAAATAAGTGAAATATCTCCAATTTTGCCCCAAAATATGTGAAATTTCTGGAATTTTGCCCGGAAATATGTGGAATTTCTGACTTTTGACCCAAAATAAGGAGAATTTCTGTCTTTTTGCCCCAACATATAAGGAATTTCTGCCTGTTTGCCCCACAATTAGGGGAATTTCTGCAATTTTGCTCCAAAATACGGGGAATTTCTGCCTTTTTGCCCTAAAATAAGAAGAATCCATACCTTTTTGCCATAAAAAAGGAAAATTTCTTCATTTTTGCTCCAAAAGAAGGGGAATTTCTACTTTTATGCCTCTAAATATGTGGAATTTCTGTCTTTGTCCCCCAATACAAAGGGAATTTCTGTTTTTTTGCCCCAAAATAAGGAAAATTTCTGACTTATTACCCTGAAATAAGTGAAATTTCTGCAATTTTTCCCCAAAATAAGGGAAATTTCTGCCTTTTTGCTCCCAAATAAGGGGAATTTCAGCTTTTTACCTCAAAATAAGGGGAATTTCTGCATTTTTGCCACAAAATATTAGGAATTTCTGCATTTTTGCCTCTAAATAAGTGGAATTTCTGTCTTTTTCCCCCAAAACAAAGGGAATTTCTGTTTTCTGGCCCCAAAAAAGGAAAATTTCTGACTTATTACCCTGACATAAGTGAAATTTCTGCAATTTTGTTCCAAAATAAGAGAAATTTCTGCCTTTTTGCCCCCAAATAAGGGGAATTTCAGCATTTAAACTCAAAATAAAAAAAATTTCTGCATTTTTGCCCCAAAATATGGGAAATTTCTGCCTTTTTGCCCCAAAATAAGAAAAAAATCTGCAATTTTGTAACAAAATAAAAGAAATTTCTGCCTTTTGGCTCCAAAATAAGAAAATTTCTCCTTTTTTTATGAAATAAGTGAAATTTCTGCAATTTTGCTCAAAAATAAGTTAAAGTTCTGAATTTTGCCCTAAAATAAGGAGAATTTCTGTCTTTTTGCCCC
Source organism: Micromys minutus (assembly GCF_963924665.1). NCBI lineage: Eukaryota > Metazoa > Chordata > Mammalia > Rodentia > Muridae > Micromys > Micromys minutus. The sequence goes on from NW_027667727.1 coordinate 5,007,982, forward strand.
AAAATATAGGGAATTTCTGCCTTTTTGCCCCACAATTAGGGGTATTTCTGCAATTTTGCTCCAAAATACGGAGAATTTCTGCCATTTTTGTCCGAAAATAATAAGAATGCATACCTTTTTGCCATAAAAAAGGGAAATTTCTTCATTTTTGCTCCAAAATGAGGGGAATTTCTGCTTTTATACCTCTAAATACGTGGAATTTCTGTCTTTTTCCCGCAAAACAAAAGGAAATTCTGTATTTTTTGCCCCAAAATAAGGAAAATTTCTGACTTATTACCCTGAGATAAGTGAAATTTCTGCAATTTTGCCCCAAAATAAGGGAAATTTCTGCCTTTTTACCCCCAAATAAGGGGAATTTCAGCCTTTTTACCTCAAAATGAAGGGGAATTTCTGCATGTTTGCCCCAAAATATGGGAAATTTCTGCCTTTTTGCCCAAAATAAGAAAAATTTCTGCAATTTTGTACCAAAATATGGGAAATTTCTGCCTTTTTCACCAAAATAAGAAAATTTCTGCTTTTTTTCCCTGAAATAAGTGAAATTTCTCTAATTTTGCCACAAAATAAGTGAAATTTCTGCAATTTTGCCCCAAAATAAGGGAAATTTCTGGAATTTTGCCCCAAAATGAGTGGAATTTCTGAGTTTCCCCAAAATAAGGAGAATTTCTGTCTTTTTGCCCCAACATATAGGGAATTTCTGCATTTTTGCCCCACAATTAGGTTAATTTCTTCAATTTTGCTCCAAAATACGGGGAATTTCTGCCTTTTTGCCCGAAAATAAGAAGAATGCATACCTTTTTCCATAAAAAAGGGAAATTTCTGTAATTTTGCTCCAAAATAAGGGGAATTTCTGCTTTTTTGCCTCTAAATAAGTGGAATTTATGTATTTTTTCCCCAAAACAAAGGGAATTTCTGTCTTTTTTGCAAAAAATAAGGAAAATTTCTGACTTATTACCCTGAAATAAGTGAAATTTCTGCAATTTTGCCCAAAAATAAGGGAAATTTCTGCCTTTTTGCCCCCAAATAAGAGGAATTTCACCCTTTTACCTCAAAATAAGGGGAATTTCTGCATTTTTGCCACAAAATATTAGGAATTTCTGACTTTTTGCCCCAAAATAATGAAATTTTCTGTTTTTTTTCCCTGCCATAAGTGAAATTTCTGCAATTTTGCCCCAAAATAAGGGAAATCTCTGGAATTTTGCCCCAAAATAAGTGTAATTTCTGAGTTTTGCCCCCAAATAAGGAGAATTTCTGGCTTTTTGCCCCAACATATAGGGAATTTCTGCCTTTTTGCCCCACAATTAGGGGAATTTCTTCAATTTTGCTCCAAAATACGGGGAATTTCTGCCTTTTTGCCCGAAAATAAGAAGAATGCATAACTTTTTGCCATAAAAAATGGAAATTTCTTCATTTTTGCTCCAAAATGAGGGGAATTCTGCTTTTTTGCCTCTAAATAAGTGGAATTTCTGTCTTTTTACGCCAAAACAAAGGTAATTTCTGTCTTTTTTGCCCCAAAATAAGGAAAATTTCTGACTTATTACCCTGAAGTAAGTGAAATTTCTGCAATTTTGAACCAAAATAGGGGAATTTCTGCTTTTTTGCCTCTAAATAAGTGGAATTTATGTATTTTTCCCCCAAAACAAAGGGAATTTCTGTCTTTTTTCCCAAAATAAGGAAAATTTCTGACTTATTACCCTGAAATAAATGAACTTTCTTCAATTTTGCCCCAAAATAAGGGAAATTTCTGCTTTCTTGCCCCCAAATAAGGGGAATTTCAGCATTTTTACCTCAAAATAACGGGAACTTCTGCATTTTTGCCACAAAATATTAGGAATTTCTGCCTTTTTGCCCCAAAATAAGGAAAATTTCTGCCTTTTTTCACTGAAATAAGTGAAATTTCTGCAATTTTGCCCCAAAATAAGTAAATTTTCTGCAATTTTGCCCCAAAATAAGCAAAATTTCTGACTGATTATCCTGAAATAAGTGAAATTTTTACAATTTTGCCCCAAATTAAGGAAATTTCTGCCTTTTTGCCCCCAATTAAGGGGAATTTCAGCCTTTTTATTCAAAATAAGGGGAATTTCTGCATTTTTGCCCCAAAATATGGAAAATTTCTGCCTTTTTGCCCAAAATAAGAAAAATTTCTGCAATTTTGTACCAAAATATGAGAAATTTCTGCCTTTTTGCCCCAAAATAAGATATTTTCTGCTTTTTTTCCTTGAAATAAGTGAAATTTCTTCAATTTTGCCCCAAAATAAGTGAAATTTCTGCAATTTTGCCCCAAATAAGGGAAATTTCTGGAATTTTGCCCCAAAATAAGTGGAATTTCTGAGTTTTGCCCCAAAATAAGGAGAATTTCTGTCTTTTTGCCCCAACATATAGGGAATTTCTGCCTTTTTGCCCCACAGTTAGGTTAATTTCTGCAATTTTGCTCTAAAATACAAGGAATTTCTGCATTTTTGCCCGAAAATAAGAAGAATGCATACCTTTTTGCCATAAAAAAGGGAAATTTCTGTAATTTTGCTCCAAAATAAGGGGAATTTCTGCTTTTTTGCCTCTAAATATGTGGAATTTCTGTCTTTTTCCGCCAAAACAAAGGGAATTTCTGTCTTTTTTGCACCAAATTAAAAAAAATTTCTGACTTATTACCCTGAAATAAGTGAAATTTCTGCAATTTTGCCCCAAAATAAGGGAAATTTCTGACTTTTTGCTCCCAAATAAGAGGAATTTCACCCTTTTACCTCAAAATAAGGAGAATTTCTGCATTTTTTCCACAAAATATTAGGAATTTCTGCTTTTTTGCCTCAAAATAAGGAAAATTTCTGCCTTTTTTTCCTGAAATAAGTGAAATTTCTGCAATTTTGCCCCAAAATAAGGGAAATTTCTGCAATTTTGTCCCAAAATAAGGGAAATTTCTGCAATTTTGTAACAAAATAAAAGAAATTTGTCCCTTTTTGCTTCCCAATAAGAAAATTTCTGATTTTTTTTCTGAAATAAGTGAAATTTCTGAAATTTTGCCCCAAAATAAGTGAAATTTCTCCAATTTTGCCCCAAAATATGTGAAATTTCTGGAATTTTGCCCGGAAATATGTGGAATTTCTGACTTTTGACCCAAAATAAGGAGAATTTCTGTCTTTTTGCCCCAACATATAAGGAATTTCTGCCTGTTTGCCCCACAATTAGGGGAATTTCTGCAATTTTGCTCCAAAATACGGGGAATTTCTGCCTTTTTGCCCGAAAATAAGAAGAATCCATACCTTTTTGCCATAAAAAAGGAAAATTTCTTCATTTTTGCTCCAAAAGAAGGGGAATTTCTACTTTTATGCCTCTAAATATGTGGAATTTCTGTCTTTGTCCCCCAATACAAAGGGAATTTCTGTTTTTTTGCCCCAAAATAAAAAAAATTTCTGACTTATTACCCTGAAATAAGTGAAATTTCTGCAATTTTTCCCCAAAATAAGGGAAATTTCTGCCTTTTTGCTCCCAAATAAGGGGAATTTCAGCTTTTTACCTCAAAATAAGGGGAATTTCTGCATTTTTGCCACAAAATATTAGGAATTTCTGCATTTTTGCCTCTAAATAAGTGGAAGTTCTGTCTTTTTCCCCCAAAACAAAGGGAATATCTGTTTTCTGGCCCCAAAAAAGGAAAATTTCTGACTTATTACCCTGACATAAGTGAAATTTCTGCAATTTTGTTCCAAAATAAGAGAAATTTCTGCCTTTTTGCCCCAAATAAAGGGAATTTCAGCATTTAAACACAAAATAAAAAAAATTTCTGCATTTTTGCCCCAAAATATGGGAAATTTCTGCCTTTTTGCCCCAAAATAATAAAAAATTCTGCAATTGTGTAACAAAATAAAAGAAATTTCTGCCTTTTGGATCCAAAATAAGAAAATTTCTCCTTTTTTTATGAAATAAGTGAAATTTCTGCAATTTTGCTCAAAAATAAGTTAAATTTCTGAATTTTGCCCTAAAATAAGGAGAATTTCTGTCTTTTTGCCCCAACATATAGGGAATTTCTGCCTTTTTGCCCCACAATTAGGGGTATTTCTGCAATTTTGCTCCAAAATACGGAGAATTTCTGCCATTTTTGTCCGAAAATAATAAGAATGCATACCTTTTTGCCATAAAAAAGGGAAATTTCTTCATTTTTGCTCCAAAATGAGGGGAATTTCTGCTTTTATACCTCTAAATACGTGGAATTTCTGTCTTTTTCCCGCAAAACAAAAGGAAATTCTGTATTTTTTGCCCCAAAATAAGGAAAATTTCTGACTTATTACCCTGAGATAAGTGAAATTTCTGCAATTTTGCCCCAAAATAAGGGAAATTTCTGCCTTTTTACCCCCAAATAAGGGGAATTTCAGCCTTTTTACCTCAAAATGAAGGGGAATTTCTGCATGTTTGCCCCAAAATATGGGAAATTTCTGCCTTTTTGCCCAAAATAAGAAAAATTTCTGCAATTTTGTACCAAAATATGGGAAATTTCTGCCTTTTTCACCAAAATAAGAAAATTTCTGCTTTTTTTCCCTGAAATAAGTGAAATTTCTCTAATTTTGCCACAAAATAAGTGAAATTTCTGCAATTTTGCCCCAAAATAAGGGAAATTTCTGGAATTTTGCCCCAAAATGAGTGGAATTTCTGAGTTTCCCCAAAATAAGGAGAATTTCTGTCTTTTTGCCCCAACATATAGGGAATTTCTGCATTTTTGCCCCACAATTAGGTTAATTTCTTCAATTTTGCTCCAAAATACGGGGAATTTCTGCCTTTTTGCCCGAAAATAAGAAGAATGCATACCTTTTTCCATAAAAAAGGGAAATTTCTGTAATTTTGCTCCAAAATAAGGGGAATTTTTGCTTTTTTGCCTCTAAATAAGTGGAATTTATGTATTTTTCCCCCAAAACAAAGGGAATTTCTGTCTTTTTTGCCCAAAATAAGGAAAATTTCTGACTTATTACCCTGAAATAAGTGAAATTTCTGCAATTTTGCCCAAAAATAAGGGAAATTTCTGCCTTTTTGCCCCCAAATAAGAGGAATTTCACCCTTTTACCTCAAAATAAGGGGAATTTCTGCATTTTTGCCACAAAATATTAGAAATTTCTGACTTTTTGCCCCAAAATAATGAAATTTTCTGTTTTTTTTTCCCTGCCATAAGTGAAATTTCTGCAATTTTGCCCCAAAATAAGGGAAATCTCTGGAATTTTGCCCCAAAATAAGTGTAATTTCTGAGTTTTGCCCCCAAATAAGGAGAATTTCTGGCTTTTTGCCCCAACATATAGGGAATTTCTGCCTTTTTGCCCCACAATTAGGGGAATTTCTTCAATTTTGCTCCAAAATACGGGGAATTTCTGCCTTTTTGCCCGAAAATAAGAAGAATGCATAACTTTTTGCCATAAAAAATGGAAATTTCTTTATTTTTGCTCCAAAATAAGGGGAATTCTGCTTTTTTGCCTCTAAATAAGTGGAATTTCTGTCTTTTTCCCCCAAAACAAAGGTAATTTCTGTCTTTTTTGCCCCAAAATAAGGAAAATTTCTGACTTATTACCCTGAAGTAAGTGAAATTTCTGCAATTTTGAACGAAAATAGGGGAATTTCTGCTTTTTTGCCTCTAAATAAGTGGAATTTATGTATTTTTCCCCCAAAACAAAGGGAATTTCTGTCTTTTTTGCCCAAAATAAGGAAAATTTCTGACTTATTACCCTGAAATAAATGAACTTTCTTCAATTTTGCCCCAAAATAAGGGAAATTTCTGCTTTCTTGCCCCCAAATAAGGGGAATTTCAGCATTTTTACCTCAAAATAACGGGAACTTCTGCATTTTTGCCACAAAATATTAGGAATTTCTGCCTTTTTGCCCCAAAATAAGGAAAATTTCTGCCTTTTTTCACTGAAATAAGTGAAATTTCTGCAATTTTGCCCCAAAATAAGTAAATTTTCTGCAATTTTGCCCCAAAATAAGCAAAATTTCTGACTGATTATCCTGAAATAAGTGAAATTTTTACAATTTTGCCCCAAATTAAAGAAATTTCTGCCTTTTTGCCCCCAATTAAGGGGAATTTCAGCCTTTTTACTCAAAATAAGGGGAATTTCTGCATTTTTGCCCCAAAATATGGAAAATTTCTGCCTTTTTGCTCCAAAATAAGAAAAATTTCTGCAATTTTGTACCAAAATAAAAGAAATTTCTGCCTTTTTGCCCCAAAATAAGAAAATTTCTGCTTTTTTTTGAAATAAGTGAAATTTCTGCAATTTTGCCCCAAAATAAGTGTAATTTCTGCAATTTTGCCCCAATATAAGTGAAATTTCTGGAATTTTGCTCCGAAATAAGTGGAATTTCTGAGTTTTGCCCAAAAATAAGGAGAATATCTGTCTTTTTGCCCTAACATTTAGGGAATTTCTGCCTTTTTGCCCCACAATTAGGGGAATTTCTGAAATTTTGCCCCAAAATAAGGAAAATTTCTGCATTTTTACCCCCAAATAAGGGGAATTTTAGCCTTTTTACCTGAAAATGAAGGGGAATTTCTGCATGTTTGCCCCATAATATGGGAAATTTCTGCCTATTTGCCCCAAAATAAGAAATTTTCTGCATTTTTTTCTCTGAAATAAGTGAAATTTCTCTAATTTTGCCACAAAATAAGTGAAATTTTTGCAATTTTGCCCCAAAATAAGGGAAATTTCTGGAATTTTGCCCCAAAATGAGTGGAATTTCTGAGTTTCCCCAAAATAAGGAGAATTTCTGTCTTTTTGCCCCAACATATAGGGAATTTCTGCATTTTTGCCCCACAATTAGATTAATTTTTGCAATTTTGCTCCAAAATACGGGGAATTTCTGCCTTTTTGCCCGAAAATAAGAAGAATGCATACCTTTTTCCGTAAAAAATGGAAATTTCTGTAATTTTACTCCAAAATAAGGGGAATTTCTGCTTTTTTGCCTCTAAATATGTGGAATTTCCGTCTTTTTCCCCCAAAACAAGGGAAATTTCTGTCTTTTTTGCACCAAAATAAGGAAATTTTCTGACTTATTACCCTGAAATAAGTGAAATTTCTGCAATTTTGCCCCAAAATAAGGGAAATTTCTGCCTTTTGCCCCCAAATAAGAGAAATTTCATCCTTTTACCTCAAAATAAGGGGAATTTCTGCATTTTTGCCACAAAATATTAGGAATTTCTGACTTTTGCCCCAAAATAATGAAATTTTCTGCCTTTTTTCCCTGCCATAAGTGAAATTTCTGCAATTTTGCCCCAAAATAAGGGAAATCTCTGTAATTTTGCCCCAAAATAAGTGGAATTTCTGAGTTTTGCCCCCAAATAAGGAGCATTTCTGTCTTTTTGCCCCAACATATAAGGAATTTCTGCCTTTTTGCCACACAATTAGGGGAATTTCTGCAATTTTGCTCCAAAATACGGGGAATTTCTGCCTTTTTGCCCGAAAATAAGAAGAATGCATAACTTTTTGCATTAAAAAAGGAAATTTCTTCGTTTTTGCTCCAAAATAAGGGGAATTCTACTTTTTTGCCTCTAAATAAGTGGAATTTCTGTCTTTTTCCCCCAAAACAAAGGTAATTTCTGTCTTTTTTGCCCCAAAATAAAGAAAATTTCTGACTTATTACGCTGAAGTAAGTGAAATTTCTGCAATTTTGAACCAAAATAAAGGGAATTTCTGCTTTTTTGCCTCTAAATAAGTGGAATTTATGTATTTTTCCCCCAAAACAAAGGGAATTTCTGTCTTTTTTGCCCAAAATAAGGAAAATTTCTGACTGATTACCCTGAAATAAGTGTAATTTCTGCAATTTTGCCCCAAAATAAGGAAATTTCTGCCTTTTTGCCCCCAATTAAGGGGAATTTCAGCCTTTTTACTCAAAATAAGGGGAATTTCTGCATTTTTGCCCCAAAATAAGAAAATTTCTGCTTTTTTTTTGAAATAAGTGTAATTTCTGCAATTTTGCCCCAATATAAGTGAAATTTCTGGAATTTTGCTCCGAAATAAGTGGAATTTCTGAGTTTTGCCCCAAAATAAGGAGAATTTCTGTCTTTTTGCCCCAACATTTAGGGAATTTCTGCCTTTTTGCCCCACAATTAGGGGAATTTCTGCAAGTTTGCTCCAAAATATGGGGAATTTTTGCCTTTTTGCCCGAAAATAAGAAGAATGCATAGCTTTTTGCCATAAAAAAGGGAAATTTCTTAATTTTTCTCCAAAATAAAGGGAATTTCTGCTTTTTTGCATCTAAATAAGTGGAATTTCTGTCTTTTCCCCCCAAAACAAAGGGAATTTCTGTCTTTTTTGCCCCAAAATAAGGAAAATTTCTGACTTATTACACTGAAATAAGTGAAATTTCTGCATTTTTTCCCCAAAATAAAGGAAATTTCTGCCTTTTTGCTTCCAAATAAGGGGAATTTCAGATTTTACCTCAAAATAAGTGGAATTTCTGCATTTTTGCCACAAAATATTAGGAATTTCTGCATTCTTGCCTCTAAATAAGTGGAATTTCTGTCTTTTTCCCCCCAAAACAAAGGGAATTTCTGTTTTTTGGCCCCAAAATAAGGAAAATTTCTGACTTATTACCCTGACATAAGTGAAATTTCTGCAATTTTGCCCCAAAATAAGGGAAATTTCTGCCTTTTTGATCCCAAATAAGAGGAATTTCACCCTTTTACCTCAAAATAAGGGGAATTTCTGCATTTTTGCCACAAAATATTAGGAATTTCTGCCTTTTTGCCCCAAAATAAGGAAAATTTCTGCCTTTTTTCCCTGTCATAAGTGAAATTTCTGCAATTTTGCCCCCAAATAAGGGAAATCTCTGGAATTTCGCCCCAAAATAAGTGGAATTTCTGAGTTTTGCCCCCAAATAAGGAGAATTTCTGTCTTTTTGCCCCAACATATAGGGAATTTCTGCCTTTTTGCCCCACAATTAGGGGAATTTCTGCAATTTTGCTCCAAAATACGGGGAATTTCTGCATTTTTGCCCGAAAATAAGAAGAATGCATAACTTTTTGGCATAAAAAGGCAAATTTCTTCATTTTTGCTCCAAAATAAGGGGAATTCTGCTTTTTTGCCTCTAAATAAGTGGAATTTCTGTCTTTTTCCCCCAAAACAAAGGTAATTTCTGTCTTTTTTGCCCCAAAATAAGGAAAATTTCTGACTTATTACCCTGAAGTAAGTGAAATTTCTGCAATTTTGAACCAAAATAAGGGGAATTTCTGCTTTTTTGCCTCTAAATAAGAGGAATTTATGTATTTTTCCCCCAAAACAAAGGGAATTTCTGTCTTTTTTGCCCAAAATAAGGAAAATTTCTGACTTATTACCCTGAAATAAGTGAACTTTCTGCAATTTTGCCCCAAAATAAAGCAAATTTCTGCTTTTTGCCCCCAAATAAGGGGAATTTCAGCATTTTTACCTCAAAATAAGGGGAATTTCTGCATTTTTGCCACAAAATATTAGGAATTTCTGCTTTTGCTCCAAAATAAGGAAAATTTCTGCTTTTTTTCACTGAAAAAAGTGAAATTTCTGCAATTTTGCCCCAAAATAAGTGAATTTTCTGCAATTTTGCCCCAAAATAAGGAAAATTTCTGACTGATTACCCTGAAATAAGTGTAATTTCTGCAATTTTGCCCCAAAATAAGGAAATTTCTGCCTTTTTGCCCCCAATTAAGGGGAATTTCAGCCTTTTTACTCAAAATAAGGGGAATTTCTGCATTTTTGCCCCAAAATATGGAAAATTTCTGCCTTTTTGCTCCAAAATAAGAAAAATTTCTGCAATTTTGTACCAAAATAAATGAAATTTCTTCCTTTTTGCCCCAAAATAAGAAAATTTCTGCTTTTTTTGAAATAAGTGTAATTTCTGCAATTTTGCCCCAATATAAGTGAAATTTCTGGAATTTTGCTCCGAAATAAGTGGAATTTCTGAGTTTTGCCCCAAAATAAGGAGAATTTCTGTCTTTTTGCCCCAACATTTAGGGAATTTCTGCCTTTTTGCTCCACAATTAGGGGAATTTCTGCAATTTTGCTCTAAAATATGGGGAATTTTTGCCTTTTTGCCCGAAAATAAGAAGAATGCATAGCTTTTTGCCATAAAAAAGGGAAATTTCTTAATTTTTCTCCAAAATAAAGGGAATTTCTGCTTTTTTGCATCTAAATAAGTGGAATTTCTGTCTTTTCCCCCCAAAACAAAGGGAATTTCTGTCTTTTTTGCCCCAAAATAAGGAAAATTTCTGACTTATTACCCTGAAATAAGTGAAATTTCTGCATTTTTTCCCCAAAATAAGGGAAATTTCTGCCTTTTTGCTTCCAAATAAGGGGAATTTCAGATTTTACCTCAAAATAAGGGGAATTTCTGCATTTTTGCCAGAAAATATTAGGAATTTCTGCCTTTTTGCCCCAAAATAAGGAAAATTTCTGCCTTTTTTCCCTGTCATATGTGAAATTTCTGCAATTTTGCCCCCAAATAAGGGAAATCTCTGGAATTTCGCCCCAAAATAAGTGGAATTTCTGAGTTTTGCCCCCAAATAAAGAGAATTTCTGTCTTTTTGCCCCAACATATAGGGAATTTCTGCCTTTTTGCCCCACAATTAGGGGAATTTCTGCAATTTTGCTCCAAAATACGGGGAATTTCTGCATTTTTGCCCGAAAATAAGAAGAATGCATAACTTTTTGGCATAAAAAAGGGAAATTTCTTCATTTTTGCTCCAAAATAAGGGGAATTCTGCTTTTTTGCCTCTAAATAAGTGGAATTTCTGTCTTTTTCCCCCAAAACAAAGGTAATTTCTGTCTTTTTTGCCCCAAAATAAGGAAAATTTCTGACTTATTACCCTGAAGTAAGTGAAATTTCTGCAATTTTGAACCAAAATAAGGGGAATTTCTGCTTTTTTGCCTCTAAATAAGAGGAATTTATGTATTTTTCCCCCAAAACAAAGGGAATTTCTGTCTTTTTTGCCCAAAATAAGGAAAATTTCTGACCTATTACCCTGAAATAAGTGAACTTTCTGCAATTTTGCCCCAAAATAAGGGAAATTTCTGCTTTTTGCCCCCAAATAAGGGGAATTTCCGCATTTTTACCTCAAAATAAGGGGAATTTCTGCATTTTTGCCACAAAATATTAGGAATTTCTGCCTTTTTGCTCCAAAATAAGGAAAATTTCTGCTTTTTTTCACTGAAAAAAGTGAAATTTCTGCAATTTTGCCCCAAAATAAGTGAATTTTCTGCAATTTTGCCCCAAAATAAGGAAAATTTCTGACTGATTACCCTGAAATAAGTGTAATTTCTGCAATTTTGCCCCAAAATAAGGAAATTTCTGCGTTTTTGCCCCCAATTAAGGGGAATTTCAGCCTTTTTACTCAAAATAAGGGGAATTTCTGCATTTTTGCCCCAAAATATGGAAAATTTCTGCCTTTTTGCTCCAAAATAAGAAAAATTTCTGCAATTTTGTACCAAAATAAATGAAATTTCTTCCTTTTTGCCCCAAAATAAGAAAATTTCTGCTTTTTTTGAAATAAGTGTAATTTCTGCAATTTTGCCCCAATATAAGTGAAATTTCTGGAATTTTGCTCCGAAATAAGTGGAATTTCTGAGTTTTGCCCCAAAATAAGGAGAATTTCTGTCTTTTTGCCCCAACATTTAGGGAATTTCTGCCTTTTTGCTCCACAATTAGGGGAATTTCTGCAATTTTGCTCTAAAATATGGGGAATTTTTGCCTTTTTGCCCGAAAATAAGAAGAATGCATAGCTTTTTGCCATAAAAAAGGGAAATTTCTTAATTTTTCTCCAAAATAAAGGGAATTTCTGCTTTTTTGCATCTAAATAAGTGGAATTTCTGTCTTTTCCCCCCAAAACAAAGGGAATTTCTGTCTTTTTTGCCCCAAAATAAGGAAAATTTCTGACTTATTACCCTGAAATAAGTGAAATTTCTGCATTTTTTCCCCAAAATAAGGGAAATTTCTGCCTTTTTGCTTCCAAATAAGGGGAATTTCAGATTTTACCTCAAAATAAGGGGAATTTCTGCATTTTTGCCAGAAAATATTAGGAATTTCTGCCTTTTTGCCCCAAAATAAGGAAAATTTCTGCCTTTTTTCCCTGTCATATGTGAAATTTCTGCAATTTTGCCCCCAAATAAGGGAAATCTCTGGAATTTCGCCCCAAAATAAGTGGAATTTCTGAGTTTTGCCCCCAAATAAAGAGAATTTCTGTCTTTTTGCCCCAACATATAGGGAATTTCTGCCTTTTTGCCCCACAATTAGGGGAATTTCTGCAATTTTGCTCCAAAATACGGGGAATTTCTGCATTTTTGCCCGAAAATAAGAAGAATGCATAACTTTTTGGCATAAAAAAGGGAAATTTCTTCATTTTTGCTCCAAAATAAGGGGAATTCTGCTTTTTTGCCTCTAAATAAGTGGAATTTCTGTCTTTTTCCCCCAAAACAAAGGTAATTTCTGTCTTTTTTGCCCCAAAATAAGGAAAATTTCTGACTTATTACCCTGAAGTAAGTGAAATTTCTGCAATTTTGAACCAAAATAAGGGGAATTTCTGCTTTTTTGCCTCTAAATAAGAGGAATTTATGTATTTTTCCCCCAAAACAAAGGGAATTTCTGTCTTTTTTGCCCAAAATAAGGAAAATTTCTGACCTATTACCCTGAAATAAGTGAACTTTCTGCAATTTTGCCCCAAAATAAGGGAAATTTCTGCTTTTTGCCCCCAAATAAGGGGAATTTCCGCATTTTTACCTCAAAATAAGGGGAATTTCTGCATTTTTGCCACAAAATATTAGGAATTTCTGCCTTTTTGCTCCAAAATAAGGAAAATTTCTGCTTTTTTTCACTGAAAAAAGTGAAATTTCTGCAATTTTGCCCCAAAATAAGTGAATTTTCTGCAATTTTGCCCCAAAATAAGGAAAATTTCTGACTGATTACCCTGAAATAAGTGTAATTTCTGCAATTTTGCCCCAAAATAAGGAAATTTCTGCCTTTTTGCCCCCAATTAAGGGGAATTTCAGCCTTTTTACTCAAAATAAGGGGAATTTCTGCATTTTTGCCCCAAAATATGGAAAATTTCTGCCTTTTTGCTCCAAAATAAGAAAAATTTCTGCAATTTTGTACCAAAATAAATGAAATTTCTTCCTTTTTGCCCCAAAATAAGAAAATTTCTGCTTTTTTTTTGAAATAAGTGTAATTTCTGCAATTTTGCCCCAATATAAGTGAAATTTCTGGAATTTTGCTCCGAAATAAGTGGAATTTCTGAGTTTTGCCCCAAAATAAGGAGAATTTCTGTCTTTTTGCCCCAACATTTAGGGAATTTCTGCAATTTTGCTCCAAAATATGGGGAATTTTTGCCTTTTTGCCCGAAAATAAGAAGAATGCATAGCTTTTTGCCATAAAAAAGGGAAATTTCTTAATTTTTCTCCAAAATAAAGGGAATTTCTGCTTTTTTGCATCCAAATAAGTGGAATTTCTGTCTTTTTCCCCCAAAACAAAGGGAATTTCTGTCTTTTTTGCCCCAAAATAAGGAAAATTTCTGACTTATTACCCTGAAGTAAGTGAAATTTCTGCAATTTTGAACCAAAATAAGGGGAATTTCTGCTTTTTTGCCTCTAAATAAGAGGAATTTATGTATTTTTCCCCCAAAACAAAGGGAATTTCTGTCTTTTTTGCCCAAAATAAGGAAAATTTCTGACTTATTACCCTGAAATAAGTGAACTTTCTGCAATTTTGCCCCAAAATAAGGGAAATTTCTGCTTTTTGCCCCAAAATAAGGGGAATTTCAGCATTTTTGCCACAAAATATTAGGAATTTCTGCATTTTTGCCTCTAAATAAGTGGAATTTCTGTCTTTTTCCCCCAAAACAAAGGGAATTTCTGTTTTTTGGCCCCAAAATAAGGAAAATTTCTGACTTATTACACTGACATAAGTGAAATTTCTGCAATTTTGCCCCAAAATAAGGGAAATTTCTGCCTTTTTGATCCCAAATAAGAGGAATTTCACCCTTTTACCTCAAAATAAGGGGAATTTCTGCATTTTTGCCACAAAATATTAGGAATTTCTGCTTTTTGCCCCAAAATAAGGAAAATTTCTGCCTTTTTTCCCTGTCATAAGTGAAATTTCTGCAATTTTGCCCCCAAATAAGGGAAATCTCTGGAATTTCGCCCCAAAATAAGTGGAATTTCTGAGTTTTGCCCCCAAATAAGGAGAATTTTTGTCTTTTTGCCCAAACATATAGGGAATTTCTGCCTTTTTGCCCCAGAATTAGGGGAATTTCTGCAATTTTGCTCCAAAATACGGGGAATTTCTGCATTTTTGCCGGAAAATAAGAAGAATGCATAAATTTTTTGCATAAAAAAGGGAAATTTCTTCATTTTTGCTCCAAAATAAGGGGAATTCTGCTTTTTTGCCACTAAATAAGTGAAATTTCTGTCTTTTTCCGCCAAAACAAAGGTAATTTCTGTCTTTTTTGCCCCCAAATAAGGAAAATTTTTTACTTATTACCCTGAAGTAAGTGTAATTTCTGAAATTTTGAACCAAAATAAGGGGAATTTCTGCTTTTTTGCCTCTAAATAAGTGCAATTTATGTATTTTTTCCCCTAAACAAAGAGAATTTCTGTCTTTTTTGTCCAAAATAAAGAAAATTTCTGACTTATTACCCTGAAATAAGTGAAATTTCTGCAATTTTGCCCCAAAATAAGGGAAATTTCTGCTTTTTTGCCCCCAAATAAGGGGAATTTCAGGATTTTTACCTCAAAATAAAAGGAATTTCTGCATTTTAGCCACAAAATATTAGGAATTTCTGCCTTTTTGCCCCAAAATAAGAGAATTTCTGCTTTTTTTTTGAAATAAGTGAAATTTCTGCAATTTTGCCCCAAAATAAGTGTAATTTCTGCAATTTTGCCCCAATAAGTGAAATTTCTGGAATTTTGCTCCGAAATAAGTGGAATTTCTGAGTTTTGCCCCAAAATAAGGAGAATTTCTGTCTTTTTGCCCCAACATTTAGGGAATTTCTGCCTTTTTGCCCCACAATTAGGGGAATTTCTGCAATTTTGCTCCAAAATATGGGTAATTTCTGCCTTTTTGCCCGAAAATAAGAAGAATGCATAGCTTTTTGCCATAAAAAAGGGAAATTTCTTCATTTTTGCTCCAAAATAAAGGGAATTTCTGCTTTTTTGCATCTAAATAAGTGGAATTTCTGTCTTTTTCCCCCAAAACAAAGGTAATTTCTGTCTTTTTTGCCCCAAAATAAGGAAAATTTCTGACTTATTACCCTGAAATAAGTGAAATTTCTGCATTTTTTCCCCAAAATAAGAGAAAATTTCGGCCTTTTTGCACCCAAATAAAGGGAATTTCAGCTTCTTACCTCAAAATAAGGGGAATTTCTGCATTTTTGCCACAAAATATTAGGAATTTCTGCATTTTTGCCTCTAAATAAGTGGAATTTCTGACTTTTTCCCCCAAAACAAAGGGAATTTCTGTTTTTTGGCCCCAAAATAAGAAAAATTTCTGACTTATTACCCTTACATAAGTGAAATTTCTGCAATTTTGCCCCAAAATAAGAGAAATTTCTGCCTTTTTGCCCCCAAATAAGGGGAATTTCAGCCTTTTAACTCAAAAAAAAAAATTTCTGCATTTTTGCCCCAAAATATGGGAAATTTCTGCCTTTTTGCCCCAAAATAAGAAAATTTCTGCTTTTTTTATGAAATAAGTGAAATTTCTGCAATTTTGCCCCAAAATAAGTTAAATTTCTGAGTTTTGCCCTAAAATAAGGAGAATTTCTCTCTTTTTGCCCCAACACATAGGGAATTTCTGCCTTTTTGTACCACAATTAGGGGAATTTCTGCAATTTTGCTCCAAAATACGGGGAATTTCTGCCTTTTTTGTCCGAAAATAATAAAAATGCATACCTTTTTGCCATAAAAAAGAAAAATTTCTTCATTTTTGCTCCAAAATGAGGGGAATTTCTGCTTTTATGACTCTAAATAAGTGGAATTTCTGTCTTTTTCCCCCAAAACAAAGGGAATTTCTGTCTTTTTTGCCCCAAAATAAGGAAAATTTCTGACTTATTACCCTGAAATAAGTGAAATTTCTGCAATTTTGCCTCAAAATAAGGGAAATTTCTGCCTTTTTGCCCCCAAATAAGGGGAATTTCAGCCTTTTTACCTCAAAATGAATGGGAATTTCTGCATATTTGCCCCAAAATATGGGAAATTTCTGCCTTTTTGCCCAAAATAAGAAAAATTTCTGCAATTTTGTACCAAAATATGGGAAATTTCTGCTTTTTGCCCCAAAATAAGAAAATTTCTGCTTTTTTTTCCTGAAATAAGTGAAATTTCTCTAATTTTGCCACAAAATAAGTGAAATTTCTGCAATTTTGCCCCAAAATAAGGGAAATTTCTGGAATTTTGCCCCAAAATGAGTGGAATTTCTGAGTTTCCCCAAAATAAGGAGAATTTCTGTCTTTTTGCCCCAACATATAGGGAATTTCTGCATTTTTGCCCCACAATTAGGTTAATTTCTGCAATTTTGCTCCAAAATACGGGGAATTTCTGCCTTTTTGCCCGAAAATAAGAAGAATGCATACCTTTTTCCATAAAACAGGGAAATTTCTGTAATTTTGCTCCAAAATAAGGGGAATTTCTGCTTTTTGGCCTCTAAATATGTGGAATTTCTGTCTTTTTCCCCCAAAACAAGGGGAATTTCTGTCCTTTTTGCACCAAAATAAGGAAATTTTCTGACTTATTACCCTGAAATAAGTGAAATTTCTGCAATTTTGCCCCAAAATAAGGGAAATTTCTGCCTTTTTACCCCCAATAAAGATGAATTTCACCCTTTTACCTCAAAATAAGGGGAATTTCTGCATTTTTGCCACAAAATATTAGGAATTTCTGCCTTTTTGCCCTAAAATAAGGAAATTTTCTGCCTTTTTTCCCTGCCATAAGTAAAATTTCTGCAATTTTGCCCCCAAATAAGGGAAATCTCTGGAATTTTGCCCCAAAATAAGTGGAATTTCTGAGTTTTGCCCCCAAATAAGGAGCATTTCTGTCTTTTTGCCCCAACATATAGGGAATTTCGGCCTTTTTGCCCCACAATTAGGGGAATTTCTGCAATTTTGCTCCAAAATACGGGGAATTTCTGCCTATTTGCCCGAAAATAAGAAGAATTCATAACTTTTTCTATAAAAAAGGGAAATGTCTTCATTTTTGTTCCAAAATAAAGGGAATTCTGCTTTTTGCCTCTAAATAAGTGGAATTTCTGTCTTTTTCCCCCAAAACAAAGGTAATTTCTGTCTTTTTTGCCCCCAAAGAAGGAAAATTTCTGACTTATTACCATGAAGTAAGTGAAATTTCTGCAATTTTGAACCAAAATAAGAGGAATTTCTGCTTTTTTGCCTCTAAATAAGTGGAATTTATGTATTTTTCCCCCAAAACAAAGGGAATTTCTGTCTTTTTTGCCCAAAAAAAAGAAAATTTCTGACTTATTACCCTAAAATAAGTGAAATTTCTGCAATTTTGCCCCAAAATAAGGGAAATTTCTGCTTTTTTGCCCCCAAATAAGGGGAATTTCAGCATTTTTACCTCAAAATAAGGGGAATTTCTGCATTTTTGCCACAAAATATTAGGAATTTCTGCCTTTTTGCCCCAAAATAAGGAAAATTTCTGCCATTTTTCACTGAAATAAGTGAAATTTCTGCAATTTTGCCCCAAAATAAGGAAATTTCTGCCTTTTTGCCCCCAAATAAGGGGAATTTCAGCCTTTTAACTCAAAATAAAAAAAAATTTCTGCATTTTTGCCTCAAAATATGGGTAATTTCTGCCATTTTGCCCCAAAACAAGAAAAAATTCTGCAATTTTGTAACAAAATAAAAGAAATTTCTGCCTTTTGGCTCCAAAATAAGAAAATTTCTGCTTTTTTTATGAAATAAGTGAAATTTCTGCAATTTTGCCCCAAAATAAGTTAAATTTCTGAGTTTTGCCCTAAAATAAGGAGAATTTCTGTCTTTTTGACCCAACATATAGGGAATTTCTGCCTTTTTTCCCCACAATTAGAGGAATTTCTGCAATTTTGCTCCAAAATACGGGGAATTTCTGCCTTTTTTGTCCGAAAATAATAAGAATGCATATTTTTTTGCCATAAAAAAGGGAAATTTCTTCATTTTTGCTCCAAAATGAGGGGAATTTCTGCTTTTATGCCTCTAAATAAGTGGAATTTCTGTCTTTTTCCCCCAAAACAAAGGGAATTTCTGATTTTTCCCCCAAAATAAAAAAAATTTCTGACTTATTACACTGAAATAAGTGAAATTTCTGCAATTTTGCCCCAAAATAAGGGAAATTTCTGCCTTTTTGCCCCCAAATAAGGGGAATTTCAGCCTTTTTACCTCAAAATAAAGGGGAATTTCTGCATTTTTGCCACAAAATATTAGGAATTTCTGCCTTTTTGCCACAAAATAAGGAAATTTTCTGCCTTTTTTCCCTGCCATAAGTGAAATTTCTGCAATTTTGCCCCAAAATAAGGGAAATCTCTGGAATTTTGCCCCAAAATAAGTGGAATTTCTGAGTTTTGCCCCCAAATAAAGAGAATTTCTGTCTTTTTGCTCAAACATATAGGGAATTTCTGCCTTTTTGCCCCACAATTAGGGGAATTTCTGCAATTTTGCTCCAAAATAAGGGGAATTCTGCATTTTTGCCTCTAAATAATTGGAATGTCTGTCTTTTTCCCCCAAAACAAAGGTAATTTCTGTCTTTTTTGCCCCCAAATAAGGAAAATTTCTGACTTATTACCCTGAAGTAAGTGAAATTTCTGCAATTTTGAACCAAAATAAGGGGAATTTCTGCTTTTTTGCCTCTAAATAAGTGGAATTTATGTATTTTTCACGCAAAACAAAGGGAATTTCTGTCTTTTTTGCCCAAAATAAGGAAAATTTCTGACTTATTACCCTAAAATAAGTGAAATTTCTGCAATTTTGCCCCAAAATAAGGGAAATTTCTGCTTTTTTGCCCCCAAATAAGGGGAATTTCAGCATTTTTACCTCAAAATAAGGGGAATTTCTGCATTTTTGCCACAAAATATTAGGAATTTCTGCCTTTTTGCCCCAAAATAAGGAAAATTTCTGCCTTTTTTCACTGAAATAAGTGAAATTTCTGCAATTTTGCCCCAAAATAAGTGAAATTTCTGCAATTTTTCCCTAAAATATGGGAAATTTCTGGAATTTTGCTCCAAAATAAGTGGAATTTCTGAGTTTTGCCCCAAAATAAAAAGAATTTCTTTTTTTTGCCCTAACATATAGGGAATTTCTGCCTTTTTGCCCCACAATTAGGGGAATTTCTGCAATTTTGCTCCAAAATACGGGGAATTTTTGCTTTTTAGCCTGAAAATAAGGGGAATGTATACCTTTTGCCACCAAAAAGAGAAATTTCTTTTTTTTTGCTCCAAAATAAAAGGAATTTCTGCTTTTTTGCCTCTAAAAAAGTGGAATATCTGTCTTTTTCCCCAAAAACAGGGAATTTCTGTCTTTTTGCCCCAAAATAAGGAAAATTTCTGACTGATTACCCTGAAATAAGTGAAATTTTTGCAATTTTGCCCCAAAATAAGGAAATTTCTGCCTGTTTGCCCCCAATTAAGGGGAATTTCAGCCTTTTTACTCAAAATAAGGGGAATTTCTGCATTTTTGCCCCAAAATATGGAAAATATCTGCCTTTTTGCTCCAAAATAAGAAAAATTTCTGCAATTTTGTACCAAAATAAAAGAAATTTCTGCCTTTTTGCCCCAAAATAAGAAAATTTCTTCTTTTTTTTTGAAATAAGTGAAATTTCTTCAATTTTGCCCCAAAATAAGTGTAATTTCTGCAATTTTGCCCCAATATATGTGAAATTTCTGGAATTTTGCTTCGAAATAAGTGGAATTTCTGAGTTTTGCACAAAATAAGGAGAATTTCTGTCTTTTTGCCCCAACATTTAGGGAATTTCTGCCTTTTTGCCCGGCAAATTAGGGGAATTTCTGCAATTTTGCTCCAAAATATGGGGAATTTCTGCCTTTTTGCCCGAAAATAAGAAGAATGCATGGCTTTTTGCCATAAAAAAGGGAAATTTCTTCATTTTTGCTCCAAAATAAAGGGAATTTCTGCTTTTTTGCATCTAAATAAGTGGAATTTCTGTCTTTTTCCTCCAAAACAAAGGGAATTTCTGTCTTTTTTGCCCCAAAATAAGGAAAATTTCTTACTTATTACCCTGAAATATGTGAAATTTCTGCAATTTTGCCCCAAAATAAGGGAAATTTCTGTTTTTTTACTCACAAATAAAGGGAATTTCAGCCTTTTAACCTCAAAATAAGGGGAATTTCTGCATTTTTGCCACAAAATATTAGGAATTTCTGCCTTTTCGCCTCTAAATAAGTGGAATTTCTGTATATTTTCCCCAAAACGAAGGGAATTTCTGTTTTTTGGCCCCAAAATAAGGAAAATTTCTTACTTATTACCCTGACATAAGTGAAATTTCTGCAATTTTGTTCCAAAATAAGAGAAATTTCTGCCTTTTTGCCCCCCATAAGGGGAATTTCAGCCTTTTAACTCAAAATAAAAAAAAATTTCTGCATTTTTGCCCCAAAATATGGGTAATTCCTGCCTTTTTGCCCCCAAAATAAGAAAAAATTCTGCAATTTTGTAACAAAATAAAAGAAATTTCTGCCTTTTGGCTTCAAAATAAGAAAATTTCTGCTTTTTTTATGAAATAAGTGAAATTTCTGCAATATTGCCCCAAAATAAGTTAAATTTCTGAGTTTTGCCCTAAAATTAGGAGAATTTCTGTCTTTTTGCCCCAACATATAGGGAATTTCTGCCTTTTTCCCCCACAATTAGGGGAATTTCTGCAATTTTGCTCCAAAATATGGGGAATTTCTGCCTTTTTTGTCCGAAAATAATAAGAATGCATATTTTTTTGCCATGAAAAAGGGAAATTTCTTCATTTTTGCTCCAAAATGAGGGGAATATCTGCTTTTATGCCTCTAAATAAGTGGAATTTCTGTCTTTTTCCCCCAAAACAAAGGGAATTTCTGTCATTTTTGCCCCAAAATAAGAAAAATTTCTGACTTATTACCCTGAAATAAGTGAAATTTCTGCAATTTTGCCCCAAAATAAGGGAAATATCTGCCTTTTTTCCCCCAAATAAGGGGAATTTCAGCCTTTTTACCTCAAAATAAGGGGAATTTCTGCATGTTTGCCCCAAAATATGGGAAATTTCTGCCTTTTTGCCCAAAATAAGAAAAATTTCTGCAATTTTGTACCAAAATATGGGAAATTTCTTCCTTTTTGCCCCAAAATAGGAAAAATTCTGCTTTTTTCCCTGAAATAAGTGAAATTTCTCTAATTTTGCCACAAAATAAGTGAAATTTCTGAAATTTTGTCCCAAAATGAGGGAAATTTCTGGAATTTTGCCCCAAAATGAGTGGAATTTCTGAGTTTCCCCAAAATAAGGAGAATTTCTGTCTTTTTGCCCCAACATATAGGGAATTTCTGCCTTTTTGCCCCACAATTAGGGGTATTTCTGCAATTTTGCTCCAAAATACGGAGAATTTCTGCCATTTTTGTCCGAAAATAATAAGAATGCATACCTTTTTGCCATAAAAAAGGGAAATTTCTTCATTTTTGCTCCAAAATGAGGGGAATTTCTGCTTTTATACCTCTAAATACGTGGAATTTCTGTCTTTTTCCCGCAAAACAAAAGGAAATTCTGTATTTTTTGCCCCAAAATAAGGAAAATTTCTGACTTATTACCCTGAGATAAGTGAAATTTCTGCAATTTTGCCCCAAAATAAGGGAAATTTCTGCCTTTTTACCCCCAAATAAGGGGAATTTCAGCCTTTTTACCTCAAAATGAAGGGGAATTTCTGCATGTTTGCCCCAAAATATGGGAAATTTCTGCCTTTTTGCCCAAAATAAGAAAAATTTCTGCAATTTTGTACCAAAATATGGGAAATTTCTGCCTTTTTCACCAAAATAAGAAAATTTCTGCTTTTTTTCCCTGAAATAAGTGAAATTTCTCTAATTTTGCCACAAAATAAGTGAAATTTCTGCAATTTTGCCCCAAAATAAGGGAAATTTCTGGAATTTTGCCCCAAAATGAGTGGAATTTCTGAGTTTCCCCAAAATAAGGAGAATTTCTGTCTTTTTGCCCCAACATATAGGGAATTTCTGCATTTTTGCCCCACAATTAGGTTAATTTCTTCAATTTTGCTCCAAAATACGGGGAATTTCTGCCTTTTTGCCCGAAAATAAGAAGAATGCATACCTTTTTCCATAAAAAAGGGAAATTTCTGTAATTTTGCTCCAAAATAAGGGGAATTTTTGCTTTTTTGCCTCTAAATAAGTGGAATTTATGTATTTTTTCCCCAAAACAAAGGGAATTTCTGTCTTTTTTGCAAAAAATAAGGAAAATTTCTGACTTATTACCCTGAAATAAGTGAAATTTCTGCAATTTTGCCCAAAAATAAGGGAAATTTCTGCCTTTTTGCCCCCAAATAAGAGGAATTTCACCCTTTTACCTCAAAATAAGGGGAATTTCTGCATTTTTGCCACAAAATATTAGAAATTTCTGACTTTTTGCCCCAAAATAATGAAATTTTCTGTTTTTTTTCCCTGCCATAAGTGAAATTTCTGCAATTTTGCCCCAAAATAAGGGAAATCTCTGGAATTTTGCCCCAAAATAAGTGTAATTTCTGAGTTTTGCCCCCAAATAAGGAGAATTTCTGGCTTTTTGCCCCAACATATAGGGAATTTCTGCCTTTTTGCCCCACAATTAGGGGAATTTCTTCAATTTTGCTCCAAAATACGGGGAATTTCTGCCTTTTTGCCCGAAAATAAGAAGAATGCATAACTTTTTGCCATAAAAAATGGAAATTTCTTTATTTTTGCTCCAAAATAAGGGGAATTCTGCTTTTTTGCCTCTAAATAAGTGGAATTTCTGTCTTTTTCCCCCAAAACAAAGGTAATTTCTGTCTTTTTTGCCCCAAAATAAGGAAAATTTCTGACTTATTACCCTGAAGTAAGTGAAATTTCTGCAATTTTGAACGAAAATAGGGGAATTTCTGCTTTTTTGCCTCTAAATAAGTGGAATTTATGTATTTTTCCCCCAAAACAAAGGGAATTTCTGTCTTTTTTGCCCAAAATAAGGAAAATTTCTGACTTATTACCCTGAAATAAATGAACTTTCTTCAATTTTGCCCCAAAATAAGGGAAATTTCTGCTTTCTTGCCCCCAAATAAGGGGAATTTCAGCATTTTTACCTCAAAATAACGGGAACTTCTGCATTTTTGCCACAAAATATTAGGAATTTCTGTCTTTTTGCCCCAAAATAAGGAAAATTTCTGCCTTTTTTCACTGAAATAAGTGAAATTTCTGCAATTTTGCCCCAAAATAAGTAAATTTTCTGCAATTTTGCCCCAAAATAAGCAAAATTTCTGACTGATTATCCTGAAATAAGTGAAATTTTTACAATTTTGCCCCAAATTAAAGAAATTTCTGCCTTTTTGCCCCCAATTAAGGGGAATTTCAGCCTTTTTACTCAAAATAAGGGGAATTTCTGCATTTTTGCCCCAAAATATGGAAAATTTCTGCCTTTTTGCTCCAAAATAAGAAAAATTTCTGCAATTTTGTACCAAAATAAAAGAAATTTCTGCCTTTTTGCCCCAAAATAAGAAAATTTCTGCTTTTTTTTGAAATAAGTGAAATTTCTGCAATTTTGCCCCAAAATAAGTGTAATTTCTGCAATTTTGCCCCAATATAAGTGAAATTTCTGGAATTTTGCTCCGAAATAAGTGGAATTTCTGAGTTTTGCCCAAAAATAAGGAGAATATCTGTCTTTTTGCCCTAACATTTAGGGAATTTCTGCCTTTTTGCCCCACAATTAGGGGAATTTCTGAAATTTTGCCCCAAAATAAGGAAAATTTCTGCATTTTTACCCCCAAATAAGGGGAATTTTAGCCTTTTTACCTGAAAATGAAGGGGAATTTCTGCATGTTTGCCCCATAATATGGGAAATTTCTGCCTATTTGCCCCAAAATAAGAAATTTTCTGCATTTTTTTCTCTGAAATAAGTGAAATTTCTCTAATTTTGCCACAAAATAAGTGAAATTTTTGCAATTTTGCCCCAAAATAAGGGAAATTTCTGGAATTTTGCCCCAAAATGAGTGGAATTTCTGAGTTTCCCCAAAATAAGGAGAATTTCTGTCTTTTTGCCCCAACATATAGGGAATTTCTGCATTTTTGCCCCACAATTAGATTAATTTTTGCAATTTTGCTCCAAAATACGGGGAATTTCTGCCTTTTTGCCCGAAAATAAGAAGAATGCATACCTTTTTCCGTAAAAAATGGAAATTTCTGTAATTTTACTCCAAAATAAGGGGAATTTCTGCTTTTTTGCCTCTAAATATGTGGAATTTCCGTCTTTTTCCCCCAAAACAAGGGAAATTTCTGTCTTTTTTGCACCAAAATAAGGAAATTTTCTGACTTATTACCCTGAAATAAGTGAAATTTCTGCAATTTTGCCCCAAAATAAGGGAAATTTCTGCCTTTTGCCCCCAAATAAGAGAAATTTCATCCTTTTACCTCAAAATAAGGGGAATTTCTGCATTTTTGCCACAAAATATTAGGAATTTCTGACTTTTGCCCCAAAATAATGAAATTTTCTGCCTTTTTTCCCTGCCATAAGTGAAATTTCTGCAATTTTGCCCCAAAATAAGGGAAATCTCTGTAATTTTGCCCCAAAATAAGTGGAATTTCTGAGTTTTGCCCCCAAATAAGGAGCATTTCTGTCTTTTTGCCCCAACATATAAGGAATTTCTGCCTTTTTGCCACACAATTAGGGGAATTTCTGCAATTTTGCTCCAAAATACGGGGAATTTCTGCCTTTTTGCCCGAAAATAAGAAGAATGCATAACTTTTTGCATTAAAAAAGGAAATTTCTTCGTTTTTGCTCCAAAATAAGGGGAATTCTACTTTTTTGCCTCTAAATAAGTGGAATTTCTGTCTTTTTCCCCCAAAACAAAGGTAATTTCTGTCTTTTTTGCCCCAAAATAAAGAAAATTTCTGACTTATTACGCTGAAGTAAGTGAAATTTCTGCAATTTTGAACCAAAATAAAGGGAATTTCTGCTTTTTTGCCTCTAAATAAGTGGAATTTATGTATTTTTCCCCCAAAACAAAGGGAATTTCTGTCTTTTTTGCCCAAAATAAGGAAAATTTCTGACTGATTACCCTGAAATAAGTGTAATTTCTGCAATTTTGCCCCAAAATAAGGAAATTTCTGCCTTTTTGCCCCCAATTAAGGGGAATTTCAGCCTTTTTACTCAAAATAAGGGGAATTTCTGCATTTTTGCCCCAAAATAAGAAAATTTCTGCTTTTTTTTGAAATAAGTGTAATTTCTGCAATTTTGCCCCAATATAAGTGAAATTTCTGGAATTTTGCTCCGAAATAAGTGGAATTTCTGAGTTTTGCCCCAAAATAAGGAGAATTTCTGTCTTTTTGCCCCAACATTTAGGGAATTTCTGCCTTTTTGCCCCACAATTAGGGGAATTTCTGCAAGTTTGCTCCAAAATATGGGGAATTTTTGCCTTTTTGCCCGAAAATAAGAAGAATGCATAGCTTTTTGCCATAAAAAAGGGAAATTTCTTAATTTTTCTCCAAAATAAAGGGAATTTCTGCTTTTTTGCATCTAAATAAGTGGAATTTCTGTCTTTTCCCCCCAAAACAAAGGGAATTTCTGTCTTTTTTGCCCCAAAATAAGGAAAATTTCTGACTTATTACACTGAAATAAGTGAAATTTCTGCATTTTTTCCCCAAAATAAAGGAAATTTCTGCCTTTTTGCTTCCAAATAAGGGGAATTTCAGATTTTACCTCAAAATAAGTGGAATTTCTGCATTTTTGCCACAAAATATTAGGAATTTCTGCATTCTTGCCTCTAAATAAGTGGAATTTCTGTCTTTTTCCCCCCAAAACAAAGGGAATTTCTGTTTTTTGGCCCCAAAATAAGGAAAATTTCTGACTTATTACCCTGACATAAGTGAAATTTCTGCAATTTTGCCCCAAAATAAGGGAAATTTCTGCCTTTTTGATCCCAAATAAGAGGAATTTCACCCTTTTACCTCAAAATAAGGGGAATTTCTGCATTTTTGCCACAAAATATTAGGAATTTCTGCCTTTTTGCCCCAAAATAAGGAAAATTTCTGCCTTTTTTCCCTGTCATAAGTGAAATTTCTGCAATTTTGCCCCCAAATAAGGGAAATCTCTGGAATTTCGCCCCAAAATAAGTGGAATTTCTGAGTTTTGCCCCCAAATAAGGAGAATTTCTGTCTTTTTGCCCCAACATATAGGGAATTTCTGCCTTTTTGCCCCACAATTAGGGGAATTTCTGCAATTTTGCTCCAAAATACGGGGAATTTCTGCATTTTTGCCCGAAAATAAGAAGAATGCATAACTTTTTGGCATAAAAAGGCAAATTTCTTCATTTTTGCTCCAAAATAAGGGGAATTCTGCTTTTTTGCCTCTAAATAAGTGGAATTTCTGTCTTTTTCCCCCAAAACAAAGGTAATTTCTGTCTTTTTTGCCCCAAAATAAGGAAAATTTCTGACTTATTACCCTGAAGTAAGTGAAATTTCTGCAATTTTGAACCAAAATAAGGGGAATTTCTGCTTTTTTGCCTCTAAATAAGAGGAATTTATGTATTTTTCCCCCAAAACAAAGGGAATTTCTGTCTTTTTTGCCCAAAATAAGGAAAATTTCTGACTTATTACCCTGAAATAAGTGAACTTTCTGCAATTTTGCCCCAAAATAAAGCAAATTTCTGCTTTTTGCCCCCAAATAAGGGGAATTTCAGCATTTTTACCTCAAAATAAGGGGAATTTCTGCATTTTTGCCACAAAATATTAGGAATTTCTGCTTTTGCTCCAAAATAAGGAAAATTTCTGCTTTTTTTCACTGAAAAAAGTGAAATTTCTGCAATTTTGCCCCAAAATAAGTGAATTTTCTGCAATTTTGCCCCAAAATAAGGAAAATTTCTGACTGATTACCCTGAAATAAGTGTAATTTCTGCAATTTTGCCCCAAAATAAGGAAATTTCTGCCTTTTTGCCCCCAATTAAGGGGAATTTCAGCCTTTTTACTCAAAATAAGGGGAATTTCTGCATTTTTGCCCCAAAATATGGAAAATTTCTGCCTTTTTGCTCCAAAATAAGAAAAATTTCTGCAATTTTGTACCAAAATAAATGAAATTTCTTCCTTTTTGCCCCAAAATAAGAAAATTTCTGCTTTTTTTGAAATAAGTGTAATTTCTGCAATTTTGCCCCAATATAAGTGAAATTTCTGGAATTTTGCTCCGAAATAAGTGGAATTTCTGAGTTTTGCCCCAAAATAAGGAGAATTTCTGTCTTTTTGCCCCAACATTTAGGGAATTTCTGCCTTTTTGCTCCACAATTAGGGGAATTTCTGCAATTTTGCTCTAAAATATGGGGAATTTTTGCCTTTTTGCCCGAAAATAAGAAGAATGCATAGCTTTTTGCCATAAAAAAGGGAAATTTCTTAATTTTTCTCCAAAATAAAGGGAATTTCTGCTTTTTTGCATCTAAATAAGTGGAATTTCTGTCTTTTCCCCCCAAAACAAAGGGAATTTCTGTCTTTTTTGCCCCAAAATAAGGAAAATTTCTGACTTATTACCCTGAAATAAGTGAAATTTCTGCATTTTTTCCCCAAAATAAGGGAAATTTCTGCCTTTTTGCTTCCAAATAAGGGGAATTTCAGATTTTACCTCAAAATAAGGGGAATTTCTGCATTTTTGCCAGAAAATATTAGGAATTTCTGCCTTTTTGCCCCAAAATAAGGAAAATTTCTGCCTTTTTTCCCTGTCATATGTGAAATTTCTGCAATTTTGCCCCCAAATAAGGGAAATCTCTGGAATTTCGCCCCAAAATAAGTGGAATTTCTGAGTTTTGCCCCCAAATAAAGAGAATTTCTGTCTTTTTGCCCCAACATATAGGGAATTTCTGCCTTTTTGCCCCACAATTAGGGGAATTTCTGCAATTTTGCTCCAAAATACGGGGAATTTCTGCATTTTTGCCCGAAAATAAGAAGAATGCATAACTTTTTGGCATAAAAAAGGGAAATTTCTTCATTTTTGCTCCAAAATAAGGGGAATTCTGCTTTTTTGCCTCTAAATAAGTGGAATTTCTGTCTTTTTCCCCCAAAACAAAGGTAATTTCTGTCTTTTTTGCCCCAAAATAAGGAAAATTTCTGACTTATTACCCTGAAGTAAGTGAAATTTCTGCAATTTTGAACCAAAATAAGGGGAATTTCTGCTTTTTTGCCTCTAAATAAGAGGAATTTATGTATTTTTCCCCCAAAACAAAGGGAATTTCTGTCTTTTTTGCCCAAAATAAGGAAAATTTCTGACCTATTACCCTGAAATAAGTGAACTTTCTGCAATTTTGCCCCAAAATAAGGGAAATTTCTGCTTTTTGCCCCCAAATAAGGGGAATTTCCGCATTTTTACCTCAAAATAAGGGGAATTTCTGCATTTTTGCCACAAAATATTAGGAATTTCTGCCTTTTTGCTCCAAAATAAGGAAAATTTCTGCTTTTTTTCACTGAAAAAAGTGAAATTTCTGCAATTTTGCCCCAAAATAAGTGAATTTTCTGCAATTTTGCCCCAAAATAAGGAAAATTTCTGACTGATTACCCTGAAATAAGTGTAATTTCTGCAATTTTGCCCCAAAATAAGGAAATTTCTGCGTTTTTGCCCCCAATTAAGGGGAATTTCAGCCTTTTTACTCAAAATAAGGGGAATTTCTGCATTTTTGCCCCAAAATATGGAAAATTTCTGCCTTTTTGCTCCAAAATAAGAAAAATTTCTGCAATTTTGTACCAAAATAAATGAAATTTCTTCCTTTTTGCCCCAAAATAAGAAAATTTCTGCTTTTTTTGAAATAAGTGTAATTTCTGCAATTTTGCCCCAATATAAGTGAAATTTCTGGAATTTTGCTCCGAAATAAGTGGAATTTCTGAGTTTTGCCCCAAAATAAGGAGAATTTCTGTCTTTTTGCCCCAACATTTAGGGAATTTCTGCCTTTTTGCTCCACAATTAGGGGAATTTCTGCAATTTTGCTCTAAAATATGGGGAATTTTTGCCTTTTTGCCCGAAAATAAGAAGAATGCATAGCTTTTTGCCATAAAAAAGGGAAATTTCTTAATTTTTCTCCAAAATAAAGGGAATTTCTGCTTTTTTGCATCTAAATAAGTGGAATTTCTGTCTTTTCCCCCCAAAACAAAGGGAATTTCTGTCTTTTTTGCCCCAAAATAAGGAAAATTTCTGACTTATTACCCTGAAATAAGTGAAATTTCTGCATTTTTTCCCCAAAATAAGGGAAATTTCTGCCTTTTTGCTTCCAAATAAGGGGAATTTCAGATTTTACCTCAAAATAAGGGGAATTTCTGCATTTTTGCCAGAAAATATTAGGAATTTCTGCCTTTTTGCCCCAAAATAAGGAAAATTTCTGCCTTTTTTCCCTGTCATATGTGAAATTTCTGCAATTTTGCCCCCAAATAAGGGAAATCTCTGGAATTTCGCCCCAAAATAAGTGGAATTTCTGAGTTTTGCCCCCAAATAAAGAGAATTTCTGTCTTTTTGCCCCAACATATAGGGAATTTCTGCCTTTTTGCCCCACAATTAGGGGAATTTCTGCAATTTTGCTCCAAAATACGGGGAATTTCTGCATTTTTGCCCGAAAATAAGAAGAATGCATAACTTTTTGGCATAAAAAAGGGAAATTTCTTCATTTTTGCTCCAAAATAAGGGGAATTCTGCTTTTTTGCCTCTAAATAAGTGGAATTTCTGTCTTTTTCCCCCAAAACAAAGGTAATTTCTGTCTTTTTTGCCCCAAAATAAGGAAAATTTCTGACTTATTACCCTGAAGTAAGTGAAATTTCTGCAATTTTGAACCAAAATAAGGGGAATTTCTGCTTTTTTGCCTCTAAATAAGAGGAATTTATGTATTTTTCCCCCAAAACAAAGGGAATTTCTGTCTTTTTTGCCCAAAATAAGGAAAATTTCTGACCTATTACCCTGAAATAAGTGAACTTTCTGCAATTTTGCCCCAAAATAAGGGAAATTTCTGCTTTTTGCCCCCAAATAAGGGGAATTTCCGCATTTTTACCTCAAAATAAGGGGAATTTCTGCATTTTTGCCACAAAATATTAGGAATTTCTGCCTTTTTGCTCCAAAATAAGGAAAATTTCTGCTTTTTTTCACTGAAAAAAGTGAAATTTCTGCAATTTTGCCCCAAAATAAGTGAATTTTCTGCAATTTTGCCCCAAAATAAGGAAAATTTCTGACTGATTACCCTGAAATAAGTGTAATTTCTGCAATTTTGCCCCAAAATAAGGAAATTTCTGCCTTTTTGCCCCCAATTAAGGGGAATTTCAGCCTTTTTACTCAAAATAAGGGGAATTTCTGCATTTTTGCCCCAAAATATGGAAAATTTCTGCCTTTTTGCTCCAAAATAAGAAAAATTTCTGCAATTTTGTACCAAAATAAATGAAATTTCTTCCTTTTTGCCCCAAAATAAGAAAATTTCTGCTTTTTTTTTGAAATAAGTGTAATTTCTGCAATTTTGCCCCAATATAAGTGAAATTTCTGGAATTTTGCTCCGAAATAAGTGGAATTTCTGAGTTTTGCCCCAAAATAAGGAGAATTTCTGTCTTTTTGCCCCAACATTTAGGGAATTTCTGCAATTTTGCTCCAAAATATGGGGAATTTTTGCCTTTTTGCCCGAAAATAAGAAGAATGCATAGCTTTTTGCCATAAAAAAGGGAAATTTCTTAATTTTTCTCCAAAATAAAGGGAATTTCTGCTTTTTTGCATCCAAATAAGTGGAATTTCTGTCTTTTTCCCCCAAAACAAAGGGAATTTCTGTCTTTTTTGCCCCAAAATAAGGAAAATTTCTGACTTATTACCCTGAAGTAAGTGAAATTTCTGCAATTTTGAACCAAAATAAGGGGAATTTCTGCTTTTTTGCCTCTAAATAAGAGGAATTTATGTATTTTTCCCCCAAAACAAAGGGAATTTCTGTCTTTTTTGCCCAAAATAAGGAAAATTTCTGACTTATTACCCTGAAATAAGTGAACTTTCTGCAATTTTGCCCCAAAATAAGGGAAATTTCTGCTTTTTGCCCCAAAATAAGGGGAATTTCAGCATTTTTGCCACAAAATATTAGGAATTTCTGCATTTTTGCCTCTAAATAAGTGGAATTTCTGTCTTTTTCCCCCAAAACAAAGGGAATTTCTGTTTTTTGGCCCCAAAATAAGGAAAATTTCTGACTTATTACACTGACATAAGTGAAATTTCTGCAATTTTGCCCCAAAATAAGGGAAATTTCTGCCTTTTTGATCCCAAATAAGAGGAATTTCACCCTTTTACCTCAAAATAAGGGGAATTTCTGCATTTTTGCCACAAAATATTAGGAATTTCTGCTTTTTGCCCCAAAATAAGGAAAATTTCTGCCTTTTTTCCCTGTCATAAGTGAAATTTCTGCAATTTTGCCCCCAAATAAGGGAAATCTCTGGAATTTCGCCCCAAAATAAGTGGAATTTCTGAGTTTTGCCCCCAAATAAGGAGAATTTTTGTCTTTTTGCCCAAACATATAGGGAATTTCTGCCTTTTTGCCCCAGAATTAGGGGAATTTCTGCAATTTTGCTCCAAAATACGGGGAATTTCTGCATTTTTGCCGGAAAATAAGAAGAATGCATAAATTTTTTGCATAAAAAAGGGAAATTTCTTCATTTTTGCTCCAAAATAAGGGGAATTCTGCTTTTTTGCCACTAAATAAGTGAAATTTCTGTCTTTTTCCGCCAAAACAAAGGTAATTTCTGTCTTTTTTGCCCCCAAATAAGGAAAATTTTTTACTTATTACCCTGAAGTAAGTGTAATTTCTGAAATTTTGAACCAAAATAAGGGGAATTTCTGCTTTTTTGCCTTAAATAAGTGCAATTTATGTATTTTTTCCCCTAAACAAAGGGAATTTCTGTCTTTTTTGTCCAAAATAAAGAAAATTTCTGACTTATTACCCTGAAATAAGTGAAATTTCTGCAATTTTGCCCCAAAATAAGGGAAATTTCTGCTTTTTTGCCCCCAAATAAGGGGAATTTCAGGATTTTTACCTCAAAATAAAAGGAATTTCTGCATTTTAGCCACAAAATATTAGGAATTTCTGCCTTTTTGCCCCAAAATAAGAGAATTTCTGCTTTTTTTTTTGAAATAAGTGAAATTTCTGCAATTTTGCCCCAAAATAAGTGTAATTTCTGCAATTTTGCCCCAATAAGTGAAATTTCTGGAATTTTGCTCCGAAATAAGTGGAATTTCTGAGTTTTGCCCCAAAATAAGGAGAATTTCTGTCTTTTTGCCCCAACATTTAGGGAATTTCTGCCTTTTTGCCCCACAATTAGGGGAATTTCTGCAATTTTGCTCCAAAATATGGGTAATTTCTGCCTTTTTGCCCGAAAATAAGAAGAATGCATAGCTTTTTGCCATAAAAAAGGGAAATTTCTTCATTTTTGCTCCAAAATAAAGGGAATTTCTGCTTTTTTGCATCTAAATAAGTGGAATTTCTGTCTTTTTCCCCCAAAACAAAGGTAATTTCTGTCTTTTTTGCCCCAAAATAAGGAAAATTTCTGACTTATTACCCTGAAATAAGTGAAATTTCTGCATTTTTTCCCCAAAATAAGAGAAAATTTCGGCCTTTTTGCACCCAAATAAAGGGAATTTCAGCTTCTTACCTCAAAATAAGGGGAATTTCTGCATTTTTGCCACAAAATATTAGGAATTTCTGCATTTTTGCCTCTAAATAAGTGGAATTTCTGACTTTTTCCCCCAAAACAAAGGGAATTTCTGTTTTTTGGCCCCAAAATAAGAAAAATTTCTGACTTATTACCCTTACATAAGTGAAATTTCTGCAATTTTGCCCCAAAATAAGAGAAATTTCTGCCTTTTTGCCCCCAAATAAGGGGAATTTCAGCCTTTTAACTCAAAAAAAAAATTTCTGCATTTTTGCCCCAAAATATGGGAAATTTCTGCCTTTTTGCCCCAAAATAAGAAAATTTCTGCTTTTTTTATGAAATAAGTGAAATTTCTGCAATTTTGCCCCAAAATAAGTTAAATTTCTGAGTTTTGCCCTAAAATAAGGAGAATTTCTCTCTTTTTGCCCCAACACATAGGGAATTTCTGCCTTTTTGTACCACAATTAGGGGAATTTCTGCAATTTTGCTCCAAAATACGGGGAATTTCTGCCTTTTTTGTCCGAAAATAATAAAAATGCATACCTTTTTGCCATAAAAAAGAAAAATTTCTTCATTTTTGCTCCAAAATGAGGGGAATTTCTGCTTTTATGACTCTAAATAAGTGGAATTTCTGTCTTTTTCCCCCAAAACAAAGGGAATTTCTGTCTTTTTTGCCCCAAAATAAGGAAAATTTCTGACTTATTACCCTGAAATAAGTGAAATTTCTGCAATTTTGCCTCAAAATAAGGGAAATTTCTGCCTTTTTGCCCCCAAATAAGGGGAATTTCAGCCTTTTTACCTCAAAATGAATGGGAATTTCTGCATATTTGCCCCAAAATATGGGAAATTTCTGCCTTTTTGCCCAAAATAAGAAAAATTTCTGCAATTTTGTACCAAAATATGGGAAATTTCTGCTTTTTTGCCCCAAAATAAGAAAATTTCGGCTTTTTTTTCCTGAAATAAGTGAAATTTCTCTAATTTTGCCACAAAATAAGTGAAATTTCTGCAATTTTGCCCCAAAATAAGGGAAATTTCTGGAATTTTGCCCCAAAATGAGTGGAATTTCTGAGTTTCCCCAAAATAAGGAGAATTTCTGTCTTTTTGCCCCAACATATAGGGAATTTCTGCATTTTTGCCCCACAATTAGGTTAATTTCTGCAATTTTGCTCCAAAATACGGGGAATTTCTGCCTTTTTGCCCGAAAATAAGAAGAATGCATACCTTTTTCCATAAAACAGGGAAATTTCTGTAATTTTGCTCCAAAATAAGGGGAATTTCTGCTTTTTGGCCTCTAAATATGTGGAATTTCTGTCTTTTTCCCCCAAAACAAGGGGAATTTCTGTCCTTTTTGCACCAAAATAAGGAAATTTTCTGACTTATTACCCTGAAATAAGTGAAATTTCTGCAATTTTGCCCCAAAATAAGGGAAATTTCTGCCTTTTTACCCCCAATAAAGATGAATTTCACCCTTTTACCTCAAAATAAGGGGAATTTCTGCATTTTTGCCACAAAATATTAGGAATTTCTGCCTTTTTGCCCTAAAATAAGGAAATTTTCTGCCTTTTTTCCCTGCCATAAGTAAAATTTCTGCAATTTTGCCCCCAAATAAGGGAAATCTCTGGAATTTTGCCCCAAAATAAGTGGAATTTCTGAGTTTTGCCCCCAAATAAGGAGCATTTCTGTCTTTTTGCCCCAACATATAGGGAATTTCGGCCTTTTTGCCCCACAATTAGGGGAATTTCTGCAATTTTGCTCCAAAATACGGGGAATTTCTGCCTATTTGCCCGAAAATAAGAAGAATTCATAACTTTTTCTATAAAAAAGGGAAATGTCTTCATTTTTGTTCCAAAATAAAGGGAATTCTGCTTTTTGCCTCTAAATAAGTGGAATTTCTGTCTTTTTCCCCCAAAACAAAGGTAATTTCTGTCTTTTTTGCCCCCAAAGAAGGAAAATTTCTGACTTATTACCATGAAGTAAGTGAAATTTCTGCAATTTTGAACCAAAATAAGAGGAATTTCTGCTTTTTTGCCTCTAAATAAGTGGAATTTATGTATTTTTCCCCCAAAACAAAGGGAATTTCTGTCTTTTTTGCCCAAAAAAAAGAAAATTTCTGACTTATTACCCTAAAATAAGTGAAATTTCTGCAATTTTGCCCCAAAATAAGGGAAATTTCTGCTTTTTTGCCCCCAAATAAGGGGAATTTCAGCATTTTTACCTCAAAATAAGGGGAATTTCTGCATTTTTGCCACAAAATATTAGGAATTTCTGCCTTTTTGCCCCAAAATAAGGAAAATTTCTGCCATTTTTCACTGAAATAAGTGAAATTTCTGCAATTTTGCCCCAAAATAAGGAAATTTCTGCCTTTTTGCCCCCAAATAAGGGGAATTTCAGCCTTTTAACTCAAAATAAAAAAAATTTCTGCATTTTTGCCTCAAAATATGGGTAATTTCTGCCATTTTGCCCCAAAACAAGAAAAAATTCTGCAATTTTGTAACAAAATAAAAGAAATTTCTGCCTTTTGGCTCCAAAATAAGAAAATTTCTGCTTTTTTTATGAAATAAGTGAAATTTCTGCAATTTTGCCCCAAAATAAGTTAAATTTCTGAGTTTTGCCCTAAAATAAGGAGAATTTCTGTCTTTTTGACCCAACATATAGGGAATTTCTGCCTTTTTTCCCCACAATTAGAGGAATTTCTGCAATTTTGCTCCAAAATACGGGGAATTTCTGCCTTTTTTGTCCGAAAATAATAAGAATGCATATTTTTTTGCCATAAAAAAGGGAAATTTCTTCATTTTTGCTCCAAAATGAGGGGAATTTCTGCTTTTATGCCTCTAAATAAGTGGAATTTCTGTCTTTTTCCCCCAAAACAAAGGGAATTTCTGATTTTTCCCCCAAAATAAAAAAAATTTCTGACTTATTACACTGAAATAAGTGAAATTTCTGCAATTTTGCCCCAAAATAAGGGAAATTTCTGCCTTTTTGCCCCCAAATAAGGGGAATTTCAGCCTTTTTACCTCAAAATAAAGGGGAATTTCTGCATTTTTGCCACAAAATATTAGGAATTTCTGCCTTTTGCCACAAAATAAGGAAATTTTCTGCCTTTTTTCCCTGCCATAAGTGAAATTTCTGCAATTTTGCCCCAAAATAAGGGAAATCTCTGGAATTTTGCCCCAAAATAAGTGGAATTTCTGAGTTTTGCCCCCAAATAAAGAGAATTTCTGTCTTTTTGCTCAAACATATAGGGAATTTCTGCCTTTTTGCCCCACAATTAGGGGAATTTCTGCAATTTTGCTCCAAAATAAGGGGAATTCTGCATTTTTGCCTCTAAATAATTGGAATGTCTGTCTTTTTCCCCCAAAACAAAGGTAATTTCTGTCTTTTTTGCCCCCAAATAAGGAAAATTTCTGACTTATTACCCTGAAGTAAGTGAAATTTCTGCAATTTTGAACCAAAATAAGGGGAATTTCTGCTTTTTTGCCTCTAAATAAGTGGAATTTATGTATTTTTCACGCAAAACAAAGGGAATTTCTGTCTTTTTTGCCCAAAATAAGGAAAATTTCTGACTTATTACCCTAAAATAAGTGAAATTTCTGCAATTTTGCCCCAAAATAAGGGAAATTTCTGCTTTTTTGCCCCCAAATAAGGGGAATTTCAGCATTTTTACCTCAAAATAAGGGGAATTTCTGCATTTTTGCCACAAAATATTAGGAATTTCTGCCTTTTTGCCCCAAAATAAGGAAAATTTCTGCCTTTTTTCACTGAAATAAGTGAAATTTCTGCAATTTTGCCCCAAAATAAGTGAAATTTCTGCAATTTTTCCCTAAAATATGGGAAATTTCTGGAATTTTGTTCCAAAATAAGTGGAATTTCTGAGTTTTGCCCCAAAATAAAAAGAATTTCTTTTTTTTGCCCTAACATATAGGGAATTTCTGCCTTTTTGCCCCACAATTAGGGGAATTTCTGCAATTTTGCTCCAAAATACGGGGAATTTTTGCTTTTTAGCCTGAAAATAAGGGGAATGTATACCTTTTGCCACCAAAAAGAGAAATTTCTTTTTTTTTGCTCCAAAATAAAAGGAATTTCTGCTTTTTTGCCTCTAAAAAAGTGGAATATCTGTCTTTTTCCCCAAAAACAGGGAATTTCTGTCTTTTTGCCCCAAAATAAGGAAAATTTCTGACTGATTACCCTGAAATAAGTGAAATTTTTGCAATTTTGCCCCAAAATAAGGAAATTTCTGCCTGTTTGCCCCCAATTAAGGGGAATTTCAGCCTTTTTACTCAAAATAAGGGGAATTTCTGCATTTTTGCCCCAAAATATGGAAAATATCTGCCTTTTTGCTCCAAAATAAGAAAAATTTCTGCAATTTTGTACCAAAATAAAAGAAATTTCTGCCTTTTTACCCCAAAATAAGAAAATTTCTTCTTTTTTTTTGAAATAAGTGAAATTTCTTCAATTTTGCCCCAAAATAAGTGTAATTTCTGCAATTTTGCCCCAATATATGTGAAATTTCTGGAATTTTGCTTCGAAATAAGTGGAATTTCTGAGTTTTGCACAAAATAAGGAGAATTTCTGTCTTTTTGCCCCAACATTTAGGGAATTTCTGCCTTTTTGCCCGGCAAATTAGGGGAATTTCTGCAATTTTGCTCCAAAATATGGGGAATTTCTGCCTTTTTGCCCGAAAATAAGAAGAATGCATGGCTTTTTGCCATAAAAAAGGGAAATTTCTTCATTTTTGCTCCAAAATAAAGGGAATTTCTGCTTTTTTGCATCTAAATAAGTGGAATTTCTGTCTTTTTCCTCCAAAACAAAGGGAATTTCTGTCTTTTTTGCCCCAAAATAAGGAAAATTTCTTACTTATTACCCTGAAATATGTGAAATTTCTGCAATTTTGCCCCAAAATAAGGGAAATTTCTGTTTTTTTACTCACAAATAAAGGGAATTTCAGCCTTTTAACCTCAAAATAAGGGGAATTTCTGCATTTTTGCCACAAAATATTAGGAATTTCTGCCTTTTTGCCTCTAAATAAGTGGAATTTCTGTATATTTTCCCCAAAACGAAGGGAATTTCTGTTTTTTGGCCCCAAAATAAGGAAAATTTCTTACTTATTACCCTGACATAAGTGAAATTTCTGCAATTTTGTTCCAAAATAAGAGAAATTTCTGCCTTTTTGCCCCCCATAAGGGGAATTTCAGCCTTTTAACTCAAAATAAAAAAAAATTTCTGCATTTTTGCCCCAAAATATGGGTAATTCCTGCCTTTTTGCCCCCAAAATAAGAAAAAATTCTGCAATTTTGTAACAAAATAAAAGAAATTTCTGCCTTTTGGCTTCAAAATAAGAAAATTTCTGCTTTTTTTATGAAATAAGTGAAATTTCTGCAATATTGCCCCAAAATAAGTTAAATTTCTGAGTTTTGCCCTAAAATTAGGAGAATTTCTGTCTTTTTGCCCCAACATATAGGGAATTTCTGCCTTTTTCCGCCACAATTAGGGGAATTTCTGCAATTTTGCTCCAAAATATGGGGAATTTCTGCCTTTTTTGTCCGAAAATAATAAGAATGCATATTTTTTTGCCATGAAAAAGGGAAATTTCTTCATTTTTGCTCCAAAATGAGGGGAATATCTGCTTTTATGCCTCTAAATAAGTGGAATTTCTGTCTTTTTCCCCCAAAACAAAGGGAATTTCTGTCATTTTTGCCCCAAAATAAGAAAAATTTCTGACTTATTACCCTGAAATAAGTGAAATTTCTGCAATTTTGCCCCAAAATAAGGGAAATATCTGCCTTTTTACCCCCAAATAAGGGGAATTTCAGCCTTTTTACCTCAAAATAAGGGGAATTTCTGCATGTTTGCCCCAAAATATGGGAAATTTCTGCCTTTTTGCCCAAAATAAGAAAAATTTCTGCAATTTTGTACCAAAATATGGGAAATTTCTTCCTTTTTGCCCCAAAATAGGAAAAATTCTGCTTTTTTCCCTGAAATAAGTGAAATTTCTCTAATTTTGCCACAAAATAAGTGAAATTTCTGCAATTTTGTCCCAAAATGAGGGAAATTTCTGGAATTTTGCCCCAAAATGAGTGGAATTTCTGAGTTTCCCCAAAATAAGGAGAATTTCTGTCTTTTTGCC
Source organism: Micromys minutus (assembly GCF_963924665.1). Classification (NCBI taxonomy): domain Eukaryota; kingdom Metazoa; phylum Chordata; class Mammalia; order Rodentia; family Muridae; genus Micromys; species Micromys minutus. The sequence continues at coordinate 5,046,870 of NW_027667727.1, forward strand.
CCAACATATAGGGAATTTCTGCCTTTTTGCCCGACAAATTAGGGGTATTTCTGCAATTTTGCTCCAAAATATGGGGAATTTCTGCCTTTTTGCCCGAAAATAAGAAGAATGCATAGCTTTTTGCCATAAAAAAGGGAAATTTCTTCATTTTTGCTCCAAAATAAAGGGAAGTTCTGCTTTTTTGCATCTAAATAAGTGGAATTTCTGTCTTTTTCCTCCAAAACAAAGGGAATTTCTGTCTTTTTTGCCCCAAAATAAGAAAAATTTCTGACTTATTACCCTGAAATAAGTGAAATTTGTGCAATTTTTCCCCAAAATAAGAGAAAATTTCTGCCTTTTTGCTCCCAAATAAGGGGAATTTCAGCTTTTTACCTCAAAATAAGGGGAATTTCTGCATTTTTGCCACAAAATATTAGGAATTTCTGCATTTTTGCCTCTAAATAAGTGGAATTTCTGTCTTTTTCCCCCAAAACAAAGGGAATTTCTGTTTTTTGGCCCCAAAATAAGGAAAATTTCTGACTTATTACCCTTACATAAGTGAAATTTCTGCAATTTTGCCCCAAAATAAGAGAAATTTCAGCCTTTTTGCCCCCAAATAAGGGGAATTTCAGCCTTTTAACTCAAAAAAAAAATTTCTGCATTTTTGCCCCAAAATATGGGAAATTTCTGCCTTTTTGCCCCAAAATAAGAAAAAATTCTGCAATTTTGTAACAAAATAAAAGAAATTTCTGCCTTTTGGCTCCAAAATAAGAAAATTTCTGCTTTTTTTATGAAATAAGTGAAATTTCTGCAATTTTGCCCCAAAATAAGTTAAATTTCTGAGTTTTGCCCTAAAATAAGGAGAATTTCTGTCTTTTTGCCCCAACATATAGGGAATTTCTGCCTTGTTGCCCCACAATTAGGGGAATTCTGCAATTTTGCTCCAAAATACAAGGAATTTCTGCCGTTTTTGTCCGAACATAATAAGAATGCATACCTTTTTGCCATAAAAAAGGGAAATTTCTTCATTTTTGCTCCAAAATGAGGGGAATTTCTGCTTTTATGCCTCTAAATAAGTGGAATTTCTGTCTTTTTCCCCCAAAACAAAGGGAATTTCTGATTTTTTGCCCCAAAATAAGGAAAATTTCTGACTTATTACCCTGAAATAAGTGAAATTTCTGCAATTTTACCCAAAATAAGAGAAATTTCTGCCTTTTTGCCCCCAAATAAGGGGAATTTCAGCCTTTTTACCTCAAAATGAAGGGGAATTTCTGCATGTTTGCCCCAAAATATGGGAAATTTCTGCCTTTTTGCCCAAAATAAGAAAAATTTCTGCAATTTTGTACCAAAATATGGGAAATTTCTGCTTTTTTGCCCCAAAATAGGAAAATTTCTGCTTTTTTTTCCTGAAATAAGTGAAATTTCTCTAATTTTGCCACAAAATAAGTGAAATTTCTGCAATTTTGCCCCAAAATAAGGGAAATTTCTGGAATTTTGCCCCAAAATGACTGGAATTTCTGAGTTTCCCCAAAATAAGAAGAATTTCTGTCTTTTTGCCCCAACATATAGGGAATTTCTGCATTTTTGCCCCACAATTAGGTTAATTTCTGCAATTTTGCTCCAAAATACGGGGAATTTCTGCCTTTTTGCCTGAAAATAAGAAGAATGTATACCTTTTTCCATAAAAAAGGGAAATTTCTGTAATTTTGCTCCAAAATAAGTGGAATTTCTGCTTTTTGGCCTCTAAATATGTGGAATTTCCGTCTTTTTTCCCCAAAACAAGGGGAATTTCTGTCTTTTTTGCACCAAAATAAGGAAATTTTCTGACTTATTACCCTGAAATAAGTGAAATTTCTGCAATTTTGCCCCAAAATAAGGGATATTTCTGCATTTTTGCCCCCAAATAAGAAAAATTTCACCCTTTTACCTCAAAATAAGGGGAATTTCTGCATTTTTGCCACAAAATATTAGGAATTTCTGGCTTTTTGCCCCAAAATAAGGAAATTTTTTGCCTTTTTTCCCTGCCATAAGTGAAATTTCTGCAATTTTGCCCCAAAATAAGGGAAATCTCTGGAATTTTGCCCCAAAATAAGTGGAATTTCTGAGTTTTGCCCCCAAATAAAGAGAATTTCTGTCTTTTTGCTCAAACATATAGGGAATTTCTGCCTTTTTGCCCCACAATTAGGGGAATTTCTGCAATTTTGCTCCAAAATAAGGGGAATTCTGCATTTTTGCCTCTAAATAATTGGAATGTCTGTCTTTTTCCCCCAAAACAAAGGTAATTTCTGTCTTTTTTGCCCCCAAACAAGGAAAATTTCTGACTTATTACCCTGAAGTAAGTGAAATTTCTGCAATTTTGAAACAAAATAAGGGGAATTTTTGTCTTTTTGCCCCAACATATAGGGAATTTCTGCCTTTTTGCCCCACAATTAGGGGAATTTCTGCAATTTAGCTCCAAAATACGGGGAATTTCTGCCTTTTTGCACGAAAATAAGAAGAATGCATATCTTTTTGCCATAAAAAATGGAAATTTCTTCATTTTTGCTCCATAATAATGGGAATTTCTGCTTTTTTGCCTCTAAATAAGTGGAATTTCTGTCTTTTTCCCCCAAAACAAAGGGAATTTCTGTATTTTTTGCCCCAAAATAAGGAAAAATTCTGACTTATTACCCTGAAGTAAGTGAAATTTCTGCAATTTTGCCCCAAAATATGAAAAATTTCTGCCTTTTTGCCCCGAAATAAGGTGAATTTCAGCCTTTTTATCTCAAAATAATGGGAATTTCTGCATTTTTGCCACAAAATATTAGGAATTTCTGCATTTTTGCCCTAAAATAACAAAAATTTCTGCCTTTTTTCCCTGAAATAAGTGAAATTTCTGCAATTTTGCCACAAAATAATTGAAATTTCTGCAATTTTGCCCCAAAATAAAAGAAATTTCTGCAATTTTGCCCCAAAATAAGGGAAATTTCTGGAATTTTGCCCCAAACTAAGTGGAATTTCAGAATTTTGCCCCAAAATAAGGAGAATTTCTGTCTTTTTGCCCTAACATATATGGAATTTCTGCCTTTTTGCCCCACAATTAGGGAAATTTCTGCAATTTTGTTCCAAAATACGGGGAATTTCTGCCTTTTTGCCTGAAAATTAGAAGAATGCATATTTTTTTGCCATAAAATAGGGAAATTTCTTCATTTTTGCTCCAAAATAAGGGGAATTTCTGCTTTTTTGCCTCTAAATAAGTGGAATTTCTGACTTTTTCCTTCAAAACAAAGGGAATTTCTGTATTTTTTGCCCCAAAATAAGGAAAAATTCTGACTTATTACCCTGAAGTAATTGAAATTTCTGCAATTTTGCCCCAAAATATGGGAAATTTCTGCCTTTTTTCCCCCAAATAAGGGGAATTTCAGGCTTTTTGCCTCAAAATAAGGGGAATTTCTGCATTTTTTCCACAAAATATTAGGAATTTCTGCTTTTTGCTCCAAAATAAGGAAAATTTCTGCCTTTTTATACTGAAATAAGTGAAATTTCTGCAATTTTGCCCCCAAATAAGTGAAATTTCAGCAATTTTGCCCCAAAATAAGGTAAATTTCTGGAATTTTGCCCCAAAATAAGTGGAATTTCTGAGTTTTGCCCCAAAATAAAGAGAATTTCTGTCTTTTTGCCCTAACATATAGGGAATTTCTTCCTTTTTGTCCCATATGTAGGGGAATTTCATCAATTTTGTTCCAAAATACGAGGAGTTTCTGCCTTTTTGCCCGAAAATAAGAAGTATGCATACCTTTTTGCCATAAAAAAGAAAAATTTCTTCATTTTTGCTCCAAAAAAAGGGGAATTTCTGCTTTTTTGCCCCAAAATATGAAAAATTTCTGCCTTTTTGCCCCCAAATAAGGGGAATTTCAGCTTTTTTATCTCAAAATAATGGGGATTTCTGCATTTTTGCCACAGAATATTAGGAATTTCTGCATTTTTGCCCTAAAATAAGGAAAATTTCTGGCTTTTTTCCCTTAAATAAGTGAAATTTCTACAATTTTGCCACAAAATAAGTGAAATTTCTGCAGTTTTGGCCCAAAATAAGTGAAATTTCTGCAATTTTGCCTCAAAATAAGGGAAATTTCTGGAATTTTGCCCCAAACTACGTGGAATTTCAGAGTTTTGCCCCAAAATAAGGAGAATTTCTGCCTTTTTGCCCCATAATTAGGGAAATTTCTGCAATTTTGCTCCAAAATACGTGGAATTTCTGTTTTTGCCTGAAAATAGGAAGAATGCATAACTTTTTGCCATAAAATAGGGAAATTTCTTAATTTTTGCTATAAAATAAGGGGAATTTCTGCTTTTTTGCCTCTAAATAAGTGGAATTTCTGTCTTTTTCCTCCAAAACAAAGGGAATTCCTGTCTTTTTTGCCCCAAATAAGGAAAAATTCTGACTTATTACCCTGAAGTAAGTGAAATTTCTGCAATTTTGCCCCAAAATAAGGGAAATTTCTGCCTTTTTCCCCCAAATAGGGGGAATTTCAGCCTTTTTACCTCAAAATAAGGGCAATTTCTGCATTTTTGCCACAAAATATTAGGAATTTCTGGTTTTTTGCTTCAAAATAAGAAAACTTCTGATTTTTTTCCCTGAAATAAGTTAAATTTCTGCAATTTTGCCCCAAAATAAGTGAAATTCTGCAATTTTGCCTCAAAATAAGGAAAATTTCTGGAATTTTGCCCCAAAATAAGGGAAATTTCTGCCTTTTTGCCCCCAAATAAGAAGAATTTCAGCCTTTTTACCTCAAAATAAGGGGAATTTTTGCATTTTTGCCACAAAATATCAGGAATTACTGCCTTTTTGCTACAAAATAAGAAAATTTCTGCTTTTTTTCCCTGAAATAAGTCAAATTTCTGCAATTTTGCCCCAAAATAAGTGAAATTTCTGCAATTTTGCCTCAAAAGAATGGAAATTTCTTGAATTTTGCCCCAAAATAAGTGGAATTTCTGAGTTTTGCCCCAAAATATGGAGAATTTCGGTCTTTTTGCCCCAACATATAGAAAATTTCTGCCTTTTTGCCCCACAATTAGGGGAATTTCTGCAACTTAGCTCCAAAATACGGGGAATTTCTGCCTTTTTGCCCGAGAATAAGTAGAATGCATATCTTTTTGCCATAAAAAAGGGAAATTTCTTCATTTTTGCTCCATAATAAGGGGAATTTCTGCTTATTTGCCTCTAAATAAATGGAATTTCTGTCTTTTTCCCCCAAAGCAAAGGGAATTTCTGTATTTTTGGCCCCAAAATGAGGAAAAATTCTGACTTATTACCCTGAAGTAAGTGAAATTTCTGCAATTTTGCCCCAAAATATGAAAAATTTCTGCCTTTTTGCCCCCAAATAAGGGGAATTTCAGCCTTTTTATCTCAAAATAAGGGGAATTTCTGCATTTTTGCCACAAAATATTAGGAATTACTGCCTTTTTGCTACAAAATAAGAAAATTTCTGCTTTTTTCCCTGAAATAAGTCAAATTTCTGCAATTTTGCCCCAAAATAAGTGAAATTTCTGCAATTTTGCCTCAAAAGAAGGGAAATTTCTGGAATTTTGTCCCAAAATAAGTGGAATTTCTGAGTTTTGCCCCAAAATAAGGAGAATTTCTGTCTTTTTGCCCCAACATATAGGGAATTTCTGCCTTTTTGCCCCACAATTAGGGGAATTTCTGCAATTTAGCTCGAAAATACGGGGAATTTCTGCCTTTTTGCCCGAAAATAAGAAGAATGCATATCTTTTTGCCATAAAAAATGGAAATTTCTTCATTTTTGCTCCATAATAAGGGGAATTTCTGCTTTTTTGCCTCTAAATAAGTGGAATTTCTGTCTTTTTCCCCCAAAACAAAGGGAATTTCTGTATTTTTTGCCCCAAAATAAGGAAAAATTCTGACTTATTACCCTGAAGTAAGTGAAATTTCTGCAATTTTGCCCCAAAATATGAAAAATTTCTGCCTTTTTGCCCCGAAATAAGGTGAATTTCAGCCTTTTTATCTCAAAATAATGGGAATTTCTGCATTTTTGCCACAAAATATTAGGAATTTCTGCATTTTTGCCCTAAAATAACAAAAATTTCTGCCTTTTTTCCCTGAAATAAGTGAAATTTCTGCAATTTTGCCACAAAATAATTGAAATTTCTGCAATTTTGCCCCAAAATAAAAGAAATTTCTGCAATTTTGCCCCAAAATAAGGGAAATTTCTGGAATTTTGCCCCAAACTAAGTGGAATTTCAGAATTTTGCCCCAAAATAAGGAGAATTTCTGTCTTATTGCCCTAACATATATGGAATTTCTGCTTTTTTGCCCCACAATTAGGGAAATTTCTGCAATTTTGCTCCAAAATACGGGGAATTTCTGCCTTTTTGCCTGAAAATTAGAAGAATGCATATTTTTTTGCCATAAAATAGAGAAATTTCTTCATTTTTGCTCCAAAATAAGGGGAATTTCTGCTTTTTTGCCTCTAAATAAGTGGAATTTCTGACTTTTTCCTTCAAAACAAAGGGAATTTCTGTATTTTTTGCCCCAAAATAAGGAAAAATTCTGACTTATTACCCTGAAGTAAGTGAAATTTCTGCAATTTTGCCCCAAAATATGGGAAATTTCTGCCTTTTTGCCCCCAAATAAGGGAAATTTCAGGCTTTTTGCCTCAAATTAAGAGGAATTTCTGCATTTTTTCCACAAAATATTAGGAATTTCTGCTTTTTGCCTCAAAATAAGAAAAATTTCTGCCTTTTTATACTGAAATAAGTGAAATTTCTGCAATTTTTCCCCCAAATAAGTGAAATTTCTGCAATTTTGCCCCAAAATAAGGGAAATTTCTGGAATTTTGCCCCAAAATAAGTGGAATTTCTGAGTTTTGCCCCAAAAAAAAGAGAATTTCTGTCTTTTTGCCCTAACATATAGGGAATTTCTTCCTTTTTGTCCCATATTTAGGGGAATTTCATCAATTTTGTTCCAAAATACGAGGAGTTTCTGCCTTTTTCCCCGAAAATAAGAAGTATGCATACCTTTTTGCCATAAAAAAGAAAAATTTCTTCATTTTTGCTATAAAAAAGGGGAATTTCTGCTTTTTTGCCTCTAAATAAGTGGAATTTCTGTCTTTTTCCCCCAAAACAAAGGGAATTTCTGTCTTTTTGGCCACAAAATAAAAAAAAACTCTGACTTATTACCCTGAAGTAAGTGAAAATTCTGCAATTTTTCCCATAAATAAGCGAAATTTTTGCCTTTTTGCCCCCAAATAAGGGGAATTTCAGCCTTTTTACCTCAAAATAAGGGGAATTTCTACATTTTTGTCACAAAATATTAAGAATTTCTGCCTTTTTGCCCCCAAAATTAGAAAAATTTCTGCCTTTTTCCCTGAAATAAGTGAAATTTGCAATTTTGCCCCAAAATAAGTGAAATTTCTGCAATTTTGCCCCAAAATAAGTGAAATTTCTGCAATTTTGCGCCAAAAGAAGGGAAATTTTTGGAAATTTGCCCCAAAATAAGTGGAATTTCTGAGTTTAGCCCCAAAATAAGGAGAATTTCTGTCTTTTTGCCCCAACATATAGAGAATTTCTGCCTTTTTGCCCCACAACTTGGGGAATTTCTGCAATTTTGATCCAAAATACGGGGAATTTCTGCCTTTTGCCGGAAAATAAGAAGAATGCATACCTTTTTGCCATAAAAAATGGAAATTTATTCATTTTTGCTCCAAAATAAGGGGAATTTCTGCTTTTTTGCCTCTAAATAAGTGGAATTTCTGTCTTTTTCCCCCAAAACATAGAAAATTCCTGTCTTTTTTGCCCCAATATAAACAAAATTTCTGCCTTTTTTCCCTGAAATAAGTGAAATTTTTGCAATTTTGCCCCAAAATAATTGAAATTTCTCCAATTTTGCCACAAAATAAGGGAAATTTCTTCAATTTTGCCCCAAAATTAGGGAAATTTCGGGAATTTTGCCCCAAAATAAGTGGAATTTCTTAGTTTTGCCCCAAAATAAGGAGAATTTCTGTATTTTTGCCCCAACATATAGAGAATTTCTGCCTTTTTGCCTCACAATTAAGGGAATTTCTGCAATTTTGCCACAAAATAAGAAAAATTTCTGCATTTTTGCCCCCAAATAAGGGGAATTTCAGCCTTTTTATCACAAAATAAGGGGAATAAAAAAGATTAGGAATTACTGCCTATTTGCCCCAAAATAAGAAAATTTCTGCCTTTTTTCTCTGATTAAGTCAAATTTCTGCAATTTTGCCCCAAAATAAGTGAAATTTCTGCAATTTTGCCCCAAAAGAAGGGAAATTTCTGGAATTTTGCCCCAAAATAAAAGGAATTTCTGCTTTTTGCCTCTAAATAAGTGGAATTTCTGTCTTTTTCCTCCATAACAAAGGGAATTTCTGTATTTTTTGCCCCAAAATAAGGAAAAATTCTGACTTATTACCCTGAAGTAAGTGAAATTTCTGCAATTTTGCCCCAAAATATGAAAAATTTCTGCTTTTTTGCCCCCAAATAAGGGGAATTTCAGCCTTTTTATCTCAAAATAATGGGAATTTCTGCATTTTTGCCACAAAATTTAGGAATTTCTGCATTTTTGCCCTAAAATAAGGAAAATTTCTGCCTTTCTTCCCTGAAATAAGTGAAATTTCTGCAATTTTGCCACAAAATAAGTGAAATTACTGCAATTTTGCCCCAAAATAAGTGAAATTTCTGCAATTTTGTCTCAATAAATGGAAATTTCTGGAATTTTGCCCCAAACTAAGTGGAATTTCAGAGTTTTGCCCCAAAATAAGGAGAATTTCTGCCTTTTTGCCCCATAATTAGGGAAATTTCTGCAATTTTGCTCCAAAATACGTGGAATATCTGTTTTTGCCTGAAAATAGGAAGAATGCATAACTTTTTGCCATAAAATAGGGAAATTTCTTAATTTTTGCTATAAAATAAGGGGAATTTCTGCTTTTTTGCCTCTAAATAAGTGGAATTTCTGTCTTTTTCCTCCAAAACAAAGGGAATTCCTGTCTTTTTTGCCCCAAAATAAGGAAAAATTCTGACTTATTTCCTGAAGTAAGTGAAATTTCTGCAATTTTGCCCCAAAATAAGGGAAATTTCTGCCTTTTTCCCCCAAATAGGGGGAATTTCAGCCTTTTTACCTCAAAATAAGGGGAATTTCTGCATTTTTGCCACAAAATATTAGGAATTTCTGGATTTTTGCTTCAAAATAAGAAAACTTCTGCTTTTTATCCATGAAATAAGTAAAATTTCTGCAATTTTGCCCCAAAATAAGTGAAATTCTGCAATTTTGCCTCAAAATAAGGAAAATTTCTGGAATTTTGCCCCAAAATAAGTGGAATTTCTGAGTTTTGCCCCAAAATAAGGGAAATTTCTGCCTTTTTGCCCCCAAATAAGAAGAATTTCAGCCTTTTTACCTCAAAATAAGGGGAATTTCTGCATTTTTGCCACAAAATATTAGGAATTACTGCCTTTTTGCTACAAAATAAGAAAATTTCTGCTTTTTTTCCCTGAAATAAGTCAAATTTCTGCAATTTTGCCCCAAAATAAGTGAAATTTCTGCAATTTTGCCTCAAAAGAATGGAAATTTCTGGAATTTTTCCCCAAAAAAAGTGGAATTTCTGAGTTTTGCCCCAAAATAAGGAGAATTTCTGTCTTTTTGCCCCAACATATAGAAAATTTCTGCCTTTTTGCCCCACAATTAGGGGAATTTCTTCAACTTAGCTCCAAAATACGGGGAATTTCTGCCTTTTTGCTCGAAAATAAGAAGAATGCATATCTTTTTGCCATAAAAAAGGGAAATTTCTTCATTTTTGCTCCATAATAAGGGGAATTTCTGTTTATTTGCCTCTAAATAAGTGGAATTTCTGTCTTTTTCCCCCAAAGCAAAGGGAATTTCTGTATTTTTGGCCCCAAAATGAGGAAAAATTCTGACTTATTACCCTGAAGTAAGTGAAATTTCTGCAATTTTGCCCCAAAATATGAAAAATTTCTGCCTTTTTGCCCCCAAATAAGGGGAATTTCAGGCTTTTTATCTCAAAATAAGGAGAATTTCTGCATTTTTGCCACAAAATATTAGGAATTACTGCCTTTTTGCTACAAAATAAGAAAATTTCTGCTTTTTTCCCTGAAATAAGTCAAATTTCTGCAATTTTGCCCCAAAATAAGTGAAATTTCTGCAATTTTGCCTCAAAAGAAGGGAAATTTCTGGAATTTTGTCCCAAAATAAGTGGAATTTCTGAGTTTTGCCCCAAAATAAGGAGAATTTCTGTCTTTTTGCCCCAACATATAGGGAATTTCTGCCTTTTTGCCCCACAATTAGGGGAATTTCTGCAATTTAGCTCGAAAATACGGGGAATTTCTGCCTTTTTGCCCGAAAATAAGAAGAATGCATATCTTTTTGCCATAAAAAATGGAAATTTCTTCATTTTTGCTCCATAATAAGGGGAATTTCTGCTTTTTTGCCTCTAAATAAGTGGAATTTCTGTCTTTTTCCCCTAAAACAAAGGGAATTTCTGTATTTTTTGCCCCAAAATAAGGAAAAATTCTGACTTATTACCCTGAAGTAAGTGAAATTTCTGCAATTTTGCCCCAAAATATGAAAAATTTCTGCCTTTTTGCCCCGAAATAAGGTGAATTTCAGCCTTTTTATCTCAAAATAATGGGAATTTCTGCATTTTTGCCACAAAATATTAGGAATTTCTGCATTTTTGCCCTAAAATAACAAAAATTTCTGCCTTTTTTCCCTGAAATAAGTGAAATTTCTGCAATTTTGCCACAAAATAATTGAAATTTCTGCAATTTTGCCCCAAAATAAAAGAAATTTCTGCAATTTTGCCCCAAAATAAGGGAAATTTCTGGAATTTTGCCCCAAACTAAGTGGAATTTCAGAATTTTGCCCCAAAATAAGGAGAATTTCTGTCTTATTGCCCTAACATATATGGAATTTCTGCCTTTTTGCCCCACAATTAGGGAAATTTCTGCAATTTTGCTCCAAAATACGGGGAATTTCTGCCTTTTTGCCTGAAAATTAGAAGAATGCATATTTTTTTGCCATAAAATAGGGAAATTTCTTCATTTTTGCTCCAAAATAAGGGGAATTTCTGCTTTTTTGCCTCTAAATAAGTGGAATTTCTGACTTTTTCCTTCAAAACAAAGGGAATTTCTGTATTTTTTGCCCCAAAATAAGGAAAAATTCTGACTTATTACCCTGAAGTAAGTGAAATTTCTGCAATTTTGCCCCAAAATATGGGAAATTTCTGCCTTTTTGCCCCCAAATAAGGGAAATTTCAGGCTTTTTGCCTCAAATTAAGAGGAATTTCTGCATTTTTTCCACAAAATATTAGGAATTTCTGCTTTTTGCCCCAAAATAAGAAAAATTTCTGCGTTTTTATACTAAAATAAGTGAAATTTCTGCAATTTTTCCCCCAAATAAGTGAAATTTCTGCAATTTTGCCCCAAAATAAGGGAAATTTCTGGAATTTTGCCCCAAAATAAGTGGAATTTCTGAGTTTTGCCCCAAAATAAAGAGAATTTCTGTCTTTTTGCCCTAACATATAGGGAATTTCTTTCTTTTTGTCCCATATTTAGGGGAATTTCATCAATTTTGTTCCAAAATATGAGGAGTTTCTGCCTTTTTGCCCGAAAATAAGAAGTATGCATACCTTTTTGCCATAAAAAAGAAAAATTTCTTCATTTTTGCTATAAAAAAGGGGAATTTCTGCTTTTTTGCCTCTAAATAAGTGGAATTTCTGTCTTTTTCCCCCAAAACAAAGGGAATTTCTGTCTTTTTGGCCACAAAATAAAAAAAAACTCTGACTTATTACCCTGAAGTAAGTGAAAATTCTGCAATTTTTCCCATAAATAAGCGAAATTTTTGCCTTTTTGCCCCCAAATAAGGGGAATTTCAGCCTTTTTACCTCAAAATAAGGGGAATTTCTACATTTTTGTCACAAAATATTAAGAATTTCTGCCTTTTTGCCCCAAAAATTAGAAAAATTTCTGCCTTTTTCCCTGAAATAAGTGAAATTTGCAATTTTGCCCCAAAATAAGTGAAATTTCTGCAATTTTGCCCCAAAATAAGTGAAATTTCTGCAATTTTGCGCCAAAAGAAGGGAAATTTTTGGAAATTTGCCCCAAAATAAGTGGAATTTCTGAGTTTAGCCCCAAAATAAGGAGAATTTCTGTCTTTTTGCCCCAACATATAGAGAATTTCTGCCTTTTTGCCCCACAACTTGGGGAATTTCTGCAATTTTGATCCAAAATACGGGGAATTTCTGCCTTTTGCCGGAAAATAAGAAGAATGCATACCTTTTTGCCATAAAAAATGGAAATTTATTCATTTTTGCTCCAAAATAAGGGGAATTTCTGCTTTTTTGCCTCTAAATAAGTGGAATTTCTGTCTTTTTCCCCCAAAACATAGAAAATTCCTGTCTTTTTTGCCCCAATATAAACAAAATTTCTGCCTTTTTTCCCTGAAATAAGTGAAATTTTTGCAATTTTGCCCCAAAATAATTGAAATTTCTCCAATTTTGCCACAAAATAAGGGAAATTTCTTCAATTTTGCCCCAAAATTAGGGAAATTTCTGGAATTTTGCCCCAAAATAAGTGGAATTTCTTAGTTTTGCCCCAAAATAAGGAGAATTTCTGTATTTTTGCCCCAACATATAGAGAATTTCTGCCTTTTTGCCTCACAATTAAGGGAATTTCTGCAATTTTGCCACAAAATAAGAAAAATTTCTGCATTTTTGCCCCCAAATAAGGGGAATTTCAGCCTTTTTATCACAAAATAAGGGGAATAAAAAAGATTAGGAATTACTGCCTATTTGCCCCAAAATAAGAAAATTTCTGCCTTTTTTCTCTGATTAAGTCAAATTTCTGCAATTTTGCCCCAAAATAAGTGAAATTTCTGCAATTTTGCCCCAAAAGAAGGGAAATTTCTGGAATTTTGCCCCAAAATAAAAGGAATTTCTGCTTTTTGCCTCTAAATAAGTGGAATTTCTGTCTTTTTCCTCCATAACAAAGGGAATTTCTGTATTTTTTGCCCCAAAATAAGGAAAAATTCTGACTTATTACCCTGAAGTAAGTGAAATTTCTGCAATTTTGCCCCAAAATATGAAAAATTTCTGCTTTTTTGCCCCCAAATAAGGGGAATTTCAGCCTTTTTATCTCAAAATAATGGGAATTTCTGCATTTTTGCCACAAAATTTAGGAATTTCTGCATTTTTGCCCTAAAATAAGGAAAATTTCTGCCTTTCTTCCCTGAAATAAGTGAAATTTCTGCAATTTTGCCACAAAATAAGTGAAATTTCTGCAATTTTGCCCCAAAATAAGTGAAATTTCTGCAATTTTGTCTCAATAAATGGAAATTTCTGGAATTTTGCCCCAAACTAAGTGGAATTTCAGAGTTTTGCCCCAAAATAAGGAGAATTTCTGCCTTTTTGCCCCATAATTAGGGAAATTTCTGCAATTTTGCTCCAAAATACGTGGAATATCTGTTTTTGCCTGAAAATAGGAAGAATGCATAACTTTTTGCCATAAAATAGGGAAATTTCTTAATTTTTGCTATAAAATAAGGGGAATTTCTGCTTTTTTGCCTCTAAATAAGTGGAATTTCTGTCTTTTTCCTCCAAAACAAAGGGAATTCCTGTCTTTTTTGCCCCAAAATAAGGAAAAATTCTGACTTATTTCCTGAAGTAAGTGAAATTTCTGCAATTTTGCCCCAAAATAAGGGAAATTTCTGCCTTTTTCCCCCAAATAGGGGGAATTTCAGCCTTTTTACCTCAAAATAAGGGGAATTTCTGCATTTTTGCCACAAAATATTAGGAATTTCTGGATTTTTGCTTCAAAATAAGAAAACTTCTGCTTTTTATCCATGAAATAAGTGAAATTTCTGCAATTTTGCCCCAAAATAAGTGAAATTCTGCAATTTTGCCTCAAAATAAGGAAAATTTCTGGAATTTTGCCCCAAAATAAGTGGAATTTCTGAGTTTTGCCCCAAAATAAGGGAAATTTCTGCCTTTTTGCCCCCAAATAAGAAGAATTTCAGCCTTTTTACCTCAAAATAAGGGGAATTTCTGCATTTTTGCCACAAAATATTAGGAATTACTGCCTTTTTGCTACAAAATAAGAAAATTTCTGCTTTTTTTCCCTGAAATAAGTCAAATTTCTGCAATTTTGCCCCAAAATAAGTGAAATTTCTGCAATTTTGCCTCAAAAGAATGGAAATTTCTGGAATTTTTCCCCAAAATAAGTGGAATTTCTGAGTTTTGCCCCAAAATAAGGAGAATTTCTGTCTTTTTGCCCCAACATATAGAAAATTTCTGCCTTTTTGCCCCACAATTAGGGGAATTTCTTCAACTTAGCTCCAAAATACGGGGAATTTCTGCCTTTTTGCTCGAAAATAAGAAGAATGCATATCTTTTTGCCATAAAAAAGGGAAATTTCTTCATTTTTGCTCCATAATAAGGGGAATTTCTGTTTATTTGCCTCTAAATAAGTGGAATTTCTGTCTTTTTCCCCCAAAACAAAGGGAATTTCTGTATTTTTGGCCCCAAAATGAGGAAAAATTCTGACTTTTTACCCTGAAGTAAGTGAAATTTCTGCAATTTTGCCCCAAAATATGAAAAATTTCTGCCTTTTTGCCCCAAATAAGGGGAATTTCAGCCTTTTTATCTCAAAATAAGGGGAATTTCTGCATTTTTGCCACAAAATATTAGGAATTACTGCCTTTTTGCTACAAAATAAGAAAATTTCTGCTTTTTTTCCCTGAAATAAGTCAAATTTCTGCATTTTTGCCCCAAAATAAGTGAAATTTCTGCAATTTTGCCTCAAAAGAAGAGAAATTTCTGGAATTTTGCCCCAAAATAAGTGGAATTTCTGAGTTTTGCCCCAAAATAAGGAGAATTTCTGTCTTTTTGCCTCAACATATAGGCAATTTCTGCCTTTTTGCCCCACAATTAGGGGAATTTCTGCAATTTTGTTCCAAAATACGGGGAATTTCTTCTTTTTTGCCCGAAAATAAGAAGAATGCATACCTTTTTGCCATAAAAAATGGAAATTTCTTGATTTTTGCTCCAAAACAAGGGGAATTTCTGCTTTTTTGCCTCTAAATAAGTGGAATTTCTGTTTTTTTCCCCAAAACATAGGGAATTTCTGTCTTTTTTGACCCAAAATAAGAAAAAATTCTGACTTATTACCCTGAAATAAGTGAAAATTCTGCAATTTTGCCCTTAAATAAGCGAAATTTCTGCCTTTTTGCCCCCAAATAAGGTGAATTTCAGCCTTTTTTCCTCAAAATAAGGGGAATTTCTACATTTTTGACACAAAATTTAAGAATTTCTGCCTTTTTGCCCCAAAAATTTGAAAAATTTCTGCCTCTTTTCCCTGAAATAAGTGAAATTTGCAATTTTGCCCCAAAATAAGTGAAATTTCTGCAATTTTGCCCCAAAATAAGTGAAATTTCTGCAATTTTGCCCCAAAATAAGTGAAATTTCTGGAATTTTGCCCCAAAATAAGTGGAATTTCTGAGTTTTGCCCTAAAATAAGGAGAATTTCTGTTTTTTGCCCCAACGTATAGAGAATTTCTGCCTTTTTACCCCACAAGTAGGGGAATTTCTGCAATTTTGCTCAAAATACGGGAAATTTCTGCCTTTTTGCCCGAAAATAAGAAGAATGCATAACTTTTTGCCATAAAAAAGGGAAATTTCTTCATTTTTGCTCCAAAATAAGGGGAATTTCTGCTTTTTTGCCTCTAAATAAGTAGAATTTCTGTATTTTTCCCCCAAAACATAGAAAATTCCTGGCTTTTTTGCCCCAATATAAAAAAAAATTTCTGCCTTTTTTTTCTGAAATAAGTGAAATTTCTGCAATTTTGCCCTAAAATAAGTGATATTTCTCCAATTTTGCCCCAAAATAAGGGAAATTTCTGGAATTTTGCCTCAAAATAAGTGGAATTTCTTAGTTTTGCCCCAAAATAAGGAGAATTTCTGTCTTTTTGCCCCAACATATAGAGAATTTCTGCCTTTTTGCCTCACAATTAAGGGAATTTCTGCAATTTTGCCCCCAAATAATGAAAATTTCGGCTTTTTTGCCCCCAAATAAGGGGAATTTCAGCCTTTTTACCTAAAAATAATGGGAATTTCTGCATTTTTGCCACAAAAGATTAGGAATTACTGCCTTTTTGCCCCAAAATAAGAAAATTTCTGCATTTTTTCTCTGATTAAGTCAAATTTCTGCAATTTTGCCCCAAAATAAGTAAAATTTCTGCAATTTTGCCCCAAAAGAAGGGAAATTGCTGGAATTTTGCCCCAAAATAAGGGTAATTTCAGCAATTTTGCCCCAAAATAAGGGAAATTTCTGAAATTTTTCCCCAAAATAAGTGGAATTTCTGAGTTTGCCCCAAAATAAGGAGAATTTCTGTATTTTTGCCCTAACATATAGGGAATTTCTGCCTTTTTGCCCCACAATTAGGGGAATTTCTGCAATTTTGCTCCAAAATACGGGGAATTTCTGCCTTTTTGCCAGATAATAAGAAGAATGCATACCTTTTTGCCATAAAAAGGGAAATTTCTTCATTTTTCCTCCAAAATAAAAGGAATTTCTGCTTTTTTGCCTCTTAATATGTGGAATTTCTGTCTTTTCCGTCCAAAACAAAGGGAATTTCTGCATTTTTTGCCCCAACATAAGGAAATTTTCTGACTTATTACCCTAAAATAAGTGAAAATTCTACAATTTTGCCCCAAAATAAGGGAAATCTCTGTTTTTTTTCCCCCAAATAAGGGAAATTTCAGCCTTTTTACCTCAAAATAAGGGGAATTTTTGCATTTTTGCCACAAAATATTAGGAATTTCTGCCTTTTTGCCCCAAAATAAGAAAATTTCTGCTTTTAACCCTGAATAAGTGAAATTTCTGCAATTTTGCCCAAAATAATTGAAATTTTTGCAATTTTGCCCCAAAGTAAGGGAAATTTCTGGAATTTTGCCCCAAAATAAGTGGAATTTCTGAGTTTTGCCCCAAAATAAGGAGAATTTCTGTTTTTTTGCCCCAACATATAGGGAATTTTTGCCTTTTTGCCCCACAATTAGGGGAATTTCTGCAATTTTGCTCCAAAATACGGAGAATTTCTGCCTTTTGCCAAAAAATAAGAAGAATGCATACCTTTTTGCCATAAAAAAGGGAAATTTCTTCATTTTTGCTCCAAAATAAAAGGAATTTCTGCTTTTTTGCCTCTAAATAAGTGGAATTTCTGTCTTTTTCCCCCAAAACAAAGGGAATTTCTGTATTTTTTGCCCCAACATAAGGAAATTTTCTGTCTTATTACCCTAAAATAAGTGAAATTTCTGCAATTTTGCCCCAAAATAAGGGAAATCTCTGTTTTTTCCCCCAAATAAGGGAAATTTCATCCTTTTTACCTCAAAATAAGGGGAATTTCTGAATTTTTGCCTCAAAATATTAGGAATTTCTGCCTTTTTGCCCCAAAATAAAAAAATTTCTGCTTTTATTCCCTGAAATAAGTGAAATTTCTGCAATTTTGCCCAAAATAAGTGAAATTGTTGCAATTTTGCCCCAAAGTAAGGGAAATTTCTGGAATTTTGCCCCAAAATAAGTGGAATTTCTGAGTTTTGCCCCAAAATAAAGAAAATTTCTGTTTTTTTGCCCCAACATATAGGGAATTTTTGCCTTTTTGCCCCACAATTAGGGGAATTTCTGAAATTTTGCTCCAAAATACGGGGAATTTCTGCCTTTTTGCCCGAAAATAAGAAGAATGCATACCTTTTTGCCATAAAAAAGGGAAATTTCTTCATTTTTGCTCCAAAATAAGGGGAATTTCTGCTTTTTTGCCTCTAAATAAGTGGAATTTCTGTCTTTTTCCCCCAAAACAAAAGGAATTCCTTTTTTTTTCTTGCCCCAAAATAAAGAAAATTTCTGCCTTTTTTTTCTGAAATAAGTAAAATTTCTGCAATTTTGCCCCAAAATAAGTGAAATTTCTCCAATTTTGCCCCAAAATAAGGGAAATTTCTGCAATTTTGACCCAAAATATAGGAAATTTCGGGAGTTTTGCCCCAAAATAAGTGGAATTTCTGAGTTTTGCCCCAAAATAAGAAGAATTTCTGTATTTTTGCCCCCAACATATAGAGAATTTCTGCCTTTTTGCCCCACAATTAAGGGAATTTCTTCAATTTTGCCCCAAAATAAGGGAAATTTCTGTCTTTTTGCCCCCAAATAAGAAGAATTTCAGCCTTTTTACCTCAAAATAAGGGGAATTTTTGCATTTTTGCCACAAAATATTAGGAATTTTTGCATTTTTGCCCTAAAATAAGGAAAATTTCTGCCTTTTTTCCCTGAAATAAGTTAAATTTCTGCAATTTTGCCACAAAATAAGTGAAATTTCTGCAATTTTGCCCCAAAATAAGGAAAATTTCTGCAATTTTGCCCCAAAAATAAGGGAAATTTCTGGAATTTTGCCCCAAACTAAGTGGAATTTCAGAGTTTAGCCCCAAAATAAGGAGATTTTCTGTCTTTTTGCCCTAACATATAGGGAATTTCTGCCTTTTTGCCACACAATTAGGGAAATTTCTGCAATTTTGCTCAAAAATACGGGGAATTTCTGCCTTTTTGCCTGAAAATAAGAAGAATGCATACCTTTTTGCCATAAAATAGGGAAATTTCTTAATTTTTGCTACAAAATAAGGGGAATTTCTGCTTTTTTGCCTCTAAATAAGTGGAATTTCTGTCATTTTCCTCCAAAACAAAGGGAATTCCTGTCTTTTTTGCCCCAAAATAAGGAAAAGTTCTGACTTATTACCCTGAAGTAATTAAAATTTCTGCAATTTTGCCCCAAAATATAGGAAATATCTGCCTTTTTGCTCCCAAATAAGGGGAATTTCAGCATTTTTACCTCAAAATAAGGGGAATTTCTACATTTTTGCCACAAAATATTAAGAATTTCTGCCTTTTTGCCCCAAAAATTAGAAAAATTTCTGCCTTTTTTCCCTGAAATAAGTGAAATTTGCAATTTTACCCCAAAATAAGTGAAATTTCTGCAATTTTGCCCCAGAATAAGTGAAATTTCTGCAATTTTGCCCCAAAATAAGAAAAATTTATGCAATTTTGCCCCAAAATAAGGGAAATTTCTGGAATTTTGCCCCAAAATAAGTGGAATTTCTGAGTTTTGCCCACAAATAAGGAGAATTTTTGTCTTTTTGCCCCAACATATAGGCAATTTCTGCCTTTTTGCCCCACAATTAGGGGATTTTCTGCAATTTTGCTCCAAGATACGGGGAATTTCTGCCTTTTTGCCCGAAAATAAGAAGAATGCATAACTTTTGGCCATAAAAAAGGGAAATTTCTTCATTTTTGCTCCAAAATAAGGGGAATTTCTGCTTTTTTGCCTCTAAATAAGTGGAATTTCTGTCTTTTTCCCCCAAAACAAAAGGAATTCCTTTTTTTTTTTTGCCCCAAAATAAGGAAAATTTCTGCCTTTTTTCCCTGAAATAAGTAAAATTTCTGCAATTTTGCCGCAAAATAAGTGAAATTTCTGCAATTTTGCCCCAAAATAAGGGAAATTTCTGAAATTTTGCCCCAAAATAAAGGAAATTTCGGGAGTTTTGCCCCAAAATAAGTGGAATTTCTGAGTTTTGCCCCAAAATAAGAAGAATTTCTGTATTTTTGCCCCCAACATATAGAGAATTTCTGCCTTTTTGCCCCACAATTAGGGGAATTTCTGCAATTTTGCCCCAAAATAAGGGAAATTTCTTTTTTTTTTGCCCCCAAATAAGAAGAATTTCAGCCTTTTTACCTCAAAATAAGGGGAATTTTTGCATTTTTGCCACAAAATATTAGGAATTTTTGAATTTTTGCCCTAAAATAAGGAAAATTTCTGCCTTTTTTTTTTGAAATAAGTTAAATTTCAGCAATTTTGCCACAAAATAAGTGAAATTTCTGCAATTTTGACCCAAAATAAGGAAAATTTCTGCAATTTTGCCCCAAAATAAGGGAAATTTCTGGAATTTTGCCCCAAACTAAGTGGAATTTCATAGTTTTGCCCCAAAATAAGGAGATTTTATGTCTTTTTGCCCTAATATATAGGGAATTTCTGCCTTTTGGCCCCACAATTAGGGAAATTTCTGCAATTTAGCTCAAAAATACGGAAAATTTCTGCCTTTTTGCCTGAAAATAAGAAGAATGCATACCTTTTTGCCATAAAATAGGGAAATTTTTTAATTTTTGCTACAAATTAGGGGAATTTCTGATTTTTTGCCTCTAAATAAGTAGAATTTCTGTCTATTTCCTCCAAAACAAAGGGAATTCCTGTCTTTTTTGCCCCAAAATAAAAAAAAATTCTGACTTATTACCCTGAAGTA
Source organism: Micromys minutus (assembly GCF_963924665.1). NCBI lineage: Eukaryota > Metazoa > Chordata > Mammalia > Rodentia > Muridae > Micromys > Micromys minutus. The sequence continues at coordinate 5,067,203 of NW_027667727.1, forward strand.
AGTGAAATTTCTGCAATTTTGCCCCAAAATAAGGGAAATTTCTGCCTTTTTCCCCCAAATAAGGGGAATTTCAGCCTTTTTACCTCAAAATAAGGGGAATTTCTGCATTTTTGCAACAAAATATTAGGAATTTCTGACTTTTTGCTTCAAAATAAGAAAACTGCCTTTTTTTCCTGAAATAAGTGAAATTTCTGCAATTTTGCCCCAAAATAAGTGAAATTTCTCCAATTTTGCCCCAAAATAAGGGAAATTTCTGCAATTTTGCCCCAAAAATAAGGGAAATTTCTGGAATTTTGCCCCAAACTAAGTGGAATTTCAGAGTTTAGCCCCAAAATAAGGAGATTTTCTGTCTTTTTGCCCTAACATATAGGGAATTTCTGCCTTTTTGCCACACAATTAGGGAAATTTCTGCAATTTTGCTCAAAAATACGGGGAATTTCTGCCTTTTTGCCTGAAAATAAGAAGAATGCATACCTTTTTGCCATAAAATAGGGAAATTTCTTAATTTTTGCTACAAAATAAGGGGAATTTCTGCTTTTTTGCCTCTAAATAAGTGGAATTTCTGTCATTTTCCTCCAAAACAAAGGGAATTCCTGTCTTTTTTGCCCCAAAATAAGGAAAAGTTCTGACTTATTACCCTGAAGTAATTAAAATTTCTGCAATTTTGCCCCAAAATATAGGAAATATCTGCCTTTTTGCTCCCAAATAAGGGGAATTTCAGCATTTTTACCTCAAAATAAGGGGAATTTCTACATTTTTGCCACAAAATATTAAGAATTTCTGCCTTTTTGCCCCAAAAATTAGAAAAATTTCTGCCTTTTTTCCCTGAAATAAGTGAAATTTGCAATTTTACCCCAAAATAAGTGAAATTTCTGCAATTTTGCCCCAGAATAAGTGAAATTTCTGCAATTTTGCCCCAAAATAAGAAAAATTTATGCAATTTTGCCCCAAAATAAGGGAAATTTCTGGAATTTTGCCCCAAAATAAGTGGAATTTCTGAGTTTTGCCCACAAATAAGGAGAATTTTTGTCTTTTTGCCCCAACATATAGGCAATTTCTGCCTTTTTGCCCCACAATTAGGGGATTTTCTGCAATTTTGCTCCAAGATACGGGGAATTTCTGCCTTTTTGCCCGAAAATAAGAAGAATGCATAACTTTTGGCCATAAAAAAGGGAAATTTCTTCATTTTTGCTCCAAAATAAGGGGAATTTCTGCTTTTTTGCCTCTAAATAAGTGGAATTTCTGTCTTTTTCCCCCAAAACAAAAGGAATTCCTTTTTTTTTTTTGCCCCAAAATAAGGAAAATTTCTGCCTTTTTTCCCTGAAATAAGTAAAATTTCTGCAATTTTGCCGCAAAATAAGTGAAATTTCTGCAATTTTGCCCCAAAATAAGGGAAATTTCTGAAATTTTGCCCCAAAATAAAGGAAATTTCGGGAGTTTTGCCCCAAAATAAGTGGAATTTCTGAGTTTTGCCCCAAAATAAGAAGAATTTCTGTATTTTTGCCCCCAACATATAGAGAATTTCTGCCTTTTTGCCCCACAATTAGGGGAATTTCTGCAATTTTGCCCCAAAATAAGGGAAATTTCTTTTTTTTTTGCCCCCAAATAAGAAGAATTTCAGCCTTTTTACCTCAAAATAAGGGGAATTTTTGCATTTTTGCCACAAAATATTAGGAATTTTTGAATTTTTGCCCTAAAATAAGGAAAATTTCTGCCTTTTTTTTTTGAAATAAGTTAAATTTCAGCAATTTTGCCACAAAATAAGTGAAATTTCTGCAATTTTGACCCAAAATAAGGAAAATTTCTGCAATTTTGCCCCAAAATAAGGGAAATTTCTGGAATTTTGCCCCAAACTAAGTGGAATTTCATAGTTTTGCCCCAAAATAAGGAGATTTTATGTCTTTTTGCCCTAATATATAGGGAATTTCTGCCTTTTGGCCCCACAATTAGGGAAATTTCTGCAATTTAGCTCAAAAATACGGAAAATTTCTGCCTTTTTGCCTGAAAATAAGAAGAATGCATACCTTTTTGCCATAAAATAGGGAAATTTTTTAATTTTTGCTACAAATTAGGGGAATTTCTGATTTTTTGCCTCTAAATAAGTAGAATTTCTGTCTATTTCCTCCAAAACAAAGGGAATTCCTGTCTTTTTTGCCCCAAAATAAAAAAAAATTCTGACTTATTACCCTGAAGTAAGTGAAATTTCTGCAATTTTGCCCCAAAATAAGGGAAATTTCTGCCTTTTTCCCCCAAATAAGGGGAATTTCAGCCTTTTTACCTCAAAATAAGGGGAATTTCTGCATTTTTGCAACAAAATATTAGGAATTTCTGACTTTTTGCTTCAAAATAAGAAAACTGCCTTTTTTTCCTGAAATAAGTGAAATTTCTGCAATTTTGCCCCAAAATAAGTGAAATTTCTCCAATTTTGCCCCAAAATAAGGGAAATTTCTGGAATTTTGCCCCAAAATAAGTGGCATTTCTAAGTTTTGCCCCAAAATAAGGAGAATTTCTGTCTTTTTGCCCCAACATATAGGCAATTTCTGCCTTTTTGCCCCACAATTAGGCAAATTTCTGCAATTTTGCTCCAAAATACCGTGAATTTTTGCCTTTTTGCCCGAAAATAAGAAGAATGCATATCGTTTTGCCATAAAAAATGGAAATTTCTTGATTTATGCTCAAAAATAAGGGGAATTTCTGCTTTTTTGCCTCTAAATAAGTGGAATTTCTGTCTTTTTTCCCCAAAACAAACGGAATTTCTGTATTTTTTGACCCAAAATAAGAAAAAATTCTGACTTATTACCCTGAAGTAAGTGAAATGTCTGCAATTTTGCCCCAAAATATGGGAAATTTCTGCCTTTTTGCCCCTAAATAAGGGGAATTTCAGGCTTTTTACCTCAAAATAAGGGGAATTTCTGCATTTTTGCCACAAAATATTAGGAATTTCTGCTTTTTGCCCCTAAATAAGGAAAATTTCTGCCTTTTTATCCTGAAATAAGTGAAATTTCTGCACTTTTGCCCCATAATAAGTATAATTTCTGCAATTTTGCCCCAAAATAAAGGAAATTTCTGAATTTTTGCCCCAAAATAAGTAGAATTTCTGAGTTTTGCCCCAAAATAAAGAGAATTTCTGTCTTTTTGCCCTAACATATAGGCAATTTCTGCCTTTTTGCCCCATATTTAGGGGAATTTCTGCAATTTTGCTCCAAAATACGAGGAGTTTCTGCCTTTTTGCCCGAAAATAAGAAGTATTCATACCTTTTGGCCATAAAAAAGAAAAATTTCTTCATTTTTGCTTCAAAAAAGGGGAATTTCTGTTTTTTTGCCTCTAAATTAGTGGAATTTCTGTCTTTTTCCCCCAAAACAAAGGGAATTTCTGTCTTTTTGGCCCCAAAATAAAAAAATCTCTGACTTATTACCCTGAAGTGAGTGAAAATTCTGCAATTTTGCCCCAAAATAAGCGAAATTTCTGCCTTTTTGCCCCCAAATAAGGGGAATTTCAGCATTTTTACCTCAAAATAAGGGGAATTTCTACACTTTTGCCACAAAATATTAAGAATTTCTCCCATTTTGCCCAAAAAATTAGAAAAATTTCTGCCTTTTTTCCCTGAAATAAGTGAAATTTGCAATTTTGCCCCAAAATAAGTGAAATTTCTGTAATTTTTCCCCAAAATAAGTGAAATTTCTGCAATTTTGCCCCAAAATAAGAAAAATTTATGCAATTTTGCCCCAAAATAAGGGAAATTTCTGGAATTTTGCCCCAAAATAAGTGGAATTTCTAAGTTTTGCCCACAAGTAAGGAGAATTACTGACTTTTTGCCCAAACATATAGGCAATTTCTGCCTTTTTGCCCCACAATTAGGGGAATTTCTGCAATTTTGCTCCAAAATACGGAGAATTTCTGCCTTTTTGCCCGAAAATAAGAAGAATGCATAACTTTTTGCCATAGAAAAGCGAAATTTCTTCATTTTTGCTCCAAAATAAGGGGAATTTCTGCTTTTTTGCCTCTAAATAAGTGGAATTTCTGTGTTTTTCCTTCAAAACAAAGTGAATTTCTTTTTTTTTGCCCCAAAATAAGAAAAAATTCTGACTTATTACCCTGAAGTAATTGAAATTTCTGCAATTTTGCCCCAAAATATAGGAAATTTCTGCCTTTTTGCCCCCAAATAAGGGGAATTTCAGCCTTTTTACCTCAAAATAAGGGGAATTTCTGCATTTTTGCCACAAAATATTAAAAATTTCTGAATTTTTGCCCCAAAATAAAAAAAATTTCTGCCTTTTTTCCCTGAAATAAGTGAAATTTTTGGAATTTTGCCCAAAATAAGTGAAATTCCTGCAATTTTGCCCCAAAATAAGAGAAATTTCTAAAATTTTGCCCCAAAATAAGTGGAATTTCTGAGTTTTGCCCCAAAATAAGGAGAATTTCTGTCTTTTTGCCCTAACATATAGGGAATTTCTGCCTTTTTGCCCCATATTTAGGGGAATTTCTGCAATTTTGCTCCAAAATACGAGGAGTTTCTGCCTTTTTGCCCGAAAATAAGAAGTATTCATACCTTTTTGCCATAAAAAAGAAAATTTTCTTCATTTTTGCTTCAAAAAAGGGGAATTTCTGCTTTTTTGCCTCTAAATTAGTGGAATTTCTGTCTTTTTCCCCCAATACAAAGGGAATTTCTGTCTTTTTGGCCCCAAAATAAAAAAATCTCTGACTTATTACCCTGAAGTGAGTGAAAATTCTGCAATTTTGCCCCAAAATAAGCGAAATTTCTGCCTTTTTGCCCCCAAATAAGGGGAATTTCAGCATTTTTACCTCAAAATAAGGGGAATTTCTACACTTTTGCCACAAAATATTAAGAATTTCTCCCATTTTGCCCAAAAAATTAGAAAAATTTCTGCCTTTTTTCCCTGAAATAAGTGAAATTTGCAATTTTGCCCCAAAATAAGTGAAATTTCTGCAATTTTTCCCCAAAATAAGTGAAATTTCTGCAATTTTGCCCCAAAATAAGAAAAATTTATGCAATTTTGCCCCAAAATAAGGGAAATTTCTGGAATTTTGCCCCAAAATAAGTGGAATTTCTAAGTTTTGCCCACAAGTAAGGAGAATTTCTGACTTTTTGCCCAAACATATAGGCAATTTCTGCCTTTTTGCCCCACAATTAGGGGAATTTCTGCAATTTTGCTCCAAAATACGGAGAATTTCTGCCTTTTTGCCCGAAAATAAGAAGAATGCATAACTTTTTGCCATAGAAAAGCGAAATTTCTTCATTTTTGCTCCAAAATAAGGGGAATTTCTGCTTTTTTGCCTCTAAATAAGTGGAATTTCTGTGTTTTTCCTTCAAAACAAAGTGAATTTCTTTTTTTTTGCCCCAAAATAAGAAAAAATTCTGACTTATTACCCTGAAGTAATTGAAATTTCTGCAATTTTGCCCCAAAATATAGGAAATTTCTGCCTTTTTGCCCCCAAATAAGGGGAATTTCAGCCTTTTTACCTCAAAATAAGGGGAATTTCTGCATTTTTGACACAAAATATTAAAAATTTCTGAATTTTTGCCCCAAAATAAAAAAAATTTCTGCCTTTTTTCCCTGAAATAAGTAAAATTTTTGGAATTTTGCCCAAAATAAGTGAAATTCCTGCAATTTTGCCCCAAAATAAGAGAAATTTCTAAAATTTTGCCCCAAAATAAGTGGAATTTCTGAGTTTTGCCCCAAAATAAGGAGAATTTCTGTCTTTTTGCCCCAACATATAGGCAATTTCTGCCTTTTTGCCCCACAATTAGGGAAATTTCTGCAATTTTGCTCCAAAATACGGGGAATTTCTGCCTTTTTGCCGGAAAATAAGAAGAATGCATACCGTTTGCCATAGAAAAGGGAAATTTCTTCATTTTTGCTCTGAAATAAAGGGAATTTCTGCTTTTTTGCCTCTAAATAAGTGGAATTTCTGTCTTTTTCCTCCAAAACAAAGGGAATTCCTGTCTTTTTTGCCCCAAAATAAGGAAAAATTCTGACTTATTACCCTGAAGTAAGTGAAATTTCTGCAATTTTGCCCCTAAATAAGCGAAATTTCTGCCTTTTTGCCCCCAAATAAGGGGAATTTCAGCCTTTTTACCTCAAAATAATGAAAATTTCTGCATTTTTGCCACAAAAGATTAGGAATTACTGCCTTTTGCCCCAAAATAACAAAATTTCTGCATTTTTTCTCTGATTAAGTCAAATTTCTGCAATTTTGCCCCAAAATAAGTGAAATTTCTGCAATTTTGCCCCAAAAGAAGGGAAATTGCTGGAATTTTGCCCCAAAATTAGGGTAATTTCTGCAATTTTGCCCCAAAATAAGGGAAATTTCTGAAATTTTGCCCCAAAATAAGTAGAATTTCTGAGTTTTGCCCCAAAATAAGAAGAATTTCTGTTTTTTTGCCCCAACATATAGGGAATTTTGTCCTTTTTGCCCCACAATTAGGGGAATTTCTGCAATTTTGCTCCAAAATACGGGGAATTTCTGCCTTTTTGCCCGAAAATAAGAAAAATGCATAACTTTTTGCCATAAAAAAGGGAAATTTCTTCATTTTTGCTCCAAAATAAGGGGAAATTCTGCTTTTTTGCCTCTAAATAAGTGGAATTTCTGTCTTTTTCCCTCAAAACAAAAGGAATTCCTTTCTTTTTTGACCCAAAATAAGAAAAATTTCTGCCTTTTTTCCTTGAAATAAGTAAAATTTCTGCAATTTTGCCCCAAAATAAGTGAAATTTCTCCAATTTTGCCCCAAAATAAGGGAAATTTCTGCAATTTTGCCCCAAAATAAAGGAAATTTCGGGAGTTTTGCCCCAAAATAAGTGGAATTTCTGAGTTTTGCCCCAAAATAAGAATTTCTGTATTTTTGCCCCCTACATATAGAGAATTTCTGCCTTTTTGCCCCACAATTAGGGGAATTTCTGCAATTTTGCCCCAAAAGAAGGGAAATTTCTGCCTTTTTGCCCCCAAATAAGAAGAATTTCAGCATTTTTACCTTAAAATAAGGGGAATTTTTGCATTTTTGCCACAAAATATTAGGAATTACTGCATTTTTGCTACAAAATAAGAAAATTTCTGCTTTTTTTCCCTGAAATAAGTCAAATTTCTGCAATTTTGCCCCAAAATAAGTGAAATTTCTGCAATTTTGCCCCAAAAGAAGGGAAATTGCTGGAATTTTGCCCCAAAATAAGGGTAATTTCTGCAATTTTGCCCCAAAATAAGGGAAATTTCTGAAATTTTGCCCCAAAATAAGTAGAATTTCTGAGTTTTGCCCCAAAATAAGAAGAATTTCTGTTTTTTTGCCCCAACATATAGGGAATTTTTGCCTTTTTGCCCCACAATTAGGGGAATTTCTGCAATTTTGCTCCAAAATACGAGGAATTTCTGCCTTTTTGCCCGAGAATAAGAAAAATGCATAACTTTTTGCCATAAAAAAGGGAAATTTCTTCATTTTTGCTCCAAAATAAGGGGAAATTCTACATTTTTGCCTCTAAATAAGTGGAATTTCTGTCTTTTTCCCTCAAAACAAAAGGAATTCCTTTCTTTTTTGCCCCAAAATAAGAAAAATTTCTGCCGTTTTTCCTTGAAATAAGTAAAATTTCTGCAATTTTGCCCCAAAATAAGTGAAATTTCTCCAATTTTGCCCCAAAATAAGGGAAATTTCTGCAATTTTGCCCCAAAATAAAGGAAATTTCGGGAGTTTTGCCCCAAAATAAGTGGAATTTCTGAGTTTTGCCCCAAAATAAGAATTTCTGTATTTTTGCCCCCTACATATGGAGAATTTCTGACTTTTTGCCCCACAATTAGGGGAATTTCTGCAATTTTGCCCCAAAAGAAGGGAAATTTCTGCCTTTTTGCCCCCAAATAAGAAGAATTTCAGCCTTTTTACCTCAAAATAAGGGGAATTTTTGCATTTTTGCCACAAAATATTAGGAATTACTGCATTTTTGCTACAAAATAAGAAAATTTCTGCTTTTTTTCCCTGAAATAAGTCAAATTTCTGCAATTTTGCCCCAAAATAAGTGAAATTTCTGCAATTTTGCCCCAAAAGAAGGGAAATTTCTGGAATTTTGCCCCAAAATAAGTGGAATTTCTGAGTTTTGCCCCAAAATAAAGAGAATTTCTGTCTTTTTGCCCCAACATATAGGGAATTTCTGCCTTTTTGCCCCACCATTAGGGGAATTTCTGCAATTTAGCTCCAAAATACGGGGAATTTCTGCCTTTTTGCCCGAAAATAAGAAGAATGCATATCTTTTTGCCATAAAAAAGGGAAATTTCTTCATTTTTGCTCCATAATAAGGGGAATTTCTGCTTTTTTGCCTCTAAAGAAGTGGAATTTCTGTCTTTTTCCCCAAAAACAAAGGGAATTTCTGTATTTTTTGCCCCAAAATAAGGAAAAATTCTGACTTATTACCCTGAAGTAAGTGAAATTTCTGCAATTTTGCCCCAAAATATGAAAAATTTCTGCCTTTTCCCCCCAAATAAGGGGAATTTAGGTTTTTTTCCATCAAAATAATGGGAATTTCTGCATTTTTTCCACAAAATATTAGGAATTTCTGCATTTTTGCCCTAAAATAAGGAAAATTTCTGCCTTTTTTCCTTGAAATAAGTGAAATTTCTGCAATTTTGCCACAAAATAAGTGAAATTTCTGCAATTTTGCCCCAAAATAAAAAAAAAATTATGCAATTTTGCCCCAAAATAAGGGAAATTTCTGGAATTTTGCCCCAAACTAATTGGAATTTCAGAGTTTTGCCCCAAAATAAAGAGATTTTCTTCCTTTTTGCCCTAACATATAGGGAATTTCTGCCTTTTTGCCCCACAATTAGGGAAATTTCTGCAATTTAGCTAAAAAATACAGGGAATTTCTCCCTTTTTGCCTGAAAATAAGAAGAATGCATACCTTTTTGCCATTAAATATGGAAATTTCTTATTTTTTGCTACAAATTAAGGGGAATTTCTGCCTTTTTGCCTCTAAATAAGTGGAATTTCTGTCTTTTTCCTCCAAAACAAAGGGAATTCCTGTCTTTTTTGCCCCAAAATAAGGAAAAATTCTGACTTATTACCCTGAAGTAAATAAAATTTCTGCAATTTTGCCCCAAAATAAGGGAAATTTCTGCCTTTTTCCCCCAAATAAGGGGAATTTCAGCCTTTTTACCTCAAAATAAGGGGAATTTCTGCATTTTTGCCACAAAATATTAGGAATTTCTGCCTTTTTGCCCTAAAATTAGGAAAATTTCTGCCTTTCTTCCCTGAAATAAGTGAAATTTCTGCAATTTTGCCCCAAAATAAGTGAAATTTCTGCAATTTTGCCCCAAAATAAGGGAAATTTCTGGAATTTTGCCCCAAAATAAGTGGAATTTCTGAGTTTTGCCCCAAAATAAGGAGAATTTCTGTCTTTTTGCCCCAACATATAGGCAATTTCTGCCTTTTTGCTCCACAATTAGGGGAATTTCTGCAATTTCGCTCCAAAATACAAGGAATTTCTTCTTTTTTGCCAGAAAATAAGAAGAATGCATACCTTTTTGCCATAAAAAAATGGAAATTTCTTGATTTATGCTCAAAAATAAGGGGAATTTCTGCTTTTTTGCCTCTAAATAGTGGAATTTCTGTCTTTTTTCCCCAAAATAAAGGGAATTTCTGTCTTTTTTGACCCAAAATAAGAAAAAATTCTGACTTATTACCCTAAAGTAAGTGAAATGTCTGCAATTTTGCCCCAAAATATGTGAAATTTCTGCCTTTTTGCCCCCAAATAAGGGAAATTTCAGGCTTTTTACCTCAAAATAAGGGGAATTTCTGCATTTTTGCCACAAATTATTAGGAATTTCTGCTTTTTGCCCCAAAATAAGGAAGATTTCTGCCTTTTTATCCTGAAATAAGTGAAATTTCTGCACTTTTGCCCCAAAATAAGTGAAATTTCTGCAATTTTGCCCAAAAATAAAGGAAATTTCTGGAATTTTGCCCCAAAATAAGTGGAATTTCTGAGTTTTGCCCTAAAATAAAGAGCATTTCTGTCTTTTTGCCCTAACATATAGGGAATTTCTGATTTTTTGCCCCATAATTAGGGGAATTTCTGCAATTTTGCTCCAAAATACGAGGAGTTTCTGCCTTTTTGCCTGAAAATAAAAAGTATGCATACCTTTTTGCCATTAAAAAGGGAAATTTCTTCATTTTTGCTCCAAAAAAAAAAAGGAATTTCTGCTTTTTTACCTCTAAATAAGTGGAATTTCTGTCTTTTTCCCCCAAAACAAAGGGAATTTCTGTCTTTTTGGCCCCAAATAAAAAAATCTCTGACTTATTACCCTGAAGTTAGTGAAAATTCTGCAATTTTGCCCCTAAATAAGCGAAATTTCTGCCTTTTTGCCCCCAAATAAGGGGAATTTCAGCCTGTTTACCTCAAAATAAGGGGAATTTCTAAATTTTTGCCACAAAAAATTAAGAATTTCTGCTTTTTTGCCCCAAAAATTAGAAAAATTTCTGCCTTTTTTTTCTGAAATAAGTGAAATTTGCAATTTTGCCCCAAAATAAGTGAAATTTCTGCAATTTTGCCCAAAAATAAGTGAAATTTCTGCAATTTTGCCCCAAAATAAGAAAAATTAATGCAATTTTGCCCCAAAATAAGGGAAATTTCTGGAATTTTGCCCCAAAATAAGTGGAATTTCTGAGTTTTGCCCCAAAATAAGAAGAATTTCTGTCTTTTTGCCCCAACATATAGGCAATTTTTGCCTTTTTGCCCCACAATTAGGGGAATTTCGGCAATTTTGCTCCAAAATACGGGGAATTTCTGTCTTTTTGCCCGAAAATAAGAAGAATGCATAAATTTTTGCCATAGAAAAGGGAAATTTCTTCATTTTTGCTCCAAAATAAGGGCAATTTCTGCTTTTTTGCCTCTAAATAAGTGGAATTTCTGTGTTTTTCCTACAAAACAAAGTGAATTTCTGTTTTTTTGCCCCAAAATAAGAAAAAATTCTGACTTATTACCCTGAAGTAATTGAAATTTCTGCAATCTTGCCCCAAAATATAGGAAATTTCTGCCTTTTTGCCCCCAAATAAGGGGAATTTCAGCCTTTTTACCTCAAAATAAGGGGAATTTTTGCATTATTGCCACAAAATATTAAAAATTTTTCTCTTTTTGCCCCAAATTAAAAAAATTTCTGCCTTTTTTCCCTGAAATAAGTGAAATTTTTGGAATTTTGCTCAAAATAAATGAAATTTCTGCAATTTTGCCCCAAAATAAGAGAAATTTCTAAAATTTTGCCCCAAAATAAGTGGAATTTCTGAGTTTTGCCCCAAAATAAGGAGAATTTCTGTCTTTTTGCCCCAACATATAGGCAATTTCTTCCTTTTTGCCCCACAATTAGGAAAATTTCTGCAATTTTGTTCCAAAATATGGGGAATTTCTGCCTTTTTGCCGGAAAATAAGAAGAATGCATACCTTTTGCCATAGAAAAGGGAAATTTCTTCATTTTTGCTCCGAAATAAGGGGAATTTCTGCTTTTTTGCCTCTAAATAAGTGGAATTTCTGTCTTTTTCCTCCAAAACGAAGGGAATTCCTGTCTTTTTTGCCCCAAAATAAGGAAAAATTCTGACTTATTACCCTGAAGTAAGTGAAATTTTTGCAATTTTGCCCCTAAATAAGCGAAATTTCTGCCTTTTTGCCCCCAAATAAGGGGAATTTCAGCCTTTTTACCTCAAAATAAGGGGAATTTCTACATTTTTCCCACACAATATTAAGAATTTCTGCCTTTTTGCCCCAAAAATTAGAAAAATTTCTGCCTTTTTTTCCTGAAATAAGTAAAATTTGCAATTTTTCCCCAAAATAAGTGAAATTTCTGCAATTTTGCCCCAAAATAAGTGAAATTTCTGCAATTTTGCCCCAAAATAAGAAAAATTTATGCAATTTTGCCCCAAAATAAGGGAAATTTCTTGAATTTTGCCTCAAAATAAGTGGAATTTCTGAGTTTTGCCCCAAAATAAGGAGAATTTCTGTCTTTTTGCCCCAACATATAGGCAATTTCTGCCTTTTGCCCCACAATTAGGGGAATTTCTGCAATTTTGCTCCAAAATACGGGGAATTTCTGCCTTTTTGCCCGAAAATAAGAAGAATTCATAACTTTTTGCCATAGAAAATGGAACTTTCTTCATTTTTGCTCCAAAATAAGGGGAATTTCTGCTTTTTTGCCTCTAAATAAGTGGAATTTCTGTCTTTTTCATTCAAAACAAAGTGAATTTCTGTTTTTTTGCCCCAAAATAAGAAAAAATTCTGACTTATTACCCTGAAGTTATTGAAATTTCTGCAATTTTGCCCCAAAATATGGGAAATATCTTTCTTTTTGCCCCCAAATAAGGGGAATTTCAGCCTTTTTACCTCAAAATAAGGGGAATTTCTGCATTTTTGCCACAAAACATTAAAAACTTCTGCCTTTTTGCCCCAAAATAAAAAAAATTTCTGCCTTTTTTCCCTGAAATAAGTGAAATTTTTGGAATTTTGCCCAAAATAAGTGAAATTTCTGCAATTTTGCCCCAAAATAAGAGAAATTTCTAAAATTTTGCCCCAAAATAAGTGGAATTTCTGAGTTTTGCCCCAAAATAAGGAGAATTTCTGTCTTTTTGCCCTAACATATATGGAATTTCTGCCTTTTTGCCCCACAAATAGGGAAATTTCTGCAATTTTGCTCCAAAATATGGTGAATTTCTGCCATTTTGCCGGAAAATAAGAAGAATGCATACCTTTTGCCATAGAAAAGGGAAATTTCTTCATTTTTGCTCCGAAATAAGGGGAATTTCTGCATTTTTGCCTCTAAATAAGTGGAATTTCTGTCTTTTTCCTCCAAAACAAAGGGAATTCCTGTATTTTTGCCCCAAAATAAGGAAAAATTCTGACTTATTACCCTGAAGTAAGTGAAATGTCTGCAATTTTGCCCCAAAGTATGGGAAATTTCCGCCTTTTTGCCCCCAAATAAGGGGAATTTCAGGCTTTTTACCTCAAAATAAGGAGAATTTCTGCATTTTTGCCACAAAATATTAGGAATTTCTGCTTTTTGCCCCAAAATCAGGAAAATTTCTGCATTTTTATCCTGAAATAAGTGAAATTTCTTCACTTTTGCCCCAAAATAAGTGAAATTTCTGCAATTTTGCCCCAAAATAAAGAGAATTTCTGTCTTTTTGCCCTAACATATAGGGAATTTTTGCCTTTTTGCCCCATATTTAGGGGAATTTCTGCAATTTTGCTCCTAAATACGAGGAGTTTCTGCCTTTTTGCCCGAAAATAAGAAGTATGCATACTTTTTGCCATAAAAAATGGAAATTTCTTCATTTTTGTTCCAAAAAAGGGGAATTTCTGCTTTTTACCTCTAAATAAGTGGAATTTCTGTCTTTTTCCCCCAAAACAAAGGGAATTTCTGTCTTTTTGGCCCCAAAATAAAAAGATCTCTGACTTATTACCCTGAAGTAAGTGAAAATTCTGCAATTTTGCCCCTAAATAAGCGAAATTTCTGCCTTTTTTCCCCCAAATAAGGGGAATTTCAGCCTTTTTACCTCAAAATAAGGGGAATTTCTACATTTTTCCCACACAATATTAAGAATTTCTGCCTTTTTGCCCCAAAAATTAGAAAAATTTCTGCCTTTTTTTCCTGAAATAAGTAAAATTTGCAATTTTTCCCCAAAATAAGTGAAATTTCTGCAATTTTGCCCCAAAATAAGTGAAATTTCTGCAATTTTGCCCCAAAATAAGAAAAATTTATGCAATTTTGCCCCAAAATAAGGGAAATTTTTTGAATTTTGCCTCAAAATAAGTGGAATTTCTGAGTTTTGCCCCAAAATAAGGAGAATTTCTGTCTTTTTGCCCCAACATATAGGCAATTTCTGCCTTTTTGCCCCACAATTTGGGGAATTTCTGCAATTTTGCTCCAAAATACGGGGAATTTCTGCCTTTTTGCCCGAAAATAAGAAGAATTCATAACTTTTTGCCATAGAAAATGGAACTTTCTTCATTTTTGCTCCAAAATAAGGGGAATTTCTGCTTTTTTGCCTCTAAATAAGTGGAATTTCTGTCTTTTTCCTCCAAAACAAAGGGAATTCCTGTCTTTTTTGCCCCAAAATAAGGAAAAATTCTGACTTATTACCCTGAAGTAAATAAAATTTCTGCAATTTTGCCCCAAAATAAGGGAAATTTCTGCCTTTTTCCCCCAAATAAGGGGAATTTCAGCCTTTTTACCTCAAAATAAAAGGAATTTCTGCATTTTTGCCACAAAATATTAGGAATTTCTGCCTTTTTGCCCCAAAATTAGGAAAATTTCTGCCTTTCTTCCCTGAAATAAGTGAAATTTCTGCAATTTTGCCCCAAAATAAGTGAAATTTCTCCAATCTTGCCCCAAAATAAGGGAAATTTCTGGAATTTTGCCCCAAAATAAGTGGAATTTCTGAGTTTTGCCCCAAAATAAGGAGAATTTCTGTCTTTTTGCCCCAACATATAGGCAATTTCTGCCTTTTTGCTCCACAATTAGGGGAATTTCTGCAATTTCGCTCCAAAATACAAGGAATTTCTTCTTTTTTGCCAGAAAATAAGAAGAATGCATACCTTTTTGCCATAAAAAAATGGAAATTTCTTGATTTATGCTCAAAAATAAGGGGAATTCCTGCTTTTTTGCCTCTAAATAGTGGAATTTCTGTCTTTTTTCCCCAAAATAAAGGGAATTTCTGTCTTTTTTGACCCAAAATAAGAAAAAATTCTGACTTATTACCCTAAAGTAAGTGAAATGTCTGCAATTTTGCCCCAAAATATGTGAAATTTCTGCCTTTTTGCCCCCAAATAAGGGAAATTTCAGGCTTTTTACCTCAAAATAAGGGGAATTTCTGCATTTTTGCCACAAATTATTAGGAATTTCTGCTTTTTTGCCCCAAAAATTAGAAAAATTTCTGCCTTTTTTTTCTGAAATAAGTGAAATTTGCAATTTTGCCCCAAAATAAGTGAAATTTCTGCACTTTTGCCCCAAAATAAGTGAAATTTCTGCAATTTTGCCCAAAAATAAAGGAAATTTCTGGAATTTTGCCCCAAAATAAGTGGAATTTCTGAGTTTTGCCCTAAAATAAAGAGCATTTCTGTCTTTTTGCCCTAACATATAGGGAATTTCTGATTTTTTGCCCCATAATTAGGGGAATTTCTGCAATTTTGCTCCAAAATACGAGGAGTTTCTGCCTTTTTGCCTGAAAATAAAAAGTATGCATACCTTTTTGCCATTAAAAAGGGAAATTTCTTCATTTTTGCTCCAAAAAAAAAAAGGAATTTCTGCTTTTTTACCTCTAAATAAGTGGAATTTCTGTCTTTTTCCCCCAAAACAAAGGGAATTTCTGTCTTTTTGGCCCCAAATAAAAAAATCTCTGACTTATTACCCTGAAGTTAGTGAAAATTCTGCAATTTTGCCCCTAAATAAGCGAAATTTCTGCCTTTTTGCCCCCAAATAAGGGGAATTTCAGCCTGTTTACCTCAAAATAAGGGGAATTTCTAAATTTTTGCCACAAAAAATTAAGAATTTCTGCTTTTTTGCCCCAAAAATTAGAAAAATTTCTGCCTTTTTTTTCTGAAATAAGTGAAATTTGCAATTTTGCCCCAAAATAAGTGAAATTTCTGCAATTTTGCCCAAAAATAAGTGAAATTTCTGCAATTTTGCCCCAAAATAAGAAAAATTAATGCAATTTTGCCCCAAAATAAGGGAAATTTCTGGAATTTTGCCCCAAAATAAGTGGAATTTCTGAGTTTTGCCCCAAAATAAGAAGAATTTCTGTCTTTTTGCCCCAACATATAGGCAATTTTTGCCTTTTTGCCCCACAATTAGGGGAATTTCGGCAATTTTGCTCCAAAATACGGGGAATTTCTGTCTTTTTGCCCGAAAATAAGAAGAATGCATAAATTTTTGCCATAGAAAAGGGAAATTTCTTCATTTTTGCTCCAAAATAAGGGCAATTTCTGCTTTTTTGCCTCTAAATAAGTGGAATTTCTGTATTTTTCCTACAAAACAAAGTGAATTTCTGTTTTTTTGCCCCAAAATAAGAAAAAATTCTGACTTATTACCCTGAAGTAATTGAAATTTCTGCAATCTTGCCCCAAAATATAGGAAATTTCTGCCTTTTTGCCCCCAAATAAGGGGAATTTCAGCCTTTTTACCTCAAAATAAGGGGAATTTTTGCATTATTGCCACAAAATATTAAAAATTTTTCTCTTTTTGCCCCAAATTAAAAAAATTTCTGCCTTTTTTCCCTGAAATAAGTGAAATTTTTGGAATTTTGCTCAAAATAAATGAAATTTCTGCAATTTTGCCCCAAAATAAGAGAAATTTCTAAAATTTTGCCCCAAAATAAGTGGAATTTCTGAGTTTTGCCCCAAAATAAGGAGAATTTCTGTCTTTTTGCCCCAACATATAGGCAATTTCTTCCTTTTTGCCCCACAATTAGGAAAATTTCTGCAATTTTGCTCCAAAATATGGGGAATTTCTGCCTTTTTGCCGGAAAATAAGAAGAATGCATACCTTTTGCCATAGAAAAGGGAAATTTCTTCATTTTTGCTCCGAAATAAGGGGAATTTCTGCTTTTTTGCCTCTAAATAAGTGGAATTTCTGTCTTTTTCCTCCAAAACGAAGGGAATTCCTGTCTTTTTTGCCCCAAAATAAGGAAAAATTCTGACTTATTACCCTGAAGTAAGTGAAATTTTTGCAATTTTGCCCCTAAATAAGCGAAATTTCTGCCTTTTTGCCCCCAAATAAGGGGAATTTCAGCCTTTTTACCTCAAAATAAGGGGAATTTCTACATTTTTCCCACACAATATTAAGAATTTCTGCCTTTTTGCCCCAAAAATTAGAAAAATTTCTGCCTTTTTTTCCTGAAATAAGTAAAATTTGCAATTTTTCCCCAAAATAAGTGAAATTTCTGCAATTTTGCCCCAAAATAAGTGAAATTTCTGCAATTTTGCCCCAAAATAAGAAAAATTTATGCAATTTTGCCCCAAAATAAGGGAAATTTCTTGAATTTTGCCTCAAAATAAGTGGAATTTCTGAGTTTTGCCCCAAAATAAGGAGAATTTCTGTCTTTTTGCCCCAACATATAGGCAATTTCTGCCTTTTGCCCCACAATTAGGGGAATTTCTGCAATTTTGCTCCAAAATACGGGGAATTTCTGCCTTTTTGCCCGAAAATAAGAAGAATTCATAACTTTTTGCCATAGAAAATGGAACTTTCTTCATTTTTGCTCCAAAATAAGGGGAATTTCTGCTTTTTTGCCTCTAAATAAGTGGAATTTCTGTCTTTTTCATTCAAAACAAAGTGAATTTCTGTTTTTTTGCCCCAAAATAAGAAAAAATTCTGACTTATTACCCTGAAGTTATTGAAATTTCTGCAATTTTGCCCCAAAATATGGGAAATATCTTTCTTTTTGCCCCCAAATAAGGGGAATTTCAGCCTTTTTACCTCAAAATAAGGGGAATTTCTGCATTTTTGCCACAAAACATTAAAAACTTCTGCCTTTTTGCCCCAAAATAAAAAAAATTTCTGCCTTTTTTCCCTGAAATAAGTGAAATTTTTGGAATTTTGCCCAAAATAAGTGAAATTTCTGCAATTTTGCCCCAAAATAAGAGAAATTTCTAAAATTTTGCCCCAAAATAAGTGGAATTTCTGAGTTTTGCCCCAAAATAAGGAGAATTTCTGTCTTTTTGCCCTAACATATATGGAATTTCTGCCTTTTTGCCCCACAAATAGGGAAATTTCTGCAATTTTGCTCCAAAATATGGTGAATTTCTGCCATTTTGCCGGAAAATAAGAAGAATGCATACCTTTTGCCATAGAAAAGGGAAATTTCTTCATTTTTGCTCCGAAATAAGGGGAATTTCTGCATTTTTGCCTCTAAATAAGTGGAATTTCTGTCTTTTTCCTCCAAAACAAAGGGAATTCCTGTATTTTTGCCCCAAAATAAGGAAAAATTCTGACTTATTACCCTGAAGTAAGTGAAATGTCTGCAATTTTGCCCCAAAGTATGGGAAATTTCCGCCTTTTTGCCCCCAAATAAGGGGAATTTCAGGCTTTTTACCTCAAAATAAGGAGAATTTCTGCATTTTTGCCACAAAATATTAGGAATTTCTGCTTTTTGCCCCAAAATCAGGAAAATTTCTGCATTTTTATCCTGAAATAAGTGAAATTTCTTCACTTTTGCCCCAAAATAAGTGAAATTTCTGCAATTTTGCCCCAAAATAAAGAGAATTTCTGTCTTTTTGCCCTAACATATAGGGAATTTTTGCCTTTTTGCCCCATATTTAGGGGAATTTCTGCAATTTTGCTCCTAAATACGAGGAGTTTCTGCCTTTTTGCCCGAAAATAAGAAGTATGCATACTTTTTGCCATAAAAAATGGAAATTTCTTCATTTTTGTTCCAAAAAAGGGGAATTTCTGCTTTTTACCTCTAAATAAGTGGAATTTCTGTCTTTTTCCCCCAAAACAAAGGGAATTTCTGTCTTTTTGGCCCCAAAATAAAAAGATCTCTGACTTATTACCCTGAAGTAAGTGAAAATTCTGCAATTTTGCCCCTAAATAAGCGAAATTTCTGCCTTTTTCCCCCAAATAAGGGGAATTTCAGCCTTTTTACCTCAAAATAAGGGGAATTTCTACATTTTTCCCACACAATATTAAGAATTTCTGCCTTTTTGCCCCAAAAATTAGAAAAATTTCTGCCTTTTTTTCCTGAAATAAGTAAAATTTGCAATTTTTCCCCAAAATAAGTGAAATTTCTGCAATTTTGCCCCAAAATAAGTGAAATTTCTGCAATTTTGCCCCAAAATAAGAAAAATTTATGCAATTTTGCCCCAAAATAAGGGAAATTTTTTGAATTTTGCCTCAAAATAAGTGGAATTTCTGAGTTTTGCCCCAAAATAAGGAGAATTTCTGTCTTTTTGCCCCAACATATAGGCAATTTCTGCCTTTTTGCCCCACAATTTGGGGAATTTCTGCAATTTTGCTCCAAAATACGGGGAATTTCTGCCTTTTTGCCCGAAAATAAGAAGAATTCATAACTTTTTGCCATAGAAAATGGAACTTTCTTCATTTTTGCTCCAAAATAAGGGGAATTTCTGCTTTTTTGCCTCTAAATAAGTGGAATTTCTGTCTTTTTCCTCCAAAACAAAGGGAATTCCTGTCTTTTTTGCCCCAAAATAAGGAAAAATTCTGACTTATTACCCTGAAGTAAATAAAATTTCTGCAATTTTGCCCCAAAATAAGGGAAATTTCTGCCTTTTTCCCCCAAATAAGGGGAATTTCAGCCTTTTTACCTCAAAATAAAAGGAATTTCTGCATTTTTGCCACAAAATATTAGGAATTTCTGCCTTTTTGCCCCAAAATTAGGAAAATTTCTGCCTTTCTTCCCTGAAATAAGTGAAATTTCTGCAATTTTGCCCCAAAATAAGTGAAATTTCTCCAATCTTGCCCCAAAATAAGGGAAATTTCTGGAATTTTGCCCCAAAATAAGTGGAATTTCTGAGTTTTGCCCCAAAATAAGGAGAATTTCTGTCTTTTTGCCCCAACATATAGGCAATTTCTGCCTTTTTGCTCCACAATTAGGGGAATTTCTGCAATTTCGCTCCAAAATACAAGGAATTTCTTCTTTTTTGCCAGAAAATAAGAAGAATGCATACCTTTTTGCCATAAAAAAATGGAAATTTCTTGATTTATGCTCAAAAATAAGGGGAATTCCTGCTTTTTTGCCTCTAAATAGTGGAATTTCTGTCTTTTTTCCCCAAAATAAAGGGAATTTCTGTCTTTTTTGACCCAAAATAAGAAAAAATTCTGACTTATTACCCTAAAGTAAGTGAAATGTCTGCAATTTTGCCCCAAAATATGTGAAATTTCTGCCTTTTTGCCCCCAAATAAGGGAAATTTCAGGCTTTTTACCTCAAAATAAGGGGAATTTCTGCATTTTTGCCACAAATTATTAGGAATTTCTGCTTTTTTGCCCCAAAAATTAGAAAAATTTCTGCCTTTTTTTTCTGAAATAAGTGAAATTTGCAATTTTGCCCCAAAATAAGTGAAATTTCTGCAATTTTGCCCAAAAATAAGTGAAATTTCTGCAATTTTGCCCCAAAATAAGAAAAATTAATGCAATTTTGCCCCAAAATAAGGGAAATTTCTGGAATTTTGCCCCAAAATAAGTGGAATTTCTGAGTTTTGCCCCAAAATAAGAAGAATTTCTGTCTTTTTGCCCCAACATATAGGCAATTTCTGCCTTTTTGCCCCACAATTAGGGGAATTTCGGCAATTTTGCTCCAAAATACGGGGAATTTCTGTCTTTTTGCCCGAAAATAAGAAGAATGCATAAATTTTTGCCATAGAAAAGGGAAATTTCTTCATTTTTGCTCCAAAATAAGGGCAATTTCTGCTTTTTTGCCTCTAAATAAGTGGAATTTCTGTGTTTTTCCTACAAAACAAAGTGAATTTCTGTTTTTTTGCCCCAAAATAAGAAAAAATTCTGACTTATTACCCTGAAGTAATTGAAATTTCTGCAATCTTGCCCCAAAATATAGGAAATTTCTGCCTTTTCCCCCCAAATAAGGGGAATTTCAGCCTTTTTACCTCAAAATAAGGGGAATTTTTGCATTATTGCCACAAAATATTAAAAATTTTTCTCTTTTTGCCCCAAATTAAAAAAATTTCTGCCTTTTTTCCCTGAAATAAGTGAAATTTTTGGAATTTTGCTCAAAATAAGTGAAATTTCTGCAATTTTGCCCCAAAATAAGAGAAATTTCTAAAATTTTGCCCCAAAATAAGTGGAATTTCTGAGTTTTGCCCCAAAATAAGGAGAATTTCTGTCTTTTTGCCCCAACATATAGGCAATTTCTTCCTTTTTGCCCCACAATTAGGAAAATTTCTGCAATTTTGCTCCAAAATATGGGGAATTTCTGCCTTTTTGCCGGAAAATAAGAAGAATGCATACCTTTTGCCATAGAAAAGGGAAATTTCTTCATTTTTGCTCCGAAATAAGGGGAATTTCTGCTTTTTTGCCTCTAAATAAGTGGAATTTCTGTCTTTTTCCTCCAAAACGAAGGGAATTCCTGTCTTTTTTGCCCCAAAATAAGGAAAAATTCTGACTTATTACCCTGAAGTAAGTGAAATTTTTGCAATTTTGCCCCTAAATAAGCGAAATTTCTGCCTTTTTGCCCCCAAATAAGGGGAATTTCAGCCTTTTTACCTCAAAATAAGGGGAATTTCTACATTTTTCCCACACAATATTAAGAATTTCTGCCTTTTTGCCCCAAAAATTAGAAAAATTTCTGCCTTTTTTTCCTGAAATAAGTAAAATTTGCAATTTTTCCCCAAAATAAGTGAAATTTCTGCAATTTTGCCCCAAAATAAGTGAAATTTCTGCAATTTTGCCCCAAAATAAGAAAAATTTATGCAATTTTGCCCCAAAATAAGGGAAATTTCTTGAATTTTGCCTCAAAATAAGTGGAATTTCTGAGTTTTGCCCCAAAATAAGGAGAATTTCTGTCTTTTTGCCCAAACATATAGGCAATTTCTGCCTTTTGCCCCACAATTAGGGAAATTTCTGCAATTTTGCTCCAAAATATGGGGAATTTCTGCCTTTTTGCCCGAAAATAAGAAGAATTCATAACTTTTTGCCATAGAAAATGGAACTTTCTTCATTTTTGCTCCAAAATAAGGGGAATTTCTGCTTTTTTGCCTCTAAATAAGTTGAATTTCTGTCTTTTTCCCCCAAAACAAAGGGAATTTCTGTATTTTTTGCCCCAAAATAAGGAAGATTTCTGCCTTTTTATCCTGAAATAAGTGAAATTTCTGCACTTTTGCCCCAAAATAAGTGAAATTTCTGCAATTTTGCCCCAAAATAAAGGAAATTTCTGGAATTTTGCCCCAAAATAAGTGGAATTTCTGAGTTTTGCCCTAAAATAAAGAGCATTTCTGTCTTTTTGCCCTAACATATAGGGAATTTCTGATTTTTTGCCCCATAATTAGGGGAATTTCTGCAATTTTGCTCCAAAATACGAGGAGTTTTTGCCTTTTTGCCTGAAAATAAAAAGTATGCATACATTTTTGCCATTAAAAAGGGAAATTTCTTCATTTTTGCTCCAAAAAAAAAGGAATTTCTGCTTTTTTACCTCTAAATAAGTGGAATTTCTGTCTTTTTCCCCCAAAACAAAGGGAATTTCTGTCTTTTTGGCCCCAAATAAAAAAATCTCTGACTTATTACCCTGAAGTTAGTGAAAATTCTGCAATTTTGCCCCTAAATAAGCGAAATTTCTGCCTTTTTGCCCCCAAATAAGGGGAATTTCAGCCTGTTTACCTCAAAATAAGGGGAATTTCTACATTTTTGCCACAAAATATTAGGAATTTCTGCATTTTTGCCCTAAAATAAGGAAAATTTCTGCCTTTTTTTTCTGAAATAAGTGAAATTTGCAATTTTGCCCCAAAATAAGTGAAATTTCTGCAATTTTGCCCAAAAATAAGTGAAATTTCTGCAATTTTGCCCCAAAATAAAAAAAATTAATGCAATTTTGCCCCAAAATAAGAGAAATTTCTAAAATTTTGCCCCAAAATAAGTGGAATTTCTGAGTTTTGCCCCAAAATAAGAATAATTTCTGTCTTTTTGCCCCAACATATAGGCAATTTCTGCCTTTTTGCCCCACAATTAGGGGAATTTCGGCAATTTTGCTCCAAAATACGGGGAATTTCTGTCTTTTTGCCCGAAAATAAGAAGAATGCATAAATTTTTGCCATAGAAAAGGGAAATTTCTTCATTTTTGTTCCAAAATAAGGGCAATTTCTGCTTTTTTGCCTCTAAATAAGTGGAATTTCTGTGTTTTTCCTACAAAACAAAGTGAATTTCTGTTTTTTTGCCCCAAAATAAGAAAAAATTCTGACTTATTACCCTGAAGTAATTGAAATTTCTGCAATCTTGCCCCAAAATATAGGAAATTTCTGCCTTTTTGCCCCCAAATAAGGGGAATTTCAGCCTTTTTACCTCAAAATAAGGGGAATTTTTGCATTATTGCCACAAAATATTAAAAATTTTTCTCTTTTTGCCCCAAATTAAAAAAATTTCTGCCTTTTTTCCCTGAAATAAGTGAAATTTTTGGAATTTTGCTCAAAATAAATGAAATTTCTGCAATTTTGCCCCAAAATAAGAGAAATTTCTAAAATTTTGCCCCAAAATAAGTGGAATTTCTGAGTTTTGCCCCAAAATAAGGAGAATTTCTGTCTTTTTGCCCCTACATATAGGCAATTTCTTCCTTTTTGCCCCACAATTAGGAAAATTTCTGCAATTTTGCTCCAAAATATGGGGAATTTCTGCCTTTTTGCCGGAAAATAAGAAGAATGCATACCTTTTGCCATAGAAAAGGGAAATTTCTTCATTTTTGCTCCGAAATAAGGGGAATTTCTGCTTTTTTGCCTCTAAATAAGTGGAATTTCTGTCTTTTTCCTCCAAAACGAAGGGAATTCCTGTCTTTTTTGCCCCAAAATAAGGAAAAATTCTGACTTATTACCCTGAAGTAAGTGAAATTTTTGCAATTTTGCCCCTAAATAAGCGAAATTTCTGCCTTTTTGCCCCCAAATAAGGGGAATTTCAGCCTTTTTACCTCAAAATAAGGGGAATTTCTACATTTTTCCCACACAATATTAAGAATTTCTGCCTTTTTGCCCCAAAAATTAGAAAAATTTCTGCCTTTTTTTCCTGAAATAAGTAAAATTTGCAATTTTTCCCCAAAATAAGTGAAATTTCTGCAATTTTGCCCCAAAATAAGTGAAATTTCTGCAATTTTGCCCCAAAATAAGAAAAATTTATGCAATTTTGCCCCAAAATAAGGGAAATTTCTTGAATTTTGCCTCAAAATAAGTGGAATTTCTGAGTTTTGCCCCAAAATAAGGAGAATTTCTGTCTTTTTGCCGCAACATATAGGCAATTTCTGCCTTTTGCCCCACAATTAGGGAAATTTCTGCAATTTTGCTCCAAAATATGGGGAATTTCTGCCTTTTTGCCCGAAAATAAGAAGAATTCATAACTTTTTGCCATAGAAAATGGAACTTTCTTCATTTTTGCTCCAAAATAAGGGGAATTTCTGCTTTTTTGCCTCTAAATAAGTGGAATTTCTGTCTTTTTCATTCAAAACAAAGTGAATTTCTGTTTTTTTGCCCCAAAATAAGAAAAAATTCTGACTTATTACCCTGAAGTTATTGAAATTTCTGCAATTTTGCCCCAAAATATGGGAAATATCTTTCTTTTTGCCCCCAAATAAGGGGAATTTCAGCCTTTTTACCTCAAAATAAGGGGAATTTCTGCATTTTTGCCACAAAACATTAAAAACTTCTGCCTTTTTGCCCCAAAATAAAAAAAATTTCTGCCTTTTTTCCCTGAAATAAGTAAAATTTTTGGAATTTTGCCCAAAATAAGTGAAATTTCTGCAATTTTGCCCCAAAATAAGAGAAATTTCTAAAATTTTGCCCCAAAATAAGTGGAATTTCTGAGTTTTGCCCCAAAATAAGGAGAATTTCTGTCTTTTTGCCCTAACATATATGGAATTTCTGCCTTTTTGCCCCACAAATAGGGAAATTTCTGCAATTTTGCTCCAAAATATGGTGAATTTCTGCCATTTTGCCGGAAAATAAGAAGAATGCATACCTTTTGCCATAGAAAAGGGAAATTTCTTCATTTTTGCTCCGAAATAAGGGGAATTTCTGCTTTTTTGCCTCTAAATAAGTGGAATTTCTGTCTTTTTCCTCCAAAACAAAGGGAATTCCTGTATTTTTGCCCCAAAATAAGGAAAAATTCTGACTTATTACCCTGAAGTAAGTGAAATGTCTGCAATTTTGCCCCAAAGTATGGGAAATTTCCGCCTTTTTGCCCCCAAATAAGGGGAATTTCAGGCTTTTTACCTCAAAATAAGGAGAATTTCTGCATTTTTGCCACAAAATATTAGGAATTTCTGCTTTTTGCCCCAAAATCAGGAAAATTTCTGCATTTTTATCCTGAAATAAGTGAAATTTCTTCACTTTTGCCCCAAAATAAGTGAAATTTCTGCAATTTTGCCCCAAAATAAAGAGAATTTCTGTCTTTTTGCCCTAACATATAGGGAATTTTTGCCTTTTTGCCCCATATTTAGGGGAATTTCTGCAATTTTGCTCCTAAATACGAGGAGTTTCTGCCTTTTTGCCCGAAAATAAGAAGTATGCATACTTTTTGCCATAAAAAATGGAAATTTCTTCATTTTTGTTCCAAAAAAGGGGAATTTCTGCTTTTTACCTCTAAATAAGTGGAATTTCTGTCTTTTTCCCCCAAAACAAAGGGAATTTCTGTCTTTTTGGCCCCAAAATAAAAAGATCTCTGACTTATTACCCTGAAGTAAGTGAAAATTCTGCAATTTTGCCCCTAAATAAGCGAAATTTCTGCCTTTTTTCCCCCAAATAAGGGGAATTTCAGCCTTTTTACCTAAAAATAAGGGGAATTTCTACATTTTTCCCACACAATATTAAGAATTTCTGCCTTTTTGCCCCAAAAATTAGAAAAATTTCTGCCTTTTTTTCCTGAAATAAGTAAAATTTGCAATTTTTCCCCAAAATAAGTGAAATTTCTGCAATTTTGCCCCAAAATAAGTGAAATTTCTGCAATTTTGCCCCAAAATAAGATAAATTTATGCAATTTTGCCCCAAAATAAGGGAAATTTCTTGAATTTTGCCTCAAAATAAGTGAAATTTCTGAGTTTTGCCCCAAAATAAGGAGAATTTCTGTCTTTTTGCCCCAACATATAGGCAATTTCTGCCTTTTTGCCCCACAATTAGGAGAATTTCTGCAATTTTGCTCCAAAATACGGGGAATTTCTGCCTTTTTGCCCGAAAATAAGAAGAATTCATAACTTTTTGCCATAGAAAATGGAACTTTCTTCATTTTTGCTCCAAAATAAGGGGAATTTCTGCTTTTTTGCCTCTAAATAAGTGGAATTTCTGTCTTTTTCATTCAAAACAAAGTGAATTTCTGTTTTTTTGCCCCAAAATAAGAAAAAATTCTGACTTATTACCCTGAAGTTATTGAAATTTCTGCAATTTTGCCCCAAAATATGGAAAATATCTTTCTTTTTGCCCCCAAATAAGGGGAATTTCAGCCTTTTTACCTCAAAATAAGGGGAATTTCTGCATTTTTGCCACAAAACATTAAAAACTTCTGCCTTTTTGCCCCAAAATAAAAAAAATTTCTGCCTTTTTTCCCTGAAATAAGTGAAATTTTTGGAATTTTGCCCAAAATAAGTGAAATTTCTGCAATTTTGCCCCAAAATAAGAGAAATTTCTAAAATTTTGCCCCAAAATAAGTGGAATTTCTGAGTTTTGCCCCAAAATAAGGAGAATTTCTGTCTTTTTGCCCTAACATATATGGAATTTCTGCCTTTTTGCCCCACAAATAGGGAAATTTCTGCAATTTTGCTCCAAAATATGGTGAATTTCTGCCATTTTGCCGGAAAATAAGAAGAATGCATACCTTTTGCCATAGAAAAGGGAAATTTCTTCATTTTTGCTCTGAAATAAGGGGAATTTCTGCTTTTTTGCCTCTAAATAAGTGGAATTTCTGTCTTTTTCCTCCAAAACAAAGGGAATTCCTGTATTTTTGGCCCAAAATAAGGAAAAATTCTGACATATTACCCTGAAGTAAGTGAAATGTCTGCAATTTTGCCCCAAAGTATGGGAAATTTCTGCCTTTTTGCCCCCAAATAAGGGGAATTTCAGGCTTTTTACCTCAAAATAAGGAGAATTTCTGCATTTTTGCCACAAAATATTAGGAATTTCTGCTTTTTGCCCCAAAATAAGGAAAATTTCTGCATTTTTATCCTGAAATAAGTGAAATTTCTTCACTTTTGCCCCAAAATAAGTGAAATTTCTGCAATTTTGCCCCAAAATAAAGAGAATTTCTTTCTTTTTGCCCTAACATATAGGGAATTTTTGCCTTCTTGCCCCATATTTAGGGGAATTTCTGCAATTTTGCTCCTAAATACGAGGAGTTTCTGCCTTTTTGCCCGAAAATAAGAAGTATGCATACTTTTTGCCATAAAAAATGGAAATTTCTTCATTTTTGTTCCAAAAAAGGGGAATTTCTGCTTTTTACCTCTAAATAAGTGGAATTTCTGTCTTTTTCTCCCAAAACAAAGGGAATTTCTGTCTTTTTGGCCCCAAAATAAAAAGATCTCTGACTTATTACCCTGAAGTAAGTGAAAATTCTGCAATTTTGCCCCTAAATAAGCGAAATTTCTGCCTTTTTTCCCCCAAATAAGGGGAATTTCAGCCTTTTTACCTCAAAATAAGGGGAATTTCTACATTTTTGCCACAAAGTATTAAGAATTTCTGCCTTTTTGCCCCAAAAATTAGAAAAATTTCTGTTTTTTTTCTCTGAAATAAGTGAAATTTGCAATTTTGCCCCAAAATAAGTGAAATTTCTGCAATTTTACCCCAAAATAAGTGAAATTTCTGCAATTTTGCTTCAACATAAGAAAAATTTATGCAATTTTGCCCCAAAATAAGGGAAATTGCTGGAATTTTGCCCCAAAATAAGTGGAATTTCTGAGTTTTGCCCCAAAATAAGGAGAATTTCTGTATTTTTGCCCCAACATATAGGCAATTTCTGCCTTTTTGCCCCACAATTAGGGGAATTTCTGCAATTTTGCTCCAAAATATGGGGAATTTCTGCCTTTTTGCCAGAAAATAAGAAGAATGCATAACTTTTTGCCATAGAAAAGGGAAATTTCTACATTTTTGCTCCAAAATAAGGGGAATTTCTACTTTTTTGCCTCTAAATAAGTGGAATTTCTGTCTTTTTCCTTCAAAACAAAGTGAATTTCTGTCTTTTTTGCCCCAAAATAAGAAAAAATTCTGACTTATTACCCTGAAGTAATTGAAATTTTTGCAATTTTGCCCCAAAATATAGGAAATTTCTGCCTTTTTGCCCGCAAATAAGGGGAATTTCAGCCTTTTTACCTCAAAATAAGAGGAATTTCTGCATTTTTGCCACAAAATATTAAAAATTTCTGCCTTTTTGCCCCAAAATAAGAAAAATTTCTGCCTTTTTTCTCTGAAATAAGTGAAATTTTTGGAATTTTGCCCAAAATAATTGAAATTTCTGCAATTTTGCCCCAAAATAAGAGAAATTTCTAAAATTTTGCCCCAAAATAAGGAGAATTTCTGTCTTTTTGCCCCAACATATAGGCAATTTCTGCCTTTTTGCCCCACAATTAGGGAAATTTCTGCAATTTTGCTCCAAAATATGGGGAATTTCTGCCTTTTTGCCGGAAAATAAGAAGAATGCATACCTTTTGCCATAGAAAAGGGAAATTTCTTCATTTTTGCTCCGAAATAAGAAGAATTTCTGCTTTTTTGCCTCTAAATAAGTGGAATTTTTGTCTTTTTCCCCCAAAACAAAGAGAATTTTTGTCTTTTTTGCCCCAAAATAAGAAAAAATTCTGACTTATTATTCTGAAGTAAGTGAAATTTCTGCAATTTTGCCCCAAAATATGGGACATTTCAGCCTTTTTGCACCCAAATAAAGGGAATTTCAGCCTTTTTACCTCAAAATAAGGGGAATTTCTGCATTTTTGCCACAAAATATTAGGAATTTTTGCTTTTTGCCCCAAAATAAGGAAAAATTCTGCCTTTTTTCCCTGAAATAATTGAAATTTCTGCAATTTTGCCCCCAAATAAGTGAAATTTCTGCAATTTTAGTCCTAAAATAAGGGAAATTTTTGCTTTTTTGTCCCCAAATAAAGGGAATTTCAGCTTTTTACCTCAAAATAAGGGGAATTTCTGCTTTTTTGCCACAAAATATTAAAAATTTCTGCCTTTTTCCCAAAATAAGAAAAATTTCTGCCTTTTTTTCCTGAAATAAGTGAAATTTTTGAAATTTTGCCCCAAAATAAGTGAAATTTCTGCAATTTTGCCCCAAAATAAGGGAAATTTCTGGAATTTTTCCCCAAAATAAGTGGAATTTTTGAGTTTTGCCCCAAAATAAGGAGAATTTCTGTCTTTTTGCCCCAACATATAGGCAATTTCTGCCTTTTTGCCCCACAATTAGGGGAATTTCTGCAATTTTGCTCCAAAATACGGGGATTTTCTGCCTTTTTTCCCGAAAATAAGAAGAATGCATACCTTTTTGCAATAAAAAAGAGAAATTTATTCATTTTTGCTCCAAAATATGGGGAATTTCTGCTTTCTTGCCTCTAAATAAGTGGAATTTCTGTCTTTTTCCCCCAAAACCAAGGGAAATCCTGTCTTTTTTGCCCCAAAATAAGGAAAATTTAAGACTTATTACCCTGAAATAAGTGAAATTTCTGCAATTTTGCCCCAAAATAAGTGAAATTTCTTCCTTTTTGCCCCCAAATAAAGGGAATTTCAGCCTTTTTATCTCAAAATAAGGGGAATTTCTGCATTATTGCGACAAACTATTAGGAATTTCTGCCTTTTTCCCCCAAAATAAGAAAATTTCTGCTTTTTTTTCTTGAAATAAGTGAAATTTCTGCTATTTTGCCCCAAAATAAGTGAAATTTCTGCAATTTTGCCCCAAAATAAGGGAAATTTCTGGAATTTTGCCCCAAAATAATTGGAATTTCTGAGTTTTGCCCCAAAACAATGAGAATTTCTGTCTTTTTGCCCCATCATATAGAGAATTTCTGCCTTTTTACCCCACAATTAATGGAATTTCTGCAATTTTGCTCCAAAATATGGGAAATTTCTTCCTTTTTGCCCGAAAATAAAAAGAATGCATACCTTTTTGCCATAAAAAAGGGAAATTTCTTCATTTTTGCTCCAAAATAAGGGGAATTTCTGCTTTTTTGCCTCTAAATAAGTGGAATTTCTGTCTTTTTGCCCAAAAACAAAGGGAATTCCTGTCTTTTTTGCCCAAAAATAAGGAAAATTTCTGAATTATTACCCTGAAATAAGTGAAATTTATGCAATTTTACCCCAAAATAAAGGAAATTTTTGCCTTTTTGCCCCCAAATAAGGGGAATTTCAGCCTTTTTACCTCAAAATAAGGGGAATTTCTGCATTTTTGCCACAAAATATTAGGAATTTCTGCCTTTTTGTACCAAAATAAAAAAAAATTCTGCATTTTTTCCTTGAAATAAGAGAAATTTCTGCAATTTTGCCCCAAAATAATGAAATTTCTGCAATTTTGCCCCAAAATAAGGGAAATTTCTGAAATTTTGCCCCAAAATAAGTGGAATTTCTGAGTTTTGCCCGAAAATAAAAAGAATTTCTGTCTTTTTGCTCCAACATATATAGAATTTCTGCATTTTTGCCCCACAATTAAAGAAATCTCTTCAATTTTGCTGCAAAATACGGAGAATTTCTGCCGTTTTGCCTGAAAATAAGAAGAATGCATACCTTTTTGCCATAATAAATGGAAATTTCTTCATTTTTGCTCCAAAATAAGGGGAATTTCTGCTTTTTTGCCTCTAAATAAGTGGAATTTCTGTCTTTTTCCCCCCCAAAAAAAGGAAAATTCTGTCCTTTTTGCCCCAAAATAAGGAAAATTTCTGACTTATTACCCTGAAATGAGTGAAATTTCTGAAATTTTGCCCCAAAATAAGGGAAATTTCTGACTTTTGCCCCCAAATAAGTGGAATTTCAGCCTTTTTACCTCAAAATAAGGGGAATTTCTGCATTTTTGCCACAAAATATTAGGAATTTCTGCCTTTGTGCCCCAACATAAGTGAAATTTCTGCAATTTTGCCCTAAAATAAGGGAATTTTTTGGAATTTTTCCCCAAAATAAAAAGAATTTCTGAGTTTTGCCCCAAAATAAGGAGAATTTTTGTCTTTTTGCCCTAACATATAGGCAATTTCTGCCTTTTTGCCCCACAATTAGGTGAATTTCTGCAATTTTGCTCAAAAATACGGGGAATTTCTGCCTTTTTGCCTGAAAATAAGAAGAATGCATACCTTTTTGCCATAAAAAAGGGATATTTCTTCATTTTTGCTCCAAAATAAGGGGAATTTCTGCTTTTTTACCTCTAAATAAGTAGAATTTCTGTCTTTTCCTCCCCCCATAACAAAGGGAATTTCTGTCTTTTTTGCCCCAAAATAAGGAAAAATTCTGATTTATTACCCTGAAGTAAGTGAAATTTCTGCAATTTTGCCCCAAAATAAGGGAAATTTCTGCCTTTTTGCCCCCAAATAAGGGGAATTTTGCCTTTTTACCTCAAAATACGGGGAATTTCTGCATTTTTGCCACAAAATATTAGGAATTTCTGCCTTTTAGCCCCAAAATAAGGAAAATTTCTGCCTTTTTTCCCTGAAATAAGTGAAATTTCTGCATTTTGACCCAAAATAAGTGAAATTTCTGCAATATTGCCCCAAAATAAGGGAAATTTCAGGAATTTTGCCCCAAAATAAGTGGAATTTCTGAGTTTTGCCCAAAAATAAGGAGAATTACTGTTTTTGCCCCAACTAAAGGGAATTTCTGCCTTTTTGCCCCACAATTAAGGGAATTTCTGCAATTTTGCTCCAAAATACGGGGAATTTCTGCCTTTTTGCTCGAAAATAAGAAGAATGCATACCTTTTTGCCATAAAAAAGGGATATTTCTTCATTTTTGCTCCAAAATAAGGGGAATTTCTGCTTTTTTACCTCTAAATAAGTAGAATTTCTGTCTTTTCCTCCCCCCATAACAAAGGGAATTTCTGTCTTTTTTGCCCCAAAATAAGGAAAAATTCTGACTTATTACCCTGAAGTAAGTGAAATTTCTGCAATTTTGCCGCAAAATAACAAAAATTTCTGCCTTTTTCTTCCCAAATAAGGGGAATTTCAGCATTTTTCCCTGAAAATAAGGGGAATTTATGCATTTTTGCCACAAAATATTAGGAATTTCTGCATTTTTGCCCCAAAGTAAGAAAATTTCTGCTTTTTTACCCTGAAATAAGTGAAATTTCTACAATTTTGCCCCAAAATAAGTGAAATTTCTGCAATTTTGCCCCAAAATAAGGGAAATTTCTGGAATTTTGCCCCAAAATAAGTGGAATTTCTGAGTTTTGCCCCAAAATAAGGAGAATTTTTGTCTTTTTGCCCCAACATATAGGCAATTTCTGCCTTTTTGCCCCACAATTAGGGGAATTTCTGCAATTTTGCTCCAAAATACGGGGAATTTCTTCCTTTTTTCCCGAAAATAAGAAGAATGCATAACTTTTTGCCATAAAATAGGAAAATTTCTTCATTTTTGCTCCAAACTAAGGGGAATTTCTGCATTTTGGCCTCTAAATAAGTGGAATTTCTGTATTTTCCCCAAAAACAAATGAAATTTTTGTCTTTTTTGCCCCAAAATAAGGAAAAATTCTGACTTATTACCATGAAGTAAGTAAAATTTCTGCAATATTTCCCCAAAATAAGGGAAATCTCTGCCTTTTTGCCCCCAAATCAGGGGAATTTCAGCCTTTTTACCTCAAAATAAAGGGAATTTCTGCATTTTTGCCACAAAATATTAGGAATTTCTGCTCTTTTGCCCCAAAATAAGGAAAATTTCTGCCTTTTTTCTTTGAAATAAGTAAAATTTCTAAAATTTTGCCCCAAAATAAGTAAAATTTCTGCAATCTTGCCTTAAGATAAGTGAAATTTCTTCAATTTTGCCCCAAAATAAGCGAAATTTCTAGAATTTTGCCCCAAAATAAATGGAATTTCTGAGTTTTGCCCCAAAATAAGGAGAATTTCTGTCTTTTTCGCCAACATATAGAGAATTTCTGCCTTTTTGCCCCACAATTAGGGAAATTTCTGCAATTTAACTCCAAAATACAGGGAATTTCTGCCTTTTTGCCCCCAAATCAGGTGAATTTCAGCCTTTTTACCTCAAAATAAAAGGAATTTCTGCATTTTTGCCACAAAATATTAGGAATTTCTGCCTTTTAGCCCCAAAATAAGGAAAATTTCTGCCTTTTTTCCCTGAAATAAGTGAAATTTCTGCATTTTGACCCAAAATAAGTGAAATTTCTGCAATATTGCCCCAAAATAAGGGAAATTTCAGGAATTTTGCCCCAAAATAAGTGGAATTTCTGAGTTTTGCCCAAAAATAAGGAGAATTACTGTTTTTGCCCCAACTAAAGGGAATTTCTGCCTTTTTGCCCCACAATTAAGGGAATTTCTGCAATTTTGCTCCAAAATACGGGGAATTTCTGCCTTTTTGCCCGAAAATAAGAAGAATGCATACCTTTTTGCCATAAAAAAGGGATATTTCTTCATTTTTGCTCCAAAATAAGGGGAATTTCTGCTTTTTTACCTCTAAATAAGTAGAATTTCTGTCTTTTCCTCCCCCCATAACAAAGGGAATTTCTGTCTTTTTTGCCCCAAAATAAGGAAAAATTCTGACTTATTACCCTGAAGTAAGTGAAATTTCTGCAATTTTGCCGCAAAATAACAAAAATTTCTGCCTTTTTCTTCCCAAATAAGGGGAATTTCAGCATTTTTCCCTGAAAATAAGGGGAATTTATGCATTTTTGCCACAAAATATTAGGAATTTCTGCATTTTTGCCCCAAAGTAAGAAAATTTCTGCTTTTTTACCCTGAAATAAGTGAAATTTCTACAATTTTGCCCCAAAATAAGTGAAATTTCTGCAATTTTGCCCCAAAATAAGGGAAATTTCTGGAATTTTGCCCCAAAATAAGTGGAATTTCTGAGTTTTGCCCCAAAATAAGGAGAATTTTTGTCTTTTTGCCCCAACATATAGGCAATTTCTGCCTTTTTGCCCCACAATTAGGGGAATTTCTGCAATTTTGCTCCAAAATACGGGGAATTTCTTCCTTTTTTCCCGAAAATAAGAAGAATGCATAACTTTTTGCCATAAAATAGGAAAATTTCTTCATTTTTGCTCCAAACTAAGGGGAATTTCTGCATTTTGGCCTCTAAATAAGTGGAATTTCTGTATTTTCCCCAAAAACAAATGAAATTTTTGTCTTTTTTGCCCCAAAATAAGGAAAAATTCTGACTTATTACCATGAAGTAAGTAAAATTTCTGCAATATTTCCCCAAAATAAGGGAAATCTCTGCCTTTTTGCCCCCAAATCAGGGGAATTTCAGCCTTTTTACCTCAAAATAAAGGGAATTTCTGCATTTTTGCCACAAAATATTAGGAATTTCTGCTCTTTTGCCCCAAAATAAGGAAAATTTCTGCCTTTTTTCTTTGAAATAAGTAAAATTTCTAAAATTTTGCCCCAAAATAAGTAAAATTTCTGCAATCTTGCCTTAAGATAAGTGAATTTCTTCAATTTTGCCCCAAAATAAGCGAAATTTCTAGAATTTTGCCCCAAAATAAATGGAATTTCTGAGTTTTGCCCCAAAATAAGGAGAATTTCTGTCTTTTTCGCCAACATATAGAGAATTTCTGCCTTTTTGCCCCACAATTAGGGAAATTTCTGCAATTTAACTCCAAAATACAGGGAATTTCTGCCTTTTTGCCCCCAAATCAGGTGAATTTCAGCCTTTTTACCTCAAAATAAAAGGAATTTCTGCATTTTTGCCACAAAATATTAGGAATTTTTGCTCTTTTGCCCCAAAATAAGGAAAATTTCTGCCTTTTTTCTCTGAAATAAGTGAAATTTCTGCAATTTTGCCCCAAAATAAGTGAAATTTCTCCAATTTTGTCCCAAAATAAGTGAAATTTCTGAAATATTGCCCCAAAATAAGAGAAATTTCAGGAATTTTGCCCCAAAATAAGTGGAATTTCTGAGTTTTGCCCCAAAATAAGCAGAATTACTGTCTTTTTGCCCTAACTAAAGGGTATTTCTGCCTTTTTGCCCCACAATTAAGGGAATTTCTCCAATTTTGCTCCAAAATACGGGGAATTTCTGCCTTTTTGCCCGAAAATAAAAAGAATGCATACCTTTTTGCCATAAAAAAGGGAAATTTCTTCATTTTTGCTCCAAAATAAGGGTAATTTCTGCTTTTTTGCCTCTAAATAAGTTGAATTTCTGTCTTTTTTCCCCAAAACAAAGGGAATTTCTGTCTTTTTTGACACAAAATAAGGAAAAATTCTGACTTATTACCCTGAAGTAAGTGAAATTTCTGCAATTTTGCCCCAAAATAACAAAAATTTCTGCCTTTTTCTTCCCAAATAAGGGGAATTTCAGCATTTTTACCTCAAAATAAGGGGAATTTATGCATTTTTGCCAGAAAATATTAGTAATTTCTGCATTTTTGCCCCAAAGTAAGAAAATTTCTGCTTTTTTTCCCTGAAATAAGTGAAATTTCTACAATTTTGCCCCAAAATAAGTGAAATTTCTGCAATTTTGCCCCAAAATAAGGGAAATTTCTGGAATTTTGCCCCAAAATAAGTGGAATTTCTGAGTTTTGCCCCAAATAAGGAGAATTTTTGTCTTTTTGCACCAACATATAGGCAATTTCTGCCTTTTTGCCCCACAATTAGGGGAATTTCTGCAATTTTGCTTTAAAATACGGGGAATTTCTTCCTTTTTGCCCGAAAATAAGAAGAATGCATACCTTTTTGCCATAAAATAGGAAAATTTCTTCATTTTTGCTCCAAACTAAGGGGAATTTCTGCATTTTGGCCTCTAAATAAGTGGAATTTCTGTATTTTGCCCAAAAACAAATGAAATTTTTGTCTTTTTTGCCCCAAAATAAGGAAAAATTCTGACTTATTACCCTGAAGTAAGTAATATTTCTGCAATTTTTCCCCAAAATAATGGAAATTTCTTCATTTTTGCCCCCAAATCAGAGGAATTTTAGTCTTTTTACCTCAAAATAAAGGGAATTTCTGCATTTTTGCCACAAAATATTAGGAATTTCTGCTCTTTTGCCCCAAAATAAGGAAAATTTCTGCCTTTTTTCTCTGAAATAAGTGAAATTTCTGCAATTTTGCCCCAAAATAAGTGAAATTTCTCCAATTTTGCCCCAAAATAAGTGAAATTTCTGCAATATTGCCCCAAAATAAGGGAAATTTCAGGAATTTTGCCCCAAATTAAGTGGAATTTCTGAGTTTTGCCCCAAAATGAGCAGAATTACTGTCTTTTTGCCCTAACTAAAGGGAATTTCTGCCTTTTTGCCCCACAATTAAGGGAATTTCTCCAATTTTGCTCCAAAATACGGGGAATTTTTGCCTTTTTGCCCGAAAATAAGAAGAATGCATACCTTTTTGCCATAAAAAAGGGAAATTTCTTCATTTTTGCTACAAAATAAGGGGAATTTCTGCTTTTTTGCCTCTAAATAAGTGGAATTTCTGTCTTTTTCCCCCAAAACAAAGGAAATTTCTGTCTTTTTTGCCACAAAATAAGGAAAAATTCTGACTTATTACCCATAAGTAAGTGAAATTTCTGCAATTTTGCCCGAAAATAACAAAAATTTCTGCCTTTTTCTTCCCAAATAAGGGGAATTTCAGCATTTTTACCTCAAAATAAGGGGAATTTATGCATTTTTGCCACAAAATATTAGGAATTTCTGCATTTTTGCCCCAAAGTAAGAAAATTTCTGCTTTTTTTCCTTGGAATATGTGAAATTTCTGCAATTTTGCCCCAAAATAAGTGAAATTTCTCCAATTTTGCCCCAAAATTAGGGAAATTTCTGGAATTTTGCCCCAAAATAAGTGGAATTTCTGAGTTTTGCCCCAAAATAAGGAGAATTTTTGTCTTTTTGCCCCAACATATAGGCAATTTCTGCCTTTTTGCCCCACAATTAGGGGAATTTCTGCAATTTTGCTCCAAAATACGGGGAATTTCTTCCTTTTTGCCCGAAAATAAGAAGAATGCATACCTTTTTGCCATAAAATAGGAAAATTTCTTCATTTTTGCTCCAAACTAAGGGGAATTTCTGCATTTTGGCCTCTAAATAAGTGGAATTTCTGTATTTTCTCCAAAAACAAATGAAATTTTTGTCTTTTTTGCCCCAAAATAAGAAAAAATTCTGACTTATTACCCTGCAGTAAGTAAAATTTCTGCAATTTTGCCCCAAAATAAGGGAAATTTCTGCCTTTTTGTTCTTAAATAAGGGGAATTTCAGCCTTTTTACCTCAAAATAAGGGGAATTTCTGCATTTTTGCCCCCAAATAAGAGGAATTTCAGCCTTTTTACCTCAAAATAAGGGGAATTTCTGCATTTTTGCCACAAAATATTAGGAATTTCTTCCTTTTTACACCATAATAAGAAAATTTCTGCTTTTTTTCCCTGAAATAAGTGAAATTTCTGCAATTTTGCCACAAAATAAGTGAAACTTCTACAATTTTGCCCCAAATAGGGGAAATTTCTGGAATTTTGCCCCAAAATAAGTTGAATTTCTGAGTTTTGCCCCAAAATAAGGAGAATTTCTGTATTTTTGCCCCAACATATAGGCAATTTCTGCCTTTTGCCCCGCTATTAGGAAAATTTCTGCAATTTTGCTCAAAAATACGGGGAATTTCTGCCTTTGTGCCCGAAAATAGAAGAATGCATAACTTTTTGCCATAAAAAAGGGAAATTTCTTCATTTTTGCTCCAAACTAAGGCGAATTTCTGCTTTTAGCCTCTAAATAAGTGGAATTTCAGTCTTTTTCCCCCAAAACAAAGGGAATTTCTGTCTCTTTTGCACCAAAATAAGAAAAAATTCTGACTTATTACACTGAAGTATGTGAAATTTCTGCAATTTTGCCCCAAAATAAGGGAAATTTCTGGAATTTTGCCCCAAAATAAGTGGAATTTCTGAGTTTTGCCCCAAAATAAGGAGAATTTCTGTCTTTTTGCCCCAACATATAGAGAATTTCTGACTTTTTGCCCCACAATTAGGGGAATTTCTGCAATTTTGCTCCATAATACGGAAAATTTCTGCCTTTTTGCCCGAAAATAAGAAGAATGCATACCTTTTTGCCATAAAAATGGAAAATTTCTTCATTTTTGCTCCAAAATAAAAGGAATTTCTGCTTTTTTGCCTCTAAATAAGTGGAATTTCTGTCTTTTTCTTCCAAAACAAAGGGAATTTCTGTCTTTTTTGCCCCAAAATAAAAAAAAATACTGACTTATTACCCTGAAGTAAGTGGAATTTCTGCAATTTTGCCCCAAAATAAGGGAAATTTCTGCCTTTTTGCCCCCAAATAAAAAGAAATTCACCCTTTTTACCACAAAATAAGGGGAATTTCTGCATTTTTGCCCCCAAATAAGGAGAATTTCAGTTTTTTTACCTCAAAATAAGAAGAATTTCTGCATTTTTGCCACAAAATATTAAGAATTTCTGCCTTTTTGCCCCTAAATAAGAAAATTTCTGCTTTTTTTCCCTGAAATAGGTGAAATTTCTGCAATTTTGCCTCAAAATAAGTGAAATTTCTGCAATTTTGCATCAAAATAAGGGAAATTTCTGGAATTTTGCCCCAAATAAGTGGAATTTCTGAGTTTTGCCCCGAAATAAAGAGAATTTCTGTCTTTTTGTCCCAACATATAGAGAATTTCTGCCTTTTTGCCCTACAATTAGGGAAATTTCTGCAATTTTGCTCCAAAATATGAAGAATTTCTGCCTTCTTGCCCGAAAATAAGAAGAATGCATACCTTTTTGCCATAAAAAAGGAAATTTCTTCATTTTTGCTCCAAAAAGGGGAATTTCTGGAATTTTGCCTCTAAATAAGTGGAATTTCTGTCTTTTTCCTCCAAAACAAAAGAAATTTTTGTCTTTTTTGCCCCAAAATAAGGAAAATTTCTCACTTATTACCCTGACATAAGTGAAATTTCTGCAATTTTGCCTCAAAATAAGGGAAATTTCTGCCTTTTGCCCCCAATTAAGGGGAATTTCAGGCTTTTTACCTCAAAATAAGCGGAATTTCTGCCTTTTTTCCCTGAAATAAGTGAAATTTCTGCAATTTTGCCCCAAAATAAGTGAAATTTCTGCAATTTTGTCCCAAAATAAAGGAAATTTCTGGAATTTTGCCCCAAAATATGTGGAATTTATGAATTTTGCCCCCAAATAAGGAGAATTTCTGTATTTTTGCCCCAACATATAGGGAATTTCTGCCTTTTTGCCACACAATAAGGGGAATTTCTTCTATTTTGCTCCAAAATACGGGGAATTTCTGCCTTTTTGCCCGAAAATAAGAAGAATGCATACCTTTTTGCCATCAAAAAAGGAAATTTCTTTATTTTTGCTCCAAAATAAGGGGAATTTCTGCTTTTTTGCCTCTAAATAAGTGGAATTTCTATCTTTTTCCCCCAAAACAAAGGGAATTTCTGTCTTTTTTGCCCCAAAATAAGAAGAAATTCTGACTTATTACCCTGAAGTAAGTGAAATTTCTGCAATTTTGCCCCAAAATATGGGAAATTTCTGACTTTTTGCCCCCAAATAAGGGGAATTTCAGCCTTTTTACCTCAAAATAAGGGGAATTTCTGCATTTTTGCCACAAAATATTAGGAATTTCAATTTATGCCCCAAAATAAGGAAAATTTCTGCCTTTTTTCCCTGAAATAAGTGGAATTTCTGCAATTTTGCCCCAAAATAAGTGAAATTTCTGCAATTTTGCCCCAAAATATGGGAAATTTCTGCAATTTTGCCCAAAATAATTGAAATTTCTGAGTTTTGCCCCAAAATGAGGAGAATTTCTGTATTTTGCCCCAACATATAGGGAATTTCTGCCTTTTTGCCCAACAATTAGGCAAATTTCTGCAATTTTGCAACAAAATACGGGGAATTTCTGCCTTTTTGCCCGAAAATAAGAAGAATGAATACCTTTTTGCCATAAAAAAGGGAAATTTCTTCATTTTTGATCAAAATAAGGGGAATTTCTGGTTTTTTGCCTCTAAATCAGTGGAATTTCTGTCATTTTCCCCCAAAACAAAGAAAATTCCTGTCTATTTTGCCCCTAAATAAGAAAAATTTCTGTCTTATTACCCTGAAATAAGTGAAATTTCTGCAATTTTGCCCCAAAATAAGTGAAATTTCTGCAATTTTGGCCCAAAATAAGAGAAATTTCTGGAATTTTGCCCCAAAATAAGTGGAATTTTTAGGTTTTGCCCCAAAATAAGGAGAATTTCTGTCTTTTTGCCCCAACATATAGGCAATTTCTGCATTTTTGCCCCACAATTATGGGAATTTCTGCAATTTTGCTCCAAAATACAGAGAATTTCTGCCTTTTTGCCTGAAAATAAGAAGAATGCATACCTTTTTGCCATAAAAAAGGGAAATTTCTTCATTTTTGCTCCAAAATAAGGGGAATTTCTGCTTTTTTGCCTCTAAATATGTGGAATATCTGTCTTTTTCCCCTAAAACAAATGGAATTTCAGTTTTTTTGCCCCAAAATAAAGAAAAATTCTGACTTATTACCCTGAAGTAAGTAAAATTTCTGCAATTTTGCCCCAAAATAAGAAAAATTTCTGCCTCTTTGCCCCCTATTAAGGGGAATTTCAGCCTTTTTACCTCAAAATAAGGGGAATTTCTAAATTTTTGCCACAAAATATTAGGAATTTCTGCTTTTTGCCCCAAAATAAGGAAAATTTCTGCCTTTTTTCCCTGAAATAAGTGAAATTTCTGCAATTTTGCCCCAAAATAAGTGAAATTTCTGCAAATTTGCCTCAAATAAGTGAAATTTCTGCAATTTTGCCCCAAAATAAGGGAAATTTCTGGAATTTTGCCCCAAAATAAGTGGAATTTCTGAGTTTTGGCCCAAAATAAGGAGAATTTCTGGTTTTTGCCCCAACATATAGAGATTTTCTGCATTTTTTCCCCACAATTAGGGGAATTTCTGCAATTTTTACTCTAAAATACGGGGAATTTCTGCCTTTTTACCCGAAAATAAAAGTATGCATACCTTTTTGCCATTAGAAAGGGAAATTTCTTCATTTTTGCTCCAAAATAAGGGGAATTTCTGCTTTTTTGCCTCTAAATAAGTAGAATTTCTGTCTTTTTCCCCCAAAACAAAGGGAATTTCTGTCTTTTTTGCCCCAAAATAAGGAAAAATTCTGACTTATTACCCTGAAGTAAGTGAAATTTATGCAATTTTGCCCTAAAATAAGGGAATTTTCTGCGTTTTTGTTTACAAAATAAGGGGAATTTCAGCCATTTTACCTCAAATTAGGGGAATTTCTGCATATTTACCCTCTATTAAGGGAATTTCAGTATTTTTACCT
Source organism: Micromys minutus (assembly GCF_963924665.1). Classification (NCBI taxonomy): domain Eukaryota; kingdom Metazoa; phylum Chordata; class Mammalia; order Rodentia; family Muridae; genus Micromys; species Micromys minutus. The sequence goes on from NW_027667727.1 coordinate 5,108,277, forward strand.
CAAAATAAGGGGAATTTATGCATTTTTGCCACAAAATATTAGGAATTTCTGCCTTTTTGGCCCAAAATAAGAAAATTTCTGCTTTTTTTTCTCTGAAATAAGTGAAATTTCTGCAATTTTGCCCCAAAATAAGTGAAATTTCTACAATTTTGCCCCAAATTAAGGGAAATTTCTGGAATTTTGCCCCAAAAAATGGAATTTCTGAGTTTTGCCCCAAAATAAGGAGAATTTCTGTCTTTTTGCCCCAAAATATAGAGAATTTCTGCCTTTTTGCCCTACAATTAGGCAAATTTCTGCAATTTTGCTCCAAAATACGGGGAATTTCTGCCTTTTTGCCCGAAAATAAGAAGAATGCATACCTTTTTGCCATAAAAAATGGAAATTTCTTCATTTTTGCTCTAAAATAAAAGGAATTTCTGCTTTTTGGCCTCTAAATAAGTAGAATTTCTGTCTTTTTCCCCCAAAACAAAGAAAATTCCTGTCTTTTTTGCCCCAAAATAAGGAAAATTTCTGACTTATTACCCTGAAGTAAGTGAAATTTCTGCAATTTTGCCCTAAAATAAGAAAAAATTTCTGCCTTTTTGCCCCCTATTAAGGGAATTTCAGCCTTTTTACCTCAAAATAAGGGGAATTTCTGAATTTTGACACAAAATACTAGGAATTTCTGCCTTTTTGCCCCAAAATAAGAAAATTTCTGCTTTTTTTCCCTGAAATAAGTGAAATTTCTGCAATTATGCCCCAAAATAAGTGAAATTTCTGCAATTTTGCCACAAAATAAGGGAAATTTCTGGAATTTTGCCCCAAAATAATGGAATTTCTGAGTTTTGCCCCAAAATAAGGAGAATTTCTGTCTTTTTGCCCCAACATATAGAGAACTTCTGCCTTTTTGCCCCACAATTAGGCAAATTTCGGCATTTTTGCTCCAAAATACCGTGAATTTTTGCCTTTTTGCCCGAAAATAAGAAGAATGCATACCTTTTTGCCATAAAATAGGAAAATTTCTTCATTTTTGCTCCAAACTAAGGGGAATTTCTGCATTTTGGCCTCTAAATAAGTGGAATTTCTGTATTTTGCCCAAAAACAAATGAAATTTTTGTCTTTTTTGCCCCAAAATAAGGAAAAATTCTGACTTATTACCCTGAAGTAAGTAAAATTTCTGCAATTTTTCCCCAAAATAATGGAAATTTCTTCATTTTTGCCCCCAAATCAGAGGAATTTTAGTCTTTTTACCTCAAAATAAAGGGAATTTCTGCATTTTTGCCACAAAATATTAGGAATTTCTGCTCTTTTGCCCCAAAATAAGGAAAATTTCTGCCTTTTTTCTCTGAAATAAGTGAAATTTCTGCAATTTTGCCCCAAAATAAGTGAAATTTCTCCAATTTTGCCCCAAAATAAGTGAAATTTCTGCAATATTGCCCCAAAATAAGGGAAATTTCAGGAATTTTGCCCCAAATTAAGTGGAATTTCTGAGTTTTGCCCCAAAATGAGCAGAATTACTGTCTTTTTGCCCTAACTAAAGGGAATTTCTGCCTTTTTGCCCCACAATTAAGGGAATTTCTCCAATTTTGCTCCAAAATACGGGGAATTTTTGCCTTTTTGCCCGAAAATAAGAAGAATGCATACCTTTTTGCCATAAAAAAGGGAAATTTCTTCATTTTTGCTACAAAATAAGGGGAATTTCTGCTTTTTTGCCTCTAAATAAGTGGAATTTCTGTCTTTTTCCCCCAAAACAAATGAAATTTCTGTCTTTTTTGCCACAAAATAAGGAAAAATTCTGACTTATTACCCATAAGTAAGTGAAATTGCTGCAATTTTGCCCGATGATAACAAAAATTTCTGCCTTTTTCTTCCCAAATAAGGGGAATTTCAGCATTTTTACCTCAAAATAAGGGGAATTTATGCATTTTTGCCACAAAATATTAGGAATTTCTGCATTTTTGCCCCAAAGTAAGAAAATTTCTGCTTTTTTTCCTTGGAATATGTGAAATTTCTGCAATTTTGCCCCAAAATAATGAAATTTCTCCAATTTTGCCCCAAAATTAGGGAAATTTCTGGAATTTTGCCCCAAAATAAGTGGAATTTCTGAGTTTTGCCCCAAAATAAGGAGAATTTTTGTCTTTTTGCCCCAACATATAGGCAATTTCTGCCTTTTTGCCCTACAATTAGGGGAATTTCTGCAATTTTGCTCCAAAATACGGGGAATTTCTTCCTTTTTGCCCGAAAATAAGAAGAATGCATACCTTTTTGCCATAAAATAGGAAAATTTCTTCATTTTTGCTCCAAACTAAGGGGAATTTCTGCATTTTGGCCTCTAAATAAGTGGAATTTCTGTATTTTCTCCAAAAACAAATGAAATTTTTGTCTTTTTTGCCCCAAAATAAGAAAAAATTCTGACTTATTACCCTGAAGTAAGTAAAATTTCTGCAATTTTGCCCCAAAATAAGGGAAATTTCTGCCTTTTTGTTCTTAAATAAGGGGAATTTCAGCCTTTTTACCTCAAAATAAGGGGAATTTCTGCATTTTTGCCCCCAAATAAGAGGAATTTCAGCCTTTTTACCTCAAAATAAGGGGAATTTCTGCATTTTTGCCACAAAATATTAGGAATTTCTTCCTTTTTACACCATAATAAGAAAATTTCTGCTTTTTTTCCCTGAAATAAGTGAAATTTCTGCAATTTTGCCACAAAATAAGTGAAACTTCTACAATTTTGCCCCAAATAGGGGAAATTTCTGGAATTTTGCCCCAAAATAAGTTGAATTTCTGAGTTTTGCCCCAAAATAAGGAGAATTTCTGTATTTTTGCCCCAACATATAGGCAATTTCTGCCTTTTGCCCCGCTATTAGGAAAATTTCTGCAATTTTGCTCAAAAATACGGGGAATTTCTGCCTTTGTGCCCGAAAATAGAAGAATGCATAACTTTTTGCCATAAAAAAGGGAAATTTCTTCATTTTTGCTCCAAACTAAGGCGAATTTCTGCTTTTAGCCTCTAAATAAGTGGAATTTCAGTCTTTTTCCCCCAAAACAAAGGGAATTTCTGTCTCTTTTGCACCAAAATAAGAAAAAATTCTGACTTATTACACTGAAGTATGTGAAATTTCTGCAATTTTGCCCCAAAATAAGGGAAATTTCTGGAATTTTGCCCCAAAATAAGTGGAATTTCTGAGTTTTGCCCCAAAATAAGGAGAATTTCTGTCTTTTTGCCCCAACATATAGAGAATTTCTGACTTTTTGCCCCACAATTAGGGGAATTTCTGCAATTTTGCTCCATAATACGGAAAATTTCTGCCTTTTTGCCCGAAAATAAGAAGAATGCATACCTTTTTGCCATAAAAATGGAAAATTTCTTCATTTTTGCTCCAAAATAAAAGGAATTTCTGCTTTTTTGCCTCTAAATAAGTGGAATTTCTGTCTTTTTCTTCCAAAACAAAGGGAATTTCTGTCTTTTTTGCCCCAAAATAAAAAAAAATACTGACTTATTACCCTGAAGTAAGTGGAATTTCTGCAATTTTGCCCCAAAATAAGGGAAATTTCTGCCTTTTTGCCCCCAAATAAAAAGAAATTCACCCTTTTTACCACAAAATAAGGGGAATTTCTGCATTTTTGCCCCCAAATAAGGAGAATTTCAGTTTTTTTACCTCAAAATAAGAAGAATTTCTGCATTTTTGCCACAAAATATTAAGAATTTCTGCCTTTTTGCCCCTAAATAAGAAAATTTCTGCTTTTTTTCCCTGAAATAGGTGAAATTTCTGCAATTTTGCCTCAAAATAAGTGAAATTTCTGCAATTTTGCATCAAAATAAGGGAAATTTCTGGAATTTTGCCCCAAATAAGTGGAATTTCTGAGTTTTGCCCCGAAATAAAGAGAATTTCTGTCTTTTTGTCCCAACATATAGAGAATTTCTGCCTTTTTGCCCTACAATTAGGGAAATTTCTGCAATTTTGCTCCAAAATATGAAGAATTTCTGCCTTCTTGCCCGAAAATAAGAAGAATGCATACCTTTTTGCCATAAAAAAGGAAATTTCTTCATTTTTGCTCCAAAAAGGGGAATTTCTGGAATTTTGCCTCTAAATAAGTGGAATTTCTGTCTTTTTCCTCCAAAACAAAAGAAATTTTTGTCTTTTTTGCCCCAAAATAAGGAAAATTTCTCACTTATTACCCTGACATAAGTGAAATTTCTGCAATTTTGCCTCAAAATAAGGGAAATTTCTGCCTTTTGCCCCCAATTAAGGGGAATTTCAGGCTTTTTACCTCAAAATAAGCGGAATTTCTGCCTTTTTTCCCTGAAATAAGTGAAATTTCTGCAATTATGCCCCAAAATAAGTGAAATTTCTGCAATTTTGCCCCAAAATAAGGGAAATTTCTGGAATTTTGCCCCAAAATAATGGAATTTCTGAGTTTTGCCCCAAAATAAGGAGAATTTCTGTCTTTTTGCCCCAACATATAGAGAACTTCTGCCTTTTTGCCCCACAATTAGGCAAATTTCGGCAATTTTGCTCCAAAATACCGTGAATTTTTGCCTTTTTGCCCGAAAATAAGAAGAATGCATACCTTTTTGCCATAAAATAGGAAAATTTCTTCATTTTTGCTCCAAACTAAGGGGAATTTCTGCATTTTGGCCTCTAAATAAGTGGAATTTCTGTATTTTGCCCAAAAACAAATGAAATTTTTGTCTTTTTTGCCCCAAAATAAGGAAAAATTCTGACTTATTACCCTGAAGTAAGTAAAATTTCTGCAATTTTTCCCCAAAATAATGGAAATTTCTTCATTTTTGCCCCCAAATCAGAGGAATTTTAGTCTTTTTACCTCAAAATAAAGGGAATTTCTGCATTTTTGCCACAAAATATTAGGAATTTCTGCTCTTTTGCCCCAAAATAAGGAAAATTTCTGCCTTTTTTCTCTGAAATAAGTGAAATTTCTGCAATTTTGCCCCAAAATAAGTGAAATTTCTCCAATTTTGCCCCAAAATAAGTGAAATTTCTGCAATATTGCCCCAAAATAAGGGAAATTTCAGGAATTTTGCCCCAAATTAAGTGGAATTTCTGAGTTTTGCCCCAAAATGAGCAGAATTACTGTCTTTTTGCCCTAACTAAAGGGAATTTCTGCCTTTTTGCCCCACAATTAAGGGAATTTCTCCAATTTTGCTCCAAAATACGGGGAATTTTTGCCTTTTTGCCCGAAAATAAGAAGAATGCATACCTTTTTGCCATAAAAAAGGGAAATTTCTTCATTTTTGCTACAAAATAAGGGGAATTTCTGCTTTTTTACCTCTAAATAAGTGGAATTTCTGTCTTTTTCCCCCAAAACAAAGGGAATTTCTGTCTTTTTTGCCCCAAAATAAGGAAAAATTCTGACTTATTACCCTGAAGTAAGTGAAATTTATGCAATTTTGCCCTAAAATAAGGGAATTTTCTGCGTTTTTGTTTACAAAATAAGGGGAATTTCAGCCATTTTACCTCAAATTAGGGGAATTTCTGCATATTTACCCTCTATTAAGGGAATTTCAGTATTTTTACCTCAAAATAAGGGGAATTTATGCATTTTTGCCACAAAATATTAGGAATTTCTGCCTTTTTGGCCCAAAATAAGAAAATTTCTGCTTTTTTTTCTCTGAAATAAGTGAAATTTCTGCAATTTTGCCCCAAAATAAGTGAAATTTCTACAATTTTGCCCCAAATTAAGGGAAATTTCTGGAATTTTGCCCCAAAAAATGGAATTTCTGAGTTTTGCCCCAAAATAAGGAGAATTTCTGTCTTTTTGCCCCAAAATATAGAGAATTTCTGCCTTTTTGCCCTACAATTAGGCAAATTTCTGCAATTTTGCTCCAAAATACGGGGAATTTCTGCCTTTTTGCCCGAAAATAAGAAGAATGCATACCTTTTTGCCATAAAAAATGGAAATTTCTTCATTTTTGCTCTAAAATAAAAGGAATTTCTGCTTTTTGGCCTCTAAATAAGTAGAATTTCTGTCTTTTTCCCCCAAAACAAAGAAAATTCCTGTCTTTTTTGCCACAAAATAAGGAAAAATTCTGACTTATTACCCATAAGTAAGTGAAATTTCTGCAATTTTGCCCGAAAATAACAAAAATTTCTGCCTTTTTCTTCCCAAATAAGGGGAATTTCAGCATTTTTACCTCAAAATAAGGGGAATTTATGCATTTTTGCCACAAAATATTAGGAATTTCTGCATTTTTGCCCCAAAGTAAGAAAATTTCTGCTTTTTTTCCTTGGAATATGTGAAATTTCTGCAATTTTGCCCCAAAATAAGTGAAATTTCTCCAATTTTGCCCCAAAATTAGGGAAATTTCTGGAATTTTGCCCCAAAATAAGTGGAATTTCTGAGTTTTGCCCCAAAATAAGGAGAATTTTTGTCTTTTTGCCCCAACATATAGGCAATTTCTGCCTTTTTGCCCCACAATTAGGGGAATTTCTGCAATTTTGCTCCAAAATACGGGGAATTTCTTCCTTTTTGCCCGAAAATAAGAAGAATGCATACCTTTTTGCCATAAAATAGGAAAATTTCTTCATTTTTGCTCCAAACTAAGGGGAATTTCTGCATTTTGGCCTCTAAATAAGTGGAATTTCTGTATTTTGCCCAAAAACAAATGAAATTTTTGTCTTTTTTGCCCCAAAATAAGGAAAAATTCTGACTTATTACCCTGAAGTAAGTAAAATTTCTGCAATTTTTCCCCAAAATAATGGAAATTTCTTCATTTTTGCCCCCAAATCAGAGGAATTTTAGTCTTTTTACCTCAAAATAAAGGGAATTTCTGCATTTTTGCCACAAAATATTAGGAATTTCTGCTCTTTTGCCCCAAAATAAGGAAAATTTCTGCCTTTTTTCTCTGAAATAAGTGAAATTTCTGCAATTTTGCCCCAAAATAAGTGAAATTTCTCCAATTTTGCCCCAAAATAAGTGAAATTTCTGCAATATTGCCCCAAAATAAGGGAAATTTCAGGAATTTTGCCCCAAATTAAGTGGAATTTCTGAGTTTTGCCCCAAAATGAGCAGAATTACTGTCTTTTTGCCCTAACTAAAGGGAATTTCTGCCTTTTTGCCCCACAATTAAGGGAATTTCTCCAATTTTGCTCCAAAATACGGGGAATTTTTGCCTTTTTGCCCGAAAATAAGAAGAATGCATACCTTTTTGCCATAAAAAAGGGAAATTTCTTCATTTTTGCTACAAAATAAGGGGAATTTCTGCTTTTTTGCCTCTAAATAAGTGGAATTTCTGTCTTTTTCCCCCAAAACAAATGAAATTTCTGTCTTTTTTGCCACAAAATAAGGAAAAATTCTGACTTATTACCCATAAGTAAGTGAAATTTCTGCAATTTTGCCCGAAAATAACAAAAATTTCTGCCTTTTTTTTCCCAAATAAGGGGAATTTCAGCATTTTTACCTCAAAATAAGGGGAATTTATGCATTTTTGCCACAAAATATTAGGAATTTCTGCATTTTTGCCCCAAAGTAAGAAAATTTCTGCTTTTTTTCCTTGGAATATGTGAAATTTCTGCAATTTTGCCCCAAAATAAGTGAAATTTCTCCAATTTTGCCCCAAAATTAGGGAAATTTCTGGAATTTTGCCCCAAAATAAGTGGAATTTCTGAGTTTTGCCCCAAAATAAGGAGAATTTTTGTCTTTTTGCCCCAACATATAGGCAATTTCTGCCTTTTTGCCCCACAATTAGGGGAATTTCTGCAATTTTGCTCCAAAATACGGGGAATTTCTTCCTTTTTGCCCGAAAATAAGAAGAATGCATACCTTTTTGCCATAAAATAGGAAAATTTCTTCATTTTTGCTCTAAACTAAGGGGAATTTCTGCATTTTGGCCTCTAAATAAGTGGAATTTCTGTATTTTCTCCAAAAACAAATGAAATTTTTGTCTTTTTTGCCCCAAAATAAGAAAAAATTCTGACTTATTACCCTGAAGTAAGTAAAATTTCTGCAATTTTGCCCCAAAATAAGGGAAATTTCTGCCTTTTTGTTCTTAAATAAGGGGAATTTCAGCCTTTTTACCTCAAAATAAGGGGAATTTCTGCATTTTTGCCCCCAAATAAGAGGAATTTCAGCCTTTTTACCTCAAAATAAGGGGAATTTCTGCATTTTTGCCACAAAATATTAGGAATTTCTTCCTTTTTACACCATAATAAGAAAATTTCTGCTTTTTTTCCCTGAAATAAGTGAAATTTCTGCAATTTTGCCACAAAATAAGTGAAACTTCTACAATTTTGCCCCAAATAGGGGAAATTTCTGGAATTTTGCCCCAAAATAAGTTGAATTTCTGAGTTTTGCCCCAAAATAAGGAGAATTTCTGTATTTTTGCCCCAACATATAGGCAATTTCTGCCTTTTGCCCCGCTATTAGGAAAATTTCTGCAATTTTGCTCAAAAATACGGGGAATTTCTGCCTTTGTGCCCGAAAATAGAAGAATGCATAACTTTTTGCCATAAAAAAGGGAAATTTCTTCATTTTTGCTCCAAACTAAGGCGAATTTCTGCTTTTAGCCTCTAAATAAGTGGAATTTCAGTCTTTTTCCCCCAAAACAAAGGGAATTTCTGTCTCTTTTGCACCAAAATAAGAAAAAATTCTGACTTATTACACTGAAGTATGTGAAATTTCTGCAATTTTGCCCCAAAATAAGGGAAATTTCTGGAATTTTGCCCCAAAATAAGTGGAATTTCTGAGTTTTGCCCCAAAATAAGGAGAATTTCTGTCTTTTTGCCCCAACATATAGAGAATTTCTGACTTTTTGCCCCACAATTAGGGGAATTTCTGCAATTTTGCTCCATAATACGGAAAATTTCTGCCTTTTTGCCCGAAAATAAGAAGAATGCATACCTTTTTGCCATAAAAATGGAAAATTTCTTCATTTTTGCTCCAAAATAAAAGGAATTTCTGCTTTTTTGCCTCTAAATAAGTGGAATTTCTGTCTTTTTCTTCCAAAACAAAGGGAATTTCTGTCTTTTTTGCCCCAAAATAAAAAAAAATACTGACTTATTACCCTGAAGTAAGTGGAATTTCTGCAATTTTGCCCCAAAATAAGGGAAATTTCTGCCTTTTTGCCCCCAAATAAAAAGAAATTCACCCTTTTTACCACAAAATAAGGGGAATTTCTGCATTTTTGCCCCCAAATAAGGAGAATTTCAGTTTTTTTACCTCAAAATAAGAAGAATTTCTGCATTTTTGCCACAAAATATTAAGAATTTCTGCCTTTTTGCCCCTAAATAAGAAAATTTCTGCTTTTTTTCCCTGAAATAGGTGAAATTTCTGCAATTTTGCCTCAAAATAAGTGAAATTTCTGCAATTTTGCATCAAAATAAGGGACATTTCTGGAATTTTGCCCCAAATAAGTGGAATTTCTGAGTTTTGCCCCGAAATAAAGAGAATTTCTGTCTTTTTGTCCCAACATATAGAGAATTTCTGCCTTTTTGCCCTACAATTAGGGAAATTTCTGCAATTTTGCTCCAAAATATGAAGAATTTCTGCCTTCTTGCCCGAAAATAAGAAGAATGCATACCTTTTTGCCATAAAAAAGGAAATTTCTTCATTTTTGCTCCAAAAAGGGGAATTTCTGGAATTTTGCCTCTAAATAAGTGGAATTTCTGTCTTTTTCCTCCAAAACAAAAGAAATTTTTGTCTTTTTTGCCCCAAAATAAGGAAAATTTCTCACTTATTACCCTGACATAAGTGAAATTTCTGCAATTTTGCCTCAAAATAAGGGAAATTTCTGCCTTTTGCCCCCAATTAAGGGGAATTTCAGGCTTTTTACCTCAAAATAAGCGGAATTTCTGCCTTTTTTCCCTGAAATAAGTGAAATTTCTGCAATTTTGCCCCAAAATAAGTGAAATTTCTGCAATTTTGTCCCAAAATAAAGGAAATTTCTGGAATTTTGCCCCAAAATATGTGGAATTTATGAATTTTGCCCCCAAATAAGGAGAATTTCTGTATTTTTGCCCCAACATATAGGGAATTTCTGCCTTTTTGCCACACAATAAGGGGAATTTCTTCTATTTTGCTCCAAAATACGGGGAATTTCTGCCTTTTTGCCCGAAAATAAGAAGAATGCATACCTTTTTGCCATCAAAAAAGGAAATTTCTTTATTTTTGCTCCAAAATAAGGGGAATTTCTGCTTTTTTGCCTCTAAATAAGTGGAATTTCTGTCTTTTTCCCCCAAAACAAAGGGAATTTCTGTCTTTTTTGCCCCAAAATAAGAAGAAATTCTGACTTATTACCCTGAAGTAAGTGAAATTTCTGCAATTTTGCCCCAAAATATGGGAAATTTCTGACTTTTTGCCCCCAAATAAGGGGAATTTCAGCCTTTTTACCTCAAAATAAGGGGAATTTCTGCATTTTTGCCACAAAATATTAGGAATTTCAATTTATGCCCCAAAATAAGGAAAATTTCTGCCTTTTTTCCCTGAAATAAGTGGAATTTCTGCAATTTTGCCCCAAAATAAGTGAAATTTCTGCAATTTTGCCCCAAAATATGGGAAATTTCTGCAATTTTGCCCAAAATAATTGAAATTTCTGAGTTTTGCCCCAAAATGAGGAGAATTTCTGTATTTTGCCCCAACATATAGGGAATTTCTGCCTTTTTGCCCAACAATTAGGCAAATTTCTGCAATTTTGCAACAAAATACGGGGAATTTCTGCCTTTTTGCCCGAAAATAAGAAGAATGAATACCTTTTTGCCATAAAAAAGGGAAATTTCTTCATTTTTGATCAAAATAAGGGGAATTTCTGGTTTTTTGCCTCTAAATCAGTGGAATTTCTGTCATTTTCCCCCAAAACAAAGAAAATTCCTGTCTATTTTGCCCCTAAATAAGAAAAATTTCTGTCTTATTACCCTGAAATAAGTGAAATTTCTGCAATTTTGCCCCAAAATAAGTGAAATTTCTGCAATTTTGGCCCAAAATAAGAGAAATTTCTGGAATTTTGCCCCAAAATAAGTGGAATTTTTAGGTTTTGCCCCAAAATAAGGAGAATTTCTGTCTTTTTGCCCCAACATATAGGCAATTTCTGCATTTTTGCCCCACAATTATGGGAATTTCTGCAATTTTTGCTCCAAAATACAGAGAATTTCTGCCTTTTTGCCTGAAAATAAGAAGAATGCATACCTTTTTGCCATAAAAAAGGGAAATTTCTTCATTTTTGCTCCAAAATAAGGGGAATTTCTGCTTTTTTGCCTCTAAATATGTGGAATATCTGTCTTTTTCCCCTAAAACAAATGGAATTTCAGTTTTTTTGCCCCAAAATAAAGAAAAATTCTGACTTATTACCCTGAAGTAAGTAAAATTTCTGCAATTTTGCCCCAAAATAAGAAAAATTTCTGCCTCTTTGCCCCCTATTAAGGGGAATTTCAGCCTTTTTACCTCAAAATAAGGGGAATTTCTAAATTTTTGCCACAAAATATTAGGAATTTCTGCTTTTTGTCCCAAAATAAGGAAAATTTCTGCCTTTTTTCCCTGAAATAAGTGAAATTTCTGCAATTTTGCCCCAAAATAAGTGAAATTTCTGCAAATTTGCCTCAAATAAGTGAAATTTCTGCAATTTTGCCCCAAAATAAGGGAAATTTCTGGAATTTTGACCCAAAATAAGTGGAATTTCTGAGTTTTGGCCCAAAATAAGGAGAATTTCTGGTTTTTGCCCCAACATATAGAGATTTTCTGCATTTTTTCCCCACAATTAGGGGAATTTCTGCAATTTTTACTCTAAAATACGGGGAATTTCTGCCTTTTTACCCGAAAATAAAAGTATGCATACCTTTTTGCCATTAGAAAGGGAAATTTCTTCATTTTTGCTCCAAAATAAGGGGAATTTCTGCTTTTTTGCCTCTAAATAAGTAGAATTTCTGTCTTTTTCCCCCAAAACAAAGGGAATTTCTGTCTTTTTTGCCCCAAAATAAGGAAAAATTCTGACTTATTACCCTGAAGTAAGTGAAATTTATGCAATTTTGCCCTAAAATAAGGGAATTTTCTGCGTTTTTGTTTACAAAATAAGGGGAATTTCAGCCATTTTACCTCAAATTAGGGGAATTTCTGCATATTTACCCTCTATTAAGGGAATTTCAGTATTTTTACCTCAAAATAAGGGGAATTTATGCATTTTTGCCACAAAATATTAGGAATTTCTGCCTTTTTGGCCCAAAATAAGAAAATTTCTGCTTTTTTTTCTCTGAAATAAGTGAAATTTCTGCAATTTTGCCCCAAAATAAGTGAAATTTCTACAATTTTGCCCCAAATTAAGGGAAATTTCTGGAATTTTGCCCCAAAAAATGGAATTTCTGAGTTTTGCCCCAAAATAAGGAGAATTTCTGTCTTTTTGCCCCAAAATATAGAGAATTTCTGCCTTTTTGCCCTACAATTAGGCAAATTTCTGCAATTTTGCTCCAAAATACGGGGAATTTCTGCCTTTTTGCCCGAAAATAAGAAGAATGCATACCTTTTTGCCATAAAAAATGGAAATTTCTTCATTTTTGCTCTAAAATAAAAGGAATTTCTGCTTTTTGGCCTCTAAATAAGTAGAATTTCTGTCTTTTTCCCCCAAAACAAAGAAAATTCCTGTCTTTTTTGCCCCAAAATAAGGAAAATTTCTGACTTATTACCCTGAAGTAAGTGAAATTTCTGCAATTTTGCCCTAAAATAAGAAAAAATTTCTGCCTTTTTGCCCCCTATTAAGGGAATTTCAGCCTTTTTACCTCAAAATAAGGGGAATTTCTGAATTTTGACACAAAATACTAGGAATTTCTGCCTTTTTGCCCCAAAATAAGAAAATTTCTGCTTTTTTTCCCTGAAATAAGTGAAATTTCTGCAATTATGCCCCAAAATAAGTGAAATTTCTGCAATTTTGCCACAAAATAAGGGAAATTTCTGGAATTTTGCCCCAAAATAATGGAATTTCTGAGTTTTGCCCCAAAATAAGGAGAATTTCTGTCTTTTTGCCCCAACATATAGAGAACTTCTGCCTTTTTGCCCCACAATTAGGCAAATTTCGGCATTTTTGCTCCAAAATACCGTGAATTTTTGCCTTTTTGCCCGAAAATAAGAAGAATGCATACCTTTTTGCCATAAAATAGGAAAATTTCTTCATTTTTGCTCCAAACTAAGGGGAATTTCTGCATTTTGGCCTCTAAATAAGTGGAATTTCTGTATTTTGCCCAAAAACAAATGAAATTTTTGTCTTTTTTGCCCCAAAATAAGGAAAAATTCTGACTTATTACCCTGAAGTAAGTAAAATTTCTGCAATTTTTCCCCAAAATAATGGAAATTTCTTCATTTTTGCCCCCAAATCAGAGGAATTTTAGTCTTTTTACCTCAAAATAAAGGGAATTTCTGCATTTTTGCCACAAAATATTAGGAATTTCTGCTCTTTTGCCCCAAAATAAGGAAAATTTCTGCCTTTTTTCTCTGAAATAAGTGAAATTTCTGCAATTTTGCCCCAAAATAAGTGAAATTTCTCCAATTTTGCCCCAAAATAAGTGAAATTTCTGCAATATTGCCCCAAAATAAGGGAAATTTCAGGAATTTTGCCCCAAATTAAGTGGAATTTCTGAGTTTTGCCCCAAAATGAGCAGAATTACTGTCTTTTTGCCCTAACTAAAGGGAATTTCTGCCTTTTTGCCCCACAATTAAGGGAATTTCTCCAATTTTGCTCCAAAATACGGGGAATTTTTGCCTTTTTGCCCGAAAATAAGAAGAATGCATACCTTTTTGCCATAAAAAAGGGAAATTTCTTCATTTTTGCTACAAAATAAGGGGAATTTCTGCTTTTTTGCCTCTAAATAAGTGGAATTTCTGTCTTTTTCCCCCAAAACAAATGAAATTTCTGTCTTTTTTGCCACAAAATAAGGAAAAATTCTGACTTATTACCCATAAGTAAGTGAAATTGCTGCAATTTTGCCCGAAAATAACAAAAATTTCTGCCTTTTTCTTCCCAAATAAGGGGAATTTCAGCATTTTTACCTCAAAATAAGGGGAATTTATGCATTTTTGCCACAAAATATTAGGAATTTCTGCATTTTTGCCCCAAAGTAAGAAAATTTCTGCTTTTTTTCCTTGGAATATGTGAAATTTCTGCAATTTTGCCCCAAAATAAGTGAAATTTCTCCAATTTTGCCCCAAAATTAGGGAAATTTCTGGAATTTTGCCCCAAAATAAGTGGAATTTCTGAGTTTTGCCCCAAAATAAGGAGAATTTTTGTCTTTTTGCCCCAACATATAGGCAATTTCTGCCTTTTTGCCCTACAATTAGGGGAATTTCTGCAATTTTGCTCCAAAATACGGGGAATTTCTTCCTTTTTGCCCGAAAATAAGAAGAATGCATACCTTTTTGCCATAAAATAGGAAAATTTCTTCATTTTTGCTCCAAACTAAGGGGAATTTCTGCATTTTGGCCTCTAAATAAGTGGAATTTCTGTATTTTCTCCAAAAACAAATGAAATTTTTGTCTTTTTTGCCCCAAAATAAGAAAAAATTCTGACTTATTACCCTGAAGTAAGTAAAATTTCTGCAATTTTGCCCCAAAATAAGGGAAATTTCTGCCTTTTTGTTCTTAAATAAGGGGAATTTCAGCCTTTTTACCTCAAAATAAGGGGAATTTCTGCATTTTTGCCCCCAAATAAGAGGAATTTCAGCCTTTTTACCTCAAAATAAGGGGAATTTCTGCATTTTTGCCACAAAATATTAGGAATTTCTTCCTTTTTACACCATAATAAGAAAATTTCTGCTTTTCTTCCCTGAAATAAGTGAAATTTCTGCAATTTTGCCACAAAATAAGTGAAACTTCTACAATTTTGCCCCAAATAGGGGAAATTTCTGGAATTTTGCCCCAAAATAAGTTGAATTTCTGAGTTTTGCCCCAAAATAAGGAGAATTTCTGTATTTTTGCCCCAACATATAGGCAATTTCTGCCTTTTGCCCCGCTATTAGGAAAATTTCTGCAATTTTGCTCAAAAATACGGGGAATTTCTGCCTTTGTGCCCGAAAATAGAAGAATGCATAACTTTTTGCCATAAAAAAGGGAAATTTCTTCATTTTTGCTCCAAACTAAGGCGAATTTCTGCTTTTAGCCTCTAAATAAGTGGAATTTCAGTCTTTTTCCCCCAAAACAAAGGGAATTTCTGTCTCTTTTGCACCAAAATAAGAAAAAATTCTGACTTATTACACTGAAGTATGTGAAATTTCTGCAATTTTGCCCCAAAATAAGGGAAATTTCTGGAATTTTGCCCCAAAATAAGTGGAATTTCTGAGTTTTGCCCCAAAATAAGGAGAATTTCTGTCTTTTTGCCCCAACATATAGAGAATTTCTGACTTTTTGCCCCACAATTAGGGGAATTTCTGCAATTTTGCTCCATAATACGGAAAATTTCTGCCTTTTTGCCCGAAAATAAGAAGAATGCATACCTTTTTGCCATAAAAATGGAAAATTTCTTCATTTTTGCTCCAAAATAAAAGGAATTTCTGCTTTTTGGCCTCTAAATAAGTAGAATTTCTGTCTTTTTCCCCCAAAACAAAGAAAATTCCTGTCTTTTTTGCCCCAAAATAAAAAAAAATACTGACTTATTACCCTGAAGTAAGTGGAATTTCTGCAATTTTGCCCCAAAATAAGGGAAATTTCTGCCTTTTTGCCCCCAAATAAAAAGAAATTCACCCTTTTTACCACAAAATAAGGGGAATTTCTGCATTTTTGCCCCCAAATAAGGAGAATTTCAGTTTTTTTACCTCAAAATAAGAAGAATTTCTGCATTTTTGCCACAAAATATTAAGAATTTCTGCCTTTTTGCCCCTAAATAAGAAAATTTCTGCTTTTTTTCCCTGAAATAGGTGAAATTTCTGCAATTTTGCCTCAAAATAAGTGAAATTTCTGCAATTTTGCATCAAAATAAGGGAAATTTCTGGAATTTTGCCCCAAATAAGTGGAATTTCTGAGTTTTGCCCCGAAATAAAGAGAATTTCTGTCTTTTTGTCCCAACATATAGAGAATTTCTGCCTTTTTGCCCTACAATTAGGGAAATTTCTGCAATTTTGCTCCAAAATATGAAGAATTTCTGCCTTCTTGCCCGAAAATAAGAAGAATGCATACCTTTTTGCCATAAAAAAGGAAATTTCTTCATTTTTGCTCCAAAAAGGGGAATTTCTGGAATTTTGCCTCTAAATAAGTGGAATTTCTGTCTTTTTCCTCCAAAACAAAAGAAATTTTTGTCTTTTTTGCCCCAAAATAAGGAAAATTTCTCACTTATTACCCTGACATAAGTGAAATTTCTGCAATTTTGCCTCAAAATAAGGGAAATTTCTGCCTTTTGCCCCCAATTAAGGGGAATTTCAGGCTTTTTACCTCAAAATAAGCGGAATTTCTGCCTTTTTTCCCTGAAATAAGTGAAATTTCTGCAATTTTGCCCCAAAATAAGTGAAATTTCTGCAATTTTGTCCCAAAATAAAGGAAATTTCTGGAATTTTGCCCCAAAATATGTGGAATTTATGAATTTTGCCCCCAAATAAGGAGAATTTCTGTATTTTTGCCCCAACATATAGGGAATTTCTGCCTTTTTGCCACACAATAAGGGGAATTTCTTCTATTTTGCTCCAAAATACGGGGAATTTCTGCCTTTTTGCCCGAAAATAAGAAGAATGCATACCTTTTTGCCATCAAAAAAGGAAATTTCTTTATTTTTGCTCCAAAATAAGGGGAATTTCTGCTTTTTTGCCTCTAAATAAGTGGAATTTCTGTCTTTTTCCCCCAAAACAAAGGGAATTTCTGTCTTTTTTGCCCCAAAATAAGAAGAAATTCTGACTTATTACCCTGAAGTAAGTGAAATTTCTGCAATTTTGCCCCAAAATATGGGAAATTTCTGACTTTTTGCCCCCAAATAAGGGGAATTTCAGCCTTTTTACCTCAAAATAAGGGGAATTTCTGCATTTTTGCCACAAAATATTAGGAATTTCAATTTATGCCCCAAAATAAGGAAAATTTCTGCCTTTTTTCCCTGAAATAAGTGGAATTTCTGCAATTTTGCCCCAAAATAAGTGAAATTTCTGCAATTTTGCCCCAAAATATGGGAAATTTCTGCAATTTTGCCCCAAAATAATTGAAATTTCTGAGTTTTGCCCCAAAATGAGGAGAATTTCTGTATTTTGCCCCAACATATAGGGAATTTCTGCCTTTTTGCCCAACAATTAGGCAAATTTCTGCAATTTTGCAACAAAATACGGGGAATTTCTGCCTTTTTGCCCGAAAATAAGAAGAATGAATACCTTTTTGCCATAAAAAAGGGAAATTTCTTCATTTTTGATCAAAATAAGGGGAATTTCTGGTTTTTTGCCTCTAAATCAGTGGAATTTCTGTCTTTTTCTCCCAAAACAAAGAAAATTCCTGTCTATTTTGCCCCTAAATAAGAAAAATTTCTGTCTTATTACCCTGAAATAAGTGAAATTTCTGCAATTTTGCCCCAAAATAAGTGAAATTTCTGCAATTTTGGCCCAAAATAAGAGAAATTTCTGGAATTTTGCCCCAAAATAAGTGGAATTTTTATGTTTTGCCCCAAAATAAGGAGAATTTCTGTCTTTTTGCCCCAACATATAGGCAATTTCTGCATTTTTGCCCCACAATTATGGGAATTTCTGCAATTTTGCTCCAAAATACAGAGAATTTCTGCCTTTTTGCCTGAAAATAAGAAGAATGCATACCTTTTTGCCATAAAAAAGGGAAATTTCTTCATTTTTGCTCCAAAATAAGGGGAATTTCTGCTTTTTTGCCTCTAAATATGTGGAATATCTGTCTTTTTCCCCTAAAACAAATGGAATTTCAGTTTTTTTGCCCCAAAATAAAGAAAAATTCTGACTTATTACCCTGAAGTAAGTAAAATTTCTGCAATTTTGCCCCAAAATAAGAAAAATTTCTGCCTCTTTGCCCCCTATTAAGGGGAATTTCAGCCTTTTTACCTCAAAATAAGGGGAATTTCTAAATTTTTGCCACAAAATATTAGGAATTTCTGCTTTTTGCCCCAAAATAAGGAAAATTTCTGCCTTTTTTCCCTGAAATAAGTGAAATTTCTGCAATTTTGCCCCAAAATAAGTGAAATTTCTGCAAATTTGCCTCAAATAAGTGAAATTTCTGCAATTTTGCCCCAAAATAAGGGAAATTTCTGGAATTTTGCCCCAAAATAAGTGGAATTTCTGAGTTTTGGCCCAAAATAAGGAGAATTTCTGGTTTTTGCCCCAACATATAGAGATTTTCTGCATTTTTTCCCCACAATTAGGGGAATTTCTGCAATTTTTACTCTAAAATACGGGGAATTTCTGCCTTTTTACCCGAAAATAAAAGTATGCATACCTTTTTGCCATTATGAGCAGAAATTTTCCCAAAATGAGCAGAATTACTGTCTTTTTGCCCTAACTAAAGGGAATTTCTGCCTTTTTGCCCCACAATTAAGGGAATTTCTCCAATTTTGCTCCAAAATACGGGGAATTTTTGCCTTTTTGCCCGAAAATAAGAAGAATGCATACCTTTTTGCCATAAAAAAGGGAAATTTCTTCATTTTTGCTACAAAATAAGGGGAATTTCTGCTTTTTTGCCTCTAAATAAGTAGAATTTCTGTCTTTTTCCCCCAAAACAAAGGGAATTTCTGTCTTTTTTGCCCCAAAATAAGGAAAAATTCTGACTTATTACCCTGAAGTAAGTGAAATTTATGCAATTTTGCCCTAAAATAAGGGAATTTTCTGCGTTTTTGTTTACAAAATAAGGGGAATTTCAGCCATTTTACCTCAAATTAGGGGAATTTCTGCATATTTACCCTCTATTAAGGGAATTTCAGTATTTTTACCTCAAAATAAGGGGAATTTATGCATTTTTGCCACAAAATATTAGGAATTTCTGCCTTTTTGGCCCAAAATAAGAAAATTTCTGCTTTTTTTTCTCTGAAATAAGTGAAATTTCTGCAATTTTGCCCCAAAATAAGTGAAATTTCTACAATTTTGCCCCAAATTAAGGGAAATTTCTGGAATTTTGCCCCAAAAAATGGAATTTCTGAGTTTTGCCCCAAAATAAGGAGAATTTCTGTCTTTTTGCCCCAAAATATAGAGAATTTCTGCCTTTTTGCCCTACAATTAGGCAAATTTCTGCAATTTTGCTCCAAAATACGGGGAATTTCTGCCTTTTTGCCCGAAAATAAGAAGAATGCATACCTTTTTGCCATAAAAAATGGAAATTTCTTCATTTTTGCTCTAAAATAAAAGGAATTTCTGCTTTTTGGCCTCTAAATAAGTAGAATTTCTGTCTTTTTCCCCCAAAACAAAGAAAATTCCTGTCTTTTTTGCCCCAAAATAAGGAAAATTTCTGACTTATTACCCTGAAGTAAGTGAAATTTCTGCAATTTTGCCCTAAAATAAGAAAAAATTTCTGCCTTTTTGCCCCCTATTAAGGGAATTTAAGCCTTTTTACCTCAAAATAAGGGGAATTTCTGAATTTTGACACAAAATACTAGGAATTTCTGCCTTTTTGCCCCAAAATAAGAAAATTTCTGCTTTTTTTCCCTGAAATAAGTGAAATTTCTGCAATTATGCCCCAAAATAAGTGAAATTTCTGCAATTTTGCCCCAAAATAAGGGAAATTTCTGGAATTTTGCCCCAAAATAATGGAATTTCTGAGTTTTGCCCCAAAATAAGGAGAATTTCTGTCTTTTTGCCCCAACATATAGAGAACTTCTGCCTTTTTGCCCCACAATTAGGCAAATTTCGGCAATTTTGCTCCAAAATACCGTGAATTTTTGCCTTTTTGCCCGAAAATAAGAAGAATGCATACCTTTTTGCCATAAAATAGGAAAATTTCTTCATTTTTGCTCCAAACTAAGGGGAATTTCTGCATTTTGGCCTCTAAATAAGTGGAATTTCTGTATTTTGCCCAAAAACAAATGAAATTTTTGTCTTTTTTGCCCCAAAATAAGGAAAAATTCTGACTTATTACCCTGAAGTAAGTAAAATTTCTGCAATTTTTCCCCAAAATAATGGAAATTTCTTCATTTTTGCCCCCAAATCAGAGGAATTTTAGTCTTTTTACCTCAAAATAAAGGGAATTTCTGCATTTTTGCCACAAAATATTAGGAATTTCTGCTCTTTTGCCCCAAAATAAGGAAAATTTCTGCCTTTTTTCTCTGAAATAAGTGAAATTTCTGCAATTTTGCCCCAAAATAAGTGAAATTTCTCCAATTTTGCCCCAAAATAAGTGAAATTTCTGCAATATTGCCCCAAAATAAGGGAAATTTCAGGAATTTTGCCCCAAATTAAGTGGAATTTCTGAGTTTTGCCCCAAAATGAGCAGAATTACTGTCTTTTTGCCCTAACTAAAGGGAATTTCTGCCTTTTTGCCCCACAATTAAGGGAATTTCTCCAATTTTGCTCCAAAATACGGGGAATTTTTGCCTTTTTGCCCGAAAATAAGAAGAATGCATACCTTTTTGCCATAAAAAAGGGAAATTTCTTCATTTTTGCTACAAAATAAGGGGAATTTCTGCTTTTTTGCCTCTAAATAAGTGGAATTTCTGTCTTTTTCCCCCAAAACAAAGGAAATTTCTGTCTTTTTTGCCACAAAATAAGGAAAAATTCTGACTTATTACCCATAAGTAAGTGAAATTTCTGCAATTTTGCCCGAAAATAACAAATTTTCTGCCTTTTTCTTCCCAAATAAGGGGAATTTCAGCATTTTTACCTCAAAATAAGGGGAATTTATGCATTTTTGCCACAAAATATTAGGAATTTCTGCATTTTTGCCCCAAAGTAAGAAAATTTCTGCTTTTTTTCCTTGGAATATGTGAAATTTCTGCAATTTTGCCCCAAAATAAGTGAAATTTCTCCAATTTTGCCCCAAAATTAGGGAAATTTCTGGAATTTTGCCCCAAAATAAGTGGAATTTCTGAGTTTTGCCCCAAAATAAGGAGAATTTTTGTCTTTTTGCCCCAACATATAGGCAATTTCTGCCTTTTTGCCCCACAATTAGGGGAATTTCTGCAATTTTGCTCCAAAATACGGGGAATTTCTTCCTTTTTGCCCGAAAATAAGAAGAATGCATACCTTTTTGCCATAAAATAGGAAAATTTCTTCATTTTTGCTCCAAACTAAGGGGAATTTCTGCATTTTGGCCTCTAAATAAGTGGAATTTCTGTATTTTCTCCAAAAACAAATGAAATTTTTGTCTTTTTTGCCCCAAAATAAGAAAAAATTCTGACTTATTACCCTGCAGTAAGTAAAATTTCTGCAATTTTGCCCCAAAATAAGGGAAATTTCTGCCTTTTTGTTCTTAAATAAGGGGAATTTCAGCCTTTTTACCTCAAAATAAGGGGAATTTCTGCATTTTTGCCCCCAAATAAGAGGAATTTCAGCCTTTTTACCTCAAAATAAGGGGAATTTCTGCATTTTTGCCACAAAATATTAGGAATTTCTTCCTTTTTACACCATAATAAGAAAATTTCTGCTTTTCTTCCCTGAAATAAGTGAAATTTCTGCAATTTTGCCACAAAATAAGTGAAACTTCTACAATTTTGCCCCAAATAGGGGAAATTTCTGGAATTTTGCCCCAAAATAAGTTGAATTTCTGAGTTTTGCCCCAAAATAAGGAGAATTTCTGTATTTTTGCCCCAACATATAGGCAATTTCTGCCTTTTGCCCCGCTATTAGGAAAATTTCTGCAATTTTGCTCAAAAATACGGGGAATTTCTGCCTTTGTGCCCGAAAATAGAAGAATGCATAACTTTTTGCCATAAAAAAGGGAAATTTCTTCATTTTTGCTCCAAACTAAGGCGAATTTCTGCTTTTAGCCTCTAAATAAGTGGAATTTCAGTCTTTTTCCCCCAAAACAAAGGGAATTTCTGTCTCTTTTGCACCAAAATAAGAAAAAATTCTGACTTATTACACTGAAGTATGTGAAATTTCTGCAATTTTGCCCCAAAATAAGGGAAATTTCTGGAATTTTGCCCCAAAATAAGTGGAATTTCTGAGTTTTGCCCCAAAATAAGGAGAATTTCTGTCTTTTTGCCCCAACATATAGAGAATTTCTGACTTTTTGCCCCACAATTAGAGGAATTTCTGCAATTTTGCTCCATAATACGGAAAATTTCTGCCTTTTTGCCCGAAAATAAGAAGAATGCATACTTTTTTGCCATAAAAATGGAAAATTTCTTCATTTTTGCTCCAAAATAAAAGGAATTTCTGCTTTTTGGCCTCTAAATAAGTAGAATTTCTGTCTTTTTCCCCCAAAACAAAGAAAATTCCTGTCTTTTTTGCCCCATAATAAAAAAAAATACTGACTTATTACCCTGAAGTAAGTGAAATTTCTGCAATTTTGCCCCAAAATAAGGGAAATTTCTGCCTTTTTGCCCCCAAATAAAAAGAAATTCACCCTTTTTACCACAAAATAAGGGGAATTTCTGCATTTTTGCCCCCAAATAAGGAGAATTTCAGTTTTTTTACCTCAAAATAAGAAGAATTTCTGCATTTTTGCCACAAAATATTAAGAATTTCTGCCTTTTTGCCCCTAAATAAGAAAATTTCTGCTTTTTTTCCCTGAAATAGGTGAAATTTCTGCAATTTTGCCTCAAAATAAGTGAAATTTCTGCAATTTTGCATCAAAATAAGGGAAATTTCTGGAATTTTGCCCCAAATAAGTGGAATTTCTGAGTTTTGCCCCGAAATAAAGAGAATTTCTGTCTTTTTGTCCCAACATATAGAGAATTTCTGCCTTTTTGCCCTACAATTAGGGAAATTTCTGCAATTTTGCTCCAAAATATGAAGAATTTCTGCCTTCTTGCCCGAAAATAAGAAGAATGCATACCTTTTTGCCATAAAAAAGGAAATTTCTTCATTTTTGCTCCAAAAAGGGGAATTTCTGGAATTTTGCCTCTAAATAAGTGGAATTTCTGTCTTTTTCCTCCAAAACAAAAGAAATTTTTGTCTTTTTTGCCCCAAAATAAGGAAAATTTCTCACTTATTACCCTGACATAAGTGAAATTTCTGCAATTTTGCCTCAAAATAAGGGAAATTTCTGCCTTTTGCCCCCAATTAAGGGGAATTTCAGGCTTTTTACCTCAAAATAAGCGGAATTTCTGCCTTTTTTCCCTGAAATAAGTGAAATTTCTGCAATTTTGCCCCAAAATAAGTGAAATTTCTGCAATTTTGTCCCAAAATAAAGGAAATTTCTGGAATTTTGCCCCAAAATATGTGGAATTTATGAATTTTGCCCCCAAATAAGGAGAATTTCTGTATTTTTGCCCCAACATATAGGGAATTTCTGCCTTTTTGCCACACAATAAGGGGAATTTCTTCTATTTTGCTCCAAAATACGGGGAATTTCTGCCTTTTTGCCCGAAAATAAGAAGAATGCATACCTTTTTGCCATCAAAAAAGGAAATTTCTTTATTTTTGCTCCAAAATAAGGGGAATTTCTGCTTTTTTGCCTCTAAATAAGTGGAATTTCTGTCTTTTTCCCCCAAAACAAAGGGAATTTCTGTCTTTTTTGCCCCAAAATAAGAAGAAATTCTGACTTATTACCCTGAAGTAAGTGAAATTTCTGCAATTTTGCCCCAAAATATGGGAAATTTCTGACTTTTTGCCCCCAAATAAGGGGAATTTCAGCCTTTTTACCTCAAAATAAGGGGAATTTCTGCATTTTTGCCACAAAATATTAGGAATTTCAATTTATGCCCCAAAATAAGGAAAATTTCTGCCTTTTTTCCCTGAAATAAGTGGAATTTCTGCAATTTTGCCCCAAAATAAGTGAAATTTCTGCAATTTTGCCCCAAAATATGGGAAATTTCTGCAATTTTGCCCCAAAATAATTGAAATTTCTGAGTTTTGCCCCAAAATGAGGAGAATTTCTGTATTTTGCCCCAACATATAGGGAATTTCTGCCTTTTTGCCCAACAATTAGGCAAATTTCTGCAATTTTGCAACAAAATACGGGGAATTTCTGCCTTTTTGCCCGAAAATAAGAAGAATGAATACCTTTTTGCCATAAAAAAGGGAAATTTCTTCATTTTTGATCAAAATAAGGGGAATTTCTGGTTTTTTGCCTCTAAATCAGTGGAATTTCTGTCTTTTTCTCCCAAAACAAAGAAAATTCCTGTCTATTTTGCCCCTAAATAAGAAAAATTTCTGTCTTATTACCCTGAAATAAGTGAAATTTCTGCAATTTTGCCCCAAAATAAGTGAAATTTCTGCAATTTTGGCCCAAAATAAGAGAAATTTCTGGAATTTTGCCCCAAAATAAGTGGAATTTTTATGTTTTGCCCCAAAATAAGGAGAATTTCTGTCTTTTTGCCCCAACATATAGGCAATTTCTGCATTTTTGCCCCACAATTATGGGAATTTCTGCAATTTTGCTCCAAAATACAGAGAATTTCTGCCTTTTTGCCTGAAAATAAGAAGAATGCATACCTTTTTGCCATAAAAAAGGGAAATTTCTTCATTTTTGCTCCAAAATAAGGGGAATTTCTGCTTTTTTGCCTCTAAATATGTGGAATATCTGTCTTTTTCCCCTAAAACAAATGGAATTTCAGTTTTTTTGCCCCAAAATAAAGAAAAATTCTGACTTATTACCCTGAAGTAAGTAAAATTTCTGCAATTTTGCCCCAAAATAAGAAAAATTTCTGCCTCTTTGCCCCCTATTAAGGGGAATTTCAGCCTTTTTACCTCAAAATAAGGGGAATTTCTAAATTTTTGCCACAAAATATTAGGAATTTCTGCTTTTTGCCCCAAAATAAGGAAAATTTCTGCCTTTTTTCCCTGAAATAAGTGAAATTTCTGCAATTTTGCCCCAAAATAAGTGAAATTTCTGCAAATTTGCCTCAAATAAGTGAAATTTCTGCAATTTTGCCCCAAAATAAGGGAAATTTCTGGAATTTTGCCCCAAAATAAGTGGAATTTCTGAGTTTTGGCCCAAAATAAGGAGAATTTCTGGTTTTTGCCCCAACATATAGAGATTTTCTGCATTTTTTCCCCACAATTAGGGGAATTTCTGCAATTTTTACTCTAAAATACGGGGAATTTCTGCCTTTTTACCCGAAAATAAAAGTATGCATACCTTTTTGCCATTAGAAAGGGAAATTTCTTCATTTTTGCTCCAAAATAAGGGGAATTTCTGCTTTTTTGCCTCTAAATAAGTAGAATTTCTGTCTTTTTCCCCCAAAACAAAGGGAATTTCTGTCTTTTTTGCCCCAAAATAAGGAAAAATTCTGACTTATTACCCTGAAGTAAGTGAAATTTATGCAATTTTGCCCTATAATAAGGGAATTTTCTGCGTTTTTGTTTACAAAATAAGGGGAATTTCAGCCATTTTACCTCAAATTAGGGGAATTTCTGCATATTTACCCTCTATTAAGGGAATTTCAGTATTTTTACCTCAAAATAAGGGGAATTTATGCATTTTTGCCACAAAATATTAGGAATTTCTGCCTTTTTGGCCCAAAATAAGAAAATTTCTGCTTTTTTTTCTCTGAAATAAGTGAAATTTCTGCAATTTTGCCCCAAAATAAGTGAAATTTCTACAATTTTGCCCCAAATTAAGGGAAATTTCTGGAATTTTGCCCCAAAAAATGGAATTTCTGAGTTTTGCCCCAAAATAAGGAGAATTTCTGTCTTTTTGCCCCAAAATATAGAGAATTTCTGCCTTTTTGCCCTACAATTAGGCAAATTTCTGCAATTTTGCTCCAAAATACGGGGAATTTCTGCCTTTTTGCCCGAAAATAAGAAGAATGCATACCTTTTTGCCATAAAAAATGGAAATTTCTTCATTTTTGCTCTAAAATAAAAGGAATTTCTGCTTTTTGGCCTCTAAAGTAGAATTTCTGTCTTTTTCCCCCAAAACAAAGAAAATTCCTGTCTTTTTTGCCCCAAAATAAGGAAAATTTCTGACTTATTACCCTGAAGTAAGTGAAATTTCTGCAATTTTGCCCTAAAATAAGAAAAAATTTCTGCCTTTTTGCCCCCTATTAAGGGAATTTCAGCCTTTTTACCTCAAAATAAGGGGAATTTCTGAATTTTGACACAAAATACTAGGAATTTCTGCCTTTTTGCCCCAAAATAAGAAAATTTCTGCTTTTTTTCCCTGAAATAAGTGAAATTTCTGCAATTATGCCCCAAAATAAGTGAAATTTCTGCAATTTTGCCCCAAAATAAGGGAAATTTCTGGAATTTTGCCCCAAAATAATGGAATTTCTGAGTTTTGCCCCAAAATAAGGAGAATTTCTGTCTTTTTGCCCCAACATATGGAGAACTTCTGCCTTTTTGCCCCACAATTAGGCAAATTTCGGCAATTTTGCTCCAAAATACCGTGAATTTTTGCCTTTTTGCCCGAAAATAAGAAGAATGCATACCTTTTTGCCATAAAAAAGGGAAATTTCTTCATTTTTGCTTCAAAATAAGGGGAATTTCTGCTTTTTTGCCTATAAATAAGTGGAATTTCTGTCTTTTCCCCCAAAACAAAGAATATTCCTGTCTTTTTTCCCCAAAATAAGAAAAATTTCTGACTTATTTCCCTGAAATAAGTGAAATTTCTGCAATTGTGCCCCCAAATAAGTGAAATTTCTGCACTTTTGTCCCAGAATAAGGGAAATTTCTGGGATTTTGCCCCAAAATAAGTGGAATTTCAGAGTTTTGCCCCAAAATAAGGAAAATTTCTGTATTTTGCCCCAACATATAGGGAATTTCTGCCTTTTTACCCCACAATTAGGCAAATTTCTGCAATTTTACACCAAAATACAGGGAATTTCTGCCTTTTTGCCCGAAAATAAGAAGAATGAATACCTTTTTGCCATAAAAAAGGGAAATTTCTTCATTTTTGCTCCAAAATAAGAGGAATTTCTGGTTTTTTGCCTCTAAATCAGTGGAATTTCTGTATTTTTCCCCCAAAACAAAGAAAATTCCTGTCTTTTTTGCCCCAAAATAAGAAAAATTTCTGACTTATTACCCTGAAATAAGTGAAATTTCTGCAATTTTGCCCCAAAATAAGTGAAATTTCTGCAATTTTGGCCCAAAATAAGGGAAATTTCTGGAATTTTGCCCCAAAAAAGTGGAATTTCTAGGTTTTGCCCCAAAATAAGGAGAATTTCTGTCTTTTTGCCCCAACATATAGGCAATTTCTGCATTTTTGCCCCACAATTATGGGAATTTCTGCAATTTTGCTCCAAAATACAAAGAATTTCTGCCTTTTTGCCCGAAAATAAGAAGAATCCATACATTTTTGCCATAAAAAAGGGAAATTTCTTCATTTTTGCTCCAAAATAAGGGGAATTTCTGCTTTTTTGCCTCTAAATATGTGGAATATCTGTCTTTTTCCCCTAAAACAAATGGAATTTCAGTTTTTTTGCCCTAAAATTAAGAAAAATTCTGACTTATTACCCTGAAGTAAGTAAAATTTCTGCAATTTTGCCCCAAAATAAGAAAAATTTCTGCCTTTTTGCCCCCTATTAAGGGGAATTTCAGCCTTTTTACCTCAAAATAAGAAGAATTTCTAAATTTTTGCCACAAAATATTAGGAATTTCTGCGTTTGGCCCCAAAATAAGGAAAATTTCTGCCTTTTTTCCCTGAAATAAGTGAAATTTCTGCAATTTTGCCCCAAAATAAGTGAAATTTCTGCAAATTTGCCTCAAATAAGTGATATTTCTGCAATTTTGCCCCAAAATAAGGGAAATTTCTGGAATTTTGCCCCAAAATAAGTGGAATTTCTGAGTTTTGCCCCAAAATAAGGAGAATTTCTGTTTTTTGCCCCAACATATAGAGATTTTCTGCATTTTTGCCCCACAATTAGGGGAATTTCTGCAATTTTTACTCCAAAATACGGGGAATTTCTGCCTTTTTGCCCGAAAATAAGAAGAATGCATACCTTTTTGCCATAAGAAAGGGAAATTTCTTCATTTTTGCTCCAAAATAAGGGGAATTTCTGCTTTTTTGCCTCTAAATAAGTAGAATTTCTGTCTTTTTTTCCCAAAACAAAGGGAATTTCTGTCTTTTTTGCCCCAAAATAAGGAAAAATTCTGACTTATTACCCTGAAGTAAGTGAAATTTATGCAATTTTGCCCTAAAATAAGGGAATTTTCTGCGTTTTTGTTTACAAAATAAGGGGAATTTCAGCCATTTTACCTCAAATTAGGGGAATTTCTGCATATTTACCCTCTATTAAGGGAATTTCAGTATTTTTACCTCAAAATAAGGGGAATTTATGCATTTTTGCCACAAAATATTAGGAATTTCTGCCTTTTTGGCGCAAAATTAGAAAATTTCTGCTTTTTTTTCTCTGAAATAAGTGAAATTTCTGCAATTTTGCCCCAAAATAAGTGAAATTTCTACAATTTTGCCCCAAATTAAGGGAAATTTCTGGAATTTTGCCCCAAAAAATGGAATTTCTGAGTTTTGCCCCAAAATAAGGAGAATTTCTGTCTTTTTGCCCCAACATATAGAGAATTTCTGCCTTTTTGCCCTACAATTAGGCAAATTTCTGCAATTTTGCTCCAAAATACGGGGAATTTCTGCCTTTTTGCCCGAAAATAAGAAGAATGCATACCTTTTTGCCATAAAAAATGGAAATTTCTTCATTTTTGCTCTAAAATAAAAGGAATTTCTGCTTTTTGGCCTCTAAATAAGTAGAATTTCTGTCTTTTTCCCCCAAAACAAAGAAAATTCCTGTCTTTTTTGCCCCAAAATAAGGAAAATTTCTGACTTATTACCCTGAAGTAAGTGAAATTTCTGCAATTTTGCCCTAAAATAAGAAAAATTTCTGCCTTTTTGCCCCCTATTAAGGGGAATTTCAGCCTTTTTACCTCAAAATAAGGGGAATTTCTGAATTTTGACACAAAATACTAGGAATTTCTGCCTTTTTGCCCCAAAATAAGAAAATTTCTGCTTTTTTTCCCTGAAATAAGTGAAATTTCTGCAATTATGCCCCAAAATAAGTGAAATTTCTGCAATTTTGCCCGAAAATAAGGGAAATTTCTGGAATTTTGCCCCAAAATAATGGAATTTCTGAGTTTTGCCCCAAAATAAGGAGAATTTCTGTCTTTTTGCCCCAACATATAGAGAATTTCTGCCTTTTTGCCCCACAATTAGGCAAATTTCTGCAATATTGCTCCAAAATACCGTGAATTTTTGCCTTTTTGCCCGAAAATAAGAAGAATGCATACCTTTTTGCCATAAAAAAGGGAAATTTCTTCATTTTTGCTTCAAAATAAGGGGAATTTCTGCTTTTTTGCCTATAAATAAGTGGAATTTCTGTCTTTTCCCCCAAAACAAAGAATATTCCTGTCTTTTTTGCCCCAAAATAAGAAAAATTTCTGACTTATTACCCTGATATAAGTGAAATTTCTGCAATTGTGCCCCCAAATAAGTGAAATTTCTGCACTTTTGTCCCAGAATAAGGGAAATTTCTGGAATTTTGCCCCAAAATAAGTGGAATTTCAGAGTTTTGCCCCAAAATAAGGAGAATTTCTGTATTTTGCCCCAACATATAGGGAATTTCTGCCTTTTTGCCCCACAATTAGGCAAATTTCTGCAATTTTGCACCAAAATACGGGGAATTTCTGCCTTTTTGCCCGAAAATAAGAAGAATGAATACCTTTTTGCCATAAAAAAGGGAAATTTCTTCATTTTTGCTCCAAAATAAGGGGAATTTCTGGTTTTTTGCCTCTAAATCAGTGGAATTTCTGTATTTTTCCCCCAAAACAAAGAAAATTCCTGTCTTTTTTGAACCAAAATAAGAAAAATTTCTGACTTATTACCCTGAAATAAGTGAAATTTCTGCAATTTTGCCCCAAAATAAGTGAAATTTCTGCAATTTTGGGCCAAAATAAGGGAAATTTCTGGAATTTTGCCCCAAAATAAGTGAAATTTCTGCAAATTTGCCTCAAATAAGTGAAATTTCTGCAATTTTGCCCCAAAATAAGGGAAATTTCTGGAATTTTGCCCCAAAATAAGTGGAATTTCTGAGTTTTGCCCCAAAATAAGGAGAATTTCTGTTTTTTGCCCCAACATATAGAGATTTTCTGCATTTTTGCCCCACAATTAGGGGAATTTCTGCAATTTTTACTCCAAAATACGGGGAATTTCTGCCTTTTTGCCCGAAAATAAGAAGAATGCATACCTTTTTGCCATAAGAAAGGGAAATTTCTTCATTTTTGCTCCAAAATAAGGGGAATTTCTGCTTTTTTGCCTCTAAATAAGTAGAATTTCTGTCTTTTTCCCCCAAAACAAAGGGAATTTCTGTCCTTTTTGCCCCAAAATAAGGAAAAATTCTGACTTATTACCCTGAAGTAAGTGAAATTTATGCAATTTTGCCCTAAAATAAGGGAATTTTCTTCGTTTTTGTTTACAAAATAAGGGGAATTTCAGCCATTTTACCTCAAATTAGGGGAATTTCTGCATATTTACCCTCTATTAAGGGAATTTCAGTATTTTTACCTCAAAATAAGGGGAATTTATGCATTTTTGCCACAAAATATTAGGAATTTCTGCCTTTTTGGCCCAAAATTAGAAAATTTCTGCTTTTTTTTCTCTGAAATAAGTGAAATTTCTGCAATTTTGCCCCAAAATAAGTGAAATTTCTACAATTTTGCCCCAAATTAAGGGAAATTTCTGGAATTTTGCCCCAAAAAATGGAATTTCTGAGTTTTGCCCCAAA
The DNA here is from genome assembly GCF_963924665.1 of Micromys minutus. Taxonomy (NCBI): domain Eukaryota; kingdom Metazoa; phylum Chordata; class Mammalia; order Rodentia; family Muridae; genus Micromys; species Micromys minutus. The sequence continues at coordinate 5,138,923 of NW_027667727.1, forward strand.
ATAAGGAGAATTTCTGTCTTTTTGCCCCAACATATAGAGAATTTCTGCCTTTTTGCCCTACAATTAGGCAAATTTCTGCAATTTTGCTCCAAAATACGGGGAATTTCTGCCTTTTTGCCCGAAAATAAGAAGAATGCATACCTTTTTGCCATAAAAAATGGAAATTTCTTCATTTTTGCTCTAAAATAAAAGGAATTTCTGCTTTTTGGCCTCTAAATAAGTAGAATTTCTGTCTTTTTCCCCCAAAACAAAGAAAATTCCTGTCTTTTTTGCCCCAAAATAAGGAAAATTTCTGACTTATTACCCTGAAGTAAGTGAAATTTCTGCAATTTTGCCCTTAAATAAGAAAAATTTCTGACTTTTTGCCCCCTATTAAGGGGAATTTCAGCCTTTTTACCTCAAAATAAGGGGAATTTCTGAATTTTGACACAAAATACTAGGAATTTCTGCCTTTTTGCCCCAAAATAAGAAAATTTCTGCTTTTTTTCCCTGAAATAAGTGAAATTTCTGCAATTATGCCCCAAAATAAGTGAAATTTCTGCAATTTTGCCCGAAAATAAGGGAAATTTCTGGAATTTTGCCCCAAAATAATGGAATTTCTGAGTTTTGCCCCAAAATAAGGAGAATTTCTGTCTTTTTGCCCCAACATATAGAGAATTTCTGCCTTTTTGCCCCACAATTAGGCAAATTTCTGCAATTTTGCTCCAAAATACCGTGAATTTTTGCCTTTTTGCCCGAAAATAAGAAGAATGCATACCTTTTTGCCATAAAAAAGGGAAATTTCTTCATTTTTGCTTCAAAATAAGGGGAATTTCTGCTTTTTTGCCTATAAATAAGTGGAATTTCTGTCTTTTCCCCCAAAACAAAGAATATTCCTGTCTTTTTTGCCCCAAAATAATAAAAATTTCTGACTTATTACCCTGAAATAAGTGAAATTTCTGCAATTGTGCCCCCAAATAAGTGAAATTTCTGCACTTTTGTCCCAGAATAAGGGAAATTTCTGGAATTTTGCCCCAAAATAAGTGGAATTTCAGAGTTTTGCCCCAAAATAAGGAGAATTTCTGTTTTTTGCCACAACATATAGAGATTTTCTGCATTTTTGCCCCACAATTAGGGGAATTTCTGCAATTTTTACTCCAAAATACGGGGAATTTCTGCCTTTTTGCCCGAAAATAAGAAGAATGCATACCTTTTTGCCATAAGAAAGGGAAATTTCTTCATTTTTGCTCCAAAATAAGGGGAATTTCTGCTTTTTTGCCTCTAAATAAGTAGAATTTCTGTCTTTTTCCCCCAAAACAAAGGGAATTTCTGTCTTTTTTGCCCCAAAATAAGGAAAAATTCTGACTTATTACCCTGAAGTAAGTGAAATTTATGCAATTTTGCCCTAAAATAAGGGAATTTTCTGCATTTTTGTTTACAAAATAAGGGGAATTTCAGCCATTTTACCTCAAATTAGGGGAATTTCTGCATATTTACCCTCTATTAAGGGAATTTCAGTATTTTTACCTCAAAATAAGGGGAATTTATGCATTTTTGCCACAAAATATTAGGAATTTCTGCCTTTTTGGCCCAAAATAAGAAAATTTCTGCTTTTTTTTCTCTGAAATAAGTGAAATTTCTGCAATTTTGCCCCAAAATAAGTGAAATTTCTGCAAATTTGCCTCAAATAAGTGAAATTTCTGCAATTTTGCCCCAAAATAAGGGAAATTTCTGGAATTTTGCCCCAAAATAAGTGGAGTTTCTGAGTTTTGCCCCAAAATAAGGAGAATTTCTGTTTTTTGCCCCAACATATAGAGATTTTCTGCATTTTTGCCCCACAATTAGGGGAATTTCTGCAATTTTTACTCCAAAATACGGGGAATTTCTGCCTTTTTGCCCGAAAATAAGAAGAATGCATACCTTTTTGCCATAAGAAAGGGAAATTTCTTCATTTTTGCTCCAAAATAAGGGGAATTTCTGCTTTTTTGCCTCTAAATAAGTAGAATTTCTGTCTTTTTCCCCCAAAACAAAGGGAATTTCTGTCCTTTTTGCCCCAAAATAAGGAAAAATTCTGACTTATTACCCTGAAGTAAGTGAAATTTATGCAATTTTGCCCTAAAATAAGCGAATTTTCTTCGTTTTTGTTTACAAAATAAGGGGAATTTCAGCCATTTTACCTCAAATTAGGGGAATTTCTGCATATTTACCCTCTATTAAGGGAATTTCAGTATTTTTACCTCAAAATAAGGGGAATTTATGCATTTTTGCCACAAAATATTAGGAATTTCTGCCTTTTTGGCCCAAAATTAGAAAATTTCTGCTTTTTTTTCTCTGAAATAAGTGAAATTTCTGCAATTTTGCCCCAAAATAAGTGAAATTTCTACAATTTTGCCCCAAATTAAGGGAAATTTCTGGAATTTTGCCCCAAAAAATGGAATTTCTGAGTTTTGCCCCAAAATAAGGAGAATTTCTGTCTTTTTGCCCCAACATATAGAGAATTTCTGCCTTTTTGCCCTACAATTAGGCAAATTTCTGCAATTTTGCTCCAAAATACGGGGAATTTCTGCCTTTTTGCCCGAAAATAAGAAGAATGCATACCTTTTTGCCATAAAAAATGGAAATTTCTTCATTTTTGCTCTAAAATAAAAGGAATTTCTGCTTTTTGGCCTCTAAATAAGTAGAATTTCTGTCTTTTTCCCCCAAAACAAAGAAAATTCCTGTCTTTTTTGCCCCAAAATAAGGAAAATTTCTGACTTATTACCCTGAAGTAAGTGAAATTTCTGCAATTTTGCCCTTAAATAAGAAAAATTTCTGACTTTTTGCCCCCTATTAAGGGGAATTTCAGCCTTTTTACCTCAAAATAAGGGGAATTTCTGAATTTTGACACAAAATACTAGGAATTTCTGCCTTTTTGCCCCAAAATAAGAAAATTTCTGCTTTTTTTCCCTGAAATAAGTGAAATTTCTGCAATTATGCCCCAAAATAAGTGAAATTTCTGCAATTTTGCCCGAAAATAAGGGAAATTTCTGGAATTTTGCCCCAAAATAATGGAATTTCTGAGTTTTGCCCCAAAATAAGGAGAATTTCTGTCTTTTTGCCCCAACATATAGAGAATTTCTGCCTTTTTGCCCCACAATTAGGCAAATTTCTGCAATTTTGCTCCAAAATACCGTGAATTTTTGCCTTTTTGCCCGAAAATAAGAAGAATGCATACCTTTTTGCCATAAAAAAGGGAAATTTCTTCATTTTTGCTTCAAAATAAGGGGAATTTCTGCTTTTTTGCCTATAAATAAGTGGAATTTCTGTCTTTTCCCCCAAAACAAAGAATATTCCTGTCTTTTTTGCCCCAAAATAATAAAAATTTCTGACTTATTACCCTGAAATAAGTGAAATTTCTGCAATTGTGCCCCCAAATAAGTGAAATTTCTGCACTTTTGTCCCAGAATAAGGGAAATTTCTGGAATTTTGCCCCAAAATAAGTGGAATTTCAGAGTTTTGCCCCAAAATAAGGAGAATTTCTGTTTTTTGCCACAACATATAGAGATTTTCTGCATTTTTGCCCCACAATTAGGGGAATTTCTGCAATTTTTACTCCAAAATACGGGGAATTTCTGCCTTTTTGCCCGAAAATAAGAAGAATGCATACCTTTTTGCCATAAGAAAGGGAAATTTCTTCATTTTTGCTCCAAAATAAGGGGAATTTCTGCTTTTTTGCCTCTAAATAAGTAGAATTTCTGTCTTTTTCCCCCAAAACAAAGGGAATTTCTGTCTTTTTTGCCCCAAAATAAGGAAAAATTCTGACTTATTACCCTGAAGTAAGTGAAATTTATGCAATTTTGCCCTAAAATAAGGGAATTTTCTGCGTTTTTGTTTACAAAATAAGGGGAATTTCAGCCATTTTACCTCAAATTAGGGGAATTTCTGCATATTTACCCTCTATTAAGGGAATTTCAGTATTTTTACCTCAAAATAAGGGGAATTTATGCATTTTTGCCACAAAATATTAGGAATTTCTGCCTTTTTGGCCCAAAATAAGAAAATTTCTGCTTTTTTTTCTCTGAAATAAGTGAAATTTCTGCAATTTTGCCCCCAAATAAGTGAAATTTCTACAATTTTGCCCCAAATTAAGGGAAATTTCTGGAATTTTGCCCCAAAAAATGGAATTTCTGAGTTTTGCCCCAAAATAAGGAGAATTTCTGTCTTTTTGCCCCAACATATAGAGAATTTCTGCCTTTTTGCCCCACAATTAGGCAAATTTCTGCAAATTTGCTCCAAAATACCGTGAATTTTTGCCTTTTTGCCCGAAAATAAGAAGAATGCATACCTTTTTGCCATAAAAAAGGGAAATTTCTTCATTTTTGCTTCAAAATAAGGGGAATTTCTGCTTTTTGCCTCTAAATAAGTGGAATTTCTGTCTTTTCCCCAAAAACAAAGAAAATTCCTGTCTTTTTTGCCCCAAAATAAGAAAAATTTCTGACTTATTACCCTGAAATAAGTGAAATTTCTGCAATTTTGCCCCAAAATAAGGGAAATTTCTGCAATTTTGCCCCAAAATAATTGAAATTTCTGAGTTTTGCCCCAAAATGAGGAGAATTTCTGTATTTTGCCCCAACATATAGGGAATTTCTGCCTTTTTGCCCCACAATTAGGCAAATTTCTGCAATTTTGCACCAAAATACGGGAAATTTCTGCCTTTTTGCCCGAAAATAAGAAGAATGAATACCTTTTTGCCATAAAAAAGGGAAATTTCTTCATTTTTGATCAAAATAAGGGGAATTTCTGGTTTTTTGCCTCTAAATCAGTGGAATTTCTGTCTTTTTCCCCCAAAACAAAGAAAATTCTTGTCTTTTTTGCCCCAAAATAAAAAAATTTCTGACTTATTACCCTGAAATAAGTGAAATTTCTGCAATTTTGCCCCAAAATAAGTGAAATTTCTGCAATTTTGGCCCAAAATAAGAGAAATTTCTGAAATTTTGCCCCAAAAATTGGAATTTCTAGGTTTTGCCCCAAAATAAGGAGAATTTCTGTCTTTTTGCCCCAACATATAGGCAATTTCTGCATTTTTGCCCCACAGTTATGGGAATTTCTGCAATTTTGCTCCAAAATACAGAGAATTTCTGCCTTTTTGCCTGAAAATAAGAAGAATGCATACCTTTTTGCCATAAAAAAGAGAAATTTCTTCATTTTTGTTCAAAATTAAGGGGAATTTCTGCTTTTTTGCCTCTAACTATGTGGAATATCTGTCTTTTTCCCCTAAAACATATGGAATTTCAGTTTTTTTGCCCCAAAATAAAGAAAAATTCTGACTTATTACCCTGAAGTAAAAAAATTTCTGCAATTTTGCCCGAAAATATGATAAATTTCTGCCTTTTTGCCCCCTATTAAGAGGAATTTCAGCCTTTTTACCTCAAAATAAGGGGAATTTCTAAATTTTTTCCACAAAATATTAGGAATTTCTGCTTTTTGCCCCAAAATAAGAAAAATTTCTGCCTTTTTTCCCTGAAATAAGTGAAATTTCTGCAATTTTGCCCCAAAATAAGTGAAATTTCTGCAAATTTGCCTCAAATAAGTGAAATTTCTGCAATTTTGCCCCAAAATAAGGGAAATTTCTGGAATTTTGCCCCAAAATAAGTGGAGTTTCTGAGTTTTGCCCCAAAATAAGGAGAATTTCTGTTTTTTGCCCCAACATATAGAGATTTTCTGCATTTTTGCCCCACAATTAGGGGAATTTCTGCAATTTTTACTCCAAAATACGGGGAATTTCTGCCTTTTTGCCCGAAAATAAGAAGAATGCATACCTTTTTGCCATAAGAAAGGGAAATTTCTTCATTTTTGCTCCAAAATAAGGGGAATTTCTGCTTTTTTGCCTCTAAATAAGTAGAATTTCTGTCTTTTTCCCCCAAAACAAAGGGAATTTCTGTCCTTTTTGCCCCAAAATAAGGAAATATTCTGACTTATTACCCTGAAGTAAGTGAAATTTATGCAATTTTGCCCTAAAATAAGGGAATTTTCTTCGTTTTTGTTTACAAAATAAGGGGAATTTCAGCCATTTTACCTCAAATTAGGGGAATTTCTGCATATTTACCCTCTATTAAGGGAATTTCAGTATTTTTACCTCAAAATAAGGGGAATTTATGCATTTTTGCCACAAAATATTAGGAATGTCTGCCTTTTTGGCCCAAAATTAGAAAATTTCTGCTTTTTTTTCTCTGAAATAAGTGAAATTTCTGCAATTTTGCCCCAAAATAAGTGAAATTTCTACAATTTTGCCCCAAATTAAGGGAAATTTCTGGAATTTTGCCCCAAAAAATGGAATTTCTGAGTTTTGCCCCAAAATAAGGAGAATTTCTGTCTTTTTGCCCCAACATATAGAGAATTTCTGCCTTTTTGCCCTACAATTAGGCAAATTTCTGCAATTTTGCTCCAAAATACGGGGAATTTCTGCCTTTTTGCCCGAAAATAAGAAGAATGCATACCTTTTTGCCATAAAAAATGGAAATTTCTTCATTTTTGCTCTAAAATAAAAGGAATTTCTGCTTTTTGGCCTCTAAATAAGTAGAATTTCTGTCTTTTTCCCCCAAAACAAAGAAAATTCCTGTCTTTTTTGCCCCAAAATAAGGAAAATTTCTGACTTATTACCCTGAAGTAAGTGAAATTTCTGCAATTTTGCCCTTAAATAAGAAAAATTTCTGACTTTTTGCCCCCTATTAAGGGGAATTTCAGCCTTTTTACCTCAAAATAAGGGGAATTTCTGAATTTTGACACAAATACTAGGAATTTCTGCCTTTTTGCCCCAAAATAAGAAAATTTCTGCTTTTTTTCCCTGAAATAAGTGAAATTTCTGCAATTATGCCCCAAAATAAGTGAAATTTCTGCAATTTTGCCCGAAAATAAGGGAAATTTCTGGAATTTTGCCCCAAAATAATGGAATTTCTGAGTTTTGCCCCAAAATAAGGAGAATTTCTGTCTTTTTGCCCCAACATATAGAGAATTTCTGCCTTTTTGCCCCACAATTAGGCAAATTTCTGCAATTTTGCTCCAAAATACCGTGAATTTTTGCCTTTTTGCCCGAAAATAAGAAGAATGCATACCTTTTTGCCATAAAAAAGGGAAATTTCTTCATTTTTGCTTCAAAATAAGGGGAATTTCTGCTTTTTTGCCTATAAATAAGTGGAATTTATGTCTTTTCCCCCAAAAAAAAGAATATTCCTGTCTTTTTTGCCCCAAAATAATAAAAATTTCTGACTTATTACCCTGAAATAAGTGAAATTTCTGCAATTGTGCCCCCAAATAAGTGAAATTTCTGCACTTTTGTCCCAGAATAAGGGAAATTTCTGGAATTTTGCCCCAAAATAAGTGGAATTTCAGAGTTTTGCCCCAAAATAAGGAGAATTTCTGTTTTTTGCCACAACATATAGAGATTTTCTGCATTTTTGCCCCACAATTAGGGGAATTTCTGCAATTTTTACTCCAAAATACGGGGAATTTCTGCCTTTTTGCCCGAAAATAAGAAGAATGCATACCTTTTTGCCATAAGAAAGGGAAATTTCTTCATTTTTGCTCCAAAATAAGGGGAATTTCTGCTTTTTTGCCTCTAAATAAGTAGAATTTCTGTCTTTTTCCCCCAAAACAAAGGGAATTTCTGTCTTTTTTGCCCCAAAATAAGGAAAAATTCTGACTTATTACCCTGAAGTAAGTGAAATTTATGCAATTTTGCCCTAAAATAAGGGAATTTTCTGCGTTTTTGTTTACAAAATAAGGGGAATTTCAGCCATTTTACCTCAAATTAGGGGAATTTCTGCATATTTACCCTCTATTAAGGGAATTTCAGTATTTTTACCTCAAAATAAGGGGAATTTATGCATTTTTGCCACAAAATATTAGGAATTTCTGCCTTTTTGGCCCAAAATAAGAAAATTTCTGCTTTTTTTTCTCTGAAATAAGTGAAATTTCTGCAATTTTGCCCCAAAATAAGTGAAATTTCTGCAAATTTGCCTCAAATAAGTGAAATTTCTGCAATTTTGCCCCAAAATAAGGGAAATTTCTGGAATTTTGCCCCAAAATAAGTGGAGTTTCTGAGTTTTGCCCTAAAATAAGGAGAATTTCTGTTTTTTGCCCCAACATATAGAGATTTTCTGCATTTTTGCCCCACAATTAGGGGAATTTCTGCAATTTTTACTCCAAAATACGGGGAATTTCTGCCTTTTTGCCCGAAAATAAGAAGAATGCATACCTTTTTGCCATAAGAAAGGGAAATTTCTTCATTTTTGCTCCAAAATAAGGGGAATTTCTGCTTTTTTGCCTCTAAATAAGTAGAATTTCTGTCTTTTTCCCCCAAAACAAAGGGAATTTCTGTCCTTTTTGCCCCAAAATAAGGAAAAATTCTGACTTATTACCCTGAAGTAAGTGAAATTTATGCAATTTTGCCCTAAAATAAGGGAATTTTCTTCGTTTTTGTTTACAAAATAAGGGGAATTTCAGCCATTTTACCTCAAATTAGGGGAATTTCTGCATATTTACCCTCTATTAAGGGAATTTCAGTATTTTTACCTCAAAATAAGGGGAATTTATGCATTTTTGCCACAAAATATTAGGAATTTCTGCCTTTTTGGCCCAAAATTAGAAAATTTCTGCTTTTTTTTCTCTGAAATAAGTGAAATTTCTGCAATTTTGCCCCAAAATAAGTGAAATTTCTACAATTTTGCCCCAAATTAAGGGAAATTTCTGGAATTTTGCCCCAAAAAATGGAATTTCTGAGTTTTGCCCCAAAATAAGGAGAATTTCTGTCTTTTTGCCCCAACATATAGAGAATTTCTGCCTTTTTGCCCTACAATTAGGCAAATTTCTGCAATTTTGCTCCAAAATACGGGGAATTTCTGCCTTTTTGCCCGAAAATAAGAAGAATGCATACCTTTTTGCCATAAAAAATGGAAATTTCTTCATTTTTGCTCTAAAATAAAAGGAATTTCTGCTTTTTGGCCTCTAAATAAGTAGAATTTCTGTCTTTTTCCCCCAAAACAAAGAAAATTCCTGTCTTTTTTGCCCCAAAATAAGGAAAATTTCTGACTTATTACCCTGAAGTAAGTGAAATTTCTGCAATTTTGCCCTTAAATAAGAAAAATTTCTGACTTTTTGCCCCCTATTAAGGGGAATTTCAGCCTTTTTACCTCAAAATAAGGGGAATTTCTGAATTTTGACACAAAATACTAGGAATTTCTGCCTTTTTGCCCCAAAATAAGAAAATTTCTGCTTTTTTTCCCTGAAATAAGTGAAATTTCTGCAATTATGCCCCAAAATAAGTGAAATTTCTGCAATTTTGCCCGAAAATAAGGGAAATTTCTGGAATTTTGCCCCAAAATAATGGAATTTCTGAGTTTTGCCCCAAAATAAGGAGAATTTCTGTCTTTTTGCCCCAACATATAGAGAATTTCTGCCTTTTTGCCCCACAATTAGGCAAATTTCTGCAATTTTGCTCCAAAATACCGTGAATTTTTGCCTTTTTGCCCGAAAATAAGAAGAATGCATACCTTTTTGCCATAAAAAAGGGAAATTTCTTCATTTTTGCTTCAAAATAAGGGGAATTTCTGCTTTTTTGCCTATAAATAAGTGGAATTTCTGTCTTTTCCCCCAAAACAAAGAATATTCCTGTCTTTTTTGCCCCAAAATAATAAAAATTTCTGACTTATTACCCTGAAATAAGTGAAATTTCTGCAATTGTGCCCCCAAATAAGTGAAATTTCTGCACTTTTGTCCCAGAATAAGGGAAATTTCTGGAATTTTGCCCCAAAATAAGTGGAATTTCAGAGTTTTGCCCCAAAATAAGGAGAATTTCTGTTTTTTGCCACAACATATAGAGATTTTCTGCATTTTTGCCCCACAATTAGGGGAATTTCTGCAATTTTTACTCCAAAATACGGGGAATTTCTGCCTTTTTGCCCGAAAATAAGAAGAATGCATACCTTTTTGCCATAAGAAAGGGAAATTTCTTCATTTTTGCTCCAAAATAAGGGGAATTTCTGCTTTTTTGCCTCTAAATAAGTAGAATTTCTGTCTTTTTCCCCCAAAACAAAGGGAATTTCTGTCTTTTTTGCCCCAAAATAAGGAAAAATTCTGACTTATTACCCTGAAGTAAGTGAAATTTATGCAATTTTGCCCTAAAATAAGGGAATTTTCTGCGTTTTTGTTTACAAAATAAGGGGAATTTCAGCCATTTTACCTCAAATTAGGGGAATTTCTGCATATTTACCCTCTATTAAGGGAATTTCAGTATTTTTACCTCAAAATAAGGGGAATTTATGCATTTTTGCCACAAAATATTAGGAATTTCTGCCTTTTTGGCCCAAAATAAGAAAATTTCTGCTTTTTTTTCTCTGAAATAAGTGAAATTTCTGCAATTTTGCCCCAAAATAAGTGAAATTTCTGCAAATTTGCCTCAAATAAGTGAAATTTCTGCAATTTTGCCCCAAAATAAGGGAAATTTCTGGAATTTTGCCCCAAAATAAGTGGAGTTTCTGAGTTTTGCCCTAAAATAAGGAGAATTTCTGTTTTTTGCCCCAACATATAGAGATTTTCTGCATTTTTGCCCCACAATTAGGGGAATTTCTGCAATTTTTACTCCAAAATACGGGGAATTTCTGCCTTTTTGCCCGAAAATAAGAAGAATGCATACCTTTTTGCCATAAGAAAGGGAAATTTCTTCATTTTTGCTCCAAAATAAGGGGAATTTCTGCTTTTTTGCCTCTAAATAAGTAGAATTTCTGTCTTTTTCCCCCAAAACAAAGGGAATTTCTGTCCTTTTTGCCCCAAAATAAGGAAAAATTCTGACTTATTACCCTGAAGTAAGTGAAATTTATGCAATTTTGCCCTAAAATAAGGGAATTTTCTTCGTTTTTGTTTACAAAATAAGGGGAATTTCAGCCATTTTACCTCAAATTAGGGGAATTTCTGCATATTTACCCTCTATTAAGGGAATTTCAGTATTTTTACCTCAAAATAAGGGGAATTTATGCATTTTTGCCACAAAATATTAGGAATTTCTGCCTTTTTGGCCCAAAATTAGAAAATTTCTGCTTTTTTTTCTCTGAAATAAGTGAAATTTCTGCAATTTTGCCCCAAAATAAGTGAAATTTCTACAATTTTGCCCCAAATTAAGGGAAATTTCTGGAATTTTGCCCCAAAAAATGGAATTTCTGAGTTTTGCCCCAAAATAAGGAGAATTTCTGTCTTTTTGCCCCAACATATAGAGAATTTCTGCCTTTTTGCCCTACAATTAGGCAAATTTCTGCAATTTTGCTCCAAAATACGGGGAATTTCTGCCTTTTTGCCCGAAAATAAGAAGAATGCATACCTTTTTGCCATAAAAAATGGAAATTTCTTCATTTTTGCTCTAAAATAAAAGGAATTTCTGCTTTTTGGCCTCTAAATAGGTAGAATTTCTGTCTTTTTCCCCCAAAACAAAGAAAATTCCTGTCTTTTTTGCCCCAAAATAAGGAAAATTTCTGACTTATTACCCTGAAGTAAGTGAAATTTCTGCAATTTTGCCCTTAAATAAGAAAAATTTCTGACTTTTTGCCCCCTATTAAGGGGAATTTCAGCCTTTTTACCTCAAAATAAGGGGAATTTCTGAATTTTGACACAAAATACTAGGAATTTCTGCCTTTTTGCCCCAAAATAAGAAAATTTCTGCTTTTTTTCCCTGAAATAAGTGAAATTTCTGCAATTATGCCCCAAAATAAGTGAAATTTCTGCAATTTTGCCCGAAAATAAGGGAAATTTCTGGAATTTTGCCCCAAAATAATGGAATTTCTGAGTTTTGCCCCAAAATAAGGAGAATTTCTGTCTTTTTGCCCCAACATATAGAGAATTTCTGCCTTTTTGCCCCACAATTAGGCAAATTTCTGCAATTTTGCTCCAAAATACCGTGAATTTTTGCCTTTTTGCCCGAAAATAAGAAGAATGCATACCTTTTTGCCATAAAAAAGGGAAATTTCTTCATTTTTGCTTCAAAATAAGGGGAATTTCTGCTTTTTTGCCTATAAATAAGTGGAATTTCTGTCTTTTCCCCCAAAACAAAGAATATTCCTGTCTTTTTTGCCCCAAAATAATAAAAATTTCTGACTTATTACCCTGAAATAAGTGAAATTTCTGCAATTGTGCCCCCAAATAAGTGAAATTTCTGCACTTTTGTCCCAGAATAAGGGAAATTTCTGGAATTTTGCCCCAAAATAAGTGGAATTTCAGAGTTTTGCCCCAAAATAAGGAGAATTTCTGTTTTTTGCCACAACATATAGAGATTTTCTGCATTTTTGCCCCACAATTAGGGGAATTTCTGCAATTTTTACTCCAAAATACGGGGAATTTCTGCCTTTTTGCCCGAAAATAAGAAGAATGCATACCTTTTTGCCATAAGAAAGGGAAATTTCTTCATTTTTGCTCCAAAATAAGGGGAATTTCTGCTTTTTTGCCTCTAAATAAGTAGAATTTCTGTCTTTTTCCCCCAAAACAAAGGGAATTTCTGTCTTTTTTGCCCCAAAATAAGGAAAAATTCTGACTTATTACCCTGAAGTAAGTGAAATTTATGCAATTTTGCCCTAAAATAAGGGAATTTTCTGCGTTTTTGTTTACAAAATAAGGGGAATTTCAGCCATTTTACCTCAAATTAGGGGAATTTCTGCATATTTACCCTCTATTAAGGGAATTTCAGTATTTTTACCTCAAAATAAGGGGAATTTATGCATTTTTGCCACAAAATATTAGGAATTTCTGCCTTTTTGGTCCAAAATAAGAAAATTTCTGCTTTTTTTTCTCTGAAATAAGTGAAATTTCTGCAATTTTGCCCCAAAATAAGTGAAATTTCTACAATTTTGCCCCAAATTAAGGGAAATTTCTGGAATTTTGCCCCAAAAAATGGAATTTCTGAGTTTTGCCCCAAAATAAGGAGAATTTCTGTCTTTTTGCCCCAACATATAGAGAATTTCTGCCTTTTTGCCCCACAATTAGGCAAATTTCTGCAATTTTGCTCCAAAATACCGTGAATTTTTGCCTTTTTGCCCGAAAATAAGAAGAATGCATACCTTTTTGCCATAAAAAAGGGAAATTTCTTCATTTTTGCTTCAAAATAAGGGGAATTTCTGCTTTTTGCCTCTAAATAAGTGGAATTTCTGTCTTTTCCCCAAAAACAAAGAAAATTCCTGTCTTTTTTGCCCCAAAATAAGAAAAATTTCTGACTTATTACCCTGAAATAAGTGAAATTTCTGCAATTTTGCCCCAAAATAAGGGAAATTTCTGCAATTTTGCCCCAAAATAATTGAAATTTCTGAGTTTTGCCCCAAAATGAGGAGAATTTCTGTATTTTGCCCCAACATATAGGGAATTTCGGCCTTTTTGCCCCACAATTAGGCAAATTTCTGCAATTTTGCACCAAAATACGGGAAATTTCTGCCTTTTTGCCCGAAAATAAGAAGAATGAATACCTTTTTGCCATAAAAAAGGGAAATTTCTTCATTTTTGATCAAAATAAGGGGAATTTCTGGTTTTTTGCCTCTAAATCAGTGGAATTTCTGTCTTTTTCCCCCAAAACAAAGAAAATTCTTGTCTTTTTTGCCCCAAAATAAGAAAAATTTCTGACTTATTACCCTGAAATAAGTGAAATTTCTGCAATTTTGCCCCAAAATAAGTGAAATTTCTGCAATTTTGGCCCAAAATAAGAGAAATTTCTGAAATTTTGCCCCAAAAATTGGAATTTCTAGGTTTTGCCCCAAAATAAGGAGAATTTCTGTCTTTTTGCCCCAACATATAGGCAATTTCTGCATTTTTGCCCCACAGTTATGGGAATTTCTGCAATTTTGCTCCAAAATACAGAGAATTTCTGCCTTTTTGCCTGAAAATAAGAAGAATGCATACCTTTTTGCCATAAAAAAGGGAAATTTCTTCATTTTTGCTCAAAATTAAGGGGAATTTCTGCTTTTTTGCCTCTAAATATGTGGAATATCTGTCTTTTTCCCCTAAAACATATGGAATTTCAGTTTTTTTGCCCCAAAATAAAGAAAAATTCTGACTTATTACCCTGAAGTAAAAAAATTTCTGCAATTTTGCCCGAAAATATGATAAATTTCTGCCTTTTTGCCCCCTATTAAGAGGAATTTCAGCCTTTTTACCTCAAAATAAGGGGAATTTCTAAATTTTTTCCACAAAATATTAGGAATTTCTGCTTTTTGCCCCAAAATAAGAAAAATTTCTGCCTTTTTTCCCTGAAATAAGTGAAATTTCTGCAATTTTGCCCCAAAATAAGTGAAATTTCTGCAAATTTGCCTCAAATAAGTGAAATTTCTGCAATTTTGCCCCAAAATAAGGGAAATTTCTGGAATTTTGCCCCAAAATAAGTGGAGTTTCTGAGTTTTGCCCCAAAATAAGGAGAATTTCTGTTTTTTGCCCCAACATATAGAGATTTTCTGCATTTTTGCCCCACAATTAGGGGAATTTCTGCAATTTTTACTCCAAAATACGGGGAATTTCTGCCTTTTTGCCCGAAAATAAGAAGAATGCATACCTTTTTGCCATAAGAAAGGGAAATTTCTTCATTTTTGCTCCAAAATAAGGGGAATTTCTGCTTTTTTGCCTCTAAATAAGTAGAATTTCTGTCTTTTTCTCCCAAAACAAAGGGAATTTCTGTCCTTTTTGCCCCAAAATAAGGAAAAATTCTGACTTATTACCCTGAAGTAAGTGAAATTTATGCAATTTTGCCCTAAAATAAGGGAATTTTCTTCGTTTTTGTTTACAAAATAAGGGGAATTTCAGCCATTTTACCTCAAATTAGGGGAATTTCTGCATATTTACCCTCTATTAAGGGAATTTCAGTATTTTTACCTCAAAATAAGGGGAATTTATGCATTTTTGCCACAAAATATTAGGAATTTCTGCCTTTTTGGCCCAAAATTAGAAAATTTCTGCTTTTTTTTCTCTGAAATAAGTGAAATTTCTGCAATTTTGCCCCTAAATAAGTGAAATTTCTACAATTTTGCCCCAAATTAAGGGAAATTTCTGGAATTTTGCCCCAAAAAATGGAATTTCTGAGTTTTGCCCCAAAATAAGGAGAATTTCTGTCTTTTTGCCCCAACATATAGAGAATTTCTGCCTTTTTGCCCTACAATTAGGCAAATTTCTGCAATTTTGCTCCAAAATACGGGGAATTTCTGCCTTTTTGCCCGAAAATAAGAAGAATGCATACCTTTTTGCCATAAAAAATGGAAATTTCTTCATTTTTGCTCTAAAATAAAAGGAATTTCTGCTTTTTGGCCTCTAAATAAGTAGAATTTCTGTCTTTTTCCCCCAAAACAAAGAAAATTCCTGTCTTTTTTGCCCCAAAATAAGGAAAATTTCTGACTTATTACCCTGAAGTAAGTGAAATTTCTGCAATTTTGCCCTAAAATAAGAAAAATTTCTGACTTTTTGCCCCCTATTAAGGGGAATTTCAGCCTTTTTACCTCAAAATAAGGGGAATTTCTGAATTTTGACACAAAATACTAGGAATTTCTGCCTTTTTGCCCCAAAATAAGAAAATTTCTGCTTTTTTTCCCTGAAATAAGTGAAATTTCTGCAATTATGCCCCAAAATAAGTGAAATTTCTGCAATTTTGCCCGAAAATAAGGGAAATTTCTGGAATTTTGCCCCAAAATAATGGAATTTCTGAGTTTTGCCCCAAAATAAGGAGAATTTCTGTCTTTTTGCCCCAACATATAGAGAATTTCTGCCTTTTTGCCCCACAATTAGGCAAATTTCTGCAATTTTGCTCCAAAATACCGTGAATTTTTGCCTTTTTGCCCGAAAATAAGAAGAATGCATACCTTTTTGCCATAAAAAAGGGAAATTTCTTCATTTTTGCTTCAAAATAAGGGGAATTTCTGCTTTTTTGCCTATAAATAAGTGGAATTTCTGTCTTTTCCCCCAAAACAAAGAATATTCCTGTCTTTTTTGCCCCAAAATAATAAAAATTTCTGACTTATTACCCTGAAATAAGTGAAATTTCTGCAATTGTGCCCCCAAATAAGTGAAATTTCTGCACTTTTGTCCCAGAATAAGGGAAATTTCTGGAATTTTGCCCCAAAATAAGTGGAATTTCAGAGTTTTGCCCCAAAATAAGGAGAATTTCTGTATTTTGCCCCAACATATAGGGAATTTCTGCCATTTTGCCCCATAATTATGCAAATTTCTGCAATTTTGCACCAAAATACGGGGAATTTCTGCCTTTTTGCCCGAAAATAAGAAGAATGAATACCTTTTTGCCATAAAAAAGGGAAATTTCTTCATTTTTGCTCCAAAATAAGGGGAATTTCTGGTTTTTTGCCTCTAAATCAGTGGAATTTCTGTATTTTTCCCCCAAAACAAAGAAAATTCCT
This sequence comes from Micromys minutus, assembly GCF_963924665.1. Taxonomy (NCBI): domain Eukaryota; kingdom Metazoa; phylum Chordata; class Mammalia; order Rodentia; family Muridae; genus Micromys; species Micromys minutus. The sequence continues at coordinate 5,155,296 of NW_027667727.1, forward strand.
GTCTTTTTTGCCCCAAAATAAGAAAAATTTCTGACTTATTACCCTGAAATAAGTGAAATTTCTGCAATTTTGCCCCAAAATAAGTGAAATTTCTGCAATTTTGGCCCAAAATAAGAGAAATTTCTGGAATTTTGCCCCAAAAAAGTGGAATTTCTAGGTTTTGCCCCAAAATAAGGAGAATTTCTGTCTTTTTGCCCCAACATATAGGCAATTTCTGCATTTTTGCCCCACAGTTATGGGAATTTCTGCAATTTTGCTCCAAAATACAGAGAATTTCTGCCTTTTTGCCCGAAAATAAGAAGAATGCATACCTTTTTGCCATAAAAAAGGGAAATTTCTTCATTTTTGCTTCAAATTAAGGGGAATTTCTTCTTTTTTGCCTCTAAATATGTGGAATATCTGTCTTTTTCCCCTAAAACAAATGGAATTTCAGTTTTTTTGCCCTAAAATTAAGAAAAATTCTGACTTATTACCCTGAAGTAAGTAAAATTTCTGCAATTTTGCCCCAAAATAAGAAAAATTTCTGCCTTTTTGCCCCCTATTAAGGGGAATTTCAGCCTTTTTACCTCAAAATAAGGGGAATTTCTAAATTTTTGCCACAAAATATTAGGAATTTCTGCGTTTTGCCCCAAAATAAGGAAAATTTCTGCCTTTTTTCCCTGAAATAAGTGAAATTTCTGCAATTTTGCCCCAAAATAAGTGAAATTTCTGCAAATTTGCCTCAAATAAGTGAAATTTCTGCAATTTTGCCCCAAAATAAGTGAAATTTCTACAATTTTGCCCCAAATTAAGGGAAATTTCTGGAATTTTGCCCCAAAAAATGGAATTTCTGAGTTTTGCCCCAAAATAAGGAGAATTTCTGTCTTTTTGCCCCAACATATAGAGAATTTCTGCCTTTTTGCCCTACAATTAGGCAAATTTCTGCAATTTTGCTCCAAAATACGGGGAATTTCTGCCTTTTTGCCCGAAAATAAGAAGAATGCATACCTTTTTGCCATAAAAAATGGAAATTTCTTCATTTTTGCTCTAAAATAAAAGGAATTTCTGCTTTTTGGCCTCTAAATAAGTAGAATTTCTGTCTTTTTCCCCCAAAACAAAGAAAATTCCTGTCTTTTTTGCCCCAAAATAAGGAAAATTTCTGACTTATTACCCTGAAGTAAGTGAAATTTCTGCAATTTTGCCCTAAAATAAGAAAAATTTCTGACTTTTTGCCCCCTATTATGGGGAATTTCAGCCTTTTTACCTCAAAATAAGGGGAATTTCTGAATTTTGACACAAAATACTAGGGATTTCTGCCTTTTTGCCCCAAAATAAGAAAATTTCTGCTTTTTTTCCCTGAAATAAGTTAAATTTCTGCAATTATGCCCCAAAATAAGTGAAATTTCTGCAATTTTGCCCGAAAATAAGGGAAATTTCTGGAATTTTGCCCCAAAATAATAGAATTTCTGAGTTTTGCCCCAAAATAAGGAGAATTTCTGTCTTTTTGCCCCAACATATAGAGAATTTCTGCCTTTTTGCCCCACAATTAGGCAAATTTCTGCAATTTTGCTCCAAAATACCGTGAATTTTTGCCTTTTTGCCCGAAAATAAGAAGAATGCATACCTTTTTGCCATAAAAAAGGGAAATTTCTTCATTTTTGCTTCAAAATAAGGGGAATTTCTGCTTTTTTGCCTATAAATAAGTGGAATTTCTGTTTTTTCCCCCAAAACAAAGAATATTCCTGTCTTTTTTGCCCCAAAATAAGAAAAATTTCTGACTTATTACCCTGAAATAAGTGAAATTTCTGCAATTGTGCCGCCAAATAAGTGAAATTTCTGCACTTTTGTCCCAGAATAAGGGAAATTTCTGGAATTTTGCCCCAAAATAAGTGGAATTTCAGAGTTTTGCCCCAAAATAAGGAGAATTTCTGTATTTTGCCCCAACATATAGGGAATTTCTGCCTTTTTGCCACACAATTAGGCAAATTTCTGCAATATTGCACCAAAATACGGGGAATTTCTGCCTTTTTGCCCGAAAATAAGAAGAATGAATACCTTTTTGCCATAAAAAAGGGAAATTTCTTCATTTTTGCTCCAAAATAAGGGGAATTTCTGGTTTTTTGCCTCTAAATCAGTGGAATTTCTGTATTTTTCCCCCAAAACAAAGAAAATTCCTTTCTTTTTTGCCCCAAAATAAAAAAAATTTCTGACTTATTACCCTGAAATAAGTGAAATTTCTGCAATTTTGCCCCAAAATAAGTGAAATTTCTGCAATTTTGGCCCAAAATAAGGGAAATTTCTGGAATTTTGCCCCAAAAAAGTGGAATTTCTAGGTTTTGCCCCAAAATAAGGAGAATTTCTGTCTTTTTGCCCCAACATATCGGCAATTTCTGCATTTTTGCCCCACAATTATGGGAATTTCTGCAATTTTGCTCCAAAATACAGAGAATTTCTGCCTTTTTGCCCGAAAATAAGAAGAATGCATACCTTTTTGCCATAAAAAAGGGAAATTTCTTCATTTTTGCTCCAAAATAAGGGGAATTTCTGCTTTTTTGCCTCTAAATATGTGGAATATCTGTCTTTTTTCCCTAAAACAAATGGAATTTCAGTTTTTTTGCCCTAAAATTAAGAAAAATTCTGACTTATTACCCTGAAGTAAGTAAAATTTCTGCAATTTTGCCCCAAAATAAGAAAAATTTCTGCCTTTTTGCCCCCTATAAAGGGGAATTTCAGCCTTTTTACCTCAAAATAAGGGGAATTTCTAAATTTTTGCCACAAAATATTAGGAATTTCTGCGTTTTGCCCCAAAATAAGGAAAATTTCTGCCTTTTTTCCCTGAAATAAGTGAAATTTCTGCAATTTTGCCCCAAAATAAGTGAAATTTCTGCAAATTTGCCTCAAATAAGTGAAATTTCTGCAATTTTGCCCCAAAATAAGGGAAATTTCTGGAATTTTGCCCCAAAATAAGTGGAATTTCTGAGTTTTGCCCCAAAGTAAGGAGAATTTCTGTTTTTTGCCCCAACATATAGAGATTTTCTGCATTTTTGCCCCACAATTAGGGGAATTTCTGCAATTTTTACTCCAAAATACGGGGAATTTCTGCCTTTTTGCCCGAAAATAAGAAGAATGCATACCTTTTTGCAATAAGAAAGGGAAATTTCTTCATTTTTGCTCCAAAATAAGGGGAATTTCTGCTTTTTTGCCTCTAAATAAGTAGAATTTCTGTCTTTTTCCCCCAAAACAAAGGGAATTTCTGTCTTTTTTGCCCCAAAATAAGGAAAAATTCTGACTTATTACCCTGAAGTAAGTGAAATTTATGCAATTTTGCCCTAAAATAAGGGAATTTTCTGCGTTTTTGTTTACAAAATAAGGGGAATTTCAGCCATTTTACCTCAAATTAGGGGAATTTCTGCATATTTACCCTCTATTAAGGGAATTTCAGTATTTTTACCTCAAAATAAGGGGAATTTATGCATTTTTGCCACAAAATATTAGGAATTTCTGCCTTTTTGGCCCAAATTAAGAAAATTTCTGCTTTTTTTCTCTGAAATAAGTGAAATTTCTGCAATTTTGCCCCAAAATAAGTGAAATTTCTACAATTTTGCCCCAAATTAAGGGAAATTTCTGGAATTTTGCCCCAAAAAATGGAATTTCTGAGTTTTGCCCCAAAATAAGGAGAATTTCTGTCTTTTTGCCCCAACATATAGAGAATTTCTGCCTTTTTGCCCCACAATTAGGCAAATTTCTGCAATTTTGCTCTAAAATACCATGAATTTTTGCCTTTTTGCCCGAAAATAAGAAGAATGCATACCTTTTTGCCATAAAAAAGGGAAATTTCTTCATTTTTGCTTCAAAATAAGGGGAATTTCTGCTTTTTTGCCTCTAAATAAGTGGAATTTCTGTCTTTTCCCCCAAAACAAAGAAAATTCCTGTCTTTTTTGCCCCAAAATAAGAAAAATTTCTGACTTATTACCCTGAAATAAGTGAAATTTCTGCAATTTTGCCCCAAAATAAGGGAAATTTATGCAATTTTGCCCCAAAATAATTGAAATTTCTGAGTTTTGCCCCAAAATGTGGAGAATTTCTGTATTTTGCCCCAACATATAGGGAATTTCTGCCTTTTTGCCCCACAATTAGGCAAATTTCTGCAATTTTGCACCAAAATACGGGAAATTTCTGCCTTTTTGCCCGAAAATAAGAAGAATGAATACCTTTTTGCCATAAAAAAGGGAAATTTTTTCATTTTTGATCAAAATAAGGGGAATTTCTGGTTTTTTGCCTCTAAATCAGTGGAATTTCTGTCTTTTTCCCCCAAAACAAAGAAAATTCTTGTCTTTTTTGCCCCAAAATAAGAAAAATTTCTGACTTATTACCCTGAAATAAGTGAAATTTCTGCAATTTTGCCCCAAAATAAGTGAAATTTCTGCAATTTTGGCCCAAAATAAGAGAAATTTCTGGAATTTTGCCCCAAAAATTGGAATTTCTAGGTTTTGCCCCAAAATAAGGAGAATTTCTGTCTTTTTGCACCAACATATAGGCAATTTCTGCATTTTTGCCCCACAGTTATGGGAATTTCTGCAATTTTGCTCCAAAATACAGAGAATTTCTTCCTTTTTGCCTGAAAATAAGAAGAATGCATACCTTTTTGCCATAAAAAAGGGAAATTTCTTCATTTTTGCTCAAAATTAAGGGATTTTCTGCATTTTTGCCTCTAAATATGTGGAATATCTGTCTTTTTCCCCTAAAACAAATGGAATTTCAGTTTTTTTGCCCCAAAATAAAGAAAAATTCTGACTTATTACCCTGAAGTAAGTAAAATTTCTGCAATTTTGTCCGAAAATAAGATAAATTTCTGCCTTTTTGCCCCCTATTAAGGGGAATTTCAGCCTTTTTACATCAAAATTAGGGGAATTTCTAAATTTTTTCCACAAAATATTAGGAATTTCTGCTTTTTGCCCCAAAATAAGGAAAATTTCTGCCTTTTTTCCCTGAAATAAGTGAAATTTCTGCAATTTTGCCCCAAAATAAGTGAAATTTCTGCAAATTTGCCTCAAATAAGTGAAATTTCTGCAATTTTGCCCCAAAATAAGGGAAATTTCTGGAATTTTGCCCCAAAATAAGTGGAGTTTCTGAGTTTTGCCCCAAAATAAGGAGAATTTCTGTTTTTTGCCCCAACATATAGAGATTTTCTGCATTTTTGCCCCACAATTAGGGAAATTTCTGCAATTTTTACTCCAAAATACGGGGAATTTCTGCCTTTTTGCCCGAAAATAAGAAGAATGCATACCTTTTTGCCATAAGAAAGGGAAATTTCTTCATTTTTGCTCCAAAATAAGGGGAATTTCTGCTTTTTTGCCTCTAAATAAGTAGAATTTCTGTCTTTTTCCCCCAAAACAAAGGGAATTTCTGTCTTTTTTGCCCCAAGATAAGGAAAAATTCTGACTTATTACCCTGAAGTAAGTGAAATTTATGCAATTTTGCCCTAAAATAAGGGAATTTTCTGCGTTTTTGTTTACAAAATAAGGGGAATTTCAGCCATTTTACCTCAAATTAGGGGAATTTCTGCATATTTACCCTCTATTAAGGGAATTTCAGTATTTTTACATCAAAATAAGAGGAATTTATGCATTTTTGCCACAAAATATTAGGAATTTCTGCCTTTTTGGCACAAAATAAGAAAATTTCTGCTTTTTTTTCTCTGAAATAAGTGAAATTTCTGCAATTTTGCCCCAAAATAAGTGAAATTTCTACAATTTTGCCCCAAATTAAGGGAAATTTCTGGAATTTTGCCCCCAAAAATGGAATTTCTGAGTTTTGCCCCAAAATAAGGAGAATTTCTGTCTTTTTGCCCCAACATATAGAGAATTTCTGCCTTTTTGCCCTACAATTAGGCAAATTTCTGCAATTTTGCTCCAAAATACGGGGAATTTCTGCCTTTTTGCCCGAAAATAAGAAGAATGCATACCTTTTTGCCATAAGAAAGGGAAATTTCTTCATTTTTGCTCCAAAATAAGGGGAATTTCTGCTTTTTTGCCTCTAAATAAGTAGAATTTCTGTCTTTTTCCCCCAAAACAAAGAAAATTCTTGTCTTTTTTGCCCCAAAATAAGGAAAATTTCTGACTTATTACCCTGAAGTAAGTGAAATTTCTGCAATTTTGCCCTAGAATAAGAAAAATTTCTGCCTTTTTGCCCCCTATTAAGGGGAATTTCAGCCTTTTTACCTCAAAATAAGGGGAATTTCTGAATTTTGACACAAAATACTAGGAATTTCTGCCTTTTTGCCCCAAAATAAGAAAATTTCTGCTTTTTATCCCTGAAATAAGTGAAATTTCTGCAATTATGCCCCAAAATAAGTGAAATTTCTGCAATTTTGCCCGAAAATAAGGGAAATTTCTGGAATTTTGCCCCAAAATAATGGAATTTCTGAGTTTTGCCCCAAAATAAGGAGAATTTCTGTCTTTTTGCCCCAACATATAGAGAATTTCTGCCTTTTTGCCCCACAATTAGGCAAATTTCTGCAATTTTGCTCCAAAATACCGTGAATTTTTGCCTTTTTGCCCGAAAATAAGAAGAATGCATACCTTTTTGCCATAAAAAAAGGGAAATTTCTTCATTTTTGCTTCAAAATAAGGGGAATTTCTGCTTTTTTGCCTATAAATAAGTGGAATTTCTGTCTTTTCCCCCAAAACAAAGAATATTCCTGTCTTTTTTGCCCCAAAGTAAGAAAAATTTCTGACTTATTACCCTGAAATAAGTGAAATTTCTGCAATTGTGCCGCCAAATAAGTGAAATTTCTGCACTTTTGTCCCAGAATAAGGGAAATTTCTGGAATTTTGCCCCAAAATAAGTGGAATTTCAGAGTTTTGCCCCAAAATAAGGAGAATTTCTGTATTTTGCCCCAACATATAGGGAATTTCTGCCTTTTTGCCACACAATTAGGCAAATTTCTGCAATATTGCACCAAAATACGGGGAATTTCTGCCTTTTTGCCCGAAAATAAGAAGAATGAATACCTTTTTGCCATAAAAAAGGGAAATTTCTTCATTTTTGCTCCAAAATAAGGGGAATTTCTGGTTTTTTGCCTCTAAATCAGTGGAATTTCTGTATTTTTCCCCCAAAACAAAGAAAATTCCTGTCTTTTTTGCCCCAAAATAAGAAAAATTTCTGACTTATTACCCTAAAATAAGTGAAATTTCTGCAATTTTGCCCCAAAATAAGTGAAATTTCTGCAATTTTGGCCCAAAATAAGGGAAATTTCTGGAATTTTGCCCCAAAAAAGTGGAATTTCTAGGTTTTGCCCCAAAATAAGGAGAATTTCTGTCTTTTTGCCCCAACATATCGGCAATTTCTGCATTTTTGCCCCACAATTATGGGAATTTCTGCAATTTTGCTCCAAAATACAGAGAATTTCTGCCTTTTGGCCCGAAAATAAGAAGAATGCATACCTTTTTGCCATAAAAAAGGGAAATTTCTTCATTTTTGCTCCAAAATAAGGGGAATTTCTGCTTTTTTGCCTCTAAATATGTGGAATATCTGTCTTTTTTCCCTAAAACAAATGGAATTTCAGTTTTTTTGCCCTAAAATTAAGAAAAATTCTGACTTATTACCCTGAAGTAAGTAAAATTTCTGCAATTTTGCCCCAAAATAAGAAAAATTTCTGCCTTTTTGCCCCCTATTAAGGGGAATTTCAGCCTTTTTACCTCAAAATAAGGGGAATTTCTAAATTTTTGCCACAAAATATTAGGAATTTCTGCGTTTTGCCCCAAAATAAGGAAAATTTCTGCCTTTTTTCCCTGAAATAAGTGAAATTTCTGCAATTTTGCCCCAAAATAAGTGAAATTTCTGCAAATTTGCCTCAAATAAGTGAAATTTCTGCAATTTTGCCCCAAAATAAGGGAAATTTCTGGAATTTTGCCCCAAAATAAGTGGAATTTCTGAGTTTTGCCCCAAAATAAGGAGAATTTCTGTTTTTTGCCCCAACATATAGAGATTTTCTGCATTTTTGCCCCACAAATAGGGGAATTTCTGCAATTTTTACTCCAAAATACGGGGAATTTCTGCCTTTTTGCCCGAAAATAAGAAGAATGCATACGTTTTTGCCATAAGAAAGGGAAATTTTTTCATTTTTGCTCCAAAATAAGGGGAATTTCTGCTTTTTTGCCTCTAAATAAGTAGAATTTCTGTCTTTTTCCCCCAAAACAAAGAAAATTCTTGTCTTTTTTGCCCCAAAATAAGGAAAATTTCTGACTTATTACCCTGAAGTAAGTGAAATTTCTGCAATTTTGCCCTAAAATAAGAAAAATTTCTGCCTTTTTGCCCCCTATTAAGGGGAATTTCAGCCTTTTTACCTCAAAATAAGGGGAATTTCTGAATTTTGACACAAAATACTAGGAATTTCTGCCTTTTTGCCCCAAAATAAGAAAATTTCTGCTTTTTTTCCCTGAAATAAGTGAAATTTCTGCAATTATGCCCCAAAATAAGTGAAATTTCTGCAATTTTGCCCGAAAATAAGGGAAATTTCTGGAATTTTGCCCCAAAATAATGGAATTTCTGATTTTTGCCCCAAAATAAGGAGAATTTCTGTCTTTTTGCCCCAACATATAGAGAATTTCTGCCTTTTTGCCCCACAATTAGGCAAATTTCTGCAATTTTGCTCCAAAATACCGTGAATTTTTGCCTTTTTGCCCGAAAATAAGAAGAATGCATACCTTTTTGCCATAAAAAAGGGAAATTTCTTCATTTTTGCTTCAAAATAAGGGGAATTTCTGCTTTTTTGCCTATAAATAAGTGGAATTTCTGTCTTTTCCCCCAAAACAAAGAATATTCCTGTCTTTTTTGCCCCAAAATAAGAAAAATTTCTGACTTATTACCCTGAAATAAGTGAAATTTCTGCAATTGTGCCGCCAAATAAGTGAAATTTCTGCACTTTTGTCCCAGAATAAGGGAAATTTCTGGAATTTTGCCCCAAAATAAGTGGAATTTCAGAGTTTCGCCCCAAAATAAGGAGAATTTCTGTATTTTGCCCCAACATATAGGGAATTTCTGCCTTTTTGCCACACAATTAGGCAAATTTCTGCAATATTGCACCAAAATATGGGGAATTTCTGCCTTTTTGCCCGAAAATAAGAAGAATGAATACCTTTTTGCCATAAAAAAGGGAAATTTCTTCATTTTTGCTCCAAAATAAGGGGAATTTCTGGTTTTTTGCCTCTAAATCAGTGGAATTTCTGTATTTTTCCCCCAAAACAAAGAAAATTCCTGTCTTTTTTGCCCCAAAATAAGAAAAATTTCTGACTTATACCCTGAAATAAGTGAAATTTCTGCAATTTTGCCCCAAAATAAGTGAAATTTCTGCAATTTTGGCCCAAAATAAGGGAAATTTCTGGAATTTTGCCCCAAAAAAGTGGAATTTCTAGGTTTTGCCCCAAAATAAGGAGAATTTCTGTCTTTTTGCCCCAACATATAGGCAATTTCTGCATTTTTGCCCCACAATTATGGGAATTTCTGCAATTTTGCTCCAAAATACAAAGAATTTCTGCCTTTTTGCCCGAAAATAAGAAGAATGCATACCTTTTTGCCATAAAAAAGGGAAATTTCTTCATTTTTGCTCCAAAATAAGGGGAATTTCTGCTTTTTTGCCTCTAAATATGTGGAATATCTGTCTTTTTCCCCTAAAACAAATGGAATTTCAGTTTTTTTGCCCTAAAATTAAGAAAAATTCTGACTTATTACCCTGAAGTAAGTAAAATTTCTGCAATTTTGCCCCAAAATAAGAAAAATTTCTGCCTTTTTGCCCCCTATTAAGGGGAATTTCAGCCTTTTTACCTCAAAATAAGGGGAATTTCTAAATTTTTGCCACAAAATATTAGGAATTTCTGCGTTTGGCCCCAAAATAAGGAAAATTTCTGCCTTTTTTCCCTGAAATAAGTGAAATTTCTGCAATTTTGCCCCAAAATAAGTGAAATTTCTGCAAATTTGCCTCAAATAAGTGAAATTTCTGCAATTTTGCCCCAAAATAAGGGAAATTTCTGGAATTTTGCCCCAAAATAAGTGGAATTTCTGAGTTTTGCCCCAAAGTAAGGAGAATTTCTGTTTTTTGCCCCAACATATAGAGATTTTCTGCATTTTTGCCCCACAATTAGGGGAATTTCTGCAATTTTTACTCCAAAATACAGGGAATTTCTGCCTTTTTGCCCGAAAATAAGAAGAATGCATACCTTTTTGCCATAAGAAAGGGAAATTTCTTTATTTTTGCTCCAAAATAAGGGGAATTTCTGCTTTTTTGCCTCTAAATAAGTAGAATTTCTGTCTTTTTCCCCCAAAACAAAGGGAATTTCTGTCTTTTTTGCCCCAAAATAAGGAAAAATTCTGACTTATTACCCTGAAGTAAGTGAAATTTATGCAATTTTGCCCTAAAATAAGGGAATTTTCTGCGTTTTTGTTTACAAAATAAGGGGAATTTCAGCCATTTTACCTCAAATTAGGGGAATTTCTGCATATTTACTCTCTATTAACGAATTTCAGTATTTTTACCTCAAAATAAGGGGAATTTATGCATTTTTGCCACAAAATATTAGGAATTTCTGCCTTTTTGGCCCAAAATAAGAAAATTTATGCTTTTTTTTCTCTGAAATAAGTGAAATTTCTGCAATTTTGCCCCAAAATAAGTGAAATTTCTACAATTTTGCCCCAAATTAAGGGAAATTTCTGGAATTTTGCCCCAAAAAATGGAATTTCTGAGTTTTGCCCCAAAATAAGGAGAATTTCTGTCTTTTTGCCCCAACATATAGAGAATTTCTGCCTTTTTGCCCTACAATTAGGCAAATTTCTGCAATTTTGCTCCAAAATACGGGGAATTTCTGCCTTTTTGCCCGAATATAAGAAGAATGCATACATTTTTGCCATAAAAAATGGAAATTTCTTCATTTTTGCTCTAAAATAAAAGGAATTTCTGCTTTTTGGCCTCTAAATAAGTAGAATTTCTGTCTTTTTCCCCCAAAACAAAGAAAATTCCTTTTTTTTTGCCCCAAAATAAGGAAAATTTCTGACTTATTACCCTGAAGTAAGTGAAATTTCTGCAATTTTGCCCTAAAATAAGAAAAATTTCTGTCTTTTTGCCCCCTATTAAGGGGAATTTCAGCCTTTTTACCACAAAATAAGGGGAATTTCTGAATTTTGACACAAAATACTAGGAATTTCTGCCTTTTTGCCCCAAAATAAGAAAATTTCTGCTTTTTTTCCCTGAAATAAGTGAAATTTCTGCAATTATGCCCCAAAATAAGTGAAATTTCTGCAATTTTGCCCGAAAATAAGGGAAATTTCTGGAATTTTGCCCCAAAATAATGGAATTTCTGAGTTTTGCCCCAAAATAAGGAGAATTTCTGTCTTTTTGCCCCAACATATAGAGAATTTCTGCCTTTTTGCCCCACAATTAGGCAAATTTCTGCAATTTTGCTCCAAAATACCGTGAATTTTTGCCTTTTTGCCCGAAAATAAGAAGAATGCATACCTTTTTGCCATAAAAAAGGGAAATTTCTTCATTTTTGCTTCAAAATAAGAGAAATTTCTGCTTTTTTGCCTATAAATAAGTGGAATTTCTGTCTTTTCCCCCAAAACAAAGAATATTCCTGTCTTTTTTGCCCCAAAATAAAAAAAATTTCTGACTTATTACCCTGAAATAAGTGAAATTTCTGCAATTGTGCCCCCAAATAAGTGAAATTTCTGCACTTTTGTCCCAGAATAAGGGAAATTTCTGGAATTTTGCCCCAAAATAAGTGGAATTTCAGAGTTTTGCCCCAAAATAAGGAGAATTTCTGTATTTTGCCCCAACATATAGGGAATTTCTGCCTTTTTGCCCCACAATTAGGCAAATTTCTGCAATTTTGCACCAAAATACGGGGAATTTCTGCCTTTTTGCCCGAAAATAAGAAGAATGAATACCTTTTTGCCATAAAAAAGGGAAATTTCTTCATTTTTGCTCCAAAATAAGGGGAATTTCTGGTTTTTTGCCTCTAAATCAGTGGAATTTCTGTATTTTTCCCCCAAAACAAAGAAAATTCCTGTCTTTTTTGCCCCAAAATAAGAAAAATTTCTGACTTATTACCCTGAAATAAGTGAAATTTCTGCAATTTTGCCCCAAAATAAGTGAAATTTCTGCAATTTTGGCCCAAAATAAGGGAAATTTCTGAAATTTTGCCCCAAAAAAGTGGAATTTCTAGGTTTTGCCCCAAAATAAGGAGAATTTCTGTCTTTTTGCCCCAACATATAGGCAATTTCTGCATTTTTGCCCCACAATTATGGGAATTTCTGCAATTTTGCTCCAAAATACAGAGAATTTCTGCCTTTTTGCCCGAAAATAAGAAGAATGCATACCTTTTTGCCATAAAAAAGGGAAATTTCTTCATTTTTGCTCCAAAATAAGGGGAATTTCTGCTTTTTTGCCTCTAAATATGTGGAATATCTGTCTTTTTCCCCTAAAACAAATGGAATTTCAGTTTTTTTGCCCTAAAATTAAGAAAAATTCTGACTTATTACCCTGTAGTAAGTAAAATTTCTGCAATTTTGCCCCAAAATAAGAAAAATTTCTGCCTTTTTGCCCCCTATTAAGGGGAATTTCAGCCTTTCTACCTCAAAATAAGGGGAATTTCTAAATTTTTGCCACAAAATATTAGGAATTTCTGCGTTTTGCCCCAAAATAAGGAAAATTTCTGCCTTTTTTCCCTGAAATAAGTGAAATTTCTGCAATTTTGCCCCAAAATAAGTGAAATTTCTGCAAATTTGCCTCAAATAAGTGAAATTTCTGCAATTTTGCCCCAAAATAAGGGAAATTTCTGGAATTTTGCCCCAAAATAAGTGGAATTTCTGAGTTTTGCCCCAAAATAAGGAGAATTTCTGATTTTGGCCCCAACATATAGAGATTTTCTGCATTTTTGCCCAACAATTAGGGGAATTTCTGCAATTTTTACTCCAAAATACGGGGAATTTCTGCCTTTTTGCCCGAAAATAAGAAGAATGCATACCTTTTTGCCATAAGAAAGGGAAATTTCTTTATTTTTGCTCCAAAATAAGGGGAATTTCTGCTTTTTTGCCTCTAAATAAGTAGAATTTCTGTCTTTTTCCCCCAAAACAAAGGGAATTTCTGTCTTTTTTGCCCCAAAATAAGGAAAAATTCTGACTTATTACCCTGAAGTAAGTGAAATTTATGCAATTTTGCCCTAAAATAAGGGAATTTTCTGCGTTTTTGTTTACAAAATAAGGGGAATTTCAGCCATTTTACCTCAAATTAGGGGAATTTCTGCATATTTACCCTCTATTAAGGGAATTTCAGTATTTTTATCTCAAAATAAGGGGAATTTATGCATTTTTGCCACAAAATATTAGGAATTTCTGCCTTTTTGCCCAAAATAAGAAAATTTCTGCTTTTTTTTCTCTGAAATAAGTGAAATTTCTGCAATTTTGCCCCAAAATAAGTGAAATTTCTACAATTTTGCCCCAAATTAAGGGAAATTTCTGGAATTTTGCCCCAAAAAATGGAATTTCTGAGTTTTGCCCCAAAATAATGAGAATTTCTGTCTTTTTGCCCCAACATATAGAGAATTTCTGCCTTTTTGCCCTACAATTAGGCAAATTTCTGCAATTTTGCTCCAAAATACGGGGAATTTCTGCCTTTTTGCCCGAAAATAAGAAGAATGCATACCTTTTTGCCATAAAAAATGGAAATTTCTTCATTTTTGCTCTAAAATAAAAGGAATTTCTGCTTTTTGGCCTCTAAATAAGTAGAATTTCTGTCTTTTTCCCCCAAAACAAAGAAAATTCCTGTCTTTTTTGCCCCAAAATAAGGAAAATTTCTGAATTATTACCCTGAAGTAAGTGAAATTTCTGCAATTTTGCCCTAAAATAAGAAAATTTTTGCCTTTTTGCCCCCTATTAAGGGGAATTTCAGCCTTTTTACCTCAAAATAAGGGGAATTTCTGAATTTTGAAACAAAATACTAGGAATTTCTGCCTTTTTGCCCAAAATAAGAAAATTTCTGCTTTTTTTCCCTGAAATAAGTGAAATTTCTGCAATTATGCCCCAAAATAAGTGAAATTTCTGCAATTTTGCCCCAAAATAAGGGAAATTTCTGGAATTTTGCCCCAAAATAATGGAATTTCTGAGTTTTGCCCCAAAATAAGGAGAATTTCTATCTTTTTGCCCCAACATATAGAGAATTTCTGCCTTTTTGCCCCACAATTAGGCAAATTTCTGCAATTTTGCTCCAAAATACCGTGAATTTTTGCCTTTTTGCCCGAAAATAAGAAGAATGAATACCTTTTTGCCATAAAAAAGGGAAATTTCTTCATTTTTGATCAAAATAAGGGGAATTTCTGGTTTTTTGCCTCTAAATCAGTGGAATTTCTGTCTTTTTCCCCCAAAACAAAAAAAAATTCTTGTCTTTTTTGCCCCAAAATAAGAAAAATTTCTGAATTATTACCCTGAAATATGTGAAATTTCTGCAATTTTGCCCCAAAATAAGTGAAATTTCTGCAATTTTGGCCCAAAATAAGAGAAATTTCTGGAATTTTGCCCCAAAAAAGTGGAATTTCTAGGTTTTGCCCCAAAATAAGGAGAATTTCTGTCTTTTTGCCCCAACATATAGGCAATTTCTGCATTTTTGCCCCACAGTTATGGGAATTTCTGCAATTTTGCTCCAAAATACAGAGAATTTCTGCCTTTTTGCCCGAAAATAAGAAGAATGCATACCTTTTTGCCATAAAAAAGGGAAATTTCTTCATTTTTGCTCCAAAATAAGGGGAATTTCTGCTTTTTTGCCTCTAAATATGTGGAATATCTGTCTTTTTCCCCTAAAACAAATGGAATTTCAGTTTTTTTGCCCCAAAATAAAGAAAAATTCTGACTTATTACCCTGAAGTAAGTAAAATTTCTGCAATTTTGCCCGAAAATAAGAAAAATTTCTGCCTTTTTGCTCCCTATTAAGGGGAATTTAAGCCTTTTTACCTCAAAATAAGGGGAATTTCTAAATTTTTTCCACAAAATATTAGGAATTTCTGCTTTTTGCCCCAAAAGAAGAAAAATTTCTGCCTTTTTTCCCTGAAATAAGTGAAATTTCTGCAATTTTGCCCCAAAATAAGTGAAATTTCTGCAAATTTGCCTCAAATAAGTGAAATTTCTGCAATTTTGCCCCAAAATAAGGGAAATTTCTGGAATTTTGCCCCAAAATAAGTGGAGTTTCTGAGTTTTGTCCCAAAATAAGGAGAATTTCTGTTTTTTGCCCCAACATATAGAGATTTTCTGCATTTTTGCCCCACAATTAGGGGAATTTCTGCAATTTTTACTCCAAAATACGGAGAATTTCTGCCTTTTTGCCCGAAAATAAGAAGAATGCATACCTTTTTGCCATAAGAAAGGGAAATTTCTTTATTTTTGCTCCAAAATAAGGGGAATTTCTGCTTTTTTGCCTCTAAATAAGTAGAATTTCTGTCTTTTTCCCCCAAAACAAAGGGAATTTCTGTCTTTTTTGCCCCAAAATAAGGAAAAATTCTGACTTATTACCCTGAAGTAAGTGAAATTTATGCAATTTTGCCCTAAAATAAGGGAATTTTCTGCGTTTTTGTTTACAAAATAAGGGGAATTTCAGCCATTTTACCTTAAATTAGGGGAATTTCTGCATATTTACCCTCTATTAAGGGAATTTCAGTATTTTTACCTCAAAATAAGGGAAATTTATGCATTTTTGCCACAAAATATTAGGAATTTCTGCCTTTTTGGCCCAAAATAAGAAAATTTCTGCATTTTTTCTCTGAAATAAGTGAAATTTCTGCAATTTTGCCCCAAAATAAGTGAAATTTCTACAATTTTGCCCCAAATTAAGGGAAATTTCTGGAATTTTGCCCCAAAAAATGGAATTTCTGAGTTTTGCCCCAAAATAAGGAGAATTTCTGTCTTTTTGCCCCAACTTATAGAGAATTTCTGCCTTTTTGCCCTACAATTAGGCAAATTTCTGCAATTTTGCTCCAAAATACGGGGAATTTCTGCCTTTTTGCCCGAAAATAAGAAGAATGCATACCTTTTTGCCATAAAAAAGGGAAATTTCTTCATTTTTGCTTCAAAATAAGGGGAATTTCTGCTTTTTTGCCTATAAATAAGTGGAATTTCTGTCTTTTCCCCCAAAACAAAGAATATTCCTGTCTTTTTTGCCCCAAAATAAGAAAAATTTCTGACTTATTACCCTGAAATAAGTGAAATTTCTGCAATTGTGCCCCAAAATAAGTGAAATTTCTGCACTTTTGTCCCAGAATAAGGGAAATTTCTGGAATTTTGCCCCAAAATAAGTGGAATTTCAGAGTTTTGCCCCAAAATAAGGAGAATTTCTGTCTTTTTGCCCCAACATATAGGGAATTTCTGCCTTTTTGCACCACAATTAGGGGAATTTCTTCAATTTTGCTTCAAAATATGGGGAATTTCTGCCTTTTTGCCTGAAAATAAGAAGAATGCATACCATTTTGCCATCAAAAAAGGAAATTTTTTCATTTTTGCTCCAAAATAAGGGGAATTTCTGCTTTTTTGCCTCTAAATAAGTGGAATTTCTGTCTTTTTCCCCCAAAACAAAGAGAATTTCTGTCTTTTTTGCCCCAAAATAATGAAAAGTTCTGACTTAAAACCCTGAAGTAAGTGAAATTTCTGCAATTTTGCCCCAAAATATGGGAAATTTCTGACTTTTTGCCCCCAAATAAGGGGAATTTCAGCCTTTTTACCTCAAAATAAGGGGTATTTCTGCTTTTTTGCCACAAAATATTAGGAATTTCTGCTTTTTGCCCCAAAATAAGGAAAATTTCTGCTCTTATTCCCTGAAATAAGTGAAATTTCTGCAATTTTGCTTCAAAATAAGTGAAATTTCTGCAATTTTGCCCCCAAATAAGGGAAATTTTTGATATTTTGCCCCAAAATAAGTGGAATTTCTGAGTTTTGCCCCACAATAATTAGAATTTCTTTCTTTTTGCCCCAACATATAGAGATTTTCTGAATTTTTGCCTCACAATTAGGGGAATTCCTGCAATTTTGCTCCAAATACGGGGAATTTCTGCCTTTTTGCCCGAAAATAAGAAGAATGCATACCTTTTTGCCATAAGAAAGGGAAATTTCTTTATTTTTGCTCCAAAATAAGGGGAATTTCTGCTTTTTTGCCTCTAAATAAGTGGAATTTCTGTCTTTTTCCCCCAAAACAAAAGGAATTTCTGTCTTTTTTGCCCCAAAATAAGGAAAAATTCTGACTTATTACCCTGAAGTAAGTGAAATTTCTGCAATTTTGCCCCAAAATAAGGGAAATTTCTGCGTTTTTGTTTCCAAAATAAGGGGAATTTCAGACATTTTACCTCAAATTAGGAGAATTTCTGCATATTTACCCCCTATTAAGGGGAATTTCAGCATTTTTACCTCAAAATAAGGGGAATTTCTGCATTTTTGCCACAAAATATTCGGAATTTCTGCCTTTTTGGCCCAAAATAAGAAAATTTCTGCTCTTATTCCCTGAAATAAGTGAAATTTCTGCAATTATGCCCCAAAATAAGTGAAATTTCTGCAATTTTGCCCCAAAATAAGGGAAATTTCTGGAATTTTGACCCAAAAAAATGGAATTTCAGAGTTTTGCCCCAAAATAAGGAGAATTTCTGTCTTTATGTCCCAACATATAGGGAATTTCTGCCTTTTTGCACCACAATTAGGGGAATTTCTTCAATTTTGCTCCAAAATATGGGGAATTTCTGCCTTTTTGCCTGAAAATAAGAAGAATGCATACCATTTTGCCATCAAAAAAGGAAATTTTTTCATTTTTGCTCCAAAATAAGGGGAATTTCTGCTTTTTTGCCTCTAAATAAGTGGAATTTCTGTCTTTTTCCCCCAAAACAAAGGGAATTTCTGTCTTTTTTGCCCCAAAATAATGAAAAGTTCTGACTTAAAACCCTGAAGTAAGTGAAATTTCTGCAATTTTGCCCCAAAATATGGAAAATTTCTTCATTTTTGCCCCCAAATAAGGGGAATTTCAGCCTTTTTACATCAAATTAAGGGGTATTTCTGCTTTTTTGCCACAAAATATTAGGAATTTCTGCTTTTTGCCCGAAATTAGGAAAATTTCTGCTCTTATTCCCTGAAATAAGTGAAATTTCTGCAATTTTGCTTCAAAATAAGTGAAATTTCTGCAATTTTGCCCCCAGATAAGTGAAATTTCTGCAATTTTGCCCTAAAATAAGTGAAATTTCTGCAATTTTGCCCCAAAATAAGGGAAATTTTTGATATTTTAGCCCAAAATAAGTGGAATTTCTGAGTTTTGCCCCACAATAATTAGAATTTCTTTCTTTTTGCCCCAACATATAGAGATTTTCTGAATTTTTGCCTCACAATTAGGGGAATTCCTGCAATTTTGCTCCAAATACGGGGAATTTCTGCCTTTTTGCCCGAAAATAAGAAGAATGCATACCTTTTTGCCATAAGAAAGGGAAATTTCTTTATTTTTGCTCCAAAATAAGGGGAATTTCTGCTTTTTTGCCTCTAAATAAGTGGAATTTCTGTCTTTTTCCCCCAAAACAAAAGGAATTTCTGTCTTTTTTGCCCCAAAATAAGGAAAAATTCTGACTTATTACCCTGAAGTAAGTGAAATTTCTGCAATTTTGCCCCAAAATAAGGGAAATTTCTGCGTTTTTGTTTCCAAAATAAGGGGAATTTCAGACATTTTACCTCAAATTAGGAGAATTTCTGCATATTTACCCCCTATTAAGGGGAATTTCAGCATTTTTACCTCAAAATAAGAGGAATTTCTGCATTTTTGCCACAAAATATTAGGAATTTCTGCCTTTTTGGCCCAAAATAAGAAAATTTCTGCTTTTTTTCCCTGAAATAAGTGAAATTTCTGCAATTATGCCCCAAAATAAGTGAAATTTCTGCAATTTTGCCCCAAAATAAGGGAAATTTATGGAATTTTGACCCAAAAAAATGGAATGTCTGAGTTTTGCCCCAAAATAAGGAGAATTTCTGTCTTTTTGCCCCAACATTTAGAGAATTTCTGCCTTTTTGCTCTACAATTAGGCAAATTTCTGCAATTTTGTTCCAAAATACGGGGAATTTCTGCCTTTTTGCCCGAAAATAAGAAGAATGCATACCTTTTTGCCATAAAAAAAAAAAGTTCTTCATTTTTGCTCCAAAATAAAAGGAATTTCTGCTTTTTTGCCACTAAATTAGTGGAATTTCTGTCTTTTTCCCCCAAAACAAAGAAAATTCCTGTCTTTTTTGCCCCAAAATAAAGAAAATTTCTGGAATTTTGCCCCAAAATAAGTGGAATTTCTGAGTTTTGCCCCAAAATAAGGAGAATTTCTGTCTTTTTGCCCCAACATATAGGCAATTTCTGCCTTTTTGCCCCACAATTATGGGAATTTCTGCAATTTTGCTCCAAAATACGGAGAATTTCTGCATTTTTGCCCCAAAATAAGAAGAATGCATACCTTTTTGCCATAAAAAAGGGAAATTTCTTCATTTTTGCTCCAAAATAAGGGGAATTTCTGCTTTTTTGCCTCTAAATAAGTGGAATATCTGTCTTTTTCTCCTAAAACAAATGGAATTTCTGTCTTTTTTGCCCCAAAAATAATGAAAAATTCTGACTTATTACCCTTAAGTAAGTGAAATTTCTGCAATTTTACCCTAAAATAAGAAAAATTTCTTCTTTTGGCCCCCTATTAAGGGGAATTTCAGCCTTTTTACCTCAAAATAAGGGGAATTTCTGCATTTTTGACACATAATATTAGGAATTTCTGCCTTTTTGCCCCAAAATAAGAAAATTTTTGCTTTTTTTTCCTGAAATAAGTGAAATTTCTGCAGTTTTGCCCCAAAATAAAGGAAATTTCTGCAATTTTGCCCAAAAATAAGGGAAATTTCTGGAATTTTGCCCCAAAATAATGGAATTTCTGAGTTTTGCCCCAAAATAAAAAGAATTTCTGTCTTTTTGCCCCAACATATAGAGTATTTCTGCCTTTTTGCCCCACAATTAGGCAAATTTCTGCAATTTTGCTCCAAAATACCGTGAATTTTTGCCTTTTTGCCTTAAAATAAGAAGAATGCATACCTTTTTGCCATAAAAAAGGGAAATTTCTTCATTTTTGCTTCAAAATAAGGGAAATTTCTGCTTTTTTGCCTATAAATAAGTCGAATTTCTGTCTTTTCCCCCAAAACAAAGAATATTCCTGTCTTTTTTGCCCCAAAATAAGAAAAATTTCTGACTTATTACCCTGAAATAAGTGAAATTTCTTCAATTATGCCTCAAAATAAGTGAAATATCTGCACTTTTGTCTCAAAATAAGGGAAATTTCTGGAATTTTGCCCCAAAATAAGTGGAATTTCAGAGTTTTGCCCCAAAATAAGGAGAATTTCTGTCTTTTTGCCCCAACATATAGGGAATTTCTGCCTTTTTGCCCCACAATTAGGGGAATTTCTTCAATTTTGCTCCATAATACGGGGAATTTCTGTCTTTTTGCCCAAAAATAAGAAGAATGCATACCTTTTTGCCATAAAAAAAGGAAATTTCTTAATTTTTGCTCCAAAATAAGGGTAATTTCTGCTTTTTTCCTCTAAATAAGTGGAATTTCTGTATTTTTCCCCCAAAACAAAGGGAATGTCTGTCTTTATTGCTCCAAAATAAGAAGAAATTCTGGCTTATTACCCTGAATTAAGTGAAATTTCTGCAATTTTGCCCCAAAATATGGGAAATTTCTGACTTTTTGCTTCCAAATAAGGGGAATTTCAGCCTTTTTACCTCAAAATAAGGGGAATTTCTTCATTTTTGCCACAAAATAAGGGTTATTTCTGCTTTTTTGCCTCTAAATAAGTAGAATTTCTGTCTTTTTCCCCCAAAACAAAGGGAATTTCTGTCTTTTTTGCCCCAAAATAAGGAAAAATTCTGACTTATTACCCTGAAGTAAGTGAAATTTATGCAATTTTGCCCTAAAATAAGGGAATTTTCTGCGTTTTTGTTTACAAAATAAGGGGAATTTCAGCCATTTTACCTCAAATTAGGGGAATTTCTGCATATTTACCCTCTATTAAGGGAATTTCAGTATTTTTACCTCAAAATAAGGGGAATTTATGCATTTTTGCCACAAAATATTAGGAATTTCTGCCTTTTTGGCCCAAAATAAGAAAATTTCTGCTTTTTTTTCTCTGAAATAAGTGAAATTTCTGCAATTTTGCCCCAAAATAAGTGAAATTTCTACAATTTTGCCCCAAATTAAGGGAAATTTCTTGAATTTTGCCCCAAAAAATGGAATTTCTGAGTTTTGCCCCAAAATAAGGAGAATTTCTGTCTTTTTGCCCCAACTTATAGAGAATTTCTGCCTTTTTGCCCTACAATTAGGCAAATTTCTGCAATTTTGCTCCAAAATACGGGGAATTTCTGCCTTTTTGCCCGAAAATAAGAAGAATGCATAACTTTTTGCCATAAAAAAGGGAAATTTCTTCATTTTTGCTTCAAAATAAGGGGAATTTCTGCTTTTTTGCCTATAAATAAGTGGAATTTCTGTCTTTTCCCCCAAAACAAAGAATATTCCTGTCTTTTTTGCCCCAAAATAAGAAAAATTTCTGACTTATTACCCTGAAATAAGTGAAATTTCTGCAATTGTGCCCCAAAATAAGTGAAATTTCTGCACTTTTGTCCCAGAATAAGAGAAATTTCTGGAATTTTGCCCCAAAATAAGTGGAATTTCAGAGTTTTGCCCCAAAATAAGGAGAATTTCTGTCTTTTTGCCCCAACATATAGGGAATTTCTGCCTTTTTGCACCACAATTAGGGGAATTTCTTCAATTTTGCTCCAAAATATGGGGAATTTCTGCCTTTTTGCCTGAAAATAAGAAGAATGCATACCATTTTGCCATCAAAAAAGGAAATTTTTTCATTTTTGCTCCAAAATAAGGGGAATTTCTGCTTTTTTGCCTCTAAATAAGTGGAATTTCTGTCTTTTTCCCCCAAAACAAAGAGAATTTCTGTCTTTTTTGCCCCAAAATAATGAAAATTTCTGACTTAAAACCCTGAAGTAAGTGAAATTTCTGCAATTTTGCCCCAAAATATGGAAAATTTCTTCATTTTTGCCCCCAAATAAGGGGAATTTCAGCCTTTTTACCTCAAAATAAGGGGTATTTCTGCTTTTTTGCCACAAAATATTAGAAATTTCTGCTTTTTGCCCCAAAATAAGGAAAATTTCTGCTCTTATTCCCTGAAATAAGTGAAATTTCTGCAATTTTGCTTCAAAATAAGTGAAATTTCTGCAATTTTGCCCCCAAATAAGGGAAATTTTTGATATTTTGCCCCAAAATAAGTGGAATTTCTGAGTTTTGCCCCACAATAATTAGAATTTCTTTCTTTTTGCTCCAACATACAGAGATTTTCTGAATTTTTGCCTCACAATTAGGGGAATTCCTGCAATTTTGCTCCAAATACGGGGAATTTCTGCCTTTTTGCCCGAAAATAAGAAGAATGCATACCTTTTTGCCATAAGAAAGGGAAATTTCTTTATTTTTGCTCCAAAATAAGGGGAATTTCTGCTTTTTTGCCTCTAAATAAGTGGAATTTCTGTCTTTTTCCCCCAAAACAAAAGGAATTTCTGTGTTTTTTGCCCCAAAATAAGGATAAATTCTGACTTATTACCCTGAAGTAAGTGAAATTTCTGCAATTTTGCCCCAAAATAAGGGAAATTTCTGCGTTTTTGTTTCCAAAATAAGGGGAATTTCAGACATTTTACCTCAAATTAGGAGAATTTCTGCATATTTACCCCCTATTAAGGGGAATTTCAGCATTTTTACCTCAAAATAAGGGGAATTTCTGCATTTTTGCCACAAAATATTAGGAATTTCTGCATTTTTGGCCCAAAATAAGAAAATTTCTGCTCTTATTCCCTGAAATAAGTGAAATTTCTGCAATTATGCCCCAAAATAAGTGAAATTTCTGCAATTTTGCCCCAAAATAAGGGAAATTTCTGCGTTTTTGTTTCCAAAATAAGGGGAATTTCAGACATTTTACCTCAAATTAGGAGAATTTCTGCATATTTACCCATTTATAAGGGGAATTTCAGCATTTTTACCTCAAAATAAGGGGAATTTCTGCATTTTTGCCACAAAATATTAGGAATTTCTGCCTTTTTGGCCCAAAATAAGAAAATTTCTGCTCTTATTCCCTGAAATAAGTGAAATTTCTGCAATTATGCCCCAAAATAAGTGAAATTTCTGCAATTTTGCCCCAAAATAAGGGAAATTTCTGGAATTTTGCCCCCAAAAAAATGGAATTTCAGAGTTTTGCCCCAAAATAAGGAGAATTTCTGACTTTTTGCCCCAACATATAGGGAATTTCTGCCTTTTTGCACCACAATTAGGGGAATTTCTTCAATTTTGCTCCAAAATATGGGGAATTTCTGCCTTTTTGCCTGAAAATAAGAAGAATGCATACCATTTTGCCATCAAAAAAGGAAATTTTTTCATTTTTGCTCCAAAATAAGGGGAATTTCTGCTTTTTTGCCTCTAAATAAGTGGAATTTCTGTCTTTTTCCCCCAAAACAAAGGGAATTTCTGTCTTTTTTGCCCCAAAATAATGAAAAGTTCTGACTTAAAACCCTGAAGTAAGTGAAATTTCTGCAATTTTGCCCC
Organism: Micromys minutus; assembly: GCF_963924665.1. Taxonomy (NCBI): domain Eukaryota; kingdom Metazoa; phylum Chordata; class Mammalia; order Rodentia; family Muridae; genus Micromys; species Micromys minutus. Next base: position 5,178,944 of record NW_027667727.1, read on the forward strand.
AAAATATGGAAAATTTCTTCATTTTTGCCCCCAAATAAGGGGAATTTCAGCCTTTTTACCTCAAAATAAGAGGTATTTCTGCTTTTTTGCCACAAAATATTAGAAATTTCTGCTTTTTGCCCCAAAATACGGAAAATTTCTGCTCTTATTCCCTGAAATAAGTGAAATTTCTGCAATTTTGCTTCAAAATAAGTGAAATTTCTGCAATTTTGCCCCCAGATAAGTGAAATTTCTGCAATTTTGCCCTAAAATAAGTGAAATTTCTGCAATTTTGCCCCAAAATAAGGGAAATTTTTGATATTTTGCCCCAAAATAAGTAGAATTTCTGAGTTTTGCCCCACAATAATTAGAATTTCTTTCTTTTTGCCCCAACATATAGAGATTTTCTGAATTTTTGCCTCACAATTAGGGGAATTCCTGCAAGTTTGCTCCAAATACGGGGAATTTCTGCCTTTTTGCCCGAAAATAAGAAGAATGCATACCTTTTTGCCATAAGAAAGGGAAATTTCTTTATTTTTGCTCCAAAATAAGGGGAATTTCTGCTTTTTTGCCTCTAAATAAGTGGAATTTCTGTCTTTTTCCCCCAAACAAAAGGAATTTCTGTCTTTTTTGCCCCAAAATAAGGAAAAATTCTGACTTATTACCCTGAAGTAAGTGAAATTTCTGCAATTTTGCCCCAAAATAAGGGAAATTTCTGCGTTTTTGTTTCCAAAATAAGGGGAATTTCAGACATTTTACCTCAAATTAGGAGAATTTCTGCATATTTACCCCCTATTAAGGGGAATTTCAGCATTTTTACCTCAAAATAAGGGGAATTTCTCCATTTTTGCCACAAAATATTAGGAATTTCTGCCTTTTTGGCCCAAAATAAGAAAATTTCTGCTTTTTTTCCCTGAAATAAGTGAAATTTCTGCAATTATGCCCCAAAATAAGTGAAATTTCTGCAATTTTGCCCCAAAATAAGGGAAATTTCTGGAATATTGACCCAAAAAAATGGAATGTCTGAGTTTTGCCCCAAAATAAGGAGAATTTCTGTCTTTTTGCCCCAACATTTAGAGAATTTCTGCCTTTTTGCTCTACAATTAGGCAAATTTCTGCAATTTTGTTCCAAAATACGGGGAATTTCTGCCTTTTTGCCCGAAAATAAGAAGAATGCATACCTTTTTGCCATAAAAAAAAAAGTTCTTCATTTTTGCTCCAAAATAAAAGGAATTTCTGCTTTTTTGCCACTAAATTAGTGGAATTTCTGTCTTTTTCCCCCAAAACAAAGAAAATTCCTGTCTTTTTTGCCTCAAAATAAAGAAAATTTCTGGAATTTTGCCCCAAAATAAGTGGAATTTCTGAGTTTTGCCCCAAAATAAGGAGAATTTCTGTCTTTTTGCCCCAACATATAGGCAATTTCTGCCTTTTTGCCCCACAATTATGGGAATTTCTGCAATTTTGCTCCAAAATACGGAGAATTTCTGCATTTTTGCCCCAAAATAAGAAGAATGCATACCTTTTTGCCATAAAAAAGGGAAATTTCTTCATTTTTGCTCCAAAATAAGGGGAATTTCTGCTTTTTTGCCTCTAAATAAGTGGAATATCTGTCTTTTTCTCCTAAAACAAATGGAATTTCTGTCTTTTTTGCCCCAAAAATAATGAAAAATTCTGACTTATTACCCTTAAGTAAGTGAAATTTCTGCAATTTTACCCTAAAATAAGAAAAATTTCTTCTTTTGGCCCCCTATTAAGGGGAATTTCAGCCTTTTTACCTCAAAATAAGGGGAATTTCTGCATTTTTGACACATAATATTAGGAATTTCTGCCTTTTTGCCCCAAAATAAGAAAATTTTTGCTTTTTTTTCATGAAATAAGTGAAATTTCTGCAATTTTGCCCCAAAATAAAGGAAATTTCTGCAATTTTGCCCAAAAATAAGGGAAATTTCTGGAATTTTGCCCCAAAATAATGGAATTTCTGAGTTTTGCCCCAAAATAAAAAGAATTTCTGTCTTTTTGCCCCAACATATAGAGTATTTCTGCCTTTTTGCCCCACAATTAGGCAATTTTCTGCAATTTTGCTCCAAAATACCGTGAATTTTGGCCTTTTTGCCCGAAAATAAGAAGAATGCATACCTTTTTGCCATAAAAAAGGGAAATTTCTTCATTTTTGCTTCAAAATAAGGGGAATTTCTACTTTTTTGCCTATAAATAAGTGGAATTTCTGTCTTTTCCCCCAAAACAAAGAATATTCCTGTCTTTTTTGCCCCAAAATAAGAAAAATTTCTGACTTATTACCCTGAAATAAGTGAAATTTCTTCAATTATGGCTCAAAATAAGTGAAATATCTGCACTTTTGTCTCAAAATAAGGGAAATTTCTGGAATTTTGCCCCAAAATAAGTGGAATTTCAGAGTTTTGCCCCAAAATAAGGAGAATTTCTGTCTTTTTGCCCCAACATATATCGGAATTTCTGCCTTTTTGCCCCACAATTAGGGGAATTTCTTCAATTTTGCTCCATAATACGGGGAATTTCTGCCTTTTTGCCCAAAAATAAGAAGAATGCATACCTTTTTGCCATAAAAAAAGGAAATTTCTTAATTTTTGCTCCAAAATAAGGGTAATTTCTGCTTTTTTCCTCTAAATAAGTGGAATTTCTGTATTTTTCCCCCAAAACAAAGGGAATGTCTGTCTTTATTGCTCCAAAATAAGAAGAAATTCTGGCTTATTACCCTGAAGTAAGTGAAATTTCTGCAATTTTGCCCCAAAATATGGGAAATTTCTGACTTTTTGCTTCCAAATAAGGGGAATTTCAGCCTTTTTACCTCAAAATAAGGGGAATTTCTGCATTTTTTGCCACAAAATATTAGGAATTTCTGCTTTTTGCCCCAAAATAAGGAAAATTTCTGCCTTTTTTTCCTGAAATAAGTGAAATTTCTGCAATTTTGCCCCAAAATAAGTGAAATTTCTGCAATTTTGCACAAAAATAAGTGAAATTTCTGCAATTTTGCCCAAAAATAATGGAAATTTCTGGAATTTTGCCCCAAAATAAGTGGAATTCCTGAGTTTTGCCCTAAAATAAGGAGAATTTCTGTCTTTTTGCACCAACATATAGAGATTTTCTGCATTTTTGCCCCACAATTAGGGGAATTTCTGCAATTTTGCTCCAAAATACAGGGAATTTCTGCTTTATTTCCCGAAAATAAGAAGAATGCATACCTTTTTTGCCATAAAAAAGGGAAATTTCTTCATTTTTGCTCCAAAATAAGGGGAATTTCTGCTTTTTTGCCTCTAAATAAGTGGAATTTCTGTCTTTTTCCCCCAAAACAAGGGGAATTTCTGTCTTTTTTGCCCCAAAATAAGGAAAAATTCTGAATTATTACCCTGAAGTATGTGAAATTTCTGGAATTTTGCCCCAAAATAAGGTACATTTCTGCGTTTTTGTTTCCAAAATAAATGGAATTTCAGCCATTTTACCTCAAATTAGTGGAATTTCTGCATATTTACCCCCTATTAAGAGGAATTTCAGCCTTTTTACCTAAAAATAAGGGGAATTTCTGCATTTTTGCCACAAAATATTAGGAATTTCTGCCCTTTGGCCCAAAATAAGAAAATTTCTGCTTTTTTTCCCTGAAATAAGTGAAATTTCTGTAATTTTGCCCCAAAATAAGTGAAATTTGTGCACTTTTGTCCCTAAATAATGGAAATTTCTGGAATTTTGCCCCAAAATAAGTGGAATTTCTGAGTTTTGCCCCAAAATAAGGAGAATTTCTGTCTTTTTGCCCCAACATATAGGGAATTTCTGCCTTTTTGCCCTACAATTAGGAAAATTTCTCCAATTTTGCTCCAAAATACGGGGAATTTCTGCCTTTTTGCCTGAAAATAAGAAGAATGCATACCTTTTTGCCATCAAAAATAAAAATTTTTTCATTTTTGCTCCAAAATAAGGGGAATTTCTGCTTTTTTGCCTCTAAATAAGTGGAATATCTGTCTTTTTCCCCCAAAACAAAGGGAATTTCGGTCTTTTTGCCCTAAAATAAGGAAAAATTCTGACTTATTACCCTGAAGTAAGTGAAATTTCTGCAATTTTGCCCCAAAATATTGGAAATTTTTTACTTTTTGCCCCCAAATAAGGGGAATTTCAGCCTTTTTACCTCAAAATAAGGGGAATTTCTGCTTTTTTGCCACAAAATATTAGGAATTTCTGCTTTTTGCCCCAAAATAAGAAAAATTTCTGCATTTTTTCCCTGAAATAAGTGAAATTTTTGCAATTTTGCCCCAAAATAAGTGAAATTTCTGCAATTTTGCAACAAAATAAGTGAAATTTCTGCAATTTTGCCCCAAAATAAGGGAAATTTCTGGAATTTTGCACCAAAATAAGTGGAATTTCTGAGTTTTGCCCCAAAATAAGGAGAATTTCTGTCTTTTTGCCCCAACATATAGAGATTTTCTGCATTTTTGCCCAACAATTAGGAGAATTTCTGCAATTTTGCTCCAAAATACGGCGATATTCTGCCTTTTTGCCCGAAAATAAGAAGAATGCATACCTTTTTGCCATAAGAAAGGGAAATTTCTTCATTTTTGCTCCAAAATAAGGGGAATTTCTGCTTTTTTGCCTCTAAATAACTGGAATTTCTGTCTTTTTCCCCCAAAACAAAGGGAATTTCTGTCTTTTTTGCCCCAAAATAAGGAAAAATACTGACTTATTACCCTGAAGTAAGTGAAATTTCTGCAATTTTGCCCCAAAATAAAGGAAATTTTTGCGTTTTTGTTTCCAAAATAAGGGGATTTCATCCATTTTACCTCAAATTAGGGGAATTTCTGCATATTTATTCCCTATTAAGGGGAATTTAAGCATTTTTACCTCAAAATAAGGGGAATTTATGCATTTTTGCCACAAAATATTAGGAATTTCTGCATTTTTGGCCCAAAATAAGAAAATTTCTGCTTTTTATCCCTGAAATAAGTGAAATTTCTGCAATTTTGCCCCAAAATAAGTGAAATTTCTGCAATTTTGCCCCAAAATAAGGGAAATTTCTGGAATTTTGCCCCCAAAAATAGAATTCCTGAGTTTTGCCCCAAAATAAGGAGAATTTCTGTCTTTTTGCCCCAACATATAGAGAATTTCTGCCTTTTTGCCCTACAATTAGGCAAATTTCTGCAATTTTGCTCCAAAATACGGGGAATTTCTGCCTTTTTGCCCGAAAATAAGAAGAATGCATACCGTTTTGCCATAAAAAAGGGAAATTTCTTCATTTTTGCTCCAAAATAAAAAGAATTTCTGCTATTTTGCCTCTAAATAAGTGGAATTTCTATCTTTTTCCCCCAAAACAAAGAAAATTCCTGTCTTTTTTGCCCCAAAATAAATAAAATTTCTGACTTATTACCCTGAAATAAGTGAAATTTCTGCAATTTTGTGCCAAAATAAGTGAAATTTCTGCAATTTTGCCCCAAAATAAGAGAAATTTCTGGAATTTTGCCCCAAAATAAATGGAATTTCTGAGTTTTGACACAAAATAAGGAGAATTTCTGTCTTTTTGCCCCAACATATAGGCAATTTGTGCCTTTTGGCCCCACAATTATGGGAATTTCTGCAATTTTGCTCCAAAATACGGAGAATTTCTGCCTTTTTGCCTGAAAATAAGAAAAATGCATACCTTTTTGCCATAAAAAGGAGAAATTTCTTCATTTTTGCTCCAAAATAAGGGGAATTTCTGCTTTTTTGCCTCTAAATAAGGGGAATATCTGTCTTTTCCCCCTAAAACAAATAGAATTTCTGTCTTTTTGCTTCAAAATAATGAAAAATTCTGACTTATTTCCCTGAACTAAGTGAAATTTCTGCAATTTTCCCCTAACATAAGAAAAATTTCTGCCTTTTTGCCCCCTATTAAGGAGAACTTCAGCCTTTTTACCTCAAAATAAGGGGAATTTCTGCATTTTTGACACAAAATATTAGGAATTTCTGCCTCTTTGCCCCAAAATAAGAAAATTATTGCTTTTTTTCCCTGAAATAAGTGAAATTTCTCCAATTATGCCCCAAAAAAAGTTAAATTTCTGCAATTTTGCCCCAAAATAAGGGAAATTTCTGGAATTTTGCCCCAAAATAATGGAATTTCTGAGTTTTGCCCCAAAATAAGGAGAATTTCTGTCTTTTTGCCCCAACATATAGAGAATTTCTGCCTTTTTGCCCCACAATTAGGCAAATTTCTGGAATTTTGCTCCAAAATACCGTGAATTTTTGCCTTTTTGCCCGAAAATAAGAAGAATGCATACCTTTTTGCTATAAAAAAGGGAAATTTCTTCATTTTTGCTCCAAAATAAAGAAAATTTCTGCTTTTTTGCCTCTAAATAAGTGGAATTTCTGTGTTTTTCCCACAAAACAAAGAAAATTCCTGTCTTTTTTGCCCCAAAATATGGGAAATTTCTGACTTTTTGCCCTCAAATAAGGGAAATTTCAGCCTTTTTACCTCAAAATAAGGGGAATTTCTGCATTTTTGCCACAAAATATTAGGAATTTCTGCTTTTTGCCCCAAAATAAGGAAAAATTCTGCCTTTTTTCCCTGAAATAAGTGAAATTTCTGCAATTTTGCCCCAAAATAAGTGAAATTTCTGCAATTTTGCCCCAAATTAAGGGATATTTCTGGAATTTTGCCCCAAAATAAGTGGAATTTCTGAGTTTTGCCCCAAAATAAAGAGAATTTCTGTCATTTTGCCCCAACATATAAAGATTTTCTGCATTTTTGCCCCACAATTAGGGGAATTTCTGCAATTTTGCTCCAAAATAAAGGGAATTTCTGCTTTTTTGCCTCTAAATAAGTGGAATTTCTGTCTTTTTCCCCCAAAACAAAGGGAATTTCTGTCTTTTTTGCCCCAAAATAAGAAAAAATTCTCACTTATTACCCTGAACTAAGTGAAATTTCTGCAATTTTGCCCCAAAATAAGGGAAATTTCTGCGTTTTTGTTTCCAGAATAAAAGGAATTTCAGCCATTTTACCTCAAATTAGGGGAATTTCTGCATATTTACCCCCTATTAAAAGGAATTTTAGCATTTTTACCTCAAAATAAGGGGAATTTATGCATTTTTGCCACAAAATATTAGGAATTTCTGCCTTTTAGGCCCAAAATAAGAAAATTTCTGCTTTTTTTTCCCTGAAATAAGTGAAATTTCTGCAATTTTGCCCCAAAATAAGTGAAATTTCTGCAATTTTGCCCCAAAATAAGGAAATTTCTGGAATTTTGACCCCAAAATGGAATTTCTGAGTTTTGCCCCAAAATAATGAGAATTTCTGTCTTTTTGCCCCAACATATACAGAATTTCTGCCTTTTTGCCCTACAAATAGGCAAATTTCTTCAATTTTGCTCCAAAATACAAGGAATTTCTGCCTTTTTGCCCGAAAATAAAAAGAATGCATACCTTTTTGCCATAAAAAAGGGAAATTTCTTCATTTTTGCTCCAAAATAAAAGGAATTTCTGCTTTTTTGCCACTAAATAAGTGCAATTTCTGTCTTTTTCCCCCCAAACAAAAAATATTCTTGTATTTTTTGCCTCAAAATAAAGAAAATTTCTGACTTATTACCCTGAAATAAGAGAAATTTCTGCAATTTTGCCCCAAAATAAGTGAAATTTCTGCAATTTTGCCCCAAAATAAGAAAAATTTCTGGAATTTTGCCCCAAAATAATTGGAATTTCTGAGTTTTGCCCCAAAATAAGGAGAATTTCAGTCTTTTTGCCCCAACATATAGGCAATTTCTGCCTTTTTGCCCCACAATTATGGGAATTTCTGCAATTTTGCTCCAAAATACGGAGAATTTCTGACTTTTTTCCCGAACATAAGAAGAAAGCATACCTTTTTGCCATAAAAAGGAAATTACTTCATTTTTGCTCCAAAATAAGGGGAATTTCTGCTTTTTTGCCTCGAAATAAGTGGAATATCTGTCTTTTTCCCCTAAAACAAATGGAATTTCTGTCTTTTTTGCCCCAAAATAATGAAAAATTATGACTTATTACCCAGTGTAAGTGAAATTTCTGCAATTTTGCCCTAAAATATAAAAAATTTCTGCCATTTTGCCCCCTATTAAGAGGAATTTCAGCCTTTTTACCTCAAAATAAGGGGAATTTCTGCATTTTTGACACAAAATATTAGGAATTTCTGCCTTTTTGCACCAAAATAAGAAAATTTCTGCTTTTTTTTCCCTGAAATAAGTGAAATTTCTGCAATTATGCCCCAAAATAAGTGAAATTTCTGCAATTTTGCCCCAAAATATGGAAAATTTCTGCCTTTTTGCCCCCAAATAAGGGGAATTTCAGCCTTTTTACCTCAAAATAAGGGGAATTTCTGCATTTTTGCCACAAAATATTAGCAATTTCTGCCTTTTTGCCCCAAAATAAGGAAAATTAGTGCCTGTTTTCTCTGAAATAATTGAAATTTCTGCAATTATGCCCCAAAATATTTGAAATTTCTGCAATTTTGCCCTAAAATAAGTGAAATTTCTCCAATTTTGCCCCAAAATAAAGGAAATTTTTAGAATTTTGCCCCAAAATAAGTGGAATTTCTGAGTTTTGCCCCAAAATAAGGAGAATTTCTGTCTTTTTGCCCCAACATATAGAAAATTTCTTCCTTTTTGCCCCACAATTACGGGAATTTCTGCAATTTTGCTCCAAAATACGGGGAATTTCTGCCTTTTTTCCTGAAAATAAGAAGAATGCATAACTTTTTGCCATCAAAAAAGGAAATTTCTTCATTTTTGCTCAAAAATGAGGGGAATTTCTGCTTTTTGCCTCTAAATAAGTGAAATTTCTGTCTTTTTCTCCCAAAACAAAGGGAATTTCTGTCTTTTTTGCCCTAAAATAAGGAAAAATTCTGACTTATTACCCTGAAGTAAGTGAAATTTCTGCAATTTTGCCCCAAAATAAAGGAAATTTCTGCCTTTTTGCCCCCAAATAAGGGGAATTTCAGCCTTTTTACCTAAAAATAAGGGGAATATCTGCATTTTTACCACAAAATATTAGGAATTTCTGCATTTTTTCCCCAAAATAGGGAAAATTTCTGCCTTTTTTCGCTGATATAAGTGAAATTTCTGCCTTTTTGCCCAAAATAAGGGAAATTTCTGGAATATTGCCCCAAAATATGTGTAATTTCTGAGTTTTGCCCTAATATAAGGAGAATTTCGGTCTTTTTGCTCTAACTAAAAGGAATTTCTGCCTTTTTGCCTCACAATTAGGGGAATTTCTGCAATTTTGCTCCAAAATACGGGGAATTTCTGCCTTTTTGCCCGAATATAAGAAGAATGCATACCTTTTTGCCATAAAAAAGTTAAATTTCTTCATTTTTGCTTCAAAATAAGGGGAATTTCTGCTTTTTTGCCTCTAAATAAGTGGAATTTCTGTCTTTTCCCCAAAACAAAGTCCTGTCTTTTTTGCACCAAAATAAGGAAAATTTCTGACTTATTACCCTGAAATACGTGATATTTCTGTAATTTTGCCCCAAAATAAGTGAAATTTCTGCAATTTTGCCCCAAAATAAGGGAAATTTCTGAAATTTTGCCCCAAAATAAGTGGAATTTTTGAGTTTTGCCCCAAAATAAGGAGAATTTCTGTCTTTTTGCCCCAACATATAGGCAATTTCTGCCTTTTTGCCTCACAATTAGGGGAATTTTTGCAATTTTGCTCCAAAATACGGAGAATTTCTGCCTTTTTGCCCAAAAATGAGAAGAATGCATACCTTTTTGCCATAAAAAAGGGAAATTTCTTCATTTTTGCTCCAAAATAAGAGGAATTTCTGATTTTTGGCCTCTAAATAAGTGGAATTTCTGTCTTTTTTCCCCAAAACAAAGAGAATTACTGTTTTTTTTTGCCGCAAAATAATGAAAAATTCTGACTTATTTCCCTGAAGTAAGTAAAATTTCTGCAATTTTTCCCCAAAATAAAGGAAATTTCTGACTTTTTGACCCCAAATAAGGGGAATTTCAGCCTTTTTACCTAAAATAAGAGGAATTTCTGAATTTTTGCCACAAAATATTAGGAATTTCTGCATTTTTGCCCCAAAATAAAGAAAATTTCTGCCTTTTTTCTCTGAAATAAGTGAAATTTCCGAAATTTTACCCCAAAATAAGTTAAAGTTCTGCAATTTTAGCCCAAAATAAGTGAAATTTCTGCAATTTTGCCCCAAAATAAGGAAAATTTCTGCCTTTTTGCCCCCAAATAAGGGGAATTTCAGCATTTTTAACTCAAAATAAGGGGAATTTCTGCATTTTTGCCACAAAATATTAGCAATTTCTGCCTTTTTGCCCCAAAATAAAGAAAATTACTGCCTTTTTTTCTCTGAAATAAGTGAAATTTCTGCAATTATGCCCCAAAATAAGTGAAATTCCTGCAATTTTGCCCCAAAATAAGTGAAATTTCTCCAATTTTGCCCCAAAATAAAGGAAATTTCTAGAATTTTGCCCCAAAATAAGTGGAATTTCTGAGTTTTACCCCAAAATAAAGAGAATTTGTCTTTTTGCCCCAACATATAGAAAATTTCTGCCTTTTTGCCCCACAATTAGGGGAATTTCTGCAATTTTGCTCCAAAATACGGGGAATTTCTGCCTTTTTGCCTGAAAATAAGAAGAATGCATAACTTTTTGCCATCAAAAAATGAAATTTCTTCATTTTTGCTCAAAAATGAGGGGAATTTTTGCTTTTTGCCTCTAAATAAGTGAAATTTCTGTCTTTCTCTCCCAAAACAAAGGGAATTTCTGTCTTTTTTGCACTAAAATAAGGAAAAATTCTGACTTATTACCCTGAAGTAAGTGAAATTTCTGCAATTTTGCCCCAAATAAAGGAAATTTCTGCCTTTTTGCCCCCAAATAAGGGAAATTTCAGCCTTTTACCTCAAAATAAGAGGAATTTCTGCATTTTTGCCACAAAATATTAGCAATTTCTGCCTTTTTGCCCCAAAATAAGGAAAATTAGTGCCTGTTTTCTCTGAAATAAGTGAAATTTCTGCAATTATGCCCCAAAATATGTGAAATTTCTGCAATTTTTCCCTAAAATAAGTGAAATTTCTCCAATTTTGCCCCAAATTAAAGGAATTTTTTAGAATTTTGCCCCAAAATAAGTGGAATTTCTGAGTTTTGCCCCAAAATAAGGTGAATTTCTGTCTTTTTGCCCCAACATATAGAAAATTTCTGCCTTTTTGCCCCACAATTACGGGAATTTCTGCAATTTTGCTCCAAAATACGGGGAATTTCTGCCTTTTTGCCTGAAAATAAGAAGAATGCATACCATTTTGCCATCAAAAAAGGAAATTTCTTCATTTTTGCTCAAAAATGAGGGGAATTTCTGCTTTTTTCCTCTAAATAAGTGAAATTTCTGTCTTTTTCTCCCAAAACAAAGGGAATTTCTGTCTTTTTTGCCCTAAAATAAGGAAAAATTCTGACTTATTACCCTGAAGTAAGTGAAATTTCTGCAATTTTGCCCCAAAATAAAGGAAATTTCTGCCTTTTTGCCCCCAAATAAGGGGAATTTCAGCCTTTTTACCTAAAAATAAGGGGAATATCTGCATTTTTACCACAAAATATTAGGAATTTCTGCATTTTTGCCCCAAAAAAGGGAAAATTTCTGCCTTTTTTCGCTTATATAAGTGAAATTTCTGCCTTTTTGCCCAAAATAAGGGAAATTTCTGGAATATTGCCCCAAAATATGTGTAATTTCTGAGTTTTGCCCTAATATAAGGAGAATTTCGGTCTTTTTGCTCTAACTAAAAGGAATTTCTGCCTTTTTGCCTCACAATTAGGGGAATTTCTGCAATTTTGCTCCAAAATACGGGGAATTTCTGCCTTTTTGCCCGAATATAAGAAGAATGCATACCTTTTTGCCATAAAAAAGTTAAATTTCTTCATTTTTGCTTCAAAATAAGGGGAATTTCTACTTTTTTGCCTCTAAATAAGTGGAATTTCTGTCTTTTCCCCAAAACAAAGTCCTGTCTTTTTTGCACCAAATAAAGGAAAATTTCTGACTTATTACCCTGAAATACGTGATATTTCTGTAATTTTGCCCCAAAATAAGTGAAATTTCTGCAATTTTGCCCCAAAATAAGGGAAATTTCTGAAATTTTGCCCCAAAATAAGTGGAATTTTTGAGTTTTGCCCCAAAATAAGGAGAATTTCTGTCTTTTTGCCCCAACATATAGGCAATTTCTGACTTTTTGCCTCACAATTAGGGGAATTTTTGCAATTTTGCTCCAAAATACGGAGAATTTCTGCCTTTTTGCCCAAAAATAAGAAGAATGCATACCTTTTTGCCATAAAAAAGGGAAATTTCTTCATTTTTGCTCCAAAATAAGGGGAATTTCTGATTTTTGGCCTCTAAATAAGTGGAATTTCTGTCTTTTTTCCCCAAAACAAAGAGAATTACTGGTTTTTTTTTGCCGCAAAATAATGATAAATTCTGACTTATTTCCCTGAAGTAAGTAAAATTTCTGCAATTTTTCCCCAAAATAAAGGAAATTTCTGACTTTTTGCCCCCAAATAAGGGGAATTTCAGCCTTTTTACCTAAAATAAGAGGAATTTCTGAATTTTTGCCACAAAATATTAGGAATTTTTGCATTTTTGCCCCAAAATAAAGAAAATTTCTGCCTTTTTTCTCTGAAATAAGTGAAATTTCCGAAATTTTACCCCAAAAGAAGTTAAAGTTCTGCCATTTTAGCCCAAAATAAGTGAAATTTCTGCAATTTTGCCCCAAAATAAGGAAAATTTCTGCCTTTTTGCCCCCAAATAAGGGGAATTTCAGCCTTTTTACCTCAAAATAAGGGGAATTTCTGCATTTTTGCCACAAAATATTAGCAATTTCTGCCTTTTTGCCCCAAAATAAGGAAAATTACTGCCTTTTTTCTCTGAAATAAGTGAAATTTCTGCAATTATGCCCCAAAATAAGTGAAATTTCTTCAATTTTGCCCCAAAATAACTGAAATTTCTCCAATTTTGCCCCAAAATAAAGGAAATTTCTAAAATTTTGCCCCAAAATAAGTGGAATTTCTGAGTTTTACCCCAAAATAAAGAGAATTTGTCTTTTTGCCCCAACATATAGAAAATTTCTGCCTTTTTGCCCCACAATTAGGGGAATTTCTGCAATTTTGCTCCAAAATACGGGGAATTTCTGCCTTTTTGCCTGAAAATAAGAAGAATGCATAACTTTTTGCCATCAAAAAAGGAAATTTCTTCATTTTTGCTCAAAAATGAGGGGAATTTTTGCGTTTTGTCTCTAAATAAGTGAAATTTCTGTCTTTTTCTCCCATAACAAAGGGAATTTCTGTCTTTTTTGCCCTAAAATAAGGAAAAATTCTGACTTATTACCCTGAAGTAAGTGAAATTTCTGCAATTTTGCCCCAAATAAAGGAAATTTCTGCCTTTTTGCCCCCAAATAAGGGGAATTTCAGCATTTTACATAAAAATAAAGGGAATATCTGCATTTTTACCACAAAATATTAGGAATTTCTGCATTTTTGCTTTAAAATAAGGGAAATTTCTGGAATTTTGCCCCAAAATCTGTGTAATTTCTGAGTTTTGCCCCAAAATAAGGAGAATTTCTGTCTTTTTGCTCTAACTAAAGGGAATTTCTGCCTTTTTGCCTCACAATTAGGGGAATTTCTGCAATTTTGCTCCAAAATACGTGGAATTTCTGCCTTTTTGCCCGAAAATAAGAAGAATGCATACCTTTTTGCCATAAAAAAGTTAAATTTCTTCATTTTTGCTTCAAAATAAGGGGAATTTCTGCTTTTTTGCCTCTAAATAAGTGGAATTTCTGTCTTTTCCCCAAAACAAAGAAAAGTCCTGTCTTTTTTGCCCCAAAATAAGGAAAATTTCTGACTTATTACCCTGAAATACGTGATATTTCTGTAATTTTGCCCCAAAATAAGTGAAATTTTTGCAATTTTGCCCCAAAATAAGGGAAATTTCTGAAATTTTGCCCCAAAATAAGTGGAATTTTTGAGTTTTGCCCCAAAATAAGGAGAATTTCTGTCTTTTTGCCCCAACATATAGGCAATTTCTGCATTTTTGCCTCACAATTAGCGGAATTTTTGCAATTTTGCTCCAAAATACGGAGAATTTCTGCCTTTTTGCCCAAAAATAAGAAGAATGCATACCTTTTTGCCATAAAAAAGGGAAATTTCTTCATTTTTGCTCCAAAATAAGGGGAATTTCTGCTTTTTTGCCTATAAATAAGTGGAATTTCTGTCTTTTTTCCCCAAAACAAAAGGAATTACTGTTTTTTTTTGGCGCGAAATAAGGAAAAATTCTGACTTATTTCCCTGAAGTAAGTAAAATTTCTGCAATTTTTCCCCAAAATAAAGGAAATTTCTGACTTTTTGCCCCCAAATAAGGGGAATTTCAGCCTTTTTACCTCAAAATAAGGGGAATTTCTGCATTTTGGCCAAAAATATTAGGAATTTCTGCCTTTTTGCCCCAAAATAAGAAAATTTCTGCTTTTTTTCCCTGAAATAAGTGAAATTTCTGCAATTTTGCCCCAAAATAAGTGAAATTTCAGCAATATTGCCCCAAAATAAGGGAAATTTCTGGAATTTTGCCCCAAAATGAGAGGAATTTCTGCAATTTTGCCCCAAAATAAGGGAAATTTCTGGAATTTTGCCCCAAAATAAGTGGAATTTCTGAGTTTTGCCCCAAAATAAAGAGAATTTCTGTTTTTTTGCCCCAACATATAGGCAATTTGTGCCGTTTTGCCCCACAATTAGGGGAATTTCTGCAATTTTGCTCCAAAATACAGGGTATTTCTGCCTTTTTGCCCGAAAATAAGAAGAATGCATACCTTTTTGCCATAAAAATGGGAAATTTCTTCATTTTTGCTCCATAATAAAAGGAATTTCTGCTTTTTTGCCTCTAAATAAGTGGAATTTCTGTCTTTTTCCCCCAAAACAAAGGGAATTTCTGTCTTTTTTGCCCCAAAATAAAGAAAATTTCTGACTTATTACTCTGAAGTAAGTGAAGTTTCTGCAATTTTGCCCCAAAATAAGGGAAATTTTTGGAATTTTGCCCCAAAATAAGTGGAATTTCTGAGTTTTGCGCCAAAATAAAGAGAATTTCTGCCTTTTTGCCCCAACATATGGAGAATTTCTGTTTTTTTGCCCCACAATTAGGGGAATTTCTGCAATTTTGCTCCAAAATACGGGGAATTTCTGCCTTTTTGCCCGAAAATAAGAAGAATGCATACCTTTTTGCTATAAAAATGGGAAATTTCTTCATTTTTGCTCCAAAATAAAAGGAATTTCTGCTTTTTTGCCTCTAAATAAGTGGAATTTCTGTCTTTTTCCCCCAAAACAAAGAGAATTTTTGTCTTTTTTGCCCTAAAATAAAGAAAAATTCTGACTTATTACCTTGTAGTAAGTGAAATTTCTGCAATTTTGCCCCAAAATAAGGGAACTTTCTGCCTTTTTACCCCCAAATAAGGGAAATTTCAGCCTTTTTACCTCAAAATAAAGGGAATTTCTGCATTTTTGCCCCCAAATAAGGGGAATTTCAGCCTTTTTACCTCAAAATAAGGGGAATTTCCGCATTTTTGCCACAAAATATCAGGAATTTCTGCATTTTTGCCCCAAAATAAAAAAATTTCTGCTTTTTTTCCCTGAAATAAGTGAAATTTCTGCAATTTTGCTCCAAAATAAGTGAAATTTCTGCAATTTTGTCCTAAAATAAAGGAAATTTCTGGAATTTTGCCCCAAAATAAGTGAAATTTCTGAGTTTTGCCCCAAAATAAGATGAATTTCTGTCTTTTTGCCCCACAATTAGGGGAATTTCTGCCTTTTTGCCCCACAATTAGGGGAATTTCTGCAATTTTGCTCCAAAATACGGGGAATTTCTGCCTTTTTGCCCGAAAATAAGAAGAATGCCTACCTTTTTGCCATCAAAAAAGGAAATTTCTTCATTTTTGCTCCAAAATAAGGGGAATTTCTGTTTTTTTGCCTCTAAATAAGTGGAATTTCTGTCTTTTTCCCTCCAAAACAAAGGGAATTTCTGTCTTTTTTGACATAAAATAAGGAATAATTCTGACGTATTACCCTGAAGTAAGTGAAATTTCTGCAATTTTGCCACAAAATAAGGGAATTTTCTGCGTTTTTATTTCCAAAATAAGGGGAATTTTAGCCATTTTACCTCAAATTAGGTGAATTTCTGCATATTTACCCCCCTATTAAGGGGATTTTCAGCATTTTTACCTCAAAATAAGGGGAATTTATGCATTTTTGCCACAAAATATTAGGAATTTCTGCCTTTTTGGCCCAAAATAAGAAAATTTCTGCTTTTTTTCCATGAAATAAGTGAAATTTCTGCAATTTTGCCCCAAAATAAGTGAAATTTCTGCAATTTTGCCCCAAACTAAGGGAAATTTCTGTAATTTTGTCCCAAAAATGGAATTTCTGAGTTTTGCCCCAAAATAAGGAGTATTTCTGTCTTTTTGCCCCAACATATAGAGAATTTCTGCCTTTTTGCCCTACAATTAGGCAAATTTCTGCAATTTTGCTCCAAAATACTGAGAATTTCTGCCTTTTTGCCCGAAAATAAGAAGAATGCATACCTTTTTGCCATAAAAAAGGGAAATTTCTTCATTTTTGCTCCAAAATAAAAGGAATTTCTGCTTTTTTGCCACTAAATAAGTGGAATTTTTGTCTTTTTCCCCCAAAACAAAGGGAATTTCTGTCTTTTTTGCCCCAGAATAAGGAAAAATTCTGTCTTATTACCCTGAACTAAGTAAAATTTCTGCAATTTTGCCCCAAAATAAGGGATATTTCTGACTTTTTGCCCCCAAATAAGGGGAATTTCAGCCTTTTTACCTAAAATAAGAGGAATTTCTGAATTTTTGCCACAAAATATTAGGAATTTCTGCATTTTTGTCCCAAAATAAGGAAAATCTCTGCCTTTTTTCTCTGAAATAAGTGAAATTTCTGCAATTTTGCCCCAAAATAAGGGAAATTTCTGGAATTTTGCCCCAAAATAAGTGGAATTTCTGAGTTTTGCCCCAAAATAAGGAGAATTTCTGTCTTTTTGCCCCAACATATAGGCAATTTCTGCCTTTTTGCCCCACAATTATGGGAATTTCTGCAATTTTGCTCCAAAATACGGAGATTTTCTGCCTTTTTGCCCGAAAATAAGAAGAATGCATACCTTTTTGCCATAAAAAGGGAAATTTCTTCATTTTTGCCTCAAAATAAGGGGAATTTCTGCTTTTTTGCCTAAATAAGTGGAATATCTGTCTTTTTCCCCTAAAACAAATGGAATTTCTGTGTTTTTTGCCTCAAAATAATGAAAAATTCTGACTTATTACCCTAAAGTAAGTGAAATTTCTGCAATTTTTCCCTAAAATAAGAAAAATTTCTGCATTTTTGCCCACTATTAAGGGGAATTTCAGCTTTTTTACCTCAAAATAAGGGGAATTTCTGCATTTTTCACACAAAATATTAAGAATTTCTTACTTTTTGCCCCAAAATAAGAAAATTTCTGTTTTTTTCTCTGAAATAAGTGAAATTTCTGCAATTATGCCCCAAAATAAGTGAAATTTCTGCAATTTTGCCCCAAAATAAGGGAAATTGCTGGAATTGTGCCCCAAAATAATGGAATTTCTGAGTTTTGCCCCAAAATAAGGAGAATTTCTGTCTTTTTGCCCCAACATATAGAGAATTTCTGCCTTTTTGCCCCACAATTAGGCAAATTTCGGCAATTTTGCTTTAAAATACCGTGAATTTTTGCCTTTTTGCCCGAAAATAAGAAGAATGCATACCTTTTTGCCATAAAAAATGGAAATTTCTTCATTTTTGCTCCAAAATAAAAGGAATTTCTGCTTTTTTGCCACTAAATAAGTGGAATTTCTGTCTTTTTCCCCCAAAACAAAGGGAATTTCTGTCTTTTTTGCCCCAAAATAAGGAAAATTTCTGACTTATTACCCTGAAATACATGAAATTTCTGCAATTTTGCCCCAAAATAAGTGAAATTTCTGCAATTTTGCCCCAAAATAAGGAAAATTTCTAGAATTTTGCCCCAAAATAAGTGGAATTTCTGAGTTTTGCCCCCAAAAAAAGAAATTTCTGTCTTTTTGCCCCAACATATAGGCAATTTCTGCCTTTTTCCCCCACAATTATGGGAATTTCTGCAATTTTGCTCCAAAATACGGAGAATTTCTGCCTTTTTGCCCGAAAATAAGAAGAATGCATACCTTTTTGCCATAAAAAAGGGAAATTTTTTCATTTTTGCTCCAAAATAAGTTGAATTTCTACTTTTTTGCCTCTAAATAAGTGGAATATCTGTCTTTTTCCCCTAAAACAAAAGGAATTTCTGTCTTTTTTGCCCCAAAATAATGAAAAATTCTGACTTATTACCCTGAAGTAAGAGAAATTTCTGCAATTTTGCCCTAAAATAAGAAAAAATTCTGCCTTTTTGCCCCCAAATATGAGGAATTTCAGCCTTTTTACCTCAAAATAAGGGGAATTTTTGCATTTTTGCCACAAAATATTAGGAATTTCTGCCTTTTTACCCCAAAATAAGGAAAATTACTGCCTTTTTACTCTGAAATAAGTGAAATTTCTGCAACTATTCCCCAAAATATGTGAAATTTCTTCAATTTTGCCCAAAAATAAGTGAAATTTATGCAATTTTGCTCCAAAATAAGGGAAATTTCTGGAATTTTGCCCCAAAATACGTGGAATTTCTGAGTTTTGCCCCAAAATAAGGAGAATTTCTGTCTTTTTGCCCCAACATATAGAGAATTTCTGCCTTTTTGCCCCACAATTAGTGGAATTTCTGCAATTTTGCTCCAAAATACGAGGAATATCTGCCTTTTTTGTGCAAAAATAAGAAGAATGCATACCTTTTTGCCATAAAAAAGGGAAATTTCTTCATTTTTGCTCCAAAATAAGGGGAATTTCTGCTTTTTTGCCTCTAAATAAGTGAAATTTCTGTCTTTTTCCCCCAAAACAAAAGGAGTTCCTGTCTTTTTTGCCCCAAAATAAGGAAAAATTCTGACTTATTACCCTGAAGTAAGTGAAATTTCTGCAATTTTGCCCCAAAATAATGGAAATTTCTGCCTTTTTGCCCCCAAATAAGGGGAAATTCAGCCTTTTTACCTAAAAATAAGGGGAATATCTGCATTTTTACCACAAAATATTAGTAATTTCTGCGTTTTTGCCCCAAAATAAGGAAAATTTCTGCCTTTTTTCCCTTATATAAGTGAAATTTCTGCCTTTTTGCCCGAAAATAAGGGAAATTTCTGGAATTTTGCCCCAAAATATGTGTAATTTCTGAGTTTTGCTCCAAAATAAGGAGAATTTCTGTCTTTTTTCCCTAACTAAAGGGAATTTCTGTCTTTTTGCCTCACAATTAGGGGAATTTCTGCAATTTTGCTCCAAAATACGGGGAATTTCTGCCTTTTTGCCCGAAAATAAGAAGAATGCATACCTTTTTGCCATAAAAAAGTTAAATTTCTTCATTTTTGCTTCAAAATAAGGGGAATTTCTGCTTTTTTGCCTCTAAATAAGTGGAATTTCTGTCTTTTCCCCCAAAACAAAGAAAAGTCCTGTCTTTTTTGCCCCAAAATAAAGAAAATTTCTGACTTATTACCCTGAAATACGTGAAATTTCTGTAATTTTGCCGCAAAATAAGTGAAATTTCTGCAATTTTGCCCCAAAATAAGGGAAATTTCTGAAATTTTGCCCCAAAATAAGTGGAATTTCTGAGTTTTGCCCCAAAATAAGGAGAATTTCTGTCTTTTTGCCCCAACATATAGGCAATTTCTTCCTTTTTGCCTCACAATTAGCGGAATTTTTGCAATTTTGCTCCAAAATACGGAGAATTTCTGCCTTTTTGCCCAAAAATAAGAAGAATGCATACCTTTTTGCCATAAAAAAGGGAAATTTCTTCATTTTTGCTCCAAAATAAGGGGAATTTCTGCTTTTTTGCCTATAAATAAGTGGAATTTCTGTCTTTTTCCCCAAAACAAAGGGAATTACTGTTTTTTTTGCCGCAAAATAAGGAAACATTCTGACTTATTTCCCTGAAAAAAGTGAAATTTCTGCACTTTTGCCTCAAAATAAAGGAAATTTTTGCCTTTTTGCCCCCAAATAAGGGGAATTTCAGCCTTTTTACCTCAAAATAAGGGGAATTTCTGCATTTTTGCCACAAAATATTAGGAATTTCTGCCTTTTTGCCCCAAAATAAGAAAATTTCTGCTTTTTTTCCCTGAAATAAGTGAAATTTCTGCAATTTTGCCCCAAAATAAGTGAAATTTCAGCAATTTTGCCCCAAAATAAGGGAAATTTCTGGAATTTTGCCCCAAAATAAGTGGAATTTCTGCAATTTTGCCCCAAAATAAGGGAAATTTCTGGAATTTTGCCCCAAAGTAAGTGGAATTTCTGAGTTTTGCCCCAAAATAAAGAGAATTTCTGGTTTTTTGCCCCAACATATAGGCAATTTGTGCCGTTTTGCCCCACAATTAGGGGAATTTCTGCAATTTTGCTCCAAAATACAGTGTATTTCTGCCTTTTTGCCCGAAAATAAGAAGAATGCATACCTTTTTGCCATAAAAATGGAAAATTTCTTCATTTTTGCTCCATAATAAAAGGAATTTCTGCTTTTTTGCCTCTAAATAAGTGGAATTTCTGTCTTTTTCCCCCAAAACAAAGGGAATTTCTGTCCTTTTTGCCCCAAAATAAGGAAAAATTCTGACTTATTACTCTGAAGTAAGTGAAGTTTCTGCAATTTTGCCCCAAAATAAGGGAAATTTTTGGAATTTTGCCCCAAAATAAGTGGAATTTCTGAGTTTTGCCCCAAAATAAAAAGAATTTCTGCCTTTTTGCCCCAACATATGGAGAATTTCTGTTTTTTTGCCCCACAATTAGGGGAATTTCTGCAATTTTGCTCCAAAATACAGGTAATTTCTGCCTTTTTGCCTAAAAATAAGAAGAATGCATACCTTTTTGCCATAAAAATGGGAAATTTCTTCATTTTTGCTCCAAAATAAAAGGAATTTCTGCTTTTTTGCCTCTAAATAAGTGGAATTTCTGTCTTTTTCCCCCAAAACAAAGAGAATTTTTGTCTTTTTTGCCCCAAAATAAAGAAAAATTCTGACTTATTACCTTGTAGTAAGTGAAATTTCTGCAATTTTGCCCCAAAATAAGAGAACTTTCTGCCTTTTTACCCCCAAATAAGGGGAATTTCAGCCTTTTTACCTCAAAATAAAGGAAATTTCTGCATTTTTGCCCCCAAATAAGGAGAATTTCATCATTTTTACCTCAAAATAAGGGGAATTTCCGCATTTTTGCCACAAATTATTAGGAATTTCTGCATTTTTGCCCCAAAATAAGAAAATTTCTGCTTTTTTTCCCTGAAATAAGTGAAATTTCTGCAATTTTGCCCCAAAATAAGTGAAATTTCTGCAATTTTGTCCTAAAATAAAGGAAATTTCTGGAATTTTGCCCCAAAATAAGTGGAATTTCTGAGTTTTGCCCCAAAATAAGATGAATTTCCGTCTTTTTGCCCCAACATATAGGGAATTTCTGCCTTTTTGCCCCACAATTAGGGGAATTTCTGCAATTTTGCTCCAAAATACGGGGAATTTCTGCCTTTTTGCCCGAAAATAAGAAGAATGCATACCTTTTTGCCATCAAAAATGGAAATTTCTTCATTTTTGCTCCAAAATAAGGGGAATTTCTGTTTTTTTGCCTCTAAATAAGTGGAATTTCTGTCTTTTTCCCCCCAAAACAAAGGGAATTTCTGTCTTTTTTGACATAAAATAAGGAAAAATTCTGATTTATTACCCTGAAGTAAGTGAAATTTCTGCAATTTTGCCCCAAAATAAGGTAATTTTCTGCGTTTTTGTTTCTAAAATAAGGGGAATTTTAGCCATTTTACCTCAAATTAGGGGAATTTCTGCATATTTACCCCCTATTAAGGGGAATTTCAGCATTTTTACCTCAAAATAAGGGGAATTTATGCATTTTTGCCACAAAATATTAGGAATTTCTGCCTTTTTGGCCCAAAATAAGAAAATTTCTGCTTTTTTTCCCTGAAATAAGTGAAATTTCTGCAATTTTGCCCCAAAATAAGTGAAATTTCTGCAATTTTGCCCCAAAATAAGGGAAATTTCTGGAATTTTGCCCCAAAAATGGAATTTCTGAGTTTTGCCCCAAAATAAGGAGTATTTCTGTCTTTTTGCCCCAACATATAGAGAATTTCTGCCTTTTTGCCCTACAATTAGGCAAATTTCTGCAATTTTGCTCCAAAATACGGAGAATTTCTGCCTTTTTGCCAGAAAATAAGAAAAATGCATACCTTTTTGCCATAAAAAAGGGAAATTTCTTCATTTTTGCTCCAAAATAAAAGGAATTTCTGCTTTTTTGCCACTAAATAAGTGGAATTTCTGTCTTTTTCCCCCAAAACAAAGGGAATTTCTGTCTTTTTTGCCCCAAAATAAGGAAAAATTCTGTCTTATTAACCTGAACTAAGTAAAATTTCTGCAATTTTGCCCCAAAATAAGGGAAATTTCTGACTTTTTGCCCCCAAATAAGGGGAATTTCAGCCTTTTTACCTAAAATAAAAGGAATTTCTGAATTTTTGCAACAAAATATTAGGAATTTCTGCATTTTTGCCCCAAAATAAGGAAAATTTCTGCCTTTTTTCTATGAAATAAGTGAAATTTCTGAAATTTTGCCTCAAAATAAGTGAAAGTTCTGCAATTTTAGCCCAAAATAAGTGAAATTTCTGCACTTTTGCCCCAAAATAAGAGAAATTTCTGGAATTTTGCCCCAAAATAAGTGGAATTTCTGAGTTTTGCCCCAAAATAAGGAGAATTTCTGTCTTTTTGCCCCAACATATAGGCAATTTCTGCCTTTTTGCCCCACAATTATGGGAATTTCTGCAATTTTGCTCCAAAATATGGAGAATTTCTGCCTTTTTGCCCGAAAATAAGAAGAATGCATACCTTTTTGCCATAAAAAAGGGAAATTTCTTCATTTTTGCCCCAAAATAAGGGGAATTTCTGCTTTTTTGCCTAAATAAGTGGAATATCTGTCTTTTTCCCCTAAAACAAATGGAATTTCTGTGTTTTTTGCCTCAAAATAATGAAAAATTCTGACTTATTACCCTGAAGTAAGTGAAATTTCTGCAATTTTGCCCTAAAATAAGAAAAATTTCTGTATTTTTGCCCTCTATTTAGGGGAATTTCAGCCTTTTTACCTCAAAATAAGGGGAATTTCTGCATTTTTGACACAAAATATTAGGAATTTCTGACTTTTTGCCCCAAAATAAGAAAATTTCTGCTTTTTTCTCTGAAATAAGTGAAATTTCTGCAATTATGCCCCAAAATAAGTGAAATTTCTGCAATTTTGCCCCAAAATAAGGGAAATTGCTGGAATTTTGCCCCAAAATAATGAAATTTCTGAGTTTTGCCCCAAAATAAAGAGAATTTCTGTCTTTTTGCCCCAACATATAGAGAATTTCTGCCTTTTTGCCCCACAATTAGGCAAATTTCGGCAATTTTGCTTTAAAATACCGTGAATTTTTGCCTTTTTGCCCGAAAATAAGAAGAATGCATACCTTTTTGCCATAAAAAAGGGAAATTTCTTCATTTTTGCTCCAAAATAAAAGGAATTTCTGCTTTTTTGCCACTAAATAAGTGGAATTTCTGTCTTTTTCCCCCAAAACAAAGAAAATTCCTGTCTTTTTTGCCCCAAAACAAGGAAAATTTCTGACTTATTACCCTGAAATACGTGAAATTTCTGCAATTTTGCCCCAAAATAAGTGAAATTTCTGCAATTTTGCCCCAAAATAAGGAAAATTTCTGGAATTTTGCCCCAAAATAAGTGGAATTTCTGAGTTTTGCCCCAAAATAAGGAGAATTTCTGTCTTTTTGCCCCAACATATAGGCAATTTCTGCCTTTTTCTTCCACAATTATGGGAATTTCTGCAATTTTGCTTCATAATATGGAGAATTTCTGCCTTTTTGCCCGAATATAAGAAGAATGCATACCTTTTTGCCATAAAAAAGGGAAATTTTTTCATTTTTGCTCCAAAATAAGTTGAATTTCTAATTTTTTGCCTCTAAATAAATGGAATATCTGTCTTTTTCCCCTAAAACAAATGGAATTTCTGTCTTTTCTGCCCCAAAATAATGAAAAATTCTGACTTATTACCCTAAAGTAAGAGAAATTTCTGCAATTTTGCCCTAAAATAAGAAAAAATTCTGCCTTTTTGCCCCCTATTAAGGGGAATTTCAGCCTTTTTACCTCAAAATAAGGAGAATTTCTGCATTTTTGACACAAAATATTAGAAATTTCTGCCATTTTGCCCCAAAATAAGAAAATTTCTGCTTTTTTCCCTGAAATGAGTGAAATTTCTGCAATTATGCCCCAAAATAAGTGAAATTTCTGCAATTTTGCTCCAAAATAAGGAAACTTTCTGCTTTTTTGCCCCCAAATAATGGGAATTTCAGCCTTTTTACCTCAAAATAAGGAAAATTTTGGCATTTTTGCCACAAAATATTAGGAATTTCTGCCTTTTTGCCCCAAAATAAGGAAAATTACTTCCTTTTTACTCTGAAATAAGTGAAATTTCTGCAATTATGCCCCAAAATATGTGAAATTTTTTCAATTTTGCCCCAAAATAAGTGAAATTTCTGCAATTTTGCTCCCAAATAAGGGAAATTTCTGGAATTTTGCCCCAAAATAAGTGGAATTTCTGAGTTTTGCCCCAAAATAAGGAGAATTTCTGACTTTTTGCTCCAACATATAGAGAATTTCTGCCTTTTTGCCCCACAATTAGGGGAATTTCTGCAATTTTGCTCCAAAATACGAGGAATTTCTGCCTTTTTTGCGCGAAAATAAGAAGAATGCATAACTTTTTGCCATAAAAAATTGAAATTTCTTCATTTTTGCTCCAAAATAAGGGGAATTTCTGCTTTTTTTGCCTCTAAATAAGTGAAATTTCTGTCTTTTTCCCCCAAAACAAAAGGAATTCCTGTCTTTTTTGCCCCAAAATAAGGAAAAATTCTGACTTATTACCCTGAAGTAAGTGAAATTTCTGCAATTTTGCCCCAAAATAAAAGAAATTTCTGCCTTTTTGCCCCCAAATAAGGGGAATTTAAGCATTTTTACATCAAAATAAGGGGAATATATGCATTTTTACCCCAAAATATTAGGAATTTCTGCATTTTTGCCCCAAAATAAGAAAAATTTTTGCTTTTTTTCCCTGAAATAAGTGAAATTTCTGCAATTTTGCCCCAAAATAATGAAATTTCTGCAATTTTGTCCTAAAATAAGGGTAATTTCTGGAATTTTGCCCCAAAATAAGTGGAATTTCTGAGTTTTGCCCCAAAATAAGGAGAATTTCTGTCTTTTTGCCCCAACATATAGGGAATTTCTGCCTTTTTGCCCCACAATTAGGGGAATTTCTGCAATTTTGCTCCAAAATACGGGGAATTTCTGCCTTTTTGCCCAAAAATAAGAAGAATGCATACCTTTTTGCCATCAAAAAAGGTAATTTCTTCATTTTTGCTCCAAAATAAGGGGAATTTTTTTTTTGCCTCTAAATAAGACGAATTTCTGTCTTTTTTTCCTCAAAACAAAGGGAATTTCTGTTTTTTTGCCCTAAAATAAGGAAAAATTCTGACTTATTACCCTGAAGTAAGTGAAATTTCTGCAATTTTGCCCAAAAATAAGGGAAATTTCTGTGTTTTTGTTTCCAAAATAAGGGGAATTTCAGCCATTTTACCTCCAATTAGGGGAATTTCTGCATATTTACCCCCTATTAAGGGAAATTTCAGCATTTTTACCTCAAAATAAGGGGAATTTATGCATTTTTGACAAAAAATATTAGGAATTTCTGCCTTTTTGGCCCAAAATAAGAAAATTTCTGCTTTTTTTCCCTGAAATAAGTGAAATTTCTGCAATTTTGCCCCAAAATAAGTGAAATTTCTGCAATTTTGCCCCAAAGTAAGGGAAATTTCTGGAATTTTGCCCCAAAAATGGAATTTCTGAGTTTTGCCCCAAAAAAAGGAGAATTTCTGTCTTTTTGCCCCAACATATAGAGAATTTCTGCCTTTTTGCCCTACAATTAGGCAAATTTCTGCAATTTTGCTCCAAAATACAGGGAATTTCTGCCTTTTTGCCCGAAAATAAGAAGAATGCATACCTTTTTGCCATAAAAAAGGGAAATTTCTTCATTTTTGCTCCAAAATAAAAGGAATTTCTGCTTTTTTGCCACTAAATAAGTGGAATGTCTGTCTTTTTCCCCCAAAACAAAAGGAATATCTGTCTTTTTTGCCCCAAAATAATAAAAATTTCTGACTTATTACCCTGAAGTAAGTGAAATTTCTGCAATTTTGCCCCAAAATAAGTGAAATTTCTGCAATTTTGCCCCAAAATAAGAAAAATTTCTGGAATTTTGCCCCAAAATAAGTGGAATTTCTGAGTTTTGCCCCAAAATAAGGAGAATTTCTGTCTTTTTGCCCCAACATATAGGCAATTTCTGCCTTTTTGCCCCACAATTATGGGAATTTCTGCAATTTTGCTCCAAAATACGGAGAATTTCTGCCTTTTTGCCCGAAAATAAGAAGAATGCATACCTTTTTGCCATAAAAAAGGGAAATTTCTTCATTTTTGCTCCAAAATAAGGGGAATTTCTGCTTTTTTGCCTCTAAATAAGTGGAATATCTGTTTTTTCCCCTAAAACAAATGGAATTTCTGTCTTTTTTGCCTCAAAATAATGAAAAATTCTGACTTATTACCCTGAAGTAAGTGAGATTTCTGCAATTTTGCCCTAAAATAAGAAAAATTTCTGCTTTTTTGCCCCCTATTAATGGGAATTTCAGCCTTTTTACCTCAAAATAAGGGGAATTTCTGCATTTTTGACTCAAAATATTGGAAATTTCTGCATTTTTGCCCCAAAAAAAGAAAATTTCTGTTTTTTTCCCTGAAATAAGTGAAATTTCTGCAATTATGCCCCAAAATAAGTGAAATTTCTGCAATTTTGCCCCAAAATAAGGGAAATTTCTGGAATTTTGCCCAAAAATAATGTAATTTCTGAGTTTTGCCCCAAAATAAGGAGAATTTCTGTCTTTTTGCCCCAGCCTATAGAGAATTTATGCCTTTTTGCCCCACTATTAGGCAAATTTCTGCAATTTTGCTCCAAAATACCGTGAATTTTTGCCTTTTTGCCCGAAAATAATAAGAATGCATACCTTTTTGCCATAAAAAAGGGAAATTTCTTCATTTTTGCTCCAAAATAAGGGGAATTTCTTCTTTTTTGCCTCTAAATAAGTGGAATTTCTGTCTTTTTCCCCCAAAACAAAGAAAATTCCTGTCTTTTTTGCCCCAAAATAAGAAAAATTTCTGACTTATTACCCTGAACTAAGTGAAATTTCTGCAATTTTGCCTCAAAATAAGTTAAATTTCTGCACTTTTGTCCCAAAATAAGGGAAATTTCTGGAATTTTGCCGCAAAATAAGTGGAATTTCTGAGTTTTGCCCCAAAATAAGGAGAATTTCTGTCTTTTTGCCCCAACATATAGGGAATTTCTGCCTTTTTGCCCCACAATTAGGGGAATTTCTTCAATTTTGCTCCAAAATACGGGGAATTTCTGCCTTTTTGCCCGAAAATAAGAAGAATGCATACCTTTTTGCCATAAAAAAAGGAAATTTCTTCATTTTTGCTCCAAAATAAGGGGAATTTCTGCTTTTTTGCCTCTAAATAAGTGGAATTTCTGTCTTTTTCCCCCAAAACAAAGGGAATTTCTGTATTTTGCCCCAAAATAAGAAGAAATTCTGACTTATTACCCTGAAGTAAGTGAAATTTCTGCAATTTTGCCCCAAAATATGGGAAATTTCTGGAATTTTGCCCCAAAATAAAGGAAATTTTTGCCTTTTTTCCCCCAAATAAGGGGAATTTCAGCCTTTTTACCTCAAAATAAGGGGAATTTCTGCATTTTTGCCACAAAATATTAGGAATTTCTGCTTTTTGCCCCAAAATAAGGAAAATTTCTGCCTTTTTTCCCTGAAATATGTGAAATTTCTGTAATTTTGCCCCAAAATAAGTGAAATTTCTGCAATTTTGCCCCAAAATAAGTGAAATTTCTGCAATTTTGCCCCAAAATAAGGGAAATTTCTGGAATTTTGCCCCAAAATAAGTGGAATTTCTGAGTTTTGCCCCAAAATAAGGAGAATTTCTGTATTTTTGCCCCAACATATAGAGATTTTCTGCATTTTTGTCCCACAATTAGGGGAATTTTAACAATTTTGTTCCAAAATACGGAGAATTTCTGCTTTTTTGCCTGAAAATATGAAGAATGCATACCTTTTTGCCATAAAAAAGGGAAAGTTATTCATTTTTGCTCCAAAATAAGGGAAATTTCTGCTTTTTTGCCTCTAAATAAGTGGAATATCTGTCTTTTTCCCCCAAAACAAAGGGAATTCCTGTCTTTTTTTTCCCCATAATATGGAAAAATTCTGACTTATTACCCTGAAGTATGTGAAATTTCTGGAATTTTGCCCCAAAATTAGGTAAATTTCTGCGTTTTTGTTTCCAAAATAAAGGGAATTTCAGCCATTTTACCTCAAATTAGGGGATTTTCTGCATATTTACCCCCTATTAATAGGAATTTCAGCCTTTTTACCTCAAAATAAGGGGAATTTCTGCATTTTTGCAACAATATATTAGGAATTTCTGCCCTTTGGCCCAAAATAAAAAAATTTCTGCTTTTTTTTTCTGAAATAAGTGAAATTTCTATAATTTTGCCCCAAAATAAGTGAAATTTCAGCAATTTTGCCCCAAAATAAGGGAAATTTCTGGAAATTTGCCCCAAAATAATGGAATTTCTTAGTTTTGCCCCAAAATAAGGAGAATTTCTGTCTTTTTGCCCCAACATATAGAGTATTTCTGCCTTTTGTCCCACAAATAGGGGAATTTCTGCAATTTTGCTCCAAAATACGGGAAATTTCTGCCTTTTTGCCCGAAAATAAGTAGAATGCATACCTTTTTGCCATAAAAAAGGGAAATTTCTTCATTTTTGCTCCAAATTAAGGGGAATTTCTGCTTTTTTGCCTCTAAATAAGTGGAATTTCTGTCTTTTTCCACCCAAACAAAAAAAATTCCTGTCTTTTTTGCTCCAAAATAAGGAAAATTTCTGACTTATTACCCTGAAATAAGTGAAATTTCTGCAATTTTGCCCAAAAATAAGTGAAATTTCTGCAATTTTGCCCCAAAATAAGGAAAATTTCTAGAATTTTGCCCCAAAATAAGTGGAATTTCTGAGTTTTGCCACAAAATAAGAAGAATTTCTGTTTTTGCCCCAACATATAGGCAATTTCTGCCTTTTTGCCCCACAATTAGGGGAATTTCTGCAATTTTGCTCAAAAATATGGAGAATTTCTGCCTTTTTGCCCGAAAATAAGAAGAATGCATAGTTTTTTGCCATAAAAAAGAGAAATTTCTTCATTTTTGCTCCAAAATAATGGGAATTTCTGCTTTTTTGCTTCTAAATAAGTGGAATTTCTGTTTTTTTCCCCAAAACAAATGGAATTTCTGTCTTTTATGCCCCAAAATAAGGAAAAATTCTGACTTATTACCATGAAGTAAGTGAAATTTCTGCAATTTTGCCCCAAAATAAGGGAAATTTCTGCCTTTTTACCCCCTAATAAGGGGAATTTCAGCCTCTTTACCTCAAAATAAGGAGAATTTCTGCATTTTTGCCACAAAATATTAGGAATTTCTGCCTTTTTGCCCCAAAATAAGGAAAATTACTGCCTTTTTTCTCTGAAATAAGTGAAATTTCTGCAATTATGCTTCAAAATATGTGAAATTAATGCAATTTTGCCCCAAAATAAGTGAAATTTCTGCAATTTTGCCCCAAAATAAGAAAAATTTCTGGAATTTTACCCCAAAATAAGTGGAATTTCTGAGTTTTGCCCCAAAATAAGAAGAATTTTTGTCTTTTTGCCCCAACATATAGAGAATTTCTGCCTTTTTGCCCCACAATTAGGGGAATTTCTGCAATTTTGCTCCAAAATACGAGGAATTTCTGCCTTTTTTGCGCGAAAATAAGAAGAATGCATAACTTTTTGCCATAAAAAATTGAAATTTCTTCATTTTTGCTCCAAAATAATGGGAATTTCTGCTTTTTTGCCTCTAAATAAGTGGAATTTCTATCTTTTTCCCCCAAAACAAAATGAATTCCTGTCTTAATTGCCCCAAAATAAGGAAAAATTCAGAATTATTACCCTGAAGTAAGTGAAATTTTTGCCTTTTTGCCCCCAAATAAGGGAAATTTCAGCCTTTTTACACCAAAATAAGGGGAATATCTGCATTTTTACCACAAAATATTAGGAATTTCTGCATTTTTGCCCCAAAATAAGGAAAATTTCTGCCTTTTTTCCCTGAAATAAGTGAAATTTCTGCCTTTTTGCCCCAAAATAAGTGAAATTTCTGCAATTTTGCCCCAAAATAAAGGAAATTTCTGGAATTTTGCCCCAAAATATGTGGAATTTCTGAGTTTTGCCCCAAAATAAGGAGAATTTCTGTCTTTTTGCCCTAACTAAAGGGAATTTCTGCCTTTTTGCTCCACAATTAGGGGAATTTCTGCAATTTTGCTCCAAAATATGGGGAATTTTTGCTTTTTTGCCCGAAAATAAGAAGAATGCATATCTTTTTGCCATAAAAAATTGAAATTTCTTCATTTTTGCTTCAAAATAAGGGGAATTTCTGCTTTTTTGCCTCTAAGTAAGTGGAATTTCTGTCTTTTCCCCCAAAACAAAGAAAAGTGCTGTCTTTTTTGCCCTAAAATAAGGAAAATTTCTGACTTATTACCCTGAAATAAGTGAAATTTCTGTAATTTTGCCCCAAAAGAAGTGAAATTTCTGCAATTTTGCCCCAAAATAAGGGAAATTTCTGAAATTTTTCCCCAAAATAAGTGGAATTTCTGAGTTTTGCCCCAAAATAAGGAGAATTTCTGTCTTTTTGCCCCAACATATAGGCAATTTCTGCCTTTTTGCCTTACAATTAGGGGAATTTCTGCAATTTTGCTCCAAAATATGGGGAATTTCTGCCTTTTTGCCTGAAAATAAGAAGAATGCATACCATTTTGCCATAAAAAAGGGAAATTTCTTCATTTTTGCTCCAAAATAAGGAGAATTTCTGCTTTTTTGCCTATAAATAAGTGGAATTTCTGTCTTTTTTCCCCAAAACAAAGGGAATTACCGTCTTTTTTACCCCAAAATAAGGAAAAATTCTGCCTTATTACCCTGAACTAAGTAAAATTTCTGCAATTTTGCCCCAAAATAAGGGAAATTTCTGACTTTTTGCCCCCAAATAAGGGGAATTTCAGCCTTTTTACCTAAAATAAGAGGAATTTCTGAATTTTTGCCACAAAATATTAGGAATTTCTGCATTTTTGCCCCAAAATAAGGAAAATTTCTGCCTTTTTTCTCTGAAATAAGTGAAATTTCTGAAATTTTGCCCCAAAATAAGTGAAAGTTCTGCAATTTTAGCCCAAAATAAGTGAAATTTCTGCAATTTTGCACCAAAATAAGGAAAATTTCTGGAATTTTGCCCCAAAATAATTGGAATTTCTGAGTTTTGCCCCAAAATAAGGAGAATTTCTGTCTTTTTGCCCCAACATATAAAGAATTTCTGCCTTTTTGCCCCACAATTAGGGGAATTTCTGCAATTTTGCTCCAAAATACGGGGAATTTTTGCCTTTTTGCCCGAAAATAAGAAGAATGCATAACTTTTTGCCATAAAAAAGGGAAATTTCTTCATTTTTGCTCCAAAATAAGGGTAATGTCTGCTTTTTTACCTTTAAATAAATGAAATTTGTCTTTTTTTCCCCCAAAACATAGGGAATTCCTGTAATTTTTGCCCCAAAATAAGGAAAATTTCTGACTTATTACCCTGAAATAAGTGAAATTTCTGCAATTTTGCCCCAAAATAAAGGAAATTTTTGCCTTTTTGCCCCAAAATAAGGGGAATTTCCGCCTTTTTACCTCAAAATAATAGGAATTTCTGCATTTTTGCCACAAAATATTAGGAATTTCTGCCTTTTTGCCCCAAAATAAGAAAATTTCTGCATTTTTTCCCTGAAATAAGTAAAATTTCTGCAATTTTGCCCCAAAATAAGTGAAATTTCTGCAATTTTGCCCCACAATAAGGGAAATTTCTGGAATTTTGCCCCAAAATAAGTGGAATTTCTGAGTTTTTCCCCAAAATAAGGAGAATTTCTGTTTTTTCCCCAACATATAGGCAATTTCTGCCTTTCTGCCCCACAATTAGGGGAATTTCTGCAATTTTGCTCCAAAATACAGGGAATTTCTGCCTTTTTGCCCGAAAATAAGAAGAATGCATACCTTTTTGCCATAAAAATGGGAAATTTCTTCATTTTTGCTCCAAAATAAGAGGAATTTCTGCTTTTTTGCCTCTAAATAAGTGGAATTTCTGTCTTTTTCCCCCAAAACAAAGGGAATTTCTGTCTTTTTTGCCGCAAAATAAGGAAAAATTCTGACTTATTACCCTGAAGTAAGTGAAATTTCTGAAATTTTGCCCCAAAATAAGGGAACTTTCTGCCTTTTTGCCCCCAAATAAGGGGAATTTCAGCCTTTTTACCTCAAAATAAGGGGAATTTCTGCTTTTTGCCCCCAAATAAGGGGAATTTCAGCCTTTTTACCTCAAAATAAGGGGAATTTCTGCATTTTTGCCACAAAATATTAGAAATTTCTACATTTTTTCTGCAAAATAAGAAAAATTTCTGCTTTTTTTCCCTGAAATAAGTGAAATTTCTGCAATTTTGCCACAAAATAAGTGAAATTTCTGCAATTTTGCCCCAAAATAAGGGAAATTTTTCGAATTTTGCCCCAAAATAAGTGGAATTTCTGAGTTTTGCCCCAAAATAAGGAGAATTTCTGTCTTTTTGCCCCAACATATAGGCAATTTCTGCCTCTTTGCCCCACAATTAGGGGAATTTCTGCAATTTTGCTCCAAAATACGGGGAATTTCTGCCTTTTTGCCCGAAAATAAAAAGAATGCATAACTTTTTGCCATAAAAAAGGGAAATTTCTTCATTTTTGCTCCAAATAAGAGGAATTTCTTCTTTTTTGCCTCTAAATAATTGGAATTTCTGTCTTTTTCCCCCAAAACAAATGGAATTTTTGTATTTTTGCACCAAAAAAGGAAAAATTCTGATTTATTACCCTTAAGTAAGTGAAATTTCTGCAATTTTGCCCCAAAATAAGGGAAATTTCTGCCTTTTTGCCCACAAATAAGGGGAATTTCAGCCTTTTTACCTCAAAATAAGGAGAATTTCTGCATTTTTGCCACAAAAAATTATTAATTTCTGCCTTTTTGCCCCAAAATAAAAAAATTTCTGCTTTTTTTCCCCGAAATAAGTGAAATTTCTGCCTTTTTGCCCCAATACAAGTAAAATTTCTGCAATTTTGCCCCAAAATAAGGGAAATTTCTGCAATTTTGCCACAAAATAAGTGGAATTTCTGAGTTTTGCCCCAAAATAAGGAGAATTTCTGTCTTTTTGCCCTAACTAAAGGGAATTTCTGCCTTTTTGCCCCACAATTAGGGGAATTTCTGAAATTTTGCTCCAAAATACGGGGAATTTCTGCCTTTTTGCCCGAAAATAAGAAGAATGCATACCTTTTTGCCATAAAAAATTGAAATTTCTTCATTTTTGCTCCAAAATAAGGGGAATTTCTGATTTTTTGCCTCTAAATAAGTGGAATTTCTGTCTTTTTCCCCCAAAACAAAGAAAATTCCTGTCTTTTTTGCCCCAAAATAAGGAAAATTTCTGACTTACTACCCTGAAATAAGTGTAATTTCTCCAATTTTGCCCCAAAATAAGTGAAATTTCTGCAATTTTGCCCCAAAATAAAGGAAATTTCTGGAATGTTGCCCCAAAATAAGTGGAATTTCTGAGTTTTGCCGCAAAATAAGGAGAATTTCTGTCTTTTTGCCCCAACATATAGGGAATTTCTGCCTTTTTGCCCCACAATTAGAGGAATTTCTGCAATTTTTCTCCAAAATACGGAGAATTTCTGCTTTTTGCATGAAAATAAGAAGAATGCATACTTTTTTGCCATAAAAAAAGGGAAATTTCTTCATTTTTGCTCCAAAATAAGGGGAATTTCTGCTTTTTTGCCTCTAAATAAGTGGAATTTCTCTCTTATTTCCCCAAAACAAAGGGAATTTCTGTATTTTTTGCCCCAAAATAAGAAAAAATTCTGACTTATTACCCTGAAATAAGTGAAATTTCTGCAATCTTGCACCAAAATTAGGGAAATTAGTGCCTTTTTGCCCCCAAATAAGGAGAATTTTAGCCTTTTTACCTCAAAATAAGGGGAATTTCTGCATTTTTGTCACAAAATATTAGGAATTTCTGCCTTTTTGCCCCAAAATAAGGAAAATTTCTGTCTTTTTTCTCTGAAATAAGTGAAATTTCTGCAATTTTGCCCCAAAATAAGTGAAATTTCTGCAATTTTGCCCCAAAGTAAGGGAAATTTCTGGAATTTTGCCCCAAAAATGGAATTTCTGAGTTTTGCCCCAAAAAAAGGAGAATTTCTGTCTTTTTGCCCCAACATATAGAGAATTTCTGCCTTTTTGCCCTACAATTAGGCAAATTTCTGCAATTTTGCTCCAAAATACAGGGAATTTCTGCCTTTTTGCCTGAAAATAAGAAGAATGCATACCTTTTTGCCATAAAAAAGGGAAATTTCTTCATTTTTGCTCCAAAATAAAAGGAATTTCTGCTTTTTTGCCACTAAATAAGTGGAATGTCTGTCTTTTTCCCCCAAAACAAAAGGAATTTCTGTCTTTTTTGCCCCAAAATAATAAAAATTTCTGACTTATTACCCTGAAGTAAGTGAAATTTCTGCAATTTTGCCCCAAAATAAGTGAAATTTCTGCAATTTTGCCCCAAAATAAGAAAAATTTCTGGAATTTTGCCCCAAAATAAGTGGAATTTCTGAGTTTTGCCCCAAAATAAGGAGAATTTCTGTCTTTTTGCCCCAACATATAGGCAATTTCTGCCTTTTTGCCCCACAATTATGGGAATTTCTGCAATTTTGCTCCAAAATACGGAGAATTTCTGCCTTTTTGCCCGAAAATAAGAAGAATGCATACCTTTTTGCCATAAAAAAGGGAAATTTCTTCATTTTTGCTCCAAAATAAGGGGAATTTCTGCTTTTTTGCCTCTAAATAAGTGGAATATCTGTTTTTTCCCCTAAAACAAATGGAATTTCTGTCTTTTTTGCCTCAAAATAATGAAAACTTCTGACTTATTACCCTGAAGTAAGTGAGATTTCTGCAATTTTGCCCTAAAATAAGAAAAATTTCTGCTTTTTTGCCCCCTATTAATGGGAATTTCAGCCTTTTTACCTCAAAATAAGGGGAATTTCTGCATTTTTGACTCAAAATATTGGAAATTTCTGCATTTTTGCCCCAAAAAAAGAAAATTTCTGTTTTTTTCCCTGAAATAAGTGAAATTTCTGCAATTATGCCCCAAAATAAGTGAAATTTCTGAAATTTTGCCCCAAAATAAGGGAAATTTCTGGAATTTTGCCCAAAAATAATGTAATTTCTGAGTTTTGCCCCAAAATAAGGAGAATTTCTGTCTTTTTGCCCCAGCCTATAGAGAATTTATGCCTTTTTGCCCCACTATTAGGCAAATTTCTGCAATTTTGCTCCAAAATACCGTGAATTTTTGCCTTTTTGCCCGAAAATAATAAGAATGCATACCTTTTTGCCATAAAAAAGGGAAATTTCTTCATTTTTGCTCCAAAATAAGGGGAATTTCTTCTTTTTTGCCTCTAAATAAGTGGAATTTCTGTCTTTTTCCCCCAAAACAAAGAAAATTCCTGTCTTTTTTGCCCCAAAATAAGAAAAATTTCTGACTTATTACCCTGAACTAAGTGAAATTTCTGCAATTTTGCCTCAAAATAAGTTAAATTTCTGCACTTTTGTCCCAAAATAAGGGAAATTTCTGGAATTTTGCCGCAAAATAAGTGGAATTTCTGAGTTTTGCCCCAAAATAAGGAGAATTTCTGTCTTTTTGCCCCAACATATAGGGAATTTCTGCCTTTTTGCCCCACAATTAGGGGAATTTCTTCAATTTTGCTCCAAAATACGGGGAATTTCTGCCTTTTTGCCCGAAAATAAGAAGAATGCATACCTTTTTGCCATAAAAAAAGGAAATTTCTTCATTTTTGCTCCAAAATAAGGGGAATTTCTGCTTTTTTGCCTCTAAATAAGTGGAATTTCTGTCTTTTTCCCCCAAAACAAAGGGAATTTCTGTATTTTGCCCCAAAATAAGAAGAAATTCTGACTTATTACCCTGAAGTAAGTGAAATTTCTGCAATTTTGCCCCAAAATATGGGAAATTTCTGGAATTTTGCCCCAAAATAAAGGAAATTTTTGCCTTTTTTCCCCCAAATAAGGGGAATTTCAGCCTTTTTACCTCAAAATAAGGGGAATTTCTGCATTTTTGCCACAAAATATTAGGAATTTCTGCTTTTTGCCCCAAAATAAGGAAAATTTCTGCCTTTTTTCCCTGAAATATGTGAAATTTCTGTAATTTTGCCCCAAAATAAGTGAAATTTCTGCAATTTTGCCCCAAAATAAGTGAAATTTCTGCAATTTTGCCCCAAAATAAGGGAAATTTCTGGAATTTTGCCCCAAAATAAGTGGAATTTCTGAGTTTTGCCCCAAAATAAGGAGAATTTCTGTATTTTTGCCCCAACATTTAGAGATTTTCTGCATTTTTGTCCCACAATTAGGGGAATTTCAACAATTTTGTTCCAAAATACGGAGAATTTCTGCTTTTTTGCCTGAAAATATGAAGAATGCATACCTTTTTGCCATAAAAAAGGGAAAGTTATTCATTTTTGCTCCAAAATAAGGGAAATTTCTGCTTTTTTGCCTCTAAATAAGTGGAATATCTGTCTTTTTCCCCCAAAACAAAGGGAATTCCTGTCTTTTTTGCCCCATAATATGGAAAAATTCTGACTTATTACCCTGAAGTATGTGAAATTTCTGGAATTTTGCCCCAAAATTAGGTAAATTTCTGCGTTTTTGTTTCCAAAATAAAGGGAATTTCAGCCATTTTACCTCAAATTAGGGGATTTTCTGCATATTTACCCCCTATTAATAGGAATTTCAGCCTTTTTACCTCAAAATAAGGGGAATTTCTGCATTTTTGCAACAATATATTAGGAATTTCTGCCCTTTGGCCCAAAATAAAAAAATTTCTGCTTTTTTTTTCTGAAATAAGTGAAATTTCTATAATTTTGCCCCAAAATAAGTGAAATTTCAGCAATTTTGCCCCAAAATAAGGGAAATTTCTGGAAATTTGCCCCAAAATAATGGAATTTCTTAGTTTTGCCCCAAAATAAGGAGAATTTCTGTCTTTTTGCCCCAACATATAGAGTATTTCTGCCTTTTGTCCCACAAATAGGGGAATTTCTGCAATTTTGCTCCAAAATACGGGAAATTTCTGCCTTTTTGCCCGAAAATAAGTAGAATGCATACCTTTTTGCCATAAAAAAGGGAAATTTCTTCATTTTTGCTCCAAATTAAGGGGAATTTCTGCTTTTTTGCCTCTAAATAAGTGGAATTTCTGTCTTTTTCCACCCAAACAAAAAAAATTCCTGTCTTTTTTGCCCCAAAATAAGGAAAATTTCTGACTTATTACCCTGAAATAAGTGAAATTTCTGCAATTTTGCCCAAAAATAAGTGAAATTTCTGCAATTTTGCCCCAAAATAAGGAAAATTTCTAGAATTTTGCCCCAAAATAAGTGGAATTTCTGAGTTTTGCCACAAAATAAGAAGAATTTCTGTTTTTGCCCCAACATATAGGCAATTTCTGCCTTTTTGCCCCACAATTAGGGGAATTTCTGCAATTTTGCTCAAAAATATGGAGAATTTCTGCCTTTTTGCCCGAAAATAAGAAGAATGCATACTTTTTTGCCATAAAAAAGAGAAATTTCTTCATTTTTGCTCCAAAATAATGGGAATTTCTGCTTTTTTGCTTCTAAATAAGTGGAATTTCTGTTTTTTTCCCCAAAACAAATGGAATTTCTGTCTTTTATGCCCCAAAATAAGGAAAAATTCTGACTTATTACCATGAAGTAAGTGAAATTTCTGCAATTTTGCCCCAAAATATGGGAAATTTCTGCCTTTTTACCCCCTAATAAGGGGAATTTCAGCCTCTTTACCTCAAAATAAGGAGAATTTCTGCATTTTTGCCACAAAATATTAGGAATTTCTGCCTTTTTGCCCCAAAATAAGGAAAATTACTGCCTTTTTTCTCTGAAATAAGTGAAATTTCTGCAATTATGCTTCAAAATATGTGAAATTAATGCAATTTTGCCCCAAAATAAGTGAAATTTCTGCAATTTTGCCCCAAAATAAGAAAAATTTCTGGAATTTTACCCCAAAATAAGTGGAATTTCTGAGTTTTGCCCCAAAATAAGAAGAATTTTTGTCTTTTTGCCCCAACATATAGAGAATTTCTGCCTTTTTGCCCCACAATTAGGGGAATTTCTGCAATTTTGCTCCAAAATACAAGGAATTTCTGCCTTTTTTGCGCGAAAATAAGAAGAATGCATAACTTTTTGCCATAAAAAATTGAAATTTCTTCATTTTTGCTCCAAATAAGGGGAATTTCTGCTTTTTTGCCTCTAAATAAGTGGAATTTCTGTCTTTTTCCCCCAAAACAAATGGAATTTTTGTATTTTTGCACCAAAAAAGGAAAAATTCTGATTTATTACCCTTAAGTAAGTGAAATTTCTGCAATTTTGCCCCAAAATAAGGGAAATTTCTGCCTTTTTGCCCACAAATAAGGGGAATTTCAGCCTTTTTACCTCAAAATAAGGAGAATTTCTGCATTTTTGCCACAAAATATTATTAATTTCTGCCTTTTTGCCCCAAAATAAAAAAATTTCTGCTTTTTTTCCTTGAAATAAGTGAAATTTCTGCCTTTTTGCCCCAATACAAGTAAAATTTCTGCAATTTTGCCCCAAAATAAGGGAAATTTCTGCAATTTTGCCACAAAATAAGTGGAATTTCTGAGTTTTGCCCCAAAATAAGGAGAATTTCTGTCTTTTTGCCCTAACTAAAGGGAATTTCTGCCTTTTTGCCCCACAATTAGGGGAATTTCTGAAATTTTGCTCCAAAATACGGGGAATTTCTGCCTTTTTGCCCGAAAATAAGAAGAATGCATACCTTTTTGCCATAAAAAATTGAAATTTCTTCATTTTTGCTCCAAAATAAGGGGAATTTCTGATTTTTTGCCTCTAAATAAGTGGAATTTCTGTCTTTTTCCCCCAAAACAAAGAAAATTCCTGTCTTTTTTGCCCCAAAATAAGGAAAATTTCTGACTTACTACCCTGAAATAAGTGTAATTTCTCCAATTTTGCCCCAAAATAAGTGAAATTTCTGCAATTTTGCCCCAAAATAAAGGAAATTTCTGGAATGTTGCCCCAAAATAAGTGGAATTTCTGAGTTTTGCCGCAAAATAAGGAGAATTTCTGTCTTTTTAGCCCAACATATAGGCAATTTCTGCATTTTTGCCCCACAATTAGAGGAATTTCTGCAATTTTTCTCCAAAATACGGAGAATTTCTGCTTTTTGCATGAAAATAAGAAGAATGCATACTTTTTTGCCATAAAAAAAGGGAAATTTCTTCATTTTTGCTCCAAAATAAGGGGAATTTCTGCTTTTTTGCCTCTAAATAAGTGGAATTTCTCTCTTATTTCCCCAAAACAAAGGGAATTTCTGTATTTTTTGCCCCAAAATAAGAAAAAATTCTGACTTATTACCCTGAAATAAGTGAAATTTCTGCAATCTTGCACCAAAATTAGGGAAATTAGTGCCTTTTTGCCCCCAAATAAGGAGAATTTTAGCCTTTTTACCTCAAAATAAGGGGAATTTCTGCATTTTTGTCACAAAATATTAGGAATTTCTGCCTTTTTGCCCCAAAATAAGGAAAATTTCTGTCTTTTTTCTCTGAAATAAGTGAAATTTCTGCAATTTTGCCCCAAAATAAGTGAAATTTCTGCAATTTTGCCCCAAAGTAAGGGAAATTTCTGGAATTTTGCCCCAAAAATGGAATTTCTGAGTTTTGCCCCAAAAAAAGGAGAATTTCTGTCTTTTTGCCCCAACATATAGAGAATTTCTGCCTTTTTGCCCTACAATTAGGCAAATTTCTGCAATTTTGCTCCAAAATACAGGGAATTTCTGCCTTTTTGCCTGAAAATAAGAAGAATGCATACCTTTTTGCCATAAAAAAGGGAAATTTCTTCATTTTTGCTCCAAAATAAAAGGAATTTCTGCTTTTTTGCCACTAAATAAGTGGAATGTCTGTCTTTTTCCCCCAAAACAAAAGGAATTTCTGTCTTTTTGCCCCAAAATAATAAAAATTTCTGACTTATTACCCTGAAGTAAGTGAAATTTCTGCAATTTTGCCCCAAAATAAGTGAAATTTCTGCAATTTTGCCCCAAAATAAGAAAAATTTCTGGAATTTTGCCCCAAAATAAGTGGAATTTCTGAGTTTTGCCCTAAAATAAGGAGAATTTCTGTCTTTTTGCCCCAACATATAGGCAATTTCTGCCTTTTTGCCCCACAATTATGGGAATTTCTGCAATTTTGCTCCAAAATACGGAGAATTTCTGCCTTTTTGCCCGAAAATAAGAAGAATGCATACCTTTTTGCCATAAAAAAGGGAAATTTCTTCATTTTTGCTCCAAAATAAGGGGAATTTCTGCTTTTTTGCCTCTAAATAAGTGGAATATCTGTTTTTTCCCCTAAAACAAATGGAATTTCTGTCTTTTTTGCCTCAAAATAATGAAAACTTCTGACTTATTACCCTGAAGTAAGTGAGATTTCTGCAATTTTGCCCTAAAATAAGAAAAATTTCTGCTTTTTTGCCCCCTATTAATGGGAATTTCAGCCTTTTTACCTCAAAATAAGGGGAATTTCTGCATTTTTGACTCAAAATATTGGAAATTTCTGCATTTTTGCCCCAAAAAAAGAAAATTTCTGTTTTTTTCCCTGAAATAAGTGAAATTTCTGCAATTATGCCCCAAAATAAGTGAAATTTCTGCAATTTTGCCCCAAAATAAGGGAAATTTCTGGAATTTTGCCCAAAAATAATGTAATTTCTGAGTTTTGCCCCAAAATAAGGAGAATTTCTGTCTTTTTGCCCCAGCCTATAGAGAATTTATGCCTTTTTGCCCCACTATTAGGCAAATTTCTGGAATTTTGCTCCAAAATACCGTGAATTTTTGCCTTTTTGCCCGAAAATAATAAGAATGCATACCTTTTTGCCATAAAAAAGGGAAATTTCTTCATTTTTGCTCCAAAATAAGGGGAATTTCTTCTTTTTTGCCTCTAAATAAGTGGAATTTCTGTCTTTTCCCCCAAAACAAAGAAAATTCCTGTCTTTTTTGCCCCAAAATAAAAAAAATTTCTGACTTATTACCCTGAACTAAGTGAAATTTCTGCAATTTTGCCTCAAAATAAGTTAAATTTCTGCACTTTTGTCCCAAAATAAGGGAAATTTCTGGAATTTTGCCGCAAAATAAGTGGAATTTCTGAGTTCTGCCCCAAAATAAGGAGAATTTCTGTCTTTTTGCCCCAACATATAGGGAATTTCTGCCTTTTTGCCCCACAATTAGGGGAATTTCTTCAATTTTGCTCCAAAATACGGGGAATTTCTGCCTTTTTGCCCGAAAATAAGAAGAATGCATACCTTTTTGCCATAAAAAAAAGGAAATTTCTTCATTTTTGCTCCAAAATAAGGGGAATTTCTGCTTTTTTGCCTCTAAATAAGTGGAATTTCTGTCTTTTTCCCCCAAAACAAAGGGAATTTCTGTATTTTGCCCCAAAATAAGAAGAAATTCTGACTTATTACCCTGAAGTAAGTGAAATTTCTGCAATTTTGCCCCAAAATATGGGAAATTTCTGGAATTTTGCCCCAAAATAAAGGAAATTTTTGCCTTTTTTCCCCCAAATAAGGGGAATTTCAGCCTTTTTACCTCAAAATAAGGGGAATTTCTGCATTTTTGCCACAAAATATTAGGAATTTCTGCTTTTTGCCCCAAAATAAGGAAAATTTCTGCCTTTTTTCCCTGAAATATGTGAAATTTCTGTAATTTTGCCCCAAAATAAGTGAAATTTCTGCAATTTTGCCCCAAAATAAGTGAAATTTCTGCAATTTTGCCCCAAAATAAGGGAAATTTCTGGAATTTTGCCCCAAAATAAGTGGAATTTCTGAGTTTTGCCCCAAAATAAGGAGAATTTCTGTATTTTTGCCCCAACATTTAGAGATTTTCTGCATTTTTGTCCCACAATTAGGGGAATTTCAACAATTTTGTTCCAAAATACGGAGAATTTCTGCTTTTTTGCCTGAAAATATGAAGAATGCATACCTTTTTGCCATAAAAAAGGGAAAGTTATTCATTTTTGCTCCAAAATAAGGGAAATTTCTGCTTTTTTGCCTCTAAATAAGTGGAATATCTGTCTTTTTCCCCCAAAACAAAGGGAATTCCTGTCTTTTTTGCCCCATAATATGGAAAAATTCTGACTTATTACCCTGAAGTATGTGAAATTTCTGGAATTTTGCCCCAAAATTAGGTAAATTTCTGCGTTTTTGTTTCCAAAATAAAGGGAATTTCAGCCATTTTACCTCAAATTAGGGGATTTTCTGCATATTTACCCCCTATTAATAGGAATTTCAGCCTTTTTACCTCAAAATAAGGGGAATTTCTGCATTTTTGCAACAATATATTAGGAATTTCTGCCCTTTGGCCCAAAATAAAAAAATTTCTGCTTTTTTTTTCTGAAATAAGTGAAATTTCTATAATTTTGCCCCAAAATAAGTGAAATTTCAGCAATTTTGCCCCAAAATAAGGGAAATTTCTGGAAATTTGCCCCAAAATAATGGAATTTCTTAGTTTTGCCCCAAAATAAGGAGAATTTCTGTCTTTTTGCCCCAACATATAGAGTATTTCTGCCTTTTGTCCCACAAATAGGGGAATTTCTGCAATTTTGCTCCAAAATACGGGAAATTTCTGCCTTTTTGC
Source organism: Micromys minutus (assembly GCF_963924665.1). NCBI lineage: Eukaryota > Metazoa > Chordata > Mammalia > Rodentia > Muridae > Micromys > Micromys minutus. Next base: position 5,222,023 of record NW_027667727.1, read on the forward strand.
CCGAAAATAAGTAGAATGCATACCTTTTTGCCATAAAAAAGGGAAATTTCTTCATTTTTGCTCCAAATTAAGGGGAATTTCTGCTTTTTTGCCTCTAAATAAGTGGAATTTCTGTCTTTTTCCACCCAAACAAAAAAAATTCCTGTCTTTTTTGCCCCAAAATAAGGAAAATTTCTGACTTATTACCCTGAAATAAGTGAAATTTCTGCAATTTTGCCCAAAAATAAGTGAAATTTCTGCAATTTTGCCCCAAAATAAGGAAAATTTCTAGAATTTTGCCCCAAAATAAGTGGAATTTCTGAGTTTTGCCACAAAATAAGAAGAATTTCTGTTTTTGCCCCAACATATAGGCAATTTCTGCCTTTTTGCCCCACAATTAGGGGAATTTCTGCAATTTTGCTCAAAAATATGGAGAATTTCTGCCTTTTTGCCCGAAAATAAGAAGAATGCATACTTTTTTGCCATAAAAAAGAGAAATTTCTTCATTTTTGCTCCAAAATAATGGGAATTTCTGCTTTTTTGCTTCTAAATAAGTGGAATTTCTGTTTTTTTCCCCAAAACAAATGGAATTTCTGTCTTTTATGCCCCAAAATAAGGAAAAATTCTGACTTATTACCATGAAGTAAGTGAAATTTCTGCAATTTTGCCCCAAAATAAGGGAAATTTCTGCCTTTTTACCCCCTAATAAGGGGAATTTCAGCCTCTTTACCTCAAAATAAGGAGAATTTCTGCATTTTTGCCACAAAATATTAGGAATTTCTGCCTTTTTGCCCCAAAATAAGGAAAATTACTGCCTTTTTTCTCTGAAATAAGTGAAATTTCTGCAATTATGCTTCAAAATATGTGAAATTAATGCAATTTTGCCCCAAAATAAGTGAAATTTCTGCAATTTTGCCCCAAAATAAGAAAAATTTCTGGAATTTTACCCCAAAATAAGTGGAATTTCTGAGTTTTACCCCAAAATAAGAAGAATTTTTGTCTTTTTGCCCCAACATATAGAGAATTTCTGCCTTTTTGCCCCACAATTAGGGGAATTTCTGCAATTTTGCTCCAAAATACGAGGAATTTCTGCCTTTTTTGCGCCAAAATAAGAAGAATGCATAACTTTTTGCCATAAAAAATTGAAATTTCTTCATTTTTGCTCCAAAATAAGGGGAATTTCTGCTTTTTTGCCTCTAAATAAGTGGAATTTCTATCTTTTTCCCCCAAAACAAAATGAATTCCTGTCTTAATTGCCCCAAAATAAGGAAAAATTCAGAATTATTACCCTGAAGTAAGTGAAATTTTTGCCTTTTTGCCCCCAAATAAGGGAAATTTCAGCCTTTTTACACCAAAATAAGGGGAATATCTGCATTTTTACCACAAAATATTAGGAATTTCTGCATTTTTGCCCCAAAATAAGGAAAATTTCTGCCTTTTTTCCCTGAAATAAGTGAAATTTCTGCTTTTGCCCCAAAATAAGTGAAATTTCTGCAATTTTGCCCCAAAATAAAGGAAATTTCTGGAATTTTGCCCCAAAATATGTGGAATTTCTGAGTTTTGCCCCAAAATAAGGAGAATTTCTGTCTTTTTGCCCTAACTAAAGGGAATTTCTGCCTTTTTGCTCCACAATTAGGGGAATTTCTGCAATTTTGCTCCAAAATATGGGGAATTTTTGCTTTTTTGCCCGAAAATAAGAAGAATGCATATCTTTTTGCCATAAAAAATTGAAATTTCTTCATTTTTGCTTCAAAATAAGGGGAATTTCTGCTTTTTTGCCTCTAAGTAAGTGGAATTTCTGTCTTTTCCCCCAAAACAAAGAAAAGTGCTGTCTTTTTTGCCCTAAAATAAGGAAAATTTCTGACTTATTACCCTGAAATAAGTGAAATTTCTGTAATTTTGCCCCAAAAGAAGTGAAATTTCTGCAATTTTGCCCCAAAATAAGGGAAATTTCTGAAATTTTTCCCCAAAATAAGTGGAATTTCTGAGTTTTGCCCCAAAATAAGGAGAATTTCTGTCTTTTTGCCCCAACATATAGGCAATTTCTGCCTTTTTGCCTTACAATTAGGGGAATTTCTGCAATTTTGCTCCAAAATATGGGGAATTTCTGCCTTTTTGCCTGAAAATAAGAAGAATGCATACCATTTTGCCATAAAAAAGGGAAATTTCTTCATTTTTGCTCCAAAATAAGGAGAATTTCTGCTTTTTTGCCTATAAATAAGTGGAATTTCTGTCTTTTTTCCCCAAAACAAAGGGAATTACCGTCTTTTTTACCCCAAAATAAGGAAAAATTCTGCCTTATTACCCTGAACTAAGTAAAATTTCTGCAATTTTGCCCCAAAATAAGGGAAATTTCTGACTTTTTGCCCCCAAATAAGGGGAATTTCAGCCTTTTTACCTAAAATAAGAGGAATTTCTGAATTTTTGCCACAAAATATTAGGAATTTCTGCATTTTTGCCCCAAAATAAGGAAAATTTCTGCCTTTTTTCTCTGAAATAAGTGAAATTTCTGAAATTTTGCCCCAAAATAAGTGAAAGTTCTGCAATTTTAGCCCAAAATAAGTGAAATTTCTGCAATTTTGCACCAAAATAAGGAAAATTTCTGGAATTTTGCCCCAAAATAATTGGAATTTCTGAGTTTTGCCCCAAAATAAGGAGAATTTCTGTCTTTTTGCCCCAACATATAAAGAATTTCTGCCTTTTTGCCCCACAATTAGGGGAATTTCTGCAATTTTGCTCCAAAATACGGGGAATTTTTGCCTTTTTGCCCGAAAATAAGAAGAATGCATAACTTTTTGCCATAAAAAAGGGAAATTTCTTCATTTTTGCTCCAAAATAAGGGTAATGTCTGCTTTTTTACCTTTAAATAAATGAAATTTGTCTTTTTTTCCCCCAAAACATAGGGAATTCCTGTAATTTTTGCCCCAAAATAAGGAAAATTTCTGACTTATTACCCTGAAATAAGTGAAATTTCTGCAATTTTGCCCCAAAATAAAGGAAATTTTTGCCTTTTTGCCCCAAAATAAGGGGAATTTCTGCCTTTTTACCTCAAAATAATAGGAATTTCTGCATTTTTGCCACAAAATATTAGGAATTTCTGCCTTTTTGCCCCAAAATAAGAAAATTTCTGCATTTTTTCCCTGAAATAAGTAAAATTTCTGCAATTTTGCCCCAAAATAAGTGAAATTTCTGCAATTTTGCCCCACAATAAGGGAAATTTCTGGAATTTTGCCCCAAAATAAGTGGAATTTCTGAGTTTTTCCCCAAAATAAGGAGAATTTCTGTTTTTTCCCCAACATATAGGCAATTTCTGCCTTTCTGCCCCACAATTAGGGGAATTTCTGCAATTTTGCTCCAAAATACAGGGAATTTCTGCCTTTTTGCCCGAAAATAAGAAGAATGCATACCTTTTTGCCATAAAAATGGGAAATTTCTTCATTTTTGCTCCAAAATAAGAGGAATTTCTGCTTTTTTGCCTCTAAATAAGTGGAATTTCTGTCTTTTTCCCCCAAAACAAAGGGAATTTCTGTCTTTTTTGCCGCAAAATAAGGAAAAATTCTGACTTATTACCCTGAAGTAAGTGAAATTTCTGAAATTTTGCCCCAAAATAAGGGAACTTTCTGCCTTTTTGCCCCCAAATAAGGGGAATTTCAGCCTTTTTACCTCAAAATAAGGGGAATTTCTGCTTTTTGCCCCCAAATAAGGGGAATTTCAGCCTTTTTACCTCAAAATAAGGGGAATTTCTGCATTTTTGCCACAAAATATTAGAAATTTCTACATTTTTTCTGCAAAATAAGAAAAATTTCTGCTTTTTTTCCCTGAAATAAGTGAAATTTCTGCAATTTTGCCACAAAATAAGTGAAATTTCTGCAATTTTGCCCCAAAATAAGGGAAATTTTTCGAATTTTGCCCCAAAATAAGTGGAATTTCTGAGTTTTGCCCCAAAATAAGGAGAATTTCTGTCTTTTTGCCCCAACATATAGGCAATTTCTGCCTCTTTGCCCCACAATTAGGGGAATTTCTGCAATTTTGCTCCAAAATACGGGGAATTTCTGCCTTTTTGCCCGAAAATAAAAAGAATGCATAACTTTTTGCCATAAAAAAGAGAAATTTCTTCATTTTTGCTCCAAATAAGAGGAATTTCTTCTTTTTTGCCTCTAAATAATTGGAATTTCTGTCTTTTTCCCCCAAAACAAATGGAATTTTTGTATTTTTGCACCAAAAAAGGAAAAATTCTGATTTATTACCCTTAAGTAAGTGAAATTTCTGCAATTTTGCCCCAAAATAAGGGAAATTTCTGCCTTTTTGCCCACAAATAAGGGGAATTTCAGCCTTTTTACCTCAAAATAAGGAGAATTTCTGCATTTTTGCCACAAAATATTATTAATTTCTGCCTTTTTGCCCCAAAATAAAAAAATTTCTGCTTTTTTTCCCCGAAATAAGTGAAATTTCTGCCTTTTTGCCCCAATACAAGTAAAATTTCTGCAATTTTGCCCCAAAATAAGGGAAATTTCTGCAATTTTGCCACAAAATAAGTGGAATTTCTGAGTTTTGCCCCAAAATAAGGAGAATTTCTGTCTTTTTGCCCTAACTAAAGGGAATTTCTGCCTTTTTGCCCCACAATTAGGGGAATTTCTGAAATTTTGCTCCAAAATACGGGGAATTTCTGCCTTTTTGCCCGAAAATAAGAAGAATGCATACCTTTTTGCCATAAAAAATTGAAATTTCTTCATTTTTGCTCCAAAATAAGGGGAATTTCTGATTTTTTGCCTCTAAATAAGTGGAATTTCTGTCTTTTTCCCCCAAAACAAAGAAAATTCCTGTCTTTTTTGCCCCAAAATAAGGAAAATTTCTGACTTACTACCCTGAAATAAGTGTAATTTCTCCAATTTTGCCCCAAAATAAGTGAAATTTCTGCAATTTTGCCCCAAAATAAAGGAAATTTCTGGAATGTTGCCCCAAAATAAGTGGAATTTCTGAGTTTTGCCGCAAAATAAGGAGAATTTCTGTCTTTTTAGCCCAACATATAGGCAATTTCTGCATTTTTGCCCCACAATTAGAGGAATTTCTGCAATTTTTCTCCAAAATACGGAGAATTTCTGCTTTTTGCATGAAAATAAGAAGAATGCATACTTTTTTGCCATAAAAAAAGGGAAATTTCTTCATTTTTGCTCCAAAATAAGGGGAATTTCTGCTTTTTTGCCTCTAAATAAGTGGAATTTCTCTCTTATTTCCCCAAAACAAAGGGAATTTCTGTATATTTTGCCCCAAAATAAGAAAAAATTCTGACTTATTACCCTGAAATAAGTGAAATTTCTGCAATCTTGCACCAAAATTAGGGAAATTAGTGCCTTTTTGCCCCCAAATAAGGAGAATTTTAGCCTTTTTACCTCAAAATAAGGGGAATTTCTGCATTTTTGTCACAAAATATTAGGAATTTCTGCCTTTTTGCCCCAAAATAAGGAAAATTTCTGTCTTTTTTCTCTGAAATAAGTGAAATTTCTGCAATTTTGCCCCAAAATAAGTGAAATTTCTGCAATTTTGCCCCAAAGTAAGGGAAATTTCTGGAATTTTGCCCCAAAAATGGAATTTCTGAGTTTTGCCCCAAAAAAAGGAGAATTTCTGTCTTTTTGCCCCAACATATAGGCAATTTCTGCCTTTTTGCCCTACAATTAGGCAAATTTCTGCAATTTTGCTCCAAAATACAGGGAATTTCTGCCTTTTTGCCCGAAAATAAGAAGAATGCATACCTTTTTGCCATAAAAAAGGGAAATTTCTTCATTTTTGCTCCAAAATAAAAGGAATTTCTGCTTTTTTGCCACTAAATAAGTGGAATGTCTGTCTTTTTCCCCCAAAACAAAAGGAATTTCTGTCTTTTTTGCCCCAAAATAATAAAAATTTCTGACTTATTACCCTGAAGTAAGTGAAATTTCTGCAATTTTGCCCCAAAATAAGTGAAATTTCTGCAATTTTGCCCCAAAATAAGAAAAATTTCTGGAATTTTGCCCCAAAATAAGTGGAATTTCTGAGTTTTGCCCCAAAATAAGGAGAATTTCTGTCTTTTTGCCCCAACATATAGGCAATTTCTGCCTTTTTGCCCCACAATTATGGGAATTTCTGCAATTTTGCTCCAAAATACGGAGAATTTCTGCCTTTTTGCACGAAAATAAGAAGAATGCATATCTTTTTGCCATAAAAAAGGGAAATTTCTTCATTTTTGCTCCAAAATAAGGGGAATTTCTGCTTTTTTGCCTCTAAATAAGTGGAATATCTGTTTTTTCCCCTAAAACAAATGGAATTTCTGTCTTTTTTGCCTCAAAATAATGAAAAATTCTAACTTATTACCCTGAAGTAAGTGAGATTTCTGCAATTTTGCCCCAAAATATGGGAAATTTCTTACTTTTTGCTTCCAAATAAGGGGAATTTCAGCCTTTTTACCTCAAAATAAGGGGAATTTCTTCATTTTTTGCCACAAAATAAGGGTTATTTCTGCTTTTTTGCCTCTAAATAAGTAGAATTTCTGTCTTTTTCCCCCAAAACAAAGGGAATTTCTGTATTTTGCCCCAAAATAAGAAGAAATTCTGACTTATTACCCTGAAGTAAGTGAAATTTCTGCAATTTTGCCCTAAAATAAGGGAATTTTCTGCGTTTTTGTTTACAAAATAAGGGGAATTTCAGCCATTTTACCTCAAATTAGGGGAATTTCTGCATATTTACCCTCTATTAAGGGAATTTCAGTATTTTTACCTCAAAATAAGGGGAATTTATGCATTTTTGCCACAAAATATTAGGAATTTCTGCCTTTTTGGCCCAAAATAAGAAAATTTCTGCTTTTTTTTTCTCTGAAATAAGTGAAATTTCTGCAATTTTGCCCCAAAATAAGTGAAATTTCTACAATTTTGCCCCAAATTAAGGGAAATTTCTGGAATTTTGCCCCAAAAAATGGAATTTCTGAGTTTTGCCCCAAAATAAGGAGAATTTCTGTCTTTTTGCCCCAACTTATAGAGAATTTCTGCCTTTTTGCCCTACAATTAGGCAAATTTCTGCAATTTTGCTCCAAAATACGGGGAATTTCTGCCTTTTTGCCCGAAAATAAGAAGAATGCATAACTTTTTGCCATAAAAAAGGGAAATTTCTTCATTTTTGCTTCAAAATAAGGGGAATTTCTGCTTTTTTGCCTATAAATAAGTGGAATTTCTGTCTTTTCCCCCAAAACAAAGAATATTCCTGTCTTTTTTGCCCCAAAATAAGAAAAATTTCTGACTTATTACCCTGAAATAAGTGAAATTTCTGCAATTGTGCCCCAAAATAAGTGAAATTTCTGCACTTTTGTCCCAGAATAAGAGAAATTTCTGGAATTTTGCCCCAAAATAAGTGGAATTTCAGAGTTTTGCCCCAAAATAAGGAGAATTTCTCTTTTTGCCCCAACATATAGGGAATTTCTGCCTTTTTGCACCACAATTAGGGGAATTTCTTCAATTTTGCTCCAAAATATGGGGAATTTCTGCCTTTTTGCCTGAAAATAAGAAGAATGCATACCATTTTGCCATCAAAAAAGGAAATTTTTTCATTTTTGCTCCAAAATAAGGGGAATTTCTGCTTTTTTGCCTCTAAATAAGTGGAATTTCTGTCTTTTTCCCCCAAAACAAAGAGAATTTCTGTCTTTTTTGCCCCAAAATAATGAAAAGTTCTGACTTAAAACCCTGAAGTAAGTGAAATTTCTGCAATTTTGCCCCAAAATATGGAAAATTTCTTCATTTTTGCCCCCAAATAAGGGGAATTTCAGCCTTTTTACCTCAAAATAAGGGGTATCTCTGCTTTTTTGCCACAAAATATTAGAAATTTCTGCTTTTTGCCCCAAAATAAGGAAAATTTCTGCTCTTATTCCCTGAAATAAGTGAAATTTCTGCAATTTTGCTTCAAAATAAGTGAAATTTCTGCAATTTTGCCCCCAAATAAGGGAAATTTTTGATATTTTGCCCCAAAATAAGTGGAATTTCTGAGTTTTGCCCCACAATAATTAGAATTTCTTTCTTTTTGCTCCAACATATAGAGATTTTCTGAATTTTTGCCTCACAATTAGGGGAATTCCTGCAATTTTGCTCCAAATACGGGGAATTTCTGCCTTTTTGCCCGAAAATAAGAAGAATGCATACCTTTTTGCCATAAGAAAGGGAAATTACTTTATTTTTGCTCCAAAATAAGGGGAATTTCTGCTTTTTTGCATCTAAATAAGTGGAATTTCTGTCTTTTTCCCCCAAAACAAAAGGAATTTCTGTGTTTTTTGCCCCAAAATAAGGATAAATTCTGACTTATTACCCTGAAGTAAGTGAAATTTCTGCAATTTTGCCCCAAAATAAGGGAAATTTCTGCGTTTTTGTTTCCAAAATAAGGGGAATTTCAGACATTTTACCTCAAATTAGGAGAATTTCTGCATATTTACCCCCTATTAAGGGGAATTTCAGCATTTTTACCTCAAAATAAGGGGAATTTCTGCATTTTTGCCACAAAATATTAGGAATTTCTGCCTTTTTGGCCCAAAATAAGAAAATTTCTGCTCTTATTCCCTGAAATAAGTGAAATTTCTGCAATTATGCCCCAAAATAAGTGAAATTTCTGCAATTTTGCCCCAAAATAAGGGAAATTTCTGGAATTTTGCCCCCCAAAAAAATGGAATTTCAGAGTTTTGCCCCAAAATAAGGAGAATTTCTGTCTTTTTGCCCCAACATATAGGGAATTTCTGCCTTTTTGCACCACAATTAGGGGAATTTCTTCAATTTTGCTCCAAAATATGGGGAATTTCTGCCTTTTTGCCTGAAAATAAGAAGAATGCATACCATTTTGCCATCAAAAAAGGAAATTTTTTCATTTTTGCTCCAAAATAAGGGGAATTTCTGCTTTTTTGCCTCTAAATAAGTGGAATTTCTGTCTTTTTCCCCCAAAACAAAGGGAATTTCTGTCTTTTTTGCCCCAAAATAATGAAAAGTTCTGACTTAAAACCCTGAAGTAAGTGAAATTTCTGCAATTTTGCCCCAAAATATGGAAAATTTCTTCATTTTTGCCCCCAAATAAGGGGAATTTCAGCCTTTTTACCTCAAAATAAGAGGTATTTCTGCTTTTTTGCCACAAAATATTAGAAATTTCTGCTTTTTGCCCCAAAATACGGAAAATTTCTGCTCTTATTCCCTGAAATAAGTGAAATTTCTGCAATTTTGCTTCAAAATAAGTGAAATTTCTGCAATTTTGCCCCCAGATAAGTGAAATTTCTGCAATTTTGCCCTAAAATAAGTGAAATTTCTGCAATTTTGCCCCAAAATAAGGGAAATTTTTGATATTTTGCCCCAAAATAAGTAGAATTTCTGAGTTTTGCCCCACAATAATTAGAATTTCTTTCTTTTTGCCCCAACATATAGAGATTTTCTGAATTTTTGCCTCACAATTAGGGGAATTCCTGCAATTTTGCTCCAAATACGGGGAATTTCTGCCTTTTTGCCCGAAAATAAGAAGAATGCATACCTTTTTGCCATAAGAAAGGGAAATTTCTTTATTTTTGCTCCAAAATAAAGGGAATTTCTGCTTTTTTGCCTCTAAATAAGTGGAATTTCTGTCTTTTTCCCCCAAACAAAAGGAATTTCTGTCTTTTTTGCCCCAAAATAAGGAAAAATTCTGACTTATTACCCTGAAGTAAGTGAAATTTCTGCAATTTTGCCCCAAAATAAGGGAAATTTCTGCGTTTTTGTTTCCAAAATAAGGGGAATTTCAGACATTTTACCTCAAATTAGGAGAATTTCTGCATATTTACCCCCTATTAAGGGGAATTTCAGCATTTTTACCTCAAAATAAGGGGAATTTCTCCATTTTTGCCACAAAATATTAGGAATTTCTGCCTTTTTGGCCCAAAATAAGAAAATTTCTGCTTTTTTTCCCTGAAATAAGTGAAATTTCTGCAATTATGCCCCAAAATAAGTGAAATTTCTGCAATTTTGCCCCAAAATAAGGGAAATTTCTGGAATATTGACCCAAAAAAATGGAATGTCTGAGTTTTGCCCCAAAATAAGGAGAATTTCTGTCTTTTTGCCCCAACATTTAGAGAATTTCTGCCTTTTTGCTCTACAATTAGGCAAATTTCTGCAATTTTGTTCCAAAATACGGGGAATTTCTGCCTTTTTGCCCGAAAATAAGAAGAATGCATACCTTTTTGCCATAAAAAAAAAAGTTCTTCATTTTTGCTCCAAAATAAAAGGAATTTCTGCTTTTTTGCCACTAAATTAGTGGAATTTCTGTTTTTTTCCCCCAAAACAAAGAAAATTCCTTTCTTTTTTGCCTCAAAATAAAGAAAATTTCTGGAATTTTGCCCCAAAATAAGTGGAATTTCTGAGTTTTGCCCCAAAATAAGGAGAATTTCTGTCTTTTTGCCCCAACATATAGGCAATTTCTGCCTTTTTGCCCCACAATTATGGGAATTTCTGCAATTTTGCTCCAAAATACGGAGAATTTCTGCATTTTTGCCCCAAAATAAGAAGAATGCATACCTTTTTGCCATAAAAAAGGGAAATTTCTTCATTTTTGCTCCAAAATAAGGGGAATTTCGGCTTTTTTGCCTCTAAATAAGTGGAATATCTGTCTTTTTCTCCTAAAACAAATGGAACTTCTGTCTTTTTTGCCCCAAAAATAATGAAAAATTCTGACTTATTACCCTTAAGTAAGTGAAATTTCTGCAATTTAACCCTAAAATAAGAAAAATTTCTTCTTTTGGCCCCCTATTAAGGGGAATTTCAGCCTTTTTACCTCAAAATAAGGGGAATTTCTGCATTTTTGACACATAATATTAGGAATTTCTGCCTTTTTGCCCCAAAATAATAAAATTTTTGCTTTTTTTTCATGAAATAAGTGAAATTTCTGCAATTTTGCCCCAAAATAAAGGAAATTTCTGCAATTTTGCCCAAAAATAAGGGAAATTTCTGGAATTTTGCCCCAAAATAATGGAATTTCTGAGTTTTGCCCCAAAATAAAAAGAATTTCTGTCTTTTTGCCCCAACATATAGAGTATTTCTGCCTTTTTGCCCCACAATTAGGCAATTTTCTGCAATTTTGCTACAAAATACCGTGAATTTTGGCTTTTTTGCCCGAAAATAAGAAGAATGCATACCTTTTTGCCATAAAAAAGGGAAATTTCTTCATTTTTGCTTCAAAATAAGGGGAATTTCTGCTTTTTTGCCTATAAATAAGTGGAATTTCTGTCTTTTCCCCCAAAACAAAGAATATTCCTGTCTTTTTTGCCCCAAAATAAGAAAAATTTCTGACTTATTACCCTGAAATAAGTGAAATTTCTTCAATTATGCCTCAAAATAAGTGAAATATCTGCACTTTTGTCTCAAAATAAGGGAAATTTCTGGAATTTTGCCCCAAAATAAGTGGAATTTCAGAGTTTTGCCCCAAAATAAGGAGAATTTCTGTCTTTTTGCCCCAACATATATCGGAATTTCTGCCTTTTTGCCCCACAATTAGGGGAATTTCTTCAATTTTGCTCCATAATACGGGGAATTTCTGCCTTTTTGCCCAAAAATAAGAAGAATGCATACCTTTTTGCCATAAAAAAAGGAAATTTCTTAATTTTTGCTCCAAAATAAGGGTAATTTCTGCTTTTTTCCTCTAAATAAGTGGAATTTCTGTATTTTTCCCCCAAAACAAAGGGAATGTCTGTCTTTATTGCTCCAAAATAAGAAGAAATTCTGGCTTATTACCCTGAAGTAAGTGAAATTTCTGCAATTTTGCCCCAAAATATGGGAAATTTCTGACTTTTTGCTTCCAAATAAGGGGAATTTCAGCCTTTTTACCTCAAAATAAGGGGAATTTCTGCATTTTTTGCCACAAAATATTAGGAATTTCTGCTTTTTGCCCCAAAATAAGGAAAATTTCTGCCTTTTTTTCCTGAAATAAGTGAAATTTCTGCAATTTTGCCCCAAAATAAGTGAAATTTCTGCAATTTTGCACAAAAATAAGTGAAATTTCTGCAATTTTGCCCAAAAATAATGGAAATTTCTGGAATTTGCCCCAAAATAAGTGGAATTCCTGAGTTTTGCCCTAAAATAAGGAGAATTTCTGTCTTTTTGCACCAACATATAGAGATTTTCTGCATTTTTGCCCCACAATTAGGGGAATTTCTGCAATTTTGCTCCAAAATACAGGGAATTTCTGCTTTATTTCCCGAAAATAAGAAGAATGCATACATTTTTTGCCATAAAAAAGGGAAATTTCTTCATTTTTGCTCCAAAATAAGGGGAATTTCTGCTTTTTTGCCTCTAAATAAGTGGAATTTCTGTCTTTTTCCCCCAAAACAAGGGGAATTTCTGTCTTTTTTGCCCCAAAATAAGGAAAAATTCTGAATTATTACCCTGAAGTATGTGAAATTTCTGGAATTTTGCCCCAAAATAAGGTACATTTCTGCGTTTTTGTTTCCAAAATAAATGGAATTTCAGCCATTTTACCTCAAATTAGTGGAATTTATGCATATTTACCCCCTATTAAGAGGAATTTCAGCCTTTTTACCTAAAAATAAGGGGAATTTCTGCATTTTTGCCACAAAATATTAGGAATTTCTGCCCTTTGGCACAAAATAAGAAAATTTCTGCTTTTTTTCCCTGAAATAAGTGAAATTTCTGTAATTTTGCCCCAAAATAAGTGAAATTTGTGATCTTTTGTCCCTAAATAATGGAAATTTCTGGAATTTTGCCCCAAAATAAGTGGAATTTCTGAGTTTTGCCCCAAAATAAGGAGAATTTCTGTCTTTTTGCCCCAACATATAGGGAATTTCTGCCTTTTTGCCCTACAATTAGGAAAATTTCTCCAATTTTGCTCCAAAATACGGGGAATTTCTGCCTTTTTGCCTGAAAATAAGAAGAATGCATACCTTTTTGCCATCAAAAAAGAAAATTTTTTCATTTTTGCTCCAAAATAAGGGGAATTTCTGCTTTTTTGCCTCTAAATAAGTGGAATATCTGTCTTTTTCCCCCAAAACAAAGGGAATTTCGGTCTTTTTGCCCTAAAATAAGGAAAAATTCTGACTTATTACCCTGAAGTAAGTGAAATTTCTGCAATTTTGCCCCAAAATATTGGAAATTTTTTACTTTTTGCCCCCAAATAAGGGGAATTTCAGCCTTTTTACCTCAAAATAAGGGGAATTTCTGCTTTTTTGCCACAAAATATTAGGAATTTCTGCTTTTTGCCCCAAAATAAGAAAAATTTCTGCATTTTTTCCCTGAAATAAGTGAAATTTTTGCAATTTTGCCCCAAAATAAGTGAAATTTCTGCAATTTTGCAACAAAATAAGTGAAATTTCTGCAATTTTGCCCCAAAATAAGGGAAATTTCTGGAATTTTGCACCAAAATAAGTGGAATTTCTGAGTTTTGCCCCAAAATAAGGAGAATTTCTGTCTTTTTGCCCCAACATATAGAGATTTTCTGCATTTTTGCCCAACAATTAGGAGAATTTCTGCAATTTTGCTCCAAAATACGGGGAATTTCTGCCTTTTTGCCCGAAAATAAGAAGAATGCATACCTTTTTGCCATAAGAAAGGGAAATTTCTTCATTTTTGCTCCAAAATAAGGGGAATTTCTGCTTTTTTGCCTCTAAATAACTGGAATTTCTGTCTTTTTTCCCCAAAACAAAGGGAATTTCTGTCTTTTTTGCCCCAAAATAAGGAAAAATACTGACTTATTACCCTGAAGTAAGTGAAATTTCTGCAATTTTGCCCCAAAATAAAGGAAATTTTTGCGTTTTTGTTTCCAAAATAAGGGGATTTCAGCCATTTTACCTCAAATTGGGGGAATTTCTGCATATTTATTCCCTATTAAGGGGAATTTAAGCATTTTTACCTCAAAATAAGGGGAATTTATGCATTTTTGCCACAAAATATTAGGAATTTCTGCATTTTTGGCCCAAAATAAGAAAATTTCTGCTTTTTATTCCTGAAATAAGTGAAATTTCTGCAATTTTGCCCCAAAATAAGTGAAATTTCTGCAATTTTGCCCCAAAATAAGGGAAATTTCTGGAATTTTGCCCCCAAAAATAGAATTCCTGAGTTTTGCCCCAAAATAAGGAGAATTTCTGTCTTTTTGCCCCAACATATAGAGAATTTCTGCCTTTTTGCCCTACAATTAGGCAAATTTCTGCAATTTTGCTCCAAAATACGGGGAATTTCTGCCTTTTTGCCCGAAAATAAGAAGAATGCATACCGTTTTGCCATAAAAAAGGGAAATTTCTTCATTTTTGCTCCAAAATAAAAAGAATTTCTGCTATTTTGCCTCTAAATAAGTGGAATTTCTATCTTTTTCCCCCAAAACAAAGAAAATTCCTGTCTTTTTTGCCCCAAAATAAATAAAATTTCTGACTTATTACCCTGAAATAAGTGAAATTTCTGCAATTTTGTGCCAAAATAAGTGAAATTTCTGCAATTTTGCCCCAAAATAAATGGAATTTCTGAGTTTTGACACAAAATAAGGAGAATTTCTGTCTTTTTGCCCCAACATATAGGCAATTTGTGCCTTTTGGCCCCACAATTATGGGAATTTCTGCAATTTTGCTCCAAAATACGGAGTATTTCTGCCTTTTTGCCTGAAAATAAGAAAAATGCATACCTTTTTGCCATAAAAAGGAGAAATTTCTTCATTTTTGCTCCAAAATAAGGGGAATTTCTGCTTTTTTGCCTCTAAATAAGGGGAATATCTGTCTTTTCCCCCTAAAACAAATAGAATTTCTGTCTTTTTGCTTCAAAATAATGAAAAATTCTGACTTATTTCCCTGAACTAAGTGAAATTTCTGCAATTTTCCCCTAACATAAGAAAAATTTCTGCCTTTTTGCCCCCTATTAAGGAGAACTTCAGCCTTTTTACCTCAAAATAAGGGGAATTTCTGCATTTTTGACACAAAATATTAGGAATTTCTGCCTCTTTGCCCCAAAATAAGAAAATTTCTGCTTTTTTTCCCTGAAATAAGTGAAATTTCTCCAATTATGCCCCAAAAAAAGTTAAATTTCTGCAATTTTGCCCCAAAATAAGGGAAATTTCTGGAATTTTGCCCCAAAATAATGGAATTTCTGAGTTTTGCCCCAAAATAAGGAGAATTTCTGTCTTTTTGCCCCAACATATAGAGAATTTCTGCCTTTTTGCCCCACAATTAGGCAAATTTCTGCAATTTTGCTCCAAAATACCGTGAATTTTTGCCTTTTTGCCCGAAAATAAGAAGAATGCATACCTTTTTGCTATAAAAAAGGGAAATTTCTTCATTTTTGCTCCAAAATAAGGAAAATTTCTGCTTTTTTGCCTCTAAATAAGTGGAATTTCTGTGTTTTTCCCACAAAACAAAGAAAATTCCTGTCTTTTTTGCCCCAAAATATGGGAAATTTCTGACTTTTTGCCCTCAAATAAGGGAAATTTCAGCCTTTTTACCTCAAAATAAGGGGAATTTCTGCATTTTTGCCACAAAATATTAGGAATTTCTGCTTTTTGCCCCAAAATAAGGAAAAATTCTGCCTTTTTTCCCTGAAATAAGTGAAATTTCTGCAATTTTGCCCCAAAATAAGTGAAATTTCTGCAATTTTGCCCCAAATTAAGGGATATTTCTGGAATTTTGCCCCAAAATAAGTGGAATTTCTGAGTTTTGCCCCAAAATAAAGAGAATTTCTGTCATTTTGCCCCAACATATAAAGATTTTCTGCATTTTTGCCCCACAATTAGGGGAATTTCTGCAATTTTGCTCCAAAATAAAGGGAATTTCTGCTTTTTTGCCTCTAAATAAGTGGAATTTCTGTCTTTTTCCCCCAAAACAAAGGGAATTTCTGTCTTTTTTGCCCCAAAATAAGAAAAAATTCTCACTTATTACCCTGAACTAAGTGAAATTTCTGCAATTTTGCCCCAAAATAAGGGAAATTTCTGCGTTTTTGTTTCCAGAATAAAAGGAATTTCAGCCATTTTACCTCAAATTAGGGGAATTTCTGCATATTTACCCCCTATTAAAAGGAATTTTAGCATTTTTACCTCAAAATAAGGGGAATTTATGCATTTTTGCCACAAAATATTAGGAATTTCTGCCTTTTAGGCCCAAAATAAGAAAATTTCTGCTTTTTTTTCCCTGAAATAAGTGAAATTTCTGCAATTTTGCCCCAAAATAAGTGAAATTTCTGCAATTTTGCCCCAAAATAAGGGAAATTTCTGGAATGTTGATTCTAAAATGGAATTTCTGAGTTTTGCCCCAAAATAATGAGAATTTCTGTCTTTTTGCCCCAACATATAGAGAATTTCTGCCTTTTTGCCCTACAATTAGGCAAATTTCTTCAATTTTGCTCCAAAATACAAGGAATTTCTGCCTTTTTGCCCGAAAATAAAAAGAATGCATACCTTTTTGCCATAAAAAAGGGAAATTTCTTCATTTTTGCTCCAAAATAAAAGGAATTTCTGCTTTTTTGCCACTAAATAAGTGGAATGTCTGTCTTTTTCCCCCAAAACAAAAGGAATTTCTGTCTTTTTTGCCCCAAAATAATAAAAATTTCTGACTTATTACCCTGAAGTAAGTGAAATTTCTGCAATTTTGCCCCAAAATAAGTGAAATTTCTGCAATTTTGCCCCAAAATAAGAAAAATTTCTGGAATTTTGCCCCAAAATAAGTGGAATTTCTGAGTTTTGCCCCAAAATAAGGAGAATTTCTGTCTTTTTGCCCCAACATATAGGCAATTTCTGCCTTTTTGCCCCACAATTATGGGAATTTCTGCAATTTTGCTCCAAAATACGGAGAATTTCTGCCTTTTTGCACGAAAATAAGAAGAATGCATATCTTTTTTGCCATAAAAAAGGGAAATTTCTTCATTTTTGCTCCAAAATAAGGGGAATTTCTGCTTTTTTGCCTCTAAATAAGTGGAATATCTGTTTTTTCCCCTAAAACAAATGGAATTTCTGTCTTTTTTGCCTCAAAATAATGAAAAATTCTAACTTATTACCCTGAAGTAAGTGAGATTTCTGCAATTTTGCCCCAAAATATGGGAAATTTCTTACTTTTTGCTTCCAAATAAGGGGAATTTCAGCCTTTTTACCTCAAAATAAGGGGAATTTCTTCATTTTTTGCCACAAAATAAGGGTTATTTCTGCTTTTTTGCCTCTAAATAAGTAGAATTTCTGTCTTTTTCCCCCAAAACAAAGGGAATTTCTGTATTTTGCCCCAAAATAAGAAGAAATTCTGACTTATTACCCTGAAGTAAGTGAAATTTCTGCAATTTTGCCCTAAAATAAGGGAATTTTCTGCGTTTTTGTTTACAAAATAAGGGGAATTTCAGCCATTTTACCTCAAATTAGGGGAATTTCTGCATATTTACCCTCTATTAAGGGAATTTCAGTATTTTTACCTCAAAATAAGGGGAATTTATGCATTTTTGCCACAAAATATTAGGAATTTCTGCCTTTTTGGCCCAAAATAAGAAAATTTCTGCTTTTTTTTTCTCTGAAATAAGTGAAATTTCTGCAATTTTGCCCCAAAATAAGTGAAATTTCTACAATTTTGCCCCAAATTAAGGGAAATTTCTGGAATTTTGCCCCAAAAAATGGAATTTCTGAGTTTTGCCCCAAAATAAGGAGAATTTCTGTCTTTTTGCCACAACTTATAGAGAATTTCTGCCTTTTTGCCCTACAATTAGGCAAATTTCTGCAATTTTGCTCCAAAATACGGGGAATTTCTGCCTTTTTGCCCGAAAATAAGAAGAATGCATAACTTTTTGCCATAAAAAAGGGAAATTTCTTCATTTTTGCTTCAAAATAAGGGGAATTTCTGCTTTTTTGCCTATAAATAAGTGGAATTTCTGTCTTTTCCCCCAAAACAAAGAATATTCCTGTCTTTTTTGCCCCAAAATAAGAAAAATTTCTGACTTATTACCCTGAAATAAGTGAAATTTCTGCAATTGTGCCCCAAAATAAGTGAAATTTCTGCACTTTTGTCCCAGAATAAGAGAAATTTCTGGAATTTTGCCCCAAAATAAGTGGAATTTCAGAGTTTTGCCCCAAAATAAGGAGAATTTCTCTTTTTGCCCCAACATATAGGGAATTTCTGCCTTTTTGCACCACAATTAGGGGAATTTCTTCAATTTTGCTCCAAAATATGGGGAATTTCTGCCTTTTTGCCTGAAAATAAGAAGAATGCATACCATTTTGCCATCAAAAAAGGAAATTTTTTCATTTTTGCTCCAAAATAAGGGGAATTTCTGCTTTTTTGCCTCTAAATAAGTGGAATTTCTGTCTTTTTCCCCCAAAACAAAGAGAATTTCTGTCTTTTTTGCCCCAAAATAATGAAAAGTTCTGACTTAAAACCCTGAAGTAAGTGAAATTTCTGCAATTTTGCCCCAAAATATGGAAAATTTCTTCATTTTTGCCCCCAAATAAGGGGAATTTCAGCCTTTTTACCTCAAAATAAGGGGTATCTCTGCTTTTTTGCCACAAAATATTAGAAATTTCTGCTTTTTGCCCCAAAATAAGGAAAATTTCTGCTCTTATTCCCTGAAATAAGTGAAATTTCTGCAATTTTGCTTCAAAATAAGTGAAATTTCTGCAATTTTGCCCCCAAATAAGGGAAATTTTTGATATTTTGCCCCAAAATAAGTGGAATTTCTGTGTTTTGCCCCACAATAATTAGAATTTCTTTCTTTTTGCTCCAACATATAGAGATTTTCTGAATTTTTGCCTCACAATTAGGGGAATTCCTGCAATTTTGCTCCAAATACGGGGAATTTCTGCCTTTTTGCCCGAAAATAAGAAGAATGCATACCTTTTTGCCATAAGAAAGGGAAATTTCTTTATTTTTGCTCCAAAATAAGGGGAATTTCTGCTTTTTTGCCTCTAAATAAGTGGAATTTCTGTCTTTTTCCCCCAAAACAAAAGGAATTTCTGTGTTTTTTGCCCCAAAATAAGGATAAATTCTGACTTATTACCCTGAAGTAAGTGAAATTTCTGCAATTTTGCCCCAAAATAAGGGAAATTTCTGCGTTTTTGTTTCCAAAATAAGGGGAATTTCAGACATTTTACCTCAAATTAGGAGAATTTCTGCATATTTACCCCCTATTAAGGGGAATTTCAGCATTTTTTCCTCAAAATAAGGGGAATTTCTGCATTTTTGCCACAAAATATTAGGAATTTCTGCCTTTTTGGCCCAAAATAAGAAAATTTCTGCTCTTATTCCCTGAAATAAGTGAAATTTCTGCAATTATGCCCCAAAATAAGTGAAATTTCTGCAATTTTGCCCCAAAATAAGGGAAATTTCTGGAATTTTGCCCCCCAAAAAAATGGAATTTCAGAGTTTTGCCCCAAAATAAGGAGAATTTCTGTCTTTTTGCCCCAACATATAGGGAATTTCTGCCTTTTTGCACCACAATTAGGGGAATTTCTTCAATTTTGCTCCAAAATATGGGGAATTTCTGCCTTTTTGCCTGAAAATAAGAAGAATGCATACCATTTTGCCATCAAAAAAGGAAATTTTTTCATTTTTGCTCCAAAATAAGGGGAATTTCTGCTTTTTTGCCTCTAAATAAGTGGAATTTCTGTCTTTTTCCCCCAAAACAAAGGGAATTTCTGTCTTTTTTGCCCCAAAATAATGAAAAGTTCTGACTTAAAACCCTGAAGTAAGTGAAATTTCTGCAATTTTGCCCCAAAATATGGAAAATTTCTTCATTTTTGCCCCCAAATAAGGGGAATTTCAGCCTTTTTACCTCAAAATAAGAGGTATTTCTGCTTTTTTGCCACAAAATATTAGAAATTTCTGCTTTTTGCCCCAAAATACGGAAAATTTCTGCTCTTATTCCCTGAAATAAGTGAAATTTCTGCAATTTTGCTTCAAAATAAGTGAAATTTCTGCAATTTTGCCCCCAGATAAGTGAAATTTCTGCAATTTTGCCCTAAAATAAGTGAAATTTCTGCAATTTTGCCCCAAAATAAGGGAAATTTTTGATATTTTGCCCCAAAATAAGTAGAATTTCTGAGTTTTGCCCCACAATAATTAGAATTTCTTTCTTTTTGCCCCAACATATAGAGATTTTCTGAATTTTTGCCTCACAATTAGGGGAATTCCTGCAATTTTGCTCCAAATACGGGGAATTTCTGCCTTTTTGCCCGAAAATAAGAAGAATGCATACCTTTTTGCCATAAGAAAGGGAAATTTCTTTATTTTTGCTCCAAAATAAAGGGAATTTCTGCTTTTTTGCCTCTAAATAAGTGGAATTTCTGTCTTTTTCCCCCAAACAAAAGGAATTTCTGTCTTTTTTGCCCCAAAATAAGGAAAAATTCTGACTTATTACCCTGAAGTAAGTGAAATTTCTGCAATTTTGCCCCAAAATAAGGGAAATTTCTGCGTTTTTGTTTCCAAAATAAGGGGAATTTCAGACATTTTACCTCAAATTAGGAGAATTTCTGCATATTTACCCCCTATTAAGGGGAATTTCAGCATTTTTACCTCAAAATAAGGGGAATTTCTCCATTTTTGCCACAAAATATTAGGAATTTCTGCCTTTTTGGCCCAAAATAAGAAAATTTCTGCTTTTTTTCCCTGAAATAAGTGAAATTTCTGCAATTATGCCCCAAAATAAGTGAAATTTCTGCAATTTTGCCCCAAAATAAGGGAAATTGCTGGAATTGTGCCCCAAAATAATGGAATTTCTGAGTTTTGCCCCAAAATAAGGAGAATTTCTGTCTTTTTGCCCCAACATATAGGCAATTTCTGCCTTTTTGCCTCACAATTAGGGGAATTTTTGCAATTTTGCTCCAAAATACGGAGAATTTCTGCCTTTTTGCCCAAAAATAAGAAGAATGCATACCTTTTTGCCATAAAAAAGGGAAATTTCTTCATTTTTGCTCCAAAATAAGAGGAATTTCTGATTTTTGGCCTCTAAATAAGTGGAATTTCTGTCTTTTTTCCCCAAAACAAAGAGAATTACTGTTTTTTTTGCCGCAAAATAATGAAAAATTCTGACTTATTTCCCTGAAGTGAGTAAAATTTCTGCAATTTTTCCCCAAAATAAAGGAAATTTCTGACTTTTTGCCCCCAAATAAGGGGAATTTCAGCCTTTTTACCTAAAATAAGAGGAATTTCTGAATTTTTGCCACAAAATATTAGGAATTTCTGCATTTTTGCCCCAAAATAAAGAAAATTTCTGCCTTTTTTCTCTGAAATAAGTGAAATTTCCGAAATTTTACCCCAAAATAAGTTAAAGTTCTGCAATTTTAGCCCAAAATAAGTGAAATTTCTGCAATTTTGCCCCAAAATAAGGAAAATTTCTGCCTTTTTGCCCCCAAATAAGGGGAATTTCAGCATTTTTAACTCAAAATAAGGGGAATTTCTGCATTTTTGCCACAAAATATTAGCAATTTCTGCCTTTTTGCCCCAAAATAAAGAAAATTACTGCCTTTTTTCTCTGAAATAAGTGAAATTTCTGCAATTATGCCCCAAAATAAGTGAAATTCCTGCAATTTTGCCCCAAAATAAGTGAAATTTCTCCAATTTTGCCCCAAAATAAAGGAAATTTCTAGAATTTTGCCCCAAAATAAGTGGAATTTCTGAGTTTTACCCCAAAATAAAGAGAATTTGTCTTTTTGCCCCAACATATAGAAAATTTCTGCCTTTTTGCCCCACAATTACGGGAATTTCTGCAATTTTGCTCCAAAATACGGGGAATTTCTGCCTTTTTGCCTGAAAATAAGAAGAATGCATAACTTTTTGCCATCAAAAAATGAAATTTCTTCATTTTTGCTCAAAAATGAGGGGAATTTTTGCTTTTTGCCTCTAAATAAGTGAAATTTCTGTCTTTCTCTCCCAAAACAAAGGGAATTTCTGTCTTTTTTGCACTAAAATAAGGAAAAATTCTGACTTATTACCCTGAAGTAAGTGAAATTTCTGCAATTTTGCCCCAAATAAAGGAAATTTCTGCCTTTTTGCCCCCAAATAAGGGAAATTTCAGCCTTTTACCTCAAAATAAGAGGAATTTCTGCATTTTTGCCACAAAATATTAGCAATTTCTGCCTTTTTGCCCCAAAATAAGGAAAATTAGTGCCTGTTTTCTCTGAAATAAGTGAAATTTCTGCAATTATGCCCCAAAATATGTGAAATTTCTGCAATTTTTCCCTAAAATAAGTGAAATTTCTCCAATTTTGCCCCAAATTAAAGGAATTTTTTAGAATTTTGCCCCAAAATAAGTGGAATTTCTGAGTTTTGCCCCAAAATAAGGAGAATTTCTGTCTTTTTGCCCCAACATATAGAAAATTTCTGCCTTTTTGCCCCACAATTACGGGAATTTCTGCAATTTTGCTCCAAAATACGGGGAATTTCTGCCTTTTTGCCTGAAAATAAGAAGAATGCATAACTTTTTGCCATCAAAAAAGGAAATTTCTTCATTTTTGCTCAAAAATGAGGGGAATTTCTGCTTTTTGCCTCTAAATAAGTGAAATTTCTGTCTTTTTCTCCCAAAACAAAGGGAATTTCTGTCTTTTTTGCCCTAAAATAAGGAAAAATTCTGACTTATTACCCTGAAGTAAGTGAAATTTCTGCAATTTTGCCCCAAAATAAAGGAAATTTCTGCCTTTTTGCCCCCAAATAAGGGGAATTTCAGCCTTTTTACCTAAAAATAAGGGGAATATCTGCATTTTTACCACAAAATATTAGGAATTTCTGCATTTTTGCCCCAAAATAGGGAAAATTTCTGCCTTTTTTCGCTGATATAAGTGAAATTTCTGCCTTTTTGCCCAAAATAAGGGAAATTTCTGGAATTTTGCCCCAAAATATGTGTAATTTCTGAGTTTTGCCCTAATATAAGGAGAATTTCGGTCTTTTTGCTCTAACTAAAAGGAATTTCTGCCTTTTTTCCTCACAATTAGAGGAATTTCTGCAATTTTGCTCCAAAATACGGGGAATTTCTGCCTTTTTGCCCGAATATAAGAAGAATGCATACCTTTTTGCCATAAAAAAGTTAAATTTCTTCATTTTTGCTTCAAAATAAGGGGAATTTCTGCTTTTTTGCCTCTAAATAAGTGGAATTTCTGTCTTTTCCCCAAAACAAATTCCTGTCTTTTTTGCACCAAATAAAGGAAAATTTCTGACTTATTACCCTGAAATACGTGATATTTCTGTAATTTTGCCCCAAAATAAGTGAAATTTCTGCAATTTTGCCCCAAAATAAGGGAAATTTCTGAAATTTTGCCCCAAAATAAGTGGAATTTTTGAGTTTTGCCCCAAAATAAGGAGAATTTCTGTCTTTTTGCCCCAACATATAGGCAATTTCTGACTTTTTGCCTCACAATTAGGGGAATTTTTGCAATTTTGCTCCAAAATACGGAGAATTTCTGCCTTTTTGCCCAAAAATAAGAAGAATGCATACCTTTTTGCCATAAAAAAGGGAAATTTCTTCATTTTTGCTCCAAAATAAGGGGAATTTCTGATTTTTGGCCTCTAAATAAGTGGAATTTCTGTCTTTTTTCCCCAAAACAAAGAGAATTACTGTTTTTTTTTGCCGCAAAATAATGAAAAATTCTGACTTATTTCCCTGAAGTAAGTAAAATTTCTGCAATTTTTCCCCAAAATAAAGGAAATTTCTGACTTTTTGCCCCCAAATAAGGGGAATTTCAGCCTTTTTACCTAAAATAAGAGGAATTTCTGAATTTTTGCCACAAAATATTAGGAATTTTTGCATTTTTGCCCCTAAATAAAGAAAATTTCTGCCTTTTTTCTCTGAAATAAGTGAAATTTCCGAAATTTTACCCCAAAAGAAGTTAAAGTTCTGCCATTTTAGCCCAAAATAAGTGAAATTTCTGCAATTTTGCCCCAAAATAAGGAAAATTTCTGCCTTTTTGCCCCCAAATAAGGGGAATTTCAGCCTTTTTACCTCAAAATAAGGGGAATTTCTGCATTTTTGACTCAAAATATTGGAAATTTCTGCATTTTTGCCCCAAAAAAAGAAAATTTCTGTTTTTTTCCCTGAAATAAGTGAAATTTCTGCAATTATGCCCCAAAATAAGTGAAATTTCTGCAATTTTGCCCCAAAATAAGGGAAATTTCTGGAATTTTGCCCAAAAATAATGTAATTTCTGAGTTTTGCCCCAAAATAAGGAGAATTTCTGTCTTTTTGCCCCAGCCTATAGAGAATTTATGCCTTTTTGCCCCACTATTAGGCAAATTTCTGGAATTTTGCTCCAAAATACCGTGAATTTTTGCCTTTTTGCCCGAAAATAATAAGAATGCATACCTTTTTGCCATAAAAAAGGGAAATTTCTTCATTTTTGCTCCAAAATAAAAGGAATTTCTGCTTTTTTGCCACTAAATAAGTGCAATTTCTGTCTTTTTCCCCCAAAACAAAAAATATTCTTGTATTTTTTGCCTCAAAATAAAGAAAATTTCTGACTTATTACCCTGAAATAAGAGAAATTTCTGCAATTTTGCCCCAAAATAAGTGAAATTTCTGCAATTTTGCCCCAAAATAAGAAAAATTTCTGGAATTTTGCCCCAAAATAATTGGAATTTCTGAGTTTTGCCCCAAAATAAGGAGAATTTCAGTCTTTTTGCCCCAACATATAGGCAATTTCTGCCTTTTTGCCCCACAATTATGTGAATTTCTGCAATTTTGCTCCAAAATACGGAGAATTTCTGACTTTTTTCCCGAACATAAGAAGAATGCATACCTTTTTGCCATAAAAAAGGGAAATTACTTCATTTTTGCTCCAAAATAAGGGGAATTTCTGCTTTTTTGCCTCGAAATAAGTGGAATATCTGTCTTTTTCCCCTAAAACAAATGGAATTTCTGTCTTTTTTGCCCCAAAATAATGAAAAATTATGACTTATTACCCAGTGTAAGTGAAATTTCTGCAATTTTGCCCTAAAATATAAAAAATTTCTGCCATTTTGCCCCCTATTAAGAGGAATTTCAGCCTTTTTACCTCAAAATAAGGGGAATTTCTGCATTTTTGACACAAAATATTAGGAATTTCTGCCTTTTTGCACCAAAATAAGAAAATTTCTGCTTTTTTTTCCCTGAAATAAGTGAAATTTCTGCAATTATGCCCCAAAATAAGTGAAATTTCTGCAATTTTGCCCCAAAATATGGAAAATTTCTGCCTTTTTGCCCCCAAATAAGGGGAATTTCAGCCTTTTTACCTCAAAATAAGGGGAATTTCTGTATTTTTGCCACAAAATATTAGCAATTTCTGCCTTTTTGCCCCAAAATAAGGAAAATTAGTGCCTGTTTTCTCTGAAATAATTGAAATTTCTGCAATTATGCCCCAAAATATTTGAAATTTCTGCAATTTTGCCCTAAAATAAGTGAAATTTCTCCAATTTTGCCCCAAAATAAAGGAAATTTTTAGAATTTTGCCCCAAAATAAGTGGAATTTCTGAGTTTTGCCCCAAAATAAGGAGAATTTCTGTCTTTTTGCCCCAACATATAGAAAATTTCTTCCTTTTTGCCCCACAATTACGGGAATTTCTGCAATTTTGCTCCAAAATACGGGGAATTTCTGCCTTTTTTCCTGAAAATAAGAAGAATGCATAACTTTTTGCCATCAAAAAAGGAAATTTCTTCATTTTTGCTCAAAAATGAGGGGAATTTCTGCTTTTTGCCTCTAAATAAGTGAAATTTCTGTCTTTTTCTCCCAAAACAAAGGGAATTTCTGTCTTTTTTGCCCTAAAATAAGGAAAAATTCTGACTTATTACCCTGAAGTAAGTGAAATTTCTGCAATTTTGCCCCAAAATAAAGGAAATTTCTGCCTTTTTGCCCCCAAATAAGGGGAATTTCAGCCTTTTTACCTAAAAATAAGGGGAATATCTGCATTTTTACCACAAAATATTAGGAATTTCTGCATTTTTGCCCCAAAATAGGGAAAATTTCTGCCTTTTTTCGCTGATATAAGTGAAATTTCTGCCTTTTTGCCCAAAATAAGGGAAATTTCTGGAATTTTGCCCCAAAATATGTGTAATTTCTGAGTTTTGCCCTAATATAAGGAGAATTTCGGTCTTTTTGCTCTAACTAAAAGGAATTTCTGCCTTTTTGCCTCACAATTAGGGGAATTTCTGCAATTTTGCTCCAAAATACGGGGAATTTCTGCCTTTTTGCCCGAATATAAGAAGAATGCATACCTTTTTGCCATAAAAAAGTTAAATTTCTTCATTTTTGCTTCAAAATAAGGGGAATTTCTGCTTTTTTGCCTCTAAATAAGTGGAATTTCTCTCTTTTCCCCAAAACAAAGTCCTGTCTTTTTTGCACCAAAATAAGGAAAATTTCTGACTTATTACCCTGAAATACGTGATATTTCTGTAATTTTGCCCCAAAATAAGTGAAATTTCTGCAATTTTGCCCCAAAATAAGGGAAATTTCTGAAATTTTGCCCCAAAATAAGTGGAATTTTTGAGTTTTGCCCCAAAATAAGGAGAATTTCTGTCTTTTTGCCCCAACATATAGGCAATTTCTGCCTTTTTGCCTCACAATTAGGGGAATTTTTGCAATTTTGCTCCAAAATACGGAGAATTTCTGCCTTTTTGCCCAAAAATAAGAAGAATGCATACCTTTTTGCCATAAAAAAGGGAAATTTCTTCATTTTTGCTCCAAAATAAGAGGAATTTCTGATTTTTGGCCTCTAAATAAGTGGAATTTCTGTCTTTTTTCCCCAAAACAAAGAGAATTACTGTTTTTTTTGCCGCAAAATAATGAAAAATTCTGACTTATTTCCCTGAAGTAAGTAAAATTTCTGCAATTTTTCCCCAAAATAAAGGAAATTTCTGACTTTTTGCCCCCAAATAAGGGGAATTTCAGCCTTTTTACCTAAAATAAGAGGAATTTCTGAATTTTTGCCACAAAATATTAGGAATTTCTGCATTTTTGCCCCAAAATAAAGAAAATTTCTGCCTTTTTTCTCTGAAATAAGTGAAATTTCCGAAATTTTACCCCAAAATAAGTTAAAGTTCTGCAATTTTAGCCCAAAATAAGTGAAATTTCTGCAATTTTGCCCCAAAATAAGGAAAATTTCTGCCTTTTTGCCCCCAAATAAGGGGAATTTCAGCATTTTTAACTCAAAATAAGGGGAATTTCTGCATTTTTGCCACAAAATATTAGCAATTTCTGCCTTTTTGCCCCAAAATAAAGAAAATTACTGCCTTTTTTCTCTGAAATAAGTGAAATTTCTGCAATTATGCCCCAAAATAAGTGAAATTCCTGCAATTTTGCCCCAAAATAAGTGAAATTTCTCCAATTTTGCCCCAAAATAAAGGAAATTTCTAGAATTTTGCCCCAAAATAAGTGGAATTTCTGAGTTTTACCCCAAAATAAAGAGAATTTGTCTTTTTGCCCCAACATATAGAAAATTTCTGCCTTTTTGCCCCACAATTAGGGGAATTTCTGCAATTTTGCTCCAAAATACGGGGAATTTCTGCCTTTTTGCCTGAAAATAAGAAGAATGCATAACTTTTTGCCATCAAAAAATGAAATTTCTTCATTTTTGCTCAAAAATGAGGGGAATTTTTGCTTTTTGCCTCTAAATAAGTGAAATTTCTGTCTTTCTCTCCCAAAACAAAGGGAATTTCTGTCTTTTTTGCACTAAAATAAGGAAAAATTCTGACTTATTACCCTGAAGTAAGTGAAATTTCTGCAATTTTGCCCCAAATAAAGGAAATTTCTGCCTTTTTGCCCCCAAATAAGGGAAATTTCAGCCTTTTACCTCAAAATAAGAGGAATTTCTGCATTTTTGCCACAAAATATTAGCAATTTCTGCCTTTTTGCCCCAAAATAAGGAAAATTAGTGCCTGTTTTCTCTGAAATAAGTGAAATTTCTGCAATTATGCCCCAAAATATGTGAAATTTCTGCAATTTTTCCCTAAAATAAGTGAAATTTCTCCAATTTTGCCCCAAATTAAAGGAATTTTTTAGAATTTTGCCCCAAAATAAGTGGAATTTCTGAGTTTTGCCCCAAAATAAGGAGAATTTCTGTCTTTTTGCCCCAACATATAGAAAATTTCTGCCTTTTTGCCCCACAATTACGGGAATTTCTGCAATTTTGCTCCAAAATACGGGGAATTTCTGCCTTTTTGCCTGAAAATAAGAAGAATGCATAACTTTTTGCCATCAAAAAAGGAAATTTCTTCATTTTTGCTCAAAAATGAGGGGAATTTCTGCTTTTTGCCTCTAAATAAGTGAAATTTCTGTCTTTTTCTCCCAAAACAAAGGGAATTTCTGTCTTTTTTGCCCTAAAATAAGGAAAAATTCTGACTTATTACCCTGAAGTAAGTGAAATTTCTGCAATTTTGCCCCAAAATAAAGGAAATTTCTGCCTTTTTGCCCCCAAATAAGGGGAATTTCAGCCTTTTTACCTAAAAATAAGGGGAATATCTGCATTTTTACCACAAAATATTAGGAATTTCTGCATTTTTGCCCCAAAATAGGGAAAATTTCTGCCTTTTTTCGCTGATATAAGTGAAATTTCTGCCTTTTTGCCCAAAATAAGGGAAATTTCTGGAATTTTGCCCCAAAATATGTGTAATTTCTGAGTTTTGCCCTAATATAAGGAGAATTTCGGTCTTTTTGCTCTAACTAAAAGGAATTTCTGCCTTTTTTCCTCACAATTAGAGGAATTTCTGCAATTTTGCTCCAAAATACGGGGAATTTCTGCCTTTTTGCCCGAATATAAGAAGAATGCATACCTTTTTGCCATAAAAAAGTTAAATTTCTTCATTTTTGCTTCAAAATAAGGGGAATTTCTGCTTTTTTGCCTCTAAATAAGTGGAATTTCTGTCTTTTCCCCAAAACAAATTCCTGTCTTTTTTGCACCAAATAAAGGAAAATTTCTGACTTATTACCCTGAAATACGTGATATTTCTGTAATTTTGCCCCAAAATAAGTGAAATTTCTGCAATTTTGCCCCAAAATAAGGGAAATTTCTGAAATTTTGCCCCAAAATAAGTGGAATTTTTGAGTTTTGCCCCAAAATAAGGAGAATTTCTGTCTTTTTGCCCCAACATATAGGCAATTTCTGACTTTTTGCCTCACAATTAGGGGAATTTTTGCAATTTTGCTCCAAAATACGGAGAATTTCTGCCTTTTTGCCCAAAAATAAGAAGAATGCATACCTTTTTGCCATAAAAAAGGGAAATTTCTTCATTTTTGCTCCAAAATAAGGGGAATTTCTGATTTTTGGCCTCTAAATAAGTGGAATTTCTGTCTTTTTTCCCCAAAACAAAGAGAATTACTGTTTTTTTTTGCCGCAAAATAATGAAAAATTCTGACTTATTTCCCTGAAGTAAGTAAAATTTCTGCAATTTTTCCCCAAAATAAAGGAAATTTCTGACTTTTTGCCCCCAAATAAGGGGAATTTCAGCCTTTTTACCTAAAATAAGAGGAATTTCTGAATTTTTGCCACAAAATATTAGGAATTTTTGCATTTTTGCCCCTAAATAAAGAAAATTTCTGCCTTTTTTCTCTGAAATAAGTGAAATTTCCGAAATTTTACCCCAAAAGAAGTTAAAGTTCTGCCATTTTAGCCCAAAATAAGTGAAATTTCTGCAATTTTGCCCCAAAATAAGGAAAATTTCTGCCTTTTTGCCCCCAAATAAGGGGAATTTCAGCATTTTTACCTCAAAATAAGGGGAATTTCTGCATTTTTGCCACAAAATATTAGCAATTTCTGCCTTTTTGCCCCAAAATAAGGAAAATTACTGCCTTTTTTCTCTGAAATAAGTGAAATTTCTGCAATTATGCCCCAAAATAAGTGAAATTTCTTCAATTTTGCACCAAAATAAGTGAAATTTCTCCAATTTTGCCCCAAAATAAAGGAAATTTCTAAAATTTTGCCCCAAAATAAGTGGAATTTCTGAGTTTTACCCCAAAATAAAGAGAATTTGTCTTTTTGCCCCAACATATAGAAAATTTCTGCCTTTTTGCCCCACAATTAGGGGAATTTCTGCAATTTTGCTCCAAAATACGGGGAATTTCTGCCTTTTTGCCTGAAAATAAGAAGAATGCATAACTTTTTGCCATCAAAAAAGGAAATTTCTTCATTTTTGCTCAAAAATGAGGGGAATTTTTGCGTTTTGTCTCTAAATAAGTGAAATTTCTGTCTTTTTCTCCCATAACAAAGGGAATTTCTGTCTTTTTTGCCCTAAAATAAGGAAAAATTCTGACTTATTACCCTGAAGTAAGTGAAATTTCTGCAATTTTGCCCCAAATAAAGGAAATTTCTGCCTTTTTGCCCCCAAATAAGGGGAATTTCAGCATTTTACATAAAAATAAAGGGAATATCTGCATTTTTACCACAAAATATTAGGAATTTCTGCATTTTTGCTCCAAAATAAGGGAAATTTCTGGAATTTTGCCCCAAAATCTGTGTAATTTCTGAGTTTTGCCCCAAAATAAGGAGAATTTCTGTCTTTTTGCTCTAACTAAAGGGAATTTCTGCCTTTTTGCCTCACAATTAGGGGAATTTCTGCAATTTTGCTCCAAAATACGTGGAATTTCTGCCTTTTTGCCCGAAAATAAGAAGAATGCATACCTTTTTGCCATAAAAAAGTTAAATTTCTTCATTTTTGCTTCAAAATAAGGGGAATTTCTGCTTTTTTGCCTCTAAATAAGTGGAATTTCTGTCTTTTCCCCAAAACAAAGAAAAGTCCTGTCTTTTTTGCCCCAAAATAAGGAAAATTTCTGACTTATTACCCTGAAATACGTGATATTTCTGTAATTTTGCCCCAAAATAAGTGAAATTTTTGCAATTTTGCCCCAAAATAAGGGAAATTTCTGAAATTTTGCCCCAAAATAAGTGGAATTTTTGAGTTTTGCCCCAAAATAAGGAGAATTTCTGTCTTTTTGCCCCAACATATAGGCAATTTCTGCATTTTTGCCTCACAATTAGGGGAATTTTTGCAATTTTGCTCCAAAATACGGAGAATTTCTGCCTTTTTGCCCAAAAATAAGAAGAATGCATACCTTTTTGCCATAAAAAAGGGAAATTTCTTCATTTTTGCTCCAAAATAAGGGGAATTTCTGCTTTTTTGCCTATAAATAAGTGGAATTTCTGTCTTTTTTCCCCAAAACAAAAGGAATTACTGTTTTTTTTTGGCGCGAAATAAGGAAAAATTCTGACTTATTTCCCTGAAGTAAGTAAAATTTCTGCAATTTTTCCCCAAAATAAAGGAAATTTCTGACTTTTTGCCCCCAAATAAGGGGAATTTCAGCCTTTTTACCTCAAAATAAGGGGAATTTCTGCATTTTGGCCAAAAATATTAGGAATTTCTGCCTTTTTGCCCCAAAATAAGAAAATTTCTGCTTTTTTTCCCTGAAATAAGTGAAATTTCTGCAATTTTGCCCCAAAATAAGTGAAATTTCAGCAATATTGCCCCAAAATAAGGGAAATTTCTGGAATTTTGCCCCAAAATGAGAGGAATTTCTGCAATTTTGCCCCAAAATAAGGGAAATTTCTGGAATTTTGCCCCAAAATAAGTGGAATTTCTGAGTTTTGCCCCAAAATAAAGAGAATTTCTGTTTTTTTGCCCCAACATATAGGCAATTTGTGCCGTTTTGCCCCACAATTAGGGGAATTTCTGCAATTTTGCTCCAAAATACAGGGTATTTCTGCCTTTTTGCCCGAAAATAAGAAGAATGCATACCTTTTTGCCATAAAAATGGGAAATTTCTTCATTTTTGCTCCATAATAAAAGGAATTTCTGCTTTTTTGCCTCTAAATAAGTGGAATTTCTGTCTTTTTCCCCCAAAACAAAGGGAATTTCTGTCTTTTTTGCCCCAAAATAAAGAAAATTTCTGACTTATTACTCTGAAGTAAGTGAAGTTTCTGCAATTTTGCCCCAAAATAAGGGAAATTTTTGGAATTTTGCCCCAAAATAAGTGGAATTTCTGAGTTTTGCGCCAAAATAAAGAGAATTTCTGCCTTTTTGCCCCAACATATGGAGAATTTCTGTTTTTTTGCCCCACAATTAGGGGAATTTCTGCAATTTTGCTCCAAAATACGGGGAATTTCTGCCTTTTTGCCCGAAAATAAGAAGAATGCATACCTTTTTGCTATAAAAATGGGAAATTTCTTCATTTTTGCTCCAAAATAAAAGGAATTTCTGCTTTTTTGCCTCTAAATAAGTGGAATTTCTGTCTTTTTCCCCCAAAACAAAGAGAATTTTTGTCTTTTTTGCCCTAAAATAAAGAAAAATTCTGACTTATTACCTTGTAGTAAGTGAAATTTCTGCAATTTTGCCCCAAAATAAGGGAACTTTCTGCCTTTTTACCCCCAAATAAGGGAAATTTCAGCCTTTTTACCTCAAAATAAAGGGAATTTCTGCATTTTTGCCCCCAAATAAGGGGAATTTCAGCCTTTTTACCTCAAAATAAGGGGAATTTCCGCATTTTTGCCACAAAATATCAGGAATTTCTGCATTTTTGCCCCAAAATAAGAAAATTTCTGCTTTTTTTCCCTGAAATAAGTGAAATTTCTGCAATTTTGCCCCAAAATAAGTGAAATTTCTGCAATTTTGTCCTAAAATAAAGGAAATTTCTGGAATTTTGCCCCAAAATAAGTGGAATTTCTGAGTTTTGCCCCAAAATAAGATGAATTTCTGTCTTTTTGCCCCACAATTAGGGGAATTTCTGCCTTTTTGCCCCACAATTAGGGGAATTTCTGCAATTTTGCTCCAAAATACGGGGAATTTCTGCCTTTTTGCCCGAAAATAAGAAGAATGCCTACCTTTTTGCCATCAAAAAAGGAAATTTCTTCATTTTTGCTCCAAAATAAGGGGAATTTCTGTTTTTTTGCCTCTAAATAAGTGGAATTTCTGTCTTTTTCCCCCCAAAACAAAGGGAATTTCTGTCTTTTTTGACATAAAATAAGGAATAATTCTGACGTATTACCCTGAAGTAAGTGAAATTTCTGCAATTTTGCCACAAAATAAGGGAATTTTCTGCGTTTTTATTTCCAAAATAAGGGGAATTTTAGCCATTTTACCTCAAATTAGGTGAATTTCTGCATATTTACCCCCCTATTAAGGGGATTTTCAGCATTTTTACCTCAAAATAAGGGGAATTTATGCATTTTTGCCACAAAATATTAGGAATTTCTGCCTTTTTGGCCCAAAATAAGAAAATTTCTGCTTTTTTTCCATGAAATAAGTGAAATTTCTGCAATTTTGCCCCAAAATAAGTGAAATTTCTGCAATTTTGCCCCAAAATAAGGGAAATTTCTGTAATTTTGTCCCAAAAATGGAATTTCTGAGTTTTGCCCCAAAATAAGGAGTATTTCTGTCTTTTTGCCCCAACATATAGAGAATTTCTGCCTTTTTGCCCTACAATTAGGCAAATTTCTGCAATTTTGCTCCAAAATACTGAGAATTTCTGCCTTTTTGCCCGAAAATAAGAAGAATGCATACCTTTTTGATATAAAAAAGGGAAATTTCTTCATTTTTGCTCCAAAATAAAAGGAATTTCTGCTTTTTTGCCACTAAATAAGTGGAATTTTTGTCTTTTTCCCCCAAAACAAAGGGAATTTCTGTCTTTTTTGCCCCAGAATAAGGAAAAATTCTGTCTTATTACCCTGAACTAAGTAAAATTTCTGCAATTTTGCCCCAAAATAAGGGATATTTCTGACTTTTTGCCCTCAAATAAGGGGAATTTCAGCCTTTTTACCTAAAATAAGAGGAATTTCTGAATTTTTGCCACAAAATATTAGGAATTTCTGCATTTTTGTCCCAAAATAAGGAAAATCTCTGCCTTTTTTCTCTGAAATAAGTGAAATTTCTGCAATTTTGCCCCAAAATAAGGGAAATTTCTGGAATTTTGCCCCAAAATAAGTGGAATTTCTGAGTTTTGCCCCAAAATAAGGAGAATTTCTGTCTTTTTGCCCCAACATATAGGCAATTTCTGCCTTTTTGCCCCACAATTATGGGAATTTCTGCAATTTTGCTCCAAAATACGGAGATTTTCTGCCTTTTTGCCCGAAAATAAGAAGAATGCATACCTTTTTGCCATAAAAAAGGGAAATTTCTTCATTTTTGCCTCAAAATAAGGGGAATTTCTGCTTTTTTGCCTAAATAAGTGGAATATCTGTCTTTTTCCCCTAAAACAAATGGAATTTCTGTGTTTTTTGCCTCAAAATAATGAAAAATTCTGACTTATTACCCTGAAGTAAGTGAAATTTCTGCAATTTTTCCCTAAAATAAGAAAAATTTCTGCATTTTTGCCCACTATTAAGGGGAATTTCAGCTTTTTTACCTCAAAATAAGGGGAATTTCTGCATTTTTCACACAAAATATTAAGAATTTCTTACTTTTTGCCCCAAAATAAGAAAATTTCTGTTTTTTTCTCTGAAATAAGTGAAATTTCTGCAATTATGCCCCAAAATAAGTGAAATTTCTGCAATTTTGCCCCAAAATAAGGGAAATTGCTGGAATTGTGCCCCAAAATAATGGAATTTCTGAGTTTTGCCCCAAAATAAGGAGAATTTCTGTCTTTTTGCCCCAACATATAGAGAATTTCTGCCTTTTTGCCCCACAATTAGGCAAATTTCGGCAATTTTGCTTTAAAATACCGTGAATTTTTGCCTTTTTGCCCGAAAATAAGAAGAATGCATACCTTTTTGCCATAAAAAATGGAAATTTCTTCATTTTTGCTCCAAAATAAAAGGAATTTCTGCTTTTTTGCCTCTAAATAAGTGGAATTTCTGTCTTTTTCCCCCAAAACAAAGGTAATTTCTGTCTTTTTTGCCCCAAAATAAGGAAAATTTCTGACTTATTACCCTGAAATACATGAAATTTCTGCAATTTTGCCCCAAAATAAGTGAAATTTCTGCAATTTTGCCCCAAAATAAGGAAAATTTCTGGAATTTTGCCCCAAAATAAGTGGAATTTCTGAGTTTTGCCCCAAAAAAAAGAGAATTTCTGTCTTTTTGCCCCAACATATAGGCAATTTCTGCCTTTTTCCCCCACAATTATGGGAATTTCTGCAATTTTGCTCCAAAATACGGAGAATTTCTGCCTTTTTGCCCGAAAATAAGAAGAATGCATACCTTTTTGCCATAAAAAAGGGAAATTTTTTCATTTTTGCTCCAAAATAAGTTGAATTTCTACTTTTTTGCCTCTAAATAAGTGGAATATCTGTCTTTTTCCCCTAAAACAAAAGGAATTTCTCTCTTTTTTGCCCCAAAATAATGAAAAATTCTGACTTATTACCCTGAAGTAAGAGAAATTTCTGCAATTTTGCCCTAAAATAAGAAAAAATTCTGCCTTTTTGCCCCCAAATATGAGGAATTTCAGCCTTTTTACCTCAAAATAAGGGGAATTTTTGCATTTTTGCCACAAAATATTAGGAATTTCTGCCTTTTTACCCCAAAATAAGGAAAATTACTGCCTTTTTACTCTGAAATAAGTGAAATTTCTGCAACTATTCCCCAAAATATGTGAAATTTCTTCAATTTTGCCCAAAAATAAGTGAAATTTATGCAATTTTGCTCCAAAATAAGGGAAATTTCTGGAATTTTGCCCCAAAATACGTGGAATTTCTGAGTTTTGCCCCAAAATAAGGAGAATTTCTGTCTTTTTGCCCCAACATATAGAGAATTTCTGCCTTTTTGCCCCACAATTAGTGGAATTTCTGCAATTTTGCTCCAAAATACGAGGAATATCTGCCTTTTTTGTGCAAAAATAAGAAGAATGCATAACTTTTTGCCATAAAAAAGTGAAATTTCTTCATTTTTGCTCCAAAATAAGGGGAATTTCTGCTTTTTTGCCTCTAAATAAGTGAAATTTCTGTCTTTTTCCCCCAAAACAAAAGGAGTTCCTGTCTTTTTTGCCCCAAAATAAGGAAAAATTCTGACTTATTACCCTGAAGTAAGTGAAATTTCTGCAATTTTGCCCCAAAATAATGGAAATTTCTGCCTTTTTGCCCCCAAATAAGGGGAAATTCAGCCTTTTTACCTAAAAATAAGGGGAATATCTGCATTTTTACCACAAAATATTAGTAATTTCTGCGTTTTTGCCCCAAAATAAGGAAAATTTCTGCCTTTTTTCCCTTATATAAGTGAAATTTCTGCCTTTTTGCCCGAAAATAAGGGAAATTTCTGGAATTTTGCCCCAAAATAAGTGAAATTTCTGCAATTTTGCCCCAAAATAAGGGAAATTTCTGAAATTTTGCCCCAAAATAAGTGGAATTTTTGAGTTTTGCCCCAAAATAAGGAGAATTTCTGTCTTTTTGCCCCAACATATAGGCAATTTCTGCCTTTTTGCCTCACAATTAGCGGAGTTTTTGCAATTTTGCTCCAAAATACGGAGAATTTCTGCCTTTTTGCCCAAAAATAAGAAGAATGCATAACTTTTTGCCATAAAAAAGGGAAATTTCTTCATTTTTGCTCCAAAATAAGGGGAATTTCTGCTTTTTTGCCTATAAATAAGTGGAATTTCTGTCTTTTTCCCCAAAACAAAGGGAATTACTGTTTTTTTGCCGCAAAATAAGGAAACATTCTGACTTATTTCCCTGAAAAAAGTGAAATTTCTGCACTTTTGCCTCAAAATAAAGGAAATTTTTGCCTTTTTGCCCCCAAATAAGGGGAATTTCAGCCTTTTTACCTCAAAATAAGGGGAATTTCTGCATTTTTGCCACAAAATATTAGGAATTTCTGCCTTTTTGCCCCAAAATAAGAAAATTTCTGCTTTTTTTCCCTGAAATAAGTGAAATTTCTGCAATTTTGCCCCAAAATAAGTGAAATTTCAGCAATTTTGCCCCAAAATAAGGGAAATTTCTGGAATTTTGCCCCAAAATAAGTGGAATTTCTGCAATTTTGCCCCAAAATAAGGGAAATTTCTGGAATTTTGCCCCAAAGTAAGTGGAATTTCTGAGTTTTGCCCCAAAATAAAGAGAATTTCTGGTTTTTTGCCCCAACATATAGGCAATTTGTGCCGTTTTGCCCCACAATTAGGGGAATTTCTGCAATTTTGCTCCAAAATACAGTGTATTTCTGCCTTTTTGCCCGAAAATAAGAAGAATGCATACCTTTTTGCCATAAAAATGGAAAATTTCTTCATTTTTGCTCCATAATAAAAGGAATTTCTGCTTTTTTGCCTCTAAATAAGTGGAATTTCTGTCTTTTTCCCCCAAAACAAAGGGAATTTCTGTCCTTTTTGCCCCAAAATAAGGAAAAATTCTGACTTATTACTCTGAAGTAAGTGAAGTTTCTGCAATTTTGCCCCAAAATAAGGGAAATTTTTGGAATTTTGCCTCAAAATAAGTGGAATTTCTGAGTTTTGCCCCAAAATAAAAAGAATTTCTGCCTTTTTGCCCCAACATATGGAGAATTTCTGTTTTTTTGCCCCACAATTAGGGGAATTTCTGCAATTTTGCTCCAAAATACAGGTAATTTCTGCCTTTTTGCCTAAAAATAAGAAGAATGCATACCTTTTTGCCATAAAAATGGGAAATTTCTTCATTTTTGCTCCAAAATAAAAGGAATTTCTGCTTTTTTGCCTCTAAATAAGTGGAATTTCTGTCTTTTTCCCCCAAAACAAAGAGAATTTTTGTCTTTTTTGCCCCAAAATAAAGAAAAATTCTGACTTATTACCTTGTAGTAAGTGAAATTTCTGCAATTTTGCCCCAAAATAAGAGAACTTTCTGCCTTTTTACCCCCAAATAAGGGGAATTTCAGCCTTTTTACCTCAAAATAAAGGAAATTTCTGCATTTTTGCCCCCAAATAAGGGGAATTTCAGCATTTTTACCTCAAAATAAGGGGAATTTCCGCATTTTTGCCACAAAATATTAGGAATTTCTGCATTTTTGCCCCAAAATAAGAAAATTTCTGCTTTTTTTCCCTGAAATAAGTGAAATTTCTGCAATTTTGCCCCAAAATAAGTGAAATTTCTGCAATTTTCTCCTAAAATAAAGGAAATTTCTGGAATTTTGCCCCAAAATAAGTGGAATTTCTGAGTTTTGCCCCAAAATAAGATGAATTTCCGTCTTTTTGCCCCAACATATAGGGAATTTCTGCCTTTTTGCCACACAATTAGGGGAATTTCTGCAATTTTGCTCCAAAATACGGGGAATTTCTGCCTTTTTGCCCGAAAATAAGAAGAATGCATACCTTTTTGCCATCAAAAATGGAAATTTCTTCATTTTTGCTCCAAAATAAGGGGAATTTCTGTTTTTTTGCCTCTAAATAAGTGGAATTTCTGTCTTTTTCCCCCCAAAACAAAGGGAATTTCTGTCTTTTTTGACATAAAATAAGGAAAAATTCTGATTTATTACCCTGAAGTAAGTGAAATTTCTGCAATTTTGCCCCAAAATAAAGTAATTTTCTGCGTTTTTGTTTCTAAAATAAGGGGAATTTTAGCCATTTTACCTCAAATTAGGGGAATTTCTGCATATTTACCCCCTATTAAGGGGAATTTCAGCATTTTAACCTCAAAATAAGGGGAATTTATGCATTTTTGCCACAAAATATTAGGAATTTCTGCCTTTTTGGCCCAAAATAAGAAAATTTCTGCATTTTTTCCCTGAAATAAGTGAAATTTCTGCAATTTTGCCCCAAAATAAGTGAAATTTCTGCAATTTTGCCCCAAAATAAGGGAAATTTCTGGAATTTTGCCCCAAAAATGGAATTTCTGAGTTTTGCCCCAAAATAAGGAGTATTTCTGTCTTTTTGCCCCAACATATAGAGAATTTCTGCCTTTTTGCCCTACAATTAGGCAAATTTCTGCAATTTTGCTCCAAAATACGGAGAATTTCTGCCTTTTTGCCAGAAAATAAGAAAAATGCATACCTTTTTGCCATAAAAAAGGGAAATTTCTTCATTTTTGCTCCAAAATAAAAGGAATTTCTGCTTTTTTGCCACTAAATAAGTGGAATTTTTGTCTTTTTCCCCCAAAACAAAGGGAATTTCTGTCTTTTTTGCCCCAAAATAAGGAAAAATTCTGTCTTATTAACCTGAACTAAGTAAAATTTCTGCAATTTTGCCCCAAAATAAGGGAAATTTCTGACTTTTTGCCCCCAAATAAGGGGAATTTCAGCCTTTTTACCTAAAATAAAAGGAATTTCTGAATTTTTGCCACAAAATATTAGGAATTTCTGCATTTTTGCCCCAAAATAAGGAAAATTTCTGCCTTTTTTCTATGAAATAAGTGAAATTTCTGAAATTTTGCCTCAAAATAAGTGAAAGTTCTGCAATTTTAGCCCAAAATAAGTGAAATTTCTGCACTTTTGCCCCAAAATAAGGGAAATTTCTGGAATTTTGCCCCAAAATAAGTGGAATTTCTGAGTTTTGCCCCAAAATAAGGAGAATTTCTGTCTTTTTGCCCCAACATATAGGCAATTTCTGCCTTTTTGCCCCACAATTATGGGAATTTCTGCAATTTTGCTCCAAAATATGGAGAATTTCTGCCTTTTTGCCCGAAAATAAGAAGAATGCATACCTTTTTGCCATAAAAAAGGGAAATTTCTTCATTTTTGCCCCAAAATAAGGGGAATTTCTGCTTTTTTGCCTAAATAAGTGGAATATCTGTCTTTTTCCCCTAAAACAAATGGAATTTCTGTGTTTTTTGCCTCAAAATAATGAAAAATTCTGACTTATTACCCTGAAGTAAGTGAAATTTCTGCAATTTTGCCCTAAAATAAGAAAAATTTCTGTATTTTTGCCCTCTATTTAGGGGAATTTCAGCCTTTTTACCTCAAAATAAGGGGAATTTCTGCATTTTTGACACAAAATATTAGGAATTTCTGACTTTTTGCCCCAAAATAAGAAAATTTCTGCTTTTTTCTCTGAAATAAGTGAAATTTCTGCAATTATGCCCCAAAATAAGTGAAATTTCTGCAATTTTGCCCCAAAATAAGGGAAATTGCTGGAATTTTGCCCCAAAATAATGAAATTTCTGAGTTTTGCCCCAAAATAAAGAGAATTTCTGTCTTTTTGCCCCAGCATATAGAGAATTTCTGCCTTTTTGCCCCACAATTAGGCAAATTTCGGCAATTTTGCTTTAAAATACCGTGAATTTTTGCCTTTTTGCCCGAAAATAAGAAGAATGCATACCTTTTTGCCATAAAAAAGGGAAATTTCTTCATTTTTGCTCCAAAATAAAAGGAATTTCTGCTTTTTTGCCACTAAATAAGTGGAATTTCTGTCTTTTTCCCCCAAAACAAAGAAAATTCCTGTCTTTTTTGCCCCAAAACAAGGAAAATTTCTGACTTATTACCCTGAAATACGTGAAATTTCTGCAATTTTGCCCCAAAATAAGTGAAATTTCTGCAATTTTGCCCCAAAATAAGGAAAATTTCTGGAATTTTGCCCCAAAATAAGTGGAATTTCTGAGTTTTGCCCCAAAATAAGGAGAATTTCTGTCTTTTTTCCCCAACATATAGGCAATTTCTGCCTTTTTCCCCCACAATTATGGGAATTTCTGCAATTTTGCTTCATAATATGGAGAATTTCTGCCTTTTTGCCCGAATATAAGAAGAATGCATACCTTTTTGCCATAAAAAAGGGAAATTTTTTCATTTTTGCTCCAAAATAAGTTGAATTTCTAATTTTTTGCCTCTAAATAAATGGAATATCTGTCTTTTTCCCCTAAAACAAATGGAATTTCTGTCTTTTTTGCCCCAAAATAATGAAAAATTCTGACTTATTACCCTAAAGTAAGAGAATTTTCTGCAATTTTGCCCTAAAATAAGAAAAAATTCTGCCTTTTTGCCCCCTATTAAGGGGAATTTCAGCCTTTTTACCTCAAAATAAGGAGAATTTCTGCATTTTTGACACAAAATATTAGAAATTTCTGCCATTTTGCCCCAAAATAAGAAAATTTCTGCTTTTTTCCCTGAAATGAGTGAAATTTCTGCAATTATGCCCCAAAATAAGTGAAATTTCTGCAATTTTGCTCCAAAATAAGGAAACTTTCTGCTTTTTTGCCCCCAAATAATGGGAATTTCAGCCTTTTTACCTCAAAATAAGGAAAATTTTGGCATTTTTGCCACAAAATATTAGGAATTTCTGCCTTTTTGCCCCAAAATAAGGAAAATTACTTCCTTTTTACTCTGAAATAAGTGAAATTTCTGCAATTATGCCCCAAAATATGTGAAATTTTTTCAATTTTGCCCCAAAATAAGTGAAATTTCTGCAATTTTGCTCCCAAATAAGGGAAATTTCTGGAATTTTGCCCCAAAATAAGTGGAATTTCTGAGTTTTGCCCCAAAATAAGGAGAATTTCTGACTTTTTGCTCCAACATATAGAGAATTTCTGCCTTTTTGCCCCACAATTAGGGGAATTTCTGCAATTTTGCTCCAAAATACGAGGAATTTCTGCCTTTTTTGCGCGAAAATAAGAAGAATGCATAACTTTTTGCCATAAAAAATTGAAATTTCTTCATTTTTGCTCCAAAATAAGGGGAATTTCTGCTTTTTTTGCCTCTAAATAAGTGAAATTTCTGTCTTTTTCCCCCAAAACAAAAGGAATTCCTGTCTTTTTTGCCCCAAAATAAGGAAAAATTCTGACTTATTACCCTGAAGTAAGTGAAATTTCTGCAATTTTGCCCCAAAATAAAAGAAATTTCTGCCTTTTTGCCCCCAAATAAGGGGAATTTCAGCATTTTTACATCAAAATAAGGGGAATATATGCATTTTTACCCCAAAATATTAGGAATTTCTGCATTTTTGCCCCAAAATAAGAAAAATTTTTGCTTTTTTTTCCCTGAAATAAGTGAAATTTCTGCAATTTTGCCCCAAAATAATGAAATTTCTGCAATTTTGTCCTAAAATAAGGGTAATTTCTGGAATTTTGCCCCAAAATAAGTGGAATTTCTGAGTTTTGCCCCAAAATAAGGAGAATTTCTGTCTTTTTGCCCCAACATATAGGGAATTTCTGCCTTTTTGCCCCACAATTAGGGGAATTTCTGCAATTTTGCTCCAAAATACGGGGAATTTCTGCCTTTTTGCCCAAAAATAAGAAGAATGCATACCTTTTTGCCATCAAAAAAGGTAATTTCTTCATTTTTGCTCCAAAATAATGGGAATTTTTTTTTTGCCTCTAAATAAGAGGAATTTCTGTCTTTTTTTCCTCAAAACAAAGGGAATTTCTGTTTTTTTGCCCTAAAATAAGGAAAAATTCTGACTTATTACCCTGAAGTAAGTGAAATTTCTGCAATTTTGCCCTAAAATAAGGGAAATTTCTGTGTTTTTGTTTCCAAAATAAGGGGAATTTCAGCCATTTTACCTCCAATTAGGGGAATTTCTGCATATTTACCCCCTATTAAGGGGAATTTCAGCATTTTTACCTCAAAATAAGGGGAATTTATGCATTTTTGACAAAAAATATTAGGAATTTCTGCCTTTTTGGCCCAAAATAAGAAAATTTCTGCTTTTTTTCCCTGAAATAAGTGAAATTTCTGCAATTTTGCCCCAAAATAAGTGAAATTTCTGCAATTTTGCCCCAAAGTAAGGGAAATTTCTGGAATTTTGCCCCAAAAATGGAATTTCTGAGTTTTGCCCCAAAAAAAGGAGAATTTCTGTCTTTTTGCCCCAACATATAGAGATTTTCTGCCTTTTTGCCCTACAATTAGGCAAATTTCTGCAATTTTGCTCCAAAATACAGGGAATTTCTGCCTTTTTGCCCGAAAATAAGAAGAATGCATACCTTTTTGTTATAAAAAAGGGAAATTTCTTCATTTTTGCTCCAAAATAAAAGGAATTTCTGCTTTTTTGCCACTAAATAAGTGGAATGTCTGTCTTTTTCCCCCAAAACAAAAGGAATTTCTGTCTTTTTTGCCCCAAAATAATAAAAATTTCTGACTTATTACCCTGAAGTAAGTGAAATTTCTGCAATTTTGCCCCAAAATAAGTGAAATTTCTGCAATTTTGCCCCAAAATAAGAAAAATTTCTGGAATTTTGCCCCAAAATAAGTGGAATTTCTGAGTTTTGCCCCAAAATAAGGAGAATTTCTGTCTTTTTGCCCCAATATATAGGCAATTTCTGCCTTTTTGCCCCACAATTATGGGAATTTCTGCAATTTTGCTCCAAAATACGGAGAATTTCTGCCTTTTTGCCCGAAAATAAGAAGAATGCATACCTTTTTGCCATAAAAAAGGGAAATTTCTTCATTTTTGCTCCAAAATAAGGGGAATTTCTGCTTTTTTGCCTCTAAATAAGTGGAATATCTGTTTTTTCCCCTAAAACAAATGGAATTTCTGTCTTTTTTGCCTCAAAATAATGAAAAATTCTGACTTATTACCCTGAAGTAAGTGAGATTTCTGCAATTTTGCCCTAAAATAAGAAAAATTTCTGCTTTTTTGCCCCCTATTAATGGGAATTTCAGCCTTTTTACCTCAAAATAAGGGGAATTTCTGCATTTTTGACTCAAAATATTGGAAATTTCTGCATTTTTGCCCCAAAAAAAGAAAATTTCTGTTTTTTTCCCTGAAATAAGTGAAATTTCTGCAATTATGCCCCAAAATAAGTGAAATTTCTGCAATTTTGCCCCAAAATAAGGGAAATTTCTGGAATTTTGCCCAAAAATAATGTAATTTCTGAGTTTTGCCCCAAAATAAGGAGAATTTCTGTCTTTTTGCCCCAGCCTATAGAGAATTTATGCCTTTTTGCCCCACTATTAGGCAAATTTCTGCAATTTTGCTCCAAAATACCGTGAATTTTTGCCTTTTTGCCCGAAAATAATAAGAATGCATACCTTTTTGCCATAAAAAAGGGAAATTTCTTCATTTTTGCTCCAAAATAAGGGGAATTTCTTCTTTTTTGCCTCTAAATAAGTGGAATTTCTGTCTTTTTCCCCCAAAACAAAGAAAATTCCTGTCTTTTTTGCCCCAAAATAAGAAAAATTTCTGACTTATTACCCTGAACTAAGTGAAATTTCTGCAATTTTGCCTCAAAATAAGTTAAATTTCTGCACTTTTGTCCCAAAATAAGGGAAATTTCTGGAATTTTGCCGCAAAATAAGTGGAATTTCTGAGTTTTGCCCCAAAATAAGGAGAATTTCTGTCTTTTTGCCCCAACATATAGGGAATTTCTGCCTTTTTGCCCCACAATTAGGGGAATTTC
The DNA here is from genome assembly GCF_963924665.1 of Micromys minutus. Taxonomy (NCBI): domain Eukaryota; kingdom Metazoa; phylum Chordata; class Mammalia; order Rodentia; family Muridae; genus Micromys; species Micromys minutus. The sequence continues at coordinate 5,266,057 of NW_027667727.1, forward strand.
TTCAATTTTGCTCCAAAATACGGGGAATTTCTGCCTTTTTGCCCGAAAATAAGAAGAATGCATACCTTTTTGCCATAAAAAAAGGAAATTTCTTCATTTTTGCTCCAAAATAAGGGGAATTTCTGCTTTTTTGCCTTTAAATAAGTGGAATTTCTGTCTTTTTCCCCCATAACAAAGGGAATTTCTGTATTTTGCCCCAAAATAAGAAGAAATTCTGACTTATTACCCTGAAGTAAGTGAAATTTCTGCAATTTTGCCCCAAAATATGGGAAATTTCTGGAATTTTGCCCCAAAATAAAGAAAATTTTTGCCTTTTTTCCCCCAAATAAGGGGAATTTCAGCCTTTTTACCTCAAAATAAGGGGAATTTCTGCATTTTTGCCACAAAATATTAGGAATTTCTGCTTTTTGCCCCAAAATAAGGAAAATTTCTGCCTTTTTTCCCTGAAATATGTGAAATTTCTGTAATTTTGCCCCAAAATAAGTGAAATTTCTGCAATTTTGCCCCAAAATAAGTGAAATTTCTGCAATTTTGCCCCAAAATAAGGGAAATTTCTGGAATTTTGCCCCAAAATATGTGGAATTTCTGAGTTTTGCCCCAAAATAAGGAGAATTTCTGTATTTTTGCCCCAACATATAGAGATTTTCTGCATTTTTGTCCCACAATTAGGGGAATTTCAACAATTTTGTTCCAAAATACGGAGAATTTCTGCTTTTTTGCCTGAAAATATGAAGAATGCATACCTTTTTGCCATAAAAAAGGGAAAGTTATTCATTTTTGCTCCAAAATAAGGGAAATTTCTGCTTTTTTGCCTCTAAATAAGTGGAATATCTGTCTTTTTCCCCCAAAACAAAGGGAATTCCTGTCTTTTTTGCCCCATAATATGGAAAAATTCTGACTTATTACCCTGAAGTATGTGAAATTTCTGGAATTTTGCCCCAAAATTAGGTAAATTTCTGCGTTTTTGTTTCCAAAATAAAGGGAATTTCAGCCATTTTACCTCAAATTAGGGGATTTTCTGCATATTTACCCCCTATTAATAGGAATTTCAGCCTTTTTACCTCAAAATAAGGGGAATTTCTGCATTTTTGCAACAATATATTAGGAATTTCTGCCCTTTGGCCCAAAATAAAAAAATTTCTGCTTTTTTTTTCTGAAATAAGTGAAATTTCTATAATTTTGCCCCAAAATAAGTGAAATTTCAGCAATTTTGCCCCAAAATAAGGGAAATTTCTGGAAATTTGCCCCAAAATAATGGAATTTCTTAGTTTTGCCCCAAAATAAGGAGAATTTCTGTCTTTTTGCCCCAACATATAGAGTATTTCTGCCTTTTGTCCCACAAATAGGGGAATTTCTGCAATTTTGCTCCAAAATACGGGAAATTTCTGCCTTTTTGCCCGAAAATAAGTAGAATGCATACCTTTTTGCCATAAAAAAGGGAAATTTCTTCATTTTTGCTCCAAATTAAGGGGAATTTCTGCTTTTTTGCCTCTAAATAAGTGGAATTTCTGTCTTTTTCCACCCAAACAAAAAAAATTCCTGTCTTTTTTGCCCCAAAATAAGGAAAATTTCTGACTTATTACCCTGAAATAAGTGAAATTTCTGCAATTTTGCCCAAAAATAAGTGAAATTTCTGCAATTTTGCCCCAAAATAAGGAAAATTTCTAGAATTTTGCCCCAAAATAAGTGGAATTTCTGAGTTTTGCCACAAAATAAGAAGAATTTCTGTTTTTGCCCCAACATATAGGCAATTTCTGCCTTTTTGCCCCACAATTAGGGGAATTTCTGCAATTTTGCTCAAAAATATGGAGAATTTCTGCCTTTTTGCCCGAAAATAAGAAGAATGCATACTTTTTTGCCATAAAAAAGAGAAATTTCTTCATTTTTGCTCCAAAATAATGGGAATTTCTGCTTTTTTGCTTCTAAATAAGTGGAATTTCTGTTTTTTTCCCCAAAACAAATGGAATTTCTGTCTTTTATGCCCCAAAATAAGGAAAAATTCTGACTTATTACCATGAAGTAAGTGAAATTTCTGCAATTTTGCCCCAAAATAAGGGAAATTTCTGCCTTTTTACCCCCTAATAAGGGGAATTTCAGCCTCTTTACCTCAAAATAAGGAGAATTTCTGCATTTTTGCCACAAAATATTAGGAATTTCTGCCTTTTTGCCCCAAAATAAGGAAAATTACTGCCTTTTTTCTCTGAAATAAGTGAAATTTCTGCAATTATGCTTCAAAATATGTGAAATTAATGCAATTTTGCCCCAAAATAAGTGAAATTTCTGCAATTTTGCCCCAAAATAAGAAAAATTTCTGGAATTTTACCCCAAAATACGTGGAATTTCTGAGTTTTACCCCAAAATAAGAAGAATTTTTGTCTTTTTGCCCCAACATATAGAGAATTTCTGCCTTTTTGCCCCACAATTAGGGGAATTTCTGCAATTTTGCTCCAAAATACGAGGAATTTCTGCCTTTTTTGCGCCAAAATAAGAAGAATGCATAACTTTTTGCCATAAAAAATTGAAATTTCTTCATTTTTGCTCCAAAATAAGGGGAATTTCTGCTTTTTTGCCTCTAAATAAGTGGAATTTCTATCTTTTTCCCCCAAAACAAAATGAATTCCTGTCTTAATTGCCCCAAAATAAGGAAAAATTCAGAATTATTACCCTGAAGTAAGTGAAATTTTTGCCTTTTTGCCCCCAAATAAGGGAAATTTCAGCCTTTTTACACCAAAATAAGGGGAATATCTGCATTTTTACCACAAAATATTAGGAATTTCTGCATTTTTGCCCCAAAATAAGGAAAATTTCTGCCTTTTTTCCCTGAAATAAGTGAAATTTCTGCCTTTTTGCCCCAAAATAAGTGAAATTTCTGCAATTTTGCCCCAAAATAAAGGAAATTTCTGGAATTTTGCCCCAAAATATGTGGAATTTCTGAGTTTTGCCCCAAAATAAGGAGAATTTCTGTCTTTTTGCCCTAACTAAAGGGAATTTCTGCCTTTTTGCTCCACAATTAGGGGAATTTCTGCAATTTTGCTCCAAAATATGGGGAATTTTTGCTTTTTTGCCCGAAAATAAGAAGAATGCATATCTTTTTGCCATAAAAAAGTGAAATTTCTTCATTTTTGCTTCAAAATAAGGGGAATTTCTGCTTTTTTGCCTCTAAGTAAGTGGAATTTCTGTCTTTTCCCCCAAAACAAAGAAAAGTGCTGTCTTTTTTGCCCTAAAATAAGGAAAATTTCTGACTTATTACCCTGAAATAAGTGAAATTTCTGTAATTTTGCCCCAAAAGAAGTGAAATTTCTGCAATTTTGCCCCAAAATAAGGGAAATTTCTGAAATTTTTCCCCAAAATAAGTGGAATTTCTGAGTTTTGCCCCAAAATAAGGAGAATTTCTGTCTTTTTGCCCCAACATATAGGCAATTTCTGCCTTTTTGCCTTACAATTAGGGGAATTTCTGCAATTTTGCTCCAAAATATGGGGAATTTCTGCCTTTTTGCCTGAAAATAAGAAGAATGCATACCATTTTGCCATAAAAAAGGGAAATTTCTTCATTTTTGCTCCAAAATAAGGAGAATTTCTGCTTTTTTGCCTATAAATAAGTGGAATTTCTGTCTTTTTTCCCCAAAACAAAGGGAATTACCGTCTTTTTTACCCCAAAATAAGGAAAAATTCTGCCTTATTACCCTGAACTAAGTAAAATTTCTGCAATTTTGCCCCAAAATAAGGGAAATTTCTGACTTTTTGCCCCCAAATAAGGGGAATTTCAGCCTTTTTACCTAAAATAAGAGGAATTTCTGAATTTTTGCCACAAAATATTAGGAATTTCTGCATTTTTGCCCCAAAATAAGGAAAATTTCTGCCTTTTTTCTCTGAAATAAGTGAAATTTCTGAAATTTTGCCCCAAAATAAGTGAAAGTTCTGCAATTTTAGCCCAAAATAAGTGAAATTTCTGCAATTTTGCACCAAAATAAGGAAAATTTCTGGAATTTTGCCCCAAAATAATTGGAATTTCTGAGTTTTGCCCCAAAATAAGGAGAATTTCTGTCTTTTTGCCCCAACATATAAAGAATTTCTGCCTTTTTGCCCCACAATTAGGGGAATTTCTGCAATTTTGCTCCAAAATACGGGGAATTTTTGCCTTTTTGCCCGAAAATAAGAAGAATGCATAACTTTTTGCCATAAAAAAGGGAAATTTCTTCATTTTTGCTCCAAAATAAGGGTAATGTCTGCTTTTTTACCTTTAAATAAATGAAATTTGTCTTTTTTTCCCCCAAAACATAGGGATTTCCTGTAATTTTTGCCCCAAAATAAGGAAAATTTCTGACTTATTACCCTGAAATAAGTGAAATTTCTGCAATTTTGCCCCAAAATAAAGGAAATTTTTGCCTTTTTGCCCCAAAATAAGGGGAATTTCCGCCTTTTTACCTCAAAATAATAGGAATTTCTGCATTTTTGCCACAAAATATTAGGAATTTCTGCCTTTTTGCCCCAAAATAAGAAAATTTCTGCATTTTTTCCCTGAAATAAGTGAAATTTCTGCAATTTTGCCCCAAAATAAGTGAAATTTCTGCAATTTTGCCCCACAATAAGGGAAATTTCTGGAATTTTGCCCCAAAATAAGTGGAATTTCTGAGTTTTTCCACAAAATAAGGAGAATTTCTGTTTTTTCCCCAACATATAGGCAATTTCTGCCTTTCTGCCCCACAATTAGGGGAATTTCTGCAATTTTGCTCCAAAATACAGGGAATTTCTGCCTTTTTGCCCGAAAATAAGAAGAATGCATACCTTTTTGCCATAAAAATGGGAAATTTCTTCATTTTTGCTCCAAAATAAGAGGAATTTCTGCTTTTTTGCCTCTAAATAAGTGGAATTTCTGTCTTTTTCCCCCAAAACAAAGGGAATTTCTGTCTTTTTTGCCACAAAATAAGGAAAAATTCTGACTTATTACCCTGAAGTAAGTGAAATTTCTGAAATTTTGCCCCAAAATAAGGGAACTTTCTGCCTTTTTGCCCCCAAATAAGGGGAATTTCAGCCTTTTTACCTCAAAATAAGGGGAATTTCTGCTTTTTGCCCCCAAATAAGGGGAATTTCAGCCTTTTTACCTCAAAATAAGGGGAATTTCTGCATTTTTGCCACAAAATATTAGAAATTTCTACATTTTTGCCGCAAAATAAGAAAAATTTCTGCTTTTTTTCCCTGAAATAAGTGAAATTTCTGCAATTTTGCCCCAAAATAAGTGAAATTTCTGCAATTTTGCCCCAAAATAAGGGAAATTTTTCGAATTTTGCCCCAAAATAAGTGGAATTTCTGAGTTTTGCCCCAAAATAAGGAGAATTTCTGTCTTTTTGCCCCAACATATAGGCAATTTCTGCCTCTTTGCCCCACAATTAGGGGAATTTCTGCAATTTTGCTCCAAAATACGGGGAATTTCTGCCTTTTTGCCCGAAAATAAAAAGAATGCATAACTTTTTGCCATAAAAAAGGGAAATTTCTTCATTTTTGCTCCAAATAAGGGGAATTTCTGCTTTTTTGCCTCTAAATAAGTGGAATTTCTGTCTTTTTCCCCAAAACAAATGGAATTTTTGTATTTTTGCACCAAAAAAGGAAAAATTCTGATTTATTACCCTTAAGTAAGTGAAATTTCTGCAATTTTGCCCCAAAATAAGGGAAATTTCTGCCTTTTTGCCCACAAATAAGGGGAATTTCAGCCTTTTTACCTCAAAATAAGGAGAATTTCTGCATTTTTGCCACAAAATATTATTAATTTCTGCCTTTTTGCCCCAAAATAAAAAAATTTCTGCTTTTTTTCCCCGAAATAAGTGAAATTTCTGCCTTTTTGCCCCAATACAAGTAAAATTTCTGCAATTTTGCCCCAAAATAAGGGAAATTTCTGCAATTTTGCCACAAAATAAGTGGAATTTCTGAGTTTTGCCCCAAAATAAGGAGAATTTCTGTCTTTTTGCCCTAACTAAAGGGAATTTCTGCCTTTTTGCCCCACAATTAGGGGAATTTCTGAAATTTTGCTCCAAAATACGGGGAATTTCTGCCTTTTTGCCCGAAAATAAGAAGAATGCATACCTTTTTGCCATAAAAAATTGAAATTTCTTCATTTTTGCTCCAAAATAAGGGGAATTTCTGATTTTTTGCCTCTAAATAAGTGGAATTTCTGTCTTTTTCCCCCAAAACAAAGAAAATTCCTGTCTTTTTTGCCCCAAAATAAGGAAAATTTCTGACTTACTACCCTGAAATAAGTGTAATTTCTCCAATTTTGCCCCAAAATAAGTGAAATTTCTGCAATTTTGCCCCAAAATAAAGGAAATTTCTGGAATGTTGCCCCAAAATAAGTGGAATTTCTGAGATTTGCCGCAAAATAAGGAGAATTTCTGTCTTTTTAGCCCAACATATAGGCAATTTCTGCATTTTTGCCCCACAATTAGAGGAATTTCTGCAATTTTTCTCCAAAATACGGAGAATTTCTGCTTTTTGCATGAAAATAAGAAGAATGCATACTTTTTTGCCATAAAAAAGGGAAATTTCTTCATTTTTGCTCCAAAATAAGGGGAATTTCTGCTTTTTTGCCTCTAAATAAGTGGAATTTCTCTCTTATTTCCCCAAAACAAAGGGAATTTCTGTATTTTTTGCCCCAAAATAAGAAAAAATTCTGACTTATTACCCTGAAATAAGTGAAATTTCTGCAATCTTGCACCAAAATTAGGGAAATTAGTGCCTTTTTGCCCCCAAATAAGGAGAATTTTAGCCTTTTTACCTCAAAATAAGGGGAATTTCTGCATTTTTGTCACAAAATATTAGGAATTTCTCCTTTTTGCCCCAAAATAAGGAAAATTTCTGCCTTTTTTCTCTGAAATAAGTGAAATTTCTGCAATTTTGCCCCAAAATAAGTGAAATTTCTGCAATTTTGCCCCAAAGTAAGGGAAATTTCTGGAATTTTGCCCCAAAAATGGAATTTCTGAGTTTTGCCCCAAAAAAAGGAGAATTTCTGTCTTTTTGCCCCAACATATAGAGAATTTCTGCCTTTTTGCCCTACAATTAGGCAAATTTCTGCAATTTTGCTCCAAAATACAGGGAATTTCTGCCTTTTTGCCCGAAAATAAGAAGAATGCATACCTTTTTGCCATAAAAAAGGGAAATTTCTTCATTTTTGCTCCAAAATAAAAGGAATTTCTGCTTTTTTGCCACTAAATAAGTGGAATGTCTGTCTTTTTCCCCCAAAACAAAAGGAATTTCTGTCTTTTTTGCCCCAAAATAATAAAAATTTCTGACTTATTACCCTGAAGTAAGTGAAATTTCTGCAATTTTGCCCCAAAATAAGTGAAATTTCTGCAATTTTGCCCCAAAATAAGAAAAATTTCTGGAATTTTGCCCCAAAATAAGTGGAATTTCTGAGTTTTGCCCCAAAATAAGGAGAATTTCTGTCTTTTTGCCCTAACATATAGGCAATTTCTGCCTTTTTGCCCCACAATTATGGGAATTTCTGCAATTTTGCTCCAAAATACGGAGAATTTCTGCCTTTTTGCCCGAAAATAAGAAGAATGCATACCTTTTTGCCATAAAAAAGGGAAATTTCTTCATTTTTGCTCCAAAATAAGGGGAATTTCTGCTTTTTTGCCTCTAAATAAGTGGAATATCTGTTTTTTCCCCTAAAACAAATGGAATTTCTGTCTTTTTTGCCTCAAAATAATGAAAAATTCTGACTTATTACCCTGAAGTAAGTGAGATTTCTGCAATTTTGCCCTAAAATAAGAAAAATTTCTGCTTTTTTGCCCCCTATTAATGGGAATTTCAGCCTTTTTACCTCAAAATAAGGGGAATTTCTGCATTTTTGACTCAAAATATTGGAAATTTCTGCATTTTTGCCCCAAAAAAGAAAATTTCTGTTTTTTTCCCTGAAATAAGTGAAATTTCTGCAATTATGCCCCAAAATGAGTGAAATTTCTGCAATTTTGCCCCAAAGTAAGGGAAATTTCTGGAATTTTGCCCCAAAAATGGAATTTCTGAGTTTTGCCCCAAAAAAAGGAGAATTTCTGTCTTTTTGCCCCAACATATAGAGAATTTCTGCCTTTTTGCCCTACAATTAGGCAAATTTCTGCAATTTTGCTCCAAAATAAAGGGAATTTCTGCCTTTTTGCCCGAAAATAAGAAGAATGCATACATTTTTGCCATAAAAAAGGGAAATTTCTTCATTTTTGCTCCAAAATAAAAGGAATTTCTGCTTTTTTGCCACTAAATAAGTGGAATGTCTGTCTTTTTCCCCCAAAACAAAAGGAATTTCTGTCTTTTTTGCCCCAAAATAATAAAAATTTCTGACTTATTACCCTGAAGTAAGTGAAATTTCTGCAATTTTGCCCCAAAATAAGTGAAATTTCTGCAATTTTGCCCCAAAATAAGAAAAATTTCTGGAATTTTGCCCCAAAATAAGTGGAATTTCTGAGTTTTGCCCCAAAATAAGAGAATTTCTGTCTTTTTGCCCCAACATATAGGCAATTTCTGCCTTTTTGCCCCACAATTATGGGAATTTCTGCAATTTTGCTCCAAAATACGGAGAATTTCTGCCTTTTTGCCCGAAAATAAGAAGAATGCATACCTTTTTGCCATAAAAAAGGGAAATTTCTTCATTTTTGCTCCAAAATAAGGGGAATTTCTGCTTTTTTGCCTCTAAATAAGTGGAATATCTGTTTTTTCCCCTAAAACAAATGGAATTTCTGTCTTTTTTGCCTCAAAATAATGAAAAATTCTGACTTATTACCCTGAAGTAAGTGAGATTTCTGCAATTTTGCCCTAAAATAAGAAAAATTTCTGCTTTTTTGCCCCCTATTAATGGGAATTTCAGCCTTTTTACCTCAAAATAAGGGGAATTTCTGCATTTTTGACTCAAAATATTGGAAATTTCTGCATTTTTGCCCCAAAAAAGAAAATTTCTGTTTTTTTCCCTGAAATAAGTGAAATTTCTGCAATTATGCCCCAAAATGAGTGAAATTTCTGCAATTTTGCCCCAAAATAAGGGAAATTTCTGGAATTTTGCCCAAAAATAATGTAATTTCTGAGTTTTGCCCCAAAATAAGGAGAATTTCTGTCTTTTTGCCCCAGCCTATAGAGAATTTATGCCTTTTTGCCCCACTATTAGGCAAATTTCTGCAATTTTGCTCCAAAATACCGTGAATTTTTGCCTTTTTGCCCGAAAATAATAAGAATGCATACCTTTTTGCCATAAAAAAAGGGAAATTTCTTCATTTTTGCTCCAAAATAAGGGGAATTTCTTCTTTTTTGCCTCTAAATAAGTGGAATTTCTGTCTTTTTCCCCCAAAACAAAGAAAATTCCTGTCTTTTTTGCCCCAAAATAAGAAAAATTTCTGACTTATTACCCTGAACTAAGTGAAATTTCTGCAATTTTGCCTCAAAATAAGTTAAATTTCTGCACTTTTGTCCCAAAATAAGGGAAATTTCTGGAATTTTGCCGCAAAATAAGTGGAATTTCTGAGTTTTGCCCCAAAATAAGGAGAATTTCTGTCTTTTTGCCCCAACATATAGGGAATTTCTGCCTTTTTGCCCCACAATTAGGGGAATTTCTTCAATTTTGCTCCAAAATACGGGGAATTTCTGCCTTTTTGCCCGAAAATAAGAAGAATGCATACCTTTTTGCCATAAAAAAAGGAAATTTCTTCATTTTTGCTCCAAAATAAGGGGAATTTCTGCTTTTTTGCCTCTAAATAAGTGGAATTTCTGTCTTTTTCCCCCAAAACAAAGGGAATTTCTGTATTTTGCCCCAAAATAAGAAGAAATTCTGACTTATTACCCTGAAGTAAGTGAAATTTCTGCAATTTTGCCCCAAAATATGGGAAATTTCTGGAATTTTGCCCCAAAATAAAGGAAATTTTTGCCTTTTTTCCCCCAAATAAGGGGAATTTCAGCCTTTTTACCTCAAAATAAGGGGAATTTCTGCATTTTTGCCACAAAATATTAGGAATTTCTGCTTTTTGCCCCAAAATAAGGAAAATTTCTGCCTTTTTTCCCTGAAATATGTGAAATTTCTGTAATTTTGCCCCAAAATAAGTGAAATTTCTGCAATTTTGCCCCAAAATAAGTGAAATTTCTGCAATTTTGCCCCAAAATAAGGGAAATTTCTGGAATTTTGCCCCAAAATAAGTAGAATTTCTGAGTTTTGCCCCAAAATAAGGAGAATTTCTGTATTTTTGCCCCAACATATAGAGATTTTCTGCATTTTTGTCCCACAATTAGGGGAATTTCAACAATTTTGTTCCAAAATACGGAGAATTTCTGCTTTTTTGCCTGAAAATATGAAGAATGCATACCTTTTTGCCATAAAAAAGGGAAAGTTATTCATTTTTGCTCCAAAATAAGGGAAATTTCTGCTTTTTTGCCTCTAAATAAGTGGAATATCTGTCTTTTTTCCCCAAAACAAAGGGAATTCCTGTCTTTTTTGCCCCATAATATGGAAAAATTCTGACTTATTACCCTGAAGTATGTGAAATTTCTGGAATTTTGCCCCAAAATTAGGTAAATTTCTGCGTTTTTGTTTCCAAAATAAAGGGAATTTCAGCCATTTTACCTCAAATTAGGGGATTTTCTGCATATTTACCCCCTATTAATAGGAATTTCAGCCTTTTTACCTCAAAATAAGGGGAATTTCTGCATTTTTGCAACAATATATTAGGAATTTCTGCCCTTTGGCCCAAAATAAAAAAATTTCTGCTTTTTTTTTCTGAAATAAGTGAAATTTCTATAATTTTGCCCCAAAATAAGTGAAATTTCAGCAATTTTGCCCCAAAATAAGTGAAATTTCTGGAAATTTGCCCCAAAATAATGGAATTTCTTAGTTTTGCCCCAAAATAAGGAGAATTTCTGTCTTTTTGCCCCAACATATAGAGTATTTCTGCCTTTTGTCCCACAAATAGGGGAATTTCTGCAATTTTGCTCCAAAATACGGGAAATTTCTGCCTTTTTGCCCGAAAATAAGTAGAATGCATACCTTTTTGCCATAAAAAAGGGAAATTTCTTCATTTTTGCTCCAAATTAAGGGGAATTTCTGCTTTTTTGCCTCTAAATAAGTGGAATTTCTGTCTTTTTCCACCCAAACAAAAAAAATTCCTGTCTTTTTTGCCCCAAAATAAGGAAAATTTCTGACTTATTACCCTGAAATAAGTGAAATTTCTGCAATTTTGCCCAAAAATAAGTGAAATTTCTGCAATTTTGCCCCAAAATAAGGAAAATTTCTAGAATTTTGCCCCAAAATAAGTGGAATTTCTGAGTTTTGCCACAAAATAAGAAGAATTTCTGTTTTTGCCCCAACATATAGGCAATTTCTGCCTTTTTGCCCCACAATTAGGGGAATTTCTGCAATTTTGCTCAAAAATATGGAGAATTTCTGCCTTTTTGCCCGAAAATAAGAAGAATGCATACTTTTTTGCCATAAAAAAGAGAAATTTCTTCATTTTTGCTCCAAAATAATGGGAATTTCTGCTTTTTTGCTTCTAAATAAGTGGAATTTCTGTTTTTTTCCCCAAAACAAATGGAATTTCTGTCTTTTATGCCCCAAAATAAGGAAAAATTCTGACTTATTACCATGAAGTAAGTGAAATTTCTGCAATTTTGCCCCAAAATAAGGGAAATTTCTGCCTTTTTACCCCCTAATAAGGGGAATTTCAGCCTCTTTACCTCAAAATAAGGAGAATTTCTGCATTTTTGCCACAAAATATTAGGAATTTCTGCCTTTTTGCCCCAAAATAAGGAAAATTACTGCCTTTTTTCTCTGAAATAAGTGAAATTTCTGCAATTATGCTTCAAAATATGTGAAATTAATGCAATTTTGCCCCAAAATAAGTGAAATTTCTGCAATTTTGCCCCAAAATAAGAAAAATTTCTGGAATTTTACCCCAAAATAAGTGGAATTTCTGAGTTTTGCCCCAAAATAAGAAGAATTTTTGTCTTTTTGCCCCAACATATAGAGAATTTCTGCCTTTTTGCCCCACAATTAGGGGAATTTCTGCAATTTTGCTCCAAAATACGAGGAATTTCTGCCTTTTTTGCGCGAAAATAAGAAGAATGCATAACTTTTTGCCATAAAAAATTGAAATTTCTTCATTTTTGCTCCAAAATAAGGGGAATTTCTGCTTTTTTGCCTCTAAATAAGTGGAATTTCTATCTTTTTCCCCCAAAACAAAATGAATTCCTGTCTTAATTGCCCCAAAATAAGGAAAAATTCAGAATTATTACCCTGAAGTAAGTGAAATTTTTGCCTTTTTGCCCCCAAATAAGGGAAATTTCAGCCTTTTTACACCAAAATAAGGGGAATATCTGCATTTTTACCACAAAATATTAGGAATTTCTGCATTTTTGCCCCAAAATAAGGAAAATTTCTGCCTTTTTTCCCTGAAATAAGTGAAATTTCTGCCTTTTTGCCCCAAAATAAGTGAAATTTCTGCAATTTTGCCCCAAAATAAAGGAAATTTCTGGAATTTTGCCCCAAAATATGTGGAATTTCTGAGTTTTGCCCCAAAATAAGGAGAATTTCTGTCTTTTTGCCCTAACTAAAGGGAATTTCTGCATTTTTGCTCCACAATTAGGGGAATTTCTGCAATTTTGCTCCAAAATATGGGGAATTTTTGCTTTTTTGCCCGAAAATAAGAAGAATGCATATCTTTTTGCCATAAAAAAGTGAAATTTTTTCATTTTTGCTTCAAAATAAGGGGAATTTCTGCTTTTTTGCCTCTAAGTAAGTGGAATTTCTGTCTTTTCCCCCAAAACAAAGAAAAGTGCTGTCTTTTTTGCCCTAAAATAAGGAAAATTTCTGACTTATTACCCTGAAATAAGTGAAATTTCTGTAATTTTGCCCCAAAAGAAGTGAAATTTCTGCAATTTTGCTCCAAAATAAGGGAAATTTCTGAAATTTTTCCCCAAAATAAGTGGAATTTCTGAGTTTTGCCCCAAAATAAGGAGAATTTCTGTCTTTTTGCCCCAACATATAGGCAATTTCTGCCTTTTTGCCTTACAATTAGGGGAATTTCTGCAATTTTGCTCCAAAATATGGGGAATTTCTGCCTTTTTGCCTGAAAATAAGAAGAATGCATACCATTTTGCCATAAAAAAGGGAAATTTCTTCATTTTTGCTCCAAAATAAGGAGAATTTCTGCTTTTTTGCCTATAAATAAGTGGAATTTCTGTCTTTTTTCCCCAAAACAAAGGGAATTACCGTCTTTTTTACCCCAAAATAAGGAAAAATTCTGCCTTATTACCCTGAACTAAGTAAAATTTCTGCAATTTTGCCCCAAAATAAGGGAAATTTCTGACTTTTTGCCCCCAAATAAGGGGAATTTCAGCCTTTTTACCTAAAATAAGAGGAATTTCTGAATTTTTGCCACAAAATATTAGGAATTTCTGCATTTTTGCCCCAAAATAAGGAAAATTTCTGCCTTTTTTCTCTGAAATAAGTGAAATTTCTGAAATTTTGCCCCAAAATAAGTGAAAGTTCTGCAATTTTAGCCCAAAATAAGTGAAATTTCTGCAATTTTGCACCAAAATAAGGAAAATTTCTGGAATTTTGCCCCAAAATAATTGGAATTTCTGAGTTTTGCCCCAAAATAAGGAGAATTTCTGTCTTTTTGCCCCAACATATAAAGAATTTCTGCCTTTTTGCCCCACAATTAGGGGAATTTCTGCAATTTTGCTCCAAAATACGGGGAATTTTTGCCTTTTTGCCCGAAAATAAGAAGAATGCATAACTTTTTGCCATAAAAAAGGGAAATTTCTTCATTTTTGCTCCAAAATAAGGGTAATGTCTGCTTTTTTACCTTTAAATAAATGAAATTTGTCTTTTTTTCCCCCAAAACATAGGGAATTCCTGTAATTTTTGCCCCAAAATAAGGAAAATTTCTGACTTATTACCCTGAAATAAGTGAAATTTCTGCAATTTTGCCCCAAAATAAAGGAAATTTTTGCCTTTTTTCCCCAAAATAAGGGGAATTTCCGCCTTTTTACCTCAAAATAATAGGAATTTCTGCATTTTTGCCACAAAATATTAGGAATTTCTGCCTTTTTGCCCCAAAATAAGAAAATTTCTGCATTTTTTCCCTGAAATAAGTGAAATTTCTGCAATTATGCCCCAAAATGAGTGAAATTTCTGCAATTTTGCCCCAAAATAAGGGAAATTTCTGGAATTTTGCCCAAAAATAATGTAATTTCTGAGTTTTGCCCCAAAATAAGGAGAATTTCTGTCTTTTTGCCCCAGCCTATAGAGAATTTATGCCTTTTTGCCCCACTATTAGGCAAATTTCTGCAATTTTGCTCCAAAATACCGTGAATTTTTGCCTTTTTGCCCGAAAATAATAAGAATGCATACCTTTTTGCCATAAAAAAAGGGAAATTTCTTCATTTTTGCTCCAAAATAAGGGGAATTTCTTCTTTTTTGCCTCTAAATAAGTGGAATTTCTGTCTTTTTCCCCCAAAACAAAGAAAATTCCTGTCTTTTTTGCCCCAAAATAAGAAAAATTTCTGACTTATTACCCTGAACTAAGTGAAATTTCTGCAATTTTGCCTCAAAATAAGTTAAATTTCTGCACTTTTGTCCCAAAATAAGGGAAATTTCTGGAATTTTGCCGCAAAATAAGTGGAATTTCTGAGTTTTGCCCCAAAATAAGGAGAATTTCTGTCTTTTTGCCCCAACATATAGGGAATTTCTGCCTTTTTGCCCCACAATTAGGGGAATTTCTTCAATTTTGCTCCAAAATACGGGGAATTTCTGCCTTTTTGCCCGAAAATAAGAAGAATGCATACCTTTTTGCCATAAAAAAAGGAAATTTCTTCATTTTTGCTCCAAAATAAGGGGAATTTCTGCTTTTTTGCCTCTAAATAAGTGGAATTTCTGTCTTTTTCCCCCAAAACAAAGGGAATTTCTGTATTTTGCCCCAAAATAAGAAGAAATTCTGACTTATTACCCTGAAGTAAGTGAAATTTCTGCAATTTTGCCCCAAAATATGGGAAATTTCTGGAATTTTGCCCCAAAATAAAGGAAATTTTTGCCTTTTTTCCCCCAAATAAGGGGAATTTCAGCCTTTTTACCTCAAAATAAGGGGAATTTCTGCATTTTTGCCACAAAATATTAGGAATTTCTGCTTTTTGCCCCAAAATAAGGAAAATTTCTGCCTTTTTTCCCTGAAATATGTGAAATTTCTGTAATTTTGCCCCAAAATAAGTGAAATTTCTGCAATTTTGCCCCAAAATAAGTGAAATTTCTGCAATTTTGCCCCAAAATAAGGGAAATTTCTGGAATTTTGCCCCAAAATAAGTAGAATTTCTGAGTTTTGCCCCAAAATAAGGAGAATTTCTGTATTTTTGCCCCAACATATAGAGATTTTCTGCATTTTTGTCCCACAATTAGGGGAATTTCAACAATTTTGTTCCAAAATACGGAGAATTTCTGCTTTTTTGCCTGAAAATATGAAGAATGCATACCTTTTTGCCATAAAAAAGGGAAAGTTATTCATTTTTGCTCCAAAATAAGGGAAATTTCTGCTTTTTTGCCTCTAAATAAGTGGAATATCTGTCTTTTTCCCCCAAAACAAAGGGAATTCCTGTCTTTTTTGCCCCATAATATGGAAAAATTCTGACTTATTACCCTGAAGTATGTGAAATTTCTGGAATTTTGCCCCAAAATTAGGTAAATTTCTGCGTTTTTGTTTCCAAAATAAAGGGAATTTCAGCCATTTTACCTCAAATTAGGGGATTTTCTGCATATTTACCCCCTATTAATAGGAATTTCAGCCTTTTTACCTCAAAATAAGGGGAATTTCTGCATTTTTGCAACAATATATTAGGAATTTCTGCCCTTTGGCCCAAAATAAAAAAATTTCTGCTTTTTTTTTCTGAAATAAGTGAAATTTCTATAATTTTGCCCCAAAATAAGTGAAATTTCAGCAATTTTGCCCCAAAATAAGTGAAATTTCTGGAAATTTGCCCCAAAATAATGGAATTTCTTAGTTTTGCCCCAAAATAAGGAGAATTTCTGTCTTTTTGCCCCAACATATAGAGTATTTCTGCCTTTTGTCCCACAAATAGGGGAATTTCTGCAATTTTGCTCCAAAATACGGGAAATTTCTGCCTTTTTGCCCGAAAATAAGTAGAATGCATACCTTTTTGCCATAAAAAAGGGAAATTTCTTCATTTTTGCTCCAAATTAAGGGGAATTTCTGCTTTTTTGCCTCTAAATAAGTGGAATTTCTGTCTTTTTCCACCCAAACAAAAAAAATTCCTGTCTTTTTTGCCCCAAAATAAGGAAAATTTCTGACTTATTACCCTGAAATAAGTGAAATTTCTGCAATTTTGCCCAAAAATAAGTGAAATTTCTGCAATTTTGCCCCAAAATAAGGAAAATTTCTAGAATTTTGCCCCAAAATAAGTGGAATTTCTGAGTTTTGCCACAAAATAAGAAGAATTTCTGTTTTTGCCCCAACATATAGGCAATTTCTGCCTTTTTGCCCCACAATTAGGGGAATTTCTGCAATTTTGCTCAAAAATATGGAGAATTTCTGCCTTTTTGCCCGAAAATAAGAAGAATGCATACTTTTTTGCCATAAAAAAGAGAAATTTCTTCATTTTTGCTCCAAAATAATGGGAATTTCTGCTTTTTTGCTTCTAAATAAGTGGAATTTCTGTTTTTTTCCCCAAAACAAATGGAATTTCTGTCTTTTATGCCCCAAAATAAGGAAAAATTCTGACTTATTACCATGAAGTAAGTGAAATTTCTGCAATTTTGCCCCAAAATAAGGGAAATTTCTGCCTTTTTACCCCCTAATAAGGGGAATTTCAGCCTCTTTACCTCAAAATAAGGAGAATTTCTGCATTTTTGCCACAAAATATTAGGAATTTCTGCCTTTTTGCCCCAAAATAAGGAAAATTACTGCCTTTTTTCTCTGAAATAAGTGAAATTTCTGCAATTATGCTTCAAAATATGTGAAATTAATGCAATTTTGCCCCAAAATAAGTGAAATTTCTGCAATTTTGCCCCAAAATAAGAAAAATTTCTGGAATTTTACCCCAAAATAAGTGGAATTTCTGAGTTTTGCCCCAAAATAAGAAGAATTTTTGTCTTTTTGCCCCAACATATAGAGAATTTCTGCCTTTTTGCCCCACAATTAGGGGAATTTCTGCAATTTTGCTCCAAAATACGAGGAATTTCTGCCTTTTTTGCGCGAAAATAAGAAGAATGCATAACTTTTTGCCATAAAAAATTGAAATTTCTTCATTTTTGCTCCAAAATAAGGGGAATTTCTGCTTTTTTGCCTCTAAATAAGTGGAATTTCTATCTTTTTCCCCCAAAACAAAATGAATTCCTGTCTTAATTGCCCCAAAATAAGGAAAAATTCAGAATTATTACCCTGAAGTAAGTGAAATTTTTGCCTTTTTGCCCCCAAATAAGGGAAATTTCAGCCTTTTTACACCAAAATAAGGGGAATATCTGCATTTTTACCACAAAATATTAGGAATTTCTGCATTTTTGCCCCAAAATAAGGAAAATTTCTGCCTTTTTTCCCTGAAATAAGTGAAATTTCTGCCTTTTTGCCCCAAAATAAGTGAAATTTCTGCAATTTTGCCCCAAAATAAAGGAAATTTCTGGAATTTTGCCCCAAAATATGTGGAATTTCTGAGTTTTGCCCCAAAATAAGGAGAATTTCTGTCTTTTTGCCCTAACTAAAGGGAATTTCTGCATTTTTGCTCCACAATTAGGGGAATTTCTGCAATTTTGCTCCAAAATATGGGGAATTTTTGCTTTTTTGCCCGAAAATAAGAAGAATGCATATCTTTTTGCCATAAAAAAGTGAAATTTTTTCATTTTTGCTTCAAAATAAGGGGAATTTCTGCTTTTTTGCCTCTAAGTAAGTGGAATTTCTGTCTTTTCCCCCAAAACAAAGAAAAGTGCTGTCTTTTTTGCCCTAAAATAAGGAAAATTTCTGACTTATTACCCTGAAATAAGTGAAATTTCTGTAATTTTGCCCCAAAAGAAGTGAAATTTCTGCAATTTTGCTCCAAAATAAGGGAAATTTCTGAAATTTTTCCCCAAAATAAGTGGAATTTCTGAGTTTTGCCCCAAAATAAGGAGAATTTCTGTCTTTTTGCCCCAACATATAGGCAATTTCTGCCTTTTTGCCTTACAATTAGGGGAATTTCTGCAATTTTGCTCCAAAATATGGGGAATTTCTGCCTTTTTGCCTGAAAATAAGAAGAATGCATACCATTTTGCCATAAAAAAGGGAAATTTCTTCATTTTTGCTCCAAAATAAGGAGAATTTCTGCTTTTTTGCCTATAAATAAGTGGAATTTCTGTCTTTTTTCCCCAAAACAAAGGGAATTACCGTCTTTTTTACCCCAAAATAAGGAAAAATTCTGCCTTATTACCCTGAACTAAGTAAAATTTCTGCAATTTTGCCCCAAAATAAGGGAAATTTCTGACTTTTTGCCCCCAAATAAGGGGAATTTCAGCCTTTTTACCTAAAATAAGAGGAATTTCTGAATTTTTGCCACAAAATATTAGGAATTTCTGCATTTTTGCCCCAAAATAAGGAAAATTTATGCCTTTTTTCTCTGAAATAAGTGAAATTTCTGAAATTTTGCCCCAAAATAAGTGAAAGTTCTGCAATTTTAGCCCAAAATAAGTGAAATTTCTGCAATTTTGCACCAAAATAAGGAAAATTTCTGGAATTTTGCCCCAAAATAATTGGAATTTCTGAGTTTTGCCCCAAAATAAGGAGAATTTCTGTCTTTTTGCCCCAACATATAAAGAATTTCTGCCTTTTTGCCCCACAATTAGGGGAATTTCTGCAATTTTGCTCCAAAATACGGGGAATTTTTGCCTTTTTGCCCGAAAATAAGAAGAATGCATAACTTTTTGCCATAAAAAAGGGAAATTTCTTCATTTTTGCTCCAAAATAAGGGTAATGTCTGCTTTTTTACCTTTAAATAAATGAAATTTGTCTTTTTTTCCCCCAAAACATAGGGAATTCCTGTAATTTTTGCCCCAAAATAAGGAAAATTTCTGACTTATTACCCTGAAATAAGTGAAATTTCTGCAATTTTGCCCCAAAATAAAGGAAATTTTTGCCTTTTTTCCCCAAAATAAGGGGAATTTCCGCCTTTTTACCTCAAAATAATAGGAATTTCTGCATTTTTGCCACAAAATATTAGGAATTTCTGCCTTTTTGCCCCAAAATAAGAAAATTTCTGCATTTTTTCCCTGAAATAAGTGAAATTTCTGCAATTTTGCCCCAAAATAAGTGAAATTTCTGCAATTTTGCCCCACAATAAGGGAAATTTCTGGAATTTTGCCCCAAAATAAGTGGAATTTCTGAGTTTTTCCCCAAAATAAGGAGAATTTCTGTTTTTTCCCCAACATATAGGCAATTTCTGCCTTTCTGCCCCACAATTAGGGGAATTTCTGCAAATTTGCTCCAAAATACAGGGAATTTCTGCCTTTTTGCCCGAAAATAAGAAGAATGCATACCTTTTTGCCATAAAAATGGGAAATTTCTTCATTTTTGCTCCAAAATAAGAGGAATTTCTGCTTTTTTGCTTCTAAATAAGTGGAATTTCTGTCTTTTTCCCCCAAAACAAAGGGAATTTCTGTCTTTTTTGCCGCAAAATAAGGAAAAATTCTGACTTATTACCCTGAAGTAAGTGAAATTTCTGAAATTTTGCCCCAAAATAAGGGAACTTTCTGCTTTTTTGCCCCCAAATAAGGGGAATTTCAGCCTTTTTACCTCAAAATAAGGGGAATTTCTGCTTTTTGCCCCCAAATAAGGGGAATTTCAGCCTTTTTACCTCAAAATAAGGGGAATTTCTGCATTTTTGCCACAAAATATTAGAAATTTCTACATTTTTGCCGCAAAATAAGAAAAATTTCTGCTTTTTTTCCCTGAAATAAGTGAAATTTCTGCAATTTTGCCCCAAAATAAGTGAAATTTCTGCAATTTTGCCCCACAATAAGGGAAATTTCTGGAATTTTGCCCCAAAATAAGTGGAATTTCTGAGTTTTGCCCCAAAATAAGGAGAATTTCTGTCTTTTTGCCCCAACATATAGGCAATTTCTGCCTCTTTGCCCCACAATTAGGGGAATTTCTGCAATTTTGCTCCAAAATACGGGGAATTTCTGCCTTTTTGTCCGAAAATAAAAAGAATGCATAACTTTTTGCCATAAAAAAGGGAAATTTCTTCATTTTTGCTCCAAATAAGGGGAATTTCTGCTTTTTTGCCTCTAAATAAGTGGAATTTCTGTCTTTTTCCCCCAAAACAAATGGAATTTTTGTATTTTTGCACCAAAAAAGGAAAAATTCTGATTTATTACCCTTAAGTAAGTGAAATTTCTGCAATTTTGCCCCAAAATAAGGGAAATTTCTGCCTTTTTGCCCACAAATAAGGGGAATTTCAGCCTTTTTACCTCAAAATAAGGAGAATTTCTGCATTTTTGCCACAAAATATTATTAATTTCTGCCTTTTTGCCCCAAAATAAAAAAATTTCTGCTTTTTTTCCCCGAAATAAGTGAAATTTCTGCCTTTTTGCCCCAATACAAGTAAAATTTCTGCAATTTTGCCCCAAAATAAGGGAAATTTCTGCAATTTTGCCACAAAATAAGTGGAATTTCTGAGTTTTGCCCCAAAATAAGGAGAATTTCTGTCTTTTTGCCCTAACTAAAGGGAATTTCTGCCTTTTTGCCCCACAATTAGGGGAATTTCTGAAATTTTGCTCCAAAATACGGGGAATTTCTGCCTTTTTGCCCGAAAATAAGAAGAATGCATACCTTTTTGCCATAAAAAATTGAAATTTCTTCATTTTTGCTCCAAAATAAGGGGAATTTCTGATTTTTTGCCTCTAAATAAGTGGAATTTCTGTCTTTTTCCCCCAAAACAAAGAAAATTCCTGTCTTTTTTGCCCCAAAATAAGGAAAATTTCTGACTTACTACCCTGAAATAAGTGTAATTTCTCCAATTTTGCCCCAAAATAAGTGAAATTTCTGCAATTTTGCCCCAAAATAAAGGAAATTTCTGGAATGTTGCCCCAAAATAAGTGGAATTTCTGAGTTTTGCCGCAAAATAAGGAGAATTTCTGTCTTTTTAGCACAACATATAGGCAATTTCTGCATTTTTGCCCCACAATTAGAGGAATTTCTGCAATTTTTCTCCAAAATACGGAGAATTTCTGCTTTTTGCATGAAAATAAGAAGAATGCATACTTTTTTGCCATAAAAAAAGGGAAATTTCTTCATTTTTGCTCCAAAATAAGGGGAATTTCTGCTTTTTTGCCTCTAAATAAGTGGAATTTCTCTCTTATTTCCCCAAAACAAAGGGAATTTCTGTATTTTTTGCCCCAAAATAAGAAAAAATTCTGACTTATTACCCTGAAGTAAGTGAAATTTCTGCAATCTTGCACCAAAATTAGGGAAATTAGTGCCTTTTTGCCCCCAAATAAGGAGAATTTTAGCCTTTTTACCTCAAAATAAGGGGAATTTCTGCATTTTTGTCACAAAATATTAGGAATTTCTGCCTTTTTGCCCCAAAATAAGGAAAATTTCTGTCTTTTTTCTCTGAAATAAGTGAAATTTCTGCAATTTTGCCCCAAAATAAGTGAAATTTCTGAGTTTTGCCCCAAAATAAGGAGAATTTCTGTTATTTGCCCCAGCATATCGAGAATTTCTGCATTTTTGCCCCACAATTACGGGAATTTCTGCAATTTTGCTCCAAAATACGGAGAATTTCTGCCTTTTTGCCCGAAAATAAGAAGAATGCATACCTTTTTGCCATAAAAAGGAAATTTCTTTATTTTTGCTCCAAAATAAAAGGAATTTCTGCTTTTTTGCCTCTAAATAAGTGGAATTTCTGTCTTTTTCCCCCAAAACAAAGGGAATTTTTGTGTTTTTGCACCAAAATAAGGAAAAATTCTGACTTATTACCCTGAAGTAAGTGAAATTTCTGCAATTTTGCCAAAAAATAATGGAAATTTCTGAATTTTTGCTTCCAAATAAGGGGAATTTCAGCCTTTTTACCTCAAAATATGGTGAATTTCTGCATTTTTGCCCCCAAATAAGGGGAATTTAAGCCTTCATATCTCAAAATAAGGAGAATTTCTGCATTATTTCCACAAAACATTAGGAATTTCTGCCTTTTTGCCCCAAAATAAGAAAATTTCTCATTTTTTTCCCTGAAAAAAGTGAAATTTCTGCAATTTTGCCCCAAAATATGTTAAATTTCTGCAATTTTGTCCCAAAATAAGAGAAATTTCTGGGATTTTGCCCCCAAATAAGTGGAATTTCTGAGTATTTCCCCAAAATAAGAAGAATTTCTGTCTTTTTGCCCCAACATATAGAGAATTTCTGCCTTTTTGCCACACAATTTGTAAATTTCTGCAATTTTGCTCCAAAATACGGAGAATTTCTTCCTTTTTGTCCGAAAATAAGAAGAATGCATACATTTTTGCCATAAAAAAGAAATTTCTTCATTTTTGCTCTAAAATAAGGGGAATTTCTGCTTTTTGCCTCTAAATAAGTGGAATTTCTGTCTTTATCCTCCAAAACAAAGGGAATTCCTGTCTTTTTTTCCCCAAAATAAAGAAAATTTCTGACTTATTACCCTGAAGTAAGTGAAATTTCTGCACTTTTGCCGCAAAATAAAGGAAATTTTTGCCTTTTTGCCCCCAAATAAGAGGAATTTCAGCCTTTTTACCTCGAAATAAGGGGAATTTCTGCATTTTTGCCACAATATATTAGTAATTTCTGCCTTTTTGCCACAAAATAAGGAAAATTTCTGCCTTTTTTCCCTGAAATAAGTGAAATTTCTGCAATTTTGTTACAAAATATGTAAAATTTCTGCATATTTGCCCAAAAATAAGTGAAATTTCTGCAATTTTGCCCCCAAAAAAGGAAAATTTCTGTAATTTTGCCCCAAAATAAGTGGAATTTCTGAGTTTTGCCCCAAAATAAAGAGAAGTTTGGTCTTTTTGCTCCAACATATAGAGATTTTCTGCATTTTTGCCCCACAATTAGGGGAGTTTCTGCAATTTTGCTCAAAAATACGGGGAATTTCTGCTTTTTTGCCCGATAATAAGAAGAATGCATACCTTTTTGCCATAAAAAAGGGAAATTTCTTCATTTTTGCTCCAAAATAAGGGGAATTTCTGCTTTTTTGCCTCTGAATAAGTGGAATTTCTGTCTATTTCCCCCAAGGCAAAGGGAATTCCTGTCTTTTTTGTCCCAAAATAAAGAAAATTTCTGACTTATAACCCTTAAATAAGTGAAATTTCTGCAATTTTGCCCCAAAATAAAGGAAATTTTGCCTTATTGCCCCCCAAATAAGGGGAATTTCAGCCTTTTTACCTCAAAATAAAGGGAATTTCTGCATTTATGCCACAAAATATTAGGAATTTCTGCCTTTTTGCCCCAAAATAAGAAAATTTCTGCTTTTTTTCCTTAAATAAGTGAAATTTCTGCAATTTTGCCCCAAAATAAGTGAAATGTCTGCAATTTTGCCCCAAAATAAGGGAAATTTCTGGAATTTTGCCCCAAAATAAGTGGAATTTCTGAGTTTTGCCCCAAAATAAGGAGAATTTCTGTCTTTTTGCCCCAACATATAGGCAATTTCTGCCTTTTGGCCCCACAATTAGGGGAATTTCTTCAATTTTGCTCCAAAATATGGGGAATTTCTGCCTTTTGCCCGAAAATAAGAAGAATGCATACCTTTTGCCATAAAAAAGGGAAATTTCTTAGTTTTTGCTCCAAAAAGGGGAATTTCTGCTTTTTTTCCTCTAAATAAGTGGAATTTCTGTTTTTTTCCCCCAAAACAAAGGGAATTTCTGTCTTTTTGCCCCAAAATAAGGAAAAATTCTGACTTATTACCCTGAAGTAAGTGAAATTTCTGCAAATTTGCCCCAAAATAAGGGAAATTTCTGCCTTTTTGCCCCCAAATAAGGGGAATTTCAGCCTTTTTACCTCAAAATAAGGAGAATTTCTGCATTTTTGCCACAAAATATTATTAATTTCTGCCTTTTTGCCCCAAAATAAAAAAATTTCTGCTTTTTTTCCCCGAAATAAGTGAAATTTCTGCCTTTTTGCCCCAATACAAGTAAAATTTCTGCAATTTTGCCCCAAAATAAGGGAAATTTCTGCAATTTTGCCACAAAATAAGTGGAATTTCTGAGTTTTGCCCCAAAATAAGGAGAATTTCTGTCTTTTTGCCCTAACTAAAGGGAATTTCTGCATTTTTGCCCCACAATTAGGGGAATTTCTGAAATTTTGCTCCAAAATACGGGGA
Organism: Micromys minutus; assembly: GCF_963924665.1. Lineage (NCBI taxonomy): Eukaryota > Metazoa > Chordata > Mammalia > Rodentia > Muridae > Micromys > Micromys minutus. Next base: position 5,290,378 of record NW_027667727.1, read on the forward strand.
ATTTCTGCCTTTTTGCCCGAAAATAAGAAGAATGCATACCTTTTTGCCATAAAAAATTGAAATTTCTTCATTTTTGCTCCAAAATAAGGGGAATTTCTGATTTTTTGCCTCTAAATAAGTGGAATTTCTGTCTTTTTCCCCCAAAACAAGAAAATTCCTGTCTTTTTTGCCCCAAAATAAGGAAAATTTCTGACTTACTACCCTGAAATAAGTGTAATTTCTCCAATTTTGCCCCAAAATAAGTGAAATTTCTGCAATTTTGCCCCAAAATAAAGGAAATTTCTGGAATGTTGCCCCAAAATAAGTGGAATTTCTGAGTTTTGCCGCAAAATAAGGAGAATTTCTGTCTTTTTAGCACAACATATAGGCAATTTCTGCATTTTTGCCCCACAATTAGAGGAATTTCTGCAATTTTTCTCCAAAATACGGAGAATTTCTGCTTTTTGCATGAAAATAAGAAGAATGCATACTTTTTTGCCATAAAAAAAGGGAAATTTCTTCATTTTTGCTCCAAAATAAGGGGAATTTCTGCTTTTTTGCCTCTAAATAAGTGGAATTTCTCTCTTATTTCCCCAAAACAAAGGGAATTTCTGTATTTTTTGCCCCAAAATAAGAAAAAATTCTGACTTATTACCCTGAAGTAAGTGAAATTTCTGCAATCTTGCACCAAAATTAGGGAAATTAGTGCCTTTTTGCCCCCAAATAAGGAGAATTTTAGCCTTTTTACCTCAAAATAAGGGGAATTTCTGCATTTTTGTCACAAAATATTAGGAATTTCTGCCTTTTTGCCCCAAAATAAGGAAAATTTCTGTCTTTTTTCTCTGAAATAAGTGAAATTTCTGCAATTTTGCCCCAAAATAAGTGAAATTTCTGAGTTTTGCCCCAAAATAAGGAGAATTTCTGTTATTTGCCCCAGCATATCGAGAATTTCTGCATTTTTGCCCCACAATTACGGGAATTTCTGCAATTTTGCTCCAAAATACGGAGAATTTCTGCCTTTTTGCCCGAAAATAAGAAGAATGCATACCTTTTTGCCATAAAAAGGAAATTTCTTTATTTTTGCTCCAAAATAAAAGGAATTTCTGCTTTTTTGCCTCTAAATAAGTGGAATTTCTGTCTTTTTCCCCCAAAACAAAGGGAATTTTTGTGTTTTTGCACCAAAATAAGGAAAAATTCTGACTTATTACCCTGAAGTAAGTGAAATTTCTGCAATTTTGCCAAAAAATAATGGAAATTTCTGAATTTTTGCCTCCAAATAAGGGGAATTTCAGCCTTTTTACCTCAAAATATGGTGAATTTCTGCATTTTTGCCCCCAAATAAGGGGAATTTAAGCCTTCATATCTCAAAATAAGGAGAATTTCTGCATTATTTCCACAAAACATTAGGAATTTCTGCCTTTTTGCCCCAAAATAAGAAAATTTCTCATTTTTTTCCCTGAAAAAAGTGAAATTTCTGCAATTTTGCCCCAAAATATGTTAAATTTCTGCAATTTTGTCCCAAAATAAGAGAAATTTCTGGGATTTTGCCCCCAAATAAGTGGAATTTCTGAGTATTTCCCCAAAATAAGAAGAATTTCTGTCTTTTTGCCCCAACATATAGAGAATTTCTGCCTTTTTGCCACACAATTTGTAAATTTCTGCAATTTTGCTCCAAAATACGGAGAATTTCTTCCTTTTTGTCCGAAAATAAGAAGAATGCATACATTTTTGCCATAAAAAAGAAATTTCTTCATTTTTGCTCTAAAATAAGGGGAATTTCTGCTTTTTGCCTCTAAATAAGTGGAATTTCTGTCTTTATCCTCCAAAACAAAGGGAATTCCTGTCTTTTTTTCCCCAAAATAAAGAAAATTTCTGACTTATTACCCTGAAGTAAGTGAAATTTCTGCACTTTTGCCGCAAAATAAAGGAAATTTTTGCCTTTTTGCCCCCAAATAAGAGGAATTTCAGCCTTTTTACCTCGAAATAAGGGGAATTTCTGCATTTTTGCCACAATATATTAGTAATTTCTGCCTTTTTGCCACAAAATAAGGAAAATTTCTGCCTTTTTTCCCTGAAATAAGTGAAATTTCTGCAATTTTGTTACAAAATATGTAAAATTTCTGCATATTTGCCCAAAAATAAGTGAAATTTCTGCAATTTTGCCCCCAAAAAAGGAAAATTTCTGTAATTTTGCCCCAAAATAAGTGGAATTTCTGAGTTTTGCCCCAAAATAAAGAGAAGTTTGGTCTTTTTGCTCCAACATATAGAGATTTTCTGCATTTTTGCCCCACAATTAGGGGAGTTTCTGCAATTTTGCTCAAAAATACGGGGAATTTCTGCTTTTTTGCCCGATAATAAGAAGAATGCATACCTTTTTGCCATAAAAAAGGGAAATTTCTTCATTTTTGCTCCAAAATAAGGGGAATTTCTGCTTTTTTGCCTCTGAATAAGTGGAATTTCTGTCTATTTCCCCCAAGGCAAAGGGAATTCCTGTCTTTTTTGTCCCAAAATAAAGAAAATTTCTGACTTATAACCCTTAAATAAGTGAAATTTCTGCAATTTTGCCCCAAAATAAAGGAAATTTTGCCTTATTGCCCCCCAAATAAGGGGAATTTCAGCCTTTTTACCTCAAAATAAAGGGAATTTCTGCATTTATGCCACAAAATATTAGGAATTTCTGCCTTTTTGCCCCAAAATAAGAAAATTTCTGCTTTTTTTTCCTTAAATAAGTGAAATTTCTGCAATTTTGCCCCAAAATAAGTGAAATGTCTGCAATTTTGCCCCAAAATAAGGGAAATTTCTGGAATTTTGCCCCAAAATAAGTGGAATTTCTGAGTTTTGCCCCAAAATAAGGAGAATTTCTGTCTTTTTGCCCCAACATATAGGCAATTTCTGCCTTTTGGCCCCACAATTAGGGGAATTTCTTCAATTTTGCTCCAAAATATGGGGAATTTCTGCCTTTTGCCCGAAAATAAGAAGAATGCATACCTTTTGCCATAAAAAAGGGAAATTTCTTAGTTTTTGCTCCAAAAAGGGGAATTTCTGCTTTTTTTCCTCTAAATAAGTGGAATTTCTGTTTTTTTCCCCCAAAACAAAGGGAATTTCTGTCTTTTTGCCCCAAAATAAGGAAAAATTCTGACTTATTACCCTGAAGTAAGTGAAATTTCTGCAAATTTGCCCCAAAATAAGGGAAATTTCTGCCTTTTTGCCCCCAAATAAGGGGAATTTCAGCCTTTTTACCTCGAAATAAGGGAAATTTCTGCATTTTTGCCACAAAATATTAGGAATTTCTGCATTTTTGCCCCAAAATAAAGAAAATTTCTGCCTTTTTTCCCTAAAATATGTGAAATTTCTGCAATTTTGCCACAAAATAAGTAAAATTTCTTCAAATTTGCCCCAAAATAAGTGAAATTTCTGCAATTTTGCCCCAAAATAAGGAAAATTTCTGGAATTTTGCCCCAAAATAAGTCGAATTTCTTAGTTTTGCCCCAAAATAAGGAGAATTTCTGTCTTTTTGCCCCAACATATAGAGATTTTCTGCATTTTTGCCCCACAATTAGGAGAAATTTCTGCAATTTTGCTCCAAAATACGGAGAATTTCTGCCTTTTTGCCCGAAAATAAGAAGAATGCATACCTTTTTGCCATAAAAAGGAAATTTCTTTATTTTTGCTCCAAAATAAAAGGAATTTCTGCTTTTTTGCCTCTAAATAAGTGGAATTTCTGTCTTTTTCCCCCAAAACAAAGGGAATTTTTGTGTTTTTGCACCAAAATAAGGAAAAATTCTGACTTATTACCCTGAAGTAAGTGAAATTTCTGCAATTTTGCCAAAAAATAATGGAAATTTCTGAATTTTTGCCTCCAAATAAGGGGAATTTCAGCCTTTTTACCTCAAAATATGGTGAATTTCTGCATTTTTGCCCCCAAATAAGGGGAATTTAAGCCTTCATATCTCAAAATAAGGAGAATTTCTGCATTATTTCCACAAAACATTAGGAATTTCTGCCTTTTTGCCCCAAAATAAGAAAATTTCTCATTTTTTTCCCTGAAAAAAGTGAAATTTCTGCAATTTTGCCCCAAAATATGTTAAATTTCTGCAATTTTGTCCCAAAATAAGAGAAATTTCTGGAATTTTGCCCCCAAATAAGTGGAATTTCTGAGTATTTCCCCAAAATAAGAAGAATTTCTGTCTTTTTGCCCCAACATATAGAGAATTTCTGCCTTTTTGCCACACAATTTGTAAATTTCTGCAATTTTGCTCCAAAATACGGAGAATTTCTTCCTTTTTGTCCAAAAATAAGAAGAATGCATACATTTTTGCCATAAAAAAGAAATTTCTTCATTTTTGCTCTAAAATAAGGGGAATTTCTGCTTTTTTGCCTCTAAATAAGTGGAATTTCTGTCTTTATCCTCCAAAACAAAGAGAATTCCTGTCTTTTTTTCCCCAAAATAAAGAAAATTTCTGACTTATTACCCTGAAGTAAGTGAAATTTCTGCACTTTTGCCGCAAAATAAAGGAAATTTTTGCCTTTTTGCCCCCAAATAAGAGGAATTTCAGCCTTTTTACCTCGAAATAAGGGGAATTTCTGCATTTTTGCCACAATATATTAGTAATTTCTGCCTTTTTGCCACAAAATAAGGAAAATTTCTGCCTTTTTTCCCTGAAATAAGTGAAATTTCTGCAATTTTGTTACAAAATATGTAAAATTTCTGCATATTTGCCCAAAAATAAGTGAAATTTCTGCAATTTTGCCCCCAAAAAAGGAAAATTTCTGTAATTTTGCCCCAAAATAAGTGGAATTTCTGAGTTTTGCCCCAAAATAAAGAGAAGTTTGGTCTTTTTGCTCCAACATATAGAGATTTTCTGCATTTTTGCCCCACAATTAGGGGAGTTTCTGCAATTTTGCTCAAAAATACGGGGAATTTCTGCTTTTTTGCCCGATAATAAGAAGAATGCATACCTTTTTGCCATAAAAAAGGGAAATTTCTTCATTTTTGCTCCAAAATAAGGGGAATTTCTGCTTTTTTGCCTCTGAATAAGTGGAATTTCTGTCTATTTCCCCCAAGGCAAAGGGAATTCCTGTCTTTTTTGTCCCAAAATAAAGAAAATTTCTGACTTATAACCCTTAAATAAGTGAAATTTCTGCAATTTTGCCCCAAAATAAAGGAAATTTTGCCTTATTGCCCCCCAAATAAGGGGAATTTCAGCCTTTTTACCTCAAAATAAAGGGAATTTCTGCATTTATGCCACAAAATATTAGGAATTTCTGCCTTTTTGCCCCAAAATAAGAAAATTTCTGCTTTTTTTTCCTTAAATAAGTGAAATTTCTGCAATTTTGCCCCAAAATAAGTGAAATGTCTGCAATTTTGCCCCAAAATAAGGGAAATTTCTGGAATTTTGCCCCAAAATAAGTGGAATTTCTGAGTTTTGCCCCAAAATAAGGAGAATTTCTGTCTTTTTGCCCCAACATATAGGCAATTTCTGCCTTTTGGCCCCACAATTAGGGGAATTTCTTCAATTTTGCTCCAAAATATGGGGAATTTCTGCCTTTTGCCCGAAAATAAGAAGAATGCATACCTTTTGCCATAAAAAAGGGAAATTTCTTAGTTTTTGCTCCAAAAAGGGGAATTTCTGCTTTTTTTCCTCTAAATAAGTGGAATTTCTGTTTTTTTCCCCCAAAACAAAGGGAATTTCTGTCTTTTTGCCCCAAAATAAGGAAAAATTCTGACTTATTACCCTGAAGTAAGTGAAATTTCTGCAAATTTGCCCCAAAATAAGGGAAATTTCTGCCTTTTTGCCCCCAAATAAGGGAAATTTCAGCCTTTTTACCTCGAAATAAGGGAAATTTCTGCATTTTTGCCACAAAATATTAGGAATTTCTGCATTTTTGCCCCAAAATAAAGAAAATTTCTGCCTTTTTTCCCTAAAATATGTGAAATTTCTGCAATTTTGCCACAAAATAAGTAAAATTTCTTCAAATTTGCCCCAAAATAAGTGAAATTTCTGCAATTTTGCCCCAAAATAAGGAAAATTTCTGGAATTTTTCCCCAAAATAAGTGGAATTTCTTAGTTTTGCCCCAAAATAAGGAGAATTTCTCTCTTTTTGCCCCAACATATAGAGATTTTCTGCATTTTTGCCCCACAATTAGGAGAAATTCTGCAATTTTGCTCCAAAATACGGGGAATTTCTGCCTTTTTCCCCGAAAATAAGAAGAATGCATAACTTTTTGCCATAAAAAATGGAAATTTCTTCATTTTTGCTCCAAAATAAGGGGAATTTCTGCTTTTTGGCCTTTAAATAAGTAGAATTTCTGTCTTTTTCCCCCAAGACAAAGGGAATTTCTGTCTTTTTTGCCCCAAAATAAGGAAAATTTCTGACTTATTACCCTGAAGTATGTGAAATTTCTGCAATTTTGCCCCAAAATAAGTGAAATGTCTGCAATTTTGCCCCAAAATAAGGGAAATTTCTGGAATTTTGCCCCAAAATAAGTGGAATTTCTGAGTTTTGCCCCAAAATAAGGAGAATTTCTGTCTTTTTGCCCCAACATATAGGCAATTTCTGCCTTTTGGCCCCACAATTAGGGGAATTTCTTCAATTTTGCTCCAAAATACGGGGAATTTCTGCCTTTTGCCCGAAAATAAGAAGAATGCATACCTTTTGCCATAAAAAAGGGAAATTTCTTAGTTTTTGCTCCAAAAAGGGGAATTTCTGCTTTTTTGCCTCTAAATAAGTGGAATTTATGTTTTTTTCCCCCAAAACAAAGGGAATTTCTGTCTTTTTGCCCCAGAATAAGGAAAAATTCTGACTTATTACCCTGAAGTAAGTGAAATTTCTGCAAATTTGCCCCAAAATAAGGGAAATTTCTGCCTTTTTGCCCCCAAATAAGGGGAATTTCAGCCTTTTTACCTCGAAATAAGGGAAATTTCTGCATTTTTGCCACAAAATATTAGGAATTTCTGCATTTTTGCCCCAAAATAAAGAAAATTTCTGCCTTTTTTCCCTAAAATATGTGAAATTTCTGCAATTTTGCCACAAAATAAGTAAAATTTCTTCAAATTTGCCCCAAAATAAGTGAAATTTCTGCAATTTTGCCCCAAAATAAGGAAAATTTCTGGAATTTTGCCCCAAAATAAGTGGAATTTCTTAGTTTTGTTCCAAAATAAGGAGAATTTCTGTCTTTTTGCCCCAACATATAGAGATTTTCTGCATTTTTGCCCCACAATTAGGAGAAATTCTGCAATTTTGCTCCAAAATACGGGGAATTTCTGCCTTTTTCCCCGAAAATAAGAAGAATGCATAACTTTTTGCCATAAAAAATGGAAATTTCTTCATTTTTGCTCCAAAATAAGGGGAATTTCTGCTTTTTGGCCTTTAAATAAGTGGAATTTCTGTCTTTTTCCACCAAGACAAAGGGAATTTCTGTCTTTTTTGCCCCAAAATAAGGAAAATTTCTGACTTATTACCCTGAAGTAAGTCAAATTTCTGCAATTTTTCACCAAAATTAAGGAAATTTCTGCCTTTTTGCCTCTAAATAAGGGGAATTTCAGCCTTTTTACCTCAAAACAAGGAGAATTTCTGCATTTTTGTCACAAAATATTAGGAATTTCTGCGTTTTTGCCCCAAAATAAGGAAAATTTCTGTCTTTTTTCTCTGAAATAAGTGAAATTTCTGCAATTTTGCCCCAAAATAAGTGAAATTTCTGCAATTTTGCCCAAAAATAAGTGAAATTTCTGCAATTTTGCCCCAAATTAAGGGAAATTACTGGAATTTTGCCCCAAAATAAGTGGAATTTCTGAGTTTTGACACAAAATAAGGAGAATTTCTGTCTTTTTGCCCCAATATATAGAGAATTTCTGCATTTTTGTCCAACAATTAAGGGAATTTCTGCAATTTTGCTCCAAAATACAGGGAATTTCTGCCTTTTTGCCCGAAAATAAGAAGAATGCATAACTTTTTGCCATAAAAAAGGGAAATTTCTTCATTTTTGCTCCAAAATCAGGGGAATTTCTGCTTTTGCCTCTAAATAAGTGGAATTTCTGTCTTTTTCCCCCAAAACAAAGGGAATTCCTGTCTTTTTTGCCCCCAAAAATGGAAAATTTCTGACTTATTACCCTGAAATAAGTGAAATTTCTGCAATTTTGCCCCAAAATAAAGGAAATTTTTGCCTTTTGCCCTCAAATAAAGGAATTTCAGCCTTTTTACCTCAAAATAAGGGGAATTTCTGCATTTTTGCCACAAAATATTAGGAATTTCTGCCTTTTTGCCCCAAAATAAGAAAATTTCTACTTTTTTACTCTGAAATAAGTGAAATTTTGCAATTTTGCCCCAAAATAAGTGAAATTTCTGCAATTTTGCCCCAAAATAAGGGAAATTTCTGGAATTTTGCCCCAAAATAAGTGGAATTTCTGAGTTTTGCCCCAAAATAAGGAGAATATCTGTTTTTTTGCCCCAACATATAGGCAATTTCTGCCTTTTTGCCCCACAATTAGGGGAATTTCTGCAATTTTGCTCCAAAATACGTGGAATTTCTCCCTTTTTGCACGAAAATAAGAAGAATGCATACCTTTTTGCCATAAAAAAGGGAAATTTCTTCATTTTTGCTCCAAATTAAGGGGAATTTCTGCTTTTTTGCCTCTAAATAAGTGGAATTTTTGTCTTTTTCCCCCAAAACAAAGAGAATTTCTGTCTTTTTTGCCCCAAAATAAGGAAAAATTCTGACTTATTAACCTGAAGTAAGTAAAATTTCTGCATTTTTGCCCCCAAATAAGGGGAATTTCAGCCTTTTTACCTCAAAATAAGGGGAATTTCCGCATTTTTGCCACAAAATATTAGGAATTTCTTCCTTTTTGCCCCAAAATAAGAAAATTTCTGCTTTTTTGCCCTGAAATAATTGAAATTTCTGCAATTTTGCCCCAATATAAGTGAAATTTCTGCAATTTTGTCCTAAAATAAGGGAAATTTCTGGAATTTTGCTTCAAAATAAGAGGAATTTCTGAGTTTTGCTTCAAAATAAGGAGAATTTCTGTCTTTTTGCCCCAACATATAGGAAATTTCTGCCTTTTTGCCCCACAATTAGGGGAATTTCAGCAATTTTGCTCCAAAAGACGGGGAATTTCTGCCTTTTTGCCCGAAAATAAGAAGAATGCATACCTTTTTGCCATCAAAAATGTATTTTCTTCTATTTTGCTTCAAAATAAAGGGAATTTCTATTTTGTTGCCTCTAAATAAGTGGAATTTCTGTCTTTTTCCCTCAAAACAAAGGGAATTTCTGTCTTTTTTGCCCTAAAATAAGGAAAAATTCTGACTTATTACCCTGTAGTAAGTGAAATTTCTTCAATTTTGCCCCAAAATAAGGGAAATTTCTGCCTTTTTGCCCCCAAATAAGGGGAATTTCAGTCTTTTTACCTTAAAATAAGGGGAATTTCTGCATTTTTGCCACAAAATATTAGGAATTTCTGCCTCTTTGCCCCAAAATAAAGAAAATTTCTGCCTTTTTTCCCGAAAATATGTGAAATTTCTGCAATTTTGCCCCAAAATAAGTGAAATGTCTGCAATTTTGCCCCAAAATAAGGGAAATTTCTGGAATTTTGCCCAAAAATATGTGGAATTTCTGAGTTTTGCCCCAAAATAAGGAGAATTTCTGTTTTTTTGCCCCAACATATAGGCAATTTCTGCCTTTTTGCCCCACAATTAGGGAAATTTCTCCAATTTTGCTCCAAAATACGGGAAATTTCTGCCTTTTTGCTTGAAAATAAGAAGAATGCATACCTTTTTGCCATAAAAAAAAAATTTCTTCATTTTTGATCTAAAAAGGGGAATTTCTGCTTTTTTGCCTCTAAATAAGTGGAATTTCTTTCTTTTTCCCTCAAAACAAAGGGAATTTCTGTCTTTTTTGCCCCAAAATAAGGAAAAATTCTGACTTCTTACCCTGAAGTAAGTGATATTTCTGCAATTTTGCCCCAAAATAAGGGAAATTTCTGCCTTTTGCCCCCAAATAAGGGGAATTTCAGCCTTTTTACCTCGAAATAAGGGGAATTTCTGCATTTTTGCCCCAAAATTAAGAAAAATTTCTGCATTTTTCCCTGAAATAAGTGAAATTTCTGCAATTTTGTTACAAAATATGTAAAATTTCTGCATATTTGCCCCAAAATGAGTGAAATTTCTGCAATTTTGCCCCAAAAAAAGGAAAATTTCTGTAATTTTGCCCCAAAATAAGTGGAATTTATGAGTTTTGCCCCAAAATAAAGAGAATTTCGGTCTTTTTGCCCCAACATATAGAGATTTTATGCATTTTTGCCCCACAATTAGGGGAATTTCTGCAATTTTGCTCAAAAACACGGGGAATTTCTGCTTTTTTGCCCAATAATAAGAAGAATGCATACCTTTTTGCGATAAAAAAAGGAAATTTCTTCATTTTTGCTCCAAAATAAGGGGAATTTCTGCTTTTTTGCCTCTGAATAAGTGGAATTTCTGTCTTTTTCCCCCAAGGCAAAGGGAATTCCTGTCTTTTTTGTCCCAAAATAAAGGAAATTTCTGACTTATAACCCTTAAATAAGTGAAATTTCTGCAATTTTGCCCCAAAAATAAAGGAAATTTTTGACTTATTGCCCCAAATAAGGGGAATTTCAGCCTTTTTACCTCAAAATAAAGGGAATTTCTGCATTTATGCCACAAAATATTAGGAATTTCTGCCTTTTTGCCCCAAAATAAGAAAATTTCTGCTTTTTTTTCATTAAATAAGTGAAATTTCTGCAATTTTGCCCCAAAATAAGTGAAATGTCTGCAATTTTGCCCCAAAATAAGGGAAATTTCTGGAATTTTGCCCAAAGAAAAGTGGAATTTCTGAGTTTTGCCCCAAAATAAGGAGAATTTCTGTCTTTTTGCCCCAACATATAGGCAATTTCTGCCTTTTGGCCCCACAATTAGGGGAATTTCTTCAATTTTGCTCCAAAATACGGGGAATTTCTGCCTTTTGCCCGAAAATAAGAAGAATGCATACCTTTTTGACATAAAAAAGGGAAATTTCTTAATTTTTGCTCCAAAAAGGGGAATTTCTGCTTTTTTGCCAATAAATAAGTGGAATTTCTGTTTTTTTCCCTCAAAACAAAGGGAATTTCTGTCTTTTTGCCCCAAAATAAGGAAAAATTCTGACTTATTACCCTGAAGTAAGTGAAATTTCTGCAAATTTGCCCCAAAATAAGGGAAATTTCTGCGTTTTTGCCCCCAAATAAGGGGAATTTCAGCCTTTTTACCTCGAAATAAGGGAAATTTCTGCATTTTTGCCACAAAATATTAGGAATTTCTGCATTTTTGCCCCAAAATAAAGAAAATTTCTGCCTTTTTTCCCTAAAATATGTGAAATTTCTGCAATTTTGCCACAAAATAAGTAAAATTTCTTCAAATTTGCCCCAAAATAAGTGAAATTTCTGCAATTTTCCCCAAAATAAGGAAAATTTCTGGAATTTTTCCCCAAAATAAGTGGAATTTCTTAGTTTTGCCCCAAAATAAGGAGAATTTCTGTCTTTTTGCCCCAACATATAGAGATTTTCTGCATTTTTGCCCCACAATTAGGAGAAATTCTGCAATTTTGCTCCAAAATACGGGGAATTTCTGCCTTTTTCCCCGAAAATAAGAAGAATGCATAACTTTTTGCCATAAAAAATGGAAATTTCTTCATTTTTGCTCCAAAATAAGGGGAATTTCTGCTTTTTGGCCTTTAAATAAGTAGAATTTCTGTCTTTTTCCCCCAAGACAAAGGGAATTTCTGTCTTTTTTGCCCCAAAATAAGGAAAATTTCTGACTTATTACCCTGAAGTATGTGAAATTTCTGCAATTTTGTCCCAAAATAAGTGAAATGTCTGCAATTTTGCCCCAAAATAAGGGAAATTTCTGGAATTTTGCCCCAAAATAAGTGGAATTTCTGAGTTTTGCCCCAAAATAAGGAGAATTTCTGTCTTTTTGCCCCAACATATAGGCAATTTCTGCCTTTTGGCCCCACAATTAGGGGAATTTCTTCAATTTTGCTCCAAAATACGGGGAATTTCTGCCTTTTGCCCGAAAATAAGAAGAATGCATACCTTTTGCCATAAAAAAGGGAAATTTCTTAGTTTTTGCTCCAAAAAGGGGAATTTCTGCTTTTTTGCCTGTAAATAAGTGGAATTTATGTTTTTTTCCCCCAAAACAAAGGGAATTTCTGTCTTTTTGCCCCAAAATAAGGAAAAATTCTGACTTATTACCCTGAAGTAAGTGAAATTTCTGCAAATTTGCCCCAAAATAAGGGAAATTTCTGCCTTTTTGCCCCCAAATAAGGGGAATTTCAGCCTTTTTACCTCGAAATAAGGGAAATTTCTGCATTTTTGCCACAAAATATTAGGAATTTCTGCATTTTTGCCCCAAAATAAAGAAAATTTCTGCCTTTTTCCCTAAAATATGTGAAATTTCTGCAATTTTGCCACAAAATAAGTAAAATTTCTTCAAATTTGCCCCAAAATAAGTGAAATTTCTGCAATTTTGCCCCAAAATAAGGAAAATTTCTGGAATTTTGCCCCAAAATAAGTGGAATTTCTTAGTTTTGTTCCAAAATAAGGAGAATTTCTGTCTTTTTGCCCCAACATATAGAGATTTTCTGCATTTTTGCCCCACAATTAGGAGAAATTCTGCAATTTTGCTCCAAAATACGGGGAATTTCTGCCTTTTTCCCCGAAAATAAGAAGAATGCATAACTTTTTGCCATAAAAAATGGAAATTTCTTCATTTTTGCTCCAAAATAAGGGGAATTTCTGCTTTTTGGCCTTTAAATAATGGAATTTCTGTCTTTTTCCACCAAGACAAAGGGAATTTCTGTCTTTTTTGCCCCAAAATAAGGAAAATTTCTGACTTATTACCCTGAAGTAAGTCAAATTTCTGCAATTTTTCACCAAAATTAAGGAAATTTCTGCCTTTTTGCCTCTAAATAAGGGGAATTTCAGCCTTTTTACCTCAAAACAAGGAGAATTTCTGCATTTTTGTCACAAAATATTAGGAATTTCTGCGTTTTTGCCCCAAAATAAGGAAAATTTCTGTCTTTTTTCTCTGAAATAAGTGAAATTTCTGCAATTTTGCCCCAAAATAAGTGAAATTTCTGCAATTTTGCCCAAAAATAAGTGAAATTTCTGCAATTTTGCCCCAAATTAAGGGAAATTACTGGAATTTTGCCCCAAAATAAGTGGAATTTCTGAGTTTTGACACAAAATAAGGAGAATTTCTGTCTTTTTGCCCCAATATATAGAGAATTTCTGCATTTTTGTCCAACAATTAAGGGAATTTCTGCAATTTTGCTCCAAAATACAGGGAATTTCTGCCTTTTTGCCCGAAAATAAGAAGAATGCATAACTTTTTGCCATAAAAAAGGGAAATTTCTTCATTTTTGCTCCAAAATCAGGGGAATTTCTGCTTTTGCCTCTAAATAAGTGGAATTTCTGTCTTTTTCCCCCAAAACAAAGGGAATTCCTGTCTTTTTTGCCCCCAAAAATGGAAAATTTCTGACTTATTACCCTGAAATAAGTGAAATTACTGCAATTTTGACCCAAAATAAAGGAAATTTTTGCCTTTTGCCCTCAAATAAAGGGAATTTCAGCCTTTTTACCTCAAAATAAGGGGAATTTCTGCATTTTTGCCACAAAATATTAGGAATTTCTGCCTTTTTGCCCCAAAATAAGAAAATTTCTACTTTTTTACTCTGAAATAAGTGAAATTTTGCAATTTTGCCCCAAAATAAGTGAAATTTCTGCAATTTTGCCCCAAAATAAGGGAAATTTCTGGAATTTTGCCCCAAAATAAGTGGAATTTCTGAGTTTTGCCCCAAAATAAGGAGAATATCTGTTTTTTTGCCCCAACATATAGGCAATTTCTGCCTTTTTGCCCCACAATTAGGGGAATTTCTGCAATTTTGCTCCAAAATACGTGGAATTTCTCCCTTTTTGCACGAAAATAAGAAGAATGCATACCTTTTTGCCATAAAAAAGGGAAATTTCTTCATTTTTGCTCCAAATTAAGGGGAATTTCTGCTTTTTTGCCTCTAAATAAGTGGAATTTTTGTCTTTTTCCCCCAAAACAAAGAGAATTTCTGTCTTTTTTGCCCCAAAATAAGGAAAAATTCTGACTTATTAACCTGAAGTAAGTAAAATTTCTGCATTTTTGCCCCCAAATAAGGGGAATTTCAGCCTTTTTACCTCAAAATAAGGGGAATTTCCGCATTTTTGCCACAAAATATTAGGAATTTCTTCCTTTTTGCCCCAAAATAAGAAAATTTCTGCTTTTTTTCCCTGAAATAATTGAAATTTCTGCAATTTTGCCCCAATATAAGTGAAATTTCTGCAATTTTGTCCTAAAATAAGGGAAATTTCTGGAATTTTGCTTCAAAATAAGAGGAATTTCTGAGTTTTGCTTCAAAATAAGGAGAATTTCTGTCTTTTTGCCCCAACATATAGGAAATTTCTGCCTTTTTGCCCCACAATTAGGGTAATTTCAGCAATTTTGCTCCAAAAGACGGGGAATTTCTGCCTTTTTGCCCGAAAATAAGAAGAATGCATACCTTTTTGCCATCAAAAATGTAATTTCTTCTATTTTGCTTCAAAATAAAGGGAATTTCTATTTTGTTGCCTCTAAATAAGTGGAATTTCTGTCTTTTTCCCTCAAAACAAAGGGAATTTCTGTCTTTTTTGCCCTAAAATAAGGAAAAATTCTGACTTATTACCCTGTAGTAAGTGAAATTTCTTCAATTTTGCCCCAAAATAAGGGAAATTTCTGCCTTTTTGCCCCCAAATAAGGGGAATTTCAGTCTTTTTACCTTAAAATAAGGGGAATTTCTGCATTTTTGCCACAAAATATTAGGAATTTCTGCCTCTTTGCCCCAAAATAAAGAAAATTTCTGCCTTTTTTCCCGAAAATATGTGAAATTTCTGCAATTTTGCCCCAAAATAAGTGAAATGTCTGCAATTTTGCCCCAAAATAAGGGAAATTTCTGGAATTTTGCCCAAAAATATGTGGAATTTCTGAGTTTTGCCCCAAAATAAGGAGAATTTCTGTTTTTTTGCCCCAACATATAGGCAATTTCTGCCTTTTTGCCCCACAATTAGGGGAATTTCTCCAATTTTGCTCCAAAATACGGGAAATTTCTGCCTTTTTGCTTGAAAATAAGAAGAATGCATACCTTTTTGCCATAAAAAAAAAATTTCTTCATTTTTGCTCCAAAAAGGGGAATTTCTGCTTTTTTGCCTCTAAATAAGTGGAATTTCTTTCTTTTTCCCTCAAAACAAAGGGAATTTCTGTCTTTTTTGCCCCAAAATAAGGAAAAATTCTGACTTATTACCCTGAAGTAAGTGATATTTCTGCAATTTTGCCCCAAAATAAGGGAAATTTCTGCCTTTTGCCCCCAAATAAGGGGAATTTCAGCCTTTTTGACTCGAAATAAGGGGAATTTCTGCATTTTTGCCACAAAATATTAGGAATTTCTGCCTTTTTGCCCCAAAATTAAGAAAAATTTCTGCATTTTTCCCTGAAATAAGTGAAATTTCTGCAATTTTGTTACAAAATATGTAAAATTTCTGCATATTTGCCCCAAAATGAGTGAAATTTCTGCAATTTTGCCCCAAAAAAAGGAAAATTTCTGTAATTTTGCCCCAAAATAAGTGGAATTTATGAGTTTTGCCCCAAAATAAAGAGAATTTCGGTCTTTTTGCCCCAACATATAGAGATTTTATGCATTTTTGCCCCACAATTAGGGGAATTTCTGCAATTTTGCTCAAAAACACGGGGAATTTCTGCTTTTTTGCCCAATAATAAGAAGAATGCATACCTTTTTGCCATAAAAAAAGGAAATTTCTTCATTTTTGCTCCAAAATAAGGGGAATTTCTGCTTTTTTGCCTCTGAATAAGTGGAATTTCTGTCTTTTTCCCCCAAGGCAAAGGGAATTCCTGTCTTTTTTGTCCCAAAATAAAGGAAATTTCTGACATATAACCCTTAAATAAGTGAAATTTCTGCAATTTTGCCCCAAAAATAAAGGAAATTTTTGACTTATTGCCCCAAATAAGGGGAATTTCAGCCTTTTTACCTCAAAATAAAGGGAATTTCTGCATTTATGCCACAAAATATTAGGAATTTCTGCCTTTTTGCCCCAAAATAAGAAAATTTCTGCTTTTTTTTCCTTAAATAAGTGAAATTTCTGCAATTTTGCCCCAAAATAAGTGAAATGTCTGCAATTTTGCCCCAAAATAATGGAAATTTCTGGAATTTTGCCCAAAGAAAAGTGGAATTTCTGAGTTTTGCCCCAAAATAAGGAGAATTTCTGTCTTTTTGCCCCAACATATAGGCAATTTCTGCCTTTTGGCCCCACAATTAGGGGAATTTCTTCAATTTTGCTCCAAAATACGGGGAATTTCTGCCTTTTGCCCGAAAATAAGAAGAATGCATACCTTTTTGACATAAAAAAGGGAAATTTCTTAATTTTTGCTCCAAAAAGGGGAATTTCTGCTTTTTTGCCACTAAATAAGTGGAATTTCTGTTTTTTTCCCTCAAAACAAAGGGAATTTCTGTCTTTTTGCCCCAAAATAAGGAAAAATTCTGACTTATTACCCTGAAGTAAGTGAAATTTCTGCAATTTTGCCCCAAAAGAAGGAAAATTTCTGCCTTTTTGCCCACAAATAAGGGGAATTTCAGCCTTTTTACCTCGAAATAAGGGGAATTTCTGCATTTTTGCCACAATATATTAGGAATTTTTGCCTCTTTGCCACAAAATAAAGAAAATTTCTGCCTTTTTTCCCTAAAATATGTGAAATTTCTGCAATTTTGCCACAAAATAAGTAAAATTTCTTCATATTTGCCCCAAAATAAGTGAAATTTCTGCAATTTTGCCCCAAAATAAGGAAAATTTCTGGAATTTTACCCCAAAATAAGTGGAATTTCTTAGTTTTGCCCCAAAATGAGGAGAATTTTTGTCTTTTTGCCCCAACATATAGAGATTTTCTGCATTTTTGCCCCACAATTAGGGGAATTTCTGCAATTTTGCTCCAAAATACGGGGAATTTCTGCCTTTTTCCCCGAAAATAAGAAGAATGCATAACTTTTTGCCATAAAAAATGTAAATTTCTTCACTTTGCTCCAAAATAAGGGGAATTTCTGCTTTTTGGCCTTTAAATAAGTGGAATTTCTGTCTTTTTCCCCCAAGACAAAGGGAATTTCTGTCTTTTTTGCCCCAAAATAAGGAAAAATTCTGACTTATTACCCTGAAGTAAGTGAAATTTCTGCAATTTTTCCCCAAAATTAGAGAAATTTCTGCCTTTTTGCCTCCAAATAAGGGGAATTTCAGCCTTTTTACCTCAAAACAAGGAGAATTTCTGCATTTTTGTCACAAAATATTAGGAATTTCTGCCTTTTTGCCTCAAAATAAGGAAAATTTCTGTCTTTTTTCTCTGAAATAAGTGAAATTTCTGCAATTATGCCCCAAAATAAGTGAAATTTCTGCAATTTTGCCCAAGATTAAGTGAAATTTCTGCAATTTTGCCCCAAATTAAGGGAAATTTCTGGAATTTTCCCCAAAATAAGTGGAATTTCTGAGTTTTGACACAAAATAAGGAGAATTTCTGTCTTTTTGCCCCAATATATAGAGAATTTCTGCATTTTTGTCCCACAATTAAGGGAATTTCTGCAATTTTGCTCCAAAATACAGGGAATTTCTGCCTTTTTGCCCGAAAATAAGAAGAATGCATAACTTTTTGCCATAAAAAAGGGAAATTTCTTCATTTTTGCTCCAAAATAAGGGGAATTTCTGCTTTATTGCCTCTAAATAAGTGGAATTTCTGTCTTTTTCCCCCAAAACAAAGGGAATTCCTGTCTTTTTTGCCCCAAAAGAAGGAAAATTTCTGACTTATTACCCTGAAATAAGTGAAATTTCTGCAATTTTGCCCCAAAATAAAGGAAATTTTTGCCTTTTGCCCTCAAATAAAGGGAATTTCAGCCTTTTTACCTCAAAATAAGGGAAATTTCTGCATTTTTGCCACAAAATATTAGGAATTTCTGCCTTTGTGCCCCAAAATAAGAAAATTTCTGCTTTTTTACTCTGAAATAAGTGAAATTTTGCAATTTTGCCCCAAAATAAGGGAAATTTCTGGAATTTTGCCCCAAAATAAGTGGAATTTCTGAGTTTTGCCCCAAATAAGGAGAATTTCTGTTTTTTTGCCCCAACATATAGGCAATTTCTGCCTTTTTGCCCCACAATTAGGGGAATTTCTGCAATTTTGCTCCAAAATACGTGGAATTTCTCCCTTTTTGCACGAAAATAAGAAGAATGCATACCTTTTTGCCATAAAAAAGGGAAATTTCTTCATTTTTGCTCCAAATTAAGGGGAATTTCTGCTTTTTTGCCTCTAAATAAGTGGAATTTTTGTCTTTTTCCCCCAAAACAAAGGGAATTTCTGTCTTTTTTGCCCCAAAATAAGGAAAAATTCTGACTTATTAACCTGAAGTAAGTAAAATTTCTGCAATTTTGCACCAAAATAAGGGAAATTTCAAGAATTTTGCCCCAAAATAAGTGGAATTTTTGTGTTTTTCCCTAAAATAAAGAGAATTTCTGTATTTTTGCCCAAACATATAGAGAATTTCTGTTTTTTTGCCACACAATTAGGGAAATTTCTGTAATTTTGCTCCAAAATACGGGTAATTTCTGCCTTTTTGCCCGAAAATAAGAAGAATGAATACCTTTTTGCCAAAAAATGGGAAATTTCTTCATTTTTGCTCCAAAATAAAAGGAATTTCTGCTTTTTTGCCTCTAAATAAGTGGAATTTCTGTCTATTTCCCCCAAAATAAAGAGAATTTCTGTCTTTTTTGCCCAAAATAAGGAAAAATTCTGACTTATTACCCTGAAGTAAGTGAAATTTCTGCAATTTTCCCCAAAATAAGGGAAATTTCTGCCTTTTTGCCCCCAAATAAGGGGAATTTCAGCCTTTTTACCTCAAAATAAGGGGAATTTCTGCATTTTTGCCCCCAAATAAGGGGAATTTCAGCCTTTTTACCTCAAAATAAGGGGAATATCCGCATTTTTGTCACAAAATATTAAGAATTTCTGCCTTTTTGCCCCAAAATAAGAAAATTTCTGCTTTTTTTTCCTGAAACAATTGAAATTTCTGCAATTTTGCCCCAAAATAAGTGAAATTTCTGCAATTTTGTCCTAAAATAAGGGAAATTTCTGGAATTTTGCTTCAAAATAAGAGGAATTTCTGAGTTTTCCTTCAAAATAAGGAGAATTTCTGTCTTTTTGCCCCAACTTATAGGAAATTTCTGCCTTTTTGCCCCACAATTAGGGGAATTTCAGCAATTTTGCTCCAAAAGACGGGGAATTTCTGCCTTTTTGCCCGAAAATAAGAAGAATGCATACCTTTTTGCCATCAAAAATGTAATTTCTTCTATTTTGCTTTCAAATAAAGGGAATTTCTATTTTTTTGCCTCTAAATAAGTGGAATTTCTGTTTTTTTCCCTCAAGCAAAGGGAATTTCTGTCTTTTTTGCCCTAAAATAAGGAAAAATTCTGACTTCTTACTCTGTAGTAAGTGAAATTTCTTCAATTTTGCCCCAAAATAAGGGAAATTTCTGCCTTTTTCCCCCCAAATAAGGGGAATTTCAGTCTTTTTACCTCAAAATAAGGGGAATTTCTGCATTTTTACCACAAAATATTAGGAATTTCTGCCTTTTTGCACAAAATAAGGAAAATTTCTGCCTTTTTTCCCTGAAATAAGTGAAATTTCTGCCTTTTTGCCCCAAAATAAGTGAAATTTCTGCAATTTTGCCCCAAAATAAGGGAAATTTCTGCAATTTTGCCACAAAATAAGTGGAATTTCTGAGTTTTGCCCCCAAAAAAAGAGAATTTCTGTCATTTTGCCCCAACATATAGAGATTTTCTGCATTTTTGCCCCACAATTAGGGGAATTTCTGCAATTTTGCTCCAAAATACCGAGCATTTCTGCCTTTTTGCCCGAAAATAAGAAGAATGCATACCTTTTTCCATAAAAAAGGGAAATTTCTTCATTTTTGCTCCAAAATAAGGGGAATTTCTGCTTTTTTGCCTCTAAATAAGTGGAATTTTAGTCTTTTTCTCCCAAAACAAAGGGAATTTTTGTCTTCTTTGCCCCAAAATAAGGAAAAATTCTGACTTATTACCCTGAAGTAAGTGAAATTCCTGCACTTTTGCTCCAAAATTAGGGAAATTTCTGCCTTTTTGCCCCAAAATAATGCGAATTTCAGCCTTTTTACCTCAAAATAAGGGGAATTTCTGCATTTTTGCCACAAAATATTAGGAATATCTGCTTTTTGCCCCAAAATAAGGAAAATTTCTGCCTTTTTTCTCTGAAATAAGTGAAATTTCTGCAATTTTGCCCCAAAATAAGTGAAATTTCTGCAATTTTGCCCCAAAATAAGTGAAATTTCTGCAATTTTGCCCCAAAATAAGGTAATTTCTGGAATTTTGCCCCAAAATAAGGAGAATTTCTGTCTTTTTGCCCCAACATATAGGCAATTTGTGCCTCTTTGCCCAACATTTAGGGAAATTTCTTCAATTTTGCTCCAAAATATGGGGAATATCTGCCTTTTTGCCTGAAAATAAGAAGAATGCATAACTTTTTGCCATAAAAAAGGGAAATTTCTTCATTTTTGCTCCATAATAAGGGGAATTTCTGCATTTTTGCCTCTAAATAAGTGGAATTTCTGTCTTTTTCCCCCAAAACAAAGGGAATTTTTGTATTTTTGCACCAAAATAAGGAAAAATTCTGACTTATTACCCTGAAGTAAGTGAAATTTCTGCAATTTTGCCCCAAAATAAGGGAAATTTCTAGAATTTTGCTCCAAAATAAGTGGAATTTCTGAGTTTTGCCGCAAAATAAGGAGAATTTCTGTCTTTTTAGCCCAACATATAGGCAATTTCTGCCTTTTTGCCCCACAATTAGAGGAATTTCTGCAATATTACTTCAAAATACGGAGAATTTCTGCATTTTGCACGAAAATAAAAAGAATGCATACTTTTTTGCCATAAAAAAGGGAAATTTCTAAATTTTTGCTCCAAAATAAGGGGAATTTCTGCTTTTTTGCCTCTAAATAAGTGGAATTTCTGTCTTTTTTCCCCAAAACAAAGGGAATTTCTGTCTTTTTTGCCCCAAAATAAGAAAAAATTCTGACTTTTTACCCTGAAGTAAGTGAAATTTCTGCAATCTTGCCCCAAAATTAGAGAAATTAGTGCCTTTTTGCCCCCAAATAAGGAGAATTTTAGCCTTTTTACCTCAAAATAAGGGGAATTTCTGCATTTTTGTCACAAAATATTAGGAATTTCTGCCTTTTTGCCCCAAAATAAGGAAAATTTCTGTCTTTTTTCTATGAAATAAGTGAAATTTCTGCAATTTTGCCCCAAAATAAGTGAAATTTCTGAGTTTTGCCCCAAAATAAGGAGAATTTCTCTTTTTTGCCCCAGCATATAGAGAATTTCTGCCTTTTTGCCCCACAATTACGGGAATTTCTGCAATTTTGCTCCAAAATACGGGGAATTTCTGCCTTTTTGCCCGAAAATAAGAAGAATGCATACCTTTTTGCCATAAAAAGGAAATTTCTTTATTTTTGCTCCAAAATAAAAGGAATTTCTGCTTTTTTGCCTCTAAATAAGTGGAATTTCTGTCTTTTTCCTCCAAAACAAAGGGAATTTTGTATTTTTGCACCAAAATAAGGAAAAATTCTGACTTATTACCCTGAAGTAAGTGAAATTTCTGCAATTTTGCCAAAAAATAAGGGAAATTTCTGCCTTTTTGCCTCCAAATAAGGGGAATTTCCGCCTTTTTACCTCAAAATATGGTGAATTTCTGCATTTTTGCCCACAAATAAGGGGAATTTCAGCCTTTATATCTCAAAATAAGGGGAATTTCTGCATTATTGGAACCAAACATTAGGAATTTCTGCCTTTTTGCCCCAAAATAAGATAATTTCTCATTTTTTTCCCTGAAAAAAGTGAAATTTCTGCAATTTTGCCCCAAAATATGTTAAATTTCTGCAATTTTGTCCCAAAAAAAGGGAAATTTCTGGAATTTTGCCCCCAAATAAGTGGAATTTCTGAGTATTTCCCCAAAATAAGAAGAATTTCTGTCTTTTTGCCCCAACATATAGAGAATTTCTGCCTTTTTGCCCCACAATTAGGGGAATTTCTGCAATTTTGCTCCAAAATACGGGGAATTTCTGCCTTTTTGTCAGAAAATAAGAAGAATGCATACATTTTTGCCATAAAAAAGAAATTTCTTCATTTTTGCTCTAAAATAAGGGGAATTTCTGCTTTTTTGCCTCTAAATAAGTGGAATTTCTGTGTTTATCCCCCAAAACAAAGGGAATTCCTGTCTTTTTTGCCCCAAAATAAAGAAAATTTCTGACTTATTACCCTTAAATAAGTGAAATTTCTGCAATTTTGCCCGAAAATAAAAGAAATTTTTGCCTTATTGCCCCCAAATAAGGGGAATTTCAGCCTTTTTACCTTAAAATAAGGGGAATTTCTGCATTTTTGCCACAAAATATTAGGAATTTCTGCCTTTTTGCCCCAAAATAAGAAAATTTCTGTTTTTTTCCCTGAAATAAGTGAAATTTCTGCAATTTTGCCCCAAAATAAGTGAAATGTCTGCAATTTTGCCCCAAAATAAGGGAAATTTCTGCCTTTTTGCCCCACAATTAGGGGAATTTCTGCAATTTTGCTCCAAAATACGGGGAATTTCTGCCTTTTTGCTTGAAAATAAGAAGAATGCATACCTTTTTGCCATAAAAAAAGAAAATTTCTTCATTTTTGCTCCAAAAAGGGGAATTTCTGCTTTTTTGCCTCTAAATAAGTGGAATTTCTTTCTTTTTCCCTAAAAACAAAGGGAATTTCTGTCTTTTTTGCCCCAAAATAAGGAAAAATTCTGACTTATTACCCTGAAGTAAGTGATATTTCTGCAATTTTGCCCCAAAATAAGGGAAATTATTGACTTTTGCCCCCAAATAAGGGGAATTTCAGCCTTTTTACCTCGAAATAAGGGGAATTTCTGCATTTTTGCCACAAAATATTAAGAATTTCTGCAATTTTGCCCCAAAATAAGGAAAATTTCTGCCTTTTTTCCCTGAAATAAGTGAAATTTCTGCAATTTTGTTACAAAATATGTAAAATTTCTGCATATTTGCCCCAAAATAAGTGAAATTTCTGCAATTTTGCCCCAAAATAAGGAAAATTTCTGGAATTTTGCCCCAAAATAAGTGGAATTTCTTAGTTTTGCCCCAAAATAAAGAGAATTTCTGTCTTTTTGCCCCAACATATAGAGATTTTCTGCATTTTTGCCCCACAATTAGGGGAATTTCTGCCTTTTTGCCCGAAAATAAGAAGAATGCATAACTTTTTGCCATAAAAAAGGGAAATTTCTTCATTTTTGCTCCAAAATAAGGGGAATTTCTGCTTTTTGGCCTTTAAATAAGTGGAATTTCTGTCTTTTTCCCCAAAGACAAAGGGAATTTCTGTCTTTTTTGCCCCAAAATAAGGAAAAATTCTGACTTATTACCCTGAAGTAAGTGAAATTTCTGCAATTTTGCCCCAAAATTAGGGAAATTTCTGCCTTTTTGCCTCCAAATAAGGGGAATTTCAGCCTTTTTACCTCAAAATAAGGAGAATTTCTGCGTTTTTGTCACAAAATATTAGGAATTTCTGCCTTTTTGCCCCATAATAAGAAAAATTTCTGTCTTTTTTCTCTGAAATAATTTAAATTTCTGCAATTTTGCCACAAAATAAGTGAAATTTCTGCAATTTTGCCCAAAAATAAGTGAAATTTCTGCAATTTTGCCCCAAATTAAGGGAAATTTCTGGAATTTTGCCCCAAAATAAGTGAAATTTCTGAGTTTTGACACAAAATAAGGAGAATTTCTGTCTTTTTGCCCCAATATATAGAGAATTTCTGCATTTTTGTCCCACAATTAAGGGAATTTCTGCAATTTTGCTCTAAAATACAGTTAATTTCTGCCTTTTTGCCCGAAAATAAGAAGAATGCATAACTTTTTGCCATAAAAAAGGGAAATTTCTTCATTTTTGCTCCAAAATAAAGGGAATTTCTGCTTTTTTGCCTCTAAATAAGTGGAATTTCTGTCTTTTTCCCACAAAACAAAGGGAATTCCTGTCTTTTTTGCCCCAAAATAAGGAAAATTTCTGACTTGTTACCCTGAAATAAGTGAAATTTCTGCAATTTTGCCCCAAAATAAAGGAAATTTTTGCCTTTTTGCCCCCAAATAAAGGGAATTTCAGCATTTTTACCTCAAAATAAGGGGAATTTCTGCATTTTTGCCACAAAATATTAGGAATTTCTGCCTTTTTGCCCCAAAATAAGAAAATTTCTGCTTTTTTTCTCTGAAATAAGTGAAATTTTGCAATTTTGCCCTAAAATAAGTGAAATTTCTGCAATTTTGCCCCAAAATAAGGGAAATTTCTGAAATTTTTCCCCAAAATAAGTGGAATTTCTGAGTTTTGCCCCAAAATAAGGAGAATTTCTGTCTTTTTGCCCCAACATATAGGCAATTTCTGCCTTTTTGCCTCACAATTAGGGGAATTTCTGCAATTTTGCTCCAAAATACGGAGAATTTCTGCCTTTTTGCCCAAAAATAAGAAGAATGCATATCTTTTTGCCATAAAAAAGGGAAATTTCTTCATTTTTGCTCTAAAATAAGGAGATTTTCTGCTTTTTTGCCTATAAATAAGTGGAATTTCTGTCTTTTTTCCCCAAAACAAAGGGAATTACGGTCTTTTTTGCCCCAAAATAAGGAAAAATTCTATCTTATTACCATGAACTAAGTAAAATTTCTGCAATTTTGCCCCAAAATAAGGGAAATTATTGACTTTTGCCCCCAAATAAGGGGAATTTCAGCCTTTTTACCTCGAAATAAGGGGAATTTCTGCATTTTTGCCACAAAATATTAAGAATTTCTGCAATTTTGCCCCAAAATAAGGAAAATTTCTGCCTTTTTTCCCTGAAATAAGTGAAATTTCTGCAATTTTGTTACAAAATATGTAAAATTTCTGCATATTTGCCCCAAAATAAGTGAAATTTCTGCAATTTTGCCCCAAAATAAAAAAAATTTCTGGAATTTTGCCCCAAAATAAGTGGAATTTCTTAGTTTTGCCCCAAAATAAAGAGAATTTCTGTCTTTTTGCCCCAACATATAGAGATTTTCTGCATTTTTGCCCCACAATTAGGGGAATTTCTGCCTTTTTGCCCGAAAATAAGAAGAATGCATAACTTTTTGCCATAAAAAAGGGAAATTTCTTCATTTTTGCTCCAAAATAAGGGGAATTTCTGCTTTTTGGCCTTTAAATAAGTGGAATTTCTGTCTTTTTCCCCAAAGACAAAGGGAATTTCTGTCTTTTTTGCCCCAAAATAAGGAAAAATTCTGACTTATTACCCTGAAGTAAGTGAAATTTCTGCAATTTTGCCCCAAAATTAGGGAAATTTCTGCCTTTTTGCCTCCAAATAAGGGGAATTTCAGCCTTTTTACCTCAAAATAAGGAGAATTTCTGCGTTTTTGTCACAAAATATTAGGAATTTCTGCCTTTTTGCCCCATAATAAGAAAAATTTCTGTCTTTTTTCTCTGAAATAATTTAAATTTCTGCAATTTTGCCACAAAATAAGTGAAATTTCTGCAATTTTGCCCAAAAATAAGTGAAATTTCTGCAATTTTGCCCCAAATTAAGGGAAATTTCTGGAATTTTGCCCCAAAATAAGTGAAATTTCTGAGTTTTGACACAAAATAAGGAGAATTTCTGTCTTTTTGCCCCAATATATAGAGAATTTCTGCATTTTTGTCCCACAATTAAGGGAATTTCTGCAATTTTGCTCTAAAATACAGTTAATTTCTGCCTTTTTGCCCGAAAATAAGAAGAATGCATAACTTTTTGCCATAAAAAAGGGAAATTTCTTCATTTTTGCTCCAAAATAAAGGGAATTTCTGCTTTTTTGCCTCTAAATAAGTGGAATTTCTGTCTTTTTCCCACAAAACAAAGGGAATTCCTGTCTTTTTTGCCCCAAAATAAGGAAAATTTCTGACTTGTTACCCTGAAATAAGTGAAATTTCTGCAATTTTGCCCCAAAATAAAGGAAATTTTTGCCTTTTTGCCCCCAAATAAAGGGAATTTCAGCATTTTTACCTCAAAATAAGGGGAATTTCTGCATTTTTGCCACAAAATATTAGGAATTTCTGCCTTTTTGCCCCAAAATAAGAAAATTTCTGCTTTTTTTCTCTGAAATAAGTGAAATTTTGCAATTTTGCCCTAAAATAAGTGAAATTTCTGCAATTTTGCCCCAAAATAAGGGAAATTTCTGAAATTTTTCCCCAAAATAAGTGGAATTTCTGAGTTTTGCCCCAAAATAAGGAGAATTTCTGTCTTTTTGCCCCAACATATAGGCAATTTCTGCCTTTTTGCCTCACAATTAGGGGAATTTCTGCAATTTTGCTCCAAAATACGGAGAATTTCTGCCTTTTTGCCCAAAAATAAGAAGAATGCATATCTTTTTGCCATAAAAAAGGGAAATTTCTTCATTTTTGCTCTAAAATAAGGAGATTTTCTGCTTTTTTGACTATAAATAAGTGGAATTTCTGTCTTTTTTCCCCAAAACAAAGGGAATTACGGTCTTTTTTGCCCCAAAATAAGGAAAAATTCTATCTTATTACCATGAACTAAGTAAAATTTCTGCAATTTTGCCCCAAAATAAGGGAAATTATTGACTTTTGCCCCCAAATAAGGGGAATTTCAGCCTTTTTACCTCGAAATAAGGGGAATTTCTGCATTTTTGCCACAAAATATTAAGAATTTCTGCAATTTTGCCCCAAAATAAGGAAAATTTCTGCCTTTTTTCCCTGAAATAAGTGAAATTTCTGCAATTTTGTTACAAAATATGTAAAATTTCTGCATATTTGCCCCAATATAAGTGAAATTTCTGCAATTTTGCCCCAAAATAAGGGAAATTTCTGACTTTTTGCCCCCAAATAAGGGGAATTACAGCCTTTTTACCTAAAATAAGAGGAATTTCTGAATTTTTGCCACAAAATATTAGGAATTTCTGCATTTTTGCCCCAAAATAAGGAAAATTTCTGCCTTTTTTCTCTGAAATAAGTGAAATTTCTGAAATTTTGCCCCAAAATAAGTGAAAGTTCTGCAATTTTAGCTTAAAATAAGTGAAATTTCTGCAATTTTGCCCCAAATTAAGGGAAATTTCTAGAATTTTGCCCCAAAATAAGTGGAATTTCTGAGTTTTGCCCCAAAATAAGGAAAATTTCTGTCTTTTTGCCCCAACATATAAAGAATTTCTGCCTTTTTGCCCCACAATTAGGGGAATTTCTGCAATTTTGCTCCAAAATACGGGGAATTTTTTCCTTTTTGCCCGAAAATAAGAAGAATGCATAAATTTTTGCCATAAAAAAGTGAAATTTCTTCATTTTTGCTCCAAAATAAGGGGAATGTCTGCTTTTTTACCTTTAAATAAATGAAATTTCTGTTTTTTTTCCCCCAAAACATAGGGAATTCCTGTATTTTTTGCCCCAAAATAAGGAAAATTTCTGACTTATTACCCTGAAATAAGTGAAATTTCTGCAATTTTGCCCCAAAATAAAGGAAATTTTTGCCTTTTTGCCCCAAAATAAGGGGAATTTCAGCCTTTTTACCTCAAAATAAGGGGAATTTCTGCATTTTTGCCACAAAATATTAGGAATTTCTGACTTTTTGCCCTAAAATAAGAAAATTTTTGCTTTTTTTCCCTGAAATAAGTGAAATTTCTGTAATTTTGCCCCAAAATAAGTGAAATTTCTGCAATTTTGCCCCACAATAAGGGAAATTTCTGGAATTTTGCTCCAAAATACAGGAAATTTCTGCCTTTTTGCCCGAAAATAAGAAGAATGCATACCTTTTTGCCATAAAAATGGGAAATTTCTTCATTTTTACTCCAAAATAAGAGGAATTTCTGCTTTTTTGCCTCTAAATAAGTGGAATTTCTGTCTTTTTCCCCCAAAACAAAGAGAATTTCTGTCTTTTTGCCCCAAAATAAGGAAAAATTCTGACTTATTACCCTGAAGTAAGTGAAATTTCTGAAATTTTGCCCCAAAATAAGGGAACTTTCTGCCTTTTTGCCCCCAAATAAGGGGAATTTCAGCCTTTTTACCTCGAAATAAGGGGATTTTCTGCATTTTTGCCACAAAATATTAGGAATTTCTGCCTTTTTGCCCCAAAATAAAGAAAATTTCTGCCTTTTTTCCCTAAAATATGTGAAATTTCTTCAATTTTGCCACAAAATAAGTAAAATTTCTTCATATTTGCCCCAAAATAAGTGAAATTTCTGCAATTTTGCCCCAAAATAAGGAAAATTTCTAAAATTTTGCCCCAAAATAAGTGGAATTTCTTAGTTTTGACACAAAATAAGGAGAATTTCTGTCTTTTTGCCCCAATATATAGAGAATTTCTGCATTTTTGTCCCACAATTAAAGGAATATCTGCAATTTTGCTCCAAAATACGGGGAATTTCTGCCTTTTTGCCCGAAAATAAGAAGAATGCATAACTTTTTGCCATAAAAAAGGGAAATTTCTTCATTTTTGCTCCAAAATAAGGGGAATTTCTGATTTTTTGCCTCTAAATAAGTGGAATTTCCGTCTTTTTCCCCCAAAACAAAGGGAATTTTTGTCTTTTTTGCCCCAAAATAAGGAAAATTTCTGACTTATTACCCTGAAATAAGTGAAATTTCTGCAATTTTGCCCCAAAATTAGGGAAATTTCTGCCTTTTTGCCCCCAAATAAAGGGAATTTCAGCCTTTTTACCTCAAAATAAGGGGAATTTCTGCATTTTTGCCACAAAATATTAGGAATTTCTGCCTTTTTGCCCCAAAATAAGAAAATTTTTGCTTTTTTTCCCTGAAATAAGTGAAATTTCTGTAATTTTGCCCCAAAATAAGTGAAATTTCTGCAATTTTGCCCCACAATAAGGGAAATTTCTGGAATTTTGCCCTAAAATAAGTGGAATTTCTGAGTTCTTCCCCAAAATAAGGAGAATTTCTGTTTTTTCCCCAACATATAGGCAATTTCTGCCTTTCTGCCCCACAATTAGGGGAATTTCTGCAATTTTGCTCCAAAATACAGGAAATTTCTGCCTTTTTGCCCGAAAATAAGAAGAATGCATACCTTTTTGCCATAAAAATGGGAAATTTCTTCATTTTTGCTCCAAAATAAAGAGAATTTCTGCTTTTTTGCCTCTAAATAAGTGGAATTTCTGTCTTATTTCCCCAAAACAAAGGGAATTACTGTCTTTTTTGCCCCAAAATAAGGAAAAATTCTGTCTTATTACCCTGAACTAAGTAAAATTTCTGCAATTTTGCCCCAAAATAAGGGAAAATTCTGACTTTTTGCCCCCAAATAAGGGGAATTTCAGCCTTTTTACCTAAAATAAGAGGAATTTCTGAATTTTTGCCACAAAATATTAGGAATTTCTGCATTTTTGCCCCAAAATAAGGAAAATTTCTGCCTTTTTTCTCTGAAATAAGTGAAATTTCTGAAATTTTGCCCCAAAATAAGTGAAAGTTCTGCAATTTTAGCTTAAAATAAGTGAAATTTCTGCAATTTTGCCCCAAATTAAGGGAAATTTCTAGAATTTTGCCCCAAAATAAGTGGAATTTCTGAGTTTTGCCCCAAAATAAGGAAAATTTCTGTCTTTTTGCCCCAACATATAAAGAATTTCTGCCTTTTTGCCCCACAATTAGGGGAATTTCTGCAATTTTGCTCCAAAATACGGGGAATTTTTTCCTTTTTGCCCGAAAATAAGAAGAATGCATAACTTTTTGCCATAAAAAAGTGAAATTTCTTCATTTTTGCTCCAAAATAAGGGGAATGTCTGCTTTTTTACCTTTAAATAAATGAAATTTCTGTTTTTTTTCCCCCAAAACATAGGGAATTCCTGTATTTTTTGCCCCAAAATAAGGAAAATTTCTGACTTATTACACTAAAATAAGTGAAATTTCTGCAATTTTGCCCCAAAATAAAGGAAATTTTTGCCTTTTTGCCCCAAAATAAGGGGAATTTCAGCCTTTTTACCTCAAAATAAGGGGAATTTCTGCATTTTTGCCACAAAATATTAGGAATTTCTGACTTTTAGCCCCAAAATAAGAAAATTTTTGCTTTTTTTCCCTGAAATAAGTGAAATTTCTGTAATTTTGCCCCAAAATAAGTGAAATTTCTGCAATTTTGCCCCACAATAAGGGAAATTTCTGGAATTTTGCTCCAAAATACAGGAAATTTCTGCCTTTTTGCCCGAAAATAAGAAGAATGCATACCTTTTTGCCATAAAAATGGGAAATTTCTTCATTTTTACTCCAAAATAAGAGGAATTTCTGCTTTTTTGCCTCTAAATAAGTGGAATTTCTGTCTTTTTCCCCCAAAACAAAGAGAATTTCTGTCTTTTTTGCCCCAAAATAAGGAAAAATTCTGACTTATTACCCTGAAGTAAGTGAAATTTCTGAAATTTTGCCCCAAAATACGGGAACTTTCTGCCTTTTTGCCCCCAAATAAGGGGAATTTCAGCCTTTTTACCTCAAAATAAGAAGAATTTCTGCTTTTTGCCCCCAAATAAGGGGAATTTCAGCCTTTTTACCTCAAAATAAGGGGAATTTCTGCATTTTTGCCACAAAATATTAGAAATTTCTACATTTTTGCCCCAAAATAAGAAAAATTTCTGCTTTTTTTCCCTGAAATAAGTGAAATTTCTGCAATTTTGCCCCAAAATAAGTGAAATTTCTGCAATTTTGCCCCAAAATAAGGCAAATTTCTCGAATTTTGCCCCAAAATAAGTGGAATTTATGAGTTTTGCCCCAAAATAAGGAGAATTTCTGTCTTTTTGCCCATACATATAGGCAATTTCTGCCTCTTTGCCCCACAATTAGGGGAATTTCTGCAATTTTGCTCCAAAATACGGGGAATTTCTGCCTTTTTGCCCGAAAATAAAAAGAATGCATAACTTTTTGCCATAAAAAAGGGAAATTTCTTCATTTTTGCTCCAAATAAGGGGAATTTCTGCTTTTGTGCCTCTAAATAAGTGGAATTTCTGTCTTTTTCCCCCAAAACAAATGGAATTTTTGTATTTTTGCACCAAAAAAGGAAAAATTCTGACTTATTACCCTGAAGTAAGTGAAATTTCTGCAATTTTGCCCCAAAATAAGGGAAATTTCTGCCTTTTTGCCCCCAAATAAGGGGAATTTCAGCCTTTTTACCTCGACATAAGGGGATTTTCTGCATTTTTGCCACAAAATATTAGGAATTTCTGCCTTTTTGCCCCAAAATAAAGAAAATTTCTGCCTTTTTTCCCTAAAATATGTGAAATTTCTTCAATTTTGCCACAAAATAAGTAAAATTTCTTCATATTTGCCCCAAAATAAGTGAAATTTCTGCAATTTTGCCCCAAAATAAGGAAAATTTCTAAAATTTTGCCCCAAAATAAGTGGAATTTCTTAGTTTTGACACAAAATAAGGAGAATTTCTGTCTTTTTGCCCCAATATATAGAGAATTTCTGCATTTTTGTCCCACAATTAAAGGAATATCTGCAATTTTGCTCCAAAATACGGGGAATTTCTGCCTTTTTGCCCGAAAATAAGAAGAATGCATAACTTTTTGCCATAAAAAAGGGAAATTTCTTCATTTTTGCTCCAAAATAAGGGTAATTTCTGCTTTTTTGCCTCTAAATAAGTGGAATTTCCGTCTTTTTCCCCCAAAACAAAGGGAATTTTTGTCTTTATTGCCCCAAAATAAGGAAAATTTCTGACTTATTACCCTGAAATAAGTGAAATTTCTGCAATTTTGCCCCAAAATTAGGGAAATTTCTGCCTTTTTGCCCCCAAATAAAGGGAATTTCAGCCTTTTTACCTCAAAATAAGGGGAATTTCTGCATTTTTGCCACAAAATATTAGGAATTTCTGCCTTTTTGCCCCAAAATAAGAAAATTTTTGCTTTTTTTCCCTGAAATAAGTGAAATTTCTGTAATTTTGCCCCAAAATAAGTGAAATTTCTGCAATTTTGCCCCACAATAAGGGAAATTTCTGGAATTTTGCCCTAAAATAAGTGGAATTTCTGAGTTCTTCCCCAAAATAAGGAGAATTTCTGTTTTTTCCCCAACATATAGGCAATTTCTGCCTTTCTGCCCCACAATTAGGGGAATTTCTGCAATTTTGCTCCAAAATACAGGAAATTTCTGCCTTTTTGCCCGAAAATAAGAAGAATGCATACCTTTTTGCCATAAAAATGGGAAATTTCTTCATTTTTGCTCCAAAATAAAGAGAATTTCTGCTTTTTTGCCTCTAAATAAGTGGAATTTCTGTCTTATTTCCCCAAAACAAAGGGAATTACTGTCTTTTTTGCCCCAAAATAAGGAAAAATTCTGTCTTATTACCCTGAACTAAGTAAAATTTCTGCAATTTTGCCCCAAAATAAGGGAAAATTCTGACTTTTTGCCCCCAAATAAGGGGAATTTCAGCCTTTTTACCTAAAATAAGAGGAATTTCTGAATTTTTGCCACAAAATATTAGGAATTTCTGCATTTTTGTCCCAAAATCAGGAAAATTTCTGCCTTTTTTCTCTGAAATAAGTGAAATTTCTGAAACTTTGCCCCAAAATAAGTGAAAGTTCTGCAATTTTAGCCCAAAATAAGTGAAATTTCTGCAATTTTGCCCCAAAATAAGGGAAATTTCTGGAATTTTGCCCCAAAATAAGTGGAATTTCTGAATTTTGCCCCAAAATAAGGAGAATTTCTGTCTTTATGCCCCAACATATAAAGAATTTCTGCCTTTTTCCCTCACAATTAGGGGAATTTCTGCAATTTTGCTCCAAAATACGGGGAATTTTTGACTTTTTGCCCGAAAATAAGAAGAATGCATAACTTTTTGCCATAAAAAAGGGAAATTTCTTCATTTTTGCTCCAAAATAAGGGGAATGTCTGCTTTTTTACCTTTAAATAAATGAAATTTCTGTTTTTTTTCCCCCAAAACATAGGGAATTCCTGTATTTTTTGCCCCAAAATAAGGAAAATTTCTGACTTATTACCCTGAAATAAGTGAAATTTCTGCAATTTTGCCCCAAAATAAAGGAAATTTTTGCTTTTTGCCCCAAAATAAGGGGAATTTCTGCATTTTTGCCACAAAATATTAGGAATTTCTGCCTTTTTGCCCCAAAATAAGAAAATTTCTGCTTTTTTTCCCTGAAATAAGTGAAATTTCTGCAATTTTGCCCCAAAATAAGTGAAATTTCTGCAATTTTGCCCCACAATAAGGGAAATTTCTGGAATTTTGCCCCAAAATAAGTGGAATTTCTGAGTTTTTCCCCAAAATAAGGAGAATTTCTGTTTTTTCCCCAACATATAGGCAATTTCTGCCTTTCTGCCCCACAATTAGGGGATTTTCTGCAATTTTGCTCCAAAATACAGGGAATTTCTGCCTTTTTGCCCGAAAATAAGAAGAATGCATACCTTTTTGCCATAAAAATGGGAAATTTCTTCATTTTTGCTCCAAAATAAGAGGAATTTCTGCTTTTTTGCCTCTAAATACGTGGAATTTCTGTATTTTTCCCCCAAATCAAAGAAAATTTCTGTCTTTTTTGCCCCAAAATAAGGAAAAATTCTGACTTATTACCCTGAAGTAAGTGAAATTTCTGAAATTTTGCCCCAAAATAAGGGAACTTTCTGCCTTTTTGCCCCCAAATAAGGGGAATCTCAGCCTTTTTACCTCAAAATAAGGGGAATTTCTGCTTTTTGCCCCCAAATAAGGGGAATTTCAGCCTTTTTACCTCAAAATAAGGGGAATTTCTGCATTTTTGCCACAAAATATTAGAAATTTCTACATTTTTGCCCCAAAATAAGAAAAATTTCTGCTTTTTTTCCCTAAAATAAGTGAAATTTCTGCAATTTTGCCCCAAAATAAGTGAAATTTCTGCAATTTTGCCCCAAAATAAGGGAAATTTCTCGAATTTTGCCCCAAAATAAGTGGAATTTCTGAGTTTTGCCCCAAAATAATGAGAATTTCTGTCTTTTTGCCCCAACATATAGGCAATTTCTGCCTCTTTGCCCCACAATTAGGGGAATTTCTGCAATTTTGCTCCAAAATACGGGGAATTTCTGCCTTTTTGCCCGAAAATAAAAAGAATGCATAACTTTTTGCCATAAAAAAGGGAAATTTCTTCATTTTTGCTCCAAATAAGGGGAATTTCTGCTTTTTTGCCTCTAAATAAGTGGAATTTCTGTCTTTTTCCCCCAAAACAAATGGAATTTTTGTATTTTTGCACCAAAAAAGGAAAAATTCTGACTTATTACCCTGAAGTAAGTGAAATTTCTGCAATTTTGCCCCAAAATAAGGGAAATTTCTGCCTTTTTGCCCCCAAATAAGGGGAATTTCAGCCTTTTTACCTCGAAATAAGGGGAATTTCTGCATTTTTGCCACAAAATATTAGGAATTTCTGCCTTTTTGCCCCAAAATAAAGAAAATTTCTGCCTTTTTTCCCTAAAATATGTGAAATTTCTTCAATTTTGCCACAAAATAAGTAAAATTTCTTCATATTTGCCCCAAAATAAGTGAAATTTCTGCAATTTTGCCCCAAAATAAGGAAAATTTCTGGAATTTTGCCCCAAAATAAGTGGAATTTCTGTGTTTTGACACAAAATAAGGAGAATTTCTGTCTTTTTGCCCCAATATATAGAGAATTTCTGCATTTTTGTCCCATAATTAAAGGAATTTCTGCAATTTTGCTCCAAAATACGGGGAATTTCTGCCTTTTTGCCCGAAAATAAGAAGAATGCATAACTTTTTGCCATAAAAAAGGGAAATTTCTTCATTTTTGCTCCAAAATAAGGGGAATTTCTGCTTTTTTGCCTATAAATAAGTGGAATTTCTGTCTTTTTTCCCCAAAACAAGGGAATTACTGTCTTTTTTGACTCAAAATAAAAAAAAATTCTGTCTTATTACCCTGAACTAAGTAAAATTTCTGCAATTTTGCCCCAAAATAAGGGAAAATTCTGACTTTTTGCCCCCAAATAAGGGGAATTTCAGCCTTTTTACATAAAATAAGAGGAATTTCTGAATTTTTGCCACAAAATATTAGTAATTTCTGCATTTTTGCCCCAAAATAAGGAAAATTTCTGCCTTTTTTCTCTAAAATAAGTGAAATTTCTGAAATTTTGCCCCAAAATAAGTGAAAGTTCTGCAATTTTAGCCCAAAATAAGTGAAATTTCTGCAATTTTGCCCCAAAATAAGGGAAATTTCTGGAATTTTGCCCCAAAATAAGTGGAATTTCTGAGTTTTGCCCCAAAATAAGGAAAATTTCTGTCTTTTTGCCCCAACATATAAAGAATTTCTGCATTTTTGCCCCACAATTCGGGGAATTTCTGCAATTTTGCTCCAAAATACGGGGAATTTTTGCCTTTTTGCCCGAAAATAAGAATGCATAACTTTTTGCCATAAAAAGGGAAATTTCTTCATTTTTGCTCCAAAATAAGGGGAATGTCTGCTTTTTTACCTTTAAATAAATGAAATTTCTGTTTTTTTTCCCCCAAAACATAGGGAATTCCTGTATTTTTTGCCCCAAAATAAGAAAAATTTCTGACTTATTACCCTGAAATAAGTGAAATTTCTCAAATTTTGCTTCAAAATAAGGGGAATTTCAGCCTTTTTACCTCAAAATAAGGGGAATTTCTGCATTTTTGCCACAAAATATTAGGAATTTCTGCCTTTTTGCCCCAAAATAAGAAAATTTCTGCTTTTTTTCCCTGAAATAAGTGAAATGTGTGCAATTTTGCCCAAAAATAAGTGAAATTTCTGCAATTTTCCCCCACAATAAGGGAAATTTCTGGAATTTTGCCCCAAAATAAGTGGAATTTCTGAGTTTTGCCCCAAAATAAGGAGAATTTCTGTTTTTTCCCCAACATATAGGCAATTTCTGCCTTTCTGCCCCACAATTAGGGGATTTTCTGCAATTTTGCTCCAAAATACAGGGAATTTCTGCCTTTTTGCCCGAAAATAAGAAGAATGCATACCTTTTTTGCCATAAAAATGGGAAATTTCTTCATTTTTGCTCCAAAATAAGAGGAATTTCTGCTTTTTTGCCTCTAAATAAGTGGAATTTCTGTCTTTTTTCCCCAAAACAAAGAGAATTTCTGTCTTTTTTGCCCCAAAATAAGGAAAAATTCTGACTTATTACCCTGAAGTAAGTGAAATTTCTGAAATTTTGCCCCAAAATAAGGAAACTTTCTGCCTTTTTGCCCCCAAATAAGGGGAATTTCAGCCTTTTTACCTCAAAATAAGGAGAATTTCTGCATTTTTGCCACAAAATATTATTAATTTCTGCCTTTTTGCCCCAAAATAAAAAAATTTCTGCTTTTTTTCCCTGAAATAAGTGAAATTTCTGCCTTTTTGCCCCAATATAAGTGAAATTTCTGTAATTTTGCCCCAAAATAAGAGAAATTTCTGCAATTTTGCCACAAAATAAGTGGAATTTCTGAGTTTTGCCCCAAAATAAGGAGAATTTCTGTCTTTTTGCCCTAACTAAAGGGAATTTCTGCCTTTTTGCCCCACAATTAGGGGAATTTCTGAAATTTTGCTCCAAAATACGGGGAATTTCTGCCTTTTTGCCCGAAAATAAGAAGAATGCATACCTTTTTGCCATAAAAAAGTGAAATTTCTTCATTTTTGCTCCAAAATAAGGGGAATTTCTGCTTTTTTGCCTCTAAATAAGTGGAATTTCTGTCGTTTTCCCCCAAAACAAAGAAAATTCCTGTCTTTTTTGCCCCCAAATAAGGAAAATTTCTGACTTATTACCCTGAAATAAGTGAAATTTCTCCAATTTTGCCCCAAAATAAGTGAAATTTCTGCAATTTTGCCCCAAAATAAAGGAAATTTCTGGAATGTTGCCCCAAAATAAGTGGAATTTCTGAGTTTTGCCGCAAAATAAAGAGAATTTCTGTCTTTTTAGCCCAACATTTAGGCAATTTCTGCATTTTTGCCCCACAATTAGAGGAATTTCTGCAATTTTTCTCCAAAATACGGAGAATTTCTGCCTTTTTGCACGAAAATAAGAAGAATGCATACTTTTTTGCCATAAAAAAGGGAAATTTCTTCATTTTTGCTCCAAAATAAGGGGAATTTCTGCTTTTTTGCCTCTAAATAAGTGGAATTTCTGTCTTTTTTCCCCAAAACAAAGGGAATTTCTGTCTTTTTTGCCCCAAAATAAGAAAAAATTCTGACTTATTACCCTGAAGTAAGTGAAATTTCTGCAATCTTGCCCCAAAATTAGGGAAATTAGTGCCTTTTTGCCCCCAAATAAGGAGAATTTTAGCCTTTTTACCTCAAAATAAGGGGAATTTCTGCATTTTGGTCACAAAATATTAGGAATTTCTGTCTTTTTGCCCCAAAATAAGGAAAATTTCTGTCTTTTTTCTCTGAAATAAGTGAAATTTCTGCAATTTTGCACCAAAATAAGTGAAATTTCTGAGTTTTGCCCCAAAATAAGGAGAATTTCTGTTTTTTGCCCCAGCATATCGAGAATTTCTTCCTTTTTGCCCCACAATTACGGGAATTTCTGCAATTTTGCTCCAAAATACAGGGAATTTCTGCCTTTTTGCCCGAAAATAAGAAGAATGCATACCTTTTTGCCATAAAAAGGAAATTTCTTTATTTTTGCTCCAAAATAAAAGGAATTTCTGCTTTTTGCCTCTAAATAAGTGGAATTTCTATCTTTTTCCCCCAAAATAAAGGGAATTTTTGTATTTTTGCACCAAAATAAGGAAAAATTCTGACTTATTACCCTGAAGTAAGTGAAATTTCTGCAATTTTGCCAAAAAATAAGGGAAATTTCTGCCTTTTTGCCTCCAAATAAGGGAATTTCAGCCTTTTTACCTCAATATATGGTGAATTTCTGCATTTTTGCCCCCAAATAAGGGGAATTTCAGCCTTTATATATCAAAATAA
The DNA here is from genome assembly GCF_963924665.1 of Micromys minutus. Taxonomy (NCBI): domain Eukaryota; kingdom Metazoa; phylum Chordata; class Mammalia; order Rodentia; family Muridae; genus Micromys; species Micromys minutus. The sequence continues at coordinate 5,328,389 of NW_027667727.1, forward strand.
AGAAAATTTCTGCATTATTGCCACAAAACATTAGGAATTTCTGCCTTTTTGCCCCAAAATAAGAAAATTTCTCATTTTTTCCCTGAAAAAAGTGAAATTTCTGCAATTTTGCGCCAAAATATGTTAAATTTCTGCAATTTTGTCCCAAAATAAGGGAAATTTCTGGAATTTTGCCCCCAAATAAGTGGAATTTCTGAGTATTTCCCCAAAATAAGAAGAATTTCTGTCTTTTTGCCCCAACATATAGAGAATTTCTGCCTTTTTGCCCCACAATTACGGGAATTTCTGCAATTTTGCTTCAAAATACGGGGAATTTCTGCCTTTTTGTCCGAAAATAAGAAGAATGCATACATTTTTGCCATAAAAAAGAAATTTCTTCATTTTTGCTCTAAAATAAGAGGAATTTCTGCTTTTTTGCCTCTAAATAAGTGGAATTTCTGTCTTTATCCCCCAAAACAAAGGGAATTCCTGTCTTTTTTGCCCCAAAATAAAGAAAATTTCTGACTTAATACCCTTAAATAAGTGAAATTTCTGCAATTTTGCCTGAAAATAAAGGAAATTTTTGCCTTATTGCCCCCAAATAAGGGGAATTTCAGGCTTTTTACCTTAAAATAAGGGGAATTTCTGCATTTTTGCCACAAAATATTAGGAATTTCTGCCTTTTTGCCCCAAAATAAGAAAATTTCTGCTTTTTTTCCCTGAAATAAGTGAAAATTCTTCAATTTTGCCCCAAAATAAGTGAAATGTCTGCAATTTTGCCCCAAAATAAGGGAAATTTCTGGAATTTTGCCCCAAAATAAGTGGAATTTCTGAGTTTTGCCCCAAAGTAAGGAGAATTTCTGTTTTTTTGCCCCAACATATAGGCAATTTCTGCCTTTTTGTCCCACAATTAGGGGAATTTCTGCAATTTTGCTCCAAAATACGGGGAATTTCTGCCTTTTTGCTTGAAAATAAAAAGAATGCATACCTTTTTGCCATAAAAAAAGAAAATTTCTTCATTTTTGCTCCTAAAAGGGGAATTTCTGCTTTTTTGCCTCTAAATAAGTGGAATTTCTTTCTATTTCCCTCAAAACAAATGGAATTTCTGTCTTTTTTGCCCCAAAATAAGGAAAAATTCTGACTTATTACCCTGAAGTAAGTGATATTTCTGCAATTTTGCCCCCAAATAAGGGAAATTTCTGCCTTTTGCCCCCAAATAAGGGGAATTTCAGCCTTTTTACCTCGAAATAAGGGGAATTTCTGCATTTTTGCCACAAAATATTAGGAATTTCTGCAATTTTGCCCCAAAATAAGGAAAATTTCTGCCTTTTTTCCCTGAAATAAGTGAAATTTCTGCAATTTTGTTACAAAATATGTAAAATTTCTGCATATTTGCCCCAAAATAAGTGAAATTTCTGCAATTTTGCCCCCAAAAAAGGAAAATTTCTGTAATTTTGCCCCAAAATAAGTGGAATTTCTGAGTTTTGCCCCAAAATAAAGAGAATTTCGGTATTTTGGCCCCAACATATAGAGATTTTCTGCATTTTTGCCCCACAATTATGGGAATTTCTGCAATTTTGCTCAAAAATACGAAGAATTTCTGCTTTTTTGCCCGATAATAAGAAGAATGCATACCTTTTTGCCATAAAAAAAGGGAAATTTTTTAATTTTTGCTCCAAAAAGGGGAATTTCTGCTTTTTTGCCTCTAAATAAGTGGAATTTCTGTTTTTTTCCCCCAAAACAAAGGGAATTTCTGACTTTTGCCCCAAAATAAGGAAAAATTTTGACTTATTACCCTGAAGTAAGTGAAATTTCTGCAATTTTGCCCCAAAATAAGGGAAATTTCAGCCTTTTTACCTCGAAATAAGGGGAATTTCTGCATTTTTGCCACAAAATATTAGGAATTTCTGCCTTTTTGCCGCAAAATAAAGAAAATTTCTGCCTTTTTTCCCTAAAATATGTGAAATTTCTGCAATTTTGCCACAAAATAAGTAAAATTTCTTCATATTTGCCCCAAAATAAGTGAAATTTCTGCAATTTTGCCCCAAAATAAGGAAAATTTCTGGAATTTTGCCCCAAAATAAGTGGAATTTCTTAGTTTTGCCCCAAAATAAAGAGAATCTTTTCTGTCTTTTTGCACCAACATATAGAGATTTTCTGCATTTTTGCCCCACAATTAGGGGAATTTCTGCAATTATGCTCCAAAATACTGGGATTTTCTGCCTTTTTGCCCGAAAATGAGAAGAATGCATAACTTTTTGCCATAAAAAAGGGAAATTTCTTGATTTTTGCTCCAAATAAGGGGAATTTCTGCTTTTTGGTCTTTATATAAGTGGAATTTCTGTCTTTTTCCCCCAAGACAAAGGGAATTTCTGTCTTTTTTGCCCCAAAATAAGGAAAAATTCTGACTTATTACCCTGAAGTAAGTGAAATTTCTGCAATTTTTCCCCAAAATTAGGGAAATTTCTGAATTTTTGCCTCCAAATAAGGGGAATTTCAGCCTTTTTACCTCAAAATAAGGAGAATTTCTGCATTTTTGTCACAAAATATTAGGAATTTCTGCCTTTTTGCCCCAAAATAAGAAAAATTTCTGTCTTTTTTCTCTGAAATAAGTGAAATTTCTGCAATTTTGCCCCAAAATAAGTGAAATTTCTGCAATTTTGCCCCAAATTAAGGGAAATTTCTGGAATTTTGCTCCAAAATAAGTGGAATTTCTGAGTTTTGACACAAAATAAGGAGAATTTCTGTCTTTTTGCCCCAATATATAGAGAATTTCTGCATTTTTGTCCCACAATTAAGGGAATTTCTGCAATTTTGCTCCAAAATACAGGGAATTTCTGCCTTTTTGCCCGAAAATAAGAAGAATGCATAACTTTTTGCCATAAAAAAAGGAAATTTCTTCATTTTTGCTCCAAAATAAGGGGAATTTCTGCATTTTTGCCTCTAAATAAGTGGAATTTCTGTCTTTTTCTCCCAAAACAAAGGGAATTTCTATCTTTTTTGCCCTAAAATAAGGAAAAATTCTGACTTTTTACCCTGAAGTAAGTGAAATTTCTGCAATTTTGCCCCAAAATTAGGGAAATTTCTGAATTTTTGCCCCCAAATAAGGGGAATTTCAGCCTTTTTACCTCGAAATAAGGTGAATTTCTGCATTTTTGCCACAAAATATTAGGAATTTCTGCCTTTTTGCCCCAAAATAAGAAAAATTTCTGTCTTTTTTCTCTGAAACAAGTGAAATTTCTGCAATTTTGCCCAAAAATAAGTGAAATTTCTGCAATTTTGCCCCAAATTAAGGGTAATTTCTGGAATTTTGCTCCAAAATAAGTGGAATTTCTGAGTTTTGACACAAAATAAGGAGAATTTCTGTCTTTTTGCCCCAATATATAGAGAATTTCTGCATTTTTGTCCCACAATTAAGGGAATTTCTGCAATTTTGCTCCAAAATACAGGGAATTTCTGCCTTTTTGCCCGAAAATAAGAAGAATGCATAACTTTTTGCCATAAAAAAAGGAAATTTCTTCATTTTTGCTCCAAAATAAGGGGAATTTCTGCATTTTTGCCTCTAAATAAGTGGAATTTCTGTCTTTTTCTCCCAAAACAAAGGGAATTTCTATCTTTTTTGCCCTAAAATAAGGAAAAATTCTGACTTTTTACCCTGAAGTAAGTGAAATTTCTGCAATTTTGCCCCAAAATAAAGGAAATTTCTGCCTTTTTGCCCCCAAATAAGGGGAATTTCAGCCTTTTTACCTCGAAATAAGGGGAATTTCTGCATTTTTGCCACAAAATATTAGGAATTTCTGCCTTTTTGCCGCAAAATAAAGAAAATTTCTGCCTTTTTTCCCTAAAATATGTGAAATTTCTGCAATTTTGCCACAAAATAAGTAAAATTTCTTCATATTTGCCCCAAAATAAGTGAAATTTCTGCAATTTTGCCCCAAAATAAGGAAAATTTCTGGAATTTTGCCCCAAAATAAGTGGAATTTCTTAGTTTTGCCCCAAAATAAAGAGAATTTTTTCTGTCTTTTTGCACCAACATATAGAGATTTTCTGCATTTTTGCCCCACAATTAGGGGAATTTCTGCAATTATGCTCCAAAATACTGGGAATTTCTGCCTTTTTGCCCGAAAATGAGAAGAATGCATAACTTTTTGCCATAAAAAAGGGAAATTTCTTCATTTTTGCTCCAAAATAAGGGGAATTTCTGCTTTTTGGCCTTTATATAAGTGGAATTTCTGTCTTTTTCCCCCAAGACAAAGGGAATTTCTGTCTTTTTTGCCCCAAAATAAGGAAAAATTCTGACTTATTACCCTGAAGTAAGTGAAATTTCTGCAATTTTTCCCCAAAATTATGGAAATTTCTGAATTTTTGCCTCCAAATAAAGGGAATTTCAGCCTTTTTACCTCAAAATAAGGAGAATTTCTGCATTTTTGTCACAAAATATTAGGAATTTCTGCCTTTTTGCCCCAAAATAAGAAAAATTTCTGTCTTTTTTCTCTGAAATAAGTGAAATTTCTGCAATTTTGCCCAAAAATAAGTGAAATTTCTGCAATTTTGCCCCAAATTAAGGGAAATTTCTGGAATTTTGCTCCAAAATAAGTGGAATTTCTGAGTTTTGACACAAAATAAGGAGAATTTCTGTCTTTTTGCCCCAATATATAGAGAATTTCTGCATTTTTGTCCCACAATTAAGGGAATTTCTGCAATTTTGCTCCAAAATACAGGGAATTTCTGCCTTTTTGCCCGAAAATAAGAAGAATGCATAACTTTTTGCCATAAAAAAAGGAAATTTCTTCATTTTTGCTCCAAAATAAGGGGAATTTCTGCATTTTTGCCTCTAAATAAGTGGAATTTCGGTCTTTTTCTCCCAAAACAAAGGGAATTTCTATCTTTTTTGCCCTAAAATAAGGAAAAATTCTGACTTTTTACCCTGAAGTAAGTGAAATTTCTGCAATTTTGCCCCAAAATAAAGGAAATTTCTGCCTTTTTGCCCCCAAATAAGGGGAATTTCAGCCTTTTTACCTCGAAATAAGGGGAATTTCTGCATTTTTGCCACAAAATATTAGGAATTTCTGCCTTTTTGCCCCAAAATAAGAAAAATTTCTGTCTTTTTTCTCTGAAATAAGTGAAATTTCTGCAATTTTGCCCAAAAATAAGTGAAATTTCTGCAATTTTGCCCCAAATTAAGGGAAATTTCTGGAATTTTGCTCCAAAATAAGTGGAATTTCTGAGTTTTGACACAAAATAAGGAGAATTTCTGTCTTTTTGCCCCAATATATAGAGAATTTCTGCATTTTTGTCCCACAATTAAGGGAATTTCTGCAATTTTGCTCCAAAATACAGGGAATTTCTGCCTTTTTGCCCGAAAATAAGAAGAATGCATAACTTTTTGCCATAAAAAAAGGAAATTTCTTCATTTTTGCTCCAAAATAAGGGGAATTTCTGCATTTTTGCCTCTAAATAAGTGGAATTTCTGTCTTTTTCTCCCAAAACAAAGGGAATTTCTATCTTTTTTGCCCTAAAATAAGGAAAAATTCTGACTTTTTACCCTGAAGTAAGTGAAATTTCTGCAATTTTGCCCCAAAATAAAGGAAATTTCTGCCTTTTTGCCCCCAAATAAGGGGAATTTCAGCCTTTTTACCTCGAAATAAGGGGAATTTCTGCATTTTTGCCACAAAATATTAGGAATTTCTGCCTTTTTGCCGCAAAATAAAGAAAATTTCTGCCTTTTTTCCCTAAAATATGTGAAATTTCTGCAATTTTGCCACAAAATAAGTAAAATTTCTTCATATTTGCCCCAAAATAAGTGAAATTTCTGCAATTTTGCCCCAAAATAAGGAAAATTTCTGGAATTTTGCCCCAAAATAAGTGGAATTTCTTAGTTTTGCCCCAAAATAAAGAGAATTTTTTCTGTCTTTTTGCACCAACATATAGAGATTTTCTGCATTTTTGCCCCACAATTAGGGGAATTTCTGCAATTTTGCTCCAAAATACAGGGAATTTCTGCCTTTTTGCCCGAAAATAAGAAGAATGCATAACTTTTTGCCATAAAAAAAGGAAATTTCTTCATTTTTGCTCCAAAATAAGGGGAATTTCTGCATTTTTGCCTCTAAATAAGTGGAATTTCTGTCTTTTTCTCCCAAAACAAAGGGAATTTCTATCTTTTTTGCCCTAAAATAAGGAAAAATTCTGACTTATTACCCTGAAGTAAGTGAAATTTCTGCAATTTTTCCCCAAAATTAGGGAAATTTCTGAATTTTTGCCTCCAAATAAGGGGAATTTCAGCCTTTTTACCTCAAAATAAGGAGAATTTCTGCATTTTTGTCACAAAATATTAGGAATTTCTGCCTTTTTGCCCCAAAATAAGAAAAATTTCTGTCTTTTTTCTCTGAAATAAGTGAAATTTCTGCAATTTTGCCCAAAAATAAGTGAAATTTCTGCAATTTTGCCCCAAATTAAGGGAAATTTCTGGAATTTTGCTCCAAAATAAGTGGAATTTCTGAGTTTTGACACAAAATAAGGAGAATTTCTGTCTTTTTGCCCCAATATATAGAGAATTTCTGCATTTTTGTCCCACAATTAAGGGAATTTCTGCAATTTTGCTCCAAAATACAGGGAATTTCTGCCTTTTTGCCCGAAAATAAGAAGAATGCATAACTTTTTGCCATAAAAAAAGGAAATTTCTTCATTTTTGCTCCAAAATAAGGGGAATTTCTGCATTTTTGCCTCTAAATAAGTGGAATTTCGGTCTTTTTCTCCCAAAACAAAGGGAATTTCTATCTTTTTTGCCCTAAAATAAGGAAAAATTCTGACTTTTTACCCTGAAGTAAGTGAAATTTCTGCAATTTTGCCCCAAAATAAAGGAAATTTCTGCCTTTTTGCCCCCAAATAAGGGGAATTTCAGCCTTTTTACCTCGAAATAAGGGGAATTTCTGCATTTTTGCCACAAAATATTAGGAATTTCTGCCTTTTTGCCCCAAAATAAGAAAAATTTCTGTCTTTTTTCTCTGAAATAAGTGAAATTTCTGCAATTTTGCCCAAAAATAAGTGAAATTTCTGCAATTTTGCCCCAAATTAAGGGAAATTTCTGGAATTTTGCTCCAAAATAAGTGGAATTTCTGAGTTTTGACACAAAATAAGGAGAATTTCTGTCTTTTTGCCCCAATATATAGAGAATTTCTGCATTTTTGTCCCACAATTAAGGGAATTTCTGCAATTTTGCTCCAAAATACAGGGAATTTCTGCATTTTTGCCCGAAAATAAGAAGAATGCATAACTTTTTGCCATAAAAAAAGGAAATTTCTTCATTTTTGCTCCAAAATAAGGGGAATTTCTGCATTTTTGCCTCTAAATAAGTGGAATTTCTGTCTTTTTCTCCCAAAAGAAAGGGAATTACAATCTTTTTTGCCCTAAAATAAGGAAAAATTCTGACTTTTTACCCTGAAGTAAGTGAAATTTCTGCAATTTTGCCCCAAAATAAAGGAAATTTCTGCCTTTTTGCCCCCAAATAAGGGGAATTTCAGCCTTTTTACCACGAAATAAGGGGAATTTCTGCATTTTTGCCACAAAATATTAGGAATTTCTGCCTTTTTGCCGCAAAATAAAGAAAATTTCTGCCTTTTTTCCCTAAAATATGTGAAATTTCTGCAATTTTGCCACAAAATAAGTAAAATTTCTTCATATTTGCCCCAAAATAAGTGAAATTTCTGCAATTTTGCCCCAAAATAAGGAAAATTTCTGGAATTTTGCCCCAAAATAAGTGGAATTTCTTAGTTTTGCCCCAAAATAAAGAGAATTTTTTCTGTCTTTTTGCACCAACATATAGAGATTTTCTGCATTTTTGCCCCACAATTAGGGGAATTTCTGCAATTATGCTCCAAAATACTGGGATTTTCTGCCTTTTTGCCCGAAAATGAGAGGAATGCATAACTTTTTGCCATAAAAAAGGGAAATTTCTTGATTTTTGCTCCAAAATAAGGGGAATTTCTGCTTTTTGGCCTTTATATAAGTGGAATTTCTGTCTTTTTCCCCCAAGACAAAGGGAATTTCTGTCTTTTTTGCCCCAAAATAAGGAAAAATTCTGACTTATTACCCTGAAGTAAGTGAAATTTCTGCAATTTTTCCCCAAAATTAGGGAAATTTCTGAATTTTTGCCTCCAAATAAGGGGAATTTCAGCCTTTTTACCTCAAAATAAGGAGAATTTCTGCATTTTTGTCACAAAATATTAGGAATTTCTGCCTTTTTGCCCCAAAATAAGAAAAATTTCTGTCTTTTTTCTCTGAAATAAGTGAAATTTCTGCAATTTTGCCCCAAAATAAGTGAAATTTCTGCAATTTTGCCCCAAATTAAGGGTAATTTCTGGAATTTTGCTCCAAAATAAGTGGAATTTCTGAGTTTTGACACAAAATAAGGAGAATTTCTGTCTTTTTGCCCCAATATATAGAGAATTTCTGCATTTTTGTCCCACAATTAAGGGAATTTCTGCAATTTTGCTCCAAAATACAGGGAATTTCTGCCTTTTTGCCCGAAAATAAGAAGAATGCATAACTTTTTGCCATAAAAAAAGGAAATTTCTTCATTTTTGCTCCAAAATAAGGGGAATTTCTGCATTTTTGCCTCTAAATAAGTGGAATTTCTGTCTTTTTCTCCCAAAACAAAGGGAATTTCTATCTTTTTTGCCCTAAAATAAGGAAAAATTCTGACTTTTTACCCTGAAGTAAGTGAAATTTCTGCAATTTTGCCCCAAAATAAAGGAAATTTCTGCCTTTTTGCCCCCAAATAAGGGGAATTTCAGCCTTTTTACCTCGAAATAAGGGGAATTTCTGCATTTTTGCCACAAAATATTAGGAATTTCTGCCTTTTTGCCGCAAAATAAAGAAAATTTCTGCCTTTTTTCCCTAAAATATGTGAAATTTCTGCAATTTTGCCACAAAATAAGTAAAATTTCTTCATATTTGCCCCAAAATAAGTGAAATTTCTGCAATTTTGCCCCAAAATAAGGAAAATTTCTGGAATTTTGCCCCAAAATAAGTGGAATTTCTTAGTTTTGCCCCAAAATAAAGAGAATTTTTTCTGTCTTTTTGCACCAACATATAGAGATTTTCTGCATTTTTGCCCCACAATTAGGGGAATTTCTGCAATTATGCTCCAAAATACTGGGATTTTCTGCATTTTGCCCGAAAATGAGAAGAATGCATAACTTTTTGCCATAAAAAAGGGAAATTTCTTGATTTTTGCTCCAAAATAAGGGGAATTTCTGCTTTTTGGCCTTTATATAAGTGGAATTTCTGTCTTTTTCCCCCAAGACAAAGGGAATTTCTGTCTTTTTTGCCCCAAAATAAGGAAAAATTCTGACTTATTACCCTGAAGTAAGTGAAATTTCTGCAATTTTTCCCCAAAATTAGGGAAATTTCTGAATTTTTGCCTCCAAATAAGGGGAATTTCAGCCTTTTTACCTCAAAATAAGGAGAATTTCTGCATTTTTGTCACAAAATATTAGGAATTTCTGCCTTTTTGCCCCAAAATAAGAAAAATTTCTGTCTTTTTTCTCTGAAATAAGTGAAATTTCTGCAATTTTGCCCCAAAATAAGTGAAATTTCTGCAATTTTGCCCCAAATTAAGGGAAATTTCTGGAATTTTGCTCCAAAATAAGTGGAATTTCTGAGTTTTGACACAAAATAAGGAGAATTTCTGTCTTTTTGCCCCAATATATAGAGAATTTCTGCATTTTTGTCCCACAATTAAGGGAATTTCTGCAATTTTGCTCCAAAATACAGGGAATTTCTGCCTTTTTGCCCGAAAATAAGAAGAATGCATAACTTTTTGCCATAAAAAAGGGAAATTTCTTCATTTTTGCTCCAAAATAAGGGGAATTTCTGCTTTTTTGCCTATAAATAAGTGGAATTTCTGTCTTTTTTCCCCAAAACAAGGGAATTACTGTCTTTTTTGACTCAAAATAAAAAAAAAATTCTGTCTTATTACCCTGAACTAAGTAAAATTTCTGCAATTTTGCCCCAAAATAAGGGAAAATTCTGACTTTTTGCCCCCAAATAAGGGGAATTTCAGCCTTTTTACATAAAATAAGAGGAATTTCTGAATTTTTGCCACAAAATATTAGTAATTTCTGCATTTTTGCCCCAAAATAAGGAAAATTTCTGCCTTTTTTCTCTAAAATAAGTGAAATTTCTGAAATTTTGCCCCAAAATAAGTGAAGGTTCTGCAATTTTAGCCCAAAATAAGTGAAATTTCTGCAATTTTGCCCCAAAATAAGGGAAATTTCTGGAATTTTGCCCCAAAATAAGTGGAATTTCTGAGTTTTGCCCCAAAATAAGGAGAATTTCTGTCTTTTTGCCCCAACATATAAAGAATTTCTGCATTTTTGCCCCACAATTCGGGGAATTTCTGCAATTTTGCTCCAAAATACGGGGAATTTTTGCCTTTTTGCCCGAAAATAAGAAGAATGCATAACTTTTTGCCATAAAAAAGGGAAATTTCTTCATTTTTGCTCCAAAATAAGGGGAATGTCTGTTTTTTACCTTTAAATAAATGAAATTTCTGTTTTTTTTCCCCCAAAACATAGGGAATTCCTGTATTTTTTGCCCCAAAATAAGAAAAATTTCTGACTTATTACCCTGAAATAAGTGAAATTTCTCAAATTTTGCTTCAAAATAAGGTGAATTTCAGCCTTTTTACCTCAAAATAAGGGGAATTTCTGCATTTTTGCCACAAAATATTAGGAATTTCTGCCTTTTTGCCCCAAAATAAGAAAATTTCTGCTTTTTTTCCCTGAAATAAGTGAAATGTGTGCAATTTTGCCCAAAAATAAGTGAAATTTCTGCAATTTTCCCCCACAATAAGGGAAATTTCTGGAATTTTGCCCCAAAATAAGTGGAATTTCTGAGTTTTGCCCCAAAATAAGGAGAATTTCTGTTTTTTCCCCAACATATAGGCAATTTCTGCCTTTCTGCCCCACAATTAGGGGATTTTCTGCAATTTTGCTCCAAAATACAGGGAATTTCTGCCTTTTTGCCCGAAAATAAGAAGAATGCATACCTTTTTGCCAGAAAAATGGGAAATTTCTTCATTTTTGCTCCAAAATAAGAGGAATTTCTGCTTTTTTGCCTCTAAATAAGTGGAATTTCTGTCTTTTTTCCCCAAAACAAAGAGAATTTCTGTCTTTTTTGCCCCAAAATAAGGAAAAATTCTGACTTATTACCCTGAAGTAAGTGAAATTTCTGAAATTTTGCCCCAAAATAAGGAAACTTTCTGCCTTTTTGCCCCCAAATAAGGGGAATTTCAGCCTTTTTACCTCAAAATAAGGAGAATTTCTGCATTTTTGCCACAAAATATTATTAATTTCTGCCTTTTTGCCCCAAAATAAAAAAATTTCTGCTTTTTTTCCCTGAAATAAGTGAAATTTCTGCCTTTTTGCCCCAATATAAGTGAAATTTCTGTAATTTTGCCCCAAAATAAGAGAAATTTCTGCAATTTTGCCACAAAATAAGTGGAATTTCTGAGTTTTGCCCCAAAATAAGGAGAATTTCTGTATTTTTGCCCTAACTAAAGGGAATTTCTGCCTTTTTGCCCCACAATTAGGGGAATTTCTGAAATTTTGCTCCAAAATACGGGGAATTTCTGCCTTTTTGCCCGAAAATAAGAAGAATGCATACCTTTTTGCCATAAAAAAGTGAAATTTCTTCATTTTTGCTCCAAAATAGGGGAATTTCTGCTTTTTTGCCTCTAAATAAGTGGAATTTCTGTCGTTTTCCCCCAAAACAAAGAAAATTCCTGTCTTTTTTGCCCCCAAATAAGGAAAATTTCTGACTTATTACCCTGAAATAAGTGAAATTTCTCCAATTTTGCCCCAAAATAAGTGAAATTTCTGCAATTTTGCCCCAAAATAAAGGAAATTTCTGGAATGTTGCCCCAAAATAAGTGGAATTTCTGAGTTTTGCCGCAAAATAAAGAGAATTTCTGTCTTTTTAGCCCAACATATAGGCAATTTCTGCATTTTTGCCCCACAATTAGAGGAATTTCTGCAATTTTTCTCCAAAATACGGAGAATTTCTGCCTTTTTGCACGAAAATAAGAAGAATGCATACTTTTTTGCCATAAAAAAGGGAAATTTCTTCATTTTTGCTCCAAAATAAGGGGAATTTCTGCTTTTTTGCCTCTAAATAAGTGGAATTTCTGTCTTTTTTCCCCAAAACAAAGGGAATTTCTGTCTTTTTTGCCCCAAAATAAGAAAAAATTCTGACTTATTACCCTGAAGTAAGTGAAATTTCTGCAATCTTGCCCCAAAATTAGGGAAATTAGTGCCTTTTTGCCCCCAAATAAGGAGAATTTTAGCCTTTTTACCTCAAAATAAGGGGAATTTCTGCATTTTGGTCACAAAATATTAGGAATTTCTGTCTTTTTGCCCCAAAATAAGGAAAATTTCTGTCTTTTTTCTCTGAAATAAGTGAAATTTCTGCAATTTTGCCCCAAAATAAGTGAAATTTCTGAGTTTTGCCCCAAAATAAGGAGAATTTCTGTTTTTTGCCACAGCATATCGAGAATTTCTTCCTTTTTGCCCCACAATTACGGGAATTTCTGCAATTTTGCTCCAAAATACAGGGAATTTCTGCCTTTTTGCCCGAAAATAAGAAGAATGCATACCTTTTTGCCATAAAAAGGAAATTTCTTTATTTTTGCTCCAAAATAAAAGGAATTTCTGCTTTTTGCCTCTAAATAAGTGGAATTTCTGTCTTTTTCCCCCAAAATAAAGGGAATTTTTGTATTTTTGCACCAAAATAAGGAAAAATTCTGACTTATTACCCTGAAGTAAGTGAAATTTCTGCAATTTTGCCAAAAAATAAGGGAAATTTCTGCCTTTTTGCCACCAAATAAGGGGAATTTCAGCCTTTTTACCTCAATATATGGTGAATTTCTGCATTTTTGCCCCCAAATAAGGGGAATTTCAGCCTTTATATATCAAAATAAAGAAAATTTCTGCATTATTGCCACAAAACATTAGGAATTTCTGCCTTTTTGCCCCAAAATAAGAAAATTTCTCATTTTTTTCCCTGAAAAAAGTGAAATTTCTGCAATTTTGCGCCAAAATATGTTAAATTTCTGCAATTTTGTCCCAAAATAAGTGAAATTTCTGGAATTTTGCCCCCAAATAAGTGGAATTTCTGAGTATTTCCCCAAAATAAGAAGAATTTCTGTCTTTTTGCCCCAACATATAGAGAATTTCTGCCTTTTTGCCCCACAATTACGGGAATTTCTGCAATTTTGCTTCAAAATACGGGGAATTTCTGCCTTTTTGTCCGAAAATAAGAAGAATGCATACATTTTTGCCATAAAAAAGAAATTTCTTCATTTTTGCTCTAAAATAAGAGGAATTTCTGCTTTTTTGCCTCTAAATAAGTGGAATTTCTGTCTTTATCCCCCAAAACAAAGGGAATTCCTGTCTTTTTTGCCCCAAAATAAAGAAAATTTCTGACTTAATACCCTTAAATAAGTGAAATTTCTGCAATTTTGCCTGAAAATAAAGGAAATTTTTGCCTTATTGCCCCCAAATAAGGGGAATTTCAGCCTATTTACCTTAAAATAAGGGGAATTTCTGCATTTTTGCCACAAAATATTAGGAATTTCTGCCTTTTTGCCCCAAAATAAGAAAATTTCTGCTTTTTTTCCCTGAAATAAGTGAAAATTCTTCAATTTTGCCCCAAAATAAGTGAAATGTCTGCAATTTTGCCCCAAAATAAGGGAAATTTCTGGAATTTTGCCCCAAAATAAGTGGAATTTCTGAGTTTTGCCCCAAAGTAAGGAGAATTTCTGTTTTTTTGCCCCAACATATAGGCAATTTCTGCCTTTTTGTCCCACAATTAGGGGAATTTCTGCAATTTTGCTCCAAAATACGGGGAATTTCTGCCTTTTTGCTTGAAAATAAGAAGAATGCATACCTTTTTGCCATAAAAAAAGAAAATTTCTTCATTTTTGCTCCTAAAAGGGGAATTTCTGCTTTTTTGCCTCTAAATAAGTGGAATTTCTTTCTATTTCCCTCAAAACAAATGGAATTTCTGTCTTTTTTGCCCCAAAATAAGGAAAAATTCTGACTTATTACCCTGAAGTAAGTGATATTTCTGCAATTTTGCCCCCAAATAAGGGAAATTTCTGCCTTTTGCCCCCAAATAAGGGGAATTTCAGCCTTTTTACCTCGAAATAAGGGGAATTTCTGCATTTTTGCCACAAAATATTAGGAATTTCTGCAATTTTGCCCCAAAATAAGGAAAATTTCTGCCTTTTTTCCCTGAAATAAGTGAAATTTCTGCAATTTTGTTACAAAATATGTAAAATTTCTGCATATTTGCCCCAAAATAAGTGAAATTTCTGCAATTTTGCCCCCAAAAAAGGAAAATTTCTGTAATTTTGCCCCAAAATAAGTGGAATTTCTGAGTTTTGCCCCAAAATAAAGAGAATTTCGGTATTTTGGCCCCAACATATAGAGATTTTCTGCATTTTTGCCCCACAATTATGGGAATTTCTGCAATTTTGCTCAAAAATACGAAGAATTTCTGCTTTTTTGCCCGATAATAAGAAGAATGCATACCTTTTTGCCATAAAAAAGGGAAATTTTTTAATTTTTGCTCCAAAAAGGGGAATTTCTGCTTTTTTGCCTCTAAATAAGTGGAATTTCTGTTTTTTTCCCACAAAACAAAGGGAATTTCTGACTTTTGCCCCAAAATAAGGAAAAATTTTGACTTATTACCCTGAAGTAAGTGAAATTTCTGCAATTTTGCCCCAAAATAAGGGAAATTTCTGCCTTTTTGCCCCCAAATAAGGGGAATTTCAGCCTTTTTACCTCGAAATAAGGGGAATTTCTGCATTTTTGCCACAATATATTAGGAATTTCTGCCTTTTTGCCGCAAAATAAAGAAAATTTCTGCCTTTTTTCCCTAAAATATGTGAAATTTCTGCAATTTTGCCACAAAATAAGTAAAATTTCTTCATATTTGCCCCAAAATAAGTGAAATTTCTGCAATTTTGCCCCAAAATAAGGAAAATTTCTGGAATTTTGCCCCAAAATAAGTGGAATTTCTTAGTTTTGCCCCAAAATAAAGAGAATTTTTTCTGTCTTTTTGCACCAACATATAGAGATTTTGTGCATTTTTGCCCCACAATTAGGGGAATTTCTGCAATTATGCTCCAAAATACTGGGAATTTCTGCCTTTTTGCCCGAAAATGAGAAGAATGCATAACTTTTTGCCATAAAAAAGGGAAATTTCTTCATTTTTGCTCCAAAATAAGGGGAATTTCTGCTTTTTGGCCTTTATATAAGTGGAATTTCTGTCTTTTTCCCCCAAGACAAAGGGAATTTCTGTCTTTTTTGCCCCAAAATAAGGAAAAATTCTGACTTATTACCCTGAAGTAAGTGAAATTTCTGCAATTTTTCCCCAAAATTAGGGAAATTTCTGAATTTTTGCCTCCAAATAAGGGGAATTTCAGCCTTTTTACCTCAAAATAAGGAGAATATCTGCATTTTTGTCACAAAATATTAGGAATTTCTGCCTTTTTGCCCCAAAATAAGAAAAATTTCTGTCTTTTTTCTCTGAAATAAGTGAAATTTCTGCAATTTTGCCCAAAAATAAGTGAAATTTCTGCAATTTTGCCCCAAATTAAGGGAAATTTCTGGAATTTTGCTCCAAAATAAGTGGAATTTCTGAGTTTTGACACAAAATAAGGAGAATTTCTGTCTTTTTGCCCCAATATATAGAGAATTTCTGCATTTTTGTCCCACAATTAAGGGAATTTCTGCAATTTTGCTCCAAAATACAGGGAATTTCTGCCTTTTTGCCCGAAAATAAGAAGAATGCATAACTTTTTGCCATAAAAAAAGGAAATTTCTTCATTTTTGCTCCAAAATAAGGGGAATTTCTGCATTTTTGCCTCTAAATAAGTGGAATTTCTGTCTTTTTCTCCCAAAACAAAGGGAATTTCTATCTTTTTTGCCCTAAAATAAGGAAAAATTCTGACTTTTTACCCTGAAGTAAGTGAAATTTCTGCAATTTTGCCCCAAAATAAAGGAAATTTCTGCCTTTTTGCCCCCAAATAAGGGGAATTTCAGCCTTTTTGCCTAAAAATAAGGGGAATATCTGCATTTTTACCAAAAAATATTAGGAATTTCTGCCTTTTTGCCCCAAAATAAGAAAAATTTCTGCTTTTTTTCTCTGAAATAAGTGAAATTTTGCAATTTTGCCCCAAAATAAGTGAAATTTCTGCAATTTTGCCCCAAAATAAGGGAAATTTCTGAAAATTTTTCCCAAAATAAGTGGAATTTCTGAGTTTTGCCCCAAAATAAGGAGAATTTCTGTCTTTTTGCCCCAACATATAGGCAATTTCTGCCTTTTTGCCTCACAATTAGGGGAATTTCTGCAATTTTGCTCCAAAATACGGAGAATTTCTGCCTTTTTGCCCAAAAATAAGAAGAATGCATACCTTTTTGCCATAAAAAAGGGAAATTTCTTCATTTTTGCTCCAAAATAAGGAGAATTTCTGCTTTTTTGCCTATAAATAAGTGGAATTTCTGTCTTTTTTCCCCAAAACAAAGGGAATTACTGTCTTTTTTGCCCCAAAATAAGGAAAAATTCTGTCTTATTACCCTGAACTAAGTAAAATTTCTGCAATTTTGCCCCAAAATAAGGGAAAATTCAGACTTTTTGCCCCCAAATAAGGGGAATTTCAGCCTTTTTACCTAAAATAAGAGGAATTTCTGAATTTTTGCCACAAAATATTAGGAATTTCTGCATTTTTGCCCCAAAATAAGGAAAATTTCTGCCTTTTTTCTCTGAAAAAAGTGAAATTTCTGAAATTTTGCCCCAAAATAAGTGAAAGTTCTGCAATTTTAGCCCAAAATAAGTGAAATTTCTGCAATTTTGCCCCAAAATAAGGGAAATTTCTGGAATTTTGCCCCAAAATAAGTGGAATTTCTGAGTTTTGCCCCAAAATAAGGAGAATTTCTGTCTTTTTGCCCCAACATATAAAGAATTTCTGCCTTTTTGCCCCACAATTAGGGGAATTTCTGCAATTTTGCTCCAAAATACGGGGAATTTTTGCCTTTTTGCCCGAAAATAAGAAGAATGCATAACTTTTTGCCATAAAAAAGGGAAATTTCTTCATTTTTGCTCCAAAATAAGGGGAATGTCTGCTTTTTTACCTTTAAATAAATGAAATTTCTGTTTTTTTTCCCCCAAAACATAGGGAATTCCTGTATTTTTTGCCCCAAAATAAGGAAAATTTCTGACTTATTTCCCTGAAATAAGTGAAATTTCTGCAATTTTGCCCCAAAATAAAGGAAATTTTTGCTTTTTGCCGCAAAATAAGGGGAATTTCAGCCTTTTTACCTCAAAATGAGGGGAATTTCTGCATTTTTGCCACAAAATATTAGGAATTACTGCCTTTTTGCCCCAAAATAAGAAAATTTCTGCTTTTTTTCCCTGAAATAAGTGAAATTTCTGCAATTTTGCCCCAAAATAAGTGAAATTTCTGCAATTTTGCCCCACAATAAGGGAAATTTCTGGAATTTTGCCACAAAATAAGTGGAATTTCTGAGTTTTTCCCCAAAATAAGGAGAATTTCTGTTTTTTCCCCAACATATAGGCAATTTCTGCATTTCTGCCCCCCAATTAGGGGAATGTCTGCAATTTTGCTCCAAAATACAGGGAATTTCTGCCTTTTTGCCCGAAAATAAGAAGAATGCATACCTTTTTGCCATAAAAATGGGAAATTTCTTCATTTTTGCTCCAAAATAAGAGGAATTTCTGCTTTTTTGCCTCTAAATATGTGGAATTTCTGTCTTTTTCCCCCAAAACAAAAGAATTTCTGTCTTTTTTGCCCCAAAATAAGGAAAAATTCTGACTTATTACCCTGAAGTAAGTGAAATTTCTGAAATTTTGCCCCAAAATAAGGGAACTTTCTGCCTTTTTGCCCCCAAATAAGGGGAATTTCAGCCTTTTTACCTCAAAATAAAAGGAATTTCTGTTTTTTGCCCCCAAATAAGGGGAATTTCAGCCTTTTTACCTCAAAATAAGGGGAATTTCTGCATTTTTGCCACAAAATATTAGAAATTTCTACATTTTTGCCCCAAAATAAGAAAAATTTCTGCTTTTTTTCCCTGAAATAAGTGAAATTTCTGCAATTCTGCCCCAAAATAAGTGAAATTTCTGCAATTTTGCCCCAAAATAAGGGAAATTTCTGGAATTTTGCCCCAAAATAAGTGGAATTTCTGAGTTTTGCCCCAAAATAAGGAGAATTTCTGTCTTTTTTCCCCAACATATAAAGAATTTCTGCATTTTTGCCCCACAATTAGGGGAATTTCTGCAATTTTGCTCCAAAATACGGGGAATTTCTGCAATTTTGCTCCAAAATACGGGGAATTTCTGCCTTTTTGCCCGAAAATAAAAACAATGCATAACTTTTTGCCATAAAAAAGGGAAATTTCTTCATTTTTGCTCCATATAAGGGGAATTTCTGCTTTTTTGCCTCTAAATAAGTGGAATTTCTGTCTTTTTCCCCCAAAACAAATGGAATTTTTGTATTTTTGCACAAAAAAGGAAAAATTCTGACTTATTACCCTGAAGTAAGTGAAATTTCTGCAATTTTGCCCCAAAATAAGGGAAATTTTTGCCTTTTTGCCCCCAAATAAGGGGAATTTCAGCCTTTTTACCTCAAAATAAAGGGAATTTCTGCATTTTTGCCACAAAATATTAGGAATTTCTGCCTTTTTGCCCCAAAATAAAGAAAATTTCTGCCTTTTTTCCCTAAAATATGTGAAATTTCTGCAATTTTGCCACAAAATAAGTAAAATTTTTCATATTTGCCCCAAAATAAGTGAAATTTCTGCAATTTTGCCCCAAAATAAGGAAAATTTCTGGAATTTTGCTCCAAAATAAGTGGAATTTCTTAGTTTTGCCCCAAAATAAAGAGAATTTTTTCTGTCTTTTTGCACCAACATATAGAGATTTTCTGCATTTTTGCCCCACAATTAGGGGAATTTCTGCAATTATGCTCCAAAATACGGGGAATTTCTGCCTTTTTGCCGAAAATAAGAAGAATGCATAACTTTTTGCCATAAAAAAGGGAAATTTCTTCATTTTTGCTCCAAAATAAGGGGAATTTCTGCTTTTTGGCCTTTATATAAGTGGAATTTCTGTCTTTTTCCCCCAAGACAAAGGGAATTTCTGTCTTTTTTGCCCCAAAATAAGGAAAAATTCTGACTTATTACCCTGAGGTAAGTGAAATTTCTGCAATTTTTCCCTAAAATTAGCGAAATTTCTGACTTTTTGCCTCCAAATAAGGGGAATTTCAGCCTTTTTACCTCAAAATAAGGAGAATTTCTGCATTTTTGTCACAAAATATTAGGAATTTCTGCCTTTTTGCCCCAAAATGAGAAAAATTTCTGTTTTTTTTCTCTGAAATAAGTGAAATTTCTGCTATTTTGCCCAAAAATAAGTGAAATTTCTGCAATTTTGCCCCAAATTAAGGGAAATTTCTGGAATTTTGCCCCAAAATAAGTGGAATTTCTGAGTTTTGACACAAAATAAGGAGAATTTCTGTCTTTTTGCCCCAATATATAGAGAATTTCTGCATTTTTGTTCCACAATTAAAGGAATTTCTGCAATTTTGCTCCAAAATACGGGGAATTTCTGCCTTTTTGCCCGAAAATAAGAAGAATGCATACCTTTTTGCCATAAAAAAGGGAAATTTCTTCATTTTTGCTCCAAAATAAGGGGAATTTCTGCTTTTTTGCCTCTAAATAAGTGGAATTTCTGTATTTTTCCCCCAAATCAAAGAGAATTTCTGTATTTTTTGCCCCAAAATAAGGAAAAATTCTGACTTATTTCCCTGAAGTAAGTGAAATTTCTGAAATTTTGCCCCAAAATAAGGGAACTTTCTGCCTTTTTGCCCCCAAATAAGGGGAATTTCAGCCTTTTTACCTCAAAATAAGGGGAATTTCTGCTTTTTGCCCCCAAATAAGGGGAATTTCAGCCTTTTTACCTCAAAAAAAGGGGAATTTCTGCATTTTGCCACAAAATATTAGAAATTTCTACATTTTTGCCCCAAAATAAGAAAAATTTCTGCTTTTTTTCCCTAAAATAAGTGAAATTTCTGCAATTTTGCCCCAAAATAAGTGAAATTTCTGCAATTTTGCCCCAAAATAAGGGAAATTTCTCGAATTTTGCCCAAAAATAAGTGGAATCTCTGAGTTTTGCCCCAAAATAAGGAGAATTTCTGTCTTTTTGCCCCAACATATAGGCAATTTCTGCCTCTTTGCCCCACAATTAGGGGAATTTCTGCAAATTTGCTCCAAAATACGGGGAATTTCTGCCTTTTTGCCCGAAAATAAAAAGAATGCATAACTTTTTGCCATAAAAAAGGGAAATTTCTTCATTTTTGCTCCAAATAAGGGGAATTTCTGCTTTTTTGCCTCTAAATAAGTGGAATTTCTGTCTTTTTCCCCCAAAACAAATGGAATTTTTGTATTTTTGCACCAAAAAAGGAAAAATTCTGACTTATTACCCTGAAGTAAGTGAAATTTCTGCAATTTTGCCCCAAAATAAGGGAAATTTCTGCCTATTTGCCCCCAAATAAGGGGAATTTCAGCCTTTTTACCTCGAAATAAGGGGAATTTCTGCATTTTTGCCACAAAATATTAGGAATTTCTGCCTTTTTGCCCCAAAATAAAGAAAATTTCTGCCTTTTTTCCCTAAAATATGTGAAATTTCTTCAATTTTGCCACAAAATAAGCAAAATTTCTTCATATTTGCCCCAAAATAAGTGAAATTTATGCAATTTTGCCCCAAAATAAGGAAAATTTCTGGAATTTTGCCCCAAAATAAGTGGAATTTCTTAGTTTTGCCCCAAAATAAGGAAAATTTCTGGCTTTTTGCCCCAACATATAGAGATTTTCTGCATTTTTGCCCCACAATTAGGGGAATTTCTGCAATTATGCTCCAAAATATGGGGAATTTCTGCCTTTTTGCCCGAAAATAAGAAGAATGCATAACTTTTTGCCATAAAAAAGGGAAATTTCTTCATTTTTGCTCCAAAATAAGGGAAATTTCTGCTATTTGGCCTTTAAATAAGTGGAATTTCTGTCTTTTATCCCCCAAGACAAAGGGAATTTCTGTCTTTTTTGCCCCAAAATAAAGAAAATTTCTGACTTATTACCCTGAAGTAAGTGAAATTTCTGCAATTTTGCCCCAAAATTAGGGAAATTTCTGCCTTTTTGCCCCCAAATAAGGGGAATTTCAGCCTTTTTACCTCGAAATAAGGGGATTTTCTGCATTTTTGCCACAAAATATTAGGAATTTCTGCCTTTTTGCCCCAAAATAAAGAAAATTTCTGCCTTTTTTCCCTAAAATATGTGAAATTTCTTCAATTTTGCCACAAAATAAGTAAAATTTCTTCATATTTGCCCCAAAATAAGTGAAATTTCTGCAATTTTGCCCCAAAATAAGGAAAATTTCTGGAATTTTGCCCCAAAATAAGTGGAATTTCTGAGTTTTTCCCCAAAATAAGGAGAATTTCTGTTTTTTCCCCAACATATAGGCAATTTCTGCCTTTCTGCCCCACAATTAGGGGAATGTCTGCAATTTTGCTCCAAAATACAGGGAATTTCTGCCTTTTTGCCCGAAAATAAGAAGAATGCATACCTTTTTGCCATAAAAATGGGAAATTTCTTCATTTTTGCTCCAAAATAAGAGGAATTTCTGCTTTTTTGCCTCTAAATATGTGGAATTTCTGTCTTTTTCCCCCAAAACAAAAGAATTTCTGTCTTTTTTGCCCCAAAATAAGGAAAAATTCTGACTTATTACCCTGAAGTAAGTGAAATTTCTGAAATTTTGCCCCAAAATAAGGGAACTTTCTGCCTTTTTGCCCCCAAATAAGGGGAATTTCAGCCTTTTTACCTCAAAATAAAAGGAATTTCTGTTTTTTGCCCCCAAATAAGGGGAATTTCAGCCTTTTTACCTCAAAATAAGGGGAATTTCTGCATTTTTGCCACAAAATATTAGAAATTTCTACATTTTTGCCCCAAAATAAGAAAAATTTCTGCTTTTTTTCCCTGAAATAAGTGAAATTTCTGCAATTCTGCCCCAAAATAAGTGAAATTTCTGCAATTTTGCCCCAAAATAAGGGAAATTTCTGGAATTTTGCCCCAAAATAAGTGGAATTTCTGAGTTTTGCCCCAAAATAAGGAGAATTTCTGTCTTTTTTCCCCAACATATAAAGAATTTCTGCATTTTTGCCCCACAATTAGGGGAATTTCTGCAATTTTGCTCCAAAATACGGGGAATTTCTGCAATTTTGCTCCAAAATACGGGGAATTTCTGCCTTTTTGCCCGAAAATAAAAACAATGCATAACTTTTTGCCATAAAAAAGGGAAATTTCTTCATTTTTGCTCCATATAAGGGGAATTTCTGCTTTTTTGCCTCTAAATAAGTGGAATTTCTGTCTTTTTCCCCCAAAACAAATGGAATTTTTGTATTTTTGCACAAAAAAGGAAAAATTCTGACTTATTACCCTGAAGTAAGTAAAATTTCTGCAATTTTGCCCCAAAATAAGGGAAATTTTTGCCTTTTTGCCCCCAAATAAGGGGAATTTCAGCCTTTTTACCTCAAAATAAAGGGAATTTCTGCATTTTTGCCACAAAATATTAGGAATTTCTGCCTTTTTGCCCCAAAATAAAGAAAATTTCTGCCTTTTTTCCCTAAAATATGTGAAATTTCTGCAATTTTGCCACAAAATAAGTAAAATTTCTTCATATTTGCCCCAAAATAAGTGAAATTTCTGCAATTTTGCCCCAAAATAAGGAAAATTTCTGGAATTTTGCTCCAAAATAAGTGGAATTTCTTAGTTTTGCCCCAAAATAAAGAGAATTTTTTCTGTCTTTTTGCACCAACATATAAAGAATTTCTGCCTTTTTGCCCCACAATTAGGGGAATTTCTGCAATTTTTCCCCAAAATACGGGGAATTTCTGCCTTTTTGCCCGAAAGTAAGAAGAATGCATATCTTTTTGCCATAAAAAGGAAATTTCTTCATTTTTGCTCAAAAATAAGGGTAATTTCTTCTTTTTTGCCTCTAAATAAGTGGAATTTCTGTATTTTTCCCCCAAAACGAAGGAAATTTCTGTCTTTTTTGCCCCAAAATAAAGAAAAATTCTGACTTATTACCCTGAAGTAAGTGAAATTTCTGCAATTTTGCCCCAAAATAAGAAAAATTTCTGCCTTTTTGCCCCCAAATAAGTGGAATTTCAGCCTTTTTACCTCGAAATATGGGGAATTTCTGCATTTTTGCCACAAAATATTAGGAATTTCTGCCTTTTTGCCCCAAAATAAGGAAAATTTCTGCCTTTTTTCACTGAAATAAGTGAAATTTCTGCAGTTTTGCCCCAAAATAAGTGAAATTTCTGCAAATTTGCCCCAAAATAAGTGAAATTTCTGCAATTTTGCCCCAAAATAAGGGAAATTTCTGGAATTTTGCCCCAAAATAGGTGAAATTTCTGAGTTTTGCCCCAAAATAAGAAGAATTTCTGTTTTTTGCCCCAACATATAGAGAATTTCTGCCTTTTTGCCCCACAATTAGGAAAATTTCTGCAATTTTGCTCCAAAATACGGGGAATTTCAGCCTTTTTGCCCGAAAATAAGAAGAATGCATACCATTTTGCCATAAAAAAAAATTCCTTCATTTTTGCTCCAAAAAAAGGAATTTCTGCTTTTTTGCCTCTAAATAAGTGGAATTTCTGTTTTTTTCCCCAAAAACAAAGGAATTTTTTGTATTTTTGCACCAAAATAAGGAAAAATTCTGACTTATTACCCTGAAGTAAGTGAAATTTCTGCAATTTTGCCCCAAAATAAGGAAAAATTCTGCCTTTTTCCCCCAAATAAGGGGAATTTCAGCCTTTTTACCTCAAAATAAGGTGAATTTCTGCATTTTTGCCACAAAATATTAGGAATTTCTGCCTTTTTGCCCCAAAATAAGAAAATTTCTCCTTTTTTCCCTGAAATAAGTGAAATTTCTGCAATTTTGCCCCAAAATAAGTGAAATTTCTGCAATTTTGTCCCAAAATAAGGGAAATTTCTGGAATTTTGCCCCTAAATAAGTGGAATTTCTGAGTTTTGCCCCAAAATAAAAAGAATTTTTTTTTTCCCCAACATATAGAGATTTTCTGCCTTTTTGCCCCACTATTAGGGGAATTTCTGCAATTTTGCTCCAAAATACAGGGAATTTCTGCCTTTTTGCCCGAAAATAAGAAGAATGCATACCTTTTTGCCATAAAAAGTAAATTTCTTCATTTTTGCTCCAAAATAAGGGGAATTTCTGCTTTTTTGCCTCTAAATAATTGGAATTTCTGTCTTTTTCCCCCAAAACAAAGGGAATTCCTGTCTTTTTTGCCCCAAAATAAAGAAAATTTCTGACTTATTACCCTTAAATAAGTGAAATTTCTGCAATTTTGCCCCAAAATAAAGGAAATTTTTGCCTTATTGCCCCCAAATAAAAGGAATTTCAGCCTTTTTACCTCAAAATAAGGGGAATTTCTGCATTTATGCCACAAAATATTAGGAATTTCTGCCGTTTTACCCTAAAATAAGAAAATTTCTGCTTTTTTTCCCTGAAATAAGTGAAATTTCTGCAATTTTGCCCCAAAATAAGTGAAATGTCTGCTATTTTGCCACAAAATAAGGGAAATTTCTGGAATTTTGCCCAAAAATAAGTTTAATTTCTGAGTTTTGCACCAAAATAAGGAGAATTTCTGTCTTTTTGCCCCAACATATAGGCAATTTCTGCCTTTTTGCCCCACAATTAGGGGAAATTCTTCATTTTTGCTCCAAAATAAGGGGAATTTCTGCTTTTTTGCCTCTAAATAAGTGGAATTTCTGTCTTTTTCCCCAAAACAAAAGGAATTTCTGTATTTTTTGCCCCAAAATAAGGAAAAATTCTGACTTTTTACCCTGAAGTAAGTGAAATTTCGGCAATTTTGTCCCAAAATAAGGGAAATTTCTGCCTTTTTGCCCCCAAATAAGGGGAATTTCAGACTTTTTACCTCGAAATAAGGGGAGTTTCTGCATTTTTGCAACAAAATATTAGGAATTTCTGCCTTTTTGCCCCAAAATAAGGAAAATTTCTGCCTTTTTTTCCTGAAATAAGTGAAATTTCTGCAATTTTGCCCCAAAATAAGTGAAATTTCTGCATATTTGCCCAAAAATAAGTGAAATTTCTGCAATTTTGCCCAAAATAAGGAAAATTTCTGGAATTTTGCCCCAAAATAAGTTGAATTTCGAAGTTTTGCCCCAAAATATACAGAATTTCTGTCTTTTTGCCCCAACATATAGAGATTTTCTGCATTTTTGCCCCACAATTAGGGGAATTTCTGCAATTTTGCTCCAAAATACATGGAATTTCTGCCTTTTTGCCCGAAAATAAAAAGAATGCATACCTTTTTGCCTTAAAAAAAGGGAAATTTCTTCATTTTTGCTCCTAAATAAAGGGAATTTCTGCTTTTTTGCCTCTAAATAAGTGGAATTTCTGTCTTTTTCCCCCAAAACAAAGGGAATTCCTGTCTTTTTTGCCCCAAAATAAGGAAAATTTCTGACTGACTACCCTGAAATATGTGAAATTTCTGCAATTTTGCCCCAAAATAAAGGAAATTTTTTCTTTTTTGCCCCCAAATAAGGGGAATTTCAGCCCTTTTACCTCAAAATAAGGGGAATTTCTGCATTTTTGCCACAAAATATTATTAATTTCTGCCTTTTTGCCCCAAAATAAGAAAATTTCTGCTTTTTTTCCCTGAAATAAGTGAAATTTCTGCAATTTTGCCCCAAAATAAGTGAAATTTCTGCAATTTTGCCCAAAAATAAGGGAAATTTCTGGAATTTTGCCACAAAATAAGTGGAATTTCTGAATTTTGCCCCAAAAAATGGAGAATTTCTGTCTTTTTGCCCCAACATATAGGGAATTTCTGCCTTTTTGCCTCACAATTAGGGGAATTTCTGCAATTTTGCTCCAAAATACCGAGAATTTCTGCCTTTTTGCCCGAAAATAAGAAGAATGCATACCTTTTTGCCATAAAAAAGGGAAATTTCTTCATTTTTGCTCCAAAATAAGGGGAATTTCTGCTTTTTTGCCTCTAAATAAGTGGAATTTCTGTCTTTTTCTCCCAAAAGAAAGTGAATTTCTGTCTTTTTTGCCCCAAAATAAGGAAAAATTCTGACTTATTACCCTGAAGTACGTGAAATTCCTGCACTTTTGCTCCAAAATTAGGGAAATTTCTGCCTTTTTGCCCCAAATAATGCGAATTTCAGCCTTTTTACCTCAAAATAAGGGGAATTTCTGCATTTTTGCCACAAAATATTAGGAATATCTGCTTTTTGCCCCAAAATAAGGAAAATTTCTGCCTTTTTTCTCTGAAATAAGTTAAATTTCTGCAATTTTGCCCCAAAATAAGTGAAATTTCTGCAATTTTGCCCCAAAATAAGTGAAATTTCTTCAATTTTGCCCCAAAATAAGGAAAATTTCTGGAATTTTGCCCCAAAATAAGGAGAATTTCTGTCTTTTTGCCCCAACATATAGGCAATTTCTGCCTTTTTGCCCAACATTTAGGGGAATTTCTTCAATTTTGCTCCAAAATACGGGGAATATCTGCCTTTTTGCCCCACAATTAGGGGAATTTCTGCAATTTTGCTCCAAAATACGGGGAATTTCTGCCTTTTTGCCCGAAAATAAGAAGAATGCATAACTTTTTGCCATAAAAAAGAGAAATTTCTTCATTTTTGCTCCAAAATAAGGGGAATTTCTGCTTTTTGGCCTTTATATAAGTGGAATTTCTGTCTTTTTCCCCCAAGACAAAGGGAATTTCTGTCTTTTTTGACCCAAAATAAGGAAAAATTCTGACTTATTACCGTGAAGTAAGTTAAATTTTTGCAATTTTGCCCCAAAATTAGGGAATTTTCTGCATTTTTGCTTCCAAATAAGGGGAATTTCAGCCTTTTTACCTCAAAATAAGGAGAATTTCTGCATTTTTGTCACAAAATATTAGGAATTTCTTCCTTTTTGCCCCAAAATAAGGAAATTTTTTCTTTTTTCTCTGAAATTAGTGAAATTTCTGCAATTTTGCCCCAAAATAAGTGAAATTTCTGCAATTTTGCCCAAAAATAATTGAAATTTCTGCAATTTTGCCCCAAATTAAAGGAAATTTCTGGAATTTTGCCCCAAAATAAGTGGAATTTCTGAGTTTTGACACAAAATAAGGAGAATTTCTGTCTTTTTGCCCCAACATATAGAGAATTTCTGCATTTTTGTCCCACAATTAAGGAAATTTCTGCAATTTTGCTCCAAAATACGGAAAATTTCTGCCTTTTTGCCCGAAAATAAGAAGAATGCATAACTTTTTGCCATAAAAAAGGGAAATTTCTTCATTTTTGCTCCAAAATAAGGGGAATTTCTGCTTTTTTGCCTCTAAATAAGTGGAATTTCTGTCTTTTTCCTCCAAAACAAAGGGAATTCCTGTCTTTTTTGCCCCAAAATAAGGAAAATTTCTGACTTATTACACTGAAATATGTGAAATTTCTGCAATTTTGCCCCAAATAAAGGAAATTTTTGCATTTTTTCCCCCAAATAAAGGGAATTTCAGCCTTTTTACCTCAAAATAAGGGGAATTTCTGCATTTTTGCCCCCAAATAAGGGGAATTTCAGCCTTTTTACCTCAAAATAAGGGGAATTTCCGAATTTTTGCCACAAAATATTAGGAATTTCTGCCTTTTTGCCCCAAAATAAGAAAATTTCTGCTTTTTTCCCTGAAATAATTGAAATTTCTGCAATTTTGCCCCAAAATAAGTGAAATTTCTGCAATTTTGTCCTAAAATAAGGGAAATTTCTGGAATTTTGCTTCAAAATAAGTGGAATTTCTGAGTTTTGCTTCAAAATAAGAAGAATTTCTGTCTTTTTGCCCCAACATATAGAGAATTTCTGCCTTTTTGCCCCACTATTGGGGGAATTTCTGCAATTTTGCTCCAAAATATGGGGAATTTCTGCCTTTTTGCCCGAAAATAAGAAGAATGCAAACATTTTTGCCATAAAAAAGAAATTTCTTCATTTTTGCTCCAAAATAAAGGGAATTTCTATTTTTTTGCCTCTAAATAAGTGGAATTTCTGTATTTTTCCCCCAAAACAAAGGAAATTCCTGTCCTTTTTGCCCCAAAATAAAGAAAATTTCTGACTTATTACCCTGAAATAAGTGAAATTTCTGCAATTTTGCCCCAAAATAAGGGAAATTTCTACTTTTTTGCTACCAAATAAAGGGAATTTCAACCTTTTTACCTCGAAATAAGGGGAATTTCTGCATTTTTGCTACAAAATATTAAGAATTTCTGCCTTTTTGCCTCAATATAAAAAAAATTTCTGCCTTTTTTTCCTGAAATAAGTGAAATTTCTGCATTTTGCCCCAAAATAAGTGAAATTTCTGCATTTTGCCCCAAAATAAGTGGAATTTCTGAGTTTTGCCCCAAAATAAGAAGAATTTCTGTCTTTTTGCCCCAACATATAGAGAATTTCAGCCTTTTTGCCCCACAATTGGGGCAATTTCTGCAATTTTGCTCCAAAATATGTGGAATTTCTGCCTTTTTGCCCAAAAATAAGAAGAATGCAAATATTTTTTGCCATAAAAAGGAAATTTCTTCATTTTTGCTCCAAAATAAGGGGAGTTTCTGCTTTTTTGCCTCTAAATAAGTGGAATTTATGTATTTTTCACCCCAAACAAAGGGAATTCCTGTCTTTTTTGCCCCAAAATAAAGAAAATTTCTGACTTATTACCCTGAAATAAGTGAAATTTCTTCAATTTTGCCCCAAAATAAAAGAAATTTTTGCCTTATTGCCCCCAAATAAGGGGAATTTCAGCCTTTTTACCTCAAAATAAGGGGAATTTCTGCATTTATGCCTCAAAATATTAGGAATTTCTGCCTTTTTGCCCCAAAATAAGAAAATTTCTGCTTTTTTTCCCTGAAATAAGTGAAATTTCTGCAATTTTGCCTCAAAATTAGGGAAATTTCTGCCTTTTTGCCCCCAAATAAGGGGAATTTCAGCCTTTTTACCTCAAAAAAAGAAGAATTTCTGCATTTTTGTCACAAAATATTAGGAATTTCTGCCTTTTTTCCCAAAATAAGGAAAATTTCTGCCTTTTTTCTGAAATAAGTGAAATTTCTGCAATTTTGCCTCAAAATTAGGGAAATTTCTGCCTTTTTGCCCCCAAATAAGGGGAATTTCAGCCTTTTTACCTCAAAAAAAGAAGAATTTCTGCATTTTTGTCACAAAATATTAGGAATTTCTGCCTTTTTTCCCAAAATAAGGAAAATTTCTGCCTTTTTTCTGAAATAAGTGAAATTTCTGCAATTTTGCCCCAAAATAAGTGAAATTTCTGCAATTTTGCCCCAAAATAAGTGAAATTTCTGCAATTTTGCCCCAAATTAAGGGAAATTTCTGGAATTTTGCCCCAAAATAAGTGGAATTTCTGAGTTTTGCCCCAAAATAAGAAGAATTTCTGTCTTTTTGCCCCAACATATAGAGAATTTCTGCCTTTTTGCCAAACAATTAGGGGAATTTCTGCAATTTTGCTCCAAAATACAGGGAATTACTGCCTTTTTGCCCGAAAATAAGAAGAATGCATACTTTTTTGCCATAAAAATGGCGAATTTCTTCATTTTTGCTCCAAAATAAGGAAAATTTCTGCATTTTTGCCTCTAAATAAGTGGAATTTCTGTCTTTTTCCCCCAAAACAAAAGGAATTCCTTTCTTTTTTGCCCCAAAATAAGGAAAATTTCTGACTTACTACCCTGAAATAAGTGAAATTTCTGCAATTTTGCCCCAAAATAAAAAAAATTTTTTGCCTTCTTGCCCCCAAATAAGGGGAATTTCAGCCTTTTTACCTCAAAATAAGAGGAATTTCTGCATTTTTGCCACAAAATATTATTAATTTCTGCCTTTTTGCCCCAAAATAAGAAAATTTCTGCTTTTTTTTCTGAAATAAGTGAAATTTCTGCAATTTTGCCCCAAAATAAGTGAAATTTCTGCAATTTTGCCCCAAAATAAGGGAAATTTCTGGAATTTTGCCCAAAAATAAGTGGAATTTTTGAGTTTTGCCCCAAAATAAGGAGAATTTCTGTCTTTTTGCCCCAATATATAGGGAAATTTTTCTTTTTTGCCCCACAATTAGGGGAATTTCTGCAATTTTGCTCTAAAATACGGGGAATTTCTGCCTTTTTGCCCGAAAATAAGAAGAATGCATACCTTTTTGCCATAAAAAAGAGAAATTTCTGCAATTTTGCTCCAAAATAAGGGGAATTTCTGCTTTTTTGCCTCTAAATAAGTAAAATTTCTCTCTTTTCCCCCCCCAAAAAAGGGAATTTCTGTCTTTTTGGCCCCAAAATAAAGAAAATTTCTGACTTATTACCCTGAAATATGTGAAATTTCTGAAATTTTGCCCCAAAATGAGGGAAATTTCTCCAATTTTGCCCCAAATTAAGGGAAATTTCTGGAATTTTGCCCCAAAATAAGTGGAATTTCTGAGTTTTGCCCCAAAATAAGGAGAATTTCTGTCTCTTTGCCATAACATATAGGGAATTTCTGCCTTTTTGCACCACAATTAGGGGAATTTCTACAATATTGCTCCAAAATACGGGGAATTTCTGCTTTTTAGCCCGAAAATAAGGGGAATTTATACCTTTTGCCACAAAAAAGAAAATTTCTTCATTTTTGCTCCAAAATAAGGGGAATTTCTGCTTTTTTGCCTTTAAATAAGTGGAATTTCTGTCTTTTTCCCTCAAAACAAAGAAAATTTCTGTCATTTTTGCCCCAAAATAAGCAAAATTTCTGACTTATTACACTGAAAATAGTGAAATTTCATCAATTTTGCCCCAAAATAAGAGAAATTTCTGCCTTTCTGCCCCTAAAAAAGGGGAATTTCAGACTTTTTACCTCAAAATAAGGGGAATTTCTGCATTTTTGCCACAAAATATTAGGAATTTCTGCCTTTTTGCCCCAAAATAAGGAAAAATTCTGACTTATTACTCTGAAGTAAGTGAAATTTCTGCAATTTTGCCCCAAAATAAAGGAAATTTCTACTTTTTTGCTACCAAATAAAGGGAATTTCAACCTTTTTACCTCGAAATAAGGGGAATTTCTGCATTTTTGCTACAAAATATTAGGAATTTCTGCCTTTTTGCCTCAATATAAGGAAAATTTCTGCCTTTTTTTCCTGAAATAAGTGAAATTTCTGCATTTTGCCCCAAAATAATTGAAATTTCTGCATTTTGCCCCAAAATAAGTGGAATTTCTGAGTTTTTCCCCAAAATAAGAAGAATTTCTGTCTTTTTGCCCCAACATATAGAGAATTTCTGCCTTTTTGCCCCACAATTGGGGGAATTTCTGCAATTTTGCTCCAAAATATGGGGAATTTCTGCCTTTTTGCCCAAAAATAAGAAGAATGCAAACATTTTTGCCATAAAAAGGAAATTTCTTCATTTTTGCTCCAAAATAAGGGGAATTTCTGCATTTTTGCCTCTAAATAAGTGTAATTTCTGTATTTTTCCCCCAAAACAAAGGGAATTCCTGTCTTTTTTGCCCCAAAATAAAGAAAATTTCTGACTTATTACCCTGAAATAAATGAAATTTCTGCAATTTTGCCCCAAAATAAAAGAAATTTTTGCCTTATTGCCCCCAAATAAGGGGAATTTCAGCCTTTTTACCTCAAAATAAGGGGAATTTCTGCATTTATGCCTCAAAATATTAGGAATTTCTGCCTTTTTTCCCAAAATAAGGAAAATTTCTGCCTTTTTTCTGAAATAAGTGAAATTTCTGCAATTTTGCCCCAAAATAAGTGAAATTTCTGCAATTTTGCCCCAAAATAAGTGAAATTTCTGCAATTTTGCCCCAAATTAAGGGAAATTTCTGGAATTTTGCCCCAAAACAAGTGGAATTTCTGAGTTTTGCCCCAAAATAAGAAGAATTTCTGTCTTTTTGCCCCAACATATAGAGAATTTCTGCCTTTTTGCCAAACAATTAGGGGAATTTCTGCAATTTTGCTCCAAAATACAGGGAATTACTGCCTTTTTGCCCGAAAATAAGAAGAATGCATACCTTTCTGCCATCAAAATGGCGAATTTCTTCATATTTGCTCCAAAATAAGGAAAATTTCTGCATTTTTGCCTCTAAATAAGTGGAATTTCTGTCTTTTTCCCCCAAAACAAAAGGAATTCCTTTCTTTTTTGCCCCAAAATAAGGAAAATTTCTGACTTACTACCCTGAAATAAGTGAAAATTCTGCAATTTTGCCCCAAAATAAAAAAAAATTTTTGCCTTCTTGCCCCCAAATAAGGGGAATTTCAGCCTTTTTACCTCAAAATAAGGGGAATTTCTGAATTTTTGCCACAAAATATTATTAATTTCTGCCTTTTTGCCCCAAAATAAGAAAATTTCTGCTTTTTTTTCTGAAATAAGTGAAATTTCTGCAATTTTGCCCCAAAATAAGTGAAATTTCTGCAATTTTGCCCCAAAATAAGGGAAATTTCTGGAATTTTGCCCAAAAATAAGTGGAATTTTTGAGTTTTGCCCCAAAATAAGGAGAATTTCTGTCTTTTTGCCCCAACATATAGGGAAATTTTGCCTTTTTGCCCCACAATTAGGGGAATTTCTGCAATTTTGCTCTAAAATACGGGGAATTTCTGCCTTTTTGCCCGAAAATAAGAAGAATGCATACCTTTTTGCCATAAAAAAGAGAAATTTCTGCAATTTTGCTCCAAAATAAAGGGAATTTCTGCTTTTTTGCCTCTAAATAAGTAAAATTTCTCTCTTTCCCCCTCCCAAAAAGGGGAATTTCTGTCTTTTTGGCCCCAAAATAAAGAAAATTTCTGACTTATTACCCTGAAATAAGTGAAATTTCTGAAATTTTGCCCCATAATGAGGGAAATTTCTCCAATTTTGCCCCAAATTGAGGGAAATTTCTGGAATTTTGCCCCAAAATAAGTGGAATTTCTGAGTTTTGCCCCAAAATAAGGAGAATTTCTGTCTCTTTGCCATAACATATAGGGAATTTCTGCCTTTTTGCACCACAATTAGGGGAATTTCTACAATTTTGCTCCAAAATACGGGGAATTTCTGCTTTTTAGCCCGAAAATAAGGGGAATTTATACCTTTTGCCACAAAAAAGGGAAATTTCTTCATTTTTGCTCCAAAATAAGGGGAATTTCTGCTTTTTTGCCTCTAAATAAGTGGAATTTCTGTCTTTTTCCCTCAAAACAAAGAAAATTTCTGTCATTTTTGCCCCAAAATATGCAAAATTTCTGACTTATTAAACTGAAAATAGTGAAATTTAATCAATTTTGCCCCAAAATAAGAGATATTTCTGCCTTTCTGCCCCTAAAAAAGGGGAATTTCAGACTTTTTACCTCAAAATAAGGGGAATTTCTGCATTTTTGCCACAAAATATTAGGAATTTCTGCCTTTTTGCCCCAAAATAAAGAAAATTTCTGCCTTTCTTCCCTGAAATATGTGAAATTTCTGCAATTTTGCCCTAAAATAAGTGAAATTTCTGCAATTTTTCTCCAAAATAAGAAAAATTTCTGGAATTTTGCCCCAAAATATGTGAAATTTCTGAGTTTTGCCCCATAATAAGAAGAATTTCTGTCTTTTTGCCCCAACATATAGGGAATTTCTGACTTTTGGCCCCACATTTAGGGGAATTTCTGCAATTTTGCTCCATAATACGAGAAATTTCTGCCTTTTTGCCTGAAAATAAGAAGAATGCATTCCTTTTTGCCATAAAAAAGGGAAATTTTTTCATTTTTGCTCCAAAATAAGGGGAATTTCTGCTTTATTGCCTCTAAATAAGTAAAATTTCTGTCTTTTTCCCACAAAACAAAAAGAATTTCTGTCTTTTTTGCCGCAAAATAAGAAAAATTTCTGACTTATTACCCTGAAATAAGTGAAATTTCTGCAATTTTTTCCCAAAAAAAAAAAAAGAAATTTCTGCCTTTTTGCACCCAAATAAGGGGAATTCCAGCTTTTTTACCTCAAAATAAGGGGAATTTCTGCATTTTTGCCACAAAATATGAGAAATTTCTGCCTTTTTGCCCCAAAATAAGAAAATATCTGCTTTTTTTCCCTGAAATAAGTGAAATTTCTGCAATTTTGCCCCAAAATAAGAGAAATTTTTGCAATTTTGCCCCAAAATAAGTGAAATTTCTGCAATTTTTCTCCAAAATAAGAAAAATTTCTGGAATTTTGCCCCAAAATATGTGAAATTTCTGAGGTTTGCACCAAAATAAGGAGAAATTCTGTCTTTTTGCCCCAACATATAGGGAATTTCTGCCTTTTGGCCCCACATTTAGGGGAATTTCTGCTATTTTGCTCCAAAATACAGGCAATTTCTTCCTTTTTGTCCGAAAATAAGAAGAATGCATACATTTTTGCCATAAAATAGGGAAATTTCTTCATTTTTGCTCCAAAATAAGGGGAATTTCTGCTTTTTTGCCTCTAAATAAGTGGAATTTCTGTCTTTTCCCCCCAAAACAAAGGGAATTTCTCTATTTTTTGCCCCAAAACAAGAAAAATTTCTGACTTATTACCCTGAAATAAGTGAAATTTCTGCAATTTTACCCCCAAATAATGGAAATTTCTGCATTTTTGCTCCCAAATAAGAGGATTTTCAGCCTTTTTACCACAAAATAAGGGGAATTTCTGCATTTTTGCCACAACATATGAGAAATTTCTGCCTTTTTGCCCCACAATAAGAAAAATTCTAATTTTTTTCCCTGAAATAAGTGAAATTTCTGCAATTTTGCCCCAATATAAGTGAAATTTCTACAATTTGGCCCCAAAATAAGGGAAATTTCTGGAATTTTGCCCCAAAATAAGTGGAATTTTAGAGTTTTACCCAAAAATAAGGAGAATTTCTGTCTTTTTGCCCAAACATATAGGGAATTTCTGCATTTTTGCCCCACAATTAGAGGAATTTCTGCAATTTTGCTCCAAAATACGGGGAATTTCTGCCTTTTTGCCTGAAAATAAGAAGAATGCATTCCTTTTTGCCATAAAAAAGATAAATTTCTTCATTTTTGCTCCAAAATAAGGGGAATTTCTGCTTTATTGCCTCGAAATAAGTAAAATTTCTGTCTTTTACCACAGAACAATGGGAATTTCTGTTTTTTTTTTGCCGCAAAATAAGAAAAATTTTTGACTTATTACCCTGAAATGAGTGAAATTTCTGCAATTTTGCCCCAAAATAAAGGAAATTTCTGCCTTTTTTCCCCCAAATAAGGGGAATTTCAGCCTTTTTACCTCAAAATAAGGGGAATTTCTGCATTTTTGCCACAAAATATTAGAAATTTCTGCCTTTCTGCCTCAAAATAAGGAAAATTTCTGACTTTTTGCCCTGAAATGAGATAAATTTCTAAAATTTTCCCCAAAATAAGGGAAATGTCTGCTTTTTGCCACAAATTAAGAGGAATTTCTTACTTTTTGCCCCCAAATAAGGGGAATTTCAGCCTTTTTACCTCAAAATAATGGGAATTTCTGCATTTTTCCCCAAAATATGGGAAATTTCTGCATTTTGCCCAAAATAAGAAAAATTTCTGCAATTTTGTACCAAAATAAAAGAAATTTCTGCCTTTTTGCCCCCAAATAAGGGAAATTTCAGCCTTTTTACCTCAAAATAAGGGGAATTTCTGATTTTTTGCCACAAAATATTAGGAATTTCTGCCTTTTTGCCCAAAATAAGAAAAATTTCTGCAATTTTGTACCAAAATAAAAGAAATTTCTGCCTTTTTGATCCAAAATAAGAAAATTTCTGCTTTTTTTCTGAAATAAGTGAAATTTCTGCAATTTTGCCCCAAAATAAGTGAAATTTCTGAGTTTTGCCCCAAAATAAGGAGAATTTCTGTCTTTTTGCCCCAACATATTGGGAATTTCTGCTTTTTGCCCCACAATTAGAGGAATTTCTGCAATTTTGCTCCAAAATACGGGAAATTTCTGCCTTTTTGAACGAAAATAAGAAGAATGCATACCTTTTGCCATAAAAAAGTGAACTTTCTTCATTTTTGTTCCAAAATAAGAGGAATTTCTCCGTTTTTGCCTCTAAATAAGTGGAATTTCTGTCTTTTCCCCCCAAAACAAAGGGATTTTCTGTTTTATTTGCCCCAAGATAAGAAAATTTCTGACTTATTACCCTGAAATAAGTGAAATTTCTGCAATTTTTTCCCAAAATAATAGAAATTTCTGCCTTTTTGCATCCAAATAAGGGGAATTTCAGCTTTTTTACCTCAAAATAAGGAGAATTTCTGCATTTTTGCCACAAAATATGAGAAATTTCTGCCTTTTTGCCCCAAAATAAAAAAATTTCTGCTTTTTTCCCTGAAATAAGTGAAATTTCTGGAATTTTGCCCCAAAATAAGTGAAATTTTTTCAATTTTGCCCCAAAATACGGGAAATTACTGCAATTTTGCCCCAAAATAAGTGGAATTTCTGAGTTTTGCCCCAAAATAAGGAGAATTTCTGTCTTTTTGCCCCAACATATAGGGAATTTCAGCCTTTTGCCCCGCAATTAGGGGAATTTCTTCAATTTTGCTCCAAAATACAGGGAATTTCTGCCTTTGTGTCCAAAATAAGAAGAATGCATACCTTTTTACCACAAAATAGGGAAATTTCTGCAATTTTGCTCCACAATAAGGGGAATTTCTGCTTTTTTGCCTCTAAATAAGTGGAATTACTCTCTTTTCTCCCCAAAACAAAGAGAATTTCTGTCTTTTTTGTCCCAAAATAAAAAAAAATTTCTGACTTATTACCCTGAAATAAGTGAAATTTCTGCAATTTTGCCTCAAAATAAGAGAAATTTCTGCATTTTTGCCCCCAAATAAGGAGAATTTCAGCATTTTTACCTCAACATAAGGGGAATTTCTGCATTTTTGCCCCAAAATATGGGAAATTTCTGCCTTTTTGCCCCAAAATAAGAAAAATTTCTGCAATTTTGTACCAAAATAAAAGAAATTTCTGCTTTTTTGCCCCAAAATAAGAAAATTTCTGCTTTTTTTCTGAAATAAGTGAAATTTCTGCAATTTTGCCTCAAAATAATTGAAATTTCTGAGTTTTTCTCCTAAATAAGGAGAATTTCTGTCTTTTTGCCCCAACATATAGGGAATTTCAGCCTTTTTGCCCCACAATTAGGAGAATTTCTTTAATTTTGCTCCAAAATACAGGGAATTTCTGCCTTTTTGCCTGAAAATAAGAGGAATGCATACCTTTATGCCATAAAAAAGGGAAATTTCTTCATTTTTGCTCCAAAATAAGGGAAATTTCTGTCTTTTTGCCCCAACATATAGGGAATTTCTGCCATTTTGCCCCAAAATTAGAGGAATTTCTTCAATTTTGCTCCAAAATACGGGGAATTTCTGCCTTTTTGCCTGAAAATAAGAGGAATGCATACCTTTTTGCCATAAAAAAGGGAAATCTCCTCATTTTTGCTCCAAAATAAGGGGAATTTCTGCTTTTTTGCCTCTAAATAAGTAAAATTTCTGTCTTTTTCCCACAAAACAAAGGGAATTTTTGTCTTTTTGCTTCAAAATAAGAAAAATTTCTGACTTATTACCCTGAAATAAGTGAAATTTCTTCAATTTTGCCCCAAAATAAGGGAAATTTCTGCCTTTTTGCCCCCAAATAAGGGGAATTTCAGCCTTTTTACCTCAAAATAAAAGGAATTTCTGCATTTTTGCCACAAAATATTAGGAATTTCTGCCTTTGTGCCCCAAAATAAGAAAAATTTCTGACTTTTTGCCCTGAAATAAGTTAAATTTCTAAAATTTTTCCCCAAAATATGGGAAATGTCTGCTTTTTGACCCAAAATAAGGGGAATTTCTTACTTTTTGCCCCCAAATAAGGGTAATTTCAGCCTTTTTACCTCAAAATAATGGGAATTTCTGCATTTTAGCCCCAAAATATGGGAAATTTCTGCTTTTTTGCCCAAAATAAGAAAAATTTCTGCAATTTTGTACCAAAATTAAAGAAATTTCTGCTTTTTTGCCCCCAAATAAGGGGAATTTCAGCCTTTTTACCTCAAAATAAGGGGAATTTCTGCATTTTTGCCCTAAAATATGGGAAATTTCTGCCTTTTTGCCCCAAAATAAGAAAAATTTCTGCAATTTTGTACCAAAATAAAAGAAATTTCTGCCTTTTTGCCCGAAAATAAGAAAATTTCTGCTTTTTTTCTGAAATAAGTGAAATTTCTGCAATTTTGCCCCAAAATATGTGAAAATTCTGAGTTATGCCCCACAATAAGAAGAATTTCTGTCTTTTTGCCCCAACATATAGAAAATTTCTGCCTCTTTGCCCCACAATTAGGGGAATTTCTGCAATTTTGCTCCAAAATACGGGGAATTTCTGCCTTTTTGCCCGAAAATAATAAGAATGCATAACTTTATGCCATAAAAAATGGAAATTTCTTCATTTTTGCCCCAAAATAAGGGGAATTTCTGCTTTTTTGCCTCTAAATAAGTGGAATTTCTGTCTTTCTCCCCCAAAACAAAAGGAATTTCTGTCTTTTTTACCCCAAAATAAAAAAAATTTCTGACTTATTACTTTGAAGTAAGTGAAATTTCTGCAATTTTGCCCCAAAATAAGGGAAATTTCTGACTTTTTGCCCCCAAATAAGGGGAATTTCAGCCTTTTTACCTCAAAATAAGGGGAATTTCTGCATTTTGCCAAAAATATTAGGAATTTCTGCCTTTCTGCCCCAAAATAAGGAAAATTTCTGACTTTTTGCCCTGAAAAAAGTTAAATTTCTGAAATTTTTCCCAAAAACAAGGGAAATGTCTGCTTTTGGCACCAAAATAATGGGAATTTCTTACTTTTTGCCCCCAAATAATAGGAATTTCAGCCTTTTTACCTCAAAATAAAAGGAATTTCTGCATTTTTGCCCCAAAATATGGGAAATTTCTGCCTTTTTGCCCAAAATAAGAAAAATTTCTGCAATTTTGTACCAAAATAAAAGAAATTTCTACGTTTTTGCCTCCAAATAAGAAAAATTCTTCATTTTATTTTTGAAATAAGTGAAATTTCTGCAATTTGCTCCAAAATAACTGAAATTTCTGCAATTTTGCCCCCCAAATAAGGGAAATTTCTGGAATTTTGCCCCAAAATAAGTGGAATTTCTGAGTTTTGCCCCAAAATAATGAGAATTTCTGTCTTTTTGCCCCAACATATAGGGAATTTCTGCCTTTTTGCCCCACAATTAGGGGAATTTCTGAAATTTTGCTCCAAAATACGAGGAATTTCTGCCTTTTTGCCCGAAAATAAAAAGAATGCATACCTTTTTGCCATAAAAAAGGGAAATTTCTGAAATTTTGCTCCAAAATAAGGGCAATTTCTGCTTTTTTGTCTCTATAAGTGGAATTTATGTCTTTTTTCCCCAAAACAAAGGAAATTTCAGTCTTTTTTGCCCGAAAATAAGGAAAATTTCTGAATTATTACCCTGAAATATGTGATGTTTCTGCAATTTTGCCCCAAAATAAGAGAAATTTCTGCCCTTTTGCCTCCAAGTAAGGGAAATTTTAGCCTATTTCCCTCAAAATAAGGGGAATTTCTGCATTTTTGCCCCAAAATATGGGAAATTTCTTCCTTTTGGCCCCAAAATACGAAAAATTTCTGCAATTTTGTACCAAAATAAAAAAATTTCTGCCTTTTTGCCCCAAAATAAGAAAATTTCTGCTTTTTTTCTGAAATAAGTGAAATTTCTGCAATTTTGCCCCAAAATAAGGGAAATTTCTGCCTTTTTGCCCCCAAATACGGGGAATTTCAGCCTTTTTACCTCAAAATAAGGGGAATTTCTGCATTTTTGCACCAAAATATGGGAAATTTCTGACTTTTTGCCTCAAAAAAAAGAAAATTTCTTCTTTTTTCCATGAAATAAGTGAATTTTCTGCAATTTTGCCCCAAAATAAGTGAAATTTCTGCAATTTTGCCACAAAATAAAAGAAATTTCTGGAATTGTGCTCCAAAATAAGTGGAATTTCTGAGTTTTGCCCCAAAATAAAGAGAATTTCTTATTTTTGCCCCAAAATATAGGGAATTTCTGCCTTTTTGCCCCACAATTATGGGAATTTCTGATATTAGGCTCCAAAATACAGGGAATTTCTGCCTTTTTGCCCAAAAATAAAAAGAATGCATACCTTTTTGCCATAAAAAAGGGAAATTTCTGCAATTTTGCTCCAAAATAAGGGGAATTTCTGCTTTTTTGCCTCTAAATAAGTGGAATTTCTGTCTTTTTCCCGCAAAACAAAGAGAATTTCTGTCTTTTTTGCTCCAAAATAAGAAAAAATTCTGACTTATTACCCTGAAATAAGTGAAATTTCTGCAATTTTGCCCCAAAATAAGAGAAATTTCTGCCTTTTTGCCCCCAAATAAGGGGAATTTCAGCCTTTTTACCTCAAAATAAGGGGAATTTCTGCATTTTTGCCACAAAATATTAGGAATTTCTGTATTTTGCACAAAATAAGGAAAATTTCTGTTTTTTTTCTCTGAAATAAGTGAAATTTCTGCAATTTTGCCCCAAAATAACTGAAATTTCTGCAATTTTGCCCCAAAATTAGGGAAATTTCTGGAATTTTGCCCCAAAATAAGTGCAATTTCTGAGTTTTGCCCCAAAATAAGGAGAATTTCTGTCTTTTTGCCCCATCATATAGGCAATTTCTGCCTTTTTGCCCCACAATTAAGGGAATTTCTGCAATTTTGCTCAAAAATAAAGGGAATTTCTGCTTTTTAGCCTGAAAATAAGGAGAATGTATACCTTTTGCCACAAAAAAGAAAAATTCATTTTTGCTCCAAAATAAAAGGAATTTCTGCTTTTTTGCCTCCAAAAATGTGGAATTTCTGTCTTTTTCCCCTAAAAACAAAGGGAATTTCTGTCTTTTTTGCCCCAAAATAAGGAAAATTTCTGACTTATTACCCTGAAATAAGTGAAATTTCTGAAATTTTGCCCCCAAATAAGGGAAATTTCTGCCTTTTTGCCCCCAAATAAGGGGAATTTCAGCCTTTTTACCTCAAGATAATGGGAATTTCTGCATTTTTCCCCCAAAATATGAGAAATTTCTGCCTTTATGACCCAAAATAAAAAAAAATTTCTGCAATTTTGTACCAAGATAAAAGAAATTTCTGCCTTTTTGCCCCAAAATAAGAAAATTTCTGCTTTTTTTTCTGAAATAAGTGAAATTTCTGCAATTTTGCCCCAAAATAAGTGAAATTTCTGCAATTTTGCCACAAAATAAAAGAAATTTCTGGAATTTTGCCCCAAAATAAGTGGAATTTCTGAGTTTTGCCCCAAAATAAGGAGAATTTCTGTCTTTTTGCCGCAACATATAGGGAATTTCTGCCTTTTTGCCCCACAATTAGGGGAATTACTGCAATTTTGCTCCAAAATACGGAAAATTTCTGCCTTTTGGCTGGAAAATAAGAAGAATGCATAACTTTTTGCCATAAAAAAGGTAAATTTCTTCATTTTTGTTCCAAAATAAGGGGAATTTCTGCTTTTTTGCTTCTAAATAAGCAGAATTTCTGTCTTTTTCCCCCAAAACATAGGGAATTTCTGTCCATTTTGCCCCATAATAAAGAATATTTCTGATTATTACCCTGAAATAAGTGAAATTTCTGCAATTTTGCCCCAAAATAAGAGAAAATTTCTGCTTTTTTGCCCCCAAATAAGGGGAATTTCAGCCTTTTTACCTCAAAATAAGGGAAATTTCTGCATTTTTGCCACAAAATATTAGGAATTTCTGCCTTTTTGCACCAAAATAAAGGGAAATTTCTGGAATTTTGCCCCCAAAATAAGTGGAATTTCTGAGTTTTGCCCCAAAGTAAGGAGAATTTCTGCCTTTTTGCCCCAACATATAGGGAATTTCTGACTTTTTGCCCCACAATTAGGGGAATTTCTGCAATTTTGCTCTAAAATACGAGGAATTTCTGCCTTTTTGCCCGAAAATAAGAAAAATGCATACCTTTTTGCCATAAAAAGGGAAATTTCTTAATTTTTGCCCCAAAATAAGGGGAATTTCTGCTTTTTGCCACTAAATAATTGGAATTTCTGTATTTCTCTCCCAAAACAAAAAGAATTTCTGTCTTTTTTGCCCCAAAATAAATAAAATTTCTGACATATTACTTTGAAGTAAGTGAAATTTATGCAATTTTGCCCCAAAATAATGGAAATTTCTGACTTTTTGCCCCCAAATAAAGGGAATTTCAGCATTTTTACCTCAAAATAAGGGGAATTTTGGCATTTTTGCTACAAAATATTAGGAATTTCTGCCTTTTTGCCCCAAAAGAAAGGAAATTTCTGGAATTTTGCCCCAAAATAAGTGGAATTTCTGAGTTTTGCCCCAAAATAAGGAGAATTTCTGTCTTTTTGACCCAACACATAGGGAATTTCTGCATTTTTGCCCCACAATTCGGGGAATTTCTGCTTTTTTGCCACAAAATATGAGAAATTTCTGCCATTTTGCCCTGAAATAAGATAAATTCTGCTCTTTTTTCTGAAATAAGTGAAATTTATGCAATTTTGCCCCAAAATAAGTGAATATTCTGCAATTTTGCCCCAAAATAAGGGAAATTTCTGAAATTTTGCCCCAAAATAAGTGGAATTTCTGAGTTTTGCCCCAAAATAAGGTGAATTTCTGTAATTTTGCCCCAATATATAGGAAATTTCTGCCTTTTTTCCCCACAAATAGGGGAATTTCTGCAATTTTGCTCCAAAATACGAGGAATTTCAACCTTTTTGCCTGAAAATAAGAAGAATGCATTTCTTTTTGCCATAAAAAAGGGAAATTTCTTCATTTTTACTCCAAAATAAGGGGAATTTCTGCTTTTTTGCATCTAAATAAGTAAAATTTCTGTCTTTTCCCCCCAAAACAAAGGGAATTTCTGTCTTT
Source organism: Micromys minutus (assembly GCF_963924665.1). NCBI lineage: Eukaryota > Metazoa > Chordata > Mammalia > Rodentia > Muridae > Micromys > Micromys minutus. Next base: position 5,371,359 of record NW_027667727.1, read on the forward strand.
TATGCCCCAAAATAAGGAAAATTTCTTACTTATTACCCTAAAATAAGTGAAATTTCTGCAATTTTGTCCCAAAATAAGGGAAATTTCTGCAATTTTGCCCCAAAATAAGGGAAATTTCTGGAATTTTGCCCCCAAATAAGTGGAATTTCTGAGTTTTGCCCCAAAATAAAAAGAAATTCTGTCTTTTTGCCCCAACATATAGGGAATTTCTGCCTTTTTGCCTCACAAATAGGGGAATTTCTGCAATTTTGCTCCAAAATACGGGGAATTTCTGCCTTTTTGCCTGAAAATAAGAAGAATGCATTTCTTTTTTTCCATAAAAAATGAGAATTTCTTCATTTTTGCTTCAAAATAAGGAGAATTTCTGCTTTTTTGCCTCTAAATAAGTAAAATTTCTGTCTTTTTCCCACAAAACAAAGGGAATTTCTGTCTTTTTTGCCGCAAAAAAAGAAAAATTTTTGACTTATTACCCTGAAATAAGTGAAATTTCTGCAATTTTGCCCATAAATAAGGGAAATTTCTGCCTTTTTGCCCCCAAATAAGGGGAATTTCAGCCTTTTTACCTCAAAATAAGGGGAATTTCTGCATTTTTGCCACAAAATATTAGGAATTTCTGCCTTTCTGCCCCAAAATGAGGAAAATTTCTGACTTTTTGCCCTGAAATAAGTTAAATTTCTAAAATTTTCCCCAAAATAAGTGAAATGTCTGCTTTTTGCCCAAAAATAAGAGGAATTTCTTACTTTTTGCCCCCAAATAAGGGGAATTTCAGCCTTTTTACCTCAAAATAAGGGGAATTTCTGCATTTTTGCCCCAAAATATGGGAAATTTCTGATTTTGCCCAAAATAAGAAAAATTTTTGCAATTTTGTACCAAAATAAAAGAAATTTCTGCCTTTTTGCCCCCAAATAAGGGGAATTTCAGCCTTTTTACCTCAAAATAAGGGGAATTTCTGCATTTTTGCCACAAAATATTAAGAATTTCTGCCTTTTGCCCCAAAATAAGAAAAATTTCTTCAATTTTGTACCAAAATAAAAGCAATTTCTGCCTTTTTGATCCAAAATAAGAAAATTTCTGCTTTTTTTCTGAAATAAGTGAAATTTCTGCAATTTTGCACCAAAATAAGTGAAATTTCTTAGTTTTGCCCCAAAATAAGGAGAATTTCTGTCTTTTTGCCCCAACATATAGGGAATTTCTGCGTTTTCTAGCCACAATTAGAGGAATTTCTGCAATTTTGCTGCAAAATACAGGAAATTTCTTCCTTTTTGTCCGTAAATAAGAAGAATGCATACTTTTTTGCCATAAAAAAGTGAAATTTCTTCATTTTTGTTCCAAAATAAGAAGAATTTCTGCTTTTTGCCTCTAAATAAGTGGAATTTCTGTCTTTTCCCCCCAAAACAAAGGGATTTTCTGTATTTTGGCCCCAAAATAAGGAAAATTTCTGACTTATTACCCTGAAATAAGTGAAATTTCTGCAATTTTTTCCCAAAATAAAAAAAAAATTCTGCCTTTTTGCACCCAAATAAGGGGAATTTCAGCTTTTTTACCTCAAAATAAGGGGAATTTCTGCATTTTTGCCACAAAATATGAGAAATTTCTTCTCTTTTGCCCCAAAATAAGAAAATTTCTGCTTTTTTTCCCTGAAATAAGTGAAATTTCTGCAATTTTGCCCCAAAATAAGTAAAATTTTTGCAATTCTGCCCCCAAAATAAGGGAAATTTCTGCAATTTTGCCCCAAAATAAGTGGAATTTCTGAGTTTTGCCCCAAATAAAAAAAAATTCTGTCTTTTTGCCCCAACATATAGGGAATTTCAGCCTTTTTGCCCCACAATTAGGGGAATTTCTGCAATTTTGCTCCAAAATACAGGAAATTTCTGCCTTTGTGTCCAAAATAAGAAGAATGCATACCTTTTTGCCACAAAAAAGAGAAATTTCTGCAATTTTGCTATAAAATACGGTGAATTTCTGCCTTTTTGCCCGAAAATAAGAAGAATGCACTCCTTTTTGGAATAAAAAAGGGAAATTTCTTTATTTTTGCTTCAAAATAAGGGGAATTTCTGCTTTTTTACCACAAAATATGAGAAATTTCTGCCATTTTGCCCCGAAATAAGATAAATTCTGCTTTTTTTTTCTGAAATAAGTGAAATTTATGCAATTTTGCCCCAAAATAAGTGAACATTCTGCAATTTTGCCCCAAAATAAGGGAAATTTCTGAAATTTTGCCCCAAAATAAGTGGAATTTTTGAGTTTTGCCCCAAAATAATGAGAATTTCTGTCTTTTTGCCCCAACATATAGGGAATTTCTACCTTTTTGCCCCACAATTAGGGGAATTTCTGAAATTTTGCTCCAAAATACGAGGAATTTCTGCCTTTTTGCCCGAAAATAAAAAGAATGCATACCTTTTTGCCATAAAAAAGGGAAATTTCTGAAATTTTGCTCCAAAATAAGGGCAATTTCTGCTTTTTTGCCTCTAAATAAGTGGAATTTATGTCTTTTTTCCCCAAAACAAAGGGAATTTCTGTCTTTTTTGCCCCAAAATAAGGAAAATTTCTGAATTATTATCCGGAAATAAGTGATGTTTCTGCAATTTTTCCCCAAAATAAGAGAAATTTCTGCCTTTTTGCCTCCAAGTAAGGGAAACTTTAGCCTATTTCCCTCAAAATAAGGGGAATTTCTGCATTTTTGCCCCAAAATATGGGAAATTTCTGCCTTTTGGCCCCAAAATAAGAAAAATTTCTGCAATTTTGTACCAAAATAAAAAAATTTCTGCCTTTTTGCCCCAAAATAAGAAAATTTCTGCTTTTTTTCTGAAATAAGTGAAATTTCTGCAATTTTGCCCCAAAATAAGGGAAATTTCTACCTTTTTGCCCCCAAATACGGGGAATTTCAGCCTTTTTACCTCAAAATAAGGGGAATTTCTGCATTTTTGCACCAAAATATGGGAAATTTCTGACTTTTTGCCTCAAAAAAAAGAAAATTTCTTCTTTTTTCCATGAAATAAGTGAAATTTCTGCAATTTTGCCCCAAAATAAGTGAAATTTCTGAAATTTTGCGACAAAATTAAAGAAATTTCTAGAATTGTGCTCCAAAATAAGTGGAATTTCTGAGTTTTGCCCCAAAATAAAGAGAATTTCTGATTTTTGCCTCAAAATATAGGGAATTTCTGCATTTTTGCCCCACAATTATGGGAATTTCTGAAATTTTGCTCCAAAATACAGGGAATTTCTGCCTTTTTGCCCAAAAATAAAAAGAATGCATACCTTTTTGCCATAAAAAAGGGAAATTTCTGCAATTTTGCTCCAAAATAAGGGGAATTTCTGCTTTTTTGCCTCTAAATAAGTGGAATTTCTGTCTTTTTCCCGCAAAACAAAGAGAATTTCTGTCATTTTTGCTCCAAAATAAGGAAAATTTCTGACTTATTACCCTGAAATAAGTGAAATTTCTGCAATTTTCCCCAAAATAAGAGAAATTTCTGCCTTTTTGCCCCCAAATAAGGGAAATTTTAGACTTTTTACCTCAAAATAAGGGGAATTTCTGCATTTTTGCCACAAAATATTAGGAATTTCTGTATTTTGCACAAAATAAGGAAAATTTCTGTTTTTTTTCTCTGAAATAAGCGAAATTTCTGCAATTTTGCCCCAAAATAACTGAAATTTCTGCAATTTTGCCCCAAAATTAGGGAAATTTCTGGAATTTTGCCCCGAAATAAGTGCAATTTCTGAGTTTTGCCCCAAAATAAGGAGAATTTCTGTCTTTTTGCCCCAACATATAGGCAATTTCTGCCTTTTTGCCCCACAATTAAGGGAATTTCTGCAATTTTGCTCAAAAATAAAGGGAATTTCTGCTTTTTAGCCTGAAAATAAGGAGAATGTATACCTTTTGCCACAAAAAAGAAAAATTCATTTTTGCTCCAAAATAAAAGGAATTTCTGCTTTTTTGCCTCCAAAAATGTGGAATTTCTGTCTTTTTCCCCTAAAAACAAAGGGAATTTCTGTCTTTTTTGCCCCAAAATAAGGAAAATTTCTGACTTATTACCCTGAAATAAGTGAAATTTCTGAAATTTTGCCCCAAAATAAGGGAAATTTCTGCCTTTTTGCCCCCAAATAAGGGGAATTTCAGCCTTTTTACCTCAAGATAATGGGAATTTCTGCATTTTTTCCCCAAAATATGAGAAATTTCTGCCTTTTTGACCCAAAATAAAAAAAAAATTTCTGCAATTTTGTACCAAGATAAAAGAAATTTCTGCCTTTTTGCCCCAAAATAAGAAAATTTCTGCTTTTTTTTTCTGAAATAAGTGAAATTTCTGCAATTTTGCCCCAAAATAAGTGAAATTTCTGCAATTTTGCCACAAAATAAAAGAAATTTCTGGAATTTTGACACAAAATAAGTGGAATTTCTGAGTTTTGCCCCAAAATAAGGAGAATTTCTGTCTTTTTGCCGCAACATATAGGGAATTTCTGCCTTTTTGCCCCACAATTAGGGGAATTACTGCAATTTTGCTCCAAAATACGGAAAATTTCTGCCTTTTGGCTGGAAAATAAGAAGAATGCATAACTTTTTGCCATAAAAAAGGTAAATTTCGTCATTTTTGTTCCAAAATAAGGGGAATTTCTGCTTTTTTGCTTCTAAATAAGCAGAATTTCTGTCTTTTTCCCCCAAAACAAAGGGAATTTCTGTCCATTTTGCCCCATAATAAAGAATATTTCTGATTATTACCCTGAAATAAGTGAAATTTCTGCAATTTTGCCCCAAAATAAGAGAAAATTTCTGCTTTTTTGCCCCCAAATAAGGGGAATTTCAGCCTTTTTACCTCAAAATAAGGGGAATTTCTGCATTTTTGCCACAAAATATTAGGAATTTCTGCCTTTTTGCTCCAAAATAAAGGGAAATTTCTGGAATTTTGCCCCCAAAATAAGTGGAATTTCTGAGTTTTGCCCCAAAGTAAGGAGAATTTCTGCCTTTTTGCCCCAACATATAGGGAATTTCTGACTTTTTGCCCCACAATTAGGGGAATTTCTGCAATTTTGCTCTAAAGTACGAGGAATTTCTGCCTTTTTGCCCGAAAATAAGAAAAATGCATACCTTTTTGCCATAAAAAATGGAAATTTCTTCATTTTTGCCCCAAAATAAGGGGAATTTCTGCTTTTTTGCCTCTAAATAAGTGGAATTTCTGTCTTTCTCCCCCAAAACAAAAGGAATTTCTGTCTTTTTTACCCCAAAATAAAAAAAATTTCTGACTTATTACTTTGAAGTAAGTGAAATTTCTGAAATTTTGCCCCAAAATAAGGGAAATTTCTGACTTTTTGCCCCCAAATAAGGGGAATTTCAGCCTTTTTACCTCAAAATAAGGGGAATTTCTGCATTTTGCCAAAAATATTAGGAATTTCTGCCTTTCTGCCCCAAAATAAGGAAAATTTCTGACTTTTTGCCCTGAAAAAAGTTAAATTTCTGAAATTTTTCCCAAAAACAAGGGAAATGTCTGCTTTTGGCACCAAAATAATGGGAATTTCTTACTTTTTGCCCCCAAATAATAGGAATTTCAGCCTTTTTACCTCAAAATAAAAGGAATTTCTGCATTTTTGCCCCAAAATATGGGAAATTTCTGCCTTTTTGCCCAAAATAAGAAAAATTTCTGCAATTTTGTACCAAAATAAAAGAAATTTCTACGTTTTTGCCTCCAAATAAGAAAAATTGTTCATTTTATTTTTGAAATAAGTGAAATTTCTGCAATTTGCTCCAAAATAACTGAAATTTCTGCAATTTTGCCCCCCAAATAAGGGAAATTTCTGGAATTTTGCCCCAAAATAAGTGGAATTTCTGAGTTTTGCCCCAAAATAATGAGAATTTCTGTCTTTTTGCCCCAACATATAGGGAATTTCTGCCTTTTTGCCCCACAATTAGGGGAATTTCTGAAATTTTGCTCCAAAATACGAGGAATTTCTGCCTTTTTGCCCGAAAATAAAAAGAATGCATACCTTTTTGCCATAAAAAAGGGAAATTTCTGAAATTTTGCTCCAAAATAAGGGCAATTTCTGCTTTTTTGTCTCTATAAGTGGAATTTATGTCTTTTTTCCCCAAAACAAAGGAAATTTCAGTCTTTTTTGCCCGAAAATAAGGAAAATTTCTGAATTATTACCCTGAAATATGTGATGTTTCTGCAATTTTGCCCCAAAATAAGAGAAATTTCTGCCCTTTTGCCTCCAAGTAAGGGAAATTTTAGCTTATTTCCCTCAAAATAAGGGGAATTTCTGCATTTTTGCCCCAAAATATGGGAAATTTCTTCCTTTTGGCCCCAAAATACGAAAAATTTCTGCAATTTTGTACCAAAATAAAAAAATTTCTGCCTTTTTGCCCCAAAATAAGAAAATTTCTGCTTTTTTTCTGAAATAAGTGAAATTTCTGCAATTTTGCCCCAAAATAAGGGAAATTTCTGCCTTTTTGCCCCCAAATACGGGGAATTTCAGCCTTTTTACCTCAAAATAAGGGGAATTTCTGCATTTTTGCACCAAAATATGGGAAATTTCTGACTTTTTGCCTCAAAAAAAAAGAAAATTTCTTCTTTTTTCCATGAAATAAGTGAATTTTCTGCAATTTTGCCCCAAAATAAGTGAAATTTCTGCAATTTTGCCACAAAATAAAAGAAATTTCTGGAATTGTGCTCCAAAATAAGTGGAATTTCTGAGTTTTGCCCCAAAATAAAGAGAATTTCTTATTTTTGCCCCAAAATATAGGGAATTTCTGCCTTTTTGCCCCACAATTATGGGAATTTCTGATATTAGGCTCCAAAATACAGGGAATTTCTGCCTTTTTGCCCAAAAATAAAAAGAATGCATACCTTTTTGCCATAAAAAAGGGAAATTTCTGCAATTTTGCTCCAAAATAAGGGGAATTTCTGCTTTTTTGCCTCTAAATAAGTGGAATTTCTGTCTTTTTCCCGCAAAACAAAGAGAATTTCTGTCTTTTTTGCTCCAAAATAAGAAAAAATTCTGACTTATTACCCTGAAATAAGTGAAATTTCTGCAATTTTGCCCCAAAATAAGAGAAATTTCTGCCTTTTTGCCCCCAAATAAGGGGAATTTCAGCCTTTTTACCTCAAAATAAGGGGAATTTCTGCATTTTTGCCACAAAATATTAGGAATTTCTGTATTTTGCACAAAATAAGGAAAATTTCTGTTTTTTTTCTCTGAAATAAGTGAAATTTCTGCAATTTTGCCCCAAAATAACTGAAATTTCTGCAATTTTGCCCCAAAATTAGGGAAATTTCTGGAATTTTGCCCCAAAATAAGTGCAATTTCTGAGTTTTGCCCCAAAATAAGGAGAATTTCTGTCTTTTTGCCCCAACATATAGGCAATTTCTGCCTTTTTGCCCCACAATTAAGGGAATTTCTGCAATTTTGCTCAAAAATAAAGGGAATTTCTGCTTTTTAGCCTGAAAATAAGGAGAATGTATACCTTTTGCCACAAAAAAGAAAAATTCATTTTTGCTCCAAAATAAAAGGAATTTCTGCTTTTTTGCCTCCAAAAATGTGGAATTTCTGTCTTTTTCCCCTAAAAACAAAGGGAATTTCTGTCTTTTTTGCCCCAAAATAAGGAAAATTTCTGACTTATTACCCTGAAATAAGTGAAATTTCTGAAATTTTGCCCCCAAATAAGGGAAATTTCTGCCTTTTTGCCCCCAAATAAGGGGAATTTCAGCCTTTTTACCTCAAGATAATGGGAATTTCTGCATTTTTCCCCCAAAATATGAGAAATTTCTGCCTTTATGACCCAAAATAAAAAAAATTTCTGCAATTTTGTACCAAGATAAAAGAAATTTCTGCCTTTTTGCCCCAAAATAAGAAAATTTCTGCTTTTTTTTCTGAAATAAGTGAAATTTCTGCAATTTTGCCCCAAAATAAGTGAAATTTCTGCAATTTTGCCACAAAATAAAAGAAATTTCTGGAATTTTGCCCCAAAATAAGTGGAATTTCTGAGTTTTGCCCCAAAATAAGGAGAATTTCTGTCTTTTTGCCGCAACATATAGGGAATTTCTGCCTTTTTGCCCCACAATTAGGGGAATTACTGCAATTTTGCTCCAAAATACGGAAAATTTCTGCCTTTTGGCTGGAAAATAAGAAGAATGCATAACTTTTTGCCATAAAAAAGGTAAATTTCTTCATTTTTGTTCCAAAATAAGGGGAATTTCTGCTTTTTTGCTTCTAAATAAGCAGAATTTCTGTCTTTTTCCCCCAAAACATAGGGAATTTCTGTCCATTTTGCCCCATAATAAAGAATATTTCTGATTATTACCCTGAAATAAGTGAAATTTCTGCTTTTTTGCCCCCAAATAAGGGGAATTTCAGCCTTTTTACCTCAAAATAAGGGGAATTTCTGCATTTTTGCCACAAAATATTAGGAATTTCTGCCTTTTTGCACCAAAATAAAGGGAAATTTCTGGAATTTTGCCCCCAAAATAAGTGGAATTTCTGAGTTTTGCCCCAAAGTAAGGAGAATTTCTGCCTTTTTGCCCCAACATATAGGGAATTTCTGACTTTTTGCCCCACAATTAGGGGAATTTCTGCAATTTTGCTCTAAAATACGAGGAATTTCTGCCTTTTTGCCCGAAAATAAGAAAAATGCATACCTTTTTGCCATAAAAAGGGAAATTTCTTAATTTTTGCCCCAAAATAAGGGGAATTTCTGCTTTTTGCCACTAAATAATTGGAATTTCTGTATTTCTCTCCCAAAACAAAAAGAATTTCTGTCTTTTTTGCCCCAAAATAAATAAAATTTCTGACATATTACTTTGAAGTAAGTGAAATTTATGCAATTTTGCCCCAAAATAATGGAAATTTCTGACTTTTTGCCCCCAAATAAAGGGAATTTCAGCATTTTTACCTCAAAATAAGGGGAATTTTGGCATTTTTGCTACAAAATATTAGGAATTTCTGCCTTTTTGCCCCAAAAGAAAGGAAATTTCTGGAATTTTGCCCCAAAATAAGTGGAATTTCTGAGTTTTGCCCCAAAATAAGGAGAATTTCTGTCTTTTTGACCCAACACATAGGGAATTTCTGCATTTTTGCCCCACAATTCGGGGAATTTCTGCTTTTTTGCCACAAAATATGAGAAATTTCTGCCATTTTGCCCTGAAATAAGATAAATTCTGCTCTTTTTTCTGAAATAAGTGAAATTTATGCAATTTTGCCCCAAAATAAGTGAATATTCTGCAATTTTGCCCCAAAATAAGGGAAATTTCTGAAATTTTGCCCCAAAATAAGTGGAATTTCTGAGTTTTGCCCCAAAATAAGGTGAATTTCTGTAATTTTGCCCCAATATATAGGAAATTTCTGCCTTTTTTCCCCACAAATAGGGGAATTTCTGCAATTTTGCTCCAAAATACGAGGAATTTCAATTTTTTTGCCTGAAAATAAGAAGAATGCATTTCTTTTTGCCATAAAAAAGGGAAATTTCTTCATTTTTACTCCAAAATAAGGGGAATTTCTGCTTTTTTGCATCTAAATAAGTAAAATTTCTGTCTTTTCCCCCCAAAACAAAGGGAATTTCTGTCTTTTATGCCCCAAAATAAGGAAAATTTCTTACTTATTACCCTAAAATAAGTGAAATTTCTGCAATTTTGTCCCAAAATAAGGGAAATTTCTGCAATTTTGCCCCAAAATAAGGGAAATTTCTGGAATTTTGCCCCCAAATAAGTGGAATTTCTGAGTTTTGCCCCAAAATAAAAAGAAATTCTGTCTTTTTGCCCCAACATATAGGGAATTTCTGCCTTTTTGCCTCACAAATAGGGGAATTTCTGCAATTTTGCTCCAAAATACGGGGAATTTCTGCCTTTTTGCCTGAAAATAAGAAGAATGCATTTCTTTTTTTCCATAAAAAATGAGAATTTCTTCATTTTTGCTTCAAAATAAGGAGAATTTCTGCTTTTTTGCCTCTAAATAAGTAAAATTTCTGTCTTTTTCCCACAAAACAAAGGGAATTTCTGTCTTTTTTGCCGCAAAAAAAGAAAAATTTTTGACTTATTACCCTGAAATAAGTGAAATTTCTGCAATTTTGCCCATAAATAAGGGAAATTTCTGCCTTTTTGCCCCCAAATAAGGGGAATTTCAGCCTTTTTACCTCAAAATAAGGGGAATTTCTGCATTTTTGCCACAAAATATTAGGAATTTCTGCCTTTCTGCCCCAAAATGAGGAAAATTTCTGACTTTTTGCCCTGAAATAAGTTAAATTTCTAAAATTTTCCCCAAAATAAGTGAAATGTCTGCTTTTTGCCCAAAAATAAGAGGAATTTCTTACTTTTTGCCCCCAAATAAGGGGAATTTCAGCCTTTTTACCTCAAAATAAGGGGAATTTCTGCATTTTTGCCCCAAAATATGGGAAATTTCTGATTTTGCCCAAAATAAGAAAAATTTTTGCAATTTTGTACCAAAATAAAAGAAATTTCTGCCTTTTTGCCCCCAAATAAGGGGAATTTCAGCCTTTTTACCTCAAAATAAGGGGAATTTCTGCATTTTTGCCACAAAATATTAAGAATTTCTGCCTTTTGCCCCAAAATAAGAAAAATTTCTTCAATTTTGTACCAAAATAAAAGCAATTTCTGCCTTTTTGATCCAAAATAAGAAAATTTCTGCTTTTTTTCTGAAATAAGTGAAATTTCTGCAATTTTGCACCAAAATAAGTGAAATTTCTTAGTTTTGCCCCAAAATAAGGAGAATTTCTGTCTTTTTGCCCCAACATATAGGGAATTTCTGCGTTTTCTAGCCACAATTAGAGGAATTTCTGCAATTTTGCTGCAAAATACAGGAAATTTCTTCCTTTTTGTCCGTAAATAAGAAGAATGCATACTTTTTTGCCATAAAAAAGTGAAATTTCTTCATTTTTGTTCCAAAATAAGAAGAATTTCTGCTTTTTGCCTCTAAATAAGTGGAATTTCTGTCTTTTCCCCCCAAAACAAAGGGATTTTCTGTATTTTGGCCCCAAAATAAGGAAAATTTCTGACTTATTACCCTGAAATAAGTGAAATTTCTGCAATTTTTTCCCAAAATAAAAAAAAAAATTCTGCCTTTTTGCACCCAAATAAGGGGAATTTCAGCTTTTTTACCTCAAAATAAGGGGAATTTCTGCATTTTTGCCACAAAATATGAGAAATTTCTTCTCTTTTGCCCCAAAATAAGAAAATTTCTGCTTTTTTTCCCTGAAATAAGTGAAATTTCTGCAATTTTGCCCCAAAATAAGTAAAATTTTTGCAATTCTGCCCCCAAAATAAGGGAAATTTCTGCAATTTTGCCCCAAAATAAGTGGAATTTCTGAGTTTTGCCCCAAATAAAAAAAAATTCTGTCTTTTTGCCCCAACATATAGGGAATTTCAGCCTTTTTGCCCCACAATTAGGGGAATTTCTGCAATTTTGCTCCAAAATACAGGAAATTTCTGCCTTTGTGTCCAAAATAAGAAGAATGCATACCTTTTTGCCACAAAAAAGAGAAATTTCTGCAATTTTGCTATAAAATACGGTGAATTTCTGCCTTTTTGCCCGAAAATAAGAAGAATGCACTCCTTTTTGGAATAAAAAAGGGAAATTTCTTTATTTTTGCTTCAAAATAAGGGGAATTTCTGCTTTTTTACCACAAAATATGAGAAATTTCTGCCATTTTGCCCCGAAATAAGATAAATTCTGCTTTTTTTTTCTGAAATAAGTGAAATTTATGCAATTTTGCCCCAAAATAAGTGAACATTCTGCAATTTTGCCCCAAAATAAGGGAAATTTCTGAAATTTTGCCCCAAAATAAGTGGAATTTTTGAGTTTTGCCCCAAAATAATGAGAATTTCTGTCTTTTTGCCCCAACATATAGGGAATTTCTACCTTTTTGCCCCACAATTAGGGGAATTTCTGAAATTTTGCTCCAAAATACGAGGAATTTCTGCCTTTTTGCCCGAAAATAAAAAGAATGCATACCTTTTTGCCATAAAAAAGGGAAATTTCTGAAATTTTGCTCCAAAATAAGGGCAATTTCTGCTTTTTTGCCTCTAAATAAGTGGAATTTATGTCTTTTTTCCCCAAAACAAAGGGAATTTCTGTCTTTTTTGCCCCAAAATAAGGAAAATTTCTGAATTATTATCCTGAAATAAGTGATGTTTCTGCAATTTTTCCCCAAAATAAGAGAAATTTCTGCCTTTTTGCCTCCAAGTAAGGGAAACTTTAGCCTATTTCCCTCAAAATAAGGGGAATTTCTGCATTTTTGCCCCAAAATATGGGAAATTTCTGCCTTTTGGCCCCAAAATAAGAAAAATTTCTGCAATTTTGTACCAAAATAAAAAAATTTCTGCCTTTTTGCCCCAAAATAAGAAAATTTCTGCTTTTTTTCTGAAATAAGTGAAATTTCTGCAATTTTGCCCCAAAATAAGGGAAATTTCTACCTTTTTGCCCCCAAATACGGGGAATTTCAGCCTTTTTACCTCAAAATAAGGGGAATTTCTGCATTTTTGCACCAAAATATGGGAAATTTCTGACTTTTTGCCTCAAAAAAAAAGAAAATTTCTTCTTTTTTCCATGAAATAAGTGAAATTTCTGCAATTTTGCCCCAAAATAAGTGAAATTTCTGAAATTTTGCGACAAAATTAAAGAAATTTCTAGAATTGTGCTCCAAAATAAGTGGAATTTCTGAGTTTTGCCCCAAAATAAAGAGAATTTCTGATTTTTGCCTCAAAATATAGGGAATTTCTGCATTTTTGCCCCACAATTATGGGAATTTCTGAAATTTTGCTCCAAAATACAGGGAATTTCTGCCTTTTTGCCCAAAAATAAAAAGAATGCATACCTTTTTGCCATAAAAAAGGGAAATTTCTGCAATTTTGCTCCAAAATAAGGGGAATTTCTGCTTTTTTGCCTCTAAATAAGTGGAATTTCTGTCTTTTTCCCGCAAAACAAAGAGAATTTCTGTCATTTTTGCTCCAAAATAAGGAAAATTTCTGACTTATTACCCTGAAATAAGTGAAATTTCTGCAATTTTCCCCAAAATAAGAGAAATTTCTGCCTTTTTGCCCCCAAATAAGGGAAATTTTAGACTTTTTACCTCAAAATAAGGGGAATTTCTGCATTTTTGCCACAAAATATTAGGAATTTCTGTATTTTGCACAAAATAAGGAAAATTTCTGTTTTTTTTCTCTGAAATAAGCGAAATTTCTGCAATTTTGCCCCAAAATAACTGAAATTTCTGCAATTTTGCCCCAAAATTAGGGAAATTTCTGGAATTTTGCCCCGAAATAAGTGCAATTTCTGAGTTTTGCCCCAAAATAAGGAGAATTTCTGTCTTTTTGCCCCAACATATAGGCAATTTCTGCCTTTTTGCCCCACAATTAAGGGAATTTCTGCAATTTTGCTCAAAAATAAAGGGAATTTCTGCTTTTTAGCCTGAAAATAAGGAGAATGTATACCTTTTGCCACAAAAAAGAAAAATTCATTTTTGCTCCAAAATAAAAGGAATTTCTGCTTTTTTGCCTCCAAAAATGTGGAATTTCTGTCTTTTTCCCCTAAAAACAAAGGGAATTTCTGTCTTTTTTGCCCCAAAATAAGGAAAATTTCTGACTTATTACCCTGAAATAAGTGAAATTTCTGAAATTTTGCCCCAAAATAAGGGAAATTTCTGCCTTTTTGCCCCCAAATAAGGGGAATTTCAGCCTTTTTACCTCAAGATAATGGGAATTTCTGCATTTTTTCCCCAAAATATGAGAAATTTCTGCCTTTTTGACCCAAAATAAAAAAAAATTTCTGCAATTTTGTACCAAGATAAAAGAAATTTCTGCCTTTTTGCCCCAAAATAAGAAAATTTCTGCTTTTTTTTCTGAAATAAGTGAAATTTCTGCAATTTTGCCCCAAAATAAGTGAAATTTCTGCAATTTTGCCACAAAATAAAAGAAATTTCTGGAATTTTGACACAAAATAAGTGGAATTTCTGAGTTTTGCCCCAAAATAAGGAGAATTTCTGTCTTTTTGCCGCAACATATAGGGAATTTCTGCCTTTTTGCCCCACAATTAGGGGAATTACTGCAATTTTGCTCCAAAATACGGAAAATTTCTGCCTTTTGGCTGGAAAATAAGAAGAATGCATAACTTTTTGCCATAAAAAAGGTAAATTTCGTCATTTTTGTTCCAAAATAAGGGGAATTTCTGCTTTTTTGCTTCTAAATAAGCAGAATTTCTGTCTTTTTCCCCCAAAACAAAGGGAATTTCTGTCCATTTTGCCCCATAATAAAGAATATTTCTGATTATTACCCTGAAATAAGTGAAATTTCTGCAATTTTGCCCCAAAATAAGAGAAAATTTCTGCTTTTTTGCCCCCAAATAAGGGGAATTTCAGCCTTTTTACCTCAAAATAAGGGGAATTTCTGCATTTTTGCCACAAAATATTAGGAATTTCTGCCTTTTTGCTCCAAAATAAAGGGAAATTTCTGGAATTTTGCCCCCAAAATAAGTGGAATTTCTGAGTTTTGCCCCAAAGTAAGGAGAATTTCTGCCTTTTTGCCCCAACATATAGGGAATTTCTGACTTTTTGCCCCACAATTAGGGGAATTTCTGCAATTTTGCTCTAAAGTACGAGGAATTTCTGCCTTTTTGCCCGAAAATAAGAAAAATGCATACCTTTTTGCCATAAAAAGGGAAATTTCTTAATTTTTGCTCCAAAATAAGGGGAATTTCTGCTTTTTGCCACTAAATAATTGGAATTTCTGTATTTCTCTCCCAAAACAAAAAGAATTTCTGTTTTTTTGCTTCAAAATAAATAAAATTTCTGACATATTACTTTGAAGTAAGTGAAATTTATGCAATTTTGCCCCAAAATAATGGAAATTTCTGACTTTTTGCCCCCAAATAAAGGGAATTTCAGCATTTTTACCTCAAAATAAGGGGAATTTTGGCATTTTTGCTACAAAATATTAGGAATTTCTGCCTTTTTGCCCCAAAAGAAAGGAAATTTCTGGAATTTTGTCCCAAAATAAGTGGAATTTCTGAGTTTTGCCCCAAAATAAGGAGAATTTCTGTCTTTTTGACCCAACATATAGGGAATTTCTGCATTTTTGCCCCACAATTCGGGGAATTTCTGCAATTTTGCTATAAAATACGGTGAATTTCTGCCTTTTTGCCCGAAAATAAGAAGAATGCACTCCTTTTTGGAATAAAAAAGGGAAATTTCTTCATTTTTGCTTTAAAAAAGGGGAATTTCTGCTTTTTTGCCACAAAATATGAGAAATTTCTGCCATTTTGCCCCGAAATAAGATAAATTCTGCTTTTTTTTCTGAAATAAGTGAAATTTATGCAATTTTGCCCCAAAATAATTGAACATTCTGCAATTTTGCCCCAAAATAAGGGAAATTTCTGAAATTTTGCCCCAAAATAAGTGGAATTTCTGAGTTTTGCCCCAAAATAAGGTGAATTTCTGTAATTTTGCCCCAATATATAGGAAATTTCTGCCTTTTTTCCCCACAAATAGGGGAATTTCTGCAATTTTGCTCCAAAATACGAGGAATTTCAATTTTTTTGCCTGAAAATAAGAAGAATGCATTTCTTTTTGCCATAAAAAAGGGAAATTTCTTCATTTTTACTCCAAAATAAGGGGAATTTCTGCTTTTTTGCATCTAAATAAGTAAAATTTCTGTCTTTTCCCCCCAAAACAAAGGGAATTTCTGTCTTTTATGCCCCAAAATAAGGAAAATTTCTTACTTATTACCCTAAAATAAGTGAAATTTCTGCAATTTTGCCCCAAAATAAGGGAAATTTCTGCAATTTTGCCCCAAAATAAGGGAAATTTCTGGAATTTTGCCCCCAAATAAGTGGAATTTCTGAGTTTTGCCCCAAAATAAAAAGAAATTCTGTCTTTTTGCCCCAACATATAGGGAATTTCTGCCTTTTTGCCTCACAAATAGGGGAATTTCTGCAATTTTGCTCCAAAATACGGGGAATTTCTGCCTTTTTGCCTGAAAATATGAAGAATGCATTCCTTTTTTTCCATAAAAAAAGGAGAATTTCTTCATTTTTGCTTCAAAATAAGGAGAATTTCTGCTTTTTTGCCTCTAAATAAGTAAAATTTCTGTCTTTTTCCCACAAAACAAAGGGAATTTCTGTCTTTTTTGCCACAAAAAAAGAAAAATTTTTGACTTATTACCCTGAAATAAGTTAAATTTCTGCAATTTTGCTTCAAAATAAGGGAAATTTCTGCCTTATTGCCCCCAAATAAGGGGACTTTCAGCCTTTTTACCTCAAAATAAGGGGAATTTCTGCATTTTTGCCACAAAATATTAGGAATTTCTGCCTTTCTGCCCCAAAATGAGGAAAATTTCTGACTTTTTGCCCTGAAATAAGTTAAATTTCTAAAATTTTCCCCAAAATAAGTGAAATGTCTGCTTTTTGCCCAAAAATAAGAGGAATTTCTTACTTTTTGCCCCCAAATAAGGGGAATTTCAGCCTTTTTACCTCAAAATAAGGGGAATTTCTGCATTTTTGCCCCAAAATATGGGAAATTTCTGATTTTGCCCAAAATAAGAAAAATTTTTGCAATTTTGTACCAAAATAAAAGAAATTTCTGCCTTTTTGCCCCCAAATAAGGGGAATTTCAGCCTTTTTACCTCAAAATAAGGGGAATTTCTGCATTTTTGCCACAAAATATTAAGAATTTCTGCCTTTTGCCCCAAAATAAGAAAAATTTCTTCAATTTTGTACCAAAATAAAAGCAATTTCTGCCTTTTTGATCCAAAATAAGAAAATTTCTGCTTTTTTTCTGAAATAAGTGAAATTTCTGCAATTTTGCACCAAAATAAGTGAAATTTCTTAGTTTTGCCCCAAAATAAGGAGAATTTCTGTCTTTTTGCCCCAACATATAGGGAATTTCTGCGTTTTCTAGCCACAATTAGAGGAATTTCTGCAATTTTGCTGCAAAATACAGGAAATTTCTTCCTTTTTGTCCGTAAATAAGAAGAATGCATACTTTTTTGCCATAAAAAAGTGAAATTTCTTCATTTTTGTTCCAAAATAAGAAGAATTTCTGCTTTTTGCCTCTAAATAAGTGGAATTTCTGTCTTTTCCCCCCAAAACAAAGGGATTTTCTGTATTTTGGCCCCAAAATAAGGAAAATTTCTGACTTATTACCCTGAAATAAGTGAAATTTCTGCAATTTTTTCCCAAAATAAAAAAAAAATTCTGCCTTTTTGCACCCAAATAAGGGGAATTTCAGCTTTTTTACCTCAAAATAAGGGGAATTTCTGCATTTTTGCCACAAAATATGAGAAATTTCTTCTCTTTTGCCCCAAAATAAGAAAATTTCTGCTTTTTTTCCCTGAAATAAGTGAAATTTCTGCAATTTTGCCCCAAAATAAGTAAAATTTTTGCAATTCTGCCCCCAAAATAAGGGAAATTTCTGCAATTTTGCCCCAAAATAAGTGGAATTTCTGAGTTTTGCCCCAAATAAAAAAAATTCTGTCTTTTTGCCCCAACATATAGGGAATTTCAGCCTTTTTGCCCCACAATTAGGGGAATTTCTGCAATTTTGCTCCAAAATACAGGAAATTTCTGCCTTTGTGTCCAAAATAAGAAGAATGCATACCTTTTTGCCACAAAAAAGAGAAATTTCTGCAATTTTGCTATAAAATACGGTGAATTTCTGCCTTTTTGCCCGAAAATAAGAAGAATGCACTCCTTTTTGGAATAAAAAAGGGAAATTTCTTCATTTTTGCTTCAAAATAAGGGGAATTTCTGCTTTTTTACCACAAAATATGAGAAATTTCTGCCATTTTGCCCCGAAATAAGATAAATTCTGCTTTTTTTTTCTGAAATAAGTGAAATTTATGCAATTTTGCCCCAAAATAAGTGAACATTCTGCAATTTTGCCCCAAAATAAGGGAAATTTCTGAAATTTTGCCCCAAAATAAGTGGAATTTTTGAGTTTTGCCCCAAAATAATGAGAATTTCTGTCTTTTTGCCCCAACATATAGGGAATTTCTACCTTTTTGCCCCACAATTAGGGGAATTTCTGAAATTTTGCTCCAAAATACGAGGAATTTCTGCCTTTTTGCCCGAAAATAAAAAGAATGCATACCTTTTTGCCATAAAAAAGGGAAATTTCTGAAATTTTGCTCCAAAATAAGGGCAATTTCTGCTTTTTTGCCTCTAAATAAGTGGAATTTATGTCTTTTTTCCCCAAAACAAAGGGAATTTCTGTCTTTTTTGCCCCAAAATAAGGAAAATTTCTGAATTATTATCCTGAAATAAGTGATGTTTCTGCAATTTTTCCCCAAAATAAGAGAAATTTCTGCCTTTTTGCCTCCAAGTAAGGGAAACTTTAGCCTATTTCCCTCAAAATAAGGGGAATTTCTGCATTTTTGCCCCAAAATATGGGAAATTTCTGCCTTTTGGCCCCAAAATAAGAAAAATTTCTGCAATTTTGTACCAAAATAAAAAAATTTCTACCTTTTTGCCCCAAAATAAGAAAATTTCTGCTTTTTTTCTGAAATAAGTGAAATTTCTGCAATTTTGCCCCAAAATAAGGGAAATTTCTACCTTTTTGCCCCCAAATACGGGGAATTTCAGCCTTTTTACCTCAAAATAAGGGGAATTTCTGCATTTTTGCACCAAAATATGGGAAATTTCTGACTTTTTGCCTCAAAAAAAAAGAAAATTTCTTCTTTTTTCCATGAAATAAGTGAAATTTCTGCAATTTTGCCCCAAAATAAGTGAAATTTCTGAAATTTTGCGACAAAATAAAAGAAATTTCTAGAATTGTGCTCCAAAATAAGTGGAATTTCTGAGTTTTGCCCCAAAATAAAGAGAATTTCTGATTTTTGCCTCAAAATATAGGGAATTTCTGCCTTTTTGCCCCACAATTATGGGAATTTCTGAAATTTTGCTCCAAAATACAGGGAATTTCTGCCTTTTTGCCCAAAAATAAAAAGAATGCATACCTTTTTGCCATAAAAAAGGGAAATTTCTGCAATTTTGCTCCAAAATAAGGGGAATTTCTGCTTTTTTGCCTCTAAATAAGTGGAATTTCTGTCTTTTTCCCGCAAAACAAAGAGAATTTCTGTCATTTTTGCTCCAAAATAAGGAAAATTTCTGACTTATTACCCTGAAATAAGTGAAATTTCTGCAATTTTCCCCAAAATAAGAGAAATTTCTGCCTTTTTGCCCCCAAATAAGGGAAATTTCAGACTTTTTACCTCAAAATAAGGGGAATTTCTGCATTTTTGCCACAAAATATTAGGAATTTCTGTATTTTGCACAAAATAAGGAAAATTTCTGTTTTTTTTCTCTGAAATAAGTGAAATTTCTGCAATTTTGCCCCAAAATAACTGAAATTTCTGCAATTTTGCCCCAAAATTAGGGAAATTTCTGGAATTTTGCCCCGAAATAAGTGCAATTTCTGAGTTTTGCCCCAAAATAAGGAGAATTTCTGTCTTTTTGCCCCAACATATAGGCAATTTCTGCCTTTTTGCCCCACAATTAAGGGAATTTCTGCAATTTTGTTCAAAAATAAAGGGAATTTCTGCTTTTTAGCCTGAAAATAAGGAGAATGTATACCTTTTGCCACAAAAAAGAAAAATTCATTTTTGCTCCAAAATAAAAGGAATTTCTGCTTTTTTGCCTCCAAAAATGTGGAATTTCTGTCTTTTTCCCCTAAAAACAAAGGGAATTTCTGTCTTTTTTGCCCCAAAATAAGGAAAATTTCTGACTTATTACCCTGAAATAAGTGAAATTTCTGAAATTTTGCCCCAAAATAAGGGAAATTTCTGCCTTTTTGCCCCCAAATAAGGGGAATTTCAGCCTTTTTACCTCAAGATAATGGGAATTTCTGCATTTTTCCCCAAAATATGAGAAATTTCTGCCTTTTTGACCCAAAATAAAAAAAATTTCTGCAATTTTGTACCAAGATAAAAGAAATTTCTGCCTTTTTGCCCCAAAATAAGAAAATTTCTGCTTTTTTTTTCTGAAATAAGTGAAATTTCTGCAATTTTGCCCCAAAATAAGTGAAATTTCTGCAATTTTGCCACAAAATAAAAGAAATTTCTGGAATTTTGCCCCAAAATAAGTGGAATTTCTGAGTTTTGTCCCAAAATAAGGAGAATTTCTGTCTTTTTGCCGCAACATATAGGGAATTTCTGCCTTTTTGCCCCACAATTAGGGGAATTACTGCAATTTTGCTTCAAAATACGGAAAATTTCTGCCTTTTGGCTGGAAAATAAGAAGAATGCATAACTTTTTGCCATAAAAAAGGTAAATTTCGTCATTTTTGTTCCAAAATAAGGGATATTTCTGCTTTTTTGCTTCTAAATAAGCAGAATTTCTGTCTTTTTCCCCCAAAACAAAGGGAATTTCTGTCCATTTTGCCCCATAATAAAGAATATTTCTGATTATTACCCTGAAATAAGTGAAATTTCTGCAATTTTGCCCCAAAATAAGAGAAAATTTCTGCTTTTTTGCCCCCAAATAAGGGGAATTTCAGCCTTTTTACCTCAAAATAAGGGGAATTTCTGCATTTTTGCCACAAAATATTAGGAATTTCTGTATTTTGCACAAAATAAGGAAAATTTCTGTTTTTTTTCTCTGAAATAAGTGAAATTTCTGCAATTTTGCCCCAAAATAACTGAAATTTCTGCAATTTTGCCCCAAAATTAGGGAAATTTCTGGAATTTTGCCCCAAAATAAGTGCAATTTCTGAGTTTTGCCCCAAAATAAGGAGAATTTCTGTCTTTTTGCCCCAACATATAGGCAATTTCTGCCTTTTTGCCCCACAATTAAGGGAATTTCTGCAATTTTGCTCAAAAATAAAGGGAATTTCTGCTTTTTAGCCTGAAAATAAAGAGAATGTATACCTTTTGCCACAAAAAAGAAAAATTCATTTTTGCTCCAAAATAAAAGGAATTTCTGCTTTTTTGCCTCCAAAAATGTGGAATTTCTGTCTTTTTCCCCTAAAAACAAAGGGAATTTCTGTCTTTTTTGCCCCAAAATAAGGAAAATTTCTGACTTATTACCCTGAAATAAGTGAAATTTCTGAAATTTTGCCCCCAAATAAGGGAAATTTCTGCCTTTTTGCCCCCAAATAAGGGGAATTTCAGCCTTTTTACCTCAAGATAATGGGAATTTCTGCATTTTTCCCCCAAAATATGAGAAATTTCTGCCTTTATGACCCAAAATAAAAAAAATTTCTGCAATTTTGTACCAAGATAAAAGAAATTTCTGCCTTTTTGCCCCAAAATAAGAAAATTTCTGCTTTTTTTTCTGAAATAAGTGAAATTTCTGCAATTTTGCCCCAAAATAAGTGAAATTTCTGCAATTTTGCCACAAAATAAAAGAAATTTCTGGAATTTTGCCCCAAAATAAGTGGAATTTCTGAGTTTTGCCCCAAAATAAGGAGAATTTCTGTCTTTTTGCCGCAACATATAGGGAATTTCTGCCTTTTTGCCCCACAATTAGGGGAATTACTGCAATTTTGCTCCAAAATACGGAAAATTTCTGCCTTTTGGCTGGAAAATAAGAAGAATGCATAACTTTTTGCCATAAAAAAGGTAAATTTCTTCATTTTTGTTCCAAAATAAGGGGAATTTCTGCTTTTTTGCTTCTAAATAAGCAGAATTTCTGTCTTTTTCCCCCAAAACATAGGGAATTTCTGTCCATTTTGCCCCATAATAAAGAATATTTCTGATTATTACCCTGAAATAAGTGAAATTTCTGCAATTTTGCCCCAAAATAAGAGAAAATTTCTGCTTTTTTGCCCCCAAATAAGGGGAATTTCAGCCTTTTTACCTCAAAATAAGGGAAATTTCTGCATTTTTGCCACAAAATATTAGGAATTTCTGCCTTTTTGCACCAAAATAAAGGGAAATTTCTGGAATTTTGCCCCCAAAATAAGTGGAATTTCTGAGTTTTGCCCCAAAGTAAGGAGAATTTCTGCCTTTTTGCCCCAACATATAGGGAATTTCTGACTTTTTGCCCCACAATTAGGGGAATTTCTGCAATTTTGCTCTAAAATACGAGGAATTTCTGCCTTTTTGCCCGAAAATAAGAAAAATGCATACCTTTTTGCCATAAAAAGGGAAATTTCTTAATTTTTGCCCCAAAATAAGGGGAATTTCTGCTTTTTGCCACTAAATAATTGGAATTTCTGTATTTCTCTCCCAAAACAAAAAGAATTTCTGTCTTTTTTGCCCCAAAATAAATAAAATTTCTGACATATTACTTTGAAGTAAGTGAAATTTATGCAATTTTGCCCCAAAATAATGGAAATTTCTGACTTTTTGCCCCCAAATAAAGGGAATTTCAGCATTTTTACCTCAAAATAAGGGGAATTTTGGCATTTTTGCTACAAAATATTAGGAATTTCTGCCTTTTTGCCCCAAAAGAAAGGAAATTTCTGGAATTTTGCCCCAAAATAAGTGGAATTTCTGAGTTTTGCCCCAAAATAAGGAGAATTTCTGTCTTTTTGACCCAACACATAGGGAATTTCTGCATTTTTGCCCCACAATTCGGGGAATTTCTGCTTTTTTGCCACAAAATATGAGAAATTTCTGCCATTTTGCCCTGAAATAAGATAAATTCTGCTCTTTTTTCTGAAATAAGTGAAATTTATGCAATTTTGCCCCAAAATAAGTGAATATTCTGCAATTTTGCCCCAAAATAAGGGAAATTTCTGAAATTTTGCCCCAAAATAAGTGGAATTTCTGAGTTTTGCCCCAAAATAAGGTGAATTTCTGTAATTTTGCCCCAATATATAGGAAATTTCTGCCTTTTTTCCCCACAAATAGGGGAATTTCTGCAATTTTGCTCCAAAATACGAGGAATTTCAACCTTTTTGCCTGAAAATAAGAAGAATGCATTTCTTTTTGCCATAAAAAAGGGAAATTTCTTCATTTTTACTCCAAAATAAGGGGAATTTCTGCTTTTTTGCATCTAAATAAGTAAAATTTCTGTCTTTTCCCCCCAAAACAAAGGGAATTTCTGTCTTTTATGCCCCAAAATAAGGAAAATTTCTTACTTATTACCGTAAAATAAGTGAAATTTCTGCAATTTTGTCCCAAAATAAGGGAAATTTCTGCAATTTTGCCCCAAAATAAGGGAAATTTCTGGAATTTTGCCCCCAAATAAGTGGAATTTCTGAGTTTTGCCCCAAAATAAAAAGAAATTCTGTCTTTTTGCCCCAACATATAGGGAATTTCTGCCTTTTTGCCTCACAAATAGGGGAATTTCTGCAATTTTGCTCCAAAATACGGGGAATTTCTGCCTTTTTGCCTGAAAATAAGAAGAATGCATTTCTTTTTTTCCATAAAAAATGAGAATTTCTTCATTTTTGCTTCAAAATAAGGAGAATTTCTGCTTTTTTGCCTCTAAATAAGTAAAATTTCTGTCTTTTTCCCACAAAACAAAGGGAATTTCTGTCTTTTTTGCCGCAAAAAAAGAAAAATTTTTGACTTATTACCCTGAAATAAGTGAAATTTCTGCAATTTTGCCCATAAATAAGGGAAATTTCTGCCTTTTTGCCCCCAAATAAGGGGAATTTCAGCCTTTTTACCTCAAAATAAGGGGAATTTCTGCATTTTTGCCACAAAATATTAGGAATTTCTGCCTTTCTGCCCCAAAATGAGGAAAATTTCTGACTTTTTGCCCTGAAATAAGTTAAATTTCTAAAATTTTCCCCAAAATAAGTGAAATGTCTGCTTTTTGCCCAAAAATAAGAGGAATTTCTTACTTTTTGCCCCCAAATAAGGGGAATTTCAGCCTTTTTACCTCAAAATAAGGGGAATTTCTGCATTTTTGCCCCAAAATATGGGAAATTTCTGATTTTGCCCAAAATAAGAAAAATTTTTGCAATTTTGTACCAAAATAAAAGAAATTTCTGCCTTTTTGCCCCCAAATAAGGGGAATTTCAGCCTTTTTACCTCAAAATAAGGGGAATTTCTGCATTTTTGCCACAAAATATTAAGAATTTCTGCCTTTTGCCCCAAAATAAGAAAAATTTCTTCAATTTTGTACCAAAATAAAAGCAATTTCTGCCTTTTTGATCCAAAATAAGAAAATTTCTGCTTTTTTTCTGAAATAAGTGAAATTTCTGCAATTTTGCACCAAAATAAGTGAAATTTCTTAGTTTTGCCCCAAAATAAGGAGAATTTCTGTCTTTTTGCCCCAACATATAGGGAATTTCTGAGTTTTCTAGCCACAATTAGAGGAATTTCTGCAATTTTGCTGCAAAATACAGGAAATTTCTTCCTTTTTGTCCGTAAATAAGAAGAATGCATACTTTTTTGCCATAAAAAAGTGAAATTTCTTCATTTTTGTTCCAAAATAAGAAGAATTTCTGCTTTTTGCCTCTAAATAAGTGGAATTTCTGTCTTTTCCCCCCAAAACAAAGGGATTTTCTGTATTTTGGCCCCAAAATAAGGAAAATTTCTGACTTATTACGCTGAAATAAGTGAAATTTCTGCAATTTTTTCCCAAAATAAAAAAAAATTCTGCCTTTTTGCACCCAAATAAGGGGAATTTCAGCTTTCTTACCTCAAAATAAGGGGAATTTCTGCATTTTTGCCACAAAATATGAGAAATTTCTTCTCTTTTGCCCCAAAATAAGAAAATTTCTGCTTTTTTTCCCTGAAATAAGTGAAATTTCTGCAATTTTGCCCCAAAATAAGTAAAATTTTTGCAATTCTGCCCCCAAAATAAGGGAAATTTCTGCAATTTTGCCCCAAAATAAGTGGAATTTCTGAGTTTTGCCCCAAATAAAAAAAAATTCTGTCTTTTTGCCCCAACATATAGGGAATTTCAGCCTTTTTGCCCCACAATTAGGGGAATTTCTGCAATTTTGCTCCAAAATACAGGAAATTTCTGCCTTTGTGTCCAAAATAAGAAGAATGCATACCTTTTTGCCACAAAAAAGAGAAATTTCTGCAATTTTGCTATAAAATACGGTGAATTTCTGCCTTTTTGCCCGAAAATAAGAAGAATGCACTCCTTTTTGGAATAAAAAAGGGAAATTTCTTCATTTTTGCTTCAAAATAAGGGGAATTTCTGCTTTTTTACCACAAAATATGAGAAATTTCTGCCATTTTGCCCCGAAATAAGATAAATTCTGCTTTTTTTTTCTGAAATAAGTGAAATTTATGCAATTTTGCCCCAAAATAAGTGAACATTCTGCAATTTTGCCCCAAAATAAGGGAAATTTCTGAAATTTTGCCCCAAAATAAGTGGAATTTTTGAGTTTTGCCCCAAAATAATGAGAATTTCTGTCTTTTTGCCCCAACATATAGGGAATTTCTACCTTTTTGCCCCACAATTAGGGGAATTTCTGAAATTTTGCTCCAAAATACGAGGAATTTCTGCCTTTTTGCCCGAAAATAAAAAGAATGCATACCTTTTTGCCATAAAAAAGGGAAATTTCTGAAATTTTGCTCCAAAATAAGGGCAATTTCTGCTTTTTTGCCTCTAAATAAGTGGAATTTATGTCTTTTTTCCCCAAAACAAAGGGAATTTCTGTCTTTTTTGCCCCAAAATAAGGAAAATTTCTGAATTATTATCCTGAAATAAGTGATGTTTCTGCAATTTTTCCCCAAAATAAGAGAAATTTCTGCCTTTTTGCCTCCAAGTAAGGGAAACTTTAGCCTATTTCCCTCAAAATAAGGGGAATTTCTGCATTTTTGCCCCAAAATATGGGAAATTTCTGCCTTTTGGCCCCAAAATAAGAAAAATTTCTGCAATTTTGTACCAAAATAAAAAAATTTCTACCTTTTTGCCCCAAAATAAGAAAATTTCTGCTTTTTTTCTGAAATAAGTGAAATTTCTGCAATTTTGCCCCAAAATAAGGGAAATTTCTACCTTTTTGCCCCCAAATACGGGGAATTTCAGCCTTTTTACCTCAAAATAAGGGGAATTTCTGCATTTTTGCACCAAAATATGGGAAATTTCTGACTTTTTGCCTCAAAAAAAAAGAAAATTTCTTCTTTTTTCCATGAAATAAGTGAAATTTCTGCAATTTTGCCCCAAAATAAGTGAAATTTCTGAAATTTTGCGACAAAATAAAAGAAATTTCTAGAATTGTGCTCCAAAATAAGTGGAATTTCTGAGTTTTGCCCCAAAATAAAGAGAATTTCTGATTTTTGCCTCAAAATATAGGGAATTTCTGCCTTTTTGCCCCACAATTATGGGAATTTCTGAAATTTTGCTCCAAAATACAGGGAATTTCTGCCTTTTTGCCCAAAAATAAAAAGAATGCATACCTTTTTGCCATAAAAAAGGGAAATTTCTGCAATTTTGCTCCAAAATAAGGGGAATTTCTGCTTTTTTGCCTCTAAATAAGTGGAATTTCTGTCTTTTTCCCGCAAAACAAAGAGAATTTCTGTCATTTTTGCTCCAAAATAAGGAAAATTTCTGACTTATTACCCTGAAATAAGTGAAATTTCTGCAATTTTCCCCAAAATAAGAGAAATTTCTGCCTTTTTGCCCCCAAATAAGGGAAATTTTAGACTTTTTACCTCAAAATAAGGGGAATTTCTGCATTTTTGCCACAAAATATTAGGAATTTCTGTATTTTGCACAAAATAAGGAAAATTTCTGTTTTTTTCTCTGAAATAAGCGAAATTTCTGCAATTTTGCCCCAAAATAACTGAAATTTCTGCAATTTTGCCCCAAAATTAGGGAAATTTCTGGAATTTTGCCCCGAAATAAGTGCAATTTCTGAGTTTTGCCCCAAAATAAGGAGAATTTCTGTCTTTTTGCCCCAACATATAGGCAATTTCTGCCTTTTTGCCCCACAATTAAGGGAATTTCTGCAATTTTGCTCAAAAATAAAGGGAATTTCTGCTTTTTAGCCTGAAAATAAGGAGAATGTATACCTTTTGCCACAAAAAAGAAAATTTCATTTTTGCTCCAAAATAAAAGGAATTTCTGCTTTTTTGCCTCCAAAAATGTGGAATTTCTGTCTTTTTCCCCTAAAAACAAAGGGAATTTCTGTCTTTTTTGCCCCAAAATAAGGAAAATTTCTGACTTATTACCCTGAAATAAGTGAAATTTCTGAAATTTTGCCCCAAAATAAGGGAAATTTCTGCCTTTTTGCCCCCAAATAAGGGGAATTTCAGCCTTTTTACCTCAAGATAATGGGAATTTCTGCATTTTTTCCCCAAAATATGAGAAATTTCTGCCTTTTTGACCCAAAATAAAAAAAAATTTCTGCAATTTTGTACCAAGATAAAAGAAATTTCTGCCTTTTTGCCCCAAAATAAGAAAATTTCTGCTTTTTTTTTCTGAAATAAGTGAAATTTCTGCAATTTTGCCCCAAAATAAGTGAAATTTCTGCAATTTTGCCACAAAATAAAAGAAATTTCTGGAATTTTGACACAAAATAAGTGGAATTTCTGAGTTTTGCCCCAAAATAAGGAGAATTTCTGTCTTTTTGCCGCAACATATAGGGAATTTCTGCCTTTTTGCCCCACAATTAGGGGAATTACTGTAATTTTGCTCCAAAATACGGAAAATTTCTGCCTTTTGGCTGGAAAATAAGAAGAATGCATAACTTTTTGCCATAAAAAAGGTAAATTTCGTCATTTTTGTTCCAAAATAAGGGGAATTTCTGCTTTTTTTGCTTCTAAATAAGCAGAATTTCTGTCTTTTTCCCCCAAAACAAAGGGAATTTCTGTCCATTTTGCCCCATAATAAAGAATATTTCTGATTATTACCCTGAAATAAGTGAAATTTCTGCAATTTTGCCCCAAAATAAGAGAAAATTTCTGCTTTTTTGCCCCCAAATAAGGGGAATTTCAGCCTTTTTACCTCAAAATAAGGGGAATTTCTGCATTTTTGCCACAAAATATTAGGAATTTCTGCCTTTTTGCTCCAAAATAAAGGGAAATTTCTGGAATTTTGCCCCCAAAATAAGTGGAATTTCTGAGTTTTGCCCCAAAGTAAGGAGAATTTCTGCCTTTTTGCCCCAACATATAGGGAATTTCTGACTTTTTGCCCCACAATTAGGGGAATTTCTGCAATTTTGCTCTAAAGTACGAGGAATTTCTGCCTTTTTGCCCGAAAATAAGAAAAATGCATACCTTTTTGCCATAAAAAGGGAAATTTCTTAATTTTTGCTCCAAAATAAGGGGAATTTCTGCTTTTTGCCACTAAATAATTGGAATTTCTGTATTTCTCTCCCAAAACAAAAAGAATTTCTGTTTTTTTGCTTCAAAATAAATAAAATTTCTGACATATTACTTTGAAGTAAGTGAAATTTATGCAATTTTGCCCCAAAATAATGGAAATTTCTGACTTTTTGCCCCCAAATAAAGGGAATTTCAGCATTTTTACCTCAAAATAAGGGGAATTTTGGCATTTTTGCTACAAAATATTAGGAATTTCTGCCCTTTTGCCCCAAAAGATAGGAAATTTCTGGAATTTTGTCCCAAAATAAGTGGAATTTCTGAGTTTTGCCCCAAAATAAGGAGAATTTCTGTCTTTTTGACCCAACATATAGGGAATTTCTGCATTTTTGCCCCACAATTCGGGGAATTTCTGCAATTTTGCTATAAAATACGGTGAATTTCTGCCTTTTTGCCCGAAAATAAGAAGAATGCACTCCTTTTTGGAATAAAAAAGGGAAATTTCTTCATTTTTGCTTTAAAAAAGGGGAATTTCTGCTTTTTTGCCACAAAATATGAGAAATTTCTGCCATTTTGCCCCGAAATAAGATAAATTCTGCTTTTTTTTCTGAAATAAGTGAAATTTATGCAATTTTGCCCCAAAATAATTGAACATTCTGCAATTTTGCCCCAAAATAAGGGAAATTTCTGAAATTTTGCCCCAAAATAAGTGGAATTTCTGAGTTTTGCCCCAAAATAAGGTGAATTTCTGTAATTTTGCCCCAATATATAGGAAATTTCTGCCTTTTTTCCCCACAAATAGGGGAATTTCTGCAATTTTGCTCCAAAATACGAGGAATTTCAATTTTTTTGCCTGAAAATAAGAAGAATGCATTTCTTTTTGCCATAAAAAAGGGAAATTTCTTCATTTTTACTCCAAAATAAGGGGAATTTCTGCTTTTTTGCATCTAAATAAGTAAAATTTCTGTCTTTTCCCCCCAAAACAAAGGGAATTTCTGTCTTTTATGCCCCAAAATAAGGAAAATTTCTTACTTATTACCCTAAAATAAGTGAAATTTCTGCAATTTTGCCCCAAAATAAGGGAAATTTCTGCAATTTTGCCCCAAAATAAGGGAAATTTCTGGAATTTTGCCCCCAAATAAGTGGAATTTCTGAGTTTTGCCCCAAAATAAAAAGAAATTCTGTCTTTTTGCCCCAACATATAGGGAATTTCTGCCTTTTTGCCTCACAAATAGGGGAATTTCTGCAATTTTGCTCCAAAATACGGGGAATTTCTGCCTTTTTGCCTGAAAATATGAAGAATGCATTCCTTTTTTTCCATAAAAAAAGGAGAATTTCTTCATTTTTGCTTCAAAATAAGGAGAATTTCTGCTTTTTTGCCTCTAAATAAGTAAAATTTCTGTCTTTTTCCCACAAAACAAAGGGAATTTCTGTCTTTTTTGCCACAAAAAAAGAAAAATTTTTGACTTATTACCCTGAAATAAGTTAAATTTCTGCAATTTTGCTTCAAAATAAGGGAAATTTCTGCCTTATTGCCCCCAAATAAGGGGACTTTCAGCCTTTTTACCTCAAAATAAGGGGAATTTCTGCATTTTTGCCACAAAATATTAGGAATTTCTGCCTTTCTGCCCCAAAATGAGGAAAATTTCTGACTTTTTGCCCTGAAATAAGTTAAATTTCTAAAATTTTCCCCAAAATAAGTGAAATGTCTGCTTTTTGCCCAAAAATAAGAGGAATTTCTTACTTTTTGCCCCCAAATAAGGGGAATTTCAGCCTTTTTACCTCAAAATAAGGGGAATTTCTGCATTTTTGCCCCAAAATATGGGAAATTTCTGATTTTGCCCAAAATAAGAAAAATTTTTGCAATTTTGTACCAAAATAAAAGAAATTTCTGCCTTTTTGCCCCCAAATAAGGGGAATTTCAGCCTTTTTACCTCAAAATAAGGGGAATTTCTGCATTTTTGCCACAAAATATTAAGAATTTCTGCCTTTTGCCCCAAAATAAGAAAAATTTCTTCAATTTTGTAACAAAATAAAAGCAATTTCTGCCTTTTTGATCCAAAATAAGAAAATTTCTGCTTTTTTTCTGAAATAAGTGAAATTTCTGCAATTTTGCACCAAAATAAGTGAAATTTCTTAGTTTTGCCCCAAAATAAGGAGAATTTCTGTCTTTTTGCCCCAACATATAGGGAATTTCTGCGTTTTCTAGCCACAATTAGAGGAATTTCTGCAATTTTGCTGCAAAATACAGGAAATTTCTTCCTTTTTGTCCGTAAATAAGAAGAATGCATACTTTTTTGCCATAAAAAAGTGAAATTTCTTCATTTTTGTTCCAAAATAAGAAGAATTTCTGCTTTTTGCCTCTAAATAAGTGGAATTTCTGTCTTTTCCCCCCAAAACAAAGGGATTTTCTGTATTTTGGCCCCAAAATAAGGAAAATTTCTGACTTATTACCCTGAAATAAGTGAAATTTCTGCAATTTTTTCCCAAAATAAAAAAAAATTCTGCCTTTTTGCACCCAAATAAGGGGAATTTCAGCTTTTTTACCTCAAAATAAGGGGAATTTCTGCATTTTTGCCACAAAATATGAGAAATTTCTTCTCTTTTGCCCCAAAATAAGAAAATTTCTGCTTTTTTTCCCTGAAATAAGTGAAATTTCTGCAATTTTGCCCCAAAATAAGTAAAATTTTTGCAATTCTGCCCCCAAAATAAGGGAAATTTCTGCAATTTTGCCCCAAAATAAGTGGAATTTCTGAGTTTTGCCCCAAATAAAAAAAATTCTGTCTTTTTGCCCCAACATATAGGGAATTTCAGCCTTTTTGCCCCACAATTAGGGGAATTTCTGCAATTTTGCTCCAAAATACAGGAAATTTCTGCCTTTGTGTCCAAAATAAGAAGAATGCATACCTTTTTGCCACAAAAAAGAGAAATTTCTGCAATTTTGCTATAAAATACGGTGAATTTCTGCCTTTTTGCCCGAAAATAAGAAGAATGCACTCCTTTTTGGAATAAAAAAGGGAAATTTCTTCATTTTTGCTTCAAAATAAGGGGAATTTCTGCTTTTTTACCACAAAATATGAGAAATTTCTGCCATTTTGCCCCGAAATAAGATAAATTCTGCTTTTTTTTTCTGAAATAAGTGAAATTTATGCAATTTTGCCCCAAAATAAGTGAACATTCTGCAATTTTGCCCCAAAATAAGGGAAATTTCTGAAATTTTGCCCCAAAATAAGTGGAATTTTTGAGTTTTGCCCCAAAATAATGAGAATTTCTGTCTTTTTGCCCCAACATATAGGGAATTTCTACCTTTTTGCCCCACAATTAGGGGAATTTCTGAAATTTTGCTCCAAAATACGAGGAATTTCTGCCTTTTTGCCCGAAAATAAAAAGAATGCATACCTTTTTGCCATAAAAAAGGGAAATTTCTGAAATTTTGCTCCAAAATAAGGGCAATTTCTGCTTTTTTGCCTCTAAATAAGTGGAATTTATGTCTTTTTTCCCCAAAACAAAGGGAATTTCTGTCTTTTTTGCCCCAAAATAAGGAAAATTTCTGAATTATTATCCTGAAATAAGTGATGTTTCTGCAATTTTTCCCCAAAATAAGAGAAATTTCTGCCTTTTTGCCTCCAAGTAAGGGAAACTTTAGCCTATTTCCCTCAAAATAAGGGGAATTTCTGCATTTTTGCCCCAAAATATGGGAAATTTCTGCCTTTTGGCCCCAAAATAAGAAAAATTTCTGCAATTTTGTACCAAAATAAAAAAATTTCTACCTTTTTGCCCCAAAATAAGAAAATTTCTGCTTTTTTTCTGAAATAAGTGAAATTTCTGCAATTTTGCCCCAAAATAAGGGAAATTTCTACCTTTTTGCCCCCAAATACGGGGAATTTCAGCCTTTTTACCTCAAAATAAGGGGAATTTCTGCATTTTTGCACCAAAATATGGGAAATTTCTGACTTTTTGCCTCAAAAAAAAAGAAAATTTCTTCTTTTTTCCATGAAATAAGTGAAATTTCTGCAATTTTGCCCCAAAATAAGTGAAATTTCTGAAATTTTGCGACAAAATAAAAGAAATTTCTAGAATTGTGCTCCAAAATAAGTGGAATTTCTGAGTTTTGCCCCAAAATAAAGAGAATTTCTGATTTTTGCCTCAAAATATAGGGAATTTCTGCCTTTTTGCCCCACAATTATGGGAATTTCTGAAATTTTGCTCCAAAATACAGGGAATTTCTGCCTTTTTGCCCAAAAATAAAAAGAATGCATACCTTTTTGCCATAAAAAAGGGAAATTTCTGCAATTTTGCTCCAAAATAAGGGGAATTTCTGCTTTTTTGCCTCTAAATAAGTGGAATTTCTGTCTTTTTCCCGCAAAACAAAGAGAATTTCTGTCATTTTTGCTCCAAAATAAGGAAAATTTCTGACTTATTACCCTGAAATAAGTGAAATTTCTGCAATTTTCCCCAAAATAAGAGAAATTTCTGCCTTTTTGCCCCCAAATAAGGGAAATTTCAGACTTTTTACCTCAAAATAAGGGGAATTTCTGCATTTTTGCCACAAAATATTAGGAATTTCTGTATTTTGCACAAAATAAGGAAAATTTCTGTTTTTTTTCTCTGAAATAAGTGAAATTTCTGCAATTTTGCCCCAAAATAACTGAAATTTCTGCAATTTTGCCCCAAAATTAGGGAAATTTCTGGAATTTTGCCCCGAAATAAGTGCAATTTCTGAGTTTTGCCCCAAAATAAGGAGAATTTCTGTCTTTTTGCCCCAACATATAGGCAATTTCTGCCTTTTTGCCCCACAATTAAGGGAATTTCTGCAATTTTGTTCAAAAATAAAGGGAATTTCTGCTTTTTAGCCTGAAAATAAGGAGAATGTATACCTTTTGCCACAAAAAAGAAAAATTCATTTTTGCTCCAAAATAAAAGGAATTTCTGCTTTTTTGCCTCCAAAAATGTGGAATTTCTGTCTTTTTCCCCTAAAAACAAAGGGAATTTCTGTCTTTTTTGCCCCAAAATAAGGAAAATTTCTGACTTATTACCCTGAAATAAGTGAAATTTCTGAAATTTTGCCCCAAAATAAGGGAAATTTCTGCCTTTTTGCCCCCAAATAAGGGGAATTTCAGCCTTTTTACCTCAAGATAATGGGAATTTCTGCATTTTTTCCCCAAAATATGAGAAATTTCTGCCTTTTTGACCCAAAATAAAAAAAATTTCTGCAATTTTGTACCAAGATAAAAGAAATTTCTGCCTTTTTGCCCCAAAATAAGAAAATTTCTGCTTTTTTTTTCTGAAATAAGTGAAATTTCTGCAATTTTGCCCCAAAATAAGTGAAATTTCTGCAATTTTGCCACAAAATAAAAGAAATTTCTGGAATTTTGACACAAAATAAGTGGAATTTCTGAGTTTTGCCCCAAAATAAGGAGAATTTCTGTCTTTTTGCCGCAACATATAGGGAATTTCTGCCTTTTTGCCCCACAATTAGGGGAATTACTGCAATTTTGCTTCAAAATACGGAAAATTTCTGCCTTTTGGCTGGAAAATAAGAAGAATGCATAACTTTTTGCCATAAAAAAGGTAAATTTCGTCATTTTTGTTCCAAAATAAGGGGAATTTCTGCTTTTTTGCTTCTAAATAAGCAGAATTTCTGTCTTTTTCCCCCAAAACAAAGGGAATTTCTGTCCATTTTGCCCCATAATAAAGAATATTTCTGATTATTACCCTGAAATAAGTGAAATTTCTGCAATTTTGCCCCAAAATAAGAGAAAATTTCTGCTTTTTTGCCCCCAAATAAGGGGAATTTCAGCCTTTTTACCTCAAAATAAGGGGAATTTCTGCATTTTTGCCACAAAATATTAGGAATTTCTGCCTTTTTGCTCCAAAATAAAGGGAAATTTCTGGAATTTTGCCCCCAAAATAAGTGGAATTTCTGAGTTTTGCCCCAAAGTAAGGAGAATTTCTGCCTTTTTGCCCCAACATATAGGGAATTTCTGACTTTTTGCCCCACAATTAGGGGAATTTCTGCAATTTTGCTCTAAAATACGAGGAATTTCTGCCTTTTTGCCCGAAAATAAGAAAAATGCATACCTTTTTGCCATAAAAAGGGAAATTTCTTAATTTTTGCTCCAAAATAAGGGGAATTTCTGCTTTTTGCCACTAAATAATTGGAATTTCTGTATTTCTCTCCCAAAACAAAAAGAATTTCTGTTTTTTTGCTTCAAAATAAATAAAATTTCTGACATATTACTTTGAAGTAAGTGAAATTTATGCAATTTTGCCCCAAAATAATGGAAATTTCTGACTTTTTGCCCCCAAATAAAGGGAATTTCAGCATTTTTACCTCAAAATAAGGGGAATTTTGGCATTTTTGCTACAAAATATTAGGAATTTCTGCCTTTTTGCCCCAAAAGAAAGGAAATTTCTGGAATTTTGTCCCAAAATAAGTGGAATTTCTGAGTTTTGCCCCAAAATAAGGAGAATTTCTGTCTTTTTGACCCAACATATAGGGAATTTCTGCATTTTTGCCCCACAATTCGGGGAATTTCTGCAATTTTGCTATAAAATACGGTGAATTTCTGCCTTTTTGCCCGAAAATAAGAAGAATGCACTCCTTTTTGGAATAAAAAAGGGAAATTTCTTCATTTTTGCTTTAAAAAAGGGGAATTTCTGCTTTTTTGCCACAAAATATGAGAAATTTCTGCCATTTAGCCCCGAAATAAGATAAATTCTGCTTTTTTTTCTGAAATAAGTGAAATTTATGCAATTTTGCCCCAAAATAAGTGAACATTCTGCAATTTTGCCCCAAAATAAGGGAAATTTCTGAAATTTTGCCCCAAAATAAGTGGAATTTCTGAGTTTTGCCCCAAAATAAGGTGAATTTCTGTAATTTTGCCCCAATATATAGGAAATTTCTGCCTTTTTTCCCCACAAATAGGGGAATTTCTGCAATTTTGCTCCAAAATACGAGGAATTTCAATTTTTTTGCCTGAAAATAAGAAGAATGCATTTCTTTTTGCCATAAAAAAGGGAAATTTCTTCATTTTTACTCCAAAATAAGGGGAATTTCTGCTTTTTTGCATCTAAATAAGTAAAATTTCTGTCTTTTCCCCCCAAAACAAAGGGAATTTCTGTCTTTTATGCCCCAAAATAAGGAAAATTTCTTACTTATTACCCTAAAATAAGTGAAATTTCTGCAATTTTGCCCCAAAATAAGGGAAATTTCTGCAATTTTGCCCCAAAATAAGGGAAATTTCTGGAATTTTGCCCCCAAATAAGTGGAATTTCTGAGTTTTGCCCCAAAATAAAAAGAAATTCTGTCTTTTTGCCCCAACATATAGGGAATTTCTGCCTTTTTGCCTCACAAATAGGGGAATTTCTGCAATTTTGCTCCAAAATACGGGGAATTTCTGCCTTTTTGCCTGAAAATATGAAGAATGCATTCCTTTTTTTCCATAAAAAAGGAGAATTTCTTCATTTTTGCTTCAAAATAAGGAGAATTTCTGCTTTTTTGCCTCTAAATAAGTAAAATTTCTGTCTTTTTCCCACAAAACAAAGGGAATTTCTGTCTTTTTTGCCACAAAAAAAGAAAAATTTTTGACTTATTACCCTGAAATAAGTTAAATTTCTGCAATTTTGCTTCAAAATAAGGGAAATTTCTGCCTTATTGCCCCCAAATAAGGGGAATTTCAGCCTTTTTACCTCAAAATAAGGGGAATTTCTGCATTTTTGCCACAAAATATTAGGAATTTCTGCCTTTCTGCCCCAAAATGAGGAAAATTTCTGACTTTTTGCCCTGAAATAAGTTAAATTTCTAAAATTTTCCCCAAAATAAGTGAAATGTCTGCTTTTTGCCCAAAAATAAGAGGAATTTCTTACTTTTTGCCCCCAAATAAGGGGAATTTCAGCCTTTTTACCTCAAAATAAGGGGAATTTCTGCATTTTTGCCCCAAAATATGGGAAATTTCTGATTTTGCCCAAAATAAGAAAAATTTTTGCAATTTTGTACCAAAATAAAAGAAATTTCTGCCTTTTTGCCCCCAAATAAGGGGAATTTCAGCCTTTTTACCTCAAAATAAGGGGAATTTCTGCATTTTTGCCACAAAATATTAAGAATTTCTGCCTTTTGCCCCAAAATAAGAAAAATTTCTTCAATTTTGTACCAAAATAAAAGCAATTTCTGCCTTTTTGATCCAAAATAAGAAAATTTCTGCTTTTTTTCTGAAATAAGTGAAATTTCTGCAATTTTGCCCCAAAATAAGTGAAATTTCTTAGTTTTGCCCCAAAATAAGGAGAATTTCTGTCTTTTTGCCCCAACATATAGGGAATTTCTGCGTTTTCTAGCCACAATTAGAGGAATTTCTGCAATTTTGCTGCAAAATACAGGAAATTTCTTCCTTTTTGTCCGTAAATAAGAAGAATGCATACCTTTTTGCCATAAAAAAGTGAAATTTCTTCATTTTTGTTCCAAAATAAGAAGAATTTCTGCTTTTTGCCTCTAAATAAGTGGAATTTCTGTCTTTTCCCCCCAAAACAAAGGGATTTTCTGTATTTTGGCCCCAAAATAAGGAAAATTTCTGACTTATTACCCTGAAATAAGTGAAATTTCTGCAATTTTTTCCCAAAATAAAAAAAAATTCTGCATTTTTGCACCCAAATAAGGGGAATTTCAGCTTTTTTACCTCAAAATAAGGGGAATTTCTGCATTTTTGCCACAAAATATGAGAAATTTCTTCTCTTTTGCCCCAAAATAAGAAAATTTCTGCTTTTTTTCCCTGAAATAAGTGAAATTTCTGCAATTTTGCCCCAAAATAAGTAAAATTTTTGCAATTCTGCCCCCAAAATAAGGGAAATTTCTGCAATTTTGCCCCAAAATAAGTGGAATTTCTGAGTTTTGACCCAAATAAAAAAAATTCTGTCTTTTTGCCCCGACATATAGGGAATTTCAGCCTTTTTGCCCCACAATTAGGGGAATTTCTGCAATTTTGCTCCAAAATACAGGAAATTTCTGCCTTTGTGTCCAAAATAAGAAGAATGCATACCTTTTTGCCACAAAAAAAAGAAATTTCTGCAATTTTGCTATAAAATACGGTGAATTTCTGCCTTTTTGCCCGAAAATAAGAAGAATGCACTCCTTTTTGGAATAAAAAAGGGAAATTTCTTCATTTTTGCTTCAAAATAAGGGGAATTTCTGCTTTTTTACCACAAAATATGAGAAATTTCTGCCATTTTGCCCCGAAATAAGATAAATTCTGCTTTTTTTTTCTGAAATAAATGAAATTTATGCAATTTTGCCCCAAAATAAGTGAACATTCTGCAATTTTGCCCCAAAATAAGGGAAATTTCTGAAATTTTGCTCCAAAATAAGTGGAATTTCTGAGTTTTGCCCCAAAATAATGAGAATTTCTGTCTTTTTGCCCCAACATATAGGGAATTTCTACCTTTTTGCCCCACAATTAGGGGAATTTCTGAAATTTTGCTCCAAAATACGAGGAATTTCTGCCTTTTTGCCCGAAAATAAAAAGAATGCATACCTTTTTGCCATAAAAAAGGGATATTTCTGAAATTTTGCTCCAAAATAAGGGCAATTTCTGCTTTTTTGCCTCTAAATAAGTGGAATTTTTGTCTTTTTTCCCCAAAACAAAGGGAATTTCTGTCTTTTTTGCCCCAAAATAAGGAAAATTTCTGAATTATTATCCTGAAATAAGTGATGTTTCTGCAATTTTCCCCAAAATAAGAGAAATTTCTGCCTTTTTGCCTCCAAGTAAGGGAAACTTTAGCCTATTTCCCTCAAAATAAGGGGAATTTCTGCATTTTTGCCCCAAAATATGGGAAATTTCTGCCTTTTGGCCCCAAAATAAGAAAAATTTCTGCAATTTTGTACCAAAATAAAAAAATTTCTGCCTTTTTGCCCCAAAATAAGAAAATTTCTGCTTTTTTTCTGAAATAAGTGAAATTTCTGCAATTTTGCCCCAAAATAAGGGAAATTTCTACCTTTTTGCCCCCAAGTACGGGGAATTTCAGCCTTTTTACCTCAAAATAAGGGGAATTTCTGCATTTTTGCACCAAAATATGGGAAATTTCTGACTTTTTGCCTCAAAAAAAAAGAAAATTTCTTCTTTTTTCCATGAAATAAGTGAAATTTCTGCAATTTTGCCCCAAAATAAGTGAAATTTCTGAAATTTTGCGACAAAATAAAAGAAATTTCTGGAATTGTGCTCCAAAATAAGTGGAATTTCTGAGTTTTGCCCCAAAATAAAGAGAATTTCTGATTTTTGCCTCAAAATATAGGGAATTTCTGCCTTTTTGCCCCACAATTATGGGAATTTCTGAAATTTTGCTCCAAAATACAGGGAATTTCTGCCTTTTTGCCCAAAAATAAAAAGAATGCATACCTTTTTGCCATAAAAAAAGGGAAATTTCTGCAATTTTGCTCCAAAATAAGGGGAATTTCTGCTTTTTTGCCTCTAAATAAGTGGAATTTCTGTCTTTTTCCCGCAAAACAAAGAGAATTTCTGTCATTTTTGCTCCAAAATAAGGAAAATTTCTGACTTATTACCCTGAAATAAGTGAAATTTCTGCAATTTTCCCCAAAATAAGAGAAATTTCTGCCTTTTTGCCCCCAAATAAGGGAAATTTCAGCCTTTTTACCTCAAAATAAGGGGAATTTCTGCATTTTTGCCACAAAATATTAGGAATTTCTGTATTTTGCACAAAATAAGGAAAATTTCTGTTTTTTTTCTCTGAAATAAGTGAAATTTCTGCAATTTTGCCCCAAAATAACTGAAATTTCTGCAATTTTGCCCCAAAATTAGGGAAATTTCTGGAATTTTGCCCCGAAATAAGTGCAATTTCTGAGTTTTGCCCCAAAATAAGAAGAATTTCTGTCTTTTTGCCCCAACATATAGGCAATTTCTGCCTTTTTGCCCCACAATTAAGGGAATTTCTGCAATTTTGCTCAAAAATAAAGGGAATTTCTGCTTTTTAGCCTGAAAATAAGGAGAATGTATACCTTTTGCCACAAAAAAGAAAAATTCATTTTTGCTCCAAAATAAAAGGAATTTCTGCTTTTTTGCCTCCAAAAATGTGGAATTTCTGTCTTTTTCCCCTAAAAACAAAGGGAATTTCTGTCTTTTTTGCCCCAAAATAAGGAAAATTTCTGACTTATTACCCTGAAATAAGTGAAATTTCTGAAATTTTGCCCCAAAATAAGGGAAATTTCTGCCTTTTTGCCCCCAAATAAGGGGAATTTCAGCCTTTTTACCTCAAGATAATGGGAATTTCTGCATTTTTTCCCCAAAATATGAGAAATTTCTGCCTTTTTGACCCAAAATAAGAAAAATTTCTGCAATTTTGTACCAAGATAAAAGAAATTTCTGCCTTTTTGCCCCAAAATAAGAAAATTTCTGCTTTTTTTTCTGAAATAAGTGAAATTTCTGCAATTTTGCCCCAAAATAAGTGAAATTTCTGCAATTTTGCCACAAAATAAAAGAAATTTCTGGAATTTTGCCCCAAAATAAGTGGAATTTCTGAGTTTTGCCCCAAAATAAGGAGAATTTCTGTCTTTTTGCCGCAACATATAGGGAATTTCTGCCTTTTTGCCCCACAATTAGGGGCATTACTGCAATTTTGCTCCAAAATACGGAAAATTTCTGCCTTTTGGCTGGAAAATAAGAAGAATGCATAACTTTTTGCCATAAAAAAGGTAAATTTCTTCATTTTTGTTCCAAAATAAGGGGAATTTCTGCTTTTTTGCTTCTAAATAAGCAGAATTTCTGTCTTTTTCCCCCAAAACAAAGGGAATTTCTGTCCATTTTGCCCCATAATAAAGAATATTTCTGATTATTACCCTGAAATAAGTGAAATTTCTGCAATTTTGCCCCAAAATAAGAGAAAATTTCTGCTTTTTTGCCCCCAAATAAGGGGAATTTCAGCCTTTTTACCTCAAAATAAGGGGAATTTCTGCATTTTTGCCACAAAATATTAGGAATTTCTGCCTTTTTGCTCCAAAATAAAGGGAAATTTCTGGAATTTTGCCCCCAAAATAAGTGGAATTTCTGAGTTTTGCCCCAAAGTAAGGAGAATTTCTGCCTTTTTGCCCCAACATATAGGGAATTTCTGACTTTTTGCCCCACAATTAGGGGAATTTCTGCAATTTTGCTCTAAAATACGAGGAATTTCTGCCTTTTTGCCCGAAAATAAGAAAAATGCATACCTTTTTGCCATAAAAAGGGAAATTTCTTAATTTTTGCTCCAAAATAAGGGGAATTTCTGCTTTTTGCCACTAAATAATTGGAATTTCTGTACAAGAATTTCTGTCTTTTTTGCCCCCAAAAAATAAAATTTCTGACATATTACTTTGAAGTAAGTGAAATTTATGCAATTTTGCCCCAAAATAATGGAAATTTCTGACTTTTTGCCCCCAAATAAAGGAAATTTCAGCATTTTTACCTCAAAATAAGGGGAATTTTGGCATTTTTGCTACAAAATATTAGGAATTTCTGCCTTTTTGCCCCAAAAGAAAGGAAATTTCTGGAATTTTGCCCCAAAATAAGTGGAATTTCTGAGTTTTGCCCCAAAATAAGGAGAATTTCTGTCTTTTTGACCCAACATATAGGGAACTTCTGCATTTTTGCCCCACAATTCGGGGAATTTCTGCAATTTTGCTATAAAATACGGTGAATTTCTGCCTTTTTGCCCGAAAATAAGAAGAATGCACTCCTTT
The DNA here is from genome assembly GCF_963924665.1 of Micromys minutus. Lineage (NCBI taxonomy): Eukaryota > Metazoa > Chordata > Mammalia > Rodentia > Muridae > Micromys > Micromys minutus. Next base: position 5,412,171 of record NW_027667727.1, read on the forward strand.
TTGGAATAAAAAAGGGAAATTTCTTCATTTTTGCTTCAAAATAAGGGGAATTTCTGCTTTTTTGCCACAAAATATGAGAAATTTCTGCCATTTTGCCCCGAAATAAGATAAATTCTGCTTTTTTTCTGAAATAAGTGAAATTTATGCAATTTTGCCCCAAAATAAGTGAACATTCTGCAATTTTGCCCCAAAATAAGGGAAATTTCTGAAATTTTGCCCCAAAATAAGTGGAATTTCTGAGTTTTGCCCCAAAATAAGGTGAATTTCTGTAATTTTGCCCCAATATATAGGAAATTTCTGCCTTTTTTCCCCACAAATAGGGGAATTTCTGCAATTTTGCTCCAAAATACGAGGAATTCCAACCTTTTTGCCTGAAAATAAGAAGAATGCATTTCTTTTTGCCATAAAAAAGGGAAATTTCTTCATTTTCACTCCAAAATAAGGGGAATTTCTGCTTTTTTGCATCTAAATAAGTAAAATTTCTGTCTTTTTCCCCCAAAACAAAGGGAATTTCTGTCTTTTATGTCCCAAAATAAGGAAAATTTCTTACTTATTACCCTAAAATAAGTGAAATTTCTGCAATTTTGCCCCAAAATAAGAGAAATTTCTGCAATTTTGCCCCAAAATAAGGGAAATTTCTGGAATTTTGCCCCCAAATAAGTGGAATTTCTGAGTTTTGCCCCAAAATAAAAAGAAATTCTGTCTTTTTGCCCCAACATATAGGGAATTTCTGCCTTTTTGCCTCACAAATAGGGGAATTTCTGCAATTTTGCTCCAAAATACGGGGAATTTCTGCCTTTTTGCCTGAAAATAAGAAGAATGCATTCCTTTTTTTCCATAAAAAAGGAGAATTTCTTCATTTTTGCTTCAAAATAAGGAGAATTTCTGCTTTTTTGCCTCTATATAAGTAAAATTTCTGTCTTTTTCCCACAAAACAAAGGGAATTTCTGTCTTTTTTGCCGCAAAAAAAGAAAAATTTTTGACTTATTACCCTGAAATAAGTTAAATTTCTGCAATTTTGCTTCAAAATAAGGGAAATTTCTGCCTTATTGCCCCCAAATAAGGGGAATTTCAGCCTTTTTACCTCAAAATAAGGGGAATTTCTGCATTTTTGCCACAAAATATTAGGAATTTCTGCCTTTCTGCCCCAAAATGAGGAAAATTTCTGACTTTTTGCCCTGAAATAAGTTAAATTTCTAAAATTTTCCCCAAAATAAGTGAAATGTCTGCTTTTTGCCCAATAATAAGAGGAATTTCTTACTTTTGCCCCCAAATAAGGGGAATTTCAGCCTTTTTACCTCAAAATAAGGGGAATTTCTGCATTTTTGCCCCAAAATATGGGAAATTTCTGATTTTGCCCAAAATAAGAAAAATTTTTGCAATTTTGTACCAAAATAAAAGAAATTTCTGCCTTTTTGCCCCCAAATAAGGGGAATTTCAGCCTTTTTACCTCAAAATAAGGGCAATTTCTGCATTTTTGCCACAAAATATTAAGAATTTCTGCCTTTTGCCCCAAAATAAGAAAAATTTCTTCAATTTTATACCAAAATAAAAGCAATTTCTGCCTTTTTGATCCAAAATAAGAAAATTTCTGCTTTTTTTCTGAAATAAGTGAAATTTCTTCAATTTTGCACCAAAATAAGTGAAATTTCTTAGTTTTGCCCCAAAATAAGGAGAATTTCTGTCTTTTTGCCCCAACATATAGGGAATTTCTGCGTTTTCTAGCCACAATTAGAGGAATTTCTGCAATTTTGCTGCAAAATACAGGAAATTTCTTCCTTTTTGTCCGTAAATAAGAAGAATGCATACCTTTTTGCCATAAAAAAGTGAAATTTCTTCATTTTTGTTCCAAAATAAGAAGAATTTCTGCTTTTTGCCTCTAAATAAGTGAAATTTCTGTCTTTTCCCCCCAAAACAAAGGGATTTTCTGTATTTTGGCCCCAAAATAAGGAAAATTTCTGACTTATTACCCTGAAATAAGTGAAATTTCTGCAATTTTTTCCCAAAATAAAAGAAAATTCTGCCTTTTTGCACCCAAATAAGGGGAATTTCAGCTTTTTTACCTCAAAATAAGGGGAATTTCTGCATTTTTGCCACAAAATATGAGAAATTTCTTCTCTTTTGCCCCAAAATAAGAAAATTTCTGCTTTTTTTCCCTGAAATAAGTGAAATTTCTGCAATTTTGCCCCAAAATAAGTAAAATTTTTGCAATTCTGCCCCCAAAATAAGGGAAATTTCTGCAATTTTGCCCCAAAATAAGTGGAATTTCTGAGTTTTGCCCCAAATAAAAAAAATTCTGTCTTTTTGCCCCAACATATAGGGAATTTCAGCCTTTTTGCCCCACAATTAGGGGAATTTCTGCAATTTTGCTCCAAAATACAGGAAATTTCTGCCTTTGTGTCCAAAATAAGAAGAATGCATACCTTTTTGCCACAAAAAAGAGAAATTTCTGCAATTTTGCTATAAAATACGGTGAATTTCTGCCTTTTTGCCCGAAAATAAGAAGAATGCACTCCTTTTTGGAATAAAAATGGGAAATTTCTTCATTTTTGCTTCAAAATAAGGGGAATTTCTGCTTTTTTACCACAAAATATGAGAAATTTCTGCCATTTTGCCCCGAAATAAGATAAATTCTGCTTTTTTTTCTGAAATAAGTGAAATTTATGCAATTTTGCCCCAAAATAAGTGAACATTCTGCAATTTTGCCCCAAAATAAGGGAAATTTCTGAAATTTTGCTCCAAAATAAGTGGAATTTCTGAGTTTTGCCCCAAAATAATGAGAATTTCTGTCTTTTTGCCCCAACATATAGGGAATTTCTGCCTTTTTGCCCCACAATTAGGGGAATTTCTGAAATTTTGCTCCAAAATACGAGGAATTTCTGCCTTTTTGCCCGAAAATAAAAAGAATGCATACCTTTTTGCCATAAAAAAGTGAAATTTCTGAAATTTTGCTCCAAAATAAGGGCAATTTCTGCTTTTTTGCCTCTAAATAAGTGGAATTTATGTCTTTTTTCCCCAAAACAAAGGGAATTTCTGTCTTTTTTGCCCCAAAATAAGGAAAATTTCTGAATTATTACCCTGAAATAAGTGATGTTTCTGCAATTTTTCCCCAAAATAAGAGAAATTTCTGCCTTTTTGCCTCCAAGTAAGGGAAATTTTAGCCTATTTCCCTCAAAATAAGGGGAATTTCTGCATTTTTGCCCCAAAATATGGGAAATTTCTGCCTTTTGGCCCCAAAATAAGAAAAATTTCTGCAATTTTGTACCAAAATAAAAAAATTTCTGCCTTTTTGCCCCAAAATAAGAAAATTTCTGCTTTTTTTCTGAAATAAGTGAAATTTCTGCAATTTTGCCCCAAAATAAGGGAAATTTCTACCTTTTTGCCCCCAAATACGGGGTTTTTTAGCCTTTTTACCTCAAAATAAGGGGAATTTCTGCATTTTTGCACCAAAATATGGGAAATTTCTGACTTTTTGCCTCAAAAAAAAAGAAAATTTCTTCTTTTTTCCATGAAATAAGTGAAATTTCTGCAATTTTGCCCCAAAATAAGTGAAATTTCTGAAATTTTGCGACAAAATAAAAGAAATTTCTGGAATTGTGCTCCAAAATAAGTGGAATTTCTGAGTTTTGCCCCAAAATAAAGAGAATTTCTGATTTTTGCCTCAAAATATAGGGAATTTCTGCCTTTTTGCCCCACAATTATGGGAATTTCTGAAATTTTGCTCCAAAATACAGGGAATTTCTGCCTTTTTGCCCAAAAATAAAAAGAATGCATACCTTTTTGCCATAAAAAACGGAAATTTCTGCAATTTTGCTCCAAAATAAGGTGAATTTCTGCTTTTTTGCCTCTAAATAAGTGGAATTTCTGTCTTTTTCCCGCAAAACAAAGAGAATTTCTGTAATTTTTGCTCCAAAATAAGGAAAATTTCTGACTTATTACCCTAAATAAGTGAAATTTCTGCAATTTTGCCCCAAAATAAGAGAAATTTCTGCCTTTTTGCCCCCAAATAAGGGAAATTTCAGCCTTTTTACCTCAAAATAAGGGGAATTTCTGCATTTTTGCCACAAAATATTAGGAATTTCTGTATTTTGCACAAAATAAGGAAAATTTCTGTTTTTTTTCTCTGAAATAAGTGAAATTTCTGCAATTTTGCCCCAAAATAACTGAAATTTCTGCAATTTTGCCCCAAAATTAGGGAAATTTCTGGAATTTTGCCCCAAAATAAGTGCAATTTCTGAGTTTTGCCCCCAAATAAGGAGAATTTCTGTCTTTTTGCCCCAACATATAGGCAATTTCTGCCTTTTTGCCCCACAATTAAGGGAATTTCTGCAATTTTGCTCAAAAATAAAGGGAATTTCTGCTTTTTAGCCTGAAAATAAGGAGAATGTATACCTTTTGCCACAAAAAAGAAAAATTCATTTTTGCTCCAAAATAAAAGGAATTTCTGCTTTTTTGCCTCCAAAAATGTGGAATTTCTGTCTTTTTCCCCTAAAAACAAAGGGAATTTCTGTCTTTTTTGCCCCAAAATAAGGAAAATTTCTGACTTATTACCCTGAAATAAGTGAAATTTCTGAAATTTTGCCCCAAAATAAGGGAAATTTCTGCCTTTTTGCCCCCAAATAAGGGGAATTTCAGCCTTTTTACCTCAAGATAATGGGAATTTCTGCATTTTTTCCCCAAAATATGAGAAATTTCTGCCTTTTTGACCCAAAATAAGAAAAATTTCTGCAATTTTGTACCAAGATAAAAGAAATTTCTGCCTTTTTGCCCCAAAATAAGAAAATTTCTGCTTTTTTTTTCTGAAATAAGTGAAATTTCTGCAATTTTGCCCCAAAATAAGTGAAATTTCTGCAATGTTGCCACAAAATAAAAGAAATTTCTGGAATTTTGCCCCAAAATAAGTGGAATTTCTGAGTTTTTCCCCAAAATAAGGAGAATTTCTGTCTTTTTGCCGCAACATATAGGGAATTTCTGCCTTTTTGCCCCACAATTAGGGGAATTACTGCAATTTTGCTCCAAAATACGGAAAATTTCTGCCTTTTGGCTGGAAAATAAGAAGAATGCATAACTTTTTGCCATAAAAAAGGTAAATTTCTTCATTTTTGTTCCAAAATAAGGAGAATTTCTGCTTTTTTGATTCTAAATAAGCAGAATTTCTGTCTTTTTCCCCCAAAACAAAGGGAATTTCTGTCCATTTTGCCCCATAATAAAGAATATTTCTGATTATTACCCTGAAATAAGTGAAATTTCTGCAATTTTGCCCCAAAATAAGAGAAAATTTCTGCTTTTTTGCCCCCAAATTAGGGGAATTTCAGCCTTTTTACCTCAAAATAAGGGGAATTTCTGCATTTTTGCCACAAAATATTAGGAATTTCTGCCTTTTTGCTCCAAAATAAAGGGAAATTTCTGGAATTTTGCCCCCAAAATAAGTGGAATTTCTGAGTTTTGCCCCAAAGTAAGGAGAATTTCTGCCTTTTTGCCCCAACATATAGGGAATTTCTGACTTTTTGCCCCACAATTAGGGGAATTTCTGCAACTTTGCTCTAAAATACGAGGAATTTCTGCCTTTTTGCCCGAAAATAAGAAAAATGCATACCTTTTTGCCATAAAAAGGGAAATTTCTTAATTTTTGCTCCAAAATAAGGGGAATTTCTGCTTTTTGCCACTAAATAATTGGAATTTCTGTATTTCTCTCCCAATACAACAAGAATTTCTGTCTTTTTTGCCCCAAAATAAATAAAATTTCTGACATATTACCTTGAAGTAAGTGAAATTTATGCAATTTTGCCCCAAAATAATGGAAATTTCTGACTTTTTGCCCCCAAATAAAGGGAATTTCAGCATTTTTACCTCAAAATAAGGGGAATTTTGGCATTTTTGCTACAAAATATTAGGAATTTCTGCCTTTTTGCCCCAAAAGAATGGAAATTTCCGGAATTTTGTCCCAAAATAAGTGGAATTTCTGAGTTTTGCCCCAAAATAAGGAGAATTTCTGTCTTTTTGACCCAACTTATACGGAATTTCTGCATTTTTGGCCCACAATTCGGGGAATTTCTGCAATTTTGCTATGTAATACGGTGAATTTCTGCCTTTTTGCCCGAAAATAAAAAGAATGCACTCCGTTTTGGAATAAAAAAGGGAAATTTCTTCATTTTTGTTCCAAAATAAGGGGAATTTCTGCTTTTTTGCTTCTAAATAAGCAGAATTTCTGTCTTTTTCCCCCAAAACAAAGGGAATTTCTGTCCATTTTGCCCCATAATAAAGAATATTTCTGATTATTACCCTGAAATAAGTGAAATTTCTGCAATTTTGCCCCAAAATAAGAGAAAATTTCTGCTTTTTTGCCCCCAAATAAGGGGAATTTCAGCCTTTTTACCTCAAAATAAGGGGAATTTCTGCAGTTTTGCCACAAAATATTAGGAATTTCTGCCTTTTTGCTCCAAAATAAAGGGAAATTTCTGGAATTTTGCCCCCAAAATAAGTGGAATTTCTGAGTTTTGCCCCAAAGTAAGGAGAATTTCTGCCTTTTTGCCCCAACATATAGGGAATTTCTGACTTTTTGCCCCACAATTAGGGGAATTTCTGCAATTTTGCTCTAAAATACGAGGAATTTCTGCCTTTTGGCCCGAAAATAAGAAAAATGCATACCTTTTTGCCATAAAAAGGGAAATTTCTTAATTTTTGCTCCAAAATAAGGGGAATTTCTGCTTTTTGCCACTAAATAATTGGAATTTCTGTATTTCTCTCCCAAAACAAAAAGAATTTCTGTTTTTTTTGCCCCAAAATAAATAAAATTTCTGACATATTACTTTGAAGTAAGTGAAATTTATGCAATTTTGCCCCAAAATAATGGAAATTTCTGACTTTTTGCTCCCAAATAAAGGGAATTTCAGCATTTTTACCTCAAAATAAGGGGAATTTCGGCATTTTTGCTACAAAATATTAGGAATTTCTGCCTTTTTGCCCCAAAAGAAAGGAAATTTCTGGAATTTTGCCCCAAAATAAGTGGAATTTCTGAGTTTTGCCCCAAAATAAGGAGAATTTCTGTCTTTTTGACCCAACATTTAGGGAATTTCTGCATTTTTGCCCCACAATTCGGGGAATTTCTGCAATTTTGCTATAAAATACGGTGAATTTCTGCCTTTTTGCCCGAAAATAAGAAGAATGCACTCCTTTTTGGAATAAAAAAGGGAAATTTCTTCATTTTTGCTTCAAAATAAGGGGAATTTCTGCTTTTTTGCCACAAAATATGAGAAATTTCTGCCATTTTGCCCCGAAATAAGATAAATTCTGCTTTTTTTTCTGAAATAAGTGAAATTTATGCAATTTTGCCCCAAAATAAGTGAACATTCTGCAATTTTGCCCAAAATAAGGGAAATTTCTGAAATTTTGCCCCAAAATAAGTGGAATTTCTGAGTTTTGCCCCAAAATAAGGTGAATTTCTGTAATTTTGCCCCAAAATAAGTGGAATTTCTGAGTTTTGCCCCAAAATAAAAAGAAATTCTGTCTTTTTGCCCCAACATATAGGGAATTTCTGCCTTTTTGCCTCACAAATAGGGGAATTTCTGCAATTTTGCTCCAAAATACGGGGAATTTCTGCCTTTTTGCCTGAAAATAAGAAGAATGCATTTCTTTTTTTCCATCAAAAAGGAGAATTTCTTCATTTTTGCTTCAAAATAAGGAGAATTTCTGCTTTGTTGCCTCTAAATAAGTAAAATTTCTGTCTTTTTCCCACAAAACAAAGGGATTTTCTGTTTTTGGCCCCAAAATAAGGAAAATTTCTGACTTATAACCCTGAAATAAGTGAAATTCTGTAATTTTTTCCCAAAATAAAAGAAAATTCTGCCTTTTTGCACCCAAATAAGGGGAATTTCAGCTTTTTTACCTCAAAATAAGGGGAATTTCTGCATTTTTGCCACAAAATATGAGAAATTTCTTCTCTTTTGCCCCAAAATAAGAAAATTTCTGCTTTTTTTCCCTGAAATAAGTGAAATTTCTGCAATTTTGCCCCAAAATAAGTAAAATTTTTGCAATTCTGCCCCCAAAATATGGGAAATTTCTGCAATTTTGCCCCAAAATAAGTGGAATTTCTGAGTTTTGCCCCAAAATAAAAAAAATTTCTGTCTTTTTGCCCCAACATATAGGGAATTTCAGCCTTTTTGCCCCACAATTAGGGGAATTTCTGCAATTTTGCTCCAAAATACAGGAAATTTCTGCCTTTGTGTCCAAAATAAGAAGAATGCATACCTTTTTGCCACAAAAAAGAGAAATTTCTGCAATTTTGCTCCAAAATAAGGGGAATTTCTGCTTTTTTGCCTTTATATAAGTAAAATTTCTGTCTTTTTCCCACAAAACTAAGGGAATTTCTGTCTTTTTGCTTCAAAATAAGAAAAATTTCTGACTTATTACCCTGAAATAAGTGAAATTTCTTCAATTTTGCCTCAAAATAAGGGAAATTTCTGCCTTTTTGCCCCCAAATAAGGGGAATTTCAGCCTTTTTACCACAAAATATTAGGAATTTCTGCATTTTTGCCACAAAATAAGGAAAATTTCTGACTTTTTGCCCTGAAATAAGTTAAATTTCTAAAATTTTTCCCCAAAATATGGGAAATGTCTGCTTTTCGCCCCAAAATAAAGGGAATTTCTTATTTTGCCCCCAAATAAGGGGAATTTCAGCCTTTTTACCTCAAAATAATGGAAATTTCTGCATTTTTGCCCCAAAATATAGGAAATTTCTGCCTTTTTGCCCAAAATAATGGAAATTTTTGCATTTTTGTCCCAAAATATGGGAAATTTCTTCCTTTTTGCCCCCAAATAAAAGGAATTTCAGCCTTTTTACCTCAAAATAAGGGGAATTTCTGCATTTTTGCCCCAAAATATGGGAAATTTCTGCCTTTTTGCCCCAAAATAAGAAAAATTTCTGCAATTTTGTACCAAAATAAAAGAAATTTGTGCCTTTTTGCCCAAAAAATAAAAAAATTTCTGCATTTTTTTCTGAAATAAGTGAAATTTCTGCAATTTTGCCCCAAAATAAGGAAAATTTCTGCCTTTATGCCCCCAAATATGGGGAATTTAAGCCTTTTTACCTCAAAATAAGGGGAATTTCTGCATTTTTGCCCCAAAATATAGGAAATTTCTGCCTTTTTGCCCCAAAATAAGAAAATTTCTGCTTTTTTCCATGAAATAAGTGAAATTTCTGAAATTTTGCCAAAAAATAAGTGAAATTTCTGCAATTTTGCCACAAAATAAAAGAAATTTCTGGAATTTTGCCCCAAAATAAGTGGAATTTCTGAGTTTTGCTCCAAAATAAGGAGAATTTCTGTCTTTTTGCCCCAAAATAAGGAAAATTTCTGACTTATTACCCTGAAATAAGTGAAATTTCTGCAATTTTGCCCCAAAATAAGAGAAATTTCTGCCTTTTTGCCCCCGAATAAGGGGAATTTCAGCCTTTTTACCTCAAAATAAAGGGAATTTCTGCATTTTTGCCACAAAATATTAGGAATTTCTGCATTTTACCAAAAAATAAAAAAAAGTTTCTGCCTTTTTTCCCTGAAATAAGTGAAATTTCTGCAATTTTGCCCCAAAATAAGTGAAATTTCTGCAATTTTGCCCCAAAATAAGGGAAATTTCTGGAATTTTTCCTTAAAATAAGTGGAATTTCATTGTTTTGCCCCAAAATAAGGAGAATTTCTGTATTTTTGTACTAACATATAGGGAATTTCTGCCTTTTTGCCACACAATTAGCGGAATTTCTGCAATTTTGCTCCAAAATAAAGGGAATTTCTGTTTTTAGCCTGAAAATAAGGGGAATGTATACCTTTTGCCACAAAAAGGGGAAATTTCTTCATTTTTGCTTTAAAATAAAAGGAATTTCTGCTTTTTTACCTTCAAATATGTGGAATTTCTGTCTTTTTCCCCTAAAAATAAAGGGAATTTCCGTCTTTTTGCCCCAAAATAAAGAAAATTTCTGACTTATTACCCTGAAATAAGTGAAATTTCTGAAATTTTGCCCCAAAATAAGAAAAATTTTTGACTTATTACCCTGAAATAAGTGAAATTTATGCAATTTTGCCCCAAAATAAGGGAAATTTCTGCCTTTTTGCCCCCAAATAAGGTGAATTTCAGCCTTTTTACCTCAAAATAAGGGGAATTTCTGCATTTTTGCCACAAAATATGAGAAATTTCTGCCTTTTTGCCCCAAAATAAGAAAATTTCTGCTTTTTTTCCCTGAATTAAGTGAAATTTCTGCACTTTTGCCCCAAAATAAGTGAAATTTTTGCAATTTTGCCCCAAAATAAGTGGAATTTCTGAGTTTTGCCCCAAAATAAGGAGAATTTCTGTCTTTTTGCCCCAACATATAGGGAATTTCTGCCTTTTTTCCCCACAATTAGGGAAATTTCTGCAATTTTGCTCCAAAATAAGGGAACTTCTGCCTTTTTGTTCAAAATAAGAAGAATTCATACCTTTTTGCCACAAAAAAAGGGAAATTTCTGCAATTTTTCTCCAAAATAAGGTGAATTTCTGCTTTTTTGCCTCTAAAAGTGGAATTACTCTCTTTTCCCCCCAAAACAAAGGGAATTTCTGTCTTTTTTGTCCCAAAATAAAAAAAATTTCTGACTTATTACCCTGAAATATGTGAAATTTCTGCAATTTTGCCTCAAAATAAGGGAAATTTCTGCTTTTTTGCCCCCAAATAAGGGGAATTTCAGCCTTTTTAATTCAAAATAAGGGGAATTTCTGCATTTTTGCCCAAAAATATGGGAAATTTCTGCCTTTTTGCCCCAAAATAAGAAAAAATTCTGCAATTTTGTACTAAAATAAAAGTAATTTCTGCCTTTTTGCCCCAAAATAAGAAAATTTCTGCTTTTTTTTTACTGAAATAAGTGAAATTTCTGCAATTTTGCCTAAAAATAAGTGAAATTTCTGAGTTTTGCCCCACAATAAGGAGAATTTCTGTCTTTTTGCCCCAACATATAGGGAATTTCTGCCTTTTTCCCCACAATTAGGGGAATTTCTGCAATTTTGCTCCAAAATACGGGGAATTTCTGCCTTTTTGCCCGAAAATAAGAATGCATACCTTTTTGCCATAAAAAAGGGAAATTTCTTCATTTTTGCTCCAAAATAAGGGGAATTTCTTCTTTTTTGCCTCTAAATAAGTGGAATTTCTATCTTTTTCCCCCAAAACAGAGGGAATTTCTGTATTTTTTGCCCCAAAATAAGGAAAATTTCTGAATTATTACCCTGTAATAAGTGAAATTTCTGCAATTTTGCCCCAAAATAAGGGAAATTTCTGCCTTTTTGCCCCCAAATAAGGGGAATTTCATCCTTTTTACCTCAAAATAAGGGGAATTTCTGCATTTTTGCCACATAATATTAAGAATTTCTGGCTTTTTGCCCCAAAATAAAAAAATTTTCTGCTTTTTTCCCTGAAATAAGTGAAATTTCTGCAATTTTGCCTTAAAATAAGTGAAATTTCTGCAATTTTGCCCCAAAATAAGGGAATTTTCTGGAATTTTGCCCCAAAATAAGTGGAATTTCAGAGTTTTGCCTCAAAATAAGGAGAATTTCTGTCTTTTTGCCCTAACAAATAGGGAATTTCTGCTTTTTTGCCCCACAATTAGAAGATTTTCTGCAATTTTGCTCCAAAATAAAGGGAATATCTACTTTTTAGCCTGAAAATAAGGGGAATGTATACCTTTGCCACAAAAAAAGAGAAATTTCTTCATTTTTGCTCCAAAATAAAAGGAATTTCTGCTTTTTTGCCTCTAAAAATGTGGAATTTCTGTCATTTTCCCCTAAAAACAAAGGGAATTTCTGTCTTTTTTGCCCCAAATAAGGAAAATTTCTGACTTATTACCCTGAAATAAGTGAAATTTCTGAAATTTTGCCCCAAAATAAAGGAAATTTCTGCTTTTTGCCCCCAAATAAGGGGAATTTCAGCCTTTTTACCTCAAGATAATGGGAATTTCTGCATTTTTGCCCACAAATACGGGGAATTTCAGCCTTTTTAAATCAAAACAAGGGAATTTCTGCATTTTTGCCCCAAATATGGGAAATTTCTGCCTTTTTGCCCCAAAATAAGAAAATTTCTGCTTTTTTCCATTAAATAAGTGAAATTTCTGCAATTTTGCCCCAAAATAAGTGAAATTTCTGCAATTTTGCCCCAAAATAAAGGAAATTTCTGGAATTTTGCCTCAAAATAATTGGAATTTCTAAGTTTTGGCCTAAAATAAGGAGAATTTCGGTCTTTTTGGCCCCCAAATAAAAGGAATTTCAGCCTTTTTACCTCAAAATATGGGAATTTCTGCATTTTTGCCACAAAATATTAGGAATTTCTGAATTTTTGCCCCAAAATAAGGGAAATTTCTGTATTTTGCCCCAAAATAAGTGGAATTTCTGAGTTTTGCCCCAAAATAAGGAGAATTTCTGCCTTTTTGCCCCAACATATAGGGAATTTCTGCCTTTTTGCCCGACAATTTGGGCAATTTCTGCAATTTTGCTCTAAAATACAAGGAATTTCTGCCTTTTTGCCCGAAAATAAGAAGAATGCATACCTTTTTGCCATAAAAAGGGAAATTTCTTCATTTTTGCTCCAAAATAAGGGGAATTTCTGCTTTTTGCCTCTAAATAAGTGGAATTTCTGTCTTTCTCCCCCAAAACAAAAAGAATTTCTGTCTTTTTTGCCCCAAAATAAATAAAATTCTGACTTATTACTTTGAAGTAAGTGAAATTTCTGCAATTTTGCCCCAAAATAATGGAAATTTCTCCTTTTTTGCCCCCAAATAAAGGGAATTTCCGCCTTTTTACCTCAAAATAAGGAGAATTTCGGCATTTTTGCTACAAAATATTAGTTATTTCTGCCTTTTTGCCCAAAAAGAAGGGAAATTTCTGGAATTTTGCCCAAAATAAGTGGAATTTCTGAGTTTTGCCCCAAAATAAAGAGAATTTCTGTCTTTTTGACCCAACATATAGGGAATTTCTGCCTTTTTCCCTCACAATTAGGGGAATTTCTGCAATTTTGCTATAAAATACGGTGAATTTCTCCCTTTTTGCCCGAAAATAAGAAGAATGCATACCTTTTTGCCATAAAAAGGGAAATTTCTTCATTTTGCTCCAAAATAAGGGGAATTTCTGCTTTTTTCCTCTAAATAAGTGGAATTTCTGTCTTTTTCCCTAAAACAAAAGGAATTTCTGTCTTTTTTACCCCAAAATAAGGAAAATTTCTGACTTATTACTTTGAAGTAAGTGAAATTTCTGCAATTTTGCCCCAAAATAAGGGAAATTTCTGCCTTTTTGCCCCCAAATAAGGGGAATTTCAGCCTTTTTACCTCATAATAAGGGGAATTCCTGCATTTTTGCCACAAAATATTAGGAATTTCTACCTTTCTTCCCCAAAATAAGGAAAATTTCTGACTTTTTTCCCTGAAATAAGTTAAATTCCTAAAATTTTTCCCGAAAATAAGGGAAATGTCTGTTTTTGGCACCAAAATAATGGGAATTTCTTACTTTTTGCCCCCAAATAAGAGGAATTTCAGCCTTTTTACCTCAAAATGAAAGGAATTTTTGAATTTTTGCCCCAAAATATGGGAAATTTCTGCCTTTTTGCCCAAAATAAGAAAAATTTCTGCAATTTTGTACCAAAATAAAAGAAATTTCTGCATTTTTGTCTCAAAATAAGAAAATTTCTGCATTTTTTCCCTGAAATAAGTGAAATTTCTGCATATTTGCCCCAAAATAAGTGAAATTTCTGCAATTTTGCCCCAAAATAAAGGAAATTTCTGGAATTTTGCCCCAAAATAAGTGGAATTTCTGAGTTTTGCCCCAAAATAAGGAGAATTTCTGTCTTTTTGCCCCAACATATAGGGAATTTCTGCCTTTTTGCCCCATAATTAGGGGAATTTCTGCAATTTTGCTCCAAAATACGGAAAATTTCTGCCTTTTTGCTGGAAAATAAGAAGAATGCATAACTTTTTGCTATAAAAAAGGGAAATTTCTTCATTTTTGTTCCAAAATAAGGGGAATTTCTGCTTTTTTGCTTCTAAATAAGTAGAATTTCTATCTTTTTCCCCCAAAACAAAGGGAATTTCTGTCTTTTTGCGCCAAAATAAGGAATATTTCTGATTATTACCCTGAAATAAGTGAAATTTCTTCAATTTTGCCCCAAAATAAGAAAAAATTTCTGCTTTTTTGCCCCCAAATAAAAGGAATTTTAGCCTTTTTACCTCGAAATAAGGGGAATTTCTGCATTTTTGCCACAAAATATTAGGAATTTCTGCCTTTTGCCCCAAAATAATGAAAATTTCTATTTTGCCCCAAAATAAGTGGAATTTCTGAGTTTTGCCCCAAAATAAAGAGAATTTCTGCCTTTTTGCCCCAACATATAGGGAATTTCTGCCTTTTTGCCCCACAATTAGGAGAATTTCTGCAATTTTGCTCTATAATACGAGGAATTTCTGCCTTTTTGCCCAAAAATAAGAAGAATGCATACCTTTTTGCCATAAAAAGGGAAATTTCTTCATTTTTGCTCCAAAATAAGAGGAATTTCTCCTTTTTTGCCTCTAAATTAGTGGAATTTCTCTTTTTCTCCCCCAAAACAAAGGGAATTTTTGTCTTTTTTACGCCAAAATAAGGAAAATTTCTGACTTATTACTTTGAAGTAAGTGAAGTTTCTGCAATTTTGCCCCAAAATAAGGGAAATTTCTGCCTTTTTGCTCCCAAATAAGGGGAATTTCAGCCTTTTTACCTCAAAATAAGGGGAATTCCTGCATTTTTGCCACAAAATATTAGGAATTTCTGCCTTTCTGCCCCAAAATAAGGAAAATTTCTGACTTTTTGCCCTGAAATAAGTTAAATTCCTAAAATTTTTCCCGAAAATAAGAGAAATGTCTGCTTTTGGCACCAAAATAATGGGAATTTCTTACTTTTTGCCACCAAATAAGAGGAATTTCAGCCTTTTTACCTCAAAATAAAAGGAATTTTTGCATTTTTGCCCCAAAATATGGGAAATTTCTGCCTTTTTGCCCAAAATAAGAAAAATTTCTGCAATTTTGTACCAAAATAAAAGAAATTTCTGCCTTTTTGCCCCAAAATAAGAAAATTTCTGCATTTTTTCCCTGAAATAAGTGAAATTTCTGCAATTTCGCCCCAAAATAAGTGAAATTTCTGCAATTTTGCCCCAAAATAAGGGAAATTTCTGGAATTTTGCCCCAAAATAAGTGGAATTTCTGAGTTTTGCTCCAAAATATGGAGAATTTCTGTCTTTTTGCCCCAACATATAGGGAATTTCTACCTTTTTGCCCCACAATTAGAGGATTTTCTGCAATTTTGCTCCAAAATACGGGGAATTTCTGTTTTTTTTCCCGAAAATAAAAAGAATGCATAACTTTTTGCCATAAAAAAGGGAAATTTCTTCATTTTTGCTCCAAAATAAGGGGAATTTCTGCTTTTTTGCCTCTAAATAAGTGGAATTTCTGTCCTTTTCCCCCAAAACAAAGGGAATTTCTGTCTTTTTTGCCCCAAAATAAGGAAAATTTCTGACTTATTACCCTGAAATAAGTGAAATTTCTGCAATTTTGCCCCAAAATAAGGGAAATTTCTTCCTTTTTGCCACCAAATACGGGGAATTTCAGCCTTTTTACCTCAAAATAAAAGGAATTTCTGCATTTTTTGCCCTAAATAATGGGAAATTTCTGCCTTTTGCGCCAAAATAAGAAAATTTCTGCTTTTTTCCATGAAATAATTGAAATTTCTGATATTTTGCCCCAAAATAAGTGGAATTTCTGCAATTTTGCCCCAAAATAAGGGAAATATCTGGAATTTTGCCCCAAAATAAGTGGAAATTCTGAGATTTGCCCCAAAATAAGGAGACTTTCTGTGTTTTTGCCCCAACATTTAGGGAATTTCTGCCTTTTTGCCCCAAAATTAGGGGAATTTCTGCAATTTTGCTCCAAAATACGAGGAATTTCTGCCTTTTGCACGAAAATAAGAAGAATGCATACCTTTTTGCCATAAAAAAGGGAAATTTCTGCAATTTTGCTCCAAAATAAGGGGAATTGCTGCTTTTTTGCCTCTAAATAAGTGGAATTTCTGTCTTATTCCCCCAAAACAAAGAGAATTTCTGTCTTTTTTGCCCCAAAATAAGGAAAATTTCTGACTTATTACCCTGAAATAAGTGAAATTTCTGCATTTTGCCCCAAAATAATAGAAATTTCTGCCTTTTTGCCCCCAAATAAGGGAAATTTCAGCCTTTCTACCTCAAAATAAGGGGAATTTTTGCATTTTTGTCACAAAATATTAGGAATTTCTGCATTTTGCCCAAAAATAAGGAAAATTTCTGCCTATATTCCCTGAAATAAGTGAAATTTCTGCAATTTTGCCCCAAAATTATTGAAATTTCTGCAATTTTGCCCCAAAATAAGTGAAAATTTCTGCAATTTTGACCCAAAATAAGGGAAATTTCTGGAATTTTGCCCCAAAATAAGTGGAATTTCAGAGTTTTGCCCCAAAATAAAGAGAATTTCTGTCTTTTTGCGCTAACATATAGGGAATTTCTGCCTTTTTGCCCCACAATTAGAAGAATTTCTGCAATTGTGCTCCAAAATAAAGGGAATTTCTGCTTTTTAGCCTGAAAATAAGGGGAATGTATACCTTTTGCCACAAAAAAAGGGAAATTTCTACATTTTTGCTCCAAAAAATTAGAAATTTCTGCTTTTTTGCCTCCAAAAATGTGGAATTTCTGTCTTTTTCCCCTAAAAACAAAGGAAATTTGTCTTTTTTGCCCCAAAATAAGAAAAATTTCTGACTTATTACCCTGAAGTAAGTGAAATTTCTGAAATTTTCCTTCAAAATAAGGGAAATTTCTGCCTTTTTGCCCCCAAATAAGGGGAATTTCAGCCTTTTTACCTCAAGATAATGGGAATTTCTGCATTTTTGCCCCAAAATATCGGAAATTTCTGACTTTT
This sequence comes from Micromys minutus, assembly GCF_963924665.1. Classification (NCBI taxonomy): domain Eukaryota; kingdom Metazoa; phylum Chordata; class Mammalia; order Rodentia; family Muridae; genus Micromys; species Micromys minutus. The sequence goes on from NW_027667727.1 coordinate 5,429,132, forward strand.
TGCCCCAAAATAAAAAAAATTCTGCAATTTTGTACCAAGATAAAAGAAATTTCTGCCTTTTTGCCCCAAAATAAGAAAATTTCTGCTTTTTTTCTGAAATAAGTGAAATTTCTACAATTTTGCCCCAAAATAATGAAATTTCTGCAATTTTGCCCCAAAATAAAGGAAATTTCTGGAATTTTGCCCCAAAATAAGTGGAATTTCTGAGTTTTGCCCCAAAATAAGGAGAATTTCTGTCTTTTTGCCCCAACATATAGGGAATTTTTGCCTTTTAGCCCCACAATAAGTGGAATTTCTGCAATTTTGCTCCAAAATAAGGAAAATTTCTGCCTTTTTGCTGGAAAATAAGAAGAATGCATAACTTTTTGCTATAAAATAGGGAAATTTCTTCATTTTTGCTCCAAAATAAGGGGAATTTCTGCTTTTTTGCTTCTAAATAAGTAGAATTTCTGTCTTTTTCCCCCAAAACAAAGGGGATTTCTGTCTTTTTGCCCCAAAATAAGGAATATTTCTGATTATTACCCTGAAATAAGTGAAATTTCTGCAATTTTGCCCCAAAATAAGAAAAAATTTCTGCTTTTTTGCCCCCAAATAAAAGGAATTTTAGCCTTTTTACCTCAAAATAAGGGGAATTTCTGCATTTTTGCCACAAAATATTAGGAATTTCTGCCTTTTTGCCCCAAAATAATGAAAATTTCTATTTTGTCCCAAAATAAGTGGAATTTCTGAGTTTTGCCCCAAAATAAAGAGAATTTCTGCCTTTTTGCCCCAACATATAGGGAATTTCTGCCTTTTTGCCCCACAATTAGGAGAATTTCTGCAATTTTGCTCTATAATACGAGGAATTTCTGCCTTTTTGCCCGAAAATAAGAAGAATGCATAACTTTTTGCCATAAAAAGGAAAATTTCTTCATTTTTGCTCCAAAATAAGGGGAATTTCTGCTTTTTTGCCTTTAAATTAGTGGAATTTCTCTTTTTCTCCCCCAAAACAAAGGGAATTTCTGTCCTTTTTACCCCAAAATAATGAAAATTTCTGACTTATTACTTTGAAGTAAGTGAAATTTCTGCAATTTTGCCCCAAAATAAGGGAAATTTCTGCCTTTTTGCCTCCAAATAAGGGGAATTTCAGCCTTTTTACCTCAAAATAAGAGGAATTCCTGCATTTTTGCCACAAAATATTAGGAATTTCTGCCTTTCTGCCCCAAAATGAGGAAAATTTCTGACTTTTTTCCCTGAAATAAGTTAAATTCCTAAAATTTTTCCCGAAAATAAGAGAAATGTCTCCTTTTGGCACCAAAATAATGGGAATTTCTTACTTTTTGCCCCCAAATAAGAGGAATTTCAGCCTTTTTACCTCAAAATAAAAGGAATTTTTGCATTTTTGCCCCAAAATATGGGAAATTTCTGCCTTTTTGCCCAAAATAAGAAAAATTTCTGCAATTTTGTACCAAAATAAAAGAAATTTCTGCCTTTTTGTCTCAAAATAAGAAAATTTCTGCATTTTTTCCCTGAAATAAGTGAAATTTCTGCAATTTCGCCGCAAAATATGTGAAATTTCTGCAATTTTGGCCCAAAATAAGGGAAATTTCTGGAATTTTGCCCCAAAATATGTGTAATTTCCGAGTTTTCCCCAAAATAAGGAGAATTTCTGTCTTTTTGCCCCAACATATAGAAAATTTCTGCCTTTTTGCCCCACAATTAGGGGAATTTCTGAAATTTTGCTCCAAAATACGGGGAATTTCTGCCTTTTTGCCCGAAAATAAAAAGAATGCATAATTTTTGCCATAAAAAAGGAAAATTTCTTCATTTTTGCTCCAAAATAAGGGGAATTTCTGATCTTTTGCCTCTAAATAAGTGGAATTTCTGTCCTTTTTCCCCAATACTAAGGAAATTTCTGTCTTTTTTGCCCCAAAATAAGGAAAATTTCTGACTTATTACCCTGAAATAAGTGAAATTTCTGCAATTTTGCCCCAAAATAAGGGAAATTTCTTCCTTTTTGCCACCAAATACGGGGAATTTCAGCCTTTTTACCTCAAAATAAAAGGAATTTCTGCATTTTTGCCCCAAATAATGGGAAATTTCTGACTTTTGCGCCAAAATAAGAAAATTTCTGCTTTTTTCCATGAAATAAGTGAAATTTCTGATATTTTGCCCCAAAATAAGTGAAATTTCTGCAATTTTGCCCCAAAATAAGAGAAATTTCTGGAATTTTGCCCCAAAATAAGTGGAAATTCTGAGTTTTGCCCTAAAATAAGAAGACTTTCTGTCTTTTTGCCCCAACATTTAGGGAATTTCTGCCTTTTTGCCCCAAAATTAGGGGAATTTCTGCAATTTTGCTCCAAAATACGAGGAATTTCTGCCTTTTGCACGAAAATAAGAAGAATGCATACCTTTTTGCCATAAAAAAGGGAAATTTCTGCAATTTTGCTCCAAAATAAGGGGAATTGCTGCTTTTTTGCCTCTAAATAAGTGGAATTTTTGTCTTATTCCCCCAAAACAAAGAGAATTTCTGTCTTTTTTGCCCCAAATTAAGGAAAATTTCTGACTTATTACCCTTTAATAAGTGAAATTTCTGAAATTTTGCCCCAAAATAAAAGAAATTTCTGCCTTTTTGCTCCCAAATAAGGGAAATTTCAGCCATTTTACCTCAAAATAAGGCGAATTTCTGCATTTTAATCACAAAATATTAGGAATTTCTGCATTTTGCCCAAAAATAAGGAAAATTTCTGCCTTTTTTCCCTGAAATAAGTGAAATTTCTGCAATTTTGCCCCAATATAAGTGAAATTTCTGCAATTTTGCCCCAAAATAAGGTAAATTTCTGGAATTTTGCTCCAAAATAAGTGGAATTTCAGAGTTTTGCCCCAAAATAAGGAGAATTTCTGTCTTTTTGCCCTAACATATAGGGAATTTCTGCCTTTTTGCCCCACAATTAGGGGAATTTCTGCAATTTTGCACCAAAATAAAGGGAATTTCTGCTTTTTAGCCTGAAAATAAGGGGAATGTATACCTTTTGCCACAAAAAAGGGAAATTTCTTCATTTTTGCTCCAAAATAAAAGGAATTTCTGCTTTTTTGCCTCCAAAAATGTGGAATTTCTGTCTTTTTCCCCTAAAAACTAAGGAAATTTCTGTCTTTTTTGCCCCAAAATAAGGAAAATTTCTTACTTATTACCCTGAAATAAGTGAAATTTCTGAAATTTTGCTCCAAAATAAGGGAAATTTCTGCCTTTTTGCCCCCAAATAAGGGGAATTTCAGCCTTTTTACCTCAAGATAATGGGAATTTCTGCATTTTTCCCTAAAATATCGGAAATTTCTGCATTTTGCCCCAAAATAAGAAAAATTTCTGAAATTTTGTACCAAGATAAAAGAAATTTCTGCCTTTTTGCCCCAAAATAAGAAAATTTCTGCTTTTTTTTTTCTGAAATAAGTGAAATTTCTACAATTTTGCTTCAAAATAAATGAAATTTCTGCAATTTTGCCACAAAATAAGGGAAATTTCTGGAATTTTGCCCCAAAATATGTGGAATTTCTGAGTTTTGCCCCAAAATAAGGAGAATTTCTTTCATTTTGCCCCAACATATAGGGAATTTCTGCCTTTTTGCCCCACAATTAGAGGAATTTCTGCAATTTTGCTCCAAAATACAGAAAATTTCTACCTTTTTGCTGGAAAATATAAAGAATGCATAACTTTTTGCTATAAAAAATTGAACTTCTTCATTTTTGCTCCAAAATAAGGGGAATTTCTGTTTTTTGCTTCTAAATAAGTAGAATTTCTGTCTTTTTCCCCCAAAACAAAGGGAATCTGTCCTTTTTGGCCCAAAATAAGGAATATTTCTGATTATTAACCTGAAATAAGTGAAATTTCTGCAAATTTGCCCCAAAATAAGAAAAAATTTATGCTTTTTTGCCCCCAAATGAGGGGAATTTCAGCCTTTTTACCTCAAAATAAGGGGAATTTCTGCATTTTTGCCACAAAATATTAGGAATTTCTGACTTTTTGCCCCAAAATAAGGGAAATTTCTGGAATTTTGCCCCAAAATAAGTGGAATTTCTGAGTTTTGCCCCAAAATAAGGAGAATTTCTGCCTTTTTGCCCCAACATATAGGGAATTTCTGCCTTTTTGCCCCACAATTAGGGGAATTTCTGCAATTTTGCTCTAAAATACGAGGAATTTCTGCCTTTTTGCCGAAAATAAGAAGAATGCATACTTTTTTGGCATAAAAAGGGAAATTTCTTCATTTTTGCTCCAAAATAAGGGGAATTTCTGCTTTTTTGACTCTAAATTAGTGGAATTTCTCTCTTTCTCCCCCAAAACAAAGGGAATTTCTGTTTTTTTTACCCAAAAATAAGGAAAATTTCTGACTTATTACTTTGACGTAAGTGAAATTTTTGCAATTTTGCTCCAAAATAAGTGAAATTTCTGCATTTTTGCCCCCAAATAAGGGGAATTTCAGCCTTTTTACCTCAAAATAAGGGGAATTTCTGCATTTTTGCCACAAAATATTAGGAATTTCTGCCTTTCTGCCCCAAAATAAGGAAAATTTCTGACTTTTTGCCCTGAAATAAGTTAAATTTCTAAAATTTTTCCTGAAAATAAGGGAAATGTCTCCTTTTGGCACCAAAATAATGGGAATTTCTTACTTTTTGCCCCCAAATAAGAGGAATTTCAGCCTTTTTACCTCAAAATAAAAGGAAGTTTTGCATTTTTGCCCCAAAATATGGGAAATTTCTGCCTTTTTGCCCAAAATAAGAAAAATTTCTGCAATTTTGTACCAAAATAAAAGAAATTTCTGCCTTTTTGCCTCAAAATAAAAAATTTCTGCATTTTTTCCCTGAAATACGTGAAATTTCTGCAATTTCGCCCCAAAATAATTGAAATTTCTGCAATTTTGCCCCAAAATAAGGGAAATTTCTGGAATTTTGCCCCAAAATAAGTGAAATTTCTGAGTTTTGCCCCAAAATAAGGAGAATTTCTGTCTTTTTGCCCCAACATATAGAAAATTTCTGCCTTTTTGCCCCACAATTAGGGGAATTTCTGAAATTTTGCTCCAAAATACGGGGAATTTCTGCCTTTTTGCCCGATAATAAAAAGAATGCATAACTTTTTGCCATAATAAAGGGAAATTTCTTCATTTTTGCTCCAAAATAAGGGGAATTTCTGCTGTTTTGCCTCTAAATAAGTGGAATTTCTGTCTTTTTCCCCCAAAACAAAGAGAATTTCTGTCTTTTTTGCCCAAAAATAAGGAAAATTTCTTACTTATTACCCTGAAATAAATGATGTTTCTGCAATTTTGCCCCAAAATAAGAGAAATTTCTGCCTTTTTGCCTCCAAATTAGGGGAATTTGAGCCTTTTTCCCTCAAAATAAAGGGAATTTCTGCATTTTTGCCCCAAAATATGGGAAATTTCTGCCTCTTGGCCCCCCAAAAAAAAAATTTCTGCAATTTTGTACCAAAATAAAAAAAATTTCTGCCTTTTTCCCCAAAATAAGAAAATTTCTGCATTTTTCTGAAATAAGTGAAATTTCTGCAATTTTGCCACAAAATAAGTGAAATTTCTGAGTTTTGCCCCAAAATAAGGAGAATTTCTGTCTTTTTGCCCCAACATATAGGGAATTTCTGCTTTTTTGCTCAACAATTAGGGGAATTTCAGCAATTTTGCTTTAAAATACGGGGAATTTCTTTTTTTTTTGTCTGAAAATGAGAAGAATGCATACCTTTTTGCCATAAAAAGGGAAATTTCTTCATTTTTTCTCCAAAATAAGGGGAATTTCTGCTTTTTTTGCCTCTAAATATGTGGTATTTCTGTCTTTCTCCCCCAAAACAAAGGAAATTTCTGTCTTTTTTGCCCCAAAATAAGGAAAATTTCTGACTTACTACCCTGAAAGAAGTGAAATTTCTGCAATTTTGCCCCAAAATAAGGGAAATTTCTGCCTTTTTGCCCCCAAATAAGGGGAATTTCAGCCTTTTTACCTCAAAATAAAGGGAATTTCTGCATTTTTGCCACAAAATATTAGGAATTTCTGCCTTTTTGCCATAAAATAAGGAGAATTTCTGTCTTTTTGCCCCAACATATAGGGAATTTCTTCTTTTTCCCTAACAATTAGAGGAATTTCAGCAATTTTGCTTTAAAATACGAGGAATTTCTGCCTTTTTGTCCTAAAATAAGAAGAATGCATACCTTTTTGCCATGAAAAAAAGAAATTTCTTAATTTTTGCATTAAAATAAGGGGAATTTCTGCTTTTTTGCCTCTAAATAAGTGGAATTTCTGTCCTTTCCCCCCAAAACAAAGGGAATTTCTGTCTTTTTTGCCCCAAAATAAGGAAAATTTCTGACTTACTACCCTTAAGTAAGTGAAATTTTGGCAATTTTGCCACAAAATAAGGGAAATTTCTGCCTTTTTGCCCCCAAATAAAAGGAATTTCAGCCTTTTTACCTCAAAATAAGGGGAATTTCTGCATTTTTGCCGCAAAATATTAGGAATTTCTCCCTTTTTGCCCTAAAATAAGGAAAATTTCTGACTTTTTGCCCTGAAATAAGTTAAATTTCTAAAATTTTTCCCAAAAATAAGGGAAATGTCTGCTTTTGGCTGCAAAATAAAGGGGAATTCTTGCTTTTTGCCCCCACATAAGGGAAATTTCAGATTTTTTACCTCAAAATAAAAGAAATGTTTGCATTGTTGCCCCAAAATATGAGAAATTTCTGCTTTTTTGCCCAACATAAGAAAAATTTTTGCAATTTTGTACCAAAATAAAAGATATTTCTGCCTTTTTGCCTCAAAATAAGAAAATTTCTGCATTTTTTCCTGGAAATAAGTGAAATTTCTGCAATTTTGCCCCAAAATAAGTGAAATTTCTGCAATTTTGCCCCAAAATAAGGGAAATTTCGGGAATTTTGCCCCAAAATAAGTGGAATTTCTGAGTTTTGCCCCAAAATAAGGAGAATTTCTATCTTTTTGCCCCAACATATAGGAAATTTCTGCCTTTTTGCCCGACAATTAGGGGAATTTCTGCAATTTTGCTCCAAAATACAGGGAATTTCTTTCTTTTTACCCGAAAATAAGAAGAATGCATAACTTTTTGCCATAAAAAAAGGGAAATTTCTTCATTTTTGCTCCAAAATAAGGGGAATTTCTGCTTTTTTGCCTCTAAATAAGTGGAATTTCTGTCTTTTTCCCCCAAAACAAAGGGAATTTCTGTATTTTTTGCCCCAAAATAAGGAAAATTTCGGACTTATTACCCTGAAGGAAGTGAAATTTCTGCAATTTTGCCCCAAAATAAGGGAAATTTCTGCTTTTGCCCCCAAATAAGGAAAATTTAAGCCGTATTACCTCTAAATATGGGGAATTTCTGCTTTTTTGCCTCTAAATAAGTGGAATTTCTTTCCTTTTCCCCCAAAACAAAGGGAATTTCTGTCTTTTTATCCCTAAAATAAGGAAAATTTCTTACTTATTACCCTGAAATAAGTGAAATTTCTACAATTTTGCCCCAAAACAAGGGAAATTTCTGCCTTTTTGCCCCCAAATATGGGGAATTTCAGCCTTTTTACCTCAAAATAAGGGGAATTTCTGTATTTTTTCCCCAAAATATGGGAAATTTCTGCCTTTTTGCTCCAAAATAAGAAAATTTCTGCTTTTTTCCATGAAATAAGTGAAATTTCTGCAATTTTGCCCCAAAATAAGTGAAATTTCTGCAATTTAGCCCCAAAATAAGGGAAATTTCTGGAATTTTGCCCCAAAATAAGTGGAATTTCTGAGTTTTGCCCCAAAATAAGGATAATTTTTGTCTTTTTGCCCCAACATATAGGGAATTTCTGCCTTTTTGCCCCACAATTAGGGGAATTTCTGCAATTTTGCTCCAAAATACGGGGAATTAAATCTTTTTTGCCCGAAAATATAAAGAATGCATACATTTTTGCCATAAAAAAGGGAAATTTCTGTAATTTTGATCCAATGTAATGGGAATTTCTTCTTTTTTGCCTCTAAATAAGTGGAATTTCTGTCTTTTTCCCCCAAAACAAAAGGAATTTCTGTCTTTTTTGCCCCAAAATAAGGAAAATTTCTGACTTATTACCCTGAAGTAAGTGAAATTTCTGCAATTTTGCCCCAAAATAAGGGAAATTTCTGCCTTTTTGCCCCCAAAAGAGGAGATTTTCAGCCTTTTTACCTCAAAATAAGGGGAATTTCTGCATTCTTGCCAAAAAATATTGGGAATTTCTGCTTTTTTGCCCCAAAAAATATTGGGAATTTCTGCCTTTTTGCCCCAAAAAAAGGAAAATTTCTGACTTTTTGCACTGAAATAAGTTAAATTTCTAAAATTTTTCCCCAAAATAAGAGAAATGTCTGCTTTTTTCGCCAAAATAATGTGAATTTCTTACTTTTTGCCCCCAAATAAGGGGAATTTCAGCCTTTTTACCTCAAAATAAAGGGAATTTCTGCATTCTTGCCCCAAAATATGGGAAATTTCTGCCTTTTTGCCCAAAATAATAAAAATTCTGCTTTTTTCCATGAAATGAGTGAAATTTCTGAAATTTTGCCCCAAAATAAGTGAAATTTCTGCAATTTTGCCCCAAAATAAGGGAAATTTCTGAAATTTTTTTCCCCAAAATAAGTGGAATTTCTCAGTTTTGCCTCAAAATAAGGAGAATTTCTGTCTTTTTGCCCCATTATATAGGGAATTTCTGCCTTTATGCCCCACAATTAGGGGAATTTCTGCAATTTTGCTCAAAAATACGGGGAATTTCTGCCTTTTTGCCCGAAAATAAGAAGAATGCATACCTTATTGCCATAAAAAAGGGAAATTTCTGCAATTTTGCTCCAAAACAAGGGGAATTTTTGCTTTTTTGCCTCTGAATAAGTGGAATTTCTGTCTTTTTCCCCCAAAACAAATAGAATTTCTGTCCTTTTAGCCCCAAAATAAGGAAAATTTCTGACTTATTACCCTGAAAGAAGTGAAATTTCTGCAATTTTGTTCCAAAATAAGAGAAATTTCTGCCTTTTTGCCACCAAATAAGGGGAATTTAAGCCTTTTACCTCAAAATAAGGGGAATTTCTGCATTTTTGCCATAAAATATTAGGAATTTCTGCCTTTTTGCCCCAAAATAAAAAAAATTTCTGATTTTTTGCACTGAAATAAGTTAAATTTCTAAAATTTTTCCCAAAAATAAGGGAAATGTCTGCTTGGCCCCAAAATAATGGGAATTTCTTACTTTTTGCCCCTAATAAGTGGAATTTCAGCTTTTTTACTTCAAAATAAAAGAAATTTCTGCATTTTTGCCCCAAAATATGGGAAATTTCTGCCTTTTTGCCCAAAATAAGAAAAATTTCTGCAATTTTGCCCCAAAATAAGTGAAATTTCTTTAATTATGCCTCAAAATAAGGGAAATTTCGGGAATTTTGCCCCAAAATAAGTGGAATTTCTGAGTTTTGCCCCAAAATATGAGAATTTTTGTCTTTTTGCCACAACATATAGGGAATTTCTGCCTTTTTGCCCCACAATTAGGTGAATTTCTGAAATTTTGCTCCAAAATAAAGTGAATTTCTTCCTTTTTACCCGAAAATAAGAAGAATGCATAACTTTTTGCCATAAAAAAGGGAAATTTCCTCATTTTTGCTCCAAAATAAAGGGAATTTCCTCTTTTTTGCCTCTAAATAAGTGGAATTTCTGTCTTTTTACCCCAACACAAAGGGAATTTCTGTCTTTTTTGCCCCAAAATAAGGAAAATTTCTTACTTATTACCATGAAATAAGTGAAATTTCTGCAATTTTGTCCCAAAATAAGGAAAATTTCTGCCTTTTGCCTCCAAATAAGGAAAATTTCAGCCTTATTACCTCTAAATATTGGGAATTTTTGCTTTTTTGCCTCTAAATAAGTGGAATTTCTTTCATTTTCCCCAAAAACAAAGGGAATTTCTGTCTTTTTTGCCCCAAAATAAGGAAAATTTCTGACTTATTACCCTGAAATAAGTGAAATTTCTGCCTTTTTGCCCCAAAATATGAGAAATTTCTGCCTTTTTGCCCCCAAATAAGAAAAATTTCTGCAATTTTGTACCAAAATAAAAGAAATTTCTGCCTTTTTGCCACAAATTAAGAAAATTTCTGCTTTTTTTCCTGAAATAATTGAAATTTGTGCAATTTTGCCCCAAAATGAGTGAAATTATTGCAATTTTGCCCCCAAATAAGGGAAATTTCTGGAATTTGCTTCAAAATAAGTGGAATTTCTGAGTTTTGCCCCAAAATAAGGAGAATTTTTGTCTTTTTGCCCCAACATATAGGGAATTTCTGCTTTTTTGCCCAAGAATCAGGGGAATTTTTGCAATTTTGCTCCAAAATACGGGGAATTTCTGCCTTTTTGTACAAAAATAAGAAGAATGCATACATTTTTGCCATAAAAAAAGGAAATATCTTCATTTTTGCTCCAAAATAAGGGGAATTTCTGCTTTTTTGCCTTTAAATAAGTTGAATTTCTGTCTTTTTCCCCCAAAACAAAGGGAATTTCTGTCTTTTTTGGCACAAAATAAGGAAAATTTCTGACTTATTACCCTGAAGTAAGTGAAGTTTCTGCAATTTTGCCCCAAAATAAGGGAAATTTCTGCCTTTTTGCCCCCAAATAAGGGGAATTTCAGCCTTTTTACCTCAAAATAAGGGGAATTCCTGCATTTTTGCCACAAAATATTAGGAATTTCTGCCTTTCTTCCCCAAAATAAGGGAAATTTCTGCCTTTTGGCCCCCAAATAAGGGGAATTTCAGGCTTTTTACCTCAAATTAATAGGAATTTCTGTATTTTTGCCACAAACGATTAAGAGTTTCTGCCTTTTTGCCCCAAAATAAGGAAAATTTCTGATTTTTGCCCTGAAATAAGTTAGATTTCTAAATTTTTTCCCCAAAATAATGGAAATGTCTGCTTTTTGCCCCAAAATAAGGGGAATTTCTTACTTTTTGCCCCCAAATAAGGGGAATTTCAGCATTTTTACCTCAAAATAAGGGGAATTTCTGCATTTTTGACCAAAATATAGGAAATTTCTGCCTTTTTGCCCAAAATAAGAAAAATTTCTGCTATTTTGTACCATAATAAAAGATATTTCTGTTTTTTTGCCCCAAAATAAGAAAATTTCTGACTTTTTGCCCTGAAATAAGTTAAATTTCTAAAATTTTTCCCAAAAATAAGGGAAATGTCTGCTTTTTGCCCCCCAAAAATGGGAATTTTTTACTTTTTGCCCCCAAATAAGGGGAATTTCAGCCTTTTTACCTCAAAATAAGGGGAATTTCTGCATTTTTGCCACAAAATATGGGAAATTTCTGACTTTTTGCCCCAAAATAAGAAAATTTCTCCTTTTTTCCCATGAAATAAGTGAAATTTCTGCAATTTTGCCCCAAAATAAGGGAAATTTCTGGAATTTTGCCCCAAAATAAGTGGAATTTCTGAGTTTTGCTCCAAAATAAGGGGAATTTCTGTCTTTTTGTTCCAACATATAGGGAATTTCTGCTTTTTTGCCTAACAATTAGGGGAATTTCTGCAATTTTGCTCCAAAATACGGAAAATTTCTTTCTTTTTGTACGAAAATAAGAAGAATGCATACCTTTTTGCTATAAAAAAGGGAAATTTCTTCATTTTTGCTCCAAAATAAGGGGAATTTCTGCTTTTTTGCCTCTAAATAAGTGGAATTTCTGTCTTTCTCCCCCAAAACAAAGGGAATTTCTGTCTTTTTTGCCCCAAAATAAGGAAAATTTCTGACTTATTACGCTGAAGTAAGTGAAATTTCTGCAATTTTTCCCCAAAATAAGGGAAATTTTTGCCTTTTGGCCCCCAAGTAAGGGGAATTTCAGGCTTTTTACGTCAAATTAATAGGAATTTCTGTATTTTTGCCACAAACGATTAAGAGTTTCTGCCTTTTTGCCCCAAAATAAGGAAAATTTCTGATTTTTGTTCTGAAATAAGTTAGATTTCTAAATTTTTTCCCCAAAATAATGGAAATGTCTGCTTTTTGCCCCAAAATAAGGGGAATTTCTTACTTTTTGCCCCCAAATAAGGGGAATTTCAGCCTTTTTACCTCAAAATAAGGGGAATTTCTGCATTTTTGACCAAAATATAGGAAATTTCTGCCTTTTCGCCCAAAATAAGAAAAATTTCTGCTATTTTGTACCATAATAAAAGAAATTTCTGTTTTTTTTGCCCCAAAATAAGAAAATTTCTGACTTTTTGCCCTGAAATAAGTTAAATTTCTAAAATTTTTCCCCAAAATAAGGGAAATGTCTGCTTTTTGCCCCCAAAAAATGGGAATTTTTTACTTTTTGCCCCCAAATAAGGGGAATTTCAGCCTTTTTACCTCAAAATAAGGGGAATTTCTGCATTTTTGCCACAAAATATGGGAAATTTCTGACTTTTTGCCCCAAAATAAGAAAATTTCTCCTTTTTTCCCCTGAAATAAGTGAAATTTCTGCAATTTTGCCCCAAAATAAGGGAAATTTCTGGATTTTTTCCCCAAAATAAGTGGAATTTCTGAGTTTTGCTCCAAAATAAGGGGAATTTCTGTCTTTTTGCCCCAACATATAGGGAATTTCGGCTTTTTTGCCTAACAATTAGGGGAATTTCTGCAATTTTGCTCCAAAATACGGGGAATTTCTGCCTTTTTGTATGAAAATAAGAAGAATGCATACCTTTTTGCTATAAAAAATGGAAATTTCTTCATTTTTGCTTCCAAAATAAGGGGAATTTCTGCTTTTTTTCCTCTAAATAAATGGAATTTCTGTCTTTTTCCCCCAAAACAAAGGGAATTTCTGTCTTTTTTGATACAAAATAAAAACAATTTCTGACTTATTACCCTGAAATAAGTGAAATTTCTGCAATTTTGCCCATAAATAAGGGAAATTTCTGCCTTTTTGCCCCCAAATACAGGGGAATTTCAGACTTTTTATTTCAAAATAAGAGGAATTTCTGCATTTTTGCAAAAATATTGGAAATTTCTGCCTTTTTGCCCCAAAATAAGAAAATTTCTCCTTTTTTCCATGAAATAAGTGAAATATCTGCAATTTTGCCACAAAATTAATGAAATTTCTGCAATTTTGCCCCAAAATAAGGGAAATTTCTGGAATTTTGCCCCAAAATAAGTGGAATTTCTGAGTTTTGCCTCAAAATAAGGAGAATTTCTGCCTTTTTGGCCCATCATATAGGGAATTTCTGCCTTTTTGCCCACAATTAGGGGAATTTCTGCAATTTTGCTCGAAAATACGGGGAATTTCTGCCTTTTTGCCCGAAAATAAGAAGAATGCCTACCTTATTGCCATAAAAAAGGTAAATTTCTGAAATTTTGCTCCAAAATAAGGGGAATTTCTGCTTTTTTGACTCTAAATTAGTGGAATTTCTGTCTTTTTCCCCCAAAACAAAGGGAATTTCTGTCTTTTTTGCCCCAAAATAAGGAAAATTTCTGACTTATTACCCTGAAATAAGTGAAATTTCTGCAATTTTGCCCCAAAATAAGAGAAATTTCTGCCTTTTTGCCACCAAATAAGGGGAATTTCAGTCTTGTTACCTCAAAATAAGGGGAATTTCTGCATTTTTGCCCCAAAATAAGGGAAATTTCTGCCTTTTTGTCCCAAAATAAGAAAAATTTCTGCAATTTTGTTCCAAAATAAAAGAAATTTCTGCCTTATTGCCCCAAAATAAGAAAATTTCTGCTTTTTTTTCTGAAATAAGTGAAATTTCTGCAATTTTGCCCCAAAATAAGTGAAATTTCTGCAATTTTTCCCGAAAATAAAGGAATTTTCTGGAATTTTGCCCCAAAATAAGTGGAATTTCTGACTTTTGCCCCAAAATAAGGAGAATTTCTGTCTTTTTGCCCTAACATATAGGGAATTTCTGCCTTTTTGCCCCACAATTAGCGGAATTTCTGCAATTTTGCTCCAAAATACAGGGAATTTCTGCTTTTTAGCCCAAAATAAGTGGAATGTATACCTTTTGCCACAAAAAAGGGAAATTTCTTCATTTTTGCTCCAAAATAAGGGGAATTTCTGCTTTTTTGCCTATAAATAAGTGGAATTTCTGTCTTTTTCCCCCAAAACAAAGGGAATTTCTGTCTTTTTTGCCCCAAAATAAGGAAAATTTATGAATTATTACCCTGAAATAAGTTAAATTTCTGCTATTTTTCCTCAAAATAAGGGAAATTTCTGCCTTTTTGCCCTCAAATAGGGGGAATTTCAGATTTTTACCTCAAAATAAGGGGAATTTCTGCATTTTTGCCCCAAAATACAAGGAATTTCTGCCTTTTTGCCCGAAAATAATAAGAATGCATACTTTTTTGCCATAAAAAAGGGAAATTTCTTCATTTTTGCTCCAAAATGAGGGGAATTTCTGCTTTTATGCCTCTAAATAAGTGGAATTTCTGTCTTTTTCCCCCAAAACAAATGGAATATCTGTCTTTTTTGCCCCAAAATAAGGAAAATTTCTGTCTTATTACCCTGAAATAAGTGAAATTTCTGCAATTTTGCCTCAAAATAAGTGAAATTATTGGAATTTTGCCCCAAAATAAGTGGAATTTCTGAGTTTTGACCCAAAATAAGGAGAATTTCTGTCTTTTTGCCCCAACATATAGGGAATTTCTGCCTTTTTGCCCCACAATTAGAAGAATTTCTGTAATTTTGCTCCAAAATACAGGGAATTTCTGCCTTTTTGCCCGAAAATAAGAAGAATGCATACCTTTTTCCCATAAAAAGGAAAATTTCTTCATTTTTGCTCCAAAATAAGGGGAATTTCTGCTTTTTGGCCTCTAAATTAGTGGAATTTCTGTCTTTTTTCCCCCAAAACAAAGGGAATTTCTGTCTTTTTTGCCCCAAAATAAGGAAAATTTCTGACTTTACCCTGAAGTAAGTGAAATTTCTGCAATTTTGCCCCAAAATAAGGGAAATTTCTGCCTTTTTGTCCCAAAATAAGAAAAATTTCTGCAATTTTGTTCCAAAATAAAAGAAATTTCTGCCTTATTGCCCCAAAATAAGAAAATTTCTGCTTTTTTTTCTGAAATAAGTGAAATTTCTGCAATTTTGCCCCAAAATAAGTGAAATTTCTGCAATTTTGCCCGAAAATAAGGGAATTTTCTGGAATTTTGCCCCAAAATAAGTGGAATTTCTGAGTTTTGCCCCAAAATAAAGAGAATTTCTGTCTTTTTGCCCTAACATATAGGGAATTTCTGCCTTTTTGCCCCACAATTAGCGGAATTTCTGCAATTTTGCTCCAAAATACGGGGAATTTCTGCTTTTTAGCCCAAAATAAGTGGAATGTATACCTTTTGCCACAAAAAAGAGAAATTTCTTCATTTTTGCTCCAAAATAAGGGGGAATTTCTGCTTTTTTGCCTATAAATAAGTGGAATTTCTGTCTTTTTCCCCCAAAACAAAGGGAATTTCTGTCTTTTTTGCTCCAAAATAAGGAAAATTTATGAATTATTACCCTGAAATAAGTGAAATTTCTGCAATTTTTCCTCAAAATAAGGGAAATTTTTGCCTTTTTGCCCTCAAATAGGGGGAATTTCAGCCTTTTTACCTCAAAATAAGGGGAATTTCTGCATTTTTGCTCTCAAATAGGGGGAATTTCAGCCTTTTTACTTCAAAATATTAGGAATTTCTGTATTTTTGTCACAAACGATTAAGAATTTCTGCCTTTTTGCCCCAAAATAAAGAAAATTTCTGACTTTTTGCCCTGAAATAAGTTAAATTTCTAAATTTTTTCCCCAAAATAATGGAAATGTCTGCTTTTTGCCCCAAAATAAGGGGAATTTCTTACTTTTGGCCCCCTAATAAGGGGAATTTCAGCCTTTTTACCTCAAAATAAGGAGAATTTCTGCATTTTTGACCCAAAATATGTGAAATTTCTGCCTTTTTGCACAAAATAAGAAAAATTTCTGCTATTTTGTACCATAATAAAAGAAATTTCTGCTTCTTTGCCCTGAAATAATTGAAATTTCTGCAGTTTTGCCCCAAAATGAGTGAAATTTCTGCAATTTTGCCCCAAAATAAGAGTAATTTCTGGAATTTTCCCCCAAAATAAGTGGAATTTCTGTGTTTTGCCCCAAAATAAGGAGAATTTCTGTCTTTTTGCCCCAACATATAGGGAATTTCTGCCTTTTTGCCCCACAATTAGGGGAATTTCTGCAATTTTGCTCCAAAATATGGGGAATTTCTGCCTTTTTGCCCGACAATAAGAAGAATGCATACCTTTTTGCCATAAAAAGGAAATTTCTGCAATTTTGCTCCAAAATAAGGGGAATTTCTGCTTTTTTGGCTCTAAATAAGTGGAATTTCTGTCTTTTCCCCCCAAAACAAAGGGAATTTCTGTCTTTTTTGCCCCAAAATAAGGAAAATTTCTGACTTATTACCCTGAAATAAATGAAATTTCTGCAATTTTGCCCAAAAATAAGGGGAAATTTCTGCCTTTTGCCCTCAAATAAAGAAAATTTCAGCCTTATTACCTCTAAATATGGGGAATTTTTGCTTTTTTGCCTCCCAATAAGTGGAATTTCTTTCCTTTTCCCCAAAAACAAAAAGAATTTCTGTCTTTTTATTCCCAAAATAAGGAAAATTTCTGACTTATTACACTGAAATAAGTGAAATTTCTGCAATTTTGCCCCAAAATAAGGGAAATTTCTGCCTTTTTGCCCCCAAATACGGGGAACTTCAGCCTTTTTACCTCAAAATAAGGGGAATTTCTGCATTTTTTCCCCAAAATATGGGAAATTTCTGCCTTTTTGCCCCAAAATAAGAAGATTTCTGCTTTTTTCCATGAAATGAGTGAAATTTCTGCAATTTTGCCCCAAAATAAGTGAAATTTCTGCAATTTTGCGCCAAAATAAGGGAAATTTCTGGAATTTTGCCCCAAAATAAGTGGAATTTCTGAGTTTTGCCCCAAAATAAGGAGAATTTCTGTCTTTTTGCCCCAACATATAGGGAATTTTGCCTTTTTGCTTCACAATTAGGGGAATTTCTGCAATTTTGCTCCAAAATACGGGAAACTTCTGCCTTTTTGCCCGAAAATAAGAAGAATGCATACCTTTTTGCCATAAAAAAGGAAAATTTCTGCAATTTTGCTCCAATATAAGGGTAATTTCTGCCTTTTTGCCTCTAAATAAGTGGAATTTCTGTCTTTTCCCCCCAAAAGAAAGGAAATTTCTGTCTTTTTTGGCCCAAAATAAGGAAAATTTCTGACTTATTACCCTGAAGTAAGTTAAATTTCTGCAATTTTGCCCCAAAATAAGGGAAATTTCTGCCTTTTTGCCCCCAAATAAGGGGAATTTCAGCCTTTTTACCTCAAAATAAGGGGAATTTCTGCATTCTTGCCACAAAATATTGGGAATTTCTGCCTTTTTGCCCCAAAATAAGGAAAATTTCTGACTTTTTGCCCTGAAATAAGTTAAATTTCTAAAATTTTTCCCCAAAATAAGGGAAATGTCTGCTTTTTGCCCCAAATAATGGGAATTTTTTACTTTTTGCCCCCAAATAAGGGGAATTTCAGCCTTTTTACCTCAAAATAAGGGGAATTTCTGCATTTTTGCCACAAAATATGGGAAATTTCTTACTTTTTGCCCCAAAATAAGAAAATTTCTCCTTTTTTCCCCTGAAATAAGTGAAATTTCTGCAATTTTGCCCCAAAATAAAAGAAATTTCTGGAATTTTGCCCCAAAATAAGTGGAATTTCTGAGTTTTGCTCCAAAATAAGGGGAATTTCTGTCTTTTTGCCCCAACATATAGGGAATTTCTGCTTTTTTGCCTAACAATTAGGGGAATTTCTGCAATTTTGCTCCAAAATACGGGGAATTTCTTTCTTTTTGTACGAAAATAAGAAGAATGCATACCTTTTTGCTATAAAAAAGGGAAATTTCTTCATTTTTGCTCCAAAATAAGGGAAATTTCTGCTTTTTTTCCTCTAAATAAGTGGAATTTCTGTCTTTTTCCCCCAAAACAAAGGGAATTTCTGTCTTTTTTGATCAAAAATAAAAACAATTTCTGACTTATTACCCTGAAATAAGTGAAATTTTTGCAATTTTGCCCATAAATAAGGAAAATTTCTGCCTTTTTGCCCCCAAATACGGGGAATTTCAGACTTTTTATTTCAAAATAAGAGGAATTTCTGCATTTTTGCACTAAAATATTGGAAATTTCTGCCTTTTTGCCCCAAAATAAGAAAATTTCTCCTTTTTTCCATGAAATAACTTAAATATCTGCAATTTTGCCCCAAAATTAATGATATTTCTGCATTTTTGCCCCAAAGTAAGGGAAATTTCTGGAATTTTGCCCCAAAATATGTGGAATTTCTGAGTTTTGCCTCAAAATAAGGAAAATTTCTGCCTTTTTGGCCCATCATATAGGGAATTTCTGCCTTTTTGCCCACAATTAGGGGAATTTCTGCAATTTTGCTCCAAAATACGGGGAATTTCTGCCTTTTTGCCCGAAAATAAGAAGAATGCCTACCCTTTTGCCATAAAAAAGGTAAATTTCTGCAATTTTGCTCCAAAATGAAGGGAATTTCTGCTTTTTTGACTCTAAATTAGTGGAATTTCTGTCTTTTTCCCCCAAAACAAAGGGAATTTCTGTCTTTTTTGCCCCAAAATAAGGAAAATTTCTGACTTATTACCCTGAAATAAGTGAAATTTCTGCAATTTTGCCCCAAAATAAGAGAAATTTCTGTTTTTTTGCCACCAAATAAGGGGAATTTCAGTCTTGTTACCTAAAAATAAGGGGAATTTCTGCATTTTTGCCCCAAAATAAGGGAAATTTCTGCCTTTTTGTCCCAAAATAAGAAAAATTTCTGCAATTTTGTACCAATTAAAAGAAATTTCTGCCTTTTTGCCCCAAAATAAGAAAATTTCTGCTTTTTTTTCTGAAATAAGTGAAATTTCTGCAATTTTGCCCCAAAATAAGTGAAATTTCTGCAATTTTGCCCGAAAATAAGGGAATTTTCTGGAATTTTGCCCCAAAATAAGTGGAATTTCTGAGTTTTGCCCCAAAATAAGGAGAATTTCTGTCTTTTTGCCCTAACATATAGGGAATTTCTGCCTTTTTGCCCCACAATTAGCGGAATTTCTGCAATTTTGCTCCAAAATACGGGGAATTTCTGCTTTTTAGCCCAAAATAAGTGGAATGTATACCTTTTGCCACAAAAAAGGGAAATTTCTTCATTTTTGCTCCAAAATAAGGGGGAATTTCTGCTTTTTTGCCTATAAATAAGTGGAATTTCTGTCTTTTTCCCCCAAAACAAAGGGAATTTCTCTCTTTTTTGCCCCAAAATAAGGAAAATTTATGAATTATTACCCTGAAATAAGTGAAATTTCTGCAATTTTTCCTCAAAATAAGGGAAATTTCTGGTTTTTTGCCCTCAAATAGGGGGAATTTCAGCCTTTTACCTCAAAATAAGGAGAATTTCTGCATTTTTGCCCTCAAATAGAGGGAATTTCAGCCTTTTTACCTCAAAATAATAGGAATTTCTGTATTTTTGCCACAAACGATTAAGAATTTCTGCCTTTTTGCCCCAAAATAAGGAAAATTTCTGACTTTTTGCCCTGAAATAAGTTAAATTTCTAAATTTTTTCCCCAAAATAATGGAAATGTCTGCTTTTTGCCCCAAAATAAGGGGAATTTCTTACTTTTGGCCCCCTAATAAGGGGAATTTCAGCCTTTTTACCTCAAAATAAGAAGAATTTCTGCATTTTTGACCCAAAATATGTGAAATTTCTGCCTTTTTGCACAAAATAAGAAAAATTTCTGCTATTTTGTACCATAATAAAAGAAATTTCTGCTTCTTTGCCCTGAAATAATTGAAATTTCTGCAATTTTGCCCCAAAATGAGTGAAATTTCTGCAATTTTGCCCCAAAATAAGGGAAATTTCTGGAATTTTCCCCCAAAATAAGTGGAATTTCTGTGTTTTGCCCCAAAATAAGGAGAATTTCTGTCTTTTTGCCCCAACATATAGGGAATTTCTGCCTTTTTGCCCCACAATTAGGGGAATTTCTGCAATTTTGCTCCAAAATATGGGGAATTTCTGCCTTTTTGCCCGAAAATAAGAAGAATGCATACCTTTTTGCCATAAAAAGGAAATTTCTGCAATTTTGCTCCAAAATAAAAGGAATTTCTGCTTTTTTGGCTCTAAATAAGTGGAATTTCTGTCTTTTCCCCCCAAAACAAAGGGAATTTCTGTCTTTTTTGCCCCAAAATAAGGAAAATTTCTGACTTATTGCCCTGAAATAAGTGAAATTTCTGCAATTTTGCCCAAAAATAAGGGGAAATTTCTGCCTTTTGCCCTCAAATAAAGAAAATTTCAGCCTTATTACCTCTAAATATGGGGAATTTTTGCTTTTTTGCCTCCCAATAAGTGGAATTTCTTTCCTTTTCCCCCAAAACAAAAAGAATTTCTGTCTTTTTATTCCCAAAATAAGGAAAATTTCTGACTTATTACACTGAAATAAGTGAAATTTCTGCAATTTTGCCCCAAAATAAGGGAAATTTCTGCCTTTTTGCCCCCAAATACGGGGAATTTCAGGCTTTTTACCTCAAAATAAGGGGAATTTCTGCATTCTTGCCACAAAATATTGGGAATTTCTGCCTTTTTGCCCCAAAATAAGGAAAATTTCTGACTTTTTGCCCTGAAATAAGTTAAATTTCTAAAATTTTTCCCCAAAATAAGGGAAATGTCTGCTTTTTGCCCCAAATAATGGGAATTTTTTACTTTTTGCCCCCAAATAAGGGGAATTTCAGCCTTTTTACCTCAAAATAAGGGGAATTTCTGCATTTTTGCCACAAAATATGGGAAATTTCTTACTTTTTGCCCCAAAATAAGAAAATTTCTCCTTTTTTCCCCTGAAATAAGTGAAATTTCTGCAATTTTGCCCCAAAATAAAAGAAATTTCTGGAATTTTGCCCCAAAATAAGTGGAATTTCTGAGTTTTGCTCCAAAATAAGGGGAATTTCTGTCTTTTTGCCCCAACATATAGGGAATTTCTGCTTTTTTGCCTAACAATTAGGGGAATTTCTGCAATTTTGCTCCAAAATACGGGGAATTTCTTTCTTTTTGTACGAAAATAAGAAGAATGCATACCTTTTTGCTATAAAAAAGGGAAATTTCTTCATTTTTGCTCCAAAATAAGGGAAATTTCTGCTTTTTTTCCTCTAAATAAGTGGAATTTCTGTCTTTTTCCCCCAAAACAAAGGGAATTTCTGTCTTTTTTGATCAAAAATAAAAACAATTTCTGACTTATTACCCTGAAATAAGTGAAATTTTTGCAATTTTGCCCATAAATAAGGAAAATTTCTGCCTTTTTGCCCCCAAATACGGGGAATTTCAGACTTTTTATTTCAAAATAAGAGGAATTTCTGCATTTTTGCACTAAAATATTGGAAATTTCTGCCTTTTTGCCCCAAAATAAGAAAATTTCTCCTTTTTTCCATGAAATAACTTAAATATCTGCAATTTTGCCCCAAAATTAATGATATTTCTGCATTTTTGCCCCAAAGTAAGGGAAATTTCTGGAATTTTGCCCCAAAATATGTGGAATTTCTGAGTTTTGCCTCAAAATAAGGAAAATTTCTGCCTTTTTGGCCCATCATATAGGGAAATTCTGCCTTTTTGCCCACAATTAGGGGAATTTCTGCAATTTTGCTCCAAAATACGGGGAATTTCTGCCTTTTTGGCTCTAAATAAGTGGAATTTCTGTCTTTTCCCCCCAAAACAAAGGGAATTTCTGTCTTTTTTGCCCCAAAATAAGGAAAATTTCTGACTTATTACCCTGAAATAAGTGAAATTTCTGCAATTTTGCCCAAAAATAAGGGGAAATTTCTGCCTTTTGCCCTCAAATAAAGAAAATTTCAGCCTTATTACCTCTAAATATGGGGAATTTTTGCTTTTTTGCCTCCCAATAAGTGGAATTTCTTTCCTTTTCCCCAAAAACAAAAAGAATTTCTGTCTTTTTATTCCCAAAATAAGGAAAATTTCTGACTTATTACACTGAAATAAGTGAAATTTCTGCAATTTTGCCCCAAAATAAGGGAAATTTCTGCCTTTTTGCCCCCAAATACGGGGAACTTCAGCCTTTTTACCTCAAAATAAGGGGAATTTCTGCATTTTTTCCCCAAAATATGGGAAATTTCTGCCTTTTTGCCCCAAAATAAGAAGATTTCTGCTTTTTTCCATGAAATGAGTGAAATTTCTGCAATTTTGCCCCAAAATAAGTGAAATTTCTGCAATTTTGCGCCAAAATAAGGGAAATTTCTGGAATTTTGCCCCAAAATAAGTGGAATTTCTGAGTTTTGCCCCAAAATAAGGAGAATTTCTGTCTTTTTGCCCCAACATATAGGGAATTTTGCCTTTTTGCTTCACAATTAGGGGAATTTCTGCAATTTTGCTCCAAAATACGGGAAACTTCTGCCTTTTTGCCCGAAAATAAGAAGAATGCATACCTTTTTGCCATAAAAAAGGAAAATTTCTGCAATTTTGCTCCAATATAAGGGTAATTTCTGCCTTTTTGCCTCTAAATAAGTGGAATTTCTGTCTTTTCCCCCCAAAAGAAAGGAAATTTCTGTCTTTTTTGGCCCAAAATAAGGAAAATTTCTGACTTATTACCCTGAAGTAAGTTAAATTTCTGCAATTTTGCCCCAAAATAAGGGAAATTTCTGCCTTTTTGCCCCCAAATAAGGGGAATTTCAGCCTTTTTACCTCAAAATAAGGGGAATTTCTGCATTCTTGCCACAAAATATTGGGAATTTCTGCCTTTTTGCCCCAAAATAAGGAAAATTTCTGACTTTTTGCCCTGAAATAAGTTAAATTTCTAAAATTTTTCCCCAAAATAAGGGAAATGTCTGCTTTTTGCCCCAAATAATGGGAATTTTTTACTTTTTGCCCCCAAATAAGGGGAATTTCAGCCTTTTTACCTCAAAATAAGGGGAATTTCTGCATTTTTGCCACAAAATATGGGAAATTTCTTACTTTTTGCCCCAAAATAAGAAAATTTCTCCTTTTTTCCCCTGAAATAAGTGAAATTTCTGCAATTTTGCCCCAAAATAAAAGAAATTTCTGGAATTTTGCCCCAAAATAAGTGGAATTTCTGAGTTTTGCTCCAAAATAAGGGGAATTTCTGTCTTTTTGCCCCAACATATAGGGAATTTCTGCTTTTTTGCCTAACAATTAGGGGAATTTCTGCAATTTTGCTCCAAAATACGGGGAATTTCTTTCTTTTTGTACGAAAATAAGAAGAATGCATACCTTTTTGCTATAAAAAAGGGAAATTTCTTCATTTTTGCTCCAAAATAAGGGAAATTTCTGCTTTTTTTCCTCTAAATAAGTGGAATTTCTGTCTTTTTCCCCCAAAACAAAGGGAATTTCTGTCTTTTTTGATCAAAAATAAAAACAATTTCTGACTTATTACCCTGAAATAAGTGAAATTTTTGCAATTTTGCCCATAAATAAGGAAAATTTCTGCCTTTTTGCCCCCAAATACGGGGAATTTCAGACTTTTTATTTCAAAATAAGAGGAATTTCTGCATTTTTGCACTAAAATATTGGAAATTTCTGCCTTTTTGCCCCAAAATAAGAAAATTTCTCCTTTTTTCCATGAAATAACTTAAATATCTGCAATTTTGCCCCAAAATTAATGATATTTCTGCATTTTTGCCCCAAAGTAAGGGAAATTTCTGGAATTTTGCCCCAAAATATGTGGAATTTCTGAGTTTTGCCTCAAAATAAGGAAAATTTCTGCCTTTTTGGCCCATCATATAGGGAATTTCTGCCTTTTTGCCCACAATTAGGGGAATTTCTGCAATTTTGCTCCAAAATACGGGGAATTTCTGCCTTTTTGCCCGAAAATAAGAAGAATGCCTACCCTTTTGCCATAAAAAAGGTAAATTTCTGCAATTTTGCTCCAAAATGAAGGGAATTTCTGCTTTTTTGACTCTAAATTAGTGGAATTTCTGTCTTTTTCCCCCAAAACAAAGGGAATTTCTGTCTTTTTTGCCCCAAAATAAGGAAAATTTCTGACTTATTACCCTGAAATAAGTGAAATTTCTGCAATTTTGCCCCAAAATAAGAGAAATTTCTGTTTTTTTGCCACCAAATAAGGGGAATTTCAGTCTTGTTACCTAAAAATAAGGGGAATTTCTGCATTTTTGCCCCAAAATAAGGGAAATTTCTGCCTTTTTGTCCCAAAATAAGAAAAATTTCTGCAATTTTGTACCAATTAAAAGAAATTTCTGCCTTTTTGCCCCAAAATAAGAAAATTTCTGCTTTTTTTTCTGAAATAAGTGAAATTTCTGCAATTTTGCCCCAAAATAAGTGAAATTTCTGCAATTTTGCCCGAAAATAAGGGAATTTTCTGGAATTTTGCCCCAAAATAAGTGGAATTTCTGAGTTTTGCCCCAAAATAAGGAGAATTTCTGTCTTTTTGCCCTAACATATAGGGAATTTCTGCCTTTTTGCCCCACAATTAGCGGAATTTCTGCAATTTTGCTCCAAAATACGGGGAATTTCTGCTTTTTAGCCCAAAATAAGTGGAATGTATACCTTTTGCCACAAAAAAGGGAAATTTCTTCATTTTTGCTCCAAAATAAGGGGGAATTTCTGCTTTTTTGCCTATAAATAAGTGGAATTTCTGTCTTTTTCCCCCAAAACAAAGGGAATTTCTCTCTTTTTTGCCCCAAAATAAGGAAAATTTATGAATTATTACCCTGAAATAAGTGAAATTTCTGCAATTTTTCCTCAAAATAAGGGAAATTTCTGGTTTTTTGCCCTCAAATAGGGGGAATTTCAGCCTTTTACCTCAAAATAAGGAGAATTTCTGCATTTTTGCGCTCAAATAGGGGGAATTTCAGCCTTTTTACCTCAAAATAATAGGAATTTCTGTATTTTTGCCACAAACGATTAAGAATTTCTGCCTTTTTGCCCCAAAATAAGGAAAATTTCTGACTTTTTGCCCTGAAATAAGTTAAATTTCTAAATTTTTTCCCCAAAATAATGGAAATGTCTGCTTTTTGCCCCAAAATAAGGGGAATTTCTTACTTTTGGCCCCCTAATAAGGGGAATTTCAGCCTTTTTACCTCAAAATAAGAAGAATTTCTGCATTTTTGACCCAAAATATGTGAAATTTCTGCCTTTTTGCACAAAATAAGAAAAATTTCTGCTATTTTGTACCATAATAAAAGAAATTTCTGCTTCTTTGCCCTGAAATAATTGAAATTTCTGCAATTTTGCCCCAAAATGAGTGAAATTTCTGCAATTTTGCCCCAAAATAAGGGAAATTTCTGGAATTTTCCCCCAAAATAAGTGGAATTTCTGTGTTTTGCCCCAAAATAAGGAGAATTTCTGTCTTTTTGCCCCAACATATAGGGAATTTCTGCCTTTTTGCCCCACAATTAGGGGAATTTCTGCAATTTTGCTCCAAAATATGGGGAATTTCTGCCTTTTTGCCCGAAAATAAGAAGAATGCATACCTTTTTGCCATAAAAAGGAAATTTCTGCAATTTTGCTCCAAAATAAAAGGAATTTCTGCTTTTTTGGCTCTAAATAAGTGGAATTTCTGTCTTTTCCCCCCAAAACAAAGGGAATTTCTGTCTTTTTTGCCCCAAAATAAGGAAAATTTCTGACTTATTGCCCTGAAATAAGTGAAATTTCTGCAATTTTGCCCAAAAATAAGGGGAAATTTCTGCCTTTTGCCCTCAAATAAAGAAAATTTCAGCCTTATTACCTCTAAATATGGGGAATTTTTGCTTTTTTGCCTCCCAATAAGTGGAATTTCTTTCCTTTTCCCCCAAAACAAAAAGAATTTCTGTCTTTTTATTCCCAAAATAAGGAAAATTTCTGACTTATTACACTGAAATAAGTGAAATTTCTGCAATTTTGCCCCAAAATAAGGGAAATTTCTGCCTTTTTGCCCCCAAATACGGGGAATTTCAGGCTTTTTACCTCAAAATAAGGGGAATTTCTGCATTCTTGCCACAAAATATTGGGAATTTCTGCCTTTTTGCCCCAAAATAAGGAAAATTTCTGACTTTTTGCCCTGAAATAAGTTAAATTTCTAAAATTTTTCCCCAAAATAAGGGAAATGTCTGCTTTTTGCCCCAAATAATGGGAATTTTTTACTTTTTGCCCCCAAATAAGGGGAATTTCAGCCTTTTTACCTCAAAATAAGGGGAATTTCTGCATTTTTGCCACAAAATATGGGAAATTTCTTACTTTTTGCCCCAAAATAAGAAAATTTCTCCTTTTTTCCCCTGAAATAAGTGAAATTTCTGCAATTTTGCCCCAAAATAAAAGAAATTTCTGGAATTTTGCCCCAAAATAAGTGGAATTTCTGAGTTTTGCTCCAAAATAAGGGGAATTTCTGTCTTTTTGCCCCAACATATAGGGAATTTCTGCTTTTTTGCCTAACAATTAGGGGAATTTCTGCAATTTTGCTCCAAAATACGGGGAATTTCTTT
Source organism: Micromys minutus (assembly GCF_963924665.1). Classification (NCBI taxonomy): domain Eukaryota; kingdom Metazoa; phylum Chordata; class Mammalia; order Rodentia; family Muridae; genus Micromys; species Micromys minutus. Next base: position 5,455,568 of record NW_027667727.1, read on the forward strand.
CTTTTTGTACGAAAATAAGAAGAATGCATACCTTTTTGCTATAAAAAAGGGAAATTTCTTCATTTTTGCTCCAAAATAAGGGAAATTTCTGCTTTTTTTCCTCTAAATAAGTGGAATTTCTGTCTTTTTCCCCCAAAACAAAGGGAATTTCTGTCTTTTTTGATCAAAAATAAAAACAATTTCTGACTTATTACCCTGAAATAAGTGAAATTTTTGCAATTTTGCCCATAAATAAGGAAAATTTCTGCCTTTTTGCCCCCAAATACGGGGAATTTCAGACTTTTTATTTCAAAATAAGAGGAATTTCTGCATTTTTGCACTAAAATATTGGAAATTTCTGCCTTTTTGCCCCAAAATAAGAAAATTTCTCCTTTTTTCCATGAAATAACTTAAATATCTGCAATTTTGCCCCAAAATTAATGATATTTCTGCATTTTTGCCCCAAAGTAAGGGAAATTTCTGGAATTTTGCCCCAAAATATGTGGAATTTCTGAGTTTTGCCTCAAAATAAGGAAAATTTCTGCCTTTTTGGCCCATCATATAGGGAATTTCTGCCTTTTTGCCCACAATTAGGGGAATTTCTGCAATTTTGCTCCAAAATACGGGGAATTTCTGCCTTTTTGCCCGAAAATAAGAAGAATGCCTACCCTTTTGCCATAAAAAAGGTAAATTTCTGCAATTTTGCTCCAAAATGAGGGGAATTTCTGCTTTTTTGACTCTAAATTAGTGGAATTTCTGTCTTTTTCCCCCAAAACAAAGGGAATTTCTGTCTTTTTTGCCCCAAAATAAGGAAAATTTCTGACTTATTACCCTGAAATAAGTGAAATTTCTGCAATTTTGCCCCAAAATAAGAGAAATTTCTGTTTTTTTGCCACCAAATAAGGGGAATTTCAGTCTTGTTACCTCAAAATAAGGGGAATTTCTGCATTTTTGCCCCAAAATAAGGGAAATTTCTGCCTTTTTGTCCCAAAATAAGAAAAATTTCTGCAATTTTGTACCAATTAAAAGAAATTTCTGCCTTTTTGCCCCAAAATAAGAAAATTTCTGCTTTTTTTTTCTGAAATAAGTGAAATTTCTGCAATTTTGCCCCAAAATAAGTGAAATTTCTGCAATTTTGCCCGAAAATAAGGGAATTTTCTGGAATTTTGCCCCAAAATAAGTGGAATTTCTGAGTTTTGCCCCAAAATAAGGAGAATTTCTGTCTTTTTGCCCTAACATATAGGGAATTTCTGCCTTTTTGCCCCACAATTAGCGGAATTTCTGCAATTTTGCTCCAAAATACGGGGAATTTCTGCTTTTTAGCCCAAAATAAGTGGAATGTATACCTTTTGCCACAAAAAAGGGAAATTTCTTCATTTTTGCTCCAAAATAAGGGGGAATTTCTGCTTTTTTGCCTATAAATAAGTGGAATTTCTGTCTTTTTCCCCCAAAACAAAGGGAATTTCTCTCTTTTTTGCCCCAAAATAAGGAAAATTTATGAATTATTACCCTGAAATAAGTGAAATTTCTGCAATTTTTCCTCAAAATAAGGGAAATTTCTGTTTTTTTGCCCTCAAATAGGGGGAATTTCAGCCTTTTACCTCAAAATAAGGAGAATTTCTGCATTTTTGCCCTCAAATAGGGGGAATTTCAGCCTTTTTACCTCAAAATAATAGGAATTTCTGTATTTTTGCCACAAACGATTAAGAATTTCTGCCTTTTTGCCCCAAAATAAGGAAAATTTCTGACTTTTTGCCCTGAAATAAGTTAAATTTCTAAATTTTTTCCCCAAAATAATGGAAATGTCTGCTTTTTGCCCCAAAATAAGGGGAATTTCTTACTTTTGGCCCCCTAATAAGGGGAATTTCAGCCTTTTTACCTCAAAATAAGGAGAATTTCTGCATTTTTGACCCAAAATATGTGAAATTTCTGCCTTTTTGCACAAAATAAGAAAAATTTCTGCTATTTTGTACCATAATAAAAGAAATTTCTGCTTCTTTGCCCTGAAATAATTGAAATTTCTGCAATTTTGCCCCAAAATGAGTGAAATTTCTGCAATTTTGCCCCAAAATAAGGGAAATTTCTGGAATTTTCCCCCAAAATAAGTGGAATTTCTGTGTTTTGCCCCAAAATAAGGAGAATTTCTGTCTTTTTGCCCCAACATATAGGGAATTTCTGCCTTTTTGCCCCACAATTAGGGGAATTTCTGCAATTTTGCTCCAAAATATGGGGAATTTCTGCCTTTTTGCCCGAAAATAAGAAGAATGCATACCTTTTTGCCATAAAAAGGAAATTTCTGCAATTTTGCTCCAAAATAAAAGGAATTTCTGCTTTTTTGGCTCTAAATAAGTGGAATTTCTGTCTTTTCCCCCCAAAACAAAAGGAATTTCTGTCTTTTTTGCCCCAAAATAAGGAAAATTTCTGACTTATTGCCCTGAAATAAGTGAAATTTCTGCAATTTTGCCCAAAAATAAGGGGAAATTTCTGCCTTTTGCCCTCAAATAAAGAAAATTTCAGCCTTATTACCTCTAAATATGGGGAATTTTTGCTTTTTTGCCTCCCAATAAGTGGAATTTCTTTCCTTTTCCCCCAAAACAAAAAGAATTTCTGTCTTTTTATTCCCAAAATAAGGAAAATTTCTGACTTATTACACTGAAATAAGTGAAATTTCTGCAATTTTGCCCCAAAATAAGGGAAATTTCTGCCTTTTTGCCCCCAAATACGGGGAACTTCAGCCTTTTTACCACAAAATAAGGGGAATTTCTGCATTTTTTCCCCAAAATATGGGAAATTTCTGCCTTTTTGCCCCAAAATAAGAAAATTTCTGCTTTTTTCCATGAAATGAGTGAAATTTCTGCAATTTTGCCCCAAAATAAGTGAAATTTCTGCAATTTTGCGCCAAAATAAGGGAAATTTCAGGAATTTTGCCCCAAAATTAGTGGAATTTCTGAGTTTTGCCCCAAAATAAGGAGAATTTCTGTCTTTTTGCCCCAACATATAGGGAATTTTGCCTTTTTGCTTCACAATTAGGGAAATTTCTGCAATTTTGCTCCAAAATACGTGGAACTTCTGCCTTTTTGCCCGAAAATAAGAAGAATGCATACCTTTTTGCCATAAAAAAGGAAAATTTCTGCAATTTTGCTCCTATATAAGGGTAATTTCTGCCTTTTTGCCTCTAAATAAGTGGAATTTCTGTCTTTTTCCCCCAAAACAAAGGGAATTTCTGTCTTTTTTGCCCCAAAACAAGGAAAATTTCTGACTTATTACCCTGAAGTTAGTGAAGTTTCTGCAAATTTGCCACAAAATAAGGGAAATTTCTGCCTTTTTGCCCCCAAATAAGGGGAATTTCAGCCTTTTTACCTCAAAATAAGGGGAATTTCTGCATTCTTGCCACAAAATATTGGGAATTTCTGCCTTTTTGCCCCAAAATAAGGGAAATTTCTGACTTTTTGCCCTGAAATAAGTTAAATTTCTAAAATTTTTCTCCAAAATAAGGGAAATGTCTGCTTTTTGCCCAAAAATAATGGGAATTTCTTACTTTTTGCCCCCAAATAATGGGAATTTAAGCCTTTTTACCTCAAAATAAGGGGAATTTCTGCATTCTTGCCCCAAAATATGGGAAATTTCTGCCTTTTTGCCCAAAATAAGAAAAATTCTGCTTTTTTCCATGAGATAAGTGAAATTTCTGCAATTTTGCCCTAAAATAAGTGAAATTTCTGCAATTTTGCCCCAAAATAAAGGAAATTTCTGGAATTTTGCCCCAAAATAAGTGGAATTTCTGAGTTTTGCCTCAAAATAAGGAGAATTTCTGTATTTTTGCCCCAACATATAGGGAATTACTGCCTTTTTGCCCCACAATTAGGGGAATTTCTGTAATTTTGCTCCAAAATATGGGGAATTTCTGCCTTTTTGCCCGAAAATAAAAGAATGCATACCTTTTTGCCATAAAAAGGGAAATTTCTTCATTTTTCCTCCAAAATAAGGGGAATTTCTGCTTTTTTGCCTCTAAATTAGTGGAATTTCTGTCTTTTTCCCCCAAAACAAAAAGAATTTCTGTCTTTTTTGGCCCAAAATAAGGAAAATTTCTGACTTATTACCCTGAAATAAGTGAAATTTCTGCAATTTTGCCCCAAAATAAGGGGAAATTTCTGCCTTTTGCCCCCAAATATTGAAAATTTTAGCCTTATTACCTCTAAATATGGGGAATTTCTGCTTTTTTGCCTCCCAATAAGTGGAATTTCTTTCCTTTTCCCCCAAAACAAAAAGAATTTCTGTCTTTTTATTCCCAAATTAAGGAAAATTTCTGACTTATTACACTGAAATAAGTGAAATTTCTGCAATTTTGCCCCAAAATAAGATTTCTGCTTTTTTCCATGAAATGAGTGAAATCTCTGCAATTTTGCCCCAAAATAAGTGAAATTTCTGCAATTTTGCGCCAAAATAACTGAAATTTCTGGAATTTTGCCCCAAAATAAGTGGAATTTCTGACTTTTGCCCCAAAATAAGGAGAATTTCTGTCTTTTTGCCCCAACATATAGGGAATTTCTGCCTTTTTGCTTCACAATTAGGGGAATTTCTGCAATTTTGCTCCAAAATACGGGGAATTTCTGCCTTTTTGCCCGAAAATAAGAAGAATGCATACATTTTTGCCATAAAAAAGGAAAATTTCTGCAATTTTGTACCAATATAAGGGGAATTTCTGCTTTTTTTCCTCTAAATAAGTGGAATTTCTGTCTTTTTCCCCAAAAACAAAGGGAATTTCTGTCTTTTATGCCCCAAAACAAGGAAAATTTCTGACTTATTACCCTGAAGTAAGTGAAGTTTCTGCAATTTTGCCCCAAAATAAGGGAAATTTCTGCCTTTTTGCCCCCAAATAAGGGGAATTTCAGCCTTTTTACCTCAAAATAAGGGGAATTTCTGCATTCTTGCCACAAAATATTGGGAATTTCTGCCTTTTTGCTCCAAAATAAGGAAATTTTCTGACTTTTTGCACTGAAATAAGTTAAATTTCTAAAATTTTTCCCAAAAATAAGGGAAATGTCTGCTTTTTGCCCCAAAATAATGGGAATTTCTTACTTTTTGCCCCCAAATAATGGGAATTTCAGCCTTTTTACCTCAAAATAAAGGGAATTTCTGCATTCTTGCCCCAAAATATGGGAAATTTCTGCCTTTTTGCCCAAAATAAGAAAAATTCTGTTTTTCCATGAAATAAGTGAAATTTCTGCAATTTTGCCCCAAAATAAGTGAAATTTCTACAATTTTGCCCCAAAATAAGGGAAATTTCTGGAATTTTGCCCCAAAATAATTGGAATTTCTCAGTTTTGCCTCAAAATAAGGAGAATTTCTGTCTTTTTGCCCCAACATATAGGGAATTTTTGCCCTTTTGCCCCACAATTAGGGGAATTTATGTAATTTTGCTCGAAAATACGGGGAATTTCTGCCTTTTTTTTCTGAAAATAAGAAGAATGCATACCTTTTTGCCATAAAAAGGGAAATTTCTTCATTTTTGCTCCAAAATCAGGGGAATTTCTGCTTTTTTGCCTCTAAATTAGTGGAATTTCTGTCTTTTTTCCCTAAAACAAAGGGAATTTCTGTCGTTTTTGCCCCATAATAAGGAAAATTTCTGACTTGTTACCCTGAAGTAAGTGAAATTTCTGCAATTTTGCCCCAAAATAAGGGAAATTTCTGCCTTTTAGCCCCCAAATAAGGGGAATTTCAGCCTTTTTACCTCTAAATAAGAAGAATTTCTGTATTTTTGCCACAAAATATTAGGAATTTCTGCCTTTGTGCCCCAAAATAAGGAAAATTTCTGAATTTTTGCCCTGAAATAAGTTAAATTTCTAAATTTTTTACCCAAAATAAGAGAAATGTCTGCTTTTTGCCCCAAAATAATGGGAATTTCTTACTTTTTGCCCCCGAATAAGGGGAATTTCATTCTTTTTACCTCAAAATAAAGGGAATTTCTGCATTTTTGCCCCAAAATATGGGAAATTTCTGCCTTTTTGCCCCCAAATAAGAAAAAATTTCTGCAATTTTGTACCAAAATAAAAGAAATTTCTGCCTTTTTGCCACAAAAAAGAAAATTTCTGCTTTTTTTTCCTGAAATAATTGAAATTTCTGCAATTTTGCCACAAAACGAGTGAAATTATTGCAATTTTGCCCCAAAATAAGGGAAATTTCTGGAATTTTGCTTCAAAATAAGTGGAATATCTGAGTTTTGCCCCAAAATAAGGAGAATTTTTGTCTTTTTGCCCCAACATATAAGGAATTTCTGCTTATTTGCCCAACAATTAGGGGAATTTTTGCAATTTTGCTCCAAAATACGGGGAATTTCTGCCTTTTTGTACGAAAATAAGAAGAATGCATACATTTTTGCCATATAAAAAGGAAATTTCTTCATTTTTGCTCCAAAATAAGGGGAATTTCTGCTTTTTTGCCTTTAAATAAGTGGAATTTCTGTCTTTTTCCCCAAAAACAAAGGGAATTTCTGTCTTTTTTGCCCCAAAATAAGGAAAATTTCTGACTTATTACCCTGAGGTTAGTGAAATTTCTGCAATTTTGCTCCAAAATAAGGGAAATTTTTGCCTTTTTTCCCCAAAATAAGGGGAATTTCAGCCTTTTGTTTCAAAATAAGGAAAATTACTGACTTTTTGCCCTGAAATAAGTTAAATTTCTAAAATTTTCCACAAAATAAGGGAAATGTCTGCTTTTTGCCCCCAAATAATGCGAATTTCTTACTTTTTGCCCCCAAATAAGGGGAATTTCAGCCTTTTTACCTCAAAATAAGGGGAATTTCTGCATTTTTGCCCCAAAATATGAGAAATTTCTGACTTTTTGCCGCAAATTAAGAAAATTTCTCCTTTTTTCCCCTGAAATAAGTGAAATTTCTGCAATTTTGCCCCAAAATAAGGGAAATTTCTGGAATTTTGCCCCAAAATAAGTGGAATTTCTGAGTTTTGACCCAAGATGAGGAGAATTTCTGTCTTTTTGCCCCAACATATAGGAAATTTCTGCTTTTTTGCCTAACAATTAGGGGAATTTCTGCAATTTTGCTCCAAAATACAGGGAATTTCTGTCTTTTTGTACGAAAATAAGAAGAATGCATACCTTTTTGCCATAAAAAAGGGAAATTTCTTCATTTTTGCTCCAAAATAAGGGGAATTTCTGCTTTTTTCCTATAATAAGTGGAATTTCTGTCTTTTTCCCCCAAAACAAAGGGAATTTCTGTCTTTTTTGCTCCAAAATATAAACAATCTCTGACTTATTACCCTGAAATAAGTGAAATTTCTGCAATTTTGCCCCAAAATAAGGGAAATTTCTGCCTTTTTGCCCCCAAATACGGGGAATTTCAGACTTTTTATTTCAAAATAAGGGAATTTCTGCATTTTTGCACCAAAATATTGGAAATTTCTGCCTTTTTGCCCCAAATTAAGAAAATTTCTGCTTTTTTCCATGAAATAAGTGAAATTTCTGCAATTTTGCCCCAAAATTAATGAAATTTCTGCAATTTTACCCCCAAATAATGGAAATTTCTGCAATTTTGCCCCAAAATAAGGGAAATTTCTGGAATTTTCCCCCAAAATAAGTGGAATTTCTGAGTTTTGCCTCAAAATAAGGAGAATTTCTGCCTTTTTGCCCTAACATATAGGGAATTTCTGCCTTTTTGCCCCACAATTAGCGGAATTTCTGCAATTTTGCTCCAAAATACGGGGAATTTCTGCCTTTTTGCCCGAAAATAAAAAGAATGCCTACCTTATTGCCATAAATAGGGAAATTTCTTCATTTTTGCTCCAAATTAAGGGGAATTTCTGCTTTTTTGCCTCTAAATTAGTGGAATTTCTGTATTTGTCCCCCAAAACAAAGGGAATTTCTGTCTTTTTTGCCCCAAAATAAGAAAAATTTCTGACTTATTACCCTGAAATAAGTGAAATTTCTGCAATTTTGCCCCAAAATAAGGGGAAATTTCTGCCTTTTGCCCCCAAATAAGGAAAATTTCAGCCTTATTACCTCTAAATATGGGGAATTTCTGCTTTTTTGCCTCCCAATAAGTGGAATTTCTTTCCTTTTCCCCCAAAACAAAAAGAATTTCTGTCTTTTTATTCCCAAAATAAAAAAATTTCTGCCTTATTACACTGAAATAAGTGAAATTTCTGCAATTTTGCCCCAAAATAAGGGAAATTATTGCAATTTTGCCCCAAAATAAGGGAAATTTCTGAAATTTTGCATCAAAATAAGTGGAATTTCTGAGTTTTGCCCCAAAATAAGGAGAATTTTTGTCTTTTTGCCCCAACATATAAGGAATTTCTGCTTTTTTGCCCAACAATTAGGGGAATTTTTGCAATTTTGCTCCAAAATACGGGGAATATCTGCCTTTTTGTACGAAAATGAAAGAATGCATACATTTTTGCCATATAAAAAGGAAATTTCTTCATTTTTGCTCCAAAATAAGGGGAATTTCTGCTTTTTTGTCTTTAAATAAGTGGAATTTCTGTCTTTTTCCCCCAAAACAAAGGGAATTTCTGTCTTCTTTGCTCCAAAATATAAACAATCTCTGACTTATTACCCTGAAATAAGTGAAATTTCTGCAATTTTGCCCCAAAATAAGGGAAATTTCTGCCTTTTTGCCCCCAAATACGGGGAATTTCAGACTTTTTATTTCAAAATAAGGGAATTTCTGCATTTTTGCACCAAAATATTGGAAATTTCTGCCTTTTTGCCCCAAATTAAGAAAATTTCTGCTTTTTTCCATGAAATAAGTGAAATTTCTGCAATTTTGCCCCAAAATTAATGAAATTTCTGCAATTTTGCCCCCAAATAATGGAAATTTCTGCAATTTTGCCCCAAAATAAGGGAAATTTCTGGAATTTTCCCCCAAAATAAGTGGAATTTCTGAGTTTTGCCCCAAAATAAGGAGAATTTCTGTCTTTTTGCCCCAACATATAGGGAATTTCTGCCTTTTTGCCCCACAATTAGGGGAATTTCTGCAATTTTGCTCCAAAATACGGGGAATTTCTGCCTTTTTGCCCGAAAATAAAAAGAATGCCTACCTTATTGCCATAAATAGGGAAATTTCTTCATTTTTGCTCCAAATTAAGGGGAATTTCTGCTTTTTTGCCTCTAAATTAGTGGAATTTCTGTATTTTTCCCCCAAAACAAAGGGAATTTCTGTCTTTTTTGCCCCAAAATAAGGAAAATTTCTGACTTATTACCCTGAAATAAGTGAAATTTCTGCAATTTTGCCCCAAAATAAGGGGAAATTTCTGCCTTTTGCCCCCAAATAAGGAAAATTTCAGCCTTATTACCTCTAAATATTGGGAATTTCTGCTTTTTTGCCTCCCAATAAGTGGAATTTCTTTCCTTTTCCCCCAAAACAAAAAGAATTTCTGTTTTTTATTCCCAAAATAAGGAAATTTCTGCCTTATTACACTGAAATAAGTGAAATTTCTGCAATTTTACCCCAAAATAAGGGAAATTATTGCAATTTTGCCCCAAAATAAGGGAAATTTCTGGAATTTTGCATCAAAATAAGTGGAATTTCTGAGTTTTGCCCCAAAATGAGGAGAATTTTTGTCTTTTTGCCCCAACATATAAGGAATTTCTGCTTTTTTGCCCAACAATTAGGGGAATTTTTGCAATTTTGCTCCAAAATACGGGGAATTTCTGCCTTTTTGTACGAAAATAAGAAGAATGCATACATTTTTGCCATATAAAAAGGAAATTTCTTCATTTTTGCTCCAAAATAAGGGAAATTTCTGCTTTTTTTCCTCTAAATAAGTGGAATTTCTGTCTTTTTCCCCAAAAACAAAGGGAATTTCTGTCTTTTTTGCCCCAAAATAAGGAAAATTTCTGACTTATTACCCTGAAGTATGTGAAATTTCTGCAATTTTGCTCCAAAATAAGGGAAATTTTTGCCTTTTTGCCCCCAAATAAGGGGAATTTCAGCCTTTTTACCTCAAAATAAGGGGAATTTCTGCATTCTTGCCACAAAATATTGGGAATTTCTGCCTTTTTGCCCTAAAATAAGGAAAATTACTGACTTTTTGCCCTGAAATAAGTTAAATGTCTAAAATTTTCCACAAAATAAGGGAAATGTCTGCTTTTTGCCCCCAAATAATTCGAATTTCTTACTTTTTGCCCCCAAATAAGGGGAATTTCAGCCTTTTTACCTCAAAATAAGGGGAATTTCTGCATTTTTGCCCCAAAATATGAGAAATTTCTGACTTTTTGCCGCAAATTAAGAAAATTTCTCATTTTTTCCCCTGAAATAAGTGAAATTTCTGCAATTTTGCCCCAAAATAAGGGAAATTTCTGGAATTTTGCCCCAAAATAAGTGGAATTTCTGAGTTTTGACCCAAAATGATGAGAATTTCTGTCTTTTTGCCCCAACATATAGGAAATTTCTGCTTTTTTGCCTAACAATTAGGGGAATTTCTGCAATTTTGCTCCAAAATACAGGGAATTTCTGCCTTTTTGTACGAAAATAAGAAGAATGCATACCTTTTTGCCATAAAAAAGGGAAATTTCGTCATTTTTGCTCCAAAATAAGGGGAATTTCTGCTTTTTTTTCCTCTAAATAAGTGGAATTTCTGTCTTTTTATCCCAAAACAAAGGGAATTTCTGTCTTTTTTGCTCCAAAATATAAACAATCTCTGACTTATTACCCTGAAATAAGTGAAATTTCTGCAATTTTGCCCCAAAATAAGGAAATTTCTGCCTTTTTGCCCCCAAATACAGGGAATTTCAGACTTTTTATTTCAAAATAAGGGAATTTTTGCATTTTTGCACCAAAATATTGGAAATTTCTGCCTTTTTGCCCCAAATTAAGAAAATTTCTCATTTTTCCATGAAATAAGTGAAATTTCTGCAATTTTTCCCCAAAATTAAATAAATTTCTGCAATTTTGCCCCCAAATAACGGAAATTTCTGGAATTTTGCCCCAAAATAAGTGGAATTTCTGAGTTTTGCCTCAAAATAAGGAGAATTTCTGCCTTTTTGCCCCAACATATAGGGAATTTCTGCCTTTTTGCCCCACAATTAGGGGAATTTCTGAAATTTTGCTCCAAAATACGGGGAATTTCTGCCTTTTTGCCTCTAAATTAGTGGAATTTCTGTCTTTTTCCCCCAAAACAAAGGGAATTTCTGTCTTTTTTGCTCCAAAATAAGGAAAATTTCTGACTTATTACCCTGAAATAAGTAAAATTTCTGCAATTTTGCCCCGAAATAAGGGGAAATTTCTGCCTTTTGCCCCCAAATAAGGAAAATTTCAGCCTTATTACCTCTAAATATGGGGAATTTCTGCTTTTTTGCCTCCCAATAAGTGGAATTTCTTTCCTTTTCCCCCAAAACAAAAAGAATTTCTGACTTTTTATTCCCAAAATAAGGAAATTTCTGCCTTATTACACTGAAATTAGTGAAATTTCTGCAATTTTGCCCCAAAATAAGGGAAATTTCTGCCTTTTTGCCCCCAAATACGGGGAACTTCAGCCTTTTTTCCTCAAAATAAGGGGAATTTCGGCATTTATCCCCAAAATATGGGAAATTTCTTCCTTTTTGCCCCAAAATAAGAAAATTTCTGCTTTTTTCCATGAAATAAGTGAAATTTCTGCAATTTTGCCCCAAAATAAGTGAAATTTCTGCAATTTTGCACCAAAATAAGGGAAATTTCTGGAATTTTGCAACAAAATAAGTGGAATTTCTTAGTTTTGCCCAAAAATAAGGAGAATTTCTGTTTTTTGCCCCAACATATAGGGAATTTCTGCCTTTTGACTTCACAATTAGGGGAATTTCTGCAATTTTGCTCCAAAATACCAAGAATTTCTGACTTTTTGCCTAAAAATAAGAAGAATGCATACATTTTTGCCATAAAAAAGGGAAACTTCTGCAATTTTGCTCCAATATAAGGGGAATTTCTGCTTTTTTGCCTCGAAATAAGTGGAATTTCTGTCTTTTTCTCCCAAAACAAAGGGAATTTCTGTCTTTTTTGCCCCAAAACAAGGAAAATTTCTGACTTATTACCCTGAAGTAAGTGAAGTTTCTGCAATTTTGCCCCAAAATAAGGGAAATTTCTGCCTTTTTGCCCCCAAATAAGGGGAATTTCAGCCTTTTTACCTCAAAATAAGGGGAATTTCTGCATTCTTGCCCCAAAATATGAAAAATTTCTGCCTTTTTGCCAAAAATAAGAAAAATTCTGCTTTTTTTCCATGAAATACGTGAAATTTCTGCAATTTTGCCCCAAAATAAGTGAAATTTCTGCAATTTTGCCCCAAAATAAGGGAAATTTCTGGAATTTTGTCCCAAAATAAGTGGAATTTCTTAGTTTTGCCTCAAAATAAGGAGAATTTCTGTATTTTTGCCCCAACATATAGGGAATTTCTGCCTTTTTGCCCCACAATTAGGGGAATTTCTGTAATTTTGCTCCAAAATACGAGGAATTTCTGCCTTTCTTTCCCGAAAATAAGAAGAATGCCTACCTTTTGCCATAAAAAGGGAAATTTCTTCATTTTTGCTCCAAAATAAGGGGAATTTCTGCATTTTTGCCCCAAAATATGGGAAATTTCTGACTTCTTGCCCTAAAATAAAAAAATTTCTCCTTTTTTCTCCTGAAATAAGTGAAATTTCTGCAATTTTGCCCCAAAATAAGGGAAATTTCTGGAATTTTGCCCCAAAATAAGTGTAATTTCTGAGTTTTGACCCAAAATGAGGAGAATTTCTGTCTTTTTGCCCCAACATATAGGGAATTTCTACTTTTTTGCCTAACAATTAGAGGAATTTCTGCAATTTTGCTCCAAAATACTGGGAATTTCTGCCTTTTTGTACGAAAAAATAAGAATGCATACCTTTTTGCCATAAAAAAGGGAAATTTCTTCATTTTTGCTCCAAAATAAGGGGAATTTCTGCTTTTTTTCCTCTAAATAAGTGGAATTTCTGTCTTTTTCCCCCAAGACAAAGGGAATTTCTGTCATTTTTGCTCCAAAATAAAAACAATTTCTGACTTATTACCCTGAAATAAGTGAAATTTCTGCAATTTTGCCCCAAAATAAGGGAAATTTCTGCCTTTTTGCACCCAAATACGGGAAATTTCAGACTTTTTATTTCAAAATAAGGGGAATTTCTGCATTTTTGCACCAAAATATAGGAAATTTCTGCCTTTCTTTCCTCAAAATAAGAAAATTTCTGCTTTTTTCCATGAAATAAGTGAAATTTCTGCAATTTTGCCCCAAAATTAATGAAATTTCTGCAATTTTGCCCCAAAATAACGGAAATTTCTGGAATTTTGCCCCAGAATAAGTGGAATTTCTGAGTTTTGACACAAAATAAGGAGAATTTCTGCCTTTTTGCCCCAACATATATGGAATTTCTGCCTTTTTGCCCCACAATTAGGGGAATTTCTGCAATTTTGCTCCAAAATACGGGGAATTTCTGCCTTTTTCAGAAAATGAGAAGAATGCCTACCTTATTGCCATAAAAAAGGTAAATTTCTGCAATTTTGCTCCAAAATAAGGGGAATTTCTGCTTTTATGCCTCTAAATTAGTGGAATTTCTGTCTTTTTCCTCCAAAACAAAGGGAATTTCTGTCTTTTTTGCCCCAAAATAAGGAAAATTTCTGACTTATTACACTGAAATAAGTGAAATTTCTGCAATTTTGCCCCAAAATAAGAAAAATTTCTGCCTTTTTGCCGCCAAATAAGGGGAATTTCAGTCTTTTTACCTCAAAATAAGGGGAATTTCTGCATTTTTGCCCCAAAATAAGGGATATTTCTGCCTTTTTGTCCCAAAATAAGAAAAATTCTGCAATTTTGTACCAAAATAAAAGAAATTTCTGCCTTTTTGCCCCAAAATAAGAAAATTTCTGCTTTTTTTTGTGAAATAAGTGAAATTTCTGCAATTTTGCCCCAAAATAAGTGAAATTTCTGCAATTTTGCCCGAAAATTAGGGAATTTTCTGGAATTTTGCCCCAAAATAAGTGGAATTTCTGAGTTTTGCCCCGAAATAAGGAGAATTTCTGTCTTTTTGCCCTAACATATAGGGAATTTCTGCCTTTTCGCCCCACAATTAGGGGAATTTCTGCAATTTTGCTCCAAAATACAGGGAATTTCTGCTTTTTAGCCCGAAAAAAAGTGAAATGTATACCTTTTGTCAAAAAAAAAGGGAAATTTCCTCATTTTTGCTCCAAAATAAGGGGAATTTCTACTTTTTTGCCTATAAATAAGTGGAATTTCTGTCTTTTTCCCCCAAAACAAAGGGAATTTCTGTCTTTTTTGCCCCAAAATAAAAAAAATTTCTGACTTATTACCCTGAAGTAAGTGAAATTTCTGCAATTTTGCCCCAAAGTAAGGGAAATTTCTGCCTTTTGGCCCCCAAATAAGGGAATTTCAGGCTTTTTACCTCAAAATAATAGGAATTTCTGTATTTTTGCCACAAACGATTAAGAATTTCTGCCTTTTTGCCCGAAAATAAGAAAAATTTCTGCCTTTTTTCCCTGAAATAAGTGAAATTTCTGCAATTTTGCCACAAAATAAGTTAAATTTCTGTAATTTTGCCCCAAAATAAGGGAAATTTCCGGAATTTTGCCCCAAAATAAGTGGAATTTCTGAGTTTTGCCCCAAAATAAGGAGAATTTCTGTCTATTTGCCCCAACACATAGGGAATTTCTGACTTTTTGCCCCACAATTAGGGGAATTTCTGCATTTTTGCTGCAAAATACGGGGAATTTCTGCCTTTTTGCCTGAAAATAAGAAGAATGCCTACCTTTATGTCATAAAAAGGGAAATTTCTTCATTTATGCTCCAAAATAAGGAGAATTTCTGCTTTTTTGCCTCTAAATAAGTGGAATTTCTGTCTTTCTCCCCCAAAACAAAGGGAATTTCTGTCTTTTTTGCCCCAAAATGAGGAAAATTTCTGACTTTACCCTGAAGTAAGTGAAATTTCTGCAATTTTGCCGCAAAATAAGGGAAATTTCTGCTTTTTTGCCCCCAAATAAGAGGAATTTCAGCCTTTTTACCTCTAAATAAGGGGAATTTCTGCATTTTTGTCAAATATATTAGAAATTTCTGCATTTTTGTCCCAAAATAAGGAAAATTTCTGAATTTTTGCCCTGAAATAAGTTAAATTTCTAAAATTTTTTCCCAAAATAATAGAAATGTCTGCTTTTTGCCCTAAAATAATGGGAATTTCTTAATTTTTGCCCCCAAATAAAAGGAATTTCAGCTTTTTTACCTCAAAATAAGGGGAATTTCTGCATTTTTGCCCCAAAATAAGAAAAACTTCTGCAATTTTGTACCAAAATAAAAGAAATTTCTGCCTTTTTGCCACAAAATATAAAAATTTCTGCTTTTTTCCCCTGAAAAAAGTGAAATTTCTGCAATTTTGCTCCAAAATAATTGACATTTTTGCAATTTTGCCCCAAAATGAGGGAAATTTCTCGAATTTTGCTTCAAAATAAGTGGAATTTCTGAGTTTTGCCCCAAAATAAGGAGAATTTCTGTCTTTTTGCCCCAACATATAGAGAATTTCTGCTTTTTTGCCCAACAATTAGGGGAATTTTGCAATTTTGCTCCAAAATACGGGGAATTTTTCCTTTTTGTACGAAAATAAGAAGAATGCATAACTTTTTGCCATAAATAAAGGAAATTTCTTCATTTTGCTCCAAAATAAGGGGAATTTCTGCACTTTTGCCTTTAAATAAGTGGAATTTCTGTCTTTTTCCCCCAAAACAAAGGGTATTTCTGTCTTTTTTGCTCCAAAATATAGAAAATTTCTGACTTATTACCCTGACATAAGTAAAATTTCTGCAATTTTGCTCCAAAATAAGGGAAATTTCTGCCTTTTTGCCACCAAATACGGGGAATTTCAGCCTTTTTACCTCAAAATAAGGGGAATTTTAGCATTTTTGCTCCAAAATATTGGAAATTTCTAAGTTTTTCCCCAGAATAAGGAAATTTCTGCTTTTTTCCATGAAATAAGTGTAATTTCTGCAATTTTTCTCCAAAATATGTGAAATTTCTGCAATTTTGCCCCAAAATAAGGGAAATTTCTGGAATTTTGCCTCAAAATAAGTGGAATTTCTGAGTTTTGCCTCAGAATAAGGAGAATTTCTTTCTTTTTGCCCTAACATATAAAGAATTTCTGCCTTTTTGCCCCACAATTAGGGGAATTTTTGCAATTTTGCTCCAAAATACAAGGAATTTCTTCTTTTTAGCCCGAAAATAAAAGGAATGTATACCTTTTGCCACAAAAAAGGGAAATTTCTTCATTTTTGCTCCGAAATAAGGGGAATTTCTGCTTTTTTGCCTCTAAATAAGTGGAATTTATCTCTTTTTGCACCAAAACAAAGGGAATTTCTGTCATTTTTGCCCCAAAATAAGGAAAATTTCTGACTTATTACCCTGAAATAAGTGAAATTTCTGCAATTTAGCATCAAAATAAGGGAAATTTCTGCCTTTTTGCCCCCAAATAAGGGGAATTTCAGTCTTTTTAACTCAAAATAAGGGGAATTTCTGCATTTTTGCCCCAAAATATGGGAAATTTCTGCTTTTTTGTCCCAAAATAAAAAAATTTTCTGCAATTTTGTATCAAAATAAAATAAATTTCTGCCTTTTTGCTACAAAATAAGAAAATTTCTGCTTTTTTTTGAAATAAGTGAAATTTCTGCAATTTGCCACAAAATAAGTAAAATTTCTGCAATTTTGCCCCAAAATAAAAGAAATTTCTGGAATTTTGCCCCAAATAAGAGGAATTTTCGAGTTTTTCCCCAAAATAAGGAGAATTTCTGTCTTTTTGCCAAAAAATATAGGGAATTTCTGCCTTTTTGCCCCACAATTTGGGGAATTTCTGCAATTTTGCTCCAAAATACAGGAAATTTCTTCATTTTGCCCGAAAATAAGAAGAATGCATACCTCTTTGCCATAAAAAAGGGAACAATCTGCAATTTTGCTCCAAAATAAGAAGGATTTCTGCTTTTTTGCCTCTAAATAAGTGGAATTTCTTTTTCCCCCAAAACAAAGGGAATTTCTGTCTTTTTTGCCCCAAAATAAGGAAAATTTCTGACTTATTACCCTGAAATATGTGAAATTTCTGCAATTTTGCCCCAAAATAAGAGAAATTTCAGCCTTTTTGCCCCCAAATAAGAGGAATTTCAGCATTTTACCTTAAAATAAGGGGAATTTCTGCGTTTTTGCCCCAAAATAAAGAATATTTCTGCATTTTGTCTCTGAAATATGTGAAATTTCTGCAATTTTGCCCCATAATAGGTGAAATTTCTGCAATTTTGCCCCAAAATAAGGGAAATTTCTGGAATTATGCCCCAAAATAAATGGAATTTCTGAGTTTTGCCTCAAAATAAGAAGAATTTCTGTCTTTTTGCCCTAACATAAAAGGAATTTCTGCCTTTTTGCCCCACAATTAGGGGAATTTCTGCAATTTTGCTCCAAAATACAGGGAATTTCTGCTTTTTAGCCCGAAAATAAGGGGAATGTATACCTTTTGCCACAAAAAATAGAAATTTCTTCATTTGTGCTCCAAAATAAGGGGAATTTCTGCTTTTTACCCCTAAATAAGTGGAATTTCTGTCTTTTTCCCCCAAAACAAAGCGAATTTCTGTCTTTTTTGCCCCAAAATAAGGAAAATTTCTGACTTAATACCCTGAAATAAGTGAAATTTCTGCAATTTTGCCTCAAAATAAGGGAAATTTCTGCCTTTTTGCCCCCAAATAATGGGAATTTCTGCCTTTTTGTCCCAAAATAAGAAATATTTCTGCAATTTTGTACCAAATAAAAAAAATTTCTGCCTTTTTGCCTCAAAATAAGAAAATTTCTGCTTTTTTTTCTGAAATAAGTGAAATTTGTGCAATTTTTTCCTCAAAATAAGTGAAATTTCTGCAATTTTGCCCCAAAATAAGGGAAATTTCTGCCTTTTGGCACCCAAATATGAAGAATTTCAGCCTTTTTACCTCAAAATAATAGGAATTTCTGTATTTTTGCCACAAAATATTAAGAATTTTTGCCTTTTTGCCCCAAAATAAGGAAAATTTCTGACTTTTTGCCCTGAAATAAGTTAAATTTCTAAATTTTTTCCCCTAAATAATGTAAATGTCTGCTTTTTGTTCCAAAATAAGGGGAATTTCTTACTTTTTGCCCCCAAATAAAAGGAATTTCAACCTTTTTACCTCAAAATAAGGGGAATTTCTGCATTTTTGACCCAAAATATGGGAAATTTCTGCCTTTTTGCCCAAAATAATAAAAATTTCTGTTATTTTGTACCATAATAAAAGAAATTTCTGTTTTTTCGCCCCAAAATAAGAAAATTTCTTCTTTTTTTACCTGAAATAATTGAAATTTCTGCAATTTTGCCCTAAATGAGTGAAATTTCTGCAATTTTGCACCAAAATAAGGGAAATTTTTAGAATTTTCCCCCAAAATAAGTGGAATTTCTGAGTTTTGACCCAAAATAAGAAGAATTTCTGTCTTTTTGCCCCAACATATAGGGAATTTCTGCCTTTTTGCCCCACAATTAGGGGAATTTCTGCAATTTTGCTGCAAAATACAGGGAATTTCTGCCTTTTTGCCTGAAAATAAGAAGAATGCATACCTTTTTGCCATAAAAAAGAAAAATTTCTGCAATTTTGCTCCAAAATAAGGGGAATTTCTGCTTTTTTGCCTCTAAATAAGTGGAATTTCTGTCTTTTTCCCCCAAAACAAAGGGAATTTCTGTACTTTTTGCCTCAAAATAAGGAAAATTTCTGCCTTTTTTCCCTGAAATAAGTGAAATTTCTGCAATTTTGCCCCCAAAAAAGTTAAATTTCTGTAATTTTTCCCCAAATAAGAGAAATTTCTGGAATTTTGCCCCAAAATAAGTGGAATTTCTGAGTTTTGCCCCAAAATAAGGAGAATTTCTGTCTTTTTGCCCCAACATATAGGGAATTTCTGCCTTTTTGCCCCACAATTAGGGGAATTTCTGCAATTTTGCTGCAAAATAAAGGGAATTTCTGCGTTTTAGCCCGAAAATAAGGGGAATGTATACCTTTTGCCACAAAAAAGAAAAATTTCTTCATTTTTGCTCCAAAATAAGGGGAATTTCTGCTTTTTTGCCTCTAAATAAGTGGAATTTCTGTCTTTTTCCCCCAAAACAAAGAGAATTTCTGTCTTTTTTGCCCCAAAATAAAGAAAATTTCTGACTTATTACCCTGAAATAAGTGAAATTTCTGCAATTTTGCCTCAAAATAAGGGAAATTTCTGCCTTTTTGCTCTCAAAAAAGGGGAATTTCAGTCTCTTTAACTCAAAATAATGGGAATTTCTGCATATTTGCCCCAAAATATGGAAAATTTCTGCATTTTGTCTCAAAATAAGAAAAATTACTGCAATTTTGTACCAAAATAAAAAAAAGTTCTGCCTTTTTGCAACAAAATAAGAAAATTTCTGCTTTTTTTTTTCTGAAATAAGTGAAATTTCTGCAATTTTGCCACAAAATAAGTGAAATTTCTGCAATTTTGCCCCAAAATAAGGGAAATTTCTGGAATTGTGCTCCAAAATAAGGGGAATTTCTGCTTTTTGCCTCTAAATAATTGGAATTTCTGTCTTTCTCCCCCAAAACAAAGGGAATTTCTGTATTTTTGCCACAAAATAAGGAAAATTTCTTACTTATTACCCTGAAGTAAGTGAAATTTCTGCAATTTTACCCCAAAATAAGGGAAATTTCTGCCTTTTTGCCCCCAAATAAGGGGAATTTCAGCCTTTTTACCTCAAAATAAAAGGAATTTCTGCATTTTTGCCACAAAATATTAGGAATATCTGCTTTTTTGCCCCAAAATAAAAAAAATTCTGACTTTTTGCTCTGAAATTAGTTAAATTTCTAAAATTTTTTCCCAAAATAAGGGAAATGTCTGCTTTTTGCCCCAAAAAAGGGGAATTTCTTACTTTTTGGCCCCAAATAAGGGGAATTTCAGCCTTTTAACCACAAAATAAGGGGAATTTCTGCATTTTTGACCCAAAATATGGGAAATTTCTGCCTTTTTGCCCAAAATAAGAAAAATGGCTGCAATTTTGTACCAAAATAAAAGAAATTTCTTTTTTTTTGCCCCAAAATAAGAAAATTTCTGCTTTTTATCCCTGAAATAATTAAAATTTCTGCAATTTTGCCCCAAAATAAGTGAAATTTCTGCAATTTTACCCCAAAATATGGAAAATTTCTGGAATTTTGCACCAAAATAAGTGGAATTTCTGAGTTTTGCCCCAAAATAAGGAGAATTTCTGTCTTTTTCCCCCAACATATTGGAAATTTCTGCCTTTTTGCCTCACAATTATAGGAATTTCTGCAATTTTGCTTTAAAATACGGGGAATTTCTGCCTTTTTGCACCAAAATAAGAAGAATGCATACCTTTTTTCCATAAAAAAGGGAAATTTCTTCATTTTTGCTCCAAAATAAGAGGAATTTCTGCTTTTTTGCCTCTAAATATGTGGAATTTCTGTCTTTTTCCCCCAAAACAAAGGGAATTTCAGTCTTTTTTGCCCCACAATAAGGAAAATTTCTGCTTTTTTGCTGCCAAATAAGGGGAATTTCAGTCTTTTTACCTCAAAATAAGGGGAATTTCTGCATTTTTGCCCCAAAATAAGGAAAATTTCTGCCTTTTTGTCCCAAAAGAAAAAAAATTTCTGCAATTTTGTACCAAAATAAAAGAAATTTCTCCCTTTTTGCCCCAAAATAATAAAATTTCTGCTTTTTTTTCTGAAATAAGTAAAATTTCTGCAATTTTGCCCCAAAATAAGTGAAATTTCTGCAATTTTGCCCGAAAATAATGGAATTTTCTGGAATTTTGCCCCAAAATACGTGGAATTTCTGAGTTTTGCCCCAAAATAAGGAGAATTTCTGTCTTTTTGCCCTAACATATAAGAAATTTCTGCCTTTTTGCCCCACAATTAGAGGAATTTCTGTAATTTTGCTCCAAAATACGGGGATTTTCAGTTTTTTTGTCCAAAATAAGAAGACTGCATACCTTTTTGCCATAAAAAAGGGAAATTTCTTCATTTTTGCTCCAAAATAAGGGGAATTTCTGCTTTTTGCCTCTAAATAAGTGGAATTTCTGTCTTTCTCCCCCAAAACAAAGGGAATTTCTTTCTTTTTTGCCACAAAATAAGGAAAATTTCTTACATATTACCCTGAAGTAAGTGAAATTTCTGCAATTTTACCCCAAAATAAGGGAAATTTCTGCCTTTTTGCCCCCAAATAAGGGGAATTTCAGCCTTTTTACCTCAAAATAAAAGGAATTTCTGCATTTTTGCCACAAAATATTAGGAATATCTGCCTTTTTGAACCAAAATAAAAAAAAATTCTGACTTTTTGCTCTGAAATAAGTTAAATTTCTAAAATTTTTTCCCAAAATAAGGGAAATGTCTGCTTTTTGCCCCAAAAAAGGGGAATTTCCTACTTTTTGCCTCCAAATAAGGGGAATTTAAGCCTTTTTACCACAAAATAAGGGAAATTTCTGCATTTTTGACCCAAAATATGGGAAATTTCTGCCTTTTTGCCCAAAATAAGAAAAATGTTTGCAATTTTGTACCGAAATAAAAGAAATTTCTTTTCTTTGCCCCAAAATAAGAAAATTTCTGCTTTTTATCCCTGAAATAATTAAAATTTCTGCAATTTTGCCTCAAAATAAGTGAAATTTCTGCAATTTTACCCCAAAATATGGAAAATTTCTGGAATTTTGCACCAAAATAAGTGGAATTTCTGAGTTTTGCCCCAAAATAAGGAGAATTTCTGTCTTTTTTCCCCAACATATTGGGAATTTCTGCCTTTTTGCCTCACAATTATAGGAATATCTGCAATTTTGCTTTAAAATACAGGGAATTTCTGCCTTTTTGCATGAAAATAAGAAGAATGCATACCTTTTTTCCATAAAAAAAAGGAAATTTCTTCATTTTTGCTCCAAAATAAGAGGAATTTCTGCTGTTTTGTCTCTAAATAAGTGGATTTTCTGTCTTTTTCCCCCAAAACAAAGGGAATTTCAGTCTTTTTTGCCCCAAAATAAGGAAAATTTCTGACTTATTACCCTGAAATAAGTGAAATTTCTGCAATTTTGCCCCAAAATAAGGGAAATTTCTGCCTTTTTGCCCCCAAATAAGAGGAATTTCAGCCTTTTTACCTCAAAATAAGGGGAATTTCTGCATTTTTGCCAAAAATATTAGGAATTTCTGCCTTTTTGCCACAAAATAAGGAAAATTTCTGCTTTTTTTCCCTGAAATAAGTGAAATTTCTGCAATTTTGCCCCAAAATAAGTTAAATTTCTGTAATTTAGCCCCAAAATAAGGGAAATTTCTGAAATTTTGCTCCAAAATAAGTGGAATTTTTGAGTTTTGCCCCAAAATAAGGAGAATTTCTGTCTATTTGCCCCAACATATAGGGAATTTCTTCCTTTTTGCCCGACAGTTAGGGGAATTTCTGCATTTTTATGCAAAATACAGGGAATTTCTGCCTTTTTGCCTGAAAATAAGAAGAATGCATACCTTTATGTCATAAAAAGGGAAATTTCTTCATTTATGCTCCAAAATAAGAAGAATTTCTGCTTTTTTGCCTCTAAATAAGTGGAATTTCTGTCTTTCTCCCCCAAAACAAAGGGATTTTCTGTCTTTTTTGCCCCAAAATAAGGAAAATTAATGACTTATTACCCTGAAGTAAGTGAAATTTCTGCAATTTTGCCGCAAAATAAGGGAAATTTCTGCTTTTTTGCCCCCAAATAAGGGGATTTTCAGCCTTTTTACTTCTAAATAAAGGGAATTTCTGCATTTTTGCCAAAAATATTAGGAATTTCTGCCTTTTTGCCCCAAAATAAGGAAAATTTCTAAATTTTTGCCCTGAAATAAGTTAAATTTCTAAAATTTTTTCCCAAAATAAGAGAAATGTCTGCTTTTTGCCCCAAAATAATGAGAATTTCTTAAGTTTTGCCCCCAAATAAGGGGAATTTCAGCCTTTTTACCTCAAAATAAGGGGAATTTCTGCATTTTTGCCCCAAAATATGGGAAATTTTTGCCTTTTTGCCCCAAAATAAGAAAAATTTCTGCAATTTTGTACCAAAATAAAAGAAATTTCTGCCTTTTTGCCACAAAATAAGAAAATTTCTGCTTTTTCCCCCTGAAATAAGTGAAATTTCTGCAATTTTGCTCCAAAATAATTGACATTATTGCAATTTTGCCCCAAAATGAGGGAAATTTCTGGAATTTTGCTTCAAAATAAGTGGAATTTCTGAGTTTTGCCCCAAAATAAGGAGAATTTCTGTCTTTTTGCCCCAACATATACGGAATTTCTGCTTTTTTGCCCAACAATTAGGGGAATTTTGCAATTTTGATCCAAAATACGGGGATTTTCTTCCTTTTTGTACGAAAATAAGAAGAATGAATACCTTTTTGCCATAAATAAAGGAAATTTCTTCATTTTTGCTCCAAAATAAGGGGAATTTCTGCATTTTTGCCTTTAAATAAGTGGAATTTCTGTCTTTTTCCCCCAAAACAAAGGTATTTCTGTTTTTTGGCCCCAAAATAAGGAAAATTTCTGAATTATTACCCTGACATAAGTAAAATTTCTGCAATTTTGCTCCAAAATAAGGGAAATTTCTGCCTTTTTGCCACCAAATACTGGGAATTTCAGCCTTTTTACCTCAAAATAAAGGGAATTTTTGCATTTTTGCTCCAAAATATTGGAAATTTCTAAGTTTTTGCCCCAAAATAAGGTAATTTTTGCTTTTTTCCATGAAATAAGTGAAATTTCTGCAATTTTTCCCCAAAATAAGTGAAATTTCTGCAATTTTGCCCCAAAATAAGGGAAATTTCTGGAATTTTGCCTCAAAATAAGTGGAATTTCTTTCTTTTTAGCCTAACATATAAAGAATTTCTGCCTTTTTGCCCCACAATTAGGGGAATTTCTTCAATTTTGCTCCAAAATACGGGGAATTTCTGCTTTTTAGCCCGAAAATAAGGGGAATGTATACCTTTTGCCACAAAAAGGGAAATTTCTTCATTTTTGCTCCGAAATAAGGGGAATTTCTGCTTTTTTGCCTCTAAATAAGTGGAATTTATCTTTTTTCCCCAAAAACAAAGGGAATTTCTGTCTTTTTTGCCCCAAAATAAGAAAAATTTCTGACTTATTACCCTGAAATAAGTGAAATTTCTGCAATTTAGCCTCAAAATAAGGGAAATTTCTGCCTTTTTGCCCCCAAATAAGGGGAATTTCAGTCTTTTTAACTCAAAATAAGGGGAATTTCTGCATTTTTGCCCCAAAATATGGGAAATTTCTGCCTTTTTGTCCCAAAATAAGAAAATTTTCTGCAATTTTGTATCAAAATAAAATAAATTTCTGCCTTTTTGCCACAAAATAAGAAAATTTCTGCTTTTTTTTTGAAATAAGTGAAATTTCTGCAATTTACCACAAAATAAGTGAAATTTCTGCAATTTTGCCCCAAAATAAAAGAAATTTCTGGAATTTTGCCCCATAATAAGAGGAATTTTCGAGTTTTGCCCCAAAATAAGGAGAATTTCTGTCTTTTTGCCAAAAAATATAGGGAATTTCTGCCTTTTTGCCCCACAATTAGGGGAATTTCTGCAATTTTGCTCCAAAATACAGGAAATTTCTTCCTTTTTGCCCGAAAATAAGAAGAATGCATACCTTTTTGCCATAAAAAAGGGAACAATCTGCAATTTTGCTCCAAAATAAGGAGGATTTCTGCTTTTTTGCCTCTAAATAAGTGGAATTTCTCTTTTTCCCCAAAACAAAGGGAATTTCTGTCTTTTTTGCCCCCAAATAAGGAAAATTTCTGACTTATTACCCTGAAATATGTGAAATTTCTGCAATTTTGCCCCAAAATAAGAGAAATTTCAGGCTTTTTGCCCCCAAATAAGGGGAATTTCAGATTTTTACCTCTAAATAAGGGGAATTTCTGCCTTTTGCCCCAAAATAAAGAAAATTTCTGCCTTTTGTCTCTGAAATATGGGAAATTTCTGCAATTTTGCACCATAATAAGTGAAATTTCTTCAATTTTGCCCCAAAATAAAAGAAATTTCTGGAATTATGCCCCAAAATAAATGGAATTTCTGAGTTTTGCCTCAAAATAAGAAGAATTTCTGTCTTTTTGCCCTAACATATAAGGAATTTCTGCCTTTTTGCCCCACAATTAGGGGAATTTCTGCAATTTTGCTCCAAAATACAGGGAATTTCTGCTTTTTAGCCCGAAAATAAGGGGAATGTATATCTTTTGCCACAAAAAAAGGAAATTTCTTCATTTTTGCTCCAAAATAAGGGGAATTTCTGCTTTTTGCCCCTAAATAAGTGGAATTTCTGTCTTTTTCCCCCAAAACAAAGGGAATTTCTGTCTTTTTTGCCCCAAAATAAGGAAAATTTCTGACTTAATACCCTGAAATAAGTGTAATTTCTGCAATTTTGCCTCAACATAAGGGAAATTTCTGCCTTTTTGCCCCCAAATAAGGGGAATTTCTGCCTTTTTGTCCCAAAATAAGAAATATTTCTGCAATTTTGTACAAAATAAAAGAAATTTCTGCCTTTTTGCCCCAAAATAAGAAAATTTCTGCTTTTTTTCTGAAATAAGTGAAATTTGTGCAATTTTGCCCCAAAATAAGTGAAATTTCTACAATTTTGCCCCAAAATAAGGGAAATTTCTGCCTTTTGGCACCCAAATATGAAGAATTTCAGCCTTTTTACCTCAAAATAATAGGAATTTCTGTATTTTTGCCACAAACGATTAAGAATTTCTGCCTTTTTGCCCCAAAATAAGGAAAATTTCTGACTTTTTGCCCTGAAATAAGTTAAATTTCTAAATTTTTCCCCAAAATAATGTAAATGTCTGCTTTTTGTTCCAAAATAAGGGGAATTTCTAACTTTTTGCCCCCAAATAAAAGGAATTTCAGCCTTTTCCCCTCAAAATAAGGAAAATTTCTGCATTTTTGACCCAAAATATAAGAAATTTCTGCATTTTTGCCCAAAATAAGAAAAATTTCTGCTATTTTGTACCATAATAAAAGAAATTTCTGTTTTTTCGCCCCAAAATAAGAAAATTTCTTATATTTTTTCCTGAAATAATTGAAATTTCTGCAATTTTGCCCCAAAATGAGTGAAATTTCTGCAATTTTGCCCCAAAATAAGGGAAATTTCTGGAATTTTCCCCCAAAATAAGTGGAATTTCTGAGTTTTGACCCAAAATAAGGAGAATTTCTGTCTTTTTGCCCCAACATATAGGGAATTTCTGTCTTTTTGCCCCACAATTAGGGAAATTTCTGCAATTTTGCTGCAAAATACAGGGAATTTCTGCCTTTTTGCCCGTAAATAAGAAGAATGCATAACTTTTTGCCATAAAAAAGGGAAATTTCTGCAATTTTGCTCCAAAATAAGGGGAATTTCTGCTTTTTTGCCTCTAAATAAGTGGAATTTCTGTCTTTTTCCCCCAAAACAAAGGGAATTTCAGTCTTTTTTGCCACAAAATAAGGAAAATTTCTGACTTATTTCCCTGAAATAAGTGAAATTTCTGCAATTTTGCCCCAAAATAAGAGAAATTTCTGCCTTTTTGCTGCCAAATAAGGGGAATTTCAGTCTTTTTACATCAAAATAAGGGAAATTTCTGCATTTTTGCCCCAAAATAAGGAAAATTTCTGCCTTTTTGTCCGAAAAGAAGAAAAATTTCTGCAATTTTGTACCAAAATAAAAGAAATTTCTGCCTTTTTGCCCCAAAATAAGAAAATTTCTGCTTTTTTTTCTGAAATAAGTGAAATTTCTGCAATTTTGCCCCATAATAAGTGAAATTTCTGCAATTTTGCCCGAAAATAAGGGAATTTTCTGGAATTTTGCCCCAAAGTAAGGGAAATTTCTGTCTTTTGGGGCCCAAATAAGGGAATTTCAGGCTTTTTACCTCAAAATAATAGGAATTTCTGTATTTTTGCCACAAACGATTAAGAATTTCTGCCTTTTTGCCCGAAAATAAAGAAAATTTCTGACTTTTTGCCCTGACATAAGTTATATTTCTTAATTTTTTCCCCAAAATAATGGAAATGTCTGCTTTTTGTTCCAAAATAAGGGGAATTTCTTACTTTTTGCCCCCAAATAAAAGGAATTTCAGCCTTTTTACCTCAAAATAAGGAGAATTTCTGCATTTTTGACCCAAAATATGGGAAATTTCTGCCTTTTTGTTCAAAATAAGAAAAATTTCTGCTATTTTGTACCATAATAAAAAAAATTTCTGTATTTGCCCAAAAATAAGAAAATTTCTTATATTTTTTCCTGAAATAATTGAAATTTCTGCAATTTTGCCCCAAAATGAGTGAAATTTCTGCAATTTTGCCCCAAAATAAGGGAAATTTCTGGAATTTCCCCCAAAATAAGTGGAATTTCTGTGTTTTGCCCTAAAATAAGGAGAATTTCTGTCTTTTTGCCCCAACATATAGGGAATTTCTGTCTTTTTGCCCCACAATTAGGGGAATTTCTGTAATTTTGCTCCAAAATATGGGGAATTTCTGTTTTTTTGCCCGAAAATAAGAAGAATGCATACCTTTTTGCCATAAAAAAGGGAAATTTCTGCAATTTTGCTCCAAAATAAGGGGAATTTCTGCTGTTTTGTCTCTAAATAAGTGGAATTTCTGTTTTTTCCCCCCAAACAAAGGGAATTTCTGTATTTTTTGCCCCAAAATAAGGAAAATTTCTGACTTATTACCCTGAAATAAGTGAAATTTCTGCAATTTTGCCCCAAAATAAGGGAAATTTCTGCCTTTTTGCCCCCAAATAAGAGGAATTTCAGCCTTTTTACCTCAAAATAAGGGGAATTTCTGCATTTTTGCCAAAAATATTAGGAATTTCTGCCTTTTTGCCACAAAATAAGGAAAATTTCTGCTTTTTTTCCCTGAAATAAGTGAAATTTCTGCAATTTTGCCCCAAAATAAGTTAAATTTCTGTAATTTAGCCCCAAAATAAAAGAAATTTCTGAAATTTTGCTCCAAAATAAGTGGAATTTCTGAGTTTTGCCTCAAAATAAGGAGAATTTCTGTCTTTTTGCCCTAACATATAAGGAATTTCTGCCTTTTTGCCCAACAATTAGGGGAATTTCTGCAATTTTGCTCCAAAATACGGGGAATTTCTGCTTTTTAGCCCGAAAATAAGGGGAATGTATAACTTTTGCCACAAAAAAGGAAAATTTCTTCATTTTTGCTCCAAAATAAGGGGAATTTCTGCTTTTTTGCCTCTAAATAAGTGGAATTTCTCTTTTTTTTCCCCCAAAACAAAGGGAATTTCTGTCTTTTTTGCCCCAAAATAAGGAAAATTTCTGACTTATTACCCTGAAATAAGTGAAATTTCTGCAATTTTGCCTCAAAATAATGGAAATTTCTGCCTTTTTGCCCCCAAATAAGGGGAATTTCAGTCTTTTTAACTCAAAATAAGGGGAATTTCTGCATTTTGCCCCACAATATGGGAAATTTCTGCCTTTTGGTCCCAAAATAAGAAAATTTTCTGCAATTTTGTATCAAAATAAAATAAATTTCTGCCTTTTTGCCACAAAATAAGAAAATTTCTGCTTTTTTTTCTGAAATAAGTGAAATTTCTGCAATTTGCCACAAAATAAGTGAAATTTCAGCAATTTTGCGCCAAAATAAAAGAAATTTCTGGAATTTAGCCCCAAAATAAGAGGAATTTTCGAGTTTTGCCCCAAAATAAGGAGAATTTCTGTTTTTTGCCAAAAAATATAGGGAATTTCTGCCTTTTTGCCCCACAATTAGGGGAATTTCTGCAATTTTGCTCCAAAATACAGGAAATTTCTTCATTTTGCCCGAAAATAAGAAGAATGCATACCTTTTTGCCATAAAAAAGGGAACAATCTGCAATTTTGCTCCAAAATAAGGAGGATTTCTGCTTTTTTGCCTCTAAATAAGTGGAATTTCTGTCTTTTTCCCCCAAAACAAAGGGAATTTCTGTCGTTTTTGCCCCAAAATAAGGAAAATTTCTGACTTAATACCCTGAAATAAGTGAAATTTCTGCAATTTTGCCTCAAAATAAGGAAAATTTCTGCTTTTTTGCCCCCAAATAAGGGGAATTTCTGCCTTTTTGTCCCAAAATAAGAAATATTTCTGCACTTTTGTACAAAATAAAAGAAATTACTGCCTTTTTGCCCCAAAATAAGAAAATTTCTGCTTTTTTTCTGATAAGTGAAATTTGTGCAATTTTGCCCCAAAATAAGTGAAATTTCTGCAATTTTGCCCCAAATTAAGGGAAATTTCTGCCTTTTGGCACTCAAATATGAAGAATTTCAGCCTTTTTACCTCAAAATAATAGGAATTTCTGTATTTTTGCCACAAAATATTAAGAATTTCTGCCTTTTTGCCCCAAAATAAGGAAAATTTCTGACTTTTTGCCCTGAAATAAGTTAAATTTCTAAATTTTTTCCCCAAAATAATGTAAATGTCTGCTTTTTGTTTCAAAATAAGGGGAATTTCTTACTTTTTGCCCCCAAATAAAAGGAATTTCAGCCTTTTTACCTCAAAATAAGGGGAATTTCTGCATTTTTGACCCAAAATATGGGAAATTTCTGCCTTTTTGCCCAAAATAAGAAAAATTTCTGCTATTTTGTACCATAATAAAATAAATTTCTGTTTTTTCGCCCCAAAATAAGAAAATTTCTTCTTTTTTTCTCTGAAATAATTGAAATTTCTGCAATTTTGCCCCAAAATGAGTGAAATTTCTGCAATTTTGCCCCAAAATAAGGGAAATTTCTGGAATTTTCCCCCAAAATAAGTGGAATTTCTGAGTTTTGACCCAAAATAAAGAGAACTTCTGTATTTTGCCCCAACATATAGGGAATTTCTGCCTTTTTGCCCCACAAATAGGGGAATTTCTGCAATTTTGTTCCAAAATACAGAGAATTTCTGCCTTTTTGCCCGAAAATAAAAAGAATGCATACCTCTTTGCCATAGAAAGTGAAATTTCTTTATTTTTGCTCCAAAATAAGAAGAATTTTTGCTTTTTTGCCTCTAAATAAGTGGAATTTCTGTCTTTCTCCCCCAAAACAAAGGGAATTTCTGTCTTTTTTGCCCAAAAATAAGGAAAATTTCTGACTTATTACCCTGAAATAAGTGAAATTTCTGCAATTTTGGCCCAAAATAAGGAAAATTTCTGCCTTTTGGCCCCTAAATAAGGGGAATTTCAGCCTTTTTACCTCAAAATAATAGGAATTTCTGTATTTTTTGCCCCAAAATAGTGAAAATTTCTGACTTATTACCCTGAAGTAAGTAATATATCTGCAATTTTATGCCAAAATAAGGGAAATTTCGGCCTTTTGGCCCCCATAAGGGGAATTTCAGCCTTTTTACCTCAAAATAATAGGAATATCTGTATTTTAGCCACAAAATATTAAGAATTTCTGCCTTTTTACCCCAAATTAAGGAAAATTTCTGACTTTTTGCACTGAAATTAGTTAAATTTCTAAATTTTTTCCACAAAATAATGGAATTGTCTGCTTTTTGTTCCAAAACAAGGGGAATTTCTTACTTTTTGCCCCCAAATAAGGGGAATTTCAGCCTTTTTACCTCAAAATAAGGGGAATTTCTGCATTTTTGACACAAAATATGGGAAATTTCTGCCTTTTTGCCCAAAATAAGAAAAATTTCTGCTATTTTGTACCATAATAAAAGAAATTTCTGTTTTTTTGCCCCAAAATAAGAAAATTTCTCCTTTTTTTCCCAGAAATAATTGAAACTTCTGCAATTTTGTTCCAAAATGAGTGAAAGTTCTGCAATTTTGCCCAAAATAAGGGAAATTTCTGGAATTTTCCTTCAAAATAAGTGGAATTCCTGAGTTTTGCCCCAAAATAAGGAGAATTTCTGTATTTTTGCCCCAACATATAGGGAATTTCTGCCTTTTTGCCCCACAATTAGAGGAATTTCTGATATTTTGCTGCATAATACGGGGAATTTCTGCCTTTTTGCCCGAAAATAAGAAGAATGCATAACTTTTTGCCATAAAAAAGGAAAATTTCGGCAATTTTGCTTTAAAATAAGGGGAGTTTCTGCTTTTTTGCCTCTAAATAAGTGGAATTGCTGTCTTTTTCCCCCAAAACAATGGGAATTTCTGTATTTTTTTGCCCCAAAATAAGGAAAATTTCTGACTTATTACCCTGAAATAAGTGAAATTTCTGCAATTTTGCCCCATAATAAGGGAAATTTCTGCCTTTTTGCCCCCAAATAAGGAAAATTTCAGCCTTTTTACCTCAAAATAACAGGAATTTCTGCATTTTTGCCAAAAAATATTTGGAATTTCTGCCTTTTTGCCACAAAATAAGGAAAATTTCTGCCTTTTTTCCCTGAAATACGTGAAATTTCTTCAATTTTGCCCCAAAATAAGTTAAATTTCTGTAATTTTGCCCAAAAATAAGGGAAATTTCTGGAATTTTGCCCCAAAATAAGTGGAATTTCTGTATTTTGCCCCAAAATAAGGAGAATTTCTGTCGTTTTGCCCCAACATATAGGGAATTTCTACTTTTTTGCCCCACAATTAGGGGAATTTCTGCAATTTTGCTGCAAAATACGGGGAATTTCTGCCTTTTTGCCCGAAAATAAGAAGAATGCATACATTTTTGACATAAAAAGGAAAATTTCTTCATTTTTGCTCCAAAATAAGGGGAATTTCTGCTTTTTTGCCTCTAAATAAGTGGAATTTCTGTCTTTCTCCCCCAAAACAAAGGGAATTTCTGTCTTTTTTGCCCCAAAATAAGGAAAATTTCTGACTTATTACCCTGAAGTAAGTGATATTTTTGCAATTTTGCCCCAAAAAATGGTAAATTTCTGCATTTTTGCCCCCAAATAAGGGGAATTTCAGCTTTTTTACCTGTAAATAAGGGGAATTTCTGCCTTTTTGCCCCAAAATAAGGAAAATTTCTTAATTTTTGCCCTGAAATAAGTTAAATTTCTAAAATTTTTTCCCAAAATAAGGGAAATGTCTGCTTCTTGCCCCAAAATAATGGGAATTTCTTAATTTTTGCCCCCAAATAAAAGGAATTTCAGGCTTTTTACCTCAAAATAAGGGGAATTTCTGCATTTTTGCCCCAAAATATGGGAAATTTCTTATTTTTGCCAAAAAAAGAATAATTTCTGCAATTTTGTACCAAAATAAAAGAAATTTCTGCCTTTTTGCCCCAAAATAAAAAATTTCTGCTTTTTTCCCCTGAAATAAGTGAAATTTCTGCAATTTTGCCCCAAAATAAGTGAAATTATTGCAATTTTGCCCCAAAATAAGGGGAATTTCTGGAATTTTGCTTCAAAATAAGTGGAATTTCTGAGTTTTGCCCCAAATCAAAGGGAATTTCTGTCTTTTTTCGCGAAAATAAAAAAAATTCTGACTTATTACCCTGAAATAAGTGAAATTTCTGCAATTTTGCCTCAAAATAAGAGAAATTTCTGCCTTTTTGCTCCAAAATATGGGGAATTTCAGCATTTTACCTCAAAATAAGGGAAATTTCAGCCTTTTTGCACCAAAATATAGGGAATTTCTGCCTTTTTGTCACAAAATAAGAAAAATTTCTGCAATTCTGTACCAAAATAAAAGAAATTTCTAAAATTTTTCCCCAAAATAAGGGAAATTTCTGCAATTTTTCCCCAAAAAAAGGAAAATTTCTGCCTTTTTGCCACAAATTAAGGGGAATTTCTGTCTTTTTGCCTCAAAATAAAAGGATTTTAAGCCTTTTTACCTCATAATAAGGGGAATCTCTGCCTTTTTGCCCAAAAATATGGGGAATTTCTGCATTTTTGCCTCAAAATAAAGAAAATTTCTGCAATTTTGTAACAAAATAAAAGAAATTTTTGACTTTTTGCCCCAAAATAAGAGAAATTCCTGCCTTCTTTCCCTGAAATAAGTGAAATTTCTGCAATTTTGCCCAAAATAAAAAAATTTCTGCAATTTTGCCACAAAATAAGGGAAATTTCTGCAATTTTGCCCAAAAATAAGGGGAATTTCTGACTTTTTGCCGTGAAATAAGGAGAATTTCTGTTATTTTGCCCCAAAATAATGTGAATTTCTTCACTTTCCCTCAAAATTAAGGGAATTTGTGCAATTTTGCTTCAAAATATGGGAAATTTCTGCCTTCTTGCACCAAAATAAAGGGAATTTCTGCAATTTTTCCCCCAAATAAGGGAAAGTTCTGTCTTTTTGCCACAAAACAAAGGGAATTTCTGCATTTTTGCCCCAAAATAAAGAAAATTTCTGCAATGTTGTACCAAAATAAAAGAAATTTCTGCCTTTTTGCACCAAAATAAGAGAAATTCCTGCATTCATTTTCTGAAATAAGAGAAATTTCTGCAATTTTGCCACAAAAAAGGGACATTTCTTCATTTTAGCCCCAAAATAAGAGTAATTTCTGCCTTTTTACCTCAAAATAAGTGAAATTTCTGCCTTTTTACCCAAAAATAAACGGAATTTCTGTCTTTTTGCTCCAAAATAAAAGGAATTTTTGAATTTTGCCTTGAAATAAGTGAAATTTCTGCAATTTTGCCCCAAAATAAGGGAAATTTCTGCCTTTTTGCCACAAAATAAGGGGAATTTCTGCAATTTTGCCACAAAATAAGGGAAATTTCTGTCTTTTTGCCCCAAAATAAAAGGAATTTCAGCCTTTTTACCTCATAATAAGGGGAATCTCTGCATTTTTGCCCCAAAATATGGGGAATTTCTGCATTTTTGCCTCAAAATAAAGAAAATTTCTGCAATTTTGTATCAAAATAAGAAAAATTTCTGCAATTTTGCGACAAAATAAGGGAAATTTCTGCAATTTTGCCCCAAAATAAGGGGAATTTCTAAATTTTTGCCGTGAAATAAGGAGAATTTCTGTCTTTTTGCCCAAAAATAATGTGAATTTCTGCATTTTCTCTCAAAATTAGGGGAATTTGTGCAATTTTGCTTCAAAATATGGGTAATTTTAGCCTTATTGCACCAAAATAAAGGGAATTTCTGCATTTTTGCACCAATATAAAAGGAATTTCTTAGATTTTGCTTAAAATACAGAAAATTTCTGCCTTATTGCCCGAAATTAAGTGGAATTTCTGCCTTTTTGCCCTGAAATATTTGAAATTTCTGCAATTTTACCCCAAAATAGAGGGAATTTCTGTTTTTGGCCCCAAAATTAGGAGTATTTCTGCTTTTTGCACCAAAATAAAGCAAATTTCTGACTTTTTGCCCTAAAATAAGTGAAATTTGTGCAATTTTGCCCCAAATTAAGGGAAATTTCTGCCTTTTTGCCCAAAATAAGGGGAATTTCATCATTTTACCTCCAAATAAGGGGAATTTCTGCCTTTTTGCCGCAAAATATTTGGTATTTCTGCCTTATTGCTTTCAAATAAGGAAAATTTCTACTTTTCTGCCCGAATTAACAAGAATTTCTCCATTTTTGCCACAAAGTAAAGAAAATTTTTGCCTTTTTGCTCTAAAATAAAGGGAATTTCAACCTTTTAACCTCAAAATAAGGAGAATTTCTGCCTTTTACCCCAAAATATGGGGAATTTCTGCTTTTTTGTTTCAAAATAAGGAAAATTTTTTCAATTTTGTACCAATATAAAAGAAATTTCTGCTTTTTGCCCCAAAATAAAAGGAATATCTGATTTTTTGCCCTGAAATAAATGAAATTTCTGCAATTTTGACAGAAAATAAGGGAAATTTGTGCCTTTTTGCCCCAAAATGTAGGGAATTTCTGCCTTTTTGCCACAAAATATGGGGAATTTCAGCATTTTACCTCAAAATAAGGGGAATTTCAGCCTTTTTGCACCAAAATATGGGGAATTTCTGACTTTTTGCCACAAAATAAGAAAAATTTCTGCAATTCTGTACCAAAATAAAAGAAATTTCTAAAATTTTGCCTGAAAATAAGGGAAATTTCTGCAATTTTGCCCCAAAATAAGGGAAATTTCTGCCTTTTTGCCATAAAATAAGGGGAATTTCTGTCTTTTTGCCCCAAAATAAAAGAAATTTCAGCCTTTTTACCTCATAATAAGGGGAATCTCTGTTTTTTTTTTGCCCCAAAATATGGGGAATTTCTGCATTTTTGCCTCAAAATAAAAAAAATTTCTGCAATTTTGTACCAAAATAAAAGAAATTTCTGCCTTTTTGCCCCAAAATAAGAGAAATTCCTGCCTTCTTTCCCTGAAATAAGTGAAATTTCTGCAATTTTGCCCAAAATAAGAAAAATTTCTGCAATTTTGCCACAAAATAAGGGAAATTTCTGCAATTTTGCCCCAAAATAAGGGAAATTTCTGACTTTTTGCCATGAAATAAGGAGAATTTCCGACTTTTTGCCTTAAAATAATGTGAATTTCTGCATTATCCCTCAAAATTAGGGGAATTTTTTCAATTTTGCTTCAAAATATGGGGAATTTCTGCCTTATTGCACCAAAATAAAAAGAATTTCTGCAATTTTGCCCCAAAATAAGGGAAATTTCTGCAATTTTGCCTCAAAATAAGGGAAATTTCTGCCTTTTTGCCACAAAATAAGGGGAATTTCTGTCTTTTTGCCCCAAAATAAAAGGAATGTCAGCCTTTTTACCTCATAATATGGGGAATCTCTGCCTTTTTGCCCCAAAATATGGGGAATTTCTGCATTTTTGCCTCAAAATAAAGAAAATTTTTGTAATTTTGTACCAAAATAAAAGAAATTTCTGCTTTTTTGCCCCAAAGTAAGAGAAATTCCTGTTTTCTTTCCCTGAAATAAGTGAAATTTCTGCAATTTTGCCCAAAATAAGAAAAATTTCTGAAATTTTGCCCCAAAATAAGGGAAATTTCTGCCTTTTTACCACAAAATAAGAAGAATTTCTGCATTTTTGCCCCAAAATAGAGAAAATTTCTGCAATGTTGTACCAAAAGTAAAGAAATTTCTGCCTTTTTGCCCCAAAATAAGAGAAATTCCTTCCTTCTTTCCCTGAAATAAGTGAAATTTCTGCAATTTTGCCCAAAATAAGAAAATTTTTTGCAATTTTGCCACAAAAAAGGAAAATTTCTTCATTTTAGCCCCAAAATAAGAGTAATTTCTTTCTTTTTACCTTAAAATAAGTGAAATTTCTGCCTTTTTACCCAAAAATAAACGGAATTTCTGTCTTTTTGCCCCAAAATAAAAGGAATTTTTGAATTTTGCCTTGAAATAAGTGAAATTCCTGCAATTTTGCCCCAAAATAAGGGAAATTTTTGCCTTTTTGCCACAAAATAAGGGGAATTTCTGCATTTTACCTTCAATTAAGGGGAATTACTTCTTTTTTGCCACAAAATAAAAGAAATTCCTGCCTTCTTTCCCTGAAATAAGTGAAATTTCTGCAATTTTGCCCAAAATAAGAAAAATTTTTGCAATTTTGCCACAAAAAAGGAAAATTTCTTCATTTTAGCCCCAAAATAAGAGTAATTTCTTTCTTTTTACCTTAAAATAAGTGAAATTTCTGCCTTTTTACCCAAAAATAAACGGAATTTCTGTCTTTTTGTCCCAAAATAAAAGGAATTTTTGAATTTTGCCTTGAAATAAGTGAAATTTCTGCAATTTTGCCCCAAAATAAGGGAAATTTTTGCCTTTTTGCCACAAAATAAGGGGAATTTCTGCATTTTTGCCCCAAAATAAAGAAAATTTCTCCAATTTTGTACGAAAAAAAAGAAATTTCTGCCTTTTTGCAAAATAATAAGAGAAATTCCTGCCTTCTTTTCCTGAAAAGTGAAATTTCTGCAATTTTCCCCAAAATAAGAAAAATTTCTGCAATTTTGCTACAAAATAAGGGAAATTTCTGCAATTTTACCCCAAAATAAGGGGAATTTCTGACGTTATGCCCTGAAATAAAGAGAATTTCTGTCTTTTTGCCCCAAAATAATTTGAATTTCTGCATTATTCCTCAAAATTAGATGAATTTGTGCAATTTTGCTTCAAAACACGGGGAATTTCTGCCTTATTACACCAAAATAAAGGGAATTTCTGCATTTTTGCACCAATATAAGGGGAATTTCTGAGATTTTGCTCTAAAATACAGAAAATTTGTGCCTTATTGCCTAAAATTAAGTGGAATTTCTGCCATTTTGCACTGAAATATTTGAAATTTCTGCAATTATACTCTAAAATAAGAGGAATTTCAGTTTTTGGCCCCAAAATTAGGAGAATTTCTGCTTTTTGCCCAAAAATAAGGCAAATTTCTGACTTTTTGCCCTATAATAAGTGAAATTTCTGCAATTTTGCCTTAAAATAAAAGGAATTTCTGCCTTTTGCCCAAAATAAGGGGAATTTCAGCATTTTACCTCCAAATAAGAAGAATTTCTGCCTTTTTGCCACAAAATATGGGGAATTTCTGCATTATTGCCCCCAAATAAGGAAAGTTTCTGCTTTTCTACCCCAATTAATGGGAATTTCTGCCTTTTTGCCACAAAATAAAGGGAATTTCTGCCTTTTTGCCCCAAAATAAGAAGAATTTCAGCCTTTTTATCTCAAAATAAGGGGAATTTCTGCCTTTTGCCCCAAAATATAGGGAATTTCTGCCTTTTTGTTCCAAAATAAGAAAAATTTCTTCACCTTTGTACCAAAATAAAAGAAATTTCTGCTTTTTGCCCCAAAATAAAAGGAATTTCTGACTTTTTGCCTTGAAATAAATGAAATTTCTGCAATTTTGCCCAAAAAAAGGGAAATTTGTGCTTTTTTTGCCACAAAATGTAGGGAATTTCAGCCTTTTTGCCCAAAAATATGGGGAATTTCATCATTTTACCTCAAAATAAGGGGAATTTCAGCCTTTTTGCACCAAAATATGGGGAATTTCTGACTTTTTGCCACAAAATAAGAAAAATTTCTGCAATTCTGTACCAAAATAAAAGAAATTTCTAAAATTTTGCCCGAAAATATGGGAAATTTCTGCAATTTTGCCCCAAAATACGGGAAATTTCTTCCTTTTTGCCACAAAATAAGGGGAATTTCTGTCTTTTTGCCCCAAAATAAAAGGAATTTCAGCCTTTTGACCTCATAATAAGGGGAATCTCTGCCTTTTTGCCCCAAAATATAGGGAATTTCTGCATTTTTCCTCAAAATAAAGAAAATTTTTGCAATTTTGTACCAAAATAAAAGAAATTTCTGCCTTTTTGCCCCAAAATAAGAGAAATTCCTGCCTTCTTTCCCTGAAATAAGTGAATTTTCTGCAATTTTGCCCAAAATAAGAAAAATTTCTGAAATTTTGCCCCAAAATAAGGGAAATTTCTGCCTTTTTGCCACAAAATAAGGGGAATTTCTGCATTTTTGCCCCAAAATAAAGAAAATTTCTGCAATGTTGTACCAAAATAAAAGAAATTTCTGCCTTTTTGCCCCAAAATAAGAGAAATTCCTTCTTTCTTTCCCTGAAATAAGTGAAATTTCTGCGATTTTGCCCAAAATAAGAAAAATTTTTGCAATTTTGCCACAAAAAAGGAAAATTTCTTCATTTTAGCCCCAAAATAAGAGTAATTTCTGCCTTTTTACCTCAAAATAAGTGAAATTTCTTCCTTTTTACCCAAAAATAAACACAATTTCTGTCTTTTTGCCCCAAAATAAAAGAAATTTTTGAATTTTTCTTTGAAATAAGTGAAATTTCTGCAATTTTGCCCCAAAATAAGAGAAATTTCTGCCTTTTTGCCACAAAATAAGGGGAATTTCTGCATTTTTGCCCCAAAATAAAGAAAATTTCTGGAATTTTGTACGAAAAAAAAAAAAGAAATTTCTGCCCTTTTGCCACAAAAAACGAGAAATTCCTGCCTTCTTTCCCTGAAATAAGTGAAATTTCTGCAATTTTGCCCAAAATAAGAAAAATGTCTGCAATTTTGCCACAAAATAAGGGAAATTTCTGCAATTTTGCCCCAAAATAAGGGGAATTTCTGACGTTATGCCCTGAAATAAGGAGAATTTCTGTCTTTTTGCCCCAAAATAATTTGAATTTCTGCATTTTCCCTCAAAATTAGATGAATTTGTGCAATTTTGCTTCAAAACACGGGGAATTTCTGCCTTATTACACCAAAATAAAAGGAATTTCTGCATTTTTGCACCAATATAAGGGGAATTTCTGAGATTTTGCTCCAAAATACAGGAAATTTGTGCCTTATTGCCGAAAATTAAGTGGAATTTCTGCCTTTTTGCACTGAAATATTTGAAATTTCTGCAATTTTACCCTAAAATAAGGGTAATTTCTGTGTTTGGCCCCAAAATTAGGGGAATTTCTGCTTTTTGCCACAAAATAAGGCAAATTTCTGACTTTTTTCCCTAAAATAAGTGAAATTTCTGCAATTTTGCCCCAAAATAAGGGGAATTTCTGCCTTTTGCCCAAAATAAGGGGAATTTCAGCATTTTACCTTCAATTAAGGGGAATTTCTGCTTTTTTGCCACAAAATATGGGGAATTTCTGCATTATTGCCCCCAAATAAGGAAAGTTTCTACTTTTCTGCCCAAATTAATGGGAATTTCTACCTTTTTGCCAAAAAATAAAGGGAATTTCTGCCTTTTTGCCACAAAATAAGGAGAATTTCATCCTTTTTACCTCAAAATAAGGGGAATTTCTGCCTTTTGCCCCAAAATATGGGGAATTTCTGCCTTTTTGTTCTAAAATAAGAAAAATTTCTTCACCTTTGTACCAAAATAAAAGAAATTTCTGCTTTTTGCCCCAAAATAAAAAGAATTTCTGACTTTTTGCCCTGAAATAATTGAAATTTCTGCAATTTTGCCCGAAAATAAGGGAAATTTGTGACCTTTTGCCCCAAAATAGGGAATTTCTGCCTTTTTGCCCCAAAATATGGGGAATTTCAGCATTTTACCACCAAAAGAGGAATTTCAGCCTTTTTGCACCAAAATATGGGGAATTTCTGCCTTTTGCCACAAAATAAGAAAAATTTCTGCAATTCTGTACCAAAATAAAAGAAATTTCTAAAATTTTGCCCGAAAATAAGGGAAATTTCTGCAATTTTGCCCCAAAATAAGGGAAATATCTGGATTTTTGCCCCAAAATAAGGGAAACTTCTGCCTTTTTGCCACAAAATAAGGGGAATTTCTGTCTTTTTGCCCCAAAATAAAAGGAATTACAGCCTTTTTACCTCATAATAAGGGGAATCTCTGCCTTTTTGCCCCAAAATATGGGGAATTTCTGCATTTTTGCCTCAAAATAAAGAAAATTTTTGCAATTTTGTACCAAAATAAATGAAATTTCTGCCTTTTTACCCCAAAATAAGAAAAATTCCTGCCTTCTTTCCCTGAAATAAGTGAAATTTCTGCAATTTTGCCCAAAATAAAAAAATTTCTGCAATTTTGCCACAAAATAAGGGAAATTTTTGCAATTTTGCCCCAAAATAAGGGGAATTTCTGACTTTTTGCCGTGAAATAAGGAGAATTTCTGTCTTTTTGCCCCAAAATTATGTGAATTTCTGCATTTTCCCTCAAAATTAGGGGAATTTGTGCAATTTTGCTTCAAAATACGGGGAATTTCTGTCTTATTGCACCAAAATAAAGGGAATTTCTGCATTTTTGCACCAATAAAAGGGGATTTCCTGAGATTTTGTTCCAAAATACAGAAAATTTCTGCCTTATTGCCCGAAATTAAGTGGAATTTCTGCCTTTTTGCCCTGAAATATTTGAAATTTCTCCAATTTTACCCCAAAATAAGGGAAAATTCTATTTTTAGCCCTAAAATTAGGGGAATTTCTGCTTTTTGCCCCAAAATAAGGCAAATTTCTGACTTTTTGCCCTGAAATAAGTGAAATTTCTGCAATTTTGTCCCAAAATAAGGGGAATTTCTGCCTTTTTGCCCAAAATAAAGAGAATTTCAGCATTTTACCTCCAAATAAGGGGAATTTCTGCCTTTTTGCCACAAAATATGTGAAATTACTGCCTTATTGCCTTCAAATAAGGAAAATTTCTGCTTTTGTGCCCCAATTAACAAGAATTTCTGCCTTTTTGCCACAAAGTAAAGGAAATTTTTACCTTTTTGCCCTAAA
This sequence comes from Micromys minutus, assembly GCF_963924665.1. NCBI lineage: Eukaryota > Metazoa > Chordata > Mammalia > Rodentia > Muridae > Micromys > Micromys minutus. The sequence goes on from NW_027667727.1 coordinate 5,496,514, forward strand.
ATATGGGGAATTTCATCATTTTTACCTCAAAATAAGAGGAATTTCTACCTTTTACTCCAAAATACGGGGAATTTCTGCCTTTTTGTTCCAAAATAAGAAAAATTTCTTCAACTTTGTACCAAAATAAAAGAAATTTCTGCTTTTTGTCCCAAAATAAAAGGAATTTCTGACTTTTTGCCCTGAAATAAATGAAATTTCTGCAATTTTGCCCGAAAATAAGTAAAATTTGTGCCTTTTTGCCCCAAAATGAGGGAAATTTCTGCCTTTTAGTCCCAAAATATGGGGAATTTCAGCCTTTAACCTCAAAATAAGGGGAATTTCAGTTTTTTTGCACCAAAATATGGGGAATTTTAGCCTTTTTGCCACAATATAAAAAAAATTTTGCAATTCTGTACCAAAATAAAAGAAATTTCTAAAATTTTGCCCCAAAATAAGGGAAATTTCTACAATTTTGCCCCAAATAAGGGAAAGTTCTTCAATTTTGCCCCAAAATAAGGGGAATTTCTGACTTTTTGCCGCAAAATAAGGAGAATTTCTGTATTTTTGCCCCAAAATAAAGGGAATTTCTGCCTTTTTGCCCCAAAATTAGGGGAGTTTCTGCAATTTTGCTTCAAAATACAAGGAATTTCTGCCTCTTTTCCCAAAAATAAGGGGAACTTCTGCTTTTGCCCCAAATAAAGGGAATTTCTGCATTTTTGACCCGATATTAGGGGAATTTCTGCAATTTTGCTCCAAAATACGGGGAATTTCTGCCTTTTTGCCCGAAATTAAAAGGATTTTCTGCCTTTTTGCCCCCAAATAAGGGAAATTTCTGCAATTTTATCCCAAAATAAGGGGAATTTCTGCCTTTTTGACCCAAAATATAAGGATTTTCTGCCTTTTTGCCCCCAAATAAGGGAAATTTCTGCAATTTTATCCCAAAATAAGGGGAATTTCTGCCTTTTTGACCCAAAATATAAGGAATTTCTGCCTTTTTGCCCCAAAATAAGAAACATTTCTGCAATTTTGCCCCAAAATAAAAGGAATTTCTCACTTTTTGCCCAAAAATAAAGGAAATTTCAGCCTTTTTACCTGAAAATAAGTCAAATCTGCAATTTTGCTTCAAATAAGGGAAATTTCTGCAATTTTGCCACAAAATAAGGTAAATTTCTGCAATTTTGCCCCAAATTAAAGGAAATTTCTGCAATTTTGCCCCAAAATAAGGGGAATTTCTGATTTTTGCCACAAAATATAGGGAATGTCTGCCTTTTGCCCCAAAATTAGCGGAATTTCTGCAATTTTGCTTCAAAATAAGGGGAATTTCTGCCTTTTTTCCCGGAAATTAGGAAAATGCATATCTTTTTGCCATAAAAAAGGGAAATTTCTTCATTTTTGCGCCAAATTAAAAGGAACTTCTGCCTTTTGCCTCTAAATAAGTGGAATTTCTTTCTTTTATACGCCAAAACAAAGGGAATTTCTGTCTTTTTTGCCCCAAAATAAGGGGAATTTCTGACTTATTACCCTGAAATAAGTGAAATTTCTGCAATTTTGCCCCCAAATAAAGAAAAATTCTTCCTTTTTGCTCCCAAATAAGAGGTATTTCAGCCTTTTTACCTCAAAATAAGGGGAATTTCTGCGTTTTTGCCACAATATATTAGGAATTTCTGCCTTTGTGCCCTAAAATAAGGGAAATTTCTGGAATTTTGCCCCAAAATAAGTGGAATTTCTGAGTTTTGCCACAAAATAAGGAGAATTTCTGTCTTTTTGCCCCAACATATAGGGAATTTCAGCCGTTTTGCCTCACAATTAGGGGAATTTCTGCAATTTTGTTCCAAAATGCGGGGAATTTCTGCTTTTTTGCCTGAAAATAAGGGGAATGTATAACTTTTGCAACAAAAAAAGGAAATTTTTTCATTTTAGCCCCAAAATAAGAGTAATTTCTGCCTTTTTACCTCAAAATAAGTGAAATTTCTGCCTTTTTACCCAAAAATAAAGGGAATTTCTGTCTTTTTGCCCCAAAATAAAAGGAATTTTTGAATTTTGCCTTGAAATAAGTGAAATTTCTGCAATTTTGCCCCAAAATAAGGGTAAATTCTGCCTTTTTGCCACAAAATAAGGGGAATTTCTGCATTTTTGCCCCAAAATAAAGAAAATTTCTGCAATTTTGTACCAAAATAAAAGAAATTTCTGCCTTTTTGCCCCAAAATAAGAGAAATTCCTGCCTTCTTTCGATGAAATAAGTGAAATTTCTGCAATTTTGCCCAAAATAAGAAAAATTTCTGCAATTTTGCCACAAAAAAGGGAAATTTCTTCATTTTAGCCCCAAAATAAGAGTAATTTCTGCCTTTTTATCTCAAAATAAGTGAAATTTCAGCCTTTTTACCCAAAAATAAACGGAATTTCTTTTTTTTGCCCCAAAATAAAAGGAATTTTTGAATTTTGCCTTGAAATAAGTGAAATTTCTGCAATTTTGCCCCAAAATAAGAGAAATTTCTGCCTTTTTGCCACAAAATCAGGGGAATTTCTGCATTTTTGCCCCAAAATAAAGAAAATTTCTGCAATTTTGTACCAAAATAAAAGAAATTTCTGCCCTTTTGCCCCAAAATAAGAGAAATTCCTAAGTTCTTTCCCTGAAATAATTGAAATTTCTGCAATTTTGCCCAAAATAAGAAAAATTTCTGCAATTTTGCAACAAAATAAGGGGTATTTCTGCAATTTTGCCCCAAAATAAGAGGAATTTCTGACGTTATGCCCTAAAATAAGGAGAATTTCTGTCTTTTTGCCCCAAAATAATTTGAATTTCTGCATTTTTCCTCAAAATTAGATGAATTTGTGCAATTTTGCTTCAAAACAAGGGGAACTTCTGCTTTATTACACCAAAATAAAGGGAATTTCTGCATTTTTGCACCAATATAAGGGGAATTTCTGAGATTTTGCTCCAAAATACAGAAAATTTCTGCCTTATTGCCTGAAATTAAGTGGAATTTCTGCCTTTTGGCCCTGAAATATTTGAGATTTCTGCAATTTTATCCCAAAATAAGGGAAATTTCTATTTTTAGCCTCAAAATTAAAAGAATTTCTGCTTTTTGCCCCAAAATAAGTCAAATTTCTGACTTTTTGCCCTGAAATAAGTGAAATTTCTGCAATTTTGCCCCAAAATAAGAGAAATTTCTGCCTTTTTGCCACAAAATCAGGGGAATTTCTGCATTTTTGCCCCAAAATAAAGAAAATTTCTGCAATTTTGTACCAAAATAAAAGAAATTTCTGCCCTTTTGCCCCAAAATAAGAGAAATTCCTAAGTTCTTTCCCTGAAATAATTGAAATTTCTGCAATTTTGCCCAAAGTAAGAAAAATTTCTGCAATTTTGCAACAAAATAAGGGATATTTCTGCAATTTTGCCCCAAAATAAGAGGAATTTCTGACGTTATGCCCTAAAAAAAGGAGAATTTCTGTCTTTTTGCCCCAAAATAATTTGAATTTCTGCATTTTTCCTCAAAATTAGATGAATTTGTGCAATTTTGCTTCAAAACAAGGGGAACTTCTGCTTTATTACACCAAAATAAAGGGAATTTCTGCATTTTTGCACCAATATAAAGGGAATTTCTGAGATTTTGCTCCAAAATACAGAAAATTTCTGCCTTATTGCCTGAAATTAAGTGGAATTTCTGCCTTTTGGCCCTGAAATATTTGAGATTTCTGCAATTTTATCCCAAAATAAGGGAAATTTCTATTTTTAGCCTCAAAATTAAAAGAATTTCTGCTTTTTGCCCCAAAATAAGTCAAATTTCTGACTTTTTGCCCTGAAATAAGTGAAATTTCTGCAATTTAGTCCCAAAACAAGGGGAATTTCTGCCTTTTTGCCCAAAATAAGGGGAATTTCAGCCTTTAACCTCAAAATAAGGGGAATTTCAGTTTTTTGCACCAAAATATGGGGAATTTTAGCCTTTTTGCCACAATATAAAAAAAAAATTTGCAATTCTGTACCAAAATAAAAGAAATTTCTAAAATTTTGCCCCAAAATAAGGGAAATTTCTACAATTTTGCCCCAAATAAGGGAAAGTTCTTCAATTTTGCCCCAAAATAAGGGGAATTTCTGACTTTTTGCCGCAAAATAAGGAGAATTTCTGTATTTTTGCCCCAAAATAAAGGGAATTTCTGCCTTTTTGCCCCAAAATTAGGGGAGTTTCTGCAATTTTGCTTCAAAATACAAGGAATTTCTGCCTCTTTTCCCAAAAATAAGGGGAACTTCTGCTTTTGCCCCAAATAAAGGGAATTTCTGCATTTTTGACCCGATATTAGGGGAATTTCTGCAATTTTGCTCCAAAATACGGGGAATTTCTGCCTTTTTGCCCGAAATTAAAAGGATTTTCTGCCTTTTTGCCCCCAAATAAGGGAAATTTCTGCAATTTTATCCCAAAATAAGGGGAATTTCTGCCTTTTTGACCCAAAATATAAGGATTTTCTGCCTTTTTGCCCCCAAATAAGGGAAATTTCTGCAATTTTATCCCAAAATAAGGGGAATTTCTGCCTTTTTGACCCAAAATATAAGGAATTTCTGCCTTTTTGCCCCAAAATAAGAAACATTTCTGCAATTTTGCCCCAAAATAAAAGGAATTTCTCACTTTTTGCCCAAAAATAAAGGAAATTTCAGCCTTTTTACCTGAAAATAAGTCAAATCTGCAATTTTGCTTCAAATAAGGGAAATTTCTGCAATTTTGCCACAAAATAAGGTAAATTTCTGCAATTTTGCCCCAAATTAAAGGAAATTTCTGCAATTTTGCCCCAAAATAAGGGGAATTTCTGATTTTTGCCACAAAATATAGGGAATGTCTGCCTTTTGCCCCAAAATTAGCGGAATTTCTGCAATTTTGCTTCAAAATAAGGGGAATTTCTGCCTTTTTTCCCGGAAATTAGGAAAATGCATATCTTTTTGCCATAAAAAAGGGAAATTTCTTCATTTTTGCGCCAAATTAAAAGGAACTTCTGCCTTTTGCCTCTAAATAAGTGGAATTTCTTTCTTTTATACGCCAAAACAAAGGGAATTTCTGTCTTTTTTGCCCCAAAATAAGGGGAATTTCTGACTTATTACCCTGAAATAAGTGAAATTTCTGCAATTTTGCCCCCAAATAAAGAAAAATTCTTCCTTTTTGCTCCCAAATAAGAGGTATTTCAGCCTTTTTACCTCAAAATAAGGGGAATTTCTGCGTTTTTGCCACAATATATTAGGAATTTCTGCCTTTGTGCCCTAAAATAAGGGAAATTTCTGGAATTTTGCCCCAAAATAAGTGGAATTTCTGAGTTTTGCCACAAAATAAGGAGAATTTCTGTCTTTTTGCCCCAACATATAGGGAATTTCAGCCGTTTTGCCTCACAATTAGGGGAATTTCTGCAATTTTGTTCCAAAATGCGGGGAATTTCTGCTTTTTTGCCTGAAAATAAGGGGAATGTATAACTTTTGCAACAAAAAAAGGAAATTTTTTCATTTTAGCCCCAAAATAAGAGTAATTTCTGCCTTTTTACCTCAAAATAAGTGAAATTTCTGCATTTTTACCCAAAAATAAAGGGAATTTCTGTCTTTTTGCCCCAAAATAAAAGGAATTTTTGAATTTTGCCTTGAAATAAGTGAAATTTCTGCAATTTTGCCCCAAAATAAGGGTAAATTCTGCCTTTTTGCCACAAAATAAGGGGAATTTCTGCATTTTTGCCCCAAAATAAAGAAAATTTCTGCAATTTTGTACCAAAATAAAAGATATTTCTGCCTTTTTGCCCCAAAATAAGAGAAATTCATGCCTTCTTTCCATGAAAAAAGTGAAATTTCTGCAATTTTGCCCAAAATAAGAAAAATTTCTGCAATTTTGCCACAAAAAAGGGAAATTTCTTCATTTTTGCCCCAAAATAAGAGTAATTTCTGCCTTTTTATCTCAAAATAAGTGAAATTTCAGCCTTTTTACCCAAAAATAAACGGAATTTCTTTTTTTTGCCCCAAAATAAAAGGAATTTTTGAATTTTGCCTTGAAATAAGTGAAATTTCTGCAATTTTGCCCCAAAATAAGAGAAATTTCTGCCTTTTTGCCACAAAATCAGGGGAATTTCTGCATTTTTGCCCCAAAATAAAGAAAATTTCTGCAATTTTGTACCAAAATAAAAGAAATTTCTGCCCTTTTGCCCCAAAATAAGAGAAATTCCTAAGTTCTTTCCCTGAAATAATTGAAATTTCTGCAATTTTGCCCAAAATAAGAAAAATTTCTGCAATTTTGCAACAAAATAAGGGGTATTTCTGCAATTTTGCCCCAAAATAAGAGGAATTTCTGACGTTATGCCCTAAAATAAGGAGAATTTCTGTCTTTTTGCCCCAAAATAATTTGAATTTCTGCATTTTTCCTCAAAATTAGATGAATTTGTGCAATTTTGCTTCAAAACAAGGGGAACTTCTGCTTTATTACACCAAAATAAAGGGAATTTCTGCATTTTTGCACCAATATAAGGGGAATTTCTGAGATTTTGCTCCAAAATACAGAAAATTTCTGCCTTATTGCCTGAAATTAAGTGGAATTTCTGCCTTTTGGCCCTGAAATATTTGAGATTTCTGCAATTTTATCCCAAAATAAGGGAAATTTCTATTTTTAGCCTCAAAATTAAAAGAATTTCTGCTTTTTGCCCCAAAATAAGTCAAATTTCTGACTTTTTGCCCTGAAATAAGTGAAATTTCTGCAATTTAGTCCCAAAACAAAGGGAATTTCTGCCTTTTTGCCCAAAATAAGGGGAATTTCACCATTTTATCTCCAAATAAAGGGAATTTCTGCCTTTTTGCCACAAAATATGGGGAATTACTGCATTATTGCCTTCAAATAAGGAAACTTTCTGCTTTCTACCCCAATTAACAAGAATTTCTTCCTTTCTGCCACAAAGTAAAGGAAATTTTTTCCTTTTTGCCCTAAAATAAGGGGAATTTCACACTTTTTACCTCAAAATAAGGGGAATTTCTGCCTTTTGCCCCAAAATATGGGGAATTTCTGCCTCTTTGTTCCAAAATAAGTAAAATGTCTTCAACTTCGTACCAAAATAAAAGAAATTTCTGCTTTTTGCCACAAAATAAAAGGAATTTCTGACTTTTAGCCCTGAAATAAATGAAATTTCTGCAATTTTGCCTGAAAATAAGGGAAATTTGTGCATTTTTGCCCCAAAATGTAGGGAATTTCTGCCTTTTTGCCCCAAAATATGGGGAATTTCAGCATTTTACCTCAAAATAAGGAAAATTTCAGCATTTTTGCACCAAAATATGGGGAATTTCTGCCTTTTAGGCACAAAATAAGAAAAATTTCTGCAATTCTGTACCAAAATAAAAGAAATTTCTAAAATTTTGCCTGAAAATAAGGGAAATTTCTGCAATTTTGCCCCAAAATAAGGGAAAATTCTGCCTTTTTGCCATAAAATAAGGGGAATTTCTGTCTTTTTGCCCCAAAATAAAAGAAATTTCAGCCTTTTTACCTTATAATAAGGGGAATCTCTGTTTTTTTTTGCCCCAAAATATGGGGAATTTCTGCATTTTTGCCTCAAAATAAAAAAATTTCTGCAATTTTGTACCAAAATAAAAGAAATTTCTGCCTTTTTGCCCCAAAATAAGAGAAATTCCTGCCTTCTTTCCCTGAAATAAGTGAAATTTCTGCAATTTTGCCCAAAATAAGAAAAATTTCTGCAATTTTGCCAAAAAATAAAGGAAATTTTTGCAATTTTGTCCCAAAATAAAGGGAATTTCTGACTTTTGCCATAAAATAAGGAGAATTTCTTTCTTTTTGCCCCAAAATAATGTGAATTTCTGCATGTTCCCTCAAAATTAGGGGAATTTGTGTAATTTGCTTCAAAATACAGGGAATTTCTGCCTTATTCCACCAAAATACAGGGAATTTCTGCATTTTTGCACCAATATAAGGAGATTTTCTGAGATTTTGCTCCAAAATACAGAAAATTTCTGCCTTATTGCCCGAAATTATGTGGAATTTCTGCCTTTTTGCCCTGAAATATTTGAAATTTCTGCAATTTTACCCCAAAAGAAGGGGAATTTCTATTTTTGGCCCCAAAATTAGGGGAATTTCTGCTTTTTGCCCCAAAATAAGGCAATTTTCTGACTTTATGCCCTGAAATAAGTGAAATTTCTGCAATTTTGTCCCAAAATAAGGGGAATTTCTGCCTTTTTGCCCAAAATAAGAAGAATTTCAGCATTTTACCTCCAAATAAGTGGAATTTCTGCCTTTTTGCCACAAAATATGTGGAATTTCTGCCCTATTGCCCTTAAATAAGGAAAATTTCTGCTATTCTGCCCCAATTAACAAGAATTTCTGCCTTTTTGCAACAAAGTAAAGGAAATTTTTGCCTTGTTGCCCTAAATTAAGGGAAATTTCATCCTTTTTACCTCAAAATAATGGGAATTTCTGCCTTTTACCCCAAAATATGGGGAATTTCTGCCTTTTTGTTCCAAAATAAGAAAAATTTCTTCAACTTTGTACCAAAATAAAAGAAATTTCTGCTTTTTGTCCCTAAATATAAGGAATTTCTGACTTTTTGCCTTGAAATAAATGAAATTTCTGCAATTTTGCCCGAAAATAAGGAAAATTTGTGCCTTTTTGCCCCAAAATGAGGGAAATTTCTGCCTTTTTGCCCCAAAATATGGGGAATTTCAGCATTTTACCTCAAAATAAGGGGAATTTCAGCCTTTTTGCACCAAAATATGGGGAATTTTAGCATTTTTGCCACAATATAAGAAAAATTTCTGCAATTCTGTACCAAAATAAAAAAAATTTCTAAAATTTTGCTCCAAAATAAGGGAAAATTCTGCAATTTTGCCCCAAAATAAGGGAAAGTTCTTCAATTTTGCCCCAAAATAAGGGGAATTTCTGACTTTTTGCCGCGAAATAAGAAGAATTTCTGTATTTTTGCCCCAAAATAAAGGGAATTTCAGCCTTTTTGCCCCAAAATTAGGGGAGTTTCTGCAATTTTGCTTCAAAATACAAGGAATTTCTGCCTTTTTTTCCCGAAAATAAAAGGAACTTCTGCTTTCGCCTCAAATAAAGGGAATTTATGCATTTTTGCCCCAATATTAGGGGAATTTCTGCAATTTTGCTCTAAAATACGGGGAATTTCTGCCTTTTTTCCCGAAAGTAAAAGGATTTTCTGCCTTTTTGCCCCCAAATAAGAGAAATTTCTGCAATTTTATCCCAAAATAAGGGGAATTTCTGCCTTTTTTCCCCAAAATATAAGGAATTTCTGCCTTTTTGCCCCAAAATAAGAAATATTTCTGCAATTTTGCCCCAAAATAAGGGGAATTTCTCACTTTTAGACCAAAAATAAAGGAAATTTCAGCCTTTTTACCTGAAAATAAGTCAAATTTCTGCAATTTTTCCCAAAATAAGGGAAATTTCTGCAATTTTGCACCAAAACAAGGTAAATTTCTGCAATTTTGCCCCAAATTAAAGGAAATTTCTGAAATTTTGCCCCAAAATAAGGGGAATTTCTGATTTTTGCACCAAAATAAAGGGAATGTCTGCCTTTTGCCCCAAAATAGGAAAATTTCTGCAATTTTGCTTCAAAATAAGGGGAATTTCTGCATTTTTGCCCGAAAATAAGGGGAATGCATACCTTTTTGCCATAAAAAAGGAAAATTTCTTCATTTTTGCGCCAAATTAAGAGGAACTTCTGCCTTTTGCCTCTAAATAAGTGGAATTTCTGTCTTTTTTACCCCAAAACAAAAGAAATTTCTGTCTTTTTTGCCCCAAAATAAGGGGAATTTCTGACTTATTACCCTGAAATAAGTGAAATTTCTGCAATTTTGCCCCAAAATAAGGAAAAATTCTTCCTTTTTGCCCCCAAATAAGAGTAATTTCAGCCTTTTTACCTCAAAATAAGGGGAATTTCTGCATTTTTGCCACAATATATTTAAAATTTCTGCCTTTTTGCCCTAAAATAAGGGAAATTTCTGGAATTTTACCCCAAAATAAGTGGAATTTCTGAGTTTTGACACAAAATAAGGAGAATTTCTGTATTTTTGCCCCAACATATAGGGAATTTCTGCCGTTTTGCCTCACAATTAGGGGAATTTCTGCAATTTTGCTTCAAAATACGGGGAATTTCTGCTTTTTCGCCTGAAAATAAGGGGAATGTATACCTTTTGCCACAAAAAAAGGGAAATTTCTTAATTTTAGCCCCAAAATAAGAGTAATTTCTGCCTTTTTACCTCAAAATAAGTGAAATTTCTTCCTTTTTACCCAAAAAGAAACGGAATTTCTGTCTTTTTGCCCCAAAATAAAAAGAATTTTTGAATTTTTCCTTGAAATTACAGAAATTTCTGCAAATTTGCCCCAAAATAAGGGAAATTTCTGCCTTTTTGCCACAAAATAAGGGTAATTTCTGCATTTTTGTCCCAAAATAAAGAAAATTTCTGCAATTTTGTACCAAAATAAATGATATTTCTGCCTTTTTGCCCCAAAATAAAAGAAATTCCTGCCTTCTTTCCCTGAAATAAGTGAAATTTCTGCAATTTTGCACAAAATAAAAAAAATTTCTGCAATTTTGCCACAAAAAAGGGAAATTTCTTCATTTTAGCCCCAAAATAAGAGTAATTTCTGCCTTTTTACCTCAAAATAAGTGAAATTTCTGCCTTTTTACCCAAAAATAAACGGAATTTCTGTCTTTTGCCCCAAAATAAAAGGAATTTTTGAATTTTGCCTTGGAATAAGTGAAATTTCTGCAATTTTGCCACAAAATAAGGGAAATTTCTGCCTTTTTGCAACAAAATAAGTAGAATTTCTGCATTTTTGCCCCAAAATAAAGAAAATTTCTGCAATTTTGTACCAAAATAAAAGAAATTTCTGCCCTTTTGCCCCAAAATAAGAGAAATTCCTAAGTTCTTTCCCTGAAATAAATGAAATTTCTGCAATTTTGGCCAAAATAAGAAAAATTTCTGTAATTTTGCCCCAAAAAAGGGGGAATTTCTGACGTTATGCTCTGAAATAAGGAGAATTTCTGTCTTTTTGCCCCAAAATAATTTGATTTTCTGCATTTTCCCTCAAAATTAGATGAATTTGTGCAATTTTGCTTCAAAACACAGGGAATTTCGGCCTTATTACACCAAAATAAAGGGAATTTCTGCATTTTTGCACCAATATAAGGAGAATTTCTGAGATTTTGCTCCAAAATACGGAAAATTTCTGCCTTATTGCCTAAAAATAAGTGGAATTTCTGCCTTTTTGCACTGAAATATTTGAAATTTCTGCAATTTTACCCCAAAATAAGGGGAATTTCTGTTTTTGGCCCCAAAATTAGGGGAATTTCTGTTTTGCCCCAAAATAAGGCAAATTTCTGACTTTTTGCCCTAAAATAAGTGAAATTTCTGCAATTTTGCCCCAAAATAAGGGGAATTTCTGCCTTTTGCCCAAAATAAGGGGAATTTCAGCATTTTACCTCCAAATAAGGGGAATTTCTGCCTTTTTGCCACAAAATATGGGGAATTTCTGCATTATTGCCCCCAAATTAGGAATGTTTCTGCTTTTCTGCCCCAATTAATGGAAATTTCTGCCTTTTTGCCACAAAATAAGGTGAATTTCAGCCTTTTTACCTCAAAATAAGGGGAATTTTTGCCTTTTGCCTTAAAATATGGGGAATTTCTGCCTTTTTGTTCCAAAATAAGAAAAATTTCTTCAACTTTGTACCAAAATAAAAGAAATTTCTGCTTTTTGCCCCAAAATAAAAAAAATTTCTGACGTTTTGCCCTGAAATAAATGAAATTTCTGCAATTTTGCTCCAAAATAAGGGACATTTGTACATTTTTGCCCCAAAATGTAGGGAATTTCTGCCTTTTTGCCCCAAAATATGGTGAATTTCAGCATTTTACCTCAAAATAAGGGGAATTTCAGCATTTTTGCACCAAAATATGGGGAATTTCTGCATTTTTGCCACAAAATAAGAAAAATTTCTGCAATTCTGTACCAAAATAAAAGAAATTTCTAAAATTGTGCCCAAAAAAAAAAAAATTTCTGCAATTTTGCTCCAAAATAAGGGAAATTTCTTTTTTTTTTGCCACAAAATAAGGGGAATTTCTGTCTTTTTGCCCCAAAATAAAAGGAATTTCAGCGTTTTTACCTCATAATAAGGGGAATCTCTGCCTTTTTACCCCAAAATATGGGGAATTTCTGCATTTTTGCCCCCAAAAAAGAAAATTTCTGCAATTTTGTACCAAAAAAAAAGAATTTTCTGCCCTTTTGCCCCAAAATAAGAGAAATTCCTGCCTTCTGTCCCTGAAATAAGTGAAATTTCTGCAATTTTGCCCAAAATAAGAAAAATTTCTGCAATTTTGCCACAAAATAAGGGAAATTTCTGCAATTTTGCCCCAAAATAAGAGGGATTTCTGACGTTATGCCCTGAAATAAAAAGAATTTCTGTCTTTTTGCCCCAAAATAATTTGAATTTCTGCATTTTCCCTCAAAATTAGATGAATTTTTGCAATTTTGCTTCAAAACACAGGGAATTTCTGCCTTATTACACCAAAATAAAGAGAATTTCTGCATTTTTGCACCATTATAAGGGGAATTTCTGAGATTTTGCTCCAAAATACGGAAAATTTGTGCCTTATTGCCTAAAATTAAGTAGAATTTCTGCCTTTTTGCACTGAAATATTTGAAATTTCTGTAATTTTACCCCAAAATAATGGGAATTTCTGTTTTTGGCCCCAAAATTAGGAGAATTTCTGCTTTTTGCCCCAAAATAAGGGAAATTTCTGACTTTTTGCCCTAAAATATGTGAAATTTTTGCAATTTTTGCCCCAAAATAAGGGGAATTTCCGCCTTTTTGCCCAAAATAAGGGGAATTTCACCATTTTACCTCCAAATAAAGGGAATTTCTGCCTTTTTGCCACAAAATATGGGGAATTACTGCCTTATTGCCTTCAAATAAGGAAAATTTCTTTTTTTCTGCCCCAATTAACAAGAATTTCTGCCTTTTTGCCACAAAGTAAAGGAAATTTTTGCCTTTTTGCGCTAAAATAAGGGGAATTTCATCCTTTTTACCTAAAAATAAGGGGAATTTCTGCCTTTTGCCCCAAAATATGGGGAATTTCTGCCTTTTTGTTCCAAAATAAGAAAAATTTCTTCAACTTTGTACCAAAATAAAAGAAATTTCTGTTTTTGCCCCAAAATAAAAGGAATTTCTGACTTTGCCCTGAAATAAATGAAATTTATGCAATTTTGCCCGAAAATAAGGGAAATTTGTGCCTTTTTGCTCCAAAATGTAGGGAATTTCTGCCTTTTGCCCCAAAATATGGGGAATTTCAGCATTTTACCTCAAAATAAGGAAAATTTCAGCCTTTTTCAACCAAAATATGGGGAATTTCTGCCTTTTTGCCACAAAATAAGAAAAATTTCTGCAATTCTGTACCAAAATAAAAGAAATTTCTAGAATTTTGCCCGAAAATATGGAAAATTTCTGCAATTTTGCCCCAAAATAAGGAAAATTTCTGCCTTTTTGCCACAAAATAAGGGGAATTTCTGTCTTTTTGCCCCAAAATAAAAGGAATTTCAGCCTTTTTACCTCATAATAAGGGGAATCTCTGCCTTTTTGCCCCAAAATATGGGGAATTTCTGTATTTTTACCTCAAAATAAAGAAGATTTTTGCAATTTTGAACCAAAATAAAAGAATTTTCTGCCTTTTTGCCCCAAAATAAGAGAAATTCCTGCCTTTTTTCCCTGAAATAAGTGAAATTTCTGCAATTTTGCCCAAAATAAGAAAAATTTCTGCAATTATGCAACAAAATAAGGGAAATTTTTGCAAATTTGCCTCAAAATAAGGGGAATTTCTGATTTTGCCGTGAAATAAGGAGAATTTCTGTCTTTTTGCCCCAAAATAATGTGAATTTCTGCATTTTCCCTCAAAATTAGGGGAATTTGTGCAATTTTGCTTCAAAATACGGGGCATTTCTGCCTTATTGCACCAAAATAAAGGGAATTTCTGAATTTTTGCACCAATATAAAGGGGAATTTCTGAGATTTTGCTCCAAAATACAGAAAATTTCTGCCTTATTGCCCGAAATTAAGTGGAATTTCTGCCTTTTTGCCCTGAAATATTTGAAATTTCTGCAATTTTACCCCAAAATAAGGGGAATTTCTATTTTTAGCCCCAAAATTAGGGGAATTTCTGCTTTTTGCCCAAAATAAGGCAAATTTCTGACTTTTTGCCCTGAAATAAGTGAAATTTCTGCAATTTTGTCCCAAAATAAGGGGAATTTCTGCCTTTTGCCCAAAATAAGGGGAATTTCAGCATTTTACCTCCAAATAAGGGGAATTTCTGCCTTTTTGCCACAAAATATGGGGAATTACTGCCTTATTGCCTTCAAATAAGGAAAATTTCTGCTTTTCTGCCCCAATTAACAAGAATTTCTGCCTTTTTGCCACAAAATAAATGAAATTTTTGCCTTTTTGCCCTAAAATGAGGGGAATTTCATCCTTTTTACCTCATAATAAGGGGAATTTCTGCCTTTTACCCCATAATATGGGGAATTTCTATCTTTTTGTTCCAAAAGAAGAAAAATTTCTTCAACTTTGTACCAAAATAAAAGAAATTTCTGCTTTTTGTCCCAAAATAAAAGAAATTTCTAAAATTTTGCCCCAAATAAGGGAAATTTCTGTAATTTTGCCCCAAAATAAGGGAAAGTTCTTCAATTTTGCCCCAAAATAAGGGGAATTTCTGACTTTTTTCCGCAAAATAAGGAGAATTTCTGTATTTTTGCCCGAAAATAAAGGGAATTTCTGCCTTTTTGCCCCAAAATTAGGGGAGTTTCTGCAATTTTGCTTCAAAATACAAGGAATTTCTGCCTTTTTTCCCGAAAATATGGGAAACTTTTGCTTTTGCCCCAAATAAAGGGAATTTCTGCATTTTTGCCCCGATATTAGCGGAATTTCTGCAATTTTGCTTTTAAATACGGGGAATTTATGCCTTTAAGCCCGAAATTAAAAGGATTTTCTGCCTTTTTGCCCCCAAATAAGGGAAATTTCTGCAATTTTATTCCAAAATAAGGGGAATTACTGCCTTTTTGCCCCAAAATATAAGGAATTTCTGCCTTTTGCCCCAAAATAAAAAATATTTCTGCAATTTTCCCCCAAAATAAAAGGAATTTCTCACTTTTTTCCCAAAAATAAAGGAAATTTCAGCCTTTTTACCTAAAAATAAGTCAAATTTCTGCAATTTTGCACCAAATAAGGGAAATTTCTGACTTTTTGCCCTAAAATTAGTGAAATTTTTGCAATTTTGCCCCAAAATAAGGGGAATTTCTGCTTTTTGCCCAAAATAAGGGGAATTTCAGCATTTTACCTCCAAATAAGGGGAATTTCTGCATTTTTGCCACAAAATATGGGGAATTTCTGCATTATTGCCCCCAAATAAACAAAGTTTCTGCTTTTCTGCCCCAATTAATGGGAATTTCTGCCTTTTTGCCACAAAATAAAGGGAATTTTTGCCTTTTTGCCCCAATATAAGGGGCATTTCAGCCTTTTTACCTCAAAATAAAGGGAATTTCTGCCTTTTGCCTGAAAATATGGCGAATTTCTGCCTTTTTGTTCCAAAATAAGAAAAATTTCTTCAACTTTGTACCAACATAAAAGAAATTTCTGCTTTTTTCCCCAAAATAAAAGGAATTTCTGACTCTTTGCCCTGAAATAAATGAAATTTCTGCAATTTTGCCCCAAAATAAGGGAAATTTCTGCCTTTTTGCCCCAAAATGTAGGGAATTTCTGCCTTTTTGCCCCAAAATATGGGGAATTTCAGCATTTTACCTCAAAATAAGGGGAATTTCCACATTTTTGCACCAAAATATGGGGAATTTCTGCCTTTTTGCCACAAAATAAGAAAAATTTCTGCAATTCTGTACCAAAATAAAAGAAATTTCTAAAATTTTGCCCGAAAATAAGGGAAATTTTTGCAATTTTGCCCCAAAATAAGGGAAATTTCTGCCTTTCTTCCACAAAATAAGGAGAATTTCTGTCTTTTTGCCCCAAAATAAAAGGGATTTCAGCCTTTTTACCTCATGATAAGGAGAATCTCTGCCTTTTTGCCCCAAAATATGGGGAATTTCTGCCTTTTTGCCTCAAAATAAAGAAGATTTTTGCAATTTTAAACCAAAATAAAAGAAATTTCAGCCTTTTTGTCCCAAAATAAGAGAAATTCCTGCCTTCTTTCCCTGAAATAAGTGAAATTTCTGCAATTTTGCCTAAAATAAAAAAAAATTCTGCAATTTTGCCACAAAATAAGGGAAATTTTTGCAATTTTGTCCCAAAATAAGGGGAATTTCTGACTTTTTGCCGTGAAATAAGGAGAAGTTCTGTCTTTTTGCCCCAAAATAATGTGAATTTCTGCATTTTCCCTCAAAATTAGGGGAATTTGTGCAATTTTGCTTTAAAATACGGGGAATTTCTGCCTTATTGCACCAAAATAAAGGAAATTTCTGCATTTTTGCACCAATATAAAGGGAATTTCTGAGATTTTGCTCCAAAATACAGAAAATTTCTGCCTTATTGCCCGAAATTAAGTTGAATTTCTGCCTTTTTGCCCTGAAATATTTGAAATTTCTGCAATTTTACCCCAAAATAAGGGGAATTTCTATTTTTAGCCCCAAAATTAGGGGAATTTCTGCTTTTTGCCCAAAATAAGGCAAATTTCTGACTTTTTGCCCTGAAATAAGTGAAATTTCTGCAATTTTGTCCCAAAATAAGGGGAATTTCTGCCTTTTGCCCAAAATAAGGGGAATTTCAGCATTTTACCTCCAAATAAGGGGAATTTCTGCCTTTTTGCCACAAAATATGGGGAATTACTGCCTTATTGCTTTCAAATAAGGAAAATTTCTGCTTTTCTGCCCCAATTAACAAGAATTTCTGCCTTTTTGCAAAAATGTAAATGAAATTTTTGCCTTTATGCCCTAAAATGAGGGGAATTTCATTCTTTTTACCTCAAAATAAGGGGAATTTCTACCTTTTACCCCAAAATATGGGGAATTTCTATCTTTTTGTTCCAAAATAAGAAAAATTTCTTCAACTTTGTACCAAAATAAAAGAAATTTCTGCTTTTTGTCCCAAAATAAAAGAAATTTCTAAATTTTTGCCCTGAAATAAATGAAATTTCTGCAATTTTGCCCGAAAATAAGGAAAATTTGTGCCTTTTTGCCCCAAAATGAGGGAAATTTCTGCCTTTTTGCCCCAAAATATGGGGAATTTCAGTATTTTACCTCAAAATAAGGGGAATTTCAGCCTTTTTGCACCAAAATATGGGGAATTAAAGCCTTTTTGCCACAATATGAGAAAAATTTCTGCAATTCTGTACCAAAATAAAAGAAATTTCTAAAATTTTGCCCCAAAATAAGGGAAATTTCTGTAATTTTGCCCCAAAATAAGGGAAAGTTCTTCAATTTTGCCCCAAAATAAGGGGAATTTCTGACATTTTGCTGTGAAATAAGGAGAATTTCTGTATTTTTGCCCCAAAATAAAGGGAATTTCTGCCTTTTTGCCCCAAAATTAGGGGAGTTTCTGCAATGTTGCTTCAAAATACAAGGAATTTCTGCCTTTTTTCCCAAAAATATGGGAAACTTTTGCTTTTGCCCCAAATAAAGGGAATTTCTGCATTTTTGCCCCGATATTAGGGGAATTTCTGCAATTTTGCTCTAAAATACGGGGAATTTCTGCCTATTTGCCCGAAATTAAAAGGATTTTCTGCCCTTTTGCCCCCAAATAAGGGAAATTTCTGCAATTTTATCCCAAAATAAGGGGAATTTCTGCCTTTTTGCTTCAAAATATAAGGAATTTCTGCCTTTTTGCCCAAAAATAAGAAATATTTCTGCAATTTTGCCCCAAAATAAAAGAAATTTCTAACTTTTTTTCCCAAAAATAAAGGAAATTTCAGCCTTTTTACCTGAAAATAAGTCAAATTTCTGCAATTTTGCCCCAAATAAGGGAAATTTCTGCTATTTTGCACCAAAATAAGGGAAATTTCTGACTTTTTGCCCTAAAATAAGTGAAATTATTGCAATTTTGCCCCAAAATAAGGGAAATTTCTGATTTTTGCCCTAAAATAAAGGGAATGTCTGCCTTCTGCCACAAAATTATAGGAATTTCTACAATTTTGCTTCAAAATAAGGGGAATTTCTGCCTTTTTGCCAGAAAAGAAGAAAAATGCATACCTTTTTGCCATAAAAAAGTGAAATTTCTTCATTTTTGCGCCGAATTAAGAGGAAAATCTGCATTTTGCCTCTAAATAAATGGAATTTCTGTCTTTTTTAACCAAAAACAAAGGGAATTTCTGTCTTTTTTGCCCCAAAATAAGGGGAATTTCTGACTTATTACCCTGAAATAAGTGAAATTTCTGCAATTTTGCCCCAAAATAAGGAAAAATTCTTCCTTTTTGCCCCCAAATAAGAGGAATTTCAGCCTTTTTACTTCAAAATAAGGGGAATTTCTGCATTTTGGCCACAATATATTAGGAATTTCTGCCTTTTTTCTACAAAATAAGAAAATTTCTGCTTTTCTTCCCTGAAATAAGTCAAATTTCTGCAATTTTGCCCCAAAATAAGTGAAATTTCTGCAATTTTGCCCCAAAAGAAGGGAAATTTCTGGAATTTTGCCCCAAAATAAGTGGAATTTCTGAGTTTAGCCCCAAAATAAGGAGAATTTCTGTCTTTTTGCCCCAACATATAGGGAAATTCTGCCGTTTTGCCTCACAATTAGGGGAATTTCTGCTTTTTGCCCCAAAATAAGGCAAATTTCTTACTTTTTGCCCTAAAATAAGTGAAATTTCTGCAATTTTGCCCCAAAATAAGGGGAATTTCTGCTTTTTGCCCAAAATAAGGGGAATTTCAGCATTTTACCTCCAAATAAGGGGAATTTCTGCCTTTTTTGCCACAAAATATGGGGAATTTCTGCATTATTGCCCCCAAATAAAGAAAGTTTCTGCTTTTCTGCCCCAATTAATGGGAATTTCTGCCTTTTTGCCACAAAATAAAGAAAATTTCTGCCTTTTTGCCCCAAAGTAAGGGGAATTTCAGGGTTTTTACCTCAAAATAAGGGAAATTTCTGCCTTTTGCCCCAAAATATGGGGTATTTCTGCCTTTTTGTTCCAAAATAAGATAAATTTTTTCATCGTTGTACCAAAATAAAAGAAATTTCTGCTTTTTGCCCCAAAATAAAAGGAATTTCTGACATTTTGCCCTGGAATAAATGAAATTTCTGCAATTTTGCCCGAAAATAAGAAAAATTTGTGCCTTTTTGCCACAAAATGAGGGGAATTTCTGCCTTTTTGCCCCAAAATATGGGGAATTTCAGCATTTTACCTCAAAATAAGGGGAATTTCAGCCTTTTTGAACTAAAAGATGGGGAATTTCTGCCTTTTTGCCTCAAAATAAGAAAAATTTCTGCAATTCTGTACCAAAATAAAAGAAATTTCTAATATTTTGCCTAAAAATAAGGGAAATTTTTGCAATTTTGCCCCAAAATAAGGGAAATTTCTGCCTTTTTGCCACAAAATAAGGGGAATTTCTGTCTTTTTGCCCCAAAATCAAAAGAATTTCAGCCTTTTTACCTCATACTAAGGGGAATCTCTGCCTTTTTGTCCCAAAATATGGGGAATTTCTGCATTTTTGCCTCAAAATGAAGAAAATTTCTGCAATTTTGTACCAAAATAAAAGAAATTTCTGCATTTTTGCCCCAAAATAACAGAAATTACTGCCTTCTTTCCCTGAAATAAGTGAAATTTCTGCAATTTTGCCCAAAATAAGAAAAATTTCTGCAATTTTGCCACAAAATAAGGGAAATTTCTGCAATTTTACCCCATAATAAGGGGAATTTCTAACTTTTTGCCGTGAAATAAAAAGAATTTCTGTCTTTTTGCCCCAAAATAATGTGAATTTCTGCATTTTCCCTCAAAATTAGGGGAATTTGTGCAATTTTGCTTCAAGATATAGGGAATTTCTGCCTTATTGCACCAAAATAAAGGGAATTTCTGCAATTTTGCCCAAAATGAGGGAAATTTCTGCCTTTTTGCCACGAATAAAGGGAATTTCTGCATTTTTGCCCCAAAATAAATAAAATTTCTGCAATTTTGTTCCAAAATAAAAGAAATTTCTGCCTTTTTGCCCCAAAATAAGAGAAATTCCTGCCTTCTTTCTCTGAAATAAGTGAAATTTCTGCAATTTTGCCCAAAATAAGAAAAATTTCTGCAATTTTGCCACAAAAAGGGAAATTTCTTCATTTTAGCCCCAAAATAAGAGTAATTTCTGCCTTTTTACCTCAAAATAAGTGAATTTTCTGCCTTTTTACCTAAAAATAAACGGAATTTCTGTATTTTTGCCCCAAAATTAAAGGAATTTTTGAATTTTGCCTTGAAATAAGTGAAATTTCTGCAATTTTGCCCTAAAATAAGGGAAATGTCTGCCTTTTTGTCACAAAATAAGGTGAATTTCTGCATTTTTTCCCCAAAATAAAGAAAATTTCTGCAATTTTTTACCAAAATAAAAGATATTTCTGCCCTTTTGCCCCAAAATAAGAGAAATTTCTGCCTTCTTTCCCTGAAATAAGTGAAATTTCTGCAATTTTGCCACAAAATAAGGGAAATTTCTGCAATTTTGCCCCAAAATAAGGGGAATTTCTGACGTTATGCCCTGAAATAAAGAGAATTTCTGTCTTTTTGCCCCAAAATAATTTGAATTTCTGCATTATTCCTCAAAATTTGATGAACTTGTGCAATTTTGCTTCAAAACACGGGGAATTTCTACCTTATTACACCAAAATAAAGGGAATTTCTGCATTTTTGCACCATTATAAAGGGAATTTCTGAGATTTTGCTCCAAAATACGGAAAATTTGTGCCTTATTGCCTAAAATTAAGTGGAATTTCTGCCTTTTTGCCCTGAAATATTTGAAATTTCTGCAATTTTACCCCAAAATAATAGGAATTTCTGTTTTTGGCCCCAAAATTAGGGTAATTTCTGCTTTTTGCCCCAAAATAAGGCAAATTTCTGACTTTTTGCCATAAAATAAGTGAAATTTCTGCAATTTTGTGGCAAAATAAGGGGAATTTCTGCCTTTTGCCCAAAATAAGGGGAATTTCAGCATTTTACCTCCAAATAAAGGGAATTTCTGCCTTTTGGTACAAAATATGGGGAATTTCTGCATTATTGCCCCCAAATAAGGAAAGTTTCTGCTTTCTGCCCCAATTAATGGGAATTTCTGCCTTTTTGCCACAAAATAAAGGGAATTTCTGCCTTTTTGCCCCAAAATAAAAGGAATTTCAGCCTTTTTGCCCTGAAATAAAAGAAATTTCTGCAATTTTGCCCGAAAATAAGGGAAATTTGTGCCTTTTTGCCCCAAAATGTAGGTAATTTCTGCCTTTTTTTCCCCAAAATATGGGGAATTTCAACATTTTACCTCGAAATAAGTGGAATTTCAGCCTTTTTGCACCAAAATATGGGGAATTTCTGCCTTTTTGCCACAAAATAAGAAAAATTTCTGCAATTCTGTACCAAAATAAAATAAATTTCTAAATTTCGCCCGAAAATAAGGGAAATTTCTGCATTTTGCCCCAAAATAAGGGAAATTTCTGCCTTTTTGCCACAAAATAAGGGGAATTTCTGTCTTTTTGCCCCAAAATAAAAGGAATTTCAGCCTTTTTACCTCATAATAAGGGGAATCTCTGCCTTTTTGCCCCAAAATATGGGAAATTTCTGCATTTTTGCCTCAAAATAAAGAAAATTTCTGCAATTTTGTACCAAAATAAAAGAAATTTCTAACTTTTTGCCCAAAATAAGAGAAATTCCTGCCTTCTTTCTCTGAAATAAGTGAAATTTCTGCAATTTTGCCCCAAATAAGGGGAATTTCTGACTTTTTTTCCGTGAAATAAGGAGAATTTCTGTTTTTTTTGCCCCAAAATAATGTGAATTTCTGCATTTTCCCTCAAAATTAGGGGAATTTGTGCAATTTTGCTTCAAAATATTTGGAATTTCTGCCTTATTGCACCAAAATAAAGGGACTTTCTGCAATTTTACCCCAAAATAAGGGAAATTTCTGCCTTTTTCCCACAAAATATGGGGAATTTCTGCATTTTTGCCCCAAAATAAAGAAAATTTCTATAATTTTGTACCAAAATAAAAGAAATTTCTGCCTTTTTGCCCCAAAATAAAAGAAATTCCTACCTTCTTTCTCTGAAATAAGTAAAATTTCTGCAATTTTGCCCAAAATAAAAAAATTTCTGCAATTTTGCAACAAAATAAGGGATATTTCTGCAATTTTGCCACAAAATAAGAGGAATTTCTGACGTTTTGCCCTGAAATACGGAGAATTTCTTTCTTTTTGCCCCAAAATAATTTGAATTTCTGCATTTTCCCTCAAAATTAGATGAATTTGTGCAATTTTGCTTCAAAACACGGGGAATTTCTGCCTTATTACACCAAAGTAAAGGGAATTTCTGCATTTTTGCACCAATATAAGGGGAATTTCTGAGATATTGCTCCAAAATACGGAAAATTTCTGCCTTATTGCCTAAAATTAAGTGGAATTTCTGCCTTTTTGCACTGAAATGTTTGAAATTTCTGCAATTTTACCCCAAAATAAGGGGAATTTCTGTTTTTGGCCCCAAAATTAGGGGAATTTCTGCTTTTTGCCCCAAAATAAGGCAAATTTCTGACTTATTGCCTTAAAATAAGTGAAATTTCTGCAATTTTGCCCCAAAATAAGGGGAATTTCTGACTTTTGCCCAAAATAAGGGGATTTTCAGCATTTTACCTCCAAATAAGGGGAATTTCTGCCTTTTTGCCACAAAATATGGGGAATTTCTGCATTATTGCCCCCAAATAAGGAAAGTTTCTACTTTTCTGCCCCAATTAATGGGAATTTCTGCCTTTTTGCCACAAAATAAAGGGAATTTTTGCCTTTTTGCCACAAAATAAAAGGAATTTCTGACTTTTTGCCCTGAAATAAATGAAATTTCTGCAATTTTGCCGCAAAATAAGGGAAATTTCTGCCTTTTTGCCCCAAAATGTAGGTAATTTCTGCCTTTTTGCCCCAAAATATGAGGAATTTCAGCATTTTACTTCAAAATAAGGGGAATTTCAGCCTTTTTGCACCAAAATATGGGGAATTTCTGCCTTTTTGCCACAAAATAAAAGAAATTTCTGCAATTCTGTACCAAAATAAAATAAATTTCTAAAATTCTGCTCGAAAATAAGGGATATTTCTACAATTTTGCCCCAAAATAAGGGAAGTTTCTGCCTTTTTGCCACAAAATAAGGGGAATTTCAGTATTTTTGCCCCAAAATAAAAGGAATTTCAGCCTTCTTACCTCATAATAAGTAGAATCTCTGCCTTTTTGCCCTAAAATATGGGGAATTTCTGCATTTTGGCCTCAAAATAAAGAAAATTTCTGCAATTTTGTACCAAAATAAAAGAAATTACTGCCTTTTTCCCCCAAAATAAGAGAAATTCCTGCCTTCTTTCCCTGAAATAAGTGAAATTTCTGCAATTTTGCCCAAAATAAGAAAAATTTCTGCAATTTTGCCACAAAATAAGGGAAATTTCTGCAATTATGCCCCAAAATAAGGGGAATTTCTGACTTTTTGCCTTGAAATAAAGAGAATTTCTGTCTTTTTGCCCCAAAATAATGTGAATTTCTGTATTTTGTCTCAAAATTAGGGGAATTTGTGCAATTATGCTTCACAATATGGGGAATTTCTGCCTTATTGCACCAAAATAAAGGGAATTTCTGCAATTTTGCCCCAAAATAAAGAAAATTTCTGCCTTTTTGCCACAAATAAGGGAAATTTCTGCCTTTTTGCCACAAAATAAGGGGAATTTCTGTCTTTTTGCCCCAAAATAAAAGGAATTTCAGCCTTTTTACCTCATAATAAGGGGAATCTCTGCCTTTTTGCCCCAAAATATAGGAACTTTCTGCATTTTTGCCTCAAAATAAAGAAAATTTCTGCAATTTTGTATCAAAATAAAAGAAATTTCTACCTTTTTGCCCCAAATTAAGAGAAATTCCTGCCTTCTTTCCCTGAAATAAGTGAAATTTCTGCAATTTTGCCCAAAATAAGAAAAATTTCTGCAATTTTGCCACAAAATAAGAGAAATTTCTGCAATTTTGCCCCAAAATAAGGGGAATTTCTGACTTTTTGACGTGAAATAAGGAGAATTTCTTTTTTTTTTGCCCCAAAATAATGTGAATTTCTGCATTTTCCCTCAAAATTAGGGGAATTTGTGCAATTTTGCTTCAAAATATTGGGAATTTCTGCCTTATTGCACCAAAATAAAGGGACTTTCTGCAATTTTACCCCAAAATAAGGGAAATTTCTGCCTTTTTCCCACAAAATATGGGGAATTTCTGCATTTTTGCCCCAAAATAAAGGAAATTTCTACAATTTTGTACCAAAATAAAAGAAATTTCTGCCTTTTTGCCCCAAAATAAAATAAATTCCTACCTTCTTTCCCTGAAATAAGTGAAATTTTTGCAATTTTGCCCAAAATAAGAAAAATTTCTGCAATTTTGCAACAAAATAAGGGATATTTCTGCAATTTTGCCCCAAAATAAGAGGAATTTCTGACGTTTTGCCCTGAAATACAGAGAATTTCTGTCTTTTTGCCCCAAAATAATTTGAATTTCTGCATTTTCCCTCAAAATTAGATGAATTTGTGCAATTTTGCTTCAAAACACGGGGAATTTCTGCCTTATTACACCAAAATAAAGGGAATTTCTGCATTTTTGCACCAATAAAAGGGGAATTTCTGAGATATTGCTCCAAAATACGGAAAATTTCTGCCTTATTGCCTAAAATTAAGTGGAATTTCTGCCTTTTTGCACTGAAATGTTTGAAATTTCTGCAATTTTACCCCAAAATAAGTGGAATTTCTGTTTTTGGCCCCAAAATTAGGGGAATTTCTGCTTTTTGCCCCCAAATAAGGCAAATTTCTGACTTTTTGCCCTAAAATAAGTGAAATTTCTGCAATTTTGCCCCAAAATAAGGGGAATTTCTGCCTTTTGCCAAAAATAAGGGGATTTTCAGCATTTTACCTCCAAATAAGGGGAATTTCTGCCTTTTTGCCACAAAATATGGGGAATTTCTGCATTATTGCCCCCAAATAAGGAAAGTTTCTGCTTTTCTGCCCCAATTAATGGTAATTTCTGCATTTTTGCCACAAAATAAAGGGAATTTCTGCCTTTTTGCCACAAAATAAAAGGAATTTCTGATTTTTGCCCTGAAATAAATGAAATTTCTGCAATTTTGCCGCAAAATAAGGGAAATTTCTGTCTTTTTGCCCCAAAATGTAGGTAATTTCTGCCTTTTTGCCCCAAAATATGAGGAATTTCAGCATTTTACTTCAAAATAAGGGGAATTTCAGCCTTTTTGCACCAAAATATGGGGAATTTCTGCCTTTTTGCCACAAAATAAAAAAAATTTTTGCAATTCTGTACCAAAATAAAATAAATTTCTAAAATTTTGCTCAAAAATAATGGAAATTTCTACAATTTTGCTCCAAAATAAGGGAAGTTTCTGCCTTTTTGCCACAAAATAAGGGGAATTTCAGTATTTTTGCCCCAAAATAAAAGGAATTTCAGACTTTTTACCTCATAATAAGGGGAATCTCTGCCTTTTTGCCCCAAAATAAGGGGAATTTCTGCATTTTTGCCCCAAAATAAAGAAAATTTCTGCAATTTTGTAGCAAAATAAAAAAATTTCTGCCTTTTTGCCCAAAAATAAGAGAAATTCCTGCTTTCTTTCCCTGAAATAAGTGAAATTTCTGCAATTTTGCCCAAAATAAGAAAAATTTCTGCAATTTTGCCACAAAAAAGGGAAATTTCTTAATTTTAGCCCCAAAATAAGAGTAATTTTTGCCTTTTTACCTCAAAATAAGTGAAATTTCTGCCTTTTTACCCAAAAATAAACGGAATTTCTTTTTGCCCAAAAATAAAAGGAATTTTGAATTTGGCCTTGAAATAAGTTAAATTTCTGCAATTTTGCCCCAAAATTAGGGAAATTTCTGCCTTTTTGCCACAAAATAATGGGAATTTCTGCATTTTTGCCCAAAATAAAGAAAATTTCTGCAATTTTGTACCAAAATAAAAAAAATTTCTGCCTTTTTGCCCCAACATAAGAGAAATTCCTGCCTTCTTTCCCTGAAATAAGTGAAATTTCTGCAATTTTGCCCAAAATAAGAAAAATTTCTGCAATTTTGCCACAAAAAAGGGAAATTTCTTCATTTTAGCCCCAAAATAAGAGTAATTTCTCCCTTTTTACCTCAAAATAAGTGAAATTTCTGCCTTTTTACCTAAAAATAAATGGAATTTCTGTCTTTTTGCCCCAAAATAAAAGGAATTTTTGAATTTTGCCTTGAAATAAGTGAAATTTCTGCAATTTTGCCCTAAAATAAGAAAAATTTCTGCCTTTTTGCCACAAAATAAGGTGAATTTCTGCAATTTTGCCCCAAAATTAGGGAAATTTCTGCCTTTTTGCCACAAAATAATGGGAATTTCTGCATTTTTGCCCAAAATAAAGAAAATTTCTGCAATTTTGTACCAAAATAAAAAAAATTTCTGCCTTTTTGCCCCAACATAAGAGAAATTCCTGCCTTCTTTCCCTGAAATAAGTGAAATTTCTGCAATTTTGCCCAAAATAAGAAAAATTTCTGCCTTTTTGCCACAAAATAAGGTGAATTTCTGCATTTTTGTTCCAAAATAAAGAAAATTTCTACAATTTTGTACCAAAATAAAAGAAATTTCTGCCCTTTTGCCCCAAAATAAGAGAAATTTCTGCCTTCTTTCCCTGAAATAAGTGAAATTTCTGCAATTTTGCCCAAAATAAGAAAAATTTCTGCAATTTTCCACAAAATAAGGGAAATTTCTGCAATTTTGCCCCAAAATAAGGGGAAAATCTGACGTTATGCCCTGAAATAAAAAGAATTTCTGTCTTTTTGCCCTAAAATAATTTGAATTTCTGCAATTTCCCTCAAGATTAGATGAATTTGTGCAATTTTGCTCAAAACACGGGGAATTTCTGCCTTATTACACCAAAATGAAAGGAATTTCTGCATTTTTGCACCATTATAACAGGAATTTCTGAGATTTTGCTTCAAAATACGGAAAATTTTTGCCTTATTGCCTAAAATTAAGTGGAATTTCTGCCTTTTTGCACTGAAATGTTTGAAATTTCTGCAATTTTACCCCAAAATAAGAATTTCTGTTTTTCGCCCCAAAATTAGGGGAATTTCTGCTTTTTGCCCCAAAATAAAGCAAATTTCTGACTTTTTGCCCTAAAATAAGTGAAATTTCTGCAATTTTGCCCCAAATAAGGGGAATTTCTGCCTTTTGCCCAAAATAAGGGGAATTTCAGCATTTTACCTCCAAATAAGGGGAATTTCTGCCTTTTTGCCACAAAATATGGGGAATTTCTGCATCATTGC
The DNA here is from genome assembly GCF_963924665.1 of Micromys minutus. Lineage (NCBI taxonomy): Eukaryota > Metazoa > Chordata > Mammalia > Rodentia > Muridae > Micromys > Micromys minutus. The sequence continues at coordinate 5,523,957 of NW_027667727.1, forward strand.
CCCCAAATAAGGAAAGTTTCTGCTTTTCTGCACCAATTAATGGGAATTTCTGCCTTTTTGCCACAAAATAAAGGGAATTTCTGCCTTTTTGCCCCAAAATAAAAGGAATTTCTGACTTTTTGCCCTGAAATAAATGAAATTTCTTCAATTTTGCCCGAAAATAAGGAAAATTTGTGCCTTTTTGCCCCAAAATGTAGGTAATTTCTGCCTTTTTGCTCCAAAATATAAGGAATTTCGGCATTTTACCTCAAAATAAGGGAAATTTCAGCCTTTTTGCACCAAAATATGGGGAATTTCTGCCTTTTTGCCACAAAATAAGAAAAATTTCTGCAATTTTGTACCAAAATAAAATAAATTTCTAAAATTTTGCCCGAAAATAAGAAAAATTTTTGCAATTTTGCCCCAAAATAAGGGAAATTTCTGCCTTTTTGCCGCAAAATAAGGGGAATTTCTGTCTTTTTGCCCCAAAATAAAAGGAATTTCAGCCTTTTTACCTCATAATAAAGGGAATCTCTGCCTTTTTGCCCCCAAATATGGGAAATTTCTGCATTTTTGCCTCAAAATAAAGAAAATATCTGCAATTTTGTACCAAAATAAAAGAAATTTCTGCCTTTTTGCCCCAAAATAAGAGAAATTCCTGCCTTCCTTCCCTGAAATAAGTGAAATTTCTGCAATTTTGCACAAAATAAGAAAAATTTCTGCAATTTTGCCACAAAATAATGGAAATTTCTGCAATTTTGCCCCAAAATAAGGGGAATTTCTGACTTTTTGCCGTGAAATAAGGAGAATTTCTGTCTTTTTGCCCAAAATAATGTGAATTTCTGCATTTTCCCTCAAAATTAGGGGAATTTGTGCAATTTTGCTTCAAAATATGGGGAATTTCTGCCTTATTGCACCAAAATAAAGAGAATTTCTGCAATTTTGCCCCAAAATAAGGGAAATTTCTGCCTTTTTGCCACAAAATAAGGGGAATTTCTGTATTTTTGCCTCAAAATAAAGAAAATTTCTGCAATTTTGTACCAAAATAAAAGAAATTTCTGCCTTTTTGCCCCAAAATAAGAGAAATTCCTGCCTTCTTTCCCTGAAATAAGTGAAATTTCTGCAATTTTGCACAAAATAAGAAAAATTTCTGCAATTTTGCCACAAAATAAGGGAAATTTCTGCAATTTTGCCCCAAAATAAGGGGAATTTCTGAATTTTTGCCGTGAAATAAGGAGAATTTCTGTCTTTTTGCCCAAAATAATGTGAATTTCTGCATTTTCTCTCAAAATTAGGGAAATTAGTGCAATTTTGCTTCAAAATATTGGGAATTTCTGGCTTATTGCTCCAAAATAAAGGGAATTTCTGCAATTTTGCCCCCAAATAAGGGAAATTCCTGCCTTTTTGCCACAAAATAAGGGGAATTTCTGCATTTTTGCCCCAAAATAAAGAAAATTTCTGCAATTTTGTAGCAAAATAAAAGAAATTTCTGCCTTTTTGCCCCAAAATAAGAGAAATTCCTGCCTTCTTTCCCTGAAATATGTGAAATTTCTGCAATTTTGCCCAATATAAGAAAAATTTCTGCAATTTTGCCACAAAACAGGGAAATTTCTTCATTTTAGCCCCAAAATAAGAGTAATTTCTGCCCTTTTACCTCAAAATAAGTGAAATTTCTGCTTTTTTACCCAAAAATAAACGGAATTTCTGTCTTTTTGCTCCAAAATAAAAGGAATTTTTGAATTTTGCCTTGAAATAAGTAAAATTTCTGCAATTTTGCCCCAAAATAAGGGAAATTTCTGCCTTTTAGCCACAAAATAAGGGGAATTTCTTCATTTTTGCCCCAAAATAAAGAAAATTTCTGCAATTTTGTACCAAAATAAAAGAAATTTCTGCCCTTTTCCCTCAAAATAAGAGAAATTCCTGCCTTCTTTACCTGAAATAAGTGAAATTTCTGCAATTTTGCCCAAAATAAGAAAAATTTCTGCAATTTTGCCACAAAATAAGGGAAATTTCTGATCATTTGCCCTGAAATAAGTGAAATTTCTGCAATTTTGTCCCAAAATAAGGGGAATTTCTGCCTTTTTGCCCAAAATAAGGAGAATTTCAGCATTTTACCTCCAAATAAGGGGAATTTCTGCCTTTTTGCCATAAAGTAAAGGAAATTTTTGCCTTTTTGCCCTAAATTAAGGGGAATTTCATCCTTTTTACCTCAAAATAAGGGGAATTTCTGCCTTTTACCCCAAAATATGGGGAATTTCTGCCTTTTGTTCTAAAATAAGAAAAATTTCTTCAACTTTGTACCAAAATAAAAGAAATTTCTGCTTTTTGCCCCAAAATAAAAGGAATTTCTGACTTTTTGCCCTGAAATAAATGAAATTTCTGCAATTTTGCCCGAAAATAAGGGAAATTTGTGCCTTTTTGCCCCAAAATGTAGGGAGTTTCTGCCTTTTTGCCCCAAAATATGGGGAATTTCAGCATTTTAACTCAAATTAAGGGGAATTTCAGACTTTTTGCACCAAAATATGGAGAATTTCTGCCTTCTTGCCACAAAATAAGAAAAATTTCTGCAATTCTGTACCAAAATAAGGGAAATTTCTGCCTTTTTGCCACAAAATAAGGGGAATTTCTGTCTTTTTGCCCCACAATAAAAGGAATTTCAACATTTTTACCTCATCATAAGGGGAATCTCTGCCTTTTTGCCCCAAATATGGGGAATTTTTGCATTTTTGCCTCAAAATAAAGAAAATTTCTGAAATTTTGTACCAAAATAAAAGAAATTTCTGCCTTTTTGCCCCAAAATAAGAGAAATTCCTGCCTTCTTTCCCTGAAATAAGTGAAATTTCTGCAATTTTGCCCAAAATAAAAAAAAATTCTGCAATTTTGCCACAAAATAAGGGAAATTTCTGCAATTTTGCCCCAAAATAAGCGGAAGTTTTGACTTTTTGCCGTGAAATAAGGAGAATTTCTGTCTTTTTGCCCCAAAATAATGTGAATTTCTGCATTTTCCCTCAAAATTAGGGGAATTTGTGCAATTTTGCTTCAAAATATGGGGAATTTCTGCCTTATTGCACCAAAATAAAGGGAATTTCTGCAATTTTGCCCCAAAATAAGGGAAATTTCTGCCTTTTTCCCACAAAATAAGAGGAATTTCTGCATTTTTGCCCCAAAATAAAGAAAATTTCTTCAATTTTGTACCAAAATAAAAGAAATTTCTGCCTTTTTGCCCCAAAGTAAGAGAAATTCCTGCCTTCTTTCCCTGAAATAAGTATAATTTCTGCAATTTTGCCCAAAATAAGGAAAATTTCTGCAATTTTGCCACAAAAAAAGGGAAATTTCTTCATTTTAGCCCCAAAATAAGAGAAATTTCTGCCTTTTTTACCTCAAAATAAGTGAAATTTCTGCCTTTTTACCCAAAAATAAACGAAATTTCTTTATTTTTGCCTCAAAATAAAAAAAATTTTAGAATTTTTCCTTGAAATAATTGAAATTTATGCAATTTTTCCCCAAAATAAGGGAAATTTCTGCCTTTTTGCCACAAAATAAGAAGAATTTCTGCATTTTTGCCCCAAAATAAAGAAAATTTCTGCAATTTTGTACCAAAAAAAAGAAATTTCTGCACTTTTGCTCTAAAATAAGAGAAATTCCTGCCTTCTCTCCCTGAAATACGTGAAATTTCTGCAATTTTGCCAAAAATAAGAAAAATTTCTGCAATTTTGCCACAAAATAAGGGAAATTTCTGCAATTTTGTTCCAAAATAAGGGGAATTTTTAACGTTATTCCCTGAAATAAGGAGAATTTCTGCCTTTTTGCCCAAGAATAATTTGATTTTCTGCATTTTCCCTCAAAATTAGATGAATTTGTGCAATTTTGCTTCAAAACACGGGGAATTTCTGCCTTATTACACAAATATAAAGGGAATTTCTGCATTTTTGCACCATTATAAGGGGAATTTCTGAAATTTTGCTCCAAAATACGGAAAATTTCTGACTTATTGCCTAAAATTAAGTGGAATTTCTGCCTTTTTGCCCTGAAATATTTGAAATTTCTCCAATTTTACCCCAAAATAAGGGGAATTTCTGTTTTTGGCCCCAAAATTAGGGGAATTTCTGCTTTTTGCCCCAAAATAAGGGAAATTTCTGCCTTTTGCTAAAATAAGAAGAATTTCAGCATTTTACCTCCAAATAAGTGGAATTTCTTCCTTTTTGCCACAAAATATGGGGAATTTCTGCATTATTGCCCCCAAATAAGGAACGTTTCTACTTTTCTGCCCCAATTAATGGGAATTCTGCCTTTTTGCCACAAAATAAAGGGAATTTCTGCCTTTTTGCCCCAAAATAAGGGGAATTTCAGCCTGTTTACCTCAAAATAAAAGGAATTTCTGCCTTTTGCCCCAAAATATTGGGAATTCCTGCCTTTTTGTTCCAAAATAAGAAAAATTTCTTCAACTTTGTACCAAAATAAAAGAAATTTCTGCTTTTTGCCCCAAAATAAAAGGAATTTCTGACTTTTTGCCCTGAAATAAATGAAATTTCTGCAATTATGCCCGAAAATAAGGGAAATTTGTGCCTTTTTGCCCCAAAATGTAGGGAATTTCTGCCTTTTTGCCCCAAAATATAAGGAATTTCAGCATTTTACCTCAAAATAAGGGAAATTACAGCCTTTTTGCCCCAAAATATGGGGAATTTCAGCATTTTACCGCAAAATAAGGGGAATTTCAGCCTTTTTGCACCAAAATATTGGGAATTTCTGCCTTTTTGCCACAAAATAAAAAAAATTTCTGCAAGTCTTTACCAAAATAAAAGAAATTTCTAAAATTTTGCCTTAAAATAAGGGAAATTTCTTCAATTTTGCCCCAAAATAAGGGAAATTTCTGCATTTTTGCCAAAAAATATGGGGAAATTCTCTCTTTTTGCCCCAAAATAAAAGAAATTTCAGCCTTTTTACCTCATAATAAGGGGAATCACTGCCTTTTTGCCCCAAAATATGGGGAATTTCTTCATTTTTGCCTCAAAATAAAGAAAATTTTTGCAATTTTGATCCAAAATAAAAGAAATTTCTGCCTTTTTGCCCCAAAATAAGAGAAATTCCTGCCTTCTTTCCCTGAAATAAGTGAAATTTCTGCAATTTTGCCCAAAATAAGAAAAATTTCTGCAATTTTGCCACAAAATAAGGAAAATTTTTGCAATTTTGCCCCAAAATAAGGGGAATTTCTGACTTTTTGCCGTGAAATAAGGAGAATTTCTGTCTTTTTGCCCCAAAAAATTGTGAATTTCTGCATTTTCCCTCAAAATTAGGGGAATTTGTGCAATTTTGCTTCAAAATACGGGGAATTTCTGCCTTATTGCACCAAAATAAAGGGAATTTCTGCATTTTTGCACCAATATAAGGGGAATTTCTGAGATTTTGCTCCAAAATACAGAAAATTCTGCCTTATTGCCCGAAATTAAGTGGAATTTCTGCCTTTTTGCCCTGAAAAATTTGAAATTTCTGCAATTTTACCCAAAAATAATGCGAATTTCTATTTTTGGCCACAAAATTAGGGGAATTTCTGATTTTTGCCCCAAAATAAGGCAAATTTCTGACTTTTTGCCCTGAAATAAGTGAAATTTCTGCAATTTTGTCCCTAAATAAGGGGAATTTCTGCCTTTTTGCCTAAAATAAGGGGAATTTCAGCATTTTACCTCCAAATAAGGAGAATTTCTGCCTTTTTGCCACTAAATATGGGGAATTGCTGCCTTATTGCCTTCAAATAAAGAAAATTTCTGCTTTTCTGCCACAATTAACAAGAATTTCTGCCTTTTTGCCACAAAGTAAAGGAAATTTTTGCTTTTTTGCCCTAAAATAAGGGGAATTTCATGCTTTTTACCTCAAAATAAGGGGAATTTCTGCCTTTTACCCCAAAATATGGCGAATTTCTGCTTTTTTGTTCCAAAATAAGAAAAATTTCTTCAACTTTGTACCAAAATAAAAGAAATTTCTGCTTTTTGTCCCAAAATAAAAGGAATTTTTGAATTTTTGCCCTGAAATAAATGAAATTTCTTCAATTTTGCCCGAAAATAAGGAAAATTTGTGCCTTTTTGCCCCAAAATGAGGGAAATTTCTGCCTTTTTGCGCCAAAATATGGGGAATTTCAGCATTTTACCTCAAAATAAGAAGAATTTCAGCCTTTTTGCACCAAAATATGGGGAATTTTAGCCTTTTTGCCACAATATAAAAAAAATTTCTGCAATTTTGTACCAAAATAAAAGAAATTTCTAAAATTATGCCCCAAAATAAGAAAAATTTCTGCAATTTTGCCTCAAAATAAGGGGAATTTCTGACTTTTTGCCGCGAAATAAGGAGATTTCTGTATTTTTGCCCCAAAATAAAGGGAATTTCTGCCTTTTTGCCCCAAAATTAGGGGAGTTTCTTCAATTTTGCTTCAAAATACAAGGAATTTCTGCCTTTTTTCCCGAAAATAAGGGGAACTTCTGCGTTTGCCCCAAATAAAGGGAATTTCTGCATTTTTGCCCCGATATTAGCGGAATTTCTGCAATTTTGCTGCAAAATACGGGGAATTTGTGCATTTTTGCCCGAGATTAAAATGATTTTCTGCCTTTTTGCCTCCAAATAAGAAAAATTATTGAAATTTTACCCCAAAATAAAGGGGAATTTCTGCCTTTTTGCCCCAAAATAAGAAATATTTCTGCAATTTTGCCACAAAATAAGGGGAATTTCTCACTTTTTGCCCAAAATAAAGGAAATTTCAGCCTTTTTACCTGAAAATAAGTGAAATTTCTGCAATTTTGCCCCAAATAAGGGAAATTTCTGCAATTTTGCCCCAAAATGAGGTAAATTTCTGCAATTTTGCCACACATTAATGGAAATTTCTGGAATTTCGCCTCAAAATAAGGGGAATTTCTGATTTTTGCCCAAAAATAAAGGAAATGTTTGCCTTTTGCCCCAAAATTAGGGGAATTTCTGCAATTTTGCTTCAAAATAAGAGGAATTTCTGCCTTTTTGCCCGAAAATAAGGGGAATGCATACCTTTTTGCCATAAAAAAGGGAAATTTCTTCATTTTTGCGCCAAATTAAGTGGAACTTCTGCCTTTTGCGTCTAAATAAGTGGAATTTCTGTCTTTTTTACCCAAAAACAAAGGGAATTTCTGTCTTTTTTGCCCCAAAATAAGTGGAATTTCTGACTTATTACCCGGAAATAAGTGAAATTTCGGCAATTTTGCCCCAAAATAAGGAAAAATTCTTCTTTTTTGCCCCCAAATAAGAGGAATTTCAGCCTTTTTACCTCAAAATAAGGGGAATGTCTGAGTTTTGCCACAAAATAAGGAGAATTTCTGTCTTTTTGCCCCAACATATAGGGAATTTCAGCCGTTTTGCCTCACAATTAGGGGAATTTCTGCAATTTTGCTTCAAAATACGGGGAATTTCTGCTTTTTTGCCTAAAAATAAGGGAATGTATACCTTTTGCCACAAAAAAGAGAAATTTCTTCATTTTAGCTCCAAAATAAGAGTAATTTCTGCCTTTTTACCTCAAAATAAGTGAAATTTCTGCCTTTTTACCGAAAATAAATGGAATTTCTGTCTTTTTGCCCCAAAATAAAAGAAATTTTTGAATTTTGCCTTGAAATAAGTGAAATTTCTGCAATTTTGCCCCAAAATAAGGGAAATTTCTGTTTTTTTGCCAGAAATAAGGGGAATTTCTGCATTTTTGCCCCAAAATAAAGAAAATTTCTGCAATTTTGTACCAAAATAAAAGAAATTTCTGCCTTTTTGCCCCAAAATAAGAGAAATTCCTGCCTTCTTTCCCTGAAATAAGTGAAATTTCTGCAATTTTGCCCAAAATAAGAAAAATTTCTTCAATTTTGCCACAAAAAAGAGAAATTTCTTCATTTTAGCCCCAAAATAAGAGTAATTTCTGCCTTTTTACCTCAAAATAAGTGAAATTTCTGCCTTTTACCCAAAAATAAACAAAATTTCTGTCTTTTTGCCCCAAAATAAAAGGAATTTTTGAAATTTGCCTTGAAATAAGTGCAATTTCTGCAATTTTGCCCTAAAATAAGGGAAATGTCTGCGTTTTTGCCACAAAATCAGGGGAATTTCTGCATTTTAACCCCAAAATAAAGAAAATTTCTGCAATTTTGTACCAAAATAAAAGAAATTTCTACCCTTTTGCCCCAAAATAAAAGAAATTCCTACCTTCTTTCCCTGAAATAAGTGAAATTTCTGCATTTTGGCCAAAATAAAAAAAATTTCTGCAATTTTGCAACAAAATAAAGGATATTTCTGCAATTTTGCCCCAAAATAAGGGGAATTTCTGACGTTTTGCCCTGAAATAAAGAAAATTTCTGTCTTTTTGCTCCAAAATAATTTGAATTTTTGCATTTTCCCTCAAAATTAGATGAATTTGTGCAATTTTGCTTCAAAACACGGGGAATTTCTGCCTTATTACACCAAAAGAAAGGGAATTTCTGCATTTTTGCACCAATATAAGGGGAATTTCTGAGATATTGCTCCAAAATACGGAAAATTTCTGCCTTATTGCTTAAAATTAAGTGGAATTTCTGCCTTTTTGTACTGAAATATTTGAAATTTCTGCAATTTTACCCCAAAATAAAGGAAATTTCTGTTTTTGGCCCCCAAATTAGGGGAATTTCTGCTTTTTGCCCCAAAATAAGGCATATTTCTGACTTTTTTCCCTAAAATAAGTGAAATTACTGCAATTTTGCCGCAAAATAAGGGGAATTTCTGCCTTTTGCCCAAAATAAGGGGAATTTCAGCATTTTACCTCCAAATAAGAGGAATTTCTGCCTTTTTGCCACAAAATATGGGGAATTTCTGCATTATTGCCCCCAAATAAGGAAAGTTTCTGCTTTTCTGCGCCAATTAATGGGAATTTCTGCCTTTTTGCCACAAAATATAGGGAATTTCTGCCTTTTTGCCCCAAAATAAGGGGAATTTCAGCCTTTTTACCTCAAAATAAGGGGAATTTCTGCCTTTTGCCCCAAAATATGGAGAATTTCTGCCTTTTTGTTCCAAAATAAGAAAAATTTCTTCAACTTTGTACCAAAATAAAAGAAATTTCTGCTTTTTGCCCCAAAATAAGGGGAATTTCTGACTTTTTGCAGTGTAATAAGGAGAATTTCTGTCTTTTTGCCCAAAAATAATGTGAATTTCTCCATTTTCCCTCAAAATTAGGGGAATTTGTGCAATTTTGCTTCAAAATACGGGGAATTTCTGCCTTATTGCACCAAAATAAAGGGAATTTCTGCATTTTTGCACCAATATAAGGGGAATTTCTGAGATTTTGCTCCAAAATACAGAAAATTTCTGCCTTATTGCCTGAAATTAAGTGGAATTTCTGCCTTTTTGCCCTGAAATATTTTAAATTTCTGCAATTTTACCCAAAAATAAGGGGAATTTCTATTTTTGGCCCCAAAATTAAGGGAATTTCTGCTTTTTGCCCCAAAATAAGGCAAATTTCTGACTTTTTGCCCTGAAATAAGTGAAATTTCTGCAATTTTGTCCCAAAATAAGGGGAATTTCTGCCTTTTTGCCCAAAATAAGGGGAATTTCAGCATTTTACCTCCAAATAAGGGGAATTTCTGCCTTTTTGCCACTAAATATGGGGAATTACTGCCGTATTGCCTTCAAATGAGGAAAATTTCTGCTTTTCTGCCCCAATTAACAAGAATTTCTTCCTTTTTGCCACAAAGTAAAGGAAATTTTTGCCTTTTTGCCCTAAAATAAGGGGAATTTCATTCTTTTTACCTCAAAATAAGGGGAATTTCTGCCTTTTACCCCAAAATATGGGGAATTTCTGCCTTTTTGTTCCAAAATAAGAAAAATTTCTTTAACTTTGTACCAAAATAAAAGAAATTTCTGCTTTTTGTCCCAAAATAAAAGGAATTTTTGACTTTTTGCCCTGAAATAAATGAAATTTCTTCAATTTTGCCTGAAAATAAGGAAAATTTGTGCCTTTTTGTCCCAAAATGAGGGAAATTTCTGCTTTTTTGCGCCAAAATATGGGGAATTTCAGCATTTTACCTCAAAATAAGGGTAATTTCAGCCTTTTTGCACCAAAATATGTGGAATTTTAGCCTTTTGCCACAATATAAGAAAAATTTCTGCAATTCTGTACCAAAATAAAAGAAATTTCTAAAATTTTGCCCCAAAATAAGGGAAATTTCTGCAATTATTCCCCAAAATAAGGGAAAGTTCTTCAATTTTGCCCCAAAATAAGGGGAATTTCTGACTTTTTGCCACGAAATAAGGAGAATTTCTGTATTTTTGCCCCAAAATAAAGGGAATCTCTGCCTTTTTGCCCCAAAATTAGGGGAGTTTCTGCAATTTTGCTTCAAAATACAAGGAATTTCTGCCTTTTTTTCCGAAAATAAGGAGAACTTCTGCTTTGCCCCAAATAAAGGGAATTTCTGCATTTTTGCCCCGAAAATAGGGGAAATTCTACAATTTTGCTGCAAAATACGGGAAAGTTATGCATTTTTGCCCGAAATTAAAAGGATTTTCTGCCTTTTTGCCCCCAAATAAAAGAAATTTCTGCAATTTTACCCCAAAATAAGGGGAATTTCTAAATTTTGCCCCAAAATAAGAAATATTTCTGCAATTTTGCCACAAAATAAGGGGAATTTCTCACTTTTTGCCCCAAAATAAAGGAAATTTCAGACTTTTTACCTGAAAATAAGGAAATTTCTGCAATTTTGCCCCAAATAAGGGAAATTTTTGCAATTTTGCCCCAAAATGAGGTAAATTTCTGCAATTTTGCCCCAAATTAAAGGAAATTTCTGGAATTTCGCCTCAAAATAAGGGGAATTTCTGATTTTTGCCCCAAAATAAAGGGAATGTCTGCCTTTTGCCACAAAATTAGGGAAATTTCTGCAATTTTGCTTCAAAATAAAAAGAATTTCTGCTTTTTTGCCCGAAAATAAGGGGAATGCATACCTTTTTGCCATAAAAAAGGGAAATTTCTTCATTTTTGCGCCAAATTAAGTGGAACTTCTGCCTTTTGCGTCTAAATAAGTGGAATTTCTGTCTTTTTTACCCAAAAACAAAGGGAATGTCTGTCTTTTTTGCCCTGAAATAAGGAGAATTTCTGTCTTTTTGCCCCAAAATAATTTGAATTTCTGCATTTTCCCTCAAAATTAGGTGAATTTGTGCAATTTTGCTTCAAAACACTGGGAATTTCTGCCTTATTACACCAAAATAAAGGGAATTTCTGCATTTTTGCACCATTATAAGGGGAATTTCTGAGATTTTGCTCCAAAATACGGAAAATTTGTGCCTCATTGCCTAAAATTAAGTGGAATTTCTGGCTTTTTGCACTGAAATATTTGAAATTTCTGCAGCTTTACCCCAAAATAAGGGGAATTTCTGTTTTTGGCCCCAAAATTAGGGAAATTTCTGGTTTTGCCTCAAAATAAGGGAAATTTCTGACTTTTTGCCCTAAAATAAGTGAAATTTCTGCAATTTTGCACCAAAATAAGGGGAATTTCTGCCTTTTGCCCAAAATCAGGGGAATTTCAGCATTTTACCTCAAAATAAGGGGAATTTCAGCCTTTTTGCACCAAAATATGTGGAATTTCTGCCTTTTTTCCACAAAATAAAAAAATTTCTGCAATTCTGTACCAAAATAAAAGAAATTTCTAAAATTTTGCCCAAAAATAAGGGAAATTTCTGCAATTTTGCCCCAAAATAGGGGCAATTTCTGCCTTTTTGGCACAAAGTAAGAGGAATTTCTGTCTTTTTGCCCCAAAATAAAAGGAATTTCAGCCTTTTTACCTCATAGTAAGGGGAATCTCTGTCTTTTTGCCCCCAAAAATGGGGAATTTCTGCATTTTTGCCTCAATATAAAGAAAATTTCTGCAATTTTGTACCAAAATAAAAGAAATTTCTTCCTTTTTGTTCCAAAATAAGAGAAATTCCTGCCTTCTTTGCCTGAAATAAGTGAAATTTCTGCAATTTTGCCCAAAATAAGAAAAATTTCTGCAATTTTGCCACAAAATAAGGGAAATTTCTGCAATTTTGCTCCAAAATAAGGGGAATTTCTTACTTTTTGCCGTGAAATAAGGAGAATTTCTGTCTTTCTGCACCAAAATAATGGGATTTCTGCATTTCCCCTCAAAATTAGGGGAATTTGTGCAATTTTGCTTCAAAATATGGGGAATTTCTGCCTTATTGCACCAAAATAAAGGGAATTTCTGCAATTTTGCCCAAAAATAAGGGAAATTTCTGCCTTTTTGCCACAAAATAAAAGGAATTTCTGCATTTTTGCCCCAAAATTAAGAAAATTTCTGCAATTTTGTAGCAAAATAAAAGAAATTTCTGCCTTTTTGCCCCAAAATAAGAAATTTCTGCCTTCTTTCCCTGAAATAAGTGAAAATTCTGCAATTTTGCCCAAAATAAGAAAAATTTCTGCAATTTTGCCACAAAAAAGAGAAATTTCTTCATTTTAGCCGCAAAATAAGAGTAATTTCTGTTTTTTTTCCTCAAAATAAGTGAAATTTCTGCCTTTTTACCCAAAAATAAACGGAATTTCTGTCTTTTTGCCCTAAAATAAAAGGAATTTTTGAATTTTGCCTTGAAATAAGTGAAATTTCTGCAATTTTGCCCCAAAATAAGGAAATTTCTGCCTTTTTGCCACAAAATAAGGGGAATTTCTGCATTTTTGCCCTAAAATAAAGAAAATTTCTGCAATTTTGTACCAAAAAAAAAAGAAATTTCTGCCTTTTTGCCCCAAAATAAGAGAAATTCCTGCCTTCTTTCCCTGAAATAAGTGAAATTTCTGCAATTTTGCCCAAAATAAGAAAAATTTCTGCAATTTTGCCACCAAAAAAGGAAATTTCTTCATTTTAGCCCCAAAATAAAAGTAATTTCTGCCTTTTTACCTCAAAATAAGTGAAATTTCTGCCTTTTTACCCAAAAATAAACGGATTTTCTGTCTTTTTGCCCCAAAATAAAAGGAATTTTTGAATTTTGCCTTGAAATAAGTGAAATTTCTGAAATTTTGCCCCAATATAAGGGTAATTTCTGCCTTTTTGCCACAAAATAAGGGGAATTTCTGCATTTTTGCCCAAAATAAAGAAAAGTTCTGCATTTTTTTACGAAAAAAAAGAAATTTCTGCCCTTTTGCCCCAAAATAAGAGAAATTCCTGCCTTCTTTCCCTGAAATAAGTGAAATTTCTGCAATTTCGACCAAAATAAGAAAAATTTCTGCAATTTTGCCACAAAATAAGGGAATTTTCTGCAATTTTGCCCCAAAATAAGGGGAATTTCTGACTTTTTGCTGTGTAATAAGGAGAATTTCTGTCTTTTTGCCCCAAAATAATTTGAATTTCTGCATTTTCCCTCAAAATTAGATGAATTTGTGCAATTTTGCTTCAAAACACGGGGAATTTCTGCCTTATTACAACAAAAAAAGGGAATTTCTGCATTTTTGCACCATTATAAGGGGAATTTCTGAGATTTTGCTCCAAAATACAAAACATTTCTGCCTTATTGCCCGATATTAAGTGGAATTTCTGCCTTTTTGCCCTGAAATATTTGAAATTTCTGCAATTTTACCCAAAAAAAAAAGGAATTTCTATTTTTGTCCCTAAAATTAGGGGAATTTCTGATTTTCCCCCAAAATAAGGCAAATTTCTGACTTTTTGCCCTGAAATAAGTGAAATTTCTGCAATTTTGTCCAAAAATAAGGGGAATTTCTGCCTTTTTGCCCAAAATAAGGGGAATTTCAGCATTTTACCTCCAAATGAGGGGAATTTCTGCCTTTTTGCCAAAAAATATGGGGAATTACTGCCTTTTTGCCTTCAAATAAGGAAAATTTCTGCTTTTCTGCCCCAATTAACAAGAATTTCTCCTTTTTTGCCACAAAGTAAAGGAAATTTTTGCCTTTTTGCCCTAAAATAAGGGGAATTTCATCCTTTTTACCTCATCATAAGGGGAATTTTTGCCTTTTACTCCAAAATATGAGGAATTTCTGCCTTTTTGTTCCAAAATCAGAAAAATTTCTTCCACTTTGTAACAAAATAAAAGAAATTTCTGTTTTTTGTTCCAAAATAAAAGGAATTTCTGACTTTTTGCCTTGAAATAAATGAAATTTCTTCAATTTTGCCAGAAAATAAGAAAAATTTGTGCCTTTTTGCCCCAAAATGAGGGAAATTTCTGCCTTTTTGCCACAAAATATGGGGAATTTCAGCATTTTACCTCAAAATAAGGGGAATTTCAGCATTTTTGCACCAAAATATGGGGAATTTTAGCCTTTTTGCCACAATATAAAAAAAATTTCTGCAATTCTGTACCAAAATAAAAGAAATTTCTAAAATTTTGCCCCAAAATAAGGGAAATTTCTGCAATTTTTCCCGAAAATAAGGGAAAGTTCTTCAATTTTGCCCCAAAATAAGGGGAATTTCTGAATTTTTGCCGCGAAATAAGGAGAATTTCTGTATTTTTGCCCCAAAATAAAGGAAATTTCTGCCTTTTTGCCCCAAAATTAAGGGAGTTTCTGCAATTTTGCTTCAAAATACAAGGAATTTCTGCCTTTTTTCCCGAAAATAAGGGGAACTTCTGCTTTTGCCCCAAATAAAGGGAATTTCTGCATTTTTGCCCCGATATTAGGGGAATTTCTGCAATTTTGCTCCAAAATACGGGGAATTTCTGCCTTTATGCCCGAAATTAAAAGGATTTTCTGCCTTTTTGCCCCCAAATAAGGGAAATTTCTGCAATTTTATCCCAAAATAAGGAGAATTTCTGCCTTTTTGCCCCAAATATAAGGAATTTCTGCCTTTTTGCCCCAAAATAAGAAATATTTCTGCAATTTTGCCGCAAAATAAGGGGAATTTCTCACGTTTTGCCCAAAAATAAAGGAAATATCAGCCTTTTTACCTGAAAGTAAGTGAAATTTCTCCAATTTTGCCCCAAATTAAAGGAAATTTCTGGAATTTTTCCCCAAAATAAGGGGAATTGCTGATTTTTGCCCCAAAATAAAATGAATGTCTGCCTTTTACCCCAAAATTAGGGGAATTTCTGCAATTTTGCTTCAAAATAAGGGGAATTTCTGCCTTTTTGCCTGAAAATAAGGGGAATGCATACCTTTTTGCCATAAAAAAGGGAAATTTCTTCATTTTTGCCACAAATTAAGAGGAACTTCTGCCTTTTGCCTCGAAGTAAGTGGAATTTCTGTCTTTTTTACCCCAAAACAAAAAAAAATTTCTGTCTTTTTTGCCTCAAAATAAAGAAAATTTCTGACTTATTACCCTGACATAAGTGAAATTTCTGCAACTTTGCCCCAAAATAAGGAAAAATTCTTCCTTTTTGCCCCCAAATAAGAGGAATTTCAGCCTTTTTACCTCAAAATAAGGGGAATTTCTGCATTGTTGCCACAATATATTAGGAATTTCTGCTTTTTTGCCCTAAAATAAAAGAAATTTCTGGAATTTTGCCCCAAAATAAGTGGAATTTCTGAGTTATGCCACAAAATAAGGAGAATTTCTGTCTTTTTGCCCCAACATATAGGGAATTTCTGCCGTTTTGCCTCACAATTAGGGGAATTTCTGCAATTTTGCTTCAAAATACGGGGAATTTCTGCTTTTTTGCCTGAAAATAAGGGGAATGTATACCTTTTGCCACAAAAAAAAAAGAAATTTCTTCATTTTAGCCCCAAAATAAGAGTAATTTCTGCCTTTTTACATCAAATTAAGTGAAATTTCTGCCTTTTAACCCAAAAATGAACTGAATTTCTGTCTTTTTGCCCAAAAATAAGAGGACTTTTTGAATTTTTCCTTGAAATAAGTGAAATTTCTGCAATTTTTCCCCAAAATAAGGGAAATTTCTGCCTTTTTGCCACAAAATAAGGGGAATTTCTGCATTTTTGTCCCAAAATATAGAAAATTTCTGCAATTTTGTACCAAAATATAAGAAATTTCTGCCTTTTTGTCCCAAAATAAGAGAAATTCCTGCCTTCTTTGCCTGAAATAAGTGAAATTTCTGCAATTTTGCCCAAAATAAGAAAAATTTCTGCAATTTTGCCACAAAATAAGGGAAATTTCTGCAATTTTTCCCCAAAATAAGGGGAATTTCTGACTTTTTGCCGTGAAATAAGGAGAATTTCTGTCTTTTTGCCCCAAAATAATGTGAATTTCTGCATTTTCCCTCAAAATTAGGGGAATTTGTGCAATTTTCCTTCAAAATATGAGGAATTTCTGCCTTATTGCACCAAAATAAAGGAAATTTCTGCAATTTTGCCCCAAAATAAGGGAAATTTCTGCCTTTTTGCCACAAAATAAGGGGAATTTCTGCATTTTTGCCCCAAAATAAAGAAAATTTCTGCAATTTTGTACCAAAATAAAAGAAATTTCTGCCTTTTTGCCCCAAAATATGAGAAATTCCTGCCTTCTTTCCCTGAAATAAGTGAAATTTCTGCAATTTTGCCTAAAATAATAAAAATTTCTGCAATTTTGCCACAAAAAAGGGAAATTTCTTCATTTTAGCCCAAAAATAAGAGTAATTTCTGCCTTTTTACCTCAAAATAAGTGAAATTTCTGCCTTTTTACCCAAAAATAAACAGAATTTCTGTCTTTTTGCCCCAAAATAAAAGGAATTTCTGAATTTTGCCTTGAAACAAGTGAAATTTCTGCAATTTTGCCCCTAAATAAGGGAAATTTCTGTTTTTTTGCCACAAAATAAGAGGAATTTCTTCATTTTTGCCCCAAAATAAAGAAAATTTCTGCAATTGTGTACCAAAATAAAAGAAATTTCTGCCCTTTTGCCCCAAAATAAGAGAAATTCCTGACTTCTTTCCCTGAAATAAGTGAAATTTCTACAATTTTGCCCAAAATAAGAAAAATTTCTGCAATTTTGCCACAAAATAAGGAAAATTTCTGCAATTTTGCCCCAAAATAAGGGGAATTTCTGAAGTTATGCCCTGAAATAAGGAGAATTTCTGTATTTTTGCCCCAAAATAATTTGAATTTCTGTATTTTCACTCAAAATTAGATGAATTTGCAATTTTGCTTCAAAACACGGGGAATTTCTGCCTTTTTACACCAAAATAAAGGGAATTTCTGCATTTTTGCATCATTATAAGAGGAATTTCTGAGATTTTGCTCCAAAATACGGAAAATTTGTGCCTTATTGTCTAAAATTAAGTGGAATTTCTGCCTTTTTGCACTGAAATATTTGAAATTTCTGCAATTTTACACAAAATAAGGGGAATTTCTGTTTTTGGCCCCCAAATTGGTGGAATTTCTTCTTTTTGCCCCAAAATAAGGGAAATTTCTGACTTTTTGCCCTAAAATAAGTGAAATTTCTGCAATTTTGCCCCAAAATAAGGGAAATTTCTGCAATTTTTCCCGAAAATAAGGGAAAGTTCTTCAATTTTGCCCCAAAATAAGGGGAATTTCTGAATTTTTGCCCCAAAATTAAGGGAGTTTCTGCAATTTTGCTTCAAAATACAAGGAATTTCTGCCTTTTTTCCCGAAAATAAGGGGAACTTCTGCTTTTGCCCCAAATAAAGGGAATTTCTGCATTTTTGCCCCGATATTAGGGGAATTTCTGCAATTTTGCTCCAAAATACGGGGAATTTCTGCCTTTATGCCCGAAATTAAAAGGATTTTCTGCCTTTTTGCCCCCAAATAAGGGAAATTTCTGCAATTTTATCCCAAAATAAGGAGAATTTCTGCCTTTTTGCCCCAAATATAAGGAATTTCTGCCTTTTTGCCCCAAAATAAGAAATATTTCTGCAATTTTGCCGCAAAATAAGGGGAATTTCTCACGTTTTGCCCAAAAATAAAGGAAATATCAGCCTTTTTACCTGAAAGTAAGTGAAATTTCTCCAATTTTGCACCAAATTAAAGGAAATTTCTAGAATTTTTCCCCAAAATAAGGGGAATTGCTGATTTTTGCCCCAAAATAAAGGGAATGTCTGCCTTTTACCCCAAAATTAGGGGAATTTCTGCAATTTTGCTTCAAAATAAGGGGAATTTCTGCCTTTTTGCCTGAAAATAAGGGGAATGCATACCTTTTTGCCATAAAAAAGGGAAATTTCTTCATTTTTGCCACAAATTAAGAGGAACTTCTGCCTTTTGCCTCTAAACAAGTGGAATTTCTGTCTTTTTTACCACAAAACAAAAAAAATTTCTGTCTTTTTTGCCTCAAAATAAGGAAAATTTCTGACTTATTACCCTGACATAAGTGAAATTTCTGCAACTTTGCCCCAAAATAAGGAAAAATTCTTTTTTTTTGCCCCCAAATAAGAGGAATTTCAGCCTTTTTACCTCAAAATAAGGGGAATTTCTGCATTTTTGCCAATATATATTGAGAATTTCTGCTTTTTTGCCCTGAAATAAAAGAAATTTCTGGAATTTTGCCCCAAAATAAGTGGAATTTCTGAGTTTTGCCACAAATTAAGGAGAATTTCTGTATTTTTGCCCCAACATATAGGGAATTTCTGCCGTTTTGCCTCACAATTAGGGGAATTTCTGCAATTTTGCTTCAAAATACGGGGAATTTCTGCTTTTTTGCCTGAAAATAAGGGGAATGTATACCTTTTGCCACAAAAAAAAGAAATTTCTTCATTTTAGCCCCAAAATAAGAGTAATTTCTGCCTTTTTACCTCAAATTAAGTGAAATTTCTGCCTTTTAACCCAAAAATGAACTGAATTTCTGTCTTTTTGCCCCAAAATAAGAGGACTTTTTGAATTTTTCCTTGAAATAAGTGAAATTTCTGCAGTTTTTCCCCAAAATAAGGGAAATTTCTGCCTTTTTGCCACAAAATAAGGGGAATTTCTGCATTTTTGTCCCAAAATATAGAAAATTTCTGCAATTTTGTACCAAAATATAAGAAATTTCTTCCTTTTTGCCCCAAAGTAAGAGAAATTCCTGCCTTCTTTTCCTGAAATAAGTGAAATTTCTGCAATTTTGCCCAAAATAAGAAAAATTTCTGCAATTTTGCCACAAAATAAGGGAAATTTCTGCATTTTTTCCCCAAAATAAGGGGAATTTCTGACTTTTTGCCGTGAAATAAGGAGAATTTCTGTCTTTTTGCCCCAAAATAATGTGAATTTCTGTATTTTCCCTCAAAATTAGGGGAATTTGTGCAACTTTCCTTCAAAATATGAGGAATTTCTGCCTTATTGCACCAAAATAAAGGAAATTTCTGCAATTTTGCCCCAAAATAAGGGAAATTTCTGCCTTTTTGCCACAAAATAAGGGGAATTTCTGCATTTTTGCCCCAAAATAAAGAAAATTTCTGCAATTTTGTACCAAAATAAAAGAAATTTCTGCATTTTGCCCCAAAATAAAAGGAATTTCTGAATTTTGCCTTGAAATAAGTGAAATTTCTGCAATTTTGCCCCAAAATAAGGGAAATTTCTGTTTTTTTGCCACAAAATAAGAGGAATTTCTTCATTTTTGCCCCAAAATAAAGAAAATTTCTGCAATTGTGTACCAAAATAAAAGAAATTTCTGCCCTTTTGCCCCAAAATAAGAGAAATTCCTGACTTCTTTCCCTGAAATAAGTGAAATTTCTGCAATTTTGCCCAAAATAAGAAAAATTTCTGCAATTTTGCCACAAAATAAGGAAAATTTCTGCAATTTTGCCCCAAAATAAGGGGAATTTCTGAAGTTTGCCCTGAAATAAGGAGAATTTCTGTATTTTTGCCCCAAAATAATTTGAATTTCTATATTTTCACTCAAAATTAGATGAATTTGCAATTTTGCTTCAAAACACGGGGAATTTCTGCCTTTTTACACCAAAATAAAGGGAATTTCTGCATTTTTGCATCATTATAAGAGGAATTTCTGAGATTTTGCTCCAAAATATGGAAAATTTGTGCCTTATTGTCTAAAATTAAGTGGAATTTCTGCCTTTTTGCACTGAAATATTTGAAATTTCTGCAATTTTACACAAAATAAGAAGAATTTCTGTTTTTGGCCCCAAAATTGGTGGAATTTCTTCTTTTTGCCCCAAAATAAGGGAAATTTCTGACTTTTTGCCCTAAAATAAGTGAAATTTCTGCAATTTTGCCCCAAAATAAGGGGAATTTCTGCCTATTGCCCCAAATAAGGGGAATTTCAGCATTTTACCTCCAAATAAGGGGAATTTCTGCCTTTTTGCCACAAAATATGGGGAATCTCTGCATTATTGCCCCATATAAGAAAAGTTTCTGCTTTTCTGCCCCAACTAATGGGAATTTCTGCCTTTTTGCCAGAAAATAAAGGGAATTTCTGCCTTTTTGCCCCAAAACAAGGGGAATTTCAGCCTTTTTACCTCAAAATAAGGGGAATTTCTGCCTTTTGCCCCAAAATATGGGGAATTTCTGCCTTTTTGTTCCAAAATAAGAAAAATTTCTTCAACTTTGTACCAAAATAAAAGAAATTTCTGCTTTTTGACCCAAAATAAAAGGAATTTCTGACTCTTTGCCCTGAAATAAATGAAATTTCTGCAATTTTTCCTGAAAATAAGGGAAATTTGTGCCTTTTTGCCCCAAAATGTAGGGAATTTCTGCCTTTTTGCCCCAAAATATGGGGAATTTCAGCATTTTACCTCAAAATAAGGGGAATTTCAGACTTTTTGCACCAAAATATGGGGAATTTCTGCCTTTTTGCCACAAACGAAGAAAAATTTCTGCAATTCTGTACCAAAATAAAAGAAATTTCTAAAATTTTGCCCCAAAATAAGGGAAATTTCTGCTATTTTGCCGAAAATAAGGGAAATTTCTGCTTTTTTGCCACAAAATAAGGGGATTTCTGTATTTTTGCCCCAAAATAAAAGGAATTTCAGCCTTTTTACCTCATAATAAAGGGAATATCTGCCTTTTTGCCCCAAAATATGGGGAATTTCTGCATTTTTGCCTCAAAATAAAGAAAATTTTTGCAATTTTGTACCAAAATAAAAGAAATTTCTGCCTTTTTGCCCCAAATAAGCGAAATTCCTGCCTTCTTTACCTGAAATAAGTGAAATTTCTGCAATTTTGCCCAAAATAAGAAAAATTTCTGCAATTTTGCCACAAAATAAGGGAAATTTATGCAATTTTGCCCCAAAATAAGGGGAATTTCTGACTTTTTGCTGTGTAATAAGGAAAATTTCTGTCTTTTTGCCCCAAAATAATGTGAATTTCTGCATTTTCCCTCAAAATTAGGGGAATTAGTGCAATTTTGCTTCAAAATATGGGGAATTTCTGCCTTATTGCACCAAAATAAAGAAATTTCTGAATTTTTGCACCAATATAAGGGGAATTTCTGAGATTTTGCTCCAAAATACAGAAAATTTCTGCCTTATTGCCCGAAATTAAGTGGAATTTCTGCCTTTTTGCCCTGAAATATTTGAAATTTCTGCAATTTTACCCCAAAATAAAGGGAATTTCAATTTTTGGCCCCAAAATTAGGGGAATTTTTTCTTTTTGCCCCAAAATAAGGCAAATTTCTTACTTTTTGCCCTGAAATAAGTGAAATTTCTGCAATTTTGTCCAAAAATAAGGGGAATTTCTGCCTTTTTGCCCAAAATAAGGGGAATTTCAGCATTTTACCTCCAAATGAGGGGAATTTCTGCCTTTTTGCCACAAAATATGGGGAATTACTGCCTTATTGCCTTCAAATAAGGAAAATTTCTGCTTTTCTGCCCCAATTAACAAGAATTTCTGCCTTTTTGCCACAAAGTAAAAAAAATTTTTGCCTTTTTGCCCTAAAATAAGAGGAATTTAATCCTTTTTACCTCAAAATAAGGGGAATTTCTGCCTTTTACCACAAAATATGATGAATTTCTGCCTTTTTGTTCCAAAATTAGAAAAATTTCTTCAACTTTGTACCAAAATAAAAGAAATTTCTGTTTTTTGTCCCAAAATAAATGGAATTTCTGACTTTTTGCCCTGAAATAAATGAAATTTCTGCAATTTTGCCCGAATATAAGGAAAATTTGTGCCTTTTTGCCCCAAAATGAGGGAAATTTCGGCCTTTTTGCCCCAAAATAAGGGGAATTTCAGCATTTTACCTCAAAATAAGGGGAATTTCAGCATTTTTGCACCAAAATATGGGGAATTTTAGCCTTTTTGCCACAATATAAGAAAAATTTCTGCAATTATGTACCAAAATAAAAGAAATTTCTAAAATTTTGCCCCAAAATAAGGGAAATTTCTGCAATTTTGCCCCAAAATAAGAGAAAGTTCTTCAATTTTGCCCCAAAATAAGGGGAATTTCTGACTTTTTGCCGCGAAATAAGGAGAATTTCTGTATTTTTGCCCCAAAATAAAGGAAATTTCTGCCTTTTTGCCCCAAAATTAGGGGAGTTTCTGCAATTTTGCTTCAAAATACAAGGAATTTCTGCCTTTTTTCCCAAAAATAAGGGGAACTTCTGCTTTTGCCCCAAATAAAGGGAATTTCTGCATTTTTGCCCCGATATTAGGGGAAATTCTGCAATTTTGCTCCAAAATACGGGTATTCCTGCCTTTTTGCCCGAAATTAAAAGGATTTTCTGCCTTTTTGATTCCAAATAAGGGAAATTTCTGCAAATTTATCCCAAAATAAGGGGAATTTCTTCCTTTTTGCCCCAAAATATAAGGAGTTTCTGCCTTTTTGCCCCAAAATAAGAAATATTTCTGCAATTTTGCCCCAAAATAAGGGGAATTTCTCACTTTTTGCCCAAAAATAAAGGAAATTTCAGCCTTTTTACCTGAAAATAAGTGAAATTTCTGCAATTTTGCCCCAAATATCAGAAATTTCTGCAATTTTGCACCAAAATAAGGTAAATTTCTGCAATTTTGCCCCAAATTAAAGGAAATTTCTGGAATTTTTCCCCAAAATAAGGGGAATTTCTTATTTTTGCCCCAAAATAAAGGGAATGTCTGACTTTTACCCCAAAATTAGGGGAATTTCTGCAATTTTGCTTCAAAATACGGAGAATTTCTGCCTTTTTGCCCGAAAATAAGGGGAATGCATATTTTTTTGCCATAAAAAAGGAAAATTTCTTCATTTTTGCGCAAAATTAAGAGGAACTTCTGCCTTTTGCCTCTAAATAAGTGGAATTTCTGTCTTTTTTACCCCAAAACAAAAGAAATATCTGTTTTTTTTGCCCCAAAATAAGGAAAATTTCTGACTTATTACCCTGAAATAAGTGAAATTTCTGCAACTTTGCCCCAAAATAAAGAAAAATTCTTCCTTTTTGCCCCCACATAAGAGGAATTTCAGCCTTTTTACCTCAAAATAAGGGGAATTTCTGCATTTTTGCCACAATATATTAGGAATTTCTGCTTTTTTGCCCTAAAATAAGGGAAATTTCTGGAATTTTGCCCCAAAATAAGTGGAATTTCTGAGTTTTGCCACAAAATAAGGAGAATTTCTGTCTTTTTGCCCCAACATATAGAGAATTTCTGAAGTTTTGCCTCACAATTAGGGGAATTTCTGCAATTTTGCTTCAAAATACGAAGAATTTCTGCTTTTTTGCCTGAAAATAAGGGGAATGTATACCTTTTGCCACAAAAAAGGGAAATTTCTTCATTTTAGCCCCAAAATAAGTAATTTCTGCCTTTTTACCTCAAATTAAGTGAAATTTCTGCTTTTTAACCCAAAAATAAACTGAATTTCTGTCTTTTTGCCCCAAAATAAGAGGACTTTTTGAATTTTTCCTTGAAATAAGTGAAATTTCTGCAGTTTTTCCCCAAAATAAGGGAAATTTTTGCCTTTTTGCCACAAAATAAGGGGAATTTCTGCATTTTTGTCCCAAAATATAGAAAATTTCTGCAATTTTGTACCAAAATATAAGAAATTTCTTCCTTTTTGCCCCAAAGTAAGAGAAATTCCTGCCTTCTTTTTCTGAAATAAGTGAAATTTCGGCAATTTTGCCCAAAATAAGAAAAATTTCTGCAATTTTGCCACAAAATAAGGAAAATTTCTGCAATTTTGCCCCAAAATAAGGGAAATTTCTGCCTTTTTGCCACAAAATAAGGGGAATTTCTGCATTTTTGTCCCAAAATATAGAAAATTTCTGCAATTTTGTACCAAAATATAAGAAATTTCTGACTTTTTGCCCCAAAATAAGAGAAATTCCTGCCTTCTTTCCCTGAAATGAGTGAAATTTCTGCAATTTTGACCAAAATAAGAAAAATTTCTCCAATTTTGCCACAAAATAAAGAAAATTTCTGCAATTTTGCCCCAAAATAAGGGAAATTTCTGCCTTTTTGCCCCAAAATAAGAGAAATTCCTGCCTTTTTTTCCTGAAATAAGTGAAATTTCTGCAATTTTGCCCAAAATGAAAAAATTTCTGCAATTTTGCCACAAAATAAGGGAAATTTCTGCAATTTTGCTCCAAAATAAGGGAAATTTCTGCCTTTTTGCCACAAAATAAGGGGAATTTCTGTCTTTTTGCCCCAAAATAAAAGGAATTTCAACCTTTTTACCTCATAATAAAGGGAATATCTGCCTTTTTGCCCCAAAATATGGGGAATTTCTGCATTTTTGCCTCAAAATAAAGAAAATTTTTGCAATTTTGTACCAAAATAAAAGAAATTTCTGCCTTTTTGCCCCAAATAAGAGAAATTCCTGCCTTCTTTCCCTGAAATAAGTGAAATTTCTGCAATTTTGCCCAAAATAAGAAAAATTTCTGCAATTTTGCCACAAAATAAGGGAAATTTATGCAATTTTGCCCCAAAATAAGGGGAATTTCTGACTTTTTGCTGTGTAATAAGGAGAATTTCTGTCTTTTTGCCCCAAAATAATGTGAATTTCTCCATTTTCCCTCAAAATTAGGGGAATTAGTGCAATTTTGCTTCAAAATACGGGGAATTTCTGCCTTATTGCACCAAAATAAAGGGAATTTCTGAATTTTTGCACCAATATAAGGGAAATTTCTGAGATTTTGCTCCAAAATACAGAAAATTTCTGCCTTATTGCCTGAAATTAAGTGGAATTTCTGCCTTTTTGCCCTGAAATATTTTAAATTTCTGCAATTTTACCCAAAAATAAAGGGAATTTCTATTTTTGGCCCCAAAATTAAGGGAATTTCTGCTTTTTGCCCCAAAATAAGGCAAATTTCTGACTTTTTGCCCTGAAATAAGTGAAATTTCTGCAATTTTGTCCAAAAATAAGGGGAATTTCTGCCTTTTTGCCCAAAATAAGGGGAATTTCAGCATTTTACCTCCAAATGAGGGGAATTTCTGCCTTTTTGCCACAAAATATGGGGAATTACTGCCTTATTGCCTTCAAATAAGGAAAATTTCTGCTTTTCTGCCCCAATTAACAAGAATTTCTGCCTTTTTGCCACAAAGTAAAGGAAATTTTTGCCTTTTTGCCCTAAAATAAGAGGAATTTAATCCTTTTTACCTCAAAATAAGGGGAATTTCTGCCTTTTACCCCAAAATATGAATTTCTGCCTTTTTGTTCCAAAATAAGAAAAATTTCTTCAACTTTGTACCAAAATAAAAGAAATTTCTGTTTTTTGTCCCAAAATAAATGGAATTTCTGACTTTTTGCCCTGAAATAAATGAAATTTCTGCAATTTTGCCCGAATATAAGGAAAATTTGTGCCTTTTTGCCCCAAAATGAGGGAAATTTCGGCCTTTTTGCCCCAAAATAAGGGGAATTTCAGCATTTTACCTCAAAATAAGGGGAATTTTAGCATTTTTGCACCAAAATATGGGAAATTTTAGCCTTTTTGCCACAATATAAGAAAAATTTCTGCAATTATGTACCAAAATAAACGAAATTTCTAAAATTTTGCCCCAAAATAAGGGAAATTTCTGCAATTTTGCCCCAAAATAAGGGAAAGTTCTTCAATTTTGCCCCAAAATAAGGGGAATTTCTGACTTTTTGCCGCGAAATAAGGAGAATTTCTGTATTTTTGCCCCAAAATAAAGGGAAATTCTGCCTTTTTGCCCCAAAATTAGGGGAGTTTCTGCAATTTTGCTTCAAAATACAAGAAATTTCTGCCTTTTTTCCCGAAAATAAGGGGAACTTCTGCTTTTGCCCCAAATAAAGGGAATTTCTGCATTTTTGCCCCGATATTAGGGGAAATTCTGCAATTTTGCTCCAAAATACGGGGAATTTCTGCCTTTTTGCCCGAAATTAAAAGGATTTTCTGCCTTTTTGCTTCCAATTAAGGGAAATTTCTGCAAATTTATCCCAAAATAAGGGGAATTTCTTCCTTTTTGCCCCAAAATATAAGGAGTTTCTGCCTTTTTGCCCCAAAATAAGAAATATTTCTGCAATTTTGCCCCAAAATAAGGGGAATTTCTCACTTTTTGCCCAAAAATAAAGGAAATTTCAGCCTTTTTACCTGAAAATAAGTGAAATTTCTGCAATTTTGCCCCAAATATCAGAAATTTCTGCAATTTTGCACCAAAATAAGGTAAATTTCTGCAATTTTGCCCCAAATTAAAGGAAATTTCTGGAATTTTTCCCCAAAATAATGGGAATTTCTGATTTTTGCCCCAAAATAAAGGGAATGTCTGACTTTTACCCCAAAATTAGGGGAATTTCTGCAATTTTGCTTCAAAATAAGGGGAATTTCTGCCTTTTTGCCCAAAAATAAGGGGAATGCATATTTTTTTGCCATAAAAAAGGAAAATTTCTTCATTTTTGCACAAAATTAAGAGGAACTTCTGCCTTTTGCCTCTAAATAAGTGGAATTTCTGTCTTTTTTACCCCAAAACAAAAGAAATATCTGTTTTTTTTGCCCCAAAATAAGGAAAATTTCTGACTTATTACCCTGAAATAAGTGAAATTTCTGCAACTTTGCCCCAAAATAAAGAAAAATTCTTCCTTTTTGCCCCCACATAAGAGGAATTTCAGCCTTTTTACCTCAAAATAAGGGGAATTTCTGCATTTTTGCCACAATATATTAGGAATTTCTGCTTTTTTGCCCTAAAATAAGGGAAATTTCTGGAATTTTGCCCCAAAATAAGTGGAATTTCTGAGTTTTGCCACAAAATAAGGAGAATTTCTGTTTTTTTGCCCCAACATATAGAGAATTTCTGAAGTTTTGCCTCACAATTAGGGGAATTTCTGCAATTTTGCTTCAAAATACGAAGAATTTCTGCTTTTTTGCCTGAAAATAAGGGGAATGTATACCTTTTGCCACAAAAAAGGGAAATTTCTTCATTTTAGCCCCAAAATAAGTAATTTCTGCCTTTTTACCTCAAATTAAGTGAAATTTCTGCTTTTTAACCCAAAAATAAACTGAATTTCTGTCTTTTTGCCCCAAAATAAGAGGACTTTTTGAATTTTTCCTTGAAATAAGTGAAATTTCTGCAGTTTTTCCCCAAAATAAGGGAAATTTTTGCCTTTTTGCCACAAAATAAGGGGAATTTCTGCATTTTTGTCCCAAAATATAGAAAATTTCTGCAATTTTGTACCAAAATATAAGAAATTTCTTCCTTTTTGCCCCAAAGTAAGAGAAATTCCTGCCTTCTTTTTCTGAAATAAGTGAAATTTCGGCAATTTTGCCCAAAATAAGAAAAATTTCTGCAATTTTGCCACAAAATAAGGAAAATTTCTGCAATTTTGCCCCAAAATAAGGGAAATTTCTGCCTTTTTGCCACAAAATAAGGGGAATTTCTGCATTTTTGTCCCAAAATATAGAAAATTTCTGCAATTTTGTACCAAAATATAAGAAATTTCTGACTTTTTGCCCCAAAATAAGAGAAATTCCTGCCTTCTTTCCCTGAAATGAGTGAAATTTCTGCAATTTTGACCAAAATAAGAAAAATTTCTCCAATTTTGCCACAAAATAAAGAAAATTTCTGCAATTTTGCCCCAAAATAAGGGAAATTTCTGCCTTTTTGCCCCAAAATAAGAGAAATTCCTGCCTTTTTTTCCTGAAATAAGTGAAATTTCTGCAATTTTGCCCAAAATGAAAAAATTTCTGCAATTTTGCCACAAAATAAGGGAAATTTCTGCAATTTTGCTCCAAAATAAGGGAAATTTCTGCCTTTTTGCCACAAAATAAGGGGAATTTCTGTCTTTTTGCCCCAAAATAAAAGGAATTTCAACCTTTTTACCTCATAATAAAGGGAATATCTGCCTTTTTGCCCCAAAATATGGGGAATTTCTGCATTTTTGCCTCAAAATAAAGAAAATTTTTGCAATTTTGTACCAAAATAAAAGAAATTTCTGCCTTTTTGCCCCAAATAAGAGAAATTCCTGCCTTCTTTCCCTGAAATAAGTGAAATTTCTGCAATTTTGCCCAAAATAAGAAAAATTTCTGCAATTTTGCCACAAAATAAGGGAAATTTATGCAATTTTGCCCCAAAATAAGGGGAATTTCTGACTTTTTGCTGTGTAATAAGGAGAATTTCTGTCTTTTTGCCCCAAAATAATGTGAATTTCTCCATTTTCCCTCAAAATTAGGGGAATTAGTGCAATTTTGCTTCAAAATACGGGGAATTTCTGCCTTATTGCACCAAAATAAAGGGAATTTCTGAATTTTTGCACCAATATAAGGGAAATTTCTGAGATTTTGCTCCAAAATACAGAAAATTTCTGCCTTATTGCCTGAAATTAAGTGGAATTTCTGCCTTTTTGCCCTGAAATATTTTAAATTTCTGCAATTTTACCCAAAAATAAAGGGAATTTCTATTTTTGGCCCCAAAATTAAGGGAATTTCTGCTTTTTGCCCCAAAATAAGGCAAATTTCTGACTTTTTGCCCTGAAATAAGTGAAATTTCTGCAATTTTGTCCAAAAATAAGGGGAATTTCTGCCTTTTTGCCCAAAATAAGGGGAATTTCAGCATTTTACCTCCAAATGAGGGGAATTTCTGCCTTTTTGCCACAAAATATGGGGAATTACTGCCTTATTGCCTTCAAATAAGGAAAATTTCTGCTTTTCTGCCCCAATTAACAAGAATTTCTGCCTTTTTGCCACAAAGTAAAGGAAATTTTTGCCTTTTTGCCCTAAAATAAGAGGAATTTAATCCTTTTTACCTCAAAATAAGGGGAATTTCTGCCTTTTACCCCAAAATATGATGAATTTCTGCCTTTTTGTTCCAAAATAAGAAAAATTTCTTCAACTTTGTACCAAAATAAAAGAAATTTCTGTTTTTTGTCCCAAAATAAATGGAATTTCTGACTTTTTGCCCTGAAATAAATGAAATTTCTGCAATTTTGCCCGAATATAAGGAAAATTTGTGCCTTTTTGCCCCAAAATGAGGGAAATTTCGGCCTTTTTGCCCCAAAATAAGGGGAATTTCAGCATTTTACCTCAAAATAAGGGGAATTTTAGCATTTTTGCACCAAAATATGGGAAATTTTAGCCTTTTTGCCACAATATAAGAAAAATTTCTGCAATTATGTACC
Organism: Micromys minutus; assembly: GCF_963924665.1. NCBI lineage: Eukaryota > Metazoa > Chordata > Mammalia > Rodentia > Muridae > Micromys > Micromys minutus. The sequence goes on from NW_027667727.1 coordinate 5,553,222, forward strand.
AAAATAAACGAAATTTCTAAAATTTTGCCCCAAAATAAGGGAAATTTCTGCAATTTTGCCCCAAAATAAGGGAAAGTTCTTCAATTTTGCCCCAAAATAAGGGGAATTTCTGACTTTTTGCCGCGAAATAAGGAGAATTTCTGTATTTTTGCCCCAAAATAAAGGGAAATTCTGCCTTTTTGCCCCAAAATTAGGGGAGTTTCTGCAATTTTGCTTCAAAATACAAGAAATTTCTGCCTTTTTTCCCGAAAATAAGGGGAACTTCTGCTTTTGCCCCAAATAAAGGGAATTTCTGCATTTTTGCCCCGATATTAGGGGAAATTCTGCAATTTTGCTCCAAAATACGGGGAATTTCTGCCTTTTTGCCCGAAATTAAAAGGATTTTCTGCCTTTTTGCTTCCAATTAAGGGAAATTTCTGCAAATTTATCCCAAAATAAGGGGAATTTCTTCCTTTTTGCCCCAAAATATAAGGAGTTTCTGCCTTTTTGCCCCAAAATAAGAAATATTTCTGCAATTTTGCCCCAAAATAAGGGGAATTTCTCACTTTTTGCCCAAAAATAAAGGAAATTTCAGCCTTTTTACCTGAAAATAAGTGAAATTTCTGCAATTTTGCCCCAAATATCAGAAATTTCTGCAATTTTGCACCAAAATAAGGTAAATTTCTGCAATTTTGCCCCAAATTAAAGGAAATTTCTGGAATTTTTCCCCAAAATAATGGGAATTTCTGATTTTTGCCCCAAAATAAAGGGAATGTCTGACTTTTACCCCAAAATTAGGGGAATTTCTGCAATTTTGCTTCAAAATAAGGGGAATTTCTGCCTTTTTGCCCAAAAATAAGGGGAATGCATATTTTTTTGCCATAAAAAAGGAAAATTTCTTCATTTTTGCACAAAATTAAGAGGAACTTCTGCCTTTTGCCTCTAAACAAGTGGAATTTCTGTCTTTTTTACCCCAAAACAAAAGAAATTTCTGTTTTTTTTGCCACAAAATAAGGAAAATTTCTGACTTATTACCCTGAAATAAGTGAAATTTCTGCAACTTTGCCCCAAAATAAAGAAAAATTCTTCCTTTTTGCCCCCAAATAAGAGGAATTTCAGCCTTTTTACCTCAAAATAAGGGGAATTTCTGCATTTTTGCCACAATATATTAGGAATTTCTGCTTTTTTGCCCTAAAATAAGGGAAATTTCTGGAATTTTGCCCCAAAATAAGTGGAATTTCTGAGTTTTGCCACAAAATAAGGAGAATTTCTGTCTTTTTGCCCCAACATATAGGGAATTTCTGCCGTTTTGCCTCACAATTAGGGGAATTTCTGCAATTTTGCTTCAAAATACTGGGAATTTCTGCTTTTTTGCCTGAAAATAAGGGGAATGTATACCTTTTGCCACAAAAAAAGGGAAATTTCTTCATTTTAGCCCCAAAATAAGAGTAATTTCTGCCTTTTTACCTCAAATTAAGTGAAATTTCTGCTTTTTAACCCAAAACTAAACTGAATTTCTGTCTTTTTGCCCCAAAACAAAAGGACTTTTGGAATTTTGCCTTGAAATAAGTGAAATTTCTGCAATTTTGCCCCAAAATAAAGGAAATTTCTGCCTTTTTGCCACAAAATAAGGGGAATTTCTGCATTTTTGTCCCAAAATATAGAAAATTTCTGCAATTTTGTACCAAAATATAAGAAATTTCTGCCTTTTTGTCCCAAAATAAGAGAAATTCCTGCCTTCTTTCCCTGAAATAAGTGAAATTTCTGCAATTTTGCCCAAAATAAGAAAAATTTCTGCAATTTTGCCACAAAATAAGGAAAATTTCTGCAATTTTGCCCCAAAATAAGGGAAATTTCTGCCATTTTGCCACAAAATAAGGGGAATTTCTGCATTTTTGTCCCAAAATATAGAAAATTTCTGCAATTTTGTACCAAAATATAAGAAATTTCTGCCTTTTTGCCCCAAAATAAGAGAAATTCCTGCCTTCTTTCCCTGAAATAAGTGAAATTTCTGCAATTTTGCCCAAAATAAGAAAATTTTCTGCAATTTTGGAAACAAAATAAAGAGAATTTCTGCAATTTTGCCCCAAAATAAGAAAAATTTCTGCCTTTTTGCCACAAAATAAGGGGAATTTCTGTCTTTTTGCCCCAAAATAAAAGGAATTTCAGCCTTTTTACCTCATAATAAGGGGAATCTCTGCCTTTTTGACCCAAAATATGGGGAATTTCTGCATTTTTGCCTAAAAATAAAGAAAATTTCTGCAATTTTGTACCAAAATAAAAGAAATTTCTGCCTTTTTGCCTCAAAATAAGAGAAATTCCTGCCTTCTTTCCCTGAAATAAGTGAAATTTCTGCAATTTTACCCAAAATAAGAAAAATTTCTGCAATTTTGCCCCAAAAAGGGGAATTTCTGACGTTATGCCCTGAAATAAGGAGAATTTCTGTCTTTTTGCCCCAAAATAATTTGAATTTCTGCATTTTCCTTCAAAATTAGATTAATTTGTGCAATTTTGCTTCAAAACACGGGGAATTTCTGCCTTATTACACCAAAATAAAAGGAATTTCTGCATTTTTGCACCATTATAAGGGGAATTTCTGAGATTTTGCTCCAAAATACGGAAAATTTGTGCCTTATTGTCTAAAATTAAGCCGAAATTCTGCCTTTTTTCACTGAAATATTTGAAATTTCTGCAATTTTACCCCAAAATAAGCGGAATTTCTGTTTTTGGCCCCAAAATTAGGGGAATTTCTGCTTTTTGCCCCAAAATAAGGCAAATTTCTGACTTTTTGCCCTAAAATAAGTGAAATTTCTGAAATTTTGCCCCAAAATAATGGGAATTTCTGCCTTTTGCCCAAAATAAGGGGAATTTCAGCATTTTACCTTCAAATAACGGGAATTTCTGAATTTTTGCCTCAAAATATGGGGAATCTCTGCATTATTGCCCCCAAATAAGGAAAGTTTCTGCTTTTCTGCACCAATAAATGGGAATTTCTGCCTTTATTGCCAGAAAATAAAGGGAATTTCTGCCTTTTTGCCCCAAAACAAGGGGCATTTCAGCCTTTTTACCTCAAAATAAGGGGAATTTCTGCCTTTTGCCCCAAAATATGGGGAATTTCTGCCTTTTTGTTCCAAAATAAGAAAAATTTCTTCAACTTTGTACCAAAATAAAAGAAATTTCTGCTTTTTGCCCCAAAATAAAAGTAATTTCTGACTTTTTGCCCTGAAATAAATGAAATTTCTGCAATTTTGCCTGAAAATAAGGGAAATTTGTGCCTTTTTGCCTCAAAATGTAGGGAGTTTCTGCCTTTTTGCCCCAAAATATGGGGAATTTCAGCATTTTAACTCAAATTAAGGGGAATTTCAGACTTTTTGCACCAAAATATGGAGAATTTCTGCCTTCTTGCCACAAAATAAGAAAAATTTCTGCAATTCTGTACCAAAATAAGGGAAATTTCTGCCTTTTTGCCACAAAATAAGGGGAATTTCTGTCTTTTTGCCCCAAAATAAAAGGAATTTCAACATTTTTACCTCATAATAAGGGGAATCTCTGCCTTTTTGCCCCAAAATATGGGGAATTTTTGCATTTTTGCCTCAAAATAAAGAAAATTTCTGAAATTTTGTACCAAAATAAAAGAAATTTCTGCCTTTTTGCCCCAAAATAAGAGAAATTCCTGCCTTCTTTCCCTGAAATAAGTGAAATTTCTGCAATTTTGCCCAAAATAAAAAAAAATTCTGCAATTTTGCCACAAAATAAGGGAAATTTCTGCAATTTTGCCCCAAAATAAGCGGAAGTTCTGACTTTTTGCCGTGAAATAAGGAGAATTTCTGTCTTTTTGCCCCAAAATAATGTGAATTTCTGCATTTTCCCTCAAAATTAGGGGAATTTGTGCAATTTTGCTTCAAAATATGGGGAATTTCTGCCTTATTGCACCAAAATAAAGGGAATTTCTGCAATTTTGCCCCAAAATAAGGGAAATTTCTGCCTTTTTCCCACAAAATAAGAGGAATTTCTGCATTTTTGCCCCAAAATAAAGAAAATTTCTTCAATTTTGTACCAAAATAAAAGAAATTTCTGCCTTTTTGCCCCAAAGTAAGAGAAATTCCTGCCTTCTTTCCCTGAAATAAGTATAATTTCTGCAATTTTGCCCAAAATAAGGAAAATTTCTGCAATTTTGCCACCAAAAAGGGAAATTTCTTCATTTTAGCCCCAAAATAAGAGAAATTTCTGCCTTTTTTACCTCAAAATAAGTGAAATTTCTGCCTTTTTACCCAAAAATAAACGAAATTTCTTTCTTTTTGCCTCAAAATAAAAAAAATTTTAGAATTTTTCCTTGAAATAATTGAAATTTATGCAATTTTTCCCCAAAATAAGGGAAATTTCTGCCTTTTTGCCACAAAATAAGAAGAATTTCTGCATTTTTGCCCCAAAATAAAGAAAATTTCTGCAATTTTGTACCAAAAAAAAGAAATTTCTGCACTTTTGCTCTAAAATAAGAGAAATTCCTGCCTTCTCTCCCTGAAATACGTGAAATTTCTGCAATTTTGCCAAAAATAAGAAAAATTTCTGCAATTTTGCCACAAAATAAGGGAAATTTCTGCAATTTTGTTCCAAAATAAGGGGAATTTCTGACGTTATTCCCTGAAATAAGGAGAATTTCTGCCTTTTTGCCCCAGAATAATTTGATTTTCTGCATTTTCCCTCAAAATTAGATGAATTTGTGCAATTTTGCTTCAAAACACGGGGAATTTCTGCCTTATTACACAAATATAAAGGGAATTTCTGCATTTTTGCACCATTATAAGAGGAATTTCTGAAATTTTGCTCCAAAATACGGAAAATTTGTGCCTTATTGCCTAAAATTAAGTGGAATTTCTGCCTTTTTGCCCTGAAATATTTGAAATTTCTCCAATTTTACCCCAAAATAAGGGGAATTTCTGTTTTTGGCCCCAAAATTAGGGGAATTTCTGCTTTTTGCCCCAAAATAAGGGAAATTTCTGACTTTTTGCACTAAAATAAGTAAAATTTTTGCAATTTTGCCCCAAAATAAGGGGAATTTCTGCCTTTTGCTAAAATAAGAAGAATTTCAGCATTTTACCTCCAAATAAGGGGAATTTCTTCCTTTTTGCCACAAAATATGGGGAATTTCTGCATTATTGCCCCCAAATAAGGAACGTTTCTACTTTTCTGCCCCAATTAATGGGAATTCTGCCTTTTTGCCACAAAATAAAGGGAATTTCTGCCTTTTTGCCCCAAAATAAGAGGAATTTCAGCCTGTTTACCTCAAAATAAAAGGAATTTCTGCCTTTTGCCCAAAAATATTGGGAATTCCTGCCTTTTTGTTCCAAAATAAGAAAAATTTCTTCAACTTTGTACCAAAATAAAAGAAATTTCTGCTTTTTGCCCCAAAATAAAAGGAATTTCTGACTTTTTGCCCTGAAATAAATGAAATTTCTGCAATTTTGCCCGAAAATAAGGGAAATTTGTGCCTTTTTGCCCCAAAATGTAGGGAATTTCTGCCTTTTTGCCCAAAAATATAAGGAATTTCAGCATTTTACCTCAAAATAAGGGAAATTTCAGCCTTTTTGCCCCAAAATATGGGGAATTTCAGCATTTTACCGCAAAATAAGGGGAATTTCAGCATTTTTGCACCAAAATATTGGGAATTTCTGCCTTTTGCCACAAAATAAAAAAAATTTCTGCAAGTCTTTACAAAAATAAAAGAAATTTCTAAAATTTTGCCCCAAAATAAGGGAAATTTCTCCAATTTTGCCTCAAAATAAGGGAAATTTCTGCCTTTTTGCCAAAAAATAAGGGGAAATTCTTTCTTTTTGCCCCAAAATAAAAGAAATTTCAGCATTTTTACCTCATAATAAGGGGAATCACTGCCTTTTTGCACCAAAATATAGGGAATTTCTGCATTTTTGCCTCAAAATAAAGAAAATTTTTGCAATTTTGATCCAAAATAAAAGAAATTTCTGCCTTTTTGCCCCAAAATAAGAGAAATTCCTGCCTTCTTTCCCTGAAATAAGTGAAATTTCTGCAATTTTGCCCAAAATAAGAAAAATTTCTGCAATTTTGCCACAAAATAAGGAAAATTTTTGTAATTTTGCCCCAAAATAAGGGGAATTTCTGACTTTTTGCCGTGAAATAAGGAGAATTTCTGTCTTTTTGCCCCCAAAAATTGTGAATTTCTGCATTTTCCCTCAAAATTAGGGGAATTTGTGCAATTTTGCTTTAAAATACGGGGAATTTCTGCCTTATTGCACCAAAAATAAAGGGAATTTCTGCATTTTTGCACCAATATAAGGGGAATTTCTGAGATTTTGCTCCAAAATACAGAAAATTCTGCCTTATTGCCCGAAATTAAGTGGAATTTCTGCCTTTTTGCCCTGAAATATTTGAAATTTCTGCAATTTTACCCCAAAATAAGGCGAATTTCTATTTTTGGCCACAAAATTAGGGGAATTTCTGATTTTTGCCCCAAAATAAGGCAAATTTCTGACTTTTTGCCCTGAAATAAGTGAAATTTCTGCAATTTTGTCCCTAAATAAGGGGAATTTCTGCCTTTTTGCCCAAAATAAGGGGAATTTCAGCATTTTACCTCCAAATAAGGAGAATTTCTGCCTTTTTGCCACTAAATATGGGGAATTACTGCCTTATTGCCTTCAAATAAAGAAAATTTCTGCTTTTCTGCCACAATTAACAAGAATTTCTGCCTTTTTGCCACAAAGTAAAGGAAATTTTTGCTTTTTTGCCCTAAAATAAGGGGAATTTCATCCTTTTTACCTCAAAATAAGGGGAATTTCTGCCTTTTACCCCAAAATATGGGGAATTTCTGCTTTTTTGTTCCAAAATAAGAAAAATTTCTTCAACTTTGTACCAAAATAAAAGAAATTTCTGCTTTTTGTCCCAAAATAAAAAGAATTTTTGAATTTTTGCCCTGAAATAAATGAAATTTCTTCAATTTTGCCCGAAAATAAGGAAAATTTGTGCCTTTTTGCCCCAAAATGAGGGAAATTTCTGCCTTTTTGCGCCAAATTATGGGGAATTTCAGCATTTTACCTCAAAATAAGAAGAATTTCAGCCTTTTTGCACCAAAATATGGGGAATTTTAGCCTTTTTGCAACAATATAAAAAAAATTTCTGCAATTTTGTACCAAAATAAAAGAAATTTCTAAAATTATGCCCCAAAATAAGAAAAATTTCTGCAATTTTGCCTCAAAATAAGGGGAATTTCTGACTTTTTGCCGCGAAATAAGGAGATTTCTGTATTTTTGCCCCAAAATAAAGGGAATTTCTGCATTTTTGCCCCAAAATTAGGGGAGTTTCTTCAATTTTGCTTCAAAATACAAGGAATTTCTGCCTTTTTTCCCGAAAATAAGGGGAACTTCTGCGTTTGCCCCAAATAAAGGGAATTTCTGCATTTTTGCCCCGATATTAGCGGAATTTCTGCAATTTTGCTGCAAAATACGGGAATTTGTGCATTTTTGCCCGAAATTAAAATGATTTTCTGCCTTTTTGCCTCCAAATAAGAAAAATTATTGAAATTTTACCCCAAAATAAAGGGGAATTTCTGCCTTTTTGCCCCAAAATAAGAAATATTTCTGCAATTTTGCCCCAAAATAAGGGGAATTTCTCACTTTTTGCCCAAAATAAAGGAAATTTCAGCCTTTTTACCTGAAAATAAGTGAAATTTCTGCAATTTTGCCCCAAATAAGGGAAATTTCTGCAATTTTGCCCCAAAATGAGGTAAATTTCTGCAATTTTGCCCCACATTAAAGGAAATTTCTGGAATTTCGCCTCAAAATAAGGGGAATTTCTGATTTTTGCCCAAAAATAAAGGAAATGTCTGCCTTTTGCCCCAAAATTAGGGGAATTTCTGCAATTTTGCTTCAAAATAAGAGGAATTTCTGCCTTTTTGCCCGAAAATAAGGGGAATGCATACCTTTTTGCCATAAAAAAGGGAAATTTCTTCATTTTTGCGCCAAATTAAGTGGACCTTCTGCCTTTTGCGTCTAAATAAGTGGAATTTCTGTCTTTTTTACCCAAAAACAAAGGGAATTTCTGTCTTTTTTGCCCCAAAATAAGTGGAATTTCTGACTTATTACCCGGAAATAAGTGAAATTTCGGCAATTTTGCCCCAAAATAAGGAAAAATTCTTCTTTTTTGCCCCCAAATAAGAGGAATTTCAGCCTTTTTACCTCAAAATAAGGGGAATGTCTGAGTTTTGCCACAAAATAAGGAGAATTTCTGTCTTTTTGCCCCAACATATAGGGAATTTCAGCCGTTTTGCCTCACAATTAGGGGAATTTCTGCAATTTTGCTTCAAAATACGGGGAATTTCTGCTTTTTTGCCTAAAAATAAGGGGAATGTATACCTTTTGCCACAAAAAAGAGAAATTTCTTCATTTTAGCTCCAAAATAAGAGTAATTCTGCCTTTTTACCTCAAAATAAGTGAAATTTCTGCCTTTTTACCAAAAATAAATGGAATTTCTGTCTTTTTGCCCCAAAATAAAAGAAATTTTTGAATTTTGCCTTGAAATAAGTGAAATTTCTGCAATTTTGCCCCAAAATAAGGGAAATTTCTGTTTTTTTGCCACAAAATAAGGGGAATTTCTGCATTTTTGCACCAAAATAAAGAAAATTTCTGCAATTTTGTACCAAAATAAAAGAAATTTCTGCCTTTTTGCCCCAAAATAAGAGAAATTCCTGCCTTCTTTCCCTGAAATAAGTGAAATTTCTGCAATTTTGCCCAAAATAAGAAAAATTTCTTCAATTTTGCCACAAAAAAGAGAAATTTCTTCATTTTAGCCCCAAAAAAAGAGTAATTTCTGCCTTTTTACCTCAAAATAAGTGAAATTTCTGCCTTTTACCCAAAAATAAACAAAATTTCTGTCTTTTTGCCCCAAAATAAAAGGAATTTTTGAAAATTTGCCTTGAAATAAGTGCAATTTCTGCAATTTTGCCCTAAAATAAGGGAAATGTCTGCGTTTTTGCCACAAAATCAGGGGAATTTCTGCATTTTAACCCCAAAATAAAGAAAATTTCTGCAATTTTGTACCAAAATAAAAGAAATTTCTACCCTTTTGCCCCAAAATAAAAGAAATTCCTACCTTCTTTCCCTGAAATAAGTGAAATTTCTGCATTTTGCCCAAAATAAAAAAATTTCTGCAATTTTGCAACAAAATAAGGGATATTTCTGCAATTTTGCCCCAAAATAAGGGGAATTTCTGACGTTTTGCCCTGAAATAAAGAGAATTTCTGTCTTTTTGCCCCAAAATAATTTGAATTTTTGCATTTTCCCTCAAAATTAGATGAATTTGTGCAATTTTGCTTCAAAACACGGGGAATTTCTGCCTTATTACACCAAAAGAAAGGGAATTTCTGCATTTTTGCACCAATATAAGGGGAATTTCTGAGATATTGCTCCAAAATACGGAAAATTTCTGCCTTATTGCTTAAAATTAAGTGGAATTTCTGCCTTTTTGTACTGAAATATTTGAAATTTCTGCAATTTTACCCCAAAATAAAGGAAATTTCTGTTTTTGGCCCCCAAATTAGGGGAATTTCTGCTTTTTGCCCCAAAATAAGGCAAATTTCTGACTTTTTGCCCTAAAATAAGTGAAATTTCTGCAATTTTGCCGCAAAATAAGGGGAATTTCTGCCTTTTGCCCAAAATAAGGGGAATTTCAGCATTTTACCTCCAAATAAGAGGAATTTCTGCCTTTTTGCCACAAAATATGGGGAATTTCTGCATTATTGCCCCCAAATAAGGAAAGTTTCTGCTTTTCTGCGCCAATTAATGGGAATTTCTGCCTTTTTGCCACAAAATATAGGGAATTTCTGCCTTTTTGCCCCAAAATAAGGGGAATTTCAGCCTTTTTACCTCAAAATAAGGGGAATTTCTGCCTTTTGCCCCAAAATATGGAGAATTTCTGCCTTTTTGCTCCAAAATAAGAAAAATTTCTTCAACTTTGTACCAAAATAAAAGAAATTTCTGCTTTTTGCCCCAAAATAAGGGGAATTTCTGACTTTTTGCAGTGTAATAAGGAGAATTTCTGTCTTTTTGCCCAAAAATAATGTGAATTTCTCCATTTTCCCTCAAAATTAGGGGAATTTCTGCAATTTTGCTTCAAAATACGGGGAATTTCTGCCTTATTGCACCAAAATAAAGGGAATTTCTGCATTTTTGCACCAATATAAGGGGAATTTCTGAGATTTTGCTCCAAAATACAGAAAATTTCTGCCTTATTGCCTGAAATTAAGTGGAATTTCTGCCTTTTTGCCCTGAAATATTTTAAATTTCTGCAATTTTACCCCAAAATAAAGGAAATTTCTGTTTTTGGCCCCCAAATTAGGGGAATTTCTGCTTTTTGCCCCAAAATAAGGCAAATTTCTGACTTTTTGCCCTAAAATAAGTGAAATTTCTGCAATTTTGCCACAAAATAAGGGGAATTTCTGCCTTTTGCCCAAAATAAGGGGAATTTCAGCATTTTACCTCCAAATAAGAGGAATTTCTGCCTTTTTGCCACAAAATATGGGGAATTTCTGCATTATTGCCCCCAAATAAGGAAAGTTTCTGCTTTTCTGCGCCAATTAATGGGAATTTCTGCCTTTTTGCCACAAAATATAGGGAATTTCTGCCTTTTTGCCCCAAAATAAGGGGAATTTCAGCCTTTTTACCTCAAAATAAGGGGAATTTCTGCCTTTTGCCCCAAAATATGGAGAATTTCTGCCTTTTTGCTCCAAAATAAGAAAAATTTCTTCAACTTTGTACCAAAATAAAAGAAATTTCTGCTTTTTGCCCCAAAATAAGGGGAATTTCTGACTTTTTGCAGTGTAATAAGGAGAATTTCTGTCTTTTTGCCCAAAAATAATGTGAATTTCTCCATTTTCCCTCAAAATTAGGGGAATTTCTGCAATTTTGCTTCAAAATACGGGGAATTTCTGCCTTATTGCACCAAAATAAAGGGAATTTCTGCATTTTTGCACCAATATAAGGGGAATTTCTGAGATTTTGCTCCAAAATACAGAAAATTTCTGCCTTATTGCCTGAAATTAAGTGGAATTTCTGCCTTTTTGCCCTGAAATATTTTAAATTTCTGCAATTTTACCCAAAAATAAGGGGAATTTCTATTTTTGGCCCCAAAATTAAGGGAATTTCTGCTTTTTGCCCCAAAATAAGGCAAATTTCTGACTTTTTGCCCTGAAATAAGTGAAATTTCTGCAATTTTGTCCCAAAATAAGGGGAATTTCTGCCTTTTTGCCCAAAATAAGGGGAATTTCAGCATTTTACCTCCAAATAAGGGGAATTTCTGCCTTTTTGCCACTAAATATGGGGAATTACTGCCGTATTGCCTTCAAATGAGGAAAATTTCTGCTTTTCTGCCCCAATTAACAAGAATTTCTTCCTTTTTGCCACAAAGTAAAGGAAATTTTTGCCTTTTTGCCCTAAAATAAGGGGAATTTCATTCTTTTTACCTCAAAATAAGGGGAATTTCTGCCTTTTACCCCAAAATATGGGGAATTTCTGCCTTTTTGTTCCAAAATAAAAAAATTTCTTTAACTTTGTACCAAAATAAAAGAAATTTCTGCTTTTTGTCCCAAAATAAAAGGAATTTTTGACTTTTTGCCCTGAAATAAATGAAATTTCTTCAATTTTGCCTGAAAATAAGGAAAATTTGTGCCTTTTTGTCCCAAAATGAGGGAAATTTCTGCTTTTTTGCGCCAAAATATGGGGAATTTCAGCATTTTACCTCAAAATAAGGGTAATTTCAGCCTTTTTGCACCAAAATATGTGGAATTTTAGCCTTTTGCCACAATATAAGAAAAATTTTTGTAATTCTGTACCAAAATAAAAGAAATTTCTAAAATTTTGCCCCAAAATAAGGGAAATTTCTGCAATTATTCCCCAAAATAAGGGAAAGTTCTTCAATTTTGCCCCAAAATAAGGGGAATTTCTGACTTTTTGCCACGAAATAAGGAGAATTTCTGTATTTTTGCCCCAAAATAAAGGGAATCTCTGCCTTTTTGCCCCAAAATTAGGGGAGTTTCTGCAATTTTGCTTCAAAATACAAGGAATTTCTGCCTTTTTTTCGGAAAATAAGGAGAACTTCTGCTTTGCCCCAAATAAAGGGAATTTCTGCATTTTTGCCCCGATAATAGGGGAAATTCTACAATTTTGCTGCAAAATACGGGAAATTTATGCATTTTTGCCCGAAATTAAAAGGATTTTCTGCCTTTTTGCCCCCAAATAAAAGAAATTTCTGCAATTTTACCCCAAAATAAGGGGAATTTCTAAATTTTGCCCCAAAATAAATATTTCTGCAATTTTGCCACAAAATAAGGGGAATTTCTCACTTTTTGCCCCAAAATAAAGGAAATTTCAGACTTTTTACCTGAAAATAAGGAAATTTCTGCAATTTTGCCCCAAATAAGGGAAATTTTTGCAATTTTGCCCCAAAATGAGGTAAATTTCTGCAATTTTGCCCCAAATTAAAGGAAATTTCTGGAATTTCGCCTCAAAATAAGGGGAATTTCTGATTTTTGCCCCAAAATAAAGGGAATGTCTGCCTTTTGCCACAAAATTAGGGAAATTTCTGCAATTTTGCTTCAAAATAAAAGGAATTTCTGCTTTTTTGCCCGAAAATAAGGGGAATGCATACCTTTTTGCCATAAAAAAGGGAAATTTCTTCATTTTTGCGCCAAATTAAGAGGAACTTCTGCCTTTTGCGTCTAAATAAGTGGAATTTCTGTCTTTTTTACCCAAAAACAAAGGGAATATCTGTCTTTTTTGCCCTGAAATAAGGAGAATTTCTGTCTTTTTGCCCCAAAATAATTTGAATTTCTGCATTTTCCCTCAAAATTAGGTGAATTTGTGCAATTTTGCTTCAAAACACTGGGAATTTCTGCCTTATTACACCAAAATAAAGGGAATTTCTGCATTTTTGCACCATTATAAGGGGAATTTCTGAGATTTTGCTCCAAAATACGGAAAATTTGTGCCTCATTGCCTAAAATTAAGTGGAATTTCTGCCTTTTTGCACTGAAATATTTGAAATTTCTGCAGTTTTACCCCAAAATAAGGGGAATTTCTGTTTTTGGCCCCAAAATTAGGGAAATTTCGGTTTTGCCTCAAAATAAGGGAAATTTCTGACTTTTTGCCCTAAAATAAGTGAAATTTCTGCAATTTTGCACCAAAATAAGGGGAATTTCTGCCTTTTGCCCAAAATAAGGGGAATTTCAGCATTTTACCTCAAAATAAGGGGAATTTCTGCCTTTTTGCCACAAAAATATGGGGAATTATTGCCTTATTGCCTTCAAATAAGGAAAATTTCTGGTTTTCTGCCCCAATTAACAAGAATTTCTGCCTTTTTGCCACAAAGTAAAGGAAATTTTTGCCTTTATGCCCTAAAATAAGGGGTATTTCATTCTTTTTACCTCAAAGTAAGGGGAATTTCATCCTTTTACCCCAGAATATGGGGAAATTGTTCTCTTTTGTTCCAAAATAAAAAAAAATTTCTTCAACTTTGTACCAAAATAAAAGAAATTTCTGCTATTTGCCCCAAAATAAAAGGAATTTCTGACTTTTTTCCCTGAAATAAATGAAATTTCTGCAATTTTGCCCGAAAATAAGGGAAATTTGTGCCTTTTTGCCCCAAAATGTAGGGAATTTCTGCCTTTTTGCCCCAAAATATGGGGAATTTCAGCATTTTACCTCAAAATAAGGGGAATTTCAGCCTTTTTGCACCAAAATATGTGGAATTTCTGCATTTTTTCCACAAAATAAAAAAAATTCTGCAATTCTGTACCAAAATAAAAGAAATTTCTAAAATTTTGCCCAAAAATAAGGGAAATTTCTGCAATTTTGCCCCAAAATAGGGGCAATTTCTGCCTTTTTGGCACAAAGTAAGAGGAATTTCTGTCTTTTTGCCCCAAAATAAAAAGAATTTCAGCCTTTTTACCTCATAATAAGGGGAATCTCTGTCTTTTTGCCCCCAAAAATGGGGAATTTCTGCATTTTTGCCTCAATATAAAGAAAATTTCTGCAATTTTGTACCAAAATAAAAGAAATTTCTTCCTTTTTGTTCCAAAATAAGAGAAATTCCTGCCTTCTTTGCCTGAAATAAGTGAAATTTCTGCAATTTTGCCCAAAATAAGAAAAATTTCTGCAATTTTGCCACAAAATAAGGGAAATTTCTGCAATTTTGCTCCAAAATAAGGGGAATTTCTTACTTTTTGCCGTGAAATAAGGAGAATTTCTGTCTTTCTGCACCAAAATAATGGGATTTCTGCATTTTCCCTCAAAATTAGGGGAATTTGTGCAATTTTGCTTCAAAATATGGGGAATTTCTGCCTTATTGCACCAAAATAAAGGGAATTTCTGCAATTTTGCCCCAAAATAAGGGAAATTTCTGCCTTTTTGCCACAAAATAAAAGGAATTTCTGCATTTTTGCCCCAAAATTAAGAAAATTTCTGCAATTTTGTAGCAAAATAAAAGAAATTTCTGCCTTTTTGCCCCAAAATAAGAGAAATTTCTGCCTTCTTTCCCTGAAATAAGTGAAAATTCTGCAATTTTGCCCAAAATAAGAAAAATTTCTGCAATTTTGCCACAAAAAAGAGAAATTTCTTCATTTTAGCCGCAAAATAAGAGTAATTTCTGTTTTTTTACCTCAAAATAAGTGAAATTTCTGCCTTTTTACCCAAAAATAAACGGAATTTCTGTCTTTTTGCCCTAAAACAAAAGGAATTTTTGAATTTTGCCTTGAAATAAGTGAAATTTCTGCAATTTTGCCCCAAAATAAGGAAATTTCTGCCTTTTTGCCACAAAATAAGGGGAATTTCTGCATTTTTGCCCTAAAATAAAGAAAATTTCTGCAATTTTGTACCAAAAAAAAAGAAATTTCTGCCTTTTTGCCCCAAAATAAGAGAAATTCCTGCCTTCTTTCCCTGAAATAAGTGAAATTTCTGCAATTTTGCCCAAAATAAGAAAAATTTCTTCAATTTTGCCACAAAAAAGAGAAATTTCTTCATTTTAGCCCCAAAAAAAGAGTAATTTCTGCCTTTTTACCTCAAAATAAGTGAAATTTCTGCCTTTTACCCAAAAATAAACAAAATTTCTGTCTTTTTGCCCCAAAATAAAAGGAATTTTTGAAAATTTGCCTTGAAATAAGTGCAATTTCTGCAATTTTGCCCTAAAATAAGGGAAATGTCTGCGTTTTTGCCACAAAATCAGGGGAATTTCTGCATTTTAACCCCAAAATAAAGAAAATTTCTGCAATTTTGTACCAAAATAAAAGAAATTTCTACCCTTTTGCCCCAAAATAAAAGAAATTCCTACCTTCTTTCCCTGAAATAAGTGAAATTTCTGCATTTTGCCCAAAATAAAAAAATTTCTGCAATTTTGCAACAAAATAAGGGATATTTCTGCAATTTTGCCCCAAAATAAGGGGAATTTCTGACGTTTTGCCCTGAAATAAAGAGAATTTCTGTCTTTTTGCCCCAAAATAATTTGAATTTTTGCATTTTCCCTCAAAATTAGATGAATTTGTGCAATTTTGCTTCAAAACACGGGGAATTTCTGCCTTATTACACCAAAAGAAAGGGAATTTCTGCATTTTTGCACCAATATAAGGGGAATTTCTGAGATATTGCTCCAAAATACGGAAAATTTCTGCCTTATTGCTTAAAATTAAGTGGAATTTCTGCCTTTTTGTACTGAAATATTTGAAATTTCTGCAATTTTACCCCAAAATAAAGGAAATTTCTGTTTTTGGCCCCCAAATTAGGGGAATTTCTGCTTTTTGCCCCAAAATAAGGCAAATTTCTGACTTTTTGCCCTAAAATAAGTGAAATTTCTGCAATTTTGCCGCAAAATAAGGGGAATTTCTGCCTTTTGCCCAAAATAAGGGGAATTTCAGCATTTTACCTCCAAATAAGAGGAATTTCTGCCTTTTTGCCACAAAATATGGGGAATTTCTGCATTATTGCCCCCAAATAAGGAAAGTTTCTGCTTTTCTGCGCCAATTAATGGGAATTTCTGCCTTTTTGCCACAAAATATAGGGAATTTCTGCCTTTTTGCCCCAAAATAAGGGGAATTTCAGCCTTTTTACCTCAAAATAAGGGGAATTTCTGCCTTTTGCCCCAAAATATGGAGAATTTCTGCCTTTTTGCTCCAAAATAAGAAAAATTTCTTCAACTTTGTACCAAAATAAAAGAAATTTCTGCTTTTTGCCCCAAAATAAGGGGAATTTCTGACTTTTTGCAGTGTAATAAGGAGAATTTCTGTCTTTTTGCCCAAAAATAATGTGAATTTCTCCATTTTCCCTCAAAATTAGGGGAATTTCTGCAATTTTGCTTCAAAATACGGGGAATTTCTGCCTTATTGCACCAAAATAAAGGGAATTTCTGCATTTTTGCACCAATATAAGGGGAATTTCTGAGATTTTGCTCCAAAATACAGAAAATTTCTGCCTTATTGCCTGAAATTAAGTGGAATTTCTGCCTTTTTGCCCTGAAATATTTTAAATTTCTGCAATTTTACCCAAAAATAAGGGGAATTTCTATTTTTGGCCCCAAAATTAAGGGAATTTCTGCTTTTTGCCCCAAAATAAGGCAAATTTCTGACTTTTTGCCCTGAAATAAGTGAAATTTCTGCAATTTTGTCCCAAAATAAGGGGAATTTCTGCCTTTTTGCCCAAAATAAGGGGAATTTCAGCATTTTACCTCCAAATAAGGGGAATTTCTGCCTTTTTGCCACTAAATATGGGGAATTACTGCCGTATTACCTTCAAATGAGGAAAATTTCTGCTTTTCTGCCCCAATTAACAAGAATTTCTTCCTTTTTGCCACAAAGTAAAGGAAATTTTTGCCTTTTTGCCCTAAAATAAGGGGAATTTCATTCTTTTTACCTCAAAATAAGGGGAATTTCTGCCTTTTACCCCAAAATATGGGGAATTTCTGCCTTTTTGTTCCAAAATAAAAAAATTTCTTTAACTTTGTACCAAAATAAAAGAAATTTCTGCTTTTTGTCCCAAAATAAAAGGAATTTTTGACTTTTTGCCCTGAAATAAATGAAATTTCTTCAATTTTGCCTGAAAATAAGGAAAATTTGTGCCTTTTTGTCCCAAAATGAGGGAAATTTCTGCTTTTTTGCGCCAAAATATGGGGAATTTCAGCATTTTACCTCAAAATAAGGGTAATTTCAGCCTTTTTGCACCAAAATATGTGGAATTTTAGCCTTTTGCCACAATATAAGAAAAATTTTTGTAATTCTGTACCAAAATAAAAGAAATTTCTAAAATTTTGCCCCAAAATAAGGGAAATTTCTGCAATTATTCCCCAAAATAAGGGAAAGTTCTTCAATTTTGCCCCAAAATAAGGGGAATTTCTGACTTTTTGCCACGAAATAAAGAGAATTTCTGTATTTTTGCCCCAAAATAAAGGGAATCTCTGCCTTTTTGCCCCAAAATTAGGGGAGTTTCTGCAATTTTGCTTCAAAATACAAGGAATTTCTGCCTTTTTTTCCGAAAATAAGGAGAACTTCTGCTTTGCCCCAAATAAAGGGAATTTCTGCATTTTTGCCCCGATAATAGGGGAAATTCTACAATTTTGCTGCAAAATACGGGAAATTTATGCATTTTTGCCCGAAATTAAAAGGATTTTCTGCCTTTTTGCCCCCAAATAAAAGAAATTTCTGCAATTTTACCCCAAAATAAGGGGAATTTCTAAATTTTGCCCCAAAATAAATATTTCTGCAATTTTGCCACAAAATAAGGGGAATTTCTCACTTTTTGCCCCAAAATAAAGGAAATTTCAGACTTTTTACCTGAAAATAAGGAAATTTCTGCAATTTTGCCCCAAATAAGGGAAATTTTTGCAATTTTGCCCCAAAATGAGGTAAATTTCTGCAATTTTGCCCCAAATTAAAGGAAATTTCTGGAATTTCGCCTCAAAATAAGGGGAATTTCTGATTTTTGCCCCAAAATAAAGGGAATGTCTGCCTTTTGCCACAAAATTAGGGAAATTTCTGCAATTTTGCTTCAAAATAAAAGGAATTTCTGCTTTTTTGCCCGAAAATAAGGGGAATGCATACCTTTTTGCCATAAAAAAGGGAAATTTCTTCATTTTTGCGCCAAATTAAGAGGAACTTCTGCCTTTTGCGTCTAAATAAGTGGAATTTCTGTCTTTTTTACCC
Organism: Micromys minutus; assembly: GCF_963924665.1. Classification (NCBI taxonomy): domain Eukaryota; kingdom Metazoa; phylum Chordata; class Mammalia; order Rodentia; family Muridae; genus Micromys; species Micromys minutus. Next base: position 5,571,403 of record NW_027667727.1, read on the forward strand.
AAAAACAAAGGGAATATCTGTCTTTTTTGCCCTGAAATAAGGAGAATTTCTGTCTTTTTGCCCCAAAATAATTTGAATTTCTGCATTTTCCCTCAAAATTAGGTGAATTTGTGCAATTTTGCTTCAAAACACTGGGAATTTCTGCCTTATTACACCAAAATAAAGGGAATTTCTGCATTTTTGCACCATTATAAGGGGAATTTCTGAGATTTTGCTCCAAAATACGGAAAATTTGTGCCTCATTGCCTAAAATTAAGTGGAATTTCTGCCTTTTTGCACTGAAATATTTGAAATTTCTGCAGTTTTACCCCAAAATAAGGGGAATTTCTGTTTTTGGCCCCAAAATTAGGGAAATTTCGGTTTTGCCTCAAAATAAGGGAAATTTCTGACTTTTTGCCCTAAAATAAGTGAAATTTCTGCAATTTTGCACCAAAATAAGGGGAATTTCTGCCTTTTGCCCAAAATAAGGGGAATTTCAGCATTTTACCTCAAAATAAGGGGAATTTCTGCCTTTTTGCCACAAAAATATGGGGAATTATTGCCTTATTGCCTTCAAATAAGGAAAATTTCTGGTTTTCTGCCCCAATTAACAAGAATTTCTGCCTTTTTGCCACAAAGTAAAGGAAATTTTTGCCTTTATGCCCTAAAATAAGGGGTATTTCATTCTTTTTACCTCAAAGTAAGGGGAATTTCATCCTTTTACCCCAGAATATGGGGAAATTGTTCTCTTTTGTTCCAAAATAAAAAAAAATTTCTTCAACTTTGTACCAAAATAAAAGAAATTTCTGCTATTTGCCCCAAAATAAAAGGAATTTCTGACTTTTTTCCCTGAAATAAATGAAATTTCTGCAATTTTGCCCGAAAATAAGGGAAATTTGTGCCTTTTTGCCCCAAAATGTAGGGAATTTCTGCCTTTTTGCCCCAAAATATGGGGAATTTCAGCATTTTACCTCAAAATAAGGGGAATTTCAGCCTTTTTGCACCAAAATATGTGGAATTTCTGCATTTTTTCCACAAAATAAAAAAAATTCTGCAATTCTGTACCAAAATAAAAGAAATTTCTAAAATTTTGCCCAAAAATAAGGGAAATTTCTGCAATTTTGCCCCAAAATAGGGGCAATTTCTGCCTTTTTGGCACAAAGTAAGAGGAATTTCTGTCTTTTTGCCCCAAAATAAAAAGAATTTCAGCCTTTTTACCTCATAATAAGGGGAATCTCTGTCTTTTTGCCCCCAAAAATGGGGAATTTCTGCATTTTTGCCTCAATATAAAGAAAATTTCTGCAATTTTGTACCAAAATAAAAGAAATTTCTTCCTTTTTGTTCCAAAATAAGAGAAATTCCTGCCTTCTTTGCCTGAAATAAGTGAAATTTCTGCAATTTTGCCCAAAATAAGAAAAATTTCTGCAATTTTGCCACAAAATAAGGGAAATTTCTGCAATTTTGCTCCAAAATAAGGGGAATTTCTTACTTTTTGCCGTGAAATAAGGAGAATTTCTGTCTTTCTGCACCAAAATAATGGGATTTCTGCATTTTCCCTCAAAATTAGGGGAATTTGTGCAATTTTGCTTCAAAATATGGGGAATTTCTGCCTTATTGCACCAAAATAAAGGGAATTTCTGCAATTTTGCCCCAAAATAAGGGAAATTTCTGCCTTTTTGCCACAAAATAAAAGGAATTTCTGCATTTTTGCCCCAAAATTAAGAAAATTTCTGCAATTTTGTAGCAAAATAAAAGAAATTTCTGCCTTTTTGCCCCAAAATAAGAGAAATTTCTGCCTTCTTTCCCTGAAATAAGTGAAAATTCTGCAATTTTGCCCAAAATAAGAAAAATTTCTGCAATTTTGCCACAAAAAAGAGAAATTTCTTCATTTTAGCCGCAAAATAAGAGTAATTTCTGTTTTTTTACCTCAAAATAAGTGAAATTTCTGCCTTTTTACCCAAAAATAAACGGAATTTCTGTCTTTTTGCCCTAAAACAAAAGGAATTTTTGAATTTTGCCTTGAAATAAGTGAAATTTCTGCAATTTTGCCCCAAAATAAGGAAATTTCTGCCTTTTTGCCACAAAATAAGGGGAATTTCTGCATTTTTGCCCTAAAATAAAGAAAATTTCTGCAATTTTGTACCAAAAAAAAAGAAATTTCTGCCTTTTTGCCCCAAAATAAGAGAAATTCCTGCCTTCTTTCCCTGAAATAAGTGAAATTTCTGCAATTTTGCCCAAAATAAGAAAAATTTCTGCAATTTTGCCACCAAAAAAGGAAATTTCTTCATTTTAGCCCCAAAATAAAAGTAATTTCTGCCTTTTTACCTCAAAATAAGTGAAATTTCTGCCTTTTTACCCAAAAATAAACGGATTTTCTGTCTTTTTGCCCCAAAATAAAAGGAATTTTTGAATTTTGCCTTGAAATAAGTGAAATTTCTGAAATTTTGCCCCAATATAAGGGTAATTTCTGCCTTTTTGCCACAAAATAAGGGGAATTTCTGCATTTTTGCCCAAAATAAAGAAAAGTTCTGCATTTTTTTTACGAAAAAAAAGAAATTTCTGCCCTTTTGCCCCAAAATAAGAGAAATTCCTGCCTTCTTTCCCTGAAATAAGTGAAATTTCTGCAATTTCGCCCAAAATAAGAAAAATTTCTGCAATTTTGCCACAAAATAAGGGAATTTTCTGCAATTTTGCCCCAAAATAAGGGGAATTTCTGACGTTATGCCCTGAAATAAAAAGAATTTCTGTCTTTTTGCCCCAAAATAATTTGAATTTCTGCATTTTCCCTCAAAATTAGATGAATTTGTGCAATTTTGCTTCAAAACACGGGGAATTTCTGCCTTATTACACCAAAAAAAGGGAATTTCTGCATTTTTGCACCATTATAAGGGGAATTTCTGAGATTTTGCTCCAAAATATGGAAAATTTGTGCCTTATTGCCTAAAATTAAGTGGAATTTCTGCCTTTTTGCACTGAAATATTTGAAATTTCTGCGATTTTACCCCAAAATAAAGGGAATTTCTGTTTTTCGCCCCAAAATTAGGGGAATTTCTTCTTTTTGCCCCAAAATAAGGCAAATTTCTGACTTTTTGCCCTAAAATAAGTGAAATTTCTGCAATTTTGCCCCAAAATAATGGGAATTTCTTCCTTTTGCCCAAAATAAGGGGAATTTTAGCATTTTACCTCCAAATAAGGGGAATTTCTGCCTTTTTGCCACAAAATATGGGGAATTTCTGCATTATTGCCCCCAAATAAGGAAAGTTTCTGCTTTTCTGCGCCAATTAATGGGAATTTCTGCCTTTTTGCCACAAAATAAAGGGAATTTCTGCCTTTTTGCCCCAAAATAAGGGGAATTTCAGCCTTTTTACCACAAAATAAGGGGAATTTCTGCCTTTTGCCCCAAAATATGGGGAATTTCTGCATTTTTGTTCCAAAATAAGAAAAATTTCTTCAACTTTGTACCAAAATAAAAGAAATTTCTGCTTTTTGTCCCAAAATAAGAAGAATTTCTGACTTTTTGCCTTGAAATAAATGAAATTTTTGCAATTTTGCCCAAAAATAAGGGAAATTTGTGCCTTTTTGCCCCAAAATGTAGGGAATTTCAGCCTTTTTGCCCCAAAATATGGGGAATTTCAGCATTTTACCTCAAAATAAGGGGAATTTCTGCCTTTTTGCACCAAAATATGGGGAATTTCTGCCTTTTTGCCACAAGAGAAGAAAAATTTCTGCAATTCTGTACCAAAATAAAAGAAATTTCTAAAATTTTGCCCTAAAATAAGGAAAATTTCTGCAATTTTGCCCCAAAATAAGGGAAATTTCTGATTTTTTGCCACAAAATAAGGGGAATTTCTGTCTTTTTGCCCTAAAATAAAAGGGATTTCAGCCTTTTTACGTCATAATAAGGGGAATCTCTGCCGTTTTGCCCCAAAATATGGGGAATTTCTGCATTTTGGCCTCAAAATAAAGAAAATTTCTGCAATTTTGTACCAAAGTAAAAGAAATTTCTGCCTTTTTGCCCCAAAATAAGAGAAATTCCTGCCTTCTTTCCCTGAAATAAGTGAAATTTCTGCAATTTTGCCAAAATAAGAAAAATTTCTTTAATTTTGCCAAAAAAGGGAAATTTCTTCATTTTAGCCCCTAAATAAGAGTTATTTCTGCCTTTTTACCTCAAAATAAGTGAAATTTCTGCCTTTTTACCCAAAAATAAAAGGAATTTCTGTCTTTTTGCCCCAAAATAAAAGGAATTTTTGAATTTTGCCTTGAAATAAGTGAAATTTCTGCAATTTTGCCCCAAAATAAGGGAAATTTCTGCCTTTTTGCCACAAAATAAAGGGAATTTCTTCAATTTTGCCCCAAAATAAGGGGAATTTCTGATGTTATGCCCTGAAAGAAGGAGAATTTCTGTCTTTTTGCCCCAAAATAATTTGAATTTCTGCATTTTCCCTCAAAATTAGATGAATTTGTGCAATGTTGCTTCAAAACACGGGGAATTTCTGCCTTATTACACCAAAATAAAGGGAATTTCTGCATTTTTGCACCATTATAAGGAGAATTTCTGAGATTTTGCTCCAAAATACAAAAAATTTGTTCCTTATTGCCTAAAATTAAGTGGAATTTCTTCCTTTTTGCACTGAATTATTTTAAATTTCTGCAATTTTACCCCATAATAAGGGGAATTTCTGTTTTTTGCCCCAAAATAAGGCAAATTTCTGACTTTTTGCCCTAAAATAAGTGAAATTTCTGCAATTTTGCACCAAAATAAGGGGAATTTCTGCCTTTTGCCCAAAATAAGGGTAATTTCAGCATTTTACCTCCAAATAAATGGAATTTCTGCCTTTTTGCCACAAAATATGGGGAATTAGTGCCTTATTGCCTTCAAATTAGGAAAATTTCTGCTATTCTGCCCCAATAAACAAGAATTTCTGCCTTTTTGCCACAATGTAAAGGAAATTTTTGCCTTTTTGCCCTAAAATAAGGGGAATTTCATCCTTTTTACCTCAAAATAAGGGGATTTTCTGACTTTTGCCCCAAAATAAGGGGAATTTCTGTTTTTTTGTTTCAAAATAAGAAAAATTTCTCCAACTTTGTACCAAAATAAAAGAAATTTCTGGTTTTTGCCCCAAAATAAAAAGAATTTCTGACTTTTTGCCATGAAATAAATGAAATTTCTGCAATTTTGCCCGAAAATAATGGTAATTTGTGCCTTTTTGCCCCAAAATGTAGGGAATTTCTGACTTTTTGCCCCAAAATATGGGGAGTTTCATTATTTTACCCCAAAATAAGGGGAATTTCAGACTTTTTGCACCAAAATATGGGGAATTTCTGCCTTTTTTCCACAAAATAAGAAAATTTTTTGCAATTCTGTACCAAAATAAAATAAATTTCTATAAGTTTGCCCGAAAATAAGGGAAATTTCTGCTTTTGCCACAAAATAAGGGAAATTTCTGTTTTTTTGCCTCAAAATAAAAGGAATTTCAGCCTTTTTACCTCATAATAAAGGGAATCTCTGCCTTTTTGCCCCAAAATATGGGGAATTTCTGCATTTTTGCCTCAAAATAAAGAAAATTTCTGTAATTTTGTACCAAAATAAAAGAAATTTCTGCCTTTTTGCCCTAAAATAAGAGAAATTCCTGCCTTCTTTCCCTGAAATAAGTGAAATTTCTGCAATTTTGCACAAAATAAGAAAAATTTCTGAAATTTTGCCACAAAATAAAGGAAATTTCTGCAATTTTGCCCCAAAATAAGGGGAATTTCTGACTTTTTGCTGTGTAATAAGGAGAATTTCTGACTTTTTGCCCCAAAATAATGTAAATTTCTGCATTTTCCCTCAAAATTAGGGGAATTTGTGCAATTTTGCTTCAAAATATGGGGAATTTCTGCCTTATTGCACCAAAATAAAAGGAATTTCTGCAATTTTGCCCCAAAATAAGGGAAATTTCTGCCTTTTTGGCACAAAATAAGGGGAATTTCTGCATTTTTGCCCCAAAATAAAGAAAATTTCTGCAATTTTGTACCAAAATAAAAGAAATTTCTGCCTTTTTGCCCCATAATAAGAGAAATTCCTGCCTTCTTTCCCTGAAATAAGTGAAATTTCTGCAATTTTGCCCAAAATAAGAAAAATTTCTGCAATTTTGCCACAAAAAAGGGAAATTTCTTCATTTTAGCCCCAAAATAAGAGTAATTTCTGCCTTTTTACCTCAAAATAAGTGAAATTTCTGCCTTTTTACCCAAAAATAAACGGAATTTCTTTCTTTTTGCCCCAAAATAAAAGGAATTTTTGAATTTTGCCTTGAAATAAGTGAAATTTCTGCAATTTTGCCCAAAATAAGAAAAATTTCTGCAATTTTGCCACAAAATAAGGGAAATTTCTGCAATTTTGCCCCAAAAGAAGGGGAATTTCTGACGTTATGCCCTGAAATAAGGAGAATTTCTGTCTTTTTGCCCCAAAATAATTTGAATTTCTGTATTTTCCCTAAAAATTCGATGAATTTGTGCAATTTTGCTTCAAAACACGGGGAATTTCTGCCTTATTAGACCAAAATAAATGAAATTTCTGCATTTTTGCACCATTATAAGGGGAATTTCTTAGATTTTGCTCCAAAATACGGAAAATTTGTGCCTTATTGTCTAAAATTAAATGGAATTTCTGCCTTTTTGCACTGAAATATTTGAAATTTCTGCAATTTTACCCCAAAATAAGGGGAATTTCTGTTTTTGGCGCCAAAATTAGGGGAATTTCTGCTTTTTGCCTCAAAATAAGGCAAATTTCTGACTTTTTGCACTAAAATAAGTGAAATTTCTGAAATTTTGCTCAAAAATAAGGGGAATTTCTTCCTTTTGCCCAAAATAAGGGGAATTTCAGCATTTTACCTCCAAATAAGGGGAATTTCTGCCTTTTTGCCACAAAAGAAGAAAAATTTCTGCAATTCTGTACCAAAATAAAAGAAATTTCTAGAATTTTGCCCCAAAATAAGGGAAATTTCTGCAGTTTTGCCCCAAAATAAGGGAAATTTCTGCCTTTTTGCCACAAAATAAGGAGTATTTCTGTCTTTTTGCCCCAAAATAAAAGGAATTTCAGCCTTTTTACCTCATATTAAGGGGAATCTCTGCCTTTTTGCCCCAAAATATGGGGAATTTCTGCATTTTTGCCTCAAAATAAAGAAAATATCTGCAATTTTGTACCAAAATAAAAGAAATTTCTGCCTTTTTGCCCCAAAATAAGAGAAATTCCTGCCTTCTTTTTCTGAAATAAGTGAAATTTCTGCAATTTTGCCCAAAATAAGAAAAATTTCTGCAATTTTGCCACAAAATAAGGGAAATTTATGCAATTTTGCCCCAAAGTAAGGGGAATTTCTGACTTTTTGACATGAAATATGGAGAATTTCTGTCTTTTTGCCCCAAAATAATGTGAATTTCTGCATTTTCCCTCAAAATTAGGGGAATTAGTGCAATTTTGCTTCAAAATACGGGGAATTTCTGCCTTATTGCACCAAAATAAAGGGAATTTCTGCATTTTTGCACCAATATAAGGGGAATTTCTGAGATTTTGCTCCAAAATACAGAAAATTTCTGCCTTATTGCCCGATATTAAGTGGAATTTCTGCCTTTTTGCCCTGAAATATTTGAAATTTCTGCAATTTTACCCAAAAAAAAGGGGAATTTCTATTTTTGTCCCTAAAATTAGGGGAATTTCTGTTTTCTCCCCCAAAATAAGGCAAATTTCTGACTTTTTGCCCTGAAATAAGTGAAATTTCTGCAATTTTGTCCAAAAATAAGGGGAATTTCTGCCTTTTTGCCCAAAATAAGGGGAATTTCAGCATTTTACCTCCAAATGAGGGGAATTTCTGCCTTTTTGCCACAAAATATGGGGAATTACTGCCTTTTTGCCTTCAAATAAGGAAAATTTCTGCTTTTCTGCCCCAATTAACAAGAATTTCTCCTTTTTTGCCACAAAGTAAAGGAAATTTTTGCCTTTTTGCCCTAAAATAAGGGGAATTTCATCCTTTTTACCTCATCATAAGGGGAATTTTTGCCTTTTACTCCAAAATATGAGGAATTTCTGCCTTTTTGTTCCAAAATCAGAAAAATTTCTTCCACTTTGTAACAAAATAAAAGAAATTTCTGTTTTTTGTTCCAAAATAAAAGGAATTTCTGACTTTTTGCCTTGAAATAAATGAAATTTCTTTAATTTTGCCCGAAAATAAGAAAAATTTGTGCCTTTTTGCCCCAAAATGAGGGAAATTTCTGCCTTTTTGCCCCAAAATATGGGGAATTTCAGCATTTTACCTCAAAATAAGGGGAATTTCAGCATTTTTGCACCAAAATATGGGGAATTTTAGCCTTTTTGCCACAATATAAAAAAAATTTCTGCAATTCTCTACCAAAATAAAAGAAATTTCTAAAATTTTGCCCCAAAATAAGGGAAATTTCTGCAATTTTTCCCGAAAATAAGGGAAAGTTCTTCAATTTTGCCCCAAAATAAGGGGAATTTCTGAATTTTTGCCGCGAAATAAGGAGAATTTCTGTATTTTTGCCCCAAAATAAAGGAAATTTCTGCCTTTTTGCCCCAAAATTAAGGGAGTTTCTGCAATTTTGCTTCAAAATACAAGGAATTTCTGCCTTTTTTCCCGAAAATAAGGGGAACTTCTGCTTTTGCCCCAAATAAAGGGAATTTCTGCATTTTTGCCCTGATATTAGGGGAATTTCTGCAATTTTGCTCCAAAATACGGGGAATTTCTGCCTTTATGCCCGAAATTAAAAGGATTTTCTGCCTTTTTGCCCCCAAATAAGGGAAATTTCTGCAATTTTATCCCAAAATAAGGAGAATTTCTGCCTTTTTGCCCCAAATATAAGGAATTTCTGCCTTTTTGCCCCAAAATAAGAAATATTTCTGCAATTTTGCCGCAAAATAAGGGGAATTTCTCACGTTTTGCCCAAAAATAAAGGAAATATCAGCCTTTTTACCTGAAAGTAAGTGAAATTTCTCCAATTTTGCCCCAAATTAAAGGAAATTTCTGGAATTTTTCCCCAAAATAAGGGGAATTGCTGATTTTTGCCCCAAAATAAAGGGAATGTCTGCCTTTTACACCAAAATTAGGGGAATTTCTGCAATTTTGCTTCAAAATAAGGGGAATTTCTGCCTTTTTGCCTGAAAATAAGGGGAATGCATACCTTTTTGCCATAAAAAAGGGAAATTTCTTCATTTTTGCCACAAATTAAGAGGAACTTCTGCCCTTTGCCTCTAAATAAGTGGAATTTCTGTCTTTTTTACCCCAAAACAAAAAAAAATTTCTGTCTTTTTTGCCTCAAAATAAGGAAAATTTCTGACTTATTACCCTGACATAAGTGAAATTTCTGCAACTTTGCCCCAAAATAAGGAAAAATTCTGCCTTTTTGCCCCCAAATAAGAGGATTTTCAGCCTTTTTACCTCAAAATAAGGGGAATTTCTGCATTGTTGCCACAATATATTAGGAATTTCTGCTTTTTTGCCCTAAAATAAAAGAAATTTCTGGAATTTTGCCCCAAAATAAGTGGAATTTCTGAGTTATGCCACAAAATAAGGAGAATTTCTGTCTTTTTGCCCCAACATATAGGGAATTTCTGCCGTTTTGCCTCACAATTAGGGGAATTTCTGCAATTTTGCTTCAAAATACGGGGAATTTCTGCTTTTTTGCCTGAAAATAAGGGGAATGTATACCTTTTGCCACAAAAAAAAGAAATTTCTTCATTTTAGCCCCAAAATAAGAGTAATTTCTGCCTTTTTACCTCAAATTAAGTGAAATTTCTGCCTTTTAACCCAAAAATGAACTGAATTTCTGTCTTTTTGCCCCAAAATAAGAGGACTTTTTGAATTTTTCCTTGAAATAAGTGAAATTTCTGCAATTTTTCCCCAAAATAAGGGAAATTTCTGCCTTTTTGCCACAAAATAAGGGGAATTTCTGCATTTTTTGTCCCAAAATATAGAAAATTTCTGCAATTTTGTACCAAAATATAAGAAATTTCTGCCTTTTTGTCCCAAAATAAGAGAAATTCCTGCCTTCTTTGCCTGAAATAAGTGAAATTTCTGCAATTTTGCCCAAAATAAGAAAAATTTCTGCAATTTTGCCACAAAATAAGGGAAATTTCTGCAATTTTTCCCCAAAATAAGGGGAATTTCTGACTTTTTGCCGTGAAATAAGGAGAATTTCTGTCTTTTTGCCCCAAAATAATGTGAATTTCTGCATTTTCCCTCAAAATTAGGGGAATTTGTGCAATTTTCCTTCAAAATATGAGGAATTTCTGCCTTATTGCACCAAAATAAAGGAAATTTCTGCAATTTTGCCCCAAAATAAGGGAAATTTCTGCCTTTTTGCCACAAAATAAGGGGATTTTCTGCATTTTTGCCCCAAAATAAAGAAAATTTCTGCAATTTTGTACCAAAATAAAAGAAATTTCTGCCTTTTTGCCCCAAAATAAGAGAAATTCCTGCCTTCTTTCCCTGAAATAAGTGAAATTTCTGCAATTTTGCCCAAAATAAGAAAAATTTCTGCAATTTTGCCACAAAAAAGGGAAATTTCTTCATTTTAGCCCAAAAATAAGAGTAATTTCTGCCTTTTTACCTCAAAATAAGTGAAATTTCTGCCTTTTTACCAAAAAATAAACGGAATTTCTGTCTTTTTGCCCCAAAATATAAGGAATTTCTGAATTTGGCCTTGAAATAAGTGAAATTTCTGCAATTTTGCCCCAAAATAAGGGAAATTTCTGTTTTTTTGCCACAAAATAAGAGGAATTTCTTCATTTTTGCCCCAAAATAAAGAAAATTTCTGCAATTGTGTACCAAAATAAAAGAAATTTCTGCCCCTTTGCCCCAAAATAAGAGAAATTCCTGACTTCTTTCCCTGAAATAAGTGAAATTTCTGCAATTTTGCCCAAAATAAGAAAAATTTCTGCAATTTTGCCACAAAATAAGGAAAATTTCTGCAATTTTGCCCCAAAATAAGGGGAATTTCTGAAGTTATGCCCTGAAATAAGGAGAATTTCTGTATTTTTGCCCCAAAATAATTTGAATTTCTGTATTTTCACTCAAAATTAGATGAATTTGCAATTTTGCTTCAAAACACGGGGAATTTCTGCCTTTTTACACCAAAATAAAGGGAATATCTGCATTTTTGCATCATTATAAGAGGAATTTCTGAGATTTTGCTCCAAAATACGAAAAATTTGTGCCTTATTGTCTAAAATTAAGTGGAATTTCTGCCTTTTTGCACTGAAATATTTGAAATTTCTGCAATTTTACACAAAATAAGGGGAATTTCTGTTTTTGGCCCCCAAATTGGTGGAATTTCTTCTTTTTGCCCCAAAATAAGGGAAATTTCTGACTTTTTGCCCTAAAATAAGTGAAATTTCTGCAATTTTGCCCCAAAATAAGGGAAATTTCTGCAATTTTTCCCGAAAATAAGGGAAAGTTCTTCAATTTTGCCCCAAAATAAGGGGAATTTCTGAATTTTTGCCGTGAAATAAGGAGAATTTCTGTATTTTTGCCCCAAAATAAAGGAAATTTCTGCCTTTTTGCCCCAAAATTAAGGGAGTTTCTGCAATTTTGCTTCAAAATACAAGGAATTTCTGCCTTTTTTCCCGAAAATAAGGGGAACTTCTGCTTTTGCCCCAAATAAAGGGAATTTCTGCATTTTTGCCCCGATATTAGGGGAATTTGCAATTTTGCTCCAAAATACGGGAAATTTCTGCCTTTATGCCCGAAATTAAAAGGATTTTCTGCCTTTTTGCCCCCAAATAAGGGAAATTTCTGCAATTTTATCCCAAAATAAGGAGAATTTCTGCCTTTTTGCCCCAAATATAAGGAATTTCTGCCTTTTTGCCCCAAAATAAGAAATATTTCTGCAATTTTGCCGCAAAATAAGGGGAATTTCTCACGTTTTGCCCAAAAATAAAGGAAATATCAGCCTTTTTACCTGAAAGTAAGTGAAATTTCTCCAATTTTGCCCCAAATTTAAAGGAAATTTCTGGAATTTTTCCCCAAAATAAGGGGAATTGCTGATTTTTGCCCCAAAATAAAGGGAATGTCTGCCTTTTACCCCAAAATTAGGGGAATTTCTGCAATTTTGCTTCAAAATAAGGGGAATTTCTGCCTTTTTGCCTGAAAATAAGGGGAATGCATACCTTTTTGCCATAAAAAAGGGAAATTTCTTCATTTTTGCCACAAATTAAGAGGAACTTCTGCCTTTTGCCTCTAAATAAGTGGAATTTCTGTCTTTTTTACCCCAAAACAAAAAAAAATTTCTGTCTTTTTTGCCTCAAAATAAGGAAAATTTCTGACTTATTACCCTGACATAAGTGAAATTTCTGCAACTTTGCCCCAAAATAAGAAAAAATTCTTCTTTTTTGCCCCCAAATAAGAGGAATTTCAGCCTTTTTACCTCAAAATAAGGGGAATTTCTGCATTGTTGCCACAATATATTAGGAATTTCTGCTTTTTTCCCTGAAATAAAAAAAATTTCTGGAATTTTGCCCCAAAATAAGTGGAATTTCTGAGTTTTGCCACAAAATAAGGAGAATTTCTGCATTTTTGTCCCAAAATATAGAAAATTTCTGCAATTTTGTACCAAAATATAAGAAATTTCTGCCTTTTTCTCCCAAAATAAGAGAAATCCTGCCTTCTTTGCCTGAAATAAGTGAAATTTCTGCAATTTAGCCCAAAATAAGAAAAATTTCTGCAATTTTGCCACAAAATAAGGGAAATTTCTGCAATTTTTCCCCAAAATAAGGGGAATTTCTGACTTTTTGCCGTGAAATAAGGAGAATTTCTGTCTTTTTGCCCCAAAATAATGTGAATTTCTGCATTTTCCCTCAAAATTAGGGGAATTTGTGCAATTTTCCTTCAAAATATGAGGAATTTCTGCCTTATTGCACCAAAATAAAGGAAATTTCTGCAATTTTGCCCCAAAATAAGGGAAATTTCTGCCTTTTTGCCACAAAATAAGGGGATTTTCTGCATTTTTGCCCCAAAATAAAGAAAATTTCTGCAATTTTGTACCAAAATAAAAGAAATTTCTGCCTTTTTGCCCCAAAATAAAAGGAATTTCTGAATTTTGCCTTGAAATAAGTGAAATTTCTGCAATTTTGCCCCAAAATAAGGGAAATTTCTATTTTTTGCCACAAAATAAGAGGAATTTCTTCATTTTTGCCCCAAAATAAAGAAAATTTCTGCAATTGTGTACCAAAATAAAAGAAATTTCTGCCCTTTTGCCCCAAAATAAGAGAAATTCCTGACTTCTTTCCCTGAAATAAGTGAAATTTCTGCAATTTTGCCCAAAATAAGAAAAATTTCTGCAATTTTGCCACAAAATAAGGAAAATTTCTGCAATTTTGCCCCAAAATAAGGGGAATTTCTGAAGTTATGCCCTGAAATAAGGAGAATTTCTGTATTTTTGCCCCAAAATAATTTGAATTTCTGTATTTTCACTCAAAATTAGATGAATTTGCAATTTTGCTTCAAAACACGGGGAATTTCTGCCTTTTTACACCAAAATAAAGGGAATTTCTGCATTTTTGCATCATTATAAGAGGAATTTCTGAGATTTTGCTCCAAAATACGGAAAATTTGTGCCTTATTGTCTAAAATTAAGTGGAATTTCTGCCTTTTTGCACTGAAATATTTGAAATTTCTGCAATTTTACACAAAATAAGGGGAATTTCTGTTTTTGGCCCCCAAATTGGTGGAATTTCTTCTTTTTGCCCCAAAATAAGGGAAATTTCTGCAATTTTGCCCCAAAATAAGGGGAATTTCTGCCTATTGCCCCAAATAAGGCGAATTTAAGCATTTTACCTCCAAATAAGGGGAATTTCTGCCTTTTTGCCACAAAATATGGGGAATCTCTGCATTATTGCCCCAAATAAGAAAAGTTTCTGCTTTTCTGCCCCAACTAATGGGAATTTCTGCCTTTATGCCAGAAAATAAAGGGAATTTCTGCCTTTTTGCCCCAAAACAAGGGGAATTTCAGCCTTTTTACCTCAAAATAAGGGGAATTTCTGTCTTTTGCCCCAAAATATGGGGAATTTCTGCCTTTTTGTTCCAAAATAAGAAAAATTTCTTCAACTTTGTACCAAAATAAAAGAAATTTCTGCTTTTTGACCCAAAATAAAAGGAATTTCTGACTCTTTGCCCTGAAATATATGAAATTTCTGCAATTTTGCCCAAAAATAAGGGAAATTTGTGCCTTTTTGCCCCAAAATGTAGGGAATTTCTGCCTTTTTGCCCCAAAATATGGGGAATTTCAGCATTTTACCTCAAAATAAGGGGAATTTCAGACTTTTTGCACCAAAATATGGGGAATTTCTGCCTTTTTGCCACAAACGAAGAAAAATTTCTGCAATTCTGTACCAAAATAAAAGAAATTTCTAAAATTTTGCCCCAAAATAAGGGAAATTTCTGCTATTTTGCCGAAAATAAGGGAAATTTCTGCTTTTTTGCCACAATATAAGGGGATTTCTGTATTTTTGCCCCAAAATAAAAGGAATATCAGCCTTTTTACCTCATAATAAAGGGAATATCTGCCTTTTTGCCCCAAAATATGGGGAATTTCTGCATTTTTGCCTCAAAATAAAGAAAATTTTTGCAATTTTGTACCAAAATAAAAGAAATTTCTGCCTTTTTGCCCCAAATAAGCGAAATTCCTGCCTTCTTTACCTGAAATAAGTGAAATTTCTGCAATTTTTTCCCAAAATAAGAAAAATTTCTGCAATTTTGCCACAAAATAAGGGAAATTTATGCAATTTTGCCCCAAAATAAGGGGAATTTCTGACTTTTTGCTGTGTAATAAGGAGAATTTCTGTCTTTTTGCCCCAAAATAATGTGAATTTCTGCATTTTCCCTCAAAATTAGGGGAATTAGTGCAATTTTGCTTCAAAATATGGGGAATTTCCGCCTTATTGCACCAAAATAAAGGGAATTTCTGAATTTTTGCACCAATATAAGGGGAATTTCTGAGATTTTGCTCCAAAATACAGAAAATTTCTGCCTTATTGCCCGAAATTAAGTGGAATTTCTGCCTTTTTGCCCTGAAATATTTGAAATTTCTGCAATTTTACCCCAAAATAAAGGGAATTTCAATTTTTGGCCCCAAAATTAGGGGAATTTTTGCTTTTTGCCCCAAAATAAGGCAAATTTCTTACTTTTTGCCCTGAAATAAGTGAAATTTCTGCAATTTTGTCCAAAAATAAGGGGAATTTCTGCCTTTTTGCCCAAAATAAGGGGAATTTCAGCATTTTACCTCCAAATGAGGGGAATTTCTGCCTTTTTGCCACAAAATATGGGGAATTACTGCCTTATTGCCTTCAAATAAGGAAAATTTCTGCTTTTCTGCCCCAATTAACAAGAATTTCTGCCTTTTTGCCACAAAGTAAAAAAAAATTTTGCCTTTTTGCCCTAAAATAAGAGGAATTTAATCCTTTTTACCTCAAAATAAGGGGAATTTCTGCCTTTTACCACAAAATATGATGAATTTCTGCCTTTTTGTTCCAAAATAAGAAAAATTTCTTCAACTTTGTACCAAAATAAAAGAAATTTCTGTTTTTTGTCCCAAAATAAATGGAATTTCTGACTTTTTGCCCTGAAATAAATGAAATTTCTGCAATTTTGCCCGAATATAAGGAAAATTTGTGCCTTTTTGCCCCAAAATGAGGGAAATTTCGGCCTTTTTGCCCCAAAATAAGGGGAATTTCAGCATTTTACCTCAAAATAAGGAGAATTTCAGCATTTTTGCACCAAAATATGGGGAATTTTAGCCTTTTTGCCACAATATAAGAAAAATTTCTGCAATTATGTACCAAAATAAAAGAAATTTCTAAAATTTTGCCCCAAAATAAGGGAAATTTCTGCAATTTTCCCCCAAAATAAGAGAAAGTTCTTCAATTTTGCCCCAAAATAAGGGGAATTTCTGACTTTTTGCCGCGAAATAAGGAGAATTTCTGTATTTTTGCCCCAAAATAAAGGAAATTTCTGCCTTTTTGCCCTAAAATTAGGGGAGTTTCTGCAATTTTGCTTCAAAATACAAGGAATTTCTGCCTTTTTTCCCGAAAATAAGGGGAACTTCTGCTTTTGCCCCAAATAAAGGGAATTTCTGCATTTTTGCCCCGATATTAGGGGAAATTCTGCAATTTTGCTCCAAAATACGGGTATTCCTGCCTTTTTGCCCGAAATTAAAAGGATTTTCTGCCTTTTTGCTTCCAAATAAGGGAAATTTCTGCAAATTTATTCCAAAATAAGGGGAATTTCTTCCTTTTTGCCCCAAAATATAAGGAGTTTCTGCCTTTTTGCCCCAAGATAAGAAATATTTCTGCAATTTTGCCCCAAAATAAGGGGAATTTCTCAATTTTGCCCAAAAATAAAGGAAATTTCAGCCTTTTTACCTGAAAATAAGTGAAATTTCTGCAATTTTGCCCCAAATATCAGAAATTTCTGCAATTTTGCACCAAAATAAGGTAAATTTCTGCAATTTTGCCCCAAATTAAAGGAAATTTCTGGAATTTTTCCCCAAAATAAGGGAAATTTCTGATTTTTGCCCCAAAATAAAGGGAATGTCTGACTTTTACCCCAAAATTAGGGGAATTTCTGCAATTTTGCTTCAAAATAAGGGGAATTTCTGCCTTTTTGCCCGAAAATAAGGGGAATGCATATTTTTTTGCCATAAAAAAGGAAAATTTCTTCATTTTTGCGCAAAATTAAGAGGAACTTCTGCCTTTTGCCTCTAAATAAGTGGGATTTCTGTCTTTTTTACCCCAAAACAAAAGAAATTTCTGTTTTTTTTGCCCCAAAATAAGGAAAATTTCTGACTTATTACCCTGAAATAAGTGAAATTTCTGCAACTTTGCCCCAAAATAAAGAAAAATTCTTCCTTTTTGCCCCCAAATAAGAGGAATTTCAGCCTTTTTACCTCAAAATACGGGGAATTTCTGCATTTTTGCCACAATATATTAGGAATTTCTGCTTTTTTGCCCTAAAATAAGGGAAATTTCTGGAATTTTGCCCCAAAATAAGTGGAATTTCTGAGTTTTGCCACAAAATAAGGAGAATTTCTGTCTTTTTGCCCCAACATATAGGGAATTTCTGCCGTTTTGCCTCACAATTAGGGGAATTTCTGCAATTTTGCTTCAAAATACGAAGAATTTCTGCTTTTTTGCCTGAAAATAAGGGGAATGTATACCTTTTGCCACAAAAAAGGGAAATTTCTTCATTTTAGCCCCAAAATAAGTAATTTCTGCCTTTTTACATCAAATTAAGTGAAATTTCTGCTTTTTAACCCAAAAATAAACTGAATTTCTGTCTTTTTGCCCCAAAACAAAAGGACTTTTGGAATTTTGCCTTGAAATAAGTGAAATTTCTGCAATTTTGCCCCAAAATAAGGGAAATTTCTGCCTTTTTGCCACAAAATAAGGGGAATTTCTGCATTTTTGTCCCAAAATATAGAAAATTTCTGGAATTTTGTACCAAAATATAAGAAATTTCTTCCTTTTTGCCCCAAAGTAAGAGAAATTCCTGCCTTCTTTTTCTGAAATAAGTGAAATTTCGGCAATTTTGCCCAAAATAAGAAAAATTTCTGCAATTTTGCCACAAAATAAGGAAAATTTCTGCAATTTTGCCCCAAATAAGGGAAATTTCTGCCTTTTTGCCACAAAATAAGGGGAATTTCTTCATTTTTGTTCCAAAATATAGATAATTTCTGCAATTTTGTACCAAAATATAAGAAATTTCTGCCTTTTTGCCCCAAAATAAGAGAAATTCCTGCCTTCTTTCCCTGAAATGAGTGAAATTTCTGCAATTTTGACCAAAATAAGAAAAATTTCTCCAATTTTGCCACAAAATAAAGAAAATTTCTGCAATTTTGCCCCAAAATAAGGGAAATTTCTGCCTTTTTGCCACAAAATACGGGGAATTTCTGCATTTTTGTCCCAAAATATAGAAAATTTCTGCAATTTTGTACCAAAATATAAGAAATTTCTGCCTTTTTGCCCCAAAATAAGAGAAATTCCTGCCTTCTTTTCCTGAAATAAGTGAAATTTCTGCAATTTTGCCCAAAATAAGAAAAATTTCTGCAATTTTGCCACAAAATAAGGGAAATTTCTGCAATTTTGCTCCAAAATAAGGGAAATTTCTGCCTTTTTGCCACAAAATAAGGGGAATTTCTGCATTTTTGTCCCAAAATATAGAAAATTTCTGCAATTTTGTACCAAAATATAAGAAATTTCTGCCTTTTTGCCCCAAAATAAGAGAAATTCCTGCCTTCTTTTCCTGAAATAAGTGAAATTTCTGCAATTTTGCCCAAAATAAGAAAAATTTCTGCAATTTTGCCACAAAATAAGGGAAATTTCTGCAATTTTGCTCCAAAATAAGGTAAATTTCTGCCTTTTTGCCACAAAATAAGGGGAATTTCTGTCTTTTTGCCCCAAAATAAAAGGAATTTCAACCTTTTTACCTCATAATAAAGGGAATATCTGCCTTTTTGCCCCAAAATATGGGGAATTTCTGCATTTTTGCCTCAAAATAAAGAAAATTTTTGCAATTTTGTACCAAAATAAAAGAAATTTCTGCCTTTTTGCCCCAAATAAGAGAATTACTTGCCTTCTTTCCCTGAAATAAGTGAAATTTCTGCAATTTTGCCCAAAATAAGAAAAATTTCTGCAATTTTGCCACAAAAGAAGGGAAATTTATGCAATTTTGCCCCCAAATAAGGGGAATTTCTGACTTTTTGCTGTGTAATAAGGAGAATTTCTGTCTTTTTGCCCCAAAATAATGTGAATTTCTCCATTTTCCCTCAAAATTAGGGGAATTAGTGCAATTTTGCTTCAAAATACGGGGAATTTCTGCCTTATTGCACCAAAATAAAGGGAATTTCTGAATTTTTGCACCAATATAAGGGGAATTTCTGAGATTTTGCTCCAAAATACAGAAAATTTCTGCCTTATTGCCCGAAATTAAGTGGAATTTCTGCCTTTTTGCCCTGAAATATTTGAAATTTCTGCAATTTTACCCCAAAATAAAAGGAATTTCAATTTTTGGCCCCAAAATTAGGGGAATTTTTGCTTTTTGCCCCAAAATAAGGCAAATTTCTTACTTTTTGCCCTGAAATAAGTGAAATTTCTGCAATTTTGTCCAAAAATAAGGGGAATTTCTGCCTTTTTGCCCAAAATAAGGGGAATTTCAGCATTTTACCTCCAAATGAGGGGAATTTCTGCCTTTTTGCCACAAAATATGGGGAATTACTGCCTTATTGCCTTCAAATAAGGAAAATTTCTGCTTTTCTGCCCCAATTAACAAGAATTTCTGCCTTTTTGCCACAAAGTAAAGGAAATTTTTGCCTTTATGCCCTAAAATAAGAGGAATTTAATCCTTTTTACCTCAAAATAAGGGGAATTTCTGCCTTTTACACCAAAATATGATGAATTTCTGCATTTTTGTTCCAAAATAAGAAAAATTTCTTCAACTTTGTACCAAAATAAAAGAAATTTCTGTTTTTTGTCCCAAAATAAATGGAATTTCTGACTTTTTGCCCTGAAATAAATGAAATTTCTGCAATTTTGCCCGAATATAAGGAAAATTTGTGCCTTTTTGCCCCAAAATGAGGGAAATTTCGGCCTTTTTGCCCCAAAATAAGGGGAATTTCAGCATTTTACCTCAAAATAAGGGGAATTTCAGCATTTTTGCAACAAAATATGGGAAATTTTAGCCTTTTTGCCACAATATAAGAAAAATTTCTGCAATTATGTACCAAAATAAACGAAATTTCTAAAATTTTGCCCCAAAATAAGGGAAATTTCTGCAATTTTGCCCCAAAATAAGGGAAAGTTCTTCAATTTTGCCCCAAAATAAGGGGAATTTCTGACTTTTTGCCGCGAAATAAGGAGAATTTCTGTATTTTTGCCCCAAAATAAAGGGAATTTCTGCCTTTTTGCCCCAAAATTAGGGGAGTTTCTGCAATTTTGCTTCAAAATACAAGGAATTTCTGCCTTTTTTCCCGAAAATAAGGGGAACTTCTGCTTTTGCCCCAAATAAAGGGAATTTCTGCATTTTTGCCCCGATATTAGGGGAAATTCTGCAATTTTACTCCAAAATACGGGGAATTTCTGCCTTTTTGCCCGAAATTAAAAGGATTTTCTGCCTTTTTGCTTCCAATTAAGGGAAATTTCTGCAAATTTATTCCAAAATAAGGGGAATTTCTTCCTTTTTGCCCCAAAATATAAGGAGTTTCTGCCTTTTTGCCCCAAAATAAGAAATATTTCTGCAATTTTGCCCCAAAATAAGGGGAATTTCTCACTTTTTGCCCAAAAATAAAGGAAATTTCAACCTTTTTACCTGAAAATAAGTGAAATTTCTGCAATTTTGCCCCAAATATCAGAAATTTCTGCAATTTTGCACCAAAATAAGGTAAATTTCTGCAATTTTGCCCCAAATTAAAGGAAATTTCTGGAATTTTTCCCCAAAATAATGGGAATTTCTGATTTTTGCCCCAAAATAAAGGGAATGTCTGACTTTTACCCCAAAATTAGGGGAATTTCTGCAATTTTGCTTCAAAATAAGGGGAATTTCTGCCTTTTTGCCCAAAAATAAGGGGAATGCATATTTTTTTGCCATAAAAAAGGAAAATTTCTTCATTTTTGCGCAAAATTAAGAGGAACTTCTGCCTTTTGCCTCTAAACAAGTGGAATTTCTGTCTTTTTTACCCCAAAACAAAAGAAATTTCTGTTTTTTTTGCCACAAAATAAGGAAAATTTCTGACTTATTACCCTGAAATAAGTGAAATTTCTGCAACTTTGCCCCAAAATAAAGAAAAATTCTTCCTTTTTGCCCCCAAATAAGAGGAATTTCAGCCTTTTTACCTCAAAATAAGGGGAATTTCTGCATTTTTGCCACAATATATTAGGAATTTCTGCTTTTTTGCCCTAAAATAAGGGAAATTTCTGGAATTTTGCCCCAAAATAAGTGGAATTTCTGAGTTTTGCCACAAAATAAGGAGAATTTCTGTCTTCTTGCCCCAACATATAGGGAATTTCTGCCGTTTTGCCTCACAATTAGGGGAATTTCTGCAATTTTGCTTCAAAATACTGGGAATTTCTGCTTTTTTGCCTGAAAATAAGGGGAATGTATACCTTTTGCCACAAAAAAGGGAAATTTCTTCATTTTAGCCCCAAAATAAGAGTAATTTCTGCCTTTTTACCTCAAATTAAGTGAAATTTCTGCTTTTTAACCCAAAACTAAACTGAATTTCTGTCTTTTTGCCCCAAAACAAAAGGACTTTTGGAATTTTGCCTTGAAATAAGTGAAATTTCTGCAATTTTGCCCCAAAATAAAGGAAATTTCTGCCTTTTTGCCACAAAATAAGGGGAATTTCTGCATTTTTGTCCCAAAATATAGAAAATTTCTGCAATTTTGTACCAAAATATGAGAAATTTCTGCCTTTTTGCCCCAAAATAAGAGAAATTCCTGCCTTCTTTCCCTGAAATAAGTGAAATTTCTGCAATTTTGCCCAAAATAAGAAAAATTTCTGCAATTTTGCCACAAAATAAGGAAAATTTCTGCAATTTTGCCCCAAAATAAGGGAAATTTCTGCCATTTTGCCACAAAATAAGGGGAATTTCTGCATTTTTGTCCCAAAATATAGAAAATTTCTGCAATTTTGTACCAAAATATAAGAAATTTCTGCCTTTTTGCCCCAAAATAAGAGAAATTCCTGCCTTCTTTCCCTGAAATAAGTGAAATTTCTGCAATTTTGCCCAAAATAAGAAAAATTTCTGCAACTTTGCCCCAAAATAAAGAAAAATTCTTCCTTTTTGCCCCCAAATAAGAGGAATTTCAGCCTTTTTGCCTCAAAATAAGGGGAATTTCTGCATTTTTGCCACAATATATTAGGAATTTCTGCTTTTTTGCCCTAAAATAAGGGAAATTTCTGGAATTTTGCCCCAAAATAAGTGGAATTTCTGAGTTTTGCCACAAAATAAGGAGAATTTCTGTCTTCTTGCCCCAACATATAGGGAATTTCTGCCGTTTTGCCTCACAATTAGGGGAATTTCTGCAATTTTGCTTCAAAATACTGGGAATTTCTGCTTTTTTGCCTGAAAATAAGGGGAATGTATACCTTTTGCCACAAAAAAGGGAAATTTCTTCATTTTAGCCCCAAAATAAGAGTAATTTCTGCCTGTTTACCTCAAATTAAGTGAAATTTCTGCTTTTTAACCCAAAACTAAACTGAATTTCTGTCTTTTTGCCCCAAAACAAAAGGAGTTTTGGAATTTTGCCTTGAAATAAGTGAAATTTCTGCAATTTTGCCCCAAAATAAGGAAATTTCTGACTTTTTGCCACAAAATAAGGGGAATTTCTGCATTTTTGTCCCAAAATATAGAAAATTTCTGCAATTTTGTACCAAAATATAAGAAATTTCTGCCTTTTTGCCCCAAAATAAGAGAAATTCCTGCCTTCTTTCCCTGAAATAAGTGAAATTTCTGCAATTTTGCCCAAAATAAGAAAAATTTCTGCAATTTTGCCCCAAAATAAGGAAAATTTCTGCAATTTTGCCCCAAAATAAGGGAAATTTCTGCCATTTTGCCACAAAATAAGGGGAATTTCTGCATTTTTGTCCCAAAATATAGAAAATTTCTGCAATTTTGTACCAAAATATAAGAAATTTCTGCCTTTTTGCCCCAAAATAAGAGAAATTCCTGCCTTCTTTCCCTGAAATAAGTGAAATTTCTGCAATTTTGCCCAAAATAAGAAAAATTTCTGCAATTTTGCCACAAAATAAGGGAAATTTCTGCAACTTTGCCCAAAATAGGGGGAATTTCTGACTTTTTGCCGTGAAATAAGGAGAATTTCTGCCTTTTTGCCCCAAAATAATGTGAACTTCTGCATTTTCCCTCAAAATTAGGGGAATTTGTGCAATTTTGCTTCAAAATATTGGGAATTTCTGCCTTATTGCACCAAAATAAAAGGAATTTCTGCAATTTTGCCTCAAAATAAGGGAAATTTCTGCCTTTTTGCCACAAAATAAGGGGAATTTTTGCATTTTTGCCCCAAAATAAAGAAAATTTCTGCAATTTTGTACCAAAATAAAAGAAATTTCTGCCTTTTTGCCCCAAAATAAGAGAAATTCCTGCCTTCTTTCGATGAAATAAGTGAAATTTCTGCAATTTTGCCCAAAATAAGAAAAATTTCTGCAATTTTGCCACAAAATAAAGGAAATTTCTGCAATTTTGCCCAAAAATAAGGGGAATTTCTGACTTTTTGCCGTGAAATAAGGAGAATTTCTGTCTTTTTGCCCAAAAATAATGTGAATTTCTGCATTTTCCCTCAAAATTAGGGGAATTTGTGCAATTTTGCTTCAAAATACGGGGAATTTCTGCCTTATTGCACCAAAATAAAGGGAATTTCTGCAATTTTGTCCCAAAATAAGGGAAATTTCTGCCTTTTTGCCACAAAATAAGGGGGAATTTCTTCATTTTTGCCGCAAAATAAAAAAATCTCTGCAATTTTGTACCAAAATAAAAGAAATTTCTGCCTTTTTGCCCCAAAATGAGAGAAATTCCTGACTTCTTTCCCTGAAATAAGTGAAATTTCTGCAATTTTGCCCAAAATAAGAAAAATTTCTGTAATTTTGCCACAAAAAAGGGAAATTTCTTCATTTTAGCCCCAAAGTAAGAGTAATTTCTGCCTTTTTACCTCAAAATAAGTGAAATTTGTGCCTTTTTACCCAAAAATAAACGGAATTTTTGGTTTTTTGCCCCAAAATAAAAGGAATTTTTGAATTTTGCCTTGAAATAAGTGAAATTTCTGCAATTTTGCCCCAAAATAAGGAAAATTTCTGCCTTTTTGCCACAAAATAAGGGGAATTTCTTCATTTTTGCCCCAAAATAAAGAAAATATCTGCAATTTTGTACCAAAATAAAAGAAATTTCTGCTCTTTTGCCCCAAAATAAGAGAAATTCCTGCCTTCTTTCCCTTAAATAAGTGAAATTTCTGCAATTTTGCCCAAAATAAGAAAAATTTCTGCAATTTTGCCCCAAAATAAGGGGAATTTCTGACGTTATGCCCTGAAATAAGGAGAATTTCTGTCTTTTTGCCCCAAAATAATTTGAATTTCTGCATTTTCCCTCAAAATTAGATGAATTTGTGCAATTTTGCTTCAAAACACGTGGAATTTCTGCCTTATTACACCAAAATAAAAGGAATTTCTGCATTTTTGCACCATTATAAGGGGAATTTCTGAGATTTTGCTCCAAAATACGGAAAATTTGTGCCTTATTGTCTAAAATTAAGCGGAAATTCTGCCTTTTTGCACTGAAATATTTGAAATTTCTGCAATTTTACCCCAAAATAAGCGGAATTTCTGTTTTTGGCCCCAAAATTAGGGGAATTTCTGCTTTTTGCCCCAAAATAAGGCAAATTTCTGACTTTTTGCCCTAAAATAAGTGAAATTTCTGAAATTTTGCCCCAAAATAATGGGAATTTCTGCCTTTTGCCCAAAATAAGGGGAATTTCAGCATTTTACCTTCAAATAACGGGAATTTCTGACTTTTTGCCTCAAAATATGGGGAATCTCTGCATTATTGCCCCCAAATAAGGAAAGTTTCTGCTTTTCTGCACCAATAAATGGGAATTTCTGCCTTTTTGCCAGAAAATAAAGGGAATTTCTGCCTTATTGCCCCAAAACAAGGGGCATTTCAGCCTTTTTACCTCAAAATAAGGGGAATTTCTGCCTTTTGCCCCAAAATATGGGGAATTTTTGCCTTTTTGTTCCAAAATAAGAAAAATTTCTTCAACTTTGTACCAAAATAAAAGAAATTTCTGCTTTTTGCCACAAAATAAAAGTAATTTCTGACTTTTTGCCCTGAAATAAATGAAATTTCTGCAATTTTGCCTGAAAATAAGGGAAATTTGTGCCTTTTTGCCTCAAAATGTAGGGAATTTCTGCATTTTTGTTCCAAAATATGGGGAATTTAAGCATTTTACCTCAAAATAAGGGGAATTTCAGCCTTTTTGCACCAAAATATGGGGAATTTCTGCCTTTTTGCCACAAAAGAAGAAAAATTTCTGCAATTCTGTACCAAAATAAAAGAAATTTCTAAAATTTTGCCCCAAAATAAGGGAAATTTCTGCAATTTTGCCCCAAAATAAGGGAAATTTCTGCCTTTTTGCCACAAAATAAGGGGGATTTCTGTCTTTTTGCCCCAAAATAAAAGGAATTTCAGCCTTTTTACCTCATAATAAGGGGAATCTCTGCTTTTTTGCCCCAAAATATGGGGAATTTCTGCATTTTTGCCTCAAAATAAAGAAAATTTTTGCAATTTTGTACCAAAATAAAAGAAATTTCTGCCTTTTTCCCCAAAATATAAGAAATTCCTGCCTTCTTTCCCTGAAATAAGTGAAATTTCTGCAATTTTGCCCAAAATAAGAAAAATTTCTGCAATTTTGCCACAAAATAAGGGAAATTTTTGCAATTTTGCCCCAAAATAAGGGGAATTTCTGACTTTTTACCGTGAAATAAGGAGAATTTCTGTCTTTTTGCCCCAAAATAATGTGAATTTCTGCATTTTCCCTAAAAATTAGGGGAATTAGTGCAATTTTGCTTCAAAATACGGGGAATTTCTGCCTTATTGCACTAAAATAAAGGGAATTTCTGCATTTTTGCACCAATATAAGGGGAATTTCTGAGATTTTGCTCCAAAATACAGAAAATTTCTGCCTTATTGCCCGAAATTAAGTGGAATTTCTGCCTTTTTGCCCTGAAATATTTGAAATTTCTGCAATTTTACCCCAAAATAAGGGGAATTTCTATTTTTGGCCCCAAAATTAGGGGAATTTCTTCTTTTTGCCCCAAAATAAGGCAAATTTCTGACTTTTTGCCCTGAAATAAGTGAAATTTCTGCAATTTTGTCCAAAAATAAGGGGAATTTCTGCCTTTTTGCACAAAATAAGGGGAATTTCAGCATTTTACCTCCAAATGAGGGGAATTTCTGCCTTTTTGCCACAAAATATGGGGAATTACTGCCTTATTGCCTTCAAATAAGGAAAATTTCAGCTTTTCTGCCCCAATTAACAAGAATTTCTGCCATTTTGCCACAAAGTAATGGAAATTTTTGCCTTTTTGCCCTAAAATAAGGGGAATTTCATTCTTTTTACCTCAAAATAAGGGGAATTTATGCCTATTTGCCACAAAATATGGGGAATTTCTGCATTATTGCCCCCAAATAAGGAAAGTTTCTGCTTTACTGCCCCAATTAACAGGAATTTCTGCCTTTTTGCCAGAAAATAAAGGGAATTTCTGCCTTTTTGCCCCAAAACAAGGGGCATTTCAGCCTTTTTACCTCAAAATAAGGAGAATTTCTGCCTTTTGCCCCAAAATATGGGGAATTTCTGCCTTTTTGTTCCATAATAAGAAAAATTTCTTCAACTTTGTACCAAAATAAAAGAAATTTCTGCTTTTTGCCCCAAAATATAAGGAATTTCTGGCTTTTTGCCCTGAAATAAATGAAATTTCTGCAATTTTGCCTGAAAATAAGGGAAATTTGTGCCTTTTTGCCTCAAAATGTAGGGAATTTCTGCATTTTTCTTCCAAAATATGGGGAATTTAAGCATTTTACCTCAAAATAAGGGGAATTTCAGCCTTTTTGCACCAAAATATGGGGAATTTCTGCCTTTTTGTCACAAAAGAAGAAAAATTTCTGCAATTCTGTACCAAAATAAAAGAAATTTCTAAAATTTTGCCCCAAAATAAGGGAAATTTCTGCAATTGTGCCCCAAAATAAGGGAAATTTCTGCCTTTTTGCCACAAAATAAGGGGGATTTCTGTCTTTTTGCCCCAAAATAAAAGGAATTTCAGCCTTTTTACCTCATAATAAGGGAAATCTCTGCCTTTTTGACCCAAAATATGGGGAATTTCTGCATTTTTGCCTAAAAATAAAGAAAATTTCTGCAATTTTGTACCAAAATAAAAGAAATTTCTGCCTTTTTGCCTCAAAATAAGAGAAATTCCTGCCTTCTTTCCCTGACATAAGTGAAATTTCTGCAATTTTGCCCAAAATAAGAAAAATTTCTGCAATTTTGCCACAAAATAAGGGAAATTTCTGCAACTTTGCCCAAAATAAGGGGAATTTCTGACTTTTTGCCGTGAAATAAGGAGAATTTCTGCCTTTTTGCCCCAAAATAATGTGAACTTCTGCATTTTCCCTCAAAATTAGGGGAATTTGTGCAATTTTGCTTCAAAATATTGGGAATTTCTGCCTTATTGCACCAAAATAAAAGGAATTTCTGCAATTTTGCCTCAAAATAAGGGAAATTTCTGCCTTTTTGCCACAAAATAAGGGGAATTTTTGCATTTTTGCCCCAAAATAAAGAAAATTTCTGCAATTTTGTACCAAAATAAAAGAAATTTCTGCCTTTTTGCCCCAAAATAAGAGAAATTCCTGCCTTCTTTCGATGAAATAAGTGAAATTTCTGCAATTTTGCCCAAAATAAGAAAAATTTCTGCAATTTTGCCACAAAATAAAGGAAATTTCTGCAATTTTGCCCAAAAATAAGGGGAATTTCTGACTTTTTGCCGTGAAATAAGGAGAATTTCTGTCTTTTTGCCCAAAAATAATGTGAATTTCTGCATTTTCCCTCAAAATTAGGGGAATTTGTGCAATTTTGCTTCAAAATACGGGGAATTTCTGCCTTATTGCATCAAAATAAAGGGAATTTCTGCAATTTTGCCCCAAAATAAGGGAAATTTCTGCCTTTTTGCCACAAAATAAGGGGAAATTTCTTCATTTTTGCCCCAAAATAAAAAAATCTCTGCAATTTTGTACCAAAATAAAAGAAATTTCTGCCTTTTTGCCCCAAAATGAGAGAAATTCCTGCCTTCTTTCCCTGAAATAAGTGAAATTTCTGCAATTTTGCCCAAAATAAGAAAAATTTCTGTAATTTTGCCACAAAAAAGGGAAATTTCTTCATTTTAGCCCCAAAGTAAGAGTAATTTCTGCCTTTTTACCTCAAAATAAGTGAAATTTGTGCCTTTTTACCCAAAAATAAACGGAATTTTTGGTTTTTTGCCCCAAAATAAAAGGAATTTTTGAATTTTGCCTTGAAATAAGTGAAATTTCTGCAATTTTGCCCCAAAATAAGGAAAATTTCTGCCTTTTTGCCACAAAATAAGGGGAATTTCTTCATTTTTGCCCCAAAATAAAGAAAATATCTGCAATTTTGTACCAAAATAAAAGAAATTTCTGCCTTTTTCCCCAAAATATAAGAAATTCCTGCCTTCTTTCCCTGAAATAAGTGAAATTTCTGCAATTTTGCCCAAAATAAGAAAAATTTCTGCAATTTTGCCACAAAATAAGGGAAATTTTTGCAATTTTGCCCCAAAATAAGGGGAATTTCTGACTTTTTACCGTGAAATAAGGAGAATTTCTGTCTTTTTGCCCCAAAATAATGTGAATTTCTGCATTTTCCCTAAAAATTAGGGGAATTAGTGCAATTTTGCTTCAAAATACGGGGAATTTCTGCCTTATTGCACTAAAATAAAGGGAATTTCTGCATTTTTGCACCAATATAAGGGGAATTTCTGAGATTTTGCTCCAAAATACAGAAAATTTCTGCCTTATTGCCCGAAATTAAGTGGAATTTCTGCCTTTTTGCCCTGAAATATTTGAAATTTCTGCAATTTTACCCCAAAATAAGGGGAATTTCTATTTTTGGCCCCAAAATTAGGGGAATTTCTTCTTTTTGCCCCAAAATAAGGCAAATTTCTGACTTTTTGCCCTGAAATAAGTGAAATTTCTGCAATTTTGTCCAAAAATAAGGGGAATTTCTGCCTTTTTGCACAAAATAAGGGGAATTTCAGCATTTTACCTCCAAATGAGGGGAATTTCTGCCTTTTTGCCACAAAATATGGGGAATTACTGCCTTATTGCCTTCAAATAAGGAAAATTTCAGCTTTTCTGCCCCAATTAACAAGAATTTCTGCCATTTTGCCACAAAGTAATGGAAATTTTTGCCTTTTTGCCCTAAAATAAGGGGAATTTCATTCTTTTTACCTCAAAATAAGGGGAATTTATGCCTATTTGCCACAAAATATGGGGAATTTCTGCATTATTGCCCCCAAATAAGGAAAGTTTCTGCTTTACTGCCCCAATTAACAGGAATTTCTGCCTTTTTGCCAGAAAATAAAGGGAATTTCTGCCTTTTTGCCCCAAAACAAGGGGCATTTCAGCCTTTTTACCTCAAAATAAGGAGAATTTCTGCCTTTTGCCCCAAAATATGGGGAATTTCTGCCTTTTTGTTCCATAATAAGAAAAATTTCTTCAACTTTGTACCAAAATAAAAGAAATTTCTGCTTTTTGCCCCAAAATATAAGGAATTTCTGGCTTTTTGCCCTCAAATAAATGAAATTTCTGCAATTTTGCCTGAAAATAAGGGAAATTTGTGCCTTTTTGCCTCAAAATGTAGGGAATTTCTGCATTTTTCTTCCAAAATATGGGGAATTTAAGCATTTTACCTCAAAATAAGGGGAATTTCAGCCTTTTTGCACCAAAATATGGGGAATTTCTGCCTTTTTGTCACAAAAGAAGAAAAATTTCTGCAATTCTGTACCAAAATAAAAGAAATTTCTAAAATTTTGCCCCAAAATAAGGGAAATTTCTGCAATTGTGCCCCAAAATAAGGGAAATTTCTGCCTTTTTGCCACAAAATAAGGGGGATTTCTGTCTTTTTGCCCCAAAATAAAAGGAATTTCAGCCTTTTTACCTCATAATAAGGGAAATCTCTGCCTTTTTGACCCAAAATATGGGGAATTTCTGCATTTTTGCCTAAAAATAAAGAAAATTTCTGCAATTTTGTACCAAAATAAAAGAAATTTCTGCCTTTTTGCCTCAAAATAAGAGAAATTCCTGCCTTCTTTCCCTGACATAAGTGAAATTTCTGCAATTTTGCCCAAAATAAGAAAAATTTCTGCAATTTTGCCACAAAATAAGGGAAATTTCTGCAACTTTGCCCAAAATAAGGGGAATTTCTGACTTTTTGCCGTGAAATAAGGAGAATTTCTGCCTTTTTGCCCCAAAATAATGTGAACTTCTGCATTTTCCCTCAAAATTAGGGGAATTTGTGCAATTTTGCTTCAAAATATTGGGAATTTCTGCCTTATTGCACCAAAATAAAAGGAATTTCTGCAATTTTGCCTCAAAATAAGGGAAATTTCTGCCTTTTTGCCACAAAATAAGGGGAATTTTTGCATTTTTGCCCCAAAATAAAGAAAATTTCTGCAATTTTGTACCAAAATAAAAGAAATTTCTGCCTTTTTGCCCCAAAATAAGAGAAATTCCTGCCTTCTTTCGATGAAATAAGTGAAATTTCTGCAATTTTGCCCAAAATAAGAAAAATTTCTGCAATTTTGCCACAAAATAAAGGAAATTTCTGCAATTTTGCCCAAAAATAAGGGGAATTTCTGACTTTTTGCCGTGAAATAAGGAGAATTTCTGTCTTTTTGCCCAAAAATAATGTGAATTTCTGCATTTTCCCTCAAAATTAGGGGAATTTGTGCAATTTTGCTTCAAAATACGGGGAATTTCTGCCTTATTGCATCAAAATAAAGGGAATTTCTGCAATTTTGCCCCAAAATAAGGGAAATTTCTGCCTTTTTGCCACAAAATAAGGGGAAATTTCTTCATTTTTGCCCCAAAATAAAAAAATCTCTGCAATTTTGTACCAAAATAAAAGAAATTTCTGCCTTTTTGCCCCAAAATGAGAGAAATTCCTGCCTTCTTTCCCTGAAATAAGTGAAATTTCTGCAATTTTGCCCAAAATAAGAAAAATTTCTGTAATTTTGCCACAAAAAAGGGAAATTTCTTCATTTTAGCCCCAAAGTAAGAGTAATTTCTGCCTTTTTACCTCAAAATAAGTGAAATTTGTGCCTTTTTACCCAAAAATAAACGGAATTTTTGGTTTTTTGCCCCAAAATAAAAGGAATTTTTGAATTTTGCCTTGAAATAAGTGAAATTTCTGCAATTTTGCCCCAAAATAAGGAAAATTTCTGCCTTTTTGCCACAAAATAAGGGGAATTTCTTCATTTTTGCCCCAAAATAAAGAAAATATCTGCAATTTTGTACCAAAATAAAAGAAATTTCTGCCTTTTTCCCCAAAATATAAGAAATTCCTGCCTTCTTTCCCTGAAATAAGTGAAATTTCTGCAATTTTGCCCAAAATAAGAAAAATTTCTGCAATTTTGCCACAAAATAAGGGAAATTTTTGCAATTTTGCCCCAAAATAAGGGGAATTTCTGACTTTTTACCGTGAAATAAGGAGAATTTCTGTCTTTTTGCCCCAAAATAATGTGAATTTCTGCATTTTCCCTAAAAATTAGGGGAATTAGTGCAATTTTGCTTCAAAATACGGGGAATTTCTGCCTTATTGCACTAAAATAAAGGGAATTTCTGCATTTTTGCACCAATATAAGGGGAATTTCTGAGATTTTGCTCCAAAATACAGAAAATTTCTGCCTTATTGCCCGAAATTAAGTGGAATTTCTGCCTTTTTGCCCTGAAATATTTGAAATTTCTGCAATTTTACCCCAAAATAAGGGGAATTTCTATTTTTGGCCCCAAAATTAGGGGAATTTCTTCTTTTTGCCCCAAAATAAGGCAAATTTCTGACTTTTTGCCCTGAAATAAGTGAAATTTCTGCAATTTTGTCCAAAAATAAGGGGAATTTCTGCCTTTTTGCACAAAATAAGGGGAATTTCAGCATTTTACCTCCAAATGAGGGGAATTTCTGCCTTTTTGCCACAAAATATGGGGAATTACTGCCTTATTGCCTTCAAATAAGGAAAATTTCAGCTTTTCTGCCCCAATTAACAAGAATTTCTGCCATTTTGCCACAAAGTAATGGAAATTTTTGCCTTTTTGCCCTAAAATAAGGGGAATTTCATTCTTTTTACCTCAAAATAAGGGGAATTTATGCCTATTTGCCACAAAATATGGGGAATTTCTGCATTATTGCCCCCAAATAAGGAAAGTTTCTGCTTTACTGCCCCAATTAACAGGAATTTCTGCCTTTTTGCCAGAAAATAAAGGGAATTTCTGCCTTTTTGCCCCAAAACAAGGGGCATTTCAGCCTTTTTACCTCAAAATAAGGAGAATTTCTGCCTTTTGCCCCAAAATATGGGGAATTTCTGCCTTTTTGTTTTATAATAAGAAAAATTTCTTCAACTTTGTACCAAAATAAAAGAAATTTCTGCTTTTTGCCCCAAAATATAAGGAATTTCTGGCTTTTTGCCCTCAAATAAATGAAATTTCTGAAATTTTGCCTGAAAATAAGGGAAATTTGTGCCTTTTTGCCTCAAAATGTAGGGAATTTCTGCATTTTTGTTCCAAAATATGGGGAATTTAAGCATTTTACCTCAAAATAAGGGGAATTTCAGCCTTTTTGCACCAAAATATGGGGAATTTCTGCCTTTTTGTCACAAAAGAAGAAAAATTTCTGCAATTCTGTACCAAAATAAAAGAAATTTCTAAAATTTTGCCCCAAAATAAGGGAAATTTCTGCAATTGTGCCCCAAAATAAGGGAAATTTCTGCCTTTTTGCCACAAAATAAGGGGGATTTCTGTCTTTTTGCCCCAAAATAAAAGGAATTTCAGCCTTTTTACCTCATAATAAGGGAAATCTCTGCCTTTTTGACCCAAAATATGGGGAATTTCTGCATTTTTGCCTAAAAATAAAGAAATTTTCTGCAATTTTGTACCAAAATAAAAGAAATTTCTGCCTTTTTGCCTCAAAATAAGAGAAATTCCTGCCTTCTTTCCCTGACATAAGTGAAATTTCTGCAATTTTGCCCAAAATAAGAAAAATTTCTGCAATTTTGCCACAAAATAAGGGAAATTTCTGCAACTTTGCCCAAAATAAGGGGAATTTCTGACTTTTTGCCGTGAAATAAGGAGAATTTCTGCCTTTTTGCCCCAAAATAATGTGAACTTCTGCATTTTCCCTCAAAATTAGGGGAATTTGTGCAATTTTGCTTCAAAATATTGGGAATTTCTGCCTTATTGCACCAAAATAAAAGGAATTTCTGCAATTTTGCCTCAAAATAAGGGAAATTTCTGCCTTTTTGCCACAAAATAAGGGGAATTTTTGCATTTTTGCCCCAAAATAAAGAAAATTTCTGCAATTTTGTACCAAAATAAAAGAAATTTCTGCCTTTTTGCCCCAAAATAAGAGAAATTCCTGCCTTCTTTCGATGAAATAAGTGAAATTTCTGCAATTTTGCCCAAAATAAGAAAAATTTCTGCAATTTTGCCACAAAATAAAGGAAATTTCTGCAATTTTGCCCAAAAATAAGGGGAATTTCTGACTTTTTGCCGTGAAATAAGGAGAATTTCTGTCTTTTTGCCCCAAAATAATGTGAATTTCTGCATTTTCCCTCAAAATTAGGGGAATTTGTGCAATTTTGCTTCAAAATACGGGGAATTTCTGCCTTATTGCATCAAAATAAAGGGAATTTCTGCAATTTTGCCCCAAAATAAGGGAAATTTCTGCCTTTTTGCCACAAAATAAGGGGAAATTTCTTCATTTTTGCCCCAAAATAAAAAAATCTCTGCAATTTTGTACCAAAATAAAAGAAATTTCTGCCTTTTTGCCCCAAAATGAGAGAAATTCCTGCCTTCTTTCCCTGAAATAAGTGAAATTTCTGCAATTTTGCCCAAAATAAGAAAAATTTCTGTAATTTTGCCACAAAAAAGGGAAATTTCTTCATTTTAGCCCCAAAGTAAGAGTAATTTCTGCCTTTTTACCTCAAAATAAGTGAAATTTGTGCCTTTTTCCCCAAAAATAAACGGAATTTTTGGTTTTTTGCCCCAAAATAAAAGGAATTTTTGAATTTTGCCTTGAAATAAGTGAAATTTCTGCAATTTTGCCCCAAAATAAGGAAAATTTCTGCCTTTTTGCCACAAAATAAGGGGAATTTCTTCATTTTTGCCCCAAAATAAAGAAAATATCTGCAATTTTGTACCAAAATAAAAGAAATTTCTGCCTTTTTCCCCAAAATATAAGAAATTCCTGCCTTCTTTCCCTGAAATAAGTGAAATTTCTGCAATTTTGCCCAAAATAAGAAAAATTTCTGCAATTTTGCCACAAAATAAGGGAAATTTTTGCAATTTTGCCCCAAAATAAGGGGAATTTCTGACTTTTTACCGTGAAATAAGGAGAATTTCTGTCTTTTTGCCCCAAAATAATGTGAATTTCTGCATTTTCCCTAAAAATTAGGGGAATTAGTGCAATTTTGCTTCAAAATACGGGGAATTTCTGCCTTATTGCACTAAAATAAAGGGAATTTCTGCATTTTTGCACCAATATAAGGGGAATTTCTGAGATTTTGCTCCAAAATACAGAAAATTTCTGCCTTATTGCCCGAAATTAAGTGGAATTTCTGCCTTTTTGCCCTGAAATATTTGAAATTTCTGCAATTTTACCCCAAAATAAGGGGAATTTCTATTTTTGGCCCCAAAATTAGGGGAATTTCTTCTTTTTGCCCCAAAATAAGGCAAATTTCTGACTTTTTGCCCTGAAATAAGTGAAATTTCTGCAATTTTGTCCAAAAATAAGGGGAATTTCTGCCTTTTTGCACAAAATAAGGGGAATTTCAGCATTTTACCTCCAAATGAGGGGAATTTCTGCCTTTTTGCCACAAAATATGGGGAATTACTGCCTTATTGCCTTCAAATAAGGAAAATTTCAGCTTTTCTGCCCCAATTAACAAGAATTTCTGCCATTTTGCCACAAAGTAATGGAAATTTTTGCCTTTTTGCCCTAAAATAAGGGGAATTTCATTCTTTTTACCTCAAAATAAGGGGAATTTATGCCTATTTGCCACAAAATATGGGGAATTTCTGCATTATTGCCCCCAAATAAGGAAAGTTTCTGCTTTACTGCCCCAATTAACAGGAATTTCTGCCTTTTTGCCAGAAAATAAAGGGAATTTCTGCCTTTTTGCCCCAAAACAAGGGGCATTTCAGCCTTTTTACCTCAAAATAAGGAGAATTTCTGCCTTTTGCCCCAAAATATGGGGAATTTCTGCCTTTTTGTTTTATAATAAGAAAAATTTCTTCAACTTTGTACCAAAATAAAAGAAATTTCTGCTTTTTGCCCCAAAATATAAGGAATTTCTGGCTTTTTGCCCTCAAATAAATGAAATTTCTGAAATTTTGCCTGAAAATAAGGGAAATTTGTGCCTTTTTGCCTCAAAATGTAGGGAATTTCTGCATTTTTGTTCCAAAATATGGGGAATTTAAGCATTTTACCTCAAAATAAGGGGAATTTCAGCCTTTTTGCACCAAAATATGGGGAATTTCTGCCTTTTTGTCACAAAAGAAGAAAAATTTCTGCAATTCTGTACCAAAATAAAAGAAATTTCTAAAATTTTGCCCCAAAATAAGGGAAATTTCTGCAATTGTGCCCCAAAATAAGGGAAATTTCTGCCTTTTTGCCACAAAATAAGGGGGATTTCTGTCTTTTTGCCCCAAAATAAAAGGAATTTCAGCCTTTTTACCTCATAATAAGGGAAATCTCTGCCTTTTTGACCCAAAATATGGGGAATTTCTGCATTTTTGCCTAAAAATAAAGAAATTTTCTGCAATTTTGTACCAAAATAAAAGAAATTTCTGCCTTTTTGCCTCAAAATAAGAGAAATTCCTGCCTTCTTTCCCTGACATAAGTGAAATTTCTGCAATTTTGCCCAAAATAAGAAAAATTTCTGCAATTTTGCCACAAAATAAGGGAAATTTCTGCAACTTTGCCCAAAATAAGGGGAATTTCTGACTTTTTGCCGTGAAATAAGGAGAATTTCTGCCTTTTTGCCCCAAAATAATGTGAACTTCTGCATTTTCCCTCAAAATTAGGGGAATTTGTGCAATTTTGCTTCAAAATATTGGGAATTTCTGCCTTATTGCACCAAAATAAAAGGAATTTCTGCAATTTTGCCTCAAAATAAGGGAAATTTCTGCCTTTTTGCCACAAAATAAGGGGAATTTTTGCATTTTTGCCCCAAAATAAAGAAAATTTCTGCAATTTTGTACCAAAATAAAAGAAATTTCTGCCTTTTTGCCCCAAAATAAGAGAAATTCCTGCCTTCTTTCGATGAAATAAGTGAAATTTCTGCAATTTTGCCCAAAATAAGAAAAATTTCTGCAATTTTGCCACAAAATAAAG
Organism: Micromys minutus; assembly: GCF_963924665.1. Lineage (NCBI taxonomy): Eukaryota > Metazoa > Chordata > Mammalia > Rodentia > Muridae > Micromys > Micromys minutus. The sequence continues at coordinate 5,607,594 of NW_027667727.1, forward strand.
GAAATTTCTGCAATTTTGCCCAAAAATAAGGGGAATTTCTGACTTTTTGCCGTGAAATAAGGAGAATTTCTGTCTTTTTGCCCCAAAATAATGTGAATTTCTGCATTTTCCCTCAAAATTAGGGGAATTTGTGCAATTTTGCTTCAAAATACGGGGAATTTCTGCCTTATTGCATCAAAATAAAGGGAATTTCTGCAATTTTGCCCCAAAATAAGGGAAATTTCTGCCTTTTTGCCACAAAATAAGGGGAAATTTCTTCATTTTTGCCCCAAAATAAAAAAATCTCTGCAATTTTGTACCAAAATAAAAGAAATTTCTGCCTTTTTGCCCCAAAATGAGAGAAATTCCTGCCTTCTTTCCCTGAAATAAGTGAAATTTCTGCAATTTTGCCCAAAATAAGAAAAATTTCTGTAATTTTGCCACAAAAAAGGGAAATTTCTTCATTTTAGCCCCAAAGTAAGAGTAATTTCTGCCTTTTTACCTCAAAATAAGTGAAATTTGTGCCTTTTTACCCAAAAATAAACGGAATTTTTGGTTTTTTGCCCCAAAATAAAAGGAATTTTTGAATTTTGCCTTGAAATAAGTGAAATTTCTGCAATTTTGCCCCAAAATAAGGAAAATTTCTGCCTTTTTGCCACAAAATAAGGGGAATTTCTTCATTTTTGCCCCAAAATAAAGAAAATATCTGCAATTTTGTACCAAAATAAAAGAAATTTCTGCCTTTTTCCCCAAAATATAAGAAATTCCTGCCTTCTTTCCCTGAAATAAGTGAAATTTCTGCAATTTTGCCCAAAATAAGAAAAATTTCTGCAATTTTGCCACAAAATAAGGGAAATTTTTGCAATTTTGCCCCAAAATAAGGGGAATTTCTGACTTTTTACCGTGAAATAAGGAGAATTTCTGTCTTTTTGCCCCAAAATAATGTGAATTTCTGCATTTTCCCTAAAAATTAGGGGAATTAGTGCAATTTTGCTTCAAAATACGGGGAATTTCTGCCTTATTGCACTAAAATAAAGGGAATTTCTGCATTTTTGCACCAATATAAGGGGAATTTCTGAGATTTTGCTCCAAAATACAGAAAATTTCTGCCTTATTGCCCGAAATTAAGTGGAATTTCTGCCTTTTTGCCCTGAAATATTTGAAATTTCTGCAATTTTACCCCAAAATAAGGGGAATTTCTATTTTTGGCCCCAAAATTAGGGGAATTTCTTCTTTTTGCCCCAAAATAAGGCAAATTTCTGACTTTTTGCCCTGAAATAAGTGAAATTTCTGCAATTTTGTCCAAAAATAAGGGGAATTTCTGCCTTTTTGCACAAAATAAGGGGAATTTCAGCATTTTACCTCCAAATGAGGGGAATTTCTGCCTTTTTGCCACAAAATATGGGGAATTACTGCCTTATTGCCTTCAAATAAGGAAAATTTCAGCTTTTCTGCCCCAATTAACAAGAATTTCTGCCATTTTGCCACAAAGTAATGGAAATTTTTGCCTTTTTGCCCTAAAATAAGGGGAATTTCATTCTTTTTACCTCAAAATAAGGGGAATTTATGCCTATTTGCCACAAAATATGGGGAATTTCTGCATTATTGCCCCCAAATAAGGAAAGTTTCTGCTTTACTGCCCCAATTAACAGGAATTTCTGCCTTTTTGCCAGAAAATAAAGGGAATTTCTGCCTTTTTGCCCCAAAACAAGGGGCATTTCAGCCTTTTTACCTCAAAATAAGGAGAATTTCTGCCTTTTGCCCCAAAATATGGGGAATTTCTGCCTTTTTGTTTTATAATAAGAAAAATTTCTTCAACTTTGTACCAAAATAAAAGAAATTTCTGCTTTTTGCCCCAAAATATAAGGAATTTCTGGCTTTTTGCCCTCAAATAAATGAAATTTCTGAAATTTTGCCTGAAAATAAGGGAAATTTGTGCCTTTTTGCCTCAAAATGTAGGGAATTTCTGCATTTTTGTTCCAAAATATGGGGAATTTAAGCATTTTACCTCAAAATAAGGGGAATTTCAGCCTTTTTGCACCAAAATATGGGGAATTTCTGCCTTTTTGTCACAAAAGAAGAAAAATTTCTGCAATTCTGTACCAAAATAAAAGAAATTTCTAAAATTTTGCCCCAAAATAAGGGAAATTTCTGCAATTGTGCCCCAAAATAAGGGAAATTTCTGCCTTTTTGCCACAAAATAAGGGGGATTTCTGTCTTTTTGCCCCAAAATAAAAGGAATTTCAGCCTTTTTACCTCATAATAAGGGAAATCTCTGCCTTTTTGACCCAAAATATGGGGAATTTCTGCATTTTTGCCTAAAAATAAAGAAATTTTCTGCAATTTTGTACCAAAATAAAAGAAATTTCTGCCTTTTTGCCTCAAAATAAGAGAAATTCCTGCCTTCTTTCCCTGACATAAGTGAAATTTCTGCAATTTTGCCCAAAATAAGAAAAATTTCTGCAATTTTGCCACAAAATAAGGGAAATTTCTGCAACTTTGCCCAAAATAAGGGGAATTTCTGACTTTTTGCCGTGAAATAAGGAGAATTTCTGCCTTTTTGCCCCAAAATAATGTGAACTTCTGCATTTTCCCTCAAAATTAGGGGAATTTGTGCAATTTTGCTTCAAAATATTGGGAATTTCTGCCTTATTGCACCAAAATAAAAGGAATTTCTGCAATTTTGCCTCAAAATAAGGGAAATTTCTGCCTTTTTGCCACAAAATAAGGGGAATTTTTGCATTTTTGCCCCAAAATAAAGAAAATTTCTGCAATTTTGTACCAAAATAAAAGAAATTTCTGCCTTTTTGCCCCAAAATAAGAGAAATTCCTGCCTTCTTTCGATGAAATAAGTGAAATTTCTGCAATTTTGCCCAAAATAAGAAAAATTTCTGCAATTTTGCCACAAAATAAAGGAAATTTCTGCAATTTTGCCCAAAAATAAGGGGAATTTCTGACTTTTTGCCGTGAAATAAGGAGAATTTCTGTCTTTTTGCCCAAAAATAATGTGAATTTCTGCATTTTCCCTCAAAATTAGGGGAATTTGTGCAATTTTGCTTCAAAATACGGGGAATTTCTGCCTTATTGCATCAAAATAAAGGGAATTTCTGCAATTTTGCCCCAAAATAAGGGAAATTTCTGCCTTTTTGCCACAAAATAAGGGGAAATTTCTTCATTTTTGCCCCAAAATAAAAAAATCTCTGCAATTTTGTACCAAAATAAAAGAAATTTCTGCCTTTTTGCCCCAAAATGAGAGAAATTCCTGCCTTCTTTCCCTGAAATAAGTGAAATTTCTGCAATTTTGCCCAAAATAAGAAAAATTTCTGTAATTTTGCCACAAAAAAGGGAAATTTCTTCATTTTAGCCCCAAAGTAAGAGTAATTTCTGCCTTTTTACCTCAAAATAAGTGAAATTTGTGCCTTTTTACCCAAAAATAAACGGAATTTTTGGTTTTTTGCCCCAAAATAAAAGGAATTTTTGAATTTTGCCTTGAAATAAGTGAAATTTCTGCAATTTTGCCCCAAAATAAGGAAAATTTCTGCCTTTTTGCCACAAAATAAGGGGAATTTCTTCATTTTTGCCCCAAAATAAAGAAAATATCTGCAATTTTGTACCAAAATAAAAGAAATTTCTGCCTTTTTCCCCAAAATATAAGAAATTCCTGCCTTCTTTCCCTGAAATAAGTGAAATTTCTGCAATTTTGCCCAAAATAAGAAAAATTTCTGCAATTTTGCCACAAAATAAGGGAAATTTTTGCAATTTTGCCCCAAAATAAGGGGAATTTCTGACTTTTTACCGTGAAATAAGGAGAATTTCTGTCTTTTTGCCCCAAAATAATGTGAATTTCTGCATTTTCCCTAAAAATTAGGGGAATTAGTGCAATTTTGCTTCAAAATACGGGGAATTTCTGCCTTATTGCACTAAAATAAAGGGAATTTCTGCATTTTTGCACCAATATAAGGGGAATTTCTGAGATTTTGCTCCAAAATACAGAAAATTTCTGCCTTATTGCCCGAAATTAAGTGGAATTTCTGCCTTTTTGCCCTGAAATATTTGAAATTTCTGCAATTTTACCCCAAAATAAGGGGAATTTCTATTTTTGGCCCCAAAATTAGGGGAATTTCTTCTTTTTGCCCCAAAATAAGGCAAATTTCTGACTTTTTGCCCTGAAATAAGTGAAATTTCTGCAATTTTGTCCAAAAATAAGGGGAATTTCTGCCTTTTTGCACAAAATAAGGGGAATTTCAGCATTTTACCTCCAAATGAGGGGAATTTCTGCCTTTTTGCCACAAAATATGGGGAATTACTGCCTTATTGCCTTCAAATAAGGAAAATTTCAGCTTTTCTGCCCCAATTAACAAGAATTTCTGCCATTTTGCCACAAAGTAATGGAAATTTTTGCCTTTTTGCCCTAAAATAAGGGGAATTTCATTCTTTTTACCTCAAAATAAGGGGAATTTATGCCTATTTGCCACAAAATATGGGGAATTTCTGCATTATTGCCCCCAAATAAGGAAAGTTTCTGCTTTACTGCCCCAATTAACAGGAATTTCTGCCTTTTTGCCAGAAAATAAAGGGAATTTCTGCCTTTTTGCCCCAAAACAAGGGGCATTTCAGCCTTTTTACCTCAAAATAAGGAGAATTTCTGCCTTTTGCCCCAAAATATGGAGAATTTCTGCCTTTTTGTTCCATAATAAGAAAAATTTCTTCAACTTTGTACCAAAATAAAAGAAATTTCTGCTTTTTGCCCTAAAATAAAAGGAATTTCTGGCTTTTTGCCCTGAAATAAATGAAATTTCTGCAATTTTGCCTGAAAATAAGGGAAATTTGTGCCTTTTTGCCTCAAAATGTAGGGAATTTCTGCATTTTTCTTCCAAAATATGGGGAATTTAAGCATTTTACCTCAAAATAAGGGGAATTTCAGCCTTTTTGCACCAAAATATGGGGAATTTCTGCCTTTTTGTCACAAAAGAAGAAAAATTTCTGCAATTCTGTACCAAAATAAAAGAAATTTCTAAAATTTTGCCCCAAAATAAGGGAAATTTCTGCAATTGTGCCCCAAAATAAGGGAAATTTCTGCCTTTTTGCCACAAAATAAGGGGGATTTCTGTCTTTTTGCCCCAAAATAAAAGGAATTTCAGCCTTTTTACCTCATAATAAGGGAAATCTCTGCCTTTTTGACCCAAAATATGGGGAATTTCTGCATTTTTGCCTAAAAATAAAGAAAATTTCTGCAATTTTGTACCAAAATAAAAGAAATTTCTGCCTTTTTGCCTCAAAATAAGAGAAATTCCTGCCTTCTTTCCCTGACATAAGTGAAATTTCTGCAATTTTGCCCAAAATAAGAAAAATTTCTGCAATTTTGCCACAAAATAAGGGAAATTTCTGCAACTTTGCCCAAAATAAGGGGAATTTCTGACTTTTTGCCGTGAAATAAGGAGAATTTCTGCCTTTTTGCCCCAAAATAATGTGAACTTCTGCATTTTCCCTCAAAATTAGGGGAATTTGTGCAATTTTGCTTCAAAATACGGGGAATTTCTGCCTTATTGCATCAAAATAAAGGGAATTTCTGCAATTTTGCCCCAAAATAAGGGAAATTTCTGCCTTTTTGCCACAAAATAAGGGGAAATTTCTTCATTTTTGCCCCAAAATAAAAAAATCTCTGCAATTTTGTACCAAAATAAAAGAAATTTCTGCCTTTTTGCCCCAAAATGAGAGAAATTCCTGCCTTCTTTCCCTGAAATAAGTGAAATTTCTGCAATTTTGCCCAAAATAAGAAAAATTTCTGTAATTTTGCCACAAAAAAGGGAAATTTCTTCATTTTAGCCCCAAAGTAAGAGTAATTTCTGCCTTTTTACCTCAAAATAAGTGAAATTTGTGCCTTTTTACCCAAAAATAAACGGAATTTTTGGTTTTTTGCCCCAAAATAAAAGGAATTTTTGAATTTTGCCTTGAAATAAGTGAAATTTCTGCAATTTTGCCCCAAAATAAGGAAAATTTCTGCCTTTTTGCCACAAAATAAGGGGAATTTCTTCATTTTTGCCCCAAAATAAAGAAAATATCTGCAATTTTGTACCAAAATAAAAGAAATTTCTGCCTTTTTCCCCAAAATATAAGAAATTCCTGCCTTCTTTCCCTGAAATAAGTGAAATTTCTGCAATTTTGCCCAAAATAAGAAAAATTTCTGCAATTTTGCCACAAAATAAGGGAAATTTTTGCAATTTTGCCCCAAAATAAGGGGAATTTCTGACTTTTTACCGTGAAATAAGGAGAATTTCTGTCTTTTTGCCCCAAAATAATGTGAATTTCTGCATTTTCCCTAAAAATTAGGGGAATTAGTGCAATTTTGCTTCAAAATACGGGGAATTTCTGCCTTATTGCACTAAAATAAAGGGAATTTCTGCATTTTTGCACCAATATAAGGGGAATTTCTGAGATTTTGCTCCAAAATACAGAAAATTTCTGCCTTATTGCCCGAAATTAAGTGGAATTTCTGCCTTTTTGCCCTGAAATATTTGAAATTTCTGCAATTTTACCCCAAAATAAGGGGAATTTCTATTTTTGGCCCCAAAATTAGGGGAATTTCTTCTTTTTGCCCCAAAATAAGGCAAATTTCTGACTTTTTGCCCTGAAATAAGTGAAATTTCTGCAATTTTGTCCAAAAATAAGGGGAATTTCTGCCTTTTTGCACAAAATAAGGGGAATTTCAGCATTTTACCTCCAAATGAGGGGAATTTCTGCCTTTTTGCCACAAAATATGGGGAATTACTGCCTTATTGCCTTCAAATAAGGAAAATTTCAGCTTTTCTGCCCCAATTAACAAGAATTTCTGCCATTTTGCCACAAAGTAATGGAAATTTTTGCCTTTTTGCCCTAAAATAAGGGGAATTTCATTCTTTTTACCTCAAAATAAGGGGAATTTATGCCTATTTGCCACAAAATATGGGGAATTTCTGCATTATTGCCCCCAAATAAGGAAAGTTTCTGCTTTACTGCCCCAATTAACAGGAATTTCTGCCTTTTTGCCAGAAAATAAAGGGAATTTCTGCCTTTTTGCCCCAAAACAAGGGGCATTTCAGCCTTTTTACCTCAAAATAAGGAGAATTTCTGCCTTTTGCCCCAAAATATGGAGAATTTCTGCCTTTTTGTTCCATAATAAGAAAAATTTCTTCAACTTTGTACCAAAATAAAAGAAATTTCTGCTTTTTGCCCTAAAATAAAAGGAATTTCTGGCTTTTTGCCCTGAAATAAATGAAATTTCTGCAATTTTGCCTGAAAATAAGGGAAATTTGTGCCTTTTTGCCTCAAAATGTAGGGAATTTCTGCATTTTTCTTCCAAAATATGGGGAATTTAAGCATTTTACCTCAAAATAAGGGGAATTTCAGCCTTTTTGCACCAAAATATGGGGAATTTCTGCCTTTTTGTCACAAAAGAAGAAAAATTTCTGCAATTCTGTACCAAAATAAAAGAAATTTCTAAAATTTTGCCCCAAAATAAGGGAAATTTCTGCAATTGTGCCCCAAAATAAGGGAAATTTCTGCCTTTTTGCCACAAAATAAGGGGGATTTCTGTCTTTTTGCCCCAAAATAAAAGGAATTTCAGCCTTTTTACCTCATAATAAGGGAAATCTCTGCCTTTTTGACCCAAAATGTGGGGAATTTCTGCATTTTTGCCTAAAAATAAAGAAAATTTCTGCAATTTTGTACCAAAATAAAAGAAATTTCTGCCTTTTTGCCTCAAAATAAGAGAAATTCCTGCCTTCTTTCCCTGACATAAGTGAAATTTCTGCAATTTTGCCCAAAATAAGAAAAATTTCTGCAATTTTGCCACAAAATAAGGGAAATTTCTGCAACTTTGCCCAAAATAAGGGGAATTTCTGACTTTTTGCCGTGAAATAAGGAGAATTTCTGCCTTTTTGCCCCAAAATAATGTGAACTTCTGCATTTTCCCTCAAAATTAGGGGAATTTGTGCAATTTTGCTTCAAAATATTGGGAATTTCTGCCTTATTGCACCAAAATAAAAGGAATTTCTGCAATTTTGCCTCAAAATAAGGGAAATTTCTGCCTTTTTGTCACAAAATAAGGGGAATTTTTGCATTTTTGCCCCAAAATAAAGAAAATTTCTGCAATTTTGTACCAAAATAAAAGAAATTTCTGCCTTTTTGCCCCAAAATAAGAGAAATTCCTGCCTTCTTTCGATGAAATAAGTGAAATTTCTGCAATTTTGCCCAAAATAAGAAAAATTTCTGCAATTTTGCCACAAAATAAAGGAAATTTCTGCAATTTTGCCCAAAAATAAGGGGAATTTCTGACTTTTTGCCGTGAAATAAGGAGAATTTCTGTCTTTTTGCCCAAAAATAATGTGAATTTCTGCATTTTCCCTCAAAATTAGGGGAATTTGTGCAATTTTGCTTCAAAATACGGGGAATTTCTGCCTTATTGCATCAAAATAAAGGGAATTTCTGCAATTTTGCCCCAAAATAAGGGAAATTTCTGCCTTTTTGCCACAAAATAAGGGGAAATTTCTTCATTTTTGCCCCAAAATAAAAAAATCTCTGCAATTTTGTACCAAAATAAAAGAAATTTCTGCCTTTTTGCCCCAAAATGAGAGAAATTCCTGCCTTCTTTCCCTGAAATAAGTGAAATTTCTGCAATTTTGCCCAAAATAAGAAAAATTTCTGTAATTTTGCCACAAAAAAGGGAAATTTCTTCATTTTAGCCCCAAAGTAAGAGTAATTTCTGCCTTTTTACCTCAAAATAAGTGAAATTTGTGCCTTTTTACCCAAAAATAAACGGAATTTTTGGTTTTTTGCCCCAAAATAAAAGGAATTTTTGAATTTTGCCTTGAAATAAGTGAAATTTCTGCAATTTTGCCCCAAAATAAGGAAAATTTCTGCCTTTTTGCCACAAAATAAGGGGAATTTCTTCATTTTTGCCCCAAAATAAAGAAAATATCTGCAATTTTGTACCAAAATAAAAGAAATTTCTGCCTTTTTCCCCAAAATATAAGAAATTCCTGCCTTCTTTCCCTGAAATAAGTGAAATTTCTGCAATTTTGCCCAAAATAAGAAAAATTTCTGCAATTTTGCCACAAAATAAGGGAAATTTTTGCAATTTTGCCCCAAAATAAGGGGAATTTCTGACTTTTTACCGTGAAATAAGGAGAATTTCTGTCTTTTTGCCCCAAAATAATGTGAATTTCTGCATTTTCCCTAAAAATTAGGGGAATTAGTGCAATTTTGCTTCAAAATACGGGGAATTTCTGCCTTATTGCACTAAAATAAAGGGAATTTCTGCATTTTTGCACCAATATAAGGGGAATTTCTGAGATTTTGCTCCAAAATACAGAAAATTTCTGCCTTATTGCCCGAAATTAAGTGGAATTTCTGCCTTTTTGCCCTGAAATATTTGAAATTTCTGCAATTTTACCCCAAAATAAGGGGAATTTCTATTTTTGGCCCCAAAATTAGGGGAATTTCTTCTTTTTGCCCCAAAATAAGGCAAATTTCTGACTTTTTGCCCTGAAATAAGTGAAATTTCTGCAATTTTGTCCAAAAATAAGGGGAATTTCTGCCTTTTTGCACAAAATAAGGGGAATTTCAGCATTTTACCTCCAAATGAGGGGAATTTCTGCCTTTTTGCCACAAAATATGGGGAATTACTGCATATTGCCTTCAAATAAGGAAAATTTCAGCTTTTCTGCCCCAATTAACAAGAATTTCTGCCATTTTGCCACAAAGTAATGGAAATTTTTGCCTTTTTGCCCTAAAATAAGGGGAATTTCATTCTTTTTACCTCAAAATAAGGGGAATTTATGCCTATTTGCCACAAAATATGGGGAATTTCTGCATTATTGCCCCCAAATAAGGAAAGTTTCTGCTTTACTGCCCCAATTAACAGGAATTTCTGCCTTTTTGCCAGAAAATAAAGGGAATTTCTGCCTTTTTGCCCCAAAACAAGGGGCATTTCAGCCTTTTTACCTCAAAATAAGGAGAATTTCTGCCTTTTGCCCCAAAATATGGAGAATTTCTGCCTTTTTGTTCCATAATAAGAAAAATTTCTTCAACTTTGTACCAAAATAAAAGAAATTTCTGCTTTTTGCCCTAAAATAAAAGGAATTTCTGGCTTTTTGCCCTGAAATAAATGAAATTTCTGCAATTTTGCCTGAAAATAAGGGAAATTTGTGCCTTTTTGCCTCAAAATGTAGGGAATTTCTGCATTTTTCTTCCAAAATATGGGGAATTTAAGCATTTTACCTCAAAATAAGGGGAATTTCAGCCTTTTTGCACCAAAATATGGGGAATTTCTGCCTTTTTGTCACAAAAGAAGAAAAATTTCTGCAATTCTGTACCAAAATAAAAGAAATTTCTAAAATTTTGCCCCAAAATAAGGGAAATTTCTGCAATTGTGCCCCAAAATAAGGGAAATTTCTGCCTTTTTGCCACAAAATAAGGGGGATTTCTGTCTTTTTGCCCCAAAATAAAAGGAATTTCAGCCTTTTTACCTCATAATAAGGGAAATCTCTGCCTTTTTGACCCAAAATGTGGGGAATTTCTGCATTTTTGCCTAAAAATAAAGAAAATTTCTGCAATTTTGTACCAAAATAAAAGAAATTTCTGCCTTTTTGCCTCAAAATAAGAGAAATTCCTGCCTTCTTTCCCTGACATAAGTGAAATTTCTGCAATTTTGCCCAAAATAAGAAAAATTTCTGCAATTTTGCCACAAAATAAGGGAAATTTCTGCAACTTTGCCCAAAATAAGGGGAATTTCTGACTTTTTGCCGTGAAATAAGGAGAATTTCTGCCTTTTTGCCCCAAAATAATGTGAACTTCTGCATTTTCCCTCAAAATTAGGGGAATTTGTGCAATTTTGCTTCAAAATATTGGGAATTTCTGCCTTATTGCACCAAAATAAAAGGAATTTCTGCAATTTTGCCTCAAAATAAGGGAAATTTCTGCCTTTTTGTCACAAAATAAGGGGAATTTTTGCATTTTTGCCCCAAAATAAAGAAAATTTCTGCAATTTTGTACCAAAATAAAAGAAATTTCTGCCTTTTTGCCCCAAAATAAGAGAAATTCCTGCCTTCTTTCGATGAAATAAGTGAAATTTCTGCAATTTTGCCCAAAATAAGAAAAATTTCTGCAATTTTGCCACAAAATAAAGGAAATTTCTGCAATTTTGCCCAAAAATAAGGGGAATTTCTGACTTTTTGCCGTGAAATAAGGAGAATTTCTGTCTTTTTGCCCAAAAATAATGTGAATTTCTGCATTTTCCCTCAAAATTAGGGGAATTTGTGCAATTTTGCTTCAAAATACGGGGAATTTCTGCCTTATTGCATCAAAATAAAGGGAATTTCTGCAATTTTGCCCCAAAATAAGGGAAATTTCTGCCTTTTTGCCACAAAATAAGGGGAAATTTCTTCATTTTTGCCCCAAAATAAAAAAATCTCTGCAATTTTGTACCAAAATAAAAGAAATTTCTGCCTTTTTGCCCCAAAATGAGAGAAATTCCTGCCTTCTTTCCCTGAAATAAGTGAAATTTCTGCAATTTTGCCCAAAATAAGAAAAATTTCTGTAATTTTGCCACAAAAAAGGGAAATTTCTTCATTTTAGCCCCAAAGTAAGAGTAATTTCTGCCTTTTTACCTCAAAATAAGTGAAATTTGTGCCTTTTTACCCAAAAATAAACGGAATTTTTGGTTTTTTGCCCCAAAATAAAAGGAATTTTTGAATTTTGCCTTGAAATAAGTGAAATTTCTGCAATTTTGCCCCAAAATAAGGAAAATTTCTGCCTTTTTGCCACAAAATAAGGGGAATTTCTTCATTTTTGCCCCAAAATAAAGAAAATATCTGCAATTTTGTACCAAAATAAAAGAAATTTCTGCCTTTTTCCCCAAAATATAAGAAATTCCTGCCTTCTTTCCCTGAAATAAGTGAAATTTCTGCAATTTTGCCCAAAATAAGAAAAATTTCTGCAATTTTGCCACAAAATAAGGGAAATTTTTGCAATTTTGCCCCAAAATAAGGGGAATTTCTGACTTTTTACCGTGAAATAAGGAGAATTTCTGTCTTTTTGCCCCAAAATAATGTGAATTTCTGCATTTTCCCTAAAAATTAGGGGAATTAGTGCAATTTTGCTTCAAAATACGGGGAATTTCTGCCTTATTGCACTAAAATAAAGGGAATTTCTGCATTTTTGCACCAATATAAGGGGAATTTCTGAGATTTTGCTCCAAAATACAGAAAATTTCTGCCTTATTGCCCGAAATTAAGTGGAATTTCTGCCTTTTTGCCCTGAAATATTTGAAATTTCTGCAATTTTACCCCAAAATAAGGGGAATTTCTATTTTTGGCCCCAAAATTAGGGGAATTTCTTCTTTTTGCCCCAAAATAAGGCAAATTTCTGACTTTTTGCCCTGAAATAAGTGAAATTTCTGCAATTTTGTCCAAAAATAAGGGGAATTTCTGCCTTTTTGCACAAAATAAGGGGAATTTCAGCATTTTACCTCCAAATGAGGGGAATTTCTGCCTTTTTGCCACAAAATATGGGGAATTACTGCATATTGCCTTCAAATAAGGAAAATTTCAGCTTTTCTGCCCCAATTAACAAGAATTTCTGCCATTTTGCCACAAAGTAATGGAAATTTTTGCCTTTTTGCCCTAAAATAAGGGGAATTTCATTCTTTTTACCTCAAAATAAGGGGAATTTATGCCTATTTGCCACAAAATATGGGGAATTTCTGCATTATTGCCCCCAAATAAGGAAAGTTTCTGCTTTACTGCCCCAATTAACAGGAATTTCTGCCTTTTTGCCAGAAAATAAAGGGAATTTCTGCCTTTTTGCCCCAAAACAAGGGGCATTTCAGCCTTTTTACCTCAAAATAAGGAGAATTTCTGCCTTTTGCCCCAAAATATGGAGAATTTCTGCCTTTTTGTTCCATAATAAGAAAAATTTCTTCAACTTTGTACCAAAATAAAAGAAATTTCTGCTTTTTGCCCTAAAATAAAAGGAATTTCTGGCTTTTTGCCCTGAAATAAATGAAATTTCTGCAATTTTGCCTGAAAATAAGGGAAATTTGTGCCTTTTTGCCTCAAAATGTAGGGAATTTCTGCATTTTTGTTCCAAAATATGGGGAATTTAAGCATTTTACCTCAAAATAAGGGGAATTTCAGCCTTTTTGCACCAAAATATGGGGAATTTCTGCCTTTTTGTCACAAAAGAAGAAAAATTTCTGCAATTCTGTACCAAAATAAAAGAAATTTCTAAAATTTTGCCCCAAAATAAGGGAAATTTCTGCAATTGTGCCCCAAAATAAGGGAAATTTCTGCCTTTTTGCCACAAAATAAGGGGGATTTCTGTCTTTTTGCCCCAAAATAAAAGGAATTTCAGCCTTTTTACCTCATAATAAGGGAAATCTCTGCCTTTTTGACCCAAAATATGGGGAATTTCTGCATTTTTGCCTAAAAATAAAGAAAATTTCTGCAATTTTGTACCAAAATAAAAGAAATTTCTGCCTTTTTGCCTCAAAATAAGAGAAATTCCTGCCTTCTTTCCCTGACATAAGTGAAATTTCTGCAATTTTGCCCAAAATAAGAAAAATTTCTGCAATTTTGCCACAAAATAAGGGAAATTTCTGCAACTTTGCCCAAAATAAGGGGAATTTCTGACTTTTTGCCGTGAAATAAGGAGAATTTCTGCCTTTTTGCCCCAAAATAATGTGAACTTCTGCATTTTCCCTCAAAATTAGGGGAATTTGTGCAATTTTGCTTCAAAATATTGGGAATTTCTGCCTTATTGCACCAAAATAAAAGGAATTTCTGCAATTTTGCCTCAAAATAAGGGAAATTTCTGCCTTTTTGCCACAAAATAAGGGGAATTTTTGCATTTTTGCCCCAAAATAAAGAAAATTTCTGCAATTTTGTACCAAAATAAAAGAAATTTCTGCCTTTTTGCCCCAAAATAAGAGAAATTCCTGCCTTCTTTCGATGAAATAAGTGAAATTTCTGCAATTTTGCCCAAAATAAGAAAAATTTCTGCAATTTTGCCACAAAATAAAGGAAATTTCTGCAATTTTGCCCAAAAATAAGGGGAATTTCTGACTTTTTGCCGTGAAATAAGGAGAATTTCTGTCTTTTTGCCCAAAAATAATGTGAATTTCTGCATTTTCCCTCAAAATTAGGGGAATTTGTGCAATTTTGCTTCAAAATACGGGGAATTTCTGCCTTATTGCATCAAAATAAAGGGAATTTCTGCAATTTTGCCCCAAAATAAGGGAAATTTCTGCCTTTTTGCCACAAAATAAGGGGGAATTTCTTCATTTTTGCCCCAAAATAAAAAAATCTCTGCAATTTTGTACCAAAATAAAAGAAATTTCTGCCTTTTTGCCCCAAAATGAGAGAAATTCCTGCCTTCTTTCCCTGAAATAAGTGAAATTTCTGCAATTTTGCCCAAAATAAGAAAAATTTCTGTAATTTTGCCACAAAAAAGGGAAATTTCTTCATTTTAGCCCCAAAGTAAGAGTAATTTCTGCCTTTTTACCTCAAAATAAGTGAAATTTGTGCCTTTTTACCCAAAAATAAACGGAATTTTTGGTTTTTTGCCCCAAAATAAAAGGAATTTTTGAATTTTGCCTTGAAATAAGTGAAATTTCTGCAATTTTGCCCCAAAATAAGGAAAATTTCTGCCTTTTTGCCACAAAATAAGGGGAATTTCTTCATTTTTGCCCCAAAATAAAGAAAATATCTGCAATTTTGTACCAAAATAAAAGAAATTTCTGCTCTTTTGTCCCAAAATAAGAGAAATTCCTGCTTTCTTTCCCTTAAATAAGTGAAATTTCTGCAATTTTGCCCAAAATAAGAAAAATTTCTGCAATTTTGCCCCAAAATAAGGGGAATTTCTGACGTTATGCCCTGAAATAAGGAGAATTTCTGTCTTTTTGCCCCAAAATAATTTGAATTTCTGCATTTTCCCTCAAAATTAGATGAATTTGTGCAATTTTGCTTCAAAACACGGGGAATTTCTGCCTTATTACACCAAAATAAAAGGAATTTCTGCATTTTTGCACCATTATAAGGGGAATTTCTGAGATTTTGCTCCAAAATACGGAAAATTTGTGCCTTATTGTCTAAAATTAAGCGGAAATTCTGCCTTTTTGCACTGAAATATTTGAAATTTCTGCAATTTTACCCCAAAATAAGCGGAATTTCTGTTTTTGGCCCCAAAATTAGGGGAATTTCTGCTTTTTGCCCCAAAATAAGGCAAATTTCTGACTTTTTGCCCTAAAATAAGTGAAATTTCTGAAATTTTGCCCCAAAATAATGGGAATTTCTGCCTTTTGCCCAAAATAAGGGGAATTTCAGCATTTTACCTTCAAATAACGGGAATATCTGACTTTTTGCCTCAAAATATGGGGAATCTCTGCATTATTGCCCCCAAATAAGGAAAGTTTCTGCTTTTCTGCACCAATAAATGGGAATTTCTGCCTTTTTGCCAGAAAATAAAGGGAATTTCTGCCTTTTGCCCCAAAATATGGGGAATTTCTGCCTTTTTGTTCCAAAATAAGAAAAATTTCTTCAACTTTGTACCAAAATAAAAGAAATTTCTGCTTTTTGCCCCAAAATAAAAGTAATTTCTGACTTTTTGCCCTGAAATAAATGAAATTTCTGCAATTTTGCCTGAAAATAAGGGAAATTTGTGCCTTTTTGCCTCAAAATGTAGGGAATTTCTGCATTTTTGTTCCAAAATATGGGGAATTTAAGCATTTTACCTCAAAATAAGGGGAATTTCAGCCTTTTTGCACCAAAATATGAGGAATTTCTGCCTTTTTGCCACAAAAGAAGAAAAATTTCTGCAATTCTGTACCAAAATAAAAGAAATTTCTAAAATTTTGCCCCAAAATAAGGGAAATTTCTGCAATTTTGCCCCAAAATAAGGGAAATTTCTGCCTTTTTGCCACAAAATAAGGGGGATTTCTGTCTTTTTGCCCCAAAATAAAAGAAATTTCAGCCTTTTTACCTCATAATAAGGGGAATCTCTGCTTTTTTGCCCCAAAATATGGGGAATTTCTGCATTTTTGCCTCAAAATAAAGAAAATTTTTGCAATTTTGTACCAAAATAAAAGAAATTTCTGCCTTTTTCCCCAAAATATAAGAAATTCCTGCCTTCTTTCCCTGAAATAAGTGAAATTTCTGCAATTTTGCCCAAAATAAGAAAAATTTCTGCAATTTTGCCACAAAATAAGTGAAATTTTTGCAATTTTGTCCCAAAATAAGGGGAATTTCTGACTTTTTACCGTGAAATAAGGAGAATTTCTGTCTTTTTGCCCCAAAATAATGTGAATTTCTGCATTTTCCCTAAAAATTAGGGGAATTAGTGCAATTTTGCTTCAAAATACGGGGAATTTCTGCCTTATTGCACCAAAATAAAGGGAATTTCTGCATTTTTGCACCAATATAAGGGGAATTTCTGAGATTTTGCTCCAAAATACAGAAAATTTCTGCCTTATTGCCCGAAATTAAGTGGAATTTCTGCCTTTTTGCCCTGAAATATTTGAAATTTCTGCAATTTTACCCCAAAATAAGGGGAATTTCTATTTTTGGCCCCAAAATTAGGGGAATTTCTTCTTTTTGCCCCAAAATAAGGCAAATTTCTGACTTTTTGCCCTGAAATAAGTGAAATTTCTGCAATTTTGTCCAAAAATAAGGGGAATTTCTGCCTTTTTGCACAAAATAAGGGGAATTTCAGCATTTTACCTCCAAATGAGGGGAATTTCTGCCTTTTTGCCACAAAATATGGGGAATTACTGCCTTATTGCCTTCAAATAAGGAAAATTTCAGCTTTTCTGCCCCAATTAACAAGAATTTCTGCCATTTTGCCACAAAGTAATGGAAATTTTTGCCTTTTTGCCCTAAAATAAGGGGAATTTCATTCTTTTTACCTCAAAATAAGGGGAATTTATGCCTATTTGCCACAAAATATGGGGAATTTCTGCATTATTGCCCCCAAATAAGGAAAGTTTCTGCTTTACTGCCCCAATTAACAGGAATTTCTGCCTTTTTGCCAGAAAATAAAGGGAATTTCTGCCTTTTTGCCCCAAAACAAGGGGCATTTCAGCCTTTTTACCTCAAAATAAGGAGAATTTCTGCCTTTTGCCCCAAAATATGGGGAATTTCTGCCTTTTTGTTCCATAATAAGAAAAATTTCTTCAACTTTGTACCAAAATAAAAGAAATTTCTGCTTTTTGCCCCAAAATAAAAGGAATTTCTGACTTTTTGCCCTGAAATAAATGAAATTTCTGCAATTTTGCCCGAAAATAAGGGAAATTTGTGCCTTTTTGCCTCAAAATGTAGGGAATTTCTGCCTTTTTGCCCCAAAATATGGGGAATTTCAGCATTTTACCTCAAAATAAGGGGAATTTCAGCCTTTTTGCACCAAAATATGGGGAATTTCTGCCTTTTTGTCACAAAAGAAGAAAAATTTCTGCAATTCTGTACCAAAATAAAAGAAATTTCTAGAATTTTGCCCCAAAATAAGGGAAATTTCTGCAATTGTGCCCCAAAATAAGGGAAATTTCTGCCTTTTTGCCACAAAATAAGGGGGATTTCTGTCTTTTTGCCCCAAAATAAAAAGAATTTCAGCCTTTTTACCTCATAATAAGGGGAATCTCTGCTTTTTTGCCCCAAAATATGGGGAATTTCTGCATTTTTGCCTCAAAATAAAGAAAATTTTTGCAATTTTGTACCAAAATAAAAGAAATTTCTGCCTTTTTGCCCCAAAATAAGAGAAATTCCTGCCTTCTTTCCATGAAATAAGTGAAATTTCTGCAATTTTGCCCAAAATAAGAAAAATTTCTGCAATTTTGCCACAAAATAAGGGAAATTTTTGCAATTTTGCCCCAAAATAAGAGGAATTTCTGACTTTTTGCCATGAAATAAGGAGAATTTCTGTCTTTTTGCCCCAAAATAATGTGAATTTCTGCATTTTCCCTCAAAATTAGGGGAATTAGTGCAATTTTCCTTCAAAATACGGGGAATTTCTGCCTTATTGCACCAAAATAAAGGGAATTTCTGCATTTTTGCACCAATATAAGGGGAATTTCTGAGATTTTGCTCCAAAATACAGAAAATTTCTGCCTTATTGCCCGAAATTAAGTGGAATTTCTGCCTTTTTGCCCTGAAATATTTGAAATTTCTGCAATTTTACCCCAAAATAAGAAGAATTTCTATTTTTGGCCCCATAATTAGGGGAATATCTTTTTTTTGCCCCAAAATAAGGCAAATTTCTGACTTTTTGCCCTGAAATAATTGAAATTTCTGCAATTTTGTCCAAAAATAAGGGGAATTTCTGCCTTTTTGCCCAAAATAAGGGGAATTTCAGCATTGTACCTCCAAATGAGGGGAATTTCTGCCTTTTTGCCACAAAATATGGGGAATTACTGCCTTTTTGCCTTCAAATAAGGAAAATTTCTGCTTTTCTGCCCCAATTAACAAGAATTTCTGCCATCTTGTCACAAAGTAAAGGAAATTTTTGCCTTTTTGCCCTAAAATAAGGGGAATTTCATCCTTTTTACCCAAAATAAGGGGAATTTATGCCTTTTTTGCCACAAAATATGGGGAATTTCTGCATTATTGCCCCCAAATAAGGAAAGTTTCTGCTTTTCTGCCCCAATTAACAGGAATTTCTGCCTTTTTTCCACAAAATAAAGGTAATTTCTGCATTTTGCCCCAAAATAAAAGGAATTTCTGACTTTTTGCCCTGAAATAAATGAAATTTCTGCAATTTTGCCTGAAAATAAGGGAAATTTGTGCCTTTTTGCCCCAAAATGCAGGAAATTTCTGCCTTTTTGCCCCAAAATATGGGGAATTTCAACATTTTACCTCAAAATAAGGAGAATTTCAGCATTTTTGCACCAAAATATGGGGAATTTCTGCCTTTTTGCCACAAATTAAGAAAAATTTCTGAATTCTGTACCAAAATAAAATAAATTTCTTCCTTTTTGCCCCAAAATAAGAGAAATTCCTGCCTTCTTTCCCTGAAATAAGTTAAGTTTCTGCAATTTTGCCCAAAATAAGAAAAATTTCTGCAAATTTGCCACAAAAAGGGAAATTTCTTCATTTTAGCCCCAAAATAAGAGTAATTTCTGTCTTTTTACCTCAAAATAAGTGAAATTTCTGCCTTTTTACCCAAAAATAAACAGAATTTCTGTCTTTTTGCCCCAAAATAAAAGGAATTTATGAATATTGCCTTGAAATAAGTGAAATTTCTGCAATTTTGCCCCAAAATAAAAGAAATTTCTGCCTTTTTGCCACAAAATAAGGGGAATTTCTACATTTTTGCCCCAAAATATAGAAAATTTCTGCAATTTTGTACCAAAATAAAAAAAATTTCTGCACTTTTGCCCCAAAATAAGAGAAATTCCTGCCTTCTTTCTCTGAAATATGTGAAATTTCTGCAATTTTGCCCAAAATAAGAAAAATTTCTGCAATTTTGCCACAAAATAAGGGAAATTTATGCAATTTTGCCCCACAATAACGAGAATTTCTGACCTTATGCCATGAAATAAAGAAAATTTCTGTATTTTTGCCTCAAAATAATTTGAATTTATGCATTGTCCCTCAAAATTAGATTAATTTGTGCAATTTTGCTTCAAAACACGGGGAATTTCTGCCTTATTACACCAAAATAAAGAGAATTTCTGCATTTTTGCACCATTATAAGAGGAATTTCTGAGATTTTGCTCCAAAATACGGAAAATTTGTGCCTTATTGCCTAAAATTAAGTGGAATTTCTGCCTTTTAGCACTGAAATATTTGAAATTTCTGCAATTTTACCCCAAAATAAGGGAAATTTCTGTTTTGGCCCCAAAATTAGGGGAATTTCTGCTTTTTGCCCCAAAATAAGGGAAATTTCTGACTTTTTGCCCTAAAATAAGTGAAATTTTTGCAATTTTGCCTCAAAATAAGGGGAATTTCTTCCTTTTGCCCAAAATAAGGGGAATTTCAGCATTTTACCTCCAAATAAGGGGAATTTCTGCCTTTTTGCCACAAAATATGGGGAATTTCTGCATTATTGCCCCCAAATAAGGAAAGTTTCTGCTTTTCTGCCCCAATTAATGGGAATTTCTGCCTTTTTGCCACAAAATAAAGGGAATTTCTGCCTTTTTGCCCCAAAATAAGGGGAATTTCAGCCTTTTTACTTCAAAATAAGGGGAATTTCTGCCTTTTGCCCCAAAATATGGGGAATTTCTGCCTTTTTTTTCCAAAATAAAAAAAATTTCTTCAACTTTGTACCAAAATAAAAGAAATTTCTGCTTTTTGCCCCAAAATAAAAGGAATTTCTGAATTTTTGCCCTGAAATAAATGAAATTTCTGCAATTATGCCCGAAAATAAAGGAAATTTGTGCCTTTTTGCCCCCAAATATAGGGAATTTCTGCCTTTTTGCCCCAAAATATGGGGAATTTCAGCATTTTACCTCAAAATAAGGGGAATTTCAGCCTTTTTGCACCAAAATATGGGGAATTTCTGCCTTTTTGCCACAAACGAAGAAAAATTTCTGCAATTCTGTACCAAAATAAAAGAAATTTCTAAAATTTTACCCCAAAATAAGGGAAATTTCTGCAATTTTGCCCAAAAATAAGGGAAATTTCTGCCTTTTTGCCACAAAATAAGGGGGATTTCTGTCTTTTTGCCCCAAAATAAAAGGAATTTCAGCCTTTTTACCTCATAATAAAGGGATTATCTGCCTTTTGCCCCAAAATATAGGGAATTTCTGCATTTTTGCCTCAAAATAAAGAAAATTTTTGCAATTTTGTACCAAAATAAAAGAAATTTCTGCCTTTTTGCCCCATATAAGAGAAATTCCTGCCTTCTTTCCCTGAAATAAGTGAAATTTCTGCAATTTTGCCAAAAATAAGAAAAATTTCTGCAATTTTGCCACAAAATAAGGGAAATTTATGCAATTTTGCCCCAAATAAGGGGAATTTCTGACTTTTTGCTGTGTAATAAGGAGAATTTCTGTCTTTTTGCCCCAAAATAATGTGAATTTCTGCATTTTCCCTAAAAATTAGGGGAATTAGTGCAATTTTGCTTCAAAATACGGGGAATTTCTGCCTTATTGCACCAAAATAAAGGGAATTTCTGCATTTTTGCACCAATATAAGGGGAATTTCTGAGGTTTTGCTCCAAAATACAGAAAATTTCTGCCTTATTGCCCGAAATTAAGTGGAATTTCTGCCTTTTTGCCCTGAAATATTTGAAATTTCTGCAATTTTACCCCAAAATAAGAAGAATTTCTATTTTTGGCCCCAAAATTAGGGGAATTTTTGCTTTTTGCCCCAAAATAAGGCAAATTTCTGACTTTTTGCCCTAAAATAAGTGGAATTTCTGCAATTTTGCCCCAAAATAAGGGGAATATCTGCCTTTTGCCCAAAATAAGGGGAATTTCAGCATTTTACCTCAAAATAAGGGGAATTTCTGCCTTTTTGCCACAAAATATGGGGAATTTCTGCATTATTTCCCCCAAATAAGGAAAGTTTCTGCTTTTCTGCCCCAATTAATGGGAATTTCTGCCTTTTTGCCACAAAATAAAGGGAATTTCTGCCTTTTTGCCGCAAAATAAGGAGAATTTCAGCCTTTTTACCTCAAAATAAGGAGAATTTCTGCCTTTTGCCCCAAAATATGGGGAATTTCTGCATTTTTGTTCCAAAATAAGAAAAATTTCTTCAACTTTGTACCAAAATAAAAGAAATTTCTGCTTTTTGCCCCAAAATAAGAAGAATTTCTGACTTTTTGCCACAAAAAAAGGAAATTTCTTCATTTTAGCCCCAAAATAAGAGTAATTTCTGCCTTTTTACCTCAAAATAAGTGAAATTTCTGCATTTTACCCAAAATAAACGGAATTTCTGTCTTTTTGCCCCAAAATAAAAGGAATTTTTGAATTTTGCCTT
Organism: Micromys minutus; assembly: GCF_963924665.1. NCBI lineage: Eukaryota > Metazoa > Chordata > Mammalia > Rodentia > Muridae > Micromys > Micromys minutus. Next base: position 5,629,517 of record NW_027667727.1, read on the forward strand.
GAAATAAGTGAAATTTCTGCAATTTTGCCCTAAAATAAGGGAAAATTTTCCCTTTTTGCCACAAAATAAGGGGAATTTCTGCATTTTCGCCACAAAATAAAGAAAATTTCTGCAATTTTGTACCAAAATAAAAGAAATTTCTGCCTTTTTGCCCCAAAATGAGAGAAATTCCTGCCTTCTTTCCCTGAAATAAGTGAAATTTCTGCAATTTTGCCCAAAATAAGAAAAATTTCTGCCATTTTGCCACAAAAAAGAGAAATTTCTTTATTTTAGCCCCAAAATAAGAGTAATTTCTGCCTTTTTACCTCAAAATAAGTGAAATTTCTGCATTTTACCCAAAAATAAACGGAATTTCTGTCTTTTTGCCCCAAAATAAAAGGAATTTTTGAATTTTGCCTTGAAATAAGTGAAATTTCTGCAATTTTGCCCAAAATAAGAAAAATTTCTGCAATTTTGCCACAAAATAAGGGAAATTTCTGCAATTTTGCCCCAAAACAAGGGGAATTTCTGACGTTATGCCCTGAAATAAGGAAAATTTCTGTCTTTTTGCCCCAAAATAATTTGAATTTCTGCATTTTCCCTCAAAATTAGATGAATTTGTGCAATTTTGCTTCAAAACACGGGGAATTTCTGCCTTATTACACCAAAATAAAGGCAATTTCCTTTTCGCACAATTATAAGGAGAATTTCTGAGATTTTGATTTAAATACAGAAAATTTGTGCCTTATTGCCTAAAATTAAGTGGAATTTCTGCCTTTTTGCACTGAAATATTTGAAATTTCTGCAATTATACCCCAAAATAAGGGGAATTTCTGTTTTTGGCCCCAAAATTTGGGGAATTTCTGCTTTTTGCCCCAAAATAAGGCAAATTTCTGACTTTTTGCCCTAAATAAGTGAAATTTCTGCAATTTTGCCCCAAAATAAGGGGAATTTCTGCCTTTTGCCCAAAATAAGGGGAATTTCAGAATTTTACCTCCAAATAAGGGGAATTTCTGCCTTTTTGCCACAAAATATGGGGAATTTCTGCATTATTGCCCCCAAATAAGGAAAGTTTCTGCTTTTCTGCCCCAACTAATGGGAAATTCTGCATTTTTGCCACAAAATAATGGGAATTTTTGCCTTTTTGCCCCAAATTATGGGGAATTTCAGCATTTTACCTCAAAATAAGAGGAATTTCAGCCTTTTTGCACCAAAATATGGGGAATTTCTGCCTTTTTGCCACAAAATAAGAAAAATTTCTTCAATTCTATACCAAAATAAAAGAAATTTCTAAAATTTTTCCTGAAAATAAGGGAAATTTCTGGAATTTTGCCCCAAAATAAGGCAAATTTCTGCCTTTATGCCACAAAATAAGGGGAATTTCTGTCTTTATGCCCTAAAATTAAAGGAATTTCAGCCTTTTTACCTCATAATAGGGGGAATCTCTGCCTTTTTGACCCAAAATATTGGGAATTTCTGCATTTTTGCCTCAAAATAAAGAAAATTTCTGCAATTTTGTACCAAATAAAAAAAAATTCTGCATTTTTGCCCCAAAATAAGAGAAATTCCTGCCTTCTTTCCCTGAAATAAGTGAAATTTCTGCAATTTTGCCCAAAATAAAAAATTTGGCAATTTTGCCACAAAATAAGGGAAATTTCTGCAATTTTGCCCCAAAATAAGGGGAATTTCTGACGTTATGCCCTGAAATAAGGAGAATTTCTGTCTTTTTGCCCCAAAATAATTTGAATTTCTGCATTTTCCCTCAAAATTAGATGAATTTGGGCAATTTTGCTTCAAAACACGGGGAATTTCTGCCTTAATACACCAAAATAAAGGGAATTTCTGCATTTTTGCACCATTATAAGGGGAATTTCTGAGATTTTGCTTTAAAATACAGAAAATTTGTGCCTTATTGCCTAAAATTAAGTGGAATTTCTGCCTTTTTGCACTGAAATATTTGAAATTTCTGCAATTTTACCCCAAAATAAGGGGAATTTCTGTTTTTGGCCCCAAAATTAGGGGAATTTCTGCTTTTTGCCCCAAAATAAGGCAAATTTCTGACTTTTTGCCCTAAAATAAGTGAAATTTCTGCAATTTTGCACCAAAATAAGGGGAATTTCTGCCTTTTGCCCAAAATAAGGGGAATTTCAGCATTTTACCTCCAAATAAGGGGAATTTCTGCCTTTTTGCCACAAAATATGGGGAATTACTGCCTTATTGCCTTCAAATAAAGAAAATTTCTGCTTTTCTGCCCCAATTAACAAGAATTTCTGCCTTTTTGCCACAAAGTAAAGGAAATTTTTGCCTTTTTGCCCCAAAATAAAAGGAATTTCTGACTTTTTGCCCTGAAATAAGTGAAATTTCTGCAATTTTGCCCAAAATAAGAAAAATTTCTGCAATTTTGCCACAATATAAGGGAAATTTTTGCAATTTTGCCCCAAAATAAAGGGAATTTCTGACTTTTTGCGATGAAATAAGCAGAATTTCTGTCTTTTTGCCCCAAAATAATGTGAATTTCTGCATTTTCCCTCAAAATTAGGGGAATTTGTGCAGTTTTCCTTTAAAATACGGGGAATTTCTGCCTTATTGCACCAAAATAAAGGGAATTTCTGCATTTTTGCACCAATATAAGGGGAATTTCTGAGATTTTGCTCCAATATACAGAAAATTTCTGCCTTATTGCCAGAAATTAAGTGGAATTTCTGCCTTTTTGCACTGAAATATTTGAAATTTCTGCAATTTTACCCCAAAATAAGGGGAATTTCTATTTTTGGCCCCAAAATTAGGGGAATTTCTTCTTTTTGCCCCAAAATAAGGCAAATTTCTGACTTTTTGCCCTGAAATAAGTGAAATTTCTGCAATTTTGTCCCAAAATAAGGGGAATATCTGCCTTTTTGCCCAAAATAAGGGGAATTTCAGCATTTTACCCCCAAATGAGGGGAATTTCTGCCTTTTTCCACAAAATATGGAGAATTACTGCCTTATTGCCTTCAAATAAGGAAAATCTGCGTTTCTGCCCCAATTAACAAGAATTTCTGCTTTTTTGCCACAAAGTAAAGGAAATTTTTGCTTTTTTGCCCTAAAATAAGGGGAATTTCATTCTTTTTACCTCAAAATGAGGGGAATTTCTGCCTTTTACCCCAAAATATGGGGAATTTCTTTCTTTTTATTCCAAAATATGAAAAATTTCTTCAACTTTTTACCAAAATAAAAGAAATTTCTGCTTTTTGTCCCAAAATAAAAGGTATTTCTGACTTTTAGCCCTGAAATAAATGAAATTTCTGCAATTTTGCCCGAAAATAAGGAAAACTTGTGCCTTTTTGCCCCAAAATGAGGGAAATTTCTCCCTTTTTGCCCCAAAATATGAGGAACTTAAGCATTTTACCTCAAAATAAGGGGAATTTCAGCCTTTTTGCACCAAAATATGGGGAATTTTAGCCTTTTTGTCACAATATAAGAAAAATTTCTGCAATTCTGTACCAAAATAAAAGAAATTTCTAAAATTTTGCCCCAAAATAAGGGAAATTTCTGCAATTTTGCCCCAAAATAAGGGAAAGTTCTTCAATTTTGCCCCAAAATAAGGGGAATTTCTGACTTTTTGCCGCGAAATAAGGAGAATTTCTGTATTTTTGCCCCAAAATAAAGGGAATTTCTGCCTTTTTGCCCCAAAATTAGGGGAGTTTCTGCAATTTTGCTTCAAAATACAAGGAATTTCTGCCTTTTTTCCCAAAATAAGGGGAACTTCTGCTTTTGCACCAAATAAAGGGAATTTCTGCCTTTTTGCCCCGATATTAGGGGAATTTCTGCAATTTTGCTCCAAAATACGGGGAATTTCTGCCTTTTTTCCCGTAATTAAAAGGATTTTCTGCCTTTTTGCCCCCAAATAAGGAAAATTTCTACAATTTTATCCCAAAATAAGGGGAATTTTTCCCTTTTTTCCCAAAAATATAAGGAATTTCTGCCTTTTTGCCCCAAAATAAGAAATATTTCTGCAATTTTGCCCCAAAATAAGGGGAATTTCTCACTTTTTGCCCAAAAATAAAGGAAATTTCAGCCTTTTTACCTGAAAATATGTGAAATTTCTGCAATTTTGCCCCAAAAGGAAATTTCTGCAATTTTGCCCCAAAATAAGGTAAATTTCTGCAATTTTGCCCCAAATTAAATAAATTTCTGGAATTTTGCCCCAAAATAAGGGGAATTTCTGATTTTTGCCCTAAAATAAAGGAATTGTCTGCCTTTTGCCCCAAAATTAGAGGAATTTCTGCAATTTTGCTTCAAAATAAGGGGGATTTCTGCCTATTTGCCCGAAAATAAGGGGAATGCTTACCTTTTTGCCATAAAAAAGGGAAGTTTCTTCATTTTTGCGCCAAATTAAGATGAACTTCTGCCTTTTGCCTCTAAATAAATGGAATTTCTGTCTTTTTTACCTTCAAAAAAAATTTCTGTCTTTTTTGCCCCAAAATAAGGGGAATTTCTGACTTATTACCCTGAAATAAGTGAAATTTCTGCAATTTTGCCACAAAATAAGGAAAAATTCTTCTTTTTTGCCCCCAAATAAGTGGAATTTCAGCCTTTTTACCTCAAAATAAGGGGAATTTCTGCATTTTTGCCACAATATATTAGAAATTTCTGCCTTTTTGCCCTAAAATAAGGGAAATTTCTGGAATTTTGCCCCAAAATAAGTGGAATTTCTGAGTTTTGCCACAAAATAAGGAGAATTTCTGTCTTTTTGCCCCAACATATAGGGAATTTCTGCCGTTTTGCCTCACAATTAGGGGAATTTCTGCAATTTTACTTCAAAATACAGGGAATTTCTGCTTTTTTGCCTGAAAATAAGGGGAATGTATACCTTTTGCCACAAAAAAGGGAAATTTCTTCATTTTAACCCCAAAATAAGAGTAATTTCTGCCTTTTTACCTCAAAATAAGTTAAATTTCTGCCTTTTTACCCAAAAATAAATGGAATTTCTGTCTTTTTGCCACAAAATAAAAGGAATTTTTGAATTTTGCCTTAAAATAAGTGAAATTTCTGCAATTTTGCCCCAAAATTAGGGACATTTCTGCAATTTTGCCCCAAAATAAGGGGAATTTCTCACGTTATGCTCTGAAATAAGGAGAATTTCTGTCTTTTTGCCCCAAAATAATTTGAATTTCTGCATTTTCCCTCAAAATTAGATGAATTTGTGCAATTTTGCTTCAAAACATGGGGAATTTCTGCCTTATTACACAAAAATAATGGGAATTTCTGCATTTTTGCACCAATATAAGGGGAATTTCTGAGATTTTGCTCCAAAATACGGAAAATTTGTGGCTTATTGCCTAAAATTAAGTGGAATTTCTGCCTTTTTGCACTGAAATATTTGAAATTTCTGCAATTTTACCCAAAAATAAGGGGAATTTCTGTTTTTGGCCCCAAAATTAGGGGAATTTCTGCTTTTTGCCCAAAAATAAGGCAAATTTCTGACTTTTTGCCCTAAAATAAGTGAAATTTCTGCAATTTTGCCCCAAAATAAGGGGAATTTCTGCCTTTTGCCCAAAATAAGGGGAATTTCAGCATTTTACCTCCAAATAAGGGGAATTTCTGCCTTTTTGCCACAAAATATGGGGAATTTCTGCATTATTGCCCCCAAATAAGGAAAGTTTCTGCTTTTCTGCCCCAATTAATGGGAATTTCTGCCTTTTTGCCACAAAATATAGGGAATTTCTGCCTTTTTGCCCCAAAATAAGGGGAATTTCAGCCTTTTTACCTCAAAATAAGAGGAATTTCTGCCTTTTGCCCCAAAATATGGGGAATTTCTGCCTATTTGTTCCAAAATAAGAAAAATTTCTTCAACTTTGTACCATAATAATAGAAATTTCTGCCCTTTTGCCCCAAAATAAGAGAAATTCCTGCCTTATTTCCCTGAAATAAGTGAAATTTCTGCAATTTTGCCCAAAATAAGAAAAATTTCTGCAATTTTGCCACAAAATAAGGGAAATTTTTGCAATTTTGCCCCAAAATAAGGGGAATTTCTGACTTTTTGCCTTGAAATAAGGAGAATTTCTGTCTTTTTACCCCAAAATAATGTGAATTTCTGCATTTTCCCTCAAAATTAGGGGAACTTGTGCAATTTTGCTTCAAAATATGGGGAATTTCTGCCTTATTGCACCAAAATAAAGGGAATTTCTGCATTTTTGCACCAATATAAGGGGAATTTCTGAGATTTTGCTCCAAAATACAGAAAATTTCTGCCTTATTGCCCGAAATTAAGTGGAATTTCGGCCTTTTTGCACTGAAATATTTGAAATTTCTGCAATTTTACCCCAAAATAAGGGGAATTTCTATTTTTGGCCCCAAAATTAGGGGAATTTCTGCTTTTTGCCACAAAATAAGGCAAATTTCTGACTTTTTGCCTTGAAATAAGTGAAAATTCTGCAATTTTTCCCAAAATAAGGGGAATATCTGCCTTTTTCCCCAAAATAAGGGGAATTCCAGCATTTTACCCCCAAATAAGGGGAATTTCTGCCTTTTTGCCACAAAATATGGGGAATTACTGCCTTATTGCCTTCAAATAAGGAAAATTTCTGCTTTTCTGCCCCAATTAACAAGAATTTCTGCCTTTTTGCCACAAAGTAAAGGAAATTTCTGCCTTTTTGTGCTAAAATAAGGGGAATTTCATCCTTTTTACCTCAAAATAAAGGGAATTTCTGCCCTTTACCCCAAAATATGGGGAATTTCTGCCTTTTTATTCCAAAATATGAAAAATTTCTTCAACTTTGTACCAAAATAAAAGAAATTTCTGATTTTTGTCCCAACATAAAAGGAATTTCTGACTTTTTGCCCTGAAATAAATGAAATTTCTGCAATTTTGCCCGATAATAAGGAAAATTTGTGCCTTTTTGCCCCAAAATGAGGGAAATTTCTGCCTTTTTGCCCCAAAATATGGGGAATTTCAGCATTTTACCTCAAAATAAGGGGAATTTCAGCCTTTTTGCACCAAAATATGGGGAATTTTAGCCTTTTTGCCACAATATAAAAAAAATTTCTGCAATTCTGTACCAAAATAAAAGAAATTTCTAAAATTTTGCCCCAAAATAAGGGAAATTTCTGCAATTTTGCCCCAAAATAAGGGAAAGTTCTTCAATTTTGCCCCAAAATAAGGGGAATTTCTGACTTTTTGCCGCGAAATAAGGAGAATTTCTGTATTTTTGCCCCAAAATAAAGAGAATTTCTGCATTTTTGCCCCAAAATTAGGGGAGTTTCTGCAATTTTGCTTCAAAATACAAGGAATTTCTGCCTTTTTTCCTGAAAATAAGGGGAACTTCTGCTTTTGCACCAAATAAAGGGAATTTCTGCATTTTTGCCACAATATTAGGAGAATTTCTGCAATTTTGCTCCAAAATAAATGGAATTTCTGCATTTTTGCCCGAAATTAAAAGGATTTTCTGCCTTTTTACCCCCAAATAAGAAAAATTTCTGCAATTTTATCCCAAAAAAGGGGAATTTCTGCCTTTTTGCCCTAAAAAATAAGGAATTTCTACCTTTTTGCCCCAAAATAAGAAATATTTCTGCAATTTTGCCCCAAAATAAGGGGAATTTCTCACTTTTTGCCCAAAAATAAAGGAAATTTCAGCCTTTTTACACGAAAATAAGTTAAATTTCTGCAATTTTGCCCCAAATAAGGGAAATTTCTGCAATTTTGCCCCAAAATAAAGTAAATTTCTGCAATTTTGCCCCAAATTAAAGGAAATTTCGGGAATTTTGCCCCAAAATAAGGGGAATTTCTGACTTTTTGCCCTGAAATAAGGAGAATTTCTGTCTTTTTGCCCCAAAATAATGTGAATTTCTGCATTTTCCCTCAAAATTAGGGGAATTTGTGCAATTTTGCTTCAAAATACGGGGAATTTCTGCCTTATTGCACCAAAATAAAGGGAATTTCTGCATTTTTGCACCAATATAAGGGGAATTTCTGAGATTTTGCTCCAAAATACAGAAAATTTCTGCCTTATTGCCCGAAATTAAGTGGAATTTCTGCCTTGTTGCACTGAAATATTTGAAATTTCTGCAATTTTGTCCCAAAATAAGGGGAATATCTGCCTTTTTGCCCAAAATAAGGAAAATTTCAGCATTTTACCCCCAAATAAGGGGAATTTCTGCCTTTTTGCCACAAAATATGGGGAATTACTGCCTTATTGCCTTCAAATAAGGAAAATTTCTGCTTTTCTGCCCCAATTAACAAGAATTTCTGCCTTTTTGCCACAAAGTAATGGAAATTTTTGCCTTTTTGACCTAAAATAAGAGGAATTTCATCCTTTTTACCTCAAAATAAGGGGAATTTCTGCCTTTTACCCCAAAATATGGGGAATTTCTTCCTTTTTATTCCAAAATATGAAAAATTTCTTCAACTTTGTACCAAAATAAAAGAAATTTCTGCTTTTTGTCCCAAAATAAAAGGAATTTCTGAATTTTAGCCCTGAAATAAATGAAATTTCTGCAATTTTGCCCGAAAATAAGGAAAATTTGTGCCTTTTTGCCCCAAAATGAGGGAAATTTCTGCCTTTTTGCCCCAAAATATGGGGAATTTCAGCATTTTACCTCAAAATAAGGGGAATATCAGCCTTTTTGCACCAAAATATGGGGAATTTTAGCCTTTTTGCAACAATATAAGAAAAATTTCTGCAATTCTGTACCAAAATAAAAGAAATTTCTAAAATTTTGTTCCAAAATAAGGGAAATTTCTGAAATTTTGCCCCAAAATATAGGAAAGTTCTTCAATTTTGCCCCAAAATAAGAAATTTTTCTGACTTTTGCACCAAATAAAGGGAATTTCTGCATTTTTGCTCCAAAATACGGGGAATTTCTGCATTTTTGCCCGAAATTAAAAGGATTTTCTGCCTTTTTGCCCCCAAATAAGGAAAATTTCTACAATTTTATCCCAAAATAAGGGGAATTTCTGCCTTTTTTCCCCAAAATATAAGGAATTTCTGCATTTTGCCCCAAAATAAGAAATATTTCTGCAATTTTGCCCCAAAATAAGGGGAATTTCTCACTTTTTGCCCAAAAATAAAGGAAATTTCAGCCTTTTTACCTGAAAATAAGTGAAATTTCTGCAATTTTGCCCCAAAAGGAAATTTCTGCAATTTTGCCCTAAAATAAGGTAAATTTCTGCAATTTTGCCCCAAATTAAAGAAAATTTCTGGAATTTGGCCCCAAAATAAGGGGAATTTCTGATTTTAGCCCCAAAATAAAAGAAATGTCTGCCTTTTGCCCCAAAATTAGGGGAATTTCTGCAATTTGGCTTCAAAATAAGGGGAATTTCTGCCTTTTTGCCCTAAAATAATGGGAATGCATACCTTTTTGCCATAAAAATGGAAATTTCTTCATTTTTGCGCCAAATTAAGATGAACTTCTGCCTTTTGCCTCTAAATAAGTGGAATTTCTGTATTTTTTACCCCCCAAAAAAGAATTTCTGTCTTTTTTGCCCCAAAATAAGGGGAATTTCTGACTTATTACCCTCAAGTAAGTGAAATTTCTGCAATTTTGCCACAAAATAAGGAAAAATTTTTATTTTTTGTCCATAAATAAGAGAAATTTCAGCATTTTACCTCCAAATAAGGGGAATTTCTGCCTTTTTGCCAAAAAATATGGGGAATTTCTGCATTATTGCACCAAAATAAGGAAAGTTTCTGCTTTTCTGCCCCTATTAACAAGAATTTCTGACTTTTTGCCACAAAATAAAGGGAATTTCTCCCTTTTTGCCCCAAAATATGGGGAATTTCTGCCTTTTTGTTCCAAAATAAGAACAATTTCTTCAACTTTGTACCAAGATAAAAGAAATTTCTGCTTTTTGCCCCAAAATAAAAGGAATTTCAGACTTTTTCCCCTGAAATAAATGAAATTTCTGCAATTTTGCCTGAAAATAAGGGAAATTTGTGCCTTTTTGCCCCAAAATGTAGGGAATTTCTGCCTTTTTGCCCCAAAATATGGGGAATTTCAGCATTTTACCTCAAAATAAGGGGAATTTCAGCCTTTTTGCACCAAAATATGGGGAATTTTAGCCTTTTTGCCACAATATAAGAAAAATTTCTGCAATTCTGTACCAAAATAAAAGAAATTTCTAAAATTTTGCCCCAAAATAAGGAAAATTTCTGCAATTTTGCCCCAAAATAAGGGAAAGTTCTTCAATTTTGCCCCAAAATAAGGGGAATTTCTGACTTTTTGCCGCGAAATAAGGAGAATTTCTGTATTTTTGCCCCAAAATAAAGGGAATTTCTGCCTTTTTGCCCCAAAATTAGGGGAGTTTCTGCAATTTTGCTTCAAAATACAAGGAATTTCTGCCTTTTTTCCCGAAAATAAGGGGAACTTCTGCTTTTGCACCAAATAAAGGGAATTTCTGCATTTTTGCCCCGATATTAGGGGAATTTCTGCAATTTTGCTCCAAAATACGGGGAATTTTTGCCTTTTTGCCCGAAATTAAAACGATTTTCTGCCTTTTTGCCCCCAAATAAAGGAAATTTCTGCAATTTTATCCCAAAATAAGGGGAATTTCTGCCTTTTTTCCCCAAAATATAAGGAATTTCTGCCTTTTTGCCCCAAAATAAGGTAAATTTCTGCAATTTTGCCCCAAATTAAAGGAAATTTCTGGAATTTTGCCCCAAAATAAGGGGAATTTCTGATTTTTGTCCCAAAATAAAGGAAATGTCTGCCTTTTGCCCCAAAATTAGGAGAATTTCTGCAATTTTGCTTCAAAATAAGATGAATTTCTGCCTTTTTGCCCGAAAATAAGAAGAATGCACACCTTTTTGCCATAAAAAAGGGAAATTTCTTTATTTTTGTGCCAAATTAAGAGGAACTTCTGCCTTTTGCCTCTAAATAAGTGGAATTTCTGTCTTTTTTACCCCAAAAAAAGGGAATTTCTGTCTTTTTTGCCCCAAAATATGGGGAATTTCTGAATTATTACCCTGAAATAAGTGAAATTTCTGCAATTTTGCCACAAAATAAGGAAAAATTCTTCCTTTTTGTCCCCAAAAAAGAGGAATTTCAGCCTTTTTACCTCAAAATAAGGGGAATTTCTGCATTTTTGCCACAATATATTAGGAATTTCTGCCTTTTTGCCCTAAAATAAGGGAAATTTCTGGAATTTTGCCCCAAAATAAGTGGAATTTCTGAGTTTTGCCACAATATAATGGGAATTTCTGCATTTTTGCCCCAAAATAAAGAAAATTTCTGCAATTTTGTACCAAATAAAAAAGAAATTTCTGCCCTTTTGCCTCAAAATAAGAGAAATTCCTGCCTTCTTTCCCTGAAATAAGTGAAATTTCTGCAATTTTGCCCAAAATAAAAAATTTGGAAATTTTGCCACAAAATAAGGGAAATTTCTGCAATTTTGCCCCAAAATAAGGAGAATTTCTGACGTTATGCCCTGAAATAAGGAGAATTTCTGTCTTTTTGCCCCAAAATAATTTGAATTTCTGCATTTTCCCTCAAAATTAGATGAATTTGTGCAATTTTGCTTCAAAACACGGGGAATTTCTGCCTTATTACACCAAAATAAAGGGAATTTCTGCATTTTTGCACCATTATAAGTGGAATTTCTGAGATTTTGCTCCAAAATACGGAAAATTTGTGCCTTATTGCCTAAAATTAAGTGGAATTTCTGCCTTTTTGCACTGAAATATTTGAAATTTCTGCAATTTTACCCCAAAATAAGGGGATTTCTGTTTTTGGCCCCAAAATTAGGGGATTTCTGCTTTTTGCCCCAAAATAAGACAAATTTCTGACTTTTTGCCCTAAAATAAGTGAAATTTCTGCAATTTTGCTCCAAAATAAGGGGAATTTCTGCATTTTGCCCAAAATAAGGGGAATTTCAGCATTTTACCTCCAAATAAGGGGAATTTCTGCCTTTTTGCCACAAAATATGGGGATTTACTGCCTTACTGCCTTCACATAAAGAAAATTTCTGCTTTTCTGCTCCAATTAACAAGAATTTCTGCCTTTTTGCCACAAAGTAAAGGAAATTTTTGCCTTTTTGCCATAAAATAAGGAGAATTTCATCCTTTTTCCCTCAAATAAGGGGAATTTCTGCCTTTTACCTCAAAATATGGGGAATTTGTGCCTTTTTGTTCCAAAATAAGAAAAATTTCTTCAACTTTGTTCCAAAATAAAAGAAATTTCTGCTTTTTGCCCCAAAATAAAAGGAATTTCTGAATTTTTGCCCTGAAATAAAAGAAATTTCTGCAAGTTGCCCGAAAATAAGGGAAATTTGTGCCTTTTTGCCCCAAAATGTAGGGAATTTCTGCTTTTTTGCCCCAAAATATAGGGAATTTCAGCATTTTACCTCAAAATAAGGGGAATTTCAGCCTTTTTGCACCAAAATATGGGAAATTTCTGCTTTTTTGCCACAAAATAAGAAAAATTTCTGCAATTCTGTAGCAAAATAAAAGAAATTTCTAAAATTTTGCCCAAAAATAAGGGAAATTTCAGCAATTTTGCCCAAAAATAAGGGAAATTTCTGCCTTTTTGCCACAAAATAAGGGGAATTTCTGTCTTTTTGCCCCAAAATAAAAGGAATTTCAGCCTTTTTACCTCATAATAAAGGGAATCTCTGACTTTTTGCCCCAAAATATGGGGAATATCTGCATTTTTGCCTCAAAATAAAGAAAATTTCTGCAATTTTGTACCAAAATAAAAGAAATTTCTGCCTTTTTGCCCCAAAATAAGAGAAATTCCTGCCTTCTTTCCCTGAAATAAGTGAAATTTCTGCAATTTTGCCCAAAATAAGAAAAATTTCTGCAATTTTGCAACAAAATAAGGGAAATTTTTGCAATTTTGCCCCAACATAAGGGGAATTTCTGACTTTTTGCCGTGAAATAAGGAGAATTTCTGTTTTTTTGCCCCAAAATAATGTGAATTTCTGCATTTTCCCTCAAAATTAGGGGAATTTGTGCAATTTTTCTTCAAAATATGGGGAATTTCTGCCTTATTGCACCAAAATAAAGAGAATTTCTGCATTTTTGCACCAATAAAAGGGGAATTTCTGAGATTTTGCTCCAAAATACAGAAAATTTCTGCCTTATTGCCCGAAAGTAAGTGGTATTTCTGCCTTTTTTCCCTGAAATATTTGAAATTTCTGCAATTTTACCCCAAAATAAGGGGAATTTCTATTTTTGGCCGCAAAATTAGGGGAATTTCTGCTTTTTGCCTCAAAATAAGGCAAATTTCTGACTTTTTGCTCTGAAATAAGTGAAATTTCTGCAATTTTGTCCCAAAATAAGGGGAATTTCTGCCTCTTTGCCCAAAATAAGGGGAATTTCAGCATTTTACCTCCAAATAAGGGGAATTTCTGCATTTTGCCACAAAATATGGGGAATTACTGCCTTATTGCCTTCAAATAAGAAAAATTTCTGCTTTTCTGCCCCAATTAACAAGAATTTCTGCCTTTTTGCCACAAAGTAAAGGAAATTTTTGCCTTTTTGCGCTAAAATGAGGGGAATTTCATCCTTTTTACCTCAAAATAAGGGGAATTTCTGCCTTTTACCCCAAAATATGGGGAATTTCTTCCTTTTTATTCCAAAATATGAAAAATTTCTTCAACTTTGTACCAAAATAAAAGAAATTTCTGCTTTTTGTCCCAAAATAAAAGGAATTTCAGACTTTTAGCCCTGAAATAAATGAAATTTCTGCAATTTTGCCCAAAAATAAGGAAAATTTGTGCCTTTTTGCCCCAATGAGGGAAATTTCTCTCTTTTTGCCCCAAAATATGGGGAATTTCAGCATTTTACCTCAAAATAAGGGGAATTTCAGCCTTTTTGCACCAAAATATGGGGAATTTTAGCCTTTATGCCACAATATAAAAAAAATTTCTGCAATTCTGTACCAAAATAAAAGAAATTTCTAAAATTTTGCCTTAAAATAAGGGAAATTTCTGCAATTTTGCCCCAAAATAAGGGAAAGTTCTTCAATTTTGCCCCAAAATAAGGGGAATTTCTGACTTTTTGCCGCGAAATAAGGAGAATTTCTGTATTTTTGCCCCAAAATACAAGGAATTTCTGCCTTTTTTTCCCGAAAATAAGGGGAACTTCTGCTTTTGCACCAAATAAAGGGAATTTCTGCATTTTTGCCCCGATATTAGGGGAATTTCTGCAATTTTGCTCCAAAATACGGGGAATTTCTGCCTTTTTGCCCGTAATTAAAAGGATTTTCTGCCTTTTTGCCCCCAAATAAGAGAAATTTCTGCAATTTTATCCCAAAATAAGGGGAATTTCTGCCTTTTTTCCCCAAAATATAAGGAATTTCTGCCTTTTTGCCCCAAAATAAGAAATATTTCTGCAATTTTGCCCCAAATTAAAGGAAATTTCTGGAATTTTGCGCCAAAATAAGGGGAATTTCTGATTTTTGCCCCAAAATAAAGGAAATGTCTACCTTTTGCCCCAAAATTAGGGGAATTTCTGCAATTTTGCTTCAAAATAAGGGGAATTTCTGCCTTTTTGCCCTAAAATACGGGGAATGCATACCTTTTTGCCATAAAAAATGGAAATTTCTTCATTTTTGCGCCAAATTAAGAGGAACTTCTGCCTTTTGCCTCTAAATAAGTGGAATTTCTGTCTTTTTTACCCCCCAAAAAGGGAATTTCTGTCTTTTTTGCCCCAAAATAAGGGGAATTTCTGACTTATTACCCTGAAATAAGTGAAATTTCTGCAATTTTGCCACAAAATAAGTGAAATTTCTGAGTTTTGCCACAATATAATGGGAATTTCTGCATTTTTGCCCCAAAATAAAGAAAATTTCTGCAATTTTGTACCAAATAAAAAAGAAATTTCTGCCCTTTTGCCCCAAAATAAGAGAAATTCCTGCCTTCTTTCCCTGAAATAAGTGAAATTTCTGCAATTTTGCCCAAAATAAAAAATTTGGAAATTTTGCCACAAAATAAGGGAAATTTCTGCAATTTTGCCCCTAAAATAAGGAGAATTTCTGACGTTATGCCCTGAAATAAGGAGAATTTCTGTCTTTTTGCCCCAAAATAATTTGAATTTCTGCATTTTCCCTCAAAATTAGATGAATTTGTGCAATTTTGCTTCAAAACACGGGGAATTTCTGCCTTATTACACCAAAATAAAGGGAATTTCTGCATTTTTGCACCATTATAAGTGGAATTTCTGAGATTTTGCTCCAAAATACGGAAAATTTGTGCCTTATTGCCTAAAATTAAGTGGAATTTCTGCCTTTTTGCACTGAAATATTTGAAATTTCTGCAATTTTACCCCAAAATAAGGGGATTTCTGTTTTTGGCCCCAAAATTAGGGGATTTCTGCTTTTTGCCCCAAAATAAGACAAATTTCTGACTTTTTGCCCTAAAATAAGTGAAATTTCTGCAATTTTGCTCCAAAATAAGGGGAATTTCTGCATTTTGCCCAAAATAAGGGGAATTTCAGCATTTTACCTCCAAATAAGGGGAATTTCTGCCTTTTTGCCACAAAATATGGGGATTTACTGCCTTACTGCCTTCACATAAAGAAAATTTCTGCTTTTCTGCTCCAATTAACAAGAATTTCTGCCTTTTTGCCACAAAGTAAAGGAAATTTTTGCCTTTTTGCCATAAAATAAGGAGAATTTCATCCTTTTTCCCTCAAATAAGGGGAATTTCTGCCTTTTACCTCAAAATATGGGGAATTTGTGCCTTTTTGTTCCAAAATAAGAAAAATTTCTTCAACTTTGTTCCAAAATAAAAGAAATTTCTGCTTTTTGCCCCAAAATAAAAGGAATTTCTGAATTTTTGCCCTGAAATAAAAGAAATTTCTGCAAGTTGCCCGAAAATAAGGGAAATTTGTGCCTTTTTGCCCCAAAATGTAGGGAATTTCTGCTTTTTTGCCCCAAAATATAGGGAATTTCAGCATTTTACCTCAAAATAAGGGGAATTTCAGCCTTTTTGCACCAAAATATGGGAAATTTCTGCTTTTTTGCCACAAAATAAGAAAAATTTCTGCAATTCTGTAGCAAAATAAAAGAAATTTCTAAAATTTTGCCCAAAAATAAGGGAAATTTCAGCAATTTTGCCCAAAAATAAGGGAAATTTCTGCCTTTTTGCCACAAAATAAGGGGAATTTCTGTCTTTTTGCCCCAAAATAAAAGGAATTTCAGCCTTTTTACCTCATAATAAAGGGAATCTCTGACTTTTTGCCCCAAAATATGGGGAATATCTGCATTTTTGCCTCAAAATAAAGAAAATTTCTGCAATTTTGTACCAAAATAAAAGAAATTTCTGCCTTTTTGCCCCAAAATAAGAGAAATTCCTGCCTTCTTTCCCTGAAATAAGTGAAATTTCTGCAATTTTGCCCAAAATAAGAAAAATTTCTGCAATTTTGCAACAAAATAAGGGAAATTTTTGCAATTTTGCCCCAAAATAAGGGGAATTTCTGACTTTTTGCCGTGAAATAAGGAGAATTTCTGTTTTTTTTGCCCCAAAATAATGTGAATTTCTGCATTTTCCCTCAAAATTAGGGGAATTTGTGCAATTTTTCTTCAAAATATGGGGAATTTCTGCCTTATTGCACCAAAATAAAGGGAATTTCTGCATTTTTGTACCAATAAAAGGGGAATTTCTGAGATTTTGCTCCAAAATACAGGAAATTTCTGCCTTATTGCCCGAAAGTAAGTGGTATTTCTGCCTTTTTTCCCTGAAATATTTGAAATTTCTGCAATTTTACCCCAAAATAAGGGGAATTTCTATTTTTGGCCGCAAAATTAGGGGAATTTCTGCTTTTTGCCTCAAAATAAGGCAAATTTCTGACTTTTTGCCCTGAAATAAGTGAAATTTCTGCAATTTTGTCCCAAAATAAGGGGAATTTCTGCCTCTTTGCCCAAAATAAGGGGAATTTCTGCATTTTGCCACAAAATATGGGGAATTACTGCCTTATTGCCTTCAAATAAGAAAAATTTCTGCTTTTCTGCCCCAATTAACAAGAATTTCTGCCTTTTTGCCACAAAGTGAAGGAAATTTTTGCCTTTTTGCGCTAAAATAAGGGGAATTTCATCCTTTTTACCTCAAAATAAGGGGAATTTCTGCCTTTTACCCCAAAATATGGGGAATTTCTTTTTTTTTATTCCAAAATATGAAAAATTTCTTCAATTGTACCAAAATAAAAGAAATTTCTGCTTTTTGTCCCAAAATAAAAGGAATTTCAGACTTTTAGCCCTGAAATAAATGAAATTTCTGCAATTTTGCCCAAAAATAAGGAAAATTTGTGCCTTTTTGCCCCAATGAGGGAAATTTCTCCCTTTTTGCCCCAAAATATGGGGAATTTCAGCATTTTACCTCAAAATAAGCGGAATTTCAGCCTTTTTGCACCAAAATATGGGGAATTTTAGCCTTTATGCCACAATATAAAAAAAATTTCTGCAATTCTGTACCAAAATAAAAGAAATTTCTAAAATTTTGCCCCAAAATAAGGGAAATTTCTGCAATTTTGCCCCAAAATAAGGGAAAGTTCTTCAATTTTGCCCCAAAATAAGGGGAATTTCTGACTTTTTGCCGCGAAATAAGGAGAATTTCTGTATTTTTGCCCCAAAATAAAGGGAATTTCTGCCTTTTTGCCCTGAAATAAGGAGAATTTCTGTCTTTATGCCCCAAAATAATGTGAATTTCTGCATTTTCCCTCAAAATTAGGGGAATTTGTGCAATCTTGCTTCAAAATACGGGGAATTTCTGCCTTATTGCACCAAAATAAAGGGAATTTCTGCATTTTTGCACCAATATAAGGGGAATTTCTGAGATTTTGCTCCAAAATACAGAAAATTTCTGCCTTTTTGCCCGAAATTAAGTGGAATTTCTGCCTTTTTGCACTGAAATATTTGAAATTTCTGCAATTTTAACCCAAAATAAAAGGAATTTCTATTTTTGGCCCGAAAATTAGGGGAATTTCTGCTTTTTGCCACAAAATAAGGCAAATTTCTGACTTTTTGCCCTGAAATAAGTGAAAATTCTGCAATTTTTCCCAAAATAAGGGGAATATCTGCCTTTTTGCCCAAAATAAGGGGAATTTCAGCATTTTACCTCCAAATAAGGGGAATTTCTGCCTTTTTGCCACAAAATATGGGGAATTACTGCCTTATTGCCTTCAAATAAGGAAAATTTCTGCTTTTCTGCCCCAATTAACAAGAATCTCTGCCTTTTTGCCTCAAAGTAAAGGAAAATTTTGCCTTTTTGCCCTAAAATAAGGGGAATTTCATCCTTTTTACCTCAAAATGAAGGGAATTTCTGCCTTTTACCCCAAAATAGAGGGAATTTCTTCCTTTTTATTCCAAAATATGAAAAATTTCTTCAACTTTGTACCAAAATAAAAGAAATTTCTGCTTTTTGTCCCAAAATAAAAGGAATTTCAGACTTTTAGCCCTGAAATAAATGAAATTTCTGCAATTTTGCACAAAAATAAGGAAAATTTGTGCCTTTTTGCCCCAATGAAGGAAATTTCTCCCTTTTTGCCCCAAAATATGGGGAATTTCAGCATTTTACCTCAAAATAAGGGGAATTTCAGCCTTTTTGCACCAAAATATGTGGAATTTTAGCCTTTTTGCCACAATATAAGAAAAATTTCTGCAATTCTGTACCAAAATAAAAAAAATTTCTAAAATTTTGCCTTAAAATAAGGGAAATTTCTGCAATTTTGCCCCAAAATAAGGGAAAGTTCTTCAATTTTGCCCCAAAATAAGGGGAATTTCTGCCTTTTTGCCCGTAATTAAAAGGATTTTCTGCCTTTTTGCCCCCAAATAAGAGAAATTTCTGCAATTTTATCCCAAAATAAGGGGAATTTCTGCCTTTTTTCCCCAAAATATAAGGAATTTCTGCCTTTTTGCCCCAAAATAAGAAATATTTCTGCAATTTTGCCCCAAATTAAAGGAAATTTCTGGAATTTTGCGCCAAAATAAGGGGAATTTCTGATTTTTGCCCCAAAATAAAGGAAATGTCTACCTTTTGCCCCAAAATTAGGGGAATTTCTGCAATTTTGCTTCAAAATAAGGGGAATTTCTGCCTTTTTGCCCTAAAATACGGGGAATGCATACCTTTTTGCCATAAAAAATGGAAATTTCTTCATTTTTGCGCCAAATTAAGAGGAACTTCTGCCTTTTGCCTCTAAATAAGTGGAATTTCTGTCTTTTTTACCCCCCCAAAAGGGAATTTCTGTCTTTTTTGCCCCAAAATAAGGGGAATTTCTGACTTATTACCCTGAAATAAGTGAAATTTCTGAAATTTTGCCACAAAATAAAGAAAAATTCTTCCTTTTTGTCCCCAAATAAGAGGAATTTCAGCCTTTTTACCTCAAAATAAGGGGAATTTCTGCATTTTTGCCACAATATATTAGGAATTTCTGCCTTTTTGCCCTAAAATAAGGAAAATTTCTGGAATTTTGCCCCAAAATAAGTGGAATTTCTGAGTTTTGCCACAAAATAAGGAGAATTTCTGTCTTTTTGCCCCAACATATAGGGAATTTCTGCCGTTTTGCCTCACAATTAGGAGAATTTCTGCAACTTTACTTCAAAATACGGGGAATTTCTGCTTTTTGGCATGAAAATAAGGGGAATGTATACCTTTTGCCACAAAAAGGGGAAATTTCTTCATTTTAACCCCAAAATAAGAGTAATTTCTGCCTTTTTACCTCAAAATAAGTGAAATTTCTGCCTTTTTACCCAAAAATAAACGGAATTTCTGTCTTTTTGCCCCAAAATAAAAAAAATTTTTTAATTTTGCCTTGAAATAAGTGAAATTTCTGCAATTTTGCCCCAAAATAAGGGAAATTTCTGCCTTTTTGCCCCAAAATAAGGGGAATTTCTGCATTTTTGCCCCAAAATAAAGAAAATTTCTGCAATTTTGTACCAAAATAATAGAAATTTCTGCATTTTGCCCTAAAATAAGAGAAATTCCAGCCTTCTTTCCCTGAACTAAGTGAAATTTCTACAATTTTGCCCAAAATAAGAAAAATTTCTGCAATTTTGCCACAAAAAAGGGAAATTTCTTCATTTTAGCTCCAAAATAAGAGTAATTTCTGCCTTTTTTACCTCAAAATAAGTGAAATTTCTGCCTTTTTACCCAAAAATAAACGGAATTTCTGTCTTTTTGCCCCAAAATAAAAGGAATTTTTGAATTTTGCCTTGAAATAAGTGAAATTTCTGCAATTTTGCCACAAAATGAGGGAAATTTTTGCCTTTTTGCCACAAAATCAGGGGAATTTCTGCATTTTTGCCCCAAAATAAAAAAAATTTCTGCAATTTTGTACCAAAATAAAAGAAATTTCTGCCCTTTTACCCCAAAATAAGAGAAATTCCTAACTTCTTTCCCTGAAATAAGTGAAATTTCTGCAATTTTCCCCAAAATAAGAAAAATTTCTACAATTTTGCCACAAAATAAGGGATATTTCTGCAATTTTGCCCCAAAATAAGGGGAATTTCTGACGTTATGCTATGAAATAAGGAGAATTTCTGTCTTTTTGCCCCAAAATAATTTGAATTTCTGCATTTTCCCTCAAAATTAGAGGAATTTGTGCAATTTTGCTTCAAAACACGGGGAATTTCTGCCTTATTACACCAAAATAATGGGAATTTCTGCATTTTTGCACCAATATAAGGGGAATTTCTGAGATTTTGCTCCAAAATACAGAAAATTTCTGCCTTATTGCCTAAAATTAAGTGGAATTTCTGCCTTTTTGCACTGAAATATTTGAAATTTCTGCAATTTTACCCCAAAATAAGGGGAATTTCTGTTTTTGGCCCCAAAATTAGGGGAATTTCTGCTTTTTGCCACAAAATAAGGCAAATTTCTGACTTTTTGCCCTAAAATAAGTGAAATTTCTGCAATATTGCCCCAAAATAAGGGGAATTTCTGCCTTTTGCCCAAAATAAGGGGAATTTCAGCATTTTACCTCCAAATAAGGGGAATTTCTGCCTTTTTGCCACAAAATATGGGGAATTTCTGCATTATTGCACCCAAATAAGGAAAGTTTCTGCTTTTCTGCCCCAATTAAAAAGACTTTCTGCCTTTTTGCCACAAAACAAAGGGAATTTCTGCCTTTTTGCCCCAAAACAAGGGGAATTTCAGCCTTTTTACCTCAAAATAAGGGGAATTTCTGCCTTTTGCCCCAAAATATGGGGAATTTCTGCCTTTTTGTTCTAAAATAAGAAAAATTTCTTCAACTTTGTACCAAAATAAAAGAAATTTCTGCTTTTTGCCCCAAAATAAAAGGAATTTCTGACGTTTTGCCCAGAAATAAATGAAATTTGTGCAATTTTGCCCGAAAATAAGGGAAATTTGTGCCTTTTTGCCCCAAAATGTAGGGAATTTCTGCCTTTTTGCACGATAATATGGGGAATTTTAGCATTTTACCTCAAAATAAGGGGAATTTCAGCTTTTTTGCACCAAAATATGAGGAATTTCTGCCTTTTTGCCACAAAATAAGAAAAATTTCTGCAATTCTGTACCAAAATAAAAGAAATTTCTAAAATTTTGCCCGAAAATAAAGGAAATTTCTGCAATTTTGCCCCAAAATAAGGGAAATTTCTGCCTTTCAGCCACAAAATAAGGGAAATTTCTGTCTTTTTGCCCCAAAATAAAAGGAATTTCAGCCTTTTTACCTCATAATAAGGGGAATCTCTGCCTTTTTGCCCCAAAATATGGGGAATTTCTGCATTTTTGCCTCAAAATAAAGAAAATTTCTTCAATTTTGTACCAAAATAAAAGAAATTTCTGCCTTTTTGCCCCAAAATAAAAGAAATTCCTGCCTTCTTTCCCTGAAATAAGTGAAATTTCTGCAATTTTGCCCATAATAAGAAAAATTTCTGCAATTTTTCCAAAAATAAGGTAAATTTCTGCAATTTTGCCCCAAATTAAAGGAAATTTCTGGAATTTTGCCCCAAAATAAGGGGAATTTCTGACTTTTTGCCCTGAAATAAGGAGAATTTCTGTCTTTATGCCCCAAAATAATGTGAATTTCTGCATTTTCCCTCAAAATTAGGGGAATTTGTGCAATCTTGCTTCAAAATACGGGGAATTTCTGCCTTATTGCACCAAAATAAAGGGAATTTCTGCATTTTTGCACCAATATAAGGGGAATTTCTGAGATTTTGCTCCAAAATACAGAAAATTTCTGCCTTTTTGCCCGAAATTAAGTGGAATTTCTGCCTTTTTGCACTGAAATATTTGAAATTTCTGCAATTTTAACCCAAAATAAAAGGAATTTTTATTTTTGGCCGAAAATTAGGGGAATTTCTGCTTTTTGCCACAAAATAAGGCAAATTTCTGACTTTTTGCCCTGAAATAAGTGAAAATTCTGCAATTTTTCCCAAAATAAGGGGAATATCTGCCTTTTTGCCCAAAATAAGGGGAATTTCAGCATTTTACCTCCAAATAAGGGGAATTTCTGCCTTTTTGCCACAAAATATGGGGAATTACTGCCTTATTGCCTTCAAATAAGGAAAATTTCTGCTTTTCTGCCCCAATTAACAAGAATCTCTGCCTTTTTGCCTCAAAGTAAAGGAAAATTTTGCCTTTTTGCCCTAAAATAAGGGGAATTTCATCCTTTTTACCTCAAAATAAAGGGAATTTCTGCCTTTTACCCCAAAATATGGGGAATTTCTTCCTTTTTATTCCAAAATATGAAAAATTTCTTCAACTTTGTACCAAAATAAAAGAAATTTCTGCCTTTTTGCCCCAAAATAAGAGAAATTCCTGCCTTCTTTCCCTGAAATAAGTGAAATTTCTGCAATTTTGCCCAAAATAAGAAAAATTTCTGCAATTTTGCAACAAAATAAGGGAAATTTTTGCAATTTTGCCCCAAAATAAGGGGAATTTCTGACTTTTTGCCGTGAAATAAGGAGAATTTCTGTTTTTTTGCCCCAAAATAATGTGAATTTCTGCATTTTCCCTCAAAATTAGGGGAATTTGTGCAATTTTTCTTCAAAATATGGGGAATTTCTGCCTTATTGCACCAAAATAAAGGGAATTTCTGCATTTTTGCACCAATAAAAGGGGAATTTCTGAGATTTTGCTCCAAAATACAGAAAATTTCTGCCTTATTGCCCGAAAGTAAGTGGTATTTCTGCCTTTTTTCCCTGAAATATTTGAAATTTCTGCAATTTTACCCCAAAATAAGGGGAATTTCTATTTTTGGCCGCAAAATTAGGGGAATTTCTGCTTTTTGCCTCAAAATAAGGCAAATTTCTGACTTTTTGCCCTGAAATAAGTGAAATTTCTGCAATTTTGTCCCAAAATAAGGGGAATTTCTGCCTCTTTGCCCAAAATAAGGGGAATTTCTGCATTTTGCCACAAAATATGGGGAATTACTGCCTTATTGCCTTCAAATAAGAAAAATTTCTGCTTTTCTGCCCCAATTAACAAGAATTTCTGCCTTTTTGCCACAAAGTGAAGGAAATTTTTGCCTTTTTGCGCTAAAATAAGGGGAATTTCATCCTTTTTACCTCAAAATAAGGGGAATTTCTGCCTTTTACCCCAAAATATGGGGAATTTCTTTTTTTTTATTCCAAAATATGAAAAATTTCTTCAATTGTACCAAAATAAAAGAAATTTCTGCTTTTTGTCCCAAAATAAAAGGAATTTCAGACTTTTAGCCCTGAAATAAATGAAATTTCTGCAATTTTGCCCAAAAATAAGGAAAATTTGTGCCTTTTTGCCCCAATGAGGGAAATTTCTCCCTTTTTGCCCCAAAATATGGGGAATTTCAGCATTTTACCTCAAAATAAGCGGAATTTCAGCCTTTTTGCACCAAAATATGGGGAATTTTAGCCTTTATGCCACAATATAAAAAAAATTTCTGCAATTCTGTACCAAAATAAAAGAAATTTCTAAAATTTTGCCCCAAAATAAGGGAAATTTCTGCAATTTTGCCCCAAAATAAGGGAAAGTTCTTCAATTTTGCCCCAAAATAAGGGGAATTTCTGACTTTTTGCCGCGAAATAAGGAGAATTTCTGTATTTTTGCCCCAAAATAAAGGGAATTTCTGCCTTTTTGCCCCAAATTTAGGGGAGTTTCTGCAATTTTGCTTCAAAATACAAGGAATTTCTGCCTTTTTTTCCCGAAAATAAGGGGAACTTCTGCTTTTGCACCAAATAAAGGGAATTTCTGCATTTTTGCCACGATATTAGGGGAATTTCTCCAATTTTGCTCCAAAATAAGGGGAATTTCTGCATTTTTGCCCGAAATTAAAAAGATTTTCTGCATTTTTGCCCCCAAATAAGGGAAATTTCTGCAATTTTATCCCAAAAAAGGGGAATTTCTGCCTTTTTGCCCTAAAATATAAGGAATTTCAACCTTTTTGCCCCAAATTAAGAAATATTTCTGCAATTTTGCCCCAAAATAAGGGGAATTTCTGCCTTTTTGCCCAAAAATAAAGGAAATTTCAGCCTTTTTACACGAAAATAAGTTAAATTTCTACAATTTTGCCCCAAATAAGGTAAATTTCTGCAATTTTGCCCCAAAATAAGGTAAATTTCTGCAATTTTGCCCCAAATTAAAGGAAATTTCTGGAATTTTGCCCCAAAATAAGGGGAATTTCTGACTTTTTGCCCTGAAATAAGGAGAATTTCTGTCTTTATGCCCCAAAATAATGTGAATTTCTGCATTTTCCCTCAAAATTAGGGGAATTTGTGCAATCTTGCTTCAAAATACGGGGAATTTCTGCCTTATTGCACCAAAATAAAGGGAATTTCTGCATTTTTGCACCAATATAAGGGGAATTTCTGAGATTTTGCTCCAAAATACAGAAAATTTCTGCCTTTTTGCCCGAAATTAAGTGGAATTTCTGCCTTTTTGCACTGAAATATTTGAAATTTCTGCAATTTTAACCCAAAATAAAAGGAATTTCTATTTTTGGCCCGAAAATTAGGGGAATTTCTGCTTTTTGCCACAAAATAAGGCAAATTTCTGACTTTTTGCCCTGAAATAAGTGAAAATTCTGCAATTTTTCCCAAAATAAGGGGAATATCTGCCTTTTTGCCCAAAATAAGGGGAATTTCAGCATTTTACCTCCAAATAAGGGGAATTTCTGCCTTTTTGCCACAAAATATGGGGAATTACTGCCTTATTGCCTTCAAATAAGGAAAATTTCTGCTTTTCTGCCCCAATTAACAAGAATCTCTGCCTTTTTGCCTCAAAGTAAAGGAAAATTTTGCCTTTTTGCCCTAAAATAAGGGGAATTTCATCCTTTTTACCTCAAAATAAAGGGAATTTCTGCCTTTTACCCCAAAATATGGGGAATTTCTTCCTTTTTATTCCAAAATATGAAAAATTTCTTCAACTTTGTACCAAAATAAAAGAAATTTCTGCTTTTTGTCCCAAAATAAAAGGAATTTCAGACTTTTAGCCCTGAAATAAATGAAATTTCTGCAATTTTGCACAAAAATAAGGAAAATTTGTGCCTTTTTGCCCCAATGAAGGAAATTTCTCCCTTTTTGCCCCAAAATATGGGGAATTTCAGCATTTTACCTCAAAATAAGGGGAATTTCAGCCTTTTTGCACCAAAATATGTGGAATTTTAGCCTTTTTGCCACAATATAAGAAAAATTTCTGCAATTCTGTACCAAAATAAAAAAAATTTCTAAAATTTTGCCTTAAAATAAGGGAAATTTCTGCAATTTTGCCCCAAAATAAGGGAAAGTTCTTCAATTTTGCCCCAAAATAAGGGGAATTTCTGCCTTTTTGCCCGTAATTAAAAGGATTTTCTGCCTTTTTGCCCCCAAATAAGAGAAATTTCTGCAATTTTATCCCAAAATAAGGGGAATTTCTGCCTTTTTTCCCCAAAATATAAGGAATTTCTGCCTTTTTGCCCCAAAATAAGAAATATTTCTGCAATTTTGCCCCAAATTAAAGGAAATTTCTGGAATTTTGCGCCAAAATAAGGGGAATTTCTGATTTTTGCCCCAAAATAAAGGAAATGTCTACCTTTTGCCCCAAAATTAGGGGAATTTCTGCAATTTTGCTTCAAAATAAGGGGAATTTCTGCCTTTTTGCCCTAAAATACGGGGAATGCATACCTTTTTGCCATAAAAAATGGAAATTTCTTCATTTTTGCGCCAAATTAAGAGGAACTTCTGCCTTTTGCCTCTAAATAAGTGGAATTTCTGTCTTTTTTACCCCCCAAAAAGGGAATTTCTGTCTTTTTTGCCCCAAAATAAGGGGAATTTCTGACTTATTACCCTGAAATAAGTGAAATTTCTGAAATTTTGCCACAAAATAAAGAAAAATTCTTCCTTTTTGTCCCCAAATAAGAGGAATTTCAGCCTTTTTACCTCAAAATAAGGGGAATTTCTGCATTTTTGCCACAATATATTAGGAATTTCTGCCTTTTTGCCCTAAAATAAGGAAAATTTCTGGAATTTTGCCCCAAAATAAGTGGAATTTCTGAGTTTTGCCACAAAATAAGGAGAATTTCTGTCTTTTTGCCCCAACATATAGGGAATTTCTGCCGTTTTGCCTCACAATTAGGAGAATTTCTGCAACTTTACTTCAAAATACGGGGAATTTCTGCTTTTTGGCATGAAAATAAGGGGAATGTATACCTTTTGCCACAAAAAGGGGAAATTTCTTCATTTTAACCCCAAAATAAGAGTAATTTCTGCCTTTTTACCTCAAAATAAGTGAAATTTCTGCCTTTTTACCCAAAAATAAACGGAATTTCTGTCTTTTTGCCCCAAAATAAAAAAAATTTTTTAATTTTGCCTTGAAATAAGTGAAATTTCTGCAATTTTGCCCCAAAATAAGGGAAATTTCTGCCTTTTTGCCCCAAAATAAGGGGAATTTCTGCATTTTTGCCCCAAAATAAAGAAAATTTCTGCAATTTTGTACCAAAATAATAGAAATTTCTGCATTTTGCCCTAAAATAAGAGAAATTCCAGCCTTCTTTCCCTGAACTAAGTGAAATTTCTACAATTTTGCCCAAAATAAGAAAAATTTCTGCAATTTTGCCACAAAAAAGGGAAATTTCTTCATTTTAGCTCCAAAATAAGAGTAATTTCTGCCTTTTTTACCTCAAAATAAGTGAAATTTCTGCCTTTTTACCCAAAAATAAACGGAATTTCTGTCTTTTTGCCCCAAAATAAAAGGAATTTTTGAATTTTGCCTTGAAATAAGTGAAATTTCTGCAATTTTGCCACAAAATGAGGGAAATTTTTGCCTTTTTGCCACAAAATCAGGGGAATTTCTGCATTTTTGCCCCAAAATAAAAAAAATTTCTGCAATTTTGTACCAAAATAAAAGAAATTTCTGCCCTTTTACCCCAAAATAAGAGAAATTCCTAACTTCTTTCCCTGAAATAAGTGAAATTTCTGCAATTTTCCCCAAAATAAGAAAAATTTCTATAATTTTGCCACAAAATAAGGGATATTTCTGCAATTTTGCCCCAAAATAAGGGGAATTTCTGACGTTATGCTATGAAATAAGGAGAATTTCTGTCTTTTTGCCCCAAAATAATTTGAATTTCTGCATTTTCCCTCAAAATTAGAGGAATTTGTGCAATTTTGCTTCAAAACACGGGGAATTTCTGCCTTATTACACCAAAATAATGGGAATTTCTGCATTTTTGCACCAATATAAGGGGAATTTCTGAGATTTTGCTCCAAAATACAGAAAATTTCTGCCTTATTGCCTAAAATTAAGTGGAATTTCTGCCTTTTTGCACTGAAATATTTGAAATTTCTGCAATTTTACCCCAAAATAAGGGGAATTTCTGTTTTTGGCCCCAAAATTAGGGGAATTTCTGCTTTTTGCCACAAAATAAGGCAAATTTCTGACTTTTTGCCCTAAAATAAGTGAAATTTCTGCAATATTGCCCCAAAATAAGGGGAATTTCTGCCTTTTGCCCAAAATAAGGGGAATTTCAGCATTTTACCTCCAAATAAGGGGAATTTCTGCCTTTTTGCCACAAAATATGGGGAATTTCTGCATTATTGCACCCAAATAAGGAAAGTTTCTGCTTTTCTGCCCCAATTAAAAAGACTTTCTGCCTTTTTGCCACAAAACAAAGGGAATTTCTGCCTTTTTGCCCCAAAACAAGGGGAATTTCAGCCTTTTTACCTCAAAATAAGGGGAATTTCTGCCTTTTGCCCCAAAATATGGGGAATTTCTGCATTTTTGTTCTAAAATAAGAAAAATTTCTTCAACTTTGTACCAAAATAAAAGAAATTTCTGCTTTTTGCCCCAAAATAAAAGGAATTTCTGACTTTTTGCCCAGAAATAAATGAAATTTGTGCAATTTTGCCCGAAAATAAGGGAAATTTGTGCCTTTTTGCCCCAAAATGTAGGGAATTTCTGCCTTTTTGCACGATAATATGGGGAATTTTAGCATTTTACCTCAAAATAAGGGGAATTTCAGCTTTTTTGCACCAAAATATGAGGAATTTCTGCCTTTTTGCCACAAAATAAGAAAAATTTCTGCAATTCTGTACCAAAATAAAAGAAATTTCTAAAATTTTGCCCGAAAATAAAGGAAATTTCTGCAATTTTGCCCCAAAATAAGGGAAATTTCTGCCTTTCAGCCACAAAATAAGGGAAATTTCTGTCTTTTTGCCCCAAAATAAAAGGAATTTCAGCCTTTTTACCTTATAATAAGGGGAATCTCTGCCTTTTTGCCCCAAAATATGGGGAATTTCTGCATTTTTGCCTCAAAATAAAGAAAATTTCTTCAATTTTGTACCAAAATAAAAGAAATTTCTGCCTTTTTGCCCCAAAATAAAAGAAATTCCTGCCTTCTTTCCCTGAAATAAGTGAAATTTCTGCAATTTTGCCCATAATAAGAAAAATTTCTGCAATTTTTCCACAAAATAAGGGAAATTTCTGCAATTTTGCCCCAAAATAAGGGGAATTTCTGACTTTTTGCCGTGAAATAAGGAGAATTTCTTTCTTTTTGCCCCAAAATAATGTGAATTTCTGCATTTTCTCTCAAAATTTGGGGAATTTGTGCAATTTTGCTTCAAAATATGGGGAATTTCTGCCTTATTGCACCAAAATAAAGGGAATTTCTGCAATTTTGCCCCAAAATAAGGGAAATTTCTGCATTTTTGCCACAAAATAAGGGGAATTTCTGCATTTTAGCCCCAAAATAAAGAAAATTTCTGCAATTTTGTACCAAAATAACAGAAATTTCTGCCTTTTTGCCCCAAAATAAGAGAAAGTCCTGCCTTCTTTCCCTGAAATAAGTGAAATTTCTGCAATTTTGCCCAAAATAAGAAAAATTTTTGCAATTTTGCCACAAAATAAGGGATATTTCTGCAATTTTGCCCCAAAATAAGGGGAATTTCTGACGTTATGCCCTGAAATAAGGAGATTTTCTGTCTTTTTGTCCCAAAATAATTTGAATTTCTGCATTTTCCCTCAAAATTAGGGGAATTTGTGCAATTTTGCTTCCAAACACAGGGAATTTCTTCCTTATTACACCAAAATAATGGGAATTTCTCCATTTTTGCACCAATATAAAGGGAATTTCTTAGATTTTGCTCCAAAATACAGAAAATTTCTGCCTTATTGCCTAAAATTAAGTGGAATTTCTGCCTTTTTGCACTTAAATATTTGAAATTTCTGCAATTTTACCCCAAAATAAGGGGAATTTCTGTTTTTGGCCCCAAAATTAGGGGAATTTCTGCTTTTTGCCACAAAATAAGGCAAATTTCTGACTTTTTGCCCTAAAATAAGTGAAATTTCTGCAATTTTGCCCCAAAATAAGAGAAATTTCTGCCTTTTTACCTCCAAATAAGGGGAATTTCAGCCTTTTTACCTCAAAATGAGAGAATTTCTGAATTTTCCCCCAAAATATGGGAAATTTCTGCCTTTTTGCCCAAAATAAGAAAAATTTCGGCAATTTTGTACCACAATATGGGAAATTTCTGCCTTTATGCCCCAAAATAAGAAAATTTCTGCTTTTTTTCCCTGAAATAAGTGAAATTTCTCCAATTTTGCCCCAAAATAAGTGAAATTTCTGCAATTTTGCCCCAAAATATAGGAAATTTCTGGAATTTTGCCCCAAAATAAGTGGAATTTCTGAGTTTTGCCCCAAAATAAGGAAAATTTCTGTCTTTTTGCCCCAACATATAGGGAATTTCTGCCTTTTTGCCCCACAATAAGGTTAATTTCTGCAATTTTGCTCCAGAATACAGGGAATTTCTGCCTTTTTGCCCGAAAATAAGAAGAATGCATACCTTTTTGCCATAAAAAAGGGAAATTTCTGTAATTTTGCTCCAAAATAAAAGGAATTTCTGCTTTTTTGCCTCGAAATATGTGGAATTTCTGTCTTTTTCCCCCAAAACAAAGGGAATTTCTGTCTTTTTTGCACCAAAATAAGGAAAATTTCTGACTTAATATTCTGAAATAAGTGAAATTTCTGCAATTTTGCCCCAAAATAAGGGAAATTTCTGCCTTTTTGCCCCCAAATAAGGGTAATTTCAGCCTTTTTACCTCAAAATAAGGGGAATTTCTGCATTTTTGCCACAAAATATTAGGAATTTCTGTGTTTTGCCCAAAAATAAGGAAAATTTCTGCCTTTTTTCCCTGAAATAAGTGAAATTTCTGCAATTTTTCCCAAATTAAGTGAAATTTCTGCAATTTTGCCCCAAAATATGGGAAATTTCTGGAATTTTGCCCCAAAATAAATGGAATTCATGAGTTTTGCCCCAAAATAAAGAGAATTTCTGTTTTTTGCCCTAACATATATGGAATTTCTGCCTTTTTGCCCCACAATTAGGGGAATTTCTGCAATTTTGCTCCAAAATACAAAGAATTTCTGCTTTTTAGCCTGAAAATAAGAGGAATGTATACCTTTTGCCACAAAAGAGAGAAATTTCTTCATTTTTGCTCCAAAATAAGGGGAATTTCTGCTTTTTGCCTCTAAAATGTGGAATTTCTGTCTTGTTCCCCCAAAACAAAGGGAATTTCTGTCTTTTTGCCCCAAAATAAAGAAAATTTCTGACTTATTACCCTGAAATAAGTGAAATTTTTCAATTTTGTCCCAAAATAAGGAAATTTCTGCCTTTTTGCCCCCAATTAAGGGGAATTTCAGCCTTTTTCCTCAAAATAAGAAGAATTTCTGCATTTTTGCCCCAAAATATAGGAAATTTCTGCCTTTTTATTCCAAAATAAGAAAAATTTCTGCAATTTTGTACCAAAATAAAAAAATTTCTGCCTTTTTGCCCCAAAATAAGAAAATTTCATTTTTTTTTGAAATAAGTGAAATTTTTGCAATTTTGCCACAAAATAAGTGTAATTTCTGCAATTTTGCTTCAAAATAAGTGAAATTTCTGGAATTTTGCTCCAAAATAAGTGGAATTTCTGAGTTTTGCCCTAATAAGGAGAATTTCTGTCTTTTTGCCCCAACATATAGGGAATTTCTGCCTTTCTGTCCCACAATTTGGGAAATTTCTCCAATTTTGCTCCAAAGTAAGGGGAATTTTGGCCTTTTTGCCCAAAAATAAGAAGAATGCATACCTTTTTGTCCTTAAAATTGATATTTCTTCATTTTTGCTCCAAAATAAGGGGAATTTCTGCTTTTTGCCTCTAAAAAAGTGGAATTTCTTTCTTTACCTCCCAAAACAAAGGGAATTTCTGTTTTTTGGCCCCAAAATAAGGAAAATTTCTGACTTATTACCCTGAAATAAGTGAAATTTTTGCAATTTTGCCCCAAAATAAGAGAAATTTCTGCCTTTTTTCCCCCAAATTAGGGGAATTTCAGCCTTTTACCTCAAAATAAGAGAAATTTCTGCATTTTTGCCCCAAAATATGGGAAATTTCTGCCTTTTTGGCCCAAAATAAGAAAAAATTCTGCAATTTTGTAACAAAATAAAAGAAATTTCTGCCTTTTGGCCTCAAAATAAAAAAATTTCTGCTTTTTGTTCTGAAATAAGTGAAATTTCTGCAATTTTGCCCCAAAATACGTTAAATTTCTGCGTTTTGCCCTAAAATTAGGAGAATTTCTGTTTTTTGCCCCAACATATAGGGAATTTCTGCCTTTTTGCCCCACAATTAGTGGAATTTCTGCAATTTTGCTCCAAAATACGGGGAATTTCTGCCTTTTTTTCTCCGAAAATAATAAGAATGCATACCTTTTTGCCATAAAAAAGGGAAATTTCTTCATTTTTGCTCCAAAATGAGGGGAATTTCTGCTTTTATGCCTCTAAATAAGTGGAATTTCTGTCTTTTTCCCCCAAAACAAAAGGATTTTCTGTCTTTTTTGCTTCAAAATAAGGAAAATTTCTGACTTATTACCCTGAAATAAGTGAAATTTCTGCAATTTTGCCTCAAAATAAGGGAAATTTCTGCCTTTTTACCCCCAAATAAAGAGAATTTCAGCCTTTTTACCTCAAAATAAGGGGAATTTCTGCATTTTTGCCCCAAAATATGGGAAATTTCTGTCTTTTTGCCCAAAATAAGAAAAATTTCTGCAATTTTGTACCAAAATATGGGTAGTTTCTGTCTTTTTGCCCCAAAATAAGGAAAATTTCTGCCTTTTTTCCCTGAAATAAGTGAAATTTCTCCAATTTTGTCCCAAAATAAGTGAAATTTCTGCAATTTTGCCCCAAAATATGGGAAATTTCTGGAATTTTGCCCCAAAACAAGTGGAATTTCTGAGTTTTGCCCCAAAATAAGGAGAATTTCTGTTTTTTGCCCTAACATATAGGGAATTTCTGCCTTTTTGCCCCACAATTAGGGGAATTTCTGCAATTTTGCTCCAAAATACAAAGGATTTCTGCTTTTTAGCCTCAAAATAAGGGGAATGTATACCTTTTGCCACAAAAAAGAGAAATTTCTTCATTTTTGCTCCAAAATAAAAAGAAGTTCTGGTTTTTTGCCTCTCAAAAAGTGGAATTTCTGTCTTTTTCCCCAAAAACAAAGGAATTTTCTGTCTTTTTGCCCCAAAATAAAGAAAATTTCTGACTTATTACCCTGAAATAAGTGAAATTTTTCAATTTTGCCACAAAATAAGGAAATTTCTGCCTTTTTGCCCCCATTTAAGGGGAATTTCAGCCTTTTTTCCTCAAAATAAGGGGAATTTCTGCATTTTTGCCCCAAAATATAGGAAATTTCTGCCTTTTTACTCCAAAATAAGAAAAATTTCTGCAATTTTATACCAAAATAAAAAAAAAATTCTGCCTTTTTGCCCCAAATTAAGAAAATTTCATTTTTTTTGAAATAAGTGAAATTTCTGCAATTTTGCCACAAAATAAGTGTAGTTTCTGCAATTTTGCCCCAAAATAAGTGAAATTTCTGGAACTTTGCTCCAAAATAAGTGGAATTTCTGAGTTTGGCCCTAAAATAAGGAGAATTTCTGTCTTTTTGCCCCAACTTATTGGGAATTTCTGCCTTTCTGTCCCACAATTTGGGAAATTTCTGCAATTTTGCTCCAAAATAAGGGGGATTTTGGCCTTTTTGCCCAAAAATAAGAAGAATGCATACCTTTTTGCCCTTAAAAAGTGATATTTCTTCATTTTTGCTCCAAAATAAGGGGAATTTCTGCTTTTTTGCCTCTAAAAAAGTGGAATTTCTGTCTTTTCCCCCCAAACAAAGGGAATTTCTGTTTTTTGGCCCCAAAATAAGGAAAATTTCTGACTTATTACCCTTAAATAAGTAAAATTGCTGCAATTTTTGCTGCCTTTTTACCCCCAAATAAGGGGAATTTCAGCCTATTTACCTCAAAATAAGGGAAATTTCTGCATTTTTGCCCCAAAATATGGGAAATTTCTGCGTTTTAGCCCCAAAATAAGAAAAATTTCGGCAATTTTGTACCAAAATAAAAAAAAAATTCTGCCTTTTTGCCCCAAAATAAGAAAATTTCTGCATTTTTTCTAAAATAAGTGAAATTTCTTCAATTTTGCCCAAAATAAGTGAAATTTCTGCAATTTTGTTCCAAAATAAGGGAAATTTCTGGAATTTTGCTCCAAAATAAGTGGTATTTCTGAGTTTTGCCCCAAAATAAGGAGAATTTCTGTCCTTTTGCCACAACATATAGGGAATTTCTGCCTTTTTGCCCCACCTTTGAAGGAATTTCTGCAATTTTGCTCCAAAATACGGGGAATTTCTGCCTTTTTGTCCGAAAATAAAAAGAATGCATAACTTTTTGCCATAAAAAATGGAAATTTCTTCATTTTTGCTTCAAAATAAAGGGAATTTCTGCTTTTTTGCCTCTAAATAAGTGTAATTTCTGTCTTTTTCCCCCAAAACAAAGGGAATTTTTGTCTTTTTTGCCCTAAATAAAACAAATTTCTGACTTATTACCCTGAAATAAGTGAAATTTCTGCAATTTTGCCCCAAAATAAGGGAAATTTCTGCCCTTTTCCCCCAAATATGGGGAATTTCAGCCTTTTTACCTAAAAGTAAGGGGAATTTCTGCATTTTGCCACAAAATCTTAGGAATTTCAGCCCTTTTGCCCCAAAATAAAGAAAATTTCTGCCTTTTTTCCCTGAAATAAGTGAAATTTCTCCAATTTTGTCCCAAAATAAGTGAAATTTCTGCAATTTTGCCCCAAAATAAGGGAAATTTCTGGAATTTTGCCCCAAAATAAGTGGAATTTCTGAGTTTTGCCCCAAAATAAGGAGAATTTTTGTCTTTTTGCCCCAACATATAGGAAATTTCTGCCTTTTTGACCCACAATTAGGGGAATTTCTGCAATTTTGCTCCAAAATATGGGGAATTTCTGCCTTTTTGTCCGAAAATAAGAAGAATGCATACCTTTTTTCCATAAAAAAGGGAAATTTCTTCATTTTTGCTCCAAAATAAGGAAAATTTCTGCTTTTTTGCCTCTAAATAAGTAGAATTTCTGTCTTTTTGCCCCAAAACAAAGGGAACTTCTGTCTTTTTTGCCCCAAAATTAAAAAAATTTCTGACTTATTACCCTGAAATAAGTGAAATTTCTGCAATTTTGCCCCAAAATAAGGGAAATTTCTGTTTTTTTGCCCCCAAATATGGGAAATTTCAGCCTTTTTACCTAAAAGTAAAAGGAATTTCTGCATTTTTGCCACAAAATATTAGGAATTACAGCCTTTTTGCTTCAAAATAAAGAAAATTACTGCCTTTTTTCCCTGAAATATTTGAAATTTCTAAAATTTTGCCCCCAAATAAGTGAAATTTCTGCAATTTTGTCCCAAAATAAGGGAAATTTATGGAATTTTGCCCCCAAATATGTGAATTTTTGAGTTTTGCCCCAAAATAATGAGAATTTCTGTATTTTTGCCCCAACATATAGGGAATTTCTGCCTTGTTGCCCCACAATTAGGGGAATTTCTGCAATTTTGCTCCAAAATACGGGGAATTTCTGCCTTTTTGCCCGAAAATAAGTAGAATGCATACCTTTTTGCCATAAAAAAGAGAAATTTCTTCATTTTTGCTCCAAAATAAGGGGAATTTCTGCATTTTTGCCCCAAAATATGGGAAATTTCTGCCTTTTTGCCCCAAAATAAGAAAAAATTCTGCAATTTTGTACCAAAATAAAAGAAATTTCTTCCTTTTTGCCTTAAAATAAGAAAATTTCTGCTTTTTTTCTGAAATAACTGAAATTTCTGCAATTTTGCCCCCAAATAAGTGAAATTTCTGAGTTTTGCTACAAAATAAAGAGAATTTCTGTTATTTTGCCCCAACATATAAGGAATTTCTGCCTTTTTGCCCCACAATTAGGGGAATTTATGCAATTTTGCTCTATAATACGAGGAATTTCTGCCTTTTTGTCCGAAAATAAGAATGCATACCTTTTTGCCATAAAAAAGTGAAATTTTTTTAATTTTTGCTCCAAAATAAGAGGAATTTCTGCTTTTTTCCTCTAAATAATTGGAATTTCTGTTTTTTCCCCCAAAACAAAAGGAATTTCTGTCTTTTTTGCCCCAAAATAAGGGAAATTTCTGATTTATTACCCTGAAATAAGTAAAATTTCTGCAATTTTGCCCCAAAATTTGGGAAATTTCTGCCTTTTTACCTTCAAATAAGGGGAATTTCAGCCTTTTTACCTCAAAATAAGTAACATTTCTGCATTTTTGCCACAAAATATTAGGAATTTCTGCCTTTTTGCCCCAAAATAAGAAAAATTTCTGACTTATTACCCTGAAATAAGTGAAATATCTGCAATTTTGCCCCAAAATATGGGAAATTTCTGCTTTTTTTCCTGCAAAATAAGAAAAATTTCTACAATTTTGTACCAAAATAATAGAAATTACTGCCTTTTTGCCCCAAAATAAGTGAAATTTCTGGAATTTTGCTCCAAAATAAGAGGAATTTCTGAGTTTTGTCCCAAAATAAAGAGAATTTCTGTTTTTTTGCCTTAACATATAGGGAATTTCTGCCTTTTTGCCCCACAATTAGGGGAATTCCTGCAATTTTGCTCCAAAATACGGGGAATTTCTGCTTTTTTGCCTGAAAATAAGAAGAATGCATACCTTTTTGCCATAAAAAAGGGAAATTTCTTCATTTTTGCTCCTAAATAAGGGGAATTTCTGCTTTTTTGCCTCTAAATAAGTGGAATTTATGTATTTTTCCCCCAAAACAAAGGGAATTTCTGTCTTTTTTGCCCAAAATAAGGAAAATTTCTGACTTATTATCCTGAAATAAGTGAAATTTCTGCAATTTTGCTCCAAAATAAGGGAAATTTCTGCTTTTTTGCCCCCAAATAATGGGAATTTCAGCCTTTTTACCTCAAAATAAGGGGAATTTTTGCATTTGTGCCACAAAATATTAGGAATTTCTGCCTTTTTGCCCCAAAATAAGGAAAATTTCTTACTTATTACCCTGAATTAAGTGAAATTTTTGCAATTTTGCCCCAAAATAAGGAAATTTCTGACTTTTTGCTTCCAATTAAGGGGAATATCAGCCTTTTTCATCAAAATAAGGGGAATTTCGGCATTTTTGCCCCAAACTATGTGAAATTTCTGCTTTTTTGCTCCAAAATAAGAAAAATTTCTGCAATTTTTTACCAAAATAAAAGAAATTTCTGCCTTCTTGCCCCAAAATAAGAAAATTTCTGCTTTTTTTTGAAATAAGTGAAATTTCTGCAATTTTGCCCAAAAATAAGGGAAATCTTTAGAATTTTGCCCCAAAATAAGTGGAATTTCTGAGTTCTGCCCCAAAATTAGGAGAATTTCTGTCTTTTTGCCCCAACATATAGGGAATTTCTGCTTTTTTGCCCCACAATTAGGGGAATTTCTGCAATTTTGCTCCAAAATACGGGGAATTTCTGCCTTTTTTCCTGAAAATAAGAAGAATGCATAACTGTTTGCCATAAAAAAGGGAAATTTCTTCATTTTTGCTCCAAAATAAGGGGAATTTCTGCTTTTTTGCCTCTAAATAAGTGGAATTTCTGTTTTTTTCCCCGAAAACAAAGGTAATTTCTGTATTTTTTGCCACAAAATAAGGAAAATTTCTGACTTATTACCCTGAAGTAAGTGAAATTTCTGCAATTTTGCCCCAAAATAAGGAGAATTTCTGCTTTTTTGCCTCTAAATAAGTGGAATTTATGTATTTTTCCCACAAAACAAAGGGAAATTCTGTCTTTTTTGCCCAAAATAAGGAAAATTTCTGACTTATTACCCTAAAATAAGTGAAATTTCTGCAATTTTGCCCCAAAATAATGGAAATTTCTGCCTTTATGCCCCCAAATAAGGGGAATTTCAGCCTTTTTATCTCAAAATAAGGGGAATTTCTGCATTTTGCCACAAAATATTAGGAATTTCTGCCTTTTTGCCCCAAAATAAGAAAAATTTCTGACTTATTACCCTGAAGTAAGTGAAATTTTTGCAATTTTGCCACAAAATAAGGAAATTTCTGCCTGTTTGCCCCCAATTAAGGGGAATTTCAGGCTTTTTCCTCAAAATAAGGGGAATTTCTGCATTTTTGCCCTAAAATATGGGAAATTTCTGCCTTTTTGCTACAAAATAAGAAAAATTTCTACAATTTTGTACCAAAATAATAGAAATTACTGCCGTTTTGACCCAAAATAAGTGAAATTTCTGGAATTTTGCTCCAAAATAAGAGGAATTTCTGAGTTTTGTCCCAAAATAAAGAGAATTTCTGTCTTTTTGCCTTAACATATAGGGAATTTCTGCATTTTTGCCACACAATTAGGGGAATTCCTGCAATTTTGCTCCAAAAGACGGGGAATTTCTGCCTTTTTGCCCGAAAATAAGAAGAATGCATACCTTTTTGCCATAAAAAAGGGAAATTTCTTCATTTTTGCTCCTAAATAAGGGGAATTTCTGCTTTTTTGCCTCTAAATAAGTGGAATTTATGTATTTTTCCCCCAAAACAAAGGGAATTTCTGTCTTTTTTGCCCAAAATAAGGAAAATTTCTGACTTATTATCCTGAAATAAGTGAAATTTCTGCAATTTTGCCCCAAAATAAGGGAAATTTCTGCATTTTTGCCCCCAAATAATGAAAATTTCAGCCTTTTTACCTCAAAATAAGGGGAATTTTTGCATTTGTGCCACAAAATATTAGGAATTTCTGCCTTTTTGCCCCAAAATAAGGAAAATTTCTTACTTATTACCCTGAATTAAGTGAAATTTTTGCAATTTTGCCCCAAAATAAGGAAATTTCTGACTTTTTGCTTCCAATTAAGGGGAATTTCAGCCTTTTTCATCAAAATAAGGGGAATTTCGGCATTTTTGCCCCAAAATATGGGAAATTTCTGCTTTTTTGCTCCAAAATAAGAAAAATTTCTGCAATTTTTTACCAAAATAAAAGAAATTTCTGCCTTCTTGCCCCAAAATAAGAAAATTTCTGCTTTTTTTTGAAATAAGTGAAATTTCTGCAATTTTGCCCAAAAATAAGGGAAATCTTTAGAATTTTGCCCCAAAATAAGTGGAATTTCTGAGTTCTGCCCCAAAATTAGGAGAATTTCTATCTTTTTGCCCCAACATATAGGGAATTTCTGACTTTTTGCCCCACAATAGGGGAATTTCTGCAATTTTGCTCCAAAATACGGGGAATTTCTGACTTTTTTCCTGAAAATAAGAAGAATGCATAACTTTTTGCCATAAAAAAGGGAAATTTCTTCATTTTTGCTCCAAAATAAGGGGAATTTCTGCTTTTTTGCCTCTAAATAAGTGGAATTTCTATCTTTTTCCCCGAAAACAAAGGTAATTTCTGTATTTTTTGCCACAAAATAAGGAAAATTTCTGACTTATTACCCTGAAGTAAGTGAAATTTCTGCAATTTTGCCCCATAATAAGGAGAATTTCTGCTTTTTTGCCTCTAAATAAGTGGAATTCATGTATTTTCCTCCAAAACAAAGGGAAATTCTGTCTTTTTTGCCCAAAATAAGGAAAATTTCTGACTTATTACCCTAAAATAAGTGAAATTTCTGCAATTTTGCCCCAAAATAATGGAAATTTCTGCCTTTTTGCCCCCAAATAAGGGGAATTTCAGCCTTTTTATCTCAAAATAAGGGGAATTTCTGCATTTTGCCACAAAATATTAGGAATTTCTGCCTTTTTGCCCCAAAATAAGAAAAATTTCTGACTTATTACCCTGAAGTAAGTGAAATTTTTGCAATTTTGCCACAAAATAAGGAAATTTCTGCCTGTTTGCCCCCAATTAAGGGGAATTTCAGGCTTTTTCCTTAAAATAAGAGGAATTTCTGCATTTTTGCCCTAAAATATGGGAAATTTCTGCCTTTTTGCTACAAAATAAGAAAAATTTCTACAATTTTGTACCAAAATAATAGAAATTTCTGCCTTTTTGCCCCAAAATAAGTGAAATTTCTGGAATTTCGCTCCAAAATAAGAGGAATTTCTGAGTTTTGCCCCAAAATAAAGAGAATTTCTGTCTTTTTGCCTTAACATATAGTGAATTTCTGCATTTTTGCCCCACAATTAGGGGAATTTCTGCAATTTTGCTCCAAAATATGGAGAATTTCTGCCTTTTTGCCCAAAAATAAGAAGAATGCATAGCTTTTTGCCATAAAAAAGTGAAATTTCTTCATTATTGCTCCAAAATAAGGGGAATTTCTCCTTTTTTGCATCTAAATAAGTGGAATTTCTGTCTTTTTCCCCCAAAACAAAGGGAATTTCTTTCTTTTTTGCCCCAAAATAAGGAAAATTCCTGACTTATTACCCTGAAATAAGTGAAATTTCTGCAATTGTGGCCCAAAATAATGGAAATTTCTGCCTTTTTGCACCCAAATAAGGGGAATTTCAGCCTTTTTACCTCAAAATAAGGGGAATTTTTGCATTTGTGCCACAAAATATTAGGAATTTCTGCCTTTTTGCCCCACAATAAGGAAAATTTCTGACTTATTACCCTGAAATAAGTGAAATTTCTGCAATTTTGCCCCAAAATAAAAAAATTTCTGCTTTTTTTCTGAAATAAGTGAATTTTTTGCAATTTTGCCCAAAATAAGTGAATTTCTGCAATTTTGCCCCAAAATAAGGGAAATTATTGGAATTATGCCCCAAAATAAGTGGAATTTCTGAGTTTTGCCCCAAAATAAGGAGAATTTCTGTATTTTTGCCCCAACATATTGGGAATTTCTGCATTTTTGCCCCACAATTTGGGAAATTTATGCAATTTTGCTCCAAAATAAGGGGACTTTCTGCTTTTTTGCCCAAAAATAAGAAGAATGCAGACCTTTTTGCCCTTAATAAGTGAAATTTCTTCATTTTTGCTCCAAATTAAGGAGAATTTCTGCTTTTTTGCCTCTAAAAAAGTGGAATTACTGTCTTTTTCCCCCAAAACAAAGGTTATTTCTGATTTTTGGCCCCAAAATAAGGAAATTTTCTGACTTATTACCCTAAAATAAGTGAAATTTCTGCAATTTTGCCCCAAAATAAGAGAAATTTCTGCCTTTTTGCCCCCAAATAAGGGGAATTTCAGCCTTTTACCTCAAAATAAAAGAAATTACTGCATTTTTGCCCCAAAATATGGGAAATTTCTGCCTTTTTGCCCCAAAATAAAAAAAAATTCTGCAATTTTGTAACAAAATAAAAGAAATTTCTGCCTTTTGGCCCCCAAATAAAGTTAATTTCAGCCATTTTACCTCAAAATAAGGGGAATTTCTGCATTTTTGCGACAAAATATTAGGAATTTCTGCCTTTTTGCCCCAAAATAAGGAAAATTTCTTGCTTATTGCCCTGTAATAAGTGAAATTTTTGCAATTTTGCCCTAAAATAAGGAAATTTCTGACTTTTTGCCCCCAATTTAGGGGAATTTCAGCCTTTTTCCTCAAAATAAAAGGAATTTCTGCATTTTTGCCCCAAAATATGGGAAATTTCTGCTTTTTTGCTCCAAAATAAGTAAAATTTCTGAAATTTTGTACCAAAATAAAAGAAATTTCTGCAATTTTGCCCGAAAATAAGGGAAATCTCTGGAATTCTGCCCCAAAATAAGTGGAATTTCTGAGTTCTACCCCAAAATAAGGAGAATTTCTGTCTTTTTGCCCCAACATATAGGGAATTTCTGCCTTTTTGCCCCACAATTAGGGGAATTTCTGCAAATTTGCTCCAAAGTACGGGGAATTTCTGCCTTTTGCCCGAAAAAAGAAGAATACATAACTTTTTGCCATAAAAAAGGGAAATTTCTTCATTTTTCCTCCAAAATAAAGGGAATTTCTGCTTTTTTGCCTCTTAATAAGTGGAATTTCTGTCTTTTTCCCCCAAAACAAAGGTAATTTTTGTATTTTTTGCCCCAAAATAAAAAAAATTTCTGACTTATTACCCTGAAGTAAGTGAAATTTCTGCAATTTTGCCCCAAAATAAGGGTAATTTCTGCTTTTTTGCCTCTAAATTAGTGGAATTTATGTATTTTTTTCCCAAAGCAAAGGGAATTTCTGTCTATTTTGCCCAAACTAAGGAAAATTTCTGACTTATTACCCTAAAATAAGTGAAATTTCTGCAATTTTGCCCCAAAATAATGGAAATTTCTGCCTTTTTGCCCCCAAATAAGGGGAATTTCAGCCTTTTTATCTCAAAATAAGGGGAATTTCTGCATTTTTGCCACAAAATATTAGGAATTTCTGCCTTTTGTCCCAAAATAAGGAAAATTTCTGACTTATTACCCTTAAATAAGTGAAATTTTTGCAATTTTGTCACAAAATAAGGAAATTTCTGCCTGTTTGCCCCCAATTAAGGGGAATTTCAGCCTTTTTATCTCAAAATAAGGGGAATTTCTGCATTTTTGCCCCATAATATGGGAAATTTCTGATTTTTGCTACAAAATAAGAAAAATTTCT
Organism: Micromys minutus; assembly: GCF_963924665.1. Taxonomy (NCBI): domain Eukaryota; kingdom Metazoa; phylum Chordata; class Mammalia; order Rodentia; family Muridae; genus Micromys; species Micromys minutus. The sequence continues at coordinate 5,671,659 of NW_027667727.1, forward strand.
AAAATTTTGTAACAAAATGAAAGAAATTTCAGCCTTTTTGCCCAAAAATAAATGAAATTTCTGGAATTTTGCTCCAAAATAAGTGGAATTTCTGTGTTTTCCCCCAAAATAAAGAGAATTTCTGCATTTTTGCCCCACAATTTGGAAAATTTCTGCAATTTTGCTCCAAAATAAGGGGAATTTCTGCCTTTTTGCCCAAAAATAAGAAGAATGCATACCTTTTTGCCTTTAAAAGGTGAAATTTCTTTATTTTTGCTCCAAAATAAATGGAATTTCTGCTTTTTTGCCTCTAAAAAAGTGGAATTTCTGTCTTTTTCCCCCAAAACAAAGTTTATTTCTGTTTTTTGGCCCCAAAATAAGAAAAATTTCTGACTTATTACCCTGAAATAAGTGAAATTTCTGCAATTTTGCCCCAAATAAGAGAAATTTCTGCCTTTTTGCCCCCAAATAAGGGGAATTTCAGCCTTTTACTTCAAAATAAGAGAAATTTCTGCATTATTGCCCCAAAATATGGGAAATTTCTGCATTTTTGCCCCAAAATAAGAAAAAATCCTGCAATTTTGTTACAAAATAAAAGAAATTTCAGGCTTTTGGCCCCAAAATAAGAAAATTTCTGCTTTTTTTTCTGAAATAAGTGAAATTTCTGCAATTTTGCCCCAAAATAAGTTAAATTTCTGAGTTTTGCCCTAAAATAAGGAGAATTTCTGTCTTTTTGCCCCAACATATAGGGAATTACTGCATTTTTGCCCCACAATTTGGGGAATTTCTGCAATTTTGCTCCAAAATACGGGGAATTTCTGCCTTTTTTGTCCGAAAATAATAAGAATGCATACCTTTTTGCCATAAAAAAGGGAAATTTCTTCATTTTTGTCCAAAATGAGGGGAATTTCTGCTTTTATGCCTCTAAATAAGTGGAATTTCTGTCTTTTTCCCCCAAAACAAAGGAAATTTCTGTATTTTTTGCCCCAAGATAAGGAAAATTTCTGACTTATTACCCTGAAATAAGTGAAGTTGCTGCAATTTTGCCTCAAAATAAAAAAAGTTTCTCTCTCTTTGCCCCCAAATAATGGGAATTTCATCCTTTTTACGTCAAAATAAGGGAAATTTCTGCATTTTTGCCCCAAAATATGGGAAATTTCTGCGTTTTTGCCCCAAAATAAAAAAAATTTCTTCAATTTTGTACCAAAATAAAAGAAATTTCTGCCTTTTGCCCCAAAATAAAAAATTTCTGCTTTTTTTCTGAAATAAGTGAAATTTCTGCAATTTTGCCCAAAATAAGTGAAATTTCTGCAATTTTTCCCCAAAATAAGGGAATTTTCTGGAATTTTGCCCCAAAATAAGTGGTATTTCTGAGTTTTGCCCCAAAATAAGGAGAATTTCTGCCTTTTTGCCCCAACATATAGAGAATTTCTGCCTTGTTGCCCCACAATTAGGGGAATTTCTTCAATTTTGCTCCAAAATACGGGGAATTTCTGCCTTTTTGCCCGAAAATAAGTAGAATTCATACCTTTTTGCCATAAAAAAGGGAAATTTCTTCATTTTTGCTTCAAAATGAGAAGATTTTCTGCTTTTTTGCCTCTAAATAAGTGGAATTTCTGTCTTTTTTCCCCAAAACAAAAGGAATTTCTGTCTCTTTGGCCCAAAATAAGGAAAATTTCTGACTTTTTTCCCTGAAATAAGTGAAATTTCTGCAATTTTGCCCCAAAATAAGTGAAATTTCTGCTTTTTTGCCTTCAAATAAGGGAATTTCAGACTTTTTACACCAAAATAAAAGGAATTTCTGCATTTTTGCACCAAAATAAAAGAAATTTCTACCTTTTTGCCCCAAAATAAGAACAATTTCTGCAATTTTGTACCAAATTAAAAGAAATTTCTGCCTTTTTGCCCCAAAATAAGAAAATTTCTGCTTTTTTTTCTGAAATAACTGAAATTTCTGCAATTTTACCCGAAAATAAGTGAAATTTCTGAGTTTTGCCATAAAATAAGGAGAATTTCTGTTTTTTTGGCCCAACATATAATAAATTTCTGCCTTTTTGCCCCACAATAAGGGGAATTTCTGCAATTTTGCTCCAAAATACGAGGAATTTCTGCCTTTTTGTCTGAAAATAAGAAGAATGCATACCTTTTTGCCATAAAAAAAGGAAATTTTTTCATTTTTGCTCTAAAATAAGAAGAATTTATGCTTTCTTACTCTAAATAATTCGAATTTCTGTTTTTTCCCCCAAAACAAAGGGAATTTCTTTATTTTTTGCCCGAAAATAAAGAAAATTTCTGATTTATTACCCTGAAGTTATGAAATTTCGGCAATTTTGCCTCAAAATAAGAGAAATTTCTGCCTTTTTGCCCCCAAATAAGGGGAATTTCAGCCTTTTTACCTCAAAATACGGAAAATTTCTGCATTTTTGCTTCAAAATATGGGAAATTTCTGCCTTTTTGCCCCAAAATAAGAAAATTTTTGCTTTTTTTCCTTCAAATAAGTGAAATTTCTGAAATTTTGCCCCAAAATAAGTGAAATTTCTGCAATTTGGCCCCAAAATATGGAAATTTCTGAAATTTTGCCCCCAAATAAGTGGAATTTCATAGTTTTGCTACAAAATAAGAAGAATGTCTGTCTTTTTGCCCAAACATATAGGGAATTTCTGCCTTTTTGCCACACAATTAGGGGAATTTCTGCAATGTTGCTCAAAATACGGGGAATTTCTGCCTTTTTGCCTGAAAATAAGAAAAATGCATACCTTTTTGCCATAAAAAAGGGAAATTTCTTCATTTTTGCTCCAAAATAAGGGGAATTTCTGCCTTTTTGACTCTAAATAAGTGGAATTTCTGTCTTTTTTTCCCAAAACAAAGGGAATTTCTGTCTTTTTTGTTCCAAAATAAGGAAAATTTCTTACTTATTACCCTGAAATAAGTGAAATTTCTGCAATTTTGCCCCAAAATAAGGGAAATTATTGCCTTTTTGCCCCCAAATAAGGGGAATTTCAGCCTTTTTACCTCAAAATAAGGGGAATTTCTGCATTTTTGCCACAAAATATTAGGAATTTCTGTTTTTTGCTCCAAAATAAGGAAAATTTCTAACTTTTTTCACTGAAATAAGTGTAATTTTTGCAATTTTGCCCCAAAAGAAGTGAAATTTCTGCAATTTTGCCCGAAAATAAGGTAAATTTCTGGAATTTTGCCCCAAATAAATGGAATTTCTGAGTTTTGCCCCAAAATATGGAGAATTTCTGTCTTTTTGCTCCAACATATAGGGAATTTCTACCTTTTTGCCCGACAATTAGGGGAATTTCTGCAATTTTGCTCCAAAATACGGGGAATTTCTGCCTTTTTGCCCGAAAATAAGAAGAATGCATACCTTTTTGCCATAAAAAAGGGAAATTTCTTCATTTTTGCTCCAAAATAAGGAAAATTTCTGCTTTTTTGCCTCTAAATAAGTGTAATTTCTGTTTTTTTCCCCCAAAACAGAGGGAATTTCTGTCTTTTTTGCCCCAAAATATGGAAAATTTCTTACTTATTACCCTGAAATAAGTGAAATTTCTGCAATTTTGCCCCAAAATAAGGAAAATTTCGGCCTTTTTACCCCCAAATAAGGGGAATTTCACCGTTTCTACCTCAAAATAAAGGGAATTTCTGCATTTTTGACACAAAATATTAGGAATTTCTGAATTTTTGCCCCAAAATAAGAAAAATTTCTGCCTTTTTTCCCTGAAATAAGTGAAATTTCTGCAATTTTGGCCCAAAATAAGTGAAATTTCTGCCTTTTTGCCCCCAAATAAGGGGAATTTTAGCCTTTTTACCTCAAAATAAGGGGAATTATTGCATTTTTGCCCCAAAATATGGGAAATTTCTGCCTTTTTGCCCCAAACTAAGAAAAATTTCTGCAATTTTGTACCAAAATAAAAGAAATTTCTGGCATTTTGCTTCCAAATAAAAAAATTTCTACTTTTTTTTCTGAAAAAAGTGAAATTTCTGAAATTTTGCCCCAAAATAAGTGAAATTTCTACAATTTTGCCCCAAAATAAGTGAAATTTCTGGAATTTTGCCCCATAATAAGTGGAATTTCTGTCTTTTTTCCCCAAAACAAAGGGAATTTCTGTATTTTTGCCTCAACATATTGGGAATTTCTGCATTTTTGCCCCACAATTTGGGAAATTTCTGCAATTTTGCTCTAAAATAAGGGGAATTTCTGCCTTTTTGCCCAAAAATAAGAAGAATGCATACCTTTTTGCCCTTAATAACTGAAATTTCTTCATTTTTGCTCCAAAATAAGGGGAATTTCTGCTTTTTTGCCTCTAAAAAAGTGGAATTTCTGTCTTTTTCCCCCAAAAACAAAGGTTATTTCTGATTTTTGGCTAAAAAATAAGTTAAATTTCTAACTTATTACCCTGAAATAAGTGAAATTTCTGCAATTTTGCCCCAAAATAAGAGAAATTTCTGCCTTTTTGCCCCCAAATAACGGGAATTTCAGCCTTTTACCTCAAAATAAGAGAAATTTCTGCATTTTTACCCCAAAATATGGGAAATTTCTGCCTTTTTGCCCCAAAATAAAAAAAATTCTGCATTTTGTAACAAAATAAAAGAAATTTCTGCCTTATGGCCCCAAAATAAGAAAATTTCTGCTTTTTTTTTCTGAAATAAGTGAAATTTCTGCAATTTTGCCCCAAAATAATTTAAATTTCTGAGTTTTGCCCTAAAATAAGGAGAATTTCTGTCTTTTTGCCCCAACATATAGGGAATTACTGCATTTTTGCGCCACAATTAGGGGAATTTTGGCAATTTTGCTCTAAAATATGGGGAATTTCTGCCTTTTTGCCCCAAAATAAGGAAAATTTCTGCCTTTTTTACCTGAAATAAGTGAAATTTCTGCAATTTTGCCCCAAAATAAGGGACATCTCTGAAATTTTGCCCCAAAATAAGTGGAATTTCTTAGTTTTGCCCCAAAATAAGGAGAATTTCTGTCTTTTTGCCCTAACATATAGGGAATTTCTGCCTTTTTGCCCCACAATTAGGGGAATTTCTAGAATTTTGCTCCAAAATACGGGGAATTTTTGCTTTTTAGCCCGAAAATAAGGGGAATGTATACCTTTTGCCACAAAAAAGGGAAATCTTCATTTTTGCTTCAAAATAAGGGGAATTTCTGCTTTTTTGCCTCTAAATAAGTGGAATTTCTGTCTTTTTCCCCCAAAACAAAGGGAATTTCTGTATTTTTTGCCCCAAGATAAGGAAAATTTCTGACTTATCACCCTGAAATAAGTGAAATTGCTGTATTTTGTCTCAAAATAAGAAAAATTTCTCACTTTTTGCCCCCAAATAAGGGGAATTTCAGCCTTTTTACGTCAAAAAAGGGAAATTTCTGCATTTTTGCCCCAAAATATGGGAACTTTCTGCGTTTTTGCCCCAAAATAAGAAAAATTTCTTCAATTTTGTACCAAAATAAAAGAAATTTCTGCCTTTTTCCCCCAAAATAAAAAAATTCTGCTTTTTTTCTGAAATAATTGAAATTTCTGCAATTTTGACCAAAATAAGTGAAATTTCTGCAATTTTGCCCCAAAATGAAGGAAATTTCTGGAATTTTGCCTCAAAATAAGTGGTATTTCTGAGTTTTGCCACAAAATAAGGAGAATTTCTCTCTTTTTGCCGCAACATATAGGGAATTTCTGCATTTTTGCCCCACAATTAGGGGAATTTCTGCAATTTTGCTCCAAAATACGGGGAATTTCTGCCTTTTTGTCCGAAAATAAGAAGAATGCATACCTTTTTGCCATAAAAAGGGGAAATTTCTTCATTTTTGCTCCAAAATAAGGGGAATTTCTGCATTTGCCTCTAAATAAGTGGAATTTCTGTCTTTTTCCCCCCAAAAAAAAGGGAATTTCTGTCTTTTTTGCCCCAAAATAAGGAAAATTTCTGACTTATTACCCTGAAATAAGTGAAATTTCTGCAATTTTGCCCCAAAATAAAGGAAATTTCTGCCTTTTGCCCCCAAATAAGGGGAATTTCAGCCTTTTTACCTCAAAATAAGGGGAATTTCTGCATTTTTGCTTCAAAATATGGGAAATTTCTGCCTTTTTGCCCCAAAATAAAAAAATTTCTGCTTTTTTTTCCTGAAATAAGTGAAATTTCTGAAATTTTGCCCCAAAATAAGTGAAATTTCTGCAATTTGGCCCCAAAATATGGGAAATTTCTGGAATTTTGCCTCAAAATAAGTAGAATTTCTCAGTTTTGCCCCAAAATAAGAAGAATGTCTGTCTTTTTGCCCCAACATATAGGGAATTTCTGCATTTTTGCCTCACAATTAGGGGAATTTCTGCAATGTTGCTCAAAATACAGGGAATTTCTGCCTTTTTGCCTGAAAATAAGAAGAATGCATACCTTTTTCCATAAAAAAGGGAAATTTCTTCATTTTTGCTTCAAAATAAGGGGAATTTCTGCCTTTTTGACTCTAAATAAGTGGAATTTCTGTCTTTTTCCCCCAAAACAAAGGGAATTTCTGTCTTTTTTCTTCCAAAATAAAAAAAAAATTCTTACTTATTACCCTGAAATAACTGAAATTTCTTCAATTTTGCCCCAAAATAAGGGAAATTACTGCCTTTTTGCCCCCAAATAAGGGTAATTTCAGCCTTTTTACCTCAAAATAAGGGGAATTTCTGCATTTTTGCCACAAAATATTAGGAATTTCTGCTTTTTGCCCCAAAATAAGGAAAATTTCTGCCTTTTTTCCCTGAAATAAGTGAAATTTCTGCAATTTTGCCCCAAAATAAGTGAAATTTCTGCAATTTTGTTCTAAAATAAGGTAAATTTCTGGAATTTTGCCCCAAATAAGTGGAATTTCTGAGTTTCGCCCCAAAATAAGGAGAATTTCTGTCTTTTTGCCCCAACATATAGGGAATTTCTACCTTTTTGCCCGAAAATTAGGGGAATATCTGCAATTTTGCTCCAAAATACGGGGAATTTCTGCCTTTTTGCCCGAAAATAAGAAGAATGCATACCTTTTTGCCATAAAAAAGTGAAATTTCTTCATTTTTGCTCCAAAATAAAAAAAATTTCTGCTTTTTTGCCTCTAAATAAGTGGCATTTCTGTCTTTTTCCCCCAAAACAAAGGGAATTTCTGTCTTTTTTGCCCCAAAATATGGAAAATTTCTTACTTATTACCCTGAAATAAGTGAAATTTCTGCAAATTTGCCCCAAAATAAGCGAAATTTCGGCATTTTTACCCCCAAATAAGGGGAATTTCACCCTTTTTACCTCAAAATAAAGAGAATTTCTGCATTTTTGCTACAAAATATTAGGAATTTCTGCCTTTTTTCCCCAAAATAAGGAAAATTTCTGCCTTTTTTTCCCTGAAATAAGTGAAATTTCCGCAAGTTTGGCCAAAATAAGTGAAATTTCTGCCTTTTTGCCCCCAAATAAGGGGAATATTAGCCTTTTTACCTCAAAATAAGGAGAATTTCTGCATTTTTGCCCTAAATATGGGAAATTTCTGCCTTTTTGCCCCAAAATAAGAAAAATTTCTGCAATTTTGTACCAAAATAAAAGAAATTTCTGCCTTTTTGCTTCCAAATAGAAAAATTTCTACTTTTTTTTCTGAAAAAAGTGAAATTTCTGAAATTTTGCCCCAAAATAAGTGAAATTTCTACAATTTTGCCCCAAAATAAGTGAAATTTCTGGAATTTTGCCCCAAAATAAGTGGAATTTCTGTCTTTTTCCCCTAAAACAAAGGGAATTTCTGTATTTTTTGCACCAAGATAAGGAAAATTTCTGACTTATTACCCTGAAATAAGTGAAATTGCTGCAATTTTGCCTCAAAATAAGAAAAATTTCTCGCTTTTTGCCCCCAAATAAGGGGAATTTCAGCCTTTTTACGTCAAAAAAAGGGAAATTTCTGCAGTTTTGCCCCAAAATATGGGAAATTTCTGCGTTTTTGCCCCAAAATAAGAAAAATTTCTTCAATTTTGTACCAAAATAAAAGAAATTTCTGCCTTTTTGCCCCAAAATAAAAAAAATTCTGCTTTTTTTCTGAAATAAGTGAAATTTCTGCAATTTTGCCCAAAATAAGTGAAATTTCTGCAATTTTTCCACAAAATAAGGGAAATTTCTGGAATTTTGCCTCAAAATAAGTGGTATTTCTGAGTTTTGCCACAAAATAAGGAGAATTTCTGTCCTTTTGCCCCAACATATAGGGAATTTCTGCCTTTTTGCCCCACAATTAGCGGAATTTCTGCAATTTTGCTCCAAAATACGGGAAATTTCTGCCTTTTTATCCGAAAATAAGAAGAATGCATACCTTTTTGCCATAAAAAAGGGAAATTTCTTAATTTTTGCTCCAAAATAAGGGGAATTTCTGCATTTGCCTCTAAATAAGTGTAATTTCTGTCTTTTTCCCCCCAAACAAAGGGAATTTCTGTCTTTTTTGCCCCAAAATAAGGAAAATTTCTGACTTATTACCCTGAAATAAGTGAAATTTCTGCAATTTTGCCTCAAAATAAAGGAAATTTCTGCCTTTTTGCCCCCAAATAAGGGGAATTTCAGCCTTTTTACCTCAAAATAAGGGGAATTTCTGCATTTTTGCTTCAAAATATGGGAAATTTCTGCCTTTTTGCCCCAAAATAAAAAAATTTCTGCTTTTTTTCCCTGAAATAAGTGAAATTTCTGAAATTTTGCCCCAAAATAAGTGAAATTTCTGCAATTTGGCCCCAAAATATGGGAAATTTCTGGAATTTTGCCCCAAAATAAGTGGAATTACTCAGTTTTGCCCCAAAATAAGAAGAATGTCTGTCTTTTTGCCCCAACATATAGGGAATTTCTGCCTTTTTGCCCCACAATTAGGGGAATTTCTGCAATGTTGCTCAAAATACAGGGAATTTCTGCCTTTTTGCCTGAAAATAAGAAGAATGCATACCTTTTTGCCATAAAAAAGGGAAATTTCTTCATTTTTGCTTCAAAATAAGGGGGGAATTTCTGCCTTTTTGACTCTAAATAAGTGGAATTTCTGTCTTTTTCCCCCAAAACAAAGGGAATTTCTGTCTTTTTTCTTCCAAAATAAAAAAAATTTCTTACTTATTACCCTGAAATAACTGAAATTTCTTCAATTTTGCCCCAAAATAAGGGAAATTACTGCCTTTTTGCCCCCAAATAAGGGTAATTTCAGCCTTTTTACCTCAAAATAAGGGGAATTTCTGCATTTTTGCCACAAAATATTAGGAATTTCTGCTTTTTGCCCCAAAATAAGGAAAATTTCTGCCTTTTTTCCCTGAAATAAGTGAAATTTCTGCAATTTTGCCCCAAAATAAGTGAAATTTCTGCAATTTTGTTCTAAAATAAGGTAAATTTCTGGAATTTTGCCCCAAATAAGTGGAATTTCTGAGTTTCGCCCCAAAATAAGGAGAATTTCTGTCTTTTTGCCCCAACATATAGGGAATTTCTACCTTTTTGCCCGAAAATTAGGTGAATTTCTGCAATTTTGCTCCAAAATACGGGGAATTTCTGCCTTTTTGCCCGAAAATAAGAAGAATGCATACCTTTTTGCCATAAAAAAGGGAAATTTCTTCATTTTTGCTCCAAAATAAAAAAAATTTCTGCTTTTTTGCCTCTAAATAAGTGGTATTTCTGTCTTTTTCCCCCAAAACAAAGGGAATTTCTGTCTTTTTTGCCCCAAAATATGGAAAATTTCTTACTTATTACCCTGAAATAAGTGAAATTTCTGCAATTTTGCCCCATGAAAAGCGAAATTTCGGCATTTTTACTCCCAAATAAGGGGAATTTCACCCTTTTTACCTCAAAATAAAGGGAATTTCTGCATTTTTGCCACAAAATATTAGGAATTTCTGCCTTTTTGCCCCAAAATAAGGAAAATTTCTGCCTTTTTTTCCCTGAAATAAGTGAAATTTCCGCAAGTTTGGCCAAAATAAGTGAAATTTCTGCCTTTTTGCCCCCAAATAAGGGGAATTTTAGCCTTTTTACCTCAAAATAAAGAGAATTTCGGCATTTTTGCCCTAAAATATGGGAAATTTCTGCCTTTTTGTCCCAAAATAAGAAAAATTTCTGCAATTTTGTACCAAAATAAAAGAAATTTCTGCCTTTTTGCTTCCAAATAGAAAAATTTCTACTTTTTTTTCTGAAAAAAGTGAAATTTTTGAAATTTTGCCCCAAAATAAGTGAAATTTTTACAATTTTGCCCCAAAATAAGTGAAATTTCTGGAATTTTGCCCCAAAATAAGTGGAATTTCTGTCTTTTTCCCCCAAAACAAAGGGAATTTCTGTATTTTTTGCCCCAAGATAAGGAAAATTTCTGACTTATTACCCTGAAATAAGTGAAATTGCTGCAATTTTGCCTCAAAATAAGAAAAATTTCTCCCTTTTTGCCCCCAAATAAGGGGAATTTCAGCCTTTTTACGTCAAAAAAAGGGAAATTTCTGCAGTTTTGCCCCAAAATATGGGAAATTTCTGCGTTTTTGCCCCAAAATAAGAAAATTTTCTTCAATTTTGTACCAAAATAAAAGAAATTTCTGCCTTTTTGCCCCAAAATAAAAAAAATTCTGCTTTTTTCTGAAAAAAGTGAAATTTCTGCAATTTTGCCCAAAATAAGTGAAATTTCTGCAATTTTTCCACAAAATAAGGGAAATTTCTGGAATTTTGCCTCAAAATAAGTGGTATTTCTGAGTTTTGCCACAAAATAAGGAGAATTTCTGTCCTTTTGCCCCAACATATAGGGAATTTCTGCCTTTTTGCCCCACAATTAGCGGAATTTCTGCAATTTTGCTCCAAAATACGGGGAATTTCTGCCTTTTTATCCGAAAATAAGAAGAATGCATACCTTTTTGCCATAAAAAAGGGAAATTTCTTAATTTTTGCTCCAAAATAAGGGGAATTTCTGCATTTGCCTCTAAATAAGTGGAATTTCTGTCTTTTTCCCCCAAAACAAAGGGAATTTCTGTCTTTTTTGCCCCAAAATAAGGAAAATTTCTGACTTATTACCCTGAAATAAGTGAAATTTCTGCAATTTTGCCTCAAAATAAAGGAAATTTCTGCCTTTTTGCCCCCAAATAAGGGGAATTTCAGCCTTTTTACCTCAAAATAAGGGGAAATTCTGCATTTTTGCTTCAAAATATAGGAAATTTCTGCCTTTTTGCCCCAAAATAAAAAAATTTCTGCTTTTTTTCCCTGAAATAAGTGAAATTTCTGAAATTTTGCCCCAAAATAAGTGAAATTTCTGCAATTTGGCCCCAAATATGGGAAATTTCTGGAATTTTGCCCCAAAATAAGTGGAATTACTCAGTTTTGCCCCAAAATAAGAAGAATGTCTGTCTTTTTGCCCCAACATATAGGGAATTTCTGCCTTTTTTCCCCACAATTAGGGGAATTTCTGCAATGTTGCTAAAAATACAGGGAATTTCTGCCTTTTTGCCTGAAAATAAGAAGAATGCATACCTTTTTGCCATAAAAAAGGGAAATTTCTTCATTTTTGCTTCAAAATAAGGGGAATTTCTGCCTTTTTGACTCTAAATAAGTGGAATTTCTGTCTTTTTCCCCCAAAACAAAGGGAATTTCTGTCTTTTTTCTTCCAAAATAAAAAAAAATTTCTTACTTATTACCCTGAAATAACTGAAATTTCTTAAATTTTGCTCCAAAATAAGGGAAATTACTGCCTTTTTGCCCCCAAATAAGGGTAATTTCAGCCTTTTTACCTCAAAATAAGGGGAATTTCTGCATTTTTGCCACAAAATATTAGGAATTTCTGCTTTTTGCCCCAAAATAAGGAAAATTTCTGCCTTTTTTCCCTGATATAAGTGAAATTTCTGCAAATTTGCCCCAAAATTAGTGAAATTTCTGCAATTTTGTTCTAAAATAAGGTAAATTTCTGGAATTTTGCCCCAAATAAGTGGAATTTCTGAGTTTCGCCCCAAAATAAGGAGAATTTCTGTCTTTTTGCCCCAACATATAGAAAATTTTTACCTTTTTGCCCGACAATTAGGGGAATTTCTGCAATTTTGCTCCAAAATACGGGGAATTTCTGCCTTTTTGCCCGAAAATAAGAAGAATGCATACCTTTTTGCCATAAAAAAGGGAAATTTCTTCATTTTTGCTCCAAAATAAGGAAAATTTCTGCTTTTTTGCCTCTAAATAAGTGGTATTTCTGTCTTTTTCCCCCAAAACAAAGGGAATTTCTGTCTTCTTTGCCCCAAAATATGGAAAATTTCTTACTTATTACCCTGAAATAAGTGAAATTTCTGCAATTTTGCCCCAAAATAAGCGAAATTTCAGCATTTTTACCCCCAAATAAGGGGAATTTCACCCTTTTTACCTCAAAATAAAGGGAATTTCTGCATTTTTGCCACAAAATATTAGGAATTTCTGCCTTTTTGCCCCAAATTAAGGAAAATTTCTGCCTTTTTTTCACTGAAATAAGTGAAATTTCCGCAAGTTTGGCCCAAAATAAGTGAAATTTCTGCCTTTTTGCCCCCAAATAAGTGGAATTTTAGCTTTTACCTCAAAATAAGGGGAATTTCTTCATTTTTGCCATAAAATATGGGAAATTTCTGCCTTTTTGCCCCAAAATAAGAAAAATTTCTGCAATTTTGTACCAAAATAAAAGAAATTTTTGCCTTTTTGCTTCCAAATAGAAAAATTTCTACTTTTTTTTCTGAAAAAAGTGAAATTTCTGAAATTTTGCCCCAAAATAAGTGAAATTTCTACAAATTTGCCCCAAAATAAGTGAAATTTCTGGAATTTTGCCCCAAAATAAGTGGAATTTCTGTCTTTTTCCCCCAAAACAAAGGGAATTTCTGTATTTTTTGCCCCAAGATAAGGAAAATTTCTGACTTATTACCCTGAAATAAGTGAAATTGCTGCAATTTTGCCTCAAAATAAGAAAAATTTCTCCCTTTTTGCCCCCAAATAAGGGGAATTTCAGCCTTTTTACGTCAAAAAAAGGGAAATTTCTGCAGTTTTGCCCCAAAATATGGGAAATTTCTGCGTTTTTGCCCCAAAACAAGAAAAATTTCGTCAATTTTGTACCAAAATAAAAGAAATTTCTGCCTTTTTGCCCCAAAATAAAAAAAATTCTGCTTTTTTTTCTGAAATAAGTGAAATTTCTGCAATTTTGCCCAAAATAAGTGAAATTTCTGCAATTTTTCCACAAAATAAGGGAATTTCTGGAATTTTGCCTCAAAATAAGTGGTATTTCTGAGTTTTGCCACAAAATAAGGAGAATTTCTGTCCTTTTGCCCCAACATATAGGGAATTTCTGCCTTTTTGCCCCACAATTAGGGGAATTTCTGCAATTTTGCTCCAAAATACGGGGAATTTCTGCCTTTTTGTCCGAAAATAAGAAGAATGCATACCTTTTTGCCATAAAAAAGGGAAATTTCTTCATTTTTGCTCCAAAATAAGGGGAATTTCTGCATTTGCCTCTAAATAAGTGGAATTTCTGTCTTTTTCCCCCAAAACAAAGGGAATTTCTGTCTTTTTTGCCCCAAAATAAGGAAAATTTCTGACTTATTACCCTGAAATAAGTGAAATTTCTGCAATTTTGCCTCAAAATAAAGGAAATTTCTGCCTTTTTGCCCCCAAATAAGGGGAATTTCAGCCTTTTTACCTCAAAATAAGGGGAATTTCTGCATTTTTGCTTCAAAATATGGGAAATTTCTGAATTTTTGCCCCAAAATAAAAAAATTTCAGCTTTTTTTTCCTGAAATAAGTGAAATTTCTGAAATTTTGCCCCAAAATAAGTGAAATTTCTGCAATTTGGCCCCAAATATGGGAAATTTCTGGAATTTTGCCCCAAAATAAGTGGAATTACTCAGTTTTGCCCCAAAATAAGAAGAATGTCTGTCTTTTTGCCCCAACATATAAGGAATTTCTGCCTTTTTACCCCACAATTAGGGGAATTTCTGCAATGTTGCTCAAAATACAGGGAATTTCTGCCTTTTTGCCTGAAAATAAGAAGAATGCATACCTTTTTGCCATAAAAAAGGGAAATTTCTTCATTTTTGCTTCAAAATAAGGGGAATTTCTGCCTTTTTGACTCTAAATAAGTGGAATTTCTGTCTTTTTCCCCCAAAACAAAGGGAATTTCTGTCTGTTTTCTTCCAAAATAAAAAAAAATTCTTACTTATTACCCTGAAATAACTGAAATTTCTTCAATTTTGCCCCAAAATAAGGGAAATTACTGCCTTTTTGCCCCCAAATAAGGGTAATTTCAGCCTTTTTACCTCAAAATAAGGGGAATTTCTGCATTTTTGCCAAAAAATATTAGGAATTTCTGCTTTTTGCCCCAAAATAAGGAAAATTTCTGCCTTTTTTCCCTGAAATAAGTGAAATTTCTGCAATTTTGCCCCAAAATAAGTGAAATTTCTGCAATTTTGTTCTAAAATAAGGTAAATTTCTGGAATTTTGCCCCAAATAAGTGGAATTTCTGAGTTTCGCCCCAAAAGAAGGAGAATTTCTGTCTTTTTGCCCCAACATATAGGGAATTTCTACCTTTTTGCCCGACAATTAGGGGAATTTCTGCAATTTTGCTCCAAAATACGGGGAATTTCTGCCTTTTTGCCCGAAAATAAGAAGAATGCATACCTTTTTGCCATAAAAAAGGGAAATTTCTTCATTTTTGCTCCAAAATAAGGAAAATTTCTGCTTTTTTGCCTCTAAATAAGTGGTATTTCTGTCTTTTTCCCCCAAAACAAAGGGAATTTCTGTCTTTTTTGCCCCAAAATATGGAAAATTTCTTACTTATTACCCTGAAATAAGTGAAATTTCTGCAATTTTGCCCCAAAATAAGCGAAATTTCGGCATTTTTACCCCCAAATAAGGGGAATTTCACCATTTTTACCTCAAAATAAAGGGAATTTCTGCATTTTTGCCACAAAATATTAGGAATTTCTGCCTTTTTCCCCAAAATAAGGAAAATTTCTGCCTTTTTTTTTCCTGAAATAAGTGAAATTTCCGCAAGTTTGCCCAAAATAAGTGAAATTTCTGCCTTTTTGCCCCCAAATAAGGGGAATTTTAGCCTTTTTCCCTCAAAATAAGGGGAATTTCTGCATTTTTGCCCTAAAATATGGGAAATTTCTGCCTTTTTGTCCCAATATAAGAAAAATTTCTGCAATTTTGTACCAAAATAAAAGAAATTTCTGCCTTTTTGCTTCCAAATAGAAAAATTTCTACTTTTTTTCTGAAAAAAGTGAAATTTCTGAAATTTTGCCCCAAAATAAGTGAAATTTCTACAATTTTGCCCCAAAATAAGTGAAATTTCTGGAATTTGCCCCAAAATAAGTGGAATTTCTGTCTTTTTCCCCCAAAACAAAGGGAATCTCTGTATTTTTTGCCCCAAGATAAGGAAAATTTCTGACTTATTACCCTGAAATAAGTGAAATTGCTGCAATTTTGCCTCAAAATAAGAAAAATTTCTCCCTTTTTGCCCCCAAATAAGGGGAATTTCAGCCTTTTTACGTCAAAAAAAGGGAAATTTCTGCAGTTTTGCCCCAAAATATGGGAAATTTCTGCGTTTTTGCCCCAAAATAAGAAAAATTTCTTCAATTTTGTACCAAAATAAAAGAAATTTCTGCCTTTTTGCCCCAAAATAAAAAAAATTCTGCTTTTTTTCTGAAATAAGTGAAATTTCTGCAATTTTGCCCAAAATAAGTGAAATTTCTGCAATTTTTCAACAAAATAAGAAAAATTTCTGGAATTTTGCCTTAAAATAAGTGGTATTTCTGAGTTTTGCCACAAAATAAGGAGAATTTCTGTCCTTTTGCCCCAACATATAGGGAATTTCTGCCTTTTTGCCCCACAATTAGGGGAATTTCTGCAATTTTGCTCCAAAATACGGGGAATTTCTGCCTTTTTGTCCGAAAATAAGTAGAATGCATACCTTTTTGCCATAAAAAAGGGAAATTTCTTCATTTTTGCTCCAAAATAAGGGGAATTTCTGCATTTGCCTCTAAATAAGTGGAATTTCTGACTTTTTCCCCCAAAACAAAGGGAATTTCTGTCTTTTTTGCCCCAAAATAAGGAAAATTTCTGACTTATTACCCTGAAATAAGCGAAATTTCTGCAATTTTGCCTCAAAATAAAGGAAATTTCTGGTTTTTGCCCCCAAATAAGGGGAATTTCAGCCTTTTTACCTCAAAATAAGGGGAATTTCTGCTTTTTTGCCTCTAAATAAGTGGAATTTCTGTCTTTTTCCCCCAAAACAAAGGGAATTTCTGTATTTTTTGCCCCAAGATAAGGAAAATTTCTGACTTATCACCCTGAAATAAGTGAAATTGCTGTATTTTGCCTCAAAATAAGAAAAATTTCTCCCTTTTTGCCCCCAAATAAGGGGAATTTCAGCCTTTTTACCTTAAAATAAGGGGAAGTTCTGCATTTTTGCTTCAAAATATGGAAAATTTCTGCCTTTTTGCCCCAAAATAAAAAAAATTTCTGCTTTTTTTCCCTGAAATAAGTGAAATTTCTGAAATTTTGCCCCAAAATAAGTGAAATTTCTGCAATTTGGCCCCAAAATATGGGAAATTTCTGGAATTTTGCCCCAAAATAAGTGGAATTTCTCAGTTTTGCCCCAAAATAAGAAGAATGTCTTTTTGCCCCAACATATAGGGAATTTCTGCCTTTTTGCCCCACAATTAGGGGAATTTCTGCAATGTTGCTCAAAATACAGGGAATTTCTGCCTTTTTGCCTGAAAATAAGAAGAATGCATACCTTTTTGCCATAAAAAAAAGAAATTTCTTCATTTTTGCTTCAAAATAAGGGGAATTTCTGCCTTTTTGACTCTAAATAAGTGGAATTTCTGTCTTTTTCCCCCAAAACAAAGGAATTTCTGTCTTTTTTCTTCCAAAATAAAAAAAATTTCTTACTTATTACCCTGAAATAACTGAAATTTCTTCAATTTTGCCTCAAAATAAGGGAAATTACTGCCTTTTTGCCCCCAAATAAGGGTAATTTCAGCCTTTTTACCTCAAAATAAGGGGAATTTCTGCATTTTTGCCACAAAATATTAGGAATTTCTGCTTTTTGCCCCAAAATAAGGAAAATTTCTGCCTTTTTTCCCTGAAATAAGTGAAATTTCTGCAATTTTGCCCCAAAATAAGTGAAATTTCTGCAATTTTGTTCTAAAATAAGGTAAATTTCTGGAATTTTGCCCCAAATAAGTGGAATTTCTGAGTTTCGCCCCAAAATAAGGAGAATTTCTGTCTTTTTGCCCCAACATATAGGGAATTTCTACCTTTTTGCCCGACAATTAGGGGAATTTCTGCAATTTTGCTCCAAAATACGGGGAATTTCTGCCTTTTTGCCCGAAAATAAGAAGAATGCATACCTTTTTGCCATAAAAAAGGGAAATTTCTTCATTTTTGCTCCAAAATAAGGAAAATTTCTGCTTTTTTGCCTCTAAATAAGTGGTATTTCTGTCTTTTTCCCCCAAAACAAAGGGAATTTCTGTCTTTTTTGCCCCAAAATATGGAAAATTTCTTAGTTATTACCCTGAAATAAGTGAAATTTCTGCAATTTTGCCCCAAAATAAGCGAAATTTCGGCATTTTTACCCCCAAATAAGGGGAATTTCACCATTTTTACCTCAAAATAAAGGGAATTTCTGCATTTTTGCCACAAAATATTAGGAATTTCTGCCTTTTTGCCCCAAAATAAGGAAAATTTCTGCCTTTTTTTCACTGAAATAAGTGAAATTTCCGCAAGTTTGGCCCAAAATAAGTGAAATTTCTGCATTTTTGCCCCCAAATAAGGGGAATTTTAGCCTTTTTACCTCAAAATAAGGGGAATTTCTGCATTTTTGCCCTAAAATATGGGAAATTTCTGCCTTTTTGTCCCAAAATAAGAAAAATTTCTGCAATTTTGTACCAAAATAAAAGAAATTTCTGCCTTTTTGCTTCCAAATAGAAAAATTTCTACTTTTTTTTCTGAAAAAAGTGAAATTTCTGAAATTTTGCCCCAAAATAAGTGAAATTTCTAAAATTTTGCCCCAAAATAAATGAAATTTCTGGAATTTTGCCCCAAAATAAGTGGAATTTCTGTCTTTTTCCCCCAAAACAAAGGGAATCTCTGTATTTTTTGCCCCAAGATAAGGAAAATTTCTGACTTATTACCCCGAAATAAGTGAAATTGCTGCAATTTTGCCTCAAAATAAGAAAAATTTCTCCCTTTTTGCCCCCAAATAAGGGGAATTTCAGCCTTTTTACGTCAAAAAAAGGGAAATTTCTGCAGTTTTGCCCCAAAATATGGGAAATTTCTGCGTTTTTGCCCAAAAATAAGAAAAATTTCTTCAATTTTGTACCAAAATTAAAGAAATTTCTGCCTTTTTGCCCCAAAATAAAAAAAATTCTGCTTTTTTTCTGAAATAAGTGAAATTTCTGCAATTTTGCCCAAAATAAGTGAAATTTCTGCAATTTTTCCACAAAATAAGAAAAATTTCTGGAATTTTGCCTCAAAATAAGTGGTATTTCTGAGTTTTGCCACAAAATAAGGAGAATTTCTGTCCTTTTGCCCCAACATATAGGGAATTTCTGCCTTTTTGCCCCACAATTAGGGGAATTTCTGCAATTTTGCTCCAAAATACGGGGAATTTCTGCCTTTTTGTCCGAAAATAAGAAGAATGCATACCTTTTTGCCATAAAAAAGGGAAATTTCTTCATTTTTGCTCCAAAATAAGGGAAATTTCTGCATTTGCCTCTAAATAAGTGGAATTTCTGTCTTTTTCCCCCAAAACAAAGGGAATTTCTGTCTTTTTTGCCCAAAAATAAGGAAAATTTCTGACTTAATACCCTGAAATACGTGAAATTTCTGCAATTTTGCCTCAAAATAAAGAAAATTTCTGCCTTTTTGCCCCCAAATAAGGGGAAGTTCAGCCTTTTTATCTCAAAATAAGGGGAATTTCTGCTTTTTTGCCTCTTAATAAGTGGAATTTCTGTCTGTTTCCCCCAAAACAAAGGGAATTTCTGTATTTTTTGCCCCAAGATAAGGAAAATTTCTGACTTATCACCCTGAAATAAGTGAAATTGCTGTATTTTGCCTCAAAATAAGAAAAATTTCTCCCTTTTTGCCCCCAAATAAGGAGAATTTCAGCCTTTTTACTTCAAAAAAAGGGAAATTTCTGCATTTTTGCCCCAAAATATGGGAACTTTCTGCGTTTTTGCCCCAAAATAAGAAAATTTTCTTCAATTTTGTACCAAAATAAAAGAAATTTCTGCCTTTTTCCCCTAAAATAAAAAAAATTCTGCTTTTTTTCTGAAATAAGTGAAATTTCTGCAATTTTGCCACAAAATGAAGGAAATTTCTGGAATTTTGCCTCAAAATAAGTGGTATTTCTGAGTTTTGCCACAAAATAAGGAGAATTTCTGTCCTTTTGCCCCAACATATAGGGAATTTCTGCCTTTTTGCTCCACAATTAGGGGAATTTCTGCAATTTTGCTCCAAAATACGGGGAATTTCTGCCTCTTTGCCGAAAATAAGAAGAATGCATACCTTTTTGCCATAAAAAAGGGAAATTTCTTAATTTTTGCTCCAAAATAAGGGGAATTTCTGCATTTGCCTCTAAATAAGTTGAATTTCTGTCTTTTTCCCCCAAAACAAAGGGAATTTCTGTCTTCTTTGCCCCAAAATAAGGAAAATTTCTGACTTATTACACTGAAATAAGTGAAATTTCTGCAATTTTGCCCCAAAATAAAGGAAATTTCTGCCTTTTTGCCCCCAAATAAGGGGAATTTCAGCCTTTTTACCTCAAAATAAGGGGAATTTCAGCTTTTTTCCCTCTAAATAAGTGGAATTTCTGTCTTTTTTCTCTAAAACAAAAAAAATTTCTGTCTTTTTGCCCCAAAATAAGGAAAATTTCTGACTTTTTTTCTTTAAATAAGTGAAATTTCTGCTTTTTTGCCCCCAAATAAGAGAATTTCAGATTTTTTACCCCAAAATAAGGGGAATTTCTGCATTTTTACCCCAAAATTTGGGAAATTTCTGCCTTTTTGCCCCAAAATAAGAAAAATTTCTGCAATTTTGTTACAAAATAAAAGAAATTTCTGCCTTTTTGCCCCAAAATAAGAAAATTTATGCTTTTTTTTTCTGAAATAACTGAAATTTCTGTAATTTTGCCCCAAAATAAGTGAAATTTCTGAGTTTTGCCACAAAATAAGGAGAATTTCTGTCTTTTTGCCCCAACATATAAGGAATTTCTCAATTTTTGTCCCACAATTAGAGGAATTTCTGCAATTTTGCTCCAAAATACGGGGAATTTCTGCCTTTTTGTCTGAAAATAAGAAGAATGCATACCTTTTTGCCATAAAAAACGGAAATTTTTTCATTTTTGCTCCAAAATAAGAAGAATTTCTGCTTTTTTCCTCTAAATAATTCAAATATCTGTTTTTTCCCACAAACAAATAGAATTTCTGTCTTTTTTGCACCAAAATAAAGAAAATTGCTGATTTATTACCCGGAAATAAGTGAAATTTCTGCAATTTTGCCTCTAAATAAGAGAAATTTCTGCCTTTTTGCACCCAAATAAGGGGAATTTCAGCCTTTTTACCTCAAAATAAGGGGAATTTCTGCATTTTTGCTTCAAAATATGGGAAATTTCTGCCTTTTTGCCCCAAAATAAATAAAATTCTGCTTTTTTTCCCTGAAATAAGTGAAATTTCTGAAATTTTGCCCCAAAATAAGTGAAATTTCTGCAATTTGGCCCCAAAATATGGGAAATTTCTGGAATTTTGCCCCAAAATAAGTGGAATTTCTGAGTTTTGCCCCAAAATAAGAAGAATGTCTGTCTTTTTGCCCCAACATATAGGGAATTTCTGCCTTTTTGGCCCACAATTAGGGGAATTTCTGCAATGTTGCTCAAAATACAGGGAATTTCTGCCTTTTTGCCTGAAAATAAGAAGAATGCATACCTTTTTGCCATAAAAAAGGGAAATTTCTTCATTTTTGCTTCAAAATAAGGGGAATTTCTGCCTTTTTGACTCTAAATAAGTGGAATTTCTGTCTTTCTCCCCCAAAACAAAGAGAATTTCTGTCTTTTTTCTTCCAAAATAAAAAAAATTTCTTACTTATTACCCTGAAATAACTGAAATTTCTTCAATTTTGCCCCAAAATAAGGGAAATTACTGCCTTTTTGCCCCCAAATAAGGGTAATTTCAGCCTTTTTACCTCAAAATAAGGGGAATTTCTGCATTTTTGCCACAAAATATTAGGAATTTCTGCTTTTTGCCCCAAAATAAGGAAAATTTCTGCCTTTTTTCCCTGAAATAAGTGAAATTTCTGCAATTTTGCCCCAAAATAAGTGAAATTTCTGCAATTTTGTTCTAAAATAAGGTAAATTTCTGGAATTTTGCCCCAAATAAGTGGAATTTCTGAGTTTCGCCCCAAAATAAGGAGAATTTCTGTCTTTTTGCCCCAACATATAGGGAATTTCTACCTTTTTGCCCGACAATTAGGGGAATTTCTGCAATTTTGCTCCAAAATACGGGGAATTTCTGCCTTTTTGCCCGAAAATAAGAAGAATGCATACCTTTTTGCCATAAAAAAGGGAAATTTCTTCATTTTTGCTCCAAAATAAGGAAAATTTCTGCTTTTTTGCCTCTAAATAAGTGGTATTTCTGTCTTTTTCCCCCAAAACAAAGGGAATTTCTGTCTTTTTTGCCCCAAAATATGGAAAATTTCTTACTTATTACCCTGAAATAAGTGAAATTTCTGCAATTTTGCCCCAAAATAAGCGAAATTTCGGCATTTTTACCCCCAAATAAGGGGAATTTCACCATTTTTACCTCAAAATAAAGGGAATTTCTGCATTTTTGCCACAAAATATTAGGAATTTCTGCCTTTTTCCCCAAAATAAGGAAAATTTCTGCCTTTTTTTTCCTGAAATAAGTGAAATTTCCGCAAGTTTGCCCAAAATAAGTGAAATTTCTGCCTTTTTGCCCCCAAATAAGGGGAATTTTAGCCTTTTTCCCTCAAAATAAGGGGAATTTCTGCATTTTTGCCCTAAAATATGGGAAATTTCTGCCTTTTTGTCCCAAAATAAGAAAAATTTCTGCAATTTTGTACCAAAATAAAAGAAATTTCTGCCTTTTTGCTTCCAAATAGAAAAATTTCTACTTTTTTTCTGAAAAAAGTGAAATTTCTGAAATTTTGCCCCAAAATAAGTGAAATTTCTACAATTTTGCCCCAAAATAAGTGAAATTTCTGGAATTTGCCCCAAAATAAGTGGAATTTCTGTCTTTTTCCCCCAAAACAAAGGGAATCTCTGTATTTTTTGCCCCAAGATAAGGAAAATTTCTGACTTATTACCCTGAAATAAGTGAAATTGCTGCAATTTTGCCTCAAAATAAGAAAAATTTCTCCCTTTTTGCCCCCAAATAAGGGGAATTTCAGCCTTTTTACGTCAAAAAAAGGGAAATTTCTGCAGTTTTGCCCCAAAATATGGGAAATTTCTGCGTTTTTGCCCCAAAATAAGAAAAATTTCTTCAATTTTGTACCAAAATAAAAGAAATTTCTGCCTTTTTGCCCCAAAATAAAAAAAAATCTGCTTTTTTTCTGAAATAAGTGAAATTTCTGCAATTTTGCCCAAAATAAGTGAAATTTCTGCAATTTTTCCACAAAATAAGAAAAATTTCTGGAATTTTGCCTTAAAATAAGTGGTATTTCTGAGTTTTGCCACAAAATAAGGAGAATTTCTGTCCTTTTGCCCCAACATATAGGGAATTTCTGCCTTTTTGCCCCACAATTAGGGGAATTTCTGCAATGTTGCTCAAAATACAGGGAATTTCTGCCTTTTTGCCTGAAAATAAGAAGAATGCATACCTTTTTGCCATAAAAAAAAGAAATTTCTTCATTTTTGCTTCAAAATAAGGGGAATTTCTGCCTTTTTGACTCTAAATAAGTGGAATTTCTGTCTTTTTCCCCCAAAACAAAGGAATTTCTGTCTTTTTTCTTCCAAAATAAAAAAAATTTCTTACTTATTACCCTGAAATAACTGAAATTTCTTCAATTTTGCCTCAAAATAAGGGAAATTACTGCCTTTTTGCCCCCAAATAAGGGTAATTTCAGCCTTTTTACCTCAAAATAAGGGGAATTTCTGCATTTTTGCCACAAAATATTAGGAATTTCTGCTTTTTGCCCCAAAATAAGGAAAATTTCTGCCTTTTTTCCCTGAAATAAGTGAAATTTCTGCAATTTTGCCCCAAAATAAGTGAAATTTCTGCAATTTTGTTCTAAAATAAGGTAAATTTCTGGAATTTTGCCCCAAATAAGTGGAATTTCTGAGTTTCGCCCCAAAATAAGGAGAATTTCTGTCTTTTTGCCCCAACATATAGGGAATTTCTACCTTTTTGCCCGACAATTAGGGGAATTTCTGCAATTTTGCTCCAAAATACGGGGAATTTCTGCCTTTTTGCCCGAAAATAAGAAGAATGCATACCTTTTTGCCATAAAAAAGGGAAATTTCTTCATTTTTGCTCCAAAATAAGGAAAATTTCTGCTTTTTTGCCTCTAAATAAGTGGTATTTCTGTCTTTTTCCCCCAAAACAAAGGGAATTTCTGTCTTTTTTGCCCCAAAATATGGAAAATTTCTTAGTTATTACCCTGAAATAAGTGAAATTTCTGCAATTTTGCCCCAAAATAAGCGAAATTTCGGCATTTTTACCCCCAAATAAGGGGAATTTCACCATTTTTACCTCAAAATAAAGGGAATTTCTGCATTTTTGCCACAAAATATTAGGAATTTCTGCCTTTTTGCCCCAAAATAAGGAAAATTTCTGCCTTTTTTTCACTGAAATAAGTGAAATTTCCGCAAGTTTGGCCCAAAATAAGTGAAATTTCTGCATTTTTGCCCCCAAATAAGGGGAATTTTAGCCTTTTTACCTCAAAATAAGGGGAATTTCTGCATTTTTGCCCTAAAATATGGGAAATTTCTGCCTTTTTGTCCCAAAATAAGAAAAATTTCTGCAATTTTGTACCAAAATAAAAGAAATTTCTGCCTTTTTGCTTCCAAATAGAAAAATTTCTACTTTTTTTTCTGAAAAAAGTGAAATTTCTGAAATTTTGCCCCAAAATAAGTGAAATTTCTAAAATTTTGCCCCAAAATAAATGAAATTTCTGGAATTTTGCCCCAAAATAAGTGGAATTTCTGTCTTTTTCCCCCAAAACAAAGGGAATCTCTGTATTTTTTGCCCCAAGATAAGGAAAATTTCTGACTTATTACCCCGAAATAAGTGAAATTGCTGCAATTTTGCCTCAAAATAAGAAAAATTTCTCCCTTTTTGCCCCCAAATAAGGGGAATTTCAGCCTTTTTACGTCAAAAAAAGGGAAATTTCTGCAGTTTTGCCCCAAAATATGGGAAATTTCTGCGTTTTTGCCCAAAAATAAGAAAAATTTCTTCAATTTTGTACCAAAATTAAAGAAATTTCTGCCTTTTTGCCCCAAAATAAAAAAAATTCTGCTTTTTTTCTGAAATAAGTGAAATTTCTGCAATTTTGCCCAAAATAAGTGAAATTTCTGCAATTTTTCCACAAAATAAGAAAAATTTCTGGAATTTTGCCTCAAAATAAGTGGTATTTCTGAGTTTTGCCACAAAATAAGGAGAATTTCTGTCCTTTTGCCCCAACATATAGGGAATTTCTGCCTTTTTGCCCCACAATTAGGGGAATTTCTGCAATTTTGCTCCAAAATACGGGGAATTTCTGCCTTTTTGTCCGAAAATAAGAAGAATGCATACCTTTTTGCCATAAAAAAGGGAAATTTCTTCATTTTTGCTCCAAAATAAGGGAAATTTCTGCATTTGCCTCTAAATAAGTGGAATTTCTGTCTTTTTCCCCCAAAACAAAGGGAATTTCTGTCTTTTTTGCCCAAAAATAAGGAAAATTTCTGACTTAATACCCTGAAATACGTGAAATTTCTGCAATTTTGCCTCAAAATAAAGAAAATTTCTGCCTTTTTGCCCCCAAATAAGGGGAAGTTCAGCCTTTTTATCTCAAAATAAGGGGAATTTCTGCTTTTTTGCCTCTAAATAAGTGGAATTTCTGTCTTTTTCCCCCAAAACAAAGGGAATTTCTGTATTTTTTGCCCCAAGATAAGGAAAATTTCTGACTTATCACCCTGAAATAAGTGAAATTGCTGTATTTTGCCTCAAAATAAGAAAAATTTCTCCCTTTTTGCCCCCAAATAAGGAGAATTTCAGCCTTTTTACTTCAAAAAAAGGGAAATTTCTGCATTTTTGCCCCAAAATATGGGAACTTTCTGCGTTTTTGCCCCAAAATAAGAAAATTTTCTTCAATTTTGTACCAAAATAAAAGAAATTTCTGCCTTTTTCCCCTAAAATAAAAAAAATTCTGCTTTTTTTCTGAAATAAGTGAAATTTCTGCAATTTTGCCACAAAATGAAGGAAATTTCTGGAATTTTGCCTCAAAATAAGTGGTATTTCTGAGTTTTGCCACAAAATAAGGAGAATTTCTGTCCTTTTGCCCCAACATATAGGGAATTTCTGCCTTTTTGCTCCACAATTAGGGGAATTTCTGCAATTTTGCTCCAAAATACGGGGAATTTCTGCCTCTTTGCCGAAAATAAGAAGAATGCATACCTTTTTGCCATAAAAAAGGGAAATTTCTTAATTTTTGCTCCAAAATAAGGGGAATTTCTGCATTTGCCTCTAAATAAGTTGAATTTCTGTCTTTTTCCCCCAAAACAAAGGGAATTTCTGTCTTCTTTGCCCCAAAATAAGGAAAATTTCTGACTTATTACACTGAAATAAGTGAAATTTCTGCAATTTTGCCCCAAAATAAAGGAAATTTCTGCCTTTTTGCCCCCAAATAAGGGGAATGTCAGCCTTTTTACCTCAAAATAAGGGGAATTTCAGCTTTTTTCCCTCTAAATAAGTGGAATTTCTGTCTTTTTTCTCTAAAACAAAAAAAATTTCTGTCTTTTTGCCCCAAAATAAGGAAAATTTCTGACTTTTTTTCTTTAAATAAGTGAAATTTCTGCTTTTTTGCCCCCAAATAAGAGAATTTCAGATTTTTTACCCCAAAATAAGGGGAATTTCTGCATTTTTACCCCAAAATTTGGGAAATTTCTGCCTTTTTGCCCCAAAATAAGAAAAATTTCTGCAATTTTGTTACAAAATAAAAGAAATTTCTGCCTTTTTGCCCCAAAATAAGAAAATTTATGCTTTTTTTTTCTGAAATAACTGAAATTTCTGTAATTTTGCCCCAAAATAAGTGAAATTTCTGAGTTTTGCCACAAAATAAGGAGAATTTCTGTCTTTTTGCCCCAACATATAAGGAATTTCTCAATTTTTGTCCCACAATTAGAGGAATTTCTGCAATTTTGCTCCAAAATACGGGGAATTTCTGCCTTTTTGTCTGAAAATAAGAAGAATGCATACCTTTTTGCCATAAAAAACGGAAATTTTTTCATTTTTCCTCCAAAATAAGAAGAATTTCTGCTTTTTTCCTCTAAATAATTCAAATATCTGTTTTTTCCCACAAACAAATAGAATTTCTGTCTTTTTTGCACCAAAATAAAGAAAATTGCTGATTTATTACCCGGAAATAAGTGAAATTTCTCCAATTTTGCCTCTAAATAAGAGAAATTTCTGCCTTTTTGCACCCAAATAAGGGGAATTTCAGCCTTTTTACCTCAAAATAAGGGGAATTTCTGCATTTTTGCTTCAAAATATGGGAAATTTCTGCCTTTTTGCCCCAAAATAAATAAAATTCTGCTTTTTTTCCCTGAAATAAGTGAAATTTCTGAAATTTTGCCCCAAAATAAGTGAAATTTCTGCAATTTGGCCCCAAAATATGGGAAATTTCTGGAATTTTGCCCCAAAATAAGTGGAATTTCTGAGTTTTGCCCCAAAATAAGAAGAATGTCTGTCTTTTTGCCCCAACATATAGGGAATTTCTGCCTTTTTGGCCCACAATTAGGGGAATTTCTGCAATGTTGCTCAAAATACAGGGAATTTCTGCCTTTTTGCCTGAAAATAAGAAGAATGCATACCTTTTTGCCATAAAAAAGGGAAATTTCTTCATTTTTGCTTCAAAATAAGGGGAATTTCTGCCTTTTTGACTCTAAATAAGTGGAATTTCTGTCTTTCTCCCCCAAAACAAAGAGAATTTCTGTCTTTTTTCTTCCAAAATAAAAAAAATTTCTTACTTATTACCCTGAAATAACTGAAATTTCTTCAATTTTGCCCCAAAATAAGGGAAATTACTGCCTTTTTGCCCCCAAATAAGGGTAATTTCAGCCTTTTTACCTCAAAATAAGGGGAATTTCTGCATTTTTGCCACAAAATATTAGGAATTTCTGCTTTTTGCCCCAAAATAAGGAAAATTTCTGCCTTTTTTCCCTGAAATAAGTGAAATTTCTGCAATTTTGCCCCAAAATAAGTGAAATTTCTGCAATTTTGTTCTAAAATAAGGTAAATTTCTGGAATTTTGCCCCAAATAAGTGGAATTTCTGAGTTTCGCCCCAAAATAAGGAGAATTTCTGTCTTTTTGCCCCAACATATAGGGAATTTCTACCTTTTTGCCCGACAATTAGGGGAATTTCTGCAATTTTGCTCCAAAATACGGGGAATTTCTGCCTTTTTGCCCGAAAATAAGAAGAATGCATACCTTTTTGCCATAAAAAAGGGAAATTTCTTCATTTTTGCTCCAAAATAAGGAAAATTTCTGCTTTTTTGCCTCTAAATAAGTGGTATTTCTGTCTTTTTCCCCCAAAACAAAGGGAATTTCTGTCTTTTTTGCCCCAAAATATGGAAAATTTCTTACTTATTACCCTGAAATAAGTGAAATTTCTGCAATTTTGCCCCAAAATAAGCGAAATTTCGGCATTTTTACCCCCAAATAAGGGGAATTTCACCATTTTTACCTCAAAATAAAGGGAATTTCTGCATTTTTGCCACAAAATATTAGGAATTTCTGCCTTTTTCCCCAAAATAAGGAAAATTTCTGCCTTTTTTTTCCTGAAATAAGTGAAATTTCCGCAAGTTTGCCCAAAATAAGTGAAATTTCTGCCTTTTTGCCCCCAAATAAGGGGAATTTTAGCCTTTTTCCCTCAAAATAAGGGGAATTTCTGCATTTTTGCCCTAAAATATGGGAAATTTCTGCCTTTTTGTCCCAAAATAAGAAAAATTTCTGCAATTTTGTACCAAAATAAAAGAAATTTCTGCCTTTTTGCTTCCAAATAGAAAAATTTCTACTTTTTTTCTGAAAAAAGTGAAATTTCTGAAATTTTGCCCCAAAATAAGTGAAATTTCTACAATTTTGCCCCAAAATAAGTGAAATTTCTGGAATTTGCCCCAAAATAAGTGGAATTTCTGTCTTTTTCCCCCAAAACAAAGGGAATCTCTGTATTTTTTGCCCCAAGATAAGGAAAATTTCTGACTTATTACCCTGAAATAAGTGAAATTGCTGCAATTTTGCCTCAAAATAAGAAAAATTTCTCCCTTTTTGCCCCCAAATAAGGGGAATTTCAGCCTTTTTACGTCAAAAAAAGGGAAATTTCTGCAGTTTTGCCCCAAAATATGGGAAATTTCTGCGTTTTTGCCCCAAAATAAGAAAAATTTCTTCAATTTTGTACCAAAATAAAAGAAATTTCTGCCTTTTTGCCCCAAAATAAAAAAAAATCTGCTTTTTTTCTGAAATAAGTGAAATTTCTGCAATTTTGCCCAAAATAAGTGAAATTTCTGCAATTTTTCCACAAAATAAGAAAAATTTCTGGAATTTTGCCTTAAAATAAGTGGTATTTCTGAGTTTTGCCACAAAATAAGGAGAATTTCTGTCCTTTTGCCCCAACATATAGGGAATTTCTGCCTTTTTGCCCCACAATTAGGGGAATTTCTGCAATTTTGCTCCAAAATACGGGGAATTTCTGCCTTTTTGTCCGAAAATAAGAAGAATGCAAACCTTTTTGCCATAAAAAAGGGAAATTTCTTCATTTTTGCTCCAAAATAAGGGGAATTTCTGCATTTGCCTCTAAATAAGTGGAATTTCTGACTTTTTCCCCCAAAACAAAGGGAATTTCTGTCTTTTTTGCCCCAAAATAAGGAAAATTTCTGACTTATTACCCTGAAATAAGTGAAATTTCTGCAATTTTGCCTCAAAATAAAGGAAATTTCTGGTTTTTGCCCCCAAATAAGGGGAATTTCAGCCTTTTTACCTCAAAATAAGGGGAATTTCTGCTTTTTTGCCTCTAAATAAGTGGAATTTCTGTCTTTTTCCCCCAAAACAAAGGGAATTTCTGTATTTTTTGCCCCAAGATAAGGAAAATTTCTGACTTATCACCCTGAAATAAGTGAAATTGCTGTATTTTGCCTCAAAATAAGAAAAATTTCTCCCTTTTTGCCCCCAAATAAGGGGAATTTCAGCCTTTTTACCTTAAAATAAGGGGAAGTTCTGCATTTTTGCTTCAAAATATGGAAAATTTCTGCCTTTTTGCCCCAAAATAAAAAAAATTTCTGCTTTTTTTCCCTGAAATAAGTGAAATTTCTGAAATTTTGCCCCAAAATAAGTGAAATTTCTGCAATTTGGCCCCAAAATATGGGAAACTTCTGGAATTTTGCCCCAAAATAAGTGGAATTTCTCAGTTTTGCCCCAAAATAAGAAGAATGTCTGTCTTTTTGCCCCAACATATAGGGAATTTCTGCCTTTTTGCCCCACAATTAGGGGAATTTCTGCAATGTTGCTCAAAATACAGGGAATTTCTGCCTTTTTGCCTGAAAATAAGAAGAATGCATACCTTTTTGCCATAAAAAAAAGAAATTTCTTCATTTTTGCTTCAAAATAAGGGGAATTTCTGCCTTTTTGACTCTAAATAAGTGGAATTTCTGTCTTTTTCCCCCAAAACAAAGGAATTTCTGTCTTTTTTCTTCCAAAATAAAAAAAATTTCTTACTTATTACCCTGAAATAACTGAAATTTCTTCAATTTTGCCTCAAAATAAGGGAAATTACTGCCTTTTTGCCCCCAAATAAGGGTAATTTCAGCCTTTTTACCTCAAAATAAGGGGAATTTCTGCATTTTTGCCACAAAATATTAGGAATTTCTGCTTTTTGCCCCAAAATAAGGAAAATTTCTGCCTTTTTTCCCTGAAATAAGTGAAATTTCTGCAATTTTGCCCCAAAATAAGTGAAATTTCTGCAATTTTGTTCTAAAATAAGGTAAATTTCTGGAATTTTGCCCCAAATAAGTGGAATTTCTGAGTTTCGCCCCAAAATAAGGAGAATTTCTGTCTTTTTGCCCCAACATATAGGGAATTTCTACCTTTTTGCCCGACAATTAGGGGAATTTCTGCAATTTTGCTCCAAAATACGGGGAATTTCTGCCTTTTTGCCCGAAAATAAGAAGAATGCATACCTTTTTGCCATAAAAAAGGGAAATTTCTTCATTTTTGCTCCAAAATAAGGAAAATTTCTGCTTTTTTGCCTCTAAATAAGTGGTATTTCTGTCTTTTTCCCCCAAAACAAAGGGAATTTCTGTCTTTTTTGCCCCAAAATATGGAAAATTTCTTAGTTATTACCCTGAAATAAGTGAAATTTCTGCAATTTTGCCCCAAAATAAGCGAAATTTCGGCATTTTTACCCCCAAATAAGGGGAATTTCACCCTTTTTACCTCAAAATAAAGGGAATTTCTGCATTTTTGCCACAAAATATTAGGAATTTCTGCCTTTTTGCCCCAAAATAAGGAAAATTTCTGCCTTTTTTTCCCTGAAATAAGTGAAATTTCCGCAAGTTTGGCCCAAAATAAGTGAAATTTCTGCCTTTTTGCCCCCAAATAAGGGGAATTTTAGCCTTTTTACCTCAAAATAAGGGGAATTTCTGCATTTTTGCCCTAAAATATGGAAAATTTCTGCCTTTTTGTCCCAAAATAAGAAAAATTTCTGCAATTTTGTACCAAAATAAAAGAAATTTCTGCCTTTTTGCTTCCAAATAGAAAAATTTCTACTTTTTTTTCTGAAAAAAGTGAAATTTCTGAAATTTTGCCCCAAAATAAGTGAAATTTCTAAAATTTTGCCCCAAAATAAATGAAATTTCTGGAATTTTGCCCCAAAATAAGTGGAATTTCTGTCTTTTTCCCCCAAAACAAAGGGAATCTCTGTATTTTTTGCCCCAAGATAAGGAAAATTTCTGACTTATTACCCCGAAATAAGTGAAATTGCTGCAATTTTGCCTCAAAATAAGAAAAATTTCTCCCTTTTTGCCCCCAAATAAGGGGAATTTCAGCCTTTTTACGTCAAAAAAAGGGAAATTTCTGCAGTTTTGCCCCAAAATATGGGAAATTTCTGCGTTTTTGCCCAAAAATAAGAAAAATTTCTTCAATTTTGTACCAAAATAAAAGAAATTTCTGCCTTTTTGACCCAAAATAAAAAAATTCTGCTTTTTTTCTGAAATAAGTGAAATTTCTGCAATTTTGCCCAAAATAAGTGAAATTTCTGCAATTTTTCCACAAAATAAGAAAAATTTCTGGAATTTTGCCTCAAAATAAGTGGTATTTCTGGTTTTGCCACAAAATAAGGAGAATTTCTGTCCTTTTGCCCCAACATATAGGGAATTTCTGCCTTTTTGCCCCACAATTAGGGGAATTTCTGCAATTTTGCTCCAAAATACGGGGAATTTCTGCCTTTTTGTCCGAAAATAAGAAGAATGCATTCCTTTTTGCCATAAAAAAGGGAAATTTCTTCATTTTTGCTCCAAAATAAGGGAAATTTCTGCATTTGCCTCTAAATAAGTGGAATTTCTGTCTTTTTCCCCCAAAACAAAGGGAATTTCTGTCTTTTTTGCCCCAAAATAAGGAAAATTTCTGACTTATTACCCTGAAATAAGTGAAATTTCTGCAATTTTGCCTCAAAATAAAGAAAATTTCTGCCTTTTTGCCCCCAAATAAGGGGAAGTTCAGCCTTTTTATCTCAAAATAAGGGGAATTTCTGCTTTTTTGCCTCTAAATAAGTGGAATTTCTGTCTTTTTCCCCCAAAACAAAGGGAATTTCTGTATTTTTTGCCCCAAGATAAGGAAAATTTCTGACTTATCACCCTGAAATAAGTGAAATTGCTGTATTTTGCCTCAAAATAAGAAAAATTTCTCCCTTTTTGCCCCCAAATAAGGAGAATTTCAGCCTTTTTACTTCAAAAAAAGGGAAATTTCTGCATTTTTGCCCCAAAATATGGGAACTTTCTGCGTTTTTGCCCCAAAATAAGAAAATTTTCTTCAATTTTGTACCAAAATAAAAGAAATTTCTGCCTTTTTCCCCTAAAATAAAAAAAATTCTGCTTTTTTTCTGAAATAAGTGAAATTTCTGCAATTTTGCCCCAAAATGAAGGAAATTTCTGGAATTTTGCCTCAAAATAAGTGGTATTTCTGAGTTTTGCCACAAAATAAGGAGAATTTCTGTCCTTTTGCCCCAACATATAGGGAATTTCTGCCTTTTTGCTCCACAATTAGGGGAATTTCTGTAATTTTGCTCCAAAATACGGGGAATTTCTGCCTTTTTGCCGAAAATAAGAAGAATGCATACCTTTTTGCCATAAAAAAGGGAAATTTCTTAATTTTTGCTCCAAAATAAGGGGAATTTCTGCATTTGCCTCTAAATAAGTTGAATTTCTGTCTTTTTCCCCCAAAACAAAGGGAATTTCTGTCTTCTTTGCCCCAAAATAAGGAAAATTTCTGACTTATTACACTGAAATAAGTGAAATTTCTGCAATTTTGCCCCAAAATAAAGGAAATTTCTGCCTTTTTGCCCCCAAATAAGGGGAATTTCAGCCTTTTTACCTCAAAATAAGGGGAATTT
This sequence comes from Micromys minutus, assembly GCF_963924665.1. Classification (NCBI taxonomy): domain Eukaryota; kingdom Metazoa; phylum Chordata; class Mammalia; order Rodentia; family Muridae; genus Micromys; species Micromys minutus. The sequence goes on from NW_027667727.1 coordinate 5,704,420, forward strand.
CTGCTTTTTTCCCTCTAAATAAGTGGAATTTCTGTCTTTTTTCTCTAAAACAAAAAAAATTTCTGTCTTTTTGCCCCAAAATAAGGAAAATTTCTGACTTTTTTTCTTTAAATAAGTGAAATTTCTGCTTTTTTGCCCCCAAATAAGAGAATTTCAGATTTTTTACCCCAAAATAAGGGGAATTTCTGCATTTTTGCCCCAAAATTTGGGAAATTTCTGCCTTTTTGCCCCAAAATAAGAAAAATTTCTGCAATTTTGTTACAAAATAAAAGAAATTTCTGCCTTTTTGCCCCAAAATAAGAAAATTTATGCTTTTTTTTTCTGAAATAACTGAAATTTCTGTAATTTTGCCCCAAAATAAGTGAAATTTCTGAGTTTTGCCACAAAATAAGGAGAATTTCTGTCTTTTTGCCCCAACATATAAGGAATTTCTGCCTTTTTGTCCCACAATTAGAGGAATTTCTGCAATTTTGCTCCAAAATACGGGGAATTTCTGCCTTTTTGTCTGAAAATAAGAAGAATGCATACCTTTTTGCCATAAAAAACGGAAATTTTTTCATTTTTGCTCCAAAATAAGAAGAATTTCTGCTTTTTTCCTCTAAATAATTCAAATATCTGTTTTTTCCCACAAAACAAATAGAATTTCTGTCTTTTTTGCACCAAAATAAAGAAAATTGCTGATTTATTACCCGGAAATAAGTGAAATTTCTGCAATTTTGCCTCTAAATAAGAGAAATTTCTGCCTTTTTGCACCCAAATAAGGGGAATTTCAGCCTTTTTACCTCAAAATAAGGGGAATTTCTGCATTTTTGCTTCAAAATATGGGAAATTTCTGCCTTTTTGCCCCAAAATAAAAAAAATTCTGCTTTTTTTCCCTGAAATAAGTGAAATTTCTGAAATTTTGCCCCAAAATAAGTGAAATTTCTGCAATTTGGCCCCAAAATATGGGAAATTTCTGGAATTTTGCCCCAAAATAAGTGGAATTTCTGAGTTTTGCCCCAAAATAAGAAGAATGTCTGTCTTTTTGCCCCAACATATAGGGAATTTCTGCCTTTTTGGCCCACAATTAGGGGAATTTCTGCAATGTTGCTCAAAATACAGGGAATTTCTGCCTTTTTGCCTGAAAATAAGAAGAATGCATACCTTTTTGCCATAAAAAAGGGAAATTTCTTCATTTTTGCTTCAAAATAAGGGGAATTTCTGCCTTTTTGACTCTAAATAAGTGGAATTTCTGTCTTTTTCCCCCAAAACAAAGGGAATTTCTGTCTTTTTTCTTCCAAAATAAAAAAAATTTCTTACTTATTACCCTGAAATAACTGAAATTTCTTCAATTTTGCCCCAAAATAAGGGAAATTACTGCCTTTTTGCCCCCAAATAAGGGTAATTTCAGCCTTTTTACCTCAAAATAAGGGGAATTTCTGCATTTTTGCCACAAAATATTAGGAATTTCTGCTTTTTGCCCCAAAATAAGGAAAATTTCTGCCTTTTTTCCCTGAAATAAGTGAAATTTCTGCAATTTTGCCCCAAAATAAGTGAAATTTCTGCAATTTTGTTCTAAAATAAGGTAAATTTCTGGAATTTTGCCCCAAATAAGTGGAATTTCTGAGTTTCGCCCCAAAATAAGGAGAATTTCTGTCTTTTTGCCCCAACATATAGGGAATTTCTACCTTTTTGCCCGACAATTAGGGGAATTTCTGCAATTTTGCTCCAAAATACGGGGAATTTCTGCCTTTTTGCCCGAAAATAAGAAGAATGCATACCTTTTTGCCATAAAAAAGGGAAATTTCTTCATTTTTGCTCCAAAATAAGGAAAATTTCTGCTTTTTTGCCTCTAAATAAGTGGTATTTCTGTCTTTTTCCCCCAAAACAAAGGGAATTTCTGTCTTTTTTGCCCCAAAATATGGAAAATTTCTTACTTATTACCCTGAAATAAGTGAAATTTCTGCAATTTTGCCCCAAAATAAGCGAAATTTCGGCATTTTTACCCCCAAATAAGGGGAATTTCACCATTTTTACCTCAAAATAAAGGGAATTTCTGCATTTTTGCCACAAAATATTAGGAATTTCTGCCTTTTTGCCCCAAAATAAGGAAAATTTCTGCCTTTTTTCCCTGAAATAAGTGAAATTTCCGCAAGTTTGGCCCAAAATAAGTGAAATTTCTGCCTTTTTGCCCCCAAATAAGGGGAATTTTAGCGTTTTTACCTCAAAATAAGGGGAATTTCTGCATTTTTGCCCTAAAATATGGAAAATTTCTGCCTTTTTGTCCCAAAATAAGAAAAATTTCTGCAATTTTGTACCAAAATAAAAGAAATTTCTGCCTTTTTGCTTCCAAATAGAAAAATTTCTACTTTTTTTTCTGAAAAAAGTGAAATTTCTGAAATTTTGCCCCAAAATAAGTGAAATTTCTAAAATTTTGCCCCAAAATAAATGAAATTTCTGGAATTTTGCCCCAAAATAAGTGGAATTTCTGTCTTTTTCCCCCAAAACAAAGGGAATCTCTGTATTTTTTGCCCCAAGATAAGGAAAATTTCTGACTTATTACCCCGAAATAAGTGAAATTGCTGCAATTTTGCCTCAAAATAAGAAAAATTTCTCCCTTTTTGCCCCCAAATAAGGGGAATTTCAGCCTTTTTACGTCAAAAAAAGGGAAATTTCTGCAGTTTTGCCCCAAAATATGGGAAATTTCTGCGTTTTTGCCCAAAAATAAGAAAAATTTCTTCAATTTTGTACCAAAATAAAAGAAATTTCTGCCTTTTTGCCCCAAAATAAAAAAATTCTGCTTTTTTTCTGAAATAAGTGAAATTTCTGCAATTTTGCCCAAAATAAGTGAAATTTCTGCAATTTTTCCACAAAATAAGAAAAATTTCTGGAATTTTGCCTCAAAATAAGTGGTATTTCTGAGTTTTGCCACAAAATAAGGAGAATTTCTGTCCTTTTGCCCCAACATATAGGGAATTTCTGCCTTTTTGCCCCACAATTAGGGGAATTTCTGCAATTTTGCTCCAAAATACGGGGAATTTCTGCCTTTTTGTCCGAAAATAAGAAGAATGCATTCCTTTTTGCCATAAAAAAGGGAAATTTCTTCATTTTTGCTCCAAAATAAGGGAAATTTCTGCATTTGCCTCTAAATAAGTGGAATTTCTGTCTTTTTCCCCCAAAACAAAGGGAATTTCTGTCTTTTTGGCCCCAAAATAAGGAAAATTTCTGACTTATTACCCTGAAATAAGTGAAATTTCTGCAATTTTGCCTCAAAATAAAGAAAATTTCTGCCTTTTTGCCCCCAAATAAGGGGAAGTTCAGCCTTTTTATCTCAAAATAAGGGGAATTTCTGCTTTTTTGCCTCTAAATAAGTGGAATTTCTGTCTTTTTCCCCCAAAACAAAGGGAATTTCTGTATTTTTTGCCCCAAGATAAGGAAAATTTCTGACTTATCACCCTGAAATAAGTGAAATTGCTGTATTTTGCCTAAAAATAAGAAAAATTTCTCCCTTTTTGCCCCCAAATAAGGAGAATTTCAGCCTTTTTACTTCAAAAAAAGGGAAATTTCTGCATTTTTGCCCCAAAATATGGGAACTTTCTGCGTTTTTGCCCCAAAATAAGAAAATTTTCTTCAATTTTGTACCAAAATAAAAGAAATTTCTGCCTTTTTCCCCTAAAATAAAAAAAATTCTGCTTTTTTTCTGAAATAAGTGAAATTTCTGCAATTTTGCCCCAAAATGAAGGAAATTTCTGGAATTTTGCCTCAAAATAAGTGGTATTTCTGAGTTTTGCCACAAAATAAGGAGAATTTCTGTCCTTTTGCCCCAACATATAGGGAATTTCTGCCTTTTTGCTCCACAATTAGGGGAATTTCTGTAATTTTGCTCCAAAATACGGGGAATTTCTGCCTTTTTGCCGAAAATAAGAAGAATGCATACCTTTTTGCCATAAAAAAGGGAAATTTCTTAATTTTTGCTCCAAAATAAGGGGAATTTCTGCATTTGCCTCTAAATAAGTTGAATTTCTGTCTTTTTCCCCCAAAACAAAGGGAATTTCTGTCTTCTTTGCCCCAAAATAAGGAAAATTTCTGACTTATTACACTGAAATAAGTGAAATTTCTGCAATTTTGCCCCAAAATAAAGGAAATTTCTGCCTTTTTGCCCCCAAATAAGGGGAATTTCAGCCTTTTTACCTCAAAATAAGGGGAATTTCTGCTTTTTTCCCTCTAAATAAGTGGAATTTCTGTCTTTTTTCTCTAAAACAAAAAAAATTTCTGTCTTTTTGCCCCAAAATAAGGAAAATTTCTGACTTTTTTTCTTTAAATAAGTGAAATTTCTGCTTTTTTGCCCCCAAATAAGAGAATTTCAGATTTTTTACCCCAAAATAAGGGGAATTTCTGCATTTTTGCCCCAAAATTTGGGAAATTTCTGCCTTTTTGCCCCAAAATAAGAAAAATTTCTGCAATTTTGTTACAAAATAAAAGAAATTTCTGCCTTTTTGCCCCAAAATAAGAAAATTTATGCTTTTTTTTTCTGAAATAACTGAAATTTCTGTAATTTTGCCCCAAAATAAGTGAAATTTCTGAGTTTTGCCACAAAATAAGGAGAATTTCTGTCTTTTTGCCCCAACATATAAGGAATTTCTGCCTTTTTGTCCCACAATTAGAGGAATTTCTGCAATTTTGCTCCAAAATACGGGGAATTTCTGCCTTTTTGTCTGAAAATAAGAAGAATGCATACCTTTTTGCCATAAAAAACGGAAATTTTTTCATTTTTGCTCCAAAATAAGAAGAATTTCTGCTTTTTTCCTCTAAATAATTCAAATATCTGTTTTTTCCCACAAAACAAATAGAATTTCTGTCTTTTTTGCACCAAAATAAAGAAAATTGCTGATTTATTACCCGGAAATAAGTGAAATTTCTGCAATTTTGCCTCTAAATAAGAGAAATTTCTGCCTTTTTGCACCCAAATAAGGGGAATTTCAGCCTTTTTACCTCAAAATAAGGGGAATTTCTGCATTTTTGCTTCAAAATATGGGAAATTTCTGACTTTTTGCCCCAAAATAAAAAAAATTCTGCTTTTTTTCCCTGAAATAAGTGAAATTTCTGAAATTTTGCCCCAAAATAAGTGAAATTTCTGCAATTTGGCCCCAAAATATGGGAAATTTCTGGAATTTTGCCCCAAAATAAGTGGAATTTCTGAGTTTTGCCCCAAAATAAGAAGAATGTCTGTCTTTTTGCCCCAACATATAGGGAATTTCTGCCTTTTTGGCCCACAATTAGGGGAATTTCTGCAATGTTGCTCAAAATACAGGGAATTTCTGCCTTTTTGCCTGAAAATAAGAAGAATGCATACCTTTTTGCCATAAAAAAGGGAAATTTCTTCATTTTTGCTTCAAAATAAGGGGAATTTCTGCCTTTTTGACTCTAAATAAGTGGAATTTCTGTCTTTTTCCCCCAAAACAAAGGGAATTTCTGTCTTTTTTCTTCCAAAATAAAAAAAATTTCTTACTTATTACCCTGAAATAACTGAAATTTCTTCAATTTTGCCCCAAAATAAGGGAAATTACTGCCTTTTTGCCCCCAAATAAGGGTAATTTCAGCCTTTTTACCTCAAAATAAGGGGAATTTCTGCATTTTTGCCACAAAATATTAGGAATTTCTGCTTTTTGCCCCAAAATAAGGAAAATTTCTGCCTTTTTTCCCTGAAATAAGTGAAATTTCTGCAATTTTGCCCCAAAATAAGTGAAATTTCTGCAATTTTGTTCTAAAATAAGGTAAATTTCTGGAATTTTGCCCCAAATAAGTGGAATTTCTGAGTTTCGCCCCAAAATAAGGAGAATTTCTGTCTTTTTGCCCCAACATATAGGGAATTTCTACCTTTTTGCCCGACAATTAGGGGAATTTCTGCAATTTTGCTCCAAAATACGGGGAATTTCTGCCTTTTTGCCCGAAAATAAGAAGAATGCATACCTTTTTGCCATAAAAAAGGGAAATTTCTTCATTTTTGCTCCAAAATAAGGAAAATTTCTGCTTTTTTGCCTCTAAATAAGTGGTATTTCTGTCTTTTTCCCCCAAAACAAAGGGAATTTCTGTCTTTTTTGCCCCAAAATATGGAAAATTTCTTACTTATTACCCTGAAATAAGTGAAATTTCTGCAATTTTGCCCCAAAATAAGCGAAATTTCGGCATTTTTACCCCCAAATAAGGGGAATTTCACCATTTTTACCTCAAAATAAAGGGAATTTCTGCATTTTTGCCACAAAATATTAGGAATTTCTGCCTTTTTCCCCAAAATATGGAAAATTTCTGCCTTTTTTTTCCTGAAATAAGTGAAATTTCCGCAAGTTTGCCCAAAATAAGTGAAATTTCTGCCTTTTTGCCCCCAAATAAGGGGAATTTTAGCCTTTTTCCCTCAAAATAAGGGGAATTTCTGCATTTTTGCCCTAAAATATGGGAAATTTCTGCCTTTTTGTCCCAAAATAAGAAAAATTTCTGCAATTTTGTACCAAAATAAAAGAAATTTCTGCCTTTTTGCTTCCAAATAGAAAAATTTCTACTTTTTTTCTGAAAAAAGTGAAATTTCTGAAATTTTGCCCCAAAATAAGTGAAATTTCTACAATTTTGCCCCAAAATAAGTGAAATTTCTGGAATTTGCCCCAAAATAAGTGGAATTTCTGTCTTTTTCCCCCAAAACAAAGGGAATCTCTGTATTTTTTGCCCCAAGATAAGGAAAATTTCTGACTTATTACCCTGAAATAAGTGAAATTGCTGCAATTTTGCCTCAAAATAAGAAAAATTTCTCCCTTTTTGCCCCCAAATAAGGGGAATTTCAGCCTTTTTACGTCAAAAAAAGGGAAATTTCTGCAGTTTTGCCCCAAAATATGGGAAATTTCTGCGTTTTTGCCCCAAAATAAGAAAAATTTCTTCAATTTTGTACCAAAATAAAAGAAATTTCTGCCTTTTTGCCCCAAAATAAAAAAAATTCTGCTTTTTTTCTGAAATAAGTGAAATTTCTGCAATTTTGCCCAAAATAAGTGAAATTTCTGCAATTTTTCCACAAAATAAGAAAAATTTCTGGAATTTTGCCTTAAAATATTGGTATTTCTGAGTTTTGCCACAAAATAAGGAGAATTTCTGTCCTTTTGCCCCAACATATAGGGAATTTCTGCCTTTTTGCCCGACAATTAGGGGAATTTCTGCAATTTTGCTCCAAAATACGGGGAATTTCTGCCTTTTTGCCCGAAAATAAGAAGAATGCATACCTTTTTGCCATAAAAAAGGGAAATTTCTTCATTTTTGCTCCAAAATAAGGAAAATTTCTGCTTTTTTGCCTCTAAATAAGTGGTATTTCTGTCTTTTTCCCCCAAAACAAAGGGAATTTCTGTCTTTTTTGCCCCAAAATATGGAAAATTTCTTACTTATTACCCTGAAATAAGTGAAATTTCTGCAATTTTGCCCCAAAATAAGCGAAATTTCGGCATTTTTACCCCCAAATAAGGGGAATTTCACCATTTTTACCTCAAAATAAAGGGAATTCCTGCATTTTTGCCACAAAATATTAGGAATTTCTGCCTTTTTCCCCAAAATAAGGAAAATTTCTGCCTTTTTTTTTCCTGAAATAAGTGAAATTTCCGCAAGTTTGCCCAAAATAAGTGAAATTTCTGCCTTTTTGCCCCCAAATAAGGGGAATTTTAGCCTTTTTCCCTCAAAATAAGGGGAATTTCTGCATTTTTGCCCTAAAATATGGGAAATTTCTGCCTTTTTGTCCCAAAATAAGAAAAATTTCTGCAATTTTGTACCAAAATAAAAGAAATTTCTGCCTTTTTGCTTCCAAATAGAAAAATTTCTACTTTTTTTCTGAAAAAAGTGAAATTTCTGAAATTTTGCCCCAAAATAAGTGAAATTTCTACAATTTTGCCCCAAAATAAGTGAAATTTCTGGAATTTGCCCCAAAATAAGTGGAATTTCTGTCTTTTTCCCCCAAAACAAAGGGAATCTCTGTATTTTTTGCCCCAAGATAAGGAAAATTTCTGACTTATTACCCTGAAATAAGTGAAATTGCTGCAATTTTGCCTCAAAATAAGAAAAATTTCTCCCTTTTTGCCCCCAAATAAGGGGAATTTCAGCCTTTTTACGTCAAAAAAAGGGAAATTTCTGCAGTTTTGCCCCAAAATATGGGAAATTTCTGCGTTTTTGCCCCAAAATAAGAAAAATTTCTTCAATTTTGTACCAAAATAAAAGAAATTTCTGCCTTTTTGCCCCAAAATAAAAAAAATTCTGCTTTTTTTCTGAAATAAGTGAAATTTCTGCAATTTTGCCCAAAATAAGTGAAATTTCTGCAATTTTTCCACAAAATAAGAAAAATTTCTGGAATTTTGCCTTAAAATAAGTGGTATTTCTGAGTTTTGCCACAAAATAAGGAGAATTTCTGTCCTTTTGCCCCAACATATAGGGAATTTCTGCCTTTTTGCCCGACAATTAGGGGAATTTCTGCAATTTTGCTCCAAAATACGGGGAATTTCTGCCTTTTTGCCCGAAAATAAGAAGAATGCATACCTTTTTGCCATAAAAAAGGGAAATTTCTTCATTTTTGCTCCAAAATAAGGAAAATTTCTGCTTTTTTGCCTCTAAATAAGTGGTATTTCTGTCTTTTTCCCCCAAAACAAAGGGAATTTCTGTCTTTTTTGCCCCAAAATATGGAAAATTTCTTACTTATTACCCTGAAATAAGTGAAATTTCTGCAATTTTGCCCCAAAATAAGCGAAATTTCGGCATTTTTACCCCCAAATAAGGGGAATTTCACCATTTTTACCTCAAAATAAAGGGAATTTCTGCATTTTTGCCACAAAATATTAGGAATTTCTGCCTTTTTCCCCAAAATATGGAAAATTTCTGCCTTTTTTTTCCTGAAATAAGTGAAATTTCCGCAAGTTTGCCCAAAATAAGTGAAATTTCTGCCTTTTTGCCCCCAAATAAGGGGAATTTTAGCCTTTTTCCCTCAAAATAAGGGGAATTTCTGCATTTTTGCCCTAAAATATGGGAAATTTCTGCCTTTTTGTCCCAAAATAAGAAAAATTTCTGCAATTTTGTACCAAAATAAAAGAAATTTCTGCCTTTTTGCTTCCAAATAGAAAAATTTCTACTTTTTTTCTGAAAAAAGTGAAATTTCTGAAATTTTGCCCCAAAATAAGTGAAATTTCTACAATTTTGCCCCAAAATAAGTGAAATTTCTGGAATTTGCCCCAAAATAAGTGGAATTTCTGTCTTTTTCCCCCAAAACAAAGGGAATCTCTGTATTTTTTGCCCCAAGATAAGGAAAATTTCTGACTTATTACCCTGAAATAAGTGAAATTGCTGCAATTTTGCCTCAAAATAAGAAAAATTTCTCCCTTTTTGCCCCCAAATAAGGGGAATTTCAGCCTTTTTACGTCAAAAAAAGGGAAATTTCTGCAGTTTTGCCCCAAAATATGGGAAATTTCTGCGTTTTTGCCCCAAAATAAGAAAAATTTCTTCAATTTTGTACCAAAATAAAAGAAATTTCTGCCTTTTTGCCCCAAAATAAAAAAAATTCTGCTTTTTTTCTGAAATAAGTGAAATTTCTGCAATTTTGCCCAAAATAAGTGAAATTTCTGCAATTTTTCCACAAAATAAGAAAAATTTCTGGAATTTTGCCTTAAAATAAGTGGTATTTCTGAGTTTTGCCACAAAATAAGGAGAATTTCTGTCCTTTTGCCCCAACATATAGGGAATTTCTGCCTTTTTGCCCCACAATTAGGGGAATTTCTGCAATTTTGCTCCAAAATACGGGGAATTTCTGCCTTTTTGTCCGAAAATAAGTAGAATGCATACCTTTTTGCCATAAAAAAGGGAAATTTCTTCATTTTTGCTCCAAAATAAGGGGAATTTCTGCATTTGCCTCTAAATAAGTGGAATTTCTGACTTTTTCCCCCAAAACAAAGGGAATTTCTGTCTTTTTTGCCCCAAAATAAGGAAAATTTCTGACTTATTACCCTGAAATAAGTGAAATTTCTGCAATTTTGCCTCAAAATAAAGGAAATTTCTGGTTTTTGCCCCCAAATAAGGGGAATTTCAGCCTTTTTACCTCAAAATAAGGGGAATTTCTGCTTTTTTGCCTCTAAATAAGTGGAATTTCTGTCTTTTTCCCCCAAAACAAAGGGAATTTCTGTATTTTTTGCCCCAAGATAAGGAAAATTTCTGACTTATCACCCTGAAATAAGTGAAATTGCTGTATTTTGCCTCAAAATAAGAAAAATTTCTCCCTTTTTGCCCCCAAATAAGGGGAATTTCAGCCTTTTTACCTTAAAATAAGGGGAAGTTCTGCATTTTTGCTTCAAAATATGGAAAATTTCTGCCTTTTTGCCCCAAAATAAAAAAAATTTCTGCTTTTTTTCCCTGAAATAAGTGAAATTTCTGAAATTTTGCCCCAAAATAAGTGAAATTTCTGCAATTTGGCCCCAAAATATGGGAAATTTCTGGAATTTTGCCCCAAAATAAGTGGAATTTCTCAGTTTTGCCCCAAAATAAGAAGAATGTCTGTCTTTTTGCCCCAACATATAGGGAATTTCTGCCTTTTTGCCCCACAATTAGGGGAATTTCTGCAATGTTGCTCAAAATACAGGGAATTTCTGCCTTTTTGCCTGAAAATAAGAAGAATGCATACCTTTTTGCCATAAAAAAAAGAAATTTCTTCATTTTTGCTTCAAAATAAGGGGAATTTCTGCCTTTTTGACTCTAAATAAGTGGAATTTCTGTCTTTTTCACCCAAAACAAAGGAATTTCTGTCTTTTTTCTTCCAAAATAAAAAAAATTTCTTACTTATTACCCTGAAATAACTGAAATTTCTTCAATTTTGCCTCAAAATAAGGGAAATTACTGCCTTTTTGCCCCCAAATAAGGGGAATTTTAGCCTTTTTACCTCAAAATAAGGGGAATTTCTGCATTTTTGCCCTAAAATATGGGAAATTTCTGCCTTTTTGTCCCAAAATAAGAAAAATTTCTGCAATTTTGTACCAAAATAAAAGAAATTTCTGCCTTTTTGCTTCCAAATAGAAAAATTTCTACTTTTTTTTCTGAAAAAAGTGAAATTTCTGAAATTTTGCCCCAAAATAAGTGAAATTTCTAAAATTTTGCCCCAAAATAAATGAAATTTCTGGAATTTTGCCCCAAAATAAGTGGAATTTCTGTCTTTTTCCCCCAAAACAAAGGGAATCTCTGTATTTTTTGCCCCAAGATAAGGAAAATTTCTGACTTATTACCCCGAAATAAGTGAAATTGCTGCAATTTTGCCTCAAAATAAGAAAAATTTCTCCCTTTTTGCCCCCAAATAAGGGGAATTTCAGCCTTTTTACGTCAAAAAAAGGGAAATTTCTGCAGTTTTGCCCCAAAATATGGGAAATTTCTGCGTTTTTGCCCAAAAATAAGAAAAATTTCTTCAATTTTGTACCAAAATTAAAGAAATTTCTGCCTTTTTGCCCCAAAATAAAAAAAATTCTGCTTTTTTTCTGAAATAAGTGAAATTTCTGCAATTTTGCCCAAAATAAGTGAAATTTCTGCAATTTTTCCACAAAATAAGAAAAATTTCTGGAATTTTGCCTCAAAATAAGTGGTATTTCTGAGTTTTGACACAAAATAAGGAGAATTTCTGTCCTTTTGCCCCAACATATAGGGAATTTCTGCCTTTTTGCCCCACAATTAGGGGAATTTCTGCAATTTTGCTCCAAAATACGGGGAATTTCTGCCTTTTTGTCCGAAAATAAGAAGAATGCATACCTTTTTGCCATAAAAAAGGGAAATTTCTTCATTTTTGCTCCAAAATAAGGGAAATTTCTGCATTTGCCTCTAAATAAGTGGAATTTCTGTCTTTTTCCCCCAAAACAAAGGAATTTCTGTCTTTTTTGCCCCAAAATAAGGAAAATTTCTGACTTATTACCCTGAAATAAGTGAAATTTCTGCAATTTTGCCTCAAAATAAAGAAAATTTCTGCCTTTTTGCCCCCAAATAAGGGGAAGTTCAGCCTTTTTATCTCAATATAAGGGGAATTTCTGCTTTTTTGCCTCTAAATAAGTGGAATTTCTGTCTTTTTCCCCCAAAACAAAGGGAATTTCTGTATTTTTTGCCCCAAGATAAGGAAAATTTCTGACTTATCACCCTGAAATAAGTGAAATTGCTGTATTTTGCCTCAAAATAAGAAAAATTTCTCCCTTTTTGTCCCCAAATAAGGAGAATTTCAGCCTTTTTACTTCAAAAAAAGGGAAATTTCTGCATTTTTGCCCCAAAATATGGGAACTTTCTGCGTTTTTGCCCCAAAATAAGAAAATTTTCTTCAATTTTGTACCAAAATAAAAGAAATTTCTGCCTTTTTCCCCTAAAATAAAAAAAATTCTGCTTTTTTTCTGAAATAAGTGAAATTTCTGCAATTTTGCCCCAAAATGAAGGAAATTTCTGGAATTTTGCCTCAAAATAAGTGGTATTTCTGAGTTTTGCCACAAAATAAGGAGAATTTCTGTCCTTTTGCCCCAACATATAGGGAATTTCTGCCTTTTTGCTCCACAATTAGGGGAATTTCTGTAATTTTGCTCCAAAATACGGGGAATTTCTGCCTTTTTGCCGAAAATAAGAAGAATGCATACCTTTTTGCCATAAAAAAGGGAAATTTCTTAATTTTTGCTCCAAAATAAGGGGAATTTCTGCATTTGCCTCTAAATAAGTTGAATTTCTGTCTTTTTCCCCCAAAACAAAGGGAATTTCTGTCTTCTTTGCCCCAAAATAAGGAAAATTTCTGACTTATTACACTGAAATAAGTGAAATTTCTGCAATTTTGCCCCAAAATAAAGGAAATTTCTGCCTTTTTGCCCCCAAATAAGGGGAATTTCAGCCTTTTTACCTCAAAATAAGGGGAATTTCTGCTTTTTTCCCTCTAAATAAGTGGAATTTCTGTCTTTTTTCTCTAAAACAAAAAAAATTTCTGTCTTTTTGCCCCAAAATAAGGAAAATTTCTGACTTTTTTTCTTTAAATAAGTGAAATTTCTGCTTTTTTGCCCCCAAATAAGAGAATTTCAGATTTTTTACCCCAAAATAAGGGGAATTTCTGCATTTTTGCCCCAAAATTTGGGAAATTTCTGCCTTTTTGCCCCAAAATAAGAAAAATTTCTGCAATTTTGTTACAAAATAAAAGAAATTTCTGCCTTTTTGCCCCAAAATAAGAAAATTTATGCTTTTTTTTTCTGAAATAACTGAAATTTCTGTAATTTTGCCCCAAAATAAGTGAAATTTCTGAGTTTTGCCACAAAATAAGGAGAATTTCTGTCTTTTTGCCCCAACATATAAGGAATTTCTGCCTTTTTGTCCCACAATTAGAGGAATTTCTGCAATTTTGCTCCAAAATACGGGGAATTTCTGCCTTTTTGTCTGAAAATAAGAAGAATGCATACCTTTTTGCCATAAAAAACGGAAATTTTTTCATTTTTGCTCCAAAATAAGAAGAATTTCTGCTTTTTTCCTCTAAATAATTCAAATATCTGTTTTTTCCCACAAAACAAATAGAATTTCTGTCTTTTTTGCACCAAAATAAAGAAAATTGCTGATTTATTACCCGGAAATAAGTGAAATTTCTGCAATTTTGCCTCTAAATAAGAGAAATTTCTGCCTTTTTGCACCCAAATAAGGGGAATTTCAGCCTTTTTACCTCAAAATAAGGGGAATTTCTGCATTTTTGCTTCAAAATATGGGAAATTTCTGCCTTTTTGCCCCAAAATAAAAAAAATTCTGCTTTTTTTCCCTGAAATAAGTGAAATTTCTGAAATTTTGCCCCAAAATAAGTGAAATTTCTGCAATTTGGCCCCAAAATATGGGAAATTTCTGGAATTTTGCCCCAAAATAAGTGGAATTTCTGAGTTTTGCCCCAAAATAAGAAGAATGTCTGTCTTTTTGCCCCAACATATAGGGAATTTCTGCCTTTTTGGCCCACAATTAGGGGAATTTCTGCAATGTTGCTCAAAATACAGGGAATTTCTGCCTTTTTGCCTGAAAATAAGAAGAATGCATACCTTTTTGCCATAAAAAAGGGAAATTTCTTCATTTTTGCTTCAAAATAAGGGGAATTTCTGCCTTTTTGACTCTAAATAAGTGGAATTTCTGTCTTTTTCCCCCAAAACAAAGGGAATTTCTGTCTTTTTTCTTCCAAAATAAAAAAAATTTCTTACTTATTACCCTGAAATAACTGAAATTTCTTCAATTTTGCCCCAAAATAAGGGAAATTACTGCCTTTTTGCCCCCAAATAAGGGTAATTTCAGCCTTTTTACCTCAAAATAAGGGGAATTTCTGCATTTTTGCCACAAAATATTAGGAATTTCTGCTTTTTGCCCCAAAATAAGGAAAATTTCTGCCTTTTTTCCCTGAAATAAGTGAAATTTCTGCAATTTTGCCCCAAAATAAGTGAAATTTCTGCAATTTTGTTCTAAAATAAGGTAAATTTCTGGAATTTTGCCCCAAATAAGTGGAATTTTTGAGTTTTGCCCCAAAATAAGGAGAATTTCTGTCTTTTTGCCCCAACATATAGGGAATTTCTACCTTTTTGCCCGACAATTAGGGGAATTTCTGCAATTTTGCTCCAAAATACGGGGAATTTCTGCCTTTTTGCCCGAAAATAAGAAGAATGCATACCTTTTTGCCATAAAAAAGGGAAATTTCTTCATTTTTGCTCCAAAATAAGGAAAATTTCTGCTTTTTTGCCTCTTAATAAGTGGTATTTCTGTCTTTTTTTCCCAAAACAAAGGGAATTTCTGTCTTTTTTGCCCCAAAATATGGAAAATTTCTTACTTATTACCCTGAAATAAGTGAAATTTCTGCAATTTTGCCCCAAAATAAGCAAAATTTCGGCCTTTTTAACCCCAAATAAGGGGAATTTCACCCTTTTTACCTCAAAATAAAGGGAATTTCTGCATTTTTGCCACAATATATAAGGAATTTCTGCCTTTTTGCCCCAAAATGAGGAAAATTTCTGCCTTTTTTCCCTGAAATAAGTGAAATTTCCGCAAGTTTGGCCCAAAATAAGTGAAATTTCTGCCTTTTTGCGCCCAAATAAGGGGAATTTTAGCCTTTTTACCTCAAAATAAGGGGAATTTCTGCATTTTTGCCCCAAAATATGGGAAATTTCTGCCTTTTTGCCCCAAAATAAGAAAAATTTCTGCAATTTTGTACCAAAATAAAAGAAATTTCTGCCTTTTTGCTTCCAAATAGAAAAATTTCTACTTCTTTTTCTGAAAAAAGTGAAATTTCTGAAATTTTGCCCCAAAATAAGTGAAATTTCTACAATTTTGCCCCAAAATAAGTGAAATTTCTGGAATTTTGCCCCAAAATAAGTGGAATTTCTGTCTTTTCCCCCCAAAACAAAGGGAATTTCTGTATTTTTTGCCCCAAGATAAGGAAAATTTCTGACTTATTACCCTGAAATAAGTGAAATTGCTGCAATTTTGCCTCAAAATAAGAAAAATTTCTCCCTTTTTGCCCCCAAATAAGGGGAATTTCAGCCTTTTTACGTCAAAAAAAGGGAAATTTCTGCAGTTTTGCCCCAAAATATGGGAAATTTCTGCGTTTTTGCCCCAAAATACGAAAAATTTCTTTAATTTTGTACCAAAATAAAAGAAATTGCTGCCTTTTTGCCCCAAAATAAAAAAAATTCTGCTTTTTTTCTGAAATAAGTGAAATTTCTGCAATTTTGCCCAAAATAAGTGAAATTTCTGCAATTTTTCCACAAAATAAGGGAAATTTCTGGAATTTTGCCTCAAAATAAGTGGTATTTCTGAGTTTTGCCACAAAATAAGGAGAATTTCTGTCCTTTTGCCCCAACATATAGGGAATTTCTGCCTTTTTGCCCCACAATTAGGGGAATTTCTGCAATTTTGCTCCAAAATACGGGGAATTTCTGCCTTTTTGTCCGAAAATAAGAAAAATGCATACCTTTTTGCCATAAAAAAGGGAAATTTCTTCATTTTTGCTCCAAAATAAGGGGAATTTCTGCATTTGCCCCTAAATAAGTAGAATTTCTGTCTTTTTCCCCCAAAACAAAGGGAATTTCTGTCTTTTTTGCCCCAAAATAAGGAAAATTTCTGACTTATTACCTTGAAATAAGTGAAATTTCTGCAATTTTGCCCAAAATAAGTGAAATTTCTGCAATTTTTCCACAAAATAAGGGAAATTTCTGGAATTTTGCCTCAAAATAAGTGGTATTTCTGAGTTTTGCCACAAAATAAGGAGAATTTCTGTCCTTTTGCCCCAACATATAGGGAATTTCTGCCTTTTTGCCCCACAATTAGGGGAATTTCTGCAATTTTGCTCTAAAATACGGGGAATTTCTGCCTTTTTGTCTGAAAATAAGAAGAATGCATACCTTTTTGCCATAAAAAAGGGAAATTTCTTCATTTTTGCTCCAAAATAAGGGGAATTTCTGCATTTGCCTCTAAATAAGTGGAATTTCTGTCTTTTTCCCCAAAAACAAAGGGAATTTCTGTCTTTTTTGCCCCAAAATAAGGAAAATTTTTGACTTATTACCTTGAAATAAGTGAAATTTCTGCAATTTTGCCTCAAAATAAAGGAAATTTCTGCCTTTTTGCCTCCAAATAAGGGGAATTTCAGCCTTTTTACCTCAAAATAAGGGGAATTTCTGCTTTTTTGCCTCTAAATAAGTGGAATTTCTGTCTTTTTTCTCTAAAACAAAAGGAATTTCTGTCTTTTTGCCCCAAAATAAGGAAAATTTCTGACTTTTTTTCTTTAAATAAGTGAAATTTCTGCTTTTTTTGCCCCCGAATAAGGGAATTTCAGACTTTTTACCCCATAATAAGGGGAATTTCTGCATTTTTGCCCCAAAATATGGGAAATTTCTGCCTTTTTGCCCAAAATAAGAAAATTTCTGCTTTTTTTTTCTGAAATAACTGAAATTTCTGCAATTTTGTCCCAAAATAAGTGAAATTTCTGAGTTTTGCCACAAAATAAGGAGAATTTCTGTCTTTTTGCCCCAACATATAAGGAATTTCTTCCTTTTTGCCCCACAATTAGAGGAATTTCTGCAATTTTGCTCCAAAATACGGGGAACTTCTGCCTTTTTGTCTGAAAATAAGAAGAATGCATACCTTTTTGCCATAAAAAAGTAAAATTTTTTCATTTTTGCTCCAAAATAAGAAGAATTTCTTTTTTTTTTTCCTCTAAATAATTCGAATTTCTGTTTTTTCCCCGAAAACAAATAGAATTTCTGTCTTTCTTGCCCCAAAATAAAGAAAATTTCTGATTTATTACCCTGAAATAAGTGAAATTTCTGCAATTTTGCCTCAATATAAGAGAAATTTCTGCGTTTTTGCACCCAAATAAGGGGAATTTCAGCATTTTTACCTCAAAATAAGGGGAATTTCTGCATTTTTCTTCAAAATATGGGAAATTTCTGCCTTTTTGCCCCAAAATAAAAAAATTTCTGCTTTTTTCCCCTGAAATAAGTGAAATTTCTGAAATTTTGCCCCAAAATAAGTGAAATTTCTTCAATGTTGCCCCAAAATATGGGAAATTTCTGGAATTTTGCCCCAAAATAAGTGGAATTTCTGAGTTTTGCCCCAAAATAAGAAGAATGTCTGTATTTTTGCCCCAACATATAGGGAATTTCTGCCTTTTTGCCCCACAATTAGGGGAATTTCTGCAATGTTGCTCAAAATACAGGGAATTTCTGCCTTTTTGCCTGAAAATAAGATGAATGCCTACCTTTTTGCCATAAAAAAAGGGAAATATCTTCATTTTTGCTCCAAAATAAGGGGTATTTCTGCCTTTTTGACTCTAAATAAGTGGAATATCTGTCTTTTTCCCCTAAAACAATGGGAATTTCTGTTTTTTTTGTTCCAAAATAAAGAAAATTTCTTACTTATTACCCTGAAATAAGTGAAATTTCTGCAATTTTTCCCCAAAATAAGGGAAATTACTGCCTTTTTGCCCCCAAATAAGGGGAATTTCAGCCTTTTTACCTCAAAATAAGAGGAATTTCTGCATTTTTACTACAAAATATTAGGAATTTCTGTTTTTTGCCCGAAAATAAGGAAAATTTCTGCCTTTTTTCCCTGAAATAAGTGAAATTTCTGCAATTTTGCCCCAAAATAAGTGAAATTTCTGCAATTTTGTTCTAAAATAAGGTAAATTTCTGGAATTTTGCCCCAAATAAGTGGAATTTCTGAGTTTCGCCCCAAAATAAAGAGAATTTCTGTCTTTTTGCCCCAACATATATGGAATTTCTAACTTTTTGCCTGACAATTAGGGGAATTTCTGCAATTTTGCTCCAAAATACAAGGAATTTTTGCCTTTTTGCCATAAAAAAGGGAAATTTCTTAATTTTTGCTCCAAAATAAGGAAAATTTCTGCTTTTTTGCCTCTAAATAAGTGGTATTTCGGTCTTTTTCCTCCAAAACAAAGGGAATTTCTGTCTTTTTTGCCCCAAAATAAAAAAAATTTCTGACTTATTACCCTGAAATAAGTGAAATTTCTGCAATTTTGCCCCAAAATAAGAAAATTTCGGCCTTTTTACCCCCAAATAAGGGGAATTTCACCCTTTTTACCTCAAAATAAAGTGAATTTCTTTATTTTTGCCACAAAATATTAGGAATTTCTGCCTTTTTGCCCCAAAAGAAGGAAAATTTCTGCCTTTTTTCCCTGACATAAGTGAAATTTCCGCAATTTTGGCCCAAAAGAAGTGGAATTTCTGCCTTTTTGCCCCCAAATAAGGGGAATTTTAGCCTTTTTACCTCAAAATAAGGGGAATTTCTGAATTTTTGCCCCAAAATATGGGAAATTTCTGCCTTTTTGCCCCAAAATAAGAAAAATTTCTAAAATTTTGTACCAAAATAAAAGAAATTTCTGCATTTTTGCTTACAAATAGAAAAATTTTTATTTTTTTTTCTGAAAATAAGTGAAATTTCTGAAATTTTGGCCCAAAATAAGTGAAATTTCTAAAATTTTGCCCCAAAATAAGTGAAATTTCTGGAATTTTGCCCCAAAATAAGTGGAATTTCTGAGTTTTACCCCAAAATAAGGAGAATTTCTGTCTTTTTGCCCCAACATATAGGGAATTTCTGCCTTTTTGCCCCACAATTAGGGGAATTTCTGCAATTTTGCTCCAAAAGACGGGGAATTTCTGCCTTTTTGCCCGAAAATAAGAATGCATACCTTTTTGACATAAAAGAGGAAAATTTCTTCATTTTTGCTCCAAAATAAAAGGAATTTCTGCCTTTTTGACTCTAAATAAGTGGAATTTCTGTCTTTTTTTCCCAAAACAACGGGAATTTCTGTCTTTTTTGTTCCAAAATAAGGAAAATTTCTGACTTATTACCCTGAAGTAAGTGAAATTTCTACAATTTTGCCCCCAAAAAAGGGAAATTTCTGCCGTTTTTGCCCCCAAATAAAGGGAATTTCAGCCTTTTTACCTCAAAATAAGGGGAATTTCTGCATTTTTGCCACAAAATATTAGGAATTTCTGCCTTTTTGCCCCAAAATAAGGAAAATTTCTGCCTTTTTTTCCTGAAATAAGTGAAATTTCTGAAATTTTGCCCCAAAATAAGTGAAATTTCTGCAATTTTGCCCCAAAATAAGGGAAATTTCTGCAATTTTGTACCAAAATAAAAGAAATTTCTGCCTTTTTGCTTCCAAATAAGAAAATTTCTGCTTTTTTTCTGAAATAAGTGAAATTTCTGAAATTTTTCCCCAAAATAAGTGAAATTTCTACAATTTTGCCCCAAAATAAGTGAAATTTCTGGAATTTTGCCTCAAAATAATTGGAATTTCATAGTTTTGACCCAAAATAAGGAGAATTTCTGTCTTTTTGCCTCAACATATAGGGAATTTCTGCCTTTTTGCCCCACAATTAAGGCAATTTCTGCAATTTTGCTCCAAAATACGGGGAATTTCTGCCTTTTTGCCCGAAAATAAGAAGAATGCATACCTTTTTGCCATAAAAAAGGAAAATTTCTTCATTTTTGCTCCAAAATAATTGGAATTTCTGCTTTTATGCCTCTAA
This sequence comes from Micromys minutus, assembly GCF_963924665.1. Taxonomy (NCBI): domain Eukaryota; kingdom Metazoa; phylum Chordata; class Mammalia; order Rodentia; family Muridae; genus Micromys; species Micromys minutus. The sequence goes on from NW_027667727.1 coordinate 5,724,459, forward strand.
ATATGTGGAATTTCTGTCTTTGTCCCCCAATACAAATAGAATTTCGGTCTTTTTGCTCCAAAATAAGGAAAATTTGTGACTTATTACCCAAATAAATTAAATTTCTGCAATTTTGCCCCAAAATAAGTGAAATTTCTGCAATTTTGCCCTAAAATAAGTGAAATTTCTACAATTTTGCCCCAAAATAAGTGAAATTTCTGGAATTTTGCCCCAAAATAAGTGGAATTTCTGAGTTTTTCCCCAAAATAAGGAGAATTTCTGTCTTTTTGCCTCAACATATAGGGAATTTCTGCCTTTTTGCCCCACAATTAGGGGAATTTCTGCAATTTTGCTCCAAAATACAAGGAATTTCTGCCTTTTTGCCCAAAAATAAGAATGCATAACTTTTTGCCATAAAAAAGGAAAATTTCTTCATTTTTGCTCCAAAATAAAGGGAATTTTTGCTTTTTTGCCTCTAAATAAGTGGAATTTCTGTCTTTTTCTCCCAAAACAAAGGTAATTTCTGTCTTTTTTGCCCAAAAATAAGGAAATCTTCTGACTTATTACCCTGAAGTAAGTGAAATTTATGCAATTTTGACCCAAAATAAGGGGAATTTCTGCTTTTTTGTCTCTAAATAAGTGGAATTTATGTATTTTTCCCCCAAAACAAAAGGAATTTCTGTCTTTTTTGCGCAAAATAAAGAAAATTTCTGACTTATTACCATGAAATAAGGGAAATTTCTGGAATTTTGCCCCAAATAAGGGAAATTTCTGCCTTTTTGCCCGAAAATAAGAAGAATGCATAACTATTTGCCATAAAAAAGGAAAATTTCTTCATTTTTGCTCCAAAATAAAGAGATTTTTTGCTTTTATGCCTCTAAATATGTGGAATTTCTGTCTTTGTCCCCCCAAAAAAGAAAATTTCTGTATTTTTGCCTCAAAATAAGGAAAATTTTTGACTTATTACCCTGAAATAAGTGAAATTTCTGCAATTTTTCCCCAAAATAAGGGAAATTTCTCCCTTTTTGCCCTCAAATAACAGGAATTTCAGCCTTTTTACCTCAAAATAAGAAGAATTTCTGCATTTTGCCCCAAAATATGGGAAATTTCTGCCTTTTTGCCCAAAATAAAAAAATTTTCTGCAATTTTGTACCAAAATAAAAAAAATTTTGCCTTTTTGCCCCAGAAGAAGAAAATTTCTGCTTTTTTTCCCTTAAATAAGTGAAATTTCTGCAATTTTGCCCCAAAATAAGTGAAATTTCTGCAATTTTGCCCCAAAATAAGAGAAATTTCTGGAATTTTGCCTTAAAATATGTGGAATTTCTGAGTTTTGCCCCAAAATAAGAAGAATTTCTGTCTTTATGCCATAAAATATAGGGAATTTCTGCCTTTTTACCCCACAATTAGAGGAATTTCTGCAATTTTGCTCCAAAATACAGGAAATTTCTGGTTGTTGCCCGAAAATAAGAAGAATGCATACCTTTTTGCCATAAAAAAGAAAAATTTCTTCATTTTTGCTCCAAAATAAGGGGAATTTCTGCTTTTTTGCCTCTAAATAATTGGAATTTCTGTCTTTTTCCCCCAAAACAAAGGGAATTTCTGTCTTTTTTGCCCCAAATTAAAAAAAATTTCTGACTTATTACCCTGACTTAAGTGAAATTTCTCCAATTTTGCCCCAAAATAAGTGAAATTTCTGCAATTTTGCCCCAAAATAAGAAAAATTTCTGACTTATTACCCTGAAATAAGTGAAATTTCTGCAATTTTGCCCCAAAATAAGGGAAATTTCTGCCTTTTTGACCCCAAATAAGGGGAATTTCAGCCTTTTTCCTCAAAATAAGAAGAATTTCTGCATTTTTGCCCCAAAATATGGGAAATTTCTGCATTTTTGCTCCAAAATAAGAAAAATTTCTGCAATTTTGTACCAAAATAAATGAAATGTCTCCCTTTTTGCCCCAAAATAAGAAAATTTCTCCTTTTTTTTTTCTGAAATAAGTGAAATTTTTGCAATTTTGCCCCAAAATAGGTGAAATTTCAGCAATTTTGCCCCAAAATAAGTGGAATTTCTGAGTTTTGCCCGAAAATAAGGAGGATTTCTGTCTTTTTGCACAAACATATAAGGAATTTCTTCCTTTTTGCCCCACCATTAAGGGAATTTCTACAATTATGCTCCAAATATGGGGAATTTCTGCTTTTTAGCCTAAAAATAAGGGGAATGTATACCTTTTGCTATAAAAAAGGGAAATTTCTTCATTTTTGCTAAAAAATAAAAGGAATTTCTGCTTTTTTGCCTCTAAAAAAGTGGAATTTCTGTGTTTTCCCCACAAAACAAAGGGAATTTCTGGGTTTTTTGCCCAAAATAAGGAAAATTTATGACTTATTACCCTGAAATAAGTGAAATTTCTGCAATTTTGCCCCAAAATAAGGGAAATTTCTGCCTTTTTGCCCCCAAATAAGGGGAATTTCAGCCTTTTTCCTCAAAATAAGAAGAATTTCTGCATTTTTGCCCCAAAATATGGGAAATTTCTGCATTTTTGCTCCAAAATAAGAAAAATTTCTGCAATTTTGTACCAAAATAAATGAAATTTCTGCCTTTTTGCCCCAAAATAAGAAAATTTCTGCTTTTTTTTCTGAAATAAGTGAAATTTCTGCAATTTTGCCCCAAAATAGGTGAAATTTCAGCAATTTTCCCCCAAAATAAGGGAAATTTCTGGAATTTTGCCCTAAAATAAGTAAACTTCTGAGTTTTGCCCGAAAATAAGGAGAATTTCTGTCTTTTTGCACCAACATATAGGGAATTTCTGCCTTTTTGTTCCACAATTAGGGGAATTTCTGCAATTTTCCTCCAAAATACGGGGAATTTCTGCCTTTTTGCCCAAAAATAAGAAGAATGCATACCTTTTTGCCATAAAAAAGGGAAATTTCTTCATTTTTTCCCCAAATAAGAGGAATTTCTGCATTTTTGACTCTAAATAAGTAAAATTTCTGTCTTTTTCCCCCAAAACAAAGGAAATTTCTGTCCTTTTAGTTTCAAAATAAGGAAAATTTCTGACTTATTATCATGAAATAAGTGAAATTTCTGCAATTTTGCCCCAAAATAAGGGAAATTACTGCCTTTTTGCCCCCAAATAAGGGGAATTTCAGCCTTTTTACCTCAAAATAAGGGGAATTTCTAGATTTTTGCCACAAAATATTAGGAATTTCTGCCTTTTTCCCCAAAATAAGGAAAATTTCTGCCTTTTTTTCCTGAAATAAGTGAAATTTCTGCAATTTTGCCCCAAAATAAGTGAAATTTCTTCAATTTTGCCCCAAAATAATGGAAATTTCTTGAATTTTGCCCCAAAATAAGTGGGATTTCTGAGTTTTGCCCCAAAATAAAGAGAATTTCTGTCTTTTTGCCCTAACATATAGGAAATTTCTGCCTTTTTGCCCCACAATTAGGGGAATTTCTGCAATTTTGCTCCAAAATACCGGGAATTTCTGCCTTTTTGCTCGATAATAAGAAGAATGCATACCTTTTTGCCATAAAAAAGGGAAATTTTTGCAATTTTGCTCCAAAATAAGGGAAATTTCTGCTTTTTCGCCTCTAAATATGTGGAATTTCTGTCTTTTTCCCCGAAAACAAAGGGAATTTCTGTCTTTTTTGCCCCAAAATAAGGAAAATTTCTGCCTTTTTGCCCCCAAAGAAGGGGAATATCAGCCTTTTTACCTCAAAATAAGGGGAATTTCTGCATTTTTGCCACAAAATATTAGGAATTTCTGTTTTTTTGCCCAAAAATAAGGAAAATTTCTGCCTTTTTTCCCTGAAATAAGTGAATTTTCTGCAATTTTGCCCCAAAATAAGTGAAATTTCTGCAATTTTGCCCCAAAATAAGGGAAATTTCTTGAATTTTGCCCCAAAATAAGAGAAATTTCTGCTATTTGACCCCAAATGAGGGGAATTTCAGCCTTTTTACCTCAAAATAAGGGGAATTTCTGCATTTTTGCCCCAAAATATGGGAAATTTCTGCCTTTTTGCCCCAAATTAAGAAAAATTTCTGCAATTTTGTACCAAAATAAAAGAAATTTCTGCCTTTTTGCCCCAAAATAAGAAAATTTTGCTATTTTTCTGAAATAAATGAAATTTCTGCAATTTTGCCTCAAAATATTTTAAATTTTTGAATTTTGCCCTAAAATAAGGAGAATTTCTGTCTATTTGCCCCAACATATAGGGAATTTCTGCCTTTTTGCACCACAATTAGGGGAATGTCTGCAATTTTGCTCCTAAATACGGGGAATTTCTGCCTTTTTGCCCGAAAATAAGAATGCATACCTTTTTGCCATAAAAAAGGAAAATTTCTTCATTTTTGCTCCAAAATAAGGGGAATTTCTGCCTTTTTGACTCTAAATAAGTAGAATTTCTGTCTTTTCCCCCAAAACAAAGGGAATTTCTGTCTTTTTTGTTCCAAAATAAGGAAAATTTCTGACTTATTACCCTGAAGTAAGTGAAATTTCTACAATTTTGCCCCAAAAAAAGGGAAATTTCTGCCTTTTTGCCCCCAAATAAGGGGAATTTCAGCCTTTTTACCTCAAAATAAGGGGAATTTCTGCATTTTTGCCACAAAATATTAGGAATTTCTGCCTTTTTGCCCCAAAATAAGGAAAATTTCTGCCTTCTTTTTCAGAAATAAGTGAAATTTCTGAAATTTTGCCCCAAATAAGTGAAATTTCTGCAATTTTACCCCAAAATAAAGGAAATTTCTGCAATTTTGTACCAAAATAAAAGAAATTTCTGCCTTTTTGCTTCAAAATTAGAAAATTTCTGCTTTTTTTCTGAAATAAGTGAAATTTCTGAAATTTTTCCCCAAAATAAGTGAAATTTCTACAATTTTGCCCCAAAATAAGTGAAATTTCTGGAATTTTGCCTCAAAATAATTGGAATTTCTGAGTTTTGACCCAAAACAAGGAGAATTTCTGTCTTTTTGCCTCAACATATAGGGAATTTCTGCCTTTTTGCCCCACAATTAGGGCAATTTCTGCAATTTTGCTCCAAAATACGGGGAATTTCTGCCTTTTTGCCCGAAAATAAGAAGAATGCATACCTTTTTGCCATAAAAAAGGGAAATTTCTTCATTTTTGCTCTAAAATAAGGGGAATTTCTGCTTTTATGCCTCTAAATATGTAGAATTTCTGTCTTTGTCCCCTAATACAAATAGAATTTCTGTCTTTTTGCCCCAAAATAAGGAAAATTTCTGACTTATTACCCTGAAATAAGTTAAATTTCTGCAATTTTGCCCCAAAATAAGTGAAATTTCTGCAATTTTGCCCCAAAATAAGTGAAATATCTGAAATTTTGCCCCAAAATAAGTGGAATTTCTGAGTTTTGACCAAAAATAAGGAGAATTTCTGTCTTTTTGCCCCAACATATAGGGAATTTCTGCCTTTTTGCCCCACAATTAGGGGAATTTCTGCAATTTTGCTCCAAAATACGGGTAATTTCTTCCTTTTTGCGCGAAAATAAGTAGAATGCATAACTTTTTGCCATAAAAAAGGGAAATTTTTGCAATTTTGCTCCAAAATAAAGGGAATTTCTGCTTTTCTGCCTCTAAATAACTGGAATTTCTGTCTTTTTCCCCCAAAACAAAGGTAATTTCTGTCTTTTTTGCCCAAAAATAAGGAAAATTTCTGACTTATTACCCTGAAGTAAGTGAAATTTATGCAATTTCGCCCCAAAATAAGGGGAATTTCTGCTTTTTTGTCTCAAATAAGTGGAATTTATGTATTTTTCCCCCAAAACAAAGGGAATTTCTGTCTTTTTTGCGCAAAATAAGGAAAATTTCTGACTTATTATTATGAAATAAGGGAAATTTCTGAAATTTTGCCCCAAATAAGGGAAATTTCTGCCTTTTTGCCCCCAAATAAGGGGGATTTCACCCTTTTTACCTCAAAATAAGGGGAATTTCTGCAATTTTGCCACAAAATATTAGGAATTTCTGCATTTTTGCCCCAAAATAAAAAAAATTTCTGCCTTTTTTCACTGAAATAAGTAAAATTCCTGCAATTTTGCCCCAAAATAAGTGAAATTTTTGCAATTTTGTCCCAAAATAAAGGAAATCTCTGGAATTTTGCCCCAAAATAAGTGGAAGTTCTGAGTTTTGCCCCAAAATAAGGAGAATTTCTGTTTTTTGCCCTAACATATAGGGAATTTCTGCCTTTTTGCCCCACAATAAGAGGAATTTCTGCAATTTTTCTCCAAAATATGGGGAATTTCTCCCTTTTTGCCCAAAAGTAAGAATGCATAGCTTTTTGCCATAAAAAGGGAAATTTCTTCATTTTGCTCCAAAATAAGGGGAATTTCTGCTTTTTTTTTGCATCTAAATAAGTGGAATTTCTGTCTTTTTCCCCCAAAACAAAGGGAATTTCTGTCTTTTTTGCCCCAAAATAAGGAAAATTTCTGACTTATTACCCTGAAATAAGTGAAATTTCCGCAATTTTGCCCTAAAATAAGGGAAATTTCTGCCTTTTTTGCCCCCAAATAAAGGGAATTTCAGCCTTTTTACCTCCAAATAAGGGGAATTTCTGCATTTTTTGCCACAAAATATTAGGAATTTCTGCCTTTTTGCCTCTAAATAAGTGGAATTTCTGTCTTTTCCCCCCAAAACAAAGGGAATTTCTGTCTTTTATGACCCAAAATAAGGAAAATTTCTGACTTATTACCCTGAAATAAGTGAAATTTCTGCAATTTTGCCCCAAAATAAGGGAAATTTCTGCCTTTTTGCAACCAAATAAGGGGAATTTTAGCCTTTTTCCTCAAAATAAGAAGAATTTCTGCATTTTTGCCCCAAAATATGGGAAATTTCTGCATTTTTGCTACAAAATAAGAAAAATTTCTGCAATTTTGTACCAAAATAAATGAAATGTCTGCCTTTTTGCCCCAAAATAAGAAAATTTCTGCTTTTTTTTTCTGAAATAAGTGAAATTTTTGCAATTTTGCCCCAAAATAGGTGAAATTTCAGCAATTTTGCCCCAAAATAAGTGGAATTTCTGAGTTTTGCCCGAAAATAAGGAGGATTTCTGTTTTTTTGCACAAACATATAAGGAATTTCTTTTTTTTTGCCCCACAATTAAGGGAATTTCTACAATTTTGCTCCAAATATGGGGAATTTCTGCTTTTTAGCCTAAATATAAGGGGAATGTATACCTTTTGCTATAAAAAAGGGAAATTTCTTCATTTTTGCTAAAAAATAAAAGGAATTTCTGCTTTTTTGCCTCTAAAAAAGTGGAATTTCTGTGTTTTCCCCACAAAACAAAGGGAATTTCTGTGTTTTTTGCCCAAAATAAGGAAAATTTATGACTTATTACCCTGAAATAAGTGAAATTTCTGCAATTTTGCCCCAAAATAAGGGAAATTTCTGCCTTTTTGCCCCCAAATAAGGGGAATTTCAGCCTTTTTCCTCAAAATAAGAAGAATTTCTGCATTTTTGCCCCAAAATATGGGAAATTTCTGCATTTTTGCTCCAAAATAAGAAAAATTTCTGCAATTTTGTACCAAAATAAATGAAATTTCTGCCTTTTTGCCTCAAAATAAGAAAATTTCTGCTTTTTTTTCTGAAATAAGTGAAATTTCTGCAATTTTGCCCCAAAATAGGTGAAATTTCAGCAATTTTCCCCCAAAATAAGGGAAATTTCTGGAATTTTGCCCTATAATAAGTAAACTTCTGAGTTTTGCCCGAAAATAAGGATAATTTCTGTCTTTTTGCACCAACATATAGGGAATTTCTGCCTTTTTGTTCCACAATTAGGGGAATTTCTGCAATTTTCCTCCAAAATACGGGGAATTTCTGCCTTTTTGCCCAAAAATAAGAAGAATGCATACCTTTTTGCCATAAAAAAGGGAAATTTCTTCATTTTTTCCCCAAATAAGAGGAATTTCTGCATTTTTGACTCTAAATAAGTAGAATTTCTGTCTATTTCCCCCAAAACAAAGGAAATTTCTGTCCTTTTAGCTTCAAAATAAGGAAAATTTCTGACTTATTACCCTGAAATAAGTGAAATTTCTGCAATTTTGCCCCAAAATAAGGGAAATTACTGCCTTTTGCCCCCAAATAAGGGGAATTTCAGCCTTTTTACCTCAAAATAAGGGGAATTTCTAGATTTTTGCCACAAAATATTAGGAATTTCTGCCTTTTTCCCAAAAATAAGGAAAATTTCTGCCTTTTTTTCCTGAAATAAGTGAAATTTCTGCAATTTTGCCCCAAAATAAGTGAAATTTCTTCAATTTTGCCCCAAAATAATGGAAATTTTTTGAATTTTGCCCCAAAATAAGTGGAATTTCTGAGTTTTGCCCCAAAATAAGGAGAATTTCTGTCTTTTTGCCCTAACATATAGGAAATTTCTGCCTTTTTGCCCCACAATTAGGGGAATTTCTGCAATTTTGCTCCAAAATACGGGGAATTTTGCCTTTTTGCTCGATAATAAGAAGAATGCATACCTTTTTGCCATAAAAAAGGGAAATTTTTGCAATTTTGCTCCAAAATAAGGGAAATTTCTGCTTTTTTGCCTCTAAATATGTGGAATCTGTCTTTTTCCCCGAAAACAAAGGGAATTTCTGTGTTTTTTGCCCCAAAATAAGGAAAATTTCTGCATTTTTGCCCCCAAAGAAGGGGAATATCAGCCTTTTTACCTCAAAATAAGGGGAATTTCTGCATTTTTGCCACAAAATATTAGGAATTTCTGTTTTTTTGCCCAAAAATAAGGAAAATTTCTGCCTTTTTTCCCTGAAATAAGTGAATTGTCTGCAATTTTGCCACAAAATAAGTGAAATTTCTGCAATTTTGCCCCAAAATAAGGGAAATTTCTTGAATTTTGCCCCAAAATAAGAGAAATTTCTGCTTTTTGACCGCAAATGAGGGGAATTTCAGCCTTTTTACCTCAAAATAAGGGGAATTTCTGCATTTTTGCCCCAAAATATGGGAAATTTCTGCCTTTTTGCCCCAAATTAAGAAAAATTTCTGCAATTTTGTACCAAAATAAAAGAAATTTCTGCCTTTTTGCCCCAAAATAAGAAAATTTTGCTATTTTTCTGAAATAAATGAAATTTCTGCAATTTTGCCTCAAAATATTTTAAATTTCTGAATTTTGCCCTAAAATAAGGAGAATTTCTGTCTATTTGCCCCAACATATAGGGAATTTCTGCCTTTTTGCACCACAATTAGGGGAATGTCTGCAATTTTGCTCCTAAATACGGGGAATTTCTGCCTTTTTGCCCGAAAATAAAAATGCATACCTTTTTGCCATAAAAAAGGAAAATTTCTTCATTTTTGCTCCAAAATAAGGGGAATTTCTGCATTTTTGACTCTAAATAAATGGAATTTCTGTCTTTTCCCCCAAAACAAAGGGAATTTCTGTCTTTTTTGTTCCAAAATAAGGAAAATTTCTGACTTATTACCCTGAAGTAAGTGAAATTTCTACAATTTTGCCCCCCAAAATTGGAAATTTCTGCCTTTTTGCCCCCAAATAAGGGGAATTTCAGCCTTTTTACCTCAAAATAAGGGGAATTTCTGCATTTTTGCCATAAAATATTAGGAATTTCTGCCTTTTTGCCCCAAAATAAAGAAAATTTCTGCCTTCTTTTTCAGAAATAAGTGAAATTTCTGAAATTTTGCCCCAAAATAAGTGAAATTTCTGCAATTTTGTCCCAAAATAAAGGAAATTTCTGCAATTTTGTACCAAAATAAAAGAAATTTCTGCTTTTTTGCTTCAAAATTAGAAAATTTCTGCTTTTTTTCTGAAATAAGTGAAATTTCTGAAATTTTTCCCCAAAATAAGTGAAATTTCTACAATTTTGCCCCAAAATAAGTGAAATTTCTGGAATTTTGCCTCAAAATAATTGGAATTTCTGAGTTTTGACCCAAAATAAGGAGAATTTCTGTCTTTTTGCCTCAACATATAGGGAATTTCTGCCTTTTTGCCCCACAATTAGGGCAATTTCTGCAATTTTGCTTTAAAATACGGGGAATTTCTGCCTTTTTGCCCGAAAATAATAAGAATGCATACCTTTTTGCCATAAAAAAGGAAAATTTCTTCATTTTTGCTCTAAAATAAGGGGAATTTCTGCTTTTATGCCTCTAAATATGTAGAATTTCTGTCTTTGTCCCCTAATACAAATAGAATTTCTGTCTTTTTGCCCCAAAATAAGGAAAATTTCTGACTTATTAACCTGAAATAAGTTAAATTTCTGCAATTTTGCCCCAAAATAAGTGAAATTTCTCCAATTTTGCCCCAAAAAAAGTGAAATATCTGAAATTTTGCCCCAAAATAAGTGGAATTTCTGAGTTTTGACCAAAAATAAGGAGAATTTCTGTCTTTGTGCCCCAACATATAGGGAATTTCTGCCTTTTTGCCCCACAATTAGGGGAATTTCTGCAATTTTGCTCCAAAATACGGGTAATTTCTTCCTTTTTGCGCGAAAATAAGTAGAATGCATAACTTTTTGCCATAAAAAAGGGAAATTTTTGCAATTTTGCTCCAAAATAAAGGGAATTTCTGCTTTTCTGCCTCTAAATAACTGGAATTTCTGTCTTTTTCCCCCAAAACAAAGGTAATTTCTGTCTTTTTTGCCCAAAAATAAGGAAAATTTCTGACTTATTACCCTGAAGTAAGTGAAATTTATGCAATTTTGCCCCAAAATAAGGGAAATTTCTGCTTTTTTGTCTCTAAATAAGTGGAATTTATGTATTTTTCCCCCAAAACAAAGGGAATTTCTGTCTTTTTTGCGCAAAATAAGGAAAATTTCTGACTTATTACTATGAAATAAGGGAAATTTCTGAAATTTTGCCCCAAATAAGGGAAATTTCTGCCTTTTTGCCCCCAAATAAGGGGGATTTTAGCCTTTTTACCTCAAAATAAGGGGAATTTCTGCAATTTTGCCACAAAATATTAGGAATTTCTGCATTTTTGCCCCAAAATAAAAAAAATTTCTGCCTTTTTTCACTGAAATAAGTAAAATTCCTGCAATTTTGCCCCAAAATAAGTGAAATTTTTGCAATTTTGTCCCAAAATAAGGGAAATCTCTGGAATTTTGCTCCAAAATAAGTGGAAGTTCTGAGTTTTGCCACAAAATAAGGAGAATTTCTGTTTTTTGCCCTAACATATAGGGAATTTCTGCCTTTTTGCCCCACAATAAGAGGAATTTCGGCAATTTCTCTCCAAAATATGGGGAATTTCTGCCTTTTTGCCCAAAAGTAAGAATGCATAGCTTTTTGCCATAAAAAGGGAAATTTCTTCATTTTTGCTCCAAAATAAGGGGAATTTCTGCTTTTTTTGCATCTAAATAAGTGGAATTTCTGTCTTTTTCCCCCAAAACAAAGGGAATTTCTGTCTTTTTTGCCCCAAAATAAGGAAAATTTCTGACTTATTACCCAGCAATAAGTGAAATTTCTGCAATTTTGCCCTAAAATAAGGGAAATTTCTGCCTTTTTTGCCCCCAAATAAAGGGAATTTCAGCCTTTTTACCTCCAAATAAGGGGAATTTCTGCATTTTTGCCACAAAATATTAGGAATTTCTGCCTTTTTGCCTCTAAATAAGTGGAATTTCTGTCTTTTCCCCCCAAAACAAAGGGAATTTCTGATTTTTATGACCCAAAATAAGGAAAATTTCTGACTTATTACTGTGAAATAAGTGAAATTTCTGCAATTTTGCCCCAAAATAATGGAAATATTTGCCTTTTTGCCCCCAAATAAAAGGAATTTCAGCATTTTTACCTCAAAATAAGGGGAATTTCTGCATTTTTGCCACAAAATATTAGGAATTTCTGCCTTTTTGCCCCAAAATAAAAAAAAATTTCTGCCTTTTTTCACTGAAATAAGTGAAATTTCTGCAATTTTGCTTCAAAATAAGTGAAATTTCTGCAATTTTGCCCCAAAATAAGGGAAATTTCTGGAATTTTGCCCCAAAATAAGTGGAATTTCTGAGTTTTGCTTCAAAATAAGAAGAATATCTGTTTTTTGCACTAATATATATGGAATTTCTGCCTTTTTGCCCCACAATTAGTGGAATTTCTGCAATTTTGCTCCAAAATAATGGGAATTTCTGCTTTTTTGCCCGAAAATAAAAAGAATGCATACAGTTTGGCCATAAAAATAGAGAAATTTCTTCATTTTTGCTCCAAAATAAGGGGAATTTCTGCTTTTTTGCCTTTAAATAAGTAGAATTTCTGTCTCTTTCCCCCAAAACAAAAGAAATTTCTGTCCTTTTAGCCCCAAAATAAAAAAAATTCTGACTTATTACCCTGAAATAAGTGAAATTTCAGCAATTTTGACCCAAAATAAGGGAAATTTCTGCCTTTTTGCCCCCAAATAAGGGGAATTTCAGCCTTTTTCCTCAAAATAAGAATTTCTGCATTTTTGCCCCAAAACATGGGAAATTTCTGCATTTTTGCTCCAAAATAAGAAAAATTTCTGCAATTTTGTACCAAAATAAAAGAAATTTCTGCCTTTTTGCCCCAAAATAAGAAAATTTCTGCTTTTTTTTGAAGTAAGTGAAATTTCTGCAATTTTGCCCCAAAATAAGTGAAATTTCTGCAATTTTGCCCCAAAATAAGGGAAATTTCTGGAATTTTGCCCTAAAATAAGTGAAATTTCTGAGTTTTGCCCCAAAATAAGGAGAATTTCTGTCTTTTTGCCCCAACATATAGGGAATTTCTGCCTTTTAGCTTCCAAATAAGAAAATTTCTGCTTTTTTTTCTGAAATAAGTGAAATTTCTTCAATTGTGCCCAAAAATAAGTGATATTTCTGCAATTTTGCCCCAAAATAAGTGAAATTTCTGCAATTTTGTACCAAAATAAAAGAAATTTCTGCCTTTTTGCTTCCAAATAAGAAAATTTCTGCTTTTTTTTCTGAAATAAGTGAAATTTCTGAAATTTTGCCACAAAATAAGTGAAATTTCTACAATTTTGCCCCAAAATAAGTGAAATTTCTGGAATTTTGCCCCAAAATAAGTGGAATTTCTGAGTTTTGACCCAAAATAAGAATTTCTGTCTTTTTGCCCCACAATTATGGGAATTTCTGCAATTTTGCTCCAAAATACAGGGAATTTTTGCCCTTTAGCCCGAAAATAAGAAGAATGCATGACTTTTTGCCATAAAAAAGGAAAATTTCTTCATTTTTGCTCTAAAATAAGGGAAATTTCTGCTTTTATGCCTCTAAATATGTGGAATTTCTGTCTTTGTCCCCCAAAACAAAGGGAATTTCTGTATTTTTGCCCCAAAATAAGGAAAATTTCTGACTTATTACCCTGAAATAAGTGAAATTTCTGCAATTTTTCCCCAAAATAAGGGAAATTTCTCTCTTTTTGCCCCCAAATAACGGGTATTTCAGCCTTTTTACCTCAAAATAAGGGGAATTTCTTCATTTTTGCCCCAAAATATGGGAAATTTCTACCTTTTTGCCCAAAATAAAAAAATTTTCTGCAATTTTGTACCAAAATAAAAGAAATTTTTGCCTTTTTGCCCCACAAGAAGAAAATTTCTGCTTTTTTTCTCTTAAATAAGTGAAATTTCTGCAATTTTGCCCCAAAATATGTGAAATTTCTGCAATTTTGCCCCAAAATAAGGGAAATTTCTGGAATTTTGCCTTAAAATAAGTGGAATTTCTGAGTTTTGCCCCAAAATAAGGAGAATTTCTGTCTTTATGTCCCAAAATATAGGGAATTTCTGCCTTTTTGCCTCACAATTAGAGGAATTTCTGCAATTTTGCTCCAAAATACAGGAAATTTCTGGTTTTTGCCCGAAAATAAGAAGAATGCATACCTTTTTGCCATAAAAAAAAGAAATTTCTTCATTTTTGCTCCAAAATAAGGGGAATTTCTGCTTTTTGCCTCTAAATAAGTGGAATTTCTGTGTTTTTCCCCCAAAACAAAGGGAATTTCTGTCTTTTTTGCCCCAAAATAAAAAAAAATTTTGACTTATTACCCTGACATAAGTGAAATTTCTCCAATTTTCCCCCAAAATAAGTGAAATTTCTGCAATTTTGCCCCAAAATAAGGAAAATTTCTGCCTTTTTTCCCTGAAATATGTGAAATTTCTGCAATTTTGCCCCAAAATAAGGGAAATGTCTGCCTTTTTGCCCCCAAATATGGGAATTTCATCCTTTTTACCTCAAAAAAAGGGGAATTTCTGCATTTTTGCCCTAAAATATGGGAAATTTCTGCCTTTTTGCCCCAAAATAAAAAAAAATTTCTGAAATTTTTTACCAAAATATAAGAAATTTCTGCCTTTTTGCCCCAAAATAAAATAATTTCTGATTTTTTTCATATCAGTAAGTGAAATTTCTGGAATTTTGCCCCAAAATAAGTGAAATTTCTACAATTTTCCCCAAAATAAGGGAAATTTCTGGAATTTTGCCCCAAAATAATTGGAATTTTTGAGTTTTTCCCCAAAACAAGGAGAATTTCTGTCTTTTTGCAGTAACATATAGGGAATTTCTGCCTTTTTGCCCCACAATTAGGGGAATTTCTGCAATTTTGCTCCAAAATACGGGAAATATCTGCTTTTTAGCCGGAAAATAAGGGGAATGTATACCTTTTGCCACAAAAAAGGGAAATTTCTTCATTTTTGCTAAAAAATAAAAGAAATTTCTGCTTTTTTGCCTCTAAAAAAGTGGAATTTCTGTGTTTTCCCCACAAAACAAAGGGAATTTCTGTGTTTTTTGCCCAAATAAGGAAAATTTCTGACTTATTACCCTGAAATAAGTGAAATTTCTGCAATTTTGCCCCAAAATAAGGGAAATTTCTGCCTTTTTGCCCCCAAATAAGGAGAATTTCAGACTTTTTCCTCAAAATACGAAGAATTTCTGCATTTTTGCCCCAAAATATGGGAAATTTCTGCATTTTTGCTCCAAAATAAAAAAAAAATTCTGCAATTTTGTACCAAAATAAAAGAAATTTCTGCCTTTTTGCCTCAAATTAAGAATATTTCTGCTTTTTTTTTCTGAAATAAGTGAAATTTCTGCAATTTTGCCCCAAAATATGTGAAATTTCAGCAATTTTGCCCCAAAATAAGGGAAATTTCTGGAATTTTGCCCTAAAATAAGTAAACTTCTGAGTTTTGCCCGAAAATAAGGAGAATTTCTGTCTTTTTGCCCCAACATATAGGGAATTTCTGCCTTTTTGTTCCACAATTAGGAAAATTTCTGCAATTTTGCTCCAAAATACGGGGAATTTCTGCCTTTTTGCCCAAAAATAAGAAAAATGCATACCTTTTTGCCATAAAAAAGGGAAATTTCTTCATTTTTTCCCCAAATAAGAAGAATTTCTGCATTTTTGACTCTAAATAAGTAAAATTTCTGTCTTTTTCCCCCCAAAAAAAGGAAATTTCTGTCCTTTTAGCCCCAAAATAAAGAAAATTTCTGAATTATTATCCTGAAATAAGTGAAATTTCTGCAATTTTGCCCCAAAATAAGGGAAATTTCTGCGTTTTTGCCCCCAAATAAGGGGAATTTCAGCCTTTTTACCTCAAAATAAGGGGAATTTCTAGATTTTTGCCACAAAATATTAGGAATTTCTGCCTTTTTGTTCCAAAATAAAGAAAATTTCTGCATTTTTTCCCTGAAATAAGTGAAATTTCTGCAATTTTGCCCCAAAATAAGTGAAATTTCTTCAATTTTGCCCCAAAATAATGGAAATTTCTTGAATTTTGCCCCAAAATAAGTGGAATTTCTGAGTTTTGCCCCAAAATAAGGTGAATTTCTGTCTTTTTGCCCTAACATATAGGGAATTTCTGCCTTTTTGCCCCAGAATTAGGGGAATTTCTGCAATTTTGCTCTAAAATACGGGGAATTTCTGCCTTTTTGCCTGATAATAAGAAGAATGCATACCTTTTTGCCATAAAAAAGGGAAATTTTTGCAATTTTGCTCCAAAATAAGGGAAATTTCTGCTTTTTTGCCTCTAAATATGTGGAATTTCTGTCTTTTTCCCCGAAAACAAAGGGAATTTCTGTCTTTTTTGCCCCAAAATAAGGAAAATTTCTGCTTTTTTGCCCCCAAAGTAGGGGAATATCAGCCTTTTTACCTCAAAATAAGGGGAATTTCTGCATTTTTGCCACAAAATATTAGGAATTTCTGGTTTTTTGCCCAAAAATAAGGAAAATTTCTGCCTTTTTTCCCTGAAATAAGTGAATTTTCTTCAATTTTGCCCCAAAATAAGTGAATTTTCTGCAATTTTGTCCCAAAATAAGGGAAATTTCTGGAATTTTGCCCCAAAATGACAGAAATTTCTGCTTTTTGAGCCCAAATAAGGGGAATTTCAGCCTTTTTACCTCAAAATAAGGGGAATTTCTGCATTTTTGCCCCAAAATATGAAAAATTTCTGCCTTTTTGCCCCAAATTAAGAAAAATTTCTGCAATTTTGTACCAAAATAAAAGAAATTTCTGCCTTTTTGCCCCAAAATAAGAAAATTTTGCTATTTTTTCTGAAATAAATGAAATTTCTGCAATTTTGCTCCAAAATACAGGGAATTTCTGACTTTTTGCTCGAAAATAAGAAGAATGCATACCTTTTTGCCATAAAAAAGGAAAATTTCTTCATTTTTGCTCCAAAATAAGGGGAATTTCTGCTTTTATGCCTCAAAATATGTGGAATTTCTTTCTTTGTCCCCCAATACAAATAGAATTTCTGTCTTTTTGCCCCAAAATAAGGAAAATTTCTGACTTATTACCCTGAAATAAGTAAAATTTCTGCAATTTTGCCCCAAAATAAGTGAAATTTCTGCAATTTTGCCCCAAAATAAGTGAAATATCTGAAATTTTGCCCCAAAATAAGTGGAATTTCTGAGTTTTGACCAAAAATAAGGAGAATTTCTGTCTTTTTGCCCCACATATAGGGAATTTCTGCCTTTTTGCCCCACAATTAGAGGAATTTCTGCAATTTTGCTCCAAAATACGGGTAATTTCTTCCTTTTTGCGCGAAAATAAGTAGAATGCATAACTTTTTGCCATAAAAAAGTGAAATTTCTTCATTTATGCTCCAAAATAAGGGGAATTTTTGCTTTTCTGCCTCTAAATAAGTGGAATTTCTGTCTTTTTCCCCCAAAACAAAGGTAATTTCTGTCTTTTTTGCCCATAAATAAGGAAAATTTCTGACTTATTACCCTGAAGTAAGTGAAATTTATGCAATTTTGCGCCAAAATAAGGGGAATTTCTGCTTTTTTGTCTCTAAATAAGTGGAATTTATGTATTTTTCCCCCAAAACAAAGGGAATTTCTGTCTTTTTTGCCCAAAATAAGGAAAATTTCTGACTTATTACCATGAAATAAGAGAAATTTCTGGAATTTTGCCCAAAATAAGGGAAATTTCTGCCTTTTTGCCCCCAAATAAGGGGGATTTCAGCCTTTTTACCTCAAAATAAGGGGAGTTTCTGCATTTTTACCACAAAATATTAGGAATTTCTGCATTTTTGCCCCAAAATAAGGAAAATTTCTGCTTTTTTTCCCTTAAATAAGTGACATTTCTGCAATTTTGCCCCAAAATAAGTGAAATTTCTGCAATTTTGCCCCAAAATAAGGGAAATTTCTGGAATTTTGCCTTAAAATAAGTGGAATTTCTGAGTTTTGCCCCAAAATAAGGAGAATTTCTGTCTTTTTGCCCTAACATATAGGGAATTTCTGCCTTTTTGCCCCAGAATTAGGGGAATTTCTGCAATTTTGCTCCAAAATACGGGGAATTTCTGCCTTTTTGCCCGATAATAAGAAGAATGCATACCTTTTTGCCATAAAAAAGGGAAATTTTTGCAATTTTGCTCCAAAATAAGGGAAATTTCTGCTTTTTTGCCTCTAAATATGTGGAATTTCTGTCTTTTTCCTCGAAAACAAAGGGAATTTCTCTCTTTTTTGCCCCAAAATAAGGAAAATTTCTGCCTTTTTGCCCCCAAATAAGGGGAATATCAGCCTTTTTACCTCAAAATAAGGGGAATTTCTGCATTTTTGCCACAAAATATTAGGAATTTCTGTTTTTTTGCCCAAAAATAAGGAAAATTTCTGCCTTTTTTCCCTGAAATAAGTGAATTTTCTGCAATTTTGCCCCAAAATAAGTGAATTTTCTGCAATTTTGCCCCAAAATAAGGGAAATTTCTGGAATTTTGCCCCAAAATGAGAGAAATTTCTGCTTTTTGACCCCAAATAAGGGGAATTTCAGCCTTTTTACCTCAAAATAAGGGGAATTTCTGCATTTTTGCCCCAAAATATGGGAAATTTCTGCCTTTTTGCCCCAAATTAAGAAAAATTTCTGCAATTTTGTACCAAAATAAAAGAAATTTCTGCCTTTGTGCCCCAAAATAAGAAAATTTTGCTATTTTTCTGAAATAAATGAAATTTCTGCAATTTTGCCTCAAAATAAGTTAAATTTCTGAATTTTGCCCTAAAATAAGGAGAATATCTGTCTTTTTGCCCCAACATATAGGGAATTTTGGCCTTTTTGCACCACAATTAGGGGAATGTCTGCAATTTTGCTCCAAAATACGGGGAATTTCTGCCTTTTTGCCCGAAAATAAGAATGCATACCTTTTTGCCATAAAAAAGAAAAATTTCTTCATTTTTGCTCCAAAATAAGGGGAATTTCTGCCTTTTTGACTCTAAATAAGTGGAATTTCTGTATTTTTCCCCCAAAACAAAGGGAATTTCTGTCTTTTTTGTTCCAAAATAAGGAAAATTTCTGACTTATTACCTTGAAGTAAGTGAAATTTCTACAATTTTGCCCCCAAAAAAAGAAATTTCTGCCTTTTTGCCCCGAAATAAGGGGAATTTCAGCCTTTTTAACTCAAAATAAGGGGCATTTCTGCATTTTTGCCACAAAATATTAGGAATTTCTGCATTTTTGCCCCAAAATAAGGAAAATTTCTGCCTTTATTTCCTGAAATAAGTGAAATTTCTGAAATTTTGCCCCAAAATAAGTGAAATTTCTGCAATTTTGCCCCAAAATAAAGGAAATTTCTGCAATTTTGTACCAAAATAAAAGAAATTTCTGCCTTTTTGCTTCAAAATTAGAAAATTTCTGATTTTTTTCTGAAATAAGTGAAATTTCTGAAATTTTTCCCCAAAATAAGTGAAATTTCTACAATTTTGCCCCAAAATAAGTGAAATTTCTGGAATTTTGCCTCAAAATAATTGGAATTTCTGAGTTTTGATCCAAAATAAGAAGAATTTCTGTCTTTTTCCTCAACATATAGGGAATTTCTGACTTTTTGCCCCACAATTAGGGCAATTTCTGCAATTTTGCTCCAAAATACGGGGAATTTCTGCCTTTTTGCCCGAAAATAAGAAGAATGCATACCTTTTTGCCATAAAAAAGGAAAATTTCTTCATTTTTGCTCCAAAATTAGGGGAATTTCTGCTTTTATGCCTCAAAATATGTGGAATTTCTGTCTTTGTCCCCCAATACAAATAGAATTTCTGTCTTTTTGCCCCAAAATAAGGAAAATTTCTGACTTATTACCCTGAAATAAGTTAAATTTCTGCAATTTTGCCCCAAAATAAGTGAAATTTCTGCAATTTTGCCCCAAAATAAGTGAAATATCTGAAATTTTGCCCCAAAATAAGTGGAATTTCTGAGTTTTGCCCCAAAATAAAAAGAATTTCTGTCTTTTTGCCTTAACATATAGGGAATTTCTGCCTTTTTGCCCCAGAATTAGGGGAATTTCTGCAATTTTGCTCCAAAATACGGGGAATTTCTGCCTTTTTGCCCGATAATAAGAAGAATGCATACCTTTTTGCCATAAAAAAGGGAAATTTTCGCAATTTTGCTCCAAAATAAGGGAAATTTCTGCTTTTTTGCCTCTAAATATGTGGAATTTCTGTCTTTTTCCCCGAAAACAAAGGGAATTTCTGTCGTTTTTGCCCCAAAATAAGGAAAATTTCTGCCTTTTTGCCCCCAAATAAGGGGAATATCAGCCTTTTTACCTCAAAATAAGGGGAATTTCTGCATTTTTGCCACAAAATATTAGGAATTTCTGTTTTTTTGCCCAAAAATAAGGAAAATTTCTGCCTTTTTTCCCTGAAATAAGTGAATTTTCTGCAATTTTGCCCCAAAATAAGTGAAATTTCTGCAATTTTGTACCAAAATAAAAGAAATTTCTGCCTTTTTGCTTCCAAATAAGAAAATTTCTGCTTTTTTTTCTGAAATAAGTGAAATTTCTGAAATTTTGCCACAAAATAAGTGAAATTTCTACAATTTTGCCCCAAAATAAGTGAAATTTCTGGAATTTTGCCCCAAAATAAGTGGAATTTCTGAGTTTTGACCCAAAATAAGAATTTCTGTCTTTTTGCCCCACAATTATGGGAATTTCTGCAATTTTGCTCCAAAATACAGGGAATTTTTGCCCTTTAGCCCGAAAATAAGAAGAATGCATGACTTTTTGTCATAAAAAAGGAAAATTTCTTAATTTTTGCTCTAAAATAAGGGAAATTTCTGCTTTTATGCCTCTAAATATGTGGAATTTCTGTCTTTGTCCCCCAAAACAAAGGGAATTTCTGTATTTTTGCCCCAAAATAAGGAAAATTTCTGACTTATTACCCTGAAATAAGTGAAATTTCTGCAATTTTTCCCCAAAATAAGGGAAATTTCTCTCTTTTTGCCCCCAAATAACGGGTATTTCAGCCTTTTTACCTCAAAATAAGGGGAATTTCTTCATTTTTGCCCCAAAATATGGGAAATTTCTACCTTTTTGCCCAAAATAAAAAAATTTTCTGCAATTTTGTACCAAAATAAAAGAAATTTTTGCCTTTTTGCCCCACAAGAAGAAAATTTCTGCTTTTTTTCTCTTAAATAAGTGAAATTTCTGCAATTTTGCCCCAAAATATGTGAAATTTCTGCAATTTTGCCCCAAAATAAGGGAAATTTCTGGAATTTTGCCTTAAAATAAGTGGAATTTCTGAGTTTTGCCCCAAAATAAGGAGAATTTCTGTCTTTATGTCCCAAAATATAGGGAATTTCTGCCTTTTTGCCTCACAATTAGAGGAATTTCTGCAATTTTGCTCCAAAATACAGGAAATTTCTGGTTTTTGCCCGAAAATAAGAAGAATGCATACCTTTTTGCCATAAAAAAAAGAAATTTCTTCATTTTTGCTCCAAAATAAGGGGAATTTCTGCTTTTTGCCTCTAAATAAGTGGAATTTCTGTGTTTTTCCCCCAAAACAAAGGGAATTTCTGTCTTTTTTGCCCCAAAATAAAAAAAAATTTTGACTTATTACCCTGACATAAGTGAAATTTCTCCAATTTTCCCCCAAAATAAGTGAAATTTCTGCAATTTTGCCCCAAAATAAGGAAAATTTCTGCCTTTTTTCCCTGAAATATGTGAAATTTCTGCAATTTTGCCCCAAAATAAGGGAAATGTCTGCCTTTTTGCCCCCAAATATGGGAATTTCATCCTTTTTACCTCAAAAAAAGGGGAATTTCTGCATTTTTGCCCTAAAATATGGGAAATTTCTGCCTTTTTGCCCCAAAATAAAAAAAAATTTCTGAAATTTTTTACCAAAATATAAGAAATTTCTGCCTTTTTGCCCCAAAATAAAATAATTTCTGATTTTTTTCATATCAGTAAGTGAAATTTCTGGAATTTTGCCCCAAAATAAGTGAAATTTCTACAATTTTCCCCAAAATAAGGGAAATTTCTGGAATTTTGCCCCAAAATAATTGGAATTTTTGAGTTTTTCCCCAAAACAAGGAGAATTTCTGTCTTTTTGCAGTAACATATAGGGAATTTCTGCCTTTTTGCCCCACAATTAGGGGAATTTCTGCAATTTTGCTCCAAAATACGGGAAATATCTGCTTTTTAGCCGGAAAATAAGGGGAATGTATACCTTTTGCCACAAAAAAGGGAAATTTCTTCATTTTTGCTAAAAAATAAAAGAAATTTCTGCTTTTTTGCCTCTAAAAAAGTGGAATTTCTGTGTTTTCCCCACAAAACAAAGGGAATTTCTGTGTTTTTTGCCCAAATAAGGAAAATTTCTGACTTATTACCCTGAAATAAGTGAAATTTCTGCAATTTTGCCCCAAAATAAGGGAAATTTCTGCCTTTTTGCCCCCAAATAAGGAGAATTTCAGACTTTTTCCTCAAAATACGAAGAATTTCTGCATTTTTGCCCCAAAATATGGGAAATTTCTGCATTTTTGCTCCAAAATAAAAAAAAAATTCTGCAATTTTGTACCAAAATAAAAGAAATTTCTGCCTTTTTGCCTCAAATTAAGAATATTTCTGCTTTTTTTTTCTGAAATAAGTGAAATTTCTGCAATTTTGCCCCAAAATATGTGAAATTTCAGCAATTTTGCCCCAAAATAAGGGAAATTTCTGGAATTTTGCCCTAAAATAAGTAAACTTCTGAGTTTTGCCCGAAAATAAGGAGAATTTCTGTCTTTTTGCCCCAACATATAGGGAATTTCTGCCTTTTTGTTCCACAATTAGGAAAATTTCTGCAATTTTGCTCCAAAATACGGGGAATTTCTGCCTTTTTGCCCAAAAATAAGAAAAATGCATACCTTTTTGCCATAAAAAAGGGAAATTTCTTCATTTTTTCCCCAAATAAGAAGAATTTCTGCATTTTTGACTCTAAATAAGTAAAATTTCTGTCTTTTTCCCCCCAAAAAAAGGAAATTTCTGTCCTTTTAGCCCCAAAATAAAGAAAATTTCTGAATTATTATCCTGAAATAAGTGAAATTTCTGCAATTTTGCCCCAAAATAAGGGAAATTTCTGCGTTTTTGCCCCCAAATAAGGGGAATTTCAGCCTTTTTACCTCAAAATAAGGGGAATTTCTAGATTTTTGCCACAAAATATTAGGAATTTCTGCCTTTTTGTTCCAAAATAAAGAAAATTTCTGCATTTTTTCCCTGAAATAAGTGAAATTTCTGCAATTTTGCCCCAAAATAAGTGAAATTTCTTCAATTTTGCCCCAAAATAATGGAAATTTCTTGAATTTTGCCCCAAAATAAGTGGAATTTCTGAGTTTTGCCCCAAAATAAGGTGAATTTCTGTCTTTTTGCCCTAACATATAGGGAATTTCTGCCTTTTTGCCCCAGAATTAGGGGAATTTCTGCAATTTTGCTCTAAAATACGGGGAATTTCTGCCTTTTTGCCTGATAATAAGAAGAATGCATACCTTTTTGCCATAAAAAAGGGAAATTTTTGCAATTTTGCTCCAAAATAAGGGAAATTTCTGCTTTTTTGCCTCTAAATATGTGGAATTTCTGTCTTTTTCCCCGAAAACAAAGGGAATTTCTGTCTTTTTTGCCCCAAAATAAGGAAAATTTCTGCTTTTTTGCCCCCAAAGTAGGGGAATATCAGCCTTTTTACCTCAAAATAAGGGGAATTTCTGCATTTTTGCCACAAAATATTAGGAATTTCTGGTTTTTTGCCCAAAAATAAGGAAAATTTCTGCCTTTTTTCCCTGAAATAAGTGAATTTTCTGCAATTTTGCCCCAAAATAAGTGAATTTTCTGCAATTTTGTCCCAAAATAAGGGAAATTTCTGGAATTTTGCCCCAAAATGACAGAAATTTCTGCTTTTTGAGCCCAAATAAGGGGAATTTCAGCCTTTTTACCTCAAAATAAGGGGAATTTCTGCATTTTTGCCCCAAAATATGAAAAATTTCTGCCTTTTTGCCCCAAATTAAGAAAAATTTCTGCAATTTTGTACCAAAATAAAAGAAATTTCTGCCTTTTTGCCCCAAAATAAGAAAATTTTGCTATTTTTTCTGAAATAAATGAAATTTCTGCAATTTTGCTCCAAAATACAGGGAATTTCTGACTTTTTGCTCGAAAATAAGAAGAATGCATACCTTTTTGCCATAAAAAAGGAAAATTTCTTCATTTTTGCTCCAAAATAAGGGGAATTTCTGCTTTTATGCCTCAAAATATGTGGAATTTCTTTCTTTGTCCCCCAATACAAATAGAATTTCTGTCTTTTTGCCCCAAAATAAGGAAAATTTCTGACTTATTACCCTGAAATAAGTAAAATTTCTGCAATTTTGCCCCAAAATAAGTGAAATTTCTGCAATTTTGCCCCAAAATAAGTGAAATATCTGAAATTTTGCCCCAAAATAAGTGGAATTTCTGAGTTTTGACCAAAAATAAGGAGAATTTCTGTCTTTTTGCCCCACATATAGGGAATTTCTGCCTTTTTGCCCCACAATTAGAGGAATTTCTGCAATTTTGCTCCAAAATACGGGTAATTTCTTCCTTTTTGCGCGAAAATAAGTAGAATGCATAACTTTTTGCCATAAAAAAGTGAAATTTCTTCATTTATGCTCCAAAATAAGGGGAATTTTTGCTTTTCTGCCTCTAAATAAGTGGAATTTCTGTCTTTTTCCCCCAAAACAAAGGTAATTTCTGTCTTTTTTGCCCATAAATAAGGAAAATTTCTGACTTATTACCCTGAAGTAAGTGAAATTTATGCAATTTTGCGCCAAAATAAGGGGAATTTCTGCTTTTTTGTCTCTAAATAAGTGGAATTTATGTATTTTTCCCCCAAAACAAAGGGAATTTCTGTCTTTTTTGCCCAAAATAAGGAAAATTTCTGACTTATTACCATGAAATAAGAGAAATTTCTGGAATTTTGCCCAAAATAAGGGAAATTTCTGCCTTTTTGCCCCCAAATAAGGGGGATTTCAGCCTTTTTACCTCAAAATAAGGGGAGTTTCTGCATTTTTACCACAAAATATTAGGAATTTCTGCATTTTTGCCCCAAAATAAGGAAAATTTCTGCTTTTTTTCCCTTAAATAAGTGACATTTCTGCAATTTTGCCCCAAAATAAGTGAAATTTCTGCAATTTTGCCCCAAAATAAGGGAAATTTCTGGAATTTTGCCTTAAAATAAGTGGAATTTCTGAGTTTTGCCCCAAAATAAGGAGAATTTCTGTCTTTTTGCCCTAACATATAGGGAATTTCTGCCTTTTTGCCCCAGAATTAGGGGAATTTCTGCAATTTTGCTCCAAAATACGGGGAATTTCTGCCTTTTTGCCCGATAATAAGAAGAATGCATACCTTTTTGCCATAAAAAAGGGAAATTTTTGCAATTTTGCTCCAAAATAAGGGAAATTTCTGCTTTTTTGCCTCTAAATATGTGGAATTTCTGTCTTTTTCCTCGAAAACAAAGGGAATTTCTCTCTTTTTTGCCCCAAAATAAGGAAAATTTCTGCCTTTTTGCCCCCAAATAAGGGGAATATCAGCCTTTTTACCTCAAAATAAGGGGAATTTCTGCATTTTTGCCACAAA
Source organism: Micromys minutus (assembly GCF_963924665.1). Classification (NCBI taxonomy): domain Eukaryota; kingdom Metazoa; phylum Chordata; class Mammalia; order Rodentia; family Muridae; genus Micromys; species Micromys minutus. The sequence goes on from NW_027667727.1 coordinate 5,749,669, forward strand.
ATATTAGGAATTTCTGTTTTTTTGCCCAAAAATAAGGAAAATTTCTGCCTTTTTTCCCTGAAATAAGTGAATTTTCTGCAATTTTGCCCCAAAATAAGTGAATTTTCTGCAATTTTGCCCCAAAATAAGGGAAATTTCTGGAATTTTGCCCCAAAATGAGAGAAATTTCTGCTTTTTGACCCCAAATAAGGGGAATTTCAGCCTTTTTACCTCAAAATAAGGGGAATTTCTGCATTTTTGCCCCAAAATATGGGAAATTTCTGCCTTTTTGCCCCAAATTAAGAAAAATTTCTGCAATTTTGTACCAAAATAAAAGAAATTTCTGCCTTTGTGCCCCAAAATAAGAAAATTTTGCTATTTTTCTGAAATAAATGAAATTTCTGCAATTTTGCCTCAAAATAAGTTAAATTTCTGAATTTTGCCCTAAAATAAGGAGAATATCTGTCTTTTTGCCCCAACATATAGGGAATTTTGGCCTTTTTGCACCACAATTAGGGGAATGTCTGCAATTTTGCTCCAAAATACGGGGAATTTCTGCCTTTTTGCCCGAAAATAAGAATGCATACCTTTTTGCCATAAAAAAGAAAAATTTCTTCATTTTTGCTCCAAAATAAGGGGAATTTCTGCCTTTTTGACTCTAAATAAGTGGAATTTCTGTATTTTTCCCCCAAAACAAAGGGAATTTCTGTCTTTTTTGTTCCAAAATAAGGAAAATTTCTGACTTATTACCTTGAAGTAAGTGAAATTTCTACAATTTTGCCCCCAAAAAAAGAAATTTCTGCCTTTTTGCCCCGAAATAAGGGGAATTTCAGCCTTTTTAACTCAAAATAAGGGGCATTTCTGCATTTTTGCCACAAAATATTAGGAATTTCTGCATTTTTGCCCCAAAATAAGGAAAATTTCTGCCTTTATTTCCTGAAATAAGTGAAATTTCTGAAATTTTGCCCCAAAATAAGTGAAATTTCTGCAATTTTGCCCCAAAATAAAGGAAATTTCTGCAATTTTGTACCAAAATAAAAGAAATTTCTGCCTTTTTGCTTCAAAATTAGAAAATTTCTGATTTTTTTCTGAAATAAGTGAAATTTCTGAAATTTTTCCCCAAAATAAGTGAAATTTCTACAATTTTGCCCCAAAATAAGTGAAATTTCTGGAATTTTGCCTCAAAATAATTGGAATTTCTGAGTTTTGATCCAAAATAAGAAGAATTTCTGTCTTTTTCCTCAACATATAGGGAATTTCTGACTTTTTGCCCCACAATTAGGGCAATTTCTGCAATTTTGCTCCAAAATACGGGGAATTTCTGCCTTTTTGCCCGAAAATAAGAAGAATGCATACCTTTTTGCCATAAAAAAGGAAAATTTCTTCATTTTTGCTCCAAAATTAGGGGAATTTCTGCTTTTATGCCTCAAAATATGTGGAATTTCTGTCTTTGTCCCCCAATACAAATAGAATTTCTGTCTTTTTGCCCCAAAATAAGGAAAATTTCTGACTTATTACCCTGAAATAAGTTAAATTTCTGCAATTTTGCCCCAAAATAAGTGAAATTTCTGCAATTTTGCCCCAAAATAAGTGAAATATCTGAAATTTTGCCCCAAAATAAGTGGAATTTCTGAGTTTTGCCCCAAAATAAAAAGAATTTCTGTCTTTTTGCCTTAACATATAGGGAATTTCTGCCTTTTTGCCCCAGAATTAGGGGAATTTCTGCAATTTTGCTCCAAAATACGGGGAATTTCTGCCTTTTTGCCCGATAATAAGAAGAATGCATACCTTTTTGCCATAAAAAAGGGAAATTTTCGCAATTTTGCTCCAAAATAAGGGAAATTTCTGCTTTTTTGCCTCTAAATATGTGGAATTTCTGTCTTTTTCCCCGAAAACAAAGGGAATTTCTGTCGTTTTTGCCCCAAAATAAGGAAAATTTCTGCCTTTTTGCCCCCAAATAAGGGGAATATCAGCCTTTTTACCTCAAAATAAGGGGAATTTCTGCATTTTTGCCACAAAATATTAGGAATTTCTGTTTTTTTGCCCAAAAATAAGGAAAATTTCTGCCTTTTTTCCCTGAAATAAGTGAATTTTCTGCAATTTTGCCCCAAAATAAGTGAAATTTCTGCAATTTTGTACCAAAATAAAAGAAATTTCTGCCTTTTTGCTTCCAAATAAGAAAATTTCTGCTTTTTTTTCTGAAATAAGTGAAATTTCTGAAATTTTGCCACAAAATAAGTGAAATTTCTACAATTTTGCCCCAAAATAAGTGAAATTTCTGGAATTTTGCCCCAAAATAAGTGGAATTTCTGAGTTTTGACCCAAAATAAGAATTTCTGTCTTTTTGCCCCACAATTATGGGAATTTCTGCAATTTTGCTCCAAAATACAGGGAATTTTTGCCCTTTAGCCCGAAAATAAGAAGAATGCATGACTTTTTGTCATAAAAAAGGAAAATTTCTTAATTTTTGCTCTAAAATAAGGGAAATTTCTGCTTTTATGCCTCTAAATATGTGGAATTTCTGTCTTTGTCCCCCAAAACAAAGGGAATTTCTGTATTTTTGCCCCAAAATAAGGAAAATTTCTGACTTATTACCCTGAAATAAGTGAAATTTCTGCAATTTTTCCCCAAAATAAGGGAAATTTCTCTCTTTTTGCCCCCAAATAACGGGTATTTCAGCCTTTTTACCTCAAAATAAGGGGAATTTCTTCATTTTTGCCCCAAAATATGGGAAATTTCTACCTTTTTGCCCAAAATAAAAAAATTTTCTGCAATTTTGTACCAAAATAAAAGAAATTTTTGCCTTTTTGCCCCACAAGAAGAAAATTTCTGCTTTTTTTCTCTTAAATAAGTGAAATTTCTGCAATTTTGCCCCAAAATATGTGAAATTTCTGCAATTTTGCCCCAAAATAAGGGAAATTTCTGGAATTTTGCCTTAAAATAAGTGGAATTTCTGAGTTTTGCCCCAAAATAAGGAGAATTTCTGTCTTTATGTCCCAAAATATAGGGAATTTCTGCCTTTTTGCCTCACAATTAGAGGAATTTCTGCAATTTTGCTCCAAAATACAGGAAATTTCTGGTTTTTGCCCGAAAATAAGAAGAATGCATACCTTTTTGCCATAAAAAAAAGAAATTTCTTCATTTTTGCTCCAAAATAAGGGGAATTTCTGCTTTTTGCCTCTAAATAAGTGGAATTTCTGTGTTTTTCCCCCAAAACAAAGGGAATTTCTGTCTTTTTTGCCCCAAAATAAAAAAAAATTTTGACTTATTACCCTGACATAAGTGAAATTTCTCCAATTTTCCCCCAAAATAAGTGAAATTTCTGCAATTTTGCCCCAAAATAAGGAAAATTTCTGCCTTTTTTCCCTGAAATATGTGAAATTTCTGCAATTTTGCCCCAAAATAAGGGAAATGTCTGCCTTTTTGCCCCCAAATATGGGAATTTCATCCTTTTTACCTCAAAAAAAGGGGAATTTCTGCATTTTTGCCCTAAAATATGGGAAATTTCTGCCTTTTTGCCCCAAAATAAAAAAAAATTTCTGAAATTTTTTATCAAAATATAAGAAATTTCTGCCTTTTTGCCCCAAAATAAAATAATTTCTGATTTTTTTCATATAAGTAAGTGAAATTTCTGGAATTTTGCCCCAAAATAAGTGAAATTTCTACAATTTTCCCCAAAATAAGGGAAATTTCTGGAATTTTGCCCCAAAATAATTGGAATTTTTGAGTTTTTCCCCAAAACAAGGAGAATTTCTGTCTTTTTGCAGTAACATATAGGGAATTTCTGCCTTTTTGCCCCACAATTAGGGGAATTTCTGCAATTTTGCTCCAAAATACGGGAAATATCTGCTTTTTAGCCGGAAAATAAGGGGAATGTATACCTTTTGCCACAAAAAAGGGAAATTTCTTCATTTTTGCTAAAAAATAAAAGAAATTTCTGCTTTTTTGCCTCTAAAAAAGTGGAATTTCTGTGTTTTCCCCACAAAACAAAGGGAATTTCTGTGTTTTTTGCCCAAATAAGGAAAATTTCTGACTTATTACCCTGAAATAAGTGAAATTTCTGCAATTTTGCCCCAAAATAAGGGAAATTTCTGCCTTTTTGCCCCCAAATAAGGAGAATTTCAGACTTTTTCCTCAAAATACGAAGAATTTCTGCATTTTTGCCCCAAAATATGGGAAATTTCTGCATTTTTGCTCCAAAATAAAAAAAATTTCTGCAATTTTGTACCAAAATAAAAGAAATTTCTGCCTTTTTGCCTCAAATTAAGAAAATTTCTGCTTTTTTTTTCTGAAATAAGTGAAATTTCTGCAATTTTGCCCCAAAATATGTGAAATTTCAGCAATTTTGCCCCAAAATAAGGGAAATTTCTGGAATTTTGCCCTAAAATAAGTAAACTTCTGAGTTTTGCCCGAAAATAAGGAGAATTTCTGTCTTTTTGCCCCAACATATAGGGAATTTCTGCCTTTTTGTTCCACAATTAGGAAAATTTCTGCAATTTTGCTCCAAAATACGGGGAATTTCTGCCTTTTTGCCCAAAAATAAGAAAAATGCATACCTTTTTGCCATAAAAAAGGGAAATTTCTTCATTTTTTCCCCAAATAAGAAGAATTTCTGCATTTTTGACTCTAAATAAGTAAAATTTCTGTCTTTTTCCCCCCAAAAAAAGGAAATTTCTGTCCTTTTAGCCCCAAAATAAAGAAAATTTCTGAATTATTATCCTGAAATAAGTGAAATTTCTGCAATTTTGCCCCAAAATAAGGGAAATTTCTGCGTTTTTGCCCCCAAATAAGGGGAATTTCAGCCTTTTTACCTCAAAATAAGGGGAATTTCTAGATTTTTGCCACAAAATATTAGGAATTTCTGCCTTTTTGTTCCAAAATAAGGAAAATTTCTGCATTTTTTCCCTGAAATAAGTGAAATTTCTGCAATTTTGCCCCAAAATAAGTGAAATTTCTTCAATTTTGCCCCAAAATAATGGAAATTTCTTGAATTTTGCCCCAAAATAAGTGGAATTTCTGAGTTTTGCCCCAAAATAAGGTGAATTTCTGTCTTTTTGCCCTAACATATAGGGAATTTCTGCCTTTTTGCCCCAGAATTAGGGGAATTTCTGCAATTTTGCTCTAAAATACGGGGAATTTCTGCCTTTTTGCCCGATAATAAGAAGAATGCATACCTTTTTGCCATAAAAAAGGGAAATTTTTGCAATTTTGCTCCAAAATAAGGGAAATTTCTGCTTTTTTGCCTCTAAATATGTGGAATTTCTGTCTTTTTCCCCGAAAACAAAGGGAATTTCTGTCTTTTTTGCCCCAAAATAAGGAAAATTTCTGCTTTTTTGCCCCCAAAGTAGGGGAATATCAGCCTTTTTACCTCAAAATAAGGGGAATTTCTGCATTTTTGCCACAAAATATTAGGAATTTCTGGTTTTTTGCCCAAAAATAAGGAAAATTTCTGCCTTTTTTCCCTGAAATAAGTGAATTTTCTGCAATTTTGCCCCAAAATAAGTGAATTTTCTGCAATTTTGTCCCAAAATAAGGGAAATTTCTGGAATTTTGCCCCAAAATGACAGAAATTTCTGCTTTTTGAGCCCAAATAAGGGGAATTTCAGCCTTTTTACCTCAAAATAAGGGGAATTTCTGCATTTTTGCCCCAAAATATGAAAAATTTCTGCCTTTTTGCCCCAAATTAAGAAAAATTTCTGCAATTTTGTACCAAAATAAAAGAAATTTCTGCCTTTTTGCCCCAAAATAAGAAAATTTTGCTATTTTTTCTGAAATAAATGAAATTTCTGCAATTTTGCTCCAAAATACAGGGAATTTCTGACTTTTTGCTCGAAAATAAGAAGAATGCATACCTTTTTGCCATAAAAAAGGAAAATTTCTTCATTTTTGCTCCAAAATAAGGGGAATTTCTGCTTTTATGCCTCAAAATATGTGGAATTTCTTTCTTTGTCCCCCAATACAAATAGAATTTCTGTCTTTTTGCCCCAAAATAAGGAAAATTTCTGACTTATTACCCTGAAATAAGTAAAATTTCTGCAATTTTGCCCCAAAATAAGTGAAATTTCTGCAATTATGCCCCAAAATAAGTGAAATATCTGAAATTTTGCCCCAAAATAAGTGGAATTTCTGAGTTTTGACCAAAAATAAGGAGAATTTCTGTCTTTTTGCCCCACATATAGGGAATTTCTGCCTTTTTGCCCCACAATTAGAGGAATTTCTGCAATTTTGCTCCAAAATACGGGTAATTTCTTCCTTTTTGCGCGAAAATAAGTAGAATGCATAACTTTTTGCCATAAAAAAGTGAAATTTCTTCATTTATGCTCCAAAATAAGGGGAATTTTTGCTTTTCTGCCTCTAAATAAGTGGAATTTCTGTCTTTTTCCCCCAAAACAAAGGTAATTTCTGTCTTTTTTGCCCATAAATAAGGAAAATTTCTGACTTATTACCCTGAAGTAAGTGAAATTTATGCAATTTTGCGCCAAAATAAGGGGAATTTCTGCTTTTTTGTCTCTAAATAAGTGGAATTTATGTATTTTTCCCCCAAAACAAAGGGAATTTCTGTCTTTTTTGCCCAAAATAAGGAAAATTTCTGACTTATTACCATGAAATAAGAGAAATTTCTGGAATTTTGCCCAAAATAAGGGAAATTTCTGCCTTTTTGCCCCCAAATAAGGGGGATTTCAGCCTTTTTACCTCAAAATAAGGGGAATTTCTGCATTTTTACCACAAAATATTAGGAATTTCTGCATTTTTGCCCCAAAATAAGGAAAATTTCTGCTTTTTTTCCCTTAAATAAGTGACATTTCTGCAATTTTGCCCCAAAATAAGTGAAATTTCTGCAATTTTGCCCCAAAATAAGGGAAATTTCTGGAATTTTGCCTTAAAATAAGTGGAATTTCTGAGTTTTGCCCCAAAATAAGGAGAATTTCTGTCTTTTTGCCCTAACATATAGGGAATTTCTGCCTTTTTGCCCCAGAATTAGGGGAATTTCTGCAATTTTGCTCCAAAATATGGGGAATTTCTGCCTTTTTGCCCGATAATAAGAAGAATGCATACCTTTTTGCCATAAAAAAGGGAAATTTTTGCAATTTTGCTCCAAAATAAGGGAAATTTCTGCTTTTTTGCCTCTAAATATGTGGAATTTCTGTCTTTTTCCTCGAAAACAAAGGGAATTTCTCTCTTTTTTGCCCCAAAATAAGGAAAATTTCTGCCTTTTTGCCCCCAAATAAGGGGAATATCAGCCTTTTTACCTCAAAATAAGGGGAATTTCTGCATTTTTGCCACAAAATATTAGGAATTTCTGTTTTTTTGCCCAAAAATAAGGAAAATTTCTGCCTTTTTTCCCTGAAATAAGTGAATTTTCTGCAATTTTGCCCCAAAATAAGTGAATTTTCTGCAATTTTGTCCCAAAATAAGGGAAATTTCTGGAATTTTGCCCCAAAATGAGAGAAATTTCTGCTTTTTGACCCCAAATAAGGGGAATTTCAGCCTTTTTACCTCAAAATAAGGGGAATTTCTGCATTTTTGCCCCAAAATATGGGAAATTTCTGCCTTTTTGCCCCAAATTAAGAAAAATTTCTGCAATTTTGTACCAAAATAAAAGAAATTTCTGCCTTTGTGCCCCAAAATAAGAAAATTTTGCTATTTTTCTGAAATAAATGAAATTTCTGCAATTTTGCCTCAAAATAAGTTAAATTTCTGAATTTTGCCCTAAAATAAGGAGAATATCTGTCATTTTGCCCCAACATATAGGGAATTTTGGCCTTTTTGCACCACAATTAGGGGAATGTCTGCAATTTTGCTCCAAAATACGGGGAATTTCTGCCTTTTTGCCCGAAAATAAGAATGCATACCTTTTTGCCATAAAAAAGAAAAATTTCTTCATTTTTGCTCCAAAATAAGGGGAATTTCTGCCTTTTTGACTCTAAATAAGTGGAATTTCTGTATTTTTCCCCCAAAACAAAGGGAATTTCTGTCTTTTTTGTTCCAAAATAAGGAAAATTTCTGACTTATTACCTTGAAGTAAGTGAAATTTCTACAATTTTGCCCCCAAAAAAAGAAATTTCTGCCTTTTTGCCCCGAAATAAGGGGAATTTCAGCCTTTTTAAATCAAAATAAGGGGCATTTCTGCATTTTTGCCACAAAATATTAGGAATTTCTGCATTTTTGCCCCAAAATAAGGAAAATTTCTGCCTTTATTTCCTGAAATAAGTGAAATTTCTGAAATTTTGCCCCAAAATAAGTGAAATTTCTGCAATTTTGCCCCAAAATAAAGAAAATTTCTGCAATTTTGTACCAAAATAAAAGAAATTTCTGCCTTTTTGCTTCAAAATTAGAAAATTTCTGATTTTTTTCTGAAATAAGTGAAATTTCTGAAATTTTTCCCCAAAATAAGTGAAATTTCTACAATTTTGCCCCAAAATAAGTGAAATTTCTGGAATTTTGCCTCAAAATAATTGGAATTTCTGAGTTTTGATCCAAAATAAGAAGAATTTCTGTCTTTTTCCTCAACATATAGGGAATTTCTGACTTTTTGCCCCACAATTAGGGCAATTTCTGCAATTTTGCTCCAAAATACGGGGAATTTCTGCCTTTTTGCCCGAAAATAAGAAGAATGCATACCTTTTTGCCATAAAAAAGGAAAATTTCTTCATTTTTGCTCCAAAATTAGGGGAATTTCTGCTTTTATGCCTCAAAATATGTGGAATTTCTGTCTTTGTCCCCCAATACAAATAGAATTTCTGTCTTTTTGCCCCAAAATAAGGAAAATTTCTGACTTATTACCCTGAAATAAGTTAAATTTCTGCAATTTTGCCCCAAAATAAGTGAAATTTCTGCAATTTTGCCCCAAAATAAGTGAAATATCTGAAATTTTGCCCCAAAATAAGTGGAATTTCTGAGTTTTGCCCCAAAATAAAAAGAATTTCTGTCTTTTTGCCTTAACATATAGGGAATTTCTGCCTTTTTGCCCCAGAATTAGGGGAATTTCTGCAATTTTGCTCCAAAATACGGGGAATTTCTGCCTTTTTGCCCGATAATAAGAAGAATGCATACCTTTTTGCCATAAAAAAGGGAAATTTTCGCAATTTTGCTCCAAAATAAGGGAAATTTCTGCTTTTTTGCCTCTAAATATGTGGAATTTCTGTCTTTTTCCCCGAAAACAAAGGGAATTTCTGTCGTTTTTGCCCCAAAATAAGGAAAATTTCTGCCTTTTTGCCCCCAAATAAGGGGAATATCAGCCTTTTTACCTCAAAATAAGGGGAATTTCTGCATTTTTGCCACAAAATATTAGGAATTTCTGTTTTTTTGCCCAAAAATAAGGAAAATTTCTGCCTTTTTTCCCTGAAATAAGTGAATTTTCTGCAATTTTGCCCCAAAATAAGTGAATTTTCTGCAATTTTGCCCCAAAATAAGGGAAATTTCTGGAATTTTGCCCCAAAATGAGAGAAATTTCTGCTTTTTGACCCCAAATAAGGGGAATTTCAGCCTTTTTACCTCAAAATAAGGGGAATTTCTGCATTTTTGCCCCAAAATATGGGAAATTTCTGCCTTTTTGCCCCAAATTAAGAAAAATATCTGCAATTTTGTACCAAAATAAAAGAAATTTCTGCCTTTTTGCCCCAAAATAAGCAAATTTTGTTATTTTTCTGAAATAAATGAAATTTCTGCAATTTTGCTCCAAAATACAGGGAATTTCTGATTTTTGCCCGAAAATAAGAAGAATGCATACCTTTTTGCCATAAAAAAGGAAAATTTCTTCATTTTATCTCCAAAATAAGGGGAATTTCTGCTTTTATGCCTCAAAATATGTGGAATTTCTGTCTTTGTCCCCCAATACAAATAGAATTTCTGTCTTTTTGCCCCAAAATAAGGAAAATTTCTGACTTATTACCCTGAAATAAGTTAAATTTCTGCAATTTTGCCCCAAAATAAGTGAAATTTCTGCAATTTTGCCCCAAAATAAGTGAAATATCTGAAATTTTGCCCCAAAATAAGTGGAATTTCTGAGTTTTGACCAAAAATAAGGAGAATTTCTGTCTTTTTGCCCCAACATATAGGGAATTTCTGCCTTTTTGCCCCACAATTAGAGGAATTTCTGCAATTTTGCTCCAAAATACGGGTAATTTCTTCCTTTTTGCGCGAAAATAAGTAGAATGCATAACTTTTTGCCATAAAAAGGGAAATTTCTTCATTTATGCTCCAAAATAAGGGGAATTTTTGCTTTTCTGCCTCTAAATAAGTGGAATTTTTGTCTTTTTCCCCCAAAACAAAGGTAATTTCTGTCTTTTTTGCCCAAAAATAAGGAAAATTTCTGACTTATTACTCTGAAGTAAGTGAAATTTATGCAATTTTGCACTAAAATAAGGGGAATTTCTGCTTTTTTGTCTCTAAATAAGTGGAATTTATGAATTTTTCCCCCAAAACAAATGGAATTTCTGTCTTTTTTGCCCAAAATAAGGAAAATTTCTGACTTATTACCATGAAATAAGAGAAATTTCTGGAATTTTGCCCCAAATAAGGGAAATTTCTGCCTTTTTGCCCCCAAATAAGGGGGATTTCAGCCTTTTTACCTCAAAATAAGGGGAATTTCTGCATTTTTACCACAAAATATTAGGAATTTCTGCATTTTTGCCCCAAAATAAGGAAAATTTCTGCTTTTTTTCCCTTAAATAAGTGACATTTCTGCAATTTTGCCCCAAAATAAGTGAAATTTCTGCAATTTTGCCCCAAAATAAGGGAAATTTCTGGAATTTTGCCTTAAAATAAGTGGAATTTCTGAGTTTTGCCCCAAAATAGGGAGAATTTTTGTCTTTTTGCACTTACATATAGGGAATTTCTGCCTTTTTGCCCCAGAATTAGGGGAATTTCTGCAATTTTGCTCCAAAATACGGGGAATTTCTTCCTTTTTGCCCGATAATAAGAAGAATGCATACCTTTTTGCCATAAAAAAGGGAAATTTTTGCAATTTTGCTCCAAAATAAGGGAAATTTCTGCTTTTTTGCCTCTAAATATGTGGAATTTTTGTTTTTTTCCCCGAAAACAAAGGGAATTTCTGTCGTTCTTGCCCCAAAATAAGGAAAATTTCTGCCTTTTTGCCCCCAAATAAGGGGAATATCAGCCTTTTTACCTCAAAATAAGGGGAATTTCTGCATTTTTGCCACAAAATATTAGGAATTTCTGATTTTTGCCCAAAAATAAGGAAAATTTCTGCCTTTTTTCCCTGAAATTTGTAAATTTTCTGCAATTTTGCCCCAAAATAAGTGAAATTTCTGCAATTTTGCCCCAAAATAATGGAAATTTCTGGAATTTTGCCCCAAAATAAGACAAATTTCTGCTTTTTGACCCCAAATAATGGGAATTTCAGCCTTTTTACCTCAAAATAAGGGGAATTTCTGCATTTTTGCCCCCAAATATGGGAAATTTCTGCCTTTTTGCTCCAAATTAAGAAAAATTTCTGCAATTTTGTATCAAATTATAAGAAATTTCTGCCTTTTTGCCCCAAAATAAGAAAATTTTACTTTTTTTCTGAAATAAATGAAATTTCTGCAATTTTGACTCAAAATAAGTTAAATTTCTGAATTTTGCCCTAAAATAAGGAGAATTTCTGTCTTTTTGACCCAACATATAGGGAATTTCTGCCTTTTTGCACCACAATTAGGGGAATGTCTGCAATTTTGCTCCAAAATACGGGGAATTTCTGCCTTTTTGCCCGAAAATAAGAAGAATGCATAACTTTTTGCCATTAAAAAGGGAAATTTCTTCATTTTTGCTCCAAAATAAGGGGAATTTCTGCGTTTTTGACTCTAAATAAGTGGAATTTCTGTCTTTCTCCCCAAAAACAAAGGGAATTTCTGTCTTTTTTGTTCCAAAATAAGAAAAAATTCTTACTTATTACCCTGAAGTCAGTGAAATTTCTGCAATTTTGCAACAAAATAAGGGAAATTTCTGCCTTTTTGCCCCCAAATAAGGGGAATTTCAGCCATTTTACCTCAAAATAAAGGGAACTTCTGCATTTTTGCCACAAAATATAAGGAATTTCTGCCTTTTTGCCCCAAAATAAGTGAAATTTCTGCAATTTTGCCCCAAATTAAGGGAAATTTCTGCCATTTTGTACCAAAATAAAAGAAATTTCTGCCTTTTTGCTTCCAAATAAGAAAATTTCTGCTTATTTTATTCTGAAATAAATGAAATTTCTGAAATTTTGCCCCAAAATAAGTGAAATTTCTACAATTTTGCCCCAAAATAAGTGAAATTTCTGGAATTTTGCCCCAAAATAAGTGGAATTTCTGAGTTTTGACCCAAAATAAGGAGAATTTCTGTCTTTTTGCCCCAACATATAGGGAATTTCTGCCTTTTTGCCCCACAATTAGGGGAATTTCTGCAAGTTTGGTCCAAAATACGGGGAATTTCTGCCTTTGTGCCAAAAATAATAAGAATGCATACCTTTTTGCCATAAAAAAGGGAAATTTCTTCATTTTTTCCCCAAATAAGAGGAATTTCTGCATTTTTGACTCTAAATAAGTAGAATTTCTGTCTTTTTCTCCCAAAACAAAGGAAATTTCTGTCCTTTTAGCCCCAAAATAATGAAAATTTTCGACTTATTACCCTGAAATAAGTGAAATTTCTGCAATTTTGCCCCAAAATAAGGGAAATTTCTGCGTATTTGCCCCCAAATAAAAGGAATTTCAGCCTATTTACCTCAAAATAAGGGGAATTTCTGGATTTTTGCCACAAAATATTAGGAATTTCTGCTTTTTTGCCCCAAAATACGGAAAATTTCTGCCTTTTTTCCCTGAAATAATTGAAATTTCTGCAATTTTGCCCCAAAATAAGTGGAATTTCTGAGTTTTGCCCCAAAATATAAATTTCTGTCTTTTTGCCCTAACATATAGGGAATTTCTGCCTTTTTGCCCCACAATTAGGGGAATTTCTGCAATTTTGCCCCAAAATACGGGGAATTTCTGCCTTTTTGCCCGATAATAAGAAGAATGCATACCTTTTTGCCATAAAAAAGGGAAATTTTTGCAATTTTGCTCCAAAATAAGGGAAATTTCTGCTTTTTTGCCTCTAAATATGTGGAATTTCTGTCTTTTTCCCCGAAAACAAAGGGAATTTCTGTCGTTTTTGCCCCAAAATAAGGAAAATTTCTGCCTTTTTGCCCCCAAATAAGGGGAATATCAGCCTTTTACCTCAAAATAAGGGGAATTTCTGCATTTTTGCCACAAAATATTAGGAATTTCTGATTTTTGCCCAAAAATAAGGAAAATTTCTGCCTTTTTTCCCTGAAATAAGTGAATTTTCTGCAATTTTGCCCCAAAATAAGTGAAATTTCTGCAATTTTGCCCCAAAAAAAGGGAAATTTCTGGAATTTTGCCCCAAAATGAGAGAAATTTCTGCTTTTTGACCCCAAATAAGGGGAATTTCAGCCTTTTTACCTCAAAATAAGGGGAATTTCTGCATTTTTGCCCCAAAATATGGGAAATTTCTGCCTTTTTGCCCCAAATTAAGAAAAATTTCTGCAATTTTGTACCAAAATAAAAGAAATTTCTGCCTTTTTGCCCCAAAATAAGAAAATTTTGCTTTTTTTCTGAAATAAATGAAATTTCTGCAATTTTGCCTCAAAATAAGTTAAATTTCTGAATTTTGCCCTAAAATAAGGAGAATTTCTGTCTTTTTGACCCAACATATAGGGAATTTATGCCTTTTTGCACCACAATTAGGGGAATGTCTGCAATTTTGCTCCAAAATACGGGGAATTTCTGCCTTTTTGCCCGAAAATAAGAATGCATACCTTTTTGCCATAAAAAAGGAAAATTTCTTCATTTTTGCTCCAAAATAAGGGGAATTTCTGCATTTTTGACTCTAAAAATGTGGAATTTCTGTCTTTCTCCCCCAAAACAAAGGGAATTTCTGTCTTTTTTGTTCCAAAATAAGAAAAAAATTTTACTTATTACCCTGAAGTAAGTGAAATTTCTGCAATTTTGCAACAAAATAAGGGAAATTTCTGCCTTTATGCCCCCAAAAAAGGGGAATTTCAGCCATTTTTCCTCAAAATAAAGGGAACTTCTGCATTTTTGAAACAAAATATAAGGAATTTCTGCTTTTTTGCCCCAAAATAAGGAAAATTTCTGCCTTTTTTCCATGAAATAAGTGAAATTTCTGCAATTTTGCCCCAAAATAAGTGAAATTTCTGCAATTTTGCCCCAAATTAAGGGAAATTTCTGCGTTTTTGACTCTAAATAAGTGGAATTTCTGTCTTTCTCCCCAAAAACAAAGGGAATTTCTGTCTTTTTTGTTCCAAAATAAGAAAAAATTCTTACTTATTACCCTGAAGTCAGTGAAATTTCTGCAATTTTGCAACAAAATAAGGGAAATTTTTGCCTTTTTGCCCCCAAATAAGGGGAATTTCAGCCATTTTACCTCAAAATAAAGGGAACTTCTGCATTTTTGCCACAAAATAAGTGAAATTTCTGCAATTTTGCCCCAAATTAAGGGAAATTTCTGCCATTTTGTACCAAAATAAAAGAAATTTCTGCATTTTTGCTTCCAAATAAGAAAATTTCTGCTTATTTTTTTTTTGAAATAAATGAAATTTCTGAAATTTTGCCCCAAAATAAGTGAAATTTCTACAATTTTGCCCCAAAATAAGTGAAATTTCTGGGATTTTGCCCCAAAATAAGTGGAATTTCTGAGTTTTGACCCAAAATAAGGAGAATTTCTGTCTTTTTGCCCCAACATATAGGGAATTTCTGCCTTTTTGCCCCAAAATTAGGGGAATTTCTGCAATTTTGCTCCAAAATACAGGGAATTTCTGCCTTTTTGCCAAAAATAATAAGAATGCATACCTTTTTGCCATAAAAAAGGGAAATTTCTTCATTTTTTCCCCAAATAAGAGGAATTTCTGCGTTTTTGACTCTAAATAAGTGGAATTTCTGTCTTTCTCCCCCAAAACAAAGGGAATTTCTGTCTTTTTTGTTCCAAAATAAGAAAAAAATTCTTACTTATTACCCTGAAGTAAGTGAAATTTCTGCAATTTTGCAACAAAATAAGGGAAATTTCTGCCTTTTTGCCCCCAAATAAGGGGAATTTCAGCCATTTTACCTCAAAATAAAGGGAACTTCTGCATTTTTGCCACAAAATACAAGAAATTTCTGCCTTTTTGCCCCAAAATAAGGAAAATTTCTGCCTTTTTTCCCTGAAATAAGTGAAATTTCTGCAATTTTGCCCCAAAATAAGGGAAATTTCTGCAATTTTGCCCCAAATTAAGAAAAATTTCTGCAATTTTGTACCAAAATAAAAGAAATTTCTGCCTTTTTGCTTCCAAATAAGAAAATTTCTGCTTTTTTTTTCTGAAATAAGTGAAATTTCTGAAATTTTGCCCCAAAATAAGTGAAATTTCCGGAATTATGCCAAAAATTAAGTGGCATTTCTGAGTTTTGACCCACAATAAGGAGAATTTCTGTCTTTTTGCCCTAACATATAGGGAATTTCTGCCTTTTTGCCCCACAATTAGGGGAATTTCTGCAATTTTGCTCCAAAATACGGGGAATTTCTGCCTTTTTGCCCGATAATAAGAAGAATGCATACCTTTTTGCCATAAAAAAAAGAAATTTTTGCAATTTTGCTCCAAAATAAGGGAAATTTCTGCTTTTTTGCCTCTAAATATGTGGAATTTCTGTCTTTTTTCCCGAAAACAAAGGGAATTTCTGTCGTTTTTGCCCCAAAATAAAGAAAATTTCTGCCTTTTTGCCCCCAAATAAGGGGAATATCAGCCTTTTTACCTCAAAATAAGGGGAATTTCTGCATTTTTGCCAAAAAATATTAGGAATTTCTGATTTTTGCCCAAAAATAAGGAAAATTTCTGCCTTTTTTCCCTGAAATAAGTGAATTTTCTGCAATTTTGCCCCAAAATAAGTGAAATTTCTGCAATTTTGCCCCAAAATAAGGGAAATTTCTGGAATTTTGCCACAAAATGAGAGAAATTTCTGCTTTTTGACCCCAAATAAGGGGAATTTCAGCCTTTTTACCTCAAAATAAGGGGAATTTCTGCATTTTTGCCCCAAAATATGGGAAATTTCTGCCTTTTTGCCCCAAATTAAGAAAAATTTCTGCAATTTTGTACCAAAATAAAAGAAATTTCTGCCTTTTTGCCCCAAAATAAGAAAATTTTGCTTTTTTTCTGAAATAAATGAAATTTCTGCAATTTTGCCTCAAAATAAGTTAAATTTCTGAATTTTGCCCTAAAATAAGGAGAATTTCTGTCTTTTTGACCTAACATATAGGGAATTTCTGCCTTTTTGCACCACAATTAGTGGAATGTCTGCAATTTTGCTCCAAAATACGGGGAATTTCTGCCTTTTTGCCCGAAAATAAGAAGAATGCATAACTTTTTGCCATTAAAAAGGGAAATTTCTTCATTTTTGCTCCAAAATAAGGGGAATTTCTGCGTTTTTGACTCTAAATAAGTGGAATTTCTGTCTTTCTCCCCCAAAACAAAGGGAATTTCTGTCTTTTTTGTTCCAAAATAAGAAAAAATTCTTACTTATTACCCTGAAGTAAGTGAAATTTCTGCAATTTTGCAACAAAATAAGGGAAATTTCTGCCTTTTTGCCCCCAAATAAGGGGAATTTCAGGCATTTTACCTCAAAATAAAGGGAACTTCTGCATTTTTGCCACAAAATATAAGAAATTTCTGCCTTTTTGCCCCCAAATTATGGAAAATTTCTGCCTTTTTTCCCTGAAATAAGTGAAATTTCTGCAATTTTGCCCCAAAATAAGTGAAATTTCTGCAATTTTGCCCCAAATTAAGGAAAATTTCTGCAATTTTGTACCAAAATAAAAGAAATTTCTGCCTTTTTGCTTCCAAATAAGAAAATTTCTGCTTATTTTTTTTTCTGAAATAAATGAAATTTCGGAAATTTTGCCCCAAAATAAGTGAAATTTCTACAATTTTGCCCCAAAATAAGTGAAATTTCTGGAATTTTGCCCCAAAATAAGTGGAATTTCTGAGTTTTGACCCAAAATAAGGAGAATTTCTGTCTTTTTGCCCCAACATATAGGAAATTTCTGCCTTTTTGCCCCACAATTAGGGGAATTTCTGCAATTTTGCTCCAAAATACGGGGAATTTCTGCCTTTTTGCCAAAAATAATAAGAATGCATACCTTTTTGCCATAAAAAAGGGAAATTTCTTCATTTTTTCCCCAAATAAGAGGAATTTCTGCATTTTTGACTCTAAATAAGTAGAATTTCTGTCTTTTTCTCCCAAAACAAAGGAAATTTCTGTCCTTTTAGCCCCAAAATAAAGAAAATTTTTGACTTATTACCCTGAAATAAGTGAAATTTCTGCAATTTTGCCCCAAAATAAGGGAAATTTCTGCGTATTTGCCCCCAAATAAAAGGAATTTCAGCCTATTTACCTCAAAATAAGGGGAATTTCTGGATTTTTGCCACAAAATATTAGGAATTTCTGCTTTTTTGCCCCAAAATACGGAAAATTTCTGCCTTTTTTCCCTGAAATAAGTGAAATTTCTGCAATTTTGCCCCAAAATAAGTGGAATTTCTGAGTTTTGCCCCAAAATAAGAATTTCTGTCTTTTTGCCCTAACATATAGGGAATTTCTGCCTTTTTGCCCCACAATTAGGGGAATTTCTGCAATTTTGCTCCAAAATACGGGGAATTTCTGCCTTTTTGCCCGATAATAAGAAGAATGCATACCTTTTTGCCATAAAAAAAAGAAATTTTTGCAATTTTGCTCCAAAATAAGGGAAATTTCTGCTTTTTTGCCTCTAAATATGTGGAATTTCTGTCTTTTTCCCCGAAAACAAAGGGAATTTCTGTCGTTTTTGCCCCAAAATAAGGAAAATTTCTGCCTTTTTGCCCTCAAATAAAGGGAATATCAGCCTTTTACCTCAAAATAAGGGGAATTTCTGCATTTTTGCCACAAAATATTAGGAATTTCTGATTTTTGCCCAAAAATAAGGAAAATTTCTGCCTTTTTTCCCTGAAATTTGTGAATTTTCTGCAATTTTGCCCCAAAATAAGTGAAATTTCTGCAATTTTGCCCCAAAATAAGGGAAATTTCTGGAATTTTGCCCCAAAATAAGAGAAATTTCTGCTTTTTGACCCCAAATAAGGGGAATTTCAGCCTTTTTACCTCAAAATAAGGGGAATTTCTGCATTTTTGCCCCAAAATATGGGAAATTTCTGCCTTTTTGCCCCAAATTAAGAAAAATTTCTGCAATTTTGTACCAAAATAAAAGAAATTTCTGCCTTTTTGCCCCAAAATAAGAAAATTTTGCTTTTTTTCTGAAATAAATGAAATTTCTGCAAATTTGCCTCAAAATAAGTTAAATTTCTGAATTTTGCCCTAAAATAAGGAGAATTTCTGTCTTTTTGACCCAACATAGAGGGAATTTATGCCTTTTTGCACCACAATTAGGGGAATGTCTGCAATTTTGCTCCAAAATACGGGGAATTTCTGCCTTTTTGCCCGAAAATAAGAATGCATACCTTTTTGCCATAAAAAAGGAAAATTTCTTCATTTTTGCTCCAAAATAAGGGGAATTTCTGCCTTTTTGACTCTAAATAAGTGGAATTTCTGTCTTTCTCCCCCAAAACAAAGGGAATTTCTGTCTTTTTTGTTCCAAAATAAGAAAAAATTTTTACTTATTACCCTGAAGTAAGTGAAATTTCTGCAATTTTGCAACAAAATAAGGGAAATTTATGCCTTTATGCCCCCAAAAAAGGGGAATTTCAGCTATTTTTCCTCAAAATAAAGGGAACTTCTGCATTTTTGCCACAAAATATAAGGAATTTCTGCTTTTTTGCCCCAAAATAAGGAAAATTTCTGCCTTTTTTATGAAATAAGTGAAATTTCTGCAATTTTGCCCCAAAATAAGTGAAATTTCTGCAATTTTGCCCCAAATTAAGGGAAATTTCTGCCATTTTGTACCAAAATAAAAGAAATTTCTGCCTTTTTGCTTCCAAATAAGAAAATTTCTGCTTATTTTTTTTCTGAAATAAATGAAATTTCTGAAATTTTGCCCCAAAATAAGTGAAATTTCTACAATTTTCCCCCAAAATAAGTGAAATTTCTGGAATTTTGCCCCAAAATAAGTGGAATTTCTGAGTTTTGACCCAAAATAAGGAGAATTCCTGTCTTTTTGCCCCAACATATAGGGAATTTCTGCCTTTTTGCCCCACAATTAGGGGAATTTCTGCAATTTTGCTCCAAAATACGGGGAATTTCTGCCTTTTTGCCCAAAAATAAGAAGAATGCATACCTTTTTGCCATAAAGAAAGGGAAATTTCTTCATTTTTTCCCCAAATAAGAGGAATTTCTGCATTTTTGACTCTAAATAAGTAGAATTTCTGTCTTTTTCTTTCAAAACAAAGGAAATTTCTGTCCTTTTAGCCCCAAAATAAAGAAAATTTCTGACTTATTACCCTGAAATAAGTGAAATTTCTGCAATTTTGCCCCAAAATAAGGGAAATTTCTGTGTATTTGCCCCCAAATAAGGGGAATTTCAGCCTTTTTACCTCAAAATAAGGGGAATTTCTGGATTTTTGCCACAAAATATTAGGAATTTCTGCCTTTTATCCCCAAAATAAGGAAAATTTCTGCCTTTTTTCCCTGAAATAAGTGAAATTTCTGCAATTTTGCCCCAAAATAAGTGAAATTTCTGCAATTTTGCCCCAAAATAATGGAAATTTCTGGAATTTTGCCCCAAAATAAGTGGAATTTCTGAGTTTTGCCCCAAAATAAGAAGAATTTCTGTCTTTTTGCCCTAACATATAGGGAATTTCTGCCTTTTTGCCCCACAATTAGGGGAATTTCTGCAATTTTGCTCCAAAATACGGGGAATTTCTGCCTTTTTGCCCGATATAAGAAGAATGCATACCTTTTTGCCATAAAAAAGGGAAATTTTTGCAATTTTGCTCCAAAATAAGGGAAATTTCTGCTTTTTTGCCTCTAAATATGTGGAATTTCTGTCTTTTTCCCCGAAAACAAAGGGAATTTCTGTCGTTTTTGCCCCAAAATAAGGAAAATTTCTGCCTTTTTTCCCCCAAATATGGGGAATATCAGCCTTTTTATCTCAAAATAAGGGGAATTTCTGCATTTTTGCCACAAAATATTAGGAATTTCTTTTTTTTTGCCCAAAAATAAGGAAAATTTCTGCCTTTTTTCCCTGAAATAAGTGAATTTTCTGCAATTTTGCCCCAAAATATGTGAAATTTCTGCAATTTTGCCCCAAAATAAGGGAAATTTCTGGAATTTTGCCCCAAAATAATAGAAATTTCTGCATTTTGACCCCAAATAAGGGGAATTTCAGCCTTTTTACCTCAAAATAAGGGGAATTTCTGCATTTTTGCCCAAAATTTGGGAAATTTCTGCCTCTTTGCCCCAAATTAAGAAAAATTTCTGAAATTTTGTACCAAAATAAAAGAAATTTCTGCCTTTTTGCCCCAAAATAAGAAAATTTTGCTTTTTTTCTGAAATAAATGAAATTTCTGCAATTTTGCCTCAAAATAAGTTAAATTTCTGAATTTTGCCCTAAAATAAGGAGAATTTCTGTCTTTTTGACCTAACATATAGGGAATTTCTGCATTTTTTGCACCACAATTAGTGAAATGTCTGCAATTTTGCCCCAAATTAAGGAAAATTTCTGCAATTTTGTACCAAAATAAAAGAAATTTCTGCCTTTTTGCTTCCAAATAAGAAAATTTCTGCTTATTTTTTTTTCTGAAATAAATGAAATTTAGGAAATTTTGCCCCAAAATAAGTGAAATTTCTACAATTTTGCCCCAAAATAAGTGAAATTTCTGGAATTTTGCCCCAAAATAAGTGGAATTTCTGAGTTTTGACCCAAAATAAGGAGAATTTCTGTCTTTTTGCCCCAACATATAGGGAATTTCTGCATTTTTGCCCCACAATTAGGGGAATTTCTGCAATTTTGCTCCAAAATACGGGGAATTTCTGCCTTTTTGCCAAAAATAATAAGAATGCATACCTTTTTGCCATAAAAAAGGGAAATTTCTTCATTTTTTCCCCAAATAAGAGGAATTTCTGCATTTTTGACTCTAAATAAGTAGAATTTCTGTCTTTTTCTCCCAAAACAAAGGAAATTTCTGTCCTTTTAGCCCCAAAATAAAGAAAATTTTTGACTTATTACCCTGAAATAAGTGAAATTTCTGCAATTTTGCCCCAAAATAAGGGAAATTTCTGCGTATTTGCCCCCAAATAAAAGGAATTTCAGCCTATTTACCTCAAAATAAGGGGAATTTCTGGATTTTTGCCACAAAATATTAGGAATTTCTGCTTTTTTGCCCCAAAATACGGAAAATTTCTGCCTTTTTTCCCTGAAATAAGTGAAATTTCTGCAATTTTGCCCCAAAATAAGTGGAATTTCTGAGTTTTGCCCCAAAATAAGAATTTCTGTCTTTTTGCCCTAACATATAGGGAATTTCTGCCTTTTTGCCCCACAATTAGGGGAATTTCTGCAATTTTGCTCCAAAATACGGGGAATTTCTGCCTTTTTGCCCGATAATAAGAAGAATGCATAACTTTTTGCCATAAAAAAGGGAAATTTTTGCAATTTTGCTCCAAAATAAGGGAAATTTCTGCTTTTTTGCCTCTAAATATGTGGAATTTCTGTCTTTTTCCCCGAAAACAAAGGAATTTCTGTCGTTTTTGCCCCAAAATAAGGAAAATTTCTGCCTTTTTGCCCCCAAATAAGGGGAATATCAGCCTTTTACCTCAAAATAAGGGGAATTTCTGCATTTTTGCCACAAAATATTAGGAATTTCTGATTTTTGCCCAAAAATAAGGAAAATTTCTGCCTTTTTTCCCTGAAATTTGTGAATTTTCTGCAATTTTGCCCCAAAATAAGTGAAATTTCTGCAATTTTGCCCCTAAATAAGGGAAATTTCTGGAATTTTGCCCCAAAATAATAGAAATTTCTGCATTTTGACCACAAATAAGGGGAATTTCAGCCTTTTTACCTTAAAATAAGGGGAATTTCTGCATTTTTGCCCCAAAATATGGGAAATTTCTGCCTTTTTGCCCCAAATTAAGAAAAATTTCTGCAATTTTGTACCAAAATAAAAGAAATTTCTGCCTTTTTGCCCCAAAATAAGAAAATTTTGCTTTTTTTCTGAAATAAATGAAATTTCTGCAAATTTGCCTCAAAATAAGTTAAATTTCTGAATTTTGCCATAAAATAAGGAGAATTTCTGTCTTTTTGACCCAACATATAGGGAATTTATGCCTTTTTGCACCACAATTAGGGGAATGTCTGCAATTTTGCTCCAAAATACGGGGAATTTCTGCCTTTTTGCCCGAAAATAAGAATGCATACCTTTTTGCCATAAAAAAGGAAAATTTCTTCATTTTTGCTCCAAAATAAGGGGAATTTCTGCCTTTTTGACTCTAAATAAGTGGAATTTCTGTCTTTCTCCACCAAAACAAAGGGAATTTCTGTCTTTTTTGTTCCAAAATAAGAAAAAATTTTTACTTATTACCCTGAAGTAAGTGAAATTTCTGCAATTTTGCAACAAAATAAGGGAAATTTATGCCTTTATGCCCCCAAAAAAGGGGAATTTCAGCCATTTTTCCTCAAAATAAAGGGAACTTCTGCATTTTTGCCACAAAATATAAGGAATTTCTGCTTTTTTGCCCCAAAATAAGGAAAATTTCTGCCTTTTTTCCATGAAATAAGTGAAATTTCTGCAATTTTGCCCCAAAATAAGTGAAATTTCTGCAATTTTGCCCCAAATTAAGGGAAATTTCTGCCATTTTGTACCAAAATAAAAGAAATTTCTGCCTTTTTGCTTCCAAATAAGAAAATTTCTGCTTATTTTTTTTCTGAAATAAATGAAATTTCTGAAATTTTGCCCCAAAATAAGTGAAATTTCTACAATTTTGCCCCAAAATAAGTGAAATTTCTGGAATTTTGCCCCAAAATAAGTGGAATTTCTGAGTTTTGACCCAAAATAAGGAGAATTCCTGTCTTTTTGCCCCAACATATAGGGAATTTCTGCCTTTTTGCCCCACAATTAGGGGAATTTCTGCAATTTTGCTCCAAAATACGGGGAATTTCTGCCTTTTTGCCCAAAAATAAGAAGAATGCATACCTTTTTGCCATAAAAAGGGGAAATTTCTTCATTTTTTCCCCAAATAAGAGGAATTTCTGCATTTTTGACTCTAAATAAGTAGAATTTCTGTCTTTTTATTTCAAAACAAAGGAAATTTCTGTCCTTTTAGCCCCAAAATAAAGAAAATTTCTGACTTATTACCCTGAAATAAGTGAAATTTCTGCAATTTTGCCCCAAAATAAGGGAAATTTCTGCGTATTTGCCCCCAAATAAGGGGAATTTCAGCCTTTTTACCTCAAAATAAGGGGAATTTCTGGATTTTTTGCCACAAAATATTAGGAATTTCTGCCTTTTTGCCCCAAAATAAGGAAAATTTCTGCTTTTTTCCCTGAAATAAGTGAAATTTCTGCAATTTTGCCCCAAAATAAGTGAAATTTCTGCAATTTTGCCCCAAAATAATGGAAATTTCTGGAATTTTGCCCCAAAATAAGTGGAATTTCTGAGTTTTGCCCCAAAATAAGAAGAATTTCTGTCATTTTGCCCTAACATATAGGGAATTTCTGCCTTTTTGCCCCACAATTAGGGGAATTTCTGCAATTTTGCTCCAAAATACGGGGAATTTCTGCCTTTTTGCCCGATAATAAGAAGAATGCATACCTTTTTGTCATAAAAAAGGGAAATTTTTGCAATTTTGCTCCAAAATAAGGGAAATTTCTGCTTTTTTGCCTCTAAATATGTGGAATTTCTGTCTTTTTCCCCGAAAACAAAGGGAATTTCTGTCGTTTTTGCCCCAAAATAAGGAAAATTTCTGCCTTTTTGCCCCCAAATAAGGGGAATATCAGCCTTTTTACCTCAAAATAAGGGGAATTTCTGCATTTTTGCCACAAAATATTAGGAATTTCTTTTTTTTTGCCCAAAAATAAGGAAAATTTCTGCCTTTTTTCCCTGAAATAAGTGAATTTTCTGCAATTTTGCCCCAAAATAAGTGAAATTTCTGCAATTTTGCCCCAAAATAGGGGAAATTTCTGGAATTTTGCCCCAAAATAATAGAAATTTCTGCATTTTGATCCCAAATAAGGGGAATTTCAGCCTTTTTACCTCAAAATAAGGGGAATTTCTGCATTTTTGCCCAAAATTTGGGAAATTTCTGCCTTTTTGCCCCAAATTAAGAAAAATTTCTGAAATTTTGTACCAAAATAAAAGAAATTTCTGCCTTTTTGCCCCAAAATAAGAAAATTTTGCTTTTTTTCTGAAATAAATGAAATTTCTGAAATTTTGCCTCAAAATAAGTTAAATTTCTGAATTTTGCCCTAAAATAAGGAGAATTTCTGTCTTTTTGACCTAACATATAGGGAATTTCTGCCTTTTTGCACCACAATTAGTGAAATGTCTGAAATTTTGCCCCAAATTAAGGAAAATTTCTGCAATTTTGTACCAAAATAAAAGAAATTTCTGCCTTTTTGCTTCCAAATAAGAAAATTTCTGCTTATTTTTTTTTCTGAAATAAATGAAATTTCGGAAATTTTGCCCCAAAATAAGTGAAATTTCTACAATTTTGCCCCAAAATAAGTGAAATTTCTGGAAATTTGCCCCAAAATAAGTGGAATTTCTGAGTTTTGACCCAAAATAAGGAGAATTTCTGTCTTTTTGCCCCAACATATAGGGAATTTCTGCATTTTTGCCCCACAATTAGGGGAATTTCTGCAATTTTGCTCCAAAATACGGGGAATTTCTGCCTTTTTGCCAAAAATAATAAGAATGCATACCTTTTTGCCATAAAAAAGGGAAATTTCTTCATTTTTTCCCCAAATAAGAGGAATTTCTGCATTTTTGACTCTAAATAAGTAGAATTTCTGTCTTTTTCTCCCAAAACAAAGGAAATTTCTGTCCTTTTAGCCCCAAAATAAAGAAAATTTTTGACTTATTACCCTGAAATAAGTGA
Organism: Micromys minutus; assembly: GCF_963924665.1. NCBI lineage: Eukaryota > Metazoa > Chordata > Mammalia > Rodentia > Muridae > Micromys > Micromys minutus. The sequence goes on from NW_027667727.1 coordinate 5,774,685, forward strand.
AATTTCTGCAATTTTGCCCCAAAATAAGGGAAATTTCTGCGTATTTGCCCCCAAATAAAAGGAATTTCAGCCTATTTACCTCAAAATAAGGGGAATTTCTGGATTTTTGCCACAAAATATTAGGAATTTCTGCTTTTTTGCCCCAAAATACGGAAAATTTCTGCCTTTTTTCCCTGAAATAAGTGAAATTTCTGCAATTTTGCCCCAAAATAAGTGGAATTTCTGAGTTTTGCCCCAAAATAAGAATTTCTGTCTTTTTGCCCTAACATATAGGGAATTTCTGCCTTTTTGCCCCACAATTAGGGGAATTTCTGCAATTTTGCTCCAAAATACGGGGAATTTCTGCCTTTTTGCCCGATAATAAGAAGAATGCATACCTTTTTGCCATAAAAAAGGGAAATTTTTGCAATTTTGCTCCAAAATAAGGGAAATTTCTGCTTTTTTGCCTCTAAATATGTGGAATTTCTGTCTTTTTCCCCGAAAACAAAGGGAATTTCTGTCGTTTTTGCCCCAAAATAAGGAAAATTTCTGCCTTTTTGCCCCCAAATAAGGGGAATATCAGCCTTTTACCTCAAAATAAGGGGAATTTCTGCATTTTTGCCACAAAATATTAGGAATTTCTGATTTTTGCCCAAAAATAAGGAAAATTTCTGCCTTTTTTCCCTGAAATTTGTGCATTTTCTGCAATTTTGCCCCAAAAAAAGTGAAATTTCTGCAATTTTGCCCCAAAATAAGGGAAATTTCTGGAATTTTGCCCCAAAATAAGAGAAATTTCTGCTTTTTGACCCCAAATAAGGGGAATTTCAGCCTTTTTACCTCAAAATAAGGGGAATTTCTGCATTTTTGCCCCAAAATATGGGAAATGTCTGCCTTTTTGCCCCAAATTAAGAAAAATTTCTTCAATTTTGTACCAAAATAAAAGAAATTTCTGCCTTTTTGCCCCAAAATAAGAAAATTTTGCTTTTTTTCTGAAATAAATGAAATTTCTGCAAATTTGCCTCAAAATAAGTTAAATTTCTGAATTTTGCCCTAAAATAAGGAGAATTTCTGTCTTTTTGACCCAACATATAGGGAATTTATGCCTTTTTGCACCACAATTAGGGGAATGTCTGCAATTTTGCTCCAAAATACGGGGAATTTCTGCCTTTTTGCCCGAAAATAAGAATGCATACCTTTTTGCCATAAAAAAGGAAAATTTCTTCATTTTTGCTCCAAAATAAGGGGAATTTCTGCCTTTTTGACTCTAAATAAGTGGAATTTCTGTCTTTCTCCCCCAAAACAAAGGGAATTTCTGTCTTTTTTGTTCCAAAATAAGAAAAAATTTTTACTTATTACCCTGAAGTAAGTGAAATTTCTGCAATTTTGCAACAAAATAAGGGAAATTTATGCCTTTATGCCCCCAAAAAAGGGGAATTTCAGCCATTTTTCCTCAAAATAAAGGGAACTTCTGCATTTTTGCCACAAAATATAAGGGATTTCTGCTTTTTTGCCCCAAAATAAGGAAAATTTCTCCCTTTTTTACATGAAATAAGTGAAATTTCTGCAATTTTGCCCCAAAATAAGTGAAATTTCTGCAATTTTGCCCCAAATTAAGGGAAATTTCTGCCATTTTGTACCAAAATAAAAGAAATTTCTGCCTTTTTGCTTCCAAATAAGAAAATTTCTGCTTATTTTTTTCTGAAATAAATGAAATTTCTGAAATTTTGCCCCAAAATAAGTGAAATTTCTACAATTTTGCCCCAAAATAAGTGAAATTTCTGGAATTTTGCCCCAAAATAAGTGGAATTTCTGAGTTTTGACCCAAAATAAGGAGAATTCCTGTCTTTTTGCCCCAACATATAGGGAATTTCTGCCTTTTTGCCCCACAATTAGGGGAATTTCTGCAATTTTGCTCCAAAATACGGGGAATTTCTGCCTTTTTGCCCAAAAATAAGAAGAATGCATACCTTTTTGCCATAAAAAAGGGAAATTTCTTCATTTTTTCCCCAAATAAGAGGAATTTCTGCATTTTTGACTCTAAATAAGTAGAATTTCTGTCTTTTTCTTTCAAAACAAAGGAAATTTCTGTCCTTTTAGCCCCAAAATAAAGAAAATTTCTGACTTATTACCCTGAAATAAGTGAAATTTCTGCAATTTTGCCCTAAAATAAGGGAAATTTCTGCGTATTTGCCCCCAAATAAGGGGAATTTCAGCCTTTTTACCTCAAAATAAGGGGAATTTCTGGATTTTTGCCACAAAATATTAGGAATTTCTGCCTTTTTGCCCCAAAATAAGGAAAATTTCTGCCTTTTTTCCCTGAAATAAGTGAAATTTCTGCAATTTTGCCCCAAAATAAGTGAAATTTCTGCAATTTTGCCCCAAAATAATGGAAATTTCTGGAATTTTGCCCCAAAATAAGTGGAATTTCTGAGTTTTGCCCCAAAATAAGAAGAATTTCTGTCTTTTTGCCCTAACATATAGGGAATTTCTGCCTTTTTGCCCCACAATTAGGGGAATTTCTGCAATTTTGCTCCAAAATACGGGGAATTTCTGCCTTTTTGCCCGATAATAAGAGAATGCATACCTTTTTGCCATAAAAAAGGGAAATTTTTGCAATTTTGCTCCAAAATAAGGGAAATTTCTGCTTTTTTGCCTCTAAATATGTGGAATTTCTGTCTTTTTCCCCGAAAACAAAGGGAATTTCTGTCGTTTTTGCCCCAAAATAAGGAAAATTTCTGCCTTTTTTCCCCCAAATAAGGGGAATATCAGCCTTTTTACCTTAAAATAAGGGGAATTTCTGCATTTTTGCCACAAAATATTAGGAATTTCTTTTTTTTTGCCCAAAAATAAGGAAAATTTCTGCCTTTTTTCCCTGAAATAAGTGAATTTTCTGCAATTTTGCCCCAAAATAAGTGAAATTTCTGCAATTTTGCCCCAAAATAAGGGAAATTTCTGGAATTTTGCCCCAAAATAATAGAAATTTCTGCATTTTGACCCCAAATAAGGGGAATTTCAGCCTTTTTACCTCAAAATAAGGGGAATTTCTGCATTTTTGCCCAAAATTTGGGAAATTTCTGCCTTTTTGCCCCAAATTAAGAAAAATTTCTGAAATTTTGTACCAAAATAAAAGAAATTTCTGCCTTTTTGCCCCAAAATAAGAAAATTTTGCTTTTTTTCTGAAATAAATGAAATTTCTGAAATTTTGCCTCAAAATAAGTTAAATTTCTGAATTTTGCCCTAAAATAAGGAGAATTTCTGTCTTTTTGACCTAACATATAGGGAATTTCTGCCTTTTTGCACCACAATTAGTGAAATGTCTGCAATGTTGCACCAAAATACGGGGAATTTCTGCCTTTTTGCCCGAAAATAAGAAGAATGCATAACTTTTTGCCATTAAAAAGAGAAATTTCTTCATTTTTGCTCCAAAATAAGGGGAATTTCTGCGTTTTTGACTCTAAATAAGTGGAATTTCTGTCTTTCTCCCCCAAAACAAAGGGAATTTCTGTCTTTTTTGTTCCAAAATAAGAAAAAATTCTTACTTATTACCCTGAAGTAAGTGAAATTTCTGCAATTTTGCAACAAAATAAGGGAAATTTCTGCCTTTTTGCCCCCAAATAAGGGGAATTTCAGCCATTTTACCTCAAAATAAAGGGAACTTCTGCATTTTTGCCACAAAATATAAGAAATTTCTGCATTTTTGCCCCAAAATAAGGAAAATTTCTGCCTTTTTTCCCTGAAATAAGTGAAATTTCTGCAATTTTGCCCCAAAATAAGTGAAATTTCTGCAATTTTGCCCCAAATTAAGGAAAATTTCTGCAATTTTGTACCAAAATAAAAGAAATTTCTGCCTTTTTGCTACCAAATAAGAAAATTTCTGCTTTTTTTTTTCTGAAATAAGTGAAATTTCTGAAATTTTTCCCCAAAATAAGTGAAATTTCTGGAATTATGCCAAAAATTAAGTGGCATTTCTGAGTTTTGACCCACAATAAGGAGAATTTCTGTCTTTTTGCCCTAACATATAGGGAATTTCTGCCTTTTTGCCCCACAATTAGGGGAATTTCTGCAATTTTGCACCAAAATACGGGGAATTTCTGCCTTTTTGCCCGATAATAAGAAGAATGCATACCTTTTTGCCATAAAAAAGGGAAATTTTTGCAATTTTGCTCCAAAATAAGGGAAATTTCTGCTTTTTTGCCTCTAAATATGTGGAATTTCTGTCTTTTTTCCCGAAAACAAAGGGAATTTCTGTCGTTTTTGCCCCAAAATAAAGAAAATTTCTGCCTTTTTGCCCCCAAATAAGGGGAATATCAGCCTTTTTACCACAAAATAAGGAGAATTTCTGCATTTTTGCCACAAAATATAAGGAATTTCTGCTTTTTTGCCCAAAAATAAGGAAAATTTCTGCCTTTTTTCCATGAAATAAGTGAAATTTCTGCAATTTTGCCCCAAAATAATTGAAATTTCTGCAATTTTGCCCCAAATTAAGGGAAATTTCTGCCATTTTGTACCAAAATAAAAGAAATTTCTGCCTTTTTGCTTCCAAATAAGAAAATTTCTGCTTATTTTTTTTCTGAAATAAATGAAATTTCTGAAATATTGCCCCAAAATAAGTGAAATTTCTACAATTTTGCCCCAAAATAAGTGAAATTTCTGGAATTTTGCCCCAAAATAAGTGGAATTTCTGAGTTTTGACCCAAAATAAGGAGAATTCCTGTCTTTTTGCCCCAACATATAGGGAATTTCTGCCTTTTTGCCCCACAATTAGGGGAATTTCTGCAATTTTGCTCCAAAATACGGGGAATTTCTGCCTTTTTGCCCAAAAATAAGAAGAATGCATACCTTTTTGCCATAAAAAGGGGAAATTTCTTCATTTTTTCCCCAAATAAGAGGAATTTCTGCATTTTTGACTCTAAATAAGTAGAATTTCTGTCTTTTTCTTTCAAAACAAAGGAAATTTCTGTCCTTTTAGCCCCAAAATAAAGAAAATTTCTGACTTATTACCCTGAAATAAGTGAAATTTCTGCAATTTTGCCCCAAAATAAGGGAAATTTCTGCGTATTTGCCCCCAAATAAGGGGAATTTCAGCCTTTTTACCTCAAAATAAGGGGAATTTCTGGATTTTTGCCACAAAATATTAGGAATTTCTGCTTTTTTGCCCCAAAATACGGAAAATTTCTGCCTTTTTTCCCTGAAATAAGTGAAATTTCTGCAATTTTGCCCCAAAATAAGTGAAATTTCTGCAATTTTGCCCCAAAATAATGGAAATTTCTGGAATTTTGCCCCAAAATAAGTGGAATTTCTGAGTTTTGCCCCAAAATAAGAAGAATTTCTGTCTTTTTGCCCTAACATATAGGGAATTTCTGCCTTTTTGCCCCACAATTAGGGGAATTTCTGCAATTTTGCTCCAAAATACGGGGAATTTCTGCCTTTTTGCCCGATAATAAGAAGAATGCATACCTTTTTGCCATAAAAAAGGGAAATTTTTGCAATTTTGCTCCAAAATAAGGGAAATTTCTGCTTTTTTGCCTCTAAATATGTGGAATTTCTGTCTTTTTCCCCGAAAACAAAGGGAATTTCTGTCGTTTTTGCCCCAAAATAAGAAAAATTTCTGCCTTTTTTCCCCCAAATAAGGGGAATATCAGCCTTTTTACCTTAAAATAAGGGGAATTTCTGCATTTTTGCCACAAAATATTAGGAATTTCTTTTTTTTTGCCCAAAAATAAGGAAAATTTCTGCCTTTTTTCCCTGAAATAAGTGAATTTTCTGCAATTTTGCCCCAAAATAAGTGAAATTTCTGCAATTTTGCCCCAAAATAAGGGAAATTTCTGGAATTTTGCCCCAAAATAATAGAAATTTCTGCATTTTGACCCCAAATAAGGGGAATTTCAGCCTTTTTACCTCAAAATAAGGGGAATTTCTGCATTTTTGCCCAAAATTTGGGAAATTTCTGCCTTTTTGCCCCAAATTAAGAAAAATTTCTGAAATTTTGTACCAAAATAAAAGAAATTTCTGCCATTTTGCCCCAAAATAAGAAAATTTTGCTTTTTTTCTGAAATAAATGAAATTTCTGAAATTTTGCCTCAAAATAAGTTAAATTTCTGAATTTTGCCCTAAAATAAGGAGAATTTCTGTCTTTTTGACCTAACATATAGGGAATTTCTGCCTTTTTGCACCACAATTAGTGAAATGTCTGCAATGTTGCACCAAAATACGGGGAATTTCTGCCTTTTTGCCCGAAAATAAGAAGAATGCATAACTTTTTGCCATTAAAAAGAGAAATTTCTTCATTTTTGCTCCAAAATAAGGGGAATTTCTGCGTTTTTGACTCTAAATAAGTGGAATTTCTGTCTTTCTCCCCCAAAACAAAGGGAATTTCTGTCTTTTTTGTTCCAAAATAAGAAAAAATTCTTACTTATTACCCTGAAGTAAGTGAAATTTCTGCAATTTTGCAACAAAATAAGGGAAATTTCTGCCTTTTTGCCCCCAAATAAGGGGAATTTCAGCCATTTTACCTCAAAATAAAGGGAACTTCTGAATTTTTGCCACAAAATATAAGAAATTTCTGCTTTTTTGCCCCAAAATAAGGAAAATTTCTGCCTTTTTTCCCTGAAATAAGTGAAATTTCTGCAATTTTGCCCCAAAATAAGTGAAATTTCTGCAATTTTGCCCCAAATTAAAGAAAATTTCTGCAATTTTGTACCAAAATAAAAGAAATTTCTGCCTTTTTGCTACCAAATAAGAAAATTTCTGCTTTTTTTTTCTGAAATAAGTGAAATTTCTGAAATTTTTCCCCAAAATAAGTGAAATTTCTGGAATTATGCCAAAAATTAAGTGGCATTTCTGAGTTTTGACCCACAATAAGGAGAATTTCTGTCTTTTTGCCTCAACATATAGGGAATTTCTGCCTTTTTGCCCCACAATTAGGGGAATTTCTGCAATTTTGCACCAAAATACGGGGAATTTCTGCCTTTTTGCCCGATAATAAGAAGAATGCATACCTTTTTGCCATAAAAAAGGGAAATTTTTGCAATTTTGCTCCAAAATAAGGGAAATTTCTGCTTTTTTGCCTCTAAATATGTGGAATTTCTGTCTTTTTTCCCGAAAACAAGGGGAATTTCTGTCGTTTTTGCCCCAAAATAAAGAAAATTTCTGCCTTTTTGCCCCCAAATAAGGGGAATATCAGCCTTTTTACCACAAAATAAGGAGAATTTCTGCATTTTTGCCACAAAATATAAGGAATTTCTGCTTTTTTGCCCCAAACTAAGGAAAATTTCTGCATTTTTTCCATGAAATAAGTGAAATTTCTGCAATTTTGCCCCAAAATAAGTGAAATTTCTGCAATTTTGCCCCAAATTAAGGGAAATTTCTGCCATTTTGTACCAAAATAAAAGAAATTTCTGCCTTTTTGCTTCCAAATAAGAAAATTTCTGCTTATTTTTTTTCTGAAATAAATGAAATTTCTGAAATTTTGCCCCAAAATAAGTGAAATTTCTACAATTTTGCCCCAAAATAAGTGAAATTTCTGGAATTTTGCCCCAAAATAAGTGGAATTTCTGAGTTTTGACCCAAAATAAGGAGAATTCCTGTCTTTTTGCCCCAACATATAGGGAATTTCTGCCTTTTTGCCCCACAATTAGGGGAATTTCTGCAATTTTGCTCCAAAATACGGGGAATTTCTGCCTTTTTGCCCAAAAATAAGAAGAATGCATACCTTTTTGCCATAAAAAAGGGAAATTTCTTCATTTTTTCCCCAAATAAGAGGAATTTCTGCATTTTTGACTCTAAATAAGTAGAATTTCTGTCTTTTTCTTTCAAAACAAAGGAAATTTCTGTCATTTTAGCCCCAAAATAAAGAAAATTTCTGACTTATTACCCTGAAATAAGTGAAATTTCTGCAATTTTGCCCCAAAATAAGGGAAATTTCTGCGTATTTGCCCCCAAATAAGGGGAATTTCAGCCTTTTTACCTCAAAATAAGGGGAATTTCTGGATTTTTGCCACGAAATATTAGGAATTTCTGCCTTTTTGCCCCAAAATAAGGAAAATTTCTGCCTTTTTTCCCTGAAATAAGTAAAATTTCTGCAATTTTGCCCCAAAATAAGTGAAATTTCTGCAATTTTGCCCCAAAATAATGGAAATTTCTGGAATTTTGCCCCAAAATAAGTGGAATTTCTGAGTTTTGCCCCAAAATAAGAAGAATTTCTGTCTTTTTGCCCTAACATATAGGGAATTTCTGCCTTTTTGCCCCACAATTAGGGGAATTTCTGCAATTTTGCTCCAAAATACGGGGAATTTCTGCCTTTTTGCCCGATAATAAGAAGAATGCATACCTTTTTGCCATAAAAAAGGGAAATTTTTGCAATTTTGCTCCAAAATAAGGGAAATTTCTGCTTTTTTGCCTCTAAATATGTGGAATTTCTGTCTTTTTCCCCGAAAACAAAGGGAATTTCTGTCGTTTTTGCCCCAAAATAAGGAAAATTTCTGCCTTTTTTCCCCCAAATAAGGGGAATATCAGCCTTTTTACCTTAAAATAAGGGGAATTTCTGCATTTTTGCCACAAAATATTAGGAATTTCTTTTTTTTTGCCCAAAAATAAGGAAAATTTCTGCCTTTTTTCCCTGAAATAAGTGAATTTTCTGCAATTTTGCCCCAAAATAAGTGAAATTTCTGCAATTTTGCCCCAAAATAAGGGAAATTTCTGGAATTTTGCCCCAAAATAATAGAAATTTCTGCATTTTGACCCCAAATAAGGGGAATTTCAGCCTTTTTACCTCAAAATAAGGGGAATTTCTGCATTTTTGCCCAAAATTTGGGAAATTTCTGCCTTTTTGCCCCAAATTAAGAAAAATTTCTGAAATTTTGTACCAAAATAAAAGAAATTTCTGCCTTTTTGCCCCAAAATAAGAAAATTTTGCTTTTTTTCTGAAATAAATGAAATTTCTGAAATTTTGCCTCAAAATAAGTTAAATTTCTGAATTTTGCCCTAAAATAAGGAGAATTTCTGTCTTTTTGACCTAACATATAGGGAATTTCTGCCTTTTTGCACCACAATTAGTGAAATGTCTGCAATGTTGCACCAAAATACGGGGAATTTCTGCCTTTTTGCCCGAAAATAAGAAGAATGCATAACTTTTTGCCATTAAAAAGAGAAATTTCTTCATTTTTGCTCCAAAATAAGGGGAATTTCTGCGTTTTTGACTCTAAATAAGTGGAATTTCTGTCTTTCTCCCCCAAAACAAAGGGAATTTCTGTCTTTTTTGTTCCAAAATAAGAAAAAATTCTTACTTATTACCCTGAAGTAAGTGAAATTTCTGCAATTTTGCAACAAAATAAGGGAAATTTCTGCCTTTTTGCCCCCAAATAAGGGGAATTTCAGCCATTTTACCTCAAAATAAAGGGAACTTCTGCATTTTTGCCACAAAATATAAGAAATTTCTGCCTTTTTGCCCCAAAATAAAGAAAATTTCTGCCTTTTTTCCCTGAAATAAGTGAAATTTCTGCAATTTTGCCCCAAAATAAGTGAAATTTCTGCAATTTTGCCCCAAATTAAAGAAAATTTCTGCAATTTTGTACCAAAATAAAAGAAATTTCTGCCTTTTTGCTTCCAAATAAGAAAATTTCTGCTTTTTTTTCTGAAATAAGTGAAATTTCTGAAATTTTTCCCCAAAATAAGTGAAATTTCTGGAATTATGCCAAAAATTAAGTGGCATTTCTGAGTTTTGACCCACAATAAGGAGAATTTCTGTCTTTTTGCCCTAACATATAGGGAATTTCTGCCTTTTTGCCCCACAATTAGGGGAATTTCTGCAATTTTGCACCAAAATACGGGGAATTTCTGCCTTTTTGCCCGATAATAAGAAGAATGCATACCTTTTTGCCATAAAAAAGGGAAATTTTTGCAATTTTGCTCCAAAATAAGGGAAATTTCTGCTTTTTTGCCTCTAAATATGTGGAATTTCTGTCATTTTTCCAGAAAACAAAGGGAATTTCTGTCGTTTTTGCCCCAAAATAAAGAAAATTTCTGCCTTTTTGCCCCCAAATAAGGGGAATATCAGCCTTTTTACCACAAAATAAGGAGAATTTCTGCATTTTTGCCACAAAATATTAGGAATTTCTGATTTTTGCCCAAAAATAAGGAAAATTTCTGCCTTTTTTCCCTGAAATAAGTGAATTTTCTGCAATTTTGCCCCAAAATAAGTGAAATTTCTGCAATTTTGCCCCAAAATAAGGGAAATTTCTGGAATTTTGCCCCAAAATGAGAGAAATTTCTGCTTTTTGACCCCAAATAAGGGGAATTTCAGCCTTTTTACCTCAAAATAAGGGGAATTTCTGCATTTTTGCCCCAAAATATGGGAAATTTCTGCCTTTTTGCCCCAAATTAAGAAAAATTTCTGCAATTTTGTACCAAAATAAAAGAAATTTCTGCCTTTTTGCCCCAAAATAAGAAAATTTTGCTTTTTTTCTGAAATAAATGAAATTTCTGCAAATTTGCCTCAAAATAAGTTAAATTTCTGAATTTTGCCCTAAAATAAGGAGAATTTCTGTCTTTTTGACCCAACATATAGGGAATTTATGCCTTTTTGCACCACAATTAGGGGAATGTCTTCAATTTTGATCCAAAATACGGGGAATTTCTGCCTTTTTGCCCGAAAATAAGAATGCATACCTTTTTGCCATAAAAAAGGAAAATTTCTTCATTTTTGCTCCAAAATAAGGGGAATTTCTGCCTTTTTGACTCTAAATAAGTGGAATTTCTGTCTTTCTCCCCCAAAACAAAGGGAATTTCTGTCTTTTTTGTTCCAAAATAAGAAAAAATTTTTACTTATTACCCTGAAGTAAGTGAAATTTCTGCTATTTTGCAACAAAATAAGGGAAATTTATGCCTTTATGCCCCCAAAAAAGGGGAATTTCAGCCATTTTTCCTCAAAATAAAGGGAACTTCTGCATTTTTGCCACAAAATATAAGGAATTTCTGCTTTTTTGCCCCAAAATAAGGAAAATTTCTGCCTTTTTTCCATGAAATAAGTGAAATTTCTGCAATTTTGCCCCAAAATAAGTGAAATTTCTGCAATTTTGCCCCAAATTAAGGAAAATTTCTGCCATTTTGTACCAAAATAAAAGAAATTTCTGCCTTTTTGCTTCCAAATAAGAAATTTCTGCTTATTTTTTTTTCTGAAATAAATGAAATTTCTGAAATTTTGCCCCAAAATAAGTGAAATTTCTACAATTTTGCCCCAAAATAAGTGAAATTTCTGGAATTTTGCCCCAAAATAAGTGGAATTTCTGAGTTTTGACCCAAAATAAGGAGAATTCCTGTCTTTTTGCCCCAACATATAGGGAATTTCTGCCTTTTTGCCCCACAATTAGGGGAATTTCTGCAATTTTGCTCCAAAATACGGGGAATTTCTGCCCTTTTGCCCAAAAATAAGAAGAATGCATTCCTTTTTGCCATAAAAAAGGGAAATTTCTTCATTTTTTCCCCAAATAAGAGGAATTTCTGCATTTTTGACTCTAAATAAGTAGAATTTCTGTTTTTTTCTTTCAAAACAAAGGAAATTTCTGTCCTTTTAGCCCCAAAATAAAGAAAATTTCTGACTTATTACCCTGAAATAAGTGAAATTTCTGCAATTTTGCCCCAAAATAAGGGAAATTTCTGCGTATTTGCCCCCAAATAAGGGGAATTTCAGCCTTTTTACCTCAAAATAAGGGGAATTTCTGGATTTTTGCCTGATAATAAGAAAAATGCATACCTTTTTGCCATAAAAAAGGGAAATTTTTGCAATTTTGCTCCAAAATAAGGGAAATTTCTGCTTTTTTGCCTCTAAATATGTGGAATTTCTGTCTTTTTCCCCGAAAACAAAGGGAATTTCTGTCGTTTTTGCCCCAAAATAAGGAAAATTTCTGCCTTTTTGCCCCCAAATAAGGGGAATATCAGCCTTTTTACCTTAAAATAAGGGGAATTTCTGCATTTTTGCCACAAAATATTAGGAATTTCTTTTTTTTTGCCCAAAAATAAGGAAAATTTCTGCCTTTTTTCCCTGAAATAAGTGAATTTTCTGCAATTTTGCCCCAAAATAAGTGAAATTTCTGCAATTTTGCCCCAAAATAAGGGAAATTTCTGGAATTTTGCCCCAAAATAATAGAAATTTCTGCATTTTGACCCCAAATAAGGGGAATTTCAGCCTTTTTACCTCAAAATAAGGGGAATTTCTGCATTTTTGCCCAAAATTTGGGAAATTTCTGCCTTTTTGCCCCAAATTAAGAAAAATTTCTGAAATTTTGTACCAAAATAAAAGAAATTTCTGCCTTTTTGCCCCAAAATAAGAAAATTTTGCTTTTTTTCTGAAATAAATGAAATTTCTGAAATTTTGCCTCAAAATAAGTTAAATTTCTGAATTTTGCCCTAAAATAAGGAGAATTTCTGTCTTTTTGACCTAACATATAGGGAATTTCTGCCTTTTTGCACCACAATTAGTGAAATGTCTGCAATGTTGCACCAAAATACGGGGAATTTCTGCCTTTTTGCCCGAAAATAAGAAGAATGCATAACTTTTTGCCATTAAAAAGAGAAATTTCTTCATTTTTGCTCCAAAATAAGGGGAATTTCTGCGTTTTTGACTCTAAATAAGTGGAATTTCTGTCTTTCTCCCCCAAAACAAAGGGAATTTCTGTCTTTTTTGTTCCAAAATAAGAAAAAATTCTTACTTATTACCCTGAAGTAAGTGAAATTTCTGCAATTTTGCAACAAAATAAGGGAAATTTCTGCCTTTTTGCCCCCAAATAAGGGGAATTTCAGCCATTTTACCTCAAAATAAAGGGAACTTCTGCATTTTTGCCACAAAATATAAGAAATTTCTGCATTTTTGCCCCAAAATAAGGAAAATTTCTGCCTTTTTTCCCTGAAATAAGTGAAATTTCTGCAATTTTACCCCAAAATAAGTGAAATTTCTGCAATTTTGACCCAAATTAAGGAAAATTTCTGCAATTTTGTACCAAAATAAAAGAAATTTCTGCCTTTTTGCTACCAAATAAGAAAATTTCTGCTTTTTTTTTTCTGAAATAAGTGAAATTTCTGAAATTTTTCCCCAAAATAAGTGAAATTTCTGGAATTATGCCAAAAATTAAGTGGCATTTCTGAGTTTTGACCCACAATAAGGAGAATTTCTGTCTTTTTGCCCTAACATATAGGGAATTTCTGCCTTTTTGCCCCACAATTAGGGGAATTTCTGCAATTTTGCACCAAAATACGGGGAATTTCTGCCTTTATGCCCGATAATAAGAAGAATGCATACCTTTTTGCCATAAAAAAGGGAAATTTTTGCAATTTTGCTCCAAAATAAGGGAAATTTCTGCTTTTTTGCCTCTAAATATGTGGAATTTCTGTCTTTTTTCCTGAAAACAAAGGGAATTTCTGTCGTTTTTGCCCCAAAATAAAGAAAATTTCTGCCTTTTTGCCCCCAAATAAGGGGAATATCAGCCTTTTTACCACAAAATAAGGAGAATTTCTGCATTTTTGCCACAAAATATAAGGAATTTCTGCTTTTTTGCCCCAAACTAAGGAAAATTTCTGCCTTTTTTCCATGAAATAAGTGAAATTTCTGCAATTTTGCCCCAAAATAAGTGAAATTTCTGCAATTTTGCCCCAAATTAAGGGAAATTTCTGCCATTTTGTACCAAAATAAAAGAAATTTCTGCCTTTTTGCTTCCAAATAAGAAAATTTCTGCTTATTTTTTTTCTGAAATAAATGAAATTTCTGAAATTTTGCCCCAAAATAAGTGAAATTTCTACAATTTTGCCCCAAAATAAGTGAAATTTCTGGAATTTTGCCCCAAAATAAGTGGAATTTCTGAGTTTTGACCCAAAATAAGGAGAATTCCTGTCTTTTTGCCCCAACATATAGGGAATTTCTGCCTTTTTGCCCCACAATTAGGGGAATTTCTGCAATTTTGCTCCAAAATACGGGGAATTTCTGCCTTTTTGCCCAAAAATAAGAAGAATGCATACCTTTTTGCCATAAAAAAGGGAAATTTCTTCATTTTTTCCCCAAATAAGAGGAATTTCTGCATTTTTGACTCTAAATAAGTAGAATTTCTGTCTTTTTCTTTCAAAACAAAGGAAATTTCTGTCCTTTTAGCCCCAAAATAAAGAAAATTTCTGACTTATTACCCTGAAATAAGTGAAATTTCTGCAATTTTGCCCCAAAATAAGGGAAATTTCTGCGTATTTGCCCCCAAATAAGGGGAATTTCAGCCTTTTTACCTCAAAATAAGGGGAATTTCTGGATTTTTGCCACAAAATATTAGGAATTTCTGCCTTTTTGCCCCAAAATAAGGAAAATTTCTGCCTTTTTTCCCTGAAATAAGTGAAATTTCTGCAATTTTGCCCCAAAATAAGTGAAATTTCTGCAATTTTGCCCCAAAATAATGGAAATTTCTGGAATTTTGCCCCAAAATAAGTGGAATTTCTGAGTTTTGCCCCAAAATAAGAAGAATTTCTGTCTTTTTGCCCTAACATATAGGGAATTTCTGCCTTTTTGCCCCACAATTAGGGGAATTTCTGCAATTTTGCTCCAAAATACGGGGAATTTCTGCCTTTTTGCCCGATAATAAGAAGAATGCATACCTTTTTGCCATAAAAAAGGGAAATTTTTGCAATTTTGCTCCAAAATAAGGGAAATTTCTGCTTTTTTGCCTCTAAATATGTGGAATTTCTGTCTTTTTCCCCGAAAACAAAGGGAATTTCTGTCGTTTTTGCCCCAAAATAAGGAAAATTTCTGCCTTTTTTCCCCCAAATAAGGGGAATATCAGCCTTTTTACCTTAAAATAAGGGGAATTTCTGCATTTTTGCCACAAAATATTAGGAATTTCTTTTTTTTTGCCCAAAAATAAGGAAAATTTCTGCCTTTTTTCCCTGAAATAAGTGAATTTTCTGCAATTTTGCCCCAAAATATGTGAAATTTCTGCAATTTTGCCCCAAAATAAGGGAAATTTCTGGAATTTTGCCCCAAAATAATAGAAATTTCTGCATTTTGACCCCAAATAAGGGGAATTTCAGCCTTTTTACCTCAAAATAAGGGGAATTTCTGCATTTTTGCCCAAAATTTGGGAAATTTCTGCCTTTTTGCCCCAAATTAAGAAAAATTTCTGAAATTTTGTACCAAAATAAAAGAAATTTCTGCCTTTTTGCCCCAAAATAAGAAAATTTTGCTTTTTTTCTGAAATAAATGAAATTTCTGAAATTTTGCTCAAAATAAGTTAAATTTCTGAATTTTGCCCTAAAATAAGGAGAATTTCTGTCTTTTTGACCTAACATATAGGGAATTTCTGCCTTTTTGCACCACAATTAGTGAAATGTCTGCAATGTTGCACCAAAATACGGGGAATTTCTGCCTTTTTGCCCGAAAATAAGAAGAATGCATAACTTTTTGCCATTAAAAAGAGAAATTTCTTCATTTTTGCTCCAAAATAAGGGGAATTTCTGCGTTTTTGACTCTAAATAAGTGGAATTTCTGTCTTTCTCCCCCAAAACAAAGGGAATTTCTGTCTTTTTTGTTCCAAAATAAGAAAAAATTCTTACTTATTACCCTGAATTAAGTGAAATTTCTGCAATTTTGCAACAAAATAAGGGCAATTTCTGCCTTTTTGCCCCCAAATAAGGGGAATTTCAGCCATTTTACCTCAAAATAAAGGGAACTTCTGCATTTTTGCCACAAAATATAAGAAATTTCTGCCTTTTTGCCCCAAAATAAAGAAAATTTCTGCCTTTTTTCCCTGAAATAAGTGAAATTTCTGCAATTTTGCCCCAAAATAAGTGAAATTTCTGCAATTTTGCCCCAAATTAAAGAAAATTTCTGCAATTTTGTACCAAAATAAAAGAAATTTCTGCCTTTTTGCTTCCAAATAAGAAAATTTCTGCTTTTTTTTCTGAAATAAGTGAAATTTCTGAAATTTTTCCCCAAAATAAGTGAAATTTCTGGAATTATGGCAAAAATTAAGTGGCATTTCTGAGTTTTGACCCAAAATAAGGAGAATTCCTGTCTTTTTGCCCCAACATATAGGGAATTTCTGCCTTTTTGCCCCACAATTAGGGGAATTTCTGCAATTTTGCTCCAAAATACGGGGAATTTCTGCCTTTTTGCCCAAAAATAAGAAGAATGCATACCTTTTTGCCATAAAAAAGGGAAATTTCTTCATTTTTTCCCCAAATAAGAGGAATTTCTGCATTTTTGACTCTAAATAAGTAGAATTTCTGTCTTTTTCTTTCAAAACAAAGGAAATTTCTGTCCTTTTAGCCCCAAAATAAAGAAAATTTCTGACTTATTACCCTGAAATAAGTGAAATTTCTGCAATTTTGCCCCAAAATAAGGGAAATTTCTGCGTATTTGCCCCCAAATAAGGGGAATTTCAGCCTTTTTACCTCAAAATAAGGGGAATTTCTGGATTTTTGCCACAAAATATTAGGAATTTCTGCCTTTTTGCCCCAAAATAAGGAAAATTTCTGCCTTTTTTCCCTGAAATAAGTGAAATTTCTGCAATTTTGCCCCAAAATAAGTGAAATTTCTGCAATTTTGCCCCAAAATAATGGAAATTTCTGGAATTTTGCCCCAAAATAAGTGGAATTTCTGAGTTTTGCCCCAAAATAAGAAGAATTTCTGTCTTTTTGCCCTAACATATAGGGAATTTCTGCCTTTTTGCCCCACAATTAGGGGAATTTCTGCAATTTTGCTCCAAAATACGGGGAATTTCTGCCTTTTTGCCCGATAATAAGAAGAATGCATACCTTTTTGCCATAAAAAAGGGAAATTTTTGCAATTTTGCTCCAAAATAAGGGAAATTTCTGCTTTTTTGCCTCTAAATATGTGGAATTTCTGTCTTTTTCCCCGAAAACAAAGGGAATTTCTGTCGTTTTTGCCCCAAAATAAGGAAAATTTCTGCCTTTTTTCCCCCAAATAAGGGGAATATCAGCCTTTTTACCTTAAAATAAGGGGAATTTCTGCATTTTTGCCACAAAATATTAGGAATTTCTTTTTTTTTGCCCAAAAATAAGGAAAATTTCTGCCTTTTTTCCCTGAAATAAGTGAATTTTCTGCAATTTTGCCCCAAAATATGTGAAATTTCTGCAATTTTGCCCCAAAATAAGGGAAATTTCTGGAATTTTGCCCCAAAATAATAGAAATTTCTGCATTTTGACCCCAAATAAGGGGAATTTCAGCCTTTTTACCTCAAAATAAGGGGAATTTCTGCATTTTTGCCCAAAATTTGGGAAATTTCTGCCTTTTTGCCCCAAATTAAGAAAAATTTCTGAAATTTTGTACCAAAATAAAAGAAATTTCTGCCTTTTTGCCCCAAAATAAGAAAATTTTGCTTTTTTTCTGAAATAAATGAAATTTCTGAAATTTTGCTCAAAATAAGTTAAATTTCTGAATTTTGCCCTAAAATAAGGAGAATTTCTGTCTTTTTGACCTAACATATAGGGAATTTCTGCCTTTTTGCACCACAATTAGTGAAATGTCTGCAATGTTGCACCAAAATACGGGGAATTTCTGCCTTTTTGCCCGAAAATAAGAAGAATGCATAACTTTTTGCCATTAAAAAGAGAAATTTCTTCATTTTTGCTCCAAAATAAGGGGAATTTCTGCGTTTTTGACTCTAAATAAGTGGAATTTCTGTCTTTCTCCCCCAAAACAAAGGGAATTTCTGTCTTTTTTGTTCCAAAATAAGAAAAAATTCTTACTTATTACCCTGAAGTAAGTGAAATTTCTGCAATTTTGCAACAAAATAAGGGCAATTTCTGCCTTTTTGCCCCCAAATAAGGGGAATTTCAGCCATTTTACCTCAAAATAAAGGGAACTTCTGCATTTTTGCCACAAAATATAAGAAATTTCTGCCTTTTTGCCCCAAAATAAAGAAAATTTCTGCCTTTTTTCCCTGAAATAAGTGAAATTTCTGCAATTTTGCCCCAAAATAAGTGAAATTTCTGCAATTTTGCCCCAAATTAAAGAAAATTTCTGCAATTTTGTACCAAAATAAAAGAAATTTCTGCCTTTTTGCTTCCAAATAAGAAAATTTCTGCTTTTTTTTCTGAAATAAGTGAAATTTCTGAAATTTTTCCCCAAAATAAGTGAAATTTCTGGAATTATGGCAAAAATTAAGTGGCATTTCTGAGTTTTGACCCACAATAAGGAGAATTTCTGTCTTTTTGCCCTAACATATAGGGAATTTCTGCCTTTTTGCCCCACAATTAGGGGAATTTCTGCAATTTTGCACCAAAATACGGGGAATTTCTGCCTTTTTGCCCGATAATAAGAAGAATGCATACCTTTTTGCCATAAAAAAGGGAAATTTTTGCAATTTTGCTCCAAAATAAGGGAAATTTCTGCTTTTTTGCCTCTAAATATGTGGAATTTCTGTCATTTTTCCAGAAAACAAAGGGAATTTCTGTCGTTTTTGCCCCAAAATAAAGAAAATTTCTGCCTTTTTGCCCCCAAATAAGGGGAATATCAGGCTTTTTACCACAAAATAAGGAGAATTTCTGCATTTTTGCCACAAAATATTAGGAATTTCTGATTTTTGCCCAAAAATAAGGAAAATTTCTGCCTTTTTTCCCTGAAATAAGTGAATTTTCTGCAATTTTGCCCCAAAATAAGTGAAATTTCTGCAATTTTGCCCCAAAATAAGGGAAATTTCTGGAATTTTGCCCCAAAATGAGAGAAATTTCTGCTTTTTGACCCCAAATAAGGGGAATTTCAGCCTTTTTACCTCAAAATAAGGGAAATTTCTGCATTTTTGCCCCAAAATATGGGAAATTTCTGCCTTTTTGCCCCAAATTAAGAAAAATTTCTGCAATTTTGTACCAAAATAAAAGAAATTTCTGCCTTTTTGCCCCAAAATAAGAAAATTTTGCTTTTTTTCTGAAATAAATGAAATTTCTGCAAATTTGCCTCAAAATAAGTTAAATTTCTGAATTTTGCCCTAAAATAAGGAGAATTTCTGTCTTTTTGACCCAACATATAGGGAATTTATGCCTTTTTGCACCACAATTAGGGGAATGTCTTCAATTTTGCTCCAAAATACGGGGAATTTCTGCCTTTTTGCCCGAAAATAAGAATGCATACCTTTTTGCCATAAAAAAGGAAAATTTCTTCATTTTTGCTCCAAAATAAGGGGAATTTCTGCCTTTTTGACTCTAAATAAGTGGAATTTCTGTCTTTCTCCCCCAAAACAAAGGGAATTTCTGTCTTTTTTGTTCCAAAATAAGAAAAAATTTTTACTTATTACCCTGAAGTAAGTGAAATTTCTGCTATTTTGCAACAAAATAAGGAAAATTTATGCCTTTATGCCCCCAAAAAAGGGGAATTTCAGCCATTTTTCCTCAAAATAAAGGGAACTTCTGCATTTTTGCCACAAAATATAAGGAATTTCTGCTTTTTTGCCCCAAAATAAGGAAAATTTCTGCCTTTTTTCCATGAAATAAGTGAAATTTCTGCAATTTTGCCCCAAAATAAGTGAAATTTCTGCAATTTTGCCCCAAATTAAGGAAAATTTCTGCCATTTTGTACCAAAATAAAAGAAATTTCTGCCTTTTTGCTTCCAAATAAGAAAATTTCTGCTTATTTTTTTTCTGAAATAAATGAAATTTCTGAAATTTTGCCCCAAAATAAGTGAAATTTCTACAATTTTGCCCCAAAATAAGTGAAATTTCTGGAATTTTGCCCCAAAATAAGTGGAATTTCTGAGTTTTGACCCAAAATAAAAAGAATTCCTGTCTTTTTGCCCCAACATATAGGGAATTTCTGCCTTTTTGCCCCACAATTAGGGGAATTTCTGCAATTTTGCTCCAAAATACGGGGAATTTCTGCCTTTTTGCCCAAAAATAAGAAGAATGCATTTTTTTTTACCATAAAAAAGGGAAATTTCTTCATTTTTTCCCCAAATAAGAGGAATTTCTGCATTTTTGACTCTAAATAAGTAGAATTTCTGTTTTTTTCTTTCAAAACAAAGGAAATTTCTGTCCTTTTAGCCCCAAAATAAAGAAAATTTCTGACTTATTACCCTGAAATAAGTGAAATTTCTGCAATTTTGCCCCAAAATAAGGGAAATTTCTGCGTATTTGCCCCCAAATAAAAGGAATTTCAGCCTTTTTACCTCAAAATAAGGGGAATTTCTGGATTTTTGCCTGATAATAATAAAAATGCATACCTTTTTGCCATAAAAAAGGGAAATTTTTGCAATTTTGCTCCAAAATAAGGGAAATTTCTGCTTTTTTGCCTCTAAATATGTGGAATTTCTGTCTTTTTCCCCGAAAACAAAGGGAATTTCTGTCGTTTTTGCCCCAAAATAAGGAAACTTTCTGCCTTTTTGCCCCCAAATAAGGGGAATATCAGCCTTTTTACCTCAAAATAAGGGGAATTTCTGCATTTTTGCCACAAAATATTAGGAATTTCTGTTTTTTTGCCCAAAAATAAGGAAAATTTCTGCCTTTTTTCCGTGAAATAAGTGAATTTTCTGCAATTTTGCCCCAAAATAAGTGAAATTTCTGCAATTTTGCCCCAAAATAAGGGAAATTTCTGGAATTTTGCCCCAAAATAAGAGAAATTTCTGCTTTTTGACTCCAAATAAGGGGAATTTCAGCCTTTTTACCTCAAAAAAAGAGGAATTTCTGCATTTTTGCCCCAAAATATGGGAAATTTCTGCCTTTTTTCCATGAAATAAGTGAAATTTCTGCAATTTTTCCCCAAAATAAGTGAAATTTCTGCAATTTTGCCCCAAAATAATGGAAATTTCTTGAATTTTGCCCCAAAATAAGTGGAATTTCTGAGTTTTGCCACAAAATAAGAAGAATTTCTGTCTTTTTGCCCTAACTTATAGGGAATTTCTGCCTTTTTGCCCCACAATTAGGGAAATTTCTGCAATTTTGCTCCAAAATACGGGGAATTTCTGCCTTTTTGCCCGATAATAAGAAGAATGCATAACTTTTTGCCATTAAAAAGAGAAATTTCTTCATTTTTGCTCCAAAATAAGAGGAATTTCTGCGTTTTTGACTCTAAATAAGTGGAATTTCTGTCTTTCTCCCCCAAAACAAAGGGAATTTCTGTCTTTTTTGTTCCAAAATAAGAAAAAATTCTTACTTATTACCCTGAAGTAAGTGAAATTTCTGCAATTTTGCAACAAAATAAGGGAAATTTCTGCCTTTTTGCCCTCAAATAAGGGGAATTTCAGCCATTTTACCTCAAAATAAAGGGAACTTCTGCATTTTTGCCACAAAATATAAGATATTTCTGCCTTTTTGCCTCAAAATAAGGAAAATTTCTGCCTTTTTTCCCTGAAATAAGTGAAATTTCTGCAATTTTGCCCCAAAATAAGTGAAATTTCTGCAATTTTGCCCCAAATTAAGAAAAATTTCTGCAATTTTGTACCAAAATAAAAGAAATTTCTGCCTTTTTGCTTCCAAATAAGAAAATTTCTGCTTATTTTTTTTTCTGAAATAAATGAAATTTCTGAAATTTTGCCCCAAATTAAGTGAAATTTCTACAATTTTGCCCCAAAATAAGTAAAATTTCTGAAATTTTGCCCCAAAATAAGTGGAATTTCTGAGTTTTGACCCAAAATAAGGAGAATTTCTGTCTTTTTGCCCCAACATATAGGGATTTTCTGCCTTTTTGCCCCACAATTAGGGGAATTTCTGCAATTTTGCTCCAAAATACGGGGAATTTCTGCCTTTTTTCCCAAAAATAAGAAGAATGCATAACTTTTTGCCATAAAAAAGGGAAATTTTTGCAATTTTGCTCCAAAATAAGGGAAATATCTGCTTTTTTGCCTCTAAATATGTGGAATTTCTGTCTTTTTCCCCGAAAACAAAGCGAATTTCTGTCTTTTTTGCCCCAAAATAAAGAAAACTTTTTCCTTTTTGCCCCCAAATAAGGGGAATATCAGCCTTTTTACCTCAAAATAAGGGGAATTTCTGCATTTTTGCCACAAAATATTAGGAATTTCTGGTTTTTTGCCCAAAAATAAAGAAAATTTCTGCCTTTTTTCCCTGAAATTTGTGAATTTTCTGCAATTTTGCCCCAAAATAAGTGAAATTTCTGCAATTTTGCCCCAAAATAAGGGAAATTTCTGGAATTTTGCCCCAAAATAAGAGAAATTTCTGCTTTTTGACCCCAAATAAGGGGAATTTCAGCCTTTTTACCTCAAAATAAGGGGAATTTCTGCATTTTTGCCCCAAAATATGGGAAATTTCTGCCTTTTTGCCCCAAATTAAGAAAAATTTCTGCAATTTTGTACCAAAATAAAAGAAATTTCTGCCTTTTTGCCCCAAAATAAGAAAATTTTGCTTTTTTTCTGAAATAAATGAAATTTCTGCAATTTTGCCTCAAAATAAGTTAAATTTCTGAATTTTGCCCTAAAATAAAGAGAATTTCTGTCTTTTTGACCCAACATATAGGGAATTTCTGCCTTTTTGCCCCACAATTAGGGGAATTTCTGCAATTTTGCTCCAAAATACGGAAAATTTCTGCCTTTTTGCCCGAAAATAATAAGAATGCATACCTTTTTGCCATAAAAAAGAAAAATTTCTTCATTTTTGCTCCAAAATAAGGGGAATTTCTGTCTTTTTGACTCTAAATAAGTGGAATTTCTGTCTTTTTCCCCCAAAACAAAGGGAATTTCTGTCTTTTTTGTTTCAAAATTAAGAAAATTTCTGAATTATTACCCTGAAGTAAGTGAAATTTCTGCCTTTTTGCCCCCAAATAAGGGGAATTTCAGCCTTTTTACCTCAAAATAAGAGGAATTTCTGCATTTTTGCCACAAAATATTAAGAATTTCTGCCTTTTTGCCCCAAAATAAGGAAAATTTCTGCCTTTTTTCCCTGAAATAAATGAAATTTCTGCAATTTTGCCTCAAAATAAGTTAAATTTCTGAATTTTGCCCTAAAATAAGGAGAATTTCTGTCTTTTTGACCCAACATATAGGGAATTTATGCCTTTTTGCACCACAATTAGGGGAATGTCTTCAATTTTGCTCCAAAATACGGGGAATTTCTGCCTTTTTGCCCGAAAATAAGAATGCATACCTTTTTGCCATAAAAAAGGAAAATTTCTTCATTTTTGCTCCAAAATAAGGGGAATTTCTGCCTTTTTGACTCTAAATAAGTGGAATTTCTGTCTTTCTCCCCCAAAACAAAGGGAATTTCTGTCTTTTTTGTTCCAAAATAAGAAAAAATTTTTACTTATTACCCTGAAGTAAGTGAAATTTCTGCTATTTTGCAACAAAATAAGGAAAATTTATGCCTTTATGCCCCCAAAAAAGGGGAATTTCAGCCATTTTTCCTCAAAATAAAGGGAACTTCTGCATTTTTGCCACAAAATATAAGGAATTTCTGCTTTTTTGCCCCAAAATAAGGAAAATTTCTGCCTTTTTTCCATGAAATAAGTGAAATTTCTGCAATTTTGCCCCAAAATAAGTGAAATTTCTGCAATTTTGCCCCAAATTAAGGAAAATTTCTGCCATTTTGTACCAAAATAAAAGAAATTTCTGCCTTTTTGCTTCCAAATAAGAAAATTTCTGCTTATTTTTTTTCTGAAATAAATGAAATTTCTGAAATTTTGCCCCAAAATAAGTGAAATTTCTACAATTTTGCCCCAAAATAAGTGAAATTTCTGGAATTTTGCCCCAAAATAAGTGGAATTTCTGAGTTTTGACCCAAAATAAAAAGAATTCCTGTCTTTTTGCCCCAACATATAGGGAATTTCTGCCTTTTTGCCCCACAATTAGGGGAATTTCTGCAATTTTGCTCCAAAATACGGGGAATTTCTGCCTTTTTGCCCAAAAATAAGAAGAATGCATTTTTTTTTACCATAAAAAAGGGAAATTTCTTCATTTTTTCCCCAAATAAGAGGAATTTCTGCATTTTTGACTCTAAATAAGTAGAATTTCTGTTTTTTTCTTTCAAAACAAAGGAAATTTCTGTCCTTTTAGCCCCAAAATAAAGAAAATTTCTGACTTATTACCCTGAAATAAGTGAAATTTCTGCAATTTTGCCCCAAAATAAGGGAAATTTCTGCGTATTTGCCCCCAAATAAAAGGAATTTCAGCCTTTTTACCTCAAAATAAGGGGAATTTCTGGATTTTTGCCTGATAATAATAAAAATGCATACCTTTTTGCCATAAAAAAGGGAAATTTTTGCAATTTTGCTCCAAAATAAGGGAAATTTCTGCTTTTTTGCCTCTAAATATGTGGAATTTCTGTCTTTTTCCCCGAAAACAAAGGGAATTTCTGTCGTTTTTGCCCCAAAATAAGGAAACTTTCTGCCTTTTTGCCCCCAAATAAGGGGAATATCAGCCTTTTTACCTCAAAATAAGGGGAATTTCTGCATTTTTGCCACAAAATATTAGGAATTTCTGTTTTTTTGCCCAAAAATAAGGAAAATTTCTGCCTTTTTTCCGTGAAATAAGTGAATTTTCTGCAATTTTGCCCCAAAATAAGTGAAATTTCTGCAATTTTGCCCCAAAATAAGGGAAATTTCTGGAATTTTGCCCCAAAATAAGAGAAATTTCTGCTTTTTGACTCCAAATAAGGGGAATTTCAGCCTTTTTACCTCAAAAAAAGAGGAATTTCTGCATTTTTGCCCCAAAATATGGGAAATTTCTGCCTTTTTTCCATGAAATAAGTGAAATTTCTGCAATTTTTCCCCAAAATAAGTGAAATTTCTGCAATTTTGCCCCAAAATAATGGAAATTTCTTGAATTTTGCCCCAAAATAAGTGGAATTTCTGAGTTTTGCCACAAAATAAGAAGAATTTCTGTCTTTTTGCCCTAACTTATAGGGAATTTCTGCCTTTTTGCCCCACAATTAGGGAAATTTCTGCAATTTTGCTCCAAAATACGGGGAATTTCTGCCTTTTTGCCCGATAATAAGAAGAATGCATAACTTTTTGCCATTAAAAAGAGAAATTTCTTCATTTTTGCTCCAAAATAAGAGGAATTTCTGCGTTTTTGACTCTAAATAAGTGGAATTTCTGTCTTTCTCCCCCAAAACAAAGGGAATTTCTGTCTTTTTTGTTCCAAAATAAGAAAAAATTCTTACTTATTACCCTGAAGTAAGTGAAATTTCTGCAATTTTGCAACAAAATAAGGGAAATTTCTGCCTTTTTGCCCTCAAATAAGGGGAATTTCAGCCATTTTACCTCAAAATAAAGGGAACTTCTGCATTTTTGCCACAAAATATAAGATATTTCTGCCTTTTTGCCTCAAAATAAGGAAAATTTCTGCCTTTTTTCCCTGAAATAAGTGAAATTTCTGCAATTTTGCCCCAAAATAAGTGAAATTTCTGCAATTTTGCCCCAAATTAAGAAAAATTTCTGCAATTTTGTACCAAAATAAAAGAAATTTCTGCCTTTTTGCTTCCAAATAAGAAAATTTCTGCTTATTTTTTTTTCTGAAATAAATGAAATTTCTGAAATTTTGCCCCAAATTAAGTGAAATTTCTACAATTTTGCCCCAAAATAAGTAAAATTTCTGAAATATTGCCCCAAAATAAGTGGAATTTCTGAGTTTTGACCCAAAATAAGGAGAATTTCTGTCTTTTTGCCCCAACATATAGGGATTTTCTGCCTTTTTGCCCCACAATTAGGGGAATTTCTGCAATTTTGCTCCAAAATACGGGGAATTTCTGCCTTTTTTCCCAAAAATAAGAAGAATGCATAACTTTTTGCCATAAAAAAGGGAAATTTTTGCAATTTTGCTCCAAAATAAGGGAAATATCTGCTTTTTTGCCTCTAAATATGTGGAATTTCTGTCTTTTTCCCCGAAAACAAAGCGAATTTCTGTCTTTTTTGCCCCAAAATAAAGAAAACTTTTTCCTTTTTGCCCCCAAATAAGGGGAATATCAGCCTTTTTACCTCAAAATAAGGGGAATTTCTGCATTTTTGCCACAAAATATTAGGAATTTCTGGTTTTTTGCCCAAAAATAAAGAAAATTTCTGCCTTTTTTCCCTGAAATTTGTGAATTTTCTGCAATTTTGCCCCAAAATAAGTGAAATTTCTGCAATTTTGCCCCAAAATAAGGGAAATTTCTGGAATTTTGCCCCAAAATAAGAGAAATTTCTGCTTTTTGACCCCAAATAAGGGGAATTTCAGCCTTTTTACCTCAAAATAAGGGGAATTTCTGCATTTTTGCCCCAAAATATGGGAAATTTCTGCCTTTTTGCCCCAAATTAAGAAAAATTTCTGCAATTTTGTACCAAAATAAAAGAAATTTCTGCCTTTTTGCCCCAAAATAAGAAAATTTTGCTTTTTTTCTGAAATAAATGAAATTTCTGCAATTTTGCCTCAAAATAAGTTAAATTTCTGAATTTTGCCCTAAAATAAAGAGAATTTCTGTCTTTTTGACCCAACATATAGGGAATTTCTGCCTTTTTGCCCCACAATTAGGGGAATTTCTGCAATTTTGCTCCAAAATACGGAAAATTTCTGCCTTTTTGCCCGAAAATAATAAGAATGCATACCTTTTTGCCATAAAAAAGAAAAATTTCTTCATTTTTGCTCCAAAATAAGGGGAATTTCTGTCTTTTTGACTCTAAATAAGTGGAATTTCTGTCTTTTTCCCCCAAAACAAAGGGAATTTCTGTCTTTTTTGTTTCAAAATTAAGAAAATTTCTGAATTATTACCCTGAAGTAAGTGAAATTTCTGCCTTTTTGCCCCCAAATAAGGGGAATTTCAGCCTTTTTACCTCAAAATAAGAGGAATTTCTGCATTTTTGCCACAAAATATTAAGAATTTCTGCCTTTTTGCCCCAAAATAAGGAAAATTTCTGCCTTTTTTCCCTGAAATAAATGAAATTTCTGCAATTTTGCCCCAAAATAAGTGAAATTTCTGCAATTTTGCCCCAAAATAAGGGAAATTTCTGCAATTTTGTACCATAATAAAAGATATTTCTGCCTTTTTTATTCCGAATAAGAAAATTTCTGCTTTTTTTTCTGAAATAAGTGAAATTTCTGAAATTTTGCCCCAAAATAAGTGAAATTTCTGGAATTATGCCAAAAATTAAGTGGAATTTCTGAGTTTTGACCCACAATAAGGAGAATGTCTGTCTTTTTGCCCTAACATATAGGGAATTTCTGCCTTTTTGCCCCACAATTAGGGGAATTTCTGCAATTTTGCTCCAAAATACGGGGAATTTCTGCCTTTTTGCCCCAACATATAGGGAATTTCTTCCTTTTTGCCCAACAATTAGGGGAATTTCTGCAATTTTGCTTCAAAATAAGTGAAATTTCTGCCTTTTTATCCAAAAATAAATGAAATTTCTGTCTTTTTGCCCCAAAATAAAAGGAATTTTTGAATTATACCCTGAAATAAGTGAAATTTCTGCAATTTTGCCCCAAAATAAGTGAAATTTCCGCCTTTTTGCCACAAAATAAGGGGAATTTCTGTCTTTATGCCACAAAATAAGGGAAATTTCTGCATTTTTGCTTCCAAATAAGGGGAATTTCAGCCTTTTTACCTCAAAATATGGGGAATTTCTGCATTTTTGCCACAAAATATTAAGAATTTCTGCCATTGTGCTACAAAATACGAAAAATTTCTGCCTTTTTTCCCTGAAATTAGTGAAATTTCTGCAATTTTGCCCAAAATAAGGGAAATTTCTGCAATTTAGCTCCAAAATAATAGGAATTTCTGAGTTTTACCCCAAAGTAAGGAAAATTTCTGTCTTTTTGCCCCAAAATATGGGAAATTTCTTCCTTTTTGCCCCAATATAAGAAAAATTTCTGCAATTTTGTACCAAAATAAAAGAAACTTCTGCCTTTTTGCCCCAAAATTAGAAAATTTCTGCTTTTTTTCTGAAATAAGTGAAATTTCTGCAATTTTGCCCCAAAATAAGTGAAATTTCTGCAATTTTGCCCCTAAATAATTGAAATTTCTGCAATTTTGCCCCAAAATATGTGGAATTTCTGAGTTTTGCCCCAAAATAAGGAGAATTTCTGTATTTTTGCCCTAACATATGGGGAATTTCTGCATTTTTGCCCCACAATTAGGGGAATTTCTGCAATTTTGCTCCAAAATACAAGGAATTTCTTCCTTTTTGCCCGAAAATAAGAAGAATGCATACCTTTTTGCCATAAAAAAGGGAAATTTCTTCATTTTTGCACCAAAATGAGGAAAATGTCTGCCTTTTTGCCTCTAAATAAGTGGAATTTCTGTCTTTTTCCCCCTAAACAAAGAGAATTTCTGTCTTTTTTGCCCCAAAATAAGGAAAATTTCTGACTTATTACCCTTAATTAAGTGAAATTTTTGCAATTTTGCCACGAAATAAGGGAAATTTATGCATTTTTGCCCCCAAATAAGGGGAATTTCAGCCTTTTTGCCTCAAAATAAGGGGAATTTCTGCATTTTTGCCACAAATTATTAGGAATTTCTGACTTTTTGCCCCAAAATAAGGAAAATTTCTCCCTTTTTTCCCTGATATAAGTGATATTTCTGCAATTTTGCCTTAAAATAAGTGAAATTTCTGCTTTTTTGCCCCCAAATAAGAGGAATTTCAGCCTTTTCACCTCAAAATAAGGGGAAATTCTCCATTTTTTGCCACAAAATTTTAGGAATTTCTTACTTTTTGCCCCAAAATAAAGAAAATTTCTGCCTTTTTTCCCTGAAATAAGTGAAATTTCTGAAATTTTGCCCGAAAATAAGTGAAATTTCTGATATTTTGCCCCAAATAAGGGGAATTTCAGCATTTTTCCTCAAAATAAGGGGAATTTCTGCATTTTTGTCCCAAAATATGGGAAATTTCTGCCTTTTTGCCCCAAAATAAGAAAAATTTCTGCAATTTTTTACCAAAATAAAAGAAATTTCTTCCTTTTTGTTCCAAATAAGAAAATTTCTGCTTTTTTTTTCTGAAATAAGTGAAATTTCTGCAATTTTGCACCAAAATAAGTGAAATTTCTGCTATTTTGCCTTAAAATAGGTGAAATTTCTGGAATTTTGCCCCAAAATAAGTGGAATTTCTGAGTTTTGCCCCAAAAAAAAGAATTTTTGTCTTTTTACTCAAACATATAGGAAATTTCTGCCTTTTTGCCCCACAATGAGGGGAATTTCTGCAATTTTGCTCCAAAATACGGGGAATTTCTACTTTTTAGCACGAAAATAAGGGGAATGTATACCTTTTGCCACAAAAAAAAAAGAAATTTCTTTATTTTTGCCCCAAAATAAGAGGAATTTCTGCCGTTTTACCTCAAAATAAGTGAAATTTCTGCCTTTTTACCCCAAAATAAACGGAATTTCTGTCTTTTTGCCCCCAAAATAAAAGGAATTTTTGAATTATGCCCTGAAATAAGTGAAATTTCTGCAATTTTGCCTCAAAAGAAAAGAAATTTCCACCTTTTTGCCACGAAATAAGGGGAATTTCTGTCTTTTTGCCCCAAAATAAGCGAAATTTCTGCCTTTTTGCCCCCAAATAAGGGGATTTTCAGCATTTTAACCTCAAAATATGGGGAATTTCTGCATTTTTCCCACAA
This sequence comes from Micromys minutus, assembly GCF_963924665.1. NCBI lineage: Eukaryota > Metazoa > Chordata > Mammalia > Rodentia > Muridae > Micromys > Micromys minutus. The sequence continues at coordinate 5,804,171 of NW_027667727.1, forward strand.
AATATTAAGAATATCTGCAATTGTGCTCCAAAGTACAAAAAATTTCTGCTTTCTTTCCCTGAAATAAGTGAAATTTCTGCAATTTTACACCAAAATAAGTGAAATTTCTGCAATTTAGCCCCAAAATAAGAGGAATTTCTGATTTTTGCCCCAAAGTAAGGAGAATTTCTGTCTTTTGCCCCAACATATAGGGAATTTCTGCCTTTTTGCCCCACAATTAGGGGAATTTCTGCAATTTTGCTTCAAAATACGGGGAATTTCTACTTTTTAGCCCGAAAATAAGGGGAATGTATACCTTTTGCTACAAAAAAGGGAAATTTCTTCATTTTTGCCCCACAATAAGAGGAATTTTGGCCTTTTTATCTCAAAATAAGTAAAATTTCTGCCTTTTTACCCTAAAATAATCGGAATTTCTGTCTTTTTGCCCCAAAATAAAAGGAATTTTTGAATTTTGCCCTGTAATATGTGAAATTTCTGCATTTTTGCCCCAATATTAGGGGAATTTCTGCAATTTTGCCCCAAAATAAGTTAAATTTCTCTAATTTTGCTTTAAAATAAGGGAAATTCCTGGAATTTTGCCCCAAAATAAGTGGAATTTCTGAGTTTTGCCCCCAAAACAGAAGAATTTCTGGTTTTTTTGCCCCAAGATATAGGGAATTTCTGCCTTTTTGCCCCACAATTAGAGGAATTTCTGCAATTTTGCTCCAAAATACGAGGAATTTCTGCCTATTTGCCCGAAAATAAGAAGAATGCATACCTTTTTGCCATAAAAAAAGGGAAATTTCTTCATTTTTGCTCCAAAATAAGGGGAATTTTTGCTTTTTTGCCTCTAAATAAGTGGAATTACTGTCTTTTTCCCCCAAAACAAAGGGAATTTTTGTATTTTTTGCCCAAAAATAAGGAAAATTTCTGACTTATTACACTGAATAAGTGAAATTTCTGCAATTTTGCCCCAAAATATTTGAAATTTCTGCAATTTTGCCTTAAAATAGGTGAAATTTCTGGAATTTTGCCCCAAAATAAGTGGAATTTCTGAGTTTTTCCCCAAAATAAGGAGAATTTCTGTCTCTTTGCCCAAACATAGAGGAAATTTCTGCCTTTTTGCCCCACAATTAGGGGAATTTCTGCAATTTTGCTCCAAAATACGAGGAATTTCTACTTTTTAGCACAAAAATAAGGAGAATGTATACCTTTTGCCACACAAAAAAAGAAATTTCTTCATTTTTGCCCCAAAATAAGAGGAATTTCTGCTTTTTTACCTCAAAATATGTGAAATTTCTGCCTTTTTACCCAAAAATAAATGGAATTTCTGTCTTTTTGAAACAAAATAAAAGGAATTTTTGAATTATGCCCTGAAATATGTGAAATTTCTGCAATATTGCCTCAAAATAAAAGAAATTTCCGCATTTTTGCCACGAAATAAAGGGAATTTCTGTCTTTTTGCCCCAAAATAAGCGAAATTTCTGCCTTTTTGCCCCCAAATAAGGGGAATTTCAGCCTTTTTACCTCAAAATATGGGGAAATTCTGCATTTTTGCCACAAAATATTAAGAATATCTGCAATTGTGCTCCAAAATACGAAAAATTTCTGCCTTTTTTCCCTGAAATAAGTGAAATTTCTGCAATTTTGCCCAAAAATAAGGGAAATTTCTGCAATTTAGCCCCAAAATAAGAGGAATTTCTGAGTTTTGCCACAAAGTAAGGAGAATTTCTGTCTCTTTGCCCCAACATATAGGGAATTTCTGCCTTTTTGGCCCACAATTAGGGGAATTTCTGCAATTTTGCTTCAAAATATGGGGAATTTCTACTTTTTAGCCCAAAAATAGGGGAATGTATACCTTTTGCCACAAAAAAGGGAAATTTCTTCATTTTTGCCCCACAATAAAAGGAATTTTGGCCTTTTTACCTCAAAATAAGTGAAATTTCTGACTTTTTACCCTAAAATAAACGGATTTTCAGTTTTTTTGCCCAAAATAAAAGGAATTTTTGAATTTTGCCCTGAAATAAGTGAAATTTCTACAATTTTGCCCCAAAATAAGGGAAAATTCTGCATTTTTGCCACAAAATAAGGGGAATTTCTGTGTTTTTGCCCCAAAATAAGGGGAAATTCTGCGTTTTTTCCCTGAAATAAGTGAAATTTCTGTAATTTTGACCCAAAATAAAGGAGATTTCTGCAATTTTGCCCCAAAATAAAGGAAATTTCTGGAATTTTGCCCCAAAATAAGGGGAATTTCTGACTTTTTGCCCTGAAATAAGGAGAATTTCTGTCTTTTTGCCCCAAAATAATGTGAATTTCTGCATTTTTCCTCAAAATTAGGGGAATATGTGCAATTTTGCTTCAAAATATGGGGAATTTCTGCCTTTTTGCACCAATATAAGGGGAATTTCTGAAATTTTGCTCCAAAATACGGGGAATTTCTGCCTTATTGCCCGAAATAAATTGGAATTTCTGCCTTTTTTTCAGAAATATTTGAAATTTCCACAATGTTACCCCAATATAAAAGGAATTTCTGTTTTGGCCCCAAAATTAGAAGAATTTCTGCTTTTTGCCCCAAAATAAGGCAAATTTATGACTTTTTGCCCTGAAATAAGTGAAATTTCTGCAATTTTGCCACAAAATAATGGGAATTTATGCCTTTTGACAAAATAAGGGGAATGTCAGCATTTTACCTATAAATAAGGGGAATTTCTGTCTTTTTGCCACAAAATATGGGGAATTTCTGCCTTATTGCCCTCAAATAAGAAAAATTTTTGCTTTTCTGCCCCAATTAACGGGAATTTCTGCCTTTTTGCCACAAAGTAAAGGGAATTTCTGCATTTTTGCCACAAAATAATGGGAATTTCAGCACTTTTACCTCAAAATAAGGGGAATTTCTGCCTTTTGCCCAAAATATGGGGAAATTTCTGACTTTTTGTTCCAAAATAAGGAAAATTTCTTCAATTTTGTGACAAAATAAAAGAAATTTCTGCTTTTTGCCCCAAAATAAAAGTAATTTCTGACTTTTTGCCCTGAAATAAATGAAATTTCTGCAATTTGCCCGAAAAAAAAGGAAATTTTTGCCTTATTGCCCCAAAATGAGGAGAATTTCTGCCTTTTTGCCCCGAAATATGGGGAATTTCAGCATTTTACCTCAAAATAATGGGAATTTCAGCATTTTTGCACCATTATATGGAAAATTTCTGCCTTTTTGCCACAAAATAAGAAAAATTTCTGCAATTCTGTTCCAAAATAGAATAAATATCTAAAATTTTGCCCCAAAATAAGGTAAATTTCTGATTTTTGCCCCGAAATAAGAAGAATTTATGCATTTTTGCCCCAAAATAAAGGGAATTTCTGCCTTTTTGCCCCAAAATTAGGAGAGTATCTGCAATTTTGCTATAAATACAAGGAATTTCTGCCTCTTTTCCCGAAAATAAGGGGAACTTCTGCCGATTTGCCCCAAATAAAGGGAATTTCTCCATTTTTGCCCCAATATTAGGGGAATTTCTGCAATATTGCTCCAAAATACAGGGAATTTCTGCCTTTTTGCCCGAAATTAAAGAGATTTTCTGCCTTTTGCCCCCAAACAAAGGAAATTTCTGCAATTTTTTCCCAAATTAAGGGGAATTTCTGCCATTTTGCCCCCAAAAAAGGGGAATTTCTGCCTTTTTGCCCTGAAATATGTGAAATGTCTGCAATTTTACCCCAAAATAAGGTGAATTTCTGCGTTTTTGCCCCAAAATAATGGGAATTTCTGCATTTTAGCCCTAAAATAAGAAAAATTTTTGCTTTTTTTCTCTGAAATAAGTGAAATTTCTACAATTTTGCCATAAAATAAAATAAAATTTCTGCAATTTTTCCCCATAATAAAGTAATTTTCTGCAATTTTGCCCCAAAATAAAGGGAATTTCTGTTTTTTGTTCCCAAATAAGAGAAATTTCTGCAATTTTGCCCTAAAATAAGGGGAATTTCCGCCTTTTGCCCCAAAATAAAGGGAATTTCTGCCTTTTTGCCCCAAAATAAAGAAAATTACTGCATGTTTTACCCCAAAATTAGGTGAATTTCTTCAATTTTGCTCCAAAATACGGGGATTTTCTGCCTTTTTCGCCGAAAATAAAGGGAATTTCTGCAATTTTGCCACGAAATAAGTGAAATTTCTGCAGTTTTACCCCAAAATAAAGGGGAAGCCCTGCATTTTTGCCATAAAATTAGGGGAATTTCTGCAATTTTGCTCCAAAATACTGGGAATTTCTGCCTTTTTGCCCGAAAATAAAGGGAATGTATACCTTTTTGCCATAAAAAAGGGAAATTTCTTTATTTTTACCCCAAAATAAGGGGATTTTCCGCCTTTTTGACTCAAAATAAGTGCAATTTCTGACTTTTCCCAAAAAATAAATGGAATTTCTGTCTTTTTGCCCCAAAATAAGGGGAATTTCTGACTTTTTGCCCTTAAAAAAGTTAAATTTCTAAAATTTTTCCCCAAAATAAGGGAAATGTCTGCCTTTTGCCCCAAAATAAGGGGAATTTCTGCTTTTTTGCCCCAAAATAGCGAGAATTTCAGCCTTTTTACCTCAAAATAAGGGGAATTTCTGCATTTTTGCCTCAAAAATTTGGGAAATTTCTGACTTTTTGCCCAAAATAAGTGAAATTTCTGCAATTTTGCCCAAAAATAAAGGAAATTTCTGAAATTTTGCCCCAAAATAAGTGGAATTTCTGAGCTTTGCCCCACAATAAGGAGAATTTCTGTTTTTTTGCCCCAACATAGAGAGAATTTCTGCTTTTTGCCCCATAATTAGGGGAATTTCTGCATTTTTGCTCCTAAATACGAAGAATTTCTGCTTTTTTTGCCCGAAAATAAGAAGAATGCATACCTTTTTGCCATAAAAAATGGAAATTTCTTCATTTTTGCTCCAAAATAAGGGGAATTTCTGCTTTTTTGCTTCTAAATAAGTGGAATTTCTGTCTTTTTCCCCCAAAACAAAGGGAATTTCTGTCTTTTTTGCCCCAAAATAAAGAAAATTTCTTTCTTATTACCCTGAAATAAGTGAAATTTCTGCAATTTTGCCCCAAAATAAGGGAAATTTCTGCAATTTAGCCCCAAAATAAGAGGAATTTCTGAGTTTTGCCCCAAAGTAAGGAGAATTTCTGTCTTTTTGGCCCAACGTATAGGGAATTTCTGCATTTTTGCTCCACAATTAGAAGAATTTCTGCAATTTTGCTTGAAAATACGGGGAATTTCTACATTTTAGCCCAAAAATAAGGGGAATGTATACCTTTTGCCACAAAAAAGGGAAATTTCTTCATTTTTGCCCCACAATAAAAGGAATTTTGGCCTTTTTACCTCAAAATAAGTGAAATTTCTGACTTTTTACCCTAAAATAAACGGAATTTCTGTTTTTTTTGCCCCAAAATTAAAGGAATTTTTTAATTTTCCCTGAAATAAGTGAAATTTCTACAATTTATCCCCAAAATAAGGGAAAATTCTGCATTTTTGCAAAAAAATAAGGGGAATTTCTGTGTTATTGCCCCAAAATAAGGGGAATTTCTGCGTCTTTCCCTGAAATAAGTGAAATTTCTGTAATTTTGACCCAAAATAAAAGAGATTTCTGCAATTTTGCCCCAAAATAAAGGAAATTTCTGGAATTTTGCCCCAAAATAAGGGAAATTTCTGACTTTTTGCCCTGAAATAAGGAGAATTTCTGTCTTTTTGCCCCAAAATAATGTGAATTTCTGCATTTTTCCTCAAAATTAGGGGAATATGTGCAATTTTGCTTCAAAATATGGGGAATTTCTGCCTTTTTGCCCCAAAATAATGGGAATTTCAGCCTTTTTACCACAAAATAAGGGGAATTTATGCCTTTTCTTCAAAATATGGGGAATTTAAGAGTTTTTGTTCCAAAATAAGGAAAATTTCTTCAATTTTGTAACAAAATAAAAGAAATTTTTGCTTTTTGCCCCAAAATAAAAGTAATTTCTGACTTTTTGCCCTGAAATAAATGAAATTTCTGCAATTTGCCCGAAAAGAAAGGAAATTTTTGCCTTTTTGCCGCAAAATGAGGGGAATTTCTGCCTTTTTGCCCCAAAATATGGGGAATTTCAGCATTTTACCTCAAAATAATGGGAATTCCAGGCTTTTTGCACCAAAACATGGAAAATTTCTGCCTTTTTGCCACAAAATAAGAAAAATTTCTGCAATTCTGTTCCAAAATAAAAGAAATTTCTAAAATTTTGCCCCAAAATAAGGAAAATTTCTGATTTTTGCCACGAAATAAGAAGAATTTCTGCATTTTCGCCCCAAAATAAAGGGAATTTCTGCCTTTTTGCCCCAAAATTAGGACAGTATCTGCAATTTTGCTATAAATACAGGGAATTTCTGCCTCTTTTCCCGAAAATAAGGGGAACTTCTGCCGATTTGCCCCAAATAAAGGGAATTTCTGCATTTTTGCCCCAATATTAGGGGAATTTCTGCAATATTGCTCCAAAATACAGGGAATTTCTGCTTTTTTGCCTGAAATTAAAGAGATTTTCTGCCTTTTTGCCCCCAAACAAGTGAAATTTCTGCAATTTTTCCCTAAATTAAGGGGAATTTCTGCCATTTTGCCCCCAAAAAAGAGGAATTTCTGCATTTTTGCCCTGAAATATGTAAAATGTCTGCAATTTTACCCCAAAATTAGGTGAATTTCTGCGTTTTTTGCCCCAAAATAATGGGAATTTCTGCATTTTTGCCCTAAAATAAGAAAAATTTTTGCTTTTTTTCTCTGAAATAAGTGAAATTTCTACAATTTTGCCATAAAATAAAATAAAATTTCTGCAATTTTTCCCCATAATAAAGTAATTTTCTGCAATTTTGCCCCAAAATAAAGGGAATTTCTGTTTTTTGTTCCCAAATAAGAGAAATTTCTGCAATTTTGCCCTAAAATAAGGGGAATTTCCGCCTTTTGCCCCAAAATAAAGGGAATTTCTGCCTTTTTGCCCCAAAATAAAGAAAATTACTGCATGTTTTACCCCAAAATTAGGTGAATTTCTTCAATTTTGCTCCAAAATACGGGGATTTTCTGCATTTTTCGCCGAAAATAAAGGGAATTTCTGCAATTTTGCCACGAAATAAGTGAAATTTCTGCAGTTTTACCCCAAAATAAAGGGGAAGCCCTGCATTTTTGCCATAAAATTAGGGGAATTTCTGCAATTTTGCTCCAAAATACTGGGAATCTCTGTCTTTTTGCCCGAAAATAAAGGGAATGTATACCTTTTTGCCATAAAAAAGGGAAATTTCTTCATTTTTACCCCAAAATAAGGGGATTTTCCGCCTTTTTGACTCAAAATAAGTGCAATTTCAGACTTTTCCCAAAAAATAAACGGAATTTCTGTATTTTTGCCCCAAAATAAGGGGAATTTCTGACTTTTTGCCCTTAAAAAAGTTAAATTTCTAAAATTTTTCCCCAAAATAAGGGAAATGTCTGCCTTTTGCCCCAAAATAAGGGGAATTTCTGCTTTTTTGCCCCAAAATAGCGAGAATTTCAGCCTTTTTACCTCAAAATAAGGGGAATTTCTGCATTTTTGCCTCAAAAATTTGGGAAATTTCTGACTTTTTGCCCAAAATAAGTGAAATTTCTGCAATTTTGCCCAAAAATAAAGGAAATTTCTGAAATTTTGCCCCAAAATAAGTGGAATTTCTGAGCTTTGCCCCACAATAAGGAGAATTTCTGTCTTTTTGCCCCAACATAGTGAGAATTTCTGCCTTTTTGCCCCACAATTAGGGGAATTTCTGCAATTTTGCTCCTAAATACGAGGAATTTCTGCTTTTTTGCCCGAAAATAAGAAGAATGCATAACTTTTTGCCATAAAAAATGGAAATTTCTTCATTTTTGCTCCAAAATAAGGGGAATTTCTGCTTTTTTGCCTCTAAATAAGTGGAATTTCTGTCTTTTTCCCCCAAAACAAAGGGAATTTCTGTCTTTTTTGCCCCAAAATAAGGAAAATTTCTTTCTTATTACCCTGAAATAAGTGAAATTTCTGCAATTTTGCCCCAAAATAAGGGAAATTTCTGCAATTTAGCCCCAAAATAAGAGGAATTTCTGAGTTTTGCCCCAAAGTATGGAGAATTTCTGTCTTTTTGCCCCAACATATAGGGAATTTCTGCATTTTTGCTCCACAATTAGAAGAATTTCTGCAATTTTGCTTCAAAATACGGGGAATTTCTACTTTTTAGCCCAAAAATAAGGGGAATGTATACCTTTTGCCACAAAAAAGGGAAATTTCTTCATTTTTGCCCCACAATAAAAGGAATTTTGGCCTTTTTACCTCAAAATAAGTAAAATTTCTGACTTTTTACCCTAAAATAAACGGAATTTCTGTTTTTTTGCCCCAAAATTAAAGGAATTTTTGAATTTTCCCTGAAATAAGTGAAATTTCTACAATTTATCCCCAAAATAAGGAAAAATTCTGCATTTTTGCAACAAAATAAGGGGAATTTCTGTGTTTTTGCCCCAAAATAAGGGGAATTTCTGCGTCTTTTCCCTGAAATAAGTGAAATTTCTGTAATTTTGACCCAAAATAAAAAAGATTTCTGCAATTTTGCCCCAATATAAGGGGAATTTCTGACGTTTTGCCCTGAAATAAGGAGAATTTCTGTCTTTTTGCCCCAAAATAATGTGAATTTCTGCATTTTTCCTCAAAATTAGGGGAATATGTGCAATTTTGCTTCAAAATATGGGGAATTTCTGCCTTTTTGCCCCAAAATAACGAGAATTTCAGCCTTTTTACCTCAAAATAAGGGGAATTTATGCCTTTTCTTCAAAATATGGGGAATTTCTGACTTTTTGTTCCAAAATAAGGAAAATTTCTTCAATTTTGTACCAAAATAAAAGAAATTTCTGCTTTTTGCCCCAAAATAAAAGTAATTTCTGACTTTTTGCCCTGAAATAAATGAAATTTCTGCAATTTGCCCGAAAAAAGGGGAAATTTTTGCATCTTTGCCCCAAAATGAGGGGAATTTCTGCCTTTTTGCCCCAAAATATGGGGAATTTCAGCATTTTACCTCAAAATAATGGGAATTTCAGCCTTTTTGCACCAAAATATGGAAAATTTCTGTCTTTTTGCCACAAAATAAGAAAAATTTCTGCAATTCTGTTCCAAACTAAAAGAAATTTCTAAAATTTTGCCCCAAAATAAGGTAAATTTCTGATTTTTGCCCCGAAATAAAAAGAATTTCTGCATTTTTGCCCCAAAATAAAGGGAATTTCTGCCTTTTTGCCCCAAAAAAGGAGAGTATCTGCAATTTTGCTATAAATACAGGGAATTTCTGCCTCTTTTCCCGAAAATAAGGGGAACTTCTGCCGATTTGTCCCAAATAAAGGGAATTTTTGCATTTTTGCCCCAATATTAGGGGAATTTCTGCAATATTGCTCCAAATACAGGGAATTTCTGCCTTTTTGCCCGAAATTAAAGAGATTTTCTGCCTTTTTGCCCCCAAACAAGGGAAATTTCTGCAATTTTTCTCCAAATTACGGGGAATTTCTGCCATTTTGCTTCCAAAAAAGGGGAATTTCTGCCTTTTTGCCCTGAAATATATGAAATGTCTGCAATTTTACCCCAAAATAAGGTGAATTTCTGCGTTTTTGCCCCAAAATAATGGGAATTTCTGAATTTTTGCCCTAAAATAAAAAAATTTTTGCTTTTTTTCTCTGAAATAAGTGAAATTTCTACAATTTTGCCATAAAATAAAATAAAATTTCTGCAATTTTTCCCTATAATAAAGTAATTTTCTGCAATTTTGCCCCAAAATAAAGGGAATTTCTGTTTTTTGTCCCCAATTAAGAGAAATTTCTGCAATTTTGCCCTAAAATAAGGGGAATTTCTGCCTTTTGCCCCAAAATAAAAAGAATTTCTGCCTTTTTGCCCCAAAATAAAGAAAATTACTGCATGTTTTACCCCAAATTTAGGTGAACTTCTTCAATTTTGCTCCAAAATACGGGGATTTTCTGCCTTTTTTGCCGAAAATAAAGGGAATTTCTGCAATTTTGCCGCGAAATAAGTGAAATTTCTGAAGTTTTACCCCAAAATAAAGAGGAAGCCCTGCATTTTTGCCATAAAATTAGGAGAATTTCTGCAATTTTGCTCCAAAATACTGGGAATTTCTGCCTTTTACTCGAAAATAAAGGGAATGTATACCTTTTTGCCATAAAAAAGGGAAATTTCTTCATTTTTACCCCAAAATAAGGGGATTTTCCGCCTTTTTGACTCAAAATAAGTGCAATTTCTGACTTTTCCCAAAAAATAAACGGAATTTCTGTCTTTTTGCCCCAAAATAAGGGGAATTTCTGACTTTTTGCCCTTAAAATGTTAAATTTCTAAAATTTTTCCCCAAAATAAGGGAAATGTCTGCCTTTTGCCCCCAAATAAGGGGAATTTCTGCTTTTTTGCCCCAAAATAGCGAGAATTTCAGCCTTTTTACCTCAAAATAAGGGGAATTTCTGCATTTTTGCCCCAAAAATTTGGGAAATTTCTGACTTTTTGCCCAAAATAAGTGAAATTTCTGCAATTTTGCCCAAAAATAAAGGAAATTTCTGAAATTTTGCCCCAAAATAAGTGGAATTTCTGAGCTTTGCCCCACAATAAGGAGAATTTCTGTCTTTTTGCCCCAACATAGAGAGAATTTCTGCCTTTTTGCCACACAATTATGAGAATTTCTGCAATTTTGCTCCTAAGTACGAGGAATTTCTGCTTTTTTGCCCGAAAATAAGAAGAATGCATACTTTTTGCCATAAAAAATGGAAATTTCTTCATTTTTGCTCCAAAATAAGGGGAATTTCTGCTTTTTTGCCTCTAAATAAGTGGAATTTCTGTCTTTTTCCCCCAAAACAAAGGGAATTTCTGTCTTTTTTGCCCCAAAATAAGGAAAATTTCTTTCTTATTACCCTAAAATAAGTGAAATTTCTGCAATTTTGCCCCAAAATAAGGGAAATTTCTGCTTTTTTTCCCACAAATAAGAGAAATTTCTGCTTTTTTGCCCACAAATAAGGGGAATTTCAGCTTTTTTACCTCAAAATAAGGAGAATTTCTGCATTTTTTGCCACAAAATATTAGGAATTTCTGCCCTTTTGCCCTAAAATAAGAAAAAATTCTGCCTTTTTTCCTGAAATAAGTGAAATTTCTGCAATTTTGCCTTAAAATAAGTGAAATTTCTGCAATTTTGCCCCAAAATAAGTGGAATTTTTGATTTTGCCCCAAAATAAGGAGAATTTCTGATTTTTGCACTAACATATAAGGAATTTCTGCCTTTTTGCCCCACAATTATGGGAATTTCTGCAATTTTACTTTAAAATATGGGGAATTTCTGCTTTTTAGCCCGAAAATAAGGGGAATGTATACCTTTTGCCACAAAAAAAGAAAATTTCTTCATTTTTGCTCCAAAATAAGGGGAATTTCTGCTTTTTTGCCTCTAAATAAGTGTAATTTCTGTATTTTCCCCCAAAACAAAGAAAATTTCTGTCTTTATTGCCCCAAAATAGGAAAATTTCTGACTTATTACCCTGAAATAAGTGAAATTATAGCAATTTTGCCACAAAATAAGGGAAATTTCTGCCTTTTTGCCCCCAAATACAGGGAATTTCAGCATTTTTACCTCAAAATAAGAGGAATTTCTGCTTTTTTGGCCCAAACTACAGGAAATTTCTGCCTCTTTGCCCCAAATTAAGAAAAATTTCTGCAATTTTGTACCAAAATAAAAGAAATCTCTGCCTTTTCCCCAAAATAAGAAAATTTCTGCATTTTTTTCTGAAATAAGTGAAATTTCTGCAATTTTGCCCCAAAATAAGTGAAATTTCTTCAATTTTGCCCTAAAATAAGGGAAATTTCTGAAATTTTGCCCCAAAATAAGTGGAATTTCTGAGTTTTGCCCCAAAAAAAGGAGAATTTCTGTCTTTTTGCGCGAACACATAGGGATTTTCTGCCTTTTTGCCCCACAATTAGGGGAATTTCTGCAATTTTGCTCCAAAATATGGGGAATTTCTGCCTTTTTGCCCGAAAATAAGAAGAATGCATAACTTTTTGCCATATAAAAGGGAAATTTCTTTATTTTTGCTCCAAAATAAGGGGAATTTCTGACTTTTTGCCTCTAAATAAGTGGAATTTCTGTCTTTTTCCCCCAAAACAAAGGGAATTTCTGTCTTTTCTGCCACAAAATAAGGAAAATTTCGGACTTATGCCCTGAAATAAGTGAAATTTCTGCAATTTTGCCACAAAATAAGGGAAATTTCTGCCGTTTTGCCCACAAATAAGGGGAATTTCAGCCTTTTTACCTCAAAATAAAAGGAATTTCTGCATTTTTGCCACAAAATATTAGGAATTTCTGTCTTTTTGCCCCAAAATAAGGAAAATTTCTGCCTTTTTTCCCTGAAATAAGTGAAATTTCTGCAATTTTACCCCAAAATAAGTGAAATTTCTTCAATTTTGCCCAAAAATAAGGGAAATTTCTGGAATTTTGCCCCAAAATAAATGGAATTTCTGAATTTTTCCCCAAAATAAGGAGAATTTCTGTCTTTTTTCCTTAACATATAGGAAATTTCTGCTTATTTGTCCCACATTTAGGGGAATTTCTGCAATTTTGCTCCAAAATACGGGGAATTTCTGCCTTTTAGCCCGAAAATAAAAGGAATCTATACCTTTTGCCTCAAAAAAAGGAAAATTTCTTGATTTTTGCCCCATAATAAGAAAAATTTCTGCCTTTTTACTTCAAAATAAGTGATATTACTGCCTTTTTACCCCAAAATAAACGGAATTTTTGATTTTTGCCTCAAAATAAAAAAAAATTTGAATTATGCCCTGAAATAAGTGAAATTTCTGCAATTTTGCCCCAAAATAAAAAAAATTTCTGCCTTTTTGCCACAAAATAAAGGGAATTTCTGTGTTTTTGCCCCAAAATTAAAGAAATTTCTGCATTTTTGCCCCCAAGTAAGGGGAATTTCAGACTTTTTACCTCAAAATAAAGGGAATTTCTGCATTTTTTGCCACAAAATATTAAGAATTTCTGCCATTGTGCTCCAAAATACGGAAAATTTCTGCTTCTTTACCCTGAAATATGTGAAATTTCTGCAATTTTGACCCAAAATAAGTGAAATTTCTGCAATTTTGCCCCAAAATAAAGGAAATTTTTGCAATTTTGCCCCAAAATAAGTGGAATTTCTGAGTTTTCCTCGAAAATAAGGAGAATTTCTGTTTTTTTGCCCCAACATATAGGGAATTTCTTCATTTTTGCCCCACAATTAGGGGAATTTCTGCAATTTAGCTCCAAAATACTGGGTATTTCTGCTTTTTTGCCCGAAAATAATGGGTATGTATACCTTTTGCCACAAAAAAGGGATATTTCTTCATTTTTGCCCCAAAATAAGAGGAATTTCTGACTTATTTCTTCAAAATAAGTGAAATTTCTGCCTTTTTACCCAAAAATAAATGGAATTTCTGTCTTTTTGCCCAAAAATAAAAGGAATTTTTGAATTATGCCCTGAAATAAGTAAAATTTCTGCAATTTTGCCCCAAAAGAAAAGAAATTTCTGCAATTTTTTCTTATAATAAAGGAATTTTCTGCAATTTTGCCCCAAAATAAAAGGAATTTCTGTTTTTTGTCGCCAAATAAGGGAAATTTCTGCGATTTTGCCATAAATAAGGGGAATTTCTGCCTTTTGCCCCAAAATAAAAGGAATTTCTGCCTTTTTGCCCCGAAATAAAGAAAATTTCTGCATGTTTTACCCCAAAATTAGGTGAATTTCTGCAATTTTGTCTCAAAATACGGGGATTTTCTCACTTTTTCGCCGAAAATAAAGGGAATTTTTGCCATTTTTCCGCGAAATAAGTGAAATTTCTGCAGTTTTACCCCAAAATAAAGGGAAGCTCTGCATTTATGCCCCAAAATTATGGGAATTTCTGCAATTTTGCTCCAAAATACGGGGAATTTCTGCCTTTTTGCCCTAAAATAGAGGGAATGTATACCTTTTGCCATAAAAAAGGGTAATTTCTTCATTTTTACCCCAAAATAAGGGGATTTGCCACCTTTTTGACCCAAAATAAGTGCAATTTCTGGATTTTCCCAAAAATATACGGAATTTCTGTCTTTTTGCCCCAAAATAACGGGAATTTCTGATTTTTGCCCTAAAATAAGTTAAATTTCTAAAATTTTTCCCCAAAATAAGGGAAATGTCTGCTTTTTGACCCAAAATAAGAAGAATTTCTGACTTTTTGCCCCAAAATAAGGGGAATTTCAGCCTTTTTACCTCAAAATAAGGAGAATTTTTGCATTTTTGCCACAAAATATGGGAAATTACTGCCTTTTTGCCCAAAATAAGAAAAATTTCTACAATTTTGTATCAAAATAAAAGAAATTTCTGCCTTTTTCCCCAAAATAAGAAAATTTCTGTTTTTTTCCCTGAAATAAGAGAAATTTCTGCAATTTTGCCACAAAATAAGTGAAATTTCTGCAATTTTGCCCCAAAATAAAGGAAATTTCTGGAATTTTGCCCCAAAATAAGTGGAATTTATGAGTTTTGCCCCAAATAAGGAGAATTTCTGTCTTTTTGCTCAAACATATAGGGAATTTCTGCCTTTTTGCCCCACAATTAGGGGAATTTCGGCAATTTTGCTCTAAAATACGGAGAATTTCTTCCTTTTTGCCAGAAAATAAGAAGAATGCATAACTTCTTGCCATAAAAAAGGGAAATTTCTTCATTTTTGCTCCAAAATAAGGGGAATTTCTGCTTTTTTGCCTCTAAATAAGTGGAATTTCTGTCTTTTTCCCCCAAAACAAAGGGAATTTCTGTCTTTTTTGCCCCAAAATAAGAAAAATTTCTGACTTATTACCCTGAAATAAGTGAAATTTCTGCAATTTTCCCCCAAAATAAGGGAAATTTCTGCCTTTTGGCTCCCAAATAAGGGGAATTTCCTTCTGTTTACCTCAAAATAAGGGGAATTTCTGCAATTTTGCCCCAAAATAAGGGAAATTTTTGAAATTTTGCACCAAAATAAGTGGAATTTCTGAGTTTTGCCCCAAAATAAGGAGAATTTATGTCTTTTTGCCCCAACATATAGAGAATTTCTGCCTTTTTGCAACACAATTAGGGGAATTTCTGCAATTTTGCTCCAAAATACAGAGAATTTCTGCTTTTTGCTCGAAAATTAGAAGAATGCATAACTTTTTGCCATTAAAAAGGGAAATTTCTTCATTTTTGCTCCAAAATAAGGGGAATTTCTTCTTTTTTGCCTCTAAATAAGTGGAATTTCTGTTTTTTTCCCCCAAAATAAAGGGAATTTCTGTCTTTTTGGCCCAAAAATAAGGAAAATTTCTGACTTATTACCCTGAAATAAGTGAGATTTCTGCAATTTTGCACCAAAATAAGGGAAATTTCTGCCTTTTTGACCCAAATAAAGGGAATTTCAGCATTTTTACCTCAAAATAAGGGAAATTTCTGCATTTTTGCCACAAAATATTAGGAATTTCTGACTTTTTACTTCAAAAAAGAAAATTTCTGCCTTTTTTCCCTGAAATAAGTGAAATTTCTGCAATTTTGCCCCAAAGTAAGTGAAATTTCTGCAATTTTGCCCTAAAATAAGGGAAATTTCATGAATTTTGCCCCAAAATAAGTTGAATTTCTGAGTTTTGCCCCAAAATAAGGAGAATTTCTGTATTTTTGCCCTAACATATAGGGAATTTCTGCCTTTTTGCCCCACAATTAGGGGAATTTCTGCAATTTTGCTCCAAAATTCGGGGAATTTCTGCTTTTTAGCCCGAAAATAAGGGGAATGCATACCTTTTGCCATTAAAAAGGGAAATTTCTTCATTTTTGCTCCAAAATACGAGGAATTTCTGCCATTTTGCCTCTAAATAAGTGGAATTTCTGAGTTTTGCCCCAAAATAAGGAGAATTTCTGTATTTTGCCCCAACATATAGAGAATTTCTGCCTTTTTGCCCCACAATTAGGGGATTTTCTGCAATTTTGCTCCAAAATACGGGGAATTTCTGCTTTTTTGCCCGAAAATAAGGGGAATGCATACCTTTTTGCAATAAAAAAGGGAAATTTCTTCATTTTTGCTCCAAAATACGAGGAATTTCTGCCATTTTGCCTCTAAATAAGTGGAATTTCTGAGTTTTGCCTCAAAATAAGGAGAATTTCTCTATTTTGCCCCAACATATAGAGAATTTCTGCCTATTTGCCCCACAATTAGGGTATTTTCTGCACTTTTGCTCAAAAATACGGGGAATTTCTGCCTTTTTGCCCGAAAATAAGTGGAATGCATCCTTTTTTGCCATAAAAAAGGGAAATGTCTTCATTTTTGCTCCAAAATAAGGGGAATTTCTGCCTTTTTGCCTCTAAATAAGTGGAATTTCTGTCTTTTTCCCCCAAAACGAAGGGAATTTCTGTCTTTTTTGCCCAAAAATAAGCAAAATTTCTGACTTATTACCCTGAAATAAGTGAAATTTCTGCAATTTTTCCCCTAATAAGGAAAATTTCTGCCTTTTTGCCCTGAAATATGTGAAATATCTGCAATTTTAACCCAAAATATGGTGAATTTCTGCCTTTTTGCCCCAAAATAATGGGAATTTCTGACTTTTTGTCCCAAAATAAGAAAAATTTTTACTTTTTTTCTCTGAAATAAGTGAAATTTCTGCAATTTTGCCCTAAAATAAGGGAAATTTCTGCAATTTTTCCCCATAATATGGGAAATTTCTGCAATCTTGCCCCAAAATAATGGGAATTTCTGTTTTTGCCCCCAAATAAAGGAAATTTCTGCAATTTTGCCCTAAAATAAGAGGAATTTCTGCCTTTTGCCCCCAAATAAGGAGAATATCTGCCTTTTTGCCCCAAAATAAAGAAAATTACTGTATTTTTTACCACAAAATAAGTGAATTTCTGCAATTTTGCTCCAAACTACGGGGATTTTCTGCCTTTTTCGCCGAAAATAAGGGGAATTTCTGCCACTTTACCGTGAAATAAGTGAAATTTTTGCCTTTTCACCAAAAATAAACGAAATTTCTGTATTTTTGCCCCAAAATAAGGGGAATTTCTGACTTTTTGCCCGAAAATAAGGGAAATTTTAGCCTTTTTACCCCAAAATAAGGGGAATTTCTGCCTTTCTGCCACGAAATAAGAAAATTTCTACCTTTTTTCTGTAATAAGTTAAATTTTTGCAATTTTGCCCCAAAATAAGGGAAATTTCTGCAATTTTGCTCAAATGTAAAGGAAATTTCTGCAATTTTGCCCCAAATTAAGGTGAATTTCTGACTTTTTGCCCGAAAATTATGAGAATTTCTGCAATTTTGCTTCAAAATACGGGGAATTTCTGCCTTTTATTCCCAAAATAAAGGGAATTTCTGCATTTTCCCCCAATATTTGGGTAATTTCTGCATTTTACCTCTAAATAAAGGGAATTTCTGCATTTTAGCTCAAAATAAGAAGAATTTCTGCGTTTTGCCCCAAATTATGGGGAATTTCTGCCTTTTTGTTCCAAAATAAGGAAAATTTCTTCAATTTTGTACCATAATAAAAGAAATTTCTACTTTTTGCCCCAAAATAAGGGGAATTTCTGAATTTTTGCTTTGAAATAAATGAAATTTCTACTATTTTGCCCGAAAATAATGGAAATTTGTGCCTTATTGCTTCAAAATAAAGGGAATTTCTGCCTTTGCCCCAAAATATGTGGAATTTCAGCATTTTACCTCAAAATAAGGGGAATTTCAGAATTTTTGCAACAAAATATGGAGAATTTTTGCCTTTTTGCCCCAAAATAAATGGAATTTCTGCATTTTTGCACCAATATTAGGGGAATTTCTGCAATTTTGCTCCAAAATACGGGTCATTTCTGCCTTTTTGCCCGAAATTAAGTGGAATTTCTGCCTTTTTGTCCCGAAATAAGTGAAATTTCTTCAATTATAGCCAAAAATTAGGGATTTCATCTTTTTGCCCCAAAATAAGAGGAATTTCTGTCATTTTGCCCTGAAATATTTGAAATATCTGCAATTTTACTCCAAAATAAGGGGAATTTCTGCCTTTTGTCCCAAAATTAGGGGAATTTCTGCAATTTTGCTCCAAAATACGGGGAATTTCTGCCTTTTTGCCCGAAAATAAGGGGAATGCATACCTTTTTGCCATAAAAAAGGGAAATTTCTTCATTTTTGCTCCAAAATAAGAGGAAATTCTGCCATTTTTCCTCTAAATAAGTGGAATTTCTGAGTTTTGCCCCAAAATAAGGAGAATTTCTGTATTTTGCCCCAACATATAGAGAATTTCTGCCTTTTTGCCCCACAATTAGGGGATTTTCTGCAATTTTGCTCCAAAATACGGGGAATTTCTGCCTTTTTGCCCGAAAATAAGGAGAATGCATATCTTTTTGCAATTAAAAAGGGAAATTTCTTCATTGTTGCTTCAAAATAAGGGGATTTTCTCACTTTTTGCCTCTAAATAAGTGGAATTTCTGTCTTTTTCCCCCCAAACTAAGGGAATTTCTTTCTTTTTTGGCCCAAAATAAGGAAAATTTCTGACTTATTACCCTGAAATAAGTGAAATTTCTCCAATTTTGCCCAAAAATAAGGTAAATTTCTGTCTTTTTGCCCTTAAATATGTGAAATATTTGCAATTTTAACCCAAAATAAAGAGAATTTCTGCCTTTTGCCACAAAATAATTGGAATTTCTGCTATTTTGTCCCAAAATAAGAAAAATTTTTGCTTTTATTCTCTGAAATAAGTGAAATTTCTGCAATTTTGCTCTAAAATGAGAGAAATTTCTGCAATTTTTTCCCATAATATTGGAAATTTCTGCAATTTTGACCCAAAATAAGGGGAATTTCTGTTTTTTGCCCCCAAATAAGGAAAATTTCTGCAATTTTGCCCTAATATAAGGGGAATTTCTGCCTTTTGCCCCAAAATAAGGAGAATATCTGCCTTTTTGCCCCCAAAAAAAGAAAATTACTGTATTTTTTTACTCCAAAATAAGTGAAATTTCTGCAATTTTGCCCCAAAATAAGTGGAATTTCTGATTTTGGCCCAAAATAAAGAGAATTTCTGACTTTTTGCACTAACATATAAGGAATTTCTGCCTTTTTGCCCCACAATTAGGGGAATTTCTGCAATTTTGCTCCAAAATATGGGGAATTTCTGCTTTTTAGCCCGAAAATAAGGGGAATGTATACCTTTTGCCACAAAAAAAGGAAATTTCTTCATTTTTGCTCTAAAATAAGGGGAATTTCTGTTTTTTGCCTCTAAATAAGTGTAATTTCTGTATTTTCCCCCAAAACAAAGAAAATTTCTGACTTTATTGCCCTAAAATAGGAAAATTTCTGACTTAATACCCTAAAAAAAGTGAAATTTCTGCAATTTTGCCCCAAAATAAGGGAAATTTCTGCCTTTTTGCCCCCAAATACAGGGAATTTCAGCATTTTTACCTCAAAATAAGGGGTATTTCTGCATTTTTGGCCCAAACTATAGGAAATTTCTGCCTCTTTGCCCCAAATTAAGAAAAATTTCTGCAATTTTGTACCAAAATAAAAGAAATTTCTGCCTTTTCCCCAAAATAAGAAAATTTCTGCATTTTTTTCTGAAATAAGTGAAATTTCTGCAATTTTGCCCCATAATAAGTGAAATTTCTTCAATTTTGCCCCAAAATTAGGGAAATTTCTGGAATTTTGCTCCAAAATAAGTGGAATTTCTGAGTTTTTCCCCCAAAAAAGGAGAATTTCTGTCTTTTTGCTCGAACATATAGGGAATTTCTCCCTTTTTGCCCGACAATTAGGGGAATTTCTGCAATTTTGCTCCAAAATACGGGGAATTTCTGCCTTATTGCCCGAAAATAAGAAGAATGCATAACTTTTTGCCATAAAAAAGGGAAATTTCTTTATTTTTGCTCCAAAATAAGGGGAATTTCTGACTTTTTGCCTCTAAATAAGTGGAATTTCTGTCTTTTTCCCCCAAAACAAAGGGAATTTCTGTCTTTTCTGCCACAAAATAAGGAAAATTTCTTACTTATGCTCTGAAATAAGTGACATTTCTGCAATTTTGCCACAAAATAAGGGAAATTTCTGCCGTTTTGCCCCCAAATAAGGGGAATTTCAGACTTTTTACCTCAAAATAAAAGGAATTTCTGCATTTTTGGCACATAATATTAGGAATTTCTGCTTTTTTGCCCCAAAATAAGGAAAATTTCTGCCTTTTTTCCCTGAAATAAGTGAAATTTCTGCAATTTTACCCCAAAATAAGTGAAATTTCTTCAATTTTGCCCAAAATTAAGGGAAATTTCTGGAATTTTGCCCCAAAATAAGTGGAATTTCTGAATTTTTCCCCAAAGTAAGGAGAATTTCTGTCTTTTTTCCTTAACATATAGGAAATTTCTGCTTTTTTGTCCCACATTTAGGGGAATTTCTGCAATTTTGCTCCAAAATACGGGGAATTTCGGCCTTTTAGCCCGAAAATAAGGGGAATGTATACCTTTTGCCTCAAAAAAAGGAAATTTCTTCATTTTTGCCCCAAAATAAGAAAAATTTTTGCCTTTTTACTTCAAAATAAGTGAAATTACTGCTTTTTTACCCAAAAATAAATGGAATTTCTGATTTTTGCCTCAAAATAAAAAAAAATTTTGAATTATGCCCTGAAATAAGTGAAATTTCTGCAATTTTGCCCAAAATGAAAGAAATTTCTGCATTTTTGCCACAAAATAAAGGGAATTTCTGTGTTTTTGCCCCAAAATAAGGGAAATTTCTGCCTTTTTGCCCCAAATAAAGGGGAATTTCAGCCTTTTTACCTCAAAATAAGGGGAATTTCTGCATTTTTTGCCACAAAATATTAAGAATTTCTGCCATTGTGCTCCAAAATACGAAAAATTTCTGCTTCTTTACCCTGAAATATGTGAAATTTCTGGAATTTTGCCCCAAAATAAGTGAAATTTCTGGAATTTTGCCCCAAAATAAGTGGAATTTCTGTCTTTTTGCCCCAACATATAAGGAATTTCTGCATTTTTGCCCCACAATTAGGGGAATTTCTGCAATTATACTGGGTATTTCTGCTTTTTTGCCCGAAAATAATGGGTATGTATACCTTTTGCCACAAAAAAAGGGAAATTTCTTCATTTTTGCCCCAAAATAAGAGGAATTTCTGACTTATTTCTTCAAAATAAGTGAAATTTCTGCCTTTTTACCCAAAAATAAACGGAATTTCTGTCTTTTTGCCCCAAAATAAAAGGAATTTTTGAATTATGCCCTGAAATAAGTGAAATTTCTGCAATTTTGCCTTAAAAGAAAAGAAATTTCTGCAATTTTCCCCATAATAAAGGTATTTTCTGCAATTTTGCCCCAAAATAAAGGGAATTTCTGTTTTTTGTCGCCAAATAAGAAAAATTTCTGCAATTTTGCCATAAATAAGGGGAATTTCTGCCTTTTGCCCCAAAATCAAAGGAATTTCTGCCTTTTTGCCCCGAAATAAAGAAAATTACTGCATGTTTTACCCCAAAATTAGGTGAATTTCTGCAATTTTGTCTCAAAATACGGGGATTTTCTCACTTTTTCGCTGAAAATAAAGAGAATTTTTGCCATTTTTCCACGAAATAAGTGAAATTTCTGCAGTTTTATCCCAAAATAAGAAGAAGCTCTGCATTTTTGCCCCAAAATTATGGGAATTTCTGCAATTTTGCTCCAAAATACGGGGAATTTCTGCCTTTTTGCCTGAAAATAGAGGGAATGTATACTTTTTGCCATAAAAAAGGGAAATTTCTTCATTTTTACCCCAAAATAAGGGGATTTGCCACCTTTTTGACCCAAAATAAGTGCAATTTCTGAATTTTTCCAAAAATATACGGAATTTCTGTCTTTTTGCCCCAAAATAACGGGAATTTCTGATTTTTGCCCTAAAATAAGTTAAATTTCTAAAATTTTTCCCCAAAATAAGGGAAATGTCTGCTTTTTGACCCAAAATAAGAAGAATTTCTGACTTTTTGCCGCAAAATAAGGGAAATTTCAGCCTTTTTACCTCAAAATAAGGGGAATTTCTCCATTTTTGCCACAAAATATGGGAAATTTCTGCCTTTTTGCCCAAAATAAGAAAAATTTCTACAATTTTGTACCAAAATAAAAGAAATTTCTGCCTTTTTCCCCAAAATAAGAAAATTTCTGTTTTTTTCCCTGAAATAAGAGAAATTTCTGCAATTTTGCCACAAAATAAGTGAAATTTCTGCATTTTTGCCCCAAAATAAGGGAAATTTCTGGAATTTTGCCCCAAAATAAGTGGAATTTCTGAGTTTTGCCCCAAAATAAGAAGAATTTCTGTCTTTTTTGCCCCCAAATAAGAAAAATTTTTGACATATTACCCTTAAATAAGTGAAATTTCTGCAATTTTTCCCCAAAATAAGGAAAATTTCTGCTTTTTTGCTTCCAAGTAAGGGAATTTCAGCATTTTTACCTCAAAATAATGGTTATTTCTGTATTTTTGCCCCAAAATATGGGAAATATCTGCCATTGTGCCCCAAAATAAGAAATATTCTGCTTTTTTCCCCTGAAATAAGTGAAATTTCAGCAATTTTGCCCCAAAATAAGGGAAGTTTCTGCCTTTTTGCCCCCAAATAAAGGGAATTTCAGCATTTTTACCTCAAAATAAGGGAAATTTCTGAATTTTTGCCACAAAATATTAGGAATTTCTGACTTTTTACTCCAAAAAAAAAATTTCTACCTTTTTTCCCTGAAATAAGTGAAATTTCTGCAATTTTGCCCCAAAGTAAGTGAAATTTCTACAATTTTGCCCTAAAATAAGGGAAATTTCATGAATTTTGCCCCAAAATAAGTGGAATTTCTGAGTTTTGCCCCAAAATAAGGAGAATTTCTGTCTTTTTGCCATAACATATAGGGAATTTCTGCATTTTTGCCCCACAATTAGGGGAATTTCTGCAATTTTGCTCCAAAATACGGGGAATTTCTGCATTTTAGCCCGAAAATAAGGGGAATGCATACCTTTTGCCATTAAAAAGTGAAATTTCCTTATTTTTGCTCCAAAATAAGAGTAATTTCTGCCATTTTGCCTCTAAATAAGTGGTATTTCTGAGTTTTGCCCCAAAATAAGGAGAATTTCTGTATTTTGCCCCAACATATAGAGAATTTTTGCCTTTTTGCCCCACAATTAGGGGATTTTCTGCAATTTTGCTCCAAAATACGGGGAATTTCTGCTTTTTTGCCCGAAAATAAGGGGAATGCATGACTTTTTGCAATAAAAAAGGGAAATTTCTTCATTTTTGCTCCAAAATACGAGGAATTTCTGCAATTTTGCCTCTAAATAAGTGGAATTTCTGAGTTTTGCCCCAAAATAAGGAGAATTTCTGTATTTCGCCCCAACATATAGAGAATTTCTGCCTTTTGCCCCACAATTAGGGGATTTTCTGCACTTTTGCTCCAAAATACGGGGAATTTCTGCCTTTTTGCCCGAAAATAAAAGGAATGCATACTTTTTGCCATAAAAAAGGGAAATGTCTTCATTTTTTCTCCAAAATAAAGGGAATTTCTGCCTTTTTGCCTCTAAATAAGTGGAATTTCTGTCTTTCCCCCCCAAAACTAAGGGAATTTTTGTCTTTTTTGCCCAAAAATAAGGAAAATTTCTGACTTATTACCCTAAAATAAGTGAAATATCTGCAATTTTCCCTTTAATAAGGGAAATTTCTGCCTTTTTGCCCTGAAATATGTGAAATATCTGCAATTTTAACCCAAAATATGGTGAATTTCTGCCTTTTTGCCCCCAAATAATGGGAATTTCTGACTTTTTGTCCCAAAATAAGAAAAATTTTTGCTTTTTTTCTCTGAAATAAGTGAAATTTCTGCAATTTTGCCCTAAAATAAGGGAAATTTCTGCAATTTTTCCCCATAATATGGGAAATTTCTGCAATTTTGCCCCAAAATAATGGGAATTTCTGTTTTTACCCCCAAATAAAGGAAATTTCTGCAATTTTGCCCTAAAATAAGAGGAATTTCTGCCTTTTGCCCCAAAATAAGGAGAATATCTGCCTTTTTGCCCCAAAATAAAGAAAATTACTGTATTTTTTACCACAAAATAAGTGAATTTCTGCAATTTTGCTCCAAAATACGGGGATTTTCTGCCTTTTTCGCCGAAAATAAGGGGAATTTCTGCCACTTTGCCGTGAAATAAGTGAAATTTTTGCCTTTTCACCAAAAATAAACGAAATTTCTATATTTTTGCCCAAAAATAAGGGGAATTTCTGACTTTTTGCCCGAAAATAAGGGAAACTTTAGCTTTTTTACCTCAAAATAAGGGGAATTTCTGCCTTTCTGCCACAAAATAAGAAAATTTCTAACTTTTTTCTGTAATAAGTGAAATTTTTGCAATTTCGCCCCAAAATAAGGGAAATTTCTGCAATTTTGCTCAAATGTAAAGGAAATTTCTGCAATTTTGCCACAAAATAAGGGGAATTTCTGACTTTTTGCTCCCGAAAAAAGGAAATTTTCTGTCTTTTTGCTCCAAAAAAAGGAGAATTTCTGACTTTTTGCCCGAAAATTATGAGAATTTCTGCAATTTTGCTTCAAAATACGGGGAATTTCTGACTTTTATCCCTAAAATAAAGGGAATTTCTGCATTTTCCCCAAATATTTGGGTAATTTCTGCATTTTACCTCTAAATAAAGGGAATTTCTGCATTTTACCTCAAAATAAAAAGAATTACTGCGTTTTGCCCCAAAATATGGGGAATTTATGCCTTTTTGTTCCAAAATAAGGAAAATTTCTTCAATTTTGTACCATAATAAAAGAAATTGCTACTTTTTGCCCCAAAATAAGAGGAATTTCTGAATTTTTGCCTTGAAATAAATGAAATTTCTACTATTTTGCCCGAAAATAAGGGAAATTTGTTCCTTTTTGCTTCAAAATAAGGGAAATTTCTGCCTTTGCCCCAAAATATGTGGAATTTCAGCATTTTACCTCAAAATAAGGGGAATTTCAGCATTTTTGCACCAAAATATGGAGAATTTCTGCCTTTTTGTCCCAAAATAAATGGAATTTCTGCATTTTTGCACCAATAATAGGGGAATTTCTGCAATTTTGCTCCAAAATACGGGTCATTTCTGCCTTTTTGCCCGAAATTAAGTGGAATTTCTGCCTTTTTGTCCCGAAATAAGTGAAATTTCTTCAATTTTAGCAAAAAATTGGGGATTTCTTCTTTTTGCCCCAAAAAAAGGGGAATTTCTGTCATTTTGCCCTGAAATATTTGAAATTTCTGCAATTTTACTCTAAAATAAGGGGAATTTCTGCCTTTTGTCCCAAAATTAGGGGAATTTCTGCAATTTTGCTCCAAAATACGGGGAATTTCTGCCTTTTTGCCCGAAAATAAGGGGAATGCATACCTTTTTGCCATAAAAAAGGGAAATTTATTCATTTTTCCTCCAAAATAAGAGGAATTTCTGCCATTTTGCCTTTAAATAAGTGGAATTTCTAAGTTTTGCCCCAAAATAAGGAGAATTTCTGTATTTTGCCCCAACATATAGAGAATTTCTGCCTTTTTGCCCCACAATTAGGGGATTTTCTGCAATTTTGCTCCAAAATACGGGGAATTTCTGCCTTTTTGCCCGAAAATAAGGAGAATGCATATCTTTTTGCAATTAAAAGGGGAAATTTCTTCATTTTTGCTTCAAAATAAGGGGAATTTCTGAATTTTTGCCTCTAAATAAGTGGAATTTCTGTCTTTTTCCCCCAAAACTAAGGGAATTTCTTTCTTTTTTGGCCCTAAATAAGGAAAATTTCTGACTTATTGCCCTGAAATAAGTGAATTTTCTGTAATTTTGCCCCAAAATAAGGTAAATTTCTGTGTTTTTGCCCTGAAATATGTGAAATATTTGCAATTTTAACCCAAAATAAGGTGAATTTCTGCCTTTTTGCCACAAAATAATTGGAATTTCTGCTATTTTGTCCCAAAATAAGAAAAATTTTTGCTTTTTTTCTTTGAAATAAGTAAAATTTCTGCAATTTTGCCCTAAAATAAGGGAAATTTCTGCAATTTTTCCCCATAATAAGGGAAAATTCTGCAATTTTGCCCCAAAATAAGGGGAATTTCTGTTTTTTGCCCCCAAATAAGGAAAATTTCTGCAATTTTGCCCTAAAATAAGGGGCATTTCTGCCTTTTGCCCCAAAATAAAAAGAATATCTGCCTTTTTGCCTTAAAATAAAGAAAATTACTGTATTTTTTTACCCCAAAATAAGTGAATTTCTGCAATTTTGCTCCACAATACAGGTATTTTCTGCCTTTTTCGCCAAAAATAAGGAGAATTTCTGCAACTTTGCTGTGAAATAAGTAAAATTTCTGCAGTTTTACCTCAAAATCAGGGGAATTTCTGCCTTTTTGCCTTGAAATATGTGAAATATCTGCAATTTTAACCCAAAATAAGATGAATTTCAGCCTTTTTGCCACAAAATAATGGGAATTTCTGCCATTTTGTCCCAAAATAAGAAAATTTTTGCTTTTTTTCTCTGAAATAAGTGAAATTTCTGCAATTTTGCCCTAAAATAAGGGAAATTTCTGCAATTTTGCCCCAAAATAAAGGAAATTTCTGTTTTTTGCCCCTAAATAAGGGAAATTTCTGCAATTTTGCCCTAAAATAAGGGGAGATTCTGCATTTTGCCCCAAAATAAAGAAAATTACTGTATTTTTTACCCCAAAATTATGTGAATTTTTGCAATTTTGCTCCAAAATACGATGATTTTCTGCCTTTTTCGCCGAAAATAAGGGGAATTTGTGCCATTTTGCCGCGAAATATGTGAAATTTCTGCAGTTTTACAAGAAAATAAGGGGAATTTCTGCCTTTTTGCCCCAAAATTAGGGGAATTTCTGCACTTTTGCTCCAAAAAACGGGGAATTTCTGCCTTTTTACCTGAAAATAAAGGGAATGTATACCTTTTTGCCATAAAAAAGGGAAATTTCTTTATTTTTGCCCCAAAATAAGGGGATTTTTCACATTTTTAATTACTCAAAATACGTGCAATTTCTGCCTTTCTCCCGAAAATAAACGAAATTTCTGTCTTTTTGCCCCAATATAAGAAGAATTTCTGACTTTTTGCCCAACAATAAGGGGAATATCAGCCTTTTTACCTAAAAATAAAAGGAATTTCCGCATTTTGCCCCAAAATATGAGGAATTTCTGCCTTTTTGCCCCAAAATAAGAATAATTTCTACAATTTTGAACGAAAATAAAAGAAATTTCTGCCTTTTTGTCCCACAATAAGAAAATTTCTGCCTTTTTCTGAAATAAGTGAAATTTCTGCAATGTTGCCCCAAAATAAGGGAAATTTCTGCAATTTTGCCCAAATGTAAAGGAAATTTCTGCAATTTTGCCCCAAAATAAGGGGAATTTCTGAATTTTTCCTCCCGAAAAAAGAGATTTTCTGTCTTTTTGCCCCAAAATAAGGAGAATTTCCGCCTTTTCGCCCGAAAATTATGAGAATTTCTGCAATTTTGCTTCAAAATACGGGGAATTTCTGCCTTTTATCCCAAAACTAAAGGGAATTTCTGCATTTTCCCACAATATTTGGGTAATTTCTGCATTTTACCTCTAAAAAAAGGGAATTTCTGCATTTTACCTCAAAATAAAAAGAATTTCTGCGTTTTGCCCCAAAATATGGGGAATTTCTGCCTTTTTGTTTCAAAATAAAAAAAATTTCTTCATTTTTGTACCATAATAAAAGAAATTTCTACTTTTTGCCCCAAAATAAAGGGAATTTCTGAATTTTTGCCTTGAAATAAATGAAATTTGTACTATTTTGCCCGAAAATAAGGGAAATTTGTGCCTTTTTGCTTCAAAATAAGGGGAATTTCTGCCTTTGCCCCAAAATATGAAAAATTTTAGCATTATTCCTCAAAATAAGGGGAATTTCAGCCTTTTTGCACCAAAATGTGGAGAATTTCTGCATTTTTGCCCCAAAATAAAGGGAATTTCTGCATTTTTGCACCAATATTAGGGGAATTTCTACAATTTTGCTCCAAAATAAAGAGATTTTCTTCCTTTCTGCCCGAAATTAAGTGGAATTTCTGCCTTTTTGTCCCGAAATAAGTGAAATTTCTTCAATTTTAGCCAAAAATTAGGGATTTCATCCTTTTGCCTCAAAATAAGGGGAATTTCAGCCATTTTGCCCTGAAATATTTGAAATTTCTACAATTTTACTCCAAAATAAGGGGAATTTTTGCCTTTTGTCCCAAAATTAAGGGAATTTCTGCAATTTTGCTTTAAAATACGGAGAATTTCTGCCTTTTTGACCGAAAATAAGGGGAATGCATAACTTTTTGCCATAAAAAAAATTCTTAATTTTTGCTCCAAAATAAGAGGAATTTCTGCCATTTTGCCTCTAAATAAGTGGAATTTCTGAGTTTTGCCCCAAAATAAGGAGAGTTTCTGTATTTTGCCCCAACATATAGAGAATTTCTGCCTTTTTGCCCCACAATTAGGGGATTTTCTGCAATTTTGCTCCAAAATACGGGGAATTTCTGCCTTTTTGCCGAAAATAAGGGGAATGCATAATTTTTGCCATAAAAATGGAAAATGTCTTCATTTTTGCTCCAAAATAAGGGGAATTTCTGCCTTTTTGCCTCTAAATAATTGGAATTTCTGTCTTTTTCCCCCAAAACTAAGAAAATTTCTGTCTTTTTTACCCCAAAATAAGGAAAATTTCTGACTTATTACCCAGAAATAAGTAAAATTTCTGCAATTTTGCCCCAAAATAAGGGAAATTTCTGCCTTTTTGCTTTGAAATATGTCAAATATCTGCAATTTTAACCCAAAATAAGGTGAATTTCGGCCTTTTTGCCCCAAAATAATGGGAATTTCTGCCATTTTGTCCCAAAATAAGAAAAATTTTTGCTTTTTTTCTCTGAAATAAGTGAAATTTCTGCAATTTTGCCCTAAAATAAGGGAAATTTCTGCAATTTTGCCCCAAAATAAAGGAAATTTGTGTTTTTTGCCCCTAAATAAGGGAAATTTCTGCAATTTTGCCCTAAAATAAGGGGAGTTTCTGCCTTTTGCCCCAAAATAAAGAAAATTACTGTATTTTATCCCAAAATTATGTGAATTTCTGCAATTTTGCTCCAAAATACGAGGATTTTCTGCCTTTTTCGCCGAAAATAAGGGGAATTTGTGCCATTTTGCCCCAAAATTAGGTGAATTTCTGCAATTTTGCTCCAAAAAACGGGGAATTTCTGCCTTTTTACCCGAAAATAAAGGGAATGTATACCTTTTTGCCATAAAAAAGGGAAATTTCTTCATTTTTGCCCCAAAATAAGGGGATTTTTCACATTTTTAATTACTCAAAATACGTGCAATTTCTGCCTTTTTCCCGAAAATAAACGAAATTTCTGTCTTTTTGCCCCAATATAAGGGGAATTTCTGACTTTTTGCCCGACAATAAGGGGAATTTCAGCCTTTTTACCTAAAAATAAGAGGAATTTCCGCATTTTGCCCCAAAATATGAGTAATTTCTGCCTTTTTGCCCCAAAATAAGAATAATTTCTGCAATTTTGAACCAAAATAAAAGAAATTTCTGCCTTTTTGCCCCACAATAAGAAAATTTCTGCCTTTTTCTGAAATAAGTGAAATTTCTGCAATTTTGCCCCAAAATAAGGGAAATTTCTGCAATTTTGCCCAAATGTAAAGGAAATTTCTGCAATTTTGCCCCAAAATAAGGGGAATTTCTGACTTTTTCCTCCCGAAAAAGGAGATTTTCTGTCTTTTTGCCCCAAAATAAGGAGAATTTCTGCCTTTTCGCCCGAAAATTATGAGAATTTCTGCAATTTTGCTTCAAAATACGGGGAATTTCTGCCTTTTATCCCAAAACTAAAGGGAATTTCTGCATTTTCCAACAATATTTGGGGAATTTCAGCGTTTTACCTCTTAATAAGGGGAATTTCTGCATTTAACCTCAAAATAAAAAAAAATTCCGCCTTTTGCCCAAAAATATGGGGAATTTCTGCCTTTTTGTTCCAAAATAACGAAAATTTCTTCAATTTTGTCCATAATAAAAGAAATTTCTGCTTTTTGCCTCAAAATAATGGGATTTTCTGCCTTTTTCCCCAAACATAAAGGGAATTTCAGGCTCATTACCTCAAAATAAGAGGAATTTCTTCCTTATATTTGCCACAAAATATAAGGAATTTCTGCCTTTTTGCCCCAAAATAAGGAAAATTTCTGCAATTTTGCCCCAAAATAAGGGAAATTTCTCCCTTTTTCCCCAAAATAAAAGAAATTTCAGCCTTTTTACCTGAAAATAAGTGAAATTTTTGTAATTTTGCCCGAAATAAGGAAAATTTCTGCAATTTTGCCCCAAAATAATGTAAATTCCTGCAATTTTGCACCAAAATAAAGGAAATTTCTGGAATTTTGCCCCAAAATAAGGGGAATTTCTGATTTTTGCCCCAAAATAAAGGGAATTTCTGCCTTTTGCCCCAAAATTAGGGGAATTTCTGCAATTTTGCTCCAAAATACGGGGAATTTCTTCCTTTTTGCTCGAAAATAAGGGGTATGCATACCTTTTTGCCATAAAAAAGAGAAATTAGTTCACTTTTGCTCCAAAATAAGGGGAATTTCTGATTTTTTCCCCTAAATAAGTGGAATTTCTGTCTTTTTCCCCCAAAACAAAGGGAATTTCTGTCTTTTTTGCCCCAAAATAACGAAAATTTCTGACTTATTACCCTGAAATAAGTGAAATTTCTGCAATTTTGCTACAAAATAAGGGAAATTTCTGCTTTTTTGCCATGAAATATGTGAAATTTCTGCAATTTTATTCCAAAATAAGGTGAATTTCTGATTTTGCCCCAAAATAATGGGAATTTCTGCCTTTTTGCCCCAAAATAAGAAAAATTTTTGCTTTTTTTCTCTGAAATAACTGAAATTTCTGCAATTTTGCCCTAAAATAAGTGAAATTTCTGAGTTTTGCCCCAAAATAAGGAGAATTTCTGTCTTTTTTCCCAACATATAAGGAATTTCTGCCTTTTTGCCCCACAATTAGGGGAATTTCTGCAATTTTGCTCCAAAATACGGGGAATTTCTGCCTTTTTGCCCGAAAATAAAGAGAATGTACACCTTTTGCCATAAAAAAGGGAAATTTCTTCATTTTTTCTCCAAAATAAGAGGAAATTTTCTGCCTTTTTGACTCAAAATAAGTGCAATTTCTGCCTTTTCCCAAAAAATAAACGAAATTTCTGTCTTTTTGCCCAAACATAAGGGGAATTTCTGCCTTTTTGCCCCAAAATATTGGGAATTTCTGCCTTTTTGGCATAAAAGAAGAAAAATTTCTGCAATTTTGTACCAAAATAGTAGAAATTTCTGCCTTTTTGCCCCAAAAGAAGAAACTTTCTTCATTTTTTCTGAAATAAGTGAAATTTTTGCAATTTTGCCCCAAAATAAGGGAAATTTCTGCAATTTTGCCCCAATGTAAAGGAAATTTCTGCAATTTTGCCCCAAAATAAGGGGAATTTCTGACTTTTTGCCCCCGAAAAAGGAGATTTTCTGTCTTTTTGCCCCCAAAATAAGGAGAATTTCTGCCTTTTTGTCTGAAAATTATGAGAATTTCTGCAATTTTGCTTCAAAATACAGGGAATTTCTGCCTTTTAGCCCCAAAATAAAGGGAATTTCTGCATTTTCCCCCAATATTTGCGGAATTTCTTCATTTTACCTCTAAATAAGGGGAATTTCTGCATTTTACCTCAAAATAAGAATTTCTGCCTTTTGCCTCAAATTATGGGGAGTTTCTGCCTTTTTGTTCCAAAATAAGGAAAATTTCTTCAATTTTGTACCATAATAAAAGAAAGTTCTACTTTTTGCCCCAAAATAAGGGTAATTTCTGACTTTTTACTCTGAAATAAATGAAATTTCTGCAATTTTGCCCGAAAATAAGGGAAATTTGTGCCTTTTTGCCCCAAAATGAGGGGAATTTCTGCCTTTTGCCCCATAATATGGGGAATTTCAGGATTTTACCTCAAAATAAGGGGAATTTCAGCCTTTTTGCAACAAAATATGAAGAATTTCTGCATTTTTGCCCCAAAATAAAGAGAATTTCTGAATTTTTGCACCAATATTAGGGGAATTTCTGCAATTTTGCTCCAAAATACGGGTCTTTTCTGCCTTTATGCCCGAAATTAAGTGGAATTTCTGCCTTTTTGTCCCGAAATAAGTGTAATTTCTTCAATTTTAACCAAAAATTATGGATTTCATCTTTTTGCCCCAAAATAAGGGGAATTTCTGCCAGTTTGCCTGAAATATTTGAAATTTCTGCAATTTTACCCCAAAATAAGGGGAATTTTTGCCTTTTGCCCCAAAATTAGGGGAATTTCTGCAATTTTGCTCCAAAATACACGGAATTTCTGCCTCTTTGCCCGAAAATAAGGAGAATGCAAACCTTTTTGCCATACAAAAGGGAAATTTTTTCATTTTTGCTTCAAAATAAGAGGAATTTGTGCCATTTTGCCTCTAAATAAGTTGAATTTCTGAGTTTTGCCCCAAAATAAAAAGAATTTCTGTCTTTTTGCCCCAACATATAGGGAATTTCTGCCTTTTTGCCCCACAATTCGGGGCATTTCTGCAATTTTGCTCCAAAATACGGAGAATTTCTGCCTTTTTGCCCGAAAATATAGGGAATGTATACCTTTTTGCCATAAAAAAGGGAAATTTCTTCATTTTTGCCAGAAAATAAGGAAATTTTCCGCCTTTTTGACTCAAAATAAGTGCAATTTCTGCCTTTTCCCCAATAATAAACGAAATTTCTGTTTTTTTGCCCCAACATTAGGGGAATTTCTGATTTTTGCCCGAAAATAAGGGGAATTTCAGCCTTTTTGCCTCAAAATATGGGGAATTTCTGCATTTTTGTCCCAAAATAAGAAAAATTTCTGCAATTTTGTACCAAAATAATAGAAATTTCTGCCTTTTTGCCCCAAAATAAGAAAATTTCTGCATTTTTTCTGAAATAAGTGAAATTTTTGCAATTTTACCCCAAAATAAGGGAAATTTCTGCAATTTTGCCCAAATGTAAAGGAAATTTCTGCAATTTTGCCCCAAAATAAGGGAAATTTCTGACTTTTTGCCCCCTAAAAAAGGAGATTTTCTGTCTTTTTGCCCCAAAATAAGGAGAATTCCTGCCTTTTTGCCTGAAAATTATGAGAATTTCTGCAATTTTGCTTCAAAATACAGGGAATTTCTGCCTTTTAGCGCCAAAATAAAGGGATTTTCTGTATTTTCCCCCAATATTTGGGGAATTTCTGCATTTTACCTCTAAATAAGGGGAATTTCTGCATTTTACCTCAAAATAAAAAAAATTTCTGCCTTTTGCCCCAAAATATGTGGAATTTCTGCCTTTTTGTTCCAAAATACGGAAAATTTCTTCAATTTTGTACCATAATATAAGAAATTTCTGTTTTTACTACAATATAAGGAGAATTTCTGACTTTTTACTCTGAAATAAATGAAATTTCAGCAATTTTGCCCGAAAATAAGGAAAATTTGTGCCTTTTTGCCCCAAAATGAGGGGAATTTCTACCTTTTGCCCCAAAATATGGGGAATTTCAGCATTTTACCTCAAAATAAGGGGAATTTCAGCCTTTTTGCACCAAAATATGGAGAATTTCTGCCTTTTTGCCCCAAAATAAAGGGAATTTCTGCATTTTTGCACCAATATTAAGAGAATTTCTGCAATTTTGCTCCAAAATAATGGGAATTTCTGCCTTTTTGCCCGAAATTAAGTGGAATTTCTGCCTTTTTCTCCCGAAATACGTGAAATTTCTTCAATTTTAGCCAAAAATTATGGATTTCATCTTTTTGCCCCTAAATAAGGAGAATTTCTGCAATTTAGCCCTGAAATATTTGAAATTTCTGCAATTTTACCCCAAAATAAGGGAAATTTCTGCCTTTTGCCCCAAAATTAGGGTAATTTCTGCAATTTTGCTCCAAAATACAGGGAATTTCTGCTTTTTTGCCCGAAAATAAAGAGAATGCATAGCTTTTTGCCATAAAAAAGGGAAATTTCTTCATTTTTCCTCCAAAATAAGAGGAATTTCTGCCATTTTGTCTCTAAATAAGTGGAATTTCTGAGTTTTGCCCCCAAATATAAAGAATTTCTGTATTTTTACCCCAACATATAGAGAATTTCTGCCTTTTTGCCCCACAATTAGGGGATTTTCTGAAATTTTCCTCCAAAATACGGGGAATTTCTGCCCTTTTGCCAGAAAATAAGGAGAATGCATACCTTTTTGCCATAAAAAAGGGAAATTTCTTCATTTTTGCTCCAAAATGAGGGGAATTTCTGCCTTTTTTCTTATAAATAAGTGGAATTTCTGACTTTTTCCCCAAAAACAAAGAGAATTTCTGTCTTTTTTGCCCTAAAATATTAAAAATTTTTGACTTATTACCCTGAAATAAGTGAAATTTCTGCAATTTTGCCTCAAAATAAAGTAAATTTTTGCAATTTTGCCCTAAAATAAAAAAATTTCTGCCTTTTTGCCCCCAAATACGGGAAATTTCAGCATTTTTACCTCAAAATAAGGGGAATTTCTGCATTTTTTGCCACAAAATATTAGGAATTTGTGCCTTTTTGCCCCAAAATAAGGAAAATTTCTGCCTTTTTTCCCTGAAATAAATGAAAATTCTGCAATTTTGCCCATAAATAAGTTAAATTTATGCAATTTTACCCAAAAGTAAGGGGAATTTCTGATTTTTGCCCCAAAATAAAGGGAAGTTCTGCCTTTTGCCCTAAAATTAGGGGATTTTCTGCAATTTTGTTCCAAATACGGGGAATTTTTGCCTTTTTGTCTGAAAATAAGGGGAATGCATACCTTTTTGCCATGAAAAAGCGAAATTTCTTCATTTTTGCTCCAAAATAAGAGGAATTTCTGCCTTTTTGCCTCAAAATAAGTGGAATTTCTGTCTTTTTCCCCTCAAAAAAAGGTAATTTCTGTCTTTTTTGCCCCAAAATAAAGAAAATTTCTGACTTATTACCCTGAAATAAGTGAAATTTCTGCAATTTTGCCCCAAAATAAGGGAAATTTCTGCCTTTTTGCCCTGAAATATGTGAAATTTCTGCAAATTTACCCCAAAATTAGGTGATTTTCTGACTTTTTGCCTCAAAATAATGGGAATTTCTGCATTTTTGCCCCAAAATAAGAAAAAATTTTGCTTTTTTTCTCTGAAATAACAGAAATTTCTGCAATTTTGCTCTAAAACAAGTGAAATTTCTGAGTTTTGCCCCCAAAAAAGGAGAATTTCTGTCTTTTTGCCCCAACATATGGGGAATTTCTGCCTTTTTGCCCCACAATTAGGGGAATTTCTGCAATTTTGCTCCAAAATATGGAGAATTTCTGCATTTTGCCCGAAAATAAAGGGAATGTATACCTTTTTGCCATAAAAAAGGGAAATTTCGTCATTTTTGCCTGAAATTAAGGAAATTTTACGCCTTTTTGACTCAAAATAAGTGCAATTTCTGCCTTTTCCCCAAAAATAAACAAAATTTCTGTTTTTTCCCCAACATAAGGGGAATTTCTGACTTTTTGCCCAAAAATATGGGGAATTTCAGCCCTTTTGCCCCAAAATATGGGGAATTTCTGCCTTTTTGCCCCAAAATAAGAAAAATTTCTGCAATTTTGTAACAAATAATAGAAATTTCTGCCTTTTTGTCCCAAAATAAGAAAATTTCTGCATTTTTTCTGATATAAGTGAAATTTCTGCAATTTTGACCCAAAATAAGGGAAATTTCTGCAATTTTTCCTAAATGTAAAGGAAATTTCTGCAATTTTGCCCCAAAATAAGGGGAATTTCTAACTTTTTGCCCCCGAAAAAAGGAGATTTTCTGTCTTTTTGCCCAAAAATAAGGAGAATTTCTGCAATTTTGCTTCAAAATACAGGGAATTTCTGTTTTTAGCCCCAAAATAAAGGGAATTTCTGCATTTCCGCCCAGTATTTGGGGAATTTCAGCATTTTACCTCTAAATAAGGGGAATTTCTGCATTTTACCTCAAAATAAAAAGAATTTCTGCCTTTTGCCCCAAAATATGGGGAATTTCTGCCTTTTTGTTTCAAAATAAGTAAAATTTCTTCAATTTTGTACCATAATCAAAGAAATTTCTGCTTTTTGCCCCAAAATAAGGGGAATTTCTGACTTTTTACCCTGAAATAAATGAAATTTCTGCAATTTCCCCGAAAATAAGGGAAATTTGTGCCTTTTTGCCCCAAAATGAGGGGAATTTCTGCCTTCTGCCCCAAATTATGGGGAATTTTAGAATTTTACCTCAAAATAAGGGGAATTTCAGCCTTTTTACACCAAAACATGGAGAATTTCTGCTTTTTTGCCCCAAAATAAAGGGAATTTCTGCATTTTTGCAACAATATTAAGGGAATTTCTTCAATTTTGCTCCAAAATACGGGTCATTTCTGCTTTTTTGCCCGAAATTAAGTGGAATTTCTGCCTTTTTGTCCCGAAATAAGTGAAATTTCCTCAATTTTAGCCAAAAATTATGGATTTCATTTTTTGCCCCAAAATAAGGGGAATTTCTGCCATTTTGCCCTGAAATATTTAAAATTTCTGCAATTTTACCCCAAAATAAGGGGAATTTCTGCCTTTTTCCCCAAAATTAGGCGAATTTCTGCAATTTTACTCCAAAATACGGGGAATTTCTGCCCTTTTGCCCGAAAATAAGGGGAATGCATACTTTTTTGCCATAAAAAAGGGAAATTTCTTCATTTTTGCTTCAAAATAAGGGGAATTTCTGCCTTTTTGCCTCTAAATAAGTGGAATTTCTGTCTTTTCCCCCGAAAACAAAGGGAATTTCTGTCTTTTTTGCCCCAAAATAAGGAAAATTTCTGACTTATTACCCTGAAATAACTGAAATTTCTGCAATTTTGCCCCAAAATAAGGGAAATTTCTGCCTTTTTGCCCTGAAATATGTGAAATTTCTGCAATTTTACCCCAAAATAAGGGGAATTTCTGCCTTTTGCCCCAAAATAATGGGAATTTCTGCCTTTTTGCCCCAAAATAAGAAAAATTTTTGCATTTTTTCTCTGAAATAACTGAAATTTCTGCAATTTTGCCCTAAAATAATTAAAATATCTGAGTTTTGCTCTAAAATAAAGAGAATTTCTCTCTTTTTGCCCCAACATATAGGGAATTTCTGCCTTTTTGCCCCACAATTAGGGGAATTTCTGCAATTTTGCTCCAAAATACGGGGAATTTTTTGCCTTTTTGGCCAAAAATAAAGGGAATGTATAACTTTTTGCCATAAAAAAGGAAAATTTCTTCATTTTTGCCCGAAAATAAGAAATTTTCCGCCTTTTTGAGTCAAAATAAATGCAATTTTGCCTTTTCCCCAAAAATAAACGATATTTCTTTCTTTGTGCCCCAACACAAGGGGAATTTTTGTTTTTTGCCCGAAAATAAGGGGATTTTCAGCCTTTTTGCCCCAAATTAGAAAAATTTCTGCAATTTTGTACCAAAATAATAGAAATTTCTGCTTTTTTGCCACAAAATAAGAAAATTTCTGCATTTTTTCTGAAATAAGTTAAATTTCTGCAGTTTTGCCCCAAAATAAGGGAAATTTCTGCAATTTTGCCCAAATGTAAAGGAAATTTCTGCAATTTTGCCCCAAAATAAGGGGAATTTCTGACTTTTTGCCCTCTAAAAAAGGAGATTTTCTGTCTTTTTGCCCCAAAATAAGGAGAATTTCTGCCTTTTTGCCTGAAAATTATGAGAATT
This sequence comes from Micromys minutus, assembly GCF_963924665.1. NCBI lineage: Eukaryota > Metazoa > Chordata > Mammalia > Rodentia > Muridae > Micromys > Micromys minutus. Next base: position 5,841,875 of record NW_027667727.1, read on the forward strand.
TCTGCGATTTTGCTTCAAAATATGGGGAATTTCTGTTTTTTAGCACCAAAATAAAGGGAATTTCTTCGTTTTCCCCCAATATTTGGTAAATTTCTGCATTTTACCTCTAAATAAGGGAAATTTCTGCATTTTACCTCAAAATAAAAAGAATTTCTGCCTTTTGCCCCAAAATATGGAGAATTTCTGCCTTTTTGTTCCAAAATAAGGAAAATTTCTTCAATTTTGTACCATAATAAAATAAATTTCTGCTTTTTGCTTCAAAATAAGGGGAATTTCTGACTTTTTACACTGAAATAAATGAAATTTCAGCAATTTTGCCCGAAAATAAGAGAAATTTGTGCCTTTTTACCCCAAAATGAGGGGAATTTCTGCCTTTTGCCCCAAAATATGTGGAATTTCAGCATTTGACCTCAAAATAAGGGGAATTTTAGCCTTTTTGCACCAAAATATGGAGAATTTCTGCCTTTTTGCCCCAAAATAAAGGGAATTCCTGCATTTTTGCACCAATATTAAGGGAATTTCTGCAATTTTGCCCCAAAATAAAGAGATTTTCTTCCTTTCATTTTTGCTCCAAAATAAGAGGAATTTCTGCCATTTTGCCTCTAAATAAGTGGAATTTCTGAGTTTTGCCCCCAAATATAAAGAATTTCTGTATTTTTACCCCAACATATAGAGAATTTCTGACTTTTTGCCCCACAATTAGGGGATTTTCTTAAATTTTGCTCCAAAATATGGGGAATTTCTGCCCTTTTGCCCGAAAATAAGGGGAATGCATACCTTTTTGCCATAAAAAAAAGAAATTTCTTCATTTTTGCTCCAAAATGAGGGGAATTTCTGCCTTTTTTCCTCTAAATAAGTGGAATTTCTGACTTTTTCTCCAAAAACAAAGAGAATTTCTGTCTTTTTTGCCCTCAAATAAGGAAAATTTATGACTTATTACCCTGAAATAAGTAAAATTTCTGCAATTTTGCCCCAAAATAAAGTAAATTCCTACAATTTTGCCCCAAAATAAAAAAATTTCAGCCTTTTTACCTCAACATAAGGGGAATTTCTGCATTTTTGCCACAAAATATTAGGAATTTGTGCCTTTTTTCCCCAAAAATAAAGAAATTTTCTGCCTTTTTTCCCTGAAATAAGTGAAAATTCTGCAATTTTGCCCATAAATAAGTTAAATTTCTGCAATTTTGCCCCAAAATAAATGAAATTTCTGGAATTTTGCCCCAAAGTAAGGCGAATTTCTGATTTTTGCCCCAAAATAGAGAGAATTTCTGCCTTTTGCCACAAAATTAGGGGACTTTCTGCAATTTTGCTCCAAAATACGGTGAATTTCTGCCTTTTTGCCCGAAAATAAGGGGATTGCATACCTTTTTGCCATAAAAAAGGGAAATTTCTTCATTTTTGCTGCAAAATAAGGGGGAATTTCTGCCTTTTTGCCTCTAAATAAATGGAATTTCTGTATTTTCCCCCCCAAAAAAGGTAATTTCTTTATTTTTGCCCCAAAATAAAGAAAATTTCTTACTTATTACCCTGAAATAATTGAAATTTCTGCAATTTTGCCCCAAAATAATGGAAATTTCTGTATTTTGCCGTGAAATTTCTGCAATTTTACCCCAAAATAAGGTGAATTTCTGCCTTTTTGCCCCAAAATGATGGGAATTTCTGCCTTTTTGCCCCAAAATAAGAAAAATTTTTGCTTTTTTTCTCTGAAATAACTGAAATTTCTGCAATTTTGCCCTAAAATAAGTGAAATTTCTGAGTTTTGCCCCAAAATAAGGAGAATTTCGGTCTTTTTGCCCCAACATATAGGGAATTTCTGCCTTTTTGCCCCACAATTAGGGGAATTTCTGCAATCTTGCTTCAAAATACGGGGAATTTCTGAATTTTTGCCCGAAAATAAAGGGAATGTATACCTTTTTGCCATAAAAAAAGGAAATTTCTTCATTTTTGCCCGAAAATAAGGAAATTTTCTGCCTTTTTGACTCAAAATAAGTGCAATTTCTGCCTTTACCCCAAAAATAAACGAAATTTCTGTCTTTTGGCCCACACATAAGGGGAATATCTGAATTTTTGCCTGAAAATAAGGGGAATTTCAGCCTTTTTACCCCAAAATATGGGGAATTTCTGCATTTTTGCCCCAAAATAAGAAAAATTTCTGCAATTTTGTAACAAAATAAAAGAAATTTCTGCCTTTTTGCCCCAAAATAAGAAAATTTCTGCATTTTTTCTGAAATAAGAGAAATTTCTGTAATTTTGCCCAAATGTAAAGGAAATTTCTGCAATTTTGCCCCAAAATAAGGGGAATTTCTGCATTTTTGCACCAATATTAAGGGAATTTCTGCAAATTTGCCTCTAAATAAGGGGAATTTCTGCCTTTTTGCCCGAAATTAAGGGGAATTTCTGCCTTTTTGTCCCGAAATAAGTGAAATTTCTTCAATTTTAGCCAAAAATTAGGGATTTCATCTTTTTGCCCCAAAATAAGGGGAATTTCTACCATTTTGCCCTGAAATATTTGAAATTTCTGCAATTTTACCCCAAAATAAGGGGATTTTCTGCCTTTTGCCCCAAAATTAGGGGAATTTCTGCAATATTGCTCCAAAATACAGAGAATTTCTTCCTTTTTGCCCGAAAATAAAGAGAATGCATACCTTTTTGCCATAAAAAAGGGAAATTTCTTCATTTTTGCTCCAAAATAAGAGGAATTTCTGCCATTTTGCCTCTAAATAAGTGGAATTTCTGAGTTTTGCCCCAAAATAAAAAGAATTTCTCTATTTTTGCCCCAACATATAGAGAATTTCTGCCTTTTTGCCCCACAATTAGGGGATTTTCTGAAATTTTGCTCCAAAATACGGGGAATTTCAGCCTTTTTGCCCGAAAATAAAAGGAATGCATACCTTTTTGCCATAAAAAAGAGAAATTTCTTTATTTTTGCTCAAAAATAAAAGGAATTTCTGCCTTTTTTCCTCTAAATAAGTGGAATTTCTGACATTTTCCCCCCAAAAAAAATAGAGAATTTCTGTCTTTTTTGCCCTAAAAAAAAGAAAATTTTTGACTTATTACCCTGAAATAAGTGAAATTTCTGCAATTTTGCCCCAAAATAAAGTAAATTCCTGCAATTTTGTCCCAAAATTAAAAAAATTTCTGCCTTTTTGCCCCCAAATACGAGAAATTTCAGCCTTTTTACCTCAAAATAAGGGAAATTTCTGCATTTTTCCACAAAATATTTGGAATTTGTGCCTTTTTGCCACAAAATAAGAAAAATTTCTGCCTTTTTTCCCTGTAATAAGTGAAAATTCTGCAATTTTGCCCATAAATAAGTTAAATTTCTGCAATATTGCCCCAAAATAAAGAAAATTTCTGGAATTTTGCCCCGCAGTAAGGGAAATTTCTGATTTTTGCCCAAAAATAAAAAGAATTTCTGCCTTTTTCCTCAAAATTAGGGGAATTTCTGCAATTTTGCTCCAAAATACGGTGAATTTCTGCCTTTTTGCCCGAAAATAAGGGGAATGCATACCTTTTTGCCTTAAAAAAGGGAAATTTCTTCATTTTGCTTCAAAATAAGGGGAATTTCTGCCTTTTTGCCTCTAAATAAGTGGAATTTCTGCATTTTCCACCCCAAAAAAGGTAATTTCTGTATTTTTGCCCCAAAATAAAGAAAATTTTTGACTTATTACCCTGAAATAAGTGAAATTTCGGCAATTTTGCCCCAAAATTAGGGAAATTTCTGTCTTTTTGCCGTGAAATTTCTGCAATTTTACCCCAAAATAAGGTGAATTTCTGCTTTTTTGCCCCAAAATAATGGGAATTTCTGCCTTTTTGCCCCAAAATAAGAAAAATTTTTACTTTTTTTCTCTGAAATAACTGAAATTTCTGCAATTTTACCCTAAAATATGTGAAATTTCTGAGTTTTGCCCCAAAATGAGGAGAATTTCGGTCTTTTTGCCCCAACATATAGGGAATTTCTGCCTATTTGCTCCACAATTAGAGGAATTTCTGCAATTTTGCTCCAAAATACGGGGAATTTCTGCATTTTTGCCCGAAAATAAAGGGAATGTATACCTTTTTGCCATAAAAAAGGGAAATTTCTTCATTTTTGCCCGAAAATAAGGAAATTTTCCTTCTTTTTGACTCAAAATAAGTGCAATTTCTGCCTTTACCCCAAAAATAAACAAAATTTCTGTCTTTTGGCCCACACATAAGGGGAATATCTGAATTTTTGCCTGAAAATAAGGGGAATTTCAGCCTTTTTGCCCCAAAATATGGGGAATTTCTGCATTTTTGCCCCAAAATAAGAATCATTTCTGCAATTTTGTACCAAAATAAAAGAAATTTCTGCCTTTTTGCCCCAAAATAAGAAAATTTCTGCTTTTTTTCTGAAATAAGAGAAATTTCTGCAATTTTGCCCAAATGAAAAGGAAATTTCTGCAATTTTGCCCCAAAATAATAGGAATTTCTGCATTTTTGCACCAATATTAAGGGAATTTCTGCAATTTTGCTCCAAAATAAGGGGAATTTCTGCCTTTTTGCCCGAAATTAAGGGGAATTTCTGCCTTTTTGTCCCGAAATAAGTGAAATTTCTTCAATTTTAGCCAAAAATTAGGGATTTCATCTTTTTGCCCCAAAATAAGGGGAATTTCTGCCATTTTGCCCTGAAATATTTGAAATTTCTGCAATTTTACCCCAAAATAAGGGGATTTTCTGCCTTTTGCCCCAAAATTAGGGGACTTTCTGCAATTTTGCTCCAAAATACAGGGAATTTTTGCCTTTTTGCCCGAAAATAAAGAGAATGCATAACTTTTTGCCATAAAAAAGGGAAATTTCTTTATTTTTGCTCCAAAATAAGAGGAATTTCTGCCATTTTACCTCTAAATAAGTGGAATTTCTTAGTTTTGCCCCAAAATAAAAAGAATTTCTGTATTTTTGCCCCAACATTTAGAGAATTTCTGCCTTTTTGCCCCACAATTAGGGGATTTTCTGAAATTTTGCTCCAAAATACGGGGAATTTCAGCCTTTTTGCCCGAAAATAAGGGGAATGCATACCTTTTTGCCATAAAAAAGGGAAATTTCTTCATTTTTGCTCAAAAATAAGGGGAATTTCTGCCTTTTTGCCTCTAAATAAGTGGAATTTCTGTATTTTCCATTCCAAAAAAGGTAATTTCTGTATTTTTGCCCCAAAATAAAGAAAATTTCTGACTTATTACACTGAAATAAGTGAAATTTCTGCAATTTTGCCCCAAAATTAGGGAAATTTCTGTCTTTTTGCCATGAAATTTCTGCAATTTTATCCCAAAATAAGGTGAATTTCTGCCTTTTTGCCCCAAAATAAGAAAAATTTTTACTTTTTTTCTCTGAAATAACTGAAATTTCTGCAAATTTGCCCTAAAATAAGTGAAATTTATGAGTTTTGCCCCAAAATAAGGAGAATTTCTCTATTTTGCCCCAACATATAGAGAATTTCTACCTATTTGCCCCACAATTATGGTATTTTCTGCACTTTTGCTCAAAAATACGGGGAATTTCTGCCTTTTTGCCCGAAAATAAGGGGAATGCATACTTTTTTGCCAAAAAAAAGGGAAATTTCTTTATTTTTGCTCAAAAATAAGGGGAATTTCTGCCTTTTTTCCTCTAAATAAGTGGAATTTCTGACTTTTCCCCCAACAACAAAGAGAATTTCTGTCTTTTTTGCCTTAAAATAAGGAAAATTTTTGACTTATTACCCTGAAATAAGTGAAATTTCTGCAATTTTGTCCCAAATAAAGTAAATTCCTGCAATTTTGCCCCAAAATAAAAAAAAAATTCTGCCTTTTTGCCCCCAAATACGGGAAATTTTAGCCTTTTTACCTCAAAATAAGAGGAATTTCTGCATTTTTGCCACAGAATATTAGGAATTTGTGCGTTTTTGCCACAAAATAAGAAAAATTTCTGCCTTTTTTCCCTGAAATAAGTGAAAATTCTGCAATTTTGCCCATAAATAAGTTAAAAATCTGCAATTTTGCCCCAAAATAAAGGAAATTTCTGGAATTTTGCCCCAAAGTTAAAGGAATTTCTGATTTTTGCCCAAAAATAAAGAGAATTTCTGCCTTTTGCCCCAAAATTAGGGGAATTTCTGCAATTTTGCTCCAAAATACGGTGAATTTCTGCCTTTTTGCCCGAAGATAAGGGGAATAAATACCTTTTTGCCTTAAAAAAGGGAAATTTCTTCATTTTTGCTCGAAAATAAGGAGAATTTCTGCCTTTTTGCCTCTAAATAAGTGGAATTTCTGTATTTTCCCCCCTAAAAAAGGTAATTTCTGTATTTTTGCCCCAAAATAAAGAAAATTTCTGACTTATTACCCTGAAATAATTGAAATTTCTGCAATTTTGCCCCAAAATAAGGGAAATTTCTTTATTTTGCCCTGAAATATGTGAAATTCCTAAATTTTACCCCAAAATAAGGTGAATTTCTGCCTTTTTGCCCCAAAATAATGGGAATTTCTGCCTTTTTGCCCCAAAATAAGAAAAATTTTTGCTTTTTTTCTCTGAAATAACTGAAATTTTTGCAATTTTGTCCTAAAATAAGTGAAATTTCTGAGTTTTGCCCCAAAATAAAGAGAATTTCTGTCCTTTTGCCCCAACATATTGGGAATTTCTGCCTATTTGCCCCACAATTAGGGGAATATCTGCAATTTTGCTACAAAATACGAGGAATTTCTAAATTTTTGCCTGAAAATAAAGGGAATGTATACCCTTTTGCCATAAAGAAGGGAAATTTCTTCATTATTTCCCGAAAATAAGGAAATTTTCCACCTTTTTGACTCAAAATAAGTGCAATTTCTGCCTTTACCCTAAAAATAAACGAAATTTCTGTCTTTTTGCCCACACATAAGGGGAATATTTGAATTTTTGCCTGAAAATAAGGGCAATTTCAGCCTTTTTGCCCCAAAATATGGGGAATTTCTGCCTTTTTGCCCCAAAATAAGAATAATTTCTGCAATTTTGTACCAAAATAAAAGAAATTTCTGCCTTTTTGCCCCAAAATAAGAAAATTTCTGCATTTTTTCTAAAATAAGTGAAACTTCTGCAATTTTGCCCCAAAATAAGAAAAATTTCTGCAATTTTGCCCAAATGTAAAGGAAATTTCTGCAATTTTGCCCCAAAATAAGGGGAATTTCTGACTTTTTGCCCCCAAAAAAAGGAGATTTTCTGTCTTTTGCCCCAAAATAAGGAGAATTTCTGCCTTTTTGCCTGAAAATTATGAGAATTTCTGCAAATTTGCTTCAAAATACGGGGAATTTTTGCCTTTTAGCCTCAAAATAAAGGAAATTTCTGCATTTTCCCCCAATATTTGGGGAATTTCTGCATTTTACCTCTAAATAAGGGGAATTTCTTCATTTTACCTCAAAATAAGAAGAATTTCTGCCTTTTGCCCCAAAATATGGGGAACTTCTGCCTTTTTGTTCCAAAATAAGAAAAATTTCTTCAATTTTGCACCATAATAAAAAATTTCTGCTTTTTGCCCCAAAATAATGGGAATTTCTGACTTTTTACCCTGAAATAAATAAAATTTCTGCAATTTTGCCCGAAAATAAGGGAAATTTGTGCCTTTTTGCCCCAAAATGTGCGGAATTTTTGCCTTTTGCCCAAAAATATGGGGAATTTCAGCATTTTACCTCAAAATATGGGGAATTTCAGCCTTTTTGCACCAAAATATGAAGAATTTCTGCTTTTTGCCCCAAAATAAAGGGAATTTCTGCATTTTTGCACCAATATTAGCAGAATTTCTGTAATTTTCCTCGAAAATACGGGTCATTTCTGCCTTTTTGCCCAAAATTAAGTAGAATTTCTGCCTTTTTTCCGGAAATAAGTGAAATTTTCTCAATTTTAGCCAAAAATTATGGATTTCAACTTTTTGCCCCAAAATAAGGGGAATTTTTGCCATATTGCCCTGAAATATTTGAAATTTCTGCAATTTTACCCTAAAATACGGGGAATTTCTGCCTTTTTGCACGAAAATAAAGAGAATGCATACATTTTGCCATAAAAAAGGGAAATTTCTTCATTTTTGCTCCAAAATAAGAGGAATATCTGCCATTTTGACTCTAAATAAGTGGAATTTCTTAGTTTTGCTCCAAAATAAAAAGAATTTCTGTCTTTTTGCTTCAACATAGAGAGAATTTCTGAAGTTTTCCACCACAATTAGGAAATTTTCTGAAATTTTGCTCCAAAATACGGGGAATTTTTGACTTTTTGCCCGAAAATAAGGGGAATGCATAACTTTTTGCCATGAAAAAGAGAAATTTCTTCATTTTTGCTCCAAAATAAGGAAAATTTCTGCCTTTTTGCCTCTAAATAAGTGGAATTTCTGTCTTTTTCCCCCAAAACAAAAAGAATTTCTGTTTGTTTTTTGCCCCAAAATAAGGAAAATTTCTGACTTATTACCCTGAAATAAGTGAAATTTCTCCAATTTTGCCCCAAAATAAAAGAAATTTCTGCCTTTTTGCCCTGAAATATGTGACATTTTTGCAATTTTAACCCAAAATAAGGTGAATTTCTGCCCTTTTGCCCCAAAATAATGGGAATTTCTGCCTTTTTACCCCAAAATAAGAAAAATTTTTGCTTTTTTTCTCTGAAATAAGTGAAATTTCTGCAATTTTGCCCTAAAATAATGGAAATATCTGCAATTTTTCCCCATAATAAGGGAAATTTCTGCAATTTTGCCCCAAATAAAGGGAATTTCTGTTTTTTGCCCCCCAAATAAGGGAAATTTCTGCAATTTTGCCGTAAAATAAGGGGAATTTCTGCCTTTTGCCCCAAAATAAGGAGAATATCTGCCTTTTTGCCCCAAAATAAAGAAAATTACTGCATTTTTTACCCCAAAATTAGGTGAATTTCTGCAATTTTGCTCCTAAATATGGGGATTTTCTGCCTTTTTCACCCAAAATAAAGGAAATTTCTTCCATTTTGCCGCGAAATAAGTGAAATTTCTGAAGTTTTACCCCAAAATAATGGGAATTTCTGCCTTTTTTTCTCAAAATTAAAGAAATTTCTGCGATTTTGCTCCAAAATATAGGGAATTTCTACTTTTTTGCCCGAAAATAAAGGGAATGTATACCTTTTGCCATAAAAAAAGGGAAATTTCTTCTTTTTTGCCCCAAAATAAGGGGATTTTCCGCCTTTTTTACTCAAAATAAGTGCAATTTCTGCCTTTTTCCCAAAAATAAACGAAATTTCTGTCTTTTTGCCCCAAAATAAGGGGAATTTCTGACTTTTTGCCCGAAAATAAAGGGAATTTCAGCCTTTTTACCTCAAAATAAGGGGAATTTCCACCTTTTTGCCCCAAAATATAGAGAATCTCTGCCTTTTTGCCCCAAAATAAGAAAAATTTCTGCAATTTTATACCAAAATAAAAGAAATTTCTGCCTTTTTGCCCCAAAATAAGAAAATACTGCCTTTTTTCTGAAATAAGTTAAAGTTCTGCAATTTTGCCCCAAATTAAGGGAAAGTTCTGCAATTTTGCCCAAATGTAAAGGAAATTTCTGCAATTTTGCCCCAAAATAAAGGGAATTTCTGACTTTTTGCTCCCAAAAAAAGGCGATTTTCTGTCTTTTTGCCCCAAAATAAGAAGAATTTCTTTTTTTTTGGCCGAAAATTATGAAAATTTCTGCAATTTTGCCACAAAATACAGGAAATTTCTGCTTTTTAGCCCCAAAATAAAAGGAATTTCTGCATTTTTACTCTAAAAAAACAATTTCTGCATTTTACCTCAAAATAAGAAGAATTTCTGCCTTTTGCCCCAAAATATGGGGAATTTCTGACTTTTTGTTTCAAAATAAGTAAAATTTCTTCAATTTTGAACCATAATAAAAGAAATTTCTGCTTTTTGCCCCAAAATAAGGAGAATTTCTGAATTTTTGCCCTGAAATAAATGAAATTTCTGCAATTTTGTCCGAAAATAAGAAAAATTTGTGCCTTTGTGCCCCAAAATAAGGGGAATTTCTGCCTTTTGCCCCAAAATATGGGGAATTTCAGCATTTTACCTCAAAATAAGGGAAATTTCAGCCTTTTTGCACAAAAATATGGAGAATTTCTGCCTTTTTGCCCCAAAATGAAGGGAATTTCTGCATTTTTGCACAAATATTAGGGCAATTTCTGCAATTTTGCTCCAAAATACGGGTCATTTCTGCCTTTTTGCCCGAAATTAAGTGGAATTTCTGCCTTTTTGTCCCGAAATAAGTGAAATTTCTTCAATTTCAGCCAAAAATTATGGATTTCATCTTTTTGCCCCAAAATAAGGGGAATTTCTGCCATTTTGCCCTGAAATATTTGAAAGTTTTTCAATTTTACCCCAAAGTAACGGGAATTTCTGCCTTTTGTCCCCAAATTAGGGGAATTTCGGCAATTTTGCCCCAAAATACGGGGAATTTCTCCCTTTTAGCCCCAAAATAAAGGGAATTTCTGCATTTTACCTCTAAATAAGGGGAATTTCTGCATTTTACCTCAAAATAAGAAGAATTTCTGCCTTTTGCCCCAAAATATGGGGAACTTCTGCCTTTTTGTTCCAAAATAAGAAAAATTTCTTCAATTTTGCACCATAATAAAAAATTTCTGCTTTTTGCCCCAAAATAATGGGAATTTCTGACTTTTTACCCTGAAATAAATAAAATTTCTGCAATTTTGCCCGAAAATAAGGGAAATTTGTGCCTTTTTGCCCCAAAATGTGCGGAATTTTTGCCTTTTGCCCAAAAATATGGGGAATTTCAGCATTTTACCTCAAAATATGGGGAATTTCAGCCTTTTTGCACCAAAATATGAAGAATTTCTGCTTTTTGCCCCAAAATAAAGGGAATTTCTGCATTTTTGCACCAATATTAGCAGAATTTCTGTAATTTTCCTCGAAAATACGGGTCATTTCTGCCTTTTTGCCCAAAATTAAGTAGAATTTCTGCCTTTTTTCCGGAAATAAGTGAAATTTTCTCAATTTTAGCCAAAAATTATGGATTTCAACTTTTTGCCCCAAAATAAGGGGAATTTTTGCCATATTGCCCTGAAATATTTGAAATTTCTGCAATTTTACCCTAAAATACGGGGAATTTCTGCCTTTTTGCACGAAAATAAAGAGAATGCATACATTTTGCCATAAAAAAGGGAAATTTCTTCATTTTTGCTCCAAAATAAGAGGAATATCTGCCATTTTGACTCTAAATAAGTGGAATTTCTTAGTTTTGCTCCAAAATAAAAAGAATTTCTGTCTTTTTGCTTCAACATAGAGAGAATTTCTGAAGTTTTCCACCACAATTAGGAAATTTTCTGAAATTTTGCTCCAAAATACGGGGAATTTTTGACTTTTTGCCCGAAAATAAGGGGAATGCATAACTTTTTGCCATGAAAAAGAGAAATTTCTTCATTTTTGCTCCAAAATAAGGAAAATTTCTGCCTTTTTGCCTCTAAATAAGTGGAATTTCTGTCTTTTTCCCCCAAAACAAAAAGAATTTCTGTTTGTTTTTTGCCCCAAAATAAGGAAAATTTCTGACTTATTACCCTGAAATAAGTGAAATTTCTCCAATTTTGCCCCAAAATAAAAGAAATTTCTGCCTTTTTGCCCTGAAATATGTGACATTTTTGCAATTTTAACCCAAAATAAGGTGAATTTCTGCCCTTTTGCCCCAAAATAATGGGAATTTCTGCCTTTTTACCCCAAAATAAGAAAAATTTTTGCTTTTTTTCTCTGAAATAAGTGAAATTTCTGCAATTTTGCCCTAAAATAATGGAAATATCTGCAATTTTTCCCCATAATAAGGGAAATTTCTGCAATTTTGCCCCAAATAAAGGGAATTTCTGTTTTTTGCCCCCCAAATAAGGGAAATTTCTGCAATTTTGCCGTAAAATAAGGGGAATTTCTGCCTTTTGCCCCAAAATAAGGAGAATATCTGCCTTTTTGCCCCAAAATAAAGAAAATTACTGCATTTTTTACCCCAAAATTAGGTGAATTTCTGCAATTTTGCTCCTAAATATGGGGATTTTCTGCCTTTTTCACCCAAAATAAAGGAAATTTCTTCCATTTTGCCGCGAAATAAGTGAAATTTCTGAAGTTTTACCCCAAAATAATGGGAATTTCTGCCTTTTTTTCTCAAAATTAAAGAAATTTCTGCGATTTTGCTCCAAAATATAGGGAATTTCTACTTTTTTGCCCGAAAATAAAGGGAATGTATACCTTTTGCCATAAAAAAAGGGAAATTTCTTCTTTTTTGCCCCAAAATAAGGGGATTTTCCGCCTTTTTTACTCAAAATAAGTGCAATTTCTGCCTTTTTCCCAAAAATAAACGAAATTTCTGTCTTTTTGCCCCAAAATAAGGGGAATTTCTGACTTTTTGCCCGAAAATAAAGGGAATTTCAGCCTTTTTACCTCAAAATAAGGGGAATTTCCACCTTTTTGCCCCAAAATATAGAGAATCTCTGCCTTTTTGCCCCAAAATAAGAAAAATTTCTGCAATTTTATACCAAAATAAAAGAAATTTCTGCCTTTTTGCCCCAAAATAAGAAAATACTGCCTTTTTTCTGAAATAAGTTAAAGTTCTGCAATTTTGCCCCAAATTAAGGGAAAGTTCTGCAATTTTGCCCAAATGTAAAGGAAATTTCTGCAATTTTGCCCCAAAATAAAGGGAATTTCTGACTTTTTGCTCCCAAAAAAAGGCGATTTTCTGTCTTTTTGCCCCAAAATAAGAAGAATTTCTTTTTTTTTGGCCGAAAATTATGAAAATTTCTGCAATTTTGCCACAAAATACAGGAAATTTCTGCTTTTTAGCCCCAAAATAAAAGGAATTTCTGCATTTTTACTCTAAAAAAACAATTTCTGCATTTTACCTCAAAATAAGAAGAATTTCTGCCTTTTGCCCCAAAATATGGGGAATTTCTGACTTTTTGTTTCAAAATAAGTAAAATTTCTTCAATTTTGAACCATAATAAAAGAAATTTCTGCTTTTTGCCCCAAAATAAGGAGAATTTCTGAATTTTTGCCCTGAAATAAATGAAATTTCTGCAATTTTGTCCGAAAATAAGAAAAATTTGTGCCTTTGTGCCCCAAAATAAGGGGAATTTCTGCCTTTTGCCCCAAAATATGGGGAATTTCAGCATTTTACCTCAAAATAAGGGAAATTTCAGCCTTTTTGCACAAAAATATGGAGAATTTCTGCCTTTTTGCCCCAAAATGAAGGGAATTTCTGCATTTTTGCACAAATATTAGGGCAATTTCTGCAATTTTGCTCCAAAATACGGGTCATTTCTGCCTTTTTGCCCGAAATTAAGTGGAATTTCTGCCTTTTTGTCCCGAAATAAGTGAAATTTCTTCAATTTCAGCCAAAAATTATGGATTTCATCTTTTTGCCCCAAAATAAGGGGAATTTCTGCCATTTTGCCCTGAAATATTTGAAAGTTTTTCAATTTTACCCCAAAGTAACGGGAATTTCTGCCTTTTGTCCCCAAATTAGGGGAATTTCGGCAATTTTGCCCCAAAATACGGGGAATTTCTCCCTTTTAGCCCCAAAATAAAGGGAATTTCTGCATTTTACCTCTAAATAAGGGGAATTTCTGCATTTTACCTCAAAATAAGAAGAATTTCTGCCTTTTGCCCCAAAATACTAGGAATTTCTGCCTTTTTGTTCCAAAATAAGGAAAATTTCTTCAATTTTGTACCATAATAAAAGAAATTTCTGCTTTTTGCACCAAAATAAGGGGAATGTCTTACTTTTTGCCCTGAAATAAATGAAATTTCTGCTATTTTGCCCAAAAATAAGGGAAATTTGTGCCATTTTGCCCCAAAATAAGGAAAAGTTCTTCCTTTGCCCCAAAATATGGGGAATTTCAGCATTTTACCTCAAAATAAGGGGAATTTGAGCCTTTTTGCACCAAAATATGGAGAATTTCTGCCTTTTTGCCCCAAAATAGAGGGAATTTCTGCATTTTTGCACCAATATTACGGAAATTTCTTCAATTTTGCTCCAAAATACGGGTCATTTCTGCCTTTTTGCCCGAAAGTAAGTGGAATTTCTGCTTTTTTGTCCCGAAATAAGTGAAATTTCTTCAATTTTAGCCAAAAATTAGGGATTTCATTTTTTGCCCCAAAATAAGGGGAATTTCTGCCATTTTGCCCTAAAATATTTCAAATTTCTGCAATTTTACCCCGAAATAAGGGAAATTTCTGCCTTTTTGCCCCAAAATAAGGGGAATTTCAGCCTTATTACCTCAAAATAAGAAAAATTTCTGCGTTTTTGCCATAAAATATAAGGAATTTCTGCATTTTTGCACCAAAATAAGGAAAATTTCTGCAACTTTTTTACACTTTTTACCTGAAAATAAGTGAAATTTCTGCAATTTTGCCCCAAATAAGGGAATTTTCTGCAATTTTGCCCCAAAATAAGGTAAATTCCTGCAATTTTGCCCCAAAATAAAGGAAATTTCTGAAATTTTGCCCAAAATAAGGGGAACTTCTGATTTTTGCCCAAAAATAAAGGGAATTTCTGCCTTTTGCCCCAAAATTAGGGGAATTTCTGCAATTTTGCTCCAAAATACGGGGAATTTCTGCTTTTAAGCCCGAAAATAAGGGGAATGCATACCTTTTGCCATTAAAAAGGGAAATTTCTTTATTTTTGCTCCAAAATAAGAGGAATTTCTGCCATTTTGCCTCTAAATAAGTGGAATTTCTGAGTTTTGCCCCAAAATAAGGAGAATTTCTGTATTTTGCCCCAACATATAGAGAATTTCTGCCTTTTTGCCCCACAATTAGGAGATTTTCTGCACTTTTGCTCCAAAATAAGGGGAATTTCTGCCTTTTTGCCTGAAAATAGAGGGAATGTATACTTTTTGCCATAAAAAAGAGAAATTTCTTCATTTTTACCCCAAAATAAGGGGATTTGCCGCCTTTTTGACTCAAAATAAGTGCAATTTCTGAATTTTCACAAAAATATACGGAATTTCTGTCTTTTTGCCCCAAAATAACGGGAATTTCTGATTTTTGCCCTGAAATAAGTTAAATTTCTAAAATTTTTCCCCAAAATAAGGGAAATGTCTGCATTTTGACCCAAAATAAGAAGAATTTTTGACTTTTTGCCCCAAAATAAGGGGAATTTCAGCCTTTTTACCTCAAAATAAGAGGAATTTCTGCATTTTTGCCACAAAATATGGGAAATTTCTGCCTCTGCCCAAAATAAGAAAAATTTCTACAATTTTGTACCAAAATAAAAGAAATTTCTGCCTTTTCCCACAAAATAAGAAAATTTCTGTTATTTTCCCTGAAATAAGAGAAATTTCTGCAATTTTGCCCCAAAATAAGGGAAATTTCTGGAATTTTGCCCCAAAATAAGTGGAATTTATGAGTTTTGCCTTAAAATAAGGAAAATTTCTGTTTTTTTGCACAAACATATAGGGAATTTCTGCCTGTTTGCCCCACAATTAGGGGAATTTCGGCAATTTTGCTCCAAAATACGGGGAAGTTCTGCCTTTTTGCCAGAAAATAAGAAGAATGCATACCTTTTTGCCATAAAAAAGGGAAATTTCTTCATTTTTGCAACAAAATAAGGGGAATTTCTGCTTTTTTTCCTCTAAATAAGTGGAATTTCTGTCTTTCCTCCAAACAAAGGGAATTTCTTTTTTTTTTGCCCCAAAATAAAAAAAATTTCTGACTTATTACCCTGAAATAAGTGAAATTTCTGCAATTTTCCCCCAAAATAAGGGAAATTTCTGCCTTTTGGCCCCCAAATAAGGGGAATTTCAGCCTGTTTACCTCAAAATAAGTGAAATTTCTGCAATTTTGCCCCAAAATAAGTGAAATTTCTGCAATTTGGCCCCAAAATAAGTGAAATTACTGAAATTTTTCCCCAAAATAAGTGGAATTTCTGAGTTTTGCCCCAAAATAAGGAGAATTTTTGTCTTTTTTGCCCCCAAATAAGAAAAATTTCTGGCATATTACCCTTAAATAAGTGAAATTTCTGCAATTTTTCCCCAAAATAAGGAAAATATCTGCTTTTTTGCCCCCAAATAAAGGGAATTTCAGCCTTTTTACCTCAAAATAATGGTTATTTCTGTATTTTTGCCCCAAAATATGGGAAATTTCTGCCTTTTTGCCCCAAAATAAGAAAAATTCTGCTTTTTTCCCCTGAAATAAGTGAAATTTCGGCAATTTTGCCCCATAATAAGTGAAATTTCTGCAATTTTGCCCCAAAATAAGGGAAATTTCTACCTTTTTGCCCCCAAATAAGGGGAATTTCAGCATTTTTACCTCAAAATAAGGGGAATTTCTGCATTTTTGCCACAAAATATTAGGAATTTCTGACTTTTTACTCCAAAAAAGAAAATTTCTGCCTTTTTTTCTGAAATAAGTGAAATTTCTGCAATTTTGCCACAAAGTAAGTGAAATTTCTGCAATTTTGCCCTAAAATAAGAAAAATTTCATGAATTTTGCCCCAAAATAAGTGGAATTTCTGTGTTTTGCCTCAAAATAAGGAGAATTTCTGTATTTTGCCCCAACATATAGAGAATTTCTGCCTTTTTGCCCCACAATTAGGAGATTTTCTGCGCTTTTGCTCCAAAATACGGGGAATTTCTGCCTTTTTGCCCGAAAATAAGGGGAATGCATACTTTTTTGCCATAAAAAAGGGAAATGTCTTCATTTTTGCTCCAAAATAAGGGGAATTTCTGCCTTTTTGCCTCTAAATAAGTGGAATTTCTGTCTTTTTCCCCCAAAACTAAGGGAATTTCTGTCTTTTTTGCCCAAAAATAAGGAAAATTTCTGACTTATTACCATGAAATAAGTGAAATTTCTGCAATTTTCCCCCTAATAAGGGAAATTTCTGCCTTTTTGCCCTGAAATATGTGAAATATCTGCAATTTTAACCCAAAATATGGTGAATTTCTGCCTTTTTGCCCCAAAATAATGGGATTTTCTGCCTTTTTGCCCCAAAATAAGAAAAATTTTTGCTTTTTTTCTCTGAAATAAGTGAAATTTCTGCAATTTTGCCCTAAAATAAGGGAAATTTCTGCAATTTTTTCCCCATAATATGGGAAATTTCTGAAATTTTGCCTCAAAATAATGGGAATTTCTGTTTTTTGACCACAAATAAGGAAAATTTCTGCAATTTGGCCCTAAAATAAGAGGAATTTCTGCCTTTTGCCCCAAAATAAGGAGAATATCTGCCTTTTTGCCCCAAAATAAAGAAAATTACTGTATTTTTTACCACAAAATAAGTGAATTTCTGCAATTTTGCTCCAAAATACGGGGATTTTCTGCCTTTTTCGCCGAAAATAAGGGGAATTTATGCCACTTTGCCGTGAAATAAGTGAAATTTTTGCCTTTTCACCAAAAATAAACGAAATTTCTGTATTTTTGCCCCAAACTAAGGGGAATTTCTGACTTTTTTCCCGAAAATAAGGGAAATTTTAGCCTTTTTACCTCAAAATAAGGGGAATTTCTTCCTTTTTGCCACAAAATAAGAAAATTTCTACCTTTTTTCTGTAATAAGTGAAATTTTTGCAATTTTGCCCCAAAATAAAAGAAATTTCTGCAATTTTGCTCAAATGTAAAGGAAATTTCTGCAATTTTGCCCCAAAATAAGGGGAATTTCTGACTTTTTGATCCCGAAAAAAGGAAATTTTCTGTCTTTTTGCTCCAAAATAAGGAGAATTTCTGACTTTTTGCCAGAAAATTATGAGAATTTCTGCAATTTTGCTTCAAAATATGGGGAATTTCTGCCTTTAATCCCCAAAATAAAGGAATTTCTGCATTTTCCCCCAATATTTGGGTAATTTCTGCATTTTACCTCTAATAAAGGGAATTTCTGCATTTTACCTCAAAATAAGAAGAATTTCTGCTTTTTGCCCCAAAATATGGGGAATTTCTGCCTTTTTGTTCCAAAATAAGGAAAATTTCTTCAATTTTGTACCATAATAAAAGAAATTTCTACTTTTTGCCCCAAAATAATGGGAATTTCTGAATTTTTGCCTTGAAATAAATGAAATTTCTACTATTTTGCCCGAAAATAAGGGAAATTTGTGCCTTTTTGCTTCAAAATAAAAGGAATTTCTGCCTTTGCCCCAAAATATGTGGAATTTCACCATTTTACCTCAAAATAAGGGGAATTTCAGCAGTTTTGCACCAAAATATGGACAATTTCTGCTTTTTTGCCCCAAAATAAATAGAATTTCTGAATTTTTGCCACAAAATATTAAGAATTTCTACATTTTTGCCCCAAAATAAGGAAAATTTCTGCCTTTTTTCCCTGAAATAAGTGAAATTTGTGCAATTTTGCCCCAAAATAAGAGAAATTTTGGATTTTTTCCCCAAAATAAGTGGAATTTCTGAATTATGCCTTTAAATAAGGAGAATTTCTGTCTTTTTGCCCCAACATATTAGAAATTTCTGCATTTTTGCCCAACAATTAGGGGAATTTCTGCAATTTTGCTCCAAACTACGGGGAATTTCTGCCTTTTTGCCCGAAAATAAGGGGAATGCATAACTTTTTGCCATAAAAAAGGGAAATTTTTTCATTTTTTCTCCAAAATAATGGGAATTTCTGCCTTTTTGCCTCTAAATAAGTTGAATTTCTGTCTTTTTCCCCCAAAACAAAAGGAATTTTTGTCTTTTTTGCCCCAAAATAAAAGGAATTTCTGACTTATTACCATGAAATAAGTGAAATTTCTGCAATTTTGCCCCAAAATAAGGGAAATTTCTGCCTTTTTGCCCTGAAATATGTGAAATTTCTGCAATTTTACCCCAAAATAAGTCGAATTTCTGCCTTTTTGCCCCAAAATAATGGGAATTTCTGCCTTTTGCCCCAAAAAAAGAAAAATTTTTGCGTTTTTTTTCTGAAATAAGTGAAATTTCTGCAATTTTGCCCTAAAATAAGGAAAATTTCTGCAATTTTTTTCAATAACAAAAAAAATTTCTTAAATTTTGCCCCAAAATTAGGGGAATTTCTCCCTTTTTGCCCCAAAATAAAAGAAATTTCAGCCTTTTTACCTGAAAATAATTGAAGTTTCTGCAATTTTGCCCCA
Organism: Micromys minutus; assembly: GCF_963924665.1. Lineage (NCBI taxonomy): Eukaryota > Metazoa > Chordata > Mammalia > Rodentia > Muridae > Micromys > Micromys minutus. The sequence continues at coordinate 5,860,892 of NW_027667727.1, forward strand.
AATGAGAAAAATTTCTGCAATTTTGCCCCAAAATAAGGTAAATTCCTGCAATTTTGCCCCAAATTAAAGGAAATTTCTTGAATTTTGCCCCAAAATAAGGGGAATTTATGATTTTTGCCCCAAAATAAAGGGAATTTCTGCCTTTTGCCCCTAAATTAGGGGAATTTCTGCAATTTTACCCCAAAATAAGTCGAATTTCTGCCTTTTTGCCCCAAAATAATGGGAATTTCAGCCTTTTTGCCCCAAAATAAGCAAAATTTTTGCTTTTTTTCTCTGAAATAAGTGAAATTTCTGCAATTTTGTTCTAAAATAAAGAAAATTTCTGCAATTTTTCCCCATAATGAGAGAAATTTTTGCAATTTTGCCCCAAAATAAGAGAAATTTCTCCATTTTTGCCCCAAAATAAAGGATATATCAACCCTTATTCCTGAAAATAAGTGAAATTTCTGCAATTTTGCCCCAAATAAGGGAAATTTCTGCAATTTTGCCCAAAAATAAAGGGAATTTCTTGAATTTTGACCCAAAATTAAGAGAGTTTCTGATTTTTGCCCCAAAATTAGGGGATTTTCTGCAATTTTGCTCCGAAATACGGGGAATTTCTGCCTTTTTGCTCCAAAATACAGGGAATTTCTGCGTTTTTGCCGGAAAATAATAGGAATGCATACCTTTTTGCCATAAAAAATGAAATTTCTTCATTTTTGCTCCAAAATAAGGGGAATTTCTGCCTTTTTGCCTCTAAATAAGTGGAATTTCTGTCTTTTTCCCACAAAACAAAGGGAATTTCTCTCTTTTTTGCCCCAAAATAAGAGGAATTTCTGACTCATTACCCTGAAATAAGTGAAATTTCTGCAATTTTGCCCCAAAATAAGGGAAATTTCTGCCTTTTTGCCCCCAAATAAGGGGAATTCAGCCTTTTTACCTCAAAAAGAGGAATTTCTGCATTTTTGCCACAAAATATTAGGAATTTCTGTTATTTTGCCCCAAAATAAGGAAAATTTCTGACTTTTTTCCCTGAAATAAGTGAAATTTCTGCAATTTTGCCCCAAAATAAGTGAAATTTCTACAATTTTGCCCCAAAATAAAGGAAATTTCTGGAATTTTGCCCCAAAAGAAGTGGAATTTCTGAGTTTTGCCCCAAAATAAGGAGAATTTCTGTTATTTTGCCCCAACATATAGGGAATTTCTGCCTTTTGCCCCAGAATTAGGGGAATTTCTGCAATTTTGCTCCAAAATACGAAGAATTTCTGCCTTTTTTCCCAAAAATAAGGGAAATGCATATCTTTTTGCCATAAAAAAGGGAAATTTCTTCATATTTGCTCCAAAATAATGGGAATTTCTCCCTTTTTGACTCTAAATAAGTGGAATTTCTCTCTTTTTTCCCCAAAACAACGGGAATTTCTGTATTTTTAGCCCCAAAATAAGGGGGAATTTCTGACTTATTACCATGAAATAAGTGAAATTTCTGCAATTTTGCCCCCAAAAAAGGGAAATTTCTGCCTTTTTGCCCTGAAATATGTGAAACTTCTGCAATTTTACCGCAAAATAAAGTGAATTTCTGCCTTTTTGCCCTAAAATAATGAGATTTTCTACCTTTTTGCCCCAAAATAAGAAAAATTTTTGCTTTATTTCTCTGAAATAAGTGAAATTTCTGCAATTTTGTCCTAAAATAAGGGAAATTTCTGCAATTTTTTCCCATAACAAAAGAAATTTCTGCAATTTTGCCACAAAATAACGGGAATTTCTCTTTTTTGCCCCAAAATAAAGAAAATTTCCGCCTTTTTACCTGAAAATAAGCGAATTTTATGCAATTTTGCCCCAAATTAAGCAAATTTCTGCAATTTTGCCCCAAAATAATGTAAATTCCTGCAATTTTACCCCAAAATAAAGGAAATTTCTTGAATTTTGCCCCAAAATAAGGGGAGTGTCTGAATTTTGTCCCAAAATAAAGGGAATTTCTGCCTTTTGCCCCAAAATTAGAGGAATTTCTGCAATTTTGCTCCAAAATACGGGGAATTTCTGCCTTTTTGCCAGAAAATAATGGGAATGCATACCTTTTTGCCATAAAAAGGAAAATTTCTTCATTTTTGCTCCAAAATAAGGGGAATTTCTGCATTTTTGCCTCTAACTAAGTGGAATTTCTGTCTTTTTCCCCCAAAACAAAGAGAATATTTGTCTTTTTTGCCCCAAAATAAGGGGAATTTCTGACTTATTACCCTGAAATAAGTGAAATTTCTGCAATTTTGCCCCAAAATAAGGGAAATTTCTGCAATTTTGCCCCAATGTAAAGGAAATTTTTGCAATTTTGCCCCAAAATAAGGGGAATTTCTGCCTTTTTGCCTCTAAATAAGTGGAATTTCTATCTTATTCCCCCAAAACAACGGGAATTTCTGTATTTTTTGCCCCAAAATAAGCGGGAATTTCTGACTTATTACCCTGAAATAAGTGAAATTTCTGCAATTTTGCCCTAAAATAAGGGAAATTTCTGCAATTTTTCCATAATAAGGGAAATTTCTGCAATTTTGCCCCAAAATAAGGGGAATTTCTCTTTTTTTGCCCCAAAATAAAGGAAATTTCAGCCTTTTTACTTGAAAATAAGTGAATTTTATGCAATTTTGCCCCAAATAAAGTAAATTTCTGCTATTTTGCCCCAAAATAAGGTAAATTCCTGCAATTTTGCCCCAAAATAAAGGAAATTTTTTGAATTTTGCCCCAAAATAAGGGGAATTTCTGATCTTTGCCACAAAATAAAGGGAATTTCTGCCTTTTGCCCCAAAATTAGGGCAATTTCTGCAATTTTGCTCCAAAATACGGGGTATTTCTGCCTTTTTGCACGAAAATAATGGGAATGCATACCTTTTTGCCATAAAAAGGAAAATTTCTTCATTTTTGCTCCAAAATAAGGGGAATTTCTGCATTTTTGCCTCTAACTAAGTGGAATTTCTGTCTTTTTCCCCCAAAACAAAGGGAATTTCTGTCTTTTTTGCCCCAAAATAAGGGGAATTTCTGACTTATTACCCTGAAATAAGTGAAATTTCTGCAATTTTGCCCCAAAATAAGGGAAATTTCTGCAATTTTGCCACAATGTAAAGGAAATTTCTGCAATTTTGCCCCAAAATAAGGGGAATTTCTGACTTTTTGCTCCCGAAAAAAGGAAATTTTCTGTCTTTTTGCTCCAAAATAAGGAGAATTTCTGACTTTTTGCCAGAAAATTATGAGAATTTCTGCAATTTTGCTTCAAAATACGGGGAATTTCTGCCTTTTATCCCCAAAATAAAGGAATTTCTGCATTTTCCCCCAATATTTGGGTAATTTCTGCATTTTACCTCTAAATAAAGGGAATTTCTGCATTTTACCTCAAAATAAGAAGAATTTCTGCCTTTTGCCCCAAAATATGGGGAATTTCTGCCTTTTAGTTCCAAAATAAGGAAAATTTCTTCAATTTTGTACCATAATAAAAGAAATTTCTACTTTTTGCCCCAAAATAAGGGGAATTTCTGAATTTTTGCCCTGAAATAAATGAAATTTGTGCTATTTTGCCTGAAAATAAGGGAAATTTGTGCCTTTTTGCTTCAAAATAAGGGGAATTTCTGCCTTTGCCCCAAAATATGGGGAATTTCAGCATTTTTCCTCAAAATGAGGGGAATTTCAGCCTTTTTGCACCAAAATATGGAGGATTTCTGCATTTTTGCCCCAAAATAAAAAGAATTTCTGCATTTTTGCACCAATATTAGGGGAATTTCTGCAATTTTGCTCCAAAATACAGGTCATTTCTGCCTTTTTGCCTGAAATTAAGTGGAATTTCTGCCTTTTTGTCCCGAAATAATTGAAATTTATTCAATTTTAGCCAAAAATTAGGGATTTCATCCTTTTGCCTCAAAATAAGGGGAATTTCTGCCATTTTGCCCTGAAATATTTTAAATTTCTGCAATTTTACTCGAAAATAATGGGAATTTCTGCCTTTTGCCCCAAAATTAGGGGAATTTCTGCAATTTTGCTTTAAAATACGGGGCATTTCTGCCTTTTTGCCCGAAAATAAGGGGAATGTATAACTTTTTGCCATAAAAAAGGTAAATTTCTTAATTTTTACTCCAAAATAAAAGCAATTTCTGCCATTTTGCCTCTAAATAAGTGGAATTTCTGAGTTTTGCCCCAAAATAAGGAGAGTTTCTGTATTTTGCCCAAACATATAGAGAATTTCTGCCTTTTTTCCCCACAATTAGGGGATTTTCTGCAATTTTGCTCCAAAATACGGGGAATTTCTGCCTTTTTTCTGAAAATAAGGGGAATGCATATTTTTTTCCATAAAAATGGAAAATGTCTTCATTTTTGCTCCAAAATAAGGGGAATTTCTGCCTTTTAGCCTCTAAATAAGTGGAATTTCTGTCTTTTTCCCCCAAAACTATAGGAATTTCTGTCTTTTTTACCTCAAAATAAGGAAAATTTCTGACTTATTACCCTGAAATAAGTGAAATTTCTGCAATTTTGCCCCAAAATAAGGGAAATTTCTGCCTTTTTGCCCTGAAATATGTGAAATATTTGCAATTTTAACCCAAAATAAGGTGAATTTCTGCCTTTTTGCCCCAAAATAAAGGAAATTTCTGTTTTTTGCCCCTAAATAAGGGAAATTTCTGCAATTTTGCTTTAAAATAAGAGGAGTTTCTGCCTTTTGCCCCAAAATAAATGAAATTACTGTATTTTTTACCCCAAAATTATGTAAATTTCTGCAATTTTGCTCCAAAATACGGGGACTTTCTGCCTTTTTCGCCGAAAATATGGGGAATTTGTGCCATTTTGCCGCGAAATAAGTGAAATTTCTGCAGTTTTACCGAAAAATAAGGCGAATTTCTGCCTTTTTGCCCCAAAATTAGGGGAATTTCTGCAATTTTGCTCCAAAAAACGGGGAATTTCTGACTTTTTGCCCGAAAATAAAGGGAATGTATAACTTTTTGCCATAAAAAAGGAAAATTTCTTCATTTTTGCCCCAAAATAAGGGGATTTTTCGCATTTTTAATTACTCAAAATACGTGCAATTTCTGCCTTTTTCCCGAAAATAAAGAAATTTTTGTCTTTTTGCCCCAATATAAGGGGAATTTCTGACTTTTTGCCCGACAATAAGGAGAATTTCAGCCTTTTTACCTCAAAATAAGGGGAATTTCTGCAATTTGCCCCAAAATATGAGGAATTTCTGCCTTTTTGCCCCCAAATAAGAATAATTTCTGCAATTTTGAACCAAAATAAAAAAAATTTCTGCCTTTTTGCCCCACAATAAGAAAATTTCTGCCTTTTTCTGAAATAAGTGAAATTTCTGCAATTTTGCCCCAAAATAAGGGAAATTTCTGCAATTTTGCCCAAATGTAAAGGAAATTTCTGCAATTTTGCCCCAAAATAAGGGGAATTTCTGACTTTTTCCTCCCGAAAAAAGAGATTTTCTGTCTTTTTGCCCCAAAATAAGGAGAATTTCTGCCTTTTTGCCTGAATATTATGAGAATTTCTGCAATTTTGCTTCAAAATACGGGGAATTTCTGCCTTTTATCCCAAAAATAAAGAAAATTTCTGCATTTTCCCACAATATTTGGGGAATTTCAGCATTTTACCTCTAAATAAGGGGAATTTCTGCATTTAACCTCAAAATAAAAAAAATTTCTGACTTTTGCCCCAAAATATAGGGAATTTCTGCCTTTTTGTTCCAAAATAAAAATAATTTCTTCAATTTTGTACCATAATAAAAGAAATTTCTGCTTTTTGCCCCAAAATAATGGGAATTTCTGTATTTTTGCCCCGAAATAAATGAAATTTCTGCTATTTTGCCCGAAATTAAGGGAAATTTGTGCCTTTTTGCTTCAAAATAAGGGGAATTTCTGCCTTTGCCCCAAAATATGGGGAATTTCAGAATTTTACCTCAAAATAAGGGAATTTCAGCATTATTGCACCAAAATATGGAGAATTTCTGCCTTTTTGCCCCAAAATAAAGGGAATTTCTGCATTTTTGCACCAATATTAGGGGAATTTTTGCAATTTTGCTCCAAAATACGGGTCATTTCTGCCTTTTTGCCCGAAATTAAGTGGAATTTCTGCCTATTTGTAACGAAATAAGTGAAATTTCTTCAATTTTAGCCAAAAATTAGGGATTTCATTTTTTGCCCCAAAATAAGGGGAATTTCTCCCATTTTGCCCTGAAATATTTGAAATTTCTGCAATTATACCCCAAAATAAGGGGAATTTCTGCCTTTTTCCCCCAAAATAAAGGGAATTTCAGCCTTATTACTTCAAAAAAAGGGAAATTTCTGCCTTTTTGCCACAAAATATAAGGAATTTCTGCCGTTTTGCCCCAAAATAAGGAAAATTTCTGCAATTTTGCCCCAAAATAAGGGAAATTTCTCCCTTTTTCCCCAAAATAAAGGAAATTTCAGACTTTTTACCTGAAAATAAGTGAAATTTTTGTAATTTTGCCCGAAATAAGGGAAATTTCTGCAATTTTGCCCCTAAATAAGGTAAATTTCTGCAATTTTGCCGCAAAATAAAGGAAATTTCTGAAATTTTGCCCCAAAGTAACAGGAATTTCTGCCTTTTGCCCCAAAACTAGGGGAATTTCTGCAATTTTGCTCCAAAATACGGGGAATTTCTGCCTTTTTGCCTGAAAATAAGGGGAATGCATACCTTTTTGTCATAAAAAAGAGAAATTTCTTCATTTTTGCTCCAAAATAAGGGGAATTTCTGCTTTTCTGCCTTTAAATAAGTGGAATTTCTGTCTTTTTCCCCCAAAAGAAAGGGAATTTCTGTCTTTTTTGCCCCAAAATAACAAAAATTTCTGACTTATTACCCTGAAATAGGTGAAATTTCTACAATTTTGCCCCAAAATAAGGGAAATTTCTGCCTTTTTGCCCTGAAATATGTGAAATTTCTGCAATTTTACCCCAAAATAAGGTGAATTTCTGATTTTGCCCCAAAATAATGGGAATTTCTGCCTTTTTGCCCCAAAATAAGAAAAATTTTTGCTTTTTTTCTCTGAAATAACTGAAATTTCTGCAATTTTGCCCTAAAATAAGTGAAATTTCTTAGTTTTGCCCCAAAATAATGAGAATTTCTGTCTTTTTGCCCCAACATATAGGGAATTTCTGCCTTTTTGCCCCACAATTAGGGGAATTTCTGCAATTTTGCTCCAAAATACGGGGAATTTCTGCCTTTTTGCCCGGAAATAAAGAGAATGTACACCTTTTTGCCATAAAAAATGGAAATTTCTTCATTTTTGCCAGAAAATAAGGAAATTTTCCACCTTTTTGACTCAAAATAAGTGCAATTTCTGCCTTTTCCCAAAAAATAAATGAAATTTCTGTATTTTTGCCCAAACATAAGGGGAATTTCTGACTTTTTGCCCGAAAATAAGGGGAATTTCAGCCTTTTAACCTAAAAATAAGGGGAATTTCTGCCTTTTTGCCCCAAAATATGGGGAATTTCTGCCTTTTTGGCATAAAATAAAAATTTCTGCAATTTTGTACCAAAATAGTAGAAATTTCTGCCTTTTTGCCCCAAAATAAGAAAATTTCTTCATTTTTTCTGAAATAAGTGAAATTTTTGCAATTTTGCCCCAAAATAAGGGAAATTTCTGCAATTTTGCCCCAAAGTAAAGGAAATTTCTGAAATTTTGCCTTAAAATAATGAGAATTTCTGACTTTTTGCCCCCGAAAAAGGAGATTTTCTGTCTTTTTGCTTCAAAATGAGGAGAATTTCTGCCTTTTTGTCTGAAAATTATGAGAATTTCTGGCTTTTTGCCCCAAAATAAAGGGAATTTCTGCACTTTTGCACCAATATTAGGGGAATTTCTGCAATTTTGCTCCAAAATATGGGTCATTTCTGCCTTTTTGCCCAAAATTAAGTGGAATTTCTGCCTTTTTGTCCCGAAATAAGTGAAATTTCTTCAATTTTAGTAAAAATTATGGATGTCATTTTTGCCCCAAAATAAGGGGAATTTCTGCCATTTTGCCCTGAAATATTTGAAATTTCTTCAATTTTACCACAAAATAAGGGGAATTTCTGCCTTTTGCCCCAAAATTAGGGGAATTTCTGCAATTTTGCTCCAAAATACGGGGAATTTCTGCCTTTTTTCCCGAAAATAAGGAGAATGCATACCTTTTTGCCATAAAAAAAAAAAATTTCTTCATTTTTGCTCCAAAATAAGAGGAATTTTTGCCATTTTGCCTCTAAATAAGTGGAATTTCTGAGTTTTGCCCCAAAATAAAAAGAATTTTTGTCTTTTTGCCCCAAAATATAGAGAATTTCTGCCTTTTTGCCCCGAAATTAGGGGAATTTCTGCAATTTTGCTCCAAAATACGAGGAATTTCTGCATTTTTGCCCGAAAATAAGGGGAATGCATACCTTTTTGCCATAAAAAAGGAAAATTTCTTCATTTTTGCTCCAAAATAAAAGGAATTTCTGCCTTTTTGCCTCTTAATAAGTGGAATTTCTGTCTTTTTCCCCCAAAACAAAGGGAATTTCTGTCTTTTTTGCCACAAATTAAGGAAAATTTCTGACTTATTACCCTGAAATAAGTGAAATTTCTGCAATTGTGCCCCAAAATAAAGTAAATTCCTGCAATTTTTCCCCAAAATAAAAAAAATTTCTGCCTTTTTGGCCCCAAATAAGGGAAATTTCAGCCTTTATACCTCAAAATAAGGGAAATTTCTGCATTTTTGCCACAAAATATTAGGAATTTCTGCCTTTTTGCCCCAAAATAAAAAAAAATTTTGCTTTTTTTCTCTGAAATAACTGAAATTTCTGCAATTTTGCCCTAAAACAAGTGAAATTTATGAGTTTTGCCCCAAAATAAGGAGAATTTCTGTCTTTTTGCCCCAACATATGGGGAATTTCTGCCTTTTTGCCCCACAATTAGGGGAATTTTTGCAATTTTGCTCAAAAATACGGAGAATTTCTCCCTTTTTGCCCGAAAATAAAGGGAATGTATACCTTTTTGCCATAAAAAAGGGAAATTTCTTCATTTTTGCCCGAAAATAAGGAAATTTTCCGACTTTTTGACTCAAAATAAGTGCATTTCTGCCTTTTCCCCAAAAATAAACGAAATTTCTGTCTTTTTTCCCCAACATAAGGAGAATTTCTGACTTTTTGCCCGAAAATAAAGGGAATTTCAGCCTTTTTGCCCCAAAATATGGGGAATTTCTGCCTTTTTGCCCCAAAATAAGAAAAATTTCTGCAATTTTGTAACAAAATAATAGAAATTTCTGTTTTTTTGCCCCAAAATTAGAAAATTTCTGCATTTTTTCTGATATAAGTGAAATTTCTGCAATTTTGACCCAAAATAAGGGAAATTTCTGCAATTTTGCCCAAATGTAAAGGAAATTTCTGCAATTTTGCCCCAAAATAAGGGGAATTTCTGATTTTTTGCCCCCGAAAAAATGAGATTTTCTGTCTTTCTGCCCCAAAATAAGAAGAATTCCTGCCTTTTTGCCTGAAAATTATGAGAATTTCTGCAATTTTGCTTCAAAATACGGGGAATTGCTGCTTTTTAGCCTCAAAATAAAGGGAATTTCTGCATTTCCGCCCAATAATTGGAGAATTTCAGCATATTACCTCTAAATAAGGTGAATTTCTGCATTTTACCTCAAAATAAGAAGAATTTCTGCCTTTTGCCCCAAAATATGGGGAATTTATGCCTTTTTGTTTCAAAATAAGGAAAATTTCTTCAATTTTGTACCATAATCAAAGAAATTTCTGCTTTTTGCCCCAAAATAAGTGGAATTTCTGACTTTTTACCCTAAAATAAATGAAATTTCAGCAATTTTGCCCGAAAATAAGAGAAATTTGTGCCTTTTTGCCCCAAAATGAGGGGAATTTCTGACTTTTGCCCCAAAATATGGGGAATTTTAGGATTTTACCTCAAAATAAGGGTAATTTCAGGCTTTTTGCACCAAAATATGGAGAATTTCTGCTCTTTTGCCCAAAAATAAAGGGAATTTCTGCATTTTTGCACCAATATTAGGGGAATTTCTGCAATTTTGCTTCAAAATACGGGTCATTTCTGCCTTTTTGCCCGAAATTAAGTGGAATTTCTGCCTATTTGTCCCGAAATAAGTGAAATTTCTTCAATTTTAGTAAAAATTATGGATTTCATCTTTTTGCCCCAAATATAAGTGGAATTTCTGCCATTTTGCTCTGAAATATTTGAAATTTCTTCAATTTTACCCCAAAATAAGGGGAATTTCTGCTTTTTGCCCCAAAATTAAAGGAATTTCTGCAATTTTGCTCCAAAATACGGGGAATTTCTGCCTTTTTGCCCGAAAAAAGGGAATGCATACCTTTTTGCCATAAAAAAGGGAAATTTCTTCATTTTTGCTCCAAAATAAGAGGAATTTCTGCCATTTTGCCTCTAAATAAGTGGAATTTCTGAGTTTTGCCCCAAAATAAAAAGAATTTCTGTCATTTTGCCCCAAAATATAGAGAATTTCTTCCTTTTAGCCCCAAAATTAGGGGAATTTCTGCAATTTTGCTCCAAAATAAGGGGAATTTCTGCCTTTTTGACAGAAAATAATGGGAATGCATACCTTTTTGCAATAAAAAAGGAAAATTTCTTCATTTTTGCTTCAAAATAAGGGGAATTTCTGCCTTCTTGCCTCTAAATAAGTGGAATTTCTGTCTTTTTCCCCCAACAAAGAAAATTTCTGTCTTTTTTGCCACAAATTAAGGAAATTTTCTGACTTATTACACTGAAATAAGTGAAATTTATGCAATTTTGCCCCTAAATAAGGTAAATTCCTGCAATTTTGCCACAAAATAAAAAAAATTTCTGCCTTTTTGCCCCCAAATAAGGGAAATTTCAGCCTTTATACCTCAAAATAAGGAAAATTTCTGCATTTTTGCCACAAAATATTAGGAATTTCTGCATTTTTGCCCCAAAATAAGGAAAATTTCTGCTTTTTTCCCTGAAATAAGTGAAATTTCCGCAATTTTGCTCCTAAATTTGTGAAATTTCTGCAATTTTGCCCAAAAGTAAGGGGAATTTCTGATTTTTGCCTTAAAATAAAGGGAATATCTGCCTTTTGCCCCAAAATTAGGGTAATTTCTGCAATTTTGTTCCAAATACGGGGAATTTCTGCTTTTTTGCGCGAAAATAAGGGGAATGCATAACTTTTTGCCATGAAAAAGCGAAATTTCTTCATTTTTGGTCCAAAATAAGGGGAATTTCTGCCTTTTTGCCTCAAAATAAGTGGAATTTCTGTCTTTTTCCCCCAAAAAATAGGTAATTTCTGTCTTTTTTGCCCCGAAATAAAGAAAATTTCTGACTTATTACCCTTTAATAAGTGAAATTTCTGCAATTTTGCCCCAAAATAAGGGAAATTTCTGCCTTCTTGCCCTGACATATGTGAAATTTCTGCAAATTTACCCCAAAAGTAGGTGAATTTCTGCCTTTTTGCTCCAAAATAAGGGGAATTTCTGCATTTTTGCCCCAAAATAAGAAAAAATTTTTGCTTTTTTTCTCTGAAATAACTGAAATTTCTGCAATTTTGCCATAAAACAAGTGAAATTTCTGAGTTTTGCCCCAAAATAAGGAGAATTTCTGTCTTTTTGCCCCTACATATGGGGAATTTCTGCCAATTTGCCCCAAAATATGGGGAATTTTAGCATTTTACCTCAAAAGAAGGGGAATTTCAGCCTTTTTGCACCAAAATATGGAGAATTTCTGCTTTTTTGCCCCAAAATAAAGGGAATTTCTGTATTTTTGCACCAATATTAGGGGAATTTCTGCAATTTTGCTCCAAAATACGGATAATTTCTGCTTTTCTGCCCGAAAATAAAGGGAATGTATACCTTTTTGCCATAAAAAAGGGAAATTTCTTTATTTTTGCCCGAAAATAAGGAAATTTTCTGCCTTTTTGACTCAAAATAAGTGCATTTTTGCCTTTTCCCCAAAAATAAACGAAATTTCTGAATTTTTCCCCAACATAAGGGAAATTTCTGACATTTTGCCCGAAAATAAAGGGAATTGCAGCCTTTTGGCCCCAAAATATGGGGAATTTCTGCCTTTTTGCCCCAAAATAAGAAAAATTTCTGCAATTTTGTAACAAAATAATAGAAATTTCTGTTTTTTTGCCCCAAAATTAGAAAATTTCTGCATTTTTTCTGATATAAGTGAAATTTCTGCAATTTTGCCCCAAAATAAGGGAAATTTCTGCAATTTTGCCCAAATGTAAAGGAAATTTCTGCAATTTTGCCCCAAAATAAGGGGAATTTCTGAATTTTGCCCCCGAAAAAAGGAGATTTTCTGTATTTTTGCCTAAAAATTATGAGAATTTCAGCAATTTTGCTTCAAAATACGGGGAATTTCTGCTTTTTGGCCCCAAAATAAAGGGAATTTCTGCATTTCCGCCCAATATTTGGGGAATTTCAGCATTTTACCTCTAAATAAGGGGAATTTCTGCATTTTACCTCAAAATAAGAAGAATTTCTGCCTTTTGCCCAAAAATATGGGGAATTTCTGCCTTTTTGTTTCAAAATAAGGAAAATTTCTTCAATTTTGTACCATAATCAAAGAAATTTCTGCTTTTTGCCCCAAAATAAGGGGAATTTCTGACTTTTTGCCCCCGAAAAAAGGAGATTTTCTGTATTTTTGCCTAAAAATTATGAGAATTTCAGCAATTTTGCTTCAAAATACGGGGAATTTCTGCTTTTTGGCCCCAAAATAAAGGGAATTTCTGCATTTCCGTCCAATATTTGGGGAATTTCAGCATTTTACCTCTAAATAAGGGGAATTTCTGCATTTTACCTCAAAATAAGAAGAATTTCTGCCTTTTGCCCAAAAATATGGGGAATTTCTGCCTTTTTGTTTCAAAATAAGGAAAATTTCTTCAATTTTGTACCATAATCAAAGAAATTTCTGCTTTTTGCCCCAAAATAAGGGGAATTTCTGACTTTTTACCCTGAAATAAATGAAATTTCTGCAATTTTGCCCGAAAATATGGGAAATTTGTGCCTTTTTGTCCCAAAATGAGGGGAATTTCTGCCTTTTTGCCCGAAAATAAGGGGAATGCATAACTTTTTGCCATGAAAAAGCGAAATTTCTTCATTTTTGCTCCAAAATAAGGGGAATTTCTGCCTTTTTGCCTCAAAATAAGTGGAATTTCTGTCTTTTTCCCTCCAAAAATAGGTAATTTCTGTCTTTTTTGCCCCGAAATATAGAAAATTTCTGACTTATTACCCTTAAATAAGTGAAATTTCTGCAATTTTGCCCCAAAATAAGGGAAATTTCTGCCTTCTTGCCCTGACATATCTGAAATTTCTGCAAATTTACCCCAAAATTAGGTGAATTTCTGCCTTTTTGCTCCAAAATAAGGGGAATTTCTGCATTTTTGCAACAAAATAAGAAAAAATTTTTGCTTTTTTTCTCTGAAATAACTGAAATTTCTGCAATTTTGCCATAAAACAAGTGAAATTTCTGAGTTTTGCCCCAAAATAAGGAGAATTTCAGTATTTTTGCCCCTACATATGGGGAATTTCTGCCAATTTGCCCCAAAATATGGGGAATTTTAGCATTTTACCTCAAAAGAAGGGGAATTTCAGCCTTTTTGCACCAAAATATGGAGAATTTCTGCTTTTTTGCCCCAAAATAAAGGGAATTTCTGTATTTTTGCACCAATATTAGGGGAATTTCTGCAATTTTGCTCCAAAATACGGAGAATTTCTGCTTTTTTGCCCGAAAATAAAGGGAATGTATACCTTTTTGCCATAAAAAAGGGGAATTTCTTTATTTTTGCCCGAAAATAAGGAAATTTTCTGCCTTTTTGACTCAAAATAATTGCATTTTGGCCTTTTCCCCAAAAATAAACTAAATTTCTGATTTTTTTCCCCAACATAAGGGAAATTTCTGACATTTTGCCCGAAAATAAAGGGAATTTCAGCCTTTTGGCCACAAAATATGGGGAATTTCTGCCTTTTTGCCCCAAAATAAGAAAAATTTCTGCAATTTTGTAACAAAATAATAGAAATTTCTGCCTTTTTGCCCCAAAATAATAAAATTTCTGCATTTTTTCTGATATAAGTGAAATTTCTGCAATTTTGCCCCAAAATAAGGGAAATTTCTGCAATTTTGCCCAAATGTAAAGGAAATTTCTGCAATTTTGCCCCAAAATAAGGGGAATTTCTGACTTTTTGCCCCCGAAAAAAGGAGATTTTCTGTATTTTTGCCTAAAAATTATGAGAATTTCAGCAATTTTGCTTCAAAATACGGGGAATTTCTGCTTTTTGGCCCCAAAATAAAGGGAATTTCTGCATTTCCGCCCAATATTTGGGGAATTTCAGCATTTTACCTCTAAATAAGGGGAATTTCTGCATTTTACCTCAAAATAAGAAGAATTTCTGCCTTTTGCCCAAAAATATGGGGAATTTCTGCCTTTTTGTTTCAAAATAAGGAAAATTTCTTCAATTTTGTACCATAATCAAAGAAATTTCTGCTTTTTGCCCCAAAATAAGGGGAATTTCTGACTTTTTACCCCGAAATAAATGAAATTTCTGCAATTTTGCCCAAATATATGGGAAATTTGTGCCTTTTTGTCCCAAAATGAGGGGAATTTCTGCCTTTTTGCCCGAAAATAAGGGGAATGCATAACTTTTTGCCATGAAAAAGCGAAATTTCTTCATTTTTGCTCCAAAATAAAGGGAATTTCTGCCTTTTTGCCTCAAAATAAGTGGAATTTCTGTCTTTTTCCCCCCAAAAATAGGTAATTTTTGTCCTTTTTGCCCCGAAATAAAGAAAATTTCTGACTTATTACCCTTAAATAAGTGAAATTTCTGCAATTTTGCCCCAAAATAAGGGAAATTTGTGCCTTTTTGCCCTGACATATGTGAAATTTCTGCAAATTTACCCCAAAATTAGGTGAATTTCTGCCTTTTTGCTCCAAAATAAGGGGAATTTCTGCATTTTTGCCCCAAAATAAGAAAAAATTTTTGCTTTTTTTCTCTGAAATAACTGAAATTTCTGCAATTTTGCCATAAAACAAGTGAAATTTCTGAGTTTTGCCCCAAAATAAGGAGAATTTCTGTCTTTCTGCCCCTACATATGGGGAATTTCTGCCAATTTGCCCCAAAATATGGGGAATTTTAGCATTTTACCTCAAAAGAAGGGGAATTTCAGCCTTTTTGCACCAAAATATGGAGAATTTCTGCTTTTTTGCCCCAAAATAAAGGGAATTTCTGTATTTTTGCACCAATATTAGGGGAATTTCTGCAATTTTGCTCCAAAATACGGATAATTTCTGCTTTTCTGCCCGAAAATAAAGGGAATGTATACCTTTTTGCCATAAAAAAGGGAAATTTCTTTATTTTTGCCCGAAAATAAGGAAATTTTCTGCCTTTTTGACTCAAAATAAGTGCATTTTTGCCTTTTCCCCAAAAATAAACGAAATTTCTGAATTTTTCCCCAACATAAGGGAAATTTCTGACATTTTGCCCGAAAATAAAGGGAATTGCAGCCTTTTGGCCCCAAAATATGGGGAATTTCTGCCTTTTTGCCCCAAAATAAGAAAAATTTCTGCAATTTTGTAACAAAATAATAGAAATTTCTGTTTTTTTGCCCCAAAATTAGAAAATTTCTGCATTTTTTCTGATATAAGTGAAATTTCTGCAATTTTGCCCCAAAATAAGGGAAATTTCTGCAATTTTGCCCAAATGTAAAGGAAATTTCTGCAATTTTGCCCCAAAATAAGGGGAATTTCTGACTTTTTGCCCCCGAAAAAAGGAGATTTTCTGTATTTTTGCCTAAAAATTATGAGAATTTCAGCAATTTTGCTTCAAAATACGGGGAATTTCTGCTTTTTGGCCCCAAAATAAAGGGAATTTCTGCATTTCCGCCCAATATTTGGGGAATTTCAGCATTTTACCTCTAAATAAGGGGAATTTCTGCATTTTACCTCAAAATAAGAAGAATTTCTGCCTTTTGCCCAAAAATATGGGGAATTTCTGCCTTTTTGTTTCAAAATAAGGAAAATTTCTTCAATTTTGTACCATAATCAAAGAAATTTCTGCTTTTTGCCCCAAAATAAGGGGAATTTCTGACTTTTTGCCCCCGAAAAAAGGAGATTTTCTGTATTTTTGCCTAAAAATTATGAGAATTTCAGCAATTTTGCTTCAAAATACGGGGAATTTCTGCTTTTTGGCCCCAAAATAAAGGGAATTTCTGCATTTCCGTCCAATATTTGGGGAATTTCAGCATTTTACCTCTAAATAAGGGGAATTTCTGCATTTTACCTCAAAATAAGAAGAATTTCTGCCTTTTGCCCAAAAATATGGGGAATTTCTGCATTTTTGTTTCAAAATAAGGAAAATTTCTTCAATTTTGTACCATAATCAAAGAAATTTCTGCTTTTTGCCCCAAAATAAGGGGAATTTCTGACTTTTTACCCTGAAATAAATGAAATTTCTGCAATTTTGCCCGAAAATATGGGAAATTTGTGCCTTTTTGTCCCAAAATGAGGGGAATTTCTGCCTTTTTGCCCGAAAATAAGGGGAATGCATAACTTTTTGCCATGAAAAAGCGAAATTTCTTCATTTTTGCTCCAAAATAAGGGGAATTTCTGCCTTTTTGCCTCAAAATAAGTGGAATTTCTGTCTTTTTCCCTCCAAAAATAGGTAATTTCTGTCTTTTTTGCCCCGAAATATAGAAAATTTCTGACTTATTACCCTTAAATAAGTGAAATTTCTGCAATTTTGCCCCAAAATAAGGGAAATTTCTGCCTTCTTGCCCTGACATATGTGAAATTTCTGCAAATTTACCCCAAAATTAGGTGAATTTCTGCCTTTTTGCTCCAAAATAAGGGGAATTTCTGCATTTTTGCCCCAAAATAAGAAAAAATTTTTGCTTTTTTTCTCTGAAATAACTGAAATTTCTGCAATTTTGCCATAAAACAAGTGAAATTTCTGAGTTTTGCCCCAAAATAAGGAGAATTTCAGTATTTTTGCCCCTACATATGGGGAATTTCTGCCAATTTGCCCCAAAATATGGGGAATTTTAGCATTTTACCTCAAAAGAAGGGGAATTTCAGCCTTTTTGCACCAAAATATGGAGAATTTCTGCTTTTTTGCCCCAAAATAAAGGGAATTTCTGTATTTTTGCACCAATATTAGGGGAATTTCTGCAATTTTGCTCCAAAATACGGAGAATTTCTGCTTTTTTTCCTGAAAATAAAGGGAATGTATACCTTTTTGCCATAAAAAAGGGGAATTTCTTTATTTTTGCCCGAAAATAAGGAAATTTTCTGCCTTTTTGACTCAAAATAATTGCATTTTGGCCTTTTCCCCAAAAATAAACTAAATTTCTGATTTTTTTCCCCAACATAAGGGAAATTTCTGACATTTTGCCCGAAAATAAAGGGAATTTCAGCCTTTTGGCCACAAAATATGGGGAATTTCTGCCTTTTTGCCCCAAAATAAGAAAAATTTCTGCAATTTTGTAACAAAATAATAGAAATTTCTGCCTTTTTGCCCCAAAATAATAAAATTTCTGCATTTTTTCTGATATAAGTGAAATTTCTGCAATTTTGCCCCAAAATAAGGGAAATTTCTGCAATTTTGCCCAAATGTAAAGGAAATTTCTGCAATTTTGCCCCAAAATAAGGGGAATTTCTGACTTTTTGCCCCCGAAAAAAGGAGATTTTCTGTATTTTTGCCTAAAAATTATGAGAATTTCAGCAATTTTGCTTCAAAATACGGGGAATTTCTGCTTTTTGGCCCCAAAATAAAGGGAATTTCTGCATTTCCGCCCAATATTTGGGGAATTTCAGCATTTTACCTCTAAATAAGGGGAATTTCTGCATTTTACCTCAAAATAAGAAGAATTTCTGCCTTTTGCCCAAAAATATGGGGAATTTCTGCCTTTTTGTTTCAAAATAAGGAAAATTTCTTCAATTTTGTACCATAATCAAAGAAATTTCTGCTTTTTGCCCCAAAATAAGGGGAATTTCTGACTTTTTACCCCGAAATAAATGAAATTTCTGCAATTTTGCCCAAATATATGGGAAATTTGTGCCTTTTTGTCCCAAAATGAGGGGAATTTCTGCCTTTTTGCCCGAAAATAAGGGGAATGCATAACTTTTTGCCATGAAAAAGCGAAATTTCTTCATTTTTGCTCCAAAATAAAGGGAATTTCTGCCTTTTTGCCTCAAAATAAGTGGAATTTCTGTCTTTTTCCCCCCAAAAATAGGTAATTTTTGTCCTTTTTGCCCCGAAATAAAGAAAATTTCTGACTTATTACCCTTAAATAAGTGAAATTTCTGCAATTTTGCCCCAAAATAAGGGAAATTTGTGCCTTTTTGCCCTGACATATGTGAAATTTCTGCAAATTTACCCCAAAATTAGGTGAATTTCTGCCTTTTTGCTCCAAAATAAGGGGAATTTCTGCATTTTTGCCCCAAAATAAGAAAAAATTTTTGCTTTTTTTCTCGGAAATAACTGAAATTTCTGCAATTTTGCCGTAAAACAAGTAAAATTTCTGAGTTTTGCCCCAAAATAAGGAGAATTTCTGTCTTTTTGCCCCAACATATGGGGAATTTCTGCCAATTTGCCCCAAAATATGGGGAATTTTAGCATTTTACCTCAAAAGAAGGGGAATTTCAGCCTTTTTGCACCAAAATATGGAGAATTTCTGCTTTTTTACCCAAAAATAAAGGGAATTTCTGTATTTTTGCACCAATATTAGGGGAATTTCTGCAATTTTGCTCCAAAATACGGAGAATTTCTGCGTTTTTGCCCGAAAATAAAGGGAATGTATTACTTTTTGCCATAAAAAATGGAAATTTCTTTATTTTTGCCCGAAAATAAGGAAATTTTCCGCCTTTTTGACTCAAAATAAGTGCATTTTTGCCTTTTCCCCAAAAATAAACGAAATTTCTGATTTTTTTCCCCAACATAAAGAAATTTCTGACTTTTTGCCCGAAAATAAAGGGAATTTCAGCATTTTGGCCCCAAAATATGGGGAATTTCTGCCTTTTTGCCCCAAAATAAGAAAAATTTCTGCAATTTTGTAACAAAATAATAGAAATTTCTGCCTTTTTGCCCCAAAATAAGAAAATTTCTGCATTTTTTCTGATATAAGTGAAATTTCTGCAATTTTGACCCAAAATAAGAGAAATTTCTGCAATTTTGCCCAAATGTAAAGGAAATTTCTGCAATTTTGCCCCAAAATAAGGGGAATTTCTGACTTTTTGCCCCTGAAAAAAGGAGATTTTCTGTCTTTTTGCCCCAAAATAAGAAGAATTTCTGCCTTTTTGCCTAAAAATTATGAGAATTTCAGCAATTTTGCTTCAAAATACGGGGAATTTCTGCTTTTTGGCCCCAAAATAAAGGGAATTTCTGCATTTCCGCCCAATATTTGGGGAATTTCAGCATTTTACCTCTAAATAAGGGGAATTTCTGCATTTTACCTCAAAATAAGAAGAATTTCTGCCTTTTGCCCCAAAATATGGGGAATTTCTGCCTTTTTGTTTCAAAATAAGGAAAATTTCTTCAATTTTGTACCATAATCAAAAAAATTTCTGCTTTTTGCCCCAAAATAAGGGGAATTTCTGACTTTTTACACTGAAATAAATATAATTTCTGCAATTTTGCCCGAAAATATGGGAAATTTGTGCCTTTTTGTCCCAAAATGAGGGGAATTTCTGCCTTTTGCCCCAAAATATGGGGAATTTTAGGATTTTACCTCAAAATAAGGGGAATTTCAGCCTTTTTGCACCAAAATATGGAGAATTTCTGCTTTTTTGCCCCAAAATAAAGGGAATTTCTGCATTTTTGCACCAATATTAAGGGAATTTCTGCAATTTTGCTCCAAAATACGGGTCATTTCTGCCTTTTTGGCCAAAATTAAGTGGAATTTCTGCCTTTTTGTCCCGAAATAAGTGAAATTTCCTCAATTTTAGCCAAAAATTATGGATTTCATCTTTTTGCCCCAAAATAAGGGGAATTTCTGCCATTTTGCCCTGAAATATTTGAAATTTCTGCAATTTTACCCCAAAATAAGGGGAATTTCTGCATTTTTCCCCCAAAATAAAGGGAATTTCAGCCTTATTACCTCAAAATAAGGGAAATTTCTGCCTATTTGCCACAAAATATAAAGAATTTCTGCCTTTTAGCCCAAAATAAGGAAAATTTCTGCAATTTTGCCCCAAAATAAGGGAAATTTCTCCTTTTTTCCCCAAAATAAAGGAAATTTCAACCTTTTTTCCTGAAAATAAGTGAAATTTCTGTAATTTTGCCCGAAATAAGGGAAATTTCTGCAATTTTGCCGCAAAATAATGTAAATTCCTGCAATTTTGCCCCAAAATAAAGGAAATTTCTGGAATTTTGCCCCAAAGTAAGGGGAATTTCTGATTTTTGCCCCAAAATAAAGGGAATTTCTGCCTTTTGCCTCAAAATTAGGGGAATTTCTGCAATTTTGCTCCAAAATACGGGGAATTTCTGCCTTTTTGGCCGAAATTAAGTGAAAATTCTGCCTTTTTGTCCTGAAATAAGTGAAATTTCCTCAATTTTAGCCAAAAATTATGGATTTCATAATTTTGCCCCAAAATAAGGGGAATTTCTGCCATTTTGCCCTGAAATATTTGAAATTTCTGCAATGTTACCCCAAAATAAGGGGAATTTCTGCCTTTTTGCCCTGAAATATTTGAAATTTCTGCAATTTTACCCCAAAATAATGGGAATTTCTGCCTTTTTCCCCCAAAATAAAGGGAATTTCAGCCTTATTACCTCAAAATAAGGGAAATTTCTGCCTTTGTGCCACAAAATATAAAGAATTTCTGCCTTTTTGCCCCAAAATAAGGAAAATTTCTGCAATTTTGCCCCAAAATAAGGGAAATTTCTCTCTTTTTCCCCAAAATAAAGGAAATTTCAGCCTTTTTACCTGAAAATGAGTGAAATTTCTGTAATTTTGCCCGAAATAAGGGAAATTTCTGCAATTTTGCCCCAAAATAATTTAAATTCCTGCAATTTTGCCCCAAAATAAAGGAAATTTCTGGAATTTTACCCCAAAGTAGGGGGAATTTCTGATTTTTGCCCCAAAATAAAGGGAATTTCTGCCTTTTGCCTCAAAATTAGTGGAATTTCTGCAATTTTGCTCCAAAATACAGGGAATTTCCTTCTTTTTGCTCGGAAATAAGGGGAATTCATACCTTTTTGCCATAAAAAAGAGAAATTTCTTCATTTTTGCTTCAAAATAAGGGGAATTTCTGCATTTTAGCCTCTAAATAAGTGGAATTTCTGTCTTTTTCCCCCAAAAAGAAGGGAATTTCTGTCTTTTTTGCCCCAAAATAACGAAAATTTCTGACTTATTACCCTGAAATAAGTGAAATTTCTGCAATTTTACCCCAAAATAAGGGAAATTTCTGCCTTTTTGCCCTATAATATGTGAAATTTCTGCAATTTTACCCCAAAATAAGGTGAATTTCTGATTTTGCCCCAAAATAATGGGAATTTCTGCCTTTTTGCACCAAAATAAGAAAAATTTTTGCTTTTTTTCTCTGAAATAACTGAAATTTCTGCAATTTTGCCCTAAAATAAGTGAAATTTCTGAGTTTTGCCCCAAAATAAGGAGAATTTCTGTCTTTTTGCCCAAACATATAGGGAATTTCTGCCTTTTTGCCCCACAATTATGGGAATTTCTGCAATTTTGCTCCAAAATACGGGGAATTTCTGCCTTTTTGCCCGAAAATAAAGAGAATGTACACCTTTTTGCCATAAAAAAAGAAATTTCTTCATTTTTGCCAGAAAATAAGGAAATTTTCCACCTTTTTGACTCAAAATAAGTGCAATTTCTGCCTTTTCCCAAACAATAAACAAAATTTCTGTATTTTTGCCCAAACATAAGGGGAATTTCTGACTTTTTGCCTGAAAATAAGGGGAATTTCAGCTTTTTAACCTCAAAATAAGGGGTATTTCTGCTTTTTTGCCCCAAAATATGGGGAATTTCTGCCTTTTTGGCATAAAAGAAGAAAAATTTCTGCAATTTTGTACCAAAATAGTAGAAATTTCTGCCTTTTGGCACCAAAATAAAAAAATTTCTTCATTTTTTCTGAAATAAGTGAAATATTTGCAATTTTTCCCCAAAATAAGGGAAATTTCTGCAATTTTGCCCCAAAATAAGGGGAATTTCTGACTTTTTGTCCCCGAAATAGGAGACTTTCTGTCTTTCTACCCCAAAATAATGAGAATTTCTGCCTTTTTGTCTGAAAATTATGAGAATTTCTGCAATTTTGCTTCAAAATACAGGGAATTTCTGCCTTTTAGGCACAAAATAAAGGGAATTTCTGCATTTTCCCCCAATATTTGGGGAATTTCTGCATTTTACCTCTAAATAACAGGAATTTCTGCATTTTACCTCAAAATAAAAAGAATTTCTGCCTTTTGTCCCAAAATATGGGGAATTTCTGCCTTTTTGTTCTAAAATAAGGAAAATATCTTCAATTTTGTACCATAAAAAAAGAAATTTCTGTTTTTTGCCCCAAAATAAGGGAAATTTCTGACATTTTACCCTGAAATAAATGAAATTTCTGCAATTTTGCCCGAAAATTAGGTAAATTTGTGCCTTTTTGCCCCAAAATGAGGGGAATTTCTGCCTTTTGCCCCAAATTATGGGGAATTTTAGGATTTTACCTCAAAATAAAGGAAATTTTAGCCTTTTTGCACCAAAATATGGAGAAATTCTGCCTTTTTGCCCCAAAATAAAGGGAATTTCTGCATTTTTGCACCAATATTAGGGGAATTTCTGCAATTTTGCTCCAAAATACGGGTCATTTCTGCCTTTTTGCCCGAAATTAAGTGGAATTTCTGCCTTTTTGTCCCGAAATAAGTGAAATTTCTTCAATTTTAGCCAAAAATTATGGATTTCATCTCTTTGCCCCAAAATAAGGGGAATTTCTGCCATTTTGCCCTGAATATTTGAAATTTCTGCAACTTTACCCCAAAATAAGGGGAATTTCTGCCTTTTGCCCCAAAATTAGGGGAATTTCTGCAATTTTGCTCCAAAATACGAGGAATTTCTGCCTTTTTGCCCGAAAATAAGGGGAATGCATAACTTTTTGCCATAAAAAAAGGAAATTTCTTCATTTTGGCTCCAAAATAAGAGGAATTTCTGCCATTTTGCCTCTTAATAAGTGGAATTTCTGAGTTTTGCCCCAAAATAAAAAGAATTTCTGTCCTTTTGCCCCAAAATATAGAGAATTTCTGCCTTTTTGCCCCAAAATTAGGGGAATTTCTGCAATTTTGCTTCAAAATACGGGGAATTTCTTCATTTTTGCCCGAAAATAAGGGGAATGCATACCTTTTTGCCATAAAAAAGGAAAATTTTTTCATTTTTGCTCCAAAATAAGTGGAAGTTCTGCCTTTTTGCCTCTAAATAAGTGGAATTTCTGTCTTTTTCCCCCCAAACAAAGGGCATTTCTGTCTTTTTTGCCACAAATTAAGGAAAATTTCTGACTTATTACCCTGAAATAAGTGAAATTTCTGCAATTTTGCTCCAAAATAAAGTAAATTCCTGCAATTTTGCCCCAAAATAAAAAAAATTTCTGCCTTTTTGCCCCCAAATAAGTTAAATTTCAGCCTTTATACCTCAAAAAAAGGGGAATTTCTGCATTTTTCCCACAAAATATTAGGAATTTCTGCCTTTCTGCCCCAAAATAAAAAAAAATTTTGCTTTTTTCCCTGAAATAAGTTAAAATTCTGCAATTTTTTCCCTAAATAAGTGAAATTTCTGCAATTTTGCCCAAAAGTAATGAAAATTTCTGATTTTTGCCCCAAAATAAAGGGAATTTCTGCCTTTTGCCCCAAAATTAGGGGATTTTCTGCAAATTTGTTCCAAATACGGGGAATTTCTGCTTTTGCCCGAAAATAAGGGAAATGCATACCTTTTTGCCATGAAAAAGCGAAATTTCTTCATTTTTGCTCCAAAAAAGGGGAATTTCTGCCTTTTTCCTGAAAATAAGTGGAATTTCTGTCTTTTTCCCCCCAAAAAAAGGTAATTTCTGTCTTTTTTGCCCCGAAATATAGAAAATTTCTGACTTATTACCCTGAAATAAGTGAAATTTCTGCAATTTTGCCCCAAAATAAGGTAAATTTCTGCCTTTTTGCCCTGAAATATGTGAAATTTCTGCAAATTTACCCCAAAATTAGGTGAATTTCTGCCTTTTTGCCCCAAAATAATGGGAATTTCTGCATTTTTGCCCCAAAATAAGAAAAATTTTTGCCTTTATTCTCTGAAATAACTGAAATTTCTGCAATTTTGCCCTAAAACAAGTGAAATTTCTGAGTTTTGCCCCAAAATAAGGAGAATTTCTGTCTTTTTGCCCAAAAATATGGGGAATTACTGCCTTTTTGCCCCACAATTAGGGGAATTTCTGCAATTGTGCTCCAAAATATGGAGAATTTCTGCCTTTTTGCCCGAAAATAAAGGGAATGTATACCTTTTTGCCATAAAAAAGGGAAATTTCTTCATTTTTGCCCGAAAATAAGGAAATTTTCCGCCTTTTTGACTCAAAATAAGTGCAATTTCTGCCTTTTTCCCAAAAATAAACGAAATTTCTGTCTTTTTTCCCCAACATAAGAGGAATTTCTGACTTTTTGCCCGAAAATAAGGGGAATTTGAGCCTTTTTGCCCCAAAATATGGGGAATTTCTGCCTTTTGCCCCAAAATAAGACAAATTTCTGCAATTTTGTAACAAAATAATAGAAATTTCTGCCTTTTTGCCCCAAAATAATAAAATTTCTGCATTTTTCTGATATAAGTGAAATTTCTGCAATTTAGACCCAAAATAAGGGAAATTTCTGCAATTTTGCCCAAATGTAAAATAAATTTCTGCAATTTTGCCCCAAAATAAGGGGAATTTCTGACTTTTTGCCCCCGAAAAAAGGAGATTTTCTGTCTTTTTGCCCCAAAATAAGGAGAATTTCTGCCTTTTTGCCTGAAAATTATGAGAATTTCTGCAATTTTGCTTCAAAATATGGGGAATTTCTGCTTTTTAGCCCCAAAATAAAGGGAATTTCTGCATTTCCGCCGAATATTTGGGGAATTTCAGCATTTTACCTTTAAATAAAGGGAATTTCTGCATTTTACCTCAAAATAAGAAGAATTTCTGCCTTTTGCCCCAAAATATGGGGAATTTCTGCCTTTTTGTTTCAAAATAAGGAAAATTTCTTCAATTTTGTACCATAATCAAAGAAATTTCTGCTTTTTGCCCCAAAATAAGGGGAATTTCTGACTGTTTACCCTGAAATAAATGAAATTTCTGCAATTTTGCCCGAAAATAAGGGAAATTTGTGCCTTTTTGCCCCAAAATGAGGGGAATTTCTGCCTTTTGCCCCAAAATATGGGAAATTTTAGCATTTTACCTCAAAATAAGGGGAATTTAAGCCTTTTTGCACCAAAATATGGAGAATTTCTGCTTTTTTGCCCCAAAATAAAGGGAATTTCTGCATTTTTGCACCAATATTAAGGGAATTTCTGCAATTTTGCTCCAAAATACAGGTCATTTCTGCCGTTTTGCCCGAAATTAAGTGGAATTTCTGCCTTTTTGTCCCGAAATAAGTGAAATTTCCTCCATTTTAGCCAAAAATTATGGATTTCATCTTTTTGCCCCAAAATAAGGGGAATTTCCTCCATTTTGCCCTGAAATATTTGAAATTTCTGCAATTTTACCCCAAAATAAGGGGAATTTCTGCCTTTTTCCCCAAAATTAGGCGAATTTCTGCATTTTTACTCCAAAATACGGGGAATTTCTGATTTTTGCCCGAAAATAAGGGGAATGCATACTTTTTTTGCCATAAAAAAGGGAAATTTCTTCATTTTTGCTCCAAAATAAGGGGAATTTCTACCTTTTTGCCTCTAAATAAGTGGAATTTCTGTCTTTTTCCTCGAAAACAAAGGGAATTTCTGTCTTTTTTGCCCCAAAATAAGGAAAATTTCTGATTTATTACCCTGAAATAAGTGAATTTTCTGCAATTTTGCCCCAAAATAAGGAAAATTTCTGTCTTTTTGCCCTGAAATATGTGAAATTTCTGCAATTTTACCCCAAAATAAGGGGAATTTCTGCCTTTTTGCCCCAAAATAAAAAAAATTTTTGCATTTTTTATCTGAAATAACTGAAATTTCTGCAATTTTGCCCTAAAATAAGTGAAATTTCTGCGTTTTGCCCTAAAATAAAGAGAATTTCTGTCTTTTTGCCCCAACATATAGGGAATTTCTGCCTTTTTGCCCCACAATTAGGGGAATTTCTGCAATTTTGCTCCAAAATACGGGGAATTTCTGCCTTTTTGCCCGAAAATAAAGGGAATGTATACCTTTTTGCCATAAAAAAAGAAATTTCTTCATTTTTGCCCGAAAATAAGGAAATTTTCCGCCTTTTTGACTCAAAATAAGTGCAATTTCTGCCTTTTCCAAAAAATAAACGAAATTTCTTTTTTTTTGCCCCAACATAAGGGGAATTTCTGATTTTTGCCCGAAAATAAGGGGAATTTCAGCCTTTTTGCCCCAAAATATGGGGAATTTCTGCCTTTTTGCCCCAAAATAAGAAAAATTTCTGCAATTTTGTACCAAAATAATAGAAATTTCTGCCTTTTTGCCACAAAATAAGAAAATTTCTGCATTTTTTCTGAAATAAGTGAAATTTCTGCAATTTTGCTCCAAAATAAGGGAAATTTCTGCAATTTTGTCCAAATGTAAAGGAAATTTCTGCAATTTTGCCCCAAAATAAGGGGAATTTCTGACGTTTTGCCTCCTAAAAAAGAAGATTTTCTGTCTTTTTGCCCCAAAATAAGGAGAATTTCTGCCTTTTTGCCTGAAAATTATGAGAATTTCTGCAATTTTGCTTTAAAATACGGGGAATTTCTGCATTTTACCTCAAAATAAGAAGAATTTCTGCCTTTTGCCCCAAAATATGGGGAATTTCTGCCTTTTTGTTCCAAAATAAGGAAAATTTCTTCAATTTTGTACCATAATAAAAGAAATTTCTGCTTTTTGCCCCAAAATAAGGGGAATTTCTGACTTTTTACCCTGAAATAAATGAAATTTCTGCAATTTTGCCCGAAAATAAGGGAAATTTGTGCCTTTTTGCCCAAAAATGAGGGGAATTTCTGCCTTTTGCCCCAAAATATGGGGAATTTCAGCATTTTCCCTCAAAATAAGGGGAATTTCAGCCTTTTTGCACCAAAATATGAAGAATTTCTGCCTTTTTGCCCCAAAATAAAGGGAATTTCTGCATTTTTGCACCAATATTAGGGGAATTTCTGCAATTTTGCTCCCAAATACAGGTCATTTCTGCCTTTTTGCCCGAAATTAAGTGGAATTTCTGCCTTTTTGTCCCGAAATAAGTGTAATTTCTTCAATTTTAACCAAAAATTATGGATTTCATCTTTTTGCCCCAAAATAAGGGGAATTTCTGCCATTTTGCCTGAAATATTTGAAATTTCTGCAATTTTACCCCAAACTAAGGGGAATTTCGGCCTTTTGCCCCAAATTAGGGGAATTTCTGCAATTTTGCTCCAAAATACAAGGAATTTCTGCCTCTTTGCCTGAAAATAAGGAGAATGCATACCTTTTTGCCATAAAAAAGGGAATTTTTTTTATTTTTGCTCCAAAATAAGAGGAATTTGTGCCATTTTGCCTCTAAATAAGTGGAATTTCTGAGTTTTGGCCCAAAATAAAAAGAATTTCTTTCTTTTTGCCCCAACATATAGGGAATTTCTGCCTTTTTGCCCCAATATTAGGGGCATTTCTGCAATTTTGCTCCAAAATATGGAGATTTTCTGACTTTTTGCCCAAAAATATGGAATGTATACCTTTTTGCCATAAAAAAAGGAAATTTCTTCATTTTTGCCAGAAAATAAGGAAATTTTCCGCCTTTTTCTCAAAATAAGTGCAATTTCTGCCTTTTCCCCAATAATAAACGAAATTTCTGTCTTTTTGCCCCAACATAAGGGGAATTTCTGATTTTTGCCCGAAAATAAGGGGAATTTCAGCCTTTTTGCCTCAAAATATGGGGAATTTCTGCCTTTTTGTCCCAAAATAAGAAAAATTTCTGCAATTTTGTACCAAAATAATAGAAATTTCTGCCTTTTTGCCCCAAAATAAGAAAATTTCTGCATTTTTTCTGAAATAAGTGAAATTTCTGCAATTTTACCCCAAAATAAGGGGAATTTCTGACTTTTTGCCCCCTAAAAAAAGAGATTTTCTGTCTTTTTGCCACAAAATAAGAAGAATTCCTGACTTTTTGCCTGAAAATTATGAGAATTTCTGCAATTTTGCTTCAAAATATGGCAAATTTCTTCCTTTTAGCACCAAAATAAAAAAAATTTCTGCATTTTCCCCCAATATTTGGATAATTTCTGCATTTTACCTCTAAATAAGGGGAATTTCTGCATTTTACCTCAAAATAAGAAGAATTTCTGCCTTTTGCCCCAAAATATGGGGAATTACTGCCTTTTTGTTCCAAAATAAGGAAAATTTCTTCAATTTTGTACCATAATAAAAGAAATTTCTGCTTTTTGCTTCAAAATAAGGGGAATTTCTGACTTTTTACTCTGAAATAAGTGAAATTTCAGCAATTTTGCCCGAAAATAAGGGAAATTTGTGCCTTTTTGCCCCAAAATGAGGGGAATTTCTGCCTTTTGCCCCAAAATATGGGGAATTTCAGCATTTGACCTCAAAATAAGGGGAATTTCAGCCTTTTTGCACCAAAATATGGGGAATTTCTGCCTTTTTGCCCCAAAATAAAGGGAATTTCTGCATTTTTGCACCAATATTAAGGGAATTTCTGCAATTTTGCTCCAAAATAAAGGGAATTTCTGCCTTTTTGCCCGAAATTAAGTGGAATTTTTGCCTTTTTGTCTCGAAATAAGTGAAATTTCTTCAATTTTAGCCAAAAATTATGGATTTCATCTTTTTGCCCCAAAATAAGGGGAATTTCTGCCATTTTGCCCCGAAATATTTGAAATTTCTGCAATTTTACCCAAAAATAAGGGGAATTTCTGCCTTTTGCCCCAAAATTAGGGGAATTTCTGCAATTTTGCTCCAAAATACAGGGAATTTCTGCCTTTTTGCCCGAAAATAAAGAGAATGCATACCTTTTTGCCATAAAAAAGGGAAATTTCTTCATTTTTGCTCCAAAATAAGAGGAATTTCTGCCATTTTTCCTCTAAATAAGTGGAATTTCTGAGTTTTGCCCCCAAATAAAAAGAATTTCTGTATTTTTACCTTAACATATAGAGAATTTCTGCCTTTTTGCCCCACAATTAGGGGATTTTCTGAAATTTTGCTCCAAAATACGGGGAATTTCTGCCCTTTTCCCCGAAAATAAGGGGAATGCATACCTTTTTGCCATAAAAAAGGGAAATTTCTTCATTTTTGCTCCAAAATGAGGGGAATTTCTGCCTTTTTTCCTCTAAATAAGTGGAATTTCTGACTTTTTCCCCAAAAACAAAGAGAATTTCTGTCTTTTTTGCCATAAAATAAGGAAAATTTTTGACTTATTACCCTGAAATAAGTGAAATTTCTGCAATTTTGCCCCAAAATAAAGTAAATTCCTGCTATTTTGCCCCAAAATAAAAAAAATTTCTGCCTTTTTGCCCCCAAATACGGGAAATTTCAGCCTTTTTACCTCAAAATAAGGGGAATTTCAGCATTTTTGCCACAAAATATTAGGAATTTGTGCCTTTTTGCCCCAAAATAAAGAAAATTTCTGCCTTTTTTCCCTGAAATAAGTGAAAATTCTGCAATTTTGCCCATAAATAAGATAAATTTCTGCAATTTTGCCCCAAAATAAAGGAAATTTCTGGAATTTTGCCCGAAAGTAAGGGGAATTTCTGATTTTTGCCCCAAAATAAAGAGAATTTCTGCCTTTTGCCCTAAAATTAGGGGAATTTCTGCAATTTTGCTCCAAAATACGGTGAATTTCTGCCTTTATTGCCCGAAAATAAGGGGAATGCATACCTTTTTGCTATAAAAAAAGGGAAAATTCTTAATTTTTGCATCTAAATAAATGGAATTTCTGTATTTTTCCCCCCAAAAAAAGGTAATTTCTGTATTTTTGCCCCAAAATAAAGAAAATTTCTGACTTATTACCCTGAAATAAGTGAAATTTCTGCAATTTTGACCCAAAATAAGGGAAATTTCTGTCTTTTTGCTGTGAAATTTCTGCAATTTTACCCCAAAATAAGGTGAATTTCTGCCTTTTTGCCCCAAAATAATGGGAATTTCTGCCTTTTTGCCCAAAAATAAGAAAAATTTTTGCTTTTTTTCTCTGAAATAACTGAAATTTCTGCAATTTTGCCCATAAATAAGTTAAATTTCTGCAATTTTGCCCCAAAATAAAGGAAATTTCTGGAATTTTGGCCCAAATTAAGGGGAATTTCTGATTTTTGCCTAAAAATAAAGAGAATTTCTGCCTTTTGCCCCGAAATTGGAGGAATTTCTGCAATTTTGCTCCAAAATACGGTGAATTTCTGCCCTTTTGCCCGAAAATAAGGGGAATGCATACCTTTTTGCCTTAAAAAAAGGGAAATTTCTTCATTTTTGCTCCAAACTAAGGGGAATTTCTGCTTTTTTGCCTCTAAATAAGTGGAACTTCTGTTTTTTTCCCTCTCAAAAAAGGTAATTTCTGTATTTTTGCCCCAAAATAAAGAAAATTTCTGACTTATTACCCTGAAATAAGTGAAATTTCTGCAATTTTGCCCCAAAATAAGGGAAATTTCTGTCTTTTTGCCCTGAAATATATGAAATTCCTCAATTTTACCCCAAAATAAGGTGAATTTCTGCCTTTTTGCCCCAAAATAAGGTGAATTTCTGCCTTTTGGCCCCAAAATAATGGGAAATTCTGCCTTTTTGACCAAAAATAAGAAAAATTTTTGATTTTTCTATGAAATAAGTGAAATTTCTGCAATTTTGCCCTAAAATAAGGGAAATTTTTGCAATTTTTTCACATAATAAGAAAAATTTCTGCAATTTTGCCACAAAATAAGGGGAATTTCTTCCTTTTAGCACCAAAACAAAGGAAATTTCAGCCTTTTTACCTGAAAATAAGTGAAATTTCTGCAATTTTGCCCAAAATAAGGGAAATTTCTACAATTTTGCCCCAAAATAAGGTAAATTCCTGCAACTTTGCCCCAAAATAAAGGAAATTTCTGGAATTTTGCCCCAAAATAATGGGAATTTCTGATTTTTGCCCCAAAATAAAGGGAATTTCTGCCTTTTGCCTAAATAAAGGGGAATTTCTGCATTTTTGCTCCAATATACAAGGAATTTCTGCCTTTTTGCCCGAAAATAATGGGAAAGCATACCTTTTTGCCATAAAAAGTGAAATTTCTTCATTTTTGCTCCAAAATAAAGGGAATTTCTTCTTTTTTGCCTCTATATAAGTGGAATTTCTGTATTTTTACTTCAAAACAAAGGGAATTTCTGTCTTTTTTGCCTTAAATAAGGTAAATTTCTGACTTATTACCCTGAAATAAGTGAAATTTCTGCAATTTCGCCCCAAAATAAGGGAAATTTCTGCAATTTTGCCCCAATGTAAAGAAAATTTCTGCAATTTTGCTTCAAAATAAGGGGAATTTCTGACTGTGTGCTCCCGAAAAAGAAGATTTTCTGTCTTTTTGCCCCAAAGTAAGGAGAATTTCTGCCTTTTTGCCCGAAAATTGAGAGAATTTCTGCAATTTTGCTTCAAAATATGGGGAATTTCTGCTTTTTATCGTGAAAGTAAGGGGAATGTACACCTTTTGCCACAAAAAAGGGAAATTTCTTCATTTTTTCCCAAAATTAGAGCAATTTCTGCCTTTTTACCTCAAAATAAGTGAAATCTCTGGCATTTTACCCAAAAATAAACGGAATTTCTGTCATTTTGCCCCAAAATAAAAGGAATTTTTGAATTATGCCCTGAAATATGTGAAATTTCTGCAATTTTGCCCCAAAATAAAAGAAATTTCTGCATTTTTGCCACAAAATAAGGGGAATTTCTTTCTCTTTGCCCCAAAATAAGGGAAATTTCTGCCTTTTTGCCCCCAAATAAGGGGAATTTCAGCATTTTTACTCAAAATAAGGGGAATTTCTGCATTTTTGCCCCAAAATAAGAAAAATTTCTGCCTTTTTTTTTAAATAATTGAAATTTCTGCAATTTTGCACAAAATTAAGTGAAATTTCTTCAATTTTGCCCCAAAATAAGGGAAATTTCTGGAATTTTGCCCCAAAATAAGGGGAATTTCTGAATTTTGCCCCAAAATAAGGAGAATTTCTGTGTTTTTGCCCCAACATATAGGGAATTTCTGACTTTTTGCCCCACAATTAGGGGAATTTCTGCAATTTTGCTCCAAAACACAGGGAATTTCTGCCTTTTTGCCCGAAAATAAGGGGAATGCATAACCTTTTTCCATAAACGAGGAAAATTTCTTCATTTTTGCTCCAGAATGAGAAGAATTTCTGCTTTTTTGCCTCTAAATAAGTGGAATTTCTGTCTTTTTCCCCCAAAACAAAGGGAATTTCTGTATTTTTTTGCCCCAAAATAAGGGGAATTTCTGACTTATTACCCTGAAATAAGTGAAATTTCTGCAATTTTGCCCTAAAATAAGGGAAATTTCTGCCTTTTTGCTCTGAAATATGTGAAATGTCTGCAATTTTACCCCAAAATAAGGTGAATTTTTGCCTTTTTGCCCCAAAATAATGGGAAATTCTTTTTTTTGCCCCAAAATAAGAAAAATTTTTACTTTTTTCTCTGAAATAAGTGAAATTGCTGCAATTTTGCCCTAAAATAAGGAAAATTGCTGCAATTTTTCCCAATAATAATAAAAATTTCTGCAATTTTGCCCCAAAATAAGGGAAATTTCTCCCTTTTTGCCCCAAAATAAAGGAAATTTCAGCCTTTTTACCTGAAAATAAGTGAAATTTCTGCAATTTTGCCGCAAATAAGAAAAATTTCTGCAATTGTGCCCCAAAATAAGGTAAATTCCTTCAATTTTTCCTCAAAATAAAAGAAATTTCTTGAATTTTGCCCCAAAATAAGGGGAATTTATGATTCTTGCCCCAAAATATAGGGAATTTCTGCCTTTTGCCCCAAATTTAGGGGAATTTCTGCAATTTTGCTCCAAAATACGAGGAATTTCTGCCTTTTTGCCCGAAAATAATGGGAATGCATACCTTTTTGCCATAAAAAGGGAAATTTCTTCATTTTTGCTCCAAAATAAGGGGAATTTCTGCCTTCTTGCCTCTAAATAAGTGGAATTTCTTCTTTTTGCCCCAAAACAAAGGGAATTTCTGTCTTTTTTGCCCCAAATTAAAGAGAATTTCTGACTTATTACCCTGTAATAAGTGAAATTTCTGCAATTTTGCCCCAAAATAAGGGATATTTCTGCCTTTTTGCCCCCAAATAAGGGGAATTTCAGCATTTTTACCTCAAAATAAGGGGAATTTCTGCCTTTTTGCCCCAAATTAACAAAATTCCTTTTTTTTCCCTGAAATAAGTGAAATTTCTGCAATTTTGAATAAAATAAGTTAAATTTCTGCAATTTTGCCACAAAATATTAGGAATTTCTGCCTTTTATCCCTGAAGTAAGTGAAATTTCTGCAATTTTGCCCCAAAATAAGTGGAATTTCTGAGTTTTGCCCCAAAATAAAGAGAATTTCTGTGTTTTTGCCCCAACATATAGGGAATTTCTGCCTTTTTGCACCACAATTAGGGGAATTTCTGCAATTTTGCTCCAAAATACGGGGAATTTCTGCCTTTTTGCACGAAAAAAAGGGGAATGCATAACTTTTTGCCTTAAAAAAGGGAAATTTCTTCATTTTTGCTCCAAAATAAGGGGAATTTCTGCTTTTTTGCCTCTAAATAAGTGGAATTTCTGTTTCTCCTCTAAAAGCAAGGGATTTTCTGTCTTTTTTGCCCCAAAATCAAGAAATTTTCTGACTTATTACCCTGAAATAATTGAAATTTCTGCAATTTTGCCCCAAAATAAGGGAAATTTCTGCCTTTTTTCCCGCAAATTAGGGGAATTTCAGCCTTTTCACCTCAAAATAAGGGGAATTTCTGCATTTTTGCCACAAAGTATTAGGAATTTCTGCCTTTTTGCTCCAAAATAAGGAAAATTTCTGCCTTTTTCCCTGAAATAAGTGAAATTTCTGCAATTTTGCCCTAAAATAAGTGAAATTTCTGCAATTTTGTCCCAAAATAAGGGGAATTTCTGGAATTTTGCCCCAAAATAAGTGGAATTTCTGAGTTTTGCCCCAAAATAAGGGGAATTTCTGTCTTTTTGCCCCAACATATAGAGAATATCTGCATTTTTGCCCCACAATTAGGGGAATTTCTGCAATTTTGCTCCAAAATACGGGGAATTTCTGCCTTTATGCCCGAAAATAAGGGGAATGCATAACTTTATGCCATAAAAAAGGGAAATTTCTTCATTTTTGCTCCAAAATAAGAAGAATTTCTGCTTTTTTGCCTATAAATAAGTGGAATTTCTGTCTTTTTCCCCCAAAACAAAGGGAATTTCTGGCTTTTTGCCCCAAAATAAGAAAAATTTTTGCTCTTTTTCTCTGAAATAAGTGAAATTTCTGCAATTTTGCCTTAAATTAAGGGAAATTTCTGGAATATATCCCCATAATAAAGGAAATTTCTGCAATTTTGCACCAAATAAGGGAAATTTCTAAAATTGTGCCCCAAAGTAAGGTAAATTCCTGCATTTTTTCCCCAAAATAAAGGAAATTTCTGAAATTATACCCCAAAATATGGGGAATTTCTGATTGTTTGTTCCCAAAAAAAAAGAAATTTTCTCTCTTTGTCCAAAAAATAAGCAGAATTTCTGCCTTTTTGCCCGAAAATTATGAGAATTTCTGCAATTTTGCTTCAAAATAAGGGGAATTTCTGCTTTTATCTCGAAAGTAAGGGGAATGCATACCTTTTTGCCATAAAAAGATGAATTTCTTCATTTTTGCACAAAATAAAGAGATTTTCTTCCTTTTTGCCTCTAAATAAGTGAAATTTCTGTCTTTTTCCCCCAAAACAAAGGGAATTTCTGTCTTTTTTGCCCCAACATAAGAAGAATTTCTGACTTATTACCCTGAAATAAGTGAAATTTCTGCAATTTTGCCCCAAAATAAAGGAAATTTCTGAAATTTTGCCCCAATGTAAAAAAAATTTCTGCAATTTTGCCTCAAAATAAGGGAAATTTCTGACTGTTTGTTCCCAAAAAAAGGAGATTTTCTGTCTTTTTGCCCCAAAATAAGGAGAATTTCTGCCTTTTAGCCCGAAAATTATGAGAATTTCTGCAATTTTGCTTCAAAATACAGGGAATTTCTGCTTTTATCCCGAAAGTAAGGGGAATGCATACCTTTTTGCCATAAAAAGGTGAATTTCTTCATTTTTGCTCCAAAATAAGGGGAATTCCTGCCTTTTTGCCTCTAAATAAGTGTAATTTCTGTCTTTTTCCCCCAAAACCAATTTAATTTCTGTCTTTTTTGCCCCAAAATAATGGGAATTTCTGCCTTTTTGCGCCAAAATAAGAAAAATTTTTGCTTTTTTTCTCTGAAATAAGTGAAATTTCTGCAATTTTGCCTTAAATTAAGGGAAATTTCTGCAATATTTCCACATAATAAGGGAAATTTCTGCAATTTTGCTCCAAAATAAGGGGAATTTCTCCCTTTTTGCCCCAAAATAAAGGAAATTTCAGCCTTTTTACCTGAAAATAAGTGAAATTTCTGCAATTTTGCCCCAAATAAGGGAAATTTCTTCAATTTTGCCCCAAAATAAGGTAAATTCCTGAAATTTTGCCCCAAAATAAAGGAAATTTCTTGAATTTTTCCCCAAAAGAAGGGGAATTTCTGATTTTTGCCACAAAATAAAGGGAATTTCTGCCTTTTGCCCCAAAATTAGGGAATTTCTGCCTTTTTGCCCGAAAATTATGAGAATTTCTGCAATTTTGCTTCAAAATACGGGGAATTTCTGCTTTTTATCCCGAATGTAAGGGGAATGTATACCTTTTACCACAAAAAAGGGAAATTACTTCATTTTTGCCCCAAAATAAGAGGAATTTCTGCCTTTTTACCTCAAAAAAAGTGAAATTTCTGCCTTTTTACCAAAAAATAAATGGAATTTCTATTTTTTTGCCCCAAAATAAAAGGAATTATTGAATTATGCCCTGAAATAAGTGAAATTTCTGCAATTTTGCCACAAAATAAAAGAAATTTCTGTCTTTTTGCCCCAAAATAAGGGAAATTTCTGCCTTTTTGCCCCCAAATAAAAAAAATTTCAGCATTTTTACCTCAAAATAAAGAGAATTTCTGCATTTTTGCCACAAAATATTAAGAATTTCTACATTTTTGCCCCAAAATAAGGAAAATTTCTGCCTTTTTTTTTGAAATAAGTGAAATTTCTCCAATTTTGCCCTAAAATAAGTGAAATTTCTGCAATATTTTCACAAAATAAAGGAAATTTCTGGAATTTTGCCCCAAAATATGTGGAATTTCTGAGTTTTGCCCCAAAATAAAGAGAGTTTCTGTCTTTTTTCCCCAACATATAGGGAATTTCTGCCTTTTTGCCCCACAATTAGGGGAATTTCTGCAATTTTGCTCCAAAATACAGGGAATTTCTGCCTTTTCCCAAAAATAAAGGGAATGCATAAATTTTTGCCATAAAAAAGGGAAATTTCTTCATTTTTGCTCCAAAATAAGGGGAATTTCTGCCTTTTTGCCTCTAAATAAGTGGAATTTCTGTCTTTTTTCCCCAAAACAAGGGGATTTTCTGTCTTTTTTGCCCCAAAGTAAAAAAAATTTCTGACTTATTACTCTGAAATAAGTGAAGTTTCTGCAATTTTGCCCCAAAATAAGGGAAATTTTTGCCTTTTTGCCCACAAATAAGGGGAATTTCACCCTTTTTACCTCAAAATAAGGGGAATTTGTGCATTTTTGCCACAAAATATTAGGAATTTCTGCCTTTTTTCCCTGAAGTAAGTGAAATTTCTGCAATTTTTCCCCAAAATAAGTGGAATTTCTTAGTTTTGACCCAAAATAATGAGAATTTCTTTGTTTTTGCCCCAACATATAGGGAATTTCTGCCTTTTTGCACCACAATTAGGGGAATTTCTGCAATTCTGCTCCAAAATACAGGGAATTTCTGCCTTTTTGCACGAAAATAAGGGGAATGCATAACTTTTTGCCATAAAAAAGGGAAATTTCTTCATTTTTTGCTCGAAAATAAGGGGAATTTCTGCCTTTTTGCTTCTCAATAAGTGGAATTTCTTTCTTTTTCCCCCAAAACAAAGAGAATTTCTGGTTTTTTTGGCCCAAAATAAGGGGAATCTCTGACTTATTACCCTGAAATAAGTAAAATTTCTGCAATTTTGCCTCAAATTAGGGAAATTTCTACCTTTTTGCCCTGAAATATATGAAATTTCTGCAATTTTACCTAAAAATAAGGTGAATTTCTCCTTTTTTGCCCCAAAAAAATGGGAATTTCTGCGTTTTTGCCCCAAAATAAAGGAAATTTCAGCCTTTTTACCTGAAAATAAGTGAAATTTCTGCAATTTTGCCCCAAATAAGAAAAATTTCTGCAGTTGTGCCCCAAAATAAGGTAAATTCCTTCAATTTTGCCTCAAAATAAAAGAAATTTCTTGAATTTTGCCCCAAAATAAGGGGAATTTATGATTTTTGCCCCGAAATAAAGGGAATTTCTGCCTTTTGCCCCAAATTTAGAGGAATTTCTGCAATTTTGCTCCAAAATACGGGGAATCTGCCTTTTTGCCCGAAAATAATGGGAATGCATACCTTTTTGCCATAAAAAGGGAAATTTCTTAATTTTTGCTCCAAAATAAGGGGAATTTTTGCCTTCTTGCCTCTAAATAAGTGGAATTTCTTCTTTTTGCCCCAAAACAAAGGGAATTTCTGTCTTTTTTGCCCCAAATTAAGGAGAATTTCTGATTTATTACCCTGTAATAAGTGAAATTTCTGCAATTTTGGCCCAAAATAAGGGATATTTCTGCCTCTTTGCCCCCAAATAGGGGGATTTTAGCCTTTTTACCTCAAAATAAGGAGAATTTCTGCCTTTTTGCACCAAAATAACAAAATTCCTTTTTTTTCCCTGAAATAAGTGAAATTTGTGAAATTTTGCCCAAAATAAGTGAAATTACTGCAATTTTGCCCCAGAATTAGGGAAATTTCTGGAATTTTGCCCCAAAATAAGTGGAATTTCTGAGTTTTGCCCCAAAATAAGGAGAATTTCTGTCTTTTGCCCCAACATATAGGGAATTTCAGCATTTTTGCCCCACAATTAAGGGAATTTTTGCAATTTTGCTCCAAAATACGAGGAATTTCTGCCTTTTTGCCCGAAAATAAGAAGAATGCATACCCTTTTGCCTTAAAAAAGTGAAATTTCTTCATTTTTGCTTCAAAATAAGGAGAATTTCTGCTTTTTTGCCTCTAAATAATTGGAATTTCTCTCTTTTTTCCCCAAAACAAAGGGATTTTCTTTTTTGCCCCAAAATAAGAAAAAATTTTGACTTATTACTCTGAAATAAGTGAAGTTTCTGCAATTTTGCCCCAAAATAAGGGAAATTTTTGCTTTTTGCCCAAAAATAAGGGGAATTTCACCCTTTTTACCTCAAAATAAGGGGAATTTCTGCATTTTTGCCACAAAATATTAGGAATTTCTGCCTTTTTTCCCTGAAATAAGTGAAATTTCTGCAATTTTGCCCCAAAATAAGTGGAATTTCTGAGTTTTGCCCCAAAATAAAGAGAATTTCTGTGTTTTTGCCCCAACATATAGGGAATTTCTGCCTTTTTGCACCACAATTAGGGGAATTTCTGCAATTTTGCTCCAAAATACGGGGAATTTCTGCCTTTTTGCACGAAAAAAAGGGGAATGCATAACTTTTTGCCTTAAAAAAGGGAAATTTCTTCATTTTTGCTCCAAAATAAGGGGAATTTCTGCTTTTTTGCCTCTAAATAAGTGGAATTTCTGTTTCTCCTCTAAAAGCAAGGGATTTTCTGTCTTTTTTGCCCCAAAATCAAGAAATTTTCTGACTTATTACCCTGAAATAATTGAAATTTCTGCAATTTTGCCCCAAAATAAGGGAAATTTCTGCCTTTTTTCCCGCAAATTAGGGGAATTTCAGCCTTTTCACCTCAAAATAAGGGGAATTTCTGCATTTTTGCCACAAAGTATTAGGAATTTCTGCCTTTTTGCTCCAAAATAAGGAAAATTTCTGCCTTTTTCCCTGAAATAAGTGAAATTTCTGCAATTTTGCCCTAAAATAAGTGAAATTTCTGCAATTTTGTCCCAAAATAAGGGGAATTTCTGGAATTTTGCCCCAAAATAAGTGGAATTTCTGAGTTTTGCCCCAAAATAAGGGGAATTTCTGTCTTTTTGCCCCAACATATAGAGAATATCTGCATTTTTGCCCCACAATTAGGGGAATTTCTGCAATTTTGCTCCAAAATACGGGGAATTTCTGCCTTTATGCCCGAAAATAAGGGGAATGCATAACTTTATGCCATAAAAAAGGGAAATTTCTTCATTTTTGCTCCAAAATAAGAAGAATTTCTGCTTTTTTGCCTATAAATAAGTGGAATTTCTGTCTTTTTCCCCCAAAACAAAGGGAATTTCTGGCTTTTTGCCCCAAAATAAGAAAAATTTTTGCTCTTTTTCTCTGAAATAAGTGAAATTTCTGCAATTTTGCCTTAAATTAAGGGAAATTTCTGGAATATATCCCCATAATAAAGGAAATTTCTGCAATTTTGCACCAAATAAGGGAAATTTCTAAAATTGTGCCCCAAAGTAAGGTAAATTCCTGCATTTTTTCCCCAAAATAAAGGAAATTTCTGAAATTATACCCCAAAATATGGGGAATTTCTGATTGTTTGTTCCCAAAAAAAAGAAATTTTCTCTCTTTGTCCAAAAAATAAGCAGAATTTCTGCCTTTTTGCCCGAAAATTATGAGAATTTCTGCAATTTTGCTTCAAAATAAGGGGAATTTCTGCTTTTATCTCGAAAGTAAGGGGAATGCATACCTTTTTGCCATAAAAAGATGAATTTCTTCATTTTTGCACAAAATAAAGAGATTTTCTTCCTTTTTGCCTCTAAATAAGTGAAATTTCTGTCTTTTTCCCCCAAAACAAAGGGAATTTCTGTCTTTTTTGCCCCAACATAAGAAGAATTTCTGACTTATTACCCTGAAATAAGTGAAATTTCTGCAATTTTGCCCCAAAATAAAGGAAATTTCTGAAATTTTGCCCCAATGTAAAAAAAAATTTCTGCAATTTTGCCTCAAAATAAGGGAAATTTCTGACTGTTTGTTCCCAAAAAAAGGAGATTTTCTGTCTTTTTGCCCCAAAATAAGGAGAATTTCTGCCTTTTAGCCCGAAAATTATGAGAATTTCTGCAATTTTGCTTCAAAATACAGGGAATTTCTGCTTTTATCCCGAAAGTAAGGGGAATGCATACCTTTTTGCCATAAAAAGGTGAATTTCTTCATTTTTGCTCCAAAATAAGGGGAATTCCTGCCTTTTTGCCTCTAAATAAGTGTAATTTCTGTCTTTTTCCCCCAAAACCAATTTAATTTCTGTCTTTTTTGCCCCAAAATAATGGGAATTTCTGCCTTTTTGCGCCAAAATAAGAAAAATTTTTGCTTTTTTTCTCTGAAATAAGTGAAATTTCTGCAATTTTGCCTTAAATTAAGGGAAATTTCTGCAATATTTCCACATAATAAGGGAAATTTCTGCAATTTTGCTCCAAAATAAGGGGAATTTCTCCCTTTTTGCCCCAAAATAAAGGAAATTTCAGCCTTTTTACCTGAAAATAAGTGAAATTTCTGCAATTTTGCCCCAAATAAGGGAAATTTCTTCAATTTTGCCCCAAAATAAGGTAAATTCCTGAAATTTTGCCCCAAAATAAAGGAAATTTCTTGAATTTTTCCCCAAAAGAAGGGGAATTTCTGATTTTTGCCACAAAATAAAGGGAATTTCTGCCTTTTGCCCCAAAATTAGGGAATTTCTGCCTTTTTGCCCGAAAATTATGAGAATTTCTGCAATTTTGCTTCAAAATACGGGGAATTTCTGCTTTTTATCCCGAATGTAAGGGGAATGTATACCTTTTACCACAAAAAAGGGAAATTACTTCATTTTTGCCCCAAAATAAGAGGAATTTCTGCCTTTTTACCTCAAAAAAAGTGAAATTTCTGCCTTTTTACCAAAAAATAAATGGAATTTCTATTTTTTTGCCCCAAAATAAAAGGAATTATTGAATTATGCCCTGAAATAAGTGAAATTTCTGCAATTTTGCCGCAAAATAAAAGAAATTTCTGTCTTTTTGCCCCAAAATAAGGGAAATTTCTGCCTTTTTGCCCCCAAATAAAAAAAATTTCAGCATTTTTACCTCAAAATAAAGAGAATTTCTGCATTTTTGCCACAAAATATTAAGAATTTCTACATTTTTGCCCCAAAATAAGGAAAATTTCTGCCTTTTTTTTTGAAATAAGTGAAATTTCTCCAATTTTGCCCTAAAATAAGTGAAATTTCTGCAATATTTTCACAAAATAAAGGAAATTTCTGGAATTTTGCCCCAAAATATGTGGAATTTCTGAGTTTTGCCCCAAAATAAAGAGAGTTTCTGTCTTTTTTCCCCAACATATAGGGAATTTCTGCCTTTTTGCCCCACAATTAGGGGAATTTCTGCAATTTTGCTCCAAAATACAGGGAATTTCTGCCTTTTCCCAAAAATAAAGGGAATGCATAAATTTTTGCCATAAAAAAGGGAAATTTCTTCATTTTTGCTCCAAAATAAGGGGAATTTCTGCCTTTTTGCCTCTAAATAAGTGGAATTTCTGTCTTTTTTCCCCAAAACAAGGGGATTTTCTGTCTTTTTTGCCCCAAAGTAAAAAAAATTTCTGACTTATTACTCTGAAATAAGTGAAGTTTCTGCAATTTTGCCCCAAAATAAGGGAAATTTTTGCCTTTTTGCCCACAAATAAGGGGAATTTCACCCTTTTTACCTCAAAATAAGGGGAATTTCTGCATTTTTGCCACAAAATATTAGGAATTTCTGCCTTTTTTCCCTGAAGTAAGTGAAATTTCTGCAATTTTTCCCCAAAATAAGTGGAATTTCTTAGTTTTGACCCAAAATAATGAGAATTTCTTTGTTTTTGCCCCAACATATAGGGAATTTCTGCCTTTTTGCACCACAATTAGGGGAATTTCTGCAATTCTGCTCCAAAATACAGGGAATTTCTGCCTTTTTGCACGAAAATAAGGGGAATGCATAACTTTTTGCCATAAAAAAGGGAAATTTCTTCATTTTTTGCTCGAAAATAAGGGGAATTTCTGCCTTTTTGATTCTCAATAAGTGGAATTTCTTTCTTTTTCCCCCAAAACAAAGAGAATTTCTGGTTTTTTTGGCCCAAAATAAGGGGAATCTCTGACTTATTACCCTGAAATAAGTAAAATTTCTGCAATTTTGCCTCAAATTAGGGAAATTTCTACCTTTTTGCCCTGAAATATATGAAATTTCTGCAATTTTACCTAAAAATAAGGTGAATTTCTCCTTTTTTGCCCCAAAAAAATGGGAATTTCTGCGTTTTTGCCCCAAAATAAAGGAAATTTCAGCCTTTTTACCTGAAAATAAGTGAAATTTCTGCAATTT
Organism: Micromys minutus; assembly: GCF_963924665.1. NCBI lineage: Eukaryota > Metazoa > Chordata > Mammalia > Rodentia > Muridae > Micromys > Micromys minutus. The sequence goes on from NW_027667727.1 coordinate 5,903,530, forward strand.
TGCCCCAAATAAGAAAAATTTCTGCAGTTGTGCCCCAAAATAAGGTAAATTCCTTCAATTTTGCCTCAAAATAAAAGAAATTTCTTGAATTTTGCCCCAAAATAAGGGGAATTTATGATTTTTGCCCCGAAATAAAGGGAATTTCTGCCTTTTGCCCCAAATTTAGAGGAATTTCTGCAATTTTGCTCCAAAATACGGGGAATCTGCCTTTTTGCCCGAAAATAATGGGAATGCATACCTTTTTGCCATAAAAAGGGAAATTTCTTAATTTTTGCTCCAAAATAAGGGGAATTTTTGCCTTCTTGCCTCTAAATAAGTGGAATTTCTTCTTTTTGCCCCAAAACAAAGGGAATTTCTGTCTTTTTTGCCCCAAATTAAGGAGAATTTCTGATTTATTACCCTGTAATAAGTGAAATTTCTGCAATTTTGGCCCAAAATAAGGGATATTTCTGCCTCTTTGCCCCCAAATAGGGGGATTTTAGCCTTTTTACCTCAAAATAAGGAGAATTTCTGCCTTTTTGCACCAAAATAACAAAATTCCTTTTTTTTCCCTGAAATAAGTGAAATTTGTGAAATTTTGCCCAAAATAAGTGAAATTACTGCAATTTTGCCCCAGAATTAGGGAAATTTCTGGAATTTTGCCCCAAAATAAGTGGAATTTCTGAGTTTTGCCCCAAAATAAGGAGAATTTCTGTCTTTTGCCCCAACATATAGGGAATTTCAGCATTTTTGCCCCACAATTAAGGGAATTTTTGCAATTTTGCTCCAAAATACGAGGAATTTCTGCCTTTTTGCCCGAAAATAAGAAGAATGCATACCCTTTTGCCTTAAAAAAGTGAAATTTCTTCATTTTTGCTTCAAAATAAGGAGAATTTCTGCTTTTTTGCCTCTAAATAATTGGAATTTCTCTCTTTTTTCCCCAAAACAAAGGGATTTTCTTTTTTGCCCCAAAATAAGAAAAAATTTTGACTTATTACTCTGAAATAAGTGAAGTTTCTGCAATTTTGCCCCAAAATAAGGGAAATTTTTGCTTTTTGCCCCAAAATAAGGGGAATTTCTGCATTTTTGCCACAAAATATTAGGAATTTCTGCCTTTTTTCCCTGAAATAAGTGAAATTTCTGCAATTTTGCCCCAAAATAAGTGGAATTTCTGAGTTTTGCCCCAAAATAAAGAGAATTTCTGTGTTTTTGCCCCAACATATAGGGAATTTCTGCCTTTTTGCACCACAATTAGGGGAATTTCTGCAATTTTGCTCCAAAATACGGGGAATTTCTGCCTTTTTGCACGAAAAAAAGGGGAATGCATAACTTTTTGCCTTAAAAAAGGGAAATTTCTTCATTTTTGCTCCAAAATAAGGGGAATTTCTGCTTTTTTGCCTCTAAATAAGTGGAATTTCTGTTTCTCCTCTAAAAGCAAGGGATTTTCTGTCTTTTTTGCCCCAAAATCAAGAAATTTTCTGACTTATTACCCTGAAATAATTGAAATTTCTGCAATTTTGCCCCAAAATAAGGGAAATTTCTGCCTTTTTTCCCGCAAATTAGGGGAATTTCAGCCTTTTCACCTCAAAATAAGGGGAATTTCTGCATTTTTGCCACAAAGTATTAGGAATTTCTGCCTTTTTGCTCCAAAATAAGGAAAATTTCTGCCTTTTTCCCTGAAATAAGTGAAATTTCTGCAATTTTGCCCTAAAATAAGTGAAATTTCTGCAATTTTGTCCCAAAATAAGGGGAATTTCTGGAATTTTGCCCCAAAATAAGTGGAATTTCTGAGTTTTGCCCCAAAATAAGGGGAATTTCTGTCTTTTTGCCCCAACATATAGAGAATATCTGCATTTTTGCCCCACAATTAGGGGAATTTCTGCAATTTTGCTCCAAAATACGGGGAATTTCTGCCTTTATGCCCGAAAATAAGGGGAATGCATAACTTTATGCCATAAAAAAGGGAAATTTCTTCATTTTTGCTCCAAAATAAGAAGAATTTCTGCTTTTTTGCCTCTAAATAAGTGGAATTTCTGTCTTTTTCCCCCAAAACAAAGGGAATTTCTGGCTTTTTGCCCCAAAATAATAAAAATTTTTGCTCTTTTTCTCTGAAATAAGTGAAATTTCTGCAATTTTGCCTTAAATTAAGGGAAATTTCTGCAATATATCCCCATAATAAAGGAAATTTCTGCAATTTTGCACCAAATAAGGGAAATTTCTAAAATTGTGCCCCAAAGTAAGGTAAATTCCTGCATTTTTTCCCCAAAATAAAGGAAATTTCTGAAATTATACCCCAAAATATGGGGAATTTCTGATTGTTTGTTCCCAAAAAAAAGAGATTTTCTCTCTTTGTCCAAAAAATAAGCAGAATTTCTGCCTTTTTGCCCGAAAATTATGAGAATTTCTGCAATTTTGCTTCAAAATAAGGGGAATTTCTGCTTTTATCTCGAAAGTAAGGGGAATGCATACCTTTTTGCCATAAAAAGGTGAATTTCTTCATTTTTGCACAAAATAAAGAGATTTTCTTCCTTTTTGCCTCTAAATAAGTGAAATTTCTGTCTTTTTCCCCCAAAACAAAGGGAATTTCTGTCTTTTTTGCCCCAACATAAGAAGAATTTCTGACTTATTACCCTGAAATAAGTGAAATTTCTGCAATTTTGCCCCAAAATAAAGGAAATTTCTGAAATTTTGCCCCAATGTAAAAAAAATTTCTGCAATTTTGCCTCAAAATAAGGGAAATTTCTGACTGTTTGTTCCCAAAAAAAGGAGATTTTCTGTCTTTTTGCCCCAAAATATGGAGAATTTCTGCCTTTTAGCCCGAAAATTATGAGAATTTCTTCAATTTTGCTTCAAAATACGAGGAATTTCTGCTTTTATCCCGAAAGTAAGGGGAATGCATACCTTTTTGCCAAAAAAAGGTGAATTTCTTCATTTTTGCTCCAAAATAAGGGGAATTTCTGCCTTTTTGCCTCTAAATAAGTGTAATTTCTGTTTTTTTCCCCCAAAACCAATTTAATTTCTGTCTTTTTTGCCCCAAAATAATGGGAATTTCTGCCTTTTTGCGCCAAAATAAGAAAAATTTTTGCTTTTTTTCTCTGAAATAAGTGAAATTTCTGCAATTTTGCCTTAAATTAAGGGAAATTTCTGCAATATTTCCACATTATAAGGGAAATTTCTGCAATTTTGCTCCAAAATAAGGGGAATTTCTCCCTTTTTGCCCCAAAATAAAGGAAATTTCAGCCTTTTTACCTGAAAATAAGTGAAATTTCTGCAATTTTGCCCCAAATAAGGGAAATTTCTTCAATTTTGCCCCAAAATAAGGTAAATTCCTGAAATTTTGCCCCAAAATAAAGGAAATTTCTTGAATTTTTCCCCAAAAGAAGGGGAATTTCTGATTTTTGCCACAAAATAAAGGGAATTTCTGCCTTTTGCCCCAAAATTAGGGAATTTCTGCCTTTTTGCCCGAAAATTATGAGAATTTCTGCAATTTTGCTTCAAAATACGGGGAATTTCTGCTTTTTATCCCGAATGTAAGGGGAATGTATACCTTTTACCACAAAAAAGGGAAATTACTTCATTTTTGCCCCAAAATAAGAGGAATTTCTGCCTTTTTACCTCAAAAAAAGTGAAATTTCTGCCTTTTTACCAAAAAATATATGGAATTTCTATTTTTTTGCCCCAAAATAAAAGGAGTTATTGAATTATGCCCTGAAATAAGTGAAATTTCTGCAATTTTGCCGCAAAATAAAAGAAATTTCTGTCTTTTTGCCCCAAAATAAGGGAAATTTCTGCCTTTTTGCCCCCAAATAAAAAAAATTTCAGCATTTTTACCTCAAAATAAAGAGAATTTCTGCATTTTTGCCACAAAATATTAAGAATTTCTACATTTTTGCCCCAAAATAAGGAAAATTTCTGACTTTTTTTTGAAATAAGTGAAATTTCTCCAATTTTGCCCTAAAATAAGTAAAATTTCTGCAATATTTTCACAAAATAAAGGAAATTTCTGGAATTTTGCCCCAAAATAAGTGGAATTTCTGAGTTTTGCCCCAAAATAAAGAGAGTTTCTGTCTTTTTTCCCCAACATATAGGGAATTTCTGCCTTTTTGCCCCACAATTAGGGGAATTTCTGCAATTTTGCTCCAAAATACAGGGAATTTCTGCCTTTTCCCAAAAATAAAGGGAATGCATAACTTTTTGCCATAAAAAAGGGAAATTTCTTCATTTTTGCTCCAAAATAAGGGGAATTTCTGCCTTTTTGCCTTTAAATAAGTGGAATTTCTGTCTTTTTCACCCAAAACAAAGGGAATTTCTGTCTTTTTTGCCCCAAAATAAGGGGAATTTCTGACTTATTACCCTGAAATAAGTGAAATTTCTGCAATTTTGCCCCAAAATAAGGGAAATTTCTGCAATTTTGCCACAATGTAAAGGAAATTTCTGCAATTTTGCCCCAAAATAAAGGGAATTTCTGACTGTTTGTTCCCAAAAAAAGCATATTTTCGGTTTTTGCCGCAAAATAAGGAGAATTTCTTACTTTTTTCCTGAAAATTATGAGAATTTCTGCAATTTTGCTTCAAAATAAGGGGAATTTCTGCTTTTTATCCCGAAAGTAAGGGGAATGCATAACTTTTTGCCATAAAAATGTAAATTTCTTCATTTTTGCTCCAAAATAAAAGCAATTTCTGACTTTTTGCCTCTAAATAAGTGGAATTTCTGTCTTTTCCTCCAATACAAAGGGAATTTCTTTCTTTTTTGCCCCAAATAAGGGGAATTTCTGACTTATTACTTTGAAATAAGTGAAATTTCTGCAATTTTGCCCCAAAATAAGGGAAATTTCTGCCTCTTTTCCTCCAAATAAAGGGAATTTTAGCCTTTTTACCTCAAAATAAGGGGAATTTCTGCCTTTTTGCCCCAAAATAAGGAAAATTTCTGCCTTTTTTCCCTGAAATAAGTAAAATTTCTGCAACTTTGCCCAAAAATAAGTGAAATTTCTGCAATTTTGCTTTAGAATAAGGGAAATTTCTGGGATTTTGCCCCAAAATAAGGGGAATTTCTGAGTTTTTCCCCAAAATAAGAAGAATTTCTGTTTTTTTGCCCCAACAAATAGGGAATTTCTGCATTTTTGCCCCACAATTAGGAGAATTTCTGCAATTTTGCTCCAAAATACGAGGAATTTCTGCCTTTTTGCCCGAAAATAAGAAGAATGCATACCTTTTTGCCTTAAAAAAGGGAAATTTCTTCATTTTTGCTCCAAAATAAGGGAAATTTCTGCCTTTTTGCCTCTAAATAAGTGGAATTTCTGTCTTTATCCCTCAAAACAAAGGGAATTTCTGTCTTTTTTGCCTCAATATAAGTGGAATTTCTGACTTATTTCCCTGAAATAAGTGAAATTTCTGCAATTTTGCCCCAAAATAAGGGAAATTTCTGACTTTTTGCCCAGAATATGTGAAATTTCTGCAATGTTACCCCAAAATAAGGTGAATTTCTGCCTTTATGCCCCAAAATATAGGATATTTCAGCCTTTTTACCTGAAAATAAGTGAAATATCTGCAATTTTTCCCCAAATAAGAAAAATCTCTGCAATTTTGCCCCAAAATAAGGTAAATTCCTGCAATTTTGCCCCAAAATAAAGGAAATTTCTTGAATTTTGCCCCCAAATAAGGGGAATTTATGATTTTTGCCCCAAAATAAAGGGAATTTCATCTTTTTGCCCCAAATTTAGGGGAATTTCTGCAATTTTGCTCCAAAATACGGGGAATTTCTGCCTTTTTGCCCGAAAATAATGGGAATGCATTCCTTTTTGCCACAAAAAAGGAAATTTTTTCATTGTTGCTGCAAAATAAGAGAAATTTCTGCCTTTTTACCTCTAAATAAGTGGAATTTCTGTCTTTTTCCCCAAAAACAAAGGGAATTTCTGTCTTTTTTGCCCCAAATTAAGGGGAATTTCTGACTTATTACACTGAAATAAGAAAATTTCTGCAATTTTGCCGCAAAATAAGGGATATTTCTGCATTTTTGCCCCCAAATAAGGGGAATTTCAGCCTTTTTACCTCAAAATAAGGGGAATTTCTGCCTTTTTGCCCCAAAATAACAAAATTTCTTTTTTTCCCCTGAAATAAGTGAAATTTCTGCAATTTTGTCCAAAATAAGTGAAATTTCTGCAATTTTGCCCCAGAATAAGGGAAATTTCTGGAATTTCGCCCCAAAATAAGTGGAATTTCTGAGTTTTGCCCCAAAATAAGGAGAATTTCTGTCTTTTTGCCCCAACATATAGGAAATTTCTGCTTTTTTGCCCCAGAATTAGGGGAATTTTTGAAATTTTGCTTCAAAATACCGCGAATTTCTGCCTTTTTGCCAGATAATAAGAAGAATGCATACCTTTTTGCCTTAAAAAAGAAATATGTCTTCATTTTTGCTTCAAAATAAGGGGAATTTCTGCTTTTTTGCCTCTAAATAAGTGGAATTTCTGTCTTTTTCCCCCAAAACAAAAAGATTTTCTGTCCTTTTTGCCCAAAATAAGAAAAATTTCTGACTTATTACCCTGAAATAAGTGAAATTTCTGCAATTTAGTCCCAAAATAAGGGAAATTTTTGCATTTTTGCACCAAAATAAGGAAAATTTCTGCCTTTTTTCCCTGTAGTAAGTGAAATTTCTGCAATTTGGCCCCAAAATAAGTGGAATTTCTGAGTTTTGCCCCATAATAAGAAGAATTTCTGTATTTTTGCCTCAACATATAGGAAATTTCTGCCTTTTTGCACCACAATTATGGGAATTTCTGCAATTTTGCTCCAAAATACGGTGAATTTCTGCCATTTTGCCTGAAAATAAGTGGAATGCATAACTTTTTGCCATAAACAAGGGAAATTTCTTCATTTTTTGCTTCAAAATTAAGGGAATTTCTGCCTTTTTGCTTCTCAATAAGTGGAATTTCTGTCTTTTTCCTCCAAAACAAAGGTAATTTCTGTCTTTTTTGCCACAAAATACGGGGAATTTCTGACTTATTACTCTGAAATAAGTGAAATTTCTGATATTTTGCCCCAAAATAAGGGAAATTTTTTTAATTTTACTTCAAAATAAGGTGAATTTCTGTTTTTTGCCCCAAAATAATGGGAATTTCCTCCTTTTTGCCCGAAAATAAGAAGAATGCATACATTTTTGCCTTAAAAAAGTGAAATTTCTTCATTTTTTCCCAAAATAACGGGAATTTCCGCTTTTTTGCCTCTAAATAAGTGGAATTTCTGTCTTTTTCCCCCCAAAAAAGGGATTTTCTTTCTTTTTTGCCCCAAAATGAGCAAAATTTATGACTTATTACCCTGAAATAAGTGAAATTTCTGCAATTTTGCCCCAACATAAGGGAAATTTCAGACTTTTTGCCGCCAAATAAGGGGAAATTCAGCCTTTTTACCTCAAAATAAGGGGAATTTCTGCCTTTTTGCCCCAAAATAACAAAATTTCTTTTTTTTCCCCTGAAATAAGTGAAATTTCTGCAATTTTGTCCAAAATAAGTGAAATTTCTGCAATTTTGCCCCAGAATAAGGGAAATTTCTGGAATTTTGCCCCAAAATAAGTGGAATTTCTGAGTTTTGCCCCAAAATAAGGAGAATTTCTGTCTTTTTGCCCCAACATATAGGGAATTTCTGCATTTTTGCACCAGAATTAGGGGAATTTTTGCAATTTTGCTCCAAAATACCGCGAATTTCTGCCTTTTTGCCAGATAATAAGAAGAATGCATACCTTTTTGCCTTAAAAAAGAAAAATGTCTTCATTTGTGCTTCAAAATAAGGGAAATTTCTGCTTTTTTGCCTCTAAATAAGTGGAATTTCTGTCTTTTTCCCCCAAAACAAAAAGATTTTCTGTCCTTTTTGCCCAAAATAAGAAAAATTTCTGACTTATTACCCTGAAATAAGTTAAATTTCTGCAATTTAGCCCCAAAATAAGGGAAATTTTTGCCTTTTTGCACCAAAATAAGGAAAATTTCTGCCTTTTTTCCTTAAAGTAAGTGAAATTTCTGCAATTTTGCTTCAAAATAAGTGGAATTTCTGAGTTTTGCCCCAAAATAAGAAGAATTTCTGTATTTTTGCCTCAACATATAGGAAATTTCTGCCTTTTTGCACCACAATTATGGGAATTTCTGCAATTTTGCTCCAAAATACGGGGAATTTCTGCCATTTTGCCTGAAAATAAGTGGAATGCATAACTTTTTGCCATAAACAAGGGAAATTTCTTCATTTTTGCTTCAAAATTAAGGGAATTTCTGCCTTTTTGCTTCTCAATAAGTGGAATTTCTGTCTTTTTCCTCCAAAACAAAGGTAATTTCTGTCTTTTTTGCCCCAAAATACGGGGAATTTCTGACTTATTACTCTGAAATAAGTGAAATTTCTGCTATTTTGCAACAAAATAAGGGAAATTATTTCAATTTTACCTCAAAATAAGGTGAATTTCTGTTTTTTGCCCCAAAATAATGGGAATTTCCTCCTTTTTGCCCGAAAATAAGAAGAATGCATACATTTTTGCCTTAAAAAAGGGAAATTTCTTCAATTTTTTCCAAAATAACGGGAATTTCCGCTTTTTTGCCTCTAAATAAGTGGAATTTCTGTCTTTTTCCCTCCAAAAAAGGGATTTTCTTTCTTTTTTGCCCCAAAATGAGCAAAATTTATGACTTATTACCCTGAAATAAGTGAAATTTCTGCAATTTTGCCCCAAGATAAGGGAAATTTCTGACTTTTTGCCGCCAAATAAGGGGAATTTCAGCCTTTTTACCTCAAAATAAGGGGAATTTCTGCATTTTTGCCACAAAATATTAGGAATTTTTGCTTTTTGCCCCAAAATAAAGAAAATTTCTGCCTTTTTTCCCTGAAATAAGTTAAATTTCTGAAATTTTGCCCCAAAATAAGTGAAATTTCTGCAATTTTGCCCCAAATTAAGGGAAATTTCTGGAATTTTACCCCAAAATAAGTGGAATTTATGAGTTTTGCCCCAAAATAAGGAGAATTTCTGTCTTTTTGCCCCAACATATAGGGAATTTCTATCTTTTTGCCCCACAACTAGGGGAATTTCTGCAATTTTGCTCCAAAATACAGGGAATTTCTGCCTTTTTGCCCGAAAAAAAGGGGAATGCATAACTTTTTGCGATAAAAAAGGGAAATTTCTTCATTTTTGCTCCAAAATAAGGGAAATTTCTGCCTATTTGCCTCTAAATAAGTGGAATTTCTGTCTTTTTCCCTCAAAACAAAGGGAATTTCTGTCTTTTTTGCCTCAATATAAGTGGAATTTCTGACTTATTTCCCTAAAATAAGTGAAATTTCTGCAATTTTGCCCCAAAATAAGGGAAATTTCTGACTTTTTGCCCAGAAATATGTGAAATTTCTGCAATTTTTCCCCAAAATAAGGTGAATTTCTGCCCTTTTGCCCCAAAATAATGGGAATTTCTGACTTTTTGCCCCAAAATAAGAAAAATTTTTGCTTTTTTTCTCTGAAATAAGTGAAATTTCTGCAATTTTGTCCTAAAATAAGAAAAATTTCTGCAATTTTTTACCAATAATAAAGGAAATTTCTGCAATTTTGCCCCAAAATACATAGAATTTCTTCCTTTTTGCCCCAAAATAAAGGAAATTTCAGCCTTTTTACCTAAAAATAAGTGAAATTTCTGCAATTTTGCCCCAAATAAGAAAAATTTCTGCAATTTTTCCCCAAAATAAGGTAAATTCCTGCAATTTTGCCCCAAAATAAAGGAAATTTCTTGAATTTTGCCCCAAAATAAGGGGTATTTCTGATTTTTCCCCAAATAAAGGGAATTTCTGCCTTTTGCCCCAAATTTAGGGGAATTTCTGCAATTTTGCTCCAAAATACGGGGAATTTCTGCCTTTTTGCCCGAAAATAATGGCAATGCATACCTTTTTGCCATAAAAAGGGAAATTTCTTCATTGTTGCTTTAAAATAAGGGAAATTTCTGCCTTTTTGCCTCTAAATAAGTGGTATTTATGTCTTTTTCCCCCAAAACAAAGGGAATATCTGTCTTTTTTGCCCCAAATTAAGGGGAATTTCTGACTTATTACCCTGAAATATGTGAAATTTCTGCAATTTTGCCCCAAAATAAGGGATATTTCTGCCTTTTTGCCCCCAAATAAGGGGAATTTAAACCTTTTTACCTCAAAATAAGGGGAATTTTTCCCTTTTTGCCCCAAAATAACAAAATTTCTTTTTTTCCCCCTGATATAAGTGAAATTTCTGCAATTTTGCCCAAAATAAGTGAAATTTCTCCAATTTTGCACCAGAATAAAGGAAATTTCTGGAATTTTGCCCCAAAATATGTGGAATTTCTGAGTTTTGCCCCAAAATACAGAGAATTTCTGTCTTTTTGTCCCAACATATAGGGAATTTCTGCATTTTTGCCCCACAATTAGGGGAATTTTTGCAATTTTGCTCCAAAATACGGGGGATTTCTGACTTTTTGCAAGATAATGAGAAGAATGCATACCTTTTTGCCTTAAAAAAGGGAAATTTCTTCATTTTTGCTTCAAAATAAGGGGAATTTCTGCTTTTTTGCCTCTAAATAAGTGGAATTTCTGTCTTTTTCCCCCAAAACAAAGGGATTTTCTGTCTTTTTTACCCCAAAATAAGAAAAATTTCTGACTTATTACCCTGAAATAAGTGAAATTTCTGCAATTTTGCCCCAAAATAAGGGAAATTTTTGCCTTTTTGCCCACAAATAAGGGGAATTTCACCCTTTTTACCTCAAAATAAGGGGAATTTCTGCATTTTTGCCACAAAATATTACGAATTTCTGCATTTATGCCCCAAAATAAGGAAAATTTCTGCCTTTTTTACCTGAAGTAAGTGAAATTTCTGCAATTTTGCCCCAAAATACGTGGAATTTCTGAGTTTTTCTCCAAAATAAGGAGAATTTCTGTCTTTTTGCCCCAACCTATAGGGAATTTCTGCCTTTTTGCACCACAATTAGGGGAATTTCTGCAATTTTGCTCCAAAATACGGGGAATTTCTGCAATTTTGCTCCAAAATACGGGGAATTTCTGCCATTTTGCCTGAAAATAAGTGGAATGCATAACTTTTTTCCATAAAAAAGGGAAATTTCTTCATTTATGCTCCAAAATAAGGGGAATTTCTGACTTTTTGCTTCTCAATAAGTGGAATGTCTGTTTTTTCCCCCAAAACAAAGAGAATTTCTGTCTTTTTTGCCCCAAAATAATGGGAATTTCTGACTTATTGCCATGAAATAAGTGAAATTTCTGCAATTTTGCCCCAAAATAAGGGAAATTTCTGCCTTTTTGTCCTGAAATATGTAAAATTTCTGCAATTTTACCTCAAAATAAAGTGAATTTCTGCTTTTTTGCCCCAAAATAATGGGAATTTCTGCCTTTTTGCCCCAAAATAAGAAAAACTTTTGCTTTTTTTCTCTGAAATAAGTGAAATTTCTGCAATTTTGCCCCAAAATAAGGGGAATTTCTTCTTTTTTGCCCCAAAACAAAGGAAATTTCAGCCTTTTTACCTGAAAATAAGTGAAATTTCTGCAATTTTGCCCCAAATAAGGGAAATTTCTGCAATTTTGCCCGAAAATAAGGTAAATTCCTGCAATTTTGCCCCAAAATAAAGGAAATTTCTGGAATTTTGCCCCAAAATAATGGGAGTTTCTGATTTTTGCCCCAAAATAAACGGAATTTCTGCCTTTTGCCGAAAAATAAGGGGAATTTCTGCATTTTTGCTCCAAAATACGGGGAATTTCTGCCTTTTTGCCCGAAAATAATGGGAATGCATACCTTTTGCCATAAAAAGTGAAATTTCTTCATTTTTGCTCCCAAATAAAGGGAATTTCTTCCTTTTTGCCTCTATATAAGTGGAATTTCTGTCTTTTTCCCCCAAAACAAAGGGAGTTTCTGTCTTTTTTGCCTCAAAATAAGGGGAATTTCTGACTTATTACCCTAAAATAAGTGAAATTTCTGCAATTTCGCCCCAAAATAAGGGAAATGTCTGCAATTTTGCCACAATGTAAAGGAAATTTCTGCAATTTTGCCTCAAAATAAGGGGAATATCTGACTGTTTGCTCCCGAAAAAGGAGATTTTCTGTCTTTTTGCCCCAAAATAAGGAGAATTTCTGCATTTTTGCCCGCAAATTGAGAGAATTTCTGCAATTTTGCTTCAAAATACGGGGAATTTCTGCTTTTTATCCCTAAAGTAAGGGGAATGTATAACTTTTGCCACAAAAAAGATAAATTTCTTCATTTTTGCCCCAAAATTAGAGCAATTTCTGCCTTTTTACCTCAAAATAAGTGAAATTTCTGCCTTTTTACCCAAAAATAAACGGAATTTCTGTCATTTTGCCCCAAAATATAAGAAATTTTTAAATTATGCCCTGAAATATGTGAAATTTCTGCAATTTTGCCACAAAATAAGGGGAATTTCTGTCTCTTTGCCCCAAAATAAGGGAAATTTCTGCCTTTTTGCACCAAAATAAGGGGAATTTCAGCATTTTTAACTCAAAATAAGGGGAATTTCTGCATTTTTGCCCCAAAATAAAGAAAATTTCTGCATTTTTTCCTTAAAATAAGTGAAATTTCTGCAATTTTGCCGCAAAATAAGTGAAATTTCTGCAATTTTGCCCCAAAATAAGGGAAATTTCTAGAATTTTGCCCCAAAATAAAAAGAATTTCTGAGTTTTGCCCCAAAATAAGGAGAATTTCTGTCTTTTTGCCCCAACATATAGGGAATTTCTGCCTTTTTGCCCCACAATTAGGGGAATTTCTGCAATTTTGCTCCAAAATACAGGGAATTTCTGCCTTTTTGCCCGAAAATAATGGGAATGCATAACCTTTTGCCATAAACGAGGAAAATTTCTTCATTTTTGCTCCAAAATAAGAAGAATTTCTGCTTTTTTGCCTCTAAATAAGTGGAATTTCTGTCTTTTTCCCCCCAAAAAAAGGGAATTCCTGTATTTTGCCCCAAAATAAGGGAAAGTTCTGACTTATTACCCTGAAATAAGTGAAATTTCTGCAATTTTGCCCAAAAATAAGGGAAATTTCTGCCTTTTTGCCCTGAAATATGTGAAATTTCTGCAATTTTTCCCAAAATAAAGTGAATTTCTGCCTTTTTGCCCCAAAATAATGGGAATTTCTGCCTTTTTGCCTCAAAAAGAGAAAAATTTTTGCTTTTTTTTTCTGAAATAAGTGAAATTGCTGCAATTTTGCCCTAAAATAAGGAAAATTTCTGCAATTTTTCCCAATAATAAGGGAAATTTCTGTAATTTTACCCCAAAATAAGGGGAATTTCTCCCTTTTGGCTCCAAAATAAAGGAAATTTCAGCCTTTTTACCTGAAAATAAGTGAAATTTCTGCAATTTTGCCTAAAATAAGAAAAATTTCTTCAATTTTGCCCCAAAATAAGGTAAATTCCTGCAATTTTGCGCCAAAATAAAAGAAATTTCTTGAATTTTGCCCCAAAATAAGGGGAATTTATGATTTTCGCCCCAAAATAAAGAAAATTTTTTCCTTTTGCCCCAAATTTAGGGGAATTTCTGCAATTTTGCTCCAAAATACGGGGAATCTGCCTTTTTGCCCGAAAATAATGGGAATGCATACCTTTTTGCCATAAAAAGGGAAATTTCTTCATTTTTGCTCCAAAATAAGGGGAATTTCTGCCTTCTTGCCTCTAAATAAGTGGAATTTCTTCTTTTTCCCCCAAAACAAAGAGAATTTCTGTCTTTTTTGCCACAAATTAAGGGGAATTTCTGACTTATTACCCTGTAATAAGTGAAATTTCTGCAATTTTGCCTCAAAATAAGGGATATTTCTGCCTTTTTGCCCCCAAATAAGGGGAATTTCAGCCTTTTTACCTCAAAATAAGGGGAATTTTTGCCTTTTTGCCCCAAAATAACAAAATTCCTTTTTTTCCTGAAATAAGTGAAATTTCTGCAATTTTGCCCAAAATAAGTGAAATTTCTGCAATTTTGCCCCAGAATAAGGGAAATTTCTGGAATTTTGCCCCAAAATAAGTGGAATTTCTGAGTTTTGCCCCAAAATAAGGAGAATTTCTGTCTTTTGCCCCAACATATAGGGAATTTCTGCATTTTTGCCCCTCAATTAGGGGAATTTTTGCAATTTTGCTCCAAAATACGGAGAATTTCTGCCTTTTTGCCCGAAAATAAGAAGAATGCATAACTTTTTTCCTTAAAAAAGGGAAATTTCTTCATTTTTGCTTCAAAATAAGGGGAATTTCTGCTTTTTTGCCTCTAAATAAGTGGAATTTCTGTTTTTTTTCCCCAAAACAAAGGGATTTTCTTTTTTGCCCCAAAATAAGAAAAATTTCTGACTTATTACTCTGAAATAAGTGAAGGTTCTGCAATTTTGTCCCAAATAAGGGAAATTTTTGCCTTTTTGCCCACAAATAAGGGGAATTTCACCCTTTTTACCTCAAAATAAGGGGAATTTCTGCATTTTTGCCACAAAATATTAGGAATTTCTGCCTTTTTTCCCTGAAATACGTGAAATTTCTGCAATTTTGCCCCAAAATAAGTGGAATTTCTGAGTTTTGCCCCAAAATAAGGAGAATTTCTTTGTTTTTGCCCCAACTATAGGGAATTTCTGCCTTTTTGTACCACAATTAGGGGAATTTCTGCAATTTTGCTCCAAAATACGGGGAATTTCTGCCTTTTTGCACGAAAATAAGGGGAATGCATAACTTTTTGCCTTAAAAAAGGGAAATTTCTTCATTTTTGCTCCAAAATAAGGGGAATTTCTGCTTTTTTGCCTCTAAATAAGTGGAATTTCTGTTTTTCCTCTAAAACAAAGGGATTTTCTGTCTTTTTGCCCCAAAATCAAGAAACTTTCTGACTTATTACCCTGAAATAATTGAAATTTCTGCAATTTTGTCCCAAAATAAGGGAAATTTCAGCCTTTTTTCCCGCAAATTAGGGGAATTTCAGCCTTTTCACCTCAAAATAAGGGGAATTTCTGCATTTTTGCCACAAAGTATTAGGAATTTCTGCCTTTTTGCTCCAAATTAAGGAAAATTTCTGCCTTTTTCCCTGAAATAAGTGAAATTTCTGCAATTTTGCCCTAAAATAAGTGAAATTTCTGCAATTTTGTCCCAAAATAAGGGGAATTTCTGGAATTTTGCCCCAAAATAAGTGGAATTTCTGAGTTTTGCCCCAAAATAAAGAGAATTTCTGTCTTTTTGCCCCAACATATAGAGAATATCTGCATTTTTGCCCCACAATTAGGGGAATTTCTGAAATTTTGCTCCAAAATACGGGGAATTTCTGCCTTTATGCCCGAAAATAAGGGGAATGCATAACTTTATGCCATAAAAAAAGGAAATTTCTTCATTTTTGCTCCAAAATAAGGGTAATTTTTGCCCTTTTGCCTCTAAATAAGTGGAATTTCTGTCTTTTTCCCCTAAAACAAAGGGAATTTCTGCCTTTTTACCCCAAAATAATGGGAATTTCTGCCTTTTTGCCCCAAAATAAGAAAAATTTTTGCTCTTTTCCTCTGAAATAAGTGAAATTTCTGCAATTTTGCCTTAAATTAAGGGAAATTTCTGCAATATATCCCCATAATAAAGGAAATTTCTGCAATTTTGCCACAAAATAAGGGGAATTTCTGTCTCTTTGCCCCAAAATAAGGGAAATTTCTGCCTTTTTGCACCAAAATAAGGGGAATTTCAGCATTTTTAACTCAAAATAAGGGGAATTTCTGCATTTTTGCCCCAAAATAAAGAAAATTTCTGCATTTTTTCCTTAAAATAAGTGAAATTTCTGCAATTTTGCTGCAAAATAAGTGAAATTTCTGCAATTTTGCCCCAAAATAAGGGAAATTTCTAGAATTTTGCCCCAAATTAAAAAGAATTTCTGAGTTTTGCCCCAAAATAAGGAGAATTTCTGTCTTTTTGCCCCAACATATAGGGAATTTCTGCCTTTTTGCCCCACAATTAGGGGAATTTCTGCAATTTTGCTCCAAAATACAGGGAATTTCTGCCTTTTTGCCCGAAAATAATGGGAATGCATAACCTTTTGCCATAAACGAGGAAAATTTCTTCATTTTTGCTCCAAAATAAGAAGAATTTCTGCTTTTTTGCCTCTAAATAAGTGGAATTTCTGTCTTTTTCCCCCCAAAAAAAGGGAATTTCTGTATTTTGCCCCAAAATAAGGGAAAGTTCTGACTTATTACCCTGAAATAAGTGAAATTTCTGCAATTTTGCCCAAAAATAAGGGAAATTTCTGCCTTTTTGCCCTGAAATATGTGAAATTTCTGCAATTTTTCCCAAAATAAAGTGAATTTCTGCCTTTTTGCCCCAAAATAATGGGAATTTCTGCCTTTTTGCCTCAAAAAGAGAAAAATTTTTGCTTTTTTTCTCTGAAATAAGTGAAATTGCTGCAATTTTGCCCTAAAATAAGGAAAATTTCTGCAATTTTTCCCAATAATAAGGGAAATTTCTGAAATTTTACCCCAAAATAAGGGGAATTTCTCCCTTTTGGCTCCAAAATAAAGGAAATTTCAGCCTTTTTACCTGAAAATAAGTGAAATTTCTGCAATTTTGCCTAAAATAAGAAAAATTTCTTCAATTTTGCCCCAAAATAAGGTAAATTCCTGCAATTTTGCGCCAAAATAAAAGAAATTTCTTGAATTTTGCCCCAAAATAAGGGGAATTTATGATTTTCGCCCCAAAATAAAGAAAATTTTTTCCTTTTGCCCCAAATTTAGGGGAATTTCTGCAATTTTGCTCCAAAATACGGGGAATCTGCCTTTTTGCCCGAAAATAATGGGAATGCATACCTTTTTGCCATAAAAAGGGAAATTTCTTCATTTTTGCTCCAAAATAAGGGGAATTTCTGCCTTCTTGCCTCTAAATAAGTGGAATTTCTTCTTTTTCCCCCAAAACAAAGAGAATTTCTGTCTTTTTTGCCACAAATTAAGGGGAATTTCTGACTTATTACCCTGTAATAAGTGAAATTTCTGCAATTTTGCCTCAAAATAAGGGATATTTCTGCCTTTTTGCCCCCAAATAAGGGGAATTTCAGCCTTTTTACCTCAAAATAAGGGGAATTTTTGCCTTTTTGCCCCAAAATAACAAAATTCCTTTTTTTCCTGAAATAAGTGAAATTTCTGCAATTTTGCCCAAAATAAGTGAAATTTCTGCAATTTTGCCCCAGAATAAGGGAAATTTCTGGAATTTTGCCCCAAAATAAGTGGAATTTCTGAGTTTTGCCCCAAAATAAGGAGAATTTCTGTCTTTTGCCCCAACATATAGGGAATTTCTGCATTTTTGCCCCTCAATTAGGGGAATTTTTGCAATTTTGCTCCAAAATACGGAGAATTTCTGCCTTTTTGCCCGAAAATAAGAAGAATGCATAACTTTTTTCCTTAAAAAAGGGAAATTTCTTCATTTTTGCTTCAAAATAAGGGGAATTTCTGCTTTTTTGCCTCTAAATAAGTGGAATTTCTGTTTTTTTTCCCCAAAACAAAGGGATTTTCTTTTTTGCCCCAAAATAAGAAAAATTTCTGACTTATTACTCTGAAATAAGTGAAGGTTCTGCAATTTTGTCCCAAATAAGGGAAATTTTTGCCTTTTTGCCCACAAATAAGGGGAATTTCACCCTTTTTACCTCAAAATAAGGGGAATTTCTGCATTTTTGCCACAAAATATTAGGAATTTCTGCCTTTTTTCCCTGAAATAAGTGAAATTTCTGCAATTTTGCCCCAAAATAAGTGGAATTTCTGAGTTTTGCCCCAAAATAAGGAGAATTTCTTTGTTTTTGCCCCAACTATAGGGAATTTCTGCCTTTTTGTACCACAATTAGGGGAATTTCTGCAATTTTGCTCCAAAATACGGGGAATTTCTGCCTTTTTGCACGAAAATAAGGGGAATGCATAACTTTTTGCCTTAAAAAAGGGAAATTTCTTCATTTTTGCTCCAAAATAAGGGGAATTTCTGCTTTTTTGCCTCTAAATAAGTGGAATTTCTGTTTTTCCTCTAAAACAAAGGGATTTTCTGTCTTTTTGCCCCAAAATCAAGAAACTTTCTGACTTATTACCCTGAAATAATTGAAATTTCTGCAATTTTGTCCCAAAATAAGGGAAATTTCAGCCTTTTTTCCCACAAATTAGGGGAATTTCAGCCTTTTCACCTCAAAATAAGGGGAATTTCTGCATTTTTGCCACAAAGTATTAGGAATTTCTGCCTTTTTGCTCCAAATTAAGGAAAATTTCTGCCTTTTTCCCTGAAATAAGTGAAATTTCTGCAATTTTGCCCTAAAATAAGTGAAATTTCTGCAATTTTGTCCCAAAATAAGGGGAATTTCTGGAATTTTGCCCCAAAATAAGTGGAATTTCTGAGTTTTGCCCCAAAATAAAGAGAATTTCTGTCTTTTTGCCCCAACATATAGAGAATATCTGCATTTTTGCCCCACAATTAGGGGAATTTCTGAAATTTTGCTCCAAAATACGGGGAATTTCTGCCTTTATGCCCGAAAATAAGGGGAATGCATAACTTTATGCCATAAAAAAAGGAAATTTCTTCATTTTTGCTCCAAAATAAGGGTAATTTTTGCCCTTTTGCCTCTAAATAAGTGGAATTTCTGTCTTTTTCCCCTAAAACAAAGGGAATTTCTGCCTTTTTACCCCAAAATAATGGGAATTTCTGCCTTTTTGCCCCAAAATAAGAAAAATTTTTGCTCTTTTCCTCTGAAATAAGTGAAATTTCTGCAATTTTGCCTTAAATTAAGGGAAATTTCTGCAATATATCCCCATAATAAAGGAAATTTCTGCAATTTTGCCACAAAATAAGGGGAATTTCTGTCTCTTTGCCCCAAAATAAGGGAAATTTCTGCCTTTTTGCACCAAAATAAGGGGAATTTCAGCATTTTTAACTCAAAATAAGGGGAATTTCTGCATTTTTGCCCCAAAATAAAGAAAATTTCTGCATTTTTTCCTTAAAATAAGTGAAATTTCTGCAATTTTGCCGCAAAATAAGTGAAATTTCTGCAATTTTGCCCCAAAATAAGGGAAATTTCTAGAATTTTGCCCCAAAATAAAAAGAATTTCTGAGTTTTGCCCCAAAATAAGGAGAATTTCTGTCTTTTTGCCCCAACATATAGGGAATTTCTGCCTTTTTGCCCCACAATTAGGGGAATTTCTGCAATTTTGCTCCAAAATACAGGGAATTTCTGCCTTTTTGCCCGAAAATAATGGGAATGCATAACCTTTTGCCATAAACGAGGAAAATTTCTTCATTTTTGCTCCAAAATAAGAAGAATTTCTGCTTTTTTGCCTCTAAATAAGTGGAATTTCTGTCTTTTTCCCCCCAAAAAAAGGGAATTTCTGTATTTTGCCCCAAAATAAGGGAAAGTTCTGACTTATTACCCTGAAATAAGTGAAATTTCTGCAATTTTGCCCAAAAATAAGGGAAATTTCTGCCTTTTTGCCCTGAAATATGTGAAATTTCTGCAATTTTTCCCAAAATAAAGTGAATTTCTGCCTTTTTGCCCCAAAATAATGGGAATTTCTGCCTTTTTGCCTCAAAAAGAGAAAAATTTTTGCTTTTTTTCTCTGAAATAAGTGAAATTGCTGCAATTTTGCCCTAAAATAAGGAAAATTTCTGCAATTTTTCCCAATAATAAGGGAAATTTCTGAAATTTTACCCCAAAATAAGGGGAATTTCTCCCTTTTGGCTCCAAAATAAAGGAAATTTCAGCCTTTTTACCTGAAAATAAGTGAAATTTCTGCAATTTTGCCTAAAATAAGAAAAATTTCTTCAATTTTGCCCCAAAATAAGGTAAATTCCTGCAATTTTGCGCCAAAATAAAAGAAATTTCTTGAATTTTGCCCCAAAATAAGGGGAATTTATGATTTTCGCCCCAAAATAAAGAAAATTTTTTCCTTTTGCCCCAAATTTAGGGGAATTTCTGCAATTTTGCTCCAAAATACGGGGAATCTGCCTTTTTGCCCGAAAATAATGGGAATGCATACCTTTTTGCCATAAAAAGGGAAATTTCTTCATTTTTGCTCCAAAATAAGGGGAATTTCTGCCTTCTTGCCTCTAAATAAGTGGAATTTCTTCTTTTTCCCCCAAAACAAAGAGAATTTCTGTCTTTTTTGCCACAAATTAAGGGGAATTTCTGACTTATTACCCTGTAATAAGTGAAATTTCTGCAATTTTGCCTCAAAATAAGGGATATTTCTGCCTTTTTGCCCCCAAATAAGGGGAATTTCAGCCTTTTTACCTCAAAATAAGGGGAATTTTTGCCTTTTTGCCCCAAAATAACAAAATTCCTTTTTTTCCTGAAATAAGTGAAATTTCTGCAATTTTGCCCAAAATAAGTGAAATTTCTGCAATTTTGCCCCAGAATAAGGGAAATTTCTGGAATTTTGCCCCAAAATAAGTGGAATTTCTGAGTTTTGCCCCAAAATAAGGAGAATTTCTGTCTTTTGCCCCAACATATAGGGAATTTCTGCATTTTTGCCCCTCAATTAGGGGAATTTTTGCAATTTTGCTCCAAAATACGGAGAATTTCTGCCTTTTTGCCCGAAAATAAGAAGAATGCATAACTTTTTTCCTTAAAAAAGGGAAATTTCTTCATTTTTGCTTCAAAATAAGGGGAATTTCTGCTTTTTTGCCTCTAAATAAGTGGAATTTCTGTTTTTTTTCCCCAAAACAAAGGGATTTTCTTTTTTGCCCCAAAATAAGAAAAATTTCTGACTTATTACTCTGAAATAAGTGAAGGTTCTGCAATTTTGTCCCAAATAAGGGAAATTTTTGCCTTTTTGCCCACAAATAAGGGGAATTTCACCCTTTTTACCTCAAAATAAGGGGAATTTCTGCATTTTTGCCACAAAATATTAGGAATTTCTGCCTTTTTTCCCTGAAATACGTGAAATTTCTGCAATTTTGCCCCAAAATAAGTGGAATTTCTGAGTTTTGCCCCAAAATAAGGAGAATTTCTTTGTTTTTGCCCCAACTATAGGGAATTTCTGCCTTTTTGTACCACAATTAGGGGAATTTCTGCAATTTTGCTCCAAAATACGGGGAATTTCTGCCTTTTTGCACGAAAATAAGGGGAATGCATAACTTTTTGCCTTAAAAAAGGGAAATTTCTTCATTTTTGCTCCAAAATAAGGGGAATTTCTGCTTTTTTGCCTCTAAATAAGTGGAATTTCTGTTTTTCCTCTAAAACAAAGGGATTTTCTGTCTTTTTGCCCCAAAATCAAGAAACTTTCTGACTTATTACCCTGAAATAATTGAAATTTCTGCAATTTTGTCCCAAAATAAGGGAAATTTCAGCCTTTTTTCCCGCAAATTAGGGGAATTTCAGCCTTTTCACCTCAAAATAAGGGGAATTTCTGCATTTTTGCCACAAAGTATTAGGAATTTCTGCCTTTTTGCTCCAAATTAAGGAAAATTTCTGCCTTTTTCCCTGAAATAAGTGAAATTTCTGCAATTTTGCCCTAAAATAAGTGAAATTTCTGCAATTTTGTCCCAAAATAAGGGGAATTTCTGGAATTTTGCCCCAAAATAAGTGGAATTTCTGAGTTTTGCCCCAAAATAAAGAGAATTTCTGTCTTTTTGCCCCAACATATAGAGAATATCTGCATTTTTGCCCCACAATTAGGGGAATTTCTGAAATTTTGCTCCAAAATACGGGGAATTTCTGCCTTTATGCCCGAAAATAAGGGGAATGCATAACTTTATGCCATAAAAAAAGGAAATTTCTTCATTTTTGCTCCAAAATAAGGGTAATTTTTGCCCTTTTGCCTCTAAATAAGTGGAATTTCTGTCTTTTTCCCCTAAAACAAAGGGAATTTCTGCCTTTTTACCCCAAAATAATGGGAATTTCTGCCTTTTTGCCCCAAAATAAGAAAAATTTTTGCTCTTTTCCTCTGAAATAAGTGAAATTTCTGCAATTTTGCCTTAAATTAAGGGAAATTTCTGCAATATATCCCCATAATAAAGGAAATTTCTGCAATTTTGCCACAAAATAAGGGGAATTTCTGTCTCTTTGCCCCAAAATAAGGGAAATTTCTGCCTTTTTGCACCAAAATAAGGGGAATTTCAGCATTTTTAACTCAAAATAAGGGGAATTTCTGCATTTTTGCCCCAAAATAAAGAAAATTTCTGCATTTTTTCCTTAAAATAAGTGAAATTTCTGCAATTTTGCCGCAAAATAAGTGAAATTTCTGCAATTTTGCCCCAAAATAAGGGAAATTTCTAGAATTTTGCCCCAAAATAAAAAGAATTTCTGAGTTTTGCCCCAAAATAAGGAGAATTTCTGTCTTTTTGCCCCAACATATAGGGAATTTCTGACTTTTTGCCCCACAATTAGGGGAATTTCTGCAATTTTGCTCCAAAATACAGGGAATTTCTGCCTTTTTGCCCGAAAATAATGGGAATGCATAACCTTTTGCCATAAACGAGGAAAATTTCTTCATTTTTGCTCCAAAATACGAAGAATTTCTGCTTTTTTGCCTCTAAATAAGTGGAATTTCTGTCTTTTTCCCCCCAAAAAAAGGGAATTTCTGTATTTTGCCCCAAAATAAGGGAAAGTTCTGACTTATTACCCTGAAATAAGTGAAATTTCTGCAATTTTGCCCAAAAATAAGGGAAATTTCTGCCTTTTTGCCCTGAAATATGTGAAATTTCTGCAATTTTTCCCAAAATAAAGTGAATTTCTGCCTTTTTGCCCCAAAATAATGGGAATTTCTGCCTTTTTGCCTCAAAAAGAGAAAAATTTTTGCTTTTTTTCTCTGAAATAAGTGAAATTGCTGCAATTTTGCCCTAAAATAAGGAAAATTTCTGCAATTTTTCCCAATAATAAGGGAAATTTCTGAAATTTTACCCCAAAATAAGGGGAATTTCTCCCTTTTGGCTCCAAAATAAAGGAAATTTCAGCCTTTTTACCTGAAAATAAGTGAAATTTCTGCAATTTTGCCTAAAATAAGAAAAATTTCTTCAATTTTGCCCCAAAATAAGGTAAATTCCTGCAATTTTGCGCCAAAATAAAAGAAATTTCTTGAATTTTGCCCCAAAAAGAGGGGAATTTATGATTTTCGCCCCAAAATAAAGAAAATTTTTTCCTTTTGCCCCAAATTTAGGGGAATTTCTGCAATTTTGCTCCAAAATACGGGGAATCTGCCTTTTTGCCCGAAAATAATGGGAATGCATACCTTTTTGCCATAAAAAGGGAAATTTCTTCATTTTTGCTCCAAAATAAGGGGAATTTCTGCCTTCTTGCCTCTAAATAAGTGGAATTTCTTCTTTTTCCCCCAAAACAAAGAGAATTTCTGTCTTTTTTGCCACAAATTAAGGGGAATTTCTGACTTATTACCCTGTAATAAGTGAAATTTCTGCAATTTTGCCTCAAAATAAGGGATATTTCTGCCTTTTTGCCCCCAAATAAGGGGAATTTCAGCCTTTTTACCTCAAAATAAGGGGAATTTTTGCCTTTTTGCCCCAAAATAACAAAATTCCTTTTTTTCCTGAAATAAGTGAAATTTCTGCAATTTTGCCCAAAATAAGTGAAATTTCTGCAATTTTGCCCCAGAATAAGGGAAATTTCTGGAATTTTGCCCCAAAATAAGTGGAATTTCTGAGTTTTGCCCCAAAATAAGGAGAATTTCTGTCTTTTGCCCCAACATATAGGGAATTTCTGCATTTTTGCCCCTCAATTAGGGGAATTTTTGCAATTTTGCTCCAAAATACGGAGAATTTCTGCCTTTTTGCCCGAAAATAAGAAGAATGCATAACTTTTTTCCTTAAAAAAGGGAAATTTCTTCATTTTTGCTTCAAAATAAGGGGAATTTCTGCTTTTTTGCCTCTAAATAAGTGGAATTTCTGTTTTTTTTCCCCAAAACAAAGGGATTTTCTTTTTTGCCCCAAAATAAGAAAAATTTCTGACTTATTACTCTGAAATAAGTGAAGGTTCTGCAATTTTGTCCCAAATAAGGGAAATTTTTGCCTTTTTGCCCACAAATAAGGGGAATTTCACCCTTTTTACCTCAAAATAAGGGGAATTTCTGCATTTTTGCCACAAAATATTAGGAATTTCTGCCTTTTTTCCCTGAAATAAGTGAAATTTCTGCAATTTTGCCCCAAAATAAGTGGAATTTCTGAGTTTTGCCCCAAAATAAGGAGAATTTCTTTGTTTTTGCCCCAACTATAGGGAATTTCTGCCTTTTTGTACCACAATTAGGGGAATTTCTGCAATTTTGCTCCAAAATACGGGGAATTTCTGCCTTTTTGCACGAAAATAAGGGGAATGCATAACTTTTTGCCTTAAAAAAGGGAAATTTCTTCATTTTTGCTCCAAAATAAGGGGAATTTCTGCTTTTTTGCCTCTAAATAAGTGGAATTTCTGTTTTTCCTCTAAAACAAAGGGATTTTCTGTCTTTTTGCCCCAAAATCAAGAAACTTTCTGACTTATTACCCTGAAATAATTGAAATTTCTGCAATTTTGTCCCAAAATAAGGGAAATTTCAGCCTTTTTTCCCGCAAATTAGGGGAATTTCAGCCTTTTCACCTCAAAATAAGGGGAATTTCTGCATTTTTGCCACAAAGTATTAGGAATTTCTGCCTTTTTGCTCCAAATTAAGGAAAATTTCTGCCTTTTTCCCTGAAATAAGTGAAATTTCTGCAATTTTGCCCTAAAATAAGTGAAATTTCTGCAATTTTGTCCCAAAATAAGGGGAATTTCTGGAATTTTGCCCCAAAATAAGTGGAATTTCTGAGTTTTGCCCCAAAATAAAGAGAATTTCTGTCTTTTTGCCCCAACATATAGAGAATATCTGCATTTTTGCCCCACAATTAGGGGAATTTCTGAAATTTTGCTCCAAAATACGGGGAATTTCTGCCTTTATCCCGAAAATAAGGGGAATGCATAACTTTATGCCATAAAAAAAGGAAATTTCTTCATTTTTGCTCCAAAATAAGGGTAATTTTTGCCCTTTTGCCTCTAAATAAGTGGAATTTCTGTCTTTTTCCCCTAAAACAAAGGGAATTTCTGCCTTTTTGCCCCAAAATAATGGGAATTTCTGCCTTTTTGCCCCAAAATAAGAAAAATTTTTGCTCTTTTCCTCTGAAATAAGTGAAATTTCTGCAATTTTGCCTTAAATTAAGGGAAATTTCTGCAATATATCCCCATAATAAAGGAAATTTCTGCAATTTTGCACCAAATAAGGGAAATTTCTGAAATTGTGCCCCAAAATAAGGTAATTTCCTGCATTTTTTCCCCAAAATAAAGGAAATTTCTGAAATTATACCCCAAAATATGGGGAATTTCTGATTGTTTGTTCCCAAAAAAAAGAGATTTTTCTCTCTTTGTCCAAAAAATAAGCAGAATTTCTGCCTTTTTGCCCGAAAATTATGAGAATTTCTGCAATTTTGCCTCAAAATAAGGGGAATTTCTGCTTTTATCCCGAAAGTAAGGGGAATGCATACCTTTTTTGCCATAAAAAGGTGAATTTCTTCATTTTTGCACAAAATAAAGAGATTTTCTTCCTTTTTGCCTCTAAATAAGTGAAATTTCTGTCTTTTTCCCCCAAAACAAAGGGAATTTCTGTCTTTTTTGCCCCAACATAAGAAGAATTTCTGACTTATTACCCTGAAATAAGTGAAATTTCTGCAATTTTGCCCCAAAATAAAGGAAATTTCTGAAATTTTGCCCCAATGTAAAAAAAATTTCTGCAATTTTGCCTCAAAATAAGGGAAATTTCTGACTGTTTGTTCCCAAAAAAAGGAGATTTTCTGTCTTTTTGCCCCAAAATAAGGAGAATTTCTGCCTTTTAGCCCGAAAATTATGAGAATTTCTGCAATTTTGCTTCAAAATACAGGGAATTTCTGCTTTTATCCCGAAAGTAAGGGGAATGCATACCTTTTTGCCATAAAAATGTGAATTTCTTCATTTTTGCTCCAAATAAGGGGAATTTCTGCCTTTTTGCCTCTAAATAAGTGTAATTTCTGTCTTTTTCCCCCAAAACCAATTTAATTTCTCTCTTTTTTGCCCCAAAATAATGGGAATTTCTGCCTTTTTGCCCCAAAATAAGAAAAATTTTTGCTTTTTTTCTCTGAAATAAGTGAAATTTCTGCAATTTTGCCTTAAATTAAGGGAAATTTCTGCAATATTTCCACATAATAAGGGGAATTTCTGCAATTTTGCTCCAAAATAAGGGGAATTTCTCCCTTTTTGCCCCAAAATAAAGGAAATTTCAGCCTTTTTACCTGAAAATAAGTGAAATTTCTGCAATTTTGCCCCAAATAAGGGAAATTTCTTCAATTTTGCCCCAAAATAAGGTAAATTCCTGAAATTTTGCCCCAAAATAAAGGAAATTTCTTGAATTTTTCCCCAAAAGAAGGGGAATTTCTGATTTTTGCCCCAAAATAAAGGGAATTTCTGCCTTTTGCCCCAAAATTAGGGAATTTCTGCCTTTTTGCCTGAAAATTATGAGAATTTCTGCAATTTTCCTTCAAAATACGGGGAATTTCTGCTTTTTATCCCGAATGTAAGGGGAATGTATACCTTTTACCACAAAAAAGGGAAATTACTTCATTTTTGTCACAAAATAAGAGGAATTTCTGTCTTTTTACCTCAAAAAAACTGAAATTTCGGCCTTTTTACCAAAAAATAAATGGAGTTTCTATTTTTTTGCCCCAAAATAAAAGGAATTATTGAATTATGCCCTGAAATAAGTGAAATTTCTGCAATTTTGCCGCAAAATAAAAGAAATTTCTGTCTTTTTGCCCCAAAATAA
Source organism: Micromys minutus (assembly GCF_963924665.1). Classification (NCBI taxonomy): domain Eukaryota; kingdom Metazoa; phylum Chordata; class Mammalia; order Rodentia; family Muridae; genus Micromys; species Micromys minutus. Next base: position 5,930,250 of record NW_027667727.1, read on the forward strand.
GGGAAATTTCTGCCTTTTTGCCCCCAAATAAAAAAAATTTCAGCATTTTTACCTCAAAATAAAGAGAATTTCTGCATTTTTGCCACAAAATATTAAGAATTTCTGCATTTTTGCCCAAAAATAAGGAAAATTTCTGCCTTTTTTTTGAAATAAGTGAAATTTCTCCAATTTTGTCCTAAAATAAGTGAAATTTCTGCAATATTTTCACAAAATAAAGGAAATTTCGGGAATTTTGCCCCAAAATAAGTGGAATTTCTGAGTTTTGCCCCAAAATAAAGAGAGTTTCTGTCTTTTTTCCCCAACATATAGGGAATTTCTGCCTTTTTGCCCCACAATTAGGGGAATTTCTGCAATTTTGTTCCAAAATACAGGGAATTTCTGCCTTTTCCCAAAAATAAAGGGAATGCATAACTTTTTGCCATAAAAAAGGGAAATTTCTTCATTTATGCTCCAAAATAAGGGGAATTTCTGCCTTTTTGCCTTTAAATAAGTGGAATTTCTGTCTTTTTCCCCCAAAACAAAGGGAATTTCTGTCTTTTTTGCCCCAAAATAAGGGGAATTTCTGACTCATTACCCTGAAATAAGTGAAATTTCTGCAATTTTGCCCCAAAATAAGGGAAATTTCTGCAATTTTGCCACAATGTAAAGGAAATTTCTGCAATTTTGCCCCAAAATAAAGGGAATTTCTGACTGTTTGTTCCCAAAAAAAGCATATTTTCTGTTTTTGCCGCAAAATAAGGAGAATTTCTTACTTTTTGCCCGAAAATTATGAGAATTTGTGCAATTTTGCTTCAAAATAAAAGGAATTTCTGCTTTTTATCCCGAAAGTAAGGGGAATGCATAACTTTTTGCCATAAAAATGTAAATTTCTTCATTTTTGCTCCAAAATAAAAGCAATTTCTGACTTTTTGCCTCTAAATAAGTGAAATTTCTGTCTTTTCCTCCAATACAAAGGGAATTTCTTTCTTTTTTGCCCCAAAATAAGGGGAATTTCTGACTTATTACCCTGAAATAAGTGAAATTTCTGCAATTTTGCCCCAAAATAAGGGAAATTTCTGCCTCTTTTCTCCCAAATAAAGGGAATTTCAGCCTTTTTACCTCAAAATAAGGGGAATTTCTGCCTTTTTGCCCCAAAATAAGGAAAATTTCTGCCTTTTTTCCCTGAAATAAGTAAAATTTCTGCAACTTTGCCCAAAAATAAGTGAAATTTCTGCAATTTTGCTTTAGAATAAGGTAAATTTCTGGAATTTTGCCCCAAAATAAGGGGAATTTCTGAGTTTTGCCCCAAAATAAGAAGAATTTATGTTTTTTTGCCCCAACATATAGGGAATTTCTGCATTTTTGCCCCACAATTAAAAGAATTTCTGCAATTTTGCTCCAAAATACTAGGAATTTCTGCCTTTTTGCCCGAAAATAAGAAGAATGCATACCTTTTTGCCTTAAAAAGGGGAAATTTCTTCATTTTTGCTCCAAAATAAGGGAAATTTCTGCCTTTTTGCCTCTAAATAAGTGGTATTTCTGTCTTTATCCCTCAAAACAAAGGGAATTTCTGTCTTTTTTGCCTCAATATAAGTGGAATTTCTGACTTATTTCCCTGAAATAAGTGAAATTTCTGCAATTTTGCCCCAAAATAAGGGAAATTTCTGACTTTTTGCCCAGAATATGTGAAATTTCTGCAATGTTACCCCAAAATAAGGTGAATTTCTGCCTTTTTGCCCCAAAATAAAGGATATTTCAGCCTTTTTACATGAAAATAAGTGAAATATCTGCAATTTTTCCCCAAATAAGAAAAATCTCTGCAATTTTGCCCCAAAATAAGGTAAATTCCTGCAATTTTGCCCCAAAATAAAGGATATTTCTTGAATTTTGCCCCAAAATAAGGGGAATTTATGATTTTTGCCCCAAAATAAAGGGAATTTCTGCCTTTTGCCCCAAATTTAGGGGAATTTCTGCAATTTTGCTCCAAAATACGGGGAATTTCTGCTTTTTTGCCCGAAAATAATGGGATTGCATTCCTTTTTGCCACAAAAAGGGAAATTTTTTCATTGTTGCTGCAAAGTAAGAGAAATTTCTGCCTTTTTACCTCTAAATAAGTGGAATTTCTGTCTTTTTCCCCAAAAACAAAGGGAATTTCTGTCTTTTTTGCCCCAAATTAAGGGGAATTTCTGACTTATTACCCTGAAATAAGAAAATTTCTGCAATTTTGCCGCAAAATAAAGGATATTTCTGCCTTTTTGCCCCCAAATAAGGGGAATTTCAGCCTTTTTACCTCAAAATAATGGGAATTTCTGCCTTTTTGCCCCAAAATAACAAAATTTCTTTTTTTCCCCTGAAATAAGTGAAATTCCTTCAATTTTGTCCAAAATAAGTAAAATTTCTGCAATTTTGCCCCAGAATAAGGGAAATTTCTGGAATTTTGCCCCAAAATAAGTGGAATTTCTGAGTTTTGCCGCAAAATAAGGAGAATTTCTGTCTTTTTGCCCCAACATATAAGAAATTTCTGCATTTTTGCACCAGAATTAGGGGAATTTTTGCAATTTTGCTCCAAAATACCGCGAATTTCTGCCTTTTTGCCAGATAATAAGAAGAATGCATACCTTTTTGCCTTAAAAAAGAAAAATGTCTTCATTTTTGCTTCAAAATAAGGGGAATTTCTGCTTTTTTTCCTCTAAATAAGTGGAATTTCTGCTCTTTTCCCCAAAACAAAAAGATTTTCTGTCTTTTTTGCCCAAAATAAGAAAATTTTCTGACTTATTACCCTGAAATAAGTGTAATTTCTGCAATTTAGCCCCAAAATAAGGGAAATTTTTGCCTTTTTGCACCAAAATAAGGAAAATTTCTGCCTTTTTTCCCTGAAGTAAGTGAAATTTCTGCAATTTTGCCCCAAAATAAGTGGAATTTCTGAGTTTTGCCCCAAAATAAGAAGAATTTCTGTATTTTTGCCTCAACATATAGGAAATTTCTGCCTTTTTGCACCACAATTTTGGGAATTTCTGCAATTTTGCTCCATAATACGGGGAATTTCTGCCATTTTGCCTGAAAATAAATGGAATGCATAACTTTTTGCCATAAACGAGGGAAATTTCTATATTTTTGCTTCAAAATTAAGGGAATTTCTGCCTTTTTGCTTCTCAATAAGTGGAATTTCTGTCTTTTTCCCCCAAAACAAAGGTAATTTTTGTCTTTTTTGCCCCAAAATACGGGGAATTTCTGACTTATTACTCTGAAATAAGTGAAATTTCTGCTATTTTGCCCCAAAATAAGGGAAATTTTTTCAATTTTACCTCAAAATAAGGTGAATTTCTGTTTTTTGCCCCAAAATAATGGGAATTTCCTCCTTTTTGCCCGAAAATAAGAAGAATGCATACATTTTTGCCTTAAAAAAGTGAAATTTCTTCATTTTTTTCCAAAATAACGGGAATTTCCGCTTTTTTGCCTCTAAATAAGTGGAATTTCTGTCTTTTTCCCCCCAAAAAAGGGATTTTCTTTCTTTTTTGCCCCAAAATGAGCAAAATTTATGACTTATTACCCTGAAATAAGTGAAATTTCTGCAATTTTGCCCCAAAATAAGGGAAATTTCTGACTTTTTGCCGCCAAATAAGGGGAATTTCAGCCTTTTTACCTCAAAATAAGGGGAATTTCTGCATTTTTGCCACAAAATATTAGGAATTTTTGCTTTTTGCCCCAAAATAAAAAAATTTCTGCCTTTTTTTCCTGAAATAAGTGAAATTTCTGCAATTTTGCCCCAAAATAAGTGAAATTTCTGCAATTTTGCCCCAAAATAAGGGAAATTTCTGGAATTTTACGCCAAAATAAGTGGAATTTATGAGTTTTGCCCCAAAATAAAGAGAATTTCTGTCTTTTTGCACCAACATATAGGGAATTTCTGTCTTTTTGCCCCACAACTAGGGGAATTTCTGCAATTTTGCTCCAAAATACGGGGAATTTCTGATTTCTGCCTGAAAAAAGGGGAATGCATAACTTTTTGCCATAAAAAAGGAAAATTTCGTTATTTTTGCTCCAAAAAAAGGGAAATTTCTGCCTATTTGCCTCTAAATAAGTGGAATTTCTGTATTTTTCCCTCAAAACAAAGGGAATTTCTGTTTTTTTTGCCTCAATATAAGTGGAATTTCTGAATTATTTCCCTGAAATAAGTGAAATTTCTGCAATTTTGCCCCAAAATAAGGGAAATTTCTGACTTTTTGCCCAGAAATATGTGAAATTTCTGCAATTTTACCCCAAAATAAGGTGAATATCTGCCTTTTTGCCCCAAAATAATGGGAATTTCTGCCTTTTTGCCCCAAAATAAAAAAAAATTCTTGCTTTTTTTCTCTGAAATAAGTGAAATTTCTGCAATTTTGTCCTAAAATAAAAAAAATTTCTGCAATTTTTCCCAATAATAAAGGAAATTTCTGCAATTTTGCCCCAAAATACAGGGAATTTCTTCCTTTTTGCCCCAAAATAAAGGAAATTTCAGCCTTTTTACCTAAAAATAAGTGAAATTTCTGCAATTTTGCCTCAAATAAGAAAATTTTCTGCAATTTTGCCCCAAAATAAGGTAAATTCCTGATATTTTGCCCCAAAATAAAGGAAATTTCTTGAATTTTGCCCCAAAATAAGGGGTATTTCTGATTTTTGTCCCAAATAAAGGGAATTTCTGCCTTTTGCCCCAAATTTAGGGGAATTTCTGCAATTTTGCTCCAAAATACGGGGAATTTCTGCCTTTTTGCCCGAAAATAATGGGAATGCATACCTTTTTGCCATAAAAAGGGAAATTTCTTCATTGTTGCTTTAAAATAAGGGAAATTTCTGCCGTTTTGCCTCTAAATAAGTGGAATTTATGTCTTTTTCCCCAAAAACAAAGGGAATATCTGTCTTTTTTGCCACAAATTAAGGGGAATTTCTGACTTATTACCCTGAAATAAGTGAAATTGCTGCAATTTTGCCCCAAAATAAGGGATATTTCTGCCTTTTTGCCCCCAAATAAGGGGAATTTCAGCCTTTTTACCTCAAAATAAGGGGAATTTTTGCCTTTTTGCCCCAAAATAACAAAATTCCTTTTTTTCCTGAAATAAGTGAAATTTTTGCAATTTTGCCCAAAATAAGTGAAATTTCTGCAATTTTGCCCCAGAATAAGGGAAATTTCTGGAATTTTGCCCCAAAATAAGTGGAATTTCTGAGTTTTGCCCCAAAATAAGGAGAATTTCTGTCTTTTGCCCCAACATATAGGGAATTTCTGCATTTTTGCCCCTCAATTAGGGGAATTTTTGCAATTTTGCTCCAAAATACGGAGAATTTCTGCCTTTTTGCCCGAAAATAAGAAGAATGCATAACTTTTTTCCTTAAAAAAGGGAAATTTCTTCATTTTTGCTTCAAAATAAGGGGAATTTCTGCTTTTTTGCCTCTAAATAAGTGGAATTTCTGTTTTTTTTCCCCAAAACAAAGGGATTTTCTTTTTTGCCCCAAAATAAGAAAAATTTCTGACTTATTACTCTGAAATAAGTGAAGGTTCTGCAATTTTGTCCCAAATAAGGGAAATTTTTGCCTTTTTGCCCACAAATAAGGGGAATTTCACCCTTTTTACCTCAAAATAAGGGGAATTTCTGCATTTTTGCCACAAAATATTAGGAATTTCTGCCTTTTTTCCCTGAAATAAGTGAAATTTCTGCAATTTTGCCCCAAAATAAGTGGAATTTCTGAGTTTTGCCCCAAAATAAGGAGAATTTCTTTGTTTTTGCCCCAACTATAGGGAATTTCTGCCTTTTTGTACCACAATTAGGGGAATTTCTGCAATTTTGCTCCAAAATACGGGGAATTTCTGCCTTTTTGCACGAAAATAAGGGGAATGCATAACTTTTTGCCTTAAAAAAGGGAAATTTCTTCATTTTTGCTCCAAAATAAGGGGAATTTCTGCTTTTTTGCCTCTAAATAAGTGGAATTTCTGTTTTTCCTCTAAAACAAAGGGATTTTCTGTCTTTTTGCCCCAAAATCAAGAAACTTTCTGACTTATTACCCTGAAATAATTGAAATTTCTGCTATTTTGTCCCAAAATAAGGGAAATTTCAGCCTTTTTTCCCGCAAATTAGGGGAATTTCAGCCTTTTCACCTCAAAATAAGGGGAATTTCTGCATTTTTGCCACAAAGTATTAGGAATTTCTGCCTTTTTGCTCCAAATTAAGGAAAATTTCTGCCTTTTTCCCTGAAATAAGTGAAATTTCTGCAATTTTGCCCTAAAATAAGTGAAATTTCTGCAATTTTGTCCCAAAATAAGGGGAATTTCTGGAATTTTGCCCCAAAATAAGTGGAATTTCTGAGTTTTGCCCCAAAATAAAGAGAATTTCTGTCTTTTTGCCCCAACATATAGAGAATATCTGCATTTTTGCCCCACAATTAGGGGAATTTCTGAAATTTTGCTCCAAAATACGGGGAATTTCTGCCTTTATCCCGAAAATAAGGGGAATGCATAACTTTATGCCATAAAAAAAGGAAATTTCTTCATTTTTGCTCCAAAATAAGGGTAATTTTTGCCCTTTTGCCTCTAAATAAGTGGAATTTCTGTCTTTTTCCCCTAAAACAAAGGGAATTTCTGCCTTTTTGCCCCAAAATAATGGGAATTTCTGCCTTTTTGCCCCAAAATAAGAAAAATTTTTGCTCTTTTCCTCTGAAATAAGTGAAATTTCTGCAATTTTGCCTTAAATTAAGGGAAATTTCTGCAATATATCCCCATAATAAAGGAAATTTCTGCAATTTTGCACCAAATAAGGGAAATTTCTGAAATTGTGCCCCAAAATAAGGTAATTTCCTGCATTTTTTCCCCAAAATAAAGGAAATTTCTGAAATTATACCCCAAAATATGGGGAATTTCTGATTGTTTGTTCCCAAAAAAAAGAGATTTTTCTCTCTTTGTCCAAAAAATAAGCAGAATTTCTGCCTTTTTGCCCGAAAATTATGAGAATTTCTGCAATTTTGCCTCAAAATAAGGGGAATTTCTGCTTTTATCCCGAAAGTAAGGGGAATGCATACCTTTTTTGCCATAAAAAGGTGAATTTCTTCATTTTTGCACAAAATAAAGAGATTTTCTTCCTTTTTGCCTCTAAATAAGTGAAATTTCTGTCTTTTTCCCCCAAAACAAAGGGAATTTCTGTCTTTTTTGCCCCAACATAAGAAGAATTTCTGACTTATTACCCTGAAATAAGTGAAATTTCTGCAATTTTGCCCCAAAATAAAGGAAATTTCTGAAATTTTGCCCCAATGTAAAAAAAATTTCTGCAATTTTGCCTCAAAATAAGGGAAATTTCTGACTGTTTGTTCCCAAAAAAAGGAGATTTTCTGTCTTTTTGCCCCAAAATAAGGAGAATTTCTGCCTTTTAGCCCGAAAATTATGAGAATTTCTGCAATTTTGCTTCAAAATACAGGGAATTTCTGCTTTTATCCCGAAAGTAAGGGGAATGCATACCTTTTTGCCATAAAAATGTGAATTTCTTCATTTTTGCTCCAAATAAGGGGAATTTCTGCCTTTTTGCCTCTAAATAAGTGTAATTTCTGTCTTTTTCCCCCAAAACCAATTTAATTTCTCTCTTTTTTGCCCCAAAATAATGGGAATTTCTGCCTTTTTGCCCCAAAATAAGAAAAATTTTTGCTTTTTTTCTCTGAAATAAGTGAAATTTCTGCAATTTTGCCTTAAATTAAGGGAAATTTCTGCAATATTTCCACATAATAAGGGGAATTTCTGCAATTTTGCTCCAAAATAAGGGGAATTTCTCCCTTTTTGCCCCAAAATAAAGGAAATTTCAGCCTTTTTACCTGAAAATAAGTGAAATTTCTGCAATTTTGCCCCAAATAAGGGAAATTTCTTCAATTTTGCCCCAAAATAAGGTAAATTCCTGAAATTTTGCCCCAAAATAAAGGAAATTTCTTGAATTTTTCCCCAAAAGAAGGGGAATTTCTGATTTTTGCCCCAAAATAAAGGGAATTTCTGCCTTTTGCCCCAAAATTAGGAAATTTCTGCCTTTTTGCCTGAAAATTATGAGAATTTCTGCAATTTTCCTTCAAAATACGGGGAATTTCTGCTTTTTATCCCGAATGTAAGGGGAATGTATACCTTTTACCACAAAAAAGGGAAATTACTTCATTTTTGTCACAAAATAAGAGGAATTTCTGTCTTTTTACCTCAAAAAAACTGAAATTTCGGCCTTTTTACCAAAAAATAAATGGAGTTTCTATTTTTTTGCCCCAAAATAAAAGGAATTATTGAATTATGCCCTGAAATAAGTGAAATTTCTGCAATTTTGCCGCAAAATAAAAGAAATTTCTGTCTTTTTGCCCCAAAATAAGGGAAATTTCTGCCTTTTTGCCCCCAAATAAAAAAAATTTCAGCATTTTTACCTCAAAATAAAGAGAATTTCTGCATTTTTGCCACAAAATATTAAGAATTTCTGCATTTTTGCCCAAAAATAAGGAAAATTTCTGCCTTTTTTTTGAAATAAGTGAAATTTCTCCAATTTTGTCCTAAAATAAGTGAAATTTCTGCAATATTTTCACAAAATAAAGGAAATTTCGGGAATTTTGCCCCAAAATAAGTGGAATTTCTGAGTTTTGCCCCAAAATAAAGAGAGTTTCTGTCTTTTTTCCCCAACATATAGGGAATTTCTGCCTTTTTGCCCCACAATTAGGGGAATTTCTGCAATTTTGTTCCAAAATACAGGGAATTTCTGCCTTTTCCCAAAAATAAAGGTTATGCATAACTTTTTGCCATAAAAAAGGGAAATTTCTTCATTTATGCTCCAAAATAAGGGGAATTTCTGCCTTTTTGCCTTTAAATAAGTGGAATTTCTGTCTTTTTCCCCCAAAACAAAGGGAATTTCTGTCTTTTTTGCCCCAAAATAAGGGGAATTTCTGACTCATTACCCTGAAATAAGTGAAATTTCTGCAATTTTGCCCCAAAATAAGGGAAATTTCTGCAATTTTGCCACAATGTAAAGGAAATTTCTGCAATTTTGCCCCAAAATAAAGGGAATTTCTGACTGTTTGTTCCCAAAAAAAGCATATTTTCTGTTTTTGCCGCAAAATAAGGAGAATTTCTTACTTTTTGCCCGAAAATTATGAGAATTTGTGCAATTTTGCTTCAAAATAAAAGGAATTTCTGCTTTTTATCCCGAAAGTAAGGGGAATGCATAACTTTTTGCCATAAAAATGTAAATTTCTTCATTTTTGCTCCAAAATAAAAGCAATTTCTGACTTTTTGCCTCTAAATAAGTGAAATTTCTGTCTTTTCCTCCAATACAAAGGGAATTTCTTTCTTTTTTGCCCCAAAATAAGGGGAATTTCTGACTTATTACCCTGAAATAAGTGAAATTTCTGCAATTTTGCCCCAAAATAAGGGAAATTTCTGCCTCTTTTCTCCCAAATAAAGGGAATTTCAGCCTTTTTACCTCAAAATAAGGGGAATTTCTGCCTTTTTGCCCCAAAATAAGGAAAATTTCTGCCTTTTTTCCCTGAAATAAGTAAAATTTCTGCAACTTTGCCCAAAAATAAGTGAAATTTCTGCAATTTTGCTTTAGAATAAGGTAAATTTCTGGAATTTTGCCCCAAAATAAGGGGAATTTCTGAGTTTTGCCCCAAAATAAGAAGAATTTATGTTTTTTTGCCCCAACATATAGGGAATTTCTGCATTTTTGCCCCACAATTAAAAGAATTTCTGCAATTTTGCTCCAAAATACTAGGAATTTCTGCCTTTTTGCCCGAAAATAAGAAGAATGCATACCTTTTTGCCTTAAAAAAGGGAAATTTCTTCATTTTTGCTCCAAAATAAGGGAAATTTCTGCCTTTTTGTCTCTAAATAAGTGGTATTTCTGTCTTTATCCCTCAAAACAAAGGGAATTTCTGTCTTTTTTGCCTCAATATAAGTGGAATTTCTGACATATTTCCCTGAAATAAGTGAAATTTCTGCAATTTTGCCCCAAAATAAGGGAAATTTCTGACTTTTTGCCCAAAATATGTGAAATTTCTGCAATGTTACCCCAAAATAAGGTGAATTTCTGCCTTTTTGCCCCAAAATAAAGGATATTTCAGCCTTTTTACATGAAAATAAGTGAAATATCTGCAATTTTTCCCCAAATAAGAAAAATCTCTGCAATTTTGCCCCAAAATAAGGTAAATTCCTGCAATTTTGCCCCAAAATAAAGGATATTTCTTGAATTTTGCCCCAAAATAAGGGGAATTTATGATTTTTGCCCCAAAATAAAGGGAATTTCTGCCTTTTGCCCCAAATTTAGGGGAATTTCTGCAATTTTGCTCCAAAATACGGGGAATTTCTGCTTTTTTGCCCGAAAATAATGGGATTGCATTCCTTTTTGCCACAAAAAGGGAAATTTTTTCATTGTTGCTGCAAAATAAGAGAAATTTCTGCCTTTTTACCTCTAAATAAGTGGAATTTCTGTCTTTTTCCCCAAAAACAAAGGGAATTTCTGTCTTTTTTGCCCCAAATTAAGGGGAATTTCTGACTTATTACCCTGAAATAAGAAAATTTCTGCAATTTTGCCGCAAAATAAAGGATATTTCTGCCTTTTTGCCCCCAAATAAGGGGAATTTCAGCCTTTTTACCTCAAAATAATGGGAATTTCTGCCTTTTTGCCCCAAAATAACAAAATTTCTTTTTTTCCCCTGAAATAAGTGAAATTCCTTCAATTTTGTCCAAAATAAGTAAAATTTCTGCAATTTTGCCCCAGAATAAGGGAAATTTCTGGAATTTTGCCCCAAAATAAGTGGAATTTCTGAGTTTTGCCGCAAAATAAGGAGAATTTCTGTCTTTTTGCCCCAACATATAAGAAATTTCTGCATTTTTGCACCAGAATTAGGGGAATTTTTGCAATTTTGCTCCAAAATACCGCGAATTTCTGCCTTTTTGCCAGATAATAAGAAGAATGCATACCTTTTTGCCTTAAAAAAGAAAAATGTCTTCATTTTTGCTTCAAAATAAGGGGAATTTCTGCTTTTTTTCCTCTAAATAAGTGGAATTTCTGCTCTTTTCCCCAAAACAAAAAGATTTTCTGTCTTTTTTGCCCAAAATAAGAAAATTTTCTGACTTATTACCCTGAAATAAGTGTAATTTCTGCAATTTAGCCCCAAAATAAGGGAAATTTTTGCCTTTTTGCACCAAAATAAGGAAAATTTCTGCCTTTTTTCCCTGAAGTAAGTGAAATTTCTGCAATTTTGCCCCAAAATAAGTGGAATTTCTGAGTTTTGCCCCAAAATAAGAAGAATTTCTGTATTTTTGCCTCAACATATAGGAAATTTCTGCCTTTTTGCACCACAATTTTGGGAATTTCTGCAATTTTGCTCCAAAATACGGGGAATTTCTGCCATTTTGCCTGAAAATAAATGGAATGCATAACTTTTTGCCATAAACGAGGGAAATTTCTATATTTTTGCTTCAAAATTAAGGGAATTTCTGCCTTTTTGCTTCTCAATAAGTGGAATTTCTGTCTTTTTCCCCCAAAACAAAGGTAATTTTTGTCTTTTTTGCCCCAAAATACGGGGAATTTCTGACTTATTACTCTGAAATAAGTGAAATTTCTGCTATTTTGCCCCAAAATAAGGGAAATTTTTTCAATTTTACCTCAAAATAAGGTGAATTTCTGTTTTTTGCCCCAAAATAATGGGAATTTCCTCCTTTTTGCCCGAAAATAAGAAGAATGCATACATTTTTGCCTTAAAAAAGTGAAATTTCTTCATTTTTTTCCAAAATAACGGGAATTTCCGCTTTTTTGCCTCTAAATAAGTGGAATTTCTGTCTTTTTCCCCCCAAAAAAGGGATTTTCTTTCTTTTTTGCCCCAAAATGAGCAAAATTTATGACTTATTACCCTGAAATAAGTGAAATTTCTGCAATTTTGCCCCAAAATAAGGGAAATTTCTGACTTTTTGCCGCCAAATAAGGGGAATTTCAGCCTTTTTACCTCAAAATAAGGGGAATTTCTGCATTTTTGCCACAAAATATTAGGAATTTTTGCTTTTTGCCCCAAAATAAAAAAATTTCTGCCTTTTTTTCCTGAAATAAGTGAAATTTCTGCAATTTTGCCCCAAAATAAGTGAAATTTCTCCAATTTTGCCCCAAAATAAGGGAAATTTCTGGAATTTTACGCCAAAATAAGTGGAATTTATGAGTTTTGCCCCAAAATAAAGAGAATTTCTGTCTTTTTGCCCCAACATATAGGGAATTTCTGTCTTTTTGCCCCACAACTAGGGGAATTTCTGCAATTTTGCTCCAAAATACGGGGAATTTCTGATTTCTGCCTGAAAAAAGGGGAATGCATAACTTTTTGCCATAAAAAAGGAAAATTTCTTTATTTTTGCTCCAAAAAAAGGGAAATTTCTGCCTATTTGCCTCTAAATAAGTGGAATTTCTGTATTTTTCCCTCAAAACAAAGGGAATTTCTGTTTTTTTTGCCTCAATATAAGTGGAATTTCTGAATTATTTCCCTGAAATAAGTGAAATTTCTGCAATTTTGCCCCAAAATAAGGGAAATTTCTGACTTTTTGCCCAGAAATATGTGAAATTTCTGCAATTTTACCCCAAAATAAGGTGAATATCTGCCTTTTTGCCCCAAAATAATGGGAATTTCTGCCTTTTTGCCCCAAAATAAAAAAAAATTCTTGCTTTTTTTCTCTGAAATAAGTGAAATTTCTGCAATTTTGTCCTAAAATAAAAAAAATTTCTGCAATTTTTCCCAATAATAAAGGAAATTTCTGCAATTTTGCCCCAAAATACAGGGAATTTCTTCCTTTTTGCCCCAAAATAAAGGAAATTTCAGCCTTTTTACCTAAAAATAAGTGAAATTTCTGCAATTTTGCCTCAAATAAGAAAATTTTCTGCAATTTTGCCCCAAAATAAGGTAAATTCCTGATATTTTGCCCCAAAATAAAGGAAATTTCTTGAATTTTGCCCCAAAATAAGGGGTATTTCTGATTTTTGTCCCAAATAAAGGGAATTTCTGCCTTTTGCCCCAAATTTAGGGGAATTTCTGCAATTTTGCTCCAAAATACGGGGAATTTCTGCCTTTTTGCCCGAAAATAATGGGAATGCATACCTTTTTGCCATAAAAAGGGAAATTTCTTCATTGTTGCTTTAAAATAAGGGAAATTTCTGCCGTTTTGCCTCTAAATAAGTGGAATTTATGTCTTTTTCCCCAAAAACAAAGGGAATATCTGTCTTTTTTGCCACAAATTAAGGGGAATTTCTGACTTATTACCCTGAAATAAGTGAAATTGCTGCAATTTTGCCCCAAAATAAGGGATATTTCTGCCTTTTTGCCCCCAAATAAGGGGTATTTCAGCCTTTTTACCTCAAAATAAGGGGAATTTCTCCCTTTTTGCCCCAAATAACAAAATTTCTTTTTTTTTCCCCTGAAATAAGTAAAATTTCTGCAATTTTGCCCAAAATAAGTGAAATTTCTCCAATTTTGCCCAAGAATAAAGGAAATTTCTGGAATTTTGCCCCAAAATATGTGGAATTTCTGAGTTTTGCCACAAAATAAAGAAAATTTCTGTCTTTTTGCCCCAACATATAGGGAATTTCTGCATTTTTGCCCCACAATTAGGGGAATTTTTGCAATTTTGCTCCAAAATATGGGGAATTTCTGACTTTTTGCAAGATAATGAGAAGAATGCATACCTTTTTGCCTTAAAAAAGGGAAATTTCTTCATTTTTGCTTCAAAATAAGGGGAATTTCTGCTTTTTTGCCTCTAAATAAGTGGAATTTCTGTCTTTTTCCCCCAAAACAAAGGGATTTTCTGTCTTTTTTGCCCCAAAATAAGAAAAATTTCTGACTTATTACCCTGAAATAAGTGATATTTCTGAAATTTTGCCCCAAAATAAGGGAAATTTTTGCCTTTTTGCCCACAAATAAGGGGAATTTCACCCTTTTTACCTCAAAATAAGGGGAATTTCTGCATTTTTGCCACAAAATATTAGGAATTTCTGCATTTATGCCCCAAAATAAGGAAAATTTCTGCCTTTTTTCCCTGAAGTAAGTGAAATTTCTGCAATTTTGCCCCAAAATATGTGGAATTTCTGAGTTTTGCCCCAAAATAAGGAGAATTTCTGCCTTTTTGCCCCACAATTAGGGGAATTTCTGCAATTTTGCTCCAAAATACAGGGAATTTCTGCCTTTTTGCACGAAAATAAGGGGAATGCATAACTTTTTGCCATAAAAAAGGGAAATTTCTTCATTTTTGCTCAAAATAAGGGGAATTTCTGCCTTTTTGCTTCTCAATAAGTGGAATTATGTCTTTTTCCCCCAAAACAGGGAATTTCTGTCTTTTTTGCCAAAAAATAAGGGGAATTTCTGACTTATTACCCAGAAATAAGTGAAATTTCTTCAATTTTGCCCGAAAATAAGGGAAATTTCTGCCTTTTTTCCTTGAAATATGTGAATTTTCGGCAATTTTACCTCAAAATAAGGTGAATTTCTGCTTTTTTGCCCCAAAATAATGGGAATTTCTGCCTTTTTGACCCAAAATAAGAAAAATTTTTGCTTTTTTCTCTGAAATAAGTGAAATTTCTGCAATTTTGCTCTAAAATAAGGGAAATTTTTGAAATTTTTTCACATAAGAAAAATTTCTGCAATTTTGCCCCAAAATAAGGGGAATTTCTTCCTTTTTGCTCCAAAACAAAGGAAATTTCATCCTTTTTACCTGAAAATAAGTGAAATTTCTGCAATTCTGCCCCAAATAAAAGAAATTTCTGCAATTTTGCCCCAAAATAAGGTAAATTCCTGCAATTTTGCCCCAAAAAATGAAATTTCTGCAATTTTGCCCCAAAATAAGGGAAATTTCTGGAATTTTGCCCCAAAAGATGGGGAATTTCTGAGTTTTGCCCCAAAATAAGGAGAATTTCTGTGTTTTTTGCCCCAACATATAGGGAATTTCTGCCTTTTTGCCCCACAATTAGGGGAATTTCTGCAATTTTGCTCCAAAATACAGGGAATTTCTCCCTTTTTGCCCGAAAATAAGGGGAATGCATAACCTTTTGCCATAAACGAAGAAAATTTCTTCATTTTTGCTCCAAAATAAGAAGAATTTCTGCTTTTTTGCCTCTAAATAAGTGGAATTTCTGTCTTTTTCTCCCAAAACAAAGGGAATTTCTGTATTTTGCCCCAAAATAAGGGGAATTTCTGACTTATTACCCTGAAATAAGTGAAATTTCTGCAATTTTGCCCCAAAATAAAAGAAATTTCTGCCTTTTTGCCCTGAAATATGTGAAATTTCTGCAATTTTACCCCAAAATAAAGTGAATTTCTGCCTTTTTGCCCCAAAATAATGGGAATTTCTGCCTTTTTGCCCAAAAAAGAGAAAAATTTTTGCTTTTTTTCTCTGAAATAAGTGAAATTGATGCAATTTTGCCCTAAAATAAGGAAAATTTCTGCAATTTTTCCCAATAATAAGGGAAATTTCTGAAATTTTACAACAAAATAAGGGGAATTTCTCCTTTTGGCCCCAAAATAAAGGAAATTTCAGACTTTTTACCTGAAAATAAGTGAAATTTTTGCAATTTTGCCCCAAATAAGAAAAATTTCTTCAATTTTGCCCCAAAATAAGGTAAATTCCTGCAATTTTGCGCCAAAATAAAAGAAATTTCTTGAATTTTTCCCCAAAATAAGGGGTATTTCTGATTTTTGCCCCAAAATAAAGGGAATTTCTTCCTTTTGCCCCAAATTTAGGGGAATTTCTACAATTTTGCTTCAAAATACTGGGAATCTGCCTTTTTGGCCGAAAATAATGGGAATGCATACCTTTTTGCCATAAAAAGGGAAATTTCTTCATTTTTGCTCCAAAATAAGGGGAATTTCTGCCTTCTTGCCTCTAAATAAGTGGAATTTCTTCTTTTTCCCCAAAACAAAGAGAATTTCTGTCTTTTTTGCCACAAATTAAGGGTAATTTCTGACTTATTACCCTGTAATAAGTGAAATTTCTGCAATTTTGCCTCAAAATAAGGGATATTTCTGCCTTTTTGTCCCCAAATAAGGGGAATTTCAGCCTTTTTACCTCAAAATAAGGGGAATTTTTGCCTTTTTGCCCCAAAATAACAAAATTCCTTTTTTTCCTGAAATAAGTGAAATTTCTGCACTTTTGCCCAAAATAAGTGAAATTTTTGCAATTTTGCCCCAGAATAAGGGAAATTTTTGGAATTTTGCCCCAAAACAAGTGGAATTTCTGAGTTTTGCCCCAAAATAAGGAGAATTTCTGCTTTTATTGCCTCTAAATAAGTGGAATTTCTGTCTTTTTCCCCCCAAAAAAAGGGAATTTCTGTATTTTGCCCCAAAATAAGGGGAATTTCTGACTTATTATCATGAAATAAGTGAAATTTTTGCAATTTTGCCCCAAAATAAGGGAAATTTCTGCCTTTTTGCCCTGAAATATGTGAAATTTCTGCAATTTTACCCAAAAATATAGTAAATTTCTGCCTTTTTGCCCCAAAATAATGACAATTTCTGCCTTTTTGCCTCAAAAAGAGAAAAATTTTTGCTTTTTTTCTCTGAAATAAGTGAAATTGCTGCAATTTTGCCCTAAAATAAGTAAAATTTCTGCAATTTTTCCCAATAATAAGGGAAATTTCTGAAATTTTACCCCAAAATAAGGGGAATTTCTCCCTTTTGGCCCCAAAATAAAGGAAATTTCAGCCTTTTCACCAGAAAATAAGTGAAATTTCTGCAATTTTGCCCCAAATAAGAAAAATTTCTTCAATTTTGCCCCAAAATAAGGTAAATTCCTGCAATTTTGCGCCAAAATAAAGGAAATTTCTTGAATTTTGCCCCAAAATAAGGGGAATTTATGATTTTTGCCCCAAAATAAAGAAAATTTCTTCCTTTTGCCCCAAATTTAGGGGAATTTCTGCAATTTTGCTCCAAAATACGGGGAATCTGCCTTTTTGCCCGAAAATAATGGGAATGCATACCTTTTTGCCATAAAAAGGGAAATTTCTTCATTTTTGCTCCAAAATAAGGGGAATTTCTGCCTTCTTGCCTCTAAATAAGTGGAATTTCTTCTTTTTCCCCCAAAACAAAGAGAATTTCTGTCTTTTTTGCCACAAATTAAGGGGAATTTCTGACTTATTACCCTGTAATAAGTGAAATTTCTGCAATTTTGCCTCAAAATAAGGGATATTTCTGCCTTTTTGCCCCCAAATAAGGGGAATTTCAGCCTTTTTACCTCAAAATAAGGGGAATTTTTGCCTTTTTGCCCCAAAATAACAAAATTCCTTTTTTTCCTGAAATAAGTGAAATTTCTGCAATTTTGCCCAAAATAAGTGAAATTTCTGCAATTTTGCCCCAGAATAAGGGAAATTTCTGGAATTTTGCCCCAAAATAAGTGGAATTTCTGAGTTTTGCCCCAAAATAAGGAGAATTTCTGTCTTTTGCCCCAACATATAGGGAATTTCTGCATTTTTGCCCCACAATTAGGGGAATTTTTGCAATTTTGCTCCAAAATACGGGGAATTTCTGCTTTTTTGCCCGAAAATAAGAAGAATGCATAACTTTTTTCCTTAAAAAAGGGAAATTTCTTCATTTTTGCTTCAAAATAAGGGGAATTTCTGCTTTTCTGCCTCTAAATAAGTGGAATTTCTGTCTTTTTCCCCCAAAACAAAGGGATATTCTGTCTTTTTTACCCCAAAATAAGAAAAATTTCTGACTTATTACTCTGAAATAAGTGAAGGTTCTGCAATTTTGCCCCAAAATAAGAGAAATTTTTGCCTTTTTGCCCACAAATAAGGGGAATTTCACCCTTTTTACCTCAAAATAAGGGGAATTTCTGCATTTTTGCCACAAAATATTAGGAATTTCTACATTTTTGCCCTAAAATAAAGAAAATTTCTGCCTTTTTTCTCTGAAGTAAGTGAAATTTCTGCAATTTTGCCCCAAAATATGTGGAATTTCTAAGTTTTGCCCCAAAATAAGGAGAATTTCTGCCTTTTTGCCCAACAATTAGGGGAATTTCTGCAATTTTGCTCCAAAATACAGGGAATTTCTGCCTTTTTGCACGAAAATAAGGGGAATGCATAACTTTTTGCCATAAAAAAGGGAAATTTCTTCATTTTTGCTCCAAAATAAGGGGAATTTCTGCCTTTTTGCTTCTCAATAAGTGGAATTTCTGTCTTTTGTTCCCAAAACAAAGGGAATTTCTGTCTTTTTTGCCAAAAAATAAGGGGAATTTCTGACTTATTACCCAGAAATAAGTGAAATTTCTTCAATTTTGCCCGAAAATAAGGGAAATTTCTGCCTTTTTTCCATTAAATATGTGAATTTTCTGCAATTTTACCTCAAAATAATGTGAATTTCTGTTTTTGCTCCAAAATAATGGGAATTTCTGACTTTTTGACCCAAAATAAGAAAAATTTTTGCTTTTTTTCTCTGAAATAAGTGAAATTTCTGCAATTTTGCCCTAAAATAAGGGAAATTTTTGAAATTTTTTCACATAAGAAAAATTTCTTCAATTTTGCCCCAAAATAAGGGGAATTTCTTCCTTTTTGCCCCAAAACAAAGGAAATTTCAGCCTTTTTACCTGAAAATAAGTGAAATTTCTGCAATTTTGCCCCAAATAAAAGAAATTTCTGCAATTGTGCCCCAAAATAAGGTAAATTCCTGCAATTTTGCCCCAAAAAATGAAATTTCTGCAATTTTGCCCCAAAATAAGGGAAATTTCTGGAATTTTGCCCCAAAAGAAGGGGAATTTCTGAGTTTTGCCCCAAAATAAGGAGAATTTCTGTGTTTTTGGCCCAACATATAGGGAATTTCTGCCTTTTTGCCCCACAATTACGGGAATTTCTGCAATTTTGCACCAAAATACAGGGAATTTCTGCTTTTTTGCCCAAAAATAAGGGGAATGCATAACCTTTTGCCATAAACGAAGAAAATTTCTTCATTTTTGCTCCAATATAAGAAGAATTTCTGCTTTTTTGCCTCTAAATAAGTGGAATTTCTGTCTTTTTCTCCCAAACAAAGGGAATTTCTGTATTTTGCCCCAAAATAAGGGGAATTTCTGACTTATTACCCTGAAATAAGTGAAATTTCTGCAATTTTGCCCCAAAATAAGGGAAATTTCTGCCTTTTTGCCCTGAAATATGTGAAATTTCTGCAATTTTACCCCAAAATAAAGTGAATTTCTGCCTTTTTGCCCCAAAATAATGGGAATTTCTGCCTTTTTGCCCCAAAAAGAGAAAAATTTTTGCTTTTTTTCTCTGAAATAAGTGAAATTGCTGCAATTTTGTCCTAAAATAAGGAAAATTTCTGCAATTTTTCCCAATAATAAGGGAAATTTCTGAAATTTTACAACAAAATAAGGGGAATTTCTCCCTTTTGGCCCCAAAATAAAGGAAATTTCAGACTTTTTACCTGAAAATAAGTGAAATTTCTGCAATTTTGCCCCAAATAAGAAAAATTTCTTCAATTTTGCCCCAAAATAAGGTAAATTCCTGCAATTTTGCGCCAAAATAAAAAAAATTTCTTGAATTTTGCCCCAAAATAAGGGGTATTTCTGATTTTTGCCCCAAAATAAAGGGAATTTCTTCCTTTTGCCCCAAATTTAGGGGAATTTCTACAATTTTGCTCCAAAATACTGGGAATCTGCCTTTTTGCCCGAAAATAATGGGAATGCATACCTTTTTGCCATAAAAAGGGAAATTTCTTCATTTTTGCTCCAAAATAAGAAGAATTTCTGCCTTCTTGCCTCTAAATAAGTGGAATTTCTTCTTTTTCCCCCAAAACAAAGAGAATTTCTGTCTTTTTTGCCACAAATTAAGGGGAATTTCTGACTTATTACCCTGTAATAAGTGAAATTTCTGCAATTTTGCCTCAAAATAAGGGATATTTCTGCCTTTTTGTCCCCAAATAAGGGGAATTTCAGCCTTTTTACCTCAAAATAAAAGGAATTTTTGCCTTTTTGCCCCAAAATAACAAAATTCCTTTTTTTCCTGAAATAAGTGAAATTTCTGCAATTTTGCCCAAAATAAGTGAAATTTTTGCAATTTTGCCCCAGAATAAGGGAAATTTCTGGAATTTTGCCCCAAAATAAGTGGAATTTCGGAGCTTTGCCCCAAAATAAGGAGAATTTCTGCTCTTTTGCCTCTAAATAAGTGGAATTTCTGTCTTTTTCCCCCAAAAAAGGGAATTTCTGTATTTTGCCCCAAAATAAGGGGAATTTCTGTCTTATTACCCTGAAATAAGTGAAATTTCTGCAATTTTGCCCCAAAATAAGGGAAATTTCTGCCTTTTGCCCTGAAATATGTTTAATTTCTGCAATTTTACCCCAAAATAAAGTAAATTTCTGCCTTTTAGCCCCAAAATAATGGGAATTTCTGCATTTTTGCCTCAAAAAGAGAAAAATTTTTGCTTTCTTTCTCTGAAATAAGTGAAATTGCTGCAATTTTGCCCTAAAATAAGGAAAATTTCTGCAATTTTTCCCAATAATAAGGGAAAATTCTGAAATTTTACCCCAAAATAAGGGGAATTTCTCCCTTTTGGCCCCACAATAAAGGAAATTTCAGCCTTTTTACCTGAAAATAAGTGAAATTTCTGCAATTTTGCCCCAAATAAGAAAAATTTCTTCAATTTTGCCCCAAAATAAGGTAAATTCCTGCAATTTTGCGCCAAAATAAAGGAAATTTCTTGAATTTTGCCCCAAAATAAGGGGTATTTCTGATTTTTGCCCCAAAATAAAGAAAATTTCTTCCTTTTGCCCCAAATTTAGGGGAATTTCTGCAATTTTGCTCCAAAATACGGGGAATCTGCCTTTTTGCCCGAAAATAATGGGAATGTATACCTTTTTGCCATAAAAAGGGAAATTTCTTCATTTTTGCTCCAAAATAAGGGGAATTTCTGCCTTCTTGCCTCTAAATAAGTGGAATTTCTTCTTTTTCCCCCAAAACAAAGAGAATTTCTGTCTTTTTTGCCACAAATTAAGGGGAATTTCTGACTTATTACCCTGTAATAAGTGAAATTTCTGCAATTTTGCCTCAAAATAAGGGATATTTCTGCCTTTTTGCCCCCAAATAAGGGGAATTTCAGCCTTTTTACCTCAAAATAAAAGGAATTTTTGCCTTTTTGCCCCAAAATAACAAAATTTCTTTTTTTCCTGAAATAAGTGAAATTTCTGCAATTTTGCCCAAAATAAGTGAAATTTCTGCAATTTTGCCCCAGAATAAGGGAAATTTCTGGAATTTTGCCCCAAAATAAGTGGAATTTCTGAGTTTTGCCCCAAAATAAGGAGAATTTCTGTCTTTTGCCCCTACATATAGGGAATTTCTGCATTTTTGCCCCACAATTAGGGGAATTTTTGCAATTTTGCTCCAAAATACGGGGAATTTCTGCCTTTTTGCCCGAAAATAAGAAGAATGCATAACTTTTTTCCTTAAAAAAGGGAAATTTCTTCATTTTTGCTTCAAAATAAGGGGAATTTCTGCTTTTTTGCCTCTAAATAAGTGGAATTTCTGTCTTTTTTCCCCAAAACAAAGGGATTTTCTGTCTTTTTTACCCCAAAAATAAGAAAAATTTCTGACTTATTACTCTGAAATAAGTGAAGGTTCTGCAATTTTGCCCCAAAATAAGGGAAATTTTTGCCTTTTTGCCCACAAATAAGGGGAATTTCACCCTTTTTACCTCAAAATAATGGGAATTTCTGCATTTTTGCCACAAAATATTACGAATTTCTACATTTATGCCCTAAAATAAAGAAAATTTCTGCCTTTTTTCTCTGAAGTAAGTGAAATTTCTGCAATTTTGCCCCAAAATATGTGGAATTTCTGAGTTTTGCCCCAAAATAAGGAGAATTTCTGTCTTTTGCCCCAACATATAGGGAATTTCTGCATTTTTGCCCCACAATTAGGGGAATTTTTGCAATTTTGCTCCAAAATACGGGGAATTTCTGCCTTTTTGCCCGAAAATAAGAAGAATGCATAACTTTTTTCCTTAAAAAAGGGAAATTTCTTCATTTTTGCTTCAAAATAAGGGGAATTTCTGCTTTTTTGCCTCTAAATAAGTGGAATTTCTGTCTTTTTTCCCCAAAACAAAGGGATTTTCTGTCTTTTTTACCACAAAATAAGAAAAATTTCTGACTTATTACTCTGAAATAAGTGAAGGTTCTGCAATTTTGCCCCAAAATAAGGGAAATTTTTGCCTTTTTGCCCACAAATAAAGGGAATTTCACCCTTTTTACCTCAAAATAATGGGAATTTCTGCATTTTTGCCACAAAATATTACGAATTTCTACATTTTTGCCCTAAAATAAAGAAAATTTCTTCCTTTTTTCTCTGAAGTAAGTGAACTTTCTGCAATTTTGCCCCAAAATATGTGGAATTTCTGAGTTTTGCCCCAAAATAAGGAGAATTTCTGTCTTTTTGCCCCAACATATAGGAAATTTCTGCCTTTTTGCCCCACAATTAGGGGAATTTCTGCAATTTTGCTCCAAAATACAGGGAATTTCTGCCTTTTTGCACGAAAATAAGGGGAATGCATAACTTTTTGCCATAAAAAAGGGAAATTTCTTCATTTTTGCTCCAAAATAAGGGGAATTTCTGCCTTTTTGCTTCTCAATAAGTGGAATTTCTGTCTTTTGTTCCCAAAACAAAGGGAATTTCTGTCTTTTTTGCCAAAAAATAAGGGGAATTTCTGACTTATTACCCAGAAATAAGTGAAATTTCTTCAATTTTGCCCGAAAATAAGGGAAATTTCTGCCTTTTTTCCCTGAAATATGTGAAATTTCTGCAATTTTACCTCAAAATAAGGTGAATTTCTGCTTTTTTGCCCCAAAATAATGGGAATTTCTGCCGTTTTGTCCCAAAATAAGAAAAATTTTTGATTTTTTCCCTCTGAAATAAGTGAAATTTCTGCAATTTTGCCCTAAAATAAGGGAAATTTTTGAAATTTTTTCACATAAGAAAAATTTCTGCAATTTTGCCCCAAAATAAGGGGAATTTCTTCCTTTTTGCCCCAAAACAAAGGAAATTTCAGCCTTTTTACCTGAAAATAAGTGAAACATCTGCAATTTTGCTCCAAATAAAAGAAATTTCTGCAATTTTGCCCCAAAATAAGGTAAATTCCTGCAATTTTGCCCCAAAAAAATGAAATTTCTGCAATTTTGCCCCAAAATAAGGGAAATTTCTGGAATTTTGCCCCAAAATAAGGGAAATTTCTGAGTTCTGCCCCAAAATAAGGAGAATTTCTGTGTTTTTGCCCCAACATATAGGGAATTTCTGCCTTTTTGCTTCACAATTAGGGGAATTTCTGATATTTTGCTCCAAAATACAGGGAATTTCTGCTTTTTGCCCAATAATAAAGGGAATGCATAACCTTTTGCCATAAACGAGGAAAATTTCTTTATTTTTGCTCCAAAATAAAAAGAATTTCTGCTTTTTTGACTCAAAATAAGTGGAATTTCTGTCTTTTTCCCCCAAAACAAAGGGAATTTCTGTATTTTGCCCCAAAATAAGGGGAATTTCTGAATTATTACCCTGAAATAAGTAAAATTTCTGCAATTTTGCCCCAAAATAACGGAAATTTCTGCCTTTTTGCCCTGAAATATGTGAAATTTCTGCAATTTTACCCCAAAATAAGGTGAATTTCTGCCTTTTTGCCCCAAAATAATGGGAATTTCTGCCTTTTTGCCCCAAAATAAGAAAAATTTTTGCTTTTTTTCTCTGAAATAAGTGAAATTGCTGCAATTTTGCCGCAAAATAAAAGGAATTTCTCCTTTTTTGCCCCAAACTAAAGGAAATTTCAGCCTTTTTTTCTCAAAAGAAGTGAAATTTCTGCAATTTTTCCCCAAATAAGAAAAATTTCTACAATTTTGCCCCAAAATAAGGTAAATTCCTGCAATTTTGCCCCAAAATAAAGGAAATTTCTTGTATTTTGCCCCAAAATAAGGGGAATTTATGATTTTTGCTTCAAAATAAAGGGAATTTTTGTTTTTTGCCCCAAATTTACGGGAATTTCTGCAATTATGCCCCAAAATATGGGGAATTTCTGCCTTTTTGCCCGTAAATAATGGATTGCATACCTTTTTGCCATGAAAAGGGAAATTTCTTCATTTTTGCTCCAAAATAAGGGGAATTTCTGCCTTCTTGCCTCTAAATTAGTGGAATTTCTTCTTTTTTCCCCAAAACAAAGGGAATTTCTGTCTTTTTTGCCCCAAATTAAGGGGAATTTCTGACTTATTACCCTGTAATAAGTGCAATTTCTGCAATTTTGCCCAGAATAAGGGATATTTCTGCCTTTTTGCCCCCAAATAAAGGGAATTTCAGCATTTTTTCCTCAAAATAAAGGAAATTTCTGCCTTTTTGCCTTATAATAAGAAAAATTTTTGCTTTTTTTTCTGAAATAAGTGAAATTTCTGCAATTTTGCCCTAAAATAAGGGAAATTTTTGAAATTTTTTCACATAAGAAAAATTTCTGCAATTTTGCCCCAAAATATGGGGAATTTCTTCCTTTTTGCCCCAAAACAAAGGAAATTTCAGCCTTTTTACCTGAAAATAAGTGAAATTTCTGCAATTTTGCCCCAAAAAGGGAAATTTCTGCAATTTTGCCCCAAAATAAGGTAAATTCCTGCAATTTTGCCCCAAAAAAAGAAAATTTCTGGAATTTTGCCTCAAAATAATGGGAATTTCTGCCTTTTGCCCAAAAATAAGGGGAATTTCTGCACTTTTGCCCGAAAACAATGGGAATGCATACCTTTTTGCCATAATAAGGGAAATTTCTTCATTTTTGCTCCAAAAATAGTGGAATTTCTGCCTTTTTGCCTCTAAATAAGTGGAATTTCTGTCTTTTTTCCCCAAAAAAAGGAATTTTCTGTCTATTTTGCCTCAAAATAAAAGAAATTTCTGACTTATTACCCTGAAATATGTGAAATTTCTGCAATTTCGCCCCAATATAAGGGAAATTTCTGCAATTTTGCCCCAATGTAAAAGAAATTTCTGCAATTTTGCCCCAAAATTAGGGGAATTTCTGACTGTTTGCTCCCGAAAAAGGAGATTTTCTGTCTTTTTACCCCAAAATAAGGAGAATTTCTGCCTTTTTGCCCGAAAATTGAGAGAATTTCTGCAATTTTGCTTCAAAATACGGAGAATTTCTGCTTTTTATCCCGAAAGTAAGGGGAATATATACCTTTTGCCACAAAAAAAAATTATTCATTTTTGCCCCAAAATTAGAGTAATTTCTTCCTTTTTACCTCAAAATAAGTGAAATTTCTGCCTTTTTACACAAAAAACGGAATTTCTGTCATTTTGCCCCAAAATAAAAAGAATTTTTGAATTATGCCCTGAAATATGTGAAATTTCTGCAATTTTGCCCCAAAATAAAAGAAATTTTTGCATTTTTGCCACAAAATAAAGGGAATTTCTGTCTCTTTGCCTCAAAATAATGGAAATTTCTGCATTTTTGCCCCCAAATAAGGGGAATTACACCATTTTTACCCCAAAATAAGGGGAATTTCTGCATTTTTGCCCCAAAATAAGAAAAATCTCAGGCTTTTTTCCTCAAAATAATTGAAATTTCTGCAATTTTGCCCCAAAATAATTGAAATTTCTGCAATTTTGCCCCAAAATAAGGGAAATTTCTGGAATTTTGCCCCAAAATAAGGGGAATTTCTGAGTTTTGCCCCAAAATAAGGAAAATTTCTGTGTTTTTGCCCCAACATATAGGGAATTTCTGCCTTTTTGCCCCACAATTAGGGGAATTTCTGCAATTTTGCTCCAAAATACAGGGTATTTCTGCCTTTTTGCCCAAAAATAAGGGGAATGCATAACCTTTTGCGATAAGCGAGGAAAAAATCTTCATTTTTGCTCCAAAATAAGAAGAATTTCTGTTTTTTGCCTCCAAATAAGTGGAATTTCTGTGTTTTTCCCCGAAAACAAAGGAAATTTCTGTATTTTGCCCCAAAATAAGGGGAATTTCTGACTTATTACCCTGAAATAAGTGAAATTTCTGCAATTTTGCCTTAAAATAAAGGAAATTTCTGCCTTTTTCCCTGAAATATGTGAAATTTCTGCAATTTTACCCCAAAATAAGGTGAATTTCTGCCTTTTTGCCCCAAAATAATGGGAATTTCTGCCTTTTTGTCCCAAAATAAGAAAAATTTTTGCTTTTTTTCTCTGAAATAAGTGAAATTGCTGCAATTTTGCTTTAAATAAGGAAAATTTCTGCAATTTTTTCCAATAATAAGGGAAATTTCTTCAATTTTGCCCCAAAATAAAAGGAATTTCTCCCTTTTTGCCGCAAACTAAAGAAAATTTAAGCCTTTTTACCTGAAAATAAGTGAAATTTCTGCAATTTTGCCCCAAATAAAAAAAATTTCTGCAATTTTTCCCCAAAATAAGGGAAATTTCTGCCTTTTTGCCCTGAAATATGTGAAATTTCTGCAATTTTACCTCAAAATAAAGTGAATTTCTGCTTTTTTGCCCCAAAATAATGTGAATTTCTGCCTTTTTGCCCCAACATAAGAAAAACTTTTGCTTTTTTTCTCTGAAATAAGTGAAATTTCTGCAATTTTGCCCTAAAATAAGGGAAATTTTGGCAATTTTTTTACATAATAAGAAAAATTTCTGCAATTTTGCCCCAAAATAAGGGGAATTTCTTCCTTTTTGCCCCAAAACAAAGGAAATTTCAGCCTTTTTACCTGAAAATAAGTGAATTTCTGTATTTTGCCCCAAAATAAGGGGAATTTCTGAATTATTACCCTGAAATAAGTGAAATTTCTGCAATTTTGCCCCAAAATAAGGGAAATTTTTTCAATTTTGCCCCAATGTAAAGGAAATTTCTGCAATTTTGCCCCAAAATAAGGGGAATTTCTAACTGTTTGCTCCCGAAAAAGCAGATTTTCTGTCGTTTTGCCCCAAAAATAAGGAGAATTTTTGCCTTTTTGCACGAAAATTGAGAGAATTTCTGCAATTTTGCTTCAAAATACGGGGAATTTCTGTTTATTATCCTGAAAGTAAGAGGAATGTATACCTTTTGCCACAAAAAAAGGGAAATGTCTTCATTTTTGTCCCAAAATAAGAGGAATTTCAGCATTTTTACCTCAAAATAAGTGAAATTTCTGCCTTTTTACCCAAAAATAAACGGAATTTCTGTCTTTTTGCCCCAAAATAAAAGGAATTTTTGAATTATGCCCTGAAATATGTGAAATTTCTGGAATTTTGCCTCAAAATAAAAGAAATTTCTGCATTTTTGCCACAAAATAAGGAGAATTTCTGTTTTTTTGCCCCAAAATAAGGGAAATTTCTGCCTTTTTGCCCCCAAATAAGGGGAATTTCAGCCTTTTTACTTCAAAATAAGGGGAATTTCTGCATTTTTGCCCTAAAATAAGGAAAATTTCTGCCTTTTTTCCCTGAAATAAGTGAAATTTCTGCAATTTTGCCCCAAAATAAGTGAAATTTCTGCAATTTTGCCCCAAAATAACGGAAATTTCTGGAATTTTGCTCCAAAATACGGGGAATTTCTGCATTTTCCCCGAAAATACAGGAAATGCATAAGTTTTTGCCATAAAAGAGGAAAATTTCTTCATTTTTGCTCCAAAACAAGAAGAATTTCGGCTTTTTAGCCTCTAAATAAGAGGAATTTCTGTCTTTTTCCCCCAAAACATAGGGAATTTCTGTCTTTTTTGTCCCAAAATAAGGGAAATTTCTGACTTATTACCCTGAAATAAGTGAAATTTCTGTAATTTTGCCCCAAAATACGGGAAATTTCTTCCTTTTTGCCCTGAAATATGTGAAATTTCTGCAATTTTACCCCAAAATAAGGTGAATTTCTGCCTTTTTGCTCCAAATTAATGGGAATTTCTGCATTTTTGCCCCCAAAAAAGAAAAATTTTTGATTTTTTTCTCTGAAATAAGTGAAATTTCTGCAATTTTGCCCTAAAATAAGGGAAATTCTTGCAATTTTTTTACATAATAAGAAAAATTTCTGCAATTTTGCCCCAAAATAAGGGGAATTTCTTCCTTTTTGCCCCAAAACAAAGGAAATTTCAGACTTTTTACCTTAAAATAAGTGAAATTTCTGCAATTTTGCTCCAAATAAGGGAAATTTCTGCAATTTTGCCCCAAAATAAGGTAAATTCCTGCAATTTTGCCCCAAAATAAAGGAAATTTCTGGAATTTTGCCCCAAAATAATGGGAATTTCTGATTTTTGCCCCAAAATAAATGGAATTTCTGCCTTTTGCCCAAAAATAAGGAGAATTTCTGCATTTTTGCTCCAAAATACGGGGAGTTTCTGCCTTTTTGCCCGAAAATAATGGAATGCATACCTTTTTGTCATAAAAAGTGAAATTTCTTCATTTTTGCTCCAAAATAAAGGGAATTTCTTCCTTTTTGCCTCTATATAAGTGGAATTTCTGTCTTTTTCCCCCAAAACAAAGGGAATTTCTGTCTTCTTTGCCCCAAAATAAGGGGAATTTCTTACTTATTACCCTGAAATAAGTGAAATTTCTGCAACTTTGCCCCAAAATAAGGGAAATTTTTTCAATTTTGCCCCAATGTAAAGGAAATTTCTGCAATTTTGCCCCAAAATAAGGGGAATTTCTAACTGTTTGCTCCCGAAAAAGCAGATTTTCTGTCGTTTTGCCCCAAAATAAGGAGAATTTTTGCCTTTTTGCACGAAAATTGAGAGAATTTCTGCAATTTTGCTTCAAAATACGGGGAATTTCTGTTTATTATCCTGAAAGTAAGAGGAATGTATACCTTTTGCCACAAAAAAAGGGAAATGTCTTCATTTTTGTCCCAAAATAAGAGGAATTTCAGCCTTTTTACCTCAAAATAAGTGAAATTTCTGCCTTTTTACCCAAAAATAAACGGAATTTCTGTCTTTTTGCCCCAAAATAAAAGGAATTTTTGAATTATGCCCTGAAATATGTGAAATTTCTGGAATTTTGCCCCAAAATAAAAGA
Source organism: Micromys minutus (assembly GCF_963924665.1). Taxonomy (NCBI): domain Eukaryota; kingdom Metazoa; phylum Chordata; class Mammalia; order Rodentia; family Muridae; genus Micromys; species Micromys minutus. The sequence goes on from NW_027667727.1 coordinate 5,959,172, forward strand.
AATTTCTGCATTTTTGCCACAAAATAAGGAGAATTTCTGTTTTTTTGCCCCAAAATAAGGGAAATTTCTGCCTTTTTGCCCTTAAATAAGGGGAAATTCAGCCTTTTTACTTCAAAATAAGGGGAATTTCTGCATTTTTGCCCTAAAATAAGGAAAATTTCTGCCTTTTTTCCCTGAAATAAGTGAAATTTCTGCAATTTTGCCCCAAAATAAGTGAAATTTCTGCAATTTTGCCCCAAAATAACGGAAATTTCTGGAATTTTGCTCCAAAATACCGGGAATTTCTGCATTTTCCCCGAAAATACAGGAAATGCATAAGTTTTTGCCATAAAAGAGGAAAATTTCTTTATTTTTGCTCCAAAATAAGAAGAATTTCGGCTTTTTAGCCTCTAAATAAGTGGAATTTCTGTCTTTTTCCCCCAAAACATAGGGAATTTCTGTCTTTTTTGTCCCAAAATAAGGGAAATTTCTGACTTATTACCCAGAAATAAGTGAAATTTCTGTAATTTTGCCCCAAAATAAGGGAAATTTCTACCTTTTTGCCCTGAAATATGTGAAATTTCTGCAATTTTACCCCAAAATAAGGTGAATTTCTGCCTTTTTGCTCCAAATTAATGGGAATTTCTGCCTTTTTGCCCCAAAAAAAGAAAAATTTTTGATTTTTTTCTCTGAAATAAGTGAAATTTCTGCAATTTTGCCCTAAAATAAGGGAAATTTTTGCAATTTTTTTACATAATAAGAAAAATTTCTGCAATTTTGCCCAAAAATAAGGGGAATTTCTTCCTTTTTGCCCCAAAACAAAGGAAATTTCAGACTTTTTACCTGAAAATAAGTGAAATTTCTGCAATTTTGCTCCAAATAAGGGAAATTTCTGCAATTTTGCCCCAAAATAAAGTAAATTCCTGCAATTTTGCCCCAAAATAAAGGAAATTTCTGGAATTTTGTCCCAAAATAATGGGAATTTCTGATTTTTGCCCCAAAATAAACGGAATTTCTGCCCTTTGCCCAATAATAAGGGGAATTTCTGCATTTTTGCTCCAAAATACGGGGAGTTTCTGCCTTTTTGCCCGAAAATAATGGAATGCATACCTTTTTGTCATAAAAAGTGAAATTTCTTCATTTTTGCTCCAAAATAAAGGGAATTTCTTCCTTTTTGCCTCTATATAAGTGGAATTTCTGTCTTTTTCCCCCAAAACAAAGGGAATTTCTCTTTTTTTGCCTCAAAATAAGGGAAATTTCTGACTTATTACCCTGAAATAAGTGAAATTTCTGCAATTTAGCCACAAAATAAGGGAAATTTCTGCAATTTTGCCCCAATGTAAAGGAAATTTCTGCAATTTTGCCCCAAAATTAGGGGAATTTCTGACTGTTTGCTCCCGAAAAAGGAGATTTTCTATTTCTTTACCAAAAAATAAGGAGAATTTCTGCCTTTTTGCCCAAAAATTGAGAGAATTTCTGCAATTTTGCTTCAAAATACGGGGAATTTCTGCTTATTATCCCGAAAGTAAGGGGAATGTATACCTTTTGCCACAAAAAAGGGAAATTTCTTCATTTTTGCCCCAAAATTAGAGCAATTTCTTCCTTTTTACTTCAAAATAAGTGAAATTTCTGCCTTTTTACACAAAAAAAAATGGAATTTCTGTCATTTTTCCCCAAAATAAAAGGAATTTTTGAATTATGCCCTGAAATATGTGAAATTTCTGCAATTTTGCCCCAAAATAAAAGAAATTTCTGCATTTTTGCCACAAAATAAGGGGGAATTTCGGTCTCTTTTCCCCAAAATAAGGGAAATTTCTGCCTTTTTGCCCCCAAATAAGGGGAATTACAGCATTTTTACCTCAAAATAAGGGGAATTTCTGCATTTTTGCCCCAAAATAAGAAAAATTTCTGGCTTTTTTCTTTAAAATAATTGAAATTTCTGCAATTTTGCACCAAATTAGTGAAATTTCTGCAATTTTGCCCCAAAATAAAAGAAATTTCTGGAATTTTGCCCCAAAATAAGGGGAATTTATGAGTTTTGCCCCAAAATAAGGAGAATTTCTGTGTTTTTGCCCCAACATATAGGGAATTTCTGCTTTTTTGCCCCACAATTAGGGGAATTTCTGCAATTTTGCTCCAAAATACCGGGAATTTCTGCCTTTTTGCCCAAAAATAAGGGGAATGCATAACCTTTTGCCATAAACGAGAAAAATTTCTTCATTTTTGCTCCAAAATAAGAAGAATGTGTGCTTTTTTGCCTCTAAATAAGTGGAATTTCTGTCTTTTTCCCCCAAAACAAAGGGAATTTCTGTATTTTGCCCCAAAATAAGGGGAATTTCTGCCTTTTTGCCCTGAAATATGTGAAATTTCTGCAATTTTACCACAAAATAAGGTGAATTTCTTCATTTTTGCCCCAAAATAATGGGAATTTCTGCCTTTATGCCCCAAAATAAGAAAAATTTTTGCTTTTTTTTCTCTGAAATAAGTAAAATTGCTGCAATTTTGCTCTAAAATAAGGAAAATTTTTGCAATTTTTCCCAATAATAAGGGAAATTTCTGCAATTTTGCCCCAAAAATAAGGGGAATTTCTCCCTTTTTGCCCCAAACTAAAGGAAATTGCAGCCTTTTTACCTGTAAATAAGTGAAATTTCTGCAATTTTGCCCCAAATAAGAAAAATTTCTGCAATTTTTCCCCAAAATAAGGTAAATTCCTGCAATTTTGCCCCAAAATAAAGGAAATTTCTTGAATTTTGCCTCAAAATAAGGGGAATTCATGATTTTTGCCCCAAAATAAAGTGAATTTCTGCCTTTTGCCCCAAATTTAGGGGAATTTCTGCAATTTTGCCCCAAAATATGGGGAATTTCTGCCTTTTTGCCCGAATATAATGGGAATGCATACCTTTTTGCCATAAAAAGGGAAACTTCTTCATTTTTGCTCCAAAATAAGGGGAATTTCTGCCTTCTTGCCTCTAAATAAGTGGAATTTCTTGTTTTTCCCCCAAAACAAAGAGAACTTCTGTCTTTTTTGCCCCAAATTAAGGGGAATTTCTGACTTATTACCCTGTAATAAGTGAAATTTCTGCAATTTTGCCCCAAAATAAGGGATATTTCTGCCTTTTTGCCCCCAAATAAAGGGAATTTCAGCCTTTTTACCTCAAAATAAGTGGAATTTCTGCCTTTTTGCCCCATAATAACAAAATTCCTTTTTTTCCCTGAAATAAGTGAAATTTCTGCAATTTTGCTCAAAATAAGTGAAATTTCTGCAATTTTGCCCCAGAATAAGGGAAATTTCTGGAATTTTGCCCCAAAATAAGTGGAATTTCTGAGTTTTGCCCCAAAATAAAGAGAATTTCTGTGTTTTCGCCCCAACATATAATGAATTTCTTTCTTTTTGCCCCACAATTATGGGAATTTCTGCAATTTTGCTCCAAAATACAGGGAATTTCTGCCTTTTTGCCCGAAAAAAAAGGGGAATGCATAACTTTTTGAAATAAACGAGGAAAATTTCTTCATTTTTGCTCCAAAATAAGAAGAATTTCGGCTTTTTAGACTCTAAATAAGTGGAATTTCTGTCTTTTTCTCTCAAAACAAACGGGAATTTCTGTATTTTTCACCAAAATAAGGGGAATTTCTGACTTATTACCCTGAAATAAGTGAAATTTTTGCAATTTTTCCCGAAAATAAGGAGAATTTCTATCTGTTTGCTCCCGAAAAAGGAGATTTTCTGTCTTTTTGCCTTAAAAGAAGGAGAATTTCTGCCTTTTTGCACGAAAATTGAGAGAATTTCTGCAACTTTGCTTCAAAATACGGGGAATTTCTGCTTATTATCCCGAAAGTAAGGGGAATGTATACTTTTTGCCACAAAAAAGGGAAATTTCTTCATTTTGCCCCAAACTTAGAGCAATTTCAGCCTTTTTACCTCAAAATAAGTGAAATTTCTGCCTTTTTAAACAAAAATAAACGGAATTTCTGTCATTTTGCCCCAAAATAAAAGGAATTTTTGAATTATGCCCTGAAATATGTGAAATTTCTGCAATTTTGCCCCAAAATAAGGGGAATTTCTGAGTTTTGCCCCAAAATAAGGAGAATTTTTGTGTTTTTGCCCAAACATATAGGGAAATTCTTCCTTTTTGCCCCACAATTAGGGGAATTTCTGCAATTTTGCTCCAAAATACAGGGAATTTCTGCCTTTTTGCCCAAAAATAAGGGGAATGTATAACCTTTTGCCATAAACGAGAAAAATCTCTTCATTTTTGCTCCAAAATAAGAAGAATTTCTGCTTTTTTGCCTCTAAATAAGTGGTATTTCTGTCTTTTTCCCCCAAAACAAAGGGAATTTCTGTATTTTGCCCCAAAATAAGGGGAATTTCTGACTTATTACCCTGAAATAAGTGAAATTTCTGCAATTTTGCTCCAAAATAAGGGAAATTTCTGCCTTTTTGCCCTGAAATATGTGAAATTTCTGCAATTTTACCACAAAATAAGGTAAATTTCTGCCTTTTTGCCCCAAAATAATGGGAATTTCTGCCTTTTTGCCCCAAAATAAGAAAAATTTTTGTTTTTTTTCTCTGAAATAAGTAAAATTGCTGCAATTTTGCTCTAAAATAAGGGAAATTTCTGCAATTTTTCCCCATAATAAGGGAAATTTCTGCAATTTTGCCCCAAAATAAGGGGAATTTCTCCCTTATTGCCCCAAAATAAAGGAAATTTCAGGCTTTATACCTGAAAATAAGTAAAATTTCTGCAATTTTGCACCAAATAGGTGAAATTTCTGCAATTTTGACCCAAAATATAGTAAATTCCTGCAATTTTGCCCCAAAATAAAGAAAATTTCTGGAATTTTGCCCCAAAATAAGGGGAATTTCTGCCTTTTGCCCCAAAATTAGAAGAATTTCTGCAATTTTGCTCTAAAATACAGGGAATTTCTGCCTTTTTGCCTGAAAATAATGGGAATGCATACCTTTTTGCCATAAAAAGGGAAATTTCTTCATTTTTGCTCCAAAATAAGGAAAATTTCTGCCTTTTTGCCTCTAAATAAATGGAATTTCTGTCTTTTGCCCCCAAAACAAAGGGAATTTCTGTCTTTTTTGCCCCAAAATAAGGGGAATTACTGATTTATTACCCTGAAATAAGTGAAATTTCTGCAATTTTGCCCCAAAATAAGGAAAATTTCTGCAATTTTGCCCCAATGTAAACGAAATTTCTGCAAGTTTGCCCCAAAATAAGGAGAAATTCTGACTGTTTGCTCCCAAAAAAAGGAGATTTTCTGTCTTTTTGACCCAAAATAAGGAGAATTTCTGCCTTTTTGCCCAAAAATTATGAGAATTTCTGCAATTTTGTTCAAAATACGGGAAATTTCTGCTTTTAATCCCGAAAGTAAGAGGAATGTATACCTTTTCTCACAAAAAAAGGATTTTCTTCATTTTTGCCCCAAAATAAAAGAAATTTCTGCATTTTTGCCACAAAAAAGGGAATTTCTGTCTTTTTGCCCCAAAATAAGGGAAATTTCTGCCTTTTTGCCTCCAAATAAGAAGAATTTCGGACTTTTTACCTCAAAATAAGGGGAATTTCTGCATTTTTGCCCCAAAATAAGGAAAATCTCTGGCTTTTTTCCCTAAAATAAGTGAAATTTCTGCAATTTTGCCCCAAAATAAGTGAAATTTCTTCAATTTTGCCCCAAAATAAGAGAAATTTCTGGAATTTTGCCCCAAAATAAGGGGAATTTCTGAGTTTTGCCCCAAAATAAGGAGAATTTCTTTCTTTTTGCCCCAACATATAGGGAATTTGTGCCTTTTTGCCCCACAATTAGGGGAATTTATGCAATTTTGCTCCAAAATACAGGGAATTTCTGCCTTTTACCCCGAAAATAAGGGGAATGCATAATTTTTGAAATAAACGAGAAAAATTTCTTCATTTTTGCTCCAAAATAAGAATTTCTGCTTTTTTGCCTCTAAATAAGTGGAATTTCTGTCTTTTTCCCCCAAAACAAAGGGAATTTCTGTCTTGTTTGCCCCAAAATAAGGGGAATTTCTGACTTATTAAATTGAAATAAGTGAAATTTCTGCAATTTTGCCACAAAATAAGAGAAATTTCTTCAATTTTGCCCCAATGTAAAGCAAATATTGGCAATTTTGCCCTAAAATAAGGGGAATTTCTGACTTATTAACCTGAAATAAGTGAAATTTCTGCAATTTTGCCTTAAAATAAGGGAAATTTCTGCAATTTTGCCCCAATGTAAAAAAAAATTCTGCAATTTTGCCCCACAATATGGGGAATTTCTGACTGTTTGCTCCTGAAAAAGGAGATTTTCTGTCTTTTTGCCTCAAAATAAAAAGAATTTCTGCCTTTTTGCCCAAAAATTGAGAGAATTTATGCAATTTTGCTTCAAAATACGGGGAATTTCTGCTTTTTATCCCGAAAGTAAGGGAAATGTATACCTTTTGCCACAAAAAAGGGAAATTTCTTCATTTTTGCCCCCCAAAAAGAGGAATTTCTGCCTTTTTACCTCAAAATAAGTGAAATTTCTGCCTTTTTACCCCAAAATAAACAGAATTTCTGTCTTTTTGCCCCAAAATAAAAGGAATTTTTGAATTATGCCCTGAAATAAGTGAAATTTCTGCAATTTTGCCCCAAAATAAAAGAAATTTCTGCATTTGTGCCACAAAATTAGGGGAATTTCTGTGTTTTTGCCCCCAAATAAGGGGAATTTCAGCCTTTTTACCTCAAAATAAGGTGAATTTCTGCATTTTTCCACAAAATAAGGAAAATTTCTGCCTTTTTTCCCTGATATAAGTGAAATTTCTGCATTTTTGCCCCAAAATAAGGGAAATTTCAGTCTTTTTGCCCTGAAATATGTGAAATTTCTGCAATTTTGCAGCAAAATAAGGTAAATTCCTGCAATTTTATTCGAAAATAAAGGAAATTTCTGGAATTTTGCCCCAAAATAAGGGGAATTTCTGATTTTTGCCCCAAAATAAAGGGAATTTCTGCCTTTTGCCCCAAAATTAGGGGAATTTCTGCAATTTTGCTCCAAAATACGGGGAATGTTTGCCTTTTTGCCCGAAAATAATGGGAATGCATACCTTTTTGCCATAAAAAGAAAAATTTCTTCATTTTTCCTCCAAAATAAGGGGAATTTCTGCCTTTTTGCCTCTAAATAAATGGAATTTCTGTCTTTTGCCGCCAAAACAAAGGGAATTTCTATCTTTTTTGCCCCAAAATAAGGGGAATTACTGATTTATTACCCTGAAATAAGTGAAATTTCTGCAATTTTGCCCCAAAATAAGGAAAATTTCTGCAATTTTGCCCCAATGTAAACGAAATTTCTGCAATTTTGCCCCAAAATAAGGAGAAATTCTGACTGTTTGCTCCCAAAAAAAGGAGATTTTCTGTCTTTTTGACCCAAAATAAGGAGAATTTCTGCCTTTTTGCCCAAAAATTATTAGAATTTCTGCAATTTTGCTTCAAAATACGGGAAATTTCTTCTTTTAATCCCGAAAGTAAGAGGAATGTATACCTTTTCTCACAAAAAAAGGATTTTCTTCATTTTTGCCCCAAAATAAAAGAAATTTCTGCATTTTTGCCACAAAATAAGGGGAATTTCTGTCTTTTTGCCCCAAAATAAGGGAAATTTCTGCCTTTTTGCCTCCAAATAAGAAGAATTTCGGGCTTTTTACCTCAAAATAAGGGGAATTTCTGCATTTTTGCCCCAAAATAAGGAAAATCTCTGGCTTTTTTCCCTAAAATAAGTGAAATTTCTGCAATTTTGCCCCAAAATAAGTGAAATTTCTTCAATTTTGCCCCAAAATAAGGGAAATTTCTGGAATTTTGCCCCAAAATAAGGGGAATTTCTGAGTTTTGCCCCAAAATAAGGAGAATTTCTTTCTTTTTGCCCCAACATATAGGGAATTTCTGCCTTTTTGCCCCACAATTAGGGGAATTTATGCAATTTTGCTCCAAAATACAGGGAATTTCTGCCTTTTACCCCGAAAATAAGGGGAATGCATAATTTTTGAAATAAACGAGAAAAATTTCTTCATTTTTGCTCCAAAATAAGAATTTCTGCTTTTTTGCCTCTAAATAAGTGGAATTTCTGTCTTTTTCCCCCAAAACAAAGGAAATTTCTGTCTTTTTTGCCCCAAAATAAGGGGAATTTCTGACTGTTTGCTCCCGAAAAAGGAGATTTTCTGTCTTTTTACCAAAAAATAAGAATTTCTGCCTTTTTGCCCGAAAATTGAGAGAATTTCTGCAATTTTGCTTCAAAATGCGGGGAATTTCTGCTTTTTATCCGGAAAGTAAGGGGAATGTATACCTTTTGCCACAAAAAAGGGAAATTTCTTCATTTTTGCCCCAAAATTAGAGCAATTTCTTCCTTTTTACTTCAAAATAAGTGAAATTTCTGCCTTTTTACACAAAAATAAACGGAATTTCTGTCATTTTGCCCCAAAATAAAAGGAATTTTTGAATTATGCCCTGAAATATGTGAAATTTCTGCAATTTTGCCCCAAAATAAAAGAAATTTCTGCATTTTTGCCACAAAATAAGGGGAATTTCTGTCTCTTTGCCCCAAAATAAGGGAAATTTCTGCCTTTTTGTCCCCAAATAAGGGGAATTACAGCATTTTTACCTCAAAATAAGGGGAATTTCTGCATTTTTTCCCCAAAGTAAGAAAAATTTCTGGCTTTTTTCCTTAAAATAATTGAAATTTCTGCAATTTTGCCCCAAATTAGTGAAATTTCTGCAATGTTGCCCCAAAATAAGGGAAATTTCTGGAATTTTGCCCCAAAATAAGGGGAATTTCTGAGTTTTGCCCCAAAATAAGGAGAATTTTTGTGTTTTTGCCCAAACATATAGGGAAATTCTGCCTTTTTGCCCCACAATTAGGGGAATTTCTGCAATTTTGCTCCAAAATACAGGGAATTTCTGCCTTTTTGCCCAAAAATAAGGGGAATGCATAACCTTTTGCCATAAACGAGAAAAATCTCTTCATTTTTGCTCCAAAATAAGAAGAATGTCTGCTTTTTTGCCTCTAAATAAGTGGAATTTCTCTCTTTTTCCCCCAAAACAAAGGGAATTTCTGTATTTTGCCCCAAAATAAGGGGAATTTCGGACTTATTACCCTGAAAAAAGTGAAATTTCTGCAATTTTGCCCCAAAATAAGGGAAATTTCTGCCTTTTTGCACTGAAATATGTGAAATTTCTGCAATTTTACCACAAAATAAGGTAAATTTCTGCCTTTTTGCCCCAAAATAATGGGAATTTCTGCCTTTTTGCCCCAAAATAAGAAAAATTTTTGTTTTTTTCTCTGAAATAAGTAAAATTGCTGCAATTTTGCTCTAAAATAAGGAAAATTTTTGCAATTTTTCCCAATAATAAGGGAAATTTCTGCAATTTTGCCCAAAAATAAGGGGAATTTCTCCCTTTTTGCCCCAAACTAAAGGAAATTTCAGCCTTTTTACCTGAAAATAAGTGAAATTTCTGCAATTTTGCACCAAATAAGAAAAATTTCTGCAATTTTGCCCCAAAATAAGGTAAATTCCTGCAATTTTGCCCCAAAATAAAGGAAATTTCTTGAATTTTGCCCCAAAATAAGGGGAATTTCTGCCTTTTTGCCCGAAAATAATGGGAATGCATAACTTTTTGCCATAAAAAGGGAAACTTCTTCATTTTTGCTCCAAAATAAGGGGAATTTCTGCCTTCTTGCCTCTAAATAAGTGGAATTTCTTGTTTTCCCCCCAAAACAAAGGGAACTTCTGGCTTTTTTGCCCCAAATTAAAAGGAATTTCTGACTTATTACCCTGTAATAAGTGAAATTTCTGCAATTTTGCCCCAAAATAAGGGATATTTCTGCCTTTTTGCCCCCAAATAAGGGGAATTTCAGCCTTTTTACCTCAAAATAAGTGGAATTTCTGCCTTTTTGCCCCCAAAATAACAAAATTCCTTTTTTTCCCTGAAATAAGTGAAATTTCTGCAATTTTGCTCAAAATAAGTGAAATTTCTGCAATTTTGCCCCAGAATAAGGGAAATTTCTGGAATTTTGCCCCAAAATAAGTGGAATTTCTGAGTTTTGCCCCAAAATAAAGAGAATTTCTGTGTTTTCGCCCCAACATATAGGGAATTTCTGCCTTTTTGCCCCACAATTATGGGAATTTCTGCAATTTTGCTCCAAAATACAGGGAATTTCTGCCTTTTTGCCCGAAAAAAAGGGGAATGCATAACTTTTTGAAATAAACGAGGAAAATTTCTTCATTTTTGCTCCAAAATAAGAAGAATTTCGGCTTTTTAGCCTCTAAATAAGTGGAATTTCTGTCTTTTTCCCCCAAAACAAAGGGAATTTCTGTATTTTTCACCAAAATAAGGGGAATTTCTGACTTATTACCCTGAAATAAGTGAAATTTTTGCAATTTTGCTCCAAAATAAGGGGAATTTCTATCTGTTTGCTCCCGAAAAAGGAGATTTTCTGTCTTTTTGCCCCAAAAGAAGGAGAATTTCTGCCTTTTTGCCCAAAAATTGAGAGAATTTCTGCAATTTTGCTTCAAAATACGCGGAATTTCTGCTTATTATCCCGAAAGTAAGGAGAATGTATACCTTTTGCCACAAAAAAGGGAAATTTCTTCATTTTTGCCCCAAAATGAGAGCAATTTCTGCCTTTTTACCTCAAAATAAGTGAAATTTCTGCCTTTTTAAACAAAAATAAACGGAATTTCTGTCATTTTGCCCCAAAATAAAAGGAATTTTTGAATTATGCCCTGAAATATGTGAAATTTCTGCAATTTTTCCCCAAAATAAAAGAAATTTCTGCATTTTTGCCACAAAATAAGGAGAATTTGTGTTTTTTTGCCCCAAAATAATGGAAATTTCTGCCTTTTTGCCCCCAAATATAGGGAATTTCAGCCTTTTTACCTCAAAATAAGGGGAATTTCTGCATTTTTGCCCTAAAATAAGGAAAATTTCTGCCTTTTTTCCCTGAAATAAGTGAAATTTCTGCAATTTTGCCCCAAAATAAGTGAAATTTCTGCAATTTTGCCCAAAAATAAGGGAAATTTCTGGAATTTTGCCACAAAATAAGGGGAATTTCTGAGTTTTGCCCCAAAATAAGGAGAATTTCTGTCTTTTTGCCCCAACATATAGGGAATTTTTGCCTTTTTGCCCCAGAATTAGGGGAATTTCTGCAATTTTGCTCCAAAATACAAGGAATTTCTGCATTTTGCCCGAAAATAGAGGAAATGCATAAGTTTTTGCCATAAAAAAGAAAAATTTCTTCATTTTGCTCCAAAATAAGAAGAATTTCGGCTTTTTAGCCTCTAAATAAGTGGAATTTCTGTCTTTTTCCCCCAAAACAAAGAGAATTTTTGTCTTTTTTGTCCCAAAATAAGGGAGATTTCTGACTTATTACCCTGAAATAAGTGAAATTTCTGCAATTTTGCCCCAAAATAAGGGAAATTTCTACCTTTTTGCCCTGAAATATGTGAAATTTCTGCAATTTTACCCCAAAATAAGGTGGATTTCTGCCTTTTTGCCCCAAAATAATGGGAATTTCTACCTTTTTGCCCCCAAAAAAGAAAAATTTTTGCTTTTTTTCTCTAAAATAAGTGAAATTTCTGCAATTTTGCCCTAAAATAAGGGAAATTTCTGCAATTTTTCCCCATAATAAGGGAAATTTCTGCAATTTTGCCCCAAAATAAGGGGAATTTCTCCCTTTTTGCCCCAAAATAAAGGAAATTTCAGCCTTTATACCTGAAAATAAGTAAAATTTCTGCAATTTTGCACCAAATAGGTGAAATTTCTGCAATTTTGACCCAAAATAAGGTAAATTCCTGCAATTTTGCCCCAAAATAAAGAAAATTTCTGGAATTTTGCCCCAAAATAAGGGGAATTTCTGCCTTTTGCCCCAAAATTAGAAGAATTTCTGCAATTTTGCTCTAAAATACAGGGAATTTCTGCCTTTTTGCCTGAAAATAATGGGAATGCATACCTTTTTGCCATAAAAAGGGAAATTTCTTCATTTTTGCTCCAAAATAAGGGGAATTTCTGCCTTTTTGCCTCTAAATAAATGGAATTTCTGTCTTTTGCCCCCAAAACAAAGGGAATTTCTGTCTTTTTTGCCCGAAAATAAGGGGAATTACTGATTTATTACCCTGAAATAAGTGAAATTTCTGCAATTTTGCCCCAAAATAAGGAAAATTTCTGCAATTTTGCCCCAATGTAAACGAAATTTCTGCAATTTTGCCCCAAAATAAGAAATTCTGACTGTTTGCTCCCAAAAAAAGGAGATTTTCTGTCTTTTTGACCCAAAATAAGGAGAATTTCTGCCTTTTTGCCCAAAAATTATGAGAATTTCTGCAATTTTGCTTCAAAATACGGGAAATTTCTGCTTTTAATCCCGAAAGTAAGAGGAATGTATACCTTTTCTCACAAAAAATAAAATTTTCTTCATTTTTGCCCCAAAATAAAGAAATTTCTGCATTTTTGCCACAAAATAAGGGGAATTTCTGTCTTTTTGCCCCAAAATAAGGGAAATTTCTGCCTTTTTGCCTCCAAATAAGAAGAATTTCGGACTTTTTACCTCAAAATAAGGGGAATTTCTGCATTTTTGCCCCAAAATAAGGAAAATCTCTGGCTTTTTTCCCTAAAATAAGTGAAATTTCTGCAATTTTGCCCCAAAATAAGTGAAATTTCTTCAATTTTGCCCCAAAATAAGGGAAATTTCTGGAATTTTGCCCCAAAATAAGGGGAATTTCTGAGTTTTGCCCCAAAATAAGGAGAATTTCTTTCTTTTTGCCCCAACATATAGGGAATTTCTGCCTTTTTGCCCCACAATTAGGGGAATTTATGCAATTTTGCTCCAAAATACAGGGAATTTCTGCCTTTTACCCCGAAAATAAGGGGAATGCATAATTTTTGAAATAAACGAGAAAAATTTCTTCATTTTTGCTCCAAAATAAGAATTTCTGCTTTTTTGCCTCTAAATAAGTGGAATTTCTGTCTTTTTCCCCCAAAACAAAGGGAATTTTTGTCTTTTTTGCCCCAAAATAAGGGGAATTTCTGACTGTTTGCTCCCGAAAAAGGAGATTTTCTGTCTTTTTACCAAAAAATAAGGAGAATTTCTGCCTTTTTGCCTGAAAATTGAGAGAATTTCTGCAATTTTGCTTCAAAATACGGGGAATTTCTGCTTTTTATTCCGAAAGTAAGGGGAATGTATACCTTTTGCCACAAAAAAGGAAAAGTTCTTCATTTTTGCCCCAAAATTAGAGCAATTTCTTCCTTTTTACTTCAAAATAAGTGAAATTTCTGCCTTTTTACACAAAAATAAACGGAATTTCTGTCATTTTGCCCCAAAATAAAAGGAATTTTTGAATTATGCCCTGAAATATGTGAAATTTCTGCAATTTTGCCCCAAAATAAAAGAAATTTCTGCATTTTTGCCACAAAATAAGGGGAATTTCTGTCTCTTTGCCCCAAAATAAGGGAAATTTCTGCCTTTTTGTCCCCAAATAAAGGGAATTACAGCATTTTTACCTCAAAATAAGGGGAATTTTTGCATTTTTGCCCCAAAATAAGAAAAATTTCTGGCTTTTTTCCTTAAAATAATTGAAATTTCTGCAATTTTGCCCCAAATTAGTGAAATTTCTGCAATTTTGCCCCAAAATAAGGGAAATTTCTGGAATTTTGCCCCAAAATAAGGGGAATTTCTGAGTTTTGCCCCAAAATAAGGAGAATTTCTGTGTTTTTGCCCCAACATATAGGGAATTTCTGCCTTTTTGCCCCACAATTAGGGGAATTTCTGCAATTTTGCTCCAAAATACAGGGAATTTCTGCCTTTTTGCCCAAAAATAAGGGGAATGCATAACCTTTTGCCATAAATGAGAAAAATCTCTTCATTATTGCTCCAAAATAAGAAGAATTTCTGCTTTTTTGCCTCTAAATAAGTGGAATTTCTGTCTTTTTCCCCCAAAACAAAGAAAATTTCTGTATTTTGCCCCAAAATAAGGGGAATTTCTGACTTATTACCCTGAAATAAGTGAAATTTCTGCAATTTTGCCCCAAAATAAGGGAAATTTCTGCCTTTTTGCCCTGAAATATGTGAAATTTCTGCAATTTTACCCCAAAGTAAGGTGAATTTCTGCCTTTTTGCCCCAAAATAATGGGAATTTCTGCCTTTTTGCCCCAAAATAAGAAAAATTTTTGTTTTTTTTCTCAGAAATAAGTAAAATTGCTGCAATTTTGCTCTAAAATAAGGAAAATTTTTGCAATTTTTCCCAAAAATAAGGGAAATTTCTGCAATTTTGCCCAAAAATAAGGAAAATTTCTCCCTTTTTGCCCCAAACTAAAGGAAATTTCAGGCTTTTTACCTGAAAATAAGTGAAATTTCTGCAATTTTGCCCCAAATAAGAAAAATTTCTGCAATTTTGCCCCAAAATAAGGTAAATTCCTGCAATTTTGCCCCAAAATAAAGGAAATTTCTTGAATTTTGCCCCAAAATAAGGGGAATTTTTGCCTTTTTGCCCGAAAATAATGGGAATGCATACCTTTTTGCCATAAAAAGGGAAACTTCTTCATTTTTGCTCCAAAATAAGGGGAATTTCTGCCTTCTTGCCTCTAAATAAGTGGAATTTCTTGTTTTTCCCCCAAAACAAAGGGAACTTCTGTCTTTTTTGCCCCAAATTAAGGGGAATTTCTGACTTATTACCCTGTAGTAAGTGAAATTTCTGCAATTTTGCCCCAAAATAAGGGATATTTCTGCCTTTTTGCCCCCAAATAAGGGGAATTTCAGCCTTTTTACCTCAAAATAAGTGGAATTTCTGCCTTTTTGCCCCCAAAATAACAAAATTCCTTTTTTTCCCTGAAATAAGAGAAATTTCTACAATTTTGCTCAAAATAAGTGAAATTTCTGCAATTTTGCCTTAGAATAAGGGAAATTTCTGGAATTTTGCCCCAAAAAAAAGAGAATTTCTGTGTTTTCACCCCAACATATAGGGAATTTCTGCCTTTTTGCCCCACAATTATGGGAATTTCTGCAATTTTGCTCCAAAATACAGGGAATTTCTGCCTTTTTGCCCGAAAAAAAGGGGAATGCATAACTTTTTGAAATAAACGAGGAAAATTTCTTCATTTTTGCTCCAAAATAAGAAGAATTTCGGCTTTTTAGCCTCTAAATAAGTGGAATTTCTGTCTTTTTCCCCCAAAACAAAGGGAATTTCTGTATTTTTCACCAAAATAAGAAGAATTTCTGACTTATTACCCTGAAATAAGTGAAATTTTTGCAATTTTGCCCCAAAATAAGGGGAATTTCTATCTGTTTGCTCCCGAAAAAGGAGATTTTCTGTCTTTTTGCACCAAAAGAAGGAGAATTTCTGACTTTTTGCACGAAAATTGAGAGAATTTCTGCAATTTTGCTTCAAAATACGGGCAATTTCTGCTTATTATCCCGAAAGTAAGGGGAATGTATACCTTTTGCCACAAAAAAGGGAAATTTCTTCATTTTGCCCCAAAATTAGATCAATTTCTGCCTTTTTACCTCAAAATAAGTGAAATTTCTGCCTTTTTAAACAAAAATAAACGGAATTTCTGTCTTTTTGCCCCAAAATAAAAGGAATTTTTGAATTATGCCCTGAAATATGTGAAATTTCTGCAATTTTGCCCCAAAATAAAAGAAATTTCTGCATTTTTGCCACAAAATAAGGAGAATTTGTGTTTTTTTGCCCCAAAATAAGGGAAATTTCTGCCTTTTTGCCCCCAAATAAGGGGAATTTCAGCCTTTTTACCTCAAAATAAGGGGAATTTCTGCATTTTTGCCCTAAAATAAGGAAAATTTCTGCCTTTTTTCCCTGAAATAAGTGAAATTTCTGCAATTTTGCCCCAAAATAAGTGAAATTTCTGCAATTTTGCCCCAAAATAAGGGAAATTTCTGGAATTTTGCCCCAAAATAAGGGGAATTTCTGAGTTTTGCCCCAAAAAAAAGGAGAATTTCTGTCTTTTTGCCTCAACATATAGGGAATTTCTGCCTTTTTGCCCCAGAATTAGGGGAATTTCTGAAATTTTGCTCCAAAATACAAGTAATTTCTGCATTTTGCCCGAAAATAGAGGAAATGCATAAGTTTTTGCCATAAAAAAGGAAAATTTCTTCATTTTTGCTCCAAAATAAGAAGAATTTCGGCTTTTTAGCCTCTAAATTAGTGGAATTTCTGTCTTTTTCCCCCAAAACAAAGGGAATTCTTGTCTTTTTTGTCCCAAAATAAGGGAAATTTCTGACTTATTACCCTGAAATAAGTGAAATTTCTGCAATTTTGCCCCAAAATAAGGGAAATTTCTAACTTTTTGCCCTGAAATATGTGAAATTTCTGCAATTTTACCCCAAAATAAGGTGAATTTCTGCCTTTTTGCCCCAAAATAATGGGAATTTCTACCTTTTTGCCCCAAAAAAAGAAAAATTTTTGCTTTTTTTCTCTGAAATAAGTGAAATTTCTGCAATTTTGCCCTAAAATAAGGGAAATTTCTGCAATTTTTCCCCATAATAAGGGAAATTTCTGCAATTTTGCCCCAAAATAAGGGGAATTTCTCCCATATTGCCCCAAAATAAAGGAAATTTCAGCCTTTATACCTGAAAATAAGTAAAATTTCTGCAATTTTGCACCAAATAGGTGAAATTTCTGCAATTTTGCCCCAAAATAAGGTAAATTCCTGCAATTTTGCCCCAAAATAAAGGAAATTTCTGGAATTTTGCCCCAAAATAAGGGGAATTTCTGCCTTTTGCCCCAAAATTATAAATATTTCTGCAATTTTGCTCCAAAATACAGGGAATTTTTGCCTTTTTGTCTGAAAATAATGGGAATGCATACTTTTTTGCCATAAAAAGGGAAATTTCCTCATTTTTGCTCCAAAATAATGGGAATTTCTGCCTTTTTGCCTCTAAATAAGTGGAATTTCTGTCTTTTTCCCCCAAAACAAAGGGAATTTCTGTCTTTTTTGCCCCAAAATAAGGGGAATTTCTGACTTACTAAATTGAAATAAGTGAAATTTCTGCAATTTTGCAACAAAATAAGAGAGATTTTTGCAATTTTGCCACAATGTAAAGCAAATTTTGGCAATTTTGCCCCAAAATAAGGGGAATTTCTGACTTATTAACCTGAAATAAGTGAAATTTCTGCATTTTTGCCCCAAAATAAGGGAAATTTCTGCCTTTTTGCCCTGAAACATGTGAAATTTCTGTAATTTTACCCCAAAATAAGGTGAATTTCTGAGTTTTTGCCCCAAAATAAGAAAAATTTTTGTTTTTTTCTTTGAAATAAGTGAAATTTCTGCAATTTTGCCCTAAAATAAGGGAAATTTCTGCAATTTTTTCCCATAATAAGAGAAATTTCTGCAATTTTGCCCCAAAATAAGGGGATTTTCTCTCTTTTTGCCCCAAAATAAAGAAAATTTCAGACTTTTTACCTGAAAATAAGTGAAATTTCTGCAATTTTTCCTCAAATAAGAGAAATTTCTGCAATTTTGCAGCAAAATAAGGTAAATTCCTGCAATTTTGCCCCAAAATAAAGGAAATTTCTGGAATTTTGCCCCAAAATAAGGGGAATTTCTGATTTTTGCCCCAAACTAAAGGGAATTTCTGCCTTTTGCCCCAAAATTAGGTGAATTTCTGCAATTTTGCTCCAAAACACGGGGAATATCTGCCTTTTTGCCCGAAAATAATAGGAATGCATAACTTTTTGCCATAAAAAGGGAAATTTCTTCATTTTTGCTCCAAAATAAGGGGAATTTCTGCCTTTTGCCTCTAAATAAATGGAATTTCTGTCTTTTTCCCTCAAAACATGGGAATTTCTGTCTTTTTGCCCCAAAATAAGGGGAATTAATGATTTATTACCTTGAAATAAGTGAAATTTTTGCAATTTTGCCCCAAAATAAGGAAAATTTCTGCAATTTTGCCCCAATGTAAATGAAATTTCTGCAATTTTGCCCCAAAATAAGGGGAAATTCTGACTGTTTGCTCCCAAAAAAAAGAGATTTTCTGTCTTTTTGCCCCAAAATAAGGAGAATTTCTGCCTTTTTGCCCGAAAATTATGAGAATTTCTGCAATTTTGCTTCAAAATACAGGAAATTTCTACTTTTAATCCCGAAAGTAAGAGGAATGTATACCTTTTCTCACAAAAAAAGGATTTTCTTCATTTTTGCCCCAAAATAAAAGAAATTTCTGCATTTTTGCCACAAAATAAGGGGAATTTCTGTCTTTTTGCCCCAAAATAAGGGAAATTTCTGCCTTTTTGCCTCCAAATAAAAAGAATTTCAGACTTTTTACCTCAAAATAAGGGGAATTTCTGCATTTTTGCCCCAAAATAAGGAAAATCTCTGGCTTTTTTCCCTAAAATAAGTGAAATTTCTGCAATTTTGCCCCAAAATAAGTGAAATTTCTTCAATTTTGCCCCAAAATAAGGGAAATTTCTGGAATTTTGCCATAAAATAAGGGGAATTTCTGAGTTTTGCCCCAAAATAAGGAGAATTTCTTTTTTTTGCCCCAACATATAGGGAATTTCTGCCTTTTTGCCCCACAATTAGGGGAATTTCTGCAATTTTGCTCCAAAATACAGGGAATTTCTGCCTTTTAGCCCGAAAATAAGGGGAATGCATAATTTTTGAAATAAACGAGAAATATTTCTTCATTTTTGCTCCAAAATAAGAAAAATTTTTGCTTTTTTTCTTTGAAATAAGTGAAATTTCTGCAATTTTGCCCTAAAATAAAGGAAATTTTTGCAATTTTTCCCCATAATAAGGGAAATTTCTGTAGTTTTGCCTTAAAATAAAAGGAATTTCTTCCTTTTTACCCCAAAATAAAGGAAATTTCAGCCTTTTTACCTAAAAATAAGTGAAATTTCTGCAATTTTGCCCCAAAATAAAATAAATTCCTGCAATTTTGCCCCAAAATAAAAAAAAAATTTCTGGAATTCTGCCCCAAAATAAGAGGAATTTCTGATTTTTGCCCCAAAATAAAGGGAATTTCTGACTTTTGCCCCAAAATTAGGGGAATTTCTGCAATTTTGCTCGAAAATACGGGGAATTTCTGCCTTTTTGCCCGAAAATAATGGGAATGCATACCTTTTTGCCATAAAAAGGGAAATTTCTTCATTTTTACTCCAAAATAAGGGGAATTTCTGCCTTTTTGCCTCTAAATAAGTGGAATTTCTGCCTTTTTCCTCCAAAACAAAGGGAATTTCTGTCTTTTTTGCCCCAACATATAGGGAATTTCTGCCTTTTGCCCCAAATTTAGGGAAATTTCTGCAATTTTGCCCCAAAATATGGGGAATTTCTGCCTTTTTGCCCGATAATAATGAGAATGCATACCTTTTTGCCATAAAAAGGGAAATTTCTTCATTTTTGCTCCAAAATAAGGGGAATTTCTGCCTTCTTGCCTCTAAATAAGTGGAATTTCTTCTTTTTTCCACAAACAAAGGCAATTTCTGTCTTTTTTGCCCCAAATTAAGGGGAATTTCTGACTTATTACCCTGAAATAAGTGAAATTTCTGCAATTATGCCCCAAAATAAGGGAAATTTCTACATTTTTGCCCTGAAATATGTGAAATTTCTGCAATTTTACCCCAAAATAAGGTGAATTTCTGCCTTTTTGCCCCAAAATAATGGGAATTTCTGCCTTTTTGTCCCAAAATAAGAAAAATTTTTGCTTTTTTTTCTGAAATAAGTGAAATTACTGAAGTTTCGCCCTAAAATAAGGATAATTTCTGCAATTTTTCCCAATAATAAGGGAAATTTCTGCAATTTTACCCCAAAAAAAGGAGAATTTCTCCCTTTTTGCCCCAAACTAAAGGAAATTTCAGCCTTTTTACCTGAAAATAAGTGAAATTTCTGCAATTTTGCCCCAAATAAGAAAAATTTCTGCAATTTTGCCCCAAAATAAGGTAAATTCCTGCAATTTTGCCCCCAAATAAAGGAAATTTCTTGAATTTTGCCCCAAAATAAGGGGAATTTATGATTTTTGCCCCAAAATAAAGGGAATTTCTGCCTTTTGCCCCAAATTTAGGGGAATTTCTGCAATTTTGCCCCAAAATATGGGGAATTTCTGCCTTTTTGCCCAAAAATAATGGGAATGCATACCTTTTTGCCATAAAAAGTGAAATTTCTTCATTTTTGCTCTAAAATAAGGGGAATTTCTGCCTTATTGACTCTAAATAAGTGGAATTTCTTCTTTTTCCTCCAAAACAAAGGGAATTTCTGTCTTTTTTGCCCTAAATTAAGGGGAATTTCTGACTTATTACCCCGTAATAAGTGAAATTGCTGCAATTTTGCCCCAAAATAAGGGATATTTCTGCATTTTTGCCCCCAAATAAGGGGAATTTCAGCCTTTTTCCCTCAAAATAAGGGGAATTTCTACCTTTTTGCCCCAAAATGAGAAAAATTTTTGCTTTTTTTCTCTGAAATAAGTGAAATTTCTGCAATTTTGTCCTAAAATAAGGGAAATTTTTGCAATTTTTTCACATAATAAGAAAAATTTCTGCAATTTTGCCCCAAAATAAGGGGAATTTCTTCCTTTTTGCCCTAAAACAAAGGAAATTTCAGCCTTTTTACCTGAAAATAAGTGAAATTTCTGCAATTTTGCCCCAAATAAGGGAAATTTCTGCAATTTTGCCCCAAAATAAGGTAAATTCCTGCAATTTTGCCCCAAAAAAAGGAAATTTCTGGAATTTTGCCCCAAAATAATGGGAATTTCTGCCTTTTTGCCCAAAAATAATGGGAATGCATACCTTTTTGCCATAAAAAGGGAAATTTCTTCATTTTTGCTCCAAAATAAGGGGAATTTCTGCCTCTTGCCTCTAAATAAGTGGAATTTCTTCTTTTTCCTCCAAAACAAAGGGAATTTCTGTATTTTTTGCCCTAAATTAAGGGGAATTTCTGACTTATTACCCTGTAATAAGTGAAATTGCTGCAATTTTGCCCCCAAAAAAGGGATATTTCTGCCTTTTTGCCCCCAAATAAGGAGAATTTCAGACTTTTTACCTCAAAATAAGGGGAATTTCTGCCTTTTTGCCCAAAAATAAGATAAATTTTTGCTTTTTTTCTCTGAAATAAGTGAAATTTCTGCAATTTTGCCTTAAAATAAAGGAAATTTTTGCAATTTTTTCACATAATAAGAAAAATTTCTGCAATTTTGCCCCAAAATAAGGGGAATTTCTTTCTTTTTGCCCTAAAACAAAGGAAATTTAAGCCTTTTTACCTGAAAATAAGTGAAATTTCTGCAATGTTGCCCCAAATTAGGGAAATTTCTGCAATTTGCCCCAAAATAAGGTAAATTCCTGCAATTTTGCCCCCAAAAAAGGAAATTTCTGGAATTTTGCCCCAAAATAATGGGAATTTCTGCCTTTTGCCCAAAAATAAGGGGAATTTCTGCACTTTTGCTCCAAAA
Source organism: Micromys minutus (assembly GCF_963924665.1). NCBI lineage: Eukaryota > Metazoa > Chordata > Mammalia > Rodentia > Muridae > Micromys > Micromys minutus. The sequence continues at coordinate 5,980,556 of NW_027667727.1, forward strand.
TACGGGGAATTTCTGCCTTTTTTCCCGAAAATAATGGGTATGCATACCGTTTTGCCATAAAAAGGGAAATTTCTTCATTTTTGCTCCAAAAATAGGGGAATTTCTGCCTTTTTGCCTCTAAATATGTGGAATTTTTGTCTTTTTCCTCCAAAACAAAGGGATTTTCTGTCTTTTTTGCCTCAAAATAAGGGAAATTTCTGACTTATTACCCTTAAATAAGTGAAATTTCTGCAATTTAGCCCCAAAATAAGGGAAATTTCTGCAATTTTGCCCCAATGTAAAGGAAATTTCTGCAATTTTGCCCCAAAATTAGGGGAATTTCTGACTGTTTGCTCCCGAAAAAGGAGATTTTCTGTCTTTTTACCCCAAAATAAAGAGAATTTCTGCCTTTTTGCCCGAAAATTGAGAGAATTTCTGCAATTTTGCTTCAAAATACGGGGAATTTCTGCTTTTTATCCAGAAAGTAAGGGGAATGTATACCTTTTGCCACAAAAAAGGGAAATTTCTTCATTTTTGCCCCAAAATTAGAGCAATTTCTGCCTTTTTACCTCAAAATAATTGAAATTTCTGCCTTTTTACACAAAAATAAACGGAATTTCTGTCATTTTGCCCCAAAATAAAAGGAATTTTTGAATTATGCCCTGAAATATGTGAAATTTCTGCAATTTTGCCCCAAAATAAAAGAAATTTCTGCATTTTTGCCACAAAATAAGGGGAATTTCTGTCTCTTTGCCCCAAAATAAAGGAAATTTCTGCGTTTTGCCCCCAAATAAGGGAAATTACAGCATTTTACCTCAAAATAAGGGGAATTTCTGCATTTTTGCACCAAAATAAGAAAAATTTCTGGCTTTTTTCCTTAAAATAATTGAAATTTCTGCAATTTTGCCCCAAAATAAGTGAAATTTCTGCAATTTTACCCCAAAATAAGGGAAATTTCTGGAATTTTGCCCCAAAATAAGGGGAATTTCTGAGTTTTGCCCCAAAATAAGGAGAATTTCTGTGTTTTTGCACCAACATATAGGGAATTTCTGCCTTTTTGCCCCACAATTAGGGGAATTTCTGCAATTTTGCTCCAAAATACAGGGAATTTCTGCCTTTTTGCCCAAAAATAAGGGGAATGCATAACCTTTTGCCATAAACGAGAAAAAATTCTTCATTTTTGCTCCAAAATAAGAAGAATTTCTGCTTCTTTGCCTCTAAATAAGTGGAATTTCTGTCTTTTTCCCCCAAAACAAAGGAATTTCTGTATTTTGCCCCAAAATAAGTGGAATTTCTGACTTATTACCCTGAAATAAGTGAAATTTCTGCAATTTTGCCCCAAAAAAAGGGAAATTTCTACAGTTTTCCCTAAAATATGTGAAATTTCTGCAATTTTACCCCAAAATAAGGTCAATTTCTGCCTTTTTGCCCCAAAATAATGGGAATTTCTGCCTTTTTGCCCCAAAATAAGAAAAATTTTTGCTTTTTTTCTCTGAAATAAGTGAAATTGCTGCAATTTTGCTCTAAAATAAAGTAAATTTCTGCAATTTTTCGCAATAATAAGGGAAATTTCTGCAATTTTGCCCCAAAATAAGGGGAATTTCTCCCTTTTCCCCAAACTAAAGGAAATTTCAGCATTTTTACCTGAAAATAAGTGAAATTTCTGCAATTTTGCCCCAAATAAGAAAAATTTCTGCAATTTTGCCCCAAGATACGGTAAATTCCTGCAATTTTGCCACAAAATAAAGGAAATTTCTGGAATTTTGCCCCAAAATAAGGGGAATTTATGATTTTTGCCCCAAAATAAAGGGAATTTCAGCCTTTTGCCCCAAATTTAGGGGAATTTCTGCAATTTTGCCCCAAAATATGGGGAATTTCTGCCTTTTTGCCCGAAAATAATGGGAATGCATACATTTTGCCATAAAAAGGGAAACTTCTTCATTTTTGCTCCAAAATAAGGGGAATTTCTGCCTTCTTGCCTCTAAATAAGTGGAATTTCTTCTTTTTCCCCCAAAACAAAGGGAATTTCTGTCTTTTTTGCCCCAAATTAAGGGGAATTCCTGACTTATTACCCTGTAATAAGTGAAATTTCTGCAATTTTGCCCCAAAATAAAGGATATTTCTGCCTTTTTGACCCCAAATAAGAGGAATTTCAGCCTTTTTACCTCAAAATAAGGGGAATTTCTGCCTTTTTGCCCCAAAATAACAAAATTCCTTTTTTACCCTGAAATAAGTGAAATTTCTGCAATTTTGCCCAAAATAAGTGAAATTTCTGCAATTTTGCCCCAGAATAAGGGAAATTTCTGCAATATTGCCCCAAAATAAGGGGAATTTCTGAGTTTTGCCCCGAAATAAGGAGAATTTCTGTGTTTTCGCCCCAACATATAGGGAATTTCTGCCTTTTTGCCCCACTATTAGGGGAATTTCTGCAATTTTGCTCCAAAATACAGGGAATTTCTGCCCTTTTGCCCGAAAATAAGGGGAATGCATAACTTTTTGAAATAAACGAGGAAAATTTCTTCATTTTTGCTCCAAAATAAGAAGAATTTCGGCTTTTTAGCCTCTAAATAAGTGGAATTTCTGTCTTTTCCCCCAAAACAAAGGGAATTTCTGTATTTTTCCCCAAAATAAGGGGAATTTCTGACTTATTACCCTAAAATAAGTGAAATTTCTGCAATTTTGCCGCAAAATAAGGGAAATTTCTGCCTTTTTGCCCTGAAATATGTGAAATTTCTGCAATTTTACCCCAAAATAAGGTGAATTTCTGCCTTTTTGCCCAAAATAATGGGAATTTCTGCCTTTTTGTTTCAAAATAAAAAAAAATTTTGCTTTTTTTCTCTGAAATAAGTGAAATTTCTGCAATTTTGCCCTAAAATAAGGAAAATTTCTGCAATTTTTCCCCATAATAAGTAAAATTTCTGAAATTTTGCCCCAAAATAAGAGGAATTTCTTCTTTTTTGCCCCAAAGTAAAGGAAATTTCAGCCTTTTTACCAGAAATAAGTGAAATTTCTGCAACTTTGCCCCAAAACAAGGTAAATTCCTGCATTTTTGCCCCAAAATAAAGGAAATTTCTGGAATTTTGACCCAAAATAAGGGGAATTTATGATTTTTGCCCCAAAATAAAGGGAATTTCTGCCTTTTGCCCCAAAATTAGGGGAATTTCTGCAATTTTGCTCCAAAATACAGGGAATTTCTGCCTTTTTGCCCGAAAATAATGGGAATGCATACCTTTTTGCCATAAAAAGGGAAATTTCTTCATTTTTGCACCAAAATAAGTGGAATTTCTTCCTTTTTGCCTTTAAATAAGTGGAATTTTTGTCTTTTTCCCCCAAAACAAAGGGAATTTCTGTCTTTTTTGCCCCAAAAAAAGGGGAATTTCCGACTTATTACCCTGAAATAAGTGAAATTTCTCCAACTTTGCCCCAAAATAAGGGAAATTTTTTCAATTTTGCCCCAATGTAAAGGAAATTTCTCAATTTTGCCCCAAAATAAGGGGAATTTCTAACTGTTTGCTTTCGAAAAAGGAGATTTTCTGTCTTTTTGCCCCAAAATAAGGAGAATTTCTGCCTTTTTGGACGAAAATTGAGATAATTTCTGCAATTTTGCTTCAAAATACGGGGAATTTCTGCTTATTATCCCGAAAGTAAGGGGAATGTATACCTTTTGCCTCAAAAAAAAGGGAAATGTCTTCATTTTTGTCCCAAAATAAGAGGAATTTCAGCCTTTTTACCTAAAAATAAGTGAAATTTCTTACTTTTTACCCAAAAATAAACGGAATTTCTGTTTTTGCCCCAAAATAAAAAGAATTTTTGAATTATGCCCTGAAATATGTGAAATTTCTGCAATTTTGCCCCAAAATAAAAGAAATTTCTGCATTTTTGCCACAAAATAAGGGGAATTTCTGTTTTTTTGCCCTAAAATATAGAAATTTTCTGCCTTTTTTCCCTGAAATAAGTGAAATTTCTGCAATTTTGCCCCAAAATAAGTGAAATTTCTGCAATTTTGCCCCAAAATAAGGAAAATTTCTGAAATTTTGCCCCAAAATAAGGGGAATTTCTGAGTTATGCCCCAAAATAAGGAGAATTTCTGTCTTTTTGCCCCAACATATAGGGAATTTCTGCCTTTTTGCCCCAGAATTAGGGGAATTTCTGCAATTTTGCTTCAAAATACAAGGAATTTCTGCATTTTGCCCGAAAATAGAGGAAATGCATAAGTTTTTGACATAAAAAAGGATAATTTCTTCATTTTTGCTCCAAAATAAGAAGAATTTCGGCTTTTTAGCCTCTAAATAAGTGGAATTTCTGTCTTTTTCCCCCAAAACAAACGGAATTTCTGTCTTTTGTGTCCCAAAATAAGGGAAATTTCTGATTATTACCCTGAAATAAGTGAAATTTCTGCAATTTTGCCCCAAAATAAGGGAAATTTTTACCTTTTTGCCCTGAAATATGTAAAATTTCTGCAATTTTACCCCAAAATAAGGTGAATTTCTGCCTTTTTGCCCCAAAATAATGGGAATTACTACTTTTTTGCCCAAAAAAAAAAAATTTTTGATTTTTTTCTTTGAAATAATAAAATTTCTGCAATTTTGCTCTAAAATAAGGGAAATTTCTGCAATTTTTCCCCATAATAAGGGAAATTTCTGCAATTTTGCCCCAAAATAAGGGGAATTTCTCCCTTTTTGCCCCAAAATATAGGAAATTTCAGCCTTTTTACCTGAAAATAAGTAAAATTTCTGCAATTTTGAACCAAATATGTGAAATTTCTGCAATTTTGCCCCAAAATAAGGTAAATTCCTGCAATTTTGCCCCAAAATAAAGGAAATTTCTGGAATTTTGCCCCAAAATAAGGGGAATTTCTGCCTTTTGCCCCAAAATTAGAAGAATTTCTGCAATTTTGCTCCAAAATATAGGGAATTTCTGCCTTTTTGCCTGAAAATAATGGGAATGCATACATTTTTGCCATAAAAAGGGAAATTTCTTCATTTTTGCTCCAAAATAACGGGAATTTCTGCCTTTTTGCCTCTAAATAAGTGGAATTTCTGTCTTTTTCCCCCAAAACAAAGGAAATTTCTGTCTTGTTGGCCCCAAAATAAGGGGAATTTCTGACTTATTACCCTGAAATAAGTGAAATTTCTGCAATTTTGCTACAAAATAAGAGAAATTTTTGCAATTTTGCCACAATATAAAGGAAATTTTGGCAATTTTGCCCCAATGTAAAAAAAATTTCTGCAATTTTGCCCCACAATATGGGGAATTTCTGACTGTTTGCTCCTGAAAAAGGAGATTTTCTGTCTTTTTGCCTCAAAATAAAAAGAATTTCTTCTTTTTGCCCAAAAATTGAGAGAATTTATGCAATTTTGCTTCAAAATACGGGGAATTTCTGCTATTTATCCCGAAAGTAAGGGAAATGTATACCTTTTGCCACAAAAAAAAGAAATTTTTTCATTTTTGCCCCCCAAAAAAAGGAATTTCTGCCTTTTTACCCCAAATTAGTGAAATTTCTGACTTTTTACCACAAAATAAACAGAATTTCTGTCTTTTTGCCCCAAAATAAAAGGAATTTTTGAATTATGCCCTGAAATAAGTGAAATTTCTGCAAATTTGCCCCAAAATAAAAGAAATTTCTGCATTTTTGCCATAAAATAAGGGGAATTTCTGTCTTTTTGCCCCCAAATAAGGGGAATTTCAGCCTTTTTACCTCAAAATAAGGGGAATTTCTGCATTTTTGCCCCAAAATAAGGAAAATTTCTGCCTTTTTTCCCTGATATAAGTGAAGTTTCTGCAATTTTGCCCCAAAATAAGGGAAATTTCTGCCTTTTTGCCCTGAAATATGTGAAATTTCTGCAATTTTACCCCAAAATAAGGTGAATTTCTGAGTATTTGCCCCAAAATAAGAAAAATTTTTGTTTTTTTCTCTGAAATAAGTGAAATTTCTGCAATTTTTCCCAAAAATAAGGGAAATTTTTGACTTTTTGCCCTGAAATATGTGAAATTTCTGCATTTTTACCCAAAAATAAGGTGAATTTCTGACTTTTTGCCCAAAAATAATGGGAATTTCTGGCTTTTTGCCCCAAAATAAGAAAAATTTTTGCTTTTTTTCTCTGAAATAAGTGAAATTTCTGCAATTTTGCCCTAAAATAAAGGAAATTTCTGCAATTTTTCCCCATAATAAAGGAAATTTCTGTAATTTTGCCTTAAAATAAAAGGAATTTCTTCCTTTTTACCCCAAAATAAAGGAAATTTCAGCCTTTTTACCTAAAAATAAGTGAAATTTCTGCAATTTTGCCCCAAAATAAAATAAATTCCTGCAATTTTGCCCCAAAATAAAAAAAAATTTCTGGAATTCTGCCCCAAAATAAGAAGAATTTCTGATTTTTGCCCCAAAATAAAGGGAATTTCTCCCTTTTGCCCCAAAATTAGGGGAATTTCTGCAATTTTGCTCCAAAATACGGGGAATTTCTGCCTTTTTGCCCGAAAATAATGGGAATGCATACCTTTTTGCCATAAAAAGGGAAATTTCTTCATTTTTGCTCCAAAATAACGGGAATTTCTGCATTTTTACCTCTAAATAAGTGGAATTTCTGTCTTTTTCCCTCAAGACAAAGGGAATTTCTGTCTTTTTTCCCCAAAATAAAGGGAATTTCTGCCTTTTGCCCCAAAATTAGGGGAATTTCTGCAATTTTGCTCCAAAATACAAGGAATTTCTGCCTTTTTGCCCGAAAATAATGGGAATGCATAACTTTTTGCCATAAAAAGGGAAATTTCTTCATTTTGGCTCCAAAATAAAGGTAATTTCTGCCTTTTGCCCCACAATTAGGGGAATTTCTGCAATTTTGCTCCAAAATACGGGGAATTTCTGTCTTTTTGCCCGAAAATAATGGGAATGCATACCTTTGCTATAAAAAGGGAAATTTCTTCATTTTTGCTCCAAAATAAATTGAATTTCTGCCTTTTTGCCTCTAAATAAGTGGAATTTCTGTGTTTTTCCCCCCAAACAAAGGGAATTTCTGTCTTTTTTGCCACAAAATAAGGGGAATTTCTGACTTATTACCCTGAAATAAGTGAAATTTCTGCAACTTTGCCCCAAAATAAGGGAAATTTCTGCAATTTTGCCCCAATGTAAAGGAAATTTCTGCAATTTTTCCCCAAAACAAGGGGAATTTCTGACTGTTTGCTCCTGAAAAAGGAGATTTTCTGTCTTTTTGCCCCAAAATAAGGAGAATTTCTGCCTTTTTGCACGAAAATTGAGAGAATTTCTGCAATTTTGCTTCAAAATACGGGGAATTTCTGCTTTTTATCCCGAAAGTAAGGGGAATGTATACCTTTTGCTACAAAAAAAGGAAATGTCTTCATTTTTGTCCCAAAATAAGAGGATTTTCTGCCTTTTTACCTCAAAATAAGTGAAATTTATGCCTTTTTACCCAAAAATATACGGAATTTCTGACTTTTTGTCCCAAAATAAAAGGAATTTTTGAATTATGCCCTGAAATAGGTGAAATTTCTGCAATTTTGCCCCAAAATAAAAAAAAATTCTGCATTTTTGCCACAAAATAAAGAGAATTTCTGTTTTTTTGCCCCAAAATAAGGGAAATTTCTGCATTTTTGCCCCCAAATATTGGGAATTTCAGCCTTTTTACCTCAAAATAAGGGGAATTTCTGCATTTTTGCCCCAAAATAAGGAAAATTTCTGCCTTTGTTCCCTGAAGTAAGTGAAATTTCTGCAATTTTGCCCCAAAATAAGTGAAATTTCTGCAATTTTGACCCAAAATAAGAGAAATTTCTGGAATTTTGCCCCAAAATAAGGGGAATTTCTGAGTTTTGCCCCAAAATAAAGAGAATTTCTGTCTTTTTTCCCCAACATATAGAAAAATTCTGCCATTTTGCCCCAGAATTAAGGGAATTTCTGCAATTTTGCTCCAAAATACGGGGAATTTCTGCATTATGCCCGAAAATAGAGGAAATGCATAAGTTTTTGCCATAAAAGAGAAAAATTTCTTCATTTTTGGTACAAAATAAGAAGAATTTCGGCTTTTTAACCTCTAAATAAGTTGAATTTCTGTCTTTTTCCCCCCAAAAAAGGGAATTTCTGTTTCTTAGCCCCAAAATACGGGGAATTTCTGACTTATTTCCCTGAAATAAGTGAAATTTCTGCAATTTTGCCCCAAAATAAGGGAAAGTTCTGCCTTTTTGCCCTGAAATATGTGAAATTTCTGCAATTTTACTCCAAAATAAGGTGAATTTCTGCCTTTTGCACCAAAATAATGGGAATTACTGCCTTTTTGTCCCAAAATAAGAAAAATTTTTGCTTTTTTTCTCTGAAATAAGTGAAATTTCTGCAATTTTTCCCCATAATAAAGGAAATTTCTGCAATTTTGCCCCAAAATAAGAGGAATTTCTCACTTTTTGCCCCAAAATAATGGAAATTTCAGCCTTTTTACCTGAAAATAAGTGAAATTTCTGCAATTTTACACCAAATAATGGAAATTTCTGCAATTTTGCCCCAAAATAAGGTGAATTCCTGCAATTTTACCCCAAAATAGAGGAAATTTCTGGAATTTTGCCCCAAAATAAGGGGATTTTCTGATTTTTGCCCCAAAATGAAGGGAATTTCTGCCTTTTGCCCCAAAATTAGGGGAATTTCTGCAATTTTGCTCCAAAATACGGGGAATTTCTGCCTTTTTGCCCGAAAATAATGGGAATGCATACCTTTTTGCCATAAAAAGGGAAAATTCTTCATTTTTGCTCCAAAATAAGAGGAATTACTGCATTTTTCCTCTAAATAAGTGGAATTTCTGTCTTTTTCCCTCAAAAAAAAGGGAATTTCTGTTTTTTTGCCCCAAAATAAGGGGAATTTCTGACTTATTACCCTGAAATAAGTGAAATTTCTGCAATTTTGCCCCAAAATAAGGGAAATTTCTACCTTTTGCCCTGAAATATGTGAAATTTCTGCAATTTTACCCCAAAATAAGTGAATTTCTGTTTTTTTGCCCCAAAATAATGGGAATTTCTGCATTTTTGCCCCAAAAAAAGAAAAATTTTTGATTTTTTTCTCTGAAATAAGTGAAATTTCTGCAATTTTGTCCTAAAATAAGGGAAATTTCTGCATTTTTGCCACAAAATAAGGGGAATTTCTGTCTTTTTGCAACCAAATAAAATGAATTTCAGCCTTTTTACCTCAAAATAAGAGGAATATCTGCATTTTTGCCCCAAAATAAGGAAAATCTCTGCCTTTTTTCCCTGATATAAGTGAAATTTCTGCAATTTTGCCCCAAAATAAGGGAAATTTCTGCCTTTTTGCCCTGAAATATGTGAAATTTCTGCAATTTTACCCCAAAATAAGGTGAATTTCTGCCTTTTTGCCCCAAAATATGAAAAAAATTTTTTTTTCTGAAGTAAGTGAAATTTCTGCAATTTTGCCCTAAAAAAAGGGAAATTTCTGCAATTTTTCCCCATAATAAGGGAAATTTCTCAATTTTGCCCCAAAATAAGGGGATTTTCTCCCTTTTTGCCCCAAAATAAAGAAAATTCAGACTTTTTACCTGAAAATAAGTGAAATTTCTGCAATTTTGCCTCAAATAAGAGAAATTTCTGCAATTTTTCACCAAAATAAGGCAAATTCCTGCAATTTTGCCCCAAAATAAAGGAAATTTCTGGAATTTTGCCCCAAAATAAGGGGAATTTCTGATTTTTGCCCCAAAATAAAGGGAATTTCTGCCTTTTTGCCCGAAAAAATGGGAATGCATACCTTCTTAACATAAAAAGGGCAATTTCTTCATTTTTGCTCCAAAATAAGGGGAATATCTTCCTTTTTGCCTTTAAATAAGTGGAATTTCTGTTTTTTTCCCCCAAAACAAAGGGAATTTCTGTCTTTTTTGCCCCAAAATAAGTGGAATTACTGACTTATTACCCTGAAATAAGTGAAATTTCTGCAATTTTGCCCCAAAATTAGGGGAATTTCTGCAATTTTGCTCCAAAATATGGGGAATTTCTGCCTTTTTGCCCGAAAATAATGGGAATGCATACCTTTTTGCCATAAAAAGGGAAATTTCTTCATTTTTGCTCCAAAATAACAGGAATTACTGCATTTTTCCTCTAAATAAGTGGAATTTCTGTCTTTTTCCCTCAAAAAAAAGGGAATTTCTGTTTTTTTGCCCCAAAATAAGGGGAATTTCTGACTTATTACCCTGAAATAAGTGAAATTTCTGCAATTTTGCCCCAAAATAAGGGAAATTTCTATCTTTTGCCCTGAAATATGTGAAATTTCTGCAATTTTACCCCAAAATAAGTGAATTTCTGTTTTTTTGCCCCAAAATAATGGGAATTTCTGCATTTTTGCCCCAAAAAAAGAAAAATTTTTGATTTTTTTCTCTGAAATAAGTGAAATTTCTGCAATTTTGTCCTAAAATAAGGGAAATTTCTGCATTTTTGCCACAAAATAAGGGGAATTTCTGTCTTTTTGCAACCAAATAAAATGAATTTCAGCCTTTTTACCTCAAAATAAGAGGAATATCTGCATTTTTGCCCCAAAATAAGGAAAATCTCTGCCTTTTTTCCCTGATATAAGTGAAATTTCTGCAATTTTGCCCCAAAATAAGGGAAATTTCTGCCTTTTTGCCCTGAAATATGTGAAATTTCTGCAATTTTACCCCAAAATAAGGTGAATTTCTGCCTTTTTGCCCCAAAATATGAAAAAAATTTTTTTTTCTGAAGTAAGTGAAATTTCTGAAATTTTGCCCTAAAAAAAGGGAAATTTCTGCAATTTTTCCCCATAATAAGGGAAATTTCTCAATTTTGCCCCAAAATAAGGGGATTTTCTCCCTTTTTGCCCCAAAATAAAGAAAATTCAGACTTTTTACCTGAAAATAAGTGAAATTTCTGCAATTTTGCCTCAAATAAGAGAAATTTCTGCAATTTTTCACCAAAATAAGGCAAATTCCTGCAATTTTGCCCCAAAATAAAGGAAATTTCTGGAATTTTGCCCCAAAATAAGGGGAATTTCTGATTTTTGCCCCAAAATAAAGGGAATTTCTGCCTTTTTGCCCGAAAAAATGGGAATGCATACCTTCTTAACATAAAAAGGGCAATTTCTTCATTTTTGCTCCAAAATAAGGGGAATATCTTCCTTTTTGCCTTTAAATAAGTGGAATTTCTGTTTTTTTCCCCCAAAACAAAGGGAATTTCTGTCTTTTTTGCCCCAAAATAAGTGGAATTACTGACTTATTACCCTGAAATAAGTGAAATTTCTGCAATTTTGCCCCAAAATTAGGGGAATTTCTGCAATTTTGCTCCAAAATATGGGGAATTTCTGCCTTTTTGCCCGAAAATAATGGGAATGCATACCTTTTTGCCATAAAAAGGGAAATTTCTTCATTTTTGCTCCAAAATAACAGGAATTACTGCATTTTTCCTCTAAATAAGTGGAATTTCTGTCTTTTTCCCTCAAAAAAAAAGGGAATTTCTGTTTTTTTGCCCCAAAATAAGGGGAATTTCTGACTTATTACCCTGAAATAAGTGAAATTTCTGCAATTTTGCCCCAAAATAAGGGAAATTTCTATCTTTTGCCCTGAAATATGTGAAATTTCTGCAATTTTACCCCAAAATAAGTGAATTTCTGTTTTTTTGCCCCAAAATAATGGGAATTTCTGCATTTTTGCCCCAAAAAAAGAAAAATTTTTGATTTTTTTCTCTGAAATAAGTGAAATTTCTGCAATTTTGTCCTAAAATAAGGGAAATTTCTGCATTTTTGCCACAAAATAAGGGGAATTTCTGTCTTTTTGCAACCAAATAAAATGAATTTCAGCCTTTTTACCTCAAAATAAGAGGAATATCTGCATTTTTGCCCCAAAATAAGGAAAATCTCTGCCTTTTTTCCCTGATATAAGTGAAATTTCTGCAATTTTGCCCCAAAATAAGGGAAATTTCTGCCTTTTTGCCCTGAAATATGTGAAATTTCTGCAATTTTACCCCAAAATAAGGTGAATTTCTGCCTTTTTGCCCCAAAATAAGAAAATTTTTTTTTTTTCTGAAGTAAGTGAAATTTCTGAAATTTTGCCCTAAAAAAAGGGAAATTTCTGCAATTTTTCCCCATAATAAGGGAAATTTCTCAATTTTGCCCCAAAATAAGGGGATTTTCTCCCTTTTTGCCCCAAAATAAAGAAAATTCAGACTTTTTACCTGAAAATAAGTGAAATTTCTGCAATTTTGCCTCAAATAAGAGAAATTTCTGCAATTTTTCACCAAAATAAGGCAAATTCCTGCAATTTTGCCCCAAAATAAAGGAAATTTCTGGAATTTTGCCCCAAAATAAGGGGAATTTCTGATTTTTGCCCCAAAATAAAGGGAATTTCTGCCTTTTTGCCCGAAAAAATGGGAATGCATACCTTCTTAACATAAAAAGGGCAATTTCTTCATTTTTGCTCCAAAATAAGGGGAATATCTTCCTTTTTGCCTTTAAATAAGTGGAATTTCTGTCTTTTTCCCCTAAAACAAAGGGAATTTCTGTCTTTTTTGCCCCAAAATAAGTGGAATTACTGACTTATTACCCTGAAATAAGTGAAATTTCTGCAATTTTGCCCCAAAATAAGGGAAATTTCTGCAATTTTGCCCCAATGTAAAGGAAATTTCTGCAATTTTGCCCCAAAATAAGGGGAAATCCTGACTGTTTGCTCCCGAAAAAAGGAGATTTTCTGTATTTTTGCCCCAAAAGAAGGAGAATTCCTGCCTTTTTGCCCGAAAATTATGAGAATTTCTGCAATTTTGTTTCAAAATACGGGGAATTTATGCTTTTAATTCCGAAAGTAAGAGGAATGTATACCTTTTCCCACAAAAAAAAGGAATTTCTTCATTTTTGCCCCACAATAAAAGAAATTTCTGCAGTTTTTCCACAAAATAAAGGGAATTTCTGTCTTTTTGCCCCAAAATAAGGGAAATTTCTGCCTTTTTGCCTCCAAATAAAGGGAATTTCAGCCTTTTTACCTCAAAATAAGGGGAATTTCTGCATTTTTGCCCCAAAATAAGGAAAATTTCTGCCTTTTTTCCCTAAAATAAGTGAAATTTCTGCAATTTTGCCCCAAAATAAGTGAAATTTCTGCAATTTTGCACCAAAATAAGGGAAATTTCTGGAATTTTGCCCCAAAATAAGGGGAATTTCTGAGTTTTGCCCCAAAATAAGGAGAATTTCTATCTTTTTGCCCCAACATATAGAGAATATCTGCCTTTTTGCCCCACAATTAGGGGAATTTCTGCAATTTTGCTCCAAAATACGGGGAATTTCTGCATTTTTGCCCGAAAATAAGGGGAATTTCTGCCTTTTTACCTCAAAATAAGTGAAATTTCTTCCTTTTTACCCAAAAATAAACAGAATTTCTGAGTTTTTGCCCCAAAATAAAAGGAATTTTTGAATTATGCCATAAAACAGGTGAAATTTCTGCAATTTTGCCCCAAAATAAAAGAAATTTCTGCATTTTTGCAACAAAATAAGGAGAATTTCTGTTTTTTTGCCCCAAAATAAGGGAAATTTTGCATTTTTTCGCCCAAATAAGGGGTATTTCAGCCTTTACCCCAAATTAAAGGGAATTTCTGCATTTTTGCCCCAAAATAAAGAAAATTTCTGGCTTTTTTTCTTGAAATAAGTGAAATTTGTGCAATTTTGCCCCAATATAAGTGAAATTTCTGCAATTTTGACCCAAAATAAGGGAAATTTCTGGAATTTTGCCCCAAAATAAGGGAAATTTCTGAGTTTTGTTCCAAAATAAGGAGAATTTCTGTCTTTTTGCCCCAACATATAGGGAATTTCTGACTTTTTGCCCCAGAATTAGGGGAATTTCTGCAATTTTGCTCCAAAATAGGGGGAATTTCTGCATTTTGCCTGAAAATAGAGGAAATGCATAAGTTTTTGCCATAAAAGAGGAAAATTTCTTCATTTTTGCTCCAAAATAAGAAGAATTTCGGCTTTTTTGACTCTAAATAAGTTGAATTTCTGTCTTTTTCCCCCAAAACAAAGGGAATTTCTGTATTTTTTGCCCCAAAATAAGGGGAATTTCTGACTTATTACCCTGAAATAAGTGAAATTTCTGCAATTTTGCCCCAAAATAAGGGAAATTTCTGCCTTTTTGCCCTGAGATATGTGAAATTTCTGCAATTTTACCCCAAAGTAAAGTGAATTTCTGCCTTTTTGCCCCAAAATAATGGGAATTTCTGCCTTTTTGTCCCAAAATGAGAAAAATTTTTGCTTTTTTTCTCTGAAATAAGTGAAATTTCTGCAATTTTACCCTAAAATAAGGGAAATTTCTGCAATCTTTTCCCATAATAAGGGAAATTTCTGCAATTTTGCCCCAAAATAAGAGGAATTTCTCCCTTTTTTACCAAAATAAAGGAAATTTCAGCCTTTTTACCTGAAAATTAGTGAAATTTCTGCAATTTTACCCCAAATAATGGAAATTTCTGCAATTTTGCCCCAAAATAAGGTAAATTCCTGCAATTTTGCCCTAAAATAAAGGAAATTTCTGGAATTTTGTCCCATAATAAGGGGATTATCTGATTTTTGACCCAAAATAAAGGGAATTTCTGCCTTTTGCCCCAAAATACGGGGAATTTCTGCCTTTTTGCCCGAAAATAATGGGAATGCATACCTTTTTGCCATAAGAAGGGAAATTTCTTCATTTTTGCTCCAAAATAACGGGAATTTCTGCATTTTTACCTCTAAATAAGTGGAATTTCTGTTTTTTCCCTCAAAACAAAGGGAATTTCTGTTTTTGGCCCCAAAATAAGGGGAATTTCTGACTTATTACCCTGAAATAAGTGAAATTTCTTCAATGTTGCCCCAAAATATGGGAAATATCTACCTTTTTGCCCTGAAATATGTGAAATTTCTGCAATTTTACCCCAAAATAAGGTGAATTTCTGCCTTTTTGCCCCAAAATAATGGGAATTTCTGCATTTTTGCCCCAAAAAAAGAAAAATTTTTAATTTTTTTCTTTGAAATAAGTGAAATTTCTGCAATTTTGTCCTAAAATAAGGGAAAATTCTGCATTTTTGCCACAAAATAAGGGGAATTTCTGTCTTTTTGCCCCCAAATGAAAGGAATTTCAGCCTTTTTACCTCAAAATAAGAGGAATTTCTGCATTTTTGCCCCAAAATAAGGGAAATTTCTGCCTTTTTGGCCTGAAATATGTGAAATTTCTGCAATTTTACCCCAAAATAAGGTGAATTTCTGCCTTTTTGCCCCAAAATAAGAAAAAAAATTTTTTTCTGAAGTAAGTGAAATTTCTACAATTTTGCCCTAAAATAAGGGAAATTTCTGCAATTTTTCCCCATAATAAGGGAAATTTCTCAATTTTGCCCCAAAATAAGGGGATTTTCTCTCTTTTTGCCCCAAAATAAAGAAAATTTCAGACTTTTTACCTGAAAATAAGTGAAATTTCTGCAATTTTGCTTCAAATAAGAGAAATTTCTGCAATTTTTCACCAAAATAAGGCAAATTCCTGCAATTTTTCCCCAAAATAAAGGAAATTTCTGGAATTTTGCCCCAAAATAAGGGGAATTTCTGATTTTTGCCCCAAAATAAAGGGAATTTCTGCCTTTTGCCTCAAAATTAGGGGAATTTCTGCAATTTTGCTCCAAAATACGAGGAATTTCTGCCTTTTTGCCCGAAAATAATGGGAATGCAAACCTTTTTAACATAAAAAGGGAAATTTCTTCATTTTTGCTTCAAAATAAGGGGAATTTCTTCCTTTTTGCCTTTAAATAAGTGGAATTTCTGTCTTTTTCCCCCAAAACAAAGGGAATTTCTGTCTTTTTTGCCCCAAAATAAGTGGAATTACTGACTTATTACCCTGAAATAAGTGAAATTTCTGCAATTTTGCCTCAAAATAAGGGAAATTTCTGCAATTTTGCCCCAATGTAAAGGAAATTTCTGCAATTTTGACCCAAAATAAGGGGAAATTCTGAATGTTTGCTCCCGAAAAAAGGAGATTTTCTGTATTTTTGCCCCAAAATAAGGAGAATTCCTGCCTTTTTGCCCGAAAATTATGAGAATTTCTGCAATTTTGCTTCAAAATACGGGGAAATTCTGCGTTTAATCCCGAAAGTAAGAGGAATGTATATTTTTTTCCACAAAAAAAAAGAATTTCTTCATTTTTGCCCCACAATAAAAGAAATTTCTGCATTTTTGCCACAAAATAAGGGGAATTTCTGTCTTTTTGCCCCAAAATAAGGGAAATTTCTGCCTTTTTGCCTCCAAATAAGGGGAATTTCAGCCTTTTTACCTCAAAATAAGGGGAATTTCGGCATTTTTGCCCCAAAATAAGGAAAATTTCTGCATTTTTTCCCTAAAATAAGTGAAATTTCTGCAATTTTGCCCCAAAATAAGTGAAATTTCTGCAATTTTGCACCAAAATAAGGGAAATTTCTGGAATTTTGCCCCAAAATAAAGGGAATTTCTGAGTTTTGCCCCAAAATAAGGAGAATTTCTATCTTTTTGCCCCAACATATAGAAAATATCTGCCTTTTGCCCCACAATTATGGGAATTTCTGCAATTTTGATCCAAAATACGGGGAATTTCTGCATTTTTGCCCGAAAATAAGGGGAATGCATAACTTTTTGAAATAAACGAGGAAAATTTCTTTATTTTTGCTCCAAAATAAGAAGAATTTCTGCTTTTTTGCCTCTAAATAAGTGGAATTTCTGTCTTTTTCTCCCAAAACAGAGAGAATTTCTGTCTTTTTTGCTCCCAAATAAGGGGAAATTCTGACTTATTAACCTGAAATAAGTGAAATTTCTTGAATTTTGCCCCCAAATAAGGGAAATTTCTGCCTTTTTGCCCTGAAATATATGAAATTTCTGCAATTTTACCCCAAAATAAGGTGAATTTCTGACTTTTTGCCCCAAAATAATGGAAATTTCTGCCTTTTTTGCCCCAAAATGAGAAAAATATTTGCTTTTTTTCTCTGAAATAAGTGAAATTTCTGCAATTTTGCCCTAAAATAAAGGAAATTTCTGCAATTTTTTCTCATAATAAGGGAAATTTCTGTAATTTTGCCATAAAATAAGGGGAATTTCTCCCTTTTTGCCCCAAAATAAAGGAAATTTCAGCCTTTTTACCTGAATATAAGTGAAATTTCTACAATTTTGCCACAAAATAAAATAAATTCCTGCAATGTTTCCCCAAAATAAAAAAAATTTCTGGAATTCTGCCCCAAAATAAGAGGAATTTCTGAATTTTGCCCCAAAATTAGGGGAATTTCTGCAATTTGCTCGAAAATACGGGGAATTTCTGCCTTTTTGCACGAAAATAATGGGAATGCATACCTTTTTGCCATAAAAAAGGAAATTTCTTCATTTTTGCTCCAAAATAAGGGGAATTTCTGCTTTGTTACCTCTAAATAAGTGGAATATCTGTCTTTTTCCCCCAAAACAAAGGGAATTTCTGTATTTTTTGCCCAAAAATAAAGGGAATTTCTGACTTATTACCCTGAAATAAGTGAAATTTCTGCAATTTTGCCCCAAAATAAGGAAAATTTCTGCCTTTTTGCCCTGAAATATGTGAAATTTCTGGAATTTTACCCCAAAATAAGGTGAATTTCTGCCTTTTTGCCCCAAAATAATTGGAATTTCTGCCTTTTTGCCCCCAAAAAAATTTTTTTTGATTTTTTTTACTGAAATAAGTGAAATTTCTGCAATTTTGCCCTAAAATAAGGGAAATTTCTGCAATTTTTCCCCATAATAAGGGAAATTTCTGCAATTTTGCCCCAAAATAAGAGGAATTTCTCTCTTTTTGCACCAAAATAAAGGAAATTTCAGCCTTTTTATCTGAAAATAAGTGAAATTTCTTCAATTTTGCCCCAAATAAGAAAAATTTCTGCAATTTTGCCCCAAAATAAGGTAAATTCCTGCAATTTTGCCCCAAAAATAAAGGAAATTTCTGGAATTTTGCCCCAAAATAAGAGGAATTTCTGATTTTTGCCCCAAAATAAAGGGAATTTCTGCCTTTTGCCCCAAAACTAGGGGAATTTCTGCAATTTTGCTCCAAAATACGGGGAATTTCTGCCTTTTTGCCCGAAAATAATGGGAATGCATACCTTTGTGCTATAAAAAGGGAAATTTCTTCATTTTTGCTCCAAAATAAGGGGAATTTCTGCTTTTTTGCCTCTAAATTAGTGGAATTTCTTTTTTTTTCCTCCAAAACAAAGGGAATTTCTGTCTTTTTTGCCCCAAAATAAGGGGAATTTCTGACTTATTACCCTGAAATAAGTGAAATTTCTGCAACTTTGCCCAAAAATCAGGGAAATTTCTGCAATTTTGCCCTAATGTAAAAGAAATTTCTGCAATTTTGCCCCAAAATAAGGGGAATTTCTGACTGTTTGCTCCCGAAAAAGGAGATTTTCTTCCTTTTGGCCCCAAAATAAGTAGAATTTCTGCCTTTTTGCACGAAAATTGAGAGAATTTCTGCAATTTTGCTTCAAAATACGGGGAATTTCTGCTTTTTATCCCGAAAGTAAGGAGAATGTATAGCTTTTGCCACAAAAAAAGGAAATTTCTTCATTTTTGCCCCAAAATAAGAGGAATTTCTGCCTTTTTACCTCAAAATAAGTGAAATTTCTTCCTTTTTACCCAAAAATAAACAGAATTTCTGAGTTTTTGCCCCAAAATAAAAGGAATTTTTGAATTATGCCATAAAACAGGTGAAATTTCTGCAATTTTGCCCCAAAATAAAAGAAATTTCTGCATTTTTGCAACAAAATAAGGAGAATTTCTGTTTTTTTGCCCCAAAATAAGGGAAATTTTGCATTTTTTCGCCCAAATAAGGGGTTCTTTCAGCCTTTACCCCAAAATAAAGGGAATTTCTGCATTTTTGCCCCAAAATAAAGAAAATTTCTGGCTTTTTTTCTTGAAATAAGTGAAATTTGTGCAATTTTGCCCCAATATAAGTGAAATTTCTGCAATTTTGACCCAAAATAAGGGAAATTTCTGGAATTTTGCCCCAAAATAAGGGAAATTTCTGAGTTTTGTTCCAAAATAAGGAGAATTTCTGTCTTTTTGCCCCAACATATAGGGAATTTCTGACTTTTTGCCCCAGAATTAGGGGAATTTCTGCAATTTTGCTCCAAAATAGGGGGAATTTCTGCATTTTGCCTGAAAATAGAGGAAATGCATAAGTTTTTGCCATAAAAGAGGAAAATTTCTTCATTTTTCCTCCAAAATAAGAAGAATTTCGGCTTTTTTGACTCTAAATAAGTTGAATTTCTGTCTTTTTCCCCCAAAACAAAGGGAATTTCTGTATTTTTTGCCCCAAAATAAGGGGAATTTCTGACTTATTACCCTGAAATAAGTGAAATTTCTGCAATTTTGCCCCAAAATAAGGGAAATTTCTGCCTTTTTGCCCTGAGATATGTGAAATTTCTGCAATTTTACCCCAAAGTAAAGTGAATTTCTGCCTTTTTGCCCCAAAATAATGGGAATTTCTGCCTTTTTGTCCCAAAATGAGAAAAATTTTTGCTTTTTTTCTCTGAAATAAGTGAAATTTCTGCAATTTTACCCTAAAATAAGGGCAATTTCTGCAATCTTTTCCCATAATAAGGGAAATTTCTGCAATTTTGCCCCAAAATAAGAGGAATTTCTCCCTTTTTTACCAAAATAAAGGAAATTTCAGCCTTTTTACCTGAAAATTAGTGAAATTTCTGCAATTTTACCCCAAATAATGGAAATTTCTGCAATTTTGCCCCAAAATAAGGTAAATTCCTGCAATTTTGCCCTAAAATAAAGGAAATTTCTGGAATTTTGTCCCATAATAAGGGGATTATCTGATTTTTGACCCAAAATAAAGGGAATTTCTGCCTTTTGCCCCAAAATACGGGGAATTTCTGCCTTTTTGCCCGAAAATAATGGGAATGCATACCTTTTTGCCATAAGAAGGGAAATTTCTTCATTTTTGCTCCAAAATAACGGGAATTTCTGCATTTTTACCTCTAAATAAGTGGAATTTCTGTTTTTTCCCTCAAAACAAAAGGAATTTCTGTTTTTTTGCCCCAAAATAAGGGGAATTTCTGACTTATTACCCTGAAATAAGTGAAATTTCTTCAATGTTGCCCCAAAATATGGGAAATATCTACCTTTTTTCCCTGAAATATGTGAAATTTCTGCAATTTTACCCCAAAATAAGGTGAATTTCTGCCTTTTTGCCCCAAAATAAGAAAAAAAAATTTTTTCTGAAGTAAGTGAAATTTCTGCAATTTTGCCCTAAAATAAGGGAAATTTCTGCAATTTTTCCCCATAATAAGGGAAATTTCTCAATTTTGCCTCAAAATAAGGGGATTTTCTCTCTTTTTGCCCCAAAATAAAGAAAATTTCAGACTTTTTACCTGAAAATAAGTGAAATTTCTGCAATTTTGCCCTCAAATAAGAGAAATTTCTGCAATTTTTCACCAAAATAAGGCAAATTCCTGCAATTTTTCCCCAAAATAAAGGAAATTTCTGGAATTTTGCCCCAAAATAAGGGGAATTTCTGATTTTTGCCCCAAAATAAAGGGAATTTCTGCCTTTTGCCTCAAAATTAGGGGAATTTCTGCAATTTTGCTCCAAAATACGAGGAATTTCTGCCTTTTTGACTGAAAATAATGGGAATGCAAACCTTTTTAACATAAAAAGGGAAATTTCTTCATTTTTGCTTCAAAATAAGGGGAATTTCTTCCTTTTTGCCTTTAAATAAGTGGAATTTCTGTCTTTTTCCCCCAAAACAAAGGGAATTTCTGTCTTTTTTGCCCCAAAATATGTGGAATTACTGACTTATTACCCTGAAATAAGTGAAATTTCTGCAATTTTGCCTCAAAATAAGGGAAATTTCTGCAATTTTGCCCCAATGTAAAGGAAATTTCTGCAATTTTGCCCCAAAATAAGGGGAAATTCTGACTGTTTGCTCCCGAAAAAAGGAGATTTTCTGTATTTTTGCCCCAAAATAAGGAGAATTCCTGCCTTTTTGCCCGAAAATTATGAGAATTTCTGCAATTTTGCTTCAAAATACGGGGAAATTCTGCTTTTAATCCCGAAAGTAAGAGGAATGTATACCTTTTCCCACAAAAAAAAAAAGAATTTCTTCATTTTTGCCCCACAATAAAAGAAATTTCTGCATTTTTGCCACAAAATAAGGGGAATTTCTGTCTTTTTGCCCCAAAATAAGGGAAATTTCTGCCTTTTTGCCTCCAAATAAGGGGAATTTCAGCCTTTTTACCTCAAAATAAGGGGAATTTCTGCATTTTTGCCCCAAAATAAGGAAAATTTCTGCCTTTTTTCCCTAAAATAAGTGAAATTTCTGCAATTTTGCCCCAAAATAAGTGAAATTTCTGCAATTTTGCACCAAAATAAGGGAAATTTCTGGAATTTTGCCCCAAAATAAGGGGAATTTCTGAGTTTTGCCCCAAAATAACGAGAATTTCTATCTTTTTGCCCCAACATATAGGGAATTTCTGCCTTTTTGCCCCACAATTAGGGGAATTTCTGCAATTTTTCTCCAAAATACGGGGAATTTCTGCATTTTGCCTGAAAATAGAGGAAATGCATAACTTTTGCCATAAAAGAGGAAAATTTCTTCATTTTTGCTCCAAAATAAGAAGAATTTCGGCTTTTTTGCCACTAAGTAAGTTGAATTTCTGTCTTTTTCCCCCAAAACAAAGGGAATTTCTGTATTTTTTGCCCCAAAATAAAGGGAATTTCAGCCTTTTTACCTCAAAATAAGGGGAATTTCTGCATTTTTGCCCCAAAATAAGGAAAATTTCTGCCTTTTTTCCCTAAAATAAGTGAAATTTCTGCAATTTTGCCCCAAAATAAGTGAAATTTCTGCAATTTTGCACCAAAATAAGGGAAATTTCTGGAATTTTGCCCCAAAATAAGGGGAATTTCTGAGTTTTGCCCCAAAATAACGAGAATTTCTATCTTTTTGCCCCAACATATAGGGAATTTCTGCCTTTTTGCCCCACAATTAGGGGAATTTCTGCAATTTTTCTCCAAAATACGGGGAATTTCTGCATTTTGCCTGAAAATAGAGGAAATGCATAAGTTTTTGCCATAAAAGAGGAAAATTTCTTCATTTTTGCTCCAAAATAAGAAGAATTTCGGCTTTTTTGACTCTAAATAAGTTGAATTTCTGTCTTTTTCCCCCAAAACAAAGGGAATTTCTGTATTTTTTGCCCCAAAATAAGGGGAATTTCTGACTTATTACCCTGAAATAAGTGAAATTTCTGCAATTTTGCCCCAAAATAAGGGAAATTTCTGCCTTTTTGCCCTGAAATATGTGAAATTTCTGCAATTTTACCCCAAAGTAAGGTGAATTTCTGCCTTTTTGCCCCAAAATAATGGGAATTTCTGCCTTTTTGTCCCAAAATAAGAAAAAATTTTGCGTTTTTTCTCTGAAATAAGTGAAATTTCTGCAATTTTACCCTAAAATAAGGGCAATTTCTGCAATTTTTTCCCATAATAAGGGAAATTTCTGCAATTTTGCCCCAAAATAAGAGGAATTTCTCCCTTTTTGCCCCAAAATAAAAGAAATTTCAGCCTTTTTACCTGAAAATTAGTGAAATTTCTGCAATTTTTCCCCAAATAATGGAAATTTCTGCAATTTTGCCCCAAAATAAGGTAAATTCCTGCAATTTTGCCCTAAAATAAAATTTCTGGAATTTTGTCCCATAATAAGGGGATTTTCTGATTTTTGCCCCAAAATAAAGGGAATTTCTGCCTTTTGCCCCAAAATTAGGGGAATTTCTGCAATTTTGCTCCAAAATACGGGGAATTTCTGCCTTTTTGCCCGAAAATAATGGGAATGCATACCTTTTTGCCATAAAAAGGGAAATTTCTTCATTTTTGCTCCAAAATAACGGTAATTTCTGCATTTTTACCTCTAAATAAGTGGAATTTCTGTCTTTTTCCCTCAAAACTAAGGGAATTTCTGTCTTTTTGCCACAAAATAAGGGGAATTTCTTACTTATTACCCTGAAATAAGTGAAATTTATGCAATTTTGCCCCAAAATAAGGGTAATTTCTACCTTTTTGCTCTAAAATATGTGAAATTTTTACAAGTTTACCCCAAAATAAGATGAATTTCTGCCTTTTTGCCCCAAAATAATGGGAATTTCTGCCTTTTTGCTCCCAAAAAAGAAAAATTTTTGATTTTTTTCTCAGAAATAAGTGAAATTTCTGCAATTTTGTCCTAAAATAAGGGAAATTTCTGCAATTTTTCCCCATAATAAGGGAAATTTCTGAAATTTTGCCCCAAAATAAGGGGAATTTCTCCCTTTTTGCCCCAAAATAAAGGAAATTTCAGCCTTTTTACCTGAAAATAAGTGAAATTTCTGCAATTTTGCACCAAATAAGGAAAATTTCTGCAATTTTGCTCCAAAATAAGGTAAATTCCTGCAATTTTGCCCAAAATAAAGGAAATTTCTGGAATTTTGCCCCAAATTAAGGGGAATTTCTGATTTTTGCCACAAAATAAAGGGAATTTCTGCCTTTTGCCCCCAAAATGGGGGAATTTCTGCAATTTTGCTCCAAAATACAGGGAATTTCTGCCTTTTTGCCTGAAAATAATGGGAATGCATACCTTTTTGCCATAAAAATAAAAATTTCTTCTTTTTTGCTTCAAAATAAGGGGAATTTCTGCCTTTTTGCCTCTAAATAAGTGGAATTTCTGTCTTTTTCCCCCAAGACAAAAGGAATTTCTGTCTTTTTTGCTCCAAAATAAGGGTAATTTCTGACTAATTACCCTGAAATAAGTAAAATATCTGCAATTTGCCACAAAATAAGAAAAATTTCTGCAATTTTGCCCCAATGTAAAGGAAATTTTTGCAAATTTGCCCCAAAATAAGGGGAATTTCTGACTTATTAACCTGAAATAAGTGAAATTTCTGCAATTTTGCCTTTAAATAAGGGAAATTTCTGCTATTTTTCTTCAATGTAAAAAAAAATTTCTGCAATTTTGCCCCACAATATCGGGAATTTCTGACTGTTTGCTCCTGAAAATGGAGATTTTCTGTCTTTTTGCCCCAAAATAAGGAGAATTTCTGCCTTTTTGCCCAAAAATTGAGAGTATTTATGCAATTTTGCTTCAAAATACGGGGAATTTCTGCTTTTTTGCCCGAAAATAAGGGGAATGTATACCTTTTGCCACAAAAAAAGGGAAATTTCTTCATTTTTGCCCCAAAATAAGAGGAATTTCTGCCTTTTTACCTCAAAGTAAGTGAAATTTCTGCCTTTTTACCCAAAAATAAACGGAATTTCTGTTTTTTTGCCCCAAAATAAATGCAATTTTTGAATTATGCCCTGAAATAAGTGAAACTTCTCCAATTTTGCCTCAAAATAAGGGAAATATCTGCTTTTTTGCCACAAAATAAGGGGAATTTCTGTCTTTTTGCCCCAAAATAAAAGGAATTTCAGCCTTTTTACCTAATAATAAGGGGAATCTTTCCTTTTTGCCCTAAAATATGGGGAATTTCTGTATTTTTGCCCCAAAATAAAAAAATTTTCTGCAAATTTGTACCAAAATAAAAGTAATTTCTGCCTTTTTGCCCTAAAATAAGAGAAATTTCTGCGTTTTATCTCTGAAATAAGTGAAATTTCTGTATTTTTGCCCCAAAATTAGAGAGATTTCTGCTATTTTGCACCAAAATAAAGGAATTTTCTGGAATTTTGCCCCAAAATAAGGGGAATTTCTGACTTTTTGCCCTGAAATAAAGAGAATTTCTGTCTTTTTGCCCCAAAATAATGTGAATTTCTGAATTTTCCCTCAAAATTAGGGGAATATGTGCAATTTTGCTTCAAAATACGGGGAATTTTTGCCTTATTGAACCAAAATAAAGGAATTTCTGCATTTTTGCACCAAATAAGGGGAATTTCTGAAATTTTGCTCCAAAATACGGGGAATTTTTGCCTTATTGCCAGAAATAAAGTGGAATTTCTGCCTTTTTGCCCTGAAATATTTGAAATTTCCGAAATTTTACCCCAAAATAAAGGGAATTTCTGTTTTTGGCCCCAAAATTAGGAGAATTTCTGCTTTTTGCCCCAAATTAAGGCAAATTTCTGACTTTTTGCCCTGAAATAAGTGAAATTTCTGCAATTTTGCCCAAAATAAGGGGAATTTCTGCCTTTTTGCCAAAATAAGGGGAATTTCAGCATTTTACTTTTAAATAAGGGGAATTTCTGCCTTTTTGCCACAAAATATGGGGAATTTCTGCCTTATTGCCCCCAAATAAGGAAAATTTTTGCTTTTCTGCCACAATTAATGTGAATTTCTGCCTTTTTGCCACAAAGTATAAGGAATTTCTGCCTTTTTTCCCCAAAATAACGGGAATTTCAGCCTTTTTACCCCAAAATAAGGGGAATTTCTGCCTTTTGCCAAAAATATGGGGAATTTCTGACTTTTTGTTCCAAAATAAGGAAAATTTCTTCAATTTTGTACCAAAATAAAAGAAACTTCTGCTTTCTGCCCCAAAATAAAAGTAATTTCTTACTTTTTGCCCTGAAATAAATGAAATTTCTGCAATTTTGCCCGAAAATAAGGGAAATTTGTCCCTTTTTGCCCTAAAATGAGGGGAATTTCTCCCTTTAACCCCAAAATATGGGGAATTTCAGCATTTTACCTCAAAATAAGGGGAATTTCAGCCTTTTTGCACCAAAATATAAAGAATTTCTGCCTTTTTGCTACAAAATAAGAAAAATTTCTGCAATTCTGTACCAAAATAAAAGAAATTTCTAAAATTTTGCCCCCAAATAAGGGAAATTTCTGATTTTTGCCCCGAAATAAGGAGAATTTCTGTATTTTTACCGCCCAAAAAAGGGAATTTCTGCCTTTTTGTCTCAAAATTAGGGGAGTTTCTGCAATTTTGCTCCAAAATACGGGGATTTTCTGCCTTTTTCGCAGAAAATAAGGGGAATTTCTGCAATTTTGCCGCAAAATAAATGAAATTTCTGCAGTTTTACCCCAAAATAAGGGGAATTTCTGCCTTTTTGCCCCAATATTAGGGGAATTTCTGCAATTTTGCTCCAAAATACAGAGAATTTCTGACTTTTTGCCCGAAAATAAAGGGAATGTATACCTTTTTGCCATAAAAAGGGAAATTTCTTCATTTTTACCCCAAAATAAGGGGATTTTCCGCCTTTTTGACTCAAAATATGTGCAATTTCTGACTTTTTTCCAAAAATAAATGGAATTTCTGTCTTTTTGCCCCAAAATAAGGGGAATTTGCGACTTTTTGCCCTGAAATAAGATAATTTCAAAAATTTTTCCCCAAACTAATTGAAATTTCTGCAATTTTGCCACAAATTAAGGGGAATTTCTGTATTTTTGCCCCAAAATAAGGGAAATTTCTGCCTTTTTACCTCAAAATAAGGGGAATTTCTTCATTTTTGCCACAAAATATAAGGAATTTCTTCCTTTTTGCCCCAAAATAAGAAAAATTTCTGCCTTTTTTCCCTGAAATAAGTAAAATTTCTGCAATTTTGGCCAAAAAAAAATTGAAATTTCTGTA
Organism: Micromys minutus; assembly: GCF_963924665.1. Taxonomy (NCBI): domain Eukaryota; kingdom Metazoa; phylum Chordata; class Mammalia; order Rodentia; family Muridae; genus Micromys; species Micromys minutus. The sequence goes on from NW_027667727.1 coordinate 6,007,043, forward strand.
ATTTTGTCCCAAAATAAAGAAAATTTCTGGAATTTTGACCCAAAATAAGGGGAATTTCTGACTTTTTGCCCTGAAATAAGGAGAATTTCTGTCTTTTTGCTTCAAATAATGTGAATTTCTGCCTTTTCCCTCAAAATTAGGGGAATATGTGCAATTTTGCTTCAAAATACGGGGAATTTTTGCCTTATTGAACCAAAATAAAGGAATTTCTGCATTTTTGCACCAATATAAGGGGAATTTCTGAAATTTTGCTCCAAAATACGGGGAATTTTTGCCTTATTGCCAGAAATAAAGTGGAATTTCTGCCTTTTTGCCCTGAAATATTTGAAATTTTTGTAATTTTACCCCAAAATAATGGGAATTTCTGGTTTTGGCCACAAAATTAGGAAAATTTCTGCTTTTTGCCCCAAATTAAGGCAAATTTCTGACTTTTTGCCCTGAAATAAGTGAAATTTCTGCAATTTTGCCCCAAAATAAGGAGAATTTCTGCCTTTTTGCCAAAATAAGGGGAATTTCAGCATTTTACCTTCAAATAAGGGAAATTTCTGCCTTTTTGCCAAAAAATATGGGGAATTTCTGCCTAATAGCCCCCAAATAAGGAAAATTTTTGCTTTTCTGCCACAATTAATGGGAATTTCTGCCTTTTTGCCACAAAGTAAAGGGAATTTCTGCCTTTTTGCCCCAAAATAACGGAAATTTCAGCCTTTTAACCCCAAAATAATGGGAATTTCTGCCTTTTGCCCAAAATATGGGGAATTTCTGACTTTTTGTTCCAATATAAGATAAATTTCTTCAATTTTGTACCAAAATAAAAGAAATTTCTGCTTTTTGCCCCAAAATAAAAGTAATTTCTGACTTTTTGCCCTGAAATAAATGAAATTTCTGAAATTTTGCCCGAAAATAAGAGAAATTTGTGCCTTTTTTCCACAAAAAGAGGGGAATTTCTGCCTTTTAACCCCAAAATATGGGGAATTTCAGCATTTTACCTCAAAATAAGGGAAATTTCAGCCTTTTTGCACCAAAATATGGAGAATTTCTGCCTTTTTGCCACAAAATAAGAAAAATTTCTGCAATTCTGTACCAAAATAAAAAAAATTTCTAAAATTTTGCCTCCAAATAAAGGAAATTTCTGATTTTTGCCCCTAAATAAGGAGAATTTCTGTATTTTTGCCCCCCAAAAAAGGGAATTTCTGCCTTTTTGACCCAAAATTAGAAGAGTTTCTGCAATTTTGCTCCAAAATACGGGGATTTTCTGCCTTTTTCGCAGAAAATAAGGGGAATTTCTGCCATTTTGCCGCAAAATAAGTGAAATTTCTGCAGTTTTACCCCAAAATGAGGAGAATTTCTGCTTTTTTGCCCCAATGTTAGGGGAATTTCTGCAATTTTGCTCCAAAATACAGAGAATTTCTGCCTTTTTGCACGAAAATAAAATGAATGTATACCTTTTTGCCATAAAAAGGGAAATTTCTTCATTTTTACCCTAAAATAAGGGGATTTTCCGCCTTTTTGACTCAAAATAAGTGCAATTTCTGACTTCTTTCCAAAAATAAATGGAATTTCTGTCTTTTTGCCCCAAAATAAGGGGAATTTCCGACTTTTTGCCCTGAAATAAGTTAAATTTCAAAAATTTTTCCTTAAAATATTTGAAATTTCTGTAATTTTGCCCCAAAGAAAGGGGAATTTCTGTATTTTTGCCCCAAAATAAGGGAAATTTCTGCCTTTTTACCTCAAAATAAGGGAAATTTCTGCATTTTTGCCACAAAATATAAGGAATTTCTGCTTTTTGCCCCAAAATAAGAAAAATTTCTGCCTTTTTTCCCTGAAATAAGTGAAATTTCTGCAATTTTGGCCCAAAAACATTAAAATTTCTGCAATTTTGTCCCAAAATAAAGGAAATTTCTGGAATTTTGCCCCAAAATAAGGGGAAATTCTGACTTTTTGCCCTGAAATAAGGAGAATTTCTGTCTTTTTGCCCCAAAATAATGTGAATTTCTGCATTTTCCCTCAAAATTAGGGGAATATGTGCAATTTTGCTTCAAAATACGGGGAATTTTTGCCTTTTTGAACCAAAATAAAGGAATTTCTGCATTTTTGCACCAATATAAAGGGAATTTCTGAAATTTTGCTCCAAAATACGGGGAATTTTTGCCTTATTCCCAGAAATAAAGTGGAATTTCTGCCTTTTTGCCCTGAAATATTTGAAATTTCTGCAATTTTACCACAAAATAAGGGGAATTTCTGTTTTTGGCCCCAAAATTATGAGAATTTCTGATTTTGCCCCAAATTAAGGCAAATTTCTGACTTTTTGCCCTGAAATAAGTGAAATTTCTGCAATTTTGCACCAAAATAAGGAGAATTTCTGCCTTTTTGCCAAAATAAGGGGAATTTCAGCATTTTACCTTCAAATAAGGGGAATTTCAGCATTTTACCTTCAAATAATGGGAATTTCTGCCTTTTTGCCACAAAATATGGGGAATTTCTGCCTTTTTGCCCCAAAATAACGGGAATTTCAGCCTTTTTACCCCAAAATAAGGGGAATTTCTGCATTTTTGCCCCAAAATATGAAAAATTTTTGCTTTTTTTCTCTGAAATATGTGAAATTTCTGCAATTTTGCCTTAAAATAAAAGAAATTTCTGCAATTTTTCCCCATAATAAAAAAATTTTTTGCAATTTTGCCGCAAAATAAAGGGAATTTCTGTTTTTTGTCCCCAAATAAGGGAAATTTCTGCAATTTTGCCCTAAAATAAGGAGAATTTCTTCCTTTTGCCCCAAAATAAGGAGAATTTCTGCCTTTTTGCCCCAAAACAAAGAAAATTACTGCATGTTTTACGCCAAAATTAGGTGAATTTCTGCAATTTTGCTCCAAAATACGGGGATTTTCTGCCTTTTTCGCAAAAAATAAGGGGAATTTCTGCCATTTTGCCACAAAATAAGTTAAATTTCTGCAGTTTTACCCCCAAATAAGGGGAATTTCTGCCTTTTTGCCCCAATATTAGGGGAATTTCTGCAATTTTGCTCCAAAATACAGAGAATTTATGCCTTTTTGCCTGAAAATAAAGGGAATGTATACCTTTTTGCCATAAAAAGGGAAATTTCTTCATTTTTACCCCAAAATAAGGGGATTTTCCGCCTTTTTGACTCAAAATAAGTGCAATTTCTGATTTTTTCCAAAAATAAATGGAATTTCTGTCTTCTTGCCCCAAAATAAGGGGAATTTCCGAATTTTTGCCCTGAAATAAGTTAAATTTCAAAAATTTTTCCTTAAAATAATTGAAATTTCTGCAATTTTGCCCCAAAGTAATGGGAATTTCTGTATTTTTGCCCCAAAATAAGGGAAATTTCTGCCTTTTTACCACAAAATAAGGGGAATTTCTGCATTTTTGCCACAAAATATAAGGAATTTCTGCTTTTTGCCCCAAAATAAGAAAAATTTCTGCCTTTTTTTCCTGAAATAAGTGAAATTTCTGCAATTTGGCCCAAAAAATTGAAATTTCTGCAATTTTGTCCCAAAATAAAGGAAATTTCTGGAATTTTGCCCCAAAATAAGGGGAATTTCTGACTTTTTGCCCTGAAATAAGGAGAATTTCTGTCTTTTTGCCCCAAAATAATGTGAATTTCTGCATTTTTCCTCAAAATTAGGGGAATATGTGCAATTTTGCTTCAAAATACGGGGAATTTTTGCCTTATTGCACCAAAATAAAAGGAATTTCTGCATTTTTGCACCAATATAAAGGGAATTTCTGAAATTTTGCTCCAAAATACGGGGAATTTTTGCCTTATTGCCTGAAATAAAGTGGAATTTCTGCCTTTTTGCCCTGAAATATTTGAAATTTCCTCAATTTTACCCCAAAATAAGAGGAATTTCTGTTTTTGGCCCCAAAATTAGGAGAATTTCTGCTTTTTGCCCCAAATTAATGCAAATTTCTGACTTTTTGCCCTGAAATAAGTGAAATTTCTGCAATTTTGCCCCAAAATAAGAGGAATTTCTGCTTTTTTGCCAAAATAAGGGGAATTTCAGCATTTCACCTTCAAATAATGGGAATTTCTGACTTTTTGCCACAAAATATGGGGAATTTCTGCCTTATTGCCCCCAAATAAGGAAAATTTTTGCTTTTCTGCCCCAAATAATGAGAATTTCTGCCTTTTTGCCACAAAGTAAAGGGAATTTCTGCCTTTTTGCCCCAAAATAATGGGAATTTCAGCCTTTTTACCCCAAAATAAGGGGAATTTCTGCCTTTTGCCCAAAATATGGGGAATTTCTGCCTTTTTGTTCCAAAATAAGGAAATTTTCTTTAATTTTGTACCAAAATAAAAGAAATTTCTGCTTTCTGCCCCAAAATAAAAGTAATTTCTGACTTTTTTCCCTGAAATAAATGAAATTTCTGCAATTTTGCCCGAAAATAAGGGAAATTTGTGCCTTTTTGCCCATAAATGAGGGGAATTTCTGCCTTTTAACCCCAAAATATGGGGAATTTCAGCATTTTACCTCAAAATAAGGGGAATTTCAGCCTTTTTGCACCAAAATATGAGGAATTTCTGCCTTTTTGCAACAAAATAAGAAAAATTTCTGCAATTCCTTACCAAAATAAAAGAAATTTCTAAAATTTTGCCCCAAAATAAGGGAAATTTCTGATTTTTTCCTCAAAATAAGGAGAATTTCTGTATTTTTGCCCCCAAAAAAAGAAATTTCTGTGTTTTTGCCCAAAAATTAGGGGAGTTTCTGCAATTTTGCTTCAAAGTACAGAGAATTTCTGCTTCTTTTTCCGAAAATAAGGGGAACTTCTGGCGATTTGCCCCAAATAAAGCGAATTTCTGCATTTTTGCCCCAATATTTAGGGAATTTCTGCAATTTTGCTTTAAAATACGGGGAATTTCTGACTTTTTCCCAAAATTAAGGGGATTTTCTGCCTTTTTGCCCCCAAACAAGGGAAATTTCTGCAATTTTATCCCAAAATAAAAGGAATTTCTGCCTTTATGACCTCAAATAATGGGAATTTCTGCTTTTTTGCCCTGAAATATGTGAAATGTCTGCAATTTTACCCCAAAATAAGGTGAATTTCTGCTTTTTGCACCAAAATAATGGGAATTCTGCATTTTTGCCCCAAAATATGAAAAATTTTTGCTTTTTTTCTCTGAAATATTTGAAATTTCTGCAATTTTGCCTTAAAATAAAAGAAATTTCTGCAATTTTTCCCCATAATAAAAAAATTTTTTGCAATTTTGCCCCAAAATAAAGGGGATTTCTGTTTTTTGTCCCCAAATAAGGGAAATTTCTGCAATTTTGCCCTAAAATAAGGGGAATTTCTTCCTTTTGCCCCAAAATAAGGAGAATTTCTGCCTTTTTGCTCCAAAACAAAGAAAATTACTGCATTTTTTACGCCAAAATTAGGTGAATTTCTGCAATTTTGCTCCAAAATACGGGGATTTTCTGCCTTTTTCGCAGAAAATAAAAGGAATTTCTGCCATTTTGCCGCAAAATAAGTGAAATTTCTGCAGTTTTACCCCAAAATAAGGGGAATTTCTGCTTTTTTGCCCCAATGTTAGGGGAATTTCTGCAATTTTGCTCCAAAATACAGAGAATATCTGCCTTTTTGCCCGAAAATAAAAGGAATGTATACCTTTTTGCCATAAAAAGGGAAATTTCTTCATTTTTACCCTAAAATAAGGGGATTTTCCGCCTTTTTGACTCAAAATAAGTGCAATTTCTGACTTTTTTCCAAAAATAAATGGAATTTCTCTCTTTTTGCCCCAAAATAAGGGGAATTTCCAACTTTTTGCCCTGAAATAAGTTAAATTTCAAAAATTTTTCCTTAAAATAATTGAAATTTCTGCAATTTTGCCCCAAAGTAAGGGGAATTTCTGTATTTTTGCCCCAAAATAAGGGAAATTTCTGCCTTTTTACCACAAATTAAGGGGAATTTGTGCATTTTTGCCACAAAATATAAGGAATTTCTGCTTTTTGCACCAAAATAAGAAAAATTTCTGCCTTTTTTCCCTGAAATAAGTGAAATTTCTGCAATTTTGGCCCAAAAAATTAAAATTTCTGCAATTTTGTCCCAAAATATAGGAAATTTCTGTAATTTTGCCCCAAAATAAGGGGAATTTCTGACTTTTTGCCCTGAAATAAGGAGAATTTCTGTCTTTTTGCCCCAAAATAATGTGAATTTCTGCATTTTCCCTCAAAATTAGGGGAATATGTGCAATTTTGCTTCAAAATACTGGGAATTTTTGCCTTATTGAACCAAAATAAAGGAATTTCTGCATTTTTGCACCAATATAAGGGGAATTTCTGAAATTTTGCTCCAAAATACGGGGAATTTTCGCCTTATTGCCAGAAATAAAGTGGAATTTCTGCCTTTTTGCCCTGAAATATTTCAAATTTCTGCAATTTTACCCCAAAATAAGGGGAATTTCTGTTTTTGGCCCCAAAATTAGGAGAATTTCTGATTTTGCCCCAAATTATGGCAAATTTCTGACTTTTTGCCCTGAAATAAGTGAAATTTCTGCAATTTTGCACCAAAATAAGGAGAATTTCTGCCTTTTTGCCAAAATAAGGGGAATTTCAGCATTTTACCTTCAAATAAGGGGAATTTCTGCCTTTTTGCCACAAAATATGGGGAATTTCTGCCTTTTTGCCCCAAAATAACGGTGATTTCAGCCTTTTTACCCCAAAATAAGGGGAATTTCTGCATTTTTGCCAAAAAATATGAAAAATTTTTGCTTTTTTTCTTTGAAATATGTGAAATTTTTGCAATTTTGCCTTAAAATAAAAGAAATTTCTGCAATTTTTCCCCATAATAAAAAAAATATTTGCAATTTTGCCGCAAAATAAAGGGAATTTCTGTTTTTTGTCCCCAAATAAGGGAAATTTCTGCAATTTTGCCCTAAAATAAGGAGAATTTCTTCCTTTTGCCCCAAAATAAGGAGAATTTCTGCCTTTTTACCCCAAAACAAAGAAAATTACTGCATGTTTTACGCCAAAATTAGGTGAATTTCTGCAATTTTGCTCCAAAATACGGGGATTATCTGCCTTTTTAGCAGAAAATAAGGGGAATTTCTGCCATTTTGCCACAAAATAAGTGAAATTTCTGCAGTTTTACCCCAAAATAAGGGGAATTTCTGCCTTTTGCCCCAATATTAGGGAAATTTCTGCAATTTTGCTCCAAAATACAGAGAATTTATGCCTTTTTGCCTGAAAATAAAGGGAATGTATACCTTTTTGCCATAAAAAGGGAAATTTCTTCATTTTTACCCCAAAATAAGGGGATTTTCCGCCTTTTTGACTCAAAATAAGTGCAATTTCTGACTTTTTTCCAAAAATAAATGGAATTTCTGTCTTTTTGCCCCAAAATAAGGGGAATTTCCGACTTTTTGCCCTGAAATAAGTTAAATTTCAAAAATTTTTCCTTAAAATAATTGAAATTTCTGCAATTTTGCCCCACAGTAATGGGAATTTCTGTATTTTTGCCCCAAAATAAGGGAAATTTCTGCCTTTTTACCACAAAATAAGGGGAATTTCTGCATTTTTGCCACAAAATATAAGGAATTTCTGCTTTTTGCCCCAAAATAAGAAAAATTTCTGCCTTTTTTTCCTGAAATAAGTGAAATTTCTGCAATTTTGGCCCAAAAAATTGAAATTTCTGCAATTTTGTCCCAAAATAAAGAAAATTTCTGGAATTTTGCCCCAAAATAAGGGGAATTTCTGACTTTTTGCCCTGAAATAAGGAGAATTTCTGTCTTTTTGCCCCAAAATAATGTGAATTTCTGCATTTTTCCTCAAAATTAGGGGAATATGTGCAATTTTGCTTCAAAATACGGGGAATTTTTGCCTTATTGCACCAAAATAAAAGGAATTTCTGCATTTTTGCACCAATATAAAGGGAATTTCTGAAATTTTGCTCCAAAATACGGGGAATTTTTGCCTTATTGCCTGAAATAAAGTGGAATTTCTGCCTTTTTGCCCTGAAATATTTGAAATTTCCGCAATTTTACCCCAAAATAAGAGGAATTTCTGTTTTTGGCCCCAAAATTAGGAGAATTTCTGCTTTTTGCCCCAAATTAATGCAAATTTCTATCTTTTTGCCCTGAAATAAGTGAAATTTCTGCAATTTTGCCCCAAAATAAGAGGAATTTCTGCTTTTTTGCCAAAATAAGGGGAATTTCAGCATTTCACCTTCAAATAATGGGAATTTCTGACTTTTTGCCACAAAATATGGGGAATTTCTGCCTTATTGCCCCCAAATAAGGAAAATTTTTGCTTTTCTGCCCCAAATAATGGGAATTTCTGCCTTTTTGCCACAAAGTAAAGGGAATTTCTGCCTTTTTGCCTCAAAATAATGGGAATTTCAGCCTTTTTACCCCAAAATAAGGGGAATTTCTGCCTTTTGCCCAAAATATGGGGAATTTCTGCCTTTTTGTTCCAAAATAAGGAAAATTTCTTCAATTTTGTACCAAAATAAAAGAAATTTCTGCTTTCTGCCCCAAAATAAAAGTAATTTCTGACTTTTTGCCCTGAAATAAATGAAATTTCTGCAATTTTGCCCGAAAATAAGGGAAATTTGTGCCTTTTTGCCCCTAAATGAGGGGAATTTCTGCCTTTTAACCCCAAAATATGGGGAATTTCAGCATTTTACCTCAAAATAAGGGGAATTTCAGCCTTTTTGCACCAAAATATGAGGAATTTCTGCCTTTTTGCAACAAAATAAGAAAAATTTCTGCAATTCCTTACCAAAATAAAAGAAATTTCTAAAATTTTGCCCCAAAATAAGGGAAATTTCTGATTTTTTCCTCAAAATAAGGAGAATTTCTGTATTTTTGCCCCCAAAAAAAGGAATTTCTGTGTTTTTGCCCAAAAATTAGGGGAGTTTCTGCAATTTTGCTTCAAAGTACAGAGAATTTCTGCCTCTTTTTCCGAAAATAAGGGGAACTTCTGGCGATTTGCCCCAAATAAAGCGAATTTCTGCATTTTTGCCCCAATATTTAGGGAATTTCTGCAATTTTGCTTTAAAATACGGGGAATTTCTGACTTTTTCCCAAAATTAAGGGGATTTTCTGCCTTTTTGCCCCCAAACAAGGGAAATTTCTGCAATTTTATCCCAAAATAAAAGGAATTTCTGCCTTTATGCCCTCAAATAATGGGAATTTCTGCTTTTTTGCCCTGAAATATGTGAAATGTCTGCAATTTTACCCCAAAATAAGGTGAATTTCTGCTTTTTGCCCCAAAATAATGGGAATTCTGCATTTTTGCCCCAAAATATGAAAAATTTTTGCTTTTTTTCTCTGAAATATTTGAAATTTCTGCAATTTTGCCTTAAAATAAAAGAAATTTCTGCAATTTTTCACCATAATAAAAAAATTTTTTGCAATTTTGCCCCAAAATAAAGGGGATTTCTGTTTTTTGTCCCCAAATAAGGGAAATTTCTGCAATTTTGCCCTAAAATAAGGGGAATTTCTTCCTTTTGCCCCAAAATAAGGAGAATTTCTGCCTTTTTGCTCCAAAACAAAGAAAATTACTGCATTTTTTACGCCAAAATTAGGTGAATTTCTGCAATTTTGCTCCAAAATACGGGGATTTTCTGCCTTTTTCGCAGAAAATAAAAGGAATTTCTGCCATTTTGCCGCAAAATAAGTGAAATTTCTGCAGTTTTACCCCAAAATAAGGGGAATTTCTGCTTTTTTGCCCCAATGTTAGGGGAATTTCTGCAATTTTGCTCCAAAATACAGAGAATATCTGCCTTTTTGCCCGAAAATAAAAGGAATGTATACCTTTTTGCCATAAAAAGGGAAATTTCTTCATTTTTACCCTAAAATAAGGTGATTTTCCGCCTTTTTGACTCAAAATAAGTGCAATTTCTGACTTTTTTCCAAAAATAAATGGAATTTCTCTCTTTTTGCCCCAAAATAAGGGGAATTTCCAACTTTTTGCCCTGAAATAAGTTAAATTTCAAAAATTTTTCCTTAAAATAATTGAAATTTCTGCAATTTTGCCTCAAAGTAAGGGGAATTTCTGTATTTTTGCCCCAAAATAAGGGAAATTTCTGCCTTTTTACCTCAAAATAAGGAGAATTTGTGCATTTTTGCCACAAAATATAAGGAATTTCTGCTTCTTGCACCAAAATAAGAAAAATTTCTGCCTTTTTTCCCTGAAATAAGTGAAATTTAATTTCAAAAATTTTTCCCCAAAATAATTGAAATTTCTGCAATTTTGCCCAAAATAAGGGAAATTTCTGTATTTTTGCCCCAAAATAAGGGAAATTTCTGCCTTTTTACCACAAAATAAGGGGAATTTCTGTCTTTTTGCCCCAAAATAATGTGAATTTCTGCATTTTCCCTCAAAATTAGGGGAATATGTGCAATTTTGCTTCAAAATACGGGGAATTTTTGCCTTATTGAACCAAAATAAAGAAATTTCTGCATTTTTGCACCAATATAAGGGGAATTTCTGAAATTTTGCTCCAAAATACGGGGAATTTTTGCCTTATTGCCAGAAATAAAGTGGAATTTCTGCTTTTTTGCCCTTAAATATTTGAAATTTCTGCAATTTTACCCCAAAATAAGGGGAATTTCTGTTTTTGGCCCCAAAATTAGGAGAATTTCTGATTTTGCCCCAAATTAAGGCAAATTTCTGACTTTTTGCCCTGAAATAAGTGAAATTTCTGCAATTTTGCACCAAAATAAGGAGAATTTCTGCCTTTTTGCCAAAATAAGGTGAATTTCAGCATTTTACCTTCAAATAAGGGGAATTTCTGACTTTTTGCCTCAAAATATGGGGAATTTCTGCCTTTTTGCCCCAAAATAACGGGAATTTCAGCCTTTTTACCCCAAAATAAGGGGAATTTCTGCATTTTTGCCCCAAAATATGAAAAATTTTTGCTTTTTTTCTCAGAAATATGTGAAATTTCTGCAATTTTGCCTTAAAATAAAAGAAATTTCTGCAATTTTTCCCCATAATAAAAAAATTTTTTGCAATTTTGCCGCAAAATAAAGGGAATTTCTGTTTTTTGTCCCCAAATAAGGGAAATTTCTGCAATTTTGCCCTAAAATAAGGAGAATTTCTTCCTTTTGCCCCAAAATAAGGAGAATTTCTACCTTTTTGCCCCAAAACAAGAAAATTACTGCATGTTTTACGCCAAAATTATGTGAATTTCTGCAATTTTGCTCCAAAATACGGGGATTTTCTGCCTTTTTCGAAGAAAATAAGGGGAATTTCTGCCATTTTGCCACAAAATAAGTGAAATTTCTGCAGTTTTACCCCAAAATAAGGGGAATTTCTGCCTTTTGCCCCAATATTAGGGGAATTTCTGCAATTTTGCTCCAAAATACAGAGAATTTATGCCTTTTTGCCTGAAAATAAAGGGAATATATACCTTTTTGCCATAAAAAGGGAAATTTCTTCATTTTTACCCCAAAATAAGGGGATTTTCCGCCTTTTTGACTCAAAATAAGTGCAATTTCTGACTTTTTTCCAAAAATAAATGGAATTTCTGTATTTTTTCCCCAAAATAAGGGGAATTTCCGACTTTTTGCCCTGAAATAAGTTAAATTTCAAAAATTTTTCCCCAAAATAATTGAAATTTCTGCAATTTTGCCCAAAATAAGGGAAATTTCTGTATTTTTGCCCCAAAATAAGGGAAATTTCTGCCTTTTTACCACAAAATAAGGGGAATTTCTGCATTTTTGCCACAAAATATAAGGAATTTCTGCTTTTTGCCCCAAAATAAGAAAAATTTCTGCCTTTTTTTCCTGAAATAAGTGAAATTTCTGCAATTTTGGCCCAAAAAATTGAAATTTCTGCAATTTTGTCCCAAAATAAAGAAAATTTCTGGAATTTTGCCCCAAAATAAGGGGAATTTCTGACTTTTTGCCCTGAAATAAGGAGAATTTCTGTCTTTTTGCCCCAAAATAATGTGAATTTCTGCATTTTTCCTCAAAATTAGGGGAATATGTGCAATTTTGCTTCAAAATACGGGGAATTTTTGCCTTATTGCACCAAAATAAAAGGAATTTCTGCATTTTTGCACCAATATAAGGGGAATTTCTGAAATTTTGCTCCAAAATACGGGGAATTTTTGCCTTATTGCCAGAAATAAAGTGGAATTTCTGCCTTTTTGCCCTGAAATATTTGAAATTTCTGCAATTTTACCCCAGAATAAGGGGAATTTCTGTTTTTGGCCCCAAAATTAGGAGAATTTCTGCTTTTTGCCCCAAATTAAGGCAAATTTTTGACTTTTTGCCCTGAAATAAGTGAAAATTCTGCAATTTTGCTCAAAAATAAGGAGAATTTCTGCCTTTTTGCCAAAATAAGGGGAATTTCAACATTTTACCTTCAAATAAGGGGAATTTCCGCATTTTTGCCACAAAATATGAGGAATTTCTGCCTTTTTGCCCCAAAATAATGGGAATTTCAGCCTTTTTACCCCAAACTAAGGGGAATTTCTGCCTTTTGCCCAAAATATGGGGAATTTGTGACATTTTGTTCCAATATAAGGAAAATATCTTCAATTTTGTACCAAAATAAAAGAAATTTCTGCTTTCTGCCCCAAAATAAAAGTAATTTCTGACATTTTGCCCTGAAATAAATGAAATTTCAGAAATTTTGCCCGAAAATAAGAGAAATTTGTGCCTTTTTGCCCCAAAAAGAGGGGAATTTCTGCCTTTTAACCCCAAAATATGAGGAATTTCAGCATTTTACCTCAAAATAATAGGAATTTCAGCCTTTTTGCACCACAATATGGGGAATTTCTGCATTTTTGCCACAAAATAAAAAAAATTTCTGCAATTCTGTACCAAAATAAAAGAAATTTCTAAAATTTTGCCCCCAAATAAAGGAAACTTCTGATTTTTGCCCCTAAATAAGGAGAATTTCTGTATTTTTGCCCCCCAAAAAAGGGAATTTCTGCCTTTTTGACCCAAAATTAGGGGAGTTTCTGTAATTTTGCTCCAAAATACGGGGATTTTCTGCCTTTTTCGCAGAAAATAAGGGGAATTTCTGCCATTATGCCGCAAAATAAGTGAAATTTCTGCAGTTTTACCCCAAAATGAGGGGAATTTCTACCTTTTTGCCACAATATTAGGGGAATTTCTGGAATTTTGCTCCAAAATACAGAGAATTTCTGCCTTTTTGCCCAAAAATAAAGGGAATGTATAACTTTTTGCCATAAAAAGGGAAATTTCTTCATTTTTACACCCAAAATAAGGGGATTTTCCACCTTTTTGACTCAAAATAAGTGCAATTTCTGACTTTTTTCCAAAAATAAATGGAATTTCTGTATTTTTGCCCCAAAATAAGGGGAATTTCCGATTTTTGCCCTGAAATAAGTTAAATTTCAAAAATTTTTCTTTAAAATAATTGAAATTTCTGCAAATTTTCCCCAAAGTAATGAGAATTTCTGTATTTTTGCCCCAAAATAAGAGAAATTTCTGCCTTTTTACCTCAAAATAAGGGGAATTTCTGCATTTTTGCCACAAAATATAAGGAATTTCTGCTTTTTGCCCCAAAATAAGAAAAATTTCTGCCTTTTTTCCCTGAAATAAGTGAAATTTCTGCAATTTTGGCCCAAAAAATTAAAATTTCTGCAATTTTGTCCCAAAATAAAGGAAATTTCTGTAATTTTGCCCCAAAATAAGGGGAATTTCTGACTTTTTGCCCAGAAATAAGGAGAATTTCTGTCTTTTTGCCCCAAAATAATGTGAATTTCTGCATTTTCCCTCAAAATTAGGGGAATATGTGCAATTTTGCTTCAAAATACGGGGAATTTTTGCCTTATTGAACCAAAATAAAGAAATTTCTGCATTTTTGCACCAATATAAGGGGAATTTCTGAAATTTTGCTCCAAAATACGGGGAATTTTTGCCTTATTGCCAGAAATAAAGTGGAATTTCTGCTTTTTTGCCCTTAAATATTTGAAATTTCTGCAATTTTACCCCAAAATAAGGGGAATTTCTGTTTTTGGCCCCAAAATTAGGAGAATTTCTGATTTTGCCCCAAATTAAGGCAAATTTCTGACTTTTTGCCCTGAAATAAGTGAAATTTCTGCAATTTTGCACCAAAATAAGGAGAATTTCTGCCTTTTTGCCAAAATAAGGTGAATTTCAGCATTTTACCTTCAAATAAGGGGAATTTCTGACTTTTTGCCTCAAAATATGGGGAATTTCTGCCTTTTTGCCCCAAAATAACGGGAATTTCAGCCTTTTTACCCCAAAATAAGGGGAATTTCTGCATTTTTGCCCCAAAATATGAAAAATTTTTGCTTTTTTTCTCAGAAATATGTGAAATTTCTGCAATTTTGCCTTAAAATAAAAGAAATTTCTGCAATTTTTCCCCATAATAAAAAAATTTTTTGCAATTTTGCCGCAAAATAAAGGGAATTTCTGTTTTTTGTCCCCAAATAAGGGAAATTTCTGCAATTTTGCCCTAAAATAAGGAGAATTTCTTCCTTTTGCCCCAAAATAAGGAGAATTTCTACCTTTTTGCCCCAAAACAAGAAAATTACTGCATGTTTTACGCCAAAATTATGTGAATTTCTGCAATTTTGCTCCAAAATACGGGGATTTTCTGCCTTTTTCGAAGAAAATAAGGGGAATTTCTGCCATTTTGCCACAAAATAAGTGAAATTTCTGCAGTTTTACCCCAAAATAAGGGGAATTTCTGCCTTTTGCCCCAATATTAGGGGAATTTCTGCAATTTTGCTCCAAAATACAGAGAATTTATGCCTTTTTGCCTGAAAATAAAGGGAATATATACCTTTTTGCCATAAAAAGGGAAATTTCTTCATTTTTACCCCAAAATAAGGGGATTTTCCGCCTTTTTGACTCAAAATAAGTGCAATTTCTGACTTTTTTCCAAAAATAAATGGAATTTCTGTATTTTTTCCCCAAAATAAGGGGAATTTCCGACTTTTTGCCCTGAAATAAGTTAAATTTCAAAAATTTTTCCCCAAAATAATTGAAATTTCTGCAATTTTGCCCAAAATAAGGGAAATTTCTGTATTTTTGCCCCAAAATAAGGGAAATTTCTGCCTTTTTACCACAAAATAAGGGGAATTTCTGCATTTTTGCCACAAAATATAAGGAATTTCTGCTTTTTGCCCCAAAATAAGAAAAATTTCTGCCTTTTTTTCCTGAAATAAGTGAAATTTCTGCAATTTTGGCCCAAAGAATTGAAATTTCTGCAATTTTGTCCCAAAATAAAGAAAATTTCTGGAATTTTGCCCCAAAATAAGGGGAATTTCTGACTTTTTGCCCTGAAATAAAGAGAATTTCTGTCTTTTTGCCCCAAAATAATGTGAATTTCTGCATTTTCCCTCAAAATTAGGGGAATATGTGCAATTTTGCTTTAAAATACGGGGAATTTTTGCCTTATTGAACAAAAATAAAGGAATTTCTGCATTTTTGCACCAATATAAGGGGAATTTCTGAAATTTTGCTCCAAAATACGGGGAATTTTTGCCTTATTGCCAGCAATAAAGTGGAATTTCTGCCTTTTTGCCCTGAAATATTTGAAATTTCCGCAATTTTACCCCAGAATAAGGGGAATTTCTGTTTTTGGCCCCAAAATTAGGAGAATTTCTGCTTTTTGCCCCAAATTAAGGCAAATTTTTGACTTTTTGCCCTGAAATAAGGAAAAATTCTGCAATTTTGCTCCAAAATAAGGAGAATTTCTGCCTTTTTGCCAAAATTAGGGGAATTTCAGCATTTTACCTTCAAATAAGGGGAATTTCCGCATTTTTGCCACAAAATATGAGGAATTTCTGCCTTTTTGCCCCAAAATAACGGGAATTTCAGCCTTTTTACCCCAAAATAAGGGGAATTTCTGCCTTTTGCCCAAAATATGGGGAATTTCTGACATTTTGTTCCAAAATAAGGAAAATTTCTTCAATTTTGTATCAAAATAAAAGAAATTTCTGCTTTCTGCCCCAAAATAAAAGTAATTTCTGACTTTTTGCCCTGAAATAAATGAAATTTCTGAAATTTTGCCCGAAAATAAGAGAAATTTGTGCCTTTTTGCCCCAAAAAGAGGGGAATTTCTGCCTTTTAACCCCAATATATGAGGAATTTCAGCATTTTACCTCAAAATAATAGGAATTTCAGCCTTTTTGCACCAAAATATGGGGAATTTCTGCCTTTTTGCCACAAAATAAGAAAAATTTCTGCAATTCTGTACCAAAATAAAAGAAATTTCTAAAATTTTGCCCCCAAATAAAGGAAACTTCTGATTTTTGCCCCTAAATAAGGAGAATTTCTGTATTTTTACCCCCAAAAAAGGGAATTTCTGACTTTTTGACCCAAAATTAGGGGAGTTTCTGCAATTTTGCTCTAAAATACGGGGATTTTCTGCCTTTTTTGCAGAAAATAAGGGGAATTTCTGCCATTTTGCCGCAAAATAAGTGAAATTTCTGCAGTTTTACCCCAAAATAAGGGGAATATCTGCCTTTTTGCCCCAATATTAGGGGAATTTCTGCAATTTTGCTCCAAAATACAGAGAATTTCTGCCTTTTTGCCCGAAAATAAAGGGAATGTATACCTTTTTGCCATAAAAAGGGAAATTTTTTCATTTTTACCCCAAAATAAGGGGATTTTCCGCCTTTTTGACTCAAAATAAGTGCAATTTCTGACTTTTTTTCAAAAATAAATGGAATTTCTGTCTTTTTGCCCCAAAATAAGGGGAATTTCCGAATTTTTGCCCTGAAATAAGTTAAATTTCAAAAATTTTCCCCAAAATAATTGAAATTTCTGCAATTTTGCCCCAAAATAAGGGAAATTTCTGTATTTTTGCCCCAAAATAAGGGAAATTTCTGCCTTTTTACCTCAAAATAAGGGGAATTTCTGCATTTTTGCCACAAAATATAAGAAATTTCTGCCTTTTTGCCCCAAAATAAGAAAAATTTCTGCCTTTTTTCCATGAAATAAGTGAAATTTCTGCAATTTTGGCCCAAAAAATTGAAATTACTGCAATTTTGTCCCAAAATAAAGGAAATTTCTGGAATTTTGCCCCAAAATATGGGGAATTTCTGACTTTTTGCCCTGAAATAAGGAGAATTTCTGTCTTTTTGCCCCAGAATAATGTGAATTTCTGCATTTTCCCTCAAAATTAGGGGAATATGTGCAATTTTGCTTCAAAATACGGGGAATTTTTGCCTTATTGCACCAAAATAAAAGGAATTTCTGCATTTTTGCACCAATATAAGGGGAATTTCTGAAATTTTGCTCCAAAATACGGGGAATTTTTTCTTATTGCCCAAAATAAAGTGGAATTTCTGCCTTTTTGCCCTGAAATATTTGAAATTTCCGCAATTTTACCCCAAATTAGAGGAATTTCTGTTTTTGGCCCCAAAATTAGGAGAATTTCTGCTTTTTGCCCCAAATTAAGGCAAATTTCTGACTTTTTGCCCTGAAATAAGTGAAATTTCTGCAATTTTGCCCCAAAATAAGGGGAATTTCTGCTTTTTTGCCAAAATAAGGGGAATTTCAGCATTTTACTTTCAAATAAGGGGAATTTCTGCCTTTTTGCCACAAAATATGTGGAATTTCTGCCTTATTGCCCCCAAATAAGGAAAATTTTTGCTTTTCTGTCCCAAATAATGGGAATTTCTGCCTTTTTGCCACAAAGTAAAGGGAATTTCTGCCTTTTTGCCCCAAAATAATGGGAATTTCAGCCTTTTACCCCAAAATAAGGGGAATTTCTGCCTTTTGCCCAAAATATGGGGAATTTCTGCCTTTTTGTTCCAAAATAAGAAAAATTACTTCAATTTTGTACCAAAATAAAAGAAATTTCTGCTTTCTGCCCCAAAATAAAAGTAAGTTCTGACTTTTTGCCCTGAAATAAATGAAATTTCTGCAATTTTGCCCGAAAATAAGGGAAATTTGTGCCTTTTTGCCCCTAAATGAGGGGAATTTCTGCCTTTTAACCCCAAAATATGGGGAATTTCAGCATTTTACCTCAAAATAAGGGGAATTTCAGGCTTTTTGCACCAAAATATGAGGAATTTCTGCCTTTTTGCCACAAAATAAGAAAAATTTCTGCAATTCCTTACCAAAATAAAAGAAATTTCTAAAATTTTGCCCCAAAATAAGGGAAATTTCTGATTTTTGCCCCGAAATAAGGAGAATTTCTGTATTTTTGCCCCCCAAAGAAAGGAATTTCTGCGTTTTTACCCAAAAATTAGGGGAGTTTCTGCAATTTTGCTCCAAAATACAGGGATTTTCTGCATTTTTCGCAGAAAATAAGGGGAATTTCTGCCATTTTGCCGCAAAATAAGTGAAATTTCTGCAGTTTTACCCCAAAATAAGGGGAATTTCTGCTTTTTGCCCCAATATTAGGGGAATTTCTGCAATTTTGCTCCAAAATACAGAGAATTTCTGCCTTTTTGCCCGAAAATAAAGGGAATGTATACCATTTTGCCATAAAAAGGGAAATTTCTTCATTTTTACCACAAAAAAGGGGATTTTCCGCCTTTTTGACTCAAAATAAGTGCAATTTCTGACTTTTTTCCAAAAATAAATGGAATTTCTGTATTTTTTCCCCAAAATAAGGGGAATTTCCGACTTTTTGCCCTGAAATAAGTTAAATTTCAAAAATTTTTCCCCAAAATAATTGAAATTTCTGCAATTTTGCCCAAAATAAGGGAAATTTCTGTATTTTTGCCCCAAAATAAGGGAAATTTCTGCCTTTTTACCACAAAATAAGGGGAATTTCTGCATTTTTGCCACAAAATATAAGGAATTTCTGCTTTTTGCCCCAAAATAAGAAAAATTTCTGCCTTTTTTTCCTGAAATAAGTGAAATTTCTGCAATTTTGGCCCAAAAAATTGAAATTTCTGCAATTTTGTCCCAAAATAAAGAAAATTTCTGGAATTTTGCCCCAAAATAAGGGGAATTTCTGACTTTTTGCCCTGAAATAAGGAGAATTTCTGTCTTTTTGCCCCAAAATAATGTGAATTTCTGCATTTTTCCTCAAAATTAGGGGAATATGTGCAATTTTGCTTCAAAATACGGGGAATTTTTGCCTTATTGCACCAAAATAAAAGGAATTTCTGCATTTTTGCACCAATATAAGGGGAATTTCTGAAATTTTGCTCCAAAATACGGGGAATTTTTGCCTTATTGCCAGAAATAAAGTGGAATTTCTGCCTTTTTGCCCTGAAATATTTGAAATTTCCGCAATTTTACCCCAGAATAAGGGGAATTTCTGTTTTTGGCCCCAAAATTAGGAGAATTTCTGCTTTTTGCCCCAAATTAAGGCAAATTTTTGACTTTTTGCCCTGAAATAAGTGAAAATTCTGCAATTTTGCTCAAAAATAAGGAGAATTTCTGCCTTTTTGCCAAAATAAGGGGAATTTCAACATTTTACCTTCAAATAAGGGGAATTTCCGCATTTTTGCCACAAAATATGAGGAATTTCTGCCTTTTTGCCCCAAAATAATGGGAATTTCAGCCTTTTTACCCCAAACTAAGGGGAATTTCTGCCTTTTGCCCAAAATATGGGGAATTTGTGACATTTTGTTCCAAAATAAGGAAAATATCTTCAATTTTGTACCAAAATAAAAGAAATTTCTGCTTTCTGCCCCAAAATAAAAGTAATTTCTGACATTTTGCCCTGAAATAAATGAAATTTCAGAAATTTTGCCCGAAAATAAGAGAAATTTGTGCCTTTTTGCCCCAAAAAGAGGGGAATTTCTGCCTTTTAACCCCAAAATATGAGGAATTTCAGCATTTTACCTCAAAATAATAGGAATTTCAGCCTTTTTGCACCACAATATGGGGAATTTCTGCATTTTTGCCACAAAATAAAAAAAATTTCTGCAATTCTGTACCAAAATAAAAGAAATTTCTAAAATTTTGCCCCCAAATAAAGGAAACTTCTGATTTTTGCCCCTAAATAAGGAGAATTTCTGTATTTTTGCCCCCCAAAAAAGGGAATTTCTGCCTTTTTGACCCAAAATTAGGGGAGTTTCTGTAATTTTGCTCCAAAATACGGGGATTTTCTGCCTTTTTCGCAGAAAATAAGGGGAATTTCTGCCATTATGCCGCAAAATAAGTGAAATTTCTGCAGTTTTACCCCAAAATGAGGGGAATTTCTACCTTTTTGCCACAATATTAGGGGAATTTCTGGAATTTTGCTCCAAAATACAGAGAATTTCTGCCTTTTTGCCCAAAAATAAAGGGAATGTATAACTTTTTGCCATAAAAAGGGAAATTTCTTCATTTTTACACCCAAAATAAGGGGATTTTCCGCCTTTTTGACTCAAAATAAGTGCAATTTCTGACTTTTTTCCAAAAATAAATGGAATTTCTGTATTTTTGCCCCAAAATAAGGGGAATTTCCGACTTTTTGCCCTGAAATAAGTTAAATTTCAAAAATTTTTCTTTAAAATAATTGAAATTTCTGCAATTTTTCCCCAAAGTAATGGGAATTTCTGTATTTTTGCCCCAAAATAAGGGAAATTTCTGCCTTTTTTCCTCAAAATAAGGGGAATTTCTGCATTTTTGCCACAAAATATAAGGAATTTCTGCTTTTTGCCCCAAAATAAGAAAAATTTCTGCCTTTTTTCCCTGAAATAAGTGAAATTTCTGCAATTTTGGCCCAAAAAATTAAAATTTCTGCAATTTTGTCCCAAAATAAAGGAAATTTCTGTAATTTTGCCCCAAAATAAGGGGAATTTCTGACTTTTTGCCCAGAAATAAGGAGAATTTCTGTCTTTTTGCCCCAAAATAATGTGAATTTCTGCATTTTCCCTCAAAATTAGGGGAATATGTGCAATTTTGCTTCAAAATACGGGGAATTTTTGCCTTATTGAACCAAAATAAAGAAATTTCTGCATTTTTGCACCAATATAAGGGGGAATTTCTGAAATTTTGCTCCAAAATACGGGGAATTTTTGCCTTATTGCCAGAAATAAAGTGGAATTTCTGCTTTTTTGCCCTTAAATATTTGAAATTTCTGCAATTTTACCCCAAAATAAGGGGAATTTCTGTTTTTGGCCCCAAAATTAGGAGAATTTCTGATTTTGCCCCAAATTAAGGCAAATTTCTGACTTTTTGCCCTGAAATAAGTGAAATTTCTGCAATTTTGCACCAAAATAAGGAGAATTTCTGCCTTTTTGCCAAAATAAGGTGAATTTCAGCATTTTACCTTCAAATAAGGGGAATTTCTGACTTTTTGCCTCAAAATATGGGGAATTTCTGCCTTTTTGCCCCAAAATAACGGGAATTTCAGCCTTTTTACCCCAAAATAAGGGGAATTTCTGCATTTTTGCCCCAAAATATGAAAAATTTTTGCTTTTTTTCTCAGAAATATGTGAAATTTCTGCAATTTTGCCTTAAAATAAAAGAAATTTCTGCAATTTTTCCCCATAATAAAAAAATTTTTTGCAATTTTGCCGCAAAATAAAGGGAATTTCTGTTTTTTGTCCCCAAATAAGGGAAATTTCTGCAATTTTGCCCTAAAATAAGGAGAATTTCTTCCTTTTGCCCCAAAATAAGGAGAATTTCTACCTTTTTGCCCCAAAACAAGAAAATTACTGCATGTTTTACGCCAAAATTATGTGAATTTCTACAATTTTGCTCCAAAATACGGGGATTTTCTGCCTTTTTCGAAGAAAATAAGGGGAATTTCTGCCATTTTGCCACAAAATAAGTGAAATTTCTGCAGTTTTACCCCAAAATAAGGGGAATTTCTGCCTTTTGCCCCAATATTAGGGGAATTTCTGCAATTTTGCTCCAAAATACAGAGAATTTATGCCTTTTTGCCTGAAAATAAAGGGAATATATACCTTTTTGCCATAAAAAGGGAAATTTCTTCATTTTTACCCCAAAATAAGGGGATTTTCCGCCTTTTTGACTCAAAATAAGTGCAATTTCTGACTTTTTTCCAAAAATAAATGGAATTTCTGTATTTTTTCCCCAAAATAAGGGGAATTTCCGACTTTTTGCCCTGAAATAAGTTAAATTTCAAAAATTTTTCCCCAAAATAATTGAAATTTCTGCAATTTTGCCCAAAATAAGGGAAATTTCTGTATTTTTGCCCCAAAATAAGGGAAATTTCTGCCTTTTTACCACAAAATAAGGGGAATTTCTGCATTTTTGCCACAAAATATAAGGAATTTCTGCTTTTTGCCCCAAAATAAGAAAAATTTCTGCCTTTTTTTCCTGAAATAAGTGAAATTTCTGCAATTTTGGCCCAAAAAATTGAAATTTCTGCAATTTTGTCCCAAAATAAAGAAAATTTCTGGAATTTTGCCCCAAAAATAAGGGGAATTTCTGACTTTTTGCCCTGAAATAAAGAGAATTTCTGTCTTTTTGCCCCAAAATAATGTGAATTTCTGCATTTTCCCTCAAAATTAGGGGAATATGTGCAATTTTGCTTTAAAATACGGGGAATTTTTGCCTTATTGAACAAAAATAAAGGAATTTCTGCATTTTTGCACCAATATAAGGGGAATTTCTGAAATTTTGCTCCAAAATACGGGGAATTTTTGCCTTATTGCCAGCAATAAAGTGGAATTTCTGCCTTTTTGCCCTGAAATATTTGAAATTTCCGCAATTTTACCCCAGAATAAGGGGAATTTCTGTTTTTGGCCCCAAAATTAGGAGAATTTCTGCTTTTTGCCCCAAATTAAGGCAAATTTTTGACTTTTTGCCCTGAAATAAGGAAAAATTCTGCAATTTTGCTCCAAAATAAGGAGAATTTCTGCCTTTTTGCCAAAATAAGGGGAATTTCAGCATTTTACCTTCAAATAAGGGGAATTTCCGCATTTTTGCCACAAAATATGAGGAATTTCTGCCTTTTTGCCCCAAAATAACGGGAATTTCAGCCTTTTTACCCCAAAATAAGGGGAATTTCTGCCTTTTGCCCAAAATATGGGGAATTTCTGACATTTTGTTCCAAAATAAGGAAAATTTCTTCAATTTTGTATCAAAATAAAAGAAATTTCTGCTTTCTGCCCAAAAATAAAAGTAATTTCTGACTTTTTGCCCTGAAATAAATGAAATTTCTGAAATTTTGCCCGAAAATAAGAGAAATTTGTGCCTTTTTGCCCCAAAAAGAGGGGAATTTCTGCCTTTTAACCCCAATATATGAGGAATTTCATCATTTTACCTCAAAATAATAGGAATTTCAGCCTTTTTGCACCAAAATATGGGGAATTTCTGCCTTTTTGCCACAAAATAAGAAAAATTTCTGCAATTTTGTACCAAAATAAAAGAAATTTCTAAAATTTTGCCCCCAAATAAAGGAAACTTCTGATTTTTGCCCCTAAATAAGGAGAATTTCTGTATTTTTACCCCCAAAAAAGGGAATTTCTGACTTTTTGACCCAAAATTAGGGGAGTTTCTGCAATTTTGCTCTAAAATACGGGGATTTTCTGCCTTTTTTGCAGAAAATAAGGGGAATTTCTGCCATTTTGCCGCAAAATAAGTGAAATTTCTGCAGTTTTACCCCAAAATAAGGGGAATATCTGCCTTTTTGCCCCAATATTAGGGGAATTTCTGCAATTTTGCTCCAAAATACAGAGAATTTCTGCCTTTTTGCCCGAAAATAAAGGGAATGTATACCTTTTTGCCATAAAAAGGGAAATTTTTTCATTTTTACCCCAAAATAAGGGGATTTTCCGCCTTTTTGACTCAAAATAAGTGCAATTTCTGACTTTTTTTCAAAAATAAATGGAATTTCTGTCTTTTTGCCCCAAAATAAGGGGAATTTCCGAATTTTTGCCCTGAAATAAGTTAAATTTCAAAAATTTTCCCCAAAATAATTGAAATTTCTGCAATTTTGCCCCAAAATAAGGGAAATTTCTGTATTTTTGCCCCAAAATAAGGGAAATTTCTGCCTTTTTACCTCAAAATAAGGGGAATTTCTGCATTTTTGCCACAAAATATAAGAAATTTCTGCCTTTTTGCCCCAAAATAAGAAAAATTTCTGCCTTTTTTCCATGAAATAAGTGAAATTTCTGCAATTTTGGCCCAAAAAATTGAAATTACTGCAATTTTGTCCCAAAATAAAGGAAATTTCTGGAATTTTGCCCCAAAATATGGGGAATTTCTGACTTTTTGCCCTGAAATAAGGAGAATTTCTGTCTTTTTGCCCCAGAATAATGTGAATTTCTGCATTTTCCCTCAAAATTAGGGGAATATGTGCAATTTTGCTTCAAAATACGGGGAATTTTTGCCTTATTGCACCAAAATAAAAGGAATTTCTGCATTTTTGCACCAATATAAGGGGAATTTCTGAAATTTTGCTCCAAAATACGGGGAATTTTTTCTTATTGCCCAAAATAAAGTGGAATTTCTGCCTTTTTGCCCTGAAATATTTGAAATTTCCGCAATTTTACCCCAAATTAGAGGAATTTCTGTTTTTGGCCCCAAAATTAGGAGAATTTCTGCTTTTTGCCCCAAATTAAGGCAAATTTCTGACTTTTTGCCCTGAAATAAGTGAAATTTCTGCAATTTTGCCCCAAAATAAGGGGAATTCCTGCTTTTTTGCCAAAATAAGGGGAATTTCAGCATTTTACTTTCAAATAAGGGGAATTTCTGCCTTTTTGCCACAAAATATGTGGAATTTCTGCCTTATTGCCACCAAATAAGGAAAATTTTTGCTTTTCTGTCCCAAATAATGGGAATTTCTGCCTTTTTGCCACAAAGTAAAGGGAATTTCTGCCTTTTTGCCCCAAAATAATGGGAATTTCAGCCTTTTACCCCAAAATAAGGGGAATTTCTGCCTTTTGCCCAAAATATGGGGAATTTCTGCCTTTTTGTTCCAAAATAAGAAAAATTTCTTCAATTTTGTACCAAAATAAAAGAAATTTCTGCTTTCTGCCCCAAAATAAAAGTAAGTTCTGACTTTTTGCCCTGAAATAAATGAAATTTCTGCAATTTTGCCCGAAAATAAGGGAAATTTGTGCCTTTTTGCCCCTAAATGAGGGGAATTTCTGCCTTTTAACCCCAAAATATGGGGAATTTCAGCATTTTACCTCAAAATAAGGGGAATTTCAGCCTTTTTGCACCAAAATATGAGGAATTTCTGCCTTTTTGCCACAAAATAAGAAAAATTTCTGCAATTCCTTACCAAAATAAAAGAAATTTCTAAAATTTTGCCCCAAAATAAGGGAAATTTCTGATTTTTGCCCCGAAATAAGGAGAATTTCTGTATTTTTGCCCCCCAAAGAAAGGAATTTCTGCGTTTTTACCCAAAAATTAGGGGAGTTTCTGCAATTTTGCTCCAAAATACGGGGATTTTCTGCATTTTTCGCAGAAAATAAGGGGAATTTCTGCCATTTTGCCGCAAAATAAGTGAAATTTCTGCAGTTTTACCCCAAAATAAGGGGAATTTCTGCCTTTTGCCCCAATATTAGGGGAATTTCTGCAATTTTGCTCCAAAATACAGAGAATTTCTGCCTTTTTGCCCGAAAATAAAGGGAATGTATACCATTTTGCCATAAAAAGGGAAATTTCTTCATTTTTACCACAAAAAAGGGGATTTTCCGCCTTTTTGACTCAAAATAAGTGCAATTTCTGACTTTTTTCCAAAAATAAATGGAATTTCTGTATTTTTTCCCCAAAATAAGGGGAATTTCCGACTTTTTGCCCTGAAATAAGTTAAATTTCAAAAATTTTTCCCCAAAATAATTGAAATTTCTGCAATTTTGCCCAAAATAAGGGAAATTTCTGTATTTTTGCCCCAAAATAAGGGAAATTTCTGCCTTTTTACCACAAAATAAGGGGAATTTCTGCATTTTTGCCACAAAATATAAGGAATTTCTGCTTTTTGCCCCAAAATAAGAAAAATTTCTGCCTTTTTTTCCTGAAATAAGTGAAATTTCTGCAATTTTGGCCCAAAAAATTGAAATTTCTGCAATTTTGTCCCAAAATAAAGAAAATTTCTGGAATTTTGCCCCAAAATAAGGGGAATTTCTGACTTTTTGCCCTGAAATAAAGAGAATTTCTGTCTTTTTGCCCCAAAATAATGTGAATTTCTGCATTTTACCTCAAAATTAGGGGAATATGTGCAATTTTGCTTTAAAATACGGGGAATTTTTGCCTTATTGAACAAAAATAAAGGAATTTCTGCATTTTTGCACCAATATAAGGGGAATTTCTGAAATTTTGCTCCAAAATACGGGGAATTTTTGCCTTATTGCCAGCAATAAAGTGGAATTTCTGCCTTTTTGCCCTGAAATATTTGAAATTTCCGCAATTTTACCCCAGAATAAGGGGAATTTCTGTTTTTGGCCCCAAAATTAGGAGAATTTCTGCTTTTTGCCCCAAATTAAGGCAAATTTTTGACTTTTTGCCCTGAAATAAGGAAAAATTCTGCAATTTTGCTCCAAAATAAGGAGAATTTCTGCCTTTTTGCCAAAATAAGGGGAATTTCAGCATTTTACCTTCAAATAAGGGGAATTTCCGCATTTTTGCCACAAAATATGAGGAATTTCTGCCTTTTTGCCCCAAAATAACGGGAATTTCAGCCTTTTTACCCCAAAATAAGGGGAATTTCTGCCTTTTGCCCAAAATATGGGGAATTTCTGACATTTTGTTCCAAAATAAGGAAAATTTCTTCAATTTTGTATCAAAATAAAAGAAATTTCTGCTTTCTGCCCCAAAATAAAAGTAATTTCTGACTTTTTGCCCTGAAATAAATGAAATTTCTGAAATTTTGCCCGAAAATAAGAGAAATTTGTGCCTTTTTGCCCCAAAAAGAGGGGAATTTCTGCCTTTTAACCCCAATATATGAGGAATTTCATCATTTTACCTCAAAATAATAGGAATTTCAGCCTTTTTGCACCAAAATATGGGGAATTTCTGCCTTTTTGCCACAAAATAAGAAAAATTTCTGCAATTCTGTACCAAAATAAAAGAAATTTCTAAAATTTTGCCCCCAAATAAAGGAAACTTCTGATTTTTGCCCCTAAATAAGGAGAATTTCTGTATTTTTACCCCCAAAAAAGGGAATTTCTGACTTTTTGACCCAAAATTAGGGGAGTTTCTGCAATTTTGCTCTAAAATACGGGGATTTTCTGCCTTTTTTGCAGAAAATAAGGGGAATTTCTGCCATTTTGCCGCAAAATAAGTGAAATTTCTGCAGTTTTACCCCAAAATAAGGGGAATATCTGCCTTTTTGCCCCAATATTAGGGGAATTTCTGCAATTTTGCTCCAAAATACAGAGAATTTCTGCCTTTTTGCCCGAAAATAAAGGGAATGTATACCTTTTTGCCATAAAAAGGGAAATTTTTTCATTTTTACCCCAAAATAAGGGGATTTTCCGCCTTTTTGACTCAAAATAAGTGCAATTTCTGACTTTTTTTCAAAAATAAATGGAATTTCTGTCTTTTTGCCCCAAAATAAGGGGAATTTCCGAATTTTTGCCCTGAAATAAGTTAAATTTCAAAAATTTTCCCCAAAATAATTGAAATTTCTGCAATTTTGCCCCAAAATAAGGGAAATTTCTGTATTTTTGCCCCAAAATAAGGGAAATTTCTGCCTTTTTACCTCAAAATAAGGGGAATTTCTGCATTTTTGCCACAAAATATAAGAAATTTCTGCATTTGCCCCAAAATAAGAAAAATTTCTGCCTTTTTTCCATGAAATAAGTGAAATTTCTGCAATTTTGGCCCAAAAAATTGAAATTACTGCAATTTTGTCCCAAAATAAAGGAAATTTCTGGAATTTTGCCCCAAAATATGGGGAATTTCTGACTTTTTGCCCTGAAATAAGGAGAATTTCTGTCTTTTTGCCCCAGAATAATGTGAATTTCTGCATTTTCCCTCAAAATTAGGGGAATATGTGCAATTTTGCTTCAAAATACGGGGAATTTTTGCCTTATTGCACCAAAATAAAAGGAATTTCTGCATTTTTGCACCAATATAAGGGGAATTTCTGAAATTTTGCTCCAAAATACGGGGAATTTTTTCTTATTGCCCAAAATAAAGTGGAATTTCTGCCTTTTTGCCCTGAAATATTTGAAATTTCCGCAATTTTACCCCAAATTAGAGGAATTTCTGTTTTTGGCCCCAAAATTAGGAGAATTTCTGCTTTTTGCCCCAAATTAAGGCAAATTTCTGACTTTTTGCCCTGAAATAAGTGAAATTTCTGCAATTTTGCCCCAAAATAAGGGGAATTTCTGCTTTTTTGCCAAAATAAGGGGAATTTCAGCATTTTACTTTCAAATAAGGGGAATTTCTGCCTTTTTGCCACAAAATATGTGGAATTTCTGCCTTATTGCCACCAAATAAGGAAAATTTTTGCTTTTCTGTCCCAAATAATGGGAATTTCTGCCTTTTTGCCACAAAGTAAAGGGAATTTCTGCCTTTTTGCCCCAAAATAATGGGAATTTCAGCCTTTTACCCCAAAATAAGGGGAATTTCTGCCTTTTGCCCAAAATATGGGGAATTTCTGCCTTTTTGTTCCAAAATAAGAAAAATTTCTTCAATTTTGTACCAAAATAAAAGAAATTTCTGCTTTCTGCCCCAAAATAAAAGTAAGTTCTGACTTTTTGCCCTGAAATAAATGAAATTTCTGCAATTTTGCCCGAAAATAAGGGAAATTTGTGCCTTTTTGCCCCTAAATGAGGGGAATTTCTGCCTTTTAACCCCAAAATATGGGGAATTTCAGCATTTTACCTCAAAATAAGGGGAATTTCAGCCTTTTTGCACCAAAATATGAGGAATTTCTGCCTTTTTGCCACAAAATAAGAAAAATTTCTGCAATTCCTTACCAAAATAAAAGAAATTTCTAAAATTTTGCCCCAAAATAAGAGAAATTTCTGATTTTTGCCCCGAAATAAGGAGAATTTCTGTATTTTTGCCCCCCAAAGAAAGGAATTTCTGCGTTTTTACCCAAAAATTAGGGGAGTTTCTGCAATTTTGCTCCAAAATACGGGGATTTTCTGCATTTTTCGCAGAAAATAAGGGGAATTTCTGCCATTTTGCCGCAAAATAAGTGAAATTTCTGCAGTTTTACCCCAAAATAAGGGGAATTTCTGCCTTTTGCCCCAATATTAGGGGAATTTCTGCAATTTTGCTCCAAAATACAGAGAATTTCTGCCTTTTTGCCCGAAAATAAAGGGAATGTATACCATTTTGCCATAAAAAGGGAAATTTCTTCATTTTTACCACAAAAAAGGGGATTTTCCGCCTTTTTGACTCAAAATAAGTGCAATTTCTGACTTTTTTCCAAAAATAAATGGAATTTCTGTATTTTTTCCCCAAAATAAGGGGAATTTCCGACTTTTTGCCCTGAAATAAGTTAAATTTCAAAAATTTTTCCCCAAAATAATTGAAATTTCTGCAATTTTGCCCAAAATAAGGGAAATTTCTGTATTTTTGCCCCAAAATAAGGGAAATTTCTGCCTTTTTACCACAAAATAAGGGGAATTTCTGCATTTTTGCCACAAAATATAAGGAATTTCTGCTTTTTGCCCCAAAATAAGAAAAATTTCTGCCTTTTTTTCCTGAAATAAGTGAAATTTCTGCAATTTTGGCCCAAAGAATTGAAATTTCTGCAATTTTGTCCCAAAATAAAGAAAATTTCTGGAATTTTGCCCCAAAATAAGGGGAATTTCTGACTTTTTGCCCTGAAATAAAGAGAATTTCTGTCTTTTTGCCCCAAAATAATGTGAATTTCTGCATTTTCCCTCAAAATTAGGGGAATATGTGCAATTTTGCTTTAAAATACGGGGAATTTTTGCCTTATTGAACAAAAATAAAGGAATTTCTGCATTTTTGCACCAATATAAGGGGAATTTCTGAAATTTTGCTCCAAAATACGGGGAATTTTTGCCTTATTGCCAGCAATAAAGTGGAATTTCTGCCTTTTTGCCCTGAAATATTTGAAATTTCCGCAATTTTACCCCAGAATAAGGGGAATTTCTGTTTTTGGCCCCAAAATTAGGAGAATTTCTGCTTTTTGCCCCAAATTAAGGCAAATTTTTGACTTTTTGCCCTGAAATAAGGAAAAATTCTGCAATTTTGCTCCAAAATAAGGAGAATTTCTGCCTTTTTGCCAAAATAAGGGGAATTTCAGCATTTTACCTTCAAATAAGGGGAATTTCCGCATTTTTGCCACAAAATATGAGGAATTTCTGCCTTTTTGCCCCAAAATAACGGGAATTTCAGCCTTTTTACCCCAAAATAAGGGGAATTTCTGCCTTTTGCCCAAAATATGGGGAATTTCTGACATTTTGTTCCAAAATAAGGAAAATTTCTTCAATTTTGTATCAAAATAAAAGAAATTTCTGCTTTCTGCCCCAAAATAAAAGTAATTTCTGACTTTTTGCCCTGAAATAAATGAAATTTCTGAAATTTTGCCCGAAAATAAGAGAAATTTGTGCCTTTTTGCCCCAAAAAGAGGGGAATTTCTGCCTTTTAACCCCAATATATGAGGAATTTCAGCATTTTACCTCAAAATAATAGGAATTTCAGCCTTTTTGCACCAAAATATGGGGAATTTCTGCCTTTTTGCCACAAAATAAGAAAAATTTCTGCAATTCTGTACCAAAATAAAAGAAATTTCTAAAATTTTGCCCCCAAATAAAGGAAACTTCTGATTTTTGCCCCTAAATAAGGAGAATTTCTGTATTTTTACCCCCAAAAAAGGGAATTTCTGACTTTTTGACCCAAAATTAGGGGAGTTTCTGCAATTTTGCTCTAAAATACGGGGATTTTCTGCCTTTTTTGCAGAAAATAAGGGGAATTTCTGCCATTTTGCCGCAAAATAAGTGAAATTTCTGCAGTTTTACCCCAAAATAAGGGGAATATCTGCCTTTTTGCCCCAATATTAGGGGAATTTCTGCAATTTTGCTCCAAAATACAGAGAATTTCTGCCTTTTTGCCCGAAAATAAAGGGAATGTATACCTTTTTGCCATAAAAAGGGAAATTTTTTCATTTTTACCCCAAAATAAGGGGATTTTCCGCCTTTTTGACTCAAAATAAGTGCAATTTCTGACTTTTTTTCAAAAATAAATGGAATTTCTGTCTTTTTGCCCCAAAATAAGGGGAATTTCCGAATTTTTGCCCTGAAATAAGTTAAATTTCAAAAATTTTCCCCAAAATAATTGAAATTTCTGCAATTTTGCCCCAAAATAAGGGAAATTTCTGTATTTTTGCCCCAAAATACGGGAAATTTCTGCCTTTTTACCTCAAAATAAGGGGAATTTCTGCATTTTTGCCACAAAATATAAGAAATTTCTGCCTTTTTGCCCCAAAATAAGAAAAATTTCTGCCTTTTTTCCATGAAATAAGTGAAATTTCTGCAATTTTGGCCCAAAAAATTGAAATTACTGCAATTTTGTCCCAAAATAAAGGAAATTTCTGGAATTTTGCCCCAAAATATGGGGAATTTCTGACTTTTTGCCCTGAAATAAGGAGAATTTCTGTCTTTTTGCCCCAGAATAATGTGAATTTCTGCATTTTCCCTCAAAATTAGGGGAATATGTGCAATTTTGCTTCAAAATACGGGGAATTTTTGCCTTATTGCACCAAAATAAAAGGAATTTCTGCATTTTTGCACCAATATAAGGGGAATTTCTGAAATTTTGCTCCAAAATACGGGGAATTTTTGCCTTATTGCCAGAAATAAAGTGGAATTTCTGCCTTTTTGCCCTGAAATATTTGAAATTTCCGCAATTTTACCCCAAATTAGAGGAATTTCTGTTTTTGGCCCCCAAATTAGGAGAATTTCTGCTTTTTGCCCCAAATTAAGGCAAATTTCTGACTTTTTGCCCTGAAATAAGTGAAATTTCTGCAATTTTGCCCCAAAATAAGGGGAATTTCTGCTTTTTTGCCAAAATAAGGGGAATTTCAGCATTTTACTTTCAAATAAGGGGAATTTCTGCCTTTTTGCCACAAAATATGTGGAATTTCTGCCTTATTGCCCCCAAATAAGGAAAATTTTTGCTTTTCTGTCCCAAATAATGGGAATTTCTGCCTTTTTGCCACAAAGTAAAGGGAATTTCTGCCTTTTTGCCCCAAAATAATGGGAATTTCAGCCTTTTACCCCAAAATAAGGGGAATTTCTGCCTTTTGCCCAAAATATGGGGAATTTCTGCCTTTTTGTTCCAAAATAAGAAAAATTTCTTCAATTTTGTACCAAAATAAAAGAAATTTCTGCTTTCTGCCCCAAAATAAAAGTAAGTTCTGACTTTTTGCCCTGAAATAAATGAAATTTCTGCAATTTTGCCCGAAAATAAGGGAAATTTGTGCCTTTTTGCCCCTAAATGAGGGGAATTTCTGCCTTTTAACCCCAAAATATGGGGAATTTCAGCATTTTACCTCAAAATAAGGGGAATTTCAGGCTTTTTGCACCAAAATATGAGGAATTTCTGCCTTTTTGCCACAAAATAAGAAAAATTTCTGCAATTCCTTACCAAAATAAAAGAAATTTCTAAAATTTTGCCCCAAAATAAGGGAAATTTCTGATTTTTGCCCCGAAATAAGGAGAATTTCTGTATTTTTGCCCCCCAAAGAAAGGAATTTCTGCGTTTTTACCCAAAAATTAGGGGAGTTTCTGCAATTTTGCTCCAAAATACAGGGATTTTCTGCATTTTTCGCAGAAAATAAGGGGAATTTCTGCCATTTTGCCGCAAAATAAGTGAAATTTCTGCAGTTTTACCCCAAAATAAGGGGAATTTCTGCTTTTTGCCCCAATATTAGGGGAATTTCTGCAATTTTGCTCCAAAATACAGAGAATTTCTGCCTTTTTGCCCGAAAATAAAGGGAATGTATACCATTTTGCCATAAAAAGGGAAATTTCTTCATTTTTACCACAAAAAAGGGGATTTTCCGCCTTTTTGACTCAAAATAAGTGCAATTTCTGACTTTTTTCCAAAAATAAATGGAATTTCTGTATTTTTTCCCCAAAATAAGGGGAATTTCCGACTTTTTGCCCTGAAATAAGTTAAATTTCAAAAATTTTTCCCCAAAATAATTGAAATTTCTGCAATTTTGCCCAAACTAAGGGAAATTTCTGTATTTTTGCCCCAAAATAAGGGAAATTTCTGCCTTTTTACCACAAAATAAGGGGAATTTCTGCATTTTTGCCACAAAATATAAGGAATTTCTGCTTTTTGCCCCAAAATAAGAAAAATTTCTGCCTTTTTTTCCTGAAATAAGTGAAATTTCTGCAATTTTGGCCCAAAAAATTGAAATTTCTGCAATTTTGTCCCAAAATAAAGAAAATTTCTGGAATTTTGCCCCAAAATAAGGGGAATTTCTGACTTTTTGCCCTGAAATAAGGAGAATTTCTGTCTTTTTGCCCCAAAATAATGTGAATTTCTGCATTTTTCCTCAAAATTAGGGGAATATGTGCAATTTTGCTTCAAAATACGGGGAATTTTTGCCTTATTGCACCAAAATAAAAGGAATTTCTGCATTTTTGCACCAATATAAGGGGAATTTCTGAAATTTTGCTCCAAAATACGGGGAATTTTTGCCTTATTGCCAGAAATAAAGTGGAATTTCTGCCTTTTTGCCCTGAAATGTTTGAAATTTCCGCAATTTTACCCCAGAATAAGGGGAATTTCTGTTTTTGGCCCCAAAATTAGGAGAATTTCTGCTTTTTGCCCCAAATTAAGGCAAATTTTTGACTTTTTGCCCTGAAATAAGTGAAAATTCTGCAATTTTGCTCAAAAATAAGGAGAATTTCTGCCTTTTTGCCAAAATAAGGGGAATTTCAACATTTTACCTTCAAATAAGGGGAATTTCCGCATTTTTGCCACAAAATATGAGGAATTTCTGCCTTTTTGCCCCAAAATAATGGGAATTTCAGCCTTTTTACCCCAAACTAAGGGGAATTTCTGCCTTTTGCCCAAAATATGGGGAATTTGTGACATTTTGTTCCAAAATAAGGAAAATATCTTCAATTTTGTACCAAAATAAAAGAAATTTCTGCTTTCTGCCCCAAAATAAAAGTAATTTCTGACATTTTGCCCTGAAATAAATGAAATTTCAGAAATTTTGCCCGAAAATAAGAGAAATTTGTGCCTTTTTGCCCCAAAAAGAGGGGAATTTCTGCCTTTTAACCCCAAAATATGAGGAATTTCAGCATTTTACCTCAAAATAATAGGAATTTCAGCCTTTTTGCACCACAATATGGGGAATTTCTGCATTTTTGCCACAAAATAAAAAAAATTTCTGCAATTCTGTACCAAAATAAAAGAAATTTCTAAAATTTTGCCCCCAAATAAAGGAAACTTCTGATTTTTGCCCCTAAATAAGGAGAATTTCTGTATTTTTGCCCCCCAAAAAAGGGAATTTCTGCCTTTTTGACCCAAAATTAGGGGAGTTTCTGTAATTTTGCTCCAAAATACGGGGATTTTCTGCCTTTTTCGCAGAAAATAAGGGGAATTTCTGCTTTTTTGCCAAAATAAGGGGAATTTCAGCATTTTACTTTCAAATAAGGGGAATTTCTGCCTTTTTGCCACAAAATATGTGGAATTTCTGCCTTATTGCCCCCAAATAAGGAAAATTTTTGCTTTTCTGTCCCAAATAATGGGAATTTCTGCCTTTTTGCCACAAAGTAAAGGGAATTTCTGCCTTTTTGCCCCAAAATAATGGGAATTTCAGCCTTTTACCCCAAAATAAGGGGAATTTCTGCCTTTTGCCCAAAATATGGGGAATTTCTGCCTTTTTGTTCCAAAATAAGAAAAATTTCTTCAATTTTGTACCAAAATAAAAGAAATTTCTGCTTTCTGCCCCAAAATAAAAGTAAGTTCTGACTTTTTGCCCTGAAATAAATGAAATTTCTGCAATTTTGCCCGAAAATAAGGGAAATTTGTGCCTTTTTGCCCCTAAATGAGGGGAATTTCTGCCTTTTAACCCCAAAATATGGGGAATTTCAGCATTTTACCTCAAAATAAGGGGAATTTCAGCCTTTTTGCACCAAAATATGGGGAATTTCTGCCTTTTTGCCACAAAATAAGAAAAATTTCTGCAATTCCATACCAAAATAAAAGAAATTTCTAAAATTTTGCCCCAAAATAAGGGAAATTTCTGATTTTTGCCCCGAAATAAGGAGAATTTCTGTATTTTTGCCCCCCAAAGAAAGGAATTTCTGCGTTTTTACCCAAAAATTAGGGGAGTTTCTGCAATTTTGCTCCAAAATACGGGGATTTTCTGCATTTTTCGCAGAAAATAAGTGTAATTTCTGCAGTTTTACCCCAAAATAAGGGGAATTTCTGCTTTTTGCCCCAATATTAGGGGAATTTCTGCAATTTTGCTCCAAAATACAGAGAATTTCTGCCTTTTTGCCCGAAAATAAAGGGAATGTATACCATTTTGCCATAAAAAGGGAAATTTCTTCATTTTTACCCCAAAAAAGGGGATTTTCCGCCTTTTTGACTCAAAATAAGTGCAATTTCTGACTTTTTTTAAAAATTAAATGGAATTTCTCTTTTTTGCCCCAAAATAAGTGGAATTTCCGAATTTTTGCCCTGAAATATGTTAAATTTCAAAAATTTTTCCCCAAAATAATT
This sequence comes from Micromys minutus, assembly GCF_963924665.1. Classification (NCBI taxonomy): domain Eukaryota; kingdom Metazoa; phylum Chordata; class Mammalia; order Rodentia; family Muridae; genus Micromys; species Micromys minutus. The sequence goes on from NW_027667727.1 coordinate 6,042,504, forward strand.
GAAATTTCTGCAATTTTGCCCCAAAATAAAGGGAATTTCTGTATTTTTGCCCCAAAAAAGGGAAATTTCTGCCTTTTTACCTCAAAATAAGGGGAATTTCTGCATTTTTGCCACAAATTATAAGGAATTTCTGCCTTTTTGCCCCAAAATAAAAAAATTTCTGCCTTTTTTCCCTGAAATAAGTGAAATTTCTGCAATTTTGTCCCAAAATAAAGGAAATTTTTGTTATTTTGCCCCAAAATAAGAGGAATTTCTGACTTTTTGCCTTGAAATAAGGAGAATTTCTGTCTTTTGCCCCAAAATAATGTGAATTTCTGCATTTTCCCTCAAAATTAGGAAAATATGTGCAATTTTGCTTCAAAATATGGGGTATTTTTGCCTTATTGCACCAAAATAAAAGGAATTTCTGCATTTTTGCACCAATATAAGGGGAATTTCTGAAATTTTGCTCCAAAATACGGGGAATTTTTGCCTTATTGCCCGAAATAAAGTGGAATTTCTGCCTTTTTGCCCTGAAATATTTGAAATTTCCGCAATTTTACCCCAAAATACGGGGAATTTCTGTTTTTGGTCCCAAAATTAGAAGAATTTCTGCTTTTTGTTCCAAATTAAGGCAAATTTCTGAATTTTTGCCCTGAAATAAATGAAATTTCTGCAATTTTGCCCCAAAATAAGGGGAATTTTTGCCATTTTGCCAAAATAAGGGGAATTTCAGTATTTACCTTCAAATAAGGGGAATTTCTGCCTTTTTGCCACAAAATATGGGGAATTTCTGCCTTATTGCCCCCAAATAATGAAAATTTTTGCGTTTCTGCCCCAATTAATGGGAATTTCTGCATTTTTGCCACAAAGTAAAGGGAATTTCTGCGTTTTTGCCCCAAAATAATGGGAATTTCAGCCTTTTTACCCCAAAATAAGGGGAATTTCTGCCTTTTGCCCAAAATATGGGGAATTTCTGACTTTTTGTTCCAAAATAAGGAAAATTTCTTCAATTTTGTACCAAAATAAAAGAAATTTCTGCTTTCTGCCCCAAAATAAAAGTAATTTCTGACTTTTTGCCCTGAAATAAATGAAATTTCTGCAATTTTGCCCAAAAATAAGGGAAATTTGTGCCTTTTTGCCCCAAAATGAGGGGAATTTCTGCCTTTTAACCCCAAAATATGGGGAATTTCAGCATTTTACCTCAAAATAAGGGGAATTTCAGTCTTTTTGAAACAAAATATAAAAATTTCTGCCTTTTTGCCACAAAATAAGAAAAATTTCTGCAATTCTGTAACAAAATAAAAGAAATTTCTAAAATTTTGCCCCCAAATAAAGGAAATTTCTGATTTTTGCCCCTAAATAAGGAGAATTTCTGTATTTTTGCCCCCCAAAAAAGGGAATTTCTGCCTTTTTGACCCAAAATTAGGGGAGTTTCTGCAATTTTGCTCTAAAATACGGGGATTTTCTGCCTTTTTCGCAGAAAATAAGGGGAATTTCTGCCATTTTGTCGCAAAATAAGTGAAATTTCTGCAGTTTTACCCCAAAATGAGGGGAATATCAGCCTTTTTGCCCCAATATTAGGGGAATTTCTGCAATTTTGCTCCAAAATACAGAGAATTTCTGTCTTTTTGCCCGAAAATAAAGGGAATGTATACCTTTTTGCCATAAAAAGGGAAATTTCTTCATTTTTACCCCAAAATAAGGGGATTTTCCGCCTTTTTGACTCAAAATAAGTGCAATTTCTGACTTTTTTCCAAAAATAAATGGAATTTCAGTCTTTTTGCCCAAAAATAAGGGGAATTTTCGAATTTTTGCCCTGAAATAAGTTAAATTTCAACAATTTTTCACCAAAATAATTGAAATTTCTGCAGTTTTGCCCCAAAATAAGGGGAATTTCTGTATTTTTGCCCCAAAATAAAGAAAATTTCTGCCTTTTTACCTCAAAATAAGGGGAATTTCTGCATTTTTTGCCACAAAATATAAGTAATTTCTGCCTTTTTGCCTCAAAATAAGAAAAATGTCTGCTTTTTTCCCTGAAATAAGTGAAATTTCTGCAATTTTGGACCAAAATAAGAAAAATTTCTGGAATTTTGCCCCAAAATAAGTGGAATTTCTGAGTTTTGCCCCAAAATAAGGAAAATTTCTGTCTTTTTGCCCCAACATATAGGGAATTTCTGCCTTTTTGCCCCACAATTAGGGGAATTTCTGCAATTTTGCTCCAAAATACAGGGAATTTCTGCCTTTTTGCCTCAAAATGAGAAAAATTTCTTTCTTTTTTCCCTGAAATAAGTGAAATTTCTGCAATTTTGTCCCAAAATAAAGGAAATTTTTGGAATTTTGCCCCAAAATAAGAGGAATTTCTGACTTTTTGCCCTGAAATAAGAATTTCTGTCTTTTTGCCCCAAAATAATGTGAATTTCTGCATTTTCCCTCAAAATTAGGAAAATATGTGCAATTTTGCTTCAAAATACGGGGTATTTTTGCCTTATTGAATGAAAATAAAAGGAATTTCTGCATTTTTGCACCAATATAAGGGGAATTTCTGAAATTTTGCTCCAAAATACGGGGAATTTTTGCCTTATTGCCCGAAATAAAGTGGAATTTCTGCCTTTTTGCCCTGAAATATTTGAAATTTCCGCAATTTTACAACAAAATAAGGGGAATTTCTGTTTTTGGCCCCAAAATTAGGAGAATTTCTGCTTTTTGCCCCAAATTAAGGCAAATTTCTGAATTTTTGCCCTGAAATAAGTGAAATTTCTGCAATTTTGCCCCAAAATAAGGGGAATTTTTGCCTTTTTGCCAAAATAAGGGGAATTTCAGTATTTACCTTCAAAAAAGGGGAATTTCTGCCTTTTTGCCACAAAATATGGGGAATTTCTGCCTTATTGCCCCTAAATAATGAAAATTTTTGCTTTTCTGCCCCAATTAATGGGAATTTCTGCCTTTTTGCCACGAAGTAAAGGGAATTTCTGCCTTTTTGCCCCAAAATAATGGGAATTTCAGCCATTTTACCCCAAAATAAGGGAAATTTCTGCCTTTTGCCCAAAATATGGGGAATTTCTGACTTTTTTTTCCAAAATAAGGAAAATTTCTTCAATTTTGTACCAAAATAAAAGAAATTTCTGCTTTCTGCCCCAAAATAAAAGTAATTTCTGACTTTTTGCCCTGAAATAAATGAAATTTCTGCAATTTTGCCCGAAAATAAGGGAAATTTGTGCCTTTTTGCCCGAAAATGAGGGGAATTTCTCCCTTTTAACACCAAAATATGGGGAATTTCAGCATTTTACCTCAAAATAAGGGGAATTTCAGCCTTTTTGCACCAAAATATGGGGAATTTCTGCCTTTTTGCCACAAAATAAGAAAAATTTCTGCAATTCTGTACCAAAATAAAAGAAATTTCTAAAATTTTGCCCCCAAATAAGGGAAATTTCTGATTTTTGCCCCGAAATAAGGAGAATTTCTGTATTTTTGCCCCCCAAAAAAGGGAATTTCTGCGTTTTTGCCCAAAAATTAGGGGAGTTTCTGCAATTTTGCTTCAAAATACAGGGAATTTCTGACTCTTTTCCTGAAAATAAGGGGAACTTCTGCCGATTTTCCCCAAATAATGGAATTTCTGCACTTTTGCCCCAATATTTAGGGAATTTTTGCAATTTTGCTTTAAAATACGGGGAATTTCTGCCTTTTTGCCCAAAATTAAGGGGATTTTCTGCATTTTTGCCCCCAAACAAGGGAAATTTCTGCAATTTTATCCCAAAATAAAAGGAATTTCTGCCTTTTTCCCCTGAAATATGTGAAACGTCTGCAATTTTACCCCAAACTAAGGTGAATTTCTGCCTTATTGCCCCAAAATAATGGGAATCTCTGCCTTTTTGCCCCAAAATATGAAAAATTTTTGCTTTTTTTCTCTGAAATATGTGAAATTTCTGCAATTTTGCCTTAAAATAAAAAAAATTTCTGCAATTTTTCCCCATAATAAAGGAATTTTTTGCAATTTTGCCCCAAAATAAAAGGAATTTATGTTTTTTTCCTCAAATAAGGAAAATTTCTGCAATTTTGCCTTAAAATAAGGGGAATTTCTGCCTTTTGCCCCAAAATAAGAATTTCTGCCTTTTTGCCCCAAAACAAAGAAAATTACCGCAAGTTTTACGCCAAAATTAGGTGAATTTCTAAAATTTTGCTCCAAAATACGGGGATTTTCTGCCATTTTCGAAGAAAATAAGTAGAATTTCTGCCATTTTGCCGCGAAATAATTGAAATTTCTGCATTTTTACCCCGAAATAAGGAAAATTTCTGCCTTTTTGCCCCAAAATTAGGGGAATTTCTGCAATTTTGCTCCAAAATATGGGGAATTTCTGCCTTTTTCCTAAAATAAAGGGAATGTATACCTTTTTGCCATAAACAGGGAAATTTCTTCATTTTTACCCCAAAATAAGGGGATTTTCCGCCTTTGTGACTCAAAATAAGTGCATTTTCTGACTTTTTTCCAAAAATAAATGGAATTTCTTTCTTTTTGCCACAAAATAAAGGGAATTTCTGCCTTTTTGCCCCAAAATTAGGGGAATTTCTGCAATTTTGCTCCAAAATACGGGGATTTTCTGCCTTTTTGCCCGAAAATAAAGGGAATGTATACCTTTTTGCCATAAAGAGGGAAATTTCTTCATTTTTACCCCAAAATAAGGGGATTTTCCGCCTTTTTGACTCAAAATAATTGCAATTTCTGACTTTTTTCCAAAAATAAAAGGAATTTCTGTATTTTTGCCCCAAAATAAGGGGAATTTTCGACTTTTTGCCCTGAAATAAGTTAAATTTCAAAAATTTTTCCCCAAAATAATTGAAATTTTTGCAGTTTTTCCCCAAAATAAGTGGAATTTCTGTATTTTTGCCCCAAAATAAGGGAAATTTCTGCCTTTTTACCTTAAAATAAGGGGAATTTCTGCATTTTTTACCACAAAATGTAAGGAATTTCTGCCTTTTTGCCCCACAATAAGAAAAATTTTGCCTATTTTCCCTGAAATAAGTGAAATTTCTGCAATTTTGGCCCAAAAAAATTGAAATTTCTGCAATTTTGTCCCAAAATAAGAGAAATTTCTGGAATTTTGCCCCAAAATTAGTGGAATTTCTGAGTTTTGCCCTAAAATAAGGAGAATTATTGTCTTTTTGCCCCAACATATAAGGAATTTCTGCCTTTTTGCCCCACAATTTTGGGAATATCTGCAATTTTGCTCCAAAATACAGGGAATTTCTGATTTTTGCCCGAAAATAAGGGGAATGTTTACCTTTTGCCACAAAAAAGGGAAATTTCTTCATTTTTGCCCCAAAATAAGAGGAATTTCTGCCTTTTTACGTCAAAATAAGTGAAATTTCTGCCTTTTTACTCAAAAATATACGGAATTTCTGCATTTTTGCCCCAAAATAAATGCAATTTTTGAATTTTGCCCTGAAATAAGTGAAATTTCTCCAATTTTGCCTTAAAATAAGGAAAAATACTGATTTTTTGCCACAAAATAAGGGGAATTTCTGTCTTTTTGCCCCAAAATCAAAGGAATTTCAGCCTTTTTGCCTAATAATAAGGGGAATCTCTCCTTTTTGCCCTAAAATATGGGGAATTTCTGTATTTTTGCCCCAAAATAAAAAAATTTTCTGCAATTTTGTAACAAAATAAAAGTAATTTCTGCCTTTTTGCCCCAAAATAAGAGAAATTTCTGCGTTTTTTCCCTGAAATAAGTGAAATTTCTGTTTTTTTGCCCCAAAATTAGGGAGATTTCTGCAATTTTGCCCCAAACTAAAGGAAATTTCTGGAATTTTGCCCCAAAATAAGGGGAATTTCTGACTTTTTGCCCTGAAATAAGGAGAATTTCTGTCTTTTTGCCCCAAAATAATGTGAATTTCTGCATTTTCCCTCAAAATTAGGGGAATATGTGCAATTTTGCTTCAAAATAAGGGGAATTTTTGCCTTATTGCACCAAAATAAAAGGAATTTCTGCATTTTTGCACCAATATAAGGGGAATTTCTAAAATTTTGCTCCAAAATACGGGGAATTTTTGCCTTATTGCCAGAAATAAAGTGGAATTTCTGCCTTTTTGCCCTGAAATATTTGAAATTTCCGCAATTTTATCTCAAAATAAGGGGAATCTGTTTTTGGCCCCAAAATTAGGAGAATTTCTGCTTTTTGCCCCAAATTAAGGCAAATTTCTGACTTTTTGCCCTGAAATAAGTGAAATTTCTGCAATTTTTGCCTAGAAATTAGGGGAATTTCTGCCTTTTTGCCAAAATAAGAGGAATTTCAGCATTTTACCTTCAAATAAGGGAAATTTCTGCCTTTTTCCCACAAAATATGTGGAATTTCTGCCTTATTGCCCCAAAATAAAGAAAATTTTTGCTTTTCTGCCACAATTAATGGGAATTTCTGCCTTTTTGCCACAAAGTAATAGGAATTTCTGCCTTTTTGCTCCAAAATAACAGGAATTTCAGCATTTTTACCCCAAAATAAGGGGAATTTCTGCCTTTTGACCAAAATAAGGGGGATTTTCTGACTTTTTGTTCCAAATTAAGGAAAATTTCTTCAATTTTGTACCAAAATAAAAGAAATTTCTGCTTTTTGCCCCAAAATAAAAGTAATTTCTGACTTTTTGCCCTGATATAAATAAAATTTCTGCAATTTTGCCCGAAAATAAGGGAAATTTGTGCCTTTATGCCCCAAAATGAGGGGAATTTCTGCCTTTTAATTCCAAAATATGGGGAATTTCAGCATTTTACCTCAAAATAAGGGGAATTTCAGCCTTTTTGCATCAAAATATGGGTAATTTCTGCCTTTTTGCCACAAAATAAGAAAAATTTCTGCAATTCTGTACCAAAATAAAAGAAATTTCTAAAATTTTGCCCCAAAATAAGGGAAGTTTCTGATTTTTGCCCCGAAATAAGGAGAATTTCTGTTTTTTTGCCCCCCAAAATAGAGAAATTCTGCCTTTTTGCCCCAAAATTAGGGGAGTTTCTGCAATTTTGCTTCAAATTATAGGGAATTTCTGCCTTTTTTTTTCTGAAAATAAGGGGAACTTCTGCCGATTTGCCCCAAATAAAGGGAATTTCTGCATTTTTGCCCAAATATTTAGGGAATTTCTGCAACTTTGCTTTAAAATACGGGGAATTTCTGCCTTTTTGCCCAAAATAAAGGGGATTTTCTGCCTTTTTGCCCCCAAACAAGGGAAATTTCTGCAATTTTATCCCAAAATAAAAGGAATTTCTGCCTTTATGCCCTCAAATAACGGGAATTTCTGCCTTTTTGCCCTGAAATATGTGAAATGTCTGCAATTTTACCCCAAAATAAGGTGAATTTCTGCCTTTTTGTTCCAAAATAATGGGAATTTCTGCCTTTTTGCCCCAAAATATGAAAAATTTTTGCTTTTTTTCTCTGAAATATGTGAAATTTCTGCAATTTTGCATTAAAATAAAAGAAATTTCTGCAATTTTTCCCAATAATAAAAGAATTTTTGCAATTTTGCCCCAAAATAAAGGGAATTTCTGTTTTTTTTACCGCAAATAAGGGAAATTTCTGCAATTTTGCCCTAAAATAAGGGGAATTTCTGCCTTTTGCCCCAAAATAAGGAGAATTTCTGCCTTTTTGCCCCAAAACAATAAAAATTACTGCATGTTTTACGCTATAATTAGGTGAATTTCTGCAATTTTGCTCCAAAATACAGGGATTTTCTGCTTTTTCGCAGAAAATAATGGGAATTTCTTCCATTTTCCGCGAAATAAGTGAAATTTCTGCAGTTTTACCCCAAAATAAGGGGAATTTCTGCCTTTTTGCCCCAAAATTAGGGGAATTTCTGCAATTTTGCTCCAAAATGGGAGGAATTTCTGCCCTTTTGCCCAAAAATAAAGGGAATGTATACCTTTTTGCCATAAAAAGGGAAATTTCTTCATTTTTACCCCAAAATAAGGGGATTTTCCGCCTTTTTTACTCAAAATAAGTGCAATTTCTGACTTTTTTCCAAAAATAAATGGAATTTCTGTCTTTTTGCCCCAAAATAAGGGGAATTTCCGACTTTTTGCCCTGAAATAAGTTAAATTTCAAAAATTTTTCCCCAAAATAATTGAAATTTCTGCAGTTTTGCCCCAAAATAAGGGGAATTTCTGTATTTTTGCCCCAAAATAAGGGAAATTTCTGACATTTTACCTCAAAATAAGGGGGATTTCTGCATTTTTTGCCACAAAATATAAGTAATTTCTGCCTTTTTGCCCCAAAATAAAAAAAATTTCTGCCTTTTTTCCCTGAAATAAGTGAAATTTCTGCAATTTTGGCCCAAAAAAATTGAAATTTTTGCAATTTTGTCCCATAATAAAAGAAATTTCAGGAATTTTGCCCCAAAATAAGTCGAATTACTGAGTTTTGCCCCAAAATAAGGAGAATTTCTGTCTTTTTGCCCCAACATATAGGGAATTTCTGCCTTTTTGCCCCACAGTTAGGGGAATTTCTGCAATTTTGCTCCAAAATACGGGGAATTTCAGCTTTTTTGCCCGAAAATAAGGGGAATGTTTACCTTTTGCCACAAAAAAGGGAAATTTCTTCATTTTTGCCCCAAAATAAGAGGAATTTCTGCCTTTTTACGTCAAAATAAATGAAATTTCTGCCTTTTTACTCAAAAATATACGGAATTTCTGTATTTTTGCCCCAAAATAAATGCAATTTTTGAATTTTGCCCTGAAATAAGTGAAATTTCTCCAATTTTGCCTCAAAATAAGGGAAATTTCTGCCTTTGTGCCACAAAATAAGAGGAATTTCTGACTTTTTGCCCAAAAATATGGGAAATTTCTGCCTTTTTGCCCCCAAATAAGGGGAATTTCAGCATTTTTACCTCAAAATAAGGTGAATTTCTGCATTTTCGCCAAAAAATACTAGGAATTTCTGCCTTTTTGCTCCAAAATAAAACCATTTCTGCCTTTTTCCCCTGAAATAAGTAAAATATCTGCAATTTTGCCCTTAAATAAGGGGAATTTCTGTCTTTTTGCCTAATAATAAGGGGAATCTCTGCCTTTTTGCCCTAAAATATGGGGAATTTCTGTATTTTTGCCCCAAAATAAAGAAATTTTCTGCAATTTTGTACCAAAATAAAAGTAATTTCTGCCTTATTGCCCCATAATAAGAAAAATTTCTGCGTTTTTTCCCTGAAATAAGTGAAATTTCTGTAATTTTGCCCCAAAATAAGGGAGATTTCTGCAATTTTGCCCCAAAATAATGGACATTTCTGAAATTTGGCCCCAAAATAAGGGAATTTCTCACTTTTTGCCCTGAAATAAGGAGAATTTCTGTCTTTTTGCCCCAAAATAATGTGAATTTCTGCATTTTCCCTCAAAATTAGGGGAATATGTGCAATTTTGCTTCAAAATACGGGGAATTGCTGCCTTATTACACCAAAATAACGGGAATTTCTGCATTTTTGCACCAATATAAGGGGAATTTCTGAAATTTTGCTCCAAAATACAGGGAATTTCTGCCTTATTGCCAGAAATAATGTGGAATTTCTGCCTTTTTGCCCTGAAATATGTGAAATGTCTCCAATTTTACCCCAAAATAAGGTGAATTTCTGCCTTTTTGTTCCAAAATAATGGGAATTTCTGCCTTTTTGCCCCAAAATATGAAGAATTTTTGCTTTTTTTCTCTGAAATAAGTGAAATTTCTGCAATTTTGCCTTAAAATAAAAGAAATTTCTGCAATTTTTCCCCATAATAAAGGAATTTTTTGCAATTTTGCCCCAAAATATAAAGAATTTCTGTTTTTTTCCCCAAATAAAAGAAATTTCTGCAATTTTGCCCTAAAATAAGGGGAATTTCTGCCTTTTGCCCCAAAATAACGAGAATTTCTGCCTTTTTGCCCCAAAACAAAGAAAATTACTGCATGATTTACACCAAAATTAGGTGAATTTCTGCAATTTTGCTCCCAAATACGGGGATTTTCTGCCTTTTTCGCAGAAAATAAGGGGAATTTCTTCCATTTTGCTGCGAAATAAGTGAAATTTCTGCAGTTTTACCCCAAAATAAGGGGGATTTTTGCCTTTTTGCCCTAAAATTAGGGGAATTTCTTCAATTTTGCTCCAAAATACGAGGAATTTCTGGAGTTTTGCCCGAAAATAAAGGGAATGTATACCTTTTTGCCATAAAAAGGGAAATTTCTTCATTTTTACCCCCAAATAAGGGGATTTTCCGCCTTTTTGACTCAAAATAATTGCAATTTCTGACTTTTTTTTCAAAAATAAATGGAATTTCTGTCTTTTTGCCCCAAAATCAGGGGAATTTCCGACTTTTTGCCCTGAAATAAGTTAAATTTCAAAAATTTTTCCCGAAAATAATTGAAATTTCTGCAGTATTGCCCCAAAATAAGGGGAATTTCTGTATTTTTGCCCCAAAATAAGGGAAATTTCTGCCTTTTTACCTCAAAATAAGGGGGATTTCTGCCTTTTTTGCCACAAAATATAAGGAATTTCTGCCTTTTTGCCCCAAAATAAGAAAAATGTCTGCCTTTTTTCCCTGAAATAAGTGAAATTTCTGCAATTTTGGCCCAAAAAAATTGAAATTTTTGCAATTTTGTCCCAAAATAAGAGAAATTTCTGGAATTTTGCCCCAAAATAAGTGGAATTTCTGAGTTTTGCCCCAAAATAAGGAGAATTTCTGTCTTTTTGCTCCAACATATAAGGAATTTCTGCCTTTTTGCCCCACAATTTTGGGAATATCTGCAATTTTGCTTCAAAATACAGGGAATTTCTTCTTTTTTGCCCGAAAATAAGGGGAATGTATACCTTTTGCCACAAAAAAGGGAAATTTCTTCATTTTTGCCCCAAAATAAGAGGAATTTCTGCCTTTTTACGTCAAAATAAGTGAAATTTCTGCCCTTTTACTCAAAAATATACGGAATTTCTGTATTTTTACCCCAAAATAAATGCAATTTTTGAATTTTGCCCTGAAATAAGTGAAATTTCTCCAATTTTGCCTCAAAATAAGGGAAATTTCTGCCTTTGTGCCACCAAATAAGGGGAATTTCTGACTTTTTGCCCCAAAATATGGGAAATTTCTGCCTTTTGCCCCCAAATAAGGGGAATTTCAGCCTTTTTCCTCAAAATAAGGTTAATTTCTGCATTTTCGCTACAAAATATTAGGAATTTCTGCCTTTTTGCTCCAAAATAAAAAAATTTCTGCTTTTTTCCCCTGAAATAAGTGAAATATCTGCAATTTTGCCCCTAAATAAGGGGAATTTCTGTCTTTTTGCCAAATAATAAGGGTATCTCTGCCTTTTTGCCCTAAAATTTGGGGAATTTCTGTATTTTTGCCCAAAATAAAGAAATTTTCTGCAATTTTGTACCAAAATAAAAGTAATTTCTGCCTTTTTGCCCCAAAATAAGAGAAATTTCTGTGATTTTTCCCTGAAATAAGTAAAATTTCTGTAATTTTGACCCAAAATAATGGAGATTTCTGCGATTTTGCCCCAAAATAATGGACATTTCTGGAATTTTGCCCCAAAATAAGAAGAATTTCTGACTTTTTGCCCTGAAATAAGGGGAATTTCTGTCTTTTTGCCCCAAAATAATGTGAATTTCTGCATTTTCCCTCAAAATTAGGGGAATATGTGCAATTTTGCTTCAAAATACAGGGAATTTCTGCCTTATTGCACCAAAATAACGGGAATTACTGCATTTTTGCACCAATATAAGGGGAATTTCTGAAATTTTGCTCCAAAATACGGGGAATTTCTGCCTTATTGCCAGAAATAATGTGGAATTTCTGCCTTTTTGCCCTGAAATATTTGAAATTTCTGCAATTTTACCCCAAAATAAGGGGAATTTCTGTTTTTGGCCCCAAAATTAGGAGAATTTTTGCTTTTTGCCACAAAATAAGACAAATTTCTTACTTTTTGCCCTGAAATAAGTGAAATTTCTGCAATTTTGCCCCTAAATAATGGGAATTTCTGCCTTTTTGCCAAAATAAGGGGTATTTCAGCATTTTACCTCCAAATATGGAGAATTTCTGCCTTTTTGCCACAAAATATAGGGAATTTCTGCCTTATTGACCCCAAATAAGGAAAATTTTTGCATTTCTGCCCCAATTAATGGGAATTTCTGCCTTTTTGCCACAAAGTAAAGGGAATTTCTGCCTTTTTGCCCAAAAATAACGGGAATTTCAGCCTTTTTAAAACAAAATAAGGGTAATTTCTGCCTTTTTGCCCCCAAATAACAGGAATTTCAGCCTTTTTGCCCTGAAATATGTGAAATGTCTGCAATTTTACCCCAAAATAAGGTGAATTTATGCCTTTTTGCCCCAAAATAATGGGAATATCTGCATTTTTGCCCCAAAATAAGAAAAATTTTTGCTTTTTTTCTCTGAAATAAGTGAAATTTCTGCAATTTTGCCTTAAAATAAAAGAAATTTTTGCAATTTTTCCCCAAAATAATTGAAATTTCTGCAATTTTGCCCCAAAATAAGGGGAATTTCTGTATTTTTGCCAAAAAATAAGGGAAATTTCTGCCTTTTATCCCCAAATAAGGTGAATTTCAGCCTTTTTAACTAAAAATAAGTTGTAATTTCTGCATTTTTGCTCCAAAATGAGGAAAATTTCTGCCTTTCTTGGCTGAAATAAGTGAAATTTCTGCAATTTTGCCCCAAAATAAGTGATATTTCTGCAATTTTGCCCCAAAATAAGGGAAATTTCTGGAATTTTGCCTCAAAATAAGTGGAATTTCTGAGTTTTGCTCCAAAATAAGGAGAATTTCTGTCTTTTTGCCTCAACAAATAGGGAATTTCTGCTTTTGCCCCACAACTAGAGGATTTTCTGCAATTTTGCTCCAAAATACAAAGAATTTCTGCATTTTTCCCAAAAATAAAGGGAATGTATACATTTTGCCACAAAAAAGGGAAATTTCTTCATTTTTGCCCCAAAATAAGAGGAATTTATGCCTTTTTACCTCAAAATAAGTGAAATTTCTGCCATTTTACCCAAAAATAAACGGAATTTCTGTCTTTTTGCCCAAAAATAAAAGGAATTTTTTAATTATGCCATGAAATTAGTGAAATTTCTGCAATTTTGCCCTAAAATAAAAGAAATTTCTGCCTTTGTGCCACAAAATAAAGGGAATTTCTTTCTTTTTGCCCCAAAATAGGGAAAATTTCTGCCTTTTTGCCCGTAAATGAGGGGAATTTCAGCCTTTTTACCACAAAATAAGTGAAATTTTTGCAATTTTGCCCTAAAATAAAAAAAATTTCTGCCTTTGTGCCACAAAATAACGGGAATTTCTGTCTTTTTGCCTCAAAATAGGGGAAATTTCTGCCTTTTTGCCCCTAATTAAGGGAAATTTCAGCCTTTTTACCACAAAATAAGTGAAATTTCTGAAATTTTGCCCCAAAATAAGAAAAATTTCTGGAATTTTGCCCCAAAATAAGTGAAATTTCTGCAATTTTGCCCCAAAATAAGAAAAATTTCTGGAATGTTGCCCCAAAATAAGTGGAATTTCTGAGTTTTGAACCAAAATAAGGAGAATTTCTGTCTTAGTGCCCCAACAAATAGGAAATTTCTGCCTTTTTGCCCCACAACTAGGGGAATATCTGCAATTTTGCTCCAAAATATGGGGAATTTCTGCTTTTTTTCCCGAAAATAAGGGGAATGTATACCTTTTGCCACAAAAAAGGGAAATTTCTTAATTTTTGCCCCAAAATAAGAGGAATTTCTGCCTTTTTGCCTCAAAATAAGTGAAATTTCTGCTTTTTACCCAAAAATAAATGGAATTTCTATCTTTTTGCCCCAAAATAAAAGAAATTTTTGAATTATGCCCTGAAATAAGTGAAATTTCTGCAATTTTGCCCCAAAATAAGGGAAATTTCTGCCTTTTTGCCACAAAAAAAGGGGAATTTCTGCAATTTTGCTCCAAAATACGGGGAATTTCTGCCTTTTTGCCCGAAAATAAAGGGAATGTATACCTTTTTGCCATAAAAAGGGAAATTTCTTCATTTTTAACCCAAAATAAGGAGATTTTCTGCCTTTTTGACTCAAAATAAGTGCAATTTCTGACTTTTTTCCAAAAATAAATGGAATTTCTGTTTTTTGCCCCAAAATAAAAGGAATATCTGACTTTTGGCCCTGAAATAAGTTAAATTTCAAAAATTTTTTCCCAAAATAATTGAAATTTCTGCAGTTTTGCCCCAAAATAAGGGGAATTTCTGTATTTTTGCCCCCAAATAAGGGAAATTTCTGCTTTTTACCTCAAAATAAGTGGAATTTCTGCATTTTTAGCCACAAAATATAAGGAATTTCTGCCTTTTTGCCCCACAATAAGAAAAATTTCTGCCTTTTTTCCCTGAAATAAGTGAAATTTCTGCAATTTTGGCCCAAAAAAATTGAAATTTCTGCAATTTTGTCCCAAAATAAGAGAAATTTCTGGAATTTTGCCCCAAAAAGAGTGGAATTTCTGAGTTTTGCCCCAAAATAAGGAGAATTTCTGTCTTTTTGCCCCAACATACAGGGAATTTCTGCCTTTTTGCCCCACAATTAGGGGAATTTGTGCAATTTTGCTCCAAAATACAGGGAATTTCTGCTTTTTTGCCCGAAAATAAGGGGAATGTTTACCTTTTGCCACAAAAAAGGGAAATTTCTTCATTTTTGCCCCAAAATAAGAGGAATTTCTGCCTTTTTACGTCAAAATAAGTGAAATTTCTGCCTTTTTACTCAAAAATATACGGAATTTCTGTATTTTTGACCCAAAAAAAATGCAATTTTTTAATTTTGCCCTGAAATAAGTGAAATTTCTTCAATTTTGCCTCAAAATAAGGGAAATTTCTGCTTTTTTGCCACAAAATAAGGGGAATTTCTGTCTTTTTGCCCCAAAATAAAAGGAATTTCAGCCTTTTTACCTAATAATAAGGGGAATCTCTCCTTTTTGCCCTAAAATATGGAAAATTTCTGTATTTTTGCCCCAAAATAAAAAAATTTTCTGCAATTTTGTACCAAAATAAAAGTAATTTCTGCATTTTTGCCCCAAAATAAGAGAAATTTCTGCATTTTTTCTTTGAAATACGTGAAATTTCTGTAATTTTGGCCCAAAATTAGAGAGATTTTTGCAATTTTGCCCCAAAATAAAGGAAATTTCTGGAATTTTGCCCCAAAATATAAGGAATTTCTGACTTTTTGCCCTGAAATAAGGAGAATTTCTGTCTTTTTGCCCCAAAATAATGTGAATTTCTGCATTTTCCCTCAAAATTAGGGGAATATGTGCAATTTTGCTTCAAAATACGGGGAATTTTTGCCTTATTGCACCAAAATAAAAGGAATTTCTGCATTTTTGCACCAATATAAGGGGAATTTCTGAAATTTTACTTCAAAATATGGGGAATTTTTGCCTTATTGCCAGAAATAAAGTGGAATTACTGCCTTTTTGCCCTGAAATATTTGAAATTTCTGCAATTTTACCCCAAAATAAGGGGAATTTCTGTTTTTGGCCCCAAAATTAGGAGAATTTCTGCTTTTTGCCCCAAATTGAGGCAAATTTCTGACTTTTTGCCCTGAAATAAGTGAAATTTCTGCAATTTTGCCCCAAAATAAGGGGAATTTCTGCCTTTTTGCCAAAATAAGGGGAATTTCAGCATTTTACCTACAAATAAGAGGAATTTCTTCCTTTTTGCCACAAAATATGGGGAATTTCTGCCTTATTGCCCCCAAATAAAGAAAATTTTTGCTTTTCTGTCACAATTAATGGGAATTTCTGCCTTTTTGCCACAAAGTAAAGGGAATTTCTGTTTTTTTGCCCCAAAATAACGGGAATTTCAGCCTTTTTACCCCAAAATAAGGGGAATTTCTGCCTTTTGCCCAAAATATGGGGAATTTCTGAATTTTTGTTCCAAAATAAGAAAAATTTCTTCAATTTTGTACCAATATAAAAGAAATTTCTACTTTTTGCCCCAAAATAAAAGTAATTTCTGACTTTTTGCCCTGAAATAAATGAAATTTCTGCAATTTTGCCCGAAAATAAGGGAAATTTGTTCCTTTTTGCCCGAAAATGAGGGGAATTTCTGCCTTTTAACCCCAAAATATGGGGAATTTCAGCATTTTACCTCAAAATAAGGGGAATTTCAGCATTTTTGCACCAAAATATGGGGAATTTCTGCCTTTTTGCCACAAAATAAGAAAAATTTCTGCAATTCTGTACCAATATAAAAGAAATTTCTAAAATTTTGCCCCAAAATAAGGGAAATTTCTGATTTTTGCCCCGAAATAAGGAGAATTTCTGTTTTTTGGCCCCCCAAAAAAGAGAATTTCTGCCTTTTTGCCCCAAAATTAGGGGAGTTTCTGCAATTTTGCTGAAAAATACAGGGAATTTCTGCCTCTTTTCCTGAAAATAAGGGGAACTTCTGCCGATTTGCCCCAAATAAAGAGAATTTCTGCATTTTTGCCCAAATATTTAGGGAATTTCTGCAATTTTGCTTTAAAATATGGGGAATTTCTGTCTTTTTGCCCAAAATTAAGGGGATTTTCTGCCTTTTTGCCCCCAAACAAGAGAAATTTCTGCAATTTTATCCCAAAATGAAAGGAATTTCTGCCTTTATGCCCTCAAATAACGGGAATTTCTGCCTTTTTGCCCTGAAATATGTGAAATGTCTGCAATTTTACCCCAAAATAAGGTGAATTTCTACCTTTTTGCCCGAAAATAATGAGAATTTCTGCCTTTTTGCCCTAAAATATGAAAAATTTTTGCTTTTTTTCTCTGAAATATGTGAAATTTCTGCAATTTTGCCTTAAAATAAAAGAAATTTCTGCAATTTTTCCCCATAATAAAGGAATTTTTTGCAATTTTGCCCCAAAATAAAAGGAATTTCTGTTTTTTGTCTCCAAATAAGAGAAATTTCTGCAATTTTGCCCTAAAATAAGGGGAATTTCTGCCTTTTGCCCCAAAATAAGGAGAATTTCTGCCTTTTTGCCCCAAAACAAAGAAAATTACTGCATGTTTTACGCCAAAATTAGGTGAATTTCTGCAATTTTGCTCCAAAATACGGGGATTTTCTGCCTTTTTCGCAGAAAATAAGGGGAATTTCTTCCATTTTCCGCGAAATAAGTGAAATTTCTGCAGTTTTACCCCAAAATAAGGAGAATTTCTGCCTTTTTGCCCCCAAATTAGGGGAATTTCCACAATTTTGCTCCAAAAACGAGGAATTTCTGGCCTTTTGCCCGAAAATAAAGGGAATGTATACCTTTTTGCCATAAAAAGGGAAATTTCTTCATTTTTACCCCAAAATAAGGGGATTTTCCGCCTTTTTGACTCAAAATAATTGCAATTTCTGACTTTTTTTCAAAAATAAATGGAATTTCTGTCTTTTTGCCCCAAAATAAGGGGAATTTCCGACTTTTTGCCCTTAAATAAGTTAAATTTCAAAAATTTTTCCCGAAAATAATTGAAATTTCTGCAGTATTGCCCCAAAATAAGGAGAATTTCTGTATTTTTGCCCCAAAATAAGGGAAATTTCTGCCTTTTTACCTCAAAATAAGGGGGATTTCTGCATTTTTGCCACAAAATATAAGGAATTTCTGCATTTTAGCCCCAAAATAAGAAAAATGTCTGCCTTTTTTCCCTGAAATAAGTGAAATTTCTGCAATTTTGGCCCAAAAAATTGAAATTTCTGCAATTTTGTCCCAAAATAAGAGAAATTTCTGGAATTTTGCCCCAAAATAAGTGGAATTTCTGAGTTTTGCCCCAAAATAAGTAGAATTTCTGTTTTTTTGCCCCAACATATAAGGAATTTCTGCCTTTTTGCCCCACAATTTTGGGAATATCTGCAATTTTGCTCCAAAATACAGGGAATTTCTGCTTTTTTGCCCGAAAATAAGGGGAATGTTTACCTTTTGCCACAAAAAAGGGAAATTTCTTCATTTTTGCCCCAAAATAAGAGGAATTTCTGCCTTTTTACATCAAAATAAGTGAAATTTCTGCCTTATTACTCAAAAATATACGGAATTTCTGTATTTTTGCGCCAAAATAAATGCAATTTTTGAATTTTGCCCTGAAATAAGTGAAATTTCTCCAATTTTGCATCAAAATAAGGGAAATTACTGTCTTTGTGCCACAAAATAAGGAAAATTTCTGACTTTTTACCCCAAAATATGGGAAATTTCTGTTTTTTGCCCCCAAATAGGGGAATTTCAGCCTTTTTACCTCAAAATAAGGTGAATTTCAGCTTTTTCGCTACAAAATATTAGGAATTTCTGACTTTTTGCTCCAAAATAAAAAAATTTCTGCCTTTTTCCCCTGAAATAAGTGAAATATCTGCAATTTTGCCCCTAAATAAGGGGAATTTCTGTCTTTTTGCCTAATAATAAGGGGTATCTTTGCCTTTTTGCCCTAAAATTTGGGGAATTTCTGTATTTTTGCCCCAAAATAAAGAAATTTTCTGCAATTTTGTACCAAAATAAAAGTAATTTCTGCATTTTTGCCCCAAAATAAGAGAAATTTCTGCGTTTTTTCCCTGAAATAAGTAAAATTTCTGTAATTTTGCCCTAAAATAAGGGAGATTTCTGCAATTTTTCCCCAAAATAATGGACATTTCTGGAATTTTGCCCCAAAATAAGGGAAATTTCTGACTTACTGCCCTGAAATAAGAAGAATTTCTGTCTTTTTGCCCCAAAATAATGTGAATTTCTGCATTTTCCCTCAAAATTAGGGGAATATGTGCAATTTTGCTTCAAAATACGGGGAATTTCTGCCTTATTGCACCAAAATAGCGGGAATTTCTGCATTTTTGCACCAATATAAGGGGAATTTCTGAAATTTTTCTCCAAAATACAGGGAATTTCTGCCTTATTGCCAGAAATAATGTGGAATTTCTGCCTTTTTGCCCTGAAATATTTGAAATTTCTGCAATTTTACCCCAAAATAAGGGGAATTTCTGTTTTGGCCCCAAAATTAGGAGAATTTCGGCTTTTTGCCCCAAAATAAGACAAATTTCTTACTTTTTGCCCTGAAATAAGTGAAATTTCTGCAATTTTGCCCCTAAATAAGGGGAATTTCTGCCTTTTTGCCAAAATAAGGGGTATTTCAGCATTTTACCTCCAAATATGGAGAATTTCTGCCTTTTTGCCACAAAATATGGGGAATTTCTGCCTTATTGCCCCCAAATAAGGAAAATTTTTGCATTTCTGCCTCAATTAATGGGAATTTCTGCCTTTTTGCCACAAAGTAAAGGGAATTTCTGCCTTTTTGCCCCAAAATAACGGGAATTTCAGCCTTTTTAAAACAAAATAAGGGGAATTTCTGCCTTTTTGCCCCCAAATAACAGGAATTTCTGCCTTTTTGCCCTGAAATATGTGAACTGTCTGCAATTTTACCCCAAAATAAGGTGAATTTATGCCTTTTTACCCCAAAATAATGGGAATTTCTGCATTTTTGCCTCAAAATATTAAAAAATTTTGCATTTTTTCTCTGAAATAAGTGAAATATCTGCAATTTTGCCTTAAAATAAAAGAAATTTTTGCAATTTTTCCCCAAAATAATTGAAATTCTGCAATTTTGCCCCAAAATAAGGGGAATTTCTGTATTTTTGCCAAAAAATAAGGAAAATTTCTGCCTTTTATCCCTAAATAAGGTGAATTTCAGCATTTTAACTAAAAATAAGTTGTAATTTCTGCATTTTTGCCACAAAATATTAGGAATTTCTGCATTTTTGCTCCAAAATAAGGAAAATTTCTGCCTTTCTTGGCTAAAATAAGTGAAATTTCTGCAATTTTGCCCCAAAATAAGTGATATTTCTGCAATTTTGCCCCAAAATAAGGGAAATTTCTGGAATTTTGCCCCAAAATAAGTGGAATTTCTGAGTTTTTCCCCAAAATAAGGAGAATTTCTGTCTTTTTGCCTCAGCAAATAGGGAATTTCTGCTTTTGCCCCACAAATAGAAGAATTTCTGCAATTTTGCTCCAAAATACAAAGAATTTCTGCATTTTTCCTAAAAATAAGGGGAATGTATACATTTTGCCACAAAAAAGGGAAATTTCTTCATTTTTGCCCCAAAATAAGAGGAATTTATGCCTTTTTACCTCAAAATAAGTGAAATTTCTGCCATTTTACCCAAAAATAAACGAAATTTCTGTCTTTTTCCCCAAAAATAAAAGGAATTTTTTAATTATGCCATGAAATTAGTGATATTTCTGCAATTTTGCCCTAAAATAAAAGAAATTTCTGCCTTTGTGCCTCAAAATAAGGGGAATTTCTGTCTTTTTGCCCCAAAATAGGGGAAATTTCTGCCTTTTTGCCCCTAAATGAGGGAAATTTCAGCCTTTTTACCACAAAATAAGTGAAATTTTTGCAATTTTGCCCTAAAATATAAGAAATTTCTGCCTTTGTGCCACAAAATAAGGGGAATTTCTGTCTTTTTGCCCCTAAATAAGGGAAATTTCAGCCTTTTTACCACAAAATAAGTGAAATTTCTGCAATTTTGCCCCAAAATGAAAAAAATTTCTGGAATTTTGCCCCAAAATAAGTGAAATTTCTGCAATTTTGCCCCAAAATAAAAAAAATTTCTGGAATTTTGCCCCAAAATAAGTGGAATTTCTGAGTTTTGCCCCAAAATAAAAAGAATTTCTGTCTTTTTGCCCCAACAAATAGGGAATTTCTGCCTTTTTGCCCCACAACTAGGGGAATTTCTGCAATTTTGCTCCAAAATATGGGGAATTTCTGCTTTTTTTCCCGAAAATAAGGGGAATGTATACCTTTTGCCACAAAAAAGGGAAATTTCTTAATTTTTGCCCCAAAATAAGAGGAATTTCTGCCTTTTTACCTCAAAATAAGTGAAATTTCTGCCTTTTTACCCAAAAATAAACGGAATTTCTTTCTTTTTGCCCCAAAATAAAAGGAATTTTTGAATTATGCCCTGAAATAAGTGAAATTTCTGCAATTTTGCCCCAAAATAAGGGAAATTTCTGCCTTTTTGCCACAAAATAAGGGGAATTTCTGCAATTTTGCTACAAAATACGGGGAATTTCTGGCTTTTTGCCCGAAAATAAAGAGAATGTATACCTTATTGCCATAAAAAGGGAAATTTCTTCATTTTTACCCCAAAATAAGGAGATTTTCTGCATTTTTGACTCAAAATATGTGCAATTTCTGAATTTTTTTCCAAAAATAAATGGAATTTCTGTATTTTGCCCCAAAATAAAAGGAATATCTGACTTTTTGCCCTGAAATAAGTTAAATTTGAAAAAATTTTTTCCCAAAATAATTAAAATTTCTGCAGTTTTGCCCCAAAATAAGGGGAATTTCTGTATTTTTGCCCCAAAATAAGGGAAATTTCTGCCTTTTAACCTCAAAATAAGGGGAATTTCTGCATTTTTTGCCACAAAATATAAGGAATTTCTGCCTTTTTGCCCCACAATAAGAAAAATATCTGCCTTTTTTCCCTAAAATAAGTGAAATTTCTGCAATTTTGGCCCAAAAAATTGAAATTTCTGCAATTTTGTCCCAAAATAAGAGAAATTTCTTGAATTTTGCCCCAAAATAAGTGGAATTTCTGAGTTTTGCCCCAAAATAAAAAGAATTTCTGTCTTTTTGCCCCAACATATAGGGAATTTCTGCCTTTTTGCCCCACAATTAGGGGAATTTCTGCAATTTTGCTCCAAAATACGGAGAATTCCTTTTTTTTGCCCGAAAATAAGGGGAATGTTTACCTTTTGCCACAAAAAAGGAAAATTTCTTCATTTTTGCCCCAAAATAAGAGGAATTTCTGCCTTTTTACGTCAAAATAAGTGAAATTTCTGCCTTTTTACTCAAAAATATACGGAATTTCTGTATTTTTGCCCCAAAATAAATGCAATTTTTGAATTTTGCCCTGAAATAAGTGAAATTTCTCCAATTATGCCTCAAAATAAGGGAAATTTCTGCCTTTGTGCCACAAAATAAGGGGAATTTCTGACTTTTTGCCCCAAAATAGAGGAAATTTCTGCCTTTTTGCCTCCAAATAAGGAGAATTTCAGCCTTTTTACCTCAAAATAAGGTGAATTTCTGCATTTTTGCCACAAAATATTAGGAATTTCTGCTATTTTGCTCCAAACTAAAAAAATTTCTGCCTTTTTTCCCTGAAATAAGTGAAATATCTGTTATTTTGCCCCTAAATAAGGGGAATTTCTGTCTTTTTGCCTAATAATAAGGGGAATCTCTGCATTTTTGCCCTAAAATATGGGGAATTTCTGTATTTTTGCCCCAAAATAAAGAAATTTTCTGCAATTTTGTACCAAAATAAAAGTAATTTCTGCATTTTTGCCCCAAAATAAGAGAAATTTCTGCGTTTTTTCCCTGAAATAAGTGAAATTTCTGTAATTTTGCCCCAAAATAAGGGAGATTTCTGCAATTTTGCCCCAAAATAATGGACATTTCTGGAATTTTGCCCCAAAATAAGAAGAATTTCTGACTTTTTGCCCTGAAATAAGGAGAATTTCTGTCTTTTTGCCCCAAAATAATGTGAATTTCTGCATTTTCCCTCAAAATTAGGGGAATATGTGCAATTTTGCTTCAAAATACGGGGAATTTTTTTTTTTATTTCACCAAAATAAAAGGAATTTCTGCATTTTTGCACCAATATAAGGGGAATTTCTGAAATTTTGCTCCAAAATACGGGGAATTTTTGCCTTATTGCCGGAAATAAAGTGGAATTTCTGCCTTTTTGCCCTGAAATATTTGAAATTTCCGCAATTTTACCCCAAAATAAGGGGAATCTCTGTTTTGGGCCCCAAAATTAGGAGAATTTCTGCTTTTTGCCCCAAATTAAGGCAAATTTCTGACTTTTTGCCCTGAAATAAGTGAAATTTCTGCAATTTTGCCCCAAAATAAGGGGAATTTCATCATTTTCCCTTCAAATAAGGGGAATTTCTGCCTTTTTGCCACAAAATATGGGGAATTTCTGCCTTATTGCCTCCAAATAAGGAAAATTTTTGCTTTTCTGCCCCAATAATTGGAATTTCTGCCTTTATGCCACAAAGTAAAGGGAATTTCTGCCTTTTTGCCCCAAATTAACGGGAATTTCAGCCTTTTTACCCCAAAATAAGGGGAATTTCTGCCTTTTGCCCAAAATATGGGGAATTTCTGACTTTTTGTTCCAAAATAAGGAAAATTTCTTCAATTTTGTACCAAAATAAAAGAAATTTCTACTTTTTGCCCCAAAATAACAATAATTTCTGACTATTTGCCGTGAAATAAATGAAATTTCAGCAATTTTGCCCGAAAATAATGGAAATTTGTGCCTTTTTGACCCAAAATGAGGGGAATTTCTGCCTTTTAACCCCAAAATATGGGGAATTTCAGCATTTTACCTCAAAATAAGGGGAATTTCAGCCTTTTTGCACCAAAATATGAAGAATTTCTGCCTTTTTGACACAAAATAAGAAAAATTTCTGCAATTCTGTACCAAAATAAAAGAAATTTCTAAAATTTTGCCCCAAAATAAGGAAAATTTCTGATTTTTGCCTTGAAATAAGGAGAATTTCTGTTTTTTTGCCCCCCAAAAAAGGGAATTTCTGCCTTTTTGCCCCAAAATTAGGGGAGTTTCTGCAATTTTGCTTCAAAATACAGGGAATTTCTGCCTCTTTTCCCGAAAATAAGGGGAACTTCTGCCGATTTGTCCCAAATAAAGGGAATTTCTGCATTTTTGCCCCAATATTTATGGAATTTCTGCAATTTTGCTTTAAAATACGGGGAATTTCTGCCTTTTTGCCCAAAATTAAGGGGATTTTCTTCCTTTTTTCCCCCAAACAAGGGAAATTTCTGCAATTTTATCCCAAAATAAAAGGAATTTCTGCCTTTATGCCCTCAAATAACGGGAATTTCTGCCTTTTTGCCCTGAAATATGTGAAACGTCTGCAATTTTACCCCAAAATGAGGTGAATTTCTACCTTTTTGCCCAAAAATAATGGGAATTTCTGCCTTTTTGCCCCAAAATATGAAAAATTTTTGCTTTTTTTCTCTGAAATATGTGAAATTTCTGCAATTTTGCCTTAAAATAAAAGAAATTGCTGCAATTTTTTCCCATAATAAAGGAATTTTTGCAATTTTGCCAAAATAAAGGGAATTTTTGTTTTTTGTTCCCAAATAAGGGAAATTTCTGCAAATTTGCCCTAAATTAAGGGGAATTTCTGCCTTTTGCCCCAAAATAAGGAGAATTTCTGCCTTTTTTGCCCCAAAACAAAGAAGATTACTGCATGTTTTATGCCAAAATTAGGTGAATTTCTGCAATTTTGCTCCAAAATACGGGGATTTTCTGCCTTTTTCACAGAAAATAAGGGGAATTTCTGCCATTTTTCCGCGAAATAAGTGAAATTTCTGCAGTTTTACCACAAAATAAGGGGAATTTCTGCCTTTTTGCCATAAAATTTGGGGAATTTTTGCAATTTTGCTCCAAAATATGGGGAATTTCTGCCTTTTTGCCCGAAAATAAAGGGAATGTATACCTTTTGGCCATAAAAAGGGAAATTTCTTCATTTTTACCCCAAAATAAAAGGATTTTCCGCCTTTTTGACTCAAAATAAGTGCAATTTCTGACTTTTTTCCAAAAATAAATGGAATTTCTGTCTTTTTGCCCCAAAATAAGGGGAATTTCTGACTTTTTGCCCTGAAATAAGTTAAATTTCAAAAAATTCTCCTCAAAATAATTGAAATTTCTGCAGTTTTGCCCCAAAATAAGGGGAATTTCTGTATTTTTGCCACAAAATAAGGGAAATTTCTGCCTTTTAACCTCAAAATAAGGGGAATTTCTGCATTTTTTGCCACAAAATATAAGGAATTTCTGCCTTTTTGCCTCACAATAAGAAAAATTTCTGTATTTTTTCCCTGAAATAAGTGAAATTTCTGCAATTTTGGCCCAAAAAATTGAAATTTCTGCAATTTTGTCCCAAAATAAGAGAAATTTCTTGAATTTTGCCCCAAAATAAGTGGAATTTCTGAGTTTTGCCCCAAAATAAAGAGAATTTCTGTCTTTTTGCCCCAACATATAGGGAATTTCTGCCTTTTTGCCCCACAATTAGGGGAATTTCTGCAATTTTGCTCCTAAATACGGGGAATTTTTGTTTTTTTGCCCGAAAATTAGGGGGATGTTTACCTTTTGCCACAAAAAAAAGAGAAATTTCTTCATTTTTGCCCCAAAATAAAAGGAATTTCTGCCTTTTTACGTCAAAATAAGTGAAATTTCTGCCTTTTTACTCAAAAATATACGGAATTTCTGTATTTTTGCCCCAAAATATAGCAATTTTTGAATTTTGCCCTGAAATAAGTGAAATTTCTCCAATTTTGCCTCAAAATAAGGGAAATTTCTGCCTTTATGCCACAAAATAAGGGGAATTTCTGACTTTTTGCCCCAAAATAGAAGAAATTTCTGCCTTTTTGCCTCCAAATAAGGAGAATTTCAGCCTTTTTACCTCAAAATAAGGTGAATATCTGCATTTTCGCCACAAAATATTAGGAATTTCTGCTATTTTGCTCCAAACTAAAAAAATTTCTGCCTTTTTTCCCTGAAATAAGTGAAATATCTGTTATTTTGCCCCTAAATAAGGGGAATTTCTGTCTTTTTGCCTAATAATAAGGGGAATCTCTGCATTTTTGCCCTAAAATATGGGGAATTTCTGTATTTTTGCCCCAAAATAAAGAAATTTTCTGCAATTTTGTACCAAAATAAAAGTAATTTCTGCCTTTATGCCCCAAAATAAAAGAAATTTCTGTGTTTTTTCCCTGAAATAAGTGAAATTTCTGTAATTTTGCCCCAAAATATGGAAGATTTCTGCAATTTTGCCCCAAAATAATGGACATTTCTGGAATTTTGCCCCAAAATAAGAAGAATTTCTGACTTTTTGCCCTGAAATAAGGAGAATTTCTGTTTTTTTGCCCCAAAATAATGTGAATTTCTGCATTTTCCCTCAAAATTAGGGGAATATGTGCAATTTTGCTTCAAAAAACGTGGAATTTCTGCCTTATTGCACCAAAATAACGAAAATTTCTGCATTTTTGCACCAATATACGTGGAATTTCTGAAATTTTGCTCCAAAATAAGGGGAATTTCTGCCTTATTGCCAGAAATAATGTGGAATTTCTGCCTTTTTGCTTTGAAATATTTGAAATTTCTGCAATTTTACCCCAAAATAAGGGGAATTTCTGTTTTTGGCCCCAAAATTAGGAGAATTTCTGCTTTTTGCCCCAAAATAAGGCAAATTTCTTACTTTTTGCCCTGAAATAAGTGAAATTTCTGCAATTTTGCCCCTAAATAAGGAGAATTTCTGCCTATTATCCAAAATAAGGGGAATTTTAGCATTTTACCTCCAAATATGGGGAATTTTTGCCTTTTTGCCACAAAATATAGGGAATTTCTGCCTTATTGCCCCCAAATAAGGAAAATTTTTGCTTTTCTGCCCCAATTAACGGGAATTTCTGCCTTTTTTGCCACAAAGTAAAGGGAATTTCTGCCTTTTTGCCCCAAAAAAACGGGAATTTCAGCCTTTTTAAAACAAAATAAGGGGAATTTCTGGCTTTTTGCCCCCAAATAACAGGAATTTCTGCCTTTTTGCCCTGAAATATGTGAAATGTCTGCAATTTTACCCCAAAATAAGGTGAATTTATGCCTTTTTGCCCCAAAATAATGGGAATTTCTGCATTTTTGCCCCAAAATAAGAAAAAATTTTACTTTTTTTCTCTGAAATAAGTAAAATTTCTGCAATTTTGCCTTAAAATAAAAGAAATTTTTGCAATTTTTCCCCAAAATAATTGAAATTTCTGCAATTTTGCCCCAAAATAAGGGGAATTTCTGTATTTTTGCCAAAAAATAAGGGAAATTTCTGCCTTTTTGCCCCCAAATAATGTGAATTTCAGCCTTTTTAACAAAAAATAAATTGTGATTTCTGCATTTTTGCCACAAAATATTAGGAATATCTGCATTTTTGCTCCAAAATGAGGAAAATTTCTGCCTTTCTTGGCTGAAATAAGTGAAATTTCTGCAATTTTGCCCAAAATAAGTGAAATTTCTGCAATTTTGCCCCAAAATAAGGGAAATTTCTGGAATTTTGCCCCAAAATAAGTGGAATTTCTGAGTTTTGCCCCAAAATAAGGAGAATTTCTGTCTTTTTGCCTCAACAAATAGGGAATTTCTGCTTTTGCCCCACAACTAGGGGAATTTCTGCAATTTTGCTCCAAAATACAGGGAATTTCTGCATTTTTCCCAAAAATAAAGGGAATGTATACATTTTGCCATAAAAAAAGGAAATTTCTTCATTTTTGACCCAAAATAAGAGGAATTTCTGC
The DNA here is from genome assembly GCF_963924665.1 of Micromys minutus. Lineage (NCBI taxonomy): Eukaryota > Metazoa > Chordata > Mammalia > Rodentia > Muridae > Micromys > Micromys minutus. Next base: position 6,069,771 of record NW_027667727.1, read on the forward strand.
CTTTTTACCTCAAAATAAGTGAAATTTCTGCCTTTTTACCCAAAAATAAACGGAATTTCTGTCTTTCTGCCCCAAAATAAAAGGAATTTTTGAATTATGCCATGAAATTAGTGAAATTTCTGCAATTTTGCCCTAAAATAAAAGAAATTTCTGCCTTTGTGCGACAAAATAAGGGGAATTTCTGTCTTTTTGCCCCAAAATAGGGGAAATTTCTACCTTTTTGCCCCTAAATGAGGGGAATTTCAGCCTTTTTACCACAAAATAAGTGAAATTTCTGCAATTTCGCCCTAAAATAAAAGAAATTTCTTCCTTTGTGCCACAAAATAAGGGGAATTTCTGTCTTTTTGCCTCAAAATAGGGAAAATTTCTGCCTTTTTGCCCCTAAATAAGGGGAATTTCAGCATTTTTACAACAAAATAAGTGAAATTTCTGCAATTTTGCCCCAAAATAAGTGAAATTTCTGCAATTTTGCCCCAAAATAAGAAAATTTTCTGGAATTTTGCCCCAAAATAAGTGGAATTTCTGAGTTTTGCCCCAAAATAAGGAGAATTTCTGTCTTTTTGCCCAAACAAATAGGGAATTTCTGCCTTTTTGCCTTACAACTAGGGGGATTTCTGCAATTTTGCTCCAAAATATGGGGAATTTCTGCTTTTTTTCCCGAAAATATGGGAAATGTATACCTTTTGCCACAAAAAAGGGAAATTTTTAATTTTTGCTCCAAAATAAGAGGAATTTCTGCATTTTAACCTCAAAATAAGTGAAATTTTTGCCTTTTTACCCAAAAATAAATGGAATTTCTGTCTTTTTGCTCCAAAATAAAAGGAATTTTTGAATTATGCCCTGAAATAAGAGAAATTTCTGCAATTTTGCCCCAAAATAAGGGAAATTTCTGCCTTTTTGCCACAAAATAAGGGGAATTTCTGCATTTTTGCCACAAAATATTAGGAATTTCTGCCTTTTTGCCCCAAAATAAGGAAAATTTCTGCTTTTTTTCATGAAATAAGTTAAATTTCTGCAATTTTGCTCCAAAATAATTGAAATTTCTGCAATTTTTTCCTAAAATAAGGGAAATTTCTGGAATTTGCCCCAAAATATGTGGAATTTCTGAATTTAGCCCCAAAATAAGGTTAATTTCTGTCTTTTTTTCAACAACATATAGGGAATTTCTGCCTTTTTGCCCCATAATTAGGGTAATTTCTGCAATTTTGCTCCAAAATACGGGGAATTTCTGCCTTTTTGCACGAAAATAAGGGGAATGTTTACCTTTTGCCAAAAAAAGGGAAATTTCTTCATTTTTGCCCCAAAATAAGAGGAATTTCTGCTTTTTTACCTCTAAATAAGTGAAATTTCTGCCTTTTTACCTAAAAATATATGGAATTTCTGTATTTTTGTTCCAAAATAAAAGGAATTTTTGAATTATGCCCTGAAATAAGTGAAATTTCTGCAATTTTGCTCCAAAATAAGGGAAATTTCTGCCTTTTTGCCACAAAATAAGGGGAATTTCTCTCTTTTTGCCCCAAAATTAGGGGAATTTCAGCCTTTTTACCTAATAATAAGAGGAATCTCTGCCTTTTTGCCCTAAAATATGGAGAATTTCTGTATTTTTGCCCCAAAATAAAGAAATATTCTGCAATTTTTTACCAAAATAATAGTAATTTCTGCCTTTTTGCCCCAAAATAGAGAAATTTCTGACTTTTTGCCCTAAAATAAATAAAATTTCTGCAATTTTGCGCGAAAATAAGGGAAATTTGTGCCTTTTTGCCCCAAAATAATGAACATTTCTTAAAATTTGCCCTAAAATAAGGGGAATTTCTGAATTTTTGCCCTGAAATAAGGAGAATTTCTGTCTTTTTGCCCCAAATTAATGTGAATTTCTGATTTTTCCCTCAAAATTAGGGGAATATGTGCAATTTTGCTGCAAAATACGGGAAATTTCTGCCTTATTGCACCAAAATAAAGGGAATTTCTGCCTTTTTGCACCAATATAAGGGGAATTTCTGAAATTTTGCTTTAAAATACAAAGAATTTCTGCCTTTTTGCCCAAAATTAAGGGGATTTTCTGCCTTTTTGCCCCCAAAAAAGGGAAATTTCTGCAATTTTATCCCAAAATAAGGAGAATTTCTGCCTTTTTGCACCCAAATGACAGGAATTTCTGCCTTTTTGCCCCGAAATATGTGAAATGTCTGCAATTTTACCCCAAAATAAGGTGAATTTCTGCCTTTTTGCCACAAAATTATGGGAATTTCTGCATTTTTGCCCCTAAATAAGAAAAATTTTTGCTTTTTTTCTCTGAAATAAGTGAAATTTCTGCAATTTTGCCTTAAAACAAAAGAAATTTCTGCAATTTTTCTTCATAATAAAGGAATTTTCTGCAATTTTGCCCCAAAATAAAGGGAATTTCTGTTTTTTTGTCCCCAAATAAGGGAAATTTCTGCAATTTTGCCTTAAAATAAGGGGAATTTCTGCCTTTTGCCCCAAAATAAGGGGAATTTCTGCCTTTTTGCCTCAAAACAAAAAAAATTACTGCCTGTTTTACGCCAAAATTAGGTGAATATCTGCAATTTCGCTCCAAAATACAGGGATTTTCTGCCTTTTTCGCCGAAAATAATGGGAATTTCTGACTTTTCCCTCAAAATTAGGGGAATATGTGCAATTTTGCTTCAAAATACGGAGAAGTTCTGCCTTATTGCACCAAAATAAAGGGAATTTCTGCCTTTTTGCACCAATATAAGGGGAATTTCTGAAATTTTGCTCCAAAATACGGGGAATTTCTGCCTTATTGCCCGAAATAAATTGTAATTTCTGCCTTTTTGCCCTGAAATATTTGAAATTTCCGCAATTTTACCCCAAAATAAAGGGAATTTCTGTTTTTGGCCCCAAAATTAGGAAAATTTCAGCTTTTTACCCCAAATTAAGGCAAATTTCTGACTTTTTACCCTGAAATAAGTGAAATTTCTACAATTTTGCCCCAAAATAAGGGGAATTTCTGCTTTTTTGCCAAAATAAGGGGAATTTCAGCATTTTACCTCCAAATAAAGGGAATTTCTGCCTTTTTGCCATAAAATATGGGTCATTTCTGCCTTATTGCCCACAAATAAGAAAAATTTTTGCTTTTCTGCCCCAATTAATGGGAATTTCTGCCTTTTTGCTACAAAGTAAAGGGAATTTCTGCCTTTTTGCCCCAAAATAACGGGAATTTCAGCCTTTTTACCTCAAAATAAGGGGAATTTCTTCCTTTTGCCCAAAATATGGGGAATTTCTGACTTTTTGTTTTAAAATAAGAAAAATTTCTTCAATTTTGTACCAAAATAAAAGAAATTTCTGCTTTTTGCCCCAAAATAAAAGTAATTTCTGACTTTTTGCCCTGAAATAAATGAAATTTCTGCAATTTTGCCCGAAAATAATGGAAATTTGTGCCTTTTTACACCAAAATGAGGGGAATTTCTGCCTTTTAACCACAAAATATGGGGAATTTCAGCATTTTACCTCAAAATAAGGGAAATTTCAGCCTTTTTGCACCAAAATGTGGGGCATTTCTTCCTTTTTGCCACAAAATAAGAAAAATTTCAGCAATTCTGTTCCAAAATAAAAAAAATTTCTAAAATTTTGCCCCAAAATAAGGGAAATATCTGATTTTTGCCCCGAAATAAGGAGAATTTTTTGTATTTTTGCCCCAAAAAAGGGAAATTTCTGCCTTTTTGCCCCAAAATTAGGGGAGTTTCTGCAATTTTGCTTCAAAATACAGAGAATTTCTGCCTCTTTTCCCGAAAATTGGGGAACTTCTGCCGATTTGCCCCAAATAAAGGGAATTTCTGCATTTTTGCCCCAATATTAGGAAAATTTCTGCAATTTTGCTTTAAAATACAAAGAATTTCTGCCTTTTTGCCCGAAATTAAGGGGATTTTCTGCCTTTTTGCCTCCAAAAAAGGGAAATTTCTGCAATTTTATCCTAAAATAATAGGAATTTCTGCCTTGTTGCCTCCAAATAACAGGAATTTCTGCCTTTTTGCCCCGAAATATGTGAAATGTCTGCAATTTTACCCCAAAATAAGGTGAATTTCTTTCTTTTTTGCCCCAAAATTATGGGAATTTTTGCATTTTTGCCCCAAAATAAGAAAAATTTTTGCTTTTTTTCTCTGAAATAAGTGAAATTTCTGCAATTTTGCCTTAAAATAAAAGAAATTTCTGCAATTTTTCTTCATAATAAAGGAATTTTCTGCAATTTTGCCACAAAATAAAGGGAATTTCTGTTTTTTGTCCTTAAATAAGGGAAATTTCTGCAATTTTGCCTTATAATAAGGGGAATTTCTGCCTTTTGCCCCAAAATAAGGGAAATTTCTGCCTTTATGCCCCAAAACAAAGAAAATTACTGCCTGTTTTACGCCAAAATTAGGTGAATTTCGGCAATTTTGCTCCAAAATACAGGGATTTTCTGCCTTTTTCGCCGTAAATAATGGGAATTTCTGACTTTTCCCTCAAAATTAGAGAAATATGTGCAATTTTGCTTCAAAATACGGGGAAATTCTGCCTTATTGCACCAAAATAAAGGGAATTTCTGCCTTTTTGCACAAATATAAAAAGAATTTCTGAAATTTTGCTCCAAAATACAAGGAATTTCTGCCTTTTTGCCCGAAAATAAAGGGAATGTATACCTTTTTGCCATAAAAAGGGAAATTTCTTCATTTTTACCCCAAAATAAGGGGATTTTCCGCCTTTTTGACTCAAAATAAGTTCAATTTCTGACTTTTTTCCAAAAATAAACAGAATTTCTGTCTTTTTGCCCCAAAATAAGGGGATTTTCTGAATTTTTGCCCTGAAATGAGTTAAATTTCTAAAATTTTTCCTCAAAATAATTAAAATTTCTGCAATTTTGCCCCAAAATAAGGGGAATTTCTGTATTTTTGCCCCAAAATAAGGGAAATTTCTGCCTTTTTACCCCTAAATAATGGGATTTTCAGCCTCTTTACCTCAAAATAATGGGAATTTCTGCATTTTTGCCACTAAATATTAGGAATTTCTGCATTTTTGCTCCAAAATAAGGAAAATTTCTGCCTTTCTTCCCTGAAATAAGTGAAATTTCTGCAATTTTGCCCCAAAATAAGTGAAATTTCTGCAATTGTGCCCCAAAATCCGGGAAATTTCTGGAATTTTGACTCAAAATAAGTGGAATTTCTGAGTTTTGCCCCAAAATAAGTAGAATTTCTGTCTTTTTGCCCCACCAGATAAGGAATTACTGCCTTTTTGCCCCACAACTAGGAAATTTTCTAGAATTTTGCTCCAAAATACGGGCAATTTCTGCATTATTTCGTGAAAATAAGGGGAATGCATACCTTTTGCCACAAAAAAGCGAAATTTCTTATTTTTGCCCCAAAATACGAGGAATTTCTGCTTTTTTGCCCGAAAATAAGGGGAACGTTTACCTTTTGCCAGAAAAAAAAAGAAATTTTTTTATTTTTGTCCCAAAATAAGAGGAATTTCTGCCTTTTTACCTCAAAATAAGTGAAATTTCTGCCTTTTTACCCAAAAATATACGGAATTTCTGTATTTTTGCCCCAAAATAAAAGGAATTTTTGAATTTTGCCCTGAAATAAGTGCAATTTCTGCAATTTTGCCCCAAAATAAGGGAAATTTCTGCCTTTTTGCCACAAAATAAGGGGAATTTCTGTCTTTTTTTTCCAAAATAAGGGGAATTTCAGCCTTTTTACCTAATAATAAAGGGAATCTCTGCCTTTTTGCCCTAAAATATGGGGAATTTCTGTATTTTTGCCCCAAAATAAAGAAATTATCTGCAATTTTTTAGCAAAATAAAAGTAATTTCTGCCTTTTTGCCCTAAAATAAGAGAAATTTCTGCATTTTTTTCCCCTGAAATAACAGAAATTTCTGTAATTTTGCCCCAAAATAAGGGAGATTTCTGCAATTTTGCCCCAAAATAATGGACATTTCTAGAATTTTGCACCAAAATAAGGGGAATTTCTGAATTTTGCCTTGAAATAAGGAGAATTTCTGTTTTTTTGCCCCAAAATAATGTGAATTTCTGCATTTTCCCTCAAAATTAGGGGAATATGTGCAATTTTGCTTCAAAATACGGGGAATATCTGTCTTATTGCACCAAATAAAGGGAATTTCTGCCTTTTTGCACCAATTAAAGGGGAATTTCTGAAATTTTGCTCCAAAATACGGGGAATTTCTGCCTTATTGCCCGAAATAAAGTGGAATTTCTGCCTTTTTGCCCTGAAATATATGAAATTTCCGCAATTTTACCTCACAATAAGGGCAATTTCTATTTGGCCCCAAAATTAAAAGAATTTCTGCTTTTTGCCCTTAAATAAGGCAAATTTCTGACTATTTTCCCTGAAATAAGTGAAATTTCTGCAATTTTGCCCCAAAATAAGGGGAATTTCTGCCTTTTTGCCAAAATAAGGGGAATTTCAGCATTTTACCTCCAAATGGGAATTTCTGCCTTTTTGCCACAAAATATGGGGAATTTCTGCCTTATTGCCCCCAAATAAGGAAAATTTTGCTTTTCTGCCCCAATTAACGGAAATTTCTGCCTTTTTGCCACAAAGTAAAGGGATTTCTGTCTGTTTGCCCCTAAATAACGGGAATTTCAGCCTTTTTACCTCAAAATAAAGGGAATTTCTGCCTTTTGCCAAAATATGGGGAATTTCTGACTTTTTGTTCCAAAATAAGTAAAATTTCTTCAATTTTGTACCAAAATAAAAGAAATTTCTGCTTTTTGCCCCAACGTAAAAGTAATTTCTGACTTTTTGCCCTGAAATAAATGAAATTTCTGCAATTTTGCCCGAAAAAAAGAGAAATTTGTGCTTTTTTGCCCCAAAATGAGGGGAATTTCTGCCTTTTAACTCCAAAATATGGGGTATTTCAGCATTTTACCTCAAAATAAGGAGAATTTCAGCCTTTTTGCACCAAAATATGGGGAATTTCTGCCTTTTTGCCACAAAATAAAAAAAATTTCTGCAATTCTGTAACAAAATAAAAGAAATTTCTAAAATTTTGCCCCAAAATAAAGGAAATTTCTGATTTTTGCCCCGAAATAAGGAGAATTTCTGTATTTTTGCCCCAAAATATAGGGAATTTCTGCATTTTTGCCCCAAAATTAGGGGAGTTTCTGCAATTTTGCTTCAAAATACAGGGAATTTCTGCCTCTTTTCCCGAAAATAAGGGGAACTTCTGCCGATTTGCTTCAAATAAAGGGAATTTCTGCATTTTTGCCCCAATATTAGGGGAATTTCTGCAATTTTGCTCCAAAATACGGGGAATTTCTGCCTTTTTGCCCGAAATTAAGGAGATTTTCTGCCTTTTTGCCTCCAATCAAGGGAAATTTCTTCAGTTTTATCACAAAATAAGGGGAATTTCTGCCTGTTTGCCCCCAAATAACGGGAATTTCTGCCTTTTTGCCCTGAAATATGTGAAATGTCTGCAATTTTACCCCAAAATAAGGTGAATTTCTGCCTTTTTGCCCCAAAATAATGGGAATTTCTGCCTTTTTGTCCCAAAATAAGAAAAATTTTTGCATTTATTCTCTGAAAGAAGTGAAATTTCTGCAATTTTGCCTTAAAATAAAAGAAATTTCTGCAATTGTTCCCCATAATAAAGGAATTTTCTGCAATTTTGCTTCAAAATAAAGGGAATTTCTGTTTTTTGTCCCCAAATAAAGGAAATTTCTGCAATTTTGCCTTAAAATAAGGGGAATTTCTGACTTTTGCCCCAAAATAAGGGGAATTTCTGCCTTTTCGCCCCAAATCAAAAAAAATTACTGCATGTTTTACCCGAAAATTAGGTGAATTTCTGCAATTTTGCTTCAAATTACGGGGATTTTTTTCCTTTTTCGCCGAAAATAGGGGGAATTTCTGCCACATTGCCGCGAAATAAGTGAAATTTCTGCAGTTTTACTTCGAAATAAGGGGAATTTCTTCCTTTTTTTCCCCAAAATTAGGGGAATTTCTGCAATTTTGCTCCAAAATACGGGGAATTTCTGCCTTTTTGCCCGAAAATAAAGGGAATGTATACCTTTTTGCCATAAAAAGGGAAATTTCTTCATTTTTACCCCAAAATAAGGGGATTTTCAGCCTTTTTGCCTCAAAATAAGTGCTATTTCTGACTTTTCCCCAAAAATAAGGGGAATTTCTGACTTTTTGCCCTGAAATAAGTTAAATTTCTAAAATTTTTCCCCAAAATAAAGGAAACGTCTGCTTTTTGCCTCAAAATAAGGGAAATTTCTGCATTCTTGCCCCAAAATAAGGGGAATTTCAGCCTTTTTTCCTCAAAATAAGGGGAATTTCTGCCTTTTGCCCCAAAATAAGGGGAATTTCTGCCTTTTTGCCCCAAAATAAGAAAAAGTTCTGCAATTTTGTACAAAAATAAAAGAAATTTCTGCGTTTTTGCCCCAAAATATGAAAAAATTCTGCCTTTTTTCCTGAAATAATTGAAATTTCTTCAATTTTGCCCCATAATAAGGGAAATTTCTGCAATTTTGCCCCAAAGTAAGGGAAATTTCTGCAATTTTGCCTCAAATAAGGGGAATTTCTGACTTTTTGCCCTTCAAAAACGGAGATATTCTTTCTTTTTGCACCAAAATAAGGAGAATTTCAGCCTTTTTCCCCTAAAATTATGAGAATTTCTGCAATTTTGTTTCAAAATACGGGGAATTTCTGCCTTTTAGCCCCAAAATAAAGGGAATTTCTGCATTTTTCCTCAAAATTAGGGGAATTTCTGCATTTTACCTCTAAATATGGGGATATCCTGCATTTTGCCCCAAAATATGGGGAATTTTTGCCTTTTTGTTCCAAAAAAAGGAAAATTTCTTAAATTTTGTACCATGATAAAAGAAATTTCTGCTTTTTGCCCCAAAATAAGGGGAATTTCTGACTTTTTACCCTGAAATAAATGAAATTTCCGCAATTTTGCCTGAAAATAAGGGAAATTTGTGCCTTTTTGCCCCAAAATGAGGGGAATTTCTGCCTTTTGACCCAAAATATGAGGAATTTCAGCATTTTACCTCAAAATGAGGAAAATTTCAGCCTTTTTGCACCAAAATATGGGGAATATCTGCATTTTTGCTCCAAAATAAAGGACATTTCTGCATTATTGCACCAATATTAGAGGAATTTCTGCAATTATGCTCCAAAATACGCGTCATTTCTGCCTTTTTGCCTGAAATTCAGTGGAATTTCTGCCTTTTTGTCCAAAAATGAGTGAAATATCGGCAATTTTAGCCAAAAATAAGGGATTTAATCTTTTTGCCCCAAAATAAGAGGAATTTCTGCCATTTTGCCCTGAAATATTTGAAATTTTTTAATTTTACCCCAAAATAAAAAGAATTTTTGCCTTTTTGCCCCAAAATAAGGGGAATTTCAGCCTTATTACCTCAAAATAAGGGGAATTTCTGCCTTTTGCCACAAAATATGGGGAATTTCTGCCTTTTTGTTCCAAAATAAGGAAAATTTCTTCGATTTTGTACCAAAATAGAAGAAATTTCTGCTTTTTGCCCCAAAATAAAAGGAATTTCTGACTTTTTATCCTGAAATAAATGAAATTTTTGCAATTTTGCCCAAAAATAAGAAAAATTTGTGCCTTTTTGCCACAAAATATAAAAAATTTCTGCCTTCTTGCCACAAAATAAGAAAAATTTCTGCAATTCTGTACCAAAATAAAAGTAATTTCTCCAATTTTGCCCCAAAATAAGGGAAATTTCTGCAATTTTGCCCCAAAATAAGGGAAATTTCTTCAATTTTGCCCCAAAATTCGGGGAATTTCTGATTTTTGCCCCGAAATAAGGAGAATTTCTGTATTTTTGCCCCAAAATAAAGGGATTTTCTGCCTTTTTGCCCCAAAATTAGCGGAGTTTCTGAAATTTTGCTTCAAAATACAGGGAATTTCTGCCTCTTTCCCCGAAAATAAGAGGAACTTTTGCCTTTTTGGCCCAAATAAAAAAATTTCTGCATTTTTGCCTCAATATTAGGGGAATTTCTGCAATTTTGCTCCAAAATACGGAGAATTTTTGCCTTTTTGCCCGAAATTAAGGGGATTTTCTGCCTTTTTGCCCCCAAATAAGGGAAATTTCGGCAATTTTATCCCAAAATAAGGGGAATTTCTGCTTTTTTGCCCAAAAATAAAGGAAATTTCTGCATTTTTGCCTCAAAATAAATAAAATTTTTGCTTTTTTTCTCTGAAATATGTGAAATTTCTGCAATTTTGCCCTAAAATAAGAGAAATTTCTGCAATTTTCCCCATAATAAAGGAAATTTCTGCAATTTTACCAAAACTAAGGGAATTTCTGTCTTTTACCCCTAAATAAAAGAAATTTCTGCAATTTTGCCCTAAAATAAGGGGAATTTGTTACTTTTTCCTCAAAATAAGGGGAATTTCTGCCTTTTAGCCCCAAAATAAAGGGAATTTCTTCATTTTCCCCCAATATTAGGGGAATTTCTGTGTTTCACCTCTAAATAAGGGGAATTTCTGGATTTTACCCCAAAAAATGGGGAATTTCTGCCTTTTTGTTCCAAAAAAAGGAAAATTTCTTAAATTTTGTACCATAATAAAAGAAATTTCTGCTTTTTGCCCCAAAATAAGGGGAATTTCTGACTTTTTACCCTTAAATAAATGAAATTTCTGCAATTTTGCCTGAAAATAAGGGAAATTTGTGCATTTTTGCCCCAAAATGAGGGGAATTTCTGCCTTTTGCCCCAATATATGAAGAATTTCAGAATTTTACCTCAAAATGAGGAGAATTTCAGCCTTTTTGCACCAAAATATGGGGAATATCTGCCTTTTTCCTCCAAAATAAAGGAAATTTCTCCATTATTGCACCAATATTATAGGAATTTCTGCAATTTTGCTCCAAAATATGGGTCATTTCTGCCTTTTTGCCTGAAATTAAGTGGAATTTCTGCCTTTTTGTCCCAAAAAAAGTGAATTATCGGCAATTTTAGCCAAAAATAAGGGATTTAATCTTTTTGCCCCAAAATAAGGGGAATTTCTGCCATTTTGCCCTGAAATATTTGAAATTTTTTAATTTTACCCCAAAATATAAAGAATTTCTGCCTTTTTGCCCAAAAATAATGGGAATTTCAGCCTTATTACCTCAAAATAAGGGGAATTTCTGACTTTTGCCACAAAATATGGGGAATTTCTGCCTTTTTGTTCCAAAATAAGGAAAATTTCTTCGATTTTGTACCAAAATAAGAAATTTCTGCTTTCTGCCCCAAAATAAAAGGAATTTCTGACTTTTTGTCCTGAAATAAATGAAATTTCTGCAATTTTGCCCAAAAATAAGAAAAATTTGTGCCTTTTTGCCACAAAATATAAAAAATTTCTGCCTTCTTGCCACAAAATAAGAAAAATTTCTGCAATTCTGTACCAAAATAAAAGTAATTTCTCCAATTTTGGCCCAAAATAAAGAAAATTTCTGCAATTTTGCCCCAAAATAAGGGAAATTTCTTCAATTTTGCCCCAAAATGAGGGGAATTTCTGATTTTTGCCCCGAAATAAGGAGAATTTCTGTATTTTTGCCCCAAAATAAAGGGAATTTCTGCCTTTTTGCCCCAAAATTAGGGGAGTTTCTATAATTTTGCTTCAAAATACAGGGAATTTCTGCCTCTTTCCCCGAAAATAAGAGGAACTTCTGCCTTCTTGCCCCAAATAAAAGGAATTTCTGCATTTTTGCCCCAATATTAGGGGATTTTCTGCAATTTTGCTCCAAAATACGGGGAATTTTTGCCTTTTTGCCCGAAATTAAGGAGATTTTCTGCCTTTTTGCCCTCAAATAAGGGAAATTATGGCAATTTTATCTCAAAATAAGGGGAATTTCTGCTTTTTTGCCCAAAAATAAAAGAAATTTCTGCATTTTTGCCCCAAAATAAGAAAAATTTTTGCTTTTTTTCTCTGAAATAAGTGAAATTTCTTCAATTTTGCCCTAAAATAAGAGAGATTTCTGCAATTTTTCCCCATAATAAAGGAAATTTCTGCAATTTTCCCCAAATTAAGGGAATTTCTGTTTTTTACCACCAAATAAAAGAAATTTCTGCAATTTTGCCCTAAAATAAGGGGAATTTGTGACTTTTTCCCCAAAATAAGGGGAATTTCTGCCTTTTAGCCCAAAAATATAGGGGATTTCTTCATTTTCCGCCAATATTAGGGGAATTTCTGCGTTTTACCTCTAAATAAGGGGAATTTCTGTATTTTACCCAAAAAATGAGGAATTTCTGCCTTTTTGTTCCAAAAAAAAAATTCTTAAATTTTCTACCATAATAAAAGAAATTTCTGCTTTTTGCCCCAAAATAAGGGGAATTTCTGACTTTTTACTCTGATATAAATGAAATTTCCACAATTTTGCCTGAAAATAAGGGAAATTTGTGCCTTTTTGCCCCAAAATGAGGGGAATTTCTGCCTTTTGCCCCAAAATATGAGGAATTTCAGCATTTTACCTCAAAATGAGGGGAATTTCAGCCTTTTTGCACCAAAATATGGGGAATATCTGCCTTTTTGCTCCAAAATAAAGGACATTTCTGCATTATTGCACCAATATTAGAGGAATTTCTGCAATTTTGCTCCAAAATACGGGTCATTTCTGCCTTTTTGCCTGAACTTAAGTGGAATTTCTGCCTTTTTGTCTCAAAATAAGTGAAATATCGGCAATTTTAGCCAAAAATAAGGGATTTAATCTTTTTGCCCCAAAATAAGGGGAATTTCTGCCATTTTGCCCTAAAATATTTGAAATTTTTTCAATTTTACCCCAAAATAAAAAGAATTTCTGCCTTTTTGCCCCAAAATAAGGGGAATTTCAGCCTTATTACTTCAAAATAAGGGGAATTTCTGCCTTTTGCCACAAAATATGGGGAATTTCTGCTTTTTTGTTCCAAAATAAGGAAAACTTCTTCAATTTTGTACCAAAATAGAAGAAATTTCTGCTTTTTGCCCCAAAATAAAAGGAATTTCTGACTTTTTGTCCTGAAATAAATGAAATTTCTGCAATTTTGCCCATAAATAAGAAAAATTTGTGCCTTTTTGCCACAAAATATAAAAAAATTCTGCCTTCTTGCCACAAAATAAGAAAAATTTCTGCAATTCTGTACCAAAATAAAAGTAATTTCTGCAATTTTGCCCCAAAATAAGGGAAATTTCTTCAATTTTGCCCCAAAATAAGGGAATTTCTGTATTTTTGCCCCAAAATAAATGGAATTTCTGATTTTTTGCCCCAAAATTAGGGGAGTTTCTGCAATTTTGCTTCAAAATACAGGGAATTTTTGCCTCTTTCCCCGAAAATAAGGGGAACTTCTGCCTTTTTGCCCCAAATAAAAGGAATTTCTGCATTTCTGTCTCAATATAAGGGGAATTTTTGCAATTTTGCTCAAAAATATGGGGAATTTTTGGCTTTTTGCCCGAAATTAAGGGGATTTTCTGCATTTTTTCCCCCAAATAAGGGAAATTTCTGCAATTTTATCCCAAAATTAGGGGAATTTCTGCTTTTTTGCCCCAAAATAAAGGAAATTTCTGCATTTTTGCCCCAAAATAAGAAAAAATTTTGCTTTTTTTCTATGAAATAAGTGAAATTTCTGCAATTTTGCCTTAAAATAAGGGAAATTTCTGCAATTTTTCTTCATAATAAAGGAAATTTCTTCAATTTTCCCCAAAATAAAGGGAATTTCTGTTTTTTGCTCCCAAATAAAAAAAAATTTCTGCAATTTTGTCCTAAAATAAGGGGAATTTCTGACTTTTTCCCCAAAATAAGGGGAATTTCTGCCTTTTAGCCCCAAAATAAATGGAATTTCTTCATTTTCCCCCAATATTAGGGGAATTTCTGCGTTTTACCTCTAAATAAAAGGAATTTTGGCATTTTACCCCAAAAAATGGGGAATTTCTGCCTTTTTGTTTCAAAAAAAGGAAAATTTCTTAAATTGTGTACCATAATAAAAAAAAATACTGCTATTTGCCCCAAAATAAGGGGATTTTCTGACTTCTTACCCTGAAATACATGAAATTTCTGCAATTTTGCCTGAAAATAAGGGAAATTTGTGCCTTTTTGCCCCAAAATGAAGGGAATTTCTGCCTTTTGCCCCAAAATATGAGGAATTTCAGCATTTTACCTCAAAATGAGAAGAATTTCAGCCTTTTTGCACCAAAATATAGGGAATATCTGCCTTTTTGCTCCAAAATAAAGGGAATTTCTGCATTATTGCACCAAAATTAGAAAAATTTCTGCAATTTTGCTCCAAAATACGGGTCATTTCTGCCTTTTTGCCCGACATTAAGTGGAATTTCCGCCCTTTTGTCCCGAAATAAGTGAAATATCTGCAATTTTAGCCAAAAATAAGGGATTTAATCTTTTTGCCCCAAAATTAGGGGAATTTCTGCAATTTTGCTCCATAACACGGGGAATTTCTGCCTTTTTGCCCGAAAATAAGGGGAATGCAAACCTTTTTGCCATAAAAAAGGGAAATTTCTTCATTTTTGCCCCAAAATGAGGAGAATTTCTGCCGTTTTGCCTCTAAATAAGTGGAATTTCTGTCTTTTTCCCCCAAAACAAAAATAATTTCTGTCTTTTTTGCCCCAAAATAAGGGGAATGTCTGACTTATTACCCTGAAATAAGTGAAATTTCTTCAATTTTGCCCCAAAATAAGGGGAATTTCTGAATTTTTACCCCCAAATAAGGGGAATTTCAGCCTGTTTACCTCAAAATAAGGAAAATTTCTGCATTTTTGCAACAAAATATTAGGAATTTCTGCCCTTTTGCCTTAAAATAAGGAATATTTCTGCCTTTTTTTCCTGAAATAAGGGAAATGTCTGCAATTTTGCCCCAAAAGAAGGGAAATTTCTGCATTTTGCCTTAAAATAAGGGAAATTTTTGGAATTTTGCCCCAAAATAAGTGGAATTTCTGAATTTTGCCCCAAAATAAGAATTTCTGTTTTTTTTCCCCAACATATAGGGAATTTCTGCATTTTTACCCCAAAATAAACGGTATTTCTGTATTTTTGCCACAAAATAAGCGGAATTTTTGAATTTTGCCCTGAAATAAGTTAAATTTCCGCAATTTTGCCACAAAATAAGAGAAATTTCTGCCTTTTTGCCACAAAATAAGGGGCATTTCTGTCTTTTTGCCTCAAAATAAAGGGAATTTCAGCCTTTTTACCTCATAATAAGGGGAATCTCTGCTTTTTTGCCCCAAAATATGGGGAGTTTCTGCATTTTTGCCCCAAAATAAAGAAAATTTCTGCAATTTTCTACAAAAATAAAAGAAATTTCTGCACTTTGCCCCAAAACTAGAGAAATTCCTGTCTTCTTTACCTGAAATAAGTGAAATTTCTGCAATTTTGCCCAAAATAAGAAAAATTTCTTCAATTTTGCCCCAAAATAAGGGGAATTTCTGACTTTTTGCCCTGAAATAAGTAAAATTTCTGTCTTTTTGCCCCAAAATAATGTGTATTTCTGCATTTTCCCTCAAAATTAGGGAAATTTGTGCAATTTTGCTTCAAAATACGAAGGATTTCAGCCTTAGTTCACCAAAATAAAGGAAATTTCTGCATTTTTGCACCAATATAAGGGGAATTTCTGAAATTTTGCTCCAAAATACGGGAAATTTCTGCCTTATAGCCCGAAATTAAGTGGAATTTCTGCCTTTTTGCCCTGAAATATTTGAAATTTCTGCAATTTTACCCCAAAATAAGGGGAATTTCTTTTTTTGGCCCCAAAATTAGGGGGATTTCTGCTTTTTGCCCCAAAATAAGGCAAATTTCTGACTTTTTGCCCTAAAATAAGTAAAATTTCTGTCTTTTTGCCTCAAAATAATGTGTATTTCTGAATTTTCCCTCAAAATTAGGGGAATTTGTGCAATTTTGCTTCAAAATACGAAGGATTTCAGCATTATTTCACCAAAATAAAGGGAATTTCTGCATTTTTGCACTAATATAAGGGGAATTTCTTAAATTTTGCTCCAAAATACGGGAAATTTCTGCCTTGTAGCCCGAAATTAAGTGGAATTTCTGCCTTTTTGCCCTGAAATATTTGAAATTTCCGCAATTTTACCCCAAAATAAGGGGAATTTCTGTTTTTGGACACAATATTAGGGGAATTTCTGATTTTTGCCCCAAAATAAGGCAAATTTCTGAGTTTCTGCCCTGAAATAAGTGAAATTTCTGCAATTTTGCCCCAAAATAAGGGGAATTTCTGCCTTTTTGCCCAAAATAAAGGGAATTTCAGCATTTTACCTCCAAATAAGGGGAATTTCTGCCTTTTTGCCACAAAATATGGGGAATTTCTGCCTTATTGCCTCCAAATAAGGAAAATTTCTGCTTTTCTGCCCCAATTAACAGGAATTTCGGCCTTTTTGCCACAAAGAAAGGGAATTTCTGCTTTTTTGCCCAAAAATAAGGGGAATTTCAGCCTATTTACCTCAAAAAAGGGAATTTCTGCCTTTTGCCCCAAAATATGGGGAATTTCTGCATTTTTGTTCCAAAATAAGGAAAATTTCTTCAATTTTGTACTAAAATAAAAGTAATTTCTGCTTTTTGCCCCAAAATAAAAGAAATTTCTGACTTTTAGTCCTGAAATAAATGAAATTTCTGCAATTTTGCCTGAAAATAAGAAAAATTTGTGCCTTTCTGCCACAAAATATAAAAAATTTCTGCCTTCTTGCCACAAAATAAGAAAAATTTCTGCAATTCTGTACCAAAATAAAAGAAATTTCTCCAATTTTGTCCCAAAATAATGGAAATTTCTGCAATTTTGCCCCAAAATAAGGGAAATTTCTTCAATTTTGCCCCAAAATAAGGGGAATTTCTGACTTTTTGCCCCGAAATAAGGAGAATTTCTGTATTTTTGCCCCAAAATAAAGGGAATTTCTTCCGTTTTGCCCAAAAATTAGGGGAGTTTCTGCAATTTTGCTTCAAAATACAGGGAATTTCTGCCTCTTAACACGAAAACAAGGGGAACTTCTACCATTTTGCCCCAAATAAAAGAAATTTCTGCATTTTTGCCCCAATATTAGGGGAATTTCTGCAATTTTGCTCCAAAATACGGGGAATTTCTTCCTTTTTGCTCGAAATTAAGGGGATTTTCTGCCTTTTTGCCCCCAAAGAAAGGAAATTTCTGCAATTTTATCCCAAAATACGGGGAATTTCTGCCTTTTTGCCCCAAAATAAGGGGAATTTCTGCCTTTTTGCCCCAAAATAAGGGAAATTTCTGCAATTTTGCCCCAAAATAAGAAAAATTTTTGATTTTTTTCTCTGAAATAAGTGAAATTTCTGCAATTTTGCCCTAAAATAAGAAAAATATCTGCAATTTTTCCTCAAATAAAGCAAATTTCTGCAATTTTTCCCCAAAATACGGGGAATTTCTGTTTTTTGCTCCAAAATAACTGAAATTTCTGCAATTTTGCCCTAAAATGAGGGGAATTTCTGCCATTTGCCTCAAAATAAGGGAAATTTCTGCCTTTTTGCCCCAAAATAAAGAAAATTACTGCATGTTTTACCCCCAAATTAGGTGAATTTCTGCAATTTTGCTCCAAAATATGGGGATTTTCTGCCTTTTTCGACGAAAATAAGGGGAATTTCTGACATTTTGCTGCGAAATAAGTAAAATTTCTGCAGTTTTACCCCAAAAGAAGGGGAATTTCTGCCTTTTTGCCCCAAAATTAGGGAAATTTCTGCTATTTTGCTCTAAAATCCGGGGAATTTCTTCCTTTTTGCCCGAAAATAAAGGGAATGTATATCTTTTTGCCATAAAAAAGGGAAATTTCTTCACTTTTGCCCCAAAATAAGCGGATGTTACGCTTTTTTGACTCAAAATAAGTGCAATATCTGCATTTTCCCCAAAAATAAACGGAATTTCTGTCTTTTTGCCCCCAAAAAAGGGGAATTTCTGACTTTTTGCCCTGAAATAAATTAAATTTCTAAAATTTTTCCCCAAAATAAGGGAAATGTCTGCTTTTTGCCCCAAAATATAGAGAATTTCTGCCTTTTTGCCCCAAAATAAGGGGAATTTTAGCCTTTTTTCCTCAAAATAAGGAGAATTTCTGTGTTTTGCCCCCAAAATATGGGGAATTTCTGCCTTTTTGACCCAAAATAAGAAAAATTTCTGCAATTTTGTACCAAAATAAAAGAAATTTCTGCCTTTTGGCCCCAAAATAAGAGAAATTTCTGCCTTTTTTCACTGAAATAAGTGAAATTTCTGCAATTTTGCCCAAAAATAAGAGAAATTTCTGCAATTTTGCCACAAAGTAAAGGAAATTTCTGCAATTTTGCCCCAAATAAAAGGAATTTCTGACTTTTTGCACCCAAAAAAAGGAGATTTTCTGTCTTTTTGCCCCAAAATAAAGAGAATTTCAGCCTTTTTACCCAAAAATTATGAGAATTTCTGCAATTTTTCTTCAAAATACGAAAAATTTCTGCCTTTTAGCCCCAAAATAAAGGGAATTTCTGCATTTTTCCCCTATATTAGGAAATTTCTGCATCTTACCTCTAAATAAGGGGAATTTCTGCATTTTACCTCAAAATAAAAAGAATTTCTGCCTTTTACCCCAAAACATGGGAAATTTCTACCTTTTTGTTCCAAAGTAAAGAAAATTTCTTCAATGTTGTACCATAATAAAAGAAATTTCTCCTTTTAGCTCCAAAATAAAGGGAATTTCTGACTTTTTACCCTGAAATAAATGAAATTTCTGCAATTTTGCCCAAAAATTAGGGATATTTGTGCCTTTTTGCCCCAAAATAAGGGAAATTTCTGTTTTTCCCGCAAAATATGGGGAATTTCAGCATTTTACTTCAAAATAAATGGAATTTCTGCATTTTTACCCTGATATATGTGAAATTTCTGCAATTTTACCCACAAGTAAGGTGAATTTCTGCCTTTTTGCCCCAAAATAATGGGAATTTCTGCCTCTTTGCCACAAAATAAGAAAAATTTTTGCTTTTTTTCTCTGAAATAAGTGAAATTTCTGCAATTTTGCCCTAAAATAAGAAAAATTTCTGCAATTTTTCCTCATAATAAATCAAATTTCTGCAATTTTGCTGCAAAATAAGGGGATTTTCTGCTTTTTGCCCACAAATAAGGGATATTTCTGCAATTTTGCCCTAAAATAAGGGGAATTTCTGCAATTTGCCTTAAAATAAGGGGAATTTCTGCTTTTTTGCCACAAAATAAAGAAAATTACCTCATGTTTTTCCCCAAAATTAGGTGAATTTCTGCAATTTTACTCCAAAATATGAGGATTTTCTGCCTTTTTCGCCGAAAATAAGGGGAATTTCTGCCATTTTGCCGCGAAATAAGTAAAATTTCTGCAGTTTTACCCCAAAATAAGGGGAATTTCTGCATTTTGCCTCAAAATTAGGGGAATTTCTGCAATTTTGCTCCAAATTCCGGAGAATTTCTGCCTTTTTCCCCGAAAATAAATGGAATGTATACCTTTTTGCCATAAAAAAAGGAAATTTCTTCACTTTTGCCCCAAAATAATGGGATTTCCTCCTTTTTGACTCAAAATAAGTGCAATTTTTATTTTTTCCCCAAAAATAAACGGAATTTCTGTCTTTTTGCCCCAAAATAAAGGGAATTTCTGACTTTTTGCCCTGAAATAAGTGAAATTTCTAAAATTTTTTCCCAAAATAACGGAAATGTCTGCTTTTTGCCCCAAAATAAGGGGAATTTCTGCCTTTTTGCACCAAAATAATGGGAATTTCAGCCCTTTTACCTCAAAATAATGGGAATTTCTGCCTTTTTGCCTTAAAATATGGGGAATTTCTGCCTTTTTGCCACAAAATAAGAAAAATTTTTGCAATTTTTTACCAAAATAAAAGAAATTTCTGCCTTTTTGCACCAAAATAAGGAAAATTTCTGCAATTTTGCTCCAATGTAAAGGAATTTTTTTTGCCCCCATATAAGGGGATTTTCTGAATTTTAGCTCCCGAAAAAAGGGGATTTTCTGATTTTTTGCCCCAAAATAAGGAGAATTTCTGCCTTTTTGCCCGAAAATTATGAGAATTTCTGCAATTTTGCTTCAAAATACGGGAAATTTCTGCCTTTTAGCCTCAAAATAAAGGGAATTTCTGCATTTTACCTCAAAATAAGAATAATTTCTGCATTTTGCCCCAAAATATGGGGAATTTCTGCCTTTTTGTTCCAAAATATAAAAAAAAATTTCTTCAATTTTGTACCATAATAAAAGAAATTTCTGCATTTTCCCCAAAATAAGGGGAATTTCTGACTTTTTGCCCTGAAATAAATGAAATTTCTGCAATTTTGCACGAAAATAAAGGAAATTTGTGCCTTTTTGCCCCAAAATAAGTATTTCTGCCTTTTGCCTCAAAATATGGGGAATTTCAGCATTTTACCTCAAAATAAGAAAAATTTCAGCCTTTTTGCACCAAAATATGGGAAATTTCTTCTTTTTGGCCTCCAAAATAAAGGGAATTTCTGCATTTTTGCACCAATATTAGTGGAATTTCTGCAATTTTGCTCCAAAATACGGGTCATTTCTGCAATTTTTCCCGAAATTAAGAAGATTTTCTGAATTTTTGCCCTCAAATAAGGGAAATTTCTGCAATTTCATTCAAAAATAAGGGGAATTTCTGCATTTTGCCCCAACATAAGAAAAATTTTTGCTTTTTTTCCCTGAAATAAGTGAAATTTCTGCAATTTTGCCCTAAAATAAGGGAAATTTCTGCAATTTTTCCACATAATAAAGCAAATTTCTGCAATTTTTCCCCAAAATAAGGGAAATTTCTGTTTTTTGCCCTCAAATAATGGAAATTTCTGCAATTTTGCCCTAAAATAGGGGAATTTCTGCCTTTTGCCCCAAAATAAGGGGAATTTCTGCGTTTTTGCCACAAAATAAAAAAAAATTACTGCATGTTTTACTTCATAATTAGGTGAATTTCTGCAATATTGCTCCAAAATACGAAGATTTTCTGCCTTTTTCGCCGAAAATAAGGGGAATTTCTGCCATTTTGCCGTGAAATAAGTGAAATTTCTGCAGTTTTTCCTCAAAATAAGAGGAATTTCTGTCTTTTTGCCCAACAATTAGAAGAATTTCTGCAATTTTGCTTCAAAATACGAGGAATTTCTGCATTTTTGCCCGAAAATAAAGGGAATGTATAACTTTTTGCCATAAAAAACGGAAATTTCTTTACTTTTGCCCCAAAATAAGGAAATTTTCCGACTTTTTGACTCAAAATAAGTGCAATTTCTGCCTTTTCCCCAAAAATAAACGGAATTTCTCTCTTTTTGCCCCCAAATAAGGGGAATTTCTGAATTTTTGCCCTAAAATAAGTGAAATTTCTAAAATTTTTCCCCAAGATAACGGAAATGTCTGCTTTTTGCCCCAAAATAAGGGGAATTTCTGCCTTTTTGCCCCCAAATAAGAAGAATTTCAGCCTTTTTACCTCAAAATAAGGGGAATTTCTGCCTTTTTGCCCCAAAATGTGGGGAATTTCTGCCTTTTTGCCCCCAAAAAAGAAAAATTTTAGCAATTTTTTACTAAAATAAAAGAAATTTCTTCCTTTTTGCCCCAAAATAAGAGAAATTTTTGCCTTTTTCCCTTAAATAAGTGAATTTTCTGCAATTTTGCCCCAAAATAAGGAAAATTTCTGCCATTTTGCCCCAATGTAAAGGAAATTTCTGCAATTTTGCCCCAAAATAAGGGGATTTTCTGACTTTTTGCTCTTGAAAAAAGGGGATTTTCTGTCTTTTTACCCCAAAATACAGAGAATTTCTGCATTTTTGCCCGAAAATTATGAGAATTTCTGCAATTTTTCTTCAAAATACGGAAAATTTCTGACTTTTAGCCCCAAAATAAAGGGAATTTCTGCATTTTTCCTTAATATTATGGGAATTTCTGCATTTTACCTCTAAATCAGGGGAATTTCTGCATTTTACCTAAAAATAAGAAGAATTTCTGCCTTTTACCCCAAAATATGGGGAATTTCTGCCTTTTTGTTCTAAAATAAAGAAAATTTCTTCAATTTTGTACCATAATAAAAGAAATTTCTCCTTTTTGCCCAAAAATAAGGGAAATTTCTGATGTTTTACCCTGATATAAATGAAATTTCTGCAATTTTGCGCGAAAATAAGGGAAATTTGTGCCTTTTTGCCCCAAAATAAGGGGAATTTCTGCCTTTTGCCCCAAAATATGGGGAATTTCAGCATTTTACCCCCAAATAAGGGGAATTTCTGCCTTTTTGCCCTGAAATATGAGAAATTTCTGCAATTTTACCACAAAATAAGGTGAATTTCTGCCTTTTGCCCCAAAATAATGGGAATTTCTTCCTTTTTGCTCCAAAATAAGAAAAATTTTTGCTTTTTTTTCTGAAATAAGTGAAATTTCTGCAATTTTGCCCTAAAATAAGGGAAATTTCTCAATTTTTCTCCATAATAAAGCAAATTTCTGCAATTTTGCCCCAAAATAAGGAAAATTTCTGTTTTTTGTCCCAAAATAAGGGGAATTTCTGCCTTTTTGCCCCAAAATAAGAAAAATATTTGTATTTTTTTTCTGAAATAAGTGAAATTTCTGCAATTTTGCCCTAAAATAATGGAAATTTCTGCACTTTTTCCCCATAATAAACCAAATTTCTGCAATTTGGCCACAAAATAAGGGGAATTTCTGTTTTTTGCCCCCAAATAAAGCAAATTTCTGCAATTTTGCCCCAAAATAAGGGGAATTTCTGTTTTTTGTCCCGGAATAAGTGAAAGTTTTGCAAATTTTGCCCTAAAATAAGGGGAAATTCGGCAATTTGCCCCAAAATAAGGGGAAATTCTGCCTTTTTGCCACAAAATAAAGAAAATTACTGCATGTTTTACCCGAAAATCAGGTGAATATCTGCAATTTTGCTCCAAAAAACGAAGATTTTCTGCTTTTTTCGCTGAAAATAAGGGGAATTTCTGCCATTTTGCCGCAAAATAAGTGAAATTTCTGCAGTTTTACCCTAAATTAAAGCAAATTTCTGCCTTTATGCCCCAAAATTAGGAAAATTTCTGCAATTTTGCTTCAAAATACAGGGAATTTCTGCCTTTTTGCCCGAAAATAAAAGGAATGTACACCTTTTTGCCATAAAAAAGGGAAATTTCTTCACTTTTGCCCCAAAATAAGGGGATTTTCAGCCTTTTTGACTCAAAATAAGTGCAATTTCTGCCTTTTCCCCAAAAATAAACGGAATTTCTGTATTTTTGCCCCAAAATAAGGGGAATTTTTGACTTTTTGCCCTGAAATAAGTGAAATTTCTAAAATTTTTCCCCAAAATAAGGGAAATGTCTGCTTTTTGCCCCAAAATAAGGGGAATTTCTGCCTTTTAGCCCCAAAATAAAGGGAATTTCTGCATTTTACCTCAAAATAAGAATAATTTCTGCATTTTGCTCCAAAATATGGGGAATTTCTGCCTTTTTGTTCCAAAATAAGGAAAATTTCTTTAATTTTGTACCATAATAAAAGAAATTTCTGCTTTTTGCCCCAAAATAAGGGGAATTTCTGACTTTTTGCCCTGAAATAAGTGAAATTTCTAAAATTTTTCCCCAAAATAAGGGAAATGTCTGCTTTTTGCCCCAAAATAATAGGAATTTCTGCCTTTTTGCCCCCAAACAAGGGGAATTTCAGCTTTTTTACCTCAAAATAAGGGAAATTTCTGCCTTTTTGCCCCAAAATAGGAAAAATTTCTGCAAATTTGTACCAAAATAAAAGAAATTTCTGCCTTATTGCCCCAAAATAAGAGAAATTTCTGCCTTTTTTCCCTGAAATAAGTGAAATTTCTGCAATTTTGCCCCAAAAAAAGTAAAATTTCTGCAATTTTGCCACAAAGTAAAGGAAATTTCTAAAATTTTGCCCCAAATAATGGGAATTTCTGACTTTATGCACCCGAAAAATGGAGATTTTCTTTCTTTTTGCCCCAAAATAAGGAGAATTTCAGCCTTTTTACCGGAAAATCAAGAGAATTTCTGCAATTTTTTTTCAGAATACGGAAAATTTCTGCCTTTTAGCTCTAAAATAAATGGAATTTCTGCATTTCTCCCTAATATTAAGGGAATTTCTATATTTTACCTCTAAATAAGGGGAATTTCTTCATTTTACCTCAAAATAAGAACCATTTCTGCCTTTTACCTCAAAATATGGGGAATTTCTGACTTTTTCTTCCAAAAAAAAAAATTTCATTTATGTACCATAATAAAAGAAATTTCTCCTTTTTGACTCAAAATAAGGGAAATTTCTGACTTTTTACCCTGAAATAAATGAAATTTCTGAAATTTTGCCCGAAATAAGGAAAATTTGTGGCTTTTTGCCCCAAAATAAGGGGAATTTCTGCCTTTTGCCCCAAAATATGGGGAATTTCAGCATTTTACCTCAAAATAAGGGGAATTACTTCCTTTTTGCCCTGAAATATGTGAAATTTCTGCAATTTTACCCCAAAATAAGGTGAATTTCTGCCTTTTGCCCCAAAATAATAGGAATTTCTGCCTTTTTGCCCCAAAATAAGAAAAATTTTTGCTTTTTTTTCTGAAATAAGTGAAATTTCTGCAATTTTGGCCTAAAATAAGGGAAATTTCTGCAATTTTTCCCAATAATAAAGCAAATTTCTGCAATTTTGCCCCAAATTAAGGGGAATTTCTGGTCTTTTCCCACAAATAAGGGAAATTTCTGCAATTTTGCCCTAAAATAAGGAGAATTTCTGCCATTTGACCCAAAATAAGGGGAATTTCTGCCTTTTTGCCACAGAATATAGAAAATTACTGCATGTTTTACCCCAAAATTAGGTGAATTTTCAATTTTGCTCCAAAATACGAGGATTTTCTGCATTTTTCGCTGAAAATAAGGGGAATTTCTGCCATCTTGCCGCGAAATAAGTGAAATTTCTGCAGTTTTACCCCAAAATAAGAAGAATTTCTGCCTTTTTGCCACAAAATTAGGGGAATTTCTGCAATTTTGCTCCAAAATACAGGGAATTTCTGCCTATTTGCCCGAAAATAATGGGAATGCATACCTTTTTGCCATAAAAAAGGGAATTTTCTTCACTTTTGCCATAAAATAGGGGGATTTTCTGCCTTTTATCTAAAAATAAGTGCAATTTCTGCCTTTTCCCCAAAAATAAAAGGAATTTCTGTTATTTTGCACAAAAATAAGGGGAATTTCTGCCTTTTTGCCCCAAAATAAGGGGAATTTCAGCCTTTTTTCTCAAAATAAGGGGAATTTCTGCCTTTTGCCCCAAAATATGGCAAATTTCTGCATTTTTGCCCCAAAATAAGAAAAATTTCTGCAATTTTGTACCAAAATAAAAAGAATTTCTGCCTTTTTGCCCCAAAATAAGAGAAATTTCTGCCATTTTTACCTGAAATAAGTGAAATTTCTGCAATTTTACCCCAAAATAAGAGAAATTTCTGCAATTTTGCCTTAAAGTATAGGAAATTTCTGCAATTTTGCCCAAAATAAAAGGAATTTCTGAATTTTTGCAACCGAAAAAAGGAGATTTTCTGACTTTTTGCCCCAAAATAAGGAGAATTTCAGCCTTTTTGCCGGAAAATAATGAGAATTTCTGCAATTTTTCTTCAAAATACGAAAAATTTCTGCCTTTTAGCTCCAAAATAAAGTGAATTTCTGCATTTTTTCCCAATATTAGGGGAATTTCTGCATTTTACCTCTAAATAAGAGGAATTTCTGCATTTTACCTCAAAATAAGAAGAATTTCTGCCTTTTACCCCAAAATAAGGTGAATTTCTGCCTTTTTGCCACAAAATAATGGGAATTTCTGCCTTTTTGCCCCAAAATAAGAAAAAATTTTGCTTTTTTTTCTGAAATAAGTGAAATTTCTGCAATTTTGCCCTAAAATGAGGGAAATTTCTGCACTTTTTCCCCATAATAAAGCAAATTTCTGCAATTTTGCCCCAAAATAAGGGGAATTTCTGTTTTTGCCCCCAAATAAAGCAAATTTCTGCAATTTTGCCCCAAAATAAGGGGAATTTCTGTTTTTTGCCCCCGAATAAGGAAAATTTTTGCAAATTTTGCCCTAAAATAAGGGGAATTTCTGCCATTTGACCCAAAATAAGGGGAATTTCTGCCTTTTTGCCACAGAATATAGAAAATTACTGCATGTTTTACCCCAAAATTAGGTGAATATCTGCAATTTTGCTCCAAAATACGAGGATTTTCTGCATTTTTCGCTGAAAATAAGGGGAATTTCTGCCATCTTGCCGCGAAATAAGTGAAATTTCTGCAGTTTTACCCCAAAATAAGAAGAATTTCTGCCTTTTTGCCACAAAATTAGGGGAATTTCTGCAATTTTGCTCCAAAATACAGGGAATTTCTGCCTATTTGCCCGAAAATAATGGGAATGCATACCTTTTTGCCATAAAAAAGGGAATTTTCTTCACTTTTGCCATAAAATAGGGGGATTTTCTGCCTTTTATCTAAAAATAAGTGCAATTTCTGCCTTTTCCCCCAAAATAAAAGGAATTTCTGTTATTTTGCACAAAAATAAGGGGAATTTCTGCCTTTTTGCCCCAAAATAAGGGGAATTTCAGCCTTTTTTCTCAAAATAAGGGGAATTTCTGCCTTTTGCCCCAAAATATGGGGAATTTCTGCATTTTTGCCCCAAAATAAGAAAAATTTCTGCAATTTTCTACCAAAATAAAAAAAATTTCTGCCTTTTTGCCCCAAAATAAGAGAAATTTCTGCCATTTTTACCTGAAATAAGTGAAATTTCTGCAATTTTACCCCAAAATAAGAGAAATTTCTGCAATTTTGCCTTAAAGTATAGGAAATTTCTGCAATTTTGCCCAAAATAAAAGGAATTTCTGAATTTTTGCAACCGAAAAAAGGAGATTTTCTGACTTTTTGCCCCAAAATAAGGAGAATTTCAGCCTTTTTGCCGGAAAATAATGAGAATTTCTGCAATTTTTCTTCAAAATACGAAAAATTTC
Organism: Micromys minutus; assembly: GCF_963924665.1. Classification (NCBI taxonomy): domain Eukaryota; kingdom Metazoa; phylum Chordata; class Mammalia; order Rodentia; family Muridae; genus Micromys; species Micromys minutus. Next base: position 6,096,678 of record NW_027667727.1, read on the forward strand.
TGCCTTTTAGCTCCAAAATAAAGTGAATTTCTGCATTTTTTCCCAATATTAGGGGAATTTCTGCATTTTACCTCTAAATAAGAGGAATTTCTGCATTTTACCTCAAAATAAGAAGAATTTCTGCCTTTTACCCCAAAATAAGGTGAATTTCTGCCTTTTTGCCACAAAATAATGGGAATTTCTGCCTTTTTGCCCCAAAATAAGAAAAAATTTTGCTTTTTTTTCTGAAATAAGTGAAATTTCTGCAATTTTGCCCTAAAATGAGGGAAATTTCTGCACTTTTTCCCCATAATAAAGCAAATTTCTGCAATTTTGCCCCAAAATAAGGGGAATTTCTGTTTTTGCCCCCAAATAAAGCAAATTTCTGCAATTTTGCCCCAAAATAAGGGGAATTTCTGTTTTTTGCCCCCGAATAAGGAAAAGTTTTGCAAATTTTGCCCTAAAATAAGGGGAATTTCTGCCATTTGACCCAAAATAAGGGGAATTTCTGCCTTTTTGCCACAGAATATAGAAAATTACTGCATGTTTTACCCCAAAATTAGGTGAATATCTGCAATTTTGCTCCAAAATACGAGGATTTTCTGCATTTTTCGCTGAAAATAAGGGGAATTTCTGCCATCTTGCCGCGAAATAAGTGAAATTTCTGCAGTTTTACCCCAAAATAAGAAGAATTTCTGCCTTTTTGCCACAAAATTAGGGGAATTTCTGCAATTTTGCTCCAAAATACAGGGAATTTCTGCCTATTTGCCCGAAAATAATGGGAATGCATACCTTTTTGCCATAAAAAAGGGAATTTTCTTCACTTTTGCCATAAAATAGGGGGATTTTCTGCCTTTTATCTAAAAATAAGTGCAATTTCTGCCTTTTCCCCAAAAATAAAAGGAATTTCTGTTATTTTGCACAAAAATAAGGGGAATTTCTGCCTTTTTGCCCCAAAATAAGGGGAATTTCAGCCTTTTTTCTCAAAATAAGGGGAATTTCTGCCTTTTGCCCCAAAATATGGGGAATTTCTGCATTTTTGCCCCAAAATAAGAAAAATTTCTGCAATTTTGTACCAAAATAAAAAAAATTTCTGCCTTTTTGCCCCAAAATAAGAGAAATTTCTGCCATTTTTACCTGAAATAAGTGAAATTTCTGCAATTTTACCCCAAAATAAGAGAAATTTCTGAAATTTTGCCCTAAAGTATAGGAAATTTCTGCAATTTTGCCCAAAATAAAAGGAATTTCTGAATTTTTGCAACCGAAAAAAGGAGATTTTCTGACTTTTTGCCCCAAAATAAGGAGAATTTCAGCCTTTTTGCCGGAAAATAATGAGAATTTCTGCAATTTTTCTTCAAAATACGAAAAATTTCTGCCTTTTAGCTCCAAAATAAAGTGAATTTCTGCATTTTTTCCCAATATTAGGGGAATTTCTGCATTTTACCTCTAAATAAGAGGAATTTCTGCATTTTACCTCAAAATAAGAAGAATTTCTGCCTTTTACCCCAAAATAAGGTGAATTTCTGCCTTTTTGCCACAAAATAATGGGAATTTCTGCCTTTTTGCCCCAAAATAAGAAAAAATTTTGCTTTTTTTCTGAAATAAGTGAAATTTCTGCAATTTTGCCCTAAAATAAGGGAAATTTTTGCAATTTTTCCCCAAAATAAGGGGAATTTCTGTTTTTTGCCCCCAAATAAAGCAAATTTCTGCAATTTTGCCCCAAAATAAGGGGAATTTCTGTTTTTTGCCCACGAATAAGTGAAATTTTTGCAAATTTTGCCCTAAAATATGGGGAATTTCTGCCTTTTGCCTCAAAATAAGGGGAAATTCTGCCTTTTTGCCACAAAATAAAGAAAATTACTGCATGTTTTACCCTAAATTTAGGTGAATATCTGCAATTTTGCTCCAAAATACGAGGATTTTCTGCCTTTTTCGCCAAAAATAAGAGGAATTTCTGCCATTTTGCCGCGAAATAAGTGAAATTTCTGCAGTTTTACCCTAAATTAAGGGGAATTTCTGCCTTTTTGCCCCAAAATTAGGAAAATTTCTTTAATTTTGCTTCAAAATACGGGGAATTTCTGCCTTTTTGCCCGAAAATAAAGGGAATGTACACCTTTTTGCAATAAAAAAGGGAAATTTCTTCACTTTTGCCCCAAAATAAGGGGATTTTCCGCCTTTTTGACTCAAAATAAGTGCAATTTCTGACTTTTCCCCAAAAATAAACGGAATTTCTGTCTTTTTGCCCCAATATAAGGGGAATTTCTGACTTTTTGCCCTGAAATAAGTGAAATTTCTAAAATTTTTCCCCAAAATAAGGGAAATGTCTGCTTTTTGCCCCAAAATAATAGGAATTTCTGCCTTTTGTCCCCAAATAAGGGGAATTTCAGCCTTTTTACCTCAAAATAAGTAGAATTTCTGCCTTTTTGCCCCAAAATAGGAAAAATTTCTGCAAATTTGTACCAAAATAAAAGAAATTTCTGCCTTTTTGCCCCAAAATAAGAGAAATTTCTGCCTTTTTTCCCTGAAATAAGTGAAATTTCTTCAATTTTGCCCCAAAATAAGTAAAATTTCTGCAATTTTGCCACAAAGTAAAGGAAATTACTGGAATTTTGCCCCAAATAAAGGGAATTTCTGACTTTATGCACCCGAAAAATGGAGATTTTCTTTCTTTTTGCCACAAAATAAGGAGAATTTCAGCCTTTTTGCCGGAAAATCATGAGAATTTCTGCAATTTTTTTTTCAGAATACGGAAAATTTCTGCCTTTTAGCTCTAAAATAAAGGGAATTTCTGCATTTTTCCCTAATATTAAGGGAATTTCTATATTTTACCTCTAAATAAGGAGAATTTCTGCATTTTACCTCAAAATAAGAACCATTTCTGCCTTTTACCCCAAAATATGGGGAATTTCTGAGTTTTTCTTCCAAAATAAAAAAATTTTTTTTCATTTTTGTACCATAATAAAAGAAATTTCTCCTTTTTGACCCAAAATAAGGGGAATTTCGACTTTTTACCCTGAAATAAATGAAATTTCTGAAATTTTGCCCGAAAATAAGGGAAATTTGTGGCTTTTTGCCTCAAAATAAGGGGAATTTCTGCCTTTTGCCCTAAAATATGGGGAATTTCTGCAATTTTACCCCAAAATAAGGTGAATTTCTGCCTTTTGCCCCAAAATAATAGAAATTTCTGCCTTTTTGCCCCAAAATAAGAAAAATTTTTGCCTTGTTTCCCTGAAATAAGTGAAATTTCTGCAATTTTACCCCAAAATAATGGAAATTTTTGCAATTTTGCCCCAAAGTAAAGGAAATTTCTGCAATTTTGCCCCAAATAAGGGGAATTTCTGAATTTTTGCAACCGAAAAAAGGAGATTTTCTGAATTTTTGCCCCAAAATAAGGAGAATTTCAACCTTTTTGCCCGAAAATAATGAGAATTTCTGCAATTTTACTTCAAAATACGAAAAATTTCTGCCTTTTAGCCCTAAAATAAAGTGAATTTCTGCATTTTTTCCCAATATTAGGGGAATTTCTGCATTTTACCTCTAAATAAAGGGAATTTCTGCATTTTACCTCAAAATAGGAAGAATTTGTGCCTTTTACCCCAAAATAAAGTGAATTTCTGCCTTTTTGCCACAAAATAATGGGAATTTCTGCCTTTTTGCGCCAAAATCAGAAAAAATTTTGCTTTTTTTTCTGAAATAAGTGAAATTTATGCAATTTTGGCCTAAAATAAGGGAAATTTTTGCAATTTTCCCCAAAATAAGAGGAATTTTGTTTTTTGCCCCCAAATAAAGCAATTTTCTGCAATTTTGCCCCAAAATAAGGGGAATTTCTGTTTTTTGCCCACGAATAAGGGAAATTTTTGCAAATTTTGCCCTAAAATAAGGGGAATTTCTGCCTTTTGCCTCAAAATAAGGGGAAATTCTGCCTTTTTGCCACTAAATAAAGAAAATTACTGCATGTTTTACCCCAAATTTAGGTGAATATCTGCAATTTTGCCCCAAAATAAGGGGAATTTCTGTTTTTTGCCCACGAATAAGAAAAATTTTTGCAAATTTTGCCCTAAAATAAGGGGAATTTCTGCCTTTTGCCTCAAAATAAGGGGAAATTCTGCCTTTTTGCCACTAAATAAAGAAAATTACTGCATGTTTTACCCCAAATTTAGGTGAATATCTGCAATTTTGCTCCAAAATACGAGGATTATCTGACTTTTTCGCCGAAAATAAGGGGAATTTCTGCCATTTTGCCTCGAAATAAGTGAAATTTCTGCAGTTTTACCCTAAATAAGCGAATTTCTGCCTTTTTGCCCCAAAATTAGGAAAATTTCTGCAATTTTGCTTCAAAATACGGGGAATTTCTGCCTTTTTGCCCGAAAATAAAGGGAATGTACACCTTTTTGCCTTAAAAAAGGGAAATTTCTTCAATTTGCCCCAAAATAAGGGGATTTTCCGCCTTTTTGACTCAAAATAAGTGCAATTTCTGCCTTTTCCCCAAAATAAAAGGAATTTCTGTCTTTTTGCCCAAATATAAGGGGAATTTCTGCCTTTTTGCCCCAAAATAAGGGAAATTTCAGCCTTTTTTCTCAAAATAAGAAGAATTTCTGCCTTTTTGCCCCAAAATAAGAAAAATTTCTGCAATTTTGTACCAAAATAAAAGAAATTTCTGCCTTTTTGCCTCAAAATAAGAGAAATTTCTGCCTTTTTTTTCTGAAATAAGTGAAATTTCTGCAATTTTACCCCAAAATAAGGGAAATTTCTGCAATTTTGCCTCAAAGTAAAGGAAATTTCTGCAATTTTGCCCCAAATAAGGGGAATTTCTGAATTTTTGCAACCGAAAAAAGGAGATTTTCTGACTTTTTGCCCCAAAATAAGGAGAATTTCAGCCTTTTTGCCCAAAAATAATGAGAATTTCTGCAATTTTTCTTCAAAATACAAAAAATTTCTGCCTTTTAGCTCCAAAATAAAGTGAATTTCTGCATTTTTTTCCAATATTAGGGGAATTTTTGCATTTTACCTCTAAATAAGGGGAATTTCTGCATTTTACCTCAAAATAAGAAGAATTTGTGCCTTTTACCCCAAAATAAAGTGAATTTCTGCCTTTTTGCCACAAAATAATGGGAATTTCTGCCTTTTTACCCCAAAATAAGAAAAAATTTTGCTTTTTTTCTGAAATAAGTGAAATTTCTGCAATTTTGCCCTAAAATAAGGGAAATTTCTGCAATTTGTCCCCATAATAAAGCAAATTTCTGCAATTTTGCCCAAAATAAGGGGAATTTCTGTTTTTTGCCCCCAAATAAAGCAAATTTCTGCCATTTTGCCCCAAAATAAGGGGAATTTCTGTTTTTTGCCCCCGAATAAGGGAATTTTTTGCAAATTTTGCCCTAAAATAAGGGGAATTTCTGCCATTTGCCCCAAAATAAGGGGAAATTCTGCCTTTTTGCCACAAAATAAAGAAAATTACTGCATGTTTTACCCCAAAATTAGGTGAATATCTGCAATTTTGCTCAAAAATACGAGGATTTTCTGCATTTTTCGCCAAAAGTAAGGGGAGTTTCTGCCATTTTGCCGCGAAATAAGTGAAATTTCTGCAGTTTTCCCCTAAATTAAGGGAAATTTCTGCCTTGTTGCCCCAAAATTAGGAAAATTTCTGCAATTTTGCTTCAAAATACGAGGAATTTCTGCCTTTTTGCCCGAAAATAAAGGGAATGTACACCTTTTTGCCATAAAAAAGGGAAATTTCTTCACTTTTGCCCCAAAATAAGGGGATTTTCCGCCTTTTTGACTCAAAATAAGTGTAATTTCTGCCTTTTCCCCAAAAATAAACGGAATTTCTGTCTTTTTGCCCCAAAATAAGGGGAATTTTTGACTTTTTGCCCTGAAATAAGTGAAATTTCTAAAATTTTTCCCCAAAATAAGGGAAATGTCTGCTTTTTGCCCCAAAATATGGGGAATTTCTGCCTTTTAGCCCCAAAATAAAGGGAATTTCTGCATTTTACCTCAAAATAAGAATAATTTCAGCATTTTGGTCCAAAATATTGGGAATTTCTGCCTTTTTGTTCCAAAATAAGAAAAATTTCTTCAATTTTGTACCATAAGAAAAGAAATTTCTGATTTTTGCCCCAAAATAAGGAGAATTTCTGACTTTTTGCCCTGAAATAAGTGAAATTTCTAAAATTTTTCCCCAAAATAAGGGAAATGTCTGCTTTTTGCCCCAAAATAATAGGAATTTCTGCCTTTTTGCCCCCAAATAAGGGGAATTTCAGCCTTTTTACCCCAAAATAAGGGGAATTTCTGCCTTTTTGCCCCAAAATAGGAAAAATTTCTGCAAATTTGTAACAAAATAAAAGAAATTTCTGCCTTTTTGCCCCAAAATTAGAGAAATTTCTGCCTTTTTTCCCTGAAATAAGTGAAATTTCTGCAATTTTGACCCAAAATAAGTGAAATTTCTGCAATTTTGCCACAAAGTAAAGGAAATTTCTGGAATTTTGCCCCAAATAAAGGGAATTTCTGACTTTTTGCACCAGAAAAATGGAGATTTACTTTCTTTTTGCCCCAAAATAAGTTGAATTTCAGCCTTTTTGCCGGAAAATCATGAGAATTTCTGCAATTTTTTTTCAAAATACGGAAAATTTCTGCCTTTTAGCTCTAAAATAAAGGGAATTTCTGCATTTTTCCCCAATATTAAGGGAATTTCTATATTTTACCTCTAAATAAGGGGAATTTCGGCATTTTAACTCAAAATAAGAACCATTTCTGCCTTTTACCCCAAAATATGGGGAATTTCTGCCTTTTTCTTCCAAAATAAAAAAATATTTCTTCAATTTTGTACCATAATAAAAGAAATTTCTCATTTTTGCCCCAAAATAAGGAGAATTTCTGACTTTTTACCCTGAAATAAATGAAATTTCTGAAATTTTGCCCGAAAATAAAAGAAATTTGTGGCTTTTTGCCCCAAAATAAGGGGAATTTCTGCCTTTTGCCCCAAAATATGGGGAATTTCAGCATTTTACCTCAAAATAAGGGGAATTTTAGCCTTTTTGCCCCGAAATATGTGAAATTTCTTATATTTTACCCTAAGATAAGGTGAATTTCTGCCTTTTGCCCCAAAATAATAGGAATTTCTGCTTTTTGTCCCAAAATATATAAATTTTTTGCTTTTTTTTCTGAAATAAGTGAAATTTCTGCAATTTTGGCCTAAAATAAGGGAAATTTCTGTAATTTTTCCCCATAATAAAGCTAATTTCTGCAATTTTGCCCAAAAATAAGGGGAATTTCTGGTCTTTGCCCACAAATAAGGGAAATTTCTGCAATTTTGCCCTAAAATAAGGGGAATTTCTTCCATTTGACCCAAAATACGTGAAATTTCTGCCTTTTTGCCACAAAATATAGAAAAGTACTGCATGTGTTACCCCAAAATTAGGTGAATTTCTGCAATTTTGCTGCAAAATACGAGGATTTTCTGCGTTTTTTGCTGAAAATAAGGGGAATTTCTGCCATCTTGCCGTGAAATAAGTGAAATTTCTGCAGTTTTACCCCAAAATAAGAAAAATTTCTGCCTTTTTGCCCCAAAAGTAGGGGAATTTCTGCAATTTTGCTCCAAAATACGAGGAATTTCAGCCTTTTTGCCCGAAAATAAAGGGAATGTATACCTTTTTGCCATAAAAAGGGAATTTTCTTCACTTTTGCCCCAAAATAAGGGGATTTTCCGCCTTTTATCTCAAAATAAGTGCAATTTCTGCCTTTTCCTCAAAAATAAAAGGAATTTCTGTCTTTTTGCACAAAAATAAGGGGAATTTCTGCCTTTTTGCCCCAAAATAAGGGGAATTTCAGTCTTTTTTCTCAAAATAAGGCGAATTTCTGCCTTTTGCCCCAAAATATGGGGAATTTCTGCCTTTTTGCCCCCAAATAAGAAAAATTTCTGCAATTTTGTACCAAAATAAAAGAAATTTCTGCCTTTTTGCCACAAAATAAGAGAAATTTCTGCCTTTTTTCCCTGAAATAAATGAAATTTCTGCAATTTTGCCCCAAAATAAGTGAAATTTCTGCAATTTTGCCACAAAGTATAGGAAATTTCTGCAATTTTGCCCCAAATAAAGGGAATTTCTGACATTTTTTCACCCGAAAAATGGAGATTTTCTTTCTTTTTGCCCCAAAATAAGGATAATTTCAGCCTTTTTGCCGAAAAATCATGAGAATTTCTGCAATTTTTTTTTATAATAAGGAAAATTTCTGCCTTTTAGCTCTAAAATAAAGGGAATTTCTGCATTTTTCCCCAATATTAAGGGAATTTCTACATTTTACCTCTAAATAAGGGGAATTTCTGCATTTTACCTCAAAATACGAACCATTTCTGCCTTTTACCCAAAAATATGGGGAATTTCTGCCTTTTTCTTCCAAAATAAAAAAAAATTTCTTCAATTTTGTACCATAATAAAAAAAATTTCTCCTTTTTGCCCCAAAATAAGGGGAATTTCTGACTTTTTACCCTGAAATAAATGAAATTTCTGAAATTTTGCCCGAAAATAAGGAAAATTTGTGCCTTTTTGCCCCAAAATAAGGGGAATTTCTGCCTTTTGCCCAAAAATAATAGGAATTTCTGCCTTTTTGCTCCAAAATAAGAAAAATTTTTGCTTTTTTTTTCTGAAACAAGTGAAATTTCTGCAATTTTGGCCTAAAATAAGGAAAATTTCTGCAATTTTTCCCAATAATAAAGCAAATTTCTGCAATTTTGCCCCAAAATAAGGGGAATTTCTGGTCTTTGCCCACAAATAAGAGAAATTTCTGCAATTTTGCCCTATAATAAGGGGAATTTCTGCCATTTGACCCAAAATAAGGGGAATTTCTGCCTTTTTGCAACAAAATATAGAAAATTACTGCATGTTTTACCCCAAAATTAGGTGAATTTCTGCAATTTTGCTCCAAAATACGAGGATTTTCTGCTTTTTTCGCTGAAAATAAGGGGAATTTCTGCCATCTTGCCGCGAAATAAGTGAAATTTCTGCAGTTTTACCCCAAAATAAGGAGAATTTCTGCATTTTTGCCCCAAAATTAGGGGAATTTCTGCAATTTTGCTCCAAAATATGGGGAATTTCTGCCTTTTTGCCCGAAAATTATGAGAATTTCTGCAATTTTGCTTCAAAATACAGGAAATTTCTGCCTTTTAGCCCCAAAATAAAGGGAATTTCTGCATTTTACCTCAAAATAAGAATAATTTCCGCATTTTGCTCCAAAATATGGGGAATTTCTGCCTTTTTGCCCGAAAATAAAGGGAATGTATACTTTTTGCCATAAAAAAGGGAAATTTCTTCACTTTTGCCCCAAAATAGGGTGATTTTCCGCCTTTTTGACTCAAAATAAGTGCAATTTCTGCCTTTTCCCCAAAAATAAACGGAATTTCTGTCTTTTTGCCGCAAAATAAGGGGAATTTCTGACTTTATTCCCTGAAATAAGTGAAATTTCTAAAATTTTTCCCCAAAATAAGAGAAATGTCTGCTTTTTGCCCCAAAATATGGGGAATTTATGCCTTTTTGCCCCAAAATAAGGGGAATTTCTGCCTTTTTGCCCCAAAATTAGGGGAATTTCTGCAATTTTGCTCCAAAATACGGGAAATTTCTGCCTTTTTGCCCGAAAATAAAGGGAATGTATACTTTTTGCCATAAAAAAGGGAAATTTCTTCACTTTTGCCCCAAAATAAGGTGATTTTCCACCTTTTTGACTCAAAATAAGTGCAATTTCTGCCTTTTCCCCAAAAATAAACGGAATTTCTGTCTTTTTGCCGCAAAATAAGGGGAATTTCTGACTTTATTCCCTGAAATAAGTGAAATTTCTAAAATTTTTCCCCAAAATAAGAGAAATGTCTGCTTTTTGCCCCAAAATATGGGGAATTTATGACTTTTTGCCCCAAAATAAGGGGAATTTCTGCTCTTTTGCCCCAAAATAAGAAAAATTTCTGCAATTTTGTACCAAAACAAAAGAAATCTCTGCCTTTTTGCCCCAAAATAAGAGAAATTTTTGCCTTTTTTTCCTGAAATAAGTGAAATTTCTGCAATTTTGCCCCAAAATAAAGAAAATTTCTGCAATTTTGCCCCAATATAAAGTAAATTTCTGCTTTTTTGCCCCAAAATAAGGAGAATTTCTGCCTTTTTGCCCGAAAATTATGAGAATTTCTGCAATTTTGCTTCAAAATACAGGGAATTTCTGCCTTTTAGCCCCAAAATAAAGGGAATTTCTGCATTTTACCTCAAAATAAGAATAATTTCCGCATTTTGCTCCAAAATATGGGGAATTTCTGCCTTTTTGCCCGAAAATAAAGGGAATGTATACTTTTTGCAATAAAAAAGGGAAATTTCTTCACTTTTGCCCCAAAATAGGGTGATTTTCCGCCTTTTTGACTCAAAATAAGTGCAATTTCTGCCTTTTCCCCAAAAATAAACGGAATTTCTGTCTTTTTGCCGCAAAATAAGGGGAATTTCTGACTTTATTCCCTGAAATAAGTGAAATTTCTAAAATTTTTCCCCAAAATAAGAGAAATGTCTGCTTTTTGCCCCAAAATATGGGGAATTTATGCCTTTTTGCCCCAAAATAAGGGGAATTTCTGCCTTTTTGCCCCAAAATTAGGAGAATTTCTGCAATTTTGCTCCAAAATACGGGAAATTTCTGCCTTTTTGCCCGAAAATAAAGGGAATGTATACTTTTTGCCATAAAAAAGGGAAATTTCTTCACTTTTGCCCCAAAATAAGGTGATTTTCCGCCTTTTTGACTCAAAATAAGTGCAATTTCTGCCTTTTCCCCAAAAATAAACGGAATTTCTGTCTTTTTGCCGCAAAATAAGGGGAATTTCTGACTTTATTCCCTGAAATAAGTGAAATTTCTAAAATTTTTCCCCAAAATAAGAGAAATGTCTGCTTTTTGCCCCAAAATATGGGGAATTTATGACTTTTTGCCCCAAAATAAGGGGAATTTCTGCTCTTTTGCCCAAAAATAAGAAAAATTTCTGCAATTTTGTACCAAAATAAAAGAAATCTCTGCCTTTTTGCCCCAAAATAAGAGAAATTTTTGCCTTTTTTTCCTGAAATAAGTGAAATTTCTGCAATTTTGCCCCAAAATAAAGAAAATTTCTGCAATTTTGCCCCAATATAAAGTAAATTTCTGCTTTTTTGCCCCAAAATAAGGAGAATTTCTGCCTTTTTGCCCGAAAATTATGAGAATTTCTACAATTTTGCTTCAAAATACAGGGAATTTCTGCCTTTTAGCCCCAAAATAAAAGGAATTTCTGCATTTTACCTCAAAATAAGAATAATTTCCGCATTTTGCTCCAAAATATGGGGAATTTCTGCCTTTTTGCCCGAAAATAAAGGGAATGTATACTTTTTGCCATAAAAAAGGGAAATTTCTTCACTTTTGCCCCAAAATAGGGTGATTTTCCGCCTTTTTGACTCAAAATAAGTGCAATTTCTGCCTTTTCCCCAAAAATAAACGGAATTTCTGTCTTTTTGCCGCAAAATAAGGGGAATTTCTGACTTTATTCCCTGAAATAAGTGAAATTTCTAAAATTTTTCCCCAAAATAAGAGAAATGTCTGCTTTTTGCCCCAAAATATGGGGAATTTATGCCTTTTTGCCCCAAAATAAGGGGAATTTCTGCCTTTTTGCCCCAAAATTAGGGGAATTTCTGCAATTTTGCTCCAAAATACGGGAAATTTCTGCCTTTTTGCCCGAAAATAAAGGGAATGTATACTTTTTGCCATAAAAAAAAGAAATTTCTTCACTTTTGCCCCAAAATAAGGTGATTTTCCGCCTTTTTGACTCAAAATAAGTGCAATTTCTGCCTTTTCCCCAAAAATAAACGGAATTTCTGTCTTTTTGCCGCAAAATAAGGGGAATTTCTGACTTTATTCCCTGAAATAAGTGAAATTTCTAAAATTTTTCCCCAAAATAAGAGAAATGTCTGCTTTTTGCCCCAAAATATGGGGAATTTATGACTTTTTGCCCCAAAATAAGGGGAATTTCTGCTCTTTTGCCCAAAAATAAGAAAAATTTCTGCAATTTTGTACCAAAATAAAAGAAATCTCTGCCTTTTTGCCCCAAAATAAGAGAAATTTTTGCCTTTTTTTCCTGAAATAAGTGAAATTTCTGCAATTTTGCCCCAAAATAAAGAAAATTTCTGCAATTTTGCCCCAATATAAAGTAAATTTCTGCTTTTTTGCCCCAAAATAAGGAGAATTTCTGCCTTTTTGCCCGAAAATTATGAGAATTTCTACAATTTTGCTTCAAAATACAGGGAATTTCTGCCTTTTAGCCCCAAAATAAAGGGAATTTCTGCATTTTACCTCAAAATAAGAATAATTTCCGCATTTTGCTCCAAAATATGGGGAATTTCTGCCTTTTTGCCCGAAAATAAAGGGAATGTATACTTTTTGCCATAAAAAAGGGAAATTTCTTCACTTTTGCCCCAAAATAGGGTGATTTTCCGCCTTTTTGACTCAAAATAAGTGCAATTTCTGCCTTTTCCCCAAAAATAAACGGAATTTCTGTCTTTTTGCCGCAAAATAAGGGGAATTTCTGACTTTATTCCCTGAAATAAGTGAAATTTCTAAAATTTTTCCCCAAAATAAGAGAAATGTCTGCTTTTTGCCCCAAAATATGGGGAATTTATGCCTTTTTGCCCCAAAATAAGGGGAATTTCTGCCTTTTTGCCCCAAAATTAGGGGAATTTCTGCAATTTTGCTCCAAAATACGGGAAATTTCTGCCTTTTTGCCCGAAAATAAAGGGAATGTATACTTTTTGCCATAAAAAAGGGAAATTTCTTCACTTTTGCCCCAAAATAAGGTGATTTTCCGCCTTTTTGACTCAAAATAAGTGCAATTTCTGCCTTTTCCCCAAAAATAAACGGAATTTCTGTCTTTTTGCCGCAAAATAAGGGGAATTTCTGACTTTATTCCCTGAAATAAGTGAAATTTCTAAAATTTTTCCCCAAAATAAGAGAAATGTCTGCTTTTTGCCCCAAAATATGGGGAATTTATGACTTTTTGCCCCAAAATAAGGGGAATTTCTGCTCTTTTGCCCCAAAATAAGAAAAATTTCTGCAATTTTGTACCAAAATAAAAGAAATCTCTGCCTTTTTGCCCCAAAATAAGAGAAATTTTTGCCTTTTTTTCCTGAAATAAGTGAAATTTCTGCAATTTTGCCCCAAAATAAAGAAAATTTCTGCAATTTTGCCCCAATAGAAAGTAAATTTCTGCTTTTTTGCCCCAAAATAAGGAGAATTTCTGCCTTTTTGCCCGAAAATTATGAGAATTTCTGCAATTTTGCTTCAAAATACAGGGAATTTCTGCCTTTTAGCCCCAAAATAAAGGGAATTTCTGCATTTTACCTCAAAATAAGAATAATTTCTGCATTTTGCTCCAAAAAATGGGGAATTTCTGCCTTTTTGTTCCAAAAAAGGAAAATTTCTTCAATTTTGTACCATAATAAAAGAAATTTCTGCTTTTTGCCCCAAAATAAGGGGAATTTCTGACTTTTTGCCCTGAAATAAGTGAAATTTCTAAAATTTTTCCCCAAAATAAGGGAAATGTTTTCTTTTTGCCTCAAATTGAGGAGAATTTCTGCCTTTTTGCCTCCAAATAAAAGGAATTTCAGCCTTTTTACCTCAAAATAAGGGGAATTTCTGCCTTTTTGCCCCAAAATAGAAAATTTTTCTGCAATTTTTTACCAAAATAAAAGAAATTTCTGCCTTTTTGCCCCAAAATAAGAGAAATTTCTGCCTTTTTTCATGAAATAAGTGAAATTTCTGCAATTTTGCCACAAAATAAGGGAAATTTCTGCAATTTTGACCCAAAGTAAAGGAAATTTCTGCAATTTTGCCTCAAAAAATGGGAATTTCTGAATTTTTGCACTCGAAAAAAGGAGATTTTCTGTCTTTTTGCCCCAAAATAAGGAGAATTTCAAACTTTTAGCCCAAAAATTATGAGAATTTCTGCAATTTTTCTTCAAAATACGGAAAATTTCTGCCTTTTAGCCCCAAAATAAAGGGAATTTCTGCATTTTTCGCCAATATTAGGGGAATTTCTACATTTTACCTCTAAATAAGGGGAATTTCTGCATTTTACCTCAAAATAAAAATTTCTGCCTTTTACCCCAAAATATGGGGAATTTATGCCTTTTTGTTCCAAAATAAAGAAAATTTCTTCAATTTTGTACCATAATAAAAAAAATTTCTCCTTTTTGCCCCAAAATAAGGGGAATTTCTGACTTTTTATTCTGAAATAAATGAAATTTTTGCAATTTTGCCCAAAAATAAGGGAAATTGGTGGCTTTTTGCCCCAAAATAAGGGGAATTTCTGCCTTTTGCCCCAAAATATGGGGAATTTCAGCATTTTACCTCAAAATAAGGAAAATTTCTGCCTTTTTGCCCTGAAATATGTGAAATTTCTGCAATTTTACCCCAAAATAAGGTGAATTTCTGCCTTTTTGCCCCAAAATAATGGGAATTTCTGCCTTTTTGCCCCAAAATAAAAAAAAATTTTTGCTTTTTTTTTCTCAAATAAGTGAAATTTCTGCAATTTTGCCCCAAATAAAGGGAATTTCTGACTTTTTGCACCCGAAAAATGGAGATTTTCTTTCTTTTTGCCCAAAAATAAGGAGAATTTCAGCCTTTTTGCCCAAAAATCATGAGAATTTCTGCAATTTTTTATCAAAATACGGAAAATTTCTGCCTATTAGCTCTAAAATAAAGGGAATTTCTGCATTTTTCCCCAATATTAAGGGAATTTCTACATTTTACCTCTAAATAAGGGGAATTTCTGCATTTTACCTCAAAATAACAACCATTTCTGCCTTTTACCCCAAATTATGGAGAATTTCTGCCTTTTTATTCCAAAATAAAAAAAATTTTCTTCAATTTTGTACCATAATAAAAGAAATTTCTCTTTTTTGCCCCAATATAAGGGGAATTTCTGACTTTTTACCCTGAAATAAATGAAATTTCTGAAATTTTGCCCGAAAATGAGGGAAATTTGTGGCTATTTGCCAACAAATATGGGGAATTTCAGCATTTTACCTCAAAATAAAGGGAATTTCTGCCTTTTTGCCCTGAAATATGTGAAATTTCTGCAATTTTACCCCAAAATATGGTGAATTTCTGCCTTTTGCCCAAAAATAATAGGAATTTCTGCCTTTTTGCCCCAAAATAAGAAAAATTTTTGCTTTTTTTTCTGTAATAAGTGAAATTTCTGCAATTTTGGAATAAAAATAAGGGATATTTCTGCAATTTTTCCCCATAATAAAGCAAATTTGTGCAATTTTGCCCCAAAAAAAAGGGGAATTTCTGGTTTTTGCCCACAAATAAGGGAAATTTCTGCACTTTTGCCCTAAAATAAGGGGAATTTCTGCCATTTGACCCAAAATAAGTGGAATTTCTGCCTTTTTGCCACAAAATATAGAAAATTAATGCATGTTTAACCCCAAAATTAGGTGAATTTCTGCAATTTTGCTCCAAAATACGAGGATTTTCTGCGTTATTCGCCGAAAATAAGGGGAATTTCTGCCATCTTGCCGCGAAATAATTGAAATTTCTACAGTTTTACCACAAAATAAGAGGAATTTCTGCCTTTTTACCCCAAAATTAGGGGAATTTCTGCAATTTTACTCCATAATACGGGGAATTTCTGCCTTTTTGCCCGAAAATAAAGGGAATGTATACTTTTTGCCATAAAAAAGGGAAATTTCTTCACTTTTGCCCCAAAATAAGGTGATTTTCCGCCTTTTTGACTCAAAATAAGTGCAATTTCTGCCTTTTCCCCAAAAATAAACGGAATTTCTGTCTTTTTGCCGCAAAATAAAGAAAATTTCTGACTTTATGCCCTGAAATAAGTGAAATTTATAAAATTTTTCCCCAAAATAAGAGAAATGTCTGCTTTTTGCCCCTAAATACGGGGAATTTCTGCCTTTTAGCTCGAAGATAAAGGGAATTTCTGCATTTACCTCAAAATAAGAATATTTTCTGCATTTTGCTCCAAAATATGGAGAATTTCTGCCTTTTTGTTCCAAAATAAGGAAAATTTCGTCAATTTTGTACCATAATAAAAGAAATTTCTGCTTTTTGCCCCAAAATAAGGGGAATTTCTGACTTTTTGCCCTGAAATAAGTGAAATTTCTAAAATTTTTCCCCAAAATAAGGGAAATGTCTGCTTTTTGCCCCAAAATAATAGGAATTTCTGCCTTTTTGCCCCCAAACAAGGGGAATTTCAGCTTTTTTACCTCAAAATAAGGGAAATTTCTGCCTTTTTGCCCCAAAATAGGAAAAATTTCTGCAAATTTGTACCAAAATAAAAGAAATTTCTGCCTTATTGCCCCAAAATAAGAGAAATTTCTGCCTTTTTTCCCTGAAATAAGTGAAATTTCTGCAATTTTGCCCCAAAATAAGTAAAATTTCTGCAATTTTGCCACAAAGTAAAGGAAATTTCTAAAATTTTGCCCCAAATAATGGGAATTTCTGACTTTATGCACCCGAAAAATGGAGATTTTCTTTCTTTTTGCCCCAAAATAAGGAGAATTTCAGCCTTTTTACCGGAAAATCAAGAGAATTTCTGCAATTTTTTTTCAGAATACGGAAAATTTCTGCCTTTTAGCTCTAAAATAAATGGAATTTCTGCATTTCTCCCTAATATTAAGGGAATTTCTATATTTTACCTCTAAATAAGGGGAATTTCTTCATTTTACCTCAAAATAAGAACCATTTCTGCCTTTTACCTCAAAATATGGGGAATTTCTGACTTTTTCTTCCAAAAAAAAAAAAAAATTCATTTATGTACCATAAGAAAAGAAATTTCTCCTTTTTGACTCAAAATAAGGGAAATTTCTGACTTTTTACCCTGAAATAAATGAAATTTCTGAAATTTTGCCCGAAAATAAGGAAAATTTGTGGCTTTTTGCCCCAAAATAAGGGGAATTTCTGCCTTTTGCCCCAAAATATGGGGAATTTCAGCATTTTACCTCAAAATAAGGGGAATTACTTCCTTTTTGCCCTGAAATATGTGAAATTTCTGCAATTTTACCCCAAAATAAGGTGAATTTCTGCCTTTTGCCCCAAAATAATAGGAATTTCTGCCTTTTTGCCCCAAAATAAGAAAAATTTTTGCTTTTTTTTCTGAAATAAGTGAAATTTCTGCAATTTTGGCCTAAAATAAGGGAAATTTCTGCAATTTTTCCCAATAATAAAGCAAATTTCTGCAATTTTGCCCCAAATTAAGGGGAATTTCTGGTCTTTTCCCACAAATAAGGGAAATTTCTGCAATTTTGCCCTAAAATAAGGGGAATTTCTGCCATTTGACCCAAAATAAGGGGAATTTCTGCCTTTTTGCCACAGAATATAGAAAATTACTGCATGTTTTACCCCAAAATTAGGTGAATTTTCAATTTTGCTCCAAAATACGAGGATTTTCTGCATTTTTCGCTGAAAATAAGGGGAATTTCTGCCATCTTGCCGCGAAATAAGTGAAATTTCTGCAGTTTTACCCCAAAATAAGAAGAATTTCTGCCTTTTTGCCACAAAATTAGGGGAATTTCTGCAATTTTGCTCCAAAATACAGGGAATTTCTGCCTATTTGCCCGAAAATAATGGGAATGCATACCTTTTTGCCATAAAAAAGGGAATTTTCTTCACTTTTGCCATAAAATAGGGGGATTTTCTGCCTTTTATCTAAAAATAAGTGCAATTTCTGCCTTTTCCCCAAAAATAAAAGGAATTTCTGTTATTTTGCACAAAAATAAGGGGAATTTCTGCCTTTTTGCCCCAAAATAAGGGGAATTTCAGCCTTTTTTCTCAAAATAAGGGGAATTTCTGCCTTTTGCCCCAAAATATGGGGAATTTCTGCATTTTTCCCCAAAATAAGAAAAATTTCTGCAATTTTGTACCAAAATAAAAAAAATTTCTGCCTTTTTGCCCCAAAATAAGAGAAATTTCTGCCATTTTTTCCCTGAAATAAGTGAAATTTCTGCAATTTTACCCCAAAATAAGAGAAATTTCTGCAATTTTGCCCTAAAAGTATAGGAAATTTCTGCAATTTTGCCCAAAATAAAAGGAATTTCTGAATTTTTGCAACCGAAAAAAGGAGATTTTCTGACTTTTTGCCCCAAAATAAGGAGAATTTTAGCCTTTTTGCCAGAAAATAATGAGAATTTCTGCAATTTTTCTTCAAAATACGAAAAATTTCTGCCTTTTAGCTCCAAAATAAAGTGAATTTCTGCATTTTTTCCCAATATTAGGGGAATTTCTGCATTTTACCTCTAAATAAGAGGAATTTCTGCATTTAACCTCAAAATAAGAAGAATTTCTGCCTTTTACCCCAAAATAAGGTGAATTTCTGCCTTTTTGCCACAAAATAATGGGAATTTCTGCCTTTTTGCCCCAAAATAAGAAAAAATTTTGCTTTTTTTTCTGAAATAAGTGAAATTTCTGCAATTTTGCCCTAAAATGAGGGAAATTTCTGCACTTTTTCCCCATAATAAAGCAAATTTCTGCAATTTTGCCCCAAAATAAGGGGAATTTCTGTTTTTGCCCCCAAATAAAGCAAATTTCTGCAATTTTGCCCCAAAATAAGGGGAATTTCCGTTTTTTGCCCCCGAATAAGGAAAAGTTTTGCAAATTTTGCCCTAAAATAAGGGAAATTTCGGCAATTTGCCCCAAAATAAGGGGAAATTCTGCCTTTTTGCCACAAAATAAAGAAAATTACTGCATGTTTTACCCCAAAATTAGGTGAATATCTGCAATTTTGCTCCAAAAAACGAGGATTTTCTGCCTTTTTCGCCGAAAATAAGGGGAATTTCTGCCATTTTGCCGCGAAATAAGTGAAATTTCTGCAGTTTTACCCTAAATTAAAGCAAATTTCTGCCTTTATGCCCCAAAATTAGTAAAATTTCTGCAATTTTGCTTCAAAATACGGGGAATTTCTGCCTTTTTGCCCGAAAATAAAGGGAATGTACACCTCTTTGCCATAAAAAAGGGAAATTTCTTCACTTTTGCCCCAAAATAAGGGGATTTTCCACCTTTTTGACTCAAAATAAGTGCAATTTCTGCCTTTTCTCCAAAAATAAACGGAATTTCTGTCTTTTTGCCCCAAAATAAGGGGAATTTCTGACTTTTTGCCCTGAAATAAGTGAAATTTCTAAAATTTTTCCCCAACATAAGGGAAATGTCTGCTTTTTGCCCCAAAATAAGGGGAATTTCTGCCTTTTAGCCCCAAAATAAAGGGAATTTCTGCATTTTACCTCAAAATAAGAATAATTTCTGTATTTTGCTCCAAAATATGGGGAATTTCTGCCTTTTTGTTCCAAAATAAGAAAAATTTCTGCAATTTTGTACAAAAATAAAAGAAATTTCTGCAATTTTGCCCCAAAGTAAAGGAAATTTCTGCAATTTTGCCCCAAATAAGGAAAATTTCTGAATTTTTGCAACCGAAAAAAGGAGATTTTCTGACTTTTTGCCCCAAAATAAGGAGAATTTCAGCCTTTTTGCCCGAAAATAATGAGAATTTCTGCAATTTTTCTTCAAAATACGAAAAATTTCTGCCTTTTAGATCCAAAATAAAGTGAATTTCTGCATTTTTTTCCAATATTAGGGGAATTTCTGCATTTTACCTCTAAATACGGGGAATTTCTGCATTTTAACTCAAAATACGAAGAATTTCTGCCTTTTACCCCAAAATAAGGTGAATTTCTGCCTTTTTGCCACAAAATAATGGGAATTTCTGCCTTTTTGCCCCAAAATAAGAAAAAATTTTGCTTTTTTTCTGAAATAAGTGAAATTTCTGCAATTTTGCCCTAAAATAAGGGAAATTTTTGCAATTTTTCCCCAAAATAAGGGGAATTTCTGTTTTTTGCCCCCAAATAAAGCAAATTTCTGCAATTTTGCCCCAAAATAAGGGGAATTTCTGTTTTTTGCCCACGAATAAGTGAAATTTTTGCAAATTTTGCCCTAAAATATGGGGAATTTCTGCCTTTTGCCTCAAAATAAGGGGAAATTCTGCCTTTTTGCCACAAAATAAAGAAAATTACTGCATGTTTTACCCTAAATTTAGGTGAATATCTGCAATTTTGCTCCAAAATACGAGGATTTTCTGCCTTTTTCGCCAAAAATAAGAGGAATTTCTGCCATTTTGCCGCGAAATAAGTGAAATTTCTGCAGTTTTACCCTAAATTAAGGGGAATTTCTGCCTTTTTGCCCCAAAATTAGGAAAATTTCTTTAATTTTGCTTCAAAATACGGGGAATTTCTGCCTTTTTGCCCGAAAATAAAGGGAATGTACACCTTTTTGCAATAAAAAAGGGAAATTTTTTCACTTTTGCCCCAAAATAAGGGGATTTTCCGCCTTTTTGACTCAAAATAAGTGCAATTTCTGACTTTTCCCCAAAAATAAATGGAATTTCTGTCTTTTTGCCCCAATATAAGGGGAATTTCTGACTTTTTGCCCTGAAATAAGTGAAATTTCTAAAATTTTTCCCCACAATAAGGGAAATGTCTGCTTTTTGCCCCAAAATAATAGGAATTTCTGCCTTTTGTCCCCAAATAAGGGGAATTTCAGCCTTTTTACCTCAAAATAAGTAGAATTTCTGCCTTTTTGCCCCAAAATAATGGGAATTTCTGCCTTTTTGCCCCAAAATAAGAAAAAATTTTGCTTTTTTTTCTGAAATAAGTGAAATTTCTGCAATTTTGCCCTAAAATGAGGGAAATTTCTGCACTTTTTCCCCATAATAAAGCAAATTTCTGCAATTTTGCCCCAAAATAAGGGGAATTTCTGTTTTTGCCCCCAAATAAAGCAAATTTCTGCAATTTTGCCCCAAAATAAGGGGAATTTCTGTTTTTTGCCCCCGAATAAGGAAAAGTTTTGCAAATTTTGCCCTAAAATAAGGGAAATTTCGGCAATTTGCCCCAAAATAAGGGGAAATTCTGCCTTTTTGCCACAAAATAAAGAAAATTACTGCATGTTTTACCCCAAAATTAGGTGAATATCTGCAATTTTGCTCCAAAAAACGAGGATTTTCTGCCTTTTTCGCCGAAAATAAGGGGAATTTCTGCCATTTTGCCGCGAAATAAGTGAAATTTCTGCAGTTTTACCCTAAATTAAAGCAAATTTCTGCCTTTATGCCCCAAAATTAGTAAAATTTCTGCAATTTTGCTTCAAAATATGGGGAATTTCTGCCTTTTTGCCCGAAAATAAAGGGAATGTACACCTCTTTGCCATAAAAAAGGGAAATTTCTTCACTTTTGCCCCAAAATAAGGGGATTTTCCACCTTTTTGACTCAAAATAAGTGCAATTTCTGCCTTTTCTCCAAAAATAAACGGAATTTCTGTCTTTTTGCCCCAAAATAAGGGGAATTTCTGACTTTTTGCCCTGAAATAAGTGAAATTTCTAAAATTTTTCCCCAACATAAGGGAAATGTCTGCTTTTTGCCCCAAAATAAGGGGAATTTCTGCCTTTTAGCCCCAAAATAAAGGGAATTTCTGCATTTTACCTCAAAATAAGAATAATTTCTGTATTTTGCTCCAAAATATGGGGAATTTCTGCCTTTTTGTTCCAAAATAAGAAAAATTTCTGCAATTTTGTACAAAAATAAAGAAATTTCTGCAATTTTGCCCCAAAGTAAAGGAAATTTCTGCAATTTTGCCCCAAATAAGGAAAATTTCTGAATTTTTGCAACCGAAAAAAGGAGATTTTCTGACTTTTTGCCCCAAAATAAGGAGAATTTCAGCCTTTTTGCCCGAAAATAATGAGAATTTCTGCAATTTTTCTTCAAAATACGAAAAATTTCTGCCTTTTAGCTCCAAAATAAAGTGAATTTCTGCATTTTTTTCCAATATTAGGGGAATTTCTGCATTTTACCTCTAAATACGGGGAATTTCTGCATTTTAACTCAAAATACGAAGAATTTCTGCCTTTTACCCCAAAATAAGGTGAATTTCTGCCTTTTTGCCACAAAATAATGGGAATTTCTGCCTTTTTGCCCCAAAATAAGAAAAAATTTTGCTTTTTTTCTGAAATAAGTGAAATTTCTGCAATTTTGCCCTAAAATAAGGGAAATTTTTGCAATTTTTCCCCAAAATAAGGGGAATTTCTGTTTTTTGCCCCCAAATAAAGCAAATTTCTGCAATTTTGCCCCAAAATAAGGGGAATTTCTGTTTTTTGCCCACGAATAAGTGAAATTTTTGCAAATTTTGCCCTAAAATATGGGGAATTTCTGCCTTTTGCCTCAAAATAAGGGGAAATTCTGCCTTTTTGCCACAAAATAAAGAAAATTACTGCATGTTTTACCCTAAATTTAGGTGAATATCTGCAATTTTGCTCCAAAATACGAGGATTCTCTGCCTTTTTCGCCAAAAATAAGAGGAATTTCTGCCATTTTGCCGCGAAATAAGTGAAATTTCTGCAGTTTTACCCTAAATTAAGGGGAATTTCTGCCTTTTTGCCCCAAAATTAGGAAAATTTCTTTAATTTTGCTTCAAAATACGGGGAATTTCTGCCTTTTTGCCCGAAAATAAAGGGAATGTACACCTTTTTGCAATAAAAAAGGGAAATTTCTTCACTTTTGCCCCAAAATAAGGGGATTTTCCGCCTTTTTGACTCAAAATAAGTGCAATTTCTGACTTTTCCCCAAAAATAAATGGAATTTCTGTCTTTTTGCCCCAATATAAGGGGAATTTCTGACTTTTTGCCCTGAAATAAGTGAAATTTCTAAAATTTTTCCCCAAAATAAGGGAAATGTCTGCTTTTTGCCCCAAAATAATAGGAATTTCTGCCTTTTGTCCCCAAATAAGGGGAATTTCAGCCTTTTTACCTCAAAATAAGTAGAATTTCTGCCTTTTTGCCCCAAAATAGGAAAAATTTCTGCAAATTTGTACCAAAATAACAGAAGTTTCTGCCTTTTTGCCCCAAAAAAAGAGAAATTTCTGCCTTTTTTCTCTAAATAAGTGAAATTTCTGCAATTTTGCCCCAAAATAAGTAAAATTTCTGCAATTTTGCCACAAAGTAAAGGAAATTTCTGGAATTTTGCCCCAAATAAAGGGAATTTCTGACTTTATGCACCCGAAAAATGGAGATTTTCTTTCTTTTTGCCACAAAATAAGGAGAATTTCAGCCTTTTTGCCGGAAAATCATGAGAATTTCTGCAATTTTTTTTCAGAATACGGAAAATTTCTGCCTTTTAGCTCTAAAATAAAGGGAATTTCTGCATTTTTCCCTAATATTAAGGGAATTTCTATATTTTACCTCTAAATAAGGAGAATTTCTGCATTTTACCTCAAAATAAGAACCATTTCTGCCTTTTACCCCAAAATATGAGGAATTTCTGAGTTTTTCTTCCAAAATAAAAAAAAAATTTTTCATTTTAGTACCATAATAAAAGAAATTTCTCCTTTTTGACCCAAAATAAGGGGAATTTCGACTTTATACCCTGAAATAAATAAAATTTCTGAAATTTTGCCCGAAAATAAGGGAAATTTGTGGCTTTTTGCCTCAAAATAAGGGGAATTTCTGCCTTTTGCCCTAAAATATGGGGAATTTCTGCAATTTTACCCCAAAATAAGGTGAATTTCTGCCTTTTGCCCCAAAATAATAGAAATTTCTGCCTTTTTGCCCCAAAATAAAAAAAAATTTTTGCCTTGTTTCCCTGAAATAAGTGAAATTTCTGCAATTTTACCCCAAAATAAGGGAAATTTCTGCAATTTTGCCCCAAAGTAAAGGAAATTTCTGCAATTTTGCCCCAAATAAGGGGAATTTCTGAATTTTTGCAACCGAAAAAAGGAGATTTTCTGAATTTTTGCCCCAAAATAAGGAGAATTTCAGCCTTTTTGCCCGAAAATAATGAGAATTTCTGCAATTTTTCTTCAAAATACGAAAAATTTCTGCCTTTTAGCTCTGAAATAAAGTGAATTTCTGCATTTTTTCCCAATATTAGGGGAATTTCTGCATTTTACCTCTAAATAAAGGGAATTTCTGCATTTTACCTCAAAATAAGAAGAATTTGTGCCTTTTACCCCAAAATAAAGTGAATTTCTGCCTTTTTGCCACAAAATAATGGGAATTTCTGCCTTTTTGCGCCAAAATCAGAAAAAATTTTGCTTTTTTTTCTGAAATAAGTGAAATTTCTGCAATTTTGCCCTAAAATAAGGGAAATTTTTGCAATTTTTCCCCAAAATAAGGGGAATTTTGTTTTTTGCCCCCAAATAAAGCAAATTTCTGCAATTTTGCCCCAAAATAAGGGGAATTTCTGTTTTTTGCCCACGAATAAGGGAAATTTTTGCAAATTTTGCCCTAAAATAAGGGGAATTTCTGCCTTTTGCCTCAAAATAAGGGGAAATTCTGCCTTTTTGCCACTAAATATAGAAAATTACTGCATGTTTTACCCCAAATTTAGGTGAATATCTGCAATTTTGCTCCAAAATACGAGGATTATCTGCCTTTTTCGCCGAAAATAAGGGGAATTTCTGCCATTTTGCCGCGAAATAAGTGAAATTTCTGCAGTTTTACCCTAAATAAGCGAATTTCTGCCTTTTTGCACCAAAATTAGGAAAATTTCTGCAATTTTGCTTCAAAATACGAGGAATTTCTGCCTTTTTGCCCGAAAATAAAGGGAATGTACACCTTTTTGCCTTAAAAAAGGGAAATTTCTTCAATTTGCCCCAAAATAAGGGGATTTTCCGCCTTTTTGACTCAAAATAAGTGCAATTTCTGCCTTTTCCCCAAAAATAAAAGGAATTTCTGTCTTTTTGCCCAAATATAATGGGAATTTCTGCCTTTTTGCCCCAAAATAAGGGAAATTTCAGCCTTTTTCTCAAAATAAGAAGAATTTCTGCCTTTTTGCCCCAAAATAAGAAAAATTTCTGCAATTTTGTACCAAAATAAAAGAAATTTCTGCCTTTTTGCCTCAAAATAAGAGAAATTTCTGCCTTTTTTCCCTGAAATAAGTGAAATTTCTGCAATTTTACCCCAAAATAAGGGAAATTTCTGCAATTTTGCCTCAAAGTAAAGGAAATTTCTGCAATTTTGCCCCAAATAAGGGGAATTTCTGAATTTTTGCAACCGAAAAAAGGAGATTTTCTGACTTTTTGCCCCAAAATAAGGAGAATTTCAGCCTTTTTGCCCAAAAATAATGAGAATTTCTGCAATTTTTCTTCAAAATACAAAAAATTTCTGCCTTTTAGCTCCAAAATAAAGTGAATTTCTGCATTTTTTCCAATATTAGGGGAATTTTTGCATTTTACCTCTAAATAAGGGGAATTTCTGCATTTTACCTCAAAATAAGAAGAATTTGTGCCTTTTACCCCAAAATAAAGTGAATTTCTGCCTTTTTGCCACAAAATAATGGCAATTTCTGCCTTTTTACCCCAAAATAAGAAAAAATTTTGCTTTTTTTTCTGAAATAAGTAAAATTTCTGCAATTTTGCCCTAAAATAAGGGAAATTTCTGCAATTTGTCCCCATAATAAAGCAAATTTCTGCAATTTTGCCCAAAATAAGGGGAATTTCTGTTTTTTGCCCCCAAATAAAGCAAATTTCTGCCATTTTGCCCCAAAATAAGGGGAATTTCTGTTTTTTGCCCCCGAATAAGGGAATTTTTTGCAAATTTTGCCCTAAAATAAGGGGAATTTCTGCCATTTGCCCCAAAATAAAGGGAAATTCTGCCTGTTTGCCACAAAATAAAGAAAATTACTGCATGTTTTACCCCAAAATTAGGTGAATATCTGCAATTTTGCTCAAAAATACGAGGATTTTCTGCATTTTTTGCCAAAAGTAAGGGGAGTTTCTGCCATTTTGCCGCGAAATAAGTGAAATTTCTGCAGTTTTACCCTAAATTAAGGGAAATTTCTGCCTTGTTGCCCCAAAATTAGGAAAATTTCTGCAATTTTGCTTCAAAATACGAGGAATTTCTGCCTTTTTGCCCGAAAATAAAGGGAATGTACACCTTTTTGCCATAAAAAAGGGAAATTTCTTCACTTTTGCCCCAAAATAAGGGGATTTTCCGCCTTTTTGACTCAAAATAAGTGCAATTTCTGCCTTTTCCCCAAAAATAAACGGAATTTCTGTCTTTTTGCCCCAAAATAAGGGGAATTTTTGACTTTTTGCCCTGAAATAAGTGAAATTTCTAAAATTTTTCCCCAAAATAAGGGAAATGTCTGCTTTTTGCCCCAAAATATGGGGAATTTCTGCTTTTTAGCCCCAAAATAAAGGGAATTTCTGCGTTTTACCTCAAAATAAGAATAATTTCAGCATTTTGCTCCAAAATATTGGGAATTTCTGCCTTTTTGTTCCAAAATAAGAAAAATTTCTTCAATTTTGTACCATAAGAAAAGAAATTTCTGATTTTTGCCCCAAAATAAGGGGAATTTCTGACTTTTTGCCCTGAAATAAGTGAAATTTCTAAAATTTTTCCACAAAATAAGGGAAATGTCTGCTTTTTGCCCCAAAATAATAGGAATTTCTGCCTTTTTGCCCCCAAATAAGGGGAATTTCAGCCTTTTTACCCCAAAATAAGGGGAATTTCTGCCTTTTTGCCCCAAAATAGGAAAAATTTCTGCAAATTTGTAACAAAATAAAAGAAATTTCTGCCTTTTTGCCCCAAAATAAGAGAAATTTCTGCCTTTTTCCCTGAAATAAGTAAAATTTCTGCAATTTTGCCCCAAAATAAGTGAAATTTCTGCAATTTTGCCACAAAGTAAAGGAAATTTCTGCAATTTTGCCCCAAATAAAGGGAATTTCTGACTTTTTGCACCCGAGAAGAGGAGATTTTCTTTTTTTTTTGCCCCAAAATAAGAAGAATTTCAGCCTTTTTGCCCGAAAATCATGAGAATTTCTGCAATTTTTTTTCAAAATATGGAAAATTTCTGCCTTTTAGCTTTAAAATAAAGGGAATTTCTGCATTTTTCCCCAATATTAAGGGAATTTCTACATTTTACCTCTAAATAAGGGGAATTTCTGCATTTTACCTCAAAATAAGAACCATTTCTGCGTTTTACCCCAAAATATGGGGAATTTCTGCCTTTTTATTCCAAAATAAAAAAAATTTCTTTAATTTTGTACCATAATAAAAGAAATTTCTCCTTTTTGCCCCAAAATAAGGGGAATTTCTGACTTTTTGCCCTAAAATAAGTGAAATTACTAAAATTTTTCCTCAAAATAAGTGAAATGTTTTCTTTTTGCCTCAAAATTAGGAGAATTTCTGCCTTTTTGCCCCCAAATAAGGGGAATTTCTGCTTTTTTGCCCCAAAATAGGAAAAATTTCTGCAATTTTATACCAAAATAAAAGAAATCTTAGCTTTTGCCCCAAAATAAGAGAAATTTCTGCCTTTTTTCCCTGAAATAAGTGAAATTTGTGCATTTTTGCCCCAAAATAATAGAAATTTCTTCAATTTTGACCCAAAGTAAAGGAAATTTCTGCAATTTTGCCTCAAAAAAGAAGAATTTCTGAATTTTTGCACTCGAAAAAAGAGGATTTTCTGTGTTTTTGCCCCAAAATAAAGAGAATTTCAGCTTTTTAGCCTGAAAATTATGAGAATTTCTGCAATTTTTCTTCAAAATACGGAAAATTTCTGCCTTTTAGCCCCAAAATAAAGGGAATTTCTGCATTTTTACCCAATATTAGGGGAATTTATACATTTTACCTCCAAATAAGGGGAATTTCTGCATTTTACCTCAAAATAAGAAGAATTTCTGCCTTTTACCACAAAATATGGGGAATTTCTGCCTTTTTGTTCCAAAATAAAGAAAATTTCTTCAATTCTGTACCATAATAAAAAAATTTATCCTTTTTGCCCCAAAATAAGGGGAATTTCTGACTTTTTACCCTGAAATAAATGAAATTTTTGCAATTTTGCCCAAAAATAAGGGAAATTTGTGGCTTTTTCCCCAAAATAAGGGGAATTTCTGCCTTTTGCCATAAATATGAGGAATTTCAGCATTTTACCTCAAAATAAGGGGAATTTCTGCATTTTGCCCTGAAATATGTGAAAATTCTGCAATTTTATTCCAAAATAAGGTGAATTTCTGCCTTTTTGCCCCAAAATAATGGGAATTTTTGCCTTTTTGCCAAAAAATAAGAAAAATTTTTGCTTTTTTTTCTGAAATAAGTGAACTTTCTGTAATTTTGCCCTAAAAAAGGGAAATTTCTGCAATTTTTCTCCATAATAAAGCAAATTTCTGCAATTATGCCCCAAAATAAGGGGAATTTCTGGTTTTTGCCCACAAATAAGGGAAATTTCTGCAATTTTGCCCTAAAATAAGGGGAATTTCTGCCATTTGCCCAAAATAAGGGGAATTTCTGCATTTTTGCCACAAAATATAGAAAATTACTGCATGTTTTACCCCAAAATTAGGTGAATTTCTACAATTTTGCTCCAAAATATGAGGATTTTCTGCGTTTTTCGCCGAAAATAAGGGGAATCTGCCATCTTGCCGCGAAATAAGTGAAATTTTTGCAGTTTTACCCCAAAATAAGTGGAATTTCTGGTTTTTTGCCCCAAAATTAGGGGAATTTCTGCAATTTTGCTCCAAAATACGGGGAATTTCTGCCTTTTTGCCCGTAAATAAAGGGAATATATACCTTTTTGCCATAAAAAAGGGAAATTTCTTCACTTTTGCCCCAAAATAAGGTGATTTTCCGCCTTTTTGACTCAAAATAAGTGCAATTTCTGACTTTTCCCCCAAAATAAACGGAATTTCTATCTTTTTGTTGCAAAATAAGGGGAATTTCTGACTTTATGCCCTGAAATAAGTGAAATTTCTAGAATTTTTCCCCAAAATAAGAGAAATGTTTGCTTTTGCCCCAAAATATGGGGAATTTATGCCTTTTTGCCCCAAAATAAGGAGAATTTCTGCATTTTGCCCCAAAATAAGAGAAATTTCTGCTTTTTTTCCCTGAAATAAGTGAAATTTCTGCAATTTTGCCCCAAATTAAGTGAAATTTCTACAATTTTGCCACAAAGTAAAGGAAATTTCTGCAATTTTGCCCCAAATAAAGGGAATTTCTGACTTTTTGCACCCGAGAAGAGGAGATTTTCTTTTTTTTTTGCCCCAAAATAAGAAGAATTTCAGCCTTTTTGCCCGAAAAAAATGAGAATTTCTGCAATTTTTTTTCAAAATATGGAAAATTTCTGCCTTTTAGCTTTAAAATAAAGGGAATTTCTGCATTTTTCCTCAATATTAAGGGAATTTCTACATTTTACCTCTAAATAAGGGGAATTTCTGCATTTTACCTCAAAATAAGAACCATTTCTGCGTTTTACCCCAAAATATGGGGAATTTCTGCCTTTTTATTCCAAAATAAAAAAAATTTCTTTAATTTTGTACCATAATAAAAGAAATTTCTCCTTTTTGCCCCAAAATAAGGGGAATTTCTGACTTTTTACGCTGAAATAAATGAAATTTCTAAATTATGCCTGAAAATAAGAGAAATTTGTGGCTTTTTGCCACAAAATAAGGGGAATTTCTGCCTTTTGCCCCAAAATATGGGGAATTTCAGCATTTTACCTCAAAATAAGGGGAATTTCTGCCTTTTTGCCCTGAAATATGTGAAATTTCTGCAATTTTACCCCAAAATAAGGTGAATTTCTGCCTTTTGCCCCAAAATAATAGGAATTTCTGCCTTTTTGCCCCAAAATAAGAAAAATTTTTGCTTTTTTTTAAAAATTAGTGAAATTTCTGCAATTTTGGCCTAAAATAAGGGAAATTTCTGCAATTTTTCCCCATAATAAAGCAAATTTCTGCAATTTTGCCCCAAAATAAGGGGAATTTCTGTTTTTTGCCAACAAATATGAGAAATTTCTGCAATTTTGCCCTAAAATAAGGGGAATTCCTGCCATTTGACCCAAAATAAGTGGAATTTCTGCCTTTTTGCCACAAAATAAAGAAAATTACTTCATGTTTTACCCCAAAATTAGGTGAATTTCTTCAATTTTGCTCCAAAATACGAGGATTTTCTGCGTTTTTCGCCGAAAATAAGGGGAATTTCAGCCATCTTGCCGATAATAAGTGAAATTTCTGCAGTTTTACCCCCAAATAAGGGGAATTTCTGCCTTTTTGCCCCAAAATTAGGAGAATTTCTGCAATTTTACTCCATAATACAGGGAATTTCTGCCTTTTTGCCCAAAAATAAAAGCAATGTATACTTTTTGCCATAAAAAAGGGAAATTTCTTCACTTTTGCCCCAAAATAAGGTGATTTTCCGCCTTTTTGACTCAAAATAAGTGCAATTTCTGCCTTTTCCCCAAATATAAACGGAATTTCTGTCTTTTTGCCGCAAAATAAGGAAAATTTCTGACTTTATGCCATGAAATAAGTGAAATTTCTAAAATTTTTCCCCAAAATAAGAGAAATGTCTGCATTTTGCCCCTAAATACGGGGAATTTCTGCCTTTTAGCCCCAAAATAAAGGGAATTTCATCATTTTACCTCAAAATAAGAATAATTTCTGCATTTTGCTCCAAAATATGGAGAATTTCTGCCTTTTTGTTGCAAAATAAGAAAAATTTCGTCAATTTTGTACCATAATAAAAGAAATTTCTGCTTTTTGCCCCAAAATAAGGGGAATTTCTGACTTTTTGCGCTGAAATAAGTGAAATTTCTAAAATTTTTCTCCAAAATAAGGGAAATGTTTTCTTTTTGCCTCAAAATAAGGAGAATTACTGCCTTTTTGCCCCCAAATAAGGGGAATTTCAGCCTTTTTACCTCAAAATAAGGGGAATTTCTGCCTTTTTGCCCCAAAATAGGAAAAATTTCTGCAATTTTGTACCAAAATAAAAGAAATTTTTGCCTTTTGGCCCAAAATAAAAGAAATTTCTGCCTTTTTCCCTTAAATAAGTGAAATTTCTGCAATTTTGCCCCAAAATAAGGGAAATTTCTGCAATTTTGACCCAAAGTAAAGGAAATTTCTGCAATTTTGCCTCAAAAAAGGGGAATTTCTGAATTTTTGCACTAGAAAAAAGGAGATTTTCTGTCTTTTTGCCTCAAAATAAGGAGAATTTCAGCCTTTTAGCCCGAAAATTATGAGAATTTCTGCAATTTTCTTCAAAATACGGAAAATTTCTGCCTTTTAGCCCCAAAATAAAGGGAATTTCTGCATTTTTCCCCAATATTAGGGGAATTTCTACATTTTACCTCTAAATAAGGGGAATTTCTGCATTTTACCTCAAAATAAGAAGAATTTCTTCCTTTTACCACAAAATATGGGGAATTTCTGCCTTTTTGTTCCAAAATAAAGAAAATTTCTTCAATTTTGTACCATAATAAAAAAAATTTATCCTTTTGGCCCAAAAGTATGGGGAATTTCTGACTTTTTACCCTGAAATAAATGAAATTTTTGCAATTTTGCCCAAAAATAAGGAAAATTTGTGGCTTTTTGCCCCAAAATAAGGGGAATTTCTGCCTTTTGCCATAAATATGGGGAATTTCAGCCTTTTACCTCAAAATAAAGGGAATTTCTGCCTTTTTGCCCCAAAATAATGGGAATTTCTGCCTTTTTGCCAAAAAATAAGAAAAATTTTTGCTTTTTTTTTCTGAAATAAGTGAAATTTTTTCAATTTTGCCCTAAAAAAGGGAAATTTCTGCAATTTTTCTCCATAATAAAGCAAATTTCTGCAATTATGCCCCAAAATAAAGGGGAATTTCTGGTTTTTTCCCACAAATAAGGGAAATTTCTCCAATTTTGCCCTAAAATAAAGGGAATTTCTGCCATTTGCCCAAAATAAGGGGAATTTCTGCTTTTTTGCCAGAAAATATAGAAAATTACTGCATGTTTTACTCCAAAATTAGGTGAATTTATGCAATTTTGCTCCAAAATACGAGGATTTTCTGCGTTTTTCCCTGAAAATAAGAGGAATTTCTGCCATCTTGCCACGAAATAAGTGAAATTTTTGCAGTTTTACCCCGAAATAAGGGGAATTTCTGCTTTTTTGCCCCAAAATTAGGGGAATTTCTGCAATTTTGCTCCAAAATACGGGGAATTTCTGCCTTTTTGCCCGAAAATAAAGGGAATGTATACCTTTTTGCAATATAAAAGGGAAATTTCTTCACTTTTGCCCCAAAATAAGGTGATTTTCCGCCTTTTTGACTCAAAATAAGTGCAATTTCTGCCTTTTCCCCAAAAATAATCGGAATTTCTGTCTTTTTGCCGCAAAATAAGGAGAATTTCTGACTTTATGCCCTGAAATAAGTGAAATTTCTAAAATTTTTCCCCAAAATAAGAGAAATGTCTGCTTTTGCCCCAAAATATGGGGAATTTATGGCTTTTTCCCCAAAATAAGGGGAATTTCTCCTTTTTTGCCCCAAAATAAGAAAAATTTCTGCAATTTTGTACCAAAATAAAAGAAATTTTTGCCATTTTACCCCAAAATACGAGAAATTTTTGCCTTTTTTTTATGAAATAAGTGAAATTTCTGCAATTTTGCCCCAAAATAAAAAAAATTCGGCAATTTTGCCCCAATGTAAAGGAAATTTCTGCAATTTTGCCCCAAAATAAAGGGATTTTCTGACATTTTTCTCCTGAAAAAAGGGGATATTCTGTCTTTTTGCCCCAAAATAAGGAGAATATCTGCCTTTTTGCCTGAAAATTATGAGAATTTCTGCAATTTTGCTTCAAAATACGGAGAATATCTGCCTTTTAGCCCCAAAATAAAGGGAATGTCTGCATATTACCTCAAAATAAGAAGAATTTCTGCCTTTTACCTCAAAATATAAGGAATTTCTGCCTTTTTGTTCCAAAATAAAGAAAATTTCTTCAATTTTGTACCATAATAAAAGAAATTTCTGCTTTTTGCCCCAAAATAAGGGGAATTTATGACTTTTTGCCCTGAAATAAGTGAAATTTCTAAAATTTTTTCCCAAAATAAGGGAAATGTTTGCTTTATGCCTCAAAATAAGGAGAATTTCTGCCTTTTTGCCACCAAATAAGGGAAATTTCAGCCTTTTTACCTCAAAATAAGGGGAATTTCTGCCTTTTTGCCCCAAAATAAGAAAAATTTCTGCAGTTTTGTACCAAAATAAAGAAAATTTCTGCCGTTTTGCCCCAAAATAAGAGAAATTTCTGCCTTTTTTCCCTGAAATAAGTGAAATTTCTGCAATTTTGCCCCAAAATTAGGGAAATTTCTGCAATTTTGACCCAAAGTAGAGGAAATTTCTGCAATTTTGCCCCAAATAAGAAGAACTTTTGAAGTTTTGCACTCGAAAAAAGGAGATTTTCTGTCTTGTTGCCCCAAAATAAAGAGAATTTCAGGCTTATAGCCCGAAAATTATGAGAATTTCTGCAATTTTGCTTCAAAATATGGGGAATTTCTGCCTTTTAGCCCCAAAATAAAGGGAATTTCTGCATTTTTCCCCAATATTAGGGGAATTTCTACATTTTACCTCTAAATAAGGGGAATTTCTGCATTTTCCCTCAAAATAAGAAGAATTTCTGCCTTTTACCCCAAAATATGGGGAATTTCTGCTTTTTTGTTCCAAAATAAAGAAAATTTCTTCAATTTTGTACCATAATAAAAAAAATTCCTTTTTTTTGCCCCAAAATAAGGGGAATTTCTGACTTTTTACCTTGAAATAAATGAAATTTTTGCAATTTTGCCCGAAAATAAGGGAAATTTGTGCCTTTTGGCCCCAAAATAAGGGGAATTTCTGCCTTTTGCCCCAAAATTGGGGAATTTCAGCATTTTACCTCAAAATAAGCGGAATTTCTGCATTTTTGCCCTGAAATATGTGAAATTTCTGCGATTTTACCCCAAAATAAGGTGAATTTCTGCCTTTTTGCCCCAAAATAATGAGAATTTCTGCATTTTTTCCCTAAAATAATAAAAATTTTTGCTTTTTTTTTTGAAATAAGTGAAATTTCTGCAATTTTGCCCTAAAATAAGGGAAATTTCTGCAATTTTTCCCCATAATAAAGCAAATTTCTGCAATTATGCCGCAAAATAAGGGGAATTTCTGTTTTTTGCTCCCAAATAAGGGAAATTTCTGCAATTTTGCCCTAAAATAAGGGGAATTTCTGCCATTTGCCCCAAAATAAGAAAAATTTCTGCCTTTTTGCCACAAAATAAAGAAAATTACTGCATGTTTTACCCCAAAATTAGGTGAATTTCTGCAATTTTGCTCCAAAATACAAGGATTTTCTGCCTTTTTCGCCGAAAATAAGAAGAATTTCTGCCATTTTGCCGCGAAATAAGTG
Organism: Micromys minutus; assembly: GCF_963924665.1. Taxonomy (NCBI): domain Eukaryota; kingdom Metazoa; phylum Chordata; class Mammalia; order Rodentia; family Muridae; genus Micromys; species Micromys minutus. The sequence goes on from NW_027667727.1 coordinate 6,130,845, forward strand.
AAATTTCTGCAGTTTTACCCCAAAATAAGGGGAATTTCTGCCTTTTTGCCCCAAAATTCGGAGAATTTATGCAATTTTGCTCCAAAATATGGGGAATTTCTGCCTTTTTGCTTGAAAATAAAGGGAATGTATAACTTTTTCTAATAAAAAAGGTCAATTTTTCACTTTTGCCCCGAAATAAGGGGATTTTCTGCATTTTTGACTCAAAATAAGTGCAATTTCCGTCTTTTTGCCCCAAAATAAGAAAAATTTCTGCAATTTTGTACCAAAATAAAAAAAAATTCTGCCTTTTTGCCCCAAAATAAGAGAAATTTTTGCCTTTTTTCCCTGAAATAAGTGAAATTTCTGCAATTTTGCCCCAAAATATGGAAAATTTCTGCAATTTTGCCCCAATGTAAAGGAAATTTCTGCAATTTTGCCCCAAAATAAGGGTATTTTCTGACTTTTTCCTCCCGAATAAAGGGGATTTTCTGCCTTTTGGCCACAAAATAAGGAAAATTTCTGCCTTTTTGCCCGAAAATTATGAGAATTTCTGCAATTTTGCTTCAAAATACGGGGAATTTCTGCCTTTTAGCCCTAAAATAAAGGAAATTTCTGCATTTTACCTCAAAATAAGAATAATTTCTGCATTTTGCCCCAATATATGGAAAATTTCTGCCTTTATGTTCCAAAATAAGGAAAATTTTTTAAATTTTGTACCATAATAAAAGAAATTTCTGTTTTTTGCCCCAAAATAAGGGGAATTTCTGACTTTTTGCCGTAAAATAAATGAAATTTCTGCAATGTTGCTTGAAAATAAGGGGGATTTCTGCCTTTTTGCCTCAAAATAAGAAGAATTTCTGCCTTTTCTCCCAAAATATGGGGAATTTCAACATTTTACCTCATAATAAGAAGAATTTCAGCCGTTTTGCACCAAAATATGGGGAATTTCTGCATTTTTCCCTCCTAAATAAAGGAAATTTCTACATTTTTGCACCAATATTAGGAGAATTTCTCTAGTTTTGCTCTAAAATATGGGTCATTTCTGCCTTTTTGCCCGAATTTGAGTGGAATTTCTGCCTTATTGTCCAGAAATAGGTGAAATTTCTGCAATTTTAGCCAATAATTAGGGATTTCATCTTTTTGACCCAAAATAAGAAAAATTTCTGCCATTTTGACCTGAAATATTTGAAATTTCTGCAATTTTACCCCAAAATAAAGGGAATTTCTGCCTTTTTGCCCCAAAATAAGGGGAATTTCAGCCTTATTACCTCAAAATAAGAGGAATTTCTGCCTTTTTGTCCCAAAATATAAGGAATTTCTGCCTTTTTGCCCCAAAATAAGGAAAATTTCTGCAATTTTGCCCCAAAATAAGGGGAATTTCTACCTTTTTGCCCCAAAATAAAGGAAATGTCATCCTTTTACCTGAAAATAAGTGAAATTTCTGCAATTTTGCCCCAACTAAGGAAAATTTCTGCAACTTTGCCATAAAATAAGGTAAATTCCTGCAATTTCTCCCCAAAATAAGTGGAATTTCTGAGTTTTGCCCCAAAATAAAGAGAATTTCTGTCTTTTTGCCCCAACATATAGGGAATTTCTGCCTTTTTGCCCGACAATTAGAGGAATTTCTGCTATTTTGCTCCAAAATACGGGGAATTTCTGCCTTTCTGCCTGAAAATAAGGGGAAAGCATACCTTTTTGCCATAAAAAAGGGAAATTTCTTCATTTTTGCTTCAAAATAAGAGGAATTTCTGCATTTTTGCCTCTAAATAAGTGGAATTTCTGTCTTTTTCCCCCAAAACAAAGGGAATTTCTGTCTTTTTTGCCCCAAAATAAGGGGAATTTCTGACTTATTACCCTGAAATAAGTGAAATTTCTGCAATTTTGTCCCAAAATAAGGGAAATTTCTGCCTTTTTGCCCCCAAATAAGGGGAATTTTAGCCTTTTTACCTAAAAATAAGGGGAATTTCTGCATTTTTGCTACAAAATATTAGAAATTTCTACCTTTTTGCCCCAAAATAAGGAAAATTTCCACCTTTTTTCCCTGAAATAAGTGAAATTTCTTCAATTTTGCCCCAAAATAAGTGAAATTTCTGCAATTTTGCCCCCAAATAAGGAAAAATTCTGGAATTTTGCCCCAAAATAAGTGGAATTTCTGAGTTTTGCCCCAAAATAAGGAGAATTTCTGACTTTTTGACCGAACATATAAGGATTTTCTGACTTTTTGTTCCACAATTAGGGGATTTTCTGCAATTGTGCTCCAAAATACGAAGAATTTCTGCTTTTTTGCCCGAAAATAAAGGGAATGTATACCTTTTGCCACAAAAAAGGGAAATTTCTTTATTTTTACCCCCAAATAAGAGGAATTTCTGCCTTCTTACCTCAAAATAAGTGAAATTTCTGCCTTTTTACCCAAAAATAAACAGAATTTCTGTCTTTTTGCCCCAAAATAAAAATAATTTTTTAAATTTTGCCCTGAAATAAGTGAAATTTCTGCAATTTTGCCCCAAAATAAGAAAAATTTCTGCGTTTTTGCCTCAAAATAAAGGGAATTTCTGTCTTTTTTCCCCAAAGTAAGGGGAATTTCAGCATTTTACCTCATAATAAGGGGAATCTCTGGCTTTTTGCCCCAAAATATGGGGAATTTCTACATTTTTGCCTCAATTTTGTACCAAAATAAAAGAAATTTCTGCCCTTTAGCCCCAAAATAAGAGAAATTTCTGTGTTTTTTCTCTGAAATAAGTGAATTTTCTGCAATTTTGCCCCAAAATAATGAAATTTCTGCAATTTTGCCCCAAAATAAAGAAATTTCTACAACTTTGCCACAAAATAAGGGGAATTTTTGACTTTTTGCCCTGAAATAAGGAGAATTTCTGTCTTTTTGCCCCAAAATAATGTGAATTTCTGCATTTTCCCTCAAAATTAGGGGAATAGGTGCAATTTTGCTTCAAAATACGGGGAAATCTGCCTTATTGCACAAAAAAAAGGGAATTTCTGCATTTTTGCACCAATATAAGGGGAATTTCTGAAATTTAGCTTTAAAATACGGGGAATTTCTGCGTTATTTTCCGAAATAAAGTGATATTTCTGCCTTTTTGCCCTGAAATATTTGAAATTTCTGCCATTTTACCCCAAAATAAGGGGAATTTCTGTTTTTGGCCCCAAAATTAGGGGAATTTCTGCTTTTAGCCCCAAAATAAGGCAAATTTCTCACTTTTTGCCCTGAAATAATTGAAATTTCTGCAATTTTGCCCCAACATAACAGGAATTTCTGCCTTTTTGCCGAAAATAATATGAATTTCAGCATTTTACCTCCAAATAAGGGGAATTTCTGCCTTTTTGCCACAAAATATGGGGAATTTCTGCCCTATTGCCCTTAAATAAGGACAATTTCTGCTTTTCTGCCCCAATTAACGGGAATTTCTACCTTTTTGCCACAATGTAAAAAGAATTTCTGCCTTTTTGCCCCAAAATAATGGGAATTTCAGCCTTTTTACCTCAAAATAAGGGGAATTTCTGCCTTTTGCCCCAAAATATGGGTAATTTCTGCCTTTTTGTTCCAAAATAAGAAAAATTTCTACAATTTTGTATCAAAATAAGAGAAATTTCTGCTTTTTGCCCCAAAATAAAAGTAATTTCTGACTTTTTGCCCTGAAATAAATGAAATTCCTGCAATTTTGCCCGAAAATAAGGGAAATTTGTGTTTTTTTGCCCCAAATGAGGGGAATTTCTGCACTTTTGCCCCAAAATATGGGGAATTTCAGGATTTTACCTCAAAATAAGAGGAATTTCAGCCTTTTTGCACCAAAATATGGGGAATTTCTGCCTTTTTGCCACAAAATAAGAAAAATTTCTGCAAGTCTGTCCCAAAATAAAAGAAATTTCTAAAATTTTGCCCCAAAATAAGGGAAATTTCTGATATTTTCCCCGAAATAAGAAGAGTTTCTGTATTTTTGCCTCAAAATAAAGGGAATTTCTTCCTTTTTGCCACAAAATTAGGGGAGTTTCTGCATTTTGCTTCAAAATACAGAAAATTTCTGCCTCTTTTCCCGAAAATAAGGGGAACTTATGCCGATTTACCCCAAATAAAGGGAATTTCTGCATTTTTGCCCCAATATTAGGGGAATTTCTGGAATTTTTCTTCAAAATACAAGGAATTTCTGCCTTTTTGCCCGAAATTAAGGGGATTTTCTGCCTTTTTTCCCCCAAACAATAGAAATTTCTGCAATTTTATCCCCAAATAAAGGGAATTTCTGCCTTTTTGCTCCCAAATAATGGAAATTTCTGCCTTTTTGCCCTGAAATATGTGAAATGTCTGCAATTTTACCCCAAAATAAGGTGAATTTCTGCCTTTTTTCCCAAAAAAATGGGAATTTCTGCCTTTTTACCCCAAAATAAAAATTTTTGCTTTTTTTCTCTGAAATAAGTGAAATTTCTGCAATTTTGCCTTAAAATAAAAGAAATTTCTGCAATTTTTCCCCATAATAAAGGAATTTTTCTGCAATTTTGCCCCAAAATAAAAGGAATTTCTGTTTTTTGTCCCCATATAAGGGAAATTTCAGCAATTTTCTTCTAAAATAAGGGGAATTTCTGCCTTTTGCCCCAAAATAAGGGGAATTTCTGCATTTTTGCCCCAAAACAAAGAAAATTACTGCATGTTTTACACCAAAATTAGGTGAATTTCTGCAATTTTGCTCCAAAATACGGGGATTTTCTGCCTTTTTCGCCGAAAATAAGGAGAATTTCTGCAATGTTGCCGTGAAATAAGTGAAATTTCTGCAGTTTTACCCCAAAATAAGGGGAATTTCTGCCTTTTTGCCTTAAAATTAGGGGAATTTCTGCAATTTTGCTGCAATATATGGGGAATTTCTGCCTTTTTGCCCGAAAATAAAGGGAGTGTATTCCTTTTTGCCATAAAAAGGGAAATTTCTTCATTTTTACCCCAAAATAAGGGGATTTTCCGCCTTTTTGCCTCAAAATAAGTGCAATTTCTTACTTTTCCCCAAAAATAAACGGAATTTTTGTCTTTTTGCCCCAAAATAAGTTGAATTTCTGACTTTTTGCCCTTAAATAAGTTAAATTTCTGAAATTTTCTCCAAAATAAGGGAAATGTCTGCTTTTTGCCCCAAAATACGGGGAATTTCTGCCTTCTTGCCCCAAAATAAGGGGAATTTCAGCCTGTTTTCCTCAAAATAAGGGGAATTTCTGCCTTTTGCCCCAAAGTATGAGGAATTTCTGAGTTTTTGCCCCAAAATATAAAAAATTTCTGCAATTTTGTACCAAAATAAAAGAAATTTCTGCCTTTTTGCCCCAAAATAAGAGAAATTTCTGCCTTTTTTCCCTGAAATATGTGAAATTACTACAATTTTGCCCCATAATAAAGAAAATTTCTGCAATTTTGCCACAAAGTAAAGGAAATTTCTGCAATTTTGCCCCAAATAAGGGGAATTTCTGACTTTTTGCCCTCGAAAAACGGAGATTTTCTTTTTTTTGCACCAAAATAAAAAGAATTTCAGCCTTTTTGCCCTAAAATTATGAGAATTTATGCAATTTTGCTTCAAAATACGGGGAATTTCTGCCTTTTAGCCCCCAAAATAAAGGGAATTTCTGCATTTTTTCCCAATATTAGGGGAATTTCTTCATTTTACCTCTAAATAAGGGGAATTTCTGCATTTTGCCCCAAAATATGGGGAATTTCTGCCTTTTTGTTCCAAAATAAGGAAAATTTCTTCAATTTTGTACCATAATAAAAGAAATTTCTGCTTTTTGCCCCAAAATAAGGGGAATTTCTGACTTTTTACCCTGAAATAAATGAAATTTCTGCAATTTTGCCCGAAAATAAGGGAAATTTGTGCCTTTTTGCCCCAAAATACGGGTCATTTCTGCCTTTTTGCCCGAAATTAAATGGTATTTCTGGCTTTTTGTCACAAAATAAGTGAAATATCTGCAATTTTAGCCAAAAATTAGGGATTTCATTTTTTTCCACAAAATAAGGGGAATTTCTGCCATTTTGCCCTGAAATATTTGAAATTTCTGCAATTTTATCCCAAAATAAAGAGAATTTCTGCCTTTTTGCCCCAAAATAAGGGAAATTTCTGCCTTATTACCTCAAAATAATGGGAATTTCTGCCTTTTTGCCCAAAAATATAAGGAATTTCTGCCTTTTTGCTCCAAATAAGGAAAATATCTGCAATTTAGCCCCGAAAAGGGGAATTTCTCCCTTTTTGCCCCCCAAAAAGGAAATTTCAGCCTTTTTACCTGAAAATAAGTGAAATTACTGCAATTTTGCCCCAAATACAGTAAATTTCTGCAATTTTGCCCCAAAATAAGGTAAATTTCTTCCATTTTGCCCCAAAATAAAAGAAATTTCTGGAATTTTGCCCCTAAATAAGGGGAATTTCTGATTTTTGCCCAAAAATAAAGGGAATTTCTGCCTTTTGCTCCAAAATTAAGGGAATTTCTGCAATTTTGCTCCAAAATACGGGAAATTTCTGCCTTTTTGCCCGAAAATGAGGGGAATGCATACCTTTTTGCCATAAAAAAGGGAAATTTCTTCATTTTTGCCCAAAAATAAAGGGAATTTCTGCCTTTTTGTCACTAAATAAATGGAATTTCTGTATTTTTCCCTTAAAACAAAGGGAATTTCTCTCTTTTTTGCTCCAAAATAAGGGGAATTTCTGACTTATTACCCTGAAATAAGTTAAATTTCTTCAATTTTGCCCCAAAATAAGAAAAATTTCTGCTTTTGCCCCCAAATAAGGGGAATTTCAGCTTTTTACCTTGAAATAAGGGGAATTTCTGCAATTTTGCTCCAAAATACAGGGAATTTCTGCCTTTTTGCCCGAAAATAAGGGGAATGCATAACTTTTTGCCATAAAAAAGGGAATTTTCTTCATTTTTGCCCCAAAATAAGGGGAATTTCTGCCTTTTTACCTCTAAATAAGTGGAATTTCTGTATATTTCCCCCAAAACAAAGGGAATTTCTGTCTTTTTGCCCCAAAATAAGGAAAATTTCTGATTTATTACCCTGAAAAAAGTGCAATTTCTTCAATTTTGCCCAAAAATAAGGAAAATTTCTGCCTTTTTGCACACAAATAAGGGAAATTTTAGCTTTTATTTCAAAATAAGGGGAATTTCTGCATTTTTGCCACAAAATATTAAGAATTTCTGCCTTTTTGCTCTAAAATAAAGAAAATTTCTGCCTTTTTTCCTGAAATAAGTGAAATTTCTGCAATTTTGCCCCAAAATAAGGAAAATTTCTGCAATTTTGCCACAAAATAAAGGAAATTTCTGGAATTTTGCCCCAAAATAAGTGGAATTTCTGAGTTTTTCCCCAAAATAAGGAGAATTTCTGTTTTTTGCCCCAACATATAGGGAATTTCTGCCTTTTTGCCCCACAACTAGGGGAATTTCTGCAATTTTGCTCCAAAATACGGGGAATTTCTGCTTTTTTGCCCGAAAATAAGGGGAATGTATAACTTTTGCCACAAAAAAGGAAGATTTCTTCATTTTTGCCCCAAAATAAGAGGAATTTCTGCCTTTTTACCTCAAAATAAGTGAAATTTCTGCCTTTTTACCCAAATATAAACGGAATTTCTGTCTTTTTGCCACAAAATAAAAGGAATTTTTGAATTTTGCCCTGAAATAAGTGATATTTGTGCAATTTTGTTCCAAAATAAAAGAATTTTCTGCCTTTTTGCCACAAAATAATGGGAATTTCTTTTTTTTTGCCCCAAAATAAGGGGAATTTCAGCCTTTTTCCTCATAATAAGGGTAATCTCTGCCTTTTTGCCCCAAAATATGGGGAATTTCTGCATTTTTGCCCCAAAATAAAGAAAATTTCTGCAATTTTATACCAAAATAAAAGAAATTTCAGCCCTTTTGCCCCAAAACAAGAGAAATTTCTGTCTTCTTTCCCTGAAATAAGTGAAATTTCTGCAATTTTGACCAAAATAAGAAAAATTTCTGCAATTTTGCCACAAATTAAAAGAAATTTTTGCCATTTTGCCCCAAAATAAGGGGAATTTCTGACTTTTTGCCCTGAAATAAGGAGAATTTCTATCTTTTTGCTCCAAAATAATGTGTATTTCTGCATTTTCCCTCAAAATTAGGGGAATTTGTGAAATTTTGCTCCAAAATACAGGGAATTTCTGCCTTATAGCCCGAAATTAAGTGGAATTTCTGCCTTTTTGCCCTGAAATATTTGAAATTTCCGCAATTTTAGCCCAAAATAAGGGAAATTTCTGGTTTTGGCCCCAAAATTAGGGGAATTTCTGCTTTTTGCCACAAAATAAGGCAAATTTCTGACTTTTGGCCCTGAAAAAGTGAAATTTTTGCAATTTTGCCCCAAAATAAAGGGAATTTCTGCCTTTTTGCCACAAAGTAAAGGAAATTTCTGCCTTTTTGCCCCAAAATAAGGGGAATTTCCGCCTTTTTACCTCAAAATAAGGGGAATTTCTGCCTTTTTGTTACAAAATAGGGAAAATTTCCTCAATTTTGTACCAAAATAAAAGAAATTTCTGCTTTTTGCCCCAAAATAAAAGGAATTTTGATTTTTTGTCCTGAAATAAATGAAATTTCTGCAATTTTGCCCGAAAATAAGAAAAATTTGTGCCTTTTTGCCACAAAATATAAAAAATTTCTGCCTTCTTGCCACAAAATAAAAAAAAATTTCCGCAATTCTGTACCAAAATAAATAAAATTTCTCCAATTTTGCCCCAAAATAAGGGAGATTTCTGCAATTTTGCCCCAAAATAAGGGAAATTTCTTCAATTTTGCACCAAAATAAGAAAATTTTCTGACTTTTTGACCCGAAATAAGGAGAATTTCTGTATTTTTGTCCCAAAATAAAGGGAATTTCTGCCTTTTTGCCCCAAAATTAGGGGAGTTTCTGCAATTTTGCTTCAAAATACAGGGAATTTCTGCCTCTTTCTTTGAAAATAAGGGGAACATCTGCCTTTTTGCCCCAATATTAGGGGAATTTCTGCAATTTTGCTCCAAAATACAAGGAATTTCTGCCTTTTTGCCCAAAATTAAGGGGATTTTCTGCCTTTTTGTCACAAAATAAGGGGAATTTCTGCCTTTTTGCCCTGAAATATGTGAAATTTCTGCAATTTTATTCCAAAATAAGGGGAATTTCTGCCTTTTTTCCCCAAAATAAGGAAAATTTCTGCATTTTCGCCCCAAAATAAGAAAAATTTTTATTTTTTTCTCTAAATAAGTGAAATTTCTGCAATTTTGTCCTAAAATAAGGGAAATTTCTGCAATTTTTCCCCATAATAAAGGAAATTTCTGCAATTTTGCCCCAAAATAAGGGGAATTTATGTTTTTTGCCCCCAAATAAGGGAAATTTCTGCATTTTTGCCCCAAAATAAAGAAAATTACTGCATGTTTTACCCCAAAATTAGGTGAATTTCTGCAATTTTATCTCCAAAATTGAGGAATTTCTGCCTTTTTCGCCGAAAATAAGGGGAATTTCTGCCATTTTGCCACGAAATAAGTGAAATTTCTGCAGTTTTACCCCAAAATAAGGGGATTTTCTGCCTTTTTGCCCTAAAATTAGGGAATTTCTGCAATTTTGCTCCAAAATACGGGGAATTTCTGCCTTTTTGCCCCAAAATAAAAAAAATTTCTGCAATTTTGTACCAAAATAAAAGAAATTTCTGCCTTATTGCCCCAAAATAAAAAAAAATTCTAACTTTTTTCCCTGAAATAAGTGAAATTTCTGCAATTTTGCCCCAAAATAAAGGAAATTTCTGCAATTTTGCTCCAAAGTAAATAAATTTTTTGCAATTTTGCCCCAAATAAGGGGGATTTCTGACTTTTTGCACCCAAAAAAAAGATTTTCTCTCTTTTTGCCCCATAATAAGGAGAATTTCAGCCTTTTTGCCCGAAAATTATGAGAATTTCTGCAATTTTTCTTCAAAATACGAAAAATTTCTGCCTTTTAGCCTCAAAAAAAGGGAATTTCTGCATTTTTTTCCCAATATTAGGGGAATTTCTGCATTTTACCTCTAAATAAGAGGAATTTCTGCATTTTACCTCAAAATAAGAAGAATTTCTGCCTTTTACCCCAAAATATGGGGAATTTCTGCCTTTTTGTTCCAAAATAAAGAAAATTATTTCAATTTTGTACCATAATAAAAGAAATTTCTCCTTTTTGCCCCAATATTATGGGAATTTCTGACTTTTCACCCAGAAATAAATGAAATTTCTGCAATTTTGCCCGAAAATAAGGGAAATTTGTGCTTTTTTGCCCCAAAATAAAAGGAATTTCTGCCTTTTGTCCCAAAATATGGGGAATTTCAGCATTTTACCTCAAAATAAGGGGAATTTCTGCCTTATTGCCCTGGAATATGTGAAATTTCTGCAATTTTGCACCAAAATAAAGGGAATTTCTGTTTTTTGCCTACAAATAAGGGAAATTTCTGCCATTTTGCCCTAAAATAAGGGGAATTTCTGCCATTTGCTTTCAAAATAAGGAGAATTTCTGCCATTTTGCCACAAATTAAAGAAAATTACTGCATGTTTTACCCCAAAATTAGGTGAATATCTGCAATTTTGCTCCAAAATACGAAGATTTTCTGCCTTTTTCGCCGAAAATAAGAGGAATTTCTGCCATTTTGCCGCGAAATAAGTGAAATTTCTGCAGTTTTACCCCAAAATAAAAGGAATTTGTGCCTTTTTGCCCCAAAATTAGGGGAATTTTTGCAATTTTGCTCCAAAATATGGGGAATTTCTGCCTTTTTGCCCGAAAATAAAGGGAATGTATATCTTTTTGCCATAAAAAAGGAAAATTTCTTCACTTTTGCCCCAAAATAAGAGGATTTTCCGACTTTTTGACTCAAAATAAGTGCAATTTCTGCCTTTTCCTCAAAAATAAACGGAATTTCTGTCTTTTTGCCAGAAAATAAGGAGAATTTCTGAATTTTTGTCCTGAAATAAGTGAAATTTCTAAAATTTTTCTCCAAAATAAGGAAAATGTCTGCTTTTTGCCCCAAAATAAGGGGAATTTCTGCCTTTTTGCCACAAAATAAGGGGAATTTCAGCCTTTTTTCATCAAATTAAGAGGAATTTCGACTTTTTACCCTGAAATAAATGAAATTTCTGCAATTTTGCCCGAAAATAAGGGAAATTTGTGCCTTTTTGCCACAAAATAACGGGAATTTCTACCTTTTGCCCCAAAATATGGGGATTTTCAGAATTTTACCTCAAAATAAGGGGAATTTCTGCCTCTTTGCCTTGAAATATGTGAAATTTCTGCAATTTTACCCCCAAATAAGGTGAATTTATGCCTTTTTGCCCCAAAATAATGGGAATTTCTGCTTTTTTGCCCCAAAATAAGAAAAATTTTTGCTTTTTTTTTGAAATAAGTGAAATTTCTGCAATTTTGCCCTAAAATAAGAGAAAGTTCTGCAATTTTTCCCCATAATAAAGAAAATTTCTGAAATTTTGCCGCAAAGTAAAGGAAATTTTAGCAATTTTCCCCCAATAAGGGGAATTTCTGCCTTTTTGCCCTAAAATTAGGGGAATTTCTGCAATTTTGCTCCAAAATACGTGGAATATCTTCATTTTGCCCGAAAATAAAGGGAATGTATACCTTTTCGCCATAAAAAAGGAAAATTTATTCACTTTTGCTTCAAAATAAGGGCATTTTCCGCCTTTCTGACTAAAAATACGTGCAATTTCTGCCTTTTCCCCAAAAATAAACGGAATTTCTGTCTTTTTGCACAAAAATAAGAGGAATTTCTCACTTTTTTCCCTGATAAAAGTGAAATTTCTAAATTTTTCCCCAAAATAAGGGAAATGTCTGCTTTTTGCCCCAAAATAAGGAGAATTTCTGCCTTTTTGGCCCAAAATAGGGTGAATTTCAGCCTTTTTTCCTCAAAATAAAGGGAATTTCTGCCTTTTGCCCCAAAATATGGGGAATTTCTGTCTTTTTAACCCCAAAATAAGAAAAATTTCTGCAATTTTGTACCAAAATAAAAGAAATTTCTGCATTTTTGCCCCAAAATAAGAGAAATTTCTGCCTTATTTCCCTGAAATAAGTTAAATTTCTGCAATTTTGCCCCAAAATAATGGAAATTTCTGCAATTTTGCCCCAAAACAAGGGAAATTTCTGCAATTTTGACCCACAGTAAAGGAAATTTCTGCAATTTTGCCCCAAAATAAGGAGAATTTCAGACTTTTTGCCCGAAAATTATGAAAATTTGTGCAATTTTTCTTCAAAATACGGAAAATTTCTGCCTTTTAGCCGCAAAATAAAGGGAATTTCTGCATTTTTCCCCATTATTAGGGAAATTTCTGCATTTTACCTCTAAATAAGGGGAATTTCTGCATTTTACTTCAAAATAAGAAGAATTTCTGCCTTTTACCGCAAATTATGGGGAATTTCTGCCTTTTTGTTCCAAAATAAAGAAAATTTCTTCAATTTTGTACCATAATAAAAGAAATTTCTACTTTTTGCCCTGAAATAAGGGGAATTTCTGACTTTTTACACTGAAATAAATGAAATTTCTGCAATTTTGCCCGAAAATAAGGGAAATTTGTGCCTTTTTGCCCCAAAATTATGGGAATTTCTGCCTTTTGCCCCAAATATGGGGAATTTCAGCATTTTACCTCATAATAAGGGGAATTTCTGCCTTTTTGCGCTGAAATATATGAAATTTCTGCAATTTTACCTCAAAATAAAGTGAATTTCTGCTTTTTTGCCCCAAAATAATTGGAATTTCTGCCTTTTTGCCCCAATATAAGAAAAATTTTTGCTTTTTTTTCTGAAATAAGTGAAATTTCTGTAATTTTGCCCTAAAATAAAAGAAAGTTCTGCAATTTTTCCCCATAATAAAGAAAATTTCTGAAATTTTGCCGCAAAGTAAAGGAAATTTTAGCAATTTTCCCCCAATAAGGGGAATTTCTGCCTTTTTGCCCTAAAATTAGGGGAATTTCTGCAATTTTGCTCCAAAATACGTGGAATTTCTTCATTTTGCTTGAAAATAAAGGGAATGTATACCTTTTCGCCATAAAAAAAGGGAAATTTCTTCACTTTTGCTTCAAAATAAGGGCATTTTCTGCTTTTCTGACTAAAAATACGCGCAATTTCTGCCTTTTCCCCAAAAATAAACGGAATTTCTGTCTTTTTGCCCAAAAATAAGGGGAATTTCTGACTTTTTTCCCTGAAAAAAGTGAAATTTCTAAATTTTTCCCCAAAATAAGGGAAATGTCTGCTTTTTGCCCCAAAATAAGGGGAATTTCTACCTTTTTGCCCCAAAATAGGGGGAATTTCAGCCTTTTTTCCTCAAAATAAAGGGAATTTCAGCCTTTTGCCCCAAAATATGGGGAATTTCTGTCTTTTTACCCCAAAATAAGAAAAATTTCTGCAATTTTGTACCAAAATAAAAGAAATTTCTGCATTTTTGCCCCAAAATAAGAGAAATTTCTGCCTTATTTCCCTGAAATAAGTGAAATTTCTGCAATTTTGCCCCAAAATAAGGGAAATTTCTGAAATTTTGCCCCAAAACAAGGGAAATTTCTGCAATTTTGCCCCACAGTAAAGGAAATTTCTGCAATTTTGCCCCAAAATAAGGAGAATTTCAGCCTTTTTGCCCAAAAATTATGAAAATTTCTGCAATTATTCTTCAAAATACGGAAAATTTCTGCCTTTTAGCCGCAAAATAAAGGGTATTTCTGCATTTTTCCCCAATATTAGGGAAATTTCTGCATTTTACCTCTAAATAAGGGGAATTTCTGCATTTTTCCTCAAAATAAGAAGAATTTCTGCCTTTTACCCTAAAATATGGTGAATTTCTGCCTTTTTGTTCCAAAATAAAGAAAATTTCTTCAATTTTGTACCATAATAAAAGAAATTTCCTTTTTTTGCTTCAAAATAAGGGGAATTTCTGACATTATACCTTGAAATAAATGAAATTTCTGCAATTTTGCCCGAAAATAAGGGAAATTTGTGCCTTTTTTGGCCCAAAATAAGAGGAATGTCTGCCTTTTGCCCCAAAATATGGGGAATTTCAGCATTTTACCTCAAAATAAGGGGAATTTCTGCTTTTTTGCAAAGAAATATGTGAAATTTCTGCAATTTTACCCCAAAATAATGTGAATTTCTGCCTTTTTGCCCCAAAATAATGGGAATTTCTGCTTTTTTGCCCCAAAATAAAAAAATTTTTGTTTTTTCTTCTGAAATAAGTTAAATTTCTGCACTTTTGCCCTAAAATAAGGGAATTTTCTGCAATATTTCCCAAATAATAAAGCAAATTTCTGCAATTTTGCCACAAAATAAGGGGAATTTCTGTTTTTTGCCCCCAAATAAAGCAAATTTCTGCAATTTTGCCCCAAAATAAGGGGAATTTCTGTTTTTTGTCCTCAAATAAAGGAAATTTCTGCAATTTTGCCCTAAAATAAAGGGAATTTCTGCCATTTGCCCCAAAATAAGAGGAATTTCTGCCTATTTGCTACAAAATAAAGAAAATTACTGCATGTTTTACCCCAAAATTAGGTGAATTTCTGCAATTTTGCTCCAAAATACGAGGATTTTCTGCGTTTTTGGCCGAAAATAAAAGGAATTTCTGCCTTCTTGCCGCGAAATAAGTGAAATTTCTACAGTATTACCCCAAAATAAGGGGAATTTCTGCGTTTTTGCCTCAAAATTAGAGGAATTTCGGCAATTTTGCTCCAAAATAAGGGGAATTTCAGCCTTTTTTCACGAAAATAAAGGGAATGTATATCTTTTTGCCATAAAAAAGGGAAATTTCTTCACTTTTGCCCCAAAATAAAGCGATTTTCCGCCTTTTTGACTCAAAATAAGTGCAATTTCTGCCTTTTCCCAAAAAAATAAATGGAATTTCTGTCTTTTTGCCCCAAAATAAGGAGAATTTCTGACTTTTTGCCCTGAAATAAGTGAAATTTCTAAAATTATTCCTTAAAATAAAGGAAATGTCTGCTTTTTGCCACAAAATAAAGGGAATTTCAGCCTTTTTTCCTCAAAATAAGTGGAATTTCTGCCTTTTGCCCCAAAATATGGGAAATTTATGCTTTTGACCCAAAATAAGAAAAATTTCTGAAATTTTGTATCAAAATAAAAGAAATTTCTGCCTTTTTGTTCCAAAATAAGAGAAATTTCTGCATTTTTTCTCTGAAATAAGTAAAATTTCTGCAATTTTGCCCCAAAATAAGGGAAATTTCTGCAATTTTGCCCCAAATATTGAGAATTTCTGAATTTTTGCACCCGAAAAAAAGAGATTTTCTGTCTTTTTGCCCCAAAATAAGGAGAATTTCAGCCTTTTTGCCCGAAAATTATGAGAATTTCTGCAATTTTTCTTCAAAATACAGAAAATTTCTGCCTTTTAGCCCCAAAATAAAAGGAATTTCTGCATTTTTCCCCAATATTAGAGGAATTTCTGCATTTTACCTCTAAATAAAAAGAATTTCTGCATGTTACCTCAAAATAAGAAGAATTTCTGCCTTTTACCCCAAAATATGGGGAATTTCTGCCTTTTTGTTCCAAAATAAAGAAAATTTCTTTAATTTTGTACCATAATAAAAGAAATTTCTCCTTTTTGCCCCAAAATTAGGGGAATTTCTGACTTTTTACCCTGAAATAAATGAAATTTCTGCAATTTTGCCCGAAAATAAGGGAAGTTTGTTCCTTTTTTGGCCCAAAATAAGGGGAATTTCTGCCTTTTGCACCAAAATATGGGGAATTTCAGCATTTTACCTCAAAATAAGGGGAATTTCTGTTTTTTGCAATGAAATATGTGAAATTTCTGCAATTTAACCCCAAAATAAGGTGAATTTCTGCCTTTTTGCCCCAAAATAATGGGAATTGTTGCCTTTTTGCCCCAAAATAAGAAAAATTTTTGTTTTTTCTTCTGAAATAAGTGTAATTTCTGCACTTTTGCCCTAAAATAAGGGAATTTTCTGCAATTTTTCCCCAATAATAAAGCAAATTTCTTCAATTTTGCCGCAAAATAAGGTTTATTTCAGTTTTTTGCCCCCAAATAAAGCAAATTTCTGCAATTTTGCCCCAAAATAAGGGGAATATTTGTTTTTTGCTCCCAAGTAAGGTAAATTTCTGCAATTTTGCCCTAAAATAATGGGAATTTCTGCCATTTGCCCCAAAATAAGGGGAATTGTTGCCTATTTGCCACAAAATAAAGAAAATTACTGCATGTTTTGCCCCAAAATTAGGTGAATTTCTGCAATTTTGCTCCAAAATACGAGGATTTTCTGCGTTTTTCGCCGAAAATAAGGGGAATTTCTGCCATCTTGCCACGAAATAAGTGAAATTTCTGCAGTTTTACCCTAAAATAAGGGGAATTTCTGCAATTTTGCTCCAAAATACGGGGAATTTCTGCCTTTTTGCCCGATATAAAGGGAATGTATAACTTTTTGCCATAAAAAAGGGAAATTTCTTCACTTTTGCCCCAAAATAAGGCGATTTTCAGCCTTTTTGACTCAAAATAAGTGCAATTTCTGCCTTTTCCTCAAAAATAAACGGAATTTCTGATATTTTTGCCTCAAAATAAGGGGAATTTCTGAATATTTGCCCTGAAATAAGTGAAATTTCTAAAAATTTTCACCAAAATAAGGGAAATGTCAGCTTTTTGCCCCAAAATAAGGGAAATTTCTGCGTTTTTGCCCCAAAATAAAGGGAATTTCAGGTTTTTTTTCCTCCAATAAAGGGGAATTTCTGCCTTTTGCCACAAAATATGTGAAATTTCTGCAATTTTACCCCAAAATAAGGTGAATGTCTGCCTTTTTGCCCCAAAATAATTGGAATTTCTGCCTTTTTGCCCCAAAATAAGAAAAATTTTTGCTTTTTTTTTGAAATAAGTGAAATTTCTGTAATTTTGCCCTAAAATAAAAGAAATTTCTGCAATTTTTCACCATAATAAAGAAAATTTCTGCAATTTTGCCGCAAAGTAGAGGAAATTTCTGCAATTTTCCCCCAATAAGGGGAATTCCTGTCTTTTTGCCCCAAAATTAGGGGAATTTCTGCAATTTTGCTCCAAAATACGTGGAATTTCTGCATTTTGCCCGAAAATAAATGGAATGTATACCTTTTCGCCATAAAAAAGGGAAATTTCTTCACTTTTGCTTCAAAATAAGGGCATTTTCCGCCTTTTTGACTCAAAATAAGTGCAATTTCTGCCTTTTCCCCAAGAATAAACGGAATTTCTGTCTTTTTGCCCCAAAATAAGGGGAATTTCTGACTTTTTGCCCTGAAATAAGTGAAATTTCTAAATTTTTCCCCAGAATAAGGGAAATGTCTGCTTTTTGCCCCAAAATAGGGGAAATTTCAGTCTTTTTTCCTCAAAATAAGGGGAATTTCTGCCTTTTGCCCCAAAATATTGGGAATTTCTGTCTTTTTGCTCCAAAATAAGAAAAATTTCTGCAATTTTGTACCAAAATAAAAGAAATTTCTGCCTTTTTGCCTCAAAATAAGAGAAATTTCTGCCTTATTTTCCTGAAATAAGTGAAATTTCTGCAATTTTGCCCCAAAACAAGGGAAATTTCTGCAATTTTGCCCCAAAATAAGGGTAATTTCTGCAATTTTGCCCCACAGTAAAGGAAATTTCTGCAATTTTGCCCCAAAATAAGGAGAATTTCAGCCTTTTTGCCCGAAAATTATGAAAATTTCTGCAATTTTTCTTCAAAATACGGAAAATTTCTGCCTTTTAGCCGCAAAATAAAGGGAATTTCTGCATTTTTTCCCAATATTAGGGGAATTTCTGCATTTTACCTCTAAATAAGGAGAATTTCTGCATTTTTCCTCAATATAAGAAGAATTTCTGCCTTTTACCCCAAAATATGGTGAATTTCTGCCTTTTTGTTCCAAAATAAAGAAAATTTCTTTAATTTTGTACCATAATAAAAGAAATTTCTCCTTTTTGCCCCAAAATAAGGGGAATTTCTGACTCTATACCTTGAAATAAATGAAATTTCTGCAATTTTGCCCCAAAATAAGGGAAATTTGTGCCTTTTTTGGCCCAAAATAAGGGGAATTTCTGCCTTTTGCCCCAAAATATAAGGAATTTCAGCATTTTACCTCAAAATAAGGAGAATTTTTGCTTTTTTGCAATGAAATATGTGAAATTTCTGCAATTTAACCCCAAAATAAGGTGAATTTCTGGCTTTTTGCCCCAAAATAATGGGAATTTTTGCCTTTTTGCCCTAAAATAAGAAAAATTTTTGTGTTTTCTTCTGAAATAAGTTAAATTTCTGCACTTTTGCCCTAAAATAAGGGAATTTTCTGCAATATTTCACAAATAATAAAGCAAATTTCTGCAATTTTGCCGCAAAATAAGGGGGATTTTTGTTTTTTGCCCCCAAATAAAGCAAATTTCTGCAATTTTGCCGCAAAATAAGGGGAATTTTTGTTTTTTGCCCCCAAATAAAGCAAATTTCTGCAATTTTGCCCCAAAATAAGGGGAATTTCTGTTTTTTGCCCCCAAATAATGGAAATTTCTGCAATTTTGCCCTAAAATAAAGGGAATTTCTGCCGTTTGCCCCAAAATAAGGGGAATTTTTGCCGATTTGCCACAAAATAAAGAAAATTACTGCATGTTTTACCCCAAAATTAGGTGAATTTCTCCAATTTTGCTCCAAAATACGAGGATTTTCTGCGTTTTTCGCCGAAAATAAGGGGAATTTCTGCCATTTTGCCGCGAAATAAGTGAAATTTTTGCAGTTTTACCCCAAAATAAAGGGAATTTTTGCGTTTTTGCCCCAAAATTAGGGGAATTTCTGCAATTTTGCTCCAAAATACGGGGAATTTCTGCCTTTTTGCCTGAAAATAAAGGGAATGTATACCTTTTTGCCAAAAAAAAGGGAAATTTCTTCACTTTTGCCCCAAAATAAAGCGATTTTCTGCCTTTTTGACTTAAAATAAGTGCAATTTCTGCCTTTTCCCCAAAAATAAATGGAATTTCTGTCTTTTTGCCCCAAAATAAGGGGAAATTCTGACTTTTTGCCCTGAAATAAGTGAAATTTCTAAAATTTTTCCCCAAAATAAGGGAAATGTCTGCTTTTTGCCCCAAAATAAGAAGAATTTCTGCATTTTTGCCCCAAAATAAGGGGAATTTCAGCCTTTTTTCCTCAAAATAAGTGAAATTTCTGCCTTTTGCCCCAAAATATGGGAAATTTATGCCTTTTTGCCCCAAAATAAGAAAAATTTCTGGAATTTTGTACCAAAATAAAAGAAATTTCTGCCTTTTTCTTACAAAATAAGAGAAATTTCTGCCTTTTTTCCCTTAAATAAGTGAAATTTCTGCAATTTTGCCCAAAAATAAGGGAAATTTCTGCAATTTTGCCCCAAAGTAGAGGAAATTTCTGCAATTTTGCCCCAAATAAGGGGA
Organism: Micromys minutus; assembly: GCF_963924665.1. Lineage (NCBI taxonomy): Eukaryota > Metazoa > Chordata > Mammalia > Rodentia > Muridae > Micromys > Micromys minutus. The sequence goes on from NW_027667727.1 coordinate 6,150,188, forward strand.
ATTTTTGAATTTTGCACCCGAAAAAGGAGATTTTCTGTCTTTTTGCCCCCAAATAAGGAGAATTTCAGCCTTTTTGCCCGAAAATTATGAGAATTTCTGCAATTTTTCTTCAAAATACGGAAAATTTCTGCCTTTTAGCCCCAAAATAAAGGGAATTTCTGCATTTTTCCCCAATATTAGGGGAATTTCTGCATTTTACCTCTAAATAAAAGGAATTTCTGCAGGTTACCTCAAAACAAGAAGAATTTCTGCCTTTTACCGCAAAATATGGGGAATTTCTGCCTTTTTGTTCCAAAATAAAGAAAATTTCTTCAATTTTGTACCATAATAAAAGAAATTTCTCCTTTTTGTCCCAAAATAAGGGGAATTTCTGACTTTTTACCCTGAAATAAATGAAATTTCTGCAATTTTGCCTGAAAATAAGGGAAATTTTGCCTTTTTTGCCCCCCAAAATAGGGGAATTTCTGCCTTTTGTCCCAAAATATAGCTAATTTCAGCATTTTACCTCAAAATAAGGAAAATTTCTTCCTTTTTGCCCTGAAATATATGAAATTTTTTCAATTTTTCCCCAAAATAAGGTGAATTTCTGCCTTTATGCCCCAAAATAAGGGTAATTTCTGCCTTTTTGCCCCAAAATAAGGGGAATTTCAGCATTTTTTCCTCAAAATAAGGGGAATTTCTGCCTTTTGCCCCAAAATATGGGGAATTTCTGCCTTTTTGCCCCAAAATAAGAGAATTTTGCCTTTTTTCCCTGAAATAAGTGAAATTTCTGCAATTTTGCCACAAAATAAGGGAAATTTCTGCAGTTTTGCCCCCAAATAAGGGGAATTTCTGACTTTTTGCCCCAAAATTAGGGGAATTTCTGCAATTTTGCTCCAAAATACGGGGAATTTCTGCCTTTTTGCCCGAAAATAAAGGGAATGTATACCTTTTTGCCATAAAAAAGGGAAATTTCTTCACTTTTGCCCCAAAATAAGGGGATTTTCGGACTTTTTGACTCAAAATAAGTGCAATTTCTGCCTTTTCCCCAAAAATAAATGGAATTTCTGCGTTTTTGCCAGAAAATAAGGGGAATTTCTGACTTTTTTCCCTGAAATAAGTGAAATTTCTCTAATTTTTCCCCAAAATAAGGGAAATGTCTGCTTTTTGCCCCAAAATAAAGGGAATTTCTGCCTTTTTGCCCCAAAATAAGGAAAATTTCAGCATTTTTTCTTCAAAATAAGGGGAATTTCTGCCTTTTGCCCCAAAATATGGGGAATTTCTGTTTTTTGCTCCAAAATAAGAAAAAATTCTGCAATTTTGTACCAAGATAAAAGAAATTTCTGCCTTTTTGCCCCAAAATAAGAGAAATTTCTGCCTTATTTCCCTGAAATAAGTGAAATTTCTGCAATTTTGCCCCAAAACAAGGGAAATTTCTGCAATTTTGCCCCAAAATAAGGGTAATTTCTGCAATTTTGCCCCACAGTAAAGGAAATTTCTGCAATTTTTCTTCAAAATAAGGAAAATTTCTGCCTTTTAGCCCCAAAATAAAGGGAATTTCTGCATTTTTCCCAATATTAGGGGAATTTCTGCATTTAACCTCTAAATAAGGAGAATTTCTGCATTTTTCCTCAAAATAAGAAGAATTTCTGCCTTTTACCCCAAAATATGGTCAATTTCTGCCTTTTTGTTCCAAAATAAAGAAAATTTCTTTAATTTTGTACCATAATAAAAGAAATTTCTCCTTTTTGCCCCAAAATAAGGGGATTTTCTGACTTTATACCTTGAAATAAATGAAATTTCTGCAATTTTGCCCCAAAATAAGGGAAATTTGTGCCTTCTTTGGCCCAAAATAAGGGGAATTTCTGCCTTTTGCCCCAAAATATAAGGAATTTCAGCATTTTACCTCAAAATAAGGGGAATTTTTGCTTTTTTGCAATGAAATATGTGAAATTTCTGCAATTTAACCCCAAAATAAGGTGAATTTCTGGCTTTTTGCCCCAAAATAATGGGAATTTTTGCCTTTTTGCCCTAAAATAAGAAAAATTTTTGTTTTTTCTTCTGAAATAAGTTAAATTTCTGCACTTTTGCCCTAAAATAAGGGAATTTTCTGCAATATTTCACAAATAATGAAGCAAATTTCTGCAATTTTGCCGCAAAATAAGGGGAATTTTTGTTTTTTGCCCCCAAATAAAGCAAATTTCTGCAATTTTCCCGCAAAATAAGGGGAATTTTTGTTTTTTGCCCCCAAATAAAGCAAATTTCTGCAATTTTGCCCCAAAATAAGGGGAATTTCTGTTTTTTGCCCCCAAATAATGGAAATTTCTGCAATTTTGCCCTAAAATAAAGGGAATTTCTGCCATTTGCCCCAAAATAAGGGGAATTTTTGCCGATTTGCCACAAAATAAAGAAAATTACTGCATGTTTTACCCCAAAATTAGGTGAATTTCTCCAATTTTGCTCCAAAATACGAGGATTTTCTGCATTTTTCGCCGAAAATAAGGGGAATTTCTGCCATCTTGCCGCGAAATAAGTGAAATTTTTGCAGTTTTACCCCAAAATAAAGGGAATTTTTGCGTTTTTGCCCCAAAATTAGGGGAATTTCTGCAATTTTGCTCCAAAATACGGGGAATTTCTGCCTTTTTGCCTGAAAATAAAGGGAATGTATACCTTTTTGCCAAAAAAAAGGGAAATTTCTTCACTTTTGCCCCAAAATAAAGCGATTTTCTGCCTTTTTGACTTAAAATAAGTGCAATTTCTGCCTTTTCCCCAAAAATAAATGGAATTTCTGTCTTTTTGCCCCAAAATAAGGGGAAATTCTGACTTTTTGCCCTGAAATAAGTGAAATTTCTAAAATTTTTCCCCAAAATAAGGGAAATGTCTGCTTTTTGCCCCAAAATAAGAAGAATTTCTGCATTTTTGCCCCAAAATAAGGGGAATTTCAGCCTTTTTTCCTCAAAATAAGTGAAATTTCTGCCTTTTGCCCCAAAATATGGGAAATTTATGCCTTTTTGCCCCAAAATAAGAAAAATTTCTGGAATTTTGTACCAAAATAAAAGAAATTTCTGCCTTTTTCTTACAAAATAAGAGAAATTTCTGCCTTTTTTCCCTTAAATAAGTGAAATTTCTGCAATTTTGCCCAAAAATAAGGGAAATTTCTGCAATTTTGCCCCAAAGTAGAGGAAATTTCTGCAATTTTGCCCCAAATAAGGGGAATTTTTGAATTTTGCACCCGAAAAAGGAGATTTTCTGTCTTTTTGCCCCCAAATAAGGAGAATTTCAGCCTTTTTGCCCGAAAATTATGAGAATTTCTGCAATTTTTCTTCAAAATACGGAAAATTTCTGCCTTTTAGCCCCAAAATAAAGGGAATTTCTGCATTTTTCCCCAATATTAGGGGAATTTCTGCATTTTACCTCTAAATAAAAGGAATTTCTGCAGGTTACCTCAAAACAAGAAGAATTTCTGCCTTTTACCGCAAAATATGGGGAATTTCTGCCTTTTTGTTCCAAAATAAAGAAAATTTCTTCAATTTTGTACCATAATAAAAGAAATTTCTCCTTTTTGTCCCAAAATAAGGGGAATTTCTGACTTTTTACCCTGAAATAAATGAAATTTCTGCAATTTTGCCTGAAAATAAGGGAAATTTTGCCTTTTTTGCCCCCCAAAATAGGGGAATTTCTGCCTTTTGTCCCAAAATATAGCTAATTTCAGCATTTTACCTCAAAATAAGGAAAATTTCTTCCTTTTTGCCCTGAAATATATGAAATTTTTTCAATTTTTCCCCAAAATAAGGTGAATTTCTGCCTTTATGCCCCAAAATAAGGGTAATTTCTGCCTTTTTGCCCCAAAATAAGGGGAATTTCAGCATTTTTTCCTCAAAATAAGGGGAATTTCTGCCTTTTGCCCCAAAATATGGGGAATTTCTGCCTTTTTGCCCCAAAATAAGAGAATTTTGCCTTTTTTCCCTGAAATAAGTGAAATTTCTGCAATTTTGCCACAAAATAAGGGAAATTTCTGCAGTTTTGCCCCCAAATAAGGGGAATTTCTGACTTTTTGCCCCAAAATTAGGGGAATTTCTGCAATTTTGCTCCAAAATACGGGGAATTTCTGCCTTTTTGCCCGAAAATAAAGGGAATGTATACCTTTTTGCCATAAAAAAGGGAAATTTCTTCACTTTTGCCCCAAAATAAGGGGATTTTCGGACTTTTTGACTCAAAATAAGTGCAATTTCTGCCTTTTCCCCAAAAATAAATGGAATTTCTGCGTTTTTGCCAGAAAATAAGGGGAATTTCTGACTTTTTTCCCTGAAATAAGTGAAATTTCTCTAATTTTTCCCCAAAATAAGGGAAATGTCTGCTTTTTGCCCCAAAATAAAGGGAATTTCTGCCTTTTTGCCCCAAAATAAGGAAAATTTCAGCATTTTTTCTTCAAAATAAGGGGAATTTCTGCCTTTTGCCCCAAAATATGGGGAATTTCTGTTTTTTGCTCCAAAATAAGAAAAAATTCTGCAATTTTGTACCAAGATAAAAGAAATTTCTGCCTTTTTGCCCCAAAATAAGAGAAATTTCTGCCTTATTTCCCTGAAATAAGTGAAATTTCTGCAATTTTGCCCCAAAACAAGGGAAATTTCTGCAATTTTGCCCCAAAATAAGGGTAATTTCTGCAATTTTGCCCCACAGTAAAGGAAATTTCTGCAATTTTTCTTCAAAATAAGGAAAATTTCTGCCTTTTAGCCCCAAAATAAAGGGAATTTCTGCATTTTTCCCAATATTAGGGGAATTTCTGCATTTAACCTCTAAATAAGGAGAATTTCTGCATTTTTCCTCAAAATAAGAAGAATTTCTGCCTTTTACCCCAAAATATGGTCAATTTCTGCCTTTTTGTTCCAAAATAAAGAAAATTTCTTTAATTTTGTACCATAATAAAAGAAATTTCTCCTTTTTGCCCCAAAATAAGGGGATTTTCTGACTTTATACCTTGAAATAAATGAAATTTCTGCAATTTTGCCCCAAAATAAGGGAAATTTGTGCCTTCTTTGGCCCAAAATAAGGGGAATTTCTGCCTTTTGCCCCAAAATATAAGGAATTTCAGCATTTTACCTCAAAATAAGGGGAATTTTTGCTTTTTTGCAATGAAATATGTGAAATTTCTGCAATTTAACCCCAAAATAAGGTGAATTTCTGGCTTTTTGCCCCAAAATAATGGGAATTTTTGCCTTTTTGCCCTAAAATAAGAAAAATTTTTGTTTTTTCTTCTGAAATAAGTTAAATTTCTGCACTTTTGCCCTAAAATAAGGGAATTTTCTGCAATATTTCACAAATAATGAAGCAAATTTCTGCAATTTTGCCGCAAAATAAGGGGAATTTTTGTTTTTTGCCCCCAAATAAAGCAAATTTCTGCAATTTTGCCCCAAAATAAGGGGAATTTCTGTTTTTTGCCCCCAAATAATGGAAATTTCTGCAATTTTGCCCTAAAATAAAGGGAATTTCTGCCATTTGCCCCAAAATAAGGGGAATTTTTGCCGATTTGCCACAAAATAAAGAAAATTACTGCATGTTTTACCCCAAAATTAGGTGAATTTCTCCAATTTTGCTCCAAAATACGAGGATTTACTGCATTTTTCGCCGAAAATAAGGGGAATTTCTGCCATCTTGCCGCGAAATAAGTGAAATTTTTGCAGTTTTACCCCAAAATAAAGGGAATTTCTGCGTTTTTGCCCCAAAATTAGGGGAATTTCTGCAATTTTGCTCCAAAATACGGGGAATTTCTGCCTTTTTGCCCGAAAATAAAGGGAATGTATACCTTTTTGCCAAAAAAAAGGGAAATTTCTTCACTTTTGCCCCAAAATAAAGCGATTTTCTGCCTTTTTGACTCAAAATAAGTGCAATTTCTGCCTTTTCCCCAAAAATAAACGGAATTTCTGTCTTTTTGCCCCAAAATAAGGGGAAATTCTGACTTTTTGCCCTGAAATAAGTGAAATTTCTAAAATTTTTCCCCAAAATAAGGGAAATGTCTGCTTTTTGCCCCAAAATAAGAAGAATTTCTGCCTTTTTGCCCCAAAATAAGGGGAATTTCAGCCTTTTTTCCTCAAAATAAGTGGAATTTCTGCCTTTTGCCCCAAAATATGGGAAATTTATGCCTTTTTGCCCCAAAATAATAAAAATTTCTGCAATTTTGTACCAAAATAAAAGAAATTTCTGCCTTTTTGTTCCAAAATAAGAGAAATTTCTGCCTTTTTTCCCTTAAATAAGTGAAATTTCTGCAATTTTGCCCAAAAATAAGGGAAATTTCTGCAATTTTGCCCCAAAGTAGATGAAATTTCTGCAATTTGCCCCAAATAAGGGGAATTTTTGAATTTTGCACCCAAAAAAAGGAGATTTTCTGTCTTTTTGCCCCCAAATAAGGAGAATTTCAGCCTTTTTGCCCGAAAATTATGAGTATTTCTGCAATTTTTCTTCAAAATACAGAAAATTTCTGCCTTTTAGCCCCAAAATAAAGGGAATTTCTGCATTTTTCCCCAATATTAGAGGAATTTCTGCATTTTACCTCTAAATAAAAGGAATATCTGCATGTTACCTCCAAACAAGAAGAATTTCTGCCTTTTACCCCAAAATATGGGGAATTTCTGCCTTTTTGTTCCAAAATAAAGAAAATTTCTTCAATTTTGTACCATAATAAAAGAAATTTCTCCTTTTTGCCCCAAAATAAGGGGAATTTCTGACTTTTTACTCTAAAATAAATGAAATTTCTGCAATTTTGCCTTAAAATAAGGGAAATTTTGCCTTTTTTGCCCCCCAAAAAAGGGGAATTTCTGCATTTTGTCCCAAAATATAGCTAATTCCAGCTTTTTACCTCAAAATAAGGAAAATTTCTTCCTTTTTGCCCTGAAATATATGAAATTTTTTCAATTTTTCCCCAAAATAAGGTGAATTTCTGCCTTTATGTCCCAAAATAAGGGTAATTTCTGCCTTTTTGCCCCAAAATAAGGGGAATTTCAGCATTTTTTCCTCAAAATAAGGGGAATTTCTGCCTTTTGCCCCAAAATATGGGGAATTTCTGCCTTTTTGCCCCAAAATAAGAGAAATTTTGCCTTTTTTCCCTGAAATAAGTGAAATTTCTGCAATTTTGCCCCAAAATAAGGGAAATTTCTGCAATTTTGCCCCAAAGTAAAGGAAATTTCTGCAGTTTTGCCCCAAATAAGGGGAATTTCTGACTTTTTGCCCCAAAATTAGGGGAATTTCTGCAATTTTGCTCCAAAATACGGGGAATTTCTGCCTTTTTGCCCGAAAATAAAGGGAATGTATACCTTTTTGCCATAAAAAAGGGAAATTTCTTAACTTTTGCCCCAAAATAAGGGGATTTTCGGACTTTTTGACTCAAAATAAGTGCAATTTCTGCCTTTTCCCCAAAAATAAATGGAATGTCTGCGTTTTTGCCCCAAAATAAGGGGAATTTCTGACTTTTTTCACTGAAATAAGTGAAATTTCTCTAATTTTTCCCCAAAATAAGGGAAATGTCTGCTTTTTGCCCCAAAATAAAGGGAATTTCTGCCTTTTTGCCCTAAAATAAGGGGAATTTCAGCATTTTTTCTTCAAAATAAGGGGAATTTCTGCCTTTTGCCCCAAAATATGGGGAATTTCTGTCTTTTTGCTCCAAAATAAGAAAAATTTCTGCAATTTTGTACCAAAATAAAAGAAATTTCTGCATTCTTGCCCCAAAATAAGAGAAATTTCTTACTTTTAGCTCTGAAATGAGTGAATTTTCTGCAATTTTGCCCCAAAATAAGGGAAATTTCTGCAATTTTGCCCCAAAGTAAAGGAAATTTCTGCAATTTTGTTCCAAATAAAAGGAATTTCTGACTTTTTTCGCCTGAAAAAGGAGATTTTCTGTCTTTTTAGCCCAAATAAGGGAATTTCAGCCTTTTTGCTTGAAAATTATGAAAATTTCTGCAATTTTTCTTCAAAATATGGAAGATTTCTGCCTTTTTGCCCCAAAATAAAGGGAATTTCTGAATTTTTCTCCAATATTTGGGGAATTTCTGCATTTTACCTCTAAATAAGGGGAAATTCTGCATTTTACTTCAAAATAAGAATTTCTGCCTTTTACCCCAAAATATGGGGAATTTCTGCCTTTTTGTTCCAAAATAAAGAAAATTTCTTCAATTTTGTACCATAATAAAAGAAATTTCTCCTTTTTGCCCCCAAATAAGGGGAATTTCTGACTTTTTACCCTGAAATAAATAAAATTTCTGCAATTTTGCCCGAAAAGAATGGAAATTTGTGCCTTTTTTGCACCAAAATAAAGGGAATTTCTGCCTTTTGCCCCAAAATATTGGGAATTTCAGCATTTTACCTCAAAATAAGGGGAATTTCTGCGTTTTTGCCCTGAAATATGTGAAATTTCTGCAATTTTACCCCAAAATAATGTGAATTTCTGACTTTTTGCCCCAAAATAATGGGAATTTCTGCATTTTTGCCCCAAAATAAGAAAAAATTTTGCTTTTTTCTTCTGCAATAAATGAAATTTCTGCAATTTTGCCCTAAAATAACAGAAATTTCTGCAATTTTACCCCATAATAAAGCAAATTTCTGCAATTTTGCTACAAAATAAAAGGAATTTCTGTTTTTTGCACCCAAATAAGGGAAATTACTGCAATTTTGCCCTAAAATAAGGGGAATTTCTGCAATTTGCCCCAAAATAAGGGGAATTTCTGCCTTTTTGCCACAAAATAATAAAAATTACAGCATGTTTTACCCAAAAATTAGGTGAATTTCTGCAATTTTGCTTCAAAATATGAGGATTTTCTGCATTTTTCGCCGAAAATAAGGGGAATTTCTGCCATTTTGCCGCGAAATAAGTGAAATTTCTGCAGTTTTACCCCAAAATAAGGGGAATTTCTGCTTTTTTGCCCCAAAATTAGAGGAATTTCTGCAATTTTGCTCCAAAATACAGGGGAATTTCTGCCTTTTTGCCCGAAAATAAAGGCAATGTATAACTTTTTGCTATAAAAAAGGAAAATTTCTTCACTTTTGCCCCAAAATAAGGCGATTTTCTGCCTTTTTGACTCAAAATAAGTGCAATTTCTGATTTTTCTCTAAAATAAACAGATTTTCTGTCTTTTTGCCCCAAAATAAGGGGAATTTCTGACTTTTTGCCCTGAAATAAGTGAAATTTCTAAAATTTTTCACCAATATAAGGGATATTTCTGCCTTTTGCCCCAAAATAAAGGGAATTTCAGCCTTTTTTTATCAAAATAAGGGGAATTTCTGCCTTTTGCCCCAAAATATGGGAAATTTCTGCCTTTTTGCCCCAAAATAATAAAAATTTCTTCAATTTTGTAACAAAATAAAAGAAATTTCTGCCTTTTTGTTCCAAAATAAGAGAAATTTCTGCCTTTTTTTCCCTTAAATAAGTGAAATTTCTGCAATTTTGCTCCAAAATAAAGGAAATTTCTGCAATTTTGCCCCAAAGTAGAGGAAATTTCTGCAATTTTGCCCCAAATAAGGGGAATTTCTGAATTTTGCACCCGAAAAAGGAGATTTTCTGTCTTTTGGCCACAAAATAAGGAGAATTTCAGCCTTTTTGCCCGAAAATTATGAGAATTTCTGCAATTTTTCTTCAAAATACGGAAATTTTTTTCCTTTTAACCCCAAAATAAAAGGAATTTCTGCATTTTTCCCCAATATTAGGGGAATTTCTGCATTTTACATCTAAATAAAAGGAATTTCTGCATGTTACCTCAAAATAAGAAGAATTTCTGCCTTTTACCCCAAAATATGGGGAATTTCTGCCTTTTTGTTCCAAAATAAAGAAAATTTCTTCAATTTTGTACCATAATAAAAGAAATTTCTCATTTTTGCTCCAAAATAAGGGGAATTTCTGACTTTTTACCCTGAAATAAATAAAATTTCTGCAATTTTGCCCGAAAATAAGGGAAATTTGTGCCTTTTTTGGCCCAAAATAAGGGGAATGTCTGCCTTTTGCCCCAAAATATGGGGAATTTCAGCATTTTACCTCAAAATAAGGGGAATTTCTGCTTTTTTGCAAAGAAATATGTGAAATTTCTGCAATTTTACCCCAAAATAAGGTGAATTTCTGCCTTTTTGCCCCAAAATAATGGGAATTTCTGTATTTTTGCCCCAAAATAAGAAAAAATTTTGCTTTTTTCTTCTCCAATAAGTGAAATTTCTGCAATTTTGCCCTAAAATAAGGGGAATTTCTGCCATTTGCCCCAAAATAAAAGGAATTTCTGCCTTTTTGCCGTGAAATAAGTTCAATTTCTGCAGTTTTACACCAAAATAAAGGGAATTTCTGCCTTTTGCCCCAAAATTAGGGGAATTTCTTGAATTTTGCTCCAAAATACAGGGAATTTTTGCTTTTTTGCCCGAAAATAAAGGCAATGTATACCTTTTTGCTATAAAAAAGGGAAATTTCTTCACTTTTGCCCCAAAATAAGGCGATTTTCCGCCTTTTTGACTCAAAATAAGTGCAATTTCTGCCTTTTCCCCAAAAGTAAATGGAATTTCTGTCTTTTTGCCGCAAAATAAGGGGAATTTCTGACTTTGTGCCCTGAAATAAGTGAAATTTCTAAAATTTTTCCCCAAAATAAGGGAAATGTCTGCTTTTTGCCCCAAAATAAGGAGAATTTCTGCCTTTTCGCCCCAAAATAAGGGGAATTTCAGCATTTTTTCCTCAAAATAAAAGGAATTTCTGCCTTTTGACCCAAAATATGGGAAATTTCTGCCATTTTGCCCCAAAATAAAAAAAATTTCTGCAATTTTTTACCAAAATAAAAAAAATTCTGCCTTTTTGTTTCAAAATAAGAGAAATTTCTACAATTTTTTCCTGAAATAAGTGAAATTTTTGCAATTTTGCCCCAAAATAAGGAAAAATTTTGCTTTTTTCTTCTGCAATAAGTGAAATTTCTGCAATTTTGCCCTAAAATAAGGGGAATTTCTGCCATTTGCCCCAAAATTAGGGGAATTTCTGCCTTTTTGCTGCGAAATAAGAGAAATTTCTGCATTTTTACCCCAAAATAAAGGGAATTTCTGCCTTTTGCCCCAAAATTAGGGGAATTTCTTGAATTTTGCTCCAAAATACAGGAAATTTTTGCCTTTTTGCCCGAAAATAAAGGCAATGTATACCTCTTTGCTATAAAAAAGGGAAATTTCTTCACTTTTGCCCCAAAATAAGGCGATTTTCCGCCTTTTTGACTCAAAATAAGTGCAATTTCTGCCTTTTCCCCAAAAGTAAATGGAATTTCTGTCTTTTGCCCCAAAATAAGGGGAATTTCTGACTTTGTGCCCTGAAATAAGTGAAATTTCTAAAATTTTTCCCCAAAATAAGGGAAATGTCTGCTTTTTGCCTCAAAATAAGGAGAATTTCTGCCTTTTCGCCCCAAAATAAGGGGAATTTCAGCATTTTTTTCTCAAAATAAAAGGAATTTCTGCCTTTTGCCCCAAAATATGGGAAATTTCTGCCATTTTGCCCCAAAATAAGAAAAATTTCTGCAATTTTTTACCAAAATAAAAAAAAATTCTCCCTTTTTGTTTCAAAATAAGAGAAATTTCTACATTTTTTTCCTGAAATAAGTGAAATTTCTGCAATTTTGCCCCAAAATAAGGGAATTTTCTGCAATTTTGCCCCAAAGTAGAGGAAATTTCTGCAATTTTGCCCCAAATAAGGGGAATTTCTGAATTTTTGCACCCGAAAAAATGAAATTTTCTGTCTTTTTGCCCCAAAATAAAGAGAATTTCAGCCTTTTTGCCCGAAAATTATGAGAATTTCTGCAATTTTTCTTCAAAATACGGAAAATTTCTGCATTTTATCCACAAAATAAAGGGAATTTCTGCATTTTTCCCCAATATTAGGGAAATTTCTGCATTTTACTTCTAAATCAAAGGAATTTCTGCATGTTACCTCAAAATAAGAAGAATTTCTGACTTTTGCCCCAAAATATGGGGAATTTCTGCCTTTTTGTTCCAAAATAAAGAAAATTTTTTCAATTTTGTACCATAATAAAAGAAATTTCTCCTTTTTGCCCCAAAATAAGGAGAATTTCTGCCTTTTTGTCCTGAAATATGTGAAATTTCTGCAATTTTACCCCAAAATAAAGTAAATTTCTGCCTTTTCGCCCCAAAATAATGGGAATTTCTGCCTTTGTGCCCCAAAATAAGAAAAATTTTTGTTTTTTCTTCTGAAATAAGTGAAATTTCTACAATTTTGCCCTAAAATAAGGGAAATTTCTGCAATTTTACCCCATAATAAAGCAAATTTCTGCAATTTTGCTGCAAAATAGGGGGAATTTCTGTTTTATGCCCCCAAATAAAGCAAATTTCTGCAATTTTGCCCCAAAATAAGGGGATTTTCTGTTTTTTGCCCCCAAATAAGAGAAATTTCTGCAATTTTGACCTACAATAAGGGGAATTTCTGCCATTTGCCCCAAAATAAGGGTAATTTCTACCTTTTTGCTACAAAATAAAAAAAATTACTGCATGTTTTACCCCAAAATTGGTGAATTTCTGCAATTTTGCTCCAAAATATGAGGATTTTCTGCCTTTTTCGCCAAAAATAAGGGGAATTTCTGAGATTTGGCAACGAAATAAGTGAAATTTCTGCAGTTTTACCCCAAAATAAGGGGAATTTCTGCCTTTTGGCCCCAAAATTAGGGGATTTTCTGCAATTTTGCTCCAAAATACGGGGAATTTCTGCCTTTTTGCTCGAAAATAAAGGCAATGTATACCTTTTTGCTATAAAAAAGGGAAATTTCTTCACTTTTGCCCCAGGAAAAGGCGATTTTCCACCTTTTTGACTCAAAATAAGTGCAATTTATGCCTTGTCCCCAAAAATAAACGGAATTTCTGTCTTTTTACCCCAAAATAAGGGGAATTTCTGACTTTTTGCCCTGAAATAAGTGAAATTTCTAAAATTTTTCCCCAAAATAAGAAAAATGTCTGCTTTTTGCCCCAAAATAAGGAGAATTTCTGCCTTTTTGCCCCAAAATAAGGGGAATTTCAGCCTTTTTTCCTTACATAAGAGGAATTTCTGCCTTTTGTCACAAAATATGGGAAATTTCTGCTTTTTGCCCCAAAATAAGAAAAATTTCTGCAATTTTGTACCAAAATAAAAGAAATTTCTGCCTTTTGTTCGAAAATAAGAGAAATCTCTGCCTTTTTTCCCTGAAATAAGTGAAACTTCTGCAATTTTGCCCCAAAATAAGGGAAATTTCTGCAATTTTGCCCCAAAGTAGAGGAAATTTCTGCAATTTTGCGCCAAATAAGGGGAATTTCTGAATTTTTACAACCGAAAAAAAAAGATTTTCTGTTTTTTTGACCAAAAATAAGGAGAATTTCAGCCTTTTTGCCCGAAAATTATGAGAATTTCTGCAATTTTTCTTCAAAATACGGAAAATTTCTTCTTTTTAGCCCCATAATAATGGGAATTTCTGCATTTTTTCCCAATATTAGGGGAATTTCTGCATTTTACCTCTAAATAAAAGGAATTTCTGCATGTTACCTCAAAATAAGAAGAATTTCTGCCTTTTACCCCAAAATATGGTGAATTTCTGCCTTTTTGTTCCAAAATAAAGAAAATTTTTTCAATTTTGTACCATAATAAAAGAAATTTCTCCTTTTTGCCCCAAAATAAGAGGAATTTCTGACTTTTTACCCTGAAATAAATGAAATTTCTGCAATTTTGCCCGAAAATAATGGAAATTTGTGCCTTTTTTGCCCCAAAATAAAAGGAATTTCTGACTTTTGCCCCAAAATATGGGGAATTACAGCATTTTACCTTAAAAGAAGGGGAATTTCTGCCTTTTTGCCTTGAAATATGTGAAATTTCTGCAATTTTACCCCAAAATAAAGTGAATTTCTACCTTTTTGCCCCAAAATAATGGGAATTTCTGCCTTTTTACCCCCAAAAAAGAAAAATTTTTGTTTTTTCTTCTGAAATAAGTGAAATTTGTGAAATTTTGCACTAAAATAAGGGAAATTTCTGCAATGTTTCCCCATAATAAAGCATTTTCTGCAATTTTGCTGCAAAATAAGGGGAATTTCTGTTTTTTGCCCCCAAATAAAGCAAATTTCTGCAATTTTGCCCGAAAATAAGGGGAATTTCTGTTTTTTGCCCCCAAATAAGGGAAATTTCTGCAATTTTGCCCTAAAATAAGAGGAATTTCTGCCATTTGCCCCAAAATAAGGGGGATTTCTGCCTTTTTGCCACTAAATAATGAAAATTACTGGATGTTTTACACCAAAATTAGGTGAATTTCTGCAATTTTGCTCCAAAATACGAGAATTTTCTGCCTTTTTCCGCGAAAATAGGGGGAAGTTATGCCTTTTTGCCCCAAAATTAGGGGAATTTCTGCAATTTTGCTCCAAAATACTGGGAATTTCTGCCTTTTTGCCAGAAAATAAAGGCAATGTATACCTTTTTGCTATAAAAAAGGGAAATTTCTTCACTTTTGCCCCAAAATAAGGCGATTTTCCGCCTTTTTGACTCAAAATAAGTGCAATTTCTGCATTTTTCCCAAAAATAAACGGAATTTCTCTCTATTTGCGCCAAAATAAGGGGAATTTCTGACTTTTTGCCCTGAAATAAGTGAAATTTCTAAAATTTTTCCCCAAAATAAGGGAAATGTCTGCTTTTTGCCCCAAAATTAGGAGAATTTCTGCCTTTTGCCCCAAAATAAGTGGAATTTCAGCCTTTTTTTTTCAAATTAGGGGGAATTTCTGCCTTTTGCCCCAAAATATCGGAAATTTCAGCCTTTTTGTCCCAAAATAAGAAAAATTTCTGCAATTTTGTACCAAGATAAAAGAAATTTCTGCCTTTTTGTTCCAAAATAAGAGAAATTTCTGCCTTTTTTCCCTGAAATAAGTGAAATTTCTGCAATTTTGCCACAAAATAAGGGAAATTTTTTCAATTTTGCCCCAAAGTAGAGAAAATTTCTGCAATTTTGCCCCAAATAAGGGGAATTTCTGAATTTTTGCACCCGAAAAAAGGAGATTTTCTGTCTTTTGGCCTCAAAATAAGGAGAATTTCAGCCTTTTTGCTCGAAAATTATGAGAATTTCTGCAATTTTTCTTCAAAATACGGAAAATTTCTGCCTTTTAGCCCCAAAATAAAGGGAATTTCTGCATTTTTCCCCGATATTAGGGGAATTTCTGCATTTTACCTCTAAATAAAAGGAATTTCTGCATGTTACCTCAAAATAAGAAGAATTTCTGCCTTTTACCCCAAAATATGGGGAATTTCTGCCTTTTTGTTCCAAAATAAAGAAAATTTCTTCAATTTTGTACCATAATAAAAGAAATTTCTCTTTTTTGCCCCAAAATGGGGGAATTTCTGCCTTTTTGCCCTAAATATGTGAAATTTCTGCAATTTTACCCCAAAATAAGGTAAATTTCTGCCTTTTTGCCCCAAAATAATGGGAATTTCTAACTTTTTGCCCCGAAATAAGAAAAAATTTTTGTTTTTTCTTCTGAAATAAGTGAAATTTCTGCAATTTTGCCTGAAAATAAGGGAAATTTGTGCCTTTTTTGTTCCAAAATAAGGGGAATTTCTGCCTTTTGTCCCAAAATATGGGTAATTTCAGCATTTTACCTTAAAATAAGGAAAATTTCTGCCTTTTTGCCCTGAAATATATGAAATTTCTGCAATATTACCCCAAAATAAGGTGAATTTCTGCCTTTTTGCCCCAAAATAAAAGGAATTTCATCATTTTTTCCTCAAAATAAAAGGAATTTCTGCCTTTTGCCTCAAAATATGGGGAATTTCTGCCTTTTTGCCCCAAAATAATGGGTATTTCTGCCTTTTTGCCCCGAAATAAGAATAATTTTTGTTTTTTCTTCTGAAAGAAGTGAAATTTCTGCAATTTTACCCCATAATAAAGCAAATTTCTGCAATTTTGATGCAAAATAAAAGGAATTTCTGTTTTTTGCCCCCAAATAAAGCAAATTTCTGCCATTTTGCGCCAAAATAAGGGGAATTTCTGTTTTTGCCCCCAAATAAAAGAAATTTCTGCAATTTTGCCCTAAAATAAGGGGAATTTCAGCCTTTTTTCCTCAAAATAAGGGGAATTTCTGCCTTTTGCCCCAAAATATGGGAAATTTCTGCCTTTTTGCCCCAAAATAAAAAAAATTTCTGCAATTTTGTACCAAAATAAAAGAAATTTCTGCCTTTTTGTTCCAAAATAAAAGAAATTTCTGCCTTTTTTCCCTGAAATAAGTGAAATATCTGCAATTTTGCCCCAAAATAAGGGAATTTTCTGCAATTTGGCCCCAAAGTAGAGGAAATTTCTGCAATTTTGCCTCAAATAAGGGGAATTTCTGATATTTTGCACCCGAAAAAAGGAGATTTTCTGTATTTTTGCCCCAAAATAAAGAGAATTTCAACCTTTTTGCCCGAAAATTATGAGAATTTCTGCAATTTTTCTTCAAAATACAGAAAATTTCTGCCTTTTAGCCCCAAAATAAAGGGAATTTCTGCATTTTTCTCCAATATTAGGGGAATTTCTGCATTTTACCTCTAAATAAGGGGAATTTCTGCATTTTACCTCAAAATAAGAAGAATTTCTGCCTTTTACCCTAAAATATGGTGAATTTCTGCCTTTTTGTTCCAAAATAAAGAAAATTTCTTCAATTTTGGACCATAATAAAAGAAATTTCTTCTTTTTGCCCCAAAATAAGGGGAATTTCTGTATTTTAACCTTGAAATAAATGAAATTTCTGCAATTTTGCCTGAAAATAAGGGAAATTTGTGCCTTTTTTTGGCCCAAAATAAGGGGAATTTTTTTCTTTTGCCCCAAAATATGGAAAATTTCAGCATTTTACCTCAAAATAAGGGGAATTTCTGCTTTTTTTAATGAAATATGTGAAATTTCTGCAATTTTACCCCAAAATAAGGTGAATTTCTGCCCTTTTGCCCCCAAAAAAATGGGAATTTCTGCCTTTTTGCCCCAAAATAAGAAAAAAATTTGTTTTTTCTTGTGAAATAAGTGTAATTTCTGCACTTTTGCTCTAAAATAAGGGAATTTTCAGCAATTTTTCATAAATAATAAAGCAAATTTCTGCAATTTTGCCACAAAATAAGGGGAATTTCTGTTTTTTGCCCCCAAATAAAGCAAATTTCTGCAGTTTCCCCCAAAATAAGGGGAATTTCTGTTTTTTGCCCCAAATAAGGGAAATTTCTGCAATTTTGCCCTAAAATAAGAAGAATTTCTGCAATTTGCCCCAAAATAAGGGGAATTTCTGCCTATTTGCCACAAAATAAAGAAAATTACTGCATGTTTTACCCCAAAATTAGGTGAATTTCTGCAATTTTGCTACAAAAGAAGAGGATTTTCTGAGTTTTTCGCCGAAAATAAAAGGAATTTCTGCCATCTTCCCGCGAAATAAGTGAAATTTCTGCAGTTTTACCCCAAAATAAGGGGAAATTCTGCCTTTTTGACCCAAAATTAGGGGAATTTCTGCATTTTGCTCCAAAATACGGGGAATTTCTGCCCTTTTGCCCGAAAAAAAAGGGAATGTATACCTTTTTGCCATAAAAAAGGGAAATTTCTTCACTTTTGCCCCAAAATAAGGCGATTTTCCGCCTTTTTGACTCAAAATATGTGCAATTTCTGCATTTTCCCCAAAAATAAACGGAATTTCTGTCTTTTTGCCGCAAAATAGGGTAATTTCTGAATTTTTGCCCTGAAATAATTTAAATTTCTAAAATTTTTCCCCAAAATAAGGGAAATGACTGCTTTTAGCCCCAAAATAAGTGGAATTTCTGCCTTTTTGCCCCAAAATAAAAGGAATTTCAGCCTTTTTTCCTCAAAATAAGGGGAATTTCTGCCTTTTGCCCCAAAATATGGGAAATTTCTGCCTTTTTTGCTTCAAAATAAGAAAAATTTCTGCAATTTTGTACCAAAATAAAAGAAATTTCTGCCTTTTTGTTCCAAAATAAGAGAAATTTCTGCCTTTTTTCCCTGAAATAAGTGAAATTTCTGCAATTTTGCCCCAAAATAAGGGAAATTTCTGCAATTTTGCCCCAAAGTAGAGGAAATTTCTGCAATTTTGCCCCAAATAAGGGGAATTTCTGACATTTTGCACCCGAAAAAAGGAGATTTTCTGTCTTTTTGCCCCAAAATAAGGAGAATTTTAGCTTTTTGCCTGAAAAATATGATAATTTCTGCAATTTTTCTTCAAAATACTGAAAATTTCTGCCTTTTAGCCCCAAAATAAAGGGAATTTCTGCATTTTTCCCCAATATTAGGGGAATTTCTGCATTTTACCTCTAAATAAAAGGAATTTCTGCATGTTACCTCAAAATAAGAAGAATTTCTGCCTTTTACCCCAAAATATGGGGACTTTCTTCCTTTTTGTTCCAAAATAAAGAAAATTTCTTAAATTTTGTACCATAATAAAAGAAATTTCTACTTTTTGCCCCTAAATAAGGGGAATTTCTGACTTTTTATGCTGAAAAAAATGAAATTTCTGCAATTTTGCCCGATAATAAGGGAAATTTGTGCCTTTTTTGCCCCCAAATAAGAGGAATTTCTGCCTTTTTCCCAATATATAGGTAATTTCAGCATTTTACCTCAAAATAAGGAAAATTTCTGCCTTTTTGCCTTCAAATATATGAAATTTCTGCAATTTTACCCCAAAATAAGGTGAATTTCTACCATTTTGCCCCAAAATAAGGGGAATTTCTGCCTTTTTGCCCCAAAATAAGGGGAATTTCAGCATTTTTTCCTCAAATTAAGGGGAATTTCTGTTTTTTGCCCCAAAATATGGGGAATTTCTGCATTTTGCCCCAAAATAAGAGAAATTTCTGCCTTTTTTCCCTGAAATAAGTGAAATTTCTGCAATTTTGCCCCAAAATAAGGAAAATTTCTGCAATTTTGCCCCAAAGTAAATGAAATTTCTGCAATTTTGCCCCAAATAAGGGGAATTTCTGCCATTTTGTCCTATAATTAGGGGAATTTCTGCAATTTTGCTCCAAAATACTGGGAATTTCTGCCTTTTTGCACGAAAATTAAGGGAATGTATACCTTTTGCCATAAAAAAGGGAAATTTCTTCACTTTTGCCCCAAAATAAGGGGATCTTTCGCCTTTTTGACTCAAAATAAGTGCAATTTCTGCCTTTTCCCCAAAAATAAACGGAATTTCTGCCTTTTTGTCCCAAAATAAGAGGAATTTCTGACTTTTTGGCCTGAAATAAGTGAAATTTCTATAATTTTTCCCCAAAATAATGGAAATGTCTGCTTTTTGCCCCAAAACAAGGGGAATTTCTGCCTTTTTTTCCAAAATAATGGGAATTTCAGCATTTTTTCTGCAAAATAAGGGGAATTTCTGCCTTATGCCCCAAAATATGGGAAATTTCTGTCTTTTTGCCCAAAAATAAGAAAAATTTGTGCAATTTTGTTCCAAAATAAAAGAAATTTCTGCATTTTTGCCCCAAAATAAGAGAAATTTCTTCCTTATTTCCCTGAAATAAGTGAAATTTCTGCAATTTTGCCCCAAAATAAGGGAAATTTCTGCAATTTTGCCCCAAAGTAAAGGAAATTTCTGCAATTTTGCCCCAAATAAAGGGAATTTCTGACTTTTTGCACCCGAAAAAAGGAAATTTTCTGTCTTTTTGCCCCAAAATAAAGAGAATTTCAGCCTTTTTGCCCGAAAATTATGAAAATTTCGGCAATTTTTCTTCAAAATATGGAAAATTTCTGCCTTTTAGCCCCAAAATAAAGGGAATTTCTGCATTTTTCCCCAATATTAGGGGAATTTCTGCATTTTACCTGTAAATAAGAGGAAATTCTGCATTTTACCTCAAAATAAGAAGAATTTCTGCCTTTTACACCAAAATATGAGGAATTTATGCCTTTTTGTTCCAAAATAAAGAAAATTTCTTCAATTTTGTACCATAATAAAAGAAATTTCTTATTTTTGCCC
Organism: Micromys minutus; assembly: GCF_963924665.1. Taxonomy (NCBI): domain Eukaryota; kingdom Metazoa; phylum Chordata; class Mammalia; order Rodentia; family Muridae; genus Micromys; species Micromys minutus. Next base: position 6,170,102 of record NW_027667727.1, read on the forward strand.
CAAAATAAGGGGAATTTCTGAATTTTACCCTTAAATAAATGAAATTTCTGCAATTTTGCCCGAAAATAAGGGAAATTTTTGCCTTTTTGCTCCAAAATAATGGGAATTTCTTCCTTTTGCCCCAAAATATGGGGAATTTCAGCATTTTACCTCAAAATAAGGGGAATTTCTGCTTTTTTGCCCTGAAATATGTGAAATTTCTGCAATTTTACCCCAAAATAAGGTGAATTTCTGCCTTTTTGCCCCAAAATAATGGGAATTTCTTCATTTTTGCCCCAAAATGAGAAAAAAAATTTGCTTTTTTCTTCTGAAATAAGTGAAAATTCTGCAATTTTGCCCTAAAATAAGAATATTTTCTGCAATTTTACCCCATAATAAAGCAAATTTCTGCAATTTTGCTGCAAAATAAGGGGAATTTCTGTTTTTTGCCCCCAAATAAAGCAAATTTCTGCAATTTTGCCCCAAAATAAGGGGAATTTCTGTTTTTTGCCCCCAAATAAGGGAAATTTCTACAATTTTGCCCTAAAAGAAGGGGAATTTCTGCCATTTGCACCAAGATAAGGGGAATTTCTGCCTTTTTGCCACAAAATAAAGAAAATTACTGCATGTTTTACCTCAAAATTAGGTGAATTTCTACAATTTTGCTCCAAAATACGAGGATTTTCTGCATTTTTCGCCGAAAATAAGGGGAATTTCTGCCATTTTGCCGCGAAATAAGTGAAATTTCTGCAGTTTTACCCCAAAATAAGGGGAATTTCTGCAATTTTGCTCCAAAATACAGGGAATATCTGCCTTTTTGCCCGAAAATAAAGGCAATGTATACCTTTTTGCTATAAAAAAGGAAAATTTCTTCACTTTTACCCCAAAATAAAGCGATTTTCCGCCTTTTTGACTCAAAATAAGTGCAATTTCTGCCTTTTCCCCAGAAATAAAAAGAATTTCTGTCTTTTTGCCCTAAAATAAGGGGAATTTCTGCGTTTTTGCCCTAAAATATGTGAAATTTCTGCAATTTTACCCCATAATAAAGCAAATTTCTGCAATTTTGCTGCAAAATAAAGGGGAATTTCTGTTTTTTGCCCCCAATAAAGCAACTTTCTGCAATTTTGCCTCAAAATAAGGGGAATTTCTGTTTTTTGCCCCCAAATAAGGGAAATTTCTGCAATTTTGCCCTAAAATAAGGGGAATTTCTGCCATTTGCCCCAAAATAAGGGGAAATTCTGCCTTTTTGCCACAAAATAAAGAAAATTACTGCATGTTTTACCCCAAAATTAGGTGAATTTCTGCAATTTTGCTCCAAAATATGAGGATTTTCTGCCTTTTTCGCCGAAAATATTGGGAATTTCTGCCATTTTGCCGCAAAATAATTGAAATTTCTGCAGTTTTACCCCAAAATAAGGGGAATTTCTGCCTTTTTGCCCCAAAATTAGGGGAATTTCTCCAATTTTGCTCCAAAATACGGGGAATTTCTGCCTTTTTGCCCGAAAATAAAGGCAATGTATACCTTTTTGCTATAAAAAAGGGAAATTTCTTCACTTTTGCCCCAAAATAAGGGGATTTTCCGCCTTTTTGACTCAAAATAAGTGCAATTTCTGCCTTTTCCCCAAAAATAAACGGAATTTCTGTCTTTTTGCCCCAAAATAAGGGAAATTTCTGACTTTTTGCCCTGAAATAAGTGAAATTTCTAAAATTTTTCCCCAAAATAATGGAAATGTCTGCTTTTTGCCCCAAAATAAGGGGAATTTCTGCCTTTTGCCCAAAAATATGGGAAATTTCTGCCTTTTGGCCCCAAAATAAGAAAAATTTCTCCAATTTTGTACCAAAATAAAAGAAATTTCTGCCTTTTTGTTCCAAAATAAGAGATATTTCTGCCTTTTTTCCCTGAAATAAGTGAAATTTCTGCAATTTTGCCCCAAAATAAGGGAAATTTCTGCAATTTTGCCCCAAAGTAGAGGAAATTTCTGCAATTTTGCCCCAAATAAGGGGAATTTTGACTTTTTGCACCCTAAATAAGGAGATTTTCTGACTTTTTGCCCAAAAATAAGGAAAATTTCAGCCTTTTTGCCCGAAAATTTTGAGAATTACTTCAATTTTTCTTCAAAATACAGAAAATTTCTGCCTTTTAGCCCCAAAATAAATAGGATTTCTGCATTATTCCCCAATATTAGGGGAATTTCTTCATTTTACCTCTAAATAAGGGGAATTTCTGCATTTTACCTCAAAATAAGAAGAATTTCTGCATTTTACCCTAAAATATGGTGAATTTCTGCCTTTTTGTTCAAAAATAAAGATAATTTCTTCAATTTTGTACCATAATAAAAGAAATTTCTCATTTTGGCCCCAAAATAAGGGGAATTTCTGACTTTTTACCCTGAAATAAATGAAATTTCTGCAATTTTGCCCAAAAATAAGAGAAATTTGTGCATTTTTTGCCCCAAAATAAGGGGAATTTCTGCCTTTTGCCCCAAAATATGGTGAATTTCAGCATTTTACCTCAAAATAAGGGGAATTTCTGCCTTTTTGCCCTGAAATATGTGAAATTTCTTCAATTTTACCCCAAATTAAGGTGAATTTCTGCCTTTTTGCCCCAAAATAATGGGAATTTCTGCCTTTTTGCCCCAAAATAAGAAAAATTTTTGTTTTTTCTTCTGAAATAAGTGAAATTTCTGCAATTTTGCCCTAAAATAAGGGAAATTTCTGCAATTTTTCCCCATAATAAATCAAATTTCTGCAATTTTGCAGCAAAATAAGAGGAATTTCTGTTTTTTTCCCCCAAATAAAGCAAATTTCTGCAATTTTGGCCCAAAATAAGGGGAATTTCTGTTTTTTGTCCCCAAATAAGGGAAATTTCTGCAATTTTGCCCTAAAATAAGGGAATTTTCTGCAATTTTGCCCCAAAGAAAGGAAATTTCTGCAATTTTGCCCCAAATAAGGAGAATTTCTGCATTTTTGCCCCAAAATTAGGGGAATTTCTGCAATTTTGCTTCAAAATACAAGGAATTTCTGCTTTTTTGCCCGTAAATAAAGGGAATGTATACCTTTTTGCCATAAAAAAGAGAAATTTCTTCAGTTTGCCGCAAAATAAAGGGAATTTCTGCATTTTTCTCCAATGTTTGGGGAATTTCTGCATTTTACCTCTAAATAAGGGGAAATTCTGCATTTTACCTCAAAATAAGAAGAATTACTGCCTTATAACCCAAAATATGGGCAATTTCTGCTTTTTTGTTCCAAAATAAAGAAAATTTCTTCAATTTTGTACCATAATAAAAGAAATTTCTCCTTTTTGCCCCAAAATAAGGGGAATTTCTGACTTTTTACCCTGAATTAAATGAAATTTCTGCAATTTTGCCCGAAAATAAGGGAAATTTGTGCCTTTTTTGCCCCAAAATAAGGGGAATTTCTGCCTTTTGCCCCAAAATATGGGGAATTTCAGGATTTTACCTTAAAATAAGGGGAGTTTCTGCGTTTTTGCCCTAAAATATGTGAAATTTCTGCAATTTTACCCCATAATAAAGCAAATTTCTGCAATTTTGCTGCAAAATAAAGGGGAATTTCTGTTTTTTGACCCAAATAAAGCAACTTTCTGCAATTTTGCCTCAAAATAAGGGGAATTTCTGTTTTTTGCCCCCAAATAAGGGAAATTTCTGCAATTTTGCCCTAAAATAAGGGGAATTTCTGCCATTTGCCCCAAAATAAGGGGAAATTCTGCCTTTTGGCCACAAAATAAAGAAAATTACTGCATGTTTTACCCCAAAATTAGGTGAATTTCTCCAATTTTGCTCCAAAATACGAGGATTTTCTGCCTTTTTGGGCGAAAATAAGGGGAATTTCTGCCATTTTACCGCGAAATAAGTGAAATTTCTGCAGTTTTACCCCAAAATAAGGGGAATTTCTGCCTTTTTGCCCCAAAATTAGGGGAATTTCTGCAATTTTGCTCCAAAATACAGGGAATTTCTGCCTTTTTGCCCGAAAATAAAGGCAATGTATAACTTTTTGCTATAAAAAAGGGAAATTTCTTCACTTTTGCCCCAAAATAAGGCGATTTTCCGCCTTTTTGCCTCAAAATAAGTGTAATTTCTGCCTTTTCCCCAAAAATAAACGGAATTTCTGTCTTTTTGCCCCAAAATAAGAGGAATTTCCGACTTTTTGCCCTGAAATAAGTGAAATTTCTAAAATTTTTCCCCAAAATAAGAGAAATGTCTGCTTTTTGCCCCAAAATAAGGAGAATTTCTGCTTTTTTGCCCCAAAATAAAAGGAATTTCAGCCTTTTTTCCTCAAATTAAGGGGAATTTCTGCCTTTTACCCAAAAATATAGGAAATTTCTGCCTTTTTGCCCCAAAATAAGAAAAATTTCTGCAATTTTTTACCAAAATAAAAAAAATTTCTGCCTTTTTGTTCCAAAATAAGAGAAATTTCTCCCTTTTTTCCCTGAAATAAGTAAAATTTCTGCAATTTTGCCCCAAAATAAGGGAAATTTCTGCAATTTTGCCCCAAAGCAAAGGAAATTTCTGCAATTTTGCCCCAAATAAGGGGAATTTCTGAATTTTTGCACCCGAAAAAAAATATTTTCTGTATTTTGTCCCAATATAAATAGAATTTCAGCTTTTTTGCCCGGAAATTATGAGAATTTCTGCAATTTTTCTTTAAAATACGGAAAATTTCTGCCCTTTAGTCCCAAAATAAGGGGAATTTCTGCATTTTTCTCAAATATTAGGGGAATTTCTGCATTTTACCTCTAAATAAAGAAATTTCTGCATGTTACTTCAAAATAAAAAGAATTTCTGACTTTTGCCCCAAAATATGGGGAATTTCTGCCTTTTTGTTTCAAAATACAGAAAATTTCTTCAACTTTGTACCATAATAAAAGAAATTTCTCCTTTTTGCCCCAAAATAAGGGAAATTTCTTTCTTTTTGCCCTGAAATATGTGAAATTTCTGCAATTTTACCCCATAATAAGGTAAATTTCTGCCTTTCTGCCCCAAAATAATGGGAATTTCTGCCTTTTTGCCCTAAAATAAGAAAAAATTTTGTTTTTTTCCTGAAACAAGTGAAATTATTGCAATTTTGCCCTAAAATAAGGGAAATTTCTGCAATTTTACCCCATAATAAAGCAAATTTCTGCAATTTTGCCCTAAAATAAGGGAATTTTCTGCAATTTTGCCCCAAAGAAAGGAAATTTCTGCAATTTTGCCCCAAATAAGGAGAATTTCTGCATTTTTGCCCCAAAATTAGGGGAATTTCTGCAATTTTGCTTCAAAATACAAGGAATTTCTGCTTTTTTGCCTGTAAATAAAGGGAATGTATACCTTTTTGCCATAAAAAAGAGAAATTTCTTCAGTTTGCCGCAAAATAAAGGGAATTTCTGCATTTTTCTCCAATGTTTGGGGAATTTCTGCATTTTACCTCTAAATAAGGGGAAATTCTGCATTTTACCTCAAAATAAGAATTACTGCCTTATAACCCAAAATATGGGCAATTTCTGCTTTTTTGTTCCAAAATAAAGAAAATTTCTTCAATTTTGTACCATAATAAAAGAAATTTCTCCTTTTTGCCCCAAAATAAGGGGAATTTCTGACTTTTTACCCTGAATTAAATGAAATTTCTGCAATTTTGCCCGAAAATAAGGGAAATTTGTGCCTTTTTTGCCCCAAAATAAGGGGAATTTCTGCCTTTTGCCCCAAAATATGGGGAATTTCAGGATTTTACCTTAAAATAAGGGGAGTTTCTGCGTTTTTGCCCTAAAATATGTGAAATTTCTGCAATTTTACCCCATAATAAAGCAAATTTCTGCAATTTTGCTGCAAAATAAAGGGGAATTTCTGTTTTTTGACCCAAATAAAGCAACTTTCTGCAATTTTGCCTCAAAATAAGGGGAATTTCTGTTTTTTGCCCCCAAATAAGGGAAATTTCTGCAATTTTGCCCTAAAATAAGGGGAATTTCTGCCATTTGACCCAAAAATAAGGGGAAATTCTGCCTTTTGGCCACAAAATAAAGAAAATTACTGCATGTTTTACCCCAAAATTAGGTGAATTTCTCCAATTTTGCTCCAAAATACGAGGATTTTCTGCCTTTTTGGGCGAAAATAAGGGGAATTTCTGCCATTTTACCGCGAAATAAGTGAAATTTCTGCAGTTTTACCCCAAAATAAGGGGAATTTCTGTCTTTTTGCCCCAAAATTAGGGGAATTTCTGCAATTTTGCTCCAAAATACAGGGAATTTCTGCCTTTTTGCCCGAAAATAAAGGCAATGTATAACTTTTTGCTATAAAAAAGGGAAATTTCTTCACTTTTGCCCCAAAATAAGGCGATTTTCCGCCTTTTTGCCTCAAAATAAGTGTAATTTCTGCCTTTTCCCCAAAAATAAACGGAATTTCTGTCTTTTTGCCCCAAAATAAGAGGAATTTCCGACTTTTTGCCCTGAAATAAGTGAAATTTCTAAAATTTTTCCCCAAAATAAGAGAAATGTCTGCTTTTTGCCCCAAAATAAGGAGAATTTCTGCTTTTTTGCCCCAAAATAAAAGGAATTTCAGCCTCTTTTCCTCAAAATAAGGGGAATTTCTGCCTTTTACCCAAAAATATAGGAAATTTCTGCCTTTTTGCCCCAAAATAAGAAAAATTTCTGCAATTTTTTACCAAAATAAAAAAAATTTCTGCCTTTTTGTTCCAAAATAAGAGAAATTTCTCCCTTTTTTCCCTGAAATAAGTAAAATTTCTGCAATTTTGCCCCAAACTAAGGGAAATTTCTGCAATTTTGCCCCAAAGTAAAGGAAATTTCTGCAATTTTGCCCCAAATAAGGGAAATTTCTGAATTTTTGCACCCGAAAAAAAAATATTTTCTGTATTTTTTCCCAAAATAAAAAGAATTTCAGCTTTTTTGCCCGGAAATTATGAGAATTTCTGCAATTTTTCTTCAAAATACGGAAAATTTCTGCCTTTTAGTCCCAAAATAAAGGGAATTTCTGCATTTTTCTCAAATATTAGGGGAATTTCTGCATTTTACCTCTAAATAAAAGAAATTTCTGCATGTTACCTCAAAATAAGAAGAATTTCTGACTTTTGCCCCAAAATATGGGGAATTTCTGCCTTTTTGTTCCAAAATAAAGAAAATTTCTTCAACTTTGTACCATAATAAAAGAAATTTCTCCTTTTTGCCCCAAAATAAGGGAAATTTCTGTCTTTTTGCCCTGAAATATGTGAAATTTCTGCAATTTTACCCCAAAATAAGGTAAATTTCTGCCTTTTTGCCCCAAAATAATGGGAATTTCTGCCTTTTTGCCCCAAAATAAGAAAAAATTTTGTTTTTTTCCTGAAACAAGTGAAATTTCTGCAATTTTGCCCTAAAATAAGGGAAATTTCTGCAATTTTACCCCATAATAAAGCAAATTTCTGCAATTTTGCTGCAAAATAAGGGGAATTTCTGTTTTTTGCCCCCAAATAAAGCAAATTTCTGCAATTTTGCCCCAAAATAAGGGAAATTTCTGTTTTTTGCGCCAAATAAGGGAAATTTCTGCAATTTTGCCCTTAAATAAGGGGAATTTCTGCCATTTGCCCCAAAATAAGGGGAATTTCTGCCTTTTTGCTACAAAATAAAGAAAATTACTGCATGTTTTACCCCAAAATTAGGTGAATTTCTGCAATTTTGCTCCAAAATACGATGATTTTCTGCCTTTTTCGCCAAAAATAAGGGGGATTTCTGCGATTTGGCCGCGAAATAAGTGAAATTTCTGCAGTTTTACCCCAAAATAATGGGAATTTCTGCCTTTTTGCCCCAAAATTCGGCGAATTTCTGCAATTTTGCTCCAAAATACAAGGAATTTCTGCCTTTTTGCCCGAAAATAAAGGCAATGTATACCTTTTTGCTATAAAAAAGGGAAATTTCTTCACTTTTGCCCCAGAAAAAGGCGATTTTCCGCCTTTTTGACTCAAAATAAGTGCAATTTCTGCCTTTTCCCCAAAAATAAATGGAATATCTTTTTTCCAAAATAAGAGGAATTTCTGAATTTTGCCCTGAAATAAGTGAAATTTCTAAAATTTTTCCTCAAAATAAGGGAAATGTCTGCTTTTTGCTCCAAAATAAGGATAATTTCTGCCTTTTTGCCCCAAAATAAGGGGAATTTCAGCCTTTTTTCCTTAAAATAAGAAAAATTTCTGCAATATTGTACAAAAATAAAAGAAATTTCTGCCTTTTGTTCCAAAATAAGAGAAATTTCTGCCTTTTTGCCCTGAAATAAGTGAAATTTCTGCAATTTTGCCCCATAATAAAGCAAATTTCTGCAATTTTGCTGCAAAATAAGAGGAATTTCTGTTTTTTTCCCCCAAATAAAGCAAAATTCTGCAATTTTGGCCCAAAATAAGGGGATTTTCTGTTTTTTGTCCCCAAATAAGGGAAATTTCTGCAATTTTGCCCTAAAATAAGGGAAATTTCTGCAATTTTGCCCCAAAGAAAGGAAATTTTTGCAATTTTGCCCCAAATAAGGAGAATTTCTGCATTTTTGCCCCAAAATTAGGGGAATTTCTGCAATTTTGCTTCAAAATACAAGGAATTTCTGCTTTTTTGCCCGTAAATAAAGGGAATGTATACCTTTTTGCCATAAAAAAGAGAAATTTCTTCAGTTTGCCGCAAAATAAAGGGAATTTCTGCATTTTTCTCCAATGTTTGGGGAATTTCTGCATTTTACCTCTAAATAAGGGGAAATTCTGCATTTTACCTCAAAATAAGAAGAATTAATGCCTTTTAACCCAAAATATGGTCAATTTCTGCTTTTTTGTTCCAAAATAAAGAAAATTTCTTCAATTTTGTACCATAATAAAAGAAATTTCTCCTTTTTGCCCCAAAATAAGGGGAATTTCTGACTTTTTACCCTGAATTAAATGAAATTTCTGCAATTTTGCCCGAAAATAAGGGAAATTTGTGCCTTTTTTGCCCCAAAATAAGGGGAATTTCTGCCTTTTGCCCCAAAATATGGGGAATTTCAGGATTTTACCTTAAAATAAGGGGAGTTTCTGCGTTTTTGCCCTAAAATATGTGAAATTTCTGCAATTTTACCCCATAATAAAGCAAATTTCTGCAATTTTGCTGCAAAATAAAGGGGAATTTCTGTTTTATGACCCAAATAAAGCAACTTTCTGCAATTTTGCCTCAAAATAAGGGGAATTTCTGTTTTTTGCCCCCAAATATAGGAAATTTCTGCAATTTTGCCCTAAAATAAGGGGAATTTCTGCCATTTGCCCCAAAATAAGGGGAAATTCTGCCTTTTGGCCACAAAATAAAGAAAATTACTGCATGTTTTACCCCAAAATTAGGTGAATTTCTCCAATTTTCCTCCAAAATACGAGGATATTCTGCCTTTTTGGCCGAAAATAAGGGGAATTTCTGCCATTTTGCCACGAAATAAGTGAAATTTCTGCAGTTTTACCCCAAAATAAGGGGAATTTCTGCCTTTTTGCCCCAAAATTAGGGGAATTTCTGCAATTTTGCTGCAAAATACAGGGAATTTTTGCCTTTTTGCCCGAAAATAAAGGCAATGTATAACTTTTTGCTATAAAAAAGGGAAATTTCTTCACTTTTGCCCCAAAATAAGGCGATTTTCTGCCTTTTTCCCTCAAAATAAGTGCAATTTCTGCCTTTTCCCCAAAAATAAACAGAATTTCTGTCTTTTTGCCCCAAAATAAGGGAAATTTCTAACTTTTTGCCCTGAAAAAAGTGAAATTTCTAAAATTTTTCCCCAAACTAAGAGAAATGTCTGCTTTTTGCCCCAAAATAAGGAGAATTTCTGCTTTTTTGCCCCAAAATAAGGGGAATTTCAGCCTTTTTTCCTCAAAATAAGGGGAATTTCTGCCTTTTACCCAAAAATATAGGAAATTTCTGCCTTTTTGCCCCAAAATAAGAAAAATTTCTGCAATTTTTTACCAAAATAAAAAAAATTTCTGCCTTTTTGTTCCAAAATAAGAGAAATTTCTCCCTTTTTTCCCTGAAATAAGTAAAATTTCTGCAATTTTGCCCCAAACTAAGGGAAATTTCTGCAATTTTGCCCCAAAGTAAAGGAAATTTCTGCAATTTTGCCCCAAATAAGGGAAATTTCTGAATTTTTGCACCCGAAAAAAAAATATTTTCTGTATTTTTTCCCAAAATAAAAAGAATTTCAGCTTTTTTGCCCGGAAATTATGAGAATTTCTGCAATTTTTCTTCAAAATACGGAAAATTTCTGCCTTTTAGTCCCAAAATAAAGGGAATTTCTGCATTTTTCTCAAATATTAGGGGAATTTCTGCATTTTACCTCTAAATAAAAGAAATTTCTGCATGTTACCTCAAAATAAGAAGAATTTCTGACTTTTGCCCCAAAATATGGGGAATTTCTGCCTTTTTGTTCCAAAATAAAGAAAATTTCTTCAACTTTGTACCATAATAAAAGAAATTTCTCCTTTTTGCCCCAAAATAAGGGAAATTTCTGTCTTTTTGCCCTGAAATATGTGAAATTTCTGCAATTTTACCCCAAAATAAGGTAAATTTCTGCCTTTTTGCCCCAAAATAATGGGAATTTCTGCCTTTTTGCCCCAAAATAAGAAAAAATTTTGTTTTTTTCCTGAAACAAGTGAAATTTCTGCAATTTTGCCCTAAAATAAGGGAAATTTCTGCAATTTTACCCCATAATAAAGCAAATTTCTGCAATTTTGCTGCAAAATAAGGGGAATTTCTGTTTTTTGCCCCCAAATAAAGCAAATTTCTGCAATTTTGCCCCAAAATAAGGGAAATTTCTGTTTTTTGCGCCAAATAAGGGAAATTTCTGCAATTTTGCCCTTAAATAAGGGGAATTTCTGCCATTTGCCCCAAAATAAGGGGAATTTCTGCCTTTTTGCTACAAAATAAAGAAAATTACTGCATGTTTTACCCCAAAATTAGGTGAATTTCTGCAATTTTGCTCCAAAATACGATGATTTTCTGCCTTTTTCGCCAAAAATAAGGGGGATTTCTGCGATTTGGCCGCGAAATAAGTGAAATTTCTGCAGTTTTACCCCAAAATAATGGGAATTTCTGCCTTTTTGCCCCAAAATTCGGCGAATTTCTGCAATTTTGCTCCAAAATACAAGGAATTTCTGCCTTTTTGCCCGAAAATAAAGGCAATGTATACCTTTTTGCTATAAAAAAGGGAAATTTCTTCACTTTTGCCCCAGAAAAAGGCGATTTTCCGCCTTTTTGACTCAAAATAAGTGCAATTTCTGCCTTTTCCCCAAAAATAAATGGAATATCTTTTTTCCAAAATAAGAGGAATTTCTGAATTTTGCCCTGAAATAAGTGAAATTTCTAAAATTTTTCCTCAAAATAAGGGAAATGTCTGCTTTTTGCTCCAAAATAAGGATAATTTCTGCCTTTTTGCCCCAAAATAAGGGGAATTTCAGCCTTTTTTCCTTAAAATAAGAAAAATTTCTGCAATATTGTACAAAAATAAAAGAAATTTCTGCCTTTTGTTCCAAAATAAGAGAAATTTCTGCCTTTTTGCCCTGAAATAAGTGAAATTTCTGCAATTTTGCCCCATAATAAAGCAAATTTCTGCAATTTTGCTGCAAAATAAGAGGAATTTCTGTTTTTTTCCCCCAAATAAAGCAAAATTCTGCAATTTTGGCCCAAAATAAGGGGATTTTCTGTTTTTTGTCCCCAAATAAGGGAAATTTCTGCAATTTTGCCCTAAAATAAGGGAAATTTCTGCAATTTTGCCCCAAAGAAAGGAAATTTTTGCAATTTTGCCCCAAATAAGGAGAATTTCTGCATTTTTGCCCCAAAATTAGGGGAATTTCTGCAATTTTGCTTCAAAATACAAGGAATTTCTGCTTTTTTGCCCGTAAATAAAGGGAATGTATACCTTTTTGCCATAAAAAAGAGAAATTTCTTCAGTTTGCCGCAAAATAAAGGGAATTTCTGCATTTTTCTCCAATGTTTGGGGAATTTCTGCATTTTACCTCTAAATAAGGGGAAATTCTGCATTTTACCTCAAAATAAGAAGAATTAATGCCTTTTAACCCAAAATATGGTCAATTTCTGCTTTTTTGTTCCAAAATAAAGAAAATTTCTTCAATTTTGTACCATAATAAAAGAAATTTCTCCTTTTTGCCCCAAAATAAGGGGAATTTCTGACTTTTTACCCTGAATTAAATGAAATTTCTGCAATTTTGCCCGAAAATAAGGGAAATTTGTGCCTTTTTTGCCCCAAAATAAGGGGAATTTCTGCCTTTTGCCCCAAAATATGGGGAATTTCAGGATTTTACCTTAAAATAAGGGGAGTTTCTGCGTTTTTGCCCTAAAATATGTGAAATTTCTGCAATTTTACCCCATAATAAAGCAAATTTCTGCAATTTTGCTGCAAAATAAAGGGGAATTTCTGTTTTATGACCCAAATAAAGCAACTTTCTGCAATTTTGCCTCAAAATAAGGGGAATTTCTGTTTTTTGCCCCCAAATATAGGAAATTTCTGCAATTTTGCCCTAAAATAAGGGGAATTTCTGCCATTTGCCCCAAAATAAGGGGAAATTCTGCCTTTTGGCCACAAAATAAAGAAAATTACTGCATGTTTTACCCCAAAATTAGGTGAATTTCTCCAATTTTCCTCCAAAATACGAGGATATTCTGCCTTTTTGGCCGAAAATAAGGGGAATTTCTGCCATTTTGCCACGAAATAAGTGAAATTTCTGCAGTTTTACCCCAAAATAAGGGGAATTTCTGCCTTTTTGCCCCAAAATTAGGGGAATTTCTGCAATTTTGCTGCAAAATACAGGGAATTTTTGCCTTTTTGCCCGAAAATAAAGGCAATGTATAACTTTTTGCTATAAAAAAGGGAAATTTCTTCACTTTTGCCCCAAAATAAGGCGATTTTCTGCCTTTTTCCCTCAAAATAAGTGCAATTTCTGCCTTTTCCCCAAAAATAAACAGAATTTCTGTCTTTTTGCCCCAAAATAAGGGAAATTTCTAACTTTTTGCCCTGAAAAAAGTGAAATTTCTAAAATTTTTCCCCAAACTAAGAGAAATGTCTGCTTTTTGCCCCAAAATAAGGAGAATTTCTGCTTTTTTGCCCCAAAATAAGGGGAATTTCAGCCTTTTTTCCTCAAAATAAGGGGAATTTCTGCCTTTTACCCAAAAATATAGGAAATTTCTGCCTTTTTGCCCCAAAATAAGAAAAATTTCTGCAATTTTTTAACAAAATAAAAAAAATTTCTGCCTTTTTGTTACAAAATAAGAGAAATTTCTCCCTTTTTTCCCAGAAATAAGTAAAATTTCTGCAATTTTGCCCCAAACTAAGGGAAATTTCTGCAATTTTGCCCCAAAGTAAAGGAAATTTCTGCAATTTTGCCCCAAATAAGGGAAATTTCTGAATTTTTGCACCCGAAAAAAAAATATTTTCTGTATTTTTTCCCAAAATAAAAAGAATTTCAGCTTTTATGCCCGGAAATTATGAGAATTTCTGCAATTTTTCTTCAAAATACGGAAAATTTCTGCCTTTTAGTCCCAAAATAAAGGGAATTTCTGCATTTTTCTCAAATATTAGGGGAAATTCTGCATTTTACCTCTAAATAAAAGAAATTTCTGCATGTTACCTCAAAATAAGAAGAATTTCTGACTTTTGCCCCAAAATATGGGGAATTTCTGCCTTTTTGTTCCAAAATAAAGAAAATTTCTTCAACTTTGTACCATAATAAAAGAAATTTCTCCTTTTTGCCCCAAAATAAGGGAAATTTCTGTCTTTTTGCCCTGAAATATGTGAAATTTCTGCAATTTTACCCCAAAATAAGGTAAATTTCTGCCTTTTTGCCCCAAAATAATGGGAATTTCTGCCTTTTTGCCCCAAAATAAGAAAAAATTTTGTTTTTTTCCTGAAACAAGTGAAATTTCTGCAATTTTGCCCTAAAATAAGGGAAATTTCTGCAATTTTACCCCATAATAAAGCAAATTTCTGCAATTTTGCTGCAAAATAAGGGGAATTTCTGTTTTTTGCCCCCAAATAAAGCAAATTTCTGCAATTTTGCCCCAAAATAAGGGAAATTTCTGTTTTTTGCGCCAAATAAGGGAAATTTCTGCAATTTTGCCCTTAAATAAGGGGAATTTCTGCCATTTGCCCCAAAATAAGGGGAATTTCTGCCTTTTTGCTACAAAATAAAGAAAATTACTGCATGTTTTACCCCAAAATTAGGTGAATTTCTGCAATTTTGCTCCAAAATACGATGATTTTCTGCCTTTTTCGCCAAAAATAAGGGGGATTTCTGCGATTTGGCCGCGAAATAAGTGAAATTTCTGCAGTTTTACCCCAAAATAATGGGAATTTCTGCCTTTTTGCCCCAAAATTCGGCGAATTTCTGCAATTTTGCTCCAAAATACGAGGAATTTCTGCCTTTTTGCCCGAAAATAAAGGCAATGTATACCTTTTTGCTATAAAAAAGGGAAATTTCTTCACTTTTGCCCCAGAAAAAGGCGATTTTCCGCCTTTTTGACTCAAAATAAGTGCAATTTCTGCCTTTTCCCCAAAAATAAATGGAATATCTTTTTTCCAAAATAAGAGGAATTTCTGAATTTTGCCCTGAAATAAGTGAAATTTCTAAAATTTTTCCTCAAAATAAGGGAAATGTCTGCTTTTTGCTCCAAAATAAGGATAATTTCTGCCTTTTTGCCCCAAAATAAGGGGAATTTCAGCCTTTTTTCCTTAAAATAAGAAAAATTTCTGCAATATTGTACAAAAATAAAAGAAATTTCTGCCTTTTGTTCCAAAATAAGAGAAATTTCTGACTTTTTGCCCTGAAATAAGTGAAATTTCTGCAATTTTGCCCCATAATAAAGCAAATTTCTGCAATTTTGCTGCAAAATAAGAGGAATTTCTGTTTTTTTCCCCCAAATAAAGCAAAATTCTGCAATTTTGGCCCAAAATAAGGGGATTTTCTGTTTTTTGTCCCCAAATAAGGGAAATTTCTGCAATTTTGCCCTAAAATAAGGGAAATTTCTGCAATTTTGCCCCAAAGAAAGGAAATTTTTGCAATTTTGCCCCAAATAAGGAGAATTTCTGCATTTTTGCCCCAAAATTAGGGGAATTTCTGCAATTTTGCTTCAAAATACAAGGAATTTCTGCTTTTTTGCCCGTAAATAAAGGGAATGTATACCTTTTTGCCATAAAAAAGAGAAATTTCTTCAGTTTGCCGCAAAATAAAGGGAATTTCTGCATTTTTCTCCAATGTTTGGGGAATTTCTGCATTTTACCTCTAAATAAGGGGAAATTCTGCATTTTACCTCAAAATAAGAAGAATTAATGCCTTTTAACCCAAAATATGGTCAATTTCTGCTTTTTTGTTCCAAAATAAAGAAAATTTCTTCAATTTTGTACCATAATAAAAGAAATTTCTCCTTTTTGCCCCAAAATAAGGGGAATTTCTGACTTTTTACCCTGAATTAAATGAAATTTATGCAATTTTGCCCGAAAATAAGGGAAATTTGTGCCTTTTTTGCCCCAAAATAAGGGGAATTTCTGCCTTTTGCCCCAAAATATGGGGAATTTCAGGATTTTACCTTAAAATAAGGGGAGTTTCTGCGTTTTTGCCCTAAAATATGTGAAATTTCTGCAATTTTACCCCATAATAAAGCAAATTTCTGCAATTTTGCTGCAAAATAAAGGGGAATTTCTGTTTTATGACCCAAATAAAGCAACTTTCTGCAATTTTGCCTCAAAATAAGGGGAATTTCTGTTTTTTGCCCCCAAATATGGGAAATTTCTGCAATTTTGCCCTAAAATAAGGGGAATTTCTGCCATTTGCCCCAAAATAAGGGGAAATTCTGCCTTTTGGCCACAAAATAAAGAAAATTACTGCATGTTTTACCCCAAAATTAGGTGAATTTCTCCAATTTTCCTCCAAAATACGAGGATATTCTGCCTTTTTGGCCGAAAATAAGGGGAATTTCTGCCATTTTGCCACGAAATAAGTGAAATTTCTGCAGTTTTACCCCAAAATAAGGGGAATTTCTGCCTTTTTGCCCCAAAATTAGGGGAATTTCTGCAATTTTGCTGCAAAATACAGGGAATTTTTGCCTTTTTGCCCGAAAATAAAGGCAATGTATAACTTTTTGCTATAAAAAAGGGAAATTTCTTCACTTTTGCCCCAAAATAAGGCGATTTTCTGCCTTTTTCCCTCAAAATAAGTGCAATTTCTGCCTTTTCCCCAAAAATAAACAGAATTTCTGTCTTTTTGCCCCAAAATAAGGGAAATTTCTAACTTTTTGCCCTGAAAAAAGTGAAATTTCTAAAATTTTTCCCCAAACTAAGAGAAATGTCTGCTTTTTGCCCCAAAATAAGGAGAATTTCTGCTTTTTTGCCCCAAAATAAGGGGAATTTCAGCCTTTTTTCCTCAAAATAAGGGGAATTTCTGCCTTTTACCCAAAAATATAGGAAATTTCTGCCTTTTTGCCCCAAAATAAGAAAAATTTCTGCAATTTTTTACCAAAATAAAAAAAATTTCTGCCTTTTTGTTCCAAAATAAGAGAAATTTCTCCCTTTTTTCCCTGAAATAAGTAAAATTTCTGCAATTTTGCCCCAAACTAAGGGAAATTTCTGCAATTTTGCCCCAAAGTAAAGGAAATTTCTGCAATTTTGCCCCAAATAAGGGAAATTTCTGAATTTTTGCACCCGAAAAAAAAATATTTTCTGTATTTTTTCCCAAAATAAAAAGAATTTCAGCTTTTTTGCCCGGAAATTATGAGAATTTCTGCAATTTTTCTTCAAAATACGGAAAATTTCTGCCTTTTAGTCCCAAAATAAAGGGAATTTCTGCATTTTTCTCAAATATTAGGGGAATTTCTGCATTTTACCTCTAAATAAAAGAAATTTCTGCATGTTACCTCAAAATAAGAAGAATTTCTGACTTTTGCCCCAAAATATGGGGAATTTCTGCCTTTTTGTTCCAAAATAAAGAAAATTTCTTCAACTTTGTACCATAATAAAAGAAATTTCTCCTTTTTGCCCCAAAATAAGGGAAATTTCTGTCTTTTTGCCCTGAAATATGTGAAATTTCTGCAATTTTACCCCAAAATAAGGTAAATTTCTGCCTTTTTGCCCCAAAATAATGGGAATTTCTGCCTTTTTGCCCCAAAATAAGAAAAAATTTTGTTTTTTTCCTGAAACAAGTGAAATTTCTGCAATTTTGCCCTAAAATAAGGGAAATTTCTGCAATTTTACCCCATAATAAAGCAAATTTCTGCAATTTTGCTGCAAAATAAGGGGAATTTCTGTTTTTTGCCCCCAAATAAAGCAAATTTCTGCAATTTTGCCCCAAAATAAGGGAAATTTCTGTTTTTTGCGCCAAATAAGGGAAATTTCTGCAATTTTGCCCTTAAATAAGGGGAATTTCTGCCATTTGCCCCAAAATAAGGGGAATTTCTGCCTTTTTGCTACAAAATAAAGAAAATTACTGCATGTTTTACCCCAAAATTAGGTGAATTTCTGCAATTTTGCTCCAAAATACGATGATTTTCTGCCTTTTTCGCCAAAAATAAGGGGGATTTCTGCGATTTGGCCGCGAAATAAGTGAAATTTCTGCAGTTTTACCCCAAAATAATGGGAATTTCTGCCTTTTTGCCCCAAAATTCGGCGAATTTCTGCAATTTTGCTCCAAAATACGAGGAATTTCTGCCTTTTTGCCCGAAAATAAAGGCAATGTATACCTTTTTGCTATAAAAAAGGGAAATTTCTTCACTTTTGCCCCAGAAAAAGGCGATTTTCCGCCTTTTTGACTCAAAATAAGTGCAATTTCTGCCTTTTCCCCAAAAATAAATGGAATATCTTTTTTCCAAAATAAGAGGAATTTCTGAATTTTGCCCTGAAATAAGTGAAATTTCTAAAATTTTTCCTCAAAATAAGGGAAATGTCTGCTTTTTGCTCCAAAATAAGGATAATTTCTGCCTTTTTGCCCCAAAATAAGGGGAATTTCAGCCTTTTTTCCTTAAAATAAGAAAAATTTCTGCAATATTGTACAAAAATAAAAGAAATTTCTGCCTTTTGTTCCAAAATAAGAGAAATTTCTGACTTTTTGCCCTGAAATAAGTGAAATTTCTGCAATTTTGCCCCATAATAAAGCAAATTTCTGCAATTTTGCTGCAAAATAAGAGGAATTTCTGTTTTTTTCCCCCAAATAAAGCTAAATTCTGCAATTTTGGCCCAAAATAAGGGGATTTTCTGTTTTTTGTCCCCAAATAAGGGAAATTTCTGCAATTTTGCCCTAAAATAAGGGAAATTTCTGCAATTTTGCCCCAAAGAAAGGAAATTTTTGCAATTTTGCCCCAAATAAGGAGAATTTCTGCATTTTTGCCCCAAAATTAGGGGAATTTCTGCAATTTTGCTTCAAAATACAAGGAATTTCTGCTTTTTTGCCCGTAAATAAAGGGAATGTATACCTTTTTGCCATAAAAAAGAGAAATTTCTTCAGTTTGCCGCAAAATAAAGGGAATTTCTGCATTTTTCTCCAATGTTTGGGGAATTTCTGCATTTTACCTCTAAATAAGGGGAAATTCTGCATTTTACCTCAAAATAAGAAGAATTAATGCCTTTTAACCCAAAATATGGTCAATTTCTGCTTTTTTGTTCCAAAATAAAGAAAATTTCTTCAATTTTGTACCATAATAAAAGAAATTTCTCCTTTTTGCCCCAAAATAAGGGGAATTTCTGACTTTTTACCCTGAATTAAATGAAATTTATGCAATTTTGCCCGAAAATAAGGGAAATTTGTGCCTTTTTTGCCCCAAAATAAGGGGAATTTCTGCCTTTTGCCCCAAAATATGGGGAATTTCAGGATTTTACCTTAAAATAAGGGGAGTTTCTGCGTTTTTGCCCTAAAATATGTGAAATTTCTGCAATTTTACCCCATAATAAAGCAAATTTCTGCAATTTTGCTGCAAAATAAAGGGGAATTTCTGTTTTATGACCCAAATAAAGCAACTTTCTGCAATTTTGCCTCAAAATAAGGGGAATTTCTGTTTTTTGCCCCCAAATATGGGAAATTTCTGCAATTTTGCCCTAAAATAAGGGGAATTTCTGCCATTTGCCCCAAAATAAGGGGAAATTCTGCCTTTTGGCCACAAAATAAAGAAAATTACTGCATGTTTTACCCCAAAATTAGGTGAATTTCTCCAATTTTCCTCCAAAATACGAGGATATTCTGCCTTTTTGGCCGAAAATAAGGGGAATTTCTGCCATTTTGCCACGAAATAAGTGAAATTTCTGCAGTTTTACCCCAAAATAAGGGGAATTTCTGCCTTTTTGCCCCAAAATTAGGGGAATTTCTGCAATTTTGCTGCAAAATACAGGGAATTTTTGCCTTTTTGCCCGAAAATAAAGGCAATGTATAACTTTTTGCTATAAAAAAGGGAAATTTCTTCACTTTTGCCCCAAAATAAGGCGATTTTCTGCCTTTTTCCCTCAAAATAAGTGCAATTTCTGCCTTTTCCCCAAAAATAAACAGAATTTCTGTCTTTTTGCCCCAAAATAAGGGAAATTTCTAACTTTTTGCCCTGAAAAAAGTGAAATTTCTAAAATTTTTCCCCAAACTAAGAGAAATGTCTGCTTTTTGCCCCAAAATAAGGAGAATTTCTGCTTTTTTGCCCCAAAATAAGGGGAATTTCAGCCTTTTTTCCTCAAAATAAGGGGAATTTCTGCCTTTTACCCAAAAATATAGGAAATTTCTGCCTTTTTGCCCCAAAATAAGAAAAATTTCTGCAATTTTTTACCAAAATAAAAAAATTTCTGCCTTTTTGTTCCAAAATAAGAGAAATTTCTCCCTTTTTTCCCTGAAATAAGTAAAATTTCTGCAATTTTGCCCCAAAATAAGGGAAATTTCTGCAATTTTGCCCCAAAGTAAAGGAAATTTCTGCAATTTTGCCCAAAATGAGTGGAATTTCTGACTTTTTGCACCCGAAAAAAAAAGATTTTCTGTATTTTGTCCCAAAATAAAAAGAATTTCAGCTTTTTTGCCCGGAAATTATGAGAATTTCTGCAATTTTTCTTCAAAATACGGAAAATTTCTGCCTTTTAGCCCCAAAATAAAGGGAATTTCTGCATTTTTCCCAAATATTAGGGGAATTTCTGCATTTTACCTCTAAATAAAAGAAATTTCTGCATGTTACCTCAAAATAAGAAGAATTTCTGACTTTTGCCCCAAAATATGGGGAATTTCTGCCTTTTTATTCCAAAATAAAGAAAATTTCTTCAACTTTGTACCATAATAAAAGAAATTTCTTCTTTTTGCCCCAAAATAAGGGAAATTTCTGTCTTTTTGCCCTGAAATATGTGAAATTTCTGCAATTTTACCCCAAAATAAGGTAAATTTCTGCCTTTTTGCCCCAAAATAATAAGAATTTCTGCCTTTTTGCCCCAAAATAAGTAAAATTTTTGTTTTTTCTTCTGAAATAAGTGTAATTTCTGCACTTTTGCTCTAAAATAAGGGAAATTTCTGCACTTTTGCCCCAAAATAAGGGGAATTTCTGCTATTTTGCCCTAAAATAAGGGGAATTTCTGCCATTTGCCCCAAAATAAGGGGAATTTCTGCCTTTTTGCCACAAAATAAAGAAAATTACTGCATGTTTTACCCCAAAATTAGGTGAATTTGTGCAATTTTGCTCCAAAATACGAGGATTTTCTGCCTTTTTCGCCGAAAATATGGGGAATTTCTGCCATTTTGCCGCAAAATAAGTGAAATTTCTGCAGTTTTACCCCAAAATAAGGGGAATTTCTGCCTTTTTGCCTGAAAATTAGGGGAATTTTTGCAATTTTGCTCCAAAATACGGGGAATTTCTGCCTTTTTGCCCGAAAATAAAGGCAATGTATACCTTTTTGCTATAAAAAAGGGAAATTTCTTCACTTTTGCCCCAAAATAAGGCGATTTTCCGCCTTTTTGACTCAAAATAAGTGCAATTTCTGCCTTTTCCCCAAAACTAAATGGAATTTCTGTCTTTTTGCCCCAAAATAAGGGAAATTTCTGACTTTTTGCCCTGAAATAAGTGAAATTTCTAAAATTTTTCCCCAAAATAATGGAAATGTCTGCTTTTTGCCCCAAAATAAGGGGAATTTCTGCCTTTTGCCCAAAAATATGGGAAATTTCTGCCTTTTGGCCCCAAAATAAGAAAAATTTCTCCAATTTTGTACCAAAATAAAAGAAATTTCTGCCTTTTTGTTCCAAAATAAGAGATATTTCTGCCTTTTTTCCCTGAAATAAGTGAAATTTCTGCAATTTTGCCCCAAAATAAGGGAAATTTCTGCAATTTTGCCCCAAAGTAGAGGAAATTTCTGCAATTTTGCCCCAAATAAGGGGAATTTTGACTTTTTGCACCCGAAAAAAGAAGATTTTCTGACTTTTTGCCCAAAAATAAGGAAAATTTCAGCCTTTTTGCCCGAAAATTTTGAGAATTACTTCAATTTTTCTTCAAAATACAGAAAATTTCTGCCTTTTAGCCCCAAAATAAAGTGGATTTCTGCATTTTTCCCCAATATTAGGGGAATTTCTGCATTTTACCTCTTAATAAGGGGAATTTCTGCATTTTACCTCAAAATAAGAATCATTTCTGCATTTTACCCTAAAATATGGTGAATTTCTGCCTTTTTGTTCAAAAATAAAGAAAATTTCTTCAATTTTGTACCATAATAAAAGAAATTTCTCCTTTTGGCCCCAAAATAAGGGGAATTTCTGACTTTTTACCCTGAAATAAATGAAATTTCTGCAATTTTGCCCAAAAATAAGAGAAATTTGTGCCTTTTTTGCCCCAAAATAAGGGGAATTTCTGCCTTTTGCCCCAAAATATGGTGAATTTCAGCATTTTACCTCAAAATAAGGGGAATTTCTGCCTTTTTGCCCTGAAATATGTGAAATTTCTTCAATTTTACTCCAAAATAAGGTGAATTTCTGCCTTTTTACCCCAAAATAATGGGAATTTCTGCATTTTTGCCCCAAAATAAGAAAAATTTTTGTTTTTTCTTCTGAAATAAGTGAAATATCTGCAATTTTGCCCTCAAATAAGGGAAATTTCTGCAATTTTTCCCCATAATAAAGCAAATTTCTGCAATTTTGCTGCAAAATAAGAGGAATTTCTGTTTTTTCCCCCAAATAAAGCAAATTTCTGCAATTTTGGCCCAAAATAAGGGGAATTTCTGTTTTTTGTCCCCAAATAAGGGAAATTTCTGCAATTTTGCCCTAAAATAAGGGAAATTTCTGCAATTTTGCCCCAAAGAAAGGAAATTTCTGCAATTTTGCCCCAAATAAGGAGAATTTCTGCATTTTTGCCCCAAAATTAGGGGAATTTCTGCAATTTTGCTTCAAAATACAAGGAATTTCTGCTTTTTTGCCCGTAAATAAAGGGAATGTAGACCTTTTTGCCATAAAAAAGAGAAATTTCTTCAGTTTGCCGCAAAATAAAGGGAATTTCTGCATTTTTCTCCAATGTTTGGGCAATTTCTGCATTTTACCTCTAAATAAGCGGAAATTCTGCATTTTACCTCAAAATAAGAAGAATTAATGCCTTTTAACCCAAAATATGGTCAATTTCTGCTTTTTTGTTCCAAAATAAAGAAAATTTCTTCAATTTTGTACCATAATAAAAGAAATTTCTCCTTTTTGCCCCAAAATAAGGGGAATTTCTGACTTTTTACCCTGAATTAAATGAAATTTCTGCAATTTTGCCCGAAAATAAGGGAAATTTGTGCCTTTTTTGCCCCAAAATAAGGGGAATTTCTGCCTTTTGCCCCAAAATATGGGGAATTTCAGGATTTTACCTTAAAATAAGGGGAGTTTCTGCGTTTTTGCCCTAAAATATGTGAAATTTCTGCAATTTTACCCCATAATAAAGCAAATTTCTGCAATTTTGCTGCAAAATAAAGGAGAATTTCTGTTTTTTGCCCCCAAATAAAGCAACTTTCTGCAATTTTGCCTCAAAATAAGGGGAATTTCTGTTTTTTGCCCCCAAATAAGGGAAATTTTTGAAATTTTGCCCTAAAATAAGGGGAATTTCTGCCATTTGCCCCAAAATAAGGGGAAATTCTGCCTTTTGGCCACAAAATAAAGAAAATTACTGCATGTTTTACCCCAAAATTAGGTGAATTTCTGCAATTTTGCTCCAAAATACAAGGATTCTCTGCCTTTTTGGCCGAAAATAAGGGGAATTTCTGCCATTTTACCACAAAATTAGTGAAATTTCTGCAGTTTTACCCCAAAATAAGGGGGAATTTCTGCCTTTTTGCCCCAAAATTAGGGGAATTTCTGCAATTTTGCTCCAAAATACAGGGAATTTCTGCCTTTTTGCCCGAAAATAAAGGCAATGTATAACTTTTTGCTATAAAAAAGGGAAATTTCTTCACTTTTGCCCCAAAATAAGGCGATTTTCCGCCTTTTTGCCTCAAAATAAGTGCAATTTCTGCCTTTTCCCCAAAAATAAACGGAATTTCTGTCTTTTTGCCCCAAAATAAGGGAAATTTCTAACTTTTTGCCCTGAAAAAAGTGAAATTTCTAAAATTTTTTCCAAAACTAAGAGAAATGTCTGCTTTTTGCCCCAAAATAAGGAGAATTTCTGCTTTTTTGCCCCAAAATAAGGGGAATTTCAGCCTTTTTTCCTCAAAATAAGGGGAATGTCTGCCTTTTACCCAAAAATATAGGAAATTTCTGCCTTTTTGCCCCCAAATAAGAAAAATTTCTGCAATTTTTTACCAAAATAAAAAAAAATTTCTTCATTTGTTCCAAAATAAGAGAAATTTCTGCCTTTTTTCCCTGAAATAAGTAAAATTTCTGCAATTTTGCCCCAAAATAAGGGAAATTTCTGCAATTTTGCCCCAAAGTAAAGGAAATTTCTGCAATTTTGCCCCAAATAAGGGGAATTTCTGACATTTTGCACCCGAAAAAAAAAGATTTTCTGTATTTTGTCCCAAAATAAAAAGAATTTCAGCTTTTTTGCCCGGAAATTATGAGAATTTCTGCAATTTTTCTTCAAAATACGGAAAATTTCTGCCTTTTAGCCCCAAAATAAAGGGAATTTCTGCATTTTTCCCAAATATTAGGGGAATTTCTGCATTTTACCTCTAAATAAAAGAAATTTCTGCATGTTACCTCAAAATAAGTAGAATTTCTGACTTTTGCCCCAAAATATGGGGAATTTCTGCCTTTTTGTTCCAAAATAAAGAAAATTTCTTCAACTTTGTACCATAATAAAAGAAATTTCTCCTTTTTGCCCCAAAATAAGGGAAATTTCTGTCTTTTTGCCCTGAAATATGTGAAATTTCTACAATTTTACCCCAAAATAAGGTAAATTTCTGCCTTTTTGCCCCAAAATAATGGGAATTTCTGCCTTTTTGCCCCAAAATAAGAAAAAATTTTGTTTTTTTCCTGAAACAAGTGAAATTTCTGCAATTTTGCCCTAAAATAAGGGAAATTTCTGCAATTTTACCCCATAATAAAGCAAATTTCTGCAATTTTGCTGCAAAATAAGGGGAATTTCTGTTTTTTGCCCCCAAATAAAGCAAATTTCAGCAATTTTGCCCCAAAATAAGGGAAATTTCTGTTTTTTGCCCCCAAATAAGGGAAATTTCTGCAATTTTGCCCTTAAATAAGGGGAATTTCTGCCATTTGCCCCAAAATAAGGGGAATTTCTGCCTTTTTACTACAAAATAAAGAAAATTACTGCATGTTTTACCCCAAAATTAGGTGAATTTCTGCAATTTTGCTCCAAAATACGAGGATTTTCTGCCTTTTTCGCCGAAAATACAGGGAATTTCTGCCTTTTTGCCTGAAAATAAAGGCAATGTATACCTTTTTGCTATAAAAAAGGGAAATTTCTTCACTTTTGCCCCATAATAAGGCGATTTTTCGCCTTTTTGACTCAAAATAAGTGCAATTTCTGACTTTTCCACAAAAATAAACAGAATTTCTGTCTTTTTTCCCCAAAATAAGGGGTATTTCTGACTTTCTGCCCTGAAATAAGTGAAATTTCTAAAATTTTTCCCCAAAATAAGGGAAATGTCTGCTTTTTGCCCCAAAATAAGGAGAATTTCTCCCTTTTGCCCCAAAATAAGGAGAATTTCAGCCTCTTTTCCTCAAAACTAGGGGAATTTCTGCCTTTTGCCCCAAAATATGGGAAATTTCTGCCTTTTTGCACCAAAATAAGAAAAATTTCTGCAATTTTGTACCAAATTAAAAGAAATTTCTGCCTTTTTGTTCCAAAATAAAAGAAATTTCTGCCTTCTTTCCCTGAAATAAGTGAAATTTCTGCAATTTTCCCCCAAAATAAGAGAAATTTCTGCAATTTTTCCCCAAAGTAGAGGAAATTTCTGAAATTTTGCCCCAAATAAGGGGAATTTCTGACTTTTTGCACCCGAAAAAAGAAGATTTTTTGTATTTTTGCCCCAAAATAAAAAGAATTTAAGCCTTTTTGCCTGAAAATTATGAGAATTTCTGCAATTTTTCTTCAAAATACGGAAAATTTCTGCCTTTTAGCCCCAAAATAAAGGGAATTTCTGCATTTTCCACCAATATTAATGGAATTTCTCTATTTTACCTCTAAATAAAAGAAATTTCTGCATTTTACCTCAAAATAAAAAGAATTTCTGACTTTTACCCCAAAATATTGGGAATTTCTGCCTTTTTGTTCCAAAATAAAGAAAATTTCTTCAATTTTGTACCATAATAAAAGAAATGTCTTCTTTTTGCCCCAAAATAAGGGGAATTTCTGACTTTTTACCCTGAAATAAATGAAATTTCTGCAATTTTGCCTGAAAATAAGGGAAATTTGTGCCTTTTTGCCCCAAAATAAGGGGAATTTCTGCCTTTTGCCCCTAAATATGGGGAATTTCAGCATTTTACCTCAAAATACGGGGAATTTCTGCCTTTTTGCCCTGAAATGTGTGAAATTTCTGCAATTTTACCCTAAAATAAGGTGAATTTCTGCCTTTTTGCCCCAAAATAATGGGAACTTCTGCCTTTTTGCCCCAAAATAAGAAAAATTTTTGCTTTTTTTTTCTGAAATAAGTGAAATTTCTGCAATTTTGCCCTAGAATAAGTGAAATATCTGAAATTTTTCTCCATAATAAAGCAAATTTCTGCAATTTTGCCCCAAAATAAGGGGAATTTCTGACATTTGCCCCAAAATAAGGGGAATTTCTGCCTTTTTGCCACAAAAAAGAAAATTCCTGCATGTTTTACCCCAAAATTAGGTGTATTTCTGAAACTTTGCTCCAAAATACGAGGATTTTCTGCCTCTTTCACCGAAAATAAAGGGAATTTCTTCCATTTTGCCGCGAAATAATTGAAATTTCTGCAGTTTTACGCCAAAATAAGAGGAATTTCTGCCTTTTTGATCCAAAATTAGGGGAATTTATGCAATTTTGCTCCAAAATACGGGTCATTGCTGCCTTTTTGCCTGAAATTAAGTGGAATTTCTGCCTTTTTGTCTGGAAATAAGTGAAATTTCTGCAATTTTAGCCAAAAATTAGGGATTCCATTTTTGCCCCAAAATAAGGGAAATTTCTGCCATTTTGCACTGAAATATTTGAAATTTCTGCAATTTTACTCCAAAATAAGGGGAATTTCTGCCTTTTTGCCCCAAAATATAAGGAATTTCTGCCTTTTTGCCCTAAAATAAGGAAAATTTCTGCAATTTTTCCCCAAAATAAGGGGAATTACTCCCTTTTTACCCCAAAATAAAGGGAATTTCAGCCTTTTTATTTGAAAATAAGTGAATTTTCTGCAATTTTGCCCCAAATAAGGGAAATTTCTGCAATTTTGCCCCAAAATAAGGTAAATTCCTTCAATTTTGCCCCAAAATAAGTGGAATTTCTGAGTTTTGCCCCAAAATAAGGAGAATTTTTGCCTTTTTGCCCCACAATTAGAAGAATTTCTGCAATTTTGCTCCAAAATTCGGGGAATTTCTTCCTTTTTACCCGAAAATAAAGGGAATGCATACCTTTTTGCCATAAAAAAAGGGAAATTTCTTCATTTTTGCTCCAAAATAAGGGGAATTTCTGCCTTTATGCCTCTAAATAAGTGGAATTTCTGTCTTTTTCCCCCATAGTAAGGGGAATTTCTGACTTATTACCCTGAAATAAGTGAAATTTCTGCAATTTTGGCCCAAAATAAGGGAAATTTCTGCCTTTTTGACCACAAATAAAGGGAATTTCAGCCTTTTTACCTCAAAATAAGGGGAATTTCTGCATTTTGCCACAAAATATTAGGAATTTCTGCCTTTTTGCCCCAAAATAAAGAAAGTTTCTGCCTTTTTTCCCTGAAATAAGTGAAATTTCTTCAATTTTGCCCCAAAATAAGTGAAATTTCTGAGTTTTGCCCCAAAATAAAGAGAATTTCTGTGTTTTTGCCTGAACATATAGGGATTTTCTGCCTTTTTGCTCCACAATTAGTGGATTTTCTGCAATTGTGCTCCAAAATACGAGGAATTTCTGCTTTTTTGCCCGAAAATAAGAAGAATGTATACCTTTTGCAACAAAAAAGAGAAATTTCTTCATTTTTGCCCCAAAATAAGAGGAATTTCTTCCTTCTTACCTCAAAATAAGTGAAATTTCTGTTTTTTTACCCAAAAATAAACGGAATTTCTGTCTTTTTGCCCCAAAATAAAAGGAATTTTTGATTTTTGCCCTGAAATATGTGAAATTTCTGCAATTTTGCCCCAAAATAAGGGAAATTTCTGTTTTTTTGCCACAAAATAAAGGGAATTTCTGTCTTTTTGCGCCAAAATAAGGGGAATTTCAGCATTTTACCTCATAATAAGGGGAATCTCTGCAATTTTGCCCCAAAATATTTGGAATTTCTGCATTTTTGCCCCAAAATAAAGAAAATTTCTACAATTTTGTACCAAAGTAAAAGAAATTTCTGCCTTTTTGCCCCAAAATAAGAGAAATTTCTGAGTTTTTGTCTCTGAAATAACTGAAATTTCTGCAATTTTGCCCCAAAATGAGGAAAATTTCTGAAATTTTTTTCCATAATAAGGGAAATTTCTGCAATTTTGCAACAAAATAAGGGGAATTTCTGTTTTTTGCCCCCCAAAAAAGGAAATTTCTGCAATTTTATCCAAAATAAGGGGAATTTCTGCCTTTTTGCCACAAAATAAGAAAAATTTTTGCAAGTCTGTAACAAAATAGAAGAAATTTTTAAAATTTTGCCCCAAAATAAGGGAAATTTCTGATTTTTGCCCCAAAATAAGAAGAATTTCTGTATTTTTGCCCCAAAATAAAGGGAATTTCTGCCTTTTTGCCCCAAAATTAGGGGAGTTTCTGCAATTTTGCTTCAAAATACAGGGAATTTCTTCCTCTTTTCCCGAAAATAAGGGGAACTTCTGCCTTTTTGCCCCAAATAAACGGAATTTCTGCATTTTTGCCCCAATATTAGAGAAATTTCTGAAATTTTGCTCCAAAATACGGGAAAATTCTGCCTTTTTACCCAAAATTAAAAGGATTTTCTGCATTTTTGCTTCCAAATAAGGGAAATTTCTGCAATTTTATCCCAAAATAAAGGGAATTTCTGCCTTTTTGTCCCAAAATAAGGGGAATTTCTGCCCTTTTGCCCTGAAATATGTTAAATTTCTCCAATTTTACCCCAAAATATTGTGAATTTCTGACTTTTTGCCCATAAAATAATAGAAATTTCGGACTTTTTGCCCCAAAATAAGAAAAATTTTTGCTTTTTTTTTCTGAAATAATTAAAATTTCTGCGATTTTGCCCTAGAATAAGTGAAATATCTGAAATTTTTCCCCATAATAAATCAAATTTCTGCAATTTTGCCCCAAAATAAGGGGAATTTCTGTTTTTTGCCCCCAAATAAGGGAAATTTCTGCAATTTTGCCCTAAAATAAAAGGAATTTCTTACATTTGCCCCAAAATAAGGGGAATTTCTGCCTTTTTGCCACAAAAAAGAAAATTACTGCATGTTTTACCCCAAAATTAGGTGTATTTCTGCAATTTTGCTCCAAAATACGAGGATTTTCTGCCTCTTTCACCGAAAATAAGGGGAATTTCTTCCATTTTGCCGCGAAATAATTGAAATTTCTGCAGTTTTACGCCAAAATAAGGGGAATTTCTGCCTTTTTGATCCAAATTTAGGGGAATTTATGCAATTTTGCTCCAAAATACGGGTCATTGCAGCCTTTTTGCCTGAAATTAAGTGGAATTTCTGCCTTTTGTCTGGAAATAAGTGAAATTTCTGCAATTTTAGCCAAAAATTAGGGATTCCATTTTTGCCCCAAAATAAGGGAAATTTCTGCCATTTTGCACTGAAATATTTGAAATTTCTGCAATTTTACCCCAAAATAAGGGGAATTTCTGCCTTTTTGCCCCAAAATATAAGGAATTTCTGCCTTTTTTTCCCTAAAATAAGGAAAATTTCTGCAATTTTTCCCCAAAATAAGGGGAATTTCTCCTTTTTACCCCAAAATAAAGGGAATTTCAGCCTTTTTATCTGAAAATAAGTGAATTTTCTGCAATTTGGCCCCAAATAAGGGAAATTTCTGCAATTTTGCCCCAAAATAAGGTAAATTCCTGCAATTTTGCCCCAAAATAAGTGGAATTTTTGAGTTTTGCCCCAAAATAAGAAGAATTTTTGCCTTTTTGCCCCACAATGAGGGGAATTTCTGCAATTTTGCTCCAAAATACGGGGAATTTCTGCCTTTTTCCCGAAAATAAGGGGAATGCATACCTTTTTGCCATAAAAAAGGGAAATTTCTTCATTTTTGCTCCAAAATAAGGGGAATTTCTGCCTTTATGCCTCTAAATAAGTGGAATTTCTGTCTTTTTTCCCCCATAATAAGGGGAATTTCTGACTTATTACCCTGAAATAAGTGAAATTTCTGCAATTTTGCCCCAAAATAAGGGAAATTTCTGCCTTTTTGCCCCCAAATAAAGGGAATTTCAGCCTTTATACCTCAAAATAAGGGGAATTTCTGCTTTTTGCCACAAAATATTAGGAATTTCTGCCTTTTTGCCTTAAAATAAAGAAAGTTTCTGCCTTTTTTCCCTGAAATAAATGAAATTTCTTCAATTTTGACCCAAAATATGTGAAATTTCTGAGTTTTGCCCCAAAATAAATAGAATTTCTGTGTTTTTGCCTGAACATATAGGGATTTTCTGCCTTTTTGCTCCAAAATTAGTGGATTTTCTGCAATTGTGCCCCAAAATACAAGGAATTTCTGCTTTTTTGCCCAAAAATAAGAAGAATGTATACCTTTTGCAACAAAAAAGAGAAATTTCTTCATTTTTGCCCCAAAATAAGAGGAATTTCTTCCTTCTTACCTCAAAATAAGTGAAATTTCTGCCTTTTTACCCAAAAATAAACTGAATTTCTGTCTTTTTGCCCCAAAATAAAAGGAATTTTTGATTTTTGCCCTGAAATATGTGAAATTTCTGCAATTTTGCCCCAAAATAAGGGAATTTTCTGCCTTTTTGCCACAAAATAAAGGGATTTTCTGTCTTTTTGCCCCAAAATACGGGGAATTTCAGCATTTTACCTCATAATAAGGAAAATCTCTGCATTTTTGCCCCAAAATATTTGGAATTTCTGCATTTTTGCCCCAAAATAAAGAAAATTTCTACAATTTTGTACCAAAGTAAAAGAAATTTCTGCCTTTTTGCCCCAAAATAAGAGAAATTTCTGAGTTTTTTTCTCTGAAATAAGTGAAATTTCTGCAATTTTGCCCCAAAATAAGGGAAATTTCTGCAATTTTTTTCCATAATAAGGGAAATTTCTGCAATTTTGCAACAAAATAAGGGGTATTTCTGTTTTTTGCCCCCAAAAAAGGGAAATTTCTGCAATTTTATCCCAAAATAAGGGGAATTTCTGCCTTTTTGCCACAAAATAAGAAAAATTTCTGCAAGTCTGTTACAAAATAGAAGAAATTTCTAAAATTTTGCCCCAAAATAAGGGAAATTTCTGATTTTTGCCCTAAAATAAGGAGAATTTCTGTATTTTTGCCCCAAAATAAAGGGAATTTCTGCATTTTTGCCCCAAAATTAGGGGAGTTTCTGCAATTTTGCTTCAAAATACAGGAAATTTCTTCCTCTTTTCTCGAAAATAAGGGGAACTTCTGCCTTTTTGCCCCAAATAAAGGGAATTTCTGCATTTTTTCCCCAATATTAGGGGAATTTCTGCAATTTTGCTCCAAAATACGGGGAAATTCTGCCTTTTTACCCAAAATTAAAAGGATTTTCTGCCTTTTTGCTTCTAAATAAGGGAAATTTCTCCAATTTTATCCTAAAATAAAGGGAATTTCTGCCTTTTTGCCTCAAAATAAGGTGAATTTCTGCCCTTTTGCCCTGAAATATGTTAAATTTCTCCAATTTTATCCCAAAATAAGGTGAATTTCTGCCTTTTTGCCCAAAAAATAATAGAAATTTCTGACTTTTTGCCCTAAAACAAGAAAAATTTTTGCTTTTTTTTCTGAATTAAGTGAAATTTCTGCAATTTTGCTCTAGAATAAGGGAAATATCTGAAATTTTTCTCCATAATAAAGAGAATTTCTGCAATATTGCCCTGAAATAAGGGGAATTTCTGTTTTTTGCCCACAAATAAAGGAAATTTCTGCCATTTTGCCCTAGAATAAGTGAAATATCTAAAATTTTTCCCCATAATAAAGCAAATTTCTGCAATTTTGCCCCAAAATAAGGGGAATTTCTGACATTTGCCCCAAAATAAGGGGAATTTCTGCCTTTTTCCACAAAAAAGAAAATTCCTGCAAGTTTTACCCCAAAATTAGGTGTATTTCTGCAATTTTGCTCCAAAATACGAGGATTCTCTGCCTATTTCACCGAAAATAAAGGGAATTTCTTCCATTTTGCCGCGAAATAATTGAAATTTCTGCAGTTTTACGCCAAAATAAGAGGAATTTCTGCCTTTTTGATCCAAAATTAGAGGAATTTATGCAATTTTGCTCCAAAATACGGGTCATTGCTGCCTTTTTGCCTGAAATTAAGTAGAATTTCTGCCTTTTTGTCTGGAAATAAGTGAAATTTCTGCAATTTTAGCCAAAAATTAGGGATTCCATTTTTGCCCCAAAATAAGAGAAATTTCTGCCATTTTGCACTGAAATATTTGAAATTTCTTCAATTTTACCCCAAAATAAGGGGAATTTCTGCCTTTTTCCAACAAAATATAAGGAATTTCTGCCTTTTTGCCCTAAAATAAGGAAAATTTCTGCAATTTTTCCCCAAAATAAGGGGAATTACTCTCTTTTTACCCCAAAATAAAGGGAATTTCAGCCTTTTTATTTGAAAATAAATGAATTTTCTGCAATTTTGCCCCAAATAAGGGAAATTCCTGCAATTTTGCCCCAAAATAAGTGGAATTTCTGAGTTTTGCCCCAAAATAAGGAGAATTTTTGCCTTTTTGCCACACAATTAGGAGAATTTCTGCAATTTTGCTCCAAAATACGGGGAATTTCTGCCTTTTTACCCGAAAATAAGGGGAATGCATACCTTTTTGCCATAAAAAAGGGAAATTTCTTCATTTTTGCTCCAAAATAAGGGGAATTTCTGCCTTTATGCCTCTAAATA
This sequence comes from Micromys minutus, assembly GCF_963924665.1. NCBI lineage: Eukaryota > Metazoa > Chordata > Mammalia > Rodentia > Muridae > Micromys > Micromys minutus. The sequence continues at coordinate 6,202,634 of NW_027667727.1, forward strand.
AGTGGAATTTCTGTCTTTTTCCCCCATAGTAAGGGGAATTTCTGACTTATTACCCTGAAATAAGAGAAATTTCTGCAATTTTGGCCCAAAATAAGGGAAATTTCTGCCTTTTTGACCACAAATAAAGGGAATTTCAGCCTTTTTACCTCAAAATAAGAGGAATTTCTGCATTTTGCCACAAAGTATTAGGAATTTCTGCCTTTTTGCCCCAAAATAAAGAAAGTTTCTGCCTTTTTTCCCTGAAATAAGTGAAATTTCTTCAATTTTGCCCCAAAATAAGTGAAATTTCTGAGTTTTGCCCCAAAATAAAGAGAATTTCTGTGTTTTTGCCTGAACATATAGGGATTTTCTGCCTTTTTGCTCCACAATTAGTGGATTTCTGCAATTGTGCTCCAAAATACGAGGAATTTCTGCTTTTTTGCCCAATAATAAGAAGAATGTATACCTTTTGCAACAAAAAAGAGAAATTTCTTCATTTTTGCCCCAAAATAAGATGAATTTCTTCCTTCTTACCTCAAAATAAGTGAAATTTCTGTTTTTTTACCCAAAAATAAACGGAATTTCTGTCTTTTTGCCCCAAAATAAAAGGAATTTTTGATTTTTGCCCTGAAATATGTGAAATTTCTGCAATTTTGCCACAAAATAAGGGAAATTTCTGTTTTTTTGCCACAAAATAAAGGGAATTTCTGTCTTTTTGCGCCAAAATAAGGGGAATTTCAGCATTTTACCTCATATTAAGGGGAATCTCTGCATTTTTGCCCCAAAATATTTGGAATTTCTGCATTTTTCCCCAAAATAAAGAAAATTTCTACAATTTTGTACCAAAGTAAAAGAAATTTCTGCCTTTTTGCCCCAAAATAAGAGAAATTTCTGAGTTTTTGTCTCTGGAATAACTAAAATTTCTGCAATTTTGCCCCAAAATGAGGAAAATTTCTGCAATTTTTTTCCATAATAAGGGAAATTTCTGCAATTTTGCAACAAAATAAGGGGAATTTCTGCCTTTTTGCCCCCAAATAAAGGGAATTTCAGCCTTTATACCTCAAAATAAGGGGAATTTCTGCTTTTTGCCACAAAATATTAGGAATTTCTGCCTTTTTGCCTTAAAATAAAGAAAGTTTCTGCCTTTTTTCCCTGAAATAAATGAAATTTCTTCAATTTTGACCCAAAATATGTGAAATTTCTGAGTTTTGCCCCAAAATAAATAGAATTTCTGTGTTTTTGCCTGAACATATAGGGATTTTCTGCCTTTTTGCTCCACAATTAGTGGATTTTCTGCAATTGTGCTCCAAAATACGAGGAATTTCTGCTTTTTTGCCCGAAAATAAGAAGAATGTATACCTTTTGCAACAAAAAAGAGAAATTTCTTCATTTTTGCCCCAAAATAAGAGGAATTTCTTCCTTCTTACCACAAAATAAGTGAAATTTCTGCCTTTTTACCCAAAAATAAACGGAATTTCTGTCTTTTTGCCCCAAAATAGAAGGAATTTTTGATTTTTGCCCTGAAATATGTGAAATTTCTGCAATTTTGCCCCAAAATAAGGGAAATTTCTGCCTTTTGCCACAAAATAAAGGGAATTTCTGTCTTTTTGCCCCAAAATACGGGGAATTTCAGCATTTTACCTCATAATAAGGAAAATCTCTGCATTTTTGCCCCAAAATATTTGGAATTTCTGCATTTTTGCCCCAAAATAAAGAAAATTTCTACAATTTTGTACCAAAATAAAAGAAATTTCTGCCTTTTTGCCCCAAAATAAGAGAAATTTCTGAGTTTTTTTCTCTGAAATAAGTGAAATTTCTGCAATTTTGCCCCAAAATAAGGGAAATTTCTGCAATTTTTTTCCATAATAACGGAAATTTCTGCAATTTTGCAACAAAATAAGGGGAATTTCTGTTTTTTGCCCCCAAAAAAGGGAAATTTCTGCAATTTTATCCCAAAATAAGGGGAATTTCTGCCTTTTTGCCACAAAATAAGAAAAATTTCTGCAAGTCTGTTACAAAATAGAAGAAATTTCTAAAATTTTGCCCCAAAATAAGGGAAATTTCTGATTTTTGCCCTAAAATAAGGAGAATTTCTGTATTTTTGCCCCAAAATAAAGGGAATTTCTTCATTTTTGCCCCAAAATCAGGGGAGTTTCTGCAATTTTGCTTCAAAATACAGGAAATTTCTTCCTCTTTTCCTGAAAATAAGGGGAACTTCTGCCTTTTTGCCCCAAATAAAGGGAATTTCTGCATTTTTGCCCCAATTTTAGGGGAATTTCTGCCTTTTTGCCCCAAAATAAGGTGAATTTCTGCCCTTTTGCCCTGAAATATGTTAAATTTCTCCAATTTTATCCCAAAATAAGGTGAATATCTGCCTTTTTGCCCAAAAAATAATAGAAATTTCTGACTTTTTGCCCCAAAACAAAAAAAATTTTTGCTTTTTTTTCTGAAATAAGTGAAATTTCTGCAATTTTGCTCTAGAATAAGGGGAATATCTGAAATTTTTCTCCATAATAAAGCAAATTTCTGCAATATTGCCCCAAAATAAGGGGAATTTCTGTTTTTTGCCCACAAATAAAGGAAATTTCTGCAATTTTGCCCTAAAATAAGGGGAATTTCTGACCTTTGCCCCAAAATAAGGGGAATTTCTGCCTTTTTGCCACAAAAAAAGAAAATTACTGCATGTTTTACCCCAAAATTAGGTGTATTTCTGCAATTTTGCTCCAAAATACGAGGATTTACTGCCTCTTTCACCGAAAATAAGGGGAATTTCTTCCATTTTGCCGCGAAATAATTGAAATTTCTGCAGTTTTACGCCAAAATAAGGGGAATTTCTGCCTTTTTGATCCAAAATTAGGGGAATTTATGCAATTTTTCTCCAAAATACGGGTCATTGCTGCCTTTTTGCCTGAAATTAAGTGGAATTTCTGCCTTTTTGTCTGGAAATAAGTGAAATTTTTACAATTTTAGCCAAAAATTAGGGATTCCATTTTTGCCCCCAAATAAGGGAAATTTCTGCCATTTTGCACTGAAATATTAGAAATTTCTGCAATTTTACCACAAAATAAGGGGAATTTCTGCTTTTTTGCCCCAAAATATAAGGCATTTCTGCCTTTTTGCCCTAAAATATGGAAAATTTCTGCAATTATCCCCCAAAATAAGGGGAATTTCTCCCTTTTTACCTCAAAATAAAGGGAATTTCAGCCTTTTTACCTGAAAATAAGTGAATTTTCTGCAATTTTGCCCCAAATAAGGGAAATTTCTGCAATTTTGCCCCAAAATAAAGTAAATTCCTGCAATTTTGCCCCAAAATAAGTGGAATTTCTGAATTTTGCCCCAGAATAATGAGAATTTTTGCCTTTTTGCCCCACAATTAGGAGAATTTCTGCAATTTTGCTCCAAAATACGGGGAATTTCTGCCTTTTTACCCTAAAATAAGGGGAATGCATACCTTTTTGCCATAAAAAAGGGAAATTTCTTCATTTTTGCTCCAAAATGAGGGGAATTTCTGCCTTTATGCCTCTAAATAAGTGGAATTTCTGTATTTTTCCCTCATAATAAGGGGAATTTCTGACTTATTACCCTGAAATAAGTGAAATTTCTGCAATTTTGCCCCAAAATAATGGAAATTTCTGCCTTTTTGCCCCCAAATAAGGGGAATTTCAGCCTTTTTACCTCAAAATAAGGGGAATTTCTGGATTTTGCCACAAAATATTAGGAATTTCTGCCTTTTTGCCCCAAAATAAAGAAAGTTTCTGCCTTTTTTCTCTGAAATAAGTGAAATTTCTTCAATTTTGCCCCAAAATAAGTGAAATTTCTGAGTTTTGCCCAAAAATAAAGAGAATTTCTGTGTTTTTGCCTGAACATATAGGGATTTTCTGCCTTTTTGCTCCACAATTAGTGGATTTTCTGCAATTGTGCTCCAAAATATGAGGAATTTCTGCTTTTTGCCCAAAAATAAGAAGAATGTATACCTTTTGCAACAAAAGAGAAATTTCTTCATTTTTGCCTCAAAATAAGAGGAATTTCTTCCTTCTTACCTCAAAATAAGTGAAATTTCTGCCTTTTTACCCAAAAATAAACGGAATTTCTGTCTTTTTGCCCCAAAATAAAAGGAATTTTTGATTTTTGCCCTGAAATGTGTGAAATTTCTGCAATTTTGCCACAAAATAAGGGATATTTCTGCCTTTTTGCCACAAAATAAAGGGAATTTCTGTCTTTTTGCCCCAAAATAAGGGGAATTTCAGCATTTTACCTCATAATAATGGGAATCTCTGCATTTTTGCCCCAAAATATGGGGAATTTCTGCATTTTTGCCCCAAAATAAAGAAAATTTCTACAATTTTGTACCAAAATAAAAGAAATTTCTGCCTTTTTGCCCCAAAATAAGAGAAATTTCTGAGTTTTTTTCTCTGAAATAAGTGAAATTTCTGCAATTTTGCCCCAAAATAAGGGAAATTTCTGCAAATTTTTTCCATAATAAGGGAAATTTCTGCAATTTTGCAACAAAATAAGGGGAATTTCTGTTTTTTGCCCCCAAATAAGGAAAATTTATGAATTTTTTTCCCAAAATAAGGGGAATTTCTTCCTTTTTGCCAGAAAATAAGAAAAATTTCTGCAAGTCTGTAACAAAATAGAAGAAATTTCTAAAATTTTGCCCCAAAATAAGGGAAATTTCTGATTTTTGCCCCAAAATAAGGAGAATTTCTGTATTTTTTTCCCCAAAATAAAGGGAATTTCTGCATTTTTGCCCCAAAATTAGGGGAGTTTCTGCAATTTTGCTTCAAAATACAGGGAATTTCTTCCTCTTTTCCCTAAAGTAAGGGGAACTTCTGCCTTTTTGCCCCAAATAAAGGGAATTTCTGCATTTTTGCCCCAATATTAGGGGAATTTCTGCAATTTTGCTCCAAAATCCAGGGAAATTCTGCCTTTTTCCCAAAATTAAAAGGATTTTCTTCCTTTTTGCTTCCAAATAAGGGAATTTTCTGCAATTTTATCCCAAAATAAAGGGAATTTCTGCCTTTTTGCCCCAAAATAAGGGGAATTTCTGCCCTTTTGCTCTGAAATATGTTAAATTTCTGCAATTTTACCCCAAAATAAGGTGAATTTTTGCCTTTTTGCCCATAAAATAATAGAAATTTCTGACTTTTTGCCCCAAAATAAAAAAAATTTTTGCTTTTTTTTTCTGAAATAAGTAAAATTTCTGCAATTTTGCCTTAGAATAAGGGAAATATCTGAAATTTTTTTCCATAATAAAGCAAATTTCTGCAATTTTGCCCCAAAATAAGGGGAATTTCTGACATTTGCCCCAAAATAAGGGAAATTTCTACCTTTTTGCCACAAAAAAAGAAAATTACTGCATGTTTTACCCCAAAATTAGGTGTATTTCTTCAATTTTGCTCCAAAATACGAGGATTTTCTGCCTCTTTCACCGAAAATAAGGGGAATTTCTTCCATTTTGCCGCGAAATAATTGAAATTTCTGCAATTTTACGCCAAAATAAGGGGAATTTCTGCCTTTTTTATCCAAAATTAGGGGAATTTATGCAGTTTTGTTTCAAAATACGGGTCATTGCTGCCTTTTTGCCTGAAATTAAGTGGAATTTCTGCCTTTTTGTCTGGAAATAAGTGAAATTTCTGCAATTTTAGCCAAAAATTAGGGATTCCATTTTTGCCCCAAAATAAGAGAAATTTCTGCCATTTTGCACTGAAATATTTGAAATTTCTGCAATTTTACCCCAAAATATGGGGAATTTCTGCCTTTTTGCCTCAAAATATAAGGAATTTCTGCCTTTTTGCCCTAAAATAAGGAAAATTTCTGCAATTTTGCCCCAAAACAAGGGGAATTTCTCCCTTTTAACCCCAAAATAAAGGAAATTTCAGCCTTTTTACCTGAAAATAAGTGAATTTTCTGCAATTTTGCCCCAAATAAAGGAAATTTCTGCAATTTTGCCCCAAAATAAGGTAAATTCCTGCAATTTTGCCCCAAAATAAGTGGAATTTCTGAGTTTTGCCCCAAAATAAGGAGAATTTTTGCCTTTTTGCCCCACAATTAGGGGAATTTCTGCAATTTTGCTCCAAAATACGGGGAATTTCTGACTTTTTACCCGAAAATAAGGGGAATGCATACCTTTTTGCCATAAAAAAAGGGAAATTTCTTCATTTTTGCTCCAAAATAAGGGGAATTTCTGCCTTTATGCCTCTAAATAAGTGGAATTTCTGTCTTTTTCCCCCATAATAAGGGGAATTTCTGACTTATTACCCTGAAATAAGTGAAATTTCTGCAATTTTGCCCCAAAATAAGGAAAATTTCTGCCTTTTTGCCCCCAAATAAAGGGAATTTCAACCTTTTTACCTCAAAATAAGAGGAATTTCTGCATTTTGCCACAAAATATTAGGAATTTCTGCCTTTTTGCCCCAAAATAAAGAAAGTTTCTGCCTTCTTTCCCTGAAATAAGTGAAATTTCTTCAATTTTGCCCCAAAATAAGTGAAATTTCTGAGTTTTGCCCCAAAATAAGGAGAATTTCTGTGTTTTTGCCTGAACATATAGGGATTTTCTGCCTTTTTGCTCCACAATTAGTGGATTTTCTGCAATTGTGCTCCAAAATACGAGGAATTTCTGCTTTTTTGCCCGAAAATAAGAAGAATGTATACCTTTTGCAACAAAAAAAAGAAATTACTTCATTTCTGCCCCAAAATAAGAGGAATTTCTTCCTTCTTACCTCAATATAAGTGATATTCTGCCTTTTTACCCAAAAATAAACGAAATTTCTGTCTTTTTGCCCCAAAATAAAAGGAATTTTTGATTTTTGCCCTGAAATATGTGAAATTTCTGCAATTTTGCCCCAAAATAAGGGAAATTTCTGCCTTTTTGCCACAAAATAAAGGGAATTTCTGTCTTTTTACCCCAAAATAAGGGGAATTTCAGTATTTTACCTCATAATAATAGGAATCTCTGCATTTTTGCCCCAAAATATGTGGAATTTCTGCATTTTTGCCCCAAAATAAAGAAAATTTCTACAATTTTGTACCAAAATAAAAGAAATTTCTGCCTTTTTGCCCAAAAATAAGAGAAATTTCTGAGTTTTTTTCTCTGAAATAAGTGAAATTTCTGCAATTTTGCCCCAAAATAAGGAAAATTTCTGCAATTTTTTTCCATAATAAGGGAAATTTCTGCAATTTTGCAACAAAATAAAGGGAATTTCTGTTTTTTGCCCTCAAATAAGGGAAATTTTTGCAATTTTATCCCAAAATAAAAGGAATTTCTGCCTTTTGCCCCAAAATAAGGAGAATTTCTGCATTTTTGCTCCAAAATAAGAAAATTACTTTATTTTTTATTCCAAAATTTCGTGAATTTCTGCAATTTTGCTCCAAAATACAGGGATTTTCTTCTTTTTTTGCCGAAAATAAAGGGAATTTCTTCCATTTTGCCGCGAAATAAGTGAAATTTCTGCAGTTTTACCCCAAAATAAGGGGAATTTCTGCCTTTTTGCACAAAAATTAGGGGAATTTTTGCAATTTTGCTCCAAAATACAGTGAATTTCTGCCTTTTGGCCCGAAAATAAAGGGAATGTAAACCTTTTTGCCATAAAAAAAGAAATTTCTTTATTTTTACCCCAAAATAAGGCGATTTTTCACCTTTTTGACTCAAAATAAGTGCAATTTCTGCCTTTTCCCCAAAAATAAACGAAATTTCTGTCTTTTTGCCTAAAAATAAGGGGAATTTCTGATTTTTGCCCCAAAATAAGGGGAATTTCAGCCTTTTTACCTAAAAATAATGGGAATTTCTGCCTTTTTGCCTACAAAATAAAGGGAATTTCTGCATTTTTGCACCAATATTAGGGGAATTTCTTCAATTTTGCTCCAAAATATGGGTCATTTCTGCCTTTTTGCCCAAAATTATGTGGAATTTCTGCCTTTTTGTCCGAAATAAGTGAAATTTCTGCAATTTTAGCCAAAAATTAGGGATTTCATCGTTTTGCCCCAAAATAAGGAAAATTTCTGCAATTTTGCCCTGAAATATTTGAAATTTCTGCAATTTTACCCCAAAATAAGGGGAATTTCTGACTTTTTGCCCCAAATAAGGGGAATTTTAGCCTTATTACCTCAAAATAATGGGAATTTCTGCCTCTTTGCCCCAAAATATAAAGAATTTCTGCCTTTTTGCCCCAAAAAAAGGAAAATTCTGCAATTTTGCCCTGAAAAAGAGAATTTCTCCCTTTTTGCCCAAAAATAAAAGAAATTTCAGGCTTTTTACCTGAAAATAAGTGAGATTCCTGCAATTTTGCCCCAAATAAGGGAAATTTCTGATTTTTGCCCCAAAATAAGAGAATATCTGTATTTTTACACCAAAATAAAGGGAATTTCGGCCTTTTTGCCCCAAAATTAGGGGAGTTTCTGCAGTTTTGCTTCAAAATACAGGGAATTTCTTCTTCTTTCCTGAAAATAAGGGGAACTTCTGTCTTTTTGCCCCAAATAAAGGGAATTTCTGCATTTTTGCCCCACTATTAGGGGAATTTCTGCAATATTGCTCCAAAATATGGGGAATTTCTGCCTTTTTACCCAAAATTAAGGGGGATTTTCTGCCTTTTTGCTCCCAAATAAAGGAAATTTCTGCAATTTTATCCCAAAATAAGGGGAATTTCTGCCTTTTTGCCCCAAAATAAGAGGAATTTCTGCCTTTTTGCCCAAAATTAATTGGAATTTCTGCCTTTTTGTCCCGAAATAAGTGAAATTTCTTCAATTTTTGCCAAAAATTAGGGATTTCATCTTTTTTGCCCCAAAATAAAATGAATTTCTGCCATTTTGCCCCAAAATAAATGAAATTTCTGCATTTTTGCCCCAAAATAAGAGAAATTTCTAAAATTTTGCTCCAAAATAAGTGGAATTTCTGAGTTTTGCCCCAAAATAAGGAGAATTTCTGTCTTTATGCCCCAACATATAGGGAATTTCTGCCTTTTTGCCCCACAATTAGGGGAATTTTTGCAATTTTGCTTCAAAATAAAGGAAATTTCAGCATTTTTGCCCAAAAATGAGGGGAATGCATACCTTTTTGCCATAAAAAAGGATAATTTCTTCATTTTTGCTCCAAAATAAGAGGAAGTTCTGCCTTTTTGCCTCTAAATAAGTGGAATTTCTGTCTTTACCCCCAAAACAAAGGGAATTTCTGTCTTTTTTGCTCCTAAATAAGGAAAATTTCTGACTTATTACCCTGAAATAAGTGAAATTTCTGCAATTTTGTCCCAAAATAATGGAAATTTCTGGCTTTTTGCCCTGAAATTTGTGAAATTTCTGCAATTTTACCCTAAAATAATTTGAATTTCTGCATTTTTGCCCCAAAATAATGGGAATTTCTGCCTTTTTGCCCCAAAATAAAAAAAATTTTTGCTTTTTTTTTCTTAAATAAGTGAAATTTCTGCAGTTTTGCCATAAAATAAGGGAAATTTCTGCAATTTTTCCCCATAATAAGGGAAATTTCTGCAATTTTGCCCCAAAATAAAGAGAATTTCTGTTTTTTGCCCCCAAATAAGGGAAATTTCTGCAATTTTGCCCTATAATAAAGAGAATTTCTGCCTTTTGCCCCAAAATAAGAAGAATTTCTGCCTTTTTGCCCAAAAATAAAGTAAATTACTGTATTTTTTACCGCAAAATTAGGTGAATTTCTGCAATTTTGCTCCAAAATACTGGGATTTTCTGCCTCTTTCGCCGAAAATAAGGGGAATTTCTGCCATTTTGCCACGAAATAAGTGAAATTTCTGCAGTTTTACCTCAACATAAGGGGAATTTCTGCCTTTTTGCACCAAAATAAGGGGAATTATTGACTTTTTGTCCAAAAATAAGGGGAATTTCAGCCTTTTTACCTCAAAATAAAGGGAATTTCTGCCCTTTTGACCCAAAATATGAGGAATTTCTGCCTTTTTGCCCCAAAATAAGAAAAATTTCTGCAATTTTGTACCAAAATAAAAGAAATTTCTGCATTTTTGCTCCAAAATAAGAAAATTTCTGCCTTTTTCTGAAATAAGTAATATTTCTGCAATTTTGACCAAAAATAAGGGAAATTTCTGCAATTTTGCCCCAATGTAAAGGAAATTTCTGCAATTTTGCCCAAAAATAAGAGAAATTTCTGAATTTTTGCTCCAGAAAAAAGGGGATTTTCTGTATTTTTGCCCCAAAATTATGAGAATTTCTGCAATTTTGCTTCAAAATACGGTTAATTTCTGCCTTTTAGCCCCAAAATAAAGGGAATTTCTGCATTTTTCCCCAATATTTGGAAAATTTCTGCATTTTACCTCTAAATAAGGGAAATTCTGCATTTGACCGCAAAATAAGAATTTCTGCATTTTGCCCCAAAATATGGGGAATTTCTGCCTTTTTGTTCCAAAATAAAGAAAATTTCTTCAATATTGTACCATAATAAAAGAAATTCCTGCTTTTTGCCCCAAAATAAGTGAAATTTCTGCAATTTTGCCCCAATATAAGAGAAGTTTCTGCCTTTTTGCCCTTAAATAAGGGGAATTTCAGCCTTTTTAACCTCAAAATAAAAGGAATTTTTGAATTTTGGCAAAAATATTAGGAATTTCTGCATTTTTGCCCCAAAATAAGGAAAATTTCTGCCTTTTTTCCCTGAAATAAGTGAAATTTCAGCAACTTTGCCCCAAATAAGAAAAATTTCTGGAATTTTGCCCCAAAATAAGTGGAATTTCTGAGTTTTGCCCCAAAATAAGGAGAATTTCTGCGTTTTTGCCCCACAATTCGTGAAATTTCTGCAATTTTTTCCCATAATAAGGGAAATTTCTGCAATTTTGCTTCAAAATAAGGGGAATTTCGGTTTTTTGCCTCACAATTAGTGAAATTTCCGTAATTTTGCCCCCAAAAAAGGGGAATTTCTTCCTTTTGCCCCAAAATATGGGGAATTTCTGCCTTTTTGTCTGAAAATAAGAAGAATGCATACCTTTTTGCCATAAAAAAGGAAAATTTCTTCATTTTTGCTCCAAAAGAAGGGGAACTTTTGCCTTTTTGCCTCTAAATAAGTGGAATTTCTGTCTTTTTCTCCCAAAACATAGAGAATTTCTATCTTTTTTGCCCCAAAATAAGGAAAATTTCTGACTTATTACCCTGAAATAAGTGAAATTTCTGCAAATTTGCCCCAAAAAAGAGAGATTTCTGCCTTTTGCCCCAAAATATGAAGAATTTCAGCATTTTACCTCAAAATAAGAGAAATTTCTGATTTTTGCACCAAAATATGGAGAATTTCTGCCTTTTTGCCCCAAAATAAGGAAAATTTCTGCCTTTTTTCCCTGAAATAAGTGAAATTTCTTCAATTTTGCCCGAAAATAAGTGAAATTTCTGCAATTTTGCCCCAAAATAATGGAAATTTCTGGAATTTTGCCCCGAAATAGGTGGAATTTCTGAGTTTTGCCCCAATAAGGAGAATTTCTGCATGTTGCCCTACAATTAGGGGAATTTCTGCAATTTTGCTCCAAAATACAAGGAATTTTTGCCTTTTTCCCCGAAAATAAGGGGAATGCATAACTTTATTGCCATAAAAAGGGAAATTTCCTCATTTTTGCCCCAAAATAAGGTGAATTTCTGCATTTTTGCCCAGAAATAATGGGAATTTCTGCCTTTTTGCCCCAAAATAAGAAAAATTTTTGCTTTTTTTCTCTGAAATAAGTGAAATTTCTGCAATTTTGCCCTATATAAGGGAAATTTCTGCAATTTTTCCTCATAATAAGGGAAATTTCTGCAATTTTGCCTCAAAATAAGGGCAATTTCTGTTTTTTTGTACCCAAATAAGAGAAATTTCTGCAATTTTGCCCTAAAATAAAAGTGAATTTTTGCCTTTTGCCCCAAAATAAAGAGAATTTCTGACTTTTTGCCGCAAAATAAGAAAAATTTTTGCTTTTTTTCTCTGAAATATTTGAAATTTCTGCAATTTTGTCACAAAATAAGGGAAATTTCTGCAATTTTTCCCCATAATATGGAGATTTCTGCAATTTTGCCCCAAAATAAGAGCAATTTCTTTTTTTTTGCCCCCAAATAAGGGAAATTTCTGCAATTTTGCCCTAAAATAAGGGTAATTTCTGCATTTTTGCCCAAAAATAAAGAATATTACTGTATTTTTACCCCAAAATTAGGTGAATTTCTGCAATTTTGCTCCAAGATACGGGGATTTTCTGCCTTTTTCGCCGAAAATAAGGGGAATTTCTGCCATTTTGCTGTGAAATAAGTGAAATTTCTGGAGTTTTACCCCAAAATAAGGGAAATTTCTGCCTTTTTGCCAAAAATTAGGGGAATTTCTGCAATTTTGCTCCAAAATATGGGGAATTTCTGCCTTTTTGCCCAAAAATAAGGGGAATTTCTGCCTTTTGCCCCAAAATATGGGGAATTTCAGCATTTTACCTCAAAATAAGGGGAATTTCAGCCTTTTCGCACCAAAATAAGAAGAATGCATACCTTTTTGCCATAAAAAAGGGAAATTTCTTCATTTTTGCTCCAAGATAAGGGGAATTTCTGCCTTTTGCCCCAAAATATGGTGAATTTCTGCCTTTTTGCCCGAAAATAAGAATGCATATCTTTTTGCAATAAAAAAAGGAAATTTCTTCATTTTTGCTCCAAAATAAAGGGAATTTCTGCTTTTTTGCCTCTAAATAAGTGGAATTTCTGTATTTTTCCCCCAAAACAAAGGGAATTTCTGTCACTTTTGCCCCAAAATAAGGGAAATTTCTGGAATTTTGCCACAAAACAAGTGGAATTTCTGAGTTTTGCCCCAAAATAAGGAGAATTTCTGCCTTTTTGCGCCACAATTAGTGAAATTTTTGCAATTTTGCCATAATAGAAGGGAAATTTCTGCAATTTTTCCCCATAATAAGGGAAATTTCTGCAATTTTGCCCCAAATTAAGGGGAATTTCTGTTTTTTGCCCCACAATTAGGGAAATTTCTGCAATTTTGACCCAAAATATGGGGATTTTCTGCCTTTTTGTCTGAAAATAAGAAGTATGCATACCATTTTGCCATAAAAAAGGGAAATTTCTTCATTTTTGCTAAAAATAAGGGGAACTTTTGCCTTTTTGCCTCTAAATAAGTGAAATTTCTGTTTTTTTCCCCCAAAACAAAGAGAATTTCTGTCTTTTTTGCCCCAAAATAAGGAAAATTTCTGAATTATTATCCCGAAATAAGTGAAATTTCTGCAAATTTGCCACAAAATAAGGGAAATTTCTGCTTTTTTGCCCTGAAATAAGGGGAATTTCAGCCTTTTTACCTCAAAATAAGGGAAATTTCTGCATTTTTGCAACAAAATATTAGGAATTTCTGCATTTTTGCCACAAAATATTAGGAATTTTTGCCTTTTTGCCCCAAAATAAGAAAAATTTCTGCCTTTTTTCCCTGAAATAAGTGAAATTTCTGCAATTTTGCCCCAAAATAAGTAAAATTTCTGCAATTTTGCCCCAAAATAAGGGAAATTTCTGGAATTTTGCCCCAAAATAAGTGGAATTTCTGAGTTTTGCCCCAAAATAAGAAGAATTTATGCCTTTTTGCCCCACAATTAGTGAAATTTCTGCATATTTACCCTAAAATAAGTGAAATTTCTGCATTTTCCCCATAATAAGGGAAATTTATGCATTTTTGCTTCAAAATAAGGGGAATTTCTTTTTTTTGCCCCACAATTAGAGGAATTTCTGCAATTTTGCCCCAAAATAAGGGGAATTTCTGCCTTTTGTCCCAAAATATGGGGAATTTCTGCAATTTTGCTCCAAAATACTGGGAATTTCTGCCTTTTTGCCCGAAAATGAGGGGAATGCATAACTTTTTGCCATAAAAAAGGGAAATTTCTTCATTTTTGCCCCAAATTAAGGGAAATTTTTGCCTTTTTGCCCTGAAATATGTGAAATTTCTGCAATTTTAGCCCAAAATAAGGTGAAATTCTGCCTTATTGCCCCAAAATAATGGGAATTTCTGCCTTTTTGCCCCAAAATAAAGAAAATTTCTGCATTTTTCATTGAAATAAGTGAAATTTCTGCAATTTTGCCCCAAAATAAGTAAAATTTCTGGAATTTTGCCCCAAAATAAGGGGAATTTCTGGTTTTTTTTGCTTCCAAATATGGGAAATTTCTTCAATTTTGCCCTAAAATAGGGGGAATTTCTGCTTTTTTGCCTCTAAATAAGTGGAATTTCTGTCTTTTTCCCCCAAAACAACGGGAACTTCTGTATTTTGCTTTAAAATAAGGAAAATTTCTGACTTATTACTTTTAAAAAAGTGAAATTTCTGCAAATTTGCCCCAAAAATAGGGAAATTTCTGCCATTTTTTCCAAAATAAGGGGAATTTCAGCATTTTACCTTAAAATAAGGGAAATTTCTGATTATTGCATCAAAATATGGAGAATTTCTGCTTTTTTGCCCCAAAATAAGGAAAATTTCTGCCTTTTTTCCTTGAAATAAGTGAAATTTCTGCAATTTTGCCCGAAAATAAGTGAAATTTCTGAAAGTTTGCCCCCAAAAAGGGGAAATTTCTTGAATTTTGCCCCAAAATAAGTGGAATTTCTGAGTTTTGCCCCAAAATAAAGAGAATTTCTGCCTTTTTGCCCCACAATTAGGGGAATTTCGGCAATTTTGCTCCAAATAGGACTTTCTGCTTTTTTGTCCTAAAATAAGGGAAATGCATACCTTTCTGCCATAAAAAAAGGAAATTTCTTCACTTTTGCCACAAATTAAGGGAAATTTCTGCCTTTTTGCCCTGAAATATGTGAAATTTTTGCAATTTTAGCCCAAAATAAGGTGAATTTCTGCCTTTTGCCCCAAAATAATGGGAATTTCTGCCTTTTTGCCCCAAAATAAGAAAATTTTTTTGTTTTTTTCTCTGAAATAAGTGAAATTTCTGCAATTTTGCCCTAAAATAAAAAAAATTTCTGCAATTTTTTTCCATAATAAAAAAAATTTCTAGAATTTTGCCCCAAAATAAAGGGAATTTCTGTTTTTTTGCCCCCAAATAAGGGAAATTTTTGCAATTTTGCCCTAAAATAAGGGGAATTTCTGCTTTTTTGCCTCTAAATAAGTGGAATTTCTGTCTTTTTCCCCAAAACAATGGGAATTTCTGTCATTTTTGCCCGAAAATAAGGAAAATTTCTGACTTATTACCCTGAAATAAGTGAAATTTCTGCAATTTTGCCCCAATATAATGGGAATTTCTGCCTTTTTGCCCCCAAATAAGGGGAATTTCAGCCTTTTTACCTCAAAATAAGGGGAATTTCTGAATTTTGGCCCAAAATGTTAGGAATTTCTGCTTTTTTGCCCCAAAATAAGAAAAATTTCTGCCTTTTTTCCCTGAAATAAGTGAAATTTCTGCAATTTTGCCCCAAAATAAGTAAAATTTCTGCAATTTTGCCCCAAAATAAGTAAAATTTCTGCAATTTTGCCCCAAAATAAAGAAAATTTCTGGAATTTTGCTACAAAATATGTGGAATTTCTGAGTTTTGCCTTAAAATAAGAAAAATTTCTGCCTTTTTGCCTCTAAATAAGTGGAATTTCTGTTTTTTTCCACAAAGCAAAGGGAATTTCTGTCTTTTTTGTTCCAAAATAAGAGGAATTTCTTCCTTCTTACCTCAAAATAAGTGAAATTTCTGCCTTTTTACCCAAAAATAAACGGAATTTCTGTCTTTTTGCCCCAAAATAAAAGGAATTTTTGAATTTTGCCCTGAAATATGTGAAATTTCTGCAATTTTGCCACAAAATAAGGGAAAATTCTGCCTTTTTGCCACACAATAAAGGGAATTTCTGTCTTTTTGCCCCAAAATAAGGGGAATTTCAGCATTTTATCTCATAATAAGGGGAATCTCTGCATTTTTGCCCCAAAATATGGGGAATTTCTGCATTTTTGCCCCAAAATAAAGAAAATTTCTACAATTTAGTACCAAAATAAAAGAAATTTCTGCCTTTTTGCCCCAAAATAAGAGAAATTTCTGAGTTTTTTTCTCTGAAGTAAGGGAAATTTCTGCAATTTTGCCCCAAAATAAGGGGAATTTCTGTTTTTTGCCCCCAAATAAGGGAAATTTCTGCAATTTTATCCCAAATTAAGGGGAATTTCTGCCTTTTTGCCACAAAATAAGAAAAATTTCTGCAAGTCTGTAACAAAATAGAAGAAATTTCTAAAATTTTGCCCCAAAATAAGGGAAATTTCTGATTTTTGCCCCAAAATAAGGAGAATTTCTGTATTTTTGCCCCAAAATAAAGGGAATTTCTGCATTTTTGCCCCAAAATTAGGGGAGTTTCTGCAATTTTGCTTCAAAATACAGGGAATTTCTTCCTCTTTTCCGAAAATAAGGGGAACTTCTGCCTTTTTGCCCCAAATAAAGGGAATTTTTGCATTTTTGCCCCAATATTAGGAGAATTTCTGCAATTTTGCTCCAAAATACAAGGAAATTCTGCCTTTTTACCCAAAATTAAAAGGATTTTCTGCCTTTTTGCTCCCAAATAAGGGAAATTTCTGCAATTTTATCCCAAAATAAGAGGAATTTCTGCCTTTTTGCCCCAAAATAAGGGGAATTTCTGCCTTATTGCCTTGAAATATGTGAAATTTCTGCAATTTTACCCCAAAATAAGGTGAATTTCTGCCTTTTTTCCCATAAAATAATAGAAATTTCTGACTTTTTGACCCAAAATAAGAAAAATTATTGCTTTTTTCTTTGAAATAAGTGAAATTTCTGCAATTTTGCCCTAAAATAAGGGAAATTTCTGTAATTTTTTTCCATAATAAGGGAAATTCCTGCAATTTTGCACCAAAATAAGGGGAATTCCTGTTTTTGCCCCCAAATAAGGAAAATTTCTTCAATTTTGCCCTAAGATAAGGGGAATTTTTGTCTTTTGTCCCAAAATAAGGAGAAATTCTGCCTTTTTGCCCCCAAATAAGAAAATTACTGTATTTTTTTATCCCAAAATTAGGTGAATTTCTGCAATTTTGCTCCAAAATACGGGGATTTTCTTATTTTTCACCAAAAATAAAGGGAATTTCTGCCATTTTGCCGCGAAATAAGTGAAATTTCTACAGTTTTACTTCAAAATAATGGGAATTTCTGCCTTCTTGCCCAAAAATCAGGGGAATTTTTGCAATTTTGCTCCAAAATACAGGGAATTTCTGCCTTTTGGCCCGAAAATAAAGGGAATGTATACCTTTTTGCCATAAAAAAAGGAAATTTCTTCATTTTTACCCCAAAATAAGGGGATTTTTCACCTTTTTGACTCAAAATAAGTGCAATTTCTGCCTTTTCCCCAAAAATAAACAAAATTTCTGTATTTTTCTTCAAAAATAAGGGGAATTTCTGACTTTTTGCCCCAAAATAAGGGGAATTTCAGCATTTTTACCTAAAAATAAGGGGAATTTTGGCCTTTTTGCCCCCAAAATAAAGGGAATTTCTGCATTATTGCACCAATATTAGGAGAATTTCTGCAATTTTGCTCCAAAATATGGGTCATTTCTGCCTTTTTGCCCAAAATTAAGTGGAATTTCTGTCTTTTTGTCCGAAATAAGTGAAATTTCTGCAATTTTAGCCAAAAATTAGGGATTTCATCTTTTTGCCCTAAAATAAGGGAAATTTCTGCCATTTTGCCCTGAAATATTTGAAATTACTGCAATTTTACCCCAAAATAAGGGGAATTTCTGCCTTTTTGCCCCAAATAAGGGGAATTTCAGCCTTATTACCTCAAAATAAGGGGAATTTCTGCCTTTTTGCCCCAAAATATAAGGAATTTCTGCCTTTTTGCCCCAAAAAAGGAAAATTTTGCAATTTTGCCCTGAAAAGGAGAATTTCTCCCTTTTTGCCCCAAAATAAAGGAAATTTCAGCCTTTTTACCTGAAAATAAGTGAAATTTCTGCAATTTTGCCCCAAATAAAAGAAATTTCTGATTTTTGCCCAAAAATAAGGAGAATATCTGTATTTTTGCCCTAAAATAAAGGGAATTTCTGCCTTTTTGCCCCAAAATTAGAGGAATTTCTACAAATGTGCTTCAAAATACAGGGAATTTCTTCCTCTTTTCCCGAAAATAAGGGGAACTTCTGCTTTTTGCCCCAAATAAAGGGAATTTCTGCATTTTTGCCCCAATAATAGGGGAATTTCTGCAATTTTGCTCCAAAATATGTGGAATTTCTGCCTTTTTAACCGAAATTAAGGGGATTATCTGCCTTTTTGCTCCCAAATAAGGGAAATTTTTGCAATTTTATCCCAAAATAATGGGAATTTCTGCCTTTTTGCCCCAAAATAATGGGAATTTCTGCCTTTTTGCCCAAAATTAAGTGGAATTTTTGCCTTTTTGTCCCGAAATAAGTGAAATTTCTTTAATTTTAGCCAAAAATTAGGGATTTCATCTTTTTGCCCCAAAATAAGGGGAATTTTTGCAATTTTGCCCCAAAATAAATGAAATTTCTGCAATTTTGCCCCAAAATAAAGGAAATTTCTGGAATTTTGCTCTAAAATAAGTGGAATTTCTGAGTTTTGCCCCAAAATAAGGAGAATTTCTGTATTTTGCCCCAACATAAAAGGAATTTCTGCCTTTTTGCCCCACAATTAGGGGAATTTCTGCAATTTTGCTCCAAAATACAGGGAATTTCTGCATTTTTGCCCAAAAATAAGGGGAATGCATACCTTTATTGCCATAAAAAGGGAAATTTCTTCATTTTTGCCCCAAATTAAGGGAAATTTCTGCCTTTTTGCCCTGAAATATGTGAAATTTCTGCAATTTTAGCCCAAAATAATGTGAATTTCTGCGTATTTGCCCCAAAATAATGGGAATTTCTGCCTTTTGCCCCAAAATAAAGAGAATTTCTGCCTTTTTGCTCCAAAATAAAGAATATTACTGTATATTTTAGCCCAAAATTAGGTGAATTTCTTCAATTTTGCTCCAAAATACGGGGATTTTCTGCCTTTTTGCCGAAAATAAGGGAAATTTCTGCCATTTTGCTGCGAAATTAGTTAAATTTCTGGAGTTTTACCCCAAAATAAGGGTAATTTCTGCCTTTTTGCCACAAAATAAAGAAAATTACTGCATGTTTTACGCCAAAATTAGGTGAATTTCTGCAATTTTGCTCCAAAATACGAGGATTTTCTACCTTTTTCGCCGAAAATAAGGGGAATTTCTGCCATCTTGCCGTGAAATAAGTGAAATTTCTGCAGTTTTACATCAAAATAAGGGGAATTTCTGCCTTTTGCTCCAAAATTAAGGGAATTTCTGCAATTTTGCTCCAAAATATGGGGAATTTCTGCCTTTTTGCCTGAAAATAAAAGGAATGTATAAATTTTTGCCATGAAAAAGGGATATTTCTTCACTTTTGCCCCAAAATAAGGGGATTTTCTGCCTTTTTGATTCAAAATAAGTGCAATTTCTGCCTTTTCCTTAAAAATAAACGGAATTTCTCTCTTTTTGCCCCAAAATAAGGAGAATTTCTGCCTTTTTGCCCCAAAATAAGAAAATTACTGTATTTTTTATCCCAAAATTCGGTGAATTTCTGCAATTTTGCTCCAAAATACGGGGATTTTCTTATTTTTCACCGAAAATAAAGGGAATTTTTGCCATTTTGCCGCGAAATAAGTGAAATTTCTGCAGTTTTACCCCAAAATAAGGGAAATTTCTGCCTTTTTGCCCAAAAATTAGGGGAATTTTTGCAATTTTGCTCCAAAATACAGGGAATTTCTGCCTTTTGGCCCGAAAATAAAGGGAATGTATACCTTTTTGCCATAAAAAAAGGAAATTTCTTCATTTCTACTCCAAAATAAGGGGATTTTTCAACTTTTTGACTCAAAATAAGTGCAATTTCTGCCTTTTCCCTCAAAATAAACGAAATTTCTGTATTTTTGTTCAAAAATAAGGGGAATTTCTGACTTTTTGCCCCAAAATAAGGGGAATTTCAGCATTTTTACCTAAAAATAAGGGGAATTTCTGCCTTTTTGCCCCCAAAATGAAGGGAATTTCTGCATTTTTGCACCAATATTAGAGAAATTTCTGCAATTTTGCTCCAAAATATGGGTCATTTCTTCCTTTTTGCCCAAAATAAGGGGAATTTCTGCCTTTTTGTCCGAAATAAGTGAAATTTCCGCAATTTTAGCCAAAAATTAGGGATTTCATCTTTTTGCCCTAAAATAAGGGAAATTTCTGCCATTTTGCCCTGAAATATTTGAAATTTCTGCAATTTTATCCCAAAATAAGGGGAATTTCTGCCTTTTTGCCCCAAATAAGGGGAATTTCAGCCTTATTACCTCAAAATAAGGGGAATTTCTGCCTTTTTTCCCCAAAATATAAGGAATTTCTGCCTTTTTGCCCCAAAAAAGGAAAATTCTGCATTTTTGTCCTGAAGAGGAGAATTTCTCCCTTTTTGCCCCAAAATAAAGGAAATTTCAGCCTTTTTACCTGAAAATAAGTGAAATTTCTGCAATTTTGCCCCAAATAAAAGAAATTTCTGATTTTTGCCCAAAAATAAAGAGAATTTCTGTATTTTTGCCCCAAAATAAAGGGAATTTCTGCCTTTTTGCCCCAAAATTAGGGGAGTTTCTGCAAATTTGCTTCAAAATACAGGGAATTTCTTCCTCTTTTTCCGAAAATAAGGGGAACTTCTGCCTTTTGCCCCAAATAAAGGGAATTTCTGCATTTTTGTCCCACTATTAGGGGAATTTCTGCAATTTTATCCCAAAATAAGGGGAATTTCTGCCTTTTTGCCCCAAAATAATGGGAATTTCTGCCTTTTTGCCCAAAATTAAGTGGAATTTTTGCCTTTTTGTCCCAAAATAAGTGAAATTTCTTTAATTTTAGCCAAAAATTAGGGATTTCATGTTTTTGCCCCAAAATAAGGGGAATTTCTGCAATTTTGCCCCAAAATAAATGAAATTTCTGCAATTTTGCCCCAAAATAAAAAAAATTTCTGGAATTTTGCTCCAAAGTAAGTGGAATTTCTGAGTTTTGCCCCAAAATAAAGAGAATTTCTGTCTTTTTGCCCCAACATATAGGGAATTTCTGCCTTTTTGCCCCACAATTAGGGGAATTTCTGCAATTTTGCTCCAAAATACAGGGAATTTCTGCATTTTTGCCCGAAAATAAGGGGAATGCATACCTTTATTGCCATAAAAAGGGAAATTTCTTCATTTTTGCCCCAAATTAAGGGAAATTTCTGCCTTTTTGCCCTGGAATATGTGAAATTTCTGCAATTTTAGCCCAAAATAATGTGAATTTCTGCATATTTGCTCCAAAATAATGGGAATTTCTGCCTTTTTGACCCAAAATAAGAAAAATTTTTGCTTTTTTTCTCTGAAATAAGTGAAATTTCTGCAATTTTGCCCTAAAATAAGGGAAATTTCTGCAATTTTCCCTATAATAAGGGAAATTTCTGCAATTTTGCCCCAAAATAAGGGGAATTTCTGGTTTTTTGCCCCCAAATAAAAGAAATTTCTGCAATTTTGCCCTAAAATAAAGGGAATTTCTGCCTTTTGCCCCAAAATAAGGAGAATTTCTGCCTTTTTGCCCCAAAATAAAGAATATTACTGTATTTTTTACCCCAAAATTAGGTGAATTTCTGCAATTTTGCTCTAAAATACAGGGATTTTCTGCCTTTTTTGCCGAAAATAAGGACAATTTCTGCCATTTTGCTGCGAAATTAGTTAAATTTCTGGAGTTGTACCCCAAAATAAGGGGAATTTCTGCCTTTTTGCTCCAAAATTAGGGGAATTTCTGCAATTTTGCTCCAAAATATGGGGAATTTCTGCTTTTTTGCCCGAAAATAAAGGGAATGTTTACCTTTTTGTTATGAAAAATAGAAATTTCTTCATTTTTGCCCCAAAATAAGGGGATTTTCTGCCTTTTTGATTTAAAATAAGTGCAATTTCTGCCTTTTCCCCAAATATAAACGAAATTTCTGTCTTTTTGCCCCAAAATAAGGGGAATTACTGACTTTATGGTTTCGAAAAAAGGAGATTTTCTGTCTTTTTGCCCCAATTTAAGGAGAATTCCTTCCTTTTTGCCCGAAAATTATGAGAATTTCTGCAATTTTGCTTCAAAATATGGTTAATTTCTGCCATTTAGCTACAAAATAAAGGGAATTTCTGCATTTTCCCCCAATATTTAGGGAATTTCTGCATTTTACCTCTAAATAAAGAAAATTTCTGCATTTTACCTCAAAATAAGAAGAATTTCTGCCTTTTGCCCCAAAATATGGGGAATTTCTGCTTTTATATTCGAAAATAAGGAAAATTTCTTCAATTTTGTACCATAATAAAAGAAATTTTTGCTTTTTGCCCCAAAATAAGGGGAATTTCTGACTTTTTGCCCTGAAATAAATGAAATTTCTGCAATTTTGCCCGAAAATAAGGGAAATTTGTGCCTTTTTGCCCCAAAATAACGGGAATTTCTGCCTTTTGCCCCCAAATATGGGGAATTTCAGCATTTTACCTCAAAATAAGGGGAATTTCAGCCTTTTTGCACTAAAATAAGAAGAATGCATACCTTTTTGCTATAAAAAAGGGAAATTTTTTCATTTTTGCTCCAAAATAAGGGGAATTTCTGCTTTTTGCCCCAAAATATGGGGAATTTCTGCTTTTTTGCCCGAAAATGAAAAGAATGCATAACTTTTTGCCATAAAAAAGGGAAATTTCTTCATTTTTGCTCCAAAATAAGGGGAATTTCTGCCTTTTGCCTCTAAATAAGTGGAATTTCAGTCTTTTTCCCCCAAAACAAAGGGAATTTCTGTCATTTTTGCCCCAAAATAAGAAAAATTTCTGACATATTACTCTGAAATAAGTGAAATTTCTGCAAATTTGCCCTTAAATAAGAGAAATTTCTGCCTTTTTGCCCCCAAATAAGGGGAATTTCTGACTTTTTGCACCTGAAAGAAGGAGATTTTCTGTTTTTTTGCCCCAAAATAAGGAGAATTTCAGCCTTTTTGCCCGAAAATTATGAGAATTTCTGCAATTTTTCTTCAAAATACGGAAAATTTCTGCCTTTTAGCCCCAAAATAAAGGGAATTTCTGCATTTTCCCCAAATATTAGGGAAATTTCTGCATTTTACCTCTAAATAATGGGAATTTCTGCATTTTACCTCAAAATCAGAAGAATTTCTGCCTTTTACCTCAAATTATGGGAAATTTCTGCCTTTTTGTTCCAAAATAAAGAAAATTTCTTCAATTTTGTACCATAATAAAAGAAATTTCTCCTTTTTGCCCCAAAATAAGGGGAATTTCTGACTTTTTACCCTGAAATAAATGAAATTTGTGTAATTTTGCCCGAAAATAAAGGAAATTTGTGCCTTTTTGCCCCAAACTAATGGGAATTTCTGCCTTTAGCCCCAAAAAATGGGAAATTTCAGCATTTTACCTCAAAATAAGGAGAATTTCTGCCTTTTTTCCCTGAAATATATGAAATTTCTGCAATTTTACCCCAAAATAAGGTGAATTTCTGCCTTTTGCCCCAAAATAAGAGGAATTTCTGCTTTTTGCCTCAAAATAAGAAAAAATTTTGCTTTTTTTTTCTGAAATAAGTGAAATTTCTGCAATTTTGCCCTAAAATAAGGGAAATTACTGCAATTTTTCCCCATAATAAAGAAAATTTCTGCAATTTTGCCGGAAAATAAGGGGAATTTCTGTTTTTTGCCCCCAAATAAAGCAAATTTCTGCAATTTTGCCCCAAAATAAGGGAAATTTCTGTTTTTTGCCCCCAAATAAGGGAAATTTCTGCAATTTTGCCCTAAAATAAGGGGAATTTCTGCCATTTGCCCCAAAATAAGGGGAATTTCTGCCTTTTTGCCACAAAATAAAGAAAATTACTGCATGTTTTACGCCAAAATTAGGTGAATTTCTGCAATTTTGCTCCAAAATACAAGGATTTTCTACCTTTTTCGCCGAAAATAAGGGCAATTTCTGCCATCTTGCCGCGAAATAAGTGAAATTTCTGCAGTTTTACATCAAAATAAAAGGAATTTCTGCTTTTTTGTCCCAAAATTAAGAAAATTTTTGCAATTTTGCTCCAAAATACAGGGAATTTTTGCCTTTTTGCCCGAAAATAAAGGGAATGTATACATTTTTGCCATGAAAAAGAGAAATTTCTTCACTTTTGCCCCGAAATAAGGGGATTTTCCGCCTTTTTGACTCAAAATAAGTGCAATTTCTGCCTTTTCCCCAAAAATAAACGGAATTTCTGTCTTTTTGCCCCAAAATAAGGGGAATTTCTGACTTTTTGCCCTGAAATAAATGAAATTTCTAAAATTTTTCCCCACAATAAGGGAAATGTCTGTTTTTGGCCCCAAAATAAGGGGAATTTCTGCCTTTTTGCCCCCAAATAAGGGGAATTTCAGCCTTTTTTCCTCAAAATAAGGAGAATTTCTGCCTTTTGCCCCAAAATATGGGGAATTTCTGTCTTTTTGCCCTAAAATAAGAAAAATTTCTGCAATTTTGTACCAAAATAAAAGAAATTTCTGCCTTTTTGCCCCAAAATAAGAGAAATTGCTGCCTTTTTTCCCTGAAATAAGTGAAATTTCTGCAATTTTGCCCAAAAATAAGGGAAATTTCTGCAATTTTGCCCCAAAATAAGGGAAATTTCAGCCTTTTTTCTTTAAAATAAGGGGAATTTCTGACTTTTGACCCAAAATATGGGGAATTTCTGCCTTTTTGCACCCGAAAAAAGGAGATTTTCTGTCTTTTTGCCCCAAAATAAAAAGAATTTCAGCCATTTGCCCGAAAATTATGAGAATTTCTGCAATTTTTCTTCAAAATACGGAAAATTTCTTCCTTTTAGCACAAAAATAAAGGGAATTTCTGCATTTTCCCACAATATTAGGGGAATTTCTGTATTTTACCTCTAAATAAAAGAAATTTCTGCATTTTACCTCAAAATAAGAAAAATTTCTGACTTTTACCCAAAAATATGGGGAATTTCTGCCTTGTTGTTCCAAAATAAAGAAAATTTCTTCAATTTTGTACCATAATAAAAGAAATTTCTCCTTTTTGCCCCAAAATAAGGGGAATTTCTGACTTTTTACCCTGAAATAAATAAAATTTCTGCAATTTTGCCTGAAAATAAGGGAAATTTGTGCCTTTATGCCCCAAAATAAAGGGAATTTCTGCCTTTTGCCCCAAAATATGGGGAATTTCAGCATTTTACCTCAAAATAAGGGAAATTTCTGCCTTTTTGCCCTGAAATATGTGAAATTTCTGCAATTTTACCCCAAAATAAGGTGAATTTCTGCCTTTTTGCCCCAAAATAATGGGAATTTCTGCTTTTTTGCCCCAAAATAAGATAAATTTTTGCTTTTTTTTTCTGAAATAAGTGAAATTTCTGCAATTTTTTCCTAAAATAAGGGAAATATCTGCAGTTTTTCCCCATAATAAAGCAAATTTCTGCAATTTTGCCCCAAAATAAAGGGATTTTCTGTTTTTTCCCCCAAATAAGGGAAATTTCTGCAATTTTGCCCTAAAATAAGGAGAATTTCTGACATTTGCCCCAAAATAAGGGCAATTTCTGCCTTTTTGCCACAAAATAAAGAAAATTACTGCATGTTTTACCGCAAAATTAGGTGAATTTCTGAAATTTTGCTCCAAAATACGAGGATTTTCTGCCTTTTTCGCCAAAAACAAGGGGAATTTCTTCCATTTTGCCACGAAATAATTGAAATTTCTGCAATTTTACCCCAAAATAAGGTGAATTTCTGCCTTTTTGCCCCAAAATAATGGGAATTTCTGCCTTTTTCCCCAAAATAAGAAAAATTTTTGCTTTTTTTTTCTGAAATAAGTAAAATTTCTGCAATTTTGCCCTAAAATAAGGGAAATATCTGCAATTTTTCCCCATAATAAAGCAAATTTCTGCAATTTTGCCCCAAAATAAGAGGATTTTCTGTTTTTTGCCCCCAAATAAGGGAAATTTCTGCAATTTTGCCCTAAAATAAGGGGAATTTCTGACATTTGCCCTAAAATAAGGGGAACTTCTGCCTTTTTGTCACAAAATAAAGAAAATTACTGCATGTTTTACCCCAAAATTAGTTGAATTTCTGCAATTTTGCTCCAAAATACGAGGATTTTCTGCCTTTTTCGCCGAAAATCAGGGGAATTTCTTTCATTTTGCCGTAAAATAATTAAAATTTCTGCAGTTTTACCCCAAAATAAGGGGAATTTCTGCCTTTTTGATCAAAAATTAGGGGAATTAATGCAATTTTGCTCCAAAATACCGGTCATGTCTGCCTTTTTGCCCGAAATTAAGTGGAATTTCTGCCTTTTTACCGGAAATAAGTGAAATTTTTGCAATTTTAGCCAAAAATTAGGGATTCCATTTTTGCCCCAAAATAAGGGAAATTTTTGCCATTTTGCACTGAAATATTTGAAATTTCTGCAATTTTACCCCAAAATAAGGGGAATTTCTGCCTTTTTGCCCCCAAATATAAGGAATTTCGGCATTTTTGCCCCAAAATAAGGAAAATTTCTGCAATTTTGCCCCAAAATAAGGGGAATTTCTTCCTTTTTACCCCTAAATAAAGGGAATTTCAGCCTTTTTACCTGAAAATAAGTGAATTTCCTGCAATTTTGCCCCAAATAAGGGAAATTTCTGCAATTTTGCCCCAAAATAAGGAGAATTTTTGCCTTTTTGCCCCACAATTATGGGAATTTCTGCAATTTTGCTCCAAAATACGGTGAATTTCTGCCTTTTTATCCGAAAATAAGGGGAATGCATACCTTTTTGCCATAAAAAAGGGAAATTTCTTCCTTTTTCCTCCAAAATAAGGGAAATTTCTGCCTTTATGCCTCTAAATAAGTGGAATTTCTGTCTTTTTCCCCCCAAACAAAGGAAATTTCTGTCTTTTTTGCCCCAAAATAAGGGGAATTTCTGACTTATTACCTTGAAATAAGTGAAATTTCTGCAATTTTGCCCCAAAATAAGGAAAATTTCTGCCTTTTTGCCCCCAAATAAAGGGAATTTCAGCCTTTTTACCTCAAAATAAGGGGAATTTCTGCATTTTGCCACAAAATATTAGGAATTTCTGCCTTTTTGCCCCAAAATAAGGAAAGTTTCTGCCTTTTTTCCCTGAAATAAGTGAAATTTCTTCAATTTTGCCCCAAAAGAAGTGAAATTTTTGAGTTTTGCCCCAAAATAAGGAGAATTTCTGTGTTTTTGCCTGAACATATAGGGATTTTCTGCCTTTTTGCCCCACAATTAGGGGATTTTCTGCAATTGTGCTCCAAAATACGAGGAATTTCTGCTCTTTTGCCCGAAAATAAGAAGAATGTATACCTTTTGCAACAAAAAAGAGAAATTTCTTCATTTTTGCCCCAAAATAAGAGGAATTTCTTCCTTCTTACCTGAAAATAAGTGAAATTTCTGCCTTTTTACCCAAAAATAAACAAAATTTCTGTCTTTTTGCTCCAAAATAAATGGAATTTTTGAATTTTGCCCTGAAATAAGTGAAATTTCTGCAATTTTGCCCCAAAATAAGGGAAATTTCTGCCTTTTGCCACAAAATAAAGGGAATTTCTGTCTTTTTGCCCCAAAATAAGGGGAATTTCAGCATTTTACATCATAATAAGGGGAATCTCTGCATTTTTGCCCCAAAATATGGTGAATTTCTGCATTTTTGCCCCAAAATAAAGAAAATTTCTACAATTTTGTACCAAAATAAAAGAAATTTCTGCCTTTTTGCCCAAAAATAAAAGAAATTTCTGAGATTTTTCTCTGAAATAAGTGAAATTTCTGCAATTTTGCGCCAAAATAAGGGAAATTTCTCCAATTTTTTTCCATAATAAGGGAAATTTTTGCAATTTTGCCCCAAAATAAGGGAAATTTTTGCAATTTTATCCCAAAATAAGGGGAATTTCTGCCTTTTTGCCACAAAATAAGAAATATTTCTGCAAGTCTGTAACATGATAGAAGAAATTTCTAAAATTTTGTCCCAAAATAAGAGAAATTTCTGATTTTTGCCCCAAAATAAGGAGAATTTCTATATTTTTGCCCCAAAATAAAAGGAATTCCTGCCTCTTTGCCCTAAAATTAGGGGAGTTTCTGCAATTTTGCTTAAAAATACAGGAAATTTCTTCCTCTTTTCTCGAAAATAAGGGGAACTTCTGCCTTTTTGCCCCAAATAAAGGGAATTCTGCATTTTTGCCCCAATATTAGGGGAATTTCTGCAATTTTGCTCTAAAATATGGAGAAATTCTGCCTTTTTACTCAAAATTAAAAGGATTTTCTGCCTTTTTGCTCCCAAATAAAGGAAATTTCTGCAATTTTATCCCAAAATAAAGGGAATTTCTGCCTTTTGCCCCAAAATAAGGGGAATTTCTGCGATTTTGCCCTGAAATATGTGAAATTTCTGCAATTTTACCCCAAAATAAGGTGAATTTCTGCCTTTTTGCCCATAAAATAATAGGAATTTCTGCCTTTTTGCCCCAAAAGAAGAAAAATTATTGCTTTTTTTCTCTGAAATAAGTGAAATTTCTGCAATTTTTCCCTAAAATAAGGGAAATTTCTGCAATTTTTTTCCATAATAAGGGAAATTCCTGAAATTTTGCCCCAAAATAAGGGGAATTTCTGTTTTTTGCCGCCAAATAATGGAAATTTCTTCAATTTTGCCCTAAAATAAGGAGAATTTCTGCCTTTTTGCTCCAAAATAAGAAAATTACTGTAGTTTTTACCCCAAAATTAGGTGAATTTCTACAATTTTGCTCCAAAATACGGGGATTTTCTTTCTTTTTCGCCGAAAATAAAGGGAATTTCTGCCATTTTTCCGCGAAATAAGTGAAATTTCTGCAGTTTTACCCCAAAATAAGAAAAATTTCTGCCTTTTTGCCCAAAAATTAGGGGAATTTTTGCAATTTTGCTCTAAAATACGGAAAATTTCTACCTTTTGGCCCGAAAATAAATGGAATGTATACCTTTTTGCCATAAAAAAAGGAAATTTCTTCATTTTTACCCCAAAATAAGGGGATTTTTCACCTTTTTGACTCAAAATAAGTGCAATTTCTGCCTTTTCCCCAAAAATAAACGAAATTTCTGTCTTTTTGCCCAAAAATAAGGGGAATTTCTGACTTTTTGCCCCAAAATAAGGGGAATTTCAGCCTTTTTACCTAAAAATAAGGGGAATTTCTGCCTTTTTGCCCCTAAAATGAAGAGAATTTCTGCATTTTTGCACCAATATTAGGAAAATTTCTGCAATTTTGCTCCAAAATATGGGTCATTTCTGCCTTTTTGCCCGAAATTCAGTGGACTTTCTGCCTTTTTGTCCGAAATAAGTAAAATTTCTGCAATTTTAGCCAAAAATTATGGATTTCATCGTTTTTCCCCAATATAAGGGAAATTTCTACCATTTTGCCCTAAAATATTTGAAATTTCTGCAATTTTACCCCAAAATAAGGGGAATTTCTGCCTTTTTGCCCCAAATAAGGGGAATTTCAGCCTTATTACCTCAAAATAAGGGGAATTTCTGCCTTTTTGTCCCAAAATATAACAAATTTCTGCCTTTTTGCCCCCAAAAAAGGAAAATTCTGCAATTTTGCCCTGAAAAGGAAAATTTCTCCCTTTTTGCCCCAAAATAAAGGAAATTTCAGCCTTTTTACCTGAAAATATGTGAAATTTCTGCAATTTTCCCCAAAATAAGAAAAATTTCTGATTTTTGCCCCAAAATAAGGAGAATATCTGTATTTTTGCCCCAAATAAAGGGAATTTCTGCATTTTGCCCCAATATTAGGGGAATTTCTGCAATTTTGCTCTAAAATATGGGGAATATCTGCCTTTTTACCCGAAATTAAGGGGATTTTCTGCCTTTTGGCTCCCAAATAAGGGAAATTTCTGCAATTTTATCCCAAAATAAGGGGAATTTCTGCCTTTTTGCCCCTAAATAAGAAGAATTTCTACCTTTTTGCCCGAAATTAAGTGAATTTCTGCCTTTTTGTCCCGAAATAAGTGAAATTTCTTCAAATTTAGCCAAAAATAAGGGATTTCATCTTATTGCCCCAATATAAGGGGAATTTCTGCAATTTTGCCCCAAAATAAATGAAATTTCTGCAATTTTGCCCCAAAATAAGGGAAATTTCTGGAATTTTGCTCCAAAATAAGTGGAATTTCTGAATTTTGCCCCAAAATAAGGAGAATTTCTGTCTTTTTGCCCCAACATATAGGAAATTTCTGCCTTTTTGCCCCACAATTAGGGGAATTTCTGCAATTTTCTCCAAAATACTGGGAATTTCTGTATTTTTGCCCAAAAATAAGATGAATGCATACCTTTTTGCCATAAAAAAGGATAATTTCTTCATTTTTGCTCCAAAATAAGAGGAATTTCTGCCTTTTTACCTCTAAATAAGTGGAATTTCTGTCTTTACCCACAAAACAAAGGTTATTTCTGTCTTTTTTGCTCCAAAATAAGGAAAATTACTGACTTATTAACCTGAAATAAGTGAAATTTCTGCAATTTTGCCCCAAAATAAGGAAAATTTCTGCATTTTTGCCCTGAAATTTGTGAAATTTCTGCAATTTTACCCCAAAATAATTTGAATTTCTGCATTTTTGCCCCAAAATAATGGGAATTTCTGCCTTTTTGCCCAAAAATAATGAAATTTTTTGCCTTTTTTCTCCTAAATAAGTGAAATTTCTGCAATTTTGCCCTAAAATAAGGGAAATTTCTGCAATTTTTCCCCAAAATAAGGGAAATTTCTGCAATTTTGCCCCAAAATAAGGGGAATTTCTGTTTTTTGCCCCCAAATAAGGGAAATTTCTGCAATTTTGCCCTATAATAAAGAGAATTTCTGCCTTTTGCCCCTAAATAATGAGAATTTCTGCCTTTTTGCTCCAAAATAAAGTAAATTACTGTATTTTTTACCCCAAAATTAGGTGAATTTCTGCAATTTTGCTTCAAAATACGGAGATTTTCTGCCTTTTTCGCCGAAAATAAGGGGAATTTCTGCCATTTTGCCGTGAAATAAGTAAAATTTCTGCAGTTTTTCCCCAAAATAAGGGGAATTTCTGCCTTTTTGCACCAAAATAAGGGGAATTTCTGACTTTTTGCCCGAAAATAAGGGGAATTTCAGCCTTTTTACCTCAAAATAAAGGGAATTTCTGCCTTTTAGCCCCAAAATATGGGGAATTTCTCTTTTTTTGACCCAAAATAAGAAAAATTTCTGCAATTTTGTACCAAAATAAAAGAAATTTCTTCCTTTTTGCCCCAAAATAAGGCCAATTTCTGCAATTCTGCCCCAATGTAATGGAAATTTCTGCAATTTTGCCCCAAAATAAGGGGGATTTCTGACTTTTTGCTCCCGAAAAAAGGAGATTTTCTGTTATTTTGCCCCAAAATTATGAGAATTTCTGCAATTTTTCTTCAAAATACGGTTAATTTTTGCTTTTTAGCCCCAAAATAAAGGGAATTTCTGCATTTTCCCTCAATATTTGGGGAATTTCTGCATTTTACCTCTAAATAAGGGGAATTTCTGCATTTTACTGCAAAATAAGAATTTCTGCCTTTTGCCCCAAAATATGGGGAATTTCTGCCTTTTTGTTCCAAAATAAGGAATATTTCTTCAATTTTGTGCCATAATAAAAGAAATTTCTGCTTTTTGCCCCCAAAATAAGTAAAATTTCTGCAATTTTTCCCAATATAAGGGAAATTTCTGCCTTTTTGCCACCAAATAAGGGGAATTTCAGCCTTTTTACCTCAAAATATAGGGAATTTCTGAATTTTGGCACAAAATATTAGGAATTTCTGTTTTTTTGCCCCAAAATAAGAAAAATTTCTGCCTTTTTTCCCTGAAATAAGTAAAATTTCTGCAATTTTGCCCCAAAATAAGTGATATTTCTGGAATTTTGCCCCAAAATAAGTGGAATTTCTGAGTTTTGCCCCAAAATAAAGAGAATTTCTGCCTTTTTGCCCCACAATTAGTGAAATTTCTGCAATTTTGCCCTAAAATAAGGAAAATTTCTGCAATTTTTCCCCATAATAAGGGAAATTCCTGCAATTTTGCTTCAAAATAAGGGGAAATTCTGTTTTTTGCCCCACAATTAGTGAAATTTCTGCAATTTTGCCCCAAAATAAGGGGAATTTCTGCGTTTTGCCCCAAAATATGGGGAATTTCTGTCTTTTGTTTGAAAATAAGAAGAATGCATACCTTTTTGCCATAAAAAAGATAAATTTCTTCATTTTTGCTCCAAAAGAAGGGGAATTTCTGCTTTTTTGCCTCTAAATAAGTGGAATTTCTGTCTTTTTCCCCCAAAATAAAGGGAATTTCTTTCTTTTTTGCCCCAAAATAAGGAAAATTTCTGACTTATTACCCTGAAATAAGTGAAATTTCTGCAAATTTGCCCCAAAAAAAGAGAAATTTCTGGCTTTTGCCCCAAAATATGGGGAATTTCAGCATTTTATCTCAAAATAAGGGAAATTTCTGATTTTTGCACCAAAATATGGAGAATTTCTGCCTTTTTGCCGCAAAATAAGGAAAATTTCTGCCTTTTTTCCCTGAAATAAGTGAAATTTCTTCAATTTTGCCCGAAAATAAGTGAAATTTCTGCAATTTTGCCCAAAAATAATGGAAATTTCTGGAATTTTGCCCCAAAATAGGTGGAATTTCTGAGTTTTGCCCGAAAATAAGGAGAATTTCTGCCTTTTGCTCTACAATTAGGGGAATTTCTGCAATTTTGCTCCAAAATACAAGGAATTTCTGCCTTTTTGCCCAAAAATAAGAGGAATGCATACCTTTATTGCCATAAAAAGGGAAATTTCTTCATTTTTGCCCCAAATTAAGGAAATTTCTGCCTTTTTGCTCTGAAATATGTGAAATTTCTGCAATTGTAGCCCAAAATAAGGTGAATTTCTGCCTTTTTGCGCCAAAATAATGGGAATTTCTGCCTTTTTGCCCCAAAATAAGAAAAATTTTTGATTTTTTTCTCTGAAATAAGTGAAATTTCTGCAATTTTGCCCTAATATAAGGGAAATTTCTGCAATTTTTCCCCATAATAAGGGAAATTTCTGCAATTTTGCCCCAAAATAAGGGGAATTTCTGTTTTTTTGCCCCCAAATAAGGGAAATTTCTGCAATTTTGCCCGAAAATAAAGGGAATTTCTGCCTTTTTGCCCCAAAATAAAGAATATTACTGTATTTTTTACTCCAAAATTAGGTGAATTTCTGCAATTTTGCTCCAAAATACAGGGATTTTCTGCCTTTTTCGGCGAAAATAAGGGGAATTTCTGCCATTTTACGGCGAAATAAGTGAAATTTTGCAGTTTTACTCCAAAATAAGTGGAATTTCTGCATTTTTGCCCCAAAATTAGAGGAATTTCTGCAATTTTGCTCCAAAATATGGGGAATTTCTGCCTTTTTGCCCGAAAATAAAGGGAATGTTTATTTTTTTGTTATAAAAAATAGAAATTTCTTCATTTTTGCCCCAAAATAAGGGGATTTTCCGCCTTTTTGACTCAAAATAAGTGCAATTTCTGCCTTTTCCCCAAATATAAACGAAATTTCTGTCTTTTTGACCCAAAAAAGGGGAATTACTTACTTTATGCTCCCGAAAAAAGGAGATTTTCTGTCATTTTGCCCCAAAATAAAGAGAATTTCTTCCTTTTTGCCCGAAAATTATGAGAATTTCTGCAATTTTGCTTCAAAATACCGTTAATTTCTGCCTTTTAGCTACAAAATAAAGGGAATTTCTGCATTTTCCCCCAATATTTGGAGAATTTCTGCATTTTACCTCTAAATAAGGGGAATTTCTGCATTTTACCTCAAAATAAGAAGAATTTCTACCTTTTGCCACAAAATATGGGGAATTTCTGCCTTTTTGTTCAAAAATAAGGAAAATTTTTCAATTTTGTGCCATAATAAAAGAAATTTCTGCTTTTTGCCCCAAAATAAGGGGAATTTCTTACTTTTTGCCCTGAAATAAATGAAATTTCTGCAATTTTGCCCGATAATAAGGGAAATTTGTGTTTTTTTGCCCCAAAATAAGGGAAATTTCTGCCTTTTGCCCCAAAATATGAGGAATTTCAGCATTTTACCTTAAAATAAGGGGAATTTCAGCCTTTTTGCCCGAAAATAAAGAGAATGCATACCTTTTTGCCATAAAAAAAGGAAATTTCTTCATTTTTGCTCCAAAATAAGGGGAATTTCTACTTTTTTGCCTCTAAATAAGTGGAATTTCTGTCTTTTTCCCCAAAAACAAAGGGAATTTCTGTCATTTTTGCCCCAAAATAAGGAAAATTTCTGACTTATTACCCTGAAATAAGCGAAATTTCTGCAATTTTGCCCCAATATAAGGGAAATTTCGACCTTTTTGCCCCCAAATAAGGGGAATTTCAGCCTTTTTACCTAAAAATGAGAGGAATTTCTGAATTTTGGCACAAAATATTAGGAATTTTTGCCTTTTTGCCCTAAAATAAGGAAAATTTCTGCCTTTTTTCGCTGAAATAAGTGAAATATCTGCAATTTTACCCCAAAATAAGTAAAATTTCTGCAATTTTGCCCCAAAATAAGAGAAATTTCTGGAATTTTGCCCCAAAACAAGTGGAATTTCTGAGTTTTGCCCCAAAATAAGAAAAATTTCTGCCTTTTTGCCCCACAATTAGGGGAATTTCTGCAATTTTGCTCCAAAATAAGGGGAATTTCTGCCTTTTTGCCCAAAAATAATGGGAATGCATACCTTTTTGCCATAAAAAAGGGAAATTTCTTCATTTTTGCCCCAAATTAAGGAAAATTTCTGCCTTTTGCCCTGAAATATGTGAAATTTCTGCAATTTTAGCCCAAAATAAGGTGAATTTCTGCCTTTATGCCCCAAAATAATGGGAATTTCTGCCATTTTGCCATAAATAAGAATAATTTTTGCTTTTTTCTATGAAATAAGTGAAATTTATGCAATTTTGCCCTAAAATAAGGGGAGTTTCTGCTTTTTTGCCTCTAAATAAGTGTAATTTCTGTCTTTTTCCCCCAAAACAAAGGGAATTTCTGTAATTTTTGCCCCAAAATAAGGAAAATTTCTGACTTATTACCCTGAAATAAGTGAAATTTCTGCAATTTTGTCTCAATATAAAGGCAATTTCTGCCTTTTTGCCCCTAAATAAGGGGAATTTCAGCCTTTATACATCAAAATGAGGGGAATTTCTGAATTTTGGCACAAAATATTAGGAATTTAGCCTTTTTGCCCAAATATAAGGAAAATTTCTGCCTTTTTTTACTGAAATAATTGAAATTTCTGCAATTTTGCCCCAAAATAAGTAAAATTTCTGCAATTTTGCCCCAAAATAAGGAAAATTTCTGGATTTTTGCCCCAAAATAAGTGGAATTTTTGAGTTTTGCCCCAAAATAAGCAGAATTTCTGCCTTTTTCCCTTACAATTAGTGAAATTTCTGCAATTTTGCCCTAAAATAAGGGCAATTTCTGCAACTTTTCCCCATAATACGGGAAATTTCTGCAATTTTGCTTCAAAATAAGGGGAATTTCTGTTTTATGTCCCACAATTAGGGAAATTTCTGCAATTTTGCCCCAAAATAAGGGGAATTTCTGCCTTTTGCCCAAAATTTGGGGAATTTCTGCCTTTTTGTGTGAAAATAAGAATGCATAACTTTTAGACATTAAAAAGGGAAATTTCTTCATTTTGCTCCAAAATAAGGGGAAATTTTGCCTTTTTACGTCTAAATAAGTGGAATTTCTGTCTTTTTCCCCCAAAACAAAGGGAATTTCTGGTTTTTTTTGCCCCAAATATGGAAAATTTCTGACTTATTACTCTGAAATAAGTCAAATTTCTGCAAATTTTCCCCAAAAAAAGGGAAATTTCTGCCTTTTGCCCAAAAATAAGGGGAATTTCAGAATTTTACCTCAAAATAAGGGAAATTGCTGATTTTTGCACCAAATTATGGAGAATTTCTGCCTTATTGCCCCAAAATAAGGAAAATTTCTGCCTTTTTTCCCTGAAATAAGTGAAATTTCTGCAATTTTGCCCCAAAATAAGTGAAATTTCTGCAATTTTGCCCCAAAATAAGGGAAATTTCTGGAATTTTGCCCCAAAATAAGTGGAATTTCTGAGTTTTGCCCCAAATTAAAGAGAATTTCTGCCTTTTTGCCCCACAATTAGGGGAATTTCTGCAATTTTGCTCCAAAATACGGGGAATTTCTGCCTTTTTGCTGAAAATAAGGGGAATGCATACCTTTTTGCCATAAAAAAGGGAAATTTCTTCATTTTTGCCCCAAATGAAGGGAAATTTCTGCCTTTTTGCTCTTAAATATGTGAAATTTCTGCAATTTTAGCCCAAAATAAGGTGAATTTCTGCCTTTTTGCCATCAAAATAATGGGAATTTCTGCCTTTTTGCCCTAAAATAAGAAAAATTTTTGCCTTTTTTCTCTGAAATAAGTGAAATTTCTGCAATTTTGCCCTAAAATAAAGGAAATTTCTGATATTTTTCCCCATAATAAAGGAAATTTCTGGAATTTTGCCTCAAAATAAAGGGAATTTCTGTTTTTTTGCCCCCAAATAAGGGAAATTTCTGAAATTTTGCCATAAAATAAGGGGAATTTCTGCTTTTTTGCCTCTAATTAAGTGGAATTTCTGTCTTTTTCCCCCAAAACAAAGGGAATTTCTGTCATTTTTGCCCCAAAATAAAAAAAATTTCTGACTTATTACCCTGAAATAAGTAAAATTTCTGCAATTTTGCCCCAATATAAGCTATATGTCTGCCTTTTTGCCTCCAAATAAGGAGAATTTCAGCCTTTTTACCTCAAAATAAGGGGAATTTCTGAATTTTGGCCTAAAATATTAGGAATTTCTGCCTTTTTGCCCCAAAATAAAAAAAATTTCCGGCTTTTTTTCCTGAAATAAGAGAAATTTCTGCAATTTTTCCCCAAAATAAGTAAAATTTCTGCAATTTTGCCCCAAAATAAGGAAAAATTCTGGAATTTTGCCCCAAAAGAAGTGGAAATTCTGAGTTTTGCCCCAAAATAAGGAGAATTTCTGCCTTTTTGCCCCACAATTAGTGAAATTTCTGCAATTTTGCCCTAAAATAAGAGAAATTTCTGCAATTTTTCCCCATAATAAGGGAAATTTCTGCAATTATGCTTCAAAATTAGAAGAATTTCTGTATTTTGCCCCACAATTAGTGAAATTTCTGCAATTTTGCCCGAAAATAAAGAAAATTTCTGGAATTTTGCCCCAAAACAAGTGGAATTTCTGAATTTTGCCCCAAAATAAGGAGAATTTCTGCCTTTTTGCCCCACAATTAGAGAAATTTCTGCAATTTTGCTCCAAAATACGGGGAATTTCTCCATTTTTGCCCGAAAATAAGGGGAATGCATACCTTTTTGCCATAAAAAAAGGGAAATTTCTTTATTTTTGCCCCAAATTAAGGGAAATTTCAGCCTTTTTGCCCTGAAATATGTGAAATTTCTGCAATTTTAGCCCAAAATAAAGTGAATTTCTGCATTTTTGCCCCAAAATAATGGGAATTTCTGCCTATTTGTCCCAAAATAAGAAAAATTTTTGCTTTTTTTCTCTGAAATAAGTAAAATTTCTGCAATTTTGCACTAAAATAAAAGAAATTTTTGCAATTTTTCCCCATAATAAAGGAAATTTCTGGAATTTTGCCCCAAAATAAGGGGAATTTCTGTTTTTTTGCCCCCAAATAATGGAAATTTCTGGAAATTTGACCTAAAATAAGGGGAGTTTCTGCTTTTTTGCCTCTAAATAAGTGTAATTTCTGTTTTTTTTCCCCAAAACAAAGGGAATTTCTGTCATTTTTGCCCTAAAATAAGGAAAATTTCTGACTTATTACCCTGAAATAAGTGAAATTTGTGCAATTTTGCCCCAATATAAGGAAATTTCTACCTTTTTGCCCCAAATAAGGGGAATTTCAGACTTTTTACCTCAAAATGAGGGGAATTTCTGAATTTTGGCACAAAATATTAGGAATTTCTGCCTTTTTGCCCCAAAATAAAGAATATTTCTGCATTTTTTTCCTGAAATAAGTGAAATTTCTGCAATTTTGCACCAAACTAAGTAAAATTTCTGTAATTTTGCCCCAAAATAAAGGAAATTTCTGGAATTTTGCCCCAAAATAAGTGGAATTTCTGATTTTTGCCCCAAAATAAGGAGAATTTCTGCCTTATTGCCTTACAATTAGTGAAATTTCTGCAATTTTGCCCTAAAATAAGGGAAATTTCTGCAATTTTTCCCCATAATAAGGGAAATTTCTGCAATTTGCTTCAAAATAAGGGGAATTTCTGTTTTTTGTCCCACAATTAGGGAAATTTCTGCAATTTTGCCCTAAAATAAAGGGAATTTCTGCTTTTTTGCCTCTAATTAAGTGCAATTTCTGTATTTTTCCCCCAAAACAAAGGGAATTTCTGTCATTTTTGCCCCAAAATAAGGAAAATTTCTGACTTATTACCCTGAAATAAGTGAAATTTTTGCAATTTTGCCCCAATATAAGGGAAATTTCTGCATTTTGTCCCCAAATAAGGAGAATTTCAGCCTTTTTACCTCAAAATAAGGGGAATTTCTGAATTTTGGCCCAATATATAAGGAATTTCTGCCTTTTGGCCCCAAAATAAAAAAAATTTCTGGCTTTTTTTCCTGAAATAAGTGAAATTTCTGCAATTTTTCCCCAAAATAAGTAAAATTTCTGCAATTTTGCCCCAAAATAAGGAAAATTTCTGGAATTTTGCCCCAAAATAAGTGGAAATTCTGAGTTTTGCCCCAAAATAAGGAGAATTTCTGCCTTTTTGCCCCACAATTAGTGAAATTTCTGCAATTTTGCTCTAAAATAAGGGAAATTTCTGCAATTTTTCCCCATAATAAGGGAAATTTCTGCAATTTTGCTTCAAAATAAGGGGAATTTCTGTTTTTTGTCCCACAATTAGGGAAATTTCTGCAATTTTGCCCCAAAATAAGGGGAATTTCTGCCTTTTGCCCTAAAATATGGGGAATTTCTGCCTTTCTGTCTGAAAATAAAAAGAATGCATAACTTTTTGCCATAAAAAAGAGAAATTTCTACATTTTGCTCCAAAATAAGGGGAAATTTTGCCTTTTTACTTCTAAATAAGTGGAATTTCTGCCTTTTTGCCCCAAAAT
Organism: Micromys minutus; assembly: GCF_963924665.1. Lineage (NCBI taxonomy): Eukaryota > Metazoa > Chordata > Mammalia > Rodentia > Muridae > Micromys > Micromys minutus. The sequence continues at coordinate 6,241,651 of NW_027667727.1, forward strand.
AAGGAAAATTTCTGCCTTTTTTCACTGAAATAAGTGAAATTTCTGCAATTTTGCACGAAAATAAGTGAAATTTCTGAAATTTTGCCATAAAATAAGAGAAATTTCTGCAATTTTTCCCCATAATAAGGGAAATTTCTGCAATTTTGCTTCAAAATAAGGGGAATTTCTGTTTTTTGCCCCACAATTAGGAAAATTTCTGCAATTTTGCCCCAAAATAAGGGAAATTTTGGAATTTTGCCCCAAAACAAGTGGAATTTCTGAGTTTTGCCCCAAAATAAGGAGAATTTCTGCCTTTTTGTCAGACAATTAGAGGAATTTCTGCAATTTTGCTCCAAAATACGGAGAATTTCTGCTTTTTTGCCCGAAAATAAGGGGAATGCATACCTTTTTGCCATAAAAAAGGGAAATTTCTTTATTTTTGCCCCAAATTAAGGGAAATTTCTGCCTTTTTTCCCTGAAATAAGTGAAATTTCTGCAATTTTGCCCCAAAATAAGTGAAATTTCTGCAATTTTGCCCCAAAATAAGGGAAATTTCTGGAATTTTGCCCCAAAATTAGTGGAATTTCTGAGTTTTGCCCCAAAATAAAGAGGATTTCCACCTTTTTGCCCCACAATTAGGGGAATTTCTGCAATTTTGCTCCAAAATACGGGGAATTTCTGCCTTTTTGCCGAAAATAAGGGGAATGCATACCTTTTTGCCATAAAAAAGGGAAATTTCTTCATTTTTGCCCCAAATGAAGGGAAATTTCTGCCTTTTTGCCCTGAAATATGTGAAATTTCTGCAATTTTAGCCCAAAATAAGGTGAATTTCTGCCTTTTTGCCATCAAAATAATGGGAATTTCTGCCTTTTTGCCCCAAAATAAGAAAAATTTTTGCCTTTTTTTTCTGAAATAAGTGAAATTTCTGCAATTTTGCCCTAAAATAAAGGAAATTTCTGATATTTTTCCCCATAATAAAAGAAATTTCTGGAATTTTGCCCCAAAATAAAAGGAATTTCTGTTTTTTTGCCCCCAAATAAGGGAAATTTTTGCAATTTTGCCCTAAAATAAGGGGAATTTCTGCTTTTTTGCCTCTAATTAAGTGGAATTTCTGTCTTTTTCCCCCAAAACAAAGGGAATTTTTGTCATTTTTGCCCCAAAATAAGGAAAATTTCTGACTTATTGCCCTGAAATAAGTGAAATTTCTGCAATTTTGCCCCAATATAAGCGATATGTCTGCCTTTTTGCCCCCAAATAAGGAGAATTTCAGCCTTTTTACCTCAAAATAAGGGGAATTTCTGAATTTTGGCCTAAAATATTAGGAATTTCTGCCTTTTTGCCCCAAAATAAAAAAAATTTCCGGCTTTTTTTCCTGAAATAAGAGAAATTTCTGCAATTTTTCCCCAAAATAAGTAAAATTTCTGCAATTTTGCCCCAAAATAAGGAAAAATTCTGGAATTTTGCCCCAAAAGAAGTGGAAATTCTGAGTTTTAGCCCAAAATAAGGAGAATTTCTGCCTTTTTGCCCCACAATTAGTGAAATTTCTGCAATTTTGCCCTAAAATAAGAGAAATTTCTGCAATTTTTCCCCATAATAAGGGAAATTTCTGCAATTATGCTTCAAAATAAGGGGAATTTCTGTTTTTTGCCCCACAATTAGGGAAATTTCTGCAATTTTGCCCGAAAATAAGGAAAATTTCTGGAATTTTGCCCCAAAACAAGTGGAATTTCTGAATTTTGCCCCAAAATAGGGAGAATTTCTGCCTTTTTGCCCCACAATTAGAGAAATTTCTGCAATTTTGCTCCAAAATACGGGGAATTTCTCCATTTTTGCCTGAAAATAAGGGGAATGCATAACTTTTTGCCATAAAAAAAGGGAAATTTCTTTATTTTTGCCCCAAATTAAGGGAAATTTCTGCCTTTTTGCCCTAAAATATATGAAATTTCTGCAATTTTAGCCCAAAATAAAGTGAATTTCTGCCTTTTTGCCCCAAAATAATGGGAATTTCTGCCTTTTTGTCCCAAAATAAGAAAAAATTTTGCTTTTATTCTCTGAAATAAGTAAAATTTCTGCAATTTTGCCCTAAAATAAAAGAAATTTTTGCAATTTTTCCCCATAATAAAGGAAATTTCTGGAATTTTGCCCCAAAATAAGGGGAATTTCTGTTTTTTTGCCCCCAAATAATGGAAATTTCTGCAAATTTGCCCTAAAATAAGGGGAGTTTCTGCTTTTTTGCCTCTAAATAAGTGTAATTTCTTTTTTTCCCCCAAAACAAAGGGAATTTCTGTCATTTTTGCCCCAAAATAAGGAAAATTTCTGACTTATTACCCTGAAATAAGTGAAATTTGAGCAATTTTGCCCCAATATAAGGAAATTTCTGCCTTTTTGCCCCAAATAAGGGGAATTTCAGAATTTTTACCTCAAAATGAGGGGAATTTCTGAATTTTGGCACAAAAAATTAGGAATTTCTGCCTTTTTGCCCCAAAATAAGAAATATTTCTGCCTTTTTTTCCTGAAATAAGTGAAATTTCTGCAATTTTGCCCCAAAATAAGTAAAATATCTGTAATTTTGCCCCAAAATAAAGGAAATTTCTGGAATTTTGCCCCAAAATAAGTGGAATTTCTGAGTTTTGCCCCAAAATAAGGAGAATTTCTGCCTTATTGCCTTACAATTAGTGAAATTTCTGGAATTTTGCCCTAAAATAAGGGAAATTTCTGCAATTTTTCCCCATAATAAGGGAAATTTCTGCAATTTGCTTCAAAATAAGGGGAATTTCTGTTTTTTGTCCCACAATTAGGGGAATTTCTGCAATTTTGCTCTAAAATAAAGGGAATTTCTGCTTTTTTGCCTCTAATTAAGTGCAATTTCTGTATTTTTTCCCCAAAACAAAGAGAATTTCTGTCATTTTTGCCCCAAAATAAAGAAAATTTCTGACTTATTACCCTGAAATAAGTGCAATTTTGCCCCAATATAAGGGAAATTTCTGCCTTTTTGTCCCCAAATAAGGAGAATTTCAGCCTTTTTACCTCAAAATAAGGGGAATTTCTGAATTTTGGCCCAATATATTAGGAATTTCTGCCTTTTGGCCCCAAAATAAAAAAAATTTCCGGCTTTTTTTTCCTGAAATAAGTGAAATTTCTGCAATTTTTCCCCAAAATAAGTAAAATTTCTGCAATTTTGCCCCAAAATAAGGAAAATTTCTGGATTTTTGCCCCAAAATAAGTGGAAATTCTGAGTTTTGCCCCAAAATAAGGAGAATTTCTGCCTTTTTGCCCCACAATTAGTGAAATTTCTGCAATTTTGCCCTAAAATAAGGGAAATTTCTGCAATTTTTCCCCATAATAAGGGAAATTTCTGCAATTTTGCTTCAAAATAAGGGGAATTTCTGTTTTTTGTCCCACAATTAGGGAAATTTCTGCAATTTTGCCCCAAAATAAGGGGAATTTCTGCCTTTTGCCCTAAAATATGGGGAATTTCTGCCTTTCTGTCTGAAAATAAAAAGAATGCATAACTTTTTGCCATAAAAAAGAGAAATTTCTACATTTTGCTCCAAAATAAGGGGAAATTTTGCCTTTTTACTTCTAAATAAGTGGAATTTCTGTCTTTTTCCCCAAAAACAAAGGGAATTTCTGTATTTTGCCCCAAAATAAAAAAAATTTCTGACTTATTACCCTGAAATAAGTGAAATTTCTGCAAATTTGCCCCAAAAATAGGGAAATTTCTGCCTTTTACCCCCAAAAAAAAGAATTTCAGCATTTTACCTCAAAATAAGGGAAATTTCTGATTTTTGCACCAAAATATGGAGAATTTCTGCCTTTTTGCCCCAAAATAAGGAAAATTTCTGCCTTTTTTCACTGAAATAAGTGAAATTTCTGCAATTTTGCACGAAAATAAGTGAAATTTCTGAAATTTTGCCATAAAATAAGAGAAATTTCTGCAATTTTTCCCCATAATAAGGGAAATTTCTGCAATTTTGCTTCAAAATAAGGGGAATTTCTGTTTTTTGCCCCACAATTAGGGAAATTTCTGCAATTTTGCCCCAAAATAAGGGAAATTTTGGAATTTTGCCCCAAAACAAGTGGAATTTCTGAGTTTTGCCCCAAAATAAGGAGAATTTCTGCCTTTTTGTCAGACAATTAGAGGAATTTCTGCAATTTTGCTCCAAAATACGGAGAATTTCTGCCTTTTTGCCCGAAAATAAGGGGAATGCATACCTTTTTGCCATAAAAAAGGGAAATTTCTTTATTTTTGCCCCAAATTAAGGGAAATTTCTGCCTTTTTTCTCTGAAATAAGTGAAATTTCTGCAATTTTGCCCCAAAATAAGTGAAATTTCTGCAATTTTGCCCCAAAATAAGGGAAATTTCTGGAATTTTGCCCCAAAATTAGTGGAATTTCTGAGTTTTGCCCCAAAATAAAGAGGATTTCTGCCTTTTTGCCCCACAATTAGGGGAATTTCTGCAATTTTGCTCCAAAATACGGGGAATTTCTGCCTTTTTGCCGAAAATAAGGGGAATGCATACCTTTTTGCCATAAAAAAGGGAAATTTCTTCATTTTTGCCCCAAATGAAGGGAAATTTCTGCCTTTTTGCCCTGAAATATGTGAAATTTCTGCAATTTTAGCCCAAAATAAGGTGAATTTCTGCCTTTTTGCCATCAAAATAATGGGAATTTCTGCCTTTTTGCCCCAAAATAAGAAAAATTTTTGCCTTTTTTTTCTGAAATAAGTGAAATTTCTGCAATTTTGCCCTAAAATAAAGGAAATTTCTGATATTTTTCCCCATAATAAAGGAAATTTCTGGAATTTTGCCCCAAAATAAAAGGAATTTCTGTTTTTTTGCCCCCAAATAAGCGAAATTTCTGCAATTTTGCCCTAAAATAAGGGGAATTTCTGCTTTTTTGCCTCTAATTAAATGGAATTTCTGTCTTTTTCCCCCAAAACAAAGGGAATTTTTGTCATTTTTGCCCCAAAATAAGGAAAATTTCTGACTTATTGCCCTGAAATAAGTGAAATTTCTGCAATTTTGCCCCAATATAAGCGATATGTCTGCCTTTTTGCCCCCAAATAAGGAGAATTTCAGCCTTTTTACCTCAAAATAAGGGGAATTTATGAATTTTGGCCTAAAATATTAGGAATTTCTGCCTTTTTGCCCCAAAATAAAAAAAATTTCCGGCTTTTTTTCCTGAAATAAGAGAAATTTCTGCAATTTTTCCCCAAAATAAGTAAAATTTCTGCAATTTTGCCCCAAAATAAGGAAAAATTCTGGAATTTTGCCCCAAAAGAAGTGGAAATTCTGAGTTTTAGCCCAAAATAAGGAGAATTTCTGCCTTTTTGCCCCACAATTAGTGAAATTTCTGCAATTTTGCCCTAAAATAAGAGAAATTTCTGCAATTTTTCCCCATAATAAGGGAAATTTCTGCAATTATGCTTCAAAATAAGGGGAATTTCTGTTTTTTGCCCCACAATTAGGGAAATTTCTGCAATTTTGCCCGAAAATAAGGAAAATTTCTGGAATTTTGCCCCAAAACAAGTGGAATTTCTGAATTTTGCCCCAAAATAAGGAGAATTTCTGCCTTTTTGCCCCACAATTAGAGAAATTTCTGCAATTTTGCTCCAAAATACGGGGAATTTCTCCATTTTTGCCTGAAAATAAGGGGAATGCATAACTTTTTGCCATAAAAAAAGGGAAATTTCTTTATTTTTGCCCCAAATTAAGGGAAATTTCTGCCTTTTTGCCCTAAAATATATGAAATTTCTGCAATTTTAGCCCAAAATAAAGTGAATTTCTGCCTTTTTGCCCCAAAATAATGGGAATTTCTGCCTTTTTGCCCCAAAATAAGAAAAAATTTTGCTTTTATTCTCTGAAATAAGTAAAATTTCTGCAATTTTGCCCTAAAATAAAAGAAATTTTTGCAATTTTTCCCCATAATAAAGGAAATTTCTGGAATTTTGCCCCAAAATAAGGGGAATTTCTGTTTTTTTGCCCCCAAATAATGGAAATTTCTGCAAATTTGCCCTAAAATAAGGGGAGTTTCTGCTTTTTTGCCTCTAAATAAGTGTAATTTCTTTTTTTCCCCCAAAACAAAGGGAATTTCTGTCATTTTTGCCCCAAAATAAGGAAAATTTCTGACTTATTACCCTGAAATAAGTGAAATTTGAGCAATTTTGCCCCAATATAAGGAAATTTCTGCCTTTTTGCCCCAAATAAGGGGAATTTCAGAATTTTTACCTCAAAATGAGGGGAATTTCTGAATTTTGGCACAAAAAATTAGGAATTTCTGCCTTTTTGCCCCAAAATAAGGAATATTTCTGCCTTTTTTTCCTGAAATAAGTGAAATTTCTGCAATTTTGCCCCAAAATAAGTAAAATATCTGTAATTTTGCCCCAAAATAAAGGAAATTTCTGGAATTTTTCCCCAAAATAAGTGGAATTTCTGAGTTTTGCCCCAAAATAAGGAGAATTTCTGCCTTATTGCCTTACAATTAGTGAAATTTCTGGAATTTTGCCCTAAAATAAGGGAAATTTCTGCAATTTTTCCCCATAATAAGGGAAATTTCTGCAATTTGCTTCAAAATAAGGGGAATTTCTGTTTTTTGTCCCACAATTAGGGGAATTTCTGCAATTTTGCTCTAAAATAAAGGGAATTTCTGCTTTTTTGCCTCTAATTAAGTGCAATTTCTGTATTTTTTCCCCAAAACAAAGAGAATTTCTGTCATTTTTGCCCCAAAATAAAGAAAATTTCTGACTTATTACCCTGAAATAAGTGCAATTTTGCCCCAATATAAGGAAAATTTCTGCCTTTTTGTCCCCAAATAAGGAGAATTTCAGCCTTTTTACCTCAAAATAAGGGGAATTTCTGAATTTTGGCCCAATATATTAGGAATTTCTGCCTTTTTGCCCCAAAATAAGGAATATTTCTGCCTTTTTTTCCTGAAATAAGTGAAATTTCTGCAATTTTTCCCCAAAATAAGTAAAATTTCTGCAATTTTGCCCCAAAATAAGGAAAATTTCTGGAATTTTGCCCCAAAAGAAGTGGAAATTCTGAGTTTTAGCCCAAAATAAGGAGAATTTCTGCCTTTTTGCCCCACAATTAGTGAAATTTCTGCAATTTTGCTCTAAAATAAGGGAAATTTCTGCAATTTTTCCCCATAATAAGAGAAATTTCTGCAATTTTGCTTCAAAATAAGGGGAATTTCTGTTTTTTGTCCCACAATTAGGGAAATTTCTGCAATTTTGCCCCAAAATAAGGGGAATTTCTGCCTTTTGCCCTAAAATATGGGGAATTTCTGCCTTTCTGTCTGAAAATAAAAAGAATGCATAACTTTTTGCCATAAAAAAGAGAAATTTCTACATTTTGCTCCAAAATAAGGGGAAATTTTGCCTTTTTACTTCTAAATAAGTGGAATTTCTGTCTTTTCCCCCAAAACAAAGGGAATTTCTGTATTTTGCCCCAAAATAAGGAAAATTTCTGACTTATTACCCTGAAATAAGTGAAATTTCTGCAAATTTGCCCCAAAAATATGGAAATTTCTGCCTTTTACCCCCAAATAAAAAGAATTTCAGCATTTTACCTCAAAATAAGGGAAATTTCTGATTTTTGCACCAAAATATGGAGAATTTCTGCCTTTTTGCCCCAAAATAAGGAAAATTTCTGCCTTTTTTCACTGAAATAAGTGAAATTTCTGCAATTTTGCACGAAAATAAGTGAAATTTCTGAAATTTTGCCATAAAATAAGAGAAATTTCTGCAATTTTTCCCCATAATAAGGGAAATTTCTGCAATTTTGCTTCAAAATAAGGGGAATTTCTGTTTTTTGCCCCACAATTAGGGAAATTTCTGCAATTTTGCCCCAAAATAAGGGAAATTTTGGAATTTTGCCCCAAAACAAGTGGAATTTCTGAGTTTTGCCCCAAAATAAGGAGAATTTCTGCCTTTTTGTCAGACAATTAGAGGAATTTCTGCAATTTTGCTCCAAAATACGGAGAATTTCTGCCTTTTTGCCCGAAAATAAGGGGAATGCATACCTTTTTGCCATAAAAAAGGGAAATTTCTTTATTTTTGCCCCAAATTAAGGGAAATTTCTGCCTTTTTTCCCTGAAATAAGTGAAATTTCTGCAATTTTGCCCCAAAATAAGTGAAATTTCTGCAATTTTGCCCCAAAATAAGGGAAATTTCTGGAATTTTGCCCCAAAATTAGTGGAATTTCTGAGTTTTGCCCCAAAATAAAGAGGATTTCTGCCTTTTTGCCCCACAATTAGGGGAATTTCTGTAATTTTGCTCCAAAATACGGGGAATTTCTGCCTTTTTGCCGAAAATAAGGGGAATGCATACCTTTTTGCCATAAAAAAGGGAAATTTCTTCATTTTTGCCCCAAATGAAGGGAAATTTCTGCCTTTTTGCCCTGAAATATGTGAAATTTCTGCAATTTTAGCCCAAAATAAGGTGAATTTCTGCCTTTTTGCCATCAAAATAATGGGAATTTCTGCCTTTTTGCCCCAAAATAAGAAAATTTTTTGCCTTTTTTTTCTGAAATAAGTGAAATTTCTGCAATTTTGCCCTAAAATAAAGGAAATTTCTGATATTTTTCCCCATAATAAAGGAAATTTCTGGAATTTTGCCCCAAAATAAAAGGAATTTCTGTTTTTTTGCCCCCAAATAAGCGAAATTTCTGCAATTTTGCCCTAAAATAAGGGGAATTTCTGCTTTTTTGCCTCTAATTAAATGGAATTTCTGTCTTTTTCCCCCAAAACAAAGGGAATTTTTGTCATTTTTGCCCCAAAATAAGGAAAATTTCTGACTTATTGCCCTGAAATAAGTGAAATTTCTGCAATTTTGCCCCAATATAAGCGATATGTCTGCCTTTTTGCCCCCAAATAAGGAGAATTTCAGCCTTTTTACCTCAAAATAAGGGGAATTTATGAATTTTGGCCTAAAATATTAGGAATTTCTGCCTTTTTGCCCCAAAATAAAAAAAATTTCCGGCTTTTTTTCCTGAAATAAGAGAAATTTCTGCAATTTTTCCCCAAAATAAGTAAAATTTCTGCAATTTTGCCCCAAAATAAGGAAAAATTCTGGAATTTTGCCCCAAAAGAAGTGGAAATTCTGAGTTTTAGCCCAAAATAAGGAGAATTTCTGCCTTTTTGCCCCACAATTAGTGAAATTTCTGCAATTTTGCCCTAAAATAAGAGAAATTTCTGCAATTTTTCCCCATAATAAGGGAAATTTCTGCAATTATGCTTCAAAATAAGGGGAATTTCTGTTTTTTGCCCCACAATTAGGGAAATTTCTGCAATTTTGCCCGAAAATAAGGAAAATTTCTGGAATTTTGCCCCAAAACAAGTGGAATTTCTGAATTTTGCCCCAAAATAAGGAGAATTTCTGCCTTTTTGCCCCACAATTAGAGAAATTTCTGCAATTTTGCTCCAAAATACGGGGAATTTCTCCATTTTTGCCTGAAAATAAGGGGAATGCATAACTTTTTGCCATAAAAAAAGGGAAATTTCTTTATTTTTGCCCCAAATTAAGGGAAATTTCTGCCTTTTTGCCCTAAAATATATGAAATTTCTGCAATTTTAGCCCAAAATAAAGTGAATTTCTGCCTTTTTGCCCCAAAATAATGGGAATTTCTGCCTTTTTGCCCCAAAATAAGAAAAAATTTTGCTTTTATTCTCTGAAATAAGTAAAATTTCTGCAATTTTGCCCTAAAATAAAAGAAATTTTTGCAATTTTTCCCCATAATAAAGGAAATTTCTGGAATTTTGCCCCAAAATAAGGGGAATTTCTGTTTTTTTGCCCCCAAATAATGGAAATTTCTGCAAATTTGCCCTAAAATAAGGGGAGTTTCTGCTTTTTTGCCTCTAAATAAGTGTAATTTCTTTTTTTCCCCCAAAACAAAGGGAATTTCTGTCATTTTTGCCCCAAAATAAGGAAAATTTCTGACTTATTACCCTGAAATAAGTGAAATTTGAGCAATTTTGCCCCAATATAAGGAAATTTCTGCCTTTTTGCCCCAAATAAGGGGAATTTCAGAATTTTTACCTCAAAATGAGGGGAATTTCTGAATTTTGGCACAAAAAATTAGGAATTTCTGCCTTTTTGCCCCAAAATAAGGAATATTTCTGCCTTTTTTTCCTGAAATAAGTGAAATTTCTGCAATTTTGCCCCAAAATAAGTAAAATATCTGTAATTTTGCCCCAAAATAAAGGAAATTTCTGGAATTTTTCCCCAAAATAAGTGGAATTTCTGAGTTTTGCCCCAAAATAAGGAGAATTTCTGCCTTATTGCCTTACAATTAGTGAAATTTCTGGAATTTTGCCCTAAAATAAGGGAAATTTCTGCAATTTTTCCCCATAATAAGGGAAATTTCTGCAATTTGCTTCAAAATAAGGGGAATTTCTGTTTTTTGTCCCACAATTAGGGGAATTTCTGCAATTTTGCTCTAAAATAAAGGGAATTTCTGCTTTTTTGCCTCTAATTAAGTGCAATTTCTGTATTTTTTCCCCAAAACAAAGAGAATTTCTGTCATTTTTGCCCCAAAATAAAGAAAATTTCTGACTTATTACCCTGAAATAAGTGCAATTTTGCCCCAATATAAGGAAAATTTCTGCCTTTTTGTCCCCAAATAAGGAGAATTTCAGCCTTTTTACCTCAAAATAAGGGGAATTTCTGAATTTTGGCCCAATATATTAGGAATTTCTGCCTTTTTGCCCCAAAATAAGGAATATTTCTGCCTTTTTTTCCTGAAATAAGTGAAATTTCTGCAATTTTTCCCCAAAATAAGTAAAATTTCTGCAATTTTGCCCCAAAATAAGGAAAATTTCTGGAATTTTGCCCCAAAAGAAGTGGAAATTCTGAGTTTTAGCCCAAAATAAGGAGAATTTCTGCCTTTTTGCCCCACAATTAGTGAAATTTCTGCAATTTTGCTCTAAAATAAGGGAAATTTCTGCAATTTTTCCCCATAATAAGAGAAATTTCTGCAATTTTGCTTCAAAATAAGGGGAATTTCTGTTTTTTGTCCCACAATTAGGGAAATTTCTGCAATTTTGCCCCAAAATAAGGGGAATTTCTGCCTTTTGCCCTAAAATATGGGGAATTTCTGCCTTTCTGTCTGAAAATAAAAAGAATGCATAACTTTTTGCCATAAAAAAGAGAAATTTCTACATTTTGCTCCAAAATAAGGGGAAATTTTGCCTTTTTACTTCTAAATAAGTGGAATTTCTGTCTTTTCCCCCAAAACAAAGGGAATTTCTGTATTTTGCCCCAAAATAAGGAAAATTTCTGACTTATTACCCTGAAATAAGTGAAATTTCTGCAAATTTGCCCCAAAAATATGGAAATTTCTGCCTTTTACCCCCAAATAAAAAGAATTTCAGCATTTTACCTCAAAATAAGGGAAATTTCTGATTTTTGCACCAAAATATGGAGAATTTCTGCCTTTTTGCCCCAAAATAAGGAAAATTTCTGCCTTTTTTCACTGAAATAAGTGAAATTTCTGCAATTTTGCACGAAAATAAGTGAAATTTCTGAAATTTTGCCATAAAATAAGAGAAATTTCTGCAATTTTTCCCCATAATAAGGGAAATTTCTGCAATTTTGCTTCAAAATAAGGGGAATTTCTGTTTTTTGCCCCACAATTAGGGAAATTTCTGCAATTTTGCCCCAAAATAAGGGAAATTTTGGAATTTTGCCCCAAAACAAGTGGAATTTCTGAGTTTTGCCCCAAAATAAGGAGAATTTCTGCCTTTTTGTCAGACAATTAGAGGAATTTCTGCAATTTTGCTCCAAAATACGGAGAATTTCTGCCTTTTTGCCCGAAAATAAGGGGAATGCATACCTTTTTGCCATAAAAAAGGGAAATTTCTTTATTTTTGCCCCAAATTAAGGGAAATTTCTGCCTTTTTTCCCTGAAATAAGTGAAATTTCTGCAATTTTGCCCCAAAATAAGTGAAATTTCTGCAATTTTGCCCCAAAATAAGGGAAATTTCTGGAATTTTGCCCCAAAATTAGTGGAATTTCTGAGTTTTGCCCCAAAATAAAGAGGATTTCTGCCTTTTTGCCCCACAATTAGGGGAATTTCTGTAATTTTGCTCCAAAATACGGGGAATTTCTGCCTTTTTGCCGAAAATAAGGGGAATGCATACCTTTTTGCCATAAAAAAGGGAAATTTCTTCATTTTTGCCCCAAATGAAGGGAAATTTCTGCCTTTTTGCCCTGAAATATGTGAAATTTCTGCAATTTTAGCCCAAAATAAGGTGAATTTCTGCCTTTTTGCCATCAAAATAATGGGAATTTCTGCCTTTTTGCCCCAAAATAAGAAAATTTTTTGCCTTTTTTTTCTGAAATAAGTGAAATTTCTGCAATTTTGCCCTAAAATAAAGGAAATTTCTGATATTTTTCCCCATAATAAAGGAAATTTCTGGAATTTTGCCCCAAAATAAAAGGAATTTCTGTTTTTTTGCCCCCAAATAAGCGAAATTTCTGCAATTTTGCCCTAAAATAAGGGGAATTTCTGCTTTTTTGCCTCTAATTAAATGGAATTTCTGTCTTTTTCCCCCAAAACAAAGGGAATTTTTGTCATTTTTGCCCCAAAATAAGGAAAATTTCTGACTTATTGCCCTGAAATAAGTGAAATTTCTGCAATTTTGCCCCAATATAAGCGATATGTCTGCCTTTTTGCCCCCAAATAAGGAGAATTTCAGCCTTTTTACCTCAAAATAAGGGGAATTTATGAATTTTGGCCTAAAATATTAGGAATTTCTGCCTTTTTGCCCCAAAATAAAAAAAATTTCCGGCTTTTTTTCCTGAAATAAGAGAAATTTCTGCAATTTTTCCCCAAAATAAGTAAAATTTCTGCAATTTTGCCCCAAAATAAGGAAAAATTCTGGAATTTTGCCCCAAAAGAAGTGGAAATTCTGAGTTTTAGCCCAAAATAAGGAGAATTTCTGCCTTTTTGCCCCACAATTAGTGAAATTTCTGCAATTTTGCCCTAAAATAAGAGAAATTTCTGCAATTTTTCCCCATAATAAGGGAAATTTCTGCAATTATGCTTCAAAATAAGGGGAATTTCTGTTTTTTGCCCCACAATTAGGGAAATTTCTGCAATTTTGCCCGAAAATAAGGAAAATTTCTGGAATTTTGCCCCAAAACAAGTGGAATTTCTGAATTTTGCCCCAAAATAAGGAGAATTTCTGCCTTTTTGCCCCACAATTAGAGAAATTTCTGCAATTTTGCTCCAAAATACGGGGAATTTCTCCATTTTTGCCTGAAAATAAGGGGAATGCATAACTTTTTGCCATAAAAAAAGGGAAATTTCTTTATTTTTGCCCCAAATTAAGGGAAATTTCTGCCTTTTTGCCCTAAAATATATGAAATTTCTGCAATTTTAGCCCAAAATAAAGTGAATTTCTGCCTTTTTGCCCCAAAATAATGGGAATTTCTGCCTTTTTGCCCCAAAATAAGAAAAAATTTTGCTTTTATTCTCTGAAATAAGTAAAATTTCTGCAATTTTGCCCTAAAATAAAAGAAATTTTTGCAATTTTTCCCCATAATAAAGGAAATTTCTGGAATTTTGCCCCAAAATAAGGGGAATTTCTGTTTTTTTGCCCCCAAATAATGGAAATTTCTGCAAATTTGCCCTAAAATAAGGGGAGTTTCTGCTTTTTTGCCTCTAAATAAGTGTAATTTCTTTTTTTCCCCCAAAACAAAGGGAATTTCTGTCATTTTTGCCCCAAAATAAGGAAAATTTCTGACTTATTACCCTGAAATAAGTGAAATTTGAGCAATTTTGCCCCAATATAAGGAAATTTCTGCCTTTTTGCCCCAAATAAGGGGAATTTCAGAATTTTTACCTCAAAATGAGGGGAATTTCTGAATTTTGGCACAAAAAATTAGGAATTTCTGCCTTTTTGCCCCAAAATAAGGAATATTTCTGCCTTTTTTTCCTGAAATAAGTGAAATTTCTGCAATTTTGCCCCAAAATAAGTAAAATATCTGTAATTTTGCCCCAAAATAAAGGAAATTTCTGGAATTTTTCCCCAAAATAAGTGGAATTTCTGAGTTTTGCCCCAAAATAAGGAGAATTTCTGCCTTATTGCCTTACAATTAGTGAAATTTCTGGAATTTTGCCCTAAAATAAGGGAAATTTCTGCAATTTTTCCCCATAATAAGGGAAATTTCTGCAATTTGCTTCAAAATAAAGGGAATTTCTGTTTTTTGTCCCACAATTAGGGGAATTTCTGCAATTTTGCTCTAAAATAAAGGGAATTTCTGCTTTTTTGCCTCTAATTAAGTGCAATTTCTGTATTTTTTCCCCAAAACAAAGAGAATTTCTGTCATTTTTGCCCCAAAATAAAGAAAATTTCTGACTTATTACCCTGAAATAAGTGCAATTTTGCCCCAATATAAGGGAAATTTCTGCCTTTTTGTCCCCAAATAAGGAGAATTTCAGCCTTTTTACCTCAAAATAAGGGGAATTTCTGAATTTTGGCCCAATATATTAGGAATTTCTGCCTTTTTGCCCCAAAATAAGGAATATTTCTGCCTTTTTTTCCTGAAATAAGTGAAATTTCTGCAATTTTTCCCCAAAATAAGTAAAATTTCTGCAATTTTGCCCCAAAATAAGGAAAATTTCTGGAATTTTGCCCCAAAATAAGTGGAAATTCTGAGTTTTGCCCCAAAATAAGGAGAATTTCTGCCTTTTTGCCCCACAATTAGTGAAATTTCTGCAATTTTGCTCTAAAATAATGGAAATTTCTGCAATTTTTTCCCATAATAAGAGAAATTTCTGCAATTTTGCTTCAAAATAAGGGGAATTTCTGTTTTTTGTCCCACAATTAGGGAAATTTCTGCAATTTTGCCCCAAAATAAGGGGAATTTCTGCCTTTTGCCCTAAAATATGGGGAATTTCTGCCTTTCTGTCTGAAAATAAAAAGAATGCATAACTTTTTGCCATAAAAAAGAGAAATTTCTACATTTTGCTCCAAAATAAGGGGAAATTTTGCCTTTTTACTTCTAAATAAGTGGAATTTCTGTCTTTTTCCCCCAAAACAAAGGGAATTTCTGTATTTTGCCCCAAAATAAGGAAAATTTCTGACTTATTACCCTGAAATAAGTGAAATTTCTGCAAATTTGCCCCAAAAATAGGGAAATTTCTGCCTTTTACCCCCAAATTAAAAGAATTTCAGCATTTTACCTCAAAATAAGGGAAATTTCTGATTTTTGCACCAAAATATGGAGAATTTCTAACTTTTTGCCCCAAAATAAGGAAAATTTCTGCCTTTTTTCACTGAAATAAGTGAAATTTCTGCAATTTTGCACGAAAATAAGTGAAATTTCTGAAATTTTGCCATAAAATAAGAGAAATTTCTGCAATTTTTCCCCATAATAAGGGAAATTTCTGCAATTTTGCTTCAAAATAAGGGGAATTTCTGTTTTTTGCCCCACAATTAGGGAAATTTCTGCAATTTTGCCCCAAAATAAGGGAAATTTTGGAATTTTGCCCCAAAACAAGTGGAATTTCTGAGTTTTGCCCCAAAATAAGGAGAATTTCTGCCTTTTTGTCAGACAATTAGAGGAATTTCTGCAATTTTGCTCCAAAATACGGAGAATTTCTGCCTTTTTGCCCGAAAATAAGGGGAATGCATACCTTTTTGCCATAAAAAAGGGAAATTTCTTTATTTTTGCCCCAAATTAAGGGAAATTTCTGCCTTTTTTCCCTGAAATAAGTGAAATTTCTGCAATTTTGCCCCAAAATAAGTGAAATTTCTGCAATTTTGCCCCAAAATAAGGGAAATTTCTGGAATTTTGCCCCAAAATTAGTGGAATTTCTGAGTTTTGCCCCAAAATAAAGAGGATTTCTGCCTTTTTGCCCCACAATTAGGGGAATTTCTGTAATTTTGCTCCAAAATACGGGGAATTTCTGCCTTTTTGCCGAAAATAAGGGGAATGCATACCTTTTTGCCATAAAAAAGGGAAATTTCTTCATTTTTGCCCCAAATGAAGGGAAATTTCTGCCTTTTTGCCCTGAAATATGTGAAATTTCTGCAATTTTAGCCCAAAATAAGGTGAATTTCTGCCTTTTTGCCATCAAAATAATGGGAATTTCTGCCTTTTTGCCCCAAAATAAGAAAAATTTTTGCCTTTTTTTTCTGAAATAAGTGAAATTTCTGCAATTTTGCCCTAAAATAAAGGAAATTTCTGATATTTTTCCCCATAATAAAGGAAATTTCTGGAATTTTGCCCCAAAATAAAAGGAATTTCTGTTTTTTTTGCCCCCAAATAAGCGAAATTTCTGCAATTTTGCCCTAGAATAAGGGGAATTTCTGCTTTTTTGCCTCTAATTAAATGGAATTTCTGTCTTTTTCCCCCAAAACAAAGGGAATTTTTGTCATTTTTGCCCCAAAATAAGGAAAATTTCTGACTTATTGCCCTGAAATAAGTGAAATTTCTGCAATTTTGCCCCAATATAAGCGATATGTCTGCCTTTTTGCCCCCAAATAAGGAGAATTTCAGCCTTTTTACCTCAAAATAAGGGGAATTTCTGAATTTTGGCCTAAAATATTAGGAATTTCTGCCTTTTTGCCCCAAAATAAAAAAAATTTCCGGCTTTTTTTCCTGAAATAAGAGAAATTTCTGCAATTTTTCCCCAAAATAAGTAAAATTTCTGCAATTTTGCCCCAAAATAAGGAAAAATTCTGGAATTTTGCCCCAAAAGAAGTGGAAATTCTGAGTTTTAGCCCAAAATAAGGAGAATTTCTGCCTTTTTGCCCCACAATTAGTGAAATTTCTGCAATTTTGCCCTAAAATAAGAGAAATTTCTGCAATTTTTCCCCATAATAAGGGAAATTTCTGCAATTATGCTTCAAAATAAGGGGAATTTCTGTTTTTTGCCCCACAATTAGGGAAATTTCTGCAATTTTGCCCGAAAATAAGGAAAATTTCTGGAATTTTGCCCCAAAACAAGTGGAATTTCTGAATTTTGCCCCAAAATAAGGAGAATTTCTGCCTTTTTGCCCCACAATTAGAGAAATTTCTGCAATTTTGCTCCAAAATACAGGGAATTTCTCCATTTTTGCCCGAAAATAAGGGGAATGCATAACTTTTTGCCATAAAAAAAGGGAAATTTCTTTATTTTTGCCCCAAATTAAGGGAAATTTCTGCCTTTTTGCCCTAAAATATATGAAATTTCTGCAATTTTAGCCCAAAATAAAGTGAATTTCTGCCTTTTTGCCCCAAAATAATGGGAATTTCTGCCTTTTTGCCCCAAAATAAAAAAAATTTTTGCTTTTTTTTCTCTGAAATAAGTAAAATTTCTGAAATTTTGCCCTAAAATAAAAGAAATTTTTGCAATTTTTCCCCATAATAAAGGAAATTTCTGGAATTTTGCCCCAAAATAAGGGGAATTTCTGTTTTTTTGCCCCCAAATAATGGAAATTTCTGCAAATTTGCCCTAAAATAAGGGGAGTTTCTGCTTTTTTGCCTCTAAATAAGTGTAATTTCTTTTTTTTCCCCCAAAACAAAGGGAATTTCTGTCATTTTTGCCCCAAAATAAGGAAAATTTCTGACTTATTACCCTGAAATAAGTGAAATTTGAGCAATTTTGCCCCAATATAAGGAAATTTCTGCCTTTTTGCCCCAAATAAGGGGAATTTCAGAATTTTTACCTCAAAATGAGGGGAATTTCTTAATTTTGGCACAAAATATTAGGAATTTCTGCCTTTTTGCCCCAAAATAAGGAATATTTCTGCCTTTTTTTCCTGAAATAAGTGAAATTTCTGCAATTTTGCCCCAAAATAAGTAAAATTTCTGTAATTTTGCCCCAAAATAGGTGGAATTTCTGAGTTTTGCCCGAAAATAAGGAGAATTTCTGCCTTTTGCTCTACAATTAGGGGAATTTCTGCAATTTTGCTCCAAAATACAAGGAATTTCTGCCTTTTTGCCCAAAAATAAGAGGAATGCATACCTTTATTGCCATAAAAAGGGAAATTTCTTCATTTTTGCCCCAAATTAAGGAAATTTCTGCCTTTTTGCTCTGAAATATGTGAAATTTCTGCAATTGTAGCCCAAAATAAGGTGAATTTCTGCCTTTTTGCGCCAAAATAATGGGAATTTCTGCCTTTTTGCCCCAAAATAAGAAAAATTTTTGATTTTTTTCTCTGAAATAAGTGAAATTTCTGCAATTTTGCCCTAATATAAGGGAAATTTCTGCAATTTTTCCCCATAATAAGGGAAATTTCTGCAATTTTGCCCCAAAATAAGGGGAATTTCTGTTTTTTTGCCCCCAAATAAGGGAAATTTCTGCAATTTTGCCCGAAAATAAAGGGAATTTCTGCCTTTTTGCCCCAAAATAAAGAATATTACTGTATTTTTTACTCCAAAATTAGGTGAATTTCTGCAATTTTGCTCCAAAATACAGGGATTTTCTGCCTTTTTCGGCGAAAATAAGGGGAATTTCTGCCATTTTACGGCGAAATAAGTGAAATTTTGCAGTTTTACTCCAAAATAAGTGGAATTTCTGCATTTTTGCCCCAAAATTAGAGGAATTTCTGCAATTTTGCTCCAAAATATGGGGAATTTCTGCCTTTTTGCCCGAAAATAAAGGGAATGTTTATTTTTTTGTTATAAAAAATAGAAATTTCTTCATTTTTGCCCCAAAATAAGGGGATTTTCCGCCTTTTTGACTCAAAATAAGTGCAATTTCTGCCTTTTCCCCAAATATAAACGAAATTTCTGTCTTTTTGACCCAAAAAAGGGGAATTACTTACTTTATGCTCCCGAAAAAAGGAGATTTTCTGTCTTTTTGCCCCAAAATAAAGAGAATTTCTTCCTTTTTGCCCGAAAATTATGAGAATTTCTGCAATTTTGCTTCAAAATACCGTTAATTTCTGCCTTTTAGCTACAAAATAAAGGGAATTTCTGCATTTTCCCCCAATATTTGGAGAATTTCTGCATTTTACCTCTAAATAAGGGGAATTTCTGCATTTTACCTCAAAATAAGAAGAATTTCTGCCTTTTGCCACAAAATATGGGGAATTTCTGCCTTTTTGTTCAAAAATAAGGAAAATTTTTCAATTTTGTGCCATAATAAAAGAAATTTCTGCTTTTTGCCCCAAAATAAGGGGAATTTCTTACTTTTTGCCCTGAAATAAATGAAATTTCTGCAATTTTGCCCGATAATAAGGGAAATTTGTGTTTTTTTGCCCCAAAATAAGGGAAATTTCTGCCTTTTGCCCCAAAATATGAGGAATTTCAGCATTTTACCTTAAAATAAGGGGAATTTCAGCCTTTTTGCCCGAAAATAAAGAGAATGCATACCTTTTTGCCATAAAAAAAGGAAATTTCTTCATTTTTGCTCCAAAATAAGGGGAATTTCTACTTTTTTGCCTCTAAATAAGTGGAATTTCTGTCTTTTTCCCCAAAAACAAAGGGAATTTCTGTCATTTTTGCCCCAAAATAAGGAAAATTTCTGACTTATTACCCTGAAATAAGCGAAATTTCTGCAATTTTGCCCCAATATAAGGGAAATTTCGGCCTTTTTGCCCCCAAATAAGGGGAATTTCAGCCTTTTTACCTAAAAATAAGAGGAATTTCTGAATTTTGGCACAAAATATTAGGAATTTTTGCCTTTTTGCCCCAAAATAAGGAAAATTTCTGCCTTTTTTCGCTGAAATAAGTGAAATATCTGCAATTTTACCCCAAAATAAGTAAAATTTCTGCAATTTTGCCCCAAAATAAGAGAAATTTCTGGAATTTTG
This sequence comes from Micromys minutus, assembly GCF_963924665.1. Classification (NCBI taxonomy): domain Eukaryota; kingdom Metazoa; phylum Chordata; class Mammalia; order Rodentia; family Muridae; genus Micromys; species Micromys minutus. The sequence continues at coordinate 6,261,381 of NW_027667727.1, forward strand.
CCCCAAAACAAGTGGAATTTCTGAGTTTTGCCCCAAAATAAGAAAAATTTCTGCCTTTTTGCCCCACAATTAGGGGAATTTCTGCAATTTTGCTCCAAAATACGGGGAATTTCTGCCTTTTTGCCCAAAAATAATGGGAATGCATACCTTTTTGCCATAAAAAAGGGAAATTTCTTCATTTTTGCCCCAAATTAAGGGAAATTTCTGCCTTTTGCCCTGAAATATGTGAAATTTCTGCAATTTTAGCCCAAAATAAGGTGAATTTCTGCCTTTATGCCCCAAAATAATGGGAATTTCTGCCATTTTGCCATAAATAAGAATAATTTTTGCTTTTTTTCTATGAAATAAGTGAAATTTATGCAATTTTGCCCTAAAATAAGGGGAGTTTCTGCTTTTTTGCCTCTAAATAAGTGTAATTTCTGTCTTTTTCCCCCAAAACAAAGGGAATTTCTGTAATTTTTGCCCCAAAATAAGGAAAATTTCTGACTTATTACCCTGAAATAAGTGAAATTTCTGCAATTTGTCTCAATATAAAGGCAATTTCTGCCTTTTTGCCCCTAAATAAGGGGAATTTCAGCCTTTATACATCAAAATGAGGGGAATTTCTGAATTTTGGCACAAAATATTAGGAATTTCTGCCTTTTTGCCCAAATATAAGGAAAATTTCTGCCTTTTTTTACTGAACTAATTGAAATTTCTGCAGTTTTGCCCCAAAATAAGTAAAATTTCTGCAATTTTGCCCCAAAATAAGGGAAATTTCTGGAATTTTGCCCCAAAATAAGTGGAATTTTTGAGTTTTGCCCCAAAATAAGCAGAATTTCTGCCTTTTTCCCTTACAATTAGTGAAATTTCTGCAATTTTGCCCTAAAATAAGGGCAATTTCTGCAACTTTCCCCCATAATACGGGAAATTTCTGCAATTTTGCTTCAAAATAAGGGGAATTTCTGTTTTATGTCCCACAATTAGGGAAATTTCTGCAATTTTGCCCCAAAATAAGGGGAATTTCTGCCTTTTGCCCAAAATTTGGGGAATTTCTGCCTTTCTGTCTGAAAATAAAAAGAATGCATAACTTTTAGACATTAAAAAGGGAAATTTCTTCATTTTGCTCCAAAATAAGGGGAAATTTTGCTTTTTTACGTCTAAATAAGTGGAATTTCTGTCTTTTTCCCCCAAAACAAAGGGAATTTCTGGTTTTTTTTGCCCCAAAATATGGAAAATTTCTGACTTATTACTCTGAAATAAGTCAAATTTCTGCAAATTTTCCCCAAAAAAAGGGAAATTTCTGCCTTTTGCCCAAAAATAAGGGGAATTTCAGAATTTTACCTCAAAATAAGGGAAATTTCTGATTTTTGCACCAAATTATGGAGAATTTCTGCCTTATTGCCCCAAAATAAGGAAAATTTCTGCCTTTTTCCCTGAAATAAGTGAAATTTCTGCAATTTTGCCCCAAAATAAGTGAAATTTCTGCAATTTTGCCCCAAAATAAGGGAAATTTCTGGAATTTTGCCCCAAAATAAGTGGAATTTCTGAGTTTTGCCCCAAATTAAAGAGAATTTCTGCCTTTTTGCCCCACAATTAGGGGAATTTCTGCAATTTTGCTCCAAAATACGGGGAATTTCTGCCTTTTTGCTGAAAATAAGGGGAATGCATACCTTTTTGCCATAAAAAAGGGAAATTTCTTCATTTTTGCCCCAAATGAAGGGAAATTTCTGCCTTTTTGCCCTTAAATATGTGAAATTTCTGCAATTTTAGCCCAAAATAAGGTGAATTTCTGCCTTTTTGCCATCAAAATAATGGGAATTTCTGCCTTTTTGCCCCAAAATAAGAAAATTTTTTGCCTTTTTTTTCTGAAATAAGTGAAATTTCTGCAATTTTGCCCTAAAATAAAGGAAATTTCTGATATTTTTCCCCATAATAAAGGAAATTTCTGGAATTTTGCCCCAAAATAAAAGGAATTTCTGTTTTTTTGCCCCAAATAAGGGAAATTTCTGCAATTTTGCCCTAAAATAAGGGGAATTTCTGCTTTTTTGCCTCTAATTAAGTGGAAATTCTGTCTTTTTCCCCCAAAACAAAGGGAATTTCTGTCATTTTTGCCCCAAAATAAGGAAAATTTCTGACTTATTACCCTGAAATAAGTAAAATTTCTGCAATTTTGCCCCAATATAAGCTATATGTCTGCCTTTTTGCCTCCAAATAAGGAGAATTTCAGCCTTTTTACCTCAAAATAAGGGGAATTTCTGAATTTTGGCCTAAAATATTAGGAATTTCTGCCTTTTTGCCCCAAAATAAAAAAAATTTCCGGCTCTTTTTCCTGAAATAAGAGAAATTTCTGCAATTTTTCCCCAAAATAAGTAAAATTTCTGCAATTTTGCCCCAAAATAAGGAAAAATTCTGGAATTTTGCCCCAAAAGAAGTGGAAATTCTGAGTTTTGCCCCAAAATAAGGAGAATTTCTGCCTTTTTGCCCCACAATTAGTGAAATTTCTGCAATTTTGCTCTAAAATAAGGGAAATTTCTGCAATTTTTCCCCATAATAAGGGAAATTTCTGCAATTTTGCTTCAAAATAAGGGGAATTTCTGTTTTTTGTCCCACAATTAGGGAAATTTCTGCAATTTTGCCCCAAAATAAGGGGAATTTCTGGAATTTTGCCCCAAAATAAGTGGAATTTCTGAGTTTTGCCCCAAAATAAAGAGGATTTCTGCCTTTTTGCCCCACAATTAGAGAAATTTCTGCAATTATGCTTCAAAATAAGGGGAATTTCTGTTTTTTGCCCCACATTTAGGGAAATTTCTGCAATTTTGCCCGAAAATAAGGAAAATTTCTGGAATTTTGCCCCAAAACAAGTGGAATTTCTGAATTTTGCCCCAAAATAAGGAGAATTTCTGCCTTTTTGCCCCACAATTAGAGAAATTTCTGCAATTTTGCTCCAAAATACGGGGAATTTCTCCCTTTTTGCCTGAAAATAAGGGGAATGCATAACTTTTTGCCATAAAAAAAGGGAAATTTCTTTATTTTTGCCCCAAATTAAGGGAAATTTCTGCCTTTTTGCCCTAAAATATATGAAATTTCTGCAATTTTAGCCCAAAATAAAGTGAATTTCTGCCTTTTTGCCCCAAAATAATGGGAATTTCTGCCTTTTTGCCCCAAAATAAGAAAAAATTTTGCTTTTATTCTCTGAAATAAGTAAAATTTCTGCAATTTTGCCCTAAAATAAAAGAAATTTTTGCAATTTTTCCCCATAATAAAGGAAATTTCTGGAATTTTGCCCCAAAATAAGGGGAATTTCTGTTTTTTTGCCCCCAAATAATGGAAATTTCTGCAAATTTGCCCTAAAATAAGGGGAGTTTCTGCTTTTTTGCCTCTAAATAAGTGTAATTTCTTTTTTTCCCCCAAAACAAAGGGAATTTCTGTCATTTTTGCCCCAAAATAAGGAAAATTTCTGACTTATTACCCTGAAATAAGTGAAATTTGAGCAATTTTGCCCCAATATAAGGAAATTTCTGCCTTTTTGCCCCAAATAAGGGGAATTTCAGAATTTTTACCTCAAAATGAGGGGAATTTCTGAATTTTGGCACAAAAAATTAGGAATTTCTGCCTTTTTGCCCCAAAATAAGGAATATTTCTGCCTTTTTTTCCTGAAATAAGTGAAATTTCTGCAATTTTGCCCCAAAATAAGTAAAATATCTGTAATTTTGCCCCAAAATAAAGGAAATTTCTGGAATTTTGCCCCAAAATAAGTGGAATTTCTGAGTTTTGCCCCAAAATAAGGAGAATTTCTGCCTTATTGCCTTACAATTAGTGAAATTTCTGGAATTTTGCCCTAAAATAAGGGAAATTTCTGCAATTTTTCCCCATAATAAGGGAAATTTCTGCAATTTGCTTCAAAATAAGGGGAATTTCTGTTTTTTGTCCCACAATTAGGGGAATTTCTGCAATTTTGCTCTAAAATAAAGGGAATTTCTGCTTTTTTGCCTCTAATTAAGTGCAATTTCTGTATTTTTCCCCCAAAACAAAGGGAATTTTTGTCATTTTTGCCCCAAAATAAAGAAAATTTCTGACTTATTACCCTGAAATAAGTGCAATTTTGCCCCAATATAAGGGAAATTTCTGCCTTTTTGTCCCCAAATAAGGAGAATTTCAGCCTTTTTACCTCAAAATAAGGGGAATTTCTGAATTTTGGCCCAATATATTAGGAATTTCTGCCTTTTGGCCCCAAAATAAAAAAAATTCCCGGCTTTTTTTTCCTGAAATAAGTGAAATTTCTGCAATTTTTCCCCAAAATAAGTAAAATATCTGTAATTTTGCCCCAAAATAAAGGAAATTTCTGGAATTTTGCCCCAAAATAAGTGGAATTTCTGAATTTTGCCCCAAAATAAGGAGAATTTCTGCCTTATTGCCTTACAATTAGTGAAATTTCTGGAATTTTGCCCTAAAATAAGGGAAATTTCTGCAATTTTTCCCCATAATAAGGGAAATTTCTGCAATTTGCTTCAAAATAAGGGGAATTTCTGTTTTTTGTCCCACAATTAGGGGAATTTCTGCAATTTTGCTCTAAAATAAAGGGAATTTCTGCTTTTTTGCCTCTAATTAAGTGCAATTTCTGTATTTTTTCCCCAAAACAAAGGGAATTTCTGTCATTTTTGCCCCAAAATAAAGAAAATTTCTGACTTATTACCCTGAAATAAGTGCAATTTTGCCCCAATATAAGGGAAATTTCTGCCTTTTTGTCCCCAAATAAGGAGAATTTCAGCCTTTTTACCTCAAAATAAGGGGAATTTCTGAATTTTGGCCCAATATATTAGGAATTTCTGCCTTTTGGCCCCAAAATAAAAAAAATTTCCGGCTTTTTTTTCCTGAAATAAGTGAAATTTCTGCAATTTTTCCCCAAAATAAGTAAAATTTCTGCAATTTTGCCCCAAAATAAGGAAAATTTCTGGAATATTGCCCCAAAATAAGTGGAAATTCTGAGTTTTGCCCCAAAATAAGGAAAATTTCTGCCTTTTTGCCCCACAATTAGTGAAATTTCTGCAATTTTGCCCTAAAATAAGGGAAATTTCTGCAATTTTTCCCCATAATAAGAGAAATTTCTGCAATTTTTCTTCAAAATAAGGGGAATTTCTGTTTTTTGTCCCACAATTAGGGATATTTCTGCAATTTTGCCCCAAAATAAGGGGAATTTCTGCCTTTTGCCCTAAAATATGGGGAATTTCTGCCTTTCTGTCTGAAAATAAAAAGAATGCATACCTTTTTGCCATAAAAAAGGGAAATTTCTACATTTTGCTCCAAAATAAGGGGAAATTTTGTCTTTTTACCTCTAAATTAGTGGAATTTATGTCTTTTTCCCCCAAAACAAAGGGAATTTCTGTATTTTGCCCCAAAATAAGGAAAATTTCTGACTTATTACCCTGAAATAAGTGAAATTTCTGCAAATTTTCCCCCAAAATAGGGAAATTTCTGCCTTTTGCCCCAAAATAGGGAAAATTTCTGCCTTTTTTCCCTGAAATAATTGAAATTTCTGCAATTTTATCCATAAAATAAGAGAAATTTCTGCAATTTTTACCCACAATTAGGGAAATTTCTGCAATTTTGCCCCAAAATAAGGGAAATTTCTGGAATTTTGCCCCAAAACAAGTGGAATTTCTGAGTTTTGCCCCAAAATAAGGAGAATTTCTGCCTTTTTGTCCCACAATTAGAGGAATTTCTGCAATTTTGCCAAAAATACGGGGAATTTCTGACTTTTTGCCCGAAAATAAGGAAAATGCATACCTCTTTGCCATAATAAAGGGAAATTTCTTTATTTTTGCCCCAAATTAAGGGAAATTTCTGCCTTTTTGCCCTGAAATATATGAAATTTCTGCAATTTTAGCCCAAAATAAAGTGAATTTCTGCATTTTTGACCCAAAATAATGGGAATTTCTGCCTCTTTGCCCCAAAATAAGAAAAATTTTTGCTTTTTTTCTCTGAAATAAGTAAAATTTCTGCAATTTTGCCCTAAAATAAAAGAAATTTTTGCAATTTTTCCCCATAATAAAGGAAATTTCTGGAATTTTGCCCCAAAATAAGGGGAATTTCTGTTTTTTTGCCCCCAAATAATGGAAATTTCTGCAAATTTGACCTAAAATAGGGGGAGTTTCTGCTTTTTTGCCTCTAAATAAGTGTAATTTCTGTTTTTTTTCCCCAAAACAAAGGGAATTTCTGTCATTTTTGCCCCAAAATAAGGAAAATTTCTGACTTATTACCCTGAAATAAGTGAAATTTGTGCAATTTTGCCCCAATATAAGGAAATTTCTACCTTTTTGCCCCAAATAAGGGGAATTTCAGACTTTTTACCTCAAAATGAGGGGAATTTCTGAATTTTGGCACAAAATATTAGGAATTTCTGCCTTTTTGCCCCAAAATAAAGAATATTTCTGCCTTTTTTTCCTGAAATAAGTGAAATTTCTGCAATTTTGCACCAAAATAAGTAAAATTTCTGTAATTTTGCCCCAAAATAAAGGAAATTTCTGGAATTTTGCCCCAAAATAAGTGGAATTTCTGATTTTTGCCCCAAAATAAGGAGAATTTCTGCCTTATTGCCTTACAATTAGTGAAATTTCTGCAATTTTGCCCTAAAATAAGGGAAATTTCTGCAATTTTTCCCCATAATAAGGGAAATTTCTGCAATTTGCTTCAAAATAAGGGGAATTTCTGTTTTTTGTCCCACAATTAGGGAAATTTCTGCAATTTTGCCCTAAAATAAAGGGAATTTCTGCTTTTTTGCCTCTAATTAAGTGCAATTTCTGTATTTTTCCCCCAAAACAAAGGGAATTTCTGTCATTTTTGCCCCAAAATAAGGAAAATTTCTGACTTATTACCCTGAAATAAGTGAAATTTTTGCAATTTTGCCCCAATATAAGGGAAATTTCTGCATTTTGTCCCCAAATAAGGAGAATTTCAGCCTTTTTACCTCAAAATAAGGGGAATTTCTGAATTTTGGCCCAATATATAAGGAATTTCTGCCTTTTGGCCCCAAAATAAAAAAAATTTCTGGCTTTTTTTCCTGAAATAAGTGAAATTTCTGCAATTTTTCCCCAAAATAAGTAAAATTTCTGCAATTTTGCCCCAAAATAAGGAAAATTTCTGGAATTTTGCCCCAAAAGAAGTGGAAATTCTGAGTTTTGCCCCAAAATAAGGAGAATTTCTGCCTTTTTGCCCCACAATTAGTGAAATTTCTGCAATTTTGCTCTAAAATAAGGGAAATTTCTGCAATTTTTCCCCATAATAAGGGAAATTTCTGCAATTTTGCTTCAAAATAAGGGGAATTTCTGTTTTTTGTCCCACAATTAGGGAAATTTCTGCAATTTTGCCCCAAAATAAGGGGAATTTCTGGAATTTTGCCCCAAAATAAGTGGAATTTCTGAGTTTTGCCCCAAAATAAAGAGGATTTCTGCCTTTTTGCCCCACAATTAGAGAAATTTCTGCAATTATGCTTCAAAATAAGGGGAATTTCTGTTTTTTGCCCCACATTTAGGGAAATTTCTGCAATTTTGCCCGAAAATAAGGAAAATTTCTGGAATTTTGCCCCAAAACAAGTGGAATTTCTGAATTTTGCCCCAAAATAAGGAGAATTTCTGCCTTTTTGCCCCACAATTAGAGAAATTTCTGCAATTTTGCTCCAAAATACGGGGAATTTCTCCCTTTTTGCCTGAAAATAAGGGGAATGCATAACTTTTTGCCATAAAAAAAGGGAAATTTCTTTATTTTTGCCCCAAATTAAGGGAAATTTCTGCCTTTTTGCCCTAAAATATATGAAATTTCTGCAATTTTAGCCCAAAATAAAGTGAATTTCTGCCTTTTTGCCCCAAAATAATGGGAATTTCTGCCTTTTTGCCCCAAAATAAGAAAAAATTTTGCTTTTATTCTCTGAAATAAGTAAAATTTCTGCAATTTTGCCCTAAAATAAAAGAAATTTTTGCAATTTTTCCCCATAATAAAGGAAATTTCTGGAATTTTGCCCCAAAATAAGGGGAATTTCTGTTTTTTTGCCCCCAAATAATGGAAATTTCTGCAAATTTGCCCTAAAATAAGGGGAGTTTCTGCTTTTTTGCCTCTAAATAAGTGTAATTTCTTTTTTTCCCCCAAAACAAAGGGAATTTCTGTCATTTTTGCCCCAAAATAAGGAAAATTTCTGACTTATTACCCTGAAATAAGTGAAATTTGAGCAATTTTGCCCCAATATAAGGAAATTTCTGCCTTTTTGCCCCAAATAAGGGGAATTTCAGAATTTTTACCTCAAAATGAGGGGAATTTCTGAATTTTGGCACAAAAAATTAGGAATTTCTGCCTTTTTGCCCCAAAATAAGGAATATTTCTGCCTTTTTTTCCTGAAATAAGTGAAATTTCTGCAATTTTGCCCCAAAATAAGTAAAATATCTGTAATTTTGCCCCAAAATAAAGGAAATTTCTGGAATTTTTCCCCAAAATAAGTGGAATTTCTGAGTTTTGCCCCAAAATAAGGAGAATTTCTGCCTTATTGCCTTACAATTAGTGAAATTTCTGGAATTTTGCCCTAAAATAAGGGAAATTTCTGCAATTTTTCCCCATAATAAGGGAAATTTCTGCAATTTGCTTCAAAATAAGGGGAATTTCTGTTTTTTGTCCCACAATTAGGGGAATTTCTGCAATTTTGCTCTAAAATAAAGGGAATTTCTGCTTTTTTGCCTCTAATTAAGTGCAATTTCTGTATTTTTCCCCCAAAACAAAGGGAATTTTTGTCATTTTTGCCCCAAAATAAAGAAAATTTCTGACTTATTACCCTGAAATAAGTGCAATTTTGCCCCAATATAAGGGAAATTTCTGCCTTTTTGTCCCCAAATAAGGAGAATTTCAGCCTTTTTACCTCAAAATAAGGGGAATTTCTGAATTTTGGCCCAATATATTAGGAATTTCTGCCTTTTGGCCCCAAAATAAAAAAAATTCCCGGCTTTTTTTTCCTGAAATAAGTGAAATTTCTGCAATTTTTCCCCAAAATAAGTAAAATATCTGTAATTTTGCCCCAAAATAAAGGAAATTTCTGGAATTTTGCCCCAAAATAAGTGGAATTTCTGAGTTTTGCCCCAAAATAAGGAGAATTTCTGCCTTATTGCCTTACAATTAGTGAAATTTCTGGAATTTTGCCCTAAAATAAGGGAAATTTCTGCAATTTTTCCCCATAATAAGGGAAATTTCTGCAATTTGCTTCAAAATAAGGGGAATTTCTGTTTTTTGTCCCACAATTAGGGGAATTTCTGCAATTTTGCTCTAAAATAAAGGGAATTTCTGCTTTTTTGTCTAATTAAGTGCAATTTCTGTATTTTTTCCCCAAAACAAAGGGAATTTCTGTCATTTTTGCCCCAAAATAAAGAAAATTTCTGACTTATTACCCTGAAATAAGTGCAATTTTGCCCCAATATAAGGGAAATTTCTGCCTTTTTGTCCCCAAAATAAGGATAATTTCAGCCTTTTTACCTCAAAATAAGGGGAATTTCTGAATTTTGGCCCAATATATTAGGAATTTCTGCCTTTTGGCCCCAAAATAAAAAAAATTTCCGGCTTTTTTTTCCTGAAATAAGTGAAATTTCTGCAATTTTTCCCCAAAATAAGTAAAATTTCTGCAATTTTGCCCCAAAATAAGGAAAATTTCTGGAATATTGCCCCAAAATAAGTGGAAATTCTGAGTTTTGCCCCAAAATAAGGAAAATTTCTGCCTTTTTGCCCCACAATTAGTGAAATTTCTGCAATTTTGCCCTAAAATAAGGGAAATTTCTGCAATTTTTCCCCATAATAAGAGAAATTTCTGCAATTTTTCTTCAAAATAAGGGGAATTTCTGTTTTTTGTCCCACAATTAGGGATATTTCTGCAATTTTGCCCCAAAATAAGGGGAATTTCTGCCTTTTGCCCTAAAATATGGGGAATTTCTGCCTTTCTGTCTGAAAATAAAAAGAATGCATACCTTTTTGCCATAAAAAAGGGAAATTTCTACATTTTGCTCCAAAATAAGGGGAAATTTTGTCTTTTTACCTCTAAATTAGTGGAATTTATGTATTTTTCCCCCAAAACAAAGGGAATTTCTGTATTTTGCCCCAAAATAAGGAAAATTTCTGACTTATTACCCTGAAATAAGTGAAATTTCTGCAAATTTTCCCCCAAAATAGGGAAATTTCTGCCTTTTGCCCCAAAATAGGGAAAATTTCTGCCTTTTTTCCCTGAAATAATTGAAATTTCTGCAATTTTATCCATAAAATAAGAGAAATTTCTGCAATTTTTACCCACAATTAGGGAAATTTCTGCAATTTTGCCCCAAAATAAGGGAAATTTCTGGAATTTTGCCCCAAAACAAGTGGAATTTCTGAGTTTTGCCCCAAAATAAGGAGAATTTCTGCCTTTTTGTCCCACAATTAGAGGAATTTCTGCAATTTTGCCAAAAATACGGGGAATTTCTGACTTTTTGCCCGAAAATAAGGAAAATGCATACCTCTTTGCCATAATAAAGGGAAATTTCTTTATTTTTGCCCCAAATTAAGGGAAATTTCTGCCTTTTTGCCCTGAAATATATGAAATTTCTGCAATTTTAGCCCAAAATAAAGTGAATTTCTGCATTTTTGACCCAAAATAATGGGAATTTCTGCCTCTTTGCCCCAAAATAAGAAAAATTTTTGCTTTTTTTCTCTGAAATAAGTAAAATTTCTGCAATTTTGCCCTAAAATAAAAGAAATTTTTGCAATTTTTCCCCATAATAAAGGAAATTTCTGGAATTTTGCCCCAAAATAAGGGGAATTTCTGTTTTTTTGCCCCCAAATAATGGAAATTTCTGCAAATTTGACCTAAAATAGGGGGAGTTTCTGCTTTTTTGCCTCTAAATAAGTGTAATTTCTGTTTTTTTTCCCCAAAACAAAGGGAATTTCTGTCATTTTTGCCCCAAAATAAGGAAAATTTCTGACTTATTACCCTGAAATAAGTGAAATTTGTGCAATTTTGCCCCAATATAAGGAAATTTCTACCTTTTTGCCCCAAATAAGGGGAATTTCAGACTTTTTACCTCAAAATGAGGGGAATTTCTGAATTTTGGCACAAAATATTAGGAATTTCTGCCTTTTTGCCCCAAAATAAAGAATATTTCTGCCTTTTTTTCCTGAAATAAGTGAAATTTCTGCAATTTTGCACCAAAATAAGTAAAATTTCTGTAATTTTGCCCCAAAATAAAGGAAATTTCTGGAATTTTGCCCCAAAATAAGTGGAATTTCTGATTTTTGCCCCAAAATAAGGAGAATTTCTGCCTTATTGCCTTACAATTAGTGAAATTTCTGCAATTTTGCCCTAAAATAAGGGAAATTTCTGCAATTTTTCCCCATAATAAGGGAAATTTCTGCAATTTGCTTCAAAATAAGGGGAATTTCTGTTTTTTGTCCCACAATTAGGGAAATTTCTGCAATTTTGCCCTAAAATAAAGGGAATTTCTGCTTTTTTGCCTCTAATTAAGTGCAATTTCTGTATTTTTCCCCCAAAACAAAGGGAATTTCTGTCATTTTTGCCCCAAAATAAGGAAAATTTCTGACTTATTACCCTGAAATAAGTGAAATTTCTGCAATTTTGCCCCAATATAAGGGAAATTTCTGCATTTTGTCCCCAAATAAGGAGAATTTCAGCCTTTTTACCTCAAAATAAGGGGAATTTCTGAATTTTGGCCCAATATATAAGGAATTTCTGCCTTTTGGCCCCAAAATAAAAAAAATTTCTGGCTTTGTTTCCTGAAATAAGTGAAATTTCTGCAATTTTTCCCCAAAATAAGTAAAATTTCTGCAATTTTGCCCCAAAATAAGGAAAATTTCTGGAATTTTGCCCCAAAAGAAGTGGAAATTCTGAGTTTTGCCCCAAAATAAGGAGAATTTCTGCCTTTTTGCCCCACAATTAGTGAAATTTCTGCAATTTTGCTCTAAAATAAGGGAAATTTCTGCAATTTTTCCCCATAATAAGGGAAATTTCTGCAATTTTGCTTCAAAATAAGGGGAATTTCTGTTTTTTGTCCCACAATTAGGGAAATTTCTGCAATTTTGCCCCAAAATAAGGGGAATTTCTGCCTTTTGCCCTAAAATATGGGGAATTTCTGCCTTTCTGTCGAAAATAAAAAGAATGCATAACTTTTTGCCATAAAAAAGAGAAATTTCTACATTTTGCTCCAAAATAAGGGGAAATTTTGCCTTTTTACTTCTAAATAAGTGGAATTTCTGTCTTTTTCCCCAAAAACAAAGGGAATTTCTGTATTTTGCCCCAAAATAAAAAAAATTTCTGACTTATTACCCTGAAATAAGTGAAATTTCTGCAAATTTGCCCCAAAAATAGGGAAATTTCTGCCTTTTACCCCCAAATAAAAAGAATTTCAGCATTTTACCTCAAAATAAGGGAAATTTCTGATTTTTGCACCAAAATATGGAGAATTTCTGCCTTTTTGCCCCAAAATAAGGAAAATTTCTGCCTTTTTTCACTGAAATAAGTGAAATTTCTGCAATTTTGCACGAAAATAAGTGAAATTTCTGAAATTTTGCCATAAAATAAGAGAAATTTCTGCAATTTTTCCCCATAATAAGGGAAATTTCTGCAATTTTGCTTCAAAATAAGGGGAATTTCTGTTTTTTGCCCCACAATTAGGGAAATTTCTGCAATTTTGCCCCAAAATAAGGGAAATTTTGGAATTTTGCCCCAAAACAAGTGGAATTTCTGAGTTTTGCCCCAAAATAAGGAGAATTTCTGCCTTTTTGTCAGACAATTAGAGGAATTTCTGCAATTTTGCTCCAAAATACGGAGAATTTCTGCTTTTTTGCCCGAAAATAAGGGGAATGCATACCTTTTTGCCATAAAAAAGGGAAATTTCTTTATTTTTGCCCCAAATTAAGGGAAATTTCTGCCTTTTTTCCCTGAAATAAGTGAAATTTCTGCAATTTTGCCCCAAAATAAGTGAAATTTCTGCAATTTTGCCCCAAAATAAGGGAAATTTCTGGAATTTTGCCCCAAAATTAGTGGAATTTCTGAGTTTTGCCCCAAAATAAAGAGGATTTCTGCCTTTTTGCCCCACAATTAGGGGAATTTCTGCAATTTTGCTCCAAAATACGGGGAATTTCTGCCTTTTTGCCGAAAATAAGGGGAATGCATACCTTTTTGCCATAAAAAAGGGAAATTTCTTCATTTTTGCCCCAAATGAAGGGAAATTTCTGCCTTTTTGCCCTGAAATATGTGAAATTTCTGCAATTTTAGCCCAAAATAAGGTGAATTTCTGCCTTTTTGCCCCAAAATAATGGGAATTTCTGCCTTTTTGCCCCAAAATAAGAAAAATTTTTGCCTTTTTTTTCTGAAATAAGTGAAATTTCTGCAATTTTGCCCTAAAATAAAGGAAATTTCTGATATTTTTCCCCATAATAAAGGAAATTTCTGGAATTTTGCCCCAAAATAAAAGGAATTTCTGTTTTTTTGCCCCCAAATAAGCGAAATTTCTGCAATTTTGCCCTAAAATAAGGGGAATTTCTGCTTTTTTGCCTCTAATTAAGTGGAATTTCTGTCTTTTTCCCCCAAAACAAAGGGAATTTTTGTCATTTTTGCCCCAAAATAAGGAAAATTTCTGACTTATTGCCCTGAAATAAGTGAAATTTCTGCAATTTTGCCCCAATATAAGCGATATGTCTGCCTTTTTGCCCCCAAATAAGGAGAATTTCAGCCTTTTTACCTCAAAATAAGGGGAATTTATGAATTTTGGCCTAAAATATTAGGAATTTCTGCCTTTTTGCCCCAAAATAAAAAAAATTTCCGGCTTTTTTTCCTGAAATAAGAGAAATTTCTGCAATTTTTCCCCAAAATAAGTAAAATTTCTGCAATTTTGCCCCAAAATAAGGAAAAATTCTGGAATTTTGCCCCAAAAGAAGTGGAAATTCTGAGTTTTAGCCCAAAATAAGGAGAATTTCTGCCTTTTTGCCCCACAATTAGTGAAATTTCTGCAATTTTGCCCTAAAATAAGAGAAATTTCTGCAATTTTTCCCCATAATAAGGGAAATTTCTGCAATTATGCTTCAAAATAAGGGGAATTTCTGTTTTTTGCCCCACAATTAGGGAAATTTCTGCAATTTTGCCCGAAAATAAGGAAAATTTCTGGAATTTTGCCCCAAAACAAGTGGAATTTCTGAATTTTGCCCCAAAATAAGGAGAATTTCTGCCTTTTTGCCCCACAATTAGAGAAATTTCTGCAATTTTGCTCCAAAATACGGGGAATTTCTCCATTTTTGCCTGAAAATAAGGGGAATGCATAACTTTTTGCCATAAAAAAAGGGAAATTTCTTTATTTTTGCCCCAAATTAAGGGAAATTTCTGCCTTTTTGCCCTAAAATATATGAAATTTCTGCAATTTTAGCCCAAAATAAAGTGAATTTCTGCCTTTTTGCCCCAAAATAATGGGAATTTCTGCCTTTTTGCCCCAAAATAAGAAAAAATTTTGCTTTTATTCTCTGAAATAAGTAAAATTTCTGCAATTTTGCCCTAAAATAAAAGAAATTTTTGCAATTTTTCCCCATAATAAAGGAAATTTCTGGAATTTTGCCCCAAAATAAGGGGAATTTCTGTTTTTTTGCCCCCAAATAATGGAAATTTCTGCAAATTTGCCCTAAAATAAGGGGAGTTTCTGCTTTTTTGCCTCTAAATAAGTGTAATTTCTTTTTTTCCCCCAAAACAAAGGGAATTTCTGTCATTTTTGCCCCAAAATAAGGAAAATTTCTGACTTATTACCCTGAAATAAGTGAAATTTGAGCAATTTTGCCCCAATATAAGGAAATTTCTGCCTTTTTGCCCCAAATAAGGGGAATTTCAGAATTTTTACCTCAAAATGAGGGGAATTTCTGAATTTTGGCACAAAAAATTAGGAATTTCTGCCTTTTTGCCCCAAAATAAGGAATATTTCTGCCTTTTTTTCCTGAAATAAGTGAAATTTCTGCAATTTTGCCCCAAAATAAGTAAAATATCTGTAATTTTGCCCCAAAATAAAGGAAATTTCTGGAATTTTGCCCCAAAATAAGTGGAATTTCTGAGTTTTGCCCCAAAATAGGGAGAATTTCTGCCTTATTGCTTTACAATTAGTGAAATTTCTGGAATTTTGCCCTAAAATAAGGGAAATTTCTGCAATTTTTCCCCATAATAAGGGAAATTTCTGCAATTTGCTTCAAAATAAGGGGAATTTCTGTTTTTTGTCCCACAATTAGGGAAATTTCTGCAATTTTGCTCTAAAATAAAGGGAATTTCTGCTTTTTTGCCTCCTATTAAGTGCAATTTCTGTATTTTTCCCCCAAAACAAAGGGAATTTCTGTCATTTTTGCCCCAAAATAAGGAAAATTTCTGACTTATTACCCTGAAATAAGTGCAATTTTGCCCCAATATAAGGGAAATTTCTGCCTTTTTGTCCCCAAATAAGGAGAATTTCAGCCTTTTTACCTCAAAATAAGGGGAATTTCTGAATTTTGGCCCAATATATTAGGAATTTCTGCCTTTTGGCCCCAAAATAAAAAAAATTTCCGGCTTTTTTTTCCTGAAATAAGTGAAATTTCTGCAATTTTTCCCCAAAATAAGTAAAATATCTGTAATTTTGCCCCAAAATAAAGGAAATTTCTGGAATTTTGCCCCAAAATAAGTGGAATTTCTGAGTTTTGCCCCAAAATAAGGAGAATTTCTGCCTTATTGCCTTACAATTAGTGAAATTTCTGGAATTTTGCCCTAAAATAAGGGAAATTTCTGCAATTTTTCCCCATAATAAGGGAAATTTCTGCAATTTGCTTCAAAATAAGGGGAATTTCTGTTTTTTGTCCCACAATTAGGGGAATTTCTGCAATTTTGCTCTAAAATAAAGGGAATTTCTGCTTTTTTGCCTCTAATTAAGTGCAATTTCTGTATTTTTTCCCCAAAACAAAGGGAATTTCTGTCATTTTTGCCCCAAAATAAAGAAAATTTCTGACTTATTACCCTGAAATAAGTGCAATTTTGCCCCAATATAAGGGAAATTTCTGCCTTTTTGTCCCCAAATAAGGAGAATTTCAGCCTTTTTACCTCAAAATAAGGGGAATTTCTGAATTTTGGCCCAATATATTAGGAATTTCTGCCTTTTGGCCCCAAAATAAAAAAAATTTCCGGCTTTTTTTTCCTGAAATAAGTGAAATTTCTGCAATTTTTCCCCAAAATAAGTAAAATATCTGCAATTTTGCCCCAAAATAAGGAAAATTTCTGGAATTTTGCCCCAAAATAAGTGGAAATTCTGAGTTTTGCCCCAAAATAAGGAAAATTTCTGCCTTTTTGCCCCACAATTAGTGAAATTTCTGCAATTTTGCCCTAAAATAAGGGAAATTTCTGCAATTTTTCCCCATAATAAGAGAAATTTCTGCAATTTTTCTTCAAAATAAGGGGAATTTCTGTTTTTTGTCCCACAATTAGGGATATTTCTGCAATTTTGCCCCAAAATAAGGGGAATTTCTGCCTTTTGCCCTAAAATATGGGGAATTTCTGCCTTTCTGTCTGAAAATAAAAAGAATGCATACCTTTTTGCCATAAAAAAGGGAAATTTCTACATTTTGCTCCAAAATAAGGGGAAATTTTGTCTTTTTACCTCTAAATTAGTGGAATATATGTCTTTTTCCCCCAAAACAAAGGGAATTTCTGTATTTTGCCCCAAAATAAGGAAAATTTCTGACTTATTACCCTGAAATAAGTGAAATTTCTGCAAATTTTCCCCCAAAATAGGGAAATTTCTGCCTTTTGCCCCAAAATAGGGAAAATTTCTGCCTTTTTTCCCTGAAATAATTGAAATTTCTGCAATTTTATCCATAAAATAAGAGAAATTTCTGCAATTTTTCCCCACAATTAGGGAAATTTCTGCAATTTTGCCCCAAAATAAGGGAAATTTCTGGAATTTTGCCCCAAAACAAGTGGAATTTCTGAGTTTTGCCCCAAAATAAGGAGAATTTCTGCCTTTTTGTCCCACAATTAGAGGAATTTCTGCAATTTTGCCAAAAATACGGGGAATTTCTGACTTTTTGCCCGAAAATAAGGAAAATGCATACCTCTTTGCCATAATAAAGGGAAATTTCTTTATTTTTGCCCCAAATTAAGGGAAATTTCTGCCTTTTTGCCCTGAAATATATGAAATTTCTGCAATTTTAGCCCAAAATAAAGTGAATTTTTGCATTTTTGACCCAAAATAATGGGAATTTC
This sequence comes from Micromys minutus, assembly GCF_963924665.1. Taxonomy (NCBI): domain Eukaryota; kingdom Metazoa; phylum Chordata; class Mammalia; order Rodentia; family Muridae; genus Micromys; species Micromys minutus. Next base: position 6,278,629 of record NW_027667727.1, read on the forward strand.
TGCCTCTTTGCCCCAAAATAAGAAAAATTTTTGCTTTTTTTCTCTGAAATAAGTAAAATTTCTGCACTTTTGCCCTAAAATAAAAGAAATTTTTGCAATTTTTCCCCATAATAAAGGAAATTTCTGGAATTTTGCCCCAAAATAAGGGGAATTTCTGTTTTTTTGCCCCCAAATAATGGAAATTTCTGCAAATTTGACCTAAAATAAGGGGAGTTTCTGCTTTTTTGCCTCTAAATAAGTGTAATTTCTGTTTTTTTTCCCCAAAACAAAGGGAATTTCTGTCATTTTTGCCCCAAAATAAGGAAAATTTCTGACTTATTACCCTGAAATAAGTGAAATTTGTGCAATTTTGTCCCAATATAAAAAAATTTCTACCTTTTTGCCCCAAATAAGGGGAATTTCAGACTTTTTACCTCAAAATGAGGGGAATTTCTGAATTTTGGCACAAAAAATTAGGAATTTCTGCCTTTTTGCCCCAAAATAAAGAATATTTCTGCCTTTTTTTCCTGAAATAAGTGAAATTTCTGCAATTTTTCCCCAAAATAAGTAAAATTTCTGCAATTTTGCCCCAAAATAAGGAAAATTTCTGGAATTTTGCCCCAAAATAAGTGGAAATTCTGAGTTTTGCCCCAAAATAAGGAGAATTTCTTCCTTTTTGCCCCACAATTAGTAAAATTTCTGCAACTTTTGCTCTAAAATAAGGGAAATTTCTGCAATTTTTCCCCATAATAAGGGAAATTTCTGCAATTTTGCTTCAAAATAAGGGGAATTTCTGTTTTTTGTCCCACAATTAGGGAAATTTCTGCAATTTTGCCCCAAAATAAGGGGAATTTCTGCCTTTTGCCCTAAAATATGGGGAATTTCTGCCTTTCTGTCTGAAAATAAAAAGAATGCATAACTTTTTGCCATAAAAAAGAGAAATTTCTACATTTTGCTCCAAAATAAGGGGAAATTTTGCCTTTTTACTTCTAAATAAGTGGAATTTCTGTCTTTTTCCCCCAAAACAAAGGGAATTTCTGTATTTTGCCCCAAAATAAGGAAAATTTCTGACTTATTACCCTGAAAGAAGTGAAATTTCTGCAAATTTGCCCCAAAAATAGGGAAATTTCTGCCTTTTACCCCCAAATAAAAAGAATTTCAGCATTTTACCTCAAAATAAGGGAAATTTCTGATTTTTGCACCAAAATATGGAGAATTTCTGCCTTTTTGCCCCAAAATAAGGAAAATTTCTGCCTTTTTTCACTGAAATAAGTGAAATTTCTGCAATTTTGCACGAAAATAAGTGAAATTTCTGAAATTTTGCCATAAAATAAGAGAAATTTCTGCAATTTTTCCCCATAATAAGGGAAATTTCTGCAATTTTGCTTCAAAATAAGGGGAATTTCTGTTTTTTGCCCCACAATTAGGGAAATTTCTGCAATTTTGCCCCAAAATAAGGGAAATTTTGGAATTTTGCCCCAAAACAAGTGGAATTTCTGAGTTTTGCCCCAAAATAAGGAGAATTTCTGCCTTTTTGTCAGACAATTAGAGGAATTTCTGCAATTTTGCTCCAAAATACGGAGAATTTCTGCTTTTTTGCCCGAAAATAAGGGGAATGCATACCTTTTTGCCATAAAAAAGGGAAATTTCTTTATTTTTGCCCCAAATTAAGGGAAATTTCTGCCTTTTTTCCCTGAAATAAGTGAAATTTCTGCAATTTTGCCCCAAAATAAGTGAAATTTCTGCAATTTTGCCCCAAAATAAGGGAAATTTCTGGAATTTTGCCCCAAAATTAGTGGAATTTCTGAGTTTTGCCCCAAAATAAAGAGGATTTCTGCCTTTTTGCCCCACAATTAGGGGAATTTCTGCAATTTTGCTCCAAAATACGGGGAATTTCTGCCTTTTTGCCGAAAATAAGGGGAATGCATACCTTTTTGCCATAAAAAAGGGAAATTTCTTCATTTTTGCCCCAAATGAAGGGAAATTTCTGCCTTTTTGCCCTGAAATATGTGAAATTTCTGCAATTTTAGCCCAAAATAAGGTGAATTTCTGCCTTTTTGCCATCAAAATAATGGGAATTTCTGCCTTTTTGCCCCAAAATAAGAAAAATTTTTGCCTTTTTTTTCTGAAATAAGTGAAATTTCTGCAATTTTGCCCTAAAATAAAGGAAATTTCTGATATTTTTCCCCATAATAAAGGAAATTTCTGGAATTTTGCCCCAAAATAAAAGGAATTTCTGTTTTTTTGCCCCCAAATAAGCGAAATTTCTGCAATTTTGCCCTAAAATAAGGGGAATTTCTGCTTTTTTGCCTCTAATTAAGTGGAATTTCTGTCTTTTTCCCCCAAAACAAAGGGAATTTTTGTCATTTTTGCCCCAAAATAAGGAAAATTTCTGACTTATTGCCCTGAAATAAGTGAAATTTCTGCAATTTTGCCCCAATATAAGCGATATGTCTGCCTTTTTGCCCCCAAATAAGGAGAATTTCAGCCTTTTTACCTCAAAATAAGGGGAATTTATGAATTTTGGCCTAAAATATTAGGAATTTCTGCCTTTTTGCCCCAAAATAAAAAAAATTTCCGGCTTTTTTTCCTGAAATAAGAGAAATTTCTGCAATTTTTCCCCAAAATAAGTAAAATTTCTGCAATTTTGCCCCAAAATAAGGAAAAATTCTGGAATTTTGCCCCAAAAGAAGTGGAAATTCTGAGTTTTAGCCCAAAATAAGGAGAATTTCTGCCTTTTTGCCCCACAATTAGTGAAATTTCTGCAATTTTGCCCTAAAATAAGAGAAATTTCTGCAATTTTTCCCCATAATAAGGGAAATTTCTGCAATTATGCTTCAAAATAAGGGGAATTTCTGTTTTTTGCCCCACAATTAGGGAAATTTCTGCAATTTTGCCCGAAAATAAGGAAAATTTCTGGAATTTTGCCCCAAAACAAGTGGAATTTCTGAATTTTGCCCCAAAATAAGGAGAATTTCTGCCTTTTTGCCCCACAATTAGAGAAATTTCTGCAATTTTGCTCCAAAATACGGGGAATTTCTCCATTTTTGCCTGAAAATAAGGGGAATGCATAACTTTTTGCCATAAAAAAAGGGAAATTTCTTTATTTTTGCCCCAAATTAAGGGAAATTTCTGCCTTTTTGCCCTAAAATATATGAAATTTCTGCAATTTTAGCCCAAAATAAAGTGAATTTCTGCCTTTTTGCCCCAAAATAATGGGAATTTCTGCCTTTTTGCCCCAAAATAAGAAAAAATTTTGCTTTTATTCTCTGAAATAAGTAAAATTTCTGCAATTTTGCCCTAAAATAAAAGAAATTTTTGCAATTTTTCCCCATAATAAAGGAAATTTCTGGAATTTTGCCCCAAAATAAGGGGAATTTCTGTTTTTTTGCCCCCAAATAATGGAAATTTCTGCAAATTTGCCCTAAAATAAGGGGAGTTTCTGCTTTTTTGCCTCTAAATAAGTGTAATTTCTTTTTTTCCCCCAAAACAAAGGGAATTTCTGTCATTTTTGCCCCAAAATAAGGAAAATTTCTGACTTATTACCCTGAAATAAGTGAAATTTGAGCAATTTTGCCCCAATATAAGGAAATTTCTGCCTTTTTGCCCCAAATAAGGGGAATTTCAGAATTTTTACCTCAAAATGAGGGGAATTTCTGAATTTTGGCACAAAAAATTAGGAATTTCTGCCTTTTTGCCCCAAAATAAGGAATATTTCTGCCTTTTTTTCCTGAAATAAGTGAAATTTCTGCAATTTTGCCCCAAAATAAGTAAAATATCTGTAATTTTGCCCCAAAATAAAGGAAATTTCTGGAATTTTTCCCCAAAATAAGTGGAATTTCTGAGTTTTGCCCCAAAATAAGGAGAATTTCTGCCTTATTGCCTTACAATTAGTGAAATTTCTGGAATTTTGCCCTAAAATAAGGGAAATTTCTGCAATTTTTCCCCATAATAAGGGAAATTTCTGCAATTTGCTTCAAAATAAGGGGAATTTCTGTTTTTTGTCCCACAATTAGGGAAATTTCTGCAATTTTGCTCTAAAATAAAGGGAATTTCTGCTTTTTTGCCTCTAATTAAGTGCAATTTCTGTATTTTTCCCCCAAAACAAAGGGAATTTCTGTCATTTTTGCCCCAAAATAAGGAAAATTTCTGACTTATTACCCTGAAATAAGTGCAATTTTGCCCCAATATAAGGGAAATTTCTGCCTTTTTGTCCCCAAATAAGGAGAATTTCAGCCTTTTTACCTCAAAATAAGGGGAATTTCTGAATTTTGGCCCAATATATTAGGAATTTCTGCCTTTTGGCCCCAAAATAAAAAAAAATTTCCGGCTTTTTTTTCCTGAAATAAGTGAAATTTCTGCAATTTTTCCCCAAAATAAGTAAAATATCTGTAATTTTGCCCCAAAATAAAGGAAATTTCTGGAATTTTGCCCCAAAATAAGTGGAATTTCTGAGTTTTGCCCCAAAATAAGGAGAATTTCTGCCTTATTGCCTTACAATTAGTGAAATTTCTGGAATTTTGCCCTAAAATAAGGGAAATTTCTGCAATTTTTCCCCATAATAAGGGAAATTTCTGCAATTTGCTTCAAAATAAGGGGAATTTCTGTTTTTTGTCCCACAATTAGGGGAATTTCTGCAATTTTGCTCTAAAATAAAGGGAATTTCTGCTTTTTTGCCTCTAATTAAGTGCAATTTCTGTATTTTTTCCCCAAAACAAAGGGAATTTCTGTCATTTTTGCCCCAAAATAAAGAAAATTTCTGACTTATTACCCTGAAATAAGTGCAATTTTGCCCCAATATAAGGGAAATTTCTGCCTTTTTGTCCCCAAATAAGGAGAATTTCAGCCTTTTTACCTCAAAATAATGGGAATTTCTGAATTTTGGCCCAATATATTAGGAATTTCTGCCTTTTTGCCCCAAAATAAAAAAAATTTCCGGCTTTTTTTTCCTGAAATAAATGAAATTTCTGCAATTTTTCCCCAAAATAAGTAAAATATCTGCAATTTTGCCCCAAAATAAGGAAAATTTCTGGAATTTTGCCCCAAAATAAGTGGAAATTCTGAGTTTTGCCCCAAAATAAGGAAAATTTCTGCCTTTTTGCCCCACAATTAGTGAAATTTCTGCAATTTTGCCCTAAAATAAGGGAAATTTCTGCAATTTTTCCCCATAATAAGAGAAATTTCTGCAATTTTTCTTCAAAATAAGGGGAATTTCTGTTTTTTGTCCCACAATTAGGGATATTTCTGCAATTTTGCCCCAAAATAAGGGGAATTTCTGCCTTTTGCCCTAAAATATGGGGAATTTCTGCCTTTCTGTCTGAAAATAAAAAGAATGCATACCTTTTTGCCATAAAAAAGGGAAATTTCTACATTTGCTCCAAAATAAGGGGAAATTTTGTCTTTTTACCTCTAAATTAGTGGAATTTATGTCTTTTTCCCCCAAAACAAAGGGAATTTCTGTATTTTGCCCCAAAATAAGGAAAATTTCTGACTTATTACTCTGAAATAAGTGAAATTTCTGCAAATTTTCCCCCAAAATAGGGAAATTTCTGCCTTTTGCCCCAAAATAGGGAAAATTTCTGCCTTTTTTCCCTGAAATAATTGAAATTTCTGCAATTTTATCCATAAAATAAGAGAAATTTCTGCAATTTTTCCCCACAATTAGGGAAATTTCTGCAATTTTGCCCCAAAATAAGGGAAATTTCTGGAATTTTGCCCCAAAACAAGTGGAATTTCTGAGTTTTGCCCCAAAATAAGGAGAATTTCTGCCTTTTTGTCCCACAATTAGAGGAATTTCTGCAATTTTGCCAAAAATACGGGGAATTTCTGACTTTTTGCCCGAAAATAAGGAAAATGCATACCTCTTTGCCATAATAAAGGGAAATTTCTTTATTTTTGCCCCAAATTAAGGGAAATTTCTGCCTTTTTGCCCTGAAATATATGAAATTTCTGCAATTTTAGCCCAAAATAAAGTGAATTTCTGCATTTTTGACCCAAAATAATGGGAATTTCTGCCTCTTTGCCCCAAAATAAGAAAAATTTTTGCTTTTTTTCTCTGAAATAAGTAAAATTTCTGCACTTTTGCCCTAAAATAAAAGAAATTTTTGCAATTTTTCCCCATAATAAAGGAAATTTCTGGAATTTTGCCCCAAAATAAGGGGAATTTCTGTTTTTTTGCCCCCAAATAATGGAAATTTCTGCAAATTTGACCTAAAATAAGGGGAGTTTCTGCTTTTTTGCCTCTAAATAAGTGTAATTTCTGTTTTTTTTCCCCAAAACAAAGGGAATTTCTGTCATTTTTGCCCCAAAATAAGGAAAATTTCTGACTTATTACCCTGAAATAAGTGAAATTTGTGCAATTTTGCCCCAATATAAGGAAATTTCTACCTTTTTGCCCCAAACAAGGGGAATTTCAGACTTTTTACCTCAAAATGAGGGGAATTTCTGAATTTTGGCACAAAAAATTAGGAATTTCTGCCTTTTTGCCCCAAAATAAAGAATATTTCTGCCTTTTTTTCCTGAAATAAGTGAAATTTCTGCAATTTTTCCCCAAAATAAGTAAAATTTCTGCAATTTTGCCCCAAAATAAGGAAAATTTCTGGAATTTTGCCCCAAAATAAGTGGAAATTCTGAGTTTTGCCCCAAAATAAGGAGAATTTCTGCCTTTTTGCCCCACAATTAGTGAAATTTCTGCAATTTTGCTCTAAAATAAGGGAAATTTCTGCAATTTTTCCCCATAATAAGGGAAATTTCTGCAATTTTGCTTCAAAATAAGGGGAATTTCTGTTTTTTGTCCCACAATTAGGGAAATTTCTGCAATTTTGCCCCAAAATAAGGGGAATTTCTGCCTTTTGCCCTAAAATATGGGGAATTTCTGCCTTTCTGTCTGAAAATAAAAAGAATGCATAACTTTTTGCCATAAAAAAGCGAAATTTCTACATTTTGCTCCAAAATAAGGGGAAATTTTGCCTTTTTACTTCTAAATAAGTGGAATTTCTGTCTTTTTCCCCCAAAACAAAGGGAATTTCTGTATTTTGCCCCAAAATAAGGAAAATTTCTGACTTATTACCCTGAAATAAGTGAAATTTCTGCAAATTTGCCCCAAAAATAGGGAAATTTCTGCCTTTTACCCCCAAATAAAAAGAATTTCAGCATTTTACCTCAAAATAAGGGAAATTTCTGATTTTTGCACCAAAATATGGAGAATTTCTGCCTTTTTGCCCCAAAATAAGGAAAATTTCTGCCTTTTTTCACTGAAATAAGTGAAATTTCTGCAATTTTGCACGAAAATAAGTGAAATTTCTGAAATTTTGCCATAAAATAAGAGAAATTTCTGCAATTTTTCCCCATAATAAGGGAAATTTCTGCAATTTTGCTTCAAAATAAGGGGAATTTCTGTTTTTTGCCCCACAATTAGGGAAATTTCTGCAATTTTGCCCCAAAATAAGGGAAATTTTGGAATTTTGCCCCAAAACAAGTGGAATTTCTGAGTTTTGCCCCAAAATAAGGAGAATTTCTGCCTTTTTGTCAGACAATTAGAGGAATTTCTGCAATTTTGCTCCAAAATACGGAGAATTTCTGCTTTTTTGCCCGAAAATAAGGGGAATGCATACCTTTTTGCCATAAAAAAGGGAAATTTCTTTATTTTTGCCCCAAATTAAGGGAAATTTCTGCCTTTTTTCCCTGAAATAAGTGAAATTTCTGCAATTTTGCCCCAAAATAAGTGAAATTTCTGCAATTTTGCCCCAAAATAAGGGAAATTTCTGGAATTTTTCCCCAAAATTAGTGGAATTTCTGAGTTTTGCCCCAAAATAAAGAGGATTTCTGCCTTTTTGCCCCACAATTAGGGGAATTTCTGCAATTTTGCTCCAAAATACGGGGAATTTCTGCCTTTTTGCCGAAAATAAGGGGAATGCATACCTTTTTGCCATAAAAAAGGGAAATTTCTTCATTTTTGCCCCAAATGAAGGGAAATTTCTGCCTTTTTGCCCTGAAATATGTGAAATTTCTGCAATTTTAGCCCAAAATAAGGTGAATTTCTGCCTTTTTGCCATCAAAATAATGGGAATTTCTGCCTTTTTGCCCCAAAATAAGAAAAATTTTTGCCTTTTTTTTCTGTAATAAGTGAAATTTCTGAAATTTTGCCCTAAAATAAAGGAAATTTCTGATATTTTTCCCCATAATAAAGGAAATTTCTGGAATTTTGCCCCAAAATAAAAGGAATTTCTGTTTTTTTGCCCCCAAATAAGCGAAATTTCTGCAATTTTGCCCTAAAATAAGGGGAATTTCTGCTTTTTTGCCTCTAATTAAGTGGAATTTCTGTCTTTTTCCCCCAAAACAAAGGGAATTTTTGTCATTTTTGCCCCAAAATAAGGAAAATTTCTGACTTATTGCCCTGAAATAAGTGAAATTTCTGCAATTTTGCCCCAATATAAGCGATATGTCTGCCTTTTTGCCCCCAAATAAGGAGAATTTCAGCCTTTTTACCTCAAAATAAGGGGAATTTATGAATTTTGGCCTAAAATATTAGGAATTTCTGCCTTTTTGCCCCAAAATAAAAAAAATTTCCGGCTTTTTTTCCTGAAATAAGAGAAATTTCTGCAATTTTTCCCCAAAATAAGTAAAATTTCTGCAATTTTGCCCCAAAATAAGGAAAAATTCTGGAATTTTGCCCCAAAAGAAGTGGAAATTCTGAGTTGTAGCCCAAAATAAGGAGAATTTCTGCCTTTTTGCCCCACAATTAGTGAAATTTCTGCAATTTTGCTCTAAAATAAGGGAAATTTCTGCAATTTTTCCCCATAATAAGGGAAATTTCTGCAATTTTGCTTCAAAATAAGGGGAATTTCTGTTTTTTGTCCCACAATTAGGGAAATTTCTGCAATTTTGCCCCAAAATAAGGGGAATTTCTGCCTTTTGCCCTAAAATATGGGGAATTTCTGCCTTTCTGTCTGAAAATAAAAAGAATGCATAACTTTTTGCCATAAAAAAGAGAAATTTCTACATTTTGCTCCAAAATAAGGGGAAATTTTGCCTTTTTACTTCTAAATAAGTGGAATTTCTGTCTTTTTCCCCCAAAACAAAGGGAATTTCTGTATTTTGCCCCAAAATAAGGAAAATTTCTGACTTATTACCCTGAAATAAGTGAAATTTCTGCAAATTTGCCCCAAAAATAGGGAAATTTCTGCCTTTTACCCCCAAATAAAAAGAATTTCAGCATTTTACCTCAAAATAAGGGAAATTTCTGATTTTTGCACCAAAATATGGAGAATTTCTGCCTTTTTGCCCCAAAATAAGGAAAATTTCTGCCTTTTTTCACTGAAATAAGTGAAATTTCTGCAATTTTGCACGAAAATAAGTGAAATTTCTGAAATTTTGCCATAAAATAAGAGAAATTTCTGCAATTTTTCCCCATAATAAGGGAAATTTCTGCAATTTTGCTTCAAAATAAGGGGAATTTCTGTTTTTTGCCCCACAATTAGGGAAATTTCTGCAATTTTGCCCCAAAATAAGGGAAATTTTGGAATTTTGCCCCAAAACAAGTGGAATTTCTGAGTTTTGCCCCAAAATAAGGAGAATTTCTGCCTTTTTGTCAGACAATTAGAGGAATTTCTGCAATTTTGCTCCAAAATACGGAGAATTTCTGCTTTTTTGCACGAAAATAAGGGGAATGCATACCTTTTTGCCATAAAAAAGGGAAATTTCTTTATTTTTGCCCCAAATTAAGGGAAATTTCTGCCTTTTTTCCCTGAAATAAGTGAAATTTCTGCAATTTTGCCCCAAAATAAGTGAAATTTCTGCAATTTTGCCCCAAAATAAGGGAAATTTCTGGAATTTTGCCCCAAAATTAGTGGAATTTCTGAGTTTTGCCCCAAAATAAAGAGGATTTCTGCCTTTTTGCCCCACAATTAGGGGAATTTCTGCAATTTTGCTCCAAAATACGGGGAATTTCTGCCTTTTTGCCGAAAATAAGGGGAATGCATACCTTTTTGCCATAAAAAAGGGAAATTTCTTCATTTTTGCCCCAAATGAAGGGAAATTTCTGCCTTTTTGCCCTGAAATATGTGAAATTTCTGCAATTTTAGCCCAAAATAAGGTGAATTTCTGCCTTTTTGCCATCAAAATAATGGGAATTTCTGCCTTTTTGCCCCAAAATAAGAAAAATTTTTGCCTTTTTTTTCTGAAATAAGTGAAATTTCTGAAATTTTGCCCTAAAATAAAGGAAATTTCTGATATTTTTCCCCATAATAAAGGAAATTTCTGGAATTTTGCCCCAAAATAAAAGGAATTTCTGTTTTTTTGCCCCCAAATAAGCGAAATTTCTGCAATTTTGCCCTAAAATAAGGGGAATTTCTGCTTTTTTGCCTCTAATTAAGTGGAATTTCTGTCTTTTTCCCCCAAAACAAAGGGAATTTTTGTCATTTTTGCCCCAAAATAAGGAAAATTTCTGACTTATTGCCCTGAAATAAGTGAAATTTCTGCAATTTTGCCCCAATATAAGCGATATGTCTGCCTTTTTGCCCCCAAATAAGGAGAATTTCAGCCTTTTTACCTCAAAATAAGGGGAATTTATGAATTTTGGCCTAAAATATTAGGAATTTCTGCCTTTTTGCCCCAAAATAAAAAAAATTTCCGGCTTTTTTTCCTGAAATAAGAGAAATTTCTGCAATTTTTCCCCAAAATAAGTAAAATTTCTGCAATTTTGCCCCAAAATAAGGAAAAATTCTGGAATTTTGCCCCAAAAGAAGTGGAAATTCTGAGTTGTAGCCCAAAATAAGGAGAATTTCTGCATTTTTGCCCCACAATTAGTGAAATTTCTGCAATTTTGCCCTAAAATAAGAGAAATTTCTACAATTTTTCCCCATAAAAAGGGAAATTTCTGCAATTATGCTTCAAAATAAGGGGAATTTCTGTTTTTTGCCCCACAATTAGGGAAATTTCTGCAATTTTGCCCGAAAATAAGGAAAATTTCTGGAATTTTGCCCCAAAACAAGTGGAATTTCTGAATTTTGCCCCAAAATAAGGAGAATTTCTGCCTTTTTGCCCCACAATTAGAGAAATTTCTGCAATTTTGCTCCAAAATACGGGGAATTTCTCCCTTTTTGCCCGAAAATATGGGGAATGCATAACTTTTTGCCATAAAAAAAGGGAAATTTCTTTATTTTTGCCCCAAATTAAGGGAAATTTCTGCCCTTTTGCCCTAAAATATATGAAATTTCTGCAATTTTAGCCCAAAATAAAGTGAATTTCTGCCTTTTTGCCCCAAAATAATGGGAATTTCTGCCTTTTTGCCCCAAAATAAAAAAAATTTTTGCTTTTTTTTCTCTGAAATAAGTAAAATTTCTGAAATTTTGCCCTAAAATAAAAGAAATTTTTGCAATTTTTCCCCATAATAAAGGAAATTTCTGGAATTTTGCCCCAAAATAAGGGGAATTTCTGTTTTTTTGCCCCCAAGTAATGGAAATTTCTGCAAATTTGCCCTAAAATAAGGGGAGTTTCTGCTTTTTTGCCTCTAAATAAGTGTAATTTCTTTTTTTTCCCCCAAAACAAAGGGAATTTCTGTCATTTTTGCCCCAAAATAAGGAAAATTTCTGACTTATTACCCTGAAATAAGTGAAATTTGAGCAATTTTGCCCCAATATAAGGAAATTTCTGCCTTTTTGCCCCAAATAAGGGGAATTTCAGAATTTTTACCTCAAAATGAGGGGAATTTCTTAATTTTGGCACAAAATATTAGGAATTTCTGCCTTTTTGCCCCAAAATAAGGAATATTTCTGCCTTTTTTTCCTGAAATAAGTGAAATTTCTGCAATTTTGCCCCAAAATAAGTAAAATATCTGTAATTTTGCCCCAAAATAAAGGAAATTTCTGGAATTTTGCCCCAAAATAAGTGGAATTTCTGAGTTTTGCCCCAAAATAAGGAGAATTTCTGCCTTATTGCCTTACAATTAGTGAAATTTCTGGAATTTTGCCCTAAAATAAGGGAAATTTCTGCAATTTTTCCCCATAATAAGGGAAATTTCTGCAATTTGCTTCAAAATAAGGGGAATTTCTGTTTTTTGTCCCACAATTAGGGGAATTTCTGCAATTTTTCTCTAAAATAAAGGGAATTTCTGCTTTTTTGCCTCTAATTAAGTGCAATTTCTGTATTTTTTCCCCAAAACAAAGAGAATTTCTGTCATTTTTGCCCCAAAATAAAGAAAATTTCTGACTTATTACCCTGAAATAAGTGCAATTTTGCCCCAATATAAGGGAAATTTCTGCCTTTTTGTCCCCAAATAAGGAGAATTTCAGCCTTTTTACCTCAAAATAAGGGGAATTTCTGAATTTTGGCCCAATATATTAGGAATTTCTGCCTTTTGGCCCCAAAATAAAAAAAATTTCCGGCTTTTTTTTCCTGAAATAAGTGAAATTTCTGCAATTTTTCCCCAAAATAAGTAAAATTTCTGCAATTTTGCCCCAAAATAAGGAAAATTTCTGGAATTTTGCCCCAAAATAAGTGGAAATTCTGAGTTTTGCCCCAAAATAAGGAGAATTTCTGCCTTTTTGCCCCACAATTAGTGAAATTTCTGCAATTTTGCCCTAAAATAAGGGAAATTTCTGCAATTTTTCCCCATAATAAGAGAAATTTCTGCAATTTTTCTTCAAAATAAGGGGAATTTCTGTTTTTTGTCCCACAATTAGGGAAATTTCTGCAATTTTGCCCCAAAATAAGGGGAATTTCTGCCTTTGCCCTAAAATATGGGGAATTTCTGCCTTTCTGTCTGAAAATAAAAAGAATGCATACCTTTTTGCCATAAAAAAGGGAAATTTCTACATTTTGCTCCAAAATAAGGGGAAATTTTGTCTTTTTACCTCTAAATAAGTGGAATTTATGTCTTTTTCCCCCAAAACAAAGGGAATTTCTATATTTTGCCCCAAAATAAGGAAAATTTCTGACTTATACCCTGAAATAAGTGAAATTTCTGCAAATTTTCCCCAAAAATAGGGAAATTTCTGCCTTTTGCCCCCAAATAAGAAGAATTTCAGCATTTTACCTCAAAATAAGGGAAATTTCTGATTTTTGCACCAAAATATGGAGAATTTCTGCCTTTTTGCCCCAAAATAAGGAAAATTTCTGCCTTTTTTCCCTGAAATAATTGAAATTTCTGCAATTTTTTCCATAAAATAAGAGAAATTTCTGCAATTTTTCCCCACAATTAGGGAAATTTCTGCAATTTTGCCCCAAAATAAGGGAAATTTCTGGAATTTTGCCCCAAAACAAGTGGAATTTCTGAGTTTTGCCCCAAAATAAGGAGAATTTCTGCCTTTTTGTCCCACAATTAGAGGAATTTCTGCAATTTTGCCAAAAATACGGGGAATTTCTGACTTTTTGCTCGAAAATAAGGAAAATGCATACCTCTTTGCCATAATAAAGGGAAATTTCTTTATTTTTGCCCCAAATTAAGGGAAATTTCTGCCTTTTTGCCCTGAAATATATGAAATTTCTGCAATTTTAGCCCAAAATAAAGTGAATTTCTGCATTTTTGACCCAAAATAATGGGAATTTCTGCCTCTTTGCCCCAAAATATAAAAAATTTTTGCTTTTTTTCTCTGAAATAAATAAAATTTCTGCAATTTTGCCCTAAAATAAAAGAAATTTTTGCAATTCTTTCCCATAATAAAGTAAATTTCTGGAATTTTGCCCCAAAATAAGGGGAATTTCTGTTTTTTTGCCCCCAAATAATGGAAATTTCTGCAAATTTGCCCTAAAATAAGGGGAGTTTCTGATTTTTGCCTCTAAATAAGTGTAATTTCTGTTTTTATCCCCCAAAACAAAGTGAATTTCTGTCATTTTTCCCCAAAATAAGGAAAATTTCTGACTTATTACCCGAAATAAGTGAAATTTCTGCAATTTTGCCCCAATATAAGGGAAATTTCTGCCTTTTTGCCCCAAATAAGGGGAATTTCAGACTTTTTACCTAAAAATGAGAGGAATTTCTGAATTTTGGCACAAAATATTAGGAATTTCTTTCTTTTTGCCCCAAAATAAGGAATATTTCTGCCTTTGTTTCCTGAAATAAGTGAAATTTCTGCAATTTTGCCCCAAAATAAGTAAAATTTCTGTAATTTTGCCCCAAAATAAGGGAAATTTCTGGAATTTTGCCCCAAAATAAGTGGAATTTCTGAGTTTTGCCCCAAAATAAGGAGAATTTCTGCCTTATTGCCTTTCAATTAGTGAAATTTCTGAATTTTGCCCTAAAATAAGGGAAATTTCTGCAATTTTTCCCCATAATAAGAGAAATATCTGCAAATTTTAGCCCAAATAAGGTGAATTTCTGCCTTTTTGCCCCAAAATAATGGGAATTTCTGCCTTTTTGCCCCAAAAGAAGAAAAATTTTTGCCGCTTTTCTCTGAAATAAGTGAAATTTCTGCAATTTTGCCCTAAAATAAAGGAAATTTCTGCAATTTTTACCCATAATAAGGGAAATTTCTGGAATTTTTCCACAAAATAAGGGGAATTTCTCTTATTTGCCACCAAATAAGGGAAATTTCTGGAATTTTGCCCTAAAATAAGGGGAATTTCAGATTTTTTGCCTCTAAATAAGTGGAATTTCTGTCTTTTTCCCGAAAACAAAGGTAATTTCTGTCATTTTTGCCGCAAAATAAGAAAAATTTCTGACTTATTACGCTGAAATAAGTGAAATTTCTGAAATTTTGCCCCATTATAAGGGAAAATTCTGCCTTTTGCCCCCAAATAAGGGGAATTTCAGCCTTTTTACCTCAAAATAAGGGGAATTTCTAAATTTTGGCACAAAATATTAGGAATTTGTGCCTTTTTGCCCCAAAATAAGGATAATTTCTGCCTTTTTTCCCTGAAATAAGTGAAATTTCTAAAATTTTGCCCTAAAATAAGTAAAATTTCTGCAATTTTTCCCCAAAATAAAGGAAATTTCTGGAATTTTGCCCCAAAATAAGTGGAATTTCTGAGTTTTGCCCCAAAATAAGGAGAATTTCTGCCTTATTGCCCCACAATTAGGGAAATTTCTGCAATTTTGCTCCAAAATACAGGGAATTTCTGCCTTTTTGCCCAAAAATAATAGGAATGCATACTTTTTTGCCATAAAAAAGGGAAATTTCTTCATTTTTGCCCCAAATTAAGGGAAATTTCTGCCTTTTTGCCCTGAAATATGTGAAATTTCTGCAATTTTAGCCCAAAATAAGGTGAATTTCTGCCTTTTTGCCCCAAAATAATGGGAATTTCTGCCTTTTTACCCAAAAATGAGAAAAATTTTTGCTTTTTTTCTGTGAAATAAGTGAAATTTCTGCAATTTTGCCCTAAAATAAAGGAAATTTCTGCAATTTTTCCCCATAACAAAGGAAATTTCTGGAATTTTGCCCCAAAAGAGGGGGAATTTCTGTTTTTTGCCCCCAAATAAAAGAAATTTCCTCAATTTTGCCCTAAAATAAGGGGAATTTCTGCTTTTTTGCCTCTAAATAAGTGGAATTTCTGTCTTTTTCCCTCAAAACAAAGGGAATTTCTGTCATTTTTCCCCAAAATAAAGAAAATTTCTGACTTATTACCCTAAAATAAGTGAAATTTCTGCAAAATTGCCCCAAAATAAGGGAAATTTCTGCTTTTTTGCCCCCAAATAAGGGGAATTTCAGCCTTTTTACCTCAAAATAATGAAAATTTCTGCATTTTTGCAACAAAATATTAGGAATTTCTGCATTATTGCCACAAAATATTAGGAATTTCTGCCTTTTTGCCCCCAAATAAGGAAAATTTCTGCATTTTTTTCCCTGAAATAAGTGAAATCTTTGCAATTTTGCCCCAAAATAAGTTAAATTTCTGCAATTTTTCCCCAAAATAAGGGAAATTTCGGGTATTTTGCCCCAAAATAGGTGGAATTTCTGAGTTTTGCCCCAAAATAAAGAGAATTTCTGCCTTTTTGCCCCACAATTAGGGGAATTTCTGCAATTTTGCTCCAAAATACGGGGAATTTCTGCCTTTTTGCCCGAAAATAAGGGGAATGCATAACTTTTTGCCATAAAACAGGGAAATTTCTTCATTTTTGCCCCAAATTAAGGGAAATTTCTGCCTTTTTGCCCTGAAATATATGAAATTTCTTAAATTTTAGCCCAAATAAGGTGAATTTCTGCCTTTTTGCCCCAAAATAATGGGAATTTCTGCCTTTTTGCCCCAAAAGAAGAAAAATTTCTGCCTTTTTTCTCTGAAATAAGTGAAATTTCTGCAATTTTGCCTTAAAATAAAGGAAATTTCTGCAATTTTTCCCCATAATAAAGGAAATTTCTGGAATTTTGCCCCAAAATAAGGGGAATTTCTGTTTTTTTGCCCCCAATAATGGAAATTTCTGGAATTTTGCCCTAAAATAAGGGGAATTTCAGCTTTTTTGCCTTTAAATAAGTGGAATTTCTGTCTTTTCCCTGAAAACAAAGGAAATTTCTGTCATTTTTGCCCCAAAATAAGAAAAATTTCTGACTTATTACCCTGAAATAAGTGAAATTTCTGCAATTTTGCCCCATTATAAGGGAAAATTCTGCCTTTTCCCCCAAATAAGGGGAATTTCAGCCTTTTTACCTCAAAATAAGGGGAATTTCTGAATTTTGGCACAAAATATTAGGAATTTGTGCCTTTTTGCCCCAAAATAAGGAAAATTTCTGCCTTTCTGCCCTGAAATAAGTGAAATTTCTGAAATTTTCCCAAAATAAGTAAAATTTCTGCAATTTTCCCCCAAAATAAAGGAAATTTCTGGAATTTTGCCCCAAAATAAGTGAAATTTCTGAGTTTTGCACCAAAATACGGAGAATTTCTGCCTTTTTGCCCGAAAATAAGGGGAATGAATAACTTTTTGCCATAAAAAAGGGAAATTTCTTCATTTTTGCCCCAAATTAAGGGAAATTTCTGCCTTTTTGCCCTGAAATATGTGAAATTTCTGCAATTTTAACACAAAATAAGGTGAATTTCTGCCTTTTTGCCCCAAAATAATGGATATTTCTGCTTTTTGCCCCAAAAGAAAAAAAATTTTTGCCTTTTTTCTCTGAAAAAAGTGAAATTTCTGCAATTTTGCCCTAAAATAAAGGAAATTTCTGCAATTTTTACCCATAATAAGGGAAATTTCTGGAATTTTGCCCAAAAATAAGGGGAATTTCTCTTTTTTGCCACCAAATAAGGGAAATTTCTGAAATTTTGCCCTAAAATAAGGGGAATTTCTGCTTTTTTGCCTCTAAATTAGTGGAATTTCTGTATTTTTCCCCCAATACAAAAAGAATTTCTGTCATTTTTGCCCCAAAATAAGGAAAATTTCTGACTTATTACCCTGAAATAAGTTAAATTTCTGCAAATTTGCCCCAAAAATAGGGAAAGTTCTGCCTTTTGCTCCAAAATAAGGGGAATTTCAGCCTTTTTACCTCAAAATAAGGGACATTTCTGATTTTTGCACCAAAATATGGAAAATTTTGTCTTTTTGCCCCAAAATAAGGAAAATTTCTGCCTTTTTTCCCTGAAATAAGTGAAATGTCTGCAATTTTGCCCCAAAATAAGGAAAATTTCTGCAATTTTGCCCCAATATAAGGGAACTTTCTGGAATTTTGCCCCAAAATAAGTGGAATTTCTGAGTTTTGCCCCAAAATAAAAAGAATTTCTGCCTTTTGCGCCACAATTAGTGAAATTTCTGCAATTTTGCTGTAAAATAAAGGAAATTTCTGGCTTTTGCCCCAAAATATGGGAAATTTCTGAATTTTGTCTGAAAATAAAAAGAATGCATAACTTTATGCCATAAAAAAGTTAAATTTCTTCATTTTTGCTCCAAAATAAGCGGAACTTTTACTTTTTTCCTTTGAATAAGTGGAATTTCTGTATTTTTCCCCCAAAACAAAAAGAATTTCTTTCTTTTTTGCCCCAAAATATGGAAAATTTCTGACTTATTACCCTGAAATAAGTGAAATTTTTGCAAATTTGCCCCAAAATAAAGGAAATTTCTGCCTTTTTGCCCCCAAATAAGGGGAATTTCAGCCTTTTTACCTCAAAATAAGGGAAATTTCTGCATTTTTGCAACAAAATATTAGGAATTTCTGCATTTTTGCCACAAAATATTAGGAATTTCTGCCTTTTTGCCCCAAAATAAGGAAAATTTCTACCTTTTTTTCCCTGAAATAAGTGAAATTTCTGCAATTTTGCCACAAATTAAGTGTAATTTCTGCAATTTTGCCCCAAAATAAGGGACATTTCTGGAATTTTGCCACAAAATAAGTGGAATTTCTGAGTTTTGCCCCAAAATAAGGAGAATTTCTGCCTTTTTGCCCCACAATTAGGGGAATGTCTGCAATTTTGCTCCAAAATACAGGGAATTTCTGCCTTTTTGCCCGAAAATAAGGGGAATGCATGCCTTTTTGCCATAAAAAAGGGAAATTTCTTCATTTTTGCCCCAAATTAATGGAAATTTCTGCCTTTTTGTCCTGAAATATGTAAAATCTCTGCAATTTTAGCCCAAAATAAGGTGAATTTCTGCCTTTTTGCCCCAAAATAATGGTAATTTCTGCCTTTTTGCCCCAAAATAAGAAAAAATTTTCCTTTTTTTCTCTGAAATAAGTGAAATTTCTGCAATTTTGCCCTAAAATAAGGGAAATTTCTGCAATTTTTCTTCATAATAAGGGAAATTTCTGGAATTTTGCCCTAAAATAAGAGGAATTTCTGTTTTTTTGCCCCAAATAAGGGAAATTTCTGGAATTTTGCCCTAAAATGAGGGGAATTTCAACTTTTTTGCCTCTAAATAAGTGGAATTTCTGTCTTTTCCCCGAAAACAAAGGGAATTTCTGTCATTTTTGCCCCAAAATAAGAAAAATTTGTGACTTATTACCCTGAAATAAGTGAAATTTCTGCAATTTTGCCCCATTATAAGGGAAAATTCTGCCTTTTGCCCCCAAATAAGGGGAATTTCAGCCTTTTTACCTCAAAATAAGGGGAATTTCTGAATTTTGGCACAAAATATTAGGAATTTCTGCCTTTTTGCCCCAAAATAAGGAAAATTTCTGCCTTTTTGCCCCACAATTAGTGAAATTTCTGCAATTTTGCCCTACAATAAGGGAAATTTCTGCAATTTTTCCCCATAATAAGGGAAATTTCTGTAATTTTGCACCAAAATACGGAGACTTTTTGCCTTTTTGCCCCAAAATAAAGAAAATTTCTGGCTTTTTTCCCTGAAATAAGTGAAATTTCTGCAATTTTGTTTCAAAATAAGGGGAATTTCTGTTTTTTGCCCCACAATTAGGAAAATTTCTGCAATTTTGCCCCAAAATAAGGGGGATTTCTGCCTTTTTGTCCAAAATAAAAAGAATGCATACCTTTATGCCATAAAAAGGGGAAATTTCTTCATTTTTGCTCCAAAATAAGAAGAACTTTTGCCTTTTTGCCACTAAATAAGTGGAATTTCTGTATTTTTCCAACAAAACTAAAAGAATTTCTGTCTTTTTTGCCCCAAAATAAGAAAAATTTCTGACTTATGACCCTGAAATAAGAGAAATTTCTGCAAATTTGCCCCAAAAATAGAGAAATTTCTGTTTGTTGCCCCAAAATAAGGAAAATTTCTGCCTTTTTTTATGTGAAATAAGTGAAATTTCTGCAATTTTGCCCCAAAAAGTAAAATTTCTGCAATTTTGCCCCAAAATAAGGGAAATTTCTAAAAGTTTGCCCCAAAATAATTGGAATTTCTGAGTTTTGCCCCAAAATAAGGGTAATTTCTGCCTTTGCCCCAAAATATGGGGAATTTCTGCCTTTTTGTCCGAAAATAAGAAGAATGCATACCTTTTTGCTATAAAAAAGGGAAATTTTTTCATTTTTGCTCCAAAATAAGGGGAACTTTTGCATTTTTGCCTCTAAATAAGTGGAATTTCTGTCTTTTTTCCCCAAAACAAAGGGAATTTTTGTCTCTCTTGCCCCAAAATAAGGAAAATTTCTCACGTATTACCCTAAAATAAGTGAAATTTCTGCAATTTTGCCCCAAAATAAGGGAAATTTTTGTTTTTTTGCCCCCCAAAAAGGGGAATTTCAGCCTTTTTACCTCAAAATAAGGGAAATTTCTGCATTTTTGCAACAAAATATTAGGAATTTCTGCATTATTGCCACAAAATATTAGGAATTTCTGCCTTTTTGCCCAAAATAAGGAAAATTTCTGCCTTTTTTCCCTGAAATAAGTGAAATTTCTGCAATTTGCCCCAAAATAAGTTAAATTTCTGCAATTTTGCCCCAATTAAGGGAAATTTCGGGTATTTTGCCCCAAAATAGGTAGAATTTCTGAGTTTTGCCCCAAAATAAGGAGAATTTCTGCCTTTTTGCCCCACAATTAGGGGAATTTCTGCAATTTTGTTCAAAAATACGGGGAATTTCTGCCTTTTTGCCCGAAAATAAGGGGAATGAATAACTTTTTGCCATAAAAAAGGGAAATTTCTTCATTTTTGCCCCAAATTAAGAGAAATTTCTACATTTTTGCCCTGAAATATGTTAAATTTCTGCAATTTTAGCCCAAAATAAGGTGAATTTCTTTCTTTTTGCCCCAAAATAATCGGAATTTCTGCTTTTTTGCCCCAAGATAAGAAAAATTTTTGCCTTTTTTTCT
The DNA here is from genome assembly GCF_963924665.1 of Micromys minutus. Lineage (NCBI taxonomy): Eukaryota > Metazoa > Chordata > Mammalia > Rodentia > Muridae > Micromys > Micromys minutus. Next base: position 6,299,219 of record NW_027667727.1, read on the forward strand.
CTGAAATAAGTGAAATTTCTGCAATTTTGCACTAAAATAAAAAAAATTTCTGCAATTTTTCATTATAATAAGGGAAATTTCGGGAATTTTGCGCCAAAATAAGGGGAATTTCTGTTTTTTTTGCCCCCAAATAAGGGAAATTTCTGCAATTTTGCCCTAAAATAAGGGGAATTTCTGCGTTTTTTGCCTCTAAATAAGTGGAATTTCTGTCTTTTTCCCCAAAAACAAAGGAAATTTCTGTCATTATTGCCCCAAAATAAGGAAAATTTCTGACTTATTACCCTGAAATAAATGAAATTTCTGCAATTTTGCCCCAATATAAGTAAAATTTCTGTAATTTTGCCCCAAAATAAGGAAAATTTCTGGAATTTTGCCCCAAAATAGGTGGATTTTCTGAGTTATGCCCCAAAATAAGGAGAATTTCTGCCTTTTTGCCCCACAATTAGTGAAATTTCTGCAATTTTCCCTAAAATAAAGGAAATTTCTGCAATTTTTTCCCATAATAAGGGAAATTTCTGCAATTTTGCTTCAAAATAAGGGGAATTTCTTTTTTTGTCCCACAATTAGGGAAATTTCTGCAATTTTGCCCCAAAATAAGGGGAATTTCTGCCTTTTGCCCCAAAATATGGGGAATTTCTGCCTTTTTGTCCGAAATAAGAAGAATGCATACATTTTTGCCATAAAAATGGGAAATTTCTTCATTTTTGCCCAAAATAAGGGGAACTTTTGCCTTTTTGCCTCTAAATAAGTGGAATTTCTGTATTTTTCCCCCATAACAAAAAAAATTTCTGTCTTTTTTGCCCCAAAATAAAGAAAATTTCTGACTTATTACGCTGAAATAAGTGAAATTTCTGCAAATTTGCCCCAAAAATAGGGAAATTTCTGTTTTTTGACCCAAAATAAGGGGAATTTCAGCATTTTACCACAAAATAAGGGAAATTTCTGATTTTTGCACCAAAATATGGAGAATTTCTGCCTTTTTGCCCCAAAATAAGGAAAATTTCTGCCTTTTTTCTCTGAAATAAGTGAAATTTCTGCAATTTTGCCCCAAAAGAAGTAAAATTTCTGCAATTTTGCCTTAAAATAAGGGAAATTTTTGGAATTTTGCCCAAAAATAAGTGGAATTTCTGAGTTTTGCCCAAAAATAGGAGAATTTCTGCCTTTTTGCGCCACAATTAGTGAAATTTCTGCAATTTTGCTGTAAAATAAGGGAAATTTCTGCCTTTTGCCCCAAAATATGGGAAATTTCTGCCTTTTTGTCTGAAAATAAGAAGAATGCATAACTTTTTGCCATAAAAAAGGGAAATTTCTTCATTTTTGCTCCAAAATTAGGGGAACTTTTGTTTTTTCCTTTGAATAAGTGGAATTTCTGTTTTTTCCCCCAAAACAAAAAGAATTTCTGTCTTTTTTGCCCCAATATATTGAAAATTTCTGACTTATTACCCTGAAATAAGTGAAATTTTTGCAAATTTGCCCCAAAATAAGGGAAATTTCTGCCTTTTTGCCCCCAAATACAGGGAATTTCAGCCTTTTAACCTCAAAATAAGGGAAATTTCTGCATTTTTGCAACAAAATATTAAGAATTTCTGCATTATTGCCACAAAATATTAGGAATTTCTGCCTTTTTGCCCCAAAATAAGGAAAATTTCTACCTTTTTTCCCTGAAATAAGTGAAATTTCTGCGATTTTGCCCCAAAATAAATTAAATTTCTGCATTTTTGCCCCAAATTTAGGGAAATTTCGGGTATTATGCCCCAAAATAGGTGGAATTTCTGAGTTCTGCCCCAAAATAAAGAGAATTTCTGCCTTTTTGCCCCACAATTAGGGGAATGTCTGCAATTTTGCTCCAAAATACGGGGAATTTCTGCTTTTTGCCCGAAAATAAGGGGAATGCATACCTTCTTGCCATAAAAAAGGGAAATTTCTTCATTTTTGCCCCAAATTAAGGGAAATATCTTCCTTTTTGCCCTGAACTATGTGATATCTCTGCAATTTTAGCCCAAAATAAGATGAATTTCTGCCTTTTTGCCCCAAAATAATGGGAATTTCTGCCTTTTTGCCCCAAAATAAGAAAAATTTTTGCCTTTTTTCTCTGAAATAAGTGAAATTTCTGCAATTTTGCCCTAAAATAAGGGAAATTTCTGCAATTTTTCCCCAAAATAAGGGAAATTTCTGGAATTTTGCCCTAAAATAAGAGGAATTTCTTTTTTTTTGCCCCCAAATAAGGGAAATTTCTGGAATTTTGCCGTAAAATAAGCAGAATTTCAGCTTTTTTCCTCTAAATAAGTGGAATTTCTGTCTTTTCCCCCAAAACAAAGGGAATTTCTGTCATTTTTGCCCCAAAATAAGAAAAATTTTTGACTTATTACCCTGAAATAAGTGAAATTTCTGCAATTTTGCCCCATTATAAGAGAAAATTCTGCCTTTTGCCCCCAAATAAGGGGAATTTCAGCCTTTTTACCTCAAAATAAGGGGAATTTCTGAATTTTGGCACAAAATATTAGGAATTTCTGCCTTTTTGCCCCAAAATAAGGAAAATTTCTGCCTTTTTGCCCTGAAATAAGTGAAATTTCTTCAATTTTGCTCCAAAATAAGTAAAAGTTCTGCAATTTTCCCCTAAAATAAGGGAAATTTCTAGAATTTTGCCATAAAATAAGTGGAATTTCTGAGTTTTGCCCCAAAATAAGGAGAATTTATGCCTTTTTGCCCCACAATTAGTGAAATTTCTGCAATTTTGCCCTAAAATAAGGGAAATTTCTGCAATTTTTCCCCATAATAAGGGAAATTTCTGTAATTTTGCACCAAAATACAGAGAATTTCTGCCTTTTTTCCCCAAAATAAGGAAAATTTCTGCCTTTTTTTTCTGAAATAAGTGAAATTTCTGCAATTTTGTTTCAAAATAAGGGGAATTTCTGTTTTTTGCCCCACAATTAGAGAAATTTCTGCAGTTTTGCCCCAAAATAAAGTGAATTTCTGCATTTTGCCCCAAAAGATGGGGAATTTCTGCATTTTTGTCCGAAAATAAGAAGAATGCATACCTTTTTGCCATAAAAAAGGGAAATTTCTTCCTTTTTGCTCCAAAATAAGGGAAACTTTTGCCTTTTTGCCTCTAAATAAGTGTAATTTCTGTATTTTTCCCCCAAAACAAAAAAAATTTGTGTCTTTTTTGCCCCAAAATAAGGAAAATTTCTGACTTATTACCCTGAAATAAGTGAAATTTATGCAAATTTGCCCCAAAAATAGGAAAATTTCTGTTTTTTCCCCAAAATAAAAGGAATTTCAGCATTTTACCTCAAAATAAGGGAAATTTCTGATTTTTGCACCAAAATATGAAGAATTTCTGCCTTTTTGCCCAAAAATAAGGAAAATTTCTGCCTTTTTTCTATGAAATAAGTGAAATTTCTGCAATTTTGCACCAAAATAAGTAAAATTTCTGGAATTTTGCCCCAAAATAAGGGAAATTTCTGGAATTTTGCCCCAAAATAAGTGGAATTTCTGAGTTTTGCCCCAAAATAGGAGAATTTCTGCCTTTTTGCGCCACAATTATAGAAATTTCTGCAATTTTGCCCCAAAATAAAGGTTAATTCTGCCTTTGCCCCAAAAATGTGAATTTCTGCCTTTTTGTTCGAAAATAAGAAGAATGCATACCTTTTTGCTATAAAAAAGAAATTTTTTTTTCATTTTTGCTTCAAAATAAGGGGAACTTTTGCCTTTTTGCCTCTAAATAAGTGGAATTTCTGTCTTTTTCCCCCAAAACAAAGGGAATTTCTGTCTTTTTTGCGCCAAAATAAGGAAAATTTCTGACTTATTACCCTGAAATAAGTGAAATTTCTGCAAATTTGCCCCAAAATAAAGGAAATTTCTGCTTTTTTCCCCCAAATAAGGGGAATTTCAGCCTTTTTACCTCAAAAAAAGGGAAATTTCTGCATTTTTGCAACAAAATATTAGGAATTTCTGCATTATTGCCACAAAATATTAGGAATTTCTGCCTTATTGCCCCTAAATAAGGAAAATTTCTGCCTTTTTTCCCTGAAATAAGTAAAATTTCTGCAATTTTGCCCCAAAATAATTTAAATGTCTGAAATTTTGCCCCAAATTAAGGGAAATTTCGGATATTTTGCCCCAAAATAAGTGGAATTTTTGAGTTTTGCCCCAAAATAAGGAGAATTTCTGCCTTTTTGCCCCACAATTAGGGGAATATCTGCAATTTTGCTCCAAAATACGGGGAATTTCTGCCTTTTTGCCCGAAAATAAGGGGAATGCATACCTTTTTGCCATAAAAAAGGGAAATTTCTTCATTTTTGCCCCAAATTAAGGGAAATTTCTGCATTTGTGCCCTGAAATATGTGAAATTTCTACAATTTTAGCTTAAAATAAGGTGAATTTCTGCCTTTTTGCCCCAAAATAATGGGAATTTCTGCATTTTTGCCCCAAGATAAGAAAAATTTTTGCCTTTTTTCTCGGAAATAAGTGAAATTTCTGCAATTTTGCACTAAAATAATGGAAATTTCTGCTATTTTCCCCTATAATAAGGGAAATTTCGGGAATTTTGCGCCAAAATAAGGGGAATTTCTGTTTTTTTGCCCCCAAATAAGGGAAATTTCTGCAGTTTTGCCCTAAAATAAGGGGAATTTCTGCGTTTTTTGCCTCTAAATAAGTGGAATTTCTGTCTTTTTCCCCCAAAACAAAGGGAATTTCTGTCATTTTTGAAACAAAATAAGGAAAATTTCTGACTTATTACCCTGAAATAAGTGAAATTTCTGCAGATTTTGCCCCAATATAAGGGAAATTTCTGCCTTTTTGCCCCCAAATAAGGGGAATTTCAGCCTTTTTACCTCAAAATAAAGGGAATTTCTGAATTTTGGCACAAAATATTACGAATTTCTGCCTTTTTGCCCCAAAATAAGCAAAATTTCTGCTTTTTACCTAGAAATAAGTGAAATTTCTGCAATTTTGCACTAAAATAATGGAAATTTCTGCTATTTTCCCCTATAATAAGGGAAATTTCGGGAATTTTGCGCCAAAATGAGGGGAATTTCTGTTTTTTTGCCCCCAAATAAGGGAAATTTCTGCAGTTTTGCCCTAAAATAAGGGGAATTTCTGCGTTTTTTGCCTCTAAATAAGTGGAATTTCTGTCTTTTTCCCCCAAAACAAAGGGAATTTCTGTCATTTTTGAAACAAAATAAGGAAAATTTCTGACTTATTACCCTGAAATAAGTGAAATTTCTGCAGATTTTGCCCCAATATAAGGGAAATTTCTGCCTTTTTGCCCCCAAATAAGGGGAATTTCAGCCTTTTTACCTCAAAATAAAGGGAATTTCTGAATTTTGGCACAAAATATTACGAATTTCTGCCTTTTTGCCCCAAAATAAGCAAAATTTCTGCTTTTTACCTAGAAATAAGTGAAATTTCTGCAATTTTGCCGCAAAATAGGTAAAATTTCTGCAATTTTGCCCCAAAATAAGGGAAATTTCTGGAATTTTGCCCCCAAAAAAGTGGAATATCTGAGTTTTGCCCCAAAATAGGAGAATTTCTGCCTTTTTGCCACAAAATTAGTGAAATTTCTGCAATTAAGCCCTAAAATAAGAGAAATTTCTGCAAGTTTTCCCCATAATAAGGGAAATTTCTGCAATTTTGCTTCAAAATAAGGGGAATTTCTGTTTTTTGCCCCACAATTAGGGAAATTTCTGCAATTTTGCCTTAAAATAAGGGGAATTTAGCCTTTTGCCCCAAAATATGGGGAATTTCTGCCTTTTTGTCCAAAAATAAGAAGAATGCATATCTTTTTGCCATAATAAAGGGAAATTTCTTCATTTTTGCTCCAAAATAAGTGGAAATTTTGCCTTTTTGCCTCTAAATAAGTGGAATTTCTGTGTTTTTTTCCCAAAACAAAGGAAATTTCTGTCTTTTTCCCCCAAAATAAGGAAAATTTCTGACTTATTAGGCTGAAATAAGTGAAATTTTTGCAAATTTGCCCCAAAATAAGGGAAATTTCTGCTTTTTGCCCACAAATAAGGGGAATTTCAGCTTTTTTACCTCAAAATAAGGGAAATTTCTGCATTTTTGCAACAAAATATTAGGAATTTCTGCATTTTTGCCACAAAATATTAGGAATTTTTGCCTTTTTGCCCCAAAATAAGGAAAATTTCTGCCTTTTTTTCCCTGAAATAAGTGAAATTTCTGCAATTTTACCCCAAAATAAGTGAAATTTCTGCAATTTTGCCCCAAAATAAGGGAAATTTCTGGAATTTTGCCACAAAATTAGTGGAATTTCTGAGTTTTACCCCAAAATAAGGAAAATTTCTGCCTTTTTTCCCAACAATTAGGGGAATTTCTGCAATTTTGCTCCAAAATACAGGGAATTTCTGCTGTTTTGCACAAAAATAAGGGGAATGCATAACTTTTTGCCATAAAAAAGGGAAATTTCTTCATTTTTGCCCTAAATTAAGGGAAATTTCTGCCTTTTGGTTCTGAAATATGTGAAATTTCTGCAATTTTAGCCCAAAATAAGGTGAATTTGTGCCTTTTTGCCCCAAAATAATTGGAGTTTCTGCCTTTTTGCCCCAAAATAAGAAAAATTTTTGCCTTTTTTCTCTGAAATAAGTCAAATTTGTGCAATTTTGCCCTAAAATAAAGGAAATTTCTGCAATTTTTTCCCATAATAAGGGAAATTTCTGGAATTTTGCCTCAAAATAAGGGGAATTTCTGTTCTTTGCCCCAAAATAAAAGAAATTTCTGCAATTTTGCCCTAAAATAAGGAGAATTTCTGCTTTTTTGCCTCTAAATAAGTGAAATGTCTGTCTTTTTCCCTCAAAACAAATAGAATTTCTGTCATTTTTGCCCCAAAATAAGGAAAATTTCTGACTTATTACCCTGAAATAAGTGAAATTTCTGCAAATTTGCCCCAAAATAGGGAAATTTCTTCTTTTTGCCCCAAAATAAGGGAAATTTCAGCCTTTTTACCTCAAAATAAGGGAAATTTCTGATTTTTGCACAAAAATATGGAGAATTTCTGCCCTTTTGCCCCAAAATAAGGAAAATTTCTGCCTTTTATCCATGAAATAAGTGAAATGTCTGCAATTTTGCCCCAAAATAAGTAAAATTTCTGCAATTTTGCCCCAAAATAAGGGAAATTTCTGGAATTTTGCCCCAAAATAAGTGGAATTTCTAAGTTTTGTCCCAAAATGAGGAGAATTTCTGCCTTTTTGCGCCACAATTAGTGAAATTTCTGCAATTTTGCTCTAAAATAGGAGAAATTTCTGCCTTTTGCCCCAAAATATGGGAAATTTCTGCCTTTTTGTCCGAAAATAAGAAGAATGCATAACTTTTTGCCATAAAAAAGGGAAATTTCTTCATTTTTTCTCCAAAATAAAAGGAACTTTCGCCTTTTTACCTCTGAATAAGTGGAATTTCTGTATTTTTCCTTCAAAACAAAAAGAATTTCTGTCTTTTTTGCCCTAAAATAAGGAAAATTTCTGACTTATTACCCTGAAATAAGTGAAATTTTTGCAAATTTGCCCCCAAATAAGGGAAATTTCTGCCTTTTTACCCCCAAATAAAGGAAATTTCAGCCTTTTTACCTCAAAGTAAAGGAAATTTCTGCATTTTTGCAACAAAATATTAGGAATTTCTGCATTTTTGCCACAAAATATTAGGAATTTCTGCCTTTTTGCCCCACAATAAGAAAAATTTCTACCTTTATTTTCCTGAAATAAGTGAAATTTCTGCAATATTGCCACAAAATATGTGTAATTTCTGCAATTTTGCCCCAAAATAAGGGAAATTTCTGGAATTTTGCCCCAAAATAAGGGGAATTTCTGCTTTTTTGCCTCTAAATAAGTGAAATTTCTGTCTTTTTCCCCCAAAACAAAGGGAAATTCTGTCATTTTTGCCCCCAAATAAGGAAAATTTCTGACTTATTACCCTGAAATAAGTGAAATTTCTGCAATTTTACCCCAATATAAGGGAAATTTCTGCCTTTTTGCCCCAAAATAAGGGGAATTTCAGCCTTTTTCTCTCAAAATAAGGGGAATTTCTGAATTTTGGCACAAAATATTAGGAAATTCTGCCTTTTTGCCCCAAAATAAGGAAAATTTCTGCTTTTTTCCTTGAAATAAGTGAAATTTCTGCAATTTTGCCCCAAAATAAGTAAAATTTCTGAAATTTTGCCCCAAAATAAGGGAAATTTCTGGAATTTTGCCCCAAAATAAGTGGAATTTCTGAGTTTTGCCCCAAAATAAGAAGAATTTATGCCTTTTGCCCCACAATTAGTGAAACTTCTGCAATTTTGCCCTAAAATAAGGGAAATTTCTGCAATTTTTCTTCATAATAAGGGAAATTTCTTCATTTTTGCTCCAAAATAAGGGGAACTTTTGCATTTTTGCCTCTAAATAAGTGGAATTTCTGTCTTTTTCCCCCAAAACAAAAGGAATTTCTGTATTTTTTGCCCCAAAACAAGGAAAATTTCTGACTTATAACCCTGAAATAAGTGAAATTTCTGCAAATTTGCCCCAAAATAAGAAAAATTTCTGCCTTTTTTCCACTAATAAGGGGAATTTCAGCCTTTTTACCTAAAAATAAGGGAAATTTCTGCAATTTTGCCCCAAAATAAGGAAAATTTCTGGAATTTGGCCCCACAATTAAGGGAATTTCTGCAATTTTGCTCCAAAATACCGGGAATTTCTGCCTTTTTGCCCGAAAATAAAAGGAATGCATACCTTTTTGCCATAAAAAAAAAGAAATTTCTTCATTTTTGCCCCAAATTAAGGGAAATTTCTGCCTTCTTGCCCTGAAATATGTGAAATTTCTGCAATTTTAGCCCAAAATAAGGTGAATTTCTGCCTTTTTGCCCCAAGATAATGGGAATTTCTGCCTTTTTGCCCCAAAATAAGAAAAATTTTTGCGTTTTTTCTCTGAAATAAGTGAAATTTCTGCAATTTTGCCCTAAAATAAGGGAAATTTCTGCAATTTTTCCCTATAATAAGTGAAATTCCTGGAATTTTGCCACAAAATAAGGGGAATTTCTGTTTTTTTTGCCCCCAAATAAGGGAAATTTCTGCAATTTTGCCCTAAAATAAGGGGAATTTCCGCTTTTTTGCCTATAAATAAGTGTAATTTCTGTCTTTTTCCCCCAAAACAAAGAGAATTTCTGTCATTTTTGCCTCAAAATAAGGAAAATTTCTGACTTATTACCCTGAAATAAGTGAAATTTCTGCAATTTTTTCCCAATTAAAGGAAATTTCTGCGTTTTTGCCCCCAAATAAAGGGAATATCAGCCTTTTTACCTCAAAATAATGGGAATTTCTGAATTTCGGTACAAAATATTAGGAATTTATGCCTTTTTGCCCCAAAATAAAAAAAATTTCTGCCTTTTTTCTTTGAAATAAGTGAAATTTCTGCAATTTTGCCCCAAAATAATAAAATTTCTGCAATTTTCCCCCTAAAATAAGGGAAATTTCTGTGATTCTTGCCCCAAAATAAGTGGAATTTCAGAGGTTTGCCCCAAAATAAGGAGAATTTCTGCCTTTTTGCCCCACAATTAGTAAAATTTCTGCAATTTTGCCCTAAAATAAGGGAAATTTCTGCAATTTTTGCCCATAATAAGGGAAATTTCTGCAATTTTGCTTCAAAATAAGGGGAATTTCTGTTTTTTGCCCCACAATTACGAAAATTTCTGCAATTTTGCCCCAAAATAAGGCGAATTTCTGCCTTTTGCCCCAAAATATGGGGAATTTCTGCTTTTTTTCCGAAAATAAGAAGAATGCATACCTTTTTGCCATAAAAAAGGGAAATTTCTTCATTTTTGCTCTAAAATAAGGGGAACTTTTGCCTTTTTGCCTCTAAATAAGTGGAATTTTTGTTTTTTTCTCCCAAAACAAAGAAAATTTCTGTGTTTTTTGCCCCAAAATAAGGAAAATTTCTGACTTATTACCCTGAAATAAGTGAAATTTCTGCAAATTTGCCCCAAAAATAGGGAAATTTCTGCCTTTTGCCCCAAAATAAGGGGAATTTCAGCATTTTACCTCAAAATAAGGGAAATATCTGATTTTTCCACCAAAATACGGAGAATTTCTGCCTTTTTGCCCCAAAATAAGGAGAATTTCTGCCTTTTTTTCCCTTAAATAAGTGAAATTTCTGCAATTTTGCCTCAAAATAAGGGAAATTTCTGCCTTTTTGCACCCATATAAGGGAAATTTCAGCCTTTTTACCTCAAAATAAGGGAAATTTCTGCATTTTTGAAACAAAATATTAGGAATTTATGCATTTTTGCCACAAAATATTAGGAATTTCTGCATTTTTGCCCAAAAATAAGGAAAATTTCTGCTTTTTTTCCCTGAAATAAGTGAAATTTCTGCAATTTTGCCCCAAAATACGGGAAATTTCTGCCTTTTTGCCTCACACTTAGGGGAATTTCTGCAATTTTGCTTCAAAATATGGGGAATTTCTGCCTTTTTGCCTGAAAATAAGGGGAATGCATACCTTTTTGCCATAAAAAAGGGAAATTTCTTCACTTTTGCCCCAAATTAAGGGAAATTTCTGCCTTTTTGCCCTGAAATATTTGAAATTTCTGCAATTTTAGCCCAAAATAAGGTGAATTTCTGCCTTTTTGCCCCAAAATAATGAAAATGTCTGCCTTTTTGGCCCAAAATAAGAAAAATTTTTGCTTTTTTTCTCTGAAATAAATGAAATTTCTGCAATTTTGCCCTAAAATAAAAGAAATTTCTGCAATTTTTCCCCATAATAAAGATAATTTCTGGAATTTTGCCCCAAAATAAGAGGAATTTCTGTTTTTTGCCCCCAAATAAGGGAAATTTCTGCAATTTTGTCCTAAAATAAGAGGAATTTCTGCTTTTTTGCATCTAAATAACTGGAATTTCTGTCTTTTTCCCCCAAAACAAAGGGAATTTCTGTCATTTTTGCCCCAAAATAAGAAAACTTTCTGACTTATTACCCTGAAATAAGTGAAATTTCTGCAATTTTGCTCCAATATAAGGGAAATTTCTGCCTTTATGCCCCCAAATAAGGGGAATTTCAGCCTTTTTTCCTCAAAATAAGGGGAATTTCTGAATTTTGGCACAAAATATTAGGAATTTCTGCCTTTTTGCCCCAAAATAAGGAAAATTTCTGCCTTTTTTCCCTGAAATAAGTGAAATTTCTGCAATTTTGCCCCAAAATAAGTAAAATTTCTGCAATTTTGCCCCAAAATAAGGGAAATTTCTGGAATTTGGCCCCAAAATAAGTGGAATTTCTGAGTTTTGCCCCAAAATAAGGAGAATTTCTGCCTTTTGCCCCACAGTTAGTGAAATTTCTGCAATTTTGCCCTAAAATAAGAGAAATTTCTGCAATTTTTCCCCATAATAAAGGAAATTTCTGCAATTTTGCTTCAAAATAAGGGGAATTATTGTTTTTGCCCCACAATTAGGGAAATTTCTGCAATTTTGCTCCAAAATAAAAGGAATTTCTGCCTTTTGTTCTAAAATATGGGGAATTTCTGCCTTTTTGTCCAAAAATAAGAAGAATGCATACCTTTTTGCCATAAAAAAGGGAAATTTCTTCATTTTTGCTCCAAAATAAGGGGAACTTTTGCCTTTTTGCCTCTAAATAAGTGGAATTTCTGTCTTTTTCCCCCAAAACAAAGGGAATTTCTGTCTTTTTTGCACCAAAATAAGAAAAATTTCTGACTTATTACCCTGAAATAAGTGAAATTTCTGCAAATTTGCCCCAAAATAAGGGAAATTTCTGCCTTTTTGCCCTTAAATATGGGGAATTTCAGCATTTTTACCTCAAAATAAGGGAAATTTCTGCATTTTTGCAACAAAATAATAGGAATTTCTGCATTTTTGCCACAAAATATTAGGAATTTCTGCTTTGTTGCCCCAAAATAAGGAAAATTTCTGCTTTTTTCTCCTGAAATAAGTGAAATTTCTGCAATTTTGCCCCAAAATAAGTGAAATTTCTGCAATTTTGCCCCAAAATAAGGGAAATTTCTGGAATTTGGCCCCAAAATAAGTGGAATTTCTGAGTTTTGCCCCAAAATAAGGAGAATTTCTGCCTTTTGGACCCACAATTAGGGGCATTTCTGCAATTTTGCTTCAAAATACGGGAAATTTCTGCTTTTTTGCCTGAAAATAAGGGGAATGCATACCTTTTTGCCATAAAAAAGGGAAATTTCTTCATTTTTGCCCCAAATTAAGGGAAATTTCTGCCTTTTTGCCCTGAAATATGTGAAATTTCTGCAATTTTAGCCCAAAAAAAGGGAATTTCTGCCTTTTTGCCCCAAAATAATGGGAATTTCTGCTTTTTTGCACAAAAATAAGAAAAATTTTTGCTTTTTTTCTGTGAAATATGTGATATTTCTGCAATTTTGCCCTAAAATAAAAGAAATTTCTGCAATTTTCCCCATAATATAGGAAATTTCTGGAATTTTGCCCCAAAATAAAGGGAATTTCTGTTTTTTACCCCCAAATAAAGGAAATTTCTGCAATTTTGCCCTAAAATAAGAGGAATTTCTGCTTTTTTTCCTCTAAATAAGTGGAATTTCTGTCTTTTTCCCCCAAAACAAAGGAAATTTCTGTCATTTTTGCCCCAAAATAAGGAAAATTTTTTACTTATTACCCTGAAATAAGTGAAATTTCTTCAATTTTGCTCCAATATAAGGGAAATTTCTGCCTTTTTGCCCCCAAATAAGGGGAATTTCAGCCTTTTTACCTCAAAATAAGGGGAATTTCTGAATTTTGGCACAAAATATTAGGAATTTTTGCCTTCTTGCCCCAAAATAAGGAAAATTTCTGCCTTTTTCCCTGAAATAAGTGAAATTTCTGCAATTTTGCCCCAAAATAAGTAAAATTTCTGCAATTTTGCCACAAAATAAGGGAAATTTCTGGAATTTTGCCCCAAAATAAGTGGAATTTCTGAGTTTTGCCCCAAAAATAAGGAGAATTTCTGCCTTTTTGCCCAACAATTAGTGAAATTTCTGCAATTTTGCCCTAAAATAAGCGAAATTTCTGCAATTTTTCCCCATAATAAAAAAAATTTCTGCAATTTTGCTTCAAATTAAGGGGAATTTCTGTTTTTTGCTGGAAATTAGGGAAATTTCTGTAATTTTGCCCCAAAATATAGGGAATTTCTGCCTTTTTGTCCGAAAATAAGAAGAATGCATACCTTTTTGCCATAAAAAAAATTTTTTTTTTTTTGCTCCAAAATAAGGGGAACTTTTGCCTTTTTTCCTCTAAATAAGTGGAATTTTTGTCTTTTTCCCCCAAAATAAAGGGAATTTCTGTTTTTTTGCCCCATAATAAAGAAAATTTCTGACTTATTACTCTGAAATAAGTGAAATTTCTGCAAATTTGCCCCAAAAAAGGGAAATTTCTGCCTTTTGCCCCAAAATAAGGGGAATTTCAGCATTTTACCTCAAAATAAGGGAAATTTCTGATTTTTGCACCAAAATATGAAGAATTTCTGCCTTTTTGCCCCAAAATAAGGAAATTTTCTGCCTTTTTTCCCTGAAATAAGTGAAATTTCTGCAATTTTGCCAGAAAATAAGTGAAATTTCTTCAATTTTGCCCCAAAATAAGGGAAATTTCTGGAATTTTGCCCCAAAATAAGTGGAATTTCTGAGTTTTGCCCCAAAATAAAAAGAATTTCTGCCTTCTTGCCCCACAATTAGGGGAATTTCTGCAATTGTGCTTTAAAATACGGGGAATTTCTGCTTTTTTCCCGAAAATAAGTGGAATGCATAACTTTTTGCCATAAAAAAGGGAAATTTCTTCATTTTTGCCCCAAATTAAGAAAAATTTCTGCATTTTTGCCCTGAAATATGAAAAATTTCTGCAATTTTAGCCCAAAATAAGGTGAATTTCTGCCTTTTTGCCCCAAAATAATGGGAATTTCTGTTTTTTGCCCCAAAATAAGGAAAATTTCTGCCTTTTTTTCCCTGAAATAAGTGAAATTTCTGCAATTTTGCCGCAAAATAAGGGAAATTTCTGTCTTTTTGCACCCATATAAGGGAAATTACAGCCTTTTTACCTCAAAATAAGGGAAATTTCTGCATTTTTGAAACAAAATATTAGGAATTTATGCATTTTTGCAACAAAATATTAGGAATTTCTGCATTTTTGCTCAATAATAAGGAAAATTTCTGCTTTTTTTCCCTGAAATAAGTGAAATTTCTGCAATTTTGCCCCAAAATAAGTGAAATTTCTGCAATTTTGCCCCAAAATAAGGGAAATTTCTGGAATTTGGCCCCAAAATAAGTGGAATTTCTGAGTTTTGCCCCAAAATAAGGAGAATTTCTGTCTTTTTGCCCCACAATTAGGGGAATTTCTGCAATTTTGCTTCAAAATACGGGGAATTTCTGCCTTTTTCCCAGAAAATAAGGGGAATGCATAACTTTTTGCCATTAAAAAAGGGAAATTTCTTCACTTTTGCCACAAAAAAGGGAAATTTCTGCCTTTTTGCCCTGAAATATTTGAAATTTCTGCAATTTTAGCCCAAAATAAGGTGAATTTCTGCCTTTTTGCCCCAAAATAATGAAAATTTCTGCCTTTTTGGCCCAAAATAAGAAAAATTTTTGCTTTTTTTCTCTGAAATAAATGAAATTTCTGCAATTTTGCCCTAAAATAAAAGAAATTTCTTCAATTTTTCCCCATAATAAAGATAATTTCTGGAATTTTGCCCCAAAATAAGAGGAATTTCTGTTTTTTTGCCCCCAAATAAGGGAAATTTCTGCAATTTTGCCCTAAAATAAGGGGAATTTCTGCTTTTTTTGCCTCTAAATAAGTGGAATATCTGTCTTTTTCCCCCAAAACAAAGGGAATTTCTGTCATTTTTGCCCCAAAATAAGAAAAATTTCTGACTTATTACCCTGAAATAAGTGAAATTTCTGCAATTTTGCTCCAATATAAGGGAAATTTCTGCCTTTTTGCCCCCAAATAAGGAGAATTTCAGCCTTTTTACCTCAAAATAAGGGGAATTTCTGAATTTTGGCACAAAATATTAGGAATTTCTGCCTTCTTGCCCCAAAATAAGGAAAATTTCTGCCTTTTTTTCCCTGAAATAAGTGAAATTTCTGCAATTTTGCCACAAAATAAGGGAAATTTCTGGAATTTTGCCCCAAAATAAGTGGAATTTCTGAGTTTTGCCCCAAAATAAGGAGAATTTCTGACTTTTTGCCCCACAATTAGTGAAATTTCTGCAATTTTGCCTTAAAATAAGAGAAATTTCTGCAATTTTTCCCCATAATAAAGGAAATTTCTGCAATTTTGCTTCAAAATAAGGGGAATTTCTGTTTTTTCCCCCACAATTAGGGAAATTTCTGCAATTTTGCTCCAAAATAAAAGGAATTTCTGCCTTTTGTTCTAAAATATGGGAAATTTCTGCCTTTTTGTCCAAAAATAAGAAGAATGCATACCTTTTTGCCATAAAAAAGAGAAATTTCTTCATTTTTGCTCCAAAATAAGGGGAACTTTTGCATTTTTGCCTCTAAATAAGTGGAATTTCTGTCTTTTTCCCCCAAAACAAAGGGAATTTCTGTATTTTTTGCACCAAAATAAGAAAAATTTCTGACTTATTACCCTGAAATAAGTGAAATTTCTGCAAATTTGCCCCAAAATAAGGGAAATTTCTGCATTTTTGCCCTTAAATATGGGGAATTTCAGCCTTTTTACCTCAAAATAAGGGAAATTTCTGCATTTTTGCAACAAAATATTAGGAATTTCTGCATTTTTGCCACAAAATATTAGGAATTTCTGCTTTTTTGCCCCAAAATAAGGAAAATTTCTGCTTTTTTTTTCCTGAAATAAGTGAAATTTCTGCAATTTTGCCCCAAAATAAGTGAAATTTCTGCAATTTTGCCCCAAAATAAGGGAAATTTCTGGAATTTGGCCCCAAAATAAGTGGAATTTCTGAGTTTTGCCCCAAAATAAGGAGAATTTCTGCCTTTTTGACCCACAATTAGGGGCATTTATGTAATTTTGCTTCAAAATACGGGAAATTTCTGCCTTTTGCCTGAACATAAGGGGAATGCATACCTTTTTGCCATAAAAAAGGGAAATTTCTTCATTTTTGCCCCAAATTAAGGGAAATTTCTGCCTTTTTGCCCTGAAATATGTGAAATTTCTGCAATTTTAGCCCAAAAAAAGGGAATTTCTGCCTTTTTGCCCCAAAATAATGGGAATTTCTGCTTTTTTGCCCCAAACTAAGAAAAATTTTTGCTTTTTTTCTCTGAAATATGTGATATTTCTGCAATTTTGCCCTAAAATAAAAGAAATTTCTGCAATTTTTCCCCATAATATAGGAAATTTCTGGAATTTTGCCCCAAAATAAAGGGAATTTCTGTTTTTTGCCCCCAAATAAAGGAAATTTCTGCAATTTTGCCCTAAAATAAGAGGAATTTCTGCTTTTTTTCCTCTAAATAAGTGGAATTTCTGTCTTTTTCCCCCAAAACAAAGGGAATTTCTGTCATTTTTGCCCCAAAATAAGGAAAATTTCTTACTTATTACCCTGAAATAAGTGAAATTTCTTCAATTTTGCTCCAATATAAGGGAAATTTCTGCATTTTTGCCCCCAAATAAGGGGAATTTCAGCCTTTTTACCTCAAAATAAGGGGAATTTCTGAATTTTGGCACAAAATATTAGGAATTTCTGCCTTCTTGCCCCAAAATAAAGAAAATTTCTGCCTTTTTCCCTGAAATAAGTGAAATTTCTGCAATTTTGCCCCAAAATAAGTAAAATGTCTGCAATTTTGCCACAAAATAAGGGAAATTTCTGGGATTTTGCCCCAAAATAAGTGGAATTTCTGAGTTTTGCCCCAAAATAAGGAGAATTTCTGCCTTTTTGCCCCACAATTAGTGAAATTTCTGCAATTTTGCCCTAAAATAAGAGAAATTTCTGCAATTTTTCCCCATAATAAAGGAAATTTCTGCAATTTTGCTTCAAAATAAGGGGAATTTCTGTTTTTGCCCCACAATTAGGGAAATTTCTGCAATTTTGCTCCAAAATAAAAGGAATTTCTGCCTTTTGTTCTAAAATATGGGGAATTTCTGCCTTTTTGTCCAAAAATAAGAAGAATGCATACCTTTTTGCCATAAAAAAGGGAAATTTCTTCATTTTTGCTCCAAAATAAGGGGAACTTTTGCCTTTTTGCCTCTAAATAAGTGGAATTTCTGTCTTTTCCCCCCAAAACAAAGGGAATTTCTGTCTTTTTTGCACCAAAATAAGAAAAATTTCTGACTTATTACCCTGAAATAAGTGAAATTTCTGCAAATTTGCCCCAAAATAAGGGAAATTTCTGCCTTTTTGCCCTTAAATATGGGGAATTTCAGCCTTTTTACCTCAAAATAAGGGAAATTTCTGCATTTTTGCAACAAAATATTAGGAATTTCTGCATTTTTGCCACAAAATATTAGGAATTTCTGCTTTTTTGCCCCAAAATAAGGAAAATTTCTGATTTTTTTTTCCTGAAATAAGTGAAATTTCTGCAATTTTGCCCCAAAATAAGTGAAATTTCTGCAATTTTGCCCCAAAATAAGGGAAATTTCTGGAATTTGGCCCCAAAATAAGTGGAATTTCTGAGTTTTGCCCCAAAATAAGGAGAATTTGTGCCTTTTTGCCCCACAATTAGGGGCATTTCTGCAATTTTGCTTCAAAATACGGGAAATTTCTGCCTTTTTGCCTGAAAATAAGGGGAATGCATACCTTTTTGCCATAAAAAAGGGAAATTTCTTCATTTTTGCCCCAAATTAAGGGAAATTTCTGCCTTTTTGCCCTGAAATATGTGAAATTTCTGCAATTTTAGCCCAAAAAAAGGGAATTTCTGCCTTTTTGCCCCAAAATAATGGGAATTTCTGCTTTTTTGCCCCAAACTAAGAAAAATTTTTGCTTTTTTTCTCTGAAATATGTGATATTTCTGCAATTTTGCCCTAAAATAAAAGAAATTTCTGCAATTTTTCCCCATAATATAGGAAATTTCTGGAATTTTGCCCCAAAATAAAGGGAATTTCTGTTTTTTGCCCCCAAATAAAGGAAATTTCTGCAATTTTGCCCTAAAATAAGAGGAATTTCTGCTTTTTTTCCTCTAAATAAGTGGAATTTCTGTCTTTTTCCCCCAAAACAAAGGGAATTTCTGTCATTTTTGCCCCAAAATAAGGAAAATTTCTTACTTATTACCCTGAAATAAGTGAAATTTCTTCAATTTTGCTCCAATATAAGGGAAATTTCTGCCTTTTTGCCCCCAAATAAAGGGAATTTCAGCCTTTTTACCTCAAAATAAGGGGAATTTCTGAATTTTGGCACAAAATATTAGGAATTTCTGCCTTCTTGCCCCAAAATAAGGAAAATTTCTGCCTTTTTCCCTGAAATAAGTGAAATTTCTTCAATTTTGCCCCAAAATAAGTAAAATCTCTGCAATTTTGCCACAAAATAAGGGAAATTTCTGGAATTTTGCCCCAAAATAAGTGGTATTTCTGAGTTTTGCCCCAAAATAAGGAGAATTTCTGCCTTTTTGCCCCACAATTAGTGAAATTTCTGCAATTTTGCCCTAAAATAAGAGAAATTTCTGCAATTTTTCCCCATAATAAAGGAAATTTCTGCAATTTTGCTTCAAATTAAGGGGAATTTCTGTTTTTTGCTGGAAATTAGGGAAATTTCTGTAATTTTGCCCCAAAATATAGGGAATTTCTGCCTTTTTGTCCGAAAATAAGAAGAATGCATACCTTTTTGCCATAAAAAAAGAAATTTCTTTATTTTTGCTCCAAAATAAGGGGAACTTTTGCCTTTTTGCCTCTAAATAAGTGGAATTTCTGTCTTTTTCCCCCAAAACAAAGGGAATTTCTGTTTTTTTGCCTCTAAATGAGTGGAATTTCTGTTTTTTTCCCCAAAACAAAGGGAATTTCTGTACTTTTTGCCCCAAAATAAGGAAAATTTCTGACTTATTACCCTGAAATAAGTGAAATATCTGCAATTTTGCCCTAATATAAAGGAAATTTCTGCCTTTTAGCCATCAAATAAGGGGAATTTCAGCGTTTTTACCTCAAAATAAGGGGAATTTTTAAATTTTGGCACAAATATTAGGAATTTCTGCGTTTTTGCCCCAAAATAAGGAAAATTTCTGCCTTTTTTCCCTGAAATAAGTGCAATTTCTGCAATTTTTTCTAAAAAATAAGTAAAATTTCTGCAATTTTGCCCGAAAATAAGGGATATTTCTGCAATTTTGCCCCAAAATAAGTGGAATTTCTGAGTTTTGCCCCAAAATAAGGAGAATTTCTGCCTTTTTGCACAACAATTAGTGAAATTTCTGCAATTTTGCCCTAAAATGAGGGAAATTTCTGCAATTTTGCCTTAAATAAGCGAAATTTCAGCAATTTTTCCCCATAATGAGGGAAATTTCTGCAATTTTGCCCCAAAATAAGGGGAATTTCTGTTTTTTGCCCCACAATTAGGGAAATTTCTGCAATTTTGCCCCAAAATAAGGAGAATTTCTGCCTTTTGCCCCAAAATATGGGGAATTTCTGCCTTTTTGTCTGAAAATAAGAAGAATGCATACATTTTTGTCATAAATAAGGGAAATTTCCTCATTTTTGCTCCAAAATAAGGGGAACTTTTGCCTTTTTGCCTCTAAATAAGTGGAATTTCTGTCTTTTTCCCCCAAAACAAAGGCAATTTCTATATTTTTTGCCCCAAAATAAGAAAAATTTCTGACTTATTACCCTGAAATAAGTGAAATTTCTGCAAATTTGCCCCAAAATAAGAAAAATTTCTGCCTTTTTGCCCCCAAATAAGGGGAATTTCAGCCTTTTTACCTCAAAATAAGGGAAATTTCTGCATTTTTGCAACAAATTATTAAAAATTTCTGCATTTTTGCCACAAAATATTAGGAATTTCTGCCCTTTTGCCAAAAAATAAGGAAAATTTCTGCCTTTTTTTCCCTGAAATAAGTGAAATTTCTGCAAATTTGCCCCCAAAAAAGGGAAATTTCTGCCTTTTGCTTCAAAATATGGGGAATTTCAGCATTTTACCTCAAAATAAAAGAAATTTCTGATTTTTGAACCAAAATATGGAGAATTTCTGCCTTTTTGCTCCAAAATAAGGAAAATTTCTGCCTTTTTTCCCTGAAATAAGTGAAATTTCTGCAATTTTGCCCCAAAATAAGTGAAATTTTTGCAATTTTGCCCCAAAATAAGGGAAATTTCTGGAATTTTGCCCCAAAATAAGTGGAATTTCTGAGTTTTGCCCAAAAATAAGGAGAATTTCTGCATTTCTGCCCCACAATTAGGGAAATTTCTGCAATTTTGCTCCAAAATACGGGGAATTTCTGCTTTTTTACCCGAAAATAAGGGGAATGCATACCTTTTTGCCATAAAAAGGGAAATTTCTTCATTTTGCCCCAAATTAAGGGAAATTTCTGCTTTTTTGCCCTGAAATATGTGAAATTTCAGCAATTTTAGCCCAAAATATGGTGAATTTCTGCCTTTTTGCCCCAAAATAATGGGAATTTCTGATTTTTGCCCCAAAATAAGAAAAATTTTTTCTTTTATTCTCTGAAATAAGTGAAATTTCTGCAATTTTGCCCTAAAATAAGGTAAATTTTTGCAATTTTTCCCCATAATTAGGGAAATTTCAGGAATTTTGCCCCAAAATAAAAAGAATTTCTGTTTTTTTGCCCCCAAATAAGAAAAATTTCTGCAATTTTACCCTAAAATAAGGAGAATTTCTGCATTTTTGCCTTTAAATAAGTGGAATTTCTGTCTTTTTCCGCCAAAACAAAGGGAATTTCTGTCATTTTTGCCCCAAAATAAGGAAAATTTCTGACTTATTACCCTGAAATAGTGAAATTTCTGCAATTTTGCCCCAATATAAAAGAAATTTCTGCCTTTTTGCCCCCAAATAAAGGGAATTTCAGCCTTTTTACCTCAAAATAAAAGGAATTTCTGAATTTTGGCACAAAATATTAGGAATTTCT
Source organism: Micromys minutus (assembly GCF_963924665.1). NCBI lineage: Eukaryota > Metazoa > Chordata > Mammalia > Rodentia > Muridae > Micromys > Micromys minutus. The sequence continues at coordinate 6,320,175 of NW_027667727.1, forward strand.
GCGTTTTTGCCCCAAAATAAAAAAAAATTTCTGCATTTTTTCCCTGAAATAAGTGAAATTTCTGCAATTTTGCCCCAAAATAAGTAAAATTTTGCAATTTTGCCCCCAAATAAGGGAAATTTCGCGAATTTTGCCCGAAAATAAGTGGAATTTCTGAGTTTTGCCCAAAATAAGGAGAATTTCTGCTTTTTTGCCCCACAATTAATGAAATTTCTGCAATTTTGCCCTAAAATAAGGGAAATTTCTGCAATTTTTCCCCATAATAAGGGAAATTTCTGCAATTTTGCCCCAAAATAAAGGAAATTTCTGTTTTTTGCCCCACAATTAGGGAAATTTCTGCAATTTTACCCCAAAATAAGGGGAATTTCTGCCTTTTGCCCCAAAATATGGGGAATTTCTGCGTTTTTGTCTGAAAATAAGAAGAATGCATACCTTTTTGTCATAAAAAAGGGAAATTTCCTCATTTTTGCTCCAAAATAAGGGGAACTTTTGCCTTTTTGCCTCTAAATAAGTGGAATTTCTGTCTTTTTCCCCCAAAACAAAGGCAATTTCTATATATTTTGCCCCAAAATAAGAAAAATTTCTGACTTATTACCCTGAAATAAGTGAAATTTCTGCAATTTTGCCCCAAAATAAGTGAAATTTCTGCAATTTTGCCCCAAAATAAGGGAAATTTCTGGAATTTGGCCCCAAAATAAGTGGAATTTCTGAGTTTTGCCGCAAAATAAAGAGAATTTCTGCCTTTTTGACCCACAATTAGGGGCATTTATGTAATTTTGCTTCAAAATACGGGAAATTTCTGCCTTTTGCCTGAAAATAAGGGGAATGCATACCTTTTTGCCATAAAAAAGGGAAATTTCTTCATTTTTGCCCCAAATTAAGGGAAATTTCTGCCTTTTTGCCCTGAAATATGTGAAATTTCTGCAATTTTAGCCCAAAAAAAGGGAATTTCTGCCTTTTTGCCCCAAAATAATGGGAATTTCTGCTTTTTTGCCCCAAACTAAGAAAAATTTTTGCTTTTTTTCTCTGAAATATGTGATATTTCTGCAATTTTGCCCTAAAATAAAAGAAATTTCTGCAATTTTTTCCCATAATATAGGAAATTTCTGGAATTTTGCCCCAAAATAAAGGGAATTTCTGTTTTTTGCCCCCAAATAAAGGAAATTTCTGCAATTTTGCCCTAAAATAAGAGGAATTTCTGCTTTTTTTCCTCTAAATAAGTGGAATTTCTGTCTTTTTCCCCCAAAACAAAGGGAATTTCTGTCATTTTTGCCCCAAAATAAGGAAAATTTCTTACTTATTATTCTGAAATAAGTGAAATTTCTTCAATTTTGCTCCAATATAAGGGAAATTTCTGCCTTTTTGCCCCCAAATAAGGGGAATTTCAGCCTTTTTACCTCAAAATAAGGGGAATTTCTGAATTTTGGCACAAAATATTAGGAATTTCTGCCTTCTTGCCCCAAAATAAGGAAAATTTCTGCCTTTTTCCCTGAAATAAGTGAAATTTCTGCAATTTTGCCCCAAAATAAGTGAAATTTCTGCAATTTTGCCACAAAATAAGGGAAATTTCTGGGATTTTGCCCCAATATAAGTGGAATTTCTGAGTTTTGCCCCAAAATAAGGAGAATTTCTGCATTTTTGCCCCACAATTAGTGAAATTTCTGCAATTTTGCCCTAAAATAAGAGAAATTTCTGCAATTTTTCCCCATAATAAAGGAAATTTCTGCAATTTTGCTTCAAAATAAGGGGAATTTCTGTTTTTGCCCCACAATTAGGGAAATTTCTGCAATTTTGCTCCAAAATAAAAGGAATTTCTGCCTTTTGTTCTAAAATATGGGGAATTTCTGCCTTTTTGTCCAAAAATAAGAAGAATGCATACCTTTTTGCCTTAAAAAAGGGAAATTACTTCATTTTTGCTCCAAAATAAGGGGAACTTTTGCCTTTTTGCCTCTAAATAAGTGGAATTTCTGTCTTTTTCCCCCAAAACAAAGGGAATTTCTGTCTTTTTTGCACCAAAATAAGAAAAATTTCTGACTTATTACCCTGAAATAAGTGAAATTTCTGCAAATTTGCCCCAAAATAAGGGAAATTTCTGCCTTTTTGCCCTTAAATATGGGGAATTTCAGCCTTTTTACCTCAAAATAAGGGAAATTTCTGCATTTTTGCAACAAAATATTAGGAATTTCTGCATTTTTGCCACAAAATATTAGGAATTTCTGCTTTTTTGCCCCAAAATAAGGAAAATTTCTGATTTTTTTTTCCTGAAATAAGTGAAATTTCTGCAATTTTGCCCCAAAATAAGTGAAATTTCTGCAATTTTGCCCCAAAATAAGGGAAATTTCTGGAATTTGGCCCCAAAATAAGTGGAATTTCTGAGTTTTGCCCCAAAATAAGGAGAATTTCTGCCTTTTTGCCCCACAATTAGGGGCATTTCTGCAATTTTGCTTCAAAATACGGGAAATTTCTGCCTTTTTGCCTGAAAATAAGGGGAATGCATACCTTTTTGCCATAAAAAAGGGAAATTTCTTCATTTTTGCCCCAAATTAAGGGAAATTTCTGCCTTTTTGCCCTGAAATATGTGAAATTTCTGCAATTTTAGCCCAAAAAAAGGGAATTTCTGCCTTTTTGCCCCAAAATAATGGGAATTTCTGCTTTTTGCCCCAAACTAAGAAAAATTTTTGCTTTTTTTCTCTGAAATATGTGATATTTCTGCAATTTTGCCCTAAAATAAAAGAAATTTCTGCAATTTTTCCCCATAATATAGGAAATTTCTGGAATTTTGCCCCAAAATAAAGGGAATTTCTGTTTTTTGCCCCCAAATAAAGGAAATTTCTGCAATTTTGCCCTAAAATAAGAGGAATTTCTGCTTTTTTTCCTCTAAATAAGTGGAATTTCTGTCTTTTTCCCCCAAAACAAAGGGAATTTCTGTCATTTTTGCCCCAAAATAAGGAAAATTTCTTACTTATTACCCTGAAATAAGTGAAATTTCTTCAATTTTGCTCCAATATAAGGGAAATTTCTGCCTTTTTGCCCCCAAATAAGGGGAATTTCAGCCTTTTTACCTCAAAATAAGGGGAATTTCTGAATTTTGGCACAAAATATTAGGAATTTCTGCCTTCTTGCCCCAAAATAAGGAAAATTTCTGCCTTTTTCCCTGAAATAAGTGAAATTTCTGCAATTTTGCCCCAAAATAAGTGAAATTTCTGCAATTTTGCCACAAAATAAGGGAAATTTCTGGTATTTTGCCCCAAAATAAGTGGAATTTCTGAGTTTTGCTCCAAAATAAGGAGAATTTCTGCATTTTTGCCCCACAATTAGTGAAATTTCTGCAATTTTGCCCTAAAATAAGAGAAATTTCTGCAATTTTTCCCCATAATAAAGGAAATTTCTGCAATTTTGCTTCAAAATAAGGGGAATTTCTGTTTTTGCCCCACAATTAGGGAAATTTCTGCAATTTTGCTCCAAAATAAAAGGAATTTCTGCCTTTTGTTCTAAAATATGGGGAATTTCTGCCTTTTTGTCCAAAAATAAGAAGAATGCATACCTTTTTGCCATAAAAAAGGGAAATTACTTCATTTTTGCTCCAAAATAAGGGGAACTTTTGCCTTTTTGCCTCTAAATAAGTGGAATTTCTGTCTTTTTCCCCCAAAACAAAGGGAATTTCTGTCTTTTTTGCACCAAAATAAGAAAAATTTCTGACTTATTACCCTGAAATAAGTGAAATTTCTGCAAATTTGCCCCAAAATAAGGGAAATTTCTGCCTTTTTGCCCTTAAATATGGGGAATTTCAGCCTTTTTACCTCAAAATAAGGGAAATTTCTGCATTTTTGCAACAAAATATTAGGAATTTATGCATTTTTGCCACAAAATATTAGGAATTTCTGCTTTTTTGCCCCAAAATAAGGAAAATTTCTGCTTTTTTTTTCCTGAAATAAGTGAAATTTCTGCAATTTTGCCCCAAAATAAGTGAAATTTCTGCAATTTTGCCCCAAAATAAGGGAAATTTCTGGAATTTGGACCCAAAATAAGTGGAATTTCTGAGTTTTGCCCCAAAATAAGGAGAATTTCTGCCTTTTTGCCCCACAATTAGGGGCATTTCTGCAATTTTGCTTCAAAATACGGGAAATTTCTGCCTTTTTGCCTGAAAATAAGGGGAATGCATACCTTTTTGCCATAAAAAAGGGAAATTTCTTCATTTTTGCCCCAAATTAAGGGAAATTTCTGCCTTTTTGCCCTGAAATATGTGAAATTTCTGCAATTTTAGCCCAAAAAAAGGGAATTTCTGCCTTTTTGCCCCAAAATAATGGGAATTTCTGCTTTTTGCCCCAAACTAAAAAAATTTTTGCTTTTTTTCTCTGAAATATGTGATATTTCTGCAATTTTGCCCTAAAATAAAAGAAATTTCTGCAATTTTTCCCCATAATATAGGAAATTTCTGGAATTTTGCCCCAAAATAAAGGGAATTTCTGTTTTTTGCCCCCAAATAAAGGAAATTTGTGCAATTTTGCCCTAAAATAAGAGGAATTTCTGCTTTTTTTCCTCTAAATAAGTGGAATTTCTGTCTTTTTCCCCCAAAACAAAGGGAATTTCTGTCATTTTTGCCCCAAAATAAGGAAAATTTCTTACTTATTACCCTGAAATAAGTGAAATTTCTTCAATTTTGCTCCAATATAAGGGAAATTTCTGCCTTTTTGCCCCCAAATAAAGGGAATTTCAGCCTTTTTACCTCAAAATAAGGGGAATTTCTGAATTTTGGCACAAAATATTAGGAATTTCTGCCTTCTTGCCCCAAAATAAGGAAAATTTCTGCCTTTTTCCCTGAAATAAGTGAAATTTCTGCAATTTTGCCCCAAAATAAGTAAAATCTCTGCAATTTTGCCACAAAATAAGGGAAATTTCTGGAATTTTGCCCCAAAATAAGTGGAATTTCTGAGTTTTGCCCCAAAATAAGGAGAATTTCTGCCTTTTTGCCCCACAATTAGTGAAATTTCTGCAATTTTGCCCTAAAATAAGAGAAATTTCTGCAATTTTTCCCCATAATAAAGGAAATTTCTGCAATTTTGCTTCAAATTAAGGGGAATTTCTGTTTTTTGCTGGAAATTAGGGAAATTTCTGTAATTTTGCCCCAAAATATAGGGAATTTCTGCCTTTTTGTCCGAAAATAAGAAGAATGCATACCTTTTTGCCATAAAAAAAGAAATTTCTTTATTTTTGCTCCAAAATAAGGGGAACTTTTGCCTTTTTGCCTCTAAATAAGTGGAATTTCTGTCTTTTTCCCCCAAAACAAAGGGAATTTCTGTTTTTTTGCCTCTAAATGAGTGGAATTTCTGTTTTTTTCCCCAAAACAAAGGGAATTTCTGTACTTTTTGCCCCAAAATAAGGAAAATTTCTGACTTATTACCCTGAAATAAGTGAAATATCTGCAATTTTGCCCTAATATAAAGGAAATTTCTGCCTTTTAGCCATCAAATAAGGGGAATTTCAGCGTTTTTACCTCAAAATAAGGAAAATTTCTGCCTTTTTTCCCTGAAATAAGTGCAATTTCTGCAATTTTTTCTAAAAAATGAGTAAAATTTCTGCAATTTTGCCCCAAAATATGGGATATTTCTGCAATTTTGCCCCAAAATAAGTGGAATTTCTGAGTTTTGCCCCAAAATAAGGAGAATTTCTGCCTTTTTGCACAACAATTAGTGAAATTTCTGCAATTTTGCCCTAAAATGAGAGAAATTTCTGCAATTTTGCCTTAAATAAGCGAAATTTCAGCAATTTTTCCCCATAATAAGGGAAATTTCTGCAATTTTGCCCCAAAATAAGGGGAATTTCTGTTTTTTGCCCCACAATTAGGGAAATTTCTGCAATTTTGCCCCAAAATAAGGAGAATTTCTGCCTTTTGCCCCAAAATATGGGGAATTTCTGCCTTTTTGTCTGAAAATAAGAAGAATGCATACATTTTTGTCATAAATAAGGGAAATTTCCTCATTTTTGCTCCAAAATAAGGGGAACTTTTGCCTTTTTGCCTCTAAATAAGTGGAATTTCTGTCTTTTTCCCCCAAAACAAAGGCAATTTCTATATTTTTTGCCCCAAAATAAGAAAAATTTCTGACTTATTACCCTGAAATAAGTGAAATTTCTGCAAATTTGCCCCAAAATAAGAAAAATTTCTGCCTTTTTGCCCCCAAATAAGGGGAATTTCAGCCTTTTTACCTCAAAATAAGGGAAATTTCTGCATTTTTGCAACAAATTATTAAAAATTTCTGCATTTTTGCCACAAAATATTAGGAATTTCTGCCCTTTTGCCAAAAAATAAGGAAAATTTCTGCCTTTTTTTCCCTGAAATAAGTGAAATTTCTGCAAATTTGCCCCCAAAAAAGGGAAATTTCTGCCTTTTGCTTCAAAATATGAGGAATTTCAGCATTTTACCTCAAAATAAAAGAAATTTCTGATTTTTGCACCAAAATATGGAGAATTTCTGCCTTTTTGCTCCAAAATAAGGAAAATTTCTGCCTTTTTTCCCTGAAATAAGTGAAATTTCTGCAATTTTGCCCCAAAATAAGTGAAATTTTTGCAATTTTGCCCCAAAATAAGGGAAATTTCTGGAATTTTGCCCCAAAATAAGTGGAATTTCTGAGTTTTGCCCAAAAATAAGGAGAATTTCTGCATTTCTGCCCCACAATTAGGGAAATTTCTGCAATTTTGCTCCAAAATACGGGGAATTTCTGCTTTTTTACCCGAAAATAAGGGGAATGCATACCTTTTTGCCATAAAAAGGGAAATTTCTTCATTTTGCCCCAAATTAAGGGAAATTTCTGCTTTTTTGCCCTGAAATATGTGAAATTTGAGCAATTTTAGCCCAAAATAAGGTGAATTTCTGCCTTTTTGCCCCAAAATAATGGGAATTTCTGATTTTTGCCCCAAAATAAGAAAAATTTTTTCCTTTATTCTCTGAAATAAGTGAAATTTCTGCAATTTTGCCCTAAAATAAGGGAAATTTTTGCAATTTTTCCCCATAATTAGGGAAATTTCAGGAATTTTGCCCCAAAATAAAAAGAATTTCTGTTTTTTTGCCCCCAAATAAGAAAAATTTCTGCAATTTTACCCTAAAATAAGGAGAATTTCTGCATTTTTGCTTTTAAATAAGTGGAATTTCTGTCTTTTTCCGCCAAAACAAAGGGAATTTCTGTCATTTTTGCCCCAAAATAAGGAAAATTTCTGACTTATTACCCTGAAATAGTGAAATTTCTGCAATTTTGCCCCAATATAAAAGAATTTCTGCATTTTGCCCCCAAATAAGGGGAATTTCAGCCTTTTTACCTCAAAATAAAAGGAATTTCTGAATTTTGGCACAAAATATTAGGAATTTCTGCGTTTTTGCCCCAAAATAAAAAAAATTTCTGCATTTTTTCCCTGAAATAAGTGAAATTTCTGCAATTTTGCCCCAAAATAAGTAAAATTTTGCAATTTTGCCCCCAAATAAGGGAAATTTCGGGAATTTTGCCCGAAAATAAGTGGAATTTCTGAGTTTTGCCCAAAATAAGGAGAATTTCTGCTTTTTTGCCCCACAATTAATGAAATTTCTGCAATTTTGCCCTAAAATAAGGGAAATTTCTGCAATTTTTCCCCATAATAAGGGAAATTTCTGCAATTTTGCCCCAAAATAAGGGGAATTTCTGTTTTTTGCCCCACAATTAGGGAAATTTCTGCAATTTTACCCCAAAATAAGGGGAATTTCTGCCTTTTGCCCCAAAATATGGGGAATTTCTGCGTTTTTGTCTGAAAATAAGAAGAATGCATACCTTTTTGTCATAAAAAAGGGAAATTTCCTCATTTTTGCTCCAAAATAAGAGGAACTTTTGCCTTTTTGCCTCTAAATAAGTGGAATTTCTGTCTTTTTCCCCCAAAACAAAGGCAATTTCTATATTTTTTGCCCCAAAATAAGAAAAATTTCTGACTTATTACCCTGAAATAAGTGAAATTTCTTCAATTTTGCTCCAATATAAGGGAAATTTCTTCCTTTTTGCCCCCAAATAAGGGGAATTTCAGCCTTTTTACCTCAAAATAAGGGGAATTTCTGAATTTTGGCACAAAATATTAGGAATTTCTGCCTTCTTGCCCCAAAATAAGGAAAATTTCTGCCTTTTTCCCTGAAATAAGTGAAATTTCTGCAATTTTGCCCCAAAATAAGTAAAATTTCTGCAATTTTGCCACAAAATAAGGGAAATTTCTGGAATTTTGCCCCAAAATAAGTGGAATTTCTGAGTTTTGCCCCAAAATAAGGAGAATTTCTGCCTTTTTGCCCCACAATTAGTGAAATTTCTGCAATTTTGCCCTAAAATAAGAGAAATTTCTGCAATTTTTCCCCATAATAAAGGAAATTTCTGCAATTTTGCTTCAAATTAAGGGGAATTTCTGTTTTTTGCTGGAAATTAGGGAAATTTCTGTAATTTTGCCCCAAAATATAGGGAATTTCTGCCTTTTTGTCCGAAAATAAGAACAATGCATACCTTTTTGCCATAAAAAAAATTTCTTTCTTTTTGCTCCAAAATAAGGGGAACTTTTGCCTTTTTGCCTCTAAATAAGTGGAATTTCTGTCTTTTTCCCCCAAAACAAAGGGAATTTCTGTTTTTTTGCCCCATAATAAAGAAAATTTCTGACTTATTACCCTGAAATAAGTGAAATTTCTGCAAATTTGCCCCAAAAAAGGGAAATTTCTGCCTTTTGCCCCAAAATAAGGGGAATTTCAGCATTTTACCTCAAAATAAGGGAAATTTCTGATTTTTGCACCAAAATATGAAGAATTTCTGCCTTTTTGCCCCAAAATAAAGAAATTTTCTGCCTTTTTTCCCTGAAATAAGTGAAATTTCTGCAATTTTGCCAGAAAATAAGTGAAATTTCTTCAATTTTGACCCAAAATAAGGGAAATTTCTGGAATTTTGCCCCAAAATAAGTGGAATTTCTGAGTTTTGCCCCAAAATAAAAAGAATATCTTCCTTCTTGCCCCACAATTAGGGGAATTTCTGCAATTGTGCTTTAAAATACGGGGAATTTCTGCTTTTTGCCCGAAAATAAGTGGAATGCATAACTTTTTGCCATAAAAAAGGGAAATTTCTTCATTTTTGCCCCAAATTAAGAAAAATTTCTGCCTTTTTGCCCTGAAATATGAAAAATTTCTGCAATTTTAGCCCAAAATAAGGTGAATTTCTGCCTTTTTGCCCCAAAATAATGGGAATTTCTGTTTTTTGCCCCAAAATAAGGAAAATTTCTGCCTTTTTTTCCCTGAAATAAGTGAAATTTCTGCAATTTTGCCCCAAAATAAGTGAAATTTCTGCAATTTTGCCCCAAAATAAGGGAAATTTCTGGAATTTGGCCCCAAAATAAGTGGAATTTCTGAGTTTTGCCCCAAAATAAGGAGAATTTCTGTCTTTTTGCCCCACAATTAGGGGAATTTCTGCAATTTTGCTTCAAAATACGGGGAATTTCTGCCTTTTTGCCTGAAAATAAGGGGAATGCATACCTTTTTGCCATTAAAAAAGGGAAATTTCTTCACTTTTGCCCCAAAAAAGGGAAATTTCTGCCTTTTTGCCCTGAAATATTTGAAATTTCTGCAATTTTAGCCCAAAATAAGGTGAATTTCTGCCTTTTTGCCCCAAAATAATGAAAATTTCTGCCTTTTTGCCCCAAAATAAGAAAAATTTTTGTTTTTTTTCTCTGAAATAAATGAAATTTCTGCAATTTTGCCCTAAAATAAAAGAAATTTCTGCAATTTTTTCCCATAATAAAGATAATTTCTGGAATTTTGCCCCAAAATAAGAGGAATTTCTGTTTTTTTGCCCCCAAATAAGGGAAATTTCTGCAATTTTGCCCTAAAATAAGGGGAATTTCTGCTTTTTTTGCCTCTAAATAAGTGGAATTTCTGTCTTTTTCCCCCAATACAAAGGGAATTTCTGTTATTTTTGCCCCAAAATAAGAAAACTTTCTGACTTATTACCCTGAAATAAGTGAAATTTCTGCAATTTTGCTCCAATATAAGGGAAATTTCTGCCTTTTTGCCCCCAAATAAGGAGAATTTCTGCCTTTTTACCTCAAAATAAGGGGAATTTCTGAACTTTGGCACAAAATATTAGGAATTTCTGCCTTTTTGCCCCAAAATAAGGAAAATTTCTGCCTTTTTTCCCTGAAATAAGTGAAATTTCTGCAATTTTGCCCCAAAATAAGTAAAATTTCTGCAATTTTGCCACAAAATAAGGGAAATTTCTGGAATTTTGCCCCAAAATAAGTGGAATTTCTGAGTTTTGCCCCAAAATAAGGAGAATTTCTGCCTTTTTGCCCCACAATTAGTGAAATTTCTGCAATTTTGCCCTAAAATAAGAGAAATTTCTGCAATTTTTCCCCATAATAAAGGAAATTTCTGCAATTTTGCTTCAAAATAAGGGGAATTTCTGTTTTTTGCCCCACAATTAGGGAAATTTCTGCAATTTTGCTCCAAAATAAAAGGAATTTCTGCCTTTTGTTCTAAAATATGGGGAATTTCTGCCTTTTTGTCCAAAAATAAGAAGAATGCATACCTTTTTGCCATAAAAAAGGGAAATTTCTTCATTTTTGCTCCAAAATAAGGGGAACTTTTGCCTTTTTGCCTCTAAATAAGTGGAATTTCTGTCTTTTCCCCCCAAAACAAAGGGAATTTCTGTCTTTTTTGCACCAAAATAAGAAAAATTTCTGACTTATTACCCTGAAATAAGTGAAATTTCTGCAAATTTGCCCCAAAATAAGGGAAATTTCTGCCTTTTTGCCTTTAAATATGGGGAATTTCAGCCTTTTTACCTCAAAATAAGGGAAATTTCTGCATTTTTGCAACAAAATATTAGGAATTTCTGCATTTTTGCCACAAAATATTAGGAATTTCTGCTTTTTTGCCCCAAAATAAGGAAAATTTCTGCTTTTTTTTTCCTGAAATAAGTGAAATTTCTGCAATTTTGCCCCAAAATAAGTGAAATTTCTGCAATTTTGCCCCAAAATAAGGGAAATTTCTGGAATTTGGCCCCAAAATAAGTGGAATTTCTGAGTTTTGCCCCAAAATAAGGAGAATTTCTGCCTTTTTGACCCACAATTAGGGGCATTTATGTAATTTTGCTTCAAAATACGGGAAATTTCTGCCTTTTGCCTGAAAATAAGGGGAATGCATACCTTTTTGCCATAAAAAAGGGAAATTTCTTCATTTTTGCCCCAAATTAAGGGAAATTTCTGCCTTTTTGCCCTGAAATATGTGAAATTTCTGCAATTTTAGCCCAAAAAAAGGGAATTTCTGCCTTTTTGCCCCAAAATAATGGGAATTTCTGCTTTTTTGCCCCAAACTAAGAAAAATTTTTGCTTTTTTTCTCTGAAATATGTGATATTTCTGCAATTTTGCCCTAAAATAAAAGAAATTTCTGCAATTTTTCCCCATAATATAGGAAATTTCTGGAATTTTGCCCCAAAATAAAGGGAATTTCTGTTTTTTGCCCCCAAATAAAGGAATTTTCTGCAATTTTGCCCTAAAATAAGAAGAATTTCTGCTTTTTTTCCTCTAAATAAGTGGAATTTCTGTCTTTTTCCCCCAAAACAAAGGGAATTTCTGTCATTTTTGCCCCAAAATAAGGAAAATTTCTTACTTATTACCCTGAAATAAGTGAAATTTCTTCAATTTTGCTCCAATATAAGGGAAATTTCTGCCTTTTTGCCCCCAAATAAGGGGAATTTCAGCCTTTTTACCTCAAAATAAGGGGAATTTCTGAATTTTGGCACAAAATATTAGGAATTTCTGCCTTCTTGCCCCAAAATAAGGAAAATTTCTGCCTTTTTCCCTGAAATAAGTGAAATTTCTGCAATTTTGCCCCAAAATAAGTAAAATCTCTGCAATTTTGCCACAAAATAAGGGAAATTTCTGGAATTTTGCCCCAAAATAAGTGGAATTTCTGAGTTTTGCCCCAAAATAAGGAGAATTTCTGCCTTTTTGCCCCACAATTAGTGAAATTTCTGCAATTTTGCCCTAAAATAAGAGAAATTTCTGCAATTTTTCCCCATAATAAAGAAAATTTCTGCAATTTTGCTTCAAATTAAGGGGAATTTCTGTTTTTTGCTGGAAATTAGGGAAATTTCTGTAATTTTGCCCCAAAATATAGGGAATTTCTGCCTTTTTGTCCGAAAATAAGAAGAATGCATACCTTTTTGCCATAAAAAAAGAAATTTCTTTATTTTTGCTCCAAAATAAGGGGAACTTTTGCCTTTTTGCCTCTAAATAAGTGGAATTTCTGTCTTTTTCCCCCAAAACAAAGGGAATTTGTTTTTTTGCCCCATAATAAAGAAAATTTCTGACTTATTACCCTGAAATAAGTGAAATTTCTGCAAATTTGCCCCAAAAAAGGGAAATTTCTGCCTTTTGCCCCAAAATAAGGGGAATCTCAGCATTTTACCTCAAAATAAGGGAAATTTCTGATTTTTGCACCAAAATATGAAGAATTTCTGCCTTTTTGCCCCCAAATAAGGAAATTTTCTGCCTTTTTTCCCTGAAATAAGTGAAATTTCTGCAATTTTGCCAGAAAATAAGTGAAATTTCTTCAATTTTGCCCCAAAATAAGGGAAATTTCTGGAATTTTGCCCCAAAATAAGTGGAATTTCTGAGTTTTGCCCCAAAATAAAAAGAATTTCTGCCTTCTTGACCCACAATTAGGGGAATTTCTGCAATTGTGCTTTAAAATACGGGGAATTTCTGCTTTTTGCCCGAAAATAAGTGGAATGCATAACTTTTTGCCATAAAAAAGGGAAATTTCTTCATTTTTGCCCCAAATTAAGAAAAATTTCTGCCTTTTTGCCCTGAAATATGAAAAATTTCTGCAATTTTAGCCCAAAATAAGGTGAATTTCTGCCTTTTTGCCCCAAAATAATGGGAATTTCTGTTTTTTGCCCCAGAATAAGGAAAATTTCTGCCTTTTTTTCCCTGAAATAAGTGAAATTTCTGCAATTTTGCCGCAAAATAAGGGAAATTTCTGTCTTTTTGCACCCATATAAGGGGAATTACAGCCTTTTTACCTCAAAATAAGGGAAATTTCTGCATTTTTGAAACAAAATATTAGGAATTTATGCATTTTTGCAACAAAATATTAGGAATTTCTGCATTTTTGCCCAAAAATAAGGAAAATTTCTGCATTTTTTCCCTGAAATAAGTGAAATTTCTGCAATTTTGCCCCAAAATAAGTGAAATTTCTGCAATTTTGCCCCAAAATAAGGGAAATTTCTGGAATTTGGCCCCAAAATAAGTGGAATTTCTGAGTTTTGCCCCAAAATAAGGAGAATTTCTGTCTTTTTGCCCCACAATTAGGGGAATTTCTGCAATTTTGCTTCAAAATACGGGGAATTTCTGCCTTTTTGCCTGAAAATAAGGGGAATGCATACCTTTTTGCCATTAAAAAAGGGAAATTTCTTTACTTTTGCCCCAAAAAAGGGAAATTTCTGCCTTTTTGCCCTGAAATATTTGAAATTTCTGCAATTTTAGCCCAAAATAAGGTGAATTTCTGCCTTTTTGCCCCAAAATAATGAAAATTTCTGCCTTTTTGCCCCAAAATAAGAAAAATTTTTGCTTTTTTTCTCTGAAATAAATGAAATTTCTGCAATTTTGCCCTAAAATAAAAGAAATTTCTGCAATTTTTCCCCATAATAAAGATAATTTCTGGAATTTTGCCCCAAAATAAGAGGAATTTCTGTTTTTTTGCCCCCAAATAAGGGAAATTTCTGCAATTTTGCCCTAAAATAAGGGAAATTTCTGCCTTTTTGCCCTGAAATATGTGAAATTTCTGCAATTTTAGCCCAAAAAAAGGGAATTTCTGCCTTTTTGCCCCAAAATAATGGGAATTTCTGCTTTTTTGCCCCAAAATAAGAAAAATTTTTGCTTTTTTTCTCTGAAATATGTGATATTTCTGCAATTTTGCCCTAAAATAAAAGAAATTTCTGCAATTTTTCCCCATAATATAGGAAATTTCTGGAATTTTGCCCCAAAATAAAGGGAATTTCTGTTTTTTGCCCCCAAATAAAGGAAATTTCTGCAATTTTGCCCTAAAATAAGAGGAATTTCTGCTTTTTTTCCTCTAAATAAGTGGAATTTCTGTCTTTTTCCCCCAAAACAAAGGGAATTTCTGTCATTTTTGCCCCAAAATAAGGAAAATTTCTTACTTATTACCCTGAAATAAGTGAAATTTCTTCAATTTTGCTCCAATATAAGGGAAATTTCTGCCTTTTTGCCCCCAAATAAGGGGAATTTCAGCCTTTTTACCTCAAAATAAGGGGAATTTCTGAATTTTGGCACAAAATATTAGGAATTTCTGCCTTCTTGCCCCAAAATAAGGAAAATTTCTGCCTTTTTCCCTGAAATAAGTGAAATTTCTGCAATTTTGCCCCAAAATAAGTAAAATCTCTGCAATTTTGCCACAAAATAAGGGAAATTTCTGGAATTTTGCCCCCAAATAAGTGGAATTTCTGAGTTTTGCCCCAAAATAAGGAGAATTTCTGCCTTTTTGCCCCACAATTAGTGAAATTTCTGCAATTTTGCCCTAAAATAAGAGAAATTTCTGCAATTTTTCCCCATAATAAAGAAAATTTCTGCAATTTTGCTTCAAATTAAGGGGAATTTCTGTTTTTTGCTGGAAATTAGGGAAATTTCTGTAATTTTGCCCCAAAATATAGGGAATTTCTGCCTTTTTGTCCGAAAATAAGAAGAATGCATACCTTTTTGCCATAAAAAAAGAAATTTCTTTATTTTTGCTCCAAAATAAGGGGAACTTTTGCCTTTTTGCCTCTAAATAATTGGAATTTCTGTCTTTTTCCCCCAAAACAAAGGGAATTTGTTTTTTTGCCCCATAATAAAGAAAATTTCTGACTTATTACCCTGAAATAAGTGAAATTTCTGCAAATTTGCCCCAAAAAAGGGAAATTTCTGCCTTTTGCCCCAAAATAAGGGGAATCTCAGCATTTTACCTCAAAATAAGGGAAATTTCTGATTTTTGCACCAAAATATGAAGAATTTCTGCCTTTTTGCCCCAAAATAAGGAAATTTTCTGCCTTTTTTCCCTGAAATAAGTGAAATTTCTGCAATTTTGCCAGAAAATAAGTGAAATTTCTTCAATTTTGCCCCAAAATAAGGGAAATTTCTGGAATTTTGCCCCAAAATAAGTGGAATTTCTGAGTTATGCCCCAAAATAAAAAGAATTTCTGCCTTCTTGACCCACAATTAGGGGAATTTCTGCAATTGTGCTTTAAAATACGGGGAATTTCTGCTTTTTGCCCGAAAATAAGTGGAATGCATAACTTTTTGCCATAAAAAAGGGAAATTTCTTCATTTTTGCCCCAAATTAAGAAAAATTTCTGCCTTTTTGCCCTGAAATATGAAAAATTTCTGCAATTTTAGCCCAAAATAAGGTGAATTTCTGCCCTTTTGCCCCAAAATAATGGGAATTTCTGTTTTTTGCCCCAAAATAAGGAAAATTTCTGCCTTTTTTTCCCTGAAATAAGTGAAATTTCTGCAATTTTGCCGCAAAATAAGGGAAATTTCTGTCTTTTTGCACCCATATAAGGGAAATTACAGCCTTTTTACCTCAAAATAAGGGAAATTTCTGCATTTTTGAAACAAAATATTAGGAATTTATGCATTTTTGCAACAAAATATTAGGAATTTCTGCATTTTTGCCCAAAAATAAGGAAAATTTCTGCATTTTTTCCCTGAAATAAGTGAAATTTCTGCAATTTTGCCCCAAAATAAGTGAAATTACTGCAATTTTGCCCCAAAATAAGGGAAATTTCTGGAATTTGGCCCCAAAATAAGTGGAATTTCTGAGTTTTGCCCCAAAATAAGGAGAATTTCTGTCTTTTTGCCCCACAATTAGGGGAATTTCTGCAATTTTGCTTCAAAATACGGGGAATTTCTGCCTTTTTGCCTGAAAATAAGGGGAATGCATACCTTTTTGCCATTAAAAAAGGGAAATTTCTTTACTTTTGCCCCAAAAAAGGGAAATTTCTGCCTTTTTGCCCTGAAATATTTGAAATTTCTGCAATTTTAGCCCAAAATAAGGTGAATTTCTGCCTTTTTGCCCCAAAATAATGAAAATTTCTGCCTTTTTGCCCCAAAATAAGAAAAATTTTTGCTTTTTTTCTCTGAAATAAATGAAATTTCTGCAATTTTGCCCTAAAATAAAAGAAATTTCTGCAATTTTTCCCCATAATAAAGATAATTTCTGGAATTTTGCCCCAAAATAAGAGGAATTTCTGTTTTTTTGCCCCCAAATAAGGGAAATTTCTGCAATTTTGCCCTAAAATAAGGGAAATTTCTGCCTTTTTGCCCTGAAATATGTGAAATTTCTGCAATTTTAGCCCAAAAAAAGGGAATTTCTGCCTTTTTGCCCCAAAATAATGGGAATTTCTGCTTTTTTGCCCCAAAATAAGAAAAATTTTTGCTTTTTTTCTCTGAAATATGTGATATTTCTGCAATTTTGCCCTAAAATAAAAGAAATTTCTGCAATTTTTCCCCATAATATAGGAAATTTCTGGAATTTTGCCCCAAAATAAAGGGAATTTCTGTTTTTTGCCCCCAAATAAAGGAAATTTCTGCAATTTTGCCCTAAAATAAGAGGAATTTCTGCTTTTTTTCCTCTAAATAAGTGGAATTTCTGTCTTTTTCCCCCAAAACAAAGGGAATTTCTGTCATTTTTGCCCCAAAATAAGGAAAATTTCTTACTTATTACCCTGAAATAAGTGAAATTTCTTCAATTTTGCTCCAATATAAGGGAAATTTCTGCCTTTTTGCCCCCAAATAAGGGGAATTTCAGCCTTTTTACCTCAAAATAAGGGGAATTTCTGAATTTTGGCACAAAATATTAGGAATTTCTGCCTTCTTGCCCCAAAATAAGGAAAATTTCTGCCTTTTTCCCTGAAATAAGTGAAATTTCTGCAATTTTGCCCCAAAATAAGTAAAATCTCTGCAATTTTGCCACAAAATAAGGGAAATTTCTGGAATTTTGCCCCAAAATAAGTGGAATTTCTGAGTTTTGCCCCAAAATAAGGAGAATTTCTGCCTTTTTGCCCCACAATTAGTGAAATTTCTGCAATTTTGCCCTAAAATAAGAGAAATTTCTGCAATTTTTCCCCATAATAAAGAAAATTTCTGCAATTTTGCTTCAAATTAAGGGGAATTTCTGTTTTTTGCTGGAAATTAGGGAAATTTCTGTAATTTTGCCCCAAAATATAGGGAATTTCTGCCTTTTTGTCCGAAAATAAGAAGAATGCATACCTTTTTGCCATAAAAAAAGAAATTTCTTTATTTTTGCTCCAAAATAAGGGGAACTTTTGCCTTTTTGCCTCTAAATAAGTGGAATTTCTGTCTTTTTCCCCCAAAACAAAGGGAATTTGTTTTTTTGCCCCATAATAAAGAAAATTTCTGACTTATTACCCTGAAATAAGTGAAATTTCTGCAAATTTGCCCCAAAAAAGGGAAATTTCTGCCTTTTGCCCCAAAATAAGGGGAATCTCAGCATTTTACCTCAAAATAAGGGAAATTTCTGATTTTTGCACCAAAATATGAAGAATTTCTGCCTTTTTGCCCCAAAATAAGGAAATTTTCTGCCTTTTTTCCCTGAAATAAGTGAAATTTCTGCAATTTTGCCAGAAAATAAGTGAAATTTCTTCAATTTTGCCCCAAAATAAGGGAAATTTCTGGAATTTTGCCCCAAAATAAGTGGAATTTCTGAGTTTTGCCCCAAAATAAAAAGAATTTCTGCCTTCTTGACCCACAATTAGGGGAATTTCTGCAATTGTGCTTTAAAATACGGGGAATTTCTGCTTTTTGCCCGAAAATAAGTGGAATGCATAACTTTTTGCCATAATGAAGGGAAATTTCTTCATTTTTGCCCCAAATTAAGAAAAATTTCTGCCTTTTTGCCCTGAAATATGAAAAATTTCTGCAATTTTAGCCCAAAATAAGGTGAATTTCTGCCTTTTTGCCTCAAAATAATGGGAATTTCTGTTTTTTGCCCCAAAATAAGGAAAATTTCTGCCTTTTTTTCCCTGAAATAAGTGAAATTTCTGCAATTTTGCCGCAAAATAAGGGAAATTTCTGTCTTTTTGCACCCATATAAGGGAAATTACAGCCTTTTTACCTCAAAATAAGGGAAATTTCTGCATTTTTGAAACAAAATATTAGGAATTTATGCATTTTTGCAACAAAATATTAGGAATTTCTGCATTTTTGCCCAAAAATAAGGAAAATTTCTGCATTTTTTCCCTGAAATAAGTGAAATTTCTGCAATTTTGCCCCAAAATAAGTGAAATTTCTGCAATTTTGCCCCAAAATAAGGGAAATTTCTGGAATTTGGCCCCAAAATAAGTGGAATTTCTGAGTTTTGCCCCAAAATAAGGAGAATTTCTGTCTTTTTGCCCCACAATTAGGGGAATTTTTGCAATTTTGCTTCAAAATACGGGGAATTTCTGCCTTTTTGCCTGAAAATAAGGGGAATGCATACCTTTTTGCCATTAAAAAAGGGAAATTTCTTTACTTTTGCCCCAAAAAAGGGAAATTTCTGCCTTTTTGCCCTGAAATATTTGAAATTTCTGCAATTTTAGCCCAAAATAAGGTGAATTTCTGCCTTTTTGCCCCAAAATAATGAAAATTTCTGCCTTTTTGCCCCAAAATAAGAAAAATTTTTGCTTTTTTTCTCTGAAATAAATGAAATTTCTGCAATTTTGCCCTAAAATAAAAGAAATTTCTGCAATTTTTCCCCATAATAAAGATAATTTCTGGAATTTTGCCCCAAAATAAGAGGAATTTCTGTTTTTTTGCCCCCAAATAAGGGAAATTTCTGCAATTTTGCCCTAAAATAAGGGGAATTTCTGCTTTTTTTGCCTCTAAATAAGTGGAATTTCTGTCTTTTTCCTCCAAAACAAAGGGAATTTCTGTCATTTTTGCCCCAAAATAAGAAAAATTTCTGACTTATTACCCTGAAATAAGTGAAATTTCTGCAATTTTGCTCCAATATAAGGGAAATTTCTGCCTTTTTGCCCCCAAATAAGGAGAATTTCAGCCTTTTTACCTCAAAATAAGGGGAATTTCTGAACTTTGGCACAAAATATTAGGAATTTCTGCCTTTTTGCCCCAAAATAAGGAAAATTTCTGCCTTTTTTCCCTGAAATAAGTGAAATTTCTGCAATTTTGCCCCAAAATAAGTAAAATTTCTGCAATTTTGCCACAAAATAAGGGAAATTTCTGGAATTTTGCCCCAAAATAAGTGGAATTTCTGAGTTTTGCCCCAAAATAAGGAGAATTTCTGCCTTTTTGCCCCACAATTAGTGAAATTTCTGCAATTTTGCCCTAAAATAAGAGAAATTTCTGCAATTTTTCCCCATAATAAAGAAAATTTCTGCAATTTTGCTTCAAATTAAGGGGAATTTCTGTTTTTTGCCCCACAATTAGGGAAATTTCTGCAATTTTGCTCCAAAATAAAAGGAATTTCTGCCTTTTGTTCTAAAATATGGGGAATTTCTGCCTTTTTGTCCAAAAATAAGAAGAATGCATACCTTTTTGCCATAAAAAAGGGAAATTTCTTCATTTTTGCTCCAAAATAAGGGGAACTTTTGCCTTTTTGCCTCTAAATAAGTGGAATTTCTGTCTTTTTCCCCCAAAACAAAGGGAATTTCTGTCTTTTTTGCACCAAAATAAGAAAAATTTCTGACTTATTACCCTGAAATAAGTGAAATTTCTGCAAATTTGCCCCAAAATAAGGGAAATTTCTGCCTTTTTGCCCTTAAATATGGGAAATTTCAGCCTTTTTACCTCAAAATAAGAGAAATTTCTGCATTTTTGCAACAAAATATTAGGAATTTCTGCATTTTTGCCACAAAATATTAGGAATTTCTGCTTTTTTGCCCCAAAATAAGGAAAATTTCTGCTTTTTATTCCTGAAATAAGTGAAATTTCTGCAATTTTGCCTCAAAATAAGTGAAATTTCTGCAATTTTGCCCCAAAATAAGGGAAATTTCTGGAATTTGGCCCCAAAATAAGTGGAATTTCTGAGTTTTGCCCCAAAATAAGGAGAATTTCTGCCTTTTTGACCCACAATTAGGGGCATTTATGTAATTTTGCTTCAAAATACGGGAAATTTCTGCCTTTTGCCTGAAAATAAGGGGAATGCATACCTTTTTGCCATAAAAAAGGGAAATTTCTTCATTTTTGCCCCAAATTAAGGGAAATTTCTGCCTTTTTGCCCTGAAATATGTGAAATTTCTGCAATTTTAGCCCAAAAAAAGGGAATTTCTGCCTTTTTGCCCCAAAATAATGGGAATTTCTGCTTTTTTGCCCCAAACTAAGAAAAATTTTTGCTTTTTTTCTCTGAAATATGTGATATTTCTGCAATTTTGCCCTAAAATAAAAGAAATTTCTGCAATTTTTCCCCATAATATAGGAAATTTCTGGAATTTTGCCCCAAAATAAAGGGAATTTCTGTTTTTTGCCCCCAAATAAAGGAAATTTCTGCAATTTTGCCCTAAAATAAGAGGAATTTCTGCGTTTTTTCCTCTAAATAAGTGGAATTTCTGTCTTTTTCCCCCAAAACAAAGGGAATTTCTGTCATTTTTGCCCCAAAATAAGGAAAATTTCTTACTTATTACCCTGAAATAAGTGAAATTTCTTCAATTTTGCTCCAATATAAGGGAAATTTCTGCCTTTTTGCCCCCAAATAAGGGGAATTTCAGCCTTTTTACCTCAAAATAAGGGGAATTTCTGAATTTTGGCACAAAATATTAGGAATTTCTGCCTTCTTGCCCCAAAATAAGGAAAATTTCTGCCTTTTTCCCTGAAATAAGTGAAATTTCTGCAATTTTGCCCCAAAATAAGTAAAATCTCTGCAATTTTGCCAAAAAATAAGGAAAATTTCTGGAATTTTGCCCCAAAATAAGTGGAATTTCTGAGTTTTGCCCCAAAATAAGGAGAATTTCTGCCTTTTTGCCCCACAATTAGTGAAATTTCTGCAATTTTGCCCTAAAATAAGAGAAATTTCTGCAATTTTTCCCCATAATATAGAAAATTTCTGCAATTTTGCTTCAAATTAAGGGGAATTTCTGTTTTTTGCTGGAAATTAGGGAAATTTCTGTAATTTTGCCCCAAAATATAGGGAATTTCTGCCTTTTTGTCCGAAAATAAGAAGAATGCATACCTTTTTGCCATAAAAAAAGAAATTTCTTTATTTTTGCTCCAAAATAAGGGGAACTTTTGCCTTTTTGCCTCTAAATAAGTGGAATTTCTGTCTTTTTCCCCCAAAACAAAGGGAATTTGTTTTTTTGCCCCATAATAAAGAAAATTTCTGACTTATTACCCTGAAATAAGTGAAATTTCTGCAAATTTGCCCCAAAAAAGGGAAATTTCTGCCTTTTGCCCCAAAATAAGGGGAATCTCAGCATTTTACCTCAAAATAAGGGAAATTTCTGATTTTTGCACCAAAATATGAAGAATTTCTGCCTTTTTGCCCCAAAATAAGGAAATTTTCTGCCTTTTTTCCCTGAAATAAGTGAAATTTCTGCAATTTTGCCAGAAAATAAGTGAAATTTCTTCAATTTTGACCCAAAATAAGGGAAATTTCTGGAATTTTGCCCCAAAATAAGTGGAATTTCTGAGTTTTGCCCCAAAATAAAAAGAATTTCTGCCTTCTTGCCCCACAATTAGGGGAATTTCTGCAATTGTGCTTTAAAATACGGGGAATTTCTGCTTTTTGCCCGAAAATAAGTGGAATGCATACCTTTTTGCCATAAAAAATGGAAATTTCTTCATTTTTGCCCCAAATTAAGAAAAATTTCTGCCTTTTTGCCCTGAAATATGAAAAATTTCTGCAATTTTAGACCAAAATAAGGTGAATTTCTGCCTTTTTGCCCCAAAATAATGGGAATTTCTGTTTTTTGCCCCAAAATAAGAAAAATTTTTGCTTTTTTCTCTGAAATAAGTGAAATTTCTGCAATTTTGCCCTAAAATAAAAGAAATTTCTGCAATTTTCCCCATAATAAAGGAAATTTCTGAAATTTTGCCCCAAAATAAGGGGAATTTCTGTTTTTTTGCCCCCAAATAAGAGAAATTTCTGCAATTTTGCCCTAAAATAAGAGGAATTTCTGCTTTTTTGCCTCTAAATTAGTGGAATTTCTGTCTTTTTCCCCAAAACAAAGGGAATTTCTGTACTTTTTGCCCCAAAATAAGGAAAATTTCTGACTTATTACCCTGAAATAAGTGAAATATCTGCAATTTTGCCCTAATATAAAGGAAATTTCTGCCTTTTAGACATCAAATAAGGGGAATTTCAGCCTTTTTACCTTAAAATAAGGGGAATTTTTGAATTTTGGCACAAAATATTAGGAATTTCTGCGTTTTTGCCCCAAAATAAGGAAAATTTCTGCCTTTTTCCCTGAAATAAGTGAAATTTCTGCAATTTTGCCCCAAAATAAGTAAAATCTCTGCAATTTTGCCACAAAATAAGGGAAATTTCTGGAATTTTGCCCCAAAATAAGTGGAATTTCTGAGTTTTGCCCCAAAATAAGGAGAATTTCTGCCTTTTTGCCCCACAATTAGTGAAATTTCTGCAATTTTGCCCTAAAATAAGAGAAATTTCTGCAATTTTTCCCCATAATAAAGGAAATTTCTGCAATTTTGCTTCAAAATAAGGGGAATTTCTGTTTTTTTGCCCCACAATTAGGGAAATTTCTGCAATTTTGCTCCAAAATAAAAGGAATTTCTGCCTTTTGTTCTAAAATATGGGGAATTTCTGCCTTTTTGTCCAAAAATAAGAAGAATGCATACCTTTTTGCCATAAAAAAGGGAAATTTCTTCATTTTTGCTCCAAAATAAGGGGAACTTTTACCTTTTTGCCTCTAAATAAGTGGAATTTCTGTCTTTTTCCCCCAAAACAAAGGGAATTACTGTCTTTTTTGCACCAAAATAAGAAAAATTTCTGACTTATTACCCTGAAATAAGTGAAATTTCTGCAAATTTGCCCCAAAATAAGAAAAATTTCTGCCTTTTTGCCCTTAAATATGGGGAATTTCAGCCTTTTTACCTCAAAATAAAGGAAATTTCTGCATTTTTGCAACAAAATATTAGGAATTTATGCATTTTTGCCACAAAATATTAGGAATTTCTGCTTTTTTGCCCCAAAATAAGGAAAATTTCTGCTTTTTTTCCTGAAATAAGTGAAATTTCTGCAATTTTGCCCCAAAATAAGTGAAATTTCTGCAATTTTGCCCCAAAATAAGGGAAATTTCTGGAATTTGGCCCCAAAATAAGTGGAATTTCTGAGTTTTGCCCCAAAATAAGGAGAATTTCTGTCTTTTTGCCCCACAATTAGGGGAATTTCTGCAATTTTGCTTCAAAATACGGGGAATTTCTGCCTTTTTGCCTGAAAATAAGGGGAATGCATACCTTTTTGCCATAAAAAAGGGAAATTTCTTCACTTTTGCCCCAAATTAAGGGAAATTTCTGCCTTTTTGCCCTGAAATATTTGAAATATCTGAAATTTTAGCCCAAAATAAGGTGAATTTCTGCCTTTTTGCCCCAAAATAATGAAAATTTCTGCCTTTTTGCCCCAAAATAAGAAAAATTTTTGCTTTTTTTCTCTGAAATAAATGAAATTTCTGCAATTTTGCCCTAAAATAAAAGAAATTTCTGCAATTTTTCCACATAATAAAGATAATTTCTGGAATTTTGCCCCAAAATAAGAGGAATTTCTGTTTTTTTGCCCCCAAATAACGGAAATTTCTGCAATTTTGCCCTAAAATAAGGGGAATTTCTGCTTTTTTTGCCTCTAAATAAGTGGAATTTCTGTCTTTTTCCCCCAAAACAAAGGGAATTTCTGTCATTTTTGCCCCAAAATTAGAAAAATTTCTGACTTATTACCCTGAAATAAGTGAAATTTCTGCAATTTTGCTCCAATATAAGGGAAATTTCTGCCTTTTTGTCCCCAAATAAGGAGAATTTCAGCCTTTTTACCTCAAAATAGGGGGAATTTCTGAATTTTGGCACAAAATATTAGGAATTTCTGCCTTTTTGCCCCAAAATAAGGAAAATTTCTGCCTTTTTTCCCTGAAATAAGTGAAATTTCTGCAATTTTGCCCCAAAATAAGTAAAATTTCTGCAATTTTGCCACAAAATAAGGGAAATTTCTGGAATTTTGCCCCAAAATAAGTGGAATTTCTGAGTTTTGCCCCAAAATAAGGAGAATTTCTGCCTTTTTGCCCCACAATTAGTGAAATTTCTGCAATTTTGCCCTAAAATAAGAGAAATTTCTGCAATTTTTCCCCATAATAAAGGAAATTTCTGCAATTTTGCTTCAAAATAAGGGGAATTTCTGTTTTTTGCCCCACAATTAGGGAAATTTCTGCAATTTTGCTCCAAAATAAAAGGAATTTCTGCCTTTTGTTCTAAAATATGGGAAATTTCTGCCTTTTTGTCCAAAAATAAGAAGAATGCATACCTTTTTGCCAAAAAAAGGGAAATTTCTTCATTTTTGCTCCAAAATAAGGGGAACTTTTGCTTTTTGCCTCTAAATAAGTGAAATTTCTGTCTTTTTCCCCCAAAACAAATAGAATTTCTGTCTTTTTTGCACCAAAATAAGAAAAATTTCTGACTTATTACCCTGAAATAAGTGAAATTTCTGCAAATTTGCCCCAAAATAAGGGAAATTTCTGCCTTTTTGCCCTTAAATATGGGGAATTTCAGCCTTTTTACCTCAAAATAAGGGAAATTTCTGCATTTTTGCAACAAAATATTAGGAATTTCTGTATTTTTGCCACAAAATATTAGGAATTTCTGCTTTTTTGCCCCAAAATAAGGAAAATTTCTGCTTTTTTTTCCTGAAATAAGTGAAATTTCTGCAATTTTGCCCCAAAATAAGTGAAATTTCTGCAATTTTGCCCCAAAATAAGGGAAATTTCTGGAATTTGGCCCCAAAATAAGTGGAATTTCTTAGTTTTGCCCCAAAATAAGGAGAATTTCTGCCTTTTTGCCCCACAATTAGGGGCATTTCTGCAATTTTGCTTCAAAATACGGGAAATTTCTGCCTTTTTGCCTGAAAATAAGGGGAATGCATACCTTTTTGCCATTAAAAAGGGAAATTTCTTCATTTTTGCCCCAAATTAAGGGAAATTTCTCCCTTTTTGCCCTGAAATATGTGAAATTTCTGCAATTTTAGCCCAAAAAAAAGGGAATTTCTGCCTTTTTGCCCCAAAATAATGGGAATTTCTGCTTTTTTGCCCCAAACTAAGAAAAATTTTTGCTTTTTTTCTCTGAAATATGTGATATTTCTGCAATTTTGCCCTAAAATAAAAGAAATTTCTGCAATTTTTCCCCATAATATAGGAAATTTCTGGAATTTTGCCCCAAAATAAAGGGAATTTCTGTTTTTTGCCCCCAAATAAAGGAAATTTCTGCAATTTTGCCCTAAAATAAGAGGAATTTCTGCGTTTTTTCCTCTAAATAAGTGGAATTTCTGTCTTTTTCCCCCAAAACAAAGGGAATTTCTGTCATTTTTGCCCCAAAATAAGGAAAATTTCTTACTTATTACCCTGAAATAAGTGAAATTTCTTCAATTTTGCTCCAATATAAGGGAAATTTCTGCCTTTTTGCCCCCAAATAAGGGGAATTTCAGCCTTTTTACCTCAAAATAAGGGGAATTTCTGAATTTTGGCACAAAATATTAGGAATTTCTGCCTTCTTGCCCCAAAATAAGGAAAATTTCTGCCTTTTTCCCTGAAATAAGTGAAATTTCTGCAATTTTGCCCCAAAATAAGTAAAATCTCTGCAATTTTGCCACAAAATAAGGGAAATTTCTGGAATTTTGCCCCAAAATAAGTGGAATTTCTGAGTTTTGCCCCAAAATAAGGAGAATTTCTGCCTTTTTGCCCCACAATTAGTGAAATTTCTGCAATTTTGCCCTAAAATAAGAGAAATTTCTGCATTTTTTCCCCATAATAAAGGAAATTTCTGCAATTTTGCTTCAAAATAAGGGGAAATTCTGTTTTTGCCCCACAATTAGGGAAATTTCTGCAATTTTGCTCCAAAATAAAAGGAATTTCTGCCTTTTGTTCTAAAATATGGGGAATTTCTGCCTTTTTGTCCAAAAATAAGAAGAATGCATACCTTTTTGCCATAAAAAAGGGAAATTTCTTCATTTTTGCTCCAAAATAAGGGGAACTTTTGCCTTTTTGCCTCTAAATAAGTGGAATTTCTGTCTTTTTCCCCCAAAACAAAGGGAATTTCTGTCTTTTTTGCACCAAAATAAGAAAAATTTCTGACTTATTACCCTGAAATAAGTGAAATTTCTGCAAATTTGCCCCAAAATAAGGGAAATTTCTGCCTTTTTGCCCTTAAATATGGGGAATTTCAGCCTTTTTACCTCAAAATAAGGGAAATTTCTGCATTTTTGCAACAAAATATTAGGAATTTCTGCATTTTTGCCACAAAATATTAGGAATTTCTGCTTTTTTGCCCCAAAATAAGGAAAATTTCTGATTTTTTTTCCTGAAATAAGTGAAATTTCTGCAATTTTGCCCCAAAATAAGTGAAATTTCTGCAATTTTGCCCCAAAATAAGGGAAATTTCTGGAATTTGGCCCCAAAATAAGTGGAATTTCTGAGTTTTGCCCCAAAATAAGGAGAATTTCTGCCTTTTTGCCCCACAATTAGGGGCATTTCTGCAATTTTGCTTCAAAATACGGGAAATTTCTGCCTTTTTGCCTGAAAATAAGGGGAATGCATACCTTTTTGCCATAAAAAAGGGAAATTTCTTCATTTTTGCCCCAAATTAAGGGAAATTTCTGCCTTTTTGCCCTGAAATATGTGAAATTTTTGCAATTTTAGCCCAAAAAAAGGGAATTTTTGCCTTTTTGCCCCAAAATAATGGGAATTTCTGCTTTTTTGCCCCAAACTAAGAAAAATTTTTGCTTTTTTTCTCTGAAATATGTGATATTTCTGCAATTTTGCCCTAAAATAAAAGAAATTTCTGCAATTTTTCCTCATAATATAGGAAATTTCTGGAATTTTGCCCCAAAATAAAGGGAATTTCTGTTTTTTGCCCCCAAATAAAGGAAATTTCTGCAATTTTGCCCTAAAATAAGAGGAATTTCTGCTTTTTTTCCTCTAAATAAGTGGAATTTCTGTCTTTTTCCCCCAAAACAAAGGGAATTTCTGTCATTTTTGCCCCAAAATAAGGAAAATTTCTTACTTATTACCCTGAAATAAGTGAAATTTCTTCAATTTTGCCCCAAAATAAGTGAAATTTCTGCAATTTTGCCCCAAAATAAGGGAAACTTCTGGAATTTGGCCCCAAAATAAGTGGAATTTCTGAGTTTTGCCCCAAAATAAGGAGAATTTCTGTCTTTTTGCCCCACAATTAGGGGAATTTCTGCAATTTTGCTTCAAAATACGGGGAATTTCTGCCTTTTTGCCTGAAAATAAGGGGAATGCATACCTTTTTGCCATAAAAAAGGGAAATTTCTTCACTTTTGCCCCAAATTAAGGGAAATTTCTGCCTTTTTGCCCTGAAATATTTGAAATATCTGAAATTTTAGCCCAAAATAAGGTGAATTTCTGCCTTTTTGCCCCAAAATAATGAAAATTTCTGCCTTTTTGCCCCAAAATAAGAAAAATTTTTGCTTTTTTTCTCTGAAATAAATGAAATTTCTGCAATTTTGCCCTAAAATAAAAGAAATTTCTGCAATTTTTCCACATAATAAAGATAATTTCTGGAATTTTGCCCCAAAATAAGAGGAATTTCTGTTTTTTTGCCCCCAAATAACGGAAATTTCTGCAATTTTGCCCTAAAATAAGGGGAATTTCTGCTTTTTTTGCCTCTAAATAAGTGGAATTTCTGTCTTTTTCCCCCAAAACAAAGGGAATTTCTGTCATTTTTGCCCCAAAATTAGAAAAATTTCTGACTTATTACCCTGAAATAAGTGAAATTTCTGCAATTTTGCTCCAATATAAGGGAAATTTCTGCCTTTTTGTCCCCAAATAAGGAGAATTTCAGCCTTTTTACCTCAAAATAGGGGGAATTTCTGAATTTTGGCACAAAATATTAGGAATTTCTGCCTTTTTGCCCCAAAATAAGGAAAATTTCTGCCTTTTTTCCCTGAAATAAGTGAAATTTCTGCAATTTTGCCCCAAAATAAGTAAAATTTCTGCAATTTTGCCACAAAATAAGGGAAATTTCTGGAATTTTGCCCCAAAATAAGTGGAATTTCTGAGTTTTGCCCCAAAATAAGGAGAATTTCTGCCTTTTTGCCCCACAATTAGTGAAATTTCTGCAATTTTGCCCTAAAATAAGAGAAATTTCTGCAATTTTTCCCCATAATAAAGGAAATTTCTGCAATTTTGCTTCAAAATAAGGGGAATTTCTGTTTTTTGCCCCACAATTAGGGAAATTTCTGCAATTTTGCTCCAAAATAAAAGGAATTTCTGCCTTTTGTTCTAAAATATGGGAAATTTCTGCCTTTTTGTCCAAAAATAAGAAGAATGCATACCTTTTTGCCAAAAAAAGGGAAATTTCTTCATTTTTGCTCCAAAATAAGGGGAACTTTTGCCTTTTTGCCTCTAAATAAGTGAAATTTCTGTCTTTTTCCCCCAAAACAAATAGAATTTCTGTCTTTTTTGCACCAAAATAAGAAAAATTTCTGACTTATTACCCTGAAATAAGTGAAATTTCTGCAAATTTGCCCCAAAATAAGGGAAATTTCTGCCTTTTTGCCCTTAAATATGGGGAATTTCAGCCTTTTTACCTCAAAATAAGGGAAATTTCTGCATTTTTGCAACAAAATATTAGGAATTTCTGTATTTTTGCCACAAAATATTAGGAATTTCTGCTTTTTTGCCCCAAAATAAGGAAAATTTCTGCTTTTTTTTCCTGAAATAAGTGAAATTTCTGCAATTTTGCCCCAAAATAAGTGAAATTTCTGCAATTTTGCCCCAAAATAAGGGAAATTTCTGGAATTTGGCCCCAAAATAAGTGGAATTTCTTAGTTTTGCCCCAAAATAAGGAGAATTTCTGCCTTTTTGACCCACAATTAGGGGCATTTCTGCAATTTTGCTTCAAAATACGGGAAATTTCTGCCTTTTTGCCTGAAAATAAGGGGAATGCATACCTTTTTGCCATTAAAAAGGGAAATTTCTTCATTTTTGCCCCAAATTAAGGGAAATTTCTCCCTTTTTGCCCTGAAATATGTGAAATTTCTGCAATTTTAGCCCAAAAAAAAGGGAATTTCTGCCTTTTTGCCCCAAAATAATGGGAATTTCTGCTTTTTTGCCCCAAAATAAGAAAATTTTTTGCTTTTTTTCTCTGAAATATGTGATATTTCTGCAATTTTGCCCTAAAAGAAATTTCTGCAATTTTTCCCCATAATATAGGAAATTTCTGGAATTTTGCCCCAAAATAAAGGGAATTTCTGTTTTTTGCCCCCAAATAAAGGAAATTTCTGCAATTTTGCCCTAAAATAAGAGGAATTTCTGCTTTTTTTCCTCTAAATAAGTGGAATTTCTGTCTTTTTCCCCCAAAACAAAGGGAATTTCTGTCATTTTTGCCCCAAAATAAGGAAAATTTCTTACTTATTACCTTGAAATAAGTGAAATTTCTTCAATTTTGCTCCAATATAAGGGAAATTTCTGCCTTTTTGCCCCCAAATAAGGGGAATTTCAGCCTTTTTACCTCAAAATAAGGGGAATTTCTGAATTTTGGCACAAAATATTAGGAATTTCTGCCTTCTTGCCCCAAAATAAGGAAAATTTCTGCCTTTTTCCCTGAAATAAGTGAAATTTCTGCAATTTTGCCCCAAAATAAGTAAAATCTCTGCAATTTTGCCACAAAATAAGGGAAATTTCTGGAATTTTGCCCCAAAATAAGTGGAATTTCTGAGTTTTGCCCCAAAATAAGGAGAATTTCTGCCTTTTTGCCCCACAATTAGTGAAATTTCTGCAATTTTGCCCTAAAATAAGAGAAATTTCTGCATTTTTTCCCCATAATAAAGGAAATTTCTGCAATTTTGCTTCAAAATAAGGGGAATTTCTGTTTTTGCCCCACAATTAGGGAAATTTCTGCAATTTTGCTCCAAAATAAAAGGAATTTCTGCCTTTTGTTCTAAAATATGGGGAATTTCTGCCTTTTTGTCCAAAAATAAGAAGAATGCATACCTTTTTGCCATAAAAAAGGGAAATTTCTTCATTTTTGCTCCAAAATAAGGGGAACTTTTGCCTTTTTGCCTCTAAATAAGTGGAATTTCTGTCTTTTTCCCCCAAAACAAAGGGAATTTCTGTCTTTTTTGCACCAAAATAAGAAAAATTTCTGACTTATTACCCTGAAATAAGTGAAATTTCTGCAAATTTGCCCCAAAATAAGGGAAATTTCTGCCTTTTTGCCCTTAAATATGGGGAATTTCAGCCTTTTTACCTCAAAATAAGGGAAATTTCTGCATTTTTGCAACAAAATATTAGGAATTTCTGCATTTTTGCCACAAAATATTAGGAATTTCTGCTTTTTTGCCCCAAAATAAGGAAAATTTCTGCTTTTTTTTCCTGAAATAAGTGAAATTTCTGCAATTTTGCCCCAAAATAAGTGAAATTTCTGCAATTTTGCCCCAAAATAAGGGAAATTTCTGGAATTTGGCCCCAAAATAAGTGGAATTTCTGAGTTTTGCCCCAAAATAAGGAGAATTTCTGCCTTTTTGACCCACAATTAGGGGCATTTCTGCAATTTTGCTTCAAAATACGGGAAATTTCTGCCTTTTTGCCTGAAAATAAGGGGAATGCATACCTTTTTGCCATTAAAAAGGGAAATTTCTTCATTTTTGCCCCAAATTAAGGGAAATTTCTGCCTTTTTGCCCTGAAATATGTGAAATTTTTGCAATTTTAGCCCAAAAAAAGGGAATTTTTGCCTTTTTGCCCCAAAATAATGGGAATTTCTGCTTTTTTGCCCCAAACTAAGAAAAATTTTTGCTTTTTTTCTCTGAAATATGTGATATTTCTGCAATTTTGCCCTAAAATAAAAGAAATTTCTGCAATTTTTCCTCATAATATAGGAAATTTCTGGAATTTTGCCCCAAAATAAAGGGAATTTCTGTTTTTTGCCCCCAAATAAAGGAAATTTCTGCAATTTTGCCCTAAAATAAGAGGAATTTCTGCTTTTTTTCCTCTAAATAAGTGGAATTTCTGTCTTTTTCCCCCAAAACAAAGGGAATTTCTGTCATTTTTGCCCCAAAATAAGGAAAATTTCTTACTTATTACCCTGAAATAAGTGAAATTTCTTCAATTTTGCCCCAAAATAAGTGAAATTTCTGCAATTTTGCCCCAAAATAAGGGAAACTTCTGGAATTTGGCCCCAAAATAAGTGGAATTTCTGAGTTTTGCCCCAAAATAAGGAGAATTTCTGTCTTTTTGCCCCACAATTAGGAGAATTTCTGCAATTTTGCTTCAAAATACGGGGAATTTCTGCCTTTTTGCCTGAAAATAAGGGGAATGCATACCTTTTTGCCATAAAAAAGGGAAATTTCTTCACTTTTGCCCCAAATTAAGGGAAATTTCTGCCTTTTTGCCCTGAAATATTTGAAATATCTGAAATTTTAGCCCAAAATAAGGTGAATTTCTGCCTTTTTGCCCCAAAATAATGAAAATTTCTGCCTTTTTGCCCCAAAATAAGAAAAATTTTTGCTTTTTTTCTCTGAAATAAATGAAATTTCTGCAATTTTGCCCTAAAATAAAAGAAATTTCTGCAATTTTTCCACATAATAAAGATAATTTCTGGAATTTTGCCCCAAAATAAGAGGAATTTCTGTTTTTTTGCCCCCAAATAACGGAAATTTCTGCAATTTTGCCCTAAAATAAGGGGAATTTCTGCTTTTTTTGCCTCTAAATAAGTGGAATTTCTGTCTTTTTCCCCCAAAACAAAGGGAATTTCTGTCATTTTTGCCCCAAAATTAGAAAAATTTCTGACTTATTACCCTGAAATAAGTGAAATTTCTGCAATTTTGCTCCAATATAAGGGAAATTTCTGCCTTTTTGTCCCCAAATAAGGAGAATTTCAGCCTTTTTACCTCAAAATAGGGGGAATTTCTGAATTTTGGCACAAAATATTAGGAATTTCTGCCTTTTTGCCCCAAAATAAGGAAAATTTCTGCCTTTTTTCCCTGAAATAAGTGAAATTTCTGCAATTTTGCCCCAAAATAAGTAAAATTTCTGCAATTTTGCCACAAAATAAGGGAAATTTCTGGAATTTTGCCCCAAAATAAGTGGAATTTCTGAGTTTTGCCCCAAAATAAGGAGAATTTCTGCCTTTTTGCCCCACAATTAGTGAAATTTCTGCAATTTTGCCCTAAAATAAGAGAAATTTCTGCAATTTTTCCCCATAATAAAGGAAATTTCTGCAATTTTGCTTCAAAATAAGGGGAATTTCTGTTTTTTGCCCCACAATTAGGGAAATTTCTGCAATTTTGCTCCAAAATAAAAGGAATTTCTGCCTTTTGTTCTAAAATATGGGAAATTTCTGCCTTTTTGTCCAAAAATAAGAAGAATGCATACCTTTTTGCCAAAAAAAGGGAAATTTCTTCATTTTTGCTCCAAAATAAGGGGAACTTTTGCCTTTTTGCCTCTAAATAAGTGAAATTTCTGTCTTTTTCCCCCAAAACAAATAGAATTTCTGTCTTTTTTGCACCAAAATAAGAAAAATTTCTGACTTATTACCCTGAAATAAGTGAAATTTCTGCAAATTTGCCCCAAAATAAGGGAAATTTCTGCCTTTTTGCCCTTAAATATGGGGAATTTCAGCCTTTTTACCTCAAAATAAGGGAAATTTCTGCATTTTTGCAACAAAATATTAGGAATTTCTGTATTTTTGCCACAAAATATTAGGAATTTCTGCTTTTTTGCCCCAAAATAAGGAAAATTTCTGCTTTTTTTTCCTGAAATAAGTGAAATTTCTGCAATTTTGCCCCAAAATAAGTGAAATTTCTGCAATTTTGCCCCAAAATAAGGGAAATTTCTGGAATTTGGCCCCAAAATAAGTGGAATTTCTTAGTTTTGCCCCAAAATAAGGAGAATTTCTGCCTTTTTGACCCACAATTAGGGGCATTTCTGCAATTTTGCTTCAAAATACGGGAAATTTCTGCCTTTTTGCCTGAAAATAAGGGGAATGCATACCTTTTTGCCATTAAAAAGGGAAATTTCTTCATTTTTGCCCCAAATTAAGGGAAATTTCTCCCTTTTTGCCCTGAAATATGTGAAATTTCTGCAATTTTAGCCCAAAAAAAAGGGAATTTCTGCCTTTTTGCCCCAAAATAATGGGAATTTCTGCTTTTTTGCCCCAAAATAAGAAAAATTTTTGCTTTTTTTCTCTGAAATATGTGATATTTCTGCAATTTTGCCCTAAAAGAAATTTCTGCAATTTTTCCCCATAATATAGGAAATTTCTGGAATTTTGCCCCAAAATAAAGGGAATTTCTGTTTTTTGCCCCCAAATAAAGGAAATTTCTGCAATTTTGCCCTAAAATAAGAGGAATTTCTGCTTTTTTTCCTCTAAATAAGTGGAATTTCTGTCTTTTTCCCCCAAAACAAAGGGAATTTCTGTCATTTTTGCCCCAAAATAAGGAAAATTTCTTACTTATTACCCTGAAATAAGTGAAATTTCTTCAATTTTGCTCCAATATAAGGGAAATTTCTGCCTTTTTGCCCCCAAATAAGGGGAATTTCAGCCTTTCTACCTCAAAATAAGGGGAATTTCTGAATTTTGGCACAAAATATTAGGAATTTCTGCCTTCTTGCCCCAAAATAAGGAAAATTTCTGCCTTTTTCCCTGAAATAAGTGAAATTTCTGCAATTTTGCCCCAAAATAAGTAAAATCTCTGCAATTTTGCCACAAAATAAGGGAAATTTCTGGAATTTTGCCCCAAAATAAGTGGAATTTCTGAGTTTTGCCCCAAAATAAGGAGAATTTCTGCCTTTTTGCCCCACAATTAGTGAAATTTCTGCAATTTTGCCCTAAAATAAGAGAAATTTCTGCAATTTTTCCCCATAATAAAGGAAATTTCTGCAATTTTGCTTCAAAATAAGGGGAAATTCTGTTTTTGCCCCACAATTAGGGAAATTTCTGCAATTTTGCTCCAAAATAAAAGGAATTTCTGCCTTTTGTTCTAAAATATGGGGAATTTCTGCCTTTTTGTCCAAAAATAAGAAGAATGCATACCTTTTTGCCATAAAAAAGGGAAATTTCTTCATTTTTGCTCCAAAATAAGGGGAACTTTTGCCTTTTTGCCTCTAAATAAGTGGAATTTCTGTCTTTTTCCCCCAAAACAAAGGGAATTTCTGTCTTTTTTGCACCAAAATAAGAAAAATTTCTGACTTATTACCCTGAAATAAGTGAAATTTCTGCAAATTTGCCCCAAAATAAGGGAAATTTCTGCCTTTTTGCCCTTAAATATGGGGAATTTCAGCCTTTTTACCTCAAAATAAGGGAAATTTCTGCATTTTTGCAACAAAATATTAGGAATTTCTGCATTTTTGCCACAAAATATTAGGAATTTCTGCTTTTTTGCCCCAAAATAAGGAAAATTTCTGCTTTTTTTTCCTGAAATAAGTGAAATTTCTGCAATTTTGCCCCAAAATAAGTGAAATTTCTGCAATTTTGCCCCAAAATAAGGGAAATTTCTGGAATTTGGCCCCAAAATAAGTGGAATTTCTGAGTTTTGCCCCAAAATAAGGAGAATTTCTGCCTTTTTGACCCACAATTAGGGGCATTTCTGCAATTTTGCTTCAAAATACGGGAAATTTCTGCCTTTTTGCCTGAAAATAAGGGGAATGCATACCTTTTTGCCATTAAAAAGGGAAATTTCTTCATTTTTGCCCCAAATTAAGGGAAATTTCTGCCTTTTTGCCCTGAAATATGTGAAATTTTTGCAATTTTAGCCCAAAAAAAGGGAATTTCTGCCTTTTTGCCCCAAAATAATGGGAATTTCTGCTTTTTTGCCCCAAACTAAGAAAAATTTTTGCTTTTTTTCTCTGAAATATGTGATATTTCTGCAATTATGCCCTAAAATAAAAGAAATTTCTGCAATTTTTCCCCATAATATAGGAAATTTCTGGAATTTTGCCCCAAAATAAAGGGAATTTCTGTTTTTTGCCCCCAAATAAAGGAAATTTCTGCAATTTTGCCCTAAAATAAGAGGAATTTCTGCTTTTTTTCCTCTAAATAAGTGGAATTTCTGTCTTTTTCCCCCAAAACAAAGGGAATTTCTGTCATTTTTGCCCCAAAATAAGGAAAATTTCTTACTTATTACCCTGAAATAAGTGAAATTTCTTCAATTTTGCTCCAATATAAGGGAAATTTCTGCCTTTTTGCCCCCAAATAAGGGGAATTTCAGCCTTTCTACCTCAAAATAAGGGGAATTTCTGAATTTTGGCACAAAATATTAGGAATTTCTGCCTTCTTGCCCCAAAATAAGGAAAATTTCTGCCTTTTTCCCTGAAATAAGTGAAATTTCTGCAATTTTGCCCCAAAATAAGTAAAATCTCTGCAATTTTGCCACAAAATAAGGGAAATTTCTGGAATTTTGCCCCAAAATAAGTGGAATTTCTGAGTTTTGCCCCAAAATAAGGAGAATTTCTACCTTTTTGCCCCACAATTAGTGAAATTTCTGCAATTTTGCCCTAAAATAAGAGAAATTTCTGCAATTTTTCCCCATAATAAAGGAAATTTCTGCAATTTTGCTTCAAAATAAGGGGAATTTCTGTTTTTGCCCCACAATTAGGGAAATTTCTGCAATTTTGCTCCAAAATAAAAGTAATTTCTGCCTTTTGTTCTAAAATATGGGGAATTTCTGCCTTTTTGTCCAAAAATAAGAAGAATGCATACCTTTTTGCCATAAAAAAGGGAAATTTCTTCATTTTTGCTCCAAAATAAGGGGAACTTTTGCCTTTTTGCCTCTAAATAAGTGGAATTTCTGTCTTTTTCCCCCAAAACAAAGGGAATTTCTGTCTTTTTTGCACCAAAATAAGAAAAATTTCTGACTTATTACACTGAAATAAGTGAAATTTCTGCAAATTTGCCCCAAAATAAGGGAAATTTCTGCCTTTTT
Source organism: Micromys minutus (assembly GCF_963924665.1). Lineage (NCBI taxonomy): Eukaryota > Metazoa > Chordata > Mammalia > Rodentia > Muridae > Micromys > Micromys minutus. The sequence continues at coordinate 6,356,319 of NW_027667727.1, forward strand.
GCCCTTAAATATGGGGAATTTCAGCCTTTTTACCTCAAAATAAGGGAAATTTCTGCATTTTTGCAACAAAATATTAGGAATTTCTGCATTTTTGCCACAAAATATTAGGAATTTCTGCTTTTTTGCCCCAAAATAAGGAAAATTTCTGCTTTTTTTCCTGAAATAAGTGAAATTTCTGCAATTTTGCCCCAAAATAAGTGAAATTTCTGCAATTTTGCCCCAAAATAAGGGAAATTTCTGGAATTTGGCCCCAAAATAAGTGGAATTTCTGAGTTTTGCCCCAAAATAAGGAGAATTTCTGCCTTTTTGCCCCACAATTAGGGGCATTTCTGCAATTTTGCTTCAAAATACGGGAAATTTCTGCCTTTTTGCCTGAAAATAAGGGGAATGCATACCTTTTTGCCATTAAAAAGGGAAATTTCTTCATTTTTGCCCCAAATTAAGGGAATTTTCTGCCTTTTTGCCCTGAAATATGTGAAATTTCTGCAATTTTAGCCCCAAAAAAAGGAATTTCTGCCTTTTTGCCCCAAAATAATGGGAATTTCTGCTTTTTTGCCCCAAACTAAGAAAAATTTTTGCTTTTTTTCTCTGAAATATGTGATATTTCTGCAATTTTGCCCTAAAATAAAAGAAATTTCTGCAATTTTTCCCCATAATATAGGAAATTTCTGGAATTTTGCCCCAAAATAAAGGGAATTTCTGTTTTTTGCCCCCAAATAAAGGAAATTTCTGCAATTTTGCCCTAAAATAAGAGGAATTTCTGCTTTTTTTCCTCTAAATAAGTGGAATTTCTGTCTTTTTCCCCCAAAACAAAGGGAATTTCTGTCATTTTTGCCCCAAAATAAGGAAAATTTCTTACTTATTACCCTGAAATAAGTGAAATTTCTTCAATTTTGCTCTAATATAAGGGAAATTTCTGCCTTTTTGCCCCCAAATAAAGGGAATTTCAGCCTTTTTACCTCAAAATAAGGGGAATTTCTGAATTTTGGCACAAAATATTAGGAATTTCTGCCTTCTTGCCCCAAAATAAGGAAAATTTCTGCCTTTTTCCCTGAAATAAGTGAAATTTCTGCAATTTTGCCCCAAAATAAGTAAAATTTCTGCAATTTTGCCACAAAATAAGGGAAATTTCTGGAATTTTGCCCCAAAATAAGTGGAATTTCTGAGTTTTGCACCAAAATAAGGAGAATTTCTGCCTTTTTGCCCCACAATTAGTGAAATTTCTGCAATTTTGCCCTAAAATAAGAGAAATTTCTGCAATTTTTCCCCATAATAAAGGAAATTTCTGCAATTTTGCTTCAAAATAAGGGGAAATTCTGTTTTTGCCCCACAATTAGGGAAATTTCTGCAATTTTGCTCCAAAATAAAAGGAATTTCTGCCTTTTGTTCTAAAATATGGGGAATTTCTGCCTTTTTGTCCAAAAATAAGAAGAATGCATACCTTTTTGCCATAAAAAAGGGAAATTTCTTCATTTTTGCTCCAAAATAAGGGGAACTTTTGCCTTTTTGCCTCTAAATAAGTGGAATTTCTGTCTTTTTCCCCCAAAACAAAGGGAATTTCTGTCTTTTTTGCACCAAAATAAGAAAAATTTCTGACTTATTACCCTGAAATAAGTGAAATTTCTGCAAATTTGCCCCAAAATAAGGGAAATTTCTGCCTTTTTGCCCTTAAATATGGGGAATTTCAGCCTTTTTACCTCAAAATAAGGGAAATTTCTGCATTTTAGCAACAAAATATTAGGAATTTCTGCATTTTTGCCACAAAATATTAGGAATTTCTGCTTTTTTGCCCCAAAATAAGGAAAATTTCTGCTTTTTTTTTCCTGAAATAAGTGAAATTTCTGCAATTTTGCCCCAAAATAAGGGAAATTTCTGGAATTTGGCCCCAAAATAAGTGGAATTTCTGAGTTTTGCCCCAAAATAAGGAGAATTTCTGATTTTTTGCCCCACAATTAGGGGCATTTCTGCAATTTTGCTTCAAAATACGGGAAATTTCTGCCTTTTTGCCTGCAAATAAGGGGAATGCATACCTTTTGCCATAAAAAAGAGAAATTTCTTCATTTTTGCTCCAAATTAAGGGAAATTTCTGCCTTTTTGCCCTGAAATATGTGAAATTTCTGCAATTTTAGCCCAAAAAAAGGGAATTTCTGCCTTTTTGCCCCAAAATAATGGGAATTTCTGCTTTTTTGCCCCAAACTAAGAAAAATTTTTGCTTTTTTTCTCTGAAATATGTGATATTTCTGCAATTTTGCCCTAAAATAAAAGAAATTTCTGCAATTTTTCCCCATAATATAGGAAATTTCTGGAATTTTGCCCCAAAATAAAGGGAATTTCTGTTTTTTGCCCCCAAATAAAGGAAATTTCTGCAATTTTGCCCTAAAATAAGAGGAATTTCTGCTTTTTTTCCTCTAAATAAGTGGAATTTCTGTCTTTTTCCCCCAAAACAAAGGGAATTTCTGTCATTTTTGCCCCAAAATAAGGAAAATTTCTTACTTATTACCCTGAAATAAGTGAAATTTCTTCAATTTTGCTCCAATATAAGGGAAATTTCTGCCTTTTTGCCCCCAAATAAAGGGAATTTCAGCCTTTTTACCTCAAAATAAGGGGAATTTCTGAATTTTGGCACAAAATATTAGGAATTTCTGCCTTCTTGCCCCAAAATAAGGAAAATTTCTGCCTTTTTCCCTGAAATAAGTGAAATTTCTGCAATTTTGCCCCAAAATAAGTAAAATCTCTGCAATTTTGCCACAAAATACGGGAAATTTCTGGAATTTTGCCCCAAAATAAGTGGAATTTCTGAGTTTTGCCCCAAAATAAGGAGAATTTCTGCCTTTTTGCCCCACAATTAGTGAAATTTCTGCAATTTTGCCCTAAAATAAGAGAAATTTCTGCAATTTTTCCCCATAATAAAGGAAATTTCTGCAATTTTGCTTCAAATTAAGGGGAATTTCTGTTTTTTGCTGGAAATTAGGGAAATTTCTGTAATTTTGCCCCAAAATATAGGGAATTTCTGCCTTTTTGTCCGAAAATAAGAAGAATGCATACCTTTTTGCCATAAAAAAAGAAATTTCTTTATTTTTGCTCCAAAATAAGGGGAACTTTTGCCGTTTTGCCTCTAAATAAGTGGAATTTCTGTCTTTTTCCTCCAAAACAAAGGGAATTTCTGTTTTTTTGCCTCTAAATGAGTGGAATTTCTGTTTTTTTCCCCAAAACAAAGGGAATTTCTGTACTTTTTGCCCCAAAATAAGGAAAATTTCTGACTTATTACCCTGAAATAAGTGAAATATCTGCAATTTTGCCCTAATATAAAGGAAATTTCTGCCTTTTAGCCATCAAATAAGGGGAATTTCAGCGTTTTTACCTCAAAATAAGGGGAATTTTTGAATTTTGGCACAAATATTAGGAATTTCTGCATTTTTGCCCCAAAATAAGGAAAATTTCTGCCTTTTTCCCTGAAATAAGTGAAATTTCTGCAATTTTGCCCCAAAATAAGTAAAATCTCTGCAATTTTGCCACAAAATAAGGGAAATTTCTGGAATTTTGCCCCAAAATAAGTGGAATTTCTGAGTTTTGCCCCAAAATAAGGAGAATTTCTGCCTTTTTGCCCCACAATTAGTGAAATTTCTGCAATTTTGCCCTAAAATAAGAGAAATTTCTGCAATTTTTCCCCATAATAAAGGAAATTTCTGCAATTTTGCTTCAAAATAAGGGGAAATTCTGTTTTTGCCCCACAATTAGGGAAATTTCTGCAATTTTGCTCCAAAATAAAAGGAATTTCTGCCTTTTGTTCTAAAATATGGGGAATTTCTGCCTTTTTGTCCAAAAATAAGAAGAATGCATACCTTTTTGCCATAAAAAAGGGAAATTTCTTCATTTTTGCTCCAAAATAAGGGGAACTTTTGCCTTTTTGCCTCTAAATAAGTGGAATTTCTGTCTTTTTCCCCCAAAACAAAGGGAATTTCTGTCTTTTTTGCACAAAAATAAGAAAAATTTCTGACTTATTACCCTGAAATAAGTGAAATTTCTGCAAATTTGCCCCAAAATAAGGGAAATTTCTGCCTTTTTGCCCTTAAATATGGGGAATTTCAGCCTTTTTACCTCAAAATAAGGGAAATTTCTGCATTTTTGCAACAAAATATTAGGAATTTCTGCATTTTTGCCACAAAATATTAGGAATTTCTGCTTTTTTGCCCCAAAATAAGGAAAATTTCTGCTTTTTTTTTCCTGAAATAAGTAAAATTTCTGCAATTTTGCCCCAAAATAAGTGAAATTTCTGCAATTTTGCCCCAAAATAAGGGAAATTTCTGGAATTTGGCCCCAAAATAAGTGGAATTTCTGAGTTTTGCCCCAAAATAAGGAGAATTTCTGCCTTTTTGCCCCACAATTAGGGGCATTTCTGCAATTTTGCTTCAAAATACGGGAAATTTCTGCCTTTTTGCCTGAAAATAAGGGGAATGCATACCTTTTTGCCATAAAAAAGGGAAATTTCTTCATTTTTGCCCCAAATTAAGGGAAATTTCTGCCTTTTTGCCCTGAAATATGTGAAATTTCTGCAATTTTAGCCCAAAAAAAGGGAATTTCTGCCTTTTTGCCCCAAAATAATGGGAATTTCTGCTTTTTTGCCCCAAACTAAGAAAAATTTTTGCTTTTTTTCTCTGAAATATGTGATATTTCTGCAATTTTGCCCTAAAATAAAAGAAATTTCTGCAATTTTTCCCCATAATATAGGAAATTTCTGGAATTTTGCCCCAAAATAAAGAGAATTTCTGTTTTTTGCCCCCAAATAAAGGAAATTTCTGCAATTTTGCCCTAAAATAAGAGGAATTTCTGCTTTTTTTCCTCTAAATAAGTGGAATTTCTGTCTTTTTCCCCCAAAACAAAGGGAATTTCTGTCATTTTTGCCCCAAAATAAGGAAAATTTCTTACTTATTACCCTGAAATAAGTGAAATTTCTTCAATTTTGCTCTAATATAAGGGAAATTTCTGCCTTTTTGCCCCCAAATAAAGGGAATTTCAGCCTTTTTACCTCAAAATAAGGGGAATTTCTGAATTTTGGCACAAAATATTAGGAATTTCTGCCTTCTTGCCCCAAAATAAGGAAAATTTCTGCCTTTTTCCCTGAAATAAGTGAAATTTCTGCAATTTTGCCCCAAAATAAGTAAAATTTCTGCAATTTTGCCACAAAATAAGGGAAATTTCTGGAATTTTGCCCCAAAATAAGTGGAATTTCTGAGTTTTGCCCCAAAATAAGGAGAATTTCTGCCTTTTTGCCCCACAATTAGTGAAATTTCTGCAATTTTGCCCTAAAATAAGAGAAATTTCTGCAATTTTTCCCCATAATAAAGGAAATTTCTGCAATTTTGCTTCAAAATAAGGGGAAATTCTGTTTTTGCCCCACAATTAGGGAAATTTCTGCAATTTTGCTCCAAAATAAAAGGAATTTCTGCCTTTTGTTCTAAAATATGGGGAATTTCTGCCTTTTTGTCCAAAAATAAGAAGAATGCATACCTTTTTGCCATAAAAAAGGGAAATTTCTTCATTTTTGCTCCAAAATAAGGGGAACTTTTGCCTTTTTGCCTCTAAATAAGTGGAATTTCTGTCTTTTTCCCCCAAAACAAAGGGAATTTCTGTCTTTTTTGCACCAAAATAAGAAAAATTTCTGACTTATTACCCTGAAATAAGTGAAATTTCTGCAAATTTGCCCCAAAATAAGGGAAATTTCTGCCTTTTTGCCCTTAAATATGGGGAATTTCAGCCTTTTTACCTCAAAATAAGGGAAATTTCTGCATTTTAGCAACAAAATATTAGGAATTTCTGCATTTTTGCCACAAAATATTAGGAATTTCTGCTTTTTTGCCCCAAAATAAGGAAAATTTCTGCTTTTTTTTTCCTGAAATAAGTGAAATTTCTGCAATTTTGCCCCAAAATAAGGGAAATTTCTGGAATTTGGCCCCAAAATAAGTGGAATTTCTGAGTTTTGCCCCAAAATAAGGAGAATTTCTGATTTTTTGCCCCACAATTAGGGGCATTTCTGCAATTTTGCTTCAAAATACGGGAAATTTCTGCCTTTTTGCCTGCAAATAAGGGGAATGCATACCTTTTGCCATAAAAAAGAGAAATTTCTTCATTTTTGCTCCAAATTAAGGGAAATTTCTGCCTTTTTGCCCTGAAATATGTGAAATTTCTGCAATTTTAGCCCAAAAAAAGGGAATTTCTGCCTTTTTGCCCCAAAATAATGGGAATTTCTGCTTTTTTGCCCCAAACTAAGAAAAATTTTTGCTTTTTTTCTCTGAAATATGTGATATTTCTGCAATTTTGCCCTAAAATAAAAGAAATTTCTGCAATTTTTCCCCATAATATAGGAAATTTCTGGAATTTTGCCCCAAAATAAAGGGAATTTCTGTTTTTTGCCCCCAAATAAAGGAAATTTCTGCAATTTTGCCCTAAAATAAGAGGAATTTCTGCTTTTTTTCCTCTAAATAAGTGGAATTTCTGTCTTTTTCCCCCAAAACAAAGGGAATTTCTGTCATTTTTGCCCCAAAATAAGGAAAATTTCTTACTTATTACCCTGAAATAAGTGAAATTTCTTCAATTTTGCTCCAATATAAGGGAAATTTCTGCCTTTTTGCCCCCAAATAAAGGGAATTTCAGCCTTTTTACCTCAAAATAAGGGGAATTTCTGAATTTTGGCACAAAATATTAGGAATTTCTGCCTTCTTGCCCCAAAATAAGGAAAATTTCTGCCTTTTTCCCTGAAATAAGTGAAATTTCTGCAATTTTGCCCCAAAATAAGTAAAATCTCTGCAATTTTGCCACAAAATACGGGAAATTTCTGGAATTTTGCCCCAAAATAAGTGGAATTTCTGAGTTTTGCCCCAAAATAAGGAGAATTTCTGCCTTTTTGCCCCACAATTAGTGAAATTTCTGCAATTTTGCCCTAAAATAAGAGAAATTTCTGCAATTTTTCCCCATAATAAAGGAAATTTCTGCAATTTTGCTTCAAATTAAGGGGAATTTCTGTTTTTTGCTGGAAATTAGGGAAATTTCTGTAATTTTGCCCCAAAATATAGGGAATTTCTGCCTTTTTGTCCGAAAATAAAAAGAATGCATACCTTTTTGCCATAAAAAAAGAAATTTCTTTATTTTTGCTCCAAAATAAGGGGAACTTTTGCCGTTTTGCCTCTAAATAAGTGGAATTTCTGTCTTTTTCCTCCAAAACAAAGGGAATTTCTGTTTTTTTGCCTCTAAATGAGTGGAATTTCTGTTTTTTTCCCCAAAACAAAGGGAATTTCTGTACTTTTTGCCCCAAAATAAGGAAAATTTCTGACTTATTACCCTGAAATAAGTGAAATATCTGCAATTTTGCCCTAATATAAAGGAAATTTCTGCCTTTTAGCCATCAAATAAGGGGAATTTCAGCGTTTTTACCTCAAAATAAGGGGAATTTTTGAATTTTGGCACAAATATTAGGAATTTCTGCATTTTTGCCCCAAAATAAGGAAAATTTCTGCCTTTTTTCCCTGAAATAAGTGCAATTTCTGCAATTTTTTCTAAAAAATAAGTAAAATCTCTGCAATTTTGCCCCAAAATAAGGGATATTTCTGCAATTTTGCCCCAAAATAAGTGGAATTTCTGAGTTTTGCCCCAAAATAAGGAGAATTTCTGCCTTTTTGCACAACAATTAGTGAAATTTCTGCAATTTTGCCCTAAAATGAGGGAAATTTCTGCAATTTTGCCTTAAATAAGCGAAATTTCTGCAATTTTTCCCCATAATAAGGGAAATTTCTGCAATTTTGCCCCAAAATAAGGGGAATTTCTGTTTCTTGCCCCACAATTAGGGAAATTTCTGCAATTTTGCCCCAAAATAAGGAGAATTTCTGCCTTTTGCCCCAAAATATGGGGAATTTCTGCATTTTTGTCTGAAAATAAGAAGAATGCATACATTTTTCTCATAAATAAGGGAAATTTCCTCATTTTTGCTCCAAAATAAGGGGAACTTTTGCCTTTTTGCCTCTAAATAAGTGGAATTTCTGTCTTTTTCCCCCAAAACAAAGGCAATTTCTATATATTTTGCCCCAAAATAAGAAAAATTTCTGACTTATTACCCTGAAATAAGTGAAATTTCTGCAAATTTGCCCCAAAATAAGAAAAATTTCTGCCTTTTTGCCCCCAAATAAGGGGAATTTCAGCCTTTTTACCTCAAAATAAAGGAAATTTCTGTATTTTTGCAACAAATTATTAAAAATTTCTGCATTTTTGCCACAAAATATTAGGAATTTCTGCCCTTTTGCCAAAAAATAAGGAAAATTTCTGCCTTTTTTTCCCTGAAATAAGTGAAATTTCTGCAAATTTGCCCCCAAAAAAGGGAAATTTCTGCCTTTTGCCCCAAAATATGGGGAATTTCAGCATTTTACCTCAAAATAAAAGAAATTTCTGATTTTTGCACCAAAATATGGAGAATTTCTGCCTTTTTGCTCCAAAATAAGGAAAATTTCTGCTTTTTTCCCTGAAATAAGTGAAATTTCTGCAATTTTGCCCCAAAATAAGTGAAATTTTTGCAATTTTCCCCAAAATAAGGGAAATTTCTGGAATTTTGCCCCAAAATAAGTGGAATTTCTGAGTTTTGCCCAAAAATAAGGAGAATTTCTGCATTTCTGCCCCACAATTAGGGAAATTTCTGCAATTTTGCTCCAAAATACGGGGAATTTCTGCTTTTTTACCCGAAAATAAGGGGAATGCATACCTTTTTGCCATAAAAAGGGAAATTTCTTCATTTTGCCCCAAATTAAGGGAAATTTCTGCTTTTTTGCCCTGAAATATGTGAAATTTCAGCAATTTTAGCCCAAAATAAGGTGAATTTCTGCCTTTTTGCCCCAAAATAATGGGAATTTCTGATTTTTGCCCCAAAATAAGAAAAATTTTTTCCTTTATTCTCTGAAATAAGTGAAATTTCTGCAATTTTGCCCTAAAATAAGGGAAATTTTTGCAATTTTTCCCCATAATTAGGGAAATTTCAGGAATTTTGCCCCAAAATAAAAAGAATTTCTGTTTTTTTGCCCCCAAATAAGAAAAATTTCTGCAATTTTACCCTAAAATAAGGAGAATTTCTGCATTTTTGCCTTTAAATAAGTGGAATTTCTGTCTTTTTCCGCCAAAACAATGGGAATTTCTGTCATTTTTGCCCCAAAATAAGGAAAATTTCTGACTTATTACCCTGAAATAGTGAAATTTCTGCAATTTTGCCCCAATATAAAAGAAATTTCTGCCTTTTTGCCCCCAAATAAAGGGAATTTCAGCCTTTTTACCTCAAAATAAAAGGAATTTCTGAATTTTGGCACAAAATATTAGGAATTTCTGCGTTTTTGCCCCAAAATAAAAAAAATTTCTGCATTTTTTCCCTGAAATAAGTGAAATTTCTGCAATTTTGCCCCAAAATAAGTAAAATTTTGAAATTTTGCCCCCAAATAAGGGAAATTTCGGGAATTTTGCCCGAAAATAAGTGGAATTTCTGAGTTTTGCCCAAAATAAGGAGAATTTCTGCTTTTTTGCCCCACAATTAATGAAATTTCTGCAATTTTGCCCTAAAATAAGGGAAATTTCTGCAATTTTTCCCCATAATAAGGGAAATTTCTGCAATTTTGCCCCAAAATAAGGGGAATTTCTGTTTTTTGCCCCACAATTAGGGACATTTCTGCAATTTTACCCCAAAATAAGGGGAATTTCTGCCTTTTGCCCCAAAATATGGGGAATTTCTGCGTTTTTGTCTGAAAATAAGAAGAATGCATACCTTTTTGTCATAAAAAAGGAAAATTTCCTCATTTTTCTCCAAAATAAGGGGAACTTTTGCCTTTTTGCCTCTAAATAAGTGGAATTTCTGTCTTTTTCCCCCAAAACAAAGGCAATTTCTATATTTTTTGCCCCAAAATAAGAAAAATTTCTGACTTATTACCCTGTAATAAGTGAAATTTCTGCAAATTTGCCCCAAAATAAAGGAAATTTCTGCCTTTTTCCCCCAAATAAGGGGAATTTCAGCCTTTTTACCTCAAATTAAGGAAAAGTTCTGCATTTTTGCAACAAAATATTAGGAATTTCTGCATTTGCAACAAAATATTAGGAATTTCTGCATTTTTACCCCAAAATAAGGAAAATTTCTGCCTTTTTTCCCTATAATAATTGAAATTTCTGCAATTTTGCCCCAAAATATGTGAAATTTCTGCAATTTTGCCCCAAAATATGGGAAATTTCTGGAATTTTGCCCCAAAATAAGTGGAATTTCTGAGTGTTGCCCCAAAATAAGTAGAATTTCTGCTTTTCTGCCCCACAATTAGGGGAATTTCTGCAATTTTGCTCCAAAATACGGGAAATTTCTGTCTTTTTGCCCGAAAATAAAGGGAATGCATACCTTTTTTCAATAAAAAGGGAAATTTCTTCATTTTTGCCCCAAATTAAGGGAAATTTCTGCCTTTTTGCCCTGAAATATGTGAAATTTCTGCAATTTTAGCCCAAAATAAAGTAAATTTCTGCCTTTTTGCCCCAAAATAATGGGAATTTCTGCCTTTTTGCCCCAAAATAAGAAAAATTTTTGCTTTTTTTCTGAAATTAGTGAAATATCTGCAATTTTGCCCTAAAATAAGGGAAATTTCTACAATTTTTCCCTATAATAAGAGAAATTTCTTGAATTTTGCCCTAAAATAAGGGGAATTTCTGTTTTTTTGCCCCCAAATAAAAGAAATTTCTGCAATTTTGCCCTAAAATAAAGGGAATTTCTTTCTTTTTGCCCCAAAATAAAGAGAATTTCTGCCTTTTTGCCCCAAAATAAAGAAAATTACTGTATTTTTTACCCCAAAATTAGGTGAATTTCTGCAATTTTGCTCCAAAATATGGGGAATTTCTGCCTTTTTGCTCAAATAAGGAAAATTTCTGCCTTTTTTTTCTGAAATAAGTGAAATTTCTGCAATTTTGCCCCAAAATAAGTAAAATTTTTGCAATTTTGCCCCAAAATAAGGGAAATTTCTGGAATTTTGCCCCAAAATAAGTGGAATTTCTGAGTTTTGCCCTAAAATAAGGAGAATTTCTGCCTTTTTGCGCCACAATTAGTGAAATTTCTGCAATTTTGCCTTAAATAAGGGAAATTTCTGCAATTTTTCCACATAATAAGGGAAATTTCTGCAATTTTGCCCCCAAATAAGGGGAATTTCTGTTTTTTGCCCCACAATTAGGGAAATTTCTGCAATTTTGCCCCAAAATAAGGGGAATTTCTGCCTTTTGCCCCAAAATATGGGGAATTTCTGCCTTTCTGTCTGAAAATAAGAAGAATGCATACATTTTTGCCATAAAAAAGGGAAATTTCTTCATTTTTGCTACAAAATAAGGGGAACTTTTGCCTTTTTGCCTCTAAATAAGTGGAATTTCTGTCTTTTTCCCCCAAAACAAAGGGAATTTTTGTCTTTTTTGCCCCAAAATAAGGAAAATTTCTGACTTATTACCCTGAAATAAGTGAAATTTCTGCAAATTTGCCCCAAAATAAGGGAAATTTCTGCCTTTTTGCCCTTAAATATGGGGAATTTCAGCCTTTTTACCTCAAAATAAGGGAAATTTCTGCATTTTTGCAACAAAATATTAGGAATTTCTGCATTTTTGCCACAAAATATTAGGAATTTCTGCTTTTTTGCCCCAAAATAAGGAAAATTTCTGCTTTTTTTTTCCTGAAATAAGTGAAATTTCTGCAATTTTTCCCCAAAATAAGTGAAATTTCTGCAATTTTGCCCCAAAATAAGGGAAATTTCTGGAATTTGGCCCAAAAATAAGTGGAATTTCTGAGTTTTGCCCCAAAATAAGGAGAATTTCTGCCTTTTTGCCCCACAATTAGGGGCATTTCTGCAATTTTGCTTCAAAATACGGGAAATTTCTGCCTTTTTGCCTGAAAATAAGGGGAATGCATACCTTTTTGCCATAAAAAAGGGAAATTTCTTCATTTTTGCCCCAAATTAAGGGAAATTTCTGCCTTTTTGCCCTGAAATATGTGAAATTTCTGCAATTTTAGCCCAAAAAAAGGGAATTTCTGCCTTTTTGCCCCAAAATAATGGGAATTTCTGCTTTTTTGCCCCAAAATAAGAAAAATTTTTGCTTTTTTTCTCTGAAATATGTGATATTTCTGCAATTTTGCCCTAAAATAAAAGAAATTTCTGCAATTTTTCCCCATAATATAGGAAATTTCTGGAATTTTGCCTCAAAATAAAGGGAATTTCTGTTTTTTGCCCCCAAATAAAGGAAATTTCTGCAATTTTGCCCTAAAATAAGAGGAATTTCTGCTTTTTTTCCTCTAAATAAGTGGAATTTCTGTCTTTTTCCCCCAAAACAAAGGGAATTTCTGTCATTTTTGCCCCAAAATAAGGAAAATTTCTTACTTATTACCCTGAAATAAGTGAAATTTCTTCAATTTTGCTCCAATATAAAGGAAATTTCTTCCTTTTTGCCCCCAAATAAGGGGAATTTCAGCCTTTTTACCTCAAAATAAGGGGAATTTCTGAATTTTGGCACAAAATATTAGGAATTTCTGCCTTCTTGCCCCAAAATAAGGAAAATTTCTGCCTTTTTCCCTGAAATAAGTGAAATTTCTGCAATTTTGCCCCAAAATAAGTAAAATCTCTGCAATTTTGCCACAAAATAAGGGAAATTTCTGTAATTTTGCCCCAAAATAAGTGGAATTTCTGAGTTTTGCCCCAAAATAAGGAGAATTTCTGCCTTTTTGCCCAACAATTAGTGAAATTTCTGCAATTTTGCCCTAAAATAAGAGAAATTTCTGCAATTTTTCCCCATAATAAAGGAAATTTCTGCAATTTTGCTTCAAATTAAGGGGAATTTCTGTTTTTTGCTGGAAATTAGGGAAATTTCTGTAATTTTGCCCAAAATATAGGGAATTTCTGCCTTTTTGTCCGAAAATAAGAAGAATGCATACCTTTTTGCCATAAAAAAAGAAATTTCTTTATTTTTGCTCCAAAATAAGTGGAACTTTTGCCTTTTTGCCTCTAAATAAGTGGAATTTCTGTCTTTTTCCCCCAAAACAAAGGGAATTTCTGTTTTTTTGCCCCATAATAAAGAAAATTTCTGACTTATTACCCTGAAATAAGTGAAATTTCTGCAAATTTGCCCCAAAAAAGGGAAATTTCTGCCTTTTGCCCCAAAATAAGGGGAATCTCAGCATTTTACCTCAAAATAAGGGAAATTTCTGATTTTTGCACCAAAATATGAAGAATTTCTGCCTTTTTGCCCCAAAATAAGGAAATTTTCTGCCTTTTTTCCCTGAAATAAGTGAAATTTCTGCAATTTTGCCAGAAAATAAGTGAAATTTCTTCAATTTTGACCCAAAATAAGGGAAATTTCTGGAATTTTGCCCCAAAATAAGTGGAATTTCTGAGTTTTGCCCCAAAATAAAAAGAATTTCTGCCTTCTTGCCCCACAATTAGGGGAATTTCTGCAATTGTGCTTTAAAATACGGGGAATTTCTGCTTTTTGCCCGAAAATAAGTGGAATGCATACCTTTTTGCCATAAAAAAGGGAAATTTCTTCATTTTTGCCCCAAATTAAGAAAAATTTCTGCCTTTTTGCCCTGAAATATGAAAAATTTCTGCAATTTTAGCCCAAAATAAGGTGAATTTCTGCCTTTTTGCCCCAAAATAATGGGAATTTCTGTTTTTTGCCCCAAAATAAGAAAAATTTTTGCTTTTTTCTCTGAAATAAGTGAAATTTCTGCAATTTTGCCCTAAAATAAAAGAAATTTCTGCAATTTTCCCCATAATAAAGGAAATTTCTGAAATTTTGCCCCAAAATAAGAGGAATTTCTGTTTTTTTGCCCCCAAATAAGAGAAATTTCTGCAATTTTGCCCTAAAATAAGAGGAATTTCTGCTTTTATGCCTCTTAATGAGTGGAATTTCTGTTTTTTTTCCCCAAAACAAAGAGAATTTCTGTACTTTTTGCCCCAAAATAAGGAAAATTTCTGACTTATTACCCTGAAATAAGTGAAATATCTGCAATTTTGCCCTAATATAAAGGAAATTTCTGCCTTTTAGCCATCAAATAAGGGGAATTTCAGCGTTTTTACCTCAAAATAAGGGGAATTTTTGAATTTTGGCACAAATATTAGGAATTTCTGCGTTTTTGCCCCAAAATAAAGAAAATTTCTGCCTTTTTTCCCTGAAATAAGTGCAATTTCTGCAATTTTTTCTAAAAAATAAGTAAAATTTCTGCAATTTTGCCCCAAAATAAGGGATATTTCTGGAATTTTGCCCCAAAATAAGTGGAATTTCTGAGTTTTGCCCCAAAATAAGGAGAATTTCTGCCTTTTTGCACAACAATTAGTGAAATTTCTGCAATTTTGCCCTAAAATGAGGGAAATTTCTGCAATTTTGCCTTAAATAAGGGAAATTTCTGCAATTTTTCCCCATAATAAGGGAAATTTCTGCAATTTTGCCCCAAAATAAGGGGAATTTCTGTTTTTTGCCCCACAATTAGGGAAATTTCTGCAATTTTGCCCCAAAATAACGAGAATTTCTGCCTTTTGCCCCAAAATATGGGGAATTTCTGCATTTTTGTTTGAAAATAAGAAGAATGCATACATTTTTGTCATAAAAAAGGGAAATTTCCTCATTTTTGATCCAAAATAAGGGGAACTTTTGCCTTTTTGCCTCTAAATAAGTGGAATTTCTGTCTTTTTCCCCCAAAACAAAGGCAATTTCTATATTTTTTGCCCCAAAATAAGAAAAATTTCTGACTTATTACCCTGAAATAAGTGAAATTTCTGCAAATTTGACCCAAAATAAGAAAAATTTCAGCCTTTTTGCCCCCAAATAAGGGGAATTTCAGACTTTTTACCTCAAAATAATGGAAATTTCTGCATTTATGCAACAAAATATTAAAAATTTCTGCATTTTTGCCACAAAATATTAGGAATTTCTGCCCTTTTGCCAAAAAATAAGGAAAATTTCTGCCTTTTTTTCCCTGAAATAAGTGAAATTTCTGCAAATTTGCCCCCAAAAAAGGGAAATTTCTGCCTTTTGCCCCAAAATATGGGGAATTTCAGCATTTTACCTCAAAATAAAAGAAATTTCTGATTTTTGCACCAAAATATGGAGAATTTCTGCCTTTTTGCTCCAAAATAAAGAAAATTTCTGCCTTTTTTCCATGAAATAAGTGAAATTTCTGCAATTTTGCCCCAAAAAAAGTGAAATTTCTGCAATTTTGCCCCAAAATAAGGGAAATTTCTGGAATTTTGCCCCAAAATAAGTGGAATTTCTGAGTTTTGCCCAAAAATAAGGAGAATTTCTACATTTCTGCCCCACAATTACGGAAATTTCTGCAATTTTGCTCCAAAATACGGGGAATTTCTGCTTTTTTATCCGAAAATAAGGGGAATGCATACCTTTTTGCCATAAAAAGGGAAATTTCTTCATTTTGCCCCAAATTAAGGGAAATTTCTGCTTATTTGCCCTGAAATATGTGAAATTTCAGCAATTTTAGCCCAAAATACGGTGAATTTCTGCCTTTTTGCCCCAAAATAATGGGAATTTCTGATTTTTGCCCCAAAATAAGAAAAATTTTTTCCTTTATTCTCTGAAATAAGTGAAATTTCTGCAATTTTGCCCTAAAATAAGGGAAATTTTTGCATTTTTTCCCCATAATTAGGGACATTTCAGGAATTTTGCCCCAAAATAAAAATAATTTCTGTTTTTTTGCCCCAAATAAGAAAAATTTCTGCAATTTTACCCTAAAATAAGGGGAATTTCTGCATTTTTGCCTTTAAATAAGTGGAATTTCTGACTTTTTCCGCCAAAACAAAGGGAATTTCTGTCATTTTTGCCCCAAAATAAGGAAAATTTCTGACTTATTACCCTGAAATAGTGAAATTTCTGCAATTTTGCCCCAATATAAAAGAAATTTCTGCCTTTTTGCCCCCAAATAAAGGGAATTTCAGCCTTTTTACCTCAAAATAAAAGGAATTTCTGAATTTTGGCACAAAATATTAGGAATTTCTGCGTTTTTGCCCCAAAATAAAGAAAATTTCTGCATTTTTTCTCTGAAATAAGTGAAATTTCTGCAATTTTGCCCCAAAATAAGTAAAATTTTGCAATTTTGCCCCCAAATAAGGGAAATTTCGGGAATTTTGCCCGAAAATAAGTGGAATTTCTGAGGTTTGCCCAAAATAAGGAGAATTTCTGCTTTTTTGCCCCACAATTAATGAAATTTCTGCAATTTTGCCCTAAAATAAGGGAAATTTCTGCAATTTTTCCCCATAATAAGGGAAATTTCTGCAATTTTGCCCCAAAATAAGGGGAATTTCTGTTTTTAGCCCCACAATTAGGGAAATTTCTGCAATTTTACCCCAAAATAAGGGGAATTTCTGCCTTTTGCCCCAAAATATGGGGAATTTCTGCGTTTTTGTCTGAAAATAAGAAGAATGCATACCTTTTTGTCATAAAAAAGGGAAATTTCCTCATTTTTGCTCCAAAATAAGGGGAACTTTTGCCTTTTTGCCTCTAAATAAGTGGAATTTCTGTCTTTTTCCCCCAAAACAAAGGCAATTTCTATATTTTTTGCCCCAAAATAAGAAAAATTTCTGACTTATTACCCTGAAATAAGTGAAATTTCTGCAAATTTGCCCCAAAATAAAGGAAATTTCTGCCTTTTTCCCCCAAATAAGGGGAATTTCAGCCTTATTACCTCAAATTAAGGAAAAGTTCTGCATTTTTGCAACAAAATATTAGGAATTTCTGCATTTTTGCAACAAAATATTAGGAATTTCTGCCTTTTTACCCCAAAATAAGGAAAATTTCTGCCTTTTTTCCCTGAAATAATTGAAATTTCTGCAATTTTGCCCCAAAATATGTGAAATTTCTGCAATTTTGCCCCAAAATATGGGAAATTTCTGGAATTTTGCCCCAAAATAAGTGGAATTTCTGAGTGTTGCCCCAAAATAAGTAGAATTTCTGCTTTTCTGCCCCACAATTAGGGGAATTTCTGCAATTTTGCTCCAAAATACGGGAAATTTCTGTCTTTTTGCCCGAAAATAAAGGGAATGCATACCTTTTTGCCATAAAAAGGGAAATTTCTTCATTTTTGCCCCAAATTAAGGGAAATTTCTGCCTTTTTGCCCTGAAATATGTGAAATTTCTGCAATTTTAGCCCAAAATAAGGTGAATTTCTGCCTTTTTGCCCCAAAATAATGGGAATTTCTGCTTTTTGCCCCAAAATAAGAAAAATTTTTGCTTTTTTTTCTGAAATAAGTGAAATATCTGCAATTTTGCCCTAAAATAAGGGAAATTTCTACAATTTTTCCCTATAATAAGAGAAATTTCTTGAATTTTGCCCTAAAATAAGGGGAATTTCTGTTTTTTTGCCCCCAAATAAAAGAAATTTCTGCAATTTTGCCCTAAAATAAAGGGAATTTCTTTCTTTTTGCCCCAAAATAAAGAGAATTTCTGCCTTTTTGCCCCAAAATAAAGAAAATTACTGTATTTTTTACCCCAAAATTAGGTGAATTTCTGCAATTTTGCTCCAAAATATGGGGAATTTCTGCCTTTTTGCTCAAATAAGGAAAATTTCTGCCTTTTTTTCTGAAATAAGTGAAATTTCTGCAATTTTGCCCCAAAATAAGTAAAATTTTTGCAATTTTGCCCCAAAATAAGGGAAATTTCTGGAATTTTGCCCCAAAATTAGTGGAATTTCTGAGTTTTGCCCTAAAATAAGGAGAATTTCTGCCTTTTTGCGCCACAATTAGTGAAATTTCTGAAATTTTGCCTTAATTAAGAGAAATTTCTGCAATTTTTCCCCATAATAAGGGCAATTTCTTGAATTTTGCCCCAAAATAAGGGGAATTTCTGTTTTTTTGCCCTCAAATAAGAAAAATTTCTGCAATTTTGCCCTAAAATGAAGGGAATTTCTTTGTTTTTGCCCCAAAATAAAGAGAATTTCTGCCTTTTTGCCCCAAAATAAAGAAAATTACTGTATTTTTTACCCCAAAATTAGGTGAATTTCTGCAATTTTGCTCCAAAATATGGGGAATTTCTGCCTTTTTGCTCAAATAAGAAAAAATTCTGCCTTTTTTCCCTGAAATAAGTGAAATTACTGCAATTTTTTCTAAAAAATAAGTAAAATTTTTGCAATTTTGCCCCAAAATAAGGGAAATTTCTGGAATTTTGCCCCAAAATAAGTGGAATTTCTGAGTTTTACCCTAAAATGAGGAGAATTTCTGCCTTTTTGCGCCACAAGTAGTGAAATTTCTGCAATTTTTTTCCATAATAAGGGAAATTTCTGCAATTTTTCCCCATAATAAGGGAAATTTCTGCAATTTTGCCCCAAAATAAAGGGAATTTGTGTTTTTTGCCCCACAATTAGGGAAATTTCTGCAATTTTGCCCCAAAATAAGGGGAATTTCTGCCTTTTGCCCCAAAATATGGGGAATTTCTGCCTTTTTGTCTGAAAATAAGAAGAATGCATACATTTTTGCCATAAAAAATGGAAATTTCTTCATTTTTGCTACAAAATAAGGGGAACTTTTGCCGTTTTGCCTCTAAATAAGTGGAATTTCTGTCTTTTTCCCCCAAAACAAAGGGAATTTTTGTCTTTTTTGCCCCAAAATAAGGAAAATTTCTGACTTATAACCCTGAAATAAGTGAAATTTCTGCAAATATGCCCCAAAATAAGAAAAATTTCTGCCTTTTTTGTCCCCAAATAAGGGGAATTTCAGCCTTTTTACCTCAAAATAAGGGAAATTTCTGCATTTTTGCAACAAAATATTAGGAATTTCTGCATTTTTGCCACAAAATATTAGGAATTTCTGCCCTTTTGCCAAAAAATAAGGAAAATTTCTGCCTTTTTTTCCCTGAAATAAGTGAAATTTCTGCAAATTTGCCCCAAAAAAAGGGAAATTTTGGCCTTTTGCCCCAAAATAAGGGGAATTTCAGGATTTACCTCAAAATAAGAGAAATTTCTGATTTTTGCACCAAAATATGGAGAATTTCTGCCTTTTTGCCCCAAAATAAAGAAAATTACTGCCTTTTTTCCTTGAAATAAGTGAAATTTCTGAAATTTTGCCCCAAAATAAGTGAAATTTCTGCAATTTTTCCCCAAAATAAGAAAATTTTCAGGAATTTTGCCCCAAAATAAGGGGAATTTCTGTTTTTTTGCCCCCAAATAATGGAAATTTCTGCAATTTCGTCCTAAAATAAGGGGAATTTCTGCATTTTTGCCTCTAAATAAGTGGAATTTCTGTCTTTTTCCCCCAAAACAAAGAGAATTTCTGTCATTTTTGCCCCAAAATACGGAAAATTTCTGACTTATTACCCTGAAATTAGTGAAATTTCTGCAATTTTGCCCCAATATAAGGGAAATTTCTGCCTTTTTGCCCCAAAATAAGGAAAATTTCTGCCTTTTTTCCCTGAAATAATTGAAATTTCTGCAATTTTGCCCCAAAATATGTGAAATTTCTGCAATTTTGCCCCAAAATTAGGGAAATTTCTGGAATTTTGCCCCAAAATAAGTGGAATTTCTGAGTGTTGCCCCAAAATAAGGAGAATTTCTGCTTTTCTGCCCCACAATTAGGGGAATTTCTGCAATTTTGCTCCAAAATACGGGAAATTTCTGCCTTTTTGCTTGAAAATAAAGGGAATGCATACCTTTTTGCCATAAAAAGGGAAATTTCTTCATTTTTGCCCCAAATTAAGGGAAATTTCTGCCTTTTTGCCCTGAAATATGTGAAATTTCTGCAATTTTAGCATAAAATAAGGTGAATTTCTGCCTTTTTGCCCCAAAATAATGGGAATTTCTGCCTTTTTGCCCCAAAATAAGAAAAATTTTTGCTTTTTTTCTGAAATAAGTGAAATATCTGCAATTTTGCCCTAAAATAAGGGAAATTTCTACAATTTTTACCCATAAAAAGAAAAATTTCTTGAATTTTGCCCCAAAATAAGGGGAATTTCTGTTTTTTGCCCCCAAATAAGAGAAATTTCTGCAATTTTGCCCTAAAATAAAGGGAATTTCCTTCTTTTTGCCCCAAAATAAAGAGAATTTCTGCCTTTTTGCCCCAAAATAAAGAAAATTACTGTATTTTTTACCCCCAAATTAGGTGAATTTCTGCAATTTTGCTCCAAAATATGGGGAATTTCTGCCTTTTTGCTCAAATAAGAAAAATTTCTGCCTTTTTTTCCTGAAATAAGTGAAATATCTGCAATTTTGCCCCAAAATAAGTAAAACTTTTGCAATTTTGCCCCAACATAAAGATAATTTCTGGAATTTTGCCCCAAAATAAGTGGAATTTCTGAGTTTTGCCCTAAAATAAGGAGAATTTCTGCCTTTTTGCGCCACAATTAGTGAAATTTCTGCAATTTTGCCTTAAATAAGGGAAAGTTCTGCAATTTTTCACCATACTAAGGGAAATTTCTGCAATTTTGCCCCCAAATAAGGGGAATTTCTGTTTTTTGCCCCAAAATTAGGGAAATTTCTGCAATTTTGCCCCAAAATAAGGGGAATTTCTGCCTTTTGCCCCAAAATATGGGGAATTTCTACCTTTTTGTCTGAAAATAAGAAGAATGCATACATTTTTGCTATAAAAAAGGAAAATTTCTTCATTTTTGCTCTAAAATAAGGGGAACTTTTGCCTTTTTGCCTCTAAATAAGTGGAATTTCTGACTTTTTCCCCCAAAACAAAGGGAATTTTTGTCTTTTTTGCACCAAAATAAGGAAAATTTCTGACTTATTACCCTGAAATAAGTGAAATTTCTGCAAATTTGCCCCAAAATAAGGGAAATTTCTGCCTTTTTGCCCTTAAATATGGGGAATTTCAGCCTTTTTACCTCAAAATAAGGGAAATTTCTGCATTTTTGCAACAAAATATTAGGAATTTCTGCATTTTTGCCACAAAATATTAGGAATTTCTGCTTTTTTGCCCCAAAATAAGGAAAATTTCTGCTTTTTTTTTCCTGAAATAAGTGAAATTTCTGCAAATTTGCCCCAAAAAAAGGGAAATTTCGGCCTTTTGCCCCAAAATAAGGGGAATTTCAGGATTTACCTCAAAATAAGAGAAATTTCTGATTTTTGCACCAAAGTATGGAGAATTTCTGCCTTTTTGCCCCAAAATAAAGAAAATTACTGCCTTTTTTCCTTGAAATAAGTGAAATTTCTGAAATTTTGCCCCAAAATAAGTGAAATTTCTGCAATTTTTCCCCAAAATAAGAAAATTTTCAGGAATTTTGCCCCAAAATAAGGGGAATTTCTGTTTTTTTGCCCCCAAATAATGGAAATTTCTGCAATTTTGTCCTAAAATAAGGGGAATTTCTGCATTTTTGCCTCTAAATAAGTGGAATTTCTGTCTTTTTCCCCCAAAACAAAGAGAATTTCTGTCATTTTTGCCCCAAAATACGGAAAATTTCTGACTTATTACCCTGAAATTAGTGAAATTTCTGCAATTTTGCCCCAATATAAGGGAAATTTCTGCCTTTTTGCCCCAAAATAAGGAAAATTTCTGCATTTTTTCCCTGAAATAATTGAAATTTCTGCAATTTTGCCCCAAAATATGTGAAATTTCTGCAATTTGGCCCCAAAATTAGGGAAATTTCTGGAATTTTGCCCCAAAATAAGTGGAATTTCTGAGTGTTGCCCCAAAATAAGGAGAATTTCTGCTTTTCTGCCCCACAATTAGGGGAATTTCTGCAATTTTGCTCCAAAATACGGGAAATTTCTGCCTTTTTGCTTGAAAATAAAGGGAATGCATACCTTTTTGCCATAAAAAGGGAAATTTCTTCATTTTTGCCCCAAATTAAGGGAAATTTCTGCCTTTTTGCCCTGAAATATGTGAAATTTCTGCAATTTTAGCATAAAATAAGGTGAATTTCTGCCTTTTTGCCCCAAAATAATGGGAATTTCTGCCTTTTTGCCCCAAAATAAGAAAAATTTTTGCTTTTTTTCTGAAATAATTGAAATATCTGCAATTTTGCCCTAAAATAAGGGAAATTTCTACAATTTTTACCCATAAAAAGAAAAATTTCTTGAATTTTGCCCCAAAATAAGGGGAATTTCTGTTTTTTGCCCCCAAATAAGAGAAATTTCTGCAATTTTGCCCTAAAATAAAGGGAATTTCCTTCTTTTTGCCCCAAAATAAAGAGAATTTCTGCCTTTTTGCCCCAAAATAAAGAAAATTACTGTATTTTTTACCCCCAAATTAGGTGAATTTCTGCAATTTTGCTCCAAAATATGGGGAATTTCTGCCTTTTTGCTCAAATAAGAAAAATTTCTGCCTTTTTTTCCTGAAATAAGTGAAATATCTGCAATTTTGCCCCAAAATAAGTAAAACTTTTGCAATTTTGCCCCAACATAAAGATAATTTCTGGAATTTTGCCCCAAAATAAGTGGAATTTCTGAGTTTTGCCCTAAAATAAGGAGAATTTCTGCCTTTTTGCGCCACAATTAGTGAAATTTCTGCAATTTTGCCTTAAATAAGGGAAAGTTCTGCAATTTTTCACCATACTAAGGGAAATTTCTGCAATTTTGCCCCCAAATAAAAGGAATTTCTGTTTTTTGCCCCAAAATTAGGGAAATTTCTGCAATTTTGCCCCAAAATAAGGGGAATTTCTGCCTTTTGCCCCAAAATATGGGGAATTTCTGCCTTTTTGTCTGAAAATAAGAAGAATGCATACATTTTTGCTATAAAAAAGGAAAATTTCTTCATTTTTGCTCTAAAATAAGGGGAACTTTTGCCTTTTTGCCTCTAAATAAGTGGAATTTCTGACTTTTTCCCCCAAAACAAAGGGAATTTTTGTCTTTTTTGCCCCAAAATAAGGAAAATTTCTGACTTATTACCCTGAAATAAGTGAAATTTCTGCAAATTTGCCCCAAAATAAGGGAAATTTCTGCCTTTTTGCCCTTAAATATGGGGAATTTCAGCCTTTTTACCTCAAAATAAGGGAAATTTCTGCATTTTTGCAACAAAATATTAGGAATTTCTGCATTTTTGCCACAAAATATTAGGAATTTCTGCTTTTGCCCCAAAATAAGGAAAATATCTGCTTTTTTTTTCCTGAAATATGTGAAATTTCTGCAATTTTTCCCCAAAATAAGTGAAATTTCTGCAATTTTGCCCCAAAATAAGGGAAATTTCTGGAATTTGGCCCAAAAATAAGTGGAATTTCTGAGTTTTGCCCCAAAATAAGGAGAATTTCTGCCTTTTTGCCCCACAATTAGGGGCATTTCTGCAATTTTGCTTCAAAATACGGGGAATTTCTGCCTTTTTGCCTGAAAATAAGGGGAATGCATACCTTTTTGCCATAAAAAAGGGAAATTTCTTCATTTTTGCCCCAAATTAAGGGAAATTTCTGCCTTTTTGCCCTGAAATATGTGAAATTTCTGCAATTTTAGCCCAAAAAAAGGGAATTTCTGCCTTTTTGCCCCAAAATAATGGGAATTTCTGCTTTTTTGCCCCAAAATAAGAAAAATTTTTGCTTTTTTTCTCTGAAATATGTGATATTTCTGCAATTTTGCCCTAAAAGAAAAGAAATTTCTGCAATTTTTCCCCATAATATAGGAAATTTCTGGAATTTTGCCTCAAAATAAAGGGAATTTCTGTTTTTTTGCCCCCAAATAAAGGAAATTTCTGCAATTTTGCCCTAAAATAAGAGGAAATTCTGCTTTTTTTCCTCTAAATAAGTGGAATTTCTGTCTTTTTCCCCCAAAACAAAGGGAATTTCTGTCATTTTTGCCCCAAAATAAGGAAAATTTCTTACTTATTACCCTGAAATAAGTGAAATTTCTTCAATTTTGCTCCAATATAAAGGAAATTTCTTCCTTTTTGCCCCCAAATAAGGGGAATTTCAGCCTTTTTACCTCAAAATAAGGGGAATTTCTGAATTTTGGCACAAAATATTAGGAATTTCTGCCTTCTTGCCCCAAAATAAGGAAAATTTCTGCCTTTTTCCCTGAAATAAGTGAAATTTCTGCAATTTTGCCCCAAAATAAGTAAAATCTCTGCAATTTTGCCACAAAATAAGGGAAATTTCTGTAATTTTGCCCCAAAATAAGTGGAATTTCTGAGTTTTGCCCCAAAATAAGCAGAATTTCTGCCTTTTTGCCCAACAATTAGTGAAATTTCTGCAATTTTGCCCTAAAATAAGAGAAATTTCTGCAATTTTTCCCCATAATAAAGGAAATTTCTGCAATTTTGCTTCAAATTAAGGGGAATTTCTGTTTTTTGCTGGAAATTAGGGAAATTTCTGTAATTTTGCCCAAAATATAGGGAATTTCTGCCTTTTTGTCCGAAAATAAGAAGAATGCATACCTTTTTGCCATAAAAAAAGAAATTTCTTTATTTTTGCTCGAAAATAAGGGGAACTTTTGCCTTTTTGCCTCTAAATAAGTGGAATTTCTGTCTTTTTCCCCCAAAACAAAGGGAATTTCTGTTTTTTTGCCCCATAATAAAGAAAATTTCTGACTTATTACCCTGAAATAAGTGAAATTTCTGCAAATTTGCCCCAAAAAAGGGAAATTTCTGCCTTTTGCCCCAAAATAAGGGGAATCTCAGCATTTTACCTCAAAATAAGGGAAATTTCTGATTTTTGCACCAATATATGAAGAATTTCTGCCTTTTTGCCCCAAAATAAGGAAATTTTCTGCCTTTTTTCCCTGAAATAAGTGAAATTTCTGCAATTTTGCCAGAAAATAAGTGAAATTTCTTCAATTTTGACCCAAAATAAGGGAAATTTCTGGAATTTTGCCCCAAAATAAGTGGAATTTCTGAGTTTTGCCCCAAAATAAAAAGAATTTCTGCCTTCTTGCCCCACAATTAGGGGAATTTCTGCAATTGTGCTTTAAAATACGGGGAATTTCTGCTTTTTGCCCGAAAATAAGTGGAATGCATACCTTTTTGCCATAAAAAAGGGAAATTTCTTCATTTTTGCCCCAAATTAAGAAAAATTTCTGCCTTTTTGCCCTGAAATATGAAAAATTTCTGCAATTTTAGCCCAAAATAAGGTGAATTTCTGCCTTTTTGCCCCAAAATAATGGGAATTTCTGTTTTTTGCCCCAAAATAAAAAAAATTTTTGCTTTTTTCTCTGAAATAAGTGAAATTTCTGCAATTTTGCCCTAAAATAAAAGAAATTTCTGCAATTTTCCCCATAATAAAGGAAATTTCTGAAATTTTGCCCCAAAATAAGGGGAATTTCTGTTTTTTTGCCCCCAAATAAGAGAAATTTCTGCAATTTTGCCCTAAAATAAGAGGAATTTCTGCTTTTATGCCTCTTAATGAGTGGAATTTCTGTTTTTTTCCCCAAAACAAAGAGAATTTCTGTAATTTTTGCCCCAAAATAAGGAAAATTTCTGACTTATTACCCTGAAATAAGTGAAATATCTGCAATTTTGCCCTAATATAAAGGAAATTTCTGCCTTTTAGCCATCAAATAAGGGGAATTTCAGCGTTTTTACCTCAAAATAAGGGGAATTTTTGAATTTTGGCACAAATATTAGGAATTTCTGCGTTTTTGCCCCAATATAAGGAAAATTTCTGCCTTTTTCCCTGAAATAAGTGAAATTTCTGCAATTTTTTCTAAAAAATAAGTAAAATTTCTGCAATTTTGCCCCAAAATAAGGGATATTTCTGGAATTTTGCCCCAAAATAAGTGGAATTTCTGAGTTTTGCCCCAAAATAAGGAGAATTTCTGCCTTTTTGCACAACAATTAGTGAAATTTCTGCAATTTTGCCCTAAAATGAGGGAAATTTCTGCAATTTTGCCTTAAATAAGGGAAATTTCTGCAATTTTTCCCCATAATAAGGGAAATTTCTGCAATTTTGCCCCAAAATAAGGGGAATTTCTGTTTTTTGCCCCACAATTAGGGAAATTTCTGCAATTTTGCCCCAAAATAAGGAGAATTTCTGCCTTTTGCCCCAAAATATGGGGAATTTCTGCATTTTTGTCTGAAAATAAGAAGAATGCATACATTTTTGTCATAAAAAAGGGAAATTTCCTCATTTTTGATCCAAAATAAGGGGAACTTTTGCCTTTTTGCCTCTAAATAAGTGGAATTTCTGTCTTTTTCCCCCAAAACAAAGGCAATTTCTATATTTTTTGCCCCAAAATAAGAAAAATTTCTGACTTATTACCCTGAAATAAGTGAAATTTCTGCAAATTTGACCCAAAATAAGAAAAATTTCTGCCTTTTTGCCCTCAAATAAGGGGAATTTCAGACTTTTTACCTCAAAATAAGGGAAATTTCTGCATTTTTGCAACAAAATATTAAAAATTTCTGCATTTTTGCCACAAAATATTAGGAATTTCTGCCCTTTTGCCAAAAAATAAGGAAAATTTCT
This sequence comes from Micromys minutus, assembly GCF_963924665.1. NCBI lineage: Eukaryota > Metazoa > Chordata > Mammalia > Rodentia > Muridae > Micromys > Micromys minutus. The sequence goes on from NW_027667727.1 coordinate 6,382,665, forward strand.
GCCTTTTTTTCCCTGAAATAAGTGAAATTTCTGCAAATTTGCCCCCAAAAAAGGGAAATTTCTGCCTTTTGCCCCAAAATATGGGGAATTTCAGCATTTTACCTCAAAATAAAAGAAATTTCTGATTTTTGCACCAAAATATGGAGAATTTCTGCCTTTTTGCTCCAAAATAAGGAAAATTTCTGCCTTTTTTCCATGAAATAAGTGAAATTTCTGCAATTTTGCCCCAAAATAAGTGAAATTTCTGCAATTTTGCCCCAAAATAAGGGAAATTTCTGGAATTTTGCCCCAAAATAAGTGGAATTTCTGAGTTTTGCCCAAAAATAAGGAGAATTTCTACATTTCTGCCCCACAATTAGGGAAATTTCTGCAATTTTGCTCCAAAATACGGGGAATTTCTGCTTTTTTATCCGAAAATAAGGGGAATGCATACCTTTTTGCCATAAAAAGGGAAATTTCTTCATTTTGCCCCAAATTAAGGGAAATTTCTGCTTATTTGCCCTGAAATATGTGAAATTTCAGCAATTTTAGCCCAAAATACGGTGAATTTCTGCCTTTTTGCCCCAAAATAATGGGAATTTCTGATTTTTGCCCCAAAATAAGAAAAATTTTTTCCTTTATTCTCTGAAATAAGTGAAATTTCTGCAATTTTGCCCTAAAATAAGGGAAATTTTTGCAATTTTTCCCCATAATTAGGGACATTTCAGGAATTTTGCCCCAAAATAAAAAGAATTTCTGTTTTTTTGCCCCAAATAAGAAAAATTTCTGCAATTTTACACTAAAATAAGGGGAATTTCTGCATTTTTGCCTTTAAATAAGTGGAATTTCTGTCTTTTTCCGCCAAAACAAAGGGAATTTCTGTCATTTTTGCCCCAAAATAAGGAAAATTTCTGACTTATTACCCTGAAATAGTGAAATTTCTGCAATTTTGCCCCAATATAAAAGAAATTTCTGCCTTTTTGCCCCCAAATAAAGGGAATTTCAGCCTTTTTACCTCAAAATAAAAGGAATTTCTGAATTTTGGCACAAAATATTAGGAATTTCTGCGTTTTTGCCCCAAAATAAAGAAAATTTCTGCATTTTTTCTCTGAAATAAGTGAAATTTCTGCAATTTTGCCCCAAAATAAGTAAAATTTTGCAATTTTGCCCCCAAATAAGGGAAATTTCGGGAATTTTGCCCGAAAATAAGTGGAATTTCTGAGGTTTGCCCAAAATAAGGAGAATTTCTGCTTTTTTGCCCCACAATTAATGAAATTTCTGCAATTTTGCCCTAAAATAAGGGAAATTTCTGCAATTTTTCCCCATAATAAGGGAAATTTCTGCAATTTTGCCCCAAAATAAGGGGAATTTCTGTTTTTAGCCCCACAATTAGGGAAATTTCTGCAATTTTACCCCAAAATAAGGGGAATTTCTGCCTTTTGCCCCAAAATATGGGGAATTTCTGCGTTTTTGTCTGAAAATAAGAAGAATGCATACCTTTTTGTCATAAAAAAGGGAAATTTCCTCATTTTTGCTCCAAAATAAGGGGAACTTTTGCCTTTTTGCCTCTAAATAAGTGGAATTTCTGTCTTTTTCCCCCAAAACAAAGGCAATTTCTATATTTTTTGCCCCAAAATAAGAAAAATTTCTGACTTATTACCCTGAAATAAGTGAAATTTCTGCAAATTTGCCCCAAAATAAAGGAAATTTCTGCCTTTTTCCCCCAAATAAGGGGAATTTCAGCCTTATTACCTCAAATTAAGGAAAAGTTCTGCATTTTTGCAACAAAATATTAGGAATTTCTGCATTTTTGCAACAAAATATTAGGAATTTCTGCCTTTTTACCCCAAAATAAGGAAAATTTCTGCCTTTTTTCCCTGAAATAATTGAAATTTCTGCAATTTTGCCCCAAAATATGTGAAATTTCTGCAATTTTGCCCCAAAATATGGGAAATTTCTGGAATTTTGCCCCAAAATAAGTGGAATTTCTGAGTGTTGCCCCAAAATAAGTAGAATTTCTGCTTTTCTGCCCCACAATTAGGGGAATTTCTGCAATTTTGCTCCAAAATACGGGAAATTTCTGTCTTTTTGCCCGAAAATAAAGGGAATGCATACCTTTTTGCCATAAAAAAGGAAATTTCTTCATTTTTGCCCCAAATTAAGGGAAATTTCTGCCTTTTTGCCCTGAAATATGTGAAATTTCTGCAATTTTAGCCCAAAATAAGGTGAATTTCTGCCTTTTTGCCCCAAAATAATGGGAATTTCTGCTTTTTGCCCCAAAATAAGAAAAATTTTTGCTTTTTTTCTGAAATAAGTGAAATATCTGCAATTTTGCCCTAAAATAAGGGAAATTTCTACAATTTTTCCCTATAATAAGAGAAATTTCTTGAATTTTGCCCTAAAATAAGGGGAATTTCTGTTTTTTTGCCCCCAAATAAAAGAAATTTCTGCAATTTTGCCCTAAAATAAAGGGAATTTCTTTCTTTTTGCCCCAAAATAAAGAGAATTTCTGCCTTTTTGCCCCAAAATAAAGAAAATTACTGTATTTTTTACCCCAAAATTAGGTGAATTTCTGCAATTTTGCTCCAAAATATGGGGAATTTCTGCCTTTTTGCTCAAATAAGGAAAATTTCTGCCTTTTTTTCTGAAATAAGTGAAATTTCTGCAATTTTGCCCCAAAATAAGTAAAATTTTTGCAATTTTGCCCCAAAATAAGGGAAATTTCTGGAATTTTGCCCCAAAATTAGTGGAATTTCTGAGTTTTGCCCTAAAATAAGGAGAATTTCTGCCTTTTTGCGCCACAATTAGTGAAATTTCTGAAATTTTGCCTTAATTAAGAGAAATTTCTGCAATTTTTCCCCATAATAAGGGCAATTTCTTGAATTTTGCCCCAAAATAAGGGGAATTTCTGTTTTTTTGCCCTCAAATAAGAAAAATTTCTGCAATTTTGCCCTAAAATGAAGGGAATTTCTTTGTTTTTGCCCCAAAATAAAGAGAATTTCTGCCTTTTTGCCCCAAAATAAAGAAAATTACTGTATTTTTTACCCCAAAATTAGGTGAATTTCTGCAATTTTGCTCCAAAATATGGGGAATTTCTGCCTTTTTGCTCAAATAAGAAAAAATTCTGCCTTTTTTCCCTGAAATAAGTGAAATTACTGCAATTTTGCCCCAAAATAAGTAAAATTTTTGCAATTTTGCCCCAAAATAAGGGAAATTTCTGGAATTTTGCCCCAAAATAAGTGGAATTTCTGAGTTTTACCCTAAAATGAGGAGAATTTCTGCCTTTTTGCGCCACAATTAGTGAAATTTCTGCAATTTTTTTCCATAATAAGGGAAATTTCTGCAATTTTTCCCCATAATAAGGGAAATTTCTGCAATTTTGCCCCAAAATAAAGGGAATTTGTGTTTTTTGCCCCACAATTAGGGAAATTTCTGCAATTTTGCCCCAAAATAAGGGGAATTTCTGCCTTTTGCCCCAAAATATGGGGAATTTCTGCCTTTTTGTCTGAAAATAAGAAGAATGCATACATTTTTGCCATAAAAAATGGAAATTTCTTCATTTTTGCTACAAAATAAGGGGAACTTTTGCCGTTTTGCCTCTAAATAAGTGGAATTTCTGTCTTTTTCCCCCAAAACAAAGGGAATTTTTGTCTTTTTTGCCCCAAAATAAGGAAAATTTCTGACTTATAACCCTGAAATAAGTGAAATTTCTGCAAATATGCCCCAAAATAAGAAAAATTTCTGCCTTTTTTGTCCCCAAATAAGGGGAATTTCAGCCTTTTAACCTCAAAATAAGGGAAATTTCTGCATTTTTGCAACAAAATATTAGGAATTTCTGCATTTTTGCCACAAAATATTAGGAATTTCTGCCCTTTTGCCAAAAAATAAGGAAAATTTCTGCCTTTTTTTCCCTGAAATAAGTGAAATTTCTGCAAATTTGCCCCAAAAAAAGGGAAATTTCGGCCTTTTGCCCCAAAATAAGGGGAATTTCAGGATTTACCTCAAAATAAGAGAAATTTCTGATTTTTGCACCAAAATATGGAGAATTTCTGCCTTTTTGCCCCAAAATAAAGAAAATTACTGCCTTTTTTCCTTGAAATAAGTGAAATTTCTGAAATTTTGCCCCAAAATAAGTGAAATTTCTGCAATTTTTCCCCAAAATAAGAAAATTTTCAGGAATTTTGCCCCAAAATAAGGGGAATTTCTGTTTTTTTGCCCCCAAATAATGGAAATTTCTGCAATTTTGTCCTAAAATAAGGGGAATTTCTGCATTTTTGCCTCTAAATAAGTGGAATTTCTGTCTTTTTCCCCCAAAACAAAGAGAATTTCTGTCATTTTTGCCCCAAAATACGGAAAATTTCTGACTTATTACCCTGAAATTAGTGAAATTTCTGCAATTTTGCCCCAATATAAGGGAAATTTCTGCCTTTTTGCCCCAAAATAAGGAAAATTTCTGCCTTTTTTCCCTGAAATAATAGAAATTTCTGCAATTTTGCCCCAAAATATGTGAAATTTCTGCAATTTTGCCCCAAAATTAGGGAAATTTCTGGAATTTTGCCCCAAAATAAGTGGAATTTCTGAGTGTTGCCCCAAAATAAGGAGAATTTCTGCTTTTCTGCCCCACAATTAGGGGAATTTCTGCAATTTTGCTCCAAAATACGGGAAATTTCTGCCTTTTTGCTTGAAAATAAAGGGAATGCATACCTTTTTGCCATAAAAAGGTAAATTTCTTCATTTTTGCCCCAAATTAAGGGAAATTTCTGCCTTTTTGCCCTGAAATATGTGAAATTTCTGCAATTTTAGCATAAAATAAGGTGAATTTCTGCCTTTTTGCCACAAAATAATGGGAATTTCTGCCTTTTTGCCCCAAAATAAGAAAAATTTTTGCTTTTTTTTCTGAAATAAGTGAAATATCTGCAATTTTGCCCTAAAATAAGGGAAATTTCTACAATTTTTACCCATAAAAAGAAAAATTTCTTGAATTTTGCCCCAAAATAAGGGGAATTTCTGTTTTTTGCCCCCAAATAAGAGAAATTTCTGCAATTTTGCCCTAAAATAAAGGGAATTTCCTTCTTTTTGCCCCAAAATAAAGAGAATTTCTGCCTTTTTGCCCCAAAATAAAGAAAATTACTGTATTTTTTACCCCCAAATTAGGTGAATTTCTGCAATTTTGCTCCAAAATATGGGGAATTTCTGCCTTTTTGCTCAAATAAGAAAAATTTCTGCCTTTTTTTCCTGAAATAAGTGAAATATCTGCAATTTTGCCCCAAAATAAGTAAAACTTTTGCAATTTTGCCCCAACATAAAAATAATTTCTGGAATTTTGCCCCAAAATAAGTGGAATTTCTGAGTTTTGCCCTAAAATAAGGAGAATTTCTGCCTTTTTGCGCCACAATTAGTGAAATTTCTGCAATTATGCCTTAAATAAGGGAAAGTTCTGCAATTTTTCACCATACTAAGGGAAATTTCTGCAATTTTGCCCCCAAATAAGGAGAATTTCTGTTTTTTGCCCCAAAATTAGGGAAATTTCTGCAATTTTGCCCCAAAATAAGGGGAATTTCTGCCTTTTGCCCCAAAATATGGGGAATTTCTGCCTTTTTGTCTGAAAATAAGAAGAATGCATACATTTTTGCTATAAAAAAGGAAAATTTCTTCATTTTTGCTCTAAAATAAGGGGAACTTTTGCCTTTTTGCCTCTAAATAAGTGGAATTTCTGTCTTTTTCCCCCAAAACAAAGGGAATTTCTGTCTTTTTTGCCCCAAAATAAGGAAAATTTCTGACTTATACCCTGAAATAAGTGAAATTTCTGCAAATTTGCCCCAAAATAAGAAAAATTTCTGCATTTTTGCCCCCAAATAAGGGGAATTTCAGCCTTTTAACCTCAAAATAAGGGAAATTTCTGCATTTTTGCAACAAAATATTAGGAATTTCTGCATTTTTGCCACAAAATATTAGGAATTTCTGCCCTTTTGCCAAAAAATAAGGAAAATTTCTGCCTTTTATTCCCTGAAATAAGTGAAATTTCTGCAAATTTGCCCCAAAAAAAGGGAAATTTTGGCCTTTTACCCCAAAATAAGGGGAATTTCAGCATTTTACCTCAAAATAAAGGAAATTTCTGATTTTTGCACCAAAATATGGAGAATTTCTGCCTTTTTGCCCCAAAATAAAGAAAATTACTGCCTTTTTTACCTGAAATAAGTGAAATTTCTGCAATTTTGCCCCAAAATAAGTGAAATTTCTGCAATTTTTCCCCAAAATAAGAAAATTTTCAGGAATTTTGCCCCAAAATAAGGGGAATTTCTGTTTTTTTGCCCCCAAATAATGGAAATTTCTTCAATTTTGTCCTAAAATAAGGGGAATTTCTGCATTTTTGCCTCTAAATAAGTGGAATTTCTGTCTTTTTCCCCCAAAACAAAGAGAATTTCTGTCATTTTTGCCCCAAAATAAGGAAAATTTCTGACTTATTACCCTGAAATTAGTGAAATTTCTGCAATTTTGCCTCAATATAAGGGAAATTTCTGCCTTTTTGCCCCCAAATAAAGGGAATTTCATCCTCATTTACCTCAAAATAAAAAGACTTTCTGAATTTTGGCAAAACATATTAGGAATTTCTGCATTTTTGCCCCAAAATAAGGAAAATTTCTGCCTTTTTTCTCTGAAATAAGTGAAATTTCTGCAATTTTGCCCCAAAATAAGTAAAATTTCTGCAATTTTTCCCCTAAATAAGGGAAATTTCTGGAATTTTGCCCCAAAATAAGTGGAATTTCTGAGTTTTGCTTCAAAATTAGGAGAATTTCTGCCTCTTTGCCCAACGATTAGTGAAATTTCTGCAATTTTGCCCTAAAATAAGGGAAATTTCTGCAATTTTGCCACATAATAAAGAAAATTTCTGCAATTTTGACCCAAAATTAGGGGAATTTCTGTTTTTTGCCCTACAATTAGGGAAATTTCGGCAATTTTGCCCCAAAATATGGGGAATTTCTGCCTTTTTGTCTGAAAATAAGAAGAATGCATAACTTTTTGCCATAAAAAAGGGAAATTTCCTCATTTTTGCTCCAAAATAAGGGGAACTTTTGCCTTTTTGCCTCTAAATAAGTGAAATTTCTGTCTTTTTCCCCCAAAACAAAGGAAATTTCTGTCTTTTTTGCCCCAAAATAAAAAAAATTTCTGACTTATTACCCTGAAATAAGTGAAGTTTCTGCAAATTTGCCCCAAAATATAGGAAATTTCTGCCTTTTTGCCCCCAAATAAGGGGAATTTCAGCCTTTTTACCTCAAATTAAGGAAAAGTTCTGCATTTTTGCAACAAAATATTAGGAATTTCTGCATTTTTGCAACAAAATATTAGGAATTTCTGCCTTTTTGCCCCAAAATAAGGAAAATTTCTGCCTTTTTTCCCTGAAATAATTGAAATTTCTGCAATTTTGCCCCAAAATATGTGAAATTTCTGCAATTTTGCCCCAAAATAAGTGGAATTTCTGAATGTTGCCCCAAAATAATGAGAATTTCTGCTTTTCTGCCCCACAATTAGGGGAATTTCTGCAATTTTGCTACAAAATACGGGAAATTTCTGCCTTTTTGCCCGAAAATAAAGGGAATGCATAACTTTTTGCCATAAAAATGGAAATTTCTTCATTTTTGCCCCAAATTAAGGGAAATTTCTGCCTTTTTGCCCTGAAATATGTGAAATTTCTGCAATTTTAGCCCAAAATAAGGTGAATTTCTGCCTTTTTGCCCCAAAATAATGGGAATTTCTGCCTTTTTGCCCCCAATTAAGAAAAATTTTTGCTTTTTTTTCTGAAATAAGTGAAATATCTGCAATTTTGCCCTAAAATAAGAGAAATTTCTACGATTTTCCCCCATAATAAGGGAAATTTCTTGAATTTTGCCCCAAAATAAGGGGAATTTCTGTTTTTTTGCCCCCAAATAAAAGAAATTTCTGCAATTTTGCCCTAAAATAAAGGGAATTTCTTTCTTTTTGCCCCAAAATAAAGAGAATTTCTGCATTTTTGCCCCAAAATACAGAAAATTACTGTATTTTTTGCCCCAAAATTAGGTGAATTTCTGCAATTTTGCTCCAAAATATGGGGAATTTCTGCCTTTTTGCTCAAATAAGGAAAATTTCTGCCTTTTTTCCATGAAATAAGTAAAATTTCTGCAATTTTGCCCCAAAATAAGTTAAATTTTTGCAATTTTGCCCCAAAATAAGGGAAATTTCTGGAATTTTGCCCCAAAATAAGTGGAATTTCTGAGTTTTGCCCTAAAATAAGGAGAATTTCTGCCTTTTTGCGCCACAATTAGTGAAATTTCTGCAATTTTGCCATAAATAAGGGAAATTTCGGCAATTTTTCCCCATAATAAGGGAAATTTCTGCAATTTTGCCCCAAAATAAGGGGAATTTCTGGTTTTTGCCACACAATTAGAAAAATTTCTGCAATTTTGCCCCAAAATAAAGGGAATTTCTGCCTTTTGCCCCAAAATATAGGGAATTTCTGTCTTTTTGTCTGAAAATAAGAAGAATGCATACATTTTTGCCATAAAAAGGGAAATTTTTTCATTTTTGCTCCAAAATAAGGCTAACTTTTGCCTTTTTGCCTCTAAATAAGTGGAATTTCTGTCTTTTTCCCCCAAAACAAAGGGAATTTCTGTCTTTTTTGCCCCAAAATAAGGAAAATTTCTGACTTATAACCCTGAAATAAGTGAAATTTCTGCAAATTTGCCCCAAAATAAGAAAAATTTCTGCCTTTTTGCCCCCAAATAAGGGGAATTTCAGCCTTTTAACCTCAAAATAAGGGAAATTTCTGCATTTTTGCAACAAAAAATTAGGAATTTCTGCATTTTTGCCACAAAATATTAGAAATTTCTGCCCTTTTGCCAAAAAATAAGAAAAATTTCTGCCTTTTTTTCCCTGAAATAAGTGAAATTTCTGCAAATTTGCCCCAAAAAAAGGGAAATTACGGCCTTTTGCCCAAAAATAAGGGGAAATTCAGCATTTTACCTCAAAATAAGGGAAATTTCTGATTTTTGCACCAAAATATGGAGAATTTCTGCTTTTTGCCCCAAAATAAAGAAAATTACTGTCTTTTTTCCCTAAATAAGTGAAATTTCTGCAATTTTGCCCCAAAATAAGTGAAATTTCTGCAATTTTTCCCCAAAATAAGAAAATTTTCAGGAATTTTGCCCCAAAATAAAGGGAATTTCTGTTTTTTTGCCCCCAAATAAGGAAAATTTCTGCAATTTTGTCCTAAAATAAGGGGAATTTCTGCATTTTTGCCTCTAAATAAGTGGAATTTCTGTCTTTTTCCCCCAAAACAAAGGGAATTTCTGTCATTTTTGCCCCAAAATACGGAAAATTTCTGACTTATTACCCTGAAATTAGTGAAATTTCTGCAATTATGCCCCAATATAAGGGAAATTTCTGCCTTTTTGCCCCCAAATAAGGGGAATTTCAGCCTTTTTACCTCAAAATAAAAAGAATTTCTGAATTTTGGCACACAATTTTAGGAATTTCTGCCTTTTTGCCCCAAAATAAGGAAAATTTCTGCTTTTTTTCCCTGAAATAAGTGAAATTTCTGCAATTTTGCCCCAAAATAAGTAAAATTTCTGCAATTTTGCCCCAAAATAAGGGAAATTTTTGGAATTTTGCCCCAAAATAAGTGGAATTTCTGAGTTTTGCCCAAAAACAAGGAGAATTTCTGCATTTCTGCCACACAATTAGGGGAATTTTTGCAATTTTGCTCCAAAATACGGGGAATTTCTGCCTTTTTGCCCGAGAATAAGGGGAATGCATACTTTTTGCCATAAAAAAGGGAAATTTCTTCATTTCTGCCTCAAATTAAGGGAAATTTCTGCCTTTTTGCCCTGAAATATGTGAAATTTCTGCAATTTTAGCCCAAATTAAGGTGAATTTCTGCCTTTTTGCACCAAAATAATGGGAATTTCTGCTTTTTGCCCCAAAATAAGAAAAATTTTTGTTTTTTTTTTTCTGAAATAAGTGAAATATCTGCAATTGTGCCCTAAAATAAGGGAAATTTCTACAATTTTTCCCCATAATAAGGGAAATTTCTGTTTTTTGCCCCCAAATAAGAGAAATTTCTGCAATTTTGCCCTAAAATAAGGGGAAGTTCTGCCTTTTGCCCCAAAAGAAAGAGAATATCTGCCTTTTTGCCCCAAAATAAAGAAAATTACTGTATTTTTTACCCCCAAATTAGGTGAATTTCTGCAATTATGCTCCAAAATATGGGGAATTTCTGCCTTTTTGCTCAAATAAGGAAAATTTCTGCCTTTTTTCCCTGAAATAAGTGAAATTTCTGCAATTTTGCCCCAAAATAAGTAAAATTTTTGCAATTTTGCCCCAAAATAAGAAAAATTTCTGGAATTTTGCCCCAAAATATGTGGAATTTCTGAGTTTTGCCCCAAAATAAGGAGAATTTCTGCTTTTTTGTCTGAAAATAAGAATGCATACATTTTTGCCATAAAAAAAGGGAACTTTCTTCATTTTTACTCCAAAATAAGGGGAACTTTTGCCTTTTTCCCTCTAAATAAGTGGAATTTCTGTCTTTTTTTCCCAAGACAAAAGGAATTTCTGTCTTTTTTGCCCCAAAATAAGAAAAATTCCTGACTTATAACCCTGAAATAGGTGAAATTTCTGCAAATTTTCCCCAAAATAAGAAAAATTTCTGCCTTTTTGCCCCAAAATAAGGGGAATTTCAGCCTTTTTACCTCAAAATAAGGGAAAATTCTGCATTTTTGCAACAAAATATTAGGAATTTCTGCATTTTTGCCACAAAATATTAGGAATTTCTGCTCAATTGCCAAAAAATAAGGAAAATTTCTGCCTTTTTTTCCCTGAAATAAGTGAAATTTCTGCAAATTTGCCCCAAAAAAAAGGGAAATTTCTGCCTTTTGCCCCAAAATAAAGGGAATTTCAGCATTTTACCTCAAAATAAAGGAAATTTCTGATTTTTGCACCAAAATATGGAGAATTTCTGCATTTTTGCCCCAAAATAAGGAAAATTTCTGCTTTTTTTCCCCTGAAATAAGTGAAATTTCTGCAATTTTGCCCCAAAATAAGTGAAATTTCTGCAATTTTGCCCCAAAATAAGGGAAATTTCTGGAATTTTGCCCCAAAATAAGTGGAATTTCTGAGTTTTGCCCCAAAATAAGAAGAATTTCTGCCTTTTTGCCCCACAATTAGGGTAATTTCTGCAATTTTGCTCCAAAATACGGGGAATTTCTGCCTTTTTGCCCGAAAATAAGGGGAATGCATAACTTTTTGCCACAAAAAAGGAAAATTTCTTCATTTTTGCCCCAAATTAAGGGAAATTTCTGCCTTTTTGCCCTGAAATATGTGAAATTTCTGCAATTTTAGCCCAAAATAAGGTGAATTTCTGCCTTTTTGCCCCAAAATAATGGGAATTTCTGCCTTTTTGCCCCAAAATAAGAAAAATTTTTGCCTTTTTTCTCTGAAATAAGTGAAATTTCTGCAGTTTTGCCCTAAAATAAGAAAAATTTCTGCAATTTTTCCCCATAATTAGGGAAATTTCAGGAATTTTGCCCCAAAATAAAAGGAATTTCTGTTTATTTGCCCCCAAATAAGGAAAATTTTTGCAATTTTGCCCTAAAATAAGGGGAATTTCTGCATTTTTGCCTTTAAATAAGTGGAATTTCTGTCTTTTTCCCCAAAACAATGGGAATTTCTGTCATATTTGCCCCAAAATAATGAAAATTTCTGACTTATTACCCTGAAATTAGTGAAATTTCTGCAATTTAGCCCCAATATAAGGGAAATTTCTGCTTTTTTGCCCCCAAATAAGGGGAATTTCAGCATTTTTACCTCAAAATAAAAAGAATTTCTGAATTTTGGCACAAAATATTAGGAATTTCTGCCTTTTTGCCCCAAAATAAGGAAAATTTCTGCCCTTTTTCTCTGAAATAAGTGAAATTTCTGCAACTTTGCCCCAAAATAAGTAAAATTTCTGCAATTTTGCCCCAAATAAAGGAAATTTCTGGAATTTTGCCGCAAAATAAGTGGAATTTCTGAGTTTTGCCCCAAAAAAGGAGAATTTCTGCCTCTGTGCCCCACGATTAGTGAAATTTCTGCAATTTTGCCCTAAAATAAGGGAAATTTCTGCAATTTTTTCTCATAATAAGGGAAATTTCTGCAATTTTGCCCCAAAATAAGGGGAATTTCTGTTTATTGCTCCACAATTAGAGAAATTTCTGCAATTTGCCCCAAAATAAGGGGAATTTCTGCCTTTTGCCCCAAAATATGGTGAATTTTTGCCTTTTTGTCTGAAAATAAGAAAAATGCATATCTTTTTGCCATAAAAAAGGGAAATTTCCTCATTTTTGCTCCAAAATAAGGGGAACTTTTGCCTTTTTGCCTCTAAATAAGTGGAATTTCTGTCTTTTTCTCCCAAAACAAAGGGAATTTCTGTCTTTTTTGCCCCAAAATAAGAAAAATTTCTGACTTATTACCCTGAAATAAGTGAAATTCCTGCAAATTTGCCCAAAAATAAAGGAAATTTCTGCCTTTTTGCCGCCAAATAAGGGGATTTTTAGCCTTTTTAACTCAAAATAAGGGAAATTTCTGCATTTCTGCAACAAAATATTAAGAATTTCTGCAGTTTTGCAACAAAATATTAGGAATTTCTGCCTTTTTGCCCCAAAATAAGGAAAATTTTTGCCTTTTTTTCCCTGAAATAAGTGAAATTTCTGCAATTTTGCCCCAAAATAAAGGAAATTTCTGGAATTTTGCCCCAAAATAAGTGGAATTTCTGAGTTTTGCCCCAAAATAAAAAGAATTTCTGCCTTTCTGCCCCAAAATTAGAAGAATTTCTGCAATTTTGCTCCAAAATACGGGAAATTTCTCCCTTTTTGCCCGAAAAAAGGGGAATGCATACCTCTTTGCCATAAAAAAGGGAAATTTCTTAATTTTTGCCCAAATTAAGGGAAATTTCTGCCTTTTTGCCCTGAAATATGTGAAATTTCTGCAATTTTAGCCTAAAATAAGGTGAATTTCTGCCTTTTTGCCCCAAAATAATGGGATTTTGCCTTTTTGCCCCAAAATAAGAAAAATTATTGCTTTTTTTTGAAATAAATGAAATATCTGCAATTTTGCACTAAAATAAGGGAAATTTCTACAATTTTTCCCCATAATAAGGGAAATTTCTGGAATTTTGCCCCAAAATAAAAGGAATTTGTGTTTTTTTGCCCCCAAATAAGAGAAATTTCTGCAATTTTGCCCTAAAATAAGAGGAATTTCTGCCTTATGCCCCAAAATAAAGAGAATTTCTGTCTTTTTGCCCCAAAATAAAGAAAATTACTGTATTTTTTACCCCAAAATTAGTTGAATTTCTGCAATTTTGCTCCAAAATATGGGGAATTTCTGCCTTTTTGCCCAAATAAGGAAAATTTCTGCCTTTTTTTCCTGAAATAAGTGAAATTTCTGCAATTTTGCCCCAAAATAAGTAAAATTTTTGCAATTTTGCCCGAAAATAAGGGAAATTTCTGGAATTTTGCCCCAAAATATGTGGAATTTCTGAGTTTTGCCCTAAAATAAGGAGAATTTCTGCCTTTTTGCGCCACAATTAGTGAAATTTCTGCAATTTTGCCTTAAATAAGGGAAATTTCTGCAATTTTTCCTCATAACAAGGAAAATTTCTGCAATTTTGCCCCAAAATAAGGGGAGTTTCTGTTTTTTACCCCACAATTAGGGAAATTTCTGTAATTTTGCCCCAAAATAAGGGGAATTTCTGCCTTTTGCCCCAAAATATGAAGAATTTCTCCCTTTTTGTTTGAAAATAAGAAGAATGCATACATTTTTGCCTTAAAAAAGGGAAATTTCTTTATTTTTGCTCCAAAATAAGGAGAACTTTTGCCTTTTTGCCTCTAAATAAGTGGAATTTCTGTCTTTTTGCCCCAAAACAAAGGGAATTTCTCTCTTTTTTGCCCCAAAATAAGGAAAATTTCTGACTTATAACCCTGAAATAAGTGAAATTTCTGCAAATTTGCCCCAAAATAAGAAAAAATTCTGTCTTTTTGACCCCAAATAAAGGGAATTTCAGCATTTTTACCTCAAAATAAGGGAAATTTCTGCATTTTTGCAACAAAATATTAGGAATTTCTGCATTTTTGCCACAAAATATAAGGAATTTCTGCCCTTTTGTCAAAAAGTGAGGAAAATTTCTGCCTTTTTTTCTCTGAAATAAGTGAAATTTCTGCAAATTTGCCCCAAAAAAAGGGAAATTTCTGCCTTTTTCCCCAAAATAGGGAATTTCAGCATTTTACCTCAAATAAGAGAAATTTCTGATTTTTGCACCAAAATATGGAGAATTTCTGCCTTTTTGCCCCAAAATAAGGAAAATTTCTGCCTTTTTTCCCTGAAATAAGTGAAATTTCTGCAATTTTGCCCCAAAATATGTGAAATTTCTACAATTTTGCCCCAAATAAGGGAAATTTCTGAAATTTTGCCTCAAAATAATTGGAATTTCTTAGTTTTGCCCCAAAATAACAAGAATATCTGCCTTTTTGCCCCACAATTAGGGGAATTTCTGCAATTTTGCTCCAAAATACGGGGAATTTCTGCCTTTTTGCCTGAAAATAAGGGGAATGCATACCTTTTTGCCATAAAAAAAGGAAATTTCTTCATTTTTGCCCCAAATTAAGGGAAATTTCTGCCTTTTTGCCCTGAAATATGTGAAATTTCTGCAATTTTAGCCCAAAATAATTTGAATTTCTGCCTTTTTGCCCCAAAATAATGGGAATTTCTGCCTTTTTGCCCCAAAATAAGAAAAATTTTTCCTTTTTTCTCTGAAATAAGTGAAATTTCTGCAATTTTGCTCTAAAATAAGAGAAATTACTGCAATTTTTCCCCATAATTAGGGAAATTTCAGGAATATCGCCCCAACATAAGGGGAATTTCTGTTTTTTTGCCCCCAAATAAGAGAAATTTCTGCAATTTTGCCCTAAAATAAGGGGAATTTCTGCATTTTTGCCTCGAAATAAGTGGAATTTCTGTCTTTTTCCCCTAAAACAAACGGAATTTCTGTCATTTTTGCCCCAAAATAAGGAAAATTTCTGACTTATTACCTTGAAATTAGGGAAATTTCTGCAATTTTGCCCCAATATAAGGGTAATTTCTGCCTTTTTGCCCCCAAATAAGGGGAATTTCAGCCTTTTTACCTCAAAATAAGGGAAATTTCTGAATTTTGGCACAAAATATTAGGAATTTCTGCATTTTTGCCCCAAAATAAGGAAAATTTCTGCCTTTTTTCCCTGAAATAAGTGAAATTTCTGCAATTTTGCCCCAAAATAAGTAAAATTTCTGCAATTTTGCCCCAAAATAAGGGAAATTTCTGGAATTTTGCCCCAAAATAAGTGGAATTTCTGAGTTTTGCCCCAAAATAAGGAGAATTTCTGCTTTTTTGCCCCAAAATAAGGGGAATTTCTGTTTTTTGCCCCACAATTAGGGATATTTCTGCAATTTTGCCCCAAAATAAGGGGAATTTCTGCCTTTTGCCCCAAAATATGGGGAATTTCTGCCTTTTTGTCTGAAAATAAAAAAAAAATGCATACCTTTTTGCCATAAAAAAGGGAAATTTCCTCATTTTTGCTCCAAAATAAAGGGAACTTTTGCCTTTTTGCCTCTAAATAAGTGGAATTTCTGTCTTTTTCCCCCAAAACAAAGGGAATTTCTGTCTTTTTTGCCCCAAAATAAGAAAAATTTCTGACTTATTACCCTGAAATAAGTGAAATTTCTGCAAATTTGCCCCAAAATAAATAAAATTTCTGTCTTTTTGCCCCCAAATAAGGGGAATTTCAGCCTTTTTACCTCAAGATAAGGAAAATTTCTGCATTTTTGCAACAAAATATTAAGAATTTCTGCATTTTTGCAACTAAATATTAGGAATTTCTGCCTTTTTGCCCCAAAATAATGAAAATTTCTGCCTTTTTTCCCTGAAATAAGTGAAATTTCTGCAATTTTGCCCCAAAATAAGTGAAATTTCTACAATTTTTCCCCAAAATAAGGGAAATTTCTGGAATTTTGCCCTAAAATAAGTGGAATTTCTGAGTTTTGCCCAAAAATAAAGAGAATTTCTGCATTTCTGCATCACAATTAGGGGAATTTCTGCAATTTTGCTCCAAAATACGTGGAATTTCTTCCTTTTTGCCCGAAAATATGGGGAATGCATTCTTTTTTGCCATAAAAAAGGGAAGTTTCTTCATTTTTGCCCCAAATTAAGGGAAATTTCTGCCTTTTTGCCCTGAAATATGTGAAATTTCTGCAATTTTAGCCCAAAATAAGGTGAGTTTCTGTGTTTTTGCACCAAAATAATGGGAATTTCTGCCTTTTTGCCCCAAAATAAGAAAAATTTTTGCATTTTTTTTGAAATAAGTGAAATATCTGCAATTGTGTCCTAAAATAAGGGAAATTTCTACAATTTTTCCCCATAATAAGGGAAATTTCTAGAATTTTGTCCCAAAATAAAGGGAATTTCTTTTTTTTTTGCCCCCAAATAAGGGAAATTTCTGCAATTTTGCCCTAAAATAATGGAAATTTCTGCCTTTTGCCCCAAAATAATGAGAATATCTGCCTTTTTCCCCAAAATAAAGAAAATTACTGTATTTTTTACCCCAAAATTAGGTGAATTTCTGCAATTTTGCTCCAAAATATGGTGATTTTCTTCCTTTTTCGCCGAAAATAAAGGGAATTTCTTCCATTTTGCTGCGAAATAAGTGAAATTTATGCAGTTTTACCCCAAAATAAAGGGAATTTCTGCCTTTTGCCCCAAAATTAGGGGAATTTTTGCAATTTTGCTCCAAAATATGGGGAATTTCTGCCTTTTTGCCCGAAAATAAAGGGAATGTTTACCTTTTTGCCATAAAAAAGGGAAATTTTTTCATTTTTGCCTCAAAATAATGAGATTTTCCACGTTTTGACTCAAAATAAGTGCAATTTCTGCCTTTTCTACAAAAATAAACGAAATTTCTGCCTTTTTGCACCAAACTAAGGGGAATTTCTGACTTTTTGCCCGAAAATAAGGGGTATTCCGCCTTTTTACCTCAAAATATAGGGAATTTCTGCCTTTTTGCCTCAAAATATGGGGATTTTCTGCCTTTTTGACCCAAAATAAGAAAAATTTCTGTAATTTTGTACCAAAATAAAAGAAATTTCTGCCTTTTTGCCCCAAAATAAAAAAAATTCTCCCTTTTTTCTGAAATAAGTGAAATTTCTGCAATTTTGCCCCAAAGAAGGGAAATTTCTGCAATTTTGCCCCAATGTAAAGGAAATTTATGCAATTTTGCCACAAAATAAAGGGAATTTCTGACTTTATGCTCCCAAAAAAAAGATTTTTTGTATTTTTGCCCAAACATAAGGAGAATTTCTGCCTTTTTGCCCAAAAATTATGAGAATTTCTGCAATTTTGCTTCATAATACGGTTAATTTCTGCCTTTAACCCCAAAATAAAAGGAATTTCTGCATTTTCCCCCAATATTTGGGGAATTTCTGCATTTTACCTCTAATTAAAAGGAATTTCTGCATTTTACATAAAAATAAGAAGAATTTCTGCCTTTTGCCCCAAAATATGGGGAATTTCTGCCTTTTTGCCCGAAAATAAGAAGAATGCATACCTTTTTGCCATAAAAAAAGGAAATTACTTCATTTTTGCTCCAAAATACATTGAATTTCTGCTTTTTTGCCTATAAATAAGTGGAATTTCTGTCTTTTTCCCCCAAAACAAAGGGAATTTCTGTCTTTTTTGACCCAAAATAAAAAAAAAATTCTGACTTGTTACCCTGAAATAAGTGAAATTTCTGCAATTTTGCCCCAAAATAAGGGAAATTTCTGCCTTTTTGCCCCCAAATAAGGGGAATTTCAGGATTTTACCTCAAAATAAAAGAAAGTTCTCATTTTTGCACCAAAATATGGAGAATTTCTGCTTTTTGCCACCAAATAAGGAAAATTTTTCCATTTTTTTTCTGAAATAATTGAAATTTCTGCAATTTTGCTCCAAAATAAGTGAAATTTCTGCAATTTTCCCCCAAAATAATGGAAATTTCTGGAATTTTGCCCCAAAATAAGTGACATTTCTGAGTTTTGCCCCAAAATAAAAAGAATTTCTGCTTTTTTGCCCCACAATTAGGGGAATTTCTGCAATTTTGCTCCAAAATACGGTGAATTTCTGCCTTTTTGAATGAAAATAAGGGGAATTCATATTTTTTTGCCATAAAAAAGGGAAATTTCTGCCTTTTTGCCTTGAAATAAGTGAAATTTCTGAAATTTTGCCCCAAAATAAGTGAAATTTCTGCAATTTTGCCCCAAAATGAGGGGAATTTATGACTTTTTGCTCCCGAAAAAAGGAGATTTTTCTGTCTTTTTGCCCCAAAATAAAAAGAATTTCTGCCTTTTTGCCCGAAAATTATGAGAATTTCTGCAATTTTGCTTCAAAATACGAGGAATTTCTGCCTTTTAGCCCCAAAATAAAGGGAATTTCTGCATTTTACCTCTAAATAAGAAGAATTTCTGCATTTTACCTCAAAATAAGAAGAATTTCTGCCTTTTGCCCCAAAATATGGGGAATTTCTGCCTTTTTGTTCCAAAATAAGGAAAATTTCTTCAATTTTGTACTATAATAAAAGAAATTTCTTCTTTTTGCCCCAAAATAAGGGAAATTTTCTGAATTTTTGCCCTGAAATAAATGAAATTTCTGCAATTTTGCTTCAAAATAAGGGAAATTTCTGCCTTTTTGCCATGAAATATGTGAAATTTCTTCAATTTTACTCCAAAATAAGGTGAATTTCTGCATTTTTGCCCCAAAATAAGAAAAATTTTTGCCTTTTTTCTCTGAAGTAAGTGAAATTTCTACAATTTTGCCCTAAAATAAGGGAAATTTCTGCAATTTTTCCCCATAATAAAAGAAATTTCTGCAATTTTGCCCCAAAATAAGGGGAATTTCTCCTTTTTTGCCCCAAAATAAAGGAAATTTCAGCCTTTTTACCTGAAAATAGGTGAAATTTCTGCAATTTTGCCCCAAATAAGGGAAATTTCTGCAATTTTGCCCCAAAATAAAGTAAATTCCTGCAATATTGCCCCAAAATAAAGGAAATTTCTTGAATTTTGCCTCAAAATAAGGGGAATTTCTGATTTTTGCCCCAAAATAAAGGGAATTTCTGCGTTTTGCCCCCAAATTAGGGAAATTTCTGCAATTTTGCTCCAAAATACGGGGAATTTCTGCCAATTTGCCCGAAAATAATGGGAATGCATACCTTTTTGCCATAAAAAGGGAAATTTCTTCATTTTTGCTCCAAAATAAGGGGAATTTCTGCATTTTTGCCTCTAAATAAGTGGAATTTCTGTCTTTTTCCCCCAAAACAAAGGGAATTTCTTTCTTTTTTGCATCAAAATAAGGAGAATTTCTGACTTATTACCCTGAAATAATTGAAATTTCTGCAATTTTGCCCCAAAATAAGGGAAATTTCTGCAATTTTGCACTAATGTAAAAGAAATTTCTGGAATTATGCCCCAAAATAAGGGGAATTTCTGACTGTTTGCTCTCGAAAAAAGGAGTTTTCTGTCTTTTTGCCCCAAAATAAGGAGAATTTCTGCTTTTTTGCCCGAAAATTATGAGAATTTCTGCAATTTTGCTTCATAATACGGTTAATTTCTGCCTTTAACCCCAAAATAAAAGGAATTTCTGCATTTTCCCCCAATATTTGGGGAATTTCTGCATTTTACCTCTAATTAAAAGGAATTTCTGCATTTTACATAAAAATAAGAAGAATTTCTGCCTTTTGCCCCAAAATATGGGGAATTTCTGCCTTTTTGCCCGAAAATAAGAAGAATGCATACCTTTTTGCCATAAAAAAAGGAAATTACTTCATTTTTGCTCCAAAATACATTGAATTTCTGCTTTTTTGCCTATAAATAAGTGGAATTTCTGTCTTTTTCCCCCAAAACAAAGGGAATTTCTGTCTTTTTTGCCCCAAAATAAAAAAAAAATTCTGACTTGTTACCCTGAAATAAGTGAAATTTCTGCAATTTTGCCCCAAAATAAGGGAAATTTCTGCCTTTTTGCCCCCAAATAAGGGGAATTTCAGGATTTTACCTCAAAATAAAAGAAAGTTCTGATTTTTGCACCAAAATATGGAGAATTTCTGCTTTTTGCCACAAAATAAGGAAAATTTTTGCATTTTTTTTCTGAAATAATTGAAATTTCTGCAATTTTGCTCCAAAATAAGTGAAATTTCTGCAATTTTGCCCCAAAATAAGTGAAATTTCTGCAATTTTGCCCCAAAATAATGGAAATTTCTGGAATTTTGCCCCAAAATAAGTGACATTTCTGAGTTTTGCCCCAAAATAAAAAGAATTTCTGCTTTTTTGCCCCACAATTAGGGGAATTTGTGCAATTTTGCTCCAAAATACGGTGAATTTCTGACCTTTTGAATGAAAATAAGGGGAATTCATATTTTTTGCCATAAAAAAGGGAAATTTCTTCATTTTTGCCCCAAAATAAGGGAAATTTCTGCCTTTTTGCCCTGAAATAAGTGAAATTTCTGAAATTTTGCCCCAAAATAAGTGAAATTTCTGCAATTTTGCCCCAAAATAAGGGGAATTTATGACTTTTTGCTCCCGAAAAAAGGAGATTTTTCTGTCTTTTTGCCCCAAAATAAAAAGAATTTCTGCCTTTTTGCCCGAAAATTATGAGAATTTCTGCAATTTTGCTTCAAAATACGAGGAATTTCTGCCTTTTAGCCCCAAAATAAAGGGAATTTCTGCATTTTACCTCTAAATAAAAAGAATTTCTGCATTTTACCTCAAAATAAGAAGAATTTCTGCCTTTTGCCCCAAAATATGGGGAATTTCTGCCTTTTTGTTCCAAAATAAGGAAAATTTCTTCAATTTTGTACTATAATAAAAGAAATTTCTTCTTTTTGCCCCAAAATAAGGGAAATTTTCTGAATTTTTGCCCTGAAATAAATGAAATTTCTGCAATTTTGCTTCAAAATAAGGGAAATTTCTGCCTTTTTGCCATGAAATATGTGAAATTTCTTCAATTTTACTCCAAAATAAGGTGAATTTCTGCATTTTTGCCCCAAAATAAAGGGAATTTCTGCCTTTTTGCTTCAAAATAAGAAAAATTTTTGCCTTTTTTCTCTGAAGTAAGTGAAATTTCTACAATTTTGCCCTAAAATAAGGGAAATTTCTGCAATTTTTCCCCATAATAAAAGAAATTTCTGCAATTTTGCCCCAAAATAAGGGGAATTTCTCCGTTTTTGCCCCAAAATAAAGGAAATTTCAGCCTTTTTACCTGAAAATAGGTGAAATTTCTGCAATTTTGCCCCAAATAAGGGAAATTTCTGCAATTTTGCCCCAAAATAAAGTAAATTCCTGCAATATTGCCCCAAAATAAAGGAAATTTCTTGAATTTTGCCTCAAAATAAGGGGAATTTCTGATTTTTGCCCCAAAATAAAGGGAATTTCTGCGTTTTGCCCCCAAATTAGGGAAATTTCTGCAATTTTGCTCCAAAATACGGGGAATTTCTGCCAATTTGCCCGAAAATAATGGGAATGCATACCTTTTTGCCATAAAAAGGGAAATTTCTTCATTTTTGCTCCAAAATAAGGGGAATTTCTGCATTTTTGCCTCTAAATAAGTGGAATTTCTGTCTTTTTCCCCCAAAACAAAGGGAATTTCTTTCTTTTTTGCATCAAAATAAGGAGAATTTCTGACTTATTACCCTGAAATAATTGAAATTTCTGCAATTTTGCCCCAAAATAAGGGAAATTTCTGCAATTTTGCACTAATGTAAAAGAAATTTCTGGAATTATGCCCCAAAATAAGGGGAATTTCTGACTGTTTGCTCTCGAAAAAAGGAGTTTTCTGTCTTTTTGCCCCAAAATAAGGAGAATTTCTGCTTTTTTGCCCGAAAATTATGAGAATTTCTGCAATTTTGCTTCATAATACGGTTAATTTCTGCCTTTAACCCCAAAATAAAAGGAATTTCTGCATTTTCCCCCAATATTTGGGGAATTTCTGCATTTTACCTCTAATTAAAAGGAATTTCTGCATTTTACATAAAAATAAGAAGAATTTCTGCCTTTTGCCCCAAAATATGGGGAATTTCTGCCTTTTTGCCCGAAAATAAGAAGAATGCATACCTTTTTGCCATAAAAAAAGGAAATTACTTCATTTTTGCTCCAAAATACATTGAATTTCTGCTTTTTTGCCTATAAATAAGTGGAATTTCTGTCTTTTTCCCCCAAAACAAAGGGAATTTCTGTCTTTTTTGCCCCAAAATAAAAAAAAAATTCTGACTTGTTACCCTGAAATAAGTGAAATTTCTGCAATTTTGCCCCAAAATAAGGGAAATTTCTGCCTTTTTGCCCCCAAATAAGGGGAATTTCAGGATTTTACCTCAAAATAAAAGAAAGTTCTGATTTTTGCACCAAAATATGGAGAATTTCTGCTTTTTGCCACAAAATAAGGAAAATTTTTGCATTTTTTTTCTGAAATAATTGAAATTTCTGCAATTTTGCTCCAAAATAAGTGAAATTTCTGCAATTTTGCCCCAAAATAAGTGAAATTTCTACAATTTTGCCCCAAAATAATGGAAATTTCTGGAATTTTGCCCCAAAATAAGTGACATTTCTGAGTTTTGCCCCAAAATAAAAAGAATTTCTGCTTTTTTGCCCCACAATTAGGGGAATTTGTGCAATTTTGCTCCAAAATACGGTGAATTTCTGACCTTTTGAATGAAAATAAGGGGAATTCATATTTTTTGCCATAAAAAAGGGAAATTTCTTCATTTTTGCCCCAAAATAAGGGAAATTTCTGCCTTTTTGCCCTGAAATAAGTGAAATTTCTGAAATTTTGCCCCAAAATAAGTGAAATTTCTGCAATTTTGCCCCAAAATAAGGGGAATTTATGACTTTTTGCTCCCGAAAAAAGGAGATTTTTCTGTCTTTTTGCCCCAAAATAAAAAGAATTTCTGCCTTTTTGCCCGAAAATTATGAGAATTTCTGCAATTTTGCTTCAAAATACGAGGAATTTCTGCCTTTTAGCCCCAAAATAAAGGGAATTTCTGCATTTTACCTCTAAATAAAAAGAATTTCTGCATTTTACCTCAAAATAAGAAGAATTTCTGCCTTTTGCCCCAAAATATGGGGAATTTCTGCCTTTTTGTTCCAAAATAAGGAAAATTTCTTCAATTTTGTACTATAATAAAAGAAATTTCTTCTTTTTGCCCCAAAATAAGGGAAATTTTCTGAATTTTTGCCCTGAAATAAATGAAATTTCTGCAATTTTGCTTCAAAATAAGGGAAATTTCTGCCTTTTTGCCATGAAATATGTGAAATTTCTTCAATTTTACTCCAAAATAAGGTGAATTTCTGCATTTTTGCCCCAAAATAAAGGGAATTTCTGCCTTTTTGCTTCAAAATAAGAAAAATTTTTGCCTTTTTTCTCTGAAGTAAGTGAAATTTCTACAATTTTGCCCTAAAATAAGGGAAATTTCTGCAATTTTTCCCCATAATAAAAGAAATTTCTGCAATTTTGCCCCAAAATAAGGGGAATTTCTCCGTTTTTGCCCCAAAATAAAGGAAATTTCAGCCTTTTTACCTGAAAATAGGTGAAATTTCTGCAATTTTGCCCCAAATAAGGGAAATTTCTGCAATTTTGCCCCAAAATAAAGTAAATTCCTGCAAATTTGCCCCAAAATAAAGGAAATTTCTTGAATTTTGCCTCAAAATAAGGGGAATTTCTGATTTTTGCCCCAAAATAAAGGGAATTTCTGCGTTTTGCCCCCAAATTAGGGAAATTTCTGCAATTTTGCTCCAAAATACGGGGAATTTCTGCATTTTTGCCTTTAAATAAGTGGAATTTCTGTCTTTTTCCCCCAAAACAAATAGAATTTCTGTCTTTTTTGCCCCAAAATAAGGGGAATTTTTGACTTATTGCCCTGAAATAATTGAAATTTCTGGAATTTTGCCCCAAAATAAGGGAAATTTCTGCAATTTTGCCTCAATGTAAAGGAAATTTCTGCAACTTTGCCCAAAATAAGGGGAATTTCTGACTGTTTGCTCCTTGAAAAAGGAAATTTTCTGTATTTTTGCCCCAAAATAAGGAGAATTTCAGCCTTTTTGACCGAAAATTATGAGAATTTCTGCAATTTTGCTTCAAAATACGGGGAAATTCTGCTTTTAATCCCGAAAGTAAGGGGAATGTATACCTTTTGCCACAAAAAAAGTAAATTTTTTAATTTTTGCCCCAAAATAAGAGGAATTTCTGCCTTTCTACCTCAAAATAAGTGAAATTTCTGCCTTTTTACCCAAAAATAAATGGAATTTTTGTATTTTTGCCTCAAAATAAAAGGAATTTTTGAATTATGCTCTGAAATATGTGAAATTTCTGCAATTTTGCCCCAAAATAAAAGAAATTTCTGCCTTTTGCCACAAAATTAGGGGAATTTCTGCCTTCTTGCCCCAAAATAAGGGATTTTTCTGCCTTTTGCGCCAAATAGGGGAATTTCAGCCTTTTTACTTCAAAATAAGGGGAATTTCTGCATTTTTGCCACAAAATATCAAGAATTTCTGTATTTTTGCTTCAAAATAAAGAAAATTTTTGCCTTTTTTTCCCTGAAATAACTAAAATTTCTGCAATTTTGCCACAAAATAAGTGAAATATCTGCAATTTTGCCCCCAAAAAAGAGAAATTAATGGAATTTTGCCCCAAAATAAGTGGAATTTCTGAGTTTTGCCCCAAAATAAGGGGAATTTCTGTTTTTTGCCCCAACATATAGGGAATTTCTGCATTTTTGCCCCACAATTAGGATAATTTCTGCAATTTTTCTCGAAAATATGGGGAATTTCGGCCTTTTTGAATGAAAATAAGAGGAATGGATAACATTTTGCCATAAAAGAGGGAAATTTCCTCATTTTTGCTCCAAAATAAGGGGAATTTCTGCTTTTTTGCCTCTTAATAAGTGGAATTTCTGTCTTTTTCCCCCAAAACAAAGGGATTTTCTGGTTTTTTTTGCCCCAAAATAAGGAAAATTTCTGACTTATTACCCTGAAATAAGTGAAATTTCTGAAATTTTGCCCCAAAATAAGGGAAATTTTTGCGTTTTTGCCCCCAAATAAGAAGAATTTCAGCCTTTTTATCTCAAAATAAGGGGAATTTCTGCATTTTTGCCACAAAATATTAGGAATTTCTGCCTTTTTCTCCCAAAATAAAGAAAATTTCTGACTTTTTCCCTGAAATAAGTGAAATTTCTGCAACTTTGCTTCAAAATAAGTGAAATTTCTGAAATTTGGCCCCAAAATAAGGGAAATTTCTGCCTTTTTGCCCTGAAATATGTAAAATTTCTGCAATTTTACCCCACAATAAGGTGAATTTCTGCCTTTTGCCCCAAAATAATGGAAATTTCTGCCTTTTTGCCCCAAAATAAGAAAAATTTTTCCTTTTTTTCTCTGAAATAAGTGAAATTTCTGCAATTTTGCCCTAAATTAAGGGAAATTTCTGCAATTTTTCCCCATAATAAGGGAAATTTCTAAAATTTTGCCCCAAAATAAAAGGAATTTCTCCATTTTTGCCCCAAAATAAAGAAATTTCATCCCTTTTACCTAAAAATAAGTGAAATTTCTGCAATTTTGCCCCAAATAAGGGAAATTTCTGGAATTTTGCCCCAAAATAAGGTAAATTCCTGCAATTTTGCCCCAAAATAAAGGAAATTTCTTGAATTTTGCCTCAAAAGAAGGGGAATTTCTGATTTTTGCCACAAAATAAAGGGAATTTCTGTGTTTTGCCCCCAAATTAGGGGAATTTCTGCAATTTTGCTCCAAAATATGGGGAATTTCTGCCTTTTTGCCCGAAAATAATTGGAATGCATACCTTCTTGCCATAAAAAGGGAAATTTCTTCATTTTTGCTCCAATATAAGGGGAATTTTTGCTTTTTTGCTTCTAAATAAGTGGAATTTCTGTATTTTTCTCCTAAAACAAAAGAATTTTCTGTCTTTTTTGCCCCAAAATAAGAAAAATTTCTGACTTATTACCCTGAAATAAGTGAAATTTCTGCAATTTTGCCCCAAAATAATAGAAATTTCTGCCTTTTTGCCCCCAAATAAGGGGAATTTCAGCCTTTTTACCTCAAAATAAGGGGAATTTCTGCATTTTGCCACAAAATATTAGGAATTTCTGCCTTTTTGCCCCAAAGTAAGAAAAATTTCTCCCTTTTTTCCCTGAAAAAAGTGAAATTTCTGCAATTTCGCCCCAAAATAAATGAAATTTCTGCAATTTTGCCCCAAAATAAGGGAAATTTCTGGAATTTTGCCCCAAAATAAGTGGAATTTCTGAGTTTTGCCTTAAAATAAGGAGAATTTCTGTCTTTTTGCCCCAACATATTGTGAATTTCTGCCTTTTTGCCCCACAATTAGGGGAATTTCTGCAATTTTGCTCCAAAATACGGGGAATTTCTGCCATTTTTCCCAAAAATACGGGATATACATAACTTTTTGCCATAAAAAAGGAAAATTTCTTGTCCTTTGCTCCAAAATAAGGGGAATTTCTGCCTTTTTGCCTCGAAATAAGTGGAATTTCTGTCTTTTTTCCCCCAAAACAAAGGGAATTTCTGTCTTTTTTGCCCCAAAATAAGGGGAATTTCTGACTTATTACCCTAAAATAAGTGAATTTTCTGTAATTTTGCCCCAATATAGGGGAAATTTCTGCCTTTTTGTTCTGAAAAATGTGAAATTTCTGCAATTTTACCCCAAAATAAGGTGAATTTCTGCCATTTTTGCCCCAAAATAATGGGAATTTCTGCCGTTTTGCCCCAAAATACGAAAAATTTTTGCTTTTTTTCTCTGAAATAAGTGAAATTTCTGCAATTTTGCCCCAATGTAAAGGAAATTTCTGCAATTTTGCCCCAATGTAAAGGAAATTTCAGCAATTTTTCCCCAAAATAAGGGGAATTTCTGACCTTTTACTCCCGAAAAAAGGAGATTTTCTGCCTTTTTGACCCAAAATAAGTAGAATTTCTGCTTTTTGCCCGAAAATTATGAGAATTTCTGCAATTTTGCTTCAAAATACGGGGAATTTCTGCTTTTTATTCTGAAAGTAAGGGGAATGTATACCTTTTGCCACAAAAAAAGGGAAATTTCTTCATTTTTGCCCCAAAATAAGAGGAATTTCTGCCTTTTTACCTCAATATAAGTGAAATTTCTGCCTTTTTACCCAAAAATAAACAAAATTTCTGTCCTTTTGCCCCAAAATAAAAGGAATTTTTGAATTATGCCCTGAAATAAGTGAAATTTCTGCAATTTTGCCTCAAAATAAAAGAAATTTCTGCCTTTTTGCCACAAAATAAGAGGAATTTCTTACTGTTTGCTCCCGAGAAAAGGAGATTTTCTGTCTTTTTACCCCAAAATAAAGAGAATTTCTGCCTTTTTGCCCGAAAATTATGAGAATTACTGCAATTTTGCTTCAAAATACAGGGAATTTCTGCTTATTATCCAGAAAGTAAGGGGAATGTATATCTTTTGCCACAAAAAAGGGAAATTTCTTCATTTTTGCCCCAAAATAAAAGGAATTTCTGCCTTTTTACCTCAAAATAAGTGAAATTTCTGCCTTTTTACCCAAAAATAAACAAAATTTCTGTATTTTGCCCCAAAATAAAAGGAATTTTTGAATTATGCCCTGAAATAAGTGAAATTTCTGCAATTTTGCCCCAAAATAAAAGAAATTTCTGCCTTTTTGCCACAAAATAAAGGGAATTTATGTCTTTTTGCCCCAAAATAGGGGAAATTTCTGTTTTTTTGCCCCCATATAAGGGGAATTTCAGCCTTTTTACCTCAAAAGAAGGAGAATTTCTGCATTTTTGCCACCAAATATTAAGAATTTCTGCATTTTTGCCCCAAAATACAAGAAATTTCTGCCTTTTTCCCTGAAATAAGTGGAATTTCTGCAATTTTGCCCCAAAATAAGTGAAATTTCTGCAATTTTGCCCCAAAATAAGTGAAATTTCTGGAATTTTGCCCCAAAATAAGAGAAAATTCGGAGTTTTGCACCAAAATAAGGAGAATTTCTGTCTTTTTGCCCCAACATATAGGGAATTTCTGCCTTTTTGCTTCACAATTAGGGGAATTTCTGCAATTTTGCTACAAAATACGGGGAATTTCTGACTTTTTGCCCGAAAATAAGAGGAATGCATAACTTTTTGCCATAAAAGAGGAAAATTTCTTCATTTTTGCTCCAAAATAAGAAGAATTTCTGCTATTTTGCCTCTAAATAAGGGGAATTTCTGTCTTTTTCCCCCAAAACAAAGGGAATTTCTGTCTTTTTTGCCCCAAAATAAGAAGAATTTCTGACTTATTACCCTGAAATAAGTGAAATTCTGCAATTTTGCCCCAAAATAAAGGAAATTTCTGCCTTTTTGCCCTGAAATATGTGAAATTTCTGCAATTTTACCCCAAAATAAGGTGAATTTCTGCCTTTTTGCCCCAAAATAATGGGAATTTCTTCCTTTTGGCCCCAAAATAAGAAAAACGTTTGTTTTTTTTCTCTGAAATAAGTTAAATTTCTGCAATTTTGCCCTAAAATAAGGACAATTTCTGCAATTATTCCCCAAAATAAGAGAAATTTTTGCAATTTTACCCCAAAATAAGGGGAATTTCTCCATTTTTGCCCCAAAATAAAGGAAATTTCAGCCTTTTTACCTAAAAATAAGTGAAATTTCTGCAATTTTGCACCAAATAAGGGAAATTTCTGAAATTTTGCCCCAAAATAAGGTAAATTCATGCAATTTTGCCCCAAAATAAAGGAAATTTCTTGAATTTTGCCGCAAAATAAGGGGAATTTTTGATTTTTGCCCCAAAATAAAGGGAATTTCTGACTTTTGCCCCAAAATTAGGGAAATATCTGCAATTTTGCTCCAAAATACGGGGAATTTCTGCCTTTTTGCCCGAAAATAATGGGAATGCATACCTTTTTGCCATAAAAAGGGAAATTTCTTCATTTTTGATCCAAAATAAGGGGAATTTCTGACTCATTACCCTGAAATAAGTGAAATTTCTGCAATTTTGCCCCCAAATAAAAGAATTTTCTGAATTTTGGCCCTCAAATAAGGATAATTTCAGCCTTTTTACCTCAAAATAAGGGGAATTTCTGCATTTTTGCCACAAAATATTAGAAATTTCTGCCTTTTTGCCCCAGAATAAGGAAAAATTTCTGCCTTTTTTCCCTGAAATGAGTGAAATTTCTGCAATTTCGCCCCAAAATAAGTGAAATTTCTGCAATTTTGCCCCAAAATAAGTAAAATTTCTGGAATTTTGCCCCCAAATACCTGGAATTTCTGAGTTTTTCCCCAAAATAAGGAGAATTTCCGTCTTTTTGCCCCAACATATGGGAATTTCTGC
Source organism: Micromys minutus (assembly GCF_963924665.1). Lineage (NCBI taxonomy): Eukaryota > Metazoa > Chordata > Mammalia > Rodentia > Muridae > Micromys > Micromys minutus. Next base: position 6,412,057 of record NW_027667727.1, read on the forward strand.
ATTTTTGCCCCACAATTAGAGGAATTTCTGCAATTTTGCTCCAAAATACGGGGAATTTCTGCTTTTGCCCGAAAATAAGAAGAATGCATAACTTTTTGCTTTAAAAAAAAGAAATTTCTTTATTTTTGCTCCAAAATAAGAGGAATTTCTGCTTTTTTGCCTCTAAATAATTGGAATGTCTGTCTTTTTCCCCCAAAACAAAGGGATTTGCTGTCTTTTTTCTTCCAAAATAAGGAAAATTTCTGACTTATTACCCTGAAATAAGTGAAATTTCTGCAATTTTGCCACAAAATAAGGGAAATTTCTCCCTTTTTGCCCTGAAATATGAGAAAATTCTGCCATTTTACCCCACAATAAGGTGAATTTCTGCATTTTTGCCCCAAAATAATGGGAATTTCTGCCTTTTCTCCCCAAAATAAGAAAAATTTTTGCTTTTTTTCTCTGAAATAAGTGAAATTTCTGCAATTTTGCCCCAAATTAAGGGAAATTTCGGCCTTTTTGCCCCCATATAAGGGGAACTTCAGCCTTTTAACCTCAAAATAAGGGGAATTTCTGCATTTTTGCCACAAAATATTAGAAATTTCTACCTTTTTGTCACAAAATAAGGAAAATTTTTGGCTTTTTCACTGAAATAAATGAAATTTCTGCAATTTTGCCCCAAAATAAGGGAAATTTTTGCAATTTTGCCCTAAAATAAGTGGAATTTCTGAGTTTTGCCCCAAAATAAGGAGAATTTCTGTCTTTTTGCCCCAACATATAGGAAATTTCTGCCTTTTTGCCCCACAATTAGGGGAATTTCTGCAATTTTGCTCCAAAATATGGGGAATTTCTGCCTTTTTGCCCGAAATTAAAGGGAATGCATAATTTTTGCCATAAAAAAAGGGAAATTTCTTTATTTTTGCTCCAAAATAAGGGGAATTTCTGCCTTTTTGCCTCTAAATCAGTGGAATTTCTGTCTTTTTTCCCCAAAACAAAGAAAATTTCTGTTTTTTTTTTGCCCCAAAATAAGGGGAATTTCTGACTTATTACCCTATAATAAGTGAAATTTATGCAATTTTGCCCAAGGATAAAAAAAATTTCTGCCTTTTTGCCCTGAAATATGTGAAATTTCTGCAATTTTACCCCAAAATAAGGTAAATTTCTGCCTTTTTTGCCCCAAAATAATGGGAATTTCTGCCGTTTTGCCCCAAAATACGAGAAATTTTTGCTTTTTTTCTCTGAAATAAGTGAAATTTCTGCAATTTTGCCCCAATGTAAAGGAAATTTCTGCAATTTTGCCCCAATGTAAAGGAAATTTCTGCAATTTTGACCCAAAATATGGGGAATTTCTGACCTTTTGCTCCCGAAAAAAGGAGATTTTCTGCCTTTTTGCCTTAAATTAAGGAGAATTTCTGCCTTTTTGCCCGAATATTATGAGAATTTCTGCAATTTTGCTTCAAAATACGGGGAATTTCTGCTTTTTATCCTGAAAGTAAGGGGAATGTATACCTTTTGCCACAAAAAAAGGGAAATTTCTTCATTTTTGCCCCAAAATAAGAGGAATTTCTGCCTTTTTACCTCAATATAAGTGAAATTTCTGCCTTTTTACCCAAAAATAAACAAAATTTCTGTCCTTTTGCCCCAAAATAAAAGGAATTTTTGAATTATACCCTGAAATATGTGAAATTTCTGCAATTTTGCCTCAAAATAAAAGAAATTTCTGCCTTTTTGCCACAAAATAAGAGGAATTTCTTACTGTTTGCTCCCGAGAAAAGGAGATTTTCTGTCTTTTTACCCCAAAATAAGGAGAATTTCTGCCTTTTTGGCCGAAAATTATGAGAATTACTGCAATTTTGCTTCAAAATACAGGGAATTTCTGCTTATTATCCAGAAAGTAAGGGGAATGTATATCTTTTGCCACAAAAAAGGGAAATTTCTTCATTTTTGCCCCAAAATAAAAGGAATTTCTGCCTTTTTACCTCAAAATAAGTGATATTTCTGCGTTTTTACACAAAAATAAACGGAATTTCTGTATTTTGCCCCAAAATAAAAGGAATTTTTGAATTATGCCCTGAAATAAGTGAAATTTCTGCAATTTTGCCCCAAAATAAAAGAAATTTCTGCCTTTTTGCCACAAAATAAGGGGAATTTCTGTCTTTTTGCCCCAAAATAGGGGAAATTTCTGTTTTTTTGCCCCCATATAAGGGGAATTTAAGCCTTTTTACCTCAAAAGAAGGAGAATTTCTGCATTTTTGCCACCAAATATTAAGAAATTCTGCATTTTTGCCCCAAAATAAGGGAAATTTCTGCCTTTTTTCCCTGAAATAAGTGAAATTTATGCAATTTTGCTCCAAAATAAGGGAAATTTCTGCAATTTTGCCCCAAAATAAGTGAAATTTCTGGAATTTTGCCCCAAAATAAGAGAAAATTCTGAGTTTTGCACCAAAATAAGGAGAATTTCTGTCTTTTTGCCCCAACATATAGGGAATTTCTGCCTTTTTGCTTCACAATTAGGGGAATTTCTGCAATTTTGCTTCAAAATACGGGGAATTTCTGCATTTTTGCCCGAAAATAAGAGGAATGCATAACTTTTTGCCATTAAAGAGGAAAATTTCTTCATTTTTGCTCCAAAATAAGAAGAATTTCTGCTTTTTTGCCTCTAAATAAGTGGAATTTCTGTCTTTTTCCCCCAAAACAAAGGGAATTTCTGTCTTTTTTGCCCCAAAATAAGAAGAATTTCTGACTTATTACCCTGAAATAAGTGAAATTCTGCAATTTTGCCCCAAAATAAGGGAAATTTCTGCCCTTTTGCCCTGAAATATGTGAAATTTCTGCAATTTTACCCCAAAATAAGGTGAATTTCTGCCTTTTTGCCGCAAAATAATGGGAATTTCTTCCTTTTTGCCCAAAAATAAGAAAAACTTTTGCTTTTTTTCTCTGAAATAAGTGAAATTTCTGCAATTTTGCCCTAAAATAAGGACAATTTCTGCAATTTTTTCCCAAAATAAGAGAAATTTCTGCAATTTTACCCCAAAATAAGGGGAATTTCTCCATTTTTGCCCCAAAATAAAGGAAATTTCAGCCTTTTTACCTAAAAATAAGTGAAATTTCTGCAATTTTGCACCAAATAAGGGAAATTTCTGAAATTTTGCCCCAAAATAAGGTAAATTCCTGCAATTTTGCCCCAAAATAAAGGAAATTTCTGGAATTTTGCCGCAAAATAAGGGGAATTTTTGATTTTTGCCCCAAAATAATGGGAATTTCTGACTTTTGCCCCAAAATTAGGGAAATATCTGCAATTTTGCTCCAAAATACGGGGAATTTCTGCCTTTTTGCCCGAAAATAATGGGAATGCATACCTTTTTGCCATAAAAAGGGAAATTTCTTCATTTTTGCTCCAAAATAAGGGGAATTTCTGCCTTTTTGCCTCTAAATAAGTGGAATTTCTGTCTTATTCACCCAAAACAAATGGAATTTCTGTATTTTTTGCTTCAAAATAAGGGGAATTTCTGACTCATTACCCTGAAATAAGTGAAATTTCTGCTATTTTGCCCCCAAATAAAAGAATTTTCTGCATTTTTGCCCTCAAATAAGGAGAATTTCAGCCTTTTTACCTCAAAATAAGGGGTATTTCTTCATTTTTGCCACAAAATATTAGAAATTTCTGAATTTTTTGCACCAAAAGAAGGAAAAATTTCTGCTTTTTTTCCCTGAAATAAGTGAAATTTCTGCAATTTCGCCCCAAAATAAGTGAAATTTCTGCAATTTTGTCCCAAAATAAGGGAAATTTCTGGAATTTTGCCCCAAAATACCTGGAATTTCTGAGTTTTGCCCCAAAATAAGGAGAATTTCTGTTTTTTTGCCACAACATATAGGGAATTTCTGCATTTTAGCCCCACAATTAGGGGAATTTCTGCAATTTTGCTCCAAAATACGGGGAATTTTTCTTTTCCCGAAAATAAGAAGAATGCATACTTTTTTGCCTTAAAAAAAAGAGATTTCTTCATTTTTGCTCCAAAATAAGGGGAATTTCTGCATTTTTGCCTCTAAATAATTGGAATGTCTGTCTTTTCCCCCAAAACAAAAGGATTTTCTGTCTTTTTTGCTCCAAAATAAAGAAAATTTCTGATTTATTACCCTGAAATAAGTGAAATTTCTGCAATTTTGCCCCAAAATAAGGGAAATTTCTCCCTTTTTGCCCTGAAATATGTGAAATTTCTGCAATCTTACCCCAAAATAAGGTGAATTTCTGCATTTTTGCCCCAAAATAATGGGAATTTCTGCCATTTTTCCCCAAAATAAGAAAAATTTTTGCTTTTTTTCTCTGAAATAAGTGAAATTTCTGCAATTTTGCCCCAAATTAAGGAAATTTTCGGCCTTTTTGCCCCCATATAAGGGGAACTTCAGCCTTTTTACCTCAAAATAAGGGGAATTTCTGCTTTTTTGCCACAAAATATTAGAAATTTCTATCTTTTTGTCACAAAATAAGGAAAATTTCTGCCTTTTTTCCCTGAAATAAATGAAATTTCTGCAATTTTGCCCCAAAATAAGTGAAATTTCAGCAATTTTGCCCCAAAATAAGGGAATTTTTTGCAATTTTGCCCCAAAATAAGTGGAATTTCTGAGTTTTGCCCCAAAATAAGGAGAATTTCTGTCTTTTTGCCCCAACATATAGGGAATTTCTGCATTTTTTCCCCACAATTAGGGGAATTTCTGCAATTTTGCTCCAAAATACAGGGAATTTCTGCCGTTTTGCCCGAAATTAAGGGGAATGCATAATTTTTGCCATAAAAAAAGGGAAATTTCTTTATTTTTGCTCCAAAATAAGGGGAATTTCTGCCCTTTTGCCTCTAAATAAGTGGAATTTCTGTCTTTTTCCCCCAAAACAAAGGGAATTTCTGTTTTTTCCCCCAAAATAAGGGGAATTTCTGACTTATTACCCTAAAATAAGTGAATTTTCTGTAATTTTGCCCCAAAATAAGGGAAATTTCTGCCTTTTTGCCCTGAAATATGTGAAATTTCTGCAATTTTACCCCAAAATAAGGTGAATTTCTGCCTTTTTTGCCCCAAAATAATGGGAATTTCTGCCGTTTTGCCCCAAAATATGAAAAATTTTTGCTTTTTTTCTCTGAAATAAGTGAAATTTCTGCAATTTTGCCCCAATGTAAAGGAAATTTCTGCAATTTTGCCCCAATGTAAAGGAAATTTCTGCAATTTTGCCCCAAAATATGGGGAATTTCTGACCTTTTGCTCCCGAAAAAAGGAGATTTTCTGCCTTTTTGACCCAAAATAAGTAGAATTTCTGCTTTTTGCCCAAAAATTATGAGAATTTCTGCAATTTTGCTTCAAAATACGGGGAATTTCTGCTTTTTATCCTGAAAGTAAGGGGAATGTATACCTTTTGCCACAAAAAAAGGGAAATTTCTTCATTTTTGTCCCAAAATAAGAGAAATTTCTGCCTTTTTACCTCAATATAAGTGAAATTTCTTCCTTTTTACCCAAAAATAAACAAAATTTCTGTCCTTTTGCCCCAAAATAAAAGGAATTTTTGAATTATGCCCTGAAATAAGTGAAATTTCTGCAATTTTGCCTCAAAATAAAAGAAATTTCTGCCTTTTTGCCACAAAATAAGAGGAATTTCTTACCGTTTGCTCCCGAGAAAAGGAGATTTTCTGTCTTTTTACCCCAAAATAAGGAGAATTTCTGCCTTTTTTCCTGAAAATTATGAGAATTACTGCAATTTTGCTTCAAAATACAGGGAATTTCTGCTTATTATCCAGAAAGTAAGAAGAATTTATATCTTTTGCCACAAAAAAGGGAAATTTCTTCATTTTTGCCCCAAAGAAAAAGGAATTTCTGCCTTTTTACCTCAAAATAAGTGAAATTTCTGCCTTTTTATCCAAAAATAAACTGAATTTCTGTATTTTGCCCCAAAATAAAAGAAATTTTTGAATTATGTTCTGAAATAAGTGAAATTTCTGCAATTTTGCCCCAAAATAAAAGAAATTTCTGCCTTTTTGCCAAAAAATCAGGGGAATTTCTGTCTTTTTGCCCCAAAATAAAGGAAATTTCTGTTTTTTGGCCCCCATAGAAAGGGAATTTCAGCCTTTTTACCTCAATAGAAGGAGAATTTCTGCATTTTTGCCACCTTATATTAAGAAATTCTGCATTTTTGCCCCAAAATAAGGGAAATTTCTGCCTTTTTTCCCTGAAATAAGTGAAATTTCTGCAATTTTGCCCCAAAATATGGGAAATTTCTGCAATTTGGCCCCCAAATAAGGGAAATTTCTGGAATTTTGCCCCAAAATAAGAGAAAATTCTGAGTTTTGCACCAAAATAAGGAGAATTTCTGTCTTTTTGCCCCAACATTTAGGGAATTTCTGCCTTTTTGCTTCACAATTAGGGGTATTTCTGCAATTTTGCTACAAAATACGGGGAACTTCTGCCTTTTTGCCCGAAAATAAGAGGAATGCATAACTTTTTGCTATAAAAGAGGAAAATTTCTTCATTTTTGCTCCAAAATAAGAAGAATTTCTGCTTTTTTGCCTCTAAAAAAGTGGAATTTCTGTCTTTTTCCCCCAAAACAAAGGGAATTTCTGTCTTTTTTGCCCCAAAATAAGAAGAATTTCTGACTTATTACCCTGAAGTACGTGAAATTCTGCAATTTTGGCCCAAAATAAAAGAAATTTCTGCCTTTTTGTTCTGAAATATGTGAAATTTCTGCAATTTTACCCCAAAATAAGGTGAATTTCTGCCTTTTTGCCCCAAAATAATGGGAATTTCTTCCTTTTTGCCCAAAAATAAGAAAAATTTTTGTTTTTTTTCTCTGAAATAAGTGAAATTTTTGCAATTTTGCCCTAAAATAATGAAAATTTCTGCAATTTTTCCTGATAATAAGGGAAATTTCTGCAATTTTGCCCCAAAATAAAGAGAATTTCTCCTTTTTTCCCTAAAATAAAGGAAATTTCAGCCTTTTTACCTGAAAATAAGTGAAATTTCTGCAATTTTGCCTCAAATAAGTGAAATTTCTGCAATTTTGCCCCAAAATAAGGTAAATTCCTGCAATTTTGCCCCAAAATAAAGGAAATTTCTGGAATTTTGACTTAAAATAAGGCGAATTTCTGATTTTTGCCCCAAAATAAAGAGAATTTCTGCCTTTCGCTCCAAAATTAGGGGAATTTCTGCAATTTTGCTCCAAAATACGGAGAATTTCTGCCTTTTTGCCCGAAAATAAAGGGAATGCATACCTTTTTGCCATAAAAAAGGAAATTTCTTCATTTTTGCTTCAAAATAAGGGGAATTTCTGACTTTTTGCCTCTAAATAAGTGGAATTTCTGTCTTATTCCCCCAAAACAAATGGAATTTCTGTATTTTTTGCTCCAAAATAAGGGGAATTTCTGACTCATTACCCTAAAATAAGTGAAATTTCTGCAATTTTGCCCCCAAATAAAAGAATTTTCTGCATTTTTGCCCCCAAATAAGGAGAATTTCAGCCTTTTTACCTCAAAATAAGGGGAATTTCTGCATTTTTGCAACAAAATATTAGAAATTTCTGCCTTTTTGCCCCAAAATAAAGAAATATTTCTGCCTTTTTTTCCTGAAATAAGTGAAATTTCTGCAATTTCGCCTCAAAATAAGTGAAATTTCTGCAATTTTGCCCCAAAATAAGGGAAATTGCTAGAATTTTGCCCCAAAATAAGTGGAATTTCTGAGTTTTGCCCCAAAATAAAGAGAATTTCTGTCTTTTTGCCCCAACATATAGGGAATTTCTGCATTTTTGCCTCACAATTAGGGGAATTTCTGCAATTTTGCCCCAAAATACGGGGAATTTCTGCCTTTTTGCCCGAAAATAAGAAGAATGCATACATTTTTGCCTTAAAAAAAAGAAATTTCTTCATTTTTGCTCCAAAATAAGGGGAATTTCTGCTTTTTTGCCTCTAAATTAGTGGAATGTCTGTTTTTTTCCCCCAAAAGAAAGGGATTTTCTGTCTTTTTTGCTCCAAAATACGGAAAACTTCTGACTTATTACCCTGCAATAAGTGAAATTTCTGCAATTTTGCCCCAAAATAAGGGAAATTTCTCCATTTTTGCCCTGAAATATGTGAAATTTCTGCAATTTTACCCCAAAATAAGAAGAATTTTTTGCATTTTTGCCCTAAAATAATGGGAATTTCTGCCTTTTTGCCCAAAAATAAGAAAATTTTTTGCTTTTTTTCTCTGAAATAAGTGAAATTTCTGCAATTTTGCCACAAATTAAGGAAAATTTCGGCCTTTTTGCCCCCATATAAGGGGAACTTCAGCCATTTTACCTCAAAATAAGGGGAATTTCTGCATTTTTGCCACAAAATATTAGAAATTTCTACCTTTTTGTCACAAAATAAGGAAAATTTCTGCCTTTTTTCCCTGAAATAAATGAAATTTCTGAAATTTTGCCCCAAAATAAGTGAAATTTCTGCAATTTTGCCCCAAAATAAGGGAAATTTTTGAAATTTTGCCCCAAAATAAGTGGAATTTCTGAGCTTTGCCCCAAAATAAGGAGAATTTCTGTCTTTTTGCCCCAACATATAGTGAGTTTCTGCCTTTTTGCCCCACAATTAGGGGAATTTCTGCAATTTTGCTCCAAAATACGGGGAATTTCTGCTATTTTTCCCAAAAATACGGGATATACATAACTTTTTGCCATAAAAAAGGAAAATTTCTTCATCTTTGCTCCAAAATAAGGGGAATTTCTGCCTTTTTGCCTCTAAATAAGTGGAATTTCTGTCTTTTTTCCCCCAAAACAAAGGGAATTTCTGTCTTTTTTGCCCCAAAATAAGGGGAATTTCTGACTTATTACTCTGAAATAAGTGAAATGTCTGCAATTTTGCCCCAAAATAGGGGAAATTTCTGCCTTTTTGTTCTGAAATATGTGAAATTTCTGCAATTTTACCCCAAAATAAGGTGAATTTCTGACTTTTTCCCCCAAAATAATGAGAATTTCTGCCTTTTGCCCCAAAATACGAAAAATTTTTGCTTTTTTTCTCTGAAATAAGTTAAATTTCTGTATTTTGCCCCAATGTAAAGGAAATTTCTGCAATTTTGCCCCAATGTAAAAGAAATTTCTGCAATTTTGCCCCAAAATAAGGGGAATTTCTGACTGTTTGCTCCCGAAAAAAGGAGATTTTCTGTCTTTTTGCCCCAAAATAAGAAGAATTTCTGCCTTTTTGCCCGAAAATTATGAGAATTACTGCAATTTTGCTTCAAAATACGGGGAATTTCTGCTTATTATCCCGAAAGTAAGGGGAATGTATATCTTTTGCCACAAAAAAGGAAAATTTCTTCATTTTTGCCCCAAAATAAGAGGAATTTCTGCCTTTTTACCTCAAAATAAGTGAAATTTCTTCCTTTTTACCCAAAAATAAACGGAATTTCTGTATTTTGCCCCAAAATAAGAGGAATTTTTGAATTATGCCCTGAAATAAGTGAAATTTCTGCAATTTGCCCCAAAATAAAAAAAATTTCTGCCTTTTTGCCACAAAATAAGGGGGATTTCTGTCTTTTTGCAACAAAATAGGGGAAATTTCTGTTTTTTTGCCCCCATATAAGGGGAATTTCAGCCTTTTTACCTCAAAAGAAGGAGAATTTCTGCATTTTTGCCACCAAATATTAAGAAATTCTGCATTTTTGGCCCAAAATAAGGGGAATTTCTCCATTTTTGCCCCAAAATAAAGGAAAATTCAGCCTTTTTACCTAAAAATAAGTGAAATTTCTGCAATTTTGCACCAAATAAGGGAAATTTCTGAAATTTTGCCCCAAAATAAGGTAAATTCCTGCAATTTTGCCCCAAAATAAAGGAAATTTCTGGAATTTTGCCACAAAATAAGGGGAATTTTTGATTTTTGCCCCAAAATAATGGAAATTTCTGACTTTCGCCCCAAAATTAGGGAAATATCTGCAATTTTGCTCCAAAATACGGGGAATTTCTGCCTTTTTGCCCGAAAATAATGGGAATGCATACCTTTTTGCCATAAAAAGGGAAATTTCTTCATTTTTGCTCCAAAATAAGGGGAATTTCTGCCTTTTTGCCTCTAAATAAGTGGAATTTCTGTCTTATTCCCCCAAAACAAATGGAATTTTTGTATTTTTTTCTCCAAAATAAGGGGAATTTCTGACTCATTACCCTGAAATAAGTGAAATTTCTGCAATTTTGCCCCCAAATAAAAGAATTTTCTGCATTTTTACCCTCAAATAAGGAGAATTTCAGCCTTTTTACCTCAAAATAAGGGGAATTTCTGCATTTTTGCAACAAAATATTAGAAATTTCTGAATTTTTTGCACCAAAAGAAGGAAAAATTTCTGCTTTTTTTCCCTGAAATAAGTGAAATTTCTGCAATTTCGCCCCAAAATAAGTGAAATTTCTGCAATTTTGCCCTAAAATAAGGGAAATTTCTCTAATTTTGCCCCAAAATACGTGGAATTTCTGAGTTTTGCCCCAAAATAAGGAGAACTTCTGTCTTTTTGCCACAACATATAGGGAATTTCTGCCTTTATGCCCCACAATTAGGGGAATTTCTGCAATTTTGCTCCAAAATACGGGGAATTTCTGCCTTTTCCTGATAATAAGAAGAATGCATACTTTTTTGCCTTAAAAAAAAGAAATTTCTTCATTTTTGCTCCAAAATAAGGGGAATTTCTGCATTTTTGCCTCTAAATAAGTGGAATGTCTGTCCTTTTCCCCCAAAACAAAGGGATTTTCTGTCTTTTTTGCTCCAAAATAAAGAAAATTTCTGATTTATTACCCTGAAATAAGTGAAATTTCTGCAATTTTGCCCCAAAATAAGGGAAATTTCTCCCTTTTTGCCCTGAAATATGTGAAATTTCTGCAATCTTCCCCCAAAATAAGGTGAATTTCTGCATTTTTGCCCCAAAATAATGGGAATTTCTGCCTTTTTTCCCCAAAATAAGAAAAATTTTTGCTTTTTTTCTCTGAAATAAGTGAAATTTCTGCAATTTTGCCCCAAATTAAGGAAATTTTCGGCCTTTTTGCCCCCATATAAGGGGAACTTCAGCCTTTTTACCTCAAAATAAGGGGAATTTCTGCTTTTTTGCCACAAAATATTAGAAATTTCTATCTTTTTGTCACAAAATAAGGAAAATTTCTGCCTTTTTTCCCTGAAATAAATGAAATTTCTGCAATTTTGCCCCAAAATAAGTGAAATTTCAGCAATTTTGCCCCAAAATAAGGGAATTTTTTGCAATTTTGCCCCAAAATAAGTGGAATTTCTGAGTTTTGCCCCAAAATAAGGAGAATTTCTGTCTTTTTGCCCCAACATATAGGGAATTTCTGCATTTTTTCCCCACAATTAGGGGAATTTCTGCAATTTTGCTCCAAAATACGGGGAATTTCTGCCGTTTTGCCCGAAATTAAGGGGAATGCATAATTTTTGCCATAAAAAAAGGGAAATTTCTTTATTTTTGCTCCAAAATAAGGGGAATTTCTGCCCTTTTGCCTCTAAATAAGTGGAATTTCTGTCTTTTTCCCCCAAAACAAAGGGAATTTCTGTTTTTTTCCCCCAAAATAAGGGGAATTTCTGACTTATTACCCTAAAATAAGTGAATTTTCTGTAATTTTGCCCCAAAATAAGGGAAATTTCTGCCTTTTTGCCCTGAAATATGTGAAATTTCTGCAATTTTACCCCAAAATAAGGTGAATTTCTGCATTTTTTGCCCCAAAATAATGGGAATTTCTGGCATTTTGCCCCAAAATATGAAAAATTTTTGCTTTTTTTCTCTGAAATAAGTGAAATTTCTGCAATTTTGCCCCAATGTAAAGGAAATTTCTGCAATTTTGCCCCAATGTAAAGGAAATTTCTGCAATTTTGCCCCAAAATATGGGGAATTTCTGACCTTTTGCTCCCGAAAAAAGGAGATTTTCTGCCTTTTTGACCCAAAATAAGTAGAATTTCTGCTTTTTGCCCGAAAATTATGAGAATTTCTGCAATTTTGCTTCAAAATACGGGGAATTTCTGATTTTTATCCTGAAAGTAAGGGGAATGTATACCTTTTGCCACAAAAAAAGGGAAATTTCTTCATTTTTGTCCCAAAATAAGAGAAATTTCTGCCTTTTTACCTCAATATAAGTGAAATTTCTTCCTTTTTACCCAAAAATAAACAAAATTTCTATCCTTTTGCCCCAAAATAAAAGGAATTTTTGAATTATGCCCTGAAATAAGTGAAATTTCTGCAATTTTGCCTCAAAATAAAAGAAATTTCTGCCTTTTTGCCACAAAATAAGAGGAATTTCTTACCGTTTGCTCCCGAGAAAAGGAGATTTTCTGTCTTTTTACCCCAAAATAAGGAGAATTTCTGCCTTTTTTCCTGAAAATTATGAGAATTACTGCAATTTTGCTTCAAAATACAGGGAATTTCTGCTTATTATCCAGAAAGTAAGAAGAATTTATATCTTTTGCCACAAAAAAGGGAAATTTCTTCATTTTTGCCCCAAAGAAAAAGGAATTTCTGCCTTTTTACCTCAAAATAAGTGAAATTTCTGCCTTTTTATCCAAAAATAAACTGAATTTCTGTATTTTGCCCCAAAATAAAAGAAATTTTTGAATTATGTTCTGAAATAAGTGAAATTTCTGCAATTTTGCCCCAAAATAAAAGAAATTTCTGCCTTTTTGCCAAAAAATCAGGGGAATTTCTGTCTTTTTGCCCCAAAATAAAGGAAATTTCTGTTTTTTGGCCCCCATATAAAGGGAATTTCAGCCTTTTTACCTCAATAGAAGGAGAATTTCTGCATTTTTGCCACCTTATATTAAGAAATTCTGCATTTTTGCCCCAAAATAAGGGAAATTTCTGCCTTTTTTCCCTGAAATAAGTGAAATTTCTGCAATTTTGCCCCAAAATATGGGAAATTTCTGCAATTTGGCCCCCAAATAAGGGAAATTTCTGGAATTTTGCCCCAAAATAAGAGAAAATTCTGAGTTTTGCACCAAAATAAGGAGAATTTCTGTCTTTTTTCCCCAACATTTAGGGAATTTCTGCCTTTTTGCTTCACAATTAGGGGTATTTCTGCAATTTTGCTACAAAATACGGGGAACTTCTGCCTTTTTGTCCGAAAATAAGAGGAATGCATAACTTTTTGCTATAAAAGAGGAAAATTTCTTCATTTTTGCTCCAAAATAAGAAGAATTTCTGCGTTTTTGCCTCTAAATAAGTGGAATTTCTGTCTTTTTCCCCCAAAACAAAGGGAATTTCTGTCTTTTTTGCCCCAAAATAAGAAGAATTTCTGACTTATTACCCTGAAGTACGTGAAATTCTGCAATTTTGGCCCAAAATAAAAGAAATTTCTGCCTTTTTGTTCTGAAATATGTGAAATTTCTGCAATTTTACCCCAAAATAAGGTGAATTTCTGCCTTTTTGCCCCAAAATAATGGGAATTTCTTCCTTTTTGCCCAAAAATAAGAAAAATTTTTGTTTTTTTTCTCTGAAATAAGTGAAATTTTTGCAATTTTGCCCTAAAATAATGAAAATTTCTGCAATTTTTCCTGATAATAAGGGAAATTTCTGCAATTTTGCCCCAAAATAAAGAGAATTTCTCCTTTTTTCCCTAAAATAAAGGAAATTTCAGCCTTTTTACCTGAAAATAAGTGAAATTTCTGCAATTTTGCCTCAAATAAGTGAAATTTCTGCAATTTTGCCCCAAAATAAGGTAAATTCCTGCAATTTTGCCCCAAAATAAAGGAAATTTCTGGAATTTTGACTTAAAATAAGGCGAATTTCTGATTTTTGCCCCAAAATAAAGAGAATTTCTGCCTTTCGCTCCAAAATTAGGGGAATTTCTGCAATTTTGCTCCAAAATACATAGAATTTCTGCCTTTTTGCCCGAAAATAAAGGGAATGCATACCTTTTTGCCATAAAAAAGGAAATTTCTTCATTTTTGCTTCAAAATAAGGGGAATTTCTGACTTTTTGCCTCTAAATAAGTGGAATTTCTGTCTTATTCCCCCAAAACAAATGGAATTTCTGTATTTTTTGCTCCAAAATAAGGGGAATTTCTGACTCATTACCCTAAAATAAGTGAAATTTCTGCAATTTTGCCCCCAAATAAAAGAATTTTCTGCATTTTTGCCCCCAAATAAGGAGAATTTCAGCCTTTTTACCTCAAAATAAGGGGAATTTCTGCATTTTTGCCACAAAATATTAGAAATTTCTGCCTTTTTGCCCCAAAATAAGGAAAAATTTCTGCCTTTTTTCCCTGAAATAAGTGAAATTGCTGCAATTTCGCCCCAAAATCAGTGAAATTTCTGCAATTTTGCCCCAAAATAAGGGAAATTGCTGGAATTTTGCCCCAAAATAAGTGGAATTTCTGAGTTTTGCCCCAAAATAAAGAGAATTTCTGTCTTTTTGCCCCAACATATAGGGAATTTCTGCATTTTTGCCTCACAATTAGGGGAATTTCTGCAATTTTGCCCCAAAATACGGGGAATTTCTGCCTTTTTGCCCGAAAATAAGAAGAATGCATACATTTTTGCCTTAAAAAAAAGAAATTTCTTCATTTTTGCTCCAAAATAAGGGGAATTTCTGCTTTTTTGCCTCTAAATTAGTGGAATGTCTGTTTTTTTCCCCCAAAAGAAAGGGATTTTCTGTCTTTTTTGCTCCAAAATAAGGAAAACTTCTGACTTATTACCCTGCAATAAGTGAAATTTCTGCAATTTTGCCCCAAAATAAGGGAAATTTCTCCATTTTTGCCCTGAAATATGTGAAATTTCTGCAATTTTACCCCAAAATAAGAAGAATTTTTTGCATTTTTGCCCTAAAATAATGGGAATTTCTGCCTTTTTGCCCAAAAATAAGAAAATTTTTTGCTTTTTTTCTCTGAAATAAGTGAAATTTCTGCAATTTTGCCACAAATTAAGGAAAATTTCGGCCTTTTTGCCCCCATATAAGGGGAACTTCAGCCATTTTACCTCAAAATAAGGGGAATTTCTGCATTTTTGCCACAAAATATTAGAAATTTCTACCTTTTTGTCACAAAATAAGGAAAATTTCTGCCTTTTTTCCCTGAAATAAATGAAATTTCTGAAATTTTGCCCCAAAATAAGTGAAATTTCTGCAATTTTGCCCCAAAATAAGGGAAATTTTTGAAATTTTGCCCCAAAATAAGTGGAATTTCTGAGTTTTGCCCCAAAATAAGGAGAATTTCTGTCTTTTTGCCCCAACATATAGTGAGTTTCTGCCTTTTTGCCCCACAATTAGGGGAATTTCTGCAATTTTGCTCCAAAATACGGGGAATTTCTGCTATTTTTCCCAAAAATACGGGATATACATAACTTTTTGCCATAAAAAAGGAAAATTTCTTCATCTTTGCTCCAAAATAAGGGGAATTTCTGCCTTTTTGCCTCTAAATAAGTGGAATTTCTGTCTTTTTTCCCCCAAAACAAAGGGAATTTCTGTCTTTTTTGCCCCAAAATAAGGGGAATTTCTGACTTATTACTCTGAAATAAGTGAAATGTCTGCAATTTTGCCCCAAAATAGGGGAAATTTCTGCCTTTTTGTTCTGAAATATGTGAAATTTCTGCAATTTTACCCCAAAATAAGGTGAATTTCTGACTTTTTCCCCCAAAATAATGAGAATTTCTGCCTTTTGCCCCAAAATACGAAAAATTTTTGCTTTTTTTCTCTGAAATAAGTTAAATTTCTGTATTTTGCCCCAATGTAAAGGAAATTTCTGCAATTTTGCCCCAATGTAAAAGAAATTTCTGCAATTTTGCCCCAAAATAAGGGGAATTTCTGACTATTTGCTCCCGAAAAAAGGAGATTTTCTGTCTTTTTGCCCCAAAATAAGAAGAATTTCTGCCTTTTTGCCCGAAAATTATGAGAATTACTGCAATTTTGCTTCAAAATACGGGGAATTTCTGCTTATTATCCCGAAAGTAAGGGGAATGTATATCTTTTGCCACAAAAAAGGAAAATTTCTTCATTTTTGCCCCAAAATAAGAGGAATTTCTGCCTTTTTACCTCAAAATAAGTGAAATTTCTTCCTTTTTACCCAAAAATAAACGGAATTTCTGTATTTTGCCCCAAAATAAGAGGAATTTTTGAATTATGCCCTGAAATAAGTGAAATTTCTGCAATTTGCCCCAAAATAAAAAAAATTTCTGCCTTTTTGCCACAAAATAAGGGGGATTTCTGTCTTTTTGCCACAAAATAGGGGAAATTTCTGTTTTTTTGCCCCCATATAAGGGGAATTTCAGCCTTTTTACCTCAAAAGAAGGAGAATTTCTGCATTTTTGCCACCAAATATTAAGAAATTCTGCATTTTTGGCCCAAAATAAGGGGAATTTCTCCATTTTTGCCCCAAAATAAAGGAAAATTCAGCCTTTTTACCTAAAAATAAGTGAAATTTCTGCAATTTTGCACCAAATAAGGGAAATTTCTGAAATTTTGCCCCAAAATAAGGTAAATTCCTGCAATTTTGCCCCAAAATAAAGGAAATTTCTGGAATTTTGCCACAAAATAAGGGGAATTTTTGATTTTTGCCCCAAAATAATGGAAATTTCTGACTTTCGCCCCAAAATTAGGGAAATATCTGCAATTTTGCTCCAAAATACGGGGAATTTCTGCCTTTTTGCCCGAAAATAATGGGAATGCATACCTTTTTGCCATAAAAAGGGAAATTTCTTCATTTTTGCTAAAAAAAAGGGGAATTTCTGCCTTTTTGCCTCTAAATAAGTGGAATTTCTGTCTTATTCCCCCAAAACAAATGGAATTTCTGTATTTTTTTCTCCAAAATAAGGGGAATTTCTGACTCATTACCCTGAAATAAGTGAAATTTCTGCAATTTTGCCCCCAAATAAAAGAATTTTCTGCATTTTTACCCTCAAATAAGGAGAATTTCAGCCTTTTTACCTCAAAATAAGGGGAATTTCTGCATTTTTGCAACAAAATATTAGAAATTTCTGAATTTTTTGCACCAAAAGAAGGAAAAATTTCTGCTTTTTTTCCCTGAAATAAGTGAAATTTCTGCAATTTCGCCCCAAAATAAGTGAAATTTCTGCAATTTTGCCCTAAAATAAGGGAAATTTCTCTAATTTTGCCCCAAAATACGTGGAATTTCTGAGTTTTGCCCCAAAATAAGGAGAACTTCTGTCTTTTTGCCACAACATATAGGGAATTTCTGCCTTTATGCCCCACAATTAGGGGAATTTCTGCAATTTTTCTCCAAAATACGGGGAATTTCTGCCTTTTCCTGATAATAAGAAGAATGCATACTTTTTTGCCTTAAAAAAAAGAAATTTCTTCATTTTTGCTCCAAAATAAGGGGAATTTCTGCATTTTTGCCTCTAAATAAGTGGAATGTCTGTCCTTTTCCCCCAAAACAAAGGGATTTTCTGTCTTTTTTGCTCCAAAATAAAGAAAATTTCTGATTTATTACCCTGAAATAAGTGAAATTTCTGCAATTTTGCCCCAAAATAAGGGAAATTTCTCCCTTTTTGCCCTGAAATATGTGAAATTTCTGCAATCTTCCCCCAAAATAAGGTGAATTTCTGCATTTTTGCCCCAAAATAATGGGAATTTCTGCCTTTTTTCCCCAAAATAAGAAAAATTTTTGCTTTTTTTCCCTGAAATAAGTGAAATTTCTGCAATTTTGCCCCAAATTAAGGGAAATTTCGGCCTTTTTGCCCCCATATAAGGGGAACTTCAGCCTTTTTACCTCAAAATAAGGGGAATTTCTGCATTTTTGCAACAAAATATTAGAAATTTCTATCTTTTTGTCACAAAATAAGAAAAATTTCTGCCTTTTTTCCCTGAAATAAATGAAATTTCTGCAATTTTGCCCCAAAATAAGTGAAATTTCAGCAATTTTGCCCCAAAATAAGGGAATTTTTTGCAATTTTGCCCCAAAATAAGTGGAATTTCTGAGTTTTGCCCCAAAATAAGGAGAATTTCTGTCTTTTTTGCCCCAACATATAGGGAATTTCTGCATTTTTTCCCCACAATTAGGGGAATTTCTGCAATTTTGCTCCAAAATACGGGGAATTTCTGCCGTTTTGCCCGAAATTAAGGGGAATGCATAATTTTTGCCATAAAAAAAGGGAAATTTCTTTATTTTTGCTCCAAAATAAGGGGAATTTCTGCCCTTTTGCCTCTAAATAAGTGGAATTTCTGTCTTTTTCCCCCAAAACAAATGGAATTTCTGTTTTTTTCCCCCAAAATAAGGGGAATTTCTGACTTATTACCCTAAAATAAGTGAATTTTCTGTAATTTTGCCCCAAAATAAGGGAAATTTCTGCCTTTTTGTTCTGAAATATGTGAAATTTCTGCAATTTTACCCCAAAATAAGGTGAATTTCTGCCTTTTTTGCCCCAAAATAATGGGAATTTCTGCCGTTTTGCCCCAAAATATGAAAAATTTTTGCTTTTTTTCTCTGAAATAAGTGAAATTTCTGCAATTTTGCCCCAATGTAAAGGAAATTTCTGCAATATTGCCCCAATGTAAAGGAAATTTCTGCAATTTTGCCCCAAAATATGGGGAATTTCTGACCTTTTGCTCCCGAAAAAAGGAGATTTTCTGCCTTTTTGACCCAAAATAAGTAGAATTTCTGCTTTTTGCCCGAAAATTATGAGAATTTCTGCAATTTTGCTTCAAAATACGGGAAATTTCTGCTTTTTATTCTGAAAGTAAGGGGAATGTATACCTTTTGCCACAAAAAAAGGGAAATTTCTTCATTTTTGCCCCAAAATAAGAGGAATTTCTGCCTTTTTACCTCAATATAAGTGAAATTTCTGCCTTTTTACCCAAAAATAAACAAAATTTCTGTCCTTTTGCCCCAAAATAAAAGGAATTTTTGAATTATGCCCTGAAATAAGTGAAATTTCTGCAATTTTGCCTCAAAATAAAAGAAATTTCTGCCTTTTTGCCACAAAATAAGAGGAATTTCTTACTGTTTGCTCCTGAGAAAAGGAGATTTTCTGTCTTTTTACCCCAAAATAAGGAGAATTTCTGCCTTTTTTCCTGAAAATTATGAGAATTACTGCAATTTTGCTTCAAAATACAGGGAATTTCTGCTTATTATCCAGAAAGTAAGAAGAATGTATATCTTTTGCCACAAAAAAGGGAAATTTCTTCATTTTTGCCCCAAAGTAAAAGGAATTTCTGCCTTTTTACCTCAAAATAAGTGAAATTTCTGCCTTTTTATCCAAAAATAAACGGAATTTCTGTATTTTGCCCCAAAATAAAAGGAATTTTTGAATTATGTTCTGAAATAAGTGAAATTTCTGCAATTTTGCCCCAAAATAAAAGAAATTTCTGCCTTTTTGCCAAAAAATAAGGGGAATTTCTGTCTTTTTGCCCCAAAATAAAGGAAATTTCTGTTTTTTTGCCCCCATATAAAGGGAATTTCAGCCTTTTTACCTCAAAAGAAGGAGAATTTCTGCATTTTTGCCACCAAATATTAAGAAATTCTGCATTTTTGCCCCAAAATAAGGGAAATTTCTGCCTTTATTCCTGAAATAAGTGAAATTTCTGCAATTTTGCCCCAAAATATGGGAAATTTCTGCAATTTGGCCCCAAAATAAGGGAAATTTCTGTAATTTTGCCCCAAAATAAGAGAAAATTCTGAGTTTTGCACCAAAATAAGGAGAATTTCTGTCTTTTTGCCCCAACATTTAGGGAATTTCTGCCTTTTTGCTTCACAATTAGGGGTATTTCTGCAATTTTGCTACAAAATACGGGGAACTTCTGCCTTTTTGTCCGAAAATAAGAGGAATGCATAACTTTTTGCTATAAAAGAGGAAAATTTCTTCATTTTTGCTCCAAAATAAGAAGAATTTCTGCTTTTTTGCCTCTAAATAAGTGGAATTTCTGTCTTTTTCCCCCAAAACAAAGGGAATTTCTGTCTTTTTTACCCCAACATAAGAAGAATTTCTGACTTATTACCCTGAAGTACGTGAAATTCTGCAATTTTGGCCCAAAATAAAAGAAATTTCTGCCTTTTTGTTCTGAAATATGTGAAATTTCTGCAATTTTACTCCAAAATAAGGTGAATTTCTGCCTTTTTGCCCCAAAATAATGGGAATTTCTTCCTTTTTGCCCAAAAATAAGAAAAATTTTTGTTTTTTTTCTCTGAAATAAGTGAAATTTTTGCAATTTTGCCCTAAAATAATGAAAATTTCTGCAATTTTTCCTGATAATAAGGGAAATTTCTGCAATTTTGCCCCAAAATAAACAGAATTTCTCCTTTTTTCCCTAAAATAAAGGAAATTTCAGCCTTTTTACCTGAAAATAAGTGAAATTTCTGCAATTTTGCCTCAAATAAGTGAAATTTCTGCAATTTTGCCCCAAAATAAGGTAAATTCCTGCAATTTTGCCCCAAAATAAAGGAAATTTCTGGAATTTTGACTTAAAATAAGGCGATTTTCTGATTTTTGCCCCAAAATAAAGGGAATTTCTGCCTTTCGCTCCAAAATTAGGGGAATTTCTGCAATTTTGCTCCAAAATACGGAGAATTTCTGCCTTTTTGCCCGAAAATAATGGGAATGCATACCTTTTTGCCATAAAAAAGGAAATTTCTTCATTTTTGCTTCAAAATAAGGGGAATTTCTGACTTTTTGCCTCTAAATAAGTGGAATTTCTGTCTTATTCCCCCAAAACAAATGGAATTTCTGTATTTTTTGCTCCAATATAAGGGGAATTTCTGACTCATTACCCTAAAATAAGTGAAATTTCTGCAATTTTGCCCTCAAATAAAAGAATTTTCTGCATTTTTGCCCCCAAATAATGAGAATTTCAGCCTTTTTACCTCAAAATAAGGGGAATTTCTGCATTTTTGCCACAAAATATTAGAAATTTCTGCCTTTTTGCCCCAAAATAAAGAAATATTTCTGCCTTTTTTTCCTGAAATAAATGAAATTTCTGCAATTTCGCCTCAAAATAAGTGAAATTTCTGCAATTTTGCCCCAAAATAAGGGAAATTTCTGGAATTTTGCCCCAAAATAAGTGGAATTTCTGAGTTTTGCCCCAAAATAAGGAGAATTTCTGTCTTTTTGCCCCAACATATAGGGATTTTCTGCATTTTTGCCTCACAATTAGGGGAATTTCTGCAATTTTGCCCCAAAATACGTGGAATTTCTGCCTTTTTGCCCGAAAATAAGAAGAATGCATACATTTTTGCCTTAAAAAAAGAAATTTCTTCATTTTTGCTCCAAAATAAGGGGAATTTCTGCTTTTTTGCCTCTAAATAAGTGGAATGTCTGTCTTTTTCCCCCAAAAGAAAGGGATTTTCTGTCTTTTTTGCTCCAAAATAAGGAAAACTTCTGACTTATTACCCTGCAATAAGTGAAATTTCTGCAATTTTGCCCCAAAATAAGGGAAATTTCTCCATTTTTGCCCTGAAATATGTGAAATTTCTGCAATTTTACCCCAAAATAAGAAGAATTTTTGCATTTTTGCCCTAAAATAATGGGAATTTCTGCCTTTTTGCCCAAAAATAAGAAAATTTTTTGCTTTTTTCTCTGAAATAAGTGAAATTTCTGCAATTTTGCCACAAATTAAGGAAAATTTCGGCCTTTTTGCCCCCATATAAGGGGAACTTCAGCCATTTTACCTCAAAATAAGGGAAATTTCTGCATTTTTGCCACAAAATATTAGAAATTTCTACCTTTTTGTCACAAAATAAGGAAAATTTCTGCCTTTTTTCCCTGAAATAAATGAAATTTCTGAAATTTTGCCCCAAAATAAGTGAAATTTCTGCAATTTTGCCCCAAAATAAGGGAAATTTTTGCAATTTTGCCCCAAAATAAGTGAAATTTCTGAGTTTTGCCCCAAAATAAGGAGAATTTCTGTCTTTTTGCCCCAACGTATAGGGAATTTCTGCCTTTTTGCCCCACAATTAGGGGAATTTCTGCAATTTTGCTCCAAAATACGGGGAAATTCTGCCTTTTTGCCCGAAATTAAAGGGAATGCATAATTTTTGCCATAAAAAAAGGGAAATTTCTTTATTTTTGCTCCAAAATAAGGGAAATTTCTGCCTTTTTGCCTCTAAATCAGTGGAATTTCTGTCTTTTTCCCTCAAAACAAAGAAAATTTCTGTTTTTTTTGCCCCCAAAAAAGGGGAATTTCTGACTTATTACCCTAAAATAAGTGAATTTTCTGTAATTTTGCCCCAAAATTAGGGAAATTTCTGCCTTTTTGCCCTGAAATATGTAAAATTTCTGCAATTTTACCCCAAAATAAGGTGAATTTCTGCCTTTTTTGCCCCAAAATAATGGGAATTTCTGGCATTTTGCCCCAAAATATGAAAAAATTTTGCTTTTTTTCTCTGAAATAAGTGAAATTTCTGCAATTTTGCCCCAATGTAAAGGAAATTTCTGCAATTTTGCCCCAATGTAAAGGAAATTTCTGCAATTTTGCCCCAAAATATGGGGAATTTCTGACCTTTTGCTCCCGAAAAAAGGAGATTTACTGCCTTTTTGCCCCAAAATAAGGAGAATTTCTGCCTTTTTGCCCGAAAATTATGAGAATTTCTGCAATTTTGCTTCAAAATACGAGGAATTTCTGCTTTTTATCCTGAAAGTAAGGAAAATGAATACCTTTTGCCACAAAAAAAGGGAAATTTCTTCATTTTTGCCCCAAAATAAGAGGAATTTCTGCCTTTTTACCTCAATATAAGTGAAATTTCTGCCTTTTTACCCAAAAATAAACAAAATTTCTGTCTTTTTGCCCCAAAATAAAAGGAATTTTTGAATTATGCCCTGAAATAAGTGAAATTTCTGCAATTTTGCCTCAAAATAAAAGAAATTTCTGTCTTTTTGCCACAAAATAAGAGGAATTTCTGACAGTTTGCTCCCAAAAAAAGGAGATTTTCTGCCTTTTTACCTCAAAATAAGGAGAATTTCTGCCTTTTTGCCCGAAAATTATGAGAATTACTGCAATTTTGCTTCAAAATACGGGGAATTTCTGCTTATTATCCAGAAAGTAAGAAGAATGTATATCTTTTGCCACAAAAAAGGGAAATTTCTTCATTTTGCCTCAAAATAAGAGGAATTTCTGCCTTTTTACCTCAAAATAAGTGAAATTTCTGCCTTTTTACCCAAAAATAAATGGAATTTCTGTATTTTGCCCCAAAATAAAAGGAATTTTTGAATTATGCCCTGAAATAAGTGAAATTTCTGCAATTTTGCCCCAAAATAAAAGAAATTTCTGCCTTTTTGCCACCAAATAAGGGGAATTTCTGTCTTTTTGCCCCAAAATAAGGGAAATTTTTGTTTTTTTGCCCCCATATAAGGGGAATTTAAGCCTTTTTACCTCAAAAGAAAGAGAATTTCTGCATTTTTGCCACCAAATATTAAGAAATTCTTCATTTTTGCCCCAAAATAAGGGAAATTTCTGCCTTTTTTCCCTGAAATAAGTGAAATTTATGCAATTTTGCTCCAAAATAAGGGAAATTTCTGCAATTTTGCCCCAAAATAAGTGAAATTTCTGGAATTTTGCCCCAAAATAAGAGAAAATTCTGAGTTTTGCACCAAAATAAGGAGAATTTCTGTCTTTTTGCCCCAACATATAGGGAATTTCTGCCTTTTTGCTTCACCATTAGGGGAATTTCTGCAATTTTGCTACAAAATACGGGGAACTTCTGCCTTTTTGCCCGGAAATAAGAGGAATGCATAACTTTTTGCCATAAAAGAGGAAAATTTCTTCATTTTTGCTCCAAAATAAGAAGAATTTCTGCTTTTTTGCCTCTAAATAAGTGGAATTTCTGTCTTTTTCCCCCAAAACAAAGGGAATTTCTGTCTTTTTTGCCCAAAAATAAGAAGAATTTCTGACTTATTACCCTGAAATAAGTGAAATTCTGCAATTTTGCCCCAAAATGAGGGAAATTTCCGGCTTTTTTCCCCTGAAATATGTGAAATTTCTGACATTTTACCCCAAAATAAGGTGAATTTCGGCCTTTTTGCCCCAAAATAATGGGAATTTCTTCCTTTTTGCCCCAAAATAAGAAAAATTTTTGTTTTTTTTTCTCTGAAGTAAGTGAAATTTTTGCAATTTTGCCCTAAAATATGGGAAATTTCTGCAATTTTTCCCCATAATAAGGGAAATTTCTGCAATTTTGCCCCAAAATAAAGAGAATTTTTCCTTTGTTCCTCAAAATAAAGGAAATTTCAGCCTTTTTACCTGAAAATAAGAGAAATTTCTGCAATTTTGCATCAAATAAGTGAAATTTCTGCAATTTTGCTCCAAAATAAAGTAAATTCCTACAATTTTGCCCCGTAATAAAGGAAATTTCTGGAATTTTGCCCTAAAATAAGGGGAATTTCTGATTTTTGCCCCAAAATAAAGGGAATTTCTGCCTTTCGCCCCAAAATTAGGGGAATTTCTGCAATTTTGCCCCCAAATAAGAGAATTTTCTGCATTTTTGCCCCCAAATAAGGAGAATTTCAGTTTTTTTACCTCAAAATAAGGGGAATTTCTGCATTTTTGCCACAAAATATTAGAAATTTCTGCCTTTTTGCCCCAAAATAAAGAAAAATTTCTGCCTTTTTTTCCTGAAATAAGTGAAATTTCTGCAATTTCGCCTCAAAATAAGTGAAATTTCTGCAATTTTGCCCCAAAATAAGGGAAATTTCTGGAATTTTGACCCAAAATAAGTGGAATTTCTAAGTTTTGCCCCAAAATAAGGAGAATTTCTGTCTTTTTGCCCCAACATATAGGGAATTTCTGCATTTTTGCCCCACAAATAGGGGAATTTCTGCAATTTTGCCCCAAAATACGGGGAATTTCTGCCTTTTTGCCCGAAAATAAGAAGAATGCATACATTTTTGCCTTAAAAAAAAAGAAATTTCTTCATTTTTGCTCCAAAATAAGGGGAATTTCTGCTTTTTTGCCTCTAAATAAGTGGAATGTCTGTCTTTTTCCCCCAAAACAAAGGAATTTTCTGTCTTTTTTGCTCCAAAATAAGGAAAATTTCTGACTTATTACCCTGAAATAAGTGAAATTTTTGCAATTTTGTCCCAAAATAAGGGAAATTTCTCCATTTTTGCCCTGAAATAAGTGAAATTTCTGCAATTTTGCCTCAAAATAAAAGAAATTTCTGCCTTTTTGCCACAAAATAAGAGGAATTTCTGACAGTTTGCTCCCAAAAATAGGAGATTTTCTGTCTTTTTACACCAAAATAAGGAGAATTTCTGCCTTTTTGCCCGAAAATTATGAGAATTACTGCAATTTTGCTTCAAAATACAGGGAATTTCTGCTTATTATCCAGAAAGTAAGAAGAATGTATATCTTTTGCCACAAAAAAGGGAAATTTCTTCATTTATGCCCCAAAATAAGAGGAATTTCTGCCTTTTTACCTCAAAATAAGTGAAATTTCTGCCTTTTTACCCAAAAATAAATGGAATTTCTGTATTTTGCCCCAAAATAAAAGGAATTTTTGAATTATGCCCTGAAATAAGTGAAATTTCTGCAATTTTGCCCCAAAATAAAAGAAATTTCTGCTTTTTTGCCACAAAATAAGGGCAATTTCTTTCTTTTTGCCCCAAAATAAGGGAAATTTCTGTTTTTTTGCCCCCATATAAGGGGAATTTCAGCCTTTTTACCTCAAAAGAAAGAGAATTTCTGCATTTTTGCCACCAAATATTAAGAAATTCTGCTTTTTTGCCCCAAAATAAGGGAAATTTCTGCCTTTTTTCCCTGAAATAAGTGAAATTTCTGGAATTTTGTCCCAAAATAAGAGAAAATTCTGAGTTTTGCACCAAAATAAGAAGAATTTCTGTCTTTTTGCCCCAACATATAGGGAATTTCTGCCTTTTTGCTTCACCATTAGGAGAATTTCTGCAATTTTGCTACAAAATACGGGGAACTTCTGCCTTTTTGCCCGAAAATAAGAGGAATGCATAACTTTTTGTCATAAAAGAGGAAAATTTCTTCATTTTTGCTCCAAAATAAGAAGAATTTCTGCTTTTTTGCCTCTAAATAAGTGGAATTTCTGTCTTTTTCCCCGAAAACAAAGGGAATTTCTGTCTTTTTTGCCCCAAAATAAGAAGAATTTCTGACTTATTACTCTGAAATAAGTGAAATTCTGCAATTTTGCCCCAAAATAAGGGAAATTTCTACCTTTTTCCCCTGAAATATGTGAAATTTCTGCAATTTTACCCCAAAATAAGGTGAATTTCTGCCTTTTTGCCCCAAAATAATGGGAATTTCTTCCTTTTTGCCCCAAAATAAGAAAAATTTTTGTTTTTTTTCTCTGAAATAAGTGAAATTTTTGCAATTTTGCCCTAAAATATGGGAAATTTCTGCAATTTTTCCCCATAATAAGTGAAATTTCTGCAATTTTGCCCCAAAATAAAGAGAATTTCTCCTTTGTTCTCCAAAATAAAGGAAATTTCAGCCTTTTTACCTGAAAATAAGTGAAATTTCTGCAATTTTGCCTCAAATAAGTGAAATTTCTGCAATTTTGCCCCAAAATAAGGTAAATTCCTGCAAATTTGCCCCAAAATAAAGGAAATTTCTGGAATTTTGCCCTAAAATCAGGGGAATTTCTGATTTTTGCCCCAAAATAAAGGGAATTTCTGCCTTTCGCCTCAAAATTAGGGGAATTTCTGCAATTTTGCTCCAAAATACGGGGAATTTCTGCCTTTTTGCCCGAAAATAATGGGAATGCATACCTTTTTGCCATAAAAAGGGAAATTTCTTCATTTTTGCTCCAAAATAAAGGGAATTTCTGCCTTTTTGCCTCTAAATAAGTGGAATTTCTGTCTTATTCCCCCAAAACAAAGGGAATTTTTGTATTTTTTGCTCCAAAATAAGGGGAATTTCTGACTCATTACCCTGAAATAAGTGAAATTTCTGCAATTTTGCCCCCAAATAAAAGAATTTTCTGCATTTTTGCCCCCAAATAAGGAGAATTTCAGCATTTTTACCTCAAAATAAGGGGAATTTCTGCATTTTTGCCACAAAATATTAGAAATTTCTGCCTTTTTGCCCCAAAATAAGGAAAAATTTCTGCCTTTTTTCCCTGAAATAAGTGAAATTGCTGCAATTTCGCCCCAAAATCAGTGAAATTTCTGCAATTTTGCCCCAAAATAAGGGAAATTTCTGGAATTTTGCCCCAAAATAAGTGGAATCTGAGTTTTGCCTCAAAATAATGAGAATTTCTGTCTTTTTGCCCCAACATATTGGAATTTCTGCATATTTGCCCCACAATTAGGGGAATTTCTGCTTTTTGCTCCAAAATACGGGGAATTTCTGCCTTTTTGCCCGAAAATAAGAAGAATGCATAACTTTTTGCCTTAAAAAAAGAAATTTCTTCATTTTTGCTCCAAAATAAGGGGAATTTCTGCATTTTTGCCTCTAAATAAGTGGAATGTCTTTCTTTTTCCCCCAAAACAAAGGGATTTGCTGTTTTTTTCCTCCAAAATAAGGAAAATTTCTGACTTATTACCCTGAAATAAGTGAAATTTCTGCAATTTTGCCACAAAATAAGGGAAATTTCTCCATTTTTGCCCTGAAATATGTGAAATTTCTGGAATTTTACTCCAAAATAAAGTGAATTTCTGCATTTTTGCCACAAAATAATGGGAATTTCTGCCTTTTTGCCCCAAAATAAGAAAAATTTTTGCTTTTTTTCTCTGAAATAAGTGAAATTTCTGCAATTTTGCCCCAAATTAAGGGAAATTTCGGCCTTTTTGCCCCCATATAAGGGGAACTTCAGCCTTTTTACCTCAAAATAAGGGGAATTTCTGCATTTTTGCCACAAAATATTAGAAATTTCTACCTTTTTGTCACAAAATAAGGAAAATTTCTGCCTTTTTTCCCTGAAATAAATGAAATTTCTGAAATTTTGCCCCAAAATAAGTGAAATTTCTGCAATTTTGCCCGAAAATAAGGGAAATTTTTGCAATTTTGCCCCAAAATAAGTGGAATTTCTGAGTTTTGCCCAAAAATAAAGAGAATTTCTGTCTTTTTGCCCCAACATATAGGGAATTTCTGCCTTATTGCCCTACAATTAGGGGAATTTCTGCAATTTTGCTCCAAAATACGGGGAATTTCTGCTTTTTGCCCGAAATTAAGGGGAATGCATAATTTTTGCCATAAAAAAAGGGAAATTTCTTTATTTTTGCTCCAAAATAAGGGGAATTTCTGCCTTTTTGCCTCTAAATAAGTGGAATTTCTGTCTTTTTCCCGCAAAACAAAGAAAATTTCTGTTTTTTTGCCCCAAAATAAGGGGAATTTCTGACTCATTACCCTAAAATAAGTGAATTTTCTGTAATTTTGCCCCAAAATAAGGGAAATTTCTGCCTTTTGCCCTGAAATATGTGAAATTTCGGCAATTTTACCCCAAAATAAGGTGAATTTCTGCCTTTTTTGCCCCAAAATAATGAGAATTTCTGCCGTTTTGCCCCAAAATACGAAAAATTTTTGCTTTTTTTCTCTGAAATAAGTGAAATTTCTGCAATTTTGCCCCAATGTAAAGGAAATTTCTGCAATTTTGCCCCAATGTAAAGAAAATTTCTGCAATTTTGCCCCAAAGTATGGGGAATTTCTGACCCTTTGCTCCCGAAAAAAGGAGATTTTCTGCCTTTTTGCCTTAAAATAAGGAGAATTTCTGCCTTTTTGCCTGAAAATTATGAGAATTTCTGCAATTTTGCTTCAAAATACGGGGAATTTCTGCTTTTTATCCTGA
Organism: Micromys minutus; assembly: GCF_963924665.1. Taxonomy (NCBI): domain Eukaryota; kingdom Metazoa; phylum Chordata; class Mammalia; order Rodentia; family Muridae; genus Micromys; species Micromys minutus. Next base: position 6,440,702 of record NW_027667727.1, read on the forward strand.
AAGTAAGGGGAATGTATACCCTTTGCCACAAAAAAAGGGAAATTTCTTCATTTTTGCCCCAAAATAAGAAGAATTTCTGCCTTTTTACCTCAATATAAGTGAAATTTCTGCCTTTTTACCCAAAAATAAACAAAATTTCTGTCTTTTTGCCCCAAAATAAAAGGAATTTTTGAATTATGCCCTGAAATAAGTGAAATTTCTGCAATTTTGCCTCAAAATAAAAGAAATTTCTGCCTTTTTGCCACAAAATAAAAGGAATTTCTGACTGTTTGCTCCCAAAAAAAGGAGATTTTCTGTCTTTTTACCCCAAAATAAGGAGAATTTCTGCATTTTTGCCCAAAAATTATGAGAATTACTGAAATTTTGCTTCAAAATACGGGGAATTTTTGCTTATTATCCAGAAAGTAAGGGGAATGTATATCTTTTGCCACAAAAAAGGGAAATTTCTTCATTTTTGCTGCAAAATAAAAGGAATTTCTGCCTTTTTACCTGAAAATAAGTGAAATTTCTGCCTTTTTACCCAAAAATAAATAGAATTTCTGTATTTTGCCCCAAAATAAAAGGAATTTTTGAATTATGCCCTGAAATAAGTGAAATTTCTGCAATTTTGCCCCAAAATAAAAGAAATTTCTGCCTTTTTGCCACAAAATAAGGGGAATTTCTGTCTTTTTGCCCCAAAATAAGGGAAATTTCTGGTTTTTTGCCCCCATATAAGGGGAATTTTAGCCTTTTTACCACAAAAGAAAGAGAATTTTTGCATTTTTGCCACCAAATATTAAGAAATTCTGCATTTTTGCCCCAAAATAAGAAAAATTTCTGCCTTTTTTCCCTGAAATAAGTGAAATTTCTGCAATTTTGCCCCAAAATATGGAAAATTTCTGCAATTTTGCCCCAAAATAAGTGAAATTTCTGGAATTTTGCCCCAAAATAAGAGAAAATTCTGAGTTTTGCACCAAAATAAGGAGAATTTCTGTCTTTTTGCCTCAACATATAGGGAATTTCTGCCTTTTTGCTTCACAATTAGGGGAATTTCTGCAATTTTGCTACAAAATACGGGGAACTTCTGCCTTTTTGCCCGAAAATAAGAGGAATGCATAACTTTTTGCCATAAAAGAGGAAAATTTCTTCATTTTTGCTCCAAAATAAGAAGAATTTCTGCTTTTTTGCCTCTAAATAAGTGGAATTTCTGTCTTTTTCCCCCAAAACAAAGGGAATTTCTGTCTTTTTTGCCCCAAAATAAAAAGAATTTCTGACTTATTACTCTGAAATAAGTAAAATTCTGCAATTTTGTCCCAAAATAAGGGAAATATCTGCCTTTTTGCCCTGAAATATGTGAAATTTCTTCAATTTTACCCCAAAATAAGGTGAATTTCTGTCTTTTTGACCCAAAATAATGGGAATTTCTTACTTTTTGCCCCAAAATAAGAAAAATTTTTCTTTTTTTTCTAAGAAATAAGTGAAATTTTTGCAATTTTGCCCTAAAATATGGGAAATTTCTGCAATTTTTTCCCATAATAAGGGAAATTTCTGCAATTTTGCCCCAAAATAAAGAGAATTTCTCCTTTTTCCCCAAAATAAAGGAAATTTCAGCCTTTTTACCTGAAAATAAGTAAAATTTCTGCAATTTTGCCTCAAATAAGTGAAATTTCGGCAAGTTTGCCTCAAAATAAGATAAATTCCTGCAATTTTGCCCCAAAATGAAGGAAATTTCTGGAATTTTGCCCTAAAATAAGGGGAATTTCTGATTTTTGCCCCAAAATAAAGGGAATATCTGCCTTTCGCCCCAAAATTAGGGGAATTTCTGCAATTTTGCTCCAAAATACGGGGAATTTCTGCCATTTTGCCCGAAAATAATGGGAATGCATACCTTTTTGCCATAAAAAGGGAAATTTCTTCATTTTTGCTCCAAAATAAGGGGAATTTCTGCCTTTTTGCCTCTAAATAAGTGGAATTTCTGTCTTATTCCCCCAAAACAAAGGGAATTTCTGTATTTTTTGCTCCAAAATAAGGGGAATTTCTGACTCATTACCCTGAAATAAGTAAAATTTCTGCAATTTTGCCCCCAAATTAAAGAATTTTCTGCATTTTTGCCCCCAAATAAGGAGAATTTCAGAATTTTTTACCTCAAAATAAGGAGAATTTCTGCATTTTTGCCACAAAATATTAGAATTTTCTGCCTTTTTGCCCCAAAATAAGGAAAAATTTCTGCCTTTTTTCCCTGAAATGAGTGAAATTTCTGCAATTTCGCCCCAAAATAAGTGTAATTTCTGCAATTTTGCCCCAAAATAAGTAAAATTTCTGGAATTTTGCCCCCAAATACCTGGAATTTCTGAGTTTTTCCCCAAAATAAGGAGAATTTCTGTCTTTTTGCCCCAACATATGGGAATTTCTGCATTTTTGCCCCACAATTAGAGGAATTTCTGCAATTTTGCTCCAAAATACGGGGAATTTCTGCTTTTGCCCGAAAATAAGAAGAATGCATACCTTTTTGCTTTAAAAAAAAGAAATTTCTTTATTTTTGCTCCAAAATAAGAGGAATTTCTGCTTTTTTGCCTCTAAATAATTTTAATGTCTGTCTTTTTCCCCCAAAACAAAGGGATTTGCTGTCTTTATTCCTCCAAAATAAGGAAAATTTCTGACTTATTACCCTGAAATAAGTGAAATTTCTGTAATTTTGCCCCAAAATAAGGGAAATTTCTCCCTTTTTGCCCTGAAATATGAGAAAATTCTGCCATTTTACCCCACAATAAGGTGAATTTCTGCATTTTTGCCCCAAAATAATTGGAATTTCTGCCTTTTCTCCCCAAAATAAGAAAAATTTTTGCTTTTTTTCTCTGAAATAAGTGAAATTTCTGCAATTTTGCCCCAAATTAAGGGAAATTTCGGCCTTTTTGCCCCCATATAAGGGGAACTTCAGCCTTTTTACCTCAAAATAAGGGGAATTTCTGCATTTTTGCCACAAAATATTAGAAATTTCAACCTTTTTGTCACAAAATAAGGAAAATTTTTGGCTTTTTTCACTGAAATAAATGAAATTTCTGCAATTTTGCCCCAAAATAAGGGAAATTTTTGCAATTTTGCCCTAAAATAAGTGGAATTTCTGAGTTTTGCCCCAAAATAAGGAGAATTTCTGTCTTTTTGCCCCAACATATAGGAAATTTCTGCCTTTTTGCCCCACAATTAGGGGAATTTCTGCAATTTTGCTCCAAAATACGGGGAATTTCTGCCTTTTTGCCCGAAATTAAGGGGAATGCATAATTTTTGCCATAAAAAAAGGGAAATTTCTTTATTTTTGCTCCAAAATAAGGGGAATTTCTGCCTTTTTGCCTCTAAATCAGTGGAATTTCTGTCTTTTTTCCCCAAAACAAAGAAAATTTCTGTTTTTTTTTCACCAAAATAAGGGGAATTTCTGACTTATTACCCTAAAATAAGTGAATTTTCTGTAATTTTGCCCCAAAAAAATGGAAATTTCTGTCTTTTGCCCTGAAATATGTGAAATTTCTGCAATTTTACCCCAAAATAAGGTGAATTTCTGCCTTTTTTGCCCCAAAATAATGGGAATTTCTGCCGTTTTGCCCCAAAATACGCGAAATTTTTGCTTTTTTTCACTGAAATAAGTGAAATTTCTGCAATTTTGCCCCAATGTAAAGGAAATTTCTGCAATTTTGCCCCAATGTAAAGGAAATTTCTGCAATTTTGCCCCAAAATATGGGGAATTTCTGACCTTTTGCTCCCGAAAAAATGAGATTTTCTGCCTTTTTGCCTTAAAATAAGGAGAATTTCTGCCTTTTTGCCCGAAAATTATGAGAATTTCTGCAATTTTGCTTCAAAATACGGGGAATTTCTGCTTTTTATCCTGAAAGTAAGGGGAATGTATACCTTTTGCCAAAAAAAGGTAAATTTCTTCATTTTTGCCCCAAAATAAGAGGAATTTCTGCCTTTTTACCTCAATATAAGTGAAATTTCTGCCTTTTTACCCAAAAATAAACAAAATTTCTGTCTTTTTGCCCCAAAATAAAAGGAATTTTTGAATTATGCCCTGAAATAATTGGAATTTCTGCAATTTTGTCTCAAAATAAAAGAAATTTCTGCCTTTTTGCCACAAAATAAAAGGAATTTCTGACTGTTTGCTCCCAAAAAAAGGAGATTTTCTGTCTTTTTACCCCAAAATAAGGAGAATTTCTGCATTTTTGCCCGAAAATTATGAGAATTACTGAAATTTTGCTTCAACATACGGGGAATTTTTGCTTATTATCCAGAAAGTAAGGGGAATGTATATCTTTTGCCACAAAAAAGGGAAATTTCTTCATTTTTGCCGCAAAATAAGAGGAATTTCTGCCTTTTTACCTGAAAATAAGTGAAATTTCTGCCTTTTTACCCAAAAATAAATGGAATTTCTGTATTTTGCCCCAAAATAAAAGGAATTTTTGAATTATGCCCTGAAATAAGTGAAATTTCTGCAATTTTGCCCCAAAATAAAAGAAATTTCTGCCTTTTTGCCACAAAATAAGGGGAATTTCTGTCTTTTTGCCCCAAAATAAGGGAAATTTCTGGTTTTTTGCCCCCATATAAGGGGAATTTTAGCCTTTTTACCACAAAAGAAAGAGAATTTTTGCATTTTTGCCACCAAATATTAAGAAATTCTGCATGTTTGCCCCAAAATAAGAAAAATTTCTGCCTTTTTTCCCTGAAATAAGTGAAATTTCTGCAATTTTGCCCCAAAATATGGGAAATTTCTGCAATTTTGCCCCAATATAAGTGAAATTTCTGGAATTTTGCCCCAAAATAAGAGAAAATTCTGAGTTTTGCACCAAAATAAGGAGAATTTCTGTCTTTTTGCCCCAACATATAGGGAATTTCTGCCTTTTTGCTTCACAATTAGGGGAATTTCTGCAATTTTGCTACAAAATACGGGGAACTTCTGCCTTTTTGCCTGAAAATAAGAGGAATGCATAACTTTTTGCCATAAAAGAGGAAAATTTCTTCATTTTTGCTCCAAATGAAGAAGAATTTCTGCTTTTTTGCCTCTAAATAAGTTGAATGTCTGTATTTTTCCCCCAAAACAAAGGGAATTTCTGTCTTTTTTGCCCCAAAATAAGAAGAATTTCTGACTTATTACACTGAAATAAGTGAAATTCTGCAATTTTGTCCCAAAATAAGGGAAATTTCTGCCTTTTTGCCCTGAAATATGTGAAATTTCTGCAATTTTACCCCTAAATAAGGGAAATTTCTGCCTTTTTGCCCTGAAATATGTGAAATTTCTGCAATTTTACCCCAAAATAAGGTCAATATCTGCCTTTTTGCCCCAAAATAATGGGAATTTCTGCCTTTTTGCCCCAAAATAAGAAAAATTTTTGCTTTTTTTTCTCATAATAAGTGAAAGTTTGGCAATTTTGCCCCAAAATTAGCAAAATTTCTGCCTTTTGTCTCTGAAATAAGTGAAATTTCTGCAATTTTGCCCCAAAATAAGTGAAATTTCTGCAATTTCGCCCCAAAATAAGTGAAATTTCTGCAATTTTGCCCCAAAATAAAGGAAATTTCTGGAATTTTTCCCCAAAATAAGTGGAATTTCTGAGTTTTGCCTCAATATAAAAAGAATTTCTGTCTTTTTGCCCCAACATATAGGGAATTTCTGCATTTTTGCCCCACAATTAGGGGAATTTCTGCAATTTTGCTCCAAAATACGGGGAATTTCTTCTTTTGCCCGAAAATAAGAAGAATGCATACCTTTTTGCCTTAAAAAAAAATTTCTTATTTTTGCTCCAAAATAAGGGGAATTTCTGCTTTTTTGTCTCTAAATAAGTAGAATGTCTGTCTTTTTCCCCCAAAACAAAGGGATTTTCTGTCTTTTTTGCTCCAAAATAATGAAAATTTCTGACTTATTACCCTGAAATAAGTGAAATTTCTGCAATTTTACCCCAAAATAAGGCGAATTTCTGCATTTTTGCCCCAAAATAATGGGAATTTCTGCCTTTTTTCCCCAAAATAAGAAAAATTTTTGCTTTTTTTCTCTGAAATAAGTAAAATTTCTGCAATTTTGCCCCAAATTAAGGGAAATTTCGGCCTTTTTCCCCCATATAAGGGGAACTTCAGCCTTTTTACCTCATAATAAGGGGAATTTCTGCATTTTTGCCACAAAATATTAGAAATTTCTACCTTTTTGTCACAAAATAAGGAAAATTTCTGCTTTTTTCCCTGAAATAAATGAAATTTCTGCAATTTTGCCCCAAAATAAGGGAAATTTTTGCAATTTCGCCCCAACATAAGTAGAATTTCTGTGTCTTGCCCCAAAATAAGGAGAATTTCTGTCTGTTTGCCCCAACATATAGGGAATTTCTGCCTTTTTGCCACACAATTAGGGGAATTTCTGCAATTTTGCTCCAAAATACGGGGAATTTCTGCCTTTTTGCCCCAACATATAGGGAATGAATGCTTTTTGCCCCACAATTAAGGGAATTTCTGCAATTTTGCTCCAAAATACGGGAAATTTCTGCATTTTTGCCCGAAAATAAGAAGAATGCATACCTTTTTGCCTTAAAAAAATTTCTTCATTTTTGCTCCAAAATAAGGAGAATTTCTGCTTTTTTGCCTCTAAATAAGTGTTATGTCTGTCTTTTTCTCCCAAAACAAAGAGATTTTCTGTCTTTTTTGCTCCAAAATAAGAAAAATTTCTGACTTATTACCCTGAAATAACTGAAATTTCTGCAATTTTGCCCCAAAATAAGGGAAATTTCTCCCTTTTTGCCCTGAAATATGTGAAATTTCTGTAATTTTACCCCAAAATAAGGTGAATTTCTGCATTTTTGCCCCAAAATAATAGGAATTTCTGCCTTTTGCCCCAATATAAGAAAAATTTTTCCTTTTTTTCTCTGAAATAAGTGAAATTTCTGCAATTTTGCCCTAAAATAAGAAAAATTTCTGCGATTTTTCCCCATAATAAGGGAAATTTCTGCAATTTTGCCCCAAAATAAGTGAAATTTCTGCAATTTGCCCCAAAATAAGGGAAATTTTTGCAATTTTGCCCCAAAATAAGGGAAATTTCTGCCTTTTTGCCGTGAAATATGTGACATTTCTGTAATTTTACCCCAAAATAAGGTGAATTTCTGCTTTTTTTGCCTCAAAATAATGGGAATTTCTGCTTTTTTGCCCCAAAATAAAAAAAAATTTTTGCTTTTTTTCTCTGAAATAAGTGAAATTTCTGCAATTCTTCCCTAAAATAAGGGAAATTTCTGCAATTTTTCCCCATAATAAGAGAAATGTCTGCAATTTTGCCCCAAAATAAGGGTAATTTCTCCCTTTTTGCCCCAAAATAAAGGAAATTTCAGGCTCTTTACCTGAAAATAAGTGAAATTTCTTCAATTTTGCCCCAAATAAGGGAAATTTCTGGAATTTTGCCCCAAAATAAGGTAACTTCCTGCAATTTTGCCCCAAAATAAAGGAATTTCCTTGAATTTTGCCCCAGAATAAGGGGAATTTCTGATTTTCGCCCCAAAATAAAGGGAATTTCTGCATTTTGCCCCAAAATTAGGGGAATTTCTGCAATTTTGCTCCAATATACGGGGAATTTCTGCATTTTTGCCTGAAAATAATGGGAATGCATACCTTTTTGCAATATAAAAGAAAAAATTCTTCATTTTTGCTCCAAAATAAGGGGAATTTCTGCCTTTTTGCCTCTAAATAAGTGGAATTTCTGTCTTATTCTCCCAAAACAAAAGGAATTTCTGTCTTTTTTGCCACAAAATAAGGGGAATTTCTGACTTATTACCCTGAAATAATGGAAATTTCTGCAAATTTGCCCCAAAATAAGGGAAATGTCTGCAATTTTGCCCCAAATTAAGGGGAATTTCTGACTGTTTGCTCCCGAAAAAAGGAGATTTTCTGTCTCTTTGCCCCAAAATAAGGAGAATTTTTGCCTTTTTGCCCGAAAATTATGAGAATTTCTGCAATTTTGCTTCAAAATATGGGGAATTTCTGCTTTTTATCCCGAAAGTAAGGGGAATGTATACCTTTTGCCACAAAAAAAGAAAATTTCTTCATTTTTGCCCCAAAATAAGTGGAATTTCTGCCTTTTTACATTATAATAAGTGAAATTACTTCCTTTTTACCCAAAAATAATCGGAATTTCTGTCTTTTTGCCCCAAAATAAAAGGAATTTTTGAATTATGCCCTGAAATAATGAAATTTCTGCAATTTTGCCCCAAAATATAAAAAATTTCTGCCTTTTTGCCACAAAATAAGGGGAATTTCTGTCTTTTTGCCACAAAATAGGGGAAATTTCTAAATTTTTTCCCCCAATTAAGGGGAATTTCAGCATTTTTACCACAAAAAAGGGGAATTTCTGCATTTTTGCCACAAAATATTAAGAATTTCTGCATTTTTGCCCCAAAATAAGGAAAATTTCTGCCTTTTTTTCCCTGAAATAATTGAAATTTCTGCAATTTTGCCCTAAAATAAGTGAAATTTCTGCAAATTTGCCCCAAAGTAAGGGAAATTTCTGGAATTTTGCCCCAAAATAAGGGGAAATTCTGAGTTTTGCCCCAAAATAAGGAGAATTTCTGTCTTTCTGCCCCAACATATAGGGAATTTCTTCCTTGATGCCCCACAATTAGGAGAATTTCTGCAATTTTGCTCCAAAATACGGATAATTTCTGCCTTTTTGCCCGAAAATAAGGGGAATGCATAACTTTTTGCCATAAAAGAGGAAAATTTCTTCATTTTTGCTCCAAAATAAGAAGAATTTCTGTTTTTTTGCCTCTAAATAAGTGGAATTTCTGTCTTTTTTCTTTAAACAAAGGGAATTTCTGTCTTTTTTCCCACAAAATAAGGGGAATTTCTGACTTATTACCTTGAAGTAAGTGAAATTTCTACAATTTTGCCCCCAAATAAGGGAAATTTCTGCCATTTTGCCCTGAAATATGTGAAATATCTGCAATTTTACCAAAAAATAAGGTCAATTTCTGCCTTTTTGCCCCAAAATAATGGGAATTTCTGCCTTTTTGTTCCAAAATAAAAAAAATTTTTGCTTTTTTTTCTCTGAAATAAGTGAAATTTTGGCAATTTTGCCCCAAAATAAAGGAAATTTCTGCCTTTTTTCCCTGAAATAAGTAAAATTTCTGCAATTTTTCCCCAAAATAAGTGAAATTTCTGCAATTTTGCCCTAGAATAAGGGAAATTTCTGGAATTTTGCCCCAAAATAAGTGGAATTTCTGAATTTTGCCCCAAAATAAGGAGAATTTCTGTCTTTTTGCCACAACATAGAGATAATTTCTGCCTTTTTGCCCCACAATTAGGGGAATTTCTGCAATTTTGCTCCAAAATACGAGGAATTTATGCCTTTTTGCCTGAAAATATGGGGAATGCATAACTTTTTGCCATAATAAGGGAAATTTCTTCATTTTTGCTCCAAAATAAGGGGAATTTCTGCCTTTTTGCCTCTAAATAAGTGGAATTTCTGTCTTTTTCCCCCAAAACAATGGAAATTTCTGTCTTTTTTACCCCAAAATAAGGGGAATTTCTGACTTATTACCCTAAAATAAGTGAATTTTCTGCAATTTTGCCCCAAAATAAGGGAAATTTCTGCCTTTTTGCCCCCAAATAAGGAGAATTTCAGCCTTTTTACTTCAAAATAAGGGGAATTTTTGCATTTTTGCCACAAAATATTAGGAATTTCTGCCTTTTTGCCCCAAAATAAAAATAATTTCTGCCTTTTTTCCCTGAAATAAGTGATAATTCTGCAATTTTGCCCCCAAAATTAGTGAAATTTATGCAATTTTGCCCCAAAATAAGTGAAATTTCTGTAATTTTGCCCCAAAATAAAAATAATTTCTGCCTTTTTTCCCTGAAATAAGTGATAATTCTGCAATTTTGCCCCCAAAATTAGTGAAATTTATGCAATTTTGCCCCAAAATAAGTGAAATTTCTGTAATTTTGCCCCAAAATAAGGGAAATTTCTGGAATTTTGCCAGCAAATAAGTGGAATTTCTGAGTTTTGCCCCAAAATAAGGAAATTTCTGTCTTTTTGCCCCAACATATAGAGAATTTCTGCCTTTTTGCCCCACAATTAGAAGAATTTCTGCAATTTTGCTCCAAAATACGGGGAATTTCTGCCTTTTTGCCCGAAAATAAGGGGAATGCATAACTTTTTGCCATAATAAGGGAAATTTCTCCCTTTTTGCCCTGAAATATGTGAAATTTCTGCAATTTTACTCAAAAATAAGGTGAATTTCTGCCTTTTTGCCCCAAAATAATGGGAATTTCTGCCTTTTGCCCCAATATAAGAAAAATTTTTGCTTTTTTTCTCTGAAATAAGTGAAATTTCTGAAATTTTCCCCAAATTAAGGGAAATTTCTGCCTTTTTGCCCTCATATAAGGGGAATTTCATCCTTTTTACCTCAAAATAAGGGGAATTTCTGCATTTTTGCCACAAAATATTAGAAATTTCTGCCTTTTTGCCCCAAAATAAAGAAAATTTCTGTCTTTTTTTTCCTGAAATAAATGAAATTTCTCCAATTTTGCCCCAAAATAAGTGAATTTCTGAGTTTTGCCCCAAAATAAGGAGAATTTCTGTCTTTTTGCCCCAACATATAGGGAATTTCTGCCTTTTTGCCCCACAATTAGGGGAATTTCTGAAATTTTGCTCCAAAATACTGGGAATTTCTGCATTTTTGCCCGAAAATAAGAAGAATGCATACATTTTTGCCTTAAAAAAAAGAAATTTCTTCATTTTTGCTCCAAATTAAGGGGAATTTCTGCTTTTTTGCCTCTAAATAAGTGGAATGTCTGTTTTTTTCTCCCAAAACAAAGGGATTTTCTGTCTTTTTTGCTCCAAAATAAGGAAAATTTCTGACTTATTACCCTGAAAAAGTGAAATATCTGCAATTTTGCCCCAAATTAAGGGAAATTTCTCCATTTTTGCCCTGAAATATGTGAAATTTCGGCAATTTTACTCCAAAATAAAGTGAATTTCTGCCTTTTTGCCCCAAAATAATGGGAATTTCTGCCTTTTTGTCCCAAAATAAAAAAAATTTTTGCTTTTTTTTCTCTGAAATAAGTGAAATTTTGGCAATTTTGCCCCAAAATAAAAGAAATTTCTGCCTTTTTTCCCTGAAATAAGTAAAATTTCTGCAATTTTGCCCCAAAATAAGTGAAATTTCTGCAATTTTGCCCTAGAATAAGGGAAATTTCTGGAAATTTGCCCCAAAATAAGTGGAATTTCTGAATTTTACCCCAAAATAAGGAGAATTTCTGTCTTTTTGCCACAACATATAGATAATTTCTGCCTTTTTGCCCCACAATTAGGGGAATTTCTGCAATTTTGCTCCAAAATACGAGGAATTTATGCTTTTTTGCCCGAAAATATGGGGAATGCATAACTTTTTGCCATAATAAGGGAAATTTCTTCATTTTTGCTCCAAAATAAGGGGAATTTCTGCCTTTTTGCCTCTAAATATGTGGAATTTCTTTTTCCCCCAAAACAATGGAAATTTCTGTCTTTTTTACCCCAAAATAAGGGGAATTTCTGACTTATTACCCTAAAATAAGTGAATTTTCTGCAATTTTGCTCCAAAATAAGGGAAATTTCTGCTTTTGCCCCCAAATAAGGAGAATTTCAGCCTTTTTACTTCAAAATAAGGGGAATTTTTGCATTTTTGCCACAAAATATTAGGAATTTCTGACTTTTTGCCCCAAAATAAAAATAATTTCTGCCTTTTGTCCCTGAAATAAGTGATATTTCTGCAATTTTGCCCCCAAAATAAGTGAAATTTATGCAATTTTGCCCCAAAATAAGTGAAATTTCTGTAATTTTGCCCCAAAATAAGGGAAATTTCTCGAATTTTGCCAGCAAATAAGTGAAATTTCTGAGTTTTGCCACAAAATAAGGAGAATTTCTGTCTTTTTGCCCCAACATATAGAGAATTTCTGCCTTTTTGCCCCACAATTATAAGAATTTCTGCAATTTTGCTCCAAAATACGGGGAATTTCTGCCTTTTTGCCCGAAAATAAGGGGAATGCATAACTTTTTGCCATAATAAGGGAAATTTCTCCCTTTTTGCCCTGAAATATGTGAAATTTCTGCAATTTTACTCAAAAATAAGGTGAATTTCTGCCTTTTTGCCCCAAAATAATGGGAATTTCTGCCTTTTGCCCCAATATAAGAAAAATTTTTGCTTTTTTTCTCTGAAATAAGTGAAATTTCTGAAATTTTGCCCCAAATTAAGGGAAATTTCTGCCTTTTTGCCCCCATATAAGGGGAATTTCATCCTTTTTACCTCAAAATAAGGGGAATTTCTGCATTTTTGCCACAAAATATTAGAAATTTCTGCCTTTTTGCCCCAAAATAAAGAAAATTTCTGTCTTTTTTTTCCTGAAATAAATGAAATTTCTCCAATTTTGCCCCAAAATAAGTGAAATTTCTGCAATTTTGCCCCAAATTAAGGGAAATTTCTGCAATTTTGCCCCAAAATAAGTGAATTTCTGAGTTTTGCCCCAAAATAAGGAGAATTTCTGTCTTTTTGCCCCAACATATAGGGAATTTCTGCCTTTTTGCCCCACAATTAGGGAAATTTCTGAAATTTTGCTCCAAAATACTGGGAATTTCTGCATTTTTGCCCGAAAATAAGGGGAATGCATAATTTTTACCATAAAAAAAGGGAAATTTTTTTATTTTTGCTCCAAAATAAGGGGAATTTCTGCTTTTTTGCCTCTAAATAAGTAAAATGTCTGTTTTTTTCTCCCAAAACAAAGGGATTTTCTGTCTTTTTTGCTCCAAAATAAGGAAAATTTCTGACTTATTACCCTGAAAAAGTGAAATATCTTCAATTTTGCCCCAAATTAAGGGAAATTTCTCCATTTTTGCCCTGAAATATGTGAAAATTCGGCAATTTTACTCCAAAATAAAGTGAATTTCTGCCTTTTTGCCCCAAAATAATGGGAATTTCTGCCTTTTTGCCCCAAAATAGAAAAAATTTTTGCTTTTTTTCTCTGAAATAAGTGAAATTTCTGCAATTTTGCCCCAAATTAAGAAAAATTTCTGCATTTTTGCTTCCATATAAGAGGAATTTCAGCCTTTTTACCTCAAAATAAAGGGAATTTCTGCATTTTTGCCACAAAATATTGGAAATTTCTGCCTTTTTGCCCCAAAATAAGGGAAATTTCTGCCTTTTTGCCCTGAAATATGTGAAATTTCTGCAATTTTACCCCAAAATAAGGTGAATTTCTGCCTTTTTGCCTCAAAATAATGGGAATTTCTGCTTTTTTGCCCTAAAATGAAAAAAAAATTGCTTTTTTTCTCTGAAATAAGTGAAATTTCTGCAATTGTTCCCTAAAATAAGGGAAATTTCTGCAATTTTTCTCCATACTAAGAGAAATGTCTGAAATTTTGCCCCAAAATAAGGGGAATTTCTCCCTTTTTGCCCAAAAAAAAAGGAAATTTCAGGCTCTTTACCTGAAAATAAGTGAAATTTCTTCAATTTTGCCCCAAATAAGGGAAATTTCTGAAATTTTGCCCCAAAATAAGGTAAATTCCTGCAATTTTGCCCCAAAATAAAGGAATTTTCTTGAATTTTGCCCCAGAATAAGGGGAATTTCTGATTTTTGCCCCAAAATAAAGGGAATTTCTGCCTTTTGCCCCAAAATTAGGGGAATTTCTGCAATTTTGCTCCAATATACAGGGAATTTCTGCATTTTTGCCTGAAAATAATGGAAAGGCATACCTTTTTTCCAAAAAATAGGGAAATTTCTTCATTTTTGCTCCAAAATAAGGGGAATTTCTGCCTTTTTGCCTCTAAATAAGTGGAATTTCTGTCTTTTTCTCCCAAAACAAAGGGTATTTCTGTCTTTTTGCCCCAAAATAAGGGGAATTTCTGACTTATTACCCTGAAATAAGTGAATTTTCTGCAAATTTGCCCCAAAATAATGGAAATTTCTGCAATTTTGCCCCAAAATAAGGGGAATTTCTGACTGTTTGGTCCCGAAAAAAGGAGATTTTCTGTTTCTATGCCCCAAAATAAGGAGAATTTCTGCCTTTTTGCCCGAAAATTATGAGAATTTCTGCAATTTTGCTTCAAAATATGGGGAATTTCTGCTTTTTATCCCGAAAGTAAGGGGAATGTATACCTTTTGCCACAAAAAAAGAAAAATTCTTTATTTTTGCCCCAAAATAAGAGGAATTTCTGCCTTTTTACCTCAAAATAAGTGAAATTTCTTACTTTTTACCCAAAAATAAATGGAGTTTCTGTTATTTTGCCCCAAAATAAAAGGAATTTTTGAATTATGCCCTGAAACAAGTGAAATTTCTGCAATTTTGCCCCAAATTAAAGAAATTTCTGCCTTTTTGCCACAAAATAAGAGGAATTTCAGTCTTTTGCCCCAGAATAAAAGAAATTTCTGCCTTTTTGCCCCCAAATAAGGGGAATTTCAGCCTTTTTGACTCAAAATAAGGGGAATTTTTGCATTTTGCAACCAAATATTAAGAATTTCTGCATTTTTGCCCCAAAATAATGAAAATTTCTGCTTTTTTCCCTGAAATAAGTGAAATTTCTGCAATTTTGCCCCAAAATAAGTGAAATTTCTGCAATTTTGCCCCAAAATAAGGGAAATTTCTGGAATTTTGCCCCAAAATAAGGGGAAATTCTGAGTTTTGCCCCAAAATAAGGAGAATTTCTGTCTTTCTGCCCCAACATATAGAGAATTTCTTTTTTTTGCCCCACAATTGGGGAATTTCTGCAATTTTGCTCCAAAATACAGGGAATTTCTGCCTTTTTGCCCGAAAATAAGGGGAATGCATAACTTTTTGCCATAAAAGAAGAAAATTTCTTCATTTTTCCTCCAAAATAAGGGGAATTTCTGCCTTTTTGCCTCTAAATAAGTGGAATTTCTGTCTATTTTTCCCAAAACAAAGGGAATTTCTGTCTTTTTTGCCCCAAAATAAGGGGAATTTCTGAATTATTACCCTGAAATAAGTGAAATTTCTGCAACTTTGACCCTAAAAAGGGGAAATTTCAGCCTTTTTACCCTGAAATATGTGAAATTTCTGCAATTTTACCCCAAAATAAGGTCAATATCTGCCTTTTTGCCCCAAAATAATGGAAATTTCTGCCTTTTTGCCCCAAAATAAAAAAAAATTTTGCATTTTTTCTCTGAAATAAGTGAAATTTTGGCAATTTTGCCCCAAAATTAGCGAAATTTCTGTCTTTTGTCCCTGAAATTAGTGAAATTTCTGCAATTTTGCCCCAAAATAAGTGAAATTTCTGCAATTTTGCCCCAAAATAAGTGAAATTTCTGCAATTTTGCCCCAAAATATGGGAAATTTTTGGAATTTTGCCCCAAAATAAGTGGAATTTCTGAGTTTTGCCAAAAAATAAGGAGAATTTCTGTCTTTTTGCCCCAACATATAGATAATTTCTGCCTTTTTGCCCCACAATTAGGGGAATTTTGAGAATTTTGCTTCAAAATACGGGGAATTTCTGCCTTTTTGCCCGAAAATAAGAGGAATGCATAACTTTTTGCCATAATAAGAGAAATTTCTTCATTTTTGGTCCAAAATAAGGGGAATTTCTGCCTTTTTGCCTCTAAATAAGTGGAATTTCTGTCTTTTTCCCCCAAAACAATGAAAATTTCTGTCTTTTTTACCACAAAATAAGGGAAATTTCTTACTTATTACCCTAAAATAAGTGAAATTTCTGCAATTTTGCCCCAAAATAAGGAAAATTTCTGCCATTTTGCCCTGAAATATGTGAAATTTCTGCAATTTTACTCCAAAATAAGGTGAATTTCTGCCTTTTTGCCTTAAAATTATGGGAATTTCTGCCGTTTTGCCCCAAAATAAGAAAAATTTTTGCTTTTTTTATCTGAAATAAGTGAAATTTCTGCAATTTTGCCCTAAAATAAGGGAAATTTCTGCAATTTTTCCCCATAATAAGAAAAATGTCTGCAACTTTACCCCAAAATAAGGGAAATTTCTTCATTTTTGCCCCAAAATAAAGGAAATTTCAGGCTCTTTATCTGAAAATAAGTGAAATTTTTTCAATTTTGCCCCAAATAAGGGAAATTTCTGAAATTTTGCTCAAAATGAGGTAAATTCCTGCAATTTTGCCCCAAAATAAAGGAATTTTCTTGAATTTTGCTACAGAATAAGGGGAATTTCTGATTTTTGCCCCAAAATAAAGGGAATTTCTGCTTTTGCCCCAAAATTAGGGGAATTTCTGCAATTTTGCTCCAATATACGGAGAATTTCTCCATTTTTGCCCGAAAATAATAGGAATGCATAACTTTTTGCCATAAAAAAGTGAAATTTCTTAATTTTTGTCCAAAATAAAGAGAATTTCTGCCTTCTTGCCTCTAAATAAGTGAAATTTCTGTCTTTTTCTCCCAAAACAAAGGGGATTTCTCTCTTTTTTGCCCTAAAATAAGGGGAATTTCTGACTTATTACCCTGAAATAAGTGAAATTTCTGCAAATTTGCCCCAAAATAAGGGAAATTTCTGCAATTTTGCCCCAAAATAAGGGAAATTTCTGACTGTTTGCTCCCGAAAAAAAAGGAGATTTTCTGTTTCTGTGCCCCTAAATAAGGAGAATTTATGCCTTTTTGCCCGAAAATTATGAGAATTTCTGCAATTTTACTTCAAAATATGGGAAATTTCTGTTTTTATCCCGATAGTAAGGGGAATGTATACCTTTTGCCACAAAAAAAGAAAATTTCTTCATGTTTGCCTCAAAATAAGAGGAATTTCTGCCTTTTTACCTCAAAATAAGTGAAATTTCTTCCTTTTTACCCAAAAATAAACGAAATTTCTGTCTTTTTGCCCCAAAATAAAAGGAATTTTTGAATTATGCCCTGAAATAAGTGAAATTTCTGCAATTTTGCCCCAAAATAAAAGAAATTTCTGCCTTTTTGCCACAAAATAAGGGGAATTTCTGTCTTTTTGCCGCAAAATAAGAGAAATTTCTGCCTTTTTGCCCCCAAATAAAGGGAATTTCAGCCTTTTTCTCTCAAAATAAGGGGAATTTCTGCATTTTTGCCACAAAATATAAAGAATTTCTGCATTTTCCCCAAAATAAGGAAAATTTCTGCCTTTTTTCTCTGAAATAAGTGAAATTTCTGCAATTTTGCCCCAAAATAAGTGAAATTTCTGCAATTTTGCCCCAAAATAAGGGAAATTTCTGGAATTTTTCCCCAAAATAAGGAGAATTGCTGTCTTTTTGCCCCAACATATAGGGAATTTCTACCTTTTTGCATCACAATTAGGGGCATTTCTGAAATTTTGCTCCAAAATACGAGGAATTTCTGCCTTTTTGCATAACTTTTTGCCATAAAAGAGAAAAATTTCTTCATTTTTGCTCCAAATAAGAAGAATTTCTGCATTTTGCCTCTAAATAAGTGGAATTTCTGTCTTTTTCCCCCAAAACAAAGGCAATTTCTGTCTTTTTTGCCCCAAAATAAGGGAAATTTCTGCTTTTTTGCCCCCAAATAAGGGGAATTTCAAACTTTTTACCTCAAAATAAGGGGAATTTCTGCATTTTTGCCACAAAATATTAGAAATTTCTGTATTTTTGCCCCAAAATAATAAAAATTTCTGCCTTTTTTCCATGAAATAAGTGAAATTTCTGCAATTTTGTCCTAAAATAAGTGATATTTCTGCAATTTTGACCCAAAATAAGAGAAAATTCTGGAATTTTGCCCCAAAATAAGGGGAATTTCTGACTTTTGCCCCAAAATAAGGAGAATTTCTGTCTTTTTGCTCCAACATATAGGGAATTTCTGACTTTTTGCCCGAAAATAAGAGGAATGCATAATTTTTGCCATAAAAGAGGAAAATTTCTTCATTTTTACTCCAAAATAAGGGGAATTTCTGCCTTTTTGCCTCTAAATAAGTGGAATTTCTGTCTTTTTTTTCCGAAAACAAAGGGAATTTCTGTCTTTTTTGCCCCAATATAAGGGGAATTTCTGACTTATTACCCTGAAATAAGTGAAATTTCTGCAATTTTGCCCCTAAATAAGGGAAATTTCTGCCTTTTTGCCCTGAAATATGTGAAATTTCTGCAATTTTACCCCAAAATAAGGTCAATATCTGCCTTTTTGCCCCAAAATAATGGGAATTTCTGCATTTTGCCCCAAAATAAGAAAAATTTTTGCTTTTTTTTCTCTGAAATAAGTGAAAGTTTGGCAATTTTTCCCCAAAATTAGCAAAATTTCTGCCTTTTGTCTCTGAAATAAGTGAAATTTCTGCAATTTTGCCCCAAAATAAGTGAAATTTCTGCAATTTTGCCCCAAAATAAGGGAAATTTCTGGAATTTTGCCTCAAAATAAGTGGAATTTCTGAGTTTTGCCAAAAAATAAGGAGAATTTCTGTCTTTTTGCCCCAACATATAATTTCTGCCTTTTTGCCCCACAATTAGGGAAATTTCTGCAATTTTGCTCTAAAATACGGAAAATTTCTGCCTTTTTGCTCGAAAATAAGGGGAATGCATAACTTTTTGCCATAATAAGGGAAATTTCTTCATTTTTGCTCCAAAATAAGGGGAATTTCAGCCTTTTTGCCTTTAAATAAGTGGAATTTCTGTCTTTTTCTCCCAAAACAAAGTGGATTTCTGTCTTTTTTTGCCCCAAAATAAGGGAAATTTCTTACTTATTACCCTAAAATAAGTGAAATTTCTGCAATTTTGCCCCAAAATAAGGGAAATTTCTCCCATTTTGCCCTAAAATATGTGAAATTTCTGCAATTTTACCCCAAAATAAGGTGAATTTCTGCCTTTTTGCCTTAAAATAATGGAAATTTCTGGCGTTTTGCCCCAAAATAAGAAAAATTTTTGCTTTTTTTCTCTGAAATAAGTGAAATTTCTGCAATTTTGCCCTAAAATAAAGGAAATTTTTGCAATGTTTCCCCATAATAAGAGAAATGTCTGCAATTTTGCCCCAAAATAAGGGGAATTTCTCCCTTTTTGCCCCAAAATAAAGGAAATTTCAGGCTCTTTACCTGAAAATAATTGAAGTTTCTTCAATTTTGCCCCAAATAAGAGAAATTTCTGCAATTATGCCCCAAAATAAGGTAAATTCCTGCAATTTTGCCCCAAAATAAAGGAATTTTATTGAATTTTGCCCCACAATAAGGGGAATTTCTGCATTTTTGCCTGAAAATAATGGGAATGCATACCTTTTTGCCATAAAAAATGAAATTTCTTCATTTTTGCTCCAAAATAAAGGGAATTTCTGCATTTTTGCCTCGAAATAAGTGGAATTTCTGTCTTTTTCTTACAAAACAAAGGGAATTTCTGTCTTTTTTGCCCCAAAATAAGGGGAATTTCTGACTTATTACCCTGAAATAAGTGAAATTTCTGCAATTTTGCCTTTAAATAAGAAAAATTTCGGCTTTTCCCCCCCTAATAAGGGGAATTTCAGCCTTTATACCTAAAAATAAGGGGAATTTCTGCATTTTTGCTACAAAATATAAGGAATTTTTGCCTTTTCGACCCAAAATAAGGAAAATATCTGCCTTTTTTCACTAAAATAAGTGAAATTTCTGCAATTTTGCTCCAAAATAAGTGAAATTTCTGCAATTTTGCTCCAAAATAAGGGAAATTTCTGGAATTTTGCCCCAAAATAAGTGAAATTTCGGAGTTTTGCTTCATAATAAGGAGAATTTCTGTCTTTTTGCCCCAACATATAGGGAATTTCTACATTTTTGCCCCACAATTAGGGGAATTTCTGCAATTTTGCTCCAAAATACGGGGAATTTCTGCCTTTTTGACCGAAAATAAAAAGAATGCATACCTTTTTGCCTTAAAAAAGAAATTTCTTCATTTTTGCTCCAAATTAAGGGAAATTTCTGCTTTTTTTGCCTCTAAATATGTGGAATGTCTGTCTATTTCCCCCAAAACAAAGGGATTTTCTGTCTTTTTTGCCCCAAAATAAGGGGAATTTCTTACTTATTACCCTGAAATAAGTGAAATTTCTGTAATTTTGCCCCAAAATAAGGGAAATTTCTTCCTTTTTGCCCCCAAATAAGGGGAATTTCAGACTTTTTACCTCAAAATAAGGGGAATTTTTGAATTTTTGCCACAAAATATTAGGAATTTCTGCCTTTTTGCCCCAAATTAAGAAAAATTTCTGCCTTTGTTCTTTGAAATAAGTGAAATTTCTGCAATTTTGCCCCAAAATAAGTGAAATTTCTGCAATTTTGCCACAAAATAAAAGAAATTTCTGGAATTTTGTCCCAAAATAATTTGAATTTCTGAGTTTTGCCCCAAATTAAGGAGAATTTCTGTCTTTTTGCCCCAACATAACGGGAATTTCTCTCTTTTTGTCCCACAACTAGGGGAATTTCTGCAATTTTGCTCCAAAACACGGGGATTTTTCTGCTTTTTGCCCAAAAATAAGGGGAATGCATAACTTTTTGCCATAAAAAAGGGAAATTTCTTCATTTTTGCTCCAAAATAAGAGGAATTTCTGCCTTTTTGCCTCTAAATATGTGGAATTTCTGTTTTTTTCCCCAAAAACAAAAGGAATTTCTGTCTTTTTTGCCCCAAAATAAGGGGAATTTCTGACTTATTACCCTGAAATAAGTGAAATTTCTGCAAATTTGCCCCAAAATAAGGAAAATTTCTGCCTTTTTACCCCCCAAATAAGGGGAATTTCTGCCTTTTTACCTCAAAATAAGGAGAATTTCTGCCTTTTTGTTCCAAAATAAGGAAAATTTCTGCCTTTTTTCCCTGAAATAAGTGAAATTTCTGCAATTTTGCTCCAGAATATAGGAAATTTCTGGAATTTGGCCCCAAAATAAGTGGAATTTCTGAGTTTTGCATCAAAATAAGGAGAATTTCTGTCTTTTTGCCTTAACATATAGGGAATTTCTGCATTTTTGCCCCACAATTAGGGGAATTTCTGCAATTTTGCTCCAATATACGGGGAATTTCGGCCTTTTTGCCCGAAAATAAGAAGAATGCATACCTTTTTGCCTTAAAAAAGGGAAATTTCTTCATTTTTGCTCTAAAATAATGGGAATTTCTACATTTGCCTCTAAATAAGTGGAATTTCTGTCTTTTTCCCCCAAAACAAAAAGATTTTCTTAATTTTTTGCCTCAAAATAAGAAAAATTTCTGACTTAATACCCTGAAATAAGTGAAATTTCTGAAATTTTGCCCCAAAATATGGGAAATTTCTGCCTTTTTGCCCCCAAATAAGGGGAATTTCAGCCTTTTTACCTCAAAATAAAGGGAATTTCTACATTTTTGCCACAAAATATTAGGAATTTCTGCCTTTTTGCCCCAAAATAATAGGAATTTCTGCTTTTTTGCTCTAAAATAAGAAAAATTTTTCTTTTTTTCTCTGAAATAAGTGAAATTTTTGCAATATTGCCCTAAATAAGGGAAATTTCTGCAATTTTTCCCCATAATAAGGGAAATTTCTGCAATTTTGCCCCAAAATAAGGGGAATTTCTTTCTTTTTGCCCCAAAATAAAGGAAATTTCAGGCTTTTTACCTGAAAATAATTGAAATTTCTGCAATTTTGCCCCAAATAAGGGAAATTTCTGCAATTTTCCCCCAAAATAAAGTAAATTCCTGCAATTTTGCCCCAAAATAAAGGAAAATTCTCGAATTTTGCCCCAAAATAAAGGGAATTTCTGATTTTTGCCACAAAATAAAGGGAATTTCTGCCTTTTGCCCCAAAATTATGAGAATTTCTGCAAATTTGCTCCAAAATACGGGGAATTTCTGCCTTTTTGCCCGAAAATATTGAAAATGCATACCTTTTTGCCATAAAAAGGGAAATTTCTTCATTTTTGCTCCAAAATAAGGGGAATTTCTGCCTTTTTTGCTACAAAATAAAGGGAATTTCTGACTCATTGCCCTGAAATAAGTGAAATTTCTGCAATTTTGCCCCAAATAAGGGAAATTTCTGCTTTTTGCCTCCAAATAAGGAGTATTTCAGCATTTTTACCTCAAAATAAGAAGAATTTCTGCATTTTTGCCACAAAACATTAGGAATTTCTGCCTTTTTGCCCCAAAATAAGGAAAATTTCTGCCTTTTTCAGTGAAATAAGGGAAATTTCTGCAATTTTGCACCAAAATAAGTGAAATTTCTACAATTTGCCCCAAAATAAGGGAAATTTCTGAGTTTTGCCCCAAAATAAGAAGAATTTCTGTCTTTTTGCCCCAACATATAGGGAATTTCTGCATTTTTGCCCCACAGTTAGATGAATTTCTGCAATTTTTCTCTAAAATACTGGAAATTTCTACCTTTTTGCCCGAAAATAAGAGGAATGCATATCTTTTTGCCATAAAAAGGAAAATTTCTTCATTTTTGCTCCAAAATAAGAAGAATTTCTGACTTATTTCTCTGAAATAAGAAAAATTTCTGCAATTTTGCCCAAAAATAAGGGAAATTTCTGCCTTTTTGCCCTGAAATATGTGAAATTTCTGCAATTTTATCCCAAAATATGGTGAATTTCTGCATTTTTGCCCCAAAATAATGGGAATTTCTGCCTTTTTGCCCCAAAATAAGAAAAATTTTCGCTTTCTTTCTGTGAAATAAGTGAAATTTCTGCAATTTTGCCCTAAAATAAAGGAAATTTCGGCAATTTTTCCCCATAATAAGGGAAATTTCTGCAATTTTGCCCCAAAATATGGGGAATTTCTCCTTTTTGCCCCAAAATAAAGGAAATATCAGCCTTTTTACCTGAACATAAGTGAAATTTCTGTAATTATGCCCCAAATAAGGGAAATTTCTGCAATTTTGCCCCAAAATAAGGTAAATTCCCGCAATTTTGCCCCAAAATAAAGGAAATTTCTTGAATTTACCCACAAAATAAAGGTAATTTCTGATTTTTGCCCCAAAATAAAGGGAATTTCTGCCTTTTGCCCAAAAATTAGAGGAATTTCTGCAATTTTGCTCCAAAATATGGGGAATTTCTGCCTTTTTGCCCGAAAATAATGGGAATGCATACCTTTTTGCCATAAAAAAAAATTTCTTCATTTTTGCTCCAAAATAAGGGGAATTTCTTCCTTTTTGCCTCTAAATAAGTGGAATTTCTGTCTTTTTCTCCCAAAACAAAGGGAATTTCTGTTGTTTTTGCTCCAAAATAAAAGGAATTTCTGACTTATTACCCTGATATTAGTGAAATTTCTGCAATTTTGCCCCTAAATAAGAAAAATTTCTGCCTTTTTGCCTCCTAATAGGGTAAATTTCAGACTTTTTACCTCAAAATAAGGGGAATTTCTGCCTTTTTGCCCCAAAATAAGGAAAATTTATGCCTTTTTTCCCTGAAATAAGTGAAATTTCTGCAATTATGCCCCAAAATAAGTTAAACTTCTGCAATTTTGCCCCAAAATAAGTGGAATTTCTGAGTTTTGCCCCAAAATAAAGAGGATTTCTGCCTTTTTTCCCCAACATATAGGGAATTTCTGCCTTTTTGCCCCACAATTAGGGGAATTTCTGCAATTTTGCTCCAAAATACGAGGAATTTCTGCCTTTCTGCCCAAAAATAATAAGAATGCATACCTTTTTGCCTTAAAAAAAAGAAATTTCTTCATTTTTGCTCCAAAATAAGGGGAATTTCTGCTTTTTTGCCTCTAAATATGTGGAATGTCTGTCATTTTCCCCCAAAACAAAGGGATTTTCTGTCTTTTTTGCCCCAAATTAAGGGGAATTTCTGACTTATTACCCTGAAATAAGTGAAATTTCTGTAATTTTGTTCCAAAATAAGGGAAATTTCTGCCTTTTTGCCCCCAAATAAGGGGAATTTCAGCCTTTTTACCTCAAAATAAGGGGAATTTCTGCATTTTTGCCACAAAATATTAGGAATTTCTGTTTTTGCCCCAAAATAAGGGAAATTTCTGCCTTTTTGCCCTGAAATATGTGAAATTTCTGCAATTTTACCCAAAATAAGGTGAATTTCTGCCTTTTTGCCCCAAAATAATGAAAATTTCTGCAATTTTGCCCCAAAATAAGGGAAATATCTGCAATTTTGCCCCAGAATAAGGGAAATTTCTGTAATTTTGCCCCAAAATAAGTGGAATTTCTGAGTTTTGCCCCAAAATAAGGAGAATTTTCCTTAACATTTGGAGAATTTCTGCATTTTTGCTCCACAATTAGGGGAATTTTTGCAATTTTGCTCCAAATACGGGGAATTTCTTCCTTTTTGCCCAAAAATAAGAAGAATGCATAACTTTTTGCCTTAAAAAATTGAAATTTCTTCATTTTTGCTCCAAAATAAGGGGAATTTCTGCTTTTTTGCCTCTAAATAAGTGGAATTTCTTACTTTTTCCCCCAAAACAAAAAGATTTTCTGTCTTTTTTGCCCCAAAATAAAAAAAATTCTGACTTATTACCCTGAAATAAGTGAAATTTCTGCAATTTTGCACAAAATATGGGAAATTTCTGCCTTTTTGCCCCTAAATAAGGGGAATTTCAGCCTTTTTACCTTAAAATATAGGGAATTTCTGCATTTTTACCACAAAATATTAGGAATTTTTGCCTTTTTCCCCAAAATAATGGAAATTTCTGCCTTTTTGCTCTAAAATAAGAAAAATTTTTGCTTTTTTTCTCTGAAATAAGTGAAATTTCTGCAATTTCGCCCTAAAATAAGGGAAATTTCTCCAATTTTTCCCCATAATAAGGGAAATTTCTGCAATTTTGCCCCAAAATAAAGGAAATTTTTCTTTTTTGCCCCAAAATAAAGGAAATTTCAGCCTTTTTACCTGAAAATAAGTGAAATTTCTGCAATTTTGCCCCAAATAAGAGAAATTTCTGCAATTTTGCCCCAAAATAAGGTAAATTCCTGCAATTTTGCCACAAAATAAAGGAAATTTCTGGAATTTTGCCCCAAAATAAGAGGAATTTCTGATTTTTGCCCAAAAATTAAGGGAATTTCTGCCTTTTGCCCCCAAATTAGGAGAATTTCCGCAAATTTGCTCCAAAATACGGGGAATATCTGCCTTTTTGCCCGAAAATAATGGGAATGCATACCTTTTTGTGATAAAAAGGGAAATTTCGTCATTTTTGCTCCAAAATAAGGGGAATTTCTGCCTTTTTTGCTACAAAATAAGGGGAATTTCTGGCTCATTACCCTGAAATAAGTGAAATTTCTGCAATTTTGTTCCAAAATAAGGGAAATTTCTGCCTTTTTGCCCCCAAATAAGGGGAATTTCAGCTTTTTTACCTCAAAATAAGGGGAATTTCTGCATTTTTGCCACAAAATATTAGGAATTTCTGTTTTTGCCCCAAAATAAGGGAAATTTCTGCCTTTTTGCCCTGAAATATGTGAAATTTCTGCAATTTTACCCCAAATAAGGTGAATTTCTGCCTTTTTGCCCCAAAATAATGAAAATTTCTGCAATTTTGCCCCAAAATAAGGGAAATTTCTGCAATTGTGCCCCAGAATAAGGGAAATTTCTGTAATTTTGCCCCAAAATAAGTGGAATTTCTGAGTTTTGCCCCAAAATAAGGAGAATTTCCCTTAACATATGGAGAATTTCTGCATTTTTGCTCCACAATTAGGGGAATTTTTGCAATTTTGCTCCAAATACAGGGAATTTCTTCCTTTTTGCCCGAAAATAAGAAGAATGCATACCTTTTTGCCTTAAAAAATTGAAATTTCTTCATTTTTGCTCCAAAATAAGGGGAATTTCTGCTTTTTTGCCTCTAAATAAGTGGAATTTCTTACTTTTACCCCCAAAACAAAAAGATTTTCTGTCTTTTTTGCCCCAAAATAAGAAAAATTTCTGACTTATTACCCTGAAATAAGTGAAATTTCTGCAATTTTGCCCCAAAATATGGGAAATTTCTGCCTTTTTGCCCCTAAATAAGGGGAATTTCAGCCTTTTTACCTTAAAATATAGGGAATTTCTGCATTTTTACCACAAAATATTAGGAATTTCTGCCTTTTTCCCCAAAATAATGGGAATTTCTGCCTTTTTGCTCTAAAATAAGAAAAATTTTTGCTTTTTTTCTCTGAAATAAGTGAAATTTCTGCAATTTTGCCCTAAAATAAGGGAAATTTCTGCAATTTTTCCCCATAATAAGGGAAATTTCTGCAATTTTGCCCCAAAATAAAGGGAATTTTTCTTTTTTTGCCCCAAAATAAAGGAAATTTCAGCCTTTTTACCTGAAAATAAGTGAAATTTCTGCAATTTTGCCCCAAATAAGAGAAATTTCTGCAATTTTGCCCCCAAAAAAGGTAAATTCCTGCAATTTTGCCCCAAAATAAAGGAAATTTCTGGAATTTTGCCCCAAAATAAGAGGAATTTCTGATTTTTGCCCAAAAATTAAGGGAATTTCTGCCTTTTGCCCCCAAATTAGGAGAATTTCCGCAAATTTGCTCCAAAATACGGGGAATTTCTGCCTTTTTGCCCGAAAATAATGGGAATGCATACCTTTTTGTGATAAAAAGGGAAATTTCGTCATTTTTGCTCCAAAATAAGGGGAATTTCTGCCTTTCTTGCTACAAAATAAGGGGAATTTCTGGCTCATTACCCTGAAATAAGTGAAATTTCTGCAATTTTGTTCCAAAATAAGGGAAATTTCTGCCTTTTTGCCCCCAAATAAGGAGGATTTCAGCCTTTTAACCTCAAAATAAGGGGAATTTCTGCATTTTTGCCACAAAATATTAGGAATTTCTGCCTTTTTGCCCCAAAATAATAAAAATTTCTGCCTTTTTTCTCTGACATAAGTGAAATTTCTGAAATTTTGCCCAATAATAAGTGAATTTTCTACAATTTTGCCCCAAAATAAGGGAAATTTCTGGAATTTTGCCCCAAAATAAGTCGAATTCCTTAGTTTTCCCTAAAATAAAGAAGATTTCTCTCTTTTTGCCCCAACATATAGAGAATTTCTGCATTTTTGCCCCACAATTAGGGGAATTTCTGCAATTTTTTTCCAAAATATGGGGAATTTCTGCCTTTTTGCCCGAAAATAAGGGGAATGCATAACTTTTTGCCATAAAAAAGGAAAATTTCTTCAGTTTTGCTCCATAATAAGAAGAATTTCTGCTTTTTTGCCTCTAAATAAGTGGAATTTCTGTCTTTTTTCCCAAAACAAAGGGAATTTCTGTCTTTTTTGCCCCAAAATAAGAAGAATTTCTGACTTATTACCCCGAAATAAATAAAATTTCTGCAATTTTGCCCCAAAATAAGAAAAATTTCTGCCTTTTTACCCTGAAATATGTGAAATTTCTGCAATTTTACCCCAAAATAAGGTGAATTTCTGCCTTTTTGCCCCAAAATAATGGGAATTTCTGCCTTTTTGCCCCAAAATAAAAAAAATTGCTTTTTTTCTCTGAAATAAGTGAAATTTCTGCAATTTTGCCCTAAAATAAGGGAAATTTCTGCAATTTTTCCCCATAATAAGGGAAATTTCGGCAATTATGCCCCAAATAAGGGGAATTTCTCTTTTTTGCCCCAAAATAAAGGAAATTTCAGCCTTTTTACCTGAAAATAAGTGAAATTTCTGCAATTTTGCCCCAAATAAGGGAAATTTCTGCAATTTACCCCAAAATAAGGTAAATTCCTGCAATTTTGCCCCAAAATATTGGAAATTTCTTGAATTTACCCCCAAAATAAGGGTAATTTTTGATTTTTGCACCAAAATAAAGGGAATTTCTGCCTTTTGCCCAAAAATTACGGGAATTTCTGCAATTTTGCTTCAAAATACGGAGAATTTCTGCCTTTTTGCCCGAAAATAATGGGAATGCACACCTTTTTGCCATAAAAAGGGAAATTTCTTCATTTTTACTCCAAAATAAGGGGAATTTCTGCCTTTTCGCCTCTAAATAAGTGGAATTTCTGTCTTTTTCTCCCAAAACAAAGTGAATTTCTGTCTTTTTTGCCCTAAAATAAAAGGAATTTCTGACTTATTACCCTGAAATAAGTGAAATTTCTGCAATTTTGCCTCTAAATAAGAAAAATTTCTGCCTTTTTGCCCCCTAATAAGGGAAATTTCAGCCTTTTTACCTCAAAATAAGAGGAATTTCTGCCTTTTTGTCTCTAAATAAGTGGAATTTCTGTCTTTTTCCCCCAAAACAAAGGTAATTTCTATCTTTTTTGCCCCCAAATAAGGGAAATTTCTGATTTATTACCCTGAAATAAGTGAAATGTCTGCAATTTTGCCCCATAATATGGGAAATTTCTGCAATTTTGTCCCAAAATAAAGGGAATTTCTGACTGTTTGCTTCTGAAAATAGGAGATTTTCTGTCATTTTGCCTTAAAATAAGGAGAATTTCTCCCTTTTTGCCCAAAAATTATGAGAATTTTTGCAATTTTGCTTCAAAATAAGGGGAATTTCTGCTTTATATCCCGAAAGTAAGGGGAATGTATACCTTTTGCCACAAAAAAAAAAGAAATTTTTTAATTTTTGCCCCAAAATAAGAGGAATTTCTGCCTTTTTACCTCAAAATATGTGAAATTTCTGCCTTTTTACCCAAAAATAAACGGAATTTCTGTCTTTTAGGCCCAAAATAAAAGGAATTTTTGAATTATGCCTTTAAATAAGTGAAATTTCTGCAATTTTGCCCCAAAATAAAAGAAATTTCTGCCTTTTTGCCACAAAATAAGGGGAATTTCTGTCTTTTTGCCCCAAAACAAGCGAAATTTCAGCGTTTTTGCCCCCAAATAAGGGGAATTTCAGCATTTTTACCTCAAAATAAGAGGAATTTTTGCATTTTTGCCACAAAATATTAAGAATTTCTGCATTTTTGCCCCAAAATAAGGAAAAATTCTGCCTTTTTTCTCTGAAATAAGTGAAATTTCTGCAATTTTGCCCCAAAATAAGTGAAATTTCTGCAATTTTGCCCCAAAATAAGGGGAATTTCTCACTGTTTGCTCCCGAAAAAAGGAGATTTTCTGTTTCTGTGCCCCTAAATGAGGAGAATTTATGCCTTTTTGCCCGAAAATTATGAGAATTTCTGCAATTTTGCTTCAAAATATAGGGAATTTCTGTTTTTATCCCGAAAGTAAGGGGAATGTACACCTTTTGCCACAAAAAAAAAGAAAATTTCTTCATTTTTGCCCCAAAATAAAAGGAATTTCTGCCTTTTTACCTCAAAATAAGTGAAATTTCTTCCTTTTTACCCAAAAACAAACGGAATTTCTGTCTTTTTGACCCAAAAAAAAAGGAATTTTTGAATTATGCCCTGAAATAAGTGAAATTTCTGCAATTTTGCCCCAAAATAAAAGAAATTTCTGCGTTTTTGCCTCAAAATATAAAGAATTTCTGCATTTTTGCCCCAAAATAAAGAAAATTTCTACCTTTTTGCCCCCAAATAAAGGGAATTTCAGCCTTTTTCCCCCAAAATAAGGGGAGGTTCTGCATTTTTGCCACAAAATATAAAGAATTTCTGCATTTTTGCCCCAAAATAAGGAAAATTTCTGCCTTTTTTCCCTGAAATAAGTGAAATTTCTGCAATTTTGCCCCAAAATAAGTGAAATTTCTACAATTTTTCCCCAAAATAAGGGAAATTTCTTGAATTTTGCCCGAAAATAAGGAGAATTTCTGGTCTTTTTGCCCCAACATATAGGGAATTTCTGCCTTTTTGCATCACAATTAGGGGCATTTCTGAAATTTTGCTCCAAAATACGAGGAATTTCTGCCTTTTTACATAACTTTTTGCCATAAAAAAGAAAAATTTCTTCATTTTTGCTCCAAATAAGAAGAATTTCTGCTTTTTTGCCTCTAAATAAGTGGAATATCTGTCCTTTCCCCCCAAAACAAAGGAAATTTCTGTCTTTTTTCCCAAAAATAAAGGGAATTTCTGACTTATTACCCTGAAATAAGTGAAATTTCTGCAATTTTGCCCCAAAATAAGGGAAATTTCTGCCTTTTTGCCCCCAAATAAGGGGAATTTAAGCCTTTTTACCTCAAAATAAGGGGAATTTCTTCATTTTTGCCACAAAATCTTAGAAATTTCTGTATTTTTGCCCCAAAATAAGGAAAATTTCCGCCTTTTCCCCCTGAAATAAGTGAAATTTCTGCAATTTTGCCCCAAAATAAGTGAAATTTCTGCAATTTTGCCCCAAAATAAGGGAAATTTCTGGAATTTTGCCCCAAAATAAAGGGAATTTCTGAATTTTGCCCCAAAATAAGGAGAATTTCTGTCTTTTTGCCCCAACATATAGGGAATTTCTGACTTTTTGCCCGAAAATATGAGGAATGCATAACTTTTTGCCATAAAAGAGGAAAATTTCTTCATTTTTGCTCCAAAATAAGGGGAATTTCTGCCTTTTTGCCTCTAAATAAGTGGAATTTCTGTCTTTTTTTCCCAAAACAAAAGGAATTTCTGTCTTTTTTGCCCCAAAATAAGGGGAATTTCTGACTTATTACCCTGAAATAAGTGAAATTTCTGCAATTTTGCCTTAAATAAGGGAAATTTCTGCAATTTTTCTCCATAATAAGAGAAATGTCTGCAATTTTGCCACAAAATAAGGGGAATTTCTTCCTTTTTGCCCCAAAATAAAGAAAATTTGAGGCTCTTTACCTGAAAATAAGTGAAATTTCTTCAATTTTGCCCCAAATAAGGGAAATTTCTGCAAATTTGCCCTAAAATAAGGTAAATTCCTGCAATTTTGCCCCAAAATAAAGGAGTTTTCTTGAATTTTGCCCCAGAATAAGGGGAATTTCTGCATTTTTGCCTGAAAATAATGGGAATGCATACCTTTTTGCCATAAAAAAGGGAAATTTCTTCATTTTTGCTCCAAAATAAAGGGAATTTCTGCATTTTTGCCTCTAAATAAGTGGAATTTCTGTCTTTTTCTCCCAAAACAAAGGGAATTTCTGTCTTTTTTGCCCCAAAATAAAGGGAATTTCTGACTTATTACCCTGAAATAAGTGAAATTTCTGCAATTTTGCCCTTAAATAAGAAAAATTTCGGCTTTTTCCCCCCTAATAAGGGGAATTTCAGCCTTTTTACCTAAAAATAAGGGGAATTTCTGCATTTTTGCTACAAAATATAAGGAATTTCTGCCTTTTCGACCCAAAATAAGGAAAATTTCTGCCTTTTTTCTCTAAAATAAGTGAAATTTCTGCAATTTTGCCCCAAAATAAGTGAAATTTCTGCAATTTTGCCCCAAAGTAAGGGAAATTTCTGGAATTTTGCCCCAAAATAAGTGGAATTTCAGAGTTTTGCCTCAAAATAATAGAATTTCTGTCTTTTTGCCCCAACATATAGGGAATTTCTGCATTTTTGCCCCACAATTAGGGGAATTTCTGCAATTTTGCTCCAAAATGCGGGGAATTTCTGCCTTTTTGACCGAAAATAAGAAGAATGCATACCTTTTTGCCTTAAAAAAAGAAATTTCTTCTTTTTTGCTCCAAATTAATGGAAATTTCTGCTTTTTTTGCCTCTAAATATTTGGAATGTCTGTCTATTTCCCCCAAAACAAAGGGATTTTCTGTCTTTTTTGCCCCAAAATAAGGGGAATTTCTGACTTATTACCCTGAAATAAGTGAAATTTCTGTAATTTTGCCCCAAAATAAGGGAAATTTCTGCCTTTTTGCCCCCAAATAAGGGGAATTTCACCCTTTTTACTTCAAAATAAGGGGAATTTCTGCATTTTTGCCACAAAATATTAGGAATTTCTGCCTTTTTGCCCCAAATTAAGAAAAATTTCTGCCTTTTTTCTTTGAAATAAGTGAAATTTCTGCAATTTTGCCCCAAAATAAGTGAAATTTCTGCAATTTTGCCACAAAATAAGGGAAATTTCTTGAATTTTGCCCCAAAATAATTTGAATTTCTGAGTTTTGCACCAAATTAAGGAGAATTTCTGTCTTTTTGCCCCAACATAATGGGAATTTTTCAGTTTTTGTCCCACAACTAGGGGAATTTCTGCAATTTTGCTCCAAAACACGGGGATTTTTCCGCCCTTTTGCCCAAAAATAAGGGGAATGCATAACTTTTAGCCACAAAAAAGGGAAATTTCTTCATTGTTGCTCCAAAATAAGGGGAATTTCTTCTTTTTTGCCTCTAAATATGTGGAATTTCTGTCTTTTCCCCCAAAAACAAAGTGAATTTCTGTCTTTTTTGCCCGAAAATAAGGGGAATTTCTGACTTATTACCCTGAAATAAGTGAAATTTCTGCAAATTTGCCCCAAAATAATGGAAATTTCTGCCTTTTTACCCCCCAAATATGGGGAATTTCAGCCTTTTTACCACAAAATAAGGAGAATTTCTGCCTTTTTGTTCCAAAATAAGGAAAATTTCTGCCTTTTTTCCCTGAAATAAGTGAAATTTCTGCAATTTTGCCCCAGAATATAGGAAATTTCTGGAATTTTGTCCCAAAATAAGTGGAATTTTTGAGTTTTGCATCAAAATAAGGAGAATTTCTGTCTTTTTGCCTTAACATATAGGGAATTTCTGCATTTTTGCCCCACAATTAGGGGAATTTCTGCAATTTTGCTCCAATATACGGGGAATTTCTGCCTTTTTGCCCGAAAATAAGAAGAATGCATACAATTTTGCCTTAAAAAAAAGAAATTTCTTCATTTTTGCTCTAAAATAAGGGGAATTTCTGCATTTGCCTCTAAATAAGTGGAATTTCTGTCTTTTTCCCCCAAAACAAAAAGATTTTATGTCTTTTTTGCCCCAAAATAAGAAAAATTTCTGACTTATTACCCTGAAATAAGTGAAATTTCTGAAATTTTGCCCCAAAATATGGGAAATTTCTGCCTTTTTGCCCCCAAATAAGGGGAATTTCAGCCTTTATACCTCAAAATAATGGGAATTCTGCATTTTTGCCACAAAATATTAGGAATTTCTGCCTTTTTGCCCCAAAATAATGGGAATTTCTTCCTTTTTGCCCCAAAATAACAAAAATTTTTGCTTTTTTTCTCTGAAATAAGTGAAATTTCTGCAATTTTGCCCTAAAATAAGGGAAATTTCTGCAATTTTTCCCCATAATAAGGGAATTTTCTGTAATTTTGCCCCAAAATAAGGGGAATTTCTCTCTTTTTGCCCCAAAATAAAGGAAATTTCAGGCTTTTTACCTGAAAATAAGTGAAATTTCTGCAATTTTGCACCAAATAAGGGAAATTTCTGCAATTTTCCCCCAAAATAAGGTAAATTCCTGCAATTTTGCCCCAAAATAAAGGAAAATTCTGGAATTTTGCCCCAAAATAAGGGGAATTTCTGATTTTTGCACAAAATAAAGGGAATTTCTGCCTTTTGCCCCAAAATTGGAGAATTTCTGCAAATATGCTTCAAAATACGGGGAATTTCTGCCTTTTTGCCCGAAAATATTGGGAATGCATACCTTTTTGCCATAAAAAGGGAAATTTCTTCATTTTTGCTCCAAAATAAGAGGAATTTCTTCCTTTTTTGCTACAAAATAAAGGGAATTTTTGACTCATTGCCCTGAAATAAGTGAAATTTCTGAAATTTTGGCCCAAATAAGGGAAATTTCTGCTTTTTGCCCCCAAATAAGGAGTATTTCAGCATTTTTACCTCAAAATAAGGGGAATTTCTGCATTTTTGCCACAAAACATTAGGAATTTCTGCCTTTTTGCCCCAAAATAAGGAAAATTTCTGCCTTTTTTCCCTGAAATAAGTGAAATATCTGCAATTTTGCCCCAAAATAAGTGAAATTTCTACAATTTGCCCCAAAATAAGGGAAATTTCTGAGTTTTGCCCCAAAATAAGGAGAATTTCTGTCTTTTTGCCCCAACATATATGGAATTTCTGCATTTTTGCCCCACAATTAGATGAATTTCTGCAATTTTTCTCTAAAATACGGGGAATTTCTGCCTTTTTGCCCGAAAATGAGGGGAATGCATAACTTTTTTCCTTAAAAGAGAAAAATTTCTTCATTTTTGCTCCAAAATAAGAAGAATTTCTGACTTATTACTCTGAAATAAGTAAAATTTCTACAATTTTGCCCCAAAATAAGGGAAATTTCTGCCTTTTTGCCCTGAAATATGTGAAATTTCTGCAATTTTACCCTAAAATATGGTGAATTTTTGCCTCTTTGCCCCAAAATAATGGGAATTTCTACCTTTTTGCCCAAAATAAGAAAAATTTTTGCTTTCTTTCTCTGAAATAAGTGAAATTTCTGCAATTTTGCCCTAAAATAAAGGAAATTTCTGCAATTTTGCCCCAAAATAAGGGGAATTTCTCCTTTTTGCCCCAAAATAAAGGAAATATCAGCCTTTTTACCTGAACATAAGTAAAATTTCTGCAATTTTGCCCCAAATAAGTGAAATTTCTGCAATTTTACCCCCAAAAAAAGGTAAATTCCCGCAATTTTGCCCCAAAATAAAAGAAATTTCTTGAATTTACCCCACAAAAAAAGGTAATTTCTGATTTTTGGCCCAAAATAAAGGGAATTTCTGCCTTTTGCCCAAAAATTAGAGGAATTTCTGCAATTTTGCTTAAAAATACGGGGAATTTCTGCCTTTTTGCCCGAAAATAATGGGAATGCATACCTTTTTGCCATAAAAAAGAAAATTTCTTCATTTTTGCTCCAAAATAAAAGAAATTTCTGCCTTTTTGCCTCTAAATAAGTGGAATTTCTGTCTTTTTCTCCCAAAACAAAGGGAATTTCTGTTGTTTTTGCCCCAAAATAAAAGGAATTTCTGACTTATTACCCTGATATAAGTGAAATTTCTGCAATTTTGCCCCTAAATAAGAAAAATTTCTGCCTTTTTGCCCCCTAATAGGGGAAATTTCAGCCTTTTTACCTCAAAATAAGGGGAATTTCTGCCTTTTCGCCCCAAAATAAGGAAAATTTCTGCCTTTTTTCCCTGAAATAAGTGAAATTTCTGCAATTATGCCCCAAAATAAGTTAATTTTCTGCAATTTTGCCCCAAAATAAGGGAAATTTCTGGAATTTTGCCCCAAAATAAGTGGAATTTCTGAGTTTTGCCCCAAAATAAAGAGGATTTCTGTCTTTTTTCCCCAACATATAGGGAATTTCTGCCTTTTTCCCCACAATTAGGGGAATTTCTGCAATTTTGCTCCAAAATACGGGGAATTTCTGCCTTTCTGCCCGAAAATAATAAGAATGCATACCTTTTTGCCTTAAAAAAAAGAAATTTCTTCATTTTTGCTCCAAAATAAGGGGAATTTCGGCTTTTTGCCTCTAAATATGTAGAATGTCTGTCTTTTTCCCCCAAAACAAAGGGATTTTCTGTCTTTTTTGCCCCAAATTAAGGGGAATTTCTGACTTATTACCCTGAAATAAGTGAAATTTCTGTAATTTTGTTCCAAAATAAGGGAAATTTCTGCCTTTTTGCCACCAAATAAGGGGATTTTCAGCCTTTTTACCTCAAAATAAGGGGAATTTCTGCATTTTTGCCACAAAATATTAGGAATTTCTGTTTTTGCCCCAAAATAATGGAAATTTCTGCTTTTTGCCTTGAAATATGTGAAATTTCTGCAATTTTACCCCAAAATAAGGTGAATTTCTGCCTTTTTGCCCCAAAATAATGAAAATTTCTGCAATTTTGCCCCAAAATAAGGGAAATTTCTGCAATTGTGCCCCAGAATAAGGGAAATTTTTATAATTTTGCCCCAAAATAAGTGGAATTTCTGAGTTTTGCCCCAAAATAAGGAGAATTTCCCTTAACATATGAAGAATTTCTGCATTTTTGCTCCACAATTAGGGAAATTTTTGCAATTTTGCTCCAAATACGGGGAATTTCTGCATTTTTGCCCGAAAATAAGAAGAATGCATACCTTTTTGCCTTGAAAAAGTGAAATTTCTTCATTTTTGCTCCAAAATAAGGGGAATTTCTGCTTTTTTGTCTCTAAATAAGTGGAATTTCTGTCTTTTTCCTCCAAAACAAAAAGATTTTCTGTCTTTTTTGCCCCAAAATAAAAAATTTCTGACTTATTACCCTGAAATAAGTGAAATTTCTGCAATTTTGCCCCAAAATATGGGAAATTTCTGCCTTTTTGCCCCCAAATAAGGGGAATTTCAGCCTTTTTACCTCAAAATAAGGGGAATTTCTGCATTTTTGCCACATAATATTAGGAATTTCGGCCTTTTTGCCCCAAAATAATGGGAATTTCTGCCTTTTTGCTCTAAAATAAGAAAAATTTTTGCTCTTTTTCTCTGAAATAAGTGAAATTTCTGCAATTTTGCCCTAAAATAAGGGAAATTTCTGCAATTTTTCCCCATAATAAGGGAAATTTCTGCAATTTTGCCCCCAAATAACGGGAATTTCTCACTTTTTGCCCCAAAATAAAGGAAATTTCAGCCT
Source organism: Micromys minutus (assembly GCF_963924665.1). Taxonomy (NCBI): domain Eukaryota; kingdom Metazoa; phylum Chordata; class Mammalia; order Rodentia; family Muridae; genus Micromys; species Micromys minutus. The sequence continues at coordinate 6,476,879 of NW_027667727.1, forward strand.
TTTTACCTGAAAATAAGTGAAATTTCTGCAATTTTGCCCCAAATAAGAAAAATTTCTGCAATATTGCCCCAAAATAAGGTAAATTCCTGCAATTTTCCCCAAAATAAAGGAAATTTCTGGAATTTTGCCCCAAAATAAGGAGAATTTCTGATTTTTGCCCCAAAATAAAGGGAATTTCTGCCTTTTGCCCCCAAATTAGAAGAATTTCTGCAAATTTGCTCCAAAATACGGGGAATTTCTGCCTTTTTGCTAGAAAATAATGGGAATGCATACCTTTTTGTGATAAAAAGGGAAATTTCGTCATTTTTGCTCCAAAATAATAGGAATTTCTGCCTTTTTTGCTACAAAATAAGGGGAATTTCTGGCTCATTACCCTGAAAGAAGTGAAATTTCTGCAATTTTGTTCCAAAATAAGGAAAATTTCTGCCTTTTTGCCCCCAAGTAAGGAGGATTTCAGCCTTTTTACCTCAAAATAAGGGGAATTTCTGCATTTTTGTCACAAAATATTAGGAATTTCTGCCTTTTTGCCCAAAAATAAGGAAAATTTCTGCCTTTTTTCCCTGACATAAGTGAAATTTCTGCAATTTTGCCCCATAATAAGTGAAATTTCTACAATTTTGCCTCAAAATAAAAGAAATTTCTGGAATTTTGCCTCAAAATAAGTCGAATTTCTTAGTTTTCCCTAAAAATAAAGAAGATTTCTCTCTTTTTGCCCCAACATATAGAGAATTTCTGCATTTTTGCCCCACAATTAGGGGAATTTCTGCAATTTTTTTCCAAAATATGGGGAATTTCTGCCTTTTTGCCCGAAAATAAGGGGAATGCATAACTTTTTGCCATAAAAGAGGAAAATTTCTTCATTTTTGCTCCATAATAAGAAGAATTTCTGCTTTTTTCCCTCTAAATAAGTGGAATTTCTGTCTTTTTTCCCAAAACAAAGGGAATTTCTGTCTTTTTTGCCTCAAAATAAGAAGAATTTCTGACCTATTACCCCGAAATAAATAAAATTTCTGCAATTTTGCCCCAAAATAAGAAAAATTTCTGCCTTTTTGCCCTGATATATGTGAAATTTCTGCAATTTTACCCCAAAATAAGGTGAATTTCTGCTTTTTTGCCCCAAAATAATGGGAAGTTCTGCCTTTTTGCCCCAAAATAAAAAAAAATTTGCTTTTTTTCTCTGAAATAAGTGAAATTTCTGCAATTTTGCCCTAAAATAAAGGAAATTTCTGCAATTTTTCCCCATAATAAGGGAAATTTCTGCAATTTTGCCCCAAAATAAGGGGAATTTCTCCTTTTTGCCCCAAAATAAAGGAAATTTCAGCCTTTTTACCTGAAAATAAGTGAAATTTCTGCAATTTTGCCCCAAATAAGGGAAATTTCTGCAATTTTGCCCCAAAATAAGGTAAATTCCTGCAGTTTTGCCCCAAAATAATGGAAATTTCTTGAATTTACCACCAAAATAAGGGTAATTTCTAATTTTTGCGCCAAAATAAAGGGAATTTCTGCCTTTTGCTTAAAAATTACGGGAATTTCTGCAATTTTGCTTCAAAATACGGGGAATTTCTGCCTTTTTGCCGGAAAATAATGGGAATGCATTCCTTTTTGCCATAAAAAGAGAAATTTCTTCATTTTTGCTCCAAAATAAGGGGAATTTCTGCCTTTTTGCCTCTAAATAAGTGGAATTTCGGTCTTTTTCTCCCAAAACAAAGTGAATTTCTGTCTTTTTTGCCCCCAAAAAAGGAATTTCTGACTTATTACACTGAAATAAGTGAAATTTATGCAATTTTGCCTCTAAATAAGAAAAATTTCTGCATTTTTGCCCCCTAATAAGGGGAATTTCAGCCATTTTACCTCAAAATAAGGGGAATTTCTGCCTTTTTGTCTCTAAATAAGTGGACTTCTGTCTTTTTCCCCCAAAACAAAGGTAATTTCTGTCTTTTTTGCCCCCAAATAAGGGAAATTTCTGATTTATAACCCTGAAATAAGTGAAATGTCTGCAATTTTGCCCCATAATATGGGAAATTTCTGCAATTCTGCCTTAAAATAAGGGGAATTTCTGACTGTTTGCTCCTGAAAATAGGAGATTTTCTGTCATTTTGCCTTAAAATAAGGAGAATTTCTGCCTTTTTGCCCGAAAATTATGAGAATTTTTGCAATTTTGCTTCAAAATACGGGGAATTTCTGCTTTATATCCCAAAAGTAAGGGGAATGTATACCTTTTGCCACAAAAAAGGGAAATTTCTTAATTTTTGCCCCAAAATAAGAGGAATTTCTGCATTTTTACCTCAAAATATGTGAAATTTCTGCCTTTTTACCCGAAAATAAACGGAATTTCTGTCTTTTAGCCCCAAAATAAAAGGAATTTTTGAATTATGCCTTTAAATAAGTGAAATTTCTGCAATTTTGCCCCAAAATAAAAGAAATTTCTGCCTTTTTGCCACAAAATAAGGGGAATTTCTGTCTTTTTGCCCCAAAACAAGGGAAATTTCTGCGTTTTTAACCCCAAATAAAAGGAATTTCAGCATTTTTACCTCAAAATAAGAGGAATTTCTGCATTTTTGCCACAAAATATTAAGAATTTCTGCATTTTTGCCCCAAAATAAGGAAAATTTCTTCCTTTTTTCCCTGAAATAAGTAAAATTTCTGCAATTTTTCCCCATAATAAGGGAAATTTCTGCAATTTTGCCCCAAAATAAGGGGAATTTCTCCTTTTTGCCCCAAAATAAAGGAAATTTCAGCCTTTTTACCTGAAAATAAGTGAAATTTCTGCAATTTTGCCCCAATTAAGGGAAATTTCTGCAATTTTGCCCCAAAATAAGGTAAATTCCTGCAATTTTGCCCCAAAATAATGGAAATTTCTTGAATTTACCCCCAAAATAAGGGTAATTTCTGATTTTTGCGCCATAATAAAGGGAATTTCTGCCTTTTGCCCAAAAATAAGGAAAATTTCTGCTTTTTTTCCCTGACATAAGTGAAATTTCTGCAATTTTGCCCCATAATAAGTGAAATTTCTACAATTTTGCCTCAAAATAAAAGAAATTTCTGGAATTTTGCCTCAAAATAAGTCGAATTTCTTAGTTTTCCCTAAAAATAAAGAAGGTTTCTCTCTTTTTGCCCCAACATATAGAGAATTTCTGCATTTTTGCCCCACAATTAGGGGAATTTCTGCAATTTTTTTCCAAAATATGGGGAATTTCTGCCTTTTTGCCCGAAAATAAGGGGAATGCATAACTTTTTGCCATAAAAGAGGAAAATTTCTTCATTTTTGCTCCATAATAAGAAGAATTTCTGCTTTTTTCCCTCTAAATAAGTGGAATTTCTGTCTTTTTTCCCAAAACAAAGGGAATTTCTGTCTTTTTTGCCTCAAAATAAGAAGAATTTCTGATCTATTACCCCGAAATAAATAAAATTTCTGCAATTTTGCCCCAAAATAAGAAAAATTTCTGCCTTTTTGCCCTGATATATGTGAAATTTCTGCAATTTTACCCCAAAATAAGGTGAATTTCTGCCTTTTTGCCCCAAAATAATGGGAAGTTCTGCCTTTTTGCCCCAAAATAAAAAAAAATTTTGTTTTTTTTCTCTGAAATAAGTGAAATTTCTGCAATTTTGCCCTAAAATAAAGGAAATTTCTGCAATTTTTCCCCATAATAAGGGAAATTTCTGCAATTTTGCCCCAAAATAAGGGGAATTTCTCTTTTTTGCCCCAAAATAAAGGAAATTTCAGCCTTTTTACCTGAAAATAAGTGAAATTTCTGCAATTTTGCCCCAAATAAGGGAAATTTCTGCAATTTTGGCCCAAAATAAGTAAATTCCTGCAATTTTGCCCCAAAATAATGGAAATTTCTTGAATTTACCCCCAAAATAAGGGTAATTTCTAATTTTTGCGCCAAAATAAAGGGAATTTCTGCCTTTTGCTTAAAAATTACGGGAATTTCTGCAATTTTGCTTCAAAATACGGGGAATTTCTGCCTTTTTGCCGGAAAATAATGGGAATGCATACCTTTTTGCCATAAAAAGAGAAATTTCTTCATTTTTGCTCCAAAATAAGGGGAATTTCTGCTTTTTGCCTCTAAATAAGTGGAATTTCGGTCTTTTTCTCCCAAAACAAAGTGAATTTCTGTCTTTTTTGCCCCCAAAAAAGGAATTTCTGACTTATTACCCTGAAATAAGTGAAATTTATGAAATTTTGCCTCTAAATAAGAAAAATTTCTGCCTTTTTGCCCCCTAATAAGGGGAATTTCAGCCATTTTACCTCAAAATAAGGGGAATTTCTGCCTTTTTGTCTCTAAATAAGTGGACTTCTGTCTTTTTCCCCCAAAACAAAGGTAATTTCTGTCTTTTTTGCCCCCAAATAAGGGAAATTTCTGATTTATAACCCTGAAATAAGTGAAATGTCTGCAATTTTGCCCCATAATATGGGAAATTTCTGCAATTCTGCCCCAAAATAAGGGGAATTTCTGACTGTTTGCTCCTGAAAATAGGAGATTTTCTGTCATTTTGCCTTAAAATAAGGAGAATTTCTGCCTTTTTGCCCGAAAATTATGAGAATTTTTGCAATTTGGCTTCAAAATACGGGGAATTTCTGCTTTATATCCCAAAAGTAAGGGGAATGTATACCTTTTGCCACAAAAAAGGGAAAATTCTTAATTTTTGCCCCAAAATAAGAGGAATTTCTGCATTTTTACCTCAAAATATGTGAAATTTCTGCCTTTTTACCCAAAAATAAACGGAATTTCTGTCTTTTAGCCCCAAAATAAAAGGAATTTTTGAATTATGCCTTTAAATAAGTGAAATTTCTGCAATTTTGCCCCAAAATAAAAGAAATTTCTGCCTTTTTGCCACAAAAAAAAGGGGAATTTCTGCATTCTTGCCACAAAATATTAAGAATTTCTGCATTTTTGCCCCAAAATAAGGAAAATTTCTGCCTTTTTTCCCTGAAATAAGTGAAATTTCTACAATTTTGCCCCAAAATAAGCGAAATTTCTGTAATTTTGCCCAAAAATAAGGGAAATTTCTGGAATTTTTTCCCCAAAATAAATGGAATTTCTGAGTTTTGCCCCAAAATAAAGAGAATTTCTGTTTTTTGCCCCAACATATAGGGAATTTCTTCCTTTTTGCCCCAAAATTAGAAGAATTTCTGCAATTTTTCTCCAAAATACGAGGAATTTCTGCATTTTTGCCCAAAAATAAGGGGAATGCATACCTTTTTGCCATAAAAAAGGAAAATTTCTTCATTTGTGCTCCAAAATAAGGGGAATTTCTGCCTTTTTGCCTCTAAATAAGTGGAATTTCTGTCTTTTTCCCACAAAACAAAGGTAATTTCTGTCTTTTTTGCCCCCAAATAAGGGAAATTTCTTATTTATTACCCTGAAATAAGTGAAATGTATGCAATTTTGCCCCATAATATGGGAAACTCTACAATTTTGCCCCAAAATAAGGGGAATTTCTGACTGTTTGCTCCTGAAAATAGGAGATTTTCTGTCATTTTGCCTTAAAATAAGGAGAATTTCTGCCTTTTTGCCCGAAAATTATGAGAATTTTTGCAATTTTGCTTCAAAATACGGGGAATTTCTGCTTTATATCCCGAAAGTAAGGGGAATGTATACCTTTTGCCACAAAAAAGGGAAATTTCTTAATTTTTGCCCCAAAATAAGAGGAATTTCTGCATTTTTATCTCAAAATATGTGAAATTTCTGCCTTTTTACCCAAAAATAAACGGAATTTCTGTCTTTTAGCCCCAAAATAAAAGGAATTTTTGAATTATGCCTTTAAATAAGTGAAATTTCTGCAATTTTGCCCCAAAATAAAAGAAATTTCTGCCTTTTGCCACAAAATAAGGGGAATTTCTGTTTTTTTGCCCCAAAACAAGGGAAATTTCAGCGTTTTTGCCCCCAAATAAGGAGAATTTCAGCATTTTTACCTCAAAATAAGAGGAATTTCTGCATTTTTGCCACAAAATATTAAGAATTTCTGCATTTTTGCCCCAAAATAAGGAAAATTTCTGCCTTTTTTCCCTGAAATAAGTGAAATTTCTGCAATATTGCCCCAAAGTAAGTGAAATTTCTGTAATTTTGCCCAAAAATAAGGGAAATTTCTGGAATTTTTTCCCCAAAATAAATGGAATTTCTGAGTTTTGCCCCAAAATAAGGAGAATTTCTGTTTTTTGACACAACATATAGAGAATTTCTTCCTTTTTGCCCCACAATTAGAAGAATTTCTGCAATTTTTCTCCAAAATACGAGGAATTTCTGCATTTTTGCCCAAAAATAAGGGGAATGCATACCTTTTTGCCATAAAAAAGGAAAATTTCTTCAGTTTTGCTCCAAAATAATGGGAATTTCTGCCTTTTTGCCTCTAAATAAGTGGAATTTCTGTCTTTTTCCCACAAAACAAAGGGAATTTCTGTCTTTTTTGTTTCAATATAAGGGGATTTTCTGACTTATTACCCTGAAATAAGTGAAATTTCTGCAATTTTACCACAAAATAAGGAAAATTTCTGACTTTTTTTCTGAAATATGTGAAATTTCTGCAATTTTACCCCAAAATAAGGTGAATTTCTGCATTTTTGACCCAAAGTAATGGGAATTTCTGCCTTTTTGCCCCAAAATAAAAAAAAATTTTGCTTTTTTTCTCTGAAATAAGTGAAATTTTTGCAATTTTGCCCTAAAATAAGGGAAATTTCTGCAATTTTTTCCCATAATATGAAAAATTTCTGCAATTTTACCCCTAAATAAGGGGAATTTCTCATTTTTTACCCCAAAATAAAGGAAATTTCAGCCTTTTTACCTAAAAATAAATGAAATTTCTGCAATTGTGCACCAAATAAGTGAAATTTCTGCAATTTTGCCCCAAAATAAGGGAAATTTCTGTTTTTTTGCCCCCAAATAAGGGGAATTTTAGCCTTTCTACCTCAAAATAAGGAGAATTTCTGCATTTTTGCCACAAAATATTAGGAATTTCTCCCTTTTTGCCACAAAATAAGGAAAATTTCTGCCTTTTTTCCCTCAAATAAGTGAAATTTCTGAAATTTTGCCCCAAAATAAGTGAAATTTCTGCAATTTTGCCCCAAAATAAATGGAATTTCTGAGTTTTGCCCCAAAATAAGGAGAATTTCTGTTTTTTGCCCCAACATATAGGGAATTTCTGCCTTTTTGCCCCACAATTAGAAAAATTTCTGCAATTTTTCTCCAAAATACGAGGATTTTCTGCATTTTTGCCCGGAAATAAGGGGAATGCATACCTTTTTGCCATAAAAAAGGGAAATTTCTTTATTTTTGCTCCAAAATAAAGGGAATTTCTGCATTTTTGCCTCTAAATAAGTGGAATTTCTGTCTTTTTCCCACAAAACAAAGGGAATTTCTGTCTTTTTTGTTCCAATATAAGGGGAATTTCTGACTTATTACCCTGAAATAAGTGAAATTTCTGCAATTTTACCCCAAAATTAGGAAAATTTCTGACTTTTTTCTGAAATATGTGAAATTTCGGCAATTTTACCCCAAAATAAGGTGAATTTCTGCCTTTTTGCCCCAAAGTAATGGGGATTTCTAACTTTTTGCCCCAAAATAAGAAAAATTTTTGCTTTTTTTCTCTGAAATAAGTGAAATTTCTGCAATTTTGCCCTAAAATAAGGGAAATTTCTGCTATTTTTTTTCATAATAAGAGAAATTTCTGCAATTTTACCCCAAAATAAGGGGAATTTCTCCCATTTTGCCCCAAAATAAAGGAAATTTCAGCCTTTTTACCTAAAAATAAGTGAAATTTCTGCAATTTTGCACCAAATAAGTGAAATTTCTGAAATTTTGCCCCCAAATAAGGGGAATTTTAGCCTTTTTACCTCAAAATAAGGGGAATTTCTGCATTTTTGCCACAAAATATTAGGAATTTCTGCCTTTTGCCCCAAAATAAGGAAAATTTCTGCCTTTTTTCCCCAAAATAAGTGAAACTTCTGTAATTTTGCCCCAAAATAAGTGAAATTTCTGCAATTTTGCCCCAAAATAATGGAAATTTCTGGAATTTTGCCCCAAAATAAGGAGAATTTCTGTATTTTGGCCCCAACATATAGGGAATTTCTGACTTTTTGCATCACAATTAGGGGAATTTCTGAAATTTTGCTCCAAAATACGAGGAATTTCTGCCTTTTTGCCCGAAAATAAGGGGAATGCATAATTTTTGCCATAAAAGAGAAAAATTTCTTCATTTTTGCTCCAAAATAAGAATTTCTGCTTTTTTGCCTCTAAATAAGTAAAATTTCTGTAATTTTCATCCAAAACAAAGAGAATTTCTGTCTCTTTTGCCACAAAATAAGAAAAATTTCTGACTTATTACCCTGAAATAAGTGAAATTTCTGCAATTTTGCCCCAAAATAAGGAAAATTTCTTCCTTTTTGCCCTGAAATATGTGAAATTTCTGCAATTTTACCCCAAAATAAGGTGAATTTCTTCCTTTTGCCCCAAAATTATGGGAATTTCTGACTTTTTGTCCTAAAATAAGAAAAAAATTTGCTTTTTTTCTCTGAAATAAGTGAAATTTCTGCAATTTTGCCCTAAAACAAGGGAAATTTCTGCAATTTTTCCCCATAAGAGAAATTTCTGAAATTTTGCCCCAAAATAAGGGGAATTTCTCCCTTTTTGACCCAAAAATAAAGGAAATTTCAGCCTTTTTACCTGAAAATAAGTGAAATTTCTGCAATTTTGCCTTAAATAAGGAAAATTTCTGCAATTTTGCCCCAAAATAAGGTAAATTCCTGCAATTTTGCCCCAAAATAAAAAAAATTTCTGGAATTTTGCCCAAAATAAGGGGAATTTCTGATTTTTGCCCAAAAATAAAGGGAATTTCTGCCTTTTCCCCAAAATTAGGGGAATTTCTGCAATTTTGCTCTAAAATACGGGGAATTTCTGCCTTTTTGCCCGAAAATAATGGGAATGCATACCTTTTTGCCATAAAAAGGGAAATTTCTTCATTTTTGCTCCAAAATAAGGGGAATTTCTGCCTTTTTTGCCACAAAATAAGGGGAATTTCTGACTCATTATCCTGAAATAAGTGAAAATTTTGCAATTTTGCCACAAAATAAGGAAAATTTCTGCCTTTTTGCCCCCTAATAAGGAGGATTTCAGCCTTTTTACCTCAAATAAGGGGAATTTTTGCATTTGTGTCACAAAATATTAGGAATTTCTGCCTTTTTGCCCCAAAATAAGAAAAATTTCTGCCTTTTTTCCCTGAAATAAGTGACATTCCTGCAATTTTGCCCCAAAATAAGTGAAATTTCTGGATTTTGCCCCAAAATAAATGGAATTTTTGAGTTTTGCCCCAAAATAAGGAGAATTTCTGTCTTTTTGCCCCAACATATAGGGAATTTCTGCATTTTTGCCCCACAATTAGGGGAATTTCTGCAATTTTTCTCCAAAATACGGAGAATTTCTTTCTTTATGCCCGAAAATAAGAAGAATGCATACCTTTTTGCCTTAAAAAAAAGAAATTTCTTCATTTTTGCTCCAAAATAAGAAGAATTTCTGCTTTTTTGCATCTAAATATGTGGAATGTCTGTCTTTTTCCCCAAAAACAAAGGGATTTTCTGTCTTTTTTGCCCCAAAATAAGGGGAATTTCTGACTGTTTGCTCCCGAAAAAAGTTGATTTTCTGTGTTTTTGCCTTAAAATAAGGAGAATTTCTGCCTTTTTGCCCAAAAATTATGGGAATTTCTGCCTTTTTGTCTCAAAATAAGAAAAAAATTTGCTTTTTTTTCTCTGAAATAAGTGAAATATCTGTAATTTTGCCCTAAAATAAAGGAAATTTCTGCAATTTTTCACCATAATAAGAGAAATTTCTGCAATTTTACCTCAAAATAAGGGGAATTTCTCCCTTTTTGCCCCAAAATAAAGGAAATTTCAGCCTTTTAACCTAAAAATAAGTGAAATTTCTGCAATTTTGCACCAAATAAGTGAAATTTCTTCAATTTTGCCCCAAAATAAGGGAAATTTCTGCCTTTTTGCCTCCAAATAAGGGGAATTTTAGCATTTTTACCTCAAAATGAGAAAAATTTCTGCATTTTGCCACAAAATAAGGGGAATTTTAGCATTTTTACCTCAAAATAAGAAAAATTTCTGCATTTTTGCCACAAAATATTAGGAATTTCTGCCTTTTTGCCCCAAAATAAGGAAAATGTCTGCCTTTTTCCCCTGAAATAAGTGAAATTTCTGCAATATTGCCCCAAAATAAGTGAAATTTCTGCAATTTTGCCCCAAAATAATGGAAATTTCTGGAATTTTGCCCCAAGATAAGGAGAATTTCTCTCTTTTTCCCCAACATATAGGGAATTTCTGCCTTTTTGCATCACAATTAGGGGAATTTCTGAAATTTTGCTCCAAAATACGATGAATTTCTGCCTTTTTGCCCGAAAATAAGGGGAATGCATAACTTTTTGCCATAAAAGAGAAAAATTTCTTCATTTTTGCTCCAAAATAAGAAGAATTTCTGCTTTTTTGCCTCTAAATAAGTGGAATTTCTGTCTTTTTCCCCCAAAACAAAGGGAATTTCTGTCTCTTTTGCCCCAAAATAAGAAGAATTTCTGACTTATTACCATGAAATAAGTGAAATTTCTGCAATTTTGCCCCAAAATAAGGGGAATTTCTCACTTTTTGACCCAAAATAAATGAAATTTCAGCCTTTTTACCTGAAAATAAGTGAAATTTCTGCAATTTTGATTTAAATAAGGGAAATTTCTGCAATTTTGCCCCAAAATAACGTAAATTCCTGCAATTTTGCCACAAAATAAAGGAAATTTCTGGAATTGTGCCCCAAAATAAAGGGAATTTCTGCCTTTTGCCCCAAAATTAGGGGAATTTCTGCAATTTTGCTCCAAAATACGGGGAATTTCTGCCTTTTTGCCCAAAAATAATGGGAATGCATACCTTTTTGCCATAAAAAGGGAAATTTCTTCATTTTTGCTCCAAAATAAGGGGAATTTCTGCCTTTTTTGCTACAAAATAAGGGGAATTTCTGACTCATTATCCTGAAATAAGTGAAATTTCTGCAATTTTGCCCCAAAATAAGACAAATTTCTGCCTTTTTGCCCCCAAATAAGGAGGATTTCAGCCTTTTTACCTCAAAATAAGAGGAATTTCGGCATTTTTGCCACAAAATATTAAGAATTTCTTCATTTTTGTCCAAAAATAAGGAAAATTTCTGCCTTTTTTCCCTGAAATAAGTGAAATTTCTGCAATTTTGCCCCAAAATAAGTGAAATTTCTGCAATTTTGCCCAAAAATAAGGGAAATTTCTGGAATTTTGCCCCAAAATAAAGGGAATTTCTGAGTTTTGCCCCAAAATAAGGAGAATTTCTGTCTTTTTGCCCCAACATATAGGGAATTTCTGCCTTATTGCCCCAAAATTAGGGGAATTTCTGCAATTTTGCTCCAAAATACAGGGAATTTCTGCCTTTTTGCCCGAAAATAAGGGGAATGCATAACTTTTTGCCATAAAAGAGGAAAATTTCTTCATTTTTGCTCCAAAATAAGAAGAATTTCTGCTATTTGCCTTTAAATAAGTGGAATTTCTGTCTTTTTTTCCCAAAACAAAGGGAATTTCTCTTTTTTTTGCCCCAAAATAAGATAAATTTCTGACTTATTACCATGAAATAAGTAATATTTCTGCAATTTTGCCTCAAAACAAAGGAAATTTCTGCCTTTTTGCCCTGAAATATGTGAAATTTCTGCAATTTTACCCCAAAATAAGGTGAATTTCTGCCTTTTTGCCCCAAAATAATGGGAATTTCTGCCTTTTTGCCCCAAAATAACAAAAATTTTTGCTTTTTTTCTCTGAAATAAGTGAAATTTCTGCAATTTTGCCCTAAAGTAAGGGAAATTTCTGCAATTTTTCCCCATAATAAGAAAAATTTCTGCAATTTTGCCCCAAAATAAAGGGAAATTCTCCCTTTTTGACCCAAAATATAGGAAATTTCAGCCTTTGTACCTGAAAATAAGTGAAATTTCTGCAATTTTGCCTTAAATAAGAGAAATTTCTGCAATTTTGCCCCAAAATAAGGTAAATTCCTGCAATTTTGCCCCAAAATAAAGGAAATTTCTGGAATTGTGCCCCAAAATAAGGGGAATTTCTGATTTTTGCCTCAAAATATAGGAAAATTCTGGAATTTTGCCCCCAAATTAGGGGAATTTCTGCAATTTTGCTCCAAAATACGGGGAATTTCTGCCTTTTTGAGAGAAAATAATGGGAATGCATACCTTTTTGCCATAAAAAGGGAAATTTCTTCATTTTTGCTCCAAAATAAGGGGAATTTCTGCCGTTTTTGCTGCAAAATAAGGTGAATTTCTGACTCATTATCCTGAAATAAGTGAAATTTCTGCAATTTTGCCCCAAAATAAAAAAAATTTCTGCCTTTTTGCCCCCAAATAAGGAGGATTTCATCCTTTTTACATCAAAATAAGAGAAATTTTTGCATTTTTGCCACAAAATATTAAGAATTTCTTCATTTTTCCCCCAAAATAAGGAAAATTTCTGCCTTTTTTCCCTAAAATAAGTGAAATTTCTGAAATTTTGCCCCAAAATAAGTGAAATTTCTGCAATTTTGCACCAAAATAAGGGAAATTTCTGGAATTTTGCCCCAAAATGAGGGGAATTTCTGAGTTTTGCCCCAAAATAAGGATAATTTCTGTCTTTTTGCCCCAACATATAGGGAATTTCTGACTTTTTGCCCCACAATTAGGGGAATTTCTGCAATTTTGCTCCAAAATACAAGGAATTTCTGCCTTTTTGCCCGAAAATAAGGGGAATGCATAACTTTTTGCCATAAAAAAAATTTCTTCATTTTTGCTCCAAAATAAGAAGAATATCTGCTTTTTTGCCTCTAAATAAGTGGAATTTCTGTCTTTTTTTCCAAAAACAAAGGGAATTTCTGTCTTTTTTGCCCCAAAATAAGAAAAATTTCTGACTTATTACCATAAAATAAGTAAAATTTCTGCAATTTTGCCAGAAAACAAGGGAAATTTCTGCCTTTTTGCCCTGAAATATGTGAAATTTCTGCAATTTTACCCCAAAATAAGGTGAATTTCTGCCTTTTTGCCCCAAAATAATGGGATTTTCTGCCTTTTTGCCCCAAAATAACAAAAATTTTTGCTTTTTTTCTCTGAAATAAGTGAAATTTCTGCAATTTTGCCCTGAAATAAGGGAAATTTCTGCAATTTTTCCCCATAATAAGGGAAATTTCTGCAATTTTGCCCCAAAATAAAGGGAATTTCTCCTTTTTGCCCCAAAATAAAAGAAATTTCAGCCTTTTTACCTGGAAATAAGTGAAATTTCTGCAATTTTGCCCCAAATAAAGGAAATTTCTGCAATTTTTCCCTTAAAATAAGGTAAATTCCTGCAATTTTGCCCCAAAATAAAGGAAACTTCTTGAATTTAGCCCCAAAATAAGGGTAATTTCTGATTTTTGCCCCAAAATAAAGGGAATTTCTGCCTTTTGCCCCAAAATTAGGAGAATTTCTGCAAATTAGCTCCAAAATACAGGAAATTTCTGCTTTTTTGCTCGAACATAATGGGAATGCATACCTTTTTGCCATAAAAAATGAAATTTCTTCATTTTTGCTCCTAAATAAGGGGAATTTCTGCCTTTTTGCCTCTAAATAAGTGGAATTTCTGTCTTTTTCTCCCAAAACAAAGGGAATTTCTGTCTTTTTTGCCCCAAAATAAAGGGAATTTCTGACTTATTACCCTGAAATAAGTGAAATTTCTGCAATTTTGCCCCTAAATAAGAAAAATTTCTGCCTTTTTGCCCCCTAAAAAGGGGAATTTTAGCCTTTTTACCTCAAAATAATGGGAATTTTTGCATTTTTGCCACAAAATATTAGGAATTTCTGCCTTTTCGCCCCAAAATAAGGAAAATTTCTGCCTTTTTTCCCTAAAATAAGTGAAATTTCTGAAATTTTGCCCCAAAATAAGTGAAATTTCTGCAATTTTGCCCCAAAATAAGGGAAATTTCTGCAATTTTGCCCCAAAATAAGTGGAATTTCTGTGTTTTGCCCCAAAATATAGAGAATTTCTGTCTTTTTTCCCCAACATATAGGGAATTTCTGCATTTTTGCCCAACTATTATGGGAATTTCTGCAATTTTGCCCCAAAATACGGGGAATTTCTGCCTTTTTGCCCGAAAATAATAAGAATGCATACCTTTTTGCCTTACAAAAAAGAAATTTCTTCATTTTTGCTCCAAAATAAGGGGAATTTCTGCTTTTTGCCTCTAAATATGTGGAATGTCTGTCTTTTCCCCCAAAACAAAGGGATTTTCTGTCTTTGTTGCCCCAAAATAAGGGGAATTTCTGACTTATTACCCTGAAATAAGTGAAATTTCTGCAATTTTGCCCCAAAATAAGGGAAATTTCTGCCTTTTTGCCCCCAAATAAGGGGAATTTCAGCCTTTTTACCTCAAAATAAGGAGAATTTCTGCATTTTTGCCACAAGATATTAGAAATTTCTGCCTTTTTGCCCCAAAATAAGGAAAATTTCTGCCTTTTTTCCCTGAAATAAGTGAAATTTCTGCAATTTTGCGCCAAAATAAAAGAAATTTCTGGAATTTTGCCCCAAAATAAGGGGAATTTCTGAGTTTTGCCCCAAAATAAGGAGTATTTCTGTCTTTTTGCCCCAACATATAGGGAATTTCTGCCATTTTGCCCCACAATTAGGGGAATTTCTGCAATTTTGCTTTAAAATACAGGGAATTTCTGCCTTTTTTTCCCGAAAATAAGGGGAATGTATACCTTTTGCCACAAAAAGGGGAAATTTCTTCCTTTTTGCCCCAAAATAAGAGGAATTTCTGCCTTTTTACCCAAAAATAAAAGGAATTTCTGTCTTTTTGCCCCAAAATAAAAGGAATTTTTGAATTATGCCCTGAAATAAGTAAAATTTCTGCTATTTTGCCCCAAAATAAGGGAAATTTCTGCCTTCTTGCCACAAAATAAAGGGAATTTCTGCGTTTTTGCCACAAAATATTAGGAATTTCTGCCTTTTTCCCCAAAATAAGAAAAATGTCTGCCTTTTTCCTTGAAATAAGTGAAATTTGTGCAATTTTGCCCCAAAATAATTGAAATTTCTGCAATTTTGCCCCAAAATAAGGGAAATTTCTGGAATTTTGCCCCTAAATAAGTGGAATTTCTGAGTTTTGCCCCAAAATAAGGAGAATTTCTGTGTTTTTGCCACAACATATATGGAATTTCTGCCTTTTTGCCCCACAATTAGGAAAATTTCTGCAATTTTGCTTTAAAATACGGGAAATTTCTGCTTTTTTGCCCGAAAATAAGGGGAATGTTTACCTTATGCCACAAAAAAGGGAAATTTCTTCATTTTAGCCCCAAAATAAGAGGAATTTCTGCCTTTTTTCCTCAAAATAATTGAAATTTCTGCCTTTTTACCCAAAAATATACGGAATTTCTGTATTTTTGCCCGAAAATAAAAGGAATTTTTGAATTTTGCCCTGAAATAAGTGAAATTTCTGCAATTTTGCCCCAAAATTAGGGAAATTTCTGCCTTTTTGCCACAAAATAAGGGGAATTTCTGTCTTTTTGCCCCAAAATAAAGGAAATTTCAGCCTTGTTACCTAGTGATAAGGGGAATGTCTGCCTTTTTGCCCTAAAATATGGAGAATTTCTGTATTTTTCTCCCAAAATAAAGAAATTTTCTGCAATTTTGTACCAAAATAAAAGTAATTTCTGCCTTTTTGCCCAAAAATAAGAGAAATTTCTGCGTTTTTTCCCTGAAATAAGTGAAATTTCTGTAATTTTGCCCAAAAATATAGGAGATTTCAGCAATTTTGCCCCAAAATAAAGGACATTTCTTGAATTTTGCCCCAAAATAAGGGGAATATCTGACTTTTTGCCCTGAAATAAGGAGAATTTCTTTGTTTTTGCCCCAAAATAATGTGAATTTCTGCATTTTCCCTCAAAATTAGTGGAATATGTGCAATTTTGCTCCAAAATACGGGGAATTTCTGCCTTATTGCACCAAAATAAAGGGAATTTCTGCATTTTTGCACCAATATAAGTGAAATTTCTGAAATTTTGCTACATAATACGGAGAATTTCTGCCTTATTGCCCGAAATAAAGTGGAATTTCTGCCTTTTTGCCCTGAAATATTTGAAATTTCTGCAATTTTACACCAAAATAAGGGGAATTTCTCTTTTTGGCCCTAAAATTAGGAGAATTTCTGCTTTTTGCCCCAAAATAAGGCAAATTTCTGACTTTTTGCCATGAAATAAGTGAAATTTCTGAAATTTTGCCCCAAAATAAGGTGAATTTCTTCTATTTTGCCACAAAATATGGGGAATTTCTGCATTATTGCCTCCAAATAAGGAAAATTTCTGCTTTTCTGCCCCAATTAACAGGAATTTCTGCCTTTTTGCCACAAAGTAAAGGGCATTTCTGCCTTTTTGCCCCAAAATAAGGGGAATTTCATTATTTTTACCTCAAATAAGGGGAATTTCTGCCTTTTGCCCCAAAATATGGGGAATTTCTGCCTTTTTGTTCCAAAACAAAAAAAATTTCTTCAATTTTGTACCAAAATAAAAGAAATTTCTGATTTTTGCCCCAAAATAAAAGGAATTTCTGACTTTTTGTCCTGAAATAAATGAAATTTCTGCAATTTTGCCCTAAAATAAAGAAAAATTTGTGCCTTTTTGCCACAAAATATAAATAATTTCTGCCTTCTTGCCACAAAATAAAAAAAATTTCTGCAATTCTGTACCAAAATAAAAGAAAATTCTAAAATTTTGCCCCAAAATAAGGGAAATTTCTGATTTTTGCCCCGAAATTAGGAGAATTTCTGTATTTTTGCCCCAAAATAATAGGAATTTCTGCCTTTTTGCCCAAAAATTAGGGGAGTTTCTGCAATTTTGCTTCAAAATACAGGGAATTTCTGCCTCTTTTCCCGAAAATAAAAGGAACTTCTGCTGATTTGCCCCAAATAAAGGGAATTTCTGCATTTTTGCCCCAATATTAGGGGAATTTCTGCAATTTTGCTCCAAAATACGGGGAATTTCTGCCTTTTTGCCCGAAATTAAAGGGATTTTCTGCCTTTTTGCCCCCAAACAAGGGAAATTTCTGCAATTTTATCTCAAAATAATGGGAATTTCTGCCTTTATACTCCCAAATAAGGGTAATTTTTGCCTTTTTGCCCTGAAATATGTGAAATGTCTGACATTTTACCCCAAAATAAGGTGAATTTCTGTCTTTTTGCCTCAAAATAATGGGAATTTCTGCCTTTTTGCCCAGAAATAATAAAAATTTTTGTTTTTTTTTCTGAAATAAGTGAAATTTCTGCAATTTTGCCTTAAAATAAAAGGAATTTCTGCAATTTTTCCCCATAATAAAAAAATTTTCTGCAATTTTGCCCCAAAATAAACGGAATTTCTGTTTTTTGTCCCCAAATAAGGGAAATTTCTGCAATATTGCCCTAAAATAAGGGGAATTTCTGCTTTTTGCCCCAAAATAAAAGGAATTTCTGCCTTTTTGCCCCAAAACAAAGAAAATTACTGTATGTTTTACCCCAAAATTAGATTAATTTCTGCAATTCTGCTCCAAAATACAAGATTTTTCTGCATTTTTCGCCAAAAATAAGGGGAATTTTTGCCATTTTGCCGTGAAATAAGTGAAATTTTTGCAGTTTTACCCCAAAGTAAGGGGAATTTCTGCCTTTTTGCCCTAAAATTAGAGGAATTTCTGCAATTTTGCTCCAAAATATGGGGAATTTCTGTCTTTTTGCCCCAAAATAAGGGAAATTTCTGCCTTTTTGCCCCCAAATAAGGGGAATTCAGCCTTTTTACCTCAAAATAAAGGGAATTTCTGAATTTTTCCTCCCAAATTAGGAAAATTTCTGCCTTTTTTCCCTGAAATAAGTGAAATTTCTGCAATTTTGTCCCAAAATAATTGAAATTTCTGCAATTTTGCCCCAAAATAAGGGAAATTTCTGGAATTTTGCCCCAAAATAAGTGGAATTTCTGAGTTTTGCCCCAAAATAAGGAGGAATTCTGTATTTTTGCCCCAACAAATAGGGAATTTCTGCCTTTTTGCTCCACAATTAGGGGAATTTCTGCAATTTTGCTCCAAAATACTTAAAATTTCTGCTTTTTTTCTCGAAAATAAATGGAATGTATACCTTTTCCCACAAAAAAGGGAAATTTCTTCATTTTTGCCCCAAAAAAAGAGGAATTCCTGCCTTTTTACCTCAAAATAAGTGAAATTTCTGCCTTTTTACCGAAAATTAAACGGAATTTCTTTCTATTTGCCCCAAAATAAAAGGAATTTTTGAATTATGCCCTGAAATAAGTGAAATTTCTGCAATTTTGCCCCAAAATAAGGGAAATTTCTGCATTTTTGCCACAAAATAAAAGGAATTTCTGCATTTCTGCCACAAAATATTAGGAATTTCTGCCTTTTTGCCCCAAAATAAGAAAAATTTCTGCCTTTTTTCCCTGAAAAAAGTGAAATTTCTGCAATTTTGCCCCAAAATAATTGAAATTTCTGCAATTTTGCCCCAAAATAAGGGAAATTTCTGGAATTTTGCCCCAAAATAAGTGGAATTTCTGAGTTTTGCCCCAAAATAAGGAGAAATTCTGTCTTTTTGCCCCAACATATAAGGAATTTCTGCCTTTTTGCCACACAATTAGGAAAATTTCTGCAATTTTGCTCCACAATACGGGGAATTTCTGCTTTTCTGCCCGAAAATAAGGGGAATGTTTACCTTTTCCGACAAAAAAGGGAAATTTCTTCATTTTTGCCCCAAAATAAGAGGAATTTCTGCCTTTTTACCTTAAAATGAGTATAATTTCTGCCTTTTTACCCAAAAATATATGGAATTTCTGTATTTTGCCCCAAAATAAAAGGAATTTTTGAATTTTGCCCTGAAATAAGTGAAATTTCTGCAATTTTGCCCCAAAATAAAGGAAATTTCTGCCTTTTTGCCACAAAATAAGGGGAATTCTGCCTTTTGCCCCAAAGTATAGGTAATTTCTGCCTATTTGCCCCAAAATAAGAAAAATTTCTGCAATTTTGTACCAAAATAAAAGAAATTTCTGCCTTTTGCCCCAAAATAAGAGAAATTTGTGCCTTTTTTCCCTGAAATAAGTGAAATTTCTGCAATTTTGCCCCATAATAAGGGAAATTTCTGCAATTTTTCCTTAAAGTAAAGGAAATTTCTGCAATTTTGTCCCAAATAAGGGGAATTTCTGACTTTTTGCCCTTGAAAAACAGAGATTTTCTTTTCTTTTTTCACCAAAATAAGGAGAATTTCAGCCCATTTGCTTTAAAATTATGAGAATTTCTGCAATTTTGCTTCAAAATACGGGGAATTTCTGCCTTTTAGCCCCAAAATAAAGGGAATTTCTGAATTTTTCCCCAATATTAGGAGAATATCTGCATTGTACCTCTAAATAAGGGGAATTTCTGCATTTTGCCCCAAAATATGGGGAATTTCTGCCTTTTTGTTCCAAAATAAGGGGAATTTCTTCAATTTTGTACCAAAATAAAAGAAATTTCTGCTTTTTACCCCAAAATAAAAGTAATTTCTGACTTTTTGCCCTGAAATAAATGAAATTTCTGCAATTTTGCCCGAAAATAAGGGAAATTTGTGCCTTTTTGCCCCAAAATGAGGGGAATTTTTGCCTTTTAACCCCAAAATATAGGGAATTTCAGCATTTTACCTCAAAATAAGGGGAATTTCAGCCTTTTTGCACCAAAATATGTGGAATTTCTGCATTTGCCACAAAATAAGAAAAATTTCTGCAATTCTGTACCAAAATAAAAGAAATTTCTAAAATTTTACCCCAAAATAAGGGAAATTTCTGATTTTTGCCCTGAAATAAGGAGAATTTCTGTATTTTTGCCCCAAAATAAAGGGAATTTCTGCCTTTTTGCCCCAAAATTAGGAAAGTTTCTGCAATTTTGCTTCAAAATACAGAGAATTTTTCCCTCTTTTCCCTAAAATAAGAGGAACTTCTGCTGATTTGCCCCAAATAAAGGGAATTTCTGCATTTTTGCCCCAATATTAGGGGAGTTTCTGCAATGTTGCTTCAAAATACAGGGAATTTCTGCCTCTTTTCTCGAAAATAAAAGGAACTTCTGCTGATTTGCCCCAAATAAAGGGAATTTCTTCATTTTTGCCCCAATATTAGGGGAATTTCTGCAATTTTGCTCCAAAATACGCGGAATTTTTGCCTTTTTGCCCGAAATTAAGGGGATTTTCTGCCTTTTTGCCACCAAACAAGAAAAATTTCTGCAATTTTATCCCAAAATAAGGGGAATTTCTGCCTTTTTGCCCCCAAATAAGGGGAATTTCTGCCTTTTTGCCCTGAAATATGTGAAATGTCTGCAATTTTACCCCAAAATAAGGTGAATTTCTGCCTTTTTGCGCCAAAATAAAGGAAATTTCTATTTATTGTCCCCAAATAGGGGAAATTTCTGCAATTTTGCTTTAAATTAAAAAAAAATTCTGCAATTTTTCCCCATAATAAAGGAATTTTCTGCAATTTTGCCCCAAAATAAAGGAAATTTCTATTTTTTGTCCCCAAATAGGGGAAATTTCTGCAATTTTGCTCTAAATTAAGGGGAATTTCTGCATTTGCCCCAAAATAAAGGGAATTTCTGCCTTTTTGCCTCAAAACAAAGAAAATTACTGCATGTTTTACCCCAAAATTAGGTGAATTTCTGGAATTTTGCTCCAAAATACAGGGATTTTCTGCCTTATTCGCCGAAAATAAGGGGAATTTCTGCCATTTTGCCGCAAAATAAGTGAAATTTCTGCAGTTTTACCCCAAAATAAGGGGAATTTCTGACTTTTGCCCCAAAATAAGGGGAATTTCTGCCTTTTTGCCCCAAAACAAAGAAAATTACTGCATGTTTTACCCCAAAATTAGGTGGATTTCTGCAATTCTGTTCCAAAATACAAGGATTATCTGCCTTTTTCGCTGAAAATAAAAGGAAATTCTGTCATTTTGCCGTGAAATAAGTGAAATTTCTGCAGTTTTACCCCAAAATAAAAGGAATTTCTGCCTTTTTGCCCCAAAATTAGGGGAATTTCTGCAATTTTGCTCCAAAATACGGGGAATTTCTGCTTTTTTGCCCAAAAATAAAGAGAATGTATACCTTTTTGCCCTAAAAAGGGAAATTTCTTCATTTTTACACCAAAATAAGAAGATTTTCCGCTTTTTTGACTCAAAATAAGTGCAGTTTCTGACTTTTCCCCAAAAATAAACGGAATTTTTGTCTTTTTGCCCCAAAATAAGGGGAATTTCTGACTTTTTGCCCTGAAATAAGTTAATTTTCTAAAATTTTTCCACAAAATAATTGAAATTTCTGCAATTTTGCCCCAAAATAAGATGAATTTCTGTCTTTTTGCCCAAAAATAAGGGAAATTTTTGCCTTTTTGCCCCCAAATAAGGGGACTTTCAGCCTTTTTACCTCAAAATAAGGGGAATTTTTGCATTTTTGCCACAAAATATTAGGAATTTCTGCCTTCTTGCTCCAAAATTAGAAAAATTTCTGCCTTTTTTCCCTGAAATAAGTGAAATTTCTGCAATTTTGCCCCAAAATAAGTGAAATTTCTGCAATTTTGCCCCAAAATAAGAGAAATTTCTGGAATTTTGCCCCAAAATAAGTGGAATTTCTGAGTTTTGCCCCAAAATGAAGAGAATTTCTGTCTTTTTGCCCCAACAAATAGGGAATTTCTGACTTTTTGCCCCACAACTAGAAGAATTTCTGCAATTTTGCTCCAAAATACTGGGAATTTCTGCTTTTTTCCCGAAAATAAGGGGAATGTATACCTTTTGCCACAAAAAAAGGAAATTTCTTCTTTTTTGCCCCAAAATAAAAGGAATTTCTGCCTTTTTACCTCAAAATATGTGAAATTTCTGCCTTTTTACCCAAAAATAAATGGAAATTTCGTCTTTTTGCCTCAAAATAGAAGGAATTTTTGAATTATACCCTGAAATAGGTGAAATTTCTGCAATTTTGCCCTAAAATAAAAGAAATTTCTGCCTTTTTGCCACAAAATAAGGGGAATTTTTGCGTTTTTGCCACAAAATATTAGGAATTTCTGCTTTTTTCTCTAAAATAAGGTAAATTTCTGCCTTTTTTTCCTGAAATAAGTGAAATTTCTGCAATTTTGCCCCAAAATAATTGAAATTTCTGCAATTTTGCCCCAAAATAAGGAAAATTTCTGGAATTTTGCCCCAAAATAAGTGGAATTTCTCAGTTTTTCCCCAAAATAAGGAGAATTTCTGTCTTTTTGCCCCAACATATAGGGAATTTCTGCCTTTTTGTCCCACAATTTCGGGAATTTCTGCAATTTTGCTTTAAAATACGGGGAATTTCTGCTTTTTTGCCCGAAAATAAGGGGAATGTTTACCTTTTGCCACAAAAAAGGAAAATTTCTTCATTTTTGCCCCAAAATAAGAGGAATTTCTGCTTTTTCCTCAAAATAAGTGAAATTTCTGCCTTTTTACCCAAAAATATACGGAATTTCTGTATTTTTGCCCGAAAGTAAAAGGAATTTTTGAATTTTGCCCTGAAATAAGTGAAATTTCTGCAATTTTGCCCCAAAGTAAGGGAAATTTCTGCATTTTTGTCACAAAATAAGGGGAATTTATTTCTTTTTGCCCCAAAATAAGGGGAATTTCAGCCTTGTTACCTAATGATAAGGGGAATGTCTGCCTTTTTGCCCTAAATTATCGAGAATTTCTGTATTTTTCTCCCAAAATAAAGAAATTTTCTGCAATTTTGTACCAAAATAAAAGTAATTTCTGCCTTTTTGCCCCAAAATAAGAGAAATTTCTGCATTTTATCCCTGAAATAAGTGAAATTTCTGAAATTTTGCCCCAAAATAAGGGAGATTTCTGCAATTTTGCCCCAAAATAAAGTACATTTCTGGAATTTTGCCCCAAAATAATGGGAATATCTGACTTTTTGCCCTGAAATAAGGAGAATTTCTGTCTTTTTGCCCCAAAATAATGTGAATTTCTGCATTTTCCCTCAAAATTAGTGGAATATGTGCAATTTTGCTTCAAAATACGGGGAATTTCAGCCTTATTGCACCAAAATAAAGGGAATTTCTGCATTTTTGCACCAATATAAGCCGAATTTCTGAAATTTTGCTGAAAAATACGGAAAATTTCTGCCTTATTGCCCAAAATAAAGTGGAATTTCTGCCTTTTTGCCCTGAAATATTTGAAATTTCCGAAATTTTACACCAAAATAAGGGGAATTTCTCTTTTTCGCTCCAAAATTAGGAGAATTTCTGCTTTTTGCCCCAAAATAAGGCAAATTTCTGACTTATTGCCCTGTAATAAGTGAAATTTCTGCAATTTTCCCCAAAATAAGGGGAATTTCTGCTTTTTGCCAAAATAAGGAGAATTTCAGAATTTTACCTCCAAATAAGGGGAATTTGTGCCTTTTTGCCACAAAATATGGGGAATTTCTGCCTTATTGCCCCCAAATAAGGAAAATTTTTGCTTTTCTGCCCCAATTAACGGAAATTTCTGCCTTTTTGCCACAAAATAAAGGGAATTTCTGCCTTTTGCCCCAAAATAACGGGAATTTCAGCCTTTTTACCTCAAAATAAGGGGAATTTCTTCCTTTTGCCCAAAATATGGGGAATTTCTGACTTTTTGTTCCAAAATAAGGAAAATTTCTTCAATTTTGTACCAAAATAAAAGAAATTTCTGCTTTTTGCCCAAAAATAAAAGTAATTTCTGACTTTTTGTTCTTAAATAAATGAAATTTCTTCAATTTTGCCCGAAAATAAGGGAAATTTGTGCCTTTTTGCCCCAAAATGAGGGGAATTTTTGCCTTTTAACCCCAAAATATCTGGAATTTCAGCATTTTACCTCAAAATAAGGGGAATTTCAGCCTTTTTGCACCAAAATATGGAGAATTTCTGCCTTTTTGCCACAAAATAAGAAAAATTTCTGCAATTCTGTACAAAAATAAAAGAAATTTTTAAAATTTTGCCACAAAATAAGGGAAATTTCTGATTTTTGCCCCGAAATAATGAGAATTTCTGTATTTTTGCCCCAAAATAAAAGGAATTTCTGCTTTTGCCTCAAAATTAGGGGAGTTTCTGCAATTTTGCTTCAAAATACAGGGAATTTCTGCCTTTTTTCCTGAAAATAAAGGGAACTTCTGCCGATTTGCCCCAAATAAAGGGAATTTCTGCATTTTTGCCCCAATATTAGGGGAATTTCTGCAATTTTGCTCCAAAATACGGGGAATTTCTGCCTTTTTGCCCAAAATTAAGGGGATTTTCTGCCTTTTTGCCCCCAAACAAGGGAAATTTCTGCAATTTTATCTCAAAATAATGGGAATTTCTGCCTTATACCCCCAAATAAGGGAAATTTCTTTCTTTTTGCCCTGAATTATGTGAAATGTCTGCAATTTTACCCCAAAATAAGGTGTATTTCTGCCTTTTTGCCCCAAAATAATGGGAATTTCTGCCTTTTTGTCTCAAATAAGAAAAATTTTGCTTTTTTTCTCTGAAATAAGTGAAATTTCTGCAATTTTGCCTTAAAATAAAAGAAATTTCTGCAATTTTTCCCCATAATAAAGAAATTTTCTGCAATTTTGCCCCTAAATAAATGAAATTTCTGTTTTTTGTCCCCAAATCAGAGAAATTTCTGCAATATTGCCCTAAAATAAAGGGAATTTCTGCCTTTTGCCCCAAAATAAGGGGAATTTCTGCATTTTGCCCCAAAACAAAGAAAATTACGGCATGTTTTACCCCAAAATTAGGTTAATTTCTGCAATTCTGCTCAAAAATACAAGGATTTTCTGCCTTTTTCTCCAAAAATAAGGGGAATTTCTGCCATTTTGCCCTGAAATAAGTGAAATTTCTGCAGTTTTACCCCAAAATAAGGGGAATTTCTGCCTTATTGCCCCAAAATTAGGGGAATTTCTGCAATTTTGCTCCAAAATACGGGGAATTTCTGCCTTTTTGCCCGAAAATAAAGGGAATGTATACCTTTTTGCCATAAAAAGGGAAATTTCTTCATTTTTACCCCAAAATAAGGGGATTTTCCTCCTTTTTGACTCAAAATAAGTGCAATTTCTAACTTTTCCCCAAAAATAAACAGAATTTCTGTCTTTTTGCCCCAAAATTAGGGGAATTTCTGACTTTTTGCCCTGAAATAATTTAAATTTCTAAAATTTTTCCCTAAAAGAATTGAAATTTCTGCAATTTTGCCCCAAAATAAGGGGAATTTCTGTCTTTTTGCTTCAAAATAAGGGAAATTTCTGTCTTTTTGCCCCCAAATTAGCGGAATTTCAGCATTTTTACCTCAAAATAAGGGGAATTTCTGCATTTTTGCCACAAAATATTATGAAATCTGCTTTTTGCTCCAAAATTAGAAAAATTTCTGCCTTTTTTCCCTGAAATAAGTGAAATTTCTGCAATTTCGCCCCAAAATAAATGAAATTTCTGCAATTTTGCCCCAAAATTAGGGCAATTCTTGGAATTTTGCCCCAAAATAAGTGGAATTTCCGAGTTTTACCCCAAAATAAGGAGAAATTCTGCCTTTTTGCCCCAACAAATAGAGAATTTCTGACTTTTTGCCCCACAACTAGGGGAATTTCTGCAATTTTGCTCCAAAATACTGGGAATTTCTGCTTTTTTCCCGGAAATAAGGGGAATGTATACCTTTTGCCACAAAAAAGGGAAATTTCTTCATTTTTGCCCCAAAATAAGAGGAATTTCTGCCTTTTTACCTCAAAATAAGTGAAATTTCTACCCTTTTCCGAAAAATAAACGGAATTTCTGTTTTTTTGCCCCAAAATAAAAGGAAATTTTGATTTATGCCCTGAAATAAGTGAAATTTCTGCAATTTTGCCCCAAAATAAGGGAAATTTCTGACTTTTTGCCACAAAATAAAAGGAATTTCTGCATTTTTGCCACAAAATATTAGGAATTTCTGACTTTTTGCCCCAAAATAAGAAAACTTTCTACCTTTTTTCCCTGAAATAAGTGAAATTTTTGCAATTTTGCCCCAAAATAATTGAAATTTCTGCAATTTTGCCCCAAAATAAGGGAAATTTCTGGAATTTGCCCCAAAATAAGTGGAATTTCTGAGTTTTGCCCCAAAATAAGGAGAAATTCTGTTTTTTTGCCCCAACATATAGAAAATTTCTGCCTTTTTGCCCCACAATTAGGGGAATTTCCGCAATTTTGCTCCAAAATACGAGGAATTTCTGCTTTTTTGCCCGAAAATAAGAGGAATTTTTAACTTTTGCAACAAAAAAGTAAAATTTCTAAATTTTTGCCTCAAAATAAGAGGAATTTCTGCCTTTTTACCTTAAAATAAGTAAAATTTCTGCCTTTTTACCCAAAAATATACGGAATTTCTGTATTTTTGCCCCAAAATAAAGGAATTTTTGAATTTTGTTCTGAAATAAGTGAAATTTCTGCAATTTTTCCCCAAAATAAAGGAAATTTCTGCCTTTTTGCCACAAAATAAGGGGAATTTCTGTCTTTTTGCCCCAAAATAAGGGGAAATTCAGCCTTTTTACCTAATAATGAGAATTTCTGCCTTTTGCCCCAAAGTATAGGTAATTTCTGCCTTTTTGCCCCAAAATAAGAAAAATTTCTTTCTTTTTTTCCTGAAATAAGTGAAATTTCTGAAATTTTGCCCCATAATAAAGGAAATTTCTGCAATTTTTTATTAAAGTAAAGGAAATTTCTGCAATTTTGTCCCAAATAAGGGGAATCTGACATTTTGCCCTCGAAAAACAGAGATTTTCTTTCTTTTTGCACCAAAATAAGGAAAATTTCAGCCTTTTTGCCTTAAAATTATGAGAATTTCTGCAATTTTGCTACAAAATACGGGGAATTTCTGCCTTTTAGCCCCAAAATAAAGGGAATTACTGCATTTTTCCCCAATATTAGGGGAATATCTGCATTTTACCTCTAAATAAAAGGAATTTCTGCATTTTGCCCCAAAATATGGGGAATTTCTCCCTTTTTGTTCCAAAATAAGGAAAATTTCTTCAATTTTGTACCAAAATAAAAGAAATTTCTTCTTTTTGCCCCAAAATAAAAGTAATTTCTGACTTTTTGCCCTGAAATAAATGAAATTTCGGCAATTTTGCCAGAAAATAAGGGAAATTTGTGCCTTTTTGCCCCAAAATGAGGGGAATTTCTTCCTTTTAACCCC
Source organism: Micromys minutus (assembly GCF_963924665.1). NCBI lineage: Eukaryota > Metazoa > Chordata > Mammalia > Rodentia > Muridae > Micromys > Micromys minutus. Next base: position 6,504,068 of record NW_027667727.1, read on the forward strand.
AAAATATGGAAAATTTCAGCATTTTACCTCAAAATAAGAGGAATTTCAGACTTTTTGCACCAAAATATGGGGAATTTCTGCATTTGCCACAAAATAAGAAAAATTTCTGCAATTCTGTATCAAAATAAAAGAAATTTCTAAAAGTTTGCCCCAAAATAAGGGAAATTTCTGATTTTTGCCCCGAAATAATGAGAATTTCTGTATTTTTGCCTCAAAATAAAGGGAATTTCTGCCTTTTTGCCCCAAAATTAGGGGAGTTTCTGCAATTTTGCTTCAAAATACAGGGAATTTCTGCCTCTTTTCCCAAAAATAAGAGTAACTTCTGCTGATTTGCCCCAAATAAAGGGAATTTCTGCATTTTTGCCCCAATATTAGGAAAATTTCTGCAATTTTGCTCCAAAATACGGGGAATTTCTGCCTTTTTGCCCGAAATTAAGGGATTTTCTGCCTTTTTGCCACCAAACAAGGGAAATTTCTGCAATTTTATCCCAAAATAAAGGGAATTTCTGCCTTTTTGCCCCCAAATAAGGGGAATTTCTGCCTTTTTGCCCTGAAATATGTGAAATGTCTGCAATTTTACCCCAAAATAACGTGAATTTCTGCCTTTTTGCCCCAAAATAATGGGAATTTCTGCCTTTTTGCCCGAAAATAAGAAAAATTTTTGCTTTTTTTCTCTGAAATAAGTGAAATTTCTGCAATTTTACTTTAAAATAAAAAAAATTTCTGCAATTTTTCCCCATAATAAAAGAATTTTCTGCAATTTTGCCCCAAAATAAAGGAAATTTCTGTTTTTGTCCCCAAATAAGGGAAATTTCTGCAATTTTGCCCTAATATAAGGGGAATTTCTGCCTTTTGCCCCAAAATAAGAGGAATTTCTGCCTTTTTGCCCCAAAACAAAGAAAATTACTGCATGTTTTACCCCAAAATTAGGTGAATTTTTGCAATTTGCTCCAAAATACAGGGATTTTCTGCCTTTTTTCGCCGAAAATAAGGGGAATTTCTGCCATTTTGCCGCAAAATAAGTGAAATTTCTGCAGTTTTACCCCAAAATAAGGGGAATTTCTGTGTTTTTGCCCCAAAATTATAGGAATTTCTGCAATTTTTCTACAAAATACTAGAAATATCTGCCTTTTTGCCTGAAAATAAAGGGAATGTATACCTTTTAGCCATAAAAAGGGAAATTTCTTCATTTTTACTTCAAAATAAGGGGATTTTCCGCCTTTTTTACTCAAAATAAGTGCAATTTCTGACTTTTCCCCCAAAATAAACGGAATTTCTGTCTTTTTGACCCAAAATAAGGGGAATTTCTGACTTTTTGCCCTGAAATAATTTAAATTTCTAAATTTTTTCCCCAAAATAATTGAAATGTCTGCTTTTTGCCCCAAAATAAGAGGAATTTCTATTTTCTTGCCCCAAAATAAGGGGAATTTCAGCCTTTTTTCCTCAAAATAATAGGAATTTCTGCATTTTGCCCCAAAGTATGGGGAATTTCTGCCTTTTTGCCCCAAAATAAGAAAAATTTCTGCAATTTTGTACCAAAATAAAAGAAATTTCTGCCTTTTTGCCCCAAAATAAGAGAAATTTCAGCCTTTTTTCCCTGAAATAAGTGAAATTTCTGCAATTTTGCCCCATAATAAGAAAATACTTCTGCAATTTTTTCCTAAAGTAAAGGAAAATTCTGCAATTTTGCCCTAAATGAGGAGAATTTCAGCCTTTTTACCCTAAAATTATGAGAATTTCTGCAATTTTGCTTCAAAATACGGGGAATTTCTGCCTTTTAGCCCCAAAATAAAGGGAATTTCTGCATTTTGCCTCAAAATATGGGGAATTTCTTCCTTTTTGTTCCAAAATAAGGAAAATTTCTTCAATTTTGTACCATAATAAAAGAAATTTCTGCTTTTTGCCCCAACAAAAGGGGAATTTCTGACTTTTTACCCAAAAATAAATGAAATTTCTGCAATTTTGCCCAAAAATAAATGAAATTTGTGCCTTTTTGCCCCAAAATGAGGAGAATTTCTGCCTTTTGCCCCAAAATATGAGGAATTTCAGCATTTTACCTCAAATTAAGGGGAATTTCACTTTTTGCTCCAAAATACGGGTCATTTCTGCCTTTTTGCCCGAAATTAAGTGGAATTTCTGCCTTTTTGTTTCGAGATAAGTGAAATATCTGCAATTTTAGCCAAAAATTAGGGATTTCATTTTTTTGCCCCAGAAAAAGCAGAATTTCTGCCATTTTGCCCTGAAATATTTGAAATTTCTGCAATTTTACCCCAAAATAAAAAGAATTTCGGCCTTTTTGCCCAAAAAGAAGGGGAATTTCAGCCTTTTTACCTCAAAATAAGGGGAATTTCTGCCTTTTGCCCCAAAATATGGGGAATTTCTGCCTTTTTGTTTCAAATTAAGGAAAATTTCTTCAATTTTGTACCAATATAAAAAAAATTTCTGCTTTTTGCCCAGGGAAATTTCTTCATTTTTGCCCCAAAATAAGGGAAATTTCTGTCTTTTTGCCCTGAAATATGTGAAATTTCTGCAATTTTAGCCCAAAATAAGGTGAATTCCTGCATTTTTGCCCCAAAATAATGGGAATTTCTGCCTTTTTGCCCCAAAATAAGAAAAATTTTTGCTTTTTTTCTCTGAAATAAGTGAAATTTCTGCAAATTTGCCCTAAAATAAGGGAAATTTCTGCAATTTTTTCTCATAAGAAGAGAAATTTCTGCAATTTTGCCCAAAAATAAGGGGAATTTCTGTTTTTTTGCCCCCAAATAAGGGAAATTTCTGCAATTTTGCAATAAAATAAGGGGAATTTCTGCCTTTTGCCCCAAAATAATGAGAATTTTTGCCATTTTGCCTCAAAATAATAAAAATTACTGTATTTTTTACCCCAAAATTAGGTGAATTTCTGCAATTTTGCTCCAAAATACGGGGATTTTCTGCCTTTTTCGCAGAAAATAAGGGGAATTTCTGCCATTTTGCTGCGAAATAAGTGAAATTTCTGCAGTTTTACCCCAAAATAAGAGGAATTTCTGCTTTTTTGCCCCAAAATTAGGGAAATTTCTGCAATTTTGCTCCAAAATATGGGGAATTTTTGCTTTTTTGCCCAAAAATAAAGGGAATGTTTACCTTTTTGCCATAAACAAGGGAAATTTCTTCATTTTTGCCCCAAAATAAGGGGATTTTCCGCCTTTTTGACTTTTCCCCAAAAATAAATGAAATTTCTGTCTTTTTGCACCAAAATAAGGGGAATTTCTGACTTTTTGCCCGAAATTAAAGGGAATTTCAGCCTTTTTACCTCAAAATAAGGGGAATTTCTGCCGTTTTGCCCCAAAATATGGGTAATTTCTGCCTTTTTGCCCCAAAATAAGAAAAATTTCTGCAATTTTGTACCAAAATAATAGAAATTTCTGCCTTTTTGCCCCAAAATAAGAAAATTTCTGCATTTTTTCTGAAATTAGTGAAATTTCTGCAATTTTGCCCCAAAATAAAAGGCATTTCTGACTTTATGCTCCCGAAAAAAAAAGATTTTCTTTTTTTTTGCCCCAAAATAAGGAGAATTTCTGCCTTTTTGCCCAAAAATTATGAGAATTTCTCCAATTTTGCTTCAAAATACTGGGAATTTCTGCCTTTTAGCCCCAAAATAAAGGGAATTTCTGCATTTTCCCCAAATATTTGGTGAATTTCTGCATTTTATCTCTAAATAAGGGGAATTTCTGCATTTTACCTCAAAATAAGAAGAATTTCTGCCTCTTGCCCCAAAATATGGGGAATTTCTGTCTTTTTGTTCCAAAATAAGGAAAATTTCTTCAATTTTGTACCATAATAAAAAAAATTTCCGCTTTTTGCCCCAAAATAAGGGAAATTTCTGACTTTTTGACCTACAATAAATGAAATTTCTGCAATTTTGCCCAAAAATAAGGGAAATTTGAGCCTTTTTGCCCCAAAATAAGAGTAATTTCTGCCTTTTGCCCCAAAATATGGGTAATTTCTGCCTATTTGCCTGAAAATAAGAAGAATGCATACGTTTTTGCCATAAAAAAAGGAAATTTTTTTTTATTTTTGCTCCAAAATAAAGGGAATTTCTGCTTTTTTGCCTCTAGATAAGTGGAATTTTTGTCTTTTTCCCCCAAAACAAAGGGAATTTCCGTCTTTTTTGCCCCAAAATAAGAAAAATTTCTGACTTATTACCCTGAAATAAGTGAAATTTCTGAAATTTTGCCACAATATAAGGGAAATTTCTGCCTTTTTGCCCGCAAATAAGGGGAATTTCAGCCTTTTTACCTCAAAATAAAAGGAATTTCTGAATTTTGGCACAAAATATTAGGAATTTCTGCCTTTTTGCCCCAAATAAAGAAAATGTCTGCCTTCTTTCCCTGAAATAAGTGAAATTTCTGCACTTTTGCCCCAAAATAAGTGACATTTCTGCAATTTTGCCCCAAAATAAGGAAAGTTTTCTGAATTTTGCCCCAAAATAAGTGAAAATTCTGACTTTGCCCCAAAATAAGGAATATTTCTGCCTTTTTGCCCCACAATTAGGGGAATTTCTGCAATTTTGCTCCAAAATACGAGGAATTTCTGCCTTTTTACCCGAAAATAAGGGGAATGTATAACTTTTTGCCATAAAAAAGGGAAATTTCTTCATTTTTGCCCCAAAATAAAGGAAATTTCTGCAATTTGCCCCAAAATAAGGGGAAATTCTGCCTTTTGCCCCAAAATTTGGGGAATATCTGCATTTTTGCCCAAAAATAAGAAGAATGCAAACTTTTTTGCCATAAAAAAGGGAAATTTCTTCATTTTTGCTCCAAAATAAGGAGAACTTTTGCCTTTTTGCCTCTAAATAAGTGGAATTTCTGTTTTTCCCCCAAAACAAAGGGAATTTCTGTCTCTTTTGCCTCAAAATAAGGAAAATTTCGGACTTATTATGCTGAAATAAGTGAAATTTCTCCAAATTTGCCCCAAAATAAGGGAAATTTTTGCCTTTTGCCCTAAAATTTGGGGAATTTGAGAATTTTACCTCAAAATAAGGGAAATTTCTGATTTTTGCACCAAAATATGGAGAATTTCTGCATTTTTGCCTCATAATAAAGGGAATTTCTGCATTTTAGCACCAATATTAGGGGAATTTCTGCAATTTTGCTCCATAATACGGGTCATTTCTGCCTTTTTGCCCAAAATTAATTGGAATTTCTGGCTTTTTGTAATGAAATAAGTGAAATTTCTTCAATTATCGCCAAAAATTAGGGATTTCATCTTTTTGCCCCAAAATAAGGGGAATTTCTGCCATTTTGACCTGGAATATTTGAAATTTCGGCAATTTTACCTCAAAATAAAAGGAATTTCTGCCTTTTTGCCCCAAAATAAGGGGAATTTCAACCTTATTACCTCAAAATAATGGAAATTTCTGCCTTTTTGCCACAAAATATAAGGAATTTCTGCCTTTTTGCCCCAAAATAAGGAAATTTTTTGCAGTTTTGCCCCAAAATAAGGGGAATTTCTTCCTTTTTGCCCAAAATAAAGGAAATTTCAGACTTTTTGCCTGAAAATAAGAGAAATTTCTGCAATTTTGCCCCAAATAAAAGAAATTTCTGCAATTTTGCCCCAAAATAAGATAAATTCCTGCAATTTTGCCCCAAAATAATGAAAATTTCTTGAATTTTGCCCCAAAATAAAAGGAATTTCTGATTTTTGCCCCAAAATAGAGGGAATTTCTGCCTTTTGCCCCAAAATTAGGGGAATTTCTGCAATTTTGCTCCAAAATATGGGGAATTTCTGCCTTTTTGCTTGAAAATACAGGGAATGTTTACCTTTTTGCCATAAAAAAGGGAAATTTCTTCATTTTTGCCCCAAAATAAGGGGATTTTCCACCTTTTTGACTCAAAATAAGTGCAATTTGTGCCTTTTCCCTAAAAATAAACAAAATTTCTGTCTTTTTGCACCAAAATAAAGGGAATTTCGGACTTTTTGCCCGAAAATAAGGGGAATTTCAGCCTTTTTACCTCAAAATAAGGGGAATTTCTGCCTTTTTGCCCCAAAATATGGGGAATTTCTGCCTTTTTGCCCCAAAATAAGAAAACTTTCTGCAATTTTGTACCAAAATAAAAGAAATTTCTGTCTTTATGCCCCAAAATAAAAAAATTTCTGCCTTTTTTCTGAAATAAGTGAAATTTCTGCAATTTTGCCCCAAAATAAGAGAAATTTCTGACTTTATGCTCCCGAAAAAAGGAGATTTTCTGTCTTTTTGCCCCAAAATAAGAATTTCTGCATTTTTGCCTGAAAATTATGAGAATTTTTGCAATTTTGCTTCAAAATACGGTTAATTTCTTCCTTTTAGCCCCAAAATAAAGGGAATTTCTGCATTTTCCACCAATATATGGGGAATTTCTGCATTTTACCTCTAAATAAGGGGAATTTCTGCATTTTACCTCAAAATAAGAAGAATTACTGCCTTTTGCCCAAAAATATGGGGAATTTCTGCCTTTTTGCCTGAAAATAATGGGGATGCATACCTTTTTGCCATAAAAAGGAAAATTTTTTCATTTTTGCTCTAAAATAAGAATTTCTGCCTTTTTGCCTCTAAATAAGTGGAATTTCTGTCTTTTTCCCCCAAAACAAAGGGAATTTCTGTCTTTTTTGCCCCTAAATATGGGGAATTTCTGTCTTTTTGCCCCAAAATAAGAAAACTTTCTGCAATTTTGTACCAAAATAAAAGAAATTTCTGTCTTTATGCCCCAAAATAAAAAAATTTCTGCCTTTTTTCTGAAATAAGTGAAATTTCTGCAATTTTGCCCCAAAATAAGAGAAATTTCTGCAATTTTGCCCCAATGTAAAGGAAATTTCCGCAATTTTGCCCCAAAATAAGAAAAATTTCTGACTTTATGCTCCCGAAAAAAGGAGATTTTCTGTCCTTTTGCCCAAAAATAAGAATTTCTGCCTTTTTGCCTGAAAATTATGAGAATTTTTGCAATTTTGCTTCAAAATACGGTTAATTTCTTCCTTTTAGCCCCAAAATAAAGGGAATTTCTGCATTTTCCACCAATATATGGGGAATTTCTGCATTTTACCTCTAAATAAGGGGAATTTCTGCATTTTACCTCAAAATAAGAAGAATTACTGCCTTTTGCCCCAAAATATGGGGAATTTCTGCCTTTTTGTTCCAAAATAAGAAAAATTTCTTCAATTTTGTACCATAATAAAAGAAATTTCTGCTTTTTGCCCCAAAATAAGTGGAATTTCAGACTTTTTGCCCTGAAATAAATGAAATTTCTGCAATTTTGCCCAAAAATAAGTTAAATTTGTGCCCTTTTGCCCCAAAATAATGGGAATTTCTGCCTTTTGCCCCAAAATATGAGGAATTTCTGCCTTTTTGCCTGTAAATAAGAAGAATGCATAACTTTTTGCCATAAAAAAAGGAAATTTCTTCAAATTTGCTCCGAAATAAAGAAAATTTCTGCTTCTTTGCCTCTAAATAAATGGAATTTCTATCTTTTTCCCCCAAAACAAAGGGAATTTCTGTATTTTTTGCCCCAAAATAAGGAAAATTTCTGACTTATTACCTTGAAATAAGTGAAATTTCTGCAATTTTGCCCCAATATAAGGGAAATTTCTACCTTTTTGCCCCCAAATAAGGGGAATTTCAGCCTTTTTACCTCAAAATATAGGGAATTTCTAAATTTTGTACCAAAATAAAAGAAATTTCTGCCTTTTTGCCCTAAAATAAGAGAAATTTCTGCCTTTTTTCCCTGAAATAAGTGAAATTTCTGCAATTTTGTTTCAAAATAAGTGAAATTTCTGCAATTTTGCCCCAAAATAAGGGAAATTTCTGGAATTTTGCCCCAAAATAAGTGGAATTTCTGAGTTTTGCCCCAAAATATAGAGAATTTCTTCCTTTTTGCCCCACAATTAGTGAAATTTCTGCAATTTTGCCTTAAATAAGGGAAATTTCTGCAATTTTTCTCCATAATAAGTAAAATTTCTGCAAATTTGCCCCAAAATAAGGGAAATTTCTGCCTTTTGGCCCAAAATATGAGGAATTTCAGCATTTTACCTCAAAATAAGGGAAATTTCTGATTTTTGCACCAAAATATGGAGAATTTCTGCCTTTTTACCCCAAAATAAAGGGAATTTCTGCATTTTTGCACCAATATTAGGGGAATTTCTGCAATTTTGCTCTAAAATACGGGTCATTTCTTCCTTTTTGCCCGAAATTAATTGGAATTTCTGCCTTTTTGTCCCGAAATAAGTGAAATTTCTTCAATTTTAGCCAAAAATTAGGGATTTCATTTTTTTGCCCCAAAATAAGGGGAATTTCTGCCTTTTTGCCTGAAAATAAGGGGAATGCATACCTTTTTGCCATAAAAAAGGGAAATTTCTTCATTTTTGCTCCAAAATAACGAAATTTCTTCCTTTTTGCCTCTAAATAAGTGGAATTTCTGTCTTTTTTCCCAAAACAAAGAGAATTTCTCTCTTTTTTGCCCCAAAATAGAGAAAATTTCTGCATTTTTTTCCCTAAAATAAGTGATATTTCTGCACTTTGGCCCCAACATAAGGGAAATTTTTGCCTTTTTGCCACCAAATAAGGGGAATTCCAGCCTTTTTACCTCAAAATAAGGGGAATTTCTGCATTTTTGCCACAAAATATTAGGAATTTCTGCCTTTCTGCCCCAAAATAAGAAAAATTTCTGCCTATCTTCCCTGAAATGATTGAAATTTCTGCAATTTTTCTCCAAAATAAGTGAAATTTCTGCCTTTTTGCCCCCAAATATGGGGAATTTTAGACTTTTTGGCCCAAATAAGGGGAATTTCAAACTTATTACCTCTAAATAAGAAAATTTTCTCTCTTTTTGCAACAAAATATACCGAATTTCTGACTTTTTGACCTAAAATAAGAAAAATTACTGCAATTTTGCCCCAAATAAGGAGAATTTCTCCCTATTTGCCCCAAAATAAATTAAATATCATCCTTTTTACCTTAAAATAAGTGAAATTTCTGGAATTTGGCCCCAAATAAGGAAAATTTCTGAAATTTTGCCCCAAAATAAGGTAAATTACTGCAATTTTGCCCCAAAATATAGAAAATTTCTGGAATTTTGCCCCAAAATAAGGGGAATTTCTGATTTTTGCCCCAAAATAAAGGGAATTTCTACCTTTTGCCCCAAAATTAGGGGAATTTCTGCAATTTTGCTCCAAAATACGGGGGATTTCTTCCTTTTTGACCGAAAATAAGAAGAATGCTTACCTTTTTGCCATAAAAAAGTGACATTTTTTCATTTTTGCTCCAAAATAAGGGGAATTTCTGCCTTTTTGCCTATAAATAAGTGGAATTTCTTTTTTTCCCCCAAAACAAAAGGAATTTTTGTCTCTTTTGCCCCAAAATAAGGAAAATTTCTGACTTATTACCCTGAAATAAGTGAAATTTCTGCAATTTTGACCAAAAATAAAGGAAATTTCTGCCTTTTTGTACCCAAATAAGGGGAATTTCAGCCTTTTTACCTCAAAATAAAGGAAATTTCTGCGTTTTTGCCACAAAATATTAGGAATTTCTGCATTTTTGCCCCAAAATAAGGAAAATATCTGCATTTTTCCCTGAAATAAGTGAAATTTCTGCAATTTTGCTCCAAAATAAGTGGAATTTCTGAGTTTTGCCCCAAAATAAGGAGAATTTCTGTCTTTTTGCCCCAACATATAGGGAATTTCTGCCTTTTTGCCCCACAAATAGGGGAATTTCTGCAATTTTGCACCAAAATACGGGGAATTTCTGCCCCTTTCTCCAAAAATAAGGGGAATGCATACCTTTTTGCCATATAAAATAGAAATTTCTTCATTTTTGCCCCAAAATAAGGAGAATTTCTGCCTTTTTACCTCTAAATATGTGGAATATCTGTCTTTTTCCCCCAAAACAAAGGGAATTTATGTCACTTTTGCCCCAAAATAAGGGGAATTTCTGACTTATTACCCTGAAATAAGTAAAATTTCTGCAATTTTGTCCCAAAATAAGGGAAATTTCTGCCTTTTTGCCCCCAAATAAGGGGAATTTCAGCCTTTTTACCTCAAAATAAGGGGAATTTCTGCATTTTTGCCACAAAATTTACAGAATTTCTGCTTCTTGCCCCATAATAAAGAAAATTTCTGCAATTTTGCCCCAAAATAAAAGGAATTTCTCCTTTTTTGCTCCAAAATAAAGGAAATTTCAGCCTTTTTAACTGAAAATAAGTGAAATTACTGAAATTTTGCTCCAAAACACGGGGAATTTCTGCCTTTTTGCCCGAAAATAAGGGGAATGCATACCTTTTTGCCATAAAAAAGTGAAATTTCTTCATTTTTGCTCTAAAATGAGTGGAATTTCTGCATTTTGTGCCTCTAAATAAGTGGAATTTCTGTCATTTTCCCCCAAAACAAACGGAATTTCTGACCTTTTTGCCCCCAAATAATGGGAATTTCTGACTTATTACTCTGAAATAAGTGAAATTTCTGAAATTTTGCCCCAAAATAAGGTGAATTTCTGCCTTTTTGCCACCAAATAAAGGGAATTTCAGCCTTTTTACCTCAAAATAAGGGGAATTTCTGCATTTTTGCCACAAAATATTAGGAATTTCTGCTTTTTGCCAGAAAATAAGTAAAATTTCTGCTTTTTTCCCTGAAATAAGTGAAATTTCTGCAATTTTGCCCCAAAATAAGTGGAATTTCTGAGTTTTGCCCTAAAATAAGGATTATTTCTGTCTTTTTGCCCCAACATATAGGAAATTTTTGCCTTTTTGCCCCACAATTAGGGGAATTTCTGCAATTTTGCTCCAAAATACGAGGAATTTCTGCAATTTTACCCCAATGTAAAGGAAATTTCCACAATTTTGCCCCAAAATAAGAAAAATTTCTGACTTTATGCTCCCGAAAAAAGGAGATTTTCTGTCTTTTTGCCCCAAAATAAGAATTTCTAACTTTTTGCCTGAAAATTATGAGAATTTTTGCAATTTTGCTTCAAAATACGGTTAATTTCTTCCTTTTACCCCAAAATAAAGGGAATTTCTGCATTTTCCACCAATATATGGGGAATTTCTGCATTTTACCTCTAAATAAGGGGAATTTCTGCATTTTACCTCAAAATAAGAAGAATTACTGCCTTTTGCCACAAAATATGGGGAATTTCTGCCTTTTTGTTCCAAAATAAGAAAAATTTCTTCAATTTTGTACCATAATAAAGAAATTTCTGCTTTTTGCCCCAAAATAAGTGGAATTTCAGACTTTTTGCCCTGAAATAAATGAAATTTCTGCAATTTTGCCCAAAAATAAGTTAAATTTGTGCCCTTTTGCCCCAAAATAATGGGAATTTCTGCCTTTTGCCCCAAAATATGAGGAATTTCTGCCTTTTTGCCTTAAAATAAGAAGAATGCATAACTTTTTGCCATAAAAAAGGAAATTTCTTCATTTTTGCTCCGAAATAAAGAAAATTTCTGCTTCTTTGCCTCTAAATAAATGGAATTTCTATCTTTTTCCCCCAAAACAAAGGGAATTTCTGTATTTTTTGCCCCAAAATAAGGAAAATTTCTGACTTATTACCTTGAAATAAGTGAAATTTCTGCAATTTTGCCCCAATATAAGGGAAATTTCTACCTTTTTGCCCCCAAATAAGGGGAATTTCAGCCTTTTTACCTCAAAATATAGGGAATTTCTAAATTTTGTACCAAAATAAAAGAAATTTCTGCCTTTTTGCCCTAAAATAAGAGAAATTTCTGCCTTTTTTCCCTGAAATAAGTGAAATTTCTGCAATTTTGTTTCAAAATAAGTGAAATTTCTGCAATTTTGCCCCAAAATAAGGGAAATTTCTGGAATTTTGCCCCAAAATAAGTGGAATTTCTGAGTTTTGCCCCAAAATATCGAGAATTTCTTCCTTTTTGCCCCACAATTAGTGAAATTTCTGCAATTTTGCCTTAAATAAGGGAAATTTCTGCAATTTTTCTCCATAATAAGTGAAATTTCTGCAAATTTGCCCCAAAATAAGGGAAATTTCTGCCTTTTGGCCCAAAATATGAGGAATTTCAGCATTTTACCTCAAAATAAGGGAAATTTCTGATTTTTGCACCAAAATATGGAGAATTTCTGCCTTTTTACCCCAAAATAAAGGGAATTTCTGCATTTTTGCACCAATATTAGGGGAATTTCTGCAATTTTGCTCTAAAATACGGGTCATTTCTTCCTTTTTGCCCGAAATTAATTGGAATTTCTGCCTTTTTGTCCCGAAATAAGTGAAATTTCTTCAATTTTAGCCAAAAATTAGGGATTTCATTTTTTTGCCCCAAAATAAAGGGAATTTCTGCCTTTTTGCCTGAAAATAAGGGGAATGCATACCTTTTTGCCATAAAAAAGGGAAATTTCTTCATTTTTGCTCCAAAATAACGAAATTTCTTCCTTTTTGCCTCTAAATAAGTGGAATTTCTGTCTTTTTTCCCAAAACAAAGAGAATTTCTCTCTTTTATGCCCCAAAATAGAGAAAATTTCTGCATTTTTTCCCTGAAATAAGTGATATTTCTGCACTTTGGCCCCAACATAAGGGAAATTTTTCCCTTTTTGCCCCCAAATGAGGGGAATTCCAGCCTTTTTACCTCAAAATAAGGGGAATTTCTGCATTTTTGCCACAAAATATTAGGAATTTCTGCCTTTTTGCCCCAAAATAAGAAAAATTTCTGCCTATTTTCCATGAAATGATTGAAATTTCTGCAATTTTTCTCCAAAATAAGTGAAATTTCTGCCTTTTTGCCCACAAATATGGGGAATTTTAGACTTTTTGGCCCAAATAAGGGGAATTTCAAACTTATTACCTCTAAATAAGAAAAATTTCTCCCTTTTTGCAACAAAATATACCGAATTTCTGACTTTTTGACCTAAAATAAGAAAAATTACTGCAATTTTGCCCCAAATAAGGAGAATTTCTCCCTATTTGCCCCAAAATAAATTAAATATCATCTTTTTTACCTTAAAATAAGTGAAATTTCTGGAATTAGGCCCCAAATAAGGAAAATTTCTGAAATTTTGCCCCAAAATAAGGTAAATTACTGCAATTTTGCCCCAAAATATAGAAAATTTCTGGAATTTTGCCCCAAAATAAGGGGAATTTCTGATTTTGCCCCAAAATAAAGGGAATTTCTACCTTTTGCCCCAAAATTAGGGGAATTTCTGCAATTTTGCTCCAAAATACGGGGGATTTCTTCCTTTTTGACCGAAAATAAGAAGAATGCTTACCTTTTTGCCATAAAAAAGTGAAATTTTTTCATTTTTGCTCCAAAATAAGGGGAATTTCTGCCTTTTTGCCTCTAAATAAGTGGAATTTCTTTTTTTTCCCCCAAAACAAAAGGAATTTTTGTCTCTTTTGCCCCAAAATAAGGAAAATTTCTGACTTATTACCCTGAAATAAGTGAAATTTCTGCAATTTTGACCAAAAATAAAGGAAATTTCTGCCTTTTTGTACCCAAATAAGGGGAATTTCAGCCTTTTTACCTCAAAATAAAGGAAATTTCTGCGTTTTTGCCACAAAATATTAGGAATTTCTGCATTTTTGCCCCAAAATAAGGAAAATATCTGCATTTTTCCCTGAAATAAGTGAAATTTCTGCAATTTTGCTCCAAAATAAGTGGAATTTCTGAGTTTTGCCCCAAAATAAGGAGAATTTCTGTCTTTTTGCCCCAACATATAGGGAATTTCTGCCTTTTTGCCCCACAAATAGGGGAATTTCTGCAATTTTGCACCAAAATACGGGGAATTTCTGCCCCTTTCTCCAAAAATAAGGGGAATGCATACCTTTTTGCCATATAAAATAGAAATTTCTTCATTTTTGCCCCAAAATAAGGAGAATTTCTGCCTTTTTACCTCTAAATATGTGGAATATCTGTCTTTTTCCCCCAAAACAAAGGGAATTTATGTCACTTTTGCCCCAAAATAAGGGGAATTTCTGACTTATTACCCTGAAATAAGTAAAATTTCTGCAATTTTGTCCCAAAATAAGGGAAATTTCTGCCTTTTTGCCCCCAAATAAGGGGAATTTCAGCCTTTTTACCTCAAAATAAGGGGAATTTCTGCATTTTTGCCACAAAATTTACAGAATTTCTGCTTCTTGCCCCATAATAAAGAAAATTTCTGCAATTTTGCCCCAAAATAAAAGGAATTTCTCCTTTTTTGCTCCAAAATAAAGGAAATTTCAGCCTTTTTAACTGAAAATAAGTGAAATTACTGAAATTTTGCTCCAAAACACGGGGAATTTCTGCCTTTTTGCCCGAAAATAAGGGGAATGCATAACTTTTTGCCATAAAAAAGTGAAATTTCTTCATTTTTGCTCCAAAATGAGTGGAATTTCTGCATTTTGTGCCTCTAAATAAGTGGAATTTCTGTCATTTTCCCCCAAAACAAAGGGAATTTCTGACCTTTTTGCCCCCAAATAATGGGAATTTCTGACTTATTACTCTGAAATAAGTGAAATTTCTGAAATTTTGCCCCAAAATAAGGTGAATTTCTGCCTTTTTGCCACCAAATAAAGGGAATTTCAGCCTTTTTACCTCAAAATAAGGGGAATTTCTGCATTTTTGCCACAAAATATTAGGAATTTCTGCTTTTTGCCAGAAAATAAGTAAAATTTCTGCTTTTTTCCCTGAAATAAGTGAAATTTCTGCAATTTTGCCCCAAAATAAGTGGAATTTCTGAGTTTTGCCCTAAAATAAGAATTATTTCTGTCTTTTTGCCCCAACATATAGGAAATTTTTGCCTTTTTGCCCCACAATTAGGGGAATTTCTGCAATTTTGCTCCAAAATACGAGGAATTTCTGCATTTTTGACCCACAATTAGGGGAATTTCTGCAATTTTGCTCCAAAATGCAGGGAATTTCTGCCTTTTTTCCTGAAAATAAGGGAAATGCATACCATTTTGCCATAGAAAAGGGAAATTTCTTCATTTTTGCTCCAGAATAAGGGGAATTTCTGCCTTTTTGCCTCTAAATAAGTGGAATTTCTGTCTTTTTTCACAAAACAAAGAGAATTTCTGTCTTTTTTGCCCCAAAATTAGGAAAATTTCTGACTTATTACCCTGAAATAAGTGAAATTTCTGCAATTTTGCCCCAAAATAAGGTGAATTTCTGCATTTTGCCCCAAAATAATGGGAATTTCTGCCTTTTTGCCCCAAAATAAGAAAAAACTTTTGCTTTTTTAATCTGAAATAAGTGAAATTTCTGCAATTTTGCCCTAAAATAAAAAAAATTTCTGCAATTTTTCCTTATAATAAGGAAAATTTCTGAAATTTTTTCCCAAAATAAGGGGAATTTCTGTTTTTTACCCCAAAACAAAGGGAATTTCTGTCTTTTTTGCCCCAAAATGAAGGGAATTTCTTCCCTTTTGTCCCAAAATAAAGGAAATTTCAGCCTTTTTAAATGAAAATAAGTGAAATTTCTGCAATTTTGCCCCAAATAAGAGAAATTTCTGCAATTTAGCCCCAAAATAAGATAAATTCCTGCAATTTTGCCCCCCAAAAAAAGAAATTTCTGGAATTTTGCCTCAAAATAAAGGGAATTTCTGATTTTTACTCCAAAATAAAGGGAATTTCTGCCTTTTGCCCAAAAATTAGGGGAATTACTGCAATTTTGCTCCAAAATACAAGGAATTTCTGCCTTTTTGCCTTAAAATAATGGGAATGCATAGTTTTTTGCCAAAAAAAGGGAAACTTTTTCATTTTTGCTCCAAAATAAGGGGAATTTCTGCCTTTTTGCCTCTAAATAAGAGGAATTTCTGTCTTTTTCCCCCAAAACAAAGGGAATTTCTGTCTTTTTTGTCCCAAAATAAGGGCAATTTCTGACTTATTACCTTGAAATAAATGAAATTTCTGCAATTTTGCCCCAAAATAAAGGAAATTTCTGCAATTTTTCACCAATGTAAAGGAAATTTCTGCAATTTTGCCCCAAAATAAGGGGAATTTCTGACTGTTTGCTGCCGAAAAAAGGAGATTTTCTGTCTTTTTGCCCCAAAATAAAAGAAATTTTTAAATTATGCTCTGAAATATGTGAAATTTCTGCAATTTTGCCCCAAAATAAAAGAAATTTCTGCCTTTTTGCCACAAAATAAGGGGAATTTCTGTCTTTTTGCCCCAAAATAAGGGAAATTTCTGCCTTTTTGCCCTCAAATAAAAGGAATTTCAGCCTTTTTACCTCAAAATAAGGGGAATTTCTGCATTTTTGCCCCAAAATAAGGATAATTTCTGCTTTTTTACCCTGAAATAAGTGAAATTTCTTCAATTTTGCCCCAAAATAACTGAAATTTCTGCAATTTTGCTCCAAAATAAGGGAAAATTCTTGAATTTTGCCTCAAAATAAGTGGAATTTTTGAGTTTTGCCCCAAAATAAGGAGAATATCTGTCTTATTTCCCCACCATATAGGGAATTTCTGCCTTTTTGCCCCACAATTAGGGAAATTTCTGCAATTTTGCTCCAAAATACAGGGAATTTCTGCCTTTTTGCCTGAAAATAATGGGAATGCATACCTTTTTGCCATAAAAAAGGGAAATTTCTTCATTTTTGCTCCAAAATAAGGGGAATTTCTGCCTTTTTGCCTCTAAATAAGTGGAATTTCTGTCTTTTCCCCCCAAAAGAAAGGAAATTTCTGTCTTTTTTGCCCCAAAATAAGGGAAATTTCTGATTTTTGCCCCAAAATAAAGGGAATTTCTGCCTTTTGCCCCAAAATTAGGGGAATTTCTGCAATTTTGCTCCAAAATATGGGGAATTTCTGCCTTTTTGCCTGAAAATAATGGGAATGCATACTTTTTTACCATAAAAAAAGAAATTTCTTCATTTTTGCTCCAAAATAAGGGGAATTTCTGCCTTTTTGCCTCTAAATAAGTGGAATTTCTGTCTTTTTTCCCCCAAAACAAATGGAATTTCTCTCTTTTTTGCCCTAAAATAAGGGGAATTTCTGACTTATAAGTGAAATTTCTGCAATTTTTCACCAAAATAAGGGAAATTTCTGCAATTTTGCCCCAAAATAAGGGGAATTTCTGACTGTTTTCTCCCGAAAAAAGAAGATTTTCTGTCTTTTTGCCCCAAAATAAGGAGAATTTCTGCCTTTTTGCCCGAAAATTATGAGAATTTCTGCAATTTTGCTTCAAAATACGGGGAATTTCTGCTTTTTATCCCGAAAGTAAAAGGAATGTATACCTTTTGCCACAAAAAAGGGAAATTTCTTCATTTTTGCCCTAAAATAAGAGGAATTTCTGCCTTTTTACCTCAAAATAGGAGAAATTTTAGCCTTTTTACACAAAAATAAACGGAATTTCTGTTTTTTTGCCCCAAAATAAAAGGAATTTTTAAATTATGCCCTGAAATAAGTGAAATTTCTGCAATTTTGCCCCAAAATAAGGGAAATTTCTGCCTTTTTGCACCAAAATAATAGGAATTTCTGCCTTTTTGCCCCAAAATAAGTGAAATTTCTGCAATTTTGCTCCAAAATAAGGGAAATTAGTGAAATTTTGCCCCCAAATAAGTGGAATTTCTGAGTTTTGCCCCAATATAAGGAGAATTTCTGTTTTTTGCCCCACCATATAGTGAATTTCTGCATTTTTGCCCCACAATTAGTGCAATTTCTGCAATTTTGCTCCAAAATACGGGGAATTTCTGCCTTTTTGCCCGAAAATAAGGGGAATGCATAACTTTTTGCCATAAAAAAGGGAAATTTCTAAATTTCTGCTCCTAAATAAGGGGAATTTCTGCCTTTTTTCCTCTAAATAAGTGGAATTTCTTCAATTTTCCCCAAAACAAAGGGATTTTCTGTCTTTTTTGCCACAAAATAAAAGGAATTTCTGACTTATTACCCTGAAATAAGTGAAATTTCTGCAATTTTGCCCCCAAAAAAGGGAAATTTCTGCCTTTTTGCCTTGAAATATGTGAAATTTCTGCAATTTTACCCCAAAATAAGGTGAATTTCTGCCTTTTTGCCCCAAAATAATGGGAATTTCTGCCTTTTTGCCCCAAAATAAGAAAAATTTTTGCTTTATTTCTCTGAAATAAGTGAAATTTCTGCAATTTTTCCCTAAAATAAAGGAAATTTCTGCAATTTTTTCCCATAATAAAGGAAATTTCTGCAATTTTGCCCCAAAATAAGGGGAATTTCTCACTTTTTGCCCCAAAATAAAGGAAATTTCAGCCTTTTTTCCTGAAAATAAGTGAAATTTCTTCAATTTTGCCCCAAATAAGGGAAATTTCTTCAATTTTGCCCCAAAATAAGGTAAATTCCTGCAATTTTGCCCCAAAATAAAGGAAATTTCTTAAATTTTGCCCCATAATAAGGGAATTTCTGATATTTGCCCCAAAATAAAGGAATTTCTGCAATTTTGCACCAATGTAAAGGAAATTTCTGAATTTTTTCCCAGAATAAGGGGAATTTCTGACTATTTGCTGCCGAAAAAAGGAGATTTTCTGTCTTTTTGCCCCAAAATAAGGAGAATTTCTGCCTTTTTGCCTGAAAATTATGAGAATTTCTGCAATTTTGCTTCAAAATACGGGGAATTTCTGCTTTTTATCCCGAAAGTAAGGGGAATATATACCTTTTGCCACAAAAAAAGGAAATTTCTTCATTTTTGCCCCAGAATAAGAGAATTTTGCATTTTTACTTAAAAATAAGTGAAATTTCTTCCTTTTTACCCAAAAATAAATGGAATTTCTGTCTTTTTGCCCCAAAATAAAAGGGATTTTTGAATTATGCCCTGAAATAATTGATATTTCTGCAATTTTGCCCCAAAATAAAAGGAATTTCTTACTTTTTGCCACAAAATAAGGGGAATTTCTATCTTTTTGCCCCAAAATAATGGAAATTTATGCCTTTTTGCCCTGAAATAAGGGGAATTTCAGCGTTTTTACCTAAAAATAAGGGGAATTTCAGCATTTTTGCCACAAAATATTAAGAATTTCTGCATTTTTGCCCTAAAATAAGGAAAATTTCTCCCCTTTTTCCATGAAATAAGTAAAATTTCTGCAATTTTGCCACAAAATAAGGGAAATTTCTGCAATTTTGCCCCAAAATAAGTCAAATTTCTGCAATTTTGCCCCAAAATAAGGGAAATTTCTGGAATTTTGCCCCAAAATAAGTGGAATTTCTGAGTTTTGCCCCAAAATAAGGAGAATTTCTCTCTTTTTGCCCCAACATATAGGGAATTTCTGCCTTTTTGCCCCACAATTAGGGGAATTTCTGCAATTTTGCTATAAAATACGGGGAATTTCTGTCTTTATGCCCAAAAATAATTGGAATGCATAACTTTTTGCCATAAAAAAAATTTTCTTCATTTGTGCTCCAAAATAAGGGGAATTTCTGCCTTTTTGCCTCTAAATAAGTGGAATTTCTGTCTTTTTCCCCCAAAACAAAGAGAATTTTTGTCTTTTTGCCCCAAAATAAAGGGACTTTCTGACTTATTACCTTAAAATAATTAAAATTTCTGGAATTTTGCCCCAAAATAATTGGAATTTCTGAGTTTTGCCCCAAAATAAGGAGAATTTCTGTCTTTTTGCCCCAACATATAGGGAATTTCTGCCTTTTTTCCCCACATTTAGGGGAATTTCTGCAATTTTGCTCCAAAATGCAAGGAATTTCTGTCTTGTTGCCCGAAAATAAGTGGAATGCATAACTTTTTGCCATAAAAAAGGGAAATTTCTTTATTTTTGCTCCAAAATAAGGGGAACTTCAGTCTTTTAGCCTCTAAATAAGTGGAATTTCTGTCTTTTTCCCCCAAACAAAGGGAATTTCTGTCTTTTTAAACCCAAAATAAGGGGAATTTCTGACTTGTTACTCTAAAATAAGTGAAATATCTGCAATTTTGCCCCAAAATAAGGGAAATTTCTGCCATTTTGCCCTGAAATATGTGAAATTTCTGTAATTTTACCCCAAAATAAGGTGAATTTCTGCCTTTTTGCCCCAAAATAATAATAATTTCTGCATTTTTGCCCCAAAATAAGAAAAATTTTTGCTTTTTTTTTTGAAATAAGTGAAATTTTTGCAATTTTGCCCTAAAATAAGGGAAATTTTTCCACATAATATGGGAAATGTCTGCAATTTTGCCCCAAACTAAAGGGAATTTCTCCTTTTTGCCTCAAAATATATGAAATTTCAGCCTTTTTACCTGAAAATAAGTGAAATTTCTGCAATTTTGCCCCAAATAAGGGGAATTTCTGATTTTTGCCCCAAATTAAAGGGAATTTCTGCCTTTTGCTCCAAAATTAGGGGAATTTCTGCAATTTTGCTCCAAAATACGGGGAATTTCTGCCTTTTTGCCTGAAAATAATGGGAATGCATACCTTTTTGCCATAAAAAGGGAAATTTCATTTTTGCTCCAAAATAAGGGGAATTTCTGCCTTTTTGCCTCTAAATAAGTGGAATTTCTGTCTTTTTCCCCCAAAACAAAGGGAATTTCTGTCTTTTTTGCCCCAAAATAAGGGGAATTTCTGACTTATTACCCTGAAATAAGTGAAATTTCTGCAATTATTCCCCAAAATAAGGGGAATTTCAGACTGTTTGCTCCCGAAAAAA
Source organism: Micromys minutus (assembly GCF_963924665.1). NCBI lineage: Eukaryota > Metazoa > Chordata > Mammalia > Rodentia > Muridae > Micromys > Micromys minutus. The sequence goes on from NW_027667727.1 coordinate 6,524,594, forward strand.
GATTTTCTTTCTTTTTGCCCCAAAATAAGGGGAATTTCAGCCTTTTTGCCCGAAAATTATGAGAATTTCTGCAATTTTGCTTCAAAATACGGGGAATTTCTGCTTTTTATCCCGAAAGTAAAAGGCATGTATACCTTTGCCACAAAAAAGGGAAATTTCTTCATTTTTGCCCTAAAATAAGAGGAATTTTTGACTTTTTACCTCAAAATAAGAGAAATTTTAGCCTTTTTACCCAAAAATAAACAGAATTTCTGTTTTTTTGCCCCCAAAAAAAGGAATTTTTAAATTATGCCCTGAAATAAGTGAAATTTCTGCAATTTTGCCCCAAAATAAGGGAAATTTTTGCCTTTTTGCCCTGAAATATGTGAAATTTCTTCAATTTTACCCCAAAATAAGGTGAATTTCTGCCTTTTTGCACCAAAATAATGGGAATTTCTGCCTTTTTGCCCCAAAATAAGAAAAATTTTTGCTTTTTTTTCTCTGAAATAAGTGAAATTTCTGCAATTTTGCCCCAAAATAAGGGAAATTTCTGGAATTTTGCACCATAATAAGTGGAATTTCTGAGTTTTGTCACAAAATAAGGAGAATTTCTCTCTTTTTGCCCCAACATATAGGGATTTTCTGCCTTTTTGCCCCACAATTTGGGGAATTTCTGCAATTTTGCTCCAAAATACGGGGAAATTCTGTCTTTTTGCCCGAAAATAAGGGGAATGCATAACTTTTTGCCATAAAAAAGGGAAATTTCTTCATTTGTGCTCCAAAATAAGGGGAATTTCTGCCTTTTTGCCTCTAAATAAGTGGAATTTCAGTCTTTTTCCGCCAAATCAAAGGGAATTTCTGTCTTTTTGCCCCAAACTAAGAGGATTTTCTGATTTATTACCCTAAAATAATTAAAATTTCTGCAATTTTCCCCCAAAATAAGGGAAATTTCTGCCTTTTTGCCCTGAAATATGTGAAATTTCTTCAATTTTACCCCAAAATAAGGTGAATTTCTGCCTTTTTGCCCCAAAATAATGGGAATTTCTGCCTTTTTGCCCCAAAATAGAAAAAATTATTGCTTTTTTTCTCTGACATAAGTGAAATTTCTGCAATTTTGCCCTAAAATAAAAGAAATTTCTGCAATTTTTCCTCATAAGGGAAATGTCTGCACTTTTGCCCCAAAATAAGGAAAATTTCTGCCTTTTTTCCCTGAAATAAGTGAAATTTCTGCAATTTTGCCCCAAAATAAGTGAAATTTCTGCAATTTTGCTCCAAAATAAGGGAATTTCTGAAATTTTGCCCCCAAATAAGTGGAATTTCTGAGTTTTGCCCCAAAATAAGGAGAATTTCTGTTATTTACCCCACCATATAGGGAATTTCTGAATTTTTGCCCCACAATTAGGGCAATTTCTGCAATTTTGCTCCAAAATACGGGGAATTTCTGCCTTTTTGCCGGAAAATAAGGGGAATGCATAACTTTTTGCCATAAAAAAGGGAAATTTCTTAATTTTTGCTCCTAAATAAGGGGAAATTCTGCCTTTTTTCCACTAAATAAGTGGAATTTCTGCAATTTTCCCCCTAAACAAAGGGATTTTCTGTCTTTTTTGCCCCAAAATAAAAGGAATTTCTGACTTATTACCCTGAAATAAGTGAAATTTCTGCAATTTTGCCCTAAAATAAGGAAAATTTCTGCAATTTTTTCCCATAATAAAGGAAATTTCTGCAATTTTGCCCAAAAATAAGGGGAATTTCTCTCTTTTTGCCCCAAAATAAAGGAAATTTCAGCCTTTTTACCTGAATAAGTGAAATTTCTGCAATTTTGCCCCAAATAAGGGAAATTTCTGAAATTTTGCGCCAAAATAAGGTAAATTCCTGCAATTTTGCCCCAAAATAAAGGAAATTTCTTGAATTTTGCCCCAAAATAAGGGGAATTTCTGATATTTGCCCCAAAATAAAGGAATTTCTCCCTTTTGCCACAAAATTAGGGGAATTTCTGCAATTTTGCTCCAAAATATGGGGAATTTCTGCCTTTTTGCCTGAAAATAATGGGGATGCATACCTTTTTGCCATAAAAAGGAAAATTTTTTCATTTTTGCTCTAAAATAAGAATTTCTGCCTTTTTGCCTCTAAATAAGTGGAATTTCTGTCTTTTTCCCCCAAAACAAAGGGAATTTCTGTCTTTTTTGCCCCTAAATATGGGGAATTTCTGTCTTTTTGCCCCAAAATAAGAAAACTTTCTGCAATTTTGTACCAAAATAAAAGAAATTTCTGTCTTTATGCCCCAAAATAAAAAAATTTCTGCCTTTTTTCTGAAATAAGTGAAATTTCTGCAATTTTGCCCCAAAATAAGAGAAATTTCTGCAATTTTGCCCCAATGTAAAGGAAATTTCCGCAATTTTGCCCCAAAATAAGAAAAATTTCTGACTTTATGCTCCCGAAAAAAGGAGATTTTCTGTCTTTTTGCCCCAAAATAAGAATTTCTGCCTTTTTGCCTGAAAATTATGAGAATTTTTGCAATTTTGCTTCAAAATACGGTTAATTTCTTCCTTTTAGCCCCAAAATAAAGGGAATTTCTGCATTTTCCACCAATATATGGGGAATTTCTGCATTTTACCTCTAAATAAGGGGAATTTCTGCATTTTACCTCAAAATAAGAAGAATTACTGCCTTTTGCCCCAAAATACGGGGAATTTCTGCCTTTTTGTTCCAAAATAAGAAAAATTTCTTCAATTTTGTACCATAATAAAAGAAATTTCTGCTTTTTGCCCCAAAATAAGTGGAATTTCAGACTTTTTGCCCTGAAATAAATGAAATTTCTGCAATTTTGCCCAAAAATAAGTTAAATTTGTGCCCTTTTGCCCCAAAATAATGGGAATTTCTGCCTTTTGCCCCAAAATATGAGGAATTTCTGCCTTTTTGCCTGAAAATAAGAAGAATGCATAACTTTTTGCCATAAAAAAGGGAAATTTCTTCATTTTTGCTCCAAAATAAAGAAAATTTCTGCTTCTTTGCCTCTAAATAAGTGGAATTTCTATCTTTTTCCCCCAAAACAAAGGGAATTTCTGTATTTTTTGCCCCAAAATAAGGAAAATTTCTGACTTATTACCTTGAAATAAGTGAAATTTCTGCAATTTTGCCCCAATATAAGGGAAATTTCTACCTTATTGCCCCCAAATAAGGGGAATTTCAGCCTTTTTACCTCAAAATATAGGGAATTTCAAAATTTTGTACCAAAATAAAAGAAATTTCTGCCTTTTTGCCCTAAAATAAGAGAAATTTCTGCCTTTTTTCCCTGAAATAAGTGAAATTTCTGCAATTTTGTTTCAAAATAAGTGAAATTTCTGCAATTTTGCCCCAAAATAAGGGAAATTTCTGGAATTTTGCCCTAATATAAGTGGAATTTCTGAGTTTTGCCCCAAAATATAGAGAATTTCTTCCTTTTTGCCCCACAATTAGTGAAATTTCTGCAATTTTGCCTTAAATAAGGGAAATTTCTGCAATTTTTCCCCATAATAAGTGAAATTTCTGCAAATTTGCCCCAAAATAAGGGAAATTTCTGCCTTTTGGCCCAAAATATGGGGAATTTCAGCATTTTACCTCAAAATAAGGGAAATTTCTGATTTTTGCACCAAAATATGGAGAATTTCTTCCTTTTTACCCCAAAATAAAGGGAATTTCTGCATTTTTGCACCAATATTAGGGGAATTTCTGCAATTTTGCTCTAAAATACGGGTCATTTCTTTCTTTTTGCCCGAAATTAATTGGAATTTCTGCCTTTTTGTCCCGAAATAAGTGAAATTTCTTCAATTTTAGCAAAAAATTAGGGATTTCATTTTTTTGCCCCAAAATAAGGGGAATTTCTGCTTTTTTGCCTGAAAATAAGGGGAATGCATACCTTTTTGCCATAAAAAAGGGAAATTTCTTCATTTTTGCTCCAAAATAACAAAATTTCTTCCTTTTTGCCTCTAAATAAGTGGAATTTCTGTCTTTTTTCCCAAAACAAAGAGAATTTCTCTCTTTTTTGCCCCAAAATAGAGAAAATTTCTGCATTTTTTCCCTGAAATAAGTGATATTTCTGCACTTTGGCCCCAACATAAGGGAAATTTTTGCCTTTTTGCCCCCAAATAAGGGGAATTCCAGCCTTTTTACCTCAAAATAAGGGGAATTTCTGCCTTTTTGCCCCAAAATAAGAAAAATTTCTGCCTATTTTCCATGAAATGATTGAAATTTCTGCAATTTTTCTCCAAAATAAGTGAAATTTCTGCCTTTTTGCCCCCAAATATGGGGAATTTTAGACTTTTTGGCCCAAATAAGGGGAATTTCAAACTTATTACCTCTAAATAAGAAAATTTTCTCCCTTTTTGCAACAAAATATACCGAATTTCTGACTTTTTGACCTAAAATAAGAAAAATTACTGCAATTTTGCCCCAAATAAAGAGAATTTCTCCCGTTTTGCCCCAAAATGAATTAAATATCATCCTTTTTACCTTAAAATAAGTGAAATTTCTGGAATTTGGCCCCAAATAAGGAAAATTTCTGAAATTTTGCCCCAAAATAAGGTAAATTACTGCAATTTTGCCCAAAAAAATATAGAAAATTTCTGGAATTTTGCCCCAAAATAAGGGGAATTTCTGATTTTTGCCCCAAAATAAAGGGAATTTCTACCTTTTGCCCCAAAATTAGGGGAATTTCTGCAATTTTGCTCCAAAATACGGGGGATTTCTTCCTTTTTGACCGAAAATAAGGGGAATGCTTACCTTTTTGCCATAAAAAAGTGAAATTTTTTCATTTTTGCTCCAAAATAACGGGAATTTCTGCCTTTTTGCCTCTAAATAAGTGGAATTTCTTTTTTTTTCCCCCAAAACAAAAGGAATTTTTGTCTCTTTTGCCCCAAAATAAGGAAAATTTCTGACTTATTACCCTGAAATAAGTGAAATTTCTGCAATTTTGACCAAAAATAAGGGAAATTTCTGCCTTTTTGTACCCAAATAAGGGGAATTTCAGCCTTTTTACCTCAAAATAAGGGAAATTTCTGCGTTTTTGCCACAAAATATTAGGAATTTCTGCCTTTTTGCCCCAAAATAAGGAAAATATCTGCATTTTTCCCTGAAATAAGTGAAATTTCTGCAATTTTGCTCCAAAATAAGTGGAATTTCTGAGTTTTGCCCCAAAATAAGGAGAATTTCTGTCTTTTTGCCCCAACATATAGGGAATTTCTGCCTTTTTGCCCCACAAATAGGGGAATTTCTGCAATTTTGCACCAAAATACGGGGAATTTCTGCCCTTTTCCCCGAAAATAAGGGGAAGGCATACCTTTTTGCCATATAAAATAGAAATTTCTTCATTTTTGCCCCAAAATAAGGAGAATTTTTGCCTTTTTACCTCTAAATATGTGGAATTTCTGTCTTTTTCCCCCAAAACAAAGGGAATTTATGTCACTTTTGCCCCAAAATAAGGGGAATTTCTGACTTATTACCCTGAAATGAGTAAAATTTCTGCAATTTTGTCCCAAAATAAGGGAAATTTCTGCCTTTTTGCCCCCAAATAAGGGGAATTTCAGCCTTTTTACCTCAAAATAAGGGGAATTTCTGCATTTTTGCCCCAAAATTTACAGAATTTCTGCTTCTTGCCCCATAATAAAGAAAATTTCTGCAATTTTGCCCCAAAATAAAAGGAATTTCTCCTTTTTTGCTCCAAAATAAAGGAAATTTCAGCCTTTTTAACTGAAAATAAGTGAAATTACTGCAATTTTGCTCCAAAACACGGGGAATTTCTGCCTTTTTGCCCGAAAATAAGGGGAATGCATACCTTTTTGCCATAAAAAAGTGAAATTTCTTCATTTTTGCTCCAAAATGAGTGGAATTTCTGCATTTTGTGCCTCTAAATAAGTGGAATTTCTGTCATTTTCCCCCAAAACAAAGGGAATTTCTGACCTTTTTGCCCCCAAATAATGGGAATTTCTGACTTATTACTCTGAAATAAGTGAAATTTCTGAAATTTTGCCCCAAAATAAGGTGAATTTCTGCCTTTTTGCCACCAAATAAAGGGAATTTTAGCCTTTTTACCTCAAAATAAGGGGAATTTCTGCATTTTTGCCCCCAAAAAAGGAAAATTTCTGCCTTTTTGCCCTGAAATATGTGAAATTTCTGCAATTTTACTCCAGAATAAGGTGAATTTCTGCCTTTTTGCCCCAAAATAATGGGAATTTCTGCCTTTTTGCCACAAAATACGAAAAATTTTTTCTTTATTTCTCTGAAATAAGTGAAATTTCTGCAATTTTTCCCTAAAATAAAGGAAATTTCTGCAATTTTTTCCCATAATAAAGGAAATTTCTGCAATTTTGCCCCAAAATAAGGGGAATTTCTCACTTTTTGCCCCAAAATAAAGGAAATTTCAGCCTTTTTACCTGAAAATAAGTGAAATTTCTGCAATTTTGCCCCAAATAAGGGAAATTTCTGCAATTTTGCCCCAAAATAAGGTAAATTCCTGCAATTTTGCCCCAAAATAAAGGAAATTTCTTAAATTTTGCCCCAAAATAAGGGGAATTTCTGATATTTGCCCCAAAATAAAGGAATTTCTGCCTTTTGCTGCCAAATTAGGGGAATTTCTGCAATTTTGCTCCAAAATACGGGGAATTTCTGCCTTTTTGCCTGAAAATAATGGGGATGCATACCTTTTTGCCATAAAAAGGGAAATTTTTTCATTTTTGCTCTAAAATAAGGAGAATTTATGCCTTTTTGCCTCTAAATAAGTGGAATTTCTGTCTTTTTTCCCCAAAACAAAGAGAATTTCTGTCTTTTTTGCCCCAAAATAAAAGAAATTTCTGCAATTTTGCACCAATGTAAAGGAAATTTCTGAATTTTTTCCCAGAATAAGGGGAATTTCTGACTATTTGCTGCCGAAAAAAGGAGATTTTCTGTCTTTTTGCCCCAAAATAAGGAGAATTTCTGCCTTTTTGCCTGAAAATTATGAGAATTTCTGCAATTTTGCTTCAAAATACGGGGAATTTCTGCTTTTTATCCCGAAAGTAAGGGGAATGTATACCTTTTGCCACAAAAAAAGGAAATTTCTTCATTTTTGCCCCAGAATAAGAGAATTTTGCGTTTTTACTTAAAAATAAGTGAAATTTCTTCCTTTTTACCCAAAAATAAATGGAATTTCTGTTTTTTTGCCCCAAAATAAATGAAATTTTTGAATTATGCCCTGAAATAATTGATATTTCTGCAATTTTGCCCCAAAATAAAAGAAATTTCTTACTTTTTGCCACAAAATAAGGGGAATTTCTATGTTTTTGCCCCAAAATAATGGAAATTTATGCCTTTTTGCCCTGAAATAAGGGGAATTTCAGCGTTTTTACCTAAAAATAAGGGGAATTTCAGCATTTTTGCCACAAAATATTAAGAATTTCTGCATTTTTGCCCTAAAATAAGGAAAATTTCTCCCCTTTTTCCCTGAAATAAGTGAAATTTCTGCAATTTTGCCACAAAATAAGGGAAATTTCTGCAATTTTGCCCCAAAATAAGGGAAATTTCTGCCTTTTTGCCCTAAAATATATATGAAATTTTTTCAATTTTACCCCAAAATAAGGTGAATTTCTGCCTTTTTGCCCCAAAATAATGGGAATTTCTGCCTTTTTGCCCCAAAATAAGAAAAATTTTTGCTTTTTTTCTCTGAAATAAGTGAAATTTCTTTAATTTTGCCCCAAAAATAAGGGAAATTTCTGCAATTTTGCCCCAAAATAAGGGAAATTTCTGGAATTTTGCCCCAAAATAAGTGGAATTTCTGAGTTTTGCCCCAAAATAAGGACAATTTCTCTCTTTTTGCCCCAACATATAGGGAATTTCTGCCTTTTTGCCCCACAATTAGAGGAATTTCTGCAATTTTGCTATAAAATACGGGGAATTTCTGTCTTTATGCCGAAAAATAATTGGAATGCATAACTTTTTGCCATAAAAAAAAAATTTCTTCATTTGTGCTCCAAAATAAGGGGAATTTCTGCCTTTTTGCCTCTAAATAAGTGGAATTTGTGTCTTTTTCCCCCAAAACAAAGAGAATTTCTGTCTTTTTGCACCAAAATAAAGGGACTTTCTGACTTATTACCTTAAAATAATTAAAATTTCTGCAATTTTGCCCCAAAATAAGGGAAATTTCTGCATTTTTGCCCTAAAATATGTAAAATTTCTTCAATTTTACCCCAAAATAAGGTGAATTTCTGCCTTTTTGCCCCAAAATAATAATAATTTCTGCATTTTTGCCCCAAAATAAGAAAAATTTTTGCTTTTTTTTTGAAATAAGTGAAATTTTTGCAATTTTGCCCTAAAATAAGGGAAATTTTTCCACATAATATGGGAAATGTCTGCAATTTTGCCCCAAAATAAAGGGAATTTCTCCTTTTTGCCCCAAAATAAATGAAATTTCAGCCTTTTTACCTGAAAATAAGTGAAATTTCTGCAATTTTGCCCCAAATAAGGGGAATTTCTGATTTTTGCCCCAAATTAAAGGGAATTTCTGCCTTTTGCTCCAAAATTAGAGGAATTTCTGCAATTTAGCTCCAAAATACAGGGAATTTCTGCCTTTTTGCCTGAAAATAATGGGAATGCATACCTTTTTGCCATAAAAAGGGAAATTTCTTCATTTTTGCTCCATAATAAGGGGAATTTCTGCCTTTTTGCCTCTAAATAAGTGGAATTTCTGTCTTTTTCCCCCAAAACAAAGGGAATTTCTGTCTTTTTTGCCCCAAAATAAGGGGAATTTCTGACTTATTACCCTGAAATAATTGAAATTTCTGCAATTTTTCCCCAAAATAAGGGGAATTTCAGACTGTTTGCTCCTGAAAAAAGAAGATTTTCTTTCTTTTTGCCCCAAAATAAGGGGAATTTCTGCCTTTTTGCCCGAAAATTATGAGAATTTCTGCAATTTTGCTTCAAAATACGGGGAATTTCTGCTTTTTATCCCGAAAGTAAAAGGAATGTATACCTTTGCCACAAAAAAGGGAAATTTCTTCATTTTTGCCCTAAAATAAGAGGAATTTTTGCCTTTTTACCTCAAAATAAGAGAAATTTTAGCCTTTTTACCCAAAAATAAACGGAATTTCTGTTTTTTTGCCCCAAAATAAAAGGAATTTTTAAATTATGCCCTGAAATAAGTGAAATTTCTGCAATTTTGCCCCAAAATAATGGAAATTTTTGCCTTTTTGCCCTGAAATATGTGAAATTTCTTCAATTTTACCCCAAAATAAGGTGAATTTCTGCATTTTTGCACCAAAATAATGGGAATTTCTGCCTTTTTGCCCCAAAATAAGAAAAATTTTTGCTTTTTTTTCTTTGAAATAAGTGAAATTTCTGCAATTTTGCCCCAAAATAAGGGAAATTTCTGGAATTTTGCCCCAAAATAAGTGGAATTTCTGAGTTTTGTCACAAAATAAGGAGAATTTCTCTCTTTTTGCCCCAACATATAGGGATTTTCTGCCTTTTTGCCTCACAATTGGGGGAATTTCTGCAATTTTGCTCCAAAATACGGGGAAATTCTGTCTTTTTGCCCGAAAATAAGGGGAATGCATAACTTTTTGCCATAAAAAAGGGAAATTTCTTCATTTGTGCTCCAAAATAAGGGGTTTTTCTGCCTTTTTGCCTCTAAATAAGTGGAATTTCAGTATTTTTCCGCCAAAACAAAGAGAATTTCTGTCTTTTTGCCCCAAAATAAGAGGATTTTCTGATTTATTACCCTAAAATAATTAAAATTTCTGCAATTTTGCCCCAAAATAAGGGAAATTTCTGCCTTTTTGCCCTGAAATATGTGAAATTTCTTCAATTTTACCCCAAAATAAGGTGAATTTCTGCCTTTTTGCCCCAAAATAATGGGAATTTCTGCCTTTTTGCCCCAAAATAAGAAAAATTATTGCTTTTTTTCTCTGAAATAAGTGAAATTTCTGTAATTTTGCCCTAAAATAAAAGAAATTTCTGCAATTTTTCCCCATAATAAGGGAAATGTCTGCACTTTTGCCCCAAAATAAGGAAAATTTCTGCCTTTTTTCCCTGAAATAAGTGAAATTTCTGCAATTTTGCCCCAAAATAGGTGAAATTTCTGCAATTTTGGTCCAAAATAAGGGAATTTCTGAAATTTTGCCCCCAAATAAGTGGAATTTCTGAGTTTTGCCCCAAAATAAGGAGAATTTCTGTTATTTGCCCCACCATATAGGGAATTTCTGAAGTTTTGCCCCACAATTAGGGCAATTTCTGCAATTTTGCTCCAAAATACGGGGAATTTCTGCCTTTTTGCCCGAAAATAAGGGGAATGCATAACTTTTTGCCATAAAAAAGGGAAATTTCTTAATTTTTGCTCCTAAATAAGGGGAAATTCTGCCTTTTTTCCACTAAATAAGTGGAATTTCTGCAATTTTCCCCACAAACAAAGGGATTTTCTGTCTTTTTTGCCCCAAAATAAAAGGAATTTCTGACTTATTACCCTGAAATAAATGAAATTTCTGCAATTTTGCCCTAAAATAAAGGAAATTTCTACAATTTTTTCCCATAATAAAGGAAATTTCTGCAATTTTGCCCCAAAATAAGGGGAATTTCTCAGTTTTTGCCCCAAAATAAAGGAAATTTCAGCCTTTTTACCTGAATAAGTGAAATTTCTGCAATTTTGCCCCAAATAAGGGAAATTTCTGCAATTTTGCCCCAAAATAAGGTAAATTCCTGCAATTTTGCCCCAAAATAAAGGAAATTTCTTGAATTTTGCCCCAAAATAAGGGGAATTTCTGATATTTGCCCCAAAATAAAGGAATTTCTGCCTTTTGCCACAAAATTAGGGGAATTTCTGCAATTTTGCTCCAAAATATGGGGAATTTCTGCCTTTTTGCCTGAAAATAATGGGGATGCATACCTTTTTGCCATAAAAAGGAAAATTTTTTCATTTTTGCTCTAAAATAAGAATTTCTGCCTTTTTGCCTCTAAATAAGTGGAATTTCTGTCTTTTTCCCCCAAAACAAAGAGAATTTCTGTCTTTTTTGCCCCAAAATAAAGGAAATTTCTGCAATTTTGAACCAATGTAAAGGAAATTTCTGAATTTTGTCCCAGAATAAGGGGAATTTCTGACTGTTTGCTGCCGAAAAAAGGAGATTTTCTGTCTTTTTGCCCCAAAATAAGGAGAATTTCTGCCTTTTTGCCCGAAAATTATGAGAATTTCTGCAATTTTGCTTCAAAATACGGGGAATTTCTGCTTTTTATCCCGAAAGTAAGGGGAATGTATACCTTTTGCCACAAAAAAGGGAAATTTCTTCATTTTTGCCCCAGAATAAGAGGAATTTCTGCATTTTTACCTAAAAATAAGTTAAATTTCTTCCTTTTTACCCAAAAATAAATGGAATTTCTGTTTTTTTGCCCCAAAATAAAAGGAATTTTTGAATTATGCCCTGAAATAAGTGATATTTCTGCAATTTTGCCCCAAAATAAAAGAAATTTCTGCTTTTTTGCCACAAAATAAGGGGAATTTCTATATTTTCGCCCCAAAATAATGGAAATTTATGCCTTTTTGCCCTCAAATAAGGGGAATTTCAGCCTTTTTACCTCAAAATTAGGAGAATTTCTGCATTTTTACCACAAAATATTAAGAATTTCTGCATTTTTGCCCTAAAATAAGGAAAATTTCTGCCTTTTTTCCCTGAAATAAGTGAAATTTCTGCAATTTTGCCCCAAAATAAGGGAAATTTCTGCCTTTTTGCCATGAAATATATGAAATTTTTTCAATTTGACCCCAAAATAAGGTGAATTTTTGCCTTTTTGCCCCAAAATAATGGAAATTTCTGCCTTTGTGCCCAAAAATAAGAAAAATTTTTGCTTTTTTTCTCTGAAATAAGTGAAATTTTTGTAATTTTGCCCCAAAATGAAGGAAATTTCTGCAATTTTGCCCCAAAATAAGGGAAATTTCTGGAATTTTGCCCCAAAATAAGTGAAATTTCTGCAATTTTGCTCCAAAATAAAGAAAATTTCTGAAATTTTGCCCCCAAATACGTGGAATTTCTGAGTTTTGCCCCAAAATATGGAGAATTTCTGTTTTTTGCCCCACCATATAGGGAATTTCTGAATTTTTGCCCCACAATTAGGGCAATTTCTGCAATTTTGCTCCAAAATACGGGGAATTTCTGCCTTTTTGCCCGAAAATAAGGGGATGCATAACTTTTTGCCATAAAAAAGGGAAATTTCTTAATTTTTGCTCCTAAATAAGGGGAATTTCTGCCTTTTTTCCTCTAAATAAGTGGAATTTCTGCAATTTTCCCCCAAAACAAAGGGATTTTCTGTCTTTTTTGCCCCAAAATAAAAGGAATTTCTGACTTATTACCATGAAATAAGTGAAATTTCTGCAATTTTGCCCTAAAATAAGGGAAATTTCTGCAATTTTTTCCCATAATAAAGGAAATTTCTGCAATTTTGCCCCAAAGTAAGGGGAATTTCTCACTTTTTGCCCAAAAATAAAGGAAATTTCAGCCTTTTTAACTGAATAAGGGAAATTTCTGCAATTTTGCCCCAAATAAAGGAAATTTCTGAAATTTTGTGCCAAAATAAGGTAAATTCCTGTAATTTTGCCCCAAAATAAAGGAAATTTCTTGAATTTTGCCCCAAAATAAGGGGAATTTCTGATATTTGCCCCAAAATAAAGGAATTTCTGCCTTTTGCCACAAAATTAGGGGAATTTCTGCAATTTTGCTCCAAAATATGGGGAATTTCTGCATTTTTGCCTGAAAATAATGGGGATGCATACCTTTTTGCCATAAAAAGGAAAATTTTTTCATTTTTGCCCAAAATAAGAATTTCTGCCTTTTTGCCTCTAAATAAGTGGAATTTCTGTCTTTTTCCCCCAAAACAAAGAGAATTTCTGTCTTTTTTGCCCCAAAATAAAGGAAATTTCAGCAATTTTGCACCAATGTAAAGGAAATTTCTGCAATTTTGCCTCAATGTAAAGGAATTTCTGACTGTTTGCTGCCCAAAAAAGGAGATTTTCTGTCTTTTTGCCCCAAAATAAGGAGAATTTCTGCCTTTTTGCCTGAAAATTATGAGAATTTCTGCAATTTTGCTTCAAAATACGGGGAATTTCTGCTTTTTATCCCGAAAGTAAGGGGAATGTATATCTTTTGCCACAAAAAAAGGGAAATTTCTTCATTTTTGCCCCAGAATAAGAGGAATTTCTGCATTTTTACCTAAAAATAAGTGAAATTTCTTCCTTTTTACCCAAAAATAAATGGAATTTCTGTCTTTTTGCCCCAAAATAAAAGGAATTTTTGAATTATGCCCTGAAATAAGTGATATTTCTGCAATTTTGCCCCAAAATAAAAGAAATTTCTGCTTTTTTGCCACAAAATAAGGGGAATTTCTATATTTTCGCCCCAAAATAATGGAAATTTATGCCTTTTTGCCCTCAAATAAGGGGAATTTTTGCCTTTTTACCTCAAAATTAGGAGAATTTCTGCATTTTTACCACAAAATATTAAGAATTTCTGCATTTTTGCCCTAAAATAAGGAAAAATTTCTGCCTTTTTTCCCTGAAATAAGTGAAATTTCTGCAATTTTGCCACAAAATAAGGAAAATTTCTGCAATTTTGCCCCAAAATAAGGAAAATTTCTGCCTTTTTGCCCTGAAATATATGAAATTTTTTCAATTTTACCCCAAAATAAGGTGAATTTTTGCCTTTTTGCCCCAAAATAATAGAAATTTCTGCCTTTGTGCCCCAAAATAAGAAAAATTTTTGCTTTTTTTCTCTAAAATAAGTAAAATTTCTGTAATTTTGCCCCAAAATAAGGGAAATTTCTGCAATTTTGCCCCAAAATAAAAGAAATTTCTGCCTTTTTGCCAAAAAATAAGGGAAATTTCTGCCTTTTTGCTTCCAAATAAAAGGAATTTCAGCCTTTTTACCTCAAAATAAGGAGAATTTCGGCATTTTGCCCCAAAATATTAAGAATTTCTGCATGTTTGCCCCAAAATAAAGAAAATTTCTCCCTTTTTTCCCTGAAATAAGTGAAATTTCTGCAATTTTGCCCCAAAATAAGTGGAATTTCTGCAATTTTGCTCCAAAATAAGGGAAATTTCTGGAATTTTGCCCCAAAATAAGTGGAATTTCTGAGTTTTGCCCCAAAATAAGTAGAATTTCTGTTTTTTGTCCCACCATATAGGGAATTTCTGCCTTTTTGCCCCACAATTAGGGAAATTTTTGCAATTTTGCTCCAAAATACTGGGAATTTCTGCCCTTTTGCCCGAAAATAAGGGGAATGCATAACTTTTTGCCATAAAAAAAGGAAATTTCTTCATTTTTGCTCCTAATTAAAGGGAATTTCTGCCTTTTTTCCTCTAAATAAGTAGAATTTCTGCAATTTTCCCCCCAAAAAAAGGGAATTTCTGTCTTTTTTGCCCCAAAATAATGGGAATTTCTGACTTATTACCCTGAAATAAGTGAAATTTCTGCAATTTTGCCCCAAAATAAGGGGAATTTCTGCCTTTTTGCTCCAAAATAAAGGAAATTTCAGCCTTTTTACCTGAAAATAAGTGAAATTTCTGCAATTTTGCCCCAAATAAGGGAAATTTCTGCAATTTTGCCCCAAAATAAGGTAAATTCCTGCAATTTTGCCCCAAAATATAGGAAATTTCTTTAATTTTGCCCCAAAATAAGGGGAATTTCTGATTTTTGCCCCAAAATAAAGGGAATTTCTGCCTTTTGCCCCAAAATTAGGGGAATTTCTTCATTTTTGCTCCAAAATACGGGGAATTTCTTACTTTTTGCCCGAAAATAATGGGAATGCATACCTTTTTGCCATAAAAAGAGAAATTTCTTCATTTTTGCTCCAAAATAAGGGGAATTTCTGCCTTTTTGCCTCTAAATAAGTGGAATTTCTGTCTTTTTCCCCCAAAATAAGGGAATTTCTGTCTTTTTTGCATCAAAATAAGGAGAATTTCTGAATTATTATTCTGAAATAAGTGAAATTTCTGCAATTTTGCCCCAAAATAAAGGAAATTTCTGCAATTTTGCCGCAATGTAAAAAAAATTTCTGCAATTTT
This sequence comes from Micromys minutus, assembly GCF_963924665.1. NCBI lineage: Eukaryota > Metazoa > Chordata > Mammalia > Rodentia > Muridae > Micromys > Micromys minutus. The sequence continues at coordinate 6,539,619 of NW_027667727.1, forward strand.
GCCCCAAAATAAGGGGAATTTCTGACTGTTTGCTCTCGAAAAAAGGAGATTTTCTGTCTTTTTGCCTCAAAATAAGGTGAATTTCTGCCTTTTTGCCTTCAATAAAGGGGAATTTCAGCCTTTTTACCTCAAAATAAGGGGAATTTCTGCATTTTTGCCACAAAATATTAGGAATTTCTGCCTTTTTGCCCCAAAAGAAGGAAAATTTCTGCCTTTTTCCCTGAAATAAGTGAAATTTCTGCAATTTTGCCCCAAAATAAGTGGAATTTCTGAGTTTTGCCCCAAAATAAGGAGAATTTCTGTCTTTTTGCCCCAACATATAGGGAATTTTAGCCTTTTTTCCCCACAATTAGGGGAATTTCTGCAATTTTGCTCCAAAATACGGGGAATTTCTGCTTTTTGACCCACAATTAGGGGAATTTCTGCAATTTTGCTCCGAAATGCAGGGAATTTCTACCTTATTTCCTGAAAATAAGGTGAATGCATACCTTTTTGCCATAGAAAAGGGAAATTTCTTCATTTTTGCTCCAAAATAAGGGGAATTTCTGCCTTTTTGCCTCTAAATAAGTGGAATTTCTGTCTTTTTCCCCCAAAACAAAGGGAATTTCTGTCTTTTTGCCCCAAAATAAGGGGACTTTCTGACTTATTACCCTAAAATAATTAAAATTTCTGCAATTTTGCCCCAAAATAAGGGAAATTTCTGTCTTTTTGCCCTGAAATATGTGAAATTTCTTCAATTTTACCCCAAAATAAGGTGAATTTCTCCCTTTTTGCTCCAAAATAATAATAATTTCTGCCTTTTTGCCCCAAAATAAGAAAAATTTTTGCTTTATTTCTCTGAAATAAGTGAAATTTTTGCAATTTTGCCTTAAATAAAGGAAATTTCTGCAATTTTTCCACATAATAAGAGAAATGTCTGCAATTTTGCCCAAAATAAAGGGAATTTCTCCCTTTTTGCCCCAAAATAAATGAAATTTCAGCCTTTTTACCTGAAAATAAGTGAAATTTCTGCAATTTTGCCCCAAATAAGGGGAATTTCTGATTTTTGCCCCAAATTAAAGGGAATTTCTGCCTTTTGCTCCAAAATTAGGGGAATTTCTGCAATTTTGCTCGAAAATATGGGGAATTTCTGCCTTTTTGCCTGAAAATAATGGGAATGCATAACTTTTTGCCATAAAAAGGGAAATTTCTTCATTTTTGCTTCAAAATAAGGGGAATTTCTGCCTTTTTGCCTCTAAATAAGTGGAATTTCTGTATTTTTCCCCCAAAACAAAGGGAATTTCTGTCTTTTTTGCACCAAAATAAGGGAAATTTCTGACTTATTATCCTGAAAAAAGTGAAATTTCTGAAATTTTTACCCAAAATGAGGGGCATTTCTGACTGTTTGCTCCCGAAAAAAGAAGATTTTCTTTCTTTTTGCCCCAAAATAAGAAGAATTTCTGCCTTTTTGCCCGAAAATTATGAGAATTTCTGCAATTTTGCTTCAAAATACGGGGAATTTCTGCTTTTTATCCCGAAAGTAAGGGGAATGTATACCTTTTGCCACAAAAAAAAAAAAAACTTCTTCATTTTTGCCGCAAAATAAGAGGAATTTCTGCTTTTTTACCTCAAAATAAGTGAAATTTCTGCCTTTTTACACAAAAATAAATGGAATTTCTGTCTTTTTGCCCCAAAATAAAAGGAATTTTTGAATTATGCCCTGAAATAAGTGAAATTTCTGCAATTTTGCCCCAAAATAAAAGAAATTTCTGCCTTTTTGCCAAAAAATAAGGGAAATTTCTGCCTTTTTGCTTCCAAATAAAAGGAATTTCAGCCTTTTTCCCTCAAAATAAGGAGAATTTCTGCATTTTTGCCACAAAATATTAAGAATTTCTGCATGTTTGCCTCAAAATAAGGAAAATTTCTCCCTTTTTTCCCTGAAATAAGTGAAATTTCTGCAATTTTGCCCCAAAATAAGTGGAATTTCTGCAATTTTGCCCCAAATTAAGGGAAATTTCTGGAATTTTGCCCCAAAATAAGTGGAATTTCTGAGTTTTGCCCTAAAATAAGGAGAATTTCTGTTTTTTGCCCCACCATATAGGGAATTTCTGCTTTTTTGCCCCACAATTAGGGGAATTTTTGCAATTTTGCTCCAAAATACTGGGAATTTCTGCCCTTTTGCCCGAAAATAAGGGGAATGCATAACTTTTTGCCATAAAAAGGGGAAATTTCTTCATTTTTGCTCCTAATTAAAGGGAATTTCTGCCTTTTTTCCTCTAAATAAGTGGAATTTCTGCAATTTTCCCCGAAAAGAAAGGGAATCTCTGTCTTTTTTGCCCCAAAATAATGGGAATTTCTGACTTATTACCCTGAAATAAGTGAAATTTCTGCAATTTTGCCCCAAAATAAGGGAAATTTCTGCCTTTTTGCCCCAAAGTAAAGGAAATTTCAGCCTTTTTACCTGAAAATAAGTGAAATTTCTGCAATTTTGCCCCAAATAAGGGAAATTTCTGCAATTTTGCCCCAAAATAAGGTAAATTCCTGCAATTTTGCCCCAAAATATAGGAAATTTCTTTAATTTTGCCGCAAAATAAGGGGAATTTCTGATTTTTGCCCCAAAATAAAGGGAATTTCTGCCTTTTGCCCCAAAGTTAGGGGAATTTCTTCATTTTTGCTCCAAAATAAGAGGAATTTCTGCTTTTTTACCTCAAAATAAGTGAAATTTCTGCCTTTTTACACAAAAATAAATGGAATTTCTGACTTTTTGCCCCAAAATAAAAGGAATTTTTGAATTATGCCCTGAAATAAGTGAAATTTCTGCAATTTTGCCCCAAAATAAAAGAAATTTCTGCCTTTTTGCCAAAAAATAAGGGAAATTTCTGCCTTTTTGCTTCCAAATAAAAGGAATTTCAGCCTTTTTACCTCAAAATAAGGGGAATTTCTGCATTTTTGCCACAAAATATTAAGAATTTCTGCATGTTTGCCCCAAAATAAAGAAAATTTCTCCCTTTTCCCTGAAATAAGTGAAATTTCTGCAATTTTGCCCCAAAATAAGTGGAATTTCTGCAATTTTGCTCCAAAATAAGGGAAATTTCTGGAATTTTGCCCCAAAATAAGTGGAATTTCTGAGTTTTGCCCCAAAATAAGTAGAATTTCTGTTTTTTGTCCCACCATATAGGGAATTTCTGTCTTTTTGCCCCACAATTAGGAGAATTTTTGCAATTTTGCTCCAAAATACTGGGAATATCTGCCCTTTTGCCAGAAAATAAGGGGAATGCATAACTTTTTGCCATAAAAAAGGGAAGTTTCTTCATTTTTGCTCCAAATTAAAGGGAATTTCTGCCTTTTTTCCTCTAAATAAGTGGAATTTCTGCAATTTTCCCCCAAAAGAAAGGGAATTTCTGTCTTTTTTGCCCCAAAATAATGGGAATTTCTGACTTATTACCCTGAAATAAGTGAAATTTCTGCAATTTTGCCCCAAAATAACGGAAATTTCTGCCTTTTTGCCATGAAATATGTGAAATTTCTGCAATTTTACCCCAAAATAAGGTGAATTTCTGCCTTTTTGCCCCAAAATAATGGGAATTTCTGCCTTTTTGCCCCAAAATAAGAAAAATTTTTGCTTTATTTCTCTGAAATAAGTGAAATTTCTGAAATTTTGCCCTAAAATGAGGTAAATTTCTGCAATTTTTTCCCATAATAAGGGAAATTTCTGCAATTTTGCCCCAAAATTAGGGGAATTTCTCCCTTTTTGCCCCAAAATAAAGGAAATTTCAGCCTTTTTATCTGAAAATAAGTGAAATTTCTTCAATTTTTCCCCAAATAAGGGAAATTTCTGCAATTTTGCCCCAAAATAAGGTAAATTCCTGCAATTTTGCCCCAAAATATAGGAAATTTCTAGAATTTTGCCCCAAAATAAGGGGAATTTCTGATTTTTGCACCAAAATAAAGGGAATTTCTGCCTTTTGCCCCAAAATTAGGGGAATTTCTACAATTTTGCTCCAAAATACGGGAAATTTCTGCCTTTTTGCCCGAAAATAATGGGAATGCATAACTTTTTGCCATAAAAAGAGATATTTCTTCATTTTTGCTCCATAATAAGGGGAATTTCTGCCTTTTTGCCTCTAAATAAGTGGTATTTCTGTCTTTTTCCCCCAAAACAAAGGGAATTTCTGTCTTTTTTGCATCAAAATAAGGAGAATTTCTGACTTATTACCCTGAAATAAGTGAAATTTCTGCAATTTTGCCCCAAAATAAAGGAAATTTCTGCAATTTTGCCCCAAGGAAAAAAAATTTCTGCAATTATGCCCCAAAATAAGGGGAATTTCTGACTGTTTGCTCTCGAAAAAAGGAGATTTTCTGTCTTTTTGCCTCAAAATAAGGTGAATTTCTGCCTTTTTGCCTTCAATAAAGGGGAATTTCAGCCTTTTTACCTCAAAATAAGGGGAATTTCTGCATTTTTGCCACAAAATATTAGGAATTTCTGCCTTTTTGCCCCAAAATAAGGAAAATTTCTGCCTTTTTTCCCTGAAATAAGTGAAATTTCTGCAATTTTGCCCCAAAATAAGAGAAATTTCTGAGTTTTGCCCTAAAATAAGGAGAATTTCTGTCTTTTTGCCCCAACATATAGGGAATTTTTGCCTTTTTTCCTCACAATTAGGGGAATTTGTGCAATTTTGCTCCAAAATACGGGGAATTTCTGCCTTTTTGCCCCACAATTAGGGGAATTTCTTCAATTTTGCTCCAAAATGCAGGGAATTTCTACCTTTTTTCCTGAAAATAAGGGGAATGCATACCTTTTTGCCATAGAAAAGGGAAATTTCTTCATTTTTGCTCCAAAATAAGGGGAATTTCTGCCTTTTTGCCTCTAAATAAGTGGAATTTCTGTCTTTTTTCACAAAACAAAGAGAATTTCTGTATTTTTTGCCCCAAAATAAGGAAAATTTCTGACTTATTATTCTGAAATAAGTGAAATTTCTGAAATTTTGCCCCAAAATAAGGAAAATTTCTGCCTTTTTGCCCTGAAATCTATGAAATTTCTGCAATTTTACCCCAAAATAAGGTGAATTTCTGCATTTTGCCCCAAAATAATGGGAATTTCTGCCTTTTTGACCCAAAATAAGAAAAAAACTTTTGCTTTTTTAATCTGAAATAAGTGAAATTTCTGCAATTTTGCCCTAAAATAAAGGAAATTTCTACAATTTTTCCCCATAATAAGGGAAATTTCTGAAATTTTTCCCCAAAATAAGGGGAATTTCTGTCTTTTTCCCCCAAAACAAAGGGAATTTCTGTCTTTTTTGCCCCAAAATAAGGGGAATTTCTTCCTGTTTGCCCCAAAATAAAGGAAATTTCAGCCTTTTTCCCTGAAAATAAGTGAAATTTCTGCAATTTTGCCCCAAATAAAGGAAATTTCTGCAATTTAGCCCCAAAATAAGGTAAATTCCTGCAATTTTGCCCCCAAAAAAAGAAATTTCTGGAATTTTGCCTCAAAATAAAGGGAATTTCTGATTTTTACCCCAAAATAAAGGGAATTTCTGCAATTTTACACCAATGTAAAGGAAATTTCGGCAATTTTGCCCCAAAATAAAGGGAATTTCTGACTGTTTGCTGCCAAAAAAAGAAGATTTTCTGTCTTTTTGTCGCAAAATGAGGAGAATTTCTGGTTTTTTGCCTGAAAATTATGAGAATTTCTGCAATTTTAGTTCATAATACGGGGAATTTCTGCTTTTTATCCCGAAAGTAAGAGGAATGTATACCTTTTGCCACAAAAAAGGGAAATTTCTTCATTTTTGCCCCAAAATAAGAGGAATTTCTGCCTTTTTACCTCTAAATAAGAGAAATTTCTGCCTTTTTACCCAAAAATAAAGGGAATTTCTGTCTTTTTGCCCCAAAATAAAAGAAATTTTTAAATTATGCCCTGAAATAAGTGAAATTTCTGCAATTTTGCCCCAAAATAAAAGAAATTTCTGCGTTTTAGCCACACAATAAGGGGAATTTCTGTCTTTTTGCCCCAAAATAAGGGAAATTTCTGCCTTTTTGCCCTCAAATAAAAGGAATTTCAGCCTTTATACCTCAAAATAAAGGAAATTTCTGCATTTTTGCCACAAAATCTTAAGAATTTCTGCATTTTTGCCCCAAAATAAGGAAAATTTCTGCCTTTTTTCCCTAAATAAGTGAAATTTCTTCAATTTTGCCCCAAAATAAGTGCAATTTCTGCAATTTTGCTCCAAAATAAGGGAAATTTCTGGAATTTTGCCTCAAAATAAGTGGAATTTCTGAGTTTTGCCCCAAAATAAGGAGAATATCTGTCTTATTTCCCCACCATATAGGGAATTTCTGCCTTTTTGCCCCACAATTAGGGAAATTTCTGCAATTTTGCTCCAAAATACAGGGAATTTCTGCCTTTTTGCCTGAAAATAATGGGAATGCATTCCCTTTTGCCATAAAAAAGGGAAATTTCTTCATTTTTGCTCCAAAATAAGGGGAATTTCTGCCTTTTGCCTCTAAATAAGTGGAATTTCCGTTTTCCCCCCCCAAAACAAAAAAAAATTTCTGTCTTTTTTGCCCCAAAATAAGGGGAATTTTTGACTTATTACACTGAAATAAGTGAAATTTCTGCAATTTTGCCCCAAAATAAGGGGAATTTCTGATTTTTTCCCCAAAATAAAGGGAATTTCTGCCTTTTGCCCCAAAATTAGGGGAATTTCTGCAATTTTTCTCCAAAATACGGAAAATTTCTGCCTTTTTGCCTGAAAATAATGGGAATGCATACCTTTTTACCATAAAAAGGGAAATTTTTTCATTTTTGCTCCAAAATAAGGGGAATTTCTGCCTTTTGCCTCTAAATAAGTGGAATTTCTGTCTTTTTCCCACAAAACAAAGGAAATTTCTGTCTTTTTTGCCCCAAAAATAAGGGGAATTTCTGACTTATTACTCTGAAATAAGTGAAATTTCTGCAATTTTTCACCAAAATAAGGGAAATTTCTGCAATTTTGCCCCAATGTAAAGGAAATTTCTGCAATTTTGCCCCAAAATAAGGGGAATTTCTTACTGTTTGCTCCCGAAAAAAGAAGATTTTCTGTCTTTTTGCCCCAAAATAAGGAGAATTTCTGCCTTTTTGCTCGAAAATTATGAGAATTTCTGCAGTTTTGCTTCAAAATACAGGGAATTTCTGCTTTTTATCCCGAAAGTAAGGGGAATGTATACCTTTTTCCACAAAAAAGGGAAATTTCTTCATTTTTGCCCCAAATAAGAGGAATTTCTGCCTTTTTACCTCAAATTAAGAGCAATTTCTGCCTTTTTACCCCAAAATAAACGGAATTTCTGTTTTTTTGCCCCAAAATAAAAGGAATTTTTGAATTATGCCCTGAAATATGTGAAATTTCTGCAATTTTGCCCCAAAATAAGGGAAATTTCTGCCTTTTTGCTCTGAAATATGTGAACTTTCTTCAATTTTACCCCAAAATAAGGTGAATTTCTGCCTTTTTTCTTCAAAATAATGGGAATTTCTGCCTTTTTGCCCCAAAATAAGAAAAATTTTTGCTTTTTTTCTCTGAAATAAGTGAAATTTCTGCAATTTTGCCCAAAAATAAGGGAAATCTCTGGAATTTTGCCCCAAAATAAGTGGAATTTCTGAGTTTTGTCACAAAATAAGGAGAATTTCTCTCTTTTTGCCCCAACATATAGGGAATTTCTGCCTTTTTGCCTGAAAATAATTTGAATGCATACCTTTTGGCCATAAAAAAGGGAAATTTCTTCATTTTTGCTCCAAATTAAAGGGAATTTCTGCCTTTTTTCCTCTAAATAAGTGGAATTTCTGCAATTTTCCCCCAAAAGAAAGGGAATTTCTGTCTTTTTTGCCCCATAATAATGGGAATTTCTGTCTTATTACCCTGAAATAAGTGAAATTTCTGCAATTTTGCCCCAAAATAAGAAAAATTTCTGCCTTTTTGCCCTGAAATATGTGAAATTTCTTCAATTTTACCCCAAAATAAGGTGAATTCCTGCCTTTGTGCCTGAAAATAATGGGAATTTCTGCCTTTTTGCCCCAATATAAGAAAAATTTTTGCTTTTTTTCTGAAATAAGTGAAATTTCTGCAATTTTGCCCTAAATTAAGGGAAATTTCTGCAATTTTTCCCCATAATAAGGGAAATGTCTGCATTTTTGCCCCAAAATAAGGAAAATTTCTGCCTTTTTTCCCTGAAATAAGTGAAATTTCTGCAATTTTGCCCCAAAATAAGTGAAATTTCTGCAATTTTGCTCCAAAATAAGGAAAATTTCTGGAATTTGCCCCCAAATAAGTGGAATTTCTGAGTTTTGCCCCAAAATAAGGAGAATTTCTGTTTTTTGCTCCACCATATAGGGAATTTCTGCATTTTTGCCCCACAATTAGGGGAATTTCTGCAATTTTGCTCAAAAATACGGGGAATTTCTGCGTTTTTGCCCGAAAATAAGGGGAATGCATAACTTTTTGCCATAAACAAGGGAAATTTCTTAATTTTTGCTCCTAAATAAGGGGAATTTCTGCCCTTTTTCCTCTAAATAAGTGGAATTTCTGCAATTTTCCCCCAAAACAAAGGGAATTTCTGTCTTTTTTGCCCCAAAATAAGGTGAATTTCTGACTTATTACCCTGAAATAAGTGAAATTTCTGCAATTTTGCCCCAAAATAAGGGAAATTTTTGCCTTTTTGCCCTGAAATATGTGAAATTTCTGCAATTTTGCTCCAAAATAAGGGGAATTTCTCCCTTTTTGCCCCAAAATAAAGGAAATTTCAGCCTTTTTACCTGAAAATAAGTGAAATTTCTGCAATTTTGCCCCAAATAAGGAAAATTTCTGCAATTTTGCCCCAAAATAATGCAAATTCCTGCAATTTTCCCCAAAATAAAGGAAATTTCTTGAATTTTGCCACAAAATATGGGGAATTTCTGATATTTGCCCCAAAATAAAGGAATTTCTGCCTTTTGCCCCAAAATTAAAGGAATTTCTGCAATATTGCTCCAAAATACGGGGAATTTCTGCCTTTTTGCCTGAAAATAATGGGGATGCATAACTTTTTGCCATAAAAAGGGAAATTTTTTCATTTTTGCTCCAAAATAAGGGGAATTTCTGACTTTTTGCCTCTAAATAAGTGGTATTTCTGTCTTTTTCTTCCAAAAGAAAGAAAATTTCTGTTTTTTTTGCCCCAAAATAAGGGGAATTTCTGACTTATTACCCTGAAATAAGTGAAATTTCTGCAATTTTGCCCCAAAATAAAGGAAATTTCTGCAATTTTGCACCAATGTAAAGGAAATTTCTGAATTTTGCCCCAGAATAATAGGAATTTTTGACTGTTTGCTGCCAAAAAAAGGAGATTTTCTGTCTTTTTGCCCCAAAATTAGGAAAATTTCTGCCTTTTTGCCCGAAAATTATGAGAATTTCTGCAATTTTGCTTCAAAATACGGGGAATTTCTACTTTTTATCCCGAAAGTAAGGGGAATGTATCCCTTTTGCCACAAAAAAGGAAATTTCTTCATTTTTGCCCCAGAATAAGAGGAATTTCTGCCTTTTACCTAAAAATAAGTGAAATTTCTTCCTTTTTACCCAAAACTAAATGCAATTTCTGTCTTTTTGCCCCAAAATAAAAGGAATTTTTGAATTATGCTCTGAAATAAGTGATATTTCTGCAATTTTGCCACAAAAATAAAAGAAATTTCTGCCTTTTTGCCACAAAATAAGGGGAATTTCTATCTTTTTGCCCCAAAATAATGGAAATTTATGCATTTTTGCTCTCAAATAAGAGGAATTTCAGCCTTTTTACCTCAAAATAAGGGGAATTTCTGCATTTTTGCAACAAAATATTAAGAATTTCTGCATTTTTGCCCTAAAATAAGGAAAATTTCTGCCTTTTTTCACTGAAATAAGTGAAATTTCTGCAATTTTGCCCCAAAATAAGGGAAATTTCTGCAATTTTGTCCCAAAATAAGGGAAATTTCTGCCTTTTTGCCTTGAAATATATGAAATTTTTTCAATTTTACCCCAAAATAAGGTGAATTTCTGCATTTTTGCCCCAAAATAATGGGAATTTCTGCCTTTTTGCCCCAAAATTAAGAAAAATTTTTGCTTTTTTTCTCTGAAATAAGTGAAATTTCTGTAATTTTGCCCCAAAATAAAAGAAATTTCTGCAATGTTGCCCCAAAATAAGGGAAATTTCTGGAATTTTGCCCCAAAATAATTGGAATTTCTGAGTTTTGCCCCAAAATAAGGAGAATTTCTCTCTTTTTGCCCCAACATATAGGGAATTTCTGCATTTTTGCCCCACAATTAGAGGAATTTCTGCAATTTTGCTCCAAAATACGGGGAATTTCTGTCTTTATGCCCGAAAATAAGTGGAATGCCTAACTTTTTGCCATAAAAAATAGAAATTTCTTCATTTGTGCTCCAAAATAAGGGGAATTTCTGCCTTTTTGCCTCTAAATAAGTGGAATTTCTGTCCTTTTTTCTTAAAACAAAGAGAATTTCTGTCTTTTTGCCCCAAAATAAGGGGACTTTCTGATTTATTACCCTAAAATAATTAAAATTTCTGCAATTTTGCCCCAAAATAAGGGAAATTTCTGCATTTTTGCCCTGAAATATGTGAAAGTTCTTCAATTTTACCCCAAAATAAGGTGAATTTATGCCTTTTTGCCCCAAAATAAAAGGAATTTCTCCCTTTTTGCCCAAAATAAAGAAAATTTCAGACTTTTTACCTGAAAATAAGAGAAATTTCTGCAATTTTGCACCAAATAAGAGAAATTTCTGTAATTTTGTTCTAAAATAAGGTAAATTCCTGCAATTTTGCCCCAAAATAAAGAAAATTTCTGAAATTTTGTCCCAAAATAAGGGGAATTTCTGATTTTTGCCCCAAAATAAAGGGAATTTCTGCCTTTTGCTCCAAAATTGAGGGAATTTCTGCAATTTTGCTCCAAAATATGGGGAATTTCTGCCTTTTTGCCCGAAAATAAAAGGAATGTTTACCCTTTTGCCATAAAAAAGGGAAATTTCTTCATTTTTGCCCCAAAATATGGGGATTTTCCGCCTTTTTGTCTCAAAATAAGTGCAATTTCTGCCTTTTCCCTAAAAATAAACAAAATTTCTGTCTTTTTGCACCAAAATAAGGGGAATTTCTGACATTTTGCCCGAAAATAAGGGGAATTTCAGCCTTTTTATCTCAAAATAACAGGAATTTCTTCCTTTTTGCCCCAAAATATGGGGAATTTCTGCCTTTTTGCCCCAAAATAAGAAAAATTTCTGCAATTTTGTACCAAAATAAAAGAAATTTCTGCATTTTTGCCCCAAAATAAGAAAATTTCTGCCTTTTTTCTGAAATAAGTGAAATTTCTGCAATTTTGCCTCAAAATAAGGGAAATTTCTGCAATTTTGCCCCAATGTAAAGGAAATTTCTGCAATTTTGCCCCAAAATAAGGGAAATTTCTGACTTTCTGCTCCCGAAAAAACGAGATTTACTGTCTTTTTGCCCCAAAATAAGAATTTCTGCCTTTTTGCCTGAAAATTATGAGAATTTCTGCAATTTTGTTTCAAAATATGGTTAATTTCTTCTTTTTAGCCCAAAAATAAAGGGAATTTCTGCATTTTCCCCCAATATTTGGGGAATTTCTGCATTTTACCTCTAAATAAGGGGAATTTCTGCATTTTACCTCAAAATAAGAAGAATTTCTGCCTTTTGCCCCAAAATATGGGGAATTTCTGCCTTTTTGTTCCAAAATAAGGAAAATTTCTTCAATTTTGTACCATAATAAAAGAAATTTCTGATTTTTGCCCCAAAATAAGGGGAATTTCTGACTTTTTGCCCTGAAATAAATGAAATTTCTGCAATTTTGCCTAAAAATAAGTTAAATTTGTGCCTTTTTGCCCAAAATAATGGGAATTTCTGCCTTTTGCCCCAAAATATGGGGAATTTCTGCCTGTTTCCCCGAAAATGAGAAGAATGCATACCTTTTTGCCATAAAAAAGGGAAATTTTTTCATCTTTTCTCCAAAATAAGCGAAATTTCTGCTTCTTTGCCTGTAAATAAGTGGAATTTCTGTCTTTTTCCCCCAAAACAAAGGGAATTCTGTCTTTTTTGCCCCAAAATGGGGAGAATTTCTGACTTATTACCTTGAAATAAGTTAAATTTCTGCAATTTTGCCCCAAAATAAGTGAAATTTCTGCAATTTTGCCCCAAAATAAGGGAAATTTCTGCAATTTTGCCCCAAAATAAGTGGAATTTCTGCCTTTTGCCCCAAAATTTGGGGAATTTCTGCCTTTTTGCCCAAAAATAAAAAGAATGCATACCTTTTTGCCATAAAAAAGGGAGATTTCTTCATTTTTGCTCCAAAATAAGGGGAACTTTTGCCTTTTTGCCTCTAAATAAGTGGAATTTCTGTTTTTCCCCAAAAACAAAGGGAATTTCTGTAATTTTTGCCTCAAAATAAGGAAAATTTCTGACTTATTACCCTGAAATAAGTAAAATTTCTGCAAATTTGCCCCAAAATAAGGGAAATTTTTGCCTTTTGCCCTAAAATTTGGGGAATTTGAGAATTTTACCTCAAAATGAGGGAAATTTCTGATTTTTGCACCAAAATATGGAGAATTTCTGCCATTTTGCCCCATAATAAAGTTAATTTCTGCATTTTTGCACCAATATTAGGGGAATTTCTGCAATTTTGCTCCAAAATACGGGTCATTTCTGCCTTTTTGCCCGAAATTAATTGGAATTTCTGGCTTTTTGTCCCGAAATAAGTGTAATTTCTTCAATTTTCGCCAAAAATTAGGGTTTTCATCTTTTTGCCCCAAAATAAAGGGAATTTCTGCCATTTTGCCCGGAAATATTTGAAATTTCTGCAATTTTACCCCAAAATAAGGGGTATTTCTGCCTTTTTGCCCCAAAATAAAAGGAATTTCTCCCTTTTTGCCCAAAATAAAGAAAATTTCAGACTTTTTACCTGAAAATAAGAGAAATTTCTGCAATTTTGCACCAAATAAGTGAAATTTCTGTAATTTTGTTCTAAAATAAGGTAAATTCCTGCAATTTTGCCCCAAAATAAAGAAAATTTCTGAAATTTTGTCCCAAAATAAGGGGAATTTCTGATTTTTGCCCCAAAATAAAGGGAATTTCTGCCTTTTGCTCCAAAATTAGGGGAATTTCTGCAATTTTGCTCCAAAATATGGGGAATTTCTGCCTTTTTGCCTGAAAATAAAGGGAATGTTTACCCTTTTGCCATAAAAAAGGGAAATTTCTTCATTTTTGCCCCAAAATATGGGGATTTTCCGCCTTTTTGACTCAAAATAAGTGCAATTTCTGCCTTTTCCCTAAAAATAAACAAAATTTCTGTCTTTTTGCACCAAAATAAAAGGAATTTCTGACATTTTGCCCGAAAATAATGGGAATTTCAGCCTTTTTATCTCAAAATAACAGGAATTTCTTCCTTTTTGCCCCAAAATATGGGGAATTTCTGCCTTTTTGCCCCAAAATAAGAAAAATTTCTGCAATTTTGTACCAAAATAAAAGAAATTTCTGCATTTTTGCCCCAAAATAAGAAAATTTCTGCCTTTTTTCTGAAATAAGTGAAATTTCTGCAATTTTGCCTCAAAATAAGGGAAATTTCTGCAATTTTGCCCCAATGTAAAGGAAATTTCTGCAATTTTGCCCCAAAATAAGGTAAATTTCTGACTTTATGCTCCCGAAAAAACGAGATTTACTGTCTTTTTGCCCCAAAATAAGAATTTCTGCCTTTTTGCCTGAAAATTATGAGAATTTCTGCAATTTTGTTTCAAAATATGGTTAATTTCTTCTTTTTAGCCCAAAAATAAAGGGAATTTCTGCATTTTCCCCCAATATTTGGGAAATTCCTGCATTTTACCTCTAAATAAGGGGAATTTCTGCATTTTACCTCAAAATAAGAAGAATTTCTGCCTTTTGCCCCAAAATATGGGGAATTTCTGCCTTTTTGTTCCAAAATAAGGAAAATTTCTTCAATTTTGTACCATAATAAAAGAAATTTCTGATTTTTGCCCCAAAATAAGGGGAATTTCTGACTTTTTGCCCTGAAATAAATGAAATTTCTGCAATTTTGCCTAAAAATAATTTAAATTTGTGCCTTGTTGCCATGAAATATGTGAAATTTCTGCAATTTTACCCCAAAATAAGGTGAATTTCTGCCTTTTTGCCCCAAAATAATGGGAATTTCTGCTTTTTTGCCCCAAAATAAGAAAAATTTTTTCTTATTTCTCTGAAATAAGTGAAATTTCTGCAATTTTGCCCTAACATAAGGGAAATTTCTGCAATTTTTTCCCATAATAAAGGAAATTTTTGCAATTTTGCCTCAAAATAAGGGGAATTTCTCACTTTTTGCCCCAAAATAAAGGAAATTTCAGCATTTTTATCTGAAAATAAGTGAAATTTCTGCAATTTTGACCCAAATAAGGAAAATTTCTGCAATTTTGCCCCAAAATAAGGTAAATTCCTGCAATTTTGCCCCAAAATAAAGGAAATTTCTTGAATTTTGCCCCAAAATAAGGGGAATTTCTGATTTTTGCCCCAAAATAAAGGGAATTTCTGCCTTTTGCCCCAAAATTAGGGGAATTTCTGCGATTTTGCTCAAAAATACGGGGAATTTCTGCCTTTTTGCCCGAAAATAATGGGAATGCATACCTTTTTGCCATAAAAAGGGAAATTTCTTCATTTTTGCTCCAAAATAAGGGGAATTTCTGCATTTTTGCCTCTAAATAAGTGGAATTTCTGTCTTTTCCCCCAAAACAAAGGGAATTTCTGTCTTTTTTGCATCAAAATAATGAGAATTTCTGACTTATTACCCTGAAATAAGTGAAATTTCTGCAATTTTGCCCCAAAATAAGAGAAATTTCTGACTGTTTGCTCTCGAAAAAAGGAGATTTTCTGTCTTTTTGCCCCAAAATAAGGAGAATTTCTGCTTTTTTGCCTGAAAATTATGAGAATTTCTGCAATTTTGCTTCAAAATACGGTTAATTTCTGCAATTTAGCCCCAAAATAAAGGGAATTTCTGCATTTTCCCCCAATATTTGGGGAATTTCTGCATTTTACCTCTAAATAAGGGGAATTTCTGCATTTTACCTCAAAAAAAGAAGAATTTCTGACTTTTGCCCCAAAATATGGGGAATTTCTGCCTTTTTGTTCCAAAATAAGGAAAATTTCTTCAATTTTGTACCATAATAAAAGAAATTTCTGCTTTTTGCCCCAAAATAAAAGGAATTTCTGAATTTTTGCCCTGAAATAAATGAAATTTCTGCAATTTTGCCCCAAAATAAGGGAAATTTCTGCCTTGTTGCCATGAAATATGTGAAATTTCTGCAATTTTACCCCAAAATAAGGTGAATTTCTGCATTTTTGACCCAAAATAATGGGAATTTCAGTCTATTTGCCCCAAAATAAGAAAAATTTTTGCTTTATTTCTCTGAAATAAGTGAAATTTCTGCAATTTTGCCCTAAAATAAGGAAAATTTCTGCAATTTTTTCCCATAATAAAGGAAATTTCTGCAATTTTGCCCCAAAATAAGGGGAATTTCTCCTTTTTTGCTCCAAAATAAAGGAAATTTCAGCCTTTTTACCTGAAAATAAGTGAAATTTCTGCAATTTTGCCCCAAATAAGGGAAATTTCTGCAATTTTGCCCCAAAATAAGGTAAATTCCTGCAATTTTGCCCCAAAATAAAGGAAATTTCTTGAATTTTGCCCCAAAATAATGGGAATTAATGATTTTTGCCCCAAAATAAAGGGAATTTCTGCCTTTTGCCCCAAAATTAGGGGAATTTCTGCAATTTTGCTCCAAAATACGGGAAATTACTGCCTTTTTGCCCGAAAATAATGGGAATGCATACCTTTTTGCCATAAAAAGGGAAATTTCTTCATTTTTGCTCCAAAATAAGAGGAATTTCTGCCTTTTTGCCTCTAAATAAGTGGAATTTCTGTCTTTTTCCCACAAAACAAAGGGAATTTCCGTCTTTTTTGCATCAAAATAAGGAGAATTTCTAACTTATTACCCTGAAATAAGTGAAATTTCTGCAATTTTGCCCCAAAATAAAGGAAACTTCTGCAATTTTGCCCCAATGTAAAAGAAATTTCTGCAATTTTGCCCCAAAATAAGGGGAATTTCTGACTGTTTGCTCTCGAAAAAAGAAGATTTTCTGTCCTTTTGCCCCAAAATAAGGAGAATTTCTGGTTTTTTGCCCGAAAATTATGAGAATTTCTGCAATTTTGCTTTAAAATACGGTTAATTTCTGCCCTTTAGCCCCAAAATAAAGAGAATTTCTGCATTTTCCCCCAATATTTGGGGAATTTCTGCATTTTATCTCTAAATAAGGGGAATTTCTGCATTTCACCTCAAAATAAGAAGAATTTCTGCCTTTTGCCCCAAAATATAGGGAATTTCTGCCTTTTTGCCCCAAAATAAGAAAAATTTTTGCTTTATTTCTCTGAAATAAGTGAAATTTCTGCAATTTTGCCCTAAAATAAGGGAAATTTCTGCCTTTTTGCCATGAAATATGTGAAATTTCTGCAACTTTACCCCAAAATAAGGTGAATTTCTGCCTTTTTGCCCGAAAATAATGGGAATTTCTGCATTTTTGCCCAAAAATAAGAAAGATTTTTGCTTTATTTCTCTGAAATAAGTAAAATTTCTGCAATTTTGCCCTAAAATAAGGGAAATTTCTGCAATTTTTTCCCATAATAAAAAAAATTTCTGCAATTTTGCCTCGAAATAAGGGGAATTTCTCCTTTTTTGCCCCAAAATAAAGGAAATTTCAGCCTTTTTACCTGAAAATTAGTGAAATTTCTGCAATTTTGCCCCAAATAAAGGAAATTACTGCAATTTTGCCTCAAAATAAGGTAAATTCTTGTAATTTTGCCCCAAAATAAAGGAAATTTCTTGAATTTTGCCCCAAAATAAGGGGAATTTCTGATTTTTGCCCCAAAATAAAGGAAATTTCTGTCTTTTGCCCAATATTAGGGGAATTTCTGCAATTTTGCTCCAAAATACGGGGAATTTCTGCCTTTTGGCCTGAAAATAATGGGAATGCATACCTTTTTGCCATAAAAAGGGAAATTTCTTCTTTTTTGCTCCAAAATAAGGGGAATTTCTGCCTTTTTGCCTCTAAATAAGTGGAATTTCTGTCTTTTTCCCCCAAAACAAAGGGAATTTCTGTCTTTTTTTGCATCAAAATAAGGAGAATTTCTGACTTATTACCCTGAAATAAGTGAAATTTCTGCAATTTTGCCCCAAAATAAGGGAAATTTCTGCAATTTTGCCTCATGTAAAAGAAATTTCTGCAATTTTGCCCCAAAATAAGGGGAATTTCTGACTGTTTGCTCTCGAAAAAAGGAGATTTTCTGTCTTTTTGCCCCAAAATAAGGAGAATTTCTGCTTTTTTGCCCGAAAATTATGAGAATTTCTGCAATTTTGCTTTAAAATACGGTTAATTTCTGCCTTTTAGCCCCAAAATGAAGGGAATTTCTGCATTTTCCCCCAATATTTGGGGAATTTCTGCATTTTACCTCTAAATAAGGGGAATTTCTGAATTTTACCTCAAAATAAGAAGAATTTCTGCCTTTTGCCCCAAAATATGGGGAATTTCTGCAATTTTGCCCCAAAATAAGTGAAATTTCTGCAATTTTGCCCCAAAATAAGACAAATTTCTGCAATTTTGCCCCAAAATAAGTGGAATTTCTGCCTTTTGCCCCAAAATTTGGGGAATTTCTGCCTTTTTGCCCAAAAATAAAAAGAATGCATACCTGTTTGCCATAAAAAAGGGAAATTTCTTCATTTTTGCTCCAAAATAAGGGGAACTTTTGCCTTTTTGCCTCTAAATAACTGGAATTTCTGTTTTTCCCCCAAAACAAAGGGAATTTCTGTATTTTTTGCCTCAAAATCAGGAAAATTTCTGACTTATTACCCTGAAATAAGTGAAATTTCTGCAAATTTGCCCCAAAATAAGGGAAATTTTTGCCTTTTGCCCTAAAATTTGGGGAATTTGAGAATTTTACTTCAAAATAAGGGAAATTTCTGATTTTTGCACCAAAATATGGAGAATTTCTGAATTTTGCCCCATAATAAAGGGAATTTCTGCATTTTTGCACCAATATTAAAGGAATTTCTGCAATTTTGCTCCAAATATGAGTCATTTCTTCCTTTTTGCCTGAAATTTATTGTAATTTCTGGCTTTTTGTCTCGAAATAAGTGAAATTTCTTCAATTTTCGCCAAAAATTAGGGATTTCATTTTTTGCCCCAAAATAAGTGGAATTTCTGCCATTTTGCCCTGAAATATCTGAAATTTCTGCAATTTTACCCCAAAATAAGGGGAATTTCTGCCTTTTTGCCCCAAAATAAGGTGAATTTCAACCTTATTACCTCAAAATAAAGGAAATTTCTGCCTTTTTGCCACAAAATATACGGAATTTCTGCCTTTTTGCCACAAAATAAGGAAAATTTCTGCAATTTTGCCCCAAAATAAGAGGAATTTCTTACTTTTTGCCCAAAATAAAGGAAATTTCAGACTTTTTACCTGAAAATAAGAGAAATTTCTGCAATTTTGCCCCAAATAAGAGAAATTTCTGCAATTATGTTCCAAAACAAGGTAAATTCCTGCAATTTTGCCCCAAAATAAAGAAAATTTCTGGAATTTTGCCCCAAAGTAAGGGGAATTTCTGATTTTTGCCCCAAAATATAGGGAATTTCTGACTTTTGCCCCAAAATTAGGGGAAGTTCTGCAATTTTGTTCCAAAATATGGGGAATTTCTGCCTTTTTGCCCGAAAATAAAGGGAATGTTTTCCTTTTTGCCATAAAAAAGGGAAATTTCTTCATTTTTGCCCCAAAATATGTGGATTTTCCGCATTTTTGACTCAAAATAAGTGCAATTTCTGCCTTTTCCCTAAAAATAAACAAAATTTCTGTCTTTTTGCACCAAAATAAGGGGAATTTCTGACTTTTTGCCCGAAAATAAGGGGAATTTCAGCCTTTTTACCTCAAAATAAGGGGAATTTCTTTATTTTTGCCCCAAAATATGAGGAATTTCTGCGTTTTTGCCTCAAAATAAGAAAAATTTCTGCAATTTTGTACCAAAATAAATTTCTGCCTTTTTGCTCCAAAATAAGAAAATTTCTGCCTTTTTTCTGAAATAAGTAAAATTTCTGCAATTTTGCCTCAAAATAAGGGAAATTTCTGCAATTTTGCCCCAATGTACAGAAAATTTCTGCAATTTTGCCTCAAAATAACAGAAATTTCTGACTTTATGCTCCCGAAAAAAGGAGATTTTCTGTTTTTTTGCCCCAAAATAAGATTTTCTGCCTTTTTGCCCGAAAATTATGAGAATATCTGCAATTTTGCTTCAAAATACAGTTAATTTCTTCCTTTTAGCCCCAAAATAAAGAGAATTTCTGCATTTTCCCCCAATATTTGGGGAATTTCTGCATTTTACCTCAAAATAGAAAGGATTTCTGCCTTTTGCCCCAAAATATGGGGAATTTCTGCCTTTTTGTTCTAAAATAAGGAAAATTTCTTCAGTTTGTACCATAATAAAAGAAATTTCTGCTTTTTGCCCCAAAATAATGGGAATTTCTGACTTTTTGCCTTGAAATAAATGAAATTTCTGCAATTTTGCCCAAAAATAAGTTAAATTTGTGCCATTTTCCCCAAAATAATGGGAATTTCTGCCTTTTGCCCCAAAATATGGGAAATTTCTGCCTGTTTCCCCGAAAATAAGAAGAATGCATAACTTTTTGCCATAAAAAAGGGAAATTTCTTCATTTTTGCTCCAAAATAAGCGAAATTTTTGCTTCTTTGCCTCTAAATAAGTGGAATTTCTGTCTTTTCCCCCCAAAACAAAGGGAATTTCTGTCTTTTTTGCACCAAAATAAGGAAAATTTCTGACTTATTACCTTGAAATAAGTGAAATTTCTGCAATTTTGCCCCAATATAAGGAAAATTTTTACCTTTTTCTCCCCAAATAAGGGGAATTTAAGCCTTTTTACCTCAAAATATAAGGAATTTCTGAATTTTGGCACAAAATATTAGGAATTTCTGCCTTTTTGCCCCAAAATAAAGAAAATTTCTGCCTTTTTTCCCTGAAACAAGTGAAATTTCTGCAATTTTTCCCCAAAATAAGTGAAATTTCTGCAATTTTGCCCCAAAATAAGGGAAATTTCTGGAATTTTGCCCATAAATATGTGGAATTTCTGAGTTTTGCCCCAAAATATTAAAAATTTCTGCCTTTTTGCCCCACAATTAGTGAAATTTCTGCAATTTTGCCCTAAAATAAGGGAAATTTGGGCAATTTTGCCCCGAAATAAGGGGAATTTCTGTTTTTTTGCCCCACAATTAGGGAAATTTCTGCAATTTTGCCCCAAAATAAGGGGAATTTCTGCTTTTTGCCCCAAAATATGGGGAATTTCTGCCTTTTTGTTCGAAAATAAGAAGAATGCATACCTTTTTGCCATAAAAAAGGAAAATTTCTTCATTTTTGCTCCAAAATAAGGGGAACTTTTGCCTTTTCCCTCTAAATAAGTGGAATATCTGTCTTTTTCCCCTAAAACAAATGGAATTTCTGTCTTTTTTGCCCCAAGATAAGGAAAATTTCTTACTTATTACCCTCAAATAAGTGAAATTTCTGCAAATTTGCCCCAAAATAAGGGAAATTTTTGCCTTTTGGCCCAAAATATGGGGAATTTCAGCATTTTACCTCAAAATAAAGGAAATTTCTGATTTTTGCACCAAAATATGGACAATTTCTGCCTTTTTGCCCCAAAATAAAGGGAATTTCTGCATTTTTGCACCAATATTAGGGGAATTTCTGCAATTTTGCTCCAAAATTCGGGTCATTTCTTTCTTTTTGCCCGAAATTAATTGGAATTTCTGCCTTTTTCTCCCGAAATAAGTGAAATTTCTTCAATTTTAGCCAAAAATTAGGAATTTCATCTTTTTGCCCCAAAATAAGGGGAATTTCTGCCTTTTTGCCTGAAAATAAGAGGAATGCATACCTTTTTGCCATAAAAAGGAGAGATTTCTTCATTTTTGCTCCAAAATAACGAAATTTCTTCTTTTTTGCCTCTAAATAAGTGGAATTTCTGATTTTTTCCCAAAACAAAGAGAATTTCTGTCTTTTTGCCACAAAATAAAGAACATTTCTGCCTTTTTTTCCTGAAATAAGTGAAATTTCTGCAATTTTGCCCCAACATAAGGGAAATTTCTGCCTTTTTGCCCCTAAATAAGGGGAATTCCAGCATTTTTACCTCAAAATAAGGGGAATTTCTGCATTTTTGCCACAAAATATTAGGAATTTCTGCCTTTTTGCCATGAATTATGTGAAATTTCTGCAATTTTACCCCAAAATAAGGTGAATTTCTGCCTTTTTGCCCGAAAATAATGGGAATTTCTGCATTTTTGCCCCAAAATAAGAAAAATTTTTGCTTTATTTCTCTGAAATAAGTGAAATTTCTGCAATTTTGCCCTAAAATAAGGGAAATTTCTGCAATTTTTTCCCATAATAAAGGAAATTTCTGCAATTTTGCCCCAAAATAAGGGGAATTTCTTCCTTTTTGCCCCAAAATAAAGGAAATTTCAGCCTTTTTACCTGAAAATAAGTGAAATTTCTGCAATTTTACGCCAAATAAGGGAAATTTCTGCAATTTTGCCCCAAAATAAGGTAAATTCCTGCAATTTTGCCCCAAAATAAAGGAAATTTCTTGAATTTTGCCCCAAAATAAGGGGAATTTCAGATTTTTGCCCCAAAATAAAGGGAATTTCTGCCTTTTGCCCCAAAATTAGGAGAATTTCTACAATTTTTCTCCAAAATACAGGGAATTTCTGCCTTTTTGCCCGATAATAATGGGAATGCATACCTTTTTGCCATAAAAAGGGAAATTTCTTCATTTTTGCTCCAAAATAAGGGAATTTCTGCCTTTTTGCCTCTAAATAATTGGAATTTCTGTCTTTTTCCCCCAAAGCAAAGGGAATTTCTGCCTTTTTTGCATCAAAATAAGGAGAATTTCTGACTTATTACCCTGAAATAAGTGAAATTTCTGCAATTTTGCCCCAAAATAAGGGAAATTTCTGCAATTTTGCCCCAATGTAAAAGAAATTTCTGCAATTTTGCCCCAAAATAAGGGGAATTTCTGACTGTTTGCTCTCGAAAAAAGGAGATTTTCTGTCTTTTTGCCCCAAAATAAGGAGAATTTCTGCTTTTTTGCCCGAAAATTATGACAATTTCTGCAATTTTGCTTTAAAATACAGTTAATTTCTGCCTTTTAGCCCCAAAATAAAGGGAATTTCTGCATTTTCCCCCAATATTTGGGGAATTTCTGCATTTTACCTCTAAATAAGGGGAATTTCTGCATTTTACTTCAAAATAAGAAGAATTTCTGCCTTTTGCCCCAAAATATGGGGAATTTCTGCAATATTGCTCCAAAATACGGGGAATTTCTGCCTTTTTGCCTGAAAATAATGGGAATGCATACCTTTTTGCCATAAAAAGGGAAATTTCTTCATTTTTGCTCCAAAATAAGGGGAATTTCTGCCTTTTTGCCTCTAAATAAGTGGAATTTCTGTCCTTTTCCCCCAAAACAAAGCGAATTTCCGTCTTTTTTGCATCAAAATAAGGAGAATTTCTGACTTATTACCCTGAAATAAGTGAAATTTCTGCAATTTTGCCCCAAAATAAAGGAAATTTCTGCAATTTTGCCCCAATGTAAAAGAAATTTCTGCAATTTTGCACCAAAATAAGGGGAATTTCTGACTGTTTGCTCTCGAAAAAAGGAGATTTTCTGTCCTTTTGCCCCAAAATTAGGAGAAATTCTGCTTTTTTGCCCAAAAATTATGAGAATTTCTGCAATTTTGCTTTAAAATACGGTTAATTTCTGCCTTTTAGCCCCAAAATAAAGAGAATTTCTGCATTTTCCCCTAATATTTGGGGAATTTCTGCATTTTATCTCTAAATAAGGGGAATTTCTGCATTTTACCTCAAAATAAGAAGAATTTCTGCCTTTTGCCCCAAAATATGGGGAATTTCTGCCTTTATGCCCCAAAATAAGAAAAATTCTTGCTTTATTTCTCTGAAATAAGTGAAATTTCTGCAATTTTGCCCTAAAATAAGGGAAATTTCTGCAATTTTTTCCCCTAATAAAGGAAATTTCTGTAATTTTGTCCCAAAATAAGGGGAATTTCTCCTTTATTGCCCCAAAATAAAGGAAATTTCAGCCTTTTTACCTGAAAATTAGTGAAATTTCTGCAATTTTGCCCCAAATAAAGGAAATTACTGCAATTTTGCCCCAGAATAAGGTAAATTCCTGTAATTTTGCCCCAAAATAAAGGAAATTTCTTGAATTTTGCCCCAAAATAAGGGGAATTTCTGATTTTTGCCCCAAAATAAAGGGAATTTCTGTCTTTTGCCCAAAATTAGGGGAATTTCTGCATTTTGCTCCAAAATACGGGGAATTTCTGCCTTTTTGCCTGAAAATAATGGGAATGCATACCTTTTTGCCATAAAAAGGGAAATTTCTTCATTTTTGCTCCATAATAAGGGGAATTTCTGCCTTTTTGCCTCTAAATAAGTGGAATTTCTGTCTTTTTCCCCCAAAACAAAGGGAATTTCTGTCTTTTTTGCATCAAAATAAGGAGAATTTCTGACTTATTACCCTGAAATAAGTGAAATTTCTGCAATTTTGCCCCAAAATAAGGGAAATTTCTGCAATTTTTCCCCAATGTAAAAGAAATTTCTGCAATTTTGCCCCAAAATAAGGGGAATTTCTGACTGTTTGCTCTCGAAAAAAGGAGATTTTCTCTCTTTTTGCCCCAAAATAAGGAGAATTTCTGCTTTTTTGCCCGAAAATTATGAGAATTTCTGCAATTTTGCTTTAAAATACGGTTAATTTCTGCTTTTTAGCCCCAAAATGAAGGGAATTTCTGCATTTTCCCCCAATATTTGGGGAATTTCTGCATTTTACCTCTAAATAAGGGGAATTTCTGCATTTTACCTCAAAATAAGAAGAATTTCTGCCTTTTGCCCCAAAATATGGGAATTTCTGCCTTTTTGTTCCAAAATAAGGAATATTTCTACAATTTTATACCATAATAAAAGAAATTTCTGCTTTTTGCCCCAAAATAATGGGAATTTCTGAATTTTTGCCCTGAAATAAATGAAATTTCTGCAATTTTGCCCCAAAATAAGGAAAATTTCTGCCTTTTTGCCATGAAATATGTGAAATTTCTGCCATTTTACCCCAAAATAAGGTTAATTTTTGCCATTTTGCGCCAAAATAATGGGGATTTCTGCCTTTTTGCCCCAAAATAAGAAAAATTTTTGCTTTATTTCTCTGAAATAAGTGAAATTTCTGCAATTTTGCCCTAAAATAAGGGGAATTTCTTCCTTTTTGCCCCAAAATAAAGGAAATTTCAGCCTTTGTACCTGAAAATAAGTGAAATTTCTGCAATTTTACCCCAAATAAGGGAAATTTCTGCAATTTTGCCCCAAAATAAGGTAAATTCCTGCAATTTTGCCCCAAAATAAAGGAAATTTCTTGAATTTTGCCCCAAAATAAGGGGAATTTCTGATTTTTGCCCCAAAATAAAGGGAATTTCTGCCTTTTGCCCCAAAATTAGGGGAATTTCTACAATTTTGCTCCAAAATACGGGGAATTTCTTCCTTTTTGCCCCAAAATAAAGGAAATTTCAGCCTTTGTACCTGAAAATAAGTGAAATTTCTGCAATTTTACCCCAAATGAGGGAAATTTCTGCAATTTTGCCCCAAAATAAGGTAAATTCCTGCAATTTTGCCCCAAAATAAAGGAAATTTCTTGAATTTTGCCCCAAAATAAGGGGAATTTCTGATTTTTGCCCCAAAATTAGGGAATTTCTGCCTTTTGCTTCAAAATTAGGGGAATTTCTACAATTTTGCTCCAAAATACGGGGAATTTCTGCCTTTTTGCTTGAAAATAATGGGAATGCATACCTTTTTGCCATAAAAAGGGAAATTTCTTAATTTTTGCTCCAAAATAAGGGGAATTTCTGCCTTTTTGCCTCTAAATAAGTGGAATTTCTGTCTTTTTCCCCCAAAACAAAGAGAATTTCTGTCTTTTTTGCATCAAAATAAGGAGAATTTCTGACTTATTACCCTGAAATAAGTGAAATTTCTGCAATTTTGCCCCAAAATAAGGGAAATTTCTGCAATTGTGCCCCAATGTAAAAGAAATATCTGCAATTTTGCCCCAAAATAAGGGGAATTTCTGACTGTTTGCTCTCGAAAGAAGGAGATTTTCTGTCTTTTTGCCCCAAAATAAGGAGAATTTCTGCTTTTTTGCCCGAAAATTATGCGAATTTCTGCAATTTTGCTTTAAAATACGGTTAATTTCTGCCTTTTAGCCCCAAAATAAAGGGAATTTCTGCATTTTCCCCCAATATTTGGGGAATTTCTGCATTTTACCTCTAAATAAGGGGAATTTCTGCATTTTACCTCAAAATAAAAACAATTTCTGACTATTGCCGCAAAATATGGGGAATTTCTGCCTTTTTGTTCCAAAATAAGGAAAATTTCTTCAATTTTGTACCATAATAAAAGAAATTTCTGCTTTTTGCCCCAAAATAAGGGGAGTTTCTGAATTTTTGCCCTGAAATAAATGAAATTTCTGCAATTTTGCCCCAAAATAAGAGAAATTTTTGCTTTTTTGCCCCAAAATAAAGAGAATTTCTTCCTTTTGCCCCAAAATATGGCGAATTTCTGCCTTTTTGCCCGAAAATAAGAAGAATGCATACCTTTTTGCCATAAAAAAGGTAAATTTCTTCATTTTTGCTCCAAAATAAGGGGAATTTCTGCTTTTTTGCCTCTAAATAAGTGGAATTTCTTTCTTTTTCTTCAAAAACAAAAGGAATTTTTGTCTTTTTTGCCCCAAAATAAGGAAAATTTCTTACTTATTACCCTGAAATAAGTGAAATTTCTGAAATTTTGCCCCAATATAAAGGAAATTTCTGCCATTTTGCCCCCAAATAAGGGGAATTTCAGACTTTTTACCTCAAAGTAATTGGAATTTCTAAATTTTGGCACAAAATATTAGGAATTTCTGCCTTTTTGCCCCAAAATAAGTGAAATTTCTCCAATTTTGCCCCAAAATAAGGAAAATTTCTGCAATTTTGCCCCAAAATAAGTGGAATTTCTGCCTTTTGCCCCAAAATTTGGGGAATTTCTGCCTTTTTGCACGAAAATAAAAAGAATGCATACCTTTTTGCCATAAAAAAGGGAAATTTCTTCATTTTTGCTCAAAATAAGGGGAACTTTTGCCTTTTTGCCTCTAAATAAGTGGAATTTCTGTTTTTCCCCCAAAACAAAGGGAATTTCTGTGTTTTTTGCCTCAAAATAAGGAAAATTTCTGACTTATTACACTGAAATAAGTGAAATTTCTGCAAATTTGCCCCAAAATAAGGGAAATTTTTGCCTTTTGCCCTAAAATTTGGGGAATTTGAGAATTTTACCTTAAAATAAGGGAAATTTCTGATTTTTGCACCAAAATATGGAGAATTTCTGCCTTTTTGCCCCATAATAAAGGGAATTTCTGCATTTTTGCACCAATATTAGGGGAATTTCTGCAATTTTGCTCCAAAATACGGGTCATTTCTGCCTTTTTGCCTGAAATTAATTGGAATTTCTGGCTTTTTGTCCCGAAATAAGTGAAATTTCTTCAATTTTCGCCAAAAATTAGGGATTTCATCTTTTTGCCCCAAAATAAGGGGAATTTCTGCCATTTTGCCTTGAAATATTTGAAATTTCTGCAATTTTACCCCAAAATAAGGGGAATTTCTGCCTCTTTGCCCCAAAATAAGGGGAATTTCAACCTTATTACCTCAAAATAAAGGAAATTTCTGCCTTTTTGCCACAAAATATACGGAATTTCTTCCTTTTTGCCCCAAAATAAGGAAAATTTCTGCAATTTTGCCCCAAAATAAGAGGAATTTCTCACTTTTTGCCCAAAATAAAGGAAATTTCAGACTTTTTACCTGAAAATAAGAGAAATTTCTGCAATTTTGCCCCAAATATAAGAAATTTCTGCAATTTTGTTCCAAAATAAGGTAAATTCCTGCAATTTTGCCCCAAAATAAAGAAAATTTCTGGAATTTTGCCCCAAAATAAGGGGAATTTCTGATTTTTGACCCAAAATAAAGGGAATTTCTGCCTTTTGCCCAAAAACTAGGGGAATTTCTGCAATTTTGCTCCAAAATATGGGGAATTTCTGCCTTTTTGCCCGAAAATAAAGAGAATGTTTACCTTTTTGCCATAAAAAAGGGAAATTTCTTCATTTTTGCCCCAAAATATGGGGATTTTTTGTTATTTTGATTTAAAATAAGTGCAATTTCTGCCTTTTCCCTAAAAATAAACAAAATTTCTGTCTTTTTGCACCAAAAAAGGGAATTTCTGAATTTGCCCGAAAATAAGGGGAATTTCAGCCTTTTTACCTCAAAATAAGGGGAATTTCTTCCTTTTTGCCCCAAAATATGGGAAATTTCAGCCTTTTTGCCCCAAAATAAGAAAATTTCTGCCTTTTTTCTGAAATAAGTGAAATTTCTGCAATTTTGCCTCAAAATAAGGGAAATTTCTGCAATTTTGCCCAAATGTAAAAGAAATTTCTGCAATTTTGCCCCAAAATAAGGGAAATTTCTGACTTTATGCTCCCGAAAAAAGGAGATTTTCTGTCTTTTTGCCCTTAAATAAGAATTTTTGCCTTTTTGCCCGAAAATTATGAGAATTTCTGCAATTTTGCTTCAAAATACGGTTAATTTCTTTCTTTTAGCCCCAAAATAAAGAGAATTTCTGCATTTTTCCCCAATATTTGGGGAATTTCTGCATTTTACCTCTAAATAAGAGGAATTTCTGCATTTTACCTCAAAATAAGAAGAATTTCTGCCTTTTGCCCCAAAATATGGGGAATTTCTGCCTTTTTGTTCCGAAATAAGGAAAATTTCTTCAATTTTGTACCATAATAAAAGAAATTTCTGATTTTGCCCCAAAATAAAGGGAATTTCTGACTTTTTGCCTTGAAATAAATGAAATTTCTGCAATTTTGCCCAAAAATAAATTAAATTTGTGCCTTTTGCCCCAAAATAATGGGAA
Source organism: Micromys minutus (assembly GCF_963924665.1). Lineage (NCBI taxonomy): Eukaryota > Metazoa > Chordata > Mammalia > Rodentia > Muridae > Micromys > Micromys minutus. The sequence goes on from NW_027667727.1 coordinate 6,567,731, forward strand.
TTTCTGCCTTTTGTCCCAAAATATGGGGAATTTCTGCCTGTTTCCCCGAAAATAAGAAGAATGCATAAGTTTTTGCCATAAAAAAGGGAAATTTCTTCATTTTTGCTCCAAAATAAGCGAAATTTCTGCTTCTTTGCCTCTAAATAAGTGGAATTTCTGTCTTTTTCCCTCAAAACAAAGGGAATTTCTGTCTTTTTTGCCCCAAAATACGGAAAATTTCTGACTTATTACCTTGAAATAAGTGAAATTTCTGCAATTTTGCCCCAATATAAGGGAAATTTCTACCTTTTTGCCCACAAATAAGGGGAATTTCAGCCTTTTTACCTCAAAATATAAGGAATTTATAAAATTTGGCACAAAATATTAGGAATTTCTGCCTTTTTGCACCAAAATAAAGAAAATTTCTGCCTCTTTTCACTGAAATAAGTGAAATTTCTGTAATTTTGCCCCAAAATAAGTGAAATTTCTGCAATTTTGTCCCAAAATAGGGGAAATTTCTGGAATTTTGCCCCAAGATAAGTGGAATTTCTGAATTTTGCCCCAAAATATGGAGAATATCTGCCTTTTTGCCCCACAATTAATAAAATTTCTGCAATTTTGCCGTAAAATAAGGGAAATTTCTGCAATTTTTCCCCATAATAATGGAAATTTCTTTTATTTTGCCCCCAAATAAGGGGAATTTCTGTTTTTTTGCCCCACAATTGAGGAAATTTCTGCAATTTTGCCCCAAAATAAGGAGAATTTCTGCTTTTTGCCCCCAAATTTAGGGAATTTCTGCGATTTTGCTCTAAAATAGGGGGAATTTCTGTCTTTTTGCCCGAAAACAAGGGGAATGCATAACTTGTTGCCATATAAAGGGAAATTTCTTCATTTTTACTCCAAAATAAGGGGAATTTCTTCCTTTTTGCCTCTAAATAAGTGGAATTTCTGTCTTTTTCCCCCAAAACAAAGGGAATTTCTGTCTTTTTTGCATCAAAATAAGGAGAATTTCTGACTTATTACCCTGAAATAAGTGAAATTTCTGCAATTTTGCCCCAAAATAAGGTAAATTTCTGCAATTTTGCCCCAAAATAAAAAATGTTTCTGGAATTTGGCCCCAAAATAAGGGGAATTTGTAATTTTTACCCCAAAATAAAGTGAATTTCTGCCTTTTGCCCCAAAATTAGGGGAATTTCTGCAATTTTGCTCCAAAATATAGGGAATTTCTGCCTTTTTGCCCGAAAATAAAGGGAATGTTTACCTTTTTGCCATAAAAAAGGGAAATTTCCTCATTTTTGCCCCCAAAAATGGGGATTTTCCGCCTTTTTGATTCAAAATAAGTTTAAGTTCTGCCTTTTCCCTAAAAATAAACAAAATTTCTGTCTTTTTGCACCAAAATAAGGGAAATTTCTGACTTTTTGCCCGAAAATAAGGGGAATTTCAGCCTTTTTACCTCAAAATAAAGGGAATTTCTTCCTTTTTGCCCCAAAATATGGGGAATTTCTGTTTTTTTGCTCCAAAATAAGAAAATTTCTGCCTTTTTTTCTGAAATAAGTGAAATTTCTGCAATTATGCCTAAAAATAAGGGAAATTTCTGCAATTTTGCCCCAATGTATCGGAAATTTATGCAATTTTGCCCCAAAATAAGGGAAATTTCTGACTTTATGCTCCCGAAAAAAGGAGATTTTCTGTCTTTTTGCCCAAAATAAGAATTTTTGCCTTTTTGCCCGAAAATTATGAGAATTTCTGCAATTTTGCTTCAAAATACGGTTAATTTCTTCCTTTTAGCCCCAAAATAAAGGGAATTTCTGCATTTTCCCCCAATATTTGGGGAATATCTGCATTTTACCTCCAAATAAAGGGAATTTCTGCATTTTACCTCAAAATAAGAAGAATTTCTTCCTTTTGCCCCAAATTTGGGGAATTTCTGCCTTTTTGTTCCGAAATAAGGAAAATTTCTTCAATTTTGTACCATAATAAAAGAAATTTCTGCTTTTTGCCCCAAAATAAGGGAAATTTCTGACTTTTTGCCTTGAACTAAATGAAATTTCTGCAATTTTGCCCAAAAATAAGTTAAATTTGTGCCTTTTGCCTCAAAACAATGGGAATTTCTGCCTTTTGCCCCAAAATATGGTGAATTTCTGCCTGTTTACCCGAAAATAAGAAGAATGCATACCTTTTTGCCATAAAAAAGGGAAATTTCTTCATTTTTGCTCAAAAATAAGCGAAATTTCTGCTTCTTTGCCTCTAAATAAGTGGAATTTCTGTCTTTTTCCCCCAAAACAAAGGGAATTTCTGTCTTTATTGCCCCAAAATAAGGAAAATTTCTGACTTATTACCTTGAAATAAGAGAAATTTCTGCAATTTTGCCCCAATATAAGGGAAATTTCTACCTTTTTGCTCCCAAATAAGGGGAATTTCAGCATTTTTACCTCAAAATATAAGGAATTTCTAAATTTTGGCACAAAATATTAGGAATTTCTGCCTTTTTGCCCCAAAATAATGAAAATTTCTGCCTTTTTTCTTTGAAATAAGTGAAATTTCTGCAATTTTGCCCCAAAATAAGTGAAATTTCTGCAATTTTGCCCCAAAATAAGGGAAATTTCTAGAATTTTGCCCCAAAATAAGTTGAATTTCTGAATTTTGCCCCAAAATATGGAGAATTTCTGCTTTTTTGCACCACAATTAGTGAAATTTCTGCAATTTTGCCCTAAAATAAGGGAAATTTCTGCAATTTTTACCCATAATAAGGGAAATTTCTGCCATTTTGCCCCCAAATAAGGGGAATTTCTGGTTTTTTGCCCCACAATTAGGGAAATTTCTGCAATTTTGCCCCAAAATAAGGGGAATTTCTGCTTTTTGCCCCAAAATTAGGGGAATTTCTGCAATTTTGCTCCAAAATACTGGGAATTTCTGCCTTTTTGCCCGAAAATAATGGGAATGCATACTTTTTTGCCATAAAAAGGGAAATTTCTTCATTTTTGCTCCAAAATAAGGGGAATTTCTGCATTTTTGCCTCTAAATAAGTGGAATTTCTGTCTTTTTCCCCCAAAACAAGGGAATTTCTGTCTTTTTTGCATCAAAATAAGGAGAATTTCTGACTTATTACCCTGAAATAAGTGAAATTTCTGCAATTTTGCCCCAAAATAAGGGAAATTTCTGCAATTTTGGCCAAATGTAAAAAAAATTTCTGCAATTTTGCCCCAAAATAAGGTGAATTTCTGACTGTTTGCTCTCGAAAAAAAGAAGATTTTCTGTCTTTTTGCCCCAAAATAAGTAGAATTTCTGCTTTTTTGCCCGAAAATTATGAGAATTTCTGCTATTTTCTTTTAAAATACGGTTAATTTCTGCCTTTTAGCCCCAAAATAAAGGGAATTTCTGCATTTTCCTCCAATATTTGGGGAATATCTGCATTTTACCTCTAAATAAGGGGAATTTCTGCATTTTACCTCAAAATAAGAAGAATTTCTGCCTTTTGCTCCAAAATATGGGGAATTTCTGCTTTTTGTTCTAAAATAAGGAAAATTTCTTCAATTTTGTACCATAATAAAAGAAATTTCTGCTTTTTGCCCCAAAATAAGGGGAATTTCTGAATTTTTGCCCTGAAATAAATGAAATTTCTGCAATTTTGCACCAAAATAAGGGAAATTTCTGCCTTTTGCCATGAAATATGTGAAATTTCTGAAATTTTACCCCAAAATAAGGTGAATTTTTGCCTTTTTGCCCCAAAATAATGGGAATTTCTGTCCTTTTGCCCCAAAATAAGAAAAATTTTTCTTTATTTCTCTGAAATAAGTGAAATTTCTGCAATTTTGCCCTAAAATAAGGGAAATTTTTGCAATTTTTTCCCATAATAAAGGAAATTTTTGCAATTTTGCCCCAAAATAAGGGGAATTTTTTCCTTTTTACCCCAAAATAAAGGAAATTTTAGCCTTTTTACCTGAAAAAAAGTAAAATTTCTGCAATTTTGCCCCAAATAAGGGAAATTTCTGCAATTTTGCCCCAAAATAAGGTAAATTCCTTCAATTTTGCCCCAAAATAAAAGAAATTTCTTGAATTTTGCCCCAAAATAAGGGGAATTTTTGATTTTTGCCCCAAAATAAAGGGAATTTCTGCCTTTTGCCCCAAAATTAGGGGAATTTCTGCAATTTTGCCCTAATGTAAAAGAAATTTCTGCAATTTTGCCCCAAAATAAGGGGAATTTCTGACTGTTTGCTCTCGAAAAAAGGAGATTTTCTGTCTTCTTGCCCCAAAATAAGTAGAATTTCTGCTCTTTTGCCTGAAAATTATGAGAATTTCTGCAATTTTGCTTTAAAATACGGTTAATTTCTACTTTTTAGCCCCAAAATAAAGGGAATTTCTGCATTTTCCCCCAATATTTGGGGAATTTCTGCATTTTACCTCTAAATAAGGGGAATTTCTGCATTTTACCTCAAAATAAGAAGAATTTATGCCTTTTGCCCCAAAATATTGGGAATTTCTGCATTTTTGTTCCAAAATAAGGAAAATTTCTTCAATTTTGTACCATAATAAAAGAAATTTCTGCTTTTTGCCCCAAAATAAGGGGAATTTCTGAATTTTTGCCCTGAAATAAATGAAATTTCTGCAATTTTGTTCTAAAATAAAGGAAATTTTTGCCTTTTTGCCCCAAAATAAAGGGAATTTCTGCCTTTTGCCCCAAAATATGGGGAATTTCTGCCTTTTTGCCCGAAAATAAGAAGAATGCATACCTTTTTGCCATAAAAAAGGTAAATTTCTTCATTTTTGCTCCAAAATAAGGGGAATTTCTGATTTTTGCCTCTAAATAAGTGGAATTTCTTTATTTTTCCCCCAAAACAAAAGGAATTTCTGTCTTTTTTGCCCCAAAATAAGGAAAATTTCTGACTTATTACCCTGAAATAAGTGAAATTTCTGAAATTTTGCCCCAATATAAGGGAAATTTCTGCCTTTTTGCCCCCAAATAAGGGGAATTTCAGACTTTTTACCTCAAAGTAATGGGAATTTCTAAATTTTGGCACAAAATATTAGGAATTTCTGCTTTTTTGCCCCAAAATAAGGAAAATTTCTGCTTTTTTTCTTTGAAATAAGTGAAATTTCTGCAATTTTGCCCCCAAATAAGGGAAATTTCTGCAATTTTGCCTTAAAATAATGGAAATTTCTGCAATTTTTTCCCATAATAAAGGAAATTTTTGCAATTTTGCCCCAAAATAATGGGAATTTTTTACCTTTTTGCCCCCAAAAAAGGAAATTTCAGCCTTTTTACCTGAAAAAAAAGTAAAATTTCTGCAATTTTGCCCCAAATAAGGGAAATTTCTGAATTTTTTGCCACAAAATAAGGTAAATTCCTTCAATTTTGCCCCAAAATAAAAGAAATTTCTTGAATTTTGCCCCAAAATAAGGGGAATTTTTGATTTTTGCCCCAAAATAAAGGGAATTTCTGCTTTTTGCACCAAAATTAGGGGAATTTCTGCAATTTTGCCCTAATGTAAAAGAAATTTCTGCAATTTTGCCCCAAAATAAGGGGAATTTCTGACTGTTTGCTCTTGAAAAAAGATTTTCTGTCTTTTTGCCCCAAAATAAGTAGAATTTCTGGTCTTTTGCCTGAAAATTATGAGAATTTCTGCAATTTTGCTTTAAAATACGGTTAATTTCTGCCTTTTAGCCCCAAAATAAAGGGAATTTCTGCATTTTCCCCCAATATTTGGGGAATTTCTGCATTTTACCTTTAAATAAGGGGAATTTCTGCATTTTACCTCAAAATAAGAAGAATTTATGCCTTTTGCCCCAAAATATTGGGAATTTCTGCCTTTTGGTTCCAAAATAAGGAAAATTTCTTCAATTTTGTATCATAATAAAAGAAATTTCTGCTTTTTGCCCCAAAATAAGGGGAATTTCTGAATTTTTGCCCTGAAATAAATGAAATTTCTGCAATTTTGCCCTAAAATAAGGGAAATTTTTGCCTTTTTGCCCCAAAATAAAGGGAATTTCTGCCTTTTGCCCCAAAATATGGGGAATTTCTGCCTTTTTGCCCGAAAATAAAAAGAATGCATACCTTTTTGCCATAAAAAAGGTAAATTTCTTCATTTTTGCTCCAAAATAAGGGGAATTTCTGCTTTTTTGCCTCTAAATAAGTGGAATTTCTTATTTTTCCCCCAAAACAAAAGGAATTTCTGTCTTTTTTGCCCCAAAATGAAGAAAATTTCTGACTTATTACCCTGAAATAAGTGAAATTTCTGAAATTTTGCCCCAATATAAGGGAAATTTCTGCCTTTTTGCCCCCAAATAAGGGGAATTTCAGACTTTTTACCTCAAAGTAATGGGAATTTCTAAATTTTGGCACAAAATATTAGGAATTTCTGCCTTTTTGCCCCAAAATAAGGAAAATTTCTGCCTTTTTTCCTTGAAATAAGTGAAATTTCTGCAATTTTGCCCCAAAATAAGGGAAATTTCTGCAATTTTGCCCCAAAATAAGTGGAATTTATGCCTTTTGCCCCAAAATTTGGGGAATTTCTGCCTTTTTGCCCGAAAATAAAAAGAATGCATAACTTTTTGCCATAAAAAAGGGAAATTTCTTCATTTTTGCTCCAAAATAAGGGGAACTTTTGCCTTTTTGCCTCTAAATAAGTGAAATTTCTGTTTTTCCCCCAAAACAAAGGGAATTTCTGTCTTTTTTGCCTCAAAATAAGGAAAATTTCTGACTTATTACCCTGAAATAAGTGAAATTTCGGCAAATTTGCCTCAAAATAAAGGAAATTTTTTTCTATTGCCCTAAAATTTGGGGAATTTGAGAATTTTACCTCAAAATAAAAGAAATTTCTGAGTTTTGCACCAAAATATGGAGAATTTCTGCCTTTTTGCCCCATAATAAAGGGAATTTCTGCATTTTTGCACCAATATTAGGGGAATTTCTGCAATTTTGCTCCAAAATACGGGTCATTTCTGCCTTTTTGCCCGAAATTAATTGGAATTTCTGGCTTTTTGTCCCGAAATAAGTGAAATTTCTTCAATTTTCGCCAAAAATTAGGGATTTCATATTTTTGCCCCAAAATAAGGGGAATTTCCCTCATTAGGCCCTGAAATATTTGAAATTTCTTCAATTTTACCCCAAAATAAGGTGAATTTCTGCCTTTTTGCCCCAAAATAATGGGAATTTCTGCCTTTTTGCCCCAAAATAAGAAAAATTTTTGCTTTATTTCTCTGAAATAAGTGAAATTTCTGCAATTTTGCATTAAAATAATAGAAATTTCTGCAATTTTTTCCCATAATAAAGGAAATTTCTGCAATTTTGCCCCAAAATAAGGGGAATTTCCCCCTTTTTGCCCCAAAATAAAGGAAATTTCAGCCTTTTTACCTGAAAATAAGTGAAATTTCTGCAATTTTGCCCCAAATAAGGGAAATTTCTGCAATTTTGCCCCAAAATAAGGTAAATTCCTGCAATTTTGCCCCAAAATAAAGAAAATTTCTTGAATTTTGCCCCAAAATAAGGTGAATTTCTGATTTTTGCCCCAAAATAAAGGGAATTTCTGCCTTTTGCCCCAAAATTAGGGGAATTTCTTCAATTTTGCTCCAAAATACGGGGAATTTCTGCCTTTTTGCCCGAAAATAATGGGAATGCATACCCTTTTGCCATGAAAATGGAAATTTATTCATTTTTGCTCCAAAATAAGGGGAATTTCTGAGTTATTACCCTGATTAAGTGAAATTTCTGCAATTTTGCCGTGAAATAAGGGAAATTTCTGCAATTTTTTCCCATAATAAAGGAAATTTCTGCAATTTTGCCCCAAAATAATGGGAATTTCTCCATTTGTGCCCCAAAATAAAGGAAATTTCAGCCTTTTTACCTGAAAATAAGTGAAATTTCTGCAATTTTGCCCCAAATAAAAGAAATTTCTGCAATTTTGCCCTAAAATAAGGTAAATTCCTGCAATTTTGCCCCAAAATAAAGGAAATTTCTTGAATTTTGCCCCAAAATAAGGGGAATTTCTGATTTTTCCCCAAAATAAAGAAAATTTCTGCCTTTTGCCCCAAAATTAGGGGAATTTCTGCCTTTTTGCCTCTAAATAAGTGGAATTTCTGTCTTTTTCCCACAAAACAAAGGGAATTTCTGTCTTTTTTGCATAAAAATAAGGAGAAATTCTGACTTATTATCTTGAAATAAGTGAAATTTCTGCTATTTTGCCCTAAAATAAGGTAAATTGCTGCAATTTTGCCCCAAAATAAAGAAAATTTCTTGAATTTTGCCCCAAAATAAAGGGAATTTCTGATTTTTGCCCCAAAATAAAGGGAATTTTTGCTTTTTGCCCAAAAATTAGGGGAATTTCTGCAATTTTGCTCCAAAATACGGGGAATTTCTGCCTTTTTGCCCGAAAATAATGGGAATTCACACCTTTTTGCCATAAAAAGGGAAATTTCTTCATTTTGCTCCAAAATAAGGGTAATTTCTACCTTTTTGCCTCTAAATAAGTGGAATTTCTGTCTTTTTCCAACAAAACAAAGGAAATTTCTGTCTTTTTTGCATCAAAATAAGGAGAATTTTTGACTTATTACCCTGAAATAAGTGAAATTTATGCAATTTTGCCCCAAAATAAGGGAAATTTCTGCAATTTTGCCCTAATGTAAAAGAAATTTCTGCAATTTTGCCCCAAAATATAGGGAATTTTTGACTGTTTGCTCTCGAAAAAAGGAGATTTTCTGTCTTTTTGCCCCAAAATAAGTAGAATTTCTGCTTTTTTGCCCGAAAATTATGAGAATTTCTGCAATTTTGCTTTAAAATACGGTTAATTTCTGCCTTTTAGCCCCAAAATAAAGGTAATTTCTGCATTTTCCCCCAATATTTGGGGAATTTCTGTATTTTACCTCTAAATAAGGGGAAATTCTGCATTTTACCTCAAAATAAGAAGAATTTATGCCTTTTGCCCCAAAATATGGGGAATTTCTGCCTTTTTCTTCCAAAATAAAAAAAATTTCTTCAATTTTGTACCATAATAAAAGAAATTTCTGCTTTTTGCCCCAAAATAAGGGGAATTTCTGAATTTTTGCCCTGAAATAAATGAAATTTCTGCAAGTTTGCCCCAAAATGAGGGAAATTTTTGCCTTTTTGCCCCAAAATAAAGGGAATTTCTGTTTTTTGCCCTAAAATATGGGAAATTTCTGCCTTTTTGCCCGAAAATAAGAAGAATGCATACCTTTTTGCCATAAAAAAGGTAAATTTCTTCATTTTTGCTCCTAAATAAGGGGAATTTCTGCTTTTTTGCCTCTAAATATGTGGAATTTCTTTCTTTTTCCCCCAAAACAAAAAAAATTTCTGTCTTTTTTGCCCCAAAATAAAAAAATTTCTGTCTTATTACCCTGAAATAAGTGAAATTTCTGAAATTTTGCCCCAATATAAGGGAATTTTCTGCCTTTTTGCCCCCAAATAAGGGGAATTTCAGACTTTTTACCTCAAAATAATGGGAATTTCTAAATTTTGGCACAAAATATTAGGAATTTCTGCCTTTTTGCCCCAAAATAAGGATAATTTTTGCCTTTTTTTCTTGAAATAAGTGAAATTTCTGCAATTTTGCCCCAAAATAAGTGAAATTTCTGCAATTTTGCCCCAAAATGAGGGAAATTTCTGCACTTTTGCCCCAAAATAAGTGGATTTTCTGCCTTTTGCCCCAAAATTTGGGGAATTTCTGCCTTTTTGCCCGAAAATAAAAAGAATGCATACCTTTTGGCCATAAAAAAGGGAAATTTCTTCATTTTTGCTCCAAAATAAGGGGAACTTTTGCCTTTTTGCCTCTAAATAAGTGGAATTTCTGTTTTTCCTTCAAAACAAAGGGAATTTCTGTCTTTTTTGCCTCAAAATAAGGAAAATTTCTGACTTATTACGCTGAAATAAGTGAAATTTCTGCAAATTTGCCCCAAAATATTGGAAATTTTTGCCTTTTGCTCTATATTTGGGGAATTTGAGTATTTTACCTCAAAATAAGGGAAATTTCTGATTTTTGCACCAAAATATGGAGAATTTCTGCCTTTTTGCCCCATAATAAAGGGAATTTCTGCATTTTTGCACCAATATTAGGGGAATTTCTGCAATTTTGCTCCAAAATACGGGTCATTTCTGCCTTTTTGCCTGAAATTAATTGGAATTTCTGGCTTTTTGTCCCGAAATAAGTGATATTTCTTCAATTTTCACCAAAAATTAGGATTTCATCTTTTTGCCCCAAAATAATGGGAATTTCTGCCATTTTGCCCTGAAATATTTGAAATTTCTGCAATTTTACCCCCAAATAAGGGGAATTTCTGCCTTTGTGCCCCAAAATAAGGGGAATTTCAACCTTATTACCTCAAAATAAAGAAAATTTCTGCCTTTTTGCCACAAAATATACGGAATTTCTGCCTTTTTGCCCCAAAATAAGGAAAATTTCTGCAATTTTGCCCCAAAATAAGAGGAATTTCTCCCTTTTTGCCCAAAATAAAGAAAATTTCAGACTTTTTACCTGAAAATAAAAGAAATTTCTACAATTTTGCCCCAAATAAGAGAAATTTCTGCAATTTTGTTCCAAAAAATGTAAATTCCTGCAATTTTTCCCCAAAATAAAGAAAATTTCTGTAATTTTGCCCCAAAATAAGAAGAATTTATGATTTTTGCCCCAAAATAAAGGGAATTTCTTTCTTTTGCCCCAAAATTAGGGGAATTTCTGCAATTTTGCTCCAAAATATGGGGAATTTCTGCCTTTTTGCCCGAAAATAAAGGGAATGTCTTCTTTTTTGCCATAAAAAAGGGAAATTTCTTCATTTTTGCCCCAAAATATGGGGATTTTCCGCCTTTTTGACTCAAAATAAGTGCAATTTCTGCCTTTTCCCTAAAAATAAACAGAATTTCTGTCTTTTTGCACCAAAATAAGGGGAATTTCTGACTTTTTGCCCGAAAATAAGGGGAATTTCAGAATTTTTACCTCAAAATAAGGGGAATTTCTTTCTTTTTGCCCCAAAATATGGGGAATTTCTGCCTTTTTGCCCCAAAATAAGAAAAATTTCGGCAATTTTGTACCAAAATAAAAGAAATTTCTGCCTTTTTGCCCCAAAATAAGAAAATTTCTGCCTTTTTTCTGAAATAAGTGAAATTTCTGCAATTTTGCCTCAAAATAAGGGAAATTTCTGCAATTTTGCCCCAATGTAGAGGAAATTTCTGCAATTTTGCCCCAAAATAAGGGGAATTTCAGACTGTTTGCTCTCGAAAAAAGGAGATTTTCTGTCTTTTTGCCCAAATTAAGGAGAATTTCTGATTTTTTGCCCGAAAATTATAAGAATTTCTGCAATTTTGCTTTAAAATACGGTTAATTTCTGCCTTTTAGCCCCAAAATAAAGGGAATTTCTGCATTTTCCCCCATTATTTGGGGAATTTCTGCATTTTACCTCCAAATAAGGGGAATTTCTGCATTTTACCTCAAAATAAGAAGAATTTCTGCCTTTTGCACCAAAATATGGGAATTTCTGCCTTTTTGTTCCAAATTAAGGAAAATTTCTTCAATTTTGTACCATAATAAAAGAAATTTCTGATTTTTGCCCCAAAATAAGGGGAATTTCTGAATTTTTGCCCTGAAATAAATGAAATTTCTGCAATTTTGCCCCAAAATAAGGGAAATTTTTGCCTTTTTGCCCAAAAATAAAAGAAATTTCTTTTTTTTTCCCCAAAATATGGGGAATTTCTGCCTTTTTGCCCGAAAATAAGAAGAATGCATACCTTTTTGCCATAAAAAAGGGAAATTTCTTCATTTTTGCTCCAAAATAAGGGGAATTTCTGCTTTTTTGCCTCTAAATAAGTGGAATTTCTTATTTTTCCCCCAAAACAAAAGGAATTTCTGTCTTTTTGCCCCAAAATGAAGAAAATTTCTGACTTATTACCCTGAAATAAGTGAAATTTCTGAAATTTTGCCCCAATATAAGGGAAATTTCTGCCTTTTTGCCCCCAAATAAGGGGAATTTCAGACTTTTTACCTCAAAGTAATGGGAATTTCTAAATTTTGGCACAAAATATTAGGAATTTCTGCTTTTTTGCACCAAAATAAGGAAAATTTCTGCCTTTTTTCCTTGAAATAAGTGAAATTTCTGCAATTTTGCCCCAAAATAAGGGAAATTTCTGCAATTTTGCCTTAAAATAATGGAAATTTCTGCAATTTTTTCCCATAATAAAGGAAATTTTTGCAATTTTGCCCCAAAATAAGGGGAATTTTTTACCTTTTTGCCCCAAACTAAAGGAAATTTCAGCCTTTTTACCTGAAAAAAAGTAAAATTTCTGCAATTTTGCCCCAAATAAGGGAAATTTCTGAATTTTTTGCCACAAAATAAGGTAAATTCCTTCAATTTTGCCCCAAAATAAAAGAAATTTCTTGAATTTTGCCACAAAATAAGGGGAATTTTTGATTTGTGCCCCAAAATAAAGGGAATTTCTGCCTTTTGCACCAAAATTAGGGGAATTTCTGCATTTTTGCCCTAATGTAAAAGAAATTTCTGCAATTTTGCCCCAAAATAAGGGGAATTTCTGTCTGTTTGCTCTTGAAAAAAAATTTTCTGTCTTTTTGCCCCAAAATAAGTAGAATTTCTGGTCTTTTGCCTGAAAATTATGAGAATTTCTGCAATTTTGCTTTAAAATACAGTTAATTTCTGCCTTTTAGCCACAAAATAAAGGGAATTTCTGCATTTTCCCCCAATATTTGGGAATTTCTGCATTTTACCTCTAAATAAGGGGAATTTCTGCATTTTACCTCAAAATAAGAAGAATTTATGCCTTTTGCCCCAAAATATTGGGAATTTCTGCCTTTTGGTTCCAAAATAAGGAAAATTTCTGCAATTTTGTACCATAATAAAAGAAATTTCTGCTTTTTGCCCCAAAATAAGGGGAATTTCTGAATTTTTGCCCTGAAATAAATGAAATTTCTGCAATTTTGCCCTAAAATAAGGGAAATTTTTGCCTTTTTGCCCCAAAATAAAGGGAATTTCTGCCTTTGCCCCAAAATATGGGGAATTTCTGCCTTTTTGCCCGAAAATAAGAAGAATGCATACCTTTTTGCCATAAAAAAGGTAAATTTCTTCATTTTTGCTCCTAAATAAGGGGAATTTCTGCTTTTTTGCCTCTAAATATGTGGAATTTCTTTCTTTTTCTCCCAAAACAAAAAAAATTTCTGTCTTTTTTGCCCCAAAATAAAAAAATTTCTGTCTTATTACCCTGAAATAAGTGAAATTTCTGAAATTTTGCCCCAATATAAGGGAATTTTCTGCCTTTTTGCCCCCAAATAAGGGGAATTTCAGACTTTTTACCTCAAAATAATGGGAATTTCTAAATTTTGGCACAAAATATTAGGAATTTCTGCCTTTTTGCCCCAAAATAAGGATAATTTCTGCCTTTTTTTCTTGAAATAAGTGAAATTTCTGCAATTTTGCCCCAAAATAAGTGAAATTTCTGCAATTTTGCCCCAAAATGAGGGAAATTTCTGCACTTTTGCCCCAAAATAAGTGGATTTTCTGCCTTTTGCCCCAAAATTTGGGGAATTTCTGCCTTTTTGCCCGAAAATAAAAAGAATGCATACCTTTTGGCCATAAAAAAGGGAAATTTCTTCATTTTTGCTCCAAAATAAGGGGAACTTTTGCCTTTTTGCCTCTAAATAAGTGGAATTTCTGTTTTTCCTTCAAAACAAAGGGAATTTCTGTCTTTTTTGCCTCAAAATAAGGAAAATTTCTGACTTATTACGCTGAAATAAGTGAAATTTCTGCAAATTTGCCCCAAAATATTGGAAATTTTTGCCTTTTGCTCTATATTTGGAGAATTTGAGAATTTTACCTCAAAATAAGGGAAATTTCTGATTTTTGCACCAAAATATGGAGAATTTCTGCCTTTTTGCCCCATAATAAAGGGAATTTCTGCATTTTTGCACCAATATTAGGGGAATTTCTGCAATTTTGCTCCAAAATACGGGTCATTTCTGCCTTTTTGCCTGAAATTAATTGGAATTTCTGGCTTTTTGTCCCGAAATAAGTGATATTTCTTCAATTTTCACCAAAAATTAGGATTTCATCTTTTTGCCCCAAAATAATGGGAATTTCTGCCATTTTGCCCTGAAATATTTGAAATTTCTGCAATTTTACCCCCAAATAAGGGGAATTTCTGCCTTTGTGCCCCAAAATAAGGGGAATTTCAACCTTATTACCTCAAAATAAAGAAAATTTCTGCCTTTTTGCCACAAAATATACGGAATTTCTGCCTTTTTGCCCCAAAATAAGGAAAATTTCTGCAATTTTGCCCCAAAATAAGAGGAATTTCTCCCTTTTTGCCCAAAATAAAGAAAATTTCAGACTTTTTACCTGAAAATAAAAGAAATTTCTACAATTTTGCCCCCAATAAGAGAAATTTCTGCAATTTTGTTCCAAAAAATGTAAATTCCTGCAATTTTTCCCTAAAATAAAGAAAATTTCTGTAATTTTGCCCCAAAATAAGAAGAATTTATGATTTTTGCCCCAAAATAAAGGGAATTTCTTTCTTTTGCCCCAAAATTAGGGGAATTTCTGCAATTTTGCTCCAAAATATGGGGAATTTCTGCCTTTTTGCCCGAAAATAAAGGGAATGTCTTCTTTTTTGCCATAAAAAAGGGAAATTTCTTCATTTTTGCCCCAAAATATGGGGATTTTCCGCCTTTTTGACTAAAAATAAGTGCAATTTCTGCCTTTTCCCTAAAAATAAACAGAATTTCTGTCTTTTTGCACCAAAATAAGGGGAATTTCTGACTTTTTGCCCGAAAATAAGGGGAATTTCAGAATTTTTACCTCAAAATAAGGGGAATTTCTTTCTTTTTGCCCCAAAATATGGGGAATTTCTGCCTTTTTGCCCCAAAATAAGAAAAATTTCGGCAATTTTGTACCAAAATAAAAGAAATTTCTGCCTTTTTGCCCCAAAATAAGAAAATTTCTGCCTTTTTCTGAAATAAGTGAAATTTCTGCAATTTTGCCTCAAAATAAGGGAAATTTCTGCAATTTTGCCCCAATGTAGAGGAAATTTCTGCAATTTTGCCCCAAAATAAGGAGAATTTCAGACTGTTTGCTCTCGAAAAAAGGAGATTTTCTGTCTTTTTGCCCAAATTAAGGAGAATTTCTGATTTTTTGCCCGAAAATTATAAGAATTTCTGCAATTTTGCTTTAAAATACGGTTAATTTCTGCCTTTTAGCCCCAAAATAAAGGGAATTTCTGCATTTTCCCCCATTATTTGGGGAATTTCTGCATTTTACCTCCAAATTAGGGGAATTTCTGCATTTTACCTCAAAATAAGAAGAATTTCTGCCTTTTGCACCAAAATATGGGAATTTCTGCCTTTTTGTTCCAAATTAAGGAAAATTTCTTCAATTTTGTACCATAATAAAAGAAATTTCTGATTTTTGCCCCAAAATAAGGGGAATTTCTGAATTTTTGCCCTGAAATAAATGAAATTTCTGCAATTTTGCCCCAAAATAAGGGAAATTTTTGCCTTTTTGCCCAAAAATAAAAGAAATTTCTTTTTTTTGCCCCAAAATATGGGGAATTTCTGCCTTTTTGCCCGAAAATAAGAAGAATGCATACCTTTTTGCCATAAAAAAGGGAAATTTCTTCATTTTTGCTCCAAAATAAGGGGAATTTCTGCTTTTTTGCCTCTAAATAAGTGGAATTTCTTATTTTTCCCCCAAAACAAAAGGAATTTCTGCCTTTTTGCCCCAAAATGAAGAAAATTTCTGACTTATTACCCTGAAATAAGTGAAATTTCTGAAATTTTGCCCCAATATAAGGGAAATTTCTGCCTTTTTGCCCCAAATAAAGGGAATTTCAGACTTTTTACCTCAAAGTAATGGGAATTTCTAAATTTTGGCACAAAATATTAGGAATTTCTGCTTTTTTGCACCAAAATAAGGAAAATTTCTGCCTTTTTTCCTTGAAATAAGTGAAATTTCTGCAATTTTGCCCCAAAATAAAGGAAATTTCTGCAATTTTGCCTTAAAATAATGGAAATTTCTGCAATTTTTTCCCATAATAAAGGAAATTTTTGCAATTTTGCCCCAAAATAAGGGGAATTTTTTACCTTTTTGCCCCAAACTAAAGGAAATTTCAGCCTTTTTACCTGAAAAAAAGTAAAATTTCTGCAATTTTGCCCCAAATAAGGGAAATTTCTGAATTTTTTGCCACAAAATAAGGTAAATTCCTTCAATTTTGCCCCAAAATAAAAGAAATTTCTTGAATTTTGCCACAAAATAAGGGGAATTTTTGATTTGTGCCCCAAAATAAAGGGAATTTCTGCCTTTTGCACCAAAATTAGGGGAATTTCTGCAATTTTGCCCTAATGTAAAAGAAATTTCTGCAATTTTGCCCCAAAATAAGGGGAATTTCTGTCTGTTTGCTCTTGAAAAAAAAATTTTCTGTATTTTTGCCCCAAAATAAGTAGAATTTCTGGTCTTTTGCCTGAAAATTATGAGAATTTCTGCAATTTTGCTTTAAAATACAGTTAATTTCTGCCTTTTAGCCACAAAATAAAGGGAATTTCTGCATTTTCCCCCAATATTTGGGAATTTCTGCATTTTACCTCTAAATAAGGGGAATTTCTGCATTTTACCTCAAAATAAGAAGAATTTATGCCTTTTGCCCCAAAATATTGGGAATTTCTGCCTTTTGGTTCCAAAATAAGGAAAATTTCTTCAATTTTGTACCATAATAAAAGAAATTTCTGCTTTTTGCCCCAAAATAAGGGGAATTTCTGAATTTTTGCCCTGAAATAAATGAAATTTCTGCAATTTTGCCCTAAAATAAGGGAAATTTTTGCCTTTTTGCCCCAAAATAAAGGGAATTTCTGCCTTTTGCCCCAAAATATGGGGAATTTCTGCCTTTTTGCCCGAAAATAAGAAGAATGCATACCTTTTTGCCATAAAAAAGGTAAATTTCTTCATTTTTGCTCCAAAATAAGGGGAATTTCTGCTTTTTTGCCTCTAAATAAGTGGAATTTCTTATTTTTCCCCCAAAACAAAAAGAATTTCTGTCTTTTTTGCCCCAAAATGAAGAAAATTTCTGACTTATTACCCTGAAATAAGTGAAATTTCTGAAAATTTGCCCCAATATAAGGGAAATTTCTGCCTTTTTGCCCCCAAATAAGGGGAATTTCAGACTTTTTACCTCAAAGTAATGGGAATTTCTAAATTTTGGCACAAAATATTAGGAATTTCTGCCTTTTTGCCCCAAAATAAGGAAAATTTCTGCCTTTTTTCCTTGAAATAAGTGAAATTTCTGCAATTTTGCCCCAAAATATGTGAAATTTCTCCAATTTTGCCCCAAAATAAGGGAAATTTCTGCAATTTTGCCCCAAAATAAGTGGAATTTATGCCTTTTGCCCCAAAATTTGGGGAATTTCTGCCTTTTTGCCCGAAAATAAAAAGAATGCATAACTTTTTGCCATAAAAAAGGGAAATTTCTTCATTTTTGCTCCAAAATAAGGGGAACTTTTGCCTTTTTGCCTCTAAATAAGTGGAATTTCTGTTTTTCCTCCAAAACAAAGGGAATTTCTGTCTTTTTTGCCTCAAAATAAGGAAAATTTCTGACTTATTACCCTGAAATAAGTGAAATTTCGGCAAATTTGCCCCAAAATAAGGGAAATTTTTTTCTATTGCCCTAAAATTTGGGGAATTTGAGAATTTTACCTCAAAATAAGGGAAATTTCTGATTTTTGCACCAAAATATGGAGAATTTCTGCATTTTTGCCCCATAATAAAGGGAATTTCTGCATTTTTGCACCAATATTAGGGGAATTTCTGCAATTTTGCTCCAAAATACGGGTCATTTCTGCCTTTTTGCCCGAAATTAATTGGAATTTCTGGCTTTTTGTCCCGAAATAAGTGAAATTTCTTCAATTTTCGCCAAAAATTAGGGATTTCATATTTTTGCCCCAAAATAAGGGGAATTTCCCTCATTAGGCCCTGAAATATTTGAAATTTCTGCAATTTTACCCCAAAATAAGGTGAATTTCTGCCTTTTTGCCCCAAAATAATGGGAATTTCTGCCTTTTTGCCCCAAAATAAGAAAAATTTTTGCTTTATTTCTCTGAAATAAGTGAAATTTCTGCAATTTTGCATTAAAATAATAGAAATTTCTGCAATTTTTTCCCATAATAAAGGAAATTTCTGCAATTTTGCCCCAAAATAAGGGGAATTTCCCCCTTTTTGCCCCAAAATAAAGGAAATTTCAGCCTTTTTACCTGAAAATAAGTGAAATTTCTGCAATTTTGCCCCAAATAAGGGAAATTTCTGCAATTTTGCCCCAAAATAAGGTAAATTCCTGCAATTTTGCCCCAAAATAAAAAAAATTTCTTGAATTTTGCCCCAAAATAAGGGGAATTTCTGATTTTTGCCCCAAAATAAAGGGAATTTCTGCCTTTTTCTTCCAAAATAAGGAAAATTTCTTCAATTTTGTACCATAATAAAAGAAATTTCTGCTTTTTGCCCCAAAATAAGGGGAATTTCTGAATTTTTGCCCTGAAATAAATGAAATTTCTGCAATTTTGTTCTAAAATAAGGGAAATTTTTGCCTTTTTGCCCCAAAATAAAGGGAATTTCTGCCTTTTGCCCCAAAATATGGGGAATTTCTGCCTTTTTGCCCGAAAATAAGAAGAATGCATACCTTTTTGCCATAAAAAGGTAAATTTCTTCATTTTTGCTCCAAAATAAGCGGAATTTCTGCTTTTTTGCCTCTAAATAAGTGGAATTTCTTTATTTTTCCCCCAAAACAAAAGGAATTTCTGTCTTTTTTGCCCTAAAATAAGGAAAATTTCTGACTTATTACCCTGAAATAAGTGAAATTTCTGAAATATTGCCCCAATATAAGGGAAATTTCTGCCTTTTTGCCCCCAAATAAGGGGAATTTCAGACTTTTTACCTCAAAGTAATGGGAATTTCTAAATTTTGGCACAAAATATTAGGAATTTCTGCTTTTTTGCCCCAAAATAAGGAAAATTTCTGCCTTTTTTCCTTGAAATAAGTGAAATTTCTGCAATTTTGCCCCAAAATAAGTGAAATTTCTCCAATTTTGCCCCAAAATAAGGGAAATTTCTGCAATTTTGCCTTAAAATAATGGAAATTTCTGCAATTTTTTCCCATAATAAAGGAAATTTTTGCAATTTTGCCCCAAAATAATGGGAATTTTTTACCTTTTTGCCCCCAAAAAAGGAAATTTCAGCCTTTTTACCTGAAAAAAAGTAAAATTTCTGCAATTTTGCCCCAAATAAGGGAAATTTCTGAATTTTTTGCCACAAAATAAGGTAAATTCCTTCAATTTTGCCCCCAAAAAAAAGAAATTTCTTGAATTTTGCCCCAAAATAAGGGGAATTTTTGATTTTTGCCCCAAAATAAAGGGAATTTCTGCAATTTTGCCTCAAAATAAGGGAAATTTCTGCAATTTTGCCCCAATGTAGAGGAAATTTCTGCAATTTTGCCCCAAAATAAGGGGAATTTCAGACTGTTTGCTCTCGAAAAAAGGAGATTTTCTGTCTTTTTGCCCAAATTAAGGAGAATTTCTGATTTTTTGCCCGAAAATTATAAGAATTTCTGCAATTTTGCTTTAAAATACGGTTAATTTCTGCCTTTTAGCCCCAAAATAAAGGGAATTTCTGCATTTTCCCCCATTATTTGGGGAATTTCTGCATTTTACCTCCAAATAAGGGGAATTTCTGCATTTTACCTCAAAATAAGAAGAATTTCTGCCTTTTGCACCAAAATATGGGAATTTCTGCCTTTTTGTTCCAAATTAAGGAAAATTTCTTCAATTTTGTACCATAATAAAAGAAATTTCTGATTTTTGCCCCAAAATAAGGGGAATTTCTGAATTTTTGCCCTGAAATAAATGAAATTTCTGCAATTTTGCCCCAAAATAAGGGAAATTTTTGCCTTTTTGCCCAAAAATAAAAGAAATTTCTTTTTTTTGCCCCAAAATATGGGGAATTTCTGCCTTTTTGCCCGAAAATAAGAAGAATGCATACCTTTTTGCCATATAAAAGGGAAATTTCTTCATTTTTGCTCCAAAATAAGCGAAATTTCTGCTTCTTTGCCTCTAAATAAGTGGAATTTCTGTCTTTTTCCCACAAAACAAAGGGAATTTCTGTCTTTTTTGCCCCAAAATAAGAAAAATTTCTGACTTATTACCTTGAAATAAGTGAAATTTCTGCAATTTTGCCCTAATATAAGGGAAATTTCTACCTTTTTGCCCCCAAATACGGGGAATTTCAGCCTTTTTACCTCAAAATATAAGGAATTTCTGAATTTTGGCACAAAATATTAGGAATTTCTGCGTTTTTGCCCCAAATAAGGAAAATCTGCCTTTTTTCCATGAAATAAGTGAAATTTCTGCAATTTTGCCCCAAAATAAGTGAAATTTCTGCAATTTTGCCCCCAAATAAGCGAAATTTCTAGAATATTGCCCCAAAATAAGTGGAATTTCTGAGTTTTGCCCCAAAATATTGAGAATTTCTGCCTTTTTGCCCCACAATTAGTGAAATTTCTGCAATTTTGCCCTAAAAAAAGAGAAATTTCTGCAATTTTCCCCATAAAAAGGGAAATTTCTGCTATTTTGCCTTCAAATAAAGGGAATTTCTGTTTTTTTTTCCACACAATTAGGGAAATTTCTGCAATTATGCCCCAGAATAAGGGAAATTTCTGCTTTTTGCCCCAAAATAATGGGAATTTCTGCCTTTTTGTTCGAAAATAAGAAGAATGCATACCTTTTTGCCATAAAAAAGAAAAATTTCTTCATTTTTGCTCCAAAATAAGGGGAACTTTTGCCTTTTTGCCTCTAAATAATTGGAATTTCTGTCTTTTTCCCCTAAAACAAAGGGAATTTCTGTCTTTTTTGCCCCAAAATAAGGAAAATTTCTTACTTATTACCATCAAATAAGTGAAATTTCTGCAAATTTGCCCCAAAATAAGGGAAATTTTTGCCTTTTGGCCCAAAATATGGGGAATTTCAGCATTTTACCCCAAAATAAGGGAAATTTCTGATTTTTGCACCAAAATATGGACAATTTCTGCATTTTTCCCCCAAAATAAAGGGAATTTCTGCATTTTTGCACCAATATTAGGGGAATTTCTACAATTTTGCTCCTAAATACGGGTCATTTCTTCTTTTTTGCCCGAAATTAATTGGAATTTCTGCCTTATTCTCCCGAAATAAGTGAAATTTCTTCAATTTATCCAAAAATTAGAGATTTCATCTTTTTGCCCCAAAATAAGGGGAATTTCTGCCTTTTTGCCCGAAAATAAGGGGAATGCATACCTTTTTGCCATAAAAAAGGGAAATTTCTTCATTTTTGCTCCAAAATAACGAAATTTCTTCTTTTTTGCCTCTAAATAAGTGGAATTTCTATCTTTTTTTCCCAAAACAAAGAGAATTTCTGTCTTTTTGCCCCAAAATAAAGAACATTTCGGCATTTTTTTTCTGAAATAAGTGAAATTTCTGCAATTTTGCCCCAACATAAAGAAAATTTCTGCCTTTTTGCCCCCAAATAAGGGGAATTCCAGCATTTTACCTCAAAATATGGGGAATTTCTGCATTTTTGCAACAAAATATTAGGAATTTCTGCCTTTTTGCCCCAAAATAAGGAAAATTTCTGCCTTTTTTCCCTGAAATAATTGAAATTTCTGCAATTTTTCCCCAAAATAAGTGAAATTTCTGCCTTTTTGCCCCCAAATAAAGGGGAATTTCAGCCTTTTTGCCCCCAAATAAGGGGAATTTCAACCTTATTACCTCTAAATAAAAGAAATTTCTCCCTTTTTGCCACAAAATATACGGAATTTCTGCATTTTTGCCCCAAAATAAGGAAAATTACTGCAATTTTGCCCCAAATAAGAGAAATTTCTCCCTTTTTGCCCCAAAATATATTAAATATCATCCTTTTTACCTTAAAATAAGTGAAATTTCTGCAATTTTGCCCCAAATAAGGGAAATTTCTGAAATTTTGCCCCAAAATAAGGTAAATTTCTGCAATTTTTCCCAAAATAAGTGAAATTTCTGCCTTTTTGCCCCCAAATAAGGAGAATTTCAGCTTTTTACCTCAAAATAAGGGGAATTTCTGCATTTTTGCCAGAAAATGTAAGGAATTTCTGCCTTTTTGGCCCAAAATAAGGAAAATTTCTTCATTTTTCCCTGAAATAAGTGAAATTTATGCAATTTTGCCCCAAAATAAGTGAAATTTCTGAGTTTTGCCCCAAAATAAGGAGAATTTCTGTCTTTTTGCCCCAAAATATAGGGAATTTCTGCCTTTTTGCCCCACAATTAGGAGAATTTCTGCAATTTTGCTCCAAAATACAGGGAATTTCTGCCTTTTTGCCTGAAAATAAGGGAATGCATATTTTTTTGCCATATAAAATGGAAATTTCTTCATTTTTGCTCCAAAATAAGGAGAATTTCTGCCTTTTTGCCTCTAAATAAGTGGAATTTCTGTCTTTTTCCTTAAAAACAAAAGGAATTTCTGTCTTTTTTGCCCCAAAATAAGGGGAATTTCTGACTTATTACCCTGAAATAAGTAAAATTTCTGCAATTTTGTCCCAAAATAAGGGGAATTTCTGACTTTTTGCCCCCAAATAAGGGGAATTTCAGCCTTTTTACCTCAAAATAAGAAGAATTTCTGCATTTTTGCCACAAAATTTACGGAATTTCTGCCTTTTGCCCCATCATAAGGAAAATTTCTGCAATTTTGCCCAAAATAAGGGGAATTTCTCTATTTTTGCCCCCAAAAAGGCAATTTCAGCCTTTTTTCCTGAATATAAGTGAAATTACTGCAATTTTGCCCAAAATAAGGTAAATTTCTGGAATTTTGCCCCAAAATAAAGGAAATTCCTGGAATTTTGCCCCAAAATAAGGGGAATTTCTGATTTTTACCACAAAATAAAGGGAATTTCTGCCTTTTGTCCCAAAATAAGGGGAATTTCTGCAATTTTGCTCCAAAATACGGGGAATTTCTTCTTTTTGCCTGAAAATAAGGAAAATGCATACGTTTTTGCCATAAAAAGTGAAATTTCTTCATTTTTGCTCCAAAATAATGGGAATTTCTTCCTTTTTGCCTCTAAATAAGTGGAATTTCTGTCTTTTTTTCCCTAAACAAAAAAAACTTCTCTCTTTTTGCCCCAAAATAAAGAAAATTTCTGCCTTTTTTCTCTGAAATAAGTGAAATTTCTGCAATTTTGCCCCAACATAAGGGAAATTTCTGCCTTTTTGCCCCCAAAAAAGGGGAATTCCAGCCTTTTTACCTCAAAATATGGGGAATTTCTGCATTTTTTCCACAATATATTAGGAATTTCTGCTTTTTGCCCCAAAATAAGGAAAATTTCTGACTTTTTTCCCTGAAATAAATGAAATTTCTGCAATTTTGCCCCAAAATAAGTGAAATTTCTGCCTTTTTGCCCCCAAATAAAGGGAATTTCAGCCTTTTTGCCCCCAAATAAAGGGAATTTCAACCTTATTACCTCTAAATAAAAGAAATTTCGGTCTTTTTGCCACAAAATATACAGAATTTCTGCCTTTTTGCTCCAAAATAAAGAAAATTACTGCAATTTTGCCCCAAATAAGGGGAATTTCTCCCTTTTTGCCCCCAAATAAATTAAATATCCACTTTTTTACTATAAAATAAGTGAAATTTCTGCAATTTTGCCCCAAAAAATGGAAATTTCTGAAATTTTGCCCCAAAATAAAGAAAATTTCTGGAATTTTGCCCAAAAATATGGGGAATTTCTGATTTTTGCCCCAAAATAAAGGGAATTTGTGACTTTTGCCCCAAAATTAGGGGAATTTCTGGAATTTTGCTCCCAAATACGGGGAATTTCTGCCTTTTTGACCGAAAATAAGGGGAATGCTTACATTTTGCCATAAAAAATTGAAATTTCTTCATTTTTGCTCCAAAATAAGGGGAATTTCTGCCTTTTTGCCTGAAAATAAGGGGAATTTCTGTTTTTCCCTCAAAACAAAGGGAATTTCTGTCTTTTTTGCCTCAAAATAAGGAAAATTTCTGACTTATTACGCTGAAATAAGTGAAATTTCTGCAAATTTGCCCCAAAATAAAGAAAATTTCTGGAATTTTGCCCCAAAATAAGGGGAATTTCTGATTTTTGCCCCAAAATATAGGGAATTTCTGCCTTTTGCCCCAAAATTAGGGGAATTTCTGCAATTTTGCTCCAAAATATGGGGAATTTCTGCCTTTTTGCCCGAAAATAAAGGGAATGTTTTCCTTTTTGCCATAAAAAAGAGAAATTTCTTCATTTTTGCCCCAAAATATGGGGATTTTATGCATTTTTGACTCAAAATAAGTTCAATTTCTGCCTTTTTCCTAAAAATAAACAAAATTTCTGTCTTTTTGCACCAAAATAAGGGGAATTTCTGACTTTTTGCCTGAAAATAAGGGGAATGCATATTTTTTTGCCATATAAAAGGGAAATTTCTTCATTTTTGCTCCAAAATAAGGAGAATTTCTGCCTTTTTGCCTCTAAATAAGTGGAATTTCTGTCTTTTTCCTTAAAAACAAAAGGAATTTCTGTCTTTTTTGCCCCAAAATAAGGGGAATTTCTGACTTATTACCCTGAAATAAGTGAAATTTCTGAAATTTTGTCCCAAAATAAGGGAAATTTCTGCCTTTTTGCCCCCAAATAAGGGGAATTTCAGCCTTTTTACCTCAAAATAAAAGGAATTTCTGCATTTTTGCAATAAAATTTACGGAATTTCTGCGTTTTTGCTCCATCATAAGGAAAATTTCTGCAATTTTGCCCAAAATAAGGTAAATTTCTGCAATTTTGCCCCAAAATAAAGGAAATTCCTGGAATTTTGCCCCAAAATAAGGGGAATTTCTGATTTTTACCCCAAAATAAAGGGAATTTCTGCCTTTTGCCCCAAAATTAGGGGAATTTCTGCAATTTTGCTCCAAAATACGGGTAATTTCTTCTTTTTGCCTGAAGATAAGGGGAATGCATACGTTTTTGCCATAAAAAAGTGAAATTTCTTCATTTTTGCTCCAAAATAATGGGAATTTCTTCCTTTTTGCCTCTAAATAAGTGGAATTTCTGTCTTTTTTTCACAAAACAAAGAAAACTTCTGTCTTTTTGCCCCCCAAAAAAGGAAATTTCTGCCTTTTTTCCCTGAGATAAGTGAAATTTCTGCAATTTTGCCCCAACATAAGGGAAATTTCTGCCTTTTTGCCCCCAAATAAAGGGAATTCCAGCCTTTTTACCTCAAAATATGGGGAATTTCTGCATTTTTTCCACAAAATATTAGGAATTTCTGCTTTTTGCCCCAAAATAAGGAAAATTTCTGACTTTTTTCCCTGAAATAAATGAAATTTCTGCAATTTTGCCCCAAAATAATTGAAATTTCTGCCTTTTTGCCCCCAAATAAGGGAATTTCAGCCTTTTTGCCCCCAAATAAAGGGAATTTCAACCTTATTACCTCTAAATAAGGGAAATTTCTGCCTTTTTGCCACAAAATATACAGAATTTCTGCCTTTTTGCCCCAAAATAAGGAAAATTACTGCAATTTTGCCCCAAATAAGGGGAATTTCTCCCTTTTTGACACAAAATAAATTAAATATCAACTTTTTTACTATAAAATAAGTGAAATTTCTGCAATTTTGCCCCAAATAAGGGAAATTTCTGAAATTTTGCCCTAAAATAAAGAAAATTTCTGGAATTTTGCCCCAAAATATGGGGAATTTCTGATTTTTACACCAAAATAAAGGGAATTTCTGCTTTTTGTCCCAAAATTAGGGGAATTTCTGCAATTTTGCTCCCAAATACAGGGAATTTCTGCCTTTTTAATCGAAAATAAGGGGAATGCTTACATTTTGTCATAAAAAAGTGAAATTTCTTCATTTTTGCTCCAAAATTAGGGGAATTTCTTCCTTTTTGCCTGAAAATAAGGGGAATGCATATTTTTTTGCCATATAAAAGGGAAATTTCTTCATTTTTGCTCCAAAATAAGGGGAACTTTTGCCTTTTTGCCTCTAAATAAGTGGAATTTCTGTTTTTCCCTCAAAACAAAGGGAATTTCTGTATTTTTTGCCTCATAATAAGGAAAATTTCTGACTTATTACGCTGAAATAAGTGAAATTTCTGCAAATTTGCCCCAAAATAATGGAAATTTTTGCCTTTTGCCCTAAAATTTGGTGAATTTGAGAATTTTACCTCAAAATAAGGGAAATTTCTGATATTTGCACCAAAATATGGAGAATTTCTGCCTTTTTGCCCCATAATAAAGGAAATTTCTGCATTTTTGCACCAATATTAGGGGAATTTCTGCAATTTTTCTTCAAAATACGGGTCATTTCTGCCTTTTTGCCCGAAATTAATTGGAATTTCTGGCTTTTTGTCCCGAAATATGTGAAATTTCTTCAATTTTCGCCAAAAATGAGGGATTTCATCTTTTTGCCCCAAAATAAGGGGAATTCCTGCCATTTTGCCCTGAAATATTTGAAATTTCTGCAATTGAACCCCAAAATAAGGTGAATTTCTGCCTTTTTTGCCCCAAAATTTGGGAAATTTCAACCTTATTACCTCAAAATAAAGGAAATTTCTGCCTTTTTGCCACAAAATATGTGGAATTTCTGCCCTTTTGCCCCAAAATAAGGAAAATTTCTGCAATTTTGCCCCAAAATAAGAGGAATTTCTCCCTTTTTGCGCAAAATAAAGGAAATTTCAGACTTTTTACCTGAAAATAAGAGAAATTTCTGCAATTTTTCCCCAAATAAGAGAAATTTCTGCAATTTTGTTCCAAAAAAAGGTAAATTCCTGCAATTTTGCCCCAAAATAAAGAAAATTTCTGGAATTTTGCCACAAAATAAGGGGAATTTCTGATTTTTGCCCCAAAATATAGGGAATTTCTGCCTTTTGCCCCAAAATTAGGGGAATTTTTGCAATTTTGCTCCAAAATATGGGGAATTTCTGCCTTTTTGCCCGAAAATAAAGGGAATGTTTTCCTTTTGGCCATAAAAAAGGGAAATTTCTTCATTTTTGCCCCAAAATATGGGGATTTTCCGCCTTTTTGACTCAAAATAAGTGCAATTTCTGCCTTTTCCCTAAAAATAAACAAAATTTCTGTCTTTTTGCACCAAAATAAGGGGAATTTCTGACTTTTTGCCCAAAAATAAGGGGAATTTCAGACTTTTTACCTCAAAATAAGGGGAATTTCTTCATTTTGCCCCAAAATATGGGGGAATTTCTGCCTTTTTGCCCCAAAATAAGAAAAATTTCGGCAATTTTGTACCAAAATAAAAGAAATTTCTGCCTTTTTGCCCCAAAATAAGAAAATTTCTGCCTTTTTTCTGAAATAAGTGAAATTTCTGCAATTTTGCCTCAAAATAAGGGAAATTTCTGCAATTTTGCCCCAAAATAAGGGGAATTTCAGACTGTTTGCTCTCGAAAAAAGGAGATTTTCTGTCTTTTTGCCCAAATTAAGGAGAATTTCTGCTTTTTTGCCCGAAAATTATGAGAATTTCTGCAATTTTGCTTTAAAATACGGTCAATTTCTGCCTTTTAGCCCCAAAATAAAGGGAATTTCTGCATTTTCCCCCAATATTTGGGGAATTTCTGCATTTTACCTCCAAATAAGGGGAATTTCTGCATTTTACCTCAAAATAAGAAGAATTTCTGCCTTTTGCACCAAAATATGGGAATTTCTGCCTTTTTGTTCCAAAATAAGGAAAATTTCTTCAATTTTGTACCATAATAAAAGAAATTTCTGCTTTTTGCCCCAAAATAGGGGAATTTCTGAACTTTTGCCCTGAAATAAATGAAATTTCTGCAATTTTGCCCCAATATAAGGGAAATTTTTGCCTTTTTGCCCAAAAATAAAGGGAATTTCTTCCTTTTGCCCCAAAATATGGGGAATTTCTGCCTTTTTCCCCGAAAATAAGAAGAATGCATACCTTTTTGCCATAAAAAAGGGAAATTTCTTCATTTTTGCTCCAAAATAAGCGAAATTTCTGCTTCTTTGCCTCTAAATAAGTGGAATTTCTGTCTTTTTCCCCCAAAACAAAGGGAATTTCTGTCTTTTTTGCCCCAAAATAAGAAAAATTTCTGACTTATTACCTTGAAATAAGTGAAGTTTCTGCAATTTTGCCCCAATATAAGGGAAATATCTACCTTTTTGCCCCCAAATAAGGGGAATTTCAGCCTTTTTACCTCAAAATATAAGGAATTTCTGAATTTTGGCACAAAATATTAGAAATTTCTGCGTTTTTGCCCCAAAATAAGGAAAATTTGCCTTTTTTCCATGAAATAAGTGAAATTTCTGCAATTTTGCCCCAAAATAAGTGAAATTTCTGCAATTTTGCCCCAAAATAAGGGAAATTTCTAGAATTTTGCCCCAAAATAAGTGGAATTTCTGAGTTTTGCCCCAAAATATTGAGAATTTCTGCCTTTTTGCCCCACAATTAGTAAAATTTCTGCAATTTTGCCCTAAAAAAGGGAAATTTCTGCAATTTTTCTCCATAATAAGGGAAATTTCTGCTATTTTGCCTTCAAATAAAGGGAATTTCTGTTTTTTTTTTCCACACAATTAGGGAAATTTCTGCAATTTTGCCCCAAAATAAGGGAAATTTCTGCTTTTTGCCCCAAAATAATGGGAATTTCTGCCTTTTTGTTCGAAAATAAGAAGAATGCATACCTTTTTGCCATAAAAAAGGAAAATTTCTTCATTTTTGCTCCAAAATAAGGGGAACTTTTGCCTTTTTGCCTCTAAATAATTGGAATTTCTGTCTTTTTCCCCTAAAACAAAGGGAATTTCTGTCTTTTTTGCCCCAAAATAAGAAAAATTTCTTACTTATTACCATCAAATAAGTGAAATTTCTGCAAATTTGCCCCAAAATAAGGGAAATTTTTGCCTTTTGGCCCAAAATATGGGGAATTTCAGCATTTTACCTCAAAATAAGGGAAATTTCTGATTTTTGTACCAAAATATGGACAATTTCTGCCTTTTTCCCCCAAAATAAAGGGAATTTCTGCATTTTTGCACCAATATTAGGAAAATTTCTGCAATTTTGCTCCTAAATACGTGTCATTTCTTCCTTTTTACCCAAAATTAATTGGAATTTCTGCCTTTTTCTCCCGAAATAAGTGAAATTTATTCTATTTTAACCAAAAATTAGGTATTTCATCTTTTTGCCCCAAAATAAGGGGAATTTCTGTCTTTTTGCCCGAAAATAAGAGGAATGCATACCTTTTTGCCATAAAAAAGGGAAATTTCTTAATTTTTGCTCCAAAATAACGAAATTTCTTCTTTTTTGCCTCTAAATAAGTGGAATTTCTCTCTTTTTTCCCAAGACAAAGAGAATTTCTGTCTTTTTGCCCCAAAATAAAGAACATTTCGGCCTTTTTTTTTCTGAAATAAGTGAAATTTCTGCAATTTTGCCACAACATAAGGGAAATTTCTGCCTTTTTGCCCCCAAATAAGGGGAATTCCATCCTTTTTACCTCAAAATATGGGGAATTTCTGCATTTTTGCAACAAAATATTAGGAATTTCTGCCTTTTTGCCCCAAAATAAGGAAAATTTCTGCCTTTTTTCATTGAAATAATTGAAATTTCTGCAATTTTTCCCCAAAATAAGTGAAATTTCTGCCTTTTTACCCCCAAATAAAGGGGAATTTCAGCCTTTTTGCCCCCAAATTAGGGGAATTTCAACCTTATTACCTCTAAATAAAAGAAATTTCTCCCTTTTTGCCACAAAATATACGGAATTTCTGCATTTTTGCCCCGTCATAAGGAAAATTTCTGCAATTTTGCCCACAATAAGGGCAATTTCTCTATTTTTGCCCCCAAAAAGGCAATTTCAGCCTTTTTTCCTGAATATAAGTGAAATTACTGCAATTTTGCCCAAAATAAGGTAAATTTCTGCAATTTTGCCCCAAAATAAAGGAAATTCCTGGAATTTTGCCCCAAAATAAGGGGAAATTCTGATTTTTACCCCAAAATAAAGGGAATTTCTGCTTTTTCTCCCAAAATTAGGGGAATTTCTGCAATTTTGCTCCAAAATACGAGGAATTTCTTCTTTTTGCCTGAAAATAAGGAAAATGCATACGTTTTTGCCATAAAAAAGTGAAATTTCTTCATTTTTGCTCAAAATAATGGGAATTTCTTCCTTTTTGCTTCTAAGTAAGTGGAATTTCTGTCTTTTTTTCCCTAAACAAAGAAAACTTCTGTCTTTTTGCCCCCAAATAAAGAAAATTTCTGCCTTTTTTCTCTGAAATAAGTGAAATTTCTGCAATTTTGCCCCAACATAAGGGAAATTTCTGCCTTTTTGCCCCCAAATAAGGGGAATTCCAGCCTTTTTACCTCAAAATATGGGGAATTTCTTCATTTTTTCCACAAAATATTAGGAATTTCTGCTTTTTGCCCCAAAATAAGGAAAATTTCTGACTTTTTTCCCTGAAATAAATGAAATTTCTGCAATTTTGCCCCAAAATAAGTGAAATTTCTGCCTTTTTGCCCCCAAATAAGGGGAATTTCAGCCTTTTTGCCCCCAAATAAAGGGAATTTCAACCTTATTACCTCTAAATAAAGGAAATTTCTGTCTTTTTGCCACAAAATATACAGAATTTCTGTCTTTTTGCCCCAAAATAAGAAAAATTACTGCAATTTTGCCCCAAATAAGGGGAATTTCTCCCTTTTTGCCCCAAAATAAATTAAATATCAACTTTTTTACTATAAAATAAGTGAAATTTCTGCAATTTTGCCCCAAATAAGAGAAATTTCTGAAATTTTGCCCCAAAATAAAGAAAATTTTTGGAATTTTGCCCCAAAATATGGGGAATTTCTGATTTTTGCCCCAGAATAAAGCGAATATCTGCCTTTTGCCCCAAAATTAGGGGAATTTCTGCAATTTTGCTCCAAAATACGGGGAATTTCTTCTTTTTGCCTGAAAATAAGGGGAATGCATACGTTTTTGCCATAAAAAAGTGAAATTTCTTCATTTTTGCTCCAAAATAATGGGAATTTCTTCTTTTTTGCCTCTAAATAAGTGGAATTTCTGTCTTTTTTTTCACAAAACAAAGATAACTTCTGTCTTTTTGCCCCAAAATAAAAGAAATTTCTGCCTTTTTTCCATGAAATAAGTGAAATTTCTGCACTTTTGCCCCAACATAAGGGAAATTTCTGCCGTTTTGCCCCCAAATAAAGGGAATTCCAGCCTTTTTACCTCAAAATATGGGGAATTTCTGCATTTTTTCCACAAAATATTAGGAATTTCTGCTTTTTGCCCCAAAATAAGGAAAATTTCTGATGTTTTTCCCTGAAATAAATGAAATTTCTGCAATTTTGCCCCAAAATAAGTGAAATTTCTGCCTTTTTGCCCCCAAATAAGGGGAATTTCAGCCTTTTTGCCCCCAAATAAAGGGAATTTCAACCTTATTACCTCTAAATAAAGGAAATTTCTGCCATTTTGCCACAAAATATACAGAAGTTCTGCCTTTTTGCCCCAAAATAAGGAAAATTACTGCAATTTTGCCCCAAATAAGGGGAATTTCTCCCTTTTTGCCCCAAAATAAATTAAATATCAATTTTTTACAATAAAATAAGTGAAATTTCTGCAATTTTGCCCCAAATAAGGGAAATTTCTGAAATTTTGCCCTAAAATAAAGAAAATTTCTGGAATTTTGCCCCAAAATATGGGGAATTTCTGATTTTTGCCCCAAAATAAAGGGAATTTCTGCCTTTTGCCCCAAAATTAGGGGAATTTCTGCAATTGTGCTCCCAAATACAGGGAATTTCTGCCTTTTTGATCGAAAATAAGGGGAATGCTTACATTTTGCCATAAAAAAGTGAAATTTCTTCATTTTTGCTCCAAAATAAGGGGAATTTCTGCCTTTTTGCCTGAAAATAAGGGGAATGCATATTTTTTTGCCATATAAAAGGGAAATTCTTCATTTTTGCTCCAAAATAAGGGGAACTTTTGCCTTTTTGCCTCTAAATAAGTGGAATTTCTGTTTTCCCTCAAAACAAAAGGAATTTCTGTCTTTTTTACCTCAAAATAAGGAAAATTTCTGACTTATTACGCTGAAATAAGTGAAATTTCTGCAAATTTGCCCCAAAATAATGGAAATTTTTGCCTTTTGCCCTAAAATTTGGGGAATTTGAGAATTTTACCTCAAAATAAGGGAAATTTCTGATTTTTGCACCAAAATATGGAAAATTTCTGCCTTTTTGCCCCATAATAAAGGAAATTTCTGCATTTTTGCACCAATATTAGGGGAATTTCTGCAATTTTGCTCCAAAATACGGGTCATTTCCGCCTTTTTGCCCGAAATTAATTAGAATTTCTGGCTTTTTGTCCCGAAATAAGTGAAATTTCTTCAATTTTCGCCAAAAATTAGGGATTTCATCTTTTTGCCCCAAAATAAGGGGAACTTCTGCCATTTTGCCCTGAAATATTTGAAATTTCTGCAATTTAACCCCAAAATAAGGTGAATTTCTGCCTTTTTGCCCCAAAATAAGGGGAATTTCAACCTTATTACCTCAAAATAAAGGAAATATCTGCCTTTTGCAACAAAATATATGGAATTTCTGCCTTTTTGCCCCCAAAAAAAAATTTCTGCAATTTTGCCCAGAATAAGAGGAATTTCTCCCTTTTTGCGCAAAATAAAGGAAATTTCAGACTTTTTACCTGAAAATAAGAGAAATTTCTGCAATTTTGCCCCAAATAAGAGAAATTTCTGCAATTTTGTTCCAAAAAAAGGTAAATTCCTGCAATTTTGCCCGAAAATAAAGAAAATTTCTGGAATTTTGCCCCAAAATAAGGGGAATTTCTGATTTTTGTCCCAAAATATAGAGAATTTCTGCCTTTTGCCCCAAAATTAGGGGAATTTCTGCAATTTTGCTCCAAAATATGGGGAATTTCTGCCTTTTTGCCCGAAAATAAAGGGAATGTTTTCCTTTTTGCCATAAAAAAGGGAAATTTCTTCATTTTTGCCCCAAAATATGGGGATTTTCCGCCTTTTTGACTCAAAATAAGTGCAATTTCTGCCTTTTCCCTAAAAATAAAAAAAATTTCTGTCTTTTTGCATCAAAATAAGGGGAATTTCTGACTTTTAGCCCCGAAAATAAGGGGAATTTCAG
Organism: Micromys minutus; assembly: GCF_963924665.1. Taxonomy (NCBI): domain Eukaryota; kingdom Metazoa; phylum Chordata; class Mammalia; order Rodentia; family Muridae; genus Micromys; species Micromys minutus. The sequence goes on from NW_027667727.1 coordinate 6,600,826, forward strand.
CCTTTTTACCTCAAAATAAGGGGAATTTCTTCCTTTTTGCCCCAAAATATAGGGAATTTCTGCCTTTTTGCCCCAAAATAAAGAAAATTTCTGCAAATTTGTACCAAAATAAAAGAAGTTTCTGCTTTTTTGCCCCAAAATAAGAAAATTTCTGCCATTTTTCTGAAATAAGTGAAATTTCTGCAATTTTGCCTCAAAATAAGGGAAATTTCTGCAATTTTGCCCCAATGTAAAGGAAATTTCTGCAATTTTGCCCCAAAATAAGGGGAATTTCTGACTGTTTGCTCTCAAAAAAAGGAGATTTTCTGTCTTTTTGCCCCAAAATAAGGAGAATTTCTGCTTTTTTGCCCGAAAATTATGAGAATTTCTGCAATTTTGCTTTAAAATACGGTTAATTTCTGCCTTTTAGCCCCAAAATAAAGGGAATTTCTGCATTTTCCCCCAATATTTGGGGAATTTCTGCATTTTACCTCCAAATAAGAGGAATTTTTGCATTTTACCTCAAAATAAGAAGAATTTCTGCCTTTTGCACCAAAATATGGGAATTTCTGCCTTTTTGTTCCAAAATAAGGAAAATTTCTTCAATTTTGTACCATAATAAAAGAAATTTCTGCTTTTTGCCCCAAAATAGGGGAATTTCTGAATTTTTGCCCTGAAATAAATGAAATTTCTGCAATTTTGCCCCAAAATAAAGGGAATTTCTTCCTTTTGCCCCAAAATATGGGGAATTTCAGCCTTTTTGCCAGAAAATAAGAAGAATGCATAACTTTTTGCCATAAAAAAGGGAAATTTCTTTATTTTTGCTCCAAAATAAGTGAAATTTCTGCTTCTTTGCCTCTAAATAAGTGGAATTTCTGTCTTTTTCCCCCAAAACAAGGGGATTTCTGTCTTTTTGCCCCAAAATAAGAATAATTTCTGACTTATTACCTTGAAATAAGTGAAATTTCTGCAATTTTGCCCCAATATAAAAGAAATTTCTACCTTTTTGCCCCCAAATAAGGGGAATTTTAGCCTTTTTACCTCAAAATATAAGGAATTTCTGAATTTTGGCACAAAATATTAGGAATTTCTGCATTTTTGCCCCAAAATAAGGAAAATCTGCCTTTTTTCCCTGAAATAAGTGAAATTTCTGCAATTTTGCCCCAAAATAAGTGAAATTTCTGCAATTTTGCCCCAAAATAAGGGAAATTTCTAGAATTTTGCCCCAAAATAAGTGGAATTTTTGAGTTTTGCCCCAAAATATGGAGAATTTCTGCCTTTTTGCCCCACAATTAGTGAAATTTCTGCAATTTTGCACTAAAATAAGGGAAATTTCTGCAATTTTTCCCCATAATAAGGGAAATTTCTGCTATTTTATCCCCAAATAAAGAGAATTTCTGTTTTTTTGCCACACAATTAGGGAAATTTCTGCAATTTTGCCCCAAAATAAGGGGAATTTCTGCTTTTTGCCCCGAAATATGGGGAATTTCTGCCTTTTTGTTCGAAAATAATAAGAATGCATACCTTTTTGCCATAAAAAAGGAAAATTTCTTCATTTTTGCTCCAAAATAAGGGGAACTTTTGCCTTTTTGCATCTAAATAAGTGGAATTTCTGTCTTTTTCCCCTAAAACAAAGGGAATTTCTGTCTTTTTTGCACCAAAATAAGGAAAATTTCTTACTTATTACCATCAAATAAGTGAAATTTCTGCAAATTTACTCCAAAATAAGGGAAATTTTTGCCTTTTGGCCCAAAATATGGGGAATTTCAGCATTTTACCTCAAAATAAGGGAAATTTCTGATTTTTGCACCAAAATATGGACAATTTCTGCCTTTTTCCCCCAAAATAAAGGGAATTTCTGCATTTTTGCACCAATATTAGGGGAATTTCTGCAATTTTGCTCCTAAATACAGGTCATTTCTTCCTTTTTGCCTGAAATTAATTGGAATTTCTGCCTTTTTCTCCCGAAATAAGTGAAATTTCTTCAATTTTAGCCAAAAATTAGGGATTTCATCTTTTTGCCCCAAAATAAGGGGAATTTCTGCCTTTTTCTCCCGAAATAAGTGAAATTTCTTCAATTTTAGCCAAAAATTAGGGATTTCATCTTTTTGCCCCAAAATAAGGGGAATTTCTGCCTTTTTGCCCGAAAATAAGGGGAATGCATACCTTTTTGCCATAAAAAGGGGAAATTTCTTCATTTTTGCTCCAAAATAACAAAATTTCTTCTTTTTTGCCTCTAAATAAGTGGAATTTCTGATTTTTTCCCAAAAAAAAGAGAATTTCTGTATTTTTGCCCCAAAATAAAGAACATTTCAGCCTTTTTTTCTGAAATAAGTGAAATTTCTGCAATTTTGCCCCAACATAAGGGAAATTTCTGCCTTTTTGCCCCCAAATAAGGGGAATTCCATCCTTTTTACCTCAAAATATGGGAAATTTCTGCATTTTTGCAACAAAAGATTAGGAATTTCTGCCTTTTTGCCGCAAAATCAGGAAAATTTCTGCCTTTTTTCCCTGAAATAATTAAAATTTCTGCAATTTTTCCCCAAAATAAGTGAAATTTCTGCCTTTTTGCCCCCAAATAAAGGGGAATTTCAACCTTTTTGCCCACAAATAAGGGGAATTTCAACCTTATTACCTCTAAATAAGGGAAATTTCTGCCTTTTTGCCACAAAATATACGGAATTTCTGCCTTTTTGCCCCAAAATAAGGAAAATTACTGCAATTTTGCCCCAAATAAGGGGAATTTCTCCCTTTTTGCCCCAAAATATATTAAATATCATCCTTTTTACCTAAAAATAAGTGAAATTTCTGCAATTTTGCCCCAAATAAGGGAAATTTCTGCCTTTTTGTCCCCAAATAAGGAGAATTTCAGCCTTTTTACCTCAAAATAAGGGGAATTTCTGCATTTTTGCCACAAAATATAAGGAATTTCTGCCTTTTTGCCCCAAAATAAGGAAAATTTCTGCATTTTCCCAGAAATAAGTGAAATTTATGCAATTTTGCCCCAAAATAAGTGGAATTTCTGAGTTTTGCCCCAAAATAAGGAGAATTTCTGTCTTTTTGCCCCAACATATAGGGAATTTCTGCCTTTTTGCCCCACAATTAGAGGAATTTCTGCAATTTTGCTCCAAAATACAGGGAATTTCTGCCTTTTTGCCTGAAAATAAGGGGAATGCATATTTTTTTGCCATATAAAATGGAAATTTCTTCATTTTTGCTCCAAAATAAGGAGAATTTCTGCCTTTTTGCCTCTAAATAAGTGGAATTTCTGTCTTTTTCTTTAAAAACAAAAGGAATTTCTGTCTTTTTTGCCCCAAAATAAGGGGAATTTCTGACTTATTACCCTGAAATAAGTAAAATTTCTGCAATTTTGTCCCAAAATAAGGGAAATTTCTGCCTTTTTGCCCCCATATAAGGGGAATTTCAGCCTTTTTACCTCAAAATAAGAAGAATTACTGCATTTTTGCCACAAAATTTACGGAATTTCTGCCTTTTGCCCCATCATAAGGAAAATTTCTGCAATTTTGCCCAAAATAAGGGGAATTTCTCTATTTTTGCCCCCAAAAAGGCAATTTCAGCCTTTTTTCCTGAATATAAGTGAAATTACTGCAATTTTGCCCAAAATAAGGTAAATTTCTGCAATTTTGCCCCAAAATAAAGGAAATTCCTGGAATTTTGCCCCAAAATAAGGGGAATTTCTGATTTTTACCACAAAATAAAGGGAATTTCTGCCTTTTGTCCCAAAATAAGGGGAATTTCTGCAATTTTGCTCCAAAATACGGGGAATTTCTTCTTTTTGCCTGAAAATAAGGAAAATGCATACGTTTTTGCCATAAAAAGTGAAATTTCTTCATTTTTGCTCCAAAATAATGGGAATTTCTACCTTTTTGCCTCTAAATAAGTGGAATTTCTGTCTTTTTTTCCCTAAACAAAAAAAACTTCTGTCTTTTTGCCCCAAAATAAAGAAAATTTCTGCCTTTTTTCTCTGAAATAAGTGAAATTTCTGCAATTTTGCCCCAACATAAGGGAAATTTCTGCCTTTTTGCCCCCAAAAAAGGGGAATTCCAGCCTTTTTACCTCAAAATATGGGGAATTTCTGCATTTTTTCCACAATATATTAGGAATTTCTGCTTTTTGCCCCAAAATAAGGAAAATTTCTGACTTTTTTCCCTGAAATAAATGAAATTTCTGCAATTTTGCCCCAAAATAAGTGAAATTTCTGCCTTTTTGCCCCCAAATAAGGGGAATTTCAGCCTTTTTGCCCCCAAATAAAGGGAATTTCAACCTTATTACCTCTAAATAAAAGAAATTTCGGTCTTTTTGCCACAAAATATACAGAATTTCTGCCTTTTTGCTCCAAAATAAGGAAAATTACTGCAATTTTGCCCCAAATAAGGGGAATTTCTCCCTTTTTGCCCCCAAATAAATTAAATATCCACTTTTTTACTATAAAATAAGTGAAATTTCTGCAATTTTGCCCCAAAAAAGGGAAATTTCTGAAATTTTGCCCCAAAATAAAGAAAATTTCTGGAATTTTGCCCAAAAATATGGGGAATTTCTGATTTTTGCCCCAAAATAAAGGGAATTTTTGCCTTTTGCCCCAAAATTAGGGGAATTTCTGGAATTTTGCTCCCAAATACGGGGAATTTCTGCCTTTTTGACCGAAAATAAGGGGAATGCTTACATTTTGCCATAAAAAAAGTGAAATTTCTTCATTTTTGCTCCAAAATAAGGGGAATTTCTGCCTTTTTGCCTGAAAATAAGGGGAATTTCTGTTTTTCCCTCAAAACAAAGGGAATTTCTGTCTTTTTTGCCTCAAAATAAGGAAAATTTCTCACTTATTACGCTGAAACAAGTGAAATTTCTGCAAATTTGCCCCAAAATAAAGAAAATTTCTGGAATTTTGCCCCAAAATAAGGGGAATTTCTGATTTTTGCCCCAAAATATAGGGAATTTCTGCCTTTTGCCCCAAAATTAGGGGAATTTCTGCAATTTTGCTCCAAAATATGGGGAATTTCTGCCTTTTTGCACGAAAATAAAGGGAATGTTTTCCTTTTTGCCATAAAAAAGGGAAATTTCTTCATTTTTGCCCCAAAATATGGGGATTTTCTGCCTTTTTGACTCAAAATAAGTGCAATTTCTGCCTTTTCCCTAAAAATAAACAAAATTTCTGTCTTTTTGCACCAAAATAAGGGGAATTTCTGACTTTTTGCCTGAAAATAAGGGGAATGCATATTTTTTTGCCATATAAAAGGGAAATTTCTTCATTTTTGCTCCAAAATAAGGAGAATTTCTGCCTTTTTGCCTCTAAATAAGTGGAATTTCTGTCTTTTTCCTTAAAAACAAAAGGAATTTCTGTCTTTTTTGCCCCAAAATAAGGGGAATTTCTGACTTATTACCCTGAAATAAGTAAAATTTCTGCAATTTTGTCCCAAAATAAGGGAAATTTCTGCCTTTTTGCCCCCAAATAAGGGGAATTTCAGCCTTTTTACCTCAAAATAAAAGGAATTTCTGCATTTTTGCAATAAAATTTACGGAATTTCTGCCTTTTTGCTCCATCATAAGGAAAATTTCTGCAATTTTGCCCAAAATAAGGTAAATTTCTGCACTTTTGCCCCAAAATAAAGGAAATTCCTGGAATTTTGCCCCAAAATAAGGGGAATTTCTGATTTTTACCCCAAAATAAAGGGAATTTCTGCCTTTTGCCCCAAAATTAGGGGAATTTCTGCAATTTTGCTCCAAAATATGGGTAATTTCTTCTTTTTGCCTGAAAATAAGGGGAATGCATACGTTTTTGCCATAAAAAAGTGAAATTTCTTCATTTTTGCTCCAAAATAATGGGAATTTCTTCCTTTTTGCCTCTAAATAAGTGGAATTTCTGTCTTTTTTTCACAAAACAAAGAAAACTTCTGTCTTTTTGCCCCTAAAAAAAGGAAATTTCTGCCTTTTTTCCCTGAGATAAGTGAAATTTCTGCAATTTTGCCCCAACATAAGGGAAATTTCTGCCTTTTTGCCCCCAAATAAAGGGAATTCCAGCCTTTTTACCTTAAAATATGGGGAATTTCTGCATTTTTTCCACAAAATATTAGGAATTTCTGCTTTTTGCCCCAAAATAAGGAAAATTTCTGACTTTTTTCCCTGAAATAAATGAAATTTCTGCAATTTTGCCCCAAAATAATTGAAATTTCTGCCTTTTTGCCCCCAAATAAGGGAATTTCAGCCTTTTTGCCCCCAAATAAAGGGAATTTCAACCTTATTACCTCTAAATAAGGGAAATTTCTGCCTTTTTGCCACAAAATATACAAAATTTCTGCCTTTTTGCCCCCAAATAAGGAAAATTACTGCAATTTTGCCCCAAATAAGGGGAATTTCTCCCTTTTTGACCCAAAATAAATTAAATATCAACTTTTTTACTATAAAATAAGTGAAATTTCTGCAATTTTGCCCCAAATAAGGGAAATTTCTGAAATTTTGCTCTAAAATAAAGAAAATTTCTGGAATTTTGCCCCAAAATATGGGGAATTTCTGATTTTTGCCCCAGAATAAAGGGAATATCTGCCTTTTGCCCCAAAATTAGGGGAATTTCTGCAATTTTGCTCCCAAATACAGGGAATTTCTGCCTTTTTAATCGAAAATAAGGGGAATGCTTACATTTTGTCATAAAAAAGTGAAATTTCTTCATTTTTGCTCCAAAATAAGGGGAATTTCTTCCTTTTTGCCTGAAAATAAGGGGAATGCATATTTTTTTGCCATATAAAAGGGAAATTTCTTCATTTTTGCTCTAAAATAAGGGGAACTTTTGCCTTTTTGCCTCTAAATAAGTGGAATTTCTGTTTTTCCCTCAAAACAAAGGGAATTTCTGTATTTTTTGCCTCATAATAAGGAAAATTTCTGACTTATTACGCTGAAATAAGTGAAATTTCTGCAAATTTGCCCCAAAATAATGGAAATTTTTGCCTTTTGCCCTAAAATTTGGGGAATTTGAGAATTTTACCTCAAAATAAGGAAAATTTCTGATTTTTGCACCAAAATATGGAGAATTTCTGCCTTTTTGCCCCATAATAAAGGGAATTTCTGCATTTTTGCACCAATATTAGTGGAATTTTTGCAATTTTTCTCCAAAATACGGGTCATTTCTTCCTTTTTGCCCGAAATTAATTGGAATTTCTGGCTTTTTGTCCCGAAATATGTGAAATTTCTTCAATTTTCGCCAAAAATTAGGGATTTCATCTTTTTGCCCCAAAATAAGGGGAATTTCTGCCATTTTGCCCTGAAATATTTGAAATTTCTGCAATTGAACCCCAAAATAAGGTGAATTTCAGCCTTTTTTGCCCGAAAATTTGGGGAATTTCAACCTTATTACCTCAAAATAAAGGAAATTTCTGCCTTTTTGCTACAAAATATATGGAATTTCTGCCCTTTTGCCCCAAAATAAGGAAAATTTCTGCAATTTTGCCCCAAAATAAGAGGAATTTCTCCCTTTTTGCGCAAAATAAAGGAAATTTCAGACTTTTTACCTGAAAATAAGAGAAATTTCTGCAATTTTTCCCCAAATAAGAGAAATTTCTGCAATTTTGTTCCAAAAAAAGGTAAATTCCTGCAATTTTGCCCCAAAATAAAGAAAATTTCTGGAATTTTGCCACAAAATAAAGGGAATTTCTGATTTTTGCCCCAAAATATAGGGAATTTCTGCCTTTTGCCCCAAAATTAGGGGAATTTCTGCAATTTTGCTCCAAAATATGGGGAATTTCTGCCTTTTTGCCCGAAAATAAAGGGAATGTTTTCCTTTTTGCCATAAAAAAGGGAAATTTCTTCATTTTTGCCCCAAAATATGGGGATTTTCCGCCTTTTTGACTCAAAATAAGTGAAATTTCTGCCTTTTCCCTAAAAATAAACAAAATTTCTGTCTTTTTGCACCAAAATAAGGGGAATTTCTGACTTTTTGCCCAAAAATAAGGGGAATTTCAGACTTTTTACCTCAAAATAAGGGGAATTTCTTCATTTTGCCCCAAAATATGGGGGAATTTCTGCCTTTTTGCCCCAAAATAAGAAAAATTTCGGCAATTTTGTACCAAAATAAAAGAAATTTCTGCCTTTTTGCCCCAAAATAAGAAAATTTCTGCCTTTTTTCTGAAATAAGTGAAATTTCTGCAATTTTGCCTCAAAATAAGGGAAATTTCTGCAATTTTGCCCCAATGTAAAGGAAATTTCTGCAATTTTGCCCCAAAATAAGGGGAATTTCAGACTGTTTGCTCTCTAAAAAAGGAGATTTTCTGTCTTTTTGCCCATATTAAGGAGAATTTCTGCTTTTTTGCCCGAAAATTATGAGAATTTCTGCAATTTTGCTTTAAAATACGGTCAATTTCTGCCTTTTAGCCCCAAAATAAAGGGAATTTCTGCATTTTCTTCCAATATTTGGGGAATTTCTGCATTTTACCTCCAAATAAGGGGAATTTCTGCATTTTACCTCAAAATAAGAAGAATTTCTGCCTTTTGCACCAAAATATGGTAATTTCTGCCTTTTTGTTCCAAAATAAGGAAAATTTCTTCAATTTTGTACCATAATAAAAGAAATTTCTGCTTTTTGCCCCAAAATAGGTAAATTTCTAAACTTTTGCCCTGAAATAAATGAAATTTCTGCAATTTTGCCCCAAAATAAGGGAAATTTTTGCCTTTTTGCCCCAAAATAAAGGGAATTTCTTCCTTTTGCCCCAAAATATGGGGAATTTCAGCCTTTTTGCCAGAAAATAAGAAGAATGCATAACTTTTTGCCATAAAAAAGGGAAATTTCTTTATTTTTGCTCCAAAATAAGTGAAAATTTCTGCTTCTTTGCCTCTAAATAAGTGGAATTTCTATCTTTTTCCCCCAAAACAAGGGGATTTCTGTCTTTTTTGCCCCAAAATAAGAATAATTTCTGACTTATTACCTTGAAATAAGTGAAATTTCTGCAATTTTGCCCCAATATAAAAGAAATTTCTACCTTTTTGCCCCCAAATAAGGGGAATTTTAGCCTTTTTACCTCAAAATATAAGGAATTTCTGAATTTTGGCACAAAATATTAGGAATTTCTGCATTTTTGCCCCAAAATAAGGAAAATCTGCCTTTTTTCCCTGAAATAAGTGAAATTTCTGCAATTTTGCCCCAAAATAAGTGAAATTTCTGCAATTTTGCCCCAAAATAAGGGAAATTTCTAGAATTTTGCCCCAAAATAAGTGGAATTTTTGAGTTTTGCCCCAAAATATGGAGAATTTCTGCCTTTTTGCCCCACAATTAGTGAAATTTCTGCAATTTTGCCCTAAATTAAGGGAAATTTCTGCAATTTTTCCCCATAATAAGGGAAATTTCTGCTATTTTGCCCCCAAATAAAGAGAATTTCTGTTTTTTTGCCACACAATTAGGGAAATTTCTGCAATTTTGCCCCAAAATAAGGGGAATTTCTGCTTTTTGCCCCAAAATATGGGGAATTTCTGCCTTTTTGTTCGAAAATAATAAGAATGCATACCTTTTTGCCATAAAAAAGGAAAATTTCTTCATTTTTGCTCCAAAATAAGGGGAACTTTTGCCTTTTTGCATCTAAATAAGTGGAATTTCTGTCTTTTTCCCCTAAAACAAAGGGAATTTCTGTCTTTTTTGCACCAAAATAAGGAAAATTTCTTACTTATTACCATCAAATAAGTGAAATTTCTGCAAATTTACTCCAAAATAAGGGAAATTTTTGCCTTTTGGCCCAAAATATGGGGAATTTCAGCATTTTACCTCAAAATAAGGGAAATTTCTGATTTTTGCACCAAAATATGGACAATTTCTGCCTTTTTCCCCCAAAATAAAGGGAATTTCTGCATTTTTGCACCAATATTAGAGGAATTTCTGCAATTTTGCTCCTAAATACGGGTCATTTCTTCCTTTTTGCCCGAAATTAATTGGAATTTCTGCCTTTTTCTCCCGAAATAAGTGAAATTTCTTCAATTTTAGCCAAAAATTAGGGATTTCATCTTTTTGCCCCAAAATAAGGGGAATTTCTGCCTTTTTCTCCCGAAATAAGTGAAATTTCTTCAATTTTAGCCAAAAATTAGGGATTTCATCTTTTTGCCCCAAAATAAGGGGAATTTCTGCCTTTTTGCCCGAAAATAAGGGGAATGCATACCTTTTTGCCATAAAAAGGGGAAATTTCTTCATTTTTGCTCCAAAATAACGAAATTTCTTCTTTTTTGCCTCTAAATAAGTGGAATTTCTGATTTTTTCCCAAAAAAAAGAGAATTTCTGTATTTTTGCCCCAAAATAAAGAACATTTCGGCCTTTTTTTCTGAAATAAGTGAAATTTCTGCAATTTTGCCCCAACATAAGGGAAATTTCTGCCTTTTTGCCCCCAAATAAGGGGAATTCCATCCTTTTTACCTCAAAATATGGGAAATTTCTGCATTTTTGCAACAAAAGATTAGGAATTTCTGCCTTTTTGCCGCAAAATCAGGAAAATTTCTGCCTTTTTTCCCTGAAATAATTAAAATTTCTGCAATTTTTCCCCAAAATAAGTGAAATTTCTGCCTTTTTGCCCCCAAATAAAGGGGAATATCAACCTTTTTGCCCACAAATAAGGGGAATTTCAACCTTATTACCTCTAAATAAGGGAAATTTCTGCCTTTTTGCCACAAAATATACGGAATTTCTGCCTTTTTGCCCCAAAATAAGGAAAATTACTGCAATTTTGCCCCAAATAAGGGGAATTTCTCCCTTTTTGCCCCAAAATATATTAAATATCATCCTTTTTACCTAAAAATAAGTGAAATTTCTGCAATTTTGCCCCAAATAAGGGAAATTTCTGCCTTTTTGTCCCCAAATAAGGAGAATTTCAGCCTTTTTACCACAAAATAAGGGGAATTTCTGCATTTTTGCCACAAAATATAAGGAATTTCTGCCTTTTTGCCCCAAAATAAGGAAAATTTCTGCATTTTTCCCAGAAATAAGTGAAATTTATGCAATTTTGCCCCAAAATAAGTGGAATTTCTGAGTTTTGCCCCAAAATAAGGAGAATTTATGTCTTTTTGCCCCAACATATAGGGAATTTCTGCCTTTTTGCCCCACAATTAGAGGAATTTCTGCAATTTTGCTCCAAAATACAGGGAATTTCTGCCTTTTTGCCTGAAAATAAGGGGAATGCATATTTTTTTGCCATATAAAATGGAAATTTCTTCATTTTTGCTCCAAAATAAGGAGAATTTCTGCCTTTTTGCCTCTAAATAAGTGGAATTTCTGTCTTTTTCTTTAAAAACAAAAGGAATTTCTGTCTTTTTTGCCCCAAAATAAGGGGAATTTCTGACTTATTACCCTGAAATAAGTAAAATTTCTGCAATTTTGTCCCAAAATAAGGGAAATTTCTGCCTTTTTGCCCCCATATAAGGGGAATTTCAGCCTTTTTACCTCAAAATAAGAAGAATTACTGCATTTTTGCCACAAAATTTACGGAATTTCTGCCTTTTGCCCCATCATAAGGAAAATTTCTGCAATTTTGCCCAAAATAAGGGGAATTTCTCTATTTTTGCCCCCAAAAAGGCAATTTCAGCCTTTTTTCCTGAATATAAGTGAAATTACTGCAATTTTGCCCAAAATAAGGTAAATTTCTGCAATTTTGCCCCAAAATAAAGGAAATTCCTGGAATTTTGCCCCAAAATAAGGGGAATTTCTGATTTTTACCACAAAATAAAGGGAATTTCTGCCTTTTGTCCCAAAATAAGGGGAATTTCTGCAATTTTGCTCCAAAATACGGGGAATTTCTTCTTTTTGCCTGAAAATAAGGAAAATGCATACGTTTTTGCCATAAAAAGTGAAATTTCTTCATTTTTGCTCCAAAATAATGGGAATTTCTACCTTTTTGCCTCTAAATAAGTGGAATTTCTGTCTTTTTTTCCCTAAACAAAAAAAACTTCTGTCTTTTTGCCCCAAAATAAAGAAAATTTCTGCCTTTTTTCTCTGAAATAAGTGAAATTTCTGCAATTTTGCCCCAACATAAGGGAAATTTCTGCCTTTTTGCCCCCAAAAAAGGGGAATTCCAGCCTTTTTACCTCAAAATATGGGGAATTTCTGCATTTTTTCCACAATATATTAGGAATTTCTGCTTTTTGCCCCAAAATAAGGAAAATTTCTGACTTTTTTCCCTGAAATAAATGAAATTTCTGCAATTTTGCCCCAAAATAAGTGAAATTTCTGCCTTTTTGCCCCCAAATAAGGGGAATTTCAGCCTTTTTGCCCCCAAATAAAGGGAATTTCAACCTTATTACCTCTAAATAAAAGAAATTTCGATCTTTTTGCCACAAAATATACAGAATTTCTGCCTTTTTGCTCCAAAATAAGGAAAATTACTGCAATTTTGCCCCAAATAAGGGGAATTTCTCCCTTTTTGCCCTCAAATAAATTAAATATCCACTTTTTTACTATAAAATAAGTGAAATTTCTGCAATTTTGCCCCAAAAAAGGGAAATTTCTGAAATTTTGCCCCAAAATAAAGAAAATTTCTGGAATTTTGCCCAAAAATATGGGGAATTTCTGATTTTTGCCCCAAAATAAAGGGAATTTGTGCCTTTTGCCCCAAAATTAGGGGAATTTCTGGAATTTTGCTTCCAAATACGGGGAATTTCTGCCTTTTTGACCGAAAATAAGGGGAATGCTTACATTTTGCCATAAAAAAGTGAAATTTCTTCATTTTTGCTCCAAAATAAGGGGAATTTCTGCCTTTTTGCCTGAAAATAAGGGGAATTTCTGTTTTTCCCTCAAAACAAAGGGAATTTCTGTCTTTTTTGCCTCAAAATAAGGAAAATTTCTCACTTATTACGCTGAAATAAGTGAAATTTCTGCAAATTTGCCCCAAAATAAAGAAAATTTCTGGAATTTTGCCCCAAAATAAGGGGAATTTCTGATTTTTGCCCCAAAATATAGGGAATTTCTGCCTTTTGCCCCAAAATTAGGGGAATTTCTGCAATTTTGCTCCAAAATATGGGGAATTTCTGCCTTTTTGCACGAAAATAAAGGGAATGTTTTCCTTTTTGCCATAAAAAAGGGAAATTTCTTCATTTTTGCCCCAAAATATGGGGATTTTCTGCCTTTTTGACTCAAAATATGTGCAATTTCTGCCTTTTCCCTAAAAATAAACAAAATTTCTGTCTTTTTGCACCAAAATAAGGGGAATTTCTGACTTTTTGCCTGAAAATAAGGGGAATGCATATTTTTTTGCCATATAAAAGGGAAATTTCTTCATTTTTGCTCCAAAATAAGGAGAATTTCTGCCTTTTTGCCTCTAAATAAGTGGAATTTCTGTCTTTTTCCTTAAAAACAAAAGGAATTTCTGTCTTTTTTGCCCCAAAATAAGGGGAATTTCTGACTTATTACCCTGAAATAAGTAAAATTTCTGCAATTTTGTCCCAAAATAAGGGAAATTTCTGCCTTTTTGCCCCCAAATAAGGGGAATTTCAGCCTTTTTACCTCAAAATAAAAGGAATTTCTGCATTTTTGCAATAAAATTTACGGAATTTCTGCCTTTTTGCTCCATCATAAGGAAAATTTCTGCAATTTTGCCCAAAATAAGGTAAATTTCTGCAATTTTGCCCCAAAATAAAGGAAATTCCTGGAATTTTGCCCCAAAATAAGGGGAATTTCTGATTTTTACCCCAAAATAAAGGGAATTTCTGCCTTTTGCCCCAAAATTAGGGGAATTTCTGCAATTTTGCTCCAAAATACGGGTAATTTCTTCTTTTTGCCTGAAAATAAGGGGAATGCATACGTTTTTGCCATAAAAAAGTGAAATTTCTTCATTTTTGCTCCAAAATAATGGGAATTTCTTCCTTTTTGCCTCTAAATAAGTGGAATTTCTGTCTTTTTTTCACAAAACAAAGAAAACTTCTGTCTTTTTGCCCCTAAAAAAAGGAAATTTCTGCCTTTTTTCCCTGAGATAAGTGAAATTTCTGCAATTTTGCCCCAACATAAGGGAAATTTCTGCCTTTTTGCCCCCAAATAAAGGGAATTCCAGCCTTTTTACCTTAAAATATGGGGAATTTCTGCATTTTTTCCACAAAATATTAGGAATTTCTGCTTTTTGCCCCAAAATAAGGAAAATTTCTGACTTTTTTCCCTGAAATAAATGAAATTTCTGCAATTTTGCCCCAAAATAATTGAAATTTCTGCCTTTTTGCCCCCAAATAAGGGAATTTCAGCCTTTTTGCCCCCAAATAAAGGGAATTTCAACCTTATTACCTCTAAATAAGGGAAATTTCTGCCTTTTTGCCACAAAATATACAAAATTTCTGCCTTTTTGCCTCCAAATAAGGAAAATTACTGCAATTTTGCCCCAAATAAGGGGAATTTCTCCCTTTTTGACCCAAAATAAATTAAATATCAACTTTTTTACTATAAAATAAGTGAAATTTCTGCAATTTTGCCCCAAATAAGGGAAATTTCTGAAATTTTGCTCTAAAATAAAGAAAATTTCTGGAATTTTGCCCCAAAATATGGGGAATTTCTGATTTTTGCCCCAGAATAAAGGGAATATCTGCCTTTTGCCCCAAAATTAGGGGAATTTCTGCAATTTTGCTCCCAAATACAGGGAATTTCTGCCTTTTTAATCGAAAATAAGGGGAATGCTTACATTTTGTCATAAAAAAGTGAAATTTCTTCATTTTTGCTCCAAAATAAGGGGAATTTCTTCCTTTTTGCCTGAAAATAAGGGGAATGCATATTTTTTTGCCATATAAAAGGGAAATTTCTTCATTTTTGCTCTAAAATAAGGGGAACTTTTGCCTTTTTGCCTCTAAATAAGTGGAATTTCTGTTTTTCCCTCAAAACAAAGGGAATTTCTGTATTTTTTGCCTCATAATAAGGAAAATTTCTGACTTATTACGCTGAAATAAGTGAAATTTCTGCAAATTTGCCCCAAAATAATGGAAATTTTTGCCTTTTGCCCTAAAATTTGGGGAATTTGAGAATTTTACCTCAAAATAAGGAAAATTTCTGATTTTTGCACCAAAATATGGAGAATTTCTGCCTTTTTGCCCCATAATAAAGGGAATTTCTGCATTTTTGCACCAATATTAGTGGAATTTTTGCAATTTTTCTCCAAAATACGGGTCATTTCTTCCTTTTTGCCCGAAATTAATTGGAATTTCTGGCTTTTTGTCCCGAAATATGTGAAATTTCTTCAATTTTCGCCAAAAATTAGGGATTTCATCTTTTTGCCCCAAAATAAGGGGAATTTCTGCCATTTTGCCCTGAAATATTTGAAATTTCTGCAATTGAACCCCAAAATAAGGTGAATTTCAGCCTTTTTTGCCCGAAAATTTGGGGAATTTCAACCTTATTACCTCAAAATAAAGGAAATTTCTGCCTTTTTGCTACAAAATATATGGAATTTCTGCCCTTTTGCCCCAAAATAAGGAAAATTTCTGCAATTTTGCCCCAAAATAAGAGGAATTTCTCCCTTTTTGCACAAAATAAAGGAAATTTCAGACTTTTTACCTGAAAATAAGAGAAATTTCTGCAATTTTTCCCCAAATAAGAGAAATTTCTGCAATTTTGTTCCAAAAAAAGGTAAATTCCTGCAATTTTGCCCCAAAATAAAGAAAATTTCTGGAATTTTGCCACAAAATAAGGGGAATTTCTGATTTTTGCCCCAAAATATAGGGAATTTCTGCCTTTTGCCCCAAAATTAGGGGAATTTCTGCAATTTTGCTCCAAAATATGGGGAATTTCTGCCTTTTTGCCCGAAAATAAAGGGAATGTTTTCCTTTTTGCCATAAAAAAGGGAAATTTCTTCATTTTTGCCCCAAAATATGGGGATTTTCCGCCTTTTTGACTCAAAATAAGTGAAATTTCTGCCTTTTCCCTAAAAATAAACAAAATTTCTGTCTTTTTGCACCAAAATAAGGGGAATTTCTGACTTTTTGCCCAAAAATAAGGGGAATTTCAGACTTTTTACCTCAAAATAAGGGGAATTTCTTCATTTTGCCCCAAAATATGGGGGAATTTCTGCCTTTTTGCCCCAAAATAAGAAAAATTTCGGCAATTTTGTACCAAAATAAAAGAAATTTCTGCCTTTTTGCCCGAAAATAAGAAAATTTCTGCCTTTTTTCTGAAATAAGTGAAATTTCTGCAATTTTGCCTCAAAATAAGGGAAATTTCTGCAATTTTGCCCCAATGTAAAGGAAATTTCTGCAATTTTGCCCCAAAATAAGGGGAATTTCAGACTGTTTGCTCTCGAAAAAAGGAGATTTTCTGTCTTTTTGCCCAAATTAAGGAGAATTTCTGATTTTTTGCCCGAAAATTATGAGAATTTCTGCAATTTTGCTTTAAAATACGGTCAATTTCTGCCTTTTAGCCCCAAAATAAAGGGAATTTCTGCATTTTCCCCCAATATTTGGGGAATTTCTGCATTTTACCTCCAAATAAGGGGAATTTCTGCATTTTACCTCAAAATAAGAAGAATTTCTGCCTTTTGCACCAAAATATGGGAATTTCTGCCTTTTTGTTCCAAATTAAGGAAAATTTCTTCAATTTTGTACCATAATAAAAGAAATTTCTGATTTTTGCCCCAAAATAAGGGGAATTTCTGAATTTTTGCCCTGAAATAAATGAAATTTCTGCAATTTTGCCCCAAAATAAGGGAAATTTTTGCCTTTTTGCCCAAAAATAAAAGAAATTTCTTTTTTTTGCCCCAAAATATGGGGAATTTCTGCCTTTTTGCCCGAAAATAAGAAGAATGCATACCTTTTTGCCATAAAAAAGGGAAATTTCTTCATTTTTGCTCCAAAATAAGCGAAATTTCTGCTTCTTTGCCTCTAAATAAGTGGAATTTCTGTCTTTTTCCCCCAAAACAAAGGGAATTTCTGTCTTTTTTGCCCCAAAATAAGAAAAATTTCTGACTTATTACCTTGAAATAAGTGAAGTTTCTGCAATTTTGCCCCAATATAAGGGAAATATCTACCTTTTTGCCCCCAAATAAGGGGAATTTCAGCCTTTTTACCTCAAAATATAAGGAATTTCTGAATTTTGGCACAAAATATTAGAAATTTCTGCGTTTTTGCCCCAAAATAAGGAAAATTTGCCTTTTTTCCATGAAATAAGTGAAATTTCTGCAATTTTGCCCCAAAATAAGTGAAATTTCTGCAATTTTGCCCCAAAATAAGGGAAATTTCTAGAATTTTGCCCCAAAATAAGTGGAATTTCTGAGTTTTGCCCCAAAATATTGGGAATTTCTGCCTTTTTGCCCCACAATTAGTGAAATTTCTGCAATTTTGCCCTAAAAAAGGGAAATTTCTGCAATTTTTCTCCATAATAAGGGAAATTTCTGCTATTTTGCCTTCAAATAAAGGGAATTTCTGTTTTTTTTTCCACACAATTAGGGAAATTTCTGCAATTTTGCCCCAAAATAAGGGAAATTTCTGCTTTTTGCCCCAAAATAATGGGAATTTCTGCCTTTTGTTCGAAAATAAGAAGAATGCATACCTTTTTGCCATAAAAAAGGAAAATTTCTTCATTTTTGCTCCAAAATAAGGGGAACTTTTGCCTTTTTGCCTCTAAATAATTGGAATTTCTGTCTTTTTCCCCTAAAACAAAGGGAATTTCTGTCTTTTGTGCCCCAAAATAAGGAAAATTTCTTACTTATTACCATCAAATAAGTGAAATTTCTGCAAATTTGCCCCAAAATAAGGGAAATTTTTGCCTTTTGGCCCAAAATATGGGGAATTTCAGCATTTTACCTCAAAATAAGGGAAATTTCTGATTTTTGCACCAAAATATGGACAATTTCTGCCTTTTTCCCCCAAAATAAAGGGAATTTCTGCATTTTTGCACCAATATTAGGAAAATTTCTGCAATTTTGCTCCTAAATACGAGTCATTTCTTCCTTTTTGCCCAAAATTAATTGGAATTTCTGCCTTTTTCTCCCGAAATAAGTGAAATTTCTTCAATTTTAGCCAAAAATTAGGGATTTCATCTTTTTGCCCCAAAATAAGGGGAATTTCTGTCTTTTTGCCCGAAAATAAGAGGAATGCATACCTTTTTGCCATAAAAAAGGGAAATTTCTTAATTTTTGCTCCAAAATAACGAAATTTCTTCTTTTTTGCCTCTAAATAAGTGGAATTTCTCTCTTTTTTCCCAAGACAAAGAGAATTTCTGTCTTTTTGCCCCAAAATAAAGAACATTTCGGCCATTTTTTTCTGAAATAAGTGAAATTTCTGCAATTTTGCCCCAACATAAGGGAAATTTCTGCCTTTTTGCCCCCAAATAAGGGGAATTCCATCCTTTTTACCTCAAAATATGGGGAATTTCTGCATTTTTGCAACAAAATATTAGGAATTTCTGCCTTTTTGCCCCAAAATAAGGAAAATTTCTGCCTTTTTTCATTGAAATAATTGAAATTTCTGCAATTTTTCCCCAAAATAAGTGAAATTTCTGCCTTTTTACCCCCAAATAAAGGGGAATTTCAGCCTTTTTGCCCCCAAATAAGGGGAATTTCAACCTTATTACCTCTAAATAAAAGAAATTTCTCCCTTTTTGCCACAAAATATACGGAATTTCTTCATTTTTGCCCCGTCATAAGGAAAATTTCTGCAATTTTGCCCAAAATAAGGGGAATTTCTCTATTTTTGCCCCCAAAAAGGCAATTTCAGACTTTTTTCCTGAATATAAGTGAAATTACTGCAATTTTGCCCAAAATAAGGTAAATTTCTGCAATTTTGCCCCAAAATAAAGGAAATTCCTGGAATTTTGCCCCAAAATAAGGGGAATTTCTGATTTTTACCCCAAAATAAAGGGAATTTCTGCTTTTTCTCCCAAAATTAGGGGAATTTCTGCAATTTTGCTCCAAAATACGAGGAATTTCTTCTTTTTGCCTGAAAATAAGGAAAATGCATACGTTTTTGCCATAAAAAAGTGAAATTTCTTCATTTTTGCTCCAAAATAATGGGAATTTCTTCCTTTTTGCCTCTAAATAAGTGGAATTTCTGTCTTTTTTTCCCTAAACAAAGAAAACTTCTGTCTTTTTGCCCCAAAATAAAGAAAATTTCTGCCTTTTTTCTCTGTAATAAGTGAAATTTCTGCAATTTTGCCCCAACATAAGGGAAATTTCTGCCTTTTTGCCCCCAAATAAGGGGAATTCCAGCCTTTTTACCTCAAAATATGGGGAATTTCTGCATTTTTTCCACAAAATATTAGGAATTTCTGCTTTTTGCCCCAAAATAAGGAAAATTTCTGACTTTTTTCCCTGAAATAAATGAAATTTCTGCAATTTTGCCCCAAAATAAGTGAAATATCTGCCTTTTTGCCCCCAAATAATGGGAATTTCAGCTTTTTGCCCCCAAATAAAGGGAATTTCAACCTTATTACCTCTAAATAAAGGAAATTTCTGTCTTTTTGCCACAAAATATACAGAATTTCTGCCTTTTTGCCCCAAAATAAGAAAAATTACTGCAATTTTGCCCCAAATAAGGGGAATTTCTCCCTTCTTGCCCCAAAATAAATTAAATATCAACTTTTTTACTATAAAATAAGTGAAATTTCTGCAATTTTGCCCCAAATAAGAGAAATTTCTGAAATTTTGCCCCAAAATAAAGAAAATTTCTGGAATTTTGCCCCAAAATATGGGGAATTTCTGATTTTTGCCCCAGAATAAAGGGAATATCTGCCTTTTGCCCCAAAATTAGGGGAATTTCTGCAATTTTGCTCCCAAATACGGGGAATTTCTGCCTTTTTGAACGAAAATAAGGGGAATGCTTACATTTTGCCATAAAAAAGTGAAATTTCTACATTTTTGCTCCAAAATAAGGGGAATTTCTGCCTTTTTGCCTGAAAATAAGGGGAATGCATATTTTTTGCCATATAAAAGGGAAATTTCTTCATTTTTGCTCCAAAATAAGGGGAACTTTTGCCTTTTTGCCTCTAACTAAGTGGAATTTCTGTTTTTCCCTCAAAACAAAGGGAATTTCTGTCTTTTTTGCCTCAAAATAAGGAAAATTTCTGACTTATTACGCTGAAATAAGTGAAATTTCTGCAAATTTGCCCCAAAATATTGGAAATTTTTGCCTTTTGCCCTAAAATTTGGGGAATTTGAGAATTTTACCTCAAAATAAGGGAAATTTCTGATTTTTGCACCAAAATATGGAGAATTTCTGCCTTTTTGCCCCATAATAAAGGGAATTTCTGCATTTTTGCACCAATATTAGGGGAATTTCTGCAATTTTGCTCCAAAATACGGGTCATTTCTGCCTTTTTGCCCGAAATTAATTGGAATTTCTGGCTTTTTGTCCCGAAATAAGTGAAATTTCTTCAATTTTCGCCAAAAATTAGGGATTTCATCTTTTTGCCCCAAAATAAGGGGAATTTCTGCCATTTTGCCCTGAAATATTTGAAATTTCTGCAATTTAACCCCAAAATAAGGGGAATTTCTGCCTTTTTGCTCCAAAATAAGGGGAATTTCAACCTTATTACCTCAAAATAAAGGAAATTTCTGCCTTTTTGCCACAAAATATACAGAATTTCTGCCTTTTTGCCCCAAAATAAGGAAAATTTCTGCAATTTTGCCCCAAAATAAGAGGAATTTTTCCCTTTTTGCGCAAAATAAAGGAAATTTCAGACTTTTTACCTGAAAATAAGAGAAATTTCTGCAATTTTGCCCCAAATAAGAGAAATTTCTGCAATTTTGTTCCAAAATAAGGTAAATTCCTGCAATTTTGCCCCAAAATAAAGAAAATTTCTGGAATTTTGCCCCAAAATAAGGGGAATTTCTGATTTTTGTCCCAAAATATAGGGAATTTCTGCCTTTTGCCACAAAATTAGGGGAATTTCTGCAATTTTGCTCCAAAATATGGGGAATTTCTGCCTTTTTGCCCGAAAATAAAGGGAATGTTTTCCTTTTTGCCATAAAAAAGGGAAATTTCTTCATTTTTGCCCCAAAATATGGGGATTTTCTGCCTTTTTGACTCAAAATAAGTTCAATTTCTGCCTTTTCCCTAAAAATAAACAAAATTTCTGTCTTTTTGCACCAAAATAAGGGGAATTTCTGACTTTTTGCCTGAAAATAAGGGGAATGCATATTTTTTTGCCATATAAGAGGGAAATTTCTTCATTTTTGCTTCAAAATAAGGAGAATTTCTGCCTTTTTGCCTCTAAATAAGTGAAATTTCTGTCTTTTTCCTTAAAAACAAAAGGAATTTCTGTCTTTTTTGCCCCAAAATAAGGGGAATTTCTGACTTATTACCCTGAAATAAGTAAAATTTCTGCAATTTTGTCCCAAAATAAGAGAAATTTCTGCCTTTTTGCCCCCAAATAAGGGGAATTTCAGCCTTTTTACCTCAAACTAAGGGGAATTTCTGCATTTTTGTCACAAAATTTACGGAATTTCTGCCTTTTTGCTCCATCATAAGGAAAATTTCTGCAATTTTGCCCAAAATAAGGGGAATTTCTTTTTTTTTGCACCCAAAAAGGCAATTTCAGCCTTTTTTCCTGAATATAAGTGAAATTACTGCAATTTTACCCAAAATAAGGTAAATTTCTGCAATTTTGCCCCAAAATAAAGGAAATTCCTGGAATTTTGCCCCAAAATAAGGGGAATTTCTGATTTTTACCCCAAAATAAGGGAATTTCTGCCTTTTGCCCCAAAATTAGGGGAATTTCTGCAATTTTGCTCCAAAATACGGGGAATTTCTTCTTTTTGCCTGAAAATAAGGGGAATGCATACGTTTTTGCCATAAAAAAGTGAAATTTCTTCATTTTTGCTCCAAAATAATGGGAATTTCTTCTTTTTTGCCTCTAAATAAGTGGAATTTCTGTCTTTTTTTTCACAAAACAAAGATAACTTCTGTCTTTTTGCCCCAAAATAAAAGAAATTTCTGCCTTTTTTCCCTGAAATAAGTGAAATTTCTGCACTTTTGCCCCAACATAAGGGAAATTTCTGCCGTTTTGCCCCCAAATAAAGGGAATTCCAGCCTTTTTACCTCAAAATATAGGGAATTTCTGCATTTTTTCCACAAAATATTAGGAATTTCTGCTTTTTGCCCCAAAATAAGGAAAATTTCTGATGTTTTTCCCTGAAATAAATGAAATTTCTGCAATTTTGCCCCAAAATAAGTGAAATTTCTGCCTTTTTGCCCCCAAATAAGGGGAATTTCAGCCTTTTTGCCCCCAAATAAAGGGAATTTCAACCTTATTACCTCTAAATAAGGGAAATTTCTGCCATTTTGCCACAAAATATACAGAATTTCTGCCTTTTTCCCCAAAATTAGGAAAATTACTGCAATTTTGCCCCAAATAAGGGGAATTTCTCCCTTTTTGCCCCAAAATAAATTAAATATCAATTTTTTACTATAAAATAAGTGAAATTTCTGCAATTTTGCCCCAAGTAAGGGAAATTTCTGAAATTTTGCCCTAAAATAAAGAAAATTTCTGGAATTTTGCCCTAAAATATGGGGAATTTCTGATTTTTGCCCCAAAATAAAGGGAATTTCTGCCTTTTGCCCCAAAATTAGGGGAATTTCTGCAATTTTGCTCCCAAATACAGGGAATTTCTGCCTTTTTGATCGAAAATAAGGGGAATGCTTACATTTTGCCATAAAAAAGTGAAATTTCTTCATTTTTGCTCCAAAATAAGGGGAATTTCTGCCTTTTTGCCTGAAAATAAGGGGAATGCATATTTTTTTGCCATATAAAAGGGAAATTCTTCATTTTTGCTCCAAAATAAGGGGAACTTTTGCCTTTTTGCCTCTAAATAAGTGGAATTTCTGTTTTTCCCTCAAAACAAAGGGAATTTCTGTCTTTTTTGCCTTAAAATAAGGAAAATTTCTGACTTATTACGCTGAAATAAGTGAAATTTCTGCAAATTTGCCCCAAAATAATGGAAATTTTTGCCTTTTGCCCTAAAATTTGGGGAATTTGAGAATTTTACCTCAAAATAAGGGAAATTTCTGATTTTTGCACCAAAATATGGAAAATTTCTGCCTTTTTGCCCCATAATAAAGGAAATTTCTGCATTTTTGCACCAATATAAGGGGAATTTCTGCAATTTTGCTCCAAAATACGGGTCATTTCCGCCTTTTTGCCCGAAATTAATTAGAATTTCTGGCTTTTTGTCCCGAAATATGTGAAATTTCTTCAATTTTGGCCAAAAATTAGGGATTTCATCTTTTTGCCCCAAAATAAGGGGAACTTCTGCCATTTTGCCCTGAAATATTTGAAATTTCTGCAATTTAACCCCAAAATAAGGTGAATTTCTGCCTTTTTGCCCCAAAATAAGGGGAATTTCAACCTTATTACCTCAAAATAAAGGAAATATCTGCCTTTTGCAACAAAATATACGGAATTTCTGCCTTTTTGCCCCCAAAAAAATTTCTGCAATTTTGCCCCAAAATAAGAGAAATTTCTGCAATTTTGCCCCAAATAAGAGAAATTTCTGCAATTTTGTTCCAAAAAAAGGTAAATTCCTGCAATTTTGCCCCAAAATAAAGAAAATTTCTGGAATTTTGCCCCAAAATAAGGGGAATTTCTAATTTTTGCCCCAAAATATAAAGAATTTCTGCCTTTTGCCCCAAAATTAGGGGAATTTCTGCAATTTTGCTCCAAAATATGGGGAATTTCTGCCTTTTTGCCCGAAAATAAAGGGAATGTTTTCCTTTTTGCCATAAAAAAGGGAAATTTCTTCATTTTTGCCCCAAAATATGGGGATTTTCCGCCTTTTTGACTCAAAATAAGTGCAATTTCTGCCTTTTCCCTAAAAATAAAAAAAAATTTCTGTCTTTTTGCATCAAAATAAGGGGAATTTCTTACTTTTTGCCTGAAAATAAGGGGAATTTCAGCCTTTTTACCTCAAAATAAGGGGAATTTCTTCCTTTTTGCCCCAAAATATAGGGAATTTCTGCCTTTTTGCCCCAAAATAAAAAAATTTCTGCAATTTTGTACCAAAATAAAAGAAGTTTCTGCTTTTTTGCCCCAAAATAAGAAAATTTCTGCCATTTTTCTGAAATAAGTGAAATTTCTGCAATTTTGCCTCAAAATAAGGGAAATTTCTGCAATTTTGCCCCAATGTAAAGGAAATTTCTGCAATTTTGCCCCAAAATAAGGGGAATTTCTGACTGTTTGCTCTCAAAAAAAGGAGATTTTCTGTCTTTTTGCCCCAAAATAAGGAGAATTTCTGCTTTTTTGCCCGAAAATTATGAGAATTTCTGCAATTTTGCTTTAAAATACGGTTAATTTCTGCCTTTTAGCCACAAAATAAAGGGAATTTCTGCATTTTCCCCCAATATTTGGGGAATTTCTGCATTTTACCTCCAAATAAGGGGAATTTCTGCATTTTACCTCAAAATAAGAAGAATTTCTGCCTTTTGCACCAAAATATGGTAATTTCTACCTTTTTGTTCCAAAATAAGGAAAATTTCTTCAATTTTGTACCATAATAAAAGAAATTTCTGCTTTTTGCCCCAAAATAGGGGAATTTCTGAATTTTTGCCCTGAAATAAATGAAATTTCTGCAATTTTGCCCCAAAATAAGGGAAATTTTTGCCTTTTTGCCTCAAAATAAAGGGAATTTCTTCCTTTTGCCCCAAAATATGGGGAATTTCTGCCTTTTTGCCAGAAAATAAGAAGAATGCATAACTTTTTGCCATAAAAAAGGGAAATTTCTTTATTTTTGCTCCAAAATAAGTGAAATTTCTGCTTCTTTGCCTCTAAATAAGTGGAATTTCTGTCTTTTTCTCTCAAAACAAGGGGATTTCTGTCTTTTTTGCCCCAAAAAAAGAAAAATTTCTGACTTATTACCTTGAAATAAGTGAAATTTCTGCAATTTTGCCCCAATATAAAAGAAATTTCTACCTTTTTGCCCCCAAATAAGGGGAATTTTAGCCTTTTTACCTCAAAATATAAGGAATTTCTGATTTTTGGCACAAAATATTAGGAATTTCTGCATTTTTGCCCCAAAATAAGGAAAATCTGCCTTTTTTCCCTGAAATAAGTGAAATTTCTGCAATTTTGCCCCAAAATAAGTGAAATTTCTGCAATTTTGCCCCAAAATAAGGGAAATTTCTAGAATTTTGCCCCAAAATAAGTGGAATTTTTGAGTTTTGCCCCAAAATATGGAGAATTTCTGCCTTTTTGCCCCACAATTAGTGAAATTTCTGCAATTTTGCCCTAAAATAAGGGAAATTTCTGCAATTTTTCCCCATAATAAGGGAAATTTCTGCTATTTTGCCCCCAAATAAAAAGAATTTCTGTTTTTTTGCCACACAATTAGGGAAATTTCTGCAATTTTGCCCCAAAATAAGGGGAATTTCTGCTTTTTGCCCCGAAATATGGGGAATTTCTGCCTTTTTGTTCGAAAATAATAAGAATGCATACCTTTTTGCCATAAAAAAGGAAAATTTCTTTATTTTTGCTCCAAAATAAGGGGAACTTTTGCCTTTTTGCATCTAAATAAGTGGAATTTCTGTCTTTTTCCCCTAAAACAAAGGGAATTTCTGTCTTTTTTGCACCAAAATAAGGAAAATTTCTTACTTATTACCATCAAATAAGTGAAATTTCTGCAAATTTACTCCAAAATAAGGGAAATTTTTGCCTTTTGGCCCAAAATATGGGGAATTTCAGCATTTTACCTCTAAATAAGGGAAATTTCTGATTTTTGCACCAAAATATGGACAATTTCTGCCTTTTTCCCCCCAAATAAAGAGAATTTCTGCATTTTTGCACCAATATTAGGGGAATTTCTGCAATTTTGCTCCTAAATACGGGTCATTTCTTCCTTTTTGCCCGAAATTAATTGGAATTTCTGCCTTTTTCTCCCGAAATAAGTGAAATTTCTTCAATTTTAGCCAAAAATTAGGGATTTCATCTTTTTGCCCCAAAATAAGGGGAATTTCTGCCTTTTTGCCTGAAAATAAGGGGAATGCATACCATTTTGCCATAAAAAGGGGAAATTTCTTCATTTTTGCTCCAAAATAACGAAATTTCTTCTTTTTTGCCTCTAAATAAGTGGAATTTCTGATTTTTTCCCAAAACAAAGAGAATTTCTGTCTTTTTGCCCCAAAATAAAGAACATTTCGGCCTTTTTTTTCTGAAATAAGTGAAATTTCTGCAATTTTGCCCCAACATAAGGGAAATTTCTGCCTTTTTGCCCCCAAATAAGGGGAATTTCAGCCTTTTTACCTCAAAATAAAAGGAATTTCTGCATTTTTGCAACAAAATATTAGGAATTTCTGCCTTTTTGCCCCAAAATAAGGAAAATTTCTGCAATTTTGCCCAAAATAAGGGGAATTTCTCCTTTTTTGCCCCCAAAAAGGCAATTTCAGCCTTTTTTCCTGAATATAAGTGAAATTACTGCAATTTTGCCCAAAATAAGGTAAATTTCTGCAATTTTGCCCCAAAATAAAGGAAATTCCTGGAATTTTGCCCCAAAATAAGGGGAATTTCTGATTTTTACCCCAAAATAAAGGGAATTTCTGCCTTTTGCCCCAAAATTAGGGGAATTTCTGCAATTTTGCTCCAAAATACGGGGAATTTTTTCCTTTTTGCCTGAAAATAAGGGGAATGCATACGTTTTTGCCATAAAAAAAGTGAAATTTCTTCATTTTTGCTCCAAAATAATGGGAATTTCTTCCTTTTTGCCTCTAAATAAGTGGAATTTCTGTCTTTTTACCCCAAAACAAAGGGAATTTCTGTCTTTTTTACCCCAAAATAAGGAGAATTTCTAAATTATTACCCTGAAATAATTGAAATTTCTTCAATTTTGACCCAAAATAAGGGAAATTTCTGCATTTTTTCCCCCAAATAAAAGGAATTTCAGCCTTTTTATCTCAAAATAAGGGGAATTTCTGCGTTTTTGCCACAAAATATTAGGAATTTCTGCTTTTTTGCCCAAAAATAAGGAAAATTTCTGCATTTTTCCCTGAAATAAATGAAATTTCTGCAATTTTACCTAAAATAAGTGGAATTTCTGAGTTTTGCCCCAAAATAAGGAGAATTTCTGTCATTTTGCCCCAACATATAGAGAATTTCTGCCTTTTTGCCCCACAAACAGGGGAATTTCTGCAATTTTGCTCCAAAATACGGTGAATTTCGGCCTTTTTGCCCAACAATTAGGGGAATTTCTGCAATTTTGCTCCAAAATACAGGGAATTTCTGCCTTTTTGCCTGAAAATAAGGAAAATGCATACCTTTTTGCCATAGAAAAAGGAAATTTCTTCATTTTTGCTCCAAAATAAGGGGAATTTCTGCCTTTTTGCCTCTAAATAAGTGGAATTTCTGTCTTTTTTCACAAAACAAAGAGAATTTCTGTCTTTTTGCCCCAAAATAAGAAAAATTTCTAACTTATCACCCTAAAATAAGTGAAATTTCTGCAATTATGCCCCAAAATAAGGGAAATTTTTGCCTTTTTGCCCTGAAATATGTGAAATTTCTGCAATTTTACCCCAAAATAAGGTGAATTTCGGCCTTTTTGCCCCAAAATAATGGGAATTTCT
Organism: Micromys minutus; assembly: GCF_963924665.1. Taxonomy (NCBI): domain Eukaryota; kingdom Metazoa; phylum Chordata; class Mammalia; order Rodentia; family Muridae; genus Micromys; species Micromys minutus. The sequence continues at coordinate 6,628,279 of NW_027667727.1, forward strand.
GCTTTTTTGCCCCAATATAAGAAAAAATTTTGCTTTTTTTCTCTGAAATAAGTGAAATTTCTGCAATTTTGCCCTAAAATAAGGGAAATTTCTGCAATTTTTCCCCATAATAAGGGAAATTTCTGCAATTTTGCCCAGAAATAAGGGGAATTTCTGTCTTTTTCCCCCAAAACAAAGGGAATTTCTGTCTTTTTTGCCCCAAAATAAGAGGAATTTCTTCTTTTTTGCCCCAAAATAAAGGAAATTTCAGTCTTTTTACCTGAAAATAAGTGAAATTTCTGCAATTTTGCCCCAAATAAGAAAAATTTCTGCAATTTAGCTCCAAAATAAAGTAAATTCCTGCAATTTTGCCCCAAAAAAAAGAAATTTCTGGAATTTTGCCCCAAAATAAGGGGAATTTCTGCAATTTTGCTCCAAAATACGGGGAATTTCTGCCTTTTTGCCTGAAAATAATGGGAATGCATACCTTTTTGCCATAAAAAGGTAAATTTCTTCATTTTTGCTCCAAAATAAGGGGAATTTCTGCATTTTTGCCTCTAAATAAGTGGAATTTCTGTCTTTTTCCCCCAAAACAAAGGGAATTTCTGTCTTTTTTGCCCCAAAATAAGGGGAATTTCTGACTTATTACCCTGAAATAAGTGAAATTTCTGCAATTTTGCCCAGAAATAAAAGAAATTTCTGCAATTTTGCACCAATGTGAAGGAAATTTCTGCAATTTTGCCTCAATGTAAAGGAATTTCTGACTCTTTGCTGCCCAAAAAAGGAGATTTTTTGTCTTTTTGCCCCAAAATAAGGAGAATTTCTGCCTTTGTGCCTGAAAATTATGAGAATTTCTGCAATTTTGCTTCAAAATACGGGGAATTTCTGCTTTTTATCCCGAAAGTAAGGGGAATGTATACCTTTTGCAACAAAAAAGGAAAATTTCTTCATTTTTGCCCTAAAATAAGAGATATTTCTGCCTTTTTACCTCAAAATAAAAGAAATTTTTGCCTTTTTACCCCAAAATGAACGGAATTTCTGGTTTTTTGCCACAAAATAAAAGGAATTTTTAAATTATGCCCTGAAATAAGTGAAATTTCTGCAATTTTGCTCCAAAATAAGGGAAATTTCTGGAATTTTGCCCCAAAATAAGTGGAATTTCTGATTTTTGCCCCAAAATAAGGAGAATTTCTGTCTTTTTGCCCCACCATATAGGGAATTTCTGCCTTTTTGCCCCACAATTAGGAAAATTTCTGCAATTTTGCTCCAAAATACGGGGAATTTCTTCCTTTTTGCCCGAAAATAAGGGGAATGCATAACTTCTTGCCATAAAAAAGGGAAATTTCTTCATTTTTGCTCCAAAATAAGGGGAATTTCTGCATTTTTGCCTCTAAATAAGTGGAATTTCTGTCTTTTTTCCCCAAAACAAAGGAAATTTCTGTCTTTTTTGCCCCAAAATAAGGGAAATTTCTGACTTATTACCCTGAAATAAGTGAAATTTCTGCAATTTTGCCCCAAAATAAGGGAAATTTCTGCCTTTTTGCCCCAAAATATGTGAAATTTCTGCAATTTTACCCCCAAGTAAGGTGAATTTCTGCGTTTTTGCCCCAAAATAATGGGAATTTCTGCCTTTTTGCCCAAAAATAAGAAAAATTTTTTCTTTTTTTCTCTGAAATAAGTAAAATTTGTGCAATTTTGCCTTAAAATAAAGGAAATTTCTGCAATTTTCCCCATAATAAGGGAAATTTCTGCAATTTTGCCCCAAAATAAGGGGAATTTCTATTTTTTTGCCCCAAATTAAAAGAAATTTCAGCCTTTTTACCTGAAAATATGTGAAATTTCTGCAATTTTGCCCCAAATAAGCGAAATTTCTTCAATTATGCCCCAAAATAATTTAGATTCCTGCAATTTTGCCACCTAAAAAAGAAAATTTCTAGAATTTTGCCCCAAAATAAGGGGAATTTCTGATTTTTACCTAAAAATAAAGGGAATTTCTGCCTTTTGCCCCAAAATTAGGGAAATTTCTGCAATTTTGCTCCAAAATACGGGGAATTTCTGCCTTTTTGCCTGAAAATAATGGGAATGCATACCTTTTTGCCATAAAAAGGGAAATTTCTTCATTTTTGCTCCAAAATAAAGGGAATTTCTGCCATTTAGCCTCTAAATAAGTGGAATTTCTGTCTTTTCCCCCCAAAACAAAGGGAATTTCTGTCTTTTTTCACCAAAATAAGGGGAATTTCTAACTTATTACCCTGAAATAGGTGAAATTTCTGCAATTTTTCCCCAAAATAAGGGAAATTTCTGCAATTATGCTTCAATGTAAAGAAATTTTTGCAATTATGCCCAAAAATAAGGGGAATTTCTGACTGTTTGCTCCCGAAAAAAGAAGATTTTCTGTCTTTTTGCCCCAAAATAAGGAGAATTTCTGCCTTTTTGCCCGAAAATTATGAGAATTTCTGCAATTTTGCTTAAAAATACGGGGAATTTCTGCTTTTTATCCCGAAAGTAAAGGGAATGTATACCTTTTGCCACAAAAAAGGAAAATTTCTTCATTTTTGCCCCAAAATAAGAGGAATTTCTGCCTTTTTCCCTCAAAATAAGTGAAATTTCTGCCTTTTGACCCAAAAATAAACGGAATTTCTGTCTTTTTGCCTCAAAATAAAAGGAATTTTTGAATTATGCCCTGAAATAAGTGAAATTTCTGCAATTTAGCCTCAAAATAAAAGAAATTTCTGCCTTTTTGAAACAAAATAAGGAAAATTTCTGTAGTTTTGCCCCAAAATAAGGGAAATTTCTGCCTTTTTGCCTCTAAATAAAAGAAATTTCAGCCTTTTTACCTCAAAATAAAGGGAATTCCTGCATTTTTGCCACCAAATATTAAGAATTTCTGCATTTTTGCCCCAAAATAAGGAAAATTTCTGCCTTTTTTCCCAGAAATAAGTGAAATTTCTGCAATTTGGCCCCAAAATAAGTGAAATTTCTGCAATTTTGCTCCAAAATAAGGGAAATTTCTGGAATTTTGCCCCAAAATAAGTGGAATTTCTGAGTTTTGCCCCAAAATAAGGAGAATTTCTGTCTTTTTGCCCCACTATATAGGGAATTTCTGCCCTTTTGCCCCACAATTAAAAAAATTTCTGTAATTTTGCTCCAAAAGTACGGGGAATTTCTGCCTTTTTGCCCGAAAATAATGGGAATGCATAACTTTTTGCCATAAAAAAGGGAAATTTATTCATTTTTGCTCCAAAATAAGGGTAATTTCTGCCTTTTTGCCTCTAAATAAGTGGAATTTCTGCAATTTTCCTCCAAAATACAGGGAATTTCTGTTATTTTTGCCCCAAAATAAGGGGAATTTCTGACTTATTACCCTGAAATAAGTGAAATTTCTGCAATTTTGCCCCAAAATAAATAAAATTTCTGCAATTTTGCACCAATGTAAAGGAAATTACTGTAATTTTGCCCCAAAATAAGGGGAATTTCTGCCTTTTTGCCCGAAAATTATGAGAATTTCTGCAATTTTGCTTCAAAATATGGGGAATTTCTGCTTTTTATTCCGAAAGTAAGGGGAATGTATACCTTTTGCCACAAAAAAGGGAAATTTCTTCATTTTTGCCCCAGAATAAGAGGAATTTCTGCCTTTTAACATAAAAATAAGTGAAATTTCTTCCTTTTTACCCAAAAATAAATGGAATTTCTGTCTTTTTGCCCCAAAATAAAAGGAATTTTTGAGTTATGCCCTGAAATAAGTGATATTTCTGCAATTATGCCCCAAAATAAAAGAAATTTCTGCATTTTTGCCACAAAATAAGGGGAATTTCAGTCTTTTTGCCCCAAAATAAGGGAAATTTATGCCTTTTTGCCCTCAAATAAGGGGAATTTCAGCCTTTTTACCTCAAAATAAGGGGAATTTCTGCATTTTTGCCACAAAATATTAAGAATTTCTGCATTTTTGCCCCAAAATAAGGAAAATTTCTGCCTTTTTTTTGAAATAAGTGAAATTTCTGCAATTTTGCCCCAAAATAAGGGAAATTTCTGCAATTTTGCCCCAAAATAAAGGAAATTTCTGCCTTTTTGCCCTGAAATATGTGAAATTTCTGCAATTTTACCCTAAAATAAGGTGAATTTCTGCCTTTTTGCCGTAAAATAATGAGAATTTCTGCCTTTTTGCCCAAAATAAGAAAAATTTTTGCGTTTTTTTCTCTGAAATAAGTGAAATTTCTGCAATTTTGCCCCAAAATAAGGAAAATTTCTGCAATTTTGCCCCAAAATAAGGGAAATTTCTGGAATTTTGCACCAAAATAAGTGGAATTTCTGAGTTTTGTCCCAAAATAAGGAGAATTTCTCTTTTTTTGCCCCAACATATAGGGAATTTCTGCCTTTTTGCCCGACAATTAGGGGAATTTCTGCAATTTTGCTCCAAAATATGGGGAATTTCTGTCTTTTTGCCCGAAAACAAGGGGAATGCATAACTTGTTGCCATATAAAGGGAAATTTCTTCATTTTTACTCCAAAATAAGGGGAATTTCTTCCTTTTTGCCTCTAAATAAGTGGAATTTCTGTCTTTTTCCCCCCCGAAAAAAGGGAATTTCTGTCTTTTTTGCCCCAAAATGAGGGGAATTTCTGACTTATTACCCTGAAATAAGTAAAATTTTTGCAATTTTGTCCCAAAATAAGGGAAATTTCTGCTTTTTTGCTCCCAAATAAGGGGAATTTCAGCCTTTTTACCTCAAAATAAGGGGAATTTCTGCATTTTTGCCACAAAATTTACAGAATTTCTGCCTTTTTGCCCCATAATAAAGAAAATTTATACAATTTTGCCCCAAAATAAGAGGAATTTCTCCTTTTTTGTCCCAAAATAAAGGAAATTTCAGCCTTTTTACCTGAAGATAAGTGAAATTACTGCAATTTTGCCCCAAATAAGGGAAATTTCTGCAATTTTGCCCCAAAATAAGGTAAATTTCTGCAATATTGCCCCAAAATAAAGGAAATTTCTAGAATTTTGCCCCAAAAAAAGGGGAATTTCTGATTTTTACCCCAAAATAAAGGGAATTTCTGCCTTTTGCCCCAAAATTAGGGGATTTTCTGCAATTTTGCTCCAAAATACAGGGAATTTCTGCCTGTTTGCCCGAAAATAAGGGGAATGCATACCTTTTTGCCATAAAAAAGTGAAATTTCTTCATTTTTGCTCAAAAATAAAAGGAATTTCTGCATTTTTGCCTCTAAATAAGTTGAATTTCTGTCTTTTTTTCCCAAAACAAAGGGAATTTCGGACTTTTTTGCCCCCAAATAATAGGAATTTCTGACTTATTACTCAGAAATAAGTAAAATTTCTGCAATTTTGCCCCAAAATAAGGTGAATTTCTGCCTTTTTGCCCCCAAATGAGGGGAATTTCAGACTTTTTACCACAAAATAAGGGGAATTTTTGCATTTTTGCCACAAAATATTAAGAATTTCTGCATTTTTGCCCCAAAATAAGGAAAATTTCTGCCTTTTTTTCCTGAAATAAGTGAAAATTCTGTAATTTTGCCCCAAAATAAGTGGAATTTCTGAGTTTTGCCCCAAAATAAGGAGAATTTCTGTCTTTTTGCCCCAAAATATAGAGAATTTCTACCTTATTGCCCCACAATTAGAGGAATTTCTTCAATTATGCTCCAAAATAAGAAGAATTTCTGCCTTTTTGCCCAACAATTAGGGGAATTTCTGCAATTTTGCTCCAAAATACGGGGAATTTCTGCCTTTTTGCCTGAAAATAATGGGAATGCATACCTTTTTGCCCTAAAAAGGGAAATTTCTTCATTTTTGCTACAAAATAAGAGGAATTTCTGCCTTTTTGCCTCTAAATAAGTGGAATTTCTGTATTTTTCCCCCCAAAAAATAGAATTTCTGTCTTTTTTGCCCCAAAAAAAGGGGAATTTCTGACTTATTACTCTGAAATAAGTGAAATTTCTGCAATTTTGCCCCAAAATAAGGAAAATTTTTGCCTTTTTGCTCTGAAATATATGAAATTTCTGCAATTTTACCACAAAATAAGGTGAATTTCTGCGTTTTTGCCCCAAAATAATGGGAATTTCTGCCTTTTTGCCCAAAAATAAGAAAATTTTTTTTTTCTCTGAAATAAGTGAAATTTGTGCAATTTTGCCTTAAAATAAAGGAAATTTCTGCAATTTTTCCCCATAATAAGGGAAATTTCTGCAATTTTGCCCCAAAATAAGGGGAATTTCTTTCTTTTTGCCCCAAATTAAAGGAAATTTCAGCCTTTTTACCTGAAAATATGTGAAATTTCTGCAATTTTGCCCCAAATAAGGGAAATTTCTGCAATTATGCCCCAAAATAATGTAGATTCCTGCAATTTTGCACCCCAAAAAAAGAAAATTTCTTGAATTTTGCCGTAAAATAAGGGGAATTTTTGATTTTTACCCCAAAATAAAGGGAATTTCTGCCTTTTGCCCCAAAATTAGGGGAATTTCTGCAATTTTGCTCCAAAATACGGGGAATTTCTGTCTTTTTGCCCGAAAACAAGGGGAATGCATAACTTGTTGCCATAAAAAAGGGAAATTTCTTCATTTTTACTTCAAAATAAGGGGAATTTCTGCCTTTTTGCCTCTAAATAAGTGGAATTTCTGTCTTTTTCCCCCAAAACAAAGGGAATTTCTGTCTTTTTTGCCCCAAAATAAGGGGAATTTCTGACTTATTACCCTGAAATAAGTAAAATTTCTGCAATTTTGTCCCAAAATAAGGGAAATTTCTGCTTTTTTGCCCCCAAATAAGGGGAATTTCAGCCTTTTTACCTCAAAATAAGGGGAATTTCTGCATTTTTTCCACAAAATTTACAGAATTTCTGCCTTTTTGCCCCATAATAAAGAAAATTTATACAATTTTGCCCCAAAATAAGAGGAATATCTCCTTTTTTGTCCCAAAATAAAGGAAATTTCAGCCTTTTTACCTGAAGATAAGTGAAATTACTGCAATTTTGCCCCAAATAAGGGAAATTTCTGCAATTTTGCCCCAAAATAAGGTAAATTTCTGCAATATTGCCCCAAAATAAAGGAAATTTCTGGAATTTTGCCCCAAAATAAGGGGAATTTCTGATTTTTACCCCAAAATAAAGGGAATTTCTGCCTTTTGGCCCATAATTAGGGGAATGTCTGCAATTTTGCTCCAAAATACAGGGAATTTCTGCCTGTTTGCCCGAAAATAAGGGGAATGCATACCTTTTTGCCATAAAAAAGTGAAATTTCTTCATTTTTGCTCAAAAGTAAGGGGAATTTCTGCCTTTTTGCCTCTAAATAAGTTGAATTTCTGTCTTTTTTCCCCAAAACAAAGTGAATTTCTGACTTTTTTGCACTCCAAATAATAGGAATTTCTGACTTATTACTCAGAAATAAGTGAAATTTCTGCAATTTTGCCCCAAAATAAGGTGAATTTTTGCCTTTTTGCCCCCAAATGAGGGGAATTTCAGACTTTTTACCACAAAATAAGGGGAATTTTTGCATTTTTGCCACAAAATATTAAGAATTTCTGCATTTTTTGCCCCAAAATAAGGAAAATTTCTGCCTTTTTTCCCTGAAATAAGTGAAATTTCTGCAATTTTGCCCCAAAATAAGTGGAATTTCTGAGTTTTGCCCCAAAATAAGGAGAATTTCTGTCTTTTTGCCCCAAAATATAGAGAATTTCTACCTTATTGCCCCACAATTAGGGGAATTTCTTCAATTTTGCTCCAAAATAAGAAGAATTTCTGCCTTTTTGCCCAACAATTAGGGGAATTTCTGCAATTTTGCTCCAAAATACGGGGAATTTCTGCCTTTTTGCCTGAAAATAATGGGAATGCATACCTTTTTGCCCTAAAAAGGGAAATTTCTTCATTTTTGCTACAAAATAAGAGGAATTTCTGCCTTTTTGCCTCTAAATAAGTAGAATTTCTGTATTTTCCCCCCAAAAAAGAGAATTTCTGTCTTTTTTGCCCCAAAATAAGGGGAATTTCTGACTTATTACTTTGAAATAAGTGAAATTTCTGCAATATTGCCCCAAAATAAGGAAATTTTTTGCCTTTTTGCTCTGAAATATATGAAATTTCTGCAATTTTACCCCAAAATAAGGTGAATTTCTGCGTTTTTGCCCCAAAATAATGGGAATTTCTGCCTTTTTGCCCAAAAATAAGAAAAATTTTTTCTTTTTTTCTCTGAAATAAGTGAAATTTCTGCAATTTTGCCGCATTATAAGGGAAATTTCTGCAATTTTGCCCCAAAATAAAGGAAATTTCTGGAATTTTGCACCAAAATAAGTGAAATTTCTGAGTTTTGCCCCAAAATAAGGAGAATTTCTCTCTTTTTGCCCCAACATATTGGGAATTTCTGCCTTTTTGCCCCAAAATTAGGGGAATTTCTGCAATTTTGCTCCAAAATACAGGGAATTTCTGCCTTTTTGCCTGAAAATAATGGGAATGCATACCTTTTTGCCATAAAAAGGGAAATTTCTTCATTTTTACTCCAAAATAAGGGGAATTTCTTCCTTTTTGCCTCTAAATAAGTGAATTTCTGTCTTTTTCCCCCAAAACAATGGGAATTTCTGTCTTTTTTCCCCAAAATAAGGGGAATTTCTGACTTATTACCATGAAATAGGTGAAATTTCTGCAATTTTTCCTCAAAATAAGGGAAATTTCTGCAATTATGCCCCAATGTAAAGGAAATTTTTGCAATTTTGCCCCAAAATAAGGGGAATTTCTGACTGTTTGCTCCCGAAAAAAGATTTTCTGTCTTTTTGCCCCAAAATAAGGAGAATTTCTGCCTTTTTCCCGAAAATTATGAGAATTTCTGCAATTTTGCTTAAAAATACGGGGAATTTCTGCTTTTTATCCCAAAAGTAAGGGGAATGTATACCTTTTGCCACAAAAAAGGGAAATTTCTTCATTTTTGCCCCAAAATAAGAGGAATTTCTGCCTTTTCCCCTCAAAAGAAGTGAAATTTCTGCCTTTTGACCCAAAAATAAACGGAATTTCTGTCTTTTTGCCTCAACATAAAAGGAATTTTTGAATTATGCCCTGAAATAAGTGAAATTTCTGCAATTTTGCCCCAAAATAAAAGAAATTTCTGCCTTTTTGAAACAAAATAAGGGGAATTTCTGTCTTTTTGCCCCAAAGAAGGGAAATTTCTGCCTTTTTGCCCCCAAATAAAAGAAATTTCAGCCTTTTTACCTCAAAATAAAGGGAATTCCTGCATTTTTGCCACCAAATATTAAGAATTTCTGCATTTTTGCCCCAAAATAAGGAAAATTTCTGCCTTTTTTCCCAGAAAGAAGTGAAATTTCAGCAATTTTGCCCCAAAATAAGTGAAATTTCTGCAATTTTGCTCCAAAATAAGGGAAATTTCTGGAATTTTGCCCCAAAATAAGTGGAATTTCTGAGTTTTGCCCCAAAATAAGGAGAATTTCTGTCTTTTTGCCCCACTATATAGGGAATTTCTGCCCTTTTGCCCCACAATTAAAGGAATTTCTGCAATTTTGCTCCAAAATACGGGGAATTTCTGCCTTTTTGCCCAAAAATAAAAAAAATTTTAGCTTTTATTCTCTTAAATAAGTGAAATTTCTGCAATTTTGCCCTAAAATAAGATAAATTTCTGCATTTTTTCCCCATAATAAGGGAAATGTCTGCAATTTTGCCCCAAAATAAAGAGAATTTCATCCTTTTTGCCCCAAAATAAAGGAAATTTCAGCCTTTTTACCTGAAAATAAGTGAAATTTCTGCAATTTTACCCCAAATAAGGGAAATTTCTGCAATTTTGCCCCAATATAATGTAAATTCCTGCAATTTTTCCCCAATATAATGTAAATTCCTGCAATTTTGCCTCAAAATAATGTAAATTCCTGCAATTTTGCCTTCCAAAAAAAGGAAATTTCTAGAATTTTGCCCCAAAATAAAAGGAATTTCTGATTTTTGCCCCAAAATAAAGGGAATTTCTGCCTTTTGCCCCAAAATTAGGGGAATTTCTGCAATTTTGCTCCAAAATACGGGGAATTTCTGCCTTTTTGCCTGAAAATAATGGGAATGCATACCTTTTTGCCATAAAAAGGGATATTTCTTCATTTTTGCTACAAAATAAGGGGAATTTCTGCCTTTTTGCCTCTAAATAAGTGGAATTTCTGTATTTTTCCTCCAAAAAAAGAGAATTTCTGTCTTTTGCCCCAAAATAAGGGGAATTTCTGACTTATTACCCTGAAATAAGAAAAATTTCTGCAATTTTGTCCCAAAATAAGGGAAATTTCTGCTTTTTTGCCCCCAAATAAGGGGAATTTCCGCCTTTTTAACTCAAAATAAGGGGAATTTCTGCATTTTTGCCACTAAATTTAGAGAATTTCTGCCTTTTTGCCCCTTAATAAAGAAAATTTATACAATTTTGCCCCAAAGTAAGAGGAATTTCTCCTTTTTTGCCCAAAATAAAGGAAATTTCAGCCTTTTTACATGAAGATAAGTGAAATTACTGCAATTTTGCCCCAAATAAGGGAAATTTCTGCAATTTTGCCCCAAAATAAGGTAAATTTCTGCAATATTGCCCCAAAATAAAGGAAATTTCTGGAATTTTGCCCCAAAATAAGGGGAATTTCTGATTTTTACCCCAAAATAAAGGGAATTTCTGCCTTTTGCCCCAAAATTAGGGGAATCTGCAATTTTGCTCCAAAATACAGGGAATTTCTGCCTGTTTGCCCGAAAATAAGGGGAATGCATACCTTTTTGCCATAAAAAAGTGAAATTTCTTCATTTTTGCTCCAAAATACGGGGAATTTCTGCCTTTTTGCCTGAAAATAATGGGAATGCATACCTTTTTGCCATGAAAAGGGAAATTTCTTCATTTTTGCTACAAAATAAGAGGAATTTCTGCCTTTTTGCCTCTAAATAAGTGGAATTTCTGTATTTTTCCCCCAAAAAAAGAGAATTTCTGTCTTTTTTGCCCCAAAATAAGGGGAATTTCTGACTTATTACCCTGAAATAAGAAAAATTTCTGCAATTTTGTCCCAAAATAAGGGAAATTTCTGCTTTTTTGCCCCCAAATAAGGGGAATTTCAGCCTTTTTAACTCAAAATAAGGGGAATTTCTGCATTTTTGCCACTAAATTTACAGAATTTCTGCCTTTTTGCCCCTTAATAAAGAAAATTTATACAATTTTGCCCCAAAATAAGAGGTATTTCTCTTTTTTTGCCCCAAAATAAAGGAAATTTCAGCCTTTTTACCTGAAGATAAGTGAAATTACTGCAATTTTGCCCCAAATAAGGGAAATTTCTGCAATTTTGCCCCAAAATAAGGTAAATTTCTGCAATATTGCCCCAAAATAAAGGAAATTTCTGGAATTTTGCCTCAAAATAAGGGGAATTTCTGATTTTTACCCCATAATAAAGGGAATTTCTGCCTTTTGCCCCAAAATTAGGGAAATTTCTGCAATTTTGCTCCAAAATACAGGGAATTTCTGCCTGTTTGCCCGAAAATAAGGGGAATGCATACCTTTTTGCCATAAAAAAGTGAAATTTCTTCATTTTTGCTCCAAAATAAGGGGAATTTCTGTCTTTTTTGCCTCTAAATAAGTTGAATTTCTGTCTTTTTTCCCCAAAACAAAGGGAATTTCTGACTTTTTTGCCCCCAAATAATGGGAATTTCTGACTTATTCCTCAGAAATAAGTGAAATTTCTGCAATTTTGCCCCAAAATAAGGTGAATTTCTGCCTTTTTGCCCCCAAATGAGGGGAATTTCAGACTTTTTACCACAAAATAAAGGGAATTTTTGCATTTTTGCCACAAAATATTAAGAATTTCTGCATTTTTGCCCCAAAATAAGGAAAATTTCTGCCTTTTTTCCCTGAAATAAGTGAAATTTCTGCAATTTTGCCCCAAAATAAGTGGAATTTCTGAGTTTTGCCCCAAAATAAGGAGAATTTCTGTCTTTTTGCCCCAAAATATAGAGAATTTCTACCTTATTTCCCCACAATTAGGGGAATTTCTTCAATTTTGCTCCAAAATACGAAGAATTTCTGCCTTTTTGCCCAACAATTAGGGGAATTTCTGCAATTTTGCTCCAAAATACAGGGAATTTCTGCCTTTTTGCCTGAAAATAAGGGGAATGCATACCTTTTTGCCATAAAAAGGGAAATTTCTTCATTTTTGCTACAAAATAAGGGGAATTTCTGCCTTTTTGCCTCTAAATAAGTGGAATTTCTGTCCTTTTCCCCCAAAACAAAGGGAATTTCTGTCTTTTTTGCCCCAAAATAAGGGGAATTTCTTACTTATTACCCTAAAATAAGTAAAATTTCTGCAATTTTGCCCCAAAATAAAGAAAATTTCAGCAATTTTGCACCAATGTAAAGGAAATTTCTGCAATTTTGCCTCAATGTAAATGAATTTCTGACTGTTTGCTGCCATAAAAAGGAGATTTTCTGTCTTTTTGCCCCAAAATAAGGAGAATTTCTGCCTTTTTGCCCGAAAATTATGAGAATTTCTGCAATTTTGCTTCAAAATACGGGGAATTTCTGCTTTTTATCCCGAAAGTAAGGGGAATGTATACCTTTTGCCACAAAAAAAGGGAAATTTCTTCATTTTTGCCCCAAAATAAAAGGAATTTCTGCCTTTTTACCTCAAAATAAAAGAAATTTCTGCCTTTTTACCCCAAAATAAACGGAATTCCTGATTTTTTGCCCCAAAATACAAGGAATTTTAAAATTTTGCCCTGAAATTAGTGAAGTTTCTGCAATTTTGCCCCAAAATAAAAGAAATTTCTGCCTTTTTGCCACAAAATAAGGGGAATTTCTCTCTTTTTGCCCCAAAATAAGGGAAATTTCTGCATTTTTGCCCCCAAATAATAGGAATTGAAGCCTTTTTACCTCAAAATTAGGGGAATTTTTGCATTTTTGCCACAAAATATTAAGAATTTCTGCATTTTTACCCCAAAATAAGGAAAATTTCTGCATTTTTTCCCTGAAATAAGTGAAATTTCTGCAATTTTGCCCCAAAATAAGTGAAATTTCTGCAATTTTGCTCCAAAACAAGGGAAATTTCTGGAATTTTGCCCCAAAATAAGTGGAATTTCTGAGTTTTGCCCCAAAATAAGGAGAATTTCTGTCTTTTTGCCCCACCATATAGGGAATTTCTGCCTTTTTGCCCCACAATTAGGGAAATTTCTGCAATTTTGCTCCAAAATACGGGGAATTTCTGCCTTTTTGCCCGAAAATAAGGGGAATGCATAACTTTTTGCCATAAAAAAGGGAAATTTCTTCATTTTTGCTCCAAAATAAGGGGAATTTCTGCCTTTTTGCCCAAAAATAAGGGGAATGCATAACTTTTTGCCATAAAAAAGAGAAATTTCTTCATTTTTGCTCCAAAATAAGGGGAATTTCTGCCTTTTTGCCTCTAAATATGTGGAATTTCTGTTTTTTCCCCCAAAACAAAGGGAATTTCTGTCTTTTTTGCCCCAAAATAAGGGGAATTTCTGACTTATTACCCTGAAATAAGTGAAATTTCTGCGATTTTGCCCCAAAGTAAGGGAAATTTCTACAATTTTGCCCCAATGTAAAGAAAATTTATGCAATTTTGCCCCAAAATAAGGGGAATTTCTGACTGTTTGCTCCCGAAAAAAGAAGATTTTCTGTCTTTTTGCCCCAAAATAAAGAGAATTTCTGCCTTTTTGCTAGAAAATTATGAGAATATCTGCAATTTTGCTTCAAAATACGGGGAATTTCTGCTTTTTATCCCAAAAGTAAGGGGAATGTATACTTTTTGCCACAAAAAAGGGAAATTTCTTCATTTTTGCCCCAAAATAAGAGGAATTTCTGCCTTTTTCCCTCAAAATAAGTGAAATTTCGGCCTTTTGACCCAAAAATAAACGGAATTTCTGTCTTTTTGCCTCAAAATAAAAGGAATTTTTGAATTATGCCCTGAAATAAGTGAAATTTCTGCAATTTTGCCCCAAAATAATAGAAATTTCTGCCTTTTTGCCACAAAATAAGAGGAATTTCTGTCTTTTTGCCCCAAAATAAGGGAAATTTCTGACTTTTTGCCCCCAAATAAAAGAAATTTCAGGCTTTTTACCTCAAAATAAAGGGAATTCCTGCATTTTTGCCACCAAATATTAAGAATTTCTGCATTTTTGCCCCAAAATAAGGAAAATTTCTGCCTTTTTTCCCAGAAAGAAGTGAAATTTCTGCAATTTTGCCCCGAAATATGTGAAATTTCTGCAATTTTGCTCCAAAATAAGGGAAATTTCTGGAATTTTGCCCCAAAATAAGTGGAATTTCTGAGTTTTGCCCCAAAATAAGGAGAATTTCTGTCTTTTTGCCCCACTATATAGGGAATTTCTGCCCTTTTGCCCCAAAATTAAAGGAATTTCTGCAATTTTGCTCCAAAATACGGGGAATTTCTGCCTTTTTGCCCGAAAATAAGGGGAATGCATAACTTTTTGCCATAAAAAAGGGAAATTTCTTCATTTTTGCTCCAAAATAAGGGGAATTTCTGCCTTTTTGCCTCTAAATAAGTGGAATTTCTGCAATTTTCCCCCAAAATACAGGGAATTTCTGTTATTTTTGCCCCAAAATTAGGGGAATTTCTGACTTATTACCCTGAAATAAGTGAAATTTCTGCAATTTTGCCCCAAAATAAAGGAAATTTGTGCAATTTTGCACCAATGTAAAGGAAATTACTGTAATTTTGCCCCAAAATAAGGGAATTTCTGCCTTTTTGCCCCAAATTAAGTAAAATTTTTGATTTTTCTCTAAAATAAGTGAAATTTCTGCCTTTTTGCCCCACAATTAGAGGAATTTCTGCAATTTTGCTCCAAAATACGGGGAATTTCTGTCTTTTTGCTCGAAAATAAGGGGAATGCATAACTTTTTGCCATAAAAAAAAAAATTTCATCATTTGAGCTCCAAAATAAGAGGAAATTTCTGCCTTTTTGCCTCTAAATAAGTGGAATTTCTGTCTTTTCCCCCCAAAACAAAGGGAATTTCTGTCTTTTTGCCCAAAATAAGGGTAATTTCTGACTTATTTCCCTGAAATAAGTGAAATTTCTGCAATTTTGCCCCCAAATAAGGGAATTCTCTGCATTTATGCCTTGAAATATGTGAAATTTCTTCAATTTTACCCCAAAATAAGGTGAATTCCTGCATTTTTGCCCCAAAATAATGCGAATTTCTGCCTTTTTGCCCCAAATTAAGAAAAATTTTTGCTTTTTTCACTAAAATAAGTGAAATTTCTGCAATTTTGCCCTAAAATAAGATAAATTTCTTCAATTTTTCCCCATAATAAGGGAAATGTCTGCAATTTTGCCCTAAAATAAAGAGAATTTCATCCTTTTTGCCCCAAAATAAAGGAAATTTCAGCCTTTTTACCTGAAAATAAGTGAAATTTCTGCAATTTTGCCCCAAATAAGGGAAATTTCTGCAATTTTGCCCCAATATAATGTAAATTCCTGCAATTTTGCCTTCCAAAAAAAAGAAATTTCTAGAATTTTGCCCCAAATAAGGGGAATTTCTGATTTTTGCCCCAAAATAAAGGGAATTTCTGCCTTTTGCTCTAAAATACGGGGAATTTCTGCCTTTTTGCCTGAAAATAATGGGAATGCATACCTTTTTGCCATAAAAAGGGAAATTTCTTCATTTTTGCTACAAAATAAGGGGAATTTCTGCATTTTTGCCTCTAAATAAGTGGAATTTCTGTATTTTTCTTCCAAAACAAAGGGAATTTATGTCTTTTTTGCCCCAAAATAAGGGGAATTTCTGACTTATTACCCTGAAATAAGTGAAATTTCTGCGATTTTGCCCCAAAATAAGGGAAATTTCTGCAATTTTGCCCCAATGTAAAGGAAATTTCTGCAATTTTGCCCCAAAATAAGGAGAATTTCTGACTGTTTCCTCCCCAAAAAAGAAGATTTTCTGTCTTTTTGCCCCAAAATAAGGAGAATTTCTGCCTTATTGCCCGAAAATTATGAGAATCTCTGCAATTTTGCTTCAAAATACGGGGAATTTCTGCTTTTTATCCCAAAAGTAAGTGGAATGTATACCTTTTGCCACAAAAAAGGGAAATTTCTTCATTTTTGCCCCAAAATAAGAGGAATTTCTGCCTTTTTCCCTCAAAATAAGTGAAATTTCGGCCTTTTGACCCAAAAATAAACGGAATTTCTGTCTTTTTGCCTCAAAATAAAAGGTATTTTTGAATTATGCCCTGAAATAAGTGAAATTTCTAAAATTTTGCCCCAAAATAAAAGAAAATTTCTGCCTTTTTGCCACAAAATAAGAGGAATTTCTGTCTTTTTGCCCCACAATAAGGGAAATTTCTGCCCCTTTGCCCCCAAATAAAAGAAATTTCAGGCTTTTTACCTCAAAATAAAGGGAATTCCTGCATTTTTGCCACAAAATAAGGAAAATTTCTGCCTTTTACCCTGAAATAAGTGAAATTTCTGCATTTTGCCACAAAATAAGTGAAATTTCTGCAATTTTGCTCCAAAATAAGGGAATTTTCTGGAATTTTGCCCCAAAATAAGTGGAATTTCTGAGTTTTGCCCCAAAATAAGGAGAATTTCTGTCTTTTTGCCCCACTATATAGGGAATTTCTGCCCTTTCGCCCCACAATTAAAGGAATTTCTGCAATTTTGCTCCAAAATACGGGGAATTTCTGCCTTTTTGCCCGAAAATAAGGGGAATGCATAACTTTTGGCCATAAAAAAGGTAAATTTATTCATTTTTGCTCCAAAATAAGGGGAATTTCTGCCTTTTTGCCTCTAAATAAGTGGAATTTCTGCAATTTTCCCCCCAAAAAAAAGAATTTCTGTTATTTTTGCCCCAAAATAAGGGGAATTTCTGACTCATTACCCTGAAATAAGTGAAATTTCTTCAATTTTGCCCCAAAATAAAGGAAATTTCTGCAATTTTGCCCCAAAATAAAGGAAATTTCTGCAATTTTCCCCCAAAATAAGAAGAATTTCTGACTGTTTGCTCTCGTAAAAAGGAGATTTTCTGTCTTTTTGCCACAAAATAAGGAGAATTTCTGCCTTTTTGCCCGAAAATTATGAGAATTTCTGCAATTTTGTTTCAAAATACGGGGAATTTCTGCTTTTTATCCCGAAAGTAAAGAGAATGTATACCTTTTGCCACAAAAAAGGGACATTTCTTCATTTTTGCCTCAGAATACCAGGAATTTCTGCCTTTTTACCTAAAAATAAGTAAAATTTCTTCCTTTTTACCCAAAAATAAATGGAATTTCTGTCTTATTGCCCCAAAATAAAAGAATTTTTTGAATTATACCCTGAAATAAGTGATATTTCTGCAATTTTGCCCCAAAATAAAAGAAATTTCTGCCTTTTTGCCACAAAATAAGGGGAATTTCTGTCTTTTTGCCCCAAAATAAGGGAAATTTATGCCTTTTTGCCTTCAAATTAGGGGAATTTCAGCCTTTTTACCTCAAAATAAGGGGAATTTCTGCATTTTTACCACAAAATATTAAGAATTTCTGCATTTTTGCCCCAAAATAAGGAAAATTTCTGCCTTTTTTCCCTGAAATAAGTGAAATTTCTGCAACTTTGCCTCAAAATAAGGAAAATTTCTGCAATTTTGCCCGGAAATAAGGAAAATTTCTGCAATTTTGCCTCAATGTAAAGGAAATTTCTACAATTTTGCCCCAAAATAAGGGGAATTTCTGTTTGCTCCCGAAAAAAGAAGATTTTCTGTTTTTTGCCCCAAAATAAGGAGAATTTCTGCAATTTTGCTTCAAAATACGGGGAATTTCTGCTTTTTATCCCGCAAGTAAAAGGCATGTATACCTTTTGCCACAAAAAAAGGGTAATTTCTTCATTTTTGCCGCAAAATAAGAGGGATTTCTGCCTTTTTACCTCAAATAAGTGAAATTTCTGCCTTTTTACCCAAAAATTAACGGAATTTCTCTTTTTGCCCCAAAATAAAAGGAATTTTTGAATTATGCCCTAAAATAAGTGAAATTTCTGCAATTTTGCCCCAAAATAAAAGAAATTTCTGCCTTTTTGCTACAAAATAAGGGGAATTTCTGTCTTTTTGCCCCAAAATAAGGGAAATTTCTGCCTTTTTGCACCCAAATAAAAGAAATTTCAGCCTTTTTACCTCAAAATTAAGGGAATTCCTGCATTTTTGCCACAAAATATTAAGAATTTCTGCATTTTTGCCCCAAAATAAGAAAAATTTCTGCTTTTCTCCCTGAAATAAGTGAAATTTCTGCAATTTTGCCCCAAAATAAGGGAAAGTTCTGCCTTTTTGCCCTGAAATATGTGAATTTTATGCAATTATACCCCAAAATAAGGAGAATTTCTGCCTTTTTGCCCCAAAATAATGGGAATTTCTGCCTTTTTGCCCCAAAATAAGAAACATTTTTGCTTTATTTCTCTGAAATAAGTGAAATTTCTGCAATTTTGCCCTAAAATAAGGGAAATTTCTGCAATTTTTTCCCATAATAAAAGAAATTTCTGCAATTTTGTTCCAAAATAAGTGAAATTTCTGCAATTTTGCTCCAAAATACAGAAAATTTCTGGAATTTTGCACCAAAATAAGTGGAATTTCTTAGTTTTGCCCCAAAATAAGGAAAATTTCTGTCTTTTTGCCCAAACATATAAGGAATTTCTGCCTTTTTGCCCCACAATTAAAGGAATTTCTGCAATTTTGCTCCAAAATACGGGGAATTTCTGCCTTTTTTACCGAAAATAAGGGGAATGCATAACTTTTTGCCATAAAAAAAGGAAATTTCTTCATTTTTGCTCCAAAATAAGGGGAATTTCTTCCTTTTTGCCTCTAAATAAGTGGAATTTCTGTCTTTTTCCCCCAAAACAAAGGGAATTTCTGTCTTTTTTGCCCCGATTAAGGGGAATTTCTGACTTATTACCCTGAAATAAGTGAAATTTCTGCAATTTTGCCCAAAAATAAAGGAAATTTCTGCAATTTTGCCCCAATGTAAAGGAAATTTCTGCAATTTTGTCCCAAAATAAGGGGAATTTCTGACTGTTTGCTCTCGTAAAAAGGAGATTTTCTGTCTTTTTGCCCCAAAATAAGGAGAATTTCTGCCTTTTTGCCCGAAAATTATGAGAATTTCTGCAATTTTGTTTCAAAATACGGGGAATTTCTGCTTTTTATCCCGAAAGTAAAGGGAATGTATACCTTTTGCCACAAAAAAGGGAAATTTCTTCATTTTTGCCCCAGAATAAGAGGAATTTCTGCCTTTTTACCTAAAAATAAGTGAAATTTCTTCCTTTTTACCCAAAAATAAATGGAATATCTGTCTTTTTGCCTCAAAATAAAAGAATTTTTTGAATTATGCCCTGAAATAAGTGATATTTCTGCAATTTTGCCCCAAAATAAAAGAAATTTCTGCCTTTTTGCCACAAAATAATGGGAATTTCTGTCTTTTTGCCCCAAAATAAGGGAAATTTATGCCCTTTTGTTTTCAAATAAGGGGAATTTCAGCCTTTTTACCTCAAAATAAAGGGAATTTCTGTATTTTTGCCACAAAATATTAAGAATTTCTGCATTTTTGCCCCAAAATAAGGAAAATTTCTGCCTTTTTTCCCTGAAATAAGTGAAATTTCTGCAATTTTGCCCCAAAATAAGGGAAATTTCTGCAATTTTGCCCAAAAATAAGGAAAATTTCTGCCTTTTTGCCCTGAAATATGTGAAATTTCTGCAATTTTACCCCAAAATAAGGTGAATTTCTGCCTTTTGCCCCAAAATAATGGGAATTTCTGCCTTTTTGCCCCAAAATAAGAAAAATTTTTGCTTTTTTGCTCTGAAATAAGTGAAATTTCTGAAATTTTGCCCTAAAATAAGGGAAATTTCTGAAATTTTGCCCCAAAATAATGGAAATTTCTGGAATTTTGCCCCAAAATAAGTGGAATTTCTGAGTTTTTCCCCAGAATAAGTAGAATTTCTCTCTTTTTGCCCCAACATATAGGGAATTTCTGCCTTTTTTCCCCACAATTAGGGGATTTTCTGCAATTTTGCTCCAAAAACGGGAAATTTCTTTCTTTTTGCCCGAAAATAAGTGGAATGCATAACTTTTTGCCATTAAAAAGGGAAATTTCTTCATTTTTGCTCCAAAATAAGGGGAATTTCTGCCTTTTTGCCTCTAAATAAGTGGAATTTCTGCAATTTTCCCCCAAAACAAAGGGAATTTCTGTCATTTTTGCCCCAAAATAAGGGGAATTTCTGACTTATTACCCTGAAATAAGTGAAATTTCTGCAATTTTGCCCCAAAATAAGGGAAAGTTCTGCCTTTTTGCCCTGAAATATGTGAAATTTCTGCAATTTTACCCCAAAATAAGGTGAATTTCTGCCTTTTTGCCCCAAAATAAGAAACATTTTTGCTTTATTTCTCTGAAATAAGTGAAATTTCTGCAATTTTGCCCTAAAATAAGAGAAATTTCTGCAATTTTTTTCTATAATAAGGGAAATGTCTTCAATTTTGCCCCAAAATAAAGGGAATTTCTCACTTTTTGCCTCAAAATAAAGGAAATTTCAGGCTTTTAACCTGAAAATAAGTGAAATTTCTGCAATTTTGCCCCAAATAATGGAAATTTCTGCAATTTTGCCCCAAAAAAAGGTAAATTCCTGCAATTTTGCCCCAAAATAAAGGAAATTTCTTGAATTTTGCCCCAAAATAAGGGGAATTTCTGATTTTTGCCCCAAAATAAGGGGAATGTCTGACTTATTACCCTGAAATAAGTGAAATTTCTGCAATTTTGCCCCCAAATAAGGGAAAGTTCTGCCTTTTTGCCCTGAAATATGTGAAATTTCTGCAATTTTACCCCAAAATAAGGTGAATTTCTGCCTTTTTGCCCCAAAATAATGGGAATTTCTGCCTTTTTGCCCCAAAATAAGAAACATTTTTGCTTTATTTCACTGAAATAAGTGAAATTTCTGCAATTTTGCCCTAAAATAAGGAAAATTTCTGCAATTTTTTTCTATAATGAGGGAAATGTCTTCAATTTTGCCCCAAAATAAAGGGAATTTCTCCCTTTTTGCCTCAAAATAAAGGAAATTTCAGCCGTTTAACCTGAAAATAAGTGAAATTTCTGCAATTTTGCACCAAATAAGGGAAATTTCTGCAATTTTGCCCCAAAAAAAGGTAAATTCCTGCAATTTTGCCCCAAAATAAAGGAAATTTCTTGAATTTTGCCCCAAAATAAGGGGAATTTCTGATTTTTGCCCCAAAATAAAGGGAATTTCTGCCTTTTGCCCCAAAATTAGGGGAATTTCTGCAATTTTGCTCTAAAATACGAGGAATTTCTGCCTTTTTGCCCAAAAATAATGGGAATGCATACCTTTTTGCCATAAAAAGGGAAATTTCTTCACTTTTGCTCCAAAATAAAGGGAATTTCTGCCTTTTTGCCACTAAATAAGTGGAATTTCTGTCTTTTTCTCCCAAAACAAAGGGAATTTCTGACTTTTTGCCCCAAATAGAAGGAATTTCTGACTTATTACCCTGAAATAAATGAAATTTCTGCAATTTTGCCCCAAAATAAGGGAAATTTCTGCAATTTTGCCCCAATGTAAAGGAAATTTCTGCAATTTTGACCCAAAATAATGGGAATTTCTGACTGTTTGCTCTCAAAAAAAGGAGATTTTCTGTCTTTTTGCCCCAAAATAAGGAGAATTTCTGCTTTTTTGCCCGAAAATAATGAGAATTTCTGCAATTTTGCTTCAAAATACGGGGAATTTCTGCTTTTAATCACAAAAGTAAGGGGAATCTATACCTTTTGCAACAGAAAAGGGAAATTTCTTTATTTTTGCCCCAAAATAAGAGGAATTTCTGCCTTTTTACCTCAAAATAAGTGAAATTTCTCCCTTTTTACCCATAAATAAATGGAATTTTTGTCTTTTTGCCCCAAATCAAAAGTAATTTTTGAATTATGCCCTGAAATAAGTGATATTTCTGCAATTTTGCCCCAAAATAAAAGAAATTTCTGCCTTTTTGCCACAAAATAAGGGGAATTTCTGTCTTTTTGCCCCAAAATAAGGGAAATTTCTGCCTTTTTGCCCCCAAATAAGGGGAATTTCAGCCTTTTTACCTCAAAGTAAGGGGAATTTCTGCATTTTTGCCACAAAATATTAAGAATTTCTGCACTTTTCCCCAAAATAAGGAAAATTTCTGCCTTTTTTCCTGATATAAGTGAAATTTCTGCAATTTTGCCCCAAAATAAGTGAAATTTCTGCAATTTTGCCCAAAATATGGGAACTTTCTGACTTTTTGCCCTGAAATATGTGAAATTTCTGCAATTTAACCCCCAAAAAAGTGAATTTCTGCATTTTTGCCCCAAAATAATGGGAATTTCTGCTTTTTTGCCCCAAAATAAGAAAGATTTTTGCTTTTTTTCTCTAAAATAAGTGAAATTTCGGCAATTTTGCCCCAAAATAAAGGAAATTTCTGCAATTTTTTCCCCAAGATAGGGAAATTTCTGGAATTTTGCCCCAAAATAAGTGGAATTTCTGAGTTTTGCCACAAAATAAGGAGAATTTCTGTCTTTTTGCCCCAACATATAGGGAATTTCTGTCTTTCTGCACCACAACTAGGGGAATTTCTGCAATTATGCTCCAAAATATGGGGAATTTCTTCCTTTTTGACCGAAAATAAGGGGAATGCATAACTTGTTGCCATAAAAAGGGAAATTTCTTCATTTTTGCTCCAAAATAAGGGAAATTTCTGCCTTAATGCCTCTAAATAAGTGGAATTTCTGTCTTTTTCCCTCAAAACAAAGGAAATTTCTGTCTTTTTTGCCTCAAAATAAGGGGAATTTCTGACTTATTACACATAAATAAGTGAAATATCTGTAATTTTGCCCCAAAATAAGGGAAATTTCTGCTTTTTGCCCTGAAATATGTGAAATTTCTGCAATTTTACCCCAAAATAAGGTGAATTTCTGCCTTTTTGCCACAAATTAATGGGAATTTCTGCCTTTTTGCCCCAAAATAAGAAAAATTTTTGCTTTTTTTGTCTGAAATAAGAGAAATCTCTGCAATTTTGCCCTAAAATAAGGAAAATTTCTGCAATTTTTTCAAATAATAAGGGAAATTTCTGCAATTTTGCCCCAAAATAAAGGGAATTTCTCCCTTTTGGGCCCAAAATAAAGGAAATTTCAGCCTTTTTACCTGAAAATAAGTGAAATTTCTGCAATTTTGCCCCAAGTAAGAAAAATTTCTGCAATTTTGCACCAAAATAAAAGAAATTTCTTGAATTTTTCCCCAAAATAAGGGGAATTTCTGATTTTTGCCCCAAAATAAAGGGAATTTCAGCCTTTTGCCCCAAAATTAGGGCAATTTCTGAAATTTTGCTCCAAAATACGGGGAATTTCTGCCTTTTTGCCCGAAAATAATGGGAATGCATACTTTTTTGCCATAAAAAGGGAAATTTCTTCATTTTTGCTCCAAAATAAGGGGAATTTCTGCCTTTTTGCCTCTAAATAAGTGGAATTTCTGTCTTTTTCCCCCAAAACAAAGGGAATTTCTGTCTTTTTTGACCCAAAATAAGGGGAATTTCTGACTTATTACCCTTAAATAAGTGAAATTTCTGCAATTTTGCCCGAAAATAAGGGAAATTTCTGCAATTTTGCCCCAATGTAAAGATAATTTCTGCAATTTTGCCCCAAAATATTGGGAATTTCTGATTGTTTGCTCCCGAAAAGAGGAGATTTTCTGCCTTTTGCCCCAAAATAAGGAGAATTTCTGCTTTTTTGCCCGTAAATAATGAGAATTTCTGCAATTTTGCTTCAAAATACGGGGAATTTCTGCTTTTAATCCCGAAAGTAAGGGGAATTTTTGACACAAAAAAGGGAAATTTCTTCATTTTGCCCCAAAATAAGAGGACCTTCCGCCTTTTTACCTCAAAATAAGTGAAATTTCTCCATTTTTACGCAAAAATAAATGGAATTTCTGTCTTTTTGCCCCAAAATAAAAGGAATTTTTGATTTATGCCGTGAAATAAGTGATATTTCTGCAATTTTGCCCTAAAATAAAAGAAATTTCTGCATTTTTGCCACAAAATAAGGGGAATTTCTGTCTTTTTGCCACAAAATAAGGGAAATTTCTGCCTTTTTGCCCCCAAATAAGAATAATTTCATCTTTTTTACCTCAAAATAAGGGAAATTTCTGCATTTTTGCCACAAAATATTAAGAATTTCTGCATTTTTGCCCCAAAATAAAGAAAATTTCTGCCTTTTTTCCATGAAATAAGTAAAATTTCTGCAATTTTGCCCCAAAATAAGTGAAATTTCTGCAATTTTGCCCCAAAATAAGGGAAATTTCTGCTTTTTTGCCCTGAAATATGTGAAATTTCTGCAATTTTACCCCAAAATAAGGTGAATTTCTGCATTTTTGCCCCAAAAGAATGAAAATTTCTGCCTTTTTGCCCCATAATAAGGAAAATTTTTGCATTTTTTCTCTGAAATAAGTGAAATTTCTGCAATTTTGCCCCAAAATAAGGGAAATTTCTGCAATTTTGCCCCAAAATAAGTGGAATTTCTGAGTTTTGCCCCAAAATAAGGAGAATTTCTGTCTTTTTGCCCCAACATACTGGGAATTTCTGCCTTTTTGCCCCACAATTAGGGGAATTTCTGCAATTTTGCTCCAAAATACAAGGAATTTCTGTCTTTTTTGCCCGAAAACAAGGGGAATGCATAACTTGTTGCCATAAAAAGGGAAATTTCTTCATCTATGCTCGAAAATAAGGGTAATTTCTTCCTTTTTGCCTCTAAATAAGTGACATTTCTGTCTTTTTCCCCAAAAACAAAAGGAATTTCTTTCTTTTTTGCCCCAAAATAATGGGAATTTCTGATTTATTACCCTAAAATAAGTGAAATTTCTGCAATTTTGCCCCAAAATAAGGGAAATTTCTGCCTTTTTGCCCTAAAATATGTGAAATTTCTGCAATTTTACCCCAAATTATGTGAATATCTGCCTTTTTGCCCCAAAATAATGGGAATTTCTGCCTTTTTGCCCCAAAGTAAGAAAAATTTCTGCTTTTATTTCTCTGAAATAAGTGAAATTTCTGCAATTTTGCCCCAAAATAATGAAAATTTCTGACTTATTACCCTGAAATAATTGAAATTTCTGCAATTTTGCCCCAAAATAAGGGAAATTTCTGCAATTTTGCCCCAATGTAAAGGAAATTTCTGCAATTTTGCCCCAAAATAAGGGGAATTTTTGACTGTTTGCTCCCGAAAGAAGGAGATTTTCTGTCTTTTTGCCCCAAAATAAGGAGAATTTCTTCTTTTTTGCCCGAAAATTATGAGAATTTCTGCAATTTTGCTTCAAAATACAAGGAATTTCTGCTTTTTATCCCGAAAGTAAGGGGAATGTATATTTTTTTGCCACAAAAAAAGGAAATTTCTTCATTTTTGCCCCAAAATAAGAGGAATTTCTGCCTTTTTACCTCAACATGAGTGAAATTTCTGCCATTTTACCCAAAAATAAACGGAATTTCTGTCTTTTTGCCCCAAAATAGAAGGAATTTTTGAATTATGTCCTGAAATATGTGAAATTTCTGCAATTTTGCCCCAAAATAAAAGAAATTTCTGCCTTTTTGCCACAAAATAAGTGGAATTTCTGATTTTTGCCCCAAAATAAAGGGAATTTCTGCCTTTTGCCCCAAAATTAGGGGAATTTCTGCAATTTTGCTCCAAAATACGGGGAATTTCTGTCTTTTTGCCTGAAGATAATGGGAATGCATACCTTTTTGCCATAAAAAAAAGGGAAATTTCTTCATTTTTGCTCCAAAATTAGGGGAATTTCTGCATTTTTGCCTCTAACTAAGTGGAATTTCTGTCTTTTTCCCCCAAAACAAAGGGAATTTCTGTCTTTTTTGCCCCAAAATAAGTGAAATTTCTGCAATTTTGCCCCAAAATAAGGGAAATTTCTGTCTTTTTGCCCTGAAATATGTGAAATTTCTGCAATTTTACCCCAAAATAAAGTGAATTTCTGCCTTTTTGCCCCAAAATAATGGGAATTTCTGTTTTTTTGCCCCAAAATAAGAAAAATTTTTGCTTTTTTTCTCTGAAATAAGTGAAATTTCTGCAATTTTGCTCCAAAATAAGGGAAATTTTTGCAATTTTGCCCCAAAATAAGGGAAATTTCTGGAATTTTGCCCAAAATACGTGGAATTTCTGAGTTTTGCCCCAAAATAAGGAGAATTTCTGTCTTTTTGCCCCAACATATAGGGAATTTCTGCCTTTTTGCCCAACAATTAGGGGAATTTCTGCAATTTTTCCCCAAAATAAGGGAAATTTCTGCAATTTCGCCCCAATGTAAATGAAATTTCTGCAATTTTGCAACAAAATAGGTCGAATTTCTGACTGTATGCTCCCGAAAAAAGGAGATTTACTGTATTTTTGCTCCAAAATAAGGAGAATTTCTGATTTTTTGCCCGAAAATTATGAGAATTTCTGCTATTATGCTTCAAAATATGGGGAATTTCTGCTTTTTATCCCGAAAGTAAGGGGAATGTATACCTTTTTCCACAAAAAAGGGAAATTTTTAAATTTTTGCCCCAAAATAAGAGGAATTTCTGCCTTTTTACCTCAAAATAAGTGAAATTTCTCTTTTTTACACAAAAATAAATGGAATTTCTGTCTTTTTGCAACAAAATAAAAGGAATTTTTGAATTATACCCTGAAATAAGTGATATTTCTGCAATTTTGCCCCAAAATAAAAGAAATTTCTGCATTTTTGCCACAAAATAAGGGGAATTTCTGTCTTTTTGCCCCAAAATAGGAGAAATTTCTGCCTTTTTGCCCCCAAATAAGGGGAATTTCAGTCTTTTTACCTCAAAATAAGGGGACTTTCAGCCATTTAACCTCAAAATAAGGGGAATTTCTGCATTTTTGCCACAAAATATTAAGAATTTCTTAATTTTTTCCCCAAAATAAGGAAAATTTCTGCCTTTTTTCCCTGAAATAAGTGAAATTTCTGCAATTTTGCCCCAAAATAAGTGAAATATCTGCAATTTTGCCCCAAAATAAGGGAAATTTTTGCTTTTTTGCCCTGAAATATGTGAAATTTCTGCAATTTTACCCTAAAATAAGGTGAATTTCTGCATTTTTGCCCCAAAATAATTGGAATTTCTGCCTTTTAGCCCCAACATAAGAAAAATTTTTGGTTTTTTTCTCTGAAATAAGTGAAATTTCTGCAATTTTGCCATAAATAAGAGAAATTTCTGCAATTTTGCCCCAAAATAAGAGAAATTTTTGGAATTTTGCCCCAAAATAAGTGGAATTTCTGAGTTTTGCCCCAAAAGAACGAGAATTTCTTTCTTTTTGCCCCAACATATAGGGAATTTCTGCCTTTTTGCCCCACAATTAGGGAAATTTCTGTAATTTTGCTCAAAAATGCAAGGAATTTCTGTCTTGTTGCCCGAAAATAAGTGGAATGCATAACTTTTTGCCGTAAAAAAGGGAAATATCTTCATTTTTGCTCCAAAATAAGGGGAATTTCAGCCTTTTTGCCTCTAAATAAGTGGAATGTCTGTCTTTTTCCCCCAAACGAAGGGAATTTCTGTCTTTTTTGCCCCAAAATAAGGGGAATTTCTGTCTTTTTGCCCCAAAATAAGGGAAATTTCTGCCTTTTTGTTCCCAAATAAGGGGAATTTCAGCCTTTTGACCTTTAAGTAAGGGGAATTTCTGCATTTTTGCCACAAAATATTAAAAATTTCTGCATTTTTGCCCCAAAATAAGGAAAATTTCTGCCTTTTTTCCTGAAATAAGTGAAATTTCTGCAATTTTGCCCCAAAATAAGTGAAATTTCTGCAATTTTGCCCAAAAAAAATAATGGAAATTTCTGCCTTTTTGCCCTGAAATATGTAAAATTTTTGCAATTTTACCCCAAAAAAAGTGAATTTCTGCATTAATACCCCAAAATAATGGGAATTTATGCTTTTTGCCCCAAAATAAGAAAAATTTTTGCTTTTTTTCTCTAAAATAAGTGAAATTTCTGCAATTTTGCCCCAAAATAAAGGAAATTTCGGCAATTTTGCCCAAAAATAAGGGAAATTTCTGGAATTTTGCACCAAAATAAGTGGAATTTCTGAGTTTTGCCCCAAAATAAGGAGAATTTTTGTCTTTTTGCCCCAACATATAGGGAATTTCTGCCTTTTTGCCCCACAATTAGGGGAATTTCTGCAATTTTGCTCCAAAATACAGGGAATTTCTGTCCTTTTGCCCGAAAATAAAGGGAATGCAAAACTTGTTGCCATAAAAAAAGGGAAATTTCTTCATTTTTTCTCCAAAATAAGGGGAATTTCTACCTTTTTGCTTCTAACTAAGTGGAATTTCTGTCTTTTTCCCCCAAAACAATGGGAATTTTTGTCTTTTTTGCCCCAAAATTAGTGAAATTTCTACAATTTTGCCCCAAAATAAGGGAAATTTCTGTCTTTTTGCCCTGAAATATGTGAAATTTCTGCAATTTTACCCCAAAATAAGGTGAATTTCTGACTTTTTGCCCAAAAAAATGGGAATTTCTGTTTTTTTGCCCCAATATAAGAAAAATTTTTGCTTTTTTTCTCTGAAATATGTGAAATTTCTGCAATTTTGTTACAAAATAAGGGAAATTTTTGCAATTTTGCACCAAAATAAGGGAAATTTCTGGAATTTTGCCCCAAAATACGTGGAATTTCTGAGTTTTGCCCCAAAATAAGGAGAATTTCTGTCTTTTTGCCCCAACATATAGGGAATTTCTGCCTTTTTGCCCAACAATTAGGGGAATTTCTGCAATTTTTCCCTAAAATAAGGGAAATTTCTGCAATTTTGCCCCAATGTAAAGGAAATTTCTGCAATTTTGCCCCAAAATAAGGGGAATTTCTGACAGTTTGCTCCCGAAAAGAGGAGATTTTCTGTATTTTTGCTCCAAAATAAGGAGAATTTCTGTTTTTTTGCCCGAAAATTATGAGAATTTCTGCAAGTATGCTTCAAAATACGGGGAATTTCTGCTTTTTATCCCGAAAGTAAGGGGAATGTATACCTTTTTCCACAAAAAAGGGAAATTTTTAAATTTTTGCCCCAAAATAAGAGGAATTTCTGCCTTTTTACCTCAAAATAAGTGAAATTTCTCCTTTTTTACCCAAAAATAAATGGAATTTCTGTCTTTTTGCAACAAAATAAAAGGAATTTTTGAATTATACCCTGAAATAAGTGATATTTCTGCAATTTTGCCCCAAAATAAAAGAAATTTCTGCCTTTTTGCCACATAATAAGGGGAATTTCTGTCTTTTTACCCCAAAATAAGAGAAATTTCTGGCTTTTTGCCCCCAAATAAGGGGAATTTCAGTTTTTTTAACTCAAAATAAGGGGAATTTCAGCCTTTTAACCTCAAAATAAGGGGAATTTCTGCATTTTTCCCCAAAATATTAAGAATTTTTTAATTTTTTCCCCAAAATAAGGAAAATTTCTGCCTTTATTCCCTGAAATAAGTGAAATTTCTGCAATTTTGCCCCAAAATAAGTGAAATTTCTGCAATTTTTCCCCAAAATAAGGGAAATTTCTGCCTTTTTGCCCTGAAATATGTGAAATTTCTGCAATTTTACCCTAAAATAAGGTGAATTTCTGCATTTTTGCCCCAAAATAATTGGAATTTCTGCCTTTTAGCCCCAAAATAAGAAAAATTTTTGCTTTTTTTTCTGAAATAAGTGAAATTTCTGCAATTTGGCCCCAAAATA
Source organism: Micromys minutus (assembly GCF_963924665.1). Lineage (NCBI taxonomy): Eukaryota > Metazoa > Chordata > Mammalia > Rodentia > Muridae > Micromys > Micromys minutus. The sequence goes on from NW_027667727.1 coordinate 6,657,929, forward strand.
AGGGAAATTTCTGGAATTTTGCCCCAAAATAAGTGGAATTTCTGAGTTTTGCCCCAAAAAAACGAGAATTTCTGTCTTTTTGCCCCAACATATAGGGAATTTCTGCCTTTTTGCCCCACAATTAGGGGAATTTCTGCAATTTTGCTCAAAAATGCAAGGAATTTCTGTCTTGTTGCCCGAAAATAAGTGGAATGCATAACTTTTTGCCATAAAAAAGGGAAATATCTTCATTTTTGCTCCAAAATAAGGGGAATTTCAGCCTTTTTGCCTCTAAATAAGTGGAATTTCTGTCTTTTTTACACAAACAAAGGGAATTTCTGTCTTTTATGCCCCAAAAATAAGGGGAATTTCTGACTTATTACCCTAAAATAAGTGAAATATCTGCAATTTTGCCCCAAAATAAGGGAAATTTCTGCCTTTTTGCCATGAAATATGTGAAATTTCTGCAATTTTACCCCAAAATAAGGTGAATTTCTGCCTTTTTCCCCCAAAATAATGAGAATTTCTGAATTTTTGCCCCAAAATAAGAAAAATTTTTGCTTTTTTCTCTGAAATAAGTGAAATTTCTGCAATTTTGCCCTAAAAAAAAGGGAAATTTCTGCAATTTTGCCCCAAAATAATGGAAATTTCTGAAATTTTGCCCCAAAATAAGGGAAATTTCTGCAATTTTGCCCCAAAATAAGGGAAATTTCTTGAATTTTGCCCCAAAATACGTGGAATATCTGAGTTTTGTCCTAAAATAAGGAGAATTTCTGTCTTTTTGCCCCAACATATAGGGAATTTCTGCCTTTTTCCCCAACAATTAGGGAAATTTCTGCAATTTTGCTCCAAAATAAGGGAAATTTCTGCAATTTTGCCCCAAAGTAAAGGAAATTTCTGCAATTTTGCCCCCAAATAAGGGGAATTTCTGACTGTTTGCTCCCGAAAAAAGGAGATTTTCTGTATTTTTGCTCCAAAATAAGGAGAATTTCTGCTTTTTTGCCCGAAAATTATGAGAATTTCTGCAACTATGCTTCAAAATACGGGGAATTTCTGCTTTTTATCCCGAAAGTAAGGGGAATGTATACCTTTTTCCACAAAAAAGGGAAATTTCTTAATTTTTGCCCCAAAATAAGAGGAATTTTTGCCTTTTTACCTCAAAATAAGTGAAATTTCTTTTTTTTTTACCGAAAAATAAATGGAATTTCTGTATTGTTGCAAAAAAATAAAAGGAATTTTTGAATTATACCCTGAAATAAGTGATATTTCTGCAATTTTGCCCCAAAATAAAAGAAATTTCTGCATTTTTGCCACAAAATAAGGGGAATTTCTGTCTTTTTGCCCCAAAATAAGAGAAATTTCTGCCTTTTTGCCCCCAAATAAGGGGAATTTCAGTCTTTTTACCTCAAAATAAGGGGACTTTCAGCATTTTAACCTCAAAATAAGGGGAATTTCTGCATTTTTGCCACAAAATATTAAGAATTTCTTAATTTTTTCCCCAAAATAAGGAAAATTTCTTCCTTTTTTCCCTGAAATAAGTGAAATTTCTGCTATTTTGCCCCAAAATAAGTGAAATATCTGCAATTTTGCCCCAAAATAAGGGAAATTTCTGCCTTTTTGCCCTGAAATATGTGAAATTTCTGCAATTTTACCCTAAATTAAGGTGAATTTCTGCATTTTTGCCCCAAAATAATTGGAATTTCTGCCTTTTAGCCCCAAAATAAGAAAAATTTTTGCTTTTTTTCTCTGAAATAAGTGAAATTTCTGCAATTTTGCCCTAAAATAAGGGAAATTTCTGCAATTTTGCCCCAAAATAAGGGAAATTTTTGGAATTTTGCCCCAAAATAAGTGGAATTTCTGAGTTTTGCCCCAAAGAATGAGAATTTCTGTCTTTTTGCCCCAACATATAGGGAATTTCTGCCTTTTTGCCCCACAATTAGGGGAATTTCTGCAATTTTGCTCAAAAATGCAAGGAATTTCTGTCTTGTTGCCCGAAAATAAGTGGAATGCATAACTTTTTGCCATAAAAAAGGGAAATATCTTCATTTTTGCTCCAAAATAAGGGGAATTTCAGGCTTTTTGCCTCTAAATAAGTGGAATGTCTGTCTTTTTCCCCCAAACGAAGGGAATTTCTGTCTTTTTTGCCCCAAAATAAGGGGAATTTCTGTCTTTTTGCCACAAAATAAGGTAAATTTCTGCCTTTTTGTTCCCAAATAAGGGGAATTTCAGCCTTTTTACCTCAAAGTAAGGGGAATTTCTGCATTTTTGCCACAAAATATTAAAAATTTCTGCATTTTTGCACCAAAATAAGGAAAATTTCTGCCTTTTTTCCTGAAATAAGTGAAATTTCTGCAATTTTGCCCCAAAATAAGTGAAATTTCTGCAATTTTGCCCGAAAATAATGGAAATTTCTGCCTTTTTGCCCTGAAATATATAAAATTTTTGCAATTTTACCCCAAAAAAAGTGAATTTCTGCATTTTTACCCCAAAATAATGGGAATTTATGCTTTTTGCCCCAAAATAAGAAAAAAATTTGCTTTTTTTCTCTAAAATAAGTGAAATTTCTGCAATTTTGCCCCAAAATAAAGGAAATTTCGGCAATTTTGCCCAAAAATAAGGGAAATTTCTGAACTTTGCACCAAAATAAGTGGAATTTCTGAGTTTTGCCCCAAAATAAGGAGAATTTTTGTCTTTTTGCCCCAACATATAGAGAATTTCTGCCTTTTTGCCCCACAATTAGGGGAATTTCTGCAATTTTGCTCCAAAATACAGGGAATTTCTGTCCTTTTGCCCGAAAATAAAGGGAATGCAAAACTTGTTGCCATAAAAAAAGGGAAATTTCTTCATTTTTTCTCCAAAATAAGGGGAACTTCTGCCTTTTTGCTTCTAACTAAGTGGAATTTCTGTCTTTTTCCCCAAAAACAAAGGGAATTTCTGTCTTTTTTGCCCCAAAATTAGTGAAATTTCTGCAATTTTGCCCCAAAATAAGGAAAATTTCTGTCTTTTTGCCCTGAAATATGTGAAATTTCTGCAATTTTACCCCAAAATAAGGTGAATTTCTGCCTTTTTGCCCAAAAAAATGGGAATTTCTGTTTTTTTGCCCCAAAATAAGAAAAATTTTTGCTTTTTTTCTCTGAAATAAGTGAAATTTCTTCAATTTTGTTACAAAATAAGGGAAATTTTTGCAATTTTGCCCCAAAATAAGGGAAATTTCTGGAATTTTGCCCCATAATACGTGGAATTTCTGAGTTTTGCCCCAAAATAAGGAGAATTTCTGTCTTTTTGCCCCAACATATAGGGAATTTCTGCCTTTTTGCCCAACAATTAGGGGAATTTCTGCAATTTTTCTCCAAAATAAGGGAAATTTCTGCAATTTTGCCCCAATGTCAAGGAAATTTCTGCAATTTTGCCCCAAAATAAGGGGAATTTCTGACAGTTTGCTCCCGAAAAGAGGAGATTTTCTGTATTTTTGCTCCAATTCTGTTTTTTTGCCCGAAAATTATGAGAATTTCTGCAAGTATGCTTCAAAATACGGGGAATTTCTGCTTTTTATCCCGAAAGTAAGGGGAATGTAAACCTTTTTCCACAAAAAAGGGAAATTTTTAAATTTTTGCCCCAAAATAAGAGGAATTTCTGCTTTTTCCCTCAAAATAAGTGAAATTTCTCCTTTTATACCCAAAAATAAATGGAATTTCTGTCTTTTTGCAACAAAATAAAAGGAATTTTTGAATTATACCCTGAAATAAGTGATATTTCTGCAATTTTGCTCCAAAATAAAAGAAATTTCTGCCTTTTTGCCACATAATAAGGGGAATTTCTGTCTTTTTGCCCCAAAATAAGAGAAATTTCTGGCTTTTTGCCCCCAAATAAGGGGAATTTCAGTTTTTTTACCTCAAAATAAGGGGAATTTCAGCCTTTTAACCTCAAAATAAGGGGAATTTCTGCATTTTTGCCCCAAAATATTAAGAATTTCTTAATTTTTTCCCCAAAATAAGGAAAATTTCTGCCTTTATTCCCTGAAATAAGTGAAATTTCTGCAATTTTGCCCCAAAATAAGTGAAATTTCTGCAATTTTTCCCCAAAATAAGGGAAATTTCTGCCTTTTTGGCCTGAAATATGTGAAATTTCTGCAATTTTACCCTAAAATAAGGTGAATTTCTGCATTTTTGCCCCAAAATAATTGGAATTTCTGCCTTTTAGCCCCAAAATAAGAAAAATTTTTGCCTTTTTTTTTCTGAAATAAGTGAAATTTCTGCAATTTTGCCCTAAAATAAGGGAAATTTCTGCAATTTTGCCCCAAAATAAGGGAAATTTCTGGAATTTTGCCCCAAAATAAGTGGAATTTCTGAGTTTTGCCCCAAAAAAACGAGAATTTCTGTCTTTTTGCCCCAACATATAGGGAATTTCTGCCTTTTTGCCCCACAATTAGGGGAATTTCTGCAATTTTGCTCAAAAATGCAAGGAATTTCTGTCTTGTTGCCCGAAAATAAGTGGAATGCATAACTTTTTGCCATAAAAAAGGGAAATATCTTCATTTTTGCTCCAAAATAAGGGGAATTTCAGCCTTTTTGCCTCTAAATAAGTGGAATTTCTGTCTTTTTTACACAAACAAAGGGAATTTCTGTCTTTTATGCCCCAAAAATAAGGGGAATTTCTGACTTATTACCCTAAAATAAGTGAAATATCTGCAATTTTGCCCCAAAATAAGGGAAATTTCTGCCTTTTTGCCATGAAATATGTGAAATTTCTGCAATTTTACCCCAAAATAAGGTGAATTTCTGCCTTTTTCCCCCAAAATAATGAGAATTTCTGAATTTTTGCCCCAAAATAAGAAAAATTTTTGCTTTTTTCTCTGAAATAAGTGAAATTTCTGCAATTTTGCCCTAAAAAAAAGGGAAATTTCTGCAATTTTGCCCCAAAATAATGGAAATTTCTGAAATTTTGCCCCAAAATAAGGGAAATTTCTGCAATTTTGCCCCAAAATAAGGGAAATTTCTTGAATTTTGCCCCAAAATACGTGGAATATCTGAGTTTTGTCCTAAAATAAGGAGAATTTCTGTCTTTTTGCCCCAACATATAGGGAATTTCTGCCTTTTTCCCCAACAATTAGGGAAATTTCTGCAATTTTGCTCCAAAATAAGGGAAATTTCTGCAATTTTGCCCCAAAGTAAAGGAAATTTCTGCAATTTTGCCCCCAAATAAGGGGAATTTCTGACTGTTTGCTCCCGAAAAAAGGAGATTTTCTGTATTTTTGCTCCAAAATAAGGAGAATTTCTGCTTTTTTGCCCGAAAATTATGAGAATTTCTGCAACTATGCTTCAAAATACGGGGAATTTCTGCTTTTTATCCCGAAAGTAAGGGGAATGTATACCTTTTTCCACAAAAAAGGGAAATTTCTTAATTTTTGCCCCAAAATAAGAGGAATTTTTGCCTTTTTACCTCAAAATAAGTGAAATTTCTTTTTTTTTACCGAAAAATAAATGGAATTTCTGTATTGTTGCAAAAAAATAAAAGGAATTTTTGAATTATACCCTGAAATAAGTGATATTTCTGCAATTTTGCCCCAAAATAAAAGAAATTTCTGCATTTTTGCCACAAAATAAGGGGAATTTCTGTCTTTTTGCCCCAAAATAAGAGAAATTTCTGCCTTTTTGCCCCCAAATAAGGGGAATTTCAGTCTTTTTACCTCAAAATAAGGGGACTTTCAGCATTTTAACCTCAAAATAAGGGGAATTTCTGCATTTTTGCCACAAAATATTAAGAATTTCTTAATTTTTTCCCCAAAATAAGGAAAATTTCTTCCTTTTTTCCCTGAAATAAGTGAAATTTCTGCTATTTTGCCCCAAAATAAGTGAAATATCTGCAATTTTGCCCCAAAATAAGGGAAATTTCTGCCTTTTTGCCCTGAAATATGTGAAATTTCTGCAATTTTACCCTAAATTAAGGTGAATTTCTGCATTTTTGCCCCAAAATAATTGGAATTTCTGCCTTTTAGCCCCAAAATAAGAAAAATTTTTGCTTTTTTTCTCTGAAATAAGTGAAATTTCTGCAATTTTGCCCTAAAATAAGGGAAATTTCTGCAATTTTGCCCCAAAATAAGGGAAATTTTTGGAATTTTGCCCCAAAATAAGTGGAATTTCTGAGTTTTGCCCCAAAGAATGAGAATTTCTGTCTTTTTGCCCCAACATATAGGGAATTTCTGCCTTTTTGCCCCACAATTAGGGGAATTTCTGCAATTTTGCTCAAAAATGCAAGGAATTTCTGTCTTGTTGCCCGAAAATAAGTGGAATGCATAACTTTTTGCCATAAAAAAGGGAAATATCTTCATTTTTGCTCCAAAATAAGGGGAATTTCAGGCTTTTTGCCTCTAAATAAGTGGAATGTCTGTCTTTTTCCCCCAAACGAAGGGAATTTCTGTCTTTTTTGCCCCAAAATAAGGGGAATTTCTGTCTTTTTGCCACAAAATAAGGTAAATTTCTGCCTTTTTGTTCCCAAATAAGGGGAATTTCAGCCTTTTTACCTCAAAGTAAGGGGAATTTCTGCATTTTTGCCACAAAATATTAAAAATTTCTGCATTTTTGCACCAAAATAAGGAAAATTTCTGCCTTTTTTCCTGAAATAAGTGAAATTTCTGCAATTTTGCCCCAAAATAAGTGAAATTTCTGCAATTTTGCCCGAAAATAATGGAAATTTCTGCCTTTTTGCCCTGAAATATATAAAATTTTTGCAATTTTACCCCAAAAAAAGTGAATTTCTGCATTTTTACCCCAAAATAATGGGAATTTATGCTTTTTGCCCCAAAATAAGAAAAAAATTTGCTTTTTTTCTCTAAAATAAGTGAAATTTCTGCAATTTTGCCCCAAAATAAAGGAAATTTCGGCAATTTTGCCCAAAAATAAGGGAAATTTCTGGAACTTTGCACCAAAATAAGTGGAATTTCTGAGTTTTGCCCCAAAATAAGGAGAATTTTTGTCTTTTTGCCCCAACATATAGAGAATTTCTGCCTTTTTGCCCCACAATTAGGGGAATTTCTGCAATTTTGCTCCAAAATACAGGGAATTTCTGTCCTTTTGCCCGAAAATAAAGGGAATGCAAAACTTGTTGCCATAAAAAAAGGGAAATTTCTTCATTTTTTCTCCAAAATAAGGGGAACTTCTGCCTTTTTGCTTCTAACTAAGTGGAATTTCTGTCTTTTTCCCCAAAAACAAAGGGAATTTCTGTCTTTTTTGCCCCAAAATTAGTGAAATTTCTGCAATTTTGCCCCAAAATAAGGGAAATTTCTGTCTTTTTGCCCTGAAATATGTGAAATTTCTGCAATTTTACCCCAAAATAAGGTGAATTTCTGCCTTTTTGCCCAAAAAAATGGGAATTTCTGTTTTTTTGCCCCAAAATAAGAAAAATTTTTGCTTTTTTTCTCTGAAATAAGTGAAATTTCTTCAATTTTGTTACAAAATAAGGGAAATTTTTGCAATTTTGCCCCAAAATATGGGAAATTTCTGGAATTTTGCCCCATAATACGTGGAATTTCTGAGTTTTGCCCCAAAATAAGGAGAATTTCTGTCTTTTTGCCCCAACATATAGGGAATTTCTGCCTTTTTGCCCAACAATTAGGGGAATTTCTGCAATTTTTCCCCAAAATAAGGGAAATTTCTGCAATTTTGCCCCAATGTCAAGGAAATTTCTGCAATTTTGCCCCAAAATAAGGGGAATTTCTGACAGTTTGCTCCCGAAAAGAGGAGATTTTCTGTATTTTTGCTCCAAAATAAGGAGAATTTCTGTTTTTTTGCCCGAAAATTATGAGAATTTCTGCAAGTATGCTTCAAAATACGGGGAATTTCTGCTTTTTATCCCGAAAGTAAGGGGAATGTAAACCTTTTTCCACAAAAAAGGGAAATTTTTAAATTTTTGCCCCAAAATAAGAGGAATTTCTGCCTTTTTCCCTCAAAATAAGTGAAATTTCTCCTTTTATACCCAAAAATAAATGGAATTTCTTTCTTTTTGCAACAAAATAAAAGGAATTTTTGAATTATACCCTGAAATAAGTGATATTTCTGCAATTTTGCCCCAAAATAAAAGAAATTTCTGCCTTTTTGCCACATAATAAGGGGAATTTCTGTCTTTTTGCCCCAAAATAAGAGAAATTTCTGGCTTTTTGCCCCCAAATAAGGGGAATTTCAGTTTTTTTACCTCAAAATAAGGGGAATTTCAGCCTTTTAACCTCAAAATAAGGGGAATTTCTGCATTTTTGCCCCAAAATATTAAGAATTTCTTAATTTTTTCCCCAAAATAAGGAAAATTTCTGCCTTTATTCCCTGAAATAAGTGAAATTTCTGCAATTTTGCCCCAAAATAAGTGAAATTTCTGCAATTTTTCCCCAAAATAAGGGAAATTTCTGCCTTTTTGGCCTGAAATATGTGAAATTTCTGCAATTTTACCCTAAAATAAGGTGAATTTCTGCATTTTTGCCCCAAAATAATTGGAATTTCTGCCTTTTAGCCCCAAAATAAGAAAAATTTTTGCCTTTTTTTTTCTGAAATAAGTGAAATTTCTGCAATTTTGCCCTAAAATAAGGGAAATTTCTGCAATTTTGCCCCAAAATAAGGGAAATTTCTGGAATTTTGCCCCAAAATAAGTGGAATTTCTGAGTTTTGCCCCAAAAAAACGAGAATTTCTGTCTTTTTATCCCAACATATAGGGAATTTCTGCCTTTTTGCCCCACAATTAGGGGAATTTCTGCAATTTTGCTCAAAAATGCAAGGAATTTCTGTCTTGTTGCCCGAAAATAAGTGGAATGCATAACTTTTTGCCATAAAAAAGGGAAATATCTTCATTTTTGCTCCAAAATAAGGGGAATTTCAGCCTTTTTGCCTCTAAATAAGTGGAATTTCTGTCTTTTTTACACAAACAAAGGGAATTTCTGTCTTTTTTACCCCAAAATAAGGGGAATTTCTGACTTATTACCCTAAAATAAGTGAAATATCTGCAATTTTACCCCAAAATAAGGGAAATTTCTGCCTTTTTGCCCTGAAATATGTGAAATTTCTGCAATTTTACCCCAAAATAAGGTGAATTTCTGCCTTTTTCCACCAAAATAATGGGAATTTCTGTTTTTTTGCCCTATAATAAGAAAAATTTTTGCTTTTTTCTCTGAAAAAGGTGAAATTTCTGCAATTTTGCCCCAAAATAAGGGAAATTTCTGCAATTTTGCCCCAAAATAAGGGAAATTTCTTGAATTTTGCCCCAAAATACGTGGAATTTCTGAGTTTTGCCCTAAAATAAGGAGAATTTCTGTCTTTTTGCCCCAACATATAGGGAATTTCTGCCTTTTTCCCCAACAATTAGGGAAATTTCTGCAATTTTGCCCCAAAATAAGGGAAATTTCTGCAATTTTGCCCCAATGTAAAGGAAATTTCTGCAATTTTGCTCCAAAATAAGGGGAATTTCTGACTGTTTGCTTCCGAAGAAAGGAGATTTTCTGTATTTTTGCTCGAAAATAAGGAGAATTTCTGCTTTTTTGCCCGAAAATTATGAGAATTTCTGCAATTATGCTTCAAAATACAGGGAATTTCTGATTTTTATCCCGAAAGTAAGGGGAATGTATACCTTTTTCAACAAAAAAAGGGAATCTTCTTAATTTTTGCCCCAAAATAAGAGTAATTTCTGCCTTTTTACCTCAAAATAAGTGAAATTTCTCCTTTTTTACCCAAAAATAAATGGAATTTCTGTATTGTTGCAAAAAAATAAAAGGAATTTTTGAATTATACCCTGAAATAAGTGATATTTCTGCAATTTTGCCACAAAATAATAAAAATTTCTGCATTTTTGCTACAAAATAAGGGGAATTTCTGTCTTTTTGCCCCAAAATAGGAGAAATTTCTGCCTTTTTGCACCCAAGTAAGGGGAATTTCAGCCTTTTTACCTCAAAATAAGGAGAATTTCAGACTTTTTACCTCAAAATAAGGGGAATTTAAGCCTTTTAACCTCAAAATAAAGGGAATTTCTGCATTTTTGCCACAAAATATTAAGAATTTCTTAATTTTTCCCCAAAATAAGGAAAATTTCTGCCTTTTTTCCCTGAAATAAGTGAAATTTCTGCAATTTTGCCCCCAAATAAGTGAAATGTCTGCAATTTTGCCCCAAAATAAGGGAAATTTCTGCCTTTTTGCCCTGAAATATGTGAAATTTCTGCAATTTTACCCTAAAATAAGTTGAATTTCTGCATTTTTGCCCCAAAATAATTGGAAGTTCTGGCTTTTAGCCCCAAAATAAGAAAAATTTTTGCTTTTTTTCTCTGAAATAAGTGAAATTTCTGCAATTTTGCCCTAAAATAAGAGAAATTTCTGCAATTTTGCCCCAAAATAAGAGAAATTTTTGAATTTTGCCCCAAAATAAGTGGAATTTCTGAGTTTTGCCCCAAAAGAACGAGAATTTCTTTCTTTTTGCCCCAACATATAGGGAATTTCTGCCTTTTTGCCCCACAATTATGGAAATTTCTGTAATTTTGCTCAAAAATGCAAGGAATTTCTGTCTTGTTGCCCGAAAATAAGTGGAATGCATAACTTTTTGCCGTAAAAAAGGGAAATATCTTCATTTTTTCTCCAAAATAAGGGGAATTTCTGCCTTTTTGCTTCTAACTAAGTGGAATTTCTGTCTTTTTCCCCTAAAACAAAGGGAATTTCTGTCTTTTTTGCCCCAAAATAAGTGAAATTTCTGCAATTTTGCCCCAAAATAAGGGAAATTTCTGTCTTTTTGCCCTGAAATATGTGAAATTTCTGCAATTTTACCCCAAAATAAAGTGAATTTCTGCCTTTTTGCCCCAAAATAATGGGAATTTCTGTTTTTTTGCCCCAAAATAAGAAAAATTTTTGCTTTTTTTCTCTGAAATAAGTGAAATTTCTGCAATTTTGCTCCAAAATAAGGGAAATTTTTGCAATTTTGCCCCAAAATAAGGGAAATTTCTGGAATTTTGCCCAAAATACATGGAATTTCTGAGTTTTGCCCCAAAATAAGGAGAATTTCTGTCTTTTTGCCCCAACATATAGGGAATTTCTGCCTTTTTGCCCTACAATTAGGGGAATTTCTGCAATTTTTCCCCAAAATAAGGGAAATTTCTGCAATTTCGCCCCAATGTAAATGAAATTTCTGCAATTTTGCACCAAAATAGGTCGAATTTCTGACTGTATGCTCCCGAAAAAAGGAGATTTACTGTATTTTTGCTCCAAAATAAGGAGAATTTCTGATTTTTTGTCCGAAAATTATGAGAATTTCTGCTATTATGCTTCAAAATATGGGGAATTTCTGCTTTTTATCCCGAAAGTAAGGGGAATGTATACCTTTTTCCACAAAAAAGGGAAATTTTTAAATTTTTGCCCCAAAATAAGAGGAATTTCTGCCTTTTTACCTCAAAATAAGTGAAATTTCTCTTTTTTACACAAAAATAAATGGAATTTCTGTCTTTTTGCAACAAAATAAAAGGAATTTTTGAATTATACCCTGAAATAAGTGATATTTCTGCAATTTTGCCCCAAAATAAAAGAAATTTCTGCATTTTTGCCACAAAATAAGGGGAATTTCTGTCTTTTTGCCCCAAAATAGGAGAAATTTCTGCCTTTTTGCCCCCAAATAAGGGGAATTTCAGTCTTTTTACCTCAAAATAAGGGGACTTTCAGCCATTTAACCTCAAAATAAGGGGAATTTCTGCATTTTTGCCACAAAATATTAAGAATTTCTTAATTTTTTCCCCAAAATAAGGAAAATTTCTGCCTTTTTTCTCTGAAATAAGTGAAATTTCTGCAATTTTGCCCCAAAATAAGTGAAATATCTGCAATTTTGCCCCAAAATAAGGGAAATTTTTGCTTTTTTGCCCTGAAATATGTGAAATTTCTGCAATTTTACCCTAAAATAAGGTGAATTTCTGCATTTTTGCCCCAAAATAATTGGAATTTCTGCCTTTTAGCCCCAAAATAAGAAAAATTTTTGGTTTTTTTCTCTGAAATAAGTGAAATTTCTGCAATTTTGCCATAAATAAGAGAAATTTCTGCAATTTTGCCCCAAAATAAGAGAAATTTTTGGAATTTTGCCCCAAAATAAGTGGAATTTCTGAGTTTTGCCCCAAAAGAACGAGAATTTCTTTCTTTTTGCCCCAACATATAGGGAATTTCTGCCTTTTTGCCCCACAATTAGGGAAATTTCTGTAATTTTGCTCAAAAATGCAAGGAATTTCTGTCTTGTTGCCCGAAAATAAGTGGAATGCATAACTTTTTTCCGTAAAAAAGGGAAATATCTTCATTTTTGCTCCAAAATAAGGGGAATTTCAGCCTTTTTGCCTCTAAATAAGTGGAATGTCTGTCTTTTTCCCCCAAACGAAGGGAATTTCTGTCTTTTTTGCCCCAAAATAAGGGGAATTTCTGTCTTTTTGCCCCAAAATAAGGGAAATTTCTGCCTTTTTGTTCCCAAATAAGGGGAATTTCAGCCTTTTGACCTTTAAGTAAGGGGAATTTCTGCATTTTTGCCACAAAATATTAAAAATTTCTGCATTTGTGCCCCAAAATAAGGAAAATTTCTGCCTTTTTTCCTGAAATAAGTGAAATTTCTGCAATTTTGCCCCAAAATAAGTGAAATTTCTGCAATTTTGCCCAAAAAAAAAATAATGGAAATTTCTGCCTTTTTGCCCTGAAATATGTAAAATTTTTGCAATTTTACCCCAAAAAAAGTGAATTTCTGCATTTTTACCCCAAAATAATGGGAATTTATGCTTTTTGCCCCAAAATAAGAAAAATTTTTGCTTTTTTTCTCTAAAATAAGTGAAATTTCTGCAATTTTGCCCCAAAATAAAGGAAATTTCGGCAATTTTGCCCAAAAATAAGGGAAATTTCTGGAATTTTGCACCAAAATAAGTGGAATTTCTGAGTTTTGCCCCAAAATAAGAAGAATTTTTGTCTTTTTGCCCCAACATATAGGGAATTTCTGCCTTTTTGCCCCACAATTAGGGGAATTTCTGCAATTTTGCTCCAAAATACAGGGAATTTCTGTCCTTTTACCCGAAAATAAAGGGAATGCAAAACTTGTTGCCATAAAAAAAAGGGAAATTTCTTCATTTTTTCTCCAAAATAAGGGGAATTTCTACCTTTTTGCTTCTAACTAAGTGGAATTTCTGTCTTTTTTTCCCAAAACAATGGGAATTTTTGTCTTTTTTGCCCCAAAATTAGTGAAATTTCTACAATTTTGCCCCAAAATAAGGGAAATTTCTGTCTTTTTGCCCTGAAATATGTGAAATTTCTGCAATTTTACCCCAAAATAAGGTGAATTTCTGACTTTTTGCCCAAAAAAATGGGAATTTCTGTTTTTTTGCCCCAATATAAGAAAAATTTTTGCTTTTTTTCTCTGAAATATGTGAAATTTCTGCAATTTTGTTACAAAATAAGGGAAATTTTTGCAATTTTGCCCCAAAATAAGGGAAATTTCTGGAATTTTGCCCCCAAATACGTGGAATTTCTGAGTTTTGCCCCAAAATAAGGAGAATTTCTGTCTTTTTGCCCCAACATATAGGGAATTTCTGCCTTTTTGCCCAACAATTAGGGGAATTTCTGCAATTTTTCCCTAAAATAAGGGAAATTTCTGCAATTTTGCCCCAATGTAAAGGAAATTTCTGCAATTTTGCCCCAAAATAAGGGGAATTTCTGACAGTTTGCTCCCGAAAAGAGGAGATTTTCTGTATTTTTGCTCCAAAATAAGGAGAATTTCTGTTTTTTTGCCCGAAAATTATGAGAATTTCTGCAAGTATGCTTCAAAATACGGGGAATTTCTGCTTTTTATCCCGAAAGTAAGGGGAATGTATACCTTTTTCCACAAAAAAGGGAAATTTTTAAATTTTTGCCCCAAAATAAGAGGAATTTCTGCCTTTTTACCTCAAAATAAGTGAAATTTCTCCTTTTTTACCCAAAAATAAATGGAATTTCTGTCTTTTTGCAACAAAATAAAAGGAATTTTTGAATTATACCCTGAAATAAGTGATATTTCTGCAATTTTGCCCCAAAATAAAAGAAATTTCAGCCTTTTTACCTCAAAATTAAGGGAATTCCTGCATTTTTGCCACAAAATATTAAGAATTTCTGCATTTTTGCCCCAAAATAAGAAAAATTTCTGCTTTTCTCCCTGAAATAAGTGAAATTTCTGCAATTTTGCCCCAAAATAAGGGAAAGTTCTGCCTTTTTGCCCTGAAATATGTGAATTTTATGCAATTATACCCCAAAATAAGGAGAATTTCTGCCTTTTTGCCCCAAAATAATGGGAATTTCTGCCTTTTTGCCCCAAAATAAGAAACATTTTTGCTTTATTTCTCTGAAATAAGTGAAATTTCTGCAATTTTGCCCTAAAATAAGGGAAATTTCTGCAATTTTTTCCCATAATAAAAGAAATTTCTGCAATTTTGTTCCAAAATAAGTGAAATTTCTGCAATTTTGCTCCAAAATACAGAAAATTTCTGGAATTTTGCACCAAAATAAGTGGAATTTCTTAGTTTTGCCCCAAAATAAGGAAAATTTCTGTCTTTTTGCCCAAACATATAAGGAATTTCTGCCTTTTTGCCCCACAATTAAAGGAATTTCTGCAATTTTGCTCCAAAATACGGGGAATTTCTGCCTTTTTTACCGAAAATAAGGGGAATGCATAACTTTTTGCCATAAAAAAAGGAAATTTTTTCATTTTTGCTCCAAAATAAGGGGAATTTCTTCCTTTTTGCCTCTAAATAAGTGGAATTTCGGTCTTTTTCCCCCAAAACAAAGGGAATTTCTGTCTTTTTTGCCCCGATTAAGGGGAATTTCTGACTTATTACCCTGAAATAAGTGAAATTTCTGCAATTTTGCCCAAAAATAAAGGAAATTTCTGCAATTTTGCCCCAATGTAAAGGAAATTTCTGCAATTTTGTCCCAAAATAAGGGGAATTTCTGACTGTTTGCTCTCGTAAAAGGAGATTTTCTGTCTTTTTGCCCCAAAATAAGGAGAATTTCTGCCTTTTTGCCCGAAAATTATGAGAATTTCTGCAATTTTGTTTCAAAATACGGGGAATTTCTGCTTTTTATCCCGAAAGTAAAGGGAATGTATACCTTTTGCCACAAAAAAGGGAAATTTCTTCATTTTTGCCCCAGAATAAGAGGAATTTCTGCCTTTTTACCTAAAAATAAGTGAAATTTCTTCCTTTTTACCCAAAAATAAATGGAATATCTGTCTTTTTGCCTCAAAATAAAAGAATTTTTTGAATTATGCCCTGAAATAAGTGATATTTCTGCAATTTTGCCCCAAAATAAAAGAAATTTCTGCCTTTTTGCCACAAAATAATGGGAATTTCTGTCTTTTTGCCCCAAAATAAGGGAAATTTATGCCCTTTTGTTTTCAAATAAGGGGAATTTCAGCCTTTTTACCTCAAAATAAAGGGAATTTCTGTATTTTTGCCACAAAATATTAAGAATTTCTGCATTTTTGCCCCAAAATAAGGAAAATTTCTGCCTTTTTTCCCTGAAATAAGTGAAATTTCTGCAATTTTGCCCCAAAATAAGGGAAATTTCTGCAATTTTGCCCAAAAATAAGGAAAATTTCTGCCTTTTTGCCCTGAAATATGTGAAATTTCTGCAATTTTACCCCAAAATAAGGTGAATTTCTGCCTTTTGCCCCAAAATAATGGGAATTTCTGCCTTTTTGCCCCAAAATAAGAAAAATTTTTGCTTTTTTGCTCTGAAATAAGTGAAATTTCTGCAATTTTGCCCTAAAATAAGGGAAATTTCTGAAATTTTGCCCCAAAATAATGGAAATTTCTGGAATTTTGCCCCAAAATAAGTGGAATTTCTGAGTTTTTCCCCAGAATAAGTAGAATTTCTCTCTTTTTGCCCCAACATATAGGGAATTTCTGCCTTTTTGCCCCACAATTAGGGGATTTTCTGCAATTTTGCTCCAAAAACGGGAAATTTCTTTCTTTTTGCCCGAAAATAAGTGGAATGCATAACTTTTTGCCATTAAAAAGGGAAATTTCTTCATTTTTGCTCCAAAATAAGGGGAATTTCTGCCTTTTTGCCTCTAAATAAGTGGAATTTCTGCAATTTTCCCCCAAAACAAAGGGAATTTCTGTCATTTTTGCCCCAAAATAAGGGGAATTTCTGACTTATTACCCTGAAATAAGTGAAATTTCTGCAATTTTGCCCCAAAATAAGGGAAAGTTCTGCCTTTTTGCCCTGAAATATGTGAAATTTCTGCAATTTTACCCCAAAATAAGGTGAATTTCTGCCTTTTTGCCCCAAAATAAGAAACATTTTTGCTTTATTTCTCTGAAATAAGTGAAATTTCTGCAATTTTGCCCTAAAATAAGAGAAATTTCTGCAATTTTTTTCTATAATAAGGGAAATGTCTTCAATTTTGCCCCAAAATAAAGGGAATTTCTCCCTTTTTGCCTCAAAATAAAGGAAATTTCAGGCTTTTAACCTGAAAATAAGTGAAATTTCTGCAATTTTGCCCCAAATAATGGAAATTTCTGCAATTTTGCCCCAAAAAAAGGTAAATTCCTGCAATTTTGCCCCAAAATAAAGGAAATTTCTTGAATTTTGCCCCAAAATAAGGGGAATTTCTGATTTTTGCCCCAAAATAAGGGGAATGTCTGACTTATTACCCTGAAATAAGTGAAATTTCTGCAATTTTGCCCCCAAATAAGGGAAAGTTCTGCCTTTTTGCCCTGAAATATGTGAAATTTCTGCAATTTTACCCCAAAATAAGGTGAATTTCTGCCTTTTTGCCCCAAAATAATGGGAATTTCTGCCTTTTTGCCCCAAAATAAGAAACATTTTTGCTTTATTTCACTGAAATAAGTGAAATTTCTGCAATTTTGCCCTAAAATAAGGGAAATTTCTGCAATTTTTTTCTATAATGAGGGAAATGTCTTCAATTTTGCCCCAAAATAAAGGGAATTTCTCCCTTTTTGCCTCAAAATAAAGGAAATTTCAGCCTTTTAACCTGAAAATAAGTGAAATTTCTGCAATTTTGCCCCAAATAAGGGAAATTTCTGCAATTTTGCCCCAAAAAAAGGTAAATTCCTGCAATTTTGCCCCAAAATAAAGGAAATTTCTTGAATTTTGCCCCAAAATAAGGGGAATTTCTGATTTTTGCCCCAAAATAAAGGGAATTTCTGCCTTTTGCCCCAAAATTAGGGGAATTTCTGCAATTTTGCTCTAAAATACGAGGAATTTCTGCCTTTTTGCCCAAAAATAATGGGAATGCATACCTTTTTGCCATAAAAAGGGAAATTTCTTCACTTTTGCTCCAAAATAAAGGGAATTTCTGCCTTTTTGCCACTAAATAAGTGGAATTTCTGTCTTTTTCTCCCAAAACAAAGGGAATTTCTGACTTTTTGCCCCAAATAGAAGGAATTTCTGACTTATTACCCTGAATTAAATGAAATTTCTGCAATTTTGCCCCAAAATAAGGGAAATTTCTGCAATTTTGCCCCAATGTAAAGGAAATTTCTGCAATTTTGACCCAAAATAATGGGAATTTCTGACTGTTTGCTCTCAAAAAAAGGAGATTTTCTGTCTTTTTGCCCCAAAATAAGGAGAATTTCTGCTTTTTTGCCCGAAAATAATGAGAATTTCTGCAATTTTGCTTCAAAATACGGGGAATTTCTGCTTTTAATCACGAAAGTAAGGGGAATCTATACCTTTTGCAACAGAAAAGGGAAATTTCTTTATTTTTGCCCCAAAATAAGAGGAATTTCTGCCTTTTTACCTCAAAATAAGTGAAATTTCTCCCTTTTTACCCATAAATAAATGGAATTTTTGTCTTTTTGCCCCAAATCAAAAGTAATTTTTGAATTATGCCCTGAAATAAGTGATATTTCTGCAATTTTGCCCCAAAATAAAAGAAATTTCTGCCTTTTTGCCACAAAATAAGGGGAATTTCTGTCTTTTTGCCCCAAAATAAGGGAAATTTCTGCCTTTTTGCCCCCAAATAAGGGGAATTTCAGCCTTTTTACCTCAAAGTAAGGGGAATTTCTGCATTTTTGCCACAAAATATTAAGAATTTCTGCACTTTTCCCCAAAATAAGGAAAATTTCTGCCTTTTTTCCTGATATAAGTGAAATTTCTGCAATTTTGCCCCAAAATAAGTGAAATTTCTGCAATTTTGCCCAAAATATGGGAACTTTCTGACTTTTTGCCCTGAAATATGTGAAATTTCTGCAATTTAACCCCCAAAAAAGTGAATTTCTGCATTTTTGCCCCAAAATAATGGGAATTTCTGCTTTTTTGCCCCAAAATAAGAAAGATTTTTGCTTTTTTTCTCTAAAATAAGTGAAATTTCGGCAATTTTGCCCCAAAATAAAGGAAATTTCTGCAATTTTTTCCCCAAGATAGGGAAATTTCTGGAATTTTGCCCCAAAATAAGTGGAATTTCTGAGTTTTGCCACAAAATAAGGAGAATTTCTGTCTTTTTGCCCCAACATATAGGGAATTTCTGTCTTTCTGCACCACAACTAGGGGAATTTCTGCAATTATGCTCCAAAATATGGGGAATTTCTTCCTTTTTGACCGAAAATAAGGGGAATGCATAACTTGTTGCCATAAAAAGCGAAATTTCTTCATTT
Organism: Micromys minutus; assembly: GCF_963924665.1. Classification (NCBI taxonomy): domain Eukaryota; kingdom Metazoa; phylum Chordata; class Mammalia; order Rodentia; family Muridae; genus Micromys; species Micromys minutus. The sequence goes on from NW_027667727.1 coordinate 6,676,527, forward strand.
TTGCTCCAAAATAAGGGAAATTTCTGCCTTAATGCCTCTAAATAAGTGGAATTCCTGTCTTTTTCCCTCAAAACAAAGGAAATTTCTGTCTTTTTTGCCTCAAAATAAGGGGAATTTCTGACTTATTACACATAAATAAGTGAAATATCTGTAATTTTGCCCCAAAATAAGGGAAATTTCTGCTTTTTGCCCTGAAATATGTGAAATTTCTGCAATTTTACCCCAAAATAAGGTGAATTTCTGCCTTTTTGCCACAAATTAATGGGAATTTCTGCCTTTTTGCCCCAAAATAAGAAAAATTTTTGCTTTTTTTCTCTGAAATAAGAGAAATCTCTGCAATTTTGCCCTAAAATAAGGAAAATTTCTGCAATTTTTTCAAATAATAAGGGAAATTTCTGCAATTTTGCCCCAAAATAAAGGGAATTTCTCCCTTTTGGGCCCAAAATAAAGGAAATTTCAGCCTTTTTACCTGAAAATAAGTGAAATTTCTGCAATTTTGCCCCAAGTAAGAAAAATTTCTGCAATTTTGCACCAAAATAAAAGAAATTTCTTGAATTTTTCCCCAAAATAAGGGGAATTTCTGATTTTTGCCCCAAAATAAAGGGAATTTCAGCCTTTTGCCCCAAAATTAGGGCAATTTCTGAAATTTTGCTCCAAAATACGGGGAATTTCTGCCTTTTTGCCCGAAAATAATGGGAATGCATACTTTTTTGCCATAAAAAGGGAAATTTCTTCATTTTTGCTCCAAAATAAGGGGAATTTCTGCCTTTTTGCCTCTAAATAAGTGGAATTTCTGTCTTTTTCCCCCAAAACAAAGGGAATTTCTGTCTTTTTTGACCCAAAATAAGGGGAATTTCTGACTTATTACCCTTAAATAAGTGAAATTTCTGCAATTTTGCCCGAAAATAAGGGAAATTTCTGCAATTTTGCCCCAATGTAAAGATAATTTCTGCAATTTTGCCCCAAAATATTGGGAATTTCTGATTGTTTGCTTCCGAAAAGAGGAGATTTTCTGCCTTTTGCCCCAAAATAAGGAGAATTTCTGCTTTTTTGCCCGTAAATAATGAGAATTTCTGCAATTTTGCTTCAAAATATGGGGAATTTCTGCTTTTAATCCCGAAAGTAAGGGGAATTTTTGACACAAAAAAGGGAAATTTCTTCATTTTGCCCCAAAATAAGAGGACCTTCCGCCTTTTTACCTCAAAATAAGTGAAATTTCTCCATTTTTACGCAAAAATAAATGGAATTTCTGTCTTTTTGCCCCAAAATAAAAGGAATTTTTGATTTATGCCGTGAAATAAGTGATATTTCTGCAATTTTGCCCTAAAATAAAAGAAATTTCTGCATTTTTGCCACAAAATAAGGGGAATTTCTGTCTTTTTGCCACAAAATAAGGGAAATTTCTGCCTTTTTGCCCCCAAATAAGAATAATTTCATCTTTTTTACCTCAAAATAAGGGAAATTTCTGCATTTTTGCCACAAAATATTAAGAATTTCTGCATTTTTGCCCCAAAATAAAGAAAATTTCTGCCTTTTTTCCATGAAATAAGTAAAATTTCTGCAATTTTGCCCCAAAATAAGTGAAATTTCTGCAATTTTGCCCCAAAATAAGGGAAATTTCTGCTTTTTTGCCCTGAAATATGTGAAATTTCTGCAATTTTATCCCAAAATAAGGTGAATTTCTGCATTTTTGCCCCAAAAGAATGAAAATTTCTGCCTTTTTGCCCCATAATAAGGAAAATTTTTGCATTTTTTCTCTGAAATAAGTGAAATTTCTGCAATTTTGCCCCAAAATAAGGGAAATTTCTGCAATTTTGCCCCAAAATAAGTGGAATTTCTGAGTTTTGCCCCAAAATAAGGAGAATTTCTGTCTTTTTGCCCCAACATACTGGGAATTTCTGCCTTTTTGCCCCACAATTAGGGGAATTTCTGCAATTTTGCTCCAAAATACAAGGAATTTCTGTCTTTTTTGCCCGAAAACAAGGGGAATGCATAACTTGTTGCCATAAAAAGGGAAATTTCTTCATCTATGCTCGAAAATAAGGGTAATTTCTTCCTTTTTGCCTCTAAATAAGTGACATTTCTTTTTTTTTCCCCAAAAACAAAAGGAATTTCTTTCTTTTTTGCCCCAAAATAATGGGAATTTCTGATTTATTACCCTAAAATAAGTGAAATTTCTGCAATTTTGCCCCAAAATAAGGGAAATTTCTGCCTTTTTGCCCTAAAATATGTGAAATTTCTGCAATTTTACCCCAAATTATGTGAATATCTGCCTTTTTGCCCCAAAATAATGGGAATTTCTGCCTTTTTGCCCCAAAGTAAGAAAAATTTCTGCTTTTATTTCTCTGAAATAAGTGAAATTTCTGCAATTTTGCCCCAAAATAATGAAAATTTCTGACTTATTACCCTGAAATAATTGAAATTTCTGCAATTTTGCCCCAAAATAAGGGAAATTTCTGCAATTTTGCCCCAATGTAAAGAAATTTCTGCAATTTTGCCCCAAAATAAGGGGAATTTTTGACTGTTTGCTCCCGAAAGAAGGAGATTTTCTGTCTTTTTGCCCCAAAATAAGGAGAATTTCTTCTTTTTTGCCCGAAAATTATGAGAATTTCTGCAATTTTGCTTCAAAATACAAGGAATTTCTGCTTTTTATCCCGAAAGTAAGGGGAATGTATATTTTTTTGCCACAAAAAAAGGAAATTTCTTCATTTTTGCCCCAAAATAAGAGGAATTTCTGCCTTTTTACCTCAACATGAGTGAAATTTCTGCCATTTTACCCAAAAATAAACGGAATTTCTGTCTTTTTGCCCCAAAATAGAAGGAATTTTTGAATTATGTCCTGAAATATGTGAAATTTCTGCAATTTTGCCCCAAAATAAAAGAAATTTCTGCCTTTTTGCCACAAAATAAGTGGAATTTCTGATTTTTGCCCCAAAATAAAGGGAATTTCTGCCTTTTGCCCCAAAATTAGGGGAATTTCTGCAATTTTGCTCCAAAATACGGGGAATTTCTGTCTTTTTGCCTGAAGATAATGGGAATGCATACCTTTTTGCCATAAAAAAAAGGGAAATTTCTTCATTTTTGCTCCAAAATTAGGGGAATTTCTGCATTTTTGCCTCTAACTAAGTGGAATTTCTGTCTTTTTCCCCCAAAACAAAGGGAATTTCTGTCTTTTTTGCCCCAAAATAAGTGAAATTTCTGCAATTTTGCCCCAAAATAAGGGAAATTTCTGTCTTTTTGCCCTGAAATATGTGAAATTTCTGCAATTTTACCCCAAAATAAAGTGAATTTCTGCCTTTTTGCCCCAAAATAATGGGAATTTCTGTTTTTTTGCCCCAAAATAAGAAAAATTTTTGCTTTTTTTCTCTGAAATAAGTGAAATTTCTGCAATTTTGCTCCAAAATAAGGGAAATTTTTGCAATTTTGCCCCAAAATAAGGGAAATTTCTGGAATTTTGCCCAAAATACGTGGAATTTCTGAGTTTTGCCCCAAAATAAGGAGAATTTCTGTCTTTTTGCCCCAACATATAGGGAATTTCTGCCTTTTTGCCCAACAATTAGGGGAATTTCTGCAATTTTTCCCCAAAATAAGGGAAATTTCTGCAATTTCGCCCCAATGTAAATGAAATTTCTGCAATTTTGCACCAAAATAGGTCAAATTTCTGACTGTATGCTCCCGAAAAAAGGAGATTTACTGTATTTTTGCTCCAAAATAAGGAGAATTTCTGATTTTTTGCCCGAAAATTATGAGAATTTCTGCTATTATGCTTCAAAATATGGGGAATTTCTGCTTTTTATCCCGAAAGTAAGGGGAATGTATACCTTTTTCCACAAAAAAGGGAAATTTTTAAATTTTTGCCCCAAAATAAGAGGAATTTCTGCCTTTTTACCTCAAAATAAGTGAAATTTCTCTTTTTTACACAAAAATAAATGGAATTTCTGTCTTTTTGCAACAAAATAAAAGGAATTTTTGAATTATACCCTGAAATAAGTGATATTTCTGCAATTTTGCCCCAAAATAAAAGAAATTTCTGCATTTTTGCCACAAAATAAGGGGAATTTCTGTCTTTTTGCCCCAAAATAGGAGAAATTTCTGCCTTTTTGCCCCCAAATAAGGGGAATTTCAGTCTTTTTACCTCAAAATAAGGGGACTTTCAGCCATTTAACCTCAAAATAAGGGAAATTTCTGCATTTTTGCCACAAAATATTAAGAATTTCTTAATTTTTTCCCCAAAATAAGGAAAATTTCTGCCTTTTTTCCCTGAAATAAGTGAAATTTCTGCAATTTTGCCATAAATAAGAGAAATTTCTGCAATTTTGCCCCAAAATAAGAGAAATTTTTGGAATTTTGCCCCAAAATAAGTGGAATTTCTGAGTTTTGCCCCAAAAGAACGAGAATTTCTTTCTTTTTGCCCCAACATATAGGGAATTTCTGCCTTTTTGCCCCACAATTAGGGAAATTTCTGTAATTTTGCTCAAAAATGCAAGGAATTTCTGTCTTGTTGCCCGAAAATAAGTGGAATGCATAACTTTTTGCCGTAAAAAAGGGAAATATCTTCATTTTTGCTCCAAAATAAGGGGAATTTCAGCCTTTTTGCCTCTAAATAAGTGGAATGTCTGTCTTTTTCCCCCAAACGAAGGGAATTTCTGTCTTTTTTGCCCCAAAATAAGGGGAATTTCTGTCTTTTTGCCCCAAAATAAGGGAAATTTCTGCCTTTTTGTTCCCAAATAAGGGGAATTTCAGCCTTTTGACCTTTAAGTAAGGGGAATTTCTGCATTTTTGCCACAAAATATTAAAAATTTCTGCATTTTTGCCCCAAAATAAGGAAAATTTCTGCCTTTTTTCCTGAAATAAGTGAAATTTCTGCAATTTTGCCCCAAAATAAGTGAAATTTCTGCAATTTTGCCCAAAAAAAATAATGGAAATTTCTGCCTTTTTGCCCTGAAATATGTAAAATTTTTGCAATTTTACCCCAAAAAAAGTGAATTTCTGCATTTTTACCCCAAAATAATGGGAATTTATGCTTTTTGCCCCAAAATAAGAAAAATTTTTGCTTTTTTTCTCTAAAATAAGTGAAATTTCTGCAATTTTGCCCCAAAATAAAGGAAATTTCGGCAATTTTGCCCAAAAATAAGGGAAATTTCTGTAATTTTGCACCAAAATAAGTGGAATTTCTGAGTTTTGCCCCAAAATAAGGAGAATTTTTGTCTTTTTGCCCCAACATATAGGGAATTTCTGCCTTTTTGCCCCACAATTAGGGGAATTTCTGCAATTTTGCTCCAAAATACAGGGAATTTCTGTCCTTTTGCCCGAAAATAAAGGGAATGCAAAACTTGTTGCCATAAAAAAGGGAAATTTCTTCATTTTTTCTCCAAAATAAGGGGAATTTCTACCTTTTTGCTTCTAACTAAGTGGAATTTCTGTCTTTTTCCCCCAAAACAATGGGAATTTTTGTCTTTTTTGCCCCAAAATTAGTGAAATTTCTACAATTTTGCCCCAAAATAAGGGAAATTTCTGTCTTTTTGCCCTGAAATATGTGAAATTTCTGCAATTTTACCCCAAAATAAGGTGAATTTCTGACTTTTTGCCCAAAAAAATGGGAATTTCTGTTTTTTTGCCCCAATATAAGAAAAATTTTTGCTTTTTTTCTCTGAAATATGTGAAATTTCTGCAATTTTGTTACAAAATAAGGGAAATTTTTGCAATTTTGCCCCAAAATAAGGGAAATTTCTGGAATTTTGCCCCCAAATACGTGGAATTTCTGAGTTTTGCCCCAAAATAAGGAGAATTTCTGTCTTTTTGCCCCAACATATAGGGAATTTCTGCCTTTTTGCCCAACAATTAGGGGAATTTCTGCAATTTTTCCCTAAAATAAGGGAAATTTCTGCAATTTTGCCCCAATGTAAAGGAAATTTCTGCAATTTTGCCCCAAAATAAGGGGAATTTCTGACAGTTTGCTCCCGAAAAGAGGAGATTTTCTGTATTTTTGCTCCAAAATAAGGAGAATTTCTGTTTTTTTGCCCGAAAATTATGAGAATTTCTGCAAGTATGCTTCAAAATACGGGGAATTTCTGCTTTTTATCCCGAAAGTAAGGGGAATGTATACCTTTTTCCACAAAAAAGGGAAATTTTTAAATTTTTGCCCCAAAATAAGAGGAATTTCTGCCTTTTTACCTCAAAATAAGTGAAATTTCTCCTTTTTACCCAAAAATAAATGGAATTTCTGTCTTTTTGCAACAAAATAAAAGGAATTTTTGAATTATACCCTGAAATAAGTGATATTTCTGCAATTTTGCCCCAAAATAAAAGAAATTTCTGCCTTTTTGCCACATAATAAGGGGAATTTCTGTCTTTTTGCCCCAAAATAAGAGAAATTTCTGGCTTTTTGCCCCCAAATAAGGGGAATTTCAGTTTTTTTAACTCAAAATAAGGGGAATTTCAGCCTTTTAACCTCAAAATAAGGGGAATTTCTGCATTTTTGCCCCAAAATATTAAGAATTTCTTAATTTTTTCTCCAAAATAAAGAAAATTTCTGCCTTTATTCCCTGAAATAAGTGAAATTTCTGCAATTTTGCCCCAAAATAAGTGAAATTTCTGCAATTTTTCCCCAAAATAAGGGAAATTTCTGCCTTTTTGCCCTGAAATATGTGAAATTTCTGCAATTTTACCCTAAAATAAGGTGAATTTCTGCATTTTTGCCCCAAAATAATTGGAATTTCTGCCTTTTAGCCCCAAAATAAGAAAAATTTTTGCTTTTTTTTCTGAAATAAGTGAAATTTCTGCAATTTGGCCCTAAAATAAGGGAAATTTCTGCAATTTTGCCCCAAAATAAGGGAAATTTCTGGAATTTTGCCCCAAAATAAGTGGAATTTCTGAGTTTTGCCCCAAAAAAACGAGAATTTCTGTCTTTTTGCCCCAACATATAGGGAATTTCTGCCTTTTTGCCCCACAATTAGGGGAATTTCTGCAATTTTGCTCAAAAATGCAAGGAATTTCTGTCTTGTTGCCCGAAAATAAGTGGAATGCATAACTTTTTGCCATAAAAAAGGGAAATATCTTCATTTTTGCTCCAAAATAAGGGGAATTTCAGCCTTTTTGCCTCTAAATAAGTGGAATTTCTGTCTTTTTTACACAAACAAAGGGAATTTCTGTCTTTTATGCCCCAAAAATAAGGGGAATTTCTGACTTATTACCCTAAAATAAGTGAAATATCTGCAATTTTGCCCCAAAATAAGGGAAATTTCTGCCTTTTTGCCCTGAAATATGTGAAATTTCTGCAATTTTACCCCAAAATAAGGTGAATTTCTGCCTTTTTCCCCCAAAATAATGAGAATTTCTGAATTTTTGCCCCAAAATAAGAAAAATTTTTGCTTTTTTCTCTGAAATAAGAGAAATTTCTGCAATTTTGCCCTAAAAAAAGGGAAATTTCTGCAATTTTGCCCCAAAATAATGGAAATTTCTGAAATTTTGCCCCAAAATAAGGGAAATTTCTGCAATTTTGCCCCAAAATAAGGGAAATTTCTTGAATTTTGCCCCAAAATACGTGGAATATCTGAGTTTTGCCCTAAAATAAGGAGAATTTCTGTCTTTTTGCCCCAACATATAGGGAATTTCTGCCTTTTTCCCCAACAATTAGGGAAATTTCTGCAATTTTGCTCCAAAATAAGGGAAATGTCTGCAATTTTGCCCCAAAGTAAAGGAAATTTCTGCAATTTTGCCCCAAAATAAGGGGAATTTCTGACTGTTTGCTCCCGAAAAAAAGGAGATGTTCTGTATTTTTGCTCCAAAATAAGGAGAATTTCTGCTTTTTTGCCCGAAAATTATGAGAATTTCTGCAACTATGCTTCAAAATACGGGGAATTTCTGCTTTTTATTCCGAAAGTAAGGGGAATGTATACCTTTTTCCACAAAAAAGGGAAATTTCTTAATTTTTGCCCCAAAATAAGAGGAATTTCTGCCTTTTTACCTCAAAATAAGTGAAATTTCTCCTTTTTTACCGAAAAATAAATGGAATTTCTGTATTGTTGCAAAAAAATAAAAGGAATTTTTGAATTATACCCTGAAATAAGTGATATTTCTGCAATTTTGCCCCAAAATAAAAGAAATTTCTGCATTTTTGCCACAAAATAAGGGGAATTTCTGTCTTTTTGCCCCAAAATAAGAGAAATTTCTGCCTTTTTGCCCCCAAATAAGGGGAATTTCAGTCTTTTTACCTCAAAATAAGGGGACTTTCAGCATTTTAACCTCAAAATAAGGGGAATTTCTGCATTTTTGCCACAAATTATTAAGAATTTCTTAATTTTTTCCCCAAAATAAGGAAAATTTCTTCCTTTTTTCCCTGAAATAAGTGAAATTTCTGCTATTTTGCCCCAAAATAAGTGAAATATCTGCAATTTTGCCCCAAAATAAGGGAAATTTCTGCCTTTTTGCCCTGAAATATGTGAAATTTCTGCAATTTTACCCTAAATTAAGGTGAATTTCTGCATTTTTGCCCCAAAATAATTGGAATTTCTGCCTTTTAGCCCCAAAATAAGAAAAATTTTTGCTTTTTTTCTCTGAAATAAGTGAAATTTCTGCAATTTTGCCCTAAAATAAGGGAAATTTCTGCAATTTTGCCCCAAAATAAGGGAAATTTTTGGAATTTTGCCCCAAAATAAGTGGAATTTCTGAGTTTTGCCCCAAAAGAATGAGAATTTCTGTCTTTTTGCCCCAACATATAGGGAATTTCTGCCTTTTTGCCCCACAATTAGGGGAATTTCTGCAATTTTGCTCAAAAATGCAAGGAATTTCTGTCTTGTTGCCCGAAAATTAGTGGAATGCATAACTTTTTGCCATAAAAAAGGGAAATATCTTCATTTTTGCTCCAAAATAAGGGGAATTTCAGCCTTTTTGCCTCTAAATAAGTGGAATGTCTGTCTTTTTCCCCCAAACGAAGGGAATTTCTGTCTTTTTTGCCCCAAAATAAGGGGAATTTCTGTCTTTTTGCCACAAAATAAGGTAAATTTCTGCCTTTTTGTTCCCAAATAAGGGGAATTTCAGCCTTTTTACCTCAAAGTAAGGGGAATTTCTGCATTTTTGCCACAAAATATTAAAAATTTCTGCATTTTTGCACCAAAATAAGGAAAATTTCTGCCTTTTTTCCTGAAATAAGTGAAATTTCTGCAATTTTGCCCCAAAATAAGTGAAATTTCTGCAATTTTGCCCAAAAATAATGGAAATTTCTGCCTTTTTGCCCTGAAATATATAAAATTTTTGCAATTTTACCCCAAAAAAAGTGAATTTCTGCATTTTTACCCCAAAATAATGGGAATTTATGCTTTTTGCCCCAAAATAAGAAAAATTTTTGCTTTTTTTCTCTAAAATAAGTGAAATTTCTGCAATTTTGCCCCAAAATAAAGGAAATTTCGGCAATTTTGCCCAAAAATAAGGGAAATTTCTGGATTTTGCACCAAAATAAGTGGAATTTCTGAGTTTTGCCCCAAAATAAGGAGAATTTTTGTCTTTTTGCCCCAACATATAGAGAATTTCTGCCTTTTTGCCCCACAATTAGGGGAATTTCTGCAATTTTGCTCCAAAATACAGGGAATTTCTAACCTTTTGCCCGAAAATAAAGGGAATGCAAAACTTGTTGCCATAAAAAAAGGGAAATTTCTTCATTTTTTCTCCAAAATAAGGGGAATTTCTGCCTTTTTGCTTCTAACTAAGTGGAATTTCTGTCTTTTTCCCCCAAAACAAAGGGAATTTCTATCTTTTTTGCCCCAAAATTAGTGAAATTTCTGCAATTTTGCCCCAAAATAAGGGAAATTTCTGCTTTTTGCCCTGAAATATGTGAAATTTCTGCAATTTTACCCCAAAATAAGGTGAATTTCTGCCTTTTTGCCCAAAAAAATGGGAATTTCTGTTTTTTTGCCCCAAAATAAGAAAAATTTTTGCTTTTTTTCTCTGAAATAAGTGAAATTTCTTCAATTTTGTTACAAAATAAGGGAAATTTTTGCAATTTTGCCCCAAAATAAGGGAAATTTCTGGAATTTTGCCCCATAATACGTGGAATTTCTGAGTTTTGCCCCAAAATAAGGAGAATTTCTGTCTTTTTGCCCCAACATATAGGGAATTTCTGCCTTTTTGCCCAACAATTAGGGGAATTTCTGCAATTTTTCCCTAAAATAAGGGAAATTTCTGCAATTTTGCCCCAATGTAAAGGAAATTTCTGCAATTTTTCCCCAAAATAAGGGGAATTTCTGACAGTTTGCTCCCGAAAAGAGGAGATTTTCTGTATTTTTGCTCCAAAATAAGGAGAATTTCTGTTTTTTTGCCCGAAAATTATGAGAATTTCTGCAAGTATGCTTCAAAATACGGGGAATTTCTGCTTTTTATCCCGAAAGTAAGGGGAATGTATACCTTTTTCCACAAAAAAGGGAAATTTTTAAATTTTTGCCCCAAAATAAGAGGAATTTCTGCCTTTTTACCTCAAAATAAGTGAAATTTCTCCTTTTTTACCCAAAAATAAATGGAATTTCTGTCTTTTTGCAACAAAATAAAAGGAATTTTTGAATTATACCCTGAAATAAGTGATATTTCTGCAATTTTGCCCCAAAATAAAAGAAATTTCTGCCTTTTTGCCACATAATAAGGGGAATTTCTGTCTTTTTGCCCCAAAATAAGAGAAATTTCTGGCTTTTTGCCCCCAAATAAGGGGAATTTCAGTTTTTTTAACTCAAAATAAGGGGAATTTCAGCCTTTTAACCTCAAAATAAGGGGAATTCCTGCATTTTTGCCCCAAAATATTAAGAATTTCTTAATTTTTTCCCCAAAATAAAGAAAATTTCTGCCTTTATTCCCTGAAATAAGTGAAATTTCTGCAATTTTGCCCCAAAATAAGTGAAATTTCTGCAATTTTTCCCCAAAATAAGGGAAATTTCTGCCTTTTTGCCCTGAAATATGTGAAATTTCTGCAATTTTACCCTAAAATAAGGTGAATTTCTGCATTTTTGCCCCAAAATAATTGGAATTTCTGCCTTTTAGCCCCAAAATAAGAAAAATTTTTCCCTTTTTTTTTCTGAAATAAGTGAAATTTCTGCAATTTTGCCCTAAAATAAGGGAAATTTCTGCAATTTTGCCCCAAAATAAGGGAAATTTCTGGAATTTTGCCCCAAAATAAGTGGAATTTCTGAGTTTTGCCCCAAAAAAACGAGAATTTCTGTCTTTTTGCCCCAACATATAGGGAATTTCTGCCTTTTTGCCCCACAATTAGGGGAATTTCTGCAATTTTGCTCAAAAATGCAAGGAATTTCTGTCTTGTTGCCCGAAAATAAGTGGAATGCATAACTTTTTGCTATAAAAAAGGGAAATATCTTCATTTTTGCTCCAAAATAAGGGGAATTTCAGCCTTTTTGCCTCTAAATAAGTGGAATTTCTGTCTTTTTTACACAAACAAAGGGAATTTCTGTCTTTTTTGCCCCAAAATAAGTGGAATTTCTGACTTATTACCCTAAAATAAGTGAAATATCTGCAATTTTACCCCAAAATAAGGGAAATTTCTGCCTTTTTGCCCTGAAATATGTGAAATTTCTGCAATTTTACCCCAAAATAAGGTGAATTTCTGCCTTTTTTCCCCAAAATAATGGGAATTTCTGTTTTTTTGCCCTAAAATAAGAAAAATTTTTGCTTTTTTCTCTGAAAAAGGTGAAATTTCTGCAATTTTGCCCCAAAATAAGGGAAATTTCTGCAATTTTGCCCTAAAATAAGGGAAATTTCTTGAATTTTGCACCAAAATACGTGGAATTTCTGAGTTTTGCCCTAAAATAAGGAGAATTTCTGTTTTTTGCCCCAACATATAGGGAATTTCTGCCTTTTTCCCCAACAATTAGGGAAATTTCTGCAATTTTGCCCCAAAATAAGGGAAATTTCTGCAATTTTGCCCCAATGTAAAGGAAATTTCTGCAATTTTGCTCCAAAATAAGGGGAATTTCTGACTGTTTGCTTCCGAAAAGGAGATTTTCTGTATTTTTGCTCGAAAATAAGGAGAATTTCTGCTTTTTTGCCCGAAAATTATGAGAATTTCTGCAATTATGCTTCAAAATACAGGGAATTTCTGATTTTTATCCCGAAAGTAAGGGGAATGTATACCTTTTTCAACAAAAAAAGGGAATCTTCTTAATTTTTGCCCCAAAATAAGAGTAATTTCTGCCTTTTTACCTCAAAATAAGTGAAATTTCTCCTTTTTTACCCAAAAATAAATGGAATTTCTGTATTGTTGCAAAAAAATAAAAGGAATTTTTGAATTATACCCTGAAATAAGTGATATTTCTGCAATTTTGCCACAAAATAATAAAAATTTCTGCATTTTTGCTACAAAATAAGGGGAATTTCTGTCTTTTTGCCCCAAAATAGGAGAAATTTCTGCCTTTTTGCACCCAAGTAAGGGGAATTTCAGCCTTTTTACCTCAAAATAAGGAGAATTTCAGACTTTTTACCTCAAAATAAGGGGAATTTAAGCCTTTTAACCTCAAAATAAAGGGAATTTCTGCATTTTTGCCACAAAATATTAAGAATTTCTTAATTTTTCCCCAAAATAAGGAAAATTTCTGCCTTTTTTCCCTGAAATAAGTGAAATTTCTGCAATTTTGCCCCCAAATAAGTGAAATGTCTGCAATTTTGCCCCAAAATAAGGGAAATTTCTGCCTTTTTGCCCTGAAATATGTGAAATTTCTGCAATTTTACCCTAAAATAAGGTGAATTTCTGCATTTTTGCCCCAAAATAATTGGAATTTCTGCCTTTTAGCCCCAAAATAAGAAAAATTTTTGCTTTTTTTCTCTGAAATAAGTGAAATTTCTGCAATTTTGCCCTAAAATAAGGGAAATTTCTGCAATTTTGCCCCAAAATAAGGGAAATTTCTGCAATTTTGCCCCAAAATAAGGGAAATTTCTGCAATTTTGCCTCAAAATACGTGGAATTTCTGTGTTTTGCCCCAAAATAAGCAGAATTTCTGTATTTTTGCCCCAACATATAGGGAATTTCTGCCTTTTTCCCAACAATTAGGGAAATTTCTGCAATTTTGCCCCAAAATAAGGGAAATTTCTGCAATTTTGCCCCAATGTAAAGGAAATTTCTGCAATTTTGCTCCAAAATAAGGGGAATTTCTGATTGTTTGCTTCCGAAAAAAGGAGATTTTCTGTATTTTTGCTCCAAAATAAGGAGAATTTCTGCTTTTTTGCCAAAAAATTATGAGAATTTCTGCAATTATGCTTCAAAATACGGGTAATTTCTGCTTTTTATTCCGAAAGTAAAAGGAATGTATACCTTTTTCCACAAAAAAAGGGAAATTTCTTAATTTTTGCCCCAAAATAAGAGGAATTTCTGCCTTTTTACCTCAAAATAAGTGAAATTTCTCCTTTTTTACACAAAAATAAATGGAATTTCTGTCTTTTTGCAACAAAATAAAAGGAATTTTTTAATTATACCCTGAAATAAGTGATATTTCTGCAATTTTGCCCCAAAATAATAAAAATTTCTGCCTTTTTGCTACAAAATAACGGGAATTTCTGTCTTTTTGACCCAAAATAAGAGAAATTTCTGCCTTTTTGCACCCAAATAAGGGGAATTTCAGCCTTTTTACCTCAAAATAAGGTGAATTTCTGCCTTTTTGCCCCACAATTAGGGGAATTTCTGATATTTTGCTCCAAAATGCAAGGAATTTCTGTCTTGTTGCCCGAAAATAAGTGGAATGCATAACTTTTTGCCATAAAAAAGGGAAATATCTTTATTTTTGTTCCAAAATAAGGGGAATTTCAGCCTTTTTGCCTCTAAATAAGTGGAATTTCTGTCTTTTTTACACAAACAAAGGGAATTTCTGTCTTTTTTGCCCCAAAATAAGGGGAATTTCTGACTTATTACCCTAAAATAAGTGAAATATCTGCAATTTTGCCCCAAAATAATGGAAATTTCTGCTTTTTTGCCCTGAAATATGTGAAATTTCCTCAAGTTTACCCCAAAATAAGGTGAATTTCTGCCTTTTTCCTCCAAAATAATGGGAATTTCTGACTTTTTGCCCCAAAATAAGAAAAATTTTTGCTTTTTTTCTCTAAAATAAGTGAAATTTCTGCAATTTTGTCCCAAAATAAAGGAAATTTCGGCAATTTTGCCCCAAATTAAGGGAAATTTCTGCAATTTTGCCCCAATGTAAAGGAAATTTCTGCAATTTTGCTCCAAAATAAGGGGAATTTCTGATTGTTTGCTTCCGAAAAAAGGAGATTTTCTGTATTTTTGCTCCAAAATAAGGAGAATTTCTGCTTTTTTGCCCGAAAATTATGAGAATTTCTGCAATTATGCTTCAAAATACAGGGAATTTCTGCTTTTTATCCTGAAAGTAATGGGAATGTATACCTTTTTCCACAAAAAAAGGGAAATTTCTTAATTTTTGCCCCAAAATAAGAGGAATTTCTGCCTTTTTACCTCAAAATAAGTGAAATTTCTCCTTTTTTACCCACAAATAAATGGAATTTCTGTCTTGTTGCAACAAAATAAAAGGAATTTTTGAATTATACCCTGAAATAAGTGATATTTCTACAATTTTGCCCCAAAATAATAAAAATTTCTGCCTTTTTGCTACAAAATAAGGGGAATTTCTGTCTTTTTGCCCCAAAATAGGAGAAATTTCTGCCTTTTTGCACCCAAGTAAGGGGAATTTCAGCATTTTTACCTCAAAATAAGGGGAATTTCAGCCTTTTTACCTCAAAATAAAGGGAATTTCACCCTTTTAACCTCAAAATAAGGGGAATTTCTGCATTTTTGCCACAAAATATTAAGAAATTCTTAATTTTTCCCCAAAATAAGGAAAATTTCTGCCTTTTTTCCCTGAAATAAGTGAAATTTCTGCAATTTTGCCCCAAAATAAGTGAAATGTTTGCAATTTTGCCCCAAAATAAGGGAAATTTCTGCCTTTTTGCCCTGAAATATGTGAAATTTCTGCAATTTTACCCTAAAATAAGTTGAATTTCTGCATTTTTGCCCCAAAACAATTGGAATTTCTGCCTTTTAGCCCCAAAATAAGAAAAATTTTTGCTTTTTTTCTCTGAAATAAGTGAAATTTCTGCAATTTTGCCCTAAAAAAAGGGAAATTTCTGCAATTTTGCCCCAAAATAAGGGAAATTTCTGCAATTTTGCCCCAAAATAAGGGAAATTTCTGCAATTTTGCCTCAAAATACGTGGAATTTCTGTGTTTTGCCCCAAAATAAGGAGAATTTCTGTATTTTTGCCCCAACATATAGGGAATTTCTGCCTTTTTTCCCAACAATTAGGGAAATTTCTGCAATTTTGCCCCAAAATAAGGGAAATTTCTGCAATTTTGCCCCAATGTAAAGGAAATTTCTGCAATTTTGCCCCAATGTAAAGGAAATTTCTGCAATTTTGCTCCAAAATAAGGGGAATTTCTGACTGTTTGCTTCAGAAAAAAGGAGATTTTCTGTATTTTTGCTCCAAAATAAGGAGAATTTCTGCTTTTTTGCCCGAAAATTATGAGAATTTCTGCAATTATGCTTCAAAATACGGGTAATTTCTGCTTTTTATTCCGAAAGTAAAAGGAATGTATACCTTTTTCCACAAAAAAGGGAAATTTCTTAATTTTTGCCCCAAAATAAGAGGAATTTCTGCCTTTTTACCTCAAAATAAGTGAAATTTCTCCTTTTTTACCCAAAAATAAATGGAATTTCTGTCTTTTTGCAACAAAATAAAAGGAATTTTTGAATTATACCCTGAAATAAGTGATATTTCTGCAATTTTGCCCCAAAATAATAAAAATTTCTGCCTTTTTGCTACAAAATAACGGGAATTTCTGTCTTTTTGACCCAAAATAAGAGAAATTTCTGCCTTTTTGCACCCAAATAAGGGGAATTTCAGCCTTTTTACCTCAAAATAAGGTGAATTTCTGCCTTTTTGCCCCACAATTAGGGGAATTTCTGCAATTTTGCTGCAAAATGCAAGGAATTTCTGTCTTGTTGCCCGAAAATAAGTGGAATACATAACTTTTTGCCATAAAAAAGGGAAATATCTTTATTTTTGCTCCAAATTAAGGGGAATTTCAGCCTTTTTGCCTCTAAATAAGTGGAATTTCTGTCTTTTTTACACAAACAAAGGGAATTTCTGTCTTTTTTGCCCCAAAATAAGGGGAATTTCTGACTTATTACCCTAAAATAAGTGAAATATCTGCAATTTTGCCCCAAAATAATGGAAATTTCTGCCTTTTTGCCCTGAAATATGTGAAATTTCTGCAATTTTACCCCAAAATAAGGTGAATTTCTGCATTTTTCCCCCAAAATAATGAGAATTTCTGAATTTTTGCCCCAAAATAAGAAAAATTTTTGCTTTTTTTCTCTAAAATATGTGAAATTTCTGCAATTTTGCCCCAAAATAAAGGAAATTTCAGCAATTTTGCCCAAAAATAAGGGAAATTTCTGGAATTTTGCACCAAAATACGTGGAATTTCTGAGTTTTGCCCCAAAATAAGGAGAATTTCTGTCTTTTTGCCCCAACATATAGGGAATTTCTGCCTTTTTGCCCCACAATTAGGGGAATTTCTGCAATTTTGCTCCAAAATACAGGGAATTTCTGTCTTTTTGCCCGAAAATAAAGGGAATGCAAAACTTGTTGCCATAAAAAAAGGGAAATTTCTTCATTTTTTCTCCAAAATAAGGGGAATTTCTGCCTTTTTACCTCTTACTAAGTGGAATTTCTGTTTTTTTCCCCTAAAACAAAGGGAATTTCTGTCTTTTTTGCCCCAAAATTAGTGAAATTTCTGCAATTTTTCCCCAAAATAAGGTAAATTTCTGTCTTTTTGCCCTGAAATATGTGAAATTTCTGCAATTTTACCCCAAAATAAGGTGAATATCTGCCTTTTTGCCCCAAAAAATGGGAATTTCTGTTTTTTTGCCCCAAAATAAGAAAAATTTTTGCTTTTTTTCTCTGAAATAAGTGAAATTTCTGCAATTTTGCACCAATATAAGGGAAATTTTTACAATTTTGCCCCAAAATAAGGGAAATTTCTGGAATTTTGCCCCAAAATACGTGGAATTTCTGAGTTTTACCCGAAAATAAGGAGATTTCTGTCTTTTTGCCCCAACATATAGGGAATTTCTGCCTTTTTGCCCAACAATTAGGGGAATTTTTGCAATTTTGCCCCAAAATAAGGGAAATTTCTGCAATTTTGCCCCAATGTAAAAGAAATTTCTGCAATTTTGCCCCAAAATAAGGGGAATTTCTGACAGTTTGCTCCCGAAAAGAGGAGATTTTCTGTATTTTTGCTCCAAAATAAGGAGAATTTCTGCTTTTTTGCCTGAAAATTATGAGAATTTCTGCAAGTATGCTTCAAAATACGGGGAATTTCTGCATTTTATCCCGAAAGTAAGGGAAATGTATACCTTTTTCCACAAAAAAGAGAAAATTTCTTAATTTTTGCCCCAAAATAAGAGGAATTTCTGCCTTTTTACCTCAAAATAAGTGAAATTTCTCCTTTTTTACCCAAAAATAAATGGAATTTCTGTCTTTTTGCAACAAAATAAAAGGAATTTTTGAATTATACCCTGAAATAAGTGATATTTCTGCAATTTTGCCCCAAAATAAAAGAAATTTCTGCCTTTTTGCCACAAAATAAGGGGAATTTCTGTCTTTTTGCCCCAAAATAAGAGAAATTTTTGGCTTTTTGCCCCCAAATAAGGGGAATTCCAGTTTTTTTACCTCAAAATAAGGGGAATTTCAGCATTTTAACCTCAAAATAAGGGTAATTTCTGCATTTTTGCTCCAAAATATTAAGAATTTCTTAATTTTCTTCCCCAAAATAAGAAAAATTTCTGCCTTTATTCCCTGAAATAAGTGAAATTTCTGCAATTTTGCCCCAAAATAAGTGAAATTTCTGCAATTTTGCCCTAAAATAAGGGAAATTTCTGCAATTTTCCCCAAAATAAAGGAAATTTCTGGAATTTTGCCCCAAAATAAGTGGAATTTCTGAGTTTTTCCCCAAAAGAACGAGAATTTCTGTCTTTTTGCCCCAACATATAGGGAATTTCTGCAATTTTGCTCAAAAATGCAAAGAATTTCTGTCTTGTTGCCCGAAAATAAGTGGAATGCATAACTTATTGTCATAAAAATGGAAATATCTTCATTTTTGCTCCAAAATAAGGGGAATTTCAGCCTTTTTGCCTCTAATTAAGTGGAATTTCTGTCTTTTTTACACAAACAAAGAGAATTTCTGTCTTTTTTGCCCCAAAATAAGGGGAATTTCTGACTTATTACCCTAAAATAAGTGAAATATCTGCAATTTTACCCCAAAATAAGGTGAATTTCTGCCTTTTTGCCCCAAAAAATGGAATTTCTGTTTTTTTGCCCCAAAATAAGAAAAATTTTTGCTTTTTTTCTCTGAAATAAGTGAAATTTCTGCAATTTTGCCCCAAAATAAGGGAAATTTTTACAATTTTGCCCCAAAATAAGGGAAATTTCTGGAATTTTGCCCCAAAATACGTGGAATTTCTGAGTTTTACCCGAAAATAAGGAGATTTCTGACTTTTTGCCGCAACATATAGGGAATTTCTGCCTTTTTGCCCAACAATTAGGGGAATTTCTGCAATTTTGCCCCAAAATAAGGGAAATTTCTGCAATTTTGCCCCAATGTAAAAGAAATTTCTGCAATTTTGCCCCAAAATAAGGGGAATTTCTGACAGTTTGCTCCCGAAAAGAGGAGATTTTCTGTATTTTTGCTCCAAAATAAGGAGAATTTCTGCTTTTTTGCCTGAAAATTATGAGAATTTCTGCAAGTATGCTTCAAAATACGGGGAATTTCTGCTTTTTATCCCGAAAGTAAGGGGAATGTATACCTTTTTCCACAAAAAAGGGAAATTTCTTAATTTTTGCCCCAAAATAAGAGGAATTTCTGCCTTTTTACCTCAAAATAAGTGAAATTTCTCCTTTTTTACCCAAAAATAAATGGAATTTCTGTCTTTTTGCAACAAAATAAAAGGAATTTTTGAATTATACCCTGAAATAAGTGATATTTCTCCAATTTTGCCCCAAAATAAAAGAAATTTCTGCCTTTTTGCCACAAAATAAGGGGAATTTCTGTCTTTTTGCCCCAAAATAAGAGAAATTTTTGGCTTTTTGCCCCCAAATAAGGGGAATTCCAGTTTTTTTACCTCAAAATAAGGGGAATTTCAGCCTTTTAACCTCAAAATAAGGGGAATTTCTGCATTTTTGCCCCAAAATATTAAGAATTTCTTAATTTTTTTCCCCAAAATAAGAAAAATTTCTGCCTTTATTCCCTGAAATAAGTGAAATTTCTGCAATTTTGCCCCAAAATAAGTGAAATTTCTGCAATTTTGCCCTAAAATAAGGGAAATTTCTGCAATTTTGCCCCAAAATAAAGGAAATTTCTGGAATTTTGCCCCAAAATAAGTGGAATTTCTGAGTTTTTCCCCAAAAGAACGAGAATTTCTGTCTTTTTGCCCCAACATATAGGGAATTTCTGCAATTTTGCTCAAAAATGCAAAGAATTTCTGTCTTGTTGCCCGAAAATAAGTGGAATGCATAACTTTTTGTCATAAAAAATGGAAATATCTTCATTTTTGCTCCAAAAAAAGGGGAATTTCAGCCTTTTTGCCTCTAAATAAGTGGAATTTCTGTCTTTTTTACACAAACAAAGGGAATTTCTGTCTTTTTTGCCCCAAAATAAGGGGAATTTCTGACTTATTACCCTAAAATAAGTGAAATATCTGCAATTTTGCCCCAAAATAATGGAAATTTCTGCCTTTTTGCCCTGAAATATGTGAAATTTCTGCAATTTTACCCCAAAATAAGGTGAATTTCTGCATTTTTCCCCCAAAATAATGAGAATTTCTGAATTTTTGCCCCAAAATAAGAAAAATTTTTGCTTTTTTTCTCTAAAATAAGTGAAATTTCTGCAATTTTGCCCCAAAATAAAGGAAATTTCAGCAATTTTGCCCAAAAATAAGGGAAATTTCTGGAATTTTGCACCAAAATACGTGGAATTTCTGAGTTTTGCCCCAAAATAAGGAGAATTTCTGTCTTTTTGCCCCAACATATAGGGAATTTCTGCCTTTTTGCCCCACAATTAGGGGAATTTCTGCAATTTTGCTCCAAAATACAGGGAATTTCTGTCTTTTTGCCCGAAAATAAAGGGAATGCAAAACTTGTTGCCATAAAAAAAGGGAAATTTCTTCATTTTTTCTCCAAAATAAGGGGAATTTCTGCCTTTTTACCTCTTACTAAGTGGAATTTCTGTTTTTTTCCCCTAAAACAAAGGGAATTTCTGTCTTTTTTGCCCCAAAATTAGTGAAATTTCTGCAATTTTTCCCCAAAATAAGGTAAATTTCTGTCTTTTTGCCCTGAAATATGTGAAATTTCTGCAATTTTACCCCAAAATAAGGTGAATATCTGCCTTTTTGCCCCAAAAAATGGGAATTTCTGTTTTTTTGCCCCAAAATAAGAAAAATTTTTGCTTTTTTTCTCTGAAATAAGTGAAATTTCTGCAATTTTGCACCAATATAAGGGAAATTTTTACAATTTTGCCCCAAAATAAGGGAAATTTCTGGAATTTTGCCCCAAAATACGTGGAATTTCTGAGTTTTACCCGAAAATAAGGAGATTTCTGTCTTTTTGCCCCAACATATAGGGAATTTCTGCCTTTTTGCCCAACAATTAGGGGAATTTTTGCAATTTTGCCCCAAAATAAGGGAAATTTCTGCAATTTTGCCCCAATGTAAAAGAAATTTCTGCAATTTTGCCCCAAAATAAGGGGAATTTCTGACAGTTTGCTCCCGAAAAGAGGAGATTTTCTGTATTTTTGCTCCAAAATAAGGAGAATTTCTGCTTTTTTGCCTGAAAATTATGAGAATTTCTGCAAGTATGCTTCAAAATACGGGGAATTTCTGCATTTTATCCCGAAAGTAAGGGAAATGTATACCTTTTTCCACAAAAAAGAGAAAATTTCTTAATTTTTGCCCCAAAATAAGAGGAATTTCTGCCTTTTTACCTCAAAATAAGTGAAATTTCTCCTTTTTTACCCAAAAATAAATGGAATTTCTGTCTTTTTGCAACAAAATAAAAGGAATTTTTGAATTATACCCTGAAATAAGTGATATTTCTGCAATTTTGCCCCAAAATAAAAGAAATTTCTGCCTTTTTGCCACAAAATAAGGGGAATTTCTGTCTTTTTGCCCCAAAATAAGAGAAATTTTTGGCTTTTTGCCCCCAAATAAGGGGAATTCCAGTTTTTTTACCTCAAAATAAGGGGAATTTCAGCATTTTAACCTCAAAATAAGGGTAATTTCTGCATTTTTGCTCCAAAATATTAAGAATTTCTTAATTTTCTTCCCCAAAATAAGAAAAATTTCTGCCTTTATTCCCTGAAATAAGTGAAATTTCTGCAATTTTGCCCCAAAATAAGTGAAATTTCTGCAATTTTGCCCTAAAATAAGGGAAATTTCTGCAATTTTCCCCAAAATAAAGGAAATTTCTGGAATTTTGCCCCAAAATAAGTGGAATTTCTGAGTTTTTCCCCAAAAGAACGAGAATTTCTGTCTTTTTGCCCCAACATATAGGGAATTTCTGCAATTTTGCTCAAAAATGCAAAGAATTTCTGTCTTGTTGCCCGAAAATAAGTGGAATGCATAACTTATTGTCATAAAAATGGAAATATCTTCATTTTTGCTCCAAAATAAGGGGAATTTCAGCCTTTTTGCCTCTAATTAAGTGGAATTTCTGTCTTTTTTACACAAACAAAGAGAATTTCTGTCTTTTTTGCCCCAAAATAAGGGGAATTTCTGACTTATTACCCTAAAATAAGTGAAATATCTGCAATTTTACCCCAAAATAAGGTGAATTTCTGCCTTTTTGCCCCAAAAAATGGAATTTCTGTTTTTTTGCCCCAAAATAAGAAAAATTTTTGCTTTTTTTCTCTGAAATAAGTGAAATTTCTGCAATTTTGCCCCAAAATAAGGGAAATTTTTACAATTTTGCCCCAAAATAAGGGAAATTTCTGGAATTTTGCCCCAAAATACGTGGAATTTCTGAGTTTTACCCGAAAATAAGGAGATTTCTGACTTTTTGCCGCAACATATAGGGAATTTCTGCCTTTTTGCCCAACAATTAGGGGAATTTCTGCAATTTTGCCCCAAAATAAGGGAAATTTCTGCAATTTTGCCCCAATGTAAAAGAAATTTCTGCAATTTTGCCCCAAAATAAGGGGAATTTCTGACAGTTTGCTCCCGAAAAGAGGAGATTTTCTGTATTTTTGCTCCAAAATAAGGAGAATTTCTGCTTTTTTGCCTGAAAATTATGAGAATTTCTGCAAGTATGCTTCAAAATACGGGGAATTTCTGCTTTTTATCCCGAAAGTAAGGGGAATGTATACCTTTTTCCACAAAAAAGGGAAATTTCTTAATTTTTGCCCCAAAATAAGAGGAATTTCTGCCTTTTTACCTCAAAATAAGTGAAATTTCTCCTTTTTTACCCAAAAATAAATGGAATTTCTGTCTTTTTGCAACAAAATAAAAGGAATTTTTGAATTATACCCTGAAATAAGTGATATTTCTCCAATTTTGCCCCAAAATAAAAGAAATTTCTGCCTTTTTGCCACAAAATAAGGGGAATTTCTGTCTTTTTGCCCCAAAATAAGAGAAATTTTTGGCTTTTTGCCCCCAAATAAGGGGAATTCCAGTTTTTTTACCTCAAAATAAGGGGAATTTCAGCCTTTTAACCTCAAAATAAGGGGAATTTCTGCATTTTTGCCCCAAAATATTAAGAATTTCTTAATTTTTTTCCCCAAAATAAGAAAAATTTCTGCCTTTATTCCCTGAAATAAGTGAAATTTCTGCAATTTTGCCCCAAAATAAGTGAAATTTCTGCAATTTTGCCCTAAAATAAGGGAAATTTCTGCAATTTTGCCCCAAAATAAAGGAAATTTCTGGAATTTTGCCCCAAAATAAGTGGAATTTCTGAGTTTTTCCCCAAAAGAACGAGAATTTCTGTCTTTTTGCCCCAACATATAGGGAATTTCTGCAATTTTGCTCAAAAATGCAAAGAATTTCTGTCTTGTTGCCCGAAAATAAGTGGAATGCATAACTTTTTGTCATAAAAAATGGAAATATCTTCATTTTTGCTCCAAAAAAAGGGGAATTTCAGCCTTTTTGCCTCTAAATAAGTGGAATTTCTGTCTTTTTTACACAAACAAAGGGAATTTCTGTCTTTTTTGCCCCAAAATAAGGGGAATTTCTGACTTAATACCCTAAAATAAGTGAAATATCTGCAATTTTGCCCCAAAATAAGGGAAATTTCTGCCTTTTTGCCCTGAAATATGTGAAATTTCTGCAATTTTACCCCAAAATAAGGAGAATTTCTGTCTTTTTGCCCCAACATGTAGGGAATTTCTGCCTTTTTCACCAACAATTAGGGAAATTTCTGCAATTTTGCCCCAAAATAAGGGAAATTTCTGCAATTCTGCCCCAATGTAAAGGAAATTTTTGCAATTTTGCTCCAAAATAAGGGGAATTTCTGACTGTTTGCTTCCGAAAAAAGGAGATTTTCTGTATTTTTGGTCCAAAATAAGGAGAATTTCTGCTTTTTTGCCCGAAAATTATGAGAATTTCTGCAATTATGCTTCAAAATACGGGAAATTTCTGCTTTTTATCCCGAAAGTAAGGGGAATGTATACCTTTTTCCACAAAAAAAGGGAAATTTCTTAATTTTTGCCACAAAATAAGAGGAATTTCTGCCTTTTTACCTCAAAATAAGTGAAATTTCTCCTTTTTTACCGAAAAATAAATGGAATTTATGTATTGTTGCAAAAAAATAAAAGGAATTTTTGAATTATACCCTGAAATAAGTGATATTTCTACAATTTTGCTCCAAAATAATAAAAATTTCTGCATTTTTGCTACAAAATAAGGGGATTTCTGTCTTTTTGCCCCAAAATAGGAGAAATTTCTGCCTTTTTGCACCCAAGTAAGGGGAATTTCAGCATTTTTACCTCAAAATAAAGGGAATTTCAGACTTTTTACCTCAAAATAAGTATAATTTAAGCCTTTTAACATCAAAATAAGGGGAATTTCTGCATTTTTGCCACAAAATATTAAGAATTTCTAAATTTTTCCCCAAAATAAGAAAAATTTCTGCCTTTTTTCCCTGAAATAAGCGAAATTTCTGCAATTTTGCCCCAAAATAAGTGAAATGTCTGCAATTTTGCCCCAAAAAAAAGGGAAATTTCTGCCTTTTTGCCCTGAAATATGTGAAATTTCTGCAATTTTACCCTAAAATAAGTTGAATTTCTGCATTTTTGCCCCAAAATAATTGGAATTTCTGGCTTTTAGCCCCAAAATAAGAAAAATTTTTGCTTTTTTTCTCTGAAATAAGTGAAATTTCTGCAATTTTGCCCTAAAATAAGAGAAATTTCAGCAATTTTGCCCCAAAATAAGGGAAATTTCTGGAATTTTGCCCCAAAATAAGTGGAATTTCTGAGATTTGACCGAAAAGAACGACAATATCTGTCTTTTTGCCCCAACATATAGGGAATTTCTGCCTTTTTGCCCCACAATTAGGGGAATTTCTGCAATTTTGCTCAAAAATGCAAGGAATTTCTGTCTTGTTGCCCGAAAATAAGTGAAATGCATAAGTTTTTGCCATAAAAAAGGGAAATATCTTCATTTTTGCTCCAAAATAAGGGGAATTTCAGCCTTTTTGCCTCTAAATAAGTGGAATTTCTGTCTTTTTTACACAAACAAAGGGAATTTCTGTATTTTTTGCCCCAAAATAAGGGGAATTTCTGACTTATTACCCTAAAATAAGTGAAATATCTGCAATTTTGCCCCAAAATAAGGGAAATTTCTGCCTTTTTGCCCTGAAATATGTGAAATTTCTGCAATTTTACCCCAAAATAAGGTGAATTTCTGCCTTTTTCCCCCAAAATAATGGGAATTTCTGCCTTTTTGCCCCAAAATAAAAAAATTTTTGCTTTTTTTCTCTGAAATAAGTGAAATTTCTGCAATTTTGCCCTAAAATAAGAGAAATTTCTTCCTTTTTGCCCTGATATTTGTGAAATTTCTGCAAATTTACCCCAAAATAAGGTGAATTTCTGCCTTTTTGCCCCAAAATAATGGGAATTTCTGTTTTTTATCCCTAAAATAAGAAAATTTTTTGTTTTTTTTTCTGAATTAAGTGAAATTTCTGCAATTTTGCCCCAAAATAAGGGAAATTTCTGGAATTTTGCACCAAAATAAGTGGAATTTCTGAGTTTTGCCCCAAAATAAGGAGAATTTTTGTCTTTTTGCCCCAACATATAGGGAATTTCTGCCTTTTTGCCCCACAATTAGGGGAATTTCTGCAATTTTGCTCCAAAATACAGGGAATTTCTGTCTTTTTGCCCGAAAATAAAGGGAATGCAAAACTTGTTGCCATAAAAAAAGGGAAATTTCTTCATTTTTTCTCCAAAATAAGGGGAATTTCTGCCTTTTTGCCTCTGACTAAGTGGAATTTCTGTTTTTTTCCCCTAAAACAAAGGGAATTTCTGTCTTTTTTGCCCCAAAATTAGTGAAATTTCTGCAATTTTGCCCCAAAATAATGGAAATTTCTGTCTTTTTGCCCTGAAATATGTGAAATTTCTGCAATTTTACCCCAAAATAAGGTGAATTTCTGCCTTTTTGCCCCAAAAAATGGGAATTTCTGTTTTTTTGCCCCAAAATAAGAAAAATTTTTGCTTTTTTTCTCTGAAATAAGTGAAATTTCTGCAATTTTGCCCCAAAATAATGGAAATTTTTACAATTTTGCCCCAAAATAAGGGAAATTTCTGGAATTTTGCCCCAAAATACGTGGAATTTCTGAGTTTTACCCCAAAATAAGGAGATTTCTGTCTTTTTGCCCCAACATATAGGGAATTTCTGCCTTTTTGCCCAACAATTAGGGGAATTTCTGCAATTTTGCCACAAAATAAGGGAAATTTCTGCAATTTTGCCCCAATGTCAAGGAAATTTCTGCAATTTTGCCCCAAAATAAGGGGAATTTCTGACAGTTTGCTCCCGAAAAGAGGAGATTTTCTGTATTTTTGCTCCAAAATAAGGAGAATTTCTGTTTTTTTGCCCGAAAATTATGAGAATTTCTGCAAGTATGCTTCAAAATACGGGGAATTTCTGCTTTTTATCCCGAAAGTAAGGGGAATGTATACCTTTTTCCACAAAAAAGGGAAATTTCTTAATTTTTGCCCCAAAATAAGAGGAATTTCTGCCTTTTTACCTCAAAATAAGTGAAATTTCTCCTTTTTTACCCAAAAATAAATGGAATTTCTGTCTTTTTGCAACAAAATAAAAGGAATTTTTGAATTATACCCTGAAATAAGTGATATTTCTCCAATTTTGCCCCAAAATAAAAGAAATTTCTGCCTTTTTGCCACAAAATAAGGGGAATTTCTGTCTTTTTGCCCCAAAATAAGAGAAATTTTTGGCTTTTTGCCCCCAAATAAGGGGAATTTCACTTTTTTTACCTCAAAATAAGGGGAATTTCAGCCTTTTAACCTCAAAATAAGGGGAATTTCTGCATTTTTGCCCCAAAATATTAAGAATTTCTTAATTTTTTTCCCCAAAATAAGAAAAATTTCTGCCTTTATTCCCTGAAATATGTGAAATTTCTGCAATTTTACCCCAAAATAAGGTGAATTTCTGCCTTTTTGCCCCCAAAAAAATGGAATTTCTGATTTTTGCCCCAAAATAAGAAAAATTTTTGCTTTTTTTCTCTGAAATAAGTGAAATTTCTGCAATTTTGCCCCAAAATAAGGGAAATTTTTACAATTTTGCCCCAAAATAAGGGAAATTTCTGGAATTTTGCCCCAAAATACGTGGAATTTCTGAGTTTTACCCCAAAATAAGGAGATTTCTGTCTTTTTGCCCCAACATATAGGGAATTTCTGCCTTTTTGCCCAACAATTAGGGGAATTTCTGCAATTTTGCCCCAAAATAAGGGAAATTTCTGCCTTTTTGCCCTGAAATATGTGAAATTTCTGCAATTTTACCCCAAAATAAGGAGAATTTCTGTCTTTTTGCCCCAACATGTAGGGAATTTCTGCCTTTTTCACCAACAATTAGGGAAATTTCTGCAATTTTGCCCCAAAATAAGGGAAATTTCTGCAATTCTGCCCCAATGTAAAGGAAATTTTTGCAATTTTGCTCCAAAATAAGGGGAATTTCTGACTGTTTGCTTCCGAAAAAAGGAGATTTTCTGTATTTTTGGTCCAAAATAAGGAGAATTTCTGCTTTTTTGCCCGAAAATTATGAGAATTTCTGCAATTATGCTTCAAAATACGGGAAATTTCTGCTTTTTATCCCGAAAGTAAGGGGAATGTATACCTTTTTCCACAAAAAAAGGGAAATTTCTTAATTTTTGCCACAAAATAAGAGGAATTTCTGCCTTTTTACCTCAAAATAAGTGAAATTTCTCCTTTTTTACCGAAAAATAAATGGAATTTATGTATTGTTGCAAAAAAATAAAAGGAATTTTTGAATTATACCCTGAAATAAGTGATATTTCTACAATTTTGCTCCAAAATAATAAAAATTTCTGCATTTTTGCTACAAAATAAGGGGATTTCTGTCTTTTTGCCCCAAAATAGGAGAAATTTCTGCCTTTTTGCACCCAAGTAAGGGGAATTTCAGCATTTTTACCTCAAAATAAAGGGAATTTCAGACTTTTTACCTCAAAATAAGTATAATTTAAGCCTTTTAACATCAAAATAAGGGGAATTTCTGCATTTTTGCCACAAAATATTAAGAATTTCTAAATTTTTCCCCAAAATAAGAAAAATTTCTGCCTTTTTTCCCTGAAATAAGCGAAATTTCTGCAATTTTGCCCCAAAATAAGTGAAATGTCTGCAATTTTGCCCCAAAAAAAAGGGAAATTTCTGCCTTTTTGCCCTGAAATATGTGAAATTTCTGCAATTTTACCCTAAAATAAGTTGAATTTCTGCATTTTTGCCCCAAAATAATTGGAATTTCTGGCTTTTAGCCCCAAAATAAGAAAAATTTTTGCTTTTTTTCTCTGAAATAAGTGAAATTTCTGCAATTTTGCCCTAAAATAAGAGAAATTTCAGCAATTTTGCCCCAAAATAAGGGAAATTTCTGGAATTTTGCCCCAAAATAAGTGGAATTTCTGAGATTTGACCGAAAAGAACGACAATATCTGTCTTTTTGCCCCAACATATAGGGAATTTCTGCCTTTTTGCCCCACAATTAGGGGAATTTCTGCAATTTTGCTCAAAAATGCAAGGAATTTCTGTCTTGTTGCCCGAAAATAAGTGAAATGCATAAGTTTTTGCCATAAAAAAGGGAAATATCTTCATTTTTGCTCCAAAATAAGGGGAATTTCAGCCTTTTTGCCTCTAAATAAGTGGAATTTCTGTCTTTTTTACACAAACAAAGGGAATTTCTGTATTTTTTGCCCCAAAATAAGGGGAATTTCTGACTTATTACCCTAAAATAAGTGAAATATCTGCAATTTTGCCCCAAAATAAGGGAAATTTCTGCCTTTTTGCCCTGAAATATGTGAAATTTCTGCAATTTTACCCCAAAATAAGGTGAATTTCTGCCTTTTTCCCCCAAAATAATGGGAATTTCTGCCTTTTTGCCCCAAAATAAAAAAATTTTTGCTTTTTTTCTCTGAAATAAGTGAAATTTCTGCAATTTTGCCCTAAAATAAGAGAAATTTCTTCCTTTTTGCCCTGATATTTGTGAAATTTCTGCAAATTTACCCCAAAATAAGGTGAATTTCTGCCTTTTTGCCCCAAAATAATGGGAATTTCTGTTTTTTATCCCTAAAATAAGAAAATTTTTTGTTTTTTTTTCTGAATTAAGTGAAATTTCTGCAATTTTGCCCCAAAATAAGGGAAATTTCTGGAATTTTGCACCAAAATAAGTGGAATTTCTGAGTTTTGCCCCAAAATAAGGAGAATTTTTGTCTTTTTGCCCCAACATATAGGGAATTTCTGCCTTTTTGCCCCACAATTAGGGGAATTTCTGCAATTTTGCTCCAAAATACAGGGAATTTCTGTCTTTTTGCCCGAAAATAAAGGGAATGCAAAACTTGTTGCCATAAAAAAAGGGAAATTTCTTCATTTTTTCTCCAAAATAAGGGGAATTTCTGCCTTTTTGCCTCTGACTAAGTGGAATTTCTGTTTTTTTCCCCTAAAACAAAGGGAATTTCTGTCTTTTTTGCCCCAAAATTAGTGAAATTTCTGCAATTTTGCCCCAAAATAATGGAAATTTCTGTCTTTTTGCCCTGAAATATGTGAAATTTCTGCAATTTTACCCCAAAATAAGGTGAATTTCTGCCTTTTTGCCCCAAAAAATGGGAATTTCTGTTTTTTTGCCCCAAAATAAGAAAAATTTTTGCTTTTTTTCTCTGAAATAAGTGAAATTTCTGCAATTTTGCCCCAAAATAATGGAAATTTTTACAATTTTGCCCCAAAATAAGGGAAATTTCTGGAATTTTGCCCCAAAATACGTGGAATTTCTGAGTTTTACCCCAAAATAAGGAGATTTCTGTCTTTTTGCCCCAACATATAGGGAATTTCTGCCTTTTTGCCCAACAATTAGGGGAATTTCTGCAATTTTGCCACAAAATAAGGGAAATTTCTGCAATTTTGCCCCAATGTCAAGGAAATTTCTGCAATTTTGCCCCAAAATAAGGGGAATTTCTGACAGTTTGCTCCCGAAAAGAGGAGATTTTCTGTATTTTTGCTCCAAAATAAGGAGAATTTCTGTTTTTTTGCCCGAAAATTATGAGAATTTCTGCAAGTATGCTTCAAAATACGGGGAATTTCTGCTTTTTATCCCGAAAGTAAGGGGAATGTATACCTTTTTCCACAAAAAAGGGAAATTTCTTAATTTTTGCCCCAAAATAAGAGGAATTTCTGCCTTTTTACCTCAAAATAAGTGAAATTTCTCCTTTTTTACCCAAAAATAAATGGAATTTCTGTCTTTTTGCAACAAAATAAAAGGAATTTTTGAATTATACCCTGAAATAAGTGATATTTCTCCAATTTTGCCCCAAAATAAAAGAAATTTCTGCCTTTTTGCCACAAAATAAGGGGAATTTCTGTCTTTTTGCCCCAAAATAAGAGAAATTTTTGGCTTTTTGCCCCCAAATAAGGGGAATTTCACTTTTTTTACCTCAAAATAAGGGGAATTTCAGCCTTTTAACCTCAAAATAAGGGGAATTTCTGCATTTTTGCCCCAAAATATTAAGAATTTCTTAATTTTTTTCCCCAAAATAAGAAAAATTTCTGCCTTTATTCCCTGAAATATGTGAAATTTCTGCAATTTTACCCCAAAATAAGGTGAATTTCTGCCTTTTTGCCCCCAAAAAAATGGAATTTCTGATTTTTGCCCCAAAATAAGAAAAATTTTTGCTTTTTTTCTCTGAAATAAGTGAAATTTCTGCAATTTTGCCCCAAAATAAGGGAAATTTTTACAATTTTGCCCCAAAATAAGGGAAATTTCTGGAATTTTGCCCCAAAATACGTGGAATTTCTGAGTTTTACCCCAAAATAAGGAGATTTCTGTCTTTTTGCCCCAACATATAGGGAATTTCTGCCTTTTTGCCCAACAATTAGGGGAATTTCTGCAATTTTGCCCCAAAATAAGGGAAATTTCTGCAATTTTGCCCCAATGTAAAAAAATTTCTGCAATTTTGCCCCAAAATAAGGGGAATTTCTGACAGTTTGCTCCCGAAAAGAGGAGATTTTCTGTATTTTTGCTCCAAAATAAGGAGAATTTCTGCTTTTTTGCCTGAAAATTATGAGAATTTCTGCAAGTATGCTTCAAAATACGGGGAATTTCTGCTTTTTATCCCAAAAGTAAGGGGAATGTATACCTTTTTCCACAAAAAAGGGAAATTTCTTAATTTTTGCCCCAAAATAAGAGGAATTTCTGCCTTTTTACCTCAAAATAAGTGAAATTTCTCCTTTTTTACCCAAAAATAAATGGAATTTCTGTCTTTTTGCAACAAAATAAAAGGAATTTTTGAATTATACCCTGAAATAAGTGATATTTCTCCAATTTTGCCCCAAAATAAAAGAAATTTCTGCTTTTTGCCACAAAATAAGGGGAATTTCTGTCTTTTTGCCCCAAAATAAGAGAAATTTTTGGCTTTTTGCCCCCAAATAAGGGGAATTCCAGTTTTTTTACCTCAAAATAAGGGGAATTTCAGCCTTTTAACCTCAAAATAAGGGGAATTTCTGCATTTTTGCCCCAAAATATTAAGAATTTCTTAATTTTTTTCCCCAAAATAAGAAAAATTTCTGCCTTTATTCCCTGAAATAAGTGAAATTTCTGCAATTTTGCCCCAAAATAAGTGAAATTTCTGCAATTTTGCCCTAAAATAAGGGAAATTTCTGCAATTTTGCCCCAAAAAAAAGGAAATTTCTGGAATTTTGCCCCAAAATAAGTGGAATTTCTGAGTTTTTCCCCAAAAGAACGAGAATTTCTGTCTTTTTGCCCCAACATATAGGGAATTTCTGCAATTTTGCTCAAAAATGCAAAGAATTTCTGTCTTGTTGCCCGAAAATAAGTGGAATGCATAACTTTTTGTCATAAAAAATGGAAATATCTTCATTTTTGCTCCAAAAAAGGGGAATTTCAGCCTTTTTGCCTCTAAATAAGTGGAATTTCTGTCTTTTTTACACAAACAAAGGGAATTTCTGTCTTTTTTGCCCCAAAATAAGGAGAATTTCTGACTTAATACCCTAAAATAAGTGAAATATCTGCAATTTTGCCCCAAAATAAGGGAAATTTCTGCCTTTTTGCCCTGAAATATGTGAAATTTCTGCAATTTTACCCCAAAATAAGGTGAATTTCTGCCTTTTTCCCCCAAAATAATGGGAATTTCTGCCTTTTTGCCCCAAAATAAAAAAATTTTTGCTTTTTTCTCTGAAATAAGTGAAATTTCTGCAATTTTGCCCCAAAATAAGGGAAATTTCTTGAATTTTGCCCCAAAATACGTGGAATTTCTGAGTTTTGCCCCCAAATAAGGAGAATTTCTGTTTTTTTGCCCCAACATGTAGGGAATTTCTGCCTTTTTCCCCAACAATTAGGGAAATTTCTGCAATTTTGCCCCAAAATAAGGGAAATTTCTGCAATTCTGCCCCAATGTAAAGGAAATTTTTGCAATTTTTCTCCAAAATAAGGGGAATTTCTGACTGTTTGCTTCCGAAAAAAGGAGATTTTCTGTATTTTTGCTCCAAAATAAGGAGAATTTCTGCTTTTTTGCCCGAAAATTATGAGAATTTCTGCAATTATGCTTCAAAATACGGGAAATTTCTGCTTTTTATCCCGAAAGTAAGGGGAATGTATACCTTTTTCCACAAAAAAAGGGAAATTTCTTAATTTTTGCCACAAAATAAGAGGAATTTCTGCCTTTTTACCTCAAAATAAGTGAAATTTCTCCTTTTTTACCGAAAAATAAATGGAATTTATGTATTGTTGCAAAAAAATAAAAGGAATTTTTGAATTATACCCTGAAATAAGTGATATTTCTACAATTTTGCTCCAAAATAATAAAATTTCTGCATTTTTGCTACAAAATAAGGGGAATTTCTGTCTTTTTGCCCCAAAATAGGAGAAATTTCTGCCTTTTTGCACCCAAGTAAGGGGAATTTCAGCATTTTTACCTCAAAATAAGGGGAATTTCAGACTTTTTACCTCAAAATAAGGGGAATTTAAGCCTTTTAACATCAAAATAAGAGGAATTTCTGCCTTTTTGCCACAAAATATTAAGAATTTCTTAATTTTTCCCCAAAATAAGAAAAATTTCTGCCTTTTTTCCCTGAAATAAGTGAAATTTCTGCAATTTTGCCCCAAAATAAGTGAAATGTCTGCAATTTTGCCCCAAAATAAGGGAAATTTCTGCTTTTGCCCTGAAATATGTGAAATTTCTGCAATTTTACCCTAAAATAAGTTGAATTTCTGCATTTTTGCCCCAAAATAATTGGAATTTCTGGCTTTTAGCCCCAAAATAAGAAAAATTTTTGCTTTTTTTCTCTGAAATAAGTGAAATTTCTGCAATTTTGCCCTAAAATAAGAGAAATTTCTGCAATTTTGCCCCAAAATAAGGGAAATTTCTGGAATTTTGCCCCAAAATAAGTGGAATTTCTGAGTTTTCCCCAAAAGAACGACAGTATCTGTCTTTTTGCCCCGACATATAGGGAATTTCTGCCTTTTTGCCCCACAATTAGGGGAATTTCTGCAATTTTGCTCCAAAATGCAAGGAATTTCTGTCTTGTTGCCCGAAAATAAGTGGAATGCATAAGTTTTTGCCATAAAAAAGGGAAATATCTTCATTTTTGCTCCAAAATAAGGGGAATTTCAGCATTTTTGCCTCTAAATAAGTGGAATTTCTATCTTTTTTACACAAACAAAGGGAATTTCTGTATTTTTTGCACCAAAATAAGGGGAATTTCTGACTTATTACCCTAAAATAAGTGAAATATCTGCAATTTTGCCCCAAAATAAGGGAAATTTCTGCCTTTTTGCCCTGAAATATGTGAAATTTCTGCAATTTTACCCCAAAATAAGGTGAATTTCTGCATTTTTCCCCCAAAATAATGGGAATTTCTGACTTTTTGCCCCAAAATAAAAAAATTTTTGCTTTTTTTCTCTGAAATAAGTGAAATTTCTGCAATTTTGCCCTAAAATAAGAGAAATTTCTGCTTTTTGCCCTGATATTTGTGAAATTTCTGCAAATTTACCCAAAATAAGGTGAATTTCTGCCTTTTTGCCCCAAAATAATGGGAATTTCTGTTTTTTATCCATAAAATAAGAAAAATTTTTGCTTTTTTTCTCTGAAATAAGTGAAATTTCTGCAATTTTGCCCCAAAATAAGGGAAATTTCTGCAATTTTGCCCCAAAATAAGGGAAATTTCTGCAATTTTGCCCCAAAATACGTGGAATTTCTGAGTTTTGCCCCAAAATAAGGAGAATTTCTGTCTTTTTGCCCCAACATATAGGGAATTTCTGCCTTTTTTCCCAACAATTAGGGAAATTTCTGCAATTTTTCCCCAAAATAAGGGAAATTTTTACAATTTTG
Organism: Micromys minutus; assembly: GCF_963924665.1. Lineage (NCBI taxonomy): Eukaryota > Metazoa > Chordata > Mammalia > Rodentia > Muridae > Micromys > Micromys minutus. The sequence goes on from NW_027667727.1 coordinate 6,710,644, forward strand.
CCCCAAAATAAGGGAAATTTCTGGAATTTTGCCCCAAAATACGTGGAATTTCTGAGTTTTACCCGAAAATAAGGAGATTTCTGTCTTTTTGCCCCAACATATAGGGAATTTCTGCCTTTTTGCCCAACAATTAGGGGAATTTCTGCAATTTTGCCCCAAAATAAGGGAAATTTCTGCAATTTTGCCCCAATGTAAAAGAAATTTCTGCAATTTTGCCCCAAAATAAGGGGAATTTCTGACAGTTTGCTCCCGAAAAGAGGAGATTTTCTGTATTTTTGCTCCAAAATAAGGAGAATTTCTGCTTTTTTGCCTGAAAATTATGAGAATTTCTGCAAGTATGCTTCAAAATACGGGGAATTTCTGCTTTTTATCCCGAAAGTAAGGGGAATGTATACCTTTTTCCACAAAAAAGGGAAATTTCTTAATTTTTGCCCCAAAATAAGAGGAATTTCTGACTTTTTACCTCAAAATAAGTGAAATTTCTCCTTTTTTACCCAAAAATAAATGGAATTTCTGTCTTTTTGCAACAAAATAAAAGGAATTTTTGAATTATACCCTGAAATAAGTGATATTTCTCCAATTTTGCCCCAAAATAAAAGAAATTTCTGCTTTTTGCCACAAAATAAGGGGAATTTCTGTCTTTTTGCCCCAAAATAAGAGAAATTTTTGGCTTTTTGCCCCCAAATAAGGGGAATTCCAGTTTTTTTACCTCAAAATAAGGGGAATTTCAGCCTTTTAACCTCAAAATAAGGGGAATTTCTGCATTTTTGCCCCAAAATATTAAGAATTTCTTAATTTTTTTCCCCAAAATAAGAAAAATTTCTGCCTTTATTCCCTGAAATAAGTGAAATTTCTGCAATTTTGCCCCAAAATAAGTGAAATTTCTGCAATTTTGCCCTAAAATAAGGGAAATTTCTGCAATTTTGCCCCAAAATAAAGGAAATTTCTGGAATTTTGCCCCAAAATAAGTGGAATTTCTGAGTTTTTCCCCAAAAGAACGAGAATTTCTGTCTTTTTGCCCCAACATATAGGGAATTTCTGCAATTTTGCTCAAAAATGCAAAGAATTTCTGTCTTGTTGCCCGAAAATAAGTGGAATGCATAACTTTTTGTCATAAAAAATGGAAATATCTTCATTTTTGCTCCAAAAAAGGGGAATTTCAGCCTTTTTGCCTCTAAATAAGTGGAATTTCTGTCTTTTTTACACAAACAAAGGGAATTTCTGTCTTTTTTGCCCCAAAATAAGGGGAATTTCTGACTTAATACCCTAAAATAAGTGAAATATCTGCAATTTTGCCCCAAAATAAGGGAAATTTCTGCCTTTTTGCCCTGAAATATGTGAAATTTCTGCAATTTTACCCCAAAATAAGGTGAATTTCTGCCTTTTTCCCCCAAAATAATGGGAATTTCTGCCTTTTTGCCCCAAAATAAAAAAAATTTTGCTTTTTTCTCTGAAATAAGTGAAATTTCTGCAATTTTGCCCCAAAATAAGGGAAATTTCTTGAATTTTGCCCCAAAATAGGTGGAATTTCTGAGTTTTGCCCCAAAATAAGGAGAATTTCTGTCTTTTTGCCCCAACATGTAGGGAATTTCTGCCTTTTTCCCCAACAATTAGGGAAATTTCTGCAATTTTGCCCCAAAATAAGGGAAATTTCTGCAATTCTGCCCCAATGTAAAGGAAATTTTTGCAATTTTTCTCCAAAATAAGGGGAATTTCTGACTGTTTGCTTCCGAAAAAAGGAGATTTTCTGTATTTTTGCTCCAAAATAAGGAGAATTTCTGCTTTTTTGCCCGAAAATTATGAGAATTTCTGCAATTATGCTTCAAAATACGGGAAATTTCTGCTTTTTATCCCGAAAGTAAGGGGAATGTATACCTTTTTCCACAAAAAAAGGGAAATTTCTTAATTTTTGCCACAAAATAAGAGGAATTTCTGCCTTTTTACCTCAAAATAAGTGAAATTTCTCCTTTTTTACCGAAAAATAAATGGAATTTATGTATTGTTGCAAAAAAATAAAAGGAATTTTTGAATTATACCCTGAAATAAGTGATATTTCTACAATTTTGCTCCAAAATAATAAAATTTCTGCATTTTTGCTACAAAATAAGGGGAATTTCTGTCTTTTTGCCCCAAAATAGGAGAAATTTCTGCCTTTTTGCACCCAAGTAAGGGGAATTTCAGCATTTTTACCTCAAAATAAGGGGAATTTCAGACTTTTTACCTCAAAATAAGGGGAATTTAAGCCTTTTAACATCAAAATAAGAGGAATTTCTGCCTTTTTGCCACAAAATATTAAGAATTTCTTAATTTTTCCCCAAAATAAGAAAAATTTCTGCCTTTTTTCCCTGAAATAAGTGAAATTTCTGCAATTTTGCCCCAAAATAAGTGAAATGTCTGCAATTTTGCCCCAAAATAAGGGAAATTTCTGCTTTTGCCCTGAAATATGTGAAATTTCTGCAATTTTACCTTAAAATAAGTTGAATTTCTGCATTTTTGCCCCAAAATAATTGGAATTTCTGGCTTTTAGCCCCAAAATAAGAAAAATTTTTGCTTTTTTTCTCTGAAATAAGTGAAATTTCTGCAATTTTGCCCTAAAATAAGAGAAATTTCTGCAATTTTGCCCTAAAATAAGGGAAATTTCTGGAATTTTGCCCCAAAATAAGTGGAATTTCTGAGTTTTCCCCAAAAGAACGACAGTATCTGTCTTTTTGCCCCGACATATAGGGAATTTCTGCCTTTTTGCCCCACAATTAGGGGAATTTCTGCAATTTTGCTCCAAAATGCAAGGAATTTCTGTCTTGTTGCCCGAAAATAAGTGGAATGCATAAGTTTTTGCCATAAAAAAGGGAAATATCTTCATTTTTGCTCCAAAATAAGGGGAATTTCAGCCTTTTTGCCTCTAAATAAGTGGAATTTCTATCTTTTTTACACAAACAAAGGGAATTTCTGTATTTTTTGCCCCAAAATAAGGGGAATTTCTGACTTATTACCCTAAAATAAGTGAAATATCTGCAATTTTGCCCCAAAATAAGGGAAATTTCTGCCTTTTTGCCCTGAAATATGTGAAATTTCTGCAATTTTACCCCAAAATAAGGTGAATTTCTGCATTTTTCCCCCAAAATAATGGGAATTTCTGCCTTTTTGCCCCAAAATAAAAAAATTTTTGCTTTTTTCTCTGAAATAAGTGAAATTTCTGCAATTTTGCGCTAAAATAAGAGAAATTTCTGCTTTTTGCCCTGATATTTGTGAAATTTCTGCAAATTTACCCAAAATAAGGTGAATTTCTGCCTTTTTGCCCCAAAATAATGGGAATTTCTGTTTTTTATCCATAAAATAAGAAAAATTTTTGCTTTTTTTCTCTGAAATAAGTGAAATTTCTGCAATTTTGCCCCAAAATAAGGGAAATTTCTGCAATTTTGCCCCAAAATAAGGGAAATTTCTGCAATTTTGCCCCAAAATACGTGGAATTTCTGAGTTTTGCCCCAAAATAAGGAGAATTTCTGTCTTTTTGCCCCAACATATAGGGAATTTCTGCCTTTTTTCCCAACAATTAGGGAAATTTCTGCAATTTTGCCCCAAAATAAGGGAAATTTCTGCAATTTTGCCCCAAAAAAGGGAAATTTCTGGAATTTACCACAAAATAAGTGGAATTTCTGAGTTTTGCCCCAATAGAATGAGAATTTCTGTCTTTTTGCCCCAACATATAGGGAATTTCTGCCTTTTTGCCCCACAATTAGGGGAATTTCTGCAATTTTGCTCAAAAATGCAAGGAATTTCAGTCTTGTTGCCCGAAAATAAGTGGAATGCATAAGTTTTTGCCATAAAAAATGGAAATATCTTCATTTTTGCTCCAAAATAAGGGGAATTTCAGCCTTTTTGCCTCTAAATAAGTGGAATTTCTGTCTTTTTACACAAACAAAGGGAATTTCTGTCTTTTTTGCCCCAAAATAAGGGGAATTTCTAACTTATTACCCTAAAATAGTGAAATATCTGCAATTTTTCCCCAAAATAAGGGAAATTTCTTACTTTTTGCCCTGAAATATGTAAAATTTCTGCAATTTTACCCCAAAATAAGGTGAATTTCTGCCTTTTTGCCCCAAAATAATGGGAATTTCTGTTTTTTATCCCTAAAATAAGAAAAATTTTTGCTTTTTTTCTCTGAAATAAGTGAAATTTCTGCAATTTTGCCCCAAAATAAGGGAAATTTCTGCAATTTTGCCCCAAAAAAGGGAAATTTCTGGAATTTACCCCAAAATAAGTGGAATTTCTGAGTTTTTCCCCAAAAGAACGAGAATTTCTGTCTTTTTGCCCCAACATATAGGGAATTTCTGCAATTTTGCTCAAAAATGCAAAGAATTTCTGTCTTGTTGCCCGAAAATAAGTAGAATGCATAAGTTTTTGTCATAAAAAATGGAAATATCTTCATTTTTGCTCCAAAAAAAGGGGAATTTCAGCCTTTTTGCCTCTAAATAAGTGGAATTTCTGTCTTTTTTACACAAATAAAGGGAATTTCTGTCTTTTTTGCCCCAAAATAAGGGGAATTTCTGACTTAATACCCTAAAATAAGTGAAATATCTGCAATTTTGCCCCAAAATAAGGGAAATTTCTGGAATTTTGCCCCAAAATACGTGGAATTTCTGAGTTTTACCCGAAAATAAGAAGTTTTCTGTCTTTTTGCCCCAACATATAGGGAATTTCTGCCTTTTTGCCCAACAATTAGGGGAATTTCTGCAATTTTGCCCCAAAATAAGGGAAATTTCTGCAATTTTGCCCCAATGTAAAAGAAATTTCTGCAATTTTGCCCCAAAATAAGGGGAATTTCTGACAGTTTGCTCCCGAAAAGAGGAGATTTTCTGTATTTTTGCTCCAAAATAAGGAGAATTTCTGCTTTTTTGCTTGAAAATTATGAGAATTTCTGCAAGTATGCTTCAAAATACGGGGAATTTCTGCTTCTTATCCCGAAAGTAAGGGGAATGTATACCTTTTTCCACAAAAAAGGGAAATTTCTTAATTTTTGCCCCAAAATAAGAGGAATTTCTGCCTTTTTACCTCAAAATATGTGAAATTTCTCCTTTTTTACCCAAAAATAAATGGAATTTCTGTCTTTTTGCAACAAAATAAAAGGAATTTTTGAATTATACCCTGAAATAAGTGATATTTCTCCAATTTTGCCCCAAAATAAAAGAAATTTCTGCCTTTTTGCCACAAAATAAGGGGAATTTCTGTCTTTTTGCCCCAAAATAAGAGAAATTTTTGGCTTTTTGCCCCCAAAAAAGGGGAATTTCAGTTTTTTTACCTCAAAATAAGGGGAATTTCAGCCTTTTAAACTCAAAATAAGGGAAATTTCTACATTTTTGCCCCAAAATATTAAGAATTTCTTAATTTTTTTCCCCAAAATAAGAAAAATTTCTGCCTTTATTTCCTGAAATATGTGAAATTTCTGCAATTTTACCCCAAAATAAGGTGAATTTCTGCCTTTTTGCCCCAAAAAATGGAATTTCTGTTTTTTTGCCCCAAAATAAGAAAAATTTTTGCTTTTTTTATCTGAAATAAGTGAAATTTCTGCAATTTTGCCCCAAAATAAGGGAAATTTTTACAATTTTGCCCCAAAATAAGGGAAATTTCTGGAATTTTGCCCCAAAATACGTGGAATTTCTGAGTTTTACCTGAAAATAAGAAGTTTTCTGTCTTTTTGCCCCAACATATAGGGAATTTCTGCCTTTTTGCCCAACAATTAGGGGAATTTCTGCAATTTTGCCCCAAAATAAGGGAAATTTCTGCAATTTTGCCCCAATGTAAAAGAAATTTCTGCAATTTTGCCCCAAAATAAGGGGAATTTCTGACAGTTTGCTCCCGAAAAGAGGAGATTTTCTGTATTTTTGCTCCAAAATAAGGAGAATTTCTGCTTTTTTGCTTGAAAATTATGAGAATTTCTGCAAGTATGCTTCAAAATACGGGGAATTTCTGCTTCTTATCCCGAAAGTAAGGGGAATGTATACCTTTTTCCACAAAAAAGGGAAATTTCTTAATTTTTGCCCCAAAATAAGAGGAATTTCTGCCTTTTTACCTCAAAATATGTGAAATTTCTCCTTTTTTACCCAAAAATAAATGGAATTTCTGTCTTTTTGCAACAAAATAAAAGGAATTTTTGAATTATACCCTGAAATAAGTGATATTTCTCCAATTTTGCCCCAAAATAAAAGAAATTTCTGCCTTTTTGCCACAAAATAAGGGGAATTTCTGTCTTTTTGCCCCAAAATAAGAGAAATTTTTGGCTTTTTGCCCCCAAAAAAGGGGAATTTCAGTTTTTTTACCTCAAAATAAGGGGAATTTCAGCCTTTTAAACTCAAAATAAGGGAAATTTCTACATTTTTGCCCCAAAATATTAAGAATTTCTTAATTTTTTTCCCCAAAATAAGAAAAATTTCTGCCTTTATTTCCTGAAATATGTGAAATTTCTGCAATTTTACCCCAAAATAAGGTGAATTTCTGCCTTTTTGCCCCAAAAAATGGAATTTCTGTTTTTTTGCCCCAAAATAAGAAAAATTTTTGCTTTTTTTATCTGAAATAAGTGAAATTTCTGCAATTTTGCCCCAAAATAAGGGAAATTTTTACAATTTTGCCCCAAAATAAGGGAAATTTCTGGAATTTTGCCCCAAAATACGTGGAATTTCTGAGTTTTACCCGAAAATAAGGAGATTTCTGTCTTTTTGCCCCAACATATAGGGAATTTCTGCCTTTTTGCCCAACAATTAGGGGAATTTCTGCAATTTTGCCCCAAAATAAGGGAAATTTCTGCAATTTTGCCCCAATGTAAAAGAAATTTCTGCAATTTTGCCCCAAAATAAGGGGAATTTCTGACAGTTTGCTCCCGAAAAGAGGAGATTTTCTATATTTTTGCTCCAAAATAAGGAGAATTTCTGCTTTTTTGCCTGAAAATTATGAGAATTTCAGCAAGTATGATTCAAAATACGGGGAATTTCTGCTTTTTATCCCGAAAGTAAGGGGAATGTATACCTTTTTCCACAAAAAAGGGAAATTTCTTAATTTTTGCCCCAAAATAAGAGGAATTTCTGCCTTTTTACCTCAAAATAAGTGAAATTTTTCCTTTTTTACCCAAAAATAAATGGAATTTCTGTCTTTTTGCAACAAAATAAAAGGAATTTTTGAATTATACCCTGAAATAAGTGATATTTCTTCAATTTTGCCCCAAAATAAAAGAAATTTCTGCCTTTTTGCCACAAAATAAGGGGAATTTCTGTCTTTTTGCCCCAAAATAAGAGAAATTTTTGGCTTTTTGCCCCCAAATAAGGGGAATTTCAGTTTTTTTACCTCAAAATAAGGGGAATTTCAGCCTTTTAACCTCAAAATAAGGGGAATTTCTGCATTTTTGCCCCAAAATATTAAGAATTTCTTAATTTTTTTCCCCAAAATAAGAAAAATTTCTGCCTTTATTCCCTGAAATATGTGAAATTTCTGCAATTTTACCCCAAAATAAGGTGAATTTCTGCCTTTTTGCCCCAAAAAATGGAATTTCTGTTTTTTTGCTCCAAAATAAGAAAAATTTTTGCTTTTTTTCTCTGAAATAAGTGAAATTTCTGCAATTTTGCCCCAAAATAAGGGAAATTTTTACAATTTTGCCCCAAAATAAGGGAAATTTCTGGAATATTGCCCCAAAATACGTGGAATTTCTGAGTTTTACCCGAAAATAAGGAGATTTCTGTCTTTTTGCCCCAACATATAGGGAATTTCTGCCTTTTTGCCCAACAATTAGGGGAATTTCTGCAATTTTGCGCCAAAATAAGGGAAATTTCTGCAATTTTGCCCCAATGTAAAAGAAATTTCTGCAATTTTGCCCCAAAATAAGGGGAATTTCTGACAGTTTGCTCCCGAAAAGAGGAGATTTTCTGTATTTTTGCTCCAAAATAAGGAGAATTTCTGCTTTTTTGCCTGAAAATTATGAGAATTTCTGCAAGTATGCTTCAAAATACGGGGAATTTCTGCTTTTTATCCCGAAAGTAAGGGGAATGTATACCTTTTTCCACAAAAAAGGGAAATTTCTTAATTTTTGCCCCAAAATAAGAGGAATTTCTGCCTTTTTACCTCAAAATAAGTGAAATTTCTCCTTTTTTACCCAAAAATAAATGGAATTTCCGGTTTTTTTGCAACAAAATAAAAGGAATTTTTGAATTATACCCTGAAATAAGTGATATTTCTCCAATTTTGCCCCAAAATAAAAGAAATTTCTGCCTTTTTGCCACAAAATAAGGGGAATTTCTGTCTTTTTGCCCCAAAATAAGAGAAATTTTTGGCTTTTTGCCCCCAAATAAGGGGAATTTCAGTTTTTTTACCTCAAAATAAGGGGAATTTCAGCCTTTTAACCTCAAAATAAGGGGAATTTCTGCATTTTTGCCCCAAAATATTAAGAATTTCTTAATTTTTTCCCCAAAATAAGAAAAATTTCTGCCTTTATTCCCTGAAATAAGTGAAATTTCTGCAATTTTGCCCCAAAATAAGTGAAATTTCTGCAATTTTGCCCTAAAATAAGGGAAATTTCTGCAATTTTGCTCCAAAATAAAGGAAATTTCTGGAATTTTGCCCCAAAATAAGTGGAATTTCTGAGTTTTTCCCCAAAAGAACGAGAATTTCTGTCTTTTTGCCCCAACATATAGGGAATTTCTGCAATTTTGCTCAAAAATGCAAAGAATTTCTGTCTTGTTGCCCGAAAATAAGTAGAATGCATAAGTTTTTGTCATAAAAAATGGAAATATCTTCATTTTTGCTCCAAAAAAGGGGAATTTCAGCCTTTTTGCCTCTAAATAAGTGGAATTTCTGTCTTTTTTACACAAATAAAGGGAATTTCTGTCTTTTTTGCCCCAAAATAAGGGGAATTTCTGACTTAATACCCTAAAATAAGTGAAATATCTGCAATTTTGCCCCAAAATAAGGGAAATTTCTGCCTTTTTGCCCTGAAATATGTGAAATTTCTGCAATTTTACCCCAAAATAAGGTGAATTTCTGCCTTTTTCCCCCAAAATAATGGGAATTTCTGCCTTTTTGCCCCAAAATAAAAAAATTTTTGCTTTTTTCTCTGAAATAAGTGAAATTTCTGCAATTTTGCCCCAAAATAAGGGAAATTTCTTGAATTTTGCCCCAAAATACGTGGAATTTCTGAGTTTTGCCCCAAAATAAGGAGAATTTCTGTCTTTTTGCCCCAACATGTAGGGAATTTCTGCCTTTTTCCCCAACAATTAGGGAAATTTCTGCAATTTTGCCCCAAAATAAGGGAAATTTCTGCAATTCTGCCCCAATGTAAAGGAAATTTTTGCAATTTTTCTCCAAAATAAGGGGAATTTCTGACTGTTTGCTTCCGAAAAAAGGAGATTTTCTGTATTTTTGCTCCAAAATAAGGAGAATTTCTCCTTTTTTGCCCGAAAATTATGAGAATTTCTGCAATTATGCTTCAAAATACGGGAAATTTCTGCTTTTTATCCCGAAAGTAAGGGGAATGTATACCTTTTTCAACAAAAAAAGGGAAATTTCTTAATTTTTGCCCCAAAATAAGAGGAATTTCTGCCTTTTTACCTCAAAATAAGTGAAATTTCTCCTTTTTTACCGAAAAATAAATGGAATTTCTGTATTGTTGCAAAAAAATAAAAGGAATTTTTGAATTATACCCTGAAATAAGTGATATTTCTACAATTTTGCTCCAAAATAATAAAAATTTCTGCATTTTTGCTACAAAATAAGGGGAATTTCTGTCTTTTTGCCCCAACATAGGAGAAATTTCTGCCTTTTTGCACCCAAGTAAGGGGAATTTCAGCATTTTTACCTCAAAATAAGGGGAATTTCAGACTTTTTACCTCAAAATAAGGGGAATTTAAGCCTTTTAACATCAAAATAAGAGGAATTTCTGCATTTTTGCCACAAAATATTAAGAATTTCTTAATTTTTCCCTAAAATAAGAAAAATTTCTGCCTTTTTTCCCTGAAATAAGTGAAATTTCTGCAATTTTGCCCCAAAATAAGTGAAATGTCTGCAATTTTGCCCCAAAATAAGGGAAATTTCTGCCTTTTTGCCCTGAAATATGTGAAATTTCTGCAATTTTACCTTAAAATAAGGTGAATTTCTGCATTTTTACCCCAAAATAATTGGAATTTCTGGCTTTTAGCCCCAAAATAAGAAAAATTTTTGCTTTTTTTCTCTGAAATAAGTGAAATTTCTGCAATTTTGCCCTAAAATAAGGGAAATTTCTGCAATTTTGCCCCAAAATAAGGGAAATTTCTGGAATTTTGCCCCAAAATAAGTGGAATTTCTGAGTTTTCCCCAAAAGAACGACAATATCTGTCTTTTTGCCCCGACATATAGGGAATTTCTGCCTTTTTGCCCCACAATTAGGGGAATTTCTGCAATTTTGGTCCAAAATGCAAGGAATTTCTGTCTTGTTGCCCGAAAATAAGTGGAATGCATAAGTTTTTGCCATAAAAAAGGGAAATATCTTCATTTTTGCTCCAAAATAAGGGGAATTTCAGCCTTTTTGCCTCTAAATAAGTGGAATTTCTATCTTTTTTACACAAACAAAGGGAATTTCTGTATTTTTTGCCCCAAAATAAGGGGAATTTCTGCCTTTTTGCCCTGAAATATGTGAAATTTCTGCAATTTTACCCCAAAATAAAGTGAATTTCTGCATTTTTCCCCCAAAATAATGGGAATTTCTGCCTTTTTGCCCCAAAATAAAAAAATTTTTGCTTTTTTTCTCTGAAATAAGTGAAATTTCTGCAATTTTGCCCTAAAATAAGAGAAATTTCTGCCTTTTTGCCCTGATATTTGTGAAATTTCTGCAAATTTACCCCAAAATAAGGTGAATTTCTGCATTTTTGCCCCAAAATAATGGGAATTTCTGTTTTTTATCCATAAATAAGAAAAATTTTTGCTTTTTTTCTCTGAAATAAGTGAAATTTCTGCAATTTTGCCCCAAAATAAGGGAAATTTCTGGAATTTTGCCCCAAAATAAGGGAAATTTCTGCAATTTTGCCCCAAAATACGTGGAATTTCTGAGTTTTGCCCCAAAATAAGGAGAATTTCTGCCTTTTTGCCCCACAATTAGGGGAATTTCTGCAATTTTGCTCAAAAATGCAAGGAATTTCAGTCTTGTTGCCCGAAAATAAGTGGAATGCATAACTTTTTGCCATAAAAATGGAAATATCTTCATTTTTGCTCCAAAATAAGGGGAATTTCAGCCTTTTTGCCTCTAAATAAGTGGAATTTCTGTTTTTTTTACACAAACAAAGGGAATTTCTGTCTTTTTTGCCCCAAAATAATGGGAATTTCTGACTTATTACCCTAAAATAGTGAAATATCTGCAATTTTTCCCCAAAATAAGGGAAATTTCTTCCTTTTTCCCCTAAATATGTAAAATTTCTGCAATTTTACCCCAAAATAAGGTGAATTTCTGCCTTTTTGCCCCAAAATAATGGGAATTTCTGTTTTTTATCCCTAAAAAAAGAAAAATTTTTGCTTTTTTTCTAGGAAATAAGTGAAATTTCTGCAATTTTGCCACAAAATAAGGGAAATTTCTGCAATTTTGCCCCAAAATACGTGGAATTTCTGAGTTTTGCCCCAAAATAAGGAGAATTTCTGTCTTTTTGCCCCAACATATAGGGAATTTCTGCCTTTTTTCCCAAAAATTAGGGAAATTTCTGCAATTTTGCCCCAAAATAAGGGAAATTTCTGCAATTTTGCCCCAAAAAAGGGAAATTTCTGGAATTTACCCCAAAATAAGTGGAATTTCTGAGTTTTGCCCCAATAGAACGAGAATTTCTGTCTTTTTGCCCCAACATATAGGGAATTTCTGCCTTTTTGCCCCACAATTAGGGGAATTTCTGCAATTTTGCTCAAAAATGCAAGGAATTTCAGTCTTGTTGCCCGAAAATAAGTGGAATGCATAACTTTTTGCCATAAAAAATGGAAATATCTTCATTTTTGCTCCAAAATAAGGGGAATTTCAGCCTTTTTGCCTCTAAATAAGTGGAATTTCTGTCTTTTTTACACAAACAAAGGGAATTTCTGTCTTTTTTGCCCCAAAATAAGGGGAATTTCTGACTTATTACCCTAAAATAGTGAAATATCTGCAATTTTGCCCCAAAATAAGGGAAATTTCTGGAATTTTGCCCCAAAATACGGGGAATTTCTGAGTTTTACCCCAAAATAAGGAGATTTCTGTCTTTTTGCCCCAACATATAGGGAATTTCTGCCTTTTTGCCCAACAATTAGGGGAATTTCTGCAATTTTGCCCCAAAATAAGGGAAATTTCTGCAATTTTGCCCCAATGTAAAAGAAATTTCTGAAATTTTGCCCCAAAATAAGGAGAATTTCTGACAGTTTGCTCCCGAAAAGAGGAGATTTTCTGTATTTTTGCTCCAAAATAAGGAGAATTTCTGCTTTTTTGCCTGAAAATTATGAGAATTTCTGCAAGTATGCTTCAAAATACGGGGAATTTCTGCTTTTTATTCCGAAAGTAAGGGGAATGTATACCTTTTTCCACAAAAAAGGGAAATTTCTTAATTTTTTCCTCAAAATAAGAGGAATTTCTGTCTTTTTACCTCAAAATAAGTGAAATTTCTCCCTTTTTACCAAAAAATAAATGGAATTTCTGTCTTTTTGCAACAAAATAAAAGGAATTTTTGAATTATACCCTGAAATAAGTGATATTTCTCCAATTTTGCCCCAAAATAAAAGAAATTTCTGCCTTTTTGCCACAAAATAAGGGGAATTTCTGTCTTTTTGCCCCAAAATAAGAGAAATTTTTGGCTTTTTTCCCCAAATAAGGGGAATTTCAGTTTTTTTACCTCAAAATAAGGGGAATTTCAGCCTTTTAACCTCAAAATAAGGGGAATTACTGCATTTTTGCCCCAAAATATTCAGAATTTCTTAATTTTTTTCCCCAAAATAAGAAAAATTTCTGCCTTTATTCCCTGAAATATGTGAAATTTCTGCAATTTTACCCCAAAATAAGGTGAATTTCTGCCTTTTTGCCCCAAAAAATGGAATTTCTGTTTTTTTGCCCCAAAATAAGAAAAATTTTTGCTTTTTTTCTCTGAAATAAGTGAAATTTCTGCAATTTTGCCCCAAAATAAGGGAAATTTTTACAATTTTGCCCCAAAATAAGGGAAATTTCTGGAATTTTGCCCCAAAATACGTGGAATTTCTGAGTTTTACCCGAAAATAAGGAGATTTCTGTCTTTTTGCCCCAACATATAGGGAATTTCTGCCTTTTTGCCCAACAATTAGGGGAATTTCTGCAATTTTGCCCCAAAATAAGGGAAATTTCTGCAATTTTGCCCCAATGTAAAAGAAATTTCTGCAATTTTGCCCCAAAATAAGGGGAATTTCTGACAGTTTGCTCCCGAAAAGAGGAGATTTTCTGTATTTTTGCTCCAAAATAAGGAGAATTTCTGCTTTTTTGCCTGAAAATTATGAGAATTTCAGCAAGTATGATTCAAAATACGGGGAATTTCTGCTTTTTATCCCGAAAGTAAGGGGAATGTATACCTTTTTCCACAAAAAAGGGAAATTTCTTAATTTTTGCCCCAAAATAAGAGGAATTTCTGCCTTTTTACCTCAAAATAAGTGAAATTTCTCCTTTTTTACCCAAAAATAAATGGAATTTCTGTCTTTTTGCAACAAAATAAAAGGAATTTTTGAATTATACCCTGAAATAAGTGATATTTCTTCAATTTTGCCCCAAAATAAAAGAAATTTCTGCCTTTTTGCAACAAAATAAGGGGAATTTCTGTCTTTTTGCCCCAAAATAAGAGAAATTTTTGGCTTTTTGCCCCCAAATAAGGGGAATTTCAGTTTTTTTACCTAAAAATAAGGGGAATTTCAGCCTTTTAACCTCAAAATAAGGGGAATTTCTGCATTTTTGCCCCAAAATATTAAGAATTTCTTAATTTTTTTCCCCAAAATAAGAAAAATTTCTGCCTTTATTCCCTGAAATATGTGAAATTTCTGCAATTTTACCCCAAAATTAGGTGAATTTCTGCCTTTTTGCCCCAAAAAATGGAATTTCTGTTTTTTTGCCCCAAAATAAGAAAAATTTTTGCTTTTTTTCTCTGAAATAAGTGAAATTTCTGCAATTTTGCCCCAAAATAAGGGAAATTTTTACAATTTTGCCCCAAAATAAGGGAAATTTCTGGAATATTGCCCCAAAATACGTGGAATTTCTGAGTTTTACCCGAAAATAAGGAGATTTCTGTCTTTTTGCCCCAACATATAGGGAATTTCTGCCTGTTTGCCCAACAATTAGGGGAATTTCTGCAATTTTGCGCCAAAATAAGGGAAATTTCTGCAATTTTGCCCCAATGTAAAAGAAATTTCTGCAATTTTGCCCCAAAATAAGGGGAATTTCTGACAGTTTGCTCCCGAAAAGAGGAGATTTTCTGTATTTTTGCTCCAAAATAAGGAGAATTTCTGCTTTTTTGCCTGATAATTATGAGAATTTCTGCAAGTATGCTTCAAAATACGGGGAATTTCTGCTTTTTATCCCGAAAGTAAGGGGAATGTATACCTTTTTCCACAAAAAAGGGAAATTTCTTAATTTTTGCCCCAAAATAAGAGGAATTTCTGTCTTTTTACCTCAAAATAAGTGAAATTTCTCCTTTTTTACCCAAAAATAAATGGAATTTCTGTCTTTTTGCAACAAAATAAAAGGAATTTTTGAATTATACCCTGAAATAAGTGATATTTCTCCAATTTTGCCCCAAAATAAAAGAAATTTCTGCCTTTTTGCCACAAAATAAGGGGAATTTCTGTCTTTTTGCCCCAAAATAAGAGAAATTTTTGGCTTTTTGCCCCCAAATAAGGGGAATTTCAGTTTTTTTACCTCAAAATAAGGGGAATTTCAGCCTTTTAACCTCAAAATAAGGGGAATTTCTGCATTTTTGCCCAAAAATATTAAGAATTTCTTAATTTTTTTCCCCAAAATAAGAAAAATTTCTGCCTTTATTCCCTGAAATAAGTGAAATTTCTGCAATTTTGCCCCAAAATAAGTGAAATTTCTGCAATTTTGCCCTAAAATAAGGGAAATTTCTGCAATTTTGCCCCAAAATAAAGGAAATTTCTGGAATTTTGCCCCAAAATAAGTGGAATTTCTGAGTTTTTCCCCAAAAGAACGAGAATTTCTGTCTTTTTGCCCCAACATATAGGGAATTTCTGCAATTTTGCTCAAAAATGCAAAGAATTTCTGTCTTGTTGCCCGAAAATAAGTGGAATGCATAACTTTTTGTCATAAAAAATGGAAATATCTTCATTTTTGCTCCAAAAAAGGGGAATTTCAGCCTTTTTGCCTCTAAATAAGTGGAATTTCTGTCTTTTTTACACAAACAAAGGGAATTTCTGTATTTTTTGCCCCAAAATTAGGGGAATTTCTGACTTCATACCCTAAAATAAGTGAAATATCTGCAATTTTGCCCCAAAATAAGGGAAATTTCTGCCTTTTTGCCCTGAAATATGTGAAATTTCTGCAATTTTACCCCAAAATAAGGTGAATTTCTGCCTTTTTCCCCCAAAATAATGGGAATTTCTGCCTTTTTGCCCCAAAATAAAAAAATTTTTGCTTTTTTCTCTGAAATAAGTGAAATTTCTGCAATTTTGCCCCAAAATAAGGGAAATTTCTTGAATTTTGCCCCAAAATACGTGGAATTTCTGAGTTTTGCCCCAAAATAAGGAGAATTTCTGTCTTTTTGCCCCAACATGTAGGGAATTTCTGCCTTTTTCCCCAACAATTAGGGAAATTTCTGCAATTTTGCCCCAAAATAAGGGAAATTTCTGCAATTCTGCCCCAATGTAAAGGAAATTTTTGCAATTTTTCTCCAAAATAAGGGGAATTTCTGACTGTTTGCTTCCGAAAAAAGGAGATTTTCTGTATTTTTGCTCCAAAATAAGGAGAATTTCTGCTTTTTTGCCCGAAAATTATGAGAATTTCTGCAATTATGCTTCAAAATACGGGAAATTTCTGCTTTTTATCCCGAAAGTAAGGGGAATGTATACCTTTTTCCACAAAAAAAGGGAAATTTCTTAATTTTTGCCCCAAAATAAGAGGAATTTCTGCCTTTTTACCTCAAAATAAGTGAAATTTCTCCTTTTTTACCGAAAAATAAATGGAATTTCTGTATTGTTGCAAAAAAATAAAAGGAATTTTTGAATTATACCCTGAAATAAGTGATATTTCTACAATTTTGCTCCAAAATAATAAAAATTTCTGCATTTTTGCTACAAAATAAGGGGATTTCTGTCTTTTTGCCCCAAAATAGGAGAAATTTCTGCCTTTTTGCACCCAAGTAAGGGGAATTTCAGCATTTTTACCTCAAAATAAGGGGAATTTCAGACTTTTTACCTCAAAATAAGGGGAATTTAAGCCTTTTAACATCAAAATAAGGGGAATTTCTGCATTTTTGCCACAAAATATTAAGAATTTCTTAATTTTTCCCCAAAATAAGAAAAATTTCTGCCTTTTTTCCCTGAAATAAGTGAAATTTCTGCAATTTTGCCCCAAAATAAGTGAAATGTCTGCAATTATGCCCCAAAATAAGGGAAATTTCTGCCTTTTTGCCCTGAAATATGTGAAATTTCTGCAATTTTACCATAAAATAAGGTGAATTTCTGCATTTTTGCCCCAAAATAATTGGAATTTCTGGCTTTTAGCCCCAAAATAAGAAAAATTTTTGCTTTTTTTCTCTGAAATAAGTGAAATTTCTGCAATTTTGCCCTAAAATAAGGGAAATTTCTGCAATTTTGCCCCAAAATAAGGGAAATTTCTGGAATTTTGCCCCAAAATAAGTGGAATTTCTGAGTTTTCCCCAAAAGAACGACAATATCTGTCTTTTTGCCCCGACATATAGGGAATTTCTGCCTTTTTGCCCCACAATTAGGGGAATTTCTGCAATTTTGCTCCAAAATGCAAGGAATTTCTGTCTTGTTGCCCGAAAATAAGTGGAATGCATAAGTTTTTGCCATAAAAAAGGGAAATATCTTCATTTTTGCTCCAAAATAAGGGGAATTTCAGCCTTTTTGCCTCTAAATAAGTGGAATTTCTATCTTTTTTACACAAACAAAGGGAATTTCTGTATTTTTTGCCCCAAAATAAGGGGAATTTCTGACTTATTACCCTAAAATAAGTGAAATTTCTGCAATTTTGCCCTAAAATAAGAGAAATTTCTGCCTTTTTGCCCTGATATTTGTGAAATTTCTGCAAATTTACCCCAAAATAAGGTGAATTTCTGCCTTTTTGCCCCAAAATAATGGGAATTTCTGTTTTTTATCCCTAAAATAAGAAAAATTTTTGCTTTTTTTCTCTGAAATAAGTGAAATTTCTGCAATTTTGCCCCAAAATAAGGGAAATTTCTGCAATTTTGCCCCAAAATAAGGGAAATTTCTGCAATTTTGCCCCAAAATACGGAGAATTTCTGTCTTTTTGCCCCAACATATAGGGAATTTCTGCCTTTTTTCCCAACAATTAGGGAAATTTCTGCAATTTTGCCCCAAAATAAGGGAAATTTCTGCAATTTTGCCCCAAAAAAGGGAAATTTCTGGAATTTACCCCAAAATAAGTGGAATTTCTGAGTTTTGCCCCAATGGAACGAGAATTTCTGTCTTTTTGCCCCAACATATAGGGAATTTCTGCCTTTTTGCCCCACAATTAGGGGAATTTCTGCAATTTTGCTAAAAAATGCAAGGAATTTCAGTCTTGTTGCCCGAAAATAAGTGGAATGCATAAGTTTTTGCCATAAAAAATGGAAATATCTTCATTTTTGCTCCAAAATAAGGGGAATTTCAGCCTTTTTGCCTCTACATAAGTGGAATTTCTGTCTTTTTTACACAAACAAAGGGAATTTCTGTCTTTTTTGCCCCAAAATAAGGGGAATTTCTGACTTATTACCCTAAAATAGTGAAATATCTGCAATTTTGCCCCAAAATAAGGGAAATTTCTTCCTTTTTGCCCTGAAATATGTGAAATTTCTGCAATTTTACCCCAAAATAAGGTAAATTTCTGCCTTTTTCCCCCAAAATAATGGGAATTTCTGTTTTTTTGCCCTAAAATAAGAAAAATTTTTGCTTTTTTCTCTGAAATAAGTGAAATTTCTGCAATTTTGCCCCAAAATAAGGGAAATTTCTGCAATTTTGCCCCAAAATAAGGGAAATTTCTGCAATTTTGCCCCAAAATACGTGGAATTTCTGAGTTTTGCCCCAAAATAAGGAGAATTTCTGTCTTTTTGCCCCAACATATAGAGAATTTCTGCCTTTTTCCCCAACAATTAGGGAAATTTCTGCAATTTTGCCCCAAAATAAGGGAAATTTCTGCAATTTTGCCCCAATGTAAAGGAAATTTCTGCAATTTTGCTCCAAAATAAGGGGAATTTCTGACTGTTTGCTTCCAAAAAAAGGAGATTTTCTGTATTTTTGCTTCAAAATAAAGAGAATTTCTGCTTTTTTGCCCGAAAATTATGAGAATTTCTGCAATTATGCTTCAAAATACGGGGAATTTCTGCTTTTTATCCCGAAAGTAAGGGGAATGTATACCTTTTTCCACAAAAAAAGGGAAATTTCTTAATTTTTGCCCCAAAATAAGAGGAATTTCTGCCTTTTTACCTCAAAATAAGTGAAATTTCTCCTTTTTTACCCAAAAATAAATGGAATTTCTGTCTTTTTGCCTCTAAATAAGTGGAATTTCTGTCTTTTTCTCCCAAAACAAAGGGAATTTCTGTCTTTTTTGCCCCAAATAGAAAGAATTTCTGACTTATTACCCTGAAATAAATGAAATTTCTGCAATTTTGCCCCCAAAAAAGGTAAATTCCTGCAATTTTGCCCCAAAATAAAGGAAATTTCTTGAATTTTGCCCCAAAATAAGGGGAATTTCTGATTTTTGCCCCAAAATAAAGGGAATTTCTGCCTTTTGTCCCAAAATTAGGGGAATTTCTGCAATTTTGCTCCAAAATACGGAGAATTTCTGCCTTTTTGCCCAAAAATAATGGGAATGCATACCTTTTTGCCATAAAAAGGGAAATTTCTTCATTTTTGCTTCAAAATTAAGGGAATTTCTGCCTTTTTGCCTCTAAATAAGTGGAATTTCTGTCTTTTTCTCCCAAAACAAAGGGAATTTCTGTCTTTTTTGCCCCAAATAGAAAGAATTTCTGACTTATTACCCTGAAATAAATGAAATTTCTGCAATTTTGCCCCAAAATAAGGGAATTTCTGCAATTTTGCCCCAATGTAAAGGAATTTTCTGCAATTTTGACCCAAAATAATGGTAATTTCTGACTGTTTGCTCTCAAAAAAAGGAGATTTTCTGTCTTTTTGCCCCAAAATAAGGAGAATTTCTGCTTTTTTGCCCGAAAATAATGAGAATTTCTGCAATTTTGCTTCAAAATACGGGGAATTTCTGCTTTTAATCACGAAAGTAAGGGGAATGTATACCTTTTGCAACAAAAAAGGGTAATTTCTTCATTTTTGCCCCAAAATAAGAGGAATTTCTGCCTTTTTACCTCAAAATAAGTGAAATTTCTCCCTTTTTACCCAAAAATAAATGGAATTTTCGTCTTTTTGCCTCAAAATATAAGGAATTTTTGAATTATGCCCTGAAAAAAGTGATATTTCTGCAATTTTGCCCCCCCAAAAAAAGAAATTTCTGACTTTTTGCCACAAAATAAGGGGAATTTCTGTCTTTTTGCCCCAAAATAAGGAAAATTTCTGCCTTTTTGCCCCCAAATAAGGGGAATTTCAGCATTTTTACCTCAAAGTAAAAGGAATTTGTGCATTTTTGCCACAAAATATTAAGAATTTTTGCATTTTTGCCCCAAAATAAGGAAAATTTCTGTCTTTTTTCCTGAAATACGTGAAATTTCTGCAATTTTGCCCCAAAATAAGTGAAATTTCTGCAATTTTGCCCGAAAATAAAGGAAATTTCTGGCTTTTTGCCCTGAAATTTGTAAAATTTTTGCAATTTTACCCAAAATAAGGTGAATTTCTGCCTTTTTGCTCCAAAATAATGGGAATTTCTGTTTTTTTGCCCTAAAATAAGAAAAATTTTTGCTTTTTTCTCTGAAATAAGTGAAATTTCTGCAATTTTGCCCCAAAATAAGGGAAATTTCTGCAATTTTGCCCCAAAATAAGGGAAATTTCTGCAATTTTGCCCCAAAATACGTGGAATTTCTGAGTTTTGCCCCAAAATAAGGAGAATTTCTGTCTTTTTGCCCCAACATATAGGGAATTTCTGCCTTTTTTCCCAACAATTAGGGAAATTTCTGCAATTTTGCCCCAAAATAAGGGAAATTTCTGCAATTTTGCCCCAATGTAAAGGAAATTTCTGCAATTTTGCTCCAAAATAAGGGGAATTTCTGATTGTTTGCTTCCGAAAAAAGGAGATTTTCTGTATTTTTGCTCCAAAATAAGGAGAATTTCTGCTTTTTTGCCCGAAAATTATGAGAATTTCTGCAATTATGCTTCAAAATACGGGGAATTTCTGCTTTTTATCCCGAAAGTAAGGGGAATGTATACCTTTTTCCACAAAAAAAGGGAAATTTCTTAATTTTTGCCCCAAAATAAGAGGAATTTCTGCCTTTTTACCTCAAAATAAGTGAAATTTCTCCTTTTTTACCCAAAAATAAATGGAATTTCTGTCTTTTTGCAACAAAATAAAAGGAATTTTTGAATTATACCCTGAAATAAGTGATATTTCTGCAATTTTGCCCCAAAATAATAAAAATTTCTGCCTTTTTGCTACAAAATAAGGGGAATTTCTGTCTTTTTCCCCCAAAATAAGAAAAATTTCTGCCTTTTTGCACCCAAATAAGGGGAATTTCAGCCTTTTTACCTCAAAATAAGGGGAATTTCAGCCTTTTTACCTCAAAATAAGGGGAATTTCTGCATTTTTGCCACAAAATATTAAGAATTTCTTAATTTTTTCCCCAAAATAAGGAAAATTTCTGCCTTTTTTCCCTGAAATAATTGAAATTTCTGCAATTTTGCCCCAAAATAAGTAAAATTTCTGCAATTTTGCCCCAAAATAGGGAAATTTCTGCCTTTTTGCCCTGAAATATGTGAAATTGCTTCAATTTTACCCTAAAATAAGGTGAATTCCTGCCTTTTTGCCCCACAATTAGGGAAATTTCTGCAATTTTGCTCCAAAATGCAAGGAATTTCTGTTTTGTTGCCCGAAAATAAGTGGAATGCATAACTTTTTGCCATAAAAAAGGGAAATATCTTCATTTTTGCTCCAAAATAAGGGGAATTTCAGCCTTTTTGCCTCTAAATAAGTGGAATTTCTGTCTTTTTTACACAAACAAAGGGAATTTCTGTCTTTTTTGTCCCAAAATAAGGGGAATTTCTGACTTATTACCCTAAAATAAGTGAAATATCTGCAATTTTGCCCCAAAATAAGGGAAATTTCTGCCTTTTTGCCCTGAAATATGTGAAATTTCTGCAATTTTACCCCAAAATAAGGTGAATTTCTGCCTTTTTTTTCCCAAAATAATGGGAATTTCTGCCTTTTTGCCCCAAAATAAAAAAATTTTTGTTTTTTTTCTCTGAAATAAGTGAAATTTCTGCAATTTTGCCCTAAAATAAGAGAAATTTCTGCCTTTTGCCCTGAAATTTGTGAAATTTCTGCAAATTTACCCCACAATAAGGTGAATTTCTGCCTTTTTGCCCCAAAATAATGGGAATTTCTGTTTTTTGCCCTAAAATAAGAAAAATTTTTGCTTTTTTTCTCTGAAATAAGTGAAATTTCTGCAATTTTGCCCCAAAATAAGTGAAATTTCTGCAATTTTGCCCCAAAATAAGGGAAATTTCTGCAATTTTGCCCCAAAAATAGGGAAATTTCTTGAATTTTGCCCCAAAATACGTGGAATTTCTGAGTTTTGCCCCAAAATAAGGAGAATTATTGTCTTTTTGCCCCAACATATAGGGAATTTCTGCCTTTTTTCCCAACAATTAGGGAAATTTCTGCAATTTTGCCCCCAAAATAAGGGAAATTTCTGCAATTTTGCCCCAAAATAAGTGAAATGTCTGCAATTTTGCCCCAAAATAAGGGAAATTTCTGACTTTTTGCCCTGAAATATGTGAAATTTCTGCAATTTTACCCTAAAATAAGGTGAATTTCTGCATTTTTGCCCCAAAATAATTGGAATTTCTGCATTTTAGCCCCAAAATAAGAAAAATTTTTGCTTTTTTCCTTTGAAATAAGTGAAATTTCTGCAATTTTGCCCTAAAATAAGGGAAATTTTTGGAATTTTGCCCCAAAATAAGGGAAATTTCTGAGTTTTGCCCCAAAAGAACGAGAATTTCTGTCTTTTTGCCCCAACATATAGGGAATTTCTGCCTTTTTGCCCCACAATTAGGGGAATTTCTGCAATTTTGCTCAAAAATGCAAGGAATTTCTGTCTTGTTGCCCGAAAATAAGTGGAACGCATAACTTTTTGCCATAAAAAAGGGAAATATCTTCATATTTGCTCCAAAATAAGGGGAATTTCAGCGTTTTTGCCTCTAAATAAGTGGAATTTCTGTCTTTTTTACACAAACAAAGGAAATTTCTGTCTTTTTTCCCCCAAAATAAGGGGAATTTCTGAATTATTACCCTAAAATATGTGAAATATCTGCAATTTTGCCCCAAAATAAGGGAAATTTCTGCCTTTTTGCTCTGAAATATGTGAAATTTCTGCAATTTTACCCCAAAATAAGGTGAATTTCTGCCATTTTCCCCCAAAATAATGGGAATTTCTGCCTTTTTGCCCCAAAATAAAAAAATTTTTGCTTTTTTTCTCTGAAATAAGTGAAATTTCTGCAATTTTGCCCTAAAATAAGAGAAATTTCTGCTTTTTTGCCAAGAAATTTGTGAAATTTCTGCAATTTTACCCAAAAATAAGGTGAATTTCTGCCTTTTGCCCCAAAATAATGGGAATTTCTGTTTTTTTGCCCTAAAATAAGAAAAATTTTTGCTTTTTTCTCTGAAATAAGTGAAATTTCTGCAATTTTGCCCCAAAATAAGGGAAATTTCTGCAATTTTGCACCAAAATAAGGGAAATTTCTGGAATTTTGCCCCAAAATACGTGGAATTTCTGAGTTTTGCCCCAAAATAAGAAGAATTTCTGTCTTTTTGCCCCAACATATAGGGAATTTCTGCCTTTTTTCCCAACAATTAGGGAAATTTCTGCAATTTTGCCCCAAAATAAGGGAAATTTCTGCAATTTTGCCCCAATGTAAAGGAAATTTCTGGAATTTACCCCAAAATAAGGGGAATTTCTGACTGTTTGCTTCCGAAAAAAGGAGATTTTCTGTATTTTTGCTCCAAAGTAAAAAGAATTTCTGCTTTTTTGCCCGAAAATTATGAGAATTTCTGCAATTATGCTTCAAAATACGGGGAATTTCTGCTTTTTATCCCGAAAGTAAGGGGAATGTATACCTTTTTCCACAAAAAAAAGGGAAATTTCTTAATTTTTGCCCCAAAATAAGAGGAATTTCTGCCTTTTTACCTCAAAATAAGTGAAATTTCTCCTTTTTTACCCAAAAATAAATGGAATTTCTGTCTTGTTGCAACAAAATAAAAGGAATTTTTGAATTATACCCTGAAATAAGTGATATTTCAACAATTTTGCCCCAAAATAATAAAAATTTCTGCCTTTTTGCTACAAAATAAGGGGAATTTCTGTCTTTTTGCCCCAAAATAGGAGAAATTTCTGCCTTTTTGCACCCAAGTAAGGGGAATTTCAGCCTTTTTACCTCCAAATAAGAGGAATTTCAGCCTTTTAACCTCAAAATAAGGGGAATTTCTGCATTTTTGCCAGAAAATATTAAGAATTTCTTAATTTTTCCCCAAAATAAGGAAAATTTCTGCCTTTTTTCCCTGAAATAAGTGAAATTTCTGCAATTTTGCCCCAAAATAAGTGAAATGTCTGCAATTTTGCCCCAAAATAAGGGAAATTTCTGCCTTTTTTCCCTGAAATATGTGAAATTTCTGCAATTTTACCCTAAAATAAGGTGAATTTCTGCATTTTTGCCCCAAAATAATTGGAATTTATGCCTTTTAGCCCCAAAATAAGAAAAATTTTTGCTTTTTTTCTCTGAAATAAGTGAAATTTCTGCAATTTTGCCCTAAAATAAAAGAATTTTTCTGCAATTTTGCCCCAAAATAAGGGAAATTTCTGCAATTTGGCCCCAAACTAAGGGAAATTTCTGCAATTTTGCCTCAAAATACGTGGAATTTCTGAGTTTTGCCCCAAAATAAGGAGAATTTCTGTATTTTTGCCCCAACATATAGGGAATTTCTGCATTTTTTCCCAACAATTAGGGAAATTTCTGCAATTTTGCCCCAAAATAAGGGAAAATTCTGCAATTTTGCCCCAATGTAAAGGAAATTTCTGCAATTTTGCTCCAAAATAAGGGGAATTTCTGACTGTTTGCTTCCGAAAAAAAGGAGATTTTCTGTATTTTTGCTCAAAAATAAGGAGAATTTCTGCTTTTTTGCCCGAAAATTATGAGAATTTTTTCAATTATGCTTCAAAATACGAGGAATTTCTGCTTTTTATCCCGAAAGTAAGGGGAATGTATACCTTTTTCCACAGAAAAAGGGAAAATTCTTAATTTTTGCCCCAAAATAAGAGGAATTTCTGCCTTTTTACCTCAAAATAAGTGAAATTTCTCCTTTTTTACCCATAAATAAATGGAATTTCTCTTTTTTTGCAACAAAATAAAAGAAATTTTTGAATTATACCCTGAAATAAGTGATATTTCTGCAATTTTGCCCCAAAATAATAAAAATTTCTGCCTTTTTGCTACAAAATAAGGGGAATTTCTGTTTTTTTGCCCCAAAATAAGAGAGATTTCTGCCTTTTTGCACCCAAATAAGGGAAATTTCAGCCTTTTTACCTCAAAATAAGGGGAATTTCAGCCTTTTTACCTCAAAATAAGGGGAATTTCTGCATTTTTGCCACAAAATATTAAGAATTTCTTAATTTTTCCCCAAAATAAGGAAAATTTCTGCCTTTTTTCCCTGAAATAATTGAAATTTCTGCAATTTTGCCCCAAAATTACTGAAATTTCTGCAATTTTGCCCCAAAATAAGGGAAATTTCTGCCTTTTTGCCCTGAAATATGTGAAATTGCTGCAATTTTACCCTAAAATAAGGTGAATTTCTGCCTTTTTGCCCCACAATTAGGCGAATTTCTGCAATTTTGCTCCAAAATGCAAGGAATTTCTGTCTTGTTGCCCGAAAATAAGTGGAATGCATATCTTTTTGCCATAAAAAAGGAAAATATCTTCATTTTTGCTCCAAAATAATGGGAATTTCAGGCTTTTTGCCTCTAAATAAGTGGAATTTCTGTCTTTTTTACACAAACAAAGGGAATTTCTGTCTTTTTTGCCCCAAAATAAGGGGAATTTCTGACTTATTACCCTAAAATAAGTGAAATATCTGCAATTTTGCCCCAAAATAAGGGAAATTTCTGCATTTTTGCACTGAAATATGTGAAATTTCTGCAATTTTACCCCAAAATAAGGTGAATTTCTGCCTTTTTCCCCCAAAATAATAGGAATTTCTGCCTTTTTGCCCCAAAATAAAAAAATTTTTGCTTTTTTTCTCTGAAATAAATGAAATTTCTGCAATTTTGCCCTAAAATAAGAGAAATTTCTGCCTTTTTGCCATGAAATTTGTGAAATTTCTGCAATTTTACCCCAAAATAAGGTGAATTTCTGCCTTTTTGCCCCAAAATAATGGGAATTTCTGTTTTTTTGCCCTAAAATAAGAAAAATTTTTGCTTTTTTTCTCTGAAATAAGTGAAATTTCTGCAATTTTGCTCCATAATAAGGGAAATTTTTGCAATTTTGCACCAAAATAAAAGAAATTTCTTGAATTTTGCCCCTAAATACGTGGAATTTCTGAGCTTTGCCCCAAAATAAGGAGAATTTCTGTCTTTTTGCCCCAACATATTTCTACCTTTTTTCCCAACAATTAGGGAAATTTCTGCAATTTTGCCCCAAAATAAGGGAAATTTCTGCAATTTTGCCCCAATGTAAAGGAAATTTCTGCAATTTTGCTCCAAAATAAGGGAAATTTCTGACTGTTTGCTTCCGAAAAAAGGAGATTTTCTGTATTTTTGCTCCAAAATAAAGAGAATTTCTGCTTTTTTGCCCGAAAATTATGAGAATTTCTGCAATTATGCTTCAAAATACGGGGAATTTCTGCTTTTTATCCCGAACGTAGGGGGAATGTATACCTTTTTCCACAAAAAAAGGGAATTTTCTTAATTTTTGCCCCAAAATAAGAGGAATTTCTGCCTTTTTACCTCAAAATAAGTGAAATTTCTCCTTTTTTACCCAAAAATAAATGGAATTTCTGTCTTGTTGCAACAAAATAAAAGGAATTTTTGAATTATACCCTGAAATAAGTGATATTTCTACAATTTTGCCCCAAAATAATAAAAATTTCTGCCTTTTTGCTACAAAATAAGGAGAATTTCTGTCTTTTTGCCCCAAAATAGGAGAAATTTCTGCCTTTTTGCACCCAAGTAAGGGGAATTTCAGCCTTTTTACCTCAAAATAAGGGGAATTTCAGCCTTTTTACCTCAAAATAAGGGGAATTTCAGCCTTTTATACTCAAAATAAGGGGAATTTCTGCATTTTTGCCACAAAATATTAAGAATTTCTTAATTTTTCCCCAAAATAAGGAAAATTTCTGCCTTTTTTCCCTGAAATAAGGGAAATTTCTGCAATTTTGCCCCAAAATAAGTGAAATGTCTGCAATTTTGCACCAAAATAAGGGAAATTTCTGCCTTTTTGCCCTGAAATGTGTGAAATTTCTGCAATTTTACCCTAAAATAAGGTGAATTTCTGCGTTTTTGCCCCAAAATAATTGGAATTTCTTCCTTTTAGCCCCAAAATAAAAAAAATTTTTGCTTTTTTTCTCTGAAATAAGTGAAATTTCTGCAATTTTGCCCTAAAATAAAGGAAATTTCTGCAATTTTGCCCCAAAATAAGGGGAATTTCTGCAATTTTGCCCCAAAATAAGGGAAATTTCTGCAATTTTGCCTCAAAATACGTGGAATTTCTGAGTTTTGCCCCAAAATAAGGAGAATTTCTGTCTTTTTGCCCCAACATATAGGGAATTTCTGCTTTTTTTTCCAACAATTAGGGAAATTTCTGCAATTTTGCCCCAAAATAAGGGAAATTTCTGCAATTTTGCCCCAATGTAAAGGAAATTTCTGCAATTTTGCTCCAAAATAAGGGGAATTTCTGACTGTTTGCTTCCGAAAAAAGGAGATTTTCTGTATTTTTGCTCCAAAATAAGGAGAATTTCTGCTTTTTTGCCCGAAAATTATGAGAATTTCTGCAATTATGCTTCAAAATACGGGGAATTTCTGCTTTTTATCCCGAAAGTAAGGGGAATGTATAACTTTTTCCACAAAAAAAGGGAAATTTCTTAATTTTTGCCCCAAAATAAGAGGAATTTCTGCCTTTTTACCTCAAAATAAGTGAAATTTCTCCTTTTTTACCCAAAAATAAATGGAATTTCTGTCTTATTGCAACAAAATAAAAGGAATTTTTGAATTATACCCTGAAATAAGTGAAATTTCTGCAATTTTGCCCCAAAATAATAAAAATTTCTGCCTTTTTGCTACAAAATAAGGGGAATTTCTGTCTTTTTGCCCCAAAATAAGAGAAATTTCTGCCTTTTTGCAACCAAATAAGGGGAATTTCAGACTTTTTACCTCAAAATAAGGAGAATTTCAGCCTTTTTACCTCAAAATAACGGGAATTTCTGCATTTTTGCCACAAAATATTAAGAATTTCTTAATTTTTTCCTCAAAATAAGGCAAATTTCTGCCTTTTTTCCTGAAATAATTCAAATTTCTGCAATTTTGCCCCAAAATAAGTGAAATTTCTGCAATTTTGCCCGAAAATAAGGGAAATTTCTTCCTTTTTGCCCTGAAATATGTGAAATTGCTGCAATTTTGCCCTAAAATAAGGTGAATTTCTGCCTTTTTGCCCCACAATTAGGGGAATTTCTGCAATTTTGCTCCAAAATGCAAGGAATTTCTGTCTTGTTGCCCGAAAATAAGTGTTATGCATTTCTTTTTGCCATAAAAAAGGGAAATATCTTCATTTTTGCTCCAAAATAAGGGGAATTTCAGCCTTTTTGCCTCTAAATAAGTGGATTTTCTGTCTTTTTTACACAAACAAAGGGAATTTCTGTCTTTTTTGCCCCAAAATAAGGGGAATTTCTGACTTATTACCCTAAAATAAGTGAAATATCTGCAATTTTGCCCCAAAATAAGGGAAATTTCTGACTTTTTGCCCTGAATATGTGAAATTTCTGCAATTTTACCCCAAAATAAGGTGAATTTCTGCATTTTTCCCCCAAAATAATGAAAATTTCTGCATTTTTGCCCCAAAATAAAAAATTTTTTTGCTTTTTTTCTCTGAAATAAGTGAAATTTCTGCAATTTTGCCCTAAAATAAGAGAAATTTCTGCCTTTTTGCCATGAATATGTGAAATTTCTGCAATCTTACCCCAAAATAAGGTGAATTTCTGCCTTTTTGACCCAAAATAATGGGAATTTCTGTTTTTTTGCCCTAAAATAAGAAAATTTTTTGCTTTTTTCTCTGAAATAAGTGAAATTTCTGCAATTTTGCCCCAAAATAAGGGAAATTTCTGCAATTTTGCCCCAAAATAAGGGAAATTTCTGCAATTTTGCCCTAAAATAAGGGAATTTTCTGCAATTTTGCCCCAAATATGGGAAATTTCTGGAATTTTGCTTCAAAATAAGTGGAATTTCTGAGTTTTGCCCCAAAATAGGAGAAATTTCTGCCTTTTTGCACCCAAGTAAGGGGAATTTCAGCATTTTTACCTCAAAATAAGGGGAATTTCAGACTTTTTACCTCAAAATAAGGGGAATTTAAGCCTTTTAACATCAAAATAAGGGGAATTTCTGCATTTTTGCCACAAAATATTAAGAATTTCTTAATTTTTCCCAAAATAAGGAAAATTTCTGCTTTTTTTCTCTGAAATAAGTGAAATTTCTGCAATTTTTCCCCAAATAAGTGAAATGTCTGCAATTTTGCCCCAAAATAAGGGAAATTTCTGCTTTTTTGCCCTGAAATATGTGAAATTTCTGCAATTTTACCCTAAAATAAGGTGAATTTCTGAATTTGTGCCTTAAAATAATTGGAATTTCTGCCTTTTAACCCCAAAATAAGAAAAATTTTTGCTTTTTTTCTCTGAAATAAGTGAAATTTCTGCAATTTTGCCCTAAAATAAGGGAAATTTCTGCAATTTTGCCCCAAAATAAGGGAAATTTCTGGAATTTTGCCCCAAAATAAGTGGAATTTCTGAGTTTTGCCCCAAAAGAACGACAATATCTGTCTTTTTGCCCCAACATATAGGGAATTTCTGCCTTTTTGCCCCACAATTTGGGGAGTTTCTGCAATTTTGCTCCAAAATGCAAGGAATTTCTGTCTTGTTACCCGAAAATAAGTGGAATGCATAACTTTTTGCCATAAAATAGAAATATCTTCATTTTTGCTCCAAAATAAGGGGAATTTCAGCCTTTTTGCCTCTAAATAAGTGGAATTTCTGTCTTTTTTACACAAACAAAGGGAATTTCTTTCTTTTTTGCCCCAAAATAAGGGGAATTTCTGACTTATTACCCTAAAATAAGTGAAATATCTGCAATTTTGCCCCAAAATAAGGGAAATTTCTGCCTTTTTGCCCTGAAATATGTGAAATTTCTGCAATTTTACCCCAAAATAAGGTGAATTTCTGCCTTTTTCCCCCAAAATAATGGGAATTTCTGCCTTTTTGCCCCAAAATATAAAAAATTTTGCTTTTTTTCTCTGAAATAAGTGATATTTCTGCAATTTTGCCCTAAAATAAGAGAAATTTCTGCAATTTTTCCCTATAATAAGGGAAATGTCTGCAATTTTGCCCCAAAATAGAGGGAATTTCTCACCTTTTGCCTCAAAATAAAGGAAATTTCAGCCTTTTTACCTGAAAATAAGTGAAATTTCTGCAATTTTGCCCCCAAAAAAGGTAAATTCCTGCAATTTTGCCCCAAAATAAAGGAAATTTCTTGAATTTTGCCCCAAAATAAGGGGAATTTCTGATTTTTGCCCCAAAATAAAGGGAATTTCTGCCTTTTGTCCCAAAATTAGGGGAATTTCTGCAATTTTGCTCCAAAATACAAGGAATTTCTGCCTTTTTGCCCAAAAATAATGGGAATGCATACCTTTTTGCCATAAAAAGGGAAATTTCTTCATTTTTGCTTCAAAATTAAGGGAATTTCTGCCTTTTTGCCTCTAAATAAGTGGAATTTCTGTCTTTTTCTCCCAAAACAAAGGGAACTTCTGTCTTTTTTGCCCCAAATAGAAAGAATTTCTGACTTATTACCCTGAAATAAATAAAATTTCTGCAATTTTGCCCCAAAATAAGGGAATTTCTGCAATTTTGCCCCAATATAAAGGAAATTTCTGCAATTTTGACCCAAAATAGTGGTAATTTCTGACTGTTTGCTCTCAAAAAAAGGAGATTTTCTGTCTTTTTGCCCCAAAATAAGGAGAATTTCTGCTTTTTTGCCCGAAAATTATGAGAATTTCTGCAATTATGCTTCAAAATACGGGGAATTTCTGCTTTTTATCCTGAAAGTAAGGGGAATGTATACCTTTTTCCACAAAAAAGGGTAATTTCTTCATTTTTGCCCCAAAATAAGAGGAATTTCTGCCTTTTTACCTCAAAATAAGTGAAATTTCTCCCTTTTTACCCAAAAATAAATGGAATTTTCGTCTTTTTGCCTCAAAATATAAGGAATTTTTGAATTATGCCCTGAAAAAAGTGATATTTCTGCAATTTTGCCCCCCCCAAAAAAGAAATTTCTGACTTTTTGCCACAAAATAAGGTGAATTTCTGTCTTTTTGCCCCAAAATAAGGGAAATTTCTGCCTTTTTGCCCCCAAATAAGGGGAATTTCAGCCTTTTTACCTCAAAGTAAGGGAAATTTCTGCATTTTTGCCTCAAAATATTAGGAATTTCTGCATTTTTGCCCCAAAATAAGGAAAATTTCTGCCTTTTTTCCTGAAATAAGTGAAATTTCTGCAATTTTGCCCCAAAATAAGTGAAATTTCTGCAATTTTGCCCGAAAATAAGGGAAATTTCTGCCTTTTTGCCCTGAAATTTGTGAAATTTTTGCAATTTTACCCCAAAATAAGGTGAATTTCTGCCTTTTTGCTCCAAAATAATGGGAATTTCTGTTTTTTTGCCCTAAAATAAGAAAAATTTTTGCTTTTTTCTCTGAAATAAGTGAAATTTCTGCAATTTTGCCCCAAAATAAGGGAAATTTCTGCAATTTTGCCCCAAGATAAGGGAAATTTCTGGAATTTTGCCCCAAAATACGTGGAATTTCTGAGTTTTGCGCCAAAATAAAGAGAATTTCTGTCTTTTTGCCCCAACATATAGAAAATTTCTGCCTTTTTCCCAACAATTAGGGAAATTTCTGTAATTTTGCCCCAAAATAAGGGAAATTTCTGCAATTTTGCCCCAATGTAAAGGAAATTTCTGCAATTTTTCTCCAAAATAAGGGGAATTTCTGACTCTTTGCTTCCGAAAAAAGGAGATTTTCTGTATTTTTGCTCCAAAATAAAGAGAATTTCTGCTTTTTTGCCCGAAAATTATGAGAATTTCTGCAATTATGCTTCAAAATACGGGGAATTTCTGCTTTTTATCCCTAAAGTAAGGGGAATGTATACCTTTTTCCCCAAAAAAGGAAATTTCTTAATTTTTGCCCCAAAATAAGAGGAATTTCTGCCTTTTTACCTCAAAATAAGTGAAATTTCTCCTTTTTTACCCAAAAATAAATGGAATTTCTGTCTTTTTACAGCAAAATAAAACGAATTTTTTAATTATACCATTAAATAAGTGATATTTCTACAATTTTGCCCAAAAAATAATAAAAATTTCTGCCTTTTTGCTACAAAATAAGGGGAATTCTTGTCTTTTTGCCCCAAAATAAGAGAAATTTCTGCCTTTTTGCACCCAAGTAAGGGGAATTTCAGACTTTTTACCTCAAAATAAGGGGAATTTCAGCCTTTTCACCTCAAAATGAGGGGAATTTCAGCCTTTAAACCTCAAAATAAGGGAAATTTCTGCATTTTTGCCACAAAATATTAAGAATTTCTTAATTTTTCCCCAAAATAAGGAAAATTTCTGCCTTTTTTCCCTGAAATAAGTGAAATTTCTGAAATTTTGCCCCAAAAAAGTGAAATTTCTGCAATTTTGCCCGAAAATAAGGGAAATTTCTGCCTTTTTGCCCTGAAATATGTGAAATTTCTGCAATTTTCCCCCAAAAAAAGTGAATTTCTGCCTTTTTGCCCCAAAATAATGGGAATTTCTGTTTTTTTCCCCCAAAATAAGAAAAATTTTTGCTTTTTTTCTCTAAAATAAGTGAAATTTCTGCAATTTTGCCCCAAAATAAAGGAAATTTCGGCAATTTTGCCCCAAAATAAGGGAAATTCCTGGAATTTTGCACCAAAATAAGTGGAATTTCTGAGTTTTGCCCCAAAATAAGGAGAATTTTTGTCTTTTTGCCCCAAGATATAGGGAATTTCTGCCTTTTTGCCCCACAATTAGGGAAATTTCTGCAATTTGGCTCCAAAATAGAGGGAATTTCTGTCTTTTTGCCCGAAAATAAGGGGAATGCAAAATTGTTGCCATAAAAAAAGGGAAATTTCTTTATTTTTGCTACAAAATAATGGGAATTTCTGCCTTTTTGCCTCTAACTAAGTGGAATTTCTGTCTTTTTCCCCCAAAACAAAAAGAATTTCTGTCATTTTTGCCCCAAAATTAGTGAAATTTTGCAATTTTGCCCCAAAATAAGGGAAATTTCTGTCTTTTTGCCCTGAAATATGTGAAATTTCTGCAATTTTACTTCAAAATAAGGGGAATTTCTGCCATTTTGCCCCAAAATAATGGGAATTTCTGTTTTTTTCCCCAAAATAAGAAAAATTTTTGCTTTTTTTCTCTGAAATAAGTGAAATTTCTGCAATTTTGCCCCAAAATAAGGAAAATTTCTGCAATTTTGCCCCAAAATAAGGGAAATTTCTGGAATTTTGCCCCAAAATACGTGGAATTTCTGAGTTTTGCCCCAAAATAAGGAGAATTTCTGTCTTTTTGCCCCAACATATACGAAATTTCTGCCTTTTTGCCCAAAATTAGGGGAATTTCTGATATTTTGCCCCAAAATAAGGGAAATTTCTGCAATTTTACCCCAATGTAAAGAAAATTTCTGCAATTTTGCTCCAAAATAAGGGGAATTTCTGACAGTTTTCTCCCGAAAAAAGAGATTTTCTGTATTTTTGCTCCAAAATATGTAGAATTTCTGCTTTTTTACCCGAAAATTATGAGAATTTCTGCAATTATGCTTCAAAATACAGGGAATTTCTGCTTTTTATCCCGAAAGTAAGGGGAATGTATACCTTTTTCCACAAAAAAGGGAAATTTCTTAATTTTTGCCCCAAAATAAGAGGAATTTCTGCATTTTTACCTCAAAATAAGTGAAATTTCTACTTTTTTACCCAAAAATAAATGGAATTTCTGTCTTTTTGCAACAAAATAAAAGGAATTTTTGAATTATACTCTGAAATAAGTGATATTTCTGCAATTTTGCCCCAAAATAAAAGAAATTTCTGCCTTTTTGCTACAAAATAAGGGGAATTTCTGTCTTTTTGCCCCAAAATAAGAGAAATTTCTGCCTTTTTTCCCCCAAATAAGGGGAATTTCAGCCTTTTTAACTCAAAATAAGGGGAATTTCAGCCTTTTTACCTCAAAATAAAGGGAAATTCTGCATTTTTGACACAAAATATTAAGAATTTCTTAATTTATTCCCCAAAATAAGGAAAATTTCTGCCTTTTTTCCCTGAAATAAGTGAAATTTCTGCAACTTTCCCCCAAATAAGTGAAATTTCTGCTATTTTCCCCCAAAATAAGGGAAATTTCTGCCTTTTTGCCCTGAAATATGTGAAATTGTTGCAATTTTACCCTAAAATAAGGTGAATTTCTGCCTTTTAGCCCGAAAATAATTGGAATTTCTGCATTTTAGCCCCAAAATAGGAAAAATTTTTGCTTTTTTTCTCTGAAATAAGTGAAATTTCTGCAATTTTGCCCTAAAATAAGGGAAATTTCTGCAATTTTGCCCCAAAATAAAGAAAATTTCTGGAATTTTGCCCCAAAATAAGTGGAATTTCTGAGTTTTGCCCCAAAAGAAGGAGAATTTCTGTCTTTTTGCCCAAACATATAGAGAATTTCTGCTTTTTGCCCCACAATTAGGGGAATTTCTGCAATTTTGCTCCAAAATGCAAGGAATTTCTTTCTTGTTGCCCGAAAAGAAGTGGAATGCATAGCTTTTTGCCATAAAAAAGGGAAATTTCTTTATTTTTGCTCCAAAATAAGGGGAATTTCAGCCTTTTTGCCTCTAAATAAGTGGAATTTCTGTCTTTTTTACCCAAACAAAGGGAACTTAGCTCTTTTTTGCTCCAAAATAAGGGGAATTTCTGACTTATTACCCTAAAATAAGTGAAATATCTGCAATTTTGCCCCAAAATAAGGGAAATTTCTGCCATTTTGCACTGAAATATGTGAAATTTCTGCAATTTTATCCCAAAATAAGGTGAATTTCTGCCTTTTTCCCACAAAATAATGGGAATTTCTGCCTTTTTGCCCCAAAATAAAAAAATTTTTGCTTTTTTTCTCTGAAATAAGTGAAATTTCTGCAATTTTGCCCTAAAATAAGAGAAATTTCTGCCTTCTTGCCCTGAAATATGTGAAATTTCTGCAACTTTACCCCAAAATAAGGTGAATTTCTGCCTTTTTGCCCCAAAATAATGGGAATTTCTGTTTTTTTGACCCAAAATAAGAAAAATTTTTGCTTTTTTTCTCTGAAATAAGTGAAATATCTGCAATTTTGCCCCAAAATAAGGGAAATTTCTGGAATTTTTCCCCAAAATACGTGGAATTTCTGAGTTTTGCCCCAAAATAAGGAGAATTTCTGTCTTTTTGCCCCAACATATAGGGAATTTCTGCCTTTTTGCCCAACAATTAGGGGAATTTCTGCAATTTTGACCCAAAATAAGGGAAATTTCTGCAATTTTGCCCCAATGTAAAGGAAATTTCTGCAATTTTGCCCCAAAATAAGGGGAATTTCTGACTGTTTGCTTCCGATAAAAGGAGATTTTCTGTATTTTTGCTCCAAAATAAGGATAATTTCTGCTTTTTTGCCCGAAAATTATGAGAATTTCTGCAATTATGCTTCAAAATACGGGGAATTTCTGCTTTTTATCCTGAAAGTAAGGGGAATGTATACCTTTTTCCACAAAAAAGTGATATTTCTTAATTTTTGCCCCAAAATAAGAGGAATTTCTGCCTTTTTACCTCAAAATAAGTGAAATTTCTCCTTTTTTACCCAAAAATAAATGGAATTTCTGTCTTTTTGCAACAAAATAAAATAAATTTTTGAATTATACCCTGAAATAAGTGATATTTCTGCAATTTTCCCCCAAAATAAAAGAGATTTCTGCCTTTTTGCTACAAAATAAGGAGAATTTCAGCCTTTTTAACTCAAAATAAGGGGAATTTAAGCCTTTTTACCTCAAAATAAGGGGAATTTCTGCATTTTTGCCACAAAATATTAAGAATTTCTTAATTTTTTCCCCAAAATAAGGAAAATTTCTGCCTTTATTCCCTGAAATAAGTGAAATTTCTGCAATTTTGCCCCAAAATAAGTGAAATTTCTGCAATTTTGCCCCATAATAAGAAAAATTTCTGCCTT
Source organism: Micromys minutus (assembly GCF_963924665.1). Taxonomy (NCBI): domain Eukaryota; kingdom Metazoa; phylum Chordata; class Mammalia; order Rodentia; family Muridae; genus Micromys; species Micromys minutus. The sequence continues at coordinate 6,746,501 of NW_027667727.1, forward strand.
TTGGCCCTGATTTGTGTGAAATTGCTGCAATTTTACCCTAAAATAAGGTGAATTTCTGCCTTTTTGCCCTAAAATAAGTGGAATTTCTGCATTTTAGCCCCAAAATAGGAAAAAATTTTGTTTTTTTTCTCTGAAATAAGTGAAATTTCTGCAATTTTGCCCTAAAATAAGGGAAATTTCTGCAATTTTGCCCCATAATAAGGGAAATTTCTGGAATTTTGCCGCAAAATAAGTGGAATTTCTGAGTTTTGCCCCAAAAGAAGGAGAATTTCTGTCTTTTTTCCCCAAAATATAGAGAATTTCTGCCTTTTTGCCCCACAGTTAGGGGAATTTCTGCAATTTTGCTCCAAAATGCAAGGAATTTCTGTCTTGTTGCCCGAAAATAAGTGGAATGCATAACTTTTTGTTATAAAAAAGGGAAATTTCTTTATTTTTGCTCCAAAATAAGGGGAATTTCAGCATTTTTGCCTCTATATAAGTGGAATTTCTGTCTTTTTCCCCCAAACAAAGGGAATTTCTGTCTTTTTTGCCCCAAAATAAGAAGAATTTCTGACTTATACCCTAAAATAAGTGAAATATCTGCAATTTTGCCCCAAAATAAGGGAAATTTCTGCCTTTTTGCCCTGAAATATGTGAAATTTCTGTAATTTTCCCCCAAAATAATGGGAATTTCTGTTTTTTTGCCACAAAATAAAAAAATTTTTGCTTTTTTTCTCTGAAATAAGTGAAATTTCTGAAATTTTGCCCTAAAATAAGAGAAATTTCTTCCCTTTTGCCCTGAAATATGTGAAATTTCTGCAATTTTACCCCAAAATAAGGTGAATTTCTGTCTTTTCCCCCAAAATAATGGGAATTTCTGCCTTTTTGCCACAAAATAAGGGGATTTTCTGTCTTTTTGCCCCAAAATAAGGGAAATTTCTCCATTTTTGTTCCCAAATATGGGGAATTTCAGCCTTTTTACCTCAAAGTAAGGGGAATTTCTGCATTTTTGCCACAAAATATTAAGAATTTCTGCATTTTTGCCCCAAAATAAGGAAAATTTCTGCCTTTTTTCCTGAAATAAGTGAAATTTCTGCAATTTTGCCCCAAAATAAGTGAAATTTCTGCAATTTTGCCCGAAATAAGGGAAATTTCTGCCTTTTTGCCTTGAATATCTGAAATTTCTGCAATTTTACCCCCCAAAAAGTGAATTTTTGCATTTTTGACCCAAAATAATGGGAATTTATGCCTTTTTGCCCCAAAATAAGAAAAATTTTTGCTTTTTTTCTCTAAAATAAGTGAAATTTCTGCAATTTTGCCCCAAAATAAAGGAAATTTTGGCAATTTTGCCCCAAAATAAGGAAAATTTCTGGAATTTTGCACCAAAATAAGTGGAATATCTGAGTTTTGCCCCAAAATAAGGAGAATTTTTGTCTTTTTGCCCCAACAATTAGGGAATTTCTGCCTTTTTGCCTCACAATTAGGGGAATTTCTGCAATTTTGCTCCAAAATACAGGGATTTTCTGTCCTTTTGCCCGAAAATAGGGGAATGCAAAATTGTTGCCATAAAAAAAGGGAAATTTCTTCATTTTTGCTCCAAAATAAGGGGAATTTCTGCCTTTTTCCCTCTACCTAAGTGGAATTTCTGTCTTTTTTCCCCAAAACAAAGGGAATTTCTGTCTTTTTTGCCCAAAATTAGTGAAATTTCTGCAATTTTACCCCAAAATAAGGGAAATTTCTGTCTTTTTGCCCTGAAATATGTGAAATTTCTGCAATTTTACCCCAAAATAAGGTGAATTTCTGCCTTTTTTCCCCAAAATAATGGGAATTTCTGTTTTTTTGCCCCAAAATAAGAAAAATTTTTGCTTTTTTTCTCTGAAATATGGGAAATTTCTGCAATTTTGCCCCAAAAAAAGGGAAATTTCTGGAATTTTGCCCCAAAATACGTGGAATTTCTGAGTTATGCCCCAAAATAAGGAGAATTTCTGTCTTTTTGCCCAACAATTAGGGGAATTTCTGCAATTTTGCCCCAAAATAAGGGAAATTTCTGCAATTTTGCCCCAATGTAAAGGAAATTTCTGCAATTTTGCCCCAAAATAAGGGGAATTTCTGACTGTTTGCTCCCGAAAAGAGGAGATTTTCTGTATTTTTGCTCCAAAATAAGGAGAATTTCTGCTTTTTTGCCCGAAATTTATGAGAATTTCTGCAATTATGCTTCAAAATATGGGGAATTTCTGCTTTTTATCCCGAAAGTAAGAGGAATGTATACCTTTTTCCACAAAAGAGGGAAATTTCTTAATTTTTGCCCCAAACTAAGAGGAATTTCTGCCTTTTTACCTCAAAATAAGTGAAATTTCTCCTTTTTTACCCAAAAATAAATGGAATTTTTGTCTTTTTGGAACAAAATAAAAGGAATTTTTGAATTATACCCTGAAATAAGTGATATTTCTGCAATTTTGCCCCAAAATAAAAGAAATTTCTGCCTTTTTGCTACAAAATTAAGGGAATTTCTGTCTTTTTGCCCCAAAATAAGAGAAATTTCTGCCTTTTTGCCCCCAAATAAGGGGAATTTCAGCCTTTTTACCTCAAAATAATGGGAATTTCTGCCTATTTGCCATAAAATAAGGGGATTTTCTGTCTTTTTGCCCCAAAATAAGGGAAATTTCGCCATTTTTGTTCCCAAATAAGGGGAATTTCAGCCTTTTTCCCTCAATGTAAGGGGAATTTCTGCATTTTTGCCACAAAATATTAAGAATTTCTGCATTTTTGCCCCAAAATAAGGAAAATTTCTGCCTTTTTTTCCTGAAATAAGTGAAATTTCTGCAATTTTGCCACAAAATAAGTGAAATTTCTGCAATTTGGCCCGAAATAAGGGAAAATTCTGCCTTTTTGCCTTGAATATGTGAAATTTCTGCAATTTTACCCCCAAAAAAGTGAATTTTTGCATTTTTGCCCCAAAATAATGGGAATTTATGCCTTTTTGCCCCAAAATAAGAAAAATTTTTGCTTTTTTTCTCTAAAATAAGTGAAATTTCTGCAATTTTGCCCCAAAATAAAGGAAATTTTGGAAATTTTGCCCCAAAATAAAGAAAATTTCTGGAATTTTGCACCAAAATAAGTGGAATTTCTGAGTTTTGCCCCAAAATCAGGAGAATTTTTGTCTTTTTGCCCCAACATATAGGGAATTTCTGCCTTTTTGCCTCACAATTAGGGGAATTTCTGCAATTTTGCTCCAAAATACAGGGATTTTCTGTCCTTTTGCCCGAAAATAGGGGAATGCAAAATTGTTGCCATAAAAAGAGGGAAATTTCTTCATTTTTGCTCCAAAATAAGGGGAATTTCTGCCTTTTTCCCTCTAACTAAGTGGAATTTCTCTCTTTTTCCCCCAAAACAAAGGGAATTTCTGTCTTTTTTGCCCCAAAATAGTGAAATTTCTGCAATTTTACCCCAAAATAAGGGAAATTTCTGTCTTTTTGCCCTGAAATATGTGAAATTTCTGCAATTTTACCCCAAAATAAGGTGAATTTCTGCCTTTTTTCCCCAAAATAATGAGAATTTCTGTTTTTTTGCCCCAAAATAAGAAAAATTTTTGCTTTTTTTCTCTGAAATATGGGAAATTTCTGCAATTTTGCCCTCAAAAAAGGAAAATTTCTGGAATTTTGCCCCAAAATACGTGGAATTTCTGAGTTATGCCCCAAAATAAGGAGAATTTCTGTCTTTTTGCCCAACAATTAGGGGAATTTTTGCAATTTTGCCCCAAAATAAGGTAAATTTCTGGAATTTTGCCCCAAAATACGTGGAATTTCTGAGTTTTGCCCCAAAATAAGGAGAATTTCTGTCTTTTTGCCACAACATATAGGGAATTTCTGCATTTTTGCCCAACAATTAGGGGAATTTCTGCAATTTTGCCAGAAAATAAGGGAAATTTCTGCAATTTTGCCCCAATGTAAAGGAAATTTCTGCAATTTTGCCCCAAAATAAAAGGAATTTCTGACTGTTTGCTTCCGAAAAAAGGAGATTTTCTATATTTTTGCTCCAAAATAAGGAGAATTTCTGCTTTTTTGCCCGAAAATTATGAGAATTTCTGCAATTATGCTTCAAAATACAGGGAATTTCTGCTTTTTATCCCGAAAGTAAGGGCAATGTATATCTTTTTCCACAAAAAAGGGAAATTTCTTAATTTTTGCCCCAAAATAAGAGGAATTTCTGCCTTTTTACCTCAAAATAAGTGAAACTTCTCCTTTTTTACCCAAAAATAAATGGAATTTCTGTCTTTTTGCAACGAAATAAAAGGAATTTTTGAATTATACCCTGAAATAAGTGATATTTCTGCAATTTTGCCCAAAAAAAAAAAAGAAATTTCTGCCTTTTTGCTACAAAATAAGGGGAATTTCTTTCCTTTTGCCCAAAAATAAGAGAAATTTCTTCCTTTTTGCACCCAAATAAGGGGAATTTCAGCCTTTTTACCTCAAAATAAGGGGAATTTCAGCCTTTTTACCTCAAAATAATAGGAATTTCTGCATTTTTGCCACAAAATATTAAGAATTTCTTAATTTTTCCCTAAAATAAGGAAAATTTCTGCCTTTTTCCCTGAAATAAGTGAAATTTCTGCAATTTTGCCTCAAATTAAGTGAAATTTCTGTAATTTTGCCCCAAAATAAGGGAAATTTCTGCCTTTTTGCCCTGAAATATGTGAAATTGCTGCAATTTTACCCTAAAATAAGGTGAATTTCTGACTTTTGCACTAAAATAAATGGAATTTCTGCATTTTATCCCCAAAATAGGAAAAATTTTTGCTTTTTTTCTCTGAAATAAGTGAAATTTCTGCAATTTTGCCCTAAAATAAGGGAAATTTCTGCAATTTTGCCCCAAAATAAGGGAAATTTCTGGAATTTTGCCCCAAAATAAGTGGAATTTCTGAGTTTTGCCCAAAAAGAAAAAGAATTTCTGTCTTTTTGCCCCAACATATAGGGAATTTCTGCATTTTTGCCTCACAATTAGGGGAATTTCTGCAATTTTGCTCCAAAATGCAAGGAATTTCTGTCTTGTTGCCCGAAAATAAGTGGAATTCATAACTTTTTGCCATAAAAAAGGGAAATTTCTTTATTTTTGCTCCAAAATAAGGAGAATTTCAGCCTTTTTGCCTCTAAATAAGTGGAATTTCTGTCTTTTTCCCCCAAACAAAGGGAATTTCTGTCTTTTTTGCCCCAAAATAAGGGGAATTTCAGACTTATTACTCTAAAATAAGTGAAATATCTGCAATTTTGCCCCAAAATAAGGGAAATTTCTGCCTTTTTGCCCTGAAATATGTGAAATTTCTGTAATTTTACCCCAAAATAAGGTGAATTTCTGCCTTTCTCCCCCATAATAATGGGAATTTCTGTTTTTTTGCCCCAAAATAAAAAAATTTTTGCTTTTTTTCTCTGAAATAAGTGAAATTTCTGCAATTTTGCCCTAAAATAAGAGAAATTTCTGCATTTTTGCCCTGAAATATGTGAAATTTCTGCAATTTTACCCCAAAATAAGGTGAATTTCTGCCTTTTACCCCATAATAATGGGAATTTCTGCTTTTTTGCTACAAAATAAGGGGATTTTCTGTCTTTTTGCCCCAAAATAAGGGAAATTTCTCCATTTTTGTTCCCAAATAAGAAGAATTTCAGCCTTTTTACCTCAAAGTAAGGGGAATTTCTGCATTTTTGCCACAAAATATTAAGAATTTCCGCATTTTTGCCCCAAAATAAGGAAAATTTCTGCCTTTTTTCCTGAAATAAGTGAAATTTCTGCACTTTTGCCCCAAAATAAGTGAAATTTCTGCAATTTTGCCCGAAAATAAGGGAAATTTCTTCCTTTTTGCCCTGAAATATGTGAAATTTCTGCAATTTTACCAACAAAAAAATTAATTTTTGCATTTTTGCCCCAAAATAATGGGAATTTATGCCTTTTTGCCCCAAAATAAGAAAAATTTTTGCTTTTTTTCTCTAAAATAACTGAAATTTCTGCAATTTTGCCCCAAAATAAAGGAAATTTCGGCAATTTTTCCCCAAAATAAGGGAAATTTATGAAATTTTGCACCAAAATAAGTGGAATTTCTGAGTTTTGCCCCAAAATAAGGAGAATTTTTGTCTTTTTGCCCCAACATATAGGGAATTTCTGCCTTTTTGCCCCACAATTAGGGGAATTTCTGCAATTTTTCTCCAAAATACAGGGATTTTCTGTCTTTTTGCCCGAAAATAAGAGGAATGCAAAACTTGTTGCCATAAAAAAAGGGAAATTTCTTCATTTTTGCTCCAAAATAAGGGGAATTTCTGCCTTTTTGCCTCTAACTAAGTAGAATTTCTGTCTTTTTCTCCCAAAACAAAGGGAATTTCTGTTTTTTTGCCCCAAAATTAGTGAAATTTCTGCAATTTTGCCCCAAAATAAGGGAAATTTCTGTCTTTTTGCCCTGAAATATGTGAAATTTCTGCAATTTTACCCCAAAATAAGGTGAATTTCTGCCTTTTTGCCCCAAAATAATGGGAATTTCTGTTTTTTTGCCCCAAAATAAGAAAAAAAATTTTTTTTCTCTGAAATAAGTGAAATTTCTGCAATTTTGCCCCAAAATAAGGGAAATTTCTGCAATTTTGCCCCAAAATAAGGGAAATTTCTGGAATTTTGCCCCAAAATACGTGGAATTTCTGAGTTTTGCCCCAAAATAAGGAGAATTTCTGTATTTTTGCCCAACAATTAGGGGAATTTCTGCAATTTTGCCCCAAAATAAGGGAAATTTCTGCAATTTTGCCCCAAAATAAGGGAAATTTCTGGAATTTTGCCCCAAAATACGTGGAATTTCTGAGTTTTGCCCCAAAATAAGGAGAATTTCTGTATTTTTGCCCAACAATTAGGGGAATTTCTGCAATTTTGCCCCAAAATAAGGGAAATTTCTGAAATTTTGCCCCAATGTAAAGGAAATTCCTGCAATTTTGCCCCAAAATAAGGGGAATTTCTGCCTTTTTGCCCTGAAATATGTGAAATTGCTGCAATTTTACCCTAAAATAAGGTGAATTTCTGTCTTTTGGCCCAAAATAATTGGAATTTCTGCATTTTAGCCCCAAAATAGGAAAAATTTTTGCTTTTTTTCTCTTAAATAAGTGAAATTTCTGCAATTTTGCCCTAAAATAAGGAAAATTTCTTAAATTTTGCACCAAAATAAGGGAAATTTCTGGAATTTTGCCCCAAAATAAGTGGAATTTCTGAGTGTTGCCCCAAAAGAAGGAGAATTTCTGTCTTTTTGCCCCAAAATATAGAGAATTTCTGCCTTTTTGCCCCACAATTAGGGGAATTTCTGCAATTTTGCTCCAAAATGCAAGGAATTTCTGTCTTGTTGCCCGAAAATAAGTGGAATGCATAACTTTTTGCCATAAAAAAGGGAAATTTCTTTATTTTTGCTCCAAAATAAGGGGAATTTCAGCCTTTTTGCCTCTAAATAAGTGGAATTTCTGTCTTTTTTACCCAAACAAAGGGAATTTCTGTCTTTTTTGCCCCAAAATAAGGGGAATTTCTGACTTATTACCCTAAAATAAGTGAAATATCTGCAATTTTGCCCCAAAATAAGGGAAATTTCTGCCTTTTTGCCCTGAAATATGTGAAATTTCTGTAATTTTACCCCAAAATAAGGTGAATTTCTGCCTTTTTTCTACAAAATAATGGGAATTTCTGCCTTTTTGCCTCAAAATAAAAAAATTTTTGTTTTTTTCTCTAAAATAAGTGAAATTTCTGCAATTTTGCCCTAAAATAAGAGAAATTTCTGCCTTTTTGCCCTGAAATATGTGAAATTTCTGCAATTTTACCCCAAAATAAGGTGAATTTCTGCCTTTTTGCCCCGAAATAATGGGAATTTCTGTTTTTTTGCCCCAAAATAAGAAAAATTTTTGCTTTTTTTCTTTGAAATAAGTGAAATTTCTGCAATTTTGCCCCAAAATAAGGGAAATTTCTGCAATTTTGCTCCAAAATAAGGTAAATTGCTGGAATTTTGCCCCAAAATACGTAGAATTTCTGAGTTTTGCCCCGAAATAAGGAGAATTTCTGTCTTTTTTCCCCAACATATAAGGAATTTCTGCCTTTTTGCCAAACAATTAGGGGAATTTCTGCAATTTTGCCCCAAAATAAGGGAGATTTCTGCAATTTTGCCCAAATGTAAAGGAAATTTCTGAAATTTTGCCCCAAAATAATGGGAATTTCTGACTGTTTGCTTCTGAAAAAAGTAGATTTTCTGTATTTTTACTCCAAAATAAGGAGAATTTCTGCTTTTTTGCCCGAAAATTATGAGAATTTCTGCAATTATGCTTCAAAATACGGGGAATTTCTGCTTTTTATCCCGAAAGTAAGGGGAATGTATATCTTTTTCCACAAAAAAGGGAAATTTATTAATTTTTGACTCAAAATAAGAGGAATTTCTGCCTTTTTACCTCAAAATAAGTGAAATTTCTCCTTTTTTACCCAAAAATAAATGGAATTTCTGTCTTTTTGCAACAAAATAAAAGGAATTTTTGAATTATACCCTGAAATAAGTGATATTTCTGCAATTTTGCCCAAAAATAAAAGAAATTTCTGCAATTTTGCTACAAAATAAGGGGAATTTCTGTCTTTTTGCCCCAAAATAAGAGAAATTTCTGCATTTTTGCACCAAAATAAGGGAAATTTCAGCATTTTTACCTCAAAATAAGGGGAATTTCAGCCTTTTTACCTCAAAATAAGGGGAATTTCTGCATTTTTGCCACAAAATATTAAGAATTTCTTAATTTTTTCCCCAAAATAAGGAAAATTTCTGCCTTTTTTCCCTGAAATAAGTGAAATTTCTGCAATTTTTCCCCAAATTAAGTGAAATTTCTGCAATTTTCCCCAAAATAAAGGAAATTTCTGCCTTTTTGCCCTGAAATATGTGAAATTGCTGCAATTTTACCCGAAAATTAGGTGAATTTCTGTCTTTTGCCCCAAAATAATTGGAATTTCTGAATTTTAGCCCGAAAATAGGAAAAATTTTTACTTTTTTTCTCTGAAATAAGTGAAATATCTGCAATTTTGCCCTAAAATAAGAGAAATTTCTGCCTTTTTCCCCTGATCTATGTGAAATTTCTGCAATTTTACCCCAAAATAAGGAAAATTTCTACCTTTTTGCCCTGAAATATGTGAAATTTCTGCAATTTTACCCCTTAATAAGGTGAATTTCTGCCTTTTTGCCTCAAAATAATGGGAATATCTTTTTTTTTGCCCCAAAATAAGAAAAATTTTTGCATTTTTTCTCTGAAATAAGTGAAATTTCTGCAATTTTGCCCCAAAATAAGGGAAATTTGTGCAATTTTGCTCCAAAATAATGTAAATTGCTGGAATTTTGCACCAAAATACGTGGAATTTCTGAGTTTTGCCCCAAAATAAGGAGAATTTTTGTCTTTTTGCCCCAACATATAGGGAATTTCTGCCTTTTTGCCCCACAATTAGGGGAATTTCTGCAGTTTTGCTCCAAAATGCAAGGAATTTCTGTCTTGTTGCCCGAAAATAAGTGGAATGCATAACTTTTTGCCATAAAAAAGGGAAATTTCTTTATTTTTGCTCCAAAATTAGGGGAATTTCAGCCTTTTTGCCTCTAAATAAGTGGAATTTCTGTCTTTTTCCCCCAAACAAAGGGAATTTCTGTCTATTTTGCCCCAAAATATGGGGAATTTCTGACTTATTACCGTAAAATATGTGAAATATCTGCAATTTTGCCCCAAAATGAGGGAAATTTCTGCCTTTTTGCCCTGAAATATATGAAATTTCTGCATTTTTCCCCCAAAATAATGGGAATTTCTGCCTTTTTCTCCCAAAATAATGGGAATTTCTGCATTTTTGCCCCAAAATAAAAAAAATTTTTGCTTTTTTTCTCTGAAATAAGTGAAATTTCTGCAATTTTGCCCTAAAATAAGAGAAATTTCTGCCTTTTTCCCCTGAAATATGTGAAATTTCTGCAATTTTACCCCATAATAAGGTGAACTTCTGCCTTTTTTCCCCAAAATAATGGGAATTTCTGTTTTTTTACCCCAAAATAAGAAAAATTTTTGCTTTTTTTCTCTGAAATAAGTGAAATTTCTTCAATTTTGCCCCAAAATAAGGGAAGTTTCTGGAATTTTGCCCCAAATTACGTGGAATTTCTGAGTTTTGCCCCAAAATAAGGAGAATTTCTGTCTTTTTGCCCAAACATATAGGGAATTTCTGCCTTTTTGCCCAACAATTAGAGGAATTTCTGCAATTTTGCCACAAAATAAGGGAAATTTCTGCAATTTTGCCCCAATGTAAAGGAAATTTCTGCAATTTTGCCCCAAAATAAGGGGAATTTCTGATTGTTTCTGCCTTTTTGCTCTGAAATGTGTGAAATTGCTGCAATTTTACCCTAAAATAAGGTGAATTTCTGCCTTTTTGCACTAAAATAAGTGGAATTTCTGCATTTTAGCCCCAAAATAGGAAAAACTTTTGCTTTTTTTCTCTGAAATAAGTGAAATTCTGCAATTTTGCCCTAAAATAAGGGAAATTTCTGCAATTTTGCCCCAAAATAAGGGAAATTTCTGGAATTTTGCCCCAAAATAAGTGGAATTTCTGAGTTTTTCCCCAAAAGAAGGAGAATTTCTGTCTTTTTGCCCCAACATATAGGAAATTTCTGCCTTTTTGCCCCACAATTAGGGGAATTTCTGCAATTTTGCTCCAAAATGCAAGGAATTTCTGTCTTGTTGCCCGAAAATAAGTGGAATGCATAACTTTTTGCCATACAAAAAAGAAATTTCTTTATTTTTGCTCCAAAATAAGGGGAATTTCACACTTTTTGCCTCTAAATAAGTGGAATTTCTTTCTTTTTCCCCCAAAGAAAGGGAATTTATGTCTATTTTGCCCCAAAATATGGGGAATTTCTGACTTATTACCCTAAAATATGTGAAATATCTGCAATTTTGCCCCAAAATGAGGGAAATTTCTCCCTTTTGGCCCTGAAATATGTGAAATTTCTGTAATTTTACCACAAAATAAGGTGAATTTCTGCCTTTTTCTCCCAAAATAATGGGAATTTCTGTTTTTTTGCCCCAAAATAAAAAAATTTTTGCTTTTTTTCTCTGAAATAAGTGAAATTTCTGCAATTTTGCCCCAAAATAAGGGAAATTTCTGCAATTTTGCTCCAAAATAAGGTATATTTCTGGAATTTTGCCCCAAAATACGTGGAATTTCTGAGTTTTGCCCCAAAATAAAGAGAATTTCTGTCTTTTTGCCCCAACATATAGGGAATTTCTGCCTTTTTGCCCAACAATTAGGGGAATTTTTGCAATTTTGCCCCAAAATAAGGGAAATTTCTGCAATTTTGCCCCAATGTAAAGGAAATTTCTGCAATTTATCCCAAAATAAAGGGAATTTCTGACTGTTTGCTTCCGAAAAGAGGAGATTTTCTATATTTTTGCTCCAAAATAAGGAGAATTTCTGCTTTTTTGCCCGAAAATTATGAGAATTTCTGCAATTATGCTTCAAAATACGGGGAATTTCTGCTTTTTATCCTGAAAGTAAGGGGGATGTATACCTTTTTCCACAAAAAAGGGAAATTTCTTAATTTTTGCCCCAAAATAAGAGGAATTTCTGCCTTTTTACCTCAAAATAAGTGAAATTTCTCCTTTTTTACCCAATAATAAATGGAATTTCTGTCTTTTTGCAATAAAATAAAAGGAATTTTTGAATAATACCCTGAAATAAGTGATATTTCTGCAATTTTGCCCCCAAAATAAAAGAAATTTCTGCCCATTTGCTACAAAATAAGGAGAATTTCTGTCTTTTTGCCCCACAATAAGAGAAATTTCTGCCTTTTTGCACCCAAATAAGGGGAATTTCAGCCTTTTTACCTCAAAATAAGGGGAATTTCAGCCTTTTTACCTCAAAATAATGGGAATTTCTGCATTTTTGCCACAAAATATTAAGAATTTCTTCATTTTTTCCCCAAAATAAGGAAAATTTCTGCCTTTATTCCCTGAAATAAGTGAAATTTCTGCAATTTTGCCCCAAAATAAGTGAAATTTCTGCAATTTTGCCCCAAAATAAGAAAAATTTCTGCCTTTTGGCCCTGAAATGTGTGAAATTGCTGCAATTTTACTTTAAAATAAGGTGAATTTCTGCCTTTTTGCCCTAAAATAAGTGGAATTTCTGCATTTTAGCTCCAAAATAGGAAAACTTTTGCTTTTTTTCTCTGAAATAAGTGAAATTTCTGCAATTTTGCCCTAAAATAAGGGAAATTTCTGCAATTTTGCCCCAAAATAAGGGAAATTTCTGGAATTTTGCCATAAAATAAGTGGAATTTCTGAGTTTTGCCCCAAAAGAAAGAGAATTTCTGTCTTTTTGCCCCAACATATAGGGAATTTCTGCCTTTTTGCCCCACAATTAAGGGAATTTCTGCAATTTTGCTCCAAAATGCAAGGAATTTCTGTCTTGTTGCCCGAAAATAAGTGGAATGCATAACTTTTTGCCATACAAAAGGGAAATTTCTTTATTTTTGCTCCAAAATAAGGGGAATTTCAGCCTTTTTGCCTCTAAATAAGTTGAATTTCTGTCTTTTTCCTCCAAACAAAGGGAATTTCTGTCTATTTTGCCCCAAAATATGGGGAATTTCTGACTTATTACCCTAAAATATGTGAAATATCTGCAATTTTGCCCCAAAATAAGGGAAATTTCTGCCTTTTTGCCCTGAAATATGTGAAATTTCTGTAATTTTATCCCAAAATAAGGTGAATTTCTGCCTTTTTCACCCAAAATAATGGGAATTTCTGCCTTTTTGCCACAAAATAAAAAAATTTTTTGCTTTTTTTCTCTGAAATAAGTGAAATTTCATCAATTTTGCCCTAAAATAAGAGAAATTTCTGCCTTTTTCCCCTGAAATATGTGAAATTTCTGCAATTTTACCCCAAAATAAGGTGAATTTCTGCCTTTTTGCCCCAAAATAATGGGAATTTCTGTTTTTTGCCCCAAAATAAAAAAAATTTTTGCTTTTTTTCCCTGAAATAAGTGAAATTTCTGCAATTTTTCCCCAAAATAAGGGAAAATTCTGGAATTTTGCCCCAAAATACGTGGAATTTCTGAGTTTTGCCCCAAAATAAGGAGAATTTCTGTCTTTTTGCCCCAACATATAGGGAATTTCTGCCTTTTTGCCCATCAATTAGGGGAATTTCTGCAATTTTGCCCCAAAATAAGGGAAATTTCTGCAATTTTGCCCCAATGTAAAGGAAATTTCTGCAATTTTGCCCCAAAATAAGGGGAATTTCTGACTGTTTGCTTCCGAAAAAAGGAGATTTTCTGTATTTTTGCTCCAAAATAAGGAGAATTTCTGCTTTTTTGCCCGAAAATTATGAGAATTTCTGCAATTATGCTTCAAAATATGGGGAATTTCTGTTTTTATCCTGAAAGTAAGGGGAATGTATACCATTTTCCACAAAAAGGGAAATTTTTAAATTTTTGCCCCAAAATAAGAGGAATTTCTGCCTTTTTACCTCAAAATAAGTGAAATTTCTCCTTTTTTACCCAAAAATAAATGGAATTTCTGTCTTTTTGCAACAAAATAAAAGGAATTTTTGAATTATACCCTGAAATAAGTGATATTTCTGCAATTTTGCCTTAAAATAAAAGAAATTTATGCCTTTTTGCTACAAAATAAGGAGAATTTCTGTCTTTTTGCCCCAAAATGAGAGAAATTTCTGCATTTTTGCACCCAAATAAGGGGAATTTCAGCCTTTTTACCTCAAAATAAGGGGAATTTCAGCCTTTTTACCTCAAAATAAGGGGAATTTCAGCCTTTTTACCTCAAAATAAGGGGAATTTCTGCATTTTTGCCACAAAATAATAAGAATTTCTTCATTTTTTTCCCCAAAATAAGGAAAATTTCTGCTTTTATTCCCTGAAATAAGTGAAATTTCTGCAATTTTGCCCCAAAATAAGTGAAATTTCTGCAATTTTGCCCCAAAATAAGAAAAATTTCTGCCTTTTTGCTCTGAAATGTTTGAAATTGCTGCAATTTTACCCTAAAATAAGGTGAATTTCTGCCTTTTTGCCCTAAAATAAGTGGAATTTCTGCATTTTAGCCCCAAAATAGGAAAAACTTTTGCTTTTTTTCTTTGAAATAAGTAAAATTTCTGCAAATTTGCCCTAAAATAAGGGAAATTTCTGCAATTTTGCCCCAAAATAAGAGAAATTTCTGGAATTTTGCCCCAAAATAAGTGGAATTTCTGAGTTTTGCCCCAAAAGAAGGAGAATTTCTGTCTTTTTGCCGCAACATATAGGGAATTTCTGCCTTTTTGCCCCACAATTAGGGGAATTTCTGCAATTTTGCTCCAAAATGCAAGGAATTTCTGTCTTGTTGCCCGAAAATAAGTGGAATGCATAACTTTTTCCATACAAAAGGGAAATTTCTTTATTTTTGCTCCAAAATAAGGGGAATTTCAGCTTTTTTGCCTCTAAATAAGTGGAATTTCTGTCTTTTTCCCCCAAACAAATGGAATTTCTGTCTTTTTTGCCCCAAAATAAGGGGAATTTCTGACTTATTACCCTAAAATAAGTGAAATATCTGCAATTTTGCTCCAAATTAAGTGAAATATCTGCAATTTTGCCCCAAAATGAGGGAAATTTCTGCCTTTTTGCCCTGAAATATGTGAAATTTCTGTAATTTTACCCCAAAATAAGGTGAATTTCTGCCTTTTTCCCCCAAAATAATGGGAATTTCTGCCTTTTTGCCCCAAAATAAAAAAAAATTTTGTTTTTTTTCTCTGAAATAAGTGAAATTTCTGCAATTTTGCCCTAAAATAAGAGAAATTTCTGCATTTTTGCTCTGAAATATGTGAACTTTCTGCAATTTTACCCCAAAATAAGGTGAATTTCTGCCTTTTTGCCCCAAAATAATGGGAATTTCTGTTTTTTTGCCCCAAAAAAAAAAAAAAATTTTTGCTTTTTTTCTCTGAAATAAGTGAAATTTCTGCAATTTTGCCCCAAAATAAGGGAAATTTCTGGAATTTTGCCCCAAAATACGTGGAATTTCTGAGTTTTGCCCCAAAATAAGGAGAATTTCTTTCTTTTTGCCCCAACATATAGGGAATTTCTGCATTTTTGCCCAACAATTAGGGGAATTTCTGCAATTTTGCCCCAAAATAAGGGAAATTTCTGCAATTTTGCCCCAATGTAAAGGAAATTTCTGCAATTTTGCCCCAAAATAAGGGGAATTTCTGACAGTTTGCTTCCGAAAAAAAAAAGATTTTCTGTATTTTTGCTCCAAAATAAGGAGAATTTCTGCTTTTTTGCCAGAAAATTATGAGAATTTCTGCAATTATGCTTCAAAATACGGGGAATTTCTGCTTTTTATCCTGAAAGTAAGGGGAATGTATACCTTTTTCTACAAAAAAGGGAAATTTCTTAATTTTTGCCCCAAAATAAGAGGAATTTCTGCCTTTTTACCTCAAAATAAGTGAAATTTCTCCTTTTTTACCCAAAAATAAATAGAATTTCTGTCTTTTTGCAACAAAATAAAAGGAATTTTTGAATTATACCCTGAAATAAGTGATATTCCTGCAATTTTGCCCCAAAATAAAAGAAATTTCTGCCTTTTTGCTACAAAATAAGGAGAATTTCTGTATTTTTGCCCCAAAATAAGAGAAATTTCTGCCTTTTTGCACCCAAATAAGGGGCATTTCAGCCTTTTTACCTCAAAATAAGGGGAATTTCAGCCTTTTTACCTCAAAATAAGGGGAAGTTCTGCATTTTTGCCACAAAATAATAAGAATTTCTTCATTTTTCCCCAAAATAAGGAAAATTTCTGCCTTTATTCCCGGAAATAAGTGAAATTTCTGCAATTTTGCCCCAAAATAAGTGAAATTTCTGCAATTTTGCCCCAAAATAAGAAAAATTTCTGCCTTTTTGCCCTGAAATGTGTGAAATTGCTGCAATTTTACCCTAAAATAAGGTGAATTTCTGCCTTTTTGCCCTAAAATAAGTGGAATTTCTGCATTTTAGCCCCAAAATAGGAAAAACTTTTGCTTTTTTTCTCTGAAATAAGTGAAATTTCTGCAATTTTGCCCGAAAATAAGGGAAATTTCTGCAATTTTGCCCCAAAATAAGGGAAATTTCTGGAATTTTGCCCCAAAATAAGTGGAATTTCTGAGTTTTGCACCAAAAGAAGAGAATTTCTGTCTTTTTGCCCCAACATATAGGGAATTTCTGCCTTTTTGCCCCACAATTAGGGGAATTTCTGCAATTTTGCTCCAAAATGCAAGGAATTTCTGTCTTGTTGCCCGAAAAGAAGTGGAATGCATAGCTTTTTGCCATAAAAAAGGGAAATTTCTTTATTTTTGCTCCAAAATAAGGGGAATTTCAGCCTTTTTGCCTCTAAATAAGTAGAATTTCTGTCTTTTTCCCCCAAACAAAGGGAATTTCGGTCTTTTTTGCCCCAAAATATGGGGAATTTCTGACTTATTACCCTAAAATATGTAAAATATCTGCAATTTTGCCCCAAAATGAGGGAAATTTCTGCCTTTTTGCCCTGAAATATGTGAAATTTCTGTAATTTTACCCCATAATAAGGTGAATTTCTGCCTTTTTTCCCCAAAATAATGGGAATTTCTGCCTTTTTGCCCCAAAATAAAAAAAAATTTTGCTTTTTTTCTCTGAAATAAGTGAAATTTCTGCAATTTTGCCCTAAAATAAGAGAAATTTCTGCTTTTTTGCCCTGAAATATGTGAACTTTCTGCAATTTTACCCCAAAATAAGGTGAATTTCTGCCTTTTTGCCCCAAAATAATGGGAATTTCTATTTTTTTGCCCCAAAATAAAAAAAATTTTTGCTTTTTTTCTCTGAAATAAGTGAAATTTCTGCAATTTTGCCCCAAAATAAGGGAAATTTCTGGAATTTTGCCCCAAAATACGTTGAATTTCTGAGTTTTGCCCCAAAATAAGGAGAATTTCTGTCTTTTTGCCCCAACATATAGGAAATTTCTGCCTTTTTGCCCAACAATTACGGGAATTTCTGCAATTTTGCCCCAAAATAAGGGAAATTTCTGCAATTTTGCCCCAATGTAAAGAAAATTTCTGCAATTTTGCCCCAAAATAAGGGGAATTTCTGACAGTTTGCTTCCGAAAAAAGGAGATTTTCTGTATTTTTGCTCCAAAATAAGGAGAATTTCTGCTTTTTTGCCCGAAAATTATGAGAATTTCTGCAATTATGCTTCAAAATACGGGGAATTTCTATTTTTATCCTGAAAGTAAGGGGAATGTATACCTTTTTCTACAAAAAAGGGAAATTTCTTAATTTTTGCCCCAAAATAAGAGGAATTTCTGCCTTTTTACCTCAAAATAAGTGAAATTTCTCCTTTTTTACCCAAAAATAAATAGAATTTCTGTCTTTTTGCAACAAAATAAAAGGAATTTTTGAATTATACCCTGAAATAAGTGATATTTCTGCAATTTTGCCCCAAAATAAAAGAAATTTCTGCCTTTTTGCTACAAAATAAGGAGAATTTCTGTCTTTTTGCCCCAAAATAAGAGAAATTTCTGCCTTTTTGCACCCAAATAAGGGGAATTTCAGCCTTTTTACCTCAAAATAAGGGGAATTTCAGCCTTTTTACCTCAAAATAAGGGGAATTTCAGCCTTTTTACCTCAAAATAAGGGGAATTTCTTAATTTTTTCCCCAATATAAGGAAAATTTCTGCCTTTATTCCCTGAAATAAGTGAAATTTCTGCAATTTTGCCCCAAAATAAGTGAAATTTCTGCAATTTTGCCCCAAAATATAAAAAATTTCTGCCTTTTTGCCCTGAAATGTGTGAAATTGCTGCAATTTTACCCTAAAATAAGGTGAATTTCTGCCTTTTTGCCCTAAAATAAGTGGAATTTCTGCATTTTAGCCCCAAAATAGGAAAAACTTTTGCTTTTTTTCTCTGAAATAAGTGAAATTTCTGCAATTTTACCCTAAAATAAGGGAAATTTCTGCAATTTTGCCCCAAAATAAGGGAAATTTCTGGAATTTTGCCCCAAAATAAGTGGAATTTCTGAGTTTTGCACCAAAAGAAGGAGAATTTCTGTCTTTTTGCCCCAACATATAGGGAATTTCTGCCTTTTTGCCCCACAATTAAGGGAATTTCTGCAATTTTGCTCCAAAAAGCAAGGAATTTCTGTCTTGTTGCCCGAAAATAAGTGGAATGCATAACTTTTTGCCATACAAAAGGGAAATTTCTTTATTTTTGCTCCAAAATAAGGGGAATTTCTGCCTTTTTGCCTCTAACTAAGTAGAATTTCTGTCTTTTTCTCCCAAAACAAAGGGAATTTCTGTTTTTTTGCCCCAAAATTAGTGAAATTTCTGCAATTTTGCCCCAAAATAAGGGAAATTTCTGTCTTTTTGCCCTGAAATATGTGAAATTTCTGCAATTTTACCCCAAAATAAGGTGAATTTCTGCCTTTTTGCCCCAAAATAATGGGAATTTCTGTTTTTTTGCCCCAAAATAAGAAAAAAAATTTTTTTTCTCTGAAATAAGTGAAATTTCTGCAATTTTGCCCCAAAATAAGGGAAATTTCTGCAATTTTGCCCCAAAATAAGGGAAATTTCTGGAATTTTGCCCCAAAATACGTGGAATTTCTGAGTTTTGCCCCAAAATAAGGAGAATTTCTGTATTTTTGCCCAACAATTAGGGGAATTTCTGCAATTTTGCCCCAAAATAAGGGAAATTTCTGAAATTTTGCCCCAATGTAAAGGAAATTCCTGCAATTTTGCCCCAAAATAAGGGGAATTTCTGCCTTTTTGCCCTGAAATATGTGAAATTGCTGCAATTTTACCCTAAAATAAGGTGAATTTCTGTCTTTTGGCCCAAAATAATTGGAATTTCTGCATTTTAGCCCCAAAATAGGAAAAATTTTTGCTTTTTTTCTCTTAAATAAGTGAAATTTCTGCAATTTTGCCCTAAAATAAGGAAAATTTCTTAAATTTTGCACCAAAATAAGGGAAATTTCTGGAATTTTGCCCCAAAATAAGTGGAATTTCTGAGTGTTGCCCCAAAAGAAGGAGAATTTCTGTCTTTTTGCCCCAAAATATAGAGAATTTCTGCCTTTTTGCCCCACAATTAGGGGAATTTCTGCAATTTTGCTCCAAAATGCAAGGAATTTCTGTCTTGTTGCCCGAAAATAAGTGGAATGCATAACTTTTTGCCATAAAAAAGGGAAATTTCTTTATTTTTGCTCCAAAATAAGGGGAATTTCAGCCTTTTTGCCTCTAAATAAGTGGAATTTCTGTCTTTTTTACCCAAACAAAGGGAATTTCTGTCTTTTTTGCCCCAAAATAAGGGGAATTTCTGACTTATTACCCTAAAATAAGTGAAATATCTGCAATTTTGCCCCAAAATAAGGGAAATTTCTGCCTTTTTGCCCTGAAATATGTGAAATTTCTGTAATTTTACCCCAAAATAAGGTGAATTTCTGCCTTTTTTCTACAAAATAATGGGAATTTCTGCCTTTTTGCCTCAAAATAAAAAAATTTTTGTTTTTTTCTCTAAAATAAGTGAAATTTCTGCAATTTTGCCCTAAAATAAGAGAAATTTCTGCCTTTTTGCCCTGAAATATGTGAAATTTCTGCAATTTTACCCCAAAATAAGGTGAATTTCTGCCTTTTTGCCCCGAAATAATGGGAATTTCTGTTTTTTTGCCCCAAAATAAGAAAAATTTTTGCTTTTTTTCTTTGAAATAAGTGAAATTTCTGCAATTTTGCCCCAAAATAAGGGAAATTTCTGCAATTTTGCTCCAAAATAAGGTAAATTGCTGGAATTTTGCCCCAAAATACGTAGAATTTCTGAGTTTTGCCCCGAAATAAGGAGAATTTCTGTCTTTTTTCCCCAACATATAAGGAATTTCTGCCTTTTTGCCAAACAATTAGGGGAATTTCTGCAATTTTGCCCCAAAATAAGGGAGATTTCTGCAATTTTGCCCAAATGTAAAGGAAATTTCTGAAATTTTGCCCCAAAATAATGGGAATTTCTGACTGTTTGCTTCTGAAAAAAGTAGATTTTCTGTATTTTTACTCCAAAATAAGGAGAATTTCTGCTTTTTTGCCCGAAAATTATGAGAATTTCTGCAATTATGCTTCAAAATACGGGGAATTTCTGCTTTTTATCCCGAAAGTAAGGGGAATGTATATCTTTTTCCACAAAAAAGGGAAATTTATTAATTTTTGACTCAAAATAAGAGGAATTTCTGCCTTTTTACCTCAAAATAAGTGAAATTTCTCCTTTTTTACCCAAAAATAAATGGAATTTCTGTCTTTTTGCAACAAAATAAAAGGAATTTTTGAATTATACCCTGAAATAAGTGATATTTCTGCAATTTTGCCCAAAAATAAAAGAAATTTCTGCAATTTTGCTACAAAATAAGGGGAATTTCTGTCTTTTTGCCCCAAAATAAGAGAAATTTCTGCATTTTTGCACCAAAATAAGGGAAATTTCAGCATTTTTACCTCAAAATAAGGGGAATTTCAGCCTTTTTACCTCAAAATAAGGGGAATTTCTGCATTTTTGCCACAAAATATTAAGAATTTCTTAATTTTTTCCCCAAAATAAGGAAAATTTCTGCCTTTTTTCCCTGAAATAAGTGAAATTTCTGCAATTTTTCCCCAAATTAAGTGAAATTTCTGCAATTTTCCCCAAAATAAAGGAAATTTCTGCCTTTTTGCCCTGAAATATGTGAAATTGCTGCAATTTTACCCGAAAATTAGGTGAATTTCTGTCTTTTGCCCCAAAATAATTGGAATTTCTGAATTTTAGCCCGAAAATAGGAAAAATTTTTACTTTTTTTCTCTGAAATAAGTGAAATATCTGCAATTTTGCCCTAAAATAAGAGAAATTTCTGCCTTTTTCCCCTGATCTATGTGAAATTTCTGCAATTTTACCCCAAAATAAGGGAAATTTCTACCTTTTTGCCCTGAAATATGTGAAATTTCTGCAATTTTACCCCTTAATAAGGTGAATTTCTGCCTTTTTGCCTCAAAATAATGGGAATATCTTTTTTTTTGCCCCAAAATAAGAAAAATTTTTGCATTTTTTCTCTGAAATAAGTGAAATTTCTGCAATTTTGCCCCAAAATAAGGGAAATTTGTGCAATTTTGCTCCAAAATAATGTAAATTGCTGGAATTTTGCACCAAAATACGTGGAATTTCTGAGTTTTGCCCCAAAATAAGGAGAATTTTTGTCTTTTTGCCCCAACATATAGGGAATTTCTGCCTTTTTGCCCCACAATTAGGGGAATTTCTGCAGTTTTGCTCCAAAATGCAAGGAATTTCTGTCTTGTTGCCCGAAAATAAGTGGAATGCATAACTTTTTGCCATAAAAAAGGGAAATTTCTTTATTTTTGCTCCAAAATTAGGGGAATTTCAGCCTTTTTGCCTCTAAATAAGTGGAATTTCTGTCTTTTTCCCCCAAACAAAGGGAATTTCTGTCTATTTTGCCCCAAAATATGGGGAATTTCTGACTTATTACCGTAAAATATGTGAAATATCTGCAATTTTGCCCCAAAATGAGGGAAATTTCTGCCTTTTTGCCCTGAAATATATGAAATTTCTGCATTTTTCCCCCAAAATAATGGGAATTTCTGCCTTTTTCTCCCAAAATAATGGGAATTTCTGCATTTTTGCCCCAAAATAAAAAAAATTTTTGCTTTTTTTCTCTGAAATAAGTGAAATTTCTGCAATTTTGCCCTAAAATAAGAGAAATTTCTGCCTTTTTCCCCTGAAATATGTGAAATTTCTGCAATTTTACCCCATAATAAGGTGAACTTCTGCCTTTTTTCCCCAAAATAATGGGAATTTCTGTTTTTTTACCCCAAAATAAGAAAAATTTTTGCTTTTTTTCTCTGAAATAAGTGAAATTTCTTCAATTTTGCCCCAAAATAAGGGAAGTTTCTGGAATTTTGCCCCAAATTACGTGGAATTTCTGAGTTTTGCCCCAAAATAAGGAGAATTTCTGTCTTTTTGCCCAAACATATAGGGAATTTCTGCCTTTTTGCCCAACAATTAGAGGAATTTCTGCAATTTTGCCACAAAATAAGGGAAATTTCTGCAATTTTGCCCCAATGTAAAGGAAATTTCTGCAATTTTGCCCCAAAATAAGGGGAATTTCTGATTGTTTCTGCCTTTTTGCTCTGAAATGTGTGAAATTGCTGCAATTTTACCCTAAAATAAGGTGAATTTCTGCCTTTTTGCACTAAAATAAGTGGAATTTCTGCATTTTAGCCCCAAAATAGGAAAAACTTTTGCTTTTTTTCTCTGAAATAAGTGAAATTCTGCAATTTTGCCCTAAAATAAGGGAAATTTCTGCAATTTTGCCCCAAAATAAGGGAAATTTCTGGAATTTTGCCCCAAAATAAGTGGAATTTCTGAGTTTTTCCCCAAAAGAAGGAGAATTTCTGTCTTTTTGCCCCAACATATAGGAAATTTCTGCCTTTTTGCCCCACAATTAGGGGAATTTCTGCAATTTTGCTCCAAAATGCAAGGAATTTCTGTCTTGTTGCCCGAAAATAAGTGGAATGCATAACTTTTTGCCATACAAAAAAGAAATTTCTTTATTTTTGCTCCAAAATAAGGGGAATTTCACACTTTTTGCCTCTAAATAAGTGGAATTTCTTTCTTTTTCCCCCAAAGAAAGGGAATTTATGTCTATTTTGCCCCAAAATATGGGGAATTTCTGACTTATTACCCTAAAATATGTGAAATATCTGCAATTTTGCCCCAAAATGAGGGAAATTTCTCCCTTTTGGCCCTGAAATATGTGAAATTTCTGTAATTTTACCACAAAATAAGGTGAATTTCTGCCTTTTTCTCCCAAAATAATGGGAATTTCTGTTTTTTTGCCCCAAAATAAAAAAATTTTTGCTTTTTTTCTCTGAAATAAGTGAAATTTCTGCAATTTTGCCCCAAAATAAGGGAAATTTCTGCAATTTTGCTCCAAAATAAGGTATATTTCTGGAATTTTGCCCCAAAATACGTGGAATTTCTGAGTTTTGCCCCAAAATAAAGAGAATTTCTGTCTTTTTGCCCCAACATATAGGGAATTTCTGCCTTTTTGCCCAACAATTAGGGGAATTTTTGCAATTTTGCCCCAAAATAAGGGAAATTTCTGCAATTTTGCCCCAATGTAAAGGAAATTTCTGCAATTTATCCCAAAATAAAGGGAATTTCTGACTGTTTGCTTCCGAAAAGAGGAGATTTTCTATATTTTTGCTCCAAAATAAGGAGAATTTCTGCTTTTTTGCCCGAAAATTATGAGAATTTCTGCAATTATGCTTCAAAATACGGGGAATTTCTGCTTTTTATCCTGAAAGTAAGGGGGATGTATACCTTTTTCCACAAAAAAGGGAAATTTCTTAATTTTTGCCCCAAAATAAGAGGAATTTCTGCCTTTTTACCTCAAAATAAGTGAAATTTCTCCTTTTTTACCCAATAATAAATGGAATTTCTGTCTTTTTGCAATAAAATAAAAGGAATTTTTGAATAATACCCTGAAATAAGTGATATTTCTGCAATTTTGCCCCCAAAATAAAAGAAATTTCTGCCCATTTGCTACAAAATAAGGAGAATTTCTGTCTTTTTGCCCCACAATAAGAGAAATTTCTGCCTTTTTGCACCCAAATAAGGGGAATTTCAGCCTTTTTACCTCAAAATAAGGGGAATTTCAGCCTTTTTACCTCAAAATAATGGGAATTTCTGCATTTTTGCCACAAAATATTAAGAATTTCTTCATTTTTTCCCCAAAATAAGGAAAATTTCTGCCTTTATTCCCTGAAATAAGTGAAATTTCTGCAATTTTGCCCCAAAATAAGTGAAATTTCTGCAATTTTGCCCCAAAATAAGAAAAATTTCTGCCTTTTGGCCCTGAAATGTGTGAAATTGCTGCAATTTTACTTTAAAATAAGGTGAATTTCTGCCTTTTTGCCCTAAAATAAGTGGAATTTCTGCATTTTAGCTCCAAAATAGGAAAACTTTTGCTTTTTTTCTCTGAAATAAGTGAAATTTCTGCAATTTTGCCCTAAAATAAGGGAAATTTCTGCAATTTTGCCCCAAAATAAGGGAAATTTCTGGAATTTTGCCATAAAATAAGTGGAATTTCTGAGTTTTGCCCCAAAAGAAAGAGAATTTCTGTCTTTTTGCCCCAACATATAGGGAATTTCTGCCTTTTTGCCCCACAATTAAGGGAATTTCTGCAATTTTGCTCCAAAATGCAAGGAATTTCTGTCTTGTTGCCCGAAAATAAGTGGAATGCATAACTTTTTGCCATACAAAAGGGAAATTTCTTTATTTTTGCTCCAAAATAAGGGGAATTTCAGCCTTTTTGCCTCTAAATAAGTTGAATTTCTGTCTTTTTCCTCCAAACAAAGGGAATTTCTGTCTATTTTGCCCCAAAATATGGGGAATTTCTGACTTATTACCCTAAAATATGTGAAATATCTGCAATTTTGCCCCAAAATAAGGGAAATTTCTGCCTTTTTGCCCTGAAATATGTGAAATTTCTGTAATTTTATCCCAAAATAAGGTGAATTTCTGCCTTTTTCACCCAAAATAATGGGAATTTCTGCCTTTTTGCCACAAAATAAAAAAATTTTTTGCTTTTTTTCTCTGAAATAAGTGAAATTTCATCAATTTTGCCCTAAAATAAGAGAAATTTCTGCCTTTTTCCCCTGAAATATGTGAAATTTCTGCAATTTTACCCCAAAATAAGGTGAATTTCTGCCTTTTTGCCCCAAAATAATGGGAATTTCTGTTTTTTGCCCCAAAATAAAAAAAATTTTTGCTTTTTTTCCCTGAAATAAGTGAAATTTCTGCAATTTTTCCCCAAAATAAGGGAAAATTCTGGAATTTTGCCCCAAAATACGTGGAATTTCTGAGTTTTGCCCCAAAATAAGGAGAATTTCTGTCTTTTTGCCCCAACATATAGGGAATTTCTGCCTTTTTGCCCATCAATTAGGGGAATTTCTGCAATTTTGCCCCAAAATAAGGGAAATTTCTGCAATTTTGCCCCAATGTAAAGGAAATTTCTGCAATTTTGCCCCAAAATAAGGGGAATTTCTGACTGTTTGCTTCCGAAAAAAGGAGATTTTCTGTATTTTTGCTCCAAAATAAGGAGAATTTCTGCTTTTTTGCCCGAAAATTATGAGAATTTCTGCAATTATGCTTCAAAATATGGGGAATTTCTGTTTTTATCCTGAAAGTAAGGGGAATGTATACCATTTTCCACAAAAAGGGAAATTTTTAAATTTTTGCCCCAAAATAAGAGGAATTTCTGCCTTTTTACCTCAAAATAAGTGAAATTTCTCCTTTTTTACCCAAAAATAAATGGAATTTCTGTCTTTTTGCAACAAAATAAAAGGAATTTTTGAATTATACCCTGAAATAAGTGATATTTCTGCAATTTTGCCTTAAAATAAAAGAAATTTATGCCTTTTTGCTACAAAATAAGGAGAATTTCTGTCTTTTTGCCCCAAAATGAGAGAAATTTCTGCATTTTTGCACCCAAATAAGGGGAATTTCAGCCTTTTTACCTCAAAATAAGGGGAATTTCAGCCTTTTTACCTCAAAATAAGGGGAATTTCAGCCTTTTTACCTCAAAATAAGGGGAATTTCTGCATTTTTGCCACAAAATAATAAGAATTTCTTCATTTTTTTCCCCAAAATAAGGAAAATTTCTGCTTTTATTCCCTGAAATAAGTGAAATTTCTGCAATTTTGCCCCAAAATAAGTGAAATTTCTGCAATTTTGCCCCAAAATAAGAAAAATTTCTGCCTTTTTGCTCTGAAATGTTTGAAATTGCTGCAATTTTACCCTAAAATAAGGTGAATTTCTGCCTTTTTGCCCTAAAATAAGTGGAATTTCTGCATTTTAGCCCCAAAATAGGAAAAACTTTTGCTTTTTTTCTTTGAAATAAGTAAAATTTCTGCAAATTTGCCCTAAAATAAGGGAAATTTCTGCAATTTTGCCCCAAAATAAGAGAAATTTCTGGAATTTTGCCCCAAAATAAGTGGAATTTCTGAGTTTTGCCCCAAAAGAAGGAGAATTTCTGTCTTTTTGCCGCAACATATAGGGAATTTCTGCCTTTTTGCCCCACAATTAGGGGAATTTCTGCAATTTTGCTCCAAAATGCAAGGAATTTCTGTCTTGTTGCCCGAAAATAAGTGGAATGCATAACTTTTTCCATACAAAAGGGAAATTTCTTTATTTTTGCTCCAAAATAAGGGGAATTTCAGCTTTTTTGCCTCTAAATAAGTGGAATTTCTGTCTTTTTCCCCCAAACAAATGGAATTTCTGTCTTTTTTGCCCCAAAATAAGGGGAATTTCTGACTTATTACCCTAAAATAAGTGAAATATCTGCAATTTTGCTCCAAATTAAGTGAAATATCTGCAATTTTGCCCCAAAATGAGGGAAATTTCTGCCTTTTTGCCCTGAAATATGTGAAATTTCTGTAATTTTACCCCAAAATAAGGTGAATTTCTGCCTTTTTCCCCCAAAATAATGGGAATTTCTGCCTTTTTGCCCCAAAATAAAAAAAAATTTTGTTTTTTTTCTCTGAAATAAGTGAAATTTCTGCAATTTTGCCCTAAAATAAGAGAAATTTCTGCATTTTTGCTCTGAAATATGTGAACTTTCTGCAATTTTACCCCAAAATAAGGTGAATTTCTGCCTTTTTGCCCCAAAATAATGGGAATTTCTGTTTTTTTGCCCCAAAAAAAAAAAAAAATTTTTGCTTTTTTTCTCTGAAATAAGTGAAATTTCTGCAATTTTGCCCCAAAATAAGGGAAATTTCTGGAATTTTGCCCCAAAATACGTGGAATTTCTGAGTTTTGCCCCAAAATAAGGAGAATTTCTTTCTTTTTGCCCCAACATATAGGGAATTTCTGCATTTTTGCCCAACAATTAGGGGAATTTCTGCAATTTTGCCCCAAAATAAGGGAAATTTCTGCAATTTTGCCCCAATGTAAAGGAAATTTCTGCAATTTTGCCCCAAAATAAGGGGAATTTCTGACAGTTTGCTTCCGAAAAAAAAAAGATTTTCTGTATTTTTGCTCCAAAATAAGGAGAATTTCTGCTTTTTTGCCCGAAAATTATGAGAATTTCTGCAATTATGCTTCAAAATACGGAGAATTTCTGCTTTTTATCCTGAAAGTAAGGGGAATGTATACCTTTTTCTACAAAAAAGGGAAATTTCTTAATTTTTGCCCCAAAATAAGAGGAATTTCTGCCTTTTTACCTCAAAATAAGTGAAATTTCTCCTTTTTTACCCAAAAATAAATAGAATTTCTGTCTTTTTGCAACAAAATAAAAGGAATTTTTGAATTATACCCTGAAATAAGTGATATTCCTGCAATTTTGCCCCAAAATAAAAGAAATTTCTGCCTTTTTGCTACAAAATAAGGAGAATTTCTGTATTTTTGCCCCAAAATAAGAGAAATTTCTGCCTTTTTGCACCCAAATAAGGGGCATTTCAGCCTTTTTACCTCAAAATAAGGGGAATTTCAGCCTTTTTACCTCAAAATAAGGGGAAGTTCTGCATTTTTGCCACAAAATAATAAGAATTTCTTCATTTTTCCCCAAAATAAGGAAAATTTCTGCCTTTATTCCCGGAAATAAGTGAAATTTCTGCAATTTTGCCCCAAAATAAGTGAAATTTCTGCAATTTTGCCCCAAAATAAGAAAAATTTCTGCCTTTTTGCCCTGAAATGTGTGAAATTGCTGCAATTTTACCCTAAAATAAGGTGAATTTCTGCCTTTTTGCCCTAAAATAAGTGGAATTTCTGCATTTTAGCCCCAAAATAGGAAAAACTTTTGCTTTTTTTCTCTGAAATAAGTGAAATTTCTGCAATTTTACCCTAAAATAAGGGAAATTTCTGCAATTTTGCCCCAAAATAATGGAAATTTCTGGAATTTTGCCCCAAAATAAGTGGAATTTCTGAGTTTTGCACCAAAAGAAGGAGAATTTCTGTCTTTTTGCCCCAACATATAGGAAATTTCTGCCTCTTTGCCCCACAATTAGGGGAATTTCTGCAATTTTGCTCCAAAATGCAAGGAATTTCTGTCTTGTTGCCCGAAAATTAGGGGAATACATAACTTTTTGCCATACAAAAGGGAAATTTCTTTATTTTTGCTCCAAAATAAGGGGAATTTCAGCCTTTTTGCCTCTAAATAAGTGGAATTTCTTTCTTTTTCCCCCAAAGAAAGGGAATTTCTGTCTATTTTGCCCCAAAATATGGGGAATTTCTGACTTTTTACCCTAAAATATGTAAAATATCTGCAATTTTGCCCCAAAATGAGGGAAATTTCTGCCTTTTTGCCCTGAAATATGTGAAATTTCTGTAATTTTACCCCAAAATAAGGTGAATTTCTGCCTTTTTCCCTTAAAATAATGGGAATTTCTGCCTTTTTGCCAAAAAATATAAAAAATTTTTGCTTTTTTTCTCTGAAATAAGTGAAATTTCTGCAATTTTGCCTCAAAATAAGAGAAATTTCTGCCTTTTTGCCCTGAAATATGTGAAATTTCTGCAATTTTACCCCAAAATAAGGTGAATTTCTGCCTTTTTGCCCCAAAATAATGGGAATTTCTGTTTTTTTTGCCTCAAAATAAGAAAAAATTTTGCTTTTTTTCTCTGAAATAAGTGAAATTTCTGCAATTTTGCCCCAAAATAAGGGAAATTTCTGGAATTTTGCCCCAAAATACGTTGAATTTCTGAGTTTTGCCCCAAAATAAGGAGAATTTCTGTCTTTTTGCCCCAACATATAGGGAATTTCTGCCTTATTGCCCAACAATTAGGGGAATTTCTGGAATTTTGCCCCAAAATAAGGGAAATTTCTGCAATTTTGCCCCAATGTAAAGGAAATTTCTGCAATTTTGCCCCAAAATAAGGGGAATTTCTTACTGTTTGCTCCCGAAAAAAGGAGATTTTCTGTATTTTTGCTCCAAAATAAGGAGAATTTCTGCTTTTTTGCCCGAAAATTATGAGAATTTCTGCAATTATGCTTCAAAATACGGGGAATTTCTGCTTTTTATCCTGAAAGTAAGGGGAATGTATACCTTTTTCCACAAAAAAGTGAAATTTCTTAATTTTTGCCCCAAAATAAGAGGAATTTCTGCCTTTTTACCTCAAAATAAGTGAAATTTCTCTTTTTTTACCCAAAAATAAATAGAATTTCTGTCTTTTTGCAACAAAATAAATAGAATTTTTGAATTATACCCTGAAATAAGTGAATTATCTGCAATTTTGCCCCAAAATAAGTGAAATTTCTGCAATTTTGCCCCAAAATAAGAAAAATTTCTGCCTTTTTGCCCTGAAATGTGTGAAATTGCTGCAATTTTACCCTAAAATAAGGTGAATTTCTGCCTTTTTGCCCTAAAATAAGTGGAATTTCTGCATTTTAGCCCCAAAATAGGAAAAACTTTTGCTTTTTTTCTCTGAAATAAGTGAAATTTCTGCAATTTTGCCCGAAAATAAGGGAAATTTCTGCAATTTTGCCCCAAAATAAGGGAAATTTCTGGAATTTTGCCCCAAAATAAGTGGAATTTCTGAGTTTTGCACCAAAAGAAGAGAATTTCTGTCTTTTTGCCCCAACATATAGGGAATTTCTGCCTTTTTGCCCCACAATTAGGGGAATTTCTGCAATTTTGCTCCAAAATGCAAGGAATTTCTGTCTTGTTGCCCGAAAAGAAGTGGAATGCATAGCTTTTTGCCATAAAAAAGGGAAATTTCTTTATTTTTGCTCCAAAATAAGGGGAATTTCAGCCTTTTTGCCTCTAAATAAGTAGAATTTCTGTCTTTTTCCCCCAAACAAAGGGAATTTCGGTCTTTTTTGCCCCAAAATATGGGGAATTTCTGACTTATTACCCTAAAATATGTAAAATATCTGCAATTTTGCCCCAAAATGAGGGAAATTTCTGCCTTTTTGCCCTGAAATATGTGAAATTTCTGTAATTTTACCCCATAATAAGGTGAATTTCTGCCTTTTTTCCCCAAAATAATGGGAATTTCTGCCTTTTTGCCCCAAAATAAAAAACAATTTTGCTTTTTTTCTCTGAAATAAGTGAAATTTCTGCAATTTTGCCCTAAAATAAGAGAAATTTCTGCTTTTTTGCCCTGAAATATGTGAACTTTCTGCAATTTTACCCCAAAATAAGGTGAATTTCTGCCTTTTTGCCCCAAAATAATGGGAATTTCTATTTTTTTGCCCCAAAATAAAAAAAATTTTTGCTTTTTTTCTCTGAAATAAGTGAAATTTCTGCAATTTTGCCCCAAAATAAGGGAAATTTCTGGAATTTTGCCCCAAAATACGTTGAATTTCTGAGTTTTGCCCCAAAATAAGGAGAATTTCTGTCTTTTTGCCCCAACATATAGGAAATTTCTGCCTTTTTGCCCAACAATTACGGGAATTTCTGCAATTTTGCCCCAAAATAAGGGAAATTTCTGCAATTTTGCCCCAATGTAAAGAAAATTTCTGCAATTTTGCCCCAAAATAAGGGGAATTTCTGACAGTTTGCTTCCGAAAAAAGGAGATTTTCTGTATTTTTGCTCCAAAATAAGGAGAATTTCTGCTTTTTTGCCCGAAAATTATGAGAATTTCTGCAATTATGCTTCAAAATACGGGGAATTTCTATTTTTATCCTGAAAGTAAGGGGAATGTATACCTTTTTCTACAAAAAAGGGAAATTTCTTAATTTTTGCCCCAAAATAAGAGGAATTTCTGCCTTTTTACCTCAAAATAAGTGAAATTTCTCCTTTTTTACCCAAAAATAAATAGAATTTCTGTCTTTTTGCAACAAAATAAAAGGAATTTTTGAATTATACCCTGAAATAAGTGATATTTCTGCAATTTTGCCCCAAAATAAAAGAAATTTCTGCCTTTTTGCTACAAAATAAGGAGAATTTCTGTCTTTTTGCCCCAAAATAAGAGAAATTTCTGCCTTTTTGCACCCAAATAAGGGGAATTTCAGCCTTTTTACCTCAAAATAAGGGGAATTTCAGCCTTTTTACCTCAAAATAAGGGGAATTTCAGCCTTTTTACCTCAAAATAAGGGGAATTTCTTAATTTTTTCCCCAATATAAGGAAAATTTCTGCCTTTATTCCCTGAAATAAGTGAAATTTCTGCAATTTTGCCCCAAAATAAGTGAAATTTCTGCAATTTTGCCCCAAAATATAAAAAATTTCTGCCTTTTTGCCCTGAAATGTGTGAAATTGCTGCAATTTTACCCTAAAATAAGGTGAATTTCTGCCTTTTTGCCCTAAAATAAGTGGAATTTCTGCATTTTAGCCCCAAAATAGGAAAAACTTTTGCTTTTTTTCTCTGAAATAAGTGAAATTTCTGCAATTTTACCCTAAAATAAGGGAAATTTCTGCAATTTTGCCCCAAAATAAGGGAAATTTCTGGAATTTTGCCCCAAAATAAGTGGAATTTCTGAGTTTTGCACCAAAAGAAGGAGAATTTCTGTCTTTTTGCCCCAACATATAGGGAATTTCTGCCTTTTTGCCCCACAATTAAGGGAATTTCTGCAATTTTGCTCCAAAAAGCAAGGAATTTCTGTCTTGTTGCCCGAAAATAAGTGGAATGCATAACTTTTTGCCATACAAAAGGGAAATTTCTTTATTTTTGCTCCAAAATAAGGGGAATTTCAGCCTTTTTGCCTCTAAATAAGTGGAATTTCTGTCTTTTTCCCCCAAACAAAGGGAATTTCTGTTTATTTTGCCCCAAAATATGGGGAATTTCTGACTTATTACCCTAAAATATGTAAAATATCTGCAATTTTGCCCCAAATTGAGGAAAATTTCTGCCTTTTTGCCCTGAAATATGTGAAATTTCTGTAATTTTACCCCAAAATAAGGTGAATTTCTGCCTTTTTCCCCCAAAATAATGGGAATTTCTGCATTTTTGCCCCAAAGTAAAAAAATTTTTTGCTTTTTTTCTCTGAAATAAGTGAAATTTCTGCAATTTTGCCCTAAAATAAGAGAAATTTCTGCCTTTTTGCCCAGGAATATGTGAAATTTCTGCAATTTTACCCCAAAATAAGGTTAATTTCTGCCTTTTTGCCCCAAAATAATGGGAATTTCTGGTTTTTTGCCCCAAAATAAAAAAAATTTTTGCTTTTTTTCTCTGAAATAAGTGAAATTTCTGCAATTTTGCCCCAAAATACGTGGAATTTCTGAGTTTTGCCTCAAAATAAGGAGAATTTATGTCTTTTTGCCCCAACATATAGGGAATTTCTGCCTTTTTGCCCAACAATTAGGGGAATTTCTGCAATTTCCCCCAAAATAAGGGAAATTTCTGCAATTTTGCCCCAATGTAAAGGAAATTTCTGCAATTTTGCCCCAAAATAAGGGAAATTTCTGACTGTTTGCTTCCGAAAAAAGGAGATTTTCTGTATTTTTGCTCCAAAATAAGGAGAATTTCTCCTTTTTTGCCCGAAAATTATGAGAATTTCTACAATTATGCTTCAAAATACGGGTAATTTCTGCTTTTTATCCTGAAAGTAAGGGGAATGTATACCTTTTTCCACAAAAAAGGGAAATTTCTTAATTTTTGTCCCAAAATAAGAGGAATTTCTGCCTTTTTACCTCAAAATAAGTGAAATTTCTCCTTTTTTACCCAAAAATAAATGGAATTTCTGTCTTTTTGCAACAAAATAAAAGGAATTTTTGAATTATTTTCTGAAATAAGTGATATTTCTGCAATTTTGCCCCAAAATAAAAGAAATTTCTGCCTTTTTGCTACAAAATAAGGAGAATTTCTGTCTTTTTGCCCCAAAATAAGAGAAATTTCTGCCTTTTTGCACCCAAATAAGGGGAATTTCAGCCTTTTTACCTCAAAATAAGGGGAATTTCAGCCTTTTTACCTCAAAATAAGGGGAAGTTCTGCATTTTTGCCACAAAATAATAAGAATTTCTTCATTTTTTCCCCAAAATAAGGAAAATTTCTGCCTTTATTCCCTGAAATAAGTGAAATTTCTGCAATTTTGCCCCAAAATAAGTGAAATTTCTGCAATTTTGCCCCAAAATTAGAAAAATTTCTGCCTTTTTGCCCTGAAATGTGTGAAATTGCTGCAATTTTACCCTAAAATAAGGTGAATTTCTGCCTTTTTGCCCTAAAATAAGTGGAATTTCTGCATTTTAGCCCCAAAATAGGAAAAACTTTTGCTTTTTTTTTCTGAAATAAGTGAAATTTCTGCAATTTTGCCCTAAAATAAGGGAAATTTCTGCAATTTTGCCCCAAAATAAGGGAAATTTCTGGAATTTTGCCCCAAAATAAGTGGAATTTCTGAGTTTTGCCCCAAAAGAAGGAGAATTTCTGTCTTTTTGCCCCAACATATTGGGAATTTCTGCCTTTTTGCCCCACAATTAGGGGAATTTCTGCAATTTTGCTCCAAAATGCAAGGAATTTCTGTCTTGTTGCCCGAAAATAAGTGGAATGCATAACTTTTTGCCATACAAAAGGAAAATTTCTTTATTTTTGCTCCAAAATAATGGGAATTTCAGCCTTTTTGCCTATAAATAAGTGGAATTTCTGTCTTTTTCCCCCAAACAAAGGGAATTTCTGTTTTTTTTTGCCCCAAAATAAGGGGAATTTCTGACTTATTACCCTAAAATAAGTGAAATCTCTGCAATTTTGTGCCTAAATAAGGGAAATTTCTGCCTTTTTGCCCTGAAATATGTGAAATTTTTGTAATTTTACCCCAAAATAAAGTGAATTTCTGCCTTTTTCCCTCAAAATAATGGGAATTTCTGTTTTTTTGCCCCAAAATAAAAAAATTTTTGATTTTTTTCTCTGAAATAAGTAAAATTTCTGCAATTTTGCCCTAAAATAAGAGAAATTTCTGCCTTTTTGCCCTGAAATATGTGAAATTTCTACAATTTTACCCCAAAATAAGGTGAATTTCTGCCTTTTCCCCCATAATAATGGGAATTTCTGCATTTTTGCCACAAAATAAGGGGATTTTCTGTTCTTTTGCCCCAAAATAAGGGAAATTTCTCCATTTTTGTTCCAAAATAAGGGGAATTTCAGCCTTTTTACCTCAAAGTAAGGGGAATTTCTGCATTTTTGCCACAAAATATTAAGAATTTCTGCATTTTTGCCCCAAATAAGGAAAATTTCTGCCTTTTTTCCTGAAATAAGTGAAATTTCTGCAATTTTGTCCCAAATAAGTGAAATTTCTGCAATTTTGCCCCAGGATAAGGGAAATTTCTGACTTTTTGCCCTGAAATATGTGAAATTTCTGCAATTTTACCCCCAAAAAGTGAATTTTTGCATTTTTGCCCCAAAATAATGGGAATTTATGCCTTTTGCCCCAAAATAAGAAAAATTTTTGCTTTTTTCTCTAAAATAAGTGAAATTTCTGCAATTTTGCCCCAAAATAATTAAAATTTTGACAATTTTGCCCCAAAATAAGGAAAATTTCTGGAATTTTGCACCAAAATATGTGGAATTTCTGAGTTTTGCCCCAAAATAAGGAGAATTTCTGTCTTTTTGCCCCAACATATAGGGAATTTCTGCCTTTTTGCCCCACAATTAGGAAAATTTTTGCAATTTTGCTCCAAAATGCAAGGAATTTCTGTCTTGTTGCCCGAAAATAAGTGGAATGCATAACTTTTTGCCATTAAAAAGGGAAATTTCTTTATTTTTGCTCCAAAATAAGGTGAATTTCTGCAATTTTGCCCCAAAATAAGGGAAATTTCTGCAATTTTGCCCCAATGTAAAGGAAATTTCTGCAATTTTGCCCCAAAATAAGGGGAATTTCTGACTGTTTGCTTTCGAAAAAAGGAGATTTTCTATATTTTTGCTCCAAAATAAGGAGAATTTCTGCTTTTTTGCCCGAAAATTATGAGAATTTCTGCAATTATGCTTCAAAATACGGGGAATTTCTGTTTTTATCCCGAAAGTAAGGGGAATGTATATCTTTTTCCACAAAAAAGGGAAATTTCTTAATTTTTGCCCCAAAATAAGAGGAATTTCTGCCTTTTTACCTCAAAATAAGTGAAATTTCTCCTTTTTTACCCAAAAATAAATGGAATTTCTGTCTTTTTGCAACAAAATAAAAGGAATTTTTGAATTATACCCTGAAATAAGTGATATTTCTGCAATTTTGCCCCAAAATAAAAGAAATTTCTACATTTTTGCCACAAAATAAGGGGAATTTCTGTCTTTTTGCCCCAAAATAAGAGAAATTTCTGCCTTTTTGCCCCCAAATAAGGGGAATTTCAGCCTTTTTACCTCAAAATAAGGGGAATTTCAGCCTTTTTACCTCAAAATAAGGGGAATTTCTGCATTTTTGCCACAAAATATTAAGAATTTCTTAATTTTTTCCCCAAAATAAGGAAAATTTCTGCCTTTTTCCCTGAAATAAGTGAAATTTCTGCAATTTTGCCCCAAATTAAGTGAAATTTCTGCAATTTTGCCCCAAAATAAGTGAAATTTCTGCAATTTTGCCCCAAAATAAGAAAAATTTCTGCCTTTTTGCCCTGAAATGTGTGAAATTGCTGCAATTTTACCCTAAAATAAGGTGAATTTCTGCCTTTTTGCCCTAAAATAAGTGGAATTTCTGCATTTTAGCCCCAAAATAGGAAAAACTTTTGCTTTTTTTCTCTGAAATAAGTGAAATTTCTGCAATTTTGCCCTAAAATATGGGAAATTTCTGCAATTTTGCCCCAAAAT
Source organism: Micromys minutus (assembly GCF_963924665.1). NCBI lineage: Eukaryota > Metazoa > Chordata > Mammalia > Rodentia > Muridae > Micromys > Micromys minutus. Next base: position 6,782,191 of record NW_027667727.1, read on the forward strand.
AAGTGAAATTTCTGGAATTTTGCCCCAAAATAAGTGGAATTTCTGAGTTTTGCCCCAAAAGAAGGAGAATTTCTGTCTTTTTGCCCCAACATATAGGGAATTTCTGCCTTTTTGCCCCACAATTAGGGGAATTTCTGCAATTTTGCTCCAAAATGCAAGGAATTTCTGTCTTGTTTTTCGGAAATAAGTGGAATGCATAACTTTTCTTCATAAAAAAGGGAAATTTCTTTATTTTTGCTCCAAAATAAGGGGAATTTCAGCATTTTTGCCTCTATATAAGTGGAATTTCTGTCTTTTTCCCCCAAACAAAGCGAATTTCTGTCTATTTTGCCCCAAAATATGGGGAATTTTTTACTTATTACCCTAAAATAAGTGAAATATCTGCAATTTTGCCCCAAAATGAGGGAAATTTCGGCCTTTTTGCCCTGAAATAAGTAAAATTTCTGTAATTTTACCATAAAATAAGGTGAATTTCTACATTTTTCCCCCAAAATAATGGGAATTTCTGCCTTTTTGCGCCAAAATAAAAAAAAATTTGCCTTTTTTCTCTGAAATAAGTGAAATTTCTGCAATTTTGCCCTAAAATAAGAGAAATTTCTCCCTTTTTGCCCTGAAATATGTGAAATTTCTGCAATATTACCCCAAAATAAGGTGAATTTCTGCCTTTTTACCTTAAAATAATGGGAATTTCTGTTTTTTTGCCCCAAAATAAGAAAAATTTTTGCTTTTTTTCTCTGAAATAAGTGAAATTTCTGCAATTTTGCCCGAAAATAAAGGAAATTTCTGCAATTTTGCCCCAAAATAAGGGAAATTTCTGGAATTTTGCCCCAAAATACGTGGAATTTCTGAGTTTTGCCTTAAAATAAGGAGAATTTCTGTATTTTGCCCCAACATATAGAGAATTTCTGCCTTTTTGCCCAACAATTAGGGGAATTTCTGCAATTTTGCCCCAAAATAAAGGAAATTTCTGCAATTTCGCCCCAATGTAAAGGAAATTTCTGCAATTTTGCCCCAAAATAAGGGGAATTTCTGACTGTTTGCTCCCAAAAAAAGGAGATTTTCTGTATTTTTGCTCCAAAATAAGGAGAATTTCTGATTTTTTGCCCCAAAATTATGAGAATTTCTGCAATTATGCTTCAAAATACGGGGAATTTCTGCTTTTTATCCCGAAAGTAAGGGGAATATATACCTTTTTCCACAAAAAAGGGAAATTTCTTAATTTTTGCCCCAAAATAAGAGGAATTTCTGCCTTTTTACCTTAAAATAAGTGAAATTTTTCCTTTTTTACCCAAAAATAAATAGAATTTCTGTCTTTTTGCAACAAAATAAAAGGAATTTTTGAATTATACCCTGAAATAAGTGATATTTCTGCAATTTTGCCTCAAAAAAAGAAATTTCTACCTTTTTGCCACAAAATAAGGGGAATTTCTGTCTTTTTTCCCTAAAATAAGAGAAATTTCTGCCTTTTGCCCACAAATAAGGGGAATTTCAGCCTTTTTACCTCAAAATAAGGGGAATTTCAGCCTTTTTACCTCAAAATAAGGGGAATTTCTGCATTTTTGCCACAAAATATTAAGAATTTCTTAATTTCTTCCCCTAAATAAGGAAAATTTCTGCTTTTTTCCCTGAAATAAGTGAAATTTCTACAATTTTACCCTAAAATAAATGAAATTTCTGCAATTTTGCCCCAAAATAAGGAAAATTTCTGCCTTTTTGCCCCAAAATAAAAAAAATTTTGCTTTTTTTCTCTGAAATAAGTGAAATTTCTGCAATTTTGCCCTAAAATAAAAGAAATTTCTGCCTTTTTGCCCTGAAATATGTGAAATTTCTGCAATTTTACCCCAAAATAAGGTGAATTTCTGCCTTTTTGCCCCAAAATAATGGGAATTTCTGTTTTTTTGCCCCAAAATAAGAAAAATTTTTGCTTTTTTTCTCTGAAATAAGTGAAATTTCTGCAATTTTGCCCCAAAATAAGGGAAATTTCTGCAATTTTGCCCCAAAATAAGAGAAATTTCTGGAATTTTGCCCCAAAATACGTGGAATTTCTGAGTTTTGCCATAAAATACGGAGAATTTCTGTATTTTGCCCCAACATATAGGGAATCTGGCTTTTTGCCCAACAATTAGGGAAATATCTGCAATTTTGCCCCAAACTAAGGGAAATTTCTGCAATTTTGCCCCAATGTAAAGGAAATTTCTGCAATTTTGCCCCAAAATAAAAAGAATTTCTAACTGTTTGCTCCCGAAAAAAGGAGATTTTCTGTATTTTTGCTCCAAAATAAGGAGAATTTCTCCTTTTTTGCCTGAAAATTATGAGAATTTCTGCAATTATGCTTCAAAATATGGGGAATTTCTGCTTTTTATCCTGAAAGTAAAGGGAATGTATACCTTTTTCCACAAAAAAGGGAAATTTCTTAATTTTTGCCCCAAAATAAGAGGAATTTCTGCCTTTTTAGCTCAAAATAAGTGAAATTTCTTTTTTTTCACCCAAAAATAAATGGAATTTCTGTCTTTTTGCAACAAAATAAAAGGAATTTTTGAATTATACCCTGAGATAAGTGATATTTCTGCAATTTTGCCCCAAAATAAAAGAAATTTCTACATTTTTGCCACAAAATAAGGGGAATTTCTGTCTTTTTGCCCAAAAATAAGAGAAATTTCTGCCTTTTTGCCCCCAAATAAGGGGAATTTCAGCCTTTTTACCTCAAAATAAGGGGAATTTCAGCATTTTTACCTCAAAATAAGGGGAATTTCTGCATTTTTGCCACAAAATATTAAGAATTTCTTAATTTTTTCCCCAAAATAAAGAAAATTTCTGCCTTTTTCCCTGAAATAAGTGAAATTTCTACAATTTTATCCTATAATAAATGAAATTTCTGCAATTTTGCCCCAAAATAAAGGAAATTCCTGCCTTTTTGCCCTGAAATATGTGAAATTGCTGCAATTTTACCCTAAAATAAGGTGAATTTCTGCCTTTTTGCCCCAAAATAATTGGAATTTTCCTCATTTTAGCCCCAAAATAGGAAAAATTTTTGCTTTTTTTCTCTGAAATAAGTAAAATTTCTGCAATTTTGCCCTAAAATAAGGGAAATTTCTGCAATTTTACCCCAAAATAAGGGAAATTTCTGGAATTTTGCCCTAAAATAAGTGGAATTTCTGAGTTTTGCCCCAAAAGAAGGAGAATTTCTGTCTTTTTGCCCCAACATATAGGGAATTTCTGCCTTTTTGCCCCACAATTAGGGGAATTTCTGCAATTTTGCTCAAAATGCAAGGAATTTCTGTCTTGTTGCCCGAAAATCAGTGGAATGCATAATGTTTTGCCATAAAAAAGGGAAATTTCTTTATTTTTGCCTCAAAATAAGGGGAATTTCTCTTTTTCCCCAAACACAGGGAATTTCTGTCGTTTTTGCCCCAAAATAAGGGGAATTTCTGACTTATTACCCTAAAATAAGTGAAATATCTGCAATTTTGCCCCAAAATAAGGGAAATTTCTGCCTTTTTGCCCTGAAATATGTAAAATTTCTGCAATTTTACCCCAAAATAAGGTGAATTTCTGCCTTTTTCCCTCAAAATAATGGGAATTTCTGCCTTTTTGCCCCAAAATAAAAAAATTTTTGCGTTTTTCTCTGAAATAATTGAAATTTCTGCAATTTTGCCCTAAAATAAGAGAAATTTCTGCATTTTTTCCTATAATAAGGGAAATGTCTGCAATTTTGCCCCAAAATAATGGGAATTTTTCCCTTTTTGCCTCAAAATAAAGGAAATTTCAGCCTTTTTACCTGAAAATAAGTGAAATTTCTGCAATATTGCTCAAAATAAGAGAAATTTCTGCAATTTTGCCCCAAAATAGGTAATTTCCTGCAATTTTGCCCCAAAATAAAGGAAATTTCTTGAATTTTGCCCCAAAATAAGGGGAATTTCTGATTTTTGCCACAAAATAAAGGGAATTTCTGCCTTTTGCCCCAAAATTAGGGGAATTTCTGCAATTTTGCTTCAAAATATGGGGAATTTCTGCCTTTTTGCCCAAAAATAATGGGAATATATACCTTTTTGCCATTAAAAGCGAAATTTCTTCATTTTTGCTCCTAATAAAGGGAATTTCTGTATTTTTGCCTCTAAATAAGTGGAATTTCTGTCTTTTTCTCCCAAAACAAAGGGAATTTTTGGTTTTTTTTGCCCCAAATAGAAGCAATTTCTGACTTATTACCCTGAAATAAATGAAATTCCTGCAATTTTTCCCCAAAATAAAAGAAATTTCTGCAATTTTGCCCCAATGTAAAGGAAATTTCTGCAATTTTGACCTAAAATAATGGGAATTTCTGACTGTTTGCTCTTAAAAAAAAGAGATTTTCTGTCTTTTTGCCCTAAAATAAGGAGAATTTCTGCTTTTTTGCCCGAAAATAATGAGAATTTCTGCAATTGTGCTTCAAAATATGGGGAATTTCTGCTTTTAATCACAAAAGTAAGGGGAATGTATACCTTTTGCAACAAAAAAGGGAAATCTCTTCATTTTTGCCCCAAAATAAGAGAAATTTCTGCCTTTTTACCTCAAAATAAGTGAAATTTCTCCCATTTTATTCAAAAATAAATGGAATTTTTTTCTTTTTGCCCCAAAATAAAAGGAATTTTTGAATTATGCCCTAAAATAAGTGATATTTCTGCAATTTTGCCCCAAAATAAAAGAAATTTCTGCCTTTTTGCCACAAAATAAGGGGAATTTCTGTCTTTTTGCCACAAAATAAGAGAAATTTCTGCCTTTTTGCCCCCAAATAAGGGGAATTTCAGCCTTTTTACCTCAAAGTAATGGAAATTTCTGCATTTTTGCCACAAAATATTAAGAATTTCTGCATTTTTGCCCCAAAATAAAAAAAATTTCTGCCTTTTTTCCTGAAATAAGTGAAATTTCTGTAATTTTGCTTCAAAATAAGTGAAATTTCTGCAATTTTGCCCGAAAATAAGGGAAATTTCTGCCTTTTTGCCCTGAAATATTTGAAATGTCTGCAATTTTACCTTAAAAAAAGTGAATTTCTGCATTTTTGCCCCAAAATAATGGGAATTTCTGCCTTTTTTCCCCTAAAATAAGAAAAATTTTTGCTTTTTTTCTCTAAAATAAGTAAAATTTCTGCAATTTTGCCCCAAAATAAAGGAAATTTCGGCAATTTTGCCCCAAAATAATGGAAATTTCTGGAATTTTGCACCAAAATAAGTGGAATTTCTGTGTTTTGCCACAAAATAAGGAGAATTTTTGTCTTTTTGCCCCAACATATAGGGAATTTCTGCCTTTTTGCTCCACAATAGGGGAATTTCTGCAATTTTGCTCCAAAATACAGGGAATTTCTGTTTTTATGCCCGAAAATAAGGGGAATGCATAACTTGTTGCCATAAAAAAGGGAAATTTCTTCATTTTTGCTCCAAAATAAGGGGAATTTCTGCATTTTGGCCTCTAAATAAGTGGAATTTCTGTCTTTTTCCCCCAAAACAAAGGGAATTTCTGTATTTTTTGCCCCAAAATAAGGAAATTTTCTGACTTATTACCCTAAAATAAGTGAAATTTCTGCAATTTTGCCCCAAAATAAGGGAAATTTCTGCATTTTTGCCCTGAAATATGTAAAATTTCTGCAATTTTACCCCAAAATAAGGTGAATTTCTGCCTTTTTGACACAAAATAATGAGAATTTCTGCCTTTTTGCCCCAAAATAAAAAAAAAATTTCTTTTTTTCTATGAAATAAGTGAAATTTCTGCAATTTTGCCCTAAAATAAGGGAAATTTCTGCAATTTTTCCCCATAATAAGGAAAATGTCTGCAATTTTGCCCCAAAATAAAGAGAATTTCTCCCTTTTTGCCCCAAAATAAACGAAATTTCAGTCTTTTTACCTGAAAATAAGTGAAATTTCTGCAATTTTGCCCCAAATAAGGGAAATTTCTGCAATTTTGCCCAAAAATAAGGTAAATTCCTGCAATTTTGCCCCCCAAAATAGGAAATTTCTAGAATTTTGTCCCAAAATAAGGGGAATTTCTGATTTTTGCCCCAAAATAAAAGAATTTCTGCCTTTTGCCCCAAAATTAGGGGAATTTCTTCAATTTCGCTCCAAAATACGGGGAATTTCTGCTTTTTTGCCTGAAAATAATGGGAATGCATACCTTTTTGCCATAAAAAGGTAAATTACTTCATTTTTGCTCCAAAATAAGGGAAATTTCTGCCTTTTTGCCTGTAGATAAGTGGAATTTCTGTCTTTTTCCCCCAAAACAAAGGGAATTTCTGTCTTTTTTGCCCCAAAATAAGGGGAATTTCTGACTTATTACCCTGAAATAAGTGAAATTTCTGAAATTTTGCCCCAGAATAAGGAAAATTTCTGCCTTTTTGCCCATAAATATGTGAAATTTCTGCAATTTTACCCCAAAATAAGTTGAATTACTGTTTTTTTGCCCCAAAATAATGGGAATTTCTGCCTTTTTGCCCTAAAATAAGAAAAATTTTTGCTTTTTTTCTCTGAAATAAGTAAAGTTTCTGCAATTTTGCCCTAAAATAAGGGAAATTTCTGCAATTTTCCCTTAATAAGGGAAATTTCTGCAATTTTGCCCCAATGTAAAGGAAATTTCTGCAATTCTACCCTAAAATAAGGAGAATTTCTGACTGTTTGCTCCCGAAAAAAGGAGATTTTCTGTCTTTTTGCCCCAAAATAAGGAGAATTTCTGCCTTTTTCCCAAAAATTATGAGAATTTCTGCAATTTTGCTTCAAAATACGGGGAATTTCTGCTTTTTATCCCAAAAGTAAGGGAAATGTATATTTTTTGCCACAAAAAATGGAAATTTCTTCATTTTTGCTCCAAAATAAGGGGAATTTCTGCCTTTTTGCCTCTAAATAAGTGGAATTTCTGTCTTTTTCCTAAAAATCAAAGGGAATTTCTGTCTTTTTTGCCCCAAAATAAGGGGAATTTCTGACTTATTACCCTGAAATAAGTGAAATTTCTGCAATTTTGCCCCAAAATAAGGGAAATTGCTGCCTTTTTGCCCTGAAATATGTGAAATTTCTGCATTTTTATCCCAAAATAAATTGAATTTCTGCATTTTTGCCCCAAAATAATGGGAATTTCTGCCTTTTTGCCCCAAAATAAGAAAAATTTTTGCTTTTTTTCTCTGAAATAAGTGAAATTTCTGCAATTTTGCCCTAAAATAAGTGGAATTTCTGCAATTTTATCGCATAATAAAGGAAATTTCTGCAATTTTGCCCCAAAATAAGGAGAATTTCTCTCTTTTTGCCCCAAAATAAAGGAAGTTTCAGCCATTTTACCAGAAAATAAGTGAAATTTCTGCAATTTTGCCCCAAATAAAGAAAATTTCTGCAATTTTGCCCCAAAATAAGGTAAATTCCTGCAATTTTGCCCCAAAATAAAGAAAATTTCTGGAATTTTGCCACAAAATAATGGGAATTTCTGATTTTTGCCCCAAAATAAAGGGAATTTCTGGCTTTTGCCCCAAAATTAGGGGAATTTCTGCAATTTTGCTCCAAAATACAGGGAATTTCTGCCTTTTTGCCCGAAAATAATGGGAATGCATACCTTTTTGCCATAAAAAGGTAAATTTCTTCATTTTTGCTCCAAAATAAGGGAAATTTCTGCCTTTTTGCCTCTAAATAAGTGGAATTTCTGTCATTTCTCCCAAAACAAAGGGAATTTCTGTCATTTTTGCCCCCAAATAAGGGGAATTTCTGACTTATTACCCTGAAATAAGTGAAATTTCTGCAATTTTGCCCCAAAAAAGGGAAATTTCTCCCTTTTTGCCCTCAAATAAGGGGAATTTCAGCCTTTTTACCTCAAAATAAGGAGAATTTCTGCCTTTTTGCCCCAAAATAAGAAAAATTTCTGCCTTTTTTCACTGAAAGAAGTGAAATTTCTGCAATTTTGCCCCAAAATAAGTGAAATTTCTGCAATTTTACCTAAGAATAAGGGAAATTTCTGGAATTTTGCCCCAAAGTAAGTGGAATTTCTAAGTTTTGCCCCAAAATAAAGAGAATTTCTGTCTTTTTGCCCCAACATATAGGGAATTTCTGCATTTTTGCCCCACAATTATGGGAATTTCTGCAATTTTGCTCCAAAATATGGGAAATTTCTGCCTTTTTGCCCGTAAATAAAAAGAATGCATACCTTTTTGCCTTAAAAAAGGGAAATTTCTTCACTTTTGCTCCAAAATAATGGGAATTTCTGCTTTTTTGCCTTTAAATAGGAGGAATTTCTGTCTTTTTCCTCCAAAACAAAGGGATTTTCTGTCTTTTTTGGCCCAAAATAAGGAAATTTTCTGACTTATTACCCTGAAATAAGTGAAATTTCTGCAAGTTTGTCCCTAAATAAGGGAAATTTCTGCCTTTTTGCCCCAAAATAAGGGGAATTTCAGCCTTTTCACCTCAAAATAAGGGGACTTTCTGCATTTTTGCCACAAAATATTAGGAATTTCTGCCTTTTTGCCCCAAAATAAGGAAAATTTCTGTCTTTTTTCCCTGAAATAAGTCAAATTTCTGCAATTTTGCCCCATTGTAAAGGAAATTTCTGAAATTTTGCCCCAAAATAAGGAGAATTTCTCCCTTTTTGCCCGAAAATTATGAGAATTTCTGCAATTTTGCTTCATAATACGGGGAATTTCTGCTTTTTATCCCGAAATTAAGGGGAATGTATATTTTTTGCCACAAAAAAGAGAAATATCTTTATTTTTGCTACAAAATAAGGGGAATTTCTGCCTTTTTGCCTCTAAATAAGTGGAATTTCTGTTTTTTCCCAAAAAACAAAGGGAATTTTTCTTATTTTTGCCCCAAAATAAGAGGAATTTCTGACTCATAACCTTGAAATAAGTGAAATTTCTGCAATTTTGCCCAAAAATAAGGGAAATTTCTGCCTTTTGCCCCCAAATAAGGGGAATTTCAGCATTTATACCTCAAAATAAGGGGAATTTTTGAATTTTGGCACAAAATATTAGGAATTTCTGCCTTTTTTGCCCCAAAATAAGTAAAATTTCTGCCTTTTTACCCTGAAATAAGTGAAATTTCTGCAATTTTGCCCCAAAATAAGTGAAATTTCTGCAATTTTGCCCCAAAATAAAAGAAATTTCTGGAATTTGCACAAAAATTTGGGATTTCTGAGTTTTGCCCCAAAATAAGGAGAATTCTTGTCTTTTTGCCCCAACATATAGGGAATTTCTGCCTTTTTGCCCCACAATTAGGGGAATTTCTGCAATTTTGCTCCAAAATACGGGGAATTTCTGTCTTTTTGCCCGAAAATAAGGGGAATGCATAACTTGTTGCCATAAAAAAGGGAAATTTCTTCATTTTTGCTCCAAAATAAGAGGAATTTCTGCCTTTTTGCCTCAAAATAAGTGGAATTTCTGTAATTTCCCCCAAAACAATGGGAATTTCTGTCTTTTTTGACCCAAAATAAGGGGCATTTCTTACTTATTACCATGAAATAAGTGAAATTTCTGTAATTTTGCCCCAAAATAAGGGAAATTTCTGCCTTTTTGCCCTGAAATATTTGAAATTTCTGCAATTTTACCCCAAAATAAGGTGAATTTCTGCCTTTTTGCCCCAAAATAATGGGAATTTCTGCCTTTTTGCCCCAAAATAAGAAAAATTTTTGCTTTTTTTTCTGAAATAAGTGAAATTTCTGCAATTTTGCCCTTAAATAAGTGAAATTTCTGCAATATTATTGCAAAATAAGGGAAATTTCTGCAATTTTGCCCCAAAATAAGGGGAATTTCTCTTTTTTTGCCCCAAAATAAAGGAAATTTCGGCCTTTTTACCAGAAAATAAGTGAAATTTCTGCAATTTTGCCCCAAATAAAGGAAATTTCTGCAATTTTGCCCCAAAATAAGGTAAATTCCTGCAATTTTGCCCCCAAATAAAAAAAATTTCTGGAATTTTGCCCCAAAATAAGATGAATTTCTGATTTTTGCCCCAAAATAAAGGGAATTTCTGGCTTTTGCCCCAAAATTAGAGGAATTTCTGCAATTTTGCTCCAAAATACGGCAAATTTCTGCGTTTTTGACTGAAAATAATGGGAATGCATACCTTTTTGCAATAAAAAGGTAAATTTCTTCATTTTGGCTCCAAAATAAGGGAAATTTCTGCCTTTTTCCTCTAAATAAGTGGAATTTCTGTCATTTCCGCAAAAAAAAGGGAATTTCTGGGTTTTTTTTGCCCCAAAATAAAGGGAATTTCTGACTTATTACCCTGAAATAAGTGAAATTTCTGCAATTTTGCCCCAAAATAAGGGAAATTTCTGCCTTTTTGCCCCCAAATAAGGGAATTTCAGCCTTTTTACCTCAAAATAAGGAGTATTTCTGCTTTTTGCCCCAAAATAAAGGAAATTTCTGCCTTTTTTCATTGAAATAAGTGAAATTTCTGCAATTTTGCTCCAAAAAAAGGGAAATTTCTGCAATTTTGCCCAAGAATAAGGGAAATTTCTGCAATTTTGCCCCAAAATAAGAGAAATTTCTGCCTTTTTGCACCCAAATAAAGGGAATTTCAGCCTTTTTACCTCAAAATAAGGAGAATTTCTGATTTTTGCCCCAAAATAAGGGAAATTTCTGCAATTTTGCCCAAGAATAAGGGAAATTTCTGGAATTTTGCCCCAAAATAAGTGGAATTTCTGAGTTTTGCCGAAAAATAAGGAGAATTTCTGTCTTTTTGCCCCAACATATAAGGAATTTCTGCATTTTTGCCCCACAATTAATGGAATTTCTGCAATTTTGCTCCAAAATACGGGAAATTTCTGCCATTTTGCCTGTAAACAAAAACAATGCATACCTTTTTGCCTTAAAAAAGGGAAATTTCTTCTTTTTTGCTCCAAAATAAGGGGAATTTCTGCTTTTTTGCCTCTAAATAAGTGGAATTTCTGTCTTTTTCCTCCAAAACAAAGGGATTTTCTGTATTTTTTGCCCCAAAATAAGGAAATTTTCTGACTTATTATCCTGAAATAAGTGAAATTTCTGCAATTTTGTCCCAAAATAAGGGAAATTTCTACCTTTTTGCCCCCAAATAAAAGGAATTTCAAACTTTTCACCTCAAAATAAGGGGAATTTCTGCATTTTTGCCACAAAATATTAGGAATTTCTGCCTTTTTGCCCAAAAATAAGGAAAATTTCTGTCTTTTTTCCCTGAAATAAGTCAAATTTCTGCAATTTTGCCCCAATGTAAAGGAAATTTCTGCAATTTTGCCCAAAAATAAAGAGAATTTCTGCCTTTTTGCCCGAAAATTATGAGAATATCTGCAATTTTGCTTCAAAATACGGGGAATTTCTGCTTTTTATCCCGAAAGTAAGATAATGTATATTTTTTGCCACAAAAAAGGGAAATTTCTTCATTTTTGCTCCAAAATAAGGGGAATTTCTGTCTTTTTGCCCCTAATAAATGGAATTTCTGTCTTTTTCACAAAAAACAAAGGGAATTTCTCTCTTTTTTGCCCCAAAATAAGAGGAATTTCTGACTCATTACCCTGAAATAAGTGAAATTTCTGCAATTTTGCCGCAAAATAAGGGTAATTTCTGGAATTTTGCACCAAAATTTGGAATTTCTGAGGGTTGCCCCAAAATAAAGAGCATTTTTGTCTTTTTCCCCAAACATATAGGGAATTTCTGCATTTTTGCCCCACAATTATGGGAATTTCTGCAATTTTGCTCAAAAATACGGGGAATTTTTGTCTTTTTGCCCGGAAATAAGGGGAATGCATAACTTGTTGCCATAAAAAAGGGAAATTTCTTCATTTTTGCTCCAAAATAAGGGGAATTTCTGCCTTTTTGCTTCTAAATAAGTGGAATTTCTGTCTTTTTCCTCCAAAACAAAGGGAATTTCTGTCTTTTTTGCCCCAAAATAAGGGGAATTTCTGACTTATTACCCTGAAATAAGTGAAATTTCTGCAATTTTGCCCCAAAATAAGGGAAATTGCTGCCTTTTTGCCCTGAAATATGTGAAATTTCTGCATTTTTATCCCAAAATAAATTGAATTTCTGCGTTTTTGCCCCAAAATAATGGGAATTTCTGCCTTTTTGCCCCAAAATAAGAAAAATTTTTGCTTTTTTTCTCTGAAATAAGTGAAATTTCTGCAATTTTGCCCTAAAATAAGTGGAATTTCTGCAATTTTATCGCATAATAAAGGAAATTTCTGCAATTTTGCCCCAAAATAAGGAGAATTTCTCTCTTTTTGCCCCAAAATAAAGGAAGTTTCAGCCATTTTACCAGAAAATAAGTGAAATTTCTGCAATTTTGCCCCAAATAAAGAAAATTTCTGCAATTTTGCCCCAAAATAAGGTAAATTCCTGCAATTTTGCCCCAAAATAAAGAAAATTTCTGGAATTTTGCCACAAAATAATGGGAATTTCTGATTTTTGCCCCAAAATAAAGGGAATTTCTGGCTTTTGCCCCAAAATTAGGGGAATTTCTGCAATTTTGCTCCAAAATACAGGGAATTTCTGCCTTTTTGCCCGAAAATAATGGGAATGCATACCTTTTTGCCATAAAAAGGTAAATTTCTTCATTTTTGCTCCAAAATAAGGGAAATTTCTGCCTTTTTGCCTCTAAATAAGTGGAATTTCTGTCATTTCTCCCAAAACAAAGGGAATTTCTGTCATTTTTGCCCCCAAATAAGGGGAATTTCTGACTTATTACCCTGAAATAAGTGAAATTTCTGCAATTTTGCCCCAAAAAAGGGAAATTTCTCCCTTTTTGCCCTCAAATAAGGGGAATTTCAGCCTTTTTACCTCAAAATAAGGAGAATTTCTGCCTTTTTGCCCCAAAATAAGAAAAATTTCTGCCTTTTTTCACTGAAAGAAGTGAAATTTCTGCAATTTTGCCCCAAAATAAGTGAAATTTCTGCAATTTTACCTAAGAATAAGGGAAATTTCTGGAATTTTGCCCCAAAGTAAGTGGAATTTCTAAGTTTTGCCCCAAAATAAAGAGAATTTCTGTCTTTTTGCCCCAACATATAGGGAATTTCTGCATTTTTGCCCCACAATTATGGGAATTTCTGCAATTTTGCTCCAAAATATGGGAAATTTCTGCCTTTTTGCCCGTAAATAAAAAGAATGCATACCTTTTTGCCTTAAAAAAGGGAAATTTCTTCACTTTTGCTCCAAAATAATGGGAATTTCTGCTTTTTTGCCTTTAAATAGGAGGAATTTCTGTCTTTTTCCTCCAAAACAAAGGGATTTTCTGTCTTTTTTGCCCCAAAATAAGGAAATTTTCTGACTTATTACCCTGAAATAAGTGAAATTTCTGCAAGTTTGTCCCTAAATAAGGGAAATTTCTGCCTTTTTGCCCCAAAATAAGGGGAATTTCAGCCTTTTCACCTCAAAATAAGGGGACTTTCTGCATTTTTGCCACAAAATATTAGGAATTTCTGCCTTTTTGCCCCAAAATAAGGAAAATTTCTGTCTTTTTTCCCTGAAATAAGTCAAATTTCTGCAATTTTGCCCCATTGTAAAGGAAATTTCTGAAATTTTGCCCCAAAATAAGGAGAATTTCTCCCTTTTTGCCCGAAAATTATGAGAATTTCTGCAATTTTGCTTCATAATACGGGGAATTTCTGCTTTTTATCCCGAAATTAAGGGGAATGTATATTTTTTGCCACAAAAAAGAGAAATATCTTTATTTTTGCTACAAAATAAGGGGAATTTCTGCCTTTTTGCCTCTAAATAAGTGGAATTTCTGTTTTTTCCCAAAAAACAAAGGGAATTTTTCTTATTTTTGCCCCAAAATAAGAGGAATTTCTGACTCATAACCTTGAAATAAGTGAAATTTCTGCAATTTTGCCCAAAAATAAGGGAAATTTCTGCCTTTTGCCCCCAAATAAGGGGAATTTCAGCATTTATACCTCAAAATAAGGGGAATTTTTGAATTTTGGCACAAAATATTAGGAATTTCTGCCTTTTTTGCCCCAAAATAAGTAAAATTTCTGCCTTTTTACCCTGAAATAAGTGAAATTTCTGCAATTTTGCCCCAAAATAAGTGAAATTTCTGCAATTTTGCCCCAAAATAAAAGAAATTTCTGGAATTTGCACAAAAATTTGGGATTTCTGAGTTTTGCCCCAAAATAAGGAGAATTCTTGTCTTTTTGCCCCAACATATAGGGAATTTCTGCCTTTTTGCCCCACAATTAGGGGAATTTCTGCAATTTTGCTCCAAAATACGGGGAATTTCTGTCTTTTTGCCCGAAAATAAGGGGAATGCATAACTTGTTGCCATAAAAAAGGGAAATTTCTTCATTTTTGCTCCAAAATAAGAGGAATTTCTGCCTTTTTGCCTCAAAATAAGTGGAATTTCTGTAATTTCCCCCAAAACAATGGGAATTTCTGTCTTTTTTGACCCAAAATAAGGGGCATTTCTTACTTATTACCATGAAATAAGTGAAATTTCTGTAATTTTGCCCCAAAATAAGGGAAATTTCTGCCTTTTTGCCCTGAAATATTTGAAATTTCTGCAATTTTACCCCAAAATAAGGTGAATTTCTGCCTTTTTGCCCCAAAATAATGGGAATTTCTGCCTTTTTGCCCCAAAATAAGAAAAATTTTTGCTTTTTTTTCTGAAATAAGTGAAATTTCTGCAATTTTGCCCTTAAATAAGTGAAATTTCTGCAATATTATTGCAAAATAAGGGAAATTTCTGCAATTTTGCCCCAAAATAAGGGGAATTTCTCTTTTTTTGCCCCAAAATAAAGGAAATTTCGGCCTTTTTACCAGAAAATAAGTGAAATTTCTGCAATTTTGCCCCAAATAAAGGAAATTTCTGCAATTTTGCCCCAAAATAAGGTAAATTCCTGCAATTTTGCCCCCAAATAAAAAAAATTTCTGGAATTTTGCCCCAAAATAAGATGAATTTCTGATTTTTGCCCCAAAATAAAGGGAATTTCTGGCTTTTGCCCCAAAATTAGAGGAATTTCTGCAATTTTGCTCCAAAATACGGCAAATTTCTGCGTTTTTGACTGAAAATAATGGGAATGCATACCTTTTTGCAATAAAAAGGTAAATTTCTTCATTTTGGCTCCAAAATAAGGGAAATTTCTGCCTTTTTCCTCTAAATAAGTGGAATTTCTGTCATTTCCGCAAAAAAAAGGGAATTTCTGGGTTTTTTTTGCCCCAAAATAAAGGGAATTTCTGACTTATTACCCTGAAATAAGTGAAATTTCTGCAATTTTGCCCCAAAATAAGGGAAATTTCTGCCTTTTTGCCCCCAAATAAGGGAATTTCAGCCTTTTTACCTCAAAATAAGGAGTATTTCTGCTTTTTGCCCCAAAATAAAGGAAATTTCTGCCTTTTTTCATTGAAATAAGTGAAATTTCTGCAATTTTGCTCCAAAAAAAGGGAAATTTCTGCAATTTTGCCCAAGAATAAGGGAAATTTCTGCAATTTTGCCCCAAAATAAGAGAAATTTCTGCCTTTTTGCACCCAAATAAAGGGAATTTCAGCCTTTTTACCTCAAAATAAGGAGAATTTCTGATTTTTGCCCCAAAATAAGGGAAATTTCTGCAATTTTGCCCAAGAATAAGGGAAATTTCTGGAATTTTGCCCCAAAATAAGTGGAATTTCTGAGTTTTGCCGAAAAATAAGGAGAATTTCTGTCTTTTTGCCCCAACATATAAGGAATTTCTGCATTTTTGCCCCACAATTAATGGAATTTCTGCAATTTTGCTCCAAAATACGGGAAATTTCTGCCATTTTGCCTGTAAACAAAAACAATGCATACCTTTTTGCCTTAAAAAAGGGAAATTTCTTCTTTTTTGCTCCAAAATAAGGGGAATTTCTGCTTTTTTGCCTCTAAATAAGTGGAATTTCTGTCTTTTTCCTCCAAAACAAAGGGATTTTCTGTATTTTTTGCCCCAAAATAAGGAAATTTTCTGACTTATTATCCTGAAATAAGTGAAATTTCTGCAATTTTGTCCCAAAATAAGGGAAATGTCTACCTTTTTGCCCCCAAATAAAAGGAATTTCAAACTTTTCACCTCAAAATAAGGGGAATTTCTGCATTTTTGCCACAAAATATTAGGAATTTCTGCCTTTTTGCCCAAAAATAAGGAAAATTTCTGTCTTTTTTCCCTGAAATAAGTCAAATTTCTGCAATTTTGCCCCAATGTAAAGGAAATTTCTGCAATTTTGCCCAAAAATAAAGAGAATTTCTGCCTTTTTGCCCGAAAATTATGAGAATATCTGCAATTTTGCTTCAAAATACGGGGAATTTCTGCTTTTTATCCCGAAAGTAAGATAATGTATATTTTTTGCCACAAAAAAGGGAAATTTCTTCATTTTTGCTCCAAAATAAGGGGAATTTCTGTCTTTTTGCCCCTAATAAATGGAATTTCTGTCTTTTTCACAAAAAACAAAGGGAATTTCTCTCTTTTTGCCCCAAAATAAGAGGAATTTCTGACTCATTACCCTGAAATAAGTGAAATTTCTGCAATTTTGCCCCAAAAAAGGAAATTTTTGGAATTTTGCCTCAAAATAAGTGGAATTTCTGAGTTTTGCCCCATAATAAGGATAATTTCTGTCTTTGTGCCCCAACATATAGGGAATTTCTGCATTTTTGCCCCACAATTAGGGGAATTTTAGCAATTTTGCTCCAAAATACGGGGAATTTCTGCCTTTTTGCCCGAAAATAAGGAGAATGCATAACTTTTTCCCATAAAAAAGGAAAATTTCTTCATTTTTGCTCCAAACAAAGGGAATTTCTGCCTTTTTGCCTCTAAATACGTAGAATTTCTGTCTTTTTTTGCCCAAAACAAAGGGTATTTCTGTCTTTTTTGCCCCAAAATAAGGAAAATTTCTGCCTTTTTCCCTGAAATATTTAAAATTTCTGCAATTTTACCCCAAAATAAGGTGAATTTCTGCCTTTTTGCCCCAAAATAATAAGAATTTCTGCCTTTTTGCCCCAAAATAAGAAAAATTTTTGCTTTTTTTCTCTGAAATAAGTGAAATTTCTGCAATTTTGCCTTAAATTAAGAAAAATTTCTGCAATATTTCCCATAATAAGGGAAATTTCTGCAATTTTGCCCCAAAATAAGGGGAATTTCTCCCTTTTTGCCCGAAAAAAAAGGAAATTTCAGCCTTACCTGAAAATAAGTGAAATTTTTGCAATTTTGCCCCAAATAATGGAAATTTCTGCAATTTTGCCCCAAAATAAGGTAAATTCCTGCAATTTTGCCCCAAAATAAAGGAAATTTCTTGAATTTTGCTCCAAAAGATGGGGAATTTCTGATTTTTGTGTCAAAATAAAGGGAATTTCTTCTTATGCCCCAAAATTAGGGGAATTTCTGCCTTTTTACCTGAAAATTATGAGAATTTCTGAAATTTTGCTTCAAAATACGGGGAATTTCTGCTTTTTATCCCGAAAGTAAGGGGAATGTATACCTTTTACCACAAAAAAGGAAAATTTCTTCATTTTTTGCCCCAAAATAAGAGGAATTTCTGCCTTTTTACATCAAAATAAGGGAAATTTCTGCCTTAATACCCAAAAATAAACGAAATTTCTGTCTTTTTGCCCCAAAATTAAAGGAATATTTGAATAATGCCCTGAAATAAGTGAAATTTCTGCAATTTTGCCCCAAAATAAAAGAAATTTCTGCCTTTTTGCCACAAAATAAGGGGAATTTTTATCTTTTTGCCCCAAAATAAGGGAAATTTCTGCTTTTTTGCCCCCTAATAATAAGAATTTCGCCCTTTTTCCTCAAAATAAGGGGAATTTCTGCATTTTTGCCACAAAATTTTAAGAATTTCTGCATTTTTGCCTCAAAATAAAGAAAATTTCTGCCTTTTTTCCTGAAATAAGTGAAATTTCTGCAATTTTGCGACAAAATAAGTGAAATTTCTGCAATTTTGCCCCAAAATAAAGGAAATTTCTGGAATTTTGCGCCAAAATAAGTGGAATTTCTGAGTTTTGCCCCAAAATATGGAGAATTTCTGTCTTTTTGCCCCAAAATAAATGGAATTTTTGAATTATTCCTTGAAATAAGTGATAGTTCTGCAATTTTGCCCCAAAATAAAAGAAATTTCTGCGTTTTTGCCACAAAATAAGGGGAATTACTGTCTTTTTGCCCCAAAATAAGGGAAATTTCTGCCTTTTTGCCCCCAAATAAGGGGAATTTCAGCCTTTTTACCTCAAAATAAGGGGAATTTCTGCATTTTTGCCACAAAATATTAAGAATTTATGCATTTTTACCCTAAAATAAGGAAATTTTCTGCCTTTTTTCCCTGAAATAAGTGAAATTTCTCCAATTTTGCCCCAAAATAAAGGAAATTGCTGCTTTTTTCCCTGTAATATGTGAAATTTCTGCAATTTTACCCCAAAATAAGGTGAATTTCTGATTTTTTGCCCCAAAATAATGGGAATTTCTGCCTTTTGCACCAAAAATGAGAAAAATTTTTGCTTTTTTTATCAGAAATAAGTGAAATTTCTGCAATTTTGCCCCAAAATAAGTGAAATTTTTGCAATTTTGCCCCAAAATTAAGGAAATTTCTGGAATTTTTCTTCCAAATAAGTGGAATTTCTTAGTTTTGCCCCAAAATAAGGAGAATTTCTGTCTATTTGCCCCAACATATAGGGAAATTCTGCCTTTTTGCCCCACAATTAGGGGAATTTCTTCATTTTTGCTCCAAAATAAGGAGAATTTCTTCCTTTTTGCCTCTTAATAAATGGAATTTCTTTGTTTTTCCCCCAAACAAAGCAAATTTCTGTCTTTTTTGCACCAAAATGAGGGGAATTTCTGACTTATTACCCTAAAATAAGTGAAATTTCTGCAATTTTGCCCCAAAATAAGGGAAATTTTTGCCTTTTTGCCCTAAAATATGTGAAATTTCTGCAATTTTACCTTAAAATACGATGAATTTCTGCCTTTTTTTCTAAAATTATGGGAATTTCTGCTTTTTTGCCCCAAAATAAGAAAAAATTTTGCTTTTTTTCTCTGAAATAAGTGAAATTTCTGCAATTTTGCCCTAAAATAAGGGAAATTTCTGCAATTTTTTTCTATAATAAGGGAAATGTTTGCAATTTTGCCCCAAAATAAAGGGAATTTCTTTCTTTTTGCCCCAAAATATAGGAAATTTCAGCCTTTTTACCTGAAAATACGTGAAATTTCTGCAATTTTGCCCCAAATAAGGGAAATTTCTGCAATTTTGCCCCAAAATAAGGTAAATTCCTGTAATTTTGCCCCCCAAAAATGGAAATTTCTAGAATTTCCCCCAAAATATGGGGAATTTCTGATTTTTGCCCTAAAATAAAGGGAATTTCTTCTTTTGTCCCAAAATTAGGGGAATTTCTGCAATTTTGCTCCAAAATACGGGGAATTTCTGCCTTTTTGCCTGAAAATAATGGGAATGCATACCTTTTTGCCATAAAAAGAGAAATTTCTTCATTTTTGCTCCAAAATAAGGGGAATTTCTGCCTTTTTGCCTCTAAATAAGTGGAATTTCTGTCTTTTTCCCCCAAAACAAAGGGAATTTCTTTTTTTTTTTTGCCCCAAAATAAGGGGAATTTCTGACTTATTACCCTGAAATAAGTGAAATTTCTGCAATTTTGCCCCAAAATAAGGTAAATTCCTGCAATTTTGCCCCAAAATAAAGGAAATTTCTGCAATTTTGCCCCAAAAATAAGGGGAATTTCTGACAGTTTGATCCCGAAAAAAGAAGATTTTCTGTGTTTTTGACACAAAATAAGGAGAATTTCTGTCTTTTTGCCCGAAAATTAGGAGAATTTCTGCAATTTTGCTTCAAAATACGGGGAATTTCTGCTTTTTATCCCGAAAGTAAGGGGAATGTATACCTTTTGCCACAAAAAGGAGAAATTTCTTCATTTTTGCCCCAAAATAAGAGGAATTTCTGCCTTTTACCCCAAAATAAGTGAAATTTCTGCCTTTTTACCCAAAAATAAATGGAATTTCTGTCTTTTTGCCCCAAAATAAGGGAAATTTTTGCCTTTTTGCCCCCAAATAAAAGGAATTTCAGCCTTTTTACCACAAAATAAGGGGAATTTCTGCGTTTTTGCCACAAAATATTAAGAATTTCTGCATTTTTGCCCCAAAATAAAAAAAAATTTCTGCCTTTTTTCCCTAAAATAAGTGAAATTTCTGCAATTTTGCCCCAAAATAAGTGAAATTTCTGCAATTTTGCCCCAAAATAAGCGAAATTTTGGAATTTTGCACCAAAATATGTGGAATTTCTGAGTTATTCCTCAAAATAAGGAGAATTTCTGTCTTTTTGCCCCAACATATTGAACATTTCTGCCTTTTTACCCCACAATTATAGGAATTTTTGCAATTTTGCTCCAAAATACAGAGAATTTCTGCCTTTTTGCCCGAAAATAAGGGGAATGCATAACTTTTTGCCATAAAAAAGGGAAATTTCTTCATTTTTGCTCCAAACAAAGGGAATTTCTGCCTTTTTGCCTCTAAATACGTAGAATTTCTGTCTTTTTTTGCCCAAAACAAAGGGAATTTCTGTCTTTTTTGCCCCAAAATAAGGAAAATTTCTGCCTTTTTCCCTGAAATATTTAAAATTTCTGCAATTTTACCCCAAAATAAGGTGAATTTCTGCCTTTTTGCCCCAAAATAATAAGAATTTCTGCCTTTTTGCCCCAAAATAAGAAAAATTTTTGCTTTTTTTCTCTGAAATAAGTGAAATTTCTGCAATTTTGCCTTAAATTAAGAAAAATTTCTGCAATATTTCCCATAATAAGGGAAATTTCTGCAATTTTGCCCCAAAATAAGGGGAATTTCTCCCTTTTTGCCCGAAAAAAAAGGAAATTTCAGCCTTACCTGAAAATAAGTGAAATTTTTGCAATTTTGCCCCAAATAATGGAAATTTCTGCAATTTTGCCCCAAAATAAGGTAAATTCCTGCAATTTTGCCCCAAAATAAAGAAAATTTCTTGAATTTTGCTCCAAAAGATGGGGAATTTCTGATTTTTGTGTCAAAATAAAGGGAATTTCTTCTTATGCCCCAAAATTAGGGGAATTTCTGCCTTTTTACCTGAAAATTATGAGAATTTCTGAAATTTTGCTTCAAAATACGGGGAATTTCTGCTTTTTATCCCGAAAGTAAGGGGAATGTATACCTTTTACCACAAAAAAGAAAAATTTCTTCATTTTTTGCCCCAAAATAAGAGGAATTTCTGCCTTTTTACATCAAAATAAGGGAAATTTCTGCCTTAATACCCAAAAATAAACGAAATTTCTGTCTTTTTGCCCCAAAATTAAAGGAATTTTTGAATAATGCCCTGAAATAAGTGAAATTTCTGCAATTTTGCCCCAAAATAAAAGAAATTTCTGCTTTTTTGCCACAAAATAAGAAGAATTTTTATCTTTTTGCCCCAAAATAAGGGAAATTTCTGCTTTTTTGCCCCCTAATAATAAGAATTTCGCCCTTTTTCCTCAAAATAAGGGGAATTTCTGCATTTTTGCCACAAAATTTTAAGAATTTCTGCATTTTTGCCTCAAAATAAAGAAAATTTCTGCCTTTTTTCCTGAAATAAGTGAAATTTCTGCAATTTTGCGACAAAATAAGTGAAATTTCTGCAATTTTGCCCCAAAATAAAGGAAATTTCTGGAATTTTGCGCCAAAATAAGTGGAATTTCTGAGTTTTGCCCCAAAATATGGAGAATTTCTGTCTTTTTGCCCCAAAATAAATGCAATTTTTGAATTATTCCTTGAAATAAGTGATAGTTCTGCAATTTTGCCCCAAAATAAAAGAAATTTCTGCGTTTTTGCCACAAAATAAGGGGAATTACTGTCTTTTTGCCCCAAAATAAGGGAAATTTCTGGAATTTTGCGCCAAAATAAGTGGAATTTCTGAGTTTTGCCCCAAAATATGGAGAATTTCTGTCTTTTTGCCCCAAAATAAATGGAATTTTTGAATTATTCCTTGAAATAAGTGATAGTTCTGCAATTTTGCCCCAAAATAAAAGAAATTTCTGCGTTTTTGCCACAAAATAAGGGGAATTACTGTCTTTTTGCCCCAAAATAAGGGAAATTTCTGCCTTTTTGCCCCCAAATAAGGGGAATTTCAGCCTTTTTACCTCAAAATAAGGGGAATTTCTGCATTTTTGCCACAAAATATTAAGAATTTATGCATTTTTACCCTAAAATAAGGAAATTTTCTGCCTTTTTTCCCTGAAATAAGTGAAATTTCTCCAATTTTGCCCCAAAATAAAGGAAATTGCTGCTTTTTTCCCTGTAATATGTGAAATTTCTGCAATTTTACCCCAAAATAAGGTGAATTTCTGCTTTTTTGCCCCAAAATAATGGGAATTTCTGCCTTTTGCACCAAAAATGAGAAAAATTTTTGCTTTTTTTATCAGAAATAAGTGAAATTTCTGCAATTTTGCCCCAAAATAAGTGAAATTTTTGCAATTTTGCCCCAAAATTAAGGAAATTTCTGGAATTTTTCTTCCAAATAAGTGGAATTTCTTAGTTTTGCCCCAAAATAAGGAGAATTTCTGTCTATTTGCCCCAACATATAGGGAAATTCTGCCTTTTTGCCCCACAATTAGGGGAATTTCTTCATTTTTGCTCCAAAATAAGGAGAATTTCTTCCTTTTTGCCTCTTAATAAATGGAATTTCTTTGTTTTTCCCCCAAACAAAGCAAATTTCTGTCTTTTTTGCACCAAAATGAGGGGAATTTCTGACTTATTACCCTAAAATAAGTGAAATTTCTGCAATTTTGCCCCAAAATAAGGGAAATTTTTGCCTTTTTGCCCTAAAATATGTGAAATTTCTGCAATTTTACCTTAAAATACGATGAATTTCTGCCTTTTTTTCTAAAATTATGGGAATTTCTGCTTTTTTGCCCCAAAATAAGAAAAAATTTTGCTTTTTTTCTCTGAAATAAGTGAAATTTCTGCAATTTTGCCCTAAAATAAGGGATATTTCTGCAATTTTTTTCTATAATAAGGGAAATGTTTGCAATTTTGCCCCAAAATAAAGGGAATTTCTTTCTTTTTGCCCCAAAATATAGGAAATTTCAGCCTTTTTACCTGAAAATACGTGAAATTTCTGCAATTTTGCCCCAAATAAGGGAAATTTCTGCAATTTTGCCCCAAAATAAAGTAAATTCCTGTAATTTTGCCCCCCAAAAATGGAAATTTCTAGAATTTCCCCCAAAATATGGGTAATTTCTGATTTTTGCCCTAAAATAAAGGGAATTTCTTCTTTTGTCCCAAAATTAGGGGAATTTCTGCAATTTTGCTCCAAAATACGGGGAATTTCTGCCTTTTTGCCTGAAAATAATGGGAATGCATACCTTTTTGCCATAAAAAGAGAAATTTCTTCATTTTTGCTCCAAAATAAGGGGAATTTCTGCCTTTTTGCCTCTAAATAAGTGGAATTTCTGTCTTTTTCCCCCAAAACAAAGGGAATTTCTTTTTTTTTTTGCCCCAAAATAAGGGGAATTTCTGACTTATTACCCTGAAATAAGTGAAATTTCTGCAATTTTGCCCCAAAATAAGGTAAATTCCTGCAATTTTGCCCCAAAATAAAGGAAATTTCTGCAATTTTGCCCCAAAAATAAGGGGAATTTCTGACAGTTTGATCCCGAAAAAAGAAGATTTTCTGTGTTTTTGACACAAAATAAGGAGAATTTCTGTCTTTTTGCCCGAAAATTAGGAGAATTTCTGCAATTTTGCTTCAAAATACGGGGAATTTCTGCTTTTTATCCCGAAAGTAAGGGGAATGTATACCTTTTGCCACAAAAAGGAGAAATTTCTTCATTTTTGCCCCAAAATAAGAGGAATTTCTGCCTTTTACCCCAAAATAAGTGAAATTTCTGCCTTTTTACCCCAAAATAAATGGAATTTCTGTCTTTTTGCCCCAAAATAAGGGAAATTTTTGCCTTTTTGCCCCCAAATAAAAGGAATTTCAGCCTTTTTACCACAAAATAAGGGGAATTTCTGCGTTTTTGCCACAAAATATTAAGAATTTCTGCATTTTTGCCCCAAAATAAAAAAAAATTTCTGCCTTTTTTCCCTAAAATAAGTGAAATTTCTGCAATTTTGCCCCAAAATAAGTGAAATTTCTGCAATTTTGCCCCAAAATAAGCGAAATTTTGGAATTTTGCACCAAAATATGTGGAATTTCTGAGTTATTCCTCAAAATAAGGAGAATTTCTGTCTTTTTGCCCCAACATATTGAACATTTCTGCCTTTTTACCCCACAATTATAGGAATTTTTGCAATTTTGCTCCAAAATACAGAGAATTTCTGCCTTTTTGCCCGAAAATAAGGGGAATGCATAACTTTTTGCCATAAAAAAGGGAAATTTCTTCATTTTTGCTCCAAACAAAGGGAATTTCTGCCTTTTTGCCTCTAAATACGTAGAATTTCTGTCTTTTTTTGCCCAAAACAAAGGGAATTTCTGTCTTTTTTGCCCCAAAATAAGGAAAATTTCTGCCTTTTTCCCTGAAATATTTAAAATTTCTGCAATTTTACCCCAAAATAAGGTGAATTTCTGCCTTTTTGCCCCAAAATAATAAGAATTTCTGCCTTTTTGCCCCAAAATAAGAAAAATTTTTGCTTTTTTTCTCTGAAATAAGTGAAATTTCTGCAATTTTGCCTTAAATTAAGAAAAATTTCTGCAATATTTCCCATAATAAGGGAAATTTCTGCAATTTTGCCCCAAAATAAGGGGAATTTCTCCCTTTTTGCCCGAAAAAAAAGGAAATTTCAGCCTTACCTGAAAATAAGTGAAATTTTTGCAATTTTGCCCCAAATAATGGAAATTTCTGCAATTTTGCCCCAAAATAAGGTAAATTCCTGCAATTTTGCCCCAAAATAAAGGAAATTTCTTGAATTTTGCTCCAAAAGATGGGGAATTTCTGATTTTTGTGTCAAAATAAAGGGAATTTCTTCTTATGCCCCAAAATTAGGGGAATTTCTGCCTTTTTACCTGAAAATTATGAGAATTTCTGAAATTTTGCTTCAAAATACGGGGAATTTCTGCTTTTTATCCCGAAAGTAAGGGGAATGTATACCTTTTACCACAAAAAAGGAAAATTTCTTCATTTTTTGCCCCAAAATAAGAGGAATTTCTGCCTTTTTACATCAAAATAAGGGAAATTTCTGCCTTAATACCCAAAAATAAACGAAATTTCTGTCTTTTTGCCCCAAAATTAAAGGAATTTTTGAATAATGCCCTGAAATAAGTGAAATTTCTGCAATTTTGCCCCAAAATAAAAGAAATTTCTGCCTTTTTGCCACAAAATAAGGGGAATTTTTATCTTTTTGCCCCAAAATAAGGGAAATTTCTGCTTTTTTGCCCCCTAATAATAAGAATTTCGCCCTTTTTCCTCAAAATAAGGGGAATTTCTGCATTTTTGCCACAAAATTTTAAGAATTTCTGCATTTTTGCCTCAAAATAAAGAAAATTTCTGCCTTTTTTCCTGAAATAAGTGAAATTTCTGCAATTTTGCGACAAAATAAGTGAAATTTCTGCAATTTTGCCCCAAAATAAAGGAAATTTCTGGAATTTTGCGCCAAAATAAGTGGAATTTCTGAGTTTTGCCCCAAAATATGGAGAATTTCTGTCTTTTTGCCCCAAAATAAATGGAATTTTTGAATTATTCCTTGAAATAAGTGATAGTTCTGCAATTTTGCCCCAAAATAAAAGAAATTTCTGCGTTTTTGCCACAAAATAAGGGGAATTACTGTCTTTTTGCCCCAAAATAAGGGAAATTTCTGCCTTTTTGCCCCCAAATAAGGGGAATTTCAGCCTTTTTACCTCAAAATAAGGGGAATTTCTGCATTTTTGCCACAAAATATTAAGAATTTATGCATTTTTACCCTAAAATAAGGAAATTTTCTGCCTTTTTTCCCTGAAATAAGTGAAATTTCTCCAATTTTGCCCCAAAATAAAGGAAATTGCTGCTTTTTTCCCTGTAATATGTGAAATTTCTGCAATTTTACCCCAAAATAAGGTGAATTTCTGCTTTTTTGCCCCAAAATAATGGGAATTTCTGCCTTTTGCACCAAAAATGAGAAAAATTTTTGCTTTTTTTATCAGAAATAAGTGAAATTTCTGCAATTTTGCCCCAAAATAAGTGAAATTTTTGCAATTTTGCCCCAAAATTAAGGAAATTTCTGGAATTTTTCTTCCAAATAAGTGGAATTTCTTAGTTTTGCCCCAAAATAAGGAGAATTTCTGTCTATTTGCCCCAACATATAGGGAAATTCTGCCTTTTTGCCCCACAATTAGGGGAATTTCTTCATTTTTGCTCCAAAATAAGGAGAATTTCTTCCTTTTTGCCTCTTAATAAATGGAATTTCTTTGTTTTTCCCCCAAACAAAGCAAATTTCTGTCTTTTTTGCACCAAAATGAGGGGAATTTCTGACTTATTACCCTAAAATAAGTGAAATTTCTGCAATTTTGCCCCAAAATAAGGGAAATTTTTGCCTTTTTGCCCTAAAATATGTGAAATTTCTGCAATTTTACCTTAAAATACGATGAATTTCTGCCTTTTTTTCTAAAATTATGGGAATTTCTGCTTTTTTGCCCCAAAATAAGAAAAAATTTTGCTTTTTTTCTCTGAAATAAGTGAAATTTCTGCAATTTTGCCCTAAAATAAGGGATATTTCTGCAATTTTTTTCTATAATAAGGGAAATGTTTGCAATTTTGCCCCAAAATAAAGGGAATTTCTTTCTTTTTGCCCCAAAATATAGGAAATTTCAGCCTTTTTACCTGAAAATACGTGAAATTTCTGCAATTTTGCCCCAAATAAGGGAAATTTCTGCAATTTTGCCCCAAAATAAAGTAAATTCCTGTAATTTTGCCCCCCAAAAATGGAAATTTCTAGAATTTCCCCCAAAATATGGGTAATTTCTGATTTTTGCCCTAAAATAAAGGGAATTTCTTCTTTTGTCCCAAAATTAGGGGAATTTCTGCAATTTTGCTCCAAAATACGGGGAATTTCTGCCTTTTTGCCTGAAAATAATGGGAATGCATACCTTTTTGCCATAAAAAGAGAAATTTCTTCATTTTTGCTCCAAAATAAGGGGAATTTCTGCCTTTTTGCCTCTAAATAAGTGGAATTTCTGTCTTTTTCCCCCAAAACAAAGGGAATTTCTTTTTTTTTTTGCCCCAAAATAAGGGGAATTTCTGACTTATTACCCTGAAATAAGTGAAATTTCTGCAATTTTGCCCCAAAATAAGGTAAATTCCTGCAATTTTGCCCCAAAATAAAGGAAATTTCTGCAATTTTGCCCCAAAAATAAGGGGAATTTCTGACAGTTTGATCCCGAAAAAAGAAGATTTTCTGTGTTTTTGACACAAAATAAGGAGAATTTCTGTCTTTTTGCCCGAAAATTAGGAGAATTTCTGCAATTTTGCTTCAAAATACGGGGAATTTCTGCTTTTTATCCCGAAAGTAAGGGGAATGTATACCTTTTGCCACAAAAAGGAGAAATTTCTTCATTTTTGCCCCAAAATAAGAGGAATTTCTGCCTTTTACCCCAAAATAAGTGAAATTTCTGCCTTTTTACCCAAAAATAAATGGAATTTCTGTCTTTTTGCCCCAAAATAAGGGAAATTTTTGCCTTTTTGCCCCCAAATAAAAGGAATTTCAGCCTTTTTACCACAAAATAAGGGGAATTTCTGCGTTTTTGCCACAAAATATTAAGAATTTCTGCATTTTTGCCCCAAAATAAAAAAAAATTTCTGCCTTTTTTCCCTAAAATAAGTGAAATTTCTGCAATTTTGCCCCAAAATAAGTGAAATTTCTGCAATTTTGCCCCAAAATAAGCGAAATTTTGGAATTTTGCACCAAAATATGTGGAATTTCTGAGTTATTCCTCAAAATAAGGAGAATTTCTGTCTTTTTGCCCCAACATATTGAACATTTCTGCCTTTTTACCCCACAATTATAGGAATTTTTGCAATTTTGCTCCAAAATACAGAGAATTTCTGCCTTTTTGCCCGAAAATAAGGGGAATGCATAACTTTTTGCCATAAAAAAGGGAAATTTCTTCATTTTTGCTCCAAACAAAGGGAATTTCTGCCTTTTTGCCTCTAAATACGTAGAATTTCTGTCTTTTTTTGCCCAAAACAAAGGGAATTTCTGTCTTTTTTGCCCCAAAATAAGGAAAATTTCTGCCTTTTTCCCTGAAATATTTAAAATTTCTGCAATTTTACCCCAAAATAAGGTGAATTTCTGCCTTTTTGCCCCAAAATAATAAGAATTTCTGCCTTTTTGCCCCAAAATAAGAAAAATTTTTGCTTTTTTTCTCTGAAATAAGTGAAATTTCTGCAATTTTGCCTTAAATTAAGAAAAATTTCTGCAATATTTCCCATAATAAGGGAAATTTCTGCAATTTTGCCCCAAAATAAGGGGAATTTCTCCCTTTTTGCCCGAAAAAAAAGGAAATTTCAGCCTTACCTGAAAATAAGTGAAATTTTTGCAATTTTGCCCCAAATAATGGAAATTTCTGCAATTTTGCCCCAAAATAAGGTAAATTCCTGCAATTTTGCCCCAAAATAAAGGAAATTTCTTGAATTTTGCTCCAAAAGATGGGGAATTTCTGATTTTTGTGTCAAAATAAAGGGAATTTCTTCTTATGCCCCAAAATTAGGGGAATTTCTGCCTTTTTACCTGAAAATTATGAGAATTTCTGAAATTTTGCTTCAAAATACGGGGAATTTCTGCTTTTTATCCCGAAAGTAAGGGGAATGTATACCTTTTACCACAAAAAAGGAAAATTTCTTCATTTTTTGCCCCAAAATAAGAGGAATTTCTGCCTTTTTACATCAAAATAAGGGAAATTTCTGCCTTAATACCCAAAAATAAACGAAATTTCTGTCTTTTTGCCCCAAAATTAAAGGAATTTTTGAATAATGCCCTGAAATAAGTGAAATTTCTGCAATTTTGCCCCAAAATAAAAGAAATTTCTGCCTTTTTGCCACAAAATAAGGGGAATTTTTATCTTTTTGCCCCAAAATAAGGGAAATTTCTGCTTTTTTGCCCCCTAATAATAAGAATTTCGCCCTTTTTCCTCAAAATAAGGGGAATTTCTGCATTTTTGCCACAAAATTTTAAGAATTTCTGCATTTTTGCCTCAAAATAAAGAAAATTTCTGCCTTTTTTCCTGAAATAAGTGAAATTTCTGCAATTTTGCGACAAAATAAGTGAAATTTCTGCAATTTTGCCCCAAAATAAAGGAAATTTCTGGAATTTTGCGCCAAAATAAGTGGAATTTCTGAGTTTTGCCCCAAAATATGGAGAATTTCTGTCTTTTTGCCCCAAAATAAATGGAATTTTTGAATTATTCCTTGAAATAAGTGATAGTTCTGCAATTTTGCCCCAAAATAAAAGAAATTTCTGCGTTTTTGCCACAAAATAAGGGGAATTACTGTCTTTTTGCCCCAAAATAAGGGAAATTTCTGCCTTTTTGCCCCCAAATAAGGGGAATTTCAGCCTTTTTACCTCAAAATAAGGGGAATTTCTGCATTTTTGCCACAAAATATTAAGAATTTATGCATTTTTACCCTAAAATAAGGAAATTTTCTGCCTTTTTTCCCTGAAATAAGTGAAATTTCTCCAATTTTGCCCCAAAATAAAGGAAATTGCTGCTTTTTTCCCTGTAATATGTGAAATTTCTGCAATTTTACCCCAAAATAAGGTGAATTTCTGCTTTTTTGCCCCAAAATAATGGGAATTTCTGCCTTTTGCACCAAAAATGAGAAAAATTTTTGCTTTTTTTATCAGAAATAAGTGAAATTTCTGCAATTTTGCCCCAAAATAAGTGAAATTTTTGCAATTTTGCCCCAAAATTAAGGAAATTTCTGGAATTTTTCTTCCAAATAAGTGGAATTTCTTAGTTTTGCCCCAAAATAAGGAGAATTTCTGTCTATTTGCCCCAACATATAGGGAAATTCTGCCTTTTTGCCCCACAATTAGGGGAATTTCTTCATTTTTGCTCCAAAATAAGGAGAATTTCTTCCTTTTTGCCTCTTAATAAATGGAATTTCTTTGTTTTTCCCCCAAACAAAGCAAATTTCTGTCTTTTTTGCACCAAAATGAGGGGAATTTCTGACTTATTACCCTAAAATAAGTGAAATTTCTGCAATTTTGCCCCAAAATAAGGGAAATTTTTGCCTTTTTGCCCTAAAATATGTGAAATTTCTGCAATTTTACCTTAAAATACGATGAATTTCTGCCTTTTTTTCTAAAATTATGGGAATTTCTGCTTTTTTGCCCCAAAATAAGAAAAAATTTTGCTTTTTTTCTCTGAAATAAGTGAAATTTCTGCAATTTTGCCCTAAAATAAGGGATATTTCTGCAATTTTTTTCTATAATAAGGGAAATGTTTGCAATTTTGCCCCAAAATAAAGGGAATTTCTTTCTTTTTGCCCCAAAATATAGGAAATTTCAGCCTTTTTACCTGAAAATACGTGAAATTTCTGCAATTTTGCCCCAAATAAGGGAAATTTCTGCAATTTTGCCCCAAAATAAGGTAAATTCCTGTAATTTTGCCCCCCAAAAATGGAAATTTCTAGAATTTCCCCCAAAATATGGGGAATTTCTGATTTTTGCCCTAAAATAAAGGGAATTTCTTCTTTTGTCCCAAAATTAGGGGAATTTCTGCAATTTTGCTCCAAAATACGGGGAATTTCTGCCTTTTTGCCTGAAAATAATGGGAATGCATACCTTTTTGCCATAAAAAGAGAAATTTCTTCATTTTTGCTCCAAAATAAGGGGAATTTCTGCCTTTTTGCCTCTAAATAAGTGGAATTTCTGTCTTTTTCCCCCAAAACAAAGGGAATTTCTTTTTTTTTTGCCCCAAAATAAGGGGAATTTCTGACTTATTACCCTGAAATAAGTGAAATTTCTGCAATTTTGCCCCAAAATAAGGTAAATTCCTGCAATTTTGCCCCAAAATAAAGGAAATTTCTGCAATTTTGCCCCAAAAATAAGGGGAATTTCTGACAGTTTGATCCCGAAAAAAGAAGATTTTCTGTGTTTTTGACACAAAATAAGGAGAATTTCTGTCTTTTTGCCCGAAAATTAGGAGAATTTCTGCAATTTTGCTTCAAAATACGGGGAATTTCTGCTTTTTATCCCGAAAGTAAGGGGAATGTATACCTTTTGCCACAAAAAGGAGAAATTTCTTCATTTTTGCCCCAAAATAAGAGGAATTTCTGCCTTTTACCCCAAAATAAGTGAAATTTCTGCCTTTTTACCCAAAAATAAACGGAATTTCTGTCTTTTTGCCCCAAAATAAGGGAAATTTTTGCCTTTTTGCCCCCAAATAAAAGGAAATTCAGCCTTTTTACCACAAAATAAGGGGAATTTCTGCGTTTTTGCCACAAAATATTAAGAATTTCTGCATTTTTGCCCCAAAATAAAAAAAAATTTCTGCCTTTTTTCCCTAAAATAAGTGAAATTTCTGCAATTTTGCCCCAAAATAAGTGAAATTTCTGCAATTTTGCCCCAAAATAAGCGAAATTTTGGAATTTTGCACCAAAATATGTGGAATTTCTGAGTTATTCCTCAAAATAAGGAGAATTTCTGTCTTTTTGCCCCAACATATTGAACATTTCTGCCTTTTTACCCCACAATTATAGGAATTTTTGCAATTTTGCTCCAAAATACAGAGAATTTCTGCCTTTTTGCCCGAAAATAAGGGGAATGCATAACTTTTTGCCATAAAAAAGGGAAATTTCTTCATTTTTGCTCCAAAATAAGGGGAATTTCTGCCTTTTTGCCTCTAAATAAGTGGAATTTCTGTCTTTTTCCCCCAAAACAAAGGGAATTTCTGTCTTTTTTGCCCCAAAATAAGGGGAATTTCTTACTTATTACCATGAAATAAGTGAAATTTCTGCAATTTTGCCCAAAAATAAGAAAAATTTCTGCATTTTTGCCCTGAAATATGTGAAATTTCTGAAATTTTACCCCAATATAAGTCGAATTTCTGCCTTTTTGCCCCAAAATAAGAAAAATTTTTGCTTTTTTTCTCTGAAATAAGTGAAATTTCTGCAATTTTGCCCTAAAATAAGGAAAATTTCTGCAATTTTTCCACACAATAAGGTAAATTCCTTCAATTTTGCCCCAAAATTAAGGAAATTTTTTGAATTTTGCCCCAAAATGAAGGGATTTTCTGATTTTTGCCCCAAAATAAAGGGAATTTCTGCCTTTGGCCCAAAAATTAGGGAAATTTCTGCAATTTTGCTCCAAAATACGGGGAATTTCTGCCTTTTTTCCGGAAAATAATTGGAATGCATACTTTTTTGCCATAAAAAATGAAATTTCTTCATTTTTGCTCCAAAATAAGGGGAATTTCTGCCTTTTTGCCTCTAAATAAGTGGAATTTCTGTCTTTTTCCCCAAAAACAAAGGGAATTTCTGTCTTTCTTGCCCCAAAATAAGGGGAATTTCTGAATTATTACCCTGAAATAAGTGAAATTACTGCAATTTTGCCCCAAAATAAGGGAAATTTCTGCCTTTTTGCCCCCAAATAAGGGGAATTCAGCCTTTTTACCTCAAAATAAAAGGAATTTCTGCATTTTTGCCACAAAATATTAGGAATTTCTGGTTTTTTCCCCAAAAATAAGGAAAATTTCTGCATCTTTTGCCTGAAATAAGTGAAATTTCTGCAATTTTGCCCCAAAATAAGTGAAATTTCTGCAATTTTTCGTCAAAATAAGGGAAATTTCTGGAATTATGCCCCAAAAGAAGTGGAATTTCTGAGTTTTGCCCAAAAATAAGCAGAATTTCTGTCTTTTTACCCCAACATATAGGGAATTTCTGCCTTTTTGCCCCACAATTAGGGGAATTTCTGCAATTTTGCTCCAAAATTTGAGGAATTTCTGCCTTTTTTCTCAAAAATAAGAGAAATGCATAACTTTTTGCCACAAAAAAGGGAAATTTCTTCATTTTTGCTCCAAAATAAGGGGAATTTCTGCCTTTTTCCTCTAAATAAGTGGAATTTCTGTCTTTTTCCCCCAAAACAACGGGAATTTCTGTATTTTTGCCCCAAAATAAGGGAAATTTCTGCTTTTTTGCCCTGAAATATGTGAAATTTCTGCAATTTTGTCCCAAAATAAGGGAAATTTCTTCCTTTTTGCCCTGAAATATGTGAAATTTCTGCAATTTTACCCCTAAATAAGGTGAATTTCTGCCTTTTTGCCCTAAAATAATGGGAATTTCTGCCTTTTTGCCCCAAAATAAGAAACAGTTTTTGCTTTCTTTTTCAGAAATAAGTGAAATTTTTGCAATTTTGCCCTAAAATAAGGGAAATTTCTGCAATTTTTCCCATAACAAGGGAAATTTCTGCAATTTTGCCCCAAAATAAGGGGAATTTCTCCCTTTTTGTCTCAAAATTGAGGAAATTTCAGCTTTTTTACCTGAAAATAAGTGAATTTTCTGCAATTTTGCCCCAAATAAGGGAAATTTCTGCAATTTTGCACCAAAATAAGATAAATTCTTTCAATTTTGCGCCAAAATAAAGGAAATTTTTGAATTTTGCCCCAAAATAAGGGGAATTTCTGCCTTATGCCCCAAAATTTGGGAATTTCTGCAATTTTGCTCCAAAATACGGGGAATTTCTGCTTTTTTGCCCGAAAATAATGGAAATGCATATCTTTTTGCCATAAAAAGGAAAATTTCTTCATTTTTGCTCCAAAATAAGGGGAATTTCTGCATTTTTGCCTCTAACTAAGTGAAATTTCTCTTTTCCCCCCAAAACAAAGGGAATTTCTTTCTTTTTTGCCTCAAAATAAGGGGAATTTCTGACTTATTACACTGAAATAAGTGAAATTTCTGCAATTTTGGCCCAAAATAAGGGAAATTTCTGCAATTTTGCCCCAAATAAGGGAAATTTCTGCAATTTTGCTCCAAAATAAGGTAAATTCCTGTATTTTGGCCCAAAATAAAGGAAATTTCTTGAATTTTGCCCCAAAATAGAGGGATTTTCTGATTTTTGCCCCAAAATAAAGGGAATTTCTGCCTTTTGCCCCGAAATTAGGGGAATTTCTGCAATTTTGCTCCAAAATACGGGGAATTTCTGCCTTTTTGCCCGACAATAATGGGAATGCATACCTTTTTGCCAAAAAAATGAAATTTCTTCATTTTTGCTCCAAAATAAATGGAATTTCTGCCTTTTTGCCTCTAAATAAGTGGAATTTCTGTCTTTTTCCCACAAAACAAATGGAATTTCTCTCTATTTTGCCCCAAAATAAGGGGAATTTCTGACATATTACACTGAAATAAGTGAAATTTCTGCAATTATACCCCAAAATAAGGGAAATTTCTGCCTTTTTGCCCCCAAATAAGGGGAATTCAGCCTTTTTACCTCAAAATAAGAGGAATTTCTGCATTTTTGCCACAAAATATTAGGAATTTCTGTTTTTTTGCCCCAAAATAAGGAAAATTTCTGCCTTTTTTCCCTGAAATAAGTGAAATTTCTGCAATTTTGCCCCAAAATAAGTAAAATTTCTGCAATTTTGCCCCAAAATAAGGGAAATTTCTGGAATTTTGCCCTAAAAGAAGTGGAATTTCTGAGTTTTGCCCCAAAATAAGGGAAATTTCTGTCTTTTTGCCCCAACATACAGTGAATTTCTGCCTTTTTGCCCCACAATTAGGGGTATTTCTGCAATTTTGCTCCAAATTACGGGGAATTTCTGCCTTTTTTCCCAAAAATAAGGGAAATGCATAACTTTTTGCCATAAAAAAGGGAAATTTCTTAATTTTTGCTCCAAAATAAGGGGAATTTCTGCCCTTTTGCCTCTAAATATGTGGAATTTCTGTTTTTTTGCCCCAAAACAAGGGGAATTTCTGACTTATTACCCTGAAATAAGTGAAATTTCTGCAATTTTGCCCCAAAATAAGGGAAATTTCTGCCTTTTTGCCCTGAAATATGTGAAATTTCTGCAATTTTACCCCAAAATAAGGTGAATTTCTGCCTTTTTGCCCTAAAATAATGGAAATTTCTGTCTTTTTGCTTCAAAATAAAAAACATTTTTGCTTTATTTCTCCGAAATAAGTGAAATTTCTGCAATTTTGCCCTAAAATAAGGGAAATTTCTGCAATTTTTTCCCATAACAAGGGAAATTTCTGCAATTTTGCCCAAAAATAAGGGGAATTTCTTCCTTTTTGCCCCAAAATAAAGAAAATTTCAGCCTTTTTACTATAAAATATCTGAATTTTCTGCAATTTTGCACCAAATATGGGAAATTTGTGCAATTTTGCACCAAAATAAGGTAAATTCCTGCAATTTTGCCCCAAAATAAAATAATTTCTTTATTTTTGCCCCAAAATAAGGAGAATTTCAGATTTTTGCCCCAAAATAACGGGAATTTATGCCTTTTGCCCCAAAATTTGGGAATTCTGCAATTTTGCTCCAAAATAAGGGGAATTTCTGAATTTTTGCCTCTAACTATGTGGAATTTCTGTCTTTTTCTCCCAAAACAAAGGGAATTTCTGTCTTTTTTGCCCCAAAATAAGGGAAAATTCTGACTTATTACCCTGAAATAAGTGAAATTTCTGCAATTTTGCCCCAAAATAAGGGAAATTTCTGCAATTTTGCCACAGTGTAAAGGAAATTTCTGCAATTTTGCCCCAAAATAAGAGGAATTTCTGACTGTTTGCTCCCGAAAAAAGGAGATTTTCTGTCTTTTTGCCCCAAAATAAGGAGAATTTCTGCTTTTTTGCCCGAAAATTATGAAAATTTCTGCAATTTTGCTTCAAAATATGGGGAATTTTTGCTTTTTATCCCGAAAGTAAGGGGAATGTATACCTTTTGCCACAAAAAAGGGAAATTTCTTTATTTTTGCCCCAAAATAAAAGGAATTTCTGCTTTTTACCTCAAAATAATTGAATTCCTCCCTTTTTACCCAAAAATAAATGGAATTTCTGTACTTTTGCCTCAAAATAATAGGAATTTTTGAATTATGCCCTGAAATAAGTGATATTTCTGCAATTTTGCCCCAAAATAAAAGAAATTTCTGCCATTTTGCCACAAAATAAGGAGAATTACAGTCTTTTTGCCCCAAAATAAGGGAAATTTCTGCCTTTTTGCCCCCAAATAAGGGGAATTTCAGCGTTTTTACCTCAAAATAAGAGGGAATTTCTGCATTTTTGCCACAAAATATTAAGAATTTCTGCATTTTTGCCCCAAATTAAGGAAAATTTCTGCCTCTTTTCCCTCAAATAAGTGAAATTTCTGCAATTTTGCCCCAAAATAAGTGAAATTTCTACAATTTTGCCCCAAAATAAAAGAAATTTCTGCCTTTTTGCCCTGAAATATGTGAAATTTCTGCAATTTTACCCCCAAAATAAGGTGAATTTCTGCATTTTTGCCCTAAAATAATGGGAATTTCTGCCTTTTTGTCCAAAATAAGAAAAAAAATTTTTTTTTTCTGAAATAAGTGAAATTTCTGCAATTTTGCCCCAAACTAAAGGAAATTTCTGCAATTTTGCCCCAAAATAAGGGAAATTTCTGGAATTTTGCCCCAAAATAAGTGGAATTTCTGAGTTTTGTCTTAAAATAAGAAGAATTTCTGTGTTTTTGCCCCAATATATAGGGAATTTCTGCCTTTTTACCCCACAATTAGGGGAATTTCTGCAATTTTGCTCCAAAATACGGAGAATTTCTGTCTTTTTGCCCGAAAATAAGGGTAATGCATTACTTTTTGCCCTAAAAATGGAAAATTTTTTTATTTTTGCTCAAAAATAACGGTAATTTCTGCTTTTTTGCCTCTAAATAAGTGGAATTTCGGTCTTTTTCTCCCAAAACAAAGAGAATTTCTGTCTTTTTTGCCCCAAAATAAGAGGAATTTCTTACTTATTACCCTAAAATAAGTGAAATTTCTGCAATTTTGCCCCAATGTAAAGGAAATATCTGCAATTTTGCCCCAAAATAAGGGAAATTTCTGACAATTTGCTCCCGAAAAAAGAAGATTTTCTGTCTTTTTGCTCCAAAATAAGGAGAATTTCTGTCTTTTTGCCCAAAAATTAGGAGAATTTCTGCAATTTTTCTTCAAAATACGGGGAATTTCTGCTTTTTAATTCGAAAGTAAGGGGAATGTATACCTTTTGCCACAAAAAAGAGAAATTTCTTCATTTTTCCCCAAAATAAGAGAAATTTCTGCATTTTTACCTCAAAATAAGTGAAATTTCTGCTTTTTTACCCAAAAATAAACAGAATTTCAGCCTTTTTACCTCAAAAAAGGGGAATTTCTGCATTTTTGCCACAAAATATTAAGAATTTCTGCATTTTTGCCTTAAAATAAGGAAAATTTCTGCCTTTTTTCCCTGAAATATGTGAAATTTCTGCAATTTTGGCCCAAAATAAGAGAAACTTCTGCAATTTTGCTCCAAAATATGCGAAATTTTGGAATTTTGCCCCAAAATAAGTGGAATGTCTGAGTTATGCCCCAAAATAAGGAGAATTTCTGTCTTTTTGCCCCAACATATTGGGAATTTCTGCCTTTTTGCCTCAAAATTAGGGGAATTTCTGCAATTTTGCTCCAAAATACAGGGAATTTCTGCCTTTTTGCCCGAAAATAAGAGGAATGCATAACTTTTTGCCATAAAAAAGGGAAATTTCTTCATTTTTGCTCCAAAATAAAGGGAATTTCTGCCTTTTTGCCTCTAAATAAGTGGAATTTCTGTCTTTTTCCCCCAAAACA
This sequence comes from Micromys minutus, assembly GCF_963924665.1. Classification (NCBI taxonomy): domain Eukaryota; kingdom Metazoa; phylum Chordata; class Mammalia; order Rodentia; family Muridae; genus Micromys; species Micromys minutus. The sequence continues at coordinate 6,819,821 of NW_027667727.1, forward strand.
AAGGGAATTTCTGTCTTTTTTGCCCCAAAATAAGGGGAATTTCTGACTTATTACCATGAAATAATTGAAATTTCTGCAATTTTGCCTCAAAATAAGGGAAATTTCTGCCTTTTTGCCCTGAAATATGTGAAATTTCTTCAAATTTACCACAAAATAAGTCGAATTTCTGCATTTTTGCCCCAAAATAATGGGAATTTCTGCGTTTTGCACAAAAATAAGAAAAATTTTTGCTTTTTTTCTCTGAAATAAGTTAAATTTCTGCAATTTTGCCCTAAAATAAGGAAAATTTCTGCAATTTTTCCCCATAATAAGGGAAATTTCTGCCATTTTGCCCCAAAATAAGGGGAATTTCTCATTTTTTGCCCCAAAATAAAGGAAATTTTAGTCTTTTTTCTGAAAATAAGTGAAATTTCTGCAATTTTGCCCCAAATAAGGGAAATTTCTGCAATTTTGCCCCAAAATAAGGTAAATTCCTGCAATTTTTCCCCAAAATAAAGGAAATTTCTTGAATTTTGCCCCAAAATAAAGGGATTCTGATTTTTGCCCCAAAATAAAGGGAATTTCTGCCTTTTGCCCCAAAATTAGGGGAATTTCTGCAATTTTGCTCCAAAATACAAGGAATTTCTGCCTTTTTGCCTGAAAATAATGGAAATGCATACCTTTTTGCTGTAAAAAATGAAATTTCTTCATTTTTGCTCAAAAATAAGGGGAATTTCTGACTTTTTGCCGCTAAATAAGTGGAATTTCTGTCTTTTTCCCACAAAACAAAGGGAATTTCTTTCTTTTTTGCCCCAAAATAATGGGAAATCTGACTCATTACCCTGAAATAAGTGAAATTTCTGCAATTTTGCCCCAAATAAGGGGAATTTCAGCCTGTTTACCTCAAATTGAGAGGAATTTCTGAAATTTTGCCCCAAAATAAGGGAAATTTCGGGAATTTTGCCCCAAAAGAATTGGAATTTCTTAGTTTTGCCCCAAAATATGGAGAAATTCTGTATTTTTGCCCTAACATATGGGGAATTTCAGCATTTTTGCCCCACAATTAGGGGAATTTCTGCAATTTTGCTCCAAAATATGGGGAATTTCTGCCTTTTTGCCCGAAAATAAGGGGAATGCATAACTTTTTGCCATAAAAAAGAGAAATTTCTTCATTTTTGCTCCAAAATAATGGGAATTTCTGCCTTTTTGCCTCTAAATAAGTGGAATTTCTTTCTTTTTCCCTTACAACAAAGGGAATTTCTGTATTTTTTGCCACAAAATATGAGAAATTTCTGCCTTTTTACCCTGAAATATGTGAAATTTCTGCAATTTTACCCCAAAATAAGGTGAATTTCTTCCTTTTTGCCGCAAAATATTGGAAATTAAGCCTTTTTGCTCCAAAATAAAAAAAATTTTTGCTTTTTTTCTCTGAAATAAGTAAAATTTCTGCAATTTTGCTATAAATTAATGGAAATTTCTGCAATATTTCTCCATAATAAGAGAAATTTCTGCAATTTTGCTCAAAAATAAGGGGAATTTCTCCTTTTTTTGCCCCAAAATAAAGGAAATTTCAGCCTTTTTAGCTGAAAATGAGTGAAATTTCTGTAATTTTGCCCCATATAATGGAAATTTCTGCAATTTTGCTCCAAAATAAGGTAAATTCCTGCAATTTTGCCCCAAAATTAAGGAAATTTCTTGAATTTTGCCCCAAAATAAGGGGAATTTCTGATTTTGGCCCCAAAATAAAGGGAATTTCTACCTTTTGCCCCAAAATTAAGGGATTTTCTGCAATTTTGCTCCAAAATACGGGGAATTTCTGCCCTATTGCCCGAAAATAATGGGAATGCATACCTTTTTGCCATAAAAAGGGAAAGTTCTTCATTTTTTTCCAAAAAAAGGGGAATTTCTGCCTTTTTGCCTCTAAATAAGTGGAATTTCTGTCTTTTTCCCCAAAAACAATGGGAATTTCTGTCTTTTTTGCCCCAAAATAAGAGGAATTTCTGTCTTTTTGCCCTCAAATAAGGGGAATTTCAGCATTTTTACCTCAAAATAAGGGGAATTTTTGCATTTTTGCCACAAAATATTAGGAATTTCTGCCTTTTTCCCTAAAATAAGGAAAATTCCTGCCTTTTTACCCTGAAATAAGAGAAATTATTGCAATTTTGCCCCAAAATAAGTGAAATTTCTGCAATTTTGCCCCAAAATAAGTGGAATTTCTGAGTTTTGCCCCAAATAAAAAGAATTTCTGTCTTTTTGCCCCAACATATAGGGAATTTCTGCATTTTTGCACCACAATTAGGGGAATTTCTGCAATTTTCCTCCAAAATACGGAGAATTTCTGCCTTTTTGCCTGAAAATAAAGGGAATGCATAACCTTTTGTCATAAAAAAGAGAAATTTCTTTATTTTTGCTCCAAAATTAGGGGAATTTCTGCCTTTTTGCTTCTCAATAAGTGGAATTTCTTCTCTTTTGCCTCAAATCAAAGGGAATTTCTGTCTTTTTTGCCCCAAAATAAGGGGAATTTCTGACTTATTACCCTGAAATATGTAAAATTTCTGCAATTTTGCCCCAAAATAAAAAAAATTTCTGCCTTTTTGACCTGAAATATGGGAAATTTCTGCAATTTTACCCCAAAATAAGGTGAATTTCTGCCTTTTTGCCCCAAAATAATGGGAATTTCTGCCTTTTTGCCCCAAAATAAGAAAAATTTTTGCTTTTTTTCTCTGAAATAAGTGAAATTTCTGCAAATTTGCCCAAAAATAAGGGAAATCTCTGCAATTTTATCCCATAATAAGAGAAATTTCTGCAATTTTGCCCATAAATAAGGGGAATTTTTCCCTTTTTGCCCCAAAATAAAGGAAATTTCAGCCTTTTTACCTGAAAATAACTGAAATTTCTGCACTTTTGCCCCAAATAAGGGAAATTTCTGCAATTTTGCCCCAGTGTAAAGGAAATTTTAGGAATTTTTTTCCCAAAATAAAGGGAATTTCTGATTTTTGCCCCAAAATAAAGGGAATTTCTGCCTTTTGTTCCAAAATTAGGGGAATTTCTGCAATTTTGCTCCAAATACAGGGAATTTCTTCCTTTTTGCCCGAAAATAATGGGAAGGCATACCTTTTTGCCATAAAAAGGGAAATTTCTTCATTTTTGCTCCGAAATAAAGGGAATTTCTGCCTTTTTGCCTCTAAATAAGTGGAATTTCTGTGTTTTTCCCCCAAAATAAACAGATTTTCTGTCTTTTTGCCCCAAAATAAAAGGAATTTTTGAATTATGCCCTGAAATAAGTGAAATTACTGCAATTTGGCCCCAAAATAAAAGAAATTTCTGCCTTTTTGCCACAAAATATAGAGAATTTCTTCCTTTGTGGCCGAAAATTTTGAGAATTTCTTAAATTTTGCTTCAAAATACGGGGAATTTCTGCTTTTTCCCAATAGTAAGGGGAATGCATTCCTTTTTGCCATAAAAAGGGAAATTTCTTCATTTTTGCTACAAAATAAGGGGAATTTCTGCCTTTTTGCCTCTAAATAAGTGGAATTTCTGTCTTTTTCCCCCAAAACAAAGGGAATTTCTGTCTTTTTTGCCCCAAAATAAGTGGAATTTCTGATTTATTACTTTTAAATAAGTGAAATTTCTGCAATTTTGCAGCAAAATAAGGGAAATTTCTGCCTTTTTGCCCTGAAATATGTGAAATTTCTGCAATTTTATCCCAAAATACGGTGAATTTCTGCCTTTTTTCCCCAAAATAAAGGGAATTTCTCTCTTTTTGCCTTAAAATAAAGGAAATTTCAGCCTTTTTACCTGAAAATAAGTGAAATTTTTGCAATTTTGCCCCAAATAAGGGAAATTTCTGCAATTTTGCCTTAAAATAAGGTAAATTCCTGTAATTTTCCCCCAAAAAAAGGAAATTTCTAGAATTTTGCCCCAAAACATGAAGAATTTCTGATTTTTGACTCAAAATAAAGGAAATTTTTGCCTTTTGCCCCAAAATTAGGGAAATTTCTGCAATTTTGCTCCAAAATACGGGGAATTTCTGCCTTTTTGCCTGAAAATAATGGCAATGCATACCTTTTTGCCATAAAAAGAGAAATTTCTTCATTTTTGCTTCAAATAAGAGGAATTTCTGCCTTTTTGCCTCTAAATAAGTGTAATTTCTGTCTTTTTCCCCCAAAACAAAGGGAATTTCTGTCTTTTTTGCCCCAAAATAAGGGGAATTTCTTACTTATTACCCTGAAATAAGTGAAATTTTTGCAATTTTGCCCTAAAATAAGGGAAATTTCTGCAATTTTGCCCCAATGTAAAGGAAATTTCTGCAATTTTGCCCAAAAATAATAGGAATTTCTGAGAGTTTGCTCCCGAAAAAAGAAGATTTTCTGTCTTTTTGCCCCAAAATAAGGAGAATTTCTGTCTTTTTGCCCGAAAATTAGGAGAATTTCTGCAATTTTGCTTCAAAATATGGGAAATTTCTGCTATTTATCCCGAAAGTAAGGGGAAGGTATACCTTTTGCCACAAAAAAGTGAAATTTCTTCATTTTTGCCCCAAAATAAGAGGAATTTCTGCCTTTTTACCTCAAAATAAGTGAAATTTCTGCCTTTTTATCCAAAAATAAATGGATTTTCTGTCTTTTTGCCCCAAAATAAAAGGAATTTTTGAATTATGCCCTGAAATAAGTGAAATTTCTGCAATTTGGCCCCAAAATAAAAGAAATTTCTGCCTTTTTGCTACAAAATAAGGAGAATTTCTGTCTTTTTGCCCCAAAATAAGGGAAATTTCTGCCTTTTTGCCCCCAAATATAAGGAATTTCAGCCTTTTTACCTGAATATAAGTGAAATTTCTGCAATTTTGCCCCATATAAGGGAAATTTCTGCAACTTTGCTACAAAATAAGGTAAATTCCTGCAATTTTGCCCCAAAATAAAGGAAATTTCTGGAATTTTGCCCCAAAATATGGAGAATTTCTGATTTTGGCCTCAAAATAAAGGGAATTTCTGCCTTTTGCTCCAAAATTAAGGGAATTTCTGCAATTTTGTTCCAAAATACTGGAAATTTCTGCCTTTTTGCTCAAAAATAATGGGAATGCATACCTTTTTGCCATAAAAAGGGAAATTTCTTCATTTTTGCTCCAAAAAAAGGGGAATTTCTGCCTTTTTGCCTCTAAATAAGTGGAATATCTGTCTTTTTCCCCCAAAACAAAGGGACTTTCTGTATTTTGCCCCAAAATAAGAAAAATTTCTGACTTATTACCCTGAAATAAGTGAAATTTCTGCAATTTTGCCCCAAAATTAGGTAAATTTCTGCCTTTTTGCCCCCAAATAAGGGGAATTTCAGCATTTTTACCTCAAAATAAGGGGAATTTCTGCAATTTTGCCACAAAATATTAGGAATTTTAGCCTTTTTCCCCAAAATAAAGAAAATTTCTGCTTTTTTTCCCTGAAATAAGTGAAATTTCTGCAATTTTGCCCCAAAATATTGGAAATTTCTGCAATTTTGCCCCGAAAAGTGGAATTTCTGAGTTTTGCCCCAAATAAGGAGAATTTCTGTCTTTTTGCCCCAACATATAGGGAATTTCTGCCTTTTTGCACCACAATTAGGGAAATTTCTGCAATTTTGCTCCCAAATACAGGGAATTTCTGCCTTTTTGTCCGAAAATAAAGGGAATGCATAACCTTTGCCATAAAAAAGGGAAATTTTTTCATTTTTGCTCAAAAATAAGGGTAATTTCTGCCTTTTTGCCTCTAAATAAGTGGAATTTCTGTCTTTTTTCCCAAAACAAAGAGAATTTCTGTCGTTTTTGCCCCAAAATAAGGAAAATTTCTGACTTATTACCCTGAAATAAGTGAAATTTCTGCAATTTTGCCCCAAAATAAGGGAAATTTCTGTCTTTTTGCCCTGAAATATGTGAAATTTCTGCAATTTTACCCCAAAATAAGGTGAATTTCTGCTCTTTTGCCCCAAAATAATGGGAATTTCTACCTTTTTGCCCCAAAATAAGAAAAAATTTTGCTTTTTTTCTCTGAAACAAGTGAAATTTCTGCAATTTTGCTCCAAAATACAGGGAATTTCTGCCTTTTTGCCCGAAAATAAAGGGAATGCATAACCTTTTGCCATAAAAAAGGGAAATTTTTTCATTTTTGCTCAAAAATAAGGGTAATATCTGCATTTTTGCCTCTAAATAAGTGGAATTTCTGTCTTTTTCCCCCCAAACAAAAGGAATTTCTGTCTTTTTTGCCCCAAAATAAGGGGAATTTCAGACTTATTACCCTGAAATAAGTGAAATTTCTGCAATTTTGCCCCAAAATAAAGGAAATTTCTGCAATTTTGCCACAATGTAAAGGTAATTTCTGCAATTCTGCCCCAAAATAAGGGGAATTTCTGACTGTTTGCTGCCGAAAACAGGAGATTTTCTGTCTTTTGCCCAAAAATAAAGAGAATTTCTGCTTTTTTGCCTGAAAATTATGAAAATTTCTGCAATTTTACTTCATAATACAGGGAATTTCTGCTTTTTATTACGAAAGTAAGGGGAATGTATAACTTTTGCCACAAAAAAGGGAAATTTCCACATTTTTGCCCCAAAATAAGAGGAATTTCTTCCTTTTTACCTCAAAATAATAGAAATTTCTGCCTTTTTACCCAAAAATAAACAGAATTTCTCTCTTTTTGCCCCAAAATAAAAGGAATTTGTAAATTATGCCCTGAAATAAGTGAAATTTCTGCAATTTTGCCCCGAAATAAAAGAAATTTCTGCCTTTTTGCCACAAAATAAGGGGAATTTCTGTCTTTTTGCCCCAAAATAAGGGAAATTTCTGCCTTTTTGCCCCCAAATAAAAGGTATTTCAGCCTTTTTACCTCAAAATAAGGGGAATTTCTGCATTTTTACCACAAAATATTAAGAATTTCTGCATTTTTGCCCCAAAATAAGAAAAATTTCTGCCTTTTTTTCCTGAAAAAAGTGAAATTTCTGCAATTTTGCCCCAAAATAAGTGAAATTTCTGCAATTTTGCCCCAAAATAAGCGAAATTTTGGAATGTTGTGCCAAAATAAGTGGAATTTATGAGTTTTGCCGCAAAATAAGGAGAATTTCTGTCTTATGGCCCCAACATATTGGGAATTTCTGCCTTTTTGCCCCACAATTAGGGGAATTTTTGCAATTTTGCTCCAAAATACGGGGAATTTCTGCCTTTTTGCCCAAAAATAAGGGGAATGCATAACTTTTTGCCATAAAAAAGGGAAATTTCTTCATTTTTGCTCCAAAATAAGCGGAATTTCTGCATTTTTGCCTCTAACTAAGTGGAATTTCTGTCTTTTTCCCCCAAAACAAAGGGAATTTCTGTCTTTTTTGCCTCAAAATAAGGGAAATTTCTGACTTATTTTCATGAAATAAGTGAAATTTCTGCAATTTTGCCCCCAAAAAAGGGAAATTTCTGATTTTTTGACCTGAAATATGTGAAATTTCTGCAATTTTACCCCAAAATAAGTCTAATTTCTGCCTTTTTGCCCCAAAATAATAGGAATTTCTGCATTTTTGCCCCAAAATAAGAAAAATTTTGCCTTTTTTTCTCTGAAATAAGTGAAATTTCTGCAATTTGCCCTAAAATAAAGAAAATTTCTGTAATTTTTCCCTATAAGAAGAGAAATTTCTACAATTTTGCCCCAAAATAAGAAGAAATTCTTTCTTTTGCCCCAAAATAAAGGAAATTTCAGCCTTTATTCCTGAAAATAAGTGAAATTTCTGCAATTTTGCCCCAAATAAGGGAAATTTCTGCAATTTTGCCCCAAAATAAGGTAAATTCTTCCAATTTTGCCCCAAAATAAAGGAAATATCTTGAATTTTGCCCCAAAATAAAGGGATTTTCTGATTTTTGCCCCAAAATAAAGGGAATTTCTGCCTTTTGCCCCAAAATTAGGGGAATTTCTACAATTTTGCTAAAAAATCCGGGGAATTTCTGCCTTTTTGCCCGAAAATAATGGGAATGCATAACTTTTTGCCATAAAAAATGAAATTTTTTCATTTTTGCTCCAAAATAAGGGGAGTTTCTGTCTTTTTGCCTCTAAATGAGTGGAATTTCTGTCTTTTACCCACAAAACAAAGGAAATTTCTCTTTTTTTTGCCCCAAAATAAGGGAAATTTCTGACTCATTACCCTGAAATAAGTGAAATTTCTGCAATTTTGCCTCAAAATAAGGGAAATTTCTGCCTTTTTGCCTCCAAATAAGGGGAATTCAGCCTTTTTACCTCAAAATAAGAGGAATTTCTGCATTTTTGCCACAAAATATTAGGAATTTCTGTTTTTTTGCCGCAAAATAATAAAAATTTCTGCCTTTTTTCCCTGAAATAAGTGAAATTTCTGAAATTGTTCCACAAAATAAGTGAAATTTCTGCAATTTTGCCCCAAAATAAGGGAAATTTCTGGAATTTTGCCCCAAAAGAAGTGGAATTTCTGAGTTTTGCCCCAAAATAAGGAGAATTTCTGTCTTTTTGCACCAACATATTGGGAATTTCTGCCTTTTTGCCCAACAATTAGGGGAATTTCTGCAATTTTGCTCCAAAATACGGGAAATTTCTGCCTTTTTTCCCAAAAATAAGGGAAATGCATAACTTTTTGCCATAAAAAATGGAAATTTCTTCCTTTTTTGCTCCAAAATAGGGGGAATTTCTGCATTTTTGCCTCTAAATAAGTGGAATTTCTGTCTTTTTCCCCCAAAACAAAGGGAATTTCTGTATTTTTTGCCCCAAAATAAGGGAAATGTCTGACTTTTTGCCCTGAAATATGTGAAAATTCCGCAATTTTACCCCAAATTAAGGTGAATTTCTGCATTTTGCCCCAAAATAATGGTAATTTCTGCCTTTTTGCCTCAAAATAAGAAAAATTTCTGCTTTTTTTCTCTTAAATAAGTGAAATATCTGCAATTTTGCTTTAAATTAAGAGAAATTTCTGCAACATTTCCTTATAATAAGGGAAATTTTTGCAATTTTGCCCCATAATAAGGGGAATTTCTCTCTTTTTGCCCCAAAATAAAAAAAATTTCAGCATTTTTACCTGAAAATAAGTGAAATTTCTGCAATTTTGCCACATATAATGGAAATTTCTGCAATTTTGCTCCAATATAAGGTAAATTCCTGCTATTTTGCCCAAAATAAAGGAAATTTCTTGAATTTTGCCCCAAAATAAGGGGAATTTCTGATTTTGGCCCCAAAATTAAGGGAATTTCTGCAATTTTGCTTTAAAATACGGGGAATATCTGCCTTTTTGCCCGAAAATAATGGGAATGCAAACCTTTTTGCCATAAAAAGGGAAATTTCTTCATTTTTGCCTCAAAAAAAGGGAATTTCTGCCTTTTTGCCTCTAAATAAGTGGAATTTCTGTCTTTTTCTTCTGAAACAACGTATTTTTCTGTCATTTTTGCCCCAAAATAAGAAAAATTTCTGACTTATTAGCCTGCAATACGTGAAATTTCTGCAATTTTGCCCCAAATTTAGAGAAATTTCTGCCTTTTTGCCCCCAAAAAAGGAGAATTTCAGCATTTTTACCTCAAAATAAGGGGAATTTCTGCATTTTTGCCACAAAATATTAGGAATTTCTGCCTTTTTCCCCAAAATAAGGAGAATCTGCCTTTTTTCCCTGAAATAAGTGAAATTTCTGCAATTTTGCCCCAAAATAAGTGAAATTTCTGCAATTTTGCCCCAAAATAAGTGGAATTTCTGAGTTTTGCCCCAAATAAGGAGAATTTCTCTCTTTTTGCCCCAATATATAGGGAATTTCTGCCTTTTTGCACCACAATTAGGAGAATTTCTGCAATTTTGCCCCAAAATACGGGGAATTTCTGCCTTTTTGCCCGAAAATAAAGGGAATGCATAAACTTTTGCCATAAAAAAGGGAAATTTTTTCATTTTTGCTCCAAAATTAGGGGAATTTCTGCCTTTTTGCTTCTCAATATGTGGAATTTCTGCCTTATTGCCCCAAAACAAAAGGAATTTCTGTCTTTTTGGCCCCAAAATAAGGGGAATTTCTGACTTATTACCCTGAAATATGTAAAATTTCTGCAATTTTGCCCCAAAATAAAAGAAATTTCTGTTTTTTTGCCCTGAAATATGTGAAATTTCTGCAATTTTACCCCAAAATAAGGTGAATTTCTGCATTTTTGCCCCAAAATAATGGGAATTTCTGCCTTTTTGCCCCAAAATAAAAAAAATTTTTGCTTTTTTTCTCTGAAATAAGTGAAATTTCTGCAATTTTGCCCTAAAATAAGGGAAATTTCTGTAATTTTATCCCATAATAAGGGAAATTTCTGCAATTTTGCCCCAAAATAAGGAGAATTTGTCCCTTTTTGCCCCAAAATATAGGAAATTTCAGCCTTTTTACTTGAAAATAACTGAAATTTCTTCAATTTTGCCCCAAAAAAGGGAAATTTTTGCAATTTTGCCCTAAAATAAGGTAAATTTCTGCAATTTTGCCCCAAAATAAAAGAAATTTCTGGAATTTTGCCCCAAAATAAGAGGAATTTCTGATTTTTGCCCCAAAATAAAGGGAATTTTTGACTTTTGCCCCAAAATTAGGGGAATTTCTGCAATTTTGCTGCAAAATACGGGGCATTACTGCCTTTTTGCCTCTAAATAAGTGGAATTTCTGTCTTTTTCCCCCAAAACAAAGGTAATTTCTGTCTTTTTTGCTCCAAAATACAGAGAATTTCTGACTTTTTACCCTGACATAAGTGAAATTTCTTCAATTTGGCCCAAAATAAGGGAAATTTCTGCAATTTTGCCACAATGTAAAGGAAATTTCTGCAATTTTGCCCCAAAATAAGAGGAATTTCTGACTGTTTGTTCCCAAAAAAAGGAGATTTTGTGCCTTTTTGCCCCCAAAAAAGGAGAATTTCTGCCTTTTTGCCCGAAAATTATGAGAATTTCTGCAATTTTGATTCAAAATACAGGGAATTTCTGCTTTTATCCTGAAAGTAAGTGGAATGCATACCTTTTTGACATAAAAAGGTAAATTTCTTCATTTTTGCTCCAAAATAAGGGGAATTTCTGCCTTTTTGCCTCTAAATAAGTGGAATTTCTGTCTTTTTCCCCCAAAACGAAGGAAATTTCTGTCTTTTTTACCCCAAAATAAGGGGAATATCTGACTTATTACCCTGAAATAAGTGAAATTTCTGAAATTTTGCCCCAAAATAAGGGAAATCTCTGCCTTTTTGCCCCCAAATAAGGGGAATTCCAGCATTTTCACCTCAATATAAGGGGAATTTCTGCATTTTTGCCACAAAATATTAGGAATTTCTGCCTTTTTGACCCAAAATAAGGAAAATTTCTGCCTTTTTTCTCTGAAAAAAGTGAAATTTCTGCAATTTTGCCCTAAAATAAGTGAAATTTTTGCAATTTTTCCCAAAACAAGGGGAATTTCAGGAATTTTGCCCCAAAATAAAAGAAATTTCTGACTTTTTGCCCTGAAATATGTGAAATTTCTGCAATTTTACCCCAAATTAAGGTGATTTTCTGCATTTTTGCCCCAAAATAATGGGAATTTCTGCCTTTTTGCCCCAAAATAAAAAAATTTTTTGCTTTTTTTCTCTGAAATAAGTGAAATTTCTGCAATTTTGCCCTAAAATAAGGGAAATTTCTGCAATTTTATCCCATAATAAGGGAAATTTCTGCAATTTTGCCCCAAAATAAGGAGAATTTCTCCCTTTTTGACCCAAAATATAGGAAATTTCAGCCTTTTTACTTGAAAATAACTGAAATTTCTGCAATTTTGCCCCAAATAAGGGAAATTTTTGCAATTTTGCCCTTAAATAAGGTAAATTTCTGCAATTATGCCCCAAAATAAAAGATATTTCTGGAATTTTGCCCTAAAATAAGGGGAAGTTCTGATTTTTGCCCCAAAATAAAGGGAATTTTTGCCTTTTGCCCCAAAATTAGGGAAATTTCTGCAATTTTGCTGCAAAATACGGGGAATTACTGCCTTTTTGCCTCTAAATAAGTGGAATTTCTGTCGTTTTCCCCCAAAACAAAGGGAATTTCTATCTTTTTTGCCCCAAAATACGAAGAATTTCTGACTTATTACTCTGACATAAGTGAAATTTCTTCAATTTTGCCCCAAAATAAGGGAAATATCTGCAATTTTGCCACAATGTAGAGGAAATTTCTGCAATTTTGCCCCAAAATAAGAGGAATTTCTGACTGTTTGTTCCCAAAAAAAGGAGATTTTGTGCCTTTTTGCCCCAAAAAAAGGAGAATTTCTGCATTTTTGCCCGAAAATTATGAGAATTTCTGCAATTTTGCTTCAAAATACGGGGAATTTCTGCTTTTATCCCGAAAGTAAGTGGAATGCATACCTTTTTGACATAAAAAGGTAAATTTCTTCATTTTTGCTCCAAAATAAGGGGGAATTTCTGCCTTTTTGCCGCTAAATAAGTGGAATTTCTGTGTTTTTCCCCCAAAACAAAGGAAATTTCTGTCTTTTTTACCCCAAAATAAGGGGAATTTCTGCCTTTTTGCCCCAAAATAAAAAAAATTTTTGCTTTTTTTCTCTGAAATAAGTGAAATTTCTGCAATTTTGCCCTAAAATAAGGGAAATTACTGTAATTTTATCCCATAATAAGGGAAATTTCTGCAATTTTGCCCCAAAATAAGGAGAATTTGTCCCTTTTTGCCCCAAAATATAGGAAATTTCAGCCTTTTTACTTGAAAATAACTGAAATTTCTTCAATTTTGCCCCAAAAAAGGGAAATTTTTGCAATTTTGCCCTAAAATAAGGTAAATTTCTGCAATTTTGCCCCAAAATAAAAGAAATTTCTGGAATTTTGCCCCAAAATAAGAGGAATTTCTGATTTTTGCCCCAAAATAAAGGGAATTTTTGACTTTTGCCCCAAAATTAGGGGAATTTCTGCAATTTTGCTGCAAAATACGGGGCATTACTGCCTTTTTGCCTCTAAATAAGTGGAATTTCTGTCTTTTTCCCCCAAAACAAAGGTAATTTCTGTCTTTTTTGCTCCAAAATACAGAGAATTTCTGACTTTTTACCCTGACATAAGTGAAATTTCTTCAATTTGGCCCAAAATAAGGGAAATTTCTGCAATTTTGCCACAATGTAAAGGAAATTTCTGCAATTTTGCCCCAAAATAAGAGGAATTTCTGACTGTTTGTTCCCAAAAAAAGGAGATTTTGTGCCTTTTTGCCCCCAAAAAAGGAGAATTTCTGCCTTTTTGCCCGAAAATTATGAGAATTTCTGCAATTTTGATTCAAAATACAGGGAATTTCTGCTTTTATCCTGAAAGTAAGTGGAATGCATACCTTTTTGACATAAAAAGGTAAATTTCTTCATTTTTGCTCCAAAATAAGGGGAATTTCTGCCTTTTTGCCTCTAAATAAGTGGAATTTCTGTCTTTTTCCCCCAAAACGAAGGAAATTTCTGTCTTTTTTACCCCAAAATAAGGGGAATTTCTGACTTATTACCCTGAAATAAGTGAAATTTCTGAAATTTTGCCCCAAAATAAGGGAAATCTCTGCCTTTTTGCCCCCAAATAAGGGGAATTCCAGCATTTTCACCTCAATATAAGGGGAATTTCTGCATTTTTGCCACAAAATATTAGGAATTTCTGCCTTTTTGACCCAAAATAAGGAAAATTTCTGCCTTTTTTCTCTGAAATAAGTGAAATTTCTGCAATTTTGCCCTAAAATAAGTGAAATTTTTGCAATTTTTCCCAAAACAAGGGGAATTTCAGGAATTTTGCCCCAAAATAAAAGAAATTTCTGACTTTTTGCCCTGAAATATGTGAAATTTCTGCAATTTTACCCCAAAATAAGGTGATTTTCTGCATTTTTGCCCCAAAATAATGGGAATTTCTGCCTTTTTGCCCCAAAATAAAAAAAATTTTTGCTTTTTTTCTCTGAAATAAGTGAAATTTCTGCAATTTTGCCCTAAAATAAGGGAAAGTTCTGCAATTTTATCCCATAATAAGGGAAATTTCTGCAATTTTGCCCCAAAATAAGGAGAATTTCTCCCTTTTTGACCCAAAATATAGGAAATTTCAGCCTTTTTACTTGAAAATAACTGAAATTTCTGCAATTTTGCCCCAAATAAGGGAAATTTTTGCAATTTTGCCCTTAAATAAGGTAAATTTCTGCAATTATGCCCCAAAATAAAAGATATTTCTGGAATTTTGCCCTAAAATAAGGGGAAGTTCTGATTTTTGCCCCAAAATAAAGGGAATTTTTGCCTTTTGCCCCAAAATTAGGGAAATTTCTGCAATTTTGCTGCAAAATACGGGGAATTACTGCCTTTTTGCCTCTAAATAAGTGGAATTTCTGTCGTTTTCCCCCAAAACAAAGGGAATTTCTATCTTTTTTGCCCCAAAATACGAAGAATTTCTGACTTATTACTCTGACATAAGTGAAATTTCTTCAATTTTGCCCCAAAATAAGGGAAATATCTGCAATTTTGCCACAATGTAGAGGAAATTTCTGCAATTTTGCCCCAAAATAAGAGGAATTTCTGACTGTTTGTTCCCAAAAAAAGGAGATTTTGTGCCTTTTTGCCCCAAAAAAAGGAGAATTTCTGCATTTTTGCCCGAAAATTATGAGAATTTCTGCAATTTTGCTTCAAAATACGGGGAATTTCTGCTTTTATCCCGAAAGTAAGTGGAATGCATACCTTTTTGACATAAAAAGGTAAATTTCTTCATTTTTGCTCCAAAATAAGGGGGAATTTCTGCCTTTTTGCCGCTAAATAAGTGGAATTTCTGTGTTTTTCCCCCAAAACAAAGGAAATTTCTGTCTTTTTTACCCCAAAATAAGGGGAATTTCTGCCTTTTTGCCCCAAAATAAAAAAAATTTTTGCTTTTTTTCTCTGAAATAAGTGAAATTTCTGCAATTTTGCCCTAAAATAAGGGAAATTACTGTAATTTTATCCCATAATAAGGGAAATTTCTGCAATTTTGCCCCAAAATAAGGAGAATTTGTCCCTTTTTGCCCCAAAATATAGGAAATTTCAGCCTTTTTACTTGAAAATAACTGAAATTTCTTCAATTTTGCCCCAAAAAAGGGAAATTTTTGCAATTTTGCCCTAAAATAAGGTAAATTTCTGCAATTTTGCCCCAAAATAAAAGAAATTTCTGGAATTTTGCCCCAAAATAAGAGGAATTTCTGATTTTTGCCCCAAAATAAAGGGAATTTTTGACTTTTGCCCCAAAATTAGGGGAATTTCTGCAATTTTGCTGCAAAATACGGGGCATTACTGCCTTTTTGCCTCTAAATAAGTGGAATTTCTGTCTTTTTCCCCCAAAACAAAGGTAATTTCTGTCTTTTTTGCTCCAAAATACAGAGAATTTCTGACTTTTTACCCTGACATAAGTGAAATTTCTTCAATTTGGCCCAAAATAAGGGAAATTTCTGCAATTTTGCCACAATGTAAAGGAAATTTCTGCAATTTTGCCCCAAAATAAGAGGAATTTCTGACTGTTTGTTCCCAAAAAAAGGAGATTTTGTGCCTTTTTGCCCCCAAAAAAGGAGAATTTCTGCCTTTTTGCCCGAAAATTATGAGAATTTCTGCAATTTTGATTCAAAATACAGGGAATTTCTGCTTTTATCCTGAAAGTAAGTGGAATGCATACCTTTTTGACATAAAAAGGTAAATTTCTTCATTTTTGCTCCAAAATAAGGGGAATTTCTGCCTTTTTGCCTCTAAATAAGTGGAATTTCTGTCTTTTTCCCCCAAAACGAAGGAAATTTCTGTCTTTTTTACCCCAAAATAAGGGGAATTTCTGACTTATTACCCTGAAATAAGTGAAATTTCTGAAATTTTGCCCCAAAATAAGGGAAATCTCTGCCTTTTTGCCCCCAAATAAGGGGAATTCCAGCATTTTCACCTCAATATAAGGGGAATTTCTGCATTTTTGCCACAAAATATTAGGAATTTCTGCCTTTTTGACCCAAAATAAGGAAAATTTCTGCCTTTTTTCTCTGAAATAAGTGAAATTTCTGCAATTTTGCCCTAAAATAAGTGAAATTTTTGCAATTTTTCCCAAAACAAGGGGAATTTCAGGAATTTTGCCCCAAAATAAAAGAAATTTCTGACTTTTTGCCCTGAAATATGTGAAATTTCTGCAATTTTACCCCAAAATAAGGTGATTTTCTGCATTTTTGCCCCAAAATAATGGGAATTTCTGCCTTTTTGCCCCAAAATAAAAAAAATTTTTGCTTTTTTTCTCTGAAATAAGTAAAATTTCTGCAATTTTGCCCTAAAATAAGGGAAAGTTCTGCAATTTTATCCCATAATAAGGGAAATTTCTGCAATTTTGCCCCAAAATAAGGAGAATTTCTCCCTTTTTGACCCAAAATATAGGAAATTTCAGCCTTTTTACTTGAAAATAACTGAAATTTCTGCAATTTTGCCCCAAATAAGGGAAATTTTTGCAATTTTGCCCTTAAATAAGGTAAATTTCTGCAATTATGCCCCAAAATAAAAGATATTTCTGGAATTTTGCCCTAAAATAAGGGGAATTTCTGATTTTTGCCCCAAAATAAAGGGAATTTTTGCCTTTTGCCCCAAAATTAGGGGAAATTTCTGCAATTTTGCTGCAAAATACGGGGAATTACTGCCTTTTTGCCTCTAAATAAGTGGAATTTCTGTCGTTTTCCCCCAAAACAAAGGGAATTTCTATCTTTTTTGCCCCAAAATACGAAGAATTTCTGACTTATTACTCTGACATAAGTGAAATTTCTTCAATTTTGCCCCAAAATAAGGGAAATATCTGCAATTTTGCCACAATGTAGAGGAAATTTCTGCAATTTTGCCCCAAAATAAGAGGAATTTCTGACTGTTTGTTCCCAAAAAAAGGAGATTTTGTGCCTTTTTGCCCCAAAAAAAGGAGAATTTCTGCATTTTTGCCCGAAAATTATGAGAATTTCTGCAATTTTGCTTCAAAATACGGGGAATTTCTGCTTTTATCCCGAAAGTAAGTGGAATGCATACCTTTTTGACATAAAAAGGTAAATTTCTTCATTTTTGCTCCAAAATAAGGGGGAATTTCTGCCTTTTTGCCGCTAAATAAGTGGAATTTCTGTCTTTTTCCCCCAAAACAAAGGAAATTTCTGTCTTTTTTACCCCAAAATAAGGGGAATTTCTGACTTATTACCCTGAAATAAGTGAAATTTCTGCAATTTTGCCCCAAAATAAGGGAAATTTCTGCCTATTTGCCCCCAAATAAGGGAAATTTCAGGCTTTTTACCTCAAAATAAGGGGAATTTCTGCATTTTTGCCCCAAATTAAGGAAAATTTCTGCCTTTTTTCCCTGAAAAAAGTAAAATTTCTCCAATTTTGCCCCAAAATAAGTGAAATTTCTGCAATTTTGCCCCAAAATAAGGGAAATTTCTGGAATTTTGCCCCAAAATATGTGGAATTTATGAGTTTTGCCCCAAAATAAGGAGAATTTCTTTTTTTTTGCCCCAACATATAGGGAATTTCTGCATTTTTGACCCACAATTAGGGGAATTTCTGCTATTTTGCTCCAAATTACGGGGAATTTCTGCCTTTTTGCCCCAAAATAAGAAGAATGCATAACTTTTTGTCTTAAAAAAGAGAAATTTCTTTTTTTTTTGCTCCAAAATAAGGGGAATTTCTGCTTTTTTGCCTCTAACTAAGTGGAATTTCTGTTTTTTCCTCCAAAATAAAGAGATTTTCTGGTTTTTTTTGCCCCAAAATCAGGAAAATTTCTGACTTATTACCCTGAAATAAGTAAAATTTCTGAAATTTTGCCCCAAAATTAGGGAAATCTCTGCCTTTTTGCCCCCAAATAAGGGGAATTTCAGCCTTTTCACCTCAATATAAGGGGAATTTCTGCATTTTTGCCACAAAATATTAGGAATTTTTGCCTTTTTGACCCAAAATAATGAAAATTTCTGCCTTTTTTCTCTGAAATAAGTGAAATTTCTGCAATTTTGCCCTAAAATAAGTGAAATTTTTGCAATTTTTCCCAAAACAAGGGGAATTTCTGGAATTTTGCCCTCAAATAACTAGAATTTCTGAGTTTTGCCCCAAAATAAAGAGAATTTCTGTCTTTTTGCCCCAACATATAGTGAATTTCTGCATTTTTGCCCAATTAGAAGAATTTCTGCAATTTTGCTCCAAAATACGGGAATTTCTGCCTTTTTGCCTGAAAATAATGGGAATGCATACCTTTATCCATAAAAAGGGAAATTTCTTCATTTTTGCTCCAAAATAAAGGGAATTTCTGCCTTTTTGCCTCTAAATAAGTGGAATTTCTGTCTTTTTCCCCCAAAACAAAGGGAATTTCTGTCTTTTTTGCCCCAAAATAAGAGGAATTTCTGACTTATTACCCTGAAATAAGTGAAATATCTGCAATTTTCCCCCAAAATAAGGCAAATTTCTGAAATATTGCCCCAATGTAAATTAAATTTCTGCAATTTTGCCCCAAAATAAGGGAAATTTCTGACTGTTTGTTCCCAAAAAAAGGAGATTTTCTGTCTTTTTGCCCCCAAATAAAAAGAATTTCTGCCTTTTTGCCCGAAAATTATGAGAATTTCTGCAATTTTGCTTCAAAATACGGGGAATTTCTGCTTTTATCTCGAAAGTAAGGGGAATGCAAACTTTTTTGCCATAAAAAGGTAAATTTCTTCATTTTTGCTCCAAAATAAGGGGAATTTCTGCCTTTTTGAGTCTAAATAAGTGGAATTTCTGTCTTTTTCCCCCAAAACAAAGTGAATTTCTCTATTTTTTGCCCCAAAATAATGGGAATTTCTGCCTTTTTGCCCCAAAATAAGAAAAAATTTTGCTTTTTTTCTCTGAAATAAGTGAAATTTCTGCAATATTTCCCCATAATAAGGGAAATTTCTGCAATTTTGCTCCACAATAAGGGGAATTTCTCCTTTTTTGCCCCAAAATAAAGGAAATTTCAGCCTTTTTACCTGAAAATAAGTGAAATTTCTGCAATTTTGCCCCAAATAAGGGAAATTTCTTCAATTTTGCCCCAAAATAAGGGAAATTTCTGCAATTTTGCCCCAATGTAAAGGAAATTTCTGCAATTTTGCCCCAAAATAAGGGAAATTTCTGACTGTTTGCTCCCGAAAATAGTAGATTTTCTGTCTTTTTGCCCCAAAATAAGGAGAATTTCTGCAATTTTGCTTCAAAATACGGGGAATTTCTGCTTTTTATCCCGAAAGTAAGGGGAATGCATACCTTTTTGCCATAAAAAGGTAAATTTCTTCATTTTTGCTCCAAAATAAGGGAAATTTCTGCCTTTTTGCCTCTAAATAAGTGGAATTTCTGTCTTATCCTCTAAAACACAGGGAATTTCTGTCTTTTTTGCCCCAAAATAGGGGAATTTCTTACTTATTACCCTGAAATAAGTTAAATTTCTGCAATTTTCCCCAAAATAAGAGAAATTTCTGCCTTTTTGCTCTCAAATAAGGGGAATTTCAGCCTTTTTACCTCAAAATAAGGGGAATTCCTGCCTTTTGACCAAAAATAAGGAAAATTTCTAACTTTTTCCCTGAAATAAGTAAAATTTCTGCAATTTTGCCACAAAATAAGTGAAATTTCTGCAATTTTGTTCCAGAATAACGGAAATTTCTGGAATTTTGCCCCAAAATAAGTGGAATTTCTGAGTTTTGCACCAAAAGAAGGAGAATTTCTGTTTTTTGCCCCAACACATAAGGAATTTCTGCATTTTTGCCCCACAATTAGGGGAATTTCTGCAATTTTGCTCCAAAATATGAGGAATTTCTGCCTTTTTGCCTGAAAATATAAACAATGCATAACTTTTTGCCTTAAAAAAGGGAAATTTCTTCATTTTTGCTCCAAAATAAAGGGAATTTCTGCTTTTTTGCCTCTAAATAAGTGGAATTTCTGTCTTTTTCCCCCAAAACAAAGGGATTATCTGTAATTTTTGCCGCAAAATAAGGAAAATTTCTGACTCATTACCCTGAAATAAGTGAAATTTCTGCAATTTTGCCCCAAAATAAGGGAAATTTCTGCCTTCTTGCCCCCAAATAAGGGGAATTTCAGAATTTTTACCTCAAAATAAGGGGAATTTCTGCATTTTGGCCAGAAAATATTAGGAATTTCTGCCTTTTTGCCCCAAAATAAGGAAAATTTCTGCCTTTTTTCCCTGAAATAAGTGAAATTTCTGCAATTTTGCCCCAAAATAAGTGAAATTTCTGCAATTTTCCCCCAAAATAAGGGAAATTTCTGGAATTTTGCCCCGAAATAAGTGGAATTTCTGAGTTTTGCCCCAAAATAAGGAGAATTTCTGTCTTTTTGCCCCAACATATCGGGAATTTCTGTCTTTCTGCACCACAACTAGGGGAATTTCTCCAATTATGCTCCAAAATACGGGGAATTTCTGCCTTTTTGCCCAAAAATAAGGGGAATGCATAACTTTTTGCCATAAAAAAGGGAAATTTCTTCATTTTTGCTCAAAACTAAGGGAAATTTCTGCATTCTTGCCTCTAAATAAATGGAATTTCTGTCTTTTTCCCTCAAAACAAAGGGAATTTCTGTCTTTTTTGCCTCAAAATAAGGGGAATTTCTGACTTATTACACTGAAATAAGTGAAATTTCTGCAATTTTGCCCCAAAATAAGGGAAATTTCTGCCTTTTTGACCTGAAATATGTGAAATTTCTGCAATTTTGCCCCAAAATAAGGGAAATTTCTGGAATTTTGCCCCAAAATAAGTGGAATTTCTAAGTTTTGCCCCAAAATAAGGAGAATTTCTGTCTTGTTGCCTCCAAATAAGTGAAATTTCTGCAATTTTGCCTTAAAATAAGGGAAATTTCGGCCTTTTTGCCCCCAAATAAGGGGAATTTCAGCCTTTTTACCTCAAAATAAAGGGAATTTCTGCATTTTTGCCAGAAAATATTAGGAATTTCTGCCTTTTTGCCCAAAATAAGGAAAATTTCTGCCTTTTCTCCCTGAAATAAGTGAAATTTCTGCAATTTTGCCCCAAAATAAGTGAAATTTCTGCAATTTGCCCCAAAATAAGGGAAATTTCTGGAATTTTGCCCCAAAATAAGTAGAATTTCTGAGTTTTGCCCCAAAATAAGGAGAATTTCTGTCTTTTTGCCCCAACATATAGGGAATTTCTGTCTTTCTGCACAACAACTAAAAGAATTTGTGCAATTATGCTCCAAAATACGGGGAATTTCTGCCTTTTTGCCCGAAAATAAGGGGAATGCATAACTTTTTGCTATAAAAAAGGGAAATTTCTTCATTTTTGCTCCAAAATAAAAGAAATTTCTTCATTTTTGCCTCTAAATAAGTGGAATTTCTTTCTTTTTCCTCAAAACAAAGGGAATTTCTGTCTTTTTTGCCTCAAAATAAGGGGAATTTCTGACTTATTACACTGAAATAAGTGAAATTTCGGAAATTTTGCCCCAAAATAAGGGGAATTTCTGATTTTTGCCCCAAAATAAAGGGAATTTCTGCATTTTGCCCCAAAATTAGGGGAATTTCTGCAATTTTGCTCCAAAATACGGGGAATTTCTGCCTTTTTGCCTGAAAATAAGGGGAATGCATAACTTTTTGCCATAAAAAAGGGAAATTTCTTCATTTTTGCTCTAAAATAAGGGAAATTTCTGCATTTTTGCCTCTAAATAAGTGGAATTTCTGTCTTTTTCCCTCAAATAAATGGAATTTCTGTCTTTTTTGCCTCAAAATAAGGGGAATTTCTGACTTATTACACTGAAATAAGTGATATTTCTGCAATTTTGCCCCAAAATAAGGGAAATTGCTGCCTTTTTGCCCTGAAATATGTGAAATTTCTGCATTTTACACCAAAATAAGGTGAATTTCTGCCTTTTTGCCACAAATTAATGGAAATTTCTGCCTTTTTGCCCCAAAATAAGAAAAATTTTTCTCTGAAATAAGTGAAATTTCTGCAATTTTGCCCTAAAATAAGGAAAATTTCTGCAATTTTTCCCAATAATAAGGGAAATTTCTGCAATTTTGCCCCAAAATAAGGGGAATTTCTCCCTTTTTGCCCCAAAATGAAGGAAATTTCAGCCTTTTTACCTGAAAATAAGTGAAATTTCTGCAATTTTGCACCAAATAAGGTAAATTTCTTCAATTTTGCCCCAAAATAAGGTAAATTCCTGTAATTTTGCCCCAAAATAAAGGAAATTTCTTGAATTTTGCCCCAAAAGAAGGGGAATTTCTGATTTTTGCCCCAAAATAAGGGAAATTTCTGCAATTTTGCCCCAATGTAAAGGAAATTTCTGCAATTTTGCCCCAAAATAACGAGAATTTCTGAATGTTTGCTCCCAAAAAAAAAAGATCTTCTGTCTTTTTGCTCCAAAATAAGGAGAATTTCTGCCTTTTTGCCTGAAAATTATGAGAATTTCTGCAATTTTGCTTCAAAATACGGGGAATTTCTGCTTTTAATCCCGAAAGTAAGGGGAATGCATACCTTTTTGCCATAAAAAAGTAAATTTCTTCATTTTTGCTCCAAAATAAGGGGAATTTCTGCCTTTTTGCCTCTAAATAAATGGAATTTCTGTCTTTTTCCCCCAAAACAAAAGGAATTTCTGTCTTTTTTGCCCCAAAATAAGGGGAATTTCTGAATTATTACCCTGAAATAAGTGAAATTTCTTCAATTTTGCCCCAAAATAAGGGAAATTTCTGCCTCTTTGCCCCCAAATAAGGGGAATTTCAGCCTTTTTACCTCAAAATAAGGGGAATTTCTGCATTTTTGCCACAAAATATTAGGAATTTCTGACTTTTTGCCCCAAAATAAGGAAAATTTGTTCTTTTTTTCCCTGAAATAAGTGAAATTTCTGCAATTTTGCCCCAAAATAAGTGAAATTTCTGCAATTTTTTCCCCAAAATAAGGGAAATTTCTGGAATTTTGCCCCAAAATAAGTGGAATTTCTACGTTTTGCCCCAAAATAAGGAGAATTTCTGTCTTTTTGCCTCCAAATAAGTGAAATTTCTGCAATTTTGCCTTAAAATAAGGGAAATTTCTGCTTTTTTGCCCCCAAATAAGGAAAATTTCAGCCTTTTTACCTCAAAATAAGGGGAATTTCTGCATTTTTGCCAGAAAATATTAGGAATTTCTGCCTTTTTGCCCCAAAATAAATAAAATTTCTTCTTTTTTTCCCTGAAATAAGTGAAATTTCTGCAATTTTGCCCCAAAATAAGTGAAATTTCTGCAATTTTGCCCCAAAATAAGGGAAATTTCTGGAATTTTGCCCCAAAATAAGTGGAATTTCTGAGTTTTGCCTCAAAATAAGGAGAATTTCTGTCTTTTTGCCCCAACATAGAGGTAATTTCTGTCTTTCTGCACCACAACTAGGGGAATTTCTGCAATTATGCTCCAAAATACGGGGAATTTCTGCCTTTTTGCCCGAAAATAAGGGGAATGCATAACTTTTTGCCATAAAAAAGGGAAATTTCTTCATTTTTTCTCCAAAATAAGGGAAATTTCTGCATTTTTGCCTCTAAATAAGTGTAATTTCTGTCTTTTTCCCTCAAAACAAAGGGAATTTCTGTCTTTTTGCCTCAAAATAAGGGGAATTTCTGACTTATTACACTGAAATAAGTGAAATTTCTGCAATTTTGCCCCAAAATAAGGGAAATTGCTGCCTTTTTGCCCTGAAATATGTGAAATTTCTGCATTTTACAACAAAATAAGGTGAATTTCTGCCTTTTTGCCACAAATTAATGGAAATTTCTGCCTTTTTGCCCCAAAATAAGAAAAATTTTTGCTTTTTTTCTCTGAAATAAGTGAAATTTCTGCAATTTTGCCCTAAAATAAGGAAAATTTCTGCAATTTTTCCCAATAATAAGGGAAATTTCTGCAATTTTGCCCCAAAATAAGGGGAATTTCTCCCTTTTTGCCCCAAAATGAAGGAAATTTCAGCCTTTTTACCTGAAAATAAGTGAAATTTCTGCAATTTTGCACCAAATAAGGTAAATTTCTTCAATTTTGCCCCAAAATAAGGTAAATTCCTGTAATTTTGCCCCAAAATAAAGGAAATTTCTTGAATTTTGCCCCAAAAGAAGGGGAATTTCTGATTTTTGCCCCAAAATAAGGGAAATTTCTGCAATTTTGCCCCAATGTAAAAGAAATTTCTGCAATTTTCCCCAAAATAACGAGAATTTCTGAATGTTTGCTCCCAAAAAAAAAGATCTTCTGTCTTTTTGCCCCAAAATAAGGAGAATTTCTGCCTTTTTGCCCGAAAATTATGAGAATTTCTGCAATTTTGCTTCAAAATACGGGGAATTTCTGCTTTTTATCCCGAAAGTAAGGGGAATGCATACCTTTTTGCCATAAAAAGGTAAATTTCTTCATGTTTGCTCCAAAATAAGGGGAATTTCTGCCTTTTTGCCTCTAAATAAATGGAATTTCTGTCTTTTTCCCCAAAAACAAAGGGAATTTCTGTCTTTTTTGCCCCAAAATAAGGGGAATTTCTGAATTATTACCCTGAAATAAGTGAAATTTCTCCAATTTTGCCCCAAAATAAGGAAAATTTCTGCCTCTTTGCCCCTAAATAAGGGGAATTTCAGCATTTTTACCTCAAAATAAGGGGAATTTCTGCATTTTTGCCACAAAATATTAGGAATTTCTGACTTTTTGCCCGAAAATAAGGAAAATTTGTTCCTTTTTTCCATGAAATAAGTGAATTTTCTGCAATTTTGCCCAAAAATAAGTGAAATTTCTGCAATTTTTCCCCAAAATAAGGGAAATTTCTGGAATTTTGCCCCAAAATAAGTGGAATTTCTAAGTTTTTCCCCAAAATAAGGAGAATTTCTGTCTTTTTTCCTCCAAATTAGTGAAATTTCTGCAATTTTGCCCCAAAATAAGGGAAATTTCTGCCTCTTTGCCCCCAAATAAGGGGAATTTTAGCCTTTTTACCTCAAAATAAGGGGAATTTCTGCATTTTTGCCACAAAATATTAGGAATTTCTGACTTTTTGCCCCAAAATAAGGAAAATTTGTTCTTTTTTTCCCTGAAATAAGTGAAATTTCTGCAATTTTGCCCCAAAATAAGTGAAATTTCTGCAATTTTTTCCCCAAAATAAGGGAAATTTCTGGAATTTTGCCCCAAAATAAGTGGAATTTCTGTCTTTTTGCCTCCAAATAAGTGAAATTTCTGCAATTTTGCCTTAAAATAAGGGAAATTTCTGCTTTTTTGCCCCCAAATAAGGAAAATTTCAGCCTTTTTACCTCAAAATAAGGGGAATTTCTGCATTTTTGCCAGAAAATATTAGGAATTTCTGCCTTTTTGCCCCAAAATAAATAAAATTTCTTCTTTTTTTCCCTGAAATAAGTGAAATTTCTGCAATTTTGCCCCAAAATAATTGAAATTTCTGCAATTTTGCCCCAAAATAAGGGAAATTTCTGGAATTTTGCCCCAAAATAAGTGGAATTTCTGAGTTTTGCCCCAAAATAAGGAGAATTTCTGTCTTTTTGCCCCAACATATAGGGAATTTCTGTCTTTCTGCACCACAACTAGGGGAATTTCTGCAATTATGCTCCAAAATACGGGAAATTTCTGCCTTTTTGCCCGAAAATAAGGGGAATGCATAACTTTTTGCCATAAAAAAGGGAAATTTCTTCATTTTTGCTCCAAAATAAGGGAAATTTCTGCATTTTTGCCTCTAAATAAGTGGAATTTCTGTCTTTTTCCCTCAAATAAAAGGGAATTTCTCCTTTTTGCCTCAAAATAAGGGAAATTTCTGACTTATTACACTGAAATAAGTGAAATTTCTGCAATTTTGCCCCAAAATAAGGGAAATTGCTGCCTTTTTGCCCTGAAATATGTTAAATTTCTGCATTTTACACCAAAATAAGGTGAATTTCTGCCTTTTTGCCACAAATTAATGGAAATTTCTGCCTTTTTGCCCCAAAATAAGAAAAATTTTTGCTTTTTTTCTCTGAAATAAGTGAAATTTCTGCAATTTTGCCCTAAAATAAGGAAAATTTCTGGAATTTTTCCCAATAATAAGGGAAATTTCTGCAATTTTGCCCCAAAATAAGGGGAATTTCTCTCTTTTTGGCCCAAACTGAAGGAAATTTCAGCCTTTTTACCTGAAAATAAGTGAAATTTCTGCAATTTTGCACCAAATAAGGTAAATTTCTTCAATTTTGCCCCAAAATAAGGTAAATTCCTGTAATTTTGCCCCAAAATAAAGGAAATTTCTTGGATTTTGCCCCAAAAGAAGGGGAATTTCTGATTTTTGCCCCAAAATAAGGGAAATTTCTGCAATTTTGCCTCAATGTAAAGGAAATTTCTGCAATTTTGCCCCAAAATAACGAGAAATTCTGAATGTTTGCTCCCCCCAAAAAAAAGATCTTTTGTCTTTTTGCCCCAAAATAAGGAGAATTTCTGCCTTTTTGCCTGAAAATTATGAGAATTTCTGCGATTTTGCTTCAAAATACGGGGAATTTCTGCTTTTTATCCCAAAAGTAAGGGGAATGCATACCTTTTTGCCATAAAAAGGTAAATTTCTTCATTTTGGCTCCAAAATAAGAAGAATATCTGCCTTTTTGCCTCTAAATAAATGGAATTTCTGTCTTTTTCCCCCAAAACAAAGGGAATTTCTGTCTTTTTTGCCCCAAAATAAGGGGAATTTCTGAATTATTACCCTGAAATAAGTGAAATTTCTCCAATTTTGACCCAAAATAAGGGAAATTTCTACCTCTTTGCCCCCAAATAAGGGGAATTTCAGCCTTTTTACCTCAAAATAAGGGGAATTTCTGCATTTTTGCTACAAAATATTAAGAATTTCTGACTTTTTGCCCCAAAATAAGGAAAATTTGTTCCTTTTTTCCCTGAAATAAGTGAAATTTCTGCAAGTTTGCCCCAAAATAAGTGAAATTTCTGCAATTTTTTCCCCAAAATAAGGGAAATTTCTGGAATTTTGCCCCAAAATAAGTGGAATTTCTAAGTTTTGCCACAAAATAAGGAGAATTTCTGTCTTTTTGCCTCCAAATAAGTGAAATTTCTGCAATTTTGCCTTAAAATAAGGGAAATTTCTGCCTTTTTGCCCCCAAATAAGGGGAATTTCAGCCTTTTTACCTCAAAATAAGGGGAATTTCTGCATTTTTGCCAGAAAATATTAGGAATTTCTGCCTTTTTGCCCCAAAATAAAGAAAATTTCTTCTTTTTTTCCCTGAAATAAGTGAAATTTCTGCAATTTTGCCCCAAAATAAGTGAAATTTCTGCAATTTTGCCCCAAAATAAGGGAAATTTCTGGAATTTTGCCCCAAAATAAGTGGAATTTCTGAGTTTTGCCTCAAAATAAGGAGAATTTCTGTCTTTTTGCCCCAACATATAGGGAATTTCTGTCTTTCTGCACCACAACTAGGGGAATTTCTGCAATTATGCTCCAAAATACGGGAAATTTCTGCCTTTTTGCCCGAAAATAAGGGGAATGCATAACTTTTTGCCATAAAAAAGGGAAATTTCTTCATTTTTGCTCCAAAATAAGGGAAATTTCTGCATTTTTGCCTCTAAATAAGTGGAATTTCTGTCTTTTTCCCTCAAAACAAAGGGAATTTCTGTCTTTTTTGCCCCAAAATAAGGGGAATTTCTGAATTATTACCCTGAAATAAATGAAATTTCTCCAATTTTGCCCCAAAATAAGGAAAATTTCTGCCTCTTTGCCCCTAAATAAGGGGAATTTCAGCCTTTTTACCTCAAAATATGGGGAATTTCTGCATTTTTGCCACAAAATATTAGGAATTTCTGACTTTTTGCCCGAAAATAAGGAAAATTTGTTCCTTTTTTCCATGAAATAAGTGAATTTTCTGCAATTTTGCCCAAAAATAAGTGAAATTTCTGCAATTTTTTCCCCAAAATAAGGGAAATTTCTGGAATTTTGCCACAAAATAAGTGGAATTTCTAAGTTTTTCCCCAAAATAAGGAGAATTTCTGTCTTTCTTCCTCCAAATTAGTGAAATTTCTGCAATTTTGCCTTAAAATAAGGGAAATTTCTGCTTTTTTGCCACCAAATAATGGGAATTTCAGCCTTTTTACCTCAAAATAAGGGGAATTTCTGCATTTTTGCCAGAAAATATTAGGAATTTCTGCCTTTTTGCCCCAAAATAAAGATAATTTCTTCTTTTTTTTCCCTGAAGTAAGTGAAATTTCTGCAATTTTGCCCCAAATTAAGTGAAATTTCTGCAATTTTGCCCCCAAATAAGGGAAATTTCTGGAATTTTGCCCCAAAATAAGTGGAATTTCTGAGTTTTGCCTCAAAATAAGGAGAATTTCTGTCTTTTTGCCCCAACATAGAGGGAATTTCTGTCTTTCTGCACCACAACTAGGGGAATTTCTGCAATTATGCTCCAAAATACGGGGAATTTCTGCCTTTTTGCCCGAAAATAAGGGGAATGCATAACTTTTTGCCATAAAAAAGGGAAATTTCTTAATTTTTGCTCCAAAATAAGGGAAATTTCTGCATTTTTGCCTCTAAATAAGTGGAATTTCTTTCTTTTTCCCTCAAAACAAAGGGAATTTCTGTCTTTTTTGCCTCAAAATAAGGGGAATTTCTGACTTATTACACTGAAATAAGTGAAATTTCTGCAATTTTGCCCCAAAATAAGGGAAATTGCTGCCTTTTTGCCCTGAAATATGTGAAATTTCTGCATTTTACACCAAAATAAGGTGAATTTCTGCCTTTTTGCCACAAATTAATGGAAATTTCTGCCTTTTTGCCCCAAAATAAGAAAAATTTTTGCTTTTTTTCTCTGAAATAAGTGAAATTTCTGCAATTTTGCCCTAAAATAAGGAAAATTTCTGCAATTTTTCCCAATAATAAGGGAAATTTCTGAAATTTTGCCCCAAAATAAGGGGAATTTCTCCCTTTTTGCCCCAAAATGAAGGAAATTTCAGCCTTTTTACCTGAAAATAAGTGAAATTTCTGCAATTTTGCACCAAATAAGGTAAATTTCTTCAATTTTGCCCCAAAATAAGGTAAATTCCTGTAATTTTGCCCCAAAATAAAGGAAATTTCTTGAATTTTGCCCCAAAAGAAGGGGAATTTCTGATTTTTGCCCCAAAATAAGGGAAATTTCTGCAATTTTGCCCCAATGTAAAGGAAATTTCTGCAATTTTGCCCCAAAATAACGAGAATTTCTGAATGTTTGCTCCCAAAAAAAAAGATCTTCTGTCTTTTTGCTCCAAAATAAGGAGAATTTCTGCCTTTTTGCCTGAAAATTATGAGAATTTCTGCAATTTTGCTTCAAAATACGGGGAATTTCTGCTTTTAATCCCGAAAGTAAGGGGAATGCATACCTTTTTGCCATAAAAAAGTAAATTTCTTCATTTTTGCTCCAAAATAAGGGGAATTTCTGCCTTTTTGCCTCTAAATAAATGGAATTTCTGTCTTTTTCCCCCAAAACAAAAGGAATTTCTGTCTTTTTTGCCCCAAAATAAGGGGAATTTCTGAATTATTACCCTGAAATAAGTGAAATTTCTTCAATTTTGCCCCAAAATAAGGGAAATTTCTGCCTCTTTGCCCCCAAATAAGGGGAATTTCAGCCTTTTTACCTCAAAATAAGGGGAATTTCTGCATTTTTGCCACAAAATATTAGGAATTTCTGACTTTTTGCCCCAAAATAAGGAAAATTTGTTCTTTTTTTCCCTGAAATAAGTGAAATTTCTGCAATTTTGCCCCAAAATAAGTGAAATTTCTGCAATTTTTTCCCCAAAATAAGGGAAATTTCTGGAATTTTGCCCCAAAATAAGTGGAATTTCTACGTTTTGCCCCAAAATAAGGAGAATTTCTGTCTTTTTGCCTCCAAATAAGTGAAATTTCTGCAATTTTGCCTTAAAATAAGGGAAATTTCTGCTTTTTTGCCCCCAAATAAGGAAAATTTCAGCCTTTTTACCTCAAAATAAGGGGAATTTCTGCATTTTTGCCAGAAAATATTAGGAATTTCTGCCTTTTTGCCCCAAAATAAATAAAATTTCTTCTTTTTTTCCCTGAAATAAGTGAAATTTCTGCAATTTTGCCCCAAAATAAGTGAAATTTCTGCAATTTTGCCCCAAAATAAGGGAAATTTCTGGAATTTTGCCCCAAAATAAGTGGAATTTCTGAGTTTTGCCTCAAAATAAGGAGAATTTCTGTCTTTTTGCCCCAACATAGAGGTAATTTCTGTCTTTCTGCACCACAACTAGGGGAATTTCTGCAATTATGCTCCAAAATACGGGGAATTTCTGCCTTTTTGCCCGAAAATAAGGGGAATGCATAACTTTTTGCCATAAAAAAGGGAAATTTCTTCATTTTTTCTCCAAAATAAGGGAAATTTCTGCATTTTTGCCTCTAAATAAGTGTAATTTCTGTCTTTTTCCCTCAAAACAAAGGGAATTTCTGTCTTTTTGCCTCAAAATAAGGGGAATTTCTGACTTATTACACTGAAATAAGTGAAATTTCTGCAATTTTGCCCCAAAATAAGGGAAATTGCTGCCTTTTTGCCCTGAAATATGTGAAATTTCTGCATTTTACAACAAAATAAGGTGAATTTCTGCCTTTTTGCCACAAATTAATGGAAATTTCTGCCTTTTTGCCCCAAAATAAGAAAAATTTTTGCTTTTTTTCTCTGAAATAAGTGAAATTTCTGCAATTTTGCCCTAAAATAAGGAAAATTTCTGCAATTTTTCCCAATAATAAGGGAAATTTCTGCAATTTTGCCCCAAAATAAGGGGAATTTCTCCCTTTTTGCCCCAAAATGAAGGAAATTTCAGCCTTTTTACCTGAAAATAAGTGAAATTTCTGCAATTTTGCACCAAATAAGGTAAATTTCTTCAATTTTGCCCCAAAATAAGGTAAATTCCTGTAATTTTGCCCCAAAATAAAGGAAATTTCTTGAATTTTGCCCCAAAAGAAGGGGAATTTCTGATTTTTGCCCCAAAATAAGGGAAATTTCTGCAATTTTGCCCCAATGTAAAAGAAATTTCTGCAATTTTCCCCAAAATAACGAGAATTTCTGAATGTTTGCTCCCAAAAAAAAAGATCTTCTGTCTTTTTGCCCCAAAATAAGGAGAATTTCTGCCTTTTTGCCCGAAAATTATGAGAATTTCTGCAATTTTGCTTCAAAATACGGGGAATTTCTGCTTTTTATCCCGAAAGTAAGGGGAATGCATACCTTTTTGCCATAAAAAGGTAAATTTCTTCATGTTTGCTCCAAAATAAGGGGAATTTCTGCCTTTTTGCCTCTAAATAAATGGAATTTCTGTCTTTTTCCCCAAAAACAAAGGGAATTTCTGTCTTTTTTGCCCCAAAATAAGGGGAATTTCTGAATTATTACCCTGAAATAAGTGAAATTTCTCCAATTTTGCCCCAAAATAAGGAAAATTTCTGCCTCTTTGCCCCTAAATAAGGGGAATTTCAGCATTTTTACCTCAAAATAAGGGGAATTTCTGCATTTTTGCCACAAAATATTAGGAATTTCTGACTTTTTGCCCGAAAATAAGGAAAATTTGTTCCTTTTTTCCATGAAATAAGTGAATTTTCTGCAATTTTGCCCAAAAATAAGTGAAATTTCTGCAATTTTGCCCCAAAATAAGGGAAATTTCTGGAATTTTGCCCCAAAATAAGTGGAATTTCTAAGTTTTTCCCCAAAATAAGGAGAATTTCTGTCTTTTTGCCTCCAAATTAGTGAAATTTCTGCAATTTTGCCTTAAAATAAGGGGAATTTCTCTCTTTTTGCCCCAAAATGAAGGAAATTTCAGCCTTTATATGAAAATAAGTGAAATTTCTGCAATTTTGCACCAAATAAGGTAAATTTCTTCAATTTTGCCCCAAAATAAGGTAAATTCCTGTAATTTTGCCCCAAAATAAAGGAAATTTCTTGAATTTTGCCCCAAAAGCAGGGGAATTTCTGATTTTTGCCCCAAAATAAGGGAAATTTCTGCAATTTTGCCCCAATGTAAAGGAAATTTCTGCAATTTTGCCCCAAAATAACGAGAATTTCTGAATGTTTGCTCCCAAAAAAAAAGATCTTCTGTCTTTTTGCTCCAAAATAAGGAGAATTTCTGCCTTTTTGCCTGAAAATTATGAGAATTTCTGCAATTTTGCTTCAAAATACGGGGAATTTCTGCTTTTTATCCCGAAAGTAAGGGGAATGCATACCTTTTTGCCATAAAATAGTAAATTTCTTCATTTTTGCTCCAAAATAAGGGGAATTTCTGCCTTTTTGCCTCTAAATAAATGGAATTTCTGTCTTTTTCCCCCAAAACAAAGGGAATTTCTATCTTTTTTGCCCCAAAATAAGGGGAATTTCTGAATTATTACCCTGAAATAAGTGAAATTTCTCCAATTTTGCCCCAAAATAAGGGAAATTTCTGCCTTTTTGCCCCCAAATAAGGGGAATTTCAGCCTTTTTACCTCAAAATAAGGGGAATTTCTGCATTTTTGCCAGAA
The DNA here is from genome assembly GCF_963924665.1 of Micromys minutus. NCBI lineage: Eukaryota > Metazoa > Chordata > Mammalia > Rodentia > Muridae > Micromys > Micromys minutus. Next base: position 6,852,177 of record NW_027667727.1, read on the forward strand.
AATATTAGGAATTTCGGCCTTTTTGCCCCAAAATAAAGAAAATTTCTTCCTTTTTACCCTGAAATAAGTGAAATTTGTGCAATTTTGCCCCAAAATAATTGAAATTTCTGCAATTTTGCCCCAAAATAAGGGAAATTTCTGGAATTTTGCCCCAAAATAAGTGGAATTTCTGAGTTTTGCCCCAAAATAAGGAGAATTTCTGTCTTTTTGCCCCAACATATAGGGAATTTCTGTCTTTCTGCACCACAACTAGGGGAATTTCTGCAATTATGCTCCAAAATACGGGGAATTTCTGCCTTTTTGCCCGAAAATAAGGGGAATGCATAACTTTTTTGCCATAAAAAAGGGAAATTTCTTCATTTTTGCTCCAAAATAAGGGAAATTTCTGCATTTTTGCCTCTAAATAAGTGGAATTTCTGTCTTTTTCCCTCAAAACAAAGGGAATTTCTGTCTTTTTTGCCTCAAAATAAGGGGAATTTCTGACTTATTACACTGAAATAAGTGAAATTTCTGCAATTTTGCCCCAAAATAAGGGAAATTGCTGCCTTTTTGCCCTGAAATATGTGAAATTTCTGCATTTTACACCAAAATAAGGTGAATTTCTGCCTTTTTGCCACAAATTAATGGAAATTTCTGCCTTTTTGCCCCAACATAAGAAAAATTTTTGCTTTTTTTCTCTGAAATAAGTGAAATTTCTGCAATTTTGCCCTAAAATAAGGAAAATTTCTGCAATTTTTCCCAAATATAAGGGAAATTTCTGCAATTTTGCCCCAAAATAAGGGGAATTTCTCCCTTTTTGCCCCAAAATGAAGGAAATTTCAGCCTTTTTACCTGAAAATAAGTGAAATTTCTGCAATTTTGCACCAAATAAGGTAAATTTCTTCAATTTTGCCCCAAAATAAGGTAAATTCCTGTAATTTTGCCCCAAAATAAAGGAAATTTCTTGAATTTTGCCCCAAAAGAAGGGGAATTTCTGATTTTTGCCCCAAAATAAGGGAAATTTCTGCAATTTTGCCCCAATGTAAAGGAAATTTCTGCAATTTTGCCCCAAAATAACGAGAATTTCTGAATGTTTGCTCCCAAAAAAAAAAAAAGATCTTCTGTCTTTTTGACCCAAAATAAGGAGAATTTCTGCCTTTTTGCCTGAAAATTATGAGAATTTCTGCAATTTTGCTTCAAAATACGGGGAATTTCTGCTTTTTATCCCGAAAGTAAGGGGAATGCATACCGTTTTGCCATAAAAAGGTAAATTTCTTCATTTTGGCTCCAAAATAAGGGGAATATCTGCATTTTTGCCTCTAAATAAATGGAATTTCTGTCTTTTTCCCCCAAAACAAAGAGAATTTCTGTCTTTTTTGCCCCAAAATAAGGGGAATTTCTGAATTATTACCCTGAAATAAGTGAAATTTCTCCAATTTTGCCATAAAATAAGGGAAATTTCTGCCTCTTTGCCCCCAAATAAGGGGAATTTCAGCCTTTTTACCTCAAAATAAGGGGAATTTCTGCATTTTTGCCACAAAATATTAGGAATTTCTGACTTTTTGCCCCAAAATAATGAAAATTTCTTACTTTTTTCCCTGAAATAAGTGAAATTTCTGCAATTTTGCCCCAAAATAAGTGAAATTTCTGCAATTTTTTCCCCAAAATAAGGGAAATTTCTGGAATTTTGCCCCAAAATAAGTGGAATTTCTAAGTTTTGCCCCAAAATAAGGAGAATTTCTGTCTTTTTGCCTCCAAATAAGTGAAATTTCTGCAATTTTGCCTTAAAATAAGGGAAATTTCTGCTTTTTAGCCCCCAAATAAGGGGATTTTTAGCCTTTTTACCTCAAAATAAGGGGAATTTCTGCATTTTTGCCAGAAAATATTAGGAATTTCTGCCTTTTTGCCCCAAAATAAAGAAAATTTCTTACTTTTTTCCCTTAAATAAGTGAAATTTCTGCAATTTTGCCCCAAAATAAGTGAAATTTCTGCAATTTTGCCCCAAAATAAGGGAAATTTCTGGAATTTTGCCCCAAAATAAGTGGAATTTCTGAGTTTTGCCCCAAAATAAGGAGAATTTCTGTCTTTTTGCCCCAACATATAGGGAATTTCTGTCTTTCTGCCCCACAACTAGGGGAATTTCTGCAATTATGCTCCAAAATACGGGGAATTTCTGCCTTTTTGCCCGAAAATAAGGGGAATGCATAACTTTTTGCCATAAAAAAGGGAAATTTCTTCATTTTTGCTCCAAAATAAGGGAAATTTCTGCATTTTTGCCTCTAAATAAGTGTAATTTCTGTCTTTTTCCCTCAAAACAAAGGGAATTTCTGTCTTTTTTGCCTCAAAATAAGGGGAATTTCTGACTTATTACACTGAAATAAGTGAAATTTCTGCAATTTTGCCCCAAAATAAGGGAAATTGCTGCCTTTTTGCCCTGAAATATGTGAAATTTCTGCATTTTACACAAAAATAAGGTGAATTTCTGCCTTTTTGCCACAAATTAATGGAAATTTCTGCCTTTTTGCCCCAAAATAAGAAAAATTTTTGCTTTTTTTCTCTGAAATAAGTGAAATTTCTGCAATTTTGCCCTAAAATAAGGAAAATTTCTGCAATTTTTCCCAATAATAAGGGAAATTTCTGAAATTTTGCACCAAAATAAAAGGAATTTCTCCCTTTTTGCCCCAAAATGAAGGAAATTTCAGTCTTTATATGAAAATAAGTGAAATTTCTGCAATTTTGCACCAAATAAGGTAAATTTCTTCAATTTTTCCAAAAAATAAGGTAAATTCCTGTAATTTTGCCCCAAAATAAAGGAAATTTCTTGAATTTTGCCCCAAAAGAAGGGGCATTTCTGATTTTTGCCCCAAAATAAGGGAAATTTCTGCAATTTTGCCCCAATGTAAAGGAAATTTCTGCAATTTTGCCCCAAAATAACGAGAATTTCTGAATGTTTGCTCCCAAAAAAAAAAAAGATCTTCTGTCTTTTTGCTCCAAAATAAAGGAAATTTCTGACTTTTTGCCTGAAAATTATGAGAATTTCTGCAATTTTGCTTTAAAATACGGGGAATTTCTGCTTTTTATCCCAAAAGTAAGGGGAATGCATACATTTTTGCCATAAAAAGGTAAATTTCTTCATTTTTGCTCCAAAATAAGGGGAATTTCTGCCTTTTTGCCTCTAAATAAATGGAATTTCTGTCTTTTTCCCCCAAAACAAAGGGAATTTCTGTCTTTTTTGCCACAAAATAAGGGGAATTTCTGAATTATTACCCTGAAATAAGTGAAATTTCTCCAATTTTGCCCCAAAATAAGGGAAATTTCTGCCTCTTTGCCCCCAAATAAGGGAAATTTCAGCCTTTTTACCTCAAAATAAGGGGAATTTTTGCATTTTTGCCACAAAATATTAGGAATTTTTGACTTTTTGCCCCAAAATAAGGAAAATTTGTTCATTTTTTCCCTGAAATAAGTGAAATTTCTGCAATTTTGCCCCAAAATAAGTGAAATTTCTGCAATTTTTTCCCCAAAATAAGGGAAAATTCTGGAATTTTGCCCCAAAATAAGTGGAATTTCTAAGTTTTGCCCCAAAATAAGGAGAATTTCTGTCTTTTTGCCTCCAAATAAGTTAAATTTCTGCAATTTTGCCTTAATATAAGGGAAATTTCTGCCTTTTTGCCTCCAAATAAGGGGAATTTCAGCCTTTTTACCTCAAAATAAGGGAAATTTCTGCATTTTTGCCAGAAAATATTAGGAATTTCTGCCTTTTTGCCCCAAAATAAAGAAAATTTCTACTTTTTTTCCCTGAAATAAGTGAAATTTCTGCAATTTTGCCCCAAAATAAGTGAAATTTCTGCAATTTTGCCCCAAAATAAGGGAAATTTCTGGAATTTTGGCCCAAAATAAGTGGAATTTCTGAGTTTTGCCCCAAAATAAGGAGAATTTCTGTCTTTTTGCCCCAACATATAGGGAATTTCTGTCTTTCTGCACCACAACTAGGGGAATTTCTGCAATTATGCTCCAAAATACGGGAAATTTCTGCCTTTTTGCCCGAAAATAAGGGGAATGCATAACTTTTTGCCATAAAAAAGGGAAATTTCTTCATTTTTGCTCCAAAATAAGGGAAATTTCTGCATTTTTGCCTCTAAATAAGTGGAATTTCTGTCTTTTTTTCTCAAAACAAAGGGAATTTCTGTCCTTTTTGCCTCAAAATAAGGGGAATTTCTGACTTATTACACTGAAATAAGTGAAATTTCTGCAATTTTGCCCCATAATAAGGGAAATTGCTGCCTTTTTGCCCTGAAATATGTGAAATTTCTGCATTTTACACCAAAATAAGGTGAATTTCTGCCTTTTTGCCACAAATTAATGGAAATTTCTGCCTTTTTGCCCCAAAATAAGAAAAATTTTTGCTTTTTTTCTCTGAAATAAGTGAAATTTCTGCAATTTTGCCCTAAAATAAGGAAAATTTCTGCAATTTTTCCCAATAATAAGGGAAATTTCTGCAATTTTGCCCCAAAATAAGGGGAATTTCTCCCTTTTTGCCCCAAAATGAAGGAAATTTCAGCCTTTTTACCTGAAAATAAGTGAAATTTCTGCAATTTTGCACCAAATAAGGTAAATTTCTTCAATTTTGCCCCAAAATAAGGTAAATTCCTGTAATTTTGCCCCAAAATAAAGGAAATTTCTTGAATTTTGCCCCAAAAGAAGGGGCATTTCTGATTTTTGCCCCAAAATAAGGGAAATTTCTGCAATTTTGCCCCAATGTAAAGGAAATTTCTGCAATTTTGCCCCAAAATAACGAGAATTTCTGAATGTTTGCTCCCAAAAAAAAAAAGATCTTCTGTCTTTTTGCTCCAAAATAAGGAGAATTTCTGACTTTTTGCCTGAAAATTATGAGAATTTCTGCAATTTTGCTACAAAATACGGGGAATTTCTGCTTTTTATCCCGAAAGTAAGGGGAATGCATACCTTTTTGCCATAAAAAGGTAAATTTCTTCATTTTTGCTCCAAAATAAAAGGAATTTCTGCCTTTTTGCCTCTAAATAAATGGAATTTCTGTCTTTTTCACCCAAAACAAAGGGAATTTCTGTCTTTTTTGCCACAAAATAAGGGGAATTTCTGAATTATTACCCTGAAATAAGTGAAATTTCTCCAATTTTGCCCCAAAATAAGGGAAATTTCTGCCTCTTTGCCCCCAAGTAAGGGAAATTTCAGCCTTTTTACCTCAAAAAAAGGGGAATTTCTGCATTTTTGCCACAAAATATTAGGAATTTCTGACTTTTTGCCCCAAAATAAGGAAAATTTGTTCCTTTTTTCCCTGAAATAAGTGAAATTTCTGCCTTTTTGCCCCCAAATAAGGGGAATTTCAGCCTTTTTACCTCAAAATAAGGGGAATTTCTGCATTTTTGCCAGAAAATATTAGGAATTTTTGCCTTTTTGCCCCAAAATAAAGAAAATTTCTTCTTTTTTTCCCTGAAATAAGTGAAATTTCTGCAATTTTGCCCCAAAATAAGTGAAATTTCTGCAATTTTGCCCCAAAATAAGGGAAATTTCTGGAATTTTGGCCCAAAATAAGTGGAATTTCTGAGTTTTGCCCCAAAATAAGGAGAATTTCTGTCTTTTTGCCCCAATATATAGGGAATTTCTGTCTTTCTGCACCACAACTAGGGGAATTTCTGCAATTATGCTCCAAAATACGGGAAATTTCTGCCTTTTTGCCCGAAAATAAGGGGAATGCATAACTTTTTGCCATAAAAAAGGGAAATTTCTTCATTTTTGCTCCAAAATAAGGGAAATTTCTGCATTTTTGCCTCTAAATAAGTGGAATTTCTGTCTTTTTCCCTCAAAACAAAGGGAATTTCTGTCTTTTTTGCCTCAAAATAAGGGGAATTTTTGACTTATTACACCTAAATAAGTGAAATTTCTGCAATTTTGCCCCAAAATAAGGGAAATTGCTGCCTTTTTGCCCTGAAATATGTGAAATTTCTGCATTTTACACCAAAATAAGGTGAATTTCTGCCTTTTTGCCACAAATTAATGGAAATTTCTGCATTTTTGCCCCAACATAAGAAAAATTTTTGCTTTTTTTCTCTGAAATAAGTGAAATTTCTGCAATTTTGCCCTAAAATAAGGAAAATTTCTGCAATTTTTCCCAATAATAAGGGAAATTTCTGCAATTTTGCCACAAAATATGGGGAATTTCTCCCTTTTTGCCCCAAACTGAAGGAAATTTCAGCCTTTTTACCTGAAAATAAGTGTAATTTCTGCAATTTTGCACCAAATAAGGTAAATTTCTTCAATTTTGCCCCAAAATAAGGTAAATTCCTGTAATTTTGCCCCAAAATAAAGGAAATTTCTTGAATTTTGCCCCAAAAGAAGGGGAATTTCTGATTTTTGCCCCAAAATAAGGGAAATTTCTGCAATTTTGCCCCAATGTAAAGGAAATTTCTGCAATTTTGCCCCAAAATAACAAGAATTTCTGAATGTTTGCTCCCAAAAAAAAAAAAGATCTTCTGTCTTTTTGCCCCAAAATAAGGAGAATTTCTGCCTTTTTGCCTGAAAATTATGAGAATTTCTGCAATTTTGCTTCAAAATACGGAGAATTTCTGCTTTTTATCCCGAAAGTAAGGGGAATGCATACCTTTTTGCCATAAAAAGGTAAATTTCTTCATTTTGGCTCCAAAATAAGGGGAATTTCTGCCTTTTTGCCTCTAAATAAATGGAATTTCTGTCTTTTTCCCCCAAAACAAAGAGAATTTCTGTCTTTTTTGCCCCAAAATAAGGGGAATTTCTGAATTATTACCCTGAAATAAGTGAAATTTCTCCAATTTTGCCGTAAAATAAGGGAAATTTCTGCCTCTTTGCCCCCAAATAAGGGGAATTTCAGCCTTTTTACCTCAAAATAAGGGGAATTTCTGCATTTTTGCCACAAAATATTAGGAATTTCTGACTTTTTGCCCCAAAATAATGAAAATTTGTTCCTTTTTTCCCTGAAATAAGTGAAATTTCTGCAATTTTGCCCCAAAATAAGTGAAATTTCTGCAATTTTTTCCCCAAAATAAGGGAAATTTCTGGAATTTTGCCCCAAAATAAGTGGAATTTCTAAGTTTTGCCCCAAAATAAGGAGAATTTCTGTCTTTTTGCCTCCAAATAAGTGAAATTTCTGCAATTTTGCCTTAAAATAAGGGAAATTTCTGCTTTTTAGCCCCCAAATAAGGGGATTTTTAGCCTTTTTACCTCAAAATAAGGGGAATTTCTGCATTTTTGCCAGAAAATATTAGGAATTTCTGCCTTTTTGCCCCAAAATAAAGAAAATTTCTTACTTTTTTCCCTGAAATAAGTGAAATTTCTGCAATTTTGCCCCAAAATAAGTGAAATTTCTGCAATTTTGCCCCAAAATAAGGGAAATTTCTGGAATTTTGGCCCAAAATAAGTGGAATTTCTGAGTTTTGCCCCAAAATAAGGAGAATTTCTGTCTTTTTGCCCCAACATATAGGGAATTTCTGTCTTTCTGCACCACAACTAGGGGAATTTCTGCAATTATGCTCCAAAATACGGGAAATTTCTGCCTTTTTGCCCGAAAATAAGGGGAATGCATAACTTTTTGCCATAAAAAAGGGAAATTTCTTCATTTTTGCTCCAAAATAAGGGAAATTTCTGCATTTTTGCCTCTAAATAAGTGGAATTTCTGTCTTTTTTTCTCAAAACAAAGGGAATTTCTGTCCTTTTTGCCTCAAAATAAGGGGAATTTCTGACTTATTACACTGAAATAAGTGAAATTTCTGCAATTTTGCCCCATAATAAGGGAAATTGCTGCCTTTTTGCCCTGAAATATGTGAAATTTCTGCATTTTACACCAAAATAAGGTGAATTTCTGCCTTTTTGCCACAAATTAATGGAAATTTCTGCCTTTTTGCCCCAAAATAAGAAAAATTTTTGCTTTTTTTCTCTGAAATAAGTGAAATTTCTGCAATTTTGCCCTAAAATAAGGAAAATTTCTGCAATTTTTCCCAATAATAAGGGAAATTTCTGCAATTTTGCCCCAAAATAAGGGGAATTTCTCCCTTTTTGCCCCAAAATGAAGGAAATTTCAGCCTTTTTACCTGAAAATAAGTGAAATTTCTGCAATTTTGCACCAAATAAGGTAAATTTCTTCAATTTTGCCCCAAAATAAGGTAAATTCCTGTAATTTTGCCCCAAAATAAAGGAAATTTCTTGAATTTTGCCCCAAAAGAAGGGGCATTTCTGATTTTTGCCCCAAAATAAGGGAAATTTCTGCAATTTTGCCCCAATGTAAAGGAAATTTCTGCAATTTTGCCCCAAAATAACGAGAATTTCTGAATGTTTGCTCCCAAAAAAAAAAGATCTTCTGTCTTTTTGCTCCAAAATAAGGAGAATTTCTGACTTTTTGCCTGAAAATTATGAGAATTTCTGCAATTTTGCTACAAAATACGGGGAATTTCTGCTTTTTATCCCGAAAGTAAGGGGAATGCATACCTTTTTGCCATAAAAAGGTAAATTTCTTCATTTTTGCTCCAAAATGAAAGGAATTTCTGCCTTTTTGCCTCTAAATAAATGGAATTTCTGTCTTTTTCACCCAAAACAAAGGGAATTTCTTTCTTTTTTGCCACAAAATAAGGGGAATTTCTGAATTATTACCCTGAAATAAGTGAAATTTCTCCAATTTTGCCCCAAAATAAGGGAAATTTCTGCCTCTTTGCCCCCAAGTAAGGGAAATTTCAGCCTTTTTACCTCAAAAAAAGGGGAATTTCTGCATTTTTGCCACAAAATATTAGGAATTTCTGACTTTTTGCCCCAAAATAAGGAAAATTTGTTCCTTTTTTCCCTGAAATAAGTGAAATTTCTGCCTTTTTGCCCCCAAATAAGGGGAATTTCAGCCTTTTTACCTCAAAATAAGGGGAATTTCTGCATTTTTGCCAGAAAATATTAGGAATTTTTGCCTTTTTGCCCCAAAATAAAGAAAATTTCTTCTTTTTTTCCCTGAAATAAGTGAAATTTCTGCAATTTTGCCCCAAAATAAGTGAAATTTCTGCAATTTTGCCCCAAAATAAGGGAAATTTCTGGAATTTTGGCCCAAAATAAGTGGAATTTCTGAGTTTTGCCCCAAAATAAGGAGAATTTCTGTCTTTTTGCCCCAATATATAGGGAATTTCTGTCTTTCTGCACCACAACTAGGGGAATTTCTGCAATTATGCTCCAAAATACGGGAAATTTCTGCCTTTTTGCCCGAAAATAAGGGGAATGCATAACTTTTTGCCATAAAAAAGGGAAATTTCTTCATTTTTGCTCCAAAATAAGGGAAATTTCTGCATTTTTGCCTCTAAATAAGTGGAATTTCTGTCTTTTTCCCTCAAAACAAAGGGAATTTCTGTCTTTTTTGCCTCAAAATAAGGGGAATTTTTGACTTATTACACCTAAATAAGTGAAATTTCTGCAATTTTGCCCCAAAATAAGGGAAATTGCTGCCTTTTTGCCCTGAAATATGTGAAATTTCTGCATTTTACACCAAAATAAGGTGAATTTCTGCCTTTTTGCCACAAATTAATGGAAATTTCTGCATTTTTGCCCCAACATAAGAAAAATTTTTGCTTTTTTTCTCTGAAATAAGTGAAATTTCTGCAATTTTGCCCTAAAATAAGGAAAATTTCTGCAATTTTTCCCAATAATAAGGGAAATTTCTGCAATTTTGCCACAAAATAAGGGGAATTTCTCCCTTTTTGCCCCAAACTGAAGGAAATTTCAGCCTTTTTACCTGAAAATAAGTGAAATTTCTGCAATTTTGCACCAAATAAGGTAAATTTCTTCAATTTTGCCCCAAAATAAAGTAAATTCCTGTAATTTTGCCCCAAAATAAAGGAAATTTCTTGAATTTTGCCCCAAAAGAAGGGGAATTTCTGATTTTTGCCCCAAAATAAGGGAAATTTCTGCAATTTTGCCCCAATGTAAAGGAAATTTCTGCAATTTTGCCCCAAAATAACGAGAATTTCTGAATGTTTGCTCCCAAAAAAAAAAAAGATCTTCTGTCTTTTTGCCCCAAAATAAGGAGAATTTCTGCCTTTTTGCCTGAAAATTATGAGAATTTCTGCAATTTTGCTTCAAAATACGGGGAATTTCTGCTTTTTATCCCGAAAGTAAGGGGAATGCATACCGTTTTGCCATAAAAAGGTAAATTTCTTCATTTTGGCTCCAAAATAAGGGGAATATCTGCCTTTTTGCCTCTAAATAAATGGAATTTCTGTCTTTTTCCCCCCAAAAAAAGAGAATTTCTGTCTTTTTTGCCCCAAAATAAGGGGAATTTCTGAATTATTACCCTGAAATAAGTGAAATTTCTCCAATTTTGCCGTAAAATAAGGGAAATTTCTGCCTCTTTGCCCCCAAATAAGGGGAATTTCAGCCTTTTTACCTCAAAATAAGGGGAATTTCTGCATTTTTGCCACAAAATATTAGGAATTTCTGACTTTTTGCCCCAAAATAATGAAAATTTGTTCCTTTTTTCCCTGAAATAAGTGAAATTTCTGCAATTTTGCCCCAAAATAAGTGAAATTTCTGCAATTTTTTCCCCAAAATAAGGGAAATTTCTGGAATTTTGCCCCAAAATAAGTGGAATTTCTAAGTTTTGCCCCAAAATAAGGAGAATTTCTGTCTTTTTGCCCCAAATAAGTGAAATTTCTGCAATTTTGCCTTAAAATAAGGGAAATTTCTGCTTTTTAGCCCCCAAATAAGGGGATTTTTAGCCTTTTTACCTCAAAATAAGGGGAATTTCTGCATTTTTGCCAGAAAATATTAGGAATTTCTGCCTTTTTGCCCCAAAATAAAGAAAATTTCTTACTTTTTTCCCTGAAATAAGTGAAATTTCTGCAATTTTGCCCCAAAATAAGTGAAATTTCTGCAATTTTGCCCCAAAATAAGGGAAATTTCTGGAATTTTGCCCCAAAATAAGTGGAATTTCTGAGTTTTGCCCCAAAATAAGGAGAATTTCTGTCTTTTTGCCCCAACATATAGGGAATTTCTGTCTTTCTGCCCCACAACTAGGGGAATTTCTGCAATTATGCTCCAAAATACGGGGAATTTCTGCCTTTTTGCCCGAAAATAAGGGGAATGCATAACTTTTTGCCATAAAAAAGGGAAATTTCTTCATTTTTGCTCCAAAATAAGGGAAATTTCTGCATTTTTGCCTCTAAATAAGTGTAATTTCTGTCTTTTTCCCTCAAAACAAAGGGAATTTCTGTCTTTTTTGCCTCAAAATAAGGGGAATTTCTGACTTATTACACTGAAATAAGTGAAATTTCTGCAATTTTGCCCCAAAATAAGGGAAATTGCTGCCTTTTTGCCCTGAAATATGTGAAATTTCTGCATTTTACACAAAAATAAGGTGAATTTCTGCCTTTTTGCCACAAATTAATGGAAATTTCTGCCTTTTTGCCCCAAAATAAGAAAAATTTTTGATTTTTTTCTCTGAAATAAGTGAAATTTCTGCAATTTTGCCCTAAAATAAGGAAAATTTCTGCAATTTTTCCCAATAATAAGGGAAATTTCTGAAATTTTGCACCAAAATAAGGGGAATTTCTCCCTTTTTGCCCCAAAATGAAGGAAATTTCAGTCTTTATATGAAAATAAGTGAAATTTCTGCAATTTTGCACCAAATAAGGTAAATTTCTTCAATTTTGCCCCAAAATAAGGTAAATTCCTGTAATTTTGCCCCAAAATAAAGGAAATTTCTTGAATTTTGCCCCAAAAGAAGGGGAATTTCTGATTTTTGCCCCAAAATAAGGGAAATTTCTGCAATTTTGCCCCAATGTAAAGGAAATTTCTGCAATTTTGCCCCAAAATAACGAGAATTTCTGAATGTTTGCTCCCAAAAAAAAAAAAGATCTTCTGTCTTTTTGCTCCAAAATAAAGAGAATTTCTGACTTTTTGCCTGAAAATTATGAGAATTTCTGCAATTTTGCTTTAAAATACGGGGAATTTCTGCTTTTTATCCCAAAAGTAAGGGGAATGCATACATTTTTGCCATAAAAAGGTAAATTTCTTCATTTTTGCTCCAAAATAAGGGGAATTTCTGCCTTTTTGCCTCTAAATAAATGGAATTTCTGTCTTTTTCCCCCAAAACAAAGGGAATTTCTGTCTTTTTTGCCACAAAATAAGGGGAATTTCTGAATTATTACCCTGAAATAAGTGAAATTTCTCCAATTTTGCCCCAAAATAAGGGAAATTTCTGCCTCTTTGCCCCCAAATAAGGGAAATTTCAGCCTTTTTACCTCAAAATAAGGGGAATTTTTGCATTTTTGCCACAAAATATTAGGAATTTTTGACTTTTTGCCCCAAAATAAAAAAAATTTGTTCCTTTTTTCCCTGAAATAAGTGAAATTTCTGCAATTTTGCCCCAAAATAAGTGAAATTTCTGCAATTTTTTCCCCAAAATAAGGGAAAATTCTGGAATTTTGCCCCAAAATAAGTGGAATTTCTAAGTTTTGCCCAAAAATAAAAAGAATTTCTGTCTTTTTGCCTCCAAATAAGTGAAATTTCTGCAATTTTGCCTTAATATAAGGGAAATTTCTGCCTTTTTGCCCCCAAATAAGGGGAATTTCAGCCTTTTTACCTCAAAATAAGGGAAATTTCTGCATTTTTGCCAGAAAATATTAGGAATTTCTGCCTTTTTGCCCCAAAATAAAGAAAATTTCTACTTTTTTTCCCTGAAATAAGTGAAATTTCTGCAATTTTGCCCCAAAATAAGTGAAATTTCTGCAATTTTGCCCCAAAATAAGGGAAATTTCTGGAATTTTGGCCCAAAATAAGTGGAATTTCTGAGTTTTGCCCCAAAATAAGGAGAATTTCTGTCTTTTTGCCCCAACATATAGGGAATTTCTGTCTTTCTGCACCACAACTAGGGGAATTTCTGCAATTATGCTCCAAAATACGGGAAATTTCTGCCTTTTTGCCCGAAAATAAGGGGAATGCATAACTTTTTGCCATAAAAAAGGGAAATTTCTTCATTTTTGCTCCAAAATAAGGGAAATTTCTGCATTTTTGCCTCTAAATAAGTGGAATTTCTGTCTTTTTTTCTCAAAACAAAGGGAATTTCTGTCCTTTTTGCCTCAAAATAAGGGGAATTTCTGACTTATTACACTGAAATAAGTGAAATTTCTGCAATTTTGCCCCATAATAAGGGAAATTGCTGCCTTTTTGCCCTGAAATATGTGAAATTTCTGCATTTTACACCAAAATAAGGAGAATTTCTGCCTTTTTGCCACAAATTAATGGAAATTTCTGCCTTTTTGCCCCAAAATAAGAAAAATTTTTGCTTTTTTTCTCTGAAATAAGTGAAATTTCTGCAATTTTGCCCTAAAATAAGGAAAATTTCTGCAATTTTTCCCAATAATAAGGGAAATTTCTGCAATTTTGCCCCAAAATAAGGGGAATTTCTCCCTTTTTGCCCCAAAATGAAGGAAATTTCAGCCTTTTTACCTGAAAATAAGTGAAATTTCTGCAATTTTGCACCAAATAAGGTAAATTTCTTCAATTTTGCCCCAAAATAAGGTAAATTCCTGTAATTTTGCCCCAAAATAAAGGAAATTTCTTGAATTTTGCCCCAAAAGAAGGGGCATTTCTGATTTTTGCCCCAAAATAAGGGAAATTTCTGCAATTTTGCCCCAATGTAAAGGAAATTTCTGCAATTTTGCCCCAAAATAACGAGAATTTCTGAATGTTTGCTCCCAAAAAAAAAAGATCTTCTGTCTTTTTGCTCCAAAATAAGGAGAATTTCTGACTTTTTGCCTGAAAATTATGAGAATTTCTGCAATTTTGCTACAAAATACGGGGAATTTCTGCTTTTTATCCTGAAAGTAAGGGGAATGCATACCTTTTTGCCATAAAAAGGTAAATTACTTCATTTTTGCTCCAAAATAAAAGGAATTTCTGCCTTTTTGCCTCTAAATAAATGGAATTTCTGTCTTTTTCACCCAAAACAAAGGGAATTTCTGTCTTTTTTGCCACAAAATAAGGGGAATTTCTGAATTATTACCCTGAAATAAGTGAAATTTCTCCAATTTTGCCCCAAAATAAGGGAAATTTCTGCCTCTTTGCCCCCAAGTAAGGGAAATTTCAGCCTTTTTACCTCAAAAAAAGGGGAATTTCTGCATTTTTGCCACAAAATATTAGGAATTTCTGACTTTTTGCCCCAAAATAAGGAAAATTTGTTCCTTTTTTCCCTGAAATAAGTGAAATTTCTGCCTTTTTGCCCCCAAATAAGGGGAATTTCAGCCTTTTTACCTCAAAATAAGGGGAATTTCTGCATTTTTGCCAGAAAATATTAGGAATTTTTGCCTTTTTGCCCCAAAATAAAGAAAATTTCTTCTTTTTTTCCCTGAAATAAGTGAAATTTCTGCAATTTTGCCCCAAAATAAGTGAAATTTCTGCAATTTTGCCCCAAAATAAGGGAAATTTCTGGAATTTTTGCCCAAAATAAGTGGAATTTCTGAGTTTTGCCCCAAAATAAGGAGAATTTCTGTCTTTTTGCCCCAATATATAGGGAATTTCTGTCTTTCTGCACCACAACTAGGGGAATTTCTGCAATTATGCTCCAAAATACGGGAAATTTCTGCCTTTTTGCCCGAAAATAAGGGGAATGCATAACTTTTTGCCATAAAAAAGGGAAATTTCTTCATTTTTGCTCCAAAATAAGGGAAATTTCTGCATTTTTGCCTCTAAATAAGTGGAATTTCTGTCTTTTTCCCTCAAAACAAAGGGAATTTCTGTTTTTTTTGCCTCAAAATAAGGGGAATTTTTGACTTATTACACTGAAATAAGTGAAATTTCTGCAATTTTGCCCCAAAATAAGGGAAATTGCTACCTTTTTGCCTTGAAATATGTGAAATTTCTGCATTTTACACCAAAATAAGGTGAATTTCTGCCTTTTTGCCACAAATTAATGGAAATTTCTGCCTTTTTGCCCCAACATAAGAAAAATTTTTGCTTTTTTTCTCTGAAATAAGTGAAATTTCTGCAATTTTGCCCTAAAATAAGGAAAATTTCTGCAATTTTTCCCAATAATAAGGGAAATTTCTGCAATTTTGCCACAAAATAAGGGGAATTTCTCCCTTTTTGCCCCAAACTGAAGGAAATTTCAGCCTTTTTACCTGAAAATAAGTGAAATTTCTGCAATTTTGCACCAAATAAGGTAAATTTCTTCAATTTTGCCCCAAAATAAGGTAAATTCCTGTAATTTTGCCCCAAAATAAAGGAAATTTCTTGAATTTTGCCCCAAAAGAAGGGGAATTTCTGATTTTTGCCCCAAAATAAGGGAAATTTCTTCAATTTTGCCCCAATGTAAAGGAAATTTCTGCAATTTTGAGCCAAAATAACGAGAATTTCTGAATGTTTGCTCCCAAAAAAAGAAAAAGATCTTCTGTCTTTTTGCCCCAAAATAAGGAGAATTTCTGCCTTTTTGCCTGAAAATTATGAGAATTTCTGCAATTTTGCTTCAAAATACGGGGAATTTCTGCTTTTTATCCCGAAAGTAAGGGGAATGCATACCGTTTTGCCATAAAAAGGTAAATTTCTTCATTTTGGCTCCAAAATAAGGGGAATATCTGCCTTTTTGCCTCTAAATAAATGGAATTTCTGTCTTTTTCCCCCAAAACAAAGAGAATTTCTGTCTTTTTTGCCCCAAAATAAGGGGAATTTCTGAATTATTACCCTGAAATAAGTGAAATTTCTCCAATTTTGCCGTAAAATAAGGGAAATTTCTGCCTCTTTGCCCCCAAATAAGGGGAATTTCAGCCTTTTTACCTCAAAATAAGGGGAATTTCTGCATTTTTGCCACAAAATATTAGGAATTTCTGACTTTTTGCCCCAAAATAATGAAAATTTGTTCCTTTTTTCCCTGAAATAAGTGAAATTTCTGCAATTTTGCCTCAAAATAAGTGAAATTTCTGCAATTTTTTCCACAAAATAAGGGAAATTTCTGGAATTTTGCCCCAAAATAAGTGGAATTTCTAAGTTTTGCCCCAAAATAAGGAGAATTTCTGTCTTTTTGCCTCCAAATAAGTGAAATTTCTGCAATTTTGCCTTAAAATAAGGGAAATTTCTGCTTTTTAGCCCCCAAATAAGGGGATTTTTAGCCTTTTTACCTCAAAATAAGGGGAATTTCTGCATTTTTGCCAGAAAATATTAGGAATTTCTGCCTTTTTGCCCCAAAATAAAGAAAATTTCTTACTTTTTTCCCTGAAATAAGTGAAATTTCTGCAATTTTGCCCCAAAATAAGTGAAATTTCTGCAATTTTGCCCCAAAATAAGGGAAATTTCTGGAATTTTGCCCCAAAATAAGTGGAATTTCTGAGTTTTGCCCCAAAATAAGGAGAATTTCAGTCTTTTTGCCCCAACATATAGGGAATTTCTGTCTTTCTGCCCCACAACTAGGGGAATTTCTGCAATTATGCTCCAAAATACGGGGAATTTCTGCCTTTTTGCCCGAAAATAAGGGGAATGCATAACTTTTTGCCATAAAAAAGGGAAATTTCTTCATTTTTGCTCCAAAATAAGGGAAATTTCTGCATTTTTGCCTCTAAATAAGTGTAATTTCTGTCTTTTTCCCTCAAAACAAAGGGAATTTCTGTCTTTTTTGCCTCAAAATAAGGGGAATTTTTGACTTATTACACTGAAATAAGTGAAATTTCTGCAATTTTGCCCCAAAATAAGGGAAATTGCTGCCTTTTTGCCCTGAAATATGTGAAATTTCTGCATTTTACACAAAAATAAGGTGAATTTCTGCCTTTTTGCCACAAATTAATGGAAATTTCTGCCTTTTTGCCCCAAAATAAGAAAAATTTTTGCTTTTTTTCTCTGAAATAAGTGAAATTTCTGCAATTTTGCCCTAAAATAAGGAAAATTTCTGCAATTTTTCCCAATAATAAGGGAAATTTCTGAAATTTTGCACCAAAATAAGGGGAATTTCTCCCTTTTTGCCCCAAAATGAAGGAAATTTCAGTCTTTATATGAAAATAAGTGAAATTTCTGCAATTTTGCACCAAATAAGGTAAATTTCTTCAATTTTGCCCCAAAATAAGGTAAATTCCTGTAATTTTGCCCCAAAATAAAGGAAATTTCTTGAATTTTGCCCCAAAAGCAGGGGAATTTCTGATTTTTGCCCCAAAATAAGGGAAATTTCTGCAATTTTGCCCCAATGTAAAGGAAATTTCTGCAATTTTGCCCCAAAATAACGAGAATTTCTGAATGTTTGCTCCCAAAAAAAAGATCTTCTGTCTTTTTGCTCCAAAATAAGGAGAATTTCTGCCTTTTTGCCTGAAAATTATGAGAATTTCTGCAATTTTGCTTCAAAATACGGGGAATTTCTGCTTTTTATCCCGAAAGTAAGGGGAATGCATACCTTTTTGCCATAAAAAGGTAAATTTCTTCATTTTTGCTCCAAAATAAAAGGAATTTCTGCCTTTTTGCCTCTAAATAAATGGAATTTCTGTCTTTTTCACCCAAAACAAAGGGAATTTCTGTCTTTTTTGCCACAAAATAAGGGGAATTTCTGAATTATTACCCTGAAATAAGTGAAATATCTCCAATTTTGCCCCAAAATAAGGGAAATTTCTGCCTCTTTGCCCCCAAGTAAGGGAAATTTCAGCCTTTTTACCTCAAAAAAAGGGGAATTTCTGCATTTTTGCCACAAAATATTAGGAATTTCTGACTTTTTGCCCCAAAATAAGGAAAATTTGTTCCTTTTTTCCCTGAAATAAGTGAAATTTCTGCCTTTTTGCCCCCAAATAAGGGGAATTTCAGCCTTTTTACCTCAAAATAAGGGGAATTTCTGCATTTTTGCCAGAAAATATTAGGAATTTCTGACTTTTTGCCCCAAAATAAAGAAAATTTCTTCTTTTTTTCCCTGAAATAAGTGAAATTTCTGCAATTTTGCCCCAAAATAAGTGAAATTTCTGCAATTTTGCCCCAAAATAAGGGAAATTTCTGGAATTTTTGCCCAAAATAAGTGGAATTTCTGAGTTTTGCCCCAAAATAAGGAGAATTTCTGTCTTTTTGCCCCAACATATAGGGAATTTCTGTCTTTCTGCACCACAACTAGGGGAATTTCTGCAATTATGCTCCAAAATACGGGAAATTTCTGCCTTTTTGCCCGAAAATAAGGGGAATGCATAACTTTTTGCCATAAAAAAGGGAAATTTCTTCATTTTTGCTCCAAAATATGGGAAATTTCTGCATTTTTGCCTCTAAATAAGTGGAATTTCTGTCTTTTTCCCTCAAAACAAAGGGAATTTCTGTCTTTTTTGCCTCAAAATAAGGGGAATTTTTGACTTATTACACTGAAATAAGTGAAATTTCTGCAATTTTGCCCCAAAATAAGGGAAATTGCTGCCTTTTTGCCCTGAAATATGTGAAATTTCTGCATTTTACACCAAAATAAGGTGAATTTCTGCCTTTTTGCCACAAATTAATGGAAATTTCTGCCTTTTTGCCCCAAAATAAGAAAAATTTTTGCTTTTTTTCTCTGAAATAAGTGAAATTTCTGCAATTTTGCCCTAAAATAAGGAAAATTTCTGCAATTTTTCCCAATAATAAGGGAAATTTCTGCAATTTTGCCCCAAAATAAGGGGAATTTCTCCCTTTTTGCCCCAAAATGAAGGAAATTTCAGCCTTTTTACCTGAAAATAAGTGAAATTTCTGCAATTTTGCACCAAATAAGGTAAATTTCTTCAATTTTGCCCCAAAATAAGGTAAATTCCTGTAATTTTGCCCCAAAATAAAGGAAATTTCTTGAATTTTGCCCCAAAAGAAGGGGAATTTCTGATTTTTGCCCCAAAATAAGGGAAATTTCTGCAATTTTGCCCCAATGTAAAGGAAATTTCTGCAATTTTGCCCCAAAATAACGAGAATTTCTGAATGTTTGCTCCCAAAAAAAAAAAAAGATCTTCTGTCTTTTTGCTCCAAAATAAGGAGAATTTCTGACTTTTTGCCTGAAAATTATGAGAATTTCTGCCATTTTGCTACAAAATACGGGGAATTTCTGCTTTTTATCCCGAAAGTAAGGGGAATGCATACCTTTTTGCCATAAAAAGGTAAATTTCTTCATTTTTGCTCCAAAATAAAAGGAATTTCTGCCTTTTTGCCTCTAAATAAATGGAATTTCTGTCTTTTTCTCCCAAAACAAAGGGAATTTCTGTCTTTTTTGCCACAAAATAAGGGGAATTTCTGAATTATTACCCTGAAATAAGTGAAATTTCTCCAATTTTGCCCCAAAATAAGGGAAATTTCTGCCTCTTTGCCCCCAAGTAAGGGAAATTTCAGCCTTTTTACCTCAAAAAAAGGGGAATTTCTGCATTTTTGCCACAAAATATTAGGAATTTCTGATTTTTGCCCCAAAATAAGGAAAATTTGTTCCTATTTTGCCTGAAATAAGTGAAATTTCTGCAATTTTGCCCCAAAATAAGTGAAATTTCTGCAATTTTTTCCCCAAAATAAGGGAAATTTCTGGAATTTTGCCCCAAAATAAGTGGAATTTCTAAGTTTTGCCCCAAAATAAGGAGAATTTCTGTCTTTTTGCCTCCAAATAAGTGAAATTTCTGCAATTTTGCCTTAAAATAAGGGGAATTTCTCCCTTTTTGCCCCAAAATGAAGGAAATTTCAGCCTTTATATGAAAATAAGTGAAATTTCTGCAATTTTGCACCAAATAAGGTAAATTTCTTCAATTTTGCCCCAAAATAAGGTAAATTTCTGCAATTTTGCCCCAAAATAACGAGAATTTCTGAATGTTTGCTCCCAAAAAAAAAAAAAGATCTTCTGTCTTTTTGCTCCAAAATAAGGAGAATTTCTGCCTTTTTGCCTGAAAATTATGAGAATTTCTGCAATTTTGCTTCAAAATACGGGGAATTTCTGCTTTTTATCCCGAAAGTAAGGGGAATGCATACCTTTTTGCCATAAAAAAGTAAATTTCTTCATTTTTGCTCCAAAATAAGGGGAATTTCTGCCTTTTTGCCTCTAAATAAATGGAATTTCTGTCTTTTTCCCCCAAAACAAAGGGAATTTCTGTCTTTTTTGCCCCAAAATAAGGGGAATTTCTGAATTATTACCCTGAAATAAGTGAAATTTCTCCAATTTTGCCCCAAAATAAGGGAAATTACTGCCTCTTTGCCCCCAAGTAAGGGAAATTTCAGCCTTTTTACCTCAAAAAAAGGGGAATTTCTGCATTTTTGCCACAAAATATTAGGAATTTCTGACTTTTTGCCCCAAAATAAGGAAAATTTGTTCCTTTTTTCCCTGAAATAAGTGAAATTTCTGCAATTTTGCCCCAAAATAAGTGAAATTTCTGCAATTTTTTCCCCAAAATAAGGGAAATTTATGGAATTTTGCCCCAAAATAAGTGGAATTTCTAAGTTCTGCCCCAAAATAAGGAGAATTTCTGTCTTTTTGCCTCCAAATAAGTGAAATTTCTGCAATTTTGCCTTAAAATAAGGGAAATTTCTGCCTTTTTGCCCCCAAATAAGGGGAATTTCAGCCTTTTTACCTCAAAATAAGGGGAATTTCTGCATTTTTGCCAGAAAATATTAGGAATTTCTGCCTTTTTGCCCCAAAATAAAGAAAATTTCTTCTTTTTTTCCCTGAAATAAGTGAAATTTCTGCAATTTTGCCCCAAAATAAGTGAAATTTCTGCAATTTTGCCCCAAAATAAGGGAAATTTCTGGAATTTTGGCCCAAAATAAGTGGAATTTCTGAGTTTTGCCCCAAAATAAGGAGAATTTCTGTCTTTTTGCCCCAACATATAGGGAATTTCTGTCTTTCTGCACCACAACTAGGGGAATTTCTGCAATTATGCTCCAAAATACGGGGAATTTCTGCCTTTTTGCCCGAAGATAAGGAGAATGCATAACTTTTTGCCATAAAAAAGGGAAATTTCTTCATTTTTGCTCCAAAATAAGGGAAATTTCTGCATTTTTGCCTCTAAATAAGTGGAATTTCTGTCTTTTTCCCTCAAAACAAAGGGAATTTCTGTGCTTTTTGCCTCAAAATAAGGGGAATTTCTGACTTATTACACTGAAATAAGTGAAATTTCTGCAATTTTGCCCCAAAATAAGGGAAATTGCTGCCTTTTTGCCCTGAAATATGTGAAATTTCTGCATTTTACACCAAAATAAGGTGAATTTCTGCCTTTTTGCCACAAATTAATGGAAATTTCTGCCTTTTTGCCCCAACATAAGAAAAATTTTTGCTTTTTTTCTCTGAAATAAGTGAAATTTCTGCAATTTTGCCCTAAAATAAGGAAAATTTCTGCAATTTTTCCCAATAATAAGGGAAATTTCTGCAATTTTGCCCCAAAATAAGGGGAATTTCTCCCTTTTTGCCCCAAAATGAAGGAAATTTCAGCCTTTTTACCTGAAAATAAGTGAAATTTCTGCAATTTTGCACCAAATAAGGTAAATTTCTTCAATTTTGCCCCAAAATAAGGTAAATTCCTGTAATTTTGCCCCAAAATAAAGGAAATTTCTTGAATTTTGCCCCAAAAGAAGGGGAATTTCTGATTTTTGCCCCAAAATAAGGGAAATTTCTGCAATTTTGCCCCAATGTAAAGGAAATTTCTGCAATTTTGCCCCAAAATAACGAGAATTTCTGAATGTTTGCTCCCAAAAAAAAAAAAAGATCTTCTGTCTTTTTGCTCCAAAATAAGGAGAATTTCTGACTTTTTGCCTGAAAATTATGAGAATTTCTGCCATTTTGCTACAAAATACGGGGAATTTCTGCTTTTTATCCCGAAAGTAAGGGGAATGCATACCTTTTTGCCATAAAAAGGTAAATTTCTTCATTTTTGCTCCAAAATAAAAGGAATTTCTGCCTTTTTGCCTCTAAATAAATGGAATTTCTGTCTTTTTCTCCCAAAACAAAGGGAATTTCTGTCTTTTTTGCCACAAAATAAGGGGAATTTCTGAATTATTACCCTGAAATAAGTGAAATTTCTCCAATTTTGCCCCAAAATAAGGGAAATTTCTGCCTCTTTGCCCCCAAGTAAGGGAAATTTCAGCCTTTTTACCTCAAAAAAAGGGGAATTTCTGCATTTTTGCCACAAAATATTAGGAATTTCTGATTTTTGCCCCAAAATAAGGAAAATTTGTTCCTATTTTGCCTGAAATAAGTGAAATTTCTGCAATTTTGCCCCAAAATAAGTGAAATTTCTGCAATTTTTTCCCCAAAATAAGGGAAATTTCTGGAATTTTGCCCCAAAATAAGTGGAATTTCTAAGTTTTGCCCCAAAATAAGGAGAATTTCTGTCTTTTTGCCTCCAAATAAGTGAAATTTCTGCAATTTTGCCTTAAAATAAGGGGAATTTCTCCCTTTTTGCCCCAAAATGAAGGAAATTTCAGCCTTTATATGAAAATAAGTGAAATTTCTGCAATTTTGCACCAAATAAGGTAAATTTCTTCAATTTTGCCCCAAAATAAGGTAAATTTCTGCAATTTTGCCCCAAAATAACGAGAATTTCTGAATGTTTGCTCCCAAAAAAAAAAAAAGATCTTCTGTCTTTTTGCTCCAAAATAAGGAGAATTTCTGCCTTTTTGCCTGAAAATTATGAGAATTTCTGCAATTTTGCTTCAAAATACGGGGAATTTCTGCTTTTTATCCCGAAAGTAAGGGGAATGCATACCTTTTTGCCATAAAAAAGTAAATTTCTTCATTTTTGCTCCAAAATAAGGGGAATTTCTGCCTTTTTGCCTCTAAATAAATGGAATTTCTGTCTTTTTCCCCCAAAACAAAGGGAATTTCTGTCTTTTTTGCCCCAAAATAAGGGGAATTTCTGAATTATTACCCTGAAATAAGTGAAATTTCTCCAATTTTGCCCCAAAATAAGGGAAATTACTGCCTCTTTGCCCCCAAGTAAGGGAAATTTCAGCCTTTTTACCTCAAAAAAAGGGGAATTTCTGCATTTTTGCCACAAAATATTAGGAATTTCTGACTTTTTGCCCCAAAATAAGGAAAATTTGTTCCTTTTTTCCCTGAAATAAGTGAAATTTCTGCAATTTTGCCCCAAAATAAGTGAAATTTCTGCAATTTTTTCCCCAAAATAAGGGAAATTTATGGAATTTTGCCCCAAAATAAGTGGAATTTCTAAGTTCTGCCCCAAAATAAGGAGAATTTCTGTCTTTTTGCCTCCAAATAAGTGAAATTTCTGCAATTTTGCCTTAAAATAAGGGAAATTTCTGCCTTTTTGCCCCCAAATAAGGGGAATTTCAGCCTTTTTACCTCAAAATAAGGGGAATTTCTGCATTTTTGCCAGAAAATATTAGGAATTTCTGCCTTTTTGCCCCAAAATAAAGAAAATTTCTTCTTTTTTTCCCTGAAATAAGTGAAATTTCTGCAATTTTGCCCCAAAATAAGTGAAATTTCTGCAATTTTGCCCCAAAATAAGGGAAATTTCTGGAATTTTGGCCCAAAATAAGTGGAATTTCTGAGTTTTGCCCCAAAATAAGGAGAATTTCTGTCTTTTTGCCCCAACATATAGGGAATTTCTGTCTTTCTGCACCACAACTAGGGGAATTTCTGCAATTATGCTCCAAAATACGGGGAATTTCTGCCTTTTTGCCCGAAGATAAGGAGAATGCATAACTTTTTGCCATAAAAAAGGGAAATTTCTTCATTTTTGCTCCAAAATAAGGGAAATTTCTGCATTTTTGCCTCTAAATAAGTGGAATTTCTGTCTTTTTCCCTCAAAACAAAGGGAATTTCTGTGCTTTTTGCCTCAAAATAAGGGGAATTTCTGACTTATTACACTGAAATAAGTGAAATTTCTGCAATTTTGCCCCAAAATAAGGGAAATTGCTGCCTTTTTGCCCTGAAATATGTGAAATTTCTGCATTTTACACCAAAATAAGGTGAATTTCTGCCTTTTTGCCACAAATTAATGGAAATTTCTGCCTTTTTGCCCCAACATAAGAAAAATTTTTGCTTTTTTTCTCTGAAATAAGTGAAATTTCTGCAATTTTGCCCTAAAATAAGGAAAATTTCTGCAATTTTTCCCAATAATAAGGGAAATTTCTGCAATTTTGCCCCAAAATAAGGGGAATTTCTCCCTTTTTGCCCCAAAATGAAGGAAATTTCAACCTTTTTACCTGAAAATAAGTGAAATTTCTGCAATTTTGCACCAAATAAGGTAAATTTCTTCAATTTTGCCCCAAAATAAGGTAAATTCCTGTAATTTTGCCCCAAAATAAAGGAAATTTCTTGAATTTTGCCCCAAAAGAAGGGGAATTTCTGATTTTTGCCCCAAAATAAGGGAAATTTCTGCAATTTTGCCCCAATGTAAAGGAAATTTCTGCAATTTTGCCCCAAAATAACGAGAATTTCTGAATGTTTGCTCCCAAAAAAAAAAAAAAGATCTTCTGTCTTTTTGCTCCAAAATAAGGAGAATTTCTGACTTTTTGCCTGAAAATTATGAGAATTTCTGCAATTTTGCTTTAAAATACGGGGAATTTCTGCTTTTTATCCCGAAAGTAAGGGGAATGCATACCTTTTTGCCATAAAAAGGTAAATTTCTTCATTTTTGCTTTAAAATAAGGGGAATTTCTGCCTTTTTGCTTCTAAATAAATGGAATTTCTATCTTTTTCCCCCAAAACAAAGGGAATTTCTGTCTTTTTTGCCACAAAATAAGGGGAATTTCTGAATTATTACCCTGAAATAAGTGAAATTTCTCCAATTTTGCCCCAAAATAAGGGAAATTTCTGCCTTTTTGCCCCCAAATAAGGGAAATTTCAGCCTTTTTACCTCAAAATAAGGGGAATTTCTGCATTTTTGCCACAAAATATTAGGAATTTTTGACTTTTTGCCTCAAAATAAGGAAAATTTGTTCCTTTTTTCCCTGAAATAAGTGAAATTTCTGCAATTTTGCCCCAAAATAAGTGAAATTTCTGGAATTTTTTCCCCAAAATAAGGGAAAATTCTGGAATTTTGCCCCAAAATAAGTGGAATTTCTAAGTTTTGCCCCAAAATAAGAAGAATTTCTGTCTTTTTGCCTCCAAATAAGTGAAATTTCTGCAATTTTGCCTTAAAATAAGGGAAATTTCTGCCTTTTTGCCCCCAAATAAGGGGAATTTCAGCCTTTTTACCTCAAAATAAGGGAAATTTCTGCATTTTTGCCAGAAAATATTAGGAATTTCTGCCTTTTTGCCCCAAAATAAAGAAAATTTCTTCTTTTTTTCCCTGAAATAAGTGAAATTTCTGCAATTTTGCCCCAAAATAAGGGAAATTTCTGGAATTTTGGCCCAAAATAAGTGGAATTTCTGAGTTTTGCCCCAAAATAAGGAGAATTTCTGTCTTTTTGCCCCAACATATAGGGAATTTCTGTCTTTCTGCACCACAACTAGGGGAATTTCTGCAATTATGCTCCAAAATACGGGAAATTTCTGCCTTTTTGCCCGAAAATAAGGGGAATGCATAACTTTTTGCCATAAAAAAGGGAAATTTCTTCATTTTTGCTCCAAAATAAGGGAAATTTCTGCATTTTTGCCTCTAAATAATTGGAATTTCTGTCTATTTTTCTCAAAACAAAGGGAATTTCTGTCCTTTTTGCCTCAAAATAAGGGGAATTTTTGACTTATTACACTGAAATAAGTGAAATTTCTGCATTTTTTTCCACAAAATAAGGGAAATTTCTAAAATTTTGCCCCAAAATAAGTGGAATTTCTCAGTTTTGCCCCAAAATAAGAATAATTTCTGTCTTTTTGCCTCCAAATAAGTGAAATTTCTGCAATTTTGCCCCAAAATAAGGGAAATTTCTGCCTTTTTGCCCCCAAATAAGGGGAATTTCAGCCTTTTTACCTCAAAATAAGGGGAATTTCTGCATTTTTGCCAGAAAATATTAGGAATTTCTGCCTTTTTGCCCCAAAATAAAGAAAATTTCTTCTTTTTTTCCCTGAAATAAGTGAAATTTCTGCAATTTTGCCCAAAAATAAGTGAAATTTCTGCAATTTTTTCCCCAAAATAAGGGAAATTTCTGGAATTTTGCCCCAAAATAAGTGGAATTTCTAAGTTTTGCCCCAAAATAAGGAGAATTTCTGTCTTTTTGCCTCCAAATAAGTGAAATTTCTGCAATTTTGCCTTAAAATAAGGGGAATTTCTCCCTTTTTGCCCCAAAATGAAGGAAATTTCAGCCTTTATATGAAAATAAGTGAAATTTCTGCAATTTTGCACCAAATAAGGTAAATTTCTTCAATTTTGCCCCAAAATAAGGTAAATTCCTGTAATTTTGCCCCAAAATAAAGGAAATTTCTTGAATTTTGCCCCAAAAGAAGGGGAATTTCTGATTTTTGCCCCAAAATAAGGGAAATTTCTGCAATTTTGCCCCAATGTAAAGGAAATTTCTGCAATTTTGCCCCAAAATAACGAGAATTTCTGAATGTTTGCTCCCAAAAAAAAAAAGATCTTCTGTCTTTTTGCTCCAAAATAAGGAGAATTTCTGCCTTTTTGCCTGAAAATTATGAGAATTTCTGCAATTTTGCTTCAAAATACGGGGAATTTCTGCTTTTTATCCCGAAAGTAAGGGGAATGCATACCTTTTTGCCATAAAAAAGTAAATTTCTTCATTTTTGCTCCAAAATAAGGGGAATTTCTGCCTTTTTGCCTCTAAATAAATGGAATTTCTGTCTTTTTCCCCCAAAACAAAGGGAATTTCTGTCTTTTTTGCCCCAAAATAAGGGGAATTTCTGAATTATTACCCTGAAATAAGTGAAATTTCTCCAATTTTGCCCCAAAATAAGGGAAATTTCTGCCTCTTTGCCCCCAAATAAGGGGAATTTCAGCCTTTTTACCTCAAAATAAGGGGAATTTCTGCATTTTTGCCACAAAATATTAGGAATTTCTGACTTTTTGCCCCAAAATAAGGAAAATTTGTTCCTTTTTTCCCTGAAATAAGTGAAATTTCTGCAATTTTGCCCCAAAATAAGTGAAATTTCTGCAATTTTTTCCCCAAAATAAGGGAAATTTATGGAATTTTGCCCCAAAATAAGTGGAATTTCTAAGTTCTGCCCCAAAATAAGGAGAATTTCTGTCTTTTTGCCTCCAAATAAGTGAAATTTCTGCAATTTTGCCTTAAAATAAGGGAAATTTCTGCCTTTTTGCCCCCAAATAAGGGGAATTTCAGCCTTTTTACCTCAAAATAAGGGGAATTTCTGCATTTTTGCCAGAAAATATTAGGAATTTCTGCCTTTTTGCCCCAAAATAAAGAAAATTTCTTCTTTTTTTCCCTGAAATAAGTGAAATTTCTGCAATTTTGCCCCAAAATAAGTGAAATTTCTGCAATTTTGCCCCAAAATAAGGGAAATTTCTGGAATTTTGGCCCAAAATAAGTGGAATTTCTGAGTTTTGCCCCAAAATAAGGAGAATTTCTGTCTTTTTGCCCCAACATATAGGGAATTTCTGTCTTTCTGCACCACAACTAGGGGAATTTCTGCAATTATGCTCCAAAATACGGGGAATTTCTGCCTTTTTGCCCGAAGATAAGGAGAATGCATAACTTTTTGCCATAAAAAAGGGAAATTTCTTCATTTTTGCTCCAAAATAAGGGAAATTTCTGCATTTTTGCCTCTAAATAAGTGGAATTTCTGTCTTTTTCCCTCAAAACAAAGGGAATTTCTGTGCTTTTTGCCTCAAAATAAGGGGAATTTCTGACTTATTACACTGAAATAAGTGAAATTTCTGCAATTTTGCCCCAAAATAAGGGAAATTGCTGCCTTTTTGCCCTGAAATATGTGAAATTTCTGCATTTTACACCAAAATAAGGTGAATTTCTGCCTTTTTGCCACAAATTAATGGAAATTTCTGCCTTTTTGCCCCAACATAAGAAAAATTTTTGCTTTTTTTCTCTGAAATAAGTGAAATTTCTGCAATTTTGCCCTAAAATAAGGAAAATTTCTGCAATTTTTCCCAATAATAAGGGAAATTTCTGCAATTTTGCCCCAAAATAAGGGGAATTTCTCCCTTTTTGCCCCAAAATGAAGGAAATTTCAACCTTTTTACCTGAAAATAAGTGAAATTTCTGCAATTTTGCACCAAATAAGGTAAATTTCTTCAATTTTGCCCCAAAATAAGGTAAATTCCTGTAATTTTGCCCCAAAATAAAGGAAATTTCTTGAATTTTGCCCCAAAAGAAGGGGAATTTCTGATTTTTGCCCCAAAATAAGGGAAATTTCTGCAATTTTGCCCCAATGTAAAGGAAATTTCTGCAATTTTGCCCCAAAATAACGAGAATTTCTGAATGTTTGCTCCCAAAAAAAAAAAAAAGATCTTCTGTCTTTTTGCTCCAAAATAAGGAGAATTTCTGACTTTTTGCCTGAAAATTATGAGAATTTCTGCAATTTTGCTTTAAAATACGGGGAATTTCTGCTTTTTATCCCGAAAGTAAGGGGAATGCATACCTTTTTGCCATAAAAAGGTAAATTTCTTCATTTTTGCTTTAAAATAAGGGGAATTTCTGCCTTTTTGCTTCTAAATAAATGGAATTTCTATCTTTTTCCCCCAAAACAAAGGGAATTTCTGTCTTTTTTGCCACAAAATAAGGGGAATTTCTGAATTATTACCCTGAAATAAGTGAAATTTCTCCAATTTTGCCCCAAAATAAGGGAAATTTCTGCCTTTTTGCCCCCAAATAAGGGAAATTTCAGCCTTTTTACCTCAAAAAAAGGGGAATTTCTGCATTTTTGCCACAAAATATTAGGAATTTCTGACTTTTTGCCCCAAAATAAGGAAAATTTGTTCCTTTTTTCCCTGAAATAAGTGAAATTTCTGCAATTTTGCCCCAAAATAAGTGAAATTTCTGCAATTTTTTCCCCAAAATAAGGGAAATTTATGGAATTTTGCCCCAAAATAAGTGGAATTTCTAAGTTCTGCCCCAAAATAAGGAGAATTTCTGTCTTTTTGCCTCCAAATAAGTGAAATTTCTGCAATTTTGCCTTAAAATAAGGGAAATTTCAGCCTTTTTGCCCCCAAATAAGGGGAATTTCAGCCTTTTTACCTCAAAATAAGGGGAATTTCTGCATTTTTGCCAGAAAATATTAGGAATTTCTGCCTTTTTGCCCCAAAATAAAGAAAATTTCTTCTTTTTTTCCCTGAAATAAGTGAAATTTCTGCAATTTTGCCCCAAAATAAGTGAAATTTCTGCAATTTTGCCCCAAAATAAGGGAAATTTCTGGAATTTTGGCCCAAAATAAGTGGAATTTCTGAGTTTTGCCCCAAAATAAGGAGAATTTCTGTCTTTTTGCCCCAACACATAGGGAATTTCTGTCTTTCTGCACCACAACTAGGGGAATTTCTGCAATTATGCTCCAAAATACGGGGAATTTCTGCCTTTTTGCCCGAAGATAAGGAGAATGCATAACTTTTTGCCATAAAAAAGGGAAATTTCTTCATTTTTGCTCCAAAATAAGGGAAATTTCTGCATTTTTGCCTCTAAATAAGTGGAATTTCTGTCTTTTTCCCTCAAAACAAAGGGAATTTCTGTGCTTTTTGCCTCAAAATAAGGGGAATTTCTGACTTATTACACTGAAATAAGTGAAATTTCTGCAATTTTGCCCCAAAATAAGGGAAATTGCTGCCTTTTTGCCCTGAAATATGTGAAATTTCTGCATTTTACACCAAAATAAGGTGAATTTCTGCCTTTTTGCCACAAATTAATGGAAATTTCTGCCTTTTTGCCCCAACATAAGAAAAATTTTTGCTTTTTTTCTCTGAAATAAGTGAAATTTCTGCAATTTTGCCCTAAAATAAGGAAAATTTCTGCAATTTTTCCCAATAATAAGGGAAATTTCTGCAATTTTGCCCCAAAATAAGGGGAATTTCTCCCTTTTTGCCCCAAAATGAAGGAAATTTCAACCTTTTTACCTGAAAATAAGTGAAATTTCTGCAATTTTGCACCAAATAAGGTAAATTTCTTCAATTTTGCCCCAAAATAAGGTAAATTCCTGTAATTTTGCCCCAAAATAAAGGAAATTTCTTGAATTTTGCCCCAAAAGAAGGGGAATTTCTGATTTTTGCCCCAAAATAAGGGAAATTTCTGCAATTTTGCCCCAATGTAAAGGAAATTTCTGCAATTTTGCCCCAAAATAACGAGAATTTCTGAATGTTTGCTCCCAAAAAAAAAAAAAAGATCTTCTGTCTTTTTGCTCCAAAATAAGGAGAATTTCTGACTTTTTGCCTGAAAATTATGAGAATTTCTGCAATTTTGCTTTAAAATACGGGGAATTTCTGCTTTTTATCCCGAAAGTAAGGGGAATGCATACCTTTTTGCCATAAAAAGGTAAATTTCTTCATTTTTGCTTTAAAATAAGGGGAATTTCTGCCTTTTTGCTTCTAAATAAATGGAATTTCTATCTTTTTCCCCCAAAACAAAGGGAATTTCTGTCTTTTTTGCCACAAAATAAGGGGAATTTCTGAATTATTACCCTGAAATAAGTGAAATTTCTCCAATTTTGCCCCAAAATAAGGGAAATTTCTGCCTTTTTGCCCCCAAATAAGGGAAATTTCAGCCTTTTTACCTCAAAATAAGGGGAATTTCTGCATTTTTGCCACAAAATATTAGGAATTTTTGACTTTTTGCCTCAAAATAAGGAAAATTTGTTCCTTTTTTCCCTGAAATAAGTGAAATTTCTGCAATTTTGCCCCAAAATAAGTGAAATTTCTGGAATTTTTTCCCCAAAATAAGGGAAAATTCTGGAATTTTGCCCCAAAATAAGTGGAATTTCTAAGTTTTGCCCCAAAATAAGAAGAATTTCTGTCTTTTTGCCTCCAAATAAGTGAAATTTCTGCAATTTTGCCTTAAAATAAGGGAAATTTCTGCCTTTTTGCCCCCAAATAAGGGGAATTTCAGCCTTTTTACCTCAAAATAAGGGAAATTTCTGCATTTTTGCCAGAAAATATTAGGAATTTCTGCCTTTTTGCCCCAAAATAAAGAAAATTTCTTCTTTTTTTCCCTGAAATAAGTGAAATTTCTGCAATTTTGCCCCAAAATAAGGGAAATTTCTGGAATTTTGGCCCAAAATAAGTGGAATTTCTGAGTTTTGCCCCAAAATAAGGAGAATTTCTGTCTTTTTGCCCCAACATATAGGGAATTTCTGTCTTTCTGCACCACAACTAGGGGAATTTCTGCAATTATGCTCCAAAATACGGGAAATTTCTGCCTTTTTGCCCGAAAATAAGGGGAATGCATAACTTTTTGCCATAAAAAAGGGAAATTTCTTCATTTTTGCTCCAAAATAAGGGAAATTTCTGCATTTTTGCCTCTAAATAATTGGAATTTCTGTCTATTTTTCTCAAAACAAAGGGAATTTCTGTCCTTTTTGCCTCAAAATAAGGGGAATTTTTGACTTATTACACTGAAATAAGTGAAATTTCTGCATTTTTTTCCACAAAATAAGGGAAATTTCTAAAATTTTGCCCCAAAATAAGTGGAATTTCTCAGTTTTGCCCCAAAATAAGAATAATTTCTGTCTTTTTGCCTCCAAATAAGTGAAATTTCTGCAATTTTGCCCCAAAATAAGGGAAATTTCTGCCTTTTTGCCCCCAAATAAGGGGAATTTCAGCCTTTTTACCTCAAAATAAGGGGAATTTCTGCATTTTTGCCAGAAAATATTAGGAATTTCTGCCTTTTTGCCCCAAAATAAAGAAAATTTCTTCTTTTTTTCCCTGAAATAAGTGAAATTTCTGCAATTTTGCCCAAAAATAAGTGAAATTTCTGCAATTTTTTCCCCAAAATAAGGGAA
Organism: Micromys minutus; assembly: GCF_963924665.1. NCBI lineage: Eukaryota > Metazoa > Chordata > Mammalia > Rodentia > Muridae > Micromys > Micromys minutus. The sequence goes on from NW_027667727.1 coordinate 6,883,921, forward strand.
ATTTCTGGAATTTTGCCCCAAAATAAGTGGAATTTCTAAGTTTTGCCCCAAAATAAGGAGAATTTCTGTCTTTTTGCCTCCAAATAAGTGAAATTTCTGCAATTTTGCCTTAAAATAAGGGGAATTTCTCCCTTTTTGCCCCAAAATGAAGGAAATTTCAGCCTTTATATGAAAATAAGTGAAATTTCTGCAATTTTGCACCAAATAAGGTAAATTTCTTCAATTTTGCCCCAAAATAAGGTAAATTCCTGTAATTTTGCCCCAAAATAAAGGAAATTTCTTGAATTTTGCCCCAAAAGAAGGGGAATTTCTGATTTTTGCCCCAAAATAAGGGAAATTTCTGCAATTTTGCCCCAATGTAAAGGAAATTTCTGCAATTTTGCCCCAAAATAACGAGAATTTCTGAATGTTTGCTCCCAAAAAAAAAAAGATCTTCTGTCTTTTTGCTCCAAAATAAGGAGAATTTCTGCCTTTTTGCCTGAAAATTATGAGAATTTCTGCAATTTTGCTTCAAAATACGGGGAATTTCTGCTTTTTATCCCGAAAGTAAGGGGAATGCATACCTTTTTGCCATAAAAAAGTAAATTTCTTCATTTTTGCTCCAAAATAAGGGGAATTTCTGCCTTTTTGCCTCTAAATAAATGGAATTTCTGTCTTTTTCCCCCAAAACAAAGGGAATTTCTGTCTTTTTTGCCCCAAAATAAGGGGAATTTCTGAATTATTACCCTGAAATAAGTGAAATTTCTCCAATTTTGCCCCAAAATAAGGGAAATTTCTGCCTCTTTGCCCCCAAATAAGGGGAATTTCAGCCTTTTTACCTCAAAATAAGGGGAATTTCTGCATTTTTGCCACAAAATATTAGGAATTTCTGACTTTTTGCCCCAAAATAAGGAAAATTTGTTCCTTTTTTCCCTGAAATAAGTGAAATTTCTGCAATTTTGCCCCAAAATAAGTGAAATTTCTGCAATTTTTTCCCCAAAATAAGGGAAATTTCTGGAATTTTGCCCCAAAATAAGTGGAATTTCTAAGTTTTGCCCCAAAATAAGGAGAATTTCTGTCTTTTTGCCTCCAAATAAGTGAAATTTCTGCAATTTTGCCTTAAAATAAGGGGAATTTCTCCCTTTTTGCCCCCAAATAAGGGGAATTTCAGCCTTTTTACCTCAAAATAAGGGGAATTTCTGCATTTTTGCCAGAAAATATTAGGAATTTCTGCCTTTTTGCCCCAAAATAAAGAAAATTTCTTCTTTTTTTCCCTGAAATAAGTGAAATTTCTGCAATTTTGCCCCAAAATAAGTGAAATTTCTGCAATTTTGCCCCAAAATAAGGGAAATTTCTGGAATTTTGGCCCAAAATAAGTGGAATTTCTGAGTTTTGCCCCAAAATAAGGAGAATTTCTGTCTTTTTGCCCCAACATATAGGGAATTTCTGTCTTTCTGCACCACAACTAGGGGAATTTCTGCAATTATGCTCCAAAATACGGGGAATTTCTGCCTTTTTGCCCGAAGATAAGGAGAATGCATAACTTTTTGCCATAAAAAAGGGAAATTTCTTCATTTTTGCTCCAAAATAAGGGAAATTTCTGCATTTTTGCCTCTAAATAAGTGGAATTTCTGTCTTTTTCCCTCAAAACAAAGGGAATTTCTGTGCTTTTTGCCTCAAAATAAGGGGAATTTCTGACTTATTACACTGAAATAAGTGAAATTTCTGCAATTTTGCCCCAAAATAAGGGAAATTGCTGCCTTTTTGCCCTGAAATATGTGAAATTTCTGCATTTTACACCAAAATAAGGTGAATTTCTGCCTTTTTGCCACAAATTAATGGAAATTTCTGCCTTTTTGCCCCAACATAAGAAAAATTTTTGCTTTTTTTCTCTGAAATAAGTGAAATTTCTGCAATTTTGCCCTAAAATAAGGAAAATTTCTGCAATTTTTCCCAATAATAAGGGAAATTTCTGCAATTTTGCCCCAAAATAAGGGGAATTTCTCCCTTTTTGCCCCAAAATGAAGGAAATTTCAGCCTTTTTACCTGAAAATAAGTGAAATTTCTGCAATTTTGCCCCAAAATAAGTGAAATTTCTGGAATTTTTTCCCCAAAATAAGGGAAAATTCTGGAATTTTGCCCCAAAATAAGTGGAATTTCTAAGTTTTGCCCCAAAATAAGAAGAATTTCTGTCTTTTTGCCTCCAAATAAGTGAAATTTCTGCAATTTTGCCTTAAAATAAGGGAAATTTCTGCCTTTTTGCCCCCAAATAAGGGGAATTTCAGCCTTTTTACCTCAAAATAAGGGAAATTTCTGCATTTTTGCCAGAAAATATTAGGAATTTCTGCCTTTTTGCCCCAAAATAAAGAAAATTTCTTCTTTTTTTCCCTGAAATAAGTGAAATTTCTGCAATTTTGCCCCAAAATAAGGGAAATTTCTGGAATTTTGGCCCAAAATAAGTGGAATTTCTGAGTTTTGCCCCAAAATAAGGAGAATTTCTGTCTTTTTGCCCCAACATATAGGGAATTTCTGTCTTTCTGCACCACAACTAGGGGAATTTCTGCAATTATGCTCCAAAATACGGGAAATTTCTGCCTTTTTGCCCGAAAATAAGGGGAATGCATAACTTTTTGCCATAAAAAAGGGAAATTTCTTCATTTTTGCTCCAAAATAAGGGAAATTTCTGCATTTTTGCCTCTAAATAATTGGAATTTCTGTCTATTTTTCTCAAAACAAAGGGAATTTCTGTCCTTTTTGCCTCAAAATAAGGGGAATTTTTGACTTATTACACTGAAATAAGTGAAATTTCTGCATTTTTTTCCACAAAATAAGGGAAATTTCTAAAATTTTGCCCCAAAATAAGTGGAATTTCTCAGTTTTGCCCCAAAATAAGAATAATTTCTGTCTTTTTGCCTCCAAATAAGTGAAATTTCTGCAATTTTGCCCCAAAATAAGGGAAATTTCTGCCTTTTTGCCCCCAAATAAGGGGAATTTCAGCCTTTTTACCTCAAAATAAGGGGAATTTCTGCATTTTTGCCAGAAAATATTAGGAATTTCTGCCTTTTTGCCCCAAAATAAAGAAAATTTCTTCTTTTTTTCCCTGAAATAAGTGAAATTTCTGCAATTTTGCCCAAAAATAAGTGAAATTTCTGCAATTTTTTCCCCAAAATAAGGGAAATTTCTGGAATTTTGCCCCAAAATAAGTGGAATTTCTAAGTTTTGCCCCAAAATAAGGAGAATTTCTGTCTTTTTGCCTCCAAATAAGTGAAATTTCTGCAATTTTGCCTTAAAATAAGGGGAATTTCTCCCTTTTTGCCCCAAAATGAAGGAAATTTCAGCCTTTATATGAAAATAAGTGAAATTTCTGCAATTTTGCACCAAATAAGGTAAATTTCTTCAATTTTGCCCCAAAATAAGGTAAATTCCTGTAATTTTGCCCCAAAATAAAGGAAATTTCTTGAATTTTGCCCCAAAAGAAGGGGAATTTCTGATTTTTGCCCCAAAATAAGGGAAATTTCTGCAATTTTGCCCCAATGTAAAGGAAATTTCTGCAATTTTGCCCCAAAATAACGAGAATTTCTGAATGTTTGCTCCCAAAAAAAAAAAGATCTTCTGTCTTTTTGCTCCAAAATAAGGAGAATTTCTGCCTTTTTGCCTGAAAATTATGAGAATTTCTGCAATTTTGCTTCAAAATACGGGGAATTTCTGCTTTTTATCCCGAAAGTAAGGGGAATGCATACCTTTTTGCCATAAAAAAGTAAATTTCTTCATTTTTGCTCCAAAATAAGGGGAATTTCTGCCTTTTTGCCTCTAAATAAATGGAATTTCTGTCTTTTTCCCCCAAAACAAAGGGAATTTCTGTCTTTTTTGCCCCAAAATAAGGGGAATTTCTGAATTATTACCCTGAAATAAGTGAAATTTCTCCAATTTTGCCCCAAAATAAGGGAAATTTCTGCCTCTTTGCCCCCAAATAAGGGGAATTTCAGCCTTTTTACCTCAAAATAAGGGGAATTTCTGCATTTTTGCCACAAAATATTAGGAAATTCTGACTTTTTGCCCCAAAATAAGGAAAATTTGTTCCTTTTTTCCCTGAAATAAGTGAAATTTCTGCAATTTTGCCCCAAAATAAGTGAAATTTCTGCAATTTTTTCCCCAAAATAAGGGAAATTTCTGGAATTTTGCCCCAAAATAAGTGGAATTTCTAAGTTTTGCCCCAAAATAAGGAGAATTTCTGTCTTTTTGCCTCCAAATAAGTGAAATTTCTGCAATTTTGCCTTAAAATAAGGGGAAATTCTCCCTTTTTGCCCCCAAATAAGGGGAATTTCAGCCTTTTTACCTCAAAATAAGGGGAATTTCTGCATTTTTGCCAGAAAATATTAGGAATTTCTGCCTTTTTGCCCCAAAATAAAGAAAATTTCTTCTTTTTTTCCCTGAAATAAGTGAAATTTCTGCAATTTTGCCCCAAAATAAGTGAAATTTCTGCAATTTTGCCCCAAAATAAGGGAAATTTCTGGAATTTTGGCCCAAAATAAGTGGAATTTCTGAGTTTTGCCCCAAAATAAGGAGAATTTCTGTCTTTTTGCCCCAACATATAGGGAATTTCTGTCTTTCTGCACCACAACTAGGGGAATTTCTGCAATTATGCTCCAAAATACGGGGAATTTCTGCCTTTTTGCCCGAAGATAAGGAGAATGCATAACTTTTTGCCATAAAAAAGGGAAATTTCTTCATTTTTGCTCCAAAATAAGGGAAATTTCTGCATTTTTGCCTCTAAATAAGTGGAATTTCTGTCTTTTTCCCTCAAAACAAAGGGAATTTCTGTGCTTTTTGCCTCAAAATAAGGGGAATTTCTGACTTATTACACTGAAATAAGTGAAATTTCTGCAATTTTGCCCCAAAATAAGGGAAATTGCTGCCTTTTTGCCCTGAAATATGTGAAATTTCTGCATTTTACACCAAAATAAGGTGAATTTCTGCCTTTTTGCCACAAATTAATGGAAATTTCTGCCTTTTTGCCCCAACATAAGAAAAATTTTTGCTTTTTTTCTCTGAAATAAGTGAAATTTCTGCAATTTTGCCCTAAAATAAGGAAAATTTCTGCAATTTTTCCCAATAATAAGGGAAATTTCTGCAATTTTGCCCCAAAATAAGGGGAATTTCTCCCTTTTTGCCCCAAAATGAAGGAAATTTCAGCCTTTTTACCTGAAAATAAGTGAAATTTCTGCAATTTTGCACCAAATAAGGTAAATTTCTTCAATTTTGCCCCAAAATAAGGTAAATTCCTGTAATTTTGCCCCAAAATAAAGGAAATTTCTTGAATTTTGCCCCAAAAGAAGGGGAATTTCTGCAATTTTGCCCCAAAATAAGGGAAATTTCTGCAATTTTGCCCCAATGTAAAGGAAATTTCTGCAATTTTGCCCCAAAATAACGAGAATTTCTGAATGTTTGCTCCCAAAAAAAAAAAAGATCTTCTGTCTTTTTGCTCCAAAATAAGGAGAATTTCTGACTTTTTGCCTGAAAATTATGAGAATTTCTGCAATTTTGCTTTAAAATACGGGGAATTTCTGCTTTTTATCCCGAAAGTAAGGGGAATGCATACCTTTTTGCCATAAAAAGGTAAATTTCTTCATTTTTGCTTTAAAATAAGGGGAATTTCTGCCTTTTGCTTCTAAATAAATGGAATTTCTATCTTTTTCCCCCAAAACAAAGGGAATTTCTGTCTTTTTTGCCACAAAATAAGGGGAATTTCTGAATTATTACCCTGAAATAAGTGAAATTTCTCCAATTTTGCCCCAAAATAAGGGAAATTTCTGCCTCTTTGCCCCCAAATAAGGGAATTTTCAGCCTTTTTACCTCAAAATAAGGGGAATTTCTGCATTTTTGCCACAAAATATTAGGAATTTTTGACTTTTTGCCTCAAAATAAGGAAAATTTGTTCCTTTTTTCCCTGAAATAAGTGAAATTTCTGCAATTTTGCCCCAAAATAAGTGAAATTTCTGGAATTTTTTCCCCAAAATAAGGGAAAATTCTGGAATTTTGCCCCAAAATAAGTGGAATTTCTAAGTTTTGCCCCAAAATAAGAAGAATTTCTGTCTTTTTGCCTCCAAATAAGTGAAATTTCTGCAATTTTGCCTTAAAATAAGGGAAATTTCTGCCTTTTTGCCCCCAAATAAGGGGAATTTCAGCCTTTTTACCTCAAAATAAGGGTAATTTCTGCATTTTTGCCAGAAAATATTAGGAATTTCTGCCTTTTTGCCCCAAAATAAAGAAAATTTCTTCTTTTTTTCCCTGAAATAAGTGAAATTTCTGCAATTTTGCCCCAAAATAAGTGAAATTTCTGCAATTTTGCCCCAAAATAAGGGAAATTTCTGGAATTTTGGCCCAAAATAAGTGGAATTTCTGAGTTTTGCCCCAAAATAAGGAGAATTTCTGTCTTTTTGCCCCAACATATAGGGAATTTCTGTCTTTCTGCACCACAACTAGGGGAATTTCTGCAATTATGCTCCAAAATACGGGAAATTTCTGCCTTTTTGCCCGAAAATAAGGGGAATGCATAACTTTTTGCCATAAAAAAGGGAAATTTCTTCATTTTTGCTCCAAAATAAGGGAAATTTCTGCATTTTTGCCTCTAAATAAGTGGAATTTCTGTCTTTTTTTCTCAAAACAAAGGGAATTTCTGTCCTTTTTGCCTCAAAATAAGGGGAATTTTTGACTTATTACACTGAAATAAGTGAAATTTCTGCAATTTTTTCCACAAAATAAGGGAAATTTCTAAAATTTTGCCCCAAAATAAGTGGAATTTCTCAGTTTTGCCCCAAAATAAGAATAATTTCTGTCTTTTTGCCTCCAAATAAGTGAAATTTCTGCAATTTTGCCCCAAAATAAGGGAAATTTCTGCCTTTTTGCCCCCAAATAAGGGGAATTTCAGCCTTTTTACCTCAAAATAAGGGGAATTTCTGCATTTTTGCCAGAAAATATTAGGAATTTCTGCCTTTTTGCCCCAAAATAAAGAAAATTTCTTCTTTTTTTCCCTGAAATAAGTGAAATTTCTGCAATTTTGCCCAAAAATAAGTGAAATTTCTGCAATTTTTTCCCCAAAATAAGGGAAATTTCTGGAATTTTGCCCCAAAATAAGTGGAATTTCTAAGTTTTGCCCCAAAATAAGGAGAATTTCTGTCTTTTTGCCTCCAAATAAGTGAAATTTCTGCAATTTTGCCTTAAAATAAGGGGAATTTCTCCCTTTTTGCCCCAAAATGAAGGAAATTTCAGCCTTTATATGAAAATAAGTGAAATTTCTGCAATTTTGCACCAAATAAGGTAAATTTCTTCAATTTTGCCCCAAAATAAGGTAAATTCCTGTAATTTTGCCCCAAAATAAAGGAAATTTCTTGAATTTTGCCCCAAAAGAAGGGGAATTTCTGATTTTTGCCCCAAAATAAGGGAAATTTCTGCAATTTTGCCCCAATGTAAAGGAAATTTCTGCAATTTTGCCCCAAAATAACGAGAATTTCTGAATGTTTGCTCCCAAAAAAAAAAAGATCTTCTGTCTTTTTGCTCCAAAATAAGGAGAATTTCTGCCTTTTTGCCTGAAAATTATGAGAATTTCTGCAATTTTGCTTCAAAATACGGGGAATTTCTGCTTTTTATCCCGAAAGTAAGGGGAATGCATAACTTTTTGCCATAAAAAAGTAAATTTCTTCATTTTTGCTCCAAAATAAGGGGAATTTCTGCCTTTTTGCCTCTAAATAAATGGAATTTCTGTCTTTTTCCCCCAAAACAAAGGGAATTTCTGTCTTTTTTGCCCCAAAATAAGGGGAATTTGTGAATTATTACCCTGAAATAAGTGAAATTTCTCCAATTTTGCCCCAAAATAAGGGAAATTTCTGCCTCTTTGCCCCCAAATAAGGGGAATTTCAGCCTTTTTACCTCAAAATAAGGGGAATTTCTGCTTTTTTGCCACAAAATATTAGGAATTTCTGACTTTTTGCCCCAAAATAAGGAAAATTTGTTCCTTTTTTCCCTGAAATAAGTGAAATTTCTGCAATTTTGCCCCAAAATAAGTGAAATTTCTGCAATTTTTTCCCCAAAATAAGGGAAATTTCTGGAATTTTGCCCCAAAATAAGTGGAATTTCTAAGTTTTGCCCCAAAATAAGGAGAATTTCTGTCTTTTTGCCTCCAAATAAGTGAAATTTCTGCAATTTTGCCTTAAAATAAGGGAAATTTCTGCCTTTTTGCCCCCAAATAAGGGGAATTTCAGCCTTTTTACCTCAAAATAAGGGGAATTTCTGCATTTTTGCCAGAAAATATTAGGAATTTCTGCCTTTTTGCCCCAATATAAAGAAAATTTCTTCTTTTTTTCCCTGAAATAAGTGAAATTTCTGCAATTTTGCCCCAAAATAAGTGAAATTTCTGCAATTTTGCCCCAAAATAAGGGAAATTTCTGGAATTTTGGCCCAAAATAAGTGGAATTTCTGAGTTTTGCCCCAAAATAAGGAGAATTTCTGTCTTTTTGCCCCAACATATAGGGAATTTCTGTCTTTCTGCACCACAACTAGGGGAATTTCTGCAATTATGCTCCAAAATACGGGAAATTTCTGCCTTTTTGCCCGAAAATAAGGGGAATGCATAACTTTTTGCCATAAAAAAGGGAAATTTCTTCATTTTTGCTCCAAAATAAGGGAAATTTCTGCATTTTTGCCTCTAAATAAGTGGAATTTCTGTCTTTTTTTCTCAAAACAAAGGGAATTTCTGTCCTTTTTGCCTCAAAATAAGGGGAATTTTTGACTTATTACACTGAAATAAGTGAAATTTCTGCAATTTTGCCCCAAAATAAGGGAAATTGCTGCCTTTTTGCCCTGAAATATGTGGAATTTCTGCATTTTACACCAAAATAAGGAGAATTTCTGCCTTTTTGCCACAATTTAATGGAAATTTCTGCCTTTTTGCCCCAAAATAAGAAAAATTTTTGCTTTTTTTCTCTGAAATAAGTGAAATTTCTGCAATTTTGCCCTAAAATAAGGAAAATTTCTGCAATTTTTCCCAATAATAAGGGAAATTTCTGAAATTTTGCCCCAAAATAAGGGGAATTTCTCCCTTTTTGCCCCAAAATGAAGGAAATTTCAGCCTTTTTACCTGAAAATAAGTGAAATTTCTGCAATTTTGCACCAAATAAGGTAAATTTCTTCAATTTTGCCCCAAAATAAGGTAAATTCCTGTAATTTTGCCACAAAATAAAGGAAATTTCTTGAATTTTGCCCCAAAAGAAGGGGAATTTCTGATTTTTGCCCCAAAATAAGGGAAATTTCTGCAATTTTGCCCCAATGTAAAGGAAATTTCTGCAATTTTGCCCCAAAATAATGAAAATTTCTGAATGTTTGCTCCCAAAAAAAAAAAGATCTTCTGTCTTTTTGCTCCAAAATAAGGAAAATTTTGACTTTTTGCCTGAAAATTATGAGAATTTCTGCAATTTTGCTCTAAAATACGGGGAATTTCTGCTTTTTATCCCGAAAGTAAGGGGAATGCATACCTTTTTGCCATAAAAAGGTAAATTTCTTCATTTTTGCTCCAAAATAAGGGGAATTTCTGCCTTTTTGCCTCTAAATAAATGGAATTTCTGTCTTTTTCCCCCAAAACAAAGGGAATTTCTGTCTTTTTTGCCACAAAATAAGGGGAATTTTTGAATTATTACCCTGAAATAAGTGAAATTTCTCCAATTTTGCCCCAAAATAAGGGAAATTTCTGCCTCTTTGCCCACAAATAAGGGAAATTTCAGCCTTTTTACCTCAAAATAAGGGGAATTTCTGCATTTTTGCCAAAAAATATTAAGAATTTTTGACTTTTTGCCCAAAATAAGGAAAATTTGTTCCTTTTTTCCCTGAAATAAGTGAAATTTCTGCAATTTTGCCCCAAAATAAGTGAAATTTCTGCAATTTTTCCCCAAAATAAGGGAAATTTCTAAAATTTTGCCCCAAAATAAGTGGAATTTCTAAGTTTTGCCCCAAAATAAGGATAATTTCTGTCTTTTTGCCTCCAAATAAGTTAAATTTCTGCAATTTTGCCCCAAAATAAGGGAAATTTCTGCCTTTTTGCCCCCAAATAAGGGGAATTTCAGCCTTTTTACCTCAAAATAAGGGGAATTTCTGCATTTTTGCCAGAAAATATTAGGAATTTCTTCCTTTTTGCCCCAAAATAAAGAAAATTTCTTCTTTTTTTCCCTGAAATAAGTGAAATTTCTGCAATTTTGCCCCAAAATAAGTGAAATTTCTGCAATTTTGCCCCAAAATAAGGGAAATTTCTGGAATTTTGTCCCAAAATAAGTGGAATTTCTAAGTTTTGCCCCAAAATAAGGAGAATTTCTGTCTTTTTGCCTCCAAATAAGTGAAATTTCTGCAATTTTGCCTTAAAATAAGGGGAATTTCTCCCTTTTTGCCCCAAAATGAAGGAAATTTCAGCCTTTATATGAAAATAAGTGAAATTTCTGCAATTTTGCACCAAATAAGGTAAATTTCTTCAATTTTGCCCCAAAATAAGGTAAATTCCTGTAATTTTGCCCCAAAATAAAGGAAATTTCTTGAATTTTGCCCCAAAAGAAGGGGAATTTCTGATTTTTGCCCCAAAATAAGGGAAATTTCTGCTATTTTGCCCCAATGTAAAGGAAATTTCTGCAATTTTGCCCCAAAATAACGAGAATTTCTGAATGTTTGCTCCCAAAAAAAAAAGATCTTCTGTCTTTTTGCTCCAAAATAAGGAGAATTTCTGACTTTTTGCCTGAAAATTATGAGAATTTCTGCAATTTTGCTTCAAAATACGGGGAATTTCTGCTTTTTATCCCGAAAGTAAGGGGAATGCATACCTTTTTGCCATAAAAAAGTAAATTTCTTCATTTTTGCTCCAAAATAAGGGGAATTTCTGCCTTTTTGCCTCTAAATAAATGGAATTTCTGTCTTTTTCCCCCAAAACAAAGGGAATTTCTGTCTTTTTTGCCCTAAAATAAGGGGAATTTCTGAATTATTACCCTGAAATAAGTGAAATTTCTCCAATTTTGCCCCAAAATAAGGGAAATTTCTGCCTCTTTGCCCCCAAATAAGGGGAATTTCAGCCTTTTTACCTCAAAATAAGGGGAATTTCTGCATTTTTGCCACAAAATATTAGGAATTTCTGACTTTTTGCCCCAAAATAAGGAAAATTTGTTCCTTTTTTCCCTGAAATAAGTGAAATTTCTGCAATTTTGCCCCAAAATAAGTGAAATTTCTGCAATTTTTTCCCCAAAATAAGGGAAATTTCTGGAATTTTGCCCCAAAATAAGTGGAATTTCTAAGTTTTGCCCCAAAATAAGGAGAATTTTTGTCTTTTTGCCTCCAAATAAGTGAAATTTCTGCAATTTTGCCTTAAAATAAGGGAAATTTCTGCCTTTTTGCCCCCAAATAAGGGGAATTTCAGCCTTTTTACCTCAAAATAAGGGGAATTTCTGCATTTTTGCCAGAAAATATTAGGAATTTCTGCCTTTTTGCCCCAATATAAAGAAAATTTCTTCTTTTTTTCCCTGAAATAAGTGAAATTTCTGCAATTTTGCCCCAAAATAAGTGAAATTTCTGCAATTTTGCCCCAAAATAAGGGAAATTTCAGGAATTTTGGCCCAAAATAAGTGGAATTTCTGAGTTTTGCCCCAAAATAAGGAGAATTTCTGTCTTTTTGCCCCAACATATAGGGAATTTCTGTCTTTCTGCACCACAACTAGGGGAATTTCTGCAATTATGCTCCAAAATACGGGGAATTTCTGCCTTTTTGCCCGAAGATAAGGAGAATGCATAACTTTTTGCCATAAAAAAGGGAAATTTCTTCATTTTTGCTCCAAAATAAGGGAAATTTCTGCATTTTTGCCTCTAAATAAGTGGAATTTCTAGATTTTTCCCTCAAAACAAAGGGAATTTCTGTGCTTTTTGCCTCAAAATAAGGGGAATTTCTGACTTATTACACTGAAATAAGTGAAATTTCTGCAATTTTGCCCCAAAATAAGGGAAATTGCTGCCTTTTTGCCCTGAAATATGTGAAATTTCTGCATTTTACACCAAAATAAGGTGAATTTCTGCCTTTTTGCCACAAATTAATGGAAATTTCTGCCTTTTTGCCCCAAAATAAGAAAAATTTTTGCTTTTTTTCTCTGAAATAAGTGAAATTTCTGCAATTTTGCCCTAAAATACGAAAAATTTCTGCAATTTTTCCCAATAATAAGGGAAATTTCTGCAATTTTGCCCCAAAATAAGGGGAATTTCTCCCTTTTTGCCCCAAAATGAAGGAAATTTCAGCCTTTTTACCTGAAAATAAGTGAAATTTCTGCAATTTTGCACCAAATAAGGTAAATTTCTTCAATTTTGCTCCAAAATAAGGTAAATTCCTGTAATTTTTCCCCAAAATAAAGGAAATTTCTTGAATTTTGCCCCAAAAGAAGGGGAATTTCTGATTTTTGCCCCAAAATAAGGGAAATTTCTGCAATTTTGCCCCAATGTAAAGAAATTTCTGCAATTTTGCCCCAAAATAACGAGAATTTCTGAATGTTTGCTCCCAAAAAAAAAAAAAAAGATCTTCTGTCTTTTTGCTCCAAAATAAGGAGAATTTCTGACTTTTTGCCTGAAAATTATGAGAATTTTTGCAATTTTGCTTTAAAATACGGGGAATTTCTGCTTTTTATCCCGAAAGTAAGGGGAATGCATACCTTTTTGCCATAAAAAGGTAAATTTCTTCATTTTTGCTCCAAAATAAGGGGAATTTCTGCCTTTTTGCCTCTAAATAAATGGAATTTCTGTCTTTTTCCCCCAAAACAAAGGGAATTTCTGTCTTTTTTGCCACAAAATAAGGGGAATTTTTGAATTATTACCCTGAAATAAGTGAAATTTCTCCAATTTTGCCCCAAAATAAGGGAAATTTCTGCCTCTTTGCCCCAAAATAAGGGAAATTTCAGCCTTTTTACCTCAAAATAAGGTGAATTTCTGCATTTTTGCCAAAAAATATTAGGAATTTTTGACTTTTTGCCCAAAATAAGGAAAATTTGTTCCTTTTTTCCCTGAAATAAGTGAAATTTCTGCAATTTTGCCCCAAAATAAGTGAAATTTCTGCAATTTTTTCCCCAAAATAAGGGAAAATTCTGGAATTTTGCCCCAAAATAAGTGGAATTTCTAAGTTTTGCCCCAAAATAAGGAGAATTTCTGTCTTTTTGCCTCCAAATAAGTGAAATTTCTGCAATTTTGCCTTAAAATAAGGGAAATTTCTGCCTTTATGCCCCCAAATAAGGGGAATTTCACCCTTTTTACCTCAAATTAAGGGAAATTTCTGCATTTTTGCCAGAAAATATTAGGAATTTCTGCCTTTTTGCCCCAAAATAAAGAAAATTTCTTCTTTTTTTCCCTGAAATAAGTGAAATTTCTGCAATTTTGCCCCAAAATAAGGGAAATTTCTGGAATTTTGGCCCAAAATAAGTGGAATTTCTGAGTTTTGCCCCAAAATAAGGAGAATTTCTGTCTTTTTGCCCCAACATATAGGGAATTTCTGTCTTTCTGCACCACAACTAGGGGAATTTCTGCAATTATGCTCCAAAATACGGGAAATTTCTGCCTATTTGCCCGAAAATAAGGGGAATGCATAACTTTTTGCCATAAAAAAGGGAAATTTCTTCATTTTTGCTCCAAAATAAGGGAAATTTCTGCATTTTTGCCTCTAAATAAGTGGAATTTCTGTCTTTTTTTCTCAAAACAAAGGGAATTTCTGTCCTTTTTGCCTCAAAATACGGGGAATTTTTGACTTATTACACTGAAATTAGTGAAATTTCTGCAATTTTGCCCCAAAATAAGGGAAATTGCTGCCTTTTTGCCCTGAAATATGTGAAATTTCTGCATTTTACACCAAAATAATGTGAATTTCTGCCTTTTTGCCACAAATTAATGGAAATTTCTGCCTTTTTGCCCCAAAATAAGAAAAATTTTTGCTTTTTTTCTCTGAAATAAGTGAAATTTCTGCAATTTTGCCCTAAAATAAGGAAAATTTCTGCAATTTTTCCCAATAATAAGGGAAATTTCTGCAATTTTGCCCCAAAATAAGGGGAATTTCTCCCTTTTTGCCCCAAAATGAAGGAAATTTCAGTCTTTATATGAAAATAAGTGAAATTTCTGCAATTTTGCACCAAATAAGGTAAATTTCTTCAATTTTGCCCCAAAATAAGGTAAATTCCTGTAATTTTGCCACAAAATAAAGGAAATTTCTTGAATTTTGCCCCAAAAGAAGGGGAATTTCTGATTTTTGCCCCAAAATAAGGGAAATTTCTGCAATTTTGCCCCAATGTAAAGGAAATTTCTGCAATTTTGCCCCAAAATAATGAAAATTTCTGAATGTTCGCTCCCAAAAAAAAAAAAAAGATCTTCTGTCTTTTTGCTCCAAAATAAGGAGAATTTCTGACTTTTTGCCTGAAAATTATGAGAATTTCTGCAATTTTGCTTTAAAATACGGGGAATTTCTGCTTTTTATCCCGAAAGTAAGGGGAATGCATACCTTTTTGCCATAAAAAGGTAAATTTCTTCATTTTTGCTCCAAAATAAGGGGAATTTCTGCCTTTTTGCCTCTAAATAAATGGAATTTCTGTCTTTTTCCCCCAAAACAAAGGGAATTTCTGTCTTTTTTGCCACAAAATAAGGGGAATTTTTGAATTATTACCCTGAAATAAGTGAAATTTCTCCAATTTTGCCCCAAAATAAGGGAAATTTCTGCCTCTTTGCCCACAAATAAGGGAAATTTCAGCCTTTTTCCCTCAAAAAAAGGGGAATTTCTGCATTTTTGCCACAAAATATTAGGAATTTCTGACTTTTTGCCCCAAAATAAAGAAAATTTGTTCCTTTTTTCCCTGAAATAAGTGAAATTTCTGCAATTTTGCCCCAAAATAAGTGAAATTTCTGCAATTTTTTCCCCAAAATAAGGGAAATTTCTGGAATTTTGCCCCAAAATAAGTGGAATTTCTAAGTTTTGCCCCAAAATAAGGAGAATTTCTGTCTTTTTGCCCCCAAATAAGTGAAATTTCTGCAATTTTGCCTTAAAATAAGGGGAATTTCTCCCTTTTTGCCCCAAAATGAAGGAAATTTCAGCCTTTATATGAAAATAAGTGAAATTTCTGCAATTTTGCACCAAATAAGGTAAATTTCTTCAATTTTGCCTCAAAATAAGGTAAATTCCTGTAATTTTGCCCCAAAATAAAGGAAATTTCTTGAATTTTGCCCCAAAAGAAGGGGAATTTCTGATTTTTGCCCCAAAATAAGGGAAATTTCTGCAATTTTGCCCCAATGTAAAGGAAATTTCTGCAATTTTGCCCCAAAATAACGAGAATTTCTGAATGTTTGCTCCCAAAAAAAAAAGATCTTCTGTCTTTTTGCTCCAAAATAAGGAGAATTTCTGCCTTTTTGCCTGAAAATTATGAGAATTTCTGCAATTTTGCTTCAAAATACGGGGAATTTCTGCTTTTTATCCCGAAAGTAAGGGGAATGCATAACTTTTTGCCATAAAAAAGTAAATTTCTTCATTTTTGCTCCAAAATAAGGGGAATTTCTGCCTTTTTGCCTCTAAATAAATGGAATTTCTGTCTTTTTCCCCCAAAACAAAGGGAATTTCTGTCTTTTTTGCCCCAAAATAAGGGGAATTTCTGAATTATTACCCTGAAATAAGTGAAATTTCTCCAATTTTGCCCCAAAATAAGGGAAATTTCTGCCTCTTTGCCCCCAAATAAGGGGAATTTCAGCCTTTTTACCTCAAAATAAGGGGAATTTCTGCATTTTTGCCACAAAATATTAGGAATTTCTGACTTTTTGCCCCAAAATAAGGAAAATTTGTTCCTTTTTTCCCTGAAATAAGTGAAATTTCTGCAATTTTGCCCCAAAATAAGTGAAATTTCTGCAATTTTTTCCCCAAAATAAGGGAAATTTCTGGAATTTTGCCCCAAAATAAGTGGAATTTCTAAGTTTTGCCCCAAAATAAGGAGAATTTCTGTCTTTTTGCCTCCAAATAAGTGAAATTTCTGCAATTTTGCCTTAAAATAAGGGAAATTTCTGCCTTTTTGCCCCCAAATAAGGGGAATTTCAGCCTTTTTACCTCAAAATAAGGGGAATTTCTGCATTTTTGCCAGAAAATATTAGGAATTTCTGCCTTTTTGCCCCAATATAAAGAAAATTTCTTCTTTTTTTCCCTGAAATAAGTGAAATTTCTGCAATTTTGCCCCAAAATAAGTGAAATTCCTGCAATTTTGCCCCAAAATAAGGGAAATTTCTGGAATTTTGGCCCAAAATAAGTGGAATTTCTGAGTTTTGCCCCAAAATAAGGAGAATTTCTGTCTTTTTGCCCCAACATATAGGGAATTTCTGTCTTTCTGCACCACAACTAGGGGAATTTCTGCAATTATGCTCCAAAATACGGGGAATTTCTGCCTTTTTGCCCGAAGATAAGGAGAATGCATAACTTTTTGCCATAAAAAAGGGAAATTTCTTCATTTTTGCTCCAAAATAAGGGAAATTTCTGCATTTTTGCCTCTAAATAAGTGGAATTTCTGTCTTTTTCCCTCAAAACAAAGGGAATTTCTGTGCTTTTTGCCTCAAAATAAGGGGAATTTCTGACTTATTACACTGAAATAAGTGAAATTTCTGCAATTTTGCCCCAAAATAAGGGAAATTGCTGCCTTTTTGCCCTGAAATATGTGAAATTTCTGCATTTTACACCAAAATAAGGTGAATTTCTGCCTTTTTGCCACAAATTAATGGAAATTTCTGCCTTTTTGCCCCAAAATAAGAAAAATTTTTGCTTTTTTTCTCTGAAATAAGTGAAATTTCTGCAATTTTGCCCTAAAATACGAAAAATTTCTGCAATTTTTCCCAATAATAAGGGAAATTTCTGCAATTTTGCCCCAAAATAAGGGGAATTTCTCCCTTTTTGCCCCAAAATGAAGGAAATTTCAGCCTTTTTACCTGAAAATAAGTGAAATTTCTGCAATTTTGCACCAAATAAGGTAAATTTCTTCAATTTTGCCCCAAAATAAGGTAAATTCCTGTAATTTTTCCACAAAATAAAGGAAATTTCTTGAATTTTGCCCCAAAAGAAGGGGAATTTCTGATTTTTGCCCCAAAATAAGGGAAATTTCTGCAATTTTGCCCCAATGTAAAGAAATTTCTGCAATTTTGCCCCAAAATAACGAGAATTTCTGAATGTTTGCTCCCAAAAAAAAAAAAGATCTTCTGTCTTTTTGCTCCAAAATAAGGAGAATTTCTGACTTTTTGCCTGAAAATTATGAGAATTTCTGCAATTTTGCTTTAAAATACGGGGAATTTCTGCTTTTTATCCCGAAAGTAAGGGGAATGCATACCTTTTTGCCATAAAAAGGTAAATTTCTTCATTTTGGCTCCAAAATAAGGGGAATTTCTGCCTTTTTGCCTCTAAATAAATGGAATTTCTGTCTTTTTCCCCCAAAACAAAGGGAATTTCTGTCTTTTTTGCCACAAAATAAGGGGAATTTCTGAATTATTACCCTGAAATAAGTGAAATTTCTCCAATTTTGCCCCAAAATAAGGGAAATTTCTGCCTCTTTGCCCCCAAATAAGGGAAATTTCAGCCTTTTTACCTCAAAATAAGGGGAATTTCTGCATTTTTGCCACAAAATATTAGGTATTTTTGACTTTTTGCCCCAAAATAAGGAAAATTTGTTCCTTTTTTCCCTGAAATAAGTCAAATTTCTGCAATTTTGCCCCAAAATAAGTGAAATTTCTGCAATTTTTTCCCCAAAATAAGGGAAAATTCTGGAATTTTGCCCCAAAATAAGTGGAATTTCTAAGTTTTGCCCCAAAATAAGGAGAATTTCTGTCTTTTTGCCTCCAAATAAGTGAAATTTCTGCAATTTTGCCTTAAAATAAGGGAAATTTCTGCCTTTATGCCCCCAAATAAGGGGAATTTCAGCCTTTTTACCTCAAATTAAAGGAAATTTCTGCATTTTTGCCAGAAAATATTAGGAATTTCTGCCTTTTTGCCCCAAAATAAAGAAAATTTCTTCTTTTTTTCCCTGAAATAAGTGAAATTTCTGCAATTTTGCCCCAAAATAAGTGAAATTTCTGCAATTTTGCCCCAAAATAAGGGAAATTTCTGGAATTTTGGCCCAAAATAAGTGGAATTTCTGAGTTTTGCCCCAAAATAAGGAGAATTTCTGTCTTTTTGCCCCAACATATAGGGAATTTCTGTCTTTCTGCACCACAACTAGGGGAATTTCTGCAATTATGCTCCAAAATACGGGAAATTTCTGCCTTTTTGCCCGAAAATAAGGGGAATGCATAACTTTTTGCCATAAAAAAGGGAAATTTCTTCATTTTTGCTCCAAAATAAGGGAAATTTCTGCATTTTTGCCTCTAAATAAGTGGAATTTCTGTCTTTTTTTCTCAAAACAAAGGGAATTTCTGTCTTTTTTGCCTCAAAATACGGGGAATTTTTGACTTATTACACTGAAATAAGTGAAATTTCTGCAATTTTGCCCCAAAATAAGGGAAATTGCTGCCTTTTTGCCCTGAGATATGTGAAATTTCTGCATTTTACACCAAAATAAGGTGAATTTCTGCCTTTTTGCCACAAATTAATGGAAATTTCTGCCTTTTTTCCCCAAAATAAGAAAAATTTTTGCTTTTTTTCTCTGAAATAAGTGAAATTTCTGCAATTTTGCCCTAAAATAAGGAAAATTTCTGCAATTTTTCCCAATAATAAGGGAAATTTCTGCAATTTTGCCCCAAAATAAGGGGAATTTCTCCCTTTTTGCCCCAAAATGAAGGAAATTTCAGTCTTTATATGAAAATAAGTGAAATTTCTGCAATTTTGCACCAAATAAGGTAAATTTCTTCAATTTTGCCCCAAAATAAGGTAAATTCCTGTAATTTTGCCACAAAATAAAGGAAATTTCTTGAATTTTGCCCCAAAAGAAGGGGAATTTCTGATTTTTGCCCCAAAATAAGGGAAATTTCTGCAATTTTGCCCCAATGTAAAGGAAATTTCTGCAATTTTGCCCCAAAATAATGAAAATTTCTGAATGTTCGCTCCCAAAAAAAAAAAAAGATCTTCTGTCTTTTTGCTCCAAAATAAGGAGAATTTCTGACTTTTTGCCTGAAAATTATGAGAATTTCTGCAATTTTGCTTTAAAATACGGGGAATTTCTGCTTTTTATCCCGAAAGTAAGGGGAATGCATACCTTTTTGCCATAAAAAGGTAAATTTCTTCATTTTTGCTCCAAAATAAGGGGAATTTCTGCCTTTTTGCCTCTAAATAAATGGAATTTCTGTCTTTTTCCCCCAAAACAAAGGGAATTTCTGTCTTTTTTGCCACAAAATAAGGGGAATTTTTGAATTATTACCCTGAAATAAGTGAAATTTCTCCAATTTTGCCCCAAAATAAGGGAAATTTCTGCCTCTTTGCCCACATATAAGGGAAATTTCAGCCTTTTTCCCTCAAAAAAAGGGGAATTTCTGCATTTTTGCCACAAAATATTAGGAATTTCTGACTTTTTGCCCCAAAATAAGGAAAATTTGTTCCTTTTTTCCCTGAAATAAGTGAAATTTCTGCAATTTTGCCCCAAAATAAGTGAAATTTCTGCAATTTTTTCCCCAAAATAAGGGAAATTTCTGGAATTTTGCCCCAAAATAAGTGGAATTTCTAAGTTTTGCCCCAAAATAAGGAGAATTTCTGTCTTTTTGCCCCCAAATAAGTGAAATTTCTGCAATTTTGCCTTAAAATAAGGGGAATTTCTCCCTTTTTGCCCCAAAATGAAGGAAATTTCAGCCTTTATATGAAAATAAGTGAAATTTCTGCAATTTTGCACCAAATAAGGTAAATTTCTTCAATTTTGCCTCAAAATAAGGTAAATTCCTGTAATTTTGCCCCAAAATAAAGGAAATTTCTTGAATTTTGCCCCAAAAGAAGGGGAATTTCTGATTTTTGCCCCAAAATAAGGGAAATTTCTGCAATTTTGCCCCAATGTAAAGGAAATTTCTGCAATTTTGCCCCAAAATAACGAGAATTTCTGAATGTTTGCTCCCAAAAAAAAAAAAAGATCTTCTGTCTTTTTGCCCCAAAATAAGGAGAATTTCTGCCTTTTTGCCTGAAAATTATGAGAATTTCTGCAATTTTGCTTCAAAATACGGGGAATTTCTGCTTTTTATCCCGAAAGTAAGGGGAATGCATACCTTTTTGCCATAAAAAGGTAAATTTCTTCATTTTGACTCCAAATTAAGGGGAATTTCTGCCTTTTTGCCTCTAAATAAATGGAATTTCTGTCTTTTTCCCCCAAAACAAAGGGAATTTCTGTCTTTTTTGCCCCAAAATAAGGGGAATTTCTGAATTATTACCCTGATATAAGTGAAATTTCTCCAATTTTGCCCCAAAATAAGGGAAATTTCTGCCTCTTTGCCCCCAAATAAGGGGAATTTCAGCCTTTTTACCTCAAAATAAGGGGAATTTCTGCATTTTTGCCACAAATTAATGGAAATTTCTGCCTTTTTGCCCCAAAATAAGAAAAATTTTTGCTTTTTTTCTCTGAAATAAGTGAAATTTCTGCAATTTTGCCCTAAAATAAGGAAAATTTCTGCAATTTTTTCCAATAATAAGGGAAATTTCTGAAATTTTGCCCCAAAATAAGGGGAATTTCTCCCTTTTTGGCCCAAAAAGAAGGAAATTTCAGCCTTTTTACCTGAAAATAAGTGAAATTTCTGCAATTTTGCACCAAATAAGGTAAATTTCTTCAATTTTGCCCCAAAATAAGGTAAATTCCAGTAATTTTGCCCCAAAATAAAGGAAATTTCTTGAATTTTGCCCCAAAAGAAGGGGAATTTCTGATTTTTGCCCCAAAATAAGGGAAATTTCTGCAATTTTGCCCCAATGTAAATGAAATTTCTGCAATTTTGCCCCAAAATAACGAGAATTTCTGAATGTTTGCTCCAAAAAAAAAAAAGATCTTCTGTCTTTTTGCTCCAAAATAAGGAGAATTTCTGACTTTTTGCCTGAAAATTATGAGAATTTCTGCAATTTTGCTTCAAAATACGGGGAATTTCTGCTTTTTATCCCGAAAGTAAGGGGAATGCATACCTTTTTGCCATATAAAGTTAAATTTCTTCATTTATGCTCCAAAATAAAAGGAATTTCTGCCTTTTTGCCTCTAAATAAATGGAATTTCTGTCTTTTTCCCCCAAAACAAAGGGAATTTCTGTCTTTTTTGCCCCAAAATAAGGGGAATTTCTGAATTATTACCCTGAAATAAGTGAAATTTCTCCAATTTTGCCCCACATAAGGGAAATTTCTGCCTCTTTGCCCCCAAATAAGGGAAATTTCAGCCTTTTTACCTCAAAAAAAGGGGAATTTCTGCATTTTTGCCACAAAATATTAGGAATTTCTGACTTTTTGCCCCAAAATAAGGAAAATTTGTTCCTTTTTTCCCTGAAATAAGTGAAATTTCTGCAATTTTGCCCCAAAATAAGTGAAATTTCTGCAATTTTTTCCCCAAAATAAGGGAAATTTCTGGAATTTTGCCCCAAAATAAGTGGAATTTCTAAGTTTTGCCCCAAAATAAGGAGAATTTCTGTCTTTTTGCCTCCAAATAAGTGAAATTTCTGCAATTTTGCCTTAAAATAAGGGAAATTTCTGCTTTTTAGCCCCCAAATAAGGGGATTTTCAGCCTTTTTACCTCAAAATAAGGGGAATTTCTGCATTTTTGCCAGAAAATATTAGGAATTTCTGCCTTTTTGCCCCAAAATAAGACAACTTCTTACTTTTTTCCCTGAAATAAGTGAAATTTCTGAATTTTGCCTCAAAATAAGTGAAATTTCTGCAATTTTGCCCCAAAATAAGGGAAATTTCTGGAATTTTGCCCCAAAATAAGTGGAATTTCTGAGTTTTGCCCCAAAATAAGGAGAATTTCTGTCTTTTTGCCCCAACATATAGGGAATTTCTGTCTTTCTGCACCACAACTAGGGGAATTTCTGCAATTATGCTCCAAAATACGGGGAATTTCTGCCTTTTTGCCCGAAGATAAGGAGAATGCATAACTTTTTGCCATAAAAAAGGGAAATTTCTTCATTTTTGCTCCAAAATAAGGGAAATTTCTGCATTTTTGCCTCTAAATAAGTGGAATTTCTGTCTTTTTCCCTCAAAACAAAGGGAATTTCTCTCTTTTTTGCCTCAAAATAAGGGGAATTTCTGACTTATTACACTGAAATAAGTGAAATTTCTGCAATTTTGCCCCAAAATAAGGGAAATTGCTGCCTTTTTGCCCTGAAATATGTGAAATTTCTGCATTTTACACCAAAATAAGGTGAATTTCTGCCTTTTTGCCACAAATTAATGGAAATTTCTGCCTTTTTGCCCCAAAATAAGAAAAATTTTTGCTTTTTTTCTCTGAAATAAGTGAAATTTCTGCAATTTTGCCCTAAAATAAGGAAAATTTCTGCAATTTTTCCCAATAATAAGGGAAATTTCTAAAATTTTGCCCCAAAATAAGGGGAATTTCTCCCTTGTTGCCCCAAAATGAAGGAAATTTCAGCCTTTTTACCTGAAAATAAGTGAAATTTCTGCAATTTTGCACCAAATAAGGTAAATTTCTTCAATTTTGCCCCAAAATAAGGTAAATTCCTGTAATTTTGCCCCAAAATAAAGGAAATTTCTTGAATTTTGCCCCAAAAGAAGGGGAATTTCTGATTTTTGCCCCAAAATAAGGGAAATTTCTGCAATTTTGCCCCAATGTAAAGGAAATTTCTGCAATTTTGCCCCAAAATAACGGGAATTTCTGAATGTTTGCTCCCAAAAAAAAAAAAGATCTTCTGTCTTTTTGCCCCAAAATAAGGAGAATTTCTGCCTTTTTGCCTGAAAATTATGAGAATTTCTGCAATTTTGCTTCAAAATACGGGGAATTTCTGCTTTTTATCCCGAAAGTAAGGGGAATGCATACCTTTTTGCCATAAAAAGGTAAATTTCTTCATTTTGGCTCCAAAATAAGGGGAATTTCTGCCTTTTTGCCTCTAAATAAATGGAATTTCTGTCTTTTTCCCCCAAAACAAAGGGAATTTCTGTCTTTTTTGCCCCAAAATAAGGGGAATTTCTGAATTATTACCCTGAAATAAGTGAAATTTCTCCAATTTTGCCCTAAAATAAGTGAAATTTCTGCAATTTTTTCCCCAAAATAAGGAAAATTTCTGGAATTTTGCCCCAAAATAAGTGGAATTTCTAAGTTTTGCCCCAAAATAAGGAGAATTTCTGTCCTTTTGCCTCCAAATAAGTGAAATTTCTGCAATTTTGCCTTAAAATAAGGGAAATTTCTGCTTTTTAGCCCCCAAATAAGGGGATTTTCAGCCTTTTTATCTCAAAATAAGGGGAATTTCTGCATTTTTGCCAGAAAATATTAGGAATTTCTGCCTTTTTGCCCCAAAATAAAGAAAATTTCTTATTTTTTTCCCTGAAATAAGTGAAATTTCTGCAATTTTGCCCCAAAATAAGTGAAATTTCTGCAATTTTGCCCCAAAATAAGGGAAATTTCTGGAATTTTGGCCCAAAATAAGTGGAATTTCTGAGTTTTGCCCCAAAATAAGGAGAATTTCTGTCTTTTTGCCCCAACATATAGGGAATTTCTGTCTTTCTGCACAACAACTAGGGGAATTTGTGCAATTATGCTCCAAAATACGGGGAATTTCTTCCTTTTTGCCCAAAAATAAGGGGAATGCATAACTTTTTGCCATAAAAAAGGGAAATTTCTTCATTTTTGCTCCAAAATAAGGGAAATTTCTGCATTTTTGCCTCTAAATAAGTGGAATTTCTGTCTTTTTCCCTCAAAACAAAGGGAATTTCTGTCTTTTTTGCCTCAAAATAAGGGGAATTTATGACTTATTACACTGAAATAAGTGAAATTTGTGCAATTTTGCCCCAAAATAAGGGAAATTGCTGCCTTTTGCCCTGAAATATGTGAAATTTCTGCATTTTACACCAAAATAAGGTGAATTTCTGCCTTTTGCCACAAATTAATGGAAATTTCTGCCTTTTTGCCCCAAAATTAGAAAAATTTTTGCTTTTTTTCTCTGAAATAAGTGAAATTTCTGCAATTTTGCCCTAAAATAAGGAAAATTTCTGCAATTATTCCCAATAATAAGGGAAATTTCTGAAATTTTGCCCCAAAATAAGGGGAATTTCTCCCTTTTTGCCCCAAAATGAAGGAAATTTCAGCCTTTTTACCTGAAAATAAGTGAAATTTCTGCAATTTTGCACCAAATAAGGTAAATTTCTTCAATTTTGCCCCAAAATAAGGTAAATTCCTGTAATTTTGCCCCAAAATAAAGGAAATTTCTTGAATTTTGCCCCAAAAGAAGGGGAATTTCTGATTTTTGCCCCAAAATAAGGGAAATTTCTGCAATTTTGCCCCAATGTAAAGAAAATTTCTGCAATTTTGCCCCAAAATAACGAGAATTTCTGAATGTTTGCTCCCAAAAAAAAAAAAGATCTTCTGTCTTTTTGCCCCAAAATAAGGAGAATTTCTGCCTTTTTGCCTGAAAATTATGAGAATTTCTGCAATTTTGCTTCAAAATACGGGGAATTTCTGCTTTTTATCCCGAAAGTAAGGGGAATGCATACCTTTTTGCCATAAAAAGGTAAATTTCTTCATTTTGGCTCCAAAATAAGGGGAATTTCTGCCTTTTTGCCTCTAAATAAATGGAATTTCTGTCTTTTTCCCCCAAAACAAAGGGAATTTCTGTCTTTTTTGCCCCAAAATAAGGGGAATTTCTGAATTATTACCCTGAAATAAGTGAAATTTCTCCAATTTTGCCCCAAAATAAGGGAAATTTCTGCCTCTTTGCCCCCAAATAAAGGGAATTTCAGCCTTTTTACCTCAAAATAAGGGGAATTTCTGCATTTTTGCAACAAAATATTAGGAATTTCTGACTTTTTGCCCCAAAATAAGGAAAATTTGTTCCTTTTTTCCCTGAAATAAGTGAAATTTCTGCAATTTTGCCCCAAAATAAGTGAAATTTCTGCAATTTTTTCCCCAAAATAAGGGAAATTTCTGGAATTTTGCCCCAAAATAAGTGGAATTTCTAAGTTTTGCCCCAAAATAAGGAGAATTTCTGTCTTTTTGCCTCCAAATAAGTGAAATTTCTCCAATTTTGCCCCAAAATAAGGGAAATTTCTGCCTTTTTGCCCCCAAATAAGGGGAATTTCAGCCTTTTTACCTCAAAATAAGGGGAATTTCTGCATTTTTGCCAGAAAATATTAGGAATTTCTGCCTTTTTGCCCCAAAATAAAGAAAATTTCTTATTTTTTTCCCTGAAATAAGTGAAATTTCTGCAATTTTGCCCCAAAATAAGTGAAATTTCTGCAATTTTGCCCCAAAATAAGGGAAATTTCTGGAATTTTGGCCCAAAATAAGTGGAATTTCTGAGTTTTGCCCCAAAATAAGGAGAATTTCTGTCTTTTTGCCCCAACATATAGGGAATTTCTGTCTTTCTGCACAACAACTAGGGGAATTTGTGCAATTATGCTCCAAAATACGGGGAATTTCTTCCTTTTTGCCCAAAAATAAGGGGAATGCATAACTTTTTGCCATAAAAAAGGGAAATTTCTTCATTTTTGCTCCAAAATAAGGGAAATTTCTGCATTTTTGCCTCTAAATAAGTGGAATTTCTGTCTTTTTCCCTCAAAACAAAGGGAATTTCTGTCTTTTTTGCCTCAAAATAAGGGGAATTTATGACTTATTACACTGAAATAAGTGAAATTTGTGCAATTTTGCCCCAAAATAAGGGAAATTGCTGCCTTTTGCCCTGAAATATGTGAAATTTCTGCATTTTACACCAAAATAAGGTGAATTTCTGCCTTTTGCCACAAATTAATGGAAATTTCTGCCTTTTTGCCCCAAAATTAGAAAAATTTTTGCTTTTTTTCTCTGAAATAAGTGAAATTTCTGCAATTTTGCCCTAAAATAAGGAAAATTTCTGCAATTTTTCCCAATAATAAGGGAAATTTCTACAATTTTGCCCCAAAATAAGGGGAATTTCTCCCTTTTTGCCCCAAAAAGGAAGGAACTTTCAGCCTTTTTACCTGAAAATAAGTGAAATTTCTGCAATTTTGCACCAAATAAGGTAAATTTCTTCAATTTTGCCCCCAAATAAGGTAAATTCCTGTAATTTTGCCCCAAAATAAAGGAAATTTCTTGAATTTTGCCCCAAAAAAGGGGAATTTCTGATTTTTGCCCCAAAATAAGGGAAATTTCTGCAATTTTGCCCCAATGTAAAGGAAATTTCTGCAATTTTGCCCCAAAATAACGAGAATTTCTGAATGTTTGCTCCCAAAAAAACAGATCTTCTCTCTTTTTGCCCCAAAATAAGGAGAATTTCTGCATTTTGCCCGAAAATTATGAGAATTTCTGCAATTTTGCTTCAAAATATGAAGAATTTCTGCTTTTTATCCCGAAAGTAAGGGGAATGCATACCTTTTTGCAATAAAAAAGTAAATTTCTTCATTTTTGCTCCAAAATAAGGGGAATTTCTGCCTTTTTGCCTCTAAATAAATGGAATTTCTGTCTTTTTCCCCCAAAACAAAGGGAATTTCTGTCTTTTTTGCCCCAAAATAATAGGAATTTCTGAATTTTTACCCTGAAATATATGAAATTTCTGCAATTTTGCCCCAAAATAAGGGAAATTGCTGCCTTTTTGCCCTGAAATAAGTGAAATTTCTGCATTTTACACCAAAATAAGGTGAATTTCTGCCTTTTTGCCACAAATTAATGGAAATTTCTGCCTTTTTGCCCCAAAATAAGAAAAATTTTTGCTTTTTTTCTCTGAAATAAGTGAAATTTCTGCAATTTTGCCCTAAAATAAAGAAAATTTCTGCAATTTTTCCCAATAATAAGGGAAATTTCTGCAATTTTGCCCCAAAATAAGGGGAATTTCTGCCTTTTTGCCTCTAAATAAATGGAATTTCTGTCTTTTTCCCCCAAAACAAAGGGAATTTCTGTCTTTTTTGCCCCAAAATAAGGGGAATTTCTGAATTATTACCCTGAAATAAGTGAAATTTCTCCAATTTTGCCCGAAAATAAGGGAAATTTCTGCCTCTTTGCCCCCAAATAAGGGGAATTTCAGCCTTTTTACCTCAAAATAAGGGGAATTTCTGCATTTTTGCCACAAAATATTAGGAATTTCTGACTTTTTGCCCAAAAATAAGGAAAATTTGTTCTTTTTTTCCCTGAAATAAGTGAAATTTCTGCAATTTTGCCCCAAAATAAGTGAAATTTCTGCAATTTTTTCCCCAAAATAAGGGAAATTTCTGGAATTTTGCCCCAAAATAAGTGGAATTTCTAAATTTTATACCCAAAATAAGGAGAATTTCTGTCTTTTTGCCTCCAAATAAGTGAAATTTCTGCAATTTTGCCTTAAAATAAGGGAAATTTCAGCCTTTTTGCCCCCAAATAAGGGGAATTTCAGCCTTTTTACCTCAAAATAAGGGGAATTTCTGCATTTTTGCCAGAAAATATTAGGAATTTCTGCCTTTTTGCCCCAAAATAAAGAAAATTTCTTCTTTTTTTCCCTGAAATAAGTGAAATTTCTGCAATTTTGCCCCAAAATAAGTGAAATTTCTGCAATTTTGCCCCAAAATAAGGGAAATTTCTGGAATTTTGGCCCAAAATAAGTGGAATTTCTGAGTTTTGCCCCAAAATAAGGAGAATTTCTGTCTTTTTGCCCCAACATATAGGGAATTTCTGTCTTTCTGCACAACAACTAGGGGAATTTCTGAAATTATGCTCCAAAATACGGGGAATTTCTGCCTTTTTGCCCGAAGATAAGGAGAATGCATAACTTTTTGCCATAAAAAAGGGAAATTTCTTCATTTTTGCTCCAAAATAAGGGAAATTTCTGCATTTTTGCCTCTAAATAAGTGGAATTTCTGTCTTTTTCCCTCAAAACAAAGGGAATTTCTGTGCTTTTTGCCTCAAAATAAGGGGAATTTCTGACTTATTACACTGAAACAAGTGAAATTTCTGCAATTTTGCCCCAAAATAAGGGAAATTGCTGCCTTTTTGCCCTGAAATATGTGAAATTTCTGCATTTTACACCAAAATAAGGTGAATTTCTGCCTTTTTGCCACAAATTAATGGAAATTTCTGCCTTTTTGCTCCAAAATAAGAAAAATTTTTGCTTTTTTTCTCTGAAATAAGTGAAATTTCTGCAATTTTGCCCTAAAATAAGGAAAATTTCTGCAATTTTTCCCAATAATAAGGGAAATTTCTGCAATTTTGCCCCAAAATAAGGGGAATTTCTCCCTTTTTGCCCCAAAATGAAGGAAATTTCAGCCTTTTTACCTGAAAATAAGTGAAATTTCTGCAATTTTGCACCAAATAAGGTAAATTTCTTCAATTTTGCCCCAAAATAAGGTACATTCCTGTAATTTTGCCCCAAAATAAAGGAAATTTCTTGAATTTTGCCCCAAAAGAAGGGGAATTTCTGATTTTTGTCCCAAAATAAGGGAAATTTCTGCAATTTTGCCCCAATGTAAAGGAAATTTCTGCAATTTTCCTAAAAAATAACGAGAATTTCTGAATGTTTGCTCCCAAAAAAAAAAGATCTTCTGTCTTTTTGCTCCAAAATAAGGAGAATTTCTGCCTTTTTGCCTGAAAATTATGAGAATTTCTGCAATTTTGCTTCAAAATACGGGGAATTTCTGCTTTTTATCCCGAAAGTAAGGGGAATGCATACCTTTTTGCCATAAAAAAGTAAATTTCTTCATTTTTGCTCCAAAATAAGGGGAATTTCTGCCTTTTTGCCTCTAAATAAATGGAATTTCTGTCTTTTTCCCCCAAAACAAAGGGAATTTCTGTCTTTTTTGCCCCAAAATAAGGGGAATTTCTGAATTATTACCCTGAAATAAGTGAAATTTCTCCAATTTTGCCCCAAAATAAGGGAAATTTCTGCCTCTTTGCCCCCAAATAAGGGGAATTTCAGCCTTTTTACCTCAAAATAAGGGGAATTTCTGCATTTTTGCCACAAAATATTAGGAATTTCTGACTTTTTGCCCCAAAATAAGGAAAATTTGTTCCTTTTTTCCCTGAAATAAGTGAAATTTCTGCAATTTTGCCCCAAAATAAGTGAAATTTCTGCAATTTTTTCCCCAAAATAAGGGAAATTTCTGGAATTTTGCCCCAAAATAAGTGGAATTTCTAAGTTTTGCCCCAAAATAAGGAGAATTTCTGTCTTTTTGCCTCCAAATAAGTGAAATTTCTGCAATTTTGCCTTAAAATAAGGGAAATTTCAGCCTTTTTGCCCCCAAATAAGGGGAATTTCAGCCTTTTTACCTCAAAATAAGGGGAATTTCTGCATTTTTGCCAGAAAATATTAGGAATTTCTGCCTTTTTGCCCCAAAATAAAGAAAATTTCTTCTTTTTTTCCCTGAAATAAGTGAAATTTCTGCAATTTTGCCCCAAAATAAGTGAAATTTCTGCAATTTTGCCCCAAAATAAGGGAAAATACTGGAATTTTGGCCCAAAATAAGTGGAATTTCTGAGTTTTGCCCCAAAATAAGGAGAATTTCTGTCTTTTTGCCCCAACATATAGGGAATTTCTGTCTTTCTGCACCACAACTAGGGGAATTTCTGCAATTATGCTCCAAAATACGGGGAATTTCTGCCTTTTTGCCCGAAGATAAGGAGAATGCATAACTTTTTGCCATAAAAAAGGGAAATTTCTTCATTTTTGCTCCAAAATAAGGGAAATTTCTGCATTTTTGCCTCTAAATAAGTGGAATTTCTGTCTTTTTCCCTCAAAACAAAGGGAATTTCTGTGCTTTTTGCCTCAAAATAAGGGGAATTTCTGACTTATTACACTGAAACAAGTGAAATTTCTGCAATTTTGCCCCAAAATAAGGGAAATTGCTGCCTTTTTGCCCTGAAATATGTGAAATTTCTGCATTTTACACCAAAATAAGGTGAATTTCTGCCTTTTTGCCACAAATTAATGGAAATTTCTGCCTTTTTGCTCCAAAATAAGAAAAATTTTTGCTTTTTTTCTATGAAATAAGTGAAATTTCTGCAATTTTGCCCTAAAATAAGGAAAATTTCTGCAATTTTTCCCAATAATAAGGGAAATTTCTGCAATTTTGCCCCAAAATAAGGGGAATTTCTCCCTTTTTGCCCCAAAATGAAGGAAATTTCAGCCTTTTTACCTGAAAATAAGTGAAATTTCTGCAATTTTGCACCAAATAAGGTAAATTTCTTCAATTTTGCCCCAAAATAAGGTACATTCCTGTAATTTTGCCCCAAAATAAAGGAAATTTCTTGAATTTTGCCCCAAAAGAAGGGGAATTTCTGATTTTTGCCCCAAAATAAGGGAAATTTCTGAAATTTTCCTAAAAAATAACGAGAATTTCTGAATGTTTGCTCCCAAAAAAAAAAAAAAAAAAGATCTTCTGTCTTTTTGCCCCAAAATAAGGAGAATTTCTGCCTTTTTGCCTGAAAACTATGAGAATTTCTGCAATTTTGCTTCAAAATACGGGGAATTTCTGCTTTTTATCCCGAAAGTAAGGGGAATGCATACCTTTTTGCCATAAAAAAGTAAATTTCTTCATTTTGGCTCCAAAATAAGGGGAATTTCTGCCTTTTTGCCACAAATTAATGGAAATTTCTGCCTTTTTGCCCCAAAATAAGAAAAATTTTTGCTTTTTTTCTCTGAAATAAGTAAAATTTCTGCAATTTTGCCCTAAAATAAGGAAAATTTCTGCAATTTTTCCCAATAATAAGGGAAATTTCTGCAATTTTGCCCCAAAATAAGGGGAATTTCTCCTTTTTGCCCCAAAATGAAAGAAATTTCAGCCTTTTTACCTGAAAATAAGTGAAATATCTGCAATTTTGCACCAAATAAGGTAAATTTCTTCAATTTTGCCCCAAAATAAGGTAAATTCCTGTAATTTTGCCCCAAAATAAAGGAAATTTCTCGAATTTTGCCCCAAAAGAAGGGGAATTTCTGATTTTTGCCCCAAAATAAGGGAAATTTCTGCAATTTTGCCCCAATGTAAAGGAAATTTCTGCAATTTTGCCCCAAAATAACGAGAATTTCTGAATGTTTGCTCCCAAAAAAAAAAGATCTTCTGTCTTTTTGCCCCAAAATAAGGAGAATTTCTGCCTTTTTGCCTGAAAATTATGAGAATTTCTGCAATTTTGCTTCAAAATACGGGGAATTTCTGCTTTTTATCCCGAAAGTAAGGGGAATGCATACCTTTTTGCCATAAAAAGGTAAATTTCTTCATTTTGGCTCCAAAATAAGGGGAATTTCTGCCTTTTTGAATCTAAATAAATGGAATTTCTGTCTTTTTCCCCCAAAACAAAGGGAATTTCTTTCTTTTTTGCCCCAAAATAAGGGGAATTTCTGAATTATTACCCTGAAATAAGTGAAATTTCTCCAATTTTGCCCCAAAATAAGGGAAATTTCTGCCTCTTTGCCCCCAAATAAGGGAAATTTCAGCCTTTTTACCTCAAAATAAGGGGAATTTCTGCATTTTTGCCACAAAATATTAGGAATTTTTGACTTTTTGCCCCAAAATAAGGAAAATTTGTTCCTTTTTTCCCTGAAATAAGTGAAATTTCTGCAATTTTGCCCCAAAATAAGTGAAATTTCTGCAATTTTTCCCAATAATAAGGGAAATTTCTGCAATTTTGCCCCAAAATAAGGGGAATTTCTCCCTTTTTGCCCCAAAATGAAGGAAATTTCAGCCTTTTTACCTGAAAATAAGTGAAATTTCTGCAATTTTGCACCAAATAAGGTAAATTTCTTCAATTTTGCCCCAAAATAAAATAAATTCCTGTAATTTTGCCCCAAAATAAAGGAAATTTCTTGAATTTTGCCCCAAAAGAAGGGGAATTTCTGATTTTTGCCCCAAAATAAGGGAAATTTCTGCAATTTTGCCCCAATGTAAAGGAAATTTCTGCAATTTTGCCCCAAAATAACGAGAATTTCTGAATGTTTGCTCCCAAAAAAAAAAGATCTTCTGTCTTTTTGCCCCAAAATAAGGAGAATTTCTGCCTTTTTGCCTGAAAATTATGAGAATTTCTGCAATTTTGCTTCAAAATACGGGGAATTTCTGCTTTTTATCCCGAAAGTAAGGGGAATGCATACCTTTTTGCCATAAAAAAGTAAATTTCTTCATTTTGGCTCCAAAATAAGGGGAATATCTGCCTTTTTGCCTCTAAATAAATGGAATTTCTGTATTTTTCCCCCAAAACAAAGGGAATTTCTGTCTTTTTTGCCCCAAAATAAGGGGAATTTCTGAATTATTACCCTGAAATAAGTGAAATTTCTCCAATTTTGCCCCAAACTAAGGGAAATTTCTGCCTCTTTGCCCCCAAATAAGGGGAATTTCAGCCTTTTTACCTCAAAATAAGGGGAATTTCTGCATTTTTGCCACAAAATATTAGGAATTTTTGACTTTTTGCCCCAAAATAAGGAAAATTTGTTCCTTTTTTCCCTGAAATAAGTGAAATTTCTGCAATTTTGCCCCAAAATAAGTGAAATTTCTGCAATTTTTTCCCCAAAATAAGGGAAATTTCTGGAATTTTGCCCCAAAATAAGTGGAATTTCTAAGTTTTGCCCCAAAATAAGGAGAATTTCTGTCTTTTTGCCTCCAAATAAGTGAAATTTCTGCAATTTTGCCTTAAAATAAGGGAAATTTCTGCTTTTTAGCCCCCAAATAAGGGGATTTTTAGCCTTTTTACCTCAAAATAAGGGGAATTTCTGCATTTTTCCCAGAAAATATTAGGAATTTCTGCCTTTTTGCCCCAAAATAAAGAAAATTTCTTACTTTTTTCCCTGAAATAAGTGAAATTTCTGCAATTTTGCCCCAAAATAAGTGAAATTTCTGCAATTTTGCCCCAAAATAAGGGAAATTTCTGGAATTTTGCCCCAAAATAAGTGGAATTTCTGAGTTTTGCCCCAAAATAAGGAGAATTTCTGTCTTTTTGCCCCAACATATAGGGAATTTCTGTCTTTCTGCCCCACAACTAGGGGAATTTCTGCAATTATGCTCCAAAATACGGGGAATTTCTGCCTTTTTGCCCGAAAATAAGGGGAATGCATAACTTTTTGCCATAAAAAAGGGAAATTTCTTCATTTTTGCTCCAAAATAAGGGAAATTTCTGCATTTTTGCCTCTAAATAAGTGGAATTTCTGTCTTTTTCCCTCAAAACAAAGGGAATTTCTGTATTTTTTGCCTCAAAATAAGGGGAATTTCTGACTTATTACACTGAAATAAGTGAAATTTCTGCAATTTTGCCTCAAAATAAGGGAAATTGCTGCCTTTTTGCCCTGAAATATGTGAAATTTCTGCATTTTACACCAAAATAAGGTGAATTTCTGCCTTTTTGCCACAAATTAATGGAAATTTCTGCCTTTTTGCCCCAAAATAAGAAAAATTTTTGCTTTTTTTCTCTGAAATAAGTGAAATTTCTGCAATTTTGCCCTAAAATAAGGAAAATTTTTGCAATTTTTCCCAATAATAAGGGAAATTTCTGAAATTTTGCCCCAAAATAAGGGGAATTTCTCCCTTTTTGCCCCATAATGAAGGAAATTTCAGCCTTTTTACCTGAAAATAAGTGAAATTTCTGCAATTTTGCACCAAATAAGGTAAATTTCTTCAATTTTGCCCCAAAATAAGGTAAATTCCTGTAATTTTGCCCCAAAATAAAGGAAATTTCTTGAATTTTGCCCCAAAAGAAGGGGAATTTCTGATTTTTGCCCCAAAATAAGGGAAATTTCTGCAATTTTGCCCCAAAGTAAAAGAAATTTCTGCAATTTTGCCCCAAAATAACGAGAATTTCTGAATGTTTGCTCCAAAAAAAAAAAGATCTTCTGACTTTTTGCTCCAAAATAATAGAATTTCTGACTTTTTGCCTGAAAATTATGAGAATTTCTGCAATTTTGCTTCAAAATACGGGGAATTTCTGCTTTTTATCCCGAAAGTAAGGGGAATGCATACCTTTTTGCCATAAAAAGGTAAATTTCTTCATTTTTGCTCCAAAATAAAAGGAATTTCTGCCTTTTTGCCTCTAAATAAATGGAATTTCTGTCTTTTTCCCCAAAACAAAGGGAATTTCTGTCTTTTTTGCCACAAAATAAGGGGAATTTCTGAATTATTACCCTGAAATAAGTGAAATTTCTCCAATTTTGCCCCAAAATAAGGGAAATTTCTGCCTCTTTGCCCCCAAATAAGGGAAATTTCAGCCTTTTTACCTCAAAAAAAGGGGAATTTCTGCATTTTTGCCACAAAATATTAGGAATTTCTGATTTTTGCCCCAAAATAAGGAAAATTTGTTCCTTTTTTCCCTGAAATAAGTGAAATTTCTGCAATTTTGCCCCAAAATAAGTGAAATTTCTGCAATTTTTTCCCCAAAATAAGGGAAATTTCTGGAATTTTGCCCCAAAATAAGTGAAATTTCTAAGTTTTGCCCCAAAATAAGGAGAATTTCTTTCTTTTTGCCTCCAAATAAGTGAAATTTCTGCAATTTTGCCTTAAAATAAGGGAAATTTCTGCTTTTTAGCCCCCAAATAAGGGGATTTTCAGCCTTTTTACCTCAAAATAAGGGGAATTTCTGCATTTTTGCCAGAAAATATTAAAAATTTCTGCCTTTTTGCCCCAAAATAAAGAAAATTTCTTACTTTTTTCCCTGAAATAAGTGAAATTTCTGCAATTTTGCCCCAAAATAAGTGAAATTTCTGCAATTTTGCCCCAAAATAAGGGAAATTTCTAGAATTTTGCCCCAAAATAAGTGGAATTTCTGAGTTTTGCCCCAAAATAAGGAGAATTTCTGTCTTTTTGCCCCAACATATAGGGAATTTCTGTCTTTCTGCACCACAACTAGGGGAATTTCTGCAATTATGCTCCAAAATACGGGAAATTTCTGCCTTTCTGCCCGAAAATAAGGGGAATGCATAACTTTTTGCCATAAAAAAGGGAAATTTCTTCATTTTTGCTCCAAAATAAGGGAAATTTCTGCATTTTTGCCTCTAAATAAGTGGAATTTCTGTCTTTTTCCCTCAAAACAAAGGGAATTTCTCTCTTTTTTGCCTCAAAATAAGGGGAATTTCTGACTTATTACACTGAAATAAGTGAAATTTCTGCAATTTTGCCCCAAAATAAGGGAAATTGCTGCCTTTTTGCCCTGAAATATGTGAAATTTCTGCATTTTACACCAAAATAAGGTGAATTTCTGCCTTTTTGCCACAAATTAATGGAAATTTCTGCCTTTTTGCCCCAAAATAAGAAAAATTTTTGCTTTTTTTCTCTGAAATAAGTGAAATTTCTGCAATTTTGCCCTAAAATAAAGAAAATTTCTGCAATTTTTCCCAATAATAAGGGAAATTTCTGAAATTTTGCCCCAACATAAGGGGAATTTCTCCCTTTTTGCCCCAAAATGAAGGAAATTTCAGCCTTTTTACCTGAAAATAAGTGAAATTTCTGCAATTTTGCACCAAATAAGGTAAATTTCTTCAATTTTGCCCCAAAATAAGGTAAATTCCTGTAATTTTGCCCCAAAATAAAAGAAATTTCTTGAATTTTGCCCCAAAAGAAGGGGAATTTCTGATTTTTGCCCCAAAATAAGGGAAATTTCTGCAATTTTGCCCCAATGTAAAGGAAATTTCTGCAATTTTGCCCCAAAATAACGAGAATTTCTGAATGTTTGCTCCCAAAAAAAAAAAAAGATCTTCTGTCTTTTTGCCCCAAAATAAGGAGAATTTCTGCCTTTTTGCCTGAAAATTATGAGAATTTCTGCAATTTTGCTTCAAAATACGGGGAATTTCTGCTTTTTATCCCGAAAGTAAGGGGAATGCATACCTTTTTGCCATAAAAAGGTAAATTTCTTCATTTTGACTCCAAATTAAGGGGAATTTCTGCATTTTGCCTCTAAATAAATGGAATTTCTGTCTTTTTCCCCCAAAACAAAGGGAATTTCTGTCTTTTTTGCCCCAAAATAAGGGGAATTTCTGAATTATTACCCTGATATAAGTGAAATTTCTCCAATTTTGCCCCAAAATAAGGGAAATTTCTGCCTCTTTGCCCCCAAATAAGGGGAATTTCAGCCTTTTTACCTCAAAATAAGGGGAATTTCTGCATTTTTGCCACAAATTAATGGAAATTTTTGCCTTTTTGCCCCAAAATAAGAAAAATTTTTGCTTTTTTTCTCTGAAATAAGTGAAATTTCTGCAATTTTGCCCTAAAATAAGGAAAATTTCTGCAATTTTTTCCAATAATAAGGGAAATTTCTGAAATTTTGCCCCAAAATAAGGGGAATTTCTCCCTTTTTGGCCCAAAAAGAAGGAAATTTCAGCCTTTTTACCTGAAAATAAGTGAAATTTCTGCAATTTTGCACCAAATAAGGTAAATTTCTTCAATTTTGCCCCAAAATAAGGTAAATTCCAGTAATTTTGCCCCAAAATAAAGGAAATTTCTTGAATTTTGCCCCAAAAGAAGGGGAATTTCTGATTTTTGCCCCAAAATAAGGGAAATTTCTGCAATTTTGCCCCAATGTAAATGAAATTTCTGCAATTTTGCCCCAAAATAACGAGAATTTCTGAATGTTTGCTCCAAAAAAAAAAAAGATCTTCTGTCTTTTTGCTCCAAAATAAGGAGAATTTCTGACTTTTTGCCTGAAAATTATGAGAATTTCTGCAATTTTGCTTCAAAATACGGGGAATTTCTGCTTTTTATCCCGAAAGTAAGGGGAATGCATACCTTTTTGCCATATAAAGTTAAATTTCTTCATTTTTGCTCCAAAATAAAAGGAATTTCTGCCTTTTTGCCTCTAAATAAATGCAATTTCTGTCTTTTTCCCCCAAAACAAAGGGAATTTCTGTCTTTTTTGCCCCAAAATAAGGGGAATTTCTGAATTATTACCCTGAAATAAGTGAAATTTCTCCAATTTTGCCCCACAATAAGGGAAATTTCGGCCTCTTTGCCCCCAAATAAGGGAAATTTCAGCCTTTTTACCTCAAAAAAAGGGGAATTTCTGCATTTTTGCCACAAAATATTAGGAATTTCTGACTTTTTGCCCCAAAATAAGGAAAATTTGTTCCTTTTTTCCCTGAAATAAGTGAAATTTCTGCAATTTTGCCCCAAAATAAGTGAAATTTCTGCAATTTTTTCCCCAAAATAAGGGAAATTTCTGGAATTTTGCCCCAAAATAAGTGGAATTTCTAAGTTTTGCCCCAAAATAAGGAGAATTTCTGTCTTTTTGCCTCCAAATAAGTGAAATTTCTGCAATTTTGCCTTAAAATAAGGGAAATTTCTGCTTTTTAGCCCCCAAATAAGGGGATTTTCAGCCTTTTTACCTCAAAATAAGGGGAATTTCTGCATTTTTGCCAGAAAATATTAGGAATTTCTGCCTTTTTGCCCCAAAATAAAGAAAACTTCTTACTTTTTTCCCTGAAATAAGTGAAATTTCTGAATTTTGCCTCAAAATAAGTGAAATTTCTGCAATTTTGCCCCAAAATAAGGGAAATTTCTGGAATTTTGCCCCAAAATAAGTGGAATTTCTGAGTTTTGCCCCAAAATAAGGAGAATTTCTGTCTTTTTGCCACAACATATAGGGAATTTCTGTCTTTCTGCACCACAACTAGGGGAATTTCTGCAATTATGCTCCAAAATACGAGAAATTTCTGCCTTTTTGCCCGAAAATAAGGGGAATGCATAACTTTTTGCCATAAAAAAGGGAAATTTCTTCATTTTTGCTCCAAAATAAGGGAAATTTCTGCATTTTTGCCTCTAAATAAGTGGAATTTCTGTCTTTTTCCCTCAAAACAAAGGGAATTTCTCTCTTTTTTGCCTCAAAATAAGGGGAATTTCTGACTTATTACACTGAAATAAGTGAAATTTCTGCAATTTTGCCCCAAAATAAGGGAAATTGCTGCCTTTTTGCCCTGAAATATGTGAAATTTCTGCATTTTACACCAAAATAAGGTGAATTTCTGCCTTTTTGCCACAAATTAATGGAAATTTCTGCCTTTTTGCCCCAAAATAAGAAAAATTTTTGCTTTTTTTCTCTGAAATAAGTGAAATTTCTGCAATTTAGCCCTAAAATAAGGAAAATTTCTGCAATTTTTCCCAATAATAAGGGAAATTTCTAAAATTTTGCCCCAAAATAAGGGGAATTTCTCCCTTGTTGCCCCAAAATGAAGGAAATTTCAGCCTTTTTACCTGAAAATAAGTGAAATTTCTGCAATTTTGCACCAAATAAGGTAAATTTCTTCAATTTTGCCCCAAAATAAGGTACATTCCTGTAATTTTGCCCCAAAATAAAGGAAATTTCTTGAATTTTGCCCCAAAAGAAGGGGAATTTCTGATTTTTGCCCCAAAATAAGGGAAATTTCTGAAATTTTCCTAAAAAATAACGAGAATTTCTGAATGTTTGCTCCCAAAAAAAAAAAAAAAAAAGATCTTCTGTCTTTTTGCCCCAAAATAAGGAGAATTTCTGCCTTTTTGCCTGAAAACTATGAGAATTTCTGCAATTTTGCTTCAAAATACGGGGAATTTCTGCTTTTTATCCCGAAAGTAAGGGGAATGCATACCTTTTTGCCATAAAAAAGTAAATTTCTTCATTTTGGCTCCAAAATAAGGGGAATTTCTGCCTTTTTGCCACAAATTAATGGAAATTTCTGCCTTTTTGCCCCAAAATAAGAAAAATTTTTGCTTTTTTTCTCTGAAATAAGTAAAATTTCTGCAATTTTGCCCTAAAATAAGGAAAATTTCTGCAATTTTTCCCAATAATAAGGGAAATTTCTGCAATTTTGCCCCAAAATAAGGGGAATTTCTCCTTTTTGCCCCAAAATGAAAGAAATTTCAGCCTTTTTACCTGAAAATAAGTGAAATATCTGCAATTTTGCACCAAATAAGGTAAATTTCTTCAATTTTGCCCCAAAATAAGGTAAATTCCTGTAATTTTGCCCCAAAATAAAGGAAATTTCTCGAATTTTGCCCCAAAAGAAGGGGAATTTCTGATTTTTGCCCCAAAATAAGGGAAATTTCTGCAATTTTGCCCCAATGTAAAGGAAATTTCTGCAATTTTGCCCCAAAATAACGAGAATTTCTGAATGTTTGCTCCCAAAAAAAAAAGATCTTCTGTCTTTTTGCCCCAAAATAAGGAGAATTTCTGCCTTTTTGCCTGAAAATTATGAGAATTTCTGCAATTTTGCTTCAAAATACGGGGAATTTCTGCTTTTTATCCCGAAAGTAAGGGGAATGCATACCTTTTTGCCATAAAAAGGTAAATTTCTTCATTTTGGCTCCAAAATAAGGGGAATTTCTGCCTTTTTGAATCTAAATAAATGGAATTTCTGTCTTTTTCCCCCAAAACAAAGGGAATTTCTTTCTTTTTTGCCCCAAAATAAGGGGAATTTCTGAATTATTACCCTGAAATAAGTGAAATTTCTCCAATTTTGCCCCAAAATAAGGGAAATTTCTGCCTCTTTGCCCCCAAATAAGGGAAATTTCAGCCTTTTTACCTCAAAATAAGGGGAATTTCTGCATTTTTGCCACAAAATATTAGGAATTTTTGACTTTTTGCCCCAAAATAAGGAAAATTTGTTCCTTTTTTCCCTGAAATAAGTGAAATTTCTGCAATTTTGCCCCAAAATAAGTGAAATTTCTGCAATTTTTCCCAATAATAAGGGAAATTTCTGCAATTTTGCCCCAAAATAAGGGGAATTTCTCCCTTTTTGCCCCAAAATGAAGGAAATTTCAGCCTTTTTACCTGAAAATAAGTGAAATTTCTGCAATTTTGCACCAAATAAGGTAAATTTCTTCAATTTTGCCCCAAAATAAAATAAATTCCTGTAATTTTGCCCCAAAATAAAGGAAATTTCTTGAATTTTGCCCCAAAAGAAGGGGAATTTCTGATTTTTGCCCCAAAATAAGGGAAATTTCTGCAATTTTGCCCCAATGTAAAGGAAATTTCTGCAATTTTGCCCCAAAATAACGAGAATTTCTGAATGTTTGCTCCCAAAAAAAAAAGATCTTCTGTCTTTTTGCCCCAAAATAAGGAGAATTTCTGCCTTTTTGCCTGAAAATTATGAGAATTTCTGCAATTTTGCTTCAAAATACGGGGAATTTCTGCTTTTTATCCCGAAAGTAAGGGGAATGCATACCTTTTTGCCATAAAAAAGTAAATTTCTTCATTTTGGCTCCAAAATAAGGGGAATATCTGCCTTTTTGCCTCTAAATAAATGGAATTTCTGTATTTTTCCCCCAAAACAAAGGGAATTTCTGTCTTTTTTGCCCCAAAATAAGGGGAATTTCTGAATTATTACCCTGAAATAAGTGAAATTTCTCCAATTTTGCCCCAAACTAAGGGAAATTTCTGCCTCTTTGCCCCCAAATAAGGGGAATTTCAGCCTTTTTACCTCAAAATAAGGGGAATTTCTGCATTTTTGCCACAAAATATTAGGAATTTTTGACTTTTTGCCCCAAAATAAGGAAAATTTGTTCCTTTTTTCCCTGAAATAAGTGAAATTTCTGCAATTTTGCCCCAAAATAAGTGAAATTTCTGCAATTTTTTCCCCAAAATAAGGGAAATTTCTGGAATTTTGCCCCAAAATAAGTGGAATTTCTAAGTTTTGCCCCAAAATAAGGAGAATTTCTGTCTTTTTGCCTCCAAATAAGTGAAATTTCTGCAATTTTGCCTTAAAATAAGGGAAATTTCTGCTTTTTAGCCCCCAAATAAGGGGATTTTTAGCCTTTTTACCTCAAAATAAGGGGAATTTCTGCATTTTTCCCAGAAAATATTAGGAATTTCTGCCTTTTTGCCCCAAAATAAAGAAAATTTCTTACTTTTTTCCCTGAAATAAGTGAAATTTCTGCAATTTTGCCCCAAAATAAGTGAAATTTCTGCAATTTTGCCCCAAAATAAGGGAAATTTCTGGAATTTTGCCCCAAAATAAGTGGAATTTCTGAGTTTTGCCCCAAAATAAGGAGAATTTCTGTCTTTTTGCCCCAACATATAGGGAATTTCTGTCTTTCTGCCCCACAACTAGGGGAATTTCTGCAATTATGCTCCAAAATACGGGGAATTTCTGCCTTTTTGCCCGAAAATAAGGGGAATGCATAACTTTTTGCCATAAAAAAGGGAAATTTCTTCATTTTTGCTCCAAAATAAGGGAAATTTCTGCATTTTTGCCTCTAAATAAGTGGAATTTCTGTCTTTTTCCCTCAAAACAAAGGGAATTTCTCTCTTTTTTGCCTCAAAATAAGGGGAATTTCTGACTTATTACACTGAAATAAGTGAAATTTCTGCAATTTTGCCCCAAAATAAGGGAAATTGCTGCCTTTTTGCCCTGAAATATGTGAAATTTCTGCATTTTACACCAAAATAAGGTGAATTTCTGCCTTTTTGCCACAAATTAATGGAAATTTCTGCCTTTTTGCCCCAAAATAAGAAAAATTTTTGCTTTTTTTCTCTGAAATAAGTGAAATTTCTGCAATTTTGCCCTAAAATAAGGAAAATTTTTGCAATTTTTCCCAATAATAAGGGAAATTTCTGAAATTTTGCCCCAAAATAAGGGGAATTTCTCCCTTTTTGCCCCATAATGAAGGAAATTTCAGCCTTTTTACCTGAAAATAAGTGAAATTTCTGCAATTTTGCACCAAATAAGGTAAATTTCTTCAATTTTGCCCCAAAATAAGGTAAATTCCTGTAATTTTGCCCCAAAATAAAGGAAATTTCTTGAATTTTGCCCCAAAAGAAGGGGAATTTCTGATTTTTGCCCCAAAATAAGGGAAATTTCTGCAATTTTGCCCCAAAGTAAAAGAAATTTCTGCAATTTTGCCCCAAAATAACGAGAATTTCTGAATGTTTGCTCCAAAAAAAAAAAGATCTTCTGACTTTTTGCTCCAAAATAATAGAATTTCTGACTTTTTGCCTGAAAATTATGAGAATTTCTGCAATTTTGCTTCAAAATACGGGGAATTTCTGCTTTTTATCCCGAAAGTAAGGGGAATGCATACCTTTTTGCCATAAAAAGGTAAATTTCTTCATTTTTGCTCCAAAATAAAAGGAATTTCTGCCTTTTTGCCTCTAAATAAATGGAATTTCTGTCTTTTTCCCCAAAACAAAGGGAATTTCTGTCTTTTTTGCCACAAAATAAGGGGAATTTCTGAATTATTACCCTGAAATAAGTGAAATTTCTCCAATTTTGCCCCAAAATAAGGGAAATTTCTGCCTCTTTGCCCCCAAATAAGGGAAATTTCAGCCTTTTTACCTCAAAAAAAGGGGAATTTCTGCATTTTTGCCACAAAATATTAGGAATTTCTGATTTTTGCCCCAAAATAAGGAAAATTTGTTCCTTTTTTCCCTGAAATAAGTGAAATTTCTGCAATTTTGCCCCAAAATAAGTGAAATTTCTGCAATTTTTTCCCCAAAATAAGGGAAATTTCTGGAATTTTGCCCCAAAATAAGTGAAATTTCTAAGTTTTGCCCCAAAATAA
The DNA here is from genome assembly GCF_963924665.1 of Micromys minutus. Classification (NCBI taxonomy): domain Eukaryota; kingdom Metazoa; phylum Chordata; class Mammalia; order Rodentia; family Muridae; genus Micromys; species Micromys minutus. The sequence goes on from NW_027667727.1 coordinate 6,926,426, forward strand.
GGAGAATTTCTTTCTTTTTGCCTCCAAATAAGTGAAATTTCTGCAATTTTGCCTTAAAATAAGGGAAATTTCTGCTTTTTAGCCCCCAAATAAGGGGATTTTCAGCCTTTTTACCTCAAAATAAGGGGAATTTCTGCATTTTTGCCAGAAAATATTAAAAATTTCTGCCTTTTTGCCCCAAAATAAAGAAAATTTCTTACTTTTTTCCCTGAAATAAGTGAAATTTCTGCAATTTTGCCCCAAAATAAGTGAAATTTCTGCAATTTTGCCCCAAAATAAGGGAAATTTCTAGAATTTTGCCCCAAAATAAGTGGAATTTCTGAGTTTTGCCCCAAAATAAGGAGAATTTCTGTCTTTTTGCCCCAACATATAGGGAATTTCTGTCTTTCTGCACCACAACTAGGGGAATTTCTGCAATTATGCTCCAAAATACGGGAAATTTCTGCCTTTCTGCCCGAAAATAAGGGGAATGCATAACTTTTTGCCATAAAAAAGGGAAATTTCTTCATTTTTGCTCCAAAATAAGGGAAATTTCTGCATTTTTGCCTCTAAATAAGTGGAATTTCTGTCTTTTTCCCTCAAAACAAAGGGAATTTCTCTCTTTTTTGCCTCAAAATAAGGGGAATTTCTGACTTATTACACTGAAATAAGTGAAATTTCTGCAATTTTGCCCCAAAATAAGGGAAATTGCTGCCTTTTTGCCCTGAAATATGTGAAATTTCTGCATTTTACACCAAAATAAGGTGAATTTCTGCCTTTTTGCCACAAATTAATGGAAATTTCTGCCTTTTTGCCCCAAAATAAGAAAAATTTTTGCTTTTTTTCTCTGAAATAAGTGAAATTTCTGCAATTTTGCCCTAAAATAAAGAAAATTTCTGCAATTTTTCCCAATAATAAGGGAAATTTCTGAAATTTTGCCCCAACATAAGGGGAATTTCTCCCTTTTTGCCCCAAAATGAAGGAAATTTCAGCCTTTTTACCTGAAAATAAGTGAAATTTCTGCAATTTTGCACCAAATAAGGTAAATTTCTTCAATTTTGCCCCAAAATAAGGTAAATTCCTGTAATTTTGCCCCAAAATAAAAGAAATTTCTTGAATTTTGCCCCAAAAGAAGGGGAATTTCTGATTTTTGCCCCAAAATAAGGGAAATTTCTGCAATTTTGCCCCAATGTAAAGGAAATTTCTGCAATTTTGCCCCAAAATAACGAGAATTTCTGAATGTTTGCTCCCAAAAAAAAAAAAAGATCTTCTGTCTTTTTGCCCCAAAATAAGGAGAATTTCTGCCTTTTTGCCTGAAAATTATGAGAATTTCTGCAATTTTGCTTCAAAATACGGGGAATTTCTGCTTTTTATCCCGAAAGTAAGGGGAATGCATACCTTTTTGCCATAAAAAGGTAAATTTCTTCATTTTGACTCCAAATTAAGGGGAATTTCTGCATTTTGCCTCTAAATAAATGGAATTTCTGTCTTTTTCCCCCAAAACAAAGGGAATTTCTGTCTTTTTTGCCCCAAAATAAGGGGAATTTCTGAATTATTACCCTGATATAAGTGAAATTTCTCCAATTTTGCCCCAAAATAAGGGAAATTTCTGCCTCTTTGCCCCCAAATAAGGGGAATTTCAGCCTTTTTACCTCAAAATAAGGGGAATTTCTGCATTTTTGCCACAAATTAATGGAAATTTTTGCCTTTTTGCCCCAAAATAAGAAAAATTTTTGCTTTTTTTCTCTGAAATAAGTGAAATTTCTGCAATTTTGCCCTAAAATAAGGAAAATTTCTGCAATTTTTTCCAATAATAAGGGAAATTTCTGAAATTTTGCCCCAAAATAAGGGGAATTTCTCCCTTTTTGGCCCAAAAAGAAGGAAATTTCAGCCTTTTTACCTGAAAATAAGTGAAATTTCTGCAATTTTGCACCAAATAAGGTAAATTTCTTCAATTTTGCCCCAAAATAAGGTAAATTCCAGTAATTTTGCCCCAAAATAAAGGAAATTTCTTGAATTTTGCCCCAAAAGAAGGGGAATTTCTGATTTTTGCCCCAAAATAAGGGAAATTTCTGCAATTTTGCCCCAATGTAAATGAAATTTCTGCAATTTTGCCCCAAAATAACGAGAATTTCTGAATGTTTGCTCCAAAAAAAAAAAAGATCTTCTGTCTTTTTGCTCCAAAATAAGGAGAATTTCTGACTTTTTGCCTGAAAATTATGAGAATTTCTGCAATTTTGCTTCAAAATACGGGGAATTTCTGCTTTTTATCCCGAAAGTAAGGGGAATGCATACCTTTTTGCCATATAAAGTTAAATTTCTTCATTTTTGCTCCAAAATAAAAGGAATTTCTGCCTTTTTGCCTCTAAATAAATGCAATTTCTGTCTTTTTCCCCCAAAACAAAGGGAATTTCTGTCTTTTTTGCCCCAAAATAAGGGGAATTTCTGAATTATTACCCTGAAATAAGTGAAATTTCTCCAATTTTGCCCCACAATAAGGGAAATTTCGGCCTCTTTGCCCCCAAATAAGGGAAATTTCAGCCTTTTTACCTCAAAAAAAGGGGAATTTCTGCATTTTTGCCACAAAATATTAGGAATTTCTGACTTTTTGCCCCAAAATAAGGAAAATTTGTTCCTTTTTTCCCTGAAATAAGTGAAATTTCTGCAATTTTGCCCCAAAATAAGTGAAATTTCTGCAATTTTTTCCCCAAAATAAGGGAAATTTCTGGAATTTTGCCCCAAAATAAGTGGAATTTCTAAGTTTTGCCCCAAAATAAGGAGAATTTCTGTCTTTTTGCCTCCAAATAAGTGAAATTTCTGCAATTTTGCCTTAAAATAAGGGAAATTTCTGCTTTTTAGCCCCCAAATAAGGGGATTTTCAGCCTTTTTACCTCAAAATAAGGGGAATTTCTGCATTTTTGCCAGAAAATATTAGGAATTTCTGCCTTTTTGCCCCAAAATAAAGAAAACTTCTTACTTTTTTCCCTGAAATAAGTGAAATTTCTGAATTTTGCCTCAAAATAAGTGAAATTTCTGCAATTTTGCCCCAAAATAAGGGAAATTTCTGGAATTTTGCCCCAAAATAAGTGGAATTTCTGAGTTTTGCCCCAAAATAAGGAGAATTTCTGTCTTTTTGCCACAACATATAGGGAATTTCTGTCTTTCTGCACCACAACTAGGGGAATTTCTGCAATTATGCTCCAAAATACGAGAAATTTCTGCCTTTTTGCCCGAAAATAAGGGGAATGCATAACTTTTTGCCATAAAAAAGGGAAATTTCTTCATTTTTGCTCCAAAATAAGGGAAATTTCTGCATTTTTGCCTCTAAATAAGTGGAATTTCTGTCTTTTTCCCTCAAAACAAAGGGAATTTCTCTCTTTTTTGCCTCAAAATAAGGGGAATTTCTGACTTATTACACTGAAATAAGTGAAATTTCTGCAATTTTGCCCCAAAATAAGGGAAATTGCTGCCTTTTTGCCCTGAAATATGTGAAATTTCTGCATTTTACACCAAAATAAGGTGAATTTCTGCCTTTTTGCCACAAATTAATGGAAATTTCTGCCTTTTTGCCCCAAAATAAGAAAAATTTTTGCTTTTTTTCTCTGAAATAAGTGAAATTTCTGCAATTTAGCCCTAAAATAAGGAAAATTTCTGCAATTTTTCCCAATAATAAGGGAAATTTCTAAAATTTTGCCCCAAAATAAGGGGAATTTCTCCCTTGTTGCCCCAAAATGAAGGAAATTTCAGCCTTTTTACCTGAAAATAAGTGAAATTTCTGCAATTTTGCACCAAATAAGGTAAATTTCTTCAATTTTGCCCCAAAATAAGGTAAATTCCTGTAATTTTGCCCCAAAATAAAGGAAATTTCTTGAATTTTGCCCCAAAAGAAGGGGAATTTCTGATTTTTGCCCCAAAATAAGGGAAATTTCTGCAATTTTGCCCCAATGTAAAGGAAATTTCTGCAATTTTGCCCCAAAATAACGGGAATTTCTGAATGTTTGCTCCCAAAAAAAAAAAAGATCTTCTGTCTTTTTGCCCCAAAATAAGGAGAATTTCTGCCTTTTTGCCTGAAAATTATGAGAATTTCTGCAATTTTGCTTCAAAATACGGGGAATTTCTGCTTTTTATCCCGAAAGTAAGGGGAATGCATACCTTTTTGCCATAAAAAGGTAAATTTCTTCATTTTGACTCCAAATTAAGGGGAATTTCTGCCTTTTTGCCTCTAAATAAATGGAATTTCTGTCTTTTTCCCCCAAAACAAAGGGAATTTCTGTCTTTTTTGCCCCAAAATAAGGGGAATTTCTGAATTATTACCCTGATATAAGTGAAATTTCTCCAATTTTGCCCCAAAATAAGGGAAATTTCTGCCTCTTTGCCCCCAAATAAGGGGAATTTCAGCCTTTTTACCTCAAAATAAGGGGAATTTCTGCATTTTTGCCACAAATTAATGGAAATTTCTGCCTTTTTGCCCCAAAATAAGAAAAATTTTTGCTTTTTTTCTCTGAAATAAGTGAAATTTCTGCAATTTTGCCCTAAAATAAGGAAAATTTCTGCAATTTTTTCCAATAATAAGGGAAATTTCTGAAATTTTGCCCCAAAATAAGGGGAATTTCTCCCTTTTTGGCCCAAAAAGAAGGAAATTTCAGCCTTTTTACCTGAAAATAAGTGAAATTTCTGCAATTTTGCACCAAATAAGGTAAATTTCTTCAATTTTGCCCCAAAATAAGGTAAATTCCAGTAATTTTGCCCCAAAATAAAGGAAATTTCTTGAATTTTGCCCCAAAAGAAGGGGAATTTCTGATTTTTGCCCCAAAATAAGGGAAATTTCTGCAATTTTGCCCCAATGTAAATGAAATTTCTGCAATTTTGCCCCAAAATAACGAGAATTTCTGAATGTTTGCTCCAAAAAAAAAAAAAGATCTTCTGTCTTTTTGCTCCAAAATAAGGAGAATTTCTGACTTTTTGCCTGAAAATTATGAGAATTTCTGCAATTTTGCTTCAAAATACGGGGAATTTCTGCTTTTTATCCCGAAAGTAAGGGGAATGCATACCTTTTTGCCATATAAAGTTAAATTTCTTCATTTTTGCTCCAAAATAAAAGGAATTTCTGCCTTTTTGCCTCTAAATAAATGGAATTTCTGTCTTTTTCCCCCAAAACAAAGGGAATTTCTGTCTTTTTTGCCCCAAAATAAGGGGAATTTCTGAATTATTACCCTGAAATAAGTGAAATTTCTCCAATTTTGCCCCACAATAAGGGAAATTTCGGCCTCTTTGCCCCCAAATAAGGGAAATTTCAGCCTTTTTACCTCAAAAAAAGGGGAATTTCTGCATTTTTGCCACAAAATATTAGGAATTTCTGACTTTTTGCCCCAAAATAAGGAAAATTTGTTCCTTTTTTCCCTGAAATAAGTGAAATTTCTGCAATTTTGCCCCAAAATAAGTGAAATTTCTGCAATTTTTTCCCCAAAATAAGGGAAATTTCTGGAATTTTGCCCCAAAATAAGTGGAATTTCTAAGTTTTGCCCCAAAATAAGGAGAATTTCTGTCTTTTTGCCTCCAAATAAGTGAAATTTCTGCAATTTTGCCTTAAAATAAGGGAAATTTCTGCTTTTTAGCCCCCAAATAAGGGGATTTTCAGCCTTTTTACCTCAAAATAAGGGGAATTTCTGCATTTTTGCCAGAAAATATTAGGAATTTCTGCCTTTTTGCCCCAAAATAAAGAAAACTTCTTACTTTTTTCCCTGAAATAAGTGAAATTTCTGAATTTTGCCTCAAAATAAGTGAAATTTCTGCAATTTTGCCCCAAAATAAGGGAAATTTCTGGAATTTTGCCCCAAAATAAGTGGAATTTCTGAGTTTTGCCCCAAAATAAGGAGAATTTCTGTCTTTTTGCCCCAACATATAGGGAATTTCTGTCTTTCTGCACCACAACTAGGGGAATTTCTGCAATTATGCTCCAAAATACGAGAAATTTCTGCCTTTTTGCCCGAAAATAAGGGGAATGCATAACTTTTTGCCATAAAAAAGGGAAATTTCTTCATTTTTGCTCCAAAATAAGGGAAATTTCTGCATTTTTGCCTCTAAATAAGTGGAATTTCTGTCTTTTTCCCTCAAAACAAAGGGAATTTCTCTCTTTTTTGCCTCAAAATAAGGGGAATTTCTGACTTATTACACTGAAATAAGTGAAATTTCTGCAATTTTGCCCCAAAATAAGGGAAATTGCTGCCTTTTTGCCCTGAAATATGTGAAATTTCTGCATTTTACACCAAAATAAGGTGAATTTCTGCCTTTTTGCCACAAATTAATGGAAATTTCTGCCTTTTTGCCCCAAAATAAGAAAAATTTTTGCTTTTTTTCTCTGAAATAAGTGAAATTTCTGCAATTTTGCCCTAAAATAAGGAAAATTTCTGCAATTTTTCCCAATAATAAGGGAAATTTCTAAAATTTTGCCCCAAAATAAGGGGAATTTCTCCCTTGTTGCCCCAAAATGAAGGAAATTTCAGCCTTTTTACCTGAAAATAAGTGAAATTTCTGCAATTTTGCACCAAATAAGGTAAATTTCTTCAATTTTGCCCCAAAATAAGGTAAATTCCTGTAATTTTGCCCCAAAATAAAGGAAATTTCTTGAATTTTGCCCCAAAAGAAGGGGAATTTCTGATTTTTGCCCCAAAATAAGGGAAATTTCTGCAATTTTGCCCCAATGTAAAGGAAATTTCTGCAATTTTGCCCCAAAATAACGGGAATTTCTGAATGTTTGCTCCCAAAAAAAAAAAAGATCTTCTGTCTTTTTGCCCCAAAATAAGGAGAATTTCTGCCTTTTTGCCTGAAAATTATGAGAATTTCTGCAATTTTGCTTCAAAATACGGGGAATTTCTGCTTTTTATCCCGAAAGTAAGGGGAATGCATACCTTTTTGCCATAAAAAGGTAAATTTCTTCATTTTGGCTCCAAAATAAGGGGAATTTCTGCCTTTTTGCCTCTAAATAAATGGAATTTCTGTCTTTTTCCCCCAAAACAAAGGGAATTTCTGTCTTTTTTGCCCCAAAATAAGGGGAATTTCTGAATTATTACCCTGAAATAAGTGAAATTTCTCCAATTTTGCCCCAAAATAAGGGAAATTTCTGCCTCTTTGCCCCCAAATAAGGGGAATTTCAGCCTTTTTACCTCAAAATAAGGGGAATTTCTGCATTTTTGCCACAAAATATTAGGAATTTCTGACTTTTTGCCCCAAAATAAGGAAAATTTGTTCTTTTTTTCCCTGAAATAAGTGAAATTTCTGCAATTTTGCCCCAAAATAACTGAAATTTCTGCAATTTTTTCCCCAAAATAAGGAAAATTTCTGGAATTTTGCCCCAAAATAAGTGGAATTTCTAAGTTTTGCCCCAAAATAAGGAGAATTTCTGTCTTTTTGCCTCCAAATAAGTGAAATTTCTGCAATTTTGCCTTAAAATAAGGGAAATTTCTGCTTTTTAGCCCCCAAATAAGGGGATTTTCAGCCTTTTTACCTCAAAATAAGGGGAATTTCTGCATTTTTGTCAGAAAATATTAGGAATTTCTGCCTTTTTGCCCCAAAATAAAGAAAATTTCTTACTTTTTTCCCTGAAATAAGTGAAATTTCTGCAATTTTGCCCCAAAATAAGTGAAATTTCTGCCATTTTGCCCCAATATAAGGGAAATTTCTGGAATTTTGCCCCAAAATAAGTGGAATTTCTGAGTTTTGCCCCAAAATAAGGAGAATTTCTGTCTTTTTGCCCCAACATATAGGGAATTTCTGTCTTTCTGCACCACAACTAGGGGAATTTCTGCAATTATGCTCCAAAATATGGGAAATTTCTGCCTTTTTGCCCGAAAATAAGGGGAATGCATAACTTTTTGCCATAAAAAAGGGAAATTTCTTAATTTTTGCTCCAAAATAAGGGAAATTTCTGCATTTTTGCCTCTAAATAAGTGGAATTTCTGTCTTTTTCCCTCAAAACAAAGGGAATTTCTCTCTTTTTTGCCTCAAAATAAGGGGAATTTCTGACTTATTACACTGAAATAAGTGAAATTTCTGCAATTTTGCCCCATAATAAGGGAAATTGCTGCCTTTTTGCCCTGAAATATGTGAAATTTCTGCATTTTACACCAAAATAAGGTGAATTTCTGCCTTTTTGCCACAAATTAATGGAAATTTCTGCCTTTTTGCCCCAAAATAAGAAAAATTTTTGCTTTTTTTCTCTGAAATAAGTGAAATTTCTGCAATTTTGCCCTAAAATAAGGAAAATTTCTGCAATTTTTCCCAATAATAAGGGAAATTTCTGCAATTTTGCCCCAAAATAAGGGGAATTTCTCCCTTTTTGCCCCAAAATGAAGGAAATTTCAGCCTTTTTACCTGAAAATAAGTGAAATTTCTGCAATTTTGCACCAAATAAGGTAAATTTCTTCAATTTTGCCCCAAAATAAGGTAAATTCCTGTAATTTTGCCCGAAAATAAAGGAAATTTCTTGAATTTTGCCCCAAAAGAAGGGGAATTTCTGATTTTTGCCCTTAAATAAGGGAAATTTCTGCAATTTTGCCCCAATGTAAAGGAAATTTCTGCAATTTTGCCCCAAAATAACGAGAATTTCTGAATGTTTGCTCCCAAAAAAAAAGATCTGTCTTTTTGCCCCAAAATAAGAGAATTTCTGCCTTTTTGCCCGAAAATTATGAGAATTTCTGCAATTTTGCTTCAAAATACGGGGAATTTCTGCTTTTTATCCCAAAAGTAAGGGGAATGCATACCTTTTTGCCATAAAAAGGTAAATTTCTTCATTTTTGCTCCAAAATAAGGGGAATTTCTGCCTTTTTGCCTCTAAATAAATAGAATTTCTGTCTTTTTCCCCCATAACAAAGGGAATTTCTGTCTTTTTTGCCCCAAAATAAGGGGAATTTCTGAATTATTACCCTGAAATAAGTGAAATTTCTCCAATTTTGCCCTAAAATAAGTGAAATTTCTGCAATTTTTTCCCCAAAATAAGGAAAATTTCTGGAATTTTGCCCCAAAATAAGTGGAATTTCTAAGTTTTGCCCCAAAATAAGGAGAATTTCTGTCCTTTTGCCTCCAAATAAGTGAAATTTCTGCAATTTTGCCTTAAAATAAGGGAAATTTCTGCTTTTTAGCCCCCAAATAAGGGGATTTTCAGCCTTTTTATCTCAAAATAAGGGGAATTTCTGCATTTTTGCCAGAAAATATTAGGAATTTCTGCCTTTTTGCCCCAAAATAAAGAAAATTTCTTACTTTTTTCCCTGAAATAAGTGAAATTTCTGCAATTTTGCCCCAAAATAAGTGAAATTTCTGCAATTTTGCCCCAAAATAAGGGAAATTTCTGGAATTTTGGCCCAAAATAAGTGGAATTTCTGAGTTTTGCCCCAAAATAAGGAGAATTTCTGTCTTTTTGCCCCAACATATAGGGAATTTCTGTCTTTCTGCACAACAACTAGGGGAATTTGTGCAATTATGCTCCAAAATACGGGGAATTTCTTCCTTTTTGCCCAAAAATAAGGGGAATGCATAACTTTTTGCCATAAAAAAGGGAAATTTCTTCATTTTTGCTCCAAAATAAGGGAAATTTCTGCATTTTTGCCTCTAAATAAGTGGAATTTCTGTCTTTTTCCCTCAAAACAAAGGGAATTTCTGTCTTTTTTGCCTCAAAATAAGGGGAATTTATGACTTATTACACTGAAATAAGTGAAATTTGTGCAATTTTGCCCCAAAATAAGGGAAATTGCTGCCTTTTGCCCTGAAATATGTGAAATTTCTGCATTTTACACCAAAATAAGGTGAATTTCTGCCTTTTTGCCACAAATTAATGGAAATTTCTGCCTTTTTGCCCCAAAATTAGAAAAATTTTTGCTTTTTTTCTCTGAAATAAGTGAAATTTCTGCAATTTTGCCCTAAAATAAGGAAAATTTCTGCAATTATTCCCAATAATAAGGGAAATTTCTGAAATTTTGCCCCAAAATAAGGGGAATTTCTCCCTTTTTGCCCCAAAATGAAGGAAATTTCAGCCTTTTTACCTGAAAATAAGTGAAATTTCTGCAATTTTGCACCAAATAAGGTAAATTTCTTCAATTTTGCCCCAAAATAAGGTAAATTCCTGTAATTTTGCCCCAAAATAAAGGAAATTTCTTGAATTTTGCCCCAAAAGAAGGGGAATTTCTGATTTTTGCCCCAAAATAAGGGAAATTTCTGCAATTTTGCCCCAATGTAAAGAAAATTTCTGCAATTTTGCCCCAAAATAACGAGAATTTCTGAATGTTTGCTCCCAAAAAAAAAAAGATCTTCTGTCTTTTTGCCCCAAAATAAGGAGAATTTCTGTCTTTTTGTCTGAAAATTATGAGAATTTCTGCAATTTTGCTTCAAAATACGGGGAATTTCTGCTTTTTATCCCGAAAGTAAGGGGAATGCATACCTTTTTGCCATAAAAAGGTAAATTTCTTCATTTTGGCTCCAAAATAAGGGGAATTTCTGCCTTTTTGCCTCTAAATAAATGGAATTTCTGTCTTTTTCCCCCAAAACAAAGGGAATTTCTGTCTTTTTTGCCCCAAAATAAGGGGAATTTCTGAATTATTACCCTGAAATAAGTGAAATTTCTCCAATTTTGCCCCAAAATAAGGGAAATTTCTGCCTCTTTGCCCCCAAATAAAGGGAATTTCAGCCTTTTTACCTCAAAATAAGGGGAATTTCTGCATTTTTGCAACAAAATATTAGGAATTTCTGACTTTTTGCCCCAAAATAAGGAAAATTTGTTCCTTTTTTCCCTGAAATAAGTGAAATTTCTGCAATTTTGCCCCAAAATAAGTGAAATTTCTGCAATTTTTTCCCCAAAATAAGGGAAATTTCTGGAATTTTGCCCCAAAATAAGTGGAATTTCTAAGTTTTGCCCCAAAATAAGGAGAATTTCTGTCTTTTTGCCTCCAAATAAGTGAAATTTCTCCAATTTTGCCCCAAAATAAGGGAAATTTCTGCCTTTGTGCCCCCAAATAAGGGGAATTTCAGCCTTTTTACCTCAAAATAAGGGGAATTTCTGCATTTTTGCCAGAAAATATTAGGAATTTCTGCCTTTTTGCCCCAAAATAAAGAAAATTTCTTATTTTTTTCCCTGAAATAAGTGAAATTTCTGCAATTTTGCCCCAAAATAAGTGAAATTTCTGCAATTTTGCCCCAAAATAAGGGAAATTTCTGGAATTTTGCCCCAAAATAATTGGAATTTCTGAGTTTTGCCCCAAAATAAGGAGAATTTCTGTCTTTTTGCCCCAACATATAGGGAATTTCTGTCTTTCTGCACCACAACTAGGGGAATTTCTGCAATTATGCTCCAAAATACGAGAAATTTCTGCCTTTTTGCCCGAAAATAAGGGGAATGCATAACTTTTTGCCATAAAAAATGGAAATTTCTTCATTTTTGCTCCAAAATAAGGAAAATTTCTGCATTTTTGCCTCTAAATAAGTGGAATTTCTGTCTTTTTCCCTCAAAACAAAGGGAATTTCTCTCTTTTTTGCCTCAAAATAAGGGGAATTTCTGACTTATTACACTGAAATAAGTGAAATTTCTGCAATTTTGCCCCAAAATAAGGGAAATTGCTGCCTTTTTGCCCTGAAATATGTGAAATTTCTGCATTTTACACCAAAATAAGGTGAATCTCTGCCTTTTTGCCACAAATTAATGGAAATTTCTGCCTTTTTGCCCCAAAATAAGAAAAATTTTTGCTTTTTTTCTCTGAAATAAGTGAAATTTCTGCAATTTTGCCCTAAAATAAGGAAAATTTCTGCAATTTTTCCCAATAATAAGGGAAATTTCTGCAATTTTGCCCCAAAATAAGGGGAATTTCTCCCTTTTTGCCCCAAAATGAAGGAAATTTCAGCCTTTTTACCTGAAAATAAGTGAAATTTCTGCAATTTTGCACCAAATAAGGTAAATTTCTTCAATTTTGCCCCAAAATAAGGTAAATTCCTGTAATTTTGCCCCAAAATAAAGGAAATTTCTTGAATTTTGCCCCAAAAAAGGGGAATTTCTGATTTTTGCCCCAAAATAAGGGAAATTTCTGCAATTTTGCCCCAATGTAAAGGAAATTTCTGCAATTTTGCCCCAAAATAACGAGAATTTCTGAATGTTTGCTCCCAAAAAAACAGATCTTCTCTCTTTTTGCCCCAAAATAAGGAGAATTTCTGCATTTTGCCCGAAAATTATGAGAATTTCTGCAATTTTGCTTCAAAATATGGGGAATTTCTGCTTTTTATCCCGAAAGTAAGGGGAATGCATACCTTTTTGCAATAAAAAAGTAAATTTCTTCATTTTTGCTCCAAAATAAGGGGAATTTCTGCCTTATTGCCTCTAAATAAATGGAATTTCTGTCTTTTTCCCCCAAAACAAAGGGAATTTCTGTCTTTTTTGCCCCAAAATAATAGGAATTTCTGAATTTTTACCCTGAAATATATGAAATTTCTGCAATTTTGCCCCAAAATAAGGGAAATTGCTGCCTTTTTGCCCTGAAATAAGTGAAATTTCTGCATTTTACAACAAAATAAGGTGAATTTCTGCCTTTTTGCCACAAATTAATGGAAATTTCTGCCTTTTTGCCCCAAAATAAGAAAAATTTTTGCTTTTTTTCTCTGAAATAAGTGAAATTTCTGCAATTTTGCCCTAAAATAAAGAAAATTTCTGCAATTTTTCCCAATAATAAGGGAAATTTCTGCAATTTTGCCCCAAAATAAGGGGAATTTCTCCCTTTTTGCCCCAAAATGAAGGAAATTTCAGCCTTTTTACCTGAAAATAAGTGAAATTTCTGCAATTTTGCACCAAATAAGGTAAATTTCTTCAATTTTGCCCCAAAATAAGGTAAATCCTTGTAATTTTGCCCCAAAATAAAGGAAATTTCTTGAATTTTGCCCGAAAAGAAGGGGAATTTCTGATTTTTGCCCCAAAATAAGGGAAATTTCTGCAATTTTGCCCCAATGTAAAGGAAATTTCTGCAATTTTGCCCCAAAATAACGAGAATTTATGAATGTTTGCTCCCAAAAAAAAAAGATCTTCTGTCTTTTTGCCCCAAAATAAGGAGAATTTCTGCCTTTTTGCCCGAAAATTATGAGAATTTCTGCAATTTTGCTTCAAAACACGGGGAATTTCTGCTTTTTATCCCGAAAGTAAGGGGAATGCATACCTTTTTGCCATAAAGGTAAATTTCTTCATTTTTGCTCCAAAATAAGGGGAATTTCTGCCTTTTTGCCTCTAAATAAATGGAATTTCTGTCTTTTTCCCCCAAAACAAAGGGAATTTCTGTCTTTTTTGCCCCAAAATAAGGGGAATTTCTGAATTATTACCCTGAAATAAGTGAAATTTCTCCAATTTTGCCCCAAAATAAGGGAAATTTCTTCCTCTTTGCCACCAAATAAGGGGAATTTCAGCCTTTTTACCTCAAAATAAGGGGAATTTCTGCATTTTTGCCACAAAATATTAGGAATTTCTGACTTTTTGCCCCAAAATAAGGAAAATTTGTTCCTTTTTTCCCTGAAATAAGTGAAATTTCTGCAATTTTGCCCCAAAATAAGTGAAATTTCTGCAATTTTTCCCCAAAATAAGGGAAAATTCTGGAATTTTGCCCCAAAATAAGTGGAATTTCTAAGTTCTGCCCCAAAATAAGGAGAATTTCTGTCTTTTTGCCTCCAAATAAGTGAAATTTCTGCAATTTTGCCTTAAAATAAGGGAAATTTCTGCTTCTTTGCCCCCAAATAAGGGGAATTTCAGCCTTTTTACCTCAAAATAAGTGGAATTTCTGCATTTTTGCCAGAAAATATTAGGAATTTCTGCCTTTTTGCCCCAAAATAAAGAAAATTTCTTACTTTTTTCCCTGAAATAAGTGAAATTTCTGCAATTTTGCCCCAAATTAGGGAAATTTCTGGAATTTTGCCCCAAAATAAGTGGAATTTCTGAGTTTTGCCCCAAAATAAGGAGAATTTCTGTCTTTTTGCCCCAACATATAGGGAATTTCTGTCTTTCTGCACCACAACTAGGGGAATTTGTGCAATTATGCTCCAAAATACGGGGAATTTTTGCCTTTTTGCCCGAAAATAAGGGGAATGCATAACTTTTTGCCATAAAAAATGGAAATTTCTTCATTTTTGCTCCAAAATAAGGGAAATTTCTGCATTTTTGCCTCTAAATAAGTGGAATTTCTGTCTTTTTCCCTCAAAACAAAGGGAATTTCTGTCTTTTTTGCCTCAAAATAAGGGGAATTTCTGACTTATTACACTGAAATAAGTGAAATTTGTGCAATTTTGCCCCAATATAAGGGAAATTGCTGCCTTTTTGCCCTGAAATATGTGAAATTTCTGCATTTTACACCAAAATAAGGTGAATTTCTGCCTTTTTGCCACAAATTAATGGAAATTTCTGCATTTTTGCCCCAAAATTAGAAAAATTTTTGCTTTTTTTCTCTGAAATAAGTGAAATTTCTGCAATTTTGCCCTAAAATAAGGAAAATTTCTGCAATTATTCCCAATAATAAGGGAAATTTCTGCAATTTTGCCCCAAAATAAGGGGAATTTCTCCCTTTTTGCCCCAAAATGAAGGAAATTTCAGCCTTTTTACCTGAAAATAAGTGAAATTTCTGCAATTTTGCACCAAATAAGGTAAATTTCTTCAATTTTGCCCCAAAATAAGGTAAATTCCTGTAATTTTGCCCCAAAATAAAGGAAATTTCTTGAATTTTGCCCCAAAAGAAGGGGAATTTCTGATTTTTGCCCCAAAATAAGGGAAATTTCTGCAATTTTGCCCCAATGTAAAGGAAATTTCTGCAATTTTGCCCCAAAATAACGAGAATTTCTGAATGTTTGCTCCCAAAAAAACAGATCTTCTCTCTTTTTGCCCCAAAATAAGGAGAATTTCTGCCTTTTTGCCCGAAAATTATGAGAATTTCTGCAATTTTGCTTCAAAATACGGGGAATTTCTGCTTTTTATCCCGAAAGTAAGGGGAATGCATACCTTTTTGCCATAAAGGTAAATTTCTTCATTTTTGCTCCAAAATAAGGGGAATTTCTGCCTTTTTGCCTCTAAATAAATGGAATTTCTGTCTTTTTCCCCCAAAACAAAGGGAATTTCTGTCTTTTTTGCCCCAAAATAAGGGGAATTTCTGAATTATTATCCTAAAATAAGTGAAATTTCTCCAATTTTGCCCCAAAATAAGGGAAATTTCTTCCTCTTTGCCACCAAATAAGGGGAATTTCAGCCTTTTTACCTCAAAATAAGGGGAATTTCTGCATTTTTGCCACAAAATATTAGGAATTTCTGACTTTTTGCCCCAAAATAAGGAAAATTTGTTCCTTTTTTCCCTGAAATAAGTGAAATTTCTGCAATTTTGCCCCAAAATAAGTGAAATTTCTGCAATTTTTCCCCAAAATAAGGGAAAATTCTGAAATTTTGCCCCAAAATAAGTGGAATTTCTAAGTTCTGCCCCAAAATAAGGAGAATTTCTGTCTTTTTGCCTCCAAATAAGTGAAATTTCTGCAATTTTGCCTTAAAATAAGGGAAATTTCTGCTTTTTTGCCCCCAAATAAGGGGAATTTCAGCATTTTTACCTCAAAATAAGTGGAATTTCTGCATTTTTGCCAGAAAATATTAGGAATTTCTGCCTTTTTGCCCCAAAATAAAGAAAATTTCTTACTTTTTTCCCTGAAATAAGTGAAATTTCTGCAATTTTGCCCCAAATTAGGGAAATTTCTGGAATTTTGCCCCAAAATAAGTGGAATTTCTGAGTTTTGCCCCAAAATAAGGAGAATTTCTGTCTTTTTGCCCCAACATATAGGGAATTTCTGTCTTTCTGCACCACAACTAGGGGAATTTGTGCAATTATGCTCCAAAATACGGGGAATTTCTGCCTTTTTGCCCGAAAATAAGGGGAATGCATAACTTTTTGCCATAAAAAATGGAAATTTCTTCATTTTTGCTCCAAAATAAGGGAAATTTCTGCATTTTTGCTTCTAAATAAGTTGAATTTCTGTCTTTTTCCCTCAAAACAAAGGGAATTTCTGTCTTTTTTGCCTCAAAATAAGGGGAATTTCTGACTTATTACACTGAAATAAGTGAAATTTGTGCAATTTTGCCCCAAAATAAGGGAAATTGCTGCCTTTTTGCCCTGAAATATGTGAAATTTCTGCATTTTACACCAAAATAAGGTGAATTTCTGCCTTTTTGCCACAAATTAATGGAAATTTCTGCCTTTTTGCCCCAAAATAAGAAAAATTTTTGCTTTTTTTCTCTGAAATAAGTGAAATTTCTGCAATTTTGCCCTAAAATAAGGAAAATTTCTGCAATTATTCCCAATAATAAGGGAAATTTCTGAAATTTTGCCCCAAAATAAGGGGAATTTCTCCCTTTTTGCCCCAAAATGAAGGAAATTTCAGCCTTTTTACCTGAAAATAAGTGAAATTTCTGCAATTTTGCACCAAATAAGGTAAATTTCTTCAATTTTGCCCCAAAATAAGGTAAATTCCTGTAATTTTGCCCCAAAATAAAGGAAATTTCTTGAATTTTGCCCCAAAAGAAGGGGAATTTCTGATTTTTGCCCCAAAATAAGGGAAATTTCTGCAATTTTGCCCCAATGTAAAGGAAATTTCTGCAATTTTGCCCCAAAATAACGAGAATTTCTGAATGTTTGCTCCCAAAAAAACAGATCTTCTCTCTTTTTGCCCCAAAATAAGGAGAATTTCTGCCTTTTTGCCCGAAAATTATGAGAATTTCTGCAATTTTGCTTCAAAATACGGGGAATTTCTGCTTTTTATCCCGAAAGTAAGGGGAATGCATACCTTTTTGCCATAAAGGTAAATTTCTTCATTTTTGCTCCAAAATAAGGGGAATTTCTGCCTTTTTGCCTCTAAATAAATGGAATTTCTGTCTTTTTCCCCCAAAACAAAGGGAATTTCTGTCTTTTTTGCCCCAAAATAAAGGGAATTTCTGAATTATTACCCTGAAATAAGTGAAATTTCTCCAATTTTGCCCCAAAATAAGGGAAATTTCTGCCTCTTTGCCACCAAATAAGGGGAATTTCAGCCTTTTTACCTCAAAATAAGGGGAATTTCTGCATTTTTGCCACAAAATATTAGGAATTTCTGACTTTTTGCCCCAAAATAAGGAAAATTTGTTCCTTTTTTCCCTGAAATAAGTGAAATTTCTGCAATTTTGCCCCAAAATAAGTGAAATTTCTGCAATTTTTCCCCAAAATAAGGGAAATTTCTGGAATTTTGCCCCAAAATAAGTGGAATTTCTAAGTTCTGCTCCAAAATAAGGAGAATTTCTGTCTTTTTGCCTCCAAATAAGTGAAATTTCTGCATTTTTGCCTTAAAATAAGGGAAATATCTGCTTTTTTGCCCCCAAATAAGGGGAATTTCAGCCTTTTTACCTCAAAATAAGTGGAATTTCTGCATTTTTGCCAGAAAATATTAGGAATTTCTGCCTTTTTGCCCCAAAATAAAGAAAATTTCTTACTTTTTTCCCTGAAATAAGTGAAATTTCTGCAATTTTGCCCCAAAATAAGTGAAATTTCTGCAATTTTGCCCCAAAATAAGGGAAATTTCTGGAATTTTGCCCCAAAATAAGTGGAATTTCTGAGTTTTGCCCCAAAATAAGGAGAGTTTCTGTCTTTTTGCCCCAACATATAGGGAATTTCTGTCTTTCTGCACCACAACTAGGGGAATTTCTGCAATTATGCTCCAAAATACGGGGAATTTCTGCCTTTTTGCCCGAAAATAAGGGGAATGCATAACTTTTTGCCATAAAAAAGGGAAATTTCTTCATTTTTGCTCCAAAATAAGGGAAATTTCTGCATTTTTGCCTCTAAATAAGTGGAATTTCTGTCTTTTTCCCTCAAAACAAAAAGAATTTCTCTCTTTTTTGCCTCAAAATAAGGGGAATTTCTGACTTATTACACTGAAATAAGTGAAATTTGTGCAATTTTGCCCCAAAATAAGGGAAATTGCTGCCTTTTTGCCCTGAAATATGTGAAATTTCTGCATTTTACACCAAAATAAGGTGAATTTCTGCCTTTTTGCCACAAATTAATGGAAATTTCTGCCTTTTTGCCCCAAAATAAGAAAAATTTTTGCTTTTTTTCTCTGAAATAAGTGAAATTTCTGCAATTTTGCCCTAAAATAAGGAAAATTTCTGCAATTATTCCCAATAATAAGGGAAATTTCTGCAATTTTGCCCCAAAATAAGGGGAATTTCTCCCTTTTTGCCCCAAAATGAAGGAAATTTCAGCCTTTTTACCTGAAAATAAGTGAAATTTCTGCAATTTTGCACCAAATAAGGTAAATTTCTTCAATTTTGCCCCAAAATAAGGTAAATTCCTGTAATTTTGCCCCAAAATAAAGGAAATTTCTTGAATTTTGCCCCAAAAGAAGGGGAATTTCTGATTTTTGCCCCAAAATAAGGGAAATTTCTGCAATTTTGCCCCAATGTAAAGGAAATTTCTGCAATTTTGCCCCAAAATAACGAGAATTTCTGAATGTTTGCTCCCAAAAAAAAAAAAAGATCTTCTGTCTTTTTGCCCCAAAATAAGGAGAATTTCTGCCTTTTTGCCCGAAAATTATGAGAATTTCTGCAATTTTGCTTCAAAATACGGGGAATTTCTGCTTTTTATCCCGAAAGTAAGGGGAATGCATACCTTTTTGCCATAAAGGTAAATTTCTTCATTTTTGCTCCAAAATAAGGGGAATTTCTGCCTTTTTGCCTCTAAATAAATGGAATTTCTGTCTTTTTCCCCCAAAACAAAGGGAATTTCTGTCTTTTTTGCCCCAAAATAAGGGGAATTTCTGAATTATTACCCTGAAATAAGTGAAATTTCTCCAATTTTGCCCCAAAATAAGGGAAATTACTGCCTCTTTGCCGCCAAATAAGGGGAATTTCAGCCTTTTTACCTCAAAATACGGGGAATTTCTGCATTTTTGCCACAAAATATTAGGAATTTCTGACTTTTTGCCCCAAAATAAGGAAAATTTGTGCCTTTTTTCCATGAAATAAGTGCAATTTCTGCAATTTTGCCCCAAAATAAGTGAAATTTCTGCAATTTTGCCCCAAAATAAGGGAAATTTCTGCCTTTTTGTACCCAAATAAGGGGAATTTCAGCCTTTTTACCTCAAAATAAGGGGAATTTCTGCATTTTTGCCAGAAAATATTAGGAATTTCTGTTTTTTTGCCCCAAAATAGAGAAAATTTCTGCCTTTTATTTCTGAAATAAGTGAAATTTCTGCAATTTTGCCCCAAAATAAGTGAAATTTCTGCAATTTTTCCCCAAAATAAGGGAAATTTCTGGAATTTTGCCCCAAAATAATCAGAATTTCTGAGTTTTGCCCCCAAATAAGAATTTCTGTCTTTTTGCCCAAACATATAGTGAATTTCTGTCTTTCTTCACCACAACTAGGGGATTTTCTGCAATTATGCTCCATAATATGGGGAATTTCTGCCTTTTTACCCGAAAATAAGGGGAATGCATAACTTTTTGCCATAAAAAAGGGAAATTTCTTCATTTTTGCTCCAAAATAAGGGGAATTTCTGCCTTTTTGCCTCTAAATAAGTGGAATTTCTGGCTTTTTCCCACAAAACAAAAGGAATTTCTGTCATTTTTGCCCCAAAATAAGGGGAATTTCTGAATTATTACCCTGAAATAAGTGAAATTTCTCCAATTTTGCCCCAAAGTAATGGAAATTCCTGCCTCTTTGCCCCCAAATAAGGGGAATTTCAGCCTTTTTACCTCAAAATAAGGGGAATTTCTACAATTTTGCCACAAAATATTAGGAATTTCTGACTTTTTGCCCCAAAATAAGGAAAATTTGTTCCTTTTTTCCCTGAAATAAGTGAAATTTCTGCAATTTTGCCCCAAAATAAGTGAAATTTCTGCAATTTTGCCCCAAAATAAGGGAAATTTCTGGAATTTTGCCCCAAAATACGTGGAATTTCTAAGTTTTGCCCCAAAATAAGCAGAATTTCTGTATTTTGCCTCTAAATAAGTGAAATTTCTGCAATTTTGCCCCAAAATAAGGGAAATTTCTGACTTTTGCCCCCAAATAAAAGAAATTTCAGCCTTTTTACGTAAAAATAAGGGGAATTTCTGCATTTTTGCCAGAAAATATTAGGAATTTCTGCCTTTTTGCCACAAAATAAAGAAAATTTCTGCCTTTTTTTCCAGAAATAAGAGAAATTTCTGCAATTTTGCCCCAAAATAAGTGAAATTTCTGCAATTTTGCCCCAAAATAAGGGAAATTTCTGGAATTTTGCCCCAAAATAAGTGGAATTTCTGAATTTTGCCCCAAAATAAGGAGAATTTCTGTCTTTTTGCCCCAACATATAGGGAATTTCTGTCTTTCTGCACCACAACTAGGGGAATTTGTGCAATTATGCTCCAAAATACGGGGAATTTCTGCCTTTTTGCCCGAAAATAAGGGGAATGCATAACTTTTTGCCATAAAAAAGGGAAATTTCTTCATTTTTGCTCCAAAATAAGGGAAATTTCTGCATTTTTGCCTCTAAATAAGTGGAATTTCTGTCTTTTTCCCTCAAAACAAAGGGAATTTCTGTCTTTTTTGCCTCAAAAAAAGAGGAATTTCTGACTTATTACACTGAAATAAGTGAAATTTCTGCAATTTTGCCCCAAAATAAAAGGAATTTCTGATTTTTGCCCCAAAATAAAGGGAATTTCTGCATTTTGCCCCAAATTTGGGGAATTTGTGCAATTTTGCTCCAAAATACGGGGAATTTCTGCCTTTTTGCCTGAAAATAATGGGAATGCATACCTTTTTGCCATTAAAAGGGACATTTCTTCATTTTTGCTCCAAAATAAAGGGAATTTCTGCCTTTTTGCCTCTAAATAAGTGGAATTTCTGTCTTTTTCCCCCAAAACAAAGAGAATTTCTGTCTTTTTTGCCCCAAAATAAGGGGAATTTCTGACTTATTAACCTGAAGTAAGTGAAATTCTTGCAATTTTGCCCCAAAATAAGGGAAATTTCTGCAATTTTGCCCCAATGTAAAGGAAATTTCTGCAATTTTGCCCCAAAATAAGGGGAATTTCTGAATGTTTGCTCCCGAAAAAAGGAGATCTTCTGTCTTTTTGCCCCAAAATAAGGAGAATTTCTGCCTTTTTGCCCGAAAATTATGAGAATTTCTGCAATTTTGCTTCAAAATACGGGGAATTTCTGCTTTTTATCCCAAAAGTAAGGGGAATGCATATCTTTTTGCCATAAAAAGGTAAATTTCTTCATTTTTTCTTCAAAATAAGGGGAATTTCTGCCTTTTTGCCTCTAAATAAGTGGAATTTCTGTCTTTTTCCTCCAAAACAAAAGTAATTTCTGTCTTTTTTGACCCAAAATAAGGGGAATTTCTGAATTATTACCCTGAAAAAAGTGAAATTTCTCCAATTTTGCCCCAAAATAATGGAAATTTCTGCCTCTTTGCCCCCAAATAAGGGGAATTTCAGCCTTTTTACCTCAAAATAAGGGGAATTTCTGCATTTTTAACACAAAATATTAGGAATTTCTGACTTTTTGCCCCAAAATAAGGAAAATTTGTGCCTTTTTTCCCTGAAATAAGTGAAATTTCTGCAATTTTGCCCGAAAATAAGTGAAATTTCTGCCAGTTGCCCCAAAATAAGGGAAATTACTGGAATTTTGCCCCCAAATAAGTGGAATTTCTAAGTTTTGCCCCAAAATAAGGAGAATTTCTGTATTTTTGCCACTAAATAACTGAAATTTCTGCAATTTTGCCCCAAAATAAGGGAAATTTCTGCCTTTTTGCCCCCAAATAAAAGGAATTTCAGCCTTTTTACCTAAAAATAAGGGGAATTTCTGCATTTTTGCCAGAAAATATTAGGAATTTCTGCCTTTTTGCCCCAAAATAAAGAAAATGTCT
The DNA here is from genome assembly GCF_963924665.1 of Micromys minutus. Classification (NCBI taxonomy): domain Eukaryota; kingdom Metazoa; phylum Chordata; class Mammalia; order Rodentia; family Muridae; genus Micromys; species Micromys minutus. Next base: position 6,948,315 of record NW_027667727.1, read on the forward strand.
TCTTTTTTTCCCTGAAATAAGTGAAATTTCTGCAATTTTGCCCCAAAATAAGTGAAATTTCTGCAATTTTGCCCCAAAATAAGGGAAATTTCTGGAATTTTGCCCCAAAATAAGTGGAATTTCTGAGTTTTGCCCCAAAATAAGGAGAATTTCTGTCTTTTTGCCCCAACATATAGGGAATTTCTGTCGTTCTGCACCACAACTAGTGGAATTTGTGCAATTATGCTCCAAAATACGGGGAATTTCTGCCTTTTTGCCCGAAAATAAGGGGAATGCATAACTTTTTGCCATAAAAAAGGGAAATTTCTTCATTTTTGCTCCAAAATAAGGGAAATTTCTGCATTTTTGCCTCTAAATAAGTGGAATTTCTGTCTTTTTCCATCAAAACAAAGGGAATTTCTGTCTTTTTTGCCTCAAAAAAAGAGGAATTTCTGACTTATTACGCTGAAATAAGTGAAATTTCTGCAATTTTGCCCCAAAATAAGGGGAATTTCTGCCTTTTTGCCCCCAAATAAGGGGAATTTCAGCCTTTTTACTTCAAAATAAAGGGAATTTCTGCATTTTTGCCAGAGAATATTAGGAATTTCTGCCTTTTTGCCCCAAAATAAAGAAAATTTCTGCCTTTTTTCCCTGAAATAAGTGAAATTTCTACAATTTTGCCCCAAAATAAGTGAAATTTCTGCAATTTTGCCCCAAAATAAGGGAAATTTCTGGAATTTTGCCCTAAATTAGTGGAATTTCTGAGTTTTGCCCCAAAATAAGGAGAATTTCTGTCTTTTTGCCCCAACATATAGGGAATTTCTGTATTTATGCACCACAACTAGCGGAATTTCTGCAATTATGCTCCAAAATACGGGAAATTTGTGCCTTTTTGTCCGAAAATAAGGGGAATGCATAACTTTTTGCCATAAAAAAGGGAAATTTCTTCATTTTTGCTCTAAAATAAGGGAAATTTCTGCATTTTTGCCTCTAAATAAGTGGAATTTCTGTCTTTTTCCCTCAAAACAAAGGGAATTTCTGTCTTTTTTGCCTCAAAATAAGGGGAATTTCTGACTTATTACACTGAAATAAGTGAAATTTCTGCAATTTTGCTTAAAAATAACGGATTTTTCTGCCTTTTTGCCACAAATTAATGGGAATTTCTGCCTTATTGCCCCAAAATAAGAAAAATTTTTGCTTTTTTTCTCTGAAATAATTGAAATTTCTGCAATTTTGCCCTAAAATAAGGAAAATTTCTGCAATTTTTCCCAATAATAAGGGAAATTTCTGCAATTTTGCCCCAAAATAAGGGGAATTTCTCCCTTTTTGCCCCAAAATGAAGGAAATTTCACCCTTTTTACCTGAAAATAAGTTAAATTTCTGCAATTTTGCCCCAAATAAGGAAAATTTCTTCAATTTTGCCCCAAAATAAGGTAAATTCCTGTAATTTTGCCCCAAAATAAAGGAAATTTCTTGAATTTTGCCCCAAAAGAAGGGGAATTTCTGATTTTTGCCCCAAAATAAGGGAAATTTCTGCAATTTTGCCCCAATGTAAAGGAAATTTCTGCAATTTTGCCCCATAATAACGGGAATTTCTGAATGTTTGCTCCCAAAAAAAGAAGATCTTCTGTTTTTGCCCCAAAATAAAAAGAATTTCTGCCTTTTTGCCCGAAAATTATGAGAATTTCTGCAATTTTGCTTCAAAATACAGGGAATTTCTGCTTTTAATCCCGAAAGTAAGGGGAATGCATACCTTTTTGTCATAAAAAGGTAAATTTCTACATTTTTGCTCCAAAATAAGGGGAATTTCTGCCTTTTTGCCTCTAAATAAATGGAATTTCTGTCTTTTCCCTCCAAAACAAAGGGAATTTCTGTCTTTTTTGCCCCAAAATAAGGGGAATTTCTGAATTATTACCCTGAAATAAGTGAAATTTCTCCAATTTTGCCCCAAAATAAGGGAAATTTCTGCCTTTTTGCCCCCAAATAAAAGGAATTTCAGCCTTTTTACCTAAAAATAAGGGGAATTTATGCATTTTTGCCAGAAAATATTAGGAATTTCTGCCTTTTTGCCCCAAAATAAAGAAAATGTCTTCTTTTTTTCCCTGAAATAAGTGAAATTTCTGCAATTTTGCCCCAAAATAAGGGAAATTTCTGCCTTTTTGCCCCCAAATAAAAGGAATTTCATCCTTTTTACCTAAAAATAAGGGGAATTTATGCATTTTTGCCAGAAAATATTAGGAATTTCTGCCTTTTTGCCCCAAAATAAAGAAAATGTCTTCTTTTTTTCCCTGAAATAAGTGAAATTTCTGCAATTTTGCCCCAAAATAAGTGAAATTTCTGCAATTTTGCCCCAAAATAAGGGAAATTTCTGGAATTTTGCCCCAAAATAAGTGGAATTTCTGAGTTTTGCCCCAAAATAAGGAGAGTTTCTGTCTTTTTGCCCCAACATATAGGGAATTTCTGTCTTTCTGCACCACAACTAGGGGAATTTCTGCAATTATGCTCCAAAATACGGGGAATTTCTGCCTTTTTGCCCGAAAATAAGGGGAATGCATAACTTTTTGCCATAAAAAAGGGAAATTTCTTCATTTTTGCTCCAAAATAAGGGAAATTTCTGCATTTTTGCCTCTAAATAAGTGGAATTTCTGTCTTTTTCCCTCAAAACAAAAAGAATTTCTCTCTTTTTTGCCTCAAAATAAGGGGAATTTCTGACTTATTACACTGAAATAAGTGAAATTTGTGCAATTTTGCCCCAAAATAAGGGAAATTGCTGCCTTTTTGCCCTGAAATATGTGAAATTTCTGCATTTTACACCAAAATAAGGTGAATTTCTGCCTTTTTGCCACAAATTAATGGAAATTTCTGCCTTTTTGCCCCAAAATAAGAAAAATTTTTGCTTTTTTTCTCTGAAATAAGTGAAATTTCTGCAATTTTGCCCTAAAATAAGGAAAATTTCTGCAATTATTCCCAATAATAAGGGAAATTTCTGCAATTTTGCCCCAAAATAAGGGGAATTTCTCCCTTTTTGCCCCAAAATGAAGGAAATTTCAGCCTTTTTACCTGAAAATAAGTGAAATTTCTGCAATTTTGCACCAAATAAGGTAAATTTCTTCAATTTTGCCCCAAAATAAGGTAAATTCCTGTAATTTTGCCCCAAAATAAAGGAAATTTCTTGAATTTTGCCCCAAAAGAAGGGGAATTTCTGATTTTTGCCCCAAAATAAGGGAAATTTCTGCAATTTTGCCCCAATGTAAAGGAAATTTCTGCAATTTTGCCCCAAAATAACGAGAATTTCTGAATGTTTGCTCCCAAAAAAAAAAAAAAAGATCTTCTGTCTTTTTGCCCCAAAATAAGGAGAATTTCTGCCTTTTTGCCCGAAAATTATGAGAATTTCTGCAATTTTGCTTCAAAATACGGGGAATTTCTGCTTTTTATCCCGAAAGTAAGGGGAATGCATACCTTTTTGCCATAAAGGTAAATTTCTTCATTTTTGCTCCAAAATAAGGGGAATTTCTGCCTTTTTGCCTCTAAATAAATGGAATTTCTGTCTTTTTCCCCCAAAACAAAGGGAATTTCTGTCTTTTTTGCCCCAAAATAAGGGGAATTTCTGAATTATTACCCTGAAATAAGTGAAATTTCTCCAATTTTGCCCCAAAATAAGGGAAATTACTGCCTCTTTGCCGCCAAATAAGGGGAATTTCAGCCTTTTTACCTCAAAATACGGGGAATTTCTGCATTTTTGCCACAAAATATTAGGAATTTCTGACTTTTTGCCCCAAAATAAGGAAAATTTGTGCCTTTTTTCCATGAAATAAGTGCAATTTCTGCAATTTTGCCCCAAAATAAGTGAAATTTCTGCAATTTTGCCCCAAAATAAGGGAAATTTCTGCCTTTTTGTACCCAAATAAGGGGAATTTCAGCCTTTTTACCTCAAAATAAGGGGAATTTCTGCATTTTTGCCAGAAAATATTAGGAATTTCTGTTTTTTTGCCCCAAAATAGAGAAAATTTCTGCCTTTTATTTCTGAAATAAGTGAAATTTCTGCAATTTTGCCCCAAAATAAGTGAAATTTCTGCAATTTTTCCCCAAAATAAGGGAAATTTCTGGAATTTTGCCCCAAAATAATCAGAATTTCTGAGTTTTGCCCCAAAATAAGAATTTCTGTCTTTTTGCCCAAACATATAGTGAATTTCTGTCTTTCTTCACCACAACTAGGGGATTTTCTGCAATTATGCTCCATAATATGGGGAATTTCTGCCTTTTTACCCGAAAATAAGGGGAATGCATAACTTTTTGCCATAAAAAAGGGAAATTTCTTCATTTTTGCTCCAAAATAAGGGGAATTTCTGCCTTTTTGCCTCTAAATAAGTGGAATTTCTGGCTTTTTCCCACAAAACAAAAGGAATTTCTGTCATTTTTGCCCCAAAATAAGGGGAATTTCTGAATTATTACCCTGAAATAAGTGAAATTTCTCCAATTTTGCCCCAAAGTAATGGAAATTCCTGCCTCTTTGCCCCCAAATAAGGGGAATTTCAGCCTTTTTACCTCAAAATAAGGGGAATTTCTACAATTTTGCCACAAAATATTAGGAATTTCTGACTTTTTGCCCCAAAATAAGGAAAATTTGTTCCTTTTTTCCCTGAAATAAGTGAAATTTCTGCAATTTTGCCCCAAAATAAGTGAAATTTCTGCAATTTTGCCCCAAAATAAGGGAAATTTCTGGAATTTTGCCCCAAAATACGTGGAATTTCTAAGTTTTGCCCCAAAATAAGCAGAATTTCTGTATTTTGCCTCTAAATAAGTGAAATTTCTGCAATTTTGCCCCAAAATAAGGGAAATTTCTGACTTTTGCCCCCAAATAAAAGAAATTTCAGCCTTTTTACGTAAAAATAAGGGGAATTTCTGCATTTTTGCCAGAAAATATTAGGAATTTCTGCCTTTTTGCCACAAAATAAAGAAAATTTCTGCCTTTTTTTCCAGAAATAAGAGAAATTTCTGCAATTTTGCCCCAAAATAAGTGAAATTTCTGCAATTTTGCCCCAAAATAAGGGAAATTTCTGGAATTTTGCCCCAAAATAAGTGGAATTTCTGAATTTTGCCCCAAAATAAGGAGAATTTCTGTCTTTTTGCCCCAACATATAGGGAATTTCTGTCTTTCTGCACCACAACTAGGGGAATTTGTGCAATTATGCTCCAAAATACGGGGAATTTCTGCCTTTTTGCCCGAAAATAAGGGGAATGCATAACTTTTTGCCATAAAAAAGGGAAATTTCTTCATTTTTGCTCCAAAATAAGGGAAATTTCTGCATTTTTGCCTCTAAATAAGTGGAATTTCTGTCTTTTTCCCTCAAAACAAAGGGAATTTCTGTCTTTTTTGCCTCAAAAAAAGAGGAATTTCTGACTTATTACACTGAAATAAGTGAAATTTCTGCAATTTTGCCCCAAAATAAAAGGAATTTCTGATTTTTGCCCCAAAATAAAGGGAATTTCTGCATTTTGCCCCAAATGTGGGGAATTTGTGCAATTTTGCTCCAAAATACGGGGAATTTCTGCCTTTTTGCCTGAAAATAATGGGAATGCATACCTTTTTGCCATTAAAAGGGACATTTCTTCATTTTTGCTCCAAAATAAAGGGAATTTCTGCCTTTTTGCCTCTAAATAAGTGGAATTTCTGTCTTTTTCCCCCAAAACAAAGAGAATTTCTGTCTTTTTTGCCCCAAAATAAGGGGAATTTCTGACTTATTAACCTGAAGTAAGTGAAATTCTTGCAATTTTGCCCCAAAATAAGGGAAATTTCTGCAATTTTGCCCCAATGTAAAGGAAATTTCTGCAATTTTGCCCCAAAATAAGGGGAATTTCTGAATGTTTGCTCCCGAAAAAAGGAGATCTTCTGTCTTTTTGCCCCAAAATAAGGAGAATTTCTGCCTTTTTGCCCGAAAATTATGAGAATTTCTGCAATTTTGCTTCAAAATACGGGGAATTTCTGCTTTTTATCCCAAAAGTAAGGGGAATGCATATCTTTTTGCCATAAAAAGGTAAATTTCTTCATTTTTTCTTCAAAATAAGGGGAATTTCTGCCTTTTTGCCTCTAAATAAGTGGAATTTCTGTCTTTTTCCTCCAAAACAAAAGTAATTTCTGTCTTTTTTGACCCAAAATAAGGGGAATTTCTGAATTATTACCCTGAAAAAAGTGAAATTTCTCCAATTTTGCCCCAAAATAATGGAAATTTCTGCCTCTTTGCCCCCAAATAAGGGGAATTTCAGCCTTTTTACCTCAAAATAAGGGGAATTTCTGCATTTTTAACACAAAATATTAGGAATTTCTGACTTTTTGCCCCAAAATAAGGAAAATTTGTGCCTTTTTTCCCTGAAATAAGTGAAATTTCTGCAATTTTGCCCGAAAATAAGTGAAATTTCTGCCAGTTGCCCCAAAATAAGGGAAATTACTGGAATTTTGCCCCCAAATAAGTGGAATTTCTAAGTTTTGCCCCAAAATAAGGAGAATTTCTGTATTTTTGCCACTAAATAACTGAAATTTCTGCAATTTTGCCCCAAAATAAGGGAAATTTCTGCCTTTTTGCCCCCAAATAAAAGGAATTTCAGCCTTTTTACCTAAAAATAAGGGGAATTTCTGCATTTTTGCCAGAAAATATTAGGAATTTCTGCCTTTTTGCCCCAAAATAAAGAAAATGTCTTCTTTTTTTCCCTGAAATAAGTGAAATTTCTGCAATTTTGCCCCAAAATAAGTGAAATTTCTGCAATTTTGCCCCAAAATAAGGGAAATTTCTGGAATTTTGCCCCAAAATAAGTGGAATTTCTGAGTTTTGCCCCAAAATAAGGAGAATTTCTGTCTTTTTGCCCCAACATATAGGGAATTTCTGTCGTTCTGCACCACAACTAGTGGAATTTGTGCAATTATGCTCCAAAATACGGGGAATTTCTGCCTTTTTGCCCGAAAATAAGGGGAATGCATAACTTTTTGCCATAAAAAAGGGAAATTTCTTCATTTTTGCTCCAAAATAAGGGAAATTTCTGCATTTTTGCCTCTAAATAAGTGGAATTTCTGTCTTTTTCCATCAAAACAAAGGGAATTTCTGTCTTTTTTGCCTCAAAAAAAGAGGAATTTCTGACTTATTACGCTGAAATAAGTGAAATTTCTGCAATTTTGCCCCAAAATAAGGGGAATTTCTGCCTTTTTGCCCCCAAATAAGGGGAATTTCAGCCTTTTTACTTCAAAATAAAGGGAATTTCTGCATTTTTGCCAGAGAATATTAGGAATTTCTGCCTTTTTGCCCCAAAATAAAGAAAATTTCTGCCTTTTTTCCCTGAAATAAGTGAAATTTCTACAATTTTGCCCCAAAATAAGTGAAATTTCTGCAATTTTGCCCCAAAATAAGGGAAATTTCTGGAATTTTGCCCTAAATTAGTGGAATTTCTGAGTTTTGCCCCAAAATAAGGAGAATTTCTGTCTTTTTGCCCCAACATATAGGGAATTTCTGTATTTATGCACCACAACTAGCGGAATTTCTGCAATTATGCTCCAAAATACGGGAAATTTGTGCCTTTTTGTCCGAAAATAAGGGGAATGCATAACTTTTTGCCATAAAAAAGGGAAATTTCTTCATTTTTGCTCTAAAATAAGGGAAATTTCTGCATTTTTGCCTCTAAATAAGTGGAATTTCTGTCTTTTTCCCTCAAAACAAAGGGAATTTCTGTCTTTTTTGCCTCAAAATAAGGGGAATTTCTGACTTATTACACTGAAATAAGTGAAATTTCTGCAATTTTGCTTAAAAATAACGGATTTTTCTGCCTTTTTGCCACAAATTAATGGGAATTTCTGCCTTATTGCCCCAAAATAAGAAAAATTTTTGCTTTTTTTCTCTGAAATAATTGAAATTTCTGCAATTTTGCCCTAAAATAAGGAAAATTTCTGCAATTTTTCCCAATAATAAGGGAAATTTCTGCAATTTTGCCCCAAAATAAGGGGAATTTCTCCCTTTTTGCCCCAAAATGAAGGAAATTTCACCCTTTTTACCTGAAAATAAGTTAAATTTCTGCAATTTTGCCCCAAATAAGGAAAATTTCTTCAATTTTGCCCCAAAATAAGGTAAATTCCTGTAATTTTGCCCCAAAATAAAGGAAATTTCTTGAATTTTGCCCCAAAAGAAGGGGAATTTCTGATTTTTGCCCCAAAATAAGGGAAATTTCTGCAATTTTGCCCCAATGTAAAGGAAATTTCTGCAATTTTGCCCCATAATAACGGGAATTTCTGAATGTTTGCTCCCAAAAAAAGAAGATCTTCTGTCTTTTTGCCCCAAAATAAAAAGAATTTCTGCCTTTTTGCCCGAAAATTATGAGAATTTCTGCAATTTTGCTTCAAAATACAGGGAATTTCTGCTTTTAATCCCGAAAGTAAGGGGAATGCATACCTTTTTGTCATAAAAAGGTAAATTTCTACATTTTTGCTCCAAAATAAGGGGAATTTCTGCCTTTTTGCCTCTAAATAAATGGAATTTCTGTCTTTTCCCTCCAAAACAAAGGGAATTTCTGTCTTTTTTGCCCCAAAATAAGGGGAATTTCTGAATTATTACCCTGAAATAAGTGAAATTTCTCCAATTTTGCCCCAAAATAAGGGAAATTTCTGCCTTTTTGCCCCCAAATAAAAGGAATTTCAGCCTTTTTACCTAAAAATAAGGGGAATTTATGCATTTTTGCCAGAAAATATTAGGAATTTCTGCCTTTTTGCCCCAAAATAAAGAAAATGTCTTCTTTTTTTCCCTGAAATAAGTGAAATTTCTGCAATTTTGCCCCAAAATAAGGGAAATTTCTGCCTTTTTGCCCCCAAATAAAAGGAATTTCATCCTTTTTACCTAAAAATAAGGGGAATTTATGCATTTTTGCCAGAAAATATTAGGAATTTCTGCCTTTTTGCCCCAAAATAAAGAAAATGTCTTCTTTTTTTCCCTGAAATAAGTGAAATTTCTGCAATTTTGCCCCAAAATAAGTGAAATTTCTGCAATTTTGCCCCAAAATAAGGGAAATTTCTGGAATTTTGCCCCAAAATAAGTGGAATTTCTGAGTTTTGCCCCAAAATAAGGAGAATTTCTGTCTTTTTGCCCCAACATATAGGGAATTTCTGTCGTTCTGCACCACAACTAGTGGAATTTGTGCAATTATGCTCCAAAATACGGGGAATTTCTGCCTTTTTGCCCGAAAATAAGGGGAATGCATAACTTTTTGCCATAAAAAAGGGAAATTTCTTCATTTTTGCTCCAAAATATGGGAAATTTCTGCATTTTTGCCTCTAAATAAGTGGAATTTCTGTCTTTTTCCATCAAAACAAAGGGAATTTCTGTCTTTTTTGCCTCAAAAAAAGAGGAATTTCTGACTTATTACGCTGAAATAAGTGAAATTTCTGCAATTTTGCCCCAAAATAAGGGGAATTTCTGCCTTTTTGCCCCCAAATAAGGGGAATTTCAGCCTTTTTACTTCAAAATAAAGGGAATTTCTGCATTTTTGCCAGAGAATATTAGGAATTTCTGCCTTTTTGCCCCAAAATAAAGAAAATTTCTGCCTTTTTTCCCTGAAATAAGTGAAATTTCTAAAATTTTGCCCCAAAATAAGTGAAATTTCTGCAATTTTGCCCCAAAATAAGGGAAATTTCTGGAATTTTGCCCTAAATTAGTGGAATTTCTGAGTTTTGCCCCAAAATAAGGAGAATTTCTGTCTTTTTGCCCCAACATATAGGGAATTTCTGTCTTTATGCACCACAACTAGCGGAATTTCTGCAATTATGCTCCAAAATACGGGAAATTTGTGCCTTTTTGTCCGAAAATAAGGGGAATGCATAACTTTTTGCCATAAAAAAGGGAAATTTCTTCATTTTTGCTCTAAAATAAGGGAAATTTCTGCATTTTTGCCTCTAAATAAGTGGAATTTCTGTCTTTTTCCCTCAAAACAAAGGGAATTTCTGTCTTTTTTGCTTCAAAATAAGGGGAATTTCTGACTTATTACACTGAAATAAGTGAAATTTCTGCAATTTTGCTTAAAAATAACGGATTTTTCTGCCTTTTTGCCACAAATTAATGGGAATTTCTGCCTTATTGCCCCAAAATAAGAAAAAATTTTGCTTTTTTTCTCTGAAATAATTGAAATTTCTGCAATTTTGCCCTAAAATAAGGAAAATTTCTGCAATTTTTCCCAATAATAAGGGAAATTTCTGCAATTTTGCCCCAAAATAAGGGGAATTTCTCCCTTTTTGCCCCAAAATGAAGGAAATTTCAGCCTTTTTACCTGAAAATAAGTGAAATTTCTGCAATTTTGCCCCAAATAAGGAAAATTTCTTCAATTTTGCCCCAAAATAAGGTAAATTCCTGTAATTTTGCCCCAAAATATAGGAAATTTCTTGAATTTTGCCCCAAAAGAAGGGGAATTTCTGATTTTTGCCCCAAAATAAGGGAAATTTCTGCAATTTTGCCCCAATGTAAAGGAAATTTCTGCAATTTTGCCCCATAATAACGGGAATTTCTGAATGTTTGCTCCCAAAAAAAGAAGATCTTCTGTCTTTTTGCCCCAAAATAAAAAGAATTTCTGCCTTTTTGCCCGAAAATTATGAGAATTTCTGCAATTTTGCTTCAAAATACAGGGAATTTCTGCTTTTAATCCCGAAAGTAAGGGGAATGCATACCTTTTTGTCATAAAAAGGTAAATTTCTACATTTTTGCTCCAAAATAAGGGGAATTTCTGCCTTTTTGCCTCTAAATAAATGGAATTTCTGTCTTTTCCCTCCAAAACAAAGGGAATTTCTGTCTTTTTTGCCCCAAAATAAGGGGAATTTCTGAATTATTACCCTGAAATAAGTGAAATTTCTCCAATTTTGCCCCAAAATAAGGGAAATTTCTGCCTCTTTGCCCCCAAATAAGGGGAATTTCAGCCTTTTTACCTCAAAATAAGGGGAATTTCTGCATTTTTGCCACAAAATATTAGGAATTTCTGACTTTTTGCCCCAAAATAAGGAAAATTTGTGCCTTTTTTGCCTGAAATAAGTGAAATTTCTGCAATTTTGCCCCAAAATAAGGGAAATTTCTGGAATTTTGCCCCAAAATAAGTGGAATTTCTGAGTTTTGCCCCAAAATAAGGAGAATTTCTGTCTTTTTGCCCCAACATATAGGGAATTTCTGTCGTTCTGCACCACAACTAGGGGAATTTGTGCAATTATGCTCCAAAATACGGGGAATTTCTGCCTTTTTGCCCGAAAATAAGGGGAATGCATAACTTTTTGCCATAAAAAAGGGAAATTTCTTCATTTTTGCTCCAAAATAAGGGAAATTTCTGCATTTTTGCCTCTAAATAAGTGGAAATTCTGTCTTTTTTCCTCAAAACAAAGGGAATTTCTGTCTTTTTTGCCTCAAAATAAGGGGAATTTCTGACTTATTAAACTGAAATAAGTGAAATTTCTGCAATTTTGCCCCAAAATAAGGGGAATTGCTGCCTTTTTGCCCCCAAATAAGGGGAATTTCAGCCTTTTTACTTCAAAATAAAGGGAATTTCTGCATTTTTGCCAGAGAATATTAGGAATTTCTGCCTTTTTGCCCCAAAATAAGGAAAATTTCTGCCTTTTTTCCTTTGAATAAGTGAAATTTCTGCAATTTTGCCCCAAAATAAGTGAAATTTCTGCAATTTTGCCCCAAAATAAGGGAAATTTCTGGAATTTTGCCCCAAAATAAGTGGAATTTCTGAGTTTTGCCCCAAAATAAGGAGAATTTCTGTCTTTTTGCCCCAACATATAGGGTATTTCTGTCTTTCTGCACCACAACTAGAGGAATTTGTGCAATTATGCTCCAAAATACGGGCAATTTGTGCCTTTTTGCCCGAAAATAAGGGGAATGCATAACTTTTTGCCATGAAAAAGGGAAATTTCTTCATTTTTGCTCCAAAATAAGAAAAATTTCTGCATTTTTGCCTCTAAATAAGTGGAATTTCTGTCTTTTTCCCTCAAAACAAAGGGAATTTCTGTCTTTTTTGCCTCAAAAATAGAGGAATTTCTGACTAATTACACTGAAATAAGTGAAATTTCTGCAATTTTGCCCCAAAATAAGGGAAATTTCTGGAATTTTGCCCCAAAATAAGTGGAATTTCTGAGTTTTGCCCCAAAATAAGGAGAATTTCTGTCTTTTTGCCCCAACATATAGGGAATTTCTGTCGTTCTGCACCACAACTAGTGGAATTTGTGCAATTATGCTCCAAAATACGGGGAATTTCTGCCTTTTTGCCCGAAAATAAGGGGAATGCATAACTTTTTGCCATAAAAAAGGAAAATTTCTTCATTTTTGCTCCAAAATATGGGAAATTTCTGCATTTTTGCCTCTAAATAAGTGGAATTTCTGTCTTTTTCCATCAAAACAAAGGGAATTTCTGTCTTTTTTGCCTCAAAAAAAGAGGAATTTCTGACTTATTACGCTGAAATAAGTGAAATTTCTGCAATTTTGCCCCAAAATAAGGGGAATTTCTGCCTTTTTGCCCCCAAATAAGGGGAATTTCAGCCTTTTTACTTCAAAATAAAGGGAATTTCTGCATTTTTGCCAGAGAATATTAGGAATTTCTGCCTTTTTGCCCCAAAATAAAGAAAATTTCTGCCTTTTTTCCCTGAAATAAGTGAAATTTCTAAAATTTTGCCCCAAAATAAGTGAAATTTCTGCAATTTTGCCCCAAAATAAGGGAAATTTCTGGAATTTTGCCCTAAATTAGTGGAATTTCTGAGTTTTGCCCCAAAATAAGGAGAATTTCTGTCTTTTTGCCCCAACATATAGGGAATTTCTGTCTTTATGCACCACAACTAGCGGAATTTCTGCAATTATGCTCCAAAATACGGGAAATTTGTGCCTTTTTGTCCGAAAATAAGGGGAATGCATAACTTTTTGCCATAAAAAAGGGAAATTTCTTCATTTTTGCTCTAAAATAAGGGAAATTTCTGCATTTTTGCCTCTAAATAAGTGGAATTTCTGTCTTTTTCCCTCAAAACAAAGGGAATTTCTGTCTTTTTTGCTTCAAAATAAGGGGAATTTCTGACTTATTACACTGAAATAAGTGAAATTTCTGCAATTTTGCTTAAAAATAACGGATTTTTCTGCCTTTTTGCCACAAATTAATGGGAATTTCTGCCTTATTGCCCCAAAATAAGAAAAAATTTTGCTTTTTTTCTCTGAAATAATTGAAATTTCTGCAATTTTGCCCTAAAATAAGGAAAATTTCTGCAATTTTTCCCAATAATAAGGGAAATTTCTGCAATTTTGCCCCAAAATAAGGGGAATTTCTCCCTTTTTGCCCCAAAATGAAGGAAATTTCAGCCTTTTTACCTGAAAATAAGTGAAATTTCTGCAATTTTGCCCCAAATAAGGAAAATTTCTTCAATTTTGCCCCAAAATAAGGTAAATTCCTGTAATTTTGCCCCAAAATATAGGAAATTTCTTGAATTTTGCCCCAAAAGAAGGGGAATTTCTGATTTTTGCCCCAAAATAAGGGAAATTTCTGCAATTTTGCCCCAATGTAAAGGAAATTTCTGCAATTTTGCCCCATAATAACGGGAATTTCTGAATGTTTGCTCCCAAAAAAAGAAGATCTTCTGTCTTTTTGCCCCAAAATAAAAAGAATTTCTGCCTTTTTGCCCGAAAATTATGAGAATTTCTGCAATTTTGCTTCAAAATACAGGGAATTTCTGCTTTTAATCCCGAAAGTAAGGGGAATGCATACCTTTTTGTCATAAAAAGGTAAATTTCTACATTTTTGCTCCAAAATAAGGGGAATTTCTGCCTTTTTGCCTCTAAATAAATGGAATTTCTGTCTTTTCCCTCCAAAACAAAGGGAATTTCTGTCTTTTTTGCCCCAAAATAAGGGGAATTTCTGAATTATTACCCTGAAATAAGTGAAATTTCTCCAATTTTGCCCCAAAATAAGGGAAATTTCTGCCTCTTTGCCCCCAAATAAGGGGAATTTCAGCCTTTTTACCTCAAAATAAGGGGAATTTCTGCATTTTTGCCACAAAATATTAGGAATTTCTGACTTTTTGCCCCAAAATAAGGAAAATTTGTGCCTTTTTTGCCTGAAATAAGTGAAATTTCTGCAATTTTGCCCCAAAATAAGGGAAATTTCTGGAATTTTGCCCCAAAATAAGTGGAATTTCTGAGTTTTGCCCCAAAATAAGGAGAATTTCTGTCTTTTTGCCCCAACATATAGGGAATTTCTGTCGTTCTGCACCACAACTAGGGGAATTTGTGCAATTATGCTCCAAAATACGGGGAATTTCTGCCTTTTTGCCCGAAAATAAGGGGAATGCATAACTTTTTGCCATAAAAAAGGGAAATTTCTTCATTTTTGCTCCAAAATAAGGGAAATTTCTGCATTTTTGCCTCTAAATAAGTGGAAATTCTGTCTTTTTTCCTCAAAACAAAGGGAATTTCTGTCTTTTTTGCCTCAAAATAAGGGGAATTTCTGACTTATTAAACTGAAATAAGTGAAATTTCTGCAATTTTGCCCCAAAATAAGGGGAATTGCTGCCTTTTTGCCCCCAAATAAGGGGAATTTCAGCCTTTTTACTTCAAAATAAAGGGAATTTCTGCATTTTTGCCAGAGAATATTAGGAATTTCTGCCTTTTTGCCCCAAAATAAGGAAAATTTCTGCCTTTTTTCCTTTGAATAAGTGAAATTTCTGCAATTTTGCCCCAAAATAAGTGAAATTTCTGCAATTTTGCCCCAAAATAAGGGAAATTTCTGGAATTTTGCCCCAAAATAAGTGGAATTTCTGAGTTTTGCCCCAAAATAAGGAGAATTTCTGTCTTTTTGCCCCAACATATAGGGTATTTCTGTCTTTCTGCACCACAACTAGAGGAATTTGTGCAATTATGCTCCAAAATACGGGCAATTTCTGCCTTTTTGCCCGAAAATAAGGGGAATGCATAACTTTTTGCCATGAAAAAGGGAAATTTCTTCATTTTTGCTCCAAAATAAGAAAAATTTCTGCATTTTTGCCTCTAAATAAGTGGAATTTCTGTCTTTTTCCCTCAAAACAAAGGGAATTTCTGTCTTTTTTGCCTCAAAAATAGAGGAATTTCTGACTAATTACACTGAAATAAGTGAAATTTCTGCAATTTTGCCCCAAAATAAGGGGAATTTCTGATTTTTGCCCCAAAATAAAGGGAATTTCTGCATTTTGCCCCAAAATTAGGGGAATTTCTGCAATTTTGCTCCAAAATACGGGGAATTTCTGCCTTTTTGCCTGAAAATAATGGGAATGCATACCTTTTTGCCATTAAAAGGGACATTTCTTCATTTTTGCTCCAAAATAAAGGGAATTTCTGCCTTTTTGCCTCTAAATAAGTGGAATTTCTGTCTTTTTCCCCCAAAACAAAGAGAATTTCTGTCTTTTTTGCCCCAAAATAAGGGGAATTTCTGACTTATTACCCTGAAGTAAGTGAAATTTCTGCAATTTTGCCCCAAAATAAGGGAAATTTCTGCAATTTTGCCCCAATGTAAAGAAAATTTCTGCAATTTTGCCCCAAAATAAGGGGAATTTCTGAATGTTTGCTCCCGAAAAAAGGAGATCTTCTGTCTTTTTGCCCCAAAATAAGGAGAATTTCTGCCTTTTTGCCCGAAAATTATGAGAATTTCTGCAATTTTGCTTCAAAATACGGGGAATTTCTGCTTTTTATCACAAAAGTAAGGGGAATGCATATCTTTTTGCCATAAAAAGGTAAATTTCTTCATTTTTTCTTCAAAATAAGGGGAATATCTGCCTTTTTGCCTCTAAATAAGTGGAATTTCTGTCTTTTTCCCCCAAAACAAAAGGAATTTCTGTCTTTTTTGACCCAAAATAAGGGGAATTTCTGAATTATTACCCTGAAATAAGTGAAATATCTCCAATTTTGCCCCAAAATAATGGAAATTTCTGCCTCTTTGCCCCCAAATAAGGGGAATTTCAGCCTTTTTACCTCAAAATAAGGGGAATTTCTGCATTTTTGCCACAAAATATTAGGAATTTCTGACTTTTTGCCCCAAAATAAGGAAAATTGTGCCTTTTTTCCCTGAAATAAGTGAAATTTCTGCAATTTTGCCCCAAAATAAGTGAAATTTCTGCAATGTTGCCCCAAAATAAGGGAAATTTCTGCCTTTTTGCCCCCAAATAAAAGGAATTTCAGCCTTTTTACCTAAAAATAAGGGGAATTTCTGCATTTTTGCCAGAAAATATTAGGAATTTCTGCCTTTTTGCCCCAAAATAAAGAAAATGTCTTCTTTTTTTCTCCCTGAAATAAGTGAAATTTCTGCAATTTTGCCCCAAAATAAGTGAAATTTCTGCAATTTTGCCCCAAAATAAGGGAAATTTCTGGAATTTTGCCCCAAAATAAGTGGAATTTCTGAGTTTTGCCCCAAAATAAGGAGAATTTCTGTCTTTTTACCCCAACATATAGGGAATTTCTGTCGTTCTGCACCACAACTAGAGGAATTTGTGCAATTATGCTCCAAAATACGGGGAATTTCTGCCTTTTTGCCCGAAAATAAGGGGAATGCATAACTTTTTGCCATAAAAAAGGGAAATTTCTTCATTTTTGCTCCAAAATAAGGGAAATTTCTGCATTTTTGCCTCTAAATAAGTGGAATTTCTGTCTTTTTCCTTCAAAACAAAGGGAATTTCTGTCTTTTTTGCCTCAAAATAAGGGGAATTTTTGACTTATTACCCTGAAATAAGTGAAATTTCTGCAATTTTGCCCCAAAATAAGGGGAATTTCTGCCTTTTTGCCCCCAAATAAGGGAAATTTCAGCATTTTTACTTCAAAATAAAGGGAATTTCTGCATTTTTGCCAGAGAATATTAGGAATTTCTGCCTTTTTGCACCAAAATAAAGAAAATTTCTGCCTTTTTTCCCTGAAATAAGTGAAATTTCTACAATTTTGCCCCAAAATAAGTGAAATTTCTGCAATTTTGCCCCAAAATAGCGGGAATTTCTGAATGTTTGCTCCCAAAAAAAGGAGATCTTCTGTCTTTTTGCCCCAAAATAAGGAGAATTTCTGCCTTTTTGCCCGAAAATTATGAGAATTTCTGCAATTTTGCTTCAAAATACGGGGAATTTCTGCTTTTAATCCAAAAGTAAGGGGAATGCATACCTTTTTGTCATAAAAAGGTAAATTTCTACATTTTTGCTCCAAAATAAGGGGAATTTCTGCCTTTTTGCCTCTAAATAAATGGAATTTCTGTCTTTTTCCCTCAAAACAAAGGGAATTTCTGTCTTTTTTGCCCCAAAATAAGGGGAATTTCTGAATTATTACCCTGAAATAAGTGAAATTTCTCCAATTTTGCCCCAAAATAAGGGAAATTTCTGCCTCTTTGCCCCCAAATAAGGGGAATTTCAGCCTTTTTACCTCAAAATAAGGGGAATTTCTGCATTTTTGCCACAAAATATTAGGAATTTCTGACTTTTTGCCCCAAAATAAGGAAAATTTGTGCCTTTTTTCCCTGAAATAAGTGAAATTTCTGCAATTTTGCCCCAAAATAAGTGAAATTTCTGCAATTTTGCCCCAAAATAAGGGAAATTTCTGGAATTTTGCCCCAAAATAAGTGGAATTTCTAAGTTTTGCCCCAAAATAAGGAGAATTTCTGTCTTTTTGCCTGTGAATAAGTGAAATTTCTGCAATTTTGCCCCAAAATAAGGGAAATTTCTGCCTTTTTGCCCCCAAATAAGGTGAATTTCAGCCTTTTTACCTCAAAATAAGGGGATTTTCTGCATTTTTGCCATAAAATATTAGGAATTTCTGCCTTTTTGCCCCAAAATAAGGAAAATTTCTGCCTTTTTTCCCTGAAATAAGTGAAATTTCTGCAATTTTGCCCCAAAATAAGTGAAATTTCTGCAATTTTGCCCCAAAATAAGGGATATTTCTGGAATTTTTCCCCAAAATAAGTAGAATTTATGAGTTTTGCCCCAAAATAAGGAGAATTTCTGTCTTTTTGCCCCAACATATAGGGAATTTCTGTCTTTGGGCTCCACAACTAGAGGAATTTCTGCAATTATGCTCCAAAACACGGGGAATTTCTGCATTTTTGCCCGAAAATTATGAGAATTTCTGCAATTTTGCTTCAAAATACGGGGAATTTCTGCTTTTTATCCCAAAATAAGAAGAATGCATACCTTTTTGCCATAAAAAGGTAAATTTCTTCATTTTTGCTCCAAAATAAGGGGAATTTCTGCCTTTTTGCCTCTAAATAAGTGGAATTTCTGTCTTTTTCCCCCAAAACAAAAGGAATTTCTGTCTTTTTTGAACCAAAATAAGGGGAATTTCTGAATTATTACCCTGAAATAAGTGAAATTTCTCCAATTTTGCCCCAAAATAATGGAAATTTCTGCCTCTTTGCCCCCAAATAAGGGGAATTTCAGCCTTTTTACCTCAAAATAAGGGGAATTTCTGCATTTTTGCCACAAAATATTAGGAATTTCTGACTTTTTGCACCAAAATAAGGAAAATTTGTGCCTTTTTTCCCTGAAATAAGTGAAATTTCTGCAATTTTGCCCCAAAATAAGTGAAATTTCTGCAATGTTGCCCCAAAATAAGGGAAATTTCTGGAATTTTGCCCCAAAATAAGGGAAATTTCTGCCTTTTTGCCCCCAAATAAAAGGAATTTCAGCCTTTTTACCTAAAAATAAGGGGAATTTCTGCATTTTTGCCAGAAAATATTAGGAATTTCTGCCTTTTTGCCCCAAAATAAAGAAAATGTCTTCTTTTTTTCCCTGAAATAAGTGAAATTTCTGCAATTTTGCCCCAAAATAAGTGAAATTTCTGCAATTTTGCCCCAAAGTAAGGGAAATTTCTGGAATTTTGCCCCAAAATAAGTGGAATTTCTGAGTTTTGCCCCAAAATAAGGAGAATTTCTGTCTTTTTACCCCAACATATAGGGAATTTCTGTCGTTCTGCACCACAACTAGAGGAATTTGTGCAATTATGCTCCAAAATACGGGGAATTTCTGCCTTTTTGCCCGAAAATAAGGGGAATGCATAACTTTTTGCCATAAAAAAGGGAAATTTCTTCATTTTTGCTCCAAAATAAGGGAAATTTCTGCATTTTTGCCTCTAAATAAGTGGAATTTCTGTCTTTTTCCTTCAAAACAAAGGGAATTTCTGTCTTTTTTGCCTCAAAATAAGGGGAATTTTTGACTTATTACCCTGAAATAAGTGAAATTTCTGCAATTTTGCCCCAAAATAAGGGGAATTTGTGCCTTTTTGCCCCCAAATAAGGGAAATTTCAGCATTTTTACTTCAAAATAAAGGGAATTTCTGCATTTTTGCCAGAGAATATTAGGAATTTCTGCCTTTTTGCACCAAAATAAAGAAAATTTCTGCCTTTTTTCCCTGAAATAAGTGAAATTTCTACAATTTTGCCCCAAAATAATTGAAATTTCTGCAATTTTGCCCCAAAATAGCGGGAATTTCTGAATGTTTGCTCCCAAAAAAAGGAGATCTTCTGTCTTTTTGCCCCAAAATAAGGAGAATTTCTGCCTTTTTGCCCGAAAATTATGAGAATTTCTGCAATTTTGCTTCAAAATACGGGGAATTTCTGCTTTTAATCCAAAAGTAAGGGGAATGCATACCTTTTTGTCATAAAAAGGTAAATTTCTACATTTTTGCTCCAAAATAAGGGGAATTTCTGCCTTTTTGCCTCTAAATAAATGGAATTTCTGTCTTTTTCCCTCAAAACAAAGGGAATTTCTGTCTTTTTTGCCCCAAAATAAGGGGAATTTCTGAATTATTACCCTGAAATAAGTGAAATTTCTCCAATTTTGCCCCAAAATAAGGGAAATTTCTGCCTCTTTGCCCCCAAATAAGGGGAATTTCAGCCTTTTTACCTCAAAATAAGGGGAATTTCTGCATTTTTGCCACAAAATATTAGGAATTTCTGACTTTTTGCCCCAAAATAAGGAAAATTTGTGCCTTTTTTCCCTGAAATAAGTGAAATTTCTGCAATTTTGCCCCAAAATAAGTGAAATTTCTGCAATTTTGCCCCAAAATAAGGGAAATTTCTGGAATTTTGCCCCAAAATAAGTGGAATTTCTAAGTTTTGCCCCAAAATAAGGAGAATTTCTGTCTTTTTGCCTGTAAATAAGTGAAATTTCTGCAATTTTGCCCCAAAATAAGGGAAATTTCTGCCTTTTTGCCCCCAAATAAGGTGAATTTCAGCCTTTTTACCTCAAAATAAGGGGATTTTCTGCATTTTTGCATAAAATATTAGGAATTTCTGCCTTTTTGCCCCAAAATAAGGAAAATTTCTGCCTTTTTTCCCTGAAATAAGTGAAATTTCTGCAATTTTGCCCCAAAATAAGTGAAATTTCTGCAATTTTGCCCCAAAATAAGGGAAATTTCTGGAATTTTTCCCCAAAATAAGTAGAATTTATGAGTTTTGCCCCAAAATAAGGAGAATTTCTGTCTTTTTGCCCCAACATATAGGGAATTTCTGTCTTTGTGCACCACAACTAGAGGAATTTCTGCAATTATGCTCCAAAACACGGGGAATTTCTGCATTTTTGCCCGAAAATTATGAGAATTTCTGCAATTTTGCTTCAAAATACGGGGAATTTCTGCTTTTTATCCCAAAATAAGAAGAATGCATACCTTTTTGCCATAAAAAGGTAAATTTCTTCATTTTTGCTCCAAAATAAGGGGAATTTCTGCCTTTTTGCCTCTAAATAAGTGGAATTTCTGTCTTTTTCCCCCAAAACAAAAGGAATTTCTGTCTTTTTTGAACCAAAATAAGGGGAATTTCTGAATTATTACCCTGAAATAAGTGAAATTTCTCCAATTTTGCCCCAAAATAATGGAAATTTCTGCCTCTTTGCCCCCAAATAAGGGGAATTTCAGCCTTTTTACCTCAAAATAAGGGGAATTTCTGCATTTTTGCCACAAAATATTAGGAATTTCTGACTTTTTGCACCAAAATAAGGAAAATTTGTGCCTTTTTTCCCTGAAATAAGTGAAATTTCTGCAATTTTGCCCCAAAATAAGTGAAATTTCTGCAATGTTGCCCCAAAATAAGGGAAATTTCTGGAATTTTGCCCCAAAATAAGGGAAATTTCTGCCTTTTTGCCCCCAAATAAAAGGAATTTCAGCATTTTTACCTAAAAATAAGGGGAATTTCTGCATTTTTGCCAGAAAATATTAGGAATTTCTGCCTTTTTGCCCCAAAATAAAGAAAATGTCTTCTTTTTTTCCCTGAAATAAGTGAAATTTCTGCAATTTTGCCCCAAAATAAGTGAAATTTCTGCAATTTTGCCCCAAAATAAGGGAAATTTCTGGAATTTTGCCCCAAAATAAGTGGAATTTCTGAGTTTTGCCCCAAAATAAGGAGAATTTCTGTCTTTTTACCCCAACATATAGGGAATTTCTGTCGTTCTGCACCACAACTAGAGGAATTTGTGCAATTATGCTCCAAAATACGGGGAATTTCTGCCTTTTTGCCCGAAAATAAGGGGAATGCATAACTTTTTGCCATAAAAAAGGGAAATTTCTTCATTTTTGCTCCAAAATAAGGGAAATTTCTGCATTTTTGCCTCTAAATAAGTGGAATTTCTGTCTTTTTCCTTCAAAACAAAGGGAATTTCTGTCTTTTTTGCCTCAAAATAAGGGGAATTTTTGACTTATTACCCTGAAATAAGTGAAATTTCTGCAATTTTGCCCCAAAATAAGGGGAATTTCTGCCTTTTTGCCCCCAAATAAGGGAAATTTCAGCATTTTTACTTCAAAATAAAGGGAATTTCTGCATTTTTGCCAGAGAATATTAGGAATTTCTGCCTTTTTGCCCCAAAATAAAGAAAATTTCTGCCTTTTTTCCCTGAAATAAGTGAAATTTCTACAATTTTGCCCCAAAATAAGTGAAATTTCTGCAATTTTGCCCCAAAATAGCGGGAATTTCTGAATGTTTGCTCCCAAAAAAAGGAGATCTTCTGTCTTTTTGCCCCAAAATAAGGAGAATTTCTGCCTTTTTGCCCGAAAATTATGAGAATTTCTGCAATTTTGCTTCAAAATACGGGGAATTTCTGCTTTTAATCCCGAAAGTAAGGGGAATGCATACCTTTTTGTCATAAAAAGGTAAATTTCTACATTTTTGCTCCAAAATAAGGGGAATTTCTGCCTTTTTGCCTCTAAATAAATGGAATTTCTGTCTTTTTCCCTCAAAACAAAGGGAATTTCTGTCTTTTTTGCCCCAAAATAAGGGGAATTTCTGAATTATTACCCTGAAATAAGTGAAATTTCTCCAATTTTGCCCCAAAATAAGGGAAATTTCTGCCTCTTTGCCCCCAAATAAGGGGAATTTCAGCCTTTTTACCTCAAAATAAGGGGAATTTCTGCATTTTTGCCACAAAATATTAGGAATTTCTGACTTTTTGCCCCAAAATAAGGAAAATTTGTGCCTTTTTTCCCTGAAATAAGTGAAATTTCTGCAATTTTGCCCCAAAATAAGTGAAATTTCTGCAATTTTGCCCCAAAATAAGGGAAATTTCTGGTATTTTGCCCCAAAATAAGTGGAATTTCTAAGTTTTGCCCCAAAATAAGGAGAATTTCTGTCTTTTTGCCTGTAAATAAGTGAAATTTCTGCAATTTTGCCCCAAAATAAGGGAAATTTCTGCCTTTTTGCCCCAAATAAGGTGAATTTCAGCCTTTTTACCTCAAAATAAGGGGATTTTCTGCATTTTTCCATAAAATATTAGGAATTTCTGCCTTTTTGCCCCAAAATAAGGAAAATTTCTGCCTTTTTTCCCTGAAATAAGTGAAATTTCTGCAATTTTGCCCCAAAATAAGTGAAATTTCTGCAATTTTGCCCCAAAATAAGGGAAATTTCTGGAATTTTTCCCCAAAATAAGTAGAATTTATGAGTTTTGCCCCAAAATAAGGAGAATTTCTGTCTTTTTGCCCCAACATATAGGGAATTTCTGTCTTTGTGCACCACAACTAGAGGAATTTCTGCAATTATGCTCCAAAACACGGGGAATTTCTGCATTTTTGCCCGAAAATTATGAGAATTTCTGCAATTTTGCTTCAAAATACGGGGAATTTCTGCTTTTTATCCCAAAATAAGAAGAATGCATACCTTTTTGCCATAAAAAGGTAAATTTCTTCATTTTTGCTCCAAAATAAGGGGAATTTCTGCCTTTTTGCATCTAAATAAGTGGAATTTCTGTCTTTTTCCCCCAAAATAAAAGGAATTTCTGTCTTTTTTGAACCAAAATAAGGGGAATTTCTGAATTATTACCCTGAAATAAGTGAAATTTCTCCAATTTTGCCCCAAAATAATGGAAATTTCTGCCTCTTTGCCCCCAAATAAGGGGAATTTCAGCCTTTTTACCTCAAAATAAGGGGAATTTCTGCATTTTTGCCACAAAATATTAGGAATTTCTGACTTTTTGCCCCAAAATAAGGAAAATTTGTGCCTTTTTTCCCTGAAATAAGTGAAATTTCTGCAATTTTGCCCCAAAATAAGTGAAATTTCTGCAATGTTGCCCCAAAATAAGGGAAATTTCTGGAATTTTGCCCCAAAATAAGGGAAATTTCTGCCTTTTTGCCCCCAAATAAAAGGAATTTCAGCCTTTTTACCTAAAAATAAGGGGAATTTCTGCATTTTTGCCAGAAAATATTAGGAATTTCTGCCTTTTTGCCCCAAAATAAAGAAAATGTCTTCTTTTTTTCCCTGAAATAAGTGAAATTTCTGCAATTTTGCCCCAAAATAAGTGAAATTTCTGCAATTTTGCCCCAAAATAAGGGAAATTTCTGGAATTTTGCCCCAAAATAAGTGGAATTTCTGAGTTTTGCCCCAAAATAAGGAGAATTTCTGTCTTTTTACCCCAACATATAGGGAATTTCTGTCGTTCTGCACCACAACTAGAGGAATTTGTGCAATTATGCTCCAAAATACGGGGAATTTCTGCCTTTTTGCCCGAAAATAAGGGGAATGCATAACTTTTTGCCATAAAAAAGGGAAATTTCTTCATTTTTGCTCCAAAATAAGGGAAATTTCTGCATTTTTGCCTCTAAATAAGTGGAATTTCTGTCTTTTTCCTTCAAAACAAAGGGAATTTCTGTCTTTTTTGCCTCAAAATAAGGGGAATTTTTGACTTATTACCCTGAAATAAGTGAAATTTCTGCAATTTTGCCCCAAAATAAGGGGAATTTCTGCCTTTTTGCCCCCAAATAAGGGAAATTTCAGCATTTTTACTTCAAAATAAAGGGAATTTCTGCATTTTTGCCAGAGAATATTAGGAATTTCTGCCTTTTTGCCCCAAAATAAAGAAAATTTCTGCCTTTTTTCCCTGAAATAAGTGAAATTTCTACAATTTTGCCCCAAAATAAGTGAAATTTCTGCAATTTTGCCCCAAAATAGCGGGAATTTCTGAATGTTTGCTCCCAAAAAAAGGAGATCTTCTGTCTTTTTGCCCCAAAATAAGGAGAATTTCTGCCTTTTTGCCCGAAAATTATGAGAATTTCTGCAATTTTGCTTCAAAATACGGGGAATTTCTGCTTTTAATCCCGAAAGTAAGGGGAATGCATACCTTTTTGTCATAAAAAGGTAAATTTCTACATTTTTGCTCCAAAATAAGGGGAATTTCTGCCTTTTTGCCTCTAAATAAATGGAATTTCTGTCTTTTTCCCTCAAAACAAAGGGAATTTCTGTCTTTTTTGCCCCAAAATAAGGGGAATTTCTGAATTATTACCCTGAAATAAGTGAAATTTCTCCAATTTTGCCCCAAAATAAGGGAAATTTCTGCCTCTTTGCCCCCAAATAAGGGGAATTTCAGCGTTTTTACCTCAAAAAAGGGGAATTTCTGCATTTTTGCCACAAAATATTAGGAATTTCTGACTTTTTGCCCCAAAATAAGGAAAATTTGTGCCTTTTTTCCCTGAAATAAGTGAAATTTCTGCAATTTTGCCCCAAAATAAGTGAAATTTCTGCAATTTTGCCCCAAAATAAGGGAAATTTCTGGAATTTTGCCCCAAAATAAGTGGAATTTCTAAGTTTTGCCCCAAAATAAGGAGAATTTCTGTCTTTTTGCCTGTAAATAAGTGAAATTTCTGCAATTTTGCCCCAAAATAAGGGAAATTTCTGCCTTTTTGCCCCAAATAAGGTGAATTTCAGCCTTTTTACCTCAAAATAAGGGGATTTTCTGCATTTTTCCATAAAATATTAGGAATTTCTGCCTTTTTGCCCCAAAATAAGGAAAATTTCTGCCTTTTTTCCCTGAAATAAGTGAAATTTCTGCAATTTTGCCCCAAAATAAGTGAAATTTCTGCAATTTTGCCCCAAAATAAGGGAAATTTCTGGAATTTTTCCCCAAAATAAGTAGAATTTATGAGTTTTGCCCCAAAATAAGGAGAATTTCTGTCTTTTTGCCCCAACATATAGGGAATTTCTGTCTTTGTGCACCACAACTAGAGGAATTTCTGCAATTATGCTCCAAAACACGGGGAATTTCTGCATTTTTGCCCGAAAATTATGAGAATTTCTGCAATTTTGCTTCAAAATACGGGGAATTTCTGCTTTTTATCCCAAAATAAGAAGAATGCATACCTTTTTGCCATAAAAAGGTAAATTTCTTCATTTTTGCTCCAAAATAAGGGGAATTTCTGCCTTTTTGCATCTAAATAAGTGGAATTTCTGTCTTTTTCCCCCAAAATAAAAGGAATTTCTGTCTTTTTTGAACCAAAATAAGGGGAATTTCTGAATTATTACCCTGAAATAAGTGAAATTTCTCCAATTTTGCCCCAAAATAATGGAAATTTCTGCCTCTTTGCCCCCAAATAAGGGGAATTTCAGCCTTTTTACCTCAAAATAAGGGGAATTTCTGCATTTTTGCCACAAAATATTAGGAATTTCTGACTTTTTGCCCCAAAATAAGGAAAATTTGTGCCTTTTTTCCCTGAAATAAGTGAAATTTCTGCAATTTTGCCCCAAAATAAGTGAAATTTCTGCAATGTTGCCCCAAAATAAGGGAAATTTCTGGAATTTTGCCCCAAAATAAGGGAAATTTCTGCCTTTTTGCCCCCAAATAAAAGGAATTTCAGCCTTTTTACCTAAAAATAAGGGGAATTTCTGCATTTTTGCCAGAAAATATTAGGAATTTCTGCCTTTTTGCCCCAAAATAAAGAAAATGTCTTCTTTTTTTCCCTGAAATAAGTGAAATTTCTGCAATTTTGCCCCAAAATAAGTGAAATTTCTGCAATTTTGCCCCAAAATAAGGGAAATTTCTGGAATTTTGCCCCAAAATAAGTGGAATTTCTGAGTTTTGCCCCAAAATAAGGAGAATTTCTGTCTTTTTACCCCAACATATAGGGAATTTCTGTCGTTCTGCACCACAACTAGAGGAATTTGTGCAATTATGCTCCAAAATACGGGGAATTTCTGCCTTTTTGCCCGAAAATAAGGGGAATGCATAACTTTTTGCCATAAAAAAGGGAAATTTCTTCATTTTTGCTCCAAAATAAGGGAAATTTCTGCATTTTTGCCTCTAAATAAGTGGAATTTCTGTCTTTTTCCTTCAAAACAAAGGGAATTTCTGTCTTTTTTGCCTCAAAATAAGGGGAATTTTTGACTTATTACCCTGAAATAAGTGAAATTTCTGCAATTTTGCCCCAAAATAAGGGGAATTTCTGCCTTTTTGCCCCCAAATAAGGGAAATTTCAGCATTTTTACTTCAAAATAAAGGGAATTTCTGCATTTTTGCCAGAGAATATTAGGAATTTCTGCCTTTTTGCCCCAAAATAAAGAAAATTTCTGCCTTTTTTCCCTGAAATAAGTGAAATTTCTACAATTTTGCCCCAAAATAAGTGAAATTTCTGCAATTTTGCCCCAAAATAGCGGGAATTTCTGAATGTTTGCTCCCAAAAAAAGGAGATCTTCTGTCTTTTTGCCCCAAAATAAGGAGAATTTCTGCCTTTTTGCCCGAAAATTATGAGAATTTCTGCAATTTTGCTTCAAAATACGGGGAATTTCTGCTTTTAATCCCGAAAGTAAGGGGAATGCATACCTTTTTGTCATAAAAAGGTAAATTTCTACATTTTTGCTCCAAAATAAGGGGAATTTCTGCCTTTTTGCCTCTAAATAAATGGAATTTCTGTCTTTTTCCCTCAAAACAAAGGGAATTTCTGTCTTTTTTGCCCCAAAATAAGGGGAATTTCTGAATTATTACCCTGAAATAAGTGAAATTTCTCCAATTTTGCCCCAAAATAAGGGAAATTTCTGCCTCTTTGCCCCCAAATAAGGGGAATTTCAGCGTTTTTACCTCAAAAAAGGGGAATTTCTGCATTTTTGCCACAAAATATTAGGAATTTCTGACTTTTTGCCCCAAAATAAGGAAAATTTGTGCCTTTTTTCCCTGAAATAAGTGAAATTTCTGCAATTTTGCCCCAAAATAAGTGAAATTTCTGCAATTTTGCCCCAAAATAAGGGAAATTTCTGGAATTTTGCCCCAAAATAAGTGGAATTTCTAAGTTTTGCCCCAAAATAAGGAGAATTTCTGTCTTTTTGCCTGTAAATAAGTGAAATTTCTGCAATTTTGCCCCAAAATAAGGGAAATTTCTGCCTTTTTGCCCCCAAATAAGGTGAATTTCAGCCTTTTTACCTCAAAATAAGGGGATTTTCTGCATTTTTGCCATAAAATATTAGGAATTTCTGCCTTTTTGCCCCAAAATAAGGAAAATTTCTGCCTTTTTTCCCTGAAATAAGTGAAATTTCTGCAATTTTGCCCCAAAATAAGTGAAATTTCTGCAATTTTGCCCCAAAATAAGGGAAATTTCTGGAATTTTTCCCCAAAATAAGTAGAATTTATGAGTTTTGCCCCAAAATAAGGAGAATTTCTGTCTTTTTGCCCCAACATATAGGGAATTTCTGTCTTTGTGCACCACAACTAGAGGAATTTCTGCAATTATGCTCCAAAACACGGGGAATTTCTGCATTTTTGCCCGAAAATTATGAGAATTTCTGCAATTTTGCTTCAAAATACGGGGAATTTCTGCTTTTTATCCCAAAATAAGAAGAATGCATACCTTTTTGCCATAAAAAGGTAAATTTCTTCATTTTTGCTCCAAAATAAGGGGAATTTCTGCCTTTTTGCCTCTAAATAAGTGGAATTTCTGTCTTTTTCCCCCAAAACAAAAGGAATTTCTGTCTTTTTTGAACCAAAATAAGGGGAATTTCTGAATTATTACCCTGAAATAAGTGAAATTTCTCCAATTTTGCCCCAAAATAATGGAAATTTCTGCCTCTTTGCCCCCAAATAAGGGGAATTTCAGCCTTTTTACCTCAAAATAAGGGGAATTTCTGCATTTTTGCCACAAAATATTAGGAATTTCTGACTTTTTGCCCCAAAATAAGGAAAATTTGTGCCTTTTTTCCCTGAAATAAGTGAAATTTCTGCAATTTTGCCCCAAAATAAGTGAAATTTCTGCAATGTTGCCCCAAAATAAGGGAAATTTCTGGAATTTTGCCCCAAAATAAGGGAAATTTCTGCCTTTTTGCCCCCAAATAAAAGGAATTTCAGCCTTTTTACCTAAAAATAAGGGGAATTTCTGCATTTTTGCCAGAAAATATTAGGAATTTCTGCCTTTTTGCCCCAAAATAAAGAAAATTGCTGCCTTTTTTCCCTGGAATAAGTGAAATTTCTGCAATTTTGCCCCAAATTAAGTGAAATTTCTGCAATTTTGCCCCAAAATAAGGGAAATTTCTGGAATTTTGCCCCAAAATAAGTGGAATTTCTGAGTTTTGCCCCAAAATACGGGGAATTTCTGCCTTTTTGCCCGAAAATAAGGGGAATGCATAACTTTTTGCCATAAAAAAGGGAAATTTCTTCATTTTTGCTCCAAAATAAGAAAAATTTCTGCATTTTTGCCTCTAAATAAGTGGAATTTCTGTCTTTTTCCCTCAAAACAAAGGGAATTTCTGTCTTTTTTGCCTCAAAAAAAGAGGAATTTCTGACTTATTACACTGAAATAAGTGAAATTTCTGCAATTTTGCCCCAAAATAAGGGGAATTTCTGATTTTGGCCCCAAAATAAAGGGAATTTCTGCATTTTGTCCCAAAATTAGGGGAATTTCTGCAATTTTGCTCCAAAATACGGGGAATTTCTGCCTTTTTGCCTGAAAATAATGGGAATGCATACCTTTTTGCCATTAAAAGGGACATTTCTTCATTTTTGCTCCAAAATAAAGGGAATTTCTGCCTTTTTGCCTCTAAATAAGTGGAATTTCTGTCTTTTTCCCCCAAAACAAAGAGAATTTCTGTCTTTTTTGCCCCAAAATAAAGGGAATTTCTGACTTATTACCCTGAAGTAAGTGAAATTTCTGCAATTTTGCCCCAAAATAAGGGAAATTTCTGCAATTTTGCCCCAATGTAAAGGAAATTTCTGCAATTTTGCCCCAAAATAAGGGGAATTTCTGAATGTTTGCTCCCGAAAAAAGGAGATCTTCTGTATTTTTGCTTCAAAATAAGGAGAATTTCTGCCTTTTTGCCCGAAAATTATGAGAATTTCTGCAATTTTGCTTCAAAATACGAGGAATTTCTGCTTTTTATCCCAAAAGTAGCGGAATGCATATCTTTTTGCCATAAAAAGGTAAATTTCTTCATTTTTTCCTTCAAAATAAGGGGAATTTCTGCCTTTTTGCCTCTAAATAAGTGGAATTTCTGTCTTTTTCCCCCAAAACAAAGGGAATTTCTGTCTTTTTTTCCCCAAAATAAGGGGAATTTCTGAATTATTACCCTGAAATAAGTCAAATTTCTCCAATTTTGCCCCAAAATAAGGGAAATTTCTGCCTCTTTGCCCCCAAGTAAGGGAAATTTCAGCCTTTTTACCTCAAAAAAAGGGGAATTTCTGCATTTTTGCCACAAAATATTAGGAATTTCTGACTTTTTGCCCCAAAATAAGGAAAATTTGTGCCTTTTTTTCCCTGAAATAAGTGAAATTTCTGCAATTTTGCCCCAAAATAAGTGAAATTTCTGCAATTTTGCCCCAAAATAAGGGAAATTTCTGGAATTTTGCCCCAAAATAAGTTGAATTTCTAAGTTTTGCCCCAAAATAAGGAGAATTTCTGTCTTTTTGCCTGTAAATAAGTGAAATTTCTCCAATTTTGCCCCAAAATAAGGGAAATTTCTGCCACTTTGCCCCCAAATAAGGGGAATTTCAGCCTTTTTACCTCAAAATAAGGGGAATTTCTGCATTTTTGCCACAAAATATTAGGAATTTCTGACTTTTTGCCCCAAAATAAGGAAAATTTGTGCCTTTTTTCCCTGAAATAAGTGAAATTTCTGCAATTTTGCCCCAAAATAAGTGAAATTTCTGCAATTTTGCCCCAAAATAAGGGAAATTTCTGGAATTTTGCCCCAAAATAAGTGGAATTTCTAAGTTTTGCCCCAAAATAAGGAGAATTTCTGTCTTTTTGCCTGTAAATAAGTGAAATTTCTGCAATTTTGCCCCAAAATAAGGGAAATTTCTGCCTTTTTGCCCCCAAATAAGGTGAATTTCAGCATTTTTACCTCAAAATAAGGGGAATTTCTGCATTTTTGCCAGAAAATATTAGGAATTTCTGCCTTTTTGCCCCAAAATAAGGAAAATTTCTGCCTTTTTTCCCTGAAATAAGTGAAATTTTTGCAATTTTGCCCCAAAATAAGTGAAATTTCTTCAATTTTGCCCCAAAATAAGGGAAATTTCTAGAATTTTTCCCCAAAATAAGTAGAATTTATGAGTTTTGCACCAAAATAAGGAGAATTTCTGTCTTTTTGCCCCAACATATAGGGAATTTCTGTCTTTGTGCACCACAACTAGAGGAATTTCTGCAATTATGCTCCAAAATACGGGGAATTTCTGCATTTTTGCCCGAAAATTATGAGAATTTCTGCAATTTTGCTTCAAAATACGGGGAATTTCTGCTTTTTATCCCAAAATAAGAAGAATGCATACCTTTTTGCCATAAAAAGGTAAATTTCTTCATTTTTGCTCCAAAATAAGGGGAATTTCTGCCTTTTTGCCTCTAAATAAGTGGAATTTCTGTCTTTTTCCCCCAAAACAAAAGGAATTTCTGTCTTTTTTGAACCAAAATAAGGGGAATTTCTGAATTATTACCCTGAAATAAGTGAAATTTCTCCAATTTTGCCCCAAAATAATGGAAATTTCTGCCTCTTTGCCCCCAAATAATGGGAATTTCAGCCTTTTTACCTCAAAATAAGGGGAATTTCTGAATTTTGCCACAAAATATTAGGAATTTCTGACTTTTTGCCCCAAAATAAGGAAAATTTGTGCCTTTTTTCCCTGAAATAAGTGAAATTTCTGCAATTTTGCCCCAAAATAAGTGAAATTTCTGCAATGTTGCCCCAAAATAAGAGAAATTTCTGGAATTTTGCCCCAAAATAAGGGAAATTTCTGCGTTTTTGCCACCAAATAAAAGGAATTTCAGCCTTTTTACCTAAAAATAAGGGGAATTTCTGCATTTTTGCCAGAAAATATTAGGAATTTCTGCCTTTTTGCCCAAAAATAAAGAAAATTGCTGCCTTTTTTCCCTGGAATAAGTGAAATTTCTGCAATTTTGCCCCAAAATAAGTGAAATTTCTGCAATTTTGCCCCAAAATAAGGGAAATTTCTGGAATTTTGCCCCAAAATAAGTGGAATTTCTGAGTTTTGCCCCAAAATACAAGGAATTTCTGCCTTTTTGCCCGAAAATAAGGGGAATGCATAACTTTTTGCCATAAAAAAGGGAAATTTCTTCATTTTTGCTCCAAAATAAGGGAAATTTCTGCATTTTTGCCTCTAAATAAGTGGAATTTCTGTCTTTTTCCCTCAAAACAAAGGGAATTTCTGTCTTTTTTGCCTCAATATAAGGGGAATTTCTGACTTATTACACTGAAATAAGTGAAATTTCTGCAATTTTGCCCCAAAATAAGGGAAATTGCTGCCTTTTTGCCCTGAAATATGTGAAATTTCTGCATTTTACACCAAAATAAGGTGAATTTCTGCCTTTTTGCCAAAAATTAATGGAAATTTCTGCCTTTTTGCCCCAAAATAAGAAAAATTTTTGCTTTTTTTCTCTGAAATAAGTGAAATTTCTGCAATTTTGCCCTAAAATAAGGAAAATTTCTGCAATTTTTCCCAATAATAAGGGAAATTTCTGCAATTTTGCCCCAAAATAAGGGGAATTTCTCCCTTTTTGCCCCAAAATGAAGGAAATTTCAGCCTTTTTACCTGAAAATAAGTGAAATTTCTGCAATTTTGCACCAAATAAGGTAAATTTCTTCAATTTTGCCCCAAAATAAGGTAAATTCCTGTAATTTTGCCCCAAAATAAAGGAAATTTCTTGAATTTTGCCCCAAAAGAAGGGGAATTTCTGATTTTTGCCCTAAAATAAGGGAAATTTCTGCAATTTTGCCCCAATGTAAAGGAAATTTCTGCAATTTTGCCCAAAAATAACGAGAATTTCTGAATGTTTGCTCCCGAAAAAAGGAGATCTTCTGTCTTTTTGCCCCAAAATAAGGAGAATTTCTGCCTTTTTGCCCGAAAATTATGAGAATTTCTGCAATTTTGCTTAAAATATGAGGAATATCTGCTTTTTATCCCAAAAGTAGGGGAATGCATATCTTTTTTCCATAAAAAGGTAAATTTCTTCATTTTTTCCTTCAAAATAAGGGGAATTTCTGCCTTTTTGCCTCTAAATAAGTGGAATTTCTGTCTTTTTCCCCCAAAACAAAGGGAATTTCTGTCTTTTTTTCCCCAAAATAAGGGGAATTTCTGAATTATTACCCTGAAATAAGTGAAATTTCTCCAATTTTGCCCCAAAATAAGGGAAATTTCTGCCTCTTTGCCCCCAAGTAAGGGAAATTTCAGCCTTTTTACCTCAAAAAAAGGGGAATTTCTGCATTTTTGCCACAAAATATTAGGAATTTCTGACTTTTTGCCCCAAAATAAGGAAAATTTGTGCCTTTTTTCCCTGAAATAAGTGAAATTTCTGCAATTTTGCCCCAAAATAAGTGAAATTTCTGCAATTTTGCCCCAAAATAAGGGAAATTTCTGGAATTTTGCCCCAAAATAAGTGGAATTTCTAAGTTTTGCCCCAAAATAAGGAGAATTTCTGTCTTTTTGCCTGTAAATAAATGAAATTTCTCCAATTTTGCCCCAAAATAAGGGAAATTTCTGCCACTTTGCCCCCAAATAAGGGGAATTTCAGCCTTTTTACCTCAAAATAAGGGGAATTTCTGCATTTTTGCCAGAAAATATTTGGAATTTCTGCCTTTTTGCCCCAAAATAAGGAAAATTTCTGCCTTTTTTCCCTGAAATAAGTGAAATTTCTGCAATTTTGCCCCAAAATAAGTGAAATTTCTGCTATTTTGCCCCAAAATAAGGGAAATATCTGGAATTTTTCTCCAAAATAAGTAGAATTTATGAGTTTTGCCCCAAAATAAGGAGAATTTCTGTCTTTTTGCCCCAACATATAGGGAATTTCTGTCTTTGTGCACCACAACTAGAGGAATTTCTGCAATTATGCTCCAAAATACGGGGAATTTCTGCATTTTTGCCCGAAAATTATGAGAATTTCTGCAATTTTGCTTCAAAATACGGGGAATTTCTGCTTTTTATCCCAAAATAAGGGGAATGCATACCTTTTTGCCATAAAAAGGTAAATTTCTTCATTTTTGCTCCAAAATTAGGGGAATTTCTGCCTTTTTGCCTCTAAATAAGTGGAATTTCTGTCTTTTTCCCCCAAAACAAAAGGAATTTCTGTCTTTTTTGAACCAAAATAAGGGGAATTTCTGAATTATTACCCTGAAATAAGTGAAATTTCTCCAATTTTGCCCCAAAATAATGGAAATTTCTGCCTCTTTGCCCCCAAATAAGGGGAATTTCAGCCTTTTTACCTCAAAATAAGGGGAATTTCTGAATTTTGCCACAAAATATTAGGAATTTCTGACTTTTTGCCCCAAAATAAGGAAAATTTGTGCCTTTTTTCCCTGAAATAAGTGAAATTTCTGCAATTTTGCCCCAAAATAAGTGAAATTTCTGCAATGTTGCCCCAAAATAAGAGAAATTTCTGGAATTTTGCCCCAAAATAAGGGAAATTTCTGCGTTTTTGCCCCCAAATAAAAGGAATTTCAGCCTTTTTACCTAAAAATAAAGGGAATTTCTGCATTTTTGCCAGAAAATATTAGGAATTTCTGCCTTTTTGCCCCAAAATAAAGGAAATTGCTGCCTTTTTTCCCTGGAATAAGTGAAATTTCTGCAATTTTGCCCCAAAATAAGTGAAATTTCTGCAATTTTGCCCCAAAATAAGGGAAATTTCTGGAATTTTGCCCCAAAATAGTGGAATTTCTGAGTTTTGCCCCAAAATACGGGGAATTTCTGCCTTTTTGCCCGAAAATAAGGGGAATGCATAACTTTTTGCCATAAAAAAGGGAAATTTCTTCATTTTTGCTCCAAAATAAGGGAAATTTCTGCATTTTTGCCTCTAAATAAGTGGAATTTCTGTCTTTTTCCCTCAAAACAAAGGGAATTTCTCTCTTCTTTGCCTCAAAATAAGGGGAATTTCTGACTTATTACACTGAAATAAGTGAAATTTCTGCAATTTTGCCCCAAAATAAGGGAAATTGCTGCCTTTTTGCCCTGAAATATGTGAAATTTCTGCATTTTACACCAAAATAAGGTGAATTTCTGCCTTTTTGCCAAAAATTAATGGAAATTTCTGCCTTTTTGCCCCAAAATAAGAAAAATTTTTGCTTTTTTTCTCTGAAATAAGTGAAATTTCTGCAATTTTGCCCTAAAATAAGGAAAATTTCTGCAATTTTTCCCAATAATAAGGGAAATTTCTGCAATTTTGCCCCAAAATAAGGGGAATTTCTCCCTTTTTGCCTCAAAATGAAGGAAATTTCAGCCTTTTTACCTGAAAATAAGTGAAATTTCTGCAATTTTGCACCAAATAAGGTAAATTTCTTCAATTTTGCCCCAAAATAAGGTAAATTCCTGTAATTTTGCCCCAAAATAAAGGAAATTTCTTGAATTTTGCCCCAAAAGAAGGGGAATTTCTGATTTTTGCCCTAAAATAAGGGAAATTTCTGCAATTTTGCCCCAATGTAAAGGAAATTTCTGCAATTTTGCCCCAAAATAACGAGAATTTCTGAATGTTTGCTCCCAAAAAAAAAGTTCTGTCTTTTTGCCCCAAAATAAGAGAATTTCTGCCTTTTTGCCCGAAAATTATGAGAATTTCTGCAATTTTGCTTCAAAATACGGGGAATTTCTGCTTTTTATCCCAAAAGTAAGGGGAATGCATACCTTTTTGCCATAAAAAGGTAAATTTCTTCATTTTTGCTCCAAAATAAGGGGAATTTCTGCCTTTTTGCCTCTAAATAAATAGAATTTCTGTCTTTTTACCCCAAAACAAAGGGAATTTCTGTCTTTTTTGCCCCAAAATAAGGGGAATTTCTGAATTATTACCCTGAAATAAGTGAAATTTCTCCAATTTTGCCCCAAAATAAGTGAAATTTCTGCAATTTTTTCCCCAAAATAAGGGAAATTTCTGGAATTTTGCCCCAAAATAAGTGGAATTTCTAAGTTTTGCCCCAAAATAAGGAGAATTTCTGTCTTTTTGCCTCCAAATAAGTGAAATTTCTGCAATTTTGCCTTAAAATAAGGGAAATTTCTGCTTTTTAGCCCCCAAATAAGGGGATTTTCAGCCTTTTTACCTCAAAATAAGGGGAATTTCTGCATTTTTGCCAGAAAATATTAGGAATTTCTGCCTTTTTGCCCCAAAATAAAGAAAATTTCTTACTTTTTTCCCTGAAATAAGTGAAATTTCTGCAATTTTGCCCCAAAATAAGTGAAATTTCTGCAATTTTGCCCCAAAATAAGGGAAATTTCTGGAATTTTGCCCCAAAATAAGTGGAATTTCTGAGTTTTGCCCCAAAATAAGGAGAATTTCTGTCTTTTTGCCCCAACATATAGGGAATTTCTGTCTTTCTGCACCACAACTAGGGGAATTTCTGCAATTAT
Organism: Micromys minutus; assembly: GCF_963924665.1. Taxonomy (NCBI): domain Eukaryota; kingdom Metazoa; phylum Chordata; class Mammalia; order Rodentia; family Muridae; genus Micromys; species Micromys minutus. The sequence continues at coordinate 6,984,331 of NW_027667727.1, forward strand.
GCTCCAAAGTACGGGGAATTTCTTCCTTTTTGCCTGAAAATAAGGGGAATGCATAACTTTTTGCCATAAAAAAGGGAAATTTCTTCATTTTTGCTCCAAAATAAGGGAAATTTCTGCATTTTTGCCTCTAAATAAGTGGAATTTCTGTCTCTTTCCCTCAAAACAAAGGGAATTTCTGTCTTTTTTGCCTCAAAATAAGGGGAATTTATGACTTATTACACTGAAATAAGTGAAATTTGTGCAATTTTGCCCCAAAATAAGGGAAATTGCTGCCTTTTGCCCTGAAATATGTGAAATTTCTGCATTTTACACCAAAATAAGGTGAATTTCTGCCTTTTTGCCACAAATTAATGGAAATTTCTGCCTTTTTGCCCCAAAATTAGAAAAATTTTTGCTTTTTTTCTCTGAAATAAGTGAAATTTCTGCAATTTTGCCCTAAAATAAGGAAAATTTCTGCAATTATTCCCAATAATAAGTGAAATTTCTGCAATTTTGCCCCAAAATAAGTGAAATTTCTGCAATTTTGCCCCAAAATAAGGGAAATTTCTGGAATTTTGCCCCAAAATAAGTGGAATTTCTGAGTTTTGCCCCAAAATAAGGAGAATTTCTGTCTTTTTACCCCAACATATAGGGAATTTCTGTCGTTCTGCACCACAACTAGAGGAATTTGTGCAATTATGCTCCAAAATACGGGGAATTTCTGCCTTTTTGCCCGAAAATAAGGGGAATGCATAACTTTTTGCCATAAAAAAGGGAAATTTCTTCATTTTTGCTCCAAAATAAGGGAAATTTCTGCATTTTTGCCTCTAAATAAGTGGAATTTCTGTCTTTTTCCTTCAAAACAAAGGGAATTTCTGTCTTTTTTGCCTCAAAATAAGGGGAATTTTTGACTTATTACCCTGAAATAAGTGAAATTTCTGCAATTTTGCCCCAAAATAAGGGGAATTTCTGCCTTTTTGCCCCCAAATAAGGGAAATTTCAGCATTTTTACTTCAAAATAAAGGGAATTTCTGCATTTTTGCCAGAGAATATTAGGAATTTCTGCCTTTTTGCCCCAAAATAAAGAAAATTTCTGCCTTTTTTCCCTGAAATAAGTGAAATTTCTACAATTTTGCCCCAAAATAAGTGAAATTTCTGCAATTTTGCCCCAAAATAGCGGGAATTTCTGAATGTTTGCTCCCAAAAAAAGGAGATCTTCTGTCTTTTTGCCCCAAAATAAGGAGAATTTCTGCCTTTTTGCCCGAAAATTATGAGAATTTCTGCAATTTTGCTTCAAAATACGGGGAATTTCTGCTTTTAATCCCGAAAGTAAGGGGAATGCATACCTTTTTGTCATAAAAAGGTAAATTTCTACATTTTTGCTCCAAAATAAGGGGAATTTCTGCCTTTTTGCCTCTAAATAAATGGAATTTCTGTCTTTTTCCCTCAAAACAAAGGGAATTTCTGTCTTTTTTGCCCCAAAATAAGGGGAATTTCTGACTTATTACCCTGAAATAAGTGAAATTTCTCCAATTTTGCCCCAAAATAAGGGAATTTTCTGCCTCTTTGCCCCCAAATAAGGGGAATTTCAGCCTTTTTACCTCAAAATAAGGGGAATTTCTGCATTTTTGCCACAAAATATTAGGAATTTCTGACTTTTTGCCCCAAAATAAGGAAAATTTGTGCCTTTTTTCCCTGAAATAAGTGAAATTTCTGCAATTTTGCCCCAAAATAAGTGAAATTTCTGCAATTTTGCCCCAAAATAAGGGAAATTTCTGGAATTTTGCCCCAAAATAAGTGGAATTTCTAAGTTTTGCCCCAAAATAAGGAGAATTTCTGTCTTTTTGCCTGTAAATAAGTGAAATTTCTGCAATTTTGCCCCAAAATAAGGGAAATTTCTGCCTTTTTGCCCCCAAATAAGGTGAATTTCAGCCTTTTTACCTCAAAATAAGGGGATTTTCTGCATTTTTGCCATAAAATATTAGGAATTTCTGCCTTTTTGCCCCAAAATAAGGAAAATTTCTGCCTTTTTTCCCTGAAATAAGTGAAATTTCTGCAATTTTGCCCCAAAATAAGTGAAATTTCTGCAATTTTGCCCCAAAATAAGGGAAATTTCTGGAATTTTTCCCCAAAATAAGTAGAATTTATGAGTTTTGCCCCAAAATAAGGAGAATTTCTGTCTTTTTGCCCCAACATATAGGGAATTTCTGTCTTTGTGCACCACAACTAGAGGAATTTCTGCAATTATGCTCCAAAACACGGGGAATTTCTGCATTTTTGCCCGAAAATTATGAGAATTTCTGCAATTTTGCTTCAAAATACGGGGAATTTCTGCTTTTTATCCCAAAATAAGAAGAATGCATACCTTTTTGCCATAAAAAGGTAAATTTCTTCATTTTTGCTCCAAAATAAGGGGAATTTCTGCCTTTTTGCCTCTAAATAAGTGGAATTTCTGTCTTTTTCCCCCAAAACAAAAGGAATTTCTGTCTTTTTTGAACCAAAATAAGGGGAATTTCTGAATTATTACCCTGAAATAAGTGAAATTTCTCCAATTTTGCCCCAAAATAATGGAAATTTCTGCCTCTTTGCCCCCAAATAAGGGGAATTTCAGCCTTTTTACCTCAAAATAAGGGGAATTTCTGCATTTTTGCCACAAAATATTAGGAATTTCTGACTTTTTGCCCCAAAATAAGGAAAATTTGTGCCTTTTTTCCCTGAAATAAGTGAAATTTCTGCAATTTTGCCCCAAAATAAGTGAAATTTCTGCAATGTTGCCCCAAAATAAGGGAAATTTCTGGAATTTTGCCCCAAAATAAGGGAAATTTCTGCCTTTTTGCCCCCAAATAAAAGGAATTTCAGCCTTTTTACCTAAAAATAAGGGGAATTTCTGCATTTTTGCCAGAAAATATTAGGAATTTCTGCCTTTTTGCCCCAAAATAAAGAAAATGTCTTCTTTTTTTCCCTGAAATAAGTGAAATTTCTGCAATTTTGCCCCAAAATAAGTGAAATTTCTGCAATTTTGCCCCAAAATAAGGGAAATTTCTGGAATTTTGCCCCAAAATAAGTGGAATTTCTGAGTTTTGCCCCAAAATAAGGAGAATTTCTGTCTTTTTACCCCAACATATAGGGAATTTCTGTCGTTCTGCACCACAACTAGAGGAATTTGTGCAATTATGCTCCAAAATACGGGGAATTTCTGCCTTTTTGCCCGAAAATAAGGGGAATGCATAACTTTTTGCCATAAAAAAGGGAAATTTCTTCATTTTTGCTCCAAAATAAGGGAAATTTCTGCATTTTTGCCTCTAAATAAGTGGAATTTCTGTCTTTTTCCTTCAAAACAAAGGGAATTTCTGTCTTTTTTGCCTCAAAATAAGGGGAATTTTTGACTTATTACCCTGAAATAAGTGAAATTTCTGCAATTTTGCCCCAAAATAAGGGGAATTTCTGCCTTTTTGCCCCCAAATAAGGGAAATTTCAGCATTTTTACTTCAAAATAAAGGGAATTTCTGCATTTTTGCCAGAGAATATTAGGAATTTCTGCCTTTTTGCCCCAAAATAAAGAAAATTTCTGCCTTTTTTCCCTGAAATAAGTGAAATTTCTACAATTTTGCCCCAAAATAAGTGAAATTTCTGCAATTTTGCCCCAAAATAGCGGGAATTTCTGAATGTTTGCTCCCAAAAAAAGGAGATCTTCTGTCTTTTTGCCCCAAAATAAGGAGAATTTCTGCCTTTTTGCCCGAAAATTATGAGAATTTCTGCAATTTTGCTTCAAAATACGGGGAATTTCTGCTTTTAATCCCGAAAGTAAGGGGAATGCATACCTTTTTGTCATAAAAAGGTAAATTTCTACATTTTTGCTCCAAAATAAGGGGAATTTCTGCCTTTTTGCCTCTAAATAAATGGAATTTCTGTCTTTTTCCCTCAAAACAAAGGGAATTTCTGTCTTTTTTGCCCCAAAATAAGGGGAATTTCTGAATTATTACCCTGAAATAAGTGAAATTTCTCCAATTTTGCCCCAAAATAAGGGAAATTTCTGCCTCTTTGCCCCCAAATAAGGGGAATTTCAGCCTTTTTACCTCAAAATAAAGGGAATTTCTGCATTTTTGCCACAAAATATTAGGAATTTCTGACTTTTTGCCCCAAAATAAGGAAAATTTGTGCCTTTTTTCCCTGAAATAAGTGAAATTTCTGCAATTTTGCCCCAAAATAAGTGAAATTTCTGCAATTTTGCCCCAAAATAAGGGAAATTTCTGGAATTTTGCCCCAAAATAAGTGGAATTTCTAAGTTTTGCCCCAAAATAAGGAGAATTTCTGTCTTTTTGCCTGTAAATAAGTGAAATTTCTGCAATTTTGCCCCAAAATAAGGGAAATTTCTGCCTTTTTGCCCCCAAATAAGGTGAATTTCAGCCTTTTTACCTCAAAATAAGGGGATTTTCTGCATTTTTGCCATAAAATATTAGGAATTTCTGCCTTTTTGCCCCAAAATAAGGAAAATTTCTGCCTTTTTTCCCTGAAATAAGTGAAATTTCTGCAATTTTGCCCCAAAATAAGTGAAATTTCTGCAATTTTGCCCCAAAATAAGGGAAATTTCTGGAATTTTTCCCCAAAATAAGTAGAATTTATGAGTTTTGCCCCAAAATAAGGAGAATTTCTGTCTTTTTGCCCCAACATATAGGGAATTTCTGTCTTTGTGCACCACAACTAGAGGAATTTCTGCAATTATGCTCCAAAACACGGGGAATTTCTGCATTTTTGCCCGAAAATTATGAGAATTTCTGCAATTTTGCTTCAAAATACGGGGAATTTTTGCTTTTTATCCCAAAATAAGAAGAATGCATACCTTTTTGCCATAAAAAGGTAAATTTCTTCATTTTTGCTCCAAAATAAGGGGAATTTCTGCCTTTTTGCCTCTAAATAAGTGGAATTTCTGTCTTTTTCCCCCAAAACAAAAGGAATTTCTGTCTTTTTTGAACCAAAATAAGGGGAATTTCTGAATTATTACCCTGAAATAAGTGAAATTTCTCCAATTTTGCCCCAAAATAATGGAAATTTCTGCCTCTTTGCCCCCAAATAAGGGGAATTTCAGCCTTTTTACCTCAAAATAAGGGGAATTTCTGCATTTTTGCCACAAAATATTAGGAATTTCTGACTTTTTGCCCCAAAATAAGGAAAATTTGTGCCTTTTTTCCCTGAAATAAGTGAAATTTCTGCAATTTTGCCCCAAAATAAGTGAAATTTCTGCAATGTTGCCCCAAAATAAGGGAAATTTCTGGAATTTTGCCCCAAAATAAGGGAAATTTCTGCCTTTTTGCCCCCAAATAAAAGGAATTTCAGCCTTTTTACCTAAAAATAAGGGGAATTTCTGCATTTTTGCCAGAAAATATTAGGAATTTCTGCCTTTTTGCCCCAAAATAAAGAAAATTGCTGCCTTTTTTCCCTGGAATAAGTGAAATTTCTGCAATTTTGCCCCAAATTAAGTGAAATTTCTGCAATTTTGCCCCAAAATAAGGGAAATTTCTGGAATTTTGCCCCAAAATAAGTGGAATTTCTGAGTTTTGCCCCAAAATACGGGGAATTTCTGCCTTTTTGCCCGAAAATAAGGGGAATGCATAACTTTTTGCCATAAAAAAGGGAAATTTCTTCATTTTTGCTCCAAAATAAGAAAAATTTCTGCATTTTTGCCTCTAAATAAGTGGAATTTCTGTCTTTTTCCCTCAAAACAAAGGGAATTTCTGTCTTTTTTGCCTCAAAAAAAGAGGAATTTCTGACTTATTACACTGAAATAAGTGAAATTTCTGCAATTTTGCCCCAAAATAAGGGGAATTTCTGATTTTGGCCCCAAAATAAAGGGAATTTCTGCATTTTGTCCCAAAATTAGGGGAATTTCTGCAATTTTGCTCCAAAATACGGGGAATTTCTGCCTTTTTGCCTGAAAATAATGGGAATGCATACCTTTTTGCCATTAAAAGGGACATTTCTTCATTTTTGCTCCAAAATAAAGGGAATTTCTGCCTTTTTGCCTCTAAATAAGTGGAATTTCTGTCTTTTTCCCCCAAAACAAAGAGAATTTCTGTCTTTTTTGCCCCAAAATAAAGGGAATTTCTGACTTATTACCCTGAAGTAAGTGAAATTTCTGCAATTTTGCCCCAAAATAAGGGAAATTTCTGCAATTTTGCCCCAATGTAAAGGAAATTTCTGCAATTTTGCCCCAAAATAAGGGGAATTTCTGAATGTTTGCTCCCGAAAAAAGGAGATCTTCTGTATTTTTGCTTCAAAATAAGGAGAATTTCTGCCTTTTTGCCCGAAAATTATGAGAATTTCTGCAATTTTGCTTCAAAATACGAGGAATTTCTGCTTTTTATCCCAAAAGTAGCGGAATGCATATCTTTTTGCCATAAAAAGGTAAATTTCTTCATTTTTTCCTTCAAAATAAGGGGAATTTCTGCCTTTTTGCCTCTAAATAAGTGGAATTTCTGTCTTTTTCCCCCAAAACAAAGGGAATTTCTGTCTTTTTTTCCCCAAAATAAGGGGAATTTCTGAATTATTACCCTGAAATAAGTCAAATTTCTCCAATTTTGCCCCAAAATAAGGGAAATTTCTGCCTCTTTGCCCCCAAGTAAGGGAAATTTCAGCCTTTTTACCTCAAAAAAAGGGGAATTTCTGCATTTTTGCCACAAAATATTAGGAATTTCTGACTTTTTGCCCCAAAATAAGGAAAATTTGTGCCTTTTTTTCCCTGAAATAAGTGAAATTTCTGCAATTTTGCCCCAAAATAAGGGAAATTTCTGGAATTTTGCCCCAAAATAAATGGAATTTCTAAGTTTTGCCCCAAAATAAGGAGAATTTCTGTCTTTTTGCCTGTAAATAAGTGAAATTTCTCCAATTTTGCCCCAAAATAAGGGAAATTTCTGCCACTTTGCCCCCAAATAAGGGGAATTTCAGCCTTTTTACCTCAAAATAAGGGGAATTTCTGCATTTTTGCCACAAAATATTAGGAATTTCTGACTTTTTGCCCCAAAATAAGGAAAATTTGTGCCTTTTTTCCCTGAAATAAGTGAAATTTCTGCAATTTTGCCCCAAAATAAGTGAAATTTCTGCAATTTTGCCCCAAAATAAGGGAAATTTCTGGAATTTTGCCCCAAAATAAGTGGAATTTCTAAGTTTTGCCCCAAAATAAGGGGAATTTCTGTCTTTTTGCCTGTAAATAAGTGAAATTTCTGCAATTTTGCCCCAAAATAAGGGAAATTTCTGCCTTTTTGCCCCCAAATAAGGTGAATTTCAGCATTTTTACCTCAAAATAAGGGGAATTTCTGCATTTTTGCCAGAAAATATTAGGAATTTCTGCCTTTTTGCCCCAAAATAAGGAAAATTTCTGCCTTTTTTCCCTGAAATAAGTGAAATTTTTGCAATTTTGCCCCAAAATAAGTGAAATTTCTTCAATTTTGCCCCAAAATAAGGGAAATTTCTGGAATTTTTCCCCAAAATAAGTAGAATTTATGAGTTTTGCACCAAAATAAGGAGAATTTCTGTCTTTTTGCCCCAACATATAGGGAATTTCTGTCTTTGTGCACCACAACTAGAGGAATTTCTGCAATTATGCTCCAAAATACGGGGAATTTCTGCATTTTTGCCCGAAAATTATGAGAATTTCTGCAATTTTGCTTCAAAATACGGGGAATTTCTGCTTTTTATCCCAAAATAAGAAGAATGCATACCTTTTTGCCATAAAAAGGTAAATTTCTTCATTTTTGCTCCAAAATAAGGGGAATTTCTGCCTTTTTGCCTCTAAATAAGTGGAATTTCTGTCTTTTTCCCCCAAAACAAAAGGAATTTCTGTCTTTTTTGAACCAAAATAAGGGGAATTTCTGAATTATTACCCTGAAATAAGTGAAATTTCTCCAATTTTGCCCCAAAATAATGGAAATTTCTGCCTCTTTGCCCCCAAATAAGGGGAATTTCAGCCTTTTTACCTCAAAATAAGGGGAATTTCTGAATTTTGCCACAAAATATTAGGAATTTCTGACTTTTTGCCCCAAAATAAGGAAAATTTGTGCCTTTTTTCCCTGAAATAAGTGAAATTTCTGCAATTTTGCCCCAAAATAAGTGAAATTTCTGCAATGTTGCCCCAAAATAAGAGAAATTTCTGGAATTTTGCCCCAAAATAAGGGAAATTTCTGCGTTTTTGCCCCCAAATAAAAGGAATTTCAGCCTTTTTACCTAAAAATAAGGGGAATTTCTGCATTTTTGCCAGAAAATATTAGGAATTTCTGCCTTTTTGCCCCAAAATAAAGAAAATTGCTGCCTTTTTTCCCTGGAATAAGTGAAATTTCTGCAATTTTGCCCCAAAATAAGTGAAATTTCTGCAATTTTGCCCCAAAATAAGGGAAATTTCTGGAATTTTGCCCCAAAATAAGTGGAATTTCTGAGTTTTGCCCCAAAATACAAGGAATTTCTGCCTTTTTGCCCGAAAATAAGGGGAATGCATAACTTTTTGCCATAAAAAAGGGAAATTTCTTCATTTTTGCTCCAAAATAAGGGAAATTTCTGCATTTTTGCCTCTAAATAAGTGGAATTTCTGTCTTTTTCCCTCAAAACAAAGGGAATTTCTGTCTTTTTTGCCTCAATATAAGGGGAATTTCTGACTTATTACACTGAAATAAGTGAAATTTCTGCAATTTTGCCCCAAAATAAGGGAAATTGCTGCCTTTTTGCCCTGAAATATGTGAAATTTCTGCATTTTACACCAAAATAAGGTGAATTTCTGCCTTTTTGCCAAAAATTAATGGAAATTTCTGCCTTTTTGCCCCAAAATAAGAAAAATTTTTGCTTTTTTTCTCTGAAATAAGTGAAATTTCTGCAATTTTGCCCTAAAATAAGGAAAATTTCTGCAATTTTTCCCAATAATAAGGGAAATTTCTGCAATTTTGCCCCAAAATAAAGGAAATTTCTTGAATTTTGCCCCAAAAGAAGGGGAATTTCTGATTTTTGCCCCAAAATAAGGGAAATTTCTGCAATTTTGCCCCAATGTAAAGGAAATTTCTGCAATTTTGCCCAAAAATAACGAGAATTTCTGAATGTTTGCTCCCGAAAAAAGGAGATCTTCTGTCTTTTTGCCCCAAAATAAGGAGAATTTCTGCCTTTTTGCCCGAAAATTATGAGAATTTCTGCAATTTTGCTTAAAATACGAGGAATATCTGCTTTTTATCCCAAAAGTAGGGGAATGCATATCTTTTTTCCATAAAAAGGTAAATTTCTTCATTTTTTCCTTCAAAATAAGGGGAATTTCTGCCTTTTTGCCTCTAAATAAGTGGAATTTCTGTCTTTTTCCCCCAAAACAAAGGGAATTTCTGTCTTTTTTTCCCCAAAATAAGGGGAATTTCTGAATTATTACCCTGAAATAAGTGAAATTTCTCCAATTTTGCCCCAAAATAAGGGAAATTTCTGCCTCTTTGCCCCCAAGTAAGGGAAATTTCAGCCTTTTTACCTCAAAAAAAAGGGGAATTTCTGCATTTTTGCCACAAAATATTAGGAATTTCTGACTTTTTGCCCCAAAATAAGGAAAATTTGTGCCTTTTTTCCCTGAAATAAGTGAAATTTCTGCAATTTTGCCCCAAAATAAGTGAAATTTCTGCAATTTTGCCCCAAAATAAGGGAAATTTCTGGAATTTTGCCCCAAAATAAGTGGAATTTCTAAGTTTTGCCCCAAAATAAGGAGAATTTCTGTCTTTTTGCCTGTAAATAAATGAAATTTCTCCAATTTTGCCCCAAAATAAGGGAAATTTCTGCCACTTTGCCCCCAAATAAGGGGAATTTCAGCCTTTTTACCTCAAAATAAGGGGAATTTCTGCATTTTTGCCAGAAAATATTTGGAATTTCTGCCTTTTTGCCCCAAAATAAGGAAAATTTCTGCCTTTTTTCCCTGAAATAAGTGAAATTTCTGCAATTTTGCCCCAAAATAAGTGAAATTTCTGCTATTTTGCCCCAAAATAAGGGAAATATCTGGAATTTTTCTCCAAAATAAGTAGAATTTATGAGTTTTGCCCCAAAATAAGGAGAATTTCTGTCTTTTTGCCCCAACATATAGGGAATTTCTGTCTTTGTGCACCACAACTAGAGGAATTTCTGCAATTATGCTCCAAAATACGGGGAATTTCTGCATTTTTGCCCGAAAATTATGAGAATTTCTGCAATTTTGCTTCAAAATACGGGGAATTTCTGCTTTTTATCCCAAAATAAGGGGAATGCATACCTTTTTGCCATAAAAAGGTAAATTTCTTCATTTTTGCTCCAAAATTAGGGGAATTTCTGCCTTTTTGCCTCTAAATAAGTGGAATTTCTGTCTTTTTCCCCCAAAACAAAAGGAATTTCTGTCTTTTTTGAACCAAAATAAGGGGAATTTCTGAATTATTACCCTGAAATAAGTGAAATTTCTCCAATTTTGCCCCAAAATAATGGAAATTTCTGCCTCTTTGCCCCCAAATAAGGGGAATTTCAGCCTTTTTACCTCAAAATAAGGGGAATTTCTGAATTTTGCCACAAAATATTAGGAATTTCTGACTTTTTGCCCCAAAATAAGGAAAATTTGTGCCTTTTTTCCCTGAAATAAGTGAAATTTCTGCAATTTTGCCCCAAAATAAGTGAAATTTCTGCAATGTTGCCCCAAAATAAGAGAAATTTCTGGAATTTTGCCCCAAAATAAGGGAAATTTCTGCGTTTTTGCCCCCAAATAAAAGGAATTTCAGCCTTTTTACCTAAAAATAAAGGGAATTTCTGCATTTTTGCCAGAAAATATTAGGAATTTCTGCCTTTTTGCCCCAAAATAAAGGAAATTGCTGCCTTTTTTCCCTGGAATAAGTGAAATTTCTGCAATTTTGCCCCAAAATAAGTGAAATTTCTGCAATTTTGCCCCAAAATAAGGGAAATTTCTGGAATTTTGCCCCAAAATAGTGGAATTTCTGAGTTTTGCCCCAAAATACGGGGAATTTCTGCCTTTTTGCCCGAAAATAAGGGGAATGCATAACTTTTTGCCATAAAAAAGGGAAATTTCTTCATTTTTGCTCCAAAATAAGGGAAATTTCTGCATTTTTGCCTCTAAATAAGTGGAATTTCTGTCTTTTTCCCTCAAAACAAAGGGAATTTCTCTCTTCTTTGCCTCAAAATAAGGGGAATTTCTGACTTATTACACTGAAATAAGTGAAATTTCTGCAATTTTGCCCCAAAATAAGGGAAATTGCTGCCTTTTTGCCCTGAAACATGTGAAATTTCTGCATTTTACACCAAAATAAGGTGAATTTCTGCCTTTTTGCCAAAAATTAATGGAAATTTCTGCCTTTTTGCCCCAAAATAAGAAAAATTTTTGCTTTTTTTCTCTGAAATAAGTGAAATTTCTGCAATTTTGCCCTAAAATAAGGAAAATTTCTGCAATTTTTCCCAATAATAAGGGAAATTTCTGCAATTTTGCCCCAAAATAAGGGGAATTTCTCCCTTTTTGCCTCAAAATGAAGGAAATTTCAGCCTTTTTACCTGAAAATAAGTGAAATTTCTGCAATTTTGCACCAAATAAGGTAAATTTCTTCAATTTTGCCCCAAAATAAGGTAAATTCCTGTAATTTTGCCCCAAAATAAAGGAAATTTCTTGAATTTTGCCCCAAAAGAAGGGGAATTTCTGATTTTTGCCCTAAAATAAGGGAAATTTCTGCAATTTTGCCCCAATGTAAAGGAAATTTCTGCAATTTTGCCCCAAAATAACGAGAATTTCTGAATGTTTGCTCCCAAAAAAAAAGTTCTGTCTTTTTGCCCCAAAATAAGAGAATTTCTGCCTTTTTGCCCGAAAATTATGAGAATTTCTGCAATTTTGCTTCAAAATACGGGGAATTTCTGCTTTTTATCCCAAAAGTAAGGGGAATGCATACCTTTTTGCCATAAAAAGGTAAATTTCTTCATTTTTGCTCCAAAATAAGGGGAATTTCTGCCTTTTTGCCTCTAAATAAATAGAATTTCTGTCTTTTTACCCCAAAACAAAGGGAATTTCTGTCTTTTTTGCCCCAAAATAAGGGGAATTTCTGAATTATTACCCTGAAATAAGTGAAATTTCTCCAATTTTGCCCCAAAATAAGTGAAATTTCTGCAATTTTTTCCCCAAAATAAGGGAAATTTCTGGAATTTTGCCCCAAAATAAGTGGAATTTCTAAGTTTTGCCCCAAAATAAGGAGAATTTCTGTCTTTTTGCCTCCAAATAAGTGAAATTTCTGCAATTTTGCCTTAAAATAAGGGAAATTTCTGCTTTTTAGCCCCCAAATAAGGGGATTTTCAGCCTTTTTACCTCAAAATAAGGGGAATTTCTGCATTTTTGCCAGAAAATATTAGGAATTTCTGCCTTTTTGCCCCAAAATAAAGAAAATTTCTTACTTTTTTCCCTGAAATAAGTGAAATTTCTGCAATTTTGCCCCAAAATAAGTGAAATTTCTGCAATTTTGCCCCAAAATAAGGGAAATTTCTGGAATTTTGGCCCAAAATAAGTGGAATTTCTGAGTTTTGCCCCAAAATAAGGAGAATTTCTGTCTTTTTGCCCCAACATATAGGGAATTTCTGTCTTTCTGCACCACAACTAGGGGAATTTCTGCAATTATGCTCCAAAGTACGGGGAATTTCTTCCTTTTTGCCTGAAAATAAGGGGAATGCATAACTTTTTGCCATAAAAAAGGGAAATTTCTTCATTTTTGCTCCAAAATAAGGGAAATTTCTGCATTTTTGCCTCTAAATAAGTGGAATTTCTGTCTCTTTCCCTCAAAACAAAGGGAATTTCTGTCTTTTTTGCCTCAAAATAAGGGGAATTTATGACTTATTACACTGAAATAAGTGAAATTTGTGCAATTTTGCCCCAAAATAAGGGAAATTGCTGCCTTTTGCCCTGAAATATGTGAAATTTCTGCATTTTACACCAAAATAAGGTGAATTTCTGCCTTTTTGCCACAAATTAATGGAAATTTCTGCCTTTTTGCCCCAAAATTAGAAAAATTTTTGCTTTTTTTCTCTGAAATAAGTGAAATTTCTGCAATTTTGCCCTAAAATAAGGAAAATTTCTGCAATTATTCCCAATAATAAGTGAAATTTCTGCAATTTTGCCCCAAAATAAGTGAAATTTCTGCAATTTTGCCCCAAAATAAGGGAAATTTCTGGAATTTTGCCCCAAAATAAGTGGAATTTCTGAGTTTTGCCCCAAAATAAGGAGAATTTCTGTCTTTTTACCCCAACATATAGGGAATTTCTGTCGTTCTGCACCACAACTAGAGGAATTTGTGCAATTATGCTCCAAAATACGGGGAATTTCTGCCTTTTTGCCCGAAAATAAGGGGAATGCATAACTTTTTGCCATAAAAAAGGGAAATTTCTTCATTTTTGCTCCAAAATAAGGGAAATTTCTGCATTTTTGCCTCTAAATAAGTGGAATTTCTGTCTTTTTCCTTCAAAACAAAGGGAATTTCTGTCTTTTTTGCCTCAAAATAAGGGGAATTTTTGACTTATTACCCTGAAATAAGTGAAATTTCTGCAATTTTGCCCCAAAATAAGGGGAATTTCTGCCTTTTTGCCCCCAAATAAGGGAAATTTCAGCATTTTTACTTCAAAATAAAGGGAATTTCTGCATTTTTGCCAGAGAATATTAGGAATTTCTGCCTTTTTGCCCCAAAATAAAGAAAATTTCTGCCTTTTTTCCCTGAAATAAGTGAAATTTCTACAATTTTGCCCCAAAATAAGTGAAATTTCTGCAATTTTGCCCCAAAATAGCGGGAATTTCTGAATGTTTGCTCCCAAAAAAAGGAGATCTTCTGTCTTTTTGCCCCAAAATAAGGAGAATTTCTGCCTTTTTGCCCGAAAATTATGAGAATTTCTGCAATTTTGCTTCAAAATACGGGGAATTTCTGCTTTTAATCCCGAAAGTAAGGGGAATGCATACCTTTTTGTCATAAAAAGGTAAATTTCTACATTTTTGCTCCAAAATAAGGGGAATTTCTGCCTTTTTGCCTCTAAATAAATGGAATTTCTGTCTTTTTCCCTCAAAACAAAGGGAATTTCTGTCTTTTTTGCCCCAAAATAAGGGGAATTTCTGAATTATTACCCTGAAATAAGTGAAATTTCTCCAATTTTGCCCCAAAATAAGGGAAATTTCTGCCTCTTTGCCCCCAAATAAGAGGAATTTCAGCCTTTTTACCTCAAAATAAGGGGAATTTCTGCATTTTTGCCACAAAATATTAGGAATTTCTGACTTTTTGCCCCAAAATAAGGAAAATTTGTGCCTTTTTTCCCTGAAATAAGTGAAATTTCTGCAATTTTGCCCCAAAATAAGTGAAATTTCTGCAATTTTGCCCCAAAATAAGGGAAATTTCTGGAATTTTGCCCCAAAATAAGTGGAATTTCTAAGTTTTGCCCCAAAATAAGGAGAATTTCTGTCTTTTTGCCTGTAAATAAGTGAAATTTCTGCAATTTTGCCCCAAAATAAGGGAAATTTCTGCCTTTTTGCCCCCAAATAAGGTGAATTTCAGCCTTTTTACCTCAAAATAAGGGGATTTTCTGCATTTTTGCCATAAAATATTAGGAATTTCTGCCTTTTTGCCCCAAAATAAGGAAAATTTCTGCCTTTTTTCCCTGAAATAAGTGAAATTTCTGCAATTTTGCCCCAAAATAAGTGAAATTTCTGCAATTTTGCCCCAAAATAAGGGAAATTTCTGGAATTTTTCCCCAAAATAAGTAGAATTTATGAGTTTTGCCCCAAAATAAGGAGAATTTCTGTCTTTTTGCCCCAACATATAGGGAATTTCTGTCTTTGTGCACCACAACTAGAGGAATTTCTGCAATTATGCTCCAAAACACGGGGAATTGCTGCATTTTTGCCCGAAAATTATGAGAATTTCTGCAATTTTGCTTCAAAATACGGGGAATTTCTGCTTTTTATCCCAAAATAAGAAGAATGCATACCTTTTTGCCATAAAAAGGTAAATTTCTTCATTTTTGCTCCAAAATAAGGGGAATTTCTGCCTTTTTGCCTCTAAATAAGTGGAATTTCTGTCTTTTTCCCCCAAAACAAAAGGAATTTCTGTCTTTTTTGAACCAAAATAAGGGGAATTTCTGAATTATTACCCTGAAATAAGTGAAATTTCTCCAATTTTGCCCCAAAATAATGGAAATTTCTGCCTCTTTGCCCCCAAATAAGGGGAATTTCAGCCTTTTTACCTCAAAATAAGGGGAATTTCTGCATTTTTGCCACAAAATATTAGGAATTTCTGACTTTTTGCCCCAAAATAAGGAAAATTTGTGCCTTTTTTCCCTGAAATAAGTGAAATTTCTGCAATTTTGCCCCAAAATAAGTGAAATTTCTGCAATGTTGCCCCAAAATAAGGGAAATTTCTGGAATTTTGCCCCAAAATAAGGGAAATTTCTGCCTTTTTGCCCCCAAATAAAAGGAATTTCAGCCTTTTTACCTAAAAATAAGGGGAATTTCTGCATTTTTGCCAGAAAATATTAGGAATTTCTGCCTTTTTGCCCCAAAATAAAGAAAATGTCTTCTTTTTTTCCCTGAAATAAGTGAAATTTCTGCAATTTTGCCCCAAAATAAGTGAAATTTCTGCAATTTTGCCCCAAAATAAGGGAAATTTCTGGAATTTTGCCCCAAAATAAGTGGAATTTCTGAGTTTTGCCCCAAAATAAGGAGAATTTCTGTCTTTTTACCCCAACATATAGGGAATTTCTGTCGTTCTGCACCACAACTAGAGGAATTTGTGCAATTATGCTCCAAAATACGGGGAATTTCTGCCTTTTTGCCCGAAAATAAGGGGAATGCATAACTTTTTGCCATAAAAAAGGGAAATTTCTTCATTTTTGCTCCAAAATAAGGGAAATTTCTGCATTTTTGCCTCTAAATAAGTGGAATTTCTGTCTTTTTCCTTCAAAACAAAGGGAATTTCTGTCTTTTTTGCCTCAAAATAAGGGGAATTTTTGACTTATTACCCTGAAATAAGTGAAATTTCTGCAATTTTGCCCCAAAATAAGGGGAATTTCTGCCTTTTTGCCCCCAAATAAGGGAAATTTCAGCATTTTTACTTCAAAATAAAGGGAATTTCTGCATTTTTGCCAGAGAATATTAGGAATTTCTGCCTTTTTGCCCCAAAATAAAGAAAATTTCTGCCTTTTTTCCCTGAAATAAGTGAAATTTCTACAATTTTGCCCCAAAATAAGTGAAATTTCTGCAATTTTGCCCCAAAATAGCGGGAATTTCTGAATGTTTGCTCCCAAAAAAAGGAGATCTTCTGTCTTTTTGCCCCAAAATAAGGAGAATTTCTGCCTTTTTGCCCGAAAATTATGAGAATTTCTGCAATTTTGCTTCAAAATACGGGGAATTTCTGCTTTTAATCCCGAAAGTAAGGGGAATGCATACCTTTTTGTCATAAAAAGGTAAATTTCTACATTTTTGCTCCAAAATAAGGGGAATTTCTGCCTTTTTGCCTCTAAATAAATGGAATTTCTGTCTTTTTCCCTCAAAACAAAGGGAATTTCTGTCTTTTTTGCCCCAAAATAAGGGGAATTTCTGAATTATTACCCTGAAATAAGTGAAATTTCTCCAATTTTGCCCCAAAATAAGGGAAATTTCTGCCTCTTTGCCCCCAAATAAGGGGAATTTCAGCCTTTTTACCTCAAAATAAGGGGAATTTCTGCATTTTTGCCACAAAATATTAGGAATTTCTGACTTTTTGCCCCAAAATAAGGAAAATTTGTGCCTTTTTTCCCTGAAATAAGTGAAATTTCTGCAATTTTGCCCCAAAATAAGTGAAATTTCTGCAATTTTGCCCCAAAATAAGGGAAATTTCTGGAATTTTGCCCCAAAATAAGTGGAATTTCTAAGTTTTGCCCCAAAATAAGGAGAATTTCTGTCTTTTTGCCTGTAAATAAGTGAAATTTCTGCAATTTTGCCCCAAAATAAGGGAAATTTCTGCCTTTTTGCCCCAAATAAGGTGAATTTCAGCCTTTTTACCTCAAAATAAGGGGATTTTCTGCATTTTTGCCATAAAATATTAGGAATTTCTGCCTTTTTGCCCCAAAATAAGGAAAATTTCTGCCTTTTTTCCCTGAAATAAGTGAAATTTCTGCAATTTTGCCCCAAAATAAGTGAAATTTCTGCAATTTTGCCCCAAAATAAGGGAAATTTCTGGAATTTTTCCCCAAAATAAGTAGAATTTATGAGTTTTGCCCCAAAATAAGGAGAATTTCTGTCTTTTTGCCCCAACATATAGGGAATTTCTGTCTTTGTGCACCACAACTAGAGGAATTTCTGCAATTATGCTCCAAAACACGGGGAATTTCTGCATTTTTGCCCGAAAATTATGAGAATTTCTGCAATTTTGCTTCAAAATACGGGGAATTTTTGCTTTTTATCCCAAAATAAGAAGAATGCATACCTTTTTGCCATAAAAAGGTAAATTTCTTCATTTTTGCTCAAAAATAAGGGGAATTTCTGCCTTTTTGCCTCTAAATAAGTGGAATTTCTGTCTTTTTCCCCCAAAACAAAAGGAATTTCTGTCTTTTTTGAACCAAAATAAGGGGAATTTCTGAATTATTACCCTGAAATAAGTGAAATTTCTCCAATTTTGCCCCAAAATAATGGAAATTTCTGCCTCTTTGCCCCCAAATAAGGGGAATTTCAGCCTTTTTACCTCAAAATAAGGGGAATTTCTGCATTTTTGCCACAAAATATTAGGAATTTCTGACTTTTTGCCCCAAAATAAGGAAAATTTGTGCCTTTTTTCCCTGAAATAAGTGAAATTTCTGCAATTTTGCCCCAAAATAAGTGAAATTTCTGCAATGTTGCCCCAAAATAAGGGAAATTTCTGGAATTTTGCCCCAAAATAAGGGAAATTTCTGCCTTTTTGCCCCCAAATAAAAGGAATTTCAGCCTTTTTACCTAAAAATAAGGGGAATTTCTGCATTTTTGCCAGAAAATATTAGGAATTTCTGCCTTTTTGCCCCAAAATAAAGAAAATTGCTGCCTTTTTTCCCTGGAATAAGTGAAATTTCTGCAATTTTGCCCCAAATTAAGTGAAATTTCTGCAATTTTGCCCCAAAATAAGGGAAATTTCTGGAATTTTGCCCCAAAATAAGTGGAATTTCTGAGTTTTGCCCCAAAATACGGGGAATTTCTGCCTTTTTGCCCGAAAATAAGGGGAATGCATAACTTTTTGCCATAAAAAAGGGAAATTTCTTCATTTTTGCTCCAAAATAAGAAAAATTTCTGCATTTTTGCCTCTAAATAAGTGGAATTTCTGTCTTTTTCCCTCAAAACAAAGGGAATTTCTGTCTTTTTTGCCTCAAAAAAAGAGGAATTTCTGACTTATTACACTGAAATAAGTGAAATTTCTGCAATTTTGCCCCAAAATAAGGGGAATTTCTGATTTTGGCCCCAAAATAAAGGGAATTTCTGCATTTTGTCCCAAAATTAGGGGAATTTCTGCAATTTTGCTCCAAAATACGGGGAATTTCTGCCTTTTTGCCTGAAAATAATGGGAATGCATACCTTTTTGCCATTAAAAGGGACATTTCTTCATTTTTGCTCCAAAATAAAGGGAATTTCTGCCTTTTTGCCTCTAAATAAGTGGAATTTCTGTCTTTTTCCCCCAAAACAAAGAGAATTTCTGTCTTTTTTGCCCCAAAATAAAGGGAATTTCTGACTTATTACCCTGAAGTAAGTGAAATTTCTGCAATTTTGCCCCAAAATAAGGGAAATTTCTGCAATTTTGCCCCAATGTAAAGGAAATTTCTGCAATTTTGCCCCAAAATAAGGGGAATTTCTGAATGTTTGCTCCCGAAAAAAGGAGATCTTCTGTATTTTTGCTTCAAAATAAGGAGAATTTCTGCCTTTTTGCCCGAAAATTATGAGAATTTCTGCAATTTTGCTTCAAAATACGAGGAATTTCTGCTTTTTATCCCAAAAGTAGCGGAATGCATATCTTTTTGCCATAAAAAGGTAAATTTCTTCATTTTTTCCTTCAAAATAAGGGGAATTTCTGCCTTTTTGCCTCTAAATAAGTGGAATTTCTGTCTTTTTCCCCCAAAACAAAGAGAATTTCTGTCTTTTTTTCCCCAAAATAAGGGGAATTTCTGAATTATTACCCTGAAATAAGTCAAATTTCTCCAATTTTGCCCCAAAATAAGGGAAATTTCTGCCTCTTTGCCCCCAAGTAAGGGAAATTTCAGCCTTTTTACCTCAAAAAAAGGGGAATTTCTGCATTTTTGCCACAAAATATTAGGAATTTCTGACTTTTTGCCCCAAAATAAGGAAAATTTGTGCCTTTTTTTCCCTGAAATAAGTGAAATTTCTGCAATTTTGCCCCAAAATAAGGGAAATTTCTGGAATTTTGCCCCAAAATAAATGGAATTTCTAAGTTTTGCCCCAAAATAAGGAGAATTTCTGTCTTTTTGCCTGTAAATAAGTGAAATTTCTCCAATTTTGCCCCAAAATAAGGGAAATTTCTGCCACTTTGCCCCCAAATAAGGGGAATTTCAGCCTTTTTACCTCAAAATAAGGGGAATTTCTGCATTTTTGCCACAAAATATTAGGAATTTCTGACTTTTTGCCCCAAAATAAGGAAAATTTGTGCCTTTTTTCCCTGAAATAAGTGAAATTTCTGCAATTTTGCCCCAAAATAAGTGAAATTTCTGCAATTTTGCCCCAAAATAAGGGAAATTTCTGGAATTTTGCCCCAAAATAAGTGGAATTTCTAAGTTTTGCCCCAAAATAAGGGGAATTTCTGTCTTTTTGCCTGTAAATAAGTGAAATTTCTGCAATTTTGCCCCAAAATAAGGGAAATTTCTGCCTTTTTGCCCCCAAATAAGGTGAATTTCAGCATTTTTACCTCAAAATAAGGGGAATTTCTGCATTTTTGCCAGAAAATATTAGGAATTTCTGCCTTTTTGCCCCAAAATAAGGAAAATTTCTGCCTTTTTTCCCTGAAATAAGTGAAATTTTTGCAATTTTGCCCCAAAATAAGTGAAATTTCTTCAATTTTGCCCCAAAATAAGGGAAATTTCTGGAATTTTTCCCCAAAATAAGTAGAATTTATGAGTTTTGCACCAAAATAAGGAGAATTTCTGTCTTTTTGCCCCAACATATAGGGAATTTCTGTCTTTGTGCACCACAACTAGAGGAATTTCTGCAATTATGCTCCAAAATACGGGGAATTTCTGCATTTTTGCCCGAAAATTATGAGAATTTCTGCAATTTTGCTTCAAAATACGGGGAATTTCTGCTTTTTATCCCAAAATAAGAAGAATGCATACCTTTTTGCCATAAAAAGGTAAATTTCTTCATTTTTGCTCCAAAATAAGGGGAATTTCTGCCTTTTTGCCTCTAAATAAGTGGAATTTCTGTCTTTTTCCCCCAAAACAAAAGGAATTTCTGTCTTTTTTGAACCAAAATAAGGGGAATTTCTGAATTATTACCCTGAAATAAGTGAAATTTCTCCAATTTTGCCCCAAAATAATGGAAATTTCTGCCTCTTTGCCCCCAAATAAGGGGAATTTCAGCCTTTTTACCTCAAAATAAGGGGAATTTCTGAATTTTGCCACAAAATATTAGGAATTTCTGACTTTTTGCCCCAAAATAAGGAAAATTTGTGCCTTTTTTCCCTGAAATAAGTGAAATTTCTGCAATTTTGCCCCAAAATAAGTGAAATTTCTGCAATGTTGCCCCAAAATAAGAGAAATTTCTGGAATTTTGCCCCAAAATAAGGGAAATTTCTGCGTTTTTGCCCCCAAATAAAAGGAATTTCAGCCTTTTTACCTAAAAATAAGGGGAATTTCTGCATTTTTGCCAGAAAATATTAGGAATTTCTGCCTTTTTGCCCCAAAATAAAGAAAATTGCTGCCTTTTTTCCCTGGAATAAGTGAAATTTCTGCAATTTTGCCCCAAAATAAGTGAAATTTCTGCAATTTTGCCCCAAAATAAGGGAAATTTCTGGAATTTTGCCCCAAAATAAGTGGAATTTCTGAGTTTTGCCCCAAAATACAAGGAATTTCTGCCTTTTTGCCCGAAAATAAGGGGAATGCATAACTTTTTGCCATAAAAAAGGGAAATTTCTTCATTTTTGCTCCAAAATAAGGGAAATTTCTGCATTTTTGCCTCTAAATAAGTGGAATTTCTGTCTTTTTCCCTCAAAACAAAGGGAATTTCTGTCTTTTTTGCCTCAATATAAGGGGAATTTCTGACTTATTACACTGAAATAAGTGAAATTTCTGCAATTTTGCCCCAAAATAAGGGAAATTGCTGCCTTTTTGCCCTGAAATATGTGAAATTTCTGCATTTTACACCAAAATAAGGTGAATTTCTGCCTTTTTGCCAAAAATTAATGGAAATTTCTGCCTTTTTGCCCCAAAATAAGAAAAATTTTTGCTTTTTTTCTCTGAAATAAGTGAAATTTCTGCAATTTTGCCCTAAAATAAGGAAAATTTCTGCAATTTTTCCCAATAATAAGGGAAATTTCTGCAATTTTGCCCCAAAATAAAGGAAATTTCTTGAATTTTGCCCCAAAAGAAGGGGAATTTCTGATTTTTGCCCCAAAATAAGGGAAATTTCTGCAATTTTGCCCCAATGTAAAGGAAATTTCTGCAATTTTGCCCCAAAATAACGAGAATTTCTGAATGTTTGCTCCCAAAAAAAAAGTTCTGTGTTTTTGCCCCAAAATAAGAGAATTTCTGCCTTTTTGCCCGAAAATTATGAGAATTTCTGCAATTTTGCTTCAAAATACGGGGAATTTCTGCTTTTTATCCCAAAAGTAAGGGGAATGCATACCTTTTTGCCATAAAAAGGTAAATTTCTTCATTTTTGCTCCAAAATAAGGGGAATTTCTGCCTTTTTGCCTCTAAATAAATAGAATTTCTGTCTTTTTACCCCAAAACAAAGGGAATTTCTGTCTTTTTTGCCCCAAAATAAGGGGAATTTCTGAATTATTACCCTGAAATAAGTGAAATTTCTCCAATTTTGCCCCAAAATAAGTGAAATTTCTGCAATTTTTTCCCCAAAATAAGGGAAATTTCTGGAATTTTGCCCCAAAATAAGTGGAATTTCTAAGTTTTGCCCCAAAATAAGGAGAATTTCTGTCTTTTTGCCTCCAAATAAGTGAAATTTCTGCAATTTTGCCTTAAAATAAGGGAAATTTCTGCTTTTTAGCCCCCAAATAAGGGGATTTTCAGCCTTTTTACCTCAAAATAAGGGGAATTTCTGCATTTTTGCCAGAAAATATTAGGAATTTCTGCCTTTTTGCCCCAAAATAAAGAAAATTTCTTACTTTTTTCCCTGAAATAAGTGAAATTTCTGCAATTTTGCCCCAAAATAAGTGAAATTTCTGCAATTTTGCCCCAAAATAAGGGAAATTTCTGGAATTTTGGCCCAAAATAAGTGGAATTTCTGAGTTTTGCCCCAAAATAAGGAGAATTTCTGTCTTTTTGCCCCAACATATAGGGAATTTCTGTCTTTCTTCACCACAACTAGGGGAATTTCTGCAATTATGCTCCAAAGTACGGGGAATTTCTTCCTTTTTGCCCGAAAATAAGGGGAATGCATAACTTTTTGCCATAAAAAAGGGAAATTTCTTCATTTTTGCTCCAAAATAAGGGAAATTTCTGCATTTTTGCCTCTAAATAAGTGGAATTTCTGTCTCTTTCCCTCAAAACAAAGGGAATTTCTGTCTTTTTTGCCTCAAAATAAGGGGAATTTATGACTTATTACACTGAAATAAGTGAAATTTGTGCAATTTTGCCCCAAAATAAGGGAAATTGCTGCCTTTTTGCCCTGAAATATGTGAAATTTCTGCATTTTACACCAAAATAAGGTGAATTTCTGCCTTTTTGCCACAAATTAATGGAAATTTCTGCCTTTTTGCCCCAAAATTAGAAAAATTTTTGCTTTTTTTCTCTGAAATAAGTGAAATTTCTGCAATTTTGCCCTAAAATAAGGAAAATTTCTGCAATTATTCCCAATAATAAGTGAAATTTCTGCAATTTTGCCCCAAAATAAGTGAAATTTCTGCAATTTTGCCCCAAAATAAGGGAAATTTCTGGAATTTTGCCCCAAAATAAGTGGAATTTCTGAGTTTTGCCCCAAAATAAGGAGAATTTCTGTCTTTTTACCCCAACATATAGGGAATTTCTGTCGTTCTGCACCACAACTAGAGGAATTTGTGCAATTATGCTCCAAAATACGGGGAATTTCTGCCTTTTTGCCCGAAAATAAGGGGAATGCATAACTTTTTGCCATAAAAAAGGGAAATTTCTTCATTTTTGCTCCAAAATAAGGGAAATTTCTGCATTTTTGCCTCTAAATAAGTGGAATTTCTGTCTTTTTCCTTCAAAACAAAGGGAATTTCTGTCTTTTTTGCCTCAAAATAAGGGGAATTTTTGACTTATTACCCTGAAATAAGTGAAATTTCTGCAATTTTGCCCCAAAATAAGGGGAATTTCTGCCTTTTTGCCCCCAAATAAGGGAAATTTCAGCATTTTTACTTCAAAATAAAGGGAATTTCTGCATTTTTGCCAGAGAATATTAGGAATTTCTGCCTTTTTGCCCCAAAATAAAGAAAATTTCTGCCTTTTTTCCCTGAAATAAGTGAAATTTCTACAATTTTGCCCCAAAATAAGTGAAATTTCTGCAATTTTGCCCCAAAATAGCGGGAATTTCTGAATGTTTGCTCCCAAAAAAAGGAGATCTTCTGTCTTTTTGCCCCAAAATAAGGAGAATTTCTGCCTTTTTGCCCGAAAATTATGAGAATTTCTGCAATTTTGCTTCAAAATACGGGGAATTTCTGCTTTTAATCCCGAAAGTAAGGGGAATGCATACCTTTTTGTCATAAAAAGGTAAATTTCTACATTTTTGCTCCAAAATAAGGGGAATTTCTGCCTTTTTGCCTCTAAATAAATGGAATTTCTGTCTTTTTCCCTCAAAACAAAGGGAATTTCTGTCTTTTTTGCCCCAAAATAAGGGGAATTTCTGAATTATTACCCTGAAATAAGTGAAATTTCTCCAATTTTGCCCCAAAATAAGGGAAATTTCTGCCTCTTTGCCCCCAAATAAGAGGAATTTCAGCCTTTTTACCTCAAAATAAGGGGAATTTCTGCATTTTTGCCACAAAATATTAGGAATTTCTGACTTTTTGCCCCAAAATAAGGAAAATTTGTGCCTTTTTTCCCTGAAATAAGTGAAATTTCTGCAATTTTGCCCCAAAATAAGTGAAATTTCTGCAATTTTGCCCCAAAATAAGGGAAATTTCTGGAATTTTGCCCCAAAATAAGTGGAATTTCTAAGTTTTGCCCCAAAATAAGGAGAATTTCTGTCTTTTTGCCTGTAAATAAGTGAAATTTCTGCAATTTTGCCCCAAAATAAGGGAAATTTCTGCCTTTTTGCCCCCAAATAAGGTGAATTTCAGCCTTTTTACCTCAAAATAAGGGGATTTTCTGCATTTTTGCCATAAAATATTAGGAATTTCTGCCTTTTTGCCCCAAAATAAGGAAAATTTCTGCCTTTTTTCCCTGAAATAAGTGAAATTTCTGCAATTTTGCCCCAAAATAAGTGAAATTTCTGCAATTTTGCCCCAAAATAAGGGAAATTTCTGGAATTTTTCCCCAAAATAAGTAGAATTTATGAGTTTTGCCCCAAAATAAGGAGAATTTCTGTCTTTTTGCCCCAACATATAAGGAATTTCTGTCTTTGTGCACCACAACTAGAGGAATTTCTGCAATTATGCTCCAAAACACGGGGAATTGCTGCATTTTTGCCCGAAAATTATGAGAATTTCTGCAATTTTGCTTCAAAATACGGGGAATTTCTGCTTTTTATCCCAAAATAAGAAGAATGCATACCTTTTTGCCATAAAAAGGTAAATTTCTTCATTTTTGCTCCAAAATAAGGGGAATTTCTGCCTTTTTGCCTCTAAATAAGTGGAATTTCTGTCTTTTTCCCCCAAAACAAAAGGAATTTCTGTCTTTTTTGAACCAAAATAAGGGGAATTTCTGAATTATTACCCTGAAATAAGTGAAATTTCTCCAATTTTGCCCCAAAATAATGGAAATTTCTGCCTCTTTGCCCCCAAATAAGGGGAATTTCAGCCTTTTTACCTCAAAATAAGGGGAATTTCTGCATTTTTGCCACAAAATATTAGGAATTTCTGACTTTTTGCCCCAAAATAAGGAAAATTTGTGCCTTTTTTCCCTGAAATAAGTGAAATTTCTGCAATTTTGCCCCAAAATAAGTGAAATTTCTGCAATGTTGCCCCAAAATAAGGGAAATTTCTGGAATTTTGCCCCAAAATAAGGGAAATTTCTGCCTTTTTGCCCCCAAATAAAAGGAATTTCAGCCTTTTTACCTAAAAATAAGGGGAATTTCTGCATTTTTGCCAGAAAATATTAGGAATTTCTGCCTTTTTGCCCCAAAATAAAGAAAATGTCTTCTTTTTTTCCCTGAAATAAGTGAAATTTCTGCAATTTTGCCCCAAAATAAGTGAAATTTCTGCAATTTTGCCCCAAAATAAGGGAAATTTCTGGAATTTTGCCCCAAAATAAGTGGAATTTCTGAGTTTTGCCCCAAAATAAGGAGAATTTCTGTCTTTTTACCCCAACATATAGGGAATTTCTGTCGTTCTGCACCACAACTAGAGGAATTTGTGCAATTATGCTCCAAAATACGGGGAATTTCTGCCTTTTTGCCCGAAAATAAGGGGAATGCATAACTTTTTGCCATAAAAAAGGGAAATTTCTTCATTTTTGCTCCAAAATAAGGGAAATTTCTGCATTTTTGCCTCTAAATAAGTGGAATTTCTGTCTTTTTCCTTCAAAACAAAGGGAATTTCTGTCTTTTTTGCCTCAAAATAAGGGGAATTTTTGACTTATTACCCTGAAATAAGTGAAATTTCTGCAATTTTGCCCCAAAATAAGGGGAATTTCTGCCTTTTTGCCCCCAAATAAGGGAAATTTCAGCATTTTTACTTCAAAATAAAGGGAATTTCTGCATTTTTGCCAGAGAATATTAGGAATTTCTGCCTTTTTGCCCCAAAATAAAGAAAATTTCTGCCTTTTTTCCCTGAAATAAGTGAAATTTCTACAATTTTGCCCCAAAATAAGTGAAATTTCTGCAATTTTGCCCCAAAATAGCGGGAATTTCTGAATGTTTGCTCCCAAAAAAAGGAGATCTTCTGTCTTTTTGCCCCAAAATAAGGAGAATTTCTGCCTTTTTGCCCGAAAATTATGAGAATTTCTGCAATTTTGCTTCAAAATACGGGGAATTTCTGCTTTTAATCCCGAAAGTAAGGGGAATGCATACCTTTTTGTCATAAAAAGGTAAATTTCTACATTTTTGCTCCAAAATAAGGGGAATTTCTGCCTTTTTGCCTCTAAATAAATGGAATTTCTGTCTTTTTCCCTCAAAACAAAGGGAATTTCTGTCTTTTTTGCCCCAAAATAAGGGGAATTTCTGAATTATTACCCTGAAATAAGTGAAATTTCTCCAATTTTGCCCCAAAATAAGGGAAATTTCTGCCTCTTTGCCCCCAAATAAGGGGAATTTCAGCCTTTTTACCTCAAAATAAGGGGAATTTCTGCATTTTTGCCACAAAATATTAGGAATTTCTGACTTTTTGCCCCAAAATAAGGAAAATTTGTGCCTTTTTTCCCTGAAATAAGTGAAATTTCTGCAATTTTGCCCCAAAATAAGTGAAATTTCTGCAATTTTGCCCCAAAATAAGGGAAATTTCTGGAATTTTGCCCCAAAATAAGTGGAATTTCTAAGTTTTGCCCCAAAATAAGGAGAATTTCTGTCTTTTTGCCTGTAAATAAGTGAAATTTCTGCAATTTTGCCCCAAAATAAGGGAAATTTCTGCCTTTTTGCCCCAAATAAGGTGAATTTCAGCCTTTTTACCTCAAAATAAGGGGATTTTCTGCATTTTTGCCATAAAATATTAGGAATTTCTGCCTTTTTGCCCCAAAATAAGGAAAATTTCTGCCTTTTTTCCCTGAAATAAGTGAAATTTCTGCAATTTTGCCCCAAAATAAGTGAAATTTCTGCAATTTTGCCCCAAAATAAGGGAAATTTCTGGAATTTTTCCCCAAAATAAGTAGAATTTATGAGTTTTGCCCCAAAATAAGGAGAATTTCTGTCTTTTTGCCCCAACATATAGGGAATTTCTGTCTTTGTGCACCACAACTAGAGGAATTTCTGCAATTATGCTCCAAAACACGGGGAATTTCTGCATTTTTGCCCGAAAATTATGAGAATTTCTGCAATTTTGCTTCAAAATACGGGGAATTTCTGCTTTTTATCCCAAAATAAGAAGAATGCATACCTTTTTGCCATAAAAAGGTAAATTTCTTCATTTTTGCTCAAAAATAAGGGGAATTTCTGCCTTTTTGCCTCTAAATAAGTGGAATTTCTGTCTTTTTCCCCCAAAACAAAAGGAATTTCTGTCTTTTTTGAACCAAAATAAGGGGAATTTCTGAATTACTACCCTGAAATAAGTGAAATTTCTCCAATTTTGCCCCAAAATAATGGAAATTTCTGCCTCTTTGCCCCCAAATAAGGGGAATTTCAGCCTTTTTACCTCAAAATAAGGGGAATTTCTGCATTTTTGCCACAAAATATTAGGAATTTCTGACTTTTTGCCCCAAAATAAGGAAAATTTGTGCCTTTTTTCCCTGAAATAAGTGAAATTTCTGCAATTTTGCCCCAAAATAAGTGAAATTTCTGCAATGTTGCCCCAAAATAAGGGAAATTTCTGGAATTTTGCCCCAAAATAAGGGAAATTTCTGCCTTTTTGCCCCCAAATAAAAGGAATTTCAGCCTTTTTACCTAAAAATAAGGGGAATTTCTGCATTTTTGCCAGAAAATATTAGGAATTTCTGCCTTTTTGCCCCAAAATAAAGAAAATGTCTTCTTTTTTTCCCTGAAATAAGTGAAATTTCTGCAATTTTGCCCCAAAATAAGTGAAATTTCTGCAATTTTGCCCCAAAATAAGGGAAATTTCTGGAATTTTGCCCCAAAATAAGTGGAATTTCTGAGTTTTGCCCCAAAATAAGGAGAATTTCTGTCTTTTTACCCCAACATATAGGGAATTTCTGTCGTTCTGCACCACAACTAGAGGAATTTGTGCAATTATGCTCCAAAATACGGGGAATTTCTGCCTTTTTGCCCGAAAATAAGGGGAATGCATAACTTTTTGCCATAAAAAAGGGAAATTTCTTCATTTTTGCTCCAAAATAAGGGAAATTTCTGCATTTTTGCCTCTAAATAAGTGGAATTTCTGTCTTTTTCCTTCAAAACAAAGGGAATTTCTGTCTTTTTTGCCTCAAAATAAGGGGAATTTTTGACTTATTACCCTGAAATAAGTGAAATTTCTGCAATTTTGCCCCAAAATAAGGGGAATTTCTGCCTTTTTGCCCCCAAATAAGGGAAATTTCAGCATTTTTACTTCAAAATAAAGGGAATTTCTGCATTTTTGCCAGAGAATATTAGGAATTTCTGCCTTTTTGCCCCAAAATAAAGAAAATTTCTGCCTTTTTTCCCTGAAATAAGTGAAATTTCTACAATTTTGCCCCAAAATAAGTGAAATTTCTGCAATTTTGCCCCAAAATAGCGGGAATTTCTGAATGTTTGCTCCCAAAAAAAGGAGATCTTCTGTCTTTTTGCCCCAAAATAAGGAGAATTTCTGCCTTTTTGCCCGAAAATTATGAGAATTTCTGCAATTTTGCTTCAAAATACGGGGAATTTCTGCTTTTAATCCCGAAAGTAAGGGGAATGCATACCTTTTTGTCATAAAAAGGTAAATTTCTACATTTTTGCTCCAAAATAAGGGGAATTTCTGCCTTTTTGCCTCTAAATAAATGGAATTTCTGTCTTTTTCCCTCAAAACAAAGGGAATTTCTGTCTTTTTTGCCCCAAAATAAGGGGAATTTCTGAATTATTACCCTGAAATAAGTGAAATTTCTCCAATTTTGCCCCAAAATAAGGGAAATTTCTGCCTCTTTGCCCCCAAATAAGGGGAATTTCAGCCTTTTTACCTCAAAATAAGGGGAATTTCTGCATTTTTGCCACAAAATATTAGGAATTTCTGACTTTTTGCCCCAAAATAAGGAAAATTTGTGCCTTTTTTCCCTGAAATAAGTGAAATTTCTGCAATTTTGCCCCAAAATAAGTGAAATTTCTGCAATTTTGCCCCAAAATAAGGGAAATTTCTGGAATTTTGCCCCAAAATAAGTGGAATTTCTAAGTTTTGCCCCAAAATAAGGAGAATTTCTGTCTTTTTGCCTGTAAATAAGTGAAATTTCTGCAATTTTGCCCCAAAATAAGGGAAATTTCTGCCTTTTTGCCCCAAATAAGGTGAATTTCAGCCTTTTTACCTCAAAATAAGGGGATTTTCTGCATTTTTGCCATAAAATATTAGGAATTTCTGCCTTTTTGCCCCAAAATAAGGAAAATTTCTGCCTTTTTTCCCTGAAATAAGTGAAATTTCTGCAATTTTGCCCCAAAATAAGTGAAATTTCTGCAATTTTGCCCCAAAATAAGGGAAATTTCTGGAATTTTTCCCCAAAATAAGTAGAATTTATGAGTTTTGCCCCAAAATAAGGAGAATTTCTGTCTTTTTGCCCCAACATATAGGGAATTTCTGTCTTTGTGCACCACAACTAGAGGAATTTCTGCAATTATGCTCCAAAACACGGGGAATTTCTGCATTTTTGCCCGAAAATTATGAGAATTTCTGCAATTTTGCTTCAAAATACGGGGAATTTCTGCTTTTTATCCCAAAATAAGAAGAATGCATACCTTTTTGCCATAAAAAGGTAAATTTCTTCATTTTTGCTCAAAAATAAGGGGAATTTCTGCCTTTTTGCCTCTAAATAAGTGGAATTTCTGTCTTTTTCCCCCAAAACAAAAGGAATTTCTGTCTTTTTTGAACCAAAATAAGGGGAATTTCTGAATTACTACCCTGAAATAAGTGAAATTTCTCCAATTTTGCCCCAAAATAATGGAAATTTCTGCCTCTTTGCCCCCAAATAAGGGGAATTTCAGCCTTTTTACCTCAAAATAAGGGGAATTTCTGCATTTTTGCCACAAAATATTAGGAATTTCTGACTTTTTGCCCCAAAATAAGGAAAATTTGTGCCTTTTTTCCCTGAAATAAGTGAAATTTCTGCAATTTTGCCCCAAAATAAGTGAAATTTCTGCAATGTTGCCCCAAAATAAGGGAAATTTCTGGAATTTTGCCCCAAAATAAGGGAAATTTCTGCCTTTTTGCCCCCAAATAAAAGGAATTTCAGCCTTTTTACCTAAAAATAAGGGGAATTTCTGCATTTTTGCCAGAAAATATTAGGAATTTCTGCCTTTTTGCCCCAAAATAAAGAAAATTGCTGCCTTTTTTCCCTGGAATAAGTGAAATTTCTGCAATTTTGCCCCAAATTAAGTGAAATTTCTGCAATTTTGCCCCAAAATAAGGGAAATTTCTGGAATTTTGCCCCAAAATAAGTGGAATTTCTGAGTTTTGCCCCAAAATACAGGGAATTTCTGCCTTTTTGCCCGAAAATAAGGGGAATGCATAACTGTTTGCCATAAAAAAGGGAAATTTCTTCATTTTTGCTCCAAAATAAGAAAAATTTCTGCATTTTTGCCTCTAAATAAGTGGAATTTCTGTCTTTTTCCCTCAAAACAAAGGGAATTTCTGTCTTTTTTGCCTCAAAAAAAGAGGAATTTCTGACTTATTACACTGAAATAAGTGAAATTTCTGCAATTTTGCCCCAAAATAAGGGGAATTTCTGATTTTGGCCCCAAAATAAAGGGAATTTCTGCATTTTGTCCCAAAATTAGGGGAATTTCTGCAATTTTGCTCCAAAATACGGGGAATTTCTGCCTTTTTGCCTGAAAATAATGGGAATGCATACCTTTTTGCCATTAAAAGGGACATTTCTTCATTTTTGCTCCAAAATAAAGGGAATTTCTGCCTTTTTGCCTCTAAATAAGTGGAATTTCTGTCTTTTTCCCCCAAAACAAAGAGAATTTCTGTCTTTTTTGCCCCAAAATAAAGGGAATTTCTGACTTATTACCCTGAAGTAAGTGAAATTTCTGCAATTTTGCCCCAAAATAAGGGAAATTTCTGCAATTTTGCCCCAATGTAAAGGAAATTTCTGCAATTTTGCCCAAAAATAACGAGAATTTCTGAATGTTTGCTCCCGAAAAAAGGAGATCTTCTGTATTTTTGCTTCAAAATAAGGAGAATTTCTGCCTTTTTGCCCGAAAATTATGAGAATTTCTGCAATTTTGCTTCAAAATACGAGGAATTTCTGCTTTTTATCCCAAAAGTAGCGGAATGCATATCTTTTTGCCATAAAAAGGTAAATTTCTTCATTTTTTCCTTCAAAATAAGGGGAATTTCTGCCTTTTTGCCTCTAAATAAGTGGAATTTCTGTCTTTTTCCCCCAAAACAAAGGGAATTTCTGTCTTTTTTTCCCCAAAATAAGGGGAATTTCTGAATTATTACCCTGAAATAAGTCAAATTTCTCCAATTTTGCCCCAAAATAAGGGAAATTTCTGCCTCTTTGCCCCCAAGTAAGGGAAATTTCAGCCTTTTTACCTCAAAAAAAGGGGAATTTCTGCATTTTTGCCACAAAATATTAGGAATTTCTGACTTTTTGCCCCAAAATAAGGAAAATTTGTGCCTTTTTTTCCCTGAAATAAGTGAAATTTCTGCAATTTTGCCCCAAAATAAGTGAAATTTCTGCAATTTTGCCCCAAAATAAGGGAAATTTCTGGAATTTTGCCCCAAAATAAGTGGAATTTCTAAGTTTTGCCCCAAAATAAGGAGAATTTCTGTCTTTTAGCCTGTAAATAAGTGAAATTTCTCCAATTTTGCCCCAAAATAAGGGAAATTTCTGCCACTTTGCCCCCAAATAAGGGGAATTTCAGCCTTTTTACCTCAAAATAAGGGGAATTTCTGCATTTTTGCCACAAAATATTAGGAATTTCTGACTTTTTGCCCCAAAATAAGGAAAATTTGTGCCTTTTTTCCCTGAAATAAGTGAAATTTCTGCAATTTTGCCCCAAAATAAGTGAAATTTCTGCAATTTTGCCCCAAAATAAGGGAAATTTCTGGAATTTTGCCCCAAAATAAGTGGAATTTCTAAGTTTTGCCCCAAAATAAGGAGAATTTCTGTCTTTTTGCCTGTAAATAAGTGAAATTTCTGCAATTTTGCCCCAAAATAAGGGAAATTTCTGCCTTTTTGCCCCCAAATAAGGTGAATTTCAGCATTTTTACCTCAAAATAAGGGGAATTTCTGCATTTTTGCCAGAAAATATTAGGAATTTCTGCCTTTTTGCCCCAAAATAAGGAAAATTTCTGCCTTTTTTCCCTGAAATAAGTGAAATTTTTGCAATTTTGCCCCAAAATAAGTGAAATTTCTTCAATTTTGCCCCAAAATAAGGGAAATTTCTGGAATTTTTCCCCAAAATAAGTAGAATTTATGAGTTTTGCACCAAAATAAGGAGAATTTCTGTTTTTTGCCCCAACATATAGGGAATTTCTGTCTTTGTGCACCACAACTAGAGGAATTTCTGCAATTATGCTCCAAAATACGGGGAATTTCTGCATTTTTGCCCAAAAATTATGAGAATTTCTGCAATTTTGCTTCAAAATACGGGGAATTTCTGCTTTTTATCCCAAAATAAGAAGAATGCATACCTTTTTGCCATAAAAAGGTAAATTTCTTCATTTTTGCTCCAAAATAAGGGGAATTTCTGCCTTTTTGCCTCTAAATAAGTGGAATTTCTGTCTTTTTCCCCCAAAACAAAAGGAATTTCTGTCTTTTTTGAACCAAAATAAGGGGAATTTCTGAATTATTACCCTGAAATAAGTGAAATTTCTCCAATTTTGCCCCAAAATAATGGAAATTTCTGCCTCTTTGCCCCCAAATAAGGGGAATTTCAGCCTTTTTAACTCAAAATAAGGGGAATTTCTGAATTTTGCCACAAAATATTAGGAATTTCTGACTTTTTGCCCCAAAATAAGGAAAATTTGTGCCTTTTTTCCCTGAAATAAGTGAAATTTCTGCAATTTTGCCCCAAAATAAGTGAAATTTCTGCAATGTTGCCCCAAAATAAGAGAAATTTCTGGAATTTTGCCCCAAAATAAGGGAAATTTCTGCGTTTTTGCCCCCAAATAAAAGGAATTTCAGCCTTTTTACCTAAAAATAAGGGGAATTTCTGCATTTTTGCCAGAAAATATTAGGAATTTCTGCCTTTTTGCCCCAAAATAAAGAAAATTGCTGCCTTTTTTCCCTGGAATAAGTGAAATTTCTGCAATTTTGCCCCAAAATAAGTGAAATTTCTGCAATTTCGCCCCAAAATAAGGGAAATTTCTGGAATTTTGCCCCAAAATAAGTGGAATTTCTGAGTTTTGCCCCAAAATACATGGAATTTCTGCCTTTTTGCCCGAAAATAAGGGGAATGCATAACTTTTTGCCATAAAAAAGAGAAATTTCTTCATTTTTGCTCCAAAATAAGGGAAATTTCTGCATTTTTGCCTCTAAATAAGTGGAATTTCTGTCTTTTTCCCTCAAAACAAAGGGAATTTCTCTCTTTTTTGCCTCAATATAAGGGGAATTTCTGACTTATTACACTGAAATAAGTGAAATTTCTGCAATTTTGCCCCAAAATAAGGGAAATTGCTGCCTTTTTGCCCTGAAATATGTGAAATTTCTGCATTTTACACCAAAATAAGGTGAATTTCTGCCTTTTTGCCAAAAATTAATGGAAATTTCTGCCTTTTTGCCCCAAAATAAGAAAAATTTTTGCTTTTTTTCTCTGAAATAAGTGAAATTTCTGCAATTTTGCCCTAAAATAAGGAAAATTTCTGCAATTTTTCCCAATAATAAGGGAAATTTCTGCAATTTTGCCCCAAAATAAGGGGAATTTCTCCCTTTTTGCCCCAAAATGAAGGAAATTTCAGCCTTTTTACCTGAAAATCAGTGAAATTTCTGCAATTTTGCACCAAATAAGGTAAATTTCTTCAATTTTGCCCCAAAATAAGGTAAATTCCTGTAATTTTGCCCCAAAATAAAGGAAATTTCTTGAATTTTGCCCCAAAAGAAGGGGAATTTCTGATTTTTGCCCTAAAATAAGGGAAATTTCTGCAATTTTGCCCCAATGTAAAGGAAATTTCTGCAATTTTGCCCAAAAATAACGAGAATTTCTGAATGTTTGCTCCCGAAAAAAGGAGATCTTCTGTCTTTTTGCCCCAAAATAAGGAGAATTTCTGCCTTTTTGCCCGAAAATTATGAGAATTTCTGCAATTTTGCTTCAAAATACGAGGAATATCTGCTTTTTATCCCAAAAGTAGGGGAATGCATATCTTTTTTCCATAAAAAGGTAAATTTCTTCATTTTTTCCTTCAAAATAAGGGGAATTTCTGCCTTTTTGCCTCTAAATAAGTGGAATTTCTGTCTTTTTCCCCCAAAACAAAGGGAATTTCTGTCTTTTTTTCCCCAAAATAAGGGGAATTTCTGAATTATTACCCTGAAATAAGTGAAATTTCTCCAATTTTGCCCCAAAATAAGGGAAATTTCTGCCTCTTTGCCCCCAAGTAAGGGAAATTTCAGCCTTTTTACCTCAAAAAAAGGGGAATTTCTGCATTTTTGCCACAAAATATTAGGAATTTCTGACTTTTTGCCCCAAAATAAGGAAAATTTGTGCCTTTTTTCCCTGAAATAAGTGAAATTTCTGCAATTTTGCCCCAAAATAAGTGAAATTTCTGCAATTTTGCCCCAAAATAAGGGAAATTTCTGGAATTTTGCCCCAAAATAAGTGGAATTTCTAAGTTTTGCCCCAAAATAAGGAGAATTTCTGTCTTTTTGCCTGTAAATAAATGAAATTTCTCCAATTTTGCCCCAAAATAAGGGAAATTTCTGCCACTTTGCCCCCAAATAAGGGGAATTTCAGCCTTTTTACCTCAAAATAAGGGGAATTTCTGCATTTTTGCCAGAAAATATTTGGAATTTCTGCCTTTTTGCCCCAAAATAAGGAAAATTTCTGCCTTTTTTCCCTGAAATAAGTGAAATTTCTGCAATTTTGCCCCAAAATAAGTGAAATTTCTGCTATTTTGCCCCAAAATAAGGGAAATTTCTGGAATTTTTCCCCAAAATAATTAGAATTTATGAGTTTTGCCCCAAAATAAGGAGAATTTCTGTCTTTTTGCCCCAACATATAGGGAATTTCTGTCTTTGTGCACCACAACTAGAGGAATTTCTGCAATTATGCTCCAAAATACGGGGAATTTCTGCATTTTTGCCCGAAAATTATGAGAATTTCTGCAATTTTGCTTCAAAATACGGGGAATTTCTGCTTTTTATCCCAAAATAAGAAGAATGCATACCTTTTTGCCATAAAAAGGTAAATTTCTTCATTTTTGCTCCAAAATAAGGGGAATTTCTGCCTTTTTGCCTCTAAATAAGTGGAATTTCTGTCTTTTTCCCCCAAAACAAAAGGAATTTCTGTCTTTTTTGAACCAAAATAAGGGGAATTTCTGAATTATTACCCTGAAATAAGTGAAATTTCTCCAATTTTGCCCCAAAATAATGGAAATTTCTGCCTCTTTGCCCCCAAATAAGAGGAATTTCAGCCTTTTTACCTCAAAATAAGGGGAATTTCTGCATTTTTGCCACAAAATATTAGGAATTTCTGACTTTTTGCCCCAAAATAAGGAAAATTTGTGCCTTTTTTCCCTGAAATAAGTGAAATTTCTGCAATTTTGCCCCAAAATAAGTGAAATTTCTGCAATGTTGCCCCAAAATAAGAGAAATTTCTGGAATTTTGCCCCAAAATAAGGGAAATTTCTGCGTTTTTGCCCCCAAATAAAAGGAATTTCAGCCTTTTTACCTAAAAATAAAGGGAATTTCTGCATTTTTGCCAGAAAATATTAGGAATTTCTGCCTTTTTGCCCCAAAATAAAGAAAATTGCTGCCTTTTTTCCCTGGAATAAGTGAAATTTCTGCAATTTTGCCCCAAAATAAGTGAAATTTCTGCAATTTTGCCCCAAAATAAGGGAAATTTCTGGAATTTTGCCCCAAAATAGTGGAATTTCTGAGTTTTGCCCCAAAATACGGGGAATTTCGGCCTTTTTGCCCGAAAATAAGGGGAATGCATAACTTTTTGCCATAAAAAAGGGAAATTTCTTCATTTTTGCTCCAAAATAAGGGAAATTTCTGCATTTTTGCCTCTAAATAAGTGGAATTTCTGTCTTTTTCCCTCAAAACAAAGGGAATTTCTCTCTTTTTTGCCTCAAAATAAGGGGAATTTATGACTTATTACACTGAAATAAGTGAAATTTCTGCAATTTTGCCCCAAAATAAGGGAAATTGCTGCCTTTTTGCCCTGAAATATGTGAAATTTCTGCATTTTACACCAAAATAAGGTGAATTTCTGCCTTTTTGCCAAAAATTAATGGAAATTTCTGCCTTTTTGCCCCAAAATAAGAAAAATTTTTGCTTTTTTT
Source organism: Micromys minutus (assembly GCF_963924665.1). NCBI lineage: Eukaryota > Metazoa > Chordata > Mammalia > Rodentia > Muridae > Micromys > Micromys minutus. The sequence continues at coordinate 7,020,864 of NW_027667727.1, forward strand.
CTCTGAAATAAGTGAAATTTCTGCAATTTTGCCCTAAAATAAGGAAAATTTCTGCAATTTTTCCCAATAATAAGGGAAATTTCTGCAATTTTGCCCCAAAATAAGGGGAATTTCTCCCTTTTTGCCTCAAAATGAAGGAAATTTCAGCCTTTTTACCTGAAAATAAGTGAAATTTCTGCAATTTTGCACCAAATAAGGTAAATTTCTTCAATTTTGCCCCAAAATAAGGTAAATTCCTGTAATTTTGCCCCAAAATAAAGGAAATTTCTTGAATTTTGCCCCAAAAGAAGGGGAATTTCTGATTTTTGCCCTAAAATAAGGGAAATTTCTGCAATTTTGCCCCAATGTAAAGGAAATTTCTGCAATTTTGCCCCAAAATAACGAGAATTTATGAATGTTTGCTCCCAAAAAAAAAGTTCTGTCTTTTTGCCCCAAAATAAGAGAATTTCTGCCTTTTTGCCCGAAAATTATGAGAATTTCTGCAATTTTGCTTCAAAATACGGGGAATTTCTGCTTTTTATCCCAAAAGTAAGGGGAATGCATACCTTTTTGCCATAAAAAGGTAAATTTCTTCATTTTTGCTCCAAAATAAGGGGAATTTCTGCCTTTTTGCCTCTAAATAAATAGAATTTCTGTCTTTTTACCCCAAAACAAAGGGAATTTCTGTCTTTTTTGCCCCAAAATAAGGGGAATTTCTGAATTATTACCCTGAAATAAGTGAAATTTCTCCAATTTTGCCCCAAAATAAGTGAAATTTCTGCAATTTTTTCCCCAAAATAAGGGAAATTTCTGGAATTTTGCCCCAAAATAAGTGGAATTTCTAAGTTTTGCCCCAAAATAAGGAGAATTTCTGTCTTTTTGCCTCCAAATAAGTGAAATTTCTGCAATTTTGCCTTAAAATAAGGGAAATTTCTGCTTTTTAGCCCCCAAATAAGGGGATTTTCAGCCTTTTTACCTCAAAATAAGGGGAATTTCTGCATTTTTGCCAGAAAATATTAGGAATTTCTGCCTTTTTGCCCCAAAATAAAGAAAATTTCTTACTTTTTTCCCTGAAATAAGTGAAATTTCTGCAATTTTGCCCCAAAATAAGTGAAATTTCTGCAATTTTGCCCCAAAATAAGGGAAATTTCTGGAATTTTGGCCCAAAATAAGTGGAATTTCTGAGTTTTGCCCCAAAATAAGGAGAATTTCTGTCTTTTTGCCCCAACATATAGGGAATTTCTGTCTTTCTGCACCACAACTAGGGGAATTTCTGCAATTATGCTCCAAAGTACGGGGAATTTCTTCCTTTTTGCCCGAAAATAAGGGGAATGCATAACTTTTTGCCATAAAAAAGGGAAATTTCTTCATTTTTGCTCCAAAATAAGGGAAATTTCTGCATTTTTGCCTCTAAATAAGTGGAATTTCTGTCTCTTTCCCTCAAAACAAAGGGAATTTCTGTCTTTTTTGCCTCAAAATAAGGGGAATTTATGACTTATTACACTGAAATAAGTGAAATTTGTGCAATTTTGCCCCAAAATAAGGGAAATTGCTGCCTTTTTGCCCTGAAATATGTGAAATTTCTGCATTTTACACCAAAATAAGGTGAATTTCTGCCTTTTTGCCACAAATTAATGGAAATTTCTGCCTTTTTGCCCCAAAATTAGAAAAATTTTTGCTTTTTTTCTCTGAAATAAGTGAAATTTCTGCAATTTTGCCCTAAAATAAGGAAAATTTCTGCAATTATTCCCAGTAATAAGGGAAATTTCTGAAATTTTGCCCCAAAATAAGGGGAATTTCTCCCTTTTTGCCTCAAAATGAAGGAAATTTCAGCCTTTTTACCTGAAAATAAGTGAAATTTCTGCAATTTTGCACCAAATAAGGTAAATTTCTTCAATTTTGCCCCAAAATAAGGTAAATTCCTGTAATTTTGCCCCAAAATAAAGGAAATTTCTTGAATTTTGCCCCAAAAGAAGGGGAATTTCTGATTTTTGCCCCAAAATAAGGGAAATTTCTGCAATTTTGCCCCAATGTAAAGGAAATTTCTGCAATTTTGCCCCAAAATAACGAGAATTTCTGAATGTTTGCTCCCAAAAAAAAAAAGATCTTCTGTCTTTTTGCCCCAAAATAAGGAGAATTTCTGCCTTTTTGCCTGAAAATTCTGAGAATTTCTGCAATTTTGCTTCAAAATACGGGGAATTTCTGCTTTTTATCCCGAAAGTAAGGGGAATGCATACCTTTTTGCCATAAAAAGGTAAATTTCTTCATTTTGGCTCCAAAATAAGGGGAATTTCTGCCTTTTTGCCTCTAAATAAATGGAATTTCTGTCTTTTTCCCCCAAAACAAAGGGAATTTCTGTCTTTTTTGCCCCAAAATAAGGGGAATTTCTGAATTATTACCCTGAAATAAGTGAAATTTCTAAAATTGGTCCCCAAAATAAGGAAAATTTCTGCCTCTTTGCCCCCAAATAAGGGGAATTTCAGCCTTTTTACCTCAAAATAAGGGGAATTTCTGCATTTTTGCCACAAAATATTAGGAATTTCTGACTTTTTGCCCCAAAATAAGGAAAATTTGTTCCTTTTTTCCCTGAAATAAGTGAAATTTCTGCAATTTTGCCCCAAAATAAGTGAAATTTCTGCAATTTTTTCCCCAAAATAAGGGAAATTTCTGGAATTTTGCCCCAAAATAAGTGGAATTTCTAAGTTTTGCCCCAAAATAAGGAGAATTTCTGTCTTTTTGCCTCCAAATAAGTGAAATTTCTCCAATTTTGCCCCAAAATAAGGGAAATTTCTGCCTTTTTGCCCCCAAATAAGGGGAATTTCAGCCTTTTTACCTCAAAATAAGGGGAATTTCTGCATTTTTGCCAGAAAATATTAGGAATTTCTGCCTTTTTGCCCCAAAATAAAGAAAATTTCTTCTTTTTTTCCCTGAAATAAGTGAAATTTCTGCAATTTTGCCCCAAAATAAGTGAAATTTCTGCAATTTTGCCCCAAAATAAGGGAAATTTCTGGAATTTTGCCCCAAAATAAGTGGAATTTCTGAGTTTTGCCCCAAAATAAGGAGAATTTCTGTCTTTTTGCCCCAACATATAGGGAATTTCTGTCTTTCTGCACCACAACTAGGGGAATTTCTGCAATTATGCTCCAATATACGGGAAATTTCTGCCTTTTTGCCCGAAAATAAGGGGAATGCATAACTTTTTGCCATAAAAAAGGGAAATTTCTTCATTTTTGCTCCAAAATAAGGGAAATTTCTGCATTTTTGCCTCTAAATAAGTGGAATTTCTGTCTTTTTCCCTCAAAACAAAGGGAATTTCTGTCTTTTTCCCTCAAAACAAAGGGAATTTCTGTCTTTTTTGCCTCAAAATAAGGGGAATTTCTGACTTATTACACTGAAATAAGTGAAATTTCTGCAATTTTGCCCCAAAATAAGGGAAATTGCTGCCTTTTTGCCCTAAAATATGTGAAATTTCTGCATTTTACACCAAAATAAGGTGAATTTCTGCCTTTTTGCCACAAATTAATGGAAATTTCTGCCTTTTTGCCCCAAAATAAGAAAAATTTTTGCTTTTTTTCTCTGAAATAAGTGAAATTTCTGCAATTTTGCCCTAAAATAAAGAAAATTTCTGCAATTTTTCCCAATAATAAGGGAAATTTCTGCAATTTTGCCCCAAAATAAGGGGAATTTCTCCCTTTTTGCCCCAAAATGAAGGAAATTTCAGCCTTTTTTTCCTGAAAATAAGTGAAATTTCTGCAATTTTGCACCAAATAAGGTAAATTTCTTCAATTTTGCCCCAAAATAAGGTAAATCCTTGTAATTTTGCCCCAAAATAAAGGAAATTTTTTGAATTTTGCCCGAAAAGAAGGGGAATTTCTGATTTTTGCCCCAAAATAAGGGAAATTTCTGCAATTTTGCCCCAATGTAAAGGAAATTTCTGCAATTTTGCCCCAAAATAACGAGAATTTATGAATGTTTGCTCCCAAAAAAAAAAAGATCTTCTGTCTTTTTGCCCCAAAATAAGGAGAATTTCTGCCTTTTTGCCCGAAAATTATGAGAATTTCTGCAATTTTGCTTCAAAATACGGGGAATTTCTGCTTTTTATCCCGAAAGTAAGGGGAATGCATACCTTTTTGCCATAAAGGTAAATTTCTTCATTTTTGCTCCAAAATAAGGGGAATTTCTGCCTTTTTGCCTCTAAATAAATGGAATTTCTGTCTTTTCCCCCCAAAACAAAGGGAATTTCTGTCTTTTTTGCCCCAAAATAAGGGGAATTTCTGAATTATTATCCTGAAATAAGTGATATTTCTCCAATTTTGCCCCAAAATAAGGGAAATTTCTGCCTCTTTGCCACCAAATAAGGGGAATTTCAACCTTTTTACCTCAAAATAAGGGGAATTTCTGCATTTTTGCCACAAAATATTAGGAATTTCTGACTTTTTGCCCCAAAATAAGAAAAATTTGTTCCTTTTTTCCCTGAAATAAGTGAAATTTCTGCAATTTTGCCCCAAAATAAGTGAAATTTCTGCAATTTTTCCCCAAAAAAAGGGAAATTTCTGGAATTTTGCCCCAAAATAAGTGGAATTTCTAAGTTCTGCCCCAAAATAAGGAGAATTTCTGTCTTTTTGCCTCCAAATAAGTGAAATTTCTGCAATTTTACCTTAAAATAAGGGAAATTTCTGCTTTTTTGCCCCCAAATAAGGGGAATTTCAGCCTTTTTACCTCAAAATAAGTGGAATTTCTGCATTTTTGCCAGAAAATATTAGGAATTTCTGCCTTTTTGCCCCAAAATAAAGAAAATTTCTTACTTTTTTCCCTGAAATAAGTGAAATTTCTGCAATTTTGCCCCAAAATAAGTGAAATTTCTGCAATTTTTCCCCAAAATAAGGGAAATTTCTGGAATTTTGCCCCAAAATAAGTGGAATTTCTGAGTTTTGCCCCAAAATAAGGAGAATTTCTGTCTTTTTGCCCCAACATATAGGGAATTTCTGTCTTTCTGCACCACAACTAGGGGAATTTCTGCAATTATGCTCCAAAATACGGGGAATTTCTGCCTTTTTGCCCGAAAATAAGGGGAATGCATAACTTTTTGCCATAAAAAAGGGAAATTTCTTCATTTTTGCTCCAAAATAAGGGAAATTTCTGCATTTTTGCCTCTAAATAAGTGGAATTTTTGTCTTTTTCCCTCAAAACAAAGGGAATTTCTGTCTTTTTTGCCTCAAAATAAGAGGAATTTCTGACTTATTAAACTGAAATAAGTGAAATTTGTGCAATTTTGCCCCAAAATAAGGGAAATTGCTGCCTTTTTGCCCTGAAATATGTGAAATTTCTGCATTTTACACCAAAATAATGTGAATTTCTGCCTTTTTGCCACAAATTAATGGAAATTTCTGCCTTTTTGCCCCAAAATAAGAAAAAATTTTTGCTTTTTTTCTCTGAAATAAGTGAAATTTCTGCAATTTTGCCCTAAAATAAGGAAAATTTCTGCAATTTTTCTTAATAATAAGGGAAATTTCTGCAATTTTGCCCCATAATAAGGGGAATTTCTCCCTTTTTGCCCCAAAATGAAGGAAATTTCAGCCTTTTTACCTGAAAATAAGTGAAATTTCTGCAATTTTGCACCAAATAAGGTAAATTTCTTCAATTTTGCCCCAAAATGAGGTAAATTCCTGTAATTTTGCCCCAAAATAAAGGAAATTTCTTGAATTTTGCCCCAAAAGAAGGGGAATTTCTGATTTTTGCCACAAAATAAGGGAAATTTCTGCAATTTTGCCCCAATGTAAAGGAAATTTCTGCAGTTTTGCCCCAAAATAACGAGAATTTCTGAATGTTTGCTCCCAAAAAAACAGATCTTCTCCCTTTTTGCCCCAAAATAAGGAGAATTTCTGCCTTTTTGCCCGAAAATTATGAGAATTTCTGCAATTTTGCTTCAAAATACGGGGAATTTCTGCTTTTTATCCCGAAAGTAAGGGGAATGCATACCTTTTTGCCATAAAAAGGTAAATTTCTTCATTTTTGCTCCAAAATAAGGGGAATTTCTGCCTTTTCCCCTCTAAATAAATGGAATTTCTGTCTTTTTCCCCCAAAACAAAGGGAATTTCTGTCTTTTTTGCCCCAAAATAAGGGGAATTTCTGAATTATTACCCTGAAATAAGTGATATTTCTGCACTTTGGCCCCAACATAAGGGAAATTTTTGCCTTTTTGCCCCCAAATAAGGGGAATTTCAGCCTTTTTACCTCAAAATAAGGGGAATTTCTGCATTTTTGCCAGAAAATATTAGGAATTTCTGTTTTTTTGCCCCAAAATAGAGAAAATTTCTGCCTTTTTTTTCTGAAATAAGTGAAATTTCTGCAATTTTGCCCCAAAATAAGTGAAATTTCTGCAATTTTTCCCCAAAATAAGGGAAATTTCTGGAATTTTGCCCCAAAATAAGTAGAATTTCTGAGTTTTGCCCCAAAATAAGAAGAATTTCTGTCTTTTTGCCCAAACATATAGGGAATTTCTGTCTTTCTGCACCACAACTAGGGGAATTTCTGCAATTATGCTCCATAATATGGGGAATTTCTGCCTTTTTACCCGAAAATAAGGGGAATGCATAACTTTTTGCCATAAAAAAGGGAAATTTCTTCATTTTTGCTCCAAAATAAGGGGAATTTCTGCCTTTTTGCCTCTAAATAAGTGGAATTTCTGTCTTTTTCCCACAAAACAAAAGTAATTTCTGTCATTTTTGCCCCAAAATAAGGGGAATTTCTGAATTATTAACCTGAAATAAGTGAAATTTCTCCAATTTTGCCCCAAAGTAATGGAAATTTCTGCCTCTTTGCCCCCAAATAAGGGGAATTTCAGCCTTTTTACCTCAAAATAAGGGGAATTTCTACAATTTTGCCACAAAATATTAGGAATTTCTGACTTTTTGCCCCAAAATAAGGAAAATTTGTTCCTTTTTTCCCTGAAATAAGTGAAATTTCTGCAATTTTGCCCCAAAATAAGTGAAATTTCTGCAATTTTGCCCCAAAATAAGGGAAATTTCTGGAATTTTGCCCCAAAATACGTGGAATTTCTAAGTTTTGCCCCAAAATAAGCAGAATTTTTGTATTTTGCCTCTAAATAAGTGAAATTTCTGCAATTTTGCCCCAAAATAAGGAAAATTTCTGCCTTTTGCCCCCAAATAAAAGAAATTTCAGCCTTTTTACGTAAAAATAAGTGGAATTTCTGCATTTTTACCAGAAAATATTAGGAATTTCTGCCTTTTTGCCCCAAAATAAAGAAAATTTCTTACTTTTTTCCCTGAAATAAGTGAAATTTCTGCAATTTTGCCCCAAAATAAGTGAAATTTCTGCAATTTTGCCCCAAAATAAGGGAAATTTCTGGAATTTTGCCCCAAAATAAGTGGAATTTCTGAGTTTTGCCCCAAAATAAGGAGAATTTCTGTCTTTTTGCCCCAACATATAGGGAATTTCTGTCTTTCTGCACCACAACTAGGGGAATTTGTGCAATTATGCTCCAAAATACGGGGAATTTCTGCCTTTTTGCCCGAAAATAAGGGGAATGCATAACTTTTTGCCATAAAAAAGGGAAATTTCTTCATTTTTGCTCCAAAATAAGGGAAATTTCTGCATTTTTGCCTCTAAATAAGTGGAATTTCTGTCTTTTTCCCTCAAAACAAAGGGAATTTCTGTCTTTTTTGCCTCAAAAAAAGAGGAATTTCTGACTTATTACACTGAAATAAGTGAAATTTCTGCAATTTTGCCCCAAAATAAGGGGTATTTCTGATTTTTGCCCCAAAATAAAGGGAATTTCTGCATTTTGCCCCAAATTTGGGGAATTTGTGCAATTTTGCTCCAAAATACGGGGAATATCTGCCTTTTTGCCTGAAAATAATGGGAATGCATACCTTTTTGCCATTAAAAGGGACATTTCTTCATTTTTGCTCCAAAATAAAGGGAATTTCTGCCTTTTTGCCTCTAAATAAGTGGAATTTCTGTCTTTTTCCCCCAAAACAAAGAGAATTTCTGTCTTTTTTGCCCCAAAATAAGGGGAATTTCTGACTTATTACCCTAAAGTAGGTGAAATTTCTGCAATTTTGCCCCAAAATAAGGGAAATTTCTGCAATTTTGCCCCAATGTAAAGGAAATTTCTGCAATTTTGCCCCCAAATAAGGGGAATTTCTGAATGTTTGCTTCCGAAAAAAGGAGATCTTCTGTCTTTTTGCCCCAAAATAAGGAGAATTTCTGCCTTTTTGCCCGAAAATTATGAGAATTTCTGCAATTTTGCTTCAAAATACGGGGAATTTCTGCTTTTTATCCCAAAAGTAAGGGGAATGCATATCTTTTTGCCATAAAAAGGTAAATTTCTTCATTTTTTCTTCAAAATAAGGGGAATTTCTGCCTTTTTCCCTCTAAATAAGTGGAATTTCTGTCTTTTTCCCCCAAAACAAAAGGAATTTCTGTCCTTTTTGCCCCAAAATAAGGGGGATTTTCTGAATTATTACCCTGAAATAAGTGAAATTTCTCCAATTTTGCCCCAAAATAATGGAAATTTCTGCCTCTTTGCCCCCAAATAAGGGAAATTTCAGCCTTTTACCTCAAAATAGGGGGAATTTCTGCATTTTTGCCACAAAATATTAGGAATTTCTGACTTTTTGCCCCAAAATAAGGAAAATTTGTTCCTTTTTTCCCTGAAATAAGTGAAATTTCTGCAATTTTGCCCCAAAATAATTGAAATTTCTGCAATTTTTCCCCAAAATAAGGGAAATTTCTGGAATTTTGCCCCAAAATACGTGGAATTTCTAAGTTTTGCCCCAAAATAAGGAGAATTTCTGTCTTTGTGCCTCTAAATAAGTGAAATTTCTGCAATTTTGCCCCAAAATAAGGGAAATTTCTGCCTTTTTGCCCCCAAATAAAAGGAATTTCAGCCTTTTTACCTAAAAATAAGGGGAATTTCTGCATTTTTGCCAGAAAATATTAGGAATTTCTGCCTTTTTGCCCCAAAATAAAGAAAATTTCTTCCTTTTTTCCCTGAAATAAGTGAAATATCTGCAATTTTGCCCCAAAATAAGTGAAATTTCTGCAATTTTGCCCCAAAATAAGGGAAATTTCTGGAATTTTGCCCCAAAATAAGTGGAATTTCTGAGTTTTGCCCCAAAATAAGGAGAATTTCTGTCTTTTTGCCCCAACATATAGGGAATTTCTGTCGTTCTGCACCACAACTAGGGGAATTTGTGCAATTATGCTCCAAAATACGGGGAATTTCTGCCTTTTTGCCCGAAAATAAGGGGAATGCATAACTTTTTGCCATAAAAAAGGGAAATTTCTTCATTTTTGCTCCAAAATAAGGGAAATTTCTGCATTTTTTCCTCTAAATAAGTGGAATTTCTGTCTTTTTCCCTCAAAACAAAGGGAATTTCTGTCTTTTTGCCCCAAAAAAAGAGGAATTTCTGACTTATTACACTGAAATAAGTGAAATTTCTGCAATTTTGCCCCAAAATAAGGGGAATTTCTGATTTTTGCCCCAAAATAAAGGGAATTTCTGCATTTTGCCCCAAATTTGGAAAATTTCTGCAATTTTGCTCCAAAATACGGGGAATTTCTGCCTTTTTGCCTGAAAATAATGGGAATGCATATCTTTTTGCCATTAAAAGGGACATTTCTTCATTTTTGCCCCAAAATAAGGGGAATTTCTGACTTATTACCCTGAAGTAAGTGAAATTTCTGCAATTTTGCCCCAAAATAAGGGAAATTTCTGCAATTTTGCCCCAATGTAAAGGAAAGTTCTGCAATTTTGCCCCAAAATAAGGGGAATTTCTGAATGTTTGCTCCCGAAAAAAGGAGATCTTCTGTCTTTTTGCCCCAAAATAAGGAGAATTTCTGCCTTTTTGCCCGAAAATTATGAGAATTTCTGCAATTTTGCTTCAAAATATGGGTAATTTCTGCTTTTTATCCCAAAAGTAAGGGGAATGCATATCTTTTTGACATAAAAAGGTAAATTTCTTCATTTTTTCTTCAAAATAAGGGGAATTTCTGCCTTTTTGCCTCTAAATAAGTGGAATTTCTGTCTTTTTCCCCCAAAACAAAAGGAATTTCTGTCTTTTTTGCCCCAAAATAAGGGGAATTTCTGAATTATTACCCTGATAATAAGTGAAATTTCTGCAATTTTGCCCCAAAATAAGGGGAATTTCTGCCTTTTTGCCCCCAAATAAGGGGAATTTCAGCCTTTTTACTTCAAAATAAATGGAATTTCTGCATTTTTGCCAGAGAATATTAGGAATTTCAGCCTTTTTGCCCCAAAATAAAGAAAATTTCTGCTTTTTTTCCCTGAAATAAGTGAAATTTCTACAATTTTGCCACAAAATAAGTGAAATTTCTGCAATTTTGCCCCAAAATAAGGGAAATTTCTGGAATTTTGCCCTAAATTAGTGGAATTTCTGAGTTTTGCCCCAAAATAAGGAGAATTTCTGTCTTTTTGCCCCAACATATAGGGAATTTCTGTCTTTATGCACCACAACTAGCGGAATTTCTGCAATTATGCTCCAAAATACAGGGAATTTGTGCCTTTTTGCCCGAAAATAAGGGGAATGCATAACTTTTTGCCATAAAAAAGGGAAATTTCTTCATTTTTGCTCTAAAATAAGGGAAATTTCTGCATTTTTGCCTCTAAATAAGTGGAATTTCTGTCTTTTTCCCTCAAAACAAAGGGAATTTCTGTCTTTTTTGCCTCAAAATAAGGGGAATTTCTGACTTATTACACTGAAATAAGTGAAATTTCTGCAATTTTGCTTAAAAATAAGGGAAATTTCTGCCTTTTTGCCACAAATTAATGGGAATTTCTGCCTTTTTTCCCCAAAATAAGAAAAATTTTTGCTTTTTTTCTCTGAAATAAGTGAAATTTCTGCAATTTTGCCCTAAAATAAGGAAAATTTCTGCAATTTTTCCCAATAATAAGGGAAATTTCTGCAATTTTGCCCCAAAATAAGGGGAATTTCTGCAATTTTGCCCCAATGTAAAGGAAAGTTCTGCAATTTTGCCCCAAAATAAGGGGAATTTCTGAATGTTTGCTCCCGAAAAAAGGAGATCTTCTGTCTTTTTGCCCCAAAATAAGGAGAATTTCTGCCTTTTTGCCCGAAAATTATGAGAATTTCTGCAATTTTGCTTCAAAATATGGGTAATTTCTGCTTTTTATCCCAAAAGTAAGGGGAATGCATATCTTTTTGACATAAAAAGGTAAATTTCTTCATTTTTTCTTCAAAATAAGGGGAATTTCTGCCTTTTTGCCTCTAAATAAGTGGAATTTCTGTCTTTTTCCCCCAAAACAAAAGGAATTTCTGTCTTTTTTGCCCCAAAATAAGGGGAATTTCTGAATTATTACCCTGATAATAAGTGAAATTTCTGCAATTTTGCCCCAAAATAAGGGGAATTTCTGCCTTTTTGCCCCCAAATAAGGGGAATTTCAGCCTTTTTACTTCAAAATAAATGGAATTTCTGCATTTTTGCCAGAGAATATTAGGAATTTCAGCCTTTTTGCCCCAAAATAAAGAAAATTTCTGCTTTTTTTCCCTGAAATAAGTGAAATTTCTACAATTTTGCCACAAAATAAGTGAAATTTCTGCAATTTTGCCCCAAAATAAGGGAAATTTCTGGAATTTTGCCCTAAATTAGTGGAATTTCTGAGTTTTGCCCCAAAATAAGGAGAATTTCTGTCTTTTTGCCCCAACATATAGGGAATTTCTGTCTTTATGCACCACAACTAGCGGAATTTCTGCAATTATGCTCCAAAATACAGGGAATTTGTGCCTTTTTGCCCGAAAATAAGGGGAATGCATAACTTTTTGCCATAAAAAAGGGAAATTTCTTCATTTTTGCTCTAAAATAAGGGAAATTTCTGCATTTTTGCCTCTAAATAAGTGGAATTTCTGTCTTTTTCCCTCAAAACAAAGGGAATTTCTGTCTTTTTTGCCTCAAAATAAGGGGAATTTCTGACTTATTACACTGAAATAAGTGAAATTTCTGCAATTTTGCTTAAAAATAAGGGAAATTTCTGCCTTTTTGCCACAAATTAATGGGAATTTCTGCCTTTTTTCCCCAAAATAAGAAAAATTTTTGCTTTTTTTCTCTGAAATAAGTGAAATTTCTGCAATTTTGCCCTAAAATAAGGAAAATTTCTGCAATTTTTCCCAATAATAAGGGAAATTTCTGCAATTTTGCCCCAAAATAAGGGGAATTTCTCCCTTTTTGCCCCAAAATGAAGGAAATTTCAGCCTTTTTACCTGAAAATAAGTGAAATTTCTGAAATTTTGCCCCAAATAAGGAAAATTTCTTCAATTTTGCCCCAAAATAAGGCAAATTTTTGTAATTTTGCCCCAAAATAAAGGAAATTTCTTGAATTTTGCCCCAAAAGAAGGGGAATTTCTGATTTTTGCCCCAAAATAAGGGAAATTTCTGCAATTTTGCCCCAATGTAAAGGAAATTTCTGCAATTTTGCCACAAAATAACGGGAATTTCTAAATGTTTGCTCCCAAAAAAAGGAGATCTTCTGTCTTTTTGCCCCAAAATAAAGAGAATTTCTGCCTTTTTGCCCGAAAATTATGAGAATTTCTGCAATTTTGCTTGAAAATACGGGGAATTTCTGCTTTTAATCCCGAAAGTAAGGGGAATGCATACCTTTTTGTCATAAAAAGGTAAATTTCTACATTTTTGCTCCAAAATAAGGGGAATTTCTGCCTTTTTGTCTCTAAATAAATGGAATTTCTGTCTTTTTCCCCCAAAACAAAGGGAATTTCTGTCTTTTTTGCCCCAAAATAAGGGGAATTTCTGAATTATTACCCTGAAATAAGTGAAATTTCTCTAATTTTGCCCCAAAATAAGGGAAATTTCTGCCTCTTTGCCCCCAAATAAGGGGAATTTCAGCATTTTACCTCAAAATAAGGGGAATTTCTGCATTTTTGCCACAAAATATTAGGAATTTCTGACTTTTTGCCCCAAAATAAGGAAAATTTGTGCCTTTATTCACTGAAATAAGTGAAATTTCTGCAATTTTGCCCCAAAATAAGTGAAATTTCTGTAATTTTGCCCCAAAATAAGGGAAATTTCTGGAATTTTGCCCCAAAATAAGAGGAATTTCTAAGTTTTGCCCCAAAATAAGGAGATTTTCTGTCTTTTTGCCTGTAAATAAGTGAAATTTCTGCAATTTTGCCCCAAAATAAGGGAAATTTCTGCCTTTTTGCCCCCAAATAAGGGGAATTTCAGCCTTTTTACCTCAAAATAAGGGGAATTTCTGCATTTTTGCCAGAAAATATTAGGAATTTCTGCCTTTTTGCCCCAAAATAAGGAAAATTTCTGCCTTTTTTTCCTGAAATAAGTGAAATTTCTGCAATTTTGCCCCAAAATAAGTGAAATTTCTGCAATTTTGCCCCAAAATAAGGGAAATTTCTGGAATTTTTCCTTAAAATAAGTAGAATTTATGAGTTTTGCCCCAAAATAAGGAGAATTTCTGTCTTTTTGCCCCAACATATAGGGAATTTCTGTCTTTGTGCACCACAACTAGAGGAATTTCTGCAATTATGCTCCAAAATACGGGGAATTTCTGCCTTTTTGCCCGAAAATTATGAGAATTTCTGCAATTTTGCTTCAAAATACGGGGAATTTCTGCTTTTTATCCCAAAAGTAAGGGGAATGCATATCTTTTTGCCATAAAAAAGTAAATTTCTTCATTTTTTCCTTCAAAATAAAGGGAATTTCTGCCTTTTTGCCTCTAAATAAGTGGAATTTCTGTCTTTTTCCCCCAAAACAAAAGGAATTTCTGTCTTTTTTGACCCAAAATAAGGGGAATTTCTGAATTATTACCCTGAAATAAGTGAAATTTCTCCAATTTTGCCCCAAAATAATGGAAATTTCTGCCTCTTTGCCCCCAAATAAGGGGAATTTCAGCCTTTTTACCTCAAAATAAGGGGAATTTCTGCATTTTTGCCAAAAAATATTAGGAATTTCTGACTTTTTGCCCCAAAATAAGGAAAATTTGTGCCTTTTTTCCCTGAAATAAGTGAAATTTCTGCAATTTTGCCCCAAAATAAGTGAAATTTCTGCAATGTTGCCCCAAAATAAGGGAAATTTCTGGAATTTTGCCCCCAAATAAGTGGAATTTCTAAGTTTTGCCCCAAAATAAGGAGAATTTCTGTATTTTTGCCTCTAAATAATTGAAATTTCTACAATTTTGCCCCAAAATAAGGGAAATTTCTGCCTTTTTGCCCCCAAATAAGGGGAATTTCAGCCTTTTTACCTCAAAATAAGGGGAATTTCTGCATTTTTGCCAGAAAATATTAGGAATTTCTGCCTTTTTGCCCCAAAATAAGGAAAATTTCTGCCTTTTTTCCCTGAAATAAGTGAAATTTCTGCAATTTTGCCCCAAAATAAGTGAAATTTCTGCAATTTTGCCCCAAAATAAGGGAAATTTCTGGAATTTTTCCCCAAAATAAGCAGAATTTATGAGTTTTGCCCCAAAATAAGGAGAATTTCTGTCTTTTTGCCCCAACATATAGGGAATTTCTGTCTTTGTGCACCACAACTAGAGGAATTTCTGCAATTATGCTCCGAAATACGGGGAATTTCTGCCTTTTTGCCCGAAAATTATGAGAATTTCTGCAATTTTGCTTCAAAATACGGGGAATTTCTGCTTTTTATCCCAAAATAAGAAGAATGCATACCTTTTTGCCATAAAAAGGTAAATTTCTTCATTTTTGCTCCAAAATAAGGGGAATTTCTGCCTTTTTGCCTCTAAATAAGTGGAATTTCTGTCGTTTTCCCCCAAAACAAAAGGAATTTCTGTCTTTTTTGAACCAAAATAAGGGGAATTTCTGAATTATTACCCTGAAATAAGTGAAATTTCTCTAATTTTGCCCCAAAATAATGGAAATTTCTGCCTCTTTGCCCCCAAATAAGGGGAATTTCAGCCTTTTTACCTCAAAATAAGGGGAATTTCTGCATTTTTGCAACAAAATATTAGGAATTTCTGACTTTTTGCCCCAAAATAAGGAAAATTTGTGCCTTTTTTCCCTGAAATAAGTGAAATTTCTGCAATTTTGCCCCAAAATAAGTGAAATTTCTGCAATGTTGCCCCAAAATAAGGGAAATTTCTGGAATTTTGCCCCCAAATAAGTGGAATTTCTAAGTTTTGCCCCAAAATAAGGAGAATTTCTGTATTTTTGCCTCTAAATAAGTGAAATTTCTGCAATTTTTCCCCAAAATAAGGGAAATTTCTGCCTTTTTGCCCCCAAATAAAAGGAATTTCAGCCTTTTTACCTAAAAATAAAAGGAATTTCTGCATTTTTGCCAGAATATATTAGGAATTTCTGCCTTTTTGCCCCAAAATAAAGAAAATTTCTTCTTTTTTTCCCTGAAATAAGTGAAATTTCTGCAATTTTGCCCCAAAATAAGTGAAATTTCTGCAATTTTGCCCCAAAATAAGGGAAATTTCTGGAATTTTGCCCCAAAATAAGTGGAATTTCTGAGTTTTGCCCCAAAATAAGGAGAATTTCTGTCTTTTTGCCCCAACATATAGGGAATTTCTGTCGTTCTGCACCACAACTAGTGGAATTTGTGCAATTATGCTCCAAAATACGGGGAATTTCTGCCTTTTTGCCCGAAAATAAGGGGAATGCATAACTTTTTGCCATAAAAAAGGGAAATTTCTTCATTTTTGCTCCAAAATAAGGGAAATTTCTGCATTTTTGCCTCTAAATAAGTGGAATTTCTGTCTTTTTCCCTCAAATCAAAGGGAATTTCTGTCTTTTTTGCCTCAAAAAAAGAGGAATTTCTGACTTATTACACTGAAATAAGTGAAATTTCTGCAATTTTGCCCCAAAATAAGGGGAATTTCTGCCTTTTTGCCCCCAAATAAGGGGAATTTCAGCCTTTTTACTTCAAAATAAAGGGAATTTTGGCATTTTTGCCAGAGAATATTAGGAATTTCTGCCTTTTTGCCCCAAAATAAAGAAAATTTCTGCCTTTTTTCCCTGAAATAAGTGAAATTTCTACAATTTTGCCCCAAAATAAGTGAAATTTCTGCAATTTTGCCCCAAAATAAGGGAAATTTCTGGAATTTTGCCCTAAATTAGTGGAATTTCTGAGTTTTGCCCCAAAATAAGGAGAATTTCTGTCTTTTTGCCCCAACATATAGGGAATTTCTGTCTTTATACACCACAACTAGCGGAATTTCTGCAATTATGCTCCAAAATACGGGGAATTTATGCCTTTTTGCCCGAAAATAAGGGGAATGCATAACTTTTTGCCATAAAAAAGGGAAATTTCTTCATTTTTGCTCTAAAATAAGGGAAATTTCTGCATTTTTGCCTCTAAATAAGTGGAATTTCTGTCTTTTTCCCTCAAAACAAAGGGAATTTCTGTCTTTTTTGCCTCAAAATAAGGGGAATTTCTGACTTATTACACTGAAATAAGTGAAATTTCTGCAATTTTGCTTAAAAATAAGGGAAATTTCTGCCTTTTTGCCACAAATTAATGGGAATTTCTGCCTTTTTTCCCCAAAATAAGAAAAATTTTTGCTTTTTTTCTCTGAAATAAGTGAAATTTCTGCAATTTTGCCCTAAAATAAGGAAAATTTCTGCAATTTTTCCCAATAATAAGGGAAATTTCTGCAATTTTGCCCCAAAATAAGGGGAATTTCTCCCTTTTTGCCCCAAAATGAAGGAAATTTCAGCCTTTTTACCTGAAAATAAGTGAAATTTCTGAAATTTTGCCCCAAATAAGGAAAATTTCTTCAATTTTGCCCCAAAATAAGGCAAATTTTTGTAATTTTGCCACAAAATAAAGGAAATTTCTTGAATTTTGCCCCAAAAGAAGGGGAATTTCTGATTTTTGCCCCAAAATAAGGGAAATTTCTGCAATTTTGCCCCAATGTAAAGGAAATTTTTGCAATTTTGCCACAAAATAACGGGAATTTCTAAATGTTTGCTCCCAAAAAAAGGAGATCTTCTGTCTTTTTGCCCCAAAATAAAGAGAATTTCTGCCTTTTTGCCCGAAAATTATGAGAATTTCTGCAATTTTGCTTGAAAATACGGGGAATTTCTGCTTTTAATCCCGAAAGTAAGGGGAATGCATACCTTTTTGTCATAAAAAGGTAAATTTCTACATTTTTGCTCCAAAATAAGGGGAATTTCTGCCTTTTTGTCTCTAAATAAATGGAATTTCTGTCTTTTTCCCCCAAAACAAAGGGAATTTCTGTCTTTTTTGCCCCAAAATAAGGGGAATTTCTGAATTATTACCCTGAAATAAGTGAAATTTCTCTAATTTTGCCCCAAAATAAGGGAAATTTCTGCCTCTTTGCCCCCAAATAAGGAGAATTTCAGAATTTTACCTCAAAATAAGGGGAATTTCTGCATTTTTGCAACAAAATATTAGGAATTTCTGACTTTTTGCCCCAAAATAAGGAAAATTTGTGCCTTTTTTCACTGAAATAAGTGAAATTTCTGCAATTTTGCCCCAAAATAAGTGAAATTTCTGCAATTTTGCCCCAAAATAAGGGAAATTTCTGGAATTTTGCCCCAAAATAAGTGGAATTTCTAAGTTTTGCCCCAAAAAAAGGAGAATTTCTGTCTTTTTGCCTGTAAATAAGTGAAATTTCTCCAATTTTGCCCCAAAATAAGGGAAATTTCTGCCTCTTTGCCCCCAAATAAGGGGAATTTCAGCCTTTTTACCTCAAAATAAGGGGAATTTCTGCATTTTTGCCAGAAAATATTAGGAATTTCTGCCTTTTTGCCCCAAAATAAGGAAAATTTGTGCCTTTTTTCCCTGAAATAAGTGAAATTTCTGCAATTTTGCCCCAAAATAAGTGAAATTTCTGCAATTTTGCCCCAAAATAAGGGAAATTTCTGGAATTTTGCCCCAAAATAAGAGGAATTTCTAAGTTTTGCCCCAAAATAAGGAGATTTTCTGTCTTTTTGCCTGTAAATAAGTGAAATTTCTGCAATTTTGCCCCAAAATAAGGGAAATTTCTGCCTTTTTGCCCCCAAATAAGGGGAATTTCAGCCTTTTTACCTCAAAATAAGGGGAATTTCTGCATTTTTGCCAGAAAATATTAGGAATTTCTGCCTTTTTGCCCCAAAATAAGGAAAATTTCTGCCTTTTTTCCCTGAAATAAGTGAAATTTCTGCAATTTTGCCCCAAAATAAGTGAAATTTCTGCAATTTTGCCCCAAAATAAGGGAAATTTCTGGAATTTTTCCCCAAAATAAGCAGAATTTATGAGTTTTGCCCCAAAATAAGGAGAATTTCTGTCTTTTTGCCCCAACATATAGGGAATTTCTGTCTTTGTGCACCACAACTAGAGGAATTTCTGCAATTATGCTCCAAAATACGGGGAATTTCTGCCTTTTTGCCCGAAAATTATGAGAATTTCTGCAATTTTGCTTCAAAATACGGGGAATTTCTGCTTTTTATCCCAAAAGTAAGGGGAATGCATATCTTTTTGCCATAAAAAAGTAAATTTCTTCATTTTTTCCTTCAAAATAAAGGGAATTTCTGCCTGTTTGCCTCTAAATAAGTGGAATTTCTGTCTTTTTCCCCCAAAACAAAAGGAATTTCTGTTTTTTTGACCCAAAATAAGGGGAATTTCTGAATTATTACCCTGAAATAAGTGAAATTTCTCCAATTTTGCCCGAAAATAATGGAAATTTCTGCCTCTGTGCCCCCAAATAAGGGGAATTTCAGCCTTTTTACCTCAAAATAAGGGGAATTTCTGCATTTTTGCCACAAAATATTAGGAATTTCTGACTTTTTGCCCCAAGATAAGGAAAATTTGTGCCTTTTTTCCCTGAAATAAGTGAAATTTCTGCAATTTTGCCCGAAAATAAGTAAAATTTCTGCAATGTTGCCCCAATATAAGGGAAATTTCTGGAATTTTGCCCCCAAATAAGTGGAATTTCTAAGTTTTGCCCCAAAATAAGGAGAATTTCTGTATTTTTGCCTCTAAATAATTGAAATTTCTGCAATTTTGCCCCAAAATAAGGGAAATTTCTGCCTTTTTGCCCCCAAATAAGGGGAATTTCAGCCTTTTTACCTCAAAATAAGGGGAATTTCTGCATTTTTGCCAGAAAATATTAGGAATTTCTGCCTTTTTGCCCCAAAATAAGGAAAATTTCTGCCTTTTTTCCCTGAAATAAGTGAAATTTCTGCA
The DNA here is from genome assembly GCF_963924665.1 of Micromys minutus. Lineage (NCBI taxonomy): Eukaryota > Metazoa > Chordata > Mammalia > Rodentia > Muridae > Micromys > Micromys minutus. Next base: position 7,040,019 of record NW_027667727.1, read on the forward strand.
ATTTTGCCCCAAAATAAGTGAAATTTCTGCAATTTTGCCCCAAAATAAGGGAAATTTCTGGAATTTTTCCCCAAAATAAGCAGAATTTATGAGTTTTGCCCCAAAATAAGGAGAATTTCTGTCTTTTTGCCCCAACATATAGGGAATTTCTGTCTTTGTGCACCACAACTAGAGGAATTTCTGCAATTATGCTCCAAAATACGGGGAATTTCTGCATTTTTGCCCGAAAATTATGAGAATTTCTGCAATTTTGCTTCAAAATACGGGGAATTTCTGCTTTTTATCCCAAAATAAGGGGAATGCATACCTTTTTGCCATAAAAAGGTAAATTTCTTCATTTTTGCTCCAAAATAAGGGGAATTTCTGCCTTTTTGCCTCTAAATAAGTGGAATTTCTGTCGTTTTCCCCCAAAACAAAAGGAATTTCTGTCTTTTTTGAACCAAAATAATGGGAATTTCTGAATTATTACCCTGAAATAAGTGAAATTTCTCTAATTTTGCCCCAAAATAATGGAAATTTCTGCCTCTTTGCCCCCAAATAAGGGGAATTTCAGCCTTTTTACCTCAAAATAAGGGGAATTTCTGCATTTTTGCAACAAAATATTAGGAATTTCTGACTTTTTGCCCCAAAATAAGGAAAATTTGTGCCTTTTTTCCCTGAAATAAGTGAAATTTCTGCAATTTTGCCCCAAAATAAGTGAAATTTCTGCAATGTTGCCCCAAAATAAGGGAAATTTCTGGAATTTTGCCCCCAAATAAGTGGAATTTCTAAGTTTTGCCCCAAAATAAGGAGAATTTCTGTATTTTTGCCTCTAAATAAGTGAAATTTCTGCAATTTTTCCCCAAAATAAGGGAAATTTCTGCCTTTTTGCCCCCAAATAAAAGGAATTTCAGCCTTTTTACCTAAAAATAAAAGGAATTTCTGCATTTTTGCCAGAATATATTAGGAATTTCTGCCTTTTTGCCCCAAAATAAAGAAAATTTCTTCTTTTTTTCCCTGAAATAAGTGAAATTTCTGCAATTTTGCCCCAAAATAAGTGAAATTTCTGCAATTTTGCCCCAAAATAAGGGAAATTTCTGGAATTTTGCCCCAAAATAAGTGGAATTTCTGAGTTTTGCCCCAAAATAAGGAGAATTTCTGTCTTTTTGCCCCAACATATAGGGAATTTCTGTCGTTCTGCACCACAACTAGTGGAATTTGTGCAATTATGCTCCAAAATACGGGGAATTTCTGCCTTTTTGCCCGAAAATAAGGGGAATGCATAACTTTTTGCCATAAAAAAGGGAAATTTCTTCATTTTTGCTCCAAAATAAGGGAAATTTCTGCATTTTTGCCTCTAAATAAGTGGAATTTCTGTCTTTTTCCCTCAAATCAAAGGGAATTTCTGTCTTTTTTGCCTCAAAAAAAGAGGAATTTCTGACTTATTACACTGAAATAAGTGAAATTTCTGCAATTTTGCCCCAAAATAAGGGGAATTTCTGCCTTTTTGCCCCCAAATAAGGGGAATTTCAGCCTTTTTACTTCAAAATAAAGGGAATTTTGGCATTTTTGCCAGAGAATATTAGGAATTTCTGCCTTTTTGCCCCAAAATAAAGAAAATTTCTGCCTTTTTTCCCTGAAATAAGAGAAATTTCTACAATTTTGCCCCAAAATAAGTGAAATTTCTGCAATTTTGCCCCAAAATAAGGGAAATTTCTGGAATTTTGCCCTAAATTAGTGGAATTTCTGAGTTTTGCCCCAAAATAAGGAGAATTTCTGTCTTTTTGCCCCAACATATAGGGAATTTCTGTCTTTATACACCACAACTAGCGGAATTTCTGCAATTATGCTCCAAAATACGGGGAATTTATGCCTTTTTGCCCGAAAATAAGGGGAATGCATAACTTTTTGCCATAAAAAAGGGAAATTTCTTCATTTTTGCTCTAAAATAAGGGAAATTTCTGCATTTTTGCCTCTAAATAAGTGGAATTTCTGTCTTTTTCCCTCAAAACAAAGGGAATTTCTGTCTTTTTTGCCTCAAAATAAGGGGAATTTCTGACTTATTACACTGAAATAAGTGAAATTTCTGCAATTTTGCTTAAAAATAAGGGAAATTTCTGCCTTTTTGCCACAAATTAATGGGAATTTCTGCCTTTTTTCCCCAAAATAAGAAAAATTTTTGCTTTTTTTCTCTGAAATAAGTGAAATTTCTGCAATTTTGCCCTAAAATAAGGAAAATTTCTGCAATTTTTCCCAATAATAAGGGAAATTTCTGCAATTTTGCCCCAAAATAAGGGGAATTTCTCCCTTTTTGCCCCAAAATGAAGGAAATTTCAGCCTTTTTACCTGAAAATAAGTGAAATTTCTGAAATTTTGCCCCAAATAAGGAAAATTTCTTCAATTTTGCCCCAAAATAAGGCAAATTTTTGTAATTTTGCCCCAAAATAAAGGAAATTTCTTGAATTTTGCCCCAAAAGAAGGGGAATTTCTGATTTTTGCCCCAAAATAAGGGAAATTTCTGCAATTTTGCCCCAATGTAAAGGAAATTTTTGCAATTTTGCCACAAAATAACGGGAATTTCTAAATGTTTGCTCCCAAAAAAAGGAGATCTTCTGTCTTTTTGCCCCAAAATAAAGAGAATTTCTGCCTTTTTGCCCGAAAATTATGAGAATTTCTGCAATTTTGCTTGAAAATACGGGGAATTTCTGCTTTTAATCCCGAAAGTAAGGGGAATGCATACCTTTTTGTCATAAAAAGGTAAATTTCTACATTTTTGCTCCAAAATAAGGGGAATTTCTGCCTTTTTGTCTCTAAATAAATGGAATTTCTGTCTTTTTCCCCCAAAACAAAGGGAATTTCTGTCTTTTTTGCCCCAAAATAAGGGGAATTTCTGAATTATTACCCTGAAATAAGTGAAATTTCTCTAATTTTGCCCCAAAATAAGGGAAATTTCTGCCTCTTTGCCCCCAAATAAGGAGAATTTCAGAATTTTACCTCAAAATAAGGGGAATTTCTGCATTTTTGCCACAAAATATTAGGAATTTCTGACTTTTTGCCCCAAAATAAGGAAAATTTGTGCCTTTTTTCACTGAAATAAGTGAAATTTCTGCAATTTTGCCCCAAAATAAGTGAAATTTCTGCAATTTTGCCCCAAAATAAGGGAAATTTCTGGAATTTTGCCCCAAAATAAGTGGAATTTCTAAGTTTTGCCCCAAAAAAAGGAGAATTTCTGTCTTTTTGCCTGTAAATAAGTGAAATTTCTCCAATTTTGCCCCAAAATAAGGGAAATTTCTGCCTCTTTGCCCCCAAATAAGGGGAATTTCAGCCTTTTTACCTCAAAATAAGGGGAATTTCTGCATTTTTGCCAGAAAATATTAGGAATTTCTGCCTTTTTGCCCCAAAATAAGGAAAATTTGTGCCTTTTTTCCCTGAAATAAGTGAAATTTCTGCAATTTTGCCCCAAAATAAGTGAAATTTCTGCAATGTTGCCCCAAAATAAGGGAAATTTCTGGAATTTTGCCCCAAAATAAGAGGAATTTCTAAGTTTTGCCCCAAAATAAGGAGATTTTCTGTCTTTTTGCCTGTAAATAAGTGAAATTTCTGCAATTTTGCCCCAAAATAAGGGAAATTTCTGCCTTTTTGCCCCCAAATAAGGGGAATTTCAGCCTTTTTACCTCAAAATAAGGGGAATTTCTGCATTTTTGCCAGAAAATATTAGGAATTTCTGCCTTTTTGCCCCAAAATAAGGAAAATTTCTGCCTTTTCTCCCTGAAATAAGTGAAATTTCTGCAATTTTGCCCCAAAATAAGTGAAATTTCTGCAATTTTGCCCCAAAATAAGGGAAATTTCTGGAATTTTTCCCCAAAATAAGCAGAATTTATGAGTTTTGCCCCAAAATAAGGAGAATTTCTGTCTTTTTGCCCCAACATATAGGGAATTTCTGTCTTTGTGCACCACAACTAGAGGAATTTCTGCAATTATGCTCCAAAATACGGGGAATTTCTGCCTTTTTGCCCGAAAATTATGAGAATTTCTGCAATTTTGCTTCAAAATACGGGGAATTTCTGCTTTTTATCCCAAAAGTAAGGGGAATGCATATCTTTTTGCCATAAAAAAGTAAATTTCTTCATTTTTTCCTTCAAAATAAAGGGAATTTCTGCCTTTTTGCCTCTAAATAAGTGGAATTTCTGTCTTTTTCCCCCAAAACAAAAGGAATTTCTGTTTTTTTGACCCAAAATAAGGGGAATTTCTGAATTATTACCCTGAAATAAGTGAAATTTCTCCAATTTTGCCCGAAAATAATGGAAATTTCTGCCTCTGTGCCCCCAAATAAGGGGAATTTCAGCCTTTTTACCTCAAAATAAGGGGAATTTCTGCATTTTTGCCACAAAATATTAGGAATTTCTGACTTTTTGCCCCAAGATAAGGAAAATTTGTGCCTTTTTTCCCTGAAATAAGTGAAATTTCTGCAATTTTGCCCCAAAATAAGTGAAATTTCTGCAATTTTGCCCCAAAATAAGGGAAATTTCTGGAATTTTGCCCCAAAATAAGAGGAATTTCTAAGTTTTGCCCCAAAATAAGGAGATTTTCTGTCTTTTTGCCTGTAAATAATTGAAATTTCTGCAATTTTGCCCCAAAATAAGGGAAATTTCTGCCTTTTTGCCCCCAAATAAGGGGAATTTCAGCCTTTTTACCTCAAAATAAGGGGAATTTCTGCATTTTTGCCAGAAAATATTAGGAATTTCTGCCTTTTTGCCCCAAAATAAGGAAAATTTCTGCCTTTTTTCCCTGAAATAAGTGAAATTTCTGCAATTTTGCCCCAAAATAAGTGAAATTTCTGCAATTTTGCCCCAAAATAAGGGAAATTTCTGGAATTTTTCCCCAAAATAAGCAGAATTTATGAGTTTTGCCCCAAAATAAGGAGAATTTCTGTCTTTTTGCCCCAACATATAGGGAATTTCTGTCTTTGTGCACCACAACTAGAGGAATTTCTGCAATTATGCTCCAAAATACGGGGAATTTCTGCATTTTTGCCCGAAAATTATGAGAATTTCTGCAATTTTGCTTCAAAATACGGGGAATTTCTGCTTTTTATCCCAAAATAAGGGGAATGCATACCTTTTTGCCATAAAAAGGTAAATTTCTTCATTTTTGCTCCAAAATAAGGGGAATTTCTGCCTTTTTGCCTCTAAATAAGTGGAATTTCTGTCGTTTTCCCCCAAAACAAAAGGAATTTCTGTCTTTTTTGAACCAAAATAAGGGGAATTTCTGAATTATTACCCTGAAATAAGTGAAATTTCTCTAATTTTGCCCCAAAATAATGGAAATTTCTGCCTCTTTGCCCCCAAATAAGGGGAATTTCAGCCTTTTTACCTCAAAATAAGGGGAATTTCTGCATTTTTGCAACAAAATATTAGGAATTTCTGACTTTTTGCCCCAAAATAAGGAAAATTTGTGCCTTTTTTCCCTGAAATAAGTGAAATTTCTGCAATTTTGCCCCAAAATAAGTGAAATTTCTGCAATGTTGCCCCAAAATAAGGGAAATTTCTGGAATTTTGCCCCCAAATAAGTGGAATTTCTAAGTTTTGCGCCAAAATAAGGAGAATTTCTGTATTTTTGCCTCTAAATAAGTGAAATTTCTGCAATTTTTCCCCAAAATAAGGGAAATTTCTGCCTTTTTGCCCCCAAATAAAAGGAATTTCAGCCTTTTTACCTAAAAATAAAAGGAATTTCTGCATTTTTGCCAGAATATATTAGGAATTTCTGCCTTTTTGCCCCAAAATAAAGAAAATTTCTTCTTTTTTTCCCTGAAATAAGTGAAATTTCTGCAATTTTGCCCCAAAATAAGTGAAATTTCTGCAATTTTGCCCCAAAATAAGGGAAATTTCTGGAATTTTGCCCCAAAATAAGTGGAATTTCTGAGTTTTGCCCCAAAATAAGGAGAATTTCTGTCTTTTTGCCCCAACATATAGGGAATTTCTGTCGTTCTGCACCACAACTAGTGGAATTTGTGCAATTATGCTCCAAAATACGGGGAATTTCTGCCTTTTTGCCCGAAAATAAGGGGAATGCATAACTTTTTGCCATAAAAAAGGGAAATTTCTTCATTTTTGCTCCAAAATAAGGGAAATTTCTGCATTTTTGCCTCTAAATAAGTGGAATTTCTGTCTTTTTCCCTCAAATCAAAGGGAATTTCTGTCTTTTTTGCCTCAAAAAAAGAGGAATTTCTGACTTATTACACTGAAATAAGTGAAATTTCTGCAATTTTGCCCCAAAATAAGGGGAATTTCTGCCTTTTTGCCCCCAAATAAGGGGAATTTCAGCCTTTTTACTTCAAAATAAAGGGAATTTTGGCATTTTTGCCAGAGAATATTAGGAATTTCTGCCTTTTTGCCCCAAAATAAAGAAAATTTCTGCCTTTTTTCCCTGAAATAAGTGAAATTTCTACAATTTTGCCCCAAAATAAGTGAAATTTCTGCAATTTTGCCCCAAAATAAGGGAAATTTCTGGAATTTTGCCCTAAATTAGTGGAATTTCTGAGTTTTGCCCCAAAATAAGGAGAATTTCTGTCTTTTTGCCCCAACATATAGGGAATTTCTGTCTTTATACACCACAACTACCGGAATTTCTGCAATTATGCTCCAAAATACGGGGAATTTATGCCTTTTTGCCCGAAAATAAGGGGAATGCATAACTTTTTGCCATAAAAAAGGGAAATTTCTTCATTTTTGCTCTAAAATAAGGGAAATTTCTGCATTTTTGCCTCTAAATAAGTGGAATTTCTGTCTTTTTCCCTCAAAACAAAGGGAATTTCTGTCTTTTTTGCCTCAAAATAAGGGGAATTTCTGACTTATTACACTGAAATAAGTGAAATTTCTGCAATTTTGCTTAAAAATAAGGGAAATTTCTGCCTTTTTGACACAAATTAATGGGAATTTCTGCCTTTTATCCCCAAAATAAGAAAAATTTTTGCTTTTTTTCTCTGAAATAAGTGAAATTTCTGCAATTTTGCCCTAAAATAAGGAAAATTTCTGCAATTTTTCCCAATAATAAGGGAAATTTCTGCAATTTTGCCCCAAATAAGGGGAATTTCTCCCTTTTTGCCCCAAAATGAAGGAAATTTCAGCCTTTTTAACTGAAAATAAGTGAAATTTCTGAAATTTTGCCCCAAATAAGGAAAATTTCTTCAATTTTGCCCCAAAATAAGGTAAATTCCTGTAATTTTGCCCCAAAATAAAGGAAATTTCTTGAATTTTGCCCCAAAAGAAGGGGAATTTCTGATTTTTGCCCCAAAATAAGGGAAATTTCTGCAATTTTGCCCCAATGTAAAGGAAATTTTTGCAATTTTGCCACAAAATAACGGGAATTTCTAAATGTTTGCTCCCAAAAAAAGGAGATCTTCTGTCTTTTTGCCCCAAAATAAAGAGAATTTCTGCCTTTTTGCCCGAAAATTATGAGAATTTCTGCAATTTTGCTTGAAAATACGGGGAATTTCTGCTTTTAATCCCGAAAGTAAGGGGAATGCATACCTTTTTGTCATAAAAAGGTAAATTTCTACATTTTTGCTCCAAAATAAGGGGAATTTCTGCCTTTTTGTCTCTAAATAAATGGAATTTCTGTCTTTTTCCCCCAAAACAAAGGGAATTTCTGTCTTTTTTGCCCCAAAATAAGGGGAATTTCTGAATTATTACCCTGAAATAAGTGAAATTTCTCTAATTTTGCCCCAAAATAAGGGAAATTTCTGCCTCTTTGCCCCCAAATAAGAAGAATTTCAGAATTTTACCTCAAAATAAGGGGAATTTCTGCATTTTTGCCACAAAATATTAGGAATTTCTGACTTTTTGCCCCAAAATAAGGAAAATTTGTGCCTTTTTTCACTGAAATAAGTGAAATTTCTGCAATTTTGCCCCAAAATAAGTGAAATTTCTGCAATTTTGCCCCAAAATAAGGGAAATTTCTGGAATTTTGCCCCAAAATAAGTGGAATTTCTAAGTTTTGCCCCAAAAAAAGGAGAATTTCTGTCTTTTTTCCTGTAAATAAGTGAAATTTCTCCAATTTTGCCCCAAAATAAGGGAAATTTCTGCCTCTTTGCCCCCAAATAAGGGGAATTTCAGCCTTTTTACCTCAAAATAAGGGGAATTTCTGCATTTTTGCCAGAAAATATTAGGAATTTCTGCCTTTTTGCCCCAAAATAAGGAAAATTTGTGCCTTTTTTCCCTGAAATAAGTGAAATTTCTGCAATTTTGCCCCAAAATAAGTGAAATTTCTGCAATTTTGCCCCAAAATAAGGGAAATTTCTGGAATTTTGCCCCAAAATAAGAGGAATTTCTAAGTTTTGCCCCAAAATAAGGAGATTTTCTGTCTTTTTGCCTGTAAATAAGTGAAATTTCTGCAATTTTGCCACAATATAAGGGAAATTTCTGCCTTTTTGCCCCCAAATAAGGGGAATTTCAGCCTTTTTACCTCAAAATAAGGGGAATTTCTGCATTTTTGCCAGAAAATATTAGGAATTTCTGCCTTTTTGCCCCAAAATAAGGAAAATTTCTGCCTTTTTTCCCTGAAATAAGTGAAATTTCTGCAATTTTGCCCCAAAATAAGTGAAATTTCTGCAATTTTGCCCCAAAATAAGGGAAATTTCTGGAATTTTTCCCCAAAATAAGCAGAATTTATGAGTTTTGCCCCAAAATAAGGAGAATTTCTGTCTTTTTGCCCCAACATATAGGGAATTTCTGTCTTTGTGCACCACAACTAGAGGAATTTCTGCAATTATGCTCCAAAATACGGGGAATTTCTGCCTTTTTGCCCGAAAATTATGAGAATTTCTGCAATTTTGCTTCAAAATACGGGGAATTTCTGCTTTTTATCCCAAAAGTAAGGGGAATGCATATCTTTTTGCCATAAAAAAGTAAATTTCTTCATTTTTTCCTTCAAAATAAAGGGAATTTCTGCCTTTTTGCCTCTAAATAAGTGGAATTTCTGTCTTTTTCCCCCAAAACAAAAGGAATTTCTGTCTTTTTTGACCCAAAATAAGGGGAATTTCTGAATTATTACCCTGAAATAAGTGAAATTTCTCCAATTTTGCCCGAAAATAATGGAAATTTCTGCCTCTGTGCCCCCAAATAAGGGGAATTTCAGCCTTTTTACCTCAAAATAAGGGGAATTTCTGCATTTTTGCCACAAAATATTAGGAATTTCTGACTTTTTGCCCCAAGATAAGGAAAATTTGTGCCTTTTTTCCCTGAAATAAGTGAAATTTCTGCAATTTTGCCCGAAAATAAGTAAAATTTCTGCAATGTTGCCCCAAAATAAGGGAAATTTCTGGAATTTTGCCCCCAAATAAGTGGAATTTCTAAGTTTTGCCCCAAAATAAGGAGAATTTCTGTATTTTTGCCTCTAAATAATTGAAATTTCTGCAATTTTGCCCCAAAATAAGGGAAATTTCTGCCTTTTTGCCCCCAAATAAGGGGAATTTCAGCCTTTTTACCTCAAAATAAGGGGAATTTCTGCATTTTTGCCAGAAAATATTAGGAATTTCTGCCTTTTTGCCCCAAAATAAGGAAAATTTCTGCCTTTTTTCCCTGAAATAAGTGAAATTTCTGCAATTTTGCCCCAAAATAAGTGAAATTTCTGCAATTTTGCCCCAAAATAAGGGAAATTTCTGGAATTTTTCCCCAAAATAAGCAGAATTTATGAGTTTTGCCCCAAAATAAGGAGAATTTCTGTCTTTTTGCCCCAACATATAGGGAATTTCTGTCTTTGTGCACCACAACTAGAGGAATTTCTGCAATTATGCTCCAAAATACGGGGAATTTCTGCATTTTTGCCCGAAAATTATGAGAATTTCTGCAATTTTGCTTCAAAATACGGGGAATTTCTGCTTTTTATCCCAAAATAAGGGGAATGCATACCTTTTTGCCATAAAAAGGTAAATTTCTTCATTTTTGATCCAAAATAAGGGGAATTTCTGCCTTTTTGCCCCTAAATAAGTGGAATTTCTGTCGTTTTCCCCCAAAACAAAAGGAATTTCTGTCTTTTTTGAACCAAAATAAGGGGAATTTCTGAATTATTACCCTGAAATAAGTGAAATTTCTCCAATTTTGCCCCAAAATAATGGAAATTTCTGCCTCTTTGCCCCCAAATAAGGGGAATTTCAGCCTTTTTACCTCAAAATAAGGGGAATTTCTGCATTTTTGCAACAAAATATTAGGAATTTCTGACTTTTTGCCCCAAAATAAGGAAAATTTGTGCCTTTTTTCCCTGAAATAAGTGAAATTTCTGCAATTTTGCCCCAAAATAAGTGAAATTTCTGCAATGTTGCCCCAAAATAAGGGAAATTTCTGGAATTTTGCCCGAAAATAAGTGGAATTTCTAAGTTTTGCCCCAAAATAAGGAGAATTTCTGTATTTTTGCCTCTAAATAAGTGAAATTTCTCCAATTTTGCCCCAAAATAATGGAAATTTCTGCATCTTTGCCCCCAAATAAGGGGAATTTCAGCCTTTTTACCTCAAAATAAGGGGAATTTCTGCATTTTTGCCACAAAATATTAGGAATTTCTCACTTTTTGCCCCAAAAAAAGGAAAATTTGTGCCTTTTTTCCCTGAAATAAGTGAAATTTCTGCAATTTTGCCAGAAAATAAGTGAAATTTCTGCAATGTTGCCCCAAAATAAGGGAAATTTCTGGAATTTTGCCCCCAAATAAGTGGAATTTCTAAGTTTTGCCCCAAAATAAGGAGAATTTCTGTATTTTTGCCTCTAAATAAGTGAAATTTCTGCAATTTTTCCCCAAAATAAGGGAAATTTCTGCCTTTTTGCCCTCAAATAAAAGGAATTTCAGCCTTTTTACCTAAAAATAAAAGGAATTTCTGCATTTTTGCCAGAATATATTAGGAATTTCTGCCTTTTTGCCCCAAAATTAAGAAAATTTCTTCTTTTTTTCCCTGAAATAAGTGAAATTTCTGCAATTTTGCCCCAAAATAAGTGAAATTTCTGCAATTTTGCCCCAAAATAAGGGAAATTTCTGGAATTTTGCCCCAAAATAAGTGGAATTTCTGAGTTTTGCCCCAAAATAAGGAGAATTTCTGTCTTTTTGCCCCAACATATAGGGAATTTCTGTCGTTCTGCACCACAACTAGTGGAATTTGTGCAATTATGCTCCAAAATACGGGGAATTTCTGCCTTTTTGCCCGAAAATAAGGGGAATGCATAACTTTTTGCCATAAAAAAGGGAAATTTCTTCATTTTTGCTCCAAAATAAGGGAAATTTCTGCATTTTTGCCTCTAAATAAGTGGAATTTCTGTCTTTTTCCCTCAAAACAAAGGGAATTTCTGTCTTTTTTGCCTCAAAAAAAGAGGAATTTCTGACTTATTACACTGAAATAAGTGAAATTTCTGCAATTTTGCCCCAAAATAAGGGGAATTTCTGCCTTTTTGCCCCCAAATAAGGGGAATTTCAGCCTTTTTACTTCAAAATAAAGGGAATTTTGGCATTTTTGCCAGAGAATATTAGGAATTTCTGCCTTTTTGCCCCAAAATAAAGAAAATTTCTGCCTTTTTTCCCTGAAATAAGTGAAATTTCTACAATTTTGCCCCAAAATAAGTGAAATTTCTGCAATTTTGCCCCAAAATAAGGGAAATTTCTGGAATTTTGCCCTAAATTAGTGGAATTTCTGAGTTTTGCCCCAAAATAAGGAGAATTTCTGTCTTTTTGCCCCAACATATAGGGAATTTCTGTCTTTATACACCACAACTAGCGGAATTTCTGCAATTATGCTCCAAAATACGGGGAATTTGTGCCTTTTTGCCCGAAAATAAGGGGAATGCATAACTTTTTGCCATAAAAAAGGGAAATTTCTTCATTTTTGCTCTAAAATAAAGGAAATTTCTGCATTTTTGCCTCTAAATAAGTGGAATTTCTGTCTTTTTCCCTCAAAACAAAGGGAATTTCTGTCTTTTTTGCCTCAAAATAAGGGGAATTTCTGACTTATTACACTGAAATAAGTGAAATTTCTGCAATTTTGCTTAAAAATAAGGGAAATTTCTGCCTTTTTGCCACAAATTAATGGGAATTTCTGCCTTTTTGCCACAAAATAAGAAAAATTTTTGCTTTTTTTCTCTGAAATAAGTGAAATTTCTGCAATTTTGCCCTAAAATAAGGAAAATTTCTGCAATTTTTCCCAATAATAAGGGAAATTTCTGCAATTTTGCCCCAAATAAGGGGAATTTATCCCTTTTTGCCCCAAAATGAAGGAAATTTCAGCCTTTTTACCTGAAAATAAGTGAAATTTCTGAAATTTTGCCCCAAATAAGGAAAATTTCTTCAATTTTGCCCCAAAATAAGGTAAATTCCTGTAATTTTGCCCCAAAATAAAGGAAATTTCTTGAATTTTGCCCCAAAAGAAGGGGAATTTCTGATTTTTGCCCCAAAATAAGGGAAATTTCTGCAATTTTGCCCCAATGTAAAGGAAATTTTTGCAATTTTGCCACAAAATAACGGGAATTTCTAAATGTTTGCTCCCAAAAAAAGGAGATCTTCTGTCTTTTTGCCCCAAAATAAAGAGAATTTCTGCATTTTTGCCCGAAAATTATGAGAATTTCTGCAATTTTGCTTGAAAATACGGGGAATTTCTGCTTTTAATCCCGAAAGTAAGGGGAATGCATACCTTTTTGTCATAAAAAGGTAAATTTCTACATTTTTGCTCCAAAATACGGGGAATTTCTGCCTTTTTGTCTCTAAATAAATGGAATTTCTGTCTTTTTCCCCCAAAACAAAGGGAATTTCTGTCTTTTTTGCCCCAAAATAAGGGAAATTTCTGAATTATTACCCTGAAATAAGTGAAATTTCTCTAATTTTGCCCCAAAATAAGGGAAATTTCTGCCTTTTTGCCCCCAAATAAGGGGATTTTCAGCATTTTACCTCAAAATAAGGGGAATTTCTGCATTTTTGCCACAAAATATTAGGAATTTCTGACTTTTTGCCCCAAAATAAGGAAAATTTGTGCCTTTTTTCACTGAAATAAGTGAAATTTCTGCAATTTTGCCCCAAAATAAGTGAAATTTCTGCAATTTTGCCCCAAAATAAGGGAAATTTCTGGAATTTTGCCCCAAAATAAGTGGAATTTCTAAGTTTTGCCCCAAAAAAAGGAGAATTTCTGTCTTTTTGCCTGTAAATAAGTGAAATTTCTCCAATTTTGCCCCAAAATAAGGGAAATTTCTGCCTCTTTGCCCCCAAATAAGGGGAATTTCAGCCTTTTTACCTCAAAATAAGGGGAATTTCTGCATTTTTGCCAGAAAATATTAGGAATTTCTGCCTTTTTGCCCCAAAATAAGGAAAATTTGTGCCTTTTTTCCCTGAAATAAGTGAAATTTCTGCAATTTTGCCCCAAAATAAGTGAAATTTCTGCAATTTTGCCCCAAAATAAGGGAAATTTCTGGAATTTTGCCCCAAAATAAGAGGAATTTCTAAGTTTTGCCCCAAAATAAGGAGATTTTCTGTCTTTTTGCCTGTAAATAAGTGAAATTTCTGCAATTTTGCCCCAAAATAAGGGAAATTTCTGCCTTTTTGCCCCCAAATAAGGGGAATTTCAGCCTTTTTACCTCAAAATAAGGGGAATTTCTGCATTTTTGCCAGAAAATATTAGGAATTTCTGCCTTTTTGCCCCAAAATAAGGAAAATTTCTGCCTTTTTTCCCTGAAATAAGTGAAATTTCTGCAATTTTGCCCCAAAATAAGTGAAATTTCTGCAATTTTGCCCCAAAATAAGGGAAATTTCTGGAATTTTTCCCCAAAATAAGCAGAATTTATGAGTTTTGCCCCAAAATAAGGAGAATTTCTGTCTTTTTGCCCCAACATATAGGGAATTTCTGTCTTTGTGCACCACAACTAGAGGAATTTCTGCAATTATGCTCCAAAATACGGGGAATTTCTGCCTTTTTGCCCGAAAATTATGAGAATTTCTGCAATTTTGCTTCAAAATACGGGGAATTTCTGCTTCTTATCCCAAAAGTAAGGGGAATGCATATCTTTTTGCCATAAAAAAGTAAATTTCTTCATTTTTTTCTTCAAAATAAAGGGAATTTCTGCCTTTTTGCCTCTAAATAAGTGGAATTTCTGTCTTTTTCCCACAAAACAAAAGGAATTTCTGTCTTTTTTGACCCAAAATAAGGGGAATTTCTGAATTATTACCCTGAAATAAGTGAAATTTCTCCAATTTTGCCCGAAAATAATGGAAATTTCTGCCTCTGTGCCCCCAAATAAGGGGAATTTCAGCCTTTTTACCTCAAAATAAGGGGAATTTCTGCATTTTTGCCACAAAATATTAGGAATTTCTGACTTTTTGCCCCAAGATAAGGAAAATTTGTGCCTTTTTTCCCTGAAATAAGTGAAATTTCTGCAATTTTGCCCGAAAATAAGTAAAATTTCTGCAATGTTGCCCCAAAATAAGGGAAATTTCTGGAATTTTGCCCCCAAATAAGTGGAATTTCTAAGTTTTGCCCCAAAATAAGGAGAATTTCTGTATTTTTGCCTCTAAATAATTGAAATTTCTGCAATTTTGCCCCAAAATAAGGGAAATTTCTGCCTTTTTGCCCCCAAATAAGGGGAATTTCAGCCTTTTTACCTCAAAATAAGGGGAATTTCTGCATTTTTGCCAGAAAATATTAGGAATTTCTGCCTTTTTGCCCCAAAATAAGGAAAATTTCTGCCTTTTTTCCCTGAAATAAGTGAAATTTCTGCAATTTTGCCCCAAAATAAGTGAAATTTCTGCAATTTTGCCCCAAAATAAGGGAAATTTCTGGAATTTTTCCCCAAAATAAGTAGAATTTATGAGTTTTGCCCCAAAATAAGGAGAATTTCTGTCTTTTTGCCCCAACATATAGGGAATTTCTGTCTTTGTGCACCACAACTAGAGGAATTTCTGCAATTATGCTCCAAAATACGGGGAATTTTTGCATTTTTGCCCGAAAATTATGAGAATTTCTGCAATTTTGCTTCAAAATACGGGGAATTTCTGCTTTTTATCCCAAAATAAGGGGAATGCATACCTTTTTGCCATAAAAAGGTAAATTTCTTCATTTTTGCTCCAAAATAAGGGGAATTTCTGCCTTTTTGCCTCTAAATAAGTGGAATTTCTGTCGTTTTCCCCCAAAACAAAGGGAATTTCTGTCTTTTTTGAATCAAAATAAGGGGAATTTCTGAATTATTACCCTGAAATAAGTGAAATTTCTCCAATTTTGCCCCAAAATAATGGAAATTTCTGCCTCTTTGCCCCCAAATAAGGGGAATTTCAGCCTTTTTACCTCAAAATAAGGGGAATTTCTGCATTTTTGCCAAAAAATATTAGGAATTTCTGACTTTTTGCCCCAAAATAAGGAAAATTTGTGCCTTTTTTCCCTGAAATAAGTGAAATTTCTGCAATTTTGCCCCAAAATAAGTGAAATTTCTGCAATGTTGCCCCAAAATAAGGGAAATTTTTGGAATTTTGCCCGAAAATAAGTGGAATTTCTAAGTTTTGCCCCAAAATAAGCAGAATTTCTGTATTTTTGCCTCTAAATAAGTGAAATTTCTGCAATTTTGCCCCAAAATAAGGGAAATTTCTGCCTTTTTGCCCCCAAATAAAAGGAATTTCAGCCTTTTTACCTAAAAATAAGGGGAATTTCTGCATTTTTGCCACAAAATATTAGGAATTTCTGCCTTTTTGCCCCAAAATAAAGAAAATTTCTGCCTTTTTTCACTGGAATAAGTGAAATTTCTGCAATTTTGCCCCAAAATAAGTGAAATTTCTGCAATTTTGCCCCAAAATAAGGGAAATTTCTGGAATTTTGCCCCAAAATATGTGGAATTTCTGAGTTTTGCCCCAAAATACGGGGAATTTCTGCCTTTTTGCCCGAAAATAAGGGGAATGCATAACTTTTTGCCATAAAAAAGGGAAATTTCTTCATTTTTGCTCCAAAATAAGGGAAATTTCTGCCTTTTTGCCTCTAAATAAGTGGAATTTCTGTCTTTTTCCCTCAAAACAAAGGGAATTTCTGTTTTTTTTGCCTCAAAAAAAGAGGAATTTCTGACTTATTACACTGAAATAAGTGAAATTTCTGCAATTTTGCCCCAAAATAAGGGGAATTTCTGATTTTTGCCCCAAAATAAAGGGAATTTCTGCATTTTGCCCCAAAATTAGGGGAATTTCTGCAATTTTGCTCCAAAATACGGGGAATTTCTGCCTTTTTGCCTGAAAATAATGGGAATGCATACCTTTTTGCCATTAAAAGGGACATTTCTTCATTTTTGCTCCAAAATAAAGGGAATTTCTGCCTTTTTGCCTCTAAATAAGTGGAATTTCTGTCTTTTTCCCTCAAAACAAAGAGAATTTCTGTCTTTTTTGCCCCAAAATAAGGGGAATTTCTGACTTATTACCCTGAAGTAAGTGAAATTTCTGAAATTTTGCCCCAAAATAAGGGAAATTTCTGCAATTTTGCCCCAAAATAAGGGGAATTTCTTAATGTTTGCTCCCGAAAAAAGGAGATCTTCTGTCTTTTTGCCCCAAAATAAAAAGAATTTCTGCCTTTTTGCCCGAAAATTATGAGAATTTCTGCAATTTTGCTTCAAAATACGGGGAATTTCTGCTTTTTATCCCAAAAGTAAGGGGAATGCATATCTTTTTGCCATAAAAAGGTAAATTTCTTCATTTTTTCCTTCAAAATAAGGGGATTTTCTGCCTTTTTGCCTCTAAATAAGTGGAATTTCTGTCTTTTTCCCCCAAAACAAAAGGAATTTCTGTTTTTTTTGACCCAAAATAAGGGGAATTTCTGAATTATTACTCTGAAATAAGTGAAATTTCTCCAATTTTGCCCCAAAATAATGGAAATTTCTGCCTCTTTGCCCCCAAATAAGGGGAATTTCAGCCTTTTTACCTCAAAATAAGGGGAATTTCTGCATTTTTGCCACAAAATATTAGGAATTTCTGACTTTTTGCCCCAAAAAAAGGAAAATTTGTGCCTTTTTTCCCTGAAATAAGTGAAATTTCTGCAATTTTGCCAGAAAATAAGTGAAATTTCTGCAATGTTGCCCCAAAATAAGGGAAATTTCTGAAATTTTGCCCCCAAATAAGTGGAATTTCTAAGTTTTGCCCCAAAATAAGGAGAATTTCTGTATTTTTGCCTCTAAATAAGTGAAATTTCTGCAATTTTGCCCCAAAATAAGGGAAATTTCTGCCTTTTTGCCCCCAAATAAAAGGAATTTCAGCCTTTTTACCTAAAAATAAAAGGAATTTCTGCATTTTTGCCAGAATATATTAGGAATTTCTGCCTTTTTGCCCCAAAATAAAGAAAATTTCTTCTTTTTTCCCTGAAATAAGTGAAATTTCTGCAATTTTGCCCCAAAATAAGTGAAATTTCTGCAATTTTGCCCCAAAATAAGGGAAATTTCTGGAATTTTGCCCCAAAATAAGTGGAATTTCTGAGTTTTGCCCCAAAATAAGGAGAATTTCTGTCTTTTTGCCCCAACATATAGGGAATTTCTGTCGTTCTGCACCACAACTAGTGGAATTTGTGCAATTATCCTCCAAAATACGAGGAATTTCTGCCTTTTTGCCCGAAAATAAGGGGAATGCATAACTTTTTGCCATAAAAAAGGGAAATTTCTTCATTTTTGCTCCAAAATAAGGGAAATTTCTGCATTTTTGCCTCTAAATAAGTGGAATTTCTGTCTTTTTCCCTCAAAACAAAGGGAATTTCTGTCTTTTTTGCCTCAAAAAAGAGGAATTTCTGACTTATTACACTGAAATAAGTGAAATTTCTGCAATTTTGCCCCAAAATAAGGGGAATTTCTGCCTTTTTGCCTCCAAATAAGGGGAATTTCAGCCTTTTTACTTCAAAATAAAGGGAATTTTGGCATTTTTGCCAGAGAATATTAGGAATTTCTGCCTTTTTGCCCCAAAATAAAGAAAATTTCTGCCTTTTTTCCCTGAAATAAGTGAAATTTCTACAATTTTGCCCCAAAATAAGTGAAATTTCTGCAATTTTGCCCCAAAATAAGGGAAATTTCTGGAATTTTGCCCTAAATTAGTGGAATTTCTGAGTTTTGCCCCAAAATAAGGAGAATTTCTGTCTTTTTGCCCCAACATATAGGGAATTTCTGTCTTTATACACCACAACTAGCGGAATTTCTGCAATTATGCTCCAAAATACGGGGAATTTGTGCCTTTTTGCCCGAAAATAAGGGGAATGCATAACTTTTTGCCATAAAAAAGGGAAATTTCTTCATTTTTGCTCTAAAATAAGGGAAATTTCTGCATTTTTGCCTCTAAATAAGTGGAATTTCTGTCTTTTTCCCTCAAAACAAAGGGAATTTCTGTCTTTTTTGCCTCAAAATAAGGGGAATTTCTGACTTATTACACTGAAATAAGTGAAATTTCTGCAATTTTGCTTAACAATAAGGGAAATTTCTGCCTTTTTGCCACAAATTAATGGGAATTTCTGCCTTTTTTCCCCAAAATAAGAAAAATTTTTGCTTTTTTTCTCTGAAATGAGTGAAATTTCTGCAATTTTGCCCTAAAATAAGGAAAATTTCTGCAATTTTTCCCAATAATAAGGGAAATTTCTGCAATTTTGCCCCAAATAAGGGGAATTTCTCCCTTTTTGCCCCAAAATGAAGGAAATTTCAGCCTTTTTACCTGAAAATAAGTGAAATTTCTGCAATTTTGCCCCAAATAAGGAAAATTTCTTCAATTTTGCCCCAAAATAAGGTAAATTCCTGTAATTTTGCCCCAAAATAAAGGAAATTTCTTGAATTTTGCCCCAAAAGAAGGGGAATTTCTGATTTTTGCCCCAAAATAAGGGAAATTTCTGCAATTTTGCCCCAATGTAAAGGAAATTTTTGCAATTTTGCCACAAAATAACGGGAATTTCTAAATGTTTGCTCCCAAAAAAAGGAGATCTTCTGTCTTTTTGCCCCAAAATAAAGAGAATTTCTGCCTTTTTGCCCGAAAATTATGAGAATTTCTGCAATTTTGCTTGAAAATACGGGGAATTTCTGCTTTTAATCCCGAAAGTAAGGGGAATGCATACCTTTTTGTCATAAAAAGGTAAATTTCTACATTTTTGCTCCAAAATAAGGGGAATTTCTGCCTTTTTGTCTCTAAATAAATGGAATTTCTGTCTTTTTCCCCCAAAACAAAGGGAATTTCTGTCTTTTTTGCCCCAAAATAAGGGGAATTTCTGAATTATTACCCTGAAATAAGTGAAATTTCTCTAATTTTGCCCCAAAATAAGGGAAATTTCTGCCTCTTTGCCCCCAAATAAGGGGAATTTCAGCATTTTACCTCAAAATAAGGGGAATTTCTGCATTTTTGCCACAAAATATTAGGAATTTCTGACTTTTTGCCCCAAAATAAGGAAAATTTGTGCCTTTTTTCACTGATATAAGTGAAATTTCTGCAATTTTGCCCCAAAATAAGTGAAATTTCTGCAATTTTGCCCCAAAATAAGGGAAATTTCTGGAATTTTGCCCCAAAATAAGTGGAATTTCTAAGTTTTGCCCCAAAAAAAGGAGAATTTCTGTCTTTTTGCCTGTAAATAAGTGAAATTTCTCCAATTTTGCCCCAAAATAAGGGAAATTTCTGCCTCTTTGCCCCCAAATAAGGGGAATTTCAGCCTTTTTACCTCAAAATAAGGGGAATTTCTGCATTTTTGCCACAAAATATTAGGAATTTCTGACTTTTTGCCCCAAAATAAGGAAAATTTGTGCCTTTTTTCCCTGAAATAAGTGAAATTTCTGCAATTTTGCCCCAAAATAAGTGAAATTTCTGCAATTTTGCCCCAAAATAAGGGAAATTTCTGGAATTTTGCCCCAAAATAAGAGGAATTTCTAAGTTTTGCCCCAAAATAAGGAGATTTTCTGTCTTTTTGCCTGTAAATAAGTGAAATTTCTGCAATTTTGCCCCAAAATAAGGGAAATTTCTGCCTTTTTGCCCCCAAATAAGGGGAATTTCAGCCTTTTTACCTCAAAATAAGGGGAATTTCTGCATTTTTGCCAGAAAATATTAGGAATTTCTGCCTTTTTGCCCCAAAATAAGGAAAATTTCTGCCTTTTTTCCCTGTATTAAGTGAAATTTCTGCAATTTTGCCCCAAAATAAGTGAAATTTCTGCAATTTTGCCCCAAAATAAGGGAAATTTCTGGAATTTTTCCCCAAAATAAGTAGAATTTATGAGTTTTGCCCCAAAATAAGGAGAATTTCTGTCTTTTTGCCCCAACATATAGGGAATTTCTGTCTTTGTGCACCACAACTAGAGGAATTTCTGCAATTATGCTCCAAAATACGGGGAATTTCTGCCTTTTTGCCCGAAAATTATGAGAATTTCTGCAATTTTGCTTCAAAATACGGGGAATTTCTGCTTTTTATCGCAAAAGTAAGGGGAATGCATATCTTTTTGCCATAAAAAAGTAAATTTCTTCATTTTTTCCTTCAAAATAAAGGGAATTTCTGCCTTTTTGCCTCTAAATAAGTGGAATTTCTGTCTTTTTCCCCCAAAACAAAAGGAATTTCTGTCTTTTTTTGACCCAAAATAAGGGGAATTTCTGAATTATTACCCTGAAATAAGTGAAATTTCTCCAATTTTGCCCGAAAATAATGGAAATTTCTGCCTCTGTGCCCACAAATAAGGGGAATTTCAGCCTTTTTACCTCAAAATAAGGGGAATTTCTGCATTTTTGCCACAAAATATTAGGAATTTCTGACTTTTTGCCCCAAGATAAGAAAAATTTGTGCCTTTTTTCCCTGAAATAAGTGAAATTTCTGCAATTTTGCCCAAAAATAAGTAAAATTTCTGCAATGTTGCCCCAAAATAAGGGAAATTTCTGGAATTTTGCCCCCAAATAAGTGGAATTTCTAAGTTTTGCCCCAAAATAAGGAGAATTTCTGTATTTTTGCCTATAAATAATTGAAATTTCTGCAATTTTGCCCCAAAATAAGAAAAATTTCTACCTTTTTGCCCCCAAATAAGGGGAATTTCAACCTTTTTACCTCAAAATAAGGGGAATTTCTGCATTTTTGCCAGAAAATATTAGGAATTTCTGCCTTTTTGCCCCAAAATAAGGAAAATTTCTGCCTTTTTTCCCTGAAATAAGTGAAATTTCTGCAATTTTGCCCCAAAATAAGTGAAATTTCTGCAATTTTGCCCCAAAATAAGGGAAATTTCTGGAATTTTGCCCCAAAATAAGTGGAATTTCTGAGTTTTGCCCCAAAATAAGGAGAATTTCTGTCTTTTTGCCCCAACATATAGGGAATTTCTGTCGTTCTGCACCACAACTAGGGGAATTTGTGCAATTATGCTCCAAAATACGGGGAATTTCTGCCTTTTTGCCCGAAAATAAGGGGAATGCATAACTTTTTGCCATAAAAAAGGGAAATTTCTTCATTTTTGCTCCAAAATAAGGGAAATTTCTGCATTTTTGCCTCTAAATAAGTGGAATTTCTGTCTTTTTCCCTCAAAACAAAGGGAATTTCTGTCTTTTTTGCCTCAAAAAAAGAGGAATTTCTGACTTATTACACTGAAATAAGTGAAATTTCTGCAATTTTGCCCCAAAATAAGGGGAATTTCTGCCTTTTTGCCCCCAAATAAGGGGAATTTCAGCCTTTTTACTTCAAAATAAAGGGAATTTCTGCATTTTTGCCAGAGAATATTAGGAATTTCTGCCTTTTTGCCCCAAAATAAAGAAAATTTCTGCCTTTTTTCCCTGAAATAAGTGAAGTTTCTACAATTTTGCCCCAAAATAAGTGAAATTTCTGCAATTTTGCCCCAAAATAAGGGAAATTTCTGGAATTTTGCCCTAAATTAGTGGAATTTCTGAGTTTTGCCCCAAAATAAGGAGAATTTCTGTCTTTTTGCCCCAACATATAGGGAATTTCTGTCTTTATACACCACAACTAGCGGAATTTCTGCAATTATGCTCCAAAATACGGGGAATTTATGCCTTTTTGCCCGAAAATAAGGGGAATGCATAACATTTTGCCATAAAAAAGGGAAATTTCTTCATTTTTGCTCTAAAATAAGGGAAATTTCTGCATTTTTGCCTCTAAATAAGTGGAATTTCTGTCTTTTTCCCTCAAAACAAAGGGAATTTCTGTCTTTTTTGCCTCAAAATAAGGGGAATTTCTGACTTATTACACTGAAATAAGTGAAATTTCTGCAATTTTGCTTAAAAATAAGGGAAATTTCTGCCTTTTTGCCACAAATTAATGGGAATTTCTGCCTTTTTTCCCCAAAATAAGAAAAATTTTTGCTTTTTTTCTCTGAAATAAGTGAAATTTCTGCAATTTTGCCCTAAAATAAGGAAAATTTCTGCAATTTTTCCCAATAATAAGGGAAATTTCTGCAATTTTGCCCCAAATAAGGGGAATTTCTCCCTTTTTGCCCCAAAATGAAGGAAATTTCAGCCTTTTTACCTGAAAATAAGTGAAATTTCTGAAATTTTGCCCCAAATAAGGAAAATTTCTTCAATTTTGCCCCAAAATAAGGTAAATTCCTGTAATTTTGCCCCAAAATAAAGGAAATTTCTTGAATTTTGCCCCAAAAGAAGGGGAATTTCTGATTTTTGCCCCAAAATAAGGGAAATTTCTGCAATTTTGCCCCAATGTAAAGGAAATTTCTGCAATTTTGCCACAAAATAACGGGAATTTCTAAATGTTTGCTCCCAAAAAAAGGAGATCTTCTGTCTTTTTGCCCGAAAATAAGGAGAATTTCTGCCTTTTTGCCCGAAAATTATGAGAATTTCTGCAATTTTGCTTCAAAATACGGGGAATTTCTGCTTTTAATCCCGAAAGTAAGGGGAATGCATACCTTTTTGTCATAAAAAGGTAAATTTCTACATTTTTGCTCCAAAATAAGGGGAATTTCTGCCTTTTTGTCTCTAAATAAATGGTATTTCTGTCTTTTTCCGCCAAAACAAAGGGAATTTCTGTCTTTTTTGCCCCAAAATAAGGGGAATTTCTGAATTATTACCCTGAAATAAGTGAAATTTCTCTAATTTTGCCCCAAAATAAGGGAAATTTCTGCCTCTTTGCCCCCAAATAAGGGGATTTTCAGCATTTTACCTCAAAATAAGGGGAATTTCTGCATTTTTGCCACAAAATATTAGGAATTTCTGACTTATTGCCCCAAAATAAGGAAAATTTGTGCCTTTTTTCACTGAAATAAGTGAAATTTCTGCAATTTTGCCCCAAAATAAGTGAAATTTCTGCAATTTTGCCCCAAAATAAGGGAAATTTCTGGAATTTTGCCCCAAAATAAGTGGAATTTCTAAGTTTTGCCCCAAAAAAAGGAGAATTTCTGTCTTTTTGCCTGTAAATAAGTGAAATTTCTCCAATTTTGCCCCAAAATAAAAGAAATTTCTGCCTCTTTGCCCCCAAATAAGGGGAATTTCAGCCTTTTTACCTCAAAATAAGGGGAATTTCTGCATTTTTGCCACAAAATATTAGGAATTTCTGCCTTTTTGCCCCAAAATAAGGAAAATTTGTGCCTTTTTTCCATGAAATAAGTGAAATTTCTGCAATTTTGCCCCAAAATAAGGGAAATTTCTGGAATTTTGCCCCAAAATAAGAGGAATTTCTAAGTTTTGCCCCAAAATAAGGAGATTTTCTGTCTTTTTGCCTGTAAATAAGTGAAATTTCTGCAATTTTGCCCCAAAATAAGGGAAATTTCTGCCTTTTTGCCCCCAAATAAGGGGAATTTCAGCCTTTTTACCTCAAAATAAGGGGAATTTCTGCATTTTTGCCAGAAAATATTAGGAATTTCTGCCTTTTTGCCCCAAAATAAGGAAAATTTGTGCCTTTTTTCCCTGAAATAAGTGAAATTTCTGCAATTTTGCCCCAAAATAAGTGAAATTTCTGCAATTTTGCCCCAAAATAAGGGAAATTTCTGGAATTTTTCCTTAAAATAAGTAGAATTTATGAGTTTTGCCCCAAAATAAGGAGAATTTCTGTCTTTTTGCCCCAACATATAGGGAATTTCTGTCTTTGTGCACCACAACTAGAGGAATTTCTGCAATTATGCTCCAAAATACGGGGAATTTCTGCCTTTTTGCCCGAAAATTATGAGAATTTCTGCAATTTTGCTTCAAAATACGGGGAATTTCTGCTTTTTATCCCAAAAGTAAGGGGAATGCATATCTTTTTGCCATAAAAAAGTAAATTTCTTCATTTTTTTCTTCAAAATAAAGGGAATTTCTGCCTTTTTGCCTCTAAATAAGTGGAATTTCTGTCTTTTTCCCCCAAAACAAAAGGAATTTCTGTCTTTTTTGACCCAAAATAAGGGGAATTTCTGAATTATTACCCTGAAATAAGTGAAATTTCTCCAATTTTGTCCGAAAATAATGGAAATTTCTGCCTCTGTGCCCCCAAATAAGGGGAATTTCAGCCTTTTTACCTCAAAATAAGGGGAATTTCTGCATTTTTGCCACAAAATATTAGGAATTTCTGACTTTTTGCCCCAAGATAAGGAAAATTTGTGCCTTTTTTCCCTGAAATAAGTGAAATTTCTGCAATTTTGCCGGAAAAGAAGTAAAATTTCTGCAATGTTGCCCCAAAATAAGGGAAATTTCTGGAATTTTGCCCCCAAATAAGTGGAATTTCTAAGTTTTGCCCCAAAATAAGGAGAATTTCTGTATTTTTGCCTCTAAATAATTGAAATTTCTGCAATTTTGCCCCAAAATAAGGGAAATTTCTGCCTTTTTGCCCCCAAATAAGGGGAATTTCAGCCTTTTTACCTCAAAATAAGGGGAATTTCTGCATTTTTGCCAGAAAATATTAGGAATTTCTGCCTTTTTGCCCCAAAATAAGGAAAATTTCTGCCTTTTTTCCCTGAAATAAGTGAAATTTCTGCAATTTTGCCCCAAAATAAGTGAAATTTCTGCAATTTTGCCCCAAAATAAGGGAAATTTCTGGAATTTTTCCCCAAAATAAGTAGAATTTCTGAGTTTTGCCCCAAAATAAGGAGAATTTCTGTCTTTTTGCCCCAACATATAGGGAATTTCTGTCTTTGTGCACCACAACTAGAGGAATTTCTGCAATTATGCTCCAAAATACGGGGAATTTCTGCATTTTTGCCCGAAAATTATGAGAATTTCTGCAATTTTGCTTCAAAATACGGGGAATTTCTGCTTTTTATCCCAAAATAAGGGGAATGCATACCTTTTTGCCATAAAAAGGTAAATTTCTTCATTTTTGCTCCAAAATAAGGGGAATTTCTGCCTTTTTGCCTCTAAATAAGTGGAATTTCTGTCGTTTTCCCCCAAAACAAAAGGAATTTCTGTCTTTTTGAACCAAAATAAGGGGAATTTCTGAATTATTACCCTGAAATAAGTGAAATTTCTCCAATTTTGCCCCAAAATAATGGAAATTTCTGCCTCTTTGCCCCCAAATAAGGGGAATTTCAGCCTTTTTACCTCAAAATAAGGGGAATTTCTGCATTTTTGCAACAAAATATTAGGAATTTCTGACTTTTTGCCCCAAAATAAGGAAAATTTGTGCCTTTTTTCCCTGAAATAAGTGAAATTTCTGCAATTTTGCCCCAAAATAAGTGAAATTTCTGCAATGTTGCCCCAAAATAAGGGAAATTTTTGGAATTTTGCCCGAAAATAAGTGGAATTTCTAAGTTTTGCCCCAAAATAAGCAGAATTTCTGTATTTTTGCCTCTAAATAAGTGAAATTTCTGCAATTTTGCCCCAAAATAAGGGAAATTTCTGCCTTTTTGCCCTCAAATAAAAGGAATTTCAGCCTTTTTACCTAAAAATAAGGGGAATTTCTGCATTTTTGCCAGAAAATATTAGGAATTTCTGCCTTTTTGCCCCAAAATAAAGAAAATTTCTGCCTTTTTTCCCTGGAATAAGTGAAATTTCTGCAATTTTGCCCCAAAATAAGTGAAATTTCTGCAATTTTGCCCCAAAATAAGGGAAATTTCTGGAATTTTGCCCCAAAATATGTGGAATTTCTGAGTTTTGCCCCAAAATACGGGGAATTTCTGCCTTTTTGCCCCCAAATAAGGGGAATTTCAACCTTTTTACCTCAAAATAAGGGGAATTTCTGCATTTTTGCCAGAAAATATTAGGAATTTCTGCCTTTTTGCCCCAAAATAAGGAAAATTTCTGCCTTTTTTCCCTGAAATAAGTGAAATTTCTGCAATTTTGCCCCAAAATAAGTGAAATTTCTGCAATTTTGCCCCAAAATAAGGGAAATTTCTGGAATTTTGCCCCAAAATAAGTGGAATTTCTGAGTTTTGCCCCAAAATAAGGAGAATTTGTGTCTTTTTGCCCCAACATATAGGGAATTTCTGTCGTTCTGCACCACAACTAGGGGAATTTGTGCAATTATGCTCCAAAATACGGGGAATTTCTGCCTTTTTGCCCGAAAATAAGGGGAATGCATAACTTTTTGCCATAAAAAAGGGAAATTTCTTCATTTTTGCTCCAAAATAAGGGAAATTTCTGCATTTTTGCCTCTAAGTAAGTGGAATTTCTGTCTTTTTCCCTCAAAACAAAGGGAATTTCTGTCTTTTTTGCCTCAAAAAAAGAGGAATTTCTGACTTATTACACTGAAATAAGTGAAATTTCTGCAATTTTGCCCCAAAATAAGGGGAATTTCTGCCTTTTTGCCCCCAAATAAGGGGAATTTCAGCCTTTTTACTTCAAAATAAAGGGAATTTCTGCATTTTTGCCAGAGAATATTAGGAATTTCTGTCTTTTTGCCCCAAAATAAAGAAAATTTCTGCCTTTTTTCCCTGAAATAAGTGAAATTTCTACAATTTTGCCCCAAAATAAGTGAAATTTCTGCAATTTTGCCCCAAAATAAGGGAAATTTCTGGAATTTTGCCCTAAATTAGTGGAATTTCTGAGTTTTGCCCCAAAATAAGGAGAATTTCTGTCTTTTTGCCCCAACATACAGGGAATTTCTGTCTTTATGCACCACAACTAGCGGAATTTCTGCAATTATGCTCCAAAATACGGGGAATTTGTGCCTTTTTGCCCGAAAATAAGGGGAATGCATAACTTTTTGCCATAAAAAAGGGAAATTTCTTCATTTTTGCTCTAAAATAAGGGAAATTTCTGCATTTTTGCCTCTAAATAAGTGGAATTTCTGTCTTTTTCCCTCAAAACAAAGGGAATTTCTGTCTTTTTTGCCTCAAAATAAGGGGAATTTCTGACTTATTACACTGAAATAAGTGAAATTTCTGCAATTTTGCTTAAAAATAAGGGAAATTTCTGCCTTTTTGCCACAAATTAATGGGAATTTCTGCCTTTTTGCCCTAAAATAAGAAAAATTTTTGCTTTTTTTCTCTGAAATAAGTGAAATTTCTTCAATTTTGCACTAAAATAAGGAAAATTTCTGCAATTTTTCCCAATAATAAGAGAAATTTCTGCAATTTTGCCCCAAAATAAGGGGAATTTCTCCCTTTTTGCCCCAAAATGAAGGAAATTTTAGCCTTTTTACCTGAAAATAAGTGAAATTTCTGCAATTTTGCCCCAAATAAGGAAAATTTCTTCAATTTTGCCCCAAAATAAGGTAAATTCCTGTAATTTTGCCCCAAAATAAAGGAAATTTCTTGAATTTTGCCCCAAAAGAAGGGGAATTTCTGATTTTTGCCCCAAAATAAGGGAAATTTCTGCAATTTTGCCCCAATGTAAAGGAAATTTCTGCAATTTTGCCCCAAAATAACGGGAATTTCTGAATGTTTGCTCCCAAAAAAAGGAGATCTTCTGTCTTTTTGCCCCAAAATAAGGAGAATTTCTGCCTTTTTGCCCGAAAATTATGAGAATTTCTGCAATTTTGCTTCAAAATACGGGGAATTTCTGCTTCTAATCCCGAAAGTAAGGGGAATGCATACCTTTTTGTCATAAAAAGGTAAATTTCTACATTTTTGCTCCAAAATAAGGGGAATTTCTGCTTTTTGCCTCTAAATAAATGGAATTTCTGTCTTTTTCACCCCAAACAAAGGGAATTTCTGTCTTTTTTGCCCCAAAATAAGGGGAATTTCTGAATTATTACCCTGAAATAAGTGAAATTTCTCCAATTTTGCCCCAAAATAAGGGAAATTTCTGCCTCTTTGCCCCCAAATAAGGGGAATTTCAGCCTTTTTACCTCAAAATAAGGGGAATTTCTGCATTTTTGCCACAAAATATTAGGAATTTCTGACTTTTTGCCCCAAAATAAGGAAAATTTGTGCCTTTTTTCCCTGAAATAAGTGAAATTTCTGCAATTTTGCCCCAAAATAAGTGAAATTTCTGCAATTTTGCCCCAAAATAAGGGAAATTTCTGGAATTTTGCCCCAAAATAAGTGGAATTTCTAAGTTTTGCCCCAAAATAAGGAGAATTTCTGTCTTTTTGCCTGTAAATAAGTGAAATTTCTGCAATTTTGCCCCAAAATAAGGGAAATTTCTGCCTTTTTGCCCCCAAATAAAAGGAATTTCAGCCTTTTTACCTAAAAATAAAAGGAATTTCTGCATTTTTGCCAGAATATATTAGGAATTTCTGTCTTTTGGCCCCAAAATAAAGAAAATTTCTTCTTTTTTTCCCTGGAATAAGTGAAATTTCTTCAATTTTGCCCAAAATATGTGAAATTTCTGCAATTTTGCCACAAAATAAGGGAAATTTCTGGAATTTTGCCCCAAAATAAGTGGAATTTCTGAGTTTTGCCCCAAAATAAGGAGAATTTCTGTCTTTTTGCCCCAACATATAGGGAATTTCTGTCGTTCTGCACCACAACTAGGGGAATTTGTGCAATTATGCTCCAAAATACGGGGAATTTCTGCCTTTTTGCCCGAAAATAAGGGGAATGCATAACTTTTTGCCATAAACAAGGGAAATTTCTTCATTTTTGCTTTAAAATAAGGGAAATTTCTGCATTTTTGCCTCTAAATAAGTGGAATTTCTGTCTTTTTCCCTCAAAACAAAGGGAATTTCTGTCTTTTTTGCCTCAAAATAAGGGGAATTTATGACTTATTACACTGAAATAAGTGAAATTTGTGCAATTTTGCCCCAAAATAAGGGGAATTTCTGCCTTTTTGCCCCCAAATAAGGGGAATTTCAGCCTTTTTACTTCAAAATAAAGGGAATTTCTGCATTTTTGCCAGAGAATATTAGGAATTTCTGCCTTTTTGCCCCAAAATAAAGAAAATTTCTTCCTTTTTTCCCTGAAATAAGTGAAATTTCTACAATATTGCCACAAAATAAGTGAAATTTCTGCAATGTTGCCCCAAAATAAGGGAAATTTCTGGAATTTTGCCCTAAATTAGTGGAATTTCTGAGTTTTGCCCCAAAATAAGGAGAATTTCTGTCTTTTTGCCCCAACATATAGGGAATTTCTGTCTTTATGCACCACAACTAGCGGAATTTCTGCAATTATGCTCCAAAATACGGGGAATTTGTGCCTTTTTGCCCGAAAATAAGGGGAATGCATAACTTTTTGCCATAAAAAAGGGAAATTTCTTCATTTTTGCTCTAAAATAAGGGAAATTTCTGCATTTTTGCCTCTAAATAACTGGAATTTCTGTCTTTTTCCCTCAAAACAAAGGGAATTTCTGTCTTTTTTGCCTCAAAATAAGGGGAATTTCTGACTTATTACACTGAAATAAGTGAAATTTCTGCAATTTTGCTTAAAAATAAGGGAAATTTCTGCCTTTTTGCCACAAATTAATGGGAATTTCTGCCTTTTTTCCCCAAAATAAGAAAAATTTTTGCTTTTTTTCTCTGAAATAAGTGAAATTTCTGCAATTTTGCCCTAAAATAAGGAAAATTTCTGCAATTTTTCCCAATAATAAGGGAAATTTCTGCAATTTTGCCCCAAATAAGGGGAATTTCTCCCTTTTTGCCCCAAAATGAAGGAAATTTCAGCCTTTTTACCTGAAAATAAGTGAAATTTCTGAAATTTTGCCCCAAATAAGGAAAATTTCTTCAATTTTGCCCCAAAATAAGGTAGATTCCTGTAATTTTGCCCCAAAATAAAGGAAATTTCTTGAATTTTGCCCCAAAAGAAGGGGAATTTCTGATTTTTGCCCCAAAATAAGGGAAATTTCTGCAATTTTGCCCCAATGTAAAGGAAATTTCTGCAATTTTGCCACAAAATAACGGGAATTTCTAAATGTTTGCTCCCAAAAAAAGGAGATCTTCTGTCTTTTTGCCCCAAAATAAAGAGAATTTCTGCCTTTTTGCCCGAAAATTATGAGAATTTCTGCAATTTTGCTTGAAAATACGGGGAATTTCTGCTTTTAATCCCGAAAGTAAGGGGAATGCATACCTTTTTGTCATAAAAAGGTAAATTTCTACATTTTTGCTCCAAAATAAGGGGAATTTCTGCCTTTTTGTCTCTAAATAAATGGAATTTCTGTCTTTTTCCCCCAAAACAAAGGGAATTTCTGTCTTTTTTGCCCCAAAATAAGGGGAATTTCTGAATTATTACCCTGAAATAAGTGAAATTTCTCCAATTTTGCCCCAAAATAAGGGAAATTTCTGACTCTTTGCCCCCAAATAAGGGGAATTTCAGCCTTTTTACCTCAAAATAAGGGGAATTTCTGCATTTTTGCCACAAAATA
Source organism: Micromys minutus (assembly GCF_963924665.1). NCBI lineage: Eukaryota > Metazoa > Chordata > Mammalia > Rodentia > Muridae > Micromys > Micromys minutus. The sequence continues at coordinate 7,070,566 of NW_027667727.1, forward strand.
TTAGGAATTTCTGACTTTTTACCCCAAAATAAGGAAAATTTGTGCCTTTTTTCCCTGAAATAAGTGAAATTTCTGCAATTTTGCCCCAAAATAAGTGAAATTTCTGCAATTTTGCCCCAAAATAAGGGAAATTTCTGGAATTTTGCCCCCAAATAAGTGGAATTTCTAAGTTTTTCCCAAAATAAGGAGAATTTCTGTATTTTTGCCTGTAAATAAGTGAAATTTCTCCAATTTTGCCCCAAAATAAGGGAAATTTCTGCATCTTTGCCCCCAAATAAGGGGAATTTCAGCCTTTTTACCTCAAAATAAGGGGAATTTCTGCATTTTTGCCAGAAAATATTAGGAATTTCTGCGTTATTGCCCCAAAATAAAGAAAATGTCTTCTTTTTTTCCCTGACATAAGTGAAATTTCTGCAATTTTGCCCCAAAATAAGTGAAATTTCTGCAATTTTGCCCCAAAATAAGGGAAATTTCTGGAATTTTGCCCCAAAATAAGTGGAATTTCTGAGTTTTGCCCCAAAATAAGGAGAATTTGTGTCTTTTTGCCCCAACATATAGGGAATTTCTGTCGTTCTGCACCACAACTAGGGGAATTTGTGCAATTATGCTCCAAAATACGGGGAATTTCTGCCTTTTTGCCCGAAAATAAGGGGAATGCATAACTTTTTGCCATAAAAAAGGGAAATTTCTTCATTTTTGCTCCAAAATAAGGGAAATTTCTGCATTTTTGCCTCTAAATAAGTGGAATTTCTGTCTTTTTCCCTCAAAACAAAGGGAATTTCTGTCTTTTTTGCCTCAAAAAAAGAGGAATTTCTGACTTATTACACTGAAATAAGTGAAATTTCTGCAATTTTGCCCCAAAATAAGGGGAATTTCTGCCTTTTTGCCCCCAAATAAGGGGAATTTCAGCCTTTTTACTTCAAAATAAAGGGAATTTCTGCATTTTTGCCAGAGAATATTAGGAATTTCTGTCTTTTTGCCCCAAAATAAAGAAAATTTCTGCCTTTTTTCCCTGAAATAAGTGAAATTTCTACAATTTTGCCCCAAAATAAGTGAAATTTCTGCAATTTTGCCCCAAAATAACGGGAATTTCTAAATGTTTGCTCCCAAAAAAAGGAGATCTTCTGTCTTTTTGCCCCAAAATAAAGAGAATTTCTGCCTTTTTGCCCGAAAATTATGAGAATTTCTGCAATTTTGCTTGAAAATACGGGGAATTTCTGCTTTTAATCCCGAAAGTAAGGGGAATGCATACCTTTTTGTCATAAAAAGGTAAATTTCTACATTTTTGCTCCAAAATAAGGGGAATTTCTGCCTTTTTGTCTCTAAATAAATGGAATTTCTGTCTTTTTCCCCCAAAACAAAGGGAATTTCTGTCTTTTTTGCCCCAAAATAAGGGGAATTTCTGAATTATTACCCTGAAATAAGTGAAATTTCTCCAATTTTGCCCCAAAATAAGGGAAATTTCTGACTCTTTGCCCCCAAATAAGGGGAATTTCAGCCTTTTTACCTCAAAATAAGGGGAATTTCTGCATTTTTGCCACAAAATATTAGGAATTTCTGACTTTTTGCCCCAAAATAAGGAAAATTTGTGCCTTTTTTCCCTGAAATAAGTGAAATTTCTGCAATTTTGCCCCAAAATAAGTGAAATTTCTGCAATTTTGCCCCAAAATAAGGGAAATTTCTGGAATTTTGCCCCAAAATAAGTGGAATTTCTAAGTTTTTCCCAAAATAAGGAGAATTTCTGTATTTTTGCCTGTAAATAAGTGAAATTTCTCCAATTTTGCCCCAAAATAAGGGAAATTTCTGCATCTTTGCCCCCAAATAAGGGGAATTTCAGCCTTTTTACCTCAAAATAAGGGGAATTTCTGCATTTTTGCCAGAAAATATTAGAAATTTCTGCGTTATTGCCCCAAAATAAAGAAAATGTCTTCTTTTTTTCCCTGAAATAAGTGAAATTTCTGCAATTTTGCCCCAAAATAAGTGAAATTTCTGCAATTTTGCCCCAAAATAAGGGAAATTTCTGGAATTTTGCCCCAAAATAAGTGGAATTTCTGAGTTTTGCCCCAAAATAAGGAGAATTTGTGTCTTTTTGCCCCAACATATAGGGAATTTCTGTCGTTCTGCACCACAACTAGGGGAATTTGTGCAATTATGCTCCAAAATACGGGGAATTTCTGCCTTTTTGCCCGAAAATAAGGGGAATGCATAACTTTTTGCCATAAAAAAGGGAAATTTCTTCATTTTTGCTCCAAAATAAGGGAAATTTCTGCATTTTTGCCTCTAAATAAGTGGAATTTCTGTCTTTTTCCCTCAAAACAAAGGGAATTTCTGTCTTTTTTGCCTCAAAAAAAGAGGAATTTCTGACTTATTACACTGAAATAAGTGAAATTTCTGCAATTTTGCCCCAAAATAAGGGGAATTTCTGCCTTTTTGCCCCCAAATAAGGGGAATTTCAGCCTTTTTACTTCAAAATAAAGGGAATTTCTGCATTTTTGCCAGAGAATATTAGGAATTTCTGTCTTTTTGCCCCAAAATAAAGAAAATTTCTGCCTTTTTTCCCTGAAATAAGTGAAATTTCTACAATTTTGCCCCAAAATAAGTGAAATTTCTGCAATTTTGCCCCAAAATAAGGGAAATTTCTGGAATTTTGCCCTAAATTAGTGGAATTTCTGAGTTTTGCCCCAAAATAAGGAGAATTTCTGTCTTTTTGCCCCAACATACAGGGAATTTCTGTCTTTATGCACCACAACTAGCGGAATTTCTGCAATTATGCTCCAAAATACGGGGAATTTGTGCCTTTTTGCCCGAAAATAAGGGGAATGCATAACTTTTTGCCATAAAAAAGGGAAATTTCTTCATTTTTGCTCTAAAATAAGGGAAATTTCTGGAATTTTGCCCCAAAATAAGTGGAATTTCTAAGTTTTGCCCCAAAATAAGGAGAATTTCTGTCTTTTTGCCTGTAAATAAGTGAAATTTCTGCAATTTTGCCCCAAAATAAGGGAAATTTCTGCCTTTTTGCCCCCAAATAAAGGGAATTTCAGCCTTTTTACCTCAAAATAAGGGGAATTTCTGCATTTTTGCCAGAAAATATTAGGAATTTCTGCCTTTTTGCCCCAAAATAAGGAAAATTTCTGCATTTTTTCCCTGAAATAAGTGAAATTTCTGCAATTTTGCCCCAAAATAAGTGAAATTTCTGCAATTTTGCCCCAAAATAAGGGAAATTTCTGGAATTTTTCCTCAAAATAAGTAGAATTTATGAGTTTTGCCCCAAAATAAGGAGAATTTCTGTCTTTTTGCCCCAACATATAGGGAATTTCTGTCTTTGTGCACCACAACTAGAGGAATTTCTGCAATTATGCTCCAAAATACGGGGAATTTCTGCATTTTTGCCCGAAAATTATGAGAATTTCTGCAATTTTGCTTCAAAATACGGGGAATTTCTGCTTTTTATCCCAAAATAAGGGGAATGCATACCTTTTTGCCATAAAAAGGTAAATTTCTTCATTTTTGCTCCAAAATTAGGGGAATTTCTGCCTTTTTGCCTCTAAATAAGTGGAATTTCTGTCTTTTTCCCCCAAAACAAAAGGAATTTATGTCTTTTTTGACCCAAAATAAGGGGAATTTCTGAATTATTACCCTGAAATAAGTGAAATTTCTCCAATTTTGCCCCAAAATAATGGAAATTTCTGCCTCTTTGCCCCCAAATAAGGGGAATTTCAGCCTTTTTACCTCAAAATAAGGGGAATTTCTGCATTTTTGCCACAAAATATTAGGAATTTCTGACTTTTTGCCCCAAAATAAGGAAAATTTGTGCATTTTTCCCTGAAATAAGTGAAATTTCTGCAATTTTGCCAGAAAATAAGTGAAATTTCTGCAATGATGCCCCAAAATAAGGGAAATTTCTGGAATTTTGCCCGAAAATAAGTGGAATTTCTAAGTTTTGCCCCAAAATAAGGAGAATTTCTGTATTTTTGCCTCTAAATAAGTGAAATTTCTGCAATTTTGCCCCAAAATAAGGGAAATTTGTGCCTTTTTGCCCCCAAATAAAAGGAATTTCAGCCTTATTACCTAAAAATAAGGGGAATTTCTGCATTTTTGCCAGAAAATATTAGGAATTTCTGCCTTTTTGCCCCAAAATAAAGAAAATTTCTGCCTTTTTTCCCTGGAATAAGTGAAATTTCTTCAATTTTGCCCAAAATATGTGAAATTTCTGCAATTTTGCCCCAAAATAAGGGAAATTTCTGGAATTTTGCCCCAAAATAAGTGGAATTTCTAAGTTTTGCCCCAAAATAAGGAGAATTTCTGTCTTTTTGCCCCAACATATAGGGAATTTCTGTCGTTCTGCACCACAACTAGGGGAATTTGTGCAATTATGCTCCAAAATACGGGAAATTTTTGCCTTTTTGCCCGAAAATAAGGGGAATGCATAACTTTTTGCCATAAACAAGGGAAATTTCTTCATTTTTGCTCCAAAATAAGGGAAATTTCTGCATTTTTGCCTCTAAATAAGTGGAATTTCTGTCTTTTTCCCTCAAAACAAAGGGAATTTCTGTCTTTTTTGCCTCAAAATAAGGGGAATTTCTGACTTATTACACTGAAATAAGGGGAATTTCTGCCTTTTTGACCCCCAAATAAGGGGAACTTCAGCCTTTTTACTTCAAAATAAAGGGAATTTCTGCATTTTTGCCAGAGAATATTAGGAATTTCTGCCTTTTTGCCCCAAAATAAAGAAAATTTCTGCCTTTTTTCCCTGAAATAAGTGAAATTTCTACAATTTTGCCCCAAAATAAGTGAAATTTCTGCAATTTTGCCCCAAAATAAGGGAAATTTCTGGAATTTTGCCCTAAATTAGTGGAATTTCTGAGTTTTGTCCCAAAATAAGGAGAATATCTGTCTTTTTGCCTCAACATACAGGGAATTTCAGTCTTTATGCACCACAACTAGCGGAATTTCTGCAATTATGCTCCAAAATACAGGGAATTTGTGCCTTTTTGCCCGAAAATAAGGGGAATGTATAACTTTTTGCCATAAAAAAGGGAAATTTCTTCATTTTTGCTCTAAAATAAGGGAAATTTCTGCATTTTTGCCTCTAAATAAGTGGAATTTCTGTCTTTTTCCCTCAAAACAAAGGGAATTTCTGTCTTTTTTGCCTCAAAATAAGGGGAATTTCTGACTTATTACACTGAAATAAGTGAAATTTCTGCAATTTTGCTTAAAAATAAGGGAAATTTCTGCCTTTTTGCCACAAATTAATGGGAATTTCTGCCTTTTTGCCCCAAAATAAGAAAAATTTTTGCTTTTTTTCTCTGAAATAAGTGAAATTTCTGCAATTTTGCCCTAAAATAAGGAAAATTTCTGCAATTTTTCCCAATAATAAGGGAAATTTCTGCAATTTTGCCCCAAAATAAGGGGAATTTCTCCCTTTTTGCCCCAAAATGAAGGAAATTTTAGCCTTTTTACCTGAAAATAAGTGAAATTTCTGCAATTTTGCCCCAAATAAGGAAAATTTCTTCAATTTTGCCCCAAAATAAGGTAAATTCCTGTAATTTTGCCCCAAAATAAAGGAAATTTCTTGAATTTTGCCCCCAAAAGAAGGGGAATTTCTGATTTTTGCCCCAAAATAAGGGAAATTTCTGCAATTTTGCCCCAATGTAAAGGAAATTTCTGCAATTTTGCCCCAAAATAACGGGAATTTCTGAATGTTTGCTCCCAAAAAAAGGAGATCTTCTGTCTTTTTGCCCCAAAATAAGGAGAATTTCTGCCTTTTTGCCCGAAAATTATGAGAATTTCTGCAATTTTGCTTCAAAATACGGGGAATTTCTGCTTTTAATCCCGAAAGTAAGGGGAATGCATACCTTTTTGTCATAAAAAGGTAAATTTCTACATTTTTGCTCCAAAATAAGGGGAATTTCTGCTTTTTGCCTCTAAATAAATGGAATTTCTGTCTTTTTCCCCCAAAACAAAGGGAATTTCTGTCTTTTTTGCCCCAAAATAAGGGGAATTTCTGAATTATTACCCTGAAATAAGTGAAATTTCTCCAATTTTGCCCCAAAATACGGGAAATTTCTGACTCTTTGCCCCCAAATAAGGGGAATTTCAGCCTTTTTACCTCAAAATAAGGGGAATTTCTGCATTTTTGCCACAAAATATTAGGAATTTCTGACTTTTTGCCCCAAAATAAGGAAAATTTGTGCCTTTTTTCCCTGAAATAAGTGAAATTTCTGCAATTTTGCCCCAAAATAAGTGAAATTTCTGCAATTTTGCCCCAAAATAAGGGAAATTTCTGGAATTTTGCCCCAAAATAAGTGGAATTTCTAAATTGTGCCCCAAAATAAGGAGAATTTCTGTCTTTTGCCTGTAAATAAGTGAAATTTCTGCAATTTTGCCCCAAAATAAGTTAAATTTCTGCCTTTTTGCCCCCAAATAAGGGGAATTTCAGCCTTTTTACCTCAAAATAAGGGGAATTTCTGCATTTTTGCCAGAAAATATTAGGAATTTCTGCCTTTTTGCCCCAAAATAAGGAAAATTTCTTCATTTTTTCCCTGAAATAAGTGAAATTTCTGCAATTTTGCCCCAAAATAAGTGAAATTTCTGCAATTTTGCCCCAAAATAAGGGAAATTTCTGGAATTTTTCCCCAAAATAAGTAGAATTTATGAGTTTTGCCCCAAAATAAGGAGAATTTCTGTCTTTTTGCCCCAACATATAGGGAATTTCTGTCTTTGTGCACCACAACTAGAGGAAATTCTGCAATTATGCTCCAAAATACGGGGAATTTCTGCATTTTTGCCTGAAAATTATGAGAATTTCTGCAATTTTGCTTCAAAATACGGGGAATTTCTGCTTTTTATACCAAAATAAGGGGAATGCATACCTTTTTGCCATAAAAAGGTAAATTTCTTCATTTTTGCTCCAAAATTAGGGGAATTTCTGCCTTTTTGCCTCTAAATAAGTGGAATTTCTGTATTTTTCCCCCAAAACAAAAGGAATTTCTGTCTTTTTTGACCCAAAATAAGGGGAATTTCTGAATTATTACCCTGAAATAAGTGAAATTTCTCCAATTTTGCCCCAAAATAATGGAAATTTCTGCCTCTTTGCCCCCAAATAAGGGGAATTTCAGCCTTTTTACCTCAAAATAAGGGGAATTTCTGCATTTTTGCCACAAAATATTAGGAATTTCTGACGTTTTGCCCCAAAATAAGGAAAATTTGTGCCTTTTTTCCCTGAAATAAGTGAAATTTCTGCAATTTTGCCCCAAAATAAGTGAAATTCCTGCAATTTTGCCCCAAAATAAGGGAAATTTCTGGAATTTTGGCCCAAAATAAGTGGAATTTCTGAGTTTTGCCCCAAAATAAGGAGAATTTCTGTCTTTTGCCTGTAAATAAGTGAAATTTCTGCAATTTTGCCCCAAAATAAGGGAAATTTCTGCCTTTTTGCCCCCAAATAAGGGGAATTTCAGCCTTTTTACCTCAAAATAAGGGGAATTTCTGCATTTTTGCCAGAAAATATTAGGAATTTCTGCCTTTTTGCCCCAAAATAAGGAAAATTTCTTCATTTTTTCCCTGAAATAAGTGAAATTTCTGCAATTTTGCCCCAAAATAAGTGAAATTTCTGCAATTTTGCCCCAAAATAAGGGAAATTTCTGGAATTTTTCCCCAAAATAAGTAGAATTTATGAGTTTTGCCCCAAAATAAGGAGAATTTCTGTCTTTTTGCCCCAACATATAGGGAATTTCTGTCTTTGTGCACCACAACTAGAGGAAATTCTGCAATTATGCTCCAAAATACGGGGAATTTCTGCATTTTTGCCCGAAAATTATGAGAATTTCTGCAATTTTGCTTCAAAATACGGGGAATTTCTGCTTTTTATACCAAAATAAGGGGAATGCATACCTTTTTGCCATAAAAAGGTAAATTTCTTCATTTTTGCTCCAAAATTAGGGGAATTTCTGCCTTTTTGCCTCTAAATAAGTGGAATTTCTGTCTTTTTCCCCCAAAACAAAAGGAATTTCTGTCTTTTTTGACCCAAAATAAGGGGAATTTCTGAATTATTACCCTGAAATAAGTGAAATTTCTCCAATTTTGCCCCAAAATAATGGAAATTTCTGCCTCTTTGCCCCCAAATAAGGGGAATTTCAGCCTTTTTACCTCAAAATAAGGGGAATTTCTGCATTTTTGCCACAAAATATTAGGAATTTCTGACGTTTTGCCCCAAAATAAGGAAAATTTGTGCCTTTTTTCCCTGAAATAAGTGAAATTTCTGCAATTTTGCCCGAAAATAAGTGAAATTTCTGCAATGATGCCCCAAAATAAGGGAAATTTCTGGAATTTTGCCCAAAAATAAGTGGAATTTCTAAGTTTTGCCCCAAAATAAGGAGAATTTCTGTATTTTTGCCTCTAAATAAGTGAAATTTCTGCAATTTTGCCCCAAAATAAGGGAAATTTGTGCCTTTTTGCCCCCAAATAAAAGGAATTTCAGCCTTATTACCTAAAAATAATGGGAATTTCTGCATTTTTGCCAGAAAATATTAGGAATTTCTGCCTTTTTGCCCCAAAATAAAGAAAATTTCTGCCTTTTTTCCCTGGAATAAGTGAAATTTCTTCAATTTTGCCCAAAATATGTGAAATTTCTGCAATTTTGCCCCAAAATAAGGGAAATTTCTGGAATTTTGCCCCAAAATAAGTGGAATTTCTGAGTTTTGCCCCAAAATAAGGAGAATTTCTGTCTTTTTGCCCCAACATATAGGGAATTTCTGTCGTTCTGCACCACAACTAGGGGAATTTGTGCAATTATGCTCCAAAATACGGGAAATTTTTGCCTTTTTGCCCGAAAATAAGGGGAATGCATAACTTTTTGCCATAAACAAGGGAAATTTCTTCATTTTTGCTCCAAAATAAGGGAAATTTCTGCATTTTTGCCTCTAAATAAGTGGAATTTCTGTCTTTTTCCCTCAAAACAAAGGGAATTTCTGTCTTTTTTGCCTCAAAATAAGGGGAATTTCTGAGTTATTACACTGAAATAAGGGGAATTTCTGCCTTTTTGACCCCCAAATAAGGGGAACTTCAGCCTTTTTACTTCAAAATAAAGGGAATTTCTGCATTTTTGCCAGAGAATATTAGGAATTTCTGCCTTTTTGCCCCAAAATAAAGAAAATTTCTGCCTTTTTTCCCTGAAATAAGTGAAATTTCTACAATTTTGCCCCAAAATAAGTGAAATTTCTGCAATTTTGCCCCAAAATAAAAAGAATATCTGTCTTTTTGCCTCAACATACAGGGAATTTCAGTCTTTATGCACCACAACTAGCGGAATTTCTGCAATTATGCTCCAAAATACGGGGAATTTCTGCCTTTTTGCCCGAAAATAAGGGGAATGCATAACTTTTTGCCATAAAAAAGGGAAATTTCTTCATTTTTGCTCTAAAATAAGGGAAATTTCTGCATTTTTGCCTCTAAATAAGTGGAATTTCTGTCTTTTTCCCTCAAAACAAAGGGAATTTCTGTCTTTTTTGCCTCAAAATAAGGGGAATTTCTGACTTATTACACTGAAATAAGTGAAATTTCTGCAATTTTGCTTAAATATAAGGGAAATTTCTGCCTTTTTGCCACAAATTAATGGGAATTTCTGCCTTTTTGCCCCAAAATAAGAAAAAATTTGCTTTTTTCTCTGAAATAAGTGAAATTTCTGCAATTTTGCCCTAAAATAAGGAAAATTTCTGCAATTTTTCCCAATAATAAGGGAAATTTCTGCAATTTTGCCCCAAAATAAGGGGAATTTCTCCCTTTTTGCCCCAAAATGAAGGAAATTTCAGCCTTTTTACCTGAAAATAAGTGAAATTTCTGCAATTTTGCCCCAAATAAGGAAAATTTCTTCAATTTTGCCCCAAAATAAGGTAAATTCCTGTAATTTTGCCCCAAAATAAAGGAAATTTCTTGAATTTTGCCCCAAAAGAAGGGGAATTTCTGATTTTTGCCCCAAAATAAGGGTAATTTCTGCAATTTTTCCCCAATGTAAAGGAAATTTCTGCAATTTTGCCCCAAAATAACGGGAATATCTGAATGTTTGCTCCCAAAAAAAGGAGATCTTCTGTCTTTTTGCCCCAAAATAAGGAGAATTTCTGCCTTTTTGCCCGAAAATTATGAGAATTTCTGCAATTTTGCTTCAAAATACGGGGAATTTCTGCTTTTAATCACGAAAGTAAGGGGAATGCATACCTTTTTGTCATAAAAAGGTAAATTTCTACATTTTTGCTCCAAAATAAGGGGAATTTCTGCTTTTTTGCCTCTAAATAAATGGAATTTCTGTCTTTTTCCCCCAAAACAAAGGGAATTTCTGTCTTTTTTGCCCCAAAATAAGGGGAATTTCTGAATTATTACCCTGAAATAAGTGAAATTTCTCCAATTTTGCCCCAAAATAAGGGAAATTTCTGCCTCTTTGCCCCCAAATAAGGGGAATTTCAGCCTTTTTACCTCAAAATAAGGGGAATTTCTGCATTTTTGCCACAAAATATTAGGAATTTCTGACTTTTTGCCCCAAAATAAGGAAAATTTGTGCCTTTTTTCCCTGAAATAAGTGAAATTTCTGCAATTTTGCCCCAAAATAAGTGAAATTTCTGCAATTTTGCCCCAAAATAAGGGAAATTTCTGGAATTTTGCCCCAAAATAAGTGGAATTTCTAAGTTGTGCCCCAAAATAAGGAGAATTTCTGTCTTTTTGCCTGTAAATAAGTGATATTTCTGCAATTTTGCCCCAAAATAAGGGAAATTTCTGCCTTTTTGCCCCCAAATAAGGGGAATTTCAGCCTTTTTACCTCAAAATAAGGGGAATTTCTGCATTTTTGCCAGAAAATATTAGGAATTTCTGCCTTTTTGCCCCAAAATAAGGAAAATTTCTGCATTTTTTCCCTGAAATAAGTGAAATTTCTGCAATTTTGCCCCAAAATAAGTGAAATTTCTGCAATTTTGCCCCAAAATAAGGGAAATTTCTGGAATTTTTCCCCAAAATAAGTAGAATTTATGAGTTTTGCCCCAAAATAAGGAGAATTTCTGTCTTTTTGCCCCAACATATAGGGAATTTCTGTCTTTGTGCACCACAACTAGAGGAATTTCTGCAATTATGCTCCAAAATACGGGGAATTTCTGCATTTTTGCCCGAAAATTATGAGAATTTCTGCAATTTTGCTTCAAAATACGGGGAATTTCTGCTTTTTATCCCAAAATAAGGGGAATGCATACCTTTTTGCCATAAAAAGGTAAATTTCTTCATTTTTGTTCCAAAATAAGGGGAATTTCTGCCTTTTTGCCTCTATATAAGTGGAATTTCTGTCTTTTTCCCCCAAAACAATAGGAATTTCTGTCTTTTTTGACCCAAAATAAGGGGAATTTCTGAATTATTACCCTGAAATAAGTGAAATTTCTCCAATTTTGCCCCAAAATAATGGAAATTTCTGCCTCTTTGCCCCCAAATAAGGGGAATTTCAGCCTTTTTACCTCAAAATAAGGGGAATTTCTGCATTTTTGCCACAAAATATTAGGAATTTCTGACGTTTTGCCCCAAAATAAGGAAAATTTGTGCCTTTTTTCCCTGAAATAAGTGAAATTTCTGCAATTTTGCCCGAAAATAAGTGAAATTTCTGCAATGATGCCCCAAAATAAGGGAAATTTCTGGAATTTTGCCCGAAAATAAGTGGAATTTCTAAGTTTTGCCCCAAAATAAGGAGAATTTCTGTATTTTTGCCTCTAAATAAGTGAAATTTCTGCAATTTTGCCCCAAAATAAGGGAAATTTGTGCCTTTTTGCCCCCAAATAAAAGGAATTTCAGCCTTATTACCTAAAAATAAGGGGAATTTCTGCATTTTTGCCAGAAAATATTAGGAATTTCTGCCTTTTTGCCCCAAAATAAAGAAAATTTCTGCCTTTTTTCCCTGGAATAAGTGAAATTTCTTCAATTTTGCCCAAAATATGTGAAATTTCTGCAATTTTGCCCCAAAATAAGGGAAATTTCTGGAATTTTGCCCCAAAATAAGTGGAATTTCTGAGTTTTGCCCCAAAATAAGGAGAATTTCTGTCTTTTTGCCCCAACATATAGGGAATTTCTGTCGTTCTGCACCACAACTAGGGGAATTTGTGCAATTATGCTCCAAAATACGGGAAATTTTTGCCTTTTTGCCCGAAAATAAGGGGAATGCATAACTTTTTGCCATAAACAAGGGAAATTTCTTCATTTTTGCTCCAAAATAAGGGAAATTTCTGCATTTTTGCCTCTAAATAAGTGGAATTTCTGTCTTTTTCCCTCAAAACAAAGGGAATTTCTGTCTTTTTTGCCTCAAAATAAGGGGAATTTCTGAGTTATTACACTGAAATAAGGGGAATTTCTGCCTTTTTGACCCCCAAATAAGGGGAACTTCAGCCTTTTTACTTCAAAATAAAGGGAATTTCTGCATTTTTGCCAGAGAATATTAGGAATTTCTGCCTTTTTGCCCCAAAATAAAGAAAATTTCTGCCTTTTTTCCCTGAAATAAGTGAAATTTCTACAATTTTGCCCCAAAATAAGTGAAATTTCTGCAATTTTGCCCCAAAATAAAAAGAATATCTGTCTTTTTGCCTCAACATACAGGGAATTTCAGTCTTTATGCACCACAACTAGTGGAATTTCTGCAATTATGCTCCAAAATACGGGGAATTTCTGCCTTTTTGCCCGAAAATAAGGGGAATGCATAACTTTTTGCCATAAAAAAGGGAAATTTCTTCATTTTTGCTCTAAAATAAGGGAAATTTCTGCATTTTTGCCTCTAAATAAGTGGAATTTCTGTCTTTTTCCCTCAAAACAAAGGGAATTTCTGTCTTTTTTGCCTCAAAATAAGGGGAATTTCTGACTTATTACACTGAAATAAGTGAAATTTCTGCAATTTTGCTTAAATATAAGGGAAATTTCTGCCTTTTTGCCACAAATTAATGGGAATTTCTGCCTTTTTGCCCCAAAATAAGAAAAAATTTGCTTTTTTCTCTGAAATAAGTGAAATTTCTGCAATTTTGCCCTAAAATAAGGAAAATTTCTGCAATTTTTCCCAATAATAAGGGAAATTTCTGCAATTTTGCCCCAAAATAAGGGGAATTTCTCCCTTTTTGCCCCAAAATGAAGGAAATTTCAGCCTTTTTACCTGAAAATAAGTGAAATTTCTGCAATTTTGCCCCAAATAAGGAAAATTTCTTCAATTTTGCCCCAAAATAAGGTAAATTCCTGTAATTTTGCCCCAAAATAAAGGAAATTTCTTGAATTTTGCCCCAAAAGAAGGGGAATTTCTGATTTTTGCCCCAAAATAAGGGTAATTTCTGCAATTTTTCCCCAATGTAAAGGAAATTTCTGCAATTTTGCCCCAAAATAACGGGAATATCTGAATGTTTGCTCCCAAAAAAAGGAGATCTTCTGTCTTTTTGCCCCAAAATAAGGAGAATTTCTGCCTTTTTGCCCGAAAATTATGAGAATTTCTGCAATTTTGCTTCAAAATACGGGGAATTTCTGCTTTTAATCACGAAAGTAAGGGGAATGCATACCTTTTTGTCATAAAAAGGTAAATTTCTACATTTTTGCTCCAAAATAAGGGGAATTTCTGCTTTTTTGCCTCTAAATAAATGGAATTTCTGTCTTTTTCCCCCAAAACAAAGGGAATTTCTGTCTTTTTTGCCCCAAAATAAGGGGAATTTCTGAATTATTACCCTGAAATAAGTGAAATTTCTCCAATTTTGCCCCAAAATAAGGGAAATTTCTGCCTCTTTGCCCCCAAATAAGGGGAATTTCAGCCTTTTTACCTCAAAATAAGGGGAATTTTGCATTTTTGCCACAAAATATTAGGAATTTCTGACTTTTTGCCCCAAAATAAGGAAAATTTGTGCCTTTTTTCCCTGAAATAAGTGAAATTTCTGCAATTTTGCCCCAAAATAAGTGAAATTTCTGCAATTTTGCCCCAAAATAAGGGAAATTTCTGGAATTTTGCCCCAAAATAAGTGGAATTTCTAAGTTGTGCCCCAAAATAAGGAGAATTTCTGTCTTTTTGCCTGTAAATAAGTGATATTTCTGCAATTTTGCCCCAAAATAAGGGAAATTTCTGCCTTTTTGCCCCCAAATAAGGGGAATTTCAGCCTTTTTACCTCAAAATAAGGGGAATTTCTGCATTTTTGCCAGAAAATATTAGGAATTTCTGCCTTTTTGCCCCAAAATAAGGAAAATTTCTGCATTTTTTCCCTGAAATAAGTGAAATTTCTGCAATTTTGCCCCAAAATAAGTGAAATTTCTGCAATTTTGCCCCAAAATAAGGGAAATTTCTGGAATTTTTCCCCAAAATAAGTAGAATTTATGAGTTTTGCCCCAAAATAAGGAGAATTTCTGTCTTTTTGCCCCAACATATAGGGAATTTCTGTCTTTGTGCACCACAACTAGAGGAATTTCTGCAATTATGCTCCAAAATACGGGGAATTTCTGCATTTTTGCCCGAAAATTATGAGAATTTCTGCAATTTTGCTTCAAAATACGGGGAATTTCTGCTTTTTATCCCAAAATAAGGGGAATGCATACCTTTTTGCCATAAAAAGGTAAATTTCTTCATTTTTGTTCCAAAATAAGGGGAATTTCTGCCTTTTTGCCTCTAAATAAGTGGAATTTCTGTCTTTTTCCCCCAAAACAATAGGAATTTCTGTCTTTTTTGACCCAAAATAAGGGGAATTTCTGAATTATTACCCTGAAATAAGTGAAATTTCTCCAATTTTGCCCCAAAATAATGGAAATTTCTGCCTCTTTGCCCCCAAATAAGGGGAATTTCAGCCTTTTTACCTCAAAATAAGGGGAATTTCTGCATTTTTGCCACAAAATATTTGGAATTTCTGACTTTTTGCTCCAAAATAAGGAAAATTTGTGCCTTTTTTCCCTGTAATAAGTGAAATTTCTGCAATTTTGCCCCAAAATAAGGGAAATTTCTGCCTTTTTTCCCCAAATAAAAGGAATTTCAGCCTTATTACCTAAAAATAAGGGGAATTTCTGCATTTTTGCCAGAAAATATTAGGAATTTCTGCCTTTTTGCCCCAAAATAAAGAAAATTTCTGCCTTTTTTCCGTGGAATAAGTGAAATTTCTGCAATTTTGCCCAAAATAAGTGAAATTTCTGCAATTTTGCCCCAAAATAATGGAAATTTCTGGAATTTTGCCCCAAAATAAGTGGAATTTCTGAGTTTTGCCCCAACATAAGGAGAATTTCTGTCTTTTTGCCCCAACATATAGGGAATTTCTGTCGTTCTGCACCACAACTAGGGGAATTTGTGCAATCATGCTCCAAAATACGGGGAATTTCTGCCTTTTTGCCCGAAAATAAGGGGAATGCATAACTTTTTGCCATAAACAAGGGAAATTTCTTCATTTTTGCTCCAAAATAAGGGAAATTTCTGCATTTTTGCCTCTAAATAAGTGGAATTTCTGTCTTTTTCCCTCAAAACAAAGGGAATTTCTGTCTTTTTTGCCTCAAAATAAGGGGAATTTCTGACTTATTACACTGAAATAAGTGAAATTTCTGCAATTTTGCCCCAAAATAAGGGGAATTTCTGCCTTTTTGCCCCCAAATAAGGGGAATTTCAGCCTTTTTACTTCAAAATAAAGGGAATTTCTGCATTTTTGCCAGAGAATATTAGGAATTTCTGCCTTTTTGCCCCAAAATAAAGAAAATTTCTGCCTTTTTTCCCTGAAATAAGTGAAATTTCTACAATATTGCCACAAAATAAGTGAAATTTCTGCAATGTTGCCCCAAAATAAGGGAAATTTCTGGAATTTTGCCCTAAATTAGTGGAATTTCTGAGTTTTGCCCCAAAATAAGGTGAATTTCTGTCTTTTTGCCCCAACATATAGGGAATTTCTGTCTTTATGCACCACAACTAGCGGAATTTCTATAATTATGCTCCAAAATACGGGGAATTTGTGCCTTTTTGCCCGAAAATAAGGGGAATGCATAACTTTTTGCCATAAAAAAGGGAAATTTCTTCATTTTTGCTCTAAAATAAGGGAAATTTCTGCATTTTTCCCTCTAAATAAGTGGAATTTCTGTCTTTTTCCCTCAAAACAAAGGGAATTTCTGTCTTTTTTGCCTCAAAATAAGGGGAATTTCTGACTTATTACACTGAAATAAGTGAAATTTCTGCAATTTTGCTTAAATATAAGGGAAATTTCTGCCTTTTTGCCACAAATTAATGGGAATTTCTGCCTTTTTTCCCCAAAATAAGAAAAATTTTTGCTTTTTTTCTCTGAAATAAGTGAAATTTCTGCAATTTTGCCCTAAAATAAGGAAAATTTTTGCAATTTTTCCCAATAATAAGGGAAATTTCTGCAATTTTGCCCCAAAATAAGGGGAATTTCTCCCTTTTTGCCCCAAAATGAAGGAAATTTCAGCGTTTTTATCTGAAAATAAGTGAAATTTCTGCAATTTTGCCCCAAAATAAGGGAAATTTCTGCAATTTTGCCCCAATGTAAAGGAAATTTCTGCAATTTTGCCCCAAAATAACGGGAATTTCTGAATGTTTGCTCCCAAAAAAAGGAGATCTTCTGTCTTTTTGCCCCAAAATAAGGAGAATTTCTGCCTTTTTGCCCGAAAATTATGAGAATTTCTGCAATTTTGCTTCAAAATACGGGGAATTTCTGCTTCTAATCCCGAAAGTAAGGGGAATGCATACCTTTTTGTCATAAAAAGGTAAATTTCTACATTTTTGCTCCAAAATAAGGGGAATTTCTGCCTTTTTGCCTCTAAATAAATGGAATTTCTGTCTTTTTCCCCCAAAACAAAGGGAATTTCTGTCTTTTTTGCCCCGAAATAAGGGGAATTTCTGAATTATTACCCTGAAATAAGTGAAATTTCTCCAATTTTGCCCCAAAATAATGGAAATTTCTGCCTCTTTGCCCCCAAATAAGGGGAATTTCAGCCTTTTTACCTCAAAATAAGGGGAATTTCTGCATTTTTGCCACAAAATATTAGGAATTTCTGACTTTTTGCCCCAAAATAAGAAAAATTTGTGCCTTTTTTCCCTGAAATAAGTGAAATTTCTGCAATTTTGCCCCAAAATAAGTGAAATTTCTGCAATTTTGCCCCAAAATAAGGCAAATTTCTGGAATTTTGCCCCAAAATAAGTGGAATTTCTAAGTTTTGCCCCAAAATAAGGAGAATTTCTGTCTTTTTGCCTGTAAATAAGTGAAATTTCTGCAATTTTGCCCCAAAATAAGGGAAATTTCTGCCTTTTTGCCCCCAAATAAGGGGAATTTCAGCCTTTTTACCTCAAAATAAGGGGAATTTCTGCATTTTTCCCAGAAAATATTAGGAATTTCTGCCTTTTTGCCACAAAATAAGGAAAATTTCTGCATTTTTTCCCTGAAATAAGTGAAATTTCTGCAATTTTGCCCCAAAATAAGTGAAATTTCTGCAATTTTGCCCCAAAATAAGGGAAATTTCTGGAATTTTTCCCCAAAATAAGTAGAATTTATGAGTTTTGCCCCAAAATAAGGAGAATTTCTGTCTTTTTGCCCCAACATATAGGGAATTTCTGTCTTTGTGCACCACAACTAGAGGAATTTCTGCAATTATGCTCCAAAATACGGGGAATTTCTGCATTTTTGCCCGAAAATTATGAGAATTTCTGCAATTTTGCTTCAAAATACGGGGAATTTCTGCTTTTTATCCCAAAATAAGGGGAATGCATACCTTTTTGCCATAAAAAGGTAAATTTCTTCATTTTTGCTCCAAAATTAGGGGAATTTCTGCCTTTTTGCCTTTAAATAAGTGGAATTTCTGTCTTTTTCCCCCAAAACCATAGGAATTTCTGTCTTTTTTGAACCAAAATAAGGGGAATTTCTGAATTATTACCCTGAAATAAGTGAAATTTCTCCAATTTTGCCCCAAAATAATGGAAATTTCTGCCTCTTTGCCCCCAAATAAGGGGAATTTCAGCCTTTTTACCTCAAAATAAGGGGAATTTCTGCATTTTTGCCACAAAATATTAGGAATTTCTGACTTTTTGCCCCAAAATAAGGAAAATTTGTGCCTTTTTTCCCTGAAATAAGTGAAATTTCTGCAATTTTGCCCCAAAATAAGTGAAATTCCTGCAATGTTGCCCCAAAATAAGGGAAATTTCTGGAATTTTGCCCAAAATAAGTGGAATTTCTAAGTTTTGCCCCAAAATAAGCAGAATTTCTGTATTTTTGCCTCTAAATAAGTGAAATTTCTGCAATTTTGCCCCAAAGTAAGGGAAATTTCTGCATTCTTGCTCCCAAATAAAAGGTATTTCAGCCTTTTTATTTAAAAATAAGGGGAATTTCTGCATTTTTGCCAGAAAATATTAGGAATTTCTGCCTTTTTGCCCCAAAATAAAGAAAATTTCTTCTTTTCTTCCCTGAAATGAGTGAAATTTCTGCAATTTTGCCCCAAAATAAGTGAAATTTCTGCAATTTTGCCCCAAAATAAGGGAAATTTCTGGAATTTTGCCCCAAAATAAGTGGAATTTCTGAGTTTTGCCCCAAAATAAGGAGAATTTCTGTCTTTTTGCCCCAACATATAGGGAATTTCTGTCTTTCTGCAGCACAACTAGGGGAATTTGTGCAATTATGCTCCAAAATACGGGGAATTTCTGCCTTTTTGCCCGAAAATAAGGGGAATGCATAACTTTTTGCCATAAAAAAGGGAAATTTCTTCATTTTTGCTCCAAAATAAGGGAAATTTCTGCATTTTTGCCTCTAAATAAGTGGAATTTCTGTCTTTTTCCCTCAAAACAAAGGGAATTTCTGTCTTTTTTGCCTCAAAAAAAGAGGAATTTCTGACTTATTACACTGAAATAAGTGAAATTTCTGCAATTTTGCCCCAAAATAAGGGGAATTTCTGATTTTTGCCCCAAAATAAAGGGAATTTCTGCATTTTGCCCCAAAATTAGGGGAATTTCTGCAATTTTGCTCCAAAATACGGGGAATTTCTGCCTTTTTGCCTGAAAATAATGGGAATGCATACCTTTTTGCCATTAAAAGGGACATTTCTTCATTTTTGCTCCAAAATAAAGGGAATTTCTGCCTTTTTGCCTCTAAATAAGTGGAATTTCTGTCTTTTTCCCCCAAAACAAAGAGAATTTCTGTCTTTTTTGCCCCAAAATAAGGGGAATTTCTGACTTATTACCCTGAAGTAAGTGAAATTTCTGCAATTTTGCCCCAAAATAAGGGAAATTTCTGCAATTTTGCCCCAATGTAAAGGAAATTTCTGCAATTTTGCCCCAAAATAAGGGGAATTTCTGAATGTTTGCTCCCGAAAAAAGGAGATCTTCTGTCTTTTTGCCCCAAAATGAGGAGAATTTTTGCCTTTTCGCCCGAAAATTATGAGAATTTCTGCAATTTGCTTCAAAATACGAGGAATTTCTGCTTTTTATCCCAAAAGTATGGGGAATGCATATCTTTTTGTCATAAAAAGGTAAATTTCTTCATTTTTTCTTCAAAATAAGGGGAATTTCTGCCTTTTTGCCTCTAAATAAGTGGAATTTCTGTCTTTTTCCCCCAAAACAAAAGGAATTTCTGTCTTTTTTGACCCAAAATAAGGGGAATTTCTGAATTATTACCCTGAAATAAGTGAAATTTCTGCAATTTTGCCCCAAAATAAGTGAAATTTCTGCAATTTTGCCCCAAAATAAGGGAAATTTCTGGAATTTTTCCCCAAAATAAGTAGAATTTATGAGTTTTGCCCCAAAATAAGGAGAATTTCTGTCTTTTTGCCCCAACATATAGGGAATTTCTGTCTTTGTGCACCACAACTAGAGGAATTTCTGCAATTATGCTCCAAAATACGGGGAATTTCTGCATTTTTGCCCGAAAATTATGAGAATTTCTGCAATTTTGCTTCAAAATACGGGGAATTTCTGCTTTTTATCCCAAAATAAGGGGAATGCATACCTTTTTGCCATAAAAAGGTAAATTTCTTCATTTTTGCTCCAAAATTAGGGGAATTTCTGCCTTTTTGCCTCTAAATAAGTGGAATTTCTGTCTTTTTCCCCCAAAACAAAAGGAATTTCTGTCTTTTTTGAACCAAAATAAGGGGAATTTCTGAATTATTACCCTGAAATAAGTGAAATTTCTCCAATTTTGCCCCAAAATAATGGAAATTTCTGCCTCTTTGCCCCCAAATAAGGGGAATTTCAGCCTTTTTACCTCAAAATAAGGGGAATTTCTGCATTTTTGCCACAAAATATTAGGAATTTCTGACTTTTTGCCCCAAAATAAGGAAAATTTGTGCCTTTTTTCCCTGAAATAAGTGAAATTTCTGCAATTTTGCCCCAAAATAAGTGAAATTCCTGCAATGTTGCCCCAAAATAAGGGAAATTTCTGGAATTTTGCCCAAAATAAGTGGAATTTCTAAGTTTTGCCCCTAAAATAAGCAGAATTTCTGTATTTTTGCCTCTAAATAAGTGAAATTTCTGCAATTTTGCCCCAAAGTAAGGGAAATTTCTGCATTCTTGCTCCCAAATAAAAGGTATTTCAGCCTTTTTATTTAAAAATAAGGGGAATTTCTGCATTTTTGCCAGAAAATATTAGGAATTTCTGCCTTTTTGCCCCAAAATAAAGAAAATTTCTTCTTTTCTTCCCTGAAATGAGTGAAATTTCTGCAATTTTGCCCCAAAATAAGTGAAATTTCTGCAATTTTGCCCCAAAATAAGGGAAATTTCTGGAATTTTGCCCCAAAATAAGTGGAATTTCTGAGTTTTGCCCCAAAATAAGGAGAATTTCTGTCTTTTTGCCCCAACATATAGGGAATTTCTGTCTTTCTGCAGCACAACTAGGGGAATTTGTGCAATTATGCTCCAAAATACGGGGAATTTCTGCCTTTTTGCCCGAAAATAAGGGGAATGCATAACTTTTTGCCATAAAAAAGGGAAATTTCTTCATTTTTGCTCCAAAATAAGGGAAATTTCTGCATTTTTGCCTCTAAATAAGTGGAATTTCTGTCTTTTTCCCTCAAAACAAAGGGAATTTCTGTCTTTTTTGCCTCAAAAAAAGAGGAATTTCTGACTTATTACACTGAAATAAGTGAAATTTCTGCAATTTTGCCCCAAAATAAGGGGAATTTCTGATTTTTGCCCCAAAATAAAGGGAATTTCTGCATTTTGCCCCAAAATTAGGGGAATTTCTGCAATTTTGCTCCAAAATACGGGGAATTTCTGCCTTTTTGCCTGAAAATAATGGGAATGCATACCTTTTTGCCATTAAAAGGGACATTTCTTCATTTTTGCTCCAAAATAAAGGGAATTTCTGCCTTTTTGCCTCTAAATAAGTGGAATTTCTGTCTTTTTCCCCCAAAACAAAGAGAATTTCTGTCTTTTTTGCCCCAAAATAAGGGGAATTTCTGACTTATTACCCTGAAGTAAGTGAAATTTCTGCAATTTTGTTCCAAAATAAGGGAAATTTCTGCAATTTTGCCCCAATGTAAAGGAAATTTCTGCAATTTTGCCCCAAAATAAGGGGAATTTCTGAATGTTTGCTCCCGAAAAAAGGAGATCTTCTGTCTTTTTGCCCCAAAATGAGGAGAATTTTTGCCTTTTCGCCCGAAAATTATGAGAATTTCTGCAATTTGCTTCAAAATACGAGGAATTTCTGCTTTTTATCCCAAAAGTATGGGGAATGCATATCTTTTTGCCATAAAAAGGTAAATTTCTTCATTTTTTCTTCAAAATAAGGGGAATTTCTGCCTTTTTGCCTCTAAATAAGTGGAATTTCTGTCTTTTTCCCCCAAAACAAAAGGAATTTCTGTCTTTTTTGACCCAAAATAAGGGGAATTTCTGAATTATTACCCTGAAATAAGTGAAATTTCTGCAATTTTGCCCCAAAATAAGTGAAATTTCTGCAATTTTGCCCCAAAATAAGGGAAATTTCTGGAATTTTTCCCCAAAATAAGTAGAATTTATGAGTTTTGCCCCAAAATAAGGAGAATTTCTGTCTTTTTGCCCCAACATATAGGGAATTTCTGTCTTTGTGCACCACAACTAGAGGAATTTCTGCAATTATGCTCCAAAATACGGGGAATTTCTGCATTTTTGCCCGAAAATTATGAGAATTTCTGCAATTTTGCTTCAAAATACGGGGAATTTCTGCTTTTTATCCCAAAATAAGGGGAATGCATACCTTTTTGCCATAAAAAGGTAAATTTCTTCATTTTTGCTCCAAAATTAGGGGAATTTCTGCCTTTTTGCCTCTAAATAAGTGGAATTTCTGTCTTTTTCCCCCAAAACAAAAGGAATTTCTGTCTTTTTTGAACCAAAATAAGGGGAATTTCTGAATTATTACCCTGAAATAAGTGAAATTTCTCCAATTTTGCCCCAAAATAATGGAAATTTCTGCCTCTTTGCCCCCAAATAAGGGGAATTTCAGCCTTTTTACCTCAAAATAAGGGGAATTTCTGCATTTTTGCCACAAAATATTAGGAATTTCTGACTTTTTGCCCCAAAATAAGGAAAATTTGTGCCTTTTTTCCCTGAAATAAGTGAAATTTCTGCAATTTTGCCCCAAAATAAGTGAAATTCCTGCAATGTTGCCCCAAAATAAGGGAAATTTCTGGAATTTTGCCCAAAATAAGTGGAATTTCTAAGTTTTGCCCCAAAATAAGCAGAATTTCTGTATTTTTGCCTCTAAATAAGTGAAATTTCTGCAATTTTGCCCCAAAGTAAGGGAAATTTCTGCATTCTTGCTCCCAAATAAAAGGTATTTCAGCCTTTTTATTTAAAAATAAGGGGAATTTCTGCATTTTTGCCAGAAAATATTAGGAATTTCTGCCTTTTTGCCCCAAAATAAAGAAAATTTCTTCTTTTCTTCCCTGAAATGAGTGAAATTTCTGCAATTTTGCCCCAAAATAAGTGAAATTTCTGCAATTTTGCCCCAAAATAAGGGAAATTTCTGGAATTTTGCCCCAAAATAAGTGGAATTTCTGAGTTTTGCCCCAAAATAAGGAGAATTTCTGTCTTTTTGCCCCAACATATAGGGAATTTCTGTCTTTCTGCAGCACAACTAGGGGAATTTGTGCAATTATGCTCCAAAATACGGGGAATTTCTGCCTTTTTGCCCGAAAATAAGGGGAATGCATAACTTTTTGCCATAAAAAAGGGAAATTTCTTCATTTTTGCTCCAAAATAAGGGAAATTTCTGCATTTTTGCCTCTAAATAAGTGGAATTTCTGTCTTTTTCCCTCAAAACAAAGGGAATTTCTGTCTTTTTTGCCTCAAAAAAAGAGGAATTTCTGACTTATTACACTGAAATAAGTGAAATTTCTGCAATTTTGCCCCAAAATAAGGGGAATTTCTGATTTTTGCCCCAAAATAAAGGGAATTTCTGCATTTTGCCCCAAAATTAGGGGAATTTCTGCAATTTTGCTCCAAAATACGGGGAATTTCTGCCTTTTTGCCTGAAAATAATGGGAATGCATACCTTTTTGCCATTAAAAGGGACATTTCTTCATTTTTGCTCCAAAATAAAGGGAATTTCTGCCTTTTTGCCTCTAAATAAGTGGAATTTCTGTCTTTTTCCCCCAAAACAAAGAGAATTTCTGTCTTTTTTGCCCCAAAATAAGGGGAATTTCTGACTTATTACCCTGAAGTAAGTGAAATTTCTGCAATTTTGCCCCAAAATAAGGGAAATTTCTGCAATTTTGCCCCAATGTAAAGGAAATTTCTGCAATTTTGCCCCAAAATAAGGGGAATTTCTGAATGTTTGCTCCCGAAAAAAGGAGATCTTCTGTCTTTTTGCCCCAAAATGAGGAGAATTTTTGCCTTTTCGCCCGAAAATTATGAGAATTTCTGCAATTTGCTTCAAAATACGAGGAATTTCTGCTTTTTATCCCAAAAGTATGGGGAATGCATATCTTTTTGCCATAAAAAGGTAAATTTCTTCATTTTTTCTTCAAAATAAGGGGAATTTCTGCCTTTTTGCCTCTAAATAAGTGGAATTTCTGTCTTTTTCCCCCAAAACAAAAGGAATTTCTGTCTTTTTTGACCCAAAATAAGGGGAATTTCTGAATTATTACCCTGAAATAAGTGAAATTTCTCCAATTTTGCCCCAAAATAATGGAAATTTCTGCCTCTTTGCCCCCAAATAAGGGGAATTTCAGCCTTTTTACCTCAAAATAAGGGGAATTTCTGCATTTTTGCCACAAAATATTAGGAATTTCTGACTTTTTGCCCCAAAATAAGAAAAATTTGTGCCTTTTTTCCCTGAAATAAGTGAAATTTCTGCAATTTTGCCCCAAAATAAGGCAAATTTCTGAAATTTTGCCCCAAAATAAGTGGAATTTCTAAGTTGTGCCCCAAAATAAGGAGAATTTCTGTCTTTTTGCCTGTAAATAAGTGAAATTTCTACAATTTTGCCACAAAATAAGGGAAATTTCTGCCTTTTTGCCCCCAAATAAGGGGAATTTCAGCCTTTTTACCTCAAAATAAGGGGAATTTCTGCATTTTTCCCAGAAAATATTAGGAATTTCTGCCTTTTTTCCCCAAAATAAGGAAAATTTCTGCATTTTTTCCCTGAAATAAGTGAAATTTCTGCAATTTTGCCCCAAAATAAGTGAAATTTCTGCAATTTTGCCCCAAAATAAGGGAAATTTCTGGAATTTTTCCCCAAAATAAGTAGAATTTATGAGTTTTGCCCCAAAATAAGGAGAATTTCTGTCTTTTTGCCCCAACATATAGGGAATTTCTGTCTTTGTGCACCACAACTAGAGGAATTTCTGCAATTATGCTCCAAAATACGGGGAATTTCTGCATTTTTGCCCGAAAATTATGAGAATTTCTGCAATTTTGCTTCAAAATACGGGGAATTTCTGCTTTTTATCCCAAAATAAGGGGAATGCATACCTTTTTGCCATAAAAAGGTAAATTTCTTCATTTTTGCTCCAAAATTAGGGGAATTTCTGCCTTTTTGCCTCTAAATAAGTGGAATTTCTGTCTTTTTCCCCCAAAACAAAAGGAATTTCTGTCTTTTTTGAACCAAAATAAGGGGAATTTCTGAATTATTACCCTGAAATAAGTGAAATTTCTCCAATTTTGCCCCAAAATAATGGAAATTTCTGCCTCTTTGCCCCCAAATAAGGGGAATTTCAGCCTTTTTACCTCAAAATAAGGGGAATTTCTGCATTTTTGCCACAAAATATTAGGAATTTCTGACTTTTTGCCCCAAAATAAGGAAAATTTGTGCCTTTTTTCCCTGAAATAAGTGAAATTTCTGCAATTTTGCCCCAAAATAAGTGAAATTCCTGCAATGTTGCCCCAAAATAAGGGAAATTTCTGGAATTTTGCCCAAAATAAGTGGAATTTCTAAGTTTTGCCCCAAAATAAGCAGAATTTCTGTATTTTTGCCTCTAAATAAGTGAAATTTCTGCAATTTTGCCCTAAAATAAGGAAAATTTTTGCAATTTTTCCCAATAATAAGGGAAATTTCTGCAATTTTGCCCCAAAATAAGGGGAATTTCTCCCTTTTTGCCCCAAAATGAAGGAAATTTCAGCGTTTTTATCTGAAAATAAGTGAAATTTCTGCAATTTTGCCCCAAAATAAGGGAAATTTCTGCAATTTTGCCCCAATGTAAAGGAAATTTCTGCAATTTTGCCCCAAAATAACGGGAATTTCTGAATGTTTGCTCCCAAAAAAAGGAGATCTTCTGTCTTTTTGCCCCAAAATAAGGAGAATTTCTGCCTTTTTGCCCGAAAATTATGAGAATTTCTGCAATTTTGCTTCAAAATACGGGGAATTTCTGCTTCTAATCCCGAAAGTAAGGGGAATGCATACCTTTTTGTCATAAAAAGGTAAATTTCTACATTTTTGCTCCAAAATAAGGGGAATTTCTGCCTTTTTGCCTCTAAATAAATGGAATTTCTGTCTTTTTCCCCCAAAACAAAGGGAATTTCTGTCTTTTTTGCCCCGAAATAAGGGGAATTTCTGAATTATTACCCTGAAATAAGTGAAATTTCTCCAATTTTGCCCCAAAATAATGGAAATTTCTGCCTCTTTGCCCCCAAATAAGGGGAATTTCAGCCTTTTTACCTCAAAATAAGGGGAATTTCTGCATTTTTGCCACAAAATATTAGGAATTTCTGACTTTTTGCCCCAAAATAAGAAAAATTTGTGCCTTTTTTCCCTGAAATAAGTGAAATTTCTGCAATTTTGCCCCAAAATAAGTGAAATTTCTGCAATTTTGCCCCAAAATAAGGCAAATTTCTGGAATTTTGCCCCAAAATAAGTGGAATTTCTAAGTTGTGCCCCAAAATAAGGAGAATTTCTGTCTTTTTGCCTGTAAATAAGTGAAATTTCTACAATTTTGCCACAAAATAAGGGAAATTTCTGCATTTTTGCCCCCTAATAAGGGGAATTTCAGCCTTTTTACCTCAAAATAAGGGGAATTTCTGCATTTTTCCCAGAAAATATTAGGAATTTCTGCCTTTTTGCCCCAAAATAAGGAAAATTTCTGCATTTTTTCCCTGAAATAAGTGAAATTTCTGCAATTTTGCCCCAAAATAAGTGAAATTTCTGCAATTTTGCCCCAAAATAAGGGAAATTTCTGGAATTTTTCCCCAAAATAAGTAGAATTTATGAGTTTTGCCCCAAAATAAGGAGAATTTCTGTCTTTTTGCCCCAACATATAGGGAATTTCTGTCTTTGTGCACCACAACTAGAGGAATTTCTGCAATTATGCTCCAAAATACGGGGAATTTCTGCATTTTTGCCCGAAAATTATGAGAATTTCTGCAATTTTGCTTCAAAATACGGGGAATTTCTGCTTTTTATCCCAAAATAAGGGGAATGCATACCTTTTTGCCATAAAAAGGTAAATTTCTTCATTTTTGCTCCAAAATTAGGGGAATTTCTGCCTTTTTGCCTCTAAATAAGTGGAATTTCTGTCTTTTTCCCCCAAAACAAAAGGAATTTCTGTCTTTTTTGAACCAAAATAAGGGGAATTTCTGAATTATTACCCTGAAATAAGTGAAATTTCTCCAATTTTGCCCCAAAATAATGGAAATTTCTGCCTCTTTGCCCCCAAATAAGGGGAATTTCAGCCTTTTTACCTCAAAATAAGGGGAATTTCTGCATTTTTGCCACAAAATATTAGGAATTTCTGACTTTTTGCCCCAAAATAAGGAAAATTTGTGCCTTTTTTCCCTGAAATAAGTGAAATTTCTGCAATTTTGCCCCAAAATAAGTGAAATTCCTGCAATGTTGCCCCAAAATAAGGGAAATTTCTGGAATTTTGCCCAAAATAAGTGGAATTTCTAAGTTTTGCCCCAAAATAAGCAGAATTTCTGTATTTTTGCCTCTAAATAAGTGAAATTTCTGCAATTTTGCCCCAAAGTAAGGGAAATTTCTGCATTCTTGCTCCCAAATAAAAGGTATTTCAGCCTTTTTATTTAAAAATAAGGGGAATTTCTGCATTTTTGCCAGAAAATATTAGGAATTTCTGCCTTTTTGCCCCAAAATAAAGAAAATTTCTTCTTTTCTTCCCTGAAATGAGTGAAATTTCTGCAATTTTGCCCCAAAATAAGTGAAATTTCTGCAATTTTGCCCCAAAATAAGGGAAATTTCTGGAATTTTGCCCCAAAATAAGTGGAATTTCTGAGTTTTGCCCCAAAATAAGGAGAATTTCTGTCTTTTTGCCCCAACATATAGGGAATTTCTGTCTTTCTGCAGCACAACTAGGGGAATTTGTGCAATTATGCTCCAAAATACGGGGAATTTCTGCCTTTTTGCCCGAAAATAAGGGGAATGCATAACTTTTTGCCATAAAAAAGGGAAATTTCTTCATTTTTGCTCCAAAATAAGGGAAATTTCTGCATTTTTGCCTCTAAATAAGTGGAATTTCTGTCTTTTTCCCTCAAAACAAAGGGAATTTCTGTCTTTTTTGCCTCAAAAAAAGAGGAATTTCTGACTTATTACACTGAAATAAGTGAAATTTCTGCAATTTTGCCCCAAAATAAGGGGAATTTCTGATTTTTGCCCCAAAATAAAGGGAATTTCTGCATTTTGCCCCAAAATTAGGGGAATTTCTGCAATTTTGCTCCAAAATACGGGGAATTTCTGCCTTTTTGCCTGAAAATAATGGGAATGCATACCTTTTTGCCATTAAAAGGGACATTTCTTCATTTTTGCTCCAAAATAAAGGGAATTTCTGCCTTTTTGCCTCTAAATAAGTGGAATTTCTGTCTTTTTCCCCCAAAACAAAGAGAATTTCTGTCTTTTTTGCCCCAAAATAAGGGGAATTTCTGACTTATTACCCTGAAGTAAGTGAAATTTCTGCAATTTTGCCCCAAAATAAGGGAAATTTCTGCAATTTTGCCCCAATGTAAAGGAAATTTCTGCAATTTTGCCCCAAAATAAGGGGAATTTCTGAATGTTTGCTCCCGAAAAAAGGAGATCTTCTGTCTTTTTGCCCCAAAATGAGGAGAATTTTTGCCTTTTCGCCCGAAAATTATGAGAATTTCTGCAATTTGCTTCAAAATACGAGGAATTTCTGCTTTTTATCCCAAAAGTATGGGGAATGCATATCTTTTTGCCATAAAAAGGTAAATTTCTTCATTTTTTCTTCAAAATAAGGGGAATTTCTGCCTTTTTGCCTCTAAATAAGTGGAATTTCTGTCTTTTTCCCCCAAAACAAAAGGAATTTCTGTCTTTTTTGACCCAAAATAAGGGGAATTTCTGAATTATTACCCTGAAATAAGTGAAATTTCTCCAATTTTGCCCCAAAATAATGGAAATTTCTGCCTCTTTGCCCCCAAATAAGGGGAATTTCAGCCTTTTTACCTCAAAATAAGGGGAATTTCTGCATTTTTGCCACAAAATATTAGGAATTTCTGACTTTTTGCCCCAAAATAAGAAAAATTTGTGCCTTTTTTCCCTGAAATAAGTGAAATTTCTGCAATTTTGCCCCAAAATAAGGCAAATTTCTGAAATTTTGCCCCAAAATAAGTGGAATTTCTAAGTTGTGCCCCAAAATAAGGAGAATTTCTGTCTTTTTGCCTGTAAATAAGTGAAATTTCTACAATTTTGCCACAAAATAAGGGAAATTTCTGCCTTTTTGCCCCCAAATAAGGGGAATTTCAGCCTTTTTACCTCAAAATAAGGGGAATTTCTGCATTTTTCCCAGAAAATATTAGGAATTTCTGCCTTTTTTCCCCAAAATAAGGAAAATTTCTGCATTTTTTCCCTGAAATAAGTGAAATTTCTGCAATTTTGCCCCAAAATAAGTGAAATTTCTGCAATTTTGCCCCAAAATAAGGGAAATTTCTGGAATTTTTCCCCAAAATAAGTAGAATTTATGAGTTTTGCCCCAAAATAAGGAGAATTTCTGTCTTTTTGCCCCAACATATAGGGAATTTCTGTCTTTGTGCACCACAACTAGAGGAATTTCTGCAATTATGCTCCAAAATAAGGGGAATTTCTGCATTTTTGCCCGAAAATTATGAGAATTTCTGCAATTTTGCTTCAAAATACGGGGAATTTCTGCTTTTTATCCCAAAATAAGGGGAATGCATACCTTTTTGCCATAAAAAGGTAAATTTCTTCATTTTTGCTCCAAAATTAGGGGAATTTCTGCCTTTTTGCCTCTAAATAAGTGGAATTTCTGTCTTTTTCCCCCAAAACAAAAGGAATTTCTGTCTTTTTTGAACCAAAATAAGGGGAATTTCTGAATTATTACCCTGAAATAAGTGAAATTTCTCCAATTTTGCCCCAAAATAATGGAAATTTCTGCCTCTTTGCCCCCAAATAAGGGGAATTTCAGCCTTTTTACCTCAAAATAAGGGGAATTTCTGCATTTTTGCCACAAAATATTAGGAATTTCTGACTTTTTGCCCCAAAATAAGGAAAATTTGTGCCTTTTTTCCCTGAAATAAGTGAAATTTCTGCAATTTTGCCCCAAAATAAGTGAAATTCCTGCAATGTTGCCCCAAAATAAGGGAAATTTCTGGAATTTTGCCCAAAATAAGTGGAATTTCTAAGTTTTGCCCCAAAATAAGCAGAATTTCTGTATTTTTGCCTCTAAATAAGTGAAATTTCTGCAATTTTGCCCCAAAGTAAGGGAAATTTCTGCATTCTTGCTCCCAAATAAAAGGTATTTCAGCCTTTTTATTTAAAAATAAGGGGAATTTCTGCATTTTTGCCAGAAAATATTAGGAATTTCTGCCTTTTTGCCCCAAAATAAAGAAAATTTCTTCTTTTCTTCCCTGAAATGAGTGAAATTTCTGCAATTTTGCCCCAAAATAAGTGAAATTTCTGCAATTTTGCCCCAAAATAAGGGAAATTTCTGGAATTTTGCCCCAAAATAAGTGGAATTTCTGAGTTTTGCCCCAAAATAAGGAGAATTTCTGTCTTTTTGCCCCAACATATAGGGAATTTCTGTCTTTCTGCAGCACAACTAGGGGAATTTGTGCAATTATGCTCCAAAATACGGGGAATTTCTGCCTTTTTGCCCGAAAATAAGGGGAATGCATAACTTTTTGCCATAAAAAAGGGAAATTTCTTCATTTTTGCTCCAAAATAAGGGAAATTTCTGCATTTTTGCCTCTAAATAAGTGGAATTTCTGTCTTTTTCCCTCAAAACAAAGGGAATTTCTGTCTTTTTTGCCTCAAAAAAAGAGGAATTTCTGACTTATTACACTGAAATAAGTGAAATTTCTGCAATTTTGCCCCAAAATAAGGGGAATTTCTGATTTTTGCCCCAAAATAAAGGGAATTTCTGCATTTTGCCCCAAAATTAGGGGAATTTCTGCAATTTTGCTCCAAAATACGGGGAATTTCTGCCTTTTTGCCTGAAAATAATGGGAATGCATACCTTTTTGCCATTAAAAGGGACATTTCTTCATTTTTGCTCCAAAATAAAGGGAATTTCTGCCTTTTTGCCTCTAAATAAGTGGAATTTCTGTCTTTTTCCCCCAAAACAAAGAGAATTTCTGTCTTTTTTGCCCCAAAATAAGGGGAATTTCTGACTTATTACCCTGAAGTAAGTGAAATTTCTGCAATTTTGCCCCAAAATAAGGGAAATTTCTGCAATTTTGCCCCAATGTAAAGGAAATTTCTGCAATTTTGCCCCAAAATAAGGGGAATTTCTGAATGTTTGCTCCCGAAAAAAGGAGATCTTCTGTCTTTTTGCCCCAAAATGAGGAGAATTTTTGCCTTTTCGCCCGAAAATTATGAGAATTTCTGCAATTTGCTTCAAAATACGAGGAATTTCTGCTTTTTATCCCAAAAGTATGGGGAATGCATATCTTTTTGCCATAAAAAGGTAAATTTCTTCATTTTTTCTTCAAAATAAGGGGAATTTCTGCCTTTTTGCCTCTAAATAAGTGGAATTTCTGTCTTTTTCCCCCAAAACAAAAGGAATTTCTGTCTTTTTTGACCCAAAATAAGGGGAATTTCTGAATTATTACCCTGAAATAAGTGAAATTTCTCCAATTTTGCCCCAAAATAATGGAAATTTCTGCCTCTTTGCCCCCAAATAAGGGGAATTTCAGCCTTTTTACCTCAAAATAAGGGGAATTTCTGCATTTTTGCCACAAAATATTAGGAATTTCTGACTTTTTGCCCCAAAATAAGAAAAATTTGTGCCTTTTTTCCCTGAAATAAGTGAAATTTCTGCAATTTTGCCCAAAAATAAGTGAAATTTCTGCAATTTTGCCCCAAAATAAGGCAAATTTCTGAAATTTTGCCCCAAAATAAGTGGAATTTCTAAGTTGTGCCCCAAAATAAGGAGAATTTCTGTCTTTTTGCCTGTAAATAAGTGAAATTTCTACAATTTTGCCACAAAATAAGGGAAATTTCTGCCTTTTTGCCCCCAAATAAGGGGAATTTCAGCCTTTTTACCTCAAAATAAGGGGAATTTCTGCATTTTTCCCAGAAAATATTAGGAATTTCTGCCTTTTTGCCCCAAAATAAGGAAAATTTCTGCATTTTTTCCCTGAAATAAGTGAAATTTCTGCAATTTTGCCCCAAAATAAGTGAAATTTCTGCAATTTTGCCCCAAAATAAGGGAAATTTCTGGAATTTTTCCCCAAAATAAGTAGAATTTATGAGTTTTGCCCCAAAATAAGGAGAATTTCTGTCTTTTTGCCCCAACATATAGGGAATTTCTGTCTTTGTGCACCAAAACTAGAGGAATTTGTGCAATTATGCTCCAAAATACGGGGAATTTCTGCATTTTTGCCCGAAAATTATGAGAATTTCTGCAATTTTGCTTCAAAATACGGGGAATTTCTGCTTTTTATCCCAAAATAAGGGGAATGCACACCTTTTTGCCATAAAAAGGTAAATTTCTTCATTTTTGCTCCAAAATTAGGGGAATTTCTGCCTTTTTGCCTCTAAATAAGTGGAATTTCTGTCTTTTTCCCCCAAAACAAAAGGAATTTATGTCTTTTTTGAACCAAAATAAGGGGAATTTCTGAATTATTACCCTGAAATAAGTGAAATTTCTCCAATTTTGCCCCAAAATAATGGAAATTTCTGCCTCTTTGCCCCCAAATAAGGGGAATTTCAGCCTTTTTACCTCAAAATAAGGGGAATTTCTGCATTTTTGCCACAAAATATTAGGAATTTCTGACTTTTTGCCCCAAAATAAGGAAAATTTGTGCCTTTTTTCCCTGAAATAAGTGAAATTTCTGCAATTTTGCCCCAAAATAAGTGAAATTCCTGCAATGTTGCCCCAAAATAAGGGAAATTTCTGGAATTTTGCCCAAAATAAGTGGAATTTCTAAGTTTTGCCCCAAAATAAGCAGAATTTCTGTATTTTTGCCTCTAAATAAGTGAAATTTCTGCAATTTTGCCCCAAAGTAAGGGAAATTTCTGCATTCTTGCTCCCAAATAAAAGGTATTTCAGCCTTTTTATTTAAAAATAAGGGGAATTTCTGCATTTTTGCCAGAAAATATTAGGAATTTCTGCCTTTTTGCCCCAAAATAAAGAAAATTTCTTCTTTTCTTCCCTGAAATGAGTGAAATTTCTGCAATTTTGCCCCAAAATAAGTGAAATTTCTGCAATTTTGCCCCCAAATAAGGGAAATTTCTGGAATTTTGCCCCAAAATAAGTGGAATTTCTGAGTTTTGCCCCAAAATAAGGAGAATTTCTGTCTTTTTGCCCCAACATATAGGGAATTTCTGTCTTTCTGCAGCACAACTAGGGGAATTTGTGCAATTATGCTCCAAAATACGGGGAATTTCTGCCTTTTTGACCGAAAATAAGGGGAATGCATAACTTTTTGCCATAAAAAAGGGAAATTTCTTCATTTTTGCTTCAAAATAAGGGAAATTTCTGCATTTTTGCCTCTAAATAAGTGGAATTTCTGTCTTTTTCCCTCAAAACAAAGGGAATTTCTGTCTTTTTTGCCTCAAAAAAAGAGGAATTTCTGACTTATTACACTGAAATAAGTGAAATTTCTGCAATTTTGCCCCAAAATAAGGGGAATTTCTGATTTTTGCCCCAAAATAAAGGGAATTTCTGCATTTTGCCCCAAAATTAGGGGAATTTCTGCAATTTTGCTCCAAAATACGGGGAATTTCTGCCTTTTTGCCTGAAAATAATGGGAATGCATACCTTTTTGCCATTAAAAGGGACATTTCTTCATTTTTGCTCCAAAATAAAGGGAATTTCTGCCTTTTTGCCTCTAAATAAGTGGAATTTCTGTCTTTTTACCCCAAAACAAAGAGAATTTCTGTCTTTTTTGCCCCAAAATAAGGGGAATTTCTGACTTATTACCCTGAAGTAAGTGAAATTTCTGCAATTTTGCCCCAAAATAAGGGAAATTTCTGCAATTTTGCCCCAATGTAAAGGAAATTTCTGCAATTTTGCCCCAAAATTAGGGGAATTTCTGAATGTTTGCTCCCGAAAAAAGGAGATCTTCTGTCTTTTTGCCCCAAAATGAGGAGAATTTTTGCCTTTTCGCCCGAAAATTATGAGAATTTCTGCAATTTGCTTCAAAATACGAGGAATTTCTGCTTTTTATCCCAAAAGTATGGGGAATGCATATCTTTTTGCCATAAAAAGGTAAATTTCTTCATTTTTTCTTCAAAATAAGGGGAATTTCTGCCTTTTTGCCTCTAAATAAGTGGAATTTCTGTCTTTTTCCCCCAAAACAAAAGGAATTTCTGTCTTTTTTGACCCAAAATAAGGGGAATTTCTGAATTATTACCCTGAAATAAGTGAAATTTCTGCAATTTTGCCCCAAAATAAGTGAAATTTCTGCAATTTTGCCCCAAAATAAGGGAAATTTCTGGAATTTTTCCCCAAAATAAGTAGAATTTATGAGTTTTGCCCCAAAATAAGGAGAATTTCTGTCTTTTTGCCCCAACATATAGGGAATTTCTGTCTTTGTGCACCACAACTAGAGGAATTTCTGAAATTATGCTCCAAAATACGGGGAATTTCTGCATTTTTGCCCGAAAATTATGAGAATTTCTGCAATTTTGCTTCAAAATACGGGGAATTTCTGCTTTTTATCCCAAAATAAGGGGAATGCATACCTTTTTGCCATAAAAAGGTAAATTTCTTCATTTTTGCTCCAAAATTAGGGGAATTTCTGCCTTTTTGCCTCTAAATAAGTGGAATTTCTGTCTTTTTCCCCCAAAACAAAAGGAATTTCTGTCTTTTTTGAACCAAAATAAGGGGAATTTCTGAATTATTACCCTGAAATAAGTGAAATTTCTCCAATTTTGCCCCAAAATAATGGAAATTTCTGCCTCTTTGCCCCCAAATAAGGGGAATTTCAGCCTTTTTACCTCAAAATAAGGGGAATTTCTGCATTTTTGCCACAAAATATTAGGAATTTCTGACTTTTTGCCCCAAAATAAGGAAAATTTGTGCCTTTTTTCCCTGAAATAAGTGAAATTTCTGCAATTTTGCCCCAAAATAAGTGAAATTCCTGCAATGTTGCCCCAAAATAAGGGAAATTTCTGGAATTTTGCCCAAAATAAGTGGAATTTCTAAGTTTTGCCCCAAAATAAGCAGAATTTCTGTATTTTTGCCTCTAAATAAGTGAAATTTCTGCAATTTTGCCCCAAAGTAAGGGAAATTTCTGCATTCTTGCTCCCAAATAAAAGGTATTTCAGCCTTTTTATTTAAAAATAAGGGGAATTTCTGCATTTTTGCCAGAAAATATTAGGAATTTCTGCCTTTTTGCCCCAAAATAAAGAAAATTTCTTCTTTTCTTCCCTGAAATGAGTGAAATTTCTGCAATTTTGCCCCAAAATAAGTGAAATTTCTGCAATTTTGCCCCAAAATAAGGGAAATTTCTGGAATTTTGCCCCAAAATAAGTGGAATTTCTGAGTTTTGCCCCAAAATAAGGAGAATTTCTGTCTTTTTGCCCCAACATATAGGGAATTTCTGTCTTTCTGCAGCACAACTAGGGGAATTTGTGCAATTATGCTCCAAAATACGGGGAATTTCTGCCTTTTTGCCCGAAAATAAGGGGAATGCATAACTTTTTGCCATAAAAAAGGGAAATTTTTTCATTTTTGCTCCAAAATAAGGGAAATTTCTGCATTTTTGCCTCTAAAAAAGTGGAATTTCTGTCTTTTTCCCTCAAAACAAAGGGAATTTCTGTCTTTTTTGCCTCAAAAAAAGAAGAATTTCTGACTTATTACACTGAAATAAGTGAAATTTCTGCAATTTTGCCCCAAAATAAGGGGAATTTCTGATTTTTGCCCCAAAATAAAGGGAATTTCTGCATTTTGCCCCAAAATTAGGGGAATTTCTGCAATTTTGCTCCAAAATACGGGGAATTTCTGCCTTTTTGCCTGAAAATAATGGGAATGCATACCTTTTTGCCATTAAAAGGGACATTTCTTCATTTTTGCTCCAAAATAAAGGGAATTTCTGCCTTTTTGCCTCTAAATAAGTGGAATTTCTGTCTTTTTCCTCCAAAACAAAGAGAATTTCTGTCTTTTTTGCCCCAAAATAAGGGGAATTTCTGACTTATTACCCTGAAGTAAGTGAAATTTCTGCAATTTTGTCCCAAAATAAGGGAAATTTCTGCAATTTTGCCTCAATGTAAAGGAAATTTCTGCAATTTTGCCCCAAAATAAGGGGAATTTCTGAATGTTTGCTCCCGAAAAAAGGAGATCTTCTGTCTTTTTGCCCCAAAATGAGGAGAATTTTTGCCTTTTCGCCCGAAAATTATGAGAATTTCTGCAATTTGCTTCAAAATACGAGGAATTTCTGCTTTTTATCCCAAAAGTATGGGGAATGCATATCTTTTTGTCATAAAAAGGTAAATTTCTTCATTTTTTCTTCAAAATAAGGGGAATTTCTGCCTTTTTGCCTCTAAATAAGTGGAATTTCTGTCTTTTTCCCCCAAAACAAAAGGAATTTCTGTCTTTTTTGACCCAAAATAAGGGGAATTTCTGAATTATTATCCTGAAATAAGTGAAATTTCTGCAATTTTGCCCCAAAATAAGTGAAATTTCTGCAATTTTGCCCCAAAATAAGGGAAATTTCTGGAATTTTTCCCCAAAATAAGTAGAATTTATGAGTTTTGCCCCAAAATAAGGAGAATTTCTGTCTTTTTGCCCCAACATATAGGGAATTTCTGTCTTTGTGCACCACAACTAGAGGAATTTCTGCAATTATGCTCCAAAATACGGGGAATTTCTGCATTTTTGCCCGAAAATTATGAGAATTTCTGCAATTTTGCTTCAAAATACGGGGAATTTCTGCTTTTTATCCCAAAATAAGGGGAATGCATACCTTTTTGCCATAAAAAGGTAAATTTCTTCATTTTTGCTCCAAAATTAGGGGAATTTCTGCCTTTTTGCCTCTAAATAAGTGGAATTTCTGTCTTTTTCCCCCAAAACAAAAGGAATTTCTGTCTTTTTTGAACCAAAATAAGGGGAATTTCTGAATTATTACCCTGAAATAAGTGAAATTTCTCCAATTTTGCCCCAAAATAATGGAAATTTCTGCCTCTTTGCCCCCAAATAAGGGGAATTTCAGCCTTTTTACCTCAAAATAAGGGGAATTTCTGCATTTTTGCCACAAAATATTAGGAATTTCTGACTTTTTGCCCCAAAATAAGGAAAATTTGTGCCTTTTTTCCCTGAAATAAGTGA
This sequence comes from Micromys minutus, assembly GCF_963924665.1. Lineage (NCBI taxonomy): Eukaryota > Metazoa > Chordata > Mammalia > Rodentia > Muridae > Micromys > Micromys minutus. The sequence continues at coordinate 7,107,664 of NW_027667727.1, forward strand.
AATTTCTGCAATTTTGCCCCAAAATAAGTGAAATTCCTGCAATGTTGCCCCAAAATAAGGGAAATTTCTGGAATTTTGCCCAAAATAAGTGGAATTTCTAAGTTTTGCCCCAAAATAAGCAGAATTTCTGTATTTTTGCCTCTAAATAAGTGAAATTTCTGCAATTTTGCCCCAAAGTAAGGGAAATTTCTGCATTCTTGCTCCCAAATAAAAGGTATTTCAGCCTTTTTATTTAAAAATAAGGGGAATTTCTGCATTTTTGCCAGAAAATATTAGGAATTTCTGCCTTTTTGCCCCAAAATAAAGAAAATTTCTTCTTTTCTTCCCTGAAATGAGTGAAATTTCTGCAATTTTGCCCCAAAATAAGGGAAATTTCTGGAATTTTGCCCCAAAATAAGTGGAATTTCTGAGTTTTGCCCCAAAATAAGGAGAATTTCTGTCTTTTTGCCCCAACATATAGGGAATTTCTGTCTTTCTGCAGCACAACTAGGGGAATTTGTGCAATTATGCTCCAAAATACGGGGAATTTCTGCCTTTTTGCCCGAAAATAAGGGGAATGCATAACTTTTTGCCATAAAAAAGGGAAATTTTTTCATTTTTGCTCCAAAATAAGGGAAATTTCTGCATTTTTGCCTCTAAATAAGTGGAATTTCTGTCTTTTTCCCTCAAAACAAAGGGAATTTCTGTCTTTTTTGCCTCAAAAAAAGAAGAATTTCTGACTTATTACACTGAAATAAGTGAAATTTCTGCAATTTTGCCCCAAAATAAGGGGAATTTCTGATTTTTGCCCCAAAATAAAGGGAATTTCTGCATTTTGCCCCAAAATTAGGGGAATTTCTGCAATTTTGCTCCAAAATACGGGGAATTTCTGCCTTTTTGCCTGAAAATAATGGGAATGCATACCTTTTTGCCATTAAAAGGGACATTTCTTCATTTTTGCTCCAAAATAAAGGGAATTTCTGCCTTTTTGCCTCTAAATAAGTGGAATTTCTGTCTTTTTCCCCCAAAACAAAGAGAATTTCTGTCTTTTTTGCCCCAAAATAAGGGGAATTTCTGACTTATTACCCTGAAGTAAGTGAAATTTCTGCAATTTTGCCCCAAAATAAGGGAAATTTCTGCAATTTTGCCAGAATGTAAAGGAAATTTCTGCAATTTTGCCCCAAAATAAGGGGAATTTCTGAATGTTTGCTCCCGAAAAAAGGAGATCTTCTGTCTTTTTGCCCCAAAATGAGGAGAATTTTTGCCTTTTCGCCCGAAAATTATGAGAATTTCTGCAATTTGCTTCAAAATACGAGGAATTTCTGCTTTTTATCACAAAAGTATGGGGAATGCATATCTTTTTGCCATAAAAAGGTAAATTTCTTCATTTTTTCTTCAAAATAAGGGGAATTTCTGCCTTTTTGCCTCTAAATAAGTGGAATTTCTGTCTTTTTCCCCCAAAACAAAAGGAATTTCTGTCTTTTTTGACCCAAAATAAGGGGAATTTCTGAATTATTACCCTGAAATAAGTGAAATTTCTCCAATTTTGCCCCAAAATAATGGAAATTTCTGCCTCTTTGCCCCCAAATAAGGGGAATTTCAGCCTTTTTACCTCAAAATAAGGGGAATTTCTGCATTTTTGCCACAAAATATTAGGAATTTCTGACTTTTTGCCCCAAAATAAGGAAAATTTGTGCCTTTTTTCCCTGAAATAAGTGAAATTTCTGCAATTTTGCCCCAAAATAAGTGAAATTCCTGCAATGTTGCCCCAAAATAAGGGAAATTTCTGGAATTTTGCCCAAAATAAGTGGAATTTCTAAGTTTTGCCCCAAAATAAGCAGAATTTCTGTATTTTTGCCTCTAAATAAGTGAAATTTCTGCAATTTTGCCCCAAAGTAAGGGAAATTTCTGCATTCTTGCTCCCAAATAAAAGGTATTTCAGCCTTTTTATTTAAAAATAAGGGGAATTTCTGCATTTTTGCCAGAAAATATTAGGAATTTCTGCCTTTTTGCCCCAAAATAAAGAAAATTTCTTCTTTTCTTCCCTGAAATGAGTGAAATTTCTGCAATTTTGCCCCAAAATAAGTGAAATTTCTGGAATTTTGCCCCAAAATAAGTGGAATTTCTGAGTTTTGCCCCAAAATAAGGAGAATTTCTGTCTTTTTGCCCCAACATATAAGGAATTTCTGTCTTTCTGCAGCACAACTAGGGGAATTTGTGCAATTATGCTCCAAAATACGGGGAATTTCTGCCTTTTTGCCCGAAAATAAGGGGAATGCATAACTTTTTGCCATAAAAAAGGGAAATTTTTTCATTTTTGCTCCAAAATAAGGGAAATTTCTGCATTTTTGCCTCTAAAAAAGTGGAATTTCTGTCTTTTTCCCTCAAAACAAAGGGAATTTCTGTCTTTTTTGCCTCAAAAAAAGAAGAATTTCTGACTTATTACACTGAAATAAGTGAAATTTCTGCAATTTTGCCCCAAAATAAGGGGAATTTCTGATTTTTGCCCCAAAATAAAGGGAATTTCTGCATTTTGCCCCAAAATTAGGGGAATTTCTGCAATTTTGCTCCAAAATACGGGGAATTTCTGCCTTTTTGCCTGAAAATAATGGGAATGCATACCTTTTTGCCATTAAAAGGGACATTTCTTCATTTTTGCTCCAAAATAAAGGGAATTTCTGCCTTTTTGCCTCTAAATAAGTGGAATTTCTGTCTTTTTCCTCCAAAACAAAGAGAATTTCTGTCTTTTTTGCCCCAAAATAAGGGGAATTTCTGACTTATTACCCTGAAGTAAGTGAAATTTCTGCAATTTTGTCCCAAAATAAGGGAAATTTCTGCAATTTTGCCCCAATGTAAAGGAAATTTCTGCAATTTTGCCCCAAAATAAGGGGAATTTCTGAATGTTTGCTCCCGAAAAAAGGAGATCTTCTGTCTTTTTGCCCCAAAATGAGGAGAATTTTTGCCTTTTCGCCCGAAAATTATGAGAATTTCTGCAATTTGCTTCAAAATACGAGGAATTTCTGCTTTTTATCCCAAAAGTATGGGGAATGCATATCTTTTTGCCATAAAAAGGTAAATTTCTTCATTTTTTCTTCAAAATAAGGGGAATTTCTGCCTTTTTGCCTCTAAATAAGTGGAATTTCTGTCTTTTCCCCCCAAAACAAAGGGAATTTCTGTCTTTTTTGCCCCAAAATAAGGGGAATTTCTGAATTATTACCCTGAAATAAGTGAATTTTCTCCAATTTTGCCCCAAAATAATGGAAATTTCTGCCTCTTTGCCCCCAAATAAGGGGAATTTCAGCCTTTTTACCTCAAAATAGAGGGAATTTCTGCATTTTTGCCAGAAAATATTAGGAATTTCTGCCTTTTTGCCCAAAATAAAGAAAATTTCTGCATTTTTTCCCTGAAATAAGTGAAATATTTACAATTTTGCCCCAAAATAAGTGAAATTTCTGCAATTTTGCCCCAAAATAAGGGAAATTTCTGGAATTTTGCCCCAAAATAAGTGGAATTTCTGAGTTTTGCCCCAAAATAAGGAGAATTTCTGTCTTTTTGCCCCAACATATAGAAAATTTCTGTCTTTCTGCACCACAATTAGGGGAATTTCTGCAATTAAGCTCCGTAATACGGGGAATATCTGCCTTTTTGCCCGAAAATAAGGGGAATGCATAACTTTTTGCCATAAAAAAGGGAAATTTCTTCATTTTTGCTCCAAAATAAAGTAAATTTCTGCATTTTTGCCTCTAAATAAGTGGAATTTCTGTCTTCTCCTCCAAAACAAAGGGAATTTCTGTCTTTTTTGCCCCAAAATAAGGGGAATTTCTGACTTATTACCCTGAAATAAGTGAAATTTCTGCAATTTTGCCCCAAAATAAGGGAAATTTCTGCCTCTTTGCCCTTAAATAAGGGGAATTTCAGCCTTTTTACCTCAAAATAAGGGGAATTCCTGCCTTTTTGACCCAAAATAAGGAATATTTCTAACTATTTTCCCTGAAATAAGTAAAATTTCTGCAATTTTGCCACAAAATAAGTGATATTTCTGCAATTTTGCCCCAGAATAAGGGAAATTTCTGAAATTTTGCCCCAAAATAAGTGGAATTTCTGAGTTTTGCCCCAAAATATGGAGAATTTATTTCTTTTTGCCACAACATATAAGGAATTTCTGCATTTTTGCCCCAAAATTAGGGGAATTTCTGCAATTTTTCTCCAAAATACGAGGAATTTCTGCTTTTTTGCCCGAAAATAAGAACAATGCATAAATTTTTGCCTTAAAAAAAGGAAATTTCTTCATTTTTGCTCCAAAATAATGGGAATTTATGCTTTTTTGCCTCTAAATAAGTGGAATTTCTGTCTTTTTCCCACAATACAAAGGGATTTTCTGTCTTTTTGCCCCAAAATAAAGAAAATTTCTGACTTATTACCCTGAAATAAGTGAAATTTCTGCAATTTTGCCCTAAAATAAGGGAAATTTCTGCCTTTTTGCCCCCAAATGAGGGGAATTTCAGCTTTTTTACCTCAAAATAAGAGGAATTTCTGCCTTTTTGCTTCAAAATAACAATTTTTTTCCATGAAATAAGGGAAATTTCTGCAATTTTGCCCAAAATAAGTGAAATTTCTGCAATTTTGCCCCAGAATTAAGAAAATTTCTGGAATTTTGCCCCAAAATAAGTGGAATTTCTGAGTTTTGCCCCAAAATAAGGAGAATTTCTGTCTTTTTGCCCCAACATATAGGGAATATCTGCATTTTTGCCCCACAATTAGGGGAATTTTTGCAATTTTGCTCCAAAATACGGGGAATTTCTGCCTTTTGGCCCGAAAATAAGAAAAATGCATACCTTTTTGCCTTAAAAAATGGAAATTTCTTCATTTTTGCTTCAAAATAAGGGGAATTTCTGTTTTGGTCTATATAAGAGGAATTTCTGTCTTTTCCCCCAAAAACAAAGGGATTTTTTGTCTGTTTTGCCCCAAAATAAGAAAAATTTCTGACTTATTACCCTGAAATAAGTGAAATTTCTGCAATTTTCCCCTAAAATAAGAGAAATTTTTGCAATTTTTTCCCAAATAAGAGAGATTTCTGCAATTTTGCACCAAAATAAGGGGAATTTCCTTTTTTTGCCCCAAAACAAAGGAAATTTCAGCCTTTTACCTGAAAATAAGTGAAATTTCTGAAATTTTGCCCCAAATAAGAGAAATTTCTGGAATTTTGCCCCAAAATAACAGGAATTTCTGCCTTTTGCCCCAAAATTAGGGGAATTTCTGCAATTTTGCTCCAAAATACGGGGAATTTCTGCCTTTTTGCCTGAAAATAATGGGAATGCATACCTTTTTGCCATAAAAAGAAAAATTTCTTCATTTTTGCTCCAAAATAAAGGGAATTTCTGCCTTTTTGCCTCTAAATATGTGGAATTTCTGTCTTTTTCCCCCAAAACAAAGAGAATTTCTTTCTTTTTTGTCCTAAAATAAGGGGAATTTCTGACTTATTACCCTGAACTAAGTGAAATTTCTGCCATTTTGCCCCAAAATAAGGGAAATTTCTGCAATTTTGCCCCAATGTAAAGGAAATTTCTGCAATTTTGCCCAAAAATAAGGGGAATTTCTGACAGTATGCTCCTGAAAAAAGGAGATCTTCTGTCTTTTTGCCCCAAAATAAGGAGAATTTTAGCCTTTTTGCCCGAAAATTATGAGAATTTCTGCAATTTTGCTTCAAAATACGGGGAATTTCTGCCTTTTTTCCCAAAAATAAGGGAAATGCATATCTTTTTGCCATAAAAAAAGGGAAATTTCTTAATTTTTGCTCCAAAATAAGGGGAATTTCTGCCTTCTTGCCTCTAAATAAGTGGAATTTCTGTCTTTTTCCCCAATAACAACGGAAATTTCTGTATTTTTTGCCCCAAAATAAGGAGGAATTTCTGACTTATTACCCTGAAATAAGTGAAATTTCTGCAATTTTGCCCCAAAATAAAAGAAATTTCTACCTTTTGGCCCTGAAATATGTGAAATTTCTGCAATTTTACCCCAAAATAAGGTGAATTTCTGCCTTTTTGCCCTAAAATAATGGGAATTTCTGCACTTTTGCCCCAAAATAAGAAAAATTTTTGCTTTTTTTCTCTGAAATAAGTGAAATTTCTGCAATTTTGCCCTAAAATAAGGAAAATTTCTGCAATTTTTCCCAATAATAAGGGAAATTTCTTCAATTTTGCCCCAAAATAAGGGGAATTTCTCCCTTTTTGCCCCAAAATAAAGGATATTTCAGCCTTTTTACCTGAAAATAATTGAAGTTTCTGCAATTTTGCCCCAAATAAAAATTTCTGCAATTTTGCCCCAAAATAAGGTAAATTCTTGCAATTTTGCCCCAAATTAAAGGAAATTTCTTGAATTTTGCCCCAAAATAAGGGGAATTTATGATTTTAGCCCCAAATTAAAGGGAATTTCTGTCTTTTGCCCCAAATTAGGGGAATTTCTGCAATTTTACCCCAAAATAAGTCAAATTTTTGTCTTTTTGCCTCAAAATAATGGGAATTTCTGCCTTTTTGCCTCAAAATAAGAAAAATTTTTGCTTTTTTTCTCTGAAATAAGTGAAATTTCTGCAATTTTGCCCTTAAATAAGGAAAGTTTCTGCAATTTTTCCTCATAATAAGAGACATTTGTGCAATTTTGCCCCAAAATAAGAGGAATTTCTCCCTTTTTGCCACAAAATAAAGGAAATATCAGCCCTTTTTCCTGAAAATAAGTGAAATTTCTGCAATTTTGCCCCAAATAAGGGAAATTTCTGCAATTTTGCCCAAAAATAAGGTAAATTCCTCCAATTTTGCCCCAAAATAAAGGAAATTTCTTGAATTTTGCCCCAAAATAAAGAGATTTTATGATTTTTGCCCCAAAATAAAGGGAATTTCTGCCTTTTGCCCCAAAATTAGACGAATTTCTGCAATTTTGCTCCAAACTACGGGGAATTTCTGCCTTTTTACCCGAAAATAATGGGATTGAATTCCTTTTTGCCATAAAAAATGAAATTTCATCATTTTTGCTCCAAAATAAGGGGAATTTCTGCCTTTTTGCCTCTAAATAAGTGGAATTTCTGTCTTTTTCCCACAAAACAAGGGAATTTCTCTCTTTTTTGCCCCAAAATAAGGAGAATTTCTGACTCATTACCCTGAAATAAGTGAAATTTTTGCAATTTTGCCCCAAAATAAGTGAAATTTCTGCATTTTTGTCCCCAAATAAGGGGAATTCAGCCTTTTTACCTCAAAGTAAGAGGAATTTCTGCATTTTTGCCACAAAATATTAGGAATTTCTGTTTCTTTGCCGCAAAATAAGGAAAATTTCTGACTTTTTTCCCTGAAATAAGTGAAATTTCTGCAATTGTGCCCCAAAATATGTGAAATTTCTGCAATTTTGCCCCAAAATAAGTGAAATTTCTGGAATTTTGCTCTAAAGGAAGTGGAATTTCTGAGTTTTGCCCCAAAATAAGGAGAATTTCTGTCTTTTTGCCCCAACATATAGGGAATTTCTGTGTTTCTGCACCACAACTAGGGGAATTTCTGCAATTATGCTCCAAAATACAGGGAATTTCTGCCTTTTTGCCCGAAAATAAGGGGAATGCATACCTTTTTGCCATTAAAAAAAGAAATTTCTTAATTTTTGCTCCAAAATACGGGGAATTTCTGACTTTTTCCCAAAAATAAGAGAAATGCATATATTTTTGCCATAATAAAGGGAAATTTCTTAATTTTTGCTCCAAAATAAGGGGAATTTCTGCCTTCTTGCCGCTAAATAAGTGGAATTTCTGTCTTTTTCCCCCAAAACAACGGGAATTTCTTTATTTTTTGCCCCAAAATAAGGCGGAATTTCTGACTTATTACCCTGAAATAAGTGAAATTGCTGCAATTTTGCCCCAAAATTAAAGAAATTTCTACCTTTTTGCCCTGAAATATGTGAAATTTCTGCAATTTTACCCCAAAATAAGGTGAATTTCTGCCTTTTTGCCCTAAAATAATAGGAATTTCTGCCTTTTTGCCCCAAAATAAGAAACATTTTTGCTTTATTTCTCTGAAATAAGTGAAATTTCTGCAATTTTGCCCTAAAATAAGAGAAATTTCTGCATTTTTTCCCATAACAAGAGAAATTTCTGCAATTTTGCCCCAAAATAAGGGGAATTTCTCATTTTTTGCCCCAAAAGAAAGGAAATTTCAGCATTTTTACCTGAAAATAAGTGTATTTTATGCAATTTTGCCCCAAATAAAAGAAATTTCTGCAATTTTGCCCCAAAATAAGGTAAATTCCTGCAATTTTGCCCCAAAATATAGGAAATTTCTTGAATTTTGCCCCAAAATAAGGGGAATTTCTGATTTTTGCCCCAATATAAAGGGAATTTTTGGCTTTACCCAAAATTAGGGGAATTTCTGCAATTTTGCTCCAAAATATGGGGAATTTCTGCCTTTTTGCACGAAAATAATGGGAATGCATACCTTTTTGCCATAAAAAGGAAAATTTCTTCATTTTTGCTCCAAAATAAGGGGAATTTCTGCATTTTTGCCTCTAACTAAGTGGAATTTCTTTCTTTTTCCCCTAAAACAAATGGAATTTCTGTCTTTTTTGCCCCCAAATAAGGGGAATTTCTGACTTATTACCCTGAACTAAGTGAAATTTCTGCAATTTTGCCCCCAAATAAGGGAAATTTCTGCAATTTTGCCCCAATGTAAAAGAAATTTCTCCAATTTTGCCCCAAAATAGGGGGAATTTCTGACTGTTTGCTCTCGAAAAAAGGAGATTTTCTGTCTTTTTGCCCTAAAATAAGGAGAATTTCTGCTTTTTTGCCAGAAGATTATGAAAATTTCTGCAATCTTGCTTCAAAATACGGGGAATTTCGCCTTTTTATCCCGAAAGTAAGAGGAATGTATACCTTTTGCCACAAAAAAGGGAAATTACTTCATTTTTGCCCCAAAATAAGAGGAATTTCTGCTTTTTACCTCAAAATAAGTGAAATTTCTCCCTTTTTAACCAAAAATAAATGGAATTTCTGTCTTTTTGCCTTAAAATAAAAAGAATTTTTGAATTATTCCCTGAAATAAGTGATATTCCTGCAATTTTGCCACAAAATAAAAGAAATTTCTGCCTTTTTGCCACAAAATAAGGGGAATTACTGTCTTTTTGCCCCAAAATAAGAGAAATTTCTGCCTTTTCGCCCCAAAATAAGGAGAATTTCAGCCTTTTTCCCTCAAAATAAAGGGAATTTCTGAATTTTTGCCACAAAATATTAAGAATATCTGCAATTTTGCCCCAAAATAAGGAAAATTTCTGCCTTTTTTCCCTGAAATGAGTGAAATTTCTGCAATTTTGTCCCAAAATAATTGAAATTTCTGCAATTTTGCCCCAAAATAAGGGAAATTTCTGGAATTTTGCCCCAAAATAAGTGGAATTTCTGAGTTTTGCCCCAAAATAAGGAGAATTTCTGTCTTTTTGCCCCAACATATAGGGAATTTCTGTCTTTCTGCACCACAACTAGGGGAATTTCTGCAATTATGCTCCAAAGTACGGGGAATTTCTGCCTTTTTGCCCGAAAATAAGGGTAATGCATAACTTTTTGCCATAGAAAAGGGAAATTTCTTCATTTTTGCTCCAAAATAAGGGAAATTTCTGCCTTTTTGCCTCTAAATAAGTGGAATTTCTGTCTTTTTACCTCAAAACAAAGGGAATTTCTGTCTTTTTTGCCTCAAAATAAGGGGAATTTCTGACTTATTACACTGAAATAAGTGAAATTTCTGCAATTTTGCCCCAAAATAAGGGAAATTTCTGCCTTTTTGCTTTGAAATATGTGAAATTTCTGCAATTTTACCTCAAAATAAGTCGAATTTCTGCCTTTTTGCCCCAAAATAATGGGAATTTCTGCATTTTTTTCCCAAAATAAGAAAAATTTTTGCTTTATTTCTCTGAAATAAGTGAAATTTCTGCAATTTTGCCCTAAAATAAGGAAAATTTCTGCAATTTTTCCACATAATAAGGGAAATTTCTGCAATTTTGCCCCAAAATAAGGGGAATTTCTCCCTTTTTGCTGCAAAATAAAGGAAATTTCAGCATTTTTTTCTGAAAATAAGTGAAATTTCTGCAATTTTGCCCCAAATAAGGGAAATTTCTGCAATTTTGCCCCAAAATAAGGTAAATTCCTCCTATTTTGCCCCAAAATAAAGGGGATTTCTTGAATTTTGCCCCAAAATAAAGGGATTTTCTGATTTTTGCCCCAAAATAAAGGGAATTTCTGCCTTTTGCCCCAAAATTAGGGGAATTTCTGCAATTTTGCTCCAAAATACGGGGAATTTCTGCCTTTTTTCCCAAAAAAAGGGAAATGCATAACTTTTTGCCATAAAAAAAGGAAATTTCTTCATTTTTGCTCCAAAATAAGGGAAATTTCTGCCTTTTTGCCTCTAAATAAGTGGAATTTCTGTCTTTTTCCCCCAAAACAATGGGAATTTCTGCATTTTTTGCCCCAAAATAAGGGGGAATTTCTGACTTATTACCCTGAAATAAGTGAAATTTCTGCAATTTTGCCCCAAAATAAAAAAAATTCTGCCTTTTTGCCCTGAAATATGTGAAATTTCTGCATTTTTACCCCAAAATAAGGTGAATTTCTGCCTTTTTGCCCTAAAATAATGGGAATTTCAGCCTTTTTGCCCCAAAATAAGAAACATTTTTGCTTTATTTCTCTGAAATAAGTGAAATTTCTGCAATTTTGCCCTAAAATAAGGGAAATTTCTGCAATTTTTTCCCATAACAAGGGAAATTTCTGCAATTTTGTCCCAAAATAAGAAGAATTTCTCTTTTTTTGCCCCAAAATAAAGGAAATTTCAGTCTTTTTACCTGAAAATAAGTGAATTTTATGCAATTGTGCCCCAAATAAAGGAAATTTCTGCAATTTTGCCCCAAAATAAGGTAAATTCCTGCAATTTTGCCCCAAAATAAAGGAAATTTCTTGAATTTTGCCCCAAAATAAGGGGAATTTCTGAATTTTGCCCCAAAATAAAGGGAATTTCTGCCTTTTGACCCAAAATTAGGGGAATTTCTGCAATTTTGCTCCAAAATACGGGGAATTTCTGCCTTTTTGCACGAAAATAATGGGAATGCATACCTTTTTGCCATAAAAAGGAAAATTTCTTCATTTTTGCTCCAAAATAAGGGGAATTACTGCATTTTTGCCTCTAACTAAGTGGAATTTCTGTCTTTTTCCCCCAAAACAAAGGGAATTCCTGTCTTTTTTGCCCCAAAATAAGGGGAATTTCTGATTTATTACCCTGAAATAAGTGAAATTTCTGCAATTTTGCTCCAAAATAAGGGAAATTTCTGCAATTTTGCCCCAATATAAAGGAAATTTCTGCAATTTTGCCCCAAAATAAGGGGAATTTCTGATTGTTTGCTCCCGAAAAAAAGAGGTTTTCTGTCTTTTTGCCCTAAAATAAGGAGAATTTCTGCTTTTTTGCCCGAAAATTTTGAAAATTTCTGCAATTTTGCTTCAAAATACGGGGAATTTCGGCTTTTTATCCCGAAAGTAAGGGGAATGTATATCTTTTGCCACAAAAAAGGGAAATTTCTTCATTTTTGCCCCAAAATAAGTGGAATTTCTGCTTTTTACATCAAAATAAGTGAAATTTCTCCCTTTTTAACCAAAAATAAATGGAATTTCTCTATTTTTGCCCCAAAATAAAAAGAATTTTGAATTAGGCCCTGAAATAAGTGATATTTCTGCAATTTTGTCCCAAAATAAAAGAAATTTCTGCCTTTTTGCCACAAAATAAAAGGAGTTACTGTCTTTTTGCCCCAAAATAAAGGAAATTTCTGCCTTTTTGCCCCAAAATAAGGGGAATTTCAGCATTTTTCCCTCAAAATAAAGGGAATTTCTGCATTTTTGCCACAAAATATTAAGAATTTCTGCATTTTTGCCCCAAAATAAGGAAAATTTCTGCATTTTTCCCTAAAATAAGTGAAATTTCTGCAATTTTGCCCCAAAATAAGAGAAATTTTGGAATTTTTCCACAAAATAAGTGGAATTTCTGAGTTATGCCCCAAAATAAGGAGAATTTCTGTCTTTTTGCCCCAACATATTGGGAATTTCTGCATTTTTGCCCCACTATTAGGGGAATTTCTGCAATTTTGCTCCAAACGGGGAATTTCTGCCTTTTTGCCCGAAAATAAGAAAAATGCATAACTTTTTTCCATAAAAAAGGGAAATTTCTTCATTTTTGCTCCAATATAATGGGAATTTCTGTCTTTTTGCCTCTAAATAAGTGGAGTTTTTGTCTTTTTTCCCCCAAAACAAAGGGAATTTTTGTATTTTTTGCCCCAAAATAAGATGAATTTCTGACTTATTACCATGAAATAAGTGAAATTTCCGAAATTTTGCCACAAAATAAGAGAAATTTCTGCCTTTTTGCCCTGAAATATGTGAAATTTCTGCAATTTTACCCCAAAATAAGTCGAATTTCTGCCTTTTTGCCCCAAAATAATGAGAATTTTTGCATTTTTGTTCCAAAATAAGAAAAATTTTTGCTTTTTTTCTCTGAAATAAGTGAAATTTCTGCAATTTTGCCCTAAAATAAAGAAAATTTTTGCAATTTTTACCCATAAGGGAAATTTCTGCAATTTTGCCCCAAAATAAGGTAAATTCCTCCAATTTTGCCCCAAAATAAACGAAATTTCTTGAATTTTGCCCCAAAATAAAGGGATTTTCTGATTTTTGCCCCAAAATAAAGGGAATTTCTGCCTTTTGCCCCAAAATTAGGGGAATTTCTGCAATTTTGATCAAAATCTGGAGAATTTCTGCCTTTTTGCCCGAAAATAATGGGAATGCATACCTTTTTGCCATAAAAAATGAAATTTCTTCATTTTTGCTTCAAAATAAGGGGAATTTCAGCCTTTTTGCTTCTAAATAAGTGGAATTTCTGTCTTTTTCCCACAAAACACAGGGAATTTCTCTCATTTTTGCCCCAAAATAAGTGGAATTTCTGACTCATTACCCTGAAATAAGTGAAATTTCTGCAATTTTGCCCCAAAATAAGGGAAATTTCTGGATTTTTGCCACAAAATATTAGGAATTTCTGCCTTTTTGCCCCAAAATATAGAAAATTTCTTCCTTTTTTCCCCGAAATTAGTGAAATTTCTGAAATTTTGCCCTAAAATAAGTGAAATTTCTGCAATTTTGCCCCAAAATAAGGAAAATTTCTGTAATTTTGCCCCAAATAAGTGGAATTTCTGAGTTTTGCCCCAAAATAAGGAGAATTTCTGTCTTTTTGCCTAAACATATAGGGAATTTCTGCATTTTTGCCCCACAATTAGTGGAATTTCTGAAATTTTGCTCCAAAATATGGGGAATTTCTGCTTCTTTGCCTCTAAATAAGTGGAATTTCTGTCTTTTTCCCCCAAAACAAAGGAAATTTCTGTCTTTTTTGACCCAAAATAAAGGAAATTTCTGCCTTTTTGCCCTGAAATATGTGAAATGTCTGCAATTATACCCCAAAATAAGGTGAATTTCTACATTTTTGCCCCAAAATAATGGGAATTTCTGCGTTTTTGCCCCAAAATAAGAGAAATTTTTGCTTTTTTTCTCTGAAATAAGTGAAATTTCTGCAATTTTGCTTTAAATTAAGGAAAATTTCTGCAATATTTCAACATAATAAGGGAAATTTCTGCAATTTTGACCCATAATAAGGGGTATTTCTTCTTTTTTGCACCAAAATAAAGGAAGTTTTAGCCTTTTTACCTAAAAATAAGTGAAATTTCTGTTATTTTGCTTCATATAAAGGAAATTTCTGCAATTTTGCTCCAAAATAAGGAAAATTCCTGCAATTATGCCCCAAAATAGAGGAAATTTCTTGAATTTTGCCCCAAAATAATGGGAATTTCTGATTTTGTTCCCAAAATAAAGGGAATTTCTGCCTTTTGCCCCAAAATAAAGGGAATTTCAGAAATTTTGCTCCAAAATACGAGGAATTTCTGCCTTTTTGCCCGAAATTAATGGGAATGCATACCTTTTTGCCATAAAAAAGGAAATTTCTCCATTTTTGCTCCAAAAAAAAGGGGAATTTCTGCATTATGGCCTCTAAATAAGTGGAATTTCTGTCTTTTTCCCCCCAAACCAAGGGGTTTTCTGTCTTTTTTGCTGCAAAATAAGGAGAATTTCTCACTTATTACCCTGAAATAAGTGAAATTTCTGCAATTTTGCCCCAAAATAAGGGAAATTTCTGCAATTTTGCCCCAATGTAAAGGAAATTTCTGCAATTTTGCCCCAAAATAAGGGAAATTTCTGACTGTTTGTTCCCAAAAAAAAGGAGATTTTGTGCCTTTTTGCCCCAAAATAAGGAGAATTTCTGTCTTTTTGCTCGAAAATTATGAGAATTTCTGCAATTTTGCTTCAAAATACGGGGAATTTCTGCTTTTATCCCGAAAGTAAGGGGAATGCATACCTTTTTGCCATAAAAAATGAAATTTCTTCATTTTTGCTCCAAAATAAGGGGAATTTCTGCTTTTTTGCCTCTAAATAAGTGGAATTTCAGTCTTTTTCCCCCAAAACAAAGGAAATTTCTGTCTTTTTTGCCTTAAAATAAGTGGAATTTCTGACTTATTACCCTGAAATAAGTGAAATTTCTGCAATTTTGCCCCAAAATAAGGGAAATTTCTTCATTTATGCCCCCAAATAAGGGGAATTTCAGGCTTTTTACCTCAAAATAAAAGGAATTTTTGCCTTTTTGCCCCAAATTAAGGAAAATTTCTGCCTTTTTTCCCTGAAATAAGTGAAATTTCTGAAATTTTGCCCCAAAATAAGTGAAATTTCTGCATTTTGCCCCAGAATAAGGGAAATTTCTGGAATTTTGCCCCAAAATAAGTGGAATTTCTGAGTTTTGCCCCAAAATAAGGAGAATTTCTGTCTTTTTGCACCAACATATAGGGAATTTCTGCATTTTTGCCCCACAATTAGGGGAATTTCTGCAATTTTGTCCAAAATACAGGGAATTTCTGCCTTTTTGCCCGAAAATAAGAAGAATGCGTACCTTTTTGCCTTAAAAAGGGGAAATTTCTTCATTTTGCTCCAAAATAAGGGGAATTTCTGTTTTTTTGCCTCTAAATAAGTGGAATTTCTGTTTTTTCCTCTAAAAAAAGGGGATTTTCTGTCTTTTTTGCCCCAAAATCAAGAAAATTTCTGACTTATTACCCTGAAATAAGTAAAATTTCTGCAATTTTGCCCAAAAATAAGGGAAATTTCTGCCTTTTTGCCCCCAAATAAGAGGAATTTTAGACTTTTCACCTCAAAATAATAGGAATTTCTGCATTTTTGCTACAAAATATTAGGAATTTCTGCCTTTTTGCCCCAAAATAAAGAAAATTTCTGCCTTTTTTCCCTGAAATAAGTGAAATTTCTGCAATTTTGCCCCAAAATAAGTCAAATTTTGCAATTTTGCCCCAAAATAATGGGAATTTCTGGAATTTTGCTCCAAAATAAGTGGAATTTCTGTGTTTTGCCACAAAATAAGGAGAATTTCTGTCTTTTTGCCCCAACATATAGGGAATTTCTGCATTTTTGCCCCACAATTAGGGGAATTTCTGCAATTTTTCTGCAAAATACGAGGAATTTCTGTATTTTTGCCCGATAATAAGGGGAATGCATAACTTTTTGCCATAAAAAAGGGAAATTTCTTTATTTTTGCTCCAAAATAAGGGAAATTTCTGCATTTTTGCCTCAAAATAAGTGGAATTTCTGTCTTTTTCCCCCAAAACAAAGGGAATTTCTGTCTTTTTTGCCCCAAAATAAGGGAAATTTCTGCATTTTTGCCCTGAAATATGTGAAATTTCTGCAATTTTACCCCAAAATAAGGTGAATTTCTGCTTTTTTGCCACAAAATAATGGGAATTTCTGCCTTTTTGCCCCAAAATAAGAAAAATTTTTGCTTTTTTCCTCTGAAATAAGTGAAATTTCTGCAATTTTGGCCTAAAATAAGGGAAATTTCTGCATTTTTTCCCCTAATAAGGGAAATTTCTGCAATTTTGCCCCAAAATAAGGGGAATTTCTCCCTTTTTACCTGAAAATAACTGAAATTTCTGCAATTTTGCCCCAAATAAGGGAAATTTCTGAAATTGTGCCCCAAAATAAGGTAAATTATTGCAATTTTGCCCCAAAATACAGGAAATTTCTGAAATTTTGCCCCAAAATAAGGGGAATTTCTGAATTTTGCCCCAAAATAAAAAGAATTTTATCCTTGTGCCCCAAAATTAGAGGAATTTCTGCACTTTTGCTCCAAAATATGGGGAATTTCTGCCTTTTTGCCCGAAAATAATGGGAATGCATAGCTTTTTGCCATAAAAAGGGAAATTTCTTCATTTTTGCTCCAAAATAAAGGGAATTTCTGCCTTTTTGCCTTTAAATAAGTGGAATTTCTGTCTTTTTCCTCCAAAACAAAGGGAATTTCTATTTTTTTTGCCTCAAAATAAGGGGAATTTCTGACATAATACCCTGAAATAAGTAAAATTTCTGCAATTTTGCCCCAAAATAAGGGAAATTTCTGCAATTTTGCCCCAATGTAAAGGAAATTTATGCAATTTTGCCACAAAATAAGAGGAATTTCTGACTGTTTGTTCCCAAAAAAAGGAGATTTTCTGTCTTTTTGCCCCAAAATAAGGAGAATTTCTGCCTTTTGCCCGAAAATTATGAGAATTTCTGCAATTTTGCATCAAAATACGGGGAATTTCTGCTTTTATCCCGAAAGTAAGGGAAATGCATACCTTTTTGCCATAAAAAGGTGAATTTCTTCATTTTTACTCCGAAATAAGGGGAATTTCTGTTTTTTGCCTCTAAATAAGTGGAATTTCTGTCTTTTTCCCCCAAAACAAAAGGAATTTCTGTCATTTTTGCCTCAAAATAAGGGGAATTTCTGACTTATTACTATGAAATAAGTAAAATTTCTGCAATTTTGGCCCAAAATAAGGAAAATTTCTGCCTCTTTGCCCCCAAATAAGGGGAATTTCAGGCTTTTTACCTCAAAATAAGGGGAATTTCTGCCTTTTGGCCCCAAAATAAGGGGAATTTCTCCCTTTTTGCCCTAAATAAAGGAAATTACAGCCTTTTTACCTGAAAATAAGTGAAATTTCTGCAATTTTGCACCAGAATAAAGGAAATTTCTGGAATTATGCCCCAAAATAAGTGGAATTTCTGAGTTTTGCCCCAAAATAAGGAGAATTTTTTTCCTTTTTGCCCCAACATATAGGGAATGCCTGCATTTATGCCCCAAAATTAAGGGAATTTCTGCAATTTTGCTCCAAAATACGAGGAATTTCTGCTTTTTTGCCCGAAAATAAAGGGAATGCATAACTTTTTGCCTTAAAAAAGGGAAATTTCTTCATTTTTACTCCAAAATAAGGGAAATTTCTGCTTTTTTGACTCTAAATAAGTGGAATTTCTGTTTTTTCCTCCAAAACAAAGGGATTTTCTGTCGTTTTTGGCCCAAAATCAAGAAAATTTCTGACTTATTACCCTGAAATAAGTGAAATTTCTGCAATTTTGCCCCAAAATAAGGGAAATTTCTGCCTTTTTGCCCCCAAATAAGGGGAATTTCAGCCTTTTCACCTCAAAATAAGAGGAATTTCTGCATTTTTGCCACAAAATATTAGGAATTTCTGAATTTTTGCTCCAAAATAAGGAAAATATCTACCTTTTTTCCCTGAAATAAGTGAAATTTCCTCAATTTTGCACTAAAATAAGTGAAATTTCTGAGTTTGGCCCCAAAATAAGGAGAATTTCTCTTTTTGCCCCAACATATAGGGAATTTCTGCATTTTTGCCCAACAATTAGGAGAATTTCTGCAATTTTGCTCTAAAATACAGGGAATTTCTGCCTTTTTCCCCGAAAATAAGGGGAATGCATAACTTTTTGCCATAAAAAAGGGAAATTTCTTCATTTTTGCTCCAAAATAAGGAAAATTTTTGCCTTTTTGCCTCTAAATAAGTGGAATTTCTGTCTTTTTCCCCCAAAACAAAGAAAATTTCTGTCTTTTTTGCCCCAAATTAAGGGAAATTTCTACCTTTTTGCCCTGAAATATGTGAAATTTCTGCAATTTTACCCCAAAATAAGGTTAATTTCTGCCTTTTTGCCCCAAAATAATGGGAATTTCTGCCTTTTTGCCCCAAAATAAGAAAAATTTTTGCTTTTTTTCTCTGAAATAAGTGAAATTTCTGCAATTTTGCCTTAAATTAAGAAAAATTTCTGCAATATTTCCCCATAATAAGTGAAATTTCTGCAATTTTGCCCCAAAATAAGGGGAATTTCTCCCTTTTTGCCACAAAATAAAGGAAATTTCAGCCTTTTTACCTGAAAATAACTGAAATTTCTGCAATTTTGCCCCAAATAAGGGAAATTTCTGCAATTTTGCCCCAAAATAAGGTAAATTCCTGCAATTTTGCCCCAAAATAAAGGAAATTTCTTGAATTTTGCCCTAAAATAAGGGGAATTTTTAATTTTTGCCCCCAAATAAAGGGAATTTTAGCCTTTTGCCCCAAAATTAGGGGAATTTCTGCAATTTTGGTCCAAAATACGGGGAATTTCTGCCTTTTTGCCCGAAAATAATGGGAATGCATACCTTTTTGCCATAAAAAGGGAAATTTCTTCATTTTTGCTCCAAAAAAAGGGAATTTCTGCCTTTTTGCCTCTACATAAGTGGAATTTCTGTCTTTTTCTCCCAAAACACAGGGAATTTCTGTCTTTTTTGCCCCAAAATAAGGGGAATTTCTGATTTATTACCCTGAAATAAGTAAAATTTCAGCAATTTTGCCCCAAAATTAGTGAAATTTCTGCAATTTTGCCCCAGAATAAATGAAATTTCTGGAATTTTGCCCCAAAATAAGTGGAATTTCTGAGTTTTGCCACAAAATAAGGAGAATTTCTGTTTTTTTGCCCCAACATATAGGGAATTTCTACATTTTTGCCCCACAATTAGGGAAATTTCTGCAATTTTGCTCCAAAATACGAGGAATTTCTGCCTTATTGCCCAAAAATAAGGGGAATGCATACCTTTTTGCCTTAAAAAAGGTAAATTTCTTCATTTTTGCTCCAAAATAAGGGGAATTTCTGCTTTTTTGCCTCTAACTAAGTGGAATTTCTGTTTATTCCTCAAAATCAAAGGGATTTTCTGTCTTTTTTGCCCCAAAATCAAGAAAATTTCTGACTTATTACACTGAAATAAGTGAAATTTCTGCAATTTTGCCCCAAAATAAGGGAAATTTCTGCCTTTTTGCCCCCAAATAAGGGGAATTTCAGCTTTTTCACCTCAAAACAAGGGGAATTTCTGTATTTTTGCCACAAAATATTAGGAATTTCTGCCTTTTTGCTCCAAAATAAGGAAAATTTCTGCCTTTTTTCCCTGAAATAAGTGAAATTTCTGCAATTTTGTCCTAAAATAAGTGAAATATCTGCCATTTTCCCCAAAATAAGGGTATTTCTGGAATTTTGCCCCAAAATAAGTGGAATTTCTGAGTTTTGCCCCAAAATAAGGAGAATTTCTGTCTTTTTGCCCCAACATATAGGGAATTTCTGCATTTTTGCCCAATAATTAGGGGAATTTCTGCAATTTTGCTCCAAAATACGGGGAATTTCTGCCTTTTTGCCCAAAAAAAAGGGGAATGCATAACTTTTTGCCATAAAAAAGGGAAATTTCTTCATTTTTGCTCCAAAATAAGGGGAATTTTTGCCTTTTTGCCTCTAAATAAGTGGAATTTCTGTCTTTTTCCCCCAAAACAAAGGGAATTTATGTCTTTTTTGCCCCAAATTAAGGGAAATTTCTGCCTTTTTGCCCTGAAATATGTGAAATTTCTGCAATTTTACTCCAAAATAAGGTGAATTTCTGCCTTTTTGCCCAAAAATAATGGGAATTTCTGCCTTTTTGCCCCAAAATAAGAAATATTTTTGCTTTTTTTCTCTGAAATAAGTAAAATTTCTGCAATTTTGCCTTAAATTAAGAAAAATTTCTGCAATATTTCCCCATAATAAGGGAAATTTCTGCAATTTTGCTCCAAAATAAGTGGAATTTCTCCCTTTTTGCCCCAAAATAAAGAAAATTTCAGCCTTTTTACCTGAAAATAAGTGAAATTTTTGCAATTTTGCTCCAAATAAGGGAAATTTCTTCAATTTTGCCCCAAAATAAGGTAAATTCCTGTAATTTTGCCCCAAAATAAAGAAATTTCTTGAATTTTGCCCCAAAAGAAGGGGAATTTCTGATTTTTGCCCCAAAATAAAAGGAATTTCTGCCTTTTGCCCCAAAATTAGGGAATTTCTCCCTTTTTGCCCGAAAATTATGAGAATTTCTGCATTTTTGCTTCAAAACACGGGATATTCCTGCTTTTTATCCCGAATGTAAGGGGAATGTATACCTTTTACCACAAAAAAGGAAATTTCTTCATTTTTGCCCCAAAATAAGAGGAATTTCTGCCTTTTTACTTCAAAGTAAGTGAAATTTCTGCCTTTGTACCAAAAAATAAATGGAATTTCTGTCTTTTTGCCCCAAAATAAAAGGAATTTTTGAATTATGCCCTGAAATAAGTGAAATTTCTGCAATTTTGCCCCAAAATACATGAAATTTCTGCCTTTTTGTCACAAAATAATAGGAATTTCTGTCTTTTTGCCCCAAAATAAGGGAAATTTCTGCCTTTTTGCCCCCAAATAAAAGGAATTACAGCCTTTTTACCTCAAAATAAGGGGAATTTCTACATTTTAGCCACAAAATATTAAGAATTTCTGCCTTTTTGCCCCAAAATAAGGAAAATTTCTGCCTTTTTTCCCTTAAATAAGTGAAATTTCTCCAATTTTGCCCTAAAATAAGTGAAATTTCTGCAATTTTTCCCCAAAATAAGGGAAATTTCTGGAATTTTGCCCAAAAATTAGGGAAATTTCTGCAATTTTGCTCGAAAATACGGGGAATTTCTGCCTTTTCCCAAAAATAAAGGGAATGCATAACTTTTTGCCATAAAAAAGGGAAATTTCTTCATTTGTGCTCCAAAATAAGGGGAATTTCTGCCTTTTTGCCCGAAACTAAGAAAAATTTCTGCAATTTTGTACCAAAATAAAAGAAATTTCTGCCCTTTTGCTTCCAAATAAAAAAATTTCTACTTTTTTTTCTGAAAAAAGTGAAATTTCTGAAATTTTGCCCCAAAATAAGTGAAATTTCTACAATTTTGCCCCAAAATAAGTGAAATTTCTGGAATTTTGCCCCAAAATAAGTGGAATTTCTGAGTTTTGCCCAAAAATAAGGAGAATTTCTGTATTTTTGCCTCAACATATTGGGAATTTCTGGATTTTTGCCCCACAATTTGGGAAATTTCTGCAATTTTGCTCTAAAATAAGGTTATTTCTGCCTTTTTGCCCAAAAATAAGAAGAATGCATACCTTTTTGCCCTTAAAAAGTGAAATTTCTTCATTTTTGCTCCAAAATAAGGGGAATTTCTGCTTTTTTGCCTCTAAAAAAGTGGAATTTCTGTCTTTTTCCCCCAAAAACAAAGGTTATTTCTGTTTTTTGGCTCCAAAATAAGTTAAATTTCTGACTTATTACCCTGAAATAAGTGAAATTTCTGCAATTTTGCCCCAAAATAAGAGAAATTTCTGCCTTTTTGCCCCCAAATAAGGGGAATTTCAGCCTTTTACCTCAAAATAAGAGAAATTTCTGCATTTTTACCCCAAAATATGGGAAATTTCTGCCTTTTTGCCCCAAAATAAAAAAAATTCTGCATTTTGTAACAAAATAAAAGAAATTTCTGCCTTTTGGCCCCAAAATAAGAAAATTTCTGCTTTTTTTCTGAAATAAGTGAAATTTCTGCAATTTTGCCCCAAAATAATTTAAATTTCTGAGTTTTGCCCTAAAATAAGGAGAATTTCTGTCTTTTTGCCCCAACATATAGGGAATTACTGCATTTTTGCGCCACAATTAGGGGAATTTCGGCAATTTTGCTCTAAAATACGGGGAATTTCTGCATTTTTGTCCGAAAATAATAATAATGCATACCTTTTTGCCATAAAAAAGGGAATTTTCTTCATTTTTGTCCAAAATGAGGGGAATTTTTGCTTTTATGCCTCTATATAAGTGGAATTTCTGTCTTTTTCCCCCAAAACAAAGGGAATTTCTGTCTTTTTGCCCCAAAATAAGGAAAATTTCTGACTTATTACCCTGAAATAAGTGAAATTTCTGCAATTTTGCCCCAAAATAAAAGAAATTTCTGTTTTTTAACCCCAAATAAGGGGAATTTCTGCATTTTACCTCAAAATAAGGGGAATTTCGGCATTTTTTCCCCAAAATATGGGAAATTTTTGTCTTTTTGCCAAAAATAAGAAAAAATTTCTGCAATTTTGTATTAAAATATGGGAAATTTCTGCCTTTTTGCCCCAAATTAAGGAAAATTTCTGCTTTTTTCTCTGAAATAAGTGAAATTTCCCCAATTTTGTCCCAAAATAAGTGCAATTTCTGCAATTTTGCCCCAAAATAAGGGAAATTTCTGGAATTTTGCCTCAAAATATGTGGAATTTCTGAGTTTTGCCCCAAAATAAGCAGAATTTCTGTCTTTTTGCCACAACATATAGGGAATTTCTGCCTTTTTGCCCCACAATTAGGTTAATTTCTGCAATTTTGTTCCAAAATACAGAGAATTTCTGCCTTTTTGCCCGAAAATAAGAAGAATGCATACCTTTTTGCCATAAAAAAGGGAAATTTCTGTAATTTTGCTCCAAAATAAGGGGAATTTCTGCTTTTTGCCTCTAAATATGTGGAGTTTCTCTCTTTTTCCCCCAAAACAAAGAAAATTTCTGTCTTTTTTGCAACAAAATAAAGAAATTTTCTGACTTATTACCCTGAAATAAGTGAAATTTCTGCAATTTTGCCCCAAAATAAGGGAAATTTCTGCACTTTTGCCCCCAAATAAGAGGAATTTCACCCTTTTACCTCAAAATAAGGAGAATTTCTGCATTTTTGCAACAAAATATTAGGAATTTCTGCCTTTTTGCCCCAAAATAAAGAAAATTTCTGCCTTTTTCCCTGAAATAAGTGAAATTTCTCCAATTTTGCCCCAAAATAAGGGACATCTCTGGAATTTTGCCCCAAAATAAGTGGAATTTCTGAGTTTTGCCCCAAAATAAGGAGAATTTCTGTCTTTTGCCCTAACATATAGGGAATTTCTGCCTTTTTGCCCCACAATTAGGGGAATTTCTAGAATTTTTCTCCAAAATACGGGGAATTTCTGCTTTTTAGCCCGAAAATAAAGGGAATGTATACCTTTTGCCACAAAAAAGGGAAATCTTCATTTTTGCTTCAAATTAAGGGGAATTTCTGCTTTTTTGCCTCTAAATAAGTGGAATTTCTGTCTTTTTCCCCCAAAACAAAGGGAATTTCTGTATTTTTTGCCCCAAGATAAGGAAAATTTCTGACTTATCACCCTGAAATAAGTGAAATTGCTGTATTTTGCCTCAAAATAAGAAAAATTTCTCCCTTTTTGTCCCCAAATAAGGGGAATTTCAGCCTTTTTACGTCAAAAAAGGGAAATTTCTGAATTTTTGCCCCAAAATATGGGAACTTTCTGCGTTTTTGCCCCAAAATAAGAAAAATGTCTTCAATTTTGTACCAAAATAAAAGAAATTTCTGCCTTTTTCCCCCAAAATAAAAAAAATTCTGCTTTTTTTCTGAAATAAGTGAAATTTCTGCAATTTTGCCCAAAATAAGTGAAATTTCTGCAATTTTGCCCCAAAATGAAGGAAAATTCTGGAATTTTGCCTCAAAATAAGTGGTATTTCTGAGTTTTGCCACAAAATAAGAAGAATTTCTGTCCTTTTGCCCCAACATATAGGGAATTTCTGCCTTTTTGCCTCACAATTAGGGGAATCTCTGCAATTTTGCTCCAAAATACGGGGAATTTCTGCCTTTTTGTCCGAAAATAAGAAGAATGCATACCTTTTTGCCATAAAAAAGGGAATTTTCTTCATTTTTCCTCCAAAATAAGGGGAATTTCTGCATTTGCCTCTAAATAAGTGGAATTTCTGTCTTTTTCCCCCAAAACAAAGGGAATTTCTGTCTTTTTTGCCCCAAAATAAGGAAAATTTCTGACTTATTACCCTGAAATAAGTGAAATTTCTGCAATTTTGCCCCAAAATAAAGGAAATTTCTGCCTTTTTGCCCCCAAATAAGGGGAATTTCAGCCTTTTTACCTCAAAATAAGGGGAATTTCTGCTTTTTTGCCTCTAAATAAGTGGAATTTCTGTCTTTTTTCTCTAAAACAAAAGGAATTTCTGTATTTTTGCCCCAAAATAAAGAAAATTTCTGCCTTTTTTTCCTTAAATAAGTGAAATTTCTGCTTTTTTGCCCCCAAATAAGGGAATTTCAGACTTTTTACCCCAAAATAAGCGGAATTTCTGCATTTTTGCCCCAAAATATGGGAAATTTCTGCCTTTTTGCCCCAAAATTATAAAAATTTCTACAATTTTGTACCAAAATAAAAGAAATTTCTGCCTTTTTGCCCAAAAATAAAAAAATTTATGCTTTTTTTTCTGAAATAACTGAAATTTCTTCAATTTTGCCCCAAAATAAGTGAAATTTCTGAGTTTTGCCCCAAAATAAGGAGAATTTCTGTCTTTTTAACCCAACATATAAGGAATTTCTGCCTTTTTGCCCCACAATTAGAGGAATTTCTGCAATTTTGCTCCAAAATACGGGGAATTTCTGCCTTTTTGTCTGAAAATAAGAAGAATGCATACCTTTTTGCCATAAAAAAGGGAAATTTTTTTATTTTTGCTCCAAAATAAGGAGAATTTCTGCTTTTTTCCTCTAAATAATTCCAATTTCTGTTTTTTCCCCCAAAACAAATAGAATTTCTGTCTTTTTTGCCCCAAAATAAAGAAAATTTCTGATTTATTACCCTGAAATAAGTGAAATTTCTTCAATTTTGCCTCTAAATAAGAGAAATTTTTGCCTTTTTGCACCCAAATAAGGGGAATTTCAGCCTTTTTACCTCAAAATAAGGGGAATTTCTGAATTTTTGCTTTAAAATATGGGAAATTTCTGCCTTTTTGCCCCAAAATAAAAAAATTTCTGCTTTTTTTCCCTGAAATAAGTTAAATTTCTGAAATTTTGCCCCAAAATAAGTGAAATTTCTGCAATTTTGCCCCAAAATATGGGAAATTTCTGGAATTTTGCCCCAAAATAAGTGGAATTTCTCAGTTTTGCCCCAAAATAAGAAGAATGTCTGTCTTTTTGCCCCAACATATAGGGAATTTCTGCCTTTTTGCCCCACAATTAGGGGAATTTCTGCAATGTTGCTCAAAATACAGGGAATTTCTGCCTTTTTGCCTGAAAATAAGAAGAATGCATACCTTTTGGCCATAAAAAAGGGAAATTTCTTCATTTTTGCTTCATAATAAGGGGAATTTCTGCATTTTTGACTCTAAATAAGTGGAATTTCTGTCTTTTTCCCCCAAAACAAAGGGAATTTCTGTCTTTTTTCTTCCAAAATAAAAAAATTTCTTACTTATTACCCTGAAATAACTGAAATTTCTTCAATTTTGCCCCAAAATAAGGGAAATTACCGCCTTTTTGCCCCCAAATAAGGGTAATTTCAGCCTTTTTACCTCAAAATAAATGGAATTTCTGCATTTTTGCCACAAAATATTAGGAATTTCTGATTTTTGCCCCAAAATAAGGAAAATTTCTGCATTTTTTTCCTGAAATAAGTGAAATTTCTGCAATTTTGCCCCAAAATAAGTGAAATTTCTGCAATTTTGTTCTAAAATAAGGAAAATTTCTGGAATTTTGCCCCAAATAAGTGGAATTTCTGAGTTTCGCCCCAAAATAAGGAGAATTTTTGTCTTTTTGCCCCAACATATAGGGAATTTCTACCTTTTTGCCCGACAATTAGGGGAATTTCTGCAATTTTGCTCCAAAATACGGGGAATTTCTGCCTTTTTGCCCGAAAATAAGAAGAATGCATACCTTTTTGCCATAAAAAAGGGAAATTTCTTCATTTTTGCTCCAAAATAAGGAAAATTTCTGCTTTTTTGCCTCTAAATAAGTGGTATTTCTGTCTTTTTCCCCCAAAACAAAGGGAATTTCTGTCTTTTTTGCCCCAAAATAAGGAAAATTTCTTACTTATTACCCTGAAATAATTGAAATTTCTGCAATTTTGCCCCAAAATAAGGGAAATTTCGGCCTTTTTACCCCCAAATAAGGGGAATTTCACTCTTTTTACCTCAAAATAAAGGGAATTTCTGCATTTTTGCCACAAAATATTAGAAATTTCTGCATTTTTGCCCCAAAATAAGGAAAATTTCTGCCTTTTTTCCCTGAAATAAGTGAAATTTCTGCAATTTTTCCCCAAAATAAGGGAAATTTCTCCCTTTTTGCCCCCAAATAACGGGAATTTCAGCCTTTTTACCTCAAAATAAGGGGAATTTCTGCATTTTTGCCCCAAAATATGGAAAATTTCTGCCTTTTTGCCCAAAATAAAAAAAATTTCTGCAATTTTGTACCAAAATAAATGAAATTTTTGCCTTTTTGCCCCAGAAGAAGAAAATTTCTGCTTTTTTTAACTTAAATAAGTGAAATTTCTGCAATTTTGCCCCAAAATAAGTGAAATTTCTGCAATTTTGCCCCAAAATAAGGGAAATTTCTGGAATTTTGCCTTAAAATAAGTGGAATTTCTGAGTTTTGCCCCAAAATAAGAAGAATTTCTGTCTTTATGCCATAAAATATAGGGAATTTCTGCCTTTTTTCCCCAAAATTAAAGGAATTTCTGCAATTTTGCTCCAAAATACGGGAAATTTCTGGTTTTTGCCCGAAAATAAGAAGAATGCATACCTTTTTGCCATAAAAAAGGGAAATTTCTTCATTTTTGCTCCAAAATAAGGGGAATTTCTGCTTTTTTGCCTCTAAATAAGTGGAATTTCTGTCTTTTTCCCCCAAAACAAAGGGATTTTTTGTCTTTTTTGCCCCAAAATAAAAAAAATTTCTGACTTATTACCCTGACATAAGTGAAATTTCTCCAATTTTGCCCCAAAATAAGTGAAATTTCTGCAATTTTGCCCCAAAATAAGGAAAATTTCTGCCTTTTTTCCCTGAAATATGTGAAATTTCTGCAATTTTGCCCCAAAATAAGGGAAATGTCTGCCTTTTTGCCCCCAAATAAGGGAATTTCATCCTTTTTACCTCAAAAAAGGGGAATTTCTGCATTTTTGCCCTAAAATATGGGAAATATCTGCCTTTTGCCCCAAAATTAGAAAAATTTCTGAAATTTTTTACCAAAATATAAGAAATTTCTGCCTTTTTTCCCCAAAATAAAATAATTTCTGATTTTTTTCCCATAAATAAGTGAAATTTCTGGAATTTTGCCCCAAAATAAGTGAAATTTCTGCAATTTTGCCCCAAAATAAGGGAAAATTCTGAAATTTTGCCCCAAAATAAGTGAAATTTCTGCAATTTTGCCCCAAAATATGGGAAATTTCTGGAATTTTGCCCCAAAATAAGTGGAATTTCTCAGTTTTGCCCCAAAATAAGAAGAATGTCTGTCTTTTTGCCCCAACATATAGGGAATTTCTGCCTTTTTGCCCCACAATTAGGGGAATTTCTGCAATGTTGCTCAAAATACAGGGAATTTCTGCCTTTTTGCCTGAAAATAAGAAGAATGCATACCTTTTGGCCATAAAAAAGGGAAATTTCTTCATTTTTGCTTCATAATAAGGGGAATTTCTGCATTTTTGACTCTAAATAAGTGGAATTTCTGTCTTTTTCCCCCAAAACAAAGGGAATTTCTGTCTTTTTTCTTCCAAAATAAAAAAATTTCTTACTTATTACCCTGAAATAACTGAAATTTCTTCAATTTTGCCCCAAAATAGGGGAAATTACTGCCTTTTTGCCCCCAAATAAGGGTAATTTCAGCCTTTTTAGCTCAAAATAAATGGAATTTCTGCATTTTTGCCACAAAATATTAGGAATTTCTGATTTTTGCCCCAAAATAAGGAAAATTTCTGCATTTTTTTCCTGAAATAAGTGAAATTTCTGCAATTTTGCCCCAAAATAAGTGAAATTTCTGCAATTTTGTTCTAAAATAAGGAAAATTTCTGGAATTTTGCCCCAAATAAGTGGAATTTCTGAGTTTCGCCCCAAAATAAGGAGAATTTTTGTCTTTTTGCCCCAACATATAGGGAATTTCTACCTTTTTGCCCGACAATTAGGGGAATTTCTGCAATTTTGCTCCAAAATACGGGGAATTTCTGCCTTTTTGTCACAAAATAATAGGAATTTCTGTCTTTTTGCCCCAAAATAAGAAAAATTTCTGCCTTTTTGCCCCCAAATAAAAGGAATTACAGCCTTTTTACCTCAAAATAAGGGGAATTTCTACATTTTAGCCACAAAATATTAAGAATTTCTGCCTTTTTGCCCCAAAATAAGGAAAATTTCTGCCTTTTTTCCCTTAAATAAGTGAAATTTCTCCAATTTTGCCCTAAAATAAGTGAAATTTCTGCAATTTTTCCCCAAAATAAGGGAAATTTCTGGAATTTTGCCCAAAAATTAGGGAAATTTCTGCAATTTTGCTCGAAAATACGGGGAATTTCTGCCTTTTCCCAAAAATAAAGGGAATGCATAACTTTTTGCCATAAAAAAGGGAAATTTCTTCATTTGTGCTCCAAAATAAGGGGAATTTCTGCCTTTTTGCCCGAAACTAAGAAAAATTTCTGCAATTTTGTACCAAAATAAAAGAAATTTCTGCCCTTTTGCTTCCAAATAAAAAAATTTCTACTTTTTTTTCTGAAAAAAGTGAAATTTCTGAAATTTTGCCCCAAAATAAGTGAAATTTCTACAATTTTGCCCCAAAATAAGTGAAATTTCTGGAATTTTGCCCCAAAATAAGTGGAATTTCTGAGTTTTGCCCAAAAATAAGGAGAATTTCTGTATTTTTGCCTCAACATATTGGGAATTTCTGGATTTTTGCCCCACAATTTGGGAAATTTCTGCAATTTTGCTCTAAAATAAGGTTATTTCTGCCTTTTTGCCCAAAAATAAGAAGAATGCATACCTTTTTGCCCTTAAAAAGTGAAATTTCTTCATTTTTGCTCCAAAATAAGGGGAATTTCTGCTTTTTTGCCTCTAAAAAAGTGGAATTTCTGTCTTTTTCCCCCAAAAACAAAGGTTATTTCTGTTTTTTGGCTCCAAAATAAGTTAAATTTCTGACTTATTACCCTGAAATAAGTGAAATTTCTGCAATTTTGCCCCAAAATAAGAGAAATTTCTGCCTTTTTGCCCCCAAATAAGGGGAATTTCAGCCTTTTACCTCAAAATAAGAGAAATTTCTGCATTTTTACCCCAAAATATGGGAAATTTCTGCCTTTTTGCCCCAAAATAAAAAAAATTCTGCATTTTGTAACAAAATAAAAGAAATTTCTGCCTTTTGGCCCCAAAATAAGAAAATTTCTGCTTTTTTTCTGAAATAAGTGAAATTTCTGCAATTTTGCCCCAAAATAATTTAAATTTCTGAGTTTTGCCCTAAAATAAGGAGAATTTCTGTCTTTTTGCCCCAACATATAGGGAATTACTGCATTTTTGCGCCACAATTAGGGGAATTTCGGCAATTTTGCTCTAAAATACGGGGAATTTCTGCATTTTTGTCCGAAAATAATAATAATGCATACCTTTTTGCCATAAAAAAGGGAATTTTCTTCATTTTTGTCCAAAATGAGGGGAATTTTTGCTTTTATGCCTCTATATAAGTGGAATTTCTGTCTTTTTCCCCCAAAACAAAGGGAATTTCTGTCTTTTTGCCCCAAAATAAGGAAAATTTCTGACTTATTACCCTGAAATAAGTGAAATTTCTGCAATTTTGCCCCAAAATAAAAGAAATTTCTGTTTTTTAACCCCAAATAAGGGGAATTTCTGCATTTTACCTCAAAATAAGGGGAATTTCTGCATTTTTTCCCCAAAATATGGGAAATTTTTGTCTTTTTGCCAAAAATAAGAAAAAATTTCTGCAATTTTGTATTAAAATATGGGAAATTTCTGCCTTTTTGCCCCAAATTAAGGAAAATTTCTGCTTTTTTCTCTGAAATAAGTGAAATTTCCCCAATTTTGTCCCAAAATAAGTGCAATTTCTGCAATTTTGCCCCAAAATAAGAGAAATTTCTGGAATTTTGCCCCAAAATATGTGGAATTTCTGAGTTTTGCCCCAAAATAAGCAGAATTTCTGTCTTTTTGCCCCAACATATAGGGAATTTCTGCCTTTTTGCCCCACAATTAGGTTAATTTCTGCAATTTTGTTCCAAAATACAGAGAATTTCTGCCTTTTTGCCCGAAAATAAGAAGAATGCATACCTTTTTGCCATAAAAAAGGGAAATTTCTGTAATTTTGCTCCAAAATAAGGGGAATTTCTGCTTTTTGCCTCTAAATATGTGGAGTTTCTCTCTTTTTCCCCCAAAACAAAGAAAATTTCTGTCTTTTTTGCAACAAAATAAAGAAATTTTCTGACTTATTACCCTGAAATAAGTGAAATTTCTGCAATTTTGCCCCAAAATAAGGGAAATTTCTGCACTTTTGCCCCCAAATAAGAGGAATTTCACCCTTTTACCTCAAAATAAGGAGAATTTCTGCATTTTTGCAACAAAATATTAGGAATTTCTGCCTTTTTGCCCCAAAATAAAGAAAATTTCTGCCTTTTTCCCTGAAATAAGTGAAATTTCTCCAATTTTGCCCCAAAATAAGGGACATCTCTGGAATTTTGCCCCAAAATAAGTGGAATTTCTGAGTTTTGCCCCAAAATAAGGAGAATTTCTGTCTTTTGCCCTAACATATAGGGAATTTCTGCCTTTTTGCCCCACAATTAGGGGAATTTCTAGAATTTTTCTCCAAAATACGGGGAATTTCTGCTTTTTAGCCCGAAAATAAAGGGAATGTATACCTTTTGCCACAAAAAAGGGAAATCTTCATTTTTGCTTCAAATTAAGGGGAATTTCTGCTTTTTTGCCTCTAAATAAGTGGAATTTCTGTCTTTTTCCCCCAAAACAAAGGGAATTTCTGTATTTTTTGCCCCAAGATAAGGAAAATTTCTGACTTATCACCCTGAAATAAGTGAAATTGCTGTATTTTGCCTCAAAATAAGAAAAATTTCTCCCTTTTTGTCCCCAAATAAGGGGAATTTCAGCCTTTTTACGTCAAAAAAGGGAAATTTCTGAATTTTTGCCCCAAAATATGGGAACTTTCTGCGTTTTTGCCCCAAAATAAGAAAAATGTCTTCAATTTTGTACCAAAATAAAAGAAATTTCTGCCTTTTTCCCCCAAAATAAAAAAAATTCTGCTTTTTTTCTGAAATAAGTGAAATTTCTGCAATTTTGCCCAAAATAAGTGAAATTTCTGCAATTTTGCCCCAAAATGAAGGAAAATTCTGGAATTTTGCCTCAAAATAAGTGGTATTTCTGAGTTTTGCCACAAAATAAGAAGAATTTCTGTCCTTTTGCCCCAACATATAGGGAATTTCTGCCTTTTTGCCTCACAATTAGGGAAATCTCTGCAATTTTGCTCCAAAATACGGGGAATTTCTGCCTTTTTGTCCGAAAATAAGAAGAATGCATACCTTTTTGCCATAAAAAAGGGAATTTTCTTCATTTTTGCTCCAAAATAAGGGGAATTTCTGCATTTGCCTCTAAATAAGTGGAATTTCTGTCTTTTTCCCCCAAAACAAAGGGAATTTCTGTCTTTTTTGCCCCAAAATAAGGAAAATTTCTGACTTATTACCCTGAAATAAGTGAAATTTCTGCAATTTTGCCCCAAAATAAAGGAAATTTCTGCCTTTTTGCCCCCAAATAAGGGGAATTTCAGCCTTTTTACCTCAAAATAAGGGGAATTTCTGCTTTTTTGCCTCTAAATAAGTGGAATTTCTGTCTTTTTTCTCTAAAACAAAAGGAATTTCTGTATTTTTGCCCCAAAATAAAGAAAATTTCTGCCTTTTTTTCCTTAAATAAGTGAAATTTCTGCTTTTTTGCCCCCAAATAAGGGAATTTCAGACTTTTTACCCCAAAATAAGCGGAATTTCTGCATTTTTGCCCCAAAATATGGGAAATTTCTGCCTTTTTGCCCCAAAATTATAAAAATTTCTACAATTTTGTACCAAAATAAAAGAAATTTCTGCCTTTTTGCCCAAAAATAAAAAAATTTATGCTTTTTTTTCTGAAATAACTGAAATTTCTTCAATTTTGCCCCAAAATAAGTGAAATTTCTGAGTTTTGCCCCAAAATAAGGAGAATTTCTGTCTTTTTAACCCAACATATAAGGAATTTCTGCCTTTTTGCCCCACAATTAGAGGAATTTCTGCAATTTTGCTCCAAAATACGGGGAATTTCTGCCTTTTTGTCTGAAAATAAGAAGAATGCATACCTTTTTGCCATAAAAAAGGGAAATTTTTTTATTTTTGCTCCAAAATAAGGAGAATTTCTGCTTTTTTCCTCTAAATAATTCCAATTTCTGTTTTTTCCCCCAAAACAAATAGAATTTCTGTCTTTTTTGCCCCAAAATAAAGAAAATTTCTGATTTATTACCCTGAAATAAGTGAAATTTCTTCAATTTTGCCTCTAAATAAGAGAAATTTTTGCCTTTTTGCACCCAAATAAGGGGAATTTCAGCCTTTTTACCTCAAAATAAGGGGAATTTCTGAATTTTTGCTTCAAAATATGGGAAATTTCTGCCTTTTTGCCCCAAAATAAAAAAATTTCTGCTTTTTTTCCCTGAAATAAGTTAAATTTCTGAAATTTTGCCCCAAAATAAGTGAAATTTCTGCAATTTTGCCCCAAAATATGGGAAATTTCTGGAATTTTGCCCCAAAATAAGTGGAATTTCTCAGTTTTGCCCCAAAATAAGAAGAATGTCTGTCTTTTTGCCCCAACATATAGGGAATTTCTGCCTTTTTGCCCCACAATTAGGGGAATTTCTGCAATGTTGCTCAAAATACAGGGAATTTCTGCCTTTTTGCCTGAAAATAAGAAGAATGCATACCTTTTGGCCATAAAAAAGGGAAATTTCTTCATTTTTGCTTCATAATAAGGGGAATTTCTGCATTTTTGACTCTAAATAAGTGGAATTTCTGTCTTTTTCCCCCAAAACAAAGGGAATTTCTGTCTTTTTTCTTCCAAAATAAAAAAATTTCTTACTTATTACCCTGAAATAACTGAAATTTCTTCAATTTTGCCCCAAAATAAGGGAAATTACTGCCTTTTTGCCCCCAAATAAGGGTAATTTCAGCCTTTTTACCTCAAAATAAATGGAATTTCTGCATTTTTGCCACAAAATATTAGGAATTTCTGATTTTTGCCCCAAAATAAGGAAAATTTCTGCATTTTTTTCCTGAAATAAGTGAAATTTCTGCAATTTTGCCCCAAAATAAGTGAAATTTCTGCAATTTTGTTCTAAAATAAGGAAAATTTCTGGAATTTTGCCCCAAATAAGTGGAATTTCTGAGTTTCTCCCCAAAATAAGGAGAATTTTTGTCTTTTTGCCCCAACATATAGGGAATTTCTACCTTTTTGCCCGACAATTAGGGGAATTTCTGCAATTTTGCTCCAAAATACGGGGAATTTCTGCCTTTTTGCCCGAAAATAAGAAGAATGCATACCTTTTTGCCATAAAAAAGGGAAATTTCTTCATTTTTGCTCCAAAATAAGGAAAATTTCTGCTTTTTTGCCTCTAAATAAGTGGTATTTCTGTCTTTTTCCCCCAAAACAAAGGGAATTTCTGTCTTTTTTGCCCCAAAATAAGGAAAATTTCTTACTTATTACCCTGAAATAATTGAAATTTCTGCAATTTTGCCCCAAAATAAGGGAAATTTCGGCCTTTTTACCCCCAAATAAGGGGAATTTCACTCTTTTTACCTCAAAATAAAGGGAATTTCTGCATTTTTGCCACAAAATATTAGAAATTTCTGCATTTTTGCCCCAAAATAAGGAAAATTTCTGCCTTTTTTCCCTGAAATAAGTGAAATTTCTGCAATTTTTCCCCAAAATAAGGGAAATTTCTCCCTTTTTGCCCCCAAATAATGGGAATTTCAGCCTTTTTACCTCAAAATAAGGGGAATTTCTGCATTTTTCCCCAAAATATGGAAAATTTCTGCCTTTTTGCCCAAAATAAAAAAAATTTCTGCAATTTTGTACCAAAATAAATGAAATTTTTGCCTTTTTGCCCCAGAAGAAGAAAATTTCTGCTTTTTTTAACTTAAATAAGTGAAATTTCTGCAATTTTGCCCCAAAATAAGTGAAATTTCTGCAATTTTGCCCCAAAATAAGGGAAATTTCTGGAATTTTGCCTTAAAATAAGTGGAATTTCTGAGTTTTGCCCCAAAATAAGAAGAATTTCTGTCTTTATGCCATAAAATATAGGGAATTTCTGCCTTTTTGCCCCAAAATTAAAGGAATTTCTGCAATTTTGCTCCAAAATACGGGAAATTTCTGGTTTTTGCCCGAAAATAAGAAGAATGCATACCTTTTTGCCATAAAAAAGGGAAATTTCTTCATTTTTGCTCCAAAATAAGGGGAATTTCTGCTTTTTTGCCTCTAAATAAGTGGAATTTCTGTCTTTTTCCCCCAAAACAAAGGGATTTTTTGTCTTTTTTGCCCCAAAATAAAAAAATTTCTGACTTATTACCCTGACATAAGTGAAATTTCTCCAATTTTGCCCCAAAATAAGTGAAATTTCTGCAATTTTGCCCCAAAATAAGGAAAATTTCTGCCTTTTTTCCCTGAAATATGTGAAATTTCTGCAATTTTGCCCCAAAATAAGGGAAATGTCTGCCTTTTTGCCCCCAAATAAGGGAATTTCATCCTTTTTACCTCAAAAAAGGGGAATTTCTGCATTTTTGCCCTAAAATATGGGAAATATCTGCCTTTTGCCCCAAAATTAGAAAAATTTCTGAAATTTTTTACCAAAATATAAGAAATTTCTGCCTTTTTTCCCCAAAATAAAATAATTTCTGATTTTTTTCCCATAAATAAGTGAAATTTCTGGAATTTTGCCCCAAAATAAGTGAAATTTCTGCAATTTTGCCCCAAAATAAGGGAAATTTCTGAAATTTTGCCCCAAAATAAGTGAAATTTCTGCAATTTTGCCCCAAAATATGGGAAATTTCTGGAATTTTGCCCCAAAATAAGTGGAATTTCTCAGTTTTGCCCCAAAATAAGAAGAATGTCTGTCTTTTTGCCCCAACATATAGGGAATTTCTGCCTTTTTGCCCCACAATTAGGGGAATTTCTGCAATGTTGCTCAAAATACAGGGAATTTCTGCCTTTTTGCCTGAAAATAAGAAGAATGCATACCTTTTGGCCATAAAAAAGGGAAATTTCTTCATTTTTGCTTCATAATAAGGGGAATTTCTGCATTTTTGACTCTAAATAAGTGGAATTTCTGTCTTTTTCCCCCAAAACAAAGGGAATTTCTGTCTTTTTTCTTCCAAAATAAAAAAATTTCTTACTTATTACCCTGAAATAACTGAAATTTCTTCAATTTTGCCCCAAAATAAGGGAAATTACCGCCTTTTTGCCCCCAAATAAGGGTAATTTCAGCCTTTTTACCTCAAAATAAATGGAATTTCTGCATTTTTGCCACAAAATATTAGGAATTTCTGATTTTTGCCCCAAAATAAGGAAAATTTCTGCATTTTTTTCCTGAAATAAGTGAAATTTCTGCAATTTTGCCCCAAAATAAGTGAAATTTCTGCAATTTTGTTCTAAAATAAGGAAAATTTCTGGAATTTTGCCCCAAATAAGTGGAATTTCTGAGTTTCGCCCCAAAATAAGGAGAATTTTTGTCTTTTTGCCCCAACATATAGGGAATTTCTACCTTTTTGCCCGACAATTTGGGGAATTTCTGCAATTTTGCTCCAAAATACGGGGAATTTCTGCCTTTTTGCCCGAAAATAAGAAGAATGCATACCTTTTTGCCATAAAAAAGGGAAATTTCTTCATTTTTGCTCCAAAATAAGGAAAATTTCTGCTTTTTTGCCTCTAAATAAGTGGTATTTCTGTCTTTTTCCCCCAAAACAAAGGGAATTTCTGTCTTTTTTGCCCCAAAATAAGGAAAATTTCTTACTTATTACCCTGAAATAATTGAAATTTCTGCAATTTTGCCCCAAAATAAGGGAAATTTCGGCCTTTTTACCCCCAAATAAGGGGAATTTCACTCTTTTTACCTCAAAATAAAGGGAATTTCTGCATTTTTGCCACAAAATATTAGAAATTTCTGCATTTTTGCCCCAAAATAAGGAAAATTTCTGCCTTTTTTCCCTGAAATAAGTGAAATTTCTGCAATTTTTCCCCAAAATAAGGGAAATTTCTCCCTTTTTGCCCCCAAATAACGGGAATTTCAGCCTTTTTACCTCAAAATA
Organism: Micromys minutus; assembly: GCF_963924665.1. NCBI lineage: Eukaryota > Metazoa > Chordata > Mammalia > Rodentia > Muridae > Micromys > Micromys minutus. Next base: position 7,144,040 of record NW_027667727.1, read on the forward strand.
AGGGGAATTTCTGCATTTTTGCCCCAAAATATGGAAAATTTCTGCCTTTTTGCCCAAAATAAAAAAAATTTCTGCAATTTTGTACCAAAATAAATGAAATTTTTGCCTTTTTGCCCCAGAAGAAGAAAATTTCTGCTTTTTTTAACTTAAATAAGTGAAATTTCTGCAATTTTGCCCCAAAATAAGTGAAATTTCTGCAATTTTGCCCCAAAATAAGGGAAATTTCTGGAATTTTGCCTTAAAATAAGTGGAATTTCTGAGTTTTGCCCCAAAATAAGAAGAATTTCTGTCTTTATGCCATAAAATATAGGGAATTTCTGCCTTTTTGCCCCAAAATTAAAGGAATTTCTGCAATTTTGCTCCAAAATACGGGAAATTTCTGGTTTTTGCCCGAAAATAAGAAGAATGCATAACTTTTTGCCATAAAAAAGGGAAATTTCTTCATTTTTGCTCCAAAATAAGGGGAATTTCTGCTTTTTTGCCTCTAAATAAGTGGAATTTCTGTCTTTTTCCCCCAAAACAAAGGGATTTTTTGTCTTTTTTGCCCCAAAATAAAAAAAATTTCTGACTTATTACCCTGACATAAGTGAAATTTCTCCAATTTTGCCCCAAAATAAGTGAAATTTCTGCAATTTTGCCCCAAAATAAGGAAAATTTCTGCCTTTTTTCCCTGAAATATGTGAAATTTCTGCAATTTTGCCCCAAAATAAGGGAAATGTCTGCCTTTTTGCCCCCAAATAAGGGAATTTCATCCTTTTTACCTCAAAAAAGGGGAATTTCTGCATTTTTGCCCTAAAATATGGGAAATATCTGCCTTTTGCCCCAAAATTAGAAAAATTTCTGAAATTTTTTACCAAAATATAAGAAATTTCTGCCTTTTTTCCCCAAAATAAAATAATTTCTGATTTTTTTCCCATAAATAAGTGAAATTTCTGGAATTTTGCCCCAAAATAAGTGAAATTTCTGCAATTTTGCCCCAAAATAAGGGAAATTTCTGGAATTTTGCCCCAAAATAAGTGGAATTTCTGAGTTTTGCCCGAAAATAAGGAGGATTTCTGTCTTTTTGCACTAACATATAGGGAATATCTGCCTTTTTGCCCCACAATTAGGGGAATTTCTGCAATTTTGCTCCAAAATACGGGGAATTTCTGCTTTTTAGCCTAAAAATAAGGGGAATGTATACCTTTTGCTACAAAAAAGGGAAATTTCTTCATTTTTGCTAAAAAATAAAAGGAATTTCTGCTTTTTTGCCTCTAAAAAGTGGAATTTCTGTGTTTTCCCCACACAACAAAGGGAATTTCTGTGTTTTTTGCCCAAAATAAGGAAAATTTCTGACTTATTACCCTGAAATAAGTGAAATTTCTGCAATTTTGCCGCAAAATAAGTGAAATTTCTGCCTTTTTGCCCCCAAATAAGGGGAATTTCAGCCTTTTTCCTCAAAATAAGAAGAATTTCTGCATTTTTGCCCTAAAATATGAAAAATTTCTGCATTTTTGCTCTAAAATAAGAAAAATTTCTGCAATTTTGTACCAAAATAAAAGAAATTTCTGCCTTTTTGCCCCAAAATAAAAAAATTTCTGCTTTTTTTTTTCTGAAATAAGTGAAATTTCTGCCTTTTTTCCCTGAAATAAGTGAAATTTCTGCAATTTTGGCCCAAAATAAGGGAAATTTCTGGAATTTTGCCCTAAAATAAGTAAACTTCTGAGTTTTGCCCGAAAATAAGGAGAATTTCTGTCTTTTTGCACCAACATATAGGGAATTTCTGCCTTTTTGTTCCACAATTAGGGGAATTTCTACAATTTTCCTCCAAAATACGGGGAATTTCTGCTTTTTTGCCCAAAAATAAGAAGAATGCATACCTTTTTGCCATAAAAGGGAAATTTCTTTATTTTTTCCCCAAATAAGAGGAATTTCTGCATTTTTGACTCTAAATAAGTAGAATTTCTGTCTTTTTCCCCCAAAACAAAGGAAATTTCTGTCCTTTTAGCCCCAAAATAAAGAAAATTTCTGACTTATTACCCTGAAATAAGTGAAATTTCTGCAATTTTGTCCCAAAATAAGGGAAATTACTGCCTTTTTGCCCCCAAATAAGGAGAATTTCAGCTTTTTACCTCAAAATAAGGGGAATTTCTAGATTTTTGCCACAAAATATTAGGAATTTCTGCCTTTTTGCTCCAAAATAAGGAAAATTTCTGCCTTTTTTTCTTGAAATAAGTGAAATTTCTGCAATTTTGCCCCAAAATAAGTGAAATTTCTGCAATTTTGCCATAAAATAAGGTAAATTTCTGGAATTTTGCCCCAAATAAGTGGAATTTCTGAGTTTTGCCCCAAAATAAGGAGAATTTCTGTCTTTTTGCCCCAACATATAGGGAATTTCTACCTTTTTGCCTGACAATTAGAGGAATTTCTGCAATTTTGCTCCAAAATACGGGGCATTTCTGCCTTTTTGCCCGAAAATAAGAAGAATGCATACCTTTTTGCCATAAAAAAGGGAAATTTCTTCATTTTTGCTCCAAAATAAGGAAAATTTCTGCTTTTTTGCCTCTAAATAAGTGGAATTTCTGTCTTTTTCTCCCAAAACAAAGGAAATTTCTGTATTTTTTGCCCCAAGATAAAGAAAATTTCTGACTTATTACCATGAAATAAGTGAAATTGCTGCAATTTTGCCTCAAAATAAGAAAAATTTCTCTCTCTTTGCCCCCAAATAATGGGAATTTCATCCTTTTTACGTCAAAATAAGGGAAATTTCTGCATTTTTGCCCCAAAATATGGGAAATTTCTGCGTTTTTGCCCCAAAATAAAAAAATTTCTTCAATTTTGTACCAAAATAAAAGAAATTTCTGCCTTTTTGCCCCAAAATAAAAAATTTCTGCTTTTTTTCTGAAATAAGTGAAATTTCTGCAATTTTGCCCAAAATAAGTGAAATTTCTGCAATTTTTCTCCAAAATAAGGGAAATTTCTGGAATTTTGCCCCAAAATAAGTGGTATTTCTGAGTTTTGCCCCAAAATAAGGAGAATTTCTGCATTTTTGCCCCAACATATAGAAAATTTCTGCCTATTTGCCCCACAATTAGGGGAATTTCTTCAATTTTGCTCCAAAATATGGGGAATTTCTGCCTTTTTGCCCGAAAATAAGTAGAATTCATACCTTTTTGCCATAAAAAAGGGAAATTCCTTCATTTTTGCTTCAAAATGAGGGGAATTTCTGCTTTTATGCCTCTAAATAAGTGGAATTTCTGGCTTTTTTCCCCAAAACAAAAGGAATTTCTGTCTCTTTGCCCCAAAATAAGGAAAATTTCTGACTTTTTTCTCTGAAATAAGTGAAATTTCTGCAATTTTGCCCCAAAATAAGTGAAATTTCTGCTTTTTTGCCTTTAAATAAGGGAATTTCAGACTTTTTACCCCAAAATAAAAAGAATTTCTACATTTTTGCACCAAAATATGGGAAATTTCTGCCTTTTTGCCCCAAAATAAGAAAATTTCTGCTTTTTTTTTCTGAAATAAGGAGAATTTCTGTCTTTTTGCCCCAACATATAATAAATTTCTGCCTTTTTGCCCCACAATAAGGGGAATTTCTGCAATTTTGCTCCAAAATACGAGGAATTTCTGCCTTTTTGTCTGAAAATAAGAAGAATGCATACCTTTTTGCCATAAAAAAAGGAAATTTTTTCAATTTTCCTCCAAAATAAGGAGAATTTCTGCTTTCTTACTCTAAATAATTCGAATTTCTGTTTTTTCCCCCAAACCAAAGGGAATTTCTTTCTTTTTTGCCCCAAAATAAAGAAAATTTCTGATTTATTACCCTGAAATAATGAAATTTCTGCAATTTTGCCTCAAAATAAGAGAAATTTCTGCCTTTTTGCCCCCAAATAAGGGGAATTTCAGCCTTTTTACCTCAAAATACGAAAAATTTCTGAACTTTTGCTTCAAAATATGGGAAATTTCTGCCTTTTTGCCCCAAAATAAGAAAATTTTTGCTTTTTTTCCTTGAAATAAGTGAAATTTATGAAATTTTGCCCCAAAATAAGTGAAATTTCTGCAATTTGGCCCCAAAATATGGAAATTTCTGAAATTTTGCCCCAAAATAAGTGGAATTTCATAGTTTTGCTACAAAATAAGAAGAATGTCTGTCTTTTTGCCCAAACATATAGGGAATTTCTGCCTTTTTGCCACACAATTAGGGCAATTTCTGCAATGTTGCTCAAAATACGGGGAATTTCTGCCTTTTTGCCTGAAAATAAGAAAGATGCATACCTTTCTGCCATAAAAAAGGGAAATTTCTTCATTTTTGCTCCAAAATAAGGGGAATTTCTGCCTTTTTGACTCTAAATAAGTGGAATTTCTGTCTTTTTCCCCCCCAAAAAAAAGGAATTTCTGTCTTTTTTGTTCCAAAATAAGGAAAATTTCTTACTTATTACCCTGAAATAAGTGAAATTTCTGCAATTTTGTCCCAAAATAAGGGAAATTACTGCATTTTTGCCCCCAAATAAGGGGAATTTCAGCCTTTTTACCTCAAAATAAGGAGAATTTCTGCATTTTTGCCACAAAATATTAGGAATTTCTGTTTTTTGCCCCAAAATAAAAAAAATTTCTGCCTTTTTTTCACTGAAATAAGTGAAATTTCTGCAATTTTGCCACAAAATAAGTGAAATTTCTGCAATTTTGCCCGAAAATAAGGTAAATTTCTGGAATTTTGCCCCAAATAAATGGAATTTCTGAGTTTTGCCCCAAAATAAGGAGATTTTCTGTCTTTTTGCTCCAACATATAGGGAATTTCTACCTTTTTGCCCGACAATTAGGGGAATTTCTACAATTTTGCTCCAAAATACGGGGAATTTCTGCCTTTTTGTCCGAAAATAAGAAGAATGCATACCTTTTTGCCATATAAAAGGGAAATTTCTTCATTTTTGCCCCAAAATAAGGAAAATTTCTGCTTTTTTGCCTCTAAATAAGTGTAATTTCTGTTTTTTTCCCCCAAAACAGAGGGAATTTCTGTCTTTTTTGCCCCAAAATAAGGAAAATTTCTGACTTATTACCCTGAAATAAGTGAAATTTCTGCAATTTTGCCCCAAAATAAGGAAAATTTCGGCCTTTTTACCCCCAAATAAGGGGAATTTCACCGTTTCTCCCTCAAAATATAGGGAATTTCTGCATTTTTGCCACAAAATATTAGGAATTTCTGAATTTTTGCCCCAAAATAAGGAAAATTTCTGCCTTTTTTCCCTGAAATAAGTGAAATTTCTGCAATTTTGGCCAAAATAATTGAAATTTCTGCCTTTTTGCCCCCAAATAAGGGGAATTTTTGCCTTTTTACCTCAAAATAAGGGGAATTTCTGCATTTTTGCCCCAAAATATGGGAAATTTCTGCCTTTTTGCCCCAAACTAAGAAAAATTTCTGCAATTTTGTACCAAAATAAAAGAAATTTCTGCCCTTTTGCTTCCAAATAAAAAAATTTCTACTTTTTTTTTTGAAAAAAGTGAAATTTCTGAAATTTTGCCCCAAAATAAGTGAAATTTCTACAATTTTGCCCCAAAATAAGTGAAATTTCTGGAATTTTGCCCCAAAATAAGTGGAATTTCTGAGTTTTGCCCAAAAATAAGGAGAATTTCTGTATTTTTGCCTTAACATATTGGGAATTTCTGCATTTTTGCCCCACAATTTGGGAAATTTCTGCAATTTTGCTCTAAAATAAGGGGAATTTCTGCCTTTTCGCCCAAAAATAAGAAGAATGCATACCTTTTTACCCTTAAAAAGTGAAATTTCTTCATTTTTGCTCCAAAATAAGGGGAATTTCTGCTTTTTTGCCTCTAAAAAAGTGGAATTTCTGTCATTTTCCCCCAAAAACAAAGGTTATTTCTGTTTTTTTGGCTCCAAAATAAGTTAAATTTCTGACTTATTACCCTGAAATAAGTGAAATTTCTGCAATTTTGCCCCAAAATAAGAGAAATTTCTGCCTTTTTGCCCCCAAATAAGGGGAATTTCAGCATTTTACCTCAAAATAAGAGAAATTTCTGCATTTTTACCCCAAAATATGGGAAATTTCTGCCTTTTTGCCCCAAAATAAAAAAAATTCTGCATTTTGTAACAAAATAAAAGAAATTTCTGCCTTTTGGCACCAAAATAAGAAAATTTCTGCTTTTTTTTCTGAAATAAGTGAAATTTCTGCAATTTTGCCCCAAAATAATTTAAATTTCTGAGTTTTGCCCTAAAATAAGGAGAATTTCTGTTTTTTGCTCCAACATATAAGGAATTACTGCATTTTTGCGCCACAATTAGGGGAATTTCGGCAATTTTGCTCTAAAATACGGGGAATTTCAGCCTTTTTTGTCCAAAAATAATAATAATGCATACCTTTTTGCCATAAAAAAGGGAATTTTCTTCATTTTTCTCCAAAATGAGGGGAATTTTTTTCTTTTATGCCTCTAAATAAGTGGAATTTCTGTCTTTTTCCCCCAAAACAAAGGGAATTTCTGTCTTTTTTGCCCCAAAATAAGAAAAATTTCTGACTTATTACTCTGAAATAAGTGAAATTTCTGCAATTTTGCCCCAAAATAAGAGAAATTTCTGTTTTTTAACCCCAAATAATGGGAATTTCAGCATTTTACCTCAAAATAAGGGGAATTTCTGCATTTTTTCCCCAAAATATGGGAAATTTTTGCCTTTTTGCCAAAAATAAGAAAAAATTTCTGCAATTTTGTACCAAAATATGGGAAATTTCTGCCTTTTTGCCCCAAAATAAGGAAAATTTCTGCCTTTTTTCTCTGAAATAAGTGAAATTTCTCCAATTTTGTCCCAAAATAAGTGCAATTTCTGCAATTTTGCCCCAAAATAAGGGAAATTTCTGGAATTTTGCCCCAAAATATGTTGAATTTCTGAGTTTCGCCCCAAAATAAGGAGAATTTCTTTGTTTTTGCCCCAACAAATAGGGAATTTCTACCTTTTTGCCCGACAATTAGGGGATATTCTGTAATTTTGCTCCAAAATATGGGGAATTTCTGCCTATTTGCCCGAAAATAAGAAGAATGCATACCTTTTTGCCATAAAAAAGGGAAATTTCTTCATTTTTGCTCCAAAATAAGGAAAATTTCTGCTTTTTTGCCTCTAAATAAGTGGTATTTCTGTCTTTTTCCCCCAAAACAAAGGGAATTTCTGTCTTTTTTGCCCCAAAATAAGGAAAATTTCTTACTTATTACCCTGAAATAAGTGAAATTTCTGCAATTTTGCCCCAAAATAAGGGAAATTTCGGCCTTTTTAACCCCAAATAAGGGGAATTTTACCCTTTTTACCTCAAAATAAAGGGAATTTCTGCATTTTTGCCACAAAATATTAGGAATTTCTGCCTTTTTGCCCCAAAATAAGGAAAATTTCTGCCTTTTTTCCCTGAAATAAGTGAAATTTCCGCCATTTTGGCCCAAAATAAGTGAAATTTCTGCCTTTGTGACCCCAAATAAGGGGAATTTTAGCCTTTTTACCTCAAAATAAGGGGAATTTCTGCATTTTTGCCCCAAAATATGGGAAATTTCTGCCTTTTTGCCCCAAAATAAGAAAAATTTCTGCTATTTTGTACCAAAATAACAGAAATTTCTGCCTTTTTGCTTCCAAATAGAAAAATTTCTACTTTTTTTTCTGAAAAAAGTGAAATTTCTGAAATTTTGCCCCAAAATAAGTGAAATTTCTACAATTTTGCCCCAAAATAAGTGAAATTTCTGGAATTTTGCCACAAAATAAGTGGAATTTCTGTCTTTTTCACCTAAAACAAAGAGAATTTCTGTATTTTTTGCCCCAAGATGAGGAAAATTTCTGACTTATTACCCTGAAATAAGTGAAATTGCTGCAATTTTGCCTCAAAATAAGAAAAATTTCTCTCTTTTTGCCCCCAAATAAGGAAAATTTCAGCATTTTTACGTCAATAAAAGGGAAATTTCTGCAGTTTTGCCCCAAAATATGGGAAATTTCTGCGTTTTTGCCCCAAAATAAGAAAAATTTCTTCAATTTTGTACCAAAATAAAAGAAATTTCTGCCTTTTTGCCCCAAAATAAAAAAACATTTTGCTTTTTTTCTGAAATAAGTGAAATTTCTGCAATTTTGCCTAAAATAATTGAAATTTCTGCAATTTTTCCACAAAATAAGGGAAATTTCTGGAATTTTGCCTCAAAATAAGTGGTATTTCTGAGTTTTGCCCCAAAATAAGGAGAATTTCTGTCCTTTTGCCCCAACATATAGGGAATTTCTGCCTTTTTGCCCCACAATTAGGGGAATTTCAGCAATTTTGCTCCAAAATACGGGGAATTTCTGCCTTTTTGTCCGAAAAAAAAAAAGAATGCATACCTTTTTGCCATAAAAAAGGGAAATTTCTTCATTTTTGCTCCAAAATAAGAGGAATTTCTGCATTTGCCTCTAAATAAGTGGAATTTCTGTCTTTTTCCCCGAAAACAAAGGGAATTTCTGTCTTTTTTGCCCCAAAATAAGGAAAATTTCTGACTTATTACCCTGAAATAAGTGAAATTTCTGCAATTTTGCCCCAAAATAAAGGAAATTTCTGCCTTTTTGCCCCCAAATAAGGGGAATTTCAGCCTTTTTACCTCAAAATAAGCGGAATTTCTGCTTTTTGCCTCTAAATAAGTGGAATTTCTGTCTTTTTTCTCTAAAACAAAAGGAATTTCTGTCTTTTTGCCCCAAAATAAAAAAAATTTCTGACTTTTTTTTCTTAAATAAGTGAAATTTCTGCTTTTTTGCCCCCAAATAAGGGAATTTCAGACTTTTTACCCCAAAATAAGGGGAATTTCTGCATTTTTGCCCCAAAATATGGAAAATTTCTGCCTTTTTGCCCCAAAATAAGAAAATTTCTGCTTTTTTTTCTGAAATAACTGAAATTTCTTCAATTTTGTCCCAAAATAAGTGAAATTTCTGAGTTTTGCCACAAAATAAGGAGAATTTCTGTCTTTTTGCCCCAACATATAAGGAATTTCTGCCTTTTTACCCCACAATTAGAGGAATTTCTGCAATTTTGCTCCAAAATACGGGGAATTTCTGCCTTTTGTCTGAAAATAAGAAGAATGCATACCTTTTTGCCATAAAAAAGTAAAATTTTTTCATTTTTGCTCCAAAATAAGAAGAATTTCTGCTTTTTTCCTCTAAATAATTCGAATTTCTGTTTTTTCCCCCAAAACAAATAGAATTTCTGTCTTTTTTGCTCCAAAATAAGGGAAATTTCTGACTCATTACCCTGAAATAAGTGAAATTTCTGCAATTTTGCCTCAAAATAAGAGAAATTTCTGCATTTTTGCACCCAAATGAGAGGAATTTCAGCCTTCTTACCTCAAAATTAGGGGAATTTCTGCATTTTTGCTTCAAAATATGGGAAATTTCTGCCTTTTTGCCACAAAATAAAAAAATTTCTGCTTTTTTTCCCTGAAATAAGTGAAGTTTCTGAAATTTTGCCCCAAAATAAGTGAAATTTCTGCAATTTGGCCCCAAAATATGGGAAATTTTTGGAATTTTGCCCCAAAATAAGTGGAATTTCTGAGTTTTGCCCCAAAATAAGAATGTCTGTCTTTTTGCCCCAACATATAGGGAATTTCTGCCTTTTTGCCCCACAATTATGGGAATTTCTGCAATGTTGCTCAAAATACAGGGAATTTCTGCCTTTTTGCCTGAAAATAAGAAGAATGCATACCTTTTTGCCATAAAAAAAGGGAAATTTCTTCATTTTTGCTCCAAAATAAGGGGTATTTCTGCCTTTTTGACTCTAAATAAGTGGAATTTCTGTCTTTTCCCCCAAAACAAAGGGGATTTCTGTCTTTTTTGTTCCAAAAAAATGAAAATTTCTTACTTATTACCCTGACATAAGTGAAATTTCTGCAATTTTGCCCCAAAATAAGGGAAATTACTGCCTTTTTGCCCCCAAATAAGGGGAATTTCAGCCTTTTTACCTCAAAATAAGGGGAATTTCTGCATTTTTACCACAAAATATTGGGAATTTCTGTTTTTTGCCCCAAAATAAGGAAAATTTCTGCCTTTTTTCCCTGAAATAAGTGAAATTTCTGCAATTTTGCCCCAAAATAAGTGAAATTTCTGCAATTTTGCCCGAAAATAAAGTATATTTCTGGAATTTTGCCAAAAATAAGTGGAATTTCTGAGTTTCGCCCCAAAATAAGGAGAATTTCTGTCTTTTTGCCCCAACATATATGGAATTTCTACCTTTTTGCCCGACAATTAGGGGAATTTCTGCAATTTTGCTCCAAAATACAAGGAATTTTTGCCTTTTTGCCCGAAAATAAGTAGAATGCATACCTTTTTGCCATAAAAAAGGGAAATTTCTTAATATTTGCTCCAAAATAAGGAAAATTTCTGCTTTTTTGCCTCTAAATAAGTGGTATTTCGGTCTTTTTCCTCCAAAACAAAGGGAATTTCTGTCTTTTTTGCCCCAAAATAAAAAAAAAATTTCTGACTTATTACCCTGAAATAAGTGAAATTTCTGCAATTTTGCCCCAAAATAAGGGAAATTTCGGCCTTTTTACACCCAAATAAGGGGAATTTCACCCTTTTTACCTCAAAATAAAGGGAATTTCTGTATTTTTGCCACAAAATATTAGGAATTTCTGCCTTTTTGCCCCAAAATAAGGAAAATTTCTGCATTTTTTCCCTGAAATAAGTGAAATTTCTGCAATTTTGGCCCAAAATAAGTGAAATTTCTGCCTTTTTGCCCCCAAATAAGGATAATTTTAGCCTTTTTACCTCAAAATAAGGGGAATTTCTGAATTTTTGCCCCAAAATATGGGAAATTTCTGCCTTTTTGCCCCAAAATAAGAAAAATTTCTGCAATTTTGTACCAAAATAAAAGAAATTTCTGCATTTTTGCTTCCAAATAGAAAAATTTCTATATTTTTTTCTGAAAATAAGTCAAATTTCTGAAATTTTGGCCCAAAATAAGTGAAATTTCTAGAATTTTGCCCCAAAATAAGTGAAATTTCTGGAATTTTTCCCCAAAATAAGTGGAATTTCTGAGTTTTACCCCAAAATAAGGAGAATTTCTGTCTTTTTGCCCCAACATATAAGGAATTTCTGCCTTTTTGCACCACAATTAGGGGAATTTCTGCAATTTTGTTCCAAAATACAGAGAATTTCTGCCTTTTTGCCCGAAAATAAGAATACATACCTTTTTGCCATAAAAAAGGAAAATTTCTTCATTTTTGCTCCAAAATAAAAGGAATTTCTGCCTTTTTGACTCTAAATAAGTGGAATTTCTCTCTTTTTCCCCCAAAACAAAGGGAATTTCTGTCTTTTTTGTTCCAAAATAATGAAAATTTCTGACTTATTACCCTGAAGTAAGTGAAATTTCTACAATTTTGCCCCAAAAAAGGGAAATTTCTGCCTTTTTGCCCCCAAATAAGGGGAATTTCAGCATTTTTACCTCAAAATAAGGGGAATTTCTGCATTTTTGCCACAAAATATTAGGAATTTCTGCCATTTTGCCCCAAAATAAAGAAAATTTCTGCCTTTTTTTCCTGAAATAAGTGAAATTTCTGAAATTTTGCCCCAAAATAATTGAAATTTCTGCAATTTTGTTCCAAAATAAGGGAAATTTCTGCAATTTTGTACCAAAATAAAAGAAATTTCTGCCTTTTTGCTTCCAAATAAGAAAATTTCTGCTTTTTTTCTGAAATAAGTGAAATTTCTGAAATTTTTCCCCAAAATAAGTGAAATTTCTACAATTTTGCCCCAAAATAAGTGAAATTTCTGGAATTTTGCCTCAAAATAATTGGAATTTCATAGTTTTGACCCAAAATAAGGAGAATTTCTGTCTTTTTGCCTCAACATATAGGGAATTTCTGTATTTTTGCCCCACAATTATGGCAATTTCTGCAATTTTGCTCCAAAATACGGGGAATTTCTGCCTTTTTTCCCGAAAATAAGAAGAATGCATACCTTTTTGCCATAAAAAAGGAAAATTTCTTCATTTTTGCTCCAAAATAAGGGGAATTTCTGCTTTTATGCCTCTAAATATGTGGAATTTCTGTCTTTGTCCTCCAATACAAATAGAATTTCTGTCTTTTTGCTCCAAAATAAGGAAAATTTGTGACTTATTACCCTGAAATAAGTTAAATTTCTGCAATTTTGCCCCAAAATAAGTGAAATTTCTGCAATTTTGCCCCAAAATAAGTGAAATTTCTACAATTTTGCCCCAAAATAAGTGAAATTTCTGGAATTTTGCCCCAAAATAAGTGGAATTTCTGAGTTTTGCCTTAAAATAAGGAGAATTTCTGTCTTTTTGCCTCAACATATAGGGAATTTCTGCCTTTTTGCCCCACAATTAGGGGAATTTCTGCAATTTTGCTCCAAAATACGGGGAATTTCTGCCTTTTTGCCCGAAAATAAGAATGCATACCTTTTTGCCATAAAAAAGGAAAATTTCTTCATTTTTGCTCCAAAATAAAAAGAATTTTTGCTTTTTTGCCTCTAAATAAGTGGAATTTCTGTCTTTTCCCCCAAAACAAAGGTAATTTCTGTCTTTTTTGCCCAAAAATAAGGAAAATTTCTGACTTATTACCCTGAAGTAAGTGAAATTTATCCAATTTTGCCCCAAAATAAGGGGAATTTCTGCTTTTTTGTCTCTAAATAAGTGGAATTTCTGTATTTTTCCCCCAAAACAAAGGGAATTTCTGTCTTTTTTGCGCAAAATAAGGAAAATTTCTGACTTATTATCATGAAATAAGGGAAATTTCTGGAATTTTGCCCCAAATAAGGGAAATTTCTGCCTTTTTGCCCGAAAATAAGAATGCATAACTATTTGCCATAAAAAAGGAAAATTTCTTCATTTTTGCTCCAAAATAAAGAGAATTTTTGCTTTTATGCCTCTAAATATGTGGAATTTCTATATTTGTCCCCCAATACAAATAGAATTTTTGTCTTTTTGCTCCAAAATAAGGAAAATTTGTGACTTATTACCCTGAAATAAGTTAAATTTCTGCAATTTTGCCCCAAAATAAGTGAAATTTCTGCAATTTTTCCCCAAAATAAGGGAAATTTCTCCCTTTTTGCCCCCAAATAACAGGAATTTCAGCCTTTTTACCTCAAAATAATGGGAATTTCTGCATTTTTGCCCCAAAATATGGGAAATTTCTGCCTTTTTGCCCAAATAAAAAAATTTTCTGCAATTTTGTACCAAAATAAAAGAAATTTTTGCCTTTTTGCCCCAGAAGAAGTAAATTTCTGCTTTTTTTCCCTTAAATAAGTGAAATTTCTGCAATTTATCCCCAAAATAAGTGAAATTTCTGCAATTTTGCTCCAAAATAAAGGAAATTTCTGGAATTTTGCCTTAAAATAAGTGGGATTTCTGAGTTTAGCTCCAAAATAAGAAGAATTTCTGTCTTTATGCCATAAAATATAGGGAATTTCTGCCTTTTTGCCCCACAATTAGAGGAATTTCTGCAATTTTGATCCAAAATACGGGAAATTTCTGGTTTTTGCCCGAAAATAAGAAGAATGCATACCTTTTTGCCACAAAAAAGGGAAATTTCTTCATTTTTGCTCCAAAATAAGGGGAATTTCTGCTTTTTTGCCTCTAAATAAGTGGAATTTCTGTCTTTTTCCCTCAAAACAAAGGGAATTTCTGTCTTTTTTGCCCCAAAATAAAAAAAATTTCTTACTTATTACCCTTACATGAGTGAAATTTCTCCAATTTTGCCCCAAAATAAGTGAAATTTCTGCAATTTTGCCCCAAAATAAGGAAAATTTCTGACTTATTACCCTGAAATAAGTGAAATTGCTGCAATTTTGCCTCAAAATAAGAAAAATTTCTCTCTCTTTGCCCCCAAATAATGGGAATTTTATCCTTTTTACATCAAAATAAGGGAAATTTCTGCATTTTTGCCCCAAAATATGGGAAATTTCTGCGTTTTTGCCCCAAAATAAAAAAAATTTCTTCAATTTTGTACCAAAATAAAAGAAATTTCTGCCTTTTTGCCCCAAAATAAAAAATTTCTGCTTTTTTTCTGAAATAAGTGAAATTTCTGCAATTTTGCCCAAAATAAGTGAAATTTCTGCAATTTTTCCCAAAATAAGGGAAATTTCTGGAATTTTGCCCCCAAATAAGTGGTATTTCTGAGTTTTGCCCCAAAATAAGGAGAATTTCTGCCTTTTTGCCCCAACATATAGGGAATTTCTGCCTTGTTGCCCCACAATTAGGGGAATTTCTTCAATTTTGCTCCAAAATACGGGGAATTTCTGCCTTTTTGCCCAAAAATAAGTAGAATTCATACCTTTTTGGCATAAATAAGGTAAATTTCTTCATTTTTGCTTCAAAATGAGGGGAATTTCTGCTTTTTTGCCTCTAAATAAGTGGAATTTCTGTCTTTTTTCCTCAAAACAAAAGGAATTTCTGTCTCTTTGCCCCAATATAAGGAAAATTTTTGACTTTTTTCTCTGAAATAAGTGAAATGTCTGCAATTTTGCCCCAAAATAAGTGAAATTTCTGCTTTTTTGCCTCCAAATAAGGGAATTTCAGACTTTTTACCCCAAAATAAAAGGAATTTCTGCATTTTTGCACCAAAATATGGGAAATTTCTGCCTTTTTGCCCTAAAATAAGAAAAATTTCTGCAATTTTGTACCAAAATAAAAGAAATTTCTGCCTTTTTGCCCAAAAATAAGAAAATTTCTGCTTTTTTTTTCTGAAATAACTGAAATTTCTTCAATTTTACCCCAAAATAAGTGAAATTCCTGAGTTTTGCCACAAAATAAGGAGAATTTCTGTTTTTTTGGCCCAACATATAATAAATTTCTGCCTTTTTGCCCCACAATAAGGGGAATTTCTGCAATTTTGCTCCAACATACGAGGAATTTCTGCCTTTTTGTCTGAAAATAAGAATGCATACCTTTTTGCCATAAAAAAAAGAAATTTTTTCATTTTTGCTCCAAAATAAGAAGAATTTCTGCTTTCTTACTCTAAATAATTCGAATTTCTGTTTTTTCCCCCAAAACAAAGGGAATTTCTTTCTTTTTTGCCCCAAAATAAAGAAAATTTCTGATTTATTACCCTGAAATAATGAAATTTCTGCAATTTTGCCTCAAAATAAGAGAAATTTATGCCTTTTTGCCCCCAAATAATGGGAATTTCAGCCTTTTTACCTCAAAATACGGAAAATTTCTGCATTTTTGCTTCAAAATATGGGAAATTTCTGCATTTTTGCCCCAAAATAAGAAAATTTTTGCTTTTTTTCCTTGAAATAAGTGAAATTTCTGAAATTTTGCCCCAAAATAAGTGAAATTTCTGCAATTTGGCCCCAAAATATGGAAATTTCTGAAATTTTGCCCCAAAATAAGTGGAATTTCATAGTTTTGCTACAAAATAAGAAGAATGTCTGTCTTTTTGCCCAAACATATAGGGAATTTCTGCCTTTTTGCCACACAATTAGGAGAATTTCTGCAATGTTGCTCAAAATACAAGGAATTTCTGCCTTTTTGCCTGAAAATAAGAAAAATGCATACCTTTTTGCCATAAAAAAGAGAAATTTCTTCATTTTTGCTCCAAAATAAGGGGAATTTCTGCCTTTTTGACTCTAAATAAGTGGAATTTCTGTCTTTTTCCCCCAAAACAAAGGGATTTTCTGTCTTTTTTGTTCCAAAATAAGGAAAATTTCTTACTTATTATCCTGAAATAAGTGAAATTTCTGCAATTTTGCCCCAAAATAGGGAAATTACTGCCTTTTTGCCCTCAAATAAGGGGAATTTCAGCCTTTTTACCTCAAAATAAGGGGAATTTCTGCATTTTTGCCACAAAATATTAGGAATTTCTGTTTTTTGCCCCAAAAAAAGGAAAATTTCTGCCTTTTTTTCACTGAAATAAGTGAAATTTCTGCAATTTTGCCCCAAAATAAGTGAAATTTCTGCAATTTTGCCCGAAAATAAGGTAAATTTCTGGAATTTTGCCCCAAATAGATGGAATTTCTGAGTTTTGCCCCAAAATAAGGAGAATTTCTGTCTTTTTGCTCCAACATATAGGGAATTTCTACCTTTTTGCCCGACAATTAGGGGAATTTCTGCAATTTTGCTCCAAAATACGGGGAATTTCTGCCTTTTTGCCCGAAAATAAGAAGAATGAATACCTTTTTGCCATAAAAATGGGAAATTTCTTCATTTTTGCTCCAAAATAAGGAAAATTTCTGCTTTTTTGCCTCTAAATAAGTGTAATAATCTGTATTTTTTCCCCAAAACAGAGTAAATTTCTGTCTTTTTTGCCCCAAAATAAGAAAAATTTCTGACTTATTACCCTAAAATAAGTGAAATTTCTGCAATTTTGCCCCAAAATAAAGAAAATTTCGGCCTTTTTACCCCCAAATAAGGGTAATTTCACCCTTTTTACCTCAAAATAAAGGGAATTTCTGCATTTTTGCCACAAAATATTAGGAATTTCTGAATTTTTGCCACAAAATAAGGAAAATTTCTGCATTTTTTCCCTGAAATAAGTGAAATTTCTGCAATTTTGGCCCAAAATAAGTGAAATTTCTGCCTTTTTGCCCACAAATAAGGGGAATTTTAGCCTTTTTACCTCAAAATAAGGGGAATTTCTTCATTTTTGCCCCAAAATATGGGAAATTTCTGCTTTTTTGCCCCAAACTAAGAAAAATTTCTGCAATTTTGTACCAAAATTAAAGAAATTTCTGCCCTTTTGCTTCCAAATAAAAAAATTTCTACTTTTTTTCTGAAAAAAGTGAAATTTCTGAAATTTTGCTTCAAAATAAGTGAAATTTCTACAATTTTGCCCAAAATAAGTGAAATTTCTGGAATTTTGCCCCAAAATAAGTGGAATTTCTGAGTTTTGCCCAAAAATAAGGAGAATTTCTGTATTTTTGCCTCAACATATTGGGAATTTCTGCATTTTTAGCCCAAAATTTGGGAAATTTCTGCAATTTTGCTCTAAAATAAGGTTATTTCTGCCTTTTTGCCCAAAAATAAGAAGAATGCATACCTTTTTGCCCTTAAAAAGTGAAATTTCTTCATTTTGCTCCAAAATAAGGGGAATTTCTGCTTTTTTGCCTCTAAAAAAGTGGAATTTCTGTCTTTTTCCCCCAAAAACAAAGGTTATTTCTGTTTTTTGGCTCCAAAATAAGTTAAATTTCTGACTTATTACCCTGAAATAAGTGAAATTTCTGCAATTTTGCCCCAAAATAAGAGAAATTTCTGCCTTTTTGCCCCCAAATAAGGGGAATTTCAGCCTTTTACCTCAACATAAGAGAAATTTCTGCATTTTTACCCCAAAATATGGGAAATTTCTGCCTTTTTGCCCCAAAATAAAAAAAAATCTGCATTTTAAACAAAATAAAAGAAATTTCTGCCTTTTGGCCCCAAAATAAGAAAATTTCTGCTTTTTTTTCAGAAATAAGTGAAATTACTGCAATTTTGCCCCAAAATAATTTAAATTTCTGAGTTTTGACCTAAAATAAGGAGAATTTCTGTCTTTTTGCCCCAACATATAGGGAATTACTGCATTTTTGCACCACAATTAGGGAAATTTCGGCAATTTTGCTCTAAAATACGGGGAATTTCTGCCTTTTTTTCTGAAAATAATAATAATGCATACCTTTTTCCATAGAAAAGGGAATTTTCTTCATTTTTGTCCAAAATGAGGGGAATTTTTGCTTTTATGCCTCTATATAAGTGGAATTTCTGTCTTTTTCCCTCAAAACAAAGGGAATTTCTGTCTTTTTTGCCCCAAAATAAGGAAAATTTCTGACTTATTACCCTGAAATAAGTGAAATTTCTGCAATTTTGCCCCAAAATAAGAGAAATTTTTGTTTTTTAACCCCAAATAAGGGGTATTTCAGCATTTTACCTCAAAATAAGGGGAATTTCTGCATTTTTCCCCAAAATATGGGAAATTTTTGCCTTTTTGCCAAAAATAAGAAAAAATTTCTGCAATTTTGTACCAAAATATGGGAAATTTCTGCCTTTTTGCCCCAAAATAAGGAAAATTTCTGCCTTTTTTCTCTGAAATAAGTGAAATTTCTCCAATTTTGTTCCAAAATAAGTGCAATTTCTGCAATTATGCCCCAAAATAAGGGAAATTTCGGGAATTTTGCCCCAAAATATGTGGAATTTCTGAGTTTTGCCCCAAAATAAGCAGAATTTCTGTCTTTTTGCCCCAACATATAGGGAATTTCTGCCTTTTTGCCCCACAATTAGGTTAATTTCTGCAATTTTGTTCCAAAATACAGAGAATTTCTGCCTTTTTGCCAGAAAATAAGAAGAATGCATACCTTTGCCATAAAAAAGGGAAATTTCTGTAATTTTGCTACAAAATAAGGGGAATTTCTGCTTTTTGCCTCTAAATATGTGGAGTTTCTCTCTTTTTCCCCCAAAACAAAGAAAATTTCTGTCTTTTTGCAACAAAATAAAGAAATTTTCTGACTTATTACCCTGAAATAAGTGAAATTTCTGCCCTTTTGCCCCCAAATAAGAAAAATTTCACCCTTTTACCTCAAAATAAGGAGAATTTCTGCATTTTTGCAACAAACTATTAGGAATTTCTGCCTTTTTGCCCCAAAATAAGGAAAATTTCTGCCTTTTTTCCTTGAAATAAGTGAAATTTCTGCAATTTTGCCCCAAAATAAGGGACATCTCTGAAATTTTGCCCCAAAATAAGTGGAATTACTGAGTTTTGCCACAAAATAAGGAGAATTTCTGTGTTTTTGCCCTAACATATAGGGAATTTCTGCCTTTTTGCCCCACAATTAGGGGAATTTCTAGAATTTTGCTCCAAAATACGGGGAATTTTTGCTTTTTAGCCCGAAAATAAGGGGAATGTATACCTTTTGCCACAAAAAAGGGAAATCTTCATTTTTGCTTCAAAATAAGGGGAATTTCTGCTTTTTTGCCTCTAAATAAGTGGAATTTCTCTCTTTTTCCCCCAAAACAAAGGGAATTTCTGTATTTTTTGCCCCAAGATAAGGAAAATTTCTGACTTATATCCCTGAAATAAGTGAAATTGCTGTATTTTGCCTCAAAATAAAAAAAATTTCTCCCTTTTTGCCCCCAAATAAGGGGAATTTCAGCCTTTTTACGTCAAAAAAAAAGGAAATTTCTGCATTTTTGCCCCAAAATATGGGAACTTTCTGCGTTTTTGCCCCAAAATAAGAAAAATTTCTTCAATTTTTTACCAAAATAAAAGAAATTTCTGCCGTTTTCCCCCAAAATAAAAAAAATTCTGCTTTTTTTCTGAAATAAGTGAAATTTCTGCAATTTTGCCCAAAATAAGTGAAATTTCTGCAATTTTGTCCCAAAATGAAGGAAATTTCTGGAATTTTGCCTCAAAATAAGTGGTATTTCTGAGGTTTGCCACAAAATAAGGAGAATTTCTGTCCTTTTGCCCCAACATATAGGAAATTTCTGCCTTTTTGCCCCACAATTAGGGGAATTTCTGCAATTTTGCTCCAAAATACGGGGAATTTCTGCCTTTTAGTCCGAAAATAAGAAGAATGCATACCTTTTTGCCATAAAAAAGGGAAATTTCTTCATTTTTGCTCCAAAATAAGGGGAATTTCTGCATTTGCCTCTAAATAAGTGGAATTTCTGTCTTTTTCCCCCAAAACAAAGGGAATTTCTGTCATTTTTGCCCCAAAATAAGGAAAATTTCTGACTTATTACCCTGAAATAAGTGAAATTTCTGCAATTTTGCCCCAAAATAAAGGAAATTACTGCCTTTTTGCCCCCAAATAAGGGGAATTTCAGCCTTTTTACCTCAAAATAATGGGAATTTCTGCTTTTTTGCCTCTAAATAAGTGGAATTTCTGATTTTTTTTCTCTAAAACAAAAAGAATTTCTGTCTTTTTGCCCCAAAATAACGAAAATTTCTGACTTTTTTCCTTAAATAAGTGAAATTTCTGCTTTTTTGCCCCCAAATAAGGGAATTTCAGACTTTTTTCCCCAAAATAAGGGGAATTTCTGCATTTTTGCCCCAAAATATGGGAAATTTCTGCCTTTTTGCCCCAAAATAAGAAAAATTTCTGCAATTTTGTACCAAAATAAAAGAAATTTCTGCCTTTTTGCCCCAAAATAAGAAAATTTATGCTTTTTTTCTGAAATAACTGAAATTTCTGCAATTTTGCCCCAAAATAAGTGAAATTTCTGAGTTTTGCCACAAAATAAGGAGAATTTCTGTCTTTTTGCCCCAACATATAAGGAATTTCTGCCTTTTTGCCCCACAATTAGAGGAATTTCTGCAATTTTGCTCCAAAATACGGGGAATTTCTGCCTTTTTGTCTGAAAATAAGAAGAATGCATACCTTCTTGCCATAAAAAAGGGAAATTTTTTCATTTTTGCTCCAAAATAAGAAGAATTTCTGCTTTTTTCCTCTAAATAATTCGAATTTCTGTTTTTTCCCCCAAAACAAATAGAATTTCTGTCTTTTTTGCCCCAAAATAAAGAAAATTTCTGATTTATTACCCTGAAATAAGTGAAATTTCTGCAATTTTGCCTCTAAATAAGAGAAATTTCTGCCTTTTTGCACCCAAATAAAAGTAATTTCAGCATTTTTACCTCAAAATAAGGGGAATTTCTGCATTTTTGCTTCAAAATATGGGAAATTTCTGCCTTTTTTCCCCAAAATAAAAAAATTTCTGCTTTTTTTCCCTGAAATAAGTGAAATTTCTGAAATTTTGCCCCAAAATAAGTGAAATTTCTGCAATTTGGCCCCAAAATATGGGAAATTTCTGGAATTTTGCCCCAAAATAAGTGGAACTTCTCAGTTTTGCCCCAAAATAAGAAGAATGTCTGTCTTTTTGCCCCAACATATAGGGAATTTCTGCCTTTTTGCCCCACAATTAGGGGAATTTCTGCAATGTTGCTCAAAATACAGGGAATTTCTGCCTTTTTGCCTGAAAATAGAAGAATGCATAACTTTTTGCCATAAAAAAGGGAAATTTCTTCATTTTTGCTTCAAAATAAGGGGAATTTCTTCCTTTTTGACTCTAAATAAGTGGAATTTCTGTCTTTTTCCCCCAAAACAAAGGGAATTTCTGTCTTTTTTCTTCCAAAATAAAAAAAATTTCTTAATTATTACCCTGAAATATTTGAAATTTCTTCAATTTTGGCCCAAAATAAGGGAAATTACTGCCTTTTTGCCCCCAAATAAGGGTAATTTCAGCCTTTTTACCTCAAAATAAGGGGAATTTCTGCATTTTTGCCACAAAAAATTAGGATTTTCTGATTTTTGCCCCAAAATAAGGGAAATTTCTGCCTTTTTTCCCTGAAATAAGTGAAATTTCTGCAATTTTGCCCCAAAATAAGTGAAATGTCTGCAATTTTGTTCTAAAATAAGGTAAGTTTCTGGAATTTTGCCCCAAATAAGTGGAATTTCTGAGTTTCGCCCCAAAATAAGGAGAATTTCTGTCTTTTTGCCCCAACATATAGGGAATTTCTACCTTTTTGCCCGACAATTCGGGGAATTTCTGCAATTTTGCTCCAAAATACGGGGAATTTCTGCCTTTTTGCCCAAAATAAGAAGAATGCATACCTTTTTGCCATAAAAAAAGGGAAATTTCTTCATTTTTGCTCCAAAATAAGGAAAATTTCTGCTTTTTTGCCTCTAAATAAGTGGTATTTCTGTCTTTTTCCCCCAAAACAAAGGAAATTTCTGTCTTTTTTGCCCAAAAATAAGGAAAATTTCTTACTTATTACCCTGAAATAAGTGAAATTTCTGCAATTTTGCCCCAAAATAAGGGAAATTTCGGCCTTTTTACCCCCAAATAAGGGTAATTTCACCCTTTTTACCTCAAAATAAAGGGAATTTCTGCATTTTTGCCACAAAATATTAGGAATTTCTGCCTTTTTGCCCCAAAATAAGGAAAAAGTCTGCCTTTTTTCCCTGAAATAAGTGAAATTTCCGCAAGTTTGGCCCAAAATAAGTGAAATTTCTGCCTTTTTGCCCCCAAATAAGGGGAATTTAAGCCTTTTTACCTCAAAATAAGGGGAATTTCTGCATTTTTGCCCCAAAATATGGGAAATTTCTGCCTTTTTGCCCCAAAATAAGAAAAATTTCTGCAATTTTGTACCAAAATAAAAGAAATTTCTGCCTTTTTGCTTCCAAATAGAAAAATTTCTACTTTTTTTTCTGAAAAAAGTGAAATTTCTGAAATTTTGCCCCAAAATAAGTGAAATTTCTACAATTTTGCCCCAAAATAAGTGAAATTTCTGGAATTTTTCCCAAAATAAGTGGAATTTCTGTCTTTTTCCCCCAAAACAAAGGGAATTTCTGTATTTTTTGCCCCAAGATAAGGATAATTTCTGACTTATTACCCTGAAATAAGTGAAATTGCTGCAATTTTGCCTCAAAATAAGAAAAATTTCTCCCTTTTTGCCCCCAAATAAGGGGAATTTCAGCATTTTTACGTCAAAAAAGGGAAATTTCTGCAGTTTTGCCCCAAAATATGGGAAATTTCTGCGTTTTTGCCCTAAAATAAGAAAAATTTCTTCAATTTTGTACCAAAATAAAAGAAATTTCTGGCTTTTTGCCCCAAAATAAAAAAAATTCTGTTTTTTTTCTGAAATAACTGAAATTTCTGCAATTTTGCCCAAAATAAGTGAAATTTCTCCATTTTTTCCACAAAATAAGGGAAATTTCTGGAATTTTTCCTCAAAATAAGTGGTATTTCTGAGTTTTGCCACAAAATAAGGAGAATTTCTGTACTTTTGCCCCAACATATAGGGAATTTCTGCCTTTTTGCCCCACAATTAGGGGAATTTTTGCAATTTTGCTCCAAAATACAGGGAATTTCTGCCTTTTTGTCTGAAAATAAGAAGAATGCATACCTTTTTGCCCTAAAAAAGGGAAATTTATTCATTTTTGCTCCAAAATAAGAGGAATTTCTGCATTTGCCTCTAAATAAGTGGAATTTCTGTCTTTTTCCCCCAAAACAAAGGAAATTTCTGTCTTTTTTGCCCCAAAATAAGGAAAATTTCTGACTTATTACCCTGAAATAAGTTAAATTTCTGCAATTTTGCCCCAAAATAAAGGAAATTTCTGCCTTTTTGCCCCCAAATAAGGGGAATTTCAGTCTTTTTACCTCAAAATATGGGGAATTTCTGCTTTTTTGCCTCTAAATAAGTGGAATTTCTGTCTTTTTTCTCTAAAACAAAAGGAATTTCTGTCTTTTTGCCCCAAAATAAGGAAAATTTCTGACTTTTTTTCCTTAAATAAGTGAAATTTCTGCTTTTTTGCCCCCAAATAAGGGAATTTCAGACTTTTTACCCCAAAATAAGGGAAATTTCTGCATTTTTGCCCCAAAATATGGGAAATTTCTGCCTTTTTGCCCCAAAATAAGAAAATTTCTGCTTTTTTTTTCTGAAATAACTGAAATTTCCGCAATTTTGTCCCAAAATAAGTGAAATTTCTGAGTTTTGCCACAAAATAAGGAGAATTTCTGTCTTTTTGCCCCAACATATATGGAATTTCTACCTTTTTGCCCGACAATTAGGGAAATATCTGCAATTTTGCTCCAAAATACAAGGAATTTTTGCCTTTTTGCCCGAAAATAAGTAGAATGCATACCTTTTTGCCATAAAAAAGGGAAATTTCTTAATTTTTGCTCCAAAATAAGGAAAATTTCTGCTTTTTTGCCTCTAAATAAGTGGTATTTCGGTCTTTGTCCTCCAAAACAAAGGGAATTTCTGTCTTTTTTGCCCCAAAATAAAAAAAATTTCTGACTTATTACCCTGAAATAAGTGAAATTTCTGCAATTTTGCCCCAAAATAAGGGAAATTTTGGCATTTTTACCCCCAAATAAGGGGAATTTCACCCTTTTTACCTCAAAATAAAGGGAATTTCTGTATTTTGCCACAAAATATTAGGAATTTCTGCCTTTTTGCCCCAAAATAAGAAAAATTTCTGCCTTTTTTCTCTGAAATAAGTGAAATTTCCGCAATTTTGGCCCAAAATAAGTGAAATTTCTGCCTTTTTGCCCCCAAATAAGGGGAATTTTAGCCTTTTAACCTCAAAATAAGGAGAATTTCTGAATTTTTGCCCCAAAATATGGGAAATTTCTGCATTTTTGCCCCAAAATAAGAAAAATTTCTGCAATTTTGTACCAAAATAAAAGAAATTTCTGCATTTTTGCTTCCAAATAGAAAAATTTCTATTTTTTTTCTGAAAATAAGTCAAATTTCTGAAATTTTGGCCCAAAATAAGAGGAATTTCTGCCTCTTTGCCCTCAAATAAAAGGAATTTCAGCCTTTTTACCTCAAAATAAGGGGAATTCCTGCATTTTTTACCCAAAATAAGGAAAATTTCTAACTTTTTTCCCTGAAATAAGTAAAATTTCTGCAATTTTGCCACAAAATAAGTGAAATTTCTGCAATTTTGCCCCAGAATAAGGGAAATTTCTGGAATTTTGCCCCAAAATAAGTGGAATTTCTGAGTTTTGCCCCAAAATAAGGGGAATTTCTGTCTTTTTGCCCCAACATAAAAGGAATTTCTGCATTTTTGCCCCACAATTAGGGGAATTTCTGCAATTTTGCTCCAAAATACGAGGAATTTCTGCCTTTTTGCCCGAAAATAAGAACAATGCATAACTTTTTGCCTTAAAAAAGAGAAATTTCTTCATTTTTGCTCCAAAATAAAGGGAATTTCTGCTTTTTTGCCTCTAAATAAGTTGAATTTCTGTCTTTTTCCCCAAAAACAAAGGGATTTTCTGACTTTTTTGCCCCAAAATAAGGAAAATTTCTGACTTATTACCCTGAAATAAGTGAAATTTCTGCAATTTTGCCCCAAAATAAAGGAAATTTCTGCCTTTTTGCCCCCAAATAAGGGCAATTTCAGCCTTTTTATATCAAAATAAGAGGAATTTCTGCCTTTTAGCCCCAAAATAACAAAATTTCTTTTTTTTTCCATGAAATAAGGGAAATTTCTGCAATTTTGCCCAAAATAAGTGAAATTTCTGCAATTTTGCCCCAGAATAAGGGAAATTTCTTGAATTTTGCCCCAAAATAAGTGGAATGTCTGAGTTTTGCCCCAAAATAAGGAGAATTTCTGTCTTTTTGCCCCAACATATAGGGAATTTCTGCATTTTTGCCCCACAACTAGGGGAATTTCTGCAATTTTGCCCTGAAATAAGGGGAATTTCAGCCTTTATACCTCAAAATAAGTGGAATTTCTGCATTTTTGCCACAAAATATTAGGAATTTCTGACTTTTTGCCCCAAAATAAGGAAAATTTCTGCCTTTTTTCCATGAAATAAGTGAAATTTCTGCAATTTTGCCCCAAAATAAGTGAAATTTTGCAATTTTGCCCCAAAAGAAGGAAAATTTCTGGAATTTTGCTCCAAAATAAGTGGAATTTCTAAGTTTTGCCCCAAAATAAAGAGAATTTCTGTCTTTTTGCCCCAACATATAGGGAATTTCTGTCTTTTTGCTCCACAACTAGGGGAATTTCTGCAATTTTGCTCCAAAATACGGGAATTTTCTGCCTTTTTGCCCTAAAATATGTGAAGTTTCTGCAATTTTACCCCTAAATAAGGTGAATTTCTGCTTTTTTGCCCCAAAATAATGGGAATTTCTGCCTTTTTATCCCAAAATAAGAAAAATTTTTGCGTTTTTTCTCTGAAATAAGTGAAATTTCTGCAATTTTCCCCTAAAATAAGGGAAATTTTTGCAATTTTTTTCCATAATAAGGCAGATTTCTGCAATTTTGCCACAAAATAAGGTAAATTCCTGCAATTTTGCCCCAAAATAAAGGAAATTTCAGGAATTTTTCCCCAAAATAAGGGGAATTTCTGATTTTTGCCCCAAAATAAAGGGAATTTCTGCCTTTTGCCCCAAAATTAGCGGAATTTCTGCAATTTTGCTCCAAAATACGGGAATTTCTGCCTTTTTGCCTGAAAATAATGTGAATGCATAACTTTTGGCCATAAAAAGAGAAATTTCTTCATTTTTGTTCCAAAATAAAGGGAATTTCTGCCTTTTTGCCTCTAAATAAGTGGAATTTCTGTCTTTTTCTCCCAAAACAAAGAGAATTTTTTTTTTGCCCCAAAATAAGGGGAATTTATGACTTATTACCCTGAAATAAGTGAAATTTCTGCAATTTTTCCCCAAAATAAGGGAAATTTCTGCAATTTTGCCCCAATGTAAAGGAAATTTCTGCAATTTTGCCCCAAAATAAGGGGAATTTCTGAATGTTTGCTCCCGAAAAAAGGAGATCTTCTGTCTTTTTGCCCCAAAATAAGAAGAATTTCTGCCTTTTTGCCCAAAAATTATGAGAATTTCTGCAATTTTGCTTCAAAATACGGGGAATTTCTGCTTTTTATCCCGAAAGTAAGGGGAATGCATACCTTTTTGCCATAAAAAGGTAAATTTCTTCATTTTGGCTCCAAAATAATGGGAATTTCTGCCTTTTTGCCTCTAAATATGTGGAATTTCTGTCTTTTTCCTTCAAAACAAAGGTAATTTCTGTCATTTTTGCCCCAAAATAAGGGGAATTTCAGAATTATTACCCTGAAATAAGTGAAATTTCTCCAATTTTGCCCCAAAATAAGGGAAATTTTTGCCACTTTGCCCCCAAATAAGGGGAATTTCAGCCTTTTTACCTCAAAATAAGGGGAAATTTCTGCATTTTTGCCACAAAATATTAGGAATTTCTGACTTTTTTGCCCCAAAATAAGGAAAATTTGTGCCTTCTTTCCCTGAAATAAGTGAAATTTCTGCAATTTTGCCCCAAAATAAGTGAAATTTCTGCAATTTTGCCCAAAAATAAGGGAAATTTCTGGAATTTTGCCCCAAAATAAGTGGAATTTATAAGTTTTGCCCCAAAATAAGAAGAATTTCTGTCTTTTTGCCTCTAAATAAGTGAAATTTCTGCAATTTTGCCCCAAAATAAGGGAAATTTCTGCCTTTTTGCACCCAAATATTGGGAATTTCAGCCTTTTTACCTCAAAATAAGGGGAATTTCTGCATTTTTGCCAGAAAATATTAGGAATTTCTGCATTTTTGCCCCAAAATAAAGAAAATTTCTGCCTTTTTTCCCTGAAATAAGTGAAATTTCTGCAATTTTGCCCCAAAATAAGGGAAATTTCTGCCTTTTTGCCCCCAAATATGGGGAATTTCAGCTTTTTTACCTCAAAATAAGGGGAATTTCTGCATTTTTGCCAGAAAATATTAGGAATTTCTGCCTTTTTGCCACAAAATAAAAAAAATTTCTGCCTTTTTTCCCTGAAATAAGTAAAATTTCTGCAATTTTGCCCCAAAATAAAGGAAATTTCTGGAATTTTGCCCCAAAATAAGTGGAATTTATAAGTTTTGCCCCAAAATAAGGAGAATTTCTGTCTTTTTGCCTCTAAATAAGTGAAATTTCTGCTATTTTGCCCCAAAATAAGGGAAATTTCTGCCTTTTTGTCCCCAAATAAAGGGAATTTCAGCCTTTTTACCTCAAAATAAGGGGAATTTCTGCATTTTTGCCAGAAAATGTTAGGAATTTTTGCCTTTTTGCCCCAAAATAAAGAAAATTTCTGCCTTTTTTCCCTGAAATAAGTGAAATTTCTGCAATTTTGCCCCAAAATAAGTTAAATTTCTGCAATTTTGCCCCAAAATAAGGGAAATTTTTAGAATTTTGCCCCAAAATAAGTGGAATTTCTGAGTTTTGCCCCAAAATAAGAAGAATTTCTGTCTTTTTGCCCCAACATATAGGGAATTTCTGTCTTTCTGCACCACAACTTGGCGAATTTCTGCAATTATGCTCCAAAATAGGGGGAATTTCTGCCTTTTTGCCCGAAAATAAGGAGAATGCAAAATTTTTTGCCATAAAAAAGGGAAATTTCTTCATTTTTGCTCCAAAATAAGGGAAATTTCTGCCTTTTTTCCTCCAAATAAGTGGAATGTCTGTCTTTTTCCCTCAAAACAAAGGAAATTTCTGTATTTTTTGCCTAAAAAAAAAGGGAATTTCTGACTTATTACACTGAAATAAGTGAAATTTCTGCAATTTTGCCCCAACATAAGGGAAATTTCTGCCTTTTTGCCCTGAAATATGTGAAATTTCTGCAATTTTACACCAAAATAAGGTGAATTTCTGCCTTTTTGCCACAAATTAATGGGAATTTCGGCCTTTTCCCCAAAATAAATAATTTTTGCTTTTTTTCTCTAAAATAAGTGAAATTTCTGCAATTTTGCCCTAAAATAAGAAAAATTTCTGCAATTTTTCCCAATAATAAGGAAAATTTCTGAAATTTTGCTCCAAAATTAGGGGAATTTCTCCCTTTTTGCCCCAAAATAAAGGAAATTTCAGCTTTTTTACAAGAAAATAAGTGAAATTTCTGCAATTTTGCCCCAAATAAGGGAAATTTCTTCAATTTTGCCCCCAAATAAGGTAAATTCCTGTAATTTTGTCCCAAAATAAAGGAAATTTCTTAAATTTTACCCCAAAAGAAAGGAAATTTCTGATTTTTGCCCCAAAATAAAAGGAATTTTTGCCTTTTGCCCCCAAATTAGGGAATTTCTCCCTTTTTGCCCGAAAATTATGAGAATTTCTGCAATTTTGCTTCAAAATACGGGGAATTTTTGCTTTTTATCCCGAATGTAAGGGGAATGTATACCTTTTACCACAAAAAAGGAAATTTCTTCATTTTTGCCCCAAAATAAGAGGAATTTCTGCCTTTTTACTTCAAAGTAAGTGAAATTTCTGCCTTTGTACCAAAAAATAAATGGAATTTCTGTCTTTTTACCCCAAAATAAAAGGAATTTTTGAATTATGCCCTGAAATAAGTGAAATTTGTGCAATTTTGCCCAAAATAAATGAAATTTCTGCATTCTTGCCACAAAATAAAAGGAATTTCTGTCTTTTTGCCCCAAAATAAGGGAAATTCTGCCTTTTTGCCCCCAAATAAAAAGAATTTCAGCCTTTTTACCTCAAACTAAGGGGAATTTCTACATTTTTGCCACAAAATATTAAGAATTTCTGGATTTTTGCCCCAAAATAAGGAAAATTTCTGCCTTTTTTCCCTGAAATAAGTGAAATTTCTCCAATTTTGCCATAAATTAAGTGAAATTTCTGCAATTTTTCCCCAAAATAAGGGAAATTTCTGGAATTTTGCCCAAAAATAAGTGGAATTTCTGAGTTTTGCCCCAAAATAAGAAGAATTTCGGTCTTTTTTCCCCAACATATAGGGAATTTCTGCCTTTTTGCCCCACAATTAGGGGAATTTCTGCAATTTTGCTCCTAAATATGGGAAATTTCTGCCTTTTCCCAAAAATAAAGGGAATGCATAACTTTTTGCCATAAAAAAAAGAAATTTCTTCATTTTTGCTCCAAAATAAGTGAAATTTCTGCCTTTTTGCCTCTAAATAAGTGGAATTTCTGTCTTTTTCCCCCAAAACAAAGGGAATTTCTGTCTTTTTTGCCCCCCAAAAATGGGAATTTCTGACTTATTACCCTGAAATTAGTGAAATTTCTGCAATTTTGCCCCAAAATAAAAAAAAATTTCTGCAATTTTGCCCCAATGTAAAAGAAATTTCTCCAATTTTCCCCCAAAATAAGGGAAATTTCTGACTGTTTGCTCCCGAAAAAAGGAGATTTTTTGTCTTTTTGCCCAAAAATAAGGAGAATTTCTACCTTTTTGCCTGAAAATTATGAGAATTTCTGCAATTTTGCTACAAAATACGGGGAATTTCTGCTTTTTATCCCGAAAGTAAGGGGAATGCATAACTTTTTGCCACAAAAAGGTAAATTTCTTCATTTTTGCTCCAAAATAATGGAAATTTCTGCCTTTTTGCCTCTAAATAAGTGGAATTTCTGTCTTTTCCTCCAAAACAAAGGGAATTTCTTTCTTTTTTGCCCCAAAATAAGGGGAATTTCTGACTTATTACCCTGAAATAAGTGAAATTTCTGCAATTTTGTCCCAATATAAGAGAAATTTCTGCCTTTTTGACCCAAAATATGGGGAATTTCAGCATTTTTACCTCAAAATAAGGGGAATTTCTGCATTTTTGCCAGAAAATATTAGGAATTTCTGCATTTTTGCCCCAAAATAAAGAAAATTTCTGCCTTTTTTCCCTGAAATAAGTGAAATTTCTGCAATTTTGCCCCAAAATAAGGGAAATTTCTGCCTTTTTGCCCAAAATAAAGGAAATTTCTGGAATTTTGCCCCAAAATAAGTGGAATTTATAAGTTTTGCCCCAAAATAAGAAGAATTTCTGTCTTTTTGCCTCTAAATAAGTGAAATTTCTGCAATTTTGCCCCAAAATAAGGGAAATTTCTGCCTTTTTGCCCCCAAATAAGGGGAATTTCAGCCTTTTTACCTCAAAATAAGGGGAATTTCTGCATTTTTGCCAGAAAATATTAGGAATTTCTGCATTTTTGCCTCTAAATAAGTGGAATTTCTGTCTTTTTTCCCTGAAATAAGTGAAATTTCTGCAATTTTGCCCCAAAATAAGGGAAATTTCTGCCTTTTTGCCCCCAAATATGGGGAATTTCAGCTTTTTTACCTCAAAATAAGGGGAATTTCTGCATTTTTGCCAGAAAATATTAGGAATTTCTGCCTTTTTGCCACAAAATAAAAAAAATTTCTGCCTTTTTTCCCTGAAATAAGTAAAATTTCTGCAATTTTGCCCCAAAATAAAGGAAATTTCTGGAATTTTGCCCCAAAATAAGTGGAATTTATAAGTTTTGCCCCAAAATAAGGAGAATTTCTGTCTTTTTGCCTCTAAATAAGTGAAATTTCTGCTATTTTGCCCCAAAATAAGGGAAATTTCTGCCTTTTTGCCCCCAAATAAAGGGAATTTCAGCCTTTTTACCTCAAAATAAGGGGAATTTCTGCATTTTTGCCAGAAAATGTTAGGAATTTTTGCCTTTTTGCCCCAAAATAAAGAAAATTTCTGCCTTTTTTCCCTGAAATAAGTGAAATTTCTGCAATTTTGCCCCAAAATAAGTTAAATTTCTGCAATTTTGCCCCAAAATAAGGGAAATTTTTAGAATTTTGCCCCAAAATAAGTGGAATTTCTGAGTTTTGCCCCAAAATAAGAAGAATTTCTGTCTTTTTGCCCCAACATATAGGGAATTTCTGTCTTTCTGCACCACAACTTGGCGAATTTCTGCAATTATGCTCCAAAATAGGGGGAATTTCTGCCTTTTTGCCCGAAAATAAGGAGAATGCAAAACTTTTTGCCATAAAAAAGGGAAATTTCTTCATTTTTGCTCCAAAATAAGGGAAATTTCTGCCTTTTTTCCTCCAAATAAGTGGAATGTCTGTCTTTTTCCCTCAAAACAAAGGAAATTTCTGTCTTTTTTGCCTAAAAAAAAAGGGAATTTCTGACTTATTACACTGAAATAAGTGAAATTTCTGCAATTTTGCCCCAACATAAGGGAAATTTCTGCCTTTTTGCCCTGAAATATGTGAAATTTCTGCAATTTTACACCAAAATAAGGTGAATTTCTGCCTTTTTGCCACAAATTAATGGGAATTTCGGCCTTTTTGCCCCAAAATAAATAATTTTTGCTTTTTTTCTCTAAAATAAGTGAAATTTCTGCAATTTTGCCCTAAAATAAGAAAAATTTCTGCAATTTTTCCCAATAATAAGGAAAATTTCTGAAATTTTGCCCCAAAATTAGGGGAATTTCTCCCTTTTTGCCCCAAAATAAAGGAAATTTCAGCTTTTTTACAAGAAAATAAGTGAAATTTCTGCAATTTTGCCCCAAATAAGGGAAATTTCTTCAATTTTGCCCCCAAATAAGGTAAATTCCTGTAATTTTGTCCCAAAATAAAGGAAATTTCTTAAATTTTACCCCAAAAGAAAGGAAATTTCTGATTTTTGCCCCAAAATAAAAGGAATTTTTGCCTTTTGCCCCAAAATTAGGGAATTTCTCCCTTTTTGCCCGAAAATTATGAGAATTTCTGCAATTTTGCTTCAAAATACGGGGAATTTTTGCTTTTTATCCCGAATGTAAGGGGAATGTATACCTTTTACCACAAAAAAGGAAATTTCTTCATTTTTGCCCCAAAATAAGAGGAATTTCTGCCTTTTTACTTCAAAGTAAGTGAAATTTCTGCCTTTGTACCAAAAAATAAATGGAATTTCTGTCTTTTTACCCCAAAATAAAAGGAATTTTTGAATTATGCCCTGAAATAAGTGAAATTTGTGCAATTTTGCCCAAAATAAATGAAATTTCTGCATTCTTGCCACAAAATAAAAGGAATTTCTGTCTTTTTGCCCCAAAATAAGGGAAATTCTGCCTTTTTGCCCCCAAATAAAAAGAATTTCAGCCTTTTTACCTCAAACTAAGGGGAATTTCTACATTTTTGCCACAAAATATTAAGAATTTCTGGATTTTTGCCCCAAAATAAGGAAAATTTCTGCCTTTTTTCCCTGAAATAAGTGAAATTTCTCCAATTTTGCCATAAATTAAGTGAAATTTCTGCAATTTTTCCCCAAAATAAGGGAAATTTCTGGAATTTTGCCCAAAAATAAGTGGAATTTCTGAGTTTTGCCCCAAAATAAGAAGAATTTCGGTCTTTTTTCCCCAACATATAGGGAATTTCTGCCTTTTTGCCCCACAATTAGGGGAATTTCTGCAATTTTGCTCCAAAATATGGGAAATTTCTGCCTTTTCCCAAAAATAAAGGGAATGCATAACTTTTTGCCATAAAAAAAAGAAATTTCTTCATTTTTGCTCCAAAATAAGTGAAATTTCTGCCTTTTTGCCTCTAAATAAGTGGAATTTCTGTCTTTTTCCCCCAAAACAAAGGGAATTTCTGTCTTTTTTGCCCCCAAAAAATGGGAATTTCTGACTTATTACCCTGAAATTAGTGAAATTTCTGCAATTTTGCCCCAAAATAAAAAAAAATTCTGCAATTTTGCCCCAATGTAAAAGAAATTTCTCCAATTTTCCCCCAAAATAAGGGAAATTTCTGACTGTTTGCTCCCGAAAAAAGGAGATTTTTTGTCTTTTTGCCCAAAAATAAGGAGAATTTCTACCTTTTTGCCTGAAAATTATGAGAATTTCTGCAATTTTGCTACAAAATACGGGGAATTTCTGCTTTTTATCCCGAAAGTAAGGGGAATGCATACCTTTTTGCCACAAAAGGTAAATTTCTTCATTTTTGCTCCAAAATAATGGAAATTTCTGCCTTTTTGCCTCTAAATAAGTGGAATTTCTGTCTTTTCCTCCAAAACAAAGGGAATTTCTTTCTTTTTTGCCCCAAAATAAGGGGAATTTCTGACTTATTACCCTGAAATAAGTGAAATTTCTGCAATTTTGTCCCAAAATAAGAGAAATTTCTGCAATTTTGCCCCAATGTAAAGGAAATTTCTGCAATTTTGCCCCAAAATAAAGAAAATTTCTGACTGTTTGCTCCCGAAAAAAAAAAGATTTTCTGTCTTTTTTCCCCAAAATAAGGAGAATTTCTACCTTTTAGCCTGAAAATTATGAGAATTTCTGCAATTTTGCTTCAAAATACGGGGAATTTCTGCTTTTTATCCCGAAAGTAAAGGGGAATGCATACCTTTTTGCCATAAAAAGGTAAATTTCTTCATTTTTGCACCAATTCAGGGAAATTTCTGTCTTTTTGCCTCTAAATAAGTGGAATTTCTGTCTTTTTCCCCCAAAACAAAAAGATTTTCTGTCTTTTTTGCCCCAAAATAAGGAAAATTTCTGACTTATTACCCTGAAATAAGTGAAATTTCTGTAATTTTGCCCCAAAATAAGGGAAATTTCTGCCTTTTTGCCCCCAAATAAGGGCAATTTCAGCCTTTTTATGTCAAATTTAGAGGAATTTCTGCCTTTTTGCCCCAAAATAACAAAATTTCTTTTTTTTTCCATGAAATAAGGGAAATTTCTGCAATTTTGCCCAAAATAAGTGAAATTTCTGCAATTTTGCCCCAGAATAAGGGAAATTTCTTGAATTTTGCCCCAAAATAAGTGGAATTTCTGAGTTTTGCCCCAAAATAAGGAGAATTTCTGTCTTTTTGCCCCACAACTAGGGGAATTTCTGCAATTTTGGCCTGAAATAAGGGGAATTTCAGCCTTTATACCTCAAAATAAAAGGAATTTCTGCATTTTTGCCACAAAATATTAGGAATTTCTGACTTTTTGCCCCAAAATAATGAAAATTTCTGCCTTTTTTCCCTGAAATAAGTGAAATTTCTGCAATTTTGCCCCAAAATAAGTGAAATTTTGCAATTTTGCCCCAAAAGAAGGAAAATTTCTGGAATTTTGCACCAAAATAAGTGGAATTTCTAAGTTTTGGCCCAAAATAAGAAGAATTTCTGTCTTTTTGCCCTAACATATAGGGAATTTCTGTCTTTTTGCCCCACAACTAGAGGAATTTCTGCAATTTTGCTCCAAAATACAGGGATTTTCTCCCTTTTTGCCCTGAAATATGTGAAATTTCTGCAATTTTACCCCTAAATAAGGTGAATTTCTACTTTTTTGCCCCAAAATAATGGGATTTTCTGCCTTTTTGCCCCAAAATAAGAAAAATTTTTGCGTTTTTTCTCTGAAATAAGTGAAATTTCTGCAATTTTCCTCTAAAATAAGGGAAATTTTTGCAATTTTTTTCCATAATAAGGCAGATTTCTGCAATTTTGCCACAAAAAAGAGGAATTTCTTCCTTTTTGCCCCAAAACAAAGGAAATTTCAGCCTTTTTACCTGAAAATAAGTGAAATTTCTGAAATTTTGCCCCAAATAAGGGAAATTTCTGCAATTTTGCCCCAAAATAAGGTAAATTCCTGCAATTTTGCCCAAAATAAAGGAAATTTCTGGAATTTTGCCCCAAAATAAGGGGAATTTCTGATTTTTGCCCCAAAATAAAGGGAATTTCTGCCTTTTGCCCCAAAATTATGGGAATTTCTGCAATTTTGCTCCAAAATACGGGAATTTCTGTCTTTTTGCCTGAAAATAATGGGAATGCATAACTTTTGGCCATAAAAAGGGAAATTTCTTAATTTTTGCTCCAAAATAAAGGGAATTTCTGCCTTTTTGCCTCTAAATAAGTGGAATTTCTGTCTTTTTCTCCCAAAACAAAGAGAATTTCTTTCTTTTTTGCCCCAAAATAAGGGGAATTTCTGACTTATTACCCTGAAGTAAGTGAAATTTCTGCAATTTTGCCCCAAAATAAGGGAAATTTCTGCAACTTTGCCCCAATGTAAAGGAAATTTCTGCAATTTTGCCCCAAAATAAGGGGAATTTCTGAATGTTTGCTCCCGAAAAAAGGAGAACTTCTGTCTTTTTGCCCCAAAATAAGGAGAATTTCTGCTTTTTTGCCCGAAAATTATGAGAATTTCAGCAATTTTGCTTCAAAATACAGGGAATTTCTGCTTTTTATCCCAAAAGTAAGGGGAATGCATACCTTTTTGCCATAAAAAGGTAAATTTCTTCATTTTTGCTCCAAAATAAGGGGAATTTCTGCCTTTTTGCCTCTAAATAAGTGGAATTTCTGTCTTTTTCCCCCAAAACAAAGGGAATTTCTGTCTTTTTTGCCCCAAAATAAGGGGAATTTCTGAATTATTACCCTGAAATAAGTGAAATTTCTCCAATTTTGACCCAAAATGAGGGAAATTTCTGCCTCTTTGCCCCCAAATAAGGGGAATTTCAGCCTTTTTACCTCAAAATAAAGGGAAATTTCTTCATTTTTGCCACAAAATATTAGGAATTTCTGACTTTTTGCCTCAAAATAAGGAAAATTTGTACCTTTCTTTCCCTGAAATAAGTGAAATTTCTGCAATTTTGCCCCAAAATAAGGAAAATTTCTGGAATTTTGCACCAAAATAAGTGGAATTTATAAGTTTTGCCCCAAAATAAGGAGAATTTCTGTCTTTTTGCCTATAAATAAGTGAAATTTCTGCAATTTTGCCCCAAAATAAGGGAAATTTCTGCCTTTTTGCCCCCAAATAAGGGGAATTTCAGCCTTTTTACCTCAAAATAAGGGGAATTTCTGCATTTTGCCAGAAAATATTAGGAATTTCTGCCTTTTTGCCCCAAAATAAAGAAAATTTCTGCCTTTTTTCCCTGAAATAAGTGAAATTTCTGCAATTTTGCCCCAAAATAAGGGAAATTTCTAGAATTTTGCCCCAAAATAAGTGGAATTTCTGAGTTTTGCCCCAAAATATGAAGAATTTCTGTCTTTTTGCCCCAACATATAGGGAATTTCTCTCTTTCTGCACCACAACTTGGGGAATTTCTGCAATTATGCTCCAAAATAGGGGGAATTTCTGCCTTTATGCCCAAAAATAAGGAGAATGCAAAACTTTTTGCAATAAAAAAGGGAAATTTCTTCATTTTTGCTCCAAAATAAGGGAAATTTCTGCCTTTTTGCCTCCAAATTAGTGGAATTTCTGTCTTTTTCCCTCAAAACAAAGGAAATTTCTGTCTTTTTTGCCTCAAAATAAGGGGAATTTCTGACTTATTACACTGAAATAAGTGAAATTTCTGCAATTTTGCCCCAACATAAGGGAAATTTCTGCCTTTTTGCCCTGAAGTATGTGAAATTTCTGCAATTTTACCCCAAAAAATGGTGAATTTCTGCCTTTTTGCCACAAATTAATGGGAATTTCTGCCGTTTTGAACCAAAATAAATAATTTTTGCGTTTTTTCTCTGAAATAAGTGAAATTTCTGCAATTTTGCCCTAAAATAAGGAAAATTTCTGCAATTTTTCCCAATAATAAGGAAAATTTCTGAAATTTTGCCCCAACATAAGGAGAATTTCTCCATTTTTGCCCCAAAATAAAGGAAATTTCAGCTTTTTTACATGAAAATAAGTGAAATTTCTGCAATTTTGCCCCAAATAGAGGAAATTTCTTCAATTTTGCCCCAAAATCAGGTAAATTCCTGTAATTTTGTCCCAAAATAAAGGAAATTTCTTAAATTTTACCCCAAAAGAAGGGGAATTTCTGATTTTTGCCCCAAAATTATGAGAATTTCTGCAATTTTGCTTCAAAATACGGGGAATTTCTGCTTTTTATCCCGAAAGTAAAGGGGAATGCATACCTTTTTGCCATAAAAAGGTAAATTTCTTCATTTTTGCACCAAAATCAGGGAAATTTCTGTCTTTTTGCCTCTAAATAAGTGGAATTTCTGTCTTTTTCCCCCAAAACAAAAAGATTTTCTGTCTTTTTTGCCCCAAAATAAGGAAAATTTCTGACTTATTACCCTGAAATAAGTGAAATTTCTGTAATTTTGCCCCAAAATAAGGGAAATTTCTGCCTTTTTGCCCCCAAATAAGGGCAATTTCAGCCTTTTTATGTCAAATTTAGAGGAATTTCTGCCTTTTTGCCCCAAAATAACAAAATTTCTTTTTTTTTCCATGAAATAAGGGAAATTTTTGCAATTTTGCCCAAAATAAGTGAAATTTCTGCAATTTTGCCCCAGAATAAGGGAAATTTCTTGAATTTTGCCCCAAAATAAGTGGAATTTCTGAGTTTTGCCCCAAAATAAGGAGAATTTCTGTCTTTTTGCCCCACAACTAGGGGAATTTCTGCAATTTTGCCCTGAAATAAGGGGAATTTCAGCCTTTATACCTCAAAATAAAAGGAATTTCTGCATTTTTGCCACAAAATATTAGGAATTTCTGACTTTTTGCCCCAAAATAATGAAAATTTCTGCCTTTTTTCCCTGAAATAAGTGAAATTTCTGCAATTTTGCCCCAAAATAAGTGAAATTTTGCAATTTTGCCCCAAAAGAAGGAAAATTTCTGGAATTTTGCACCAAAATAAGTGGAATTTCTAAGTTTTGGCCCAAAATAAGAAGAATTTCTGTCTTTTTGCCCTAACATATAGGGAATTTCTGTCTTTTTGCCCCACAACTAGAAGAATTTCTGCAATTTTGCTCCAAAATACAGGGATTTTCTCCCTTTTTGCCCTGAAATATGTGAAATTTCTGCAATTTTACCCCTAAATAAGGTGAATTTCTGCTTTTTTGCCCCAAAATAATGGGATTTTCTGCCTTTTTGCCCCAAAATAAGAAAAATTTTTGCGTTTTTTCTCTGAAATAATTGAAATTTCTGAAATTTTCCTATAAAATAAGGGAAATTTTTGCAACTTTTTTCCATAATAAGGCAGATTTCTGCAATTTTGCCACAAAATAAGAGGAATTTCTTCCTTTTTGCCCCAAAACAAAGGAAATTTCAGCCTTTTTACCTGAAAATAAGTGAAATTTCTGAAATTTTGCCCCAAATAAGGGAAATTTCTGCAATTTTGCCCCAAAATAAGGTAAATTCCTGCAATTTTGCCCAAAATAAAGGAAATTTCTGGAATTTTGCCCCAAAATAAGGGGAATTTCTGATTTTTGCCCCAAAATAAAGGGAATTTCTGCCTTTTGCCCCAAAATTAGGGGACTTTCTGCAATTTTGCTCCAAAATACGGGAATTTCTGTCTTTTTGCCTGAAAATAATTGGAATGCATAACTTTTGGCCATAAAAAGGGAAATTTCTTAATTTTTGCTCCAAAATAAAGGGAATTTCTGCCTTTTTGCCTCTAAATAAGTGGAATTTCTGTCTTTTTCTCCCAAAACAAAGAGAATTTCTTTCTTTTTTGCCCCAAAATAAGGGGAATTTCTGACTTATTACCCTGAAGTAAGTGAAATTTCTGCAATTTTGCCCCAAAATAAGGGAAATTTCTGCAATTTTGCCCCAATGTAAAGGAAATTCTGCAATTTTGTCCCAAAATAAGGGGAATTTCTGAATGTTTGCTCCCGAAAAAAGGAGAACTTCTGTCTTTTTGCCCCAAAATAAGGAGAATTTCTGCCTTTTTGCCCGAAAATTATGAGAATTTCAGCAATTTTGCTTCAAAATACGGGGAATTTCTGCTTTTTATCCCAAAAGTAAGGGGAATGCATACCTTTTTGCCATAAAAAGGTAAATTTCTTCATTTTTGCTCCAAAATAAGGGGAATTTCTGCCTTTTTGCCTCTAAATAAGTGGAATTTCTGTCTTTTCCCCCAAAACAAAGGGAATTTCTGTCTTTTTTGCCCCAAAATAAGGGGAATTTCTGAATTATTACCCTGAAATAAGTGAAATTTCTCCAATTTTGACCCAAAATGAGGGAAATTTCTGCCTCTTTGCCCCCAAATAAGGGGAATTTCAGCCTTTTTACCTCAAAATAAAGGGAAATTTCTTCATTTTTGCCACAAAATATTAGGAATTTCTGACTTTTTGCCTCAAAATAAGGAAAATTTTTGCCTTTCCCTCCCTGAAATAAGTGAAATTTCTGCAATTTTGCCCCAAAATAAGGAAAATTTCTGGAATTTTGCACCAAAATAAGTGGAATTTATAAGTTTTGCCCCAAAATAAGGAGAATTTCTGTCTTTTTGCCTCTAAATAAGTGAAATTTCTGCTATTTTGCCCCAAAATAAGGGAAATTTCTGCCTTTTTGCCCCCAAATAAGGGGAATTTCAGCCTTTTTACCTCAAAATAAGGGGAATTTCTGCATTTTGCCAGAAAATATTAG
The DNA here is from genome assembly GCF_963924665.1 of Micromys minutus. Lineage (NCBI taxonomy): Eukaryota > Metazoa > Chordata > Mammalia > Rodentia > Muridae > Micromys > Micromys minutus. The sequence continues at coordinate 7,183,452 of NW_027667727.1, forward strand.
GAATTTCTGCCTTTTTGCCCCAAAATAAAGAAAATTTCTGCCTTTTTTCCCTGAAATAAGTGAAATTTCTGCAATTTTGCCCCAAAATAAGTGAAATTTCTGCAATTTTGCCCCAAATTAAGGGAAATTATTAGAATTTTGCCCCAAAATAAGTGGAATTTCTGAGTTTTGCCCCAAAATAAGAAGAATTTCTGTCTTTTTGCCCCAACATATAGGGAATTTCTGTCTTTCTGCACCACAACTTGGCGAATTTCTGCAATTATGCTCCAAAATAGGGGGAATTTCTGCCTTTTTGCCCGAAAATAAGGAGAATGCAAAACTTTTTGCAATAAAAAAGGGAAATTTCTTCATTTTTGCTCCAAAATAAGGGAAATTTCTGCCTTTTTGCCTCCAAATTAGTGGAATTTCTGTCTTTTTCCCTCAAAACAAAGGAAATTTCTGTCTTTTTTGCCTCAAAATAAGGGGAATTTCTGACTTATTACACTGAAATAAGTGAAATTTCTGCAATTTTGCCCCAACATAAGGGAAATTTCTGCCTTTTTGCCCTGAAATATGTGAAATTTCTGCAATTTTACACCAAAATATGGTGAATTTCTGCCTTTTTGCCACAAATTAATGGGAATTTCTGCCTTTTTTCCCCAAAATAAATAATTTTTGCTTTTTTTCTCTAAAATAAGTGAAATTTCTGCAATTTTGCCCTAAAATAAGAAAAATTTCTGCAATTTTTCCCAATAATAAGGAAAATTACTGAAATTTTGCCCCAAAATTAGGGGAATTTCTCCCTTTTGCCCCAAAATAAAGGAAATTTCAGCTTTTTTACAAGAAAATAAGTGAAATTTCTGCAATTTTGCCCCAAATAAGGGAAATTTCTTCAATTTTGCCCCAAAATAAGGTAAATTCCTGTAATTTTGTCCTAAAATAAAGGAAATTTCTTAAATTTTACCCCAAAAGAAAGGGAATTTCTGATTTTTGCCCCAAAATAAAAGGAATTTTTGCCTTTTGCCCCAAAATTATTGAATTTCTCCCTTTTTGCCCGAAAATTATGAGAATTTCTGCAATTTTGCTTCAAAATACGGGGAATTTTTGCTTTTTATCCCGAATGTAAGGGGAATGTATACATTTTACCACAAAAAAGGAAATTTCTTCATTTTTGCCCCAAAATAAGAGGAATTTCTGCCTTTTTACTTCAAAGTAAGTGAAATTTCTGCCTTTGTACCAAAAAATAAATGGAATTTCTGTCTTTTTACCCCAAAATAAAAGGAATTTTTGAATTATGCCCTGAAATAAGTGAAATTTGTGCAATTTTGCCCAAAATAAATGAAATTTCTGCATTCTTGCCACAAAATAAAAGGAATTTCTGTCTTTTTGCCCCAAAATAAGGGAAATTTCTGCCTTTTTGCCCCCAAATAAAAAGAATTTCAGCCTTTTTACCTCAAACTAAGGGGAATTTCTACATTTTTGCCACAAAATATGAAGAATTTCTGGATTTTTGCCCCAAAATAAGAAAAATTTCTGCCTTTTTTCCCTGAAATAAGTGAAATTTCTCCAATTTTGCCATAAATTAAGTGAAATTTCTGCAATTTTTCCCCAAAATAAGGGAAATTTCTGGAATTTTGCCCAAAAATAAGTGGAATTTCTGAGTTTTGCCCCAAAATAAGAAGAATTTCTGTCTTTTTTCCCCAACATATAGGGAATTTCTGCCTTTTTGCCTCACAATTAGGGGAATTTCTGCAATTTTGCTCCTAAATATGGGAAATTTCTGCCATTTCCCAAAAATAAAGGGAATGCATAACTTTTTGCCATAAAAAAAAGAAATTTCTTCATTTTTGCTCCAAAATAAGTGGAATTTCTGCCTTTTTGCCCCTAAATAAGTGGAATTTCTGTCTTTTTCCCCCAAAACAAAGGGAATTTCTGTCTTTTTTGCCCCAAAATAACGGAATTTCTGACTTATTACCCTGAAATTAGTGAAATTTCTGCAATTTTGCCCCAAAATAAAAAAAAAATTTCTGCAATTTTGCCCCAATGTAAAAGAAATTTCTCCAATTTTCCCCCAAAATAAGGGAAATTTCTGACTGTTTGCTCCCGAAAAAGGAGATTTTTTGTCTTTTTGCCCAAAAATAAGGAGAATTACTACCTTTTTGCCCGAAAATTATGAGAATTTCTGCAATTTTGCTACAAAATACGGGGAATTTCTGCTTTTTATCCCAAAAGTAAGGGGAATGCATACCTTTTTGCCATAAAAAGGTAAATTTCTTCATTTTTGCTCCAAAATAATGGAAATTTCTGCCTTTTTGCCGCTAAATAAGTGGAATTTCTGTCTTTTCCTCCAAAACAAATGGAATTTCTGTCTTTTTTGCCCCAAAATAAGGGGAATTTCTGACTTATTACCCTGAAATAAGTGAAATTTCTGCAATTTTGTCCCAAAATAAGAGAAATTTCTGCAATTTTGCCCCAATGTAAAGGAAATTTCTGCAATTTTGCCCCAAAATAAGGGAAATTTCTGACTGTTTGCTCCCGAAAAAAAAAAAGATTTTCTGTCTTTTTTCCCCAAAATAAGGAGAATTTCTATCTTTTGGCCTGAAAATTATGAGAATTTCTGCAATTTTGCTTCAAAATACGGGGAATTTCTGCTTTTTATCCCGAAAGTAAAGGGGAATGCATACCTTTTTGCCATAAAAAGGTAAATTTCTTCATTTTTGCACCCAAATCAGGGAAATTTCTGTCTTTTTGCCTCTAAATAAGTGGAATTTCTGTCTTTTTCCCCCAAAACAAAAAGATTTTCTGTCTTTTTTGCCCCAAAATAAGGAAAATTTCTGACTTATTACCCTGAAATAAGTGAAATTTCTGTAATTTTGCCCCAAAATAAGGGAAATTTCTGCCTTTTTGCCCCCAAATAAGGGCAATTTCAGCCTTTTTACATCAAATTTAGAGGAATTTCTGCTTTTTTGTCCCAAAATAACAAAATTTCTTTTTTTTTCCATGAAATAAGGGAAATTTCTGCAATTTTGCCCAAAATAAGTGAAATTTCTGCAATTTTGCCCCAGAATAAGTGAAATTTCTTGAATTTTGCCCCAAAATAAGTGGAATTTCTGAGTTTTGCCCCAAAATAAGGAGAATTTCTGTCTTTTTGCCCCACAACTAGGGGAATTTCTGCAATTTTGCCCTGAAATAAGGGGAATTTCAGCCTTTATACCTCAAAATAAAAGGAATTTCTGCATTTTTGCCACAAAATATTAGGAATTTCTGACTTTTTGCCCCAAAATAATGAAAATTTCTGCCTTTTTTCCCTGAAATAAGTGAAATTTCTGCAATTTTGCCCCAAAATAAGTGAAATTTTGCAATTTTGCCCCAAAAGAAGGAAAATTTCTGGAATTTTGCACCAAAATAAGTGGAATTTCTAAGTTTTGGCCCAAAATAAGAAGAATTTCTGTCTTTTTGCCCTAACATATAGGGAATTTCTGTCTTTTTGCCCCACAACTAGAGGAATTTCTGCAATTTTGCTCCAAAATACAGGGATTTTCTGCCTTTTTGCCCTGAAATATGTGAAATTTCTGCAATTTTACCCCTAAATAAGGTGAATTTCTACTTTTTTGCCCCAAAATAATGGGATTTTCTGCCTTTTTGCCCCAAAATAAGAAAAATTTTTGCGTTTTTTTTCTGAAATAAGTGAAATTTCTGCAATTTTCCTCTAAAATAAGGGAAATTTTTGCAATTTTTTTCCATAATAAGGCAGATTTCTGCAATTTTGCCACAAAAAAGAGAAATTTCTTCCATTTTGCCCCAAAACAAAGGAAATTTCAGCCTTTTTACCTGAAAATAAGTGAAATTTCTGAAATTTTGCCCCAAATAAGAGAAATTTCTGCAATTTTGCCCCAAAATAAGGTAAATTCCTGCAATTTTGCCCAAAATAAAGGAAATTTCTGGAATTTTGCCCCAAAATAAGGGGAATTTCTGATTTTTGCCCCAAAATAAAGGGAATTTCTGCCTTTTGCCCCAAAATTATGGGAATTTCTGCAATTTTGCTCCAAAATACGGGAATTTCTGTCTTTTTGCCTGAAAATAATGGGAATGCATAACTTTTGGCCATAAAAAGGGAAATTTCTTAATTTTTGCTCCAAAATAAAGGGAATTTCTGCCGTTTTGCCTCTAAATAAGTGGAATTTCTGTCTTTTTCTCCCAAAACAAAGAGAATTTCTTTCTTTTTTGCCCCAAAATAAGGGGAATTTCTGACTTATTACCCTGAAGTAAGTGAAATTTCTGCAATTTTGCCCCAAAATAAGGGAAATTTCTGCAACTTTGCCCCAATGTAAAGGAAATTTCTGCAATTTTGCCCCAAAATAAGGGGAATTTCTGAATGTTTGCTCCCGAAAAAAGGAGAACTTCTGTCTTTTTGCCCCAAAATAAGGATAATTTCTGCTTTTTTGCCCGAAAATTATGAGAATTTCAGCAATTTTGCTTCAAAATACAGGGAATTTCTGCTTTTTATCCCAAAAGTAAGGGGAATGCATACCTTTTTGCCATAAAAAGGTAAATTTCTTCATTTTTGCTCCAAAATAAGGGGAATTTCTGCCTTTTTGCCTCTAAATAAGTGGAATTTCTGTCTTTTTCCCCCAAAACAAAGGGAATTTCTGTCTTTTTTGCCCCAAAATAAGGGGAATTTCTGAATTATTACCCTGAAATAAGTGAAATTTCTCCAATTTTGACCCAAAATGAGGGAAATTTCTGCCTCTTTGCCCCCAAATAAGGGGAATTTCAGCCTTTTTACCTCAAAATAAAGGGAAATTTCTTCATTTTTGCCACAAAATATTAGGAATTTCTGACTTTTTGCCTCAAAATAAGGAAAATTTGTGCCTTTCTTTCCCTGAAATAAGTGAAATTTCTGCAATTTTGCCCCAAAATAAGAAAAATTTCTGGAATTTTGCACCAAAATAAGTGGAATTTATAAGTTTTGCCCCAAAATAAGGAGAATTTCTGTCTTTTTGCCTATAAATAAGTGAAATTTCTGCAATTTTGCCCCAAAATAAGGGAAATTTCTAGAATTTTGCCCCAAAATAAGTGGAATTTCTGAGTTTTGCCCCAAAATAAGAAGAATTTCTGTCTTTTTGCCCCAACATATAGGGAATTTCTCTCTTTCTGCACCACAACTTGGGGAATTTCTGCCTTTTTGCACCACAATTAGAAGAATTTCTGCAATTTTGCTCCAAAATACGGGGAATTTCTGCATTTTTGCCCGAAAATAAGGGGAATGCATAACTTTTTGCCATAAAAAAGGAAAATTTCTTCATTTTTGCTCCAAAATAAGGGGAATTTCTGCCTTTTTGCTTCTCAATAAGTGGAATTTCTGTCTTTTTCCCCCAAAACAAAAAGAAATTTCTGTCTATTTTGGCCCAAAATAAGGGGAATTTCTGACTTATTACCCTAAAATAAGTGAAATTTCTGCAATTTTGCCCCAAAATAAGGCAAATTTCTGCCTTTTTGCCCTGAAATAAGGGGAATTTCAGCCTTTATACATCAAAATAAAGAAAATTTCTGCATTTTGCCACAAAATATTAGGAATTTCTGACTTTTTGCCCCAAAATAATGAAAATTTCTGCCTTTTTTCCCTGAAATAAGTGAAATTTCTGCAATTTGCCCCAAAATAAGTGAAATTTTGCAATTTTGCCCCAAAATTAGGAAAATTTCTGGAATTTTGCCCCAAAATAAGTGGAATTTCTAAGTTTTGCCCCAAAATAAAAAGAATTTCTGTCTTTTTACCCCAACATATAGGGAATTTCTGTCTTTTTGCCCCACAACTAGGGGAATTTCTGCAATTTTGCTCCAAAATACGGGGAATTTTTGCCTTTTTGCCCTGAAATATGTGAAATTTCTGCAATTTTACCCCTAAATAAGGTGAATTTCTGCTTTTTTGCCCCAAAATAATGGGAATTTCTGCCTTTATGCTCCAAAATAAGAAAAATTTTTGCTTTCTTTCTCTGAAATAAGTGAAATTTCTGCAATTTTCCCCTAAATTAAGGGAAATTTTTGCCATTTTTTCCTATAATAAGGGAGATTTCTGCAATTTTGCCCCAAAATAAGAGGAATTTCTTGCTTTTTGCCCCAAAACAAAGGAAATTTCAGCCTTTTTACCTGAAAATAAGTGAAATTTTTTAAATTTTGCCCCAAAAAGGGAAATTTCTGCAATTTTGCCCCAAAATAAGGTAAATTCCTGCAATTTTGCCCCAAAATAAAGGAAATTTCTGGAATTTTGCCCCAAAATAAGGGGAATTTCTGATTTTTGCCCCAAAATAAAGGGAATTTCTGCCTTTTCCCCCAAAATTAGGGGAATTTCTGCAATTTTGCTTCAAAATACGGGGAATTTCTGCCTTTTTGCCTGAAAATAATGGGAATGCATATCTTTTTGCCATAAAAAGGGAAATTTCTTCATTTTTGCTTCAAATTAGGGGAATTTCTGCTTTTTTGCCTCTAAATAAGTAAAATTTTTGTCTTTTTCCCCCAAAACAAAGGGAATTTCTGTATTTTTGCCCCAAAATAAGGGGAATTTTTGACTTATTACCCTAAATTAAGTGAAATTTCTGCAATTTTACCTCAAAATAAGGGAAATTTCTGCCTTTTTGCCCTGAAATATGGCGAATTTCAGCCTTTATACCTCAAAATAAGGGGAATTTCTGCATTTTTGCCCCAAAATATTAGGAATTTCTCACTTTTTGCCCCAAAATAAGGAAAATTTCTGCCTTTTTTTCCTGAAATAAGTGAAATTTCTGCAATTTTGCCCCAAAATAAGTGAAATTTTGCAATTTTGCTCCAAAATAAGAAAAATTTCTGGAATTTTGCCCCAAAATAAGTAGAATTTCTAAGTTTTGCCCCAAAATAAGAAGAAATTCTGTCTTTTTGCCCCAACATATATGGAATTTCTGTTATTTTGCCCCACAACTAGGGGAATTTCTGCAAATTTGCTCCAAAATACGGGGAATTTCTGCCTTTTTGCCCTGAAATATGTGAAATTTCTGCAATTTTACCCCTAAATAAGGTGAATTTCTGCTTTTTTGCCCCAAAATAATGGGAATTTCTGCCTTTTGCCCCAAAATAAGAAAAATTTTTGCTTTTTTTCTCTGAAATAAGTGAAATTTCTGCAATTTTCCTCTAAAATAAGGGAAATTTTTGCAATTTTTTCCCATAATAAGGGAGATTTCTGCAATTTTGCCCCAAAATAAGGGTAATTTTTTTTTTGCCCCAAAACAAAGGAAATTTCAGGCTTTTTACCTGAAAATAAGTGAAATTTCTGAAATTTTGCACCAAATAAGGGAAATTTCTGCACTTTTGCCCAAATATAAGGAAAATTCCTGCAATTTTGCCCCAAAATAAAGGAAATTTCTGGAATTTTGCCCCAAAATAAGGAGAATTTCTGATTTTTGCCCCAAAATAAAGGGAATTTCTGCCTTTTTGCTTCTCAATAAGTGGAATTTCTGTCTTTTCCCCCAAAACAAAGGGAATTTCTGTCTTTTTGCCCCAAAATAAGGGGAATTTCTTACTTATTACCCTAAAATAAGTGAAATTTCTGCAATTTTGCCCCAATATAAGGGAAATTTCTGCCTTTTTGCCCTGAAATAAGGGGAATTTCAGCCTTTATACCTCAAAATAAGAGGAATTTCTGCATTTTTGCCACAAAATATTAGGAATTTCTGACTTTTTGCCCTAAAATAAGGAAAATTTCTGCCTTTTTTCCCTGAAATAAGTGAAATTTCTGCAATTTTGCCCCAAAATAAGTGAAATTCTGCAATTTTGCCCCAAAATAAGGAAAATTTCTGGAATTTTGCCCCAAAATAAGTGGAATTTCTAAGTTTTGCCCCAAAATAAGGAGAATTTCTGTCTTTTTGCCCCAACATATAGGGAATTTCTGACTTTTTGCCCCACAACTAGGGGAATTTCTGCAATTTTGTTCCAAAATACGGGGAATTTCTGCCTTTTTGCCCTGAAATATGTGAAATTTTAGCAAATTTACCCCTAAATAAGGTGAATCTCTGCTTTTTTGCCCCAAAATAAAAAAAAAATTTTGCTTTTTTTCTCTGAAATATGTGAAATTTCTGCAATTTTCCCCTAAAATAAGGGAAAATTTTGCAATTTTTTCCCATAATAAGGGAGATTTCTGCAATTTTGCCCCAAAATAAGGGGAATTTCTTATTTTTTGCCCCAAAACAAAGGAAATTTCAGCCTTTTTACCTGAAAATAAGTGAAACTTCTGAAATTTTGCCCCAAATAAGAGAAATTTCTGCAATTTTGCCCCAAAATAAGGTAAATTCCTGCAATTTTGCCCCAAAATAAAGGAAATTTCTGGAATTTTGCCCCAAAATAAGGGGAATTTCTGATTTTTGCCCCAAAATAAAGGGAATTTCTGCCTTTTCCCCCAAAATTAGGGGAATTTCTGCAATTTTGCTTCAAAATACGGGGAATTTCTGCCTTTTTGCCTGAAAATAATGGGAATGCATATCTTTTTGCCATAAAAAGGGAAATTTCTTCATTTTTGCTTCAAATTAGGGGAATTTCTGCTTTTTTGCCTCTAAATAAGTAAAATTTTTGTCTTTTTCCCCCAAAACAAAGGGAATTTCTGTATTTTTGCCCCAAAATAAGGGGAATTTTTGACTTATTACCCTAAATTAAGTGAAATTTCTGCAATTTTACCTCAAAATAAGGGAAATTTCTGCCTTTTTGCCCTGAAATATGGCGAATTTCAGCCTTTATACCTCAAAATAAGGGGAATTTCTGCATTTTTGCCCCAAAATATTAGGAATTTCTCACTTTTTGCCCCAAAATAAGGAAAATTTCTGCCTTTTTTTCCTGAAATAAGTGAAATTTCTGCAATTTTGCCCCAAAATAAGTGAAATTTTGCAATTTTGCTCCAAAATATAAAAAATTTCTGGAATTTTGCCCCAAAATAAGTAGAATTTCTAAGTTTTGCCCCAAAATAAGAAGAAATTCTGTCTTTTTGCCCCAACATATATGGAATTTCTGTTATTTTGCCCCACAACTAGGGGAATTTCTGCAAATTTGCTCCAAAATACGGGGAATTTCTGCCTTTTTGCCCTGAAATATGTGAAATTTCTGCAATTTTACCCCTAATTAAGGTAAATTTCTAATTTTTTGTCCCAAAATAATAGGAATTTCTGCCTTTTTGCCCCAAAATAAAAAAAAATTTTTGCTTTTTTTCTCTGAAATAAGTGAAATTTCTTCAATTTTCCTCTAAAATAAGGGAAATTTTTGCAATTTTTTCCCATAAGGGAGATTTCTGCAATTTTGTCCCAAAATACGGGTATTTTTTTCTTTTTGCCCCAAAACAAAGAAAATTTCAGCCTTTTTACCTGAAAATAAGTGAAATTTCTGAAATTTTGCCCCAAATAAGGGAAATTCTGCAATTTTGCCCCAAAATAAGGTAAATTCCTGCAATTTTGCCCCAAAATAAAGGAAATTTCTGGAATTTTGCCCCAAAATAAGGAGAATTTCTGATTTTTGCCCCAAAATAAAGGGAATTTCTGCCTTTTTGCTTCTCAATAAGTGGAATTTCTGTCTTTTCCCCCAAAACAAAGGGAATTTCTGTCTTTTTGCCCCAAAATAAGGGGAATTTCTGACATATTACCCTAAAATAAGTGAAATTTCTGCAATTTTGCCCCAAAATAAGGGAAATTTCTACATTTTTGCCCTGAAATAAGGGGAATTTCAGCCTTTATACCTCAAAATAAGGGGAATTTCTGCATTTTTGCCACAAAATATTAGGAATTTCTGACTTTTTGCCCTAAAATAAGGAAAATTTCTGCCTTTTTTCCCTGAAATAAGTGAAATTTCTGCAATTTTGCCCCAAAATAAGTGAAATTTTGCAATTTTGCCCCAAAATAAGGAAAATTTCTGGAATTTTGCCCCACAATAAGTGGAATTTCTAAGTTTTGCCCCAAAATAAGGGGAATTTCTGTCTTTTTGCCCCAACATATAAGGAATTTCTGTCTTTTGGCCCCACAACTAGGGGAATTTCTGCAATTTTGCTCCAAAATACGTGGAATTTCTGTCTTTTTGCCCTGAAATATGTGAAATTTCTGCAATTTTACCCCTAAATAAGGTAAATTTCTGCTTTTTTGCCCCAAAATAAGAAAAATTTTTGCTTTTTTTCTCTGAAATCAGTGAAATTTCTGCAATTTTCCCCTAATCTAAGGGAAATTTTTGCAATTTTTTCCCATAATAAGGGAGATTTCTGCAAATTTTGCCCCAAAATAAAGGAAATTTCTGGAATTTTGCCACAAAATAAGGGGAATTTCTGATTTTTGCCCCAAAATAAAGAGAATTTCTGCCTTTTGCGCCAAAATTAGGGGAATTTCTGCAATTTTGCTTCAAAATACGAGGAATTTCTGCCTTTTTGCCTGAAAATAATGGAAATGCATATATTTTTGCCATAAAAAGGGAAATTTCTTCATTTTTGCTTCAAAATAAGAGAAATTTCTGCCTTTTTGCTTCTCAATAAGTGGAATTTCTGTCTTTTTCCTTGAAAACAAAGGGAATTTCTGTCTTTTTTGCCCCAAAAGAAGAAGAATTTCTCACTTATTTCCCTAAAATAAGTGAAATTTCTGCAATTTTGCCCTAAAATAAGGGAAATTTCTGCCTTTTTGCCCTGAAATAAAGGGAATTTCAGCCTTTATACCTCAAAATAAGGGGAATTTCTATATTTTTGCCACAAAATATAAGGAATTTCTGACTTTTTGCCCCAAAATAAGGAAAATTTCTGCCTTTTTCCCTGAAATAAGTGAAATTTCTGCAATTTTGCTCCAAAAAAAGTGAAATTTTGCAATTTTGCTCCAAAATAAGAAAAATTTCTGGAATTTTGCCCCAAAATAAGTGGAATTTCTAAGTTTTGCCCCAAAATAAGGAGAAATTCTGTCTTTTTGCCCCAACAAATAGGGAATTTCTGTTATTTTGCCCCACAACTAGGGGAATTTCTGCAATTTTGCTCCAAAATACGGGGAATTTCTGCCTTTTTGCCCTGAAATATGTGAAATTTCTGCAATTTTACCCCTAAATAAGGTGAATTTCTCCTTTTTTGCCCCAAAATAATGGGAATTTCTGCCTTTTGCCCCAAAATAAGAAAAATTTTTGCTTTTTTTCTCTGAAATAAGTGAAATTTCTGCAATTTTCCCCTAAAATAAGGGAAATTTTTGCAATTTTTTCCCATGATAAGGGAGATTTCTGCAATTTTGCCCCAAAATAAGGGGAATTTCTTCCTTTTTGCCCCAAAAAAAGGAAATTTCAGCCTTTTTACCTGAAAATAAGTGAAATTTCTGAAATTTTGCCCCAAATAAGAGAAATTTCTGCAATTTTGCCCCAAAATAAGGTAAATTCCTGCAATTTTGCCACAAAATAAAGGAAATTTCTGGAATTTTGCCCTCAAATAAGGGGAATTTCTGATTTTTGCCCCAAAATAAAGGGAATTTCTGCCTTTTGCCCCAAAATTAGGGGAATTTCTGCAATTTTGCTCCAAAATACGGGGAATTTCTGCCTTTTTGCCTGAAAATAATGGGAATCCATAACTTTTTGCCATAAAAAAAGAAATTTCTTCATTTTTGCTCCAAAATAAGTGGAATTTCTGCCTTTTTGCTTCTCAATAAGTGGAATTTCTGTCTTTTTTTCCCAAAACAAAGGGAATTTCTGTCTTTTTTGTCCCAAAATAAGGGGAATTTCTGACTTATTACCCTAAAATAAGTGAAATTTCTGCAATTTTTTCCCCAAAATAAGGGAAATTTCGGCCTTTTTGTCCTGAAATAAGAGGAATTTTAGCCTTTATACCTCAAAATAAGGGGAATTTCTGCATTTTTGCAACAAAATATTAGGAATTTCTGACTTTTTGCCCCAAAATAAGGAAAATTTGTGCCTTTTTTCCCTGAAATAAGTGAAATTTCTGCAATTTTGCCCCAAAATAAGTGAAATTTTGCAATTTTGCCCCAAAATAAGGAAAATTTCTGGAATTTTGCCCCAAAATAAGTAGAATTTCTAAGTTTTGCCCCTAAATAAAAAGAATTTCTTTCTTTTTGCCCCAACATATAGGGAATTTCTGTCTTTTTGCCCCACAACTAGGGGAATTTCTGCAATTTTGCTCCAAAATACGGAAAATTTCTGCCTTTTTGCCCTGAAATATGTGAAATTTCTGCAATTTTACCCCTAAATAAGGTGAATTTCTACTTTTTTGCCCCAAAATAAGGGAGATTTCTGCCTTTTTGTCCTGAAATATGTAAAATTTCTGCAATTTTACCCCAAAATAAGGTGAATTTCTGCCTTTTTGCCACAAATTAATGGGAATTTCTGCCTTTTTGCCCCAAAATAAGAAAAATTTTTGCTTTTTTTCTCTGACATAAGTGAAATTTCTGCAATTTTCCCCTAAAATAAGGGAAATTTTTGCCATTTTTTCCTATAATAAGGGAGATTTCTGCAATTTTGCCCCAAAATAAGGGGAATTTCTTTCTTTTTGCCCCAAAACAAAGAAAATTTCAGCCTTTTTAACTGAAAATTAGTGAAATTTCTGAACTTTTGCCCCAAAATAAGGTAAATTCCTGCAATTTTGCCCCAAAATAAAGGAAATTTCTGGAATTTTGCCCCAAAATAAGGGGAATTTCTGATTTTTGCCAAAAAAAGGAAATTTCTGCCTTTTGCCCCAATATTAGGGGAATTTCTGCAATTTTGCTCCAAAATACGGGGAATTTCTACCTTTTTCCCTGAAAATAATGGGAATGCATAACTTTTTGCCATAAAAAGGGAAATTTCTTCATTTTTGCTCCAAAATAAGTGGAATATCTGCCTTTTTGCTTCTCAATAAGTGGAATTTCTGTCTTTTTCCCCCAAAACAAAGGGAATTTCTGTCTTTTTTGCCCCAAAATAAGGGGAATTTCTGACTTATTACCCTAAAATAAGTGAAATTTCTGCAATTTTGTCCCCAAAATAAGGGAAATTTCGGCCTTTTTGTCCTGAAATAAGGGGAATTTCAGCCTTTATACCTCAAAATAAGGGGAATTTCTGCATTTTTGCCACAAAATATTAGGAATTTCTGACTTTTTGCCCCAAAAAAATGAAAATTTCTGCCTTTTTTCCCTGAAATAAGTGAAATTTCTGCAATTTTGCCCCAAAATAAGTGAAATTTTGCAATTTTGCCCCTAAAATAAGGAAAATTTCTGGAATTTTGCCCCAAAATAAGTGGAATTTCTAAGTTTTGCCCCAAAATAAGGAGAATTTCTGTCTTTTTGCCCTAACATATAGGGAATTTCTGTCTTTTTGCCCCACAACTAGGGGAATTTCTGCAATTTTGCTCCAAAATACGGGGAATTTCTGCCTTTTTGCTCTGAAATATGTGAATTTTCTGCAATTTTACCCCTAAATATGGTAAATTTCTGCTTTTTTGCCCCAAAATAATGGGAATTTCTGCCTTTTTGCCCCAAAATAAGAAAAAATTTTGCTTCTTTTCTCTGAAATAAGTGAAATTTCTGCAATTTTCCCCTAAAATAAAAAAAAATTTTGCAATTTTTTCCCATAATAAGGGAGATTTCTGCAATTTTGCCCCAAATAAGGGGAATTTCTTCCTTTTTGCCCCAATACAAAGGAAATTTCAGCCTTTTTACCTGAAAATAAGTGAAATTTCTGAAATATTGCCCCAAATAAGAAAAATTACTAAAATTTTGCCCCAAAATAAGGTAAATTCCTGCAATTTTGCCCCAAAACAAAGGAAATTTCTTGAATTTTCCCCAAAATAAGGGGAATTTCTGATTTTTGCCCCAAAATATAGGGAATTTCTGCCTTTTGCCCCAAAATTAGGAGAATTTCTGCAATTTTGCTCCAAAATACGGGGAATTTCTGCCTTTTTGCCTGAAAATAATGGGAATGCATACCTTTTTGCCATAAAAAGAGAAATTTCTTCATTTTTGCTCCAAAATAAAGGGAATTTCTGCATTTTTGCCTCTAAGTAAGTGGAATTTCTGTCTTTTTCCCCCAAAACAAAGAGAATTTCTGTCTTTTTTGCCCCAAAATAAGGGGAATTTCTGACTTATTACCCTGAAGTAAGTGAAATTTCTGCAATTTTGCCCCAAAATAAGGGAAATTTCTGCAATTTTGCCCCAATGTAAAGGAAATTTCTGCAAATTTGTCCCAAAATAAGGGAAATTTCTGACTGTTTGCTCCCAAAAAAAGGAGATCTTCTGTGTTTTTGCCCCAAAATAGGGAGAATTTCTGCCTTTTTGCCCGATAATTATGAGAATTTCTGCAATTTTGCTTCAAAATACGGGGAATTTCTGCTTTTTATCCCGAAAGTAAGGGGAATGCATACCTTTTTGCCATAAAAAGGTAAATTTCTTCATTTTTGCTCCAAAATAAGGGGAATTTCTGCCTTTTTGCCTCTAAATAAGTGGAATTTCTGTCTTTTCCTCCAAAATAAAGAGAATTTTTGTCTTTTTTGCCCCAAAATAAGGGGAATTTCTGACTTATTACCCTGAAATAAGTGAAATTTCTGCAATTTTGCCCCAAAATAAGGGAAATTTCTGCCTCTTTGCCCTCAAATAAGGGGAATTTCAGCCTTTTTACCTCAAAATAAGGGGAATTCCTGCCTTTTTTACACAAAATAAGGAAAATTTCTAAATTTTCCCTGAAATAAGTAAAATTTCTGCAATTTTGCCCCAAAATAAGTGAAATTTCTGCAATTATGCCCCAAAATAAGGGAAATTTCTGGAATTTTGCCCCAAAATAAGTGGAATTTCTAAGTTTTGCCCCAAAATAAGGAGAATTTCTGTCGTTTTGCCTCTAAATAAGTGAAATTTCTGCAATTTTTCCCCAAAATAAGGGAAATTTCTGCCTTTTTGCCCCCCAAATAAAGGGAATTTCAGCCTTTTTACCTCAAAATAATGGAAATTTCTACATTTTTGCCACAAAATATTAAGAATTTCTGCATTTTTGCCCAAAAATAAGGAAAATATCTGCCTTTTTTCTCTGAAATAAGTGAAATTTCTCCAATTTTGCCCTAAAATAAGTGAAATTTCTGCAATTTTTCCCCAAAATAAGGGAAATTTCTGGAATTTTGCCCAAAAATATGTGGAATTTCTGAGTTTTGCCCCAAAGTAAGGAGAATTTCTGTCTTTTTTCCTCAACATATAGGGAATTTCTGCCTTTTTGCCCCACAATTAGGGGAATTTCTGCAATTTTGCTCCAAAATACAGGGAATTTCTGCCTTTTCCCAAAAATAAAGGGAATGCATAACTTTTTGCCATAAAAAAGGGAAATTTCTTCATTTTTGCTCCAAAATAAGGAGAATTTCTGCCTTTTTGCCTCTAAATAAGTGGAATTTCTGTCTTTTTCCCCCAAAGCAAAAGGAATTTCTGTCTTTTTTGCCCCAAAATAAGGGGAATTTCTGACTTATTACCCTGAAATAAGTGAAATTTCTGCAATTTTGCCCCAAAATAAGGAAAATTTCTCAATTTTGCCCCAATGTAAAGGAAATTTCTGCAATTTTGCCCCAAAATAAGGGAAATTTCTGACTATTTGCTCCCGAAAAAAGGAGATTTTCTGTCTTTTTTCCCCAAAATAAGGAGAATTTCTGCCTTTTTGCCCGAAAATTATGAGAATTTCTGCAATTTTGCTTTAAAATACGGGGAATTTCTGCTTTTTATCCCGAAAGTAAAGGGGAATGCATACCTTTTTGCCATAAAAAGGCAAATTTCTTCATTTTTGCTCCAAAATCAGGGAAATTTCTGCCTTTTTGCCTCTAAATAAGTGGAATTTCTGTCTTTTCCTCCAAAATAAAGGGAATTTCTGTCTTTTTTGCCCCAAAATAAGGGGAATTTCTGACTTATTACCCTGAAATTAGTGAAATTTCTTCAATTTTGCCCCAAAATAAGGGAAATTTCTGCCTCTTTGCCCTCAAATAAGGGGAATTTCAGAATTTTACCTCAAAATAAGAAGAATTCCTGCCTTTCTTACCCAAAATAAGAAAAATTTCTAACTTTTTTCATTGAAATAAGAAAAATTTCTGCAATTTTGCAACAAAATAAGTGAAATTTCTGCAATTTTGCCCCAGAATAAGGGAAATTTCTGGAATTTTGCACCAAAATAAGTGGAATTTCTGAGTTTTGCCCCAAAATAAGGAGAATTTCTGTCTTTTTGCCCCAACATAAAAAAATTTCTGCATTTTTGCCCCACAATTAGGGGAATTTCTGCAATTTTGCTCCAAAATATGAGGAATTTCTGCCTTTTTGCCCGAAAATAAGAACAATGCATAACTTTTTGCCTTAAAAAAGGGAAATTTCTTGATTTTTGCTCCAAAATAAAGGGAATTTCTGCTTTTTTGCCTCTAAATAAGTGGAATTTCTGTCTTTTTCCCCCAAAACAAAGGGATTTTCTGTCTTTTTTGCCCCAAAATAAGGGGAATTTCTTACTTATTACCCTGAAATAAGTGAAATTTCTGCAATTTTGCCCCAAAATAAGGGAAATTTCTGACTTTTTGCCCCCAAATAAGGGCAATTTAAGCCTTTTTACGTCAAAATAAAATGAATTTCTGCCTTTTTGCCCCAAAATAACAAAATTTCTTTTTTTTTCCATGAAATAAGGGAAATTTCTGCAATTTTGCCCAAAATAAGTGAAATTTCTGCATTTTTGCCCCAAAATAAGGGAAATTTCTTGAATTTTGTCCCAAAATAAGTGGAATTTCTGAGTTTTGCCCCAAAATAAGGAGAATTTCTGTCTTTTTGCCCAACAACTAGGGGAATTTCTGCAATTTTGCCCTGAAATAAGGAGAATTTCAGCCTTTATACCTCAAATAAGAGGAATTTCTGCATTTTTGCCACAAAATATTAGGAATTTCTGACTTTTTGCCCCAAAATAAGGAAAATTTCTGCCTTTTTTCCCTGAAATAAGTGAAATTTCTGCAATTTTGCCCCAAAATAAGTGAAATTTTGCAATTTTGCCCCAAAAGAAGGAAAATTTCTGGAATTTTGCCCCAAAATAAGTGGAATTTCTGAGTTTTGCCCCAAAATAAGGAGAATTTCTGTCTTTCTGCCCCAACATATAAGGAATTTTTGTTTTTTTGCCCCACAACTAGGGGAATTTCTGCAATTTTGCTCTAAAATACGGGGATTTTCTGCGTTTTTGCCCTGAAATATGTGAAATTTCTGCAATTTTACCCCTAAATAAGGTGAAATTCTGCTTTTTTGCTCCAAAATAATGAGAATCTCTGCATTTTTGCCCAAAAATAAGAAAAATTTTTGCTTTTTTTCTCTGAAATAAGTGAAATTTCTGCAATTTTCCCCTAAAATAAGGGAAATTTTTGCAATTTTTTCCCATAATAAGGCAGATTTCTGCAATTTTGCCCCAAAATAAAGGGAATTTCTTCCTTTTTGCCCCAAAACAAAGGAAATTTCAGCCTTTTTACCTGAATATAAGTGAAATTTCTGAAATTTTGCCCCAAATAAGGGAAATTTCTGCAATTTTGCCCCAAAATAAGGTAAATTCCTTCAATTTTGCCCCAAAATAAAGGAAATTTCTGGAATTTTGCCCCAAAATAAGGGGAATTTCTGATTTTTGCCCCAAAATAAAGGGAATTTCAGCCTTTTGGCCCAAAATTAGGGGAATTTCTGCAATTTTGCTCCAAAATACAAGGAATTTCTGCCTTTTTGCCTGAAAATAATGGGAATGCATAACTTTTGGCCATAAAAAGGGAAATTTCTTCATTTTTGCTCCAAAATAAAGGGAATTTCTGCCTTTTTGCCTCTAAATAAGTGGAATTTCTGTCTTTTTTTCCTAAAACAAAGAGAATTTCTGTCTTTTTTGCCCCGATATAAGGGGAATTTCTGACTTATTACCCTGAAGTAAGTGAAATTTCTGCAATTTTGACCCAAAATAAGGGAAATTTCTGCAATTTTGCTCCAAAATACGGGGATTTTCTGCGTTTTTGCCCTGAAATATGTGAAATTTCTGCAATTTTACCCCTAAATAAGGTGAATTTCTGCTTTTTTGCCCCAAAATAAGAAAAATTTTTGCTTTTTTTCTCTGAAATCAGTGAAATTTCTGCAATTTTCCCCTAATCTAAGGGAAATTTTTGCAATTTTTTCCTATAATAAGGGAGATTTCTGCAATTTTGCCCCAAAATAAGGGGAATTTCTTCCTTTTTGCCCCAAAACAAAGGAAATTTCAGCCTTTTTACCTGAAATTAAGTGAAATTTCTGAAATTTTGCCCCAAATAAGGGAAATTTCTGCAATTTTGCCCCAAAATAAAATAAATTCCTACAATTTTGCCCCAAAATAAAGGAAATTTCTGGAATTTTGCCCCAAAATAAGGGGAATTTTTGATTTTTGCCCCAAAATAAAGAGAATTTCTGCCTTTTGCCCCAAAATTAGGGGAATTTCTGCAATTTTGCTTCAAAATACGGGGAATTTCTGCCTTTTTGCCTGAAAATAATGGAAATGCATATATTTTTGCCATAAAAAGGGAAATTTTTTCATTTTTGCTTCAAAATAAGAGAAATTTCTGCCTTTTTGCTTCTCAATAAGTGGAATTTCTGTCTTTTTCCTTGAAAACAAAGGGAATTTCTGTCTTTTTTGCCCCAAAAGAAGAAGAATTTCTGACTTATTACCCTAAAATAAGTTAAATTTCTGCAATTTTGCCCTAAAATAAGGGAAATTTCTGCCTTTTTGCCCTGAAATAAAGGGAATTTCAGCCTTTATACCTCAAAATAAGGGGAATTTCTGCATTTTTGCCACAAAATATTAGGAATTTCTGACTTTTTGCCCCAAAATAAGGAAAATTTCTGCCTTTTTCCCTGAAATAAGTGAAATTTCTGCAATTTTGCCCCAAAAAAAGTGAAATTTTGCAATTTTGCTCCAAAATAAGAAAAATTTCTGGAATTTTGCCCCAAAATAAGTGGAATTTCTAAGTTTTGCCCCAAAATAAGGAGAAATTCTGTCTTTTTGCCCCAACAAATAGGGAATTTCTGTTATTTTGCCCCACAACTAGGGGAATTTCTGCAATTTTGCTCCAAAATACGGGGAATTTCTGCCTTTTTGCCCTGAAATATGTGAAATTTCTGCAATTTTACCCCTAAATAAGGTGAATTTCTCCTTTTTTGCCCCAAAATAATGGGAATTTCTGCCTTTTGCCCCAAAATAAGAAAAATTTTTGCTTTTTTTCTCTGAAATAAGTGAAATTTCTGCAATTTTCCCCTAAAATAAGGGAAATTTTTGCAATTTTTTCCCATGATAAGGGAGATTTCTGCAATTTTGCCCCAAAATAAGGGGAATTTCCTCCTTTTTGCCCCAAAAAAAGGAAATTTCAGCCTTTTTACCTGAAAATAAGTGAAATTTCTGAAATTTTGCCCCAAATAAGAGAAATTTCTGCAATTTTGCCCCAAAATAAGGTAAATTCCTGCAATTTTGCCACAAAATATAGGAAATTTCTGGAATTTTGCCCCCAAATAAGGGGAATTTCTGATTTTTGCCCCAAAATAAAGGGAATTTCTGCCTTTTGCCCCAAAATTAGGGGAATTTCTGCAATTTTGCTCCAAAATACGGGGAATTTCTGCCTTTTTGCCTGAAAATAATGGGAATCCATAACTTTTTGCCATAAAAAGGGAAATTTCTTCATTTTTGCTCCAAAATAAGTGGAATTTCTGCCTTTTTGCTTCTCAATAAGTGGAATTTCTGTCTTTTTTTCCCAAAACAAAGGGAATTTCTGTCTTTTTTGTCCCAAAATAAGGGGAATTTCTGACTTATTACCCTAAAATAAGTGAAATTTCTGCAATTTTTTCCCCAAAATAAGGGAAATTTCGGCCTTTTTGTCCTGAAATAAGAGGAATTTTAGCCTTTATACCTCAAAATAAGGGGAATTTCTGCATTTTTGCAACAAAATATTAGGAATTTCTGACTTTTTGCCCCAAAATAAGGAAAATTTGTGCCTTTTTTCCCTGAAATAAGTGAAATTTCTGCAATTTTGCCCCAAAATATGTGAAATTTTGCAATTTTGCCCCAAAATAAGGAAAATTTCTGGAATTTTGCCCCAAAATAAGTAGAATTTCTAAGTTTTGCCCCAAAATAAAAAGAATTTCTTTCTTTTTGCCCCAACATATAGGGAATTTCTGTCTTTTTGCCCCACAACTAGGGGAATTTCTGCTATTTTGCTCCAAAATACGGGGAATTTCTGCCTTTTTGCCCTGAAATATGTGAAATTTCTGCAATTTTACCCCTAAATAAGGTGAATTTCTACTTTTTTGCCCCAAAAAAAGGGAAATTTCTGCCTTTTTGTCCTGAAATATGTAAAATTTCTGCAATTTTACCCCAAAATAAGGTGAATTTCTGCCTTTTTGCCACAAATTAATGGGAATTTCTGCCTTTTTGCCCCAAAATAAGAAAAATTTTTGCTTTTTTTCTCTGACATAAGTGAAATTTCTGCAATTTTCCCCTAAAATAAGGGAAATTTTTGCCATTTTTTCCTATAATAAGGGAGATTTCTGCAATTTTGCCCCAAAATAAGGGGAATTTCTTTCTTTTTGCCCCAAAACAAAGAAAATTTCAGCCTTTTTACCTGAAAATAAGTGAAATTTCTGAAATATTGCCCCAAATAAGAAAAATTACTAAAATTTTGCCCCAAAATAAGGTAAATTCCTGCAATTTTGCCCCAAAACAAAGGAAATTTCTTGAATTTTCCCCAAAATAAGGGGAATTTCTGATTTTTGCCCCAAAATATAGGGAATTTCTGCCTTTTGCCCCAAAATTAGGAGAATTTCTGCAATTTTGCTCCAAAATACGGGGAATTTCTGCCTTTTTGCCTGAAAATAATGGGAATGCATACCTTTTTGCCATAAAAAGAGAAATTTCTTCATTTTTGCTCCAAAATAAAGGGAATTTCTGCATTTTTGCCTCTAAGTAAGTGGAATTTCTGTCTTTTTCCCCCAAAACAAAGAGAATTTCTGTCTTTTTTGCCCCAAAATAAGGGGAATTTCTGACTTATTACCCTGAAGTAAGTGAAATTTCTGCAATTTTGCCCCAAAATAAGGGAAATTTCTGCAATTTTGCCCCAATGTAAAGGAAATTTCTGCAAATTTGTCCCAAAATAAGGGAAATTTCTGACTGTTTGCTCCCAAAAAAAGGAGATCTTCTGTGTTTTTGCCCCAAAATAGGGAGAATTTCTGCCTTTTTGCCCGATAATTATGAGAATTTCTGCAATTTTGCTTCAAAATACGGGGAATTTCTGCTTTTTATCCCGAAAGTAAGGGGAATGCATACCTTTTTGCCATAAAAAGGTAAATTTCTTCATTTTTGCTCCAAAATAAGGGGAATTTCTGCCTTTTTGCCTCTAAATAAGTGGAATTTCTGTCTTTTCCTCCAAAATAAAGAGAATTTTTGTCTTTTTTGCCCCAAAATAAGGGGAATTTCTGACTTATTACCCTGAAATAAGTGAAATTTCTGCAATTTTGCCCCAAAATAAGGGAAATTTCTGCCTCTTTGCCCTCAAATAAGGGGAATTTCAGCCTTTTTACCTCAAAATAAGGGGAATTCCTGCCTTTTTTACACAAAATAAGGAAAATTTCTAAATTTTCCCTGAAATAAGTAAAATTTCTGCAATTTTGCCCCAAAATAAGTGAAATTTCTGCAATTATGCCCCAAAATAAGGGAAATTTCTGGAATTTTGCCCCAAAATAAGTGGAATTTCTAAGTTTTGCCCCAAAATAAGGAGAATTTCTGTCGTTTTGCCTCTAAATAAGTGAAATTTCTGCAATTTTTCCCCAAAATAAGGGAAATTTCTGCCTTTTTGCCCCCCAAATAAAGGGAATTTCAGCCTTTTTACCTCAAAATAATGGAAATTTCTACATTTTTGCCACAAAATATTAAGAATTTCTGCATTTTTGCCCAAAAATAAGGAAAATATCTGCCTTTTTTCTCTGAAATAAGTGAAATTTCTCCAATTTTGCCCTAAAATAAGTGAAATTTCTGCAATTTTTCCCCAAAATAAGGGAAATTTCTGGAATTTTGCCCAAAAATATGTGGAATTTCTGAGTTTTGCCCCAAAGTAAGGAGAATTTCTGTCTTTTTTCCTCAACATATAGGGAATTTCTGCCTTTTTGCCCCACAATTAGGGGAATTTCTGCAATTTTGCTCCAAAATACAGGGAATTTCTGCCTTTTCCCAAAAATAAAGGGAATGCATAACTTTTTGCCATAAAAAAGGGAAATTTCTTCATTTTTGCTCCAAAATAAGGAGAATTTCTGCCTTTTTGCCTCTAAATAAGTGGAATTTCTGTCTTTTTCCCCCAAAGCAAAAGGAATTTCTGTCTTTTTTGCCCCAAAATAAGGGGAATTTCTGACTTATTACCCTGAAATAAGTGAAATTTCTGCAATTTTGCCCCAAAATAAGGAAAATTTCTCAATTTTGCCCCAATGTAAAGGAAATTTCTGCAATTTTGCCCCAAAATAAGGGAAATTTCTGACTATTTGCTCCCGAAAAAAGGAGATTTTCTGTCTTTTTTCCCCAAAATAAGGAGAATTTCTGCCTTTTTGCCCGAAAATTATGAGAATTTCTGCAATTTTGCTTTAAAATACGGGGAATTTCTGCTTTTTATCCCGAAAGTAAAGGGGAATGCATACCTTTTTGCCATAAAAAGGCAAATTTCTTCATTTTTGCTCCAAAATCAGGGAAATTTCTGCCTTTTTGCCTCTAAATAAGTGGAATTTCTGTCTTTTCCTCCAAAATAAAGGGAATTTCTGTCTTTTTTGCCCCAAAATAAGGGGAATTTCTGACTTATTACCCTGAAATTAGTGAAATTTCTTCAATTTTGCCCCAAAATAAGGGAAATTTCTGCCTCTTTGCCCTCAAATAAGGGGAATTTCAGAATTTTACCTCAAAATAAGAAGAATTCCTGCCTTTCTTACCCAAAATAAGAAAAATTTCTAACTTTTTTCATTGAAATAAGAAAAATTTCTGCAATTTTGCAACAAAATAAGTGAAATTTCTGCAATTTTGCCCCAGAATAAGGGAAATTTCTGGAATTTTGCACCAAAATAAGTGGAATTTCTGAGTTTTGCCCCAAAATAAGGAGAATTTCTGTCTTTTTGCCCCAACATAAAAAAATTTCTGCATTTTTGCCCCACAATTAGGGGAATTTCTGCAATTTTGCTCCAAAATATGAGGAATTTCTGCCTTTTTGCCCGAAAATAAGAACAATGCATAACTTTTTGCCTTAAAAAAGGGAAATTTCTTGATTTTTGCTCCAAAATAAAGGGAATTTCTGCTTTTTTGCCTCTAAATAAGTGGAATTTCTGTCTTTTTCCCCCAAAACAAAGGGATTTTCTGTCTTTTTTGCCCCAAAATAAGGGGAATTTCTTACTTATTACCCTGAAATAAGTGAAATTTCTGCAATTTTGCCCCAAAATAAGGGAAATTTCTGACTTTTTGCCCCCAAATAAGGGCAATTTAAGCCTTTTTACGTCAAAATAAAATGAATTTCTGCCTTTTTGCCCCAAAATAACAAAATTTCTTTTTTTTTCCATGAAATAAGGGAAATTTCTGCAATTTTGCCCAAAATAAGTGAAATTTCTGCATTTTTGCCCCAAAATAAGGGAAATTTCTTGAATTTTGTCCCAAAATAAGTGGAATTTCTGAGTTTTGCCCCAAAATAAGGAGAATTTCTGTCTTTTTGCCCAACAACTAGGGGAATTTCTGCAATTTTGCCCTGAAATAAGGAGAATTTCAGCCTTTATACCTCAAATAAGAGGAATTTCTGCATTTTTGCCACAAAATATTAGGAATTTCTGACTTTTTGCCCCAAAATAAGGAAAATTTCTGCCTTTTTTCCCTGAAATAAGTGAAATTTCTGCAATTTTGCCCCAAAATAAGTGAAATTTTGCAATTTTGCCCCAAAAGAAGGAAAATTTCTGGAATTTTGCCCCAAAATAAGTGGAATTTCTGAGTTTTGCCCCAAAATAAGGAGAATTTCTGTCTTTCTGCCCCAACATATAAGGAATTTTTGTTTTTTTGCCCCACAACTAGGGGAATTTCTGCAATTTTGCTCTAAAATACGGGGATTTTCTGCGTTTTTGCCCTGAAATATGTGAAATTTCTGCAATTTTACCCCTAAATAAGGTGAAATTCTGCTTTTTTGCTCCAAAATAATGAGAATCTCTGCATTTTTGCCCAAAAATAAGAAAAATTTTTGCTTTTTTTCTCTGAAATAAGTGAAATTTCTGCAATTTTCCCCTAAAATAAGGGAAATTTTTGCAATTTTTTCCCATAATAAGGCAGATTTCTGCAATTTTGCCCCAAAATAAAGGGAATTTCTTCCTTTTTGCCCCAAAACAAAGGAAATTTCAGCCTTTTTACCTGAATATAAGTGAAATTTCTGAAATTTTGCCCCAAATAAGGGAAATTTCTGCAATTTTGCCCCAAAATAAGGTAAATTCCTTCAATTTTGCCCCAAAATAAAGGAAATTTCTGGAATTTTGCCCCAAAATAAGGGGAATTTCTGATTTTTGCCCCAAAATAAAGGGAATTTCAGCCTTTTGGCCCAAAATTAGGGGAATTTCTGCAATTTTGCTCCAAAATACAAGGAATTTCTGCCTTTTTGCCTGAAAATAATGGGAATGCATAACTTTTGGCCATAAAAAGGGAAATTTCTTCATTTTTGCTCCAAAATAAAGGGAATTTCTGCCTTTTTGCCTCTAAATAAGTGGAATTTCTGTCTTTTTTTCCTAAAACAAAGAGAATTTCTGTCTTTTTTGCCCCGATATAAGGGGAATTTCTGACTTATTACCCTGAAGTAAGTGAAATTTCTGCAATTTTGACCCAAAATAAGGGAAATTTCTGCAATTTTGCTCCAAAATACGGGGATTTTCTGCGTTTTTGCCCTGAAATATGTGAAATTTCTGCAATTTTACCCCTAAATAAGGTGAATTTCTGCTTTTTTGCCCCAAAATAAGAAAAATTTTTGCTTTTTTTCTCTGAAATCAGTGAAATTTCTGCAATTTTCCCCTAATCTAAGGGAAATTTTTGCAATTTTTTCCTATAATAAGGGAGATTTCTGCAATTTTGCCCCAAAATAAGGGGAATTTCTTCCTTTTTGCCCCAAAACAAAGGAAATTTCAGCCTTTTTACCTGAAATTAAGTGAAATTTCTGAAATTTTGCCCCAAATAAGGGAAATTTCTGCAATTTTGCCCCAAAATAAAATAAATTCCTACAATTTTGCCCCAAAATAAAGGAAATTTCTGGAATTTTGCCCCAAAATAAGGGGAATTTTTGATTTTTGCCCCAAAATAAAGAGAATTTCTGCCTTTTGCCCCAAAATTAGGGGAATTTCTGCAATTTTGCTTCAAAATACGGGGAATTTCTGCCTTTTTGCCTGAAAATAATGGAAATGCATATATTTTTGCCATAAAAAGGGAAATTTTTTCATTTTTGCTTCAAAATAAGAGAAATTTCTGCCTTTTTGCTTCTCAATAAGTGGAATTTCTGTCTTTTTCCTTGAAAACAAAGGGAATTTCTGTCTTTTTTGCCCCAAAAGAAGAAGAATTTCTGACTTATTACCCTAAAATAAGTTAAATTTCTGCAATTTTGCCCTAAAATAAGGGAAATTTCTGCCTTTTTGCCCTGAAATAAAGGGAATTTCAGCCTTTATACCTCAAAATAAGGGGAATTTCTGCATTTTTGCCACAAAATATTAGGAATTTCTGACTTTTTGCCCCAAAATAAGGAAAATTTCTGCCTTTTTCCCTGAAATAAGTGAAATTTCTGCAATTTTGCCCCAAAAAAAGTGAAATTTTGCAATTTTGCTCCAAAATAAGAAAAATTTCTGGAATTTTGCCCCAAAATAAGTGGAATTTCTAAGTTTTGCCCCAAAATAAGGAGAAATTCTGTCTTTTTGCCCCAACAAATAGGGAATTTCTGTTATTTTGCCCCACAACTAGGGGAATTTCTGCAATTTTGCTCCAAAATACGGGGAATTTCTGCCTTTTTGCCCTGAAATATGTGAAATTTCTGCAATTTTACCCCTAAATAAGGTGAATTTCTCCTTTTTTGCCCCAAAATAATGGGAATTTCTGCCTTTTGCCCCAAAATAAGAAAAATTTTTGCTTTTTTTCTCTGAAATAAGTGAAATTTCTGCAATTTTCCCCTAAAATAAGGGAAATTTTTGCAATTTTTTCCCATGATAAGGGAGATTTCTGCAATTTTGCCCCAAAATAAGGGGAATTTCCTCCTTTTTGCCCCAAAAAAAGGAAATTTCAGCCTTTTTACCTGAAAATAAGTGAAATTTCTGAAATTTTGCCCCAAATAAGAGAAATTTCTGCAATTTTGCCCCAAAATAAGGTAAATTCCTGCAATTTTGCCACAAAATATAGGAAATTTCTGGAATTTTGCCCCCAAATAAGGGGAATTTCTGATTTTTGCCCCAAAATAAAGGGAATTTCTGCCTTTTGCCCCAAAATTAGGGGAATTTCTGCAATTTTGCTCCAAAATACGGGGAATTTCTGCCTTTTTGCCTGAAAATAATGGGAATCCATAACTTTTTGCCATAAAAAGGGAAATTTCTTCATTTTTGCTCCAAAATAAGTGGAATTTCTGCCTTTTTGCTTCTCAATAAGTGGAATTTCTGTCTTTTTTTCCCAAAACAAAGGGAATTTCTGTCTTTTTTGTCCCAAAATAAGGGGAATTTCTGACTTATTACCCTAAAATAAGTGAAATTTCTGCAATTTTTTCCCCAAAATAAGGGAAATTTCGGCCTTTTTGTCCTGAAATAAGAGGAATTTTAGCCTTTATACCTCAAAATAAGGGGAATTTCTGCATTTTTGCAACAAAATATTAGGAATTTCTGACTTTTTGCCCCAAAATAAGGAAAATTTGTGCCTTTTTTCCCTGAAATAAGTGAAATTTCTGCAATTTTGCCCCAAAATATGTGAAATTTTGCAATTTTGCCCCAAAATAAGGAAAATTTCTGGAATTTTGCCCCAAAATAAGTAGAATTTCTAAGTTTTGCCCCAAAATAAAAAGAATTTCTTTCTTTTTGCCCCAACATATAGGGAATTTCTGTCTTTTTGCCCCACAACTAGGGGAATTTCTGCTATTTTGCTCCAAAATACGGGGAATTTCTGCCTTTTTGCCCTGAAATATGTGAAATTTCTGCAATTTTACCCCTAAATAAGGTGAATTTCTACTTTTTTGCCCCAAAAAAAGGGAAATTTCTGCCTTTTTGTCCTGAAATATGTAAAATTTCTGCAATTTTACCCCAAAATAAGGTGAATTTCTGCCTTTTTGCCACAAATTAATGGGAATTTCTGCCTTTTTGCCCCAAAATAAGAAAAATTTTTGCTTTTTTTCTCTGACATAAGTGAAATTTCTGCAATTTTCCCCTAAAATAAGGGAAATTTTTGCCATTTTTTCCTATAATAAGGGAGATTTCTGCAATTTTGCCCCAAAATAAGGGGAATTTCTTTCTTTTTGCCCCAAAACAAAGAAAATTTCAGCCTTTTTAACTGAAAATTAGTGAAATTTCTGAACTTTTGCCCCAAAATAAGGTAAATTCCTGCAATTTTGCCCCAAAATAAAGGAAATTTCTGGAATTTTGCCCCAAAATAAGGGGAATTTCTGATTTTTGCCAAAAAAAGGAAATTTCTGCCTTTTGCCCCAATATTAGGGGAATTTCTGCAATTTTGCTCCAAAATACGGGGAATTTCTACCTTTTTCCCTGAAAATAATGGGAATGCATAACTTTTTGCCATAAAAAGGGAAATTTCTTCATTTTTGCTCCAAAATAAGTGGAATATCTGCCTTTTTGCTTCTCAATAAGTGGAATTTCTGTCTTTTTCCCCCAAAACAAAGGGAATTTCTGTCTTTTTTGCCCCAAAATAAGGGGAATTTCTGACTTATTACCCTAAAATAAGTGAAATTTCTGCAATTTTGTCCCCAAAATAAGGGAAATTTCGGCCTTTTTGTCCTGAAATAAGGGGAATTTCAGCCTTTATACCTCAAAATAAGGGGAATTTCTGCATTTTTGCCACAAAATATTAGGAATTTCTGACTTTTTGCCCCAAAAAAATGAAAATTTCTGCCTTTTTTCCCTGAAATAAGTGAAATTTCTGCAATTTTGCCCCAAAATAAGTGAAATTTTGCAATTTTGCCCCTAAAATAAGGAAAATTTCTGGAATT
Organism: Micromys minutus; assembly: GCF_963924665.1. Taxonomy (NCBI): domain Eukaryota; kingdom Metazoa; phylum Chordata; class Mammalia; order Rodentia; family Muridae; genus Micromys; species Micromys minutus. The sequence goes on from NW_027667727.1 coordinate 7,211,632, forward strand.
TTGCCCCAAAATAAGTGGAATTTCTAAGTTTTGCCCCAAAATAAGGAGAATTTCTGTCTTTTTGCCCTAACATATAGGGAATTTCTGTCTTTTTGCCCCACAACTAGGGGAATTTCTGCAATTTTGCTCCAAAATACGGGGAATTTCTGCCTTTTTGCTCTGAAATATGTGAATTTTCTGCAATTTTACCCCTAAATAAGGTAAATTTCTGCTTTTTTGCCCCAAAATAATGGGAATTTCTGCCTTTTTGCCTCTAAGTAAGTGGAATTTCTGTCTTTTTCCCCCAAAACAAAGAGAATTTCTGTCTTTTTTGCCCCAAAATAAGGGGAATTTCTGACTTATTACCCTGAAGTAAGTGAAATTTCTGCAATTTTGCCCCAAAATAAGAGAAATTTCTGCAATTTTGCCCCAATGTAAAGGAAATTTCTGCAAATTTGTCCCAAAATAAGGGAAATTTCTGACTGTTTGCTCCCAAAAAAAGGAGATCTTCTGTGTTTTTGCCCCAAAATAGGGAGAATTTCTGCCTTTTTGCCCGATAATTATGAGAATTTCTGCAATTTTGCTTCAAAATACGGGGAATTTCTGCTTTTTATCCCGAAAGTAAGGGGAATGCATACCTTTTTGCCATAAAAAGGTAAATTTCTTCATTTTTGCTCCAAAATAAGGGGAATTTCTGCCTTTTTGCCTCTAAATAAGTGGAATTTCTGTCTTTTCCTCCAAAATAAAGAGAATTTTTGTCTTTTTTGCCCCAAAATAAGGGGAATTTCTGACTTATTACCCTGAAATAAGTGAAATTTCTGCAATTTTGCCCCAAAATAAGGGAAATTTCTGCCTCTTTGCCCTCAAATAAGGGGAATTTCAGCCTTTTTACCTCAAAATAAGGGGAATTCCTGCCTTTTTTACACAAAATAAGGAAAATTTCTAAATTTTCCCTGAAATAAGTAAAATTTCTGCAATTTTGCCCCAAAATAAGTGAAATTTCTGCAATTATGCCCCAAAATAAGGGAAATTTCTGGAATTTTGCCCCAAAATAAGTGGAATTTCTAAGTTTTGCCCCAAAATAAGGAGAATTTCTGTCGTTTTGCCTCTAAATAAGTGAAATTTCTGCAATTTTTCCCCAAAATAAGGGAAATTTCTGCCTTTTTGCCCCCCAAATAAAGGGAATTTCAGCCTTTTTACCTCAAAATAATGGAAATTTCTACATTTTTGCCACAAAATATTAAGAATTTCTGCATTTTTGCCCAAAAATAAGGAAAATATCTGCCTTTTTTCTCTGAAATAAGTGAAATTTCTCCAATTTTGCCCTAAAATAAGTGAAATTTCTGCAATTTTTCCCCAAAATAAGGGAAATTTCTGGAATTTTGCCCAAAAATATGTGGAATTTCTGAGTTTTGCCCCAAAGTAAGGAGAATTTCTGTCTTTTTTCCTCAACATATAGGGAATTTCTGCCTTTTTGCCCCACAATTAGGGGAATTTCTGCAATTTTGCTCCAAAATACAGGGAATTTCTACCTTTTCCCAAAAATAAAGGGAATGCATAACTTTTTGCCATAAAAAAGGGAAATTTCTTCATTTTTGCTCCAAAATAAGGAGAATTTCTGCCTTTTTGCCTCTAAATAAGTGGAATTTCTGTCTTTTTCCCCCAAACAAAAGGAATTTCTGTCTTTTTTGCCCCAAAATAAGGGGAATTTCTGACTTATTACCCTGAAATAAGTGAAATTTCTGCAATTTTGCCCCAAAATAAGGAAAATTTCTCAATTTTGCCCCAATGTAAAGGAAATTTCTGCAATTTTGCCCCAAAATAAGGGAAATTTCTGACTATTTGCTCCCGAAAAAAGGAGATTTTCTGTCTTTTTTCCCCAAAATAAGGAGAATTTCTGCCTTTTTGCCCGAAAATTATGAGAATTTCTGCAATTTTGCTTTAAAATACGGGGAATTTCTGCTTTTTATCCCGAAAGTAAAGGGGAATGCATACCTTTTTGCCATAAAAAGGCAAATTTCTTCATTTTTGCTCCAAAATCAGGGAAATTTCTGCCTTTTTGCCTCTAAATAAGTGGAATTTCTGTCTTTTCCTCCAAAATAAAGGGAATTTCTGTCTTTTTTGCCCCAAAATAAGTGGAATTTCTGACTTATTACCCTGAAATTAGTGAAATTTCTGCAATTTTGCCCCAAAATAAGGGAAATTTCTGCCTCTTTGCCCTCAAATAAGGGGAATTTCAGAATTTTACCTCAAAATAAGAAGAATTCCTGCCTTTCTTACCCAAAATAAGAAAAATTTCTAACTTTTTTCATTGAAATAAGAAAAATTTCTGCAATTTTGCAACAAAATAAGTGAAATTTCTGCAATTTTGCCCCAGAATAAGGGAAATTTCTGGAATTTTGCACCAAAATAAGTGGAATTTCTGAGTTTTGCCTCAAAATAAGGAGAATTTCTGTCTTTTTGCCCCAACATAAAAAAATTTCTGCATTTTTGCCCCACAATTAGGGGAATTTCTGCAATTTTGCTCCAAAATATGAGGAATTTCTGCCTTTTTGCCCGAAAATAAGAACAATGCATAACTTTTTGCCTTAAAAAAGGGAAATTACTTCATTTTTGCTCCAAAATAAAGGGAATTTCTGCTTTTTTGCCTCTAAATAAGTGGAATTTCTGTCTTTTTCCCCCAAAACAAAGGGATTTTCTGTCTTTTTTGCCCCAAAATAAGGGGAATTTCTTACTTATTACCCTGAAATAAGTGAAATTTCTGCAATTTTGCCCCAAAATAAGGGAAATTTCTGCCTTTTTGCCCCCAAATAAGGGCAATTTAAGCCTTTTTACGTCAAAATAAAATGAATTTCTGCCTTTTTGCCCCAAAATAACAAAATTTCTTTTTTTTTCCATGAAATAAGGGAAATTTCTGCAATTTTGCCCAAAATAAGTGAAATTTCTGCATTTTTGCCCCAAAATAAGGGAAATTTCTTGAATTTTGTCCCAAAATAAGTGGAATTTCTGAGTTTTGCCCCAAAATAAGGAGAATTTCTGTCTTTTTGCCCAACAACTAGGGGAATTTCTGCAATTTTGCCCTGAAATAAGGAGAATTTCAGCCTTTATACCTCAAATAAGGGGAATTTCTGCATTTTTGCCACAAAATATTAGGAATTTCTGACTTTTTGCCCCAAAATAAGGAAAATTTCTGCCTTTTTTCCCTGAAATAAGTGAAATTTCTGCAATTTTGCCCCAAAATAAGTGAAATTTTGCAATTTTGCCCCAAAAGAAGGAAAATTTCTGGAATTTTGCCCCAATATAAGTGGAATTTCTGAGTTTTGCCCCAAAATAAGGAGAATTTCTGTCTTTCTGCCCCAACATATAAGGAATTTTTGTTTTTTTGCCCCACAACTAGGGGAATTTCTGCAATTTTGCTCTAAAATACGGGGATTTTCTGCGTTTTTGCCCTGAAATATGTGAAATTTCTGCAATTTTACCCCTAAATAAAGTGAATTTCTGCTTTTTTGCTCCAAAATAATGGGAATCTCTGCATTTTTGCCCAAAAATAAGAAAAATTTTTGCTTTTTTTCTCTGAAATAAGTGAAATTTCTGCAATTTTCCCCTAAAATAAGGGAAATTTTTGCAATTTTTTCCCATAATAAGGCAGATTTCTGCAATTTTGCCCCAAAATAAGGGGAATTTCTTCCTTTTTGCCCCAAAACAAAGGAAATTTCAGCCTTTTTACCTGAATATAAGTGAAATTTCTGAAATTTTGCCCCAAATAAGGGAAATTTCTGCAATTTTGCCCCAAAATAAGGTAAATTCCTTCAATTTTGCCCCAAAATAAAGGAAATTTCTGGAATTTTGCCCCAAAATAAGGGGAATTTCTGATTTTTGCCCCAAAATAAAGGGAATTTCAGCCTTTTGGCCCAAAATTAGGGGAATTTCTGCAATTTTGCTCCAAATACGAGGAATTTCTGCCTTTTTGCCTGAAAATAATGGGAATGCATAACTTTTGGCCATAAAAAGGGAAATTTCTTCATTTTTGCTCCAAAATAAAGGGAATTTCTGCCTTTTTGCCTCTAAATAAGTGGAATTTCTGTCTTTTTTTCCTAAAACAAAGAGAATTTCTGTCTTTTTTGCCCTAAAATAAGGGGAATTTCTGACTTATTACCCTGAAGTAAGTGAAATTTCTGCAATTTTGACCCAAAATAAGGGAAATTTCTGCAATTTTGCTCCAAAATACGGGGATTTTCTACGTTTTTGCCCTGAAATATGTGAAATTTCTGCAATTTTACCCCTAAATAAGGTGAATTTCTGCTTTTTTGCTCCAAAATAATGGGAATCTCTGCATTTTTGCCCAAAAATAAGAAAAATTTTTGCTTTTTTTCTCTGAAATAAGTGAAATTTCTGCAATTTTCCCCTAAAATAAGGGAAATTTTTGCAATTTTTTCCCATAATAAGGCAGATTTCTGCAATTTTGCCCCAAAATAAGGGGAATTTCTTCCTTTTTGCCCCAAAACAAAGGAAATTTCAGCCTTTTTACCTGAATATAAGTGAAATTTCTGAAATTTTGCCCCAAATAAGGGAAATTTCTGCAATTTTGCCCCAAAATAAGGTAAATTCCTTCAATTTTGCCCCAAAATAAAGGAAATTTCTGGAATTTTGCCCCAAAATAAAGGGAATTTCTGATTTTTGCCCTAAAATAAAGGGAATTTCTGCCTTTTGGCCCAAAATTAGGGGAATTTCTGCAATTTTGCTCCAAAATACGGGGAATTTCTGCCTTTTTGCCTGAAAATAATGGGAATGCATAACTTTTGGCCATAAAAAGGGAAATTTCTTCATTTTTGCTCCAAAATAAAGAGAATTTCTGCCTATTTGCCTCTAAATAAGTGGAATTTCTGTCTTTTTTTCCCGAAACAAAGAGAATTTCTGTCTTTTTTGCCCTAAAATAAGGGGAATTTCTGACTTATTACCCTGAAGTAAGTGAAATTTCTGCAATTTTGACCCAAAATAAGGGAAATTTCTGCAATTTTGCTCCAAAATACGGGGATTTTCTACGTTTTTGCCCTGAAATATGTGAAATTTCTGCAATTTTACCCCTAAATAAGGTGAATTTCTGCTTTTTTGCTCCAAAATAATGGGAATCTCTGCATTTTTGCCCAAAAATAAGAAAAATTTTTGCTTTTTTTCTCTGAAATAAGTGAAATTTCTGCAATTTTCCCCTAAAATAAGGGAAATTTTTGCAATTTTTTCCCATAATAAGGCAGATTTCTGCAATTTTGCCCCAAAATAAGGGGAATTTCTTCCTTTTTGCCCCAAAACAAAGGAAATTTCAGCCTTTTTACCTGAATATAAGTGAAATTTCTGAAATTTTGCCCCAAATAAGGGAAATTTCTGCAATTTTGCCCCAAAATAAGGTAAATTCCTTCAATTTTGCCCCAAAATAAAGGAAATTTCTGGAATTTTGCCCCAAAATAAGGGGAATTTCTGATTTTTGCCCCAAAATAAAGGGAATTTCTGCCTTTTGGCCCAAAATTAGGGGAATTTCTGCAATTTTGCTCCAAAATACGGGGAATTTCTGCCTTTTTGCCTGAAAATAATGGGAATGCATAACTTTTGGCCATAAAAAGGGAAATTTCTTCATTTTTGCTCCAAAATAAAGGGAATTTCTGCCTTTTTGCCTCTAAATAAGTGGAATTTCTGTCTTTTTTTCCCAAAACAAAGAGAATTTCTGTATTTTTTGCCCCAAAATAAGGGGAATTTCTGACTTATTACCCTGAAGTAAGTGAAATTTCTGCAATTTTGACCCAAAATAAGGGAAATTTCTGCAATTTTGCCCCAATGTAAAGGAAATTGCTGCAATTTTGCCCCAAAATAAGGGGAATTTCTGAATGTTTGCTCCCGAAAAAAGAAGATCTTCTGTCTTTTTGCCCCAAAATAAGTAGAATTTCTGCCTTTTTGGCCGAAAATTATGAGAATTTCTGCAATTTTGCTTCAAAATACGGGTAATTTCTGCTTTTTATCCTGAAAGTAAGGGGAATGCATACCTTTTTGCTATAAAAAGGTAAATTTCTTCATTTTTGCTCCAAAATAAGGGGAATTTCTGCCTTTTTGCCTCTAAATAAGAGGAATTTCTGTCTTTTTCCCCCAAAACAAAGGGAATTTCTGTCTTTTTTGCCCCAAAATAACGGGAATTTCTGACTTATTACCCTGAAATAAGTGAAATTTCTGCAATTTTGCCCCAAAATAAAGAAAATTTCTGCAATTTTGCCCCAATGTAAAAGATATTTCTGCAATTTTCCCCCAAAATAAAAGAAATTTCTGACTGTTTGCTTCCGAAAAAAGGAGATTTTCTGTTATTTTCCCCCAAAATAAGGAAAATTTGTGCCTTTTTTCCCTGAAATAAGTGAAATTTCTGCAATTTTGCCCCAAAATAAGTGAAATTTCTGCAATTTTGCCCCAAAATAAGGGAAATTTCTGGTATTTTGCCCCAAAATAAGTGGAATTTCTAAGTTTTGCCCCAAAATAAGGAGAATTTTTGTCTTTTTGCCTCTAAATAATGAAATTTCTGCAATTTTGCCCCAAAATAAGGGAAATTTCTGCCTTTTTGCCCCCAAATAAGGGGAATTTCAGCCTTTTTACCTCAAAATAAGGGGAATTTCTGCATTTTTCCTTGAAAATATTAGGAATTTCTGCCTTTTTGCCCCAAAATAAAGAAAATTTCTGACTTTTTTCCCTGAAATAAGTGAAATTTCTGCAATTTTGCCCCAAAATAAGTGAAATTTGTGCAATTTTGCCCCAAAGGAAGGGAAATTTCTAAAATTTTGCCCCAAAATAAGTGGAATTTCTGAGTTTTGCCCCAAAATAAGAAGAATTTTTGTCTTTTTGCCCCAACATATAGGGAATTTCTGTCTTTCTGCACCACAACTAGGGGAATTTCTGCAATTATGCTCCAAAATACGGGAAATTTCTGCCTTTTGCCCGAAAATAAGAAGAATGCAAAACTTTTTGCCATAAAAAAGGGAAATTTCTTCATTTTTGCTCCAAAATAAGGGAAATTTCTGCCTTTTTGCCTCCAAATAAGTGGAATTTCTGTCTTTTTCCTCAAAACAAAGGAAATTTCTGTCTTTTTTGCCTCAAAATAAGGGGAATTTCTGACTTATTACATTGAAATAAGTGAAATTTCTGCAATTTTGCCCCAAAATAAAGGAAATTTCTGCCTTTTTGCCATGAAATATGTGAAATTTTTGCAATTTTACCCCAAAATAAGGTGAATTTCTGCCTTTTTGCCACAAATTAATGGGAATTTCAGCCTTTTTGGCCCAAAATAAAAAAATTTTTGCTTTTTTTCTCTGAAATAAGTGAAATTTCTGCAATTTTGCCCTAAAATAAGGAAAATTTCTGCAATTTTTCTCAATAATAAGGAAAATTTCTGAAATTTTGCCCAAAATAAGGGGAATTTCTCCTTTTTTGCCCCAAAATAAAGGAAATTTCAGCTTTTTTCCCTGAAAATAAGTGAAATTTCTGCAATTTTGCCCCAAATAAGGGAAATTTCTTAAATTTTGCCCCAAAATAAGGTAAATTCCTGTAATGTTGTCCCAAAATAAAGGAAATTTCTTAAATTATACCCCAAAAGAAGGGGATTTTCTGATTTTTGCCCCAAAATAAAAGGAATTTCTGCCTTTTGCCCCAAAATTAGGGAATTTCTCCCTTTTTGCCCGAAAATTATGAGAATCTGCAATTTTGCTTCAAAATACGGGGAATTTCTGATTTTTATCCCGAATGTATGGGGAATGTATACCTTTTACCACAAAAAAAGAAATTTCTTCATTTTTGCCCCAAAATAAGAGGAATTTCTGCCTTTTTACTTCAAAGTAAGTGAAATTTCTGCCTTTGTACCAAAAAATAAATGGAATTTTTGACTTTTTGCCCCAAAATAAAAGGAATTTTTGAATTATGCCCTGAAATAAGTGAAATTTCTGCAATTTTGCCCCAAAATAAGTGAAATTTCTGCAATTTTGCCCCAAAATAAGGGAAATTTCTGGTATTTTGCCCCAAAATAAGTGGAATTTCTAAGTTTTGCCCCAAAATAAGGAGAATTTTTGTCTTTTTGCCTCTAAATAATGAAATTTCTGCAATTTTGCCCCAAAATAAGGGAAATTTCTGCCGTTTTGCCCCCAAATAAGGGGAATTTCAGCCTTTTTACCTCAAAATAAGGGGAATTTCTGCCTTTTTCCTTGAAAATATTAGGAATTTCTGCCTTTTTGCCCCAAAATAAAGAAAATTTCTGACTTTTTTCCCTGAAATAAGTGAAATTTCTGCAATTTTGCCCCAAAATAAGTGAAATTTGTGCAATTTTGCCCCAAAGGAAGGGAAATTTCTAAAATTTTGCCCCAAAATAAGTGTAATTTCTGAGTTTTGCCCCAAAATAAGAAGAATTTTTGTCTTTTTGCCCCAACATATAGGGAATTTCTGTCTTTCTGCACCACAACTAGGGGAATTTCTGCAATTATGCTCCAAAATACGGGAAATTTCTGCCTTTTTGCCCGAAAATAAGAAGAATGCAAAACTTTTTGCCATAAAAAAGGGAAATTTCTTCATTTTTGCTCCAAAATAAGGGAAATTTCTGCCTTTTTGCCTCCAAATAAGTGGAATTTCTGTCTTTTTCCTCAAAACAAAGGAAATTTCTGTCTTTTTTGCCTCAAAATAAGGGGAATTTCTGACTTATTACATTGAAATAAGTGAAATTTCTGCAATTTTGCCCCAAAATAAAGGAAATTTCTGCCTTTTTGCCATGAAATATGTGAAATTTTTGCAATTTTACCCCAAAATAAGGTGAATTTCTGCCTTTTTGCCACAAATTAATGGGAATTTCAGCCTTTTTGGCCCAAAATAAAAAAATTTTTGCTTTTTTTCTCTGAAATAAGTGAAATTTCTGTAATTTTGCCCTAAAATAAGGAAAATTTCTGCAATTTTTCTCAATAATAAGGAAAATTTCTGAAATTTTGCCCAAAATAAGGGGAATTTCTCCTTTTTTGCCCCAAAATAAGGAAATTTCAGCTTTTTTCCCTGAAAATAAGTGAAATTTCTGCAATTTTGCCCCAAATAAGGGAAATTTCTTAAATTTTGCCCCAAAATAAGGTAAATTCCTGTAATGTTGTCCCAAAATAAAGGAAATTTCTTAAATTATACCCCAAAAGAAGGGGATTTTCTGATTTTTGCCCCAAAATAAAAGGAATTTCTGCCTTTTGCCCCAAAATTAGGGAATTTCTCCCTTTTTGCCCGAAAATTATGAGAATCTGCAATTTTGCTTCAAAATACGGGGAATTTCTGCTTTTTATCCCGAATGTATGGGGAATGTATACCTTTTACCACAAAAAAAGAAATTTCTTCATTTTTGCCCCAAAATAAGAGGAATTTCTGCCTTTTTACTTCAAAGTAAGTGAAATTTCTGCCTTTGTACCAAAAAATAAATGGAATTTTTGACTTTTTGCCCCAAAATAAAAGGAATTTTTGAATTATGCCCTGAAATAAGTGAAATTTCTGCAATTTTGCCCCAAAATAAATGAAATTTCTGCCTTTTTACCACAAAATAAAAGGAATTTCTGTCTTTTTGCCCCAAAATAAGGGAAATTTCTGCCTTTTTGCCCCAAATATAAAGAATTTTAGCCTTTTTACCTCAAAATAAGGGGAATTTCTACATTTTTGCTACAAAATATTAAGAATTTCTGGATTTTTGCCCCAAAATAAGGAAAATTTCTGCCTTTTTTCCCTGAAATAAGTAAAATTTCTCCAATTTTGCCCTAAAATAAGTGAAATTTCTGCAATTTTTCCCCAAAATAAGGGAAATTTCTGGAATTTTGCCCAAAAATAAGTGGAATTTCTGAGTTTTGCCCCAAAATAAGAAGAATTTTTGACTTTTTTCCCCAACATATAGGGAATTTCTGCCTTTTTACCCCACAATTAGGGGAATTTCTGCAATTTTGCTCCCAAATACGGGAAATTTCTGCCTTTTCCCAAAAATAAAGAGAATGCATAACTTTTTGCCATAAAAAAGGGAAATTTCTTCATTTTTGCTCCAAAATAAGGGGAATTTCTGCCTTTTTGCCTCTAAATAAGTGGAATTTCTGTCTTTTTCCCCCAAAACAAAGGGAATTTCTGTCTTTTTTGCGATAAAATAACGGGAATTTCTGACTTATTACTCTGAAATAAGTGAAATTTCTGCAATTTTGCCCCAAAATAAAAAAAAATTCTGCAATTTTGCCCCAATGTAAAAGAAATTTCTGCAATTTTCCCCCAAAATAAAAGAAATTTTTGACTGTTTGCTTCCGAAAAAAGGAGATTTTCTGTCTTTTTGCCCCAAAATAAGGAGAATTTCTAACTTTTTGCCCGAAAATTATGAGAATTTCTGCAATTTTGCTTCAAAATACGGGGAATTTCTACTTTTTATCCCGAAAGTAAGGGGAATGCATACCTTTTTGCCATAAAAAGGTAAATTTCTTCTTTTTTGCTCCAAAATCAGGGAAATTTCTGCCTTTTTGCCTCTAAATAAGTGGAATTTCTGTCTTTTCCTCCAAAACAAAGGGAATTTCTGTCTTTTTTGCCCCAAAATAAGGGGAATTTCTGACTTATTACCCTGAAATAAGTGAAATTTCTGCAATTTTGCCCCAAAATAAGGGAAATTTCTGCAATTTTGCCCCAATGTAAAGGAAAGTTCTGCAATTTTGCCCCAAAATAAGGGAAATTTCTGACTGTTTGCTCCCGAAAAAAAAAGATTTTCTGTCTTTTTTCCCCAAAATAAGGAGAATTTCTACCTTTTTGCCCGAAAATTATGAGAATTTCTGCAATTTTGCTTCAAAATACGAGGAATTTCTGCTTTTTATCCTGAAAGTAAGGGGAATGCATACCTTTTTGCCATAAAAAGGTAAATTTCTTCATTTTTGCTCGAAAATCAGGGAAATTTCTGCCTGTTTGCCTCTAAATAAGTGGAATTTCTGTCTTTCCCTGCAAAATAAAGGGAATTTCGGTCTTTTTTGCCCCATAATAAAGGGAATTTCTGACTTATTACCCTAAAATAAGTGAAATTTCTGCAATTTTGCCCCAAAATAAGGGAAATTTCTTTCTCTTTGCCCTCAAATAAGGCGAATTTCAGCTTTTTTACCTCAAAATAAGGGGAATTCCTGCCTTTTTGACCCAAAATAAGGAAAATTTCTAACTTTTTTTTCTGAAATAAGTAAAATTTCTGTAATTTGCCACAAAATAAGTGAAATTTCTGCAATTTTGCCCCAGAATAAGGGAAATTTCTGGAATTTTGCCCCAAAATAAGTGGAATTTCTGAGTTTTGCCCCAAAATAAAGAGAATTTCTTCCTTTTTGCCCCAACATAAAAGGAATTTCTGCATTTTTGCCCCACAATTAGGGGAATTTCTGAAATTTTGCTCCAAAATACGAGGAATTTCTGCCTTTTTGCCCGAAAATTAGAAGAATGCATAACTTTTTGCCTTAAAAAAGGAAAATTTCTTCATTTTTGCTCCAAAATAAAGGGAATTTCTGCTTTTTTGGCTTGAAATAAGTGGAATTTCTGTCTTTTTCCCCCAATATAAAGGGATTTTCTGTCTTTTTTGCCCCAAAATAAGGAAAATTTCTGACTTATTACCCTGAAATAAGTGAAATTTCTGCAATTTTGCCCCAAGAAAAGGGAAATTTCTGACTTTTTGCCCCCAAATAAGGGGAATTTCAGCCTTTTTACCCCAAAATAAGGGGAATTTCTGCCTTTTTGCCCCAAAATAAAAAAATTTCTTTTTTTTTCCATGAAATAAGGGAAATTTCTGCAATTTTGCCTAAAATAAGTGAAATTTCTGCAATTTTGCCCCAGGATAAGAGAAATTTCTGGAATTTTGCCCCAAAATAAGTGGAATTTCTGAGTTTTGCCCCAAAATATGGAGAATTTCTGTCTTTTTGCCCCAACATATAGGGAATTTCTGCATTTTTGCCCCACAATTAGGGGAATTTTTGCAATTTTGCTCCAAAATACGGGGAATTTCTGCCTTTATGCCCGAAAATAAGAAGAATACATACCTTTTTGCCTTAAAAAAGGAAAATTTCTTCATTTTTGCTTCAAAATAAGGGGAATTTCTGCTTTTTGCCTCTAAATAAGTGGAATTTCTGTCTTTTCCCCCCAAAACAAAGGGATTTTCTTTCTTTTTTGCCCCAAAATAAGAAAAATTTCTGACTTATTACCCTGAAATAAGTGAAATTTCTGCAATATTGCCCCAAAATAAGGGAATTTTTTGCCTTTCTGCCCACAAATAATGGGAATTTCAGCCTTTTTACCTCAAAATAAGGGAAATTTCTGCATTTTTACCACAAAATATTAGGAATTTCTGCCTTTTTGCCCTAAAATAAAGAAAATTTCTGCCTTTTTTCCCTGAAATAAGTGAAATTTCTGCAATTTTGCCCCAAAATAAGTGGAATTTCTGAGTTTTGCCCCAAAATTAGGAGAATTTCTGTCTTTTTGCCCCAACATATAGGGAATTTCTGTTTTTCTGCCCCACAACTAGGGGAATTTCTGCAATTTTGCCCTGAAATAAGAGGAATTTCAGGCTTTATACCTCAAAATAAGGGGAATTTCAGCATTTTTGCCACAAAATATTAGGAATTTCTGACTTTTTGCCTCAAAATAATAAAAATTTCTGCCTTTGTTCCCTGAAATAAGTGAAATTATTGCAATTTTGCCCCAAAATAAGTGAAATTTTGCAATTTTGCCCTAAAAGAAAGAAAATTTCTGGAATTTTGCCCCAAAATAAGTGGAATTTCTAAGTTTTGCCCCAAAATAAGGAGAATTTCTGTCTTTTTGCCTCAACATATAGGGAATTTCTGTCTTTTTGCCCCACAACAAAGGGGATTTCTGCAATTTTGCTCCAAAATATGGGGAATTTCTGCCTTTTTGCCCTGAAATATGTGAAATTTCTGCAATTTTACCCCTAAATAAGGTGTATTTTCTTTTTTGCCCCAAAATAATGGGAATTTCTTCCTTTTGCCCCAAAATTAGAGGAATTTCTGCAATTTTGCTCCAAAATAGGGAAATTTCTGCCTTTTTGCCTGAAAATAATGGGAATGCATACCTTTTTGCCATTAAAAGGGACATTTCTTCATTTTTGCTCCAAAATAAAGGGAATTTCTGCCTTTTTGCCTCTAAATAAGTGGAATTTCTGTCTTTTTCCCCCAAAACAAAGAGAATTTCTGTCTTTTTTGCCCCGAAATAAGGGGAATTTCTGACTTATTACCCTGAAGTAAGTGAAATTTCTGCCATTTTGCCCCAAAACAAGGGAAATTTCTGCAATTTTGCCCCAATGTAAAGGAAATTTCTGCAATTTTGCCCCAATGTAAAGGAAATTTCTGCAATTTTGCCCCAGAATAAGGGGAATTTCTGAATATTTGCTCCCGAAAAATGGAGATCTTCTGTCTTTTTGCCCCAAAATAAGGAGAATTTCTGCCTTTTTGCCCGAGAATTATGAGAATTTCTGCAATTTGGTTTCAAAATACGGGGAATTTCTGCTTTTTATCCCGAAAGTAAGGGGAATGCATACCTTTTTGCCATAAAAAGGTAAATTTCTTCATTTTTGTTCCAAAATAAGGGGAATTTCTGCCTTTTTGCCTCTAAATAAGTGGAATTTCTGTCTTTTTCCCCCAAAAACAAAGGAAATTTCTGTCTTTTTTGCCCCAAAATAAGGGGATTTTCTGAGTTATTACCCTGAAATAAGTGAAATTTCTGCAATTTTGCCCCAAAACAAGTGAAATTTCTGCAATTGTGGCTTAAAATAAAAGAAATTTCTGGAATTTTGGCCCAAAATAAGTGGAATTTCTAAGTTTTGCCCTAAAATAAGGAGAATTTCTGTCTTTTTGCCTCTAAATAAGTGAAATTTCTGCAATTTTGCCCCAAAATAAGGGAAATTTCTGTTTTTTTGCCCCAAAATAAGGGGAATTTCAGCCTTTTTACCTCAAAATAAGGGAAATTTCTGAATTTTGCCAGAAAATATAAGGAATTTCTGCCTTTTGCCCCAAAATATAGAAAATTTCTGCCTTTTTTCCCTGAAATAAGTGAAATTTCTGCACTTTTGCCCCAAAATAAGTGAAATTTCTGCAATTTTGTTCCAAAATAAGGGAAATTTCTAGAATTTTGCCCCAAAATAAGTGGAATTTCTGAGTTATGCCCCAAAATAAGGAGAATTTCTGTATTTTTGCCCCAACATATTGGGAATTTCTGTCTTTCTGCACCACAACTAGGGGAATTTCTTCAATTATGCTCCAAAATACAGGGAATTTCTGCCTTTTTGCCTCTAAATAAGTGGAATTTCTGTCTTTTCCTCCAAAACAAAGGGAATTTCTGTCTTTTTTGCCCCAAAATAAGGGAAATTTCTGACTTATTACCCTGAAATAAGTGAAATTTCTGCAATTTTGCCCCAAAATAAGGGAAATTTCTGCAATTTTGCCCCAATGTAAAGGAAAGTTCTGCAATTTTGCCCCAAAATAAGGGAAATTTTTGACTGTTGGCTCCCGAAAAAAAAAGATTTTCTGTCTTTTTTCCCCAAAATAAGGAGAATTTCTACCTTTTTGCCCGAAAATTATGAGAATTTCTGCAATTTTGCTTCAAAATACGAGGAATTTCTGCTTTTTATCCTGAAAGTAAGGGGAATGCATACCTTTTTGCCATAAAAAGGTAAATTTCTTCATTTTTGTTCCAAAATAAGGGAAATTTCTGCCTTTTTGCCTCTAAATAAGTGGAATTTCTGTCTTTTTCTCTCAAAACAAAAAAAATTCTGTCTTTTTTGCCTCAAAATAAGGGGAATTTCTGACTTATTACACTGAAATATGTGAAATTTCTGCAATTTTGCCCCAAAATAAGGGAAATTTCTGCCTTTTTGCCCTAAAATATGCGAAATTTCTGCAACTTTACCCCAAAATAAGGTGAATTTCTGCCTTTTTGCCACAAATTAATGGGAATTTCTGCCTTTTTGCCCCAAAATAAGAAAAATTTTTGCTTTTTTTCTCTGAAATAAGTGAAATTTCTGCAATTTTCCCCTAAAATAAGAAAATTTTTTGCAAATTTTTCCCATAATAAGTGAGATTTCTGCAATTTTGCCCCAAAATAAGGAAAATATCTTCCTTTTTGCCCCAAAACAAAGGAAATTTCAGCCTTTTTACCTGAAAATAAGTGAAATTTCTGAAATTTTGCCCCAAATAAGGGAAATTTCTGCAATTTTGCCCCAAAATAAGGTAAATTCCTGCAATTTTGCCCCAAAAAAAGGAAATTTCAGGAATTTTGCCCCAAAATAAGGGGAATTTCTGATTTTTGCCCCAAAATAAAAAGAATTTCTGCCTTTTGCCCCAAAATTAGAGGAATTTCTGCAATTTTGCTCCAAAATACGGGAATTTCTGCCTTTTTACCTGAAAATAATGGGAATGCATACCTTTTGGCCATAAAGAGGAAAATTTCTTCATTTTTGCTCCAAAACAAAGGGAATTTCTGCCTTTTTGCCTCTAAATAAGTGGAATTTCTGTCTTTTTCCACCAAAACAAAGAGAATTTCTGTCTTTTTTGCCCCAAAATAAGGGGAATTTCTGACTTATTACCCTGAAGTAAGTGAAACTTCTGCCATTTTGCCCCAAAACAAGGGAAATTTCTGCAATTTTGCCCCAATGTAAAGGAAATTTCTGCAATTTTGCCCCAATGTAAAGGAAATTTCTGCAATTTTGCCCCAAAATAAGGGGAATTTCTGAATGTTTGCTCCCGAAAAATGGAGATCTTCTGTCTTTTTGCCCCAAAATAAGGAGAATTTCTGCCTTTTTGCCCGAAAATTATGAGAATTTCTGCAATTTGGTTTCAAAATACGGAAAATTTCTGCTTTTTATCCCGAAAGTAAGGGGAATGCATACCTTTTTGCCATAAAAAGGTAAATTTCTTCATTTTTGCTCCAAAATAAGGGTAATTTCTGCCTTTTTTGCCTCTAAATAAGTGGAATTTCTGTCTTTTTCCCACAAAAAAAAGGAAATTTCTGTCTTTTTTGCCCCAAAATAAGGGGATTTTCTGAGTTATTACCCTGAAATTAGTGAAATTTCTCCAATTTTGCCCCAAAATAAGGGAAATTTCTGCCTCTTTGCCCCCAAATATAGGGAATTTCATCCTTTTTACCTCAAAATAAGGGGAATTTCTGCATTTTTGCCACAAAATATTAGGAATTTCTGACTTTTTGCCCCAAAATAAGGAAAATTTGTGCCTTTTTTTCCCTGAAATAAGTGAAATTTCTGCAATTTTGCCCCAAAATAAGTGAAATTTCTGCAATTGTGGCCCAAAATAAGGGAAATATCTGGAATTTTGCCCCAAAATAAGTGGAATTTCTAAGTTTTGCCCCAAAATAAGGGAAATTTCTGTTTTTTTGCCCCCTAATAAGGGGAATTTCAGCCTTTTTACCTCAAAATAAGGGGAATTTCTGCCTTTTTTCCCTGAAATAAGTGAAATTTCTGCAATTTTGCCCCAAAATAAGTGAAATTTCTGCAATTTTGTTCCAAAATAAGGGAAATTTCTAGAATTTTGCCCCAAAATAAGTGGAATTTCTTCAATTTTGTTCCAAAATAAGGGAAATTTCTAGAATTTTGCCCCAAAATAAGTGGAATTTCTGAGTTATGCCCCAAAATAAGGAGAATTTCTGTCTTTTTGCCCCAACATATAGGGAATTTCTGTCTTTCTGCAGCACAACTAGGGGAATTTCTTCAATTATGCTCCAAAATACGGGGAATTTCTGCCTTTTTGCCCGAAAATAAGGGGAATGCATAACTTTTTGCCATAAAAAAGGGAAATTTCTTCATTTTTGCTCCAAAATAAGGGAAATTTCTGCCTTATTGCCTCTAAATGAGTGGAATTTCTGTCTTTTTCTCTCAAAACAAAAAAAATTTCTGTCTTTTTTGCCTCAAAATAAGAGGAATTTCTGACTTATTACACTGAAATAAGTGAAATTTCTGCAATTTTGCCCCAAAATAAGGGAAATTTCTGCCTTTTTGCCCTGAATTATGCGAAATTTCTGCAATTTTACCCCAAAATAAGGTGAATTTCTGCCTTTTTGCCACAAATTAATGGGAATTTCTGCCTTTTTGCCCCAAAATAAGAAAAATTTTTGCTTTTTTTCTCTGAAATAAGTGAAATTTCTGCAATTTTCCCCTAAAATAAGAAAATTTTTTGCAATTTTTTCCCATAATAAGTGAGATTTCTGCAATTTTGCCCCAAAATAAAAAAAAATTCTTCCTTTTTGCCCCAAAAAAAAGGAAATTTCAGCCTTTTAACCTGAAAATAAGTGAAATTTCTGAAATTTTGCCCCAAATAAGGGAAATTTCTGCAATTTTGCCCCAAAATAAGGTAAATTCCTGCAATTTTGCCCCCCAAAAAAAATTTCTGGAATTTTGCCCCAAAATAAGGGGAATTTCTGATTTTTGCCCCAAAATAAAGGGAATTTCTGCCTTTTGCCCCAAAATTAGAGGAATTTCTGCAATTTTGCTCCAAAATACGGGAATTTCTGCCTTTTTACCTGAAAATAATGGGAATGCATACCTTTTGGCCATAAAAAGGAAAATTTCTTCATTTTTGCTCCAAAACAAAGGGAATTTCTGCCTTTTTGCCTCTAAATAAGTGGAATTTCTGTCTTTTTCCCCCAAAACAAAGAGAATTTCTGTCTTTTTTACCCCAAAATAAGGGGAATTTCTGACTTATTACCCTGAAGTAAGTGAAATTTCTGCCATTTTTCCCCAAAACAAGGGAAATTTCTGCAATTTTGCCCCAATGTAAAGGAAATTTCTGCAATTTTGCCCCAATGTAAAGGAAATTTCTGCAATTTTGCCCCAAAATAAGGGGAATTTCTGAATGTTTGCTCCCGAAAAATGGAGATCTTCTGTCTTTTTGCCCCAAAATAAGGAGAATTTCTGCCTTTTTGCCCGAAAATTATGAGAATTTCTGCAATTTGGTTTCAAAATACGGGGAATTTCTGCTTTTTATCCCGAAAGTAAGGGGAATGCATACCTTTTTGCCATAAAAAGATAAATTTCTTCATTTTTGCTCCAAAATAAGGGGAATTTCTGCCTTTTTGCCTCTAAATAAGTGGAATTTCTGTCTTTTTCCCCCAAAACAAAGGAAATTTTTGTCTTTTTTGCCCCAAAATAAGGGGATTTTCTGAGTTATTACCCTGAAATACGTGAAATTCCTCCAATTTTGCCCCAAAATAAGGGAAATTTCTGCCTCTTTGCCCCCAAATGTAGGGAATTTCATCCTTTTTACCTCAAAATAAGGGGAATTTCTGCATTTTTGCCACAAAATATTAGGAATTTCTGACTTTTGCCCCAAAATAAGGAAAATTTGTGCCTTTTTTCCCTGAAATAAGTGAAATTTCTGCAATTTTGCCCCAAAATAAGTGAAATTTCTGCAATTGTGGCCCAAAATAAGGGAAATTTCTGTTTTTTGGCCCAAAAATAAAGGGAATTTCAGCCTTTTTACCTCAAAATAAGGGGAATTTCTGCATCTTTGCCAGAAAATATAAGGAATTTCTGCCTTTTTGCCCCAAAATAAAGAAAATTTCTGTTTTTTGGCCCCCAAATAAAGGGAATTTCAGCCTTTTTACCTCAAAATAAGGGGAATTTCTGCATCTTTGCCAGAAAATATAAGGAATTTCTGCCTTTTTGCCCCAAAATAAAGAAAATTTCTGCCTTTCTTTCCTGAAATAAGTGAAATTTCTGCAATTTTGCCCCAAAATAAGGGAAATTTCTGCCTTTTTGCCCTGAAATATGCTAAATTTCTGCAATTTTACACCAAAATAAGGTGAATTTCTGCCTTTGTGCCACAAATTAATGGGAATTTCTGTCTTTTTGCCCCAAAATAAGAAAAATTTTGCTTTTTTTCTCTGAAATAAGTAAAATTTCTGCAATTTTCCCCTAAAATAAGGGAATTTTTTGCAATTTTTTCCCATAATAAGGGAGATTTCTGCAATTATGGCCCCAAAATAAGGGGAATTTCTTTTTTTTTGCCCCAAAACAAAGGAAATTTCAGCCTTTTTACCTGAAAATAAGTGAAATTTCTGAAATTTTGCCCCAAATAAGGGAAATTTCTGCAATTTTGCCCCAAAATAAGTGGAATTTCTAAGTTTTGCCCCAAAATAAAGAGAATTTCTGTCTTTTTGCCTCAACATATAGGGAATTTCTGTCTTTTTGCACCACAACAAGGGGGATTTCTGAAATTTTGCTCCAAAATATGGGGAATTTCTGCCTTTTTGCCCTGAAATATGTGAAATTTCTGCAATTTTACCCCTAAATAAGGTGTATTTCTGCTTTTTTGCCCCAAAATAATGGGAATTTCTGCCTTTTGCCCCAAAATAAGAAAAATTTTTGCTTTTTTTCTCTGAAATAAGTGAAATTTCTGCAATTTTCCCCTAAAATAAGAAAAATTTTTGCAATTTTTTCCCATAATATAAGAGATTTCTGCAAATTTGCCCCAAAATAAAGGGAATTTCTTCCTTTTTGCCCCAAAACAAAGGAAATTTCAGCCTTTTTACCTGAAAATAAGTGAAATTTCTGAAATTTTGCCCCAAATAATGGAAATTTCTGCAATTTTGCCCCAAAATAAGGTAAATTCCTTCAATTTTGCCCCAAAATAAAGGAATTTTCTGGAATTTTGCCCCAAAATAAGGGGAATTTCTGATTTTTGCCCCAAAATAAAGGGAATTTCTGCCTTTTGCCCCAAAATTAGGGGAATTTCTGCAATTTTTTCTCCAAAATATGGGGATTTCTGCCTTTTTGCCTGAAAATAATGGGAATGCATACCTTTTGGCCATAAAAAGGGAAATTTCTTCATTTTTGCTCCAAAACGAAGGGAATTTCTGCCTTTTTGCCTCTAAATAAGTGGAATTTCTGTCTTTTTCCCCCAAAACAAAGAGAATTTCTGTCTTTTTTTCCCCAAAATAAGGGGAATTTCTGACTTATTACCCTGAAGTAAGTGAAATTTCTGCCATTTTGCCCCAAAATAAGGGAAATTTCTGCAATTTTGCCCTAATGTAAAGGAAATTTCTGCAATTTTGCCCCAAAATAAGGGGAATTTCTGAATGTTTGCTCCCGAAAAATGGAGATCTTCTGTCTTTTTGCCCCAAAATAAGGAGAATTTCTGCCTTTTTCCCCGAAAATTATGAGAATTTCTGCAATTTTGTTTCAAAATACGGGGAATTTCTGCTTTTTATCCCGAAAGTAAGGGAAATGCATACCTTTTTGCCATAAAAAGGTAAATTTCTTCATTTTTGCTCCAAAATAAGGGGAATTTCTGCCTTTTTGCCTCTAAATAAGTGGAATTTCTGTCTTTTTCCCCCAAAAGAAAGGAAATTTCCATCTTTTTTGCCCCAAAATAAGGGGATTTTCTGAATTATTACCCTGAAATAAGTGAAATTTCTCCAATTTTGCCCCAAAATAAGGGAAATTTCTGCCTCTTTGCCCCCAAATATAGGGAATTTCAGCCTTTTTACCTCAAAATATGGGAAATTTCTGCATTTTTGCAACAAAATATTAGGAATTTCTGACTTTTTGCCCCAAAATAAGGAAAATTTGTGCCTTCTTTCCCTGAAATAAGTGAAATTTCTGAAATTTTGCCCCAAAATAATTGAAATTTCTGCAATTTTGGCCCAAAATAAGGGAAATTTCTGGAATTTTGCTCCAAAATAAGTGGAATTTCTAAGTTTTGCCCCAAAATAAGGAGAATTTCTGTCTTTTTGCCTCTAAATAAGTGAAATTTTTGCAATTTTGCCCCAAAATAAGTGAAATTTCTGCAATTGTGGTTTAAAATAAAAGATATTTCTGGAATTTTGGCCCAAAATAAGTGGAATTTCTAAGTTTGGCCCCAAAATAAGGAGAATTTCTGTCTTTTTGCCTCTAAATAAGTGAAATTTCTGCAATTTTGCCCCAAAATAAGAGAAATTTCTGCCTTTTTACACCGAAATATGGGGAATTTCAGCCTTTTTACCTCAAATTAAGGGGAATTTATGCATTTTTGCCAGAAAATATTTGGAATTTCTGCCTTTTTGCCCCAAAATAAAGAAAATTTCTGCCTTTTTTCCCTGAAATAAGTGAAATTTCTGCAATTTTGCCCCAAAATAAGTGAAATTTCTGCAATTTTGCCCCAAAATAAGGTAAATTTCTAGAATTTTGCCCCAAAATAAGTGGAATTTCTGAGTTATGCCCCAAAATAAGGAGAATTTCTGTCTTTTTGCCCCAACATATAGGGAATTTCTGTCTTTCTGCACCACAACTAGGGAAATTTCTTTAATTATGCTCCAAAATACGGGGAATTTCTCCCTTTTTGCCCGAAAATAAGGGGAATGCATAACTTTTGCCATAAAAAAGAGAAATTTCTTCATTTTTGCTCCAAAATAAGGGAAATTTCTGCCTTTTTGCCTCTAAATAAGTGGAATTTCTGTCTTTTTCCCTCAAAACAAAAAAAAATTTCTGTCTTTTTTGCCTCAAAATAAGGGGAATTTCTGACTTATTACACGGAAATAAGTGAAATTTCTGCAATTTTCCTCTAAAATAAGGGAATTTTTTGCAATTTTTTCCCATAATAAGGGAGATTTCTGCAATTTTGCCCCAAAATAAGGGGAATTTCTTCCTTTTTACCCCAAAACAAAGGAAATTTCAGCCTTTTTACCTGAAAATAAGTGAAATTTCTGAAATTTTGCCCCAAATAAAGGAAATTTCTGCAATTTTGCCCCAATATAAGGTAAATTCCTGCAATTTTGCCCCAAAATAAAGGAAATTTCTGGAATTTTGCCCCAAAATAAGGGGAATTTCTGATTTTTGCCCCAAAATAAAGGGAATTTCTGCCTTTTGCCCCAAAATTAGGGGAATTTCTGCAATTTTTTCTCCAAAATACGGGGATTTCTGCCTTTTTGCCTGAAAATAATGGGAATGCATACCTTTTGGCCATAAAAAGGGAAATTTCTTCATTTTTGCTCCAAAATAAGGGGAATTTCTGCCTTTTTGCCTCTAAATAAGTGGAATTTCTGTCTTTTTCCCCCAAAAGAAAGGAAATTTCCATCTTTTTTGCCCCAAAATAAGGGGATTTTCTGAATTATTACCCTGAAATAAGTGAAATTTCTCCAATTTTGCCCCAAAATAAGGGAAATTTCTGCCTCTTTGCCCCCAAATATAGGGAATTTCAGCCTTTTTACCTCAAAATATGGGAAATTTCTGCATTTTTGCAACAAAATATTAGGAATTTCTGATTTTTGCCCCAAAATAAGGAAAATTTGTGCCTTCTTTCCCTGAAATAAGTGAAATTTCTGAAATTTTGCCCCAAAATAATTGAAATTTCTGCAATTTTGGCCCAAAATAAGGGAAATTTCTGGAATTTTGCTCCAAAATAAGTGGAATTTCTAAGTTTTGCCCCAAAATAAGGAGAATTTCTGTCTTTTTGCCTCTAAATAAGTGAAATTTCTGCAATTTTGCCCCAAAATAAGTGAAATTTCTGCAATTGTGGTTTAAAATAAAAGATATTTCTGGAATTTTGGCCCAAAATAAGTGGAATTTCTAAGTTTTGCCCCAAAATAAGGAGAATTTCTGTCTTTTTGCCTCTAAATAAGTGAAATTTCTGCAATTTTGCCCCAAAATAAGGGAAATTTCTGCCTTTTTACACCGAAATATGGGGAATTTCAGCCTTTTTACCTCAAAATAAGGGGAATTTATGCATTTTTGCCAGAAAATATTAGGAATTTCTGCCTTTTTGCCCCAAAATAAAGAAAATTTCTGCCTTTTTTCCCTGAAATAAGTGAAATTTCTGCAATTTTGCCCCAAAATAAGTGAAATTTCTGCAATTTTGCCCCAAAATAAGATAAATTTCTAGAATTTTGCCCCAAAATAAGTGAAATTTCTGAGTTATGCCCCAAAATAAGGAGAATTTCTGTCTTTTTGCCCCAACATATAGGGAATTTCTGTCTTTCTGCACCACAACTAGGGAAATTTCTTTAATTATGCTCCAAAATACGGGGAATTTCTCCCTTTTTGCCCGAAATTAAGGGGAATGCATAACTTTTGCCATAAAAAAGAGAAATTTCTTCATTTTTGCACCAAAATAAGGGAAATTTCTGCCTTTTTGCCTCTAAATAAGTGGAATTTCTGTCTTTTTCCCTCAAAACAAAAAAAATTTCTGTCTTTTTTGCCTCAAAATAAGGGGAATTTCTGACTTATTACACGGAAACAAGTGAAATTTCTGCAATTTTGCCCCAAAATAAGGAAAATTTCTGCCTTTTTGCCCTGAAATATGCGAAATTTGTGCAATTTTACCCCAAAATAAGGTGAATTTCTGCCTTTTTGCCCCAAAATAAGAAAAATTTTTGCTTTTTTTCTCTGAAATATGAGAAATTTCTGCAATTTTCCTCTAAAATAAGGGAATTTTTTGCAATTTTTTCCCATAATAAGGGAGATTTCTGCAATTTTGCCCCAAAATAAGGGGAATTTCTTCCTTTTTACCCCAAAACAAAGGAAATTTCAGCCTTTTTACCTGAAAATAAGTGAAATTTCTGAAATTTTGCCCCAAATAAAGGAAATTTCTGCAATTTTGCCCCAATATAAGGTAAATTCCTGCAATTTTGCCCCAAAATAAAGGAAATTTCTGGAATTTTGCCCCAAAATAAGGGGAATTTCTGATTTTTGCCCCAAAATAAAGGGAATTTCTGCCTTTTGCCCCAAAATTAGGGGAATTTCTGCAATTTTTTCTCCAAAATACAAGGATTTCTGCCTTTTTGCCTGAAAATAATGGGAATGCATACCTTTTGGCCATAAAAAGGGAAATTTCTTCATTTTTGCTCCAAAACGAAGGGAATTTCTGCCTTTTTGCCTCTAAATAAGTGGAATTTCTGTCTTTTTCCCCCACAACAAAGAGAATTTCTGTCTTTTTTTCCCCAAAATATGGGGAATTTCTGACTTATTACCCTGAAGTAAGTGAAATTTCTGCCATTTTGCCCCAAAATAAGGGAAATTTCTGCAATTTTGCCCCAATGTAAAGGAAATTTCTGCAATTTTGCCCCAAAATAAGGGGAATTTCTGAATGTTTGCTCCCGAAAAATGGAGATCTTCTGTCTTTTTGCCCCAAAATAAGGAGAATTTCTGCCTTTTTCCCCGAAAATTATGAGAATTTCTGCAATTTTGTTTCAAAATACGGGGAATTTCTGCTTTTTATCCCGAAAGTAAGGGAAATGCATACCTTTTTGCCATAAAAAGGTAAATTTCTTCATTTTTGCTCCAAAATAAGGGGAATTTCTGCCTTTTTGCCTCTAAATAAGTGGAATTTCTGTCTTTTTCCCCCAAAAGAAAGGAAATTTCCATCTTTTTTGCCCCAAAATAAGGGGATTTTCTGAATTATTACCCTGAAATAAGTGAAATTTCTCCAATTTTGCCCCAAAATAAGGGAAATTTCTGCCTCTTTGCCCCCAAATATAGGGAATTTCAGCCTTTTTACCTCAAAATATGGGAAATTTCTGCATTTTTGCAACAAAATATTAGGAATTTCTGACTTTTTGCCCCAAAATAAGGAAAATTTGTGCCTTCTTTCCCTGAAATAAGTGAAATTTCTGAAATTTTGCCCTAAAATAAGTGAAATTTCTGCAATTTTGGCCCAAAGTAAGGGAAATTTCTGGAATTTTGCTCCAAAATAAGTGGAATTTCTAAGCTTTGCCCCAAAATAAGGAGAATTTCTGTCTTTTTGCCTCTAAATAAGTGAAATTTCTGCAATTTTGCCCCAAAATAAGTGAAATTTCTGCAATTGTGGTTTAAAATAAAAGAAATTTCTGGAATTTTGGCCCAAAATAAGTGGAATTTCTAAGTTTTGCCCCAAAATAAGGAGAATTTCTGTCTTTTTGTCTCTAAATAAGTGAAATTTCTGCAATTTTGCCCCAAAATAAGGGAAATTTCTGCCTTTTTGCACCCAAATATTGGGAATTTCAGCCTTTTTACCTCAAAATAAGGGGAATTTCTGCATTTTTGCCAGAAAATATAAGAAATTTCTGCCTTTTTGCCCCAAAATAAAGAAAATTTCTGCCTTTTTTTCTGAAATAAGTGAAATTTCTGCTATTTTGCCCCAAAATAAGTGAAATTTCTGCAATTTTGCCCCAAAATAAGGTAAATTTCTAGAATTTTGCCCCAAAATAAGTGGAATTTCTGAGTTATGCCCCAAAATAAGGAGAATTTCTGTCTTTTTGCCCCAACATATAGGGAATTTCTGTCTTTCTGCACCACAACTAGGGGAATTTCTATAATTATGCTCCAAAATACGGGGAATTTCTGCCTTTTTGCCCGAAAATAATGGGAATGCATAACTTTTGCCATAAAAAAGAGAAATTTCTTCATTTTTGCTCCAAAATAAGGGAAATTTCTGCCTTTTTGCCTCTAAATAAGTGGAATTTCTGTCTTTTTCCCTCAAAACAAAAAAAATTTCTGTCTTTTTTGCCTCAAAATAAGGGGAATTTCTGACTTATTACACTGAAATAAGTGAAATTTCTGCAATTTTGCCCCAAAATAAGGGAAATTTCTGCCTTTTTGCCCTGAAATATGCGAAATTTCTGCAATTTTACCCCAAAATAAGGTGAATTTCTGCCTTTTTGCCCCAAAATAAGAAAAATTTTTGCTTTTTTTCTCTGAAATAAGAGAAATTTCTGCAATTTTCCTCTAAAATAAGGGAATTTTTTGCAATTTTTTCCCATAGTAAGGGAGATTTCTGCAATTTTGCCCCAAAATAAGGGGAATTTCTTCCTTTTTACCCCAAAACAAAGGAAATTTCAGCCTTTTTACCTGAAAATAAGTGAAATTTCTGAAATTTTGCCCCAAATAAAGGAAATTTCTGCAATTTTGCCCCAATATAAGGTAAATTCCTGCAATTTTGCCCCAAAATAAAGGAAATTTCTGGAATTTTGCCCCAAAATAAGGGGAATTTCTGATTTTTGCCCCAAAATAAAGGGAATTTCTGCCTTTTGCCCCAAAATTAGGGGAATTTCTGCAATTTTTTCTCCAAAATACAAGGATTTCTGCCTTTTTGCCTGAAAATAATGGGAATGCATACCTTTTGGCCATAAAAAGGGAAATTTCTTCATTTTTGCTCCAAAACGAAGGGAATTTCTGCCTTTTTGCCTCTAAATAAGTGGAATTTCTGTCTTTTTCCCCCACAACAAAGAGAATTTCTGTCTTTTTTTCCCCAAAATATGGGGAATTTCTGACTTATTACCCTGAAGTAAGTGAAATTTCTGCCATTTTGCCCCAAAATAAGGGAAATTTCTGCAATTTTGCCCCAATGTAAAGGAAATTTCTGCAATTTTGCCCCAAAATAAGGGGAATTTCTGAATGTTTGCTCCCGAAAAATGGAGATCTTCTGTCTTTTTGCCCCAAAATAAGGAGAATTTCTGCCTTTTTCCCCGAAAATTATGAGAATTTCTGCAATTTTGTTTCAAAATACGGGGAATTTCTGCTTTTTATCCCGAAAGTAAGGGAAATGCATACCTTTTTGCCATAAAAAGGTAAATTTCTTCATTTTTGCTCCAAAATAAGGGGAATTTCTGCCTTTTTGCCTCTAAATAAGTGGAATTTCTGTCTTTTTCCCCCAAAAGAAAAGAAATTTCCATCTTTTTTGCCCCAAAATAAGGGGATTTTCTGAATTATTACCCTGAAATAAGTGAAATTTCTCCAATTTTGCCCCAAAATAAGGGAAATTTCTGCCTCTTTGCCCCCAAATATAGGGAATTTCAGCCTTTTTACCTCAAAATATGGGAAATTTCTGCATTTTTGCAACAAAATATTAGGAATTTCTGACTTTTTGCCCCAAAATAAGGAAAATTTGTGCCTTCTTTCCCTGAAATAAGTGAAATTTCTGAAATTTTGCCCTAAAATAAGTGAAATTTCTGCAATTTTGGCCCAAAGTAAGGGAAATTTCTGGAATTTTGCTCCAAAATAAGTGGAATTTCTAAGCTTTGCCCCAAAATAAGGAGAATTTCTGTCTTTTTGCCTCTAAATAAGTGAAATTTCTGCAATTTTGCCCCAAAATAAGTGAAATTTCTGCAATTGTGGTTTAAAATAAAAGAAATTTCTGGAATTTTGGCCCAAAATAAGTGGAATTTCTAAGTTTTGCCCCAAAATAAGGAGAATTTCTGTCTTTTTGTCTCTAAATAAGTGAAATTTCTGCAATTTTGCCCCAAAATAAGGGAAATTTCTGCCTTTTTGCACCCAAATATTGGGAATTTCAGCCTTTTTACCTCAAAATAAGGGGAATTTCTGCATTTTTGCCAGAAAATATAAGAAATTTCTGCCTTTTTGCCCCAAAATAAAGAAAATTTCTGCCTTTTTTTCTGAAATAAGTGAAATTTCTGCTATTTTGCCCCAAAATAAGTGAAATTTCTGCAATTTTGCCCCAAAATAAGGTAAATTTCTAGAATTTTGCCCCAAAATAAGTGGAATTTCTGAGTTATGCCCCAAAATAAGGAGAATTTCTGTCTTTTTGCCCCAACATATAGGGAATTTCTGTCTTTCTGCACCACAACAAGGGGAATTTCTTTAATTATGCTCCAAAATACGGGGAATTTCTGCCTTTTTGCCCGAAAATAATGGGAATGCATAACTTTTGCCATAAAAAAGAGAAATTTCTTCATTTTTGCTCCAAAATAAGGGAAATTTCTGCCTTTTTGCCTCTAAATAAGTGGAATTTCTGTCTTTTTCCCTCAAAACAAAAAAAATTTCTGTCTTTTTTGCCTCAAAATAAGGGGAATTTCTGACTTATTACACTGAAATAAGTGAAATTTCTGCAATTTTGCCCCAAAATAAGGGAAATTTCTGCCTTTTTGCCCTGAAATATGCGAAATTTCTGCAATTTTACCCCAAAATAAGGTGAATTTCTGCCTTTTTGCCCCAAAATAAGAAAAATTTTTGCTTTTTTTCTCTGAAATAAGAGAAATTTCTGCAATTTTCCTCTAAAATAAGGGAATTTTTTGCAATTTTTTCCCATAGTAAGGGAGATTTCTGCAATTTTGCCCCAAAATAAGGGGAATTTCTTCCTTTTTACCCCAAAACAAAGGAAATTTCAGCCTTTTTACCTGAAAATAAGTGAAATTTCTGAAATTTTGCCCCAAATAAAGGAAATTTCTGCAATTTTGCCCCAATATAAGGTAAATTCCTGCAATTTTGCCCCAAAATAAAGAAAATTTCTGGAATTTTGCCCCAAAATAAGGGGAATTTCTGATTTTTGCCCCAAAATAAAGGGAATTTCTGCCTTTTGCCCCAAAATTAGAGGAATTTCTGCAATTTTGCTCCAAAATACGGGATTTTCTGCCTTTTTGCCTGAAAATAATGGGAATGCATAACTTTTGGCCATAAAAATGAAAATTTCTTCATTTTTGCTCCAAAACGAAGGGAATTTCTGCCTTTTTGCCTCTAAATAAGTGGAATTTCTGTCTTTTTCCCCCACAACAAAGAGAATTTCTGTCTTTTTTTCCCCAAAATAAGGAAAATTTCTGACTTATTACCCTGAAGTAAGTGAAATTTCTGCCATTTTGCCCCAAAATAAGGGAAATTTCTGCAATTTTGCCCCAATGTAAAGGAAATTTCTGCAATTTTGCCCCAAAATAAGGGGAATTTCTGAATGTTTGCTCCCGAAAAATGGAGATCTTCTGTCTTTTTGCCCCAAAATAAGGAGAATTTCTGCCTTTTTCCCCGAAAATTATGAGAATTTCTGCAATTTTGTTTCAAAATACGGGGAATTTCTGCTTTTTATCCAGAAAGTAAGGAAAATGCATACCTTTTTGCCATAAAAAGGTAAATTTCTTCATTTTTGCTCCAAAATAAGGGGAATTTCTGCCTTTTTGCCTCTAAATAAGTGGAATTTCTGTCTTTTTCCCCCAAAAGAAAGGAAATTTCCATCTTTTTTGCCCCAAAATAAGGGGATTTTCTGAATTATTACCCTGAAATAAGTGAAATTTCTCCAATTTTGCCCCAAAATAAGGGAAATTTCTGCCTCTTTGCCCCAAATATAGGGAATTTCAGCCTTTTTACCTCAAAATATGGGAAATTTCTGCATTTTTGCAACAAAATATTAAGAATTTCTGACTTTTTGCTCCAAAATAAGGAAAATTTGTGCCTTCTTTCCCTGAAATAAGTGAAATTTCTGAAATTTTGCCCCAAAATAAGTGAAATTTCTGCAATTTTGGCCCAAAATAAGGGAAATTTCTGGAATTTTGCCCCAAAATAAGTGGAATTTCTAAGTTTTGCCCCAAAATAAGGAGAATTTCTGTCTTTTTGCCTCTAAATAAGTGAAATTTCTGCAATTTTGCCCCAAAATAAGTGAAATTTCTGCAATTGTGGTTTAAAATAAAAGAAATTTCTGGAATTTTGGCCCAAAATAAGTGGAATTTCTAAGTTTTGCCCCAAAATAAGGAGAATTTCTGTCTTTTTGTCTCTAAATAAGTGAAATTTCTGCAATTTTGCCCCAAAATAAAGGGAAATTTCTGTTTTTTTGCCCCAAAATAAGGGGAATTTCAGCCTTTTTACCTCAAAATAAGGGGAATTTCTGCATTTTTGCCAGAAAATATAAGGAATTTCTGCCTTTTTGCCCCAAAATAAAGAAAATTTCTGCCTTTTTTCCCTGAAATAAGTGAAATTTCTGCAATTTTGCCCCAAAATAAGTGAAATTTCTGCAATTTTGCCCCAAAATAAGGTAAATTTCTAGAATTTTGCCCCAAAATAAGTGGAATTTCTGAGTTATGCCCCAAAATAAGGAGAATTTCTGTCTTTTTGCCCCAACATATAGGGAATTTCTGTCTTTCTGCACCACAACTAGGGGAATTTCTTTAATTATGCTCCAAAATACGGGGAATTTCTGCCTTTTTGCCCGAAAATAAGGGGAATGCATAACTTTTGCCATAAAAAAGAGAAATTTCTTCATTTTTGCTCCAAAATAAGGGAAATTTCTGCCTTTTTGCCTCTAAATAAGTGGAATTTCTGTCTTTTTCCCTCAAAACAAAAAAAATTTCTGTCTTTTTTGCCTCAAAATAAGGGGAATATCTGACTTATTACACTGAAATAAGTGAAATTTCTGCAATTTTGCCCCAAAATAAGGGAAATTTCTGCCTTTTTGCCCTGAAATATGCGAAATTTCTGCAATTTTACCCCAAAATAAGGTGAATTTCTGCCTTTTTTCCCCAAAATAAGAAAAATTTTTGCTTTTTTTCTCTGAAATAAGAGACATTTCTGCAATTTTCCTCTAAAATAAGGGAATTTTTTGCAATTTTTTCCCATAATAAGGGAGATTTCTGCAATTTTGCCCCAAAATAAGGGGAATTTCTTCCTTTTTACCCCAAAACAAAGGAAATTTCAGCCTTTTTACCTGAAAATAAGTGAAATTTCTGAAATTTTGCCCCAAATAAAGGAAATTTCTGCAATTTTGCCCCAATATAAGGTAAATTCCTGCAATTTTGCCCCAAAATAAAGGAAATTTCTGGAATTTTGCCCCAAAATAAGGGGAATTTCTGATTATTTACCCCAAAATAAAGGGAATTTCTGCCTTTTGCCCCAAAATTAGAGGAATTTCTGCAATTTTGCTCCAAAATACGGGAATTTCTGCCTTTTTGCCTGAAAATAATGGGAATGCATAACTTTTGGCCATAAAAATGAAAATTTCTTCATTTTTGCTCCAAAACAAAGGGAATTTCTGCCTTTTTGCCTCTAAATAAGTGGAATTTCTGTCTTTTTCCCCCAAAACAAAGAGAATTTCTGTCTTTTTTGCCCCAAAATAAGGGGATATTCTGAGTTATTACCCTGAAATAAGTGAAATTTCTCCAATTTTGCCCCAAAATAAAGGAAATTTCTGCCTCTTTGCCCCCAAATATAGGGAATTTCAGCCTTTTTACCTACAAAATAAGGGGAATTTCTGCATTTTTGCCACAAAATATTAGGAATTTCTGACTTTTTGCCCCAAAATAAGGAAAATTTGTGCCTTTTTTCCCTGAAATAAGTGAAATTTCTGCAATTTTGCCCCAAAATAAGTGAAATTTCTGCAATTGTGGTTTAAAATAAAAGAAATTTCTGGAATTTTGGCCCAAAATAAGTGGAATTTCTAAGTTTTGCCCCAAAATAAGGAGAATTTCTGTCTTTTTGTCTCTAAATAAGTGAAATTTCTGCAATTTTGCCCCAAAATAAGGGAAATTTCTGTTTTTTTGCCCCAAAATAAGGGGAATTTCAGCCTTTTTACCTCAAAATAAGGGAAATTTCTGCATTTTTGCCAGAAAATATAAGGAATTTCTGCCTTTTTGCCCCAAAATAAAGAAAATTTCTGCCTTTTTTCCCTGAAATAAGTGAAATTTCTGCAATTTTGCCCCAAAATAAGTGAAATTTCTGCAATTTTGTTCCAAAATAAGGGAAATTTCTAGAATTTTGCACCAAAATAAGTGGAATTTCTGAGTTATGCCCCAAAATAAGGAGAATTTCTGTCTTTTTGCCCCAACATATAGGGAACTTCTGTCTTTCTGCAGCACAACTAGGGGAATTTCTTCAATTATGCTCCAAAATACGGGGAATTTCTGCCTTTTTGCCCGAAAATAAGGGGAATGCATAACTTTTTGCCATAAAAAAGGGAAATTTCTTCATTTTTGCTCCAAAATAAGGGAAATTTCTGCCTTATTGCCTCTAAATAAGTGGAATTTCTGTCTTTTTCTCTCAAACCAAAAAAAATTTCTGTCTTTTTTGCCCCAAAATAAGGGGAATTTCTGACTTATTACACTGAAATAAGTGAAATTTCTGCAATTTTGCCCCAAATTAAAGGAAATTTCTGCCTTTTTGCCCTGAAATATGCGAAATTTCTGCAATTTTACCCCAAAATAAGGTGAATTTCTGCCTTTTTGCCACAAATTAATGGGAATTTCTGCCTTTTTGCCCCAAAATAAGAAAAATTTTTGCTTTTTTTCTCTGAAATAAGTGAAATTTCTGCAATTTTGCCCCAAAATAAGGGAAATTTCTGCAATTTTGCCCCAATGTAAAGGAAAGTTCAGCAATTTTGCCCCAAAATAAGGGTAATTTCTGACTGTTTGCTCCCGAAAAAAAAAAGATTTTCTGTCTTTTTTCCCCAAAATAAGAAGAATTTCTACCTTTTTGCCCGAAAATTATGCGAATTTCTGCAATTTTGCTTCAAAATACGAGGAATTTCTGCTTTTTATCCTGAAAGTAAGGGGAATGCATACCTTTTTGCCATAAAAAGTTAAATTTCTTCATTTTTGCTTGAAAATCAGGGAAATTTCTGCCTGTTTGCCTCTAAATAAGTAGAATTTCTGTCTTTCCCTGCAAAATAAAGGGAATTTCTGTCTTTTTTGCCCCAAAATAAAGGGAATTTCTGACTTATTACCCTGAAATAAGTGAAATTTCTGCAATTTTGCCCCAAAATAAGGGAAATTTCTTTCTCTTTGCCCTCAAATAAGGCGAATTTCAGCTTTTTTACCTCAAAATAAGGGGAATTCCTGCCTTTTTGACCCAAAATAAGGAAAATTTCTAACTTTTTTCCCTGAAATAAGTAAAATTTCTGCAATTTGCCACAAAATAAGTGAAATTTCTGCAATTTTGCCCTAGAATAAGGGAAATTTCTGGAATTTTGCCCCAAAATAAGTGGAATTTCTTAGTTTTGCCCCAAAATAAAGAGATTTTCTGTCTTTTTGCCCCAACATAAAAGGAATTTCTGCATTTTTGCCCCACAATTAGAGGAATTTCTGCAATTTTGCTCCAAAATACGAGGAATTTCTGCCTTTTTGCCCGAAAATTAGAACAATGCATAACTTTTTGCCTTAAAAAAGGAAAATTTCTTCATTTTTGCTCCAAAATAAAGGGAATTTCTGCTTTTTTGCCTTGAAATAAGTGGAATTTCTGTCTTTTTCCCCCAAAATAAAGGGATTTTCTGTCTTTTTTGCCCCAAAATAAGGAAAATTTCTGACTTATTACCCTGAAATAAGTGAAATTTCTGCAATTTTGCCCCAAAAAAAGGGAAATTTCTGCCTTTTTGCCCCCAAATAAGGGGAATTTCAGCCTTTTTACCTCAAAATAAGGGGAATTTCTGCCTTTTTGCCCCAAAATAACAAAATTTCTTTTTTTTTCAATGAAATAAGGGAAATTTCTGCAATTTTGCCTAAAATAAGTGAAATTTCTGCAATTTTGCCCCAGAATAAGGGAAATTTCTGGAATTTTGTTCCAAAATAAGTGGAATTTCTGAGTTTTGCCCCAAAATAAGGAGAATTTCTGTCTTTCTGCCCCAACATATAAGGAATTTTTGTTTTTTTGCCCCACAACTAGGGGAATTTCTGCAATTTTGCTCCAAAATACGGGGATTTTCTACCTTTTTGCCCTGAAATATGGGAAATTTCTGCAATTTTACCCCTAAATAAGGTGAATTTCTGCTTTTTTGCCCCAAAATAATGGGAATTTCTGCCTTTTTGCCCAAAAATTAGAAAAATTTTTGCTTTTTTTCTCTGAAATAAGTGAAATTTCTGCAATTTTCCCCTAAAATAAGGGAAATTTTTGCAATTTTTTCCCATAATAAGGCAGATTTCTGCAATTTTGCCCAAAAAAAGGGGAATTTCTTTTTTTTTGCCCAAAAACAAAGGAAATTTCAGC
This sequence comes from Micromys minutus, assembly GCF_963924665.1. Classification (NCBI taxonomy): domain Eukaryota; kingdom Metazoa; phylum Chordata; class Mammalia; order Rodentia; family Muridae; genus Micromys; species Micromys minutus. Next base: position 7,245,287 of record NW_027667727.1, read on the forward strand.
CTTTTTACCTGAAAATAAGTGAAATTTCTGAAATTTTGCCCCAAATAAGGGAAATTTCAGCAATTTTGCCCCAAAATAAGGTAAATTCCTGCAATTTTGCCCCAAAATAAAGGAAATTTCTGGAATTTTGCCCCAAAATAAGGGGAATTTCTGATTTTTGCCCCAAAATAAAGGGAATTTCTGCCTTTTGCCCCAAAATTAGGGGAATTTCTGCAATTTTGCTCCAAAATACGGGAATTTCTGCCTTTTTGCCTGAAAACAATGGGAATGCATAACTTTTGGCCATAAAAAGGGAAATTTCTTCATTTTTGCTCCAAAATAAAGGGAATTTCTGCCTTTTTGCCTCTAAATAAGTGGAATTTCTGTCTTATTCACCCAAAACAAAGAGAATTTCTGTCTTTTTTGCCCCAAAATAAGGGGAATTTCTGACTTATTACCCTGAAGTAAGTGAAATTTCTGCAATTTTGCCCCAAAATAAGGGAAATTTCTGCAATTTTGCCCCAATGTAAAGGAAATTTCTGCAATTTTGCCCCAAAATGACGAGAATTTCTGAATGTTTGCTCCCGAAAAAAGGAGATCTTCTGTCTTTTTGCCCCAAAATAAGGAGAATTTCTGCCTTTTTGCCCGAAAATTATGAGAATTTCTGCAATTTTGCTTCAAAATACGGGGAATTTCTGCTTTTTATCCCGAAAGTAAGGGGAATGCATACCTTTTTGCCATAAAAAGGTAATTTTCTTCATTTTTGCTCCAAAATAAGGGGAATTTCTGCCTTTTTGCCTCTAAATAAGTGGAATTTCTGTCTTTTTCCCCCAAAACAAAGGGAATTTCTGTCTTTTTTCCCCAAAATAAGAGGAGTTTCTGAATTATTACCCTGAAATATGTGAAATTTCTTTAATTTTGCCCCAAAATTAGGTAAATTTCTGCCTCTTTGCCCCCAAATAAGGGGAATTTAAGCCTTTTTACCTCAAAATAAGGGGAATTTCTGCATTTTTGCCACAAAATATTAGGAATTTTTGACTTTTTGCCCCAAAATAAAGAAAATTTGTGCCTTTTTTCCCTGAAATAAGTGAAATTTCTGCAATTTTGCCCCAAAATAAGTGAAATTTCTGCAATTGTGGTTTAAAATAAAAGAAATTTCTGGAATTTTGGCCCAAAATAAGTGGAATTTCTAAGTTTTGCCCCAAAATAAGGAGAATTTCTGTCTTTTTGCCTCTAAATAATGAAATTTCTGCAATTTTGCCCCAAAATAAGGGAAATTTCTGCCTTTTTGCCCCCAAATATGGGGAATTTCAGGCTTTTTACCTCAAAATAAGGGGAATTTCTGCATTTTTGCCAGAAAATATTAGGAATTTCTGCCTTTTTACCCCAAAATAAAGAAAATTTCTGCCTTTTTTCCCTGAAATAAGTGAAATTTCTGCAATTTTGCCCCAAAATAAGTGAAATTTCTGCAATTTTGCCCCAAAATAAGGGAAATTTCTAGAATTTTGCCCCAAAATAAGTGGAATTTCTGAGTTTTGCCCCAAAATAAGAAGAATTTTGCCCCAACATATAGGGAATTTCTGTCTTTCTGCACCACAACTAGGGAAATTTCTGCAATTATGCTCCAAAATACGGAGAATTTCTGCCTTTTTGCCCGAAAATAAGAAGAATGCAAAACTTTTTGCCATAAAAAAAAGAAATTTCTTCATTTTTGCTCCAAAATAAGGGAAATTTCTGCCTTTATGCCTCTAAATAAGTGGAATTTCTGTCTTTTTCCCCCAAAACAAAGGGAATTTCTGTCTTTTTTGCCCCAAAATAAGGGGAATTTCTGAATTATTACCCTGAAATAAGTGAAATTTCTCCAATTTTGCCCCAAAATAAGGTAAATTTCTGCCTCTTTGCCCCCAAATAAGGGGAATTTCAGCCTTTTTACCGCAAAATAAGGGGAATTTCTGCATTTTTGCCACAAAATATTAGGAATTTCTGACTTTTTGCCCCAAAATAAGGAAAATTTGTGCCTTTTTTTCCTGAAATAAGTGAAATTTCTGCAATTTTGCCCCAAAATAAGGGAAATTTCTGCCTTTTTGCCATAAAATTTGTGAAATTTCTGCAATTTTACCCCAAAATAAGGTGAATTTCTGCCTTTTTGCCACAAATTAATGGGAATTTCAGCCTTTTTGGCCCAAAATAAAAAAAAATTTGCTTTTTTTCTCTGAAATAAGTGAAATTTCTGCAATTTTGCCCTAAAACAAGGAATATTTCTGCAATTTTTCCCAATAATAAGAAAAATTTCTGAAATTTTGCCCCAAAATAAAGGGAATTTCTTATTTTTTTGCCCCAAAATAAAGGAAATTTCAGCTTTTTTACCTGAAAATAAGTGAAATTTCTGCAATTTTGCCCCAAATAAGGGAAATTTCTTAAATTTTGCCCCAAAATAAGGTAAATTCCTGTAATTTTCTCTCAAAATAAAGGAAATTTCTTAAATTTTACCCCAAAAGAAGGGGAATTTCTGATTTTTGCCCCAAAATAAAAGGAATTTCTGCCTTTTGCCCCAAAATTAGGGAATTTCTCCCTTTTTGCCCGAAAATTATGAGAATTTCTGCTATTTTGCTTCAAAATACGGTGAATTTCTGATTTTTATCCCGAATGTAAGGGGAATGTATACCTTTTACCACAAAAAAGGAAATTTCTTCATTTTTGCCCCAAAATAAGAGGAATTTCTGCCTTTTTACTTCAAAGTAAGTGAAATTTCTGCCTTTGTACCAAAAAATAAATGGAATTTCTGTCTTTTTGCCCCAAAATAAAAGGAATTTTTGAATTATGCCCTGAAATAAGTGAAATTTCTGCAATTTTGCCCCAAAATAAATGAAATTTCTGCCTTTTTGCCACAAAATAAAAGGAATTTCTGTCTTTTTGCCCCAAAATAAGGGAAATTTCTGCCTTTTTGCCCCCAAATATAAAGAATTTCAGCCTTTTTACCTCAAAATAAGGGGAATTTCTACATTTTTGCTACAAAATATTAAGAATTTCTGGATTTTTGCCCCAAAATAAGGAAAATTTCTGCCTTTTTTCCCTGAAATAAGTGAAATTTCTCCAATTTTGCCCTAAAATAAGTGAAATTTCTGCAATTTTTCCCAAAAATAAGGGAAATTTCTGGAATTTTGCCCAAAAATAAGTGGAATTTCTGAGTTTTGCCCCAAAATAAGAAGAATTTTTGACTTTTTTCCCCAACATATAGGGAATTTCTGCCTTTTTGCCCCACAATTAGGGGAATTTCTGCAATTTTGCTCCCAAATACGGGAAATTTCTGCCTTTTCCCAAAAATAAAGGAAATGCATAACTTTTTGCCATAAAAATGGGAAATTTCTTCATTTTTGCTCCAAAATAAGGGGAATTTCTGCCTTTTTGCCTCTAAATAAGTGGAATTTCTGTCTTTTTCCCCCAAAACAAAGGGAATTTCTGTCTTTTTTGCCCCAAAATAACGGGAATTTCTGACTTATTACCCTGAAATAAGTGAAATTTCTGCAATTTTGCCCCAAAATAAAGAAAATTTCTGCAATTTTGCCCCAATGTAAAAGATATTTCTGCAATTTTCCCCCATAATAAAAGAAATTTCTGACTGTTTGCTCCCGAAAAAAGGAGATTTTCTGTCTTTTTGCCCAAAATAAGGAGAATTTCTATCTTTTTGCCCGAAAATTATGAGAATTTCTGCAATTTTGCTTCAAAATACAGGGAATTTCTACTTTTTATCCCGAAAGTAAGGGGAATGCATACCTTTTTGCCATAAAAAGGTAAATTTCTTCATTTTTGCTCCAAAATAAGGGAAATTTCTGCCTTTTTGCCTCTAAATAAGTGGAATTTCTGTCTTTTCCTCCAAAACAAAGGGAATTTCTGTCTTTTTTGCCCCAAAATAAGGGGAATTTCTGACTTATTACCTGAAATAAGTGAAATTTCTGCAATTTTGCCCCAAAATAAGGGAAATTTCTGCAATTTTGCCCCAATGTAAAGGAAATTTCTGCAATTTTGCCCCAAAATAAGGGAAATTTCTGACTGTTTGCTCCCGAAAAAAAATGATTTTCTGTCTTTTTTCCCCAAAATAAGGAGAATTTCTACCTTTTTGCCCGAAAATTATGAGAATTTCTGCAATTTTGCTTCAAAATACGAGGAATTTCTGCTTTTTATCCTGAAAGTAAGGGGAATGCATACCTTTTTGCCATAAAAAGGTAAATTTCTTCATTTTTGCTCGAAAATCAGGGAAATTTCTGCCTTTTTGCCTCTAAATAAGTGGAATTTCTGTCTTTCCCTCCAAAATAAAGGGAATTTCTGTCTTTTTTGCCCCAAAATAAGGGGAATTTCTGACTTATTACCCTGAAAGAAGTGAAATTTCTGCAAATTTGCCCCAAAATAAGGGAAATTTCTTTCTCTTTGCCCTCAAATAAGGGGAATTTCAGCTTTTTTACCTCAAAATAAGGGGAATTCCTGCCTTTTTGACCCAAAATAAGAAAAATTTCTAACTTTTTTCCCTGAAATAAGTAAAATTTCTGCAATTTTGCCACAAAATAAGTGAAATTTCTGCAATTTTGCCCCAGAATAAGGGAAATTTCTGGAATTTTGCCCCAAAATAAGTGGAATTTCTGAGTTTTGCTCCAAAATAAGGAGAATTTCTGTCTTTTTGCCCCAACATAAAAGGAATTACTGCATTTTTGCCCCACAATTAGGGGAATTTCTGCAATTTTGCTCCAAAATACGAGAAATTTCTGCCTTTTTGCCCGAAAATAAGAAGAATGCATAACTTTTTGCCTTAAAAACAGGAAATTTCTTCATTTTTGCTACAAAATAAAGGGAATATCTGCTTTTTTGCCTCTAAATAAGTGGAATTTCTGTCTTTTTCCCCCAAAATAAAGGGATTTTCTGTATATTTTGCCTCAAAACAAAGAAAATTTCTGACTTATTACCCTGAAATAAGTGAAATTTCTGCAATTTTGCCCCAAAATAAGGGAAATTTCTTTCTCTTTGCCCTCAAATAAGGGGAATTTCAGCTTTTTTACCTCAAAATAAGGGGAATTCCTGCCTTTTTGACCCATAATAAGAAAAATTTCTAACTTTTTTCCCTGAAATAAGTAAAATTTCTGCAATTTTGCCACAAAATAAGTGAAATTTCTGCAATTTTGCCCCAGAATAAGGGAAATTTCTGGAATTTTGCCCCAAAATAAGTGGAATTTCTGAGTTTTGCCCCAAAATATGGAGAATTTCTGTCTTTTTGCCCCAACATATAGGGAATTTCTGCATTTCTGCCCCACAATTAGGGGAATTTTTGCAATTTTGCTCCAAAATACGGGGAATTTCTGCCTTTATGCCCGAAAATAAGAAGAATACATACCTTTTTGCCTTAAAAAAGGAAAATTTCTTCATATTTGCTTCAAAATAAGGGGAATTTCTGCTTTTTGCCTCTAAATAAGTGGAATTTCTGTCTTTTCCCCCCAAAACAAAGGGATTTTCTTTCTTTTTTGCCCCAAAATAAGGGGAATTTCTGACTTATTACCCTGAAATAAGTGAAATTTCTGCAATATTGCCCCAAAATAAGGGAATTTTTTGCCTTTCTGCCCACAAATAATGTGAATTTCAGCCTTTTTACCTCAAAATAAGGGGAATTTCTGCATTTTTACCACAAAATATTAGGAATTTCTGTCTTTTTGCCCCAAAATAAAGAAAATTTCTGCCTTTTTTCCCTGAAATAAGTGAAATTTCTGCAATTTTGCCCCAAAATAAGTGGAATTTCTGAGTTTTGCCCCAAAATAAGGAGAATTTCTGTCTTTTTGCCCCAACATATAGGGAATTTCTGTTTTTCTGCCCCACAACTAGGGGAATTTCTGCAATTTTGCCCTGAAATAAGAGGAATTTCAGGCTTTATACCTCAAAATAAGGGGAATTTCAGCAATTTTGCCACAAAATTTTAGGAATTTCTGAATTTTTGCCTCAAAATAATAAAAATTTCTGCCTTTGTTCCCTGAAATAAGTGAAATTATTGCAATTTTGCCCCAAAATAAGTGAAATTTTGCAATTTTGCCCTAAAAGAAGGAAAATTTCTGGAATTTTGCCCCAAAATAAGTGGAATTTCTAAGTTTTGCCCCAACATAGGGAGAATTTCTGTCTTTTTGCCTCAACATATAGGGAATTTCTGTCTTTTTGCCCCACAACAAAGGGGATTTCTGCAATTTTGCTCCAAAATATAGGGAATTTCTGCCTTTTTGCCCTGAAATATGTGAAATTTCTGCAATTTTACCCCTAAATAAGGTGTATTTTTCTTTTTTGCCCCAAAATAATGGGAATTTCTTCCTTTTGCCCCAAAATTAGAGGAATTTCTTCAATTTTGCTCCAAAATACGGGAATTTCTGCCTTTTTGCCTGAAAATAATGGGAATGAAAATTTTTGGCCATAAAAATGAAAATTTCTTCATTTTTGCTCCAAAACAAAGGGAATTTCTGCCTTTTTGCCTCTAAATAAGTGGAATTTCTGTCTTTTTCCCCCAAAACAAAGAGAATTTCTGTCTTTTTTGCCCCAAAATAAGGGGAATTTCTGACTTATTACCCTGAAGTAAGTGAAATTTCTGCCATTTTGCCCCAAAACAAGGGAAATTTCTGCAATTTTGCCCCAATGTAAAGGAAATTTCTGCAATTTTGCCCCAATGTAAAGGAAATTTCTGCAATTTTGCCCCAAAATAAGGGGAATTTCTGAATGTTTGCTCCCGAAAAATGGAGATCTTCTGTCTTTCTGCCCCAAAATAAGGAGAATTTCTGCCTTTTTGCCCGAAAATTATGAGAATTTCTGCAATTTGGTTTCAAAATACGGGGAATTTCTGCTTTTTATCCTGAAAGTAAGGGGAATGCATACCTTTTTGCCATAAAAAGGTAAATTTCTTCATTTTTGCTCCAAAATAAGGGGAATTTCTGCCTTTTTGCCTCTAAATAAGTGGAATTTCTGTCTTTTTGCCCAAAAAACAAAGGAAATTTCTGTCTTTTTTGCCCCAAAATAAGGGGATTTTCTGAGTTATTACCCTGAAATAAGTGAAATTTCTCTAATTTTGCCCCAAAATAAAGGAAATATCTGCCTCTTTGCCTCCAAATATAGGGAATTTCAGCCTTTTTACCTAAAAAATAAGGGGAATTTCTGCATTTTTGCCATAAAATATTAGGAATTTCTGACTTTTTGCCCCAAAATAAGGAAAATTTGTGCCTTTTTTCCCTGAAATAAGTGAAATTTCTGCAATTTTGCACCAAAATAAGTGAAATTTCTGCAATTGTGGCTTAAAATAAAAGAAATTTCTGGAATTTTGGCCCAAAATAAGTGGAATTTCTAACTTTTGCCCCAAATAAGGAGAATTTCTGTCTTTTTGCCTCTAAATAAGTGAAATTTCTGCAATTTTGCCCCAAAATAAGGGAAATTTCTGTTTTTTTGCCCCAAAATAAGGGGAATTTCAGCCTTTTTACCTCAAAATAAGGGAAATTTCTGAATTTTGCCAGAAAATGTAAGGAATTTCTGCCTTTTTGCCCCAAAATAAAGAAAATTTCTGCCTTTTTTCCCTGAAATAAGTGAAATTTCTGCAATTTTGCCCCAAAATAAGTGAAATTTCTGCAATTTTGTTCCAAAATAAGGGAAATTTCTAGAATTTTGCCCCAAAATAAGTGGAATTTCTGAGTTATGCCCCAAAATAAGGAGAATTTCTGTCTTTTTGCCCCAACATATAGGGAACTTCTGTCTTTCTGCAGCACAACTAGGGGAATTTCTTCAATTATGCTCCAAAATACGGGGAATTTCTGCCTTTTTGCCCGAAAATAAGGGGAATGCATACCTTTTTGCCATAAAAAAGGGAAATTTCTTCATTTTTGCTCCAAAATAAGGGAAATTTCTGCCTTTTTGTCTCTAAATAAGTGGAATTTCTGTCTTTTTCTCTCAAAACAAAAAAAAATTTCTGTCTTTTTTGCCTCAAAATAAGGGGAATTTCTGACTTATTACACTGAAATAAGTGAAATTTCTGCAATTTTGCCTCAAAATAAGGGAAATTTCTGCCTTTTTGCCCTGAAAGATGCGAAATTTCTGCAATTTTACTTCAAAATAAGGTGAATTTCTGCCTTTTTGCCACAAATTAATGGGAATTTCTGCCTTTTTGCCCCAAAATAAGAAAAATTTTTGCTTTTTTTCTCTGAAATAAGTGAAATTTCTGCAATTTTCCCCTAAAATAAGAAAATTTTTTGCAATTTTTTCCCATAATAAGTGAGATTTCTGCAATTTTGCCCCAAAATAAGGAAAAATTCTTCCTTTTTGCCCCCAAAAAAAGGAAATTTCAGCCTTTTTACCTGAAAATAAGTGAAATTTCTGAAATTTTGCCCCAAATAAGGGAAATTTCTGCAATTTTGCCCCAAAATAAGGTAAATTCCTGCAATTTTGCCCCAAAAAAAGGAAATTTCTGGAATTTTGCCCCAAAATAAGGGGAATTTCTGATTTTTGCCCCAAAATAAAGGGAATTTCTGCCTTTTGCCCCAAAATTAGAGGAATTTCTGCAATTTTGCTCCAAAATACGGGAATTTTTGCCTTTTTACCTGAAAATAATGGGAATGCATACCTTTTGGCCATAAAAAGGAAAATTTCTTCATTTTTGCTCCAAAACAAAGGGAATTTCTGCCTTTTTGCCTCTAAATAAGTGGAATTTCTGTCTTTTTCCCCCAAAACAAAGAGAATTTCTGTCTTTTTTGCCCCAAAATAAGGGGAATTTCTGACTTATTACCCTGAAGTAAGTGAAATTTCTGCCATTTTGCCCCAAAACAAGGGAAATTTCTGCAATTTTGCTGCAATGTAAAGGAAATTTCTGCAATTTTGCCCCAATGTAAAGGAAATTTCTGCAATTTTTCCCCAAAATAAGGGGAATTTCTGAATGTTTGCTTCCGAAAAATGGAGATCTTCTGTCTTTTTGCCCCAAAATAAGGAGAATTTCTGCCTTTTTGCCCGAAAATTATGAGAATTTCTGCAATTTGGTTTCAAAATACGGGGAATTTCTGCTTTTTATCCCGAAAGTAAGGGGAATGCATACCTTTTAGCCATAAAAAGGTAAATTTCTTCATTTTTGCTCCAAAATAAGGGGAATTTCTGCCTTTTTGCCTCTAAATAAGTGGAATTTCTGTCTTTTTCCCCCAAAACAAAGGAAATTTCTGTCTTTTTTGCCCCAAAATAAGGGGATTTTCTGAGTTATTACCCTGAAATAAGTGAAATTCCTCCAATTTTGCCCCAAAATAAGAGAAATTTCTGCCTCTTTGCCCCCAAATGTAGGGAATTTCATCCTTTTTACCTCAAAATAAGGGGAATTTCTGCATTTTTGCCACAAAATATTAGGAATTTCTGACTTTTTGCCCCAAAATAAGGAAAATTTGTGCCTTTTTTTCCCTGAAATAAGTGAAATTTCTGCAATTTTGCCCCAAAATAAGTGAAAGTTCTGCAATTGTGGCCAAAAATAAGGGAAATTTCTGGAATTTTTCCCCAAAATAAGTGGAATTTCTAAATTTTGCCCCAAAATAAGGAGAATTCCTGTCTTTTTGCCTCTAAATAAGTGAAATTTCTGCAATTTTGCCCCAAAATAAAGAAAATTTCTGTTTTTTTGCCCCCAAATAAGGGGAATTTCAGCCTTTTTACCTCAAAATAAGGGGAATTTCTGCATTTTTGCCAGAAATATAAGGAATTTCTGCCTTTTTGCCCCAAAATAAAGATAATTTCTGCCTTTTTTCCCTGAAATAAGTGAAATTTCTGCAATTTTGCCCCAAAATAAGTGAAATTTCTGCAATTTTGCCCCAAAATAAGGTAAATTTCTAGAATTTTGCCCCAAAATAAGTGGAATTTCTGAGTTATGCCCCAAAATAAGGAGAATTTCTGTCTTTTTGCCCCAACATATAGGGAATTTCTGTCTTTCTGCACCACAACTAGGGAAATTTCTTCAATTTTGCTCCAAAATACGGGGAATTTCTGCCTTTTTGCCCGAAAATAAGGGGAATGCATACCTTTTTGCCATAAAAAAGGGAAATTTCTTCATTTTTGCTCCAAAATAAGGGAAATTTCTGCCTTTTTGCCTCTAAATAAGTGGAATTTCTGTCTTTTTCTCTCAAAACAAAAAAAAAATTTCTGTCTTTTTTGCCTCAAAATAAGGGGAATTTCTGACTTATTACACTGAAATAAGTGAAATTTCTGCAATTTTGCCCCAAAATAAGGGAAATTTCTGCATTTTTGCCCTGAAATATGCGAAATTTCTGCAATTTTACCCCAAAATAAGGTGAATTTCTGCCTTTTTGCCACAAATTAATGGGAATTTCTGCCTTTTTGCCCCAAAATAAGAAAATTTTTGCTTTTTTTCTCTGAAATAAGTAAAATTTCTGCAATTTTCCCCTAAAATAAGGGAATTTTTTGCAATTTTTTCCCATAATAACGGAGATTTCTGCAATTATGCCCCAAAATAAGGGGAATTTCTTCCTTTTTGCCCCAAAACAAAGGAAATTTCAGCCTTTTTACCTGAAAATAAGTGAAATTTTTGAAATTTTGCCCCAAATAAGGGAAATTTCTGCAATTTTGCCCGAAAATAAGTGGAATTTCTAAGTTTTGCCCCAAAATAAAGAGAATTTCTGTCTTTTTGCCTCAACATATAGGGAATTTCTGTCTTTTTGCCCCACAACAAGGGGGATTTCTGCAATTTTGCTCCAAAATATGGGGAATTTCTGCCTTTTTGCCCTGAAATATGTGAAATTTCTGCAATTTTACCCCTAAATAAGGTGTTTTTCTGCTTTTTTGCCCCAAAATAATGGGAATTTCTGCCTTTTGCCCCAAAATAAGAAAAATTTTTGCTTTTTTTCTCTGAAATAAGTGAAATTTCTGCAATTTTCCCCTAAAATAAGAAAAATTTTTGCAATTTTTTCCCATAATAAGAGAGATTTCTGCAAATTTGCCCCAAAATAAGGGGAATTTCTTCCTTTTTGCCCCAAAACAAAGGAAATTTCAGCCTTTTTACCTGAAAATAAGTGAAATTTCTGAAATTTTGCCCCAAATAACGGAAATTTCTGCAATTTTGCCCCAAAATAAGGTAAATTCCTTCAATTTTGCCCCAAAATAAAGGAAATTTCTGGAATTTTGCCCCAAAATAAGGGGAATTTCTGATTTTTGCCCCAAAATAAAGGGAATTTCTGCCTTTTGCCCCAAAATTAGAGGAATTTCTGCAATTTTTTCTCCAAAATACGGGGATTTCTGCCTTTTTGCCTGAAAATAATGGGAATGCATACCTTTTGGCCATAAAAAGGGAAATTTCTTCATTTTTGCTCCAAAACAAAGGGAATTTCTGCCTTTTTGCCTCTAAATAAGTGGAATTTCTGTCTTTTTCCCCCAAAACAAAGAGAATTTATGTCTTTTTTTCCCCAAAATAAGGGGAATTTCTGACTTATTACCCTGAAGTAAGTGAAATTTCTGCCATTTTGCCCCAAAATAAGGGATATTTCTGCAATTTTGCCCCAATGTAAAGGAAATTTCTGCAATTTTGCCCCAAAATAAGGGGAATTTCTCAATGTTTGCTCCCGAAAAATGGAGATCTTCTGTCTTTTTGCCCCAAAATAAGGAGAATTTCTGCCTTTTTCCCCGAAAATTTTGAGAATTTCTGCAATTTTGTTTCAAAATACGGGGAATTTCTGCTTTTTATCCCGAAAGTAAGGGAAATGCATACCTTTTTGCCATAAAAAGGTAAATTTCTTCATTTTTGCTCCAAAATAAGGGGAATTTCTGCCTTTTTGCCTCTAAATAAGTGGAATTTCTGTCTTTTTCCCCCCAAAGAAAGGAAATTTCCATCTTTTTTGCCCCAAAATAAGGGGATTTTCTGAATTATTACCCTGAAATAAGTGAAATTTCTCCAATTTTGCCCCAAAATAAGGGAAATTTCTGCCTCTTTGCCCCCAAATATAGGGAATTTCAGCCTCTTTACCTCAAAATATGGAAAGTTTCTGCATTTTTGCAACAAAATATTAGGAATTTCTGACTTTTTGCCCCAAAATAAGGAAAATTTGTGCCTTCTTTCCCTGAAATAAGTGAAATTTCTGAAATTTTGCCCCAAAATAAGTGAAATTTCTGCAATTTTGGCCCAAAATAAGGGAAATTTCTGTAATTTTGCCCCAAAATAAGTGGAATTTCTAAGTTTTGCCCCAAAATAAGGAGAATTTCTGTCTTTTTGCCTCTAAATAAGTGAAATTTCTGCAATTTTGCCCCAAAATAAGGGAAATTTCTGCCTTTTTGCACCCAAATATGGGGAATTTCAGCCTTTTTACCTCAAAATAAGGGGAATTTCTGCATTTTTGCCAGAAAATATTAGGAATTTCTGCCTTTTTGCCCCAAAATAAAGAAAATTTCTGCCTTTTTCCCTGAAATAAGTGAAATTTCTGCAATTTTGCCCCAAAATAAGTGAAATTTCTGCAATTTTGCCCCAAAATAAGGTAAATTTCTAGAATTTTGCCCCAAAATAAGTGGAATTTCTGAGTTATGCCCCAAAATAAGGAGAATTTCTGTCTTTTTGCCCCAACATATAGGGAATTTCTGTCTTTCTGCACCACAACTAGGGAAATTTCTTCAATTTTGCTCCAAAATACGGGGAATTTCTGCCTTTTTGCCCGAAAATAAGGGGAATGCATACCTTTTTGCCATAAAAAAGGGAAATTTCTTCATTTTTGCTCCAAAATAAGGGAAATTTCTGCCTTTTTGCCTCTAAATAAGTGGAATTTCTGTCTTTTTCTCTCAAAACAAAAAAAAATTTCTGTCTTTTTTGCCTCAAAATAAGGGGAATTTCTGACTTATTACACTGAAATAAGTGAAATTTCTGCAATTTTGCCCCAAAATAAGGGAAATTTCTGCCTTTTTGCCCTGAAATATGCGAAATTTCTGCAATTTTACCCCAAAATAAGGTGAATTTCTGCCTTTTTGCCACAAATTAATGGGAATTTCTGCCTTTTTGCCCCAAAATAAGAAAATTTTTGCTTTTTTTCTCTGAAATAAGTAAAATTTCTGCAATTTTCCCCTAAAATAAGGGAATTTTTGCAATTTTTTCCCATAATAAGGGAGATTTCTGCAATTATGCCCCAAAATAAGGGGAATTTCTTCCTTTTTGCCCCAAAACAAAGGAAATTTCAGCCTTTTTACCTGAAAATAAGTGAAATTTTTGAAATTTTGCCCCAAATAACGGAAATTTCTGCAATTTTGCCCCAAAATAAGGTAAATACCTTCAATTTTGCCCCAAAATAAAGGAAATTTCTGGAATTTTGCCCCAAAATAAGGGGAATTTCTGATTTTTGCCCCAAAATAAAGGGAATTTCTGCCTTTTGCCCCAAAATTAGAGGAATTTCTGCAATTTTTTCTCCAAAATACGGGGATTTCTGCCTTTTTGCCTGAAAATAATGGGAATGCATACCTTTTGGCCATAAAAAGGGAAATTTCTTCATTTTTGCTCCAAAACAAAGGGAATTTCTGCCTTTTTGCCTCTAAATAAGTGGAATTTCTGTCTTTTTCCCCCAAAACAAAGAGAATTTATGTCTTTTTTTCCCCAAAATAAGGGGAATTTCTGACTTATTACCCTGAAGTAAGAAAAATTTCTGCCATTTTGCCCCAAAATAAGGGATATTTCTGCAATTTTGCCCCAATGTAAAGGAAATTTCTGCAATTTTGCCCCAAAATAAGGGGAATTTCTGAATGTTTGCTCCCGAAAAATGGAGATCTTCTGTCTTTTTGCCCCAAAATAAGGAGAATTTCTGCCTTTTTCCCCGAAAATTTTGAGAATTTCTGCAATTTTGTTTCAAAATACGGGGAATTTCTGCTTTTTATCCCGAAAGTAAGGGGAATGCATACCTTTTTGCCATAAAAAGGTAAATTTCTTCATTTTTGCTCCAAAATAAGGGGAATTTCTGCCTTTTTGCCTCTAAATAAGTGGAATTTCTGTCTTTTTCCCCCAAAAGAAAGGAAATTTCCATCTTTTTTGCCCCAAAATAAGGGGATTTTCTGAATTATTACCCTGAAATAAGTGAAATTTCTCCAATTTTGCCCCAAAATAAGGGAAATTTCTGCCTCTTTGCCCCCAAATATAGGGAATTTCAGCCTTTTTACCTCAAAATATGGAAAGTTTCTGCATTTTTGCAACAAAATATTAGGAATTTCTGACTTTTTGCCCCAAAATAAGGAAAATTTGTGCCTTCTTTCCCTGAAATAAGTGAAATTTCTGAAATTTTGCCCCAAAATAAGTGAAATTTCTGCAATTTTGGCCCAAAATAAGGGAAATTTCTGTAATTTTGCCCCAAAATAAGTGTAATTTCTAAGTTTTGCCCCAAAATAAGGAGAATTTCTGTCTTTTTGCCTCTAAATAAGTGAAATTTCTGCAATTTTGCCCCAAAATAAGTGAAATTTCTGCAATTGTGGTTTAAAATAAAAGATATTTCTGGAATTTTGGCCCAAAATAAGTGGAATTTCTAAGTTTTGCCCCAAAATAAGGAGAATTTCTGTCTTTTTGCCTCTAAATAAGTGAAATTTCTGCAATTTTGCCCCAAAATAAGGGAAATTTCTGCCTTTTTACACCGAAATATGGGGAATTTCAGCCTTTTTACCTCAAAATAAGGGGAATTTATGCATTTTTGCCAGAAAATATTAGGAATTTCTGCCTTTTTGCCCCAAAATAAAGAAAATTTCTGCCTTTTTTCCCTGAAATAAGTGAAATTTCTGCAATTTTGCCCCAAAATAAGTGAAATTTCTGCAATTTTGCCCCAAAATAAGGTAAATTTCTAGAATTTTGCCCCAAAATAAGTGGAATTTCTGAGTTATGCCCCAAAATAAGGAGAATTTCTGTCTTTTTGCCCCAACATATAGGGAATTTCTGTCTTTCTGCACCACAACTAGGGAAATTTCTTTAATTATGCTCCAAAATACGGGGAATTTCTCCCTTTTTGCCCGAAAATAAGGGGAATGCATAACTTTTGCCATAAAAAAGAGAAATTTCTTCATTTTTGCTCCAAAATAAGGGAAATTTCTGCATTTTTGCCTCTAAATAAGTGGAATTTCTGTCTTTTTCCCTCAAAACAAAAAAAATTTCTGTCTTTTTTGCCTCAAAATAAGGGGAATTTCTGACTTATTACACGGAAATAAGTGAAATTTCTGCAATTTTGCCCCAAAATAAGGAAAATTTCTGCCTTTTTGCCCTGAAATATGCGAAATTTGTGCAATTTTACCCCAAAATAAGGTGAATTTCTGCCTTTTTCCCCAAAATAAGAAAAATTTTTGCTTTTTTTCTCTGAAATAAGAGAAATTTCTGCAATTTTCCTCTAAAATAAGGGAATTTTTTGCAATTTTTTCCCATAGTAAGGGAGATTTCTGCAATTTTGCCCCAAAATAAGGGGAATTTCTTCCTTTTTACCCCAAAACAAAGGAAATTTCAGCCTTTTTACCTGAAAATAAGTGAAATTTCTGAAATTTTGCCCCAAATAAAGGAAATTTCTGCAATTTTGCCCCAATATAAGGTAAATTCCTGCAATTTTGCCCCAAAATAAAGGAAATTTCTGGAATTTTGCCCCAAAATAAGGGGAATTTCTGATTTTTGCCCCAAAATAAAGGGAATTTCTGCCTTTTGCCCCAAAATTAGGGGAATTTCTGCAATTTTTTCTCCAAAATACAAGGATTTCTGCCTTTTTGCCTGAAAATAATGGGAATGCATACCTTTTGGCCATAAAAAGGGAAATTTCTTCATTTTTGCTCCAAAACGAAGGGAATTTCTGCCTTTTTGCCTCTAAATAAGTGGAATTTCTGTCTTTTTCCCCCACAACAAAGAGAATTTCTGTCTTTTTTTCCCCAAAATATGGGGAATTTCTGACTTATTACCCTGAAGTAAGTGAAATTTCTGCCATTTTGCCCCAAAATAAGGGAAATTTCTGCAATTTTGCCCCAATGTAAAGGAAATTTCTGCAATTTTGCCCCAAAATAAGGGGAATTTCTGAATGTTTGCTCCCGAAAAATGGAGATCTTCTGTCTTTTTGCCCCAAAATAAGGAGAATTTCTGCCTTTTTCCCCGAAAATTATGAGAATTTCTGCAATTTTGTTTCAAAATACGGGGAATTTCTGCTTTTTATCCCGAAAGTAAGGGAAATGCATACCTTTTTGCCATAAAAAGGTAAATTTCTTCATTTTTGCTCCAAAATAAGGGGAATTTCTGCCTTTTTGCCTCTAAATAAGTGGAATTTCTGTCTTTTTCCCCCAAAAGAAAGGAAATTTCCATCTTTTTTGCCCCAAAATAAGGGGATTTTCTGAATTATTACCCTGAAATAAGTGAAATTTCTCCAATTTTGCCCCAAAATAAGGGAAATTTCTGCCTCTTTGCCCCCAAATATAGGGAATTTCAGCCTTTTTACCTCAAAATATGGGAAATTTCTGCATTTTTGCAACAAAATATTAGGAATTTCTGACTTTTTGCCCCAAAATAAGGAAAATTTGTGCCTTCTTTCCCTGAAATAAGTGAAATTTCTGAAATTTTGCCCTAAAATAAGTGAAATTTCTGCAATTTTGGCCCAAAGTAAGGGAAATTTCTGGAATTTTGCTCCAAAATAAGTGGAATTTCTAAGCTTTGCCCCAAAATAAGGAGAATTTCTGTCTTTTTGCCTCTAAATAAGTGAAATTTCTGCAATTTTGCCCCAAAATAAGTGAAATTTCTGCAATTGTGGTTTAAAATAAAAGAAATTTCTGGAATTTTGGCCCAAAATAAGTGGAATTTCTAAGTTTTGCCCCAAAATAAGGAGAATTTCTGTCTTTTTGTCTCTAAATAAGTGAAATTTCTGCAATTTTGCCCCAAAATAAGGGAAATTTCTGCCTTTTTGCACCCAAATATTGGGAATTTCAGCCTTTTTACCTCAAAATAAGGGGAATTTCTGCATTTTTGCCAGAAAATATAAGAAATTTCTGCCTTTTTGCCCCAAAATAAAGAAAATTTCTGCCTTTTTTTCTGAAATAAGTGAAATTTCTGCTATTTTGCCCCAAAATAAGTGAAATTTCTGCAATTTTGCCCCAAAATAAGGTAAATTTCTAGAATTTTGCCCCAAAATAAGTGGAATTTCTGAGTTATGCCCCAAAATAAGGAGAATTTCTGTCTTTTTGCCCCAACATATAGGGAATTTCTGTCTTTCTGCACCACAACTAGGGGAATTTCTTTAATTATGCTCCAAAATACGGGGAATTTCTGCCTTTTTGCCCGAAAATAATGGGAATGCATAACTTTTGCCATAAAAAAGAGAAATTTCTTCATTTTTGCTCCAAAATAAGGGAAATTTCTGCCTTTTTGCCTCTAAATAAGTGGAATTTCTGTCTTTTTCCCTCAAAACAAAAAAAATTTCTGTCTTTTTTGCCTCAAAATAAGGGGAATTTCTGACTTATTACACTGAAATAAGTGAAATTTCTGCAATTTTGCCCCAAAATAAGGGAAATTTCTGCCTTTTTGCCCTGAAATATGCGAAATTTCTGCAATTTTACCCCAAAATAAGGTGAATTTCTGCCTTTTTGCCCCAAAATAAGAAAAATTTTTGCTTTTTTTCTCTGAAATAAGAGAAATTTCTGCAATTTTCCTCTAAAATAAGGGAATTTTTTGCAATTTTTTCCCATAGTAAGGGAGATTTCTGCAATTTTGCCCCAAAATAAGGGGAATTTCTTCCTTTTTACCCCAAAACAAAGGAAATTTCAGCCTTTTTACCTGAAAATAAGTGAAATTTCTGAAATTTTGCCCCAAATAAAGGAAATTTCTGCAATTTTGCCCCAATATAAGGTAAATTCCTGCAATTTTGCCCCAAAATAAAGGAAATTTCTGGAATTTTGCCCCAAAATAAGGGGAATTTCTGATTTTTGCCCCAAAATAAAGGGAATTTCTGCCTTTTGCCCCAAAATTAGGGGAATTTCTGCAATTTTTTCTCCAAAATACAAGGATTTCTGCCTTTTTGCCTGAAAATAATGGGAATGCATACCTTTTGGCCATAAAAAGGGAAATTTCTTCATTTTTGCTCCAAAACGAAGGGAATTTCTGCCTTTTTGCCTCTAAATAAGTGGAATTTCTGTCTTTTTCCCCCACAACAAAGAGAATTTCTGTCTTTTTTTCCCCAAAATATGGGGAATTTCTGACTTATTACCCTGAAGTAAGTGAAATTTCTGCCATTTTGCCCCAAAATAAGGGAAATTTCTGCAATTTTGCCCCAATGTAAAGGAAATTTCTGCAATTTTGCCCCAAAATAAGGGGAATTTCTGAATGTTTGCTCCCGAAAAATGGAGATCTTCTGTCTTTTTGCCCCAAAATAAGGAGAATTTCTGCCTTTTTCCCCGAAAATTATGAGAATTTCTGCAATTTTGTTTCAAAATACGGGGAATTTCTGCTTTTTATCCCGAAAGTAAGGGAAATGCATACCTTTTTGCCATAAAAAGGTAAATTTCTTCATTTTTGCTCCAAAATAAGGGGAATTTCTGCCTTTTTGCCTCTAAATAAGTGGAATTTCTGTCTTTTTCCCCCAAAAGAAAGGAAATTTCCATCTTTTTTGCCCCAAAATAAGGGGATTTTCTGAATTATTACCCTGAAATAAGTGAAATTTCTCCAATTTTGCCCCAAAATAAGGGAAATTTCTGCCTCTTTGCCCCCAAATATAGGGAATTTCAGCCTTTTTACCTCAAAATATGGGAAATTTCTGCATTTTTGCAACAAAATATTAGGAATTTCTGACTTTTTGCCCCAAAATAAGGAAAATTTGTGCCTTCTTTCCCTGAAATAAGTGAAATTTCTGAAATTTTGCCCTAAAATAAGTGAAATTTCTGCAATTTTGGCCCAAAGTAAGGGAAATTTCTGGAATTTTGCTCCAAAATAAGTGGAATTTCTAAGCTTTGCCCCAAAATAAGGAGAATTTCTGTCTTTTTGCCTCTAAATAAGTGAAATTTCTGCAATTTTGCCCCAAAATAAGTGAAATTTCTGCAATTGTGGTTTAAAATAAAAGAAATTTCTGGAATTTTGGCCCAAAATAAGTGGAATTTCTAAGTTTTGCCCCAAAATAAGGAGAATTTCTGTCTTTTTGTCTCTAAATAAGTGAAATTTCTGCAATTTTGCCCCAAAATAAGGGAAATTTCTGCCTTTTTGCACCCAAATATTGGGAATTTCAGCCTTTTTACCTCAAAATAAGGGGAATTTCTGCATTTTTGCCAGAAAATATAAGAAATTTCTGCCTTTTTGCCCCAAAATAAAGAAAATTTCTGCCTTTTTTTCTGAAATAAGTGAAATTTCTGCTATTTTGCCCCAAAATAAGTGAAATTTCTGCAATTTTGCCCCAAAATAAGGTAAATTTCTAGAATTTTGCCCCAAAATAGGTGGAATTTCTGAGTTATGCCCCAAAATAAGGAGAATTTCTGTCTTTTTGCCCCAACATATAGGGAATTTCTGTCTTTCTGCACCACAACTAGGGGAATTTCTTTAATTATGCTCCAAAATACGGGGAATTTCTGCCTTTTTGCCCGAAAATAATGGGAATGCATAACTTTTGCCATAAAAAAGAGAAATTTCTTCATTTTTGCTCCAAAATAAGGGAAATTTCTGCCTTTTTGCCTCTAAATAAGTGGAATTTCTGTCTTTTTCCGACAAAACAAAAAAAATTTCTGTCTTTTTTGCCTCAAAATAAGGGGAATTTCTGACTTATTACACTGAAATAAGTGAAATTTCTGCAATTTTGCCCCAAAATAAGGGAAATTTCTGCCTTTTTGCCCTGAAATATGCGAAATTTCTGCAATTTTACCCCAAAATAAGGTGAATTTCTGCCTTTTTGCCCCAAAATAAGAAAAATTTTTGCTTTTTTTCTCTGAAATAAGAGAAATTTCTGCAATTTTCCTCTAAAATAAGGGAATTTTTTGCAATTTTTTCCCATAGTAAGGGAGATTTCTGCAATTTTGCCCCAAAATAAGGGGAATTTCTTCCTTTTTACCCCAAAACAAAGGAAATTTCAGCCTTTTTACCTGAAAATAAGTGAAATTTCTGAAATTTTGCCCCAAATAAAGGAAATTTCTGCAATTTTGCCCCAATATAAGGTAAATTCCTGCAATTTTGCCCCAAAATAAAGGAAATTTCTGGAATTTTGCCCCAAAATAAGGGGAATTTCTGATTTTTGCCCAAAAATAAAGGGAATTTCTGCCTTTTGCCCCAAAATTAGGGGAATTTCTGCAATTTTTTCTCCAAAATACAAGGATTTCTGCCTTTTTGCCTGAAAATAATGGGAATGCATACCTTTTGGCCATAAAAAGGGAAATTTCTTCATTTTTGCTCCAAAACGAAGGGAATTTCTGCCTTTTTGCCTCTAAATAAGTGGAATTTCTGTCTTTTTCCCCCACAACAAAGAGAATTTCTGTCTTTTTTTCCCCAAAATATGGGGAATTTCTGACTTATTACCCTGAAGTAAGTGAAATTTCTGCCATTTTGCCCCAAAATAAGGGAAATTTCTGCAATTTTGCCCCAATGTAAAGGAAATTTCTGCAATTTTGCCCCAAAATAAGGGGAATTTCTGAATGTTTGCTCCCGAAAAATGGAGATCTTCTGTCTTTTTGCCCCAAAATAAGGAGAATTTCTGCCTTTTTCCCCGAAAATTATGAGAATTTCTGCAATTTTGTTTCAAAATACGGGGAATTTCTGCTTTTTATCCCGAAAGTAAGGGAAATGCATACCTTTTTGCCATAAAAAGGTAAATTTCTTCATTTTTGCTCCAAAATAAGGGGAATTTCTGCCTTTTTGCCTCTAAATAAGTGGAATTTCTGTCTTTTTCCCCCAAAAGAAAGGAAATTTCCATCTTTTTTGCCCCAAAATAAGAGGATTTTCTGAATTATTACCCTGAAATAAGTGAAATTTCTCCAATTTTGCCCCAAAATAAGGGAAATTTCTGCCTCTTTGCCCCCAAATATAGGGAATTTCAGCCTTTTTACCTCAAAATATGGGAAATTTCTGCATTTTTGCAACAAAATATTAGGAATTTCTGACTTTTTGCCCCAAAATAAGGAAAATTTGTGCCTTCTTTCCCTGAAATAAGTGAAATTTCTGAAATTTTGCCCTAAAATAAGTGAAATTTCTGCAATTTTGGCCCAAAGTAAGGGAAATTTCTGGAATTTTGCTCCAAAATAAGTGGAATTTCTAAGCTTTGCCCCAAAATAAGGAGAATTTCTGTCTTTTTGCCTCTAAATAAGTGAAATTTCTGCAATTTTGCCCCAAAATAAGTGAAATTTCTGCAATTGTGGTTTAAAATAAAAGAAATTTCTGGAATTTTGGCCCAAAATAAGTGGAATTTCTAAGTTTTGCCCCAAAATAAGGAGAATTTCTGTCTTTTTGTCTCTAAATAAGTGAAATTTCTGCAATTTTGCCCCAAAATAAGGGAAATTTCTGCCTTTTTGCACCCAAATATTGGGAATTTCAGCCTTTTTACCTCAAAATAAGGGGAATTTCTGCATTTTTGCCAGAAAATATAAGAAATTTCTGCCTTTTTGCCCCAAAATAAAGAAAATTTCTGCCTTTTTTTCTGAAATAAGTGAAATTTCTGCTATTTTGCCCCAAAATAAGTGAAATTTCTGCAATTTTGCCCCAAAATAAGGTAAATTTCTAGAATTTTGCCCCAAAATAGGTGGAATTTCTGAGTTATGCCCCAAAATAAGGAGAATTTCTGTCTTTTTGCCCCAACATATAGGGAATTTCTGTCTTTCTGCACCACAACTAGGGGAATTTCTTTAATTATGCTCCAAAATACGGGGAATTTCTGCCTTTTTGCCCGAAAATAATGGGAATGCATAACTTTTGCCATAAAAAAGAGAAATTTCTTCATTTTTGCTCCAAAATAAGGGAAATTTCTGCCTTTTTGCCTCTAAATAAGTGGAATTTCTGTCTTTTTGCCTCAAAACAAAAAAAATTTCTGTCTTTTTTGCCTCAAAATAAGGGGAATTTCTGACTTATTACACTGAAATAAGTGAAATTTCTGCAATTTTGCCCCAAAATAAGGGAAATTTCTGCCTTTTTGCCCTGAAATATGCGAAATTTCTGCAATTTTACCCCAAAATAAGGTGAATTTCTGCCTTTTTGCCCCAAAATAAGAAAAATTTTTGCTATTTTTCTCTGAAATAAGAGAAATTTCTGCAATTTTCCTCTAAAATAAGGGAATTTTTTGCAATTTTTTCCCATAGTAAGGGAGATTTCTGCAATTTTGCCCCAAAATAAGGGGAATTTCTTCCTTTTTACCCCAAAACAAAGGAAATTTCAGCCTTTTTACCTGAAAATAATTGAAATTTCTGAAATTTTGCCCCAAATAAAGGAAATTTCTGCAATTTTGCCCCAATATAAGGTAAATTCCTGCAATTTTGCCCCAAAATAAAGAAAATTTCTGGAATTTTGCCCCAAAATAAGGGGAATTTCTGATTTTTGCCCCAAAATAAAGGGAATTTCTGCCTTTTGCCCCAAAATTAGAGGAATTTCTGCAATTTTGCTCCAAAATACGGGATTTTCTGCCTTTTTGCCTGAAAATAATGGGAATGCATAACTTTTGGCCATAAAAATGAAAATTTCTTCATTTTTGCTCCAAAACAAAGGGAATTTCTGCCTTTTTGCCTCTAAATAAGTGGAATTTCTGTCTTTTTCCCCCAAAACAAAGAGAATTTCTGTCTTTTTTCCCCAAAATAAGGGGAATTTCTGACTTATTACCCTGAAGTAAGTGAAATTTCTGCCATTTTGCCCCAAAATAAGGGAAATTTCTGCAATTTTGCCCCAATGTAAAGGAAATTTCTGCAATTTTGCCCCAAAATAAGGGGAATTTCTGAATGTTTGCTCCCGAAAAATGGAGATCTTCTGTCTTTTTGCCCCAAAATAAGGAGAATTTCTGCCTTTTTCCCCGAAAATTATGAGAATTTCTGCAATTTTGTTTCAAAATACGGGGAATTTCTGCTTTTTATCCCGAAAGTAAGGGATTTGCATACCTTTTTGCCATAAAAAGGTAAATTTCTTCATTTTTGCTCCAAAATAAGGGGAATTTCTGCCTTTTTGCCTCTAAATAAGTGGAATTTCTGTCTTTTTCCCCCAAAAGAAAGGAAATTTCCATCTTTTTTGCCCCAAAATAAGGGGATTTTCTGAATTATTACCCTGAAATAAGTGAAATTTCTCCAATTTTGCCCCAAAATAAGGGAAATTTCTGCCTCTTTGCCCCAAATATAGGGAATTTCAGCCTTTTTACCTCAAAATATGGGAAATTTCTGCATTTTTGCAACAAAATATTAAGAATTTCTGACTTTTTGCTCCAAAATAAGGAAAATTTGTGCCTTCTTTCCCTGAAATAAGTGAAATTTCTGAAATTTTGCCCCAAAATAAGTGAAATTTCTGCAATTTTGGCCCAAAATAAGGGAAATTTCTGGAATTTTACCCCAAAATAAGTGGAATTTCTAAGTTTTGCCCCAAAATAAGGAGAATTTCTGTCTTTTTGCCTCTAAATAAGTGAAATTTCTGCAATTTTGCCCCAAAATAAGTGAAATTTCTGCAATTGTGGTTTAAAATAAAAGAAATTTCTGGAATTTTGGCCCAAAATAAGTGGAATTTCTAAGTTTTGCCCCAAAATAAGGAGAATTTCTGTCTTTTTGTCTCTAAATAAGTGAAATTTCTGCAATTTTGCCCCAAAATAAAGGGAAATTTCTGTTTTTTTGCCCCAAAATAAGGGGAATTTCAGCCTTTTTACCTCAAAATAAGGGGAATTTCTGCATTTTTGCCAGAAAATATAAGGAATTTCTGCCTTTTTGCCCCAAAATAAAGAAAATTTCTGCCTTTTTTCCCTGAAATAAGTGAAATTTCTGCAATTTTGCCCCAAAATAAGTGAAATTTCTGCAATTTTGCCCCAAAATAAGGTAAATTTCTAGAATTTTGCCCCAAAATAAGTGGAATTTCTGAGTTATGCCCCAAAATAAGGAGAATTTCTGTCTTTTTGCCCCAACATATAGGGAATTTCTGTCTTTCTGCACCACAACTAGGGGAATTTCTTTAATTATGCTCCAAAATACGGGGAATTTCTGCCTTTTTGCCCGAAAATAAGGGGAATGCATAACTTTTGCCATAAAAAAGAGAAATTTCTTCATTTTTGCTCCAAAATAAGGGAAATTTCTGCCTTTTTGCCTCTAAATAAGTGGAATTTCTGTCTTTTTCCCTCAAAACAAAAAAAAATTTCTGTCTTTTTTGCCTCAAAATAAGGGGAATATCTGACTTATTACACTGAAATAAGTGAAATTTCTGCAATTTTGCCCCAAAATAAGGGAAATTTCTGCCTTTTTGCCCTGAAATATGCGAAATTTCTGCAATTTTACCCCAAAATAAGGTGAATTTCTGCCTTTTTTCCCCAAAATAAGAAAAATTTTTGCTTTTTTTCTCTGAAATAAGAGAAATTTCTGCAATTTTCCTCTAAAATAAGGGAATTTTTTGCAATTTTTTCCCATAATAAGGGAGATTTCTGCAATTTTGCCCCAAAATAAGGGGAATTTCTTCCTTTTTACCCCAAAACAAAAGAATATTTCAGCCTTTTTACCTGAAAATAAGTGAAATTTCTGAAATTTTGCCCCAAATAAAGGAAATTTCTGCAATTTTGCCCCAATATAAGGTAAATTCCTGCAATTTTGCCCCAAAATAAAGGAAATTTCTGGAATTTTGCCCCAAAATAAGGGGAATTTCTGATTTTTGCCCCAAAATAAAGGGAATTTCAGCCTTTTGCCCCAAAATTAGAAATTTCTGCAATTTTGCTCCAAAATACGGGAATTTCTGCCTTTTTGCCTGAAAATAATGGGAATGCATAACTTTTGGCCATAAAAATGAAAATTTCTTCATTTTTGCTCCAAAACAAAGGGAATTTCTGCCTTTTTGCCTCTAAATAAGTGGAATTTCTGTCTTTTTCCCCCAAAACAAAGAGAATTTCTGTCTTTTTTGCCCCAAAATAAGGGGATATTCTGAGTTATTACCCTGAAATAAGTGAAATTTCTCCAATTTTGCCCCAAAATAAAGGAAATTTCTGCCTCTTTGCCCCCAAATATAGGGAATTTCAGCCTTTTTACCTACAAAATAAGGGGAATTTCTGCATTTTTGCCACAAAATATTAGGAATTTCTGACTTTTTGCCCCAAAATAAGGAAAATTTGTGCCTTTTTTCCCTGAAATAAGTGAAATTTCTGCAATTTTGCCCCAAAATAAGTGAAATTTCTGCAATTGTGGTTTAAAATAAAAGAAATTTCTGGAATTTTGGCCCAAAATAAGTGGAATTTCTAAGTTTTGCCCCAAAATAAGGAGAATTTCTGTCTTTTTGTCTCTAAATAAGTGAAATTTCTGCAATTTTGCCCTAAAATAAGGGAAATTTCTGTTTTTTTGCCCCAAAATAAGGGGAATTTCAGCCTTTTTACCTCAAAATAAGGGAAATTTCTGCATTTTTGCCAGAAAATATAAGGAATTTCTGCCTTTTTGCCCCAAAATAAAGAAAATTTCTGCCTTTTTTCCCTGAAATAAGTGAAATTTCTGCAATTTTGCCCCAAAATAAGTGAAATTTCTGCAATTTTGTTCCAAAATAAGGGAAATTTCTAGAATTTTGCCCCAAAATAAGTGGAATTTCTGAGTTATGCCCCAAAATAAGGAGAATTTCTGTCTTTTTGCCCCAACATATAGGGAACTTCTGTCTTTCTGCAGCACAACTAGGGGAATTTCTTCAATTATGCTCCAAAATACGGGGAATTTCTGCCTTTTTGCCCGAAAATAAGGGGAATGCATAACTTTTTGCCATAAAAAAGGGAAATTTCTTCATTTTTGCTCCAAAATAAGGGAAATTTCTGCCTTATTGCCTCTAAATATGTGGAATTTCTGTCTTTTTCTCTCAAAACAAAAAAAATTTCTGTCTTTTTTGCCCCAAAATAAGGGGAATTTCTGACTTATTACACTGAAATAAGTGAAATTTCTGCAATTTTGCCCCAAATTAAAGGAAATTTCTGCCTTTTTGCCCTGAAATATGCGAAATTTCTGCAATTTTACCCCAAAATAAGGTGAATTTCTGCCTTTTTGCCACAAATTAATGGGAATTTCTGCCTTTTTGCCCCAAAATAAGAAAAATTTTTGCTTTTTTTCTCTGAAATAAGTGAAATTTCTGCAATTTTGCCCCAAAATAAGGGAAATTTCTGCAATTTTGCCCCAATGTAAAGGAAAGTTCAGCAATTTTGCCCCAAAATAAGGGTAATTTCTGACTGTTTGCTCCCGAAAAAAAAAGATTTTCTGTCTTTTTTCCCCAAAATAAGAAGAATTTCTACCTTTTTGCCCGAAAATTATGCGAATTTCTGCAATTTTGCTTCAAAATACGAGGAATTTCTGCTTTTTATCCTGAAAGTAAGGGGAATGCATACCTTTTTGCCATAAAAAGTTAAATTTCTTCATTTTTGCTTGAAAATCAGGGAAATTTCTGCCTGTTTGCCTCTAAATAAGTGGAATTTCTGTCTTTCCCTGCAAAATAAAGGGAATTTCTGTCTTTTTTGCCCCAAAATAAAGGGAATTTCTGACTTATTACCCTGAAATAAGTGAAATTTCTGCAATTTTGCCCCAAAATAAGGGAAATTTCTTTCTCTTTGCCCTCAAATAAGGCGAATTTCAGCTTTTTTACCTCAAAATAAGGGGAATTCCTGCCTTTTTGACCCAAAATAAGGAAAATTTCTAACTTTTTTCCCTGAAATAATTAAAATTTCTGCAATTTGCCACAAAATAAGTGAAATTTCTGCAATTTTGCCCTAGAATAAGGGAAATTTCTGGAATTTTGCCCCAAAATAAGTGGAATTTCTTAGTTTTGCCCCAAAATAAAGAGAATTTCTGTCTTTTTGCCCCAACATAAAAGGAATTTCTGCATTTTTGCCCCACAATTAGAGGAATTTCTGCAATTTTGCTCCAAAATACGAGGAATTTCTGCCTTTTTGCCCGAAAATTAGAACAATGCATAACTTTTTGCCTTAAAAAAGGAAAATTTCTTCATTTTTGCTCCAAAATAAAGGGAATTTCTGCTTTTTTGCCTTGAAATAAGTGGAATTTCTGTCTTTTTCCCCCAAAATAAAGGGATTTTCTGTCTTTTTTGCCCCAAAATAAGGAAAATTTCTGACTTATTACCCTGAAATAAGTGAAATTTCTGCAATTTTGCCCCAAAAAAAGGGAAATTTCTGCCTTTTTGCCCCCAAATAAGGGGAATTTCAGCCTTTTTACCTCAAAATAAGGGGAATTTCTGCCTTTTTGCCCCAAAATAACAAAATTTCTTTTTTTTTCAATGAAATAAGGGAAATTTCTGCAATTTTGCCTAAAATAAGTGAAATTTCTGCAATTTTGCCCCAGAATAAGGGAAATTTCTGGAATTTTGCCCCAAAATAAGTGGAATTTCTGAGTTTTGCCCCAAAATAAGGAGAATTTCTGTCTTTCTGCCCCAACATATAAGGAATTTTTGTTTTTTTGCCCCACAACTAGGGGAATTTCTGCAATTTTGCTCCAAAATACGGGGATTTTCTACCTTTTTGCCCTGAAATATGGGAAATTTCTGCAATTTTACCCCTAAATAAGGTGAATTTCTGCTTTTTTGCCCCAAAATAATGGGAATTTCTGCCTTTTTGCCCAAAAATTAGAAAAATTTTTGCTTTTTTTCTCTGAAATAAGTGAAATTTCTGCAATTTTCCCCTAAAATAAGGGAAATTTTTGCAATTTTTTCCCATAATAAGGCAGATTTCTGCAATTTTGCCCAAAAAAAGGGGAATTTCTTTTTTTTTTGCCCAAAAACAAAGGAAATTTCAGCCTTTTTACCTGAAAATAAGTGAAATTTCTGAAATTTTGCCCCAAATAAGGGAAATTTCAGCAATTTTGCCCCAAAATAAGGTAAATTCCTGCAATTTTGCCCCAAAATAAAGGAAATTTCTGGAATTTTGCCCCAAAATAAGGGGAATTTCTGATTTTTGCCCCAAAATAAAGGGAATTTCTGCCTTTTGCCCCAAAATTAGGGGAATTTCTGCAATTTTGCTCCAAAATACGGGAATTTCTGCCTTTTTGCCTGAAAACAATGGGAATGCATAACTTTTGGCCATAAAAAGGGAAATTTCTTCATTTTTGCTCCAAAATAAAGGGAATTTCTGCCTTTTTGCCTCTAAATAAGTGGAATTTCTGTCTTATTCACCCAAAACAAAGAGAATTTCTGTCTTTTTTGCCCCAAAATAAGGGGAATTTCTGACTTATTACCCTGAAGTAAGTGAAATTTCTGCAATTTTGCCCCAAAATAAGGGAAATTTCTGCAATTTTGCCCCAATGTAAAGGAAATTTCTGCAATTTTGCCCCAAAATGACGAGAATTTCTGAATGTTTGCTCCCGAAAAAAGGAGATCTTCTGTCTTTTTGCCCCAAAATAAGGAGAATTTCTGCCTTTTTGCCCGAAAATTATGAGAATTTCTGCAATTTTGCTTCAAAATACGGGGAATTTCTGCTTTTTATCCCGAAAGTAAGGGGAATGCATACCTTTTTGCCATAAAAAGGTAATTTTCTTCATTTTTGCTCCAAAATAAGGGGAATTTCTGCCTTTTTGCCTCTAAATAAGTGGAACTTCTGTCTTTTTCCCCCAAAACAAAGGGAATTTCTGTCTTTTTTCCCCAAAATAAGAGGAGTTTCTGAATTATTACCCTGAAATATGTGAAATTTCTTTAATTTTGCCCCAAAATTAGGTAAATTTCTGCCTCTTTGCCCCCAAATAAGGGGAATTTAAGCCTTTTTACCTCAAAATAAGGGGAATTTCTGCATTTTTGCCACAAAATATTAGGAATTTTTGACTTTTTGCCCCAAAATAAAGAAAATTTGTGCCTTTTTTCCCTGAAATAAGTGAAATTTCTGCAATTTTGCCCCAAAATAAGTGAAATTTCTGCAATTTTGCCCCAAAATAAAGGAAATTTCTGGAATTTTGCCCCAAAATAAGTGGAATTTCTAAGTTTTGCCCCAAAATAAGGAGAATTTCTGTCTTTTTGCCTCTAAATAATGAAATTTCTGCAATTTTGCCCCAAAATAAGGGAAATTTCTGCCTTTTTGCCCCCAAATATGGGGAATTTCAGGCTTTTTACCTCAAAATAAGGGGAATTTCTGCATTTTTGCCAGAAAATATTAGGAATTTCTGCCTTTTTACCCCAAAATAAAGAAAATTTCTGCCTTTTTTCCCTGAAATAAGTGAAATTTCTGCAATTTTGCCCCAAAATAAGTGAAATTTCTGCAATTTTGCCCCAAAATAAGGGAAATTTCTAGAATTTTGCCCCAAAATAAGTGGAATTTCTGAGTTTTGCCCCAAAATAAGAAGAATTTTGCCCCAACATATAGGGAATTTCTGTCTTTCTGCACCACAACTAGGGAAATTTCTGCAATTATGCTCCAAAATACGGAGAATTTCTGCCTTTTTGCCCGAAAATAAGAAGAATGCAAAACTTTTTGCCATAAAAAAAAGAAATTTCTTCATTTTTGCTCCAAAATAAGGGAAATTTCTGCCTTTATGCCTCTAAATAAGTGGAATTTCTGTCTTTTTCCCCCAAAACAAAGGGAATTTCTGTCTTTTTTGCCCCAAAATAAGGGGAATTTCTGAATTATTACCCTGAAATAAGTGAAATTTCTCCAATTTTGCCCCAAAATAAGGTAAATTTCTGCCTCTTTGCCCCCAAATAAGGGGAATTTCAGCCTTTTTACCGCAAAATAAGGGGAATTTCTGCATTTTTGCCACAAAATATTAGGAATTTCTGACTTTTTGCCCCAAAATAAGGAAAATTTGTGCCTTTTTTTCCTGAAATAAGTGAAATTTCTGCAATTTTGCCCCAAAATAAGGGAAATTTCTGCCTTTTTGCCATAAAATTTGTGAAATTTCTGCAATTTTACCCCAAAATAAGGTGAATTTCTGCCTTTTTGCCACAAATTAATGGGAATTTCAGCCTTTTTGGCCCAAAATAAAAAAAATTTTGCTTTTTTTCTCTGAAATAAGTGAAATTTCTGCAATTTTGCCCTAAAACAAGGAATATTTCTGCAATTTTTCCCAATAATAAGAAAAATTTCTGAAATTTTGCCCCAAAATAAAGGGAATTTCTTTTTTTTTGCCCCAAAATAAAGGAAATTTCAGCTTTTTTACCTGAAAATAAGTGAAATTTCTGCAATTTTGCCCCAAATAAGGGAAATTTCTTAAATTTTGCCCCAAAATAAGGTAAATTCCTGTAATTTTGTCTCAAAATAAAGGAAATTTCTTAAATTTTACCCCAGAAGAAGGGGAATTTCTGATTTTTGCCCCAAAATAAAAGGAATTTCTGCCTTTTGCCCCAAAATTAGGGAATTTCTCCCTTTTTGCCCGAAAATTATGAGAATTTCTGCAATTTTGCTTCAAAATACGGTGAATTTCTGATTTTTATCCCGAATGTAAGGGGAATGTATACCTTTTACCACAAAAAAGGAAATTTCTTCATTTTTGCCCCAAAATAAGAGGAATTTCTGCCTTTTTACTTCAAAGTAAGTGAAATTTCTGCCTTTGTACCAAAAAATAAATGGAATTTCTGTCTTTTTGCCCCAAAATAAAAGGAATTTTTGAATTATGCCCTGAAATAAGTGAAATTTCTGCAATTTTGCCCCAAAATAAATGAAATTTCTGCCTTTTTGCCACAAAATAAAAGGAATTTCTGTCTTTTTGCCCCAAAATAAGG
Organism: Micromys minutus; assembly: GCF_963924665.1. Classification (NCBI taxonomy): domain Eukaryota; kingdom Metazoa; phylum Chordata; class Mammalia; order Rodentia; family Muridae; genus Micromys; species Micromys minutus. Next base: position 7,276,065 of record NW_027667727.1, read on the forward strand.
GAAATTTCTGCCTTTTTGCCCCCAAATATAAAGAATTTCAGCCTTTTTACCTCAAAATAAGGGGAATTTCTACATTTTTGCTACAAAATATTAAGAATTTCTGGATTTTTGCCCCAAAATAAGGAAAATTTCTGCCTTTTTTCCCTGAAATAAGTGAAATTTCTCCAATTTTGCCCTAAAATAAGTGAAATTTCTGCAATTTTTCCCAAAAATAAGGGAAATTTCTGGAATTTTGCCCAAAAATAAGTGGAATTTCTGAGTTTTGCCCCAAAATAAGAAGAATTTTTGACTTTTTTCCCCAACATATAGGGAATTTCTGCCTTTTTGCCCCACAATTAGGGGAATTTCTGCAATTTTGCTCCCAAATACGGGAAATTTCTGCCTTTTCCCAAAAATAAAGGAAATGCATAACTTTTTGCCATAAAAATGGGAAATTTCTTCATTTTTACTCCAAAATAAGGGGAATTTCTGCCTTTTTGCCTCTAAATAAGTGGAATTTCTGTCTTTTTCCCCCAAAACAAAGGGAATTTCTGTCTTTTTTGCCCCAAAATAACGGGAATTTCTGACTTATTACCCTGAAATAAGTGAAATTTCTGCAATTTTGCCCCAAAATAAAGAAAATTTCTGCAATTTTGCCCCAATGTAAAAGATATTTCTGCAATTTTCCCCCATAATAAAAGAAATTTCTGACTGTTTGCTTCCGAAAAAAGGAGATTTTCTGTCTTTTTGCCCAAAATAAGGAGAATTTCTATCTTTTTGCCCGAAAATTATGAGAATTTCTGCAATTTTGCTTCAAAATACAGGGAATTTCTACTTTTTATCCCGAAAGTAAGGGGAATGCATACCTTTTTGCCATAAAAAGGTAAATTTCTTCATTTTTGCTCCAAAATAAGGGAAATTTCTGCCTTTTTGCCTCTAAATAAGTGGAATTTCTGTCTTTTCCTCCAAAACAAAGGGAATTTCTGTCTTTTTTGCCCCAAAATAAAGGGAATTTCTGACATATTACCTGAAATAAGTGAAATTTCTGCAATTTTGCCCCAAAATAAGGGAAATTTCTGCAATTTTGCCCCAATGTAAAGGAAATTTCTGCAATTTTGCCCCAAAATAAGGGAAATTTCTGACTGTCTGCTCCCGAAAAAAAATGATTTTCTGTCTTTTTTCCCCAAAATAAGGAGAATTTCTACCTTTTTGCCCGAAAATTATGAGAATTTCTGCAATTTTGCTTCAAAATACGAGGAATTTCTGCTTTTTATCCTGAAAGTAAGGGGAATGCATACCTTTTTGCCATAAAAAGGTAAATTTCTTCATTTTTGCTCGAAAATCAGGGAAATTTCTGCCTTTTTGCCTCTAAATAAGTGGAATTTCTGTCTTTCCCTCCAAAATAAAGGGAATTTCTGTCTTTTTTGCCCCAAAATAAGGGGAATTTCTGACTTATTACCCTGAAAGAAGTGAAATTTCTGCAATTTTGCCCCAAAATAAGGGAAATTTCTTTCTCTTTGCCCTCAAATAAGGGGAATTTCAGCTTTTTTACCTCAAAATAAGGGGAATTCCTGCCTTTTTGACCCAAAATAAGAAAAATTTCTAACTTTTTTCCCTGAAATAAGTAAAATTTCTGCAATTTTGCCACAAAATAAGTGAAATTTCTGCAATTTTGCCCCAGAATAAGGGAAATTTCTGGAATTTTGCCCCAAAATAAGTGGAATTTCTGAGTTTTGCTCCAAAATAAGGAGAATTTCTGTCTTTTTGCCCCAACATAAAAGGAATTTCTGCATTTTTGCCCCACAATTAGGGGAATTTCTGCAATTTTGCTCCAAAATACGAGAAATTTCTGCCTTTTTGCCCGAAAATAAGAAGAATGCATAACTTTTTGCCTTAAAAACAGGAAATTTCTTTATTTTTGCTACAAAATAAAGGGAATATCTGCTTTTTTGCCTCTAAATAAGTGGAATTTCTGTCTTTTTCCCCCAAAATAAAGGGATTTTCTGTATATTTTGCCTCAAAACAAGGAAAATTTCTGACTTATTACCCTGAAATAAGTGAAATTTCTGCAATTTTGCCCCAAAATAAGGGAAATTTCTTTCTCTTTGCCCTCAAATAAGGGGAATTTCAGCTTTTTTACCTCAAAATAAGGGGAATTCCTGCCTTTTTGACCCATAATAAGAAAAATTTCTAACTTTTTTCCCTGAAATAAGTAAAATTTCTGCAATTTTGCCACAAAATAAGTGAAATTTCTGCAATTTTGCCCCAGAATAAGGGAAATTTCTGGAATTTTGCCCCAAAATAAGTGGAATTTCTGAGTTTTGCCCCAAAATATGGAGAATTTCTGTCTTTTTGCCCCAACATATAGGGAATTTCTGCATTTCTGCCCCACAATTAGGGGAATTTTTGCAATTTTGCTCCAAAATACGGGGAATTTCTGCCTTTATGCCCGAAAATAAGAAGAATACATACCTTTTTGCCTTAAAAAAGGAAAATTTCTTCATATTTGCTTCAAAATAAGGGGAATTTCTGCTTTTTGCCTCTAAATAAGTGGAATTTCTGTCTTTTCCCCCCAAAACAAAGGGATTTTCTTTCTTTTTTGCCCCAAAATAAGGGGAATTTCTGACTTATTACCCTGAAATAAGTGAAATTTCTGCAATATTGCCCCAAAATAAGGGAATTTTTTGCCTATCTGCCCACAAATAATGTGAATTTCAGCCTTTTTACCTCAAAATAAGGGGAATTTCTGCATTTTTACCACAAAATATTAGGAATTTCTGCCTTTTTGCCCCAAAATAAAGAAAATTTCTGCCTTTTTTCCCTGAAATAAGTGAAATTTCTGCAATTTTGCCCCAAAATAAGTGGAATTTCTGAGTTTTGCCCCAAAATAAGGAGAATTTCTGTCTTTTTGCCCCAACATATAGGGAATTTCTGTTTTTCTGCCCCACAACTAGGGGAATTTCTGCAATTTTGCCCTGAAATAAGAGGAATTTCAGGCTTTATACCTCAAAATAAGGGGAATTTCAGCAATTTTGCCACAAAATATTAGGAATTTCTGAATTTTTGCCTCAAAATAATAAAAATTTCTGCCTTTGTTCCCTGAAATAAGTGAAATTATTGCAATTTTGCCCCAAAATAAGTGAAATTTTGCAATTTTGCCCTAAAAGAAGGAAAATTTCTGGAATTTTGCCCCAAAATAAGTGGAATTTCTAAGTTTTGCCCCAACATAAGGAGAATTTCTGTCTTTTTGCCTCAACATATAGGGAATTTCTGTCTTTTTGCCCCACAACAAAGGGGATTTCTGCAATTTTGCTCCAAAATATAGGGAATTTCTGCCTTTTTGCCCTGAAATATGTGAAATTTCTGCAATTTTACCCCTAAATAAGGTGTATTTTCCTTTTTTGCCCCAAAATAATGGGAATTTCTTCCTTTTGCCCCAAAATTAGAGGAATTTCTTCAATTTTGCTCCAAAATACGGGAATTTCTGCCTTTTTGCCTGAAAATAATGGGAATGAAAATTTTTGGCCATAAAAATGAAAATTTCTTCATTTTTGCTCCAAAACAAAGGGAATTTCTGCCTTTTTGCCTCTAAATAAGTGGAATTTCTGTCTTTTTCCCCCAAAACAAAGAGAATTTCTGTCTTTTTTGCCCCAAAATAAGGGGAATTTCTGACTTATTACCCTGAAGTAAGTGAAATTTCTGCCATTTTGCCCCAAAACAAGGGAAATTTCTGCAATTTTGCCACAATGTAAAGGAAATTTCTGCAATTTTGCCCCAATGTAAAGGAAATTTCTGCAATTTTGCCCCAAAATAAAAGGAATTTCTGAATGTTTGCTCCCGAAAAATGGAGATCTTCTGTCTTTCTGCCCCAAAATAAGGAGAATTTCTGCCTTTTTGCCCGAAAATTATGAGAATTTCTGCAATTTGGTTTCAAAATACGGGGAATTTCTGCTTTTTATCCTGAAAGTAAGGGGAATGCATACCTTTTTGCCATAAAAAGGTAAATTTCTTCATTTTTGCTCCAAAATAAGGGGAATTTCTGCCTTTTTGCCTCTAAATAAGTGGAATTTCTGTCTTTTTGCCCAAAAAACAAAGGAAATTTCTGTCTTTTTTGCCCCAAAATAAGGGGATTTTCTGAGTTATTACCCTGAAATAAGTGAAATTTCTCTAATTTTGCCCCAAAATAAAGGAAATTTCTGCCTCTTTGCCCCCAAATATAGGGAATTTCAGCCTTTTTACCTAAAAAATAAGGGGAATTTCTGCATTTTTGCCATAAAATATTAGGAATTTCTGACTTTTTGCCCCAAAATAAGGAAAATTTGTGCCTTTTTTCCCTGAAATAAGTGAAATTTCTGCAATTTTGCACCAAAATAAGTGAAATTTCTGCAATTGTGGCTTAAAATAAAAGAAATTTCTGGAATTTTGGCCCAAAATAAGTGGAATTTCTAACTTTTGCCCCAAATAAGGAGAATTTCTGTCTTTTTGCCTCTAAATAAGTGAAATTTCTGCAATTTTGCCCCAAAATAAGGGAAATTTCTGTTTTTTTGCCCCAAAATAAGGGGAATTTCAGCCTTTTTACCTCAAAATAAGGGAAATTTCTGAATTTTGCCAGAAAATATAAGGAATTTCTGCCTTTTTGCCCCAAAATAAAGAAAATTTCTGCCTTTTTTCCCTGAAATAAGTGAAATTTCTGCAATTTTGCCCCAAAATAAGTGAAATTTCTGCAATTTTGTTCCAAAATAAGGGAAATTTCTAGAATTTTGCCCCAAAATAAGTGGAATTTCTGAGTTATGCCCCAAAATAAGGAGAATTTCTGTATTTTTGCCCCAACATATTGGGAATTTCTGTCTTTCTGCACCACAACTAGGGGAATTTCTTCAATTATGCTCCAAAATACGGGGAATTTCTGCCTTTTTGCCCGAAAATAAGGGGAATGCATACCTTTTTGCCATAAAAAAGGGAAATTTCTTCATTTTTGCTCCAAAATAAGGGAAATTTCTGCCTTTTTGCATCTAAATAAGTGGAATTTCTGTCTTTTTCTCTCAAAACAAAAAAAAATTTCTGTCTTTTTTGCCTCAAAATAAGGGGAATTTCTGACTTATTACACTGAAATAAGTGAAATTTCTGCAATTTTGCCTCAAAATAAGGGAAATTTCTGCCTTTTTGCCCTGAAAGATGCGAAATTTCTGCAATTTTACCCCAAAATAAGGTGAATTTCTGCCTTTTTGCCACAAATTAATGGGAATTTCTGCCTTTTTGCCCCAAAATAAGAAAAATTTTTGCTTTTTTTCTCTGAAATAAGTGAAATTTCTGCAATTTTCCCCTAAAATAAGAAAATTTTTTGCAATTTTTTCCCATAATAAGTGAGATTTCTGCAATTTTGCCCCAAAATAAGGAAAAATTCTTCTTTTTTGCCCCCAAAAAAAGGAAATTTCAGCCTTTTTACCTGAAAATAAGTGAAATTTCTGAAATTTTGCCCCAAATAAGGGAAATTTCTGCAATTTTGCCCCAAAATAAGGTAAATTCCTGCAATTTTGCCCCAAAAAAAGGAAATTTCTGGAATTTTGCCCCAAAATAAGGGGAATTTCTGATTTTTGCCCCAAAATAAAGGGAATTTCTGCCTTTTGCCCCAAAATTAGAGGAATTTCTGCAATTTTGCTCCAAAATACGGGAATTTTTGCCTTTTTACCTGAAAATAATGGGAATGCATACCTTTTGGCCATAAAAAGGAAAATTTCTTCATTTTTGCTCCAAAACAAAGGGAATTTCTGCCTTTTTGCCTCTAAATAAGTAAAATTTCTGTCTTTTTCCCCCAAAACAAAGAGAATTTCTGTCTTTTTTGCCCCAAAATAAGGGGAATTTCTGACTTATTACCCTGAAGTAAGTGAAATTTCTGCCATTTTGCCCCAAAACAAGGGAAATTTCTGCAATTTTGCCGCAATGTAAAGGAAATTTCTGCAATTTTGCCCCAATGTAAAGGAAATTTCTGCAATTTTGCCCCAAAATAAGGGGAATTTCTGAATGTTTGCTTCCGAAAAATGGAGATCTTCTGTCTTTTTGCCCCAAAATAAGGAGAATTTCTGCCTTTTTGCCCGAAAATTATGAGAATTTCTGCAATTTGGTTTCAAAATACGGGGAATTTCTGCTTTTTATCCCGAAAGTAAGGGGAATGCATACCTTTTAGCCATAAAAAGGTAAATTTCTTCATTTTTGCTCCAAAATAAGGGGAATTTCTGCCTTTTTGCCTCTAAATAAGTGGAATTTCTGTCTTTTTCCCCCAAAACAAAGAAAATTTCTGTCTTTTTTGCCCCAAAATAAGGGGATTGTCTGAGTTATTACCCTGAAATAAGTGAAATTCCTCCAATTTTGCCCCAAAATAAGAGAAATTTCTGCCTCTTTGCCCCCAAATGTAGGGAATTTCATCCTTTTTACCTCAAAATAAGGGGAATTTCTGCATTTTTGCCACAAAATATTAGGAATTTCTGACTTTTTGCCCCAAAATAAGGAAAATTTGTGCCTTTTTTTCCCTGAAATAAGTGAAATTTCTGCAATTTTGCCCCAAAATAAGTGAAAGTTCTGCAATTGTGGCCAAAAATAAGGGAAATTTCTGGAATTTTTCCCCAAAATAAGTGGAATTTCTAAATTTTGCCCCAAAATAAGGAGAATTCCTGTCTTTTTGCCTCTAAATAAGTGAAATTTCTGCAATTTTGCCCCAAAATTAAGAAAATTTCTGTTTTTTTGCCCCCAAATAAGGGGAATTTCAGCCTTTTTACCTCAAAATAAGGGGAATTTCTGCATTTTTGCCAGAAATATAAGGAATTTCTGCCTTTTTGCCCCAAAATAAAGAAAATTTCTGCCTTTTTTCCCTGAAATAAGTGAAATTTCTGCAATTTTGCCCCAAAATAAGTGAAATTTCTGCAATTTTGCCCCAAAATAAGGTAAATTTCTAGAATTTTGCCCCAAAATAAGTGGAATTTCTGAGTTATGCCCCAAAATAAGGAGAATTTCTGTCTTTTTGCCCCAACATATAGGGAATTTCTGTCTTTCTGCACCACAACTAGGGAAATTTCTTCAATTTTGCTCCAAAATACGGGGAATTTCTGCCTTTTTGCCCGAAAATAAGGGGAATGCATACCTTTTTGCCATAAAAAAGGGAAATTTCTTCATTTTTGCTCCAAAATAAGGGAAATTTCTGCCTTTTTGCCTCTAAATAAGTGGAATTTCTGTCTTTTTCTCTCAAAACAAAAAAAAAATTTCTGTCTTTTTTGCCTCAAAATAAGGGGAATTTCTGACTTATTACACTGAAATAAGTGAAATTTCTGCAATTTTGCCCCAAAATAAGGGAAATTTCTGCATTTTTGCCCTGAAATATGCGAAATTTCTGCAATTTTACCCCAAAATAAGGTGAATTTCTGCCTTTTTGTTACAAATTAATGGGAATTTCTGCCTTTTTGCCCCAAAATAAGAAAAATTTTGCTTTTTTTCTCTGAAATAAGTAAAATTTCTGCAATTTTCCCCTAAAATAAGGGAATTTTTTGCAATTTTTTCCCATAATAAGGGAGATTTCTGCAATTATGCCCCAAAATAAGGGGAATTTCTTCCTTTTTGCCCCAAAACAAAGGAAATTTCAGCCTTTTTACCTGAAAATAAGTGAAATTTTTGAAATTTTGCCCCAAATAAGGGAAATTTCTGCAATTTTGCCCGAAAATAAGTGGAATTTCTAAGTTTTGCCCCAAAATAAAGAGAATTTCTGTCTTTTTGCCTCAACATATAGGGAATTTCTGTCTTTTTGCCCCACAACAAGGGGGATTTCTGCAATTTTGCTCCAAAATATGGGGAATTTCTGCCTTTTTGCCCTGAAATATGTGAAATTTCTGCAATTTTACCCCTAAATAAGGTGTTTTTCTGCTTTTTTGCCCCAAAATAATGGGAATTTCTGCCTTTTGCCCCAAAATAAGAAAAATTTTTGCTTTTTTTCTCTGAAATAAGTGAAATTTCTGCAATTTTCCTTTAAAATAAGAAAAATTTTTGCAATTTTTTCCCATAATAAGAGAGATTTCTGCAAATTTGCCCCAAAATAAGGGGAATTTCTTCCTTTTTGCCCCAAAACAAAGGAAATTTCAGCCTTTTTACCTGAAAATAAGTGAAATTTCTGAAATTTTGCCCCAAATAACGGAAATTTCTGCAATTTTGCCCCAAAATAAGGTAAATTCCTTCAATTTTGCCCCAAAATAAAGGAAATTTCTAGAATTTTGCCCCAAAATAAGGGGAATTTCTGATTTTTGCCCCAAAATAAAGGGAATTTCTGCCTTTTGCCCCAAAATTAGAGGAATTTCTGCAATTTTTTCTCCAAAATACGGGGATTTCTGCCTTTTTGCCTGAAAATAATGGGAATGCATACCTTTTGGCCATAAAAAGGGAAATTTCTTCATTTTTGCTCCAAAACAAAGGGAATTTCTGCCTTTTTGCCTCTAAATAAGTGGAATTTCTGTCTTTTTCCCCCAAAACAAAGAGAATTTATGTCTTTTTTTCCCCAAAATAAGGGGAATTTCTGACTTATTACCCTGAAGTAAGTGAAATTTCTGCCATTTTGCCCCAAAATAAGGGATATTTCTGCAATTTTGCCCCAATGTAAAGGAAATTTCTGCAATTTTGCCCCAAAATAAGGGGAATTTCTGAATGTTTGCTCACGAAAAATGGAGATCTTCTGTCTTTTTGCCCCAAAATAAGGAGAATTTCTGCCTTTTTCCCCGAAAATTTTGAGAATTTCTGCAATTTTGTTTCAAAATACGGGGAATTTCTGCTTTTTATCCCGAAAGTAAGGGAAATGCATACCTTTTTGCCATAAAAAGGTAAATTTCTTCATTTTTGCTCCAAAATAAGGGGAATTTCTGCCTTTTTGCCTCTAAATAAGTGGAATTTCTGTCTTTTTCCCCCAAAAGAAAGGAAATTTCCATCTTTTTTGCCCCAAAATAAGGGGATTTTCTGAATTATTACCCTGAAATAAGTGAAATTTCTCCAATTTTGCCCCAAAATAAGGGAAATTTCTGCCTCTTTGCCCCCAAATATAGGGAATTTCAGCCTTTTTACCTCAAAATATGGAAAGTTTCTGCATTTTTGCAACAAAATATTAGGAATTTCTGACTTTTTGCCCCAAAATAAGGAAAATTTGTGCCTTCTTTCCCTGAAATAAGTGAAATTTCTGAAATTTTGCCCCAAAATAAGTGAAATTTCTGCAATTTTGGCTTAAAATAAAAGAAATTTCTGTAATTTTGCCCCAAAATAAGTGGAATTTCTAAGTTTTGCCCCAAAATAAGGAGAATTTCTGTCTTTTTGCCTCTAAATAAGTGAAATTTCTGCAATTTTGCCCCAAAATAAGGGAAATTTCTGCCTTTTTGCACCCAAATATGGGGAATTTCAGCCTTTTTACCTCAAAATAAGGGGAATTTCTGCATTTTTGCCAGAAAATATTAGGAATTTCTGCCTTTTTGCCCCAAAATAAAGAAAATTTCTGCCTTTTTCCCTGAAATAAGTGAAATTTCTGCAATTTTGCCCCAAAATAAGTGAAATTTCTGCAATTTTGCCCCAAAATAAGGTAAATTTCTAGAATTTTGCCCCAAAATAAGTGGAATTTCTGAGTTATGCCCCAAAATAAGGAGAATTTCTGTCTTTTTGCCCCAACATATAGGGAATTTCTGTCTTTCTGCACCACAACTAGGGAAATTTCTTCAATTTTGCTCCAAAATACGGGGAATTTCTGCCTTTTTGCCCGAAAATAAGGGGATTGCATACCTTTTTGCCATAAAAAAGGGAAATTTCTTCATTTTTGCTCCAAAATAAGGGAAATTTCTGCCTTTTTGCCTCTAAATAAGTGGAATTTCTGTCTTTTTCTCTCAAAACAAAAAAAAATTTCTGTCTTTTTTGCCTCAAAATAAGGGGAATTTCTGACTTATTACACTGAAATAAGTGAAATTTCTGCAATTTTGCCCCAAAATAAGGGAAATTTCTGCCTTTTTGCCCTGAAATATGCGAAATTTCTGCAATTTTACCCCAAAATAAGGTGAATTTCGGCCTTTTTGCCACAAATTAATGGGAATTTCTGCCTTTTTGCCCCAAAATAAGAAAATTTTTGCTTTTTTTCTCTGAAATAAGTAAAATTTCTGCAATTTTCCCCTAAAATAAGGGAATTTTTGCAATTTTTTCCCATAATAAGGGAGATTTCTGCAATTATGCCCCAAAATAAGGGGAATTTCTTCCTTTTTGCCCCAAAACAAAGGAAATTTCAGCCTTTTTACCTGAAAATAAGTGAAATTTTTGAAATTTTGCCCCAAATAACGGAAATTTCTGCAATTTTGCCCCAAAATAAGGTAAATTCCTTCAATTTTGCCCCAAAATAAAGGAAATTTCTGGAATTTTGCCCCAAAATAAGGGGAATTTCTGATTTTTGCCCCAAAATAAAGGGAATTTCTGCCTTTTGCCCCAAAATTAGAGGAATTTCTGCAATTTTTTCTCCAAAATACGGGGATTTCTGCCTTTTTGCCTGAAAATAATGGGAATGCATACCTTTTGGCCATAAAAAGGGAAATTTCTTCATTTTTGCTCCAAAACAAAGGGAATTTCTGCCTTTTTGCCTCTAAATAAGTGGAATTTCTGTCTTTTTCCCCCAAAACAAAGAGAATTTATGTCTTTTTTTCCCCAAAATAAGGGGAATTTCTGACTTATTACCCTGAAGTAAGTGAAATTTCTGCCATTTTGCCCCAAAATAAGGGATATTTCTGCAATTTTGCCCCAATGTAAAGGAAATTTCTGCAATTTTGCCCCAAAATAAGGGGAATTTCTGAATGTTTGCTCCCGAAAAATGGAGATCTTCTGTCTTTTTGCCCCAAAATAAGGAGAATTTCTGCCTTTTTCCCCGAAAATTTTGAGAATTTCTGCAATTTTGTTTCAAAATACGGGGAATTTCTGCTTTTTATCCCGAAAGTAAGGGAAATGCATAACTTTTTGCCATAAAAAGGTAAATTTCTTCATTTTTGCTCCAAAATAAGGGGAATTTCTGCCTTTTTGCCTCTAAATAAGTGGAATTTCTGTCTTTTTCCCCCAAAAGAAAGGAAATTTCCATCTTTTTTGCCCCAAAATAAGGGGATTTTCTGAATTATTACCCTGAAATAAGTGAAATTTCTCCAATTTTGCCCCAAAATAAGGGAAATTTCTGCCTCTTTGCCCCCAAATATAGGGAATTTCAGCCTTTTTACCTCAAAATATGGAAAGTTTCTGCATTTTTGCAACAAAATATTAGGAATTTCTGACTTTTTGCCCCAAAATAAGGAAAATTTGTGCCTTCTTTCCCTGAAATAAGTGAAATTTCTGAAATTTTGCCCCAAAATAAGTGAAATTTCTGCAATTTTGGCCCAAAATAAGGGAAATTTCTGTAATTTTGCCCCAAAATAAGTGGAATTTCTAAGTTTTGCCCCAAAATAAGGAGAATTTCTGTCTTTTTGCCTCTAAATAAGTGAAATTTCTGCAATTTTGCCCCAAAATAAGGGAAATTTCTGCCTTTTTGCACCCAAATATGGGGAATTTCAGCCTTTTTACCTCAAAATAAGGGGAATTTCTGCATTTTTGCCAGAAAATATTAGGAATTTCTGCCTTTTTGCCCCAAAATAAAGAAAATTTCTGCCTTTTTCCCTGAAATAAGTGAAATTTCTGCAATTTTGCCCCAAAATAAGTGAAATTTCTGCAATTTTGCCCCAAAATAAGGTAAATTTCTAGAATTTTGCCCCAAAATAAGTGGAATTTCTGAGTTATGCCCCAAAATAAGGAGAATTTATGTCTTTTTGCTCCAACATATAGGGAATTTCTGTCTTTCTGCACCACAACTAGGGAAATTTCTTCAATTTTGCTCCAAAATACGGGGAATTTCTGCCTTTTTGCCCGAAAATAAGGGGAATGCATACCTTTTTGCCATAAAAAAGGGAAATTTCTTCATTTTTGCTCCAAAATAAGGGAAATTTCTGCCTTTTTGCCTCTAAATAAGTGAAATTTCTGTCCTTTTCTCTCAAAACAAAAAAAAATTTCTGTCTTTTTTGCCTCAAAATAAGGGGAATTTCTGACTTATTACACTGAAATAAGTGAAATTTCTGCAATTTTGCCCCAAAATAAGGGAAATTTCTGCCTTTTTGCCCTGAAATATGCGAAATTTCTGCAATTTTACCCCAAAATAAGGTGAATTTCTGCCTTTTTGCCACAAATTAATGGGAATTTCTGCCTTTTTGCCCCAAAATAAGAAAATTTTTGCTTTTTTTCTCTGAAATAAGTAAAATTTCTGCAATTTTCCCCTAAAATAAGGGAATTTTTTGCAATTTTTTCCCATAATAAGGGAGATTTCTGCAATTATGCCCCAAAATAAGGGGAATTTCTTCCTTTTTGCCCCAAAACAAAGGAAATTTCAGCCTTTTTACCTGAAAATAAGTGAAATTTTTGAAATTTTGCCCCAAATAAGGGAAATTTCTGCAATTTTGCCCGAAAATAAGTGGAATTTCTAAGTTTTGCCCCAAAATAAAGAGAATTTCTGTCTTTTTGCCTCAACATATAGGGAATTTCTGTCTTTTTGCCCCACAAAAAGGGGGATTTCTGCAATTTTGCTCCAAAATATGGGGAATTTCTGCCTTTTTGCCCTGAAATATGTGAAATTTCTGCAATTTTACCCCTAAATAAGGTGTTTTTCTGCTTTTTTGCCCCAAAATAATGGGAATTTCTGCCTTTTGCCCCAAAATAAGAAAAATTTTTGCTTTTTTTCTCTGAAATAAGTGAAATTTCTGCAATTTTCCCCTAAAATAAGAAAAATTTTTGCAATTTTTTCCCATAATAAGAGAGATTTCTGCAAATTTGCCCCAAAATAAGGGGAAATTCTTCCTTTTTGCCCCAAAACAAAGGAAATTTCAGCCTTTTTACCTGAAAATAAGTGAAATTTCTGAAATTTTGCCCCAAATAACGGAAATTTCTGCAATTTTGCCCCAAAATAAGGTAAATTCCTTCAATTTTGCCCCAAAATAAAGGAAATTTCTGGAATTTTGCCCCAAAATAAGGGGAATTTCTGATTTTTGCCCCAAAATAAAGGGAATTTCTGCCTTTTGCCCCAAAATTAGAGGAATTTCTGCAATTTTTTCTCCAAAATACGGGGATTTCTGCCTTTTTGCCTGAAAATAATGGGAATGCATACCTTTTGGCCATAAAAAGGGAAATTTCTTCATTTTTGCTCCAAAACAAAGGGAATTTCTGCCTTTTTGCCTCTAAATAAGTGGAATTTCTGTCTTTTTCCCCCAAAACAAAGAGAATTTATGTCTTTTTTTCCCCAAAATAAGGGGAATTTCTGACTTATTACCCTGAAGTAAGTGAAATTTCTGCCATTTTGCCCCAAAATAAGGGATATTTCTGCAATTTTGCCCCAATGTAAAGGAAATTTCTGCAATTTTGCCCCAAAATAAGGGGAATTTCTGAATGTTTGCTCCCGAAAAATGGAGATCTTCTGTCTTTTTGCCCCAAAATAAGGAGAATTTCTGCCTTTTTCCCCGAAAATTTTGAGAATTTCTGAAATTTTGTTTCAAAATACGGGGAATTTCTGCTTTTTATCCCGAAAGTAAGGGAAATGCATACCTTTTTGCCATAAAAAGGTAAATTTCTTCATTTTTGCTCCAAAATAAGGGGAATTTCTGCCTTTTTGCCTCTAAATAAGTGGAATTTCTGTCTTTTTCCCCCAAAAGAAAGGAAATTTCCATCTTTTTTGCCCCAAAATAAGGGGATTTTCTGAATTATTACCCTGAAATAAGTGAAATTTCTCCAATTTTGCCCCAAAATAAGGGAAATTTCTGCCTCTTTGCCCCCAAATATAGGGAATTTCAGCCTTTTTACCTAAAAATATGGAAAGTTTCTGCATTTTTGCAACAAAATATTAGGAATTTCTGACTTTTTGCCCCAAAATAAGGAAAATTTGTGCCTTCTTTCCCTGAAATAAGTGAAATTTCTGAAATTTTGCCCCAAAATAAGTGAAATTTCTGCAATTTTGGCCCAAAATAAGGGAAATTTCTGTAATTTTGCCCCAAAATAAGTGTAATTTCTAAGTTTTGCCCCAAAATAAGGAGAATTTCTGTCTTTTTGCCTCTAAATAAGTGAAATTTCTGCAATTTTGCCCCAAAATAAGGGAAATTTCTGCCTTTTTGCACCCAAATATGGGGAATTTCAGCCTTTTTACCTCAAAATAAGGGGAATTTCTGCATTTTTGCCAGAAAATATTAGGAATTTCTGCCTTTTGCCCCAAAATTAGGGGAATTTCTGCAATTTTTTCTCCAAAATACGGGGATTTCTGCCTTTTTGCCTAAAAATAATGGGAATGCATACCTTTTGGCCATAAAAAGGGAAATTTCTTCATTTTTGCTCCAAAACAAAGGGAATTTCTGCCTTTTTGCCTCTAAATAAGTGGAATTTCTGTCTTTTTCCCCCAAAACAAAGAGAATTTATGTCTTTTTTTCCCCAAAATAAGGGGAATTTCTGACTTATTACCCTGAAGTAAGTGAAATTTCTGCCATTTTGCCCCAAAATAAAGGATATTTCTGCAATTTTGCCCCAATGTAAAGGAAATTTCTGCAATTTTGCCCCAAAATAAGGGGAATTTCTGAATGTTTGCTCCCGAAAAATGGAGATCTTCTGTCTTTTTGCCCCAAAATAAGGAGAATTTCTGCCTTTTTCCCCGAAAATTTTGAGAATTTCTGCAATTTTGTTTCAAAATACGGGGAATTTCTGCTTTTTATCCCGAAAGTAAGGGAAATGCATACCTTTTTGCCATAAAAAGGTAAATTTCTTCATTTTTGCTCCAAAATAAGGGGAATTTCTGCCTTTTTGCCTCTAAATAAGTGGAATTTCTGTCTTTTTCCCCCAAAAGAAAGGAAATTTCCATCTTTTTTGCCCCAAAATAAGGGGATTTTCTGAATTAATACCCTGAAATAAGTGAAATTTCTCCAATTTTGCCCCAAAATAAGGGAAATTTCTGCCTCTTTGCCCCCAAATATAGGGAATTTCAGCCTTTTTACCTCAAAATATGGAAAGTTTCTGCATTTTTGCAACAAAATATTAGGAATTTCTGACTTTTTGCCCCAAAATAAGGAAAATTTGTGCCTTCTTTCCCTGAAATAAGTGAAATTTCTGAAATTTTGCCCCAAAATAAGTGAAATTTCTGCAATTTTGGCCCAAAATAAGGGAAATTTCTGTAATTTTGCCCCAAAATAAGTGGAATTTCTAAGTTTTGCCCCAAAATAAGGAGAATTTCTGTCTTTTTGCCTCTAAATAAATGAAATTTCTGCAATTTTGCCCCAAAATAAGGGAAATTTCTGCCTTTTTGCACCCAAATATGGGGAATTTCAGCCTTTTTACCTCAAAATAAGGGGAATTTCTGCATTTTTGCCAGAAAATATTAGGAATTTCTGCCTTTTTGCCCCAAAATAAAGAAAATTTCTGCCTTTTTCCCTGAAATAAGTGAAATTTCTGCAATTTTGCCCCAAAATAAGTGAAATTTCTGCAATTTTGCCCCAAAATAAGGTAAATTTCTAGAATTTTGCCCCAAAATAAGTGGAATTTCTGAGTTATGCCCCAAAATAAGGAGAATTTCTGTCTTTTTGCCCCAACATATAGGGAATTTCTGTCTTTCTGCACCACAACTAGGGGAATTTCGTTAATTATGCTCCAAAATACGGGGAATTTCTGCCTTTTTGCCCGAAAATAAGGGGAATGCATAACTTTTGCCATAAAAAAGAGAAATTTCTTCATTTTTGCTCCAAAATAAGGGAAATTTCTGCCTTTTTGCCTCTAAATAAGTGGAATTTCTGTCTTTTTCCCTCAAAACAAAAAAAATTTCTGTCTTTTTTGCCTCAAAATAAGGGGAATTTCTGACTTATTACACTGAAATAAGTGAAATTTCTGCAATTTTGCCCCAAAATAAGGGAAATTTCTGCCTTTTTGCCCTGAAATATGCGAAATTTCTGCAATTTTACCCCAAAATAAGGTGAATTTCTGCCTTTTTGCCCCAAAATAAGAAAAATTTTTGCTTTTTTTCTCTGAAATAAGAGAAATTTCTGCAATTTTCCTCTAAAATAAGGGAATTTTTTGCAATTTTTCCCATAATAAGGGAGATTTCTGCAATTTTGCCCCAAAATAAGGGGAATTTCTTTCTTTTTACCCGAAAAGAAAGGAAATTTCAGCCTTTTTACCTGAAAATAAGTGAAATTTCTGAAATTTTGCCCCAAATAAAGGAAATTTCTGCAATTTTGCCCCAATATAAGGTAAATTCCTGCAATTTTGCCCCAAAATAAAGGAAATATCTGGAATTTTGCCCCAAAATAAGGGGAATTTCTGATTTTTGCCCCAAAATAAAGGGAATTTCTGCCTTTTGCCCCAAAATTAGAGGAATTTCTGCAATTTTGCTCCAAAATACGGGAATTTCTGCCTTTTTGCCTGAAAATAATGGGAATGCATAACTTTTGGCCATAAAAAGGAAAATTTCTTCATTTTTGCTCCAAAACAAAGGGAATTTCTGCCTTTTTGCCTCTAAATAAGTGGAATTATTGTCTTTTTCCCCCAAAACAAAGAGAATTTCTGTCTTTTTTGCCCCAAAATAAGGGGAATTTCTGCCTTTTTGCCTCTAAATAAGTGGAATTTCTGTCTTTTTCCCCAAAAAACAAAGGAAATTTCTGTTTTTTTGCCCCAAAATAAGGGGATTTTCTGAGTTATTACCCTGAAATAAGTGAAATTTCTCCAATTTTGCCCCAAAATAAAGGAAATTTCTGCCTCTTTGCCCCCAAATATAGGGAATTTCAGCCTTTTTACCTACAAAATAAGGGGAATTTCTGCATTTTTGCCACAAAATATTAGGAATTTCTGACTTTTTGCCCCAAAATAAGGAAAATTTGTGCCTTTTTTCACTGAAATAAGTGAAATTTCTGCAATTTTGCCCCAAAATAAGTGAAATTTCTGCAATTGTGGCTTAAAATAAAAGAAATTTCTGGAATTTTGGCCCAAAATAAGTGGAATTTCTAAGTTTTGCCCTAAAATAAGGAGAATTTCTGTCTTTTTGCCTCTAAATAAGTGAAATTTCTGCAATTTTGCCCCAAAATAAGGGAAATTTCTGTTTTTTTGCCCCAAAATAAGGGGAATTTCAGCCTTTTTACCTCAAAGTAAGGGAAATTTCTGCATTTTTGCCAGAAAATATAAGGAATTTCTGCCTTTTTGCCCCAAAATAAAGAAAATTTCTGCCTTTTTTCCCTGAAATAAGTGAAATTTCTGCAATTTTGCCCCAAAATAAGTGAAATTTCTGCAATTGTGGCTTAACATAAAAGAAATTTCTGGAACTTTGGCCCAAAATAAGTGGAATTTCTAAGTTTTGCCCTAAAATAAGGAGAATGTCTGTCTTTTTGCCTCTAAATAAGTGAAATTTCTGCAATTTTGCCCCAAAATAAGGGAAATTTCTGTTTTTTTGCCCCAAAATAAGGATAATTTCAGGCTTTTTACCTCAAAGTAAGGGAAATTTCTGCATTTTTGCCAGAAAATATAAGGAATTTCTGCCTTTTTGCCCCAAAATAAAGAAAATTTCTGCCTTTTTTCCCTGAAATAAGTGAAATTTCTGCAATTTTGCCCCAAAATAAGTGAAATTTCTGCAATTTTGTTCCAAAATAAGGGAAATTTCTAGAATTTTGCCCCAAAATAAGTGGAATTTCTGAGTTATGCCCCAAAATAAGGAGAATTTCTGTCTTTTTGCCCCAACATATAGGGAATTTCTGCCTTTCTGCAGCACAACTAGGGGAATTTCTTCAATTATGCTCCAAAATACGGGGAATTTCTGCCTTTTTGCCCGAAAATAAGGGGAATGCATAACTTTTTGCCATAAAAAAGGAAAATTTCTTCATTTTTGCTCCAAAATAAGGGAAATTTCTGCCTTTTTGCCTCTAAATAAGTGGAATTTCTGTCTTTTTCTCTCAAAACAAAAAAAAATTCTGTCTTTTTTGCCTCAAAATAAGGGAAATTTCTGACTTATTACACTGAAATAAGTGAAATTTCTGCAATTTTGCCCCAAAATAAGGGAAATTTCTGCCTTTTTGCCCCGAAATATGCGAAATTTCTGCAATTTTACCCCAAAATAAGGTGAATTTCTGCCTTTTTGCCACAAATTAATGGGAATTTCTGCCTTTTTGCCCCAAAATAAGAAAAATTTTGCTTTTTTTCTCTGAAATAATTGAAATTTCTGCAATTTTCCCTAAAATAAGAGAATTTTTTCAATTTTTTCCCATAATAAGGGAGATTTCTGCAATTTTGCCCCAAAATAAAGGGAATTTCTTTTTTTTTGCCCCAAAACAAAGGAAATTTCTGCCTTTTTACCTGAAAATAAGTGAAATTTCTGAAATTTTGCCCCAAATAAGGGAAATTTCTGCAATTTTGCCCCAAAATAAGGTAAATTCCTCCAATTTTGCCCCAAAATAAAGGAAATTTCTGGAATTTTGCCCCAAAATAAGGGGAATTTCTGATTTTTGCCCAAAAATAAAGGGAATTTCTGCCTTTTGCCCCAAAATTAGAGGAATTTCTGCAATTTTGCTCCAAAATACGTGAATTTCTGCCTCTTTGCCTGAAAATAATGGGAATGCATAACTTTTGGCCATAAAAAGGAAAATTTCTTCATTTTTGCTCCAAAACAAAGGGAATTTCTGCCTTTTTGCCTCTAAATAAGTGGAATTATTGTCTTTTTCCCCCAAAACAAAGAGAATTTCTGTCTTTTTTGCCCCAAAATAAGGGGAATTTCTGCCTTTTTGCCTCTAAATAAGTGGAATTTCTGTCTTTTTCCCCAAAAAACAAAGGAAATTTCTGTCTTTTTTGCCCCAAAATAAGGGGATTTTCTGAGTTATTACCCTGAAATAAGTGAAATTTCTCCAATTTTGCCCCAAAATAAAGGAAATTTCTGCCTCTTTGCCCCCAAATATAGGGAATTTCAGCCTTTTTACCTACAAAATAAGGGGAATTTCTGCATTTTTGCCACAAAATATTAGGAATTTCTGACTTTTTGCCCCAAAATAAGGAAAATTTGTGCCTTTTTTCACTGAAATAAGTGAAATTTCTGCAATTTTGCCCCAAAATAAGTGAAATTTCTGCAATTGTGGCTTAAAATAAAAGAAATTTCTGGAATTTTGGCCCAAAATAAGTGGAATTTCTAAGTTTTGCCCTAAAATAAGGAGAATTTCTGTCTTTTTGCCTCTAAATAAGTGAAATTTCTGCAATTTTGCCCCAAAATAAGGGAAATTTCTGTTTTTTTGCCCCAAAATAAGGGGAATTTCAGCCTTTTTACCTCAAAGTAAGGGAAATTTCTGCATTTTTGCCAGAAAATATAAGGAATTTCTGCCTTTTTGCCCCAAAATAAAGAAAATTTCTGCCTTTTTTCCCTGAAATAAGTGAAATTTCTGCAATTTTGCCCCAAAATAAGTGAAATTTCTGCAATTGTGGCTTAAAATAAAAGAAATTTCTGGAACTTTGGCCCAAAATAAGTGGAATTTCTAAGTTTTGCCCTAAAATAAGGAGAATGTCTGTCTTTTTGCCTCTAAATAAGTGAAATTTCTGCAATTTTGCCCCAAAATAAGGGAAATTTCTGTTTTTTTGCCCCAAAATAAGGATAATTTCAGGCTTTTTACCTCAAAGTAAGGGAAATTTCTGCATTTTTGCCAGAAAATATAAGGAATTTCTGCCTTTTTGCCCCAAAATAAAGAAAATTTCTGCCTTTTTTCCCTGAAATAAGTGAAATTTCTGCAATTTTGCCCCAAAATAAGTGAAATTTCTGCAATTTTGTTCCAAAATAAGGGAAATTTCTAGAATTTTGCCCCAAAATAAGTGGAATTTCTGAGTTATGCCCCAAAATAAGGAGAATTTCTGTCTTTTTGCCCCAACATATAGGGAATTTCTGCCTTTCTGCAGCACAACTAGGGGAATTTCTTCAATTATGCTCCAAAATACGGGGAATTTCTGCCTTTTTGCCCGAAAATAAGGGGAATGCATAACTTTTTGCCATAAAAAAGGGAAATTTCTTCATTTTTGCTCCAAAATAAGGGAAATTTCTGCCTTTTTGCCTCTAAATAAGTGGAATTTCTGTCTTTTTCTCTCAAAACAAAAAAAAAATTCTGTCTTTTTTGCCTCAAAATAAAGGAAATTTCTGACTTATTACACTGAAATAAGTGAAATTTCTGCAATTTTGCCCCAAAATAAGGGAAATTTCTGCCTTTTTGCCCCGAAATATGCGAAATTTCTGCAATTTTACCCCAAAATAAGGTGAATTTCTGCCTTTTTGCCACAAATTAATGGGAATTTCTGCCTTTTTGCCCCAAAATAAGAAAAATTTTGCTTTTTTTCTCTGAAATAATTGAAATTTCTGCAATTTTCCGTAAAATAAGAGAATTTTTTCAATTTTTTCCCATAATAAGGGAGATTTCTGCAATTTTGCCCCAAAATAAAGGGAATTTCTTTTTTTTTTGCCCCAAAACAAAGGAAATTTCTGCCTTTTTACCTGAAAATAAGTGAAATTTCTGAAATTTTGCCCCAAATAAGGGAAATTTCTGCAATTTTGCCCCAAAATAAGGTAAATTCCTCCAATTTTGCCCCAAAATAAAGGAAATTTCTGGAATTTTGCCCCAAAATAAGGGGAATTTCTGATTTTTGCCCAAAAATAAAGGGAATTTCTGCCTTTTGCCCCAAAATTAGAGGAATTTCTGCAATTTTGCTCCAAAATACGTGAATTTCTGCCTCTTTGCCTGAAAATAATGGGAATGCATACCTTTTGGCCATAAAAAGGAAAATTTCTTCATTTTTGCTGCAAAACAAAGGGAATTTCTGCCTTTTTGCCTCTAAATAAGTGGAATTTCTGTCTATTTCCCCCAAAACAAAGAGAATTTCTGTCTTTTTTTCCCCAAAATAAGGGGAATTTCTGACTTACTACCCTGAAGTTAGTGAAATTTCTGCAATTTTTCCCCAAAATAAGGGAAATTTCTGCAATTTTGCCCCAATGTAAAGGAAATTTCTCCAATTTTGCCCCAAAATAAGGGGAATTTCTGAATGTTTGCTCCCGAAAAATGGAGATCTTCTGTCTTTTTGCCCCAAAATAAGGAGAATTTCTGCCTTTTTGCCCGAAAATTATAAGAATTTCTGCAATTTGGTTTCAAAATACGGGGAATTTCTGCTTTTTATCCCGAAAGTAAGGGGAATGCATACCTTTTTGCCATAAAAAGGTAAATTTCTTCATTTTTGCTAAAAATAAGGGGAATTTCTGCCTTTTTGCCTCTAAATAAGTGGAATTTCTGTCTTTTTCCCCCAAAACAAAATAAATTTCTGTCTTTTTTGCCCCAAAATAAGGGGATTTTCTGAATTATTACCCTGAAATAAGTGAAATTTCTACAATTTTGTCCCAAAATAAGGGAAATTTCTGCCTCTTTGCCCCCAAATATAGGGAATTTCAGCCTTTTTACCTCAAAATAAGGGGAATTTCTGCATTTTTGCCACAAAATATTAGGAATTTCTGACATTTTGTCCCAAAATAAAAAAAATTTATGCGTTTTTTCCCTAAAATAAGTGAAATTTCTGCAATTTTGCCCCAAAATAAGTGAAATTTCTGCAATTTTGGCCCAAATAAGGGAAATTTCTTAAATTTTGCCCCAAAATAAGGAAAATTCCTGTAATTTTGTCCCAAAATAAAGGAAATTTCTTAAATTATACCCCAAAAGAAAGGGATTTTCTGATTTTTGCCCCAAAATAATAGGAATTTCTGCCTTTTGCCCCAAAATTCGGGAATTTCTCCCTTTTTGCCCGAAAATTATGAGAATTTCTGCAATTTTGCTTCAAAATACGGGGAATTTCTGCTTTTTATCCCGAATGTATGGGGAATGTATACCTTTTACCACAAAAAAGGAAATTTCTTCATTTTTGCCCCAAAATAAGAGGAATTTCTGCCTTTTTACTTCAAAGTAAGTGAAATTTCTGCCTTTGTAGCAAAAAATAAATGGAATTTCTGTCTTTTTGCCCCCCAAAAAAAAAAATTTTTGAATTATGCCCTGAAATAAGTAAAATTTCTGCAATTTTGCCCCAAAATAAATGAAATTTCTGCCTTTTTGCCACAAAATAAAAGGAATTTGTGTCTTTTTGCCCCTAAATAAGGGAAATTTCTGCCTTTTTGCCCCCAAATAAAAGGAATATCAGCCATTTTACCTCAAAATAAGGGGAATTTCTACATTTTTGCCACAAAATATTAAGAATTTCTGCATTTTTGCCCCAAAATAAAGAAAATTTCTGCCATTTTTCCCTAAAATAAGTGAAATTTCTCCAATTTTGCCCTAAAATAAGTGAAATTTCTGCAATTTTACCCCAAAATAATGGAAATTTCTGGAATATTGCCCAAAAATAAGTGGAATTTGTGAGTTTTGCCCCAAAAAAGGAGAATTTATGTCTTTTTTCCCCACCATATAGAGAATTTCTGCCTTTTTGCCCCACAATTAGGAGAATTTCTGCAATTTTGCTACAAAATACGGTGAATTTCTGCCTTTTCCCAAAAATAAAGGGAATGCATAACTTTTTGCCATAAAAAAGGGAAATTTCTTCATTTTTGCTCCAAAATAAGGGGAATTTCTGCCTTTTTGCCTCCAAATAAGTGGAATTTCTGTCTTTTTCCCCCAAAACAAAGGGAATTTCTGTATTTTTTGCCCCAAAATAACGGGAATTTCTGACTTATTACCCTGAAATAAGTGAAATTTCTGCAATTTTGCCCCAAAATAAAAAAAATTTCTGCAATTTTGCCTCAATGTAAAAGAAATTTCTGCAATTTTCCCCCAAAATAAGGGAAATTTCTGACTGTTTGCTCCCGAAAAAAGGAGATTTTCTGTCTTTTTGCCCCAAAATAAGGAGAATTTCTGCCTTTTTGCCCGAAAATTATGATAATTTCTGCAATTTTGCTTCAAAATACGGGGAATTTCTGCTTTTTATCCCGAAATTAAGGGTAATGCATACCTTTTTGCCATAAAAGGGTAAATTTCTTCATTTTTGCTCCAAAATAAGGGAAATTTCTGCCTTTTTGCCTCTAAATAAGTGGAATTTCTGTCTTTTCCTCCAAAACAAAGGGAATTTCTGTCTTTTTTGCCCCAAAATAAGGGGAATTTCTGACTTATTACCCTGAAATAAGTGAAATTTCTGCAATTTTGCCCTAAAATAAGGGAAATTTCTGCCTCTTTGCCCTCAAATTAAAGGAATTTCAGCCTTCTTACCTCAAAATAAGGGGAATTCCTGCCTTTTTGACCCAATGTAAGGAAAATTTCTAACTTTTTTTCCCTGAAATAAATAAAATTTCTGCAATTTTGCCACAAAATAAGTGAAATTTCTGCCATTTTGCCCCAGAATAAGGGAAATTTCTGGAATTTACTTCAAAATAAGTGGAATTTCTGAGTTTTGCCCCAAAATAAGGAGAATTTCTGTCTTTTTGCCCCAACATATAAGGAATTTCTGCATTTTTGCCCCACAATTAGGGGAATTTCTCCAATTTTGCTCCAAAATACGAGGAATTTCTGCCTTTTTTCCGGAAAATAAGAACAATGCATAAATTTTTGCCTTAAAAAATGGAAATTTCTTCATTTTTGCTCGTAAATAAAGGGAATTTCTGCTTTTTTGCCTCTAAATAAGTGGAATTTCTGTCTTTTTCCCCCAAAACAAAGGGATTTTCTGTTTTTTTTTGCCCCAAAATAAGGAAAATTTCTGACTTATTACCCTGAAATAAGTGAAATTTCTGCAATTTTGCCCCAAAATAAGGGAAATTTCTGCCTTTTTGCCCCCAAATAAGGGCAATTTCAGACTTTTTACGTCAAAATAAGAGGAATTTCTGCCTTTTTGCCCCAAAATAACAAAATTTCTTTTTTTCCATGAAATAAGAACAATTTCTGCAATTTTGCCCAAAATAAGTGAAATTTCTGCAATTTTGCCCCAGAATAAGGGAAATTTCTCGAATTTTGCCCCAAAATAAGTGGAATTTCTGAGTTTTGCCCCAAAATAAGGAGAATTTCTGTTTTTTGCCCCAACATATAGGGAATTTCTGCATTTTTGCCCCACAATTAGGGGAATTTTTGCAATTTTGCTCCAAAATACGGGGAATTTCTGCCTTTTTGCCCGAAAATAAGAAGAATGCATAACTTTTTGCCTTAAAAAAGGTAAATTTCTTCATTTTTGCTTCAAAATAAGGGGAATTTCTGCATTTTTGCCTCTAAATAAGTGTAATTTCTGTCTTTTCCCCCCAAAACAGAGGGATTATCTTTCTTTTTGCAACAAAATAAGAAAAATTTCTGACTTATTACCCTGAAATAAGTGAAATTTCTGCAATTTTGCCCCAAAATAAGGGAAATTTTTGCCTTTCTGCCCACAAATAAGGGGAATTTCAGCCTTTTACCTCAAAATAAGGGGAATTTCTGCATTTTTGCCACAAAATATTAGGAATTTCTGCATTTTTGCCCCAAAATAAATAGAATTTCTGCCTTTTTTCCCTGAAATAAGTGAAATTTCTGCAATTTTGCCCCAAAATAAGTGGAATTTCTGAGTTTTGCCCCAAAATATGGAGAATTTCTGTCTTTTTGCCCCAACATATAGGGAATTTCTGCCTTTTTGCACCACAATTAGTGGAATTTCTGCAATTTTGCTCCAAAATACGATGAATTTCTG
Source organism: Micromys minutus (assembly GCF_963924665.1). Taxonomy (NCBI): domain Eukaryota; kingdom Metazoa; phylum Chordata; class Mammalia; order Rodentia; family Muridae; genus Micromys; species Micromys minutus. The sequence continues at coordinate 7,300,803 of NW_027667727.1, forward strand.
TCTTTTTGCCCGAAAATAAGGGGAATGCATAACTTTTTGCCATAAAAAATGGAAATTTCTTCATTTTTGCTCCAAAATAAGGGGAATTTCTGCCTTTTTGCTTCTCAATAAGTGGAATTTCTGTCTTTTTCCTCCAAAACAAAGGGAATTTCTGTCTTTTTTGCCCCAAAATTAGGGGAATTTCTGACTTATTACCCTAAAATAAGTGAAATTTCTGCAATTTTGCCCCAAAATAAAGGAAATTTCTGAATTTTTGCCCTGAAATAAGGGGAATTTCAGCCTTTATACCTCAAAATTAGGGGAATTTTGGCATTTTTGCCACAAAATATTAGGAATTTCTGACTTTTTGCCCCAAAATAAGAAAAATTTCTGCCTTTTTTCCCTGAAATAAGTGAAATTTCTGCAATTTTGCCCCAAAATAAGTGAAATTTCTTCAATTTTGCCCCAGAATAAGGAAAATTTCTGGAATTTTGCCCCAAAATAAGGAGAATTTCTGTCTTTTTGCCCCAACATATAGGGAATTTCTGTCTTTTTGCCCCACAACTAGGGGAATTTCTGCAATTTTGCTCCAAAATACTTGGAATTTCTGCCTTTTTGCCCTGAAATATGAGAAAATTCTGCAATTTTACCCCTAAATAAGGTGAATTTCTGCTTTTTTGCCCCAAAATAATGAGAATTTCTGCCTTTTTGCCCCAAAATAAGAAAAATTTTTGCTTTTTTTCTCTGAAATAAGTGAAATTTCTGCAATTTTCCCTTAAAATAAGGGAAATTTTTGCAATTTTTTCCTATAATAAGGGAGATTTCTGCAATTTTGCCCCAAAATAAGGGGAATTTCTTCTTTTTTGCCCCAAAACATAGGAAATTTCAGCCTTTTTACCTGAAAATAAGTGAAATTTCTGAAATTTTGCCCCAAATAAGGGAAATTTCTGCAATTTTGCCCCAAAATAAGGTAAATTCCTGCAATTTTGCCCCAAAATAAAGGGAATTTCTGGCTTTTGCTCCAAAATTAGGGGAATTTCTGCAATTTTGCTCTAAAATACGGGGAATTTCTGCCTTTTTGCCTGAAAATAATGGGAATGCATAACTTTTTGCCATAAAAAGCGAAATTTCTTAATTTTTGCTCCAAAATAAAGGGAATTTCTGCCTTTTTGCCTCTAAATAAGTGGAATTTCTGTCTTTTTCCCACAAAACAAAGAGAATTTCTGACTTTTTTGCCCCAAAATAAGGGGAATTTCTGACTTATTACCCTGAAGTAAGTGAAATTTTTGCAATTTTGCCCCAAAATAAGAGAAATTTCTGCAATTTTGCCCCAATGTAAAAGAAATATCTGCAAGTTTGCCCAAAAATAAGGGGAATTTCTGATAGTTTGCTCCCGAAAAAAGGAGATTTTCTGTCTTTTTGCCCCAAAATAGGGAGAATTTCTGCCTTTTAGCCTTAAAGTTATGAGAATTTCTGCAATTTTGCTTCAAAATACGGGGAATTTCTGCTTTTTATCTCGAAAGTAAGGGGAATGCATACCTTTTTGTCATAAAAAATGGAAATTGCTTCATTTTTGCTCCAAAATAAGGGGAATTTTTGCCTTTTTGCTTCTCAATAAGTGGAATTTCTGTCTTTTTCCTCCATAACAAAGGGAATTTCTGTCTTTTTTGCCCCAAAATAAAGGGAATTTCTGACTTATTTCCCTAAAATAAGTAAAATTTCTGCAATTTTGCCCCAAAATAAGGGAAATTTCTGACTTTTCGCCCTGAAATAAGGGGAATTTCAGCCTTTATACCTCAAAGTAAGAGGAGTTTCAGCATTTTTGCCACAAAATATTAGGAATTTCTGACTTTTTGTCCCAAAATAAGGAAAATTTCTGCCTTTTTTCCCTGAAATAAGTGAAATTTCTGCAATTTTGCCCCAAAATAAGTGAAATTTCTGCAATTTTGCCCCAAAATAAGGAAAATTTCTGGAATTTTGCCCCAAAATAAGTGGTATTTATAAGTTTTGCCCCATAATAAGGAGAATTTCTGTTTTTTTGCCCCAACATATAGGGAATTTCTGTCTTTTTGCCCCACAACTAGGAGAATTTCTGCAATTTTGCACCAAAATACTGGGAATTTCTGCCTTTTTGCTCTGAAATATGTGAAATTTCTGCAATTTTACCCCTAAATAAGGTGAATTTCTGCTTTCTTGCCCCAAAATAAGAAAAATTTTTGCTTTTTTTCTCTGAAATAAGTGAAATTTCTGCAATTTTCCCTTAAAATAAGGGAAATTTTTGCAATTTTTTCCTATAATAAGGGAGATTTCTGCAATTTTGCCCCAAAATAAGGGGAATTTCTTCCTTTTTGCCCCAAAACAAAGGAAATTTCAGCCTTTTTACCTGAAAATAAGTGAAATTTCTAAAATTTTGCCCCAAATAAGGGAAATTTCTGCAATTTTGCCCCAAAATAAGGTAAATTCCTGCAATTTTGCCCCAAAATAAAAGAAATTTCTGGAATTTTGCCCCAAAATAAGGGGAATTTCTTATTTTTGCCCCAAAATAAAGGGAATTTCTGCCTTTTGCCCCAAAATTAGGGGAATTTCTGCAATTTTGCTCTAAAATACGGGGAAATTCTGCCTTTTTGCCTGAAAATAATGGGAATGCATAACTTTTTGCCATATAGGGAAATTTCTTCATTTTTGCTCCAAAATAAAGGGAATTTCTGCCTTTTTGCCTCTAAATAAGTGGAATTTCTGTCTTTTTCCCCCAAAACAAAAAGAATTTCTGACTTTTTTGCCCCAAAATAAGGGGAATTTCTGACTTATTACCCTGAAGTAAGTGAAATTTCTGCAATTTTGCCCCAAAATAAGGGAAATTTCTGAAATTTTGCCCTAATGTAAAGGAAATTTCTGCAATTTTGCCCAAAAATAAGGGGAATTTCTGATAGTTTGCTCCCGATAAAAGGAGATCTTCTGTCTTTTTGCCCCAAAATTGGGAGAATTTCTGCCTTTTTGCCCAAAAATTATGAGAATTTCTGCAATTTTGCTTCAAAATACGGGGAATTTCTGCTTTTTATCCCGAAAGTAAGGGGAATGCATACATTTTTTGCCATTAAAAATGGAAATTTCTTCATTTTTGCTCCAAAATAAGGGGAATTTCTGCCTTTTTGCTTCTCAATAAGTGGAATTTCTGTATTTTTTCCCCCAAAACAAAGGGAATTTCTGTCTTTTTTGCCCCAAAAAAGGGGAATTTCTGACTTATTACCCTAAAACAAGTGAAATTTCTGCAATTTTGCCCCAAAATAAGGATAATTTCTGACTTTTTGCCCTGAAATAAGGGGAATTCCAGCCTTTATTCCTCAAAATAAGGGAAATTTCGGCATTTTTGCCACAAAATATTAGGAATTTCTGACTTTTTGCCCCAGAATAAGGAAAATTTCTGCCTTTTTTCCCTGAAATAAGTGAAATTTCTGCAATTTTGCCCCAAAATAAGTGAAATTTCTGCAATTTTGCCCCAAAATAAGGAGAATTTCTGTCTTTTTGCCCCAACATATATTGAATTTCTGTCTTTTTGCCCCACAACTAGGGGAATTTCTGCAATTTTGCTCCAAAATACTGGGAATTTCTGCCTTTTTGCCCTGAAATATGAGAAAATTCTGCAATTTTACCCCTAACTAAAGTGAATTTCTGCTTTTTTGCCCCAAAATAATGAGAATTTCTGCCTTTTTGCCCCAAAATAAGAAAAAATTTTGCTTTTTTTCTCTGAAATAAGTGAAATTTCTGCAATTTTCCCTTAAAATAAGGGAAATTTTTGCAATTTTTTCCTATAATAAGGGAGATTTCTGCAATTTTGCCCCAAAATAAGGGGAATTTCTTCCTTTTTGCCCCAAAACGAAGGAATTTTCAGCCTTTTTACCTGAAAATAAGTGAAATTTCTGAAATTTTGTCCCAAATAAGGGAAATTTTCTGCAATTTTGCCCCAAAATAAGGTAAATTCCTGCAATTTTGCCCCAAAATAAAAAAAATTTCTGGAATTTTGCCCCAAAATAAGGGGAATTTCTGATTTTTGCCCAAAAATAAAGGGAATTTCTGCCTTTTGCCCCAAAATTGGAGGAATTTCTGCAATTTTGCTCTAAAATACGGGTAATTTCTGACTTTTTGCTTGAAAATAATGGGAATGCATAACTTTTTGCCATAAAAAGGGAAATGTCTTCATTTTTGCTCCAAAATAAAAGGAATTTCTGCCTTTTTACCTCTAAATAAGTGGAATTTCTGTCTTTTTCCCCCAAAAACAAAGAAAATTTCTGACTTTTTTGCCCCAAAGTAAGGGGAATTTCTGACTTATTACCCTGAAGTAAGTGAAATTTTTGCAATTTTGCCCCAAAATAAGGGAAATTTCTGCAATTTTGCCCCAATGTAAAGGAAATTTCTGCAATTTTGCCCAAAAATAAGGGGAATTTCTGATAGTTTGCTCCCGAAAAAAGCAGATCTTCTGTCTTTTTGCCCCAAAATAGGAAGAATTTCTGCCTTTTTGCCCAAAAATTATGAGAATTTCTGCAATTTTGCTTCAAAATACTGGGAATTTCTGCTTTTTATCCCGAAAGTAAGGGGAATGCATACCTTTTTGCCATAAAAAAATGGAAATTTCTTCATTTTTGCTCCAAAATAAGGGGAATTTCTGCCTTTTTGCTTCTCAATAAGTGGAATTTCTGTATTTTTCTACCAAAACAAAGGGAATTTCTGTCTTTTTTGTCCCAAAATAAGGGGAATTTCTGACTTATTACCCTAAAACAAGTGAAATTTCTGCAATTTTGCCTCAAAATAAGGAAAATTTCTGCCTTTTTTCCCTGAAATAAGTGAAATTTCTGCAATTTTGCCCCAAAATAAGTGAAATTTCTGAAATTTTGCCCCAAACTAAAGAAAATTTCTGGAATTTTGCCCCAAAATAAGTGGAATTTCTAAGTTTTGCCCCAAAATAAGGAGAATTTCTGTCTTTTTGCCCCAACATATAGGGAATTTCTGTCTTTCTGCATCACAACTAGGGGAATTTCTGCAATTTTGATCCAAAATACTTGGAATTTATGCCTTTTTGCCCTGAAATATGTTGAAATTCTGCAATTTTACCCCTAAATAAGGTGAATTTCTGCTTTTTTGCCCCAAAATAATGAGAATTTCTGCCTTTTTGCCCCAGAATAAGAAAAATTTTTGCTTTTTTTCTCTGAAATAAGTGAAATTTCTGCAATTTTCCCTTAAAATAAGAGAAATTTTTGCAATTTTTTCCTATAATAAGGGAGATTTCTGCAATTTTGCCCCAAAATAAGGGGAATTTCTTCCTTTTTGCCACAAAACAAAAGAAATTTCAGCCTTTTTACCTGAAAATAAGTGAAATTTCTGAAATTTTGCCCCAAATAAGGGAAATTTCTGCAATTTTGCCCAAAAATAAGGTAAATTCCTGCAATTTTGCCCCAAAATAAAGGGAATTTCTGCCTTTTGCCCCAAATTAGGGAAATTTCTGCAATTTTGCTCTAAAATACGGGGAATTTCTCCCTTTTTGCCTATAAATAATGGGAATGCATAACTTTTTGCCATAAAAAGGGAAATTTCTTCATTTTTGCTCCAAAATAAAGGGAATTTCTGCCTTTTTGCCTCTAAATAAGTGGAATTTCTGTCTTTTTCCCCCAAAACAAAGAGAATTTCTGACTTTTTTGCCCCAAAATAAGGGGAATTTCTGACTTATTACCCTGAAGTAAGTTAAATTTCTGCAATTTTGCCCCAAAATAAGGGAAATTTCTGCAATTTTGCCCCAATGTAAAGGAAATTTCTGCAATTTTGCCCAAAAATAAGGGGAATTTCTGATAGTTTGCTCCCGAAAAAAGGAGATCTTCTGTCTTTTTGCCCCAAAATTGGGAGAATTTCTGCCTTTTTGCCCGAAAATTATGAGAATTTCTGCAATTTTGCTTCAAGATACGGGGAATTTCTGCTTTTTATCCCGAAAGTAAGGGGAATGCATACCTTTTTGCCATAAAAAGGTAAATTTCTTCATTTTAGCTCCAAAATAAGGAGAATTTCTGCCTTTTTCCTCTAAATAAGTGAAATTTCTGTCTTTTTCCTCCAAAACAAAGGAAATTTGTCTTTTTTGCCCCAAAATAAGGGGAATTTCTGAATTATTACCCTGAAATAAGTAAAATTTCTCCAATTTTGCCCCAAAATAAGGGAAATTTCTGCCTCTTTGCCCCCAAATAAGGGTAATTTCAGCCTTTTTACCTCAAAATAAGGGGAATTTCTGCATTTTTGCCACAAAATATTAGGAATTTCTGACTTTTTGCCCCAAAATAAGGAAAATTTCTGCCTTTTTTCTGTGAAATAAGTGAAATTTCTGCAATTTTGCCCCAAAATAACTGAAATTTCTGCAATTTTGCCCCAAAATAGGGGAAATTTCAGGAATTTTGCCCCAAAATAAGTGGAATTTCTAAGTTTTGCCCCAAAATAAGAAGATTTTCTGTCTTTTTGAGTCTAAATAATTGAAATTTCTCCAATTTTGCCCCAATGTAAAGAAAATTTCTGCCTTTTTGCCCCCAAATAAGGGGAATTGCAGCCTTTTTACCTCAAAATAAGGGGAATTTCTGCATTTTTGCCAGAAAATATAAGGAATTTCTGCCTTTTTGCCCCAAAATAAAGAAAATTTCTGCCTTTTTTCCCTGAAATAAGTGAAATTTCTGCAATTTTGCCCCAAAATAAGTGAAATTTCTGCAATTTTGCCCCAAAATAATGGAATTTCTGGAATTTTGCCCCAAAATAAGTGGAATTTCTGAGTTTTGCCCCAAAATAAGGAGAATTTCTGTCTTTTGCCCCAACATATAGGGAATTTCTGTCTTTCTGCACCACAACTAGGGGAATTTCTGCAATTATGCTCCAAAATAAGGGAAATTTCTGCCTTTTTGCCTCTAAATAAGTGGAATTTCTGTCTTTTTCCCTCAAAACAAAGGGAATTTCTGTCTTTTTTGCCTCAAAATAAGGGGAATTTCTGACTTATTACACTGAAATAAGTAAAATTTCTGCAATATTGCCTCAAAATAAGGGAAATTTCTGCCTTTTTGCCCTGAAATATGTGAAATTTCTGCAATTTTACCCCAAATTAAGGTGAATTTCTGCCATTTTGCCACAAATTAATGGGAATTTCTGCCTTTTTGCCCCAAAATAAGAAAAAATTTTGCGTTTTTGCTCTGAAATAAGTGAAATTTCTGCAATTTTGCCCTAAAATAAGGAAAATTTCTGCAATTTTTCCCAATAATAAGGGGAATTTCTTCAATTTTGCCCCAAAATAAGGGGAATTTCTCCCTTTTTGCCCCAAAATAAAGGAAATTTCAGCCTTTTTACCTGAAAATAAATGAAGTTTCTGCAATTTTGCCCCAAATAAGTAAAATTTCTGCAATTTTGCCCCAAAATAAGATAAATTCCTGCAATTTTTCCCCAAATTAAAGGAAATATCTTGAATTTTGCTCCAAAATAAGGGGAATTTATGATTTTTGCCCCAAAATAAAGGGAATTTCTGCCTTTTGCCCCAATATTAGGGGAAATTCTGCAATTTTACCCCAATATAATTTGAATTTCTGCCTTTTTGCCCCAAAATAATGGGAATTTCTGCCTTTTTGCCACAAAATAAGAAAAGTTTTTGCTTTCTTTCTCTGAAATAAATGAAATTTCTGCAATTTTGCCCTAAAATAAGGAAAATTTCTGCAATTTTTCCCCATAATAATAGAAATTTCTGCAATTTTGCACCAAAATAAGAGGAATTTTTCCCTTTTTGCCCCAAAATAAAGGAAATATCAGCCCTTTTTCCTGAAAATAAGTGAAATTTCTGCAATTTTGCCTCAAATAAGGGAAATTTCTGCAATTTTGCCCCAAAAATAAGGTAAATTCCTCCAATTTTGCCCCAAAATAAAGGAAATTTCTTGAATTTTGCCCCAAAATAAAGAGATTTTCTGATTTTTGCCCCAAAATTAGAGATTTCTGCAACTTTGCTCCAAAATACGAGGAATTTCTGCCTTTTTGCCCGAAAATAATGGGAATGCATACCTTTTTGCCATAAAAAATGAAATTTCTTCATTTTTGCTCCAAAATAAGGGAAATTTCTGCCTTTTTGCCTCTAAATAAGTGGAATTTCTGTCTTTTTTCCACAAAACAAAGGGAATTTCTCTCTTTTTGCCCCAAAATAAAGAGAATTTCTGACTCATTACCCTGAAATAAGTGAAATTTCTGCAATTTTGCCCCAAAATAAGGGAAATTTCTGCCTTTTTGCCCCCAAATAAGGGGAATTCAGCATTTTTACCTCAAAATAAGAGGAATTTCTGCATTTTTGCCACAAAATATTAGGAATTTCTGTTTTTTGCCCCAAAATAAGGAAAATTTCTGACTTTGTTCCCTGAAATAAGTGAAATTTCTGCAATTTTGCCCCAAAATTAATGAAATTTCTGCAATTTTGCCCCAAAATAAAGGAAATTTCTGGAATTTTTTACCAAAAGAAGTGGAATTTCTGAATTTTGCCCCAAAATAAGAAGAATTTCTGTCTTTTTGCCTCTAAATAAGTGAAATTTCTGCAATTTTGCCCCAAAATATAGAAAATTTCTGCCTTTTTGCACCCAAATAAGGGGAATTGCAGCCTTTTTACCTCAAAATAAGGGGAATTTCTGCATTTTTGCCACAAAATATTAGGAATTTCTTCTTTTTTGCCCCAAAATAAAGAAAATTTCTGACTTTTTTCAATGAAATGAGTGAAATTTCTGCAATTTTGCCCCAAAATAAGTGAAATTTCTTCAATTTTGCCCCAAAATAATGGAAATTTCTGGAATTTTGCCCCAAAATAAGTGGAATTTCTGAGTTTTGCCCCAAAATAAAAAGAATTTCTGTCTTTTGCCCCAACATATAGGGAATTTCTGTCTTTCTGCACCACAACTAGGGGAATTTCTGCAATTATGCTCCAAAATACGGGGAATTTCTGCCTTTTTGCCCGAAAATAAGGGGAATGCATAACTTTTTGCCATAAAAAGCGAAATTTCTTAATTTTTGCTCCAAAATAAAGGGAATTTCTGCCTTTTTGCCTCTAAATAAGTGGAATTTCTGTCTTTTTCCCACAAAACAAAGAGAATTTCTGACTTTTTTGCCCCAAAATAAGGGGAATTTCTGACTTATTACCCTGAAGTAAGTGAAATTTTTGCAATTTTGCCCCAAAATAAGAGAAATTTCTGCAATTTTGCCCCAATGTAAAAGAAATATCTGCAAGTTTGCCCAAAAATAAGGGGAATTTCTGATAGTTTGCTCCCGAAAAAAGGAGATTTTCTGTCTTTTTGCCCCAAAATAGGGAGAATTTCTGCCTTTTAGCCTTAAAGTTATGAGAATTTCTGCAATTTTGCTTCAAAATACGGGGAATTTCTGCTTTTTATCTCGAAAGTAAGGGGAATGCATACCTTTTTGTCATAAAAAATGGAAATTGCTTCATTTTTGCTCCAAAATAAGGGGAATTTTTGCCTTTTTGCTTCTCAATAAGTGGAATTTCTGTCTTTTTCCTCCATAACAAAGGGAATTTCTGTCTTTTTTGCCCCAAAATAAAGGGAATTTCTGACTTATTTCCCTAAAATAAGTAAAATTTCTGCAATTTTGCCCCAAAATAAGGGAAATTTCTGACTTTTCGCCCTGAAATAAGGGGAATTTCAGCCTTTATACCTCAAAGTAAGAGGAGTTTCAGCATTTTTGCCACAAAATATTAGGAATTTCTGACTTTTTGTCCCAAAATAAGGAAAATTTCTGCCTTTTTTCCCTGAAATAAGTGAAATTTCTGCAATTTTGCCCCAAAATAAGTGAAATTTCTGCAATTTTGCCCCAAAATAAGGAAAATTTCTGGAATTTTGCCCCAAAATAAGTGGTATTTATAAGTTTTGCCCCATAATAAGGAGAATTTCTGTTTTTTTGCCCCAACATATAGGGAATTTCTGTCTTTTTGCCCCACAACTAGGAGAATTTCTGCAATTTTGCACCAAAATACTGGGAATTTCTGCCTTTTTGCTCTGAAATATGTGAAATTTCTGCAATTTTACCCCTAAATAAGGTGAATTTCTGCTTTTTTGCCCCAAAATAAGAAAAATTTTTGCTTTTTTTCTCTGAAATAAGTGAAATTTCTGCAATTTTCCCTTAAAATAAGGGAAATTTTTGCAATTTTTTCCTATAATAAGGGAGATTTCTGCAATTTTGCCCCAAAATAAGGGGAATTTCTTCCTTTTTGCCCCAAAACAAAGGAAATTTCAGCCTTTTTACCTGAAAATAAGTGAAATTTCTAAAATTTTGCCCCAAATAAGGGAAATTTCTGCAATTTTGCCCCAAAATAAGGTAAATTCCTGCAATTTTGCCCCAAAATAAAAGAAATTTCTAGAATTTTGCCCCAAAATAAGGGGAATTTCTTATTTTTGCCCCAAAATAAAGGGAATTTCTGCCTTTTGCCCCAAAATTAGGGGAATTTCTGCAATTTTGCTCTAAAATACGGGGAAATTCTGCCTTTTTGCCTGAAAATAATGGGAATGCATAACTTTTTGCCATATAGGGAAATTTCTTCATTTTTGCTCCAAAATAAAGGGAATTTCTGCCTTTTTGCCTCTAAATAAGTGGAATTTCTGTCTTTTTCCCCCAAAACAAAAAGAATTTCTGACTTTTTTGCCCCAAAATAAGGGGAATTTCTGACTTATTACCCTGAAGTAAGTGAAATTTCTGCAATTTTGCCCCAAAATAAGGGAAATTTCTGCAATTTTGCCCCAATGTAAAGGAAATTTCTGCAATTTTGCCCAAAAATAAGGGGAATTTCTGATAGTTTGCTCCCGAAAAAAGGAGATCTTCTGTCTTTTTGCCCCAAAATTGGGAGAATTTCTGCCTTTTTGCCCAAAAATTATGAGAATTTCTGCAATTTTGCTTCAAAATACGGGGAATTTCTGCTTTTTATCCCGAAAGTAAGGGGAATGCATACATTTTTTGCCATTAAAAATGGAAATTTCTTCATTTTTGCTCCAAAATAAGGGGAATTTCTGCCTTTTTGCTTCTCAATAAGTGGAATTTCTGTATTTTTTCCCCCAAAACAAAGGGAATTTCTGTCTTTTTTGCCCCAAAAAAGGGGAATTTCTGACTTATTACCCTAAAACAAGTGAAATTTCTGCAATTTTGCCCCAAAATAAGGATAATTTCTGACTTTTTGCCCTGAAATAAGGGGAATTCCAGCCTTTATTCCTCAAAATAAGGGAAATTTCGGCATTTTTGCCACAAAATATTAGGAATTTCTGACTTTTTGCCCCAGAATAAGGAAAATTTCTGCCTTTTTTCCCTGAAATAAGTGAAATTTCTGCAATTTTGCCCCAAAATAAGTGAAATTTCTGCAATTTTGCCCCAAAATAAGGAGAATTTCTGTCTTTTTGCCCCAACATATATTGAATTTCTGTCTTTTTGCCCCACAACTAGGGGAATTTCTGCAATTTTCCTCCAAAATACTGGGAATTTCTGCCTTTTTGCCCTGAAATATGAGAAAATTCTGCAATTTTACCCCTAACTAAAGTGAATTTCTGCTTTTTTGCCCCAAAATAATGAGAATTTCTGCCTTTTTGCCCCAAAATAAGAAAAAATTTTGCTTTTTTTCTCTGAAATAAGTGAAATTTCTGCAATTTTCCCTTAAAATAAGGGAAATTTTTGCAATTTTTTCCTATAATAAGGGAGATTTCTGCAATTTTGCCCCAAAATAAGGGGAATTTCTTCCTTTTTGCCCCAAAACGAAGGAATTTTCAGCCTTTTTACCTGAAAATAAGTGAAATTTCTGAAATTTTGTCCCAAATAAGGGAAATTTTCTGCAATTTTGCCCCAAAATAAGGTAAATTCCTGCAATTTTGCCCCAAAATAAAAAAAATTTCTGGAATTTTGCCCCAAAATAAGGGGAATTTCTGATTTTTGCCCAAAAATAAAGGGAATTTCTGCCTTTTGCCCCAAAATTGGAGGAATTTCTGCAATTTTGCTCTAAAATACGGGTAATTTCTGACTTTTTGCTTGAAAATAATGGGAATGCATAACTTTTTGCCATAAAAAGGGAAATGTCTTCATTTTTGCTCCAAAATAAAGGGAATTTCTGCCTTTTTACCTCTAAATAAGTGGAATTTCTGTCTTTTTCCCCCAAAAACAAAGAAAATTTCTGACTTTTTTGCCCCAAAGTAAGGGGAATTTCTGACTTATTACCCTGAAGTAAGTGAAATTTTTGCAATTTTGCCCCAAAATAAGGGAAATTTCTGCAATTTTGCCCCAATGTAAAGGAAATTTCTGCAATTTTGCCCAAAAATAAGGGGAATTTCTGATAGTTTGCTCCCGAAAAAAGCAGATCTTCTGTCTTTTTGCCCCAAAATAGGAAGAATTTCTGCCTTTTTGCCCAAAAATTATGAGAATTTCTGCAATTTTGCTTCAAAATACTGGGAATTTCTGCTTTTTATCCCGAAAGTAAGGGGAATGCATACCTTTTTGCCATAAAAAATGGAAATTTCTTCATTTTTGCTCCAAAATAAGGGGAATTTCTGCCTTTTTGCTTCTCAATAAGTGGAATTTCTGTATTTTTCTACCAAAACAAAGGGAATTTCTGTCTTTTTTGTCCCAAAATAAGGGGAATTTCTGACTTATTACCCTAAAACAAGTGAAATTTCTGCAATTTTGCCTCAAAATAAGGAAAATTTCTGCCTTTTTTCCCTGAAATAAGTGAAATTTCTGCAATTTTGCCCCAAAATAAGTGAAATTTCTGAAATTTTGCCCCAAACTAAAGAAAATTTCTGGAATTTTGCCCCAAAATAAGTGGAATTTCTAAGTTTTGCCCCAAAATAAGGAGAATTTCTGTCTTTTTGCCCCAACATATAGGGAATTTCTGTCTTTCTGCATCACAACTAGGGGAATTTCTGCAATTTTGATCCAAAATACTTGGAATTTATGCCTTTTTGCCCTGAAATATGTTGAAATTCTGCAATTTTACCCCTAAATAAGGTGAATTTCTGCTTTTTTGCCCCAAAATAATGAGAATTTCTGCCTTTTTGCCCCAGAATAAGAAAAATTTTTGCTTTTTTTCTCTGAAATAAGTGAAATTTCTGCAATTTTCCCTTAAAATAAGAGAAATTTTTGCAATTTTTTCCTATAATAAGGGAGATTTCTGCAATTTTGCCCCAAAATAAGGGGAATTTCTTCCTTTTTGCCACAAAACAAAAGAAATTTCAGCCTTTTTACCTGAAAATAAGTGAAATTTCTGAAATTTTGCCCCAAATAAGGGAAATTTCTGCAATTTTGCCCAAAAATAAGGTAAATTCCTGCAATTTTGCCCCAAAATAAAGGGAATTTCTGCCTTTTGCCCCAAAATTAGGGAAATTTCTGCAATTTTGCTCTAAAATACGGGGAATTTCTCCCTTTTTGCCTATAAATAATGGGAATGCATAACTTTTTGCCATAAAAAGGGAAATTTCTTCATTTTTGCTCCAAAATAAAGGGAATTTCTGCCTTTTTGCCTCTAAATAAGTGGAATTTCTGTCTTTTTCCCCCAAAACAAAGAGAATTTCTGACTTTTTTGCCCCAAAATAAGGGGAATTTCTGACTTATTACCCTGAAGTAAGTTAAATTTCTGCAATTTTGCCCCAAAATAAGGGAAATTTCTGCAATTTTGCCCCAATGTAAAGGAAATTTCTGCAATTTTGCCCAAAAATAAGGGGAATTTCTGATAGTTTGCTCCCGAAAAAAGGAGATCTTCTGTCTTTTTGCCCCAAAATTGGGAGAATTTCTGCCTTTTTGCCCGAAAATTATGAGAATTTCTGCAATTTTGCTTCAAGATACGGGGAATTTCTGCTTTTTATCCCGAAAGTAAGGGGAATGCATACCTTTTTGCCATAAAAAGGTAAATTTCTTCATTTTAGCTCCAAAATAAGGAGAATTTCTGCCTTTTTCCTCTAAATAAGTGAAATTTCTGTCTTTTTCCTCCAAAACAAAGGAAATTTGTCTTTTTTGCCCCAAAATAAGGGGAATTTCTGAATTATTACCCTGAAATAAGTAAAATTTCTCCAATTTTGCCCCAAAATAAGGGAAATTTCTGCCTCTTTGCCCCCAAATAAGGGTAATTTCAGCCTTTTTACCTCAAAATAAGGGGAATTTCTGCATTTTTGCCACAAAATATTAGGAATTTCTGACTTTTTGCCCCAAAATAAGGAAAATTTCTGCCTTTTTTCTGTGAAATAAGTGAAATTTCTGCAATTTTGCCCCAAAATAACTGAAATTTCTGCAATTTTGCCCCAAAATAGGGGAAATTTCAGGAATTTTGCCCCAAAATAAGTGGAATTTCTAAGTTTTGCCCCAAAATAAGAAGATTTTCTGTCTTTTTGAGTCTAAATAATTGAAATTTCTCCAATTTTGCCCCAATGTAAAGAAAATTTCTGCCTTTTTGCCCCCAAATAAGGGGAATTGCAGCCTTTTTACCTCAAAATAAGGGGAATTTCTGCATTTTTGCCAGAAAATATAAGGAATTTCTGCCTTTTTGCCCCAAAATAAAGAAAATTTCTGCCTTTTTTCCCTGAAATAAGTGAAATTTCTGCAATTTTGCCCCAAAATAAGTGAAATTTCTGCAATTTTGCCCCAAAATAATGGAATTTCTGGAATTTTGCCCCAAAATAAGTGGAATTTCTGAGTTTTGCCCCAAAATAAGGAGAATTTCTGTCTTTTGCCCCAACATATAGGGAATTTCTGTCTTTCTGCACCACAACTAGGGGAATTTCTGCAATTATGCTCCAAAATACGGGGAATTTCTGCCTTTTTGCCCGAAAATAAAGGGAATGCAAAACTTTTTGCCATAAAAAAGGGAAATTTCTTCATTTTTGCTCCAAAATAAGGGAAATTTCTGCCTTTTTGCCTCTAAATAAGTGGAATTTCTGTCTTTTTCCCTCAAAACAAAGGGAATTTCTGTCTTTTTTGCCTCAAAATAAGGGGAATTTCTGACTTATTACACTGAAATAAGTAAAATTTCTGCAATATTGCCTCAAAATAAGGGAAATTTCTGCCTTTTTGCCCTGAAATATGTGAAATTTCTGCAATTTTACCCCAAATTAAGGTGAATTTCTGCCATTTTGCCACAAATTAATGGGAATTTCTGCCTTTTTGCCCCAAAATAAGAAAAAATTTTGCGTTTTTGCTCTGAAATAAGTGAAATTTCTGCAATTTTGCCCTAAAATAAGGAAAATTTCTGCAATTTTTCCCAATAATAAGGGGAATTTCTTCAATTTTGCCCCAAAATAAGGGGAATTTCTCCCTTTTTGCCCCAAAATAAAGGAAATTTCAGCCTTTTTACCTGAAAATAAATGAAGTTTCTGCAATTTTGCCCCAAATAAGTAAAATTTCTGCAATTTTGCCCCAAAATAAGATAAATTCCTGCAATTTTTCCCCAAATTAAAGGAAATATCTTGAATTTTGCTCCAAAATAAGGGGAATTTATGATTTTTGCCCCAAAATAAAGGGAATTTCTGCCTTTTGCCCCAATATTAGCGGAAATTCTGCAATTTTACCCCAAAATAATTTGAATTTCTGCCTTTTTGCCCCAAAATAATGGGAATTTCTGCCTTTTTGCCACAAAATAAGAAAAGTTTTTGCTTTCTTTCTCTGAAATAAATGAAATTTCTGCAATTTTGCCCTAAAATAAGGAAAATTTCTGCAATTTTTCCCCATAATAATAGAAATTTCTGCAATTTTGCACCAAAATAAGAGGAATTTTTCCCTTTTTGCCCCAAAATAAAGGAAATATCAGCCCTTTTTCCTGAAAATAAGTGAAATTTCTGCAATTTTGCCTCAAATAAGGGAAATTTCTGCAATTTTGCCCCAAAAATAAGGTAAATTCCTCCAATTTTGCCCCAAAATAAAGGAAATTTCTTGAATTTTGCCCCAAAATAAAGAGATTTTCTGATTTTTGCCCCAAAATTAGAGATTTCTGCAACTTTGCTCCAAAATACGAGGAATTTCTGCCTTTTTGCCCGAAAATAATGGGAATGCATACCTTTTTGCCATAAAAAATGAAATTTCTTCATTTTTGCTCCAAAATAAGGGAAATTTCTGCCTTTTTGCCTCTAAATAAGTGGAATTTCTGTCTTTTTTCCACAAAACAAAGGGAATTTCTCTCTTTTTGCCCCAAAATAAAGAGAATTTCTGACTCATTACCCTGAAATAAGTGAAATTTCTGCAATTTTGCCCCAAAATAAGGGAAATTTCTGCCTTTTTGCCCCCAAATAAGGGGAATTCAGCATTTTTACCTCAAAATAAGAGGAATTTCTGCATTTTTGCCACAAAATATTAGGAATTTCTGTTTTTTGCCCCAAAATAAGGAAAATTTCTGACTTTGTTCCCTGAAATAAGTGAAATTTCTGCAATTTTGCCCCAAAATTAATGAAATTTCTGCAATTTTGCCCCAAAATAAAGGAAATTTCTGGAATTTTTTACCAAAAGAAGTGGAATTTCTGAATTTTGCCCCAAAATAAGAAGAATTTCTGTCTTTTTGCCTCTAAATAAGTGAAATTTCTGCAATTTTGCCCCAAAATATAGAAAATTTCTGCCTTTTTGCACCCAAATAAGGGGAATTGCAGCCTTTTTACCTCAAAATAAGGGGAATTTCTGCATTTTTGCCACAAAATATTAGGAATTTCTTCTTTTTTGCCCCAAAATAAAGAAAATTTCTGACTTTTTTCAATGAAATGAGTGAAATTTCTGCAATTTTGCCCCAAAATAAGTGAAATTTCTTCAATTTTGCCCCAAAATAATGGAAATTTCTGGAATTTTGCCCCAAAATAAGTGGAATTTCTGAGTTTTGCCCCAAAATAAAAAGAATTTCTGTCTTTTGCCCCAACATATAGGGAATTTCTGTCTTTCTGCACCACAACTAGGGGAATTTCTGCAATTATGCTCCAAAATACGGGGAATTTCTGCCTTTTTGCCCGAAAATAAAGGGAATGCAAAACTTTTTGCCATAAAAAAGGGAAATTTCTTCATTTTTGCTCCAAAATAAGGGATATTTCTGCCTTTTTGCCTCTAAATAAGTGGAATTTCTGTCTTTTTCCCTCCAAACAAAGGGAATTTCTGTCTTTTTTGCCTCAAAATAAGGGGAAATTCTGACTTATTACACTGAAATAAGTAAAATTTCTGCAATATTGCCCCAAAATAAGGGAAATTTCTGCCTTTTTACCCTGAAATATGTGAAATTTCTGCAATTTTACCCCAAATTAAGGTGAATTTCTGCCTTTTTGCCACAAATTAATGGGAATTTCTGCCTTTTTGCCCCAAAATAAGAAAAAATTTTGCGTTTTTGCTCTGAAATAAGTGAAATTTCTGCAATTTTGCCCTAAAATAAGGAAAATTTCTGCAATTTTTCCAAATAATAAGGGGAATTTCTTCAATTTTGCCCCAAAATAAGGGGAATTTCTCCCTTTTTGCCCCAAAATAAAGGAAATTTCAGCCTTTTTACCTGAAAATAAATGAAGTTTCTGCAATTTTGCCCCAAATAAGTAAAATTTCTGCAATTTTGCCCCAAAATAAGGTAAATTCCTGCAATTTTTCCCCAAATTAAAGGAAATATCCTGAATTTTGCTCCAAAATAAGGGGAATTTATGATTTTTGCCCCAAAATAAAGGGAATTTCTGCCTTTTGCCCCAATATTAGGGGAATTTCTGCAATTTTACCCCAAAATAATTCGAATTTCTGCCTTTTTGCCCCAAAATAATGGGAATTTCTGCCTTTTTGTCACAAATTAAGAAAAATTTTTGCTTTCTTCCTCTGAAATAAATGAAATTTCTGCAATTTTGCCATAAATAAGGAAAATTTCTGCAATTTTTCCCCATAATAATAGAAATTTCTGCAATTTTGCCCCAAAATAAGAGGAATTTTTCCCTTTTTGCCCCAAAATAAAGGAAATATCAGCCCTTTTTCCTGAAAATAAGTGAAATTTATGCAATTTTGCCTCAAATAAGGGAAATTTCTGCAATTTTGCCCAAAAATAAGGTAAATTCCTCCAATTTTGCCCCAAAATAAAGGAAATTTCTTGAATTTTGCCCCAAAATAAAGAGATTTTCTGATTTTTGCCCCAAAATTAGAGATTTCTGCAATTTTGCTACAAAATACGAGGAATTTCTGCCTTTTTGCCCGAAAATAATGGGAATGCAAACCTTTTTGCCATAAAAAATGAAATTTCTTCATTTTTGCTCCAAAATAAGGGAAATTTCTGCCTTTTTGCCTCTAAATAAGTGGAATTTCTGTATTTTCGACAAAACAAAGGGAATTTCTCTCTTTTTGCCCCAAAATAAAGAGAATTTCTGACTCATTACCCGGAAATAAGTGAAATTTCTGCAATTTTGCCCCAAAATAAGGGAAATTTCTGCCTTTTTGCCCCCAAATAAGGGGAATTCAGCCTTTTTACCTCAAAATAAGAGGAATTTCTGCATTTTTGCCACAAAATATTAGGAATTTCTGTTTTTTTGCCCCAAAATAAGGAAAATTTCTGACTTTGTTCCCTGAAATAAGTGAAATTTCTGCAATTTTGCCACAAAATAAGTGAAATTTCTGCAATTTTGCCCCAAAATAAAGGAAATTTCTGGAATTTTTCCCCAAAAGAAGTGGAATTTCTGAGTTTTGCCCCAAAATAAGGAGAATTTCTGTCTTTTTGCCTCTAAATAAGTGAAATTTCTGTCTTTTTTCGACAAAACAAAGGGAATTTCTCTCTTTTTGCCCCAAAATAAGAGGGAATTTCTGACTTATTACCCTGAAATAAGTGAAATTTCTGCAATTTTGCCCCAACATAAGGGAAATTTCTGCCTTTTTGCCCTGAAATATGTGAAATTTCTGCAATTTTACCTCAAAATAAGGTGAATTTCTGCCTTTTTGCCTTAAAATAATGGGAATTTCTGCCTTTTTGCCCCAAAATAAGAAATATTTTTGCTTTATTTCTCTGAAATAAGTGAAATTTCTGCAATTTTGCCATAAAATAAGGGAAATTTCTGCAATTTTTTCCCATAACTAGGGAAATTTCTGCTATTTTGCCCCAAAATAAAGGGAATTTCTCTTTTTTTTGCCTCAAAATAAAGGAAATTTCAGCCTTTTTACCTGAAAATAAGTGAATTTTATGCAATTTTGCTTCAAATAAAAAAATTACTGCAATTTTGCCCGTAAATAAGGTAAATTCCTGCACTTTTGCCCCAAATTAAAGGAAATTTCTTGAATTTTGCCCCAAAATAAAGGGAATTTCTGCTTTTTGCCCCAAAATTAGGGGAATTTCTGCCATTTTTCTCCAAAATACGGGGAATTTCTGCCTTTTTGCCTGAAAATAATAAGAATGCATACCTTTTTGCCATAAAAAGGGAAATTTCTTCATTTTTGCTCCAAAATAAAGGGAATTTCTGCCTTTTTGCCTCTGAATAAGTGGAATTTCTGTCTTTTTCTCTTAAAACAAAGAGAATTTCTGTCTTTTTTGCCCCAAAATAAGGGGAATTTCTGACTTATTACCCTGAAGTAAGTGAAATTTTTGAAATTTTGCCACAATATAAGTGAAATTTCTGCAATTTTGCCCCAAAATAAGTGAAATTTCTGCAATTTTGCCCCAAAATGAGGGAAATTTCTGGAATTTTGCCCCAAAATAAGTGGAATTTCTGAGTTTTGCCCCAAAATAAGGAGAATTTCTGTCTTTTTGCCCCAACATATAGGGAATTTCTGTCTTTCTGCATCACAACTAGGGGAATTTCTGCAATTATGCTCAAAAATACGGGGAATTTCTGCCTATTTGCCCGAAAATAAAGGGAATGCATAACTTTTTGCCATAAAAAAAGGAAATTTGTTCATTTTTGCTCCAAAATAAGGGAAATTTCTGCCTTTTTGCCTCTAAATAAGTGGAATTTCTGTCTTTTTCCCTCAAAACAAAGGGAATTTCTGTTTTTTTTGCTTCAAAATAAGGGGAATTTCTGAATTATTACACTGAAATAAGTAAAATTTCTGCAATTTTGCCCCAAAATAAGGGAAATTTCTGCCTTTTTGCCGTGAAATATGTGAAATTTCTGCAATTTTACCCCAAAATAATGTGAATTTCTGCCTTTTTGCCACAAATTAATGGGAATTTCTGCCTTTTTGCCCCAAAATAAGAAAAATTTTTGCGTTTTTTCTCTGAAATAAGTGAAATTTCTGCAATTTTGCCCTAAAATAAGGAAAATTTCTGCAATTTTTCCCAATAATAAGGGGAATTTCTTCAATTTTGCCCCAAAATAATGGGAATTTCTCCCTTTTTGCCCCGAAATAAAGGAAATTTCAGCCTTTTTACCTGAAAATAAATGAAGTTTCTGCAATTTTGCCCCAAATAAGAAAAATTTCTGCAATTTTGCCCCAAAATAATGTAAATTCCTGCAATTTTTCCCCAAATTAAAGGAAATTTTTTGAATTTTGCCCCAAAATATGGGGAATTTATGATTTTTGCCCCAAATTAAAGGAAATTTCTTGAATTTTGCCCCAAAATATGGGGAATTTATGATTTTTGCCCCAAAATAAAGGGAATTTCTGCCTTTTGCCCCAAAATAATGGGAATTTCTTCCTTTTTGCCCCAAAATAAGACAAATTTTTGCTTTTTTTCTCTGAAATAAGTGAAATTTCTGCAATTTTGCCCTAAAATAAGGAAAATTTCTGCAATTTTTCCCCATAATAATAGAAATTTCTGCAATTTTGCCCCAAAATAAGAGGAATTTCTCCCTTTTTGACCCAAAATAAAGGAAATATCAGCCCTTTTTCCTGAAAATAAGTGAAATTTCTGCAATTTTGCCCCAAATAAGGGAAATTTCTGCAATTTTGCCTAAAAATAAGGTAAATCCCTCCAATTTTGCCCCAAAATAAAAGAAATTTCTTGAATTTTGCCCCAAATAAAGAGATTTTCTGATTTGTGCCCCAAAATTAGGGGATTTTCTGCAATTTTGCTCCAAAATACGGGGAATTTCTGCCTTTTTGCCCGAAAATAATGGGAATGCATATCTTTTTGCCATAAAAAATGAAATTTCTTCATTTTTGCTCCAAAATAAGGGGAATCTCTACCTTTTTGCCTCTAACTAAGTGGAATTTCTGTCTATTTCCCAAAAAACATAGGGAATTTCTCTCTTTTTTGCCCCAAAATAAGGGGAATTTCTCACTCATTACCCTGAAATAAGTGAAATTTTTGCAATTTTGCCCAAAAATAAGGGAAATTTCTGCTATTTTGCCCCCAAATAAGGGGAATTCAGCCTTTTTACCTCAAAATAAGGGGAATTTCTGCATTTTTGCAACAAAATATTAGGAATTTCTGTTTTTTTGGCCCAAAGTAAGGACAATTTCTGACTTTTTTCTCTGAAATAAGTGAAATTTCTGCAATTTTGCCCCAAAATAAGTGAAATTTCTGCAATTTTGCCCCAAAATAAGGGAAATTTCTGGAATTTTGCCCCAAAATAAGTGGAAGTTCTGAGTTTTGCCCCAAAATAAGGAGAATTTCTGTCTTTTTGCCCCAACATATAGGAAATTTCTGTCTTTCTGCACCACAACTAGGGGAATTTCTGCAATTATGCTCCAAAATACGGGGAATTTCTGCCTATTTGCCTGAAAATAAAGGGAATGCATAACTTTTTGCCATAAAAAAGGGAAATTTTTTCATTTTTGCTCCAAAATAAGGGAAATTTCTGCCTTTTTGCCTCTAAATAAGTGGAATTTCTGTCTTTTTCCCTCAAAACAATGGAATTTCTGTTTTTTTGCCTCAAAATAAGGGGAATTTCTGATTTATTACACTGAAATAAGTAAAATTTCTGCAATTTTGCCCCAAAATAAGGGAAATTTCTGCCTTTTTGCCCTGAAATATGTGAAATTTCTGCAATTTTACCCCAAATTAAGGTGAATTTCTGCCTTTTTGCCACAAATTAATGGGAATTTCTGCTTTTTTGCCCCAAAATAAGAACAACTTTTGAGTTTTTTCTCTGAAATAAGTGAAATTTCTGCAATTTTGCCCTAAAATAAGGAAAATTTCTGCAATTTTTCCCAATAATAAGGGGAATTTCTTCAATTTTGCCCCAAAATAAGGGAAATTTCTGCCTCTTTGCCTCCAAATATAGGGAATTTCAGCCTTTTTACCTCAAAATATGGGAAATTTCTGCATTTTTGCAACAAAATATTAGGAATTTCTGACTTTTTGCCCCAAAATAAAGAAAATTTCTGCCTTCTTTCTCTGAAATAAGTGAAATTTCTGAAATTTTGCCCAAAAATAAGTGAAATTTCTGCAATTTTGGCCCAAAATAAGGGAAATTTCTGGAAATTTGCCCCAAATAAGTGGAATTTCTAAGTTTTGCCCCAAAATAAGGAGAATTTCTGTCTTTTTGCCTCTAAATAAGTGAAATTTCTGCAATTTTGCCCCAAAATAAGGGAAATTTCTGCCTTTTTGCACCCAAATATGGGGAATTTCAGCCTTTTTACCTCAAAATAAGTGGAATTTCTGCATTTTTGCCAGAAAATATTAGGAATTTCTGCCTTTTTGCCCCAAAATAAAGAAAATTTCTGCCTTTTTTCCCTGAAATAAGTGAAATTTCTGCAATTTTGCCCCAAAATAAGTGAAATTTCTGCAATTTTGCCCCAAAATAAGGTAAATTTCTAGAATTTTGCCCCAAAATAACTGGAATTTCTGAGTTATGCCCCAAAATAAGGAGAATTTCTGTCTTTTTGCCCCAACATATAGGGAATTTCTGTCTTTCTGCACCACAACTAGGGGAATTTCTGTAATTATGCTCCAAAATACGGGGAATTTCTGCCTTTTTGCCCGAAAATAAGGGGAATGCATAACTTTTGCCATAAAAAAGAGAAATTTCTTCATTTTTGCTCCAAAATAAGGGAAATTTCTGCCTTTTTGCCTCTAAATAAGTGGAATTTCTGTCTTTTTCCCTCAAACCAAAAAAAATTTCTGTCTTTTTTGCCTCAAAATAAGTGGAATTTCTGACTTATTACACTGAAATATGTAAAATTTCTGCAATTTTGCCCCAAAATAAGGGAAATTTCTGCCTTTTTGCCCTGAAATATGTGAAATTTCTTCAATTTTACCCCAAAATAAGGTGAATTTCTGCCTTTTTGCCACAAATTAATGGGAATTTCTGCATTTTTGCCCCAAAATAAGAAAAATTTTTGCATTTTTTCTCTGAAATAAGTGAAATTTCTGCAATTTTGCCCTAAAATAAGGAAAATTTCTGCAATTTTTCCCAATAATAAGGGGAATTTCTTCAATTTTGCCCCAAAATAAGGGGAATTTCTCCCTTTTTGCCCCAAAATAAAGGAAATTTCAGCCTTTTTACCTGAAAATAAATGAAGTTTCTGCAATTTTGCCCCAAATAAGAAAAATTTCTGCAATTTTGCCCCAAAATAAGGTAAATTCCTTCAATTTTGCCCCAAATTAAAGGAAATTTCTTGAATTTTGCCCCAAAATATGGGGAATTTATGATTTTTGCCCCAAAATAAAGGGAATTTCTGCCTTTTGCCCCAAAATAATGGGAATTTCTTTCTTTTTGCCCCAAAATAAGAAAAATTTTTGCTTTTTTTCTCTGAAATAAGTGAAATTTCTGCAATTTTGCCCTAAAATAAGGAAAATTTCTGCAATTTTTCCCCATAATAATAGAAATTTCTGCAATTTTGCCCCAAAATAAGAGGAATTTCTCCCTTTTTGACCCAAAATAAAGGAAATATCAGCCCTTTTTCCTGAAAATAAGTGAAATTTCTGCAATTTTTCCCCAAATAAGGGAAATTTCTGCAATTTTGCCTAAAAATAAGGTAAATTCCTCCAATTTTGCCCCAAAATAAAGGAAATTTCTTGAATTTTGCCCCAAATAAAGAGATTTTCTGATTTGTGCCCCAAAATTAGGGGATTTTCTGCAATTTTGCTCCAAAATACGGGGAATTTCTGCCTTTTTGCCCGAAAATAATGGGAATGCATATCTTTTTGCCATAAAAAATGAAATGTCTTCATTTTTGCTCCAAAATAAGGGGAATTTCTGCCTTTTTGCCTCTAAATAAGTGGAATTTCTGTCTTTTTCCCACAAAACATAGGGAATTTCTCTCTTTTTTGCCCCAAAATAAGGGGAATTTCTGACTCATTACCCTGAAATAAGTGAAATTTTTGCAATTTTGCCCCAAAATAAGGGAAATTTCTACTATTTTGCCCCCAAATAAGGGGAATTCAGCCTTTTTACCTCAAAATAAGGGGAATTTCTGCATTTTTGCAACAAAATATTAGGAATTTCTGTTTTTTTCCCCAAAAGTAAGGAAAATTTCTGATTTTTTTCTCTGAAATAAGTGAAATTTCTGCAATTTTGCCCCAAAATAAGTGAAATTTCTGCAATTTTGTCCCAAAATAAGGGAAATTTCTGGAACTTTGCCCCAAAAGAAGTGGAATTTCTGAGTTTTGCCCCAAAATAAGGAGAATTTCTGTCTTTTTGCCCCAACATATAGGAAATTTCTGCATTTTTGCCCCACAATTAGGGGAATTTCTGCAATTTTGCTCCAAAATACGAGGAATTTCTGCCTTATTGCCCGAAAATAAGAAGAATGCATAGCTTTTTGCCTTAAAAAAGGGAAATTTCTTCATTTTTGCTTCAAAATAAGGGGAATTTCTGCTTTTTTGCCTCTAAATAAGTGGAATTTCTGTCTTTTTCCCCCAAAACAAAGGGATTTTCTGTCTTTTTTGCACCAAAATAATAAAAATTTCTCACTTATTACCCTGAAATAAGTGAAATTTCTGCAATTTTGCCCCAAAATAAGGGAAATTTCTGGAACTTTGCCCCAAAAGAAGTGGAATTTCTGAGTTTTGCCCCAAAATAAGGAGAATTTCTGTCTTTTTGCCCCAACATATAGGAAATTTCTGCATTTTTGCCCCACAATTAGGGGAATTTCTGCAATTTTGCTCCAAAATACAGGGAATTTCTGCCTTTTTGCCTGAAAATAAGTGGAATGCATAACTTTTTGTTATAAAAAGGGAAATTTCTTCATTTTTGCTCCAAAATAAGAGGAATTTCTGCCTTTTTGCTTCTCCATAAGTGGAATTTCTGTCTTTTTCCCCAAAAACAAAGGGAATTTCTGTTTTTTTGCCCTAAAATAAGGGGAATTTCTGATTTATTACCCTGAAATAAGTGAAATTTCTGCAATTTTGCCCCAAAATAAGGGAAATTTCTGCCTCTTTGCCCTCAAATAAGGGGAATTTCAGCCTTTTTACCTCAAAATAAGGGGAATTCCTGCCTTTTTGACCCAAAATAAGAAAAATTTCTACCTTTTTTCCCTGAAATAAGTAAAATTTCTGCAATTTTGCCCCAAAATAAGTGAAATTTTTGCAATTTTGCCCCAGAATAAGGGAAATTTCTGGAATTTTGCCCCAAAATAAGTGGAATTTCTGAATTTGCCCCAAAATAAGGAGAATTTCTGTCTTTTTGCCACAACATATAGGGAATTTCTGCATTTTTGCCCAACATTTAGGGGAATTTCTGCAATTTTGCTCCAAAATACAAGGAATTTCGGCCTTTTTGCCCGAAAATAAGAAGAATGCATAACTTTTTGCCTTAAAAAAGGGAAATTTTTTCATTTTTGCTTCAAAATAAGGGGAATTTCTGCTTTTTGCCTCTAAATAGGTGGAATTTCTGTCTTTTTCCCCGAAAACAAAGGGATTTTCTGTCTTTTTTGCACCAAAATAAGAAAAATTTCTCGCTTATTACCCTCAAATAAGTGAAATTTCTGCAATTTTGCACAAAAATGAGGGAAATTTTTGCCTTTCTGCCCACAAATAAGATGAATTTCAGCCTTTTTACCTCAAAATAAGGGGAATTTCTGCATTTTTGCCAAAAATATTAGGAATTTCTGCCTTTTTGCCACCAAAAAAAAGAAAATTTCTGCCTTTTTTCCCCGAAATAAGTGAAATTTCTGCAATTTTGCGCCAAAATAAGTGAAATTTCTGCAATTTTGCCCCAAAATAAGGTAAATTCCTGCAATTTTGCCCCAAATTAAATGAAATTTCTTGAATTTGCCCCAAAATATGGGGAATTTATGATTTTTGCCCCAAAATAAAGGGAATTTTTGCCTTTTGCCCCAAAATTAGGGGAATTTCTGCAATTTTACCGCAAAATAAGTCGAATTCTGCCTTTTTGCCCCAAAATAATGGGAATTTCTTCCTTTTTGCCCCAAAATAAGAAAAATTTTTGCTTTTTTTTCTCTGAAATAAGTGAAATTTCTGCAATTTTGCCCTAAAATAAGGAAAATTTCTGCAATTTTTCCCCATAATAATAGAAATTTCTGCAATTTTGCCCCAAAATAAGAGGAATTTCTCCATTTTTGACCCAAAATAAAGGAAATATCAGCCCTTTTTCCTGAAAATAAGTGAAATTTCTGCAATTTTGCCCCAAATAAGGGAAATTTCTGCAATTTTGCCTAAAAATAAGGTAAATTCCTCCAATTTTGCCCCAAAATAAAGGAAATTTCTTGAATTTTGCCCCAAATAAAAAGATTTTCTGATTTGTGCCCCAAAATTAGGGGATTTTCTGCAATTTTGCTCCAAAATACGGGGAATTTCTGCCTTTTTGCCCGAAAATAATGGGAATGCATATCTTTTTGCCATAAAAAATGAAATTTCTTCATTTTTGCTCCAAAATAAGGGGAATTTCTGCCTTTTTGCCTCTAAATAAGTGGAATTTCTGTCTTTTTCTCACAAAACATAGGGAATTTCTCTCTTTTTTGCCCCAAAATAAGGGGAATTTCTGACTCATTACCCTGAAATAAGTGAAATTTTTGCAATTTTGCCCCAAAATAAGGGAAAATTCTGCTATTTTGCCCCCAAATAAGGGGAATTCAGCCTTTATACCTCAAAATAAGGGGAATTTCTGCATTTTTGCAACAAAATATTAGGAATTTCTGTTTTTTTGCCCCAAAGTAAGGAAAATTTCTGACTTTTTTCTCTGAAATAAGTGAAATTTCTGAAATTTTGCCCCAAAATAAGGGAACTTTCTGGAATTTTGCCCCAAAAGAAGTGGAATTTCTGAGTTTTGCCCCAAAATAAGGAGAATTTCTGTCTTTTTGCCCCAACATATAGGAAATTTCTGCATTTTTGCCCCACAATTAGGGGAATTTCTGCAATTTTGCTCCAAAATACGAGGAATTTCTGCCTTTTTGCCCGAAAATAAGAAGAATGCATACCTTTTTGCCTTAAAATAGGGAAATTTCTTCATTTTTGCTTCAAAATAAGGGGAATTTCTGCTTTTTTGCCTCTAAATAAGTGAAATTTCTGTCTTTTTCCCCCAAAACAAAGGGATTTTCTGTCTCTTTTGCACCAAAGTAATAAAAATTTCTCACTTATTACCCTGAAATAAGTGAAATTTCTGCAATTTTGCCCAAAAATAAGGGAAATTTTTGCCTTTTTGTCCACAAATAAGAGGAATTTCACCCTTTTTACCTCAAAATAAGGGGAATTTCTGCATTTTTGCCACAAAATATTAGGAATTTCTGCCTTTTTGCCGCAAATTAAGGAAAATTTCTGCCTTTTTTCCCTGAAGTAAATGAAATTTCTGCAATTTTGCCCCAAAATAAGTGGAATTTCTGAATTTTGCCCCAAAATAAAGAGAATTTCTGTCTTTTTGCCCCAACATATAGGGAATTTCTGCCTTTTTGCACAACAATTAGGGTAATTTCTGCAATTTTGCTCCAAAATACAGGGAATTTCTGCCTTTTTGCCTGAAAATAAGGGGAATGCATAACTTTTTGTTATAAAAAGGGAAATTTCTTCATTTTTGCTCCAAAATAAGGGGAATTTCTGCCTTTTTGCTTCTCAATAAGTAGAATTTCTGTCTTTTTCCCCCAAAACAAAGGGAATTTCTGTTTTTTTGCCCTAAAATCAGGTTAATTTCTGACTTATTACCCTGAAATAAGTGAAATTTCTGCAATTTTGCCCCAAAATAAGGAAAATTTCTGCCTCTTTGCCCTCAAATAAGGGGAATTTCAGCCTTTTTACCTCAAAATAAGGGGAATTCCTGCCTTTTTGTCCCAAAATAAGAAAAATTTCTACCTTTTTTCCCTGAAATAAGTAAAATTTCTGCAATTTTGCCCCAAAATAAGTGAAATTTCTGCAATTATGCCCCAGAATAAGGGAAATTTCTGGAATTTTGCCCCAAAATAAGTGGAATTTCTGAGTTTTGCCCAAAAATAAGGAGAATTTCTGTCTTTTTGCCCCAACATATAGGGAATTTCTGCATTTTTGCCCAACAATTAGGGGAATTTCTGCAATTTTGCTCCAAAATACAAGGAATTTCTGCCTTTTTGCCTGAAAATAAGAAGAATGCATAACTTTTTGCCTTAAAAAAGGGAAATTTCTTCATTTTTGCTTCTAAATAAGGGAAATTTCTGCTTTTTTGCCTCTAAATAGGTGGAATTTCTGTCTTTTTCCCCCAAAACAATGGGATTTTCTGTCTTTTTTGCACCAAAATAAAAAAAATTTCTCACTTATTACCCTCAAATAAGTGAAATTTTTGCAATTTTGCCCAAAAATAAGGGAAATTTCTGCTATTTTGCCCCCAAATAAGGGGAATTCAGCCTTTTTACCTCAAAATAAGGGGAATTTCTGCATTTTTGCAACAAAATATTAGGAATTTCTGTTTTTTTGCCCCAAAGTAAGGAAAATTTCTGACTTTTTTCTCTGAAATAAGTGAAATTTCTGCAATTTTGCCCCAAAATAAGTGAAATTTCTGCAATTTTGTCCCAAAATAAGGGAAATTTCTGGAACTTTTCCCCAAAAGAAGTGGAATTTCTAAGTTTTGCCACAAAATAAGGAGAATTTCTGTCTTTTTGCCTCTAAATAATTGAAATTTCTGCAATTCTTCCCGAAAATAAGGGAAATTTCTGCCTTTTTGCCCCCAAATAAGGGGAATTTCAGCCTTTTTACCTCAAAATAAGGGGAATTTCTGCATTTTTGCCAAAAAATATTAGGAATTTCTGCCTTTTTGCCCCAAAATAAAGAAAATTTCTGCCTTTTTTCACTGAAATAAGTGAAATTTCTGCAATTTTGCCCCAAAATAAGTGAAATTTCTGCAATTTTGCCCAAAAATAAGGGAAATTTTTGCAATTTTGCCCCAAAATAAGTGGAAGTTCTGAGTTTTGCCCCAAAATAAGGAGAATTTCTGTCTTTTTGCCCCAACATATAGGAAATTTCTGTCTTTCTGCACCACAACTAGGGGAATTTCTGCAATTATGCTCCAAAATACGGGGAATTTCTGCCTATTTGCCCGAAAATAAAGGGAATGCATAACTTTTTGCCATAAAAAAGGGAAATTTCTTCATTTTTGCTCCAAAATAAGGGAAATTTCTGCCTTTTTGCCCCTAAATAAGTGGAATTTCTGTCTTTTTCCCTCAAAACAAGGGAATATCTGTTTTTTTGCCTCAAAATAAGGGGAATTTCTGACTTATTACACTGAAATAAGTAAAATTTCTGCTATTTTGCCCCAAAATAAGGAAAATTTCTGCCTTTTTGCCCTGAAATATGTGAAATTTCTGCAATTTTACCCCAAAATAAGGTGAATTTCTGCCTTTTTGCCACAAATTAATGGGAATTTCTGAATTTTTGCCCCAAAATAAGAAAAATTTTTGCGTTTTTTCTCTGAAATAAGTGAAATTTCTGCAATTTTGCCCTAAAATAAGAAAAATTTCTGCAATTTTTCCCAATAATAAGGGGAATTTCTTCAATTTTGCCCCAAAATAAGGGGAATTTCTCTCTTTTTGCCCCAAAATAAAGGAAATTTCAGCCTTTTTACCTGAAAATAAATGAAGTTTCTGCAATTTTGCCCCAAATAAGAAAAATTTCTGCAATTTTGCCCCAAAATAAGGTAAATTCCTGCAATTTTTCCCCAAATTAAAGAAATTTTTTGAATTTTGCCCCAAAATATGGGGAATTTATGATTTTTGCCCCAAATTAAAGGAAATTTCTTGAATTTTGCCCCAAAATATGGGGAATTTATGATTTTTTCCCCAAAATAAAGGGAATTTCTGCCTTTTGCCCCAAAATAATGGGAATTTCTTTCATTTTTGCCCCAAAATAAGAAAAATTTTTGCTTTTTTTCTCTGAAATAAGTGAAATTTCTGCAATTTTGCCCTAAAATAAGGAAAATTTCTGCAATTTTTCTTCATAATAATAGAAATTTCTGCAATTTTGCCTCAAAATAAGAGGAATTTCTCCCTTTTTGACCCAAAATAAAGGAAATATCAGCCCTTTTTCCTGAAAATAAGTGAAATTTCTGCAATTTTGCCCCAAATAAGGGAAATTTCTGCAATTTTGCCTAAAAATAAGGTAAATTCCTCCAATTTTGCCCCAAAATAAAGGAAATTTCTTGAATTTTGCCCCAAATAAAGAGATTTTCTAATTTGTGCCCCAAAATTAGGGGATTTTCTGCAATTTTGCTCCAAAATACGGGGAATTTCTGCCTTTTTGCCCGAAAATAATGGGAATGCATATTTTTTTGCCATAAAAAATGAAATTTCTTCATTTTTGCTCCAAAATAAGGGGAATTTCTGCCTTTTTGCCTCTAAATAAGTGGAATTTCTGTCTTTTTCCCACAAAACATAGGGAATTTCTCTCTTTTTTGCCCCAAAATAAGGGGAATTTCTGACTCATTACCCTGAAATAAGTGAAATTTTTGCAATTTTGCCCCAAAATAAGGGAAATTTCTGCTATTTTGCCCCCAAATAAGGGGAATTCAGCATTTTTACCTCAAAATATGGGGAATTTCTGCATTTTTGCAACAAAATATTAGGAATTTCTGTTTTTTTGCCCCAAAGTAAGGAAAATTTCTGACTTTTTTCTCTGAAATAAGTGAAATTTCTGCAATTTTGCCCCAAAATAAGTGAAATTTCTGCAATTTTGTCTCAAAATATGGGAAATTTCTGGAACTTTGCCCCAAAAGAAGTGGAATTTCTAAGTTTTGCCACAAAATAAGGAGAATTTCTGTCTTTTTGCCTCTAAATAAGTGAAATTTCTGCAATTCTTCCCGAAAATAAGGGAAATTTCTGCCTTTTTGCCCCCAAATAAGGGGAATTTCAGCCTTTTTACCTCAAAATAAGGGGAATTTCTGCATTTTTGCCAAAAAATATTAGGAATTTCTGCCTTTTTGCCCCAAAATAAAGAAAATTTCTGTTTTTTTTCCCTGAAATAAGTGAAATTTCTGCAATTTTGCCCCAAAATAAGTGAAATTTCTGCAATTTTGCCCAAAAATAAGGGAAATTTTTGCAATTTTGCCCGAAAATAAGTGGAAGTTCTGAGTTTTGCCCCAAAATAAGGAGAATTCCTGTCTTTTTGCCCCAACATATAGGAAATTTCTGTCTTTCTGCACCACAACTAGGGGAATTTCTGCAATTATGCTCCAAAATACGGGGAATTTCTGCCTATTTGCCCGAAAATAAAGGGAATGCATAACTTTTTGCCATAAAAAAGGGAAATTTCTTCATTTTTGCTCCAAAATAAGGGAAATTTCTGCCTTTTTGCCCCTAAATAAGTGGAATTTCTGTCTTTTTCCCTCAAAACAAGGGAATTTCTGTTTTTTTGCCTCAAAATAAGGGGAATTTCTGACTTATTACACTGAAATAAGTAAAATTTCTGCAATTTTGCCCCAAAATAAGGGAAATTTCTGCCTTTTGGCCCTGAAATATGTGAAATTTCTGCAATTTTACCCCAAAATAAGGTGAATTTCTGCCTTTTTGCCACAAATTAATGGGAATTTCTGCCTTTTTGCCCCAAAATAAGAAAAATTTTTGCGTTTTTTCTCTGAAATAAGTGAAATTTCTGCAATTTTGCCCTAAAATAAAGAAAATTTCTGCAATTTTTCCCAATAATAAAGGGAATTTCTTCAATTTTGCCCCAAAATAAGGGGAATTTCTCCCTTTTTGCCCCGAAATAAAGGAAATTTCAGCCTTTTTACCTGAAAATAAATGAAGTTTCTGCAATTTTGCCCCAAATAAGAAAAATTTCTGCAATTTTGCCCCAAAATAATGTAAATTCCTGCAATTTTTCCCCAAATTAAAGGAAATTTTTTGAATTTTGCCCCAAATATGGGGAATTTATGATTTTTGCCCCAAATTAAAAAAAATTTCTTGAATTTTGCCCCAAAATATGGGGAATTTATGATTTTTGCCCCAAAATAAAGGGAATTTCTGCCTTTTGCCCCAAAATAATGGGAATTTCTTCCTTTTTGCCCCAAAATAAGAGGAATTTCTCCCTTTTTGACCCAAAATAAAGGAAATATCAGCCCTTTTTCCTGAAAATAAGTGAAATTTCTGCAATTTTGCCCCAAATAAGGGAAATTTCTGCAATTTTGCCTAAAAATAAGGTAAATCCCTCCAATTTTGCCCCAAAATAAAAGAAATTTCTTGAATTTTGCCCCAAATAAAGAGATTTTCTGATTTGTGCCCCAAAATTAGGGGATTTTCTGCAATTTTGCTCCAAAATACGGGGAATTTCTGCCTTTTTGCCCGAAAATAATGGGAATGCATATCTTTTTGCCATAAAAAATGAAATTTCTTCATTTTTGCTCCAAAATAAGGGGAATCTCTACCTTTTTGCCTCTAACTAAGTGGAATTTCTGTCTATTTCCCAAAAAACATAGGGAATTTCTCTCTTTTTTGCCCCAAAATAAGGGGAATTTCTCACTCATTACCCTGAAAGAAGTGAAATTTTTGCAATTTTGCCCAAAAATAAGGGAAATTTCTGCTATTTTGCCCCCAAATAAGGGGAATTCAGCCTTTTTACCTCAAAATAAGGGGAATTTCTGCATTTTTGCAACAAAATATTAGGAATTTCTGTTTTTTTGGCCCAAAGTAAGGACAATTTCTGACTTTTTTCTCTGAAATAAGTGAAATTTCTGCAATTTTGCCCCAAAATAAGTGAAATTTCTGCAATTTTGCCCCAAAATAAGGGAAATTTCTGGAACTTTGCCCCAAAAGAAGTGGAATTTCTAAGTTTTGCCACAAAATAAGGAGAATTTCTGTCTTTTTGCCTCTAAATAAGTGAAATTTCTGCAATTTTTCCCAAAAATAAGGGAAATTTCTGCCTTTTTGCCCCCAAATAAGGGGAATTTCAGCCTTTTTACCTCAAAATAAGGGGAATTTCTGCATTTTTGCCAAAAAATATTAGGAATTTCTGCCTTTTTGCCCCAAAATAAAGAAAATTTCTGCCTTTTTTCACTGAAATAAGTAAAATTTCTGCAATTTTGCCCCAAAATAAGTGAAATTTCTGCAATTTTGCCCCAAAATAAGGGAAATTTCTGGAATTTTGCCCCAAAATAAGTGGAAGTTCTGAGTTTTGCCCCAAAATAAGGAGAATTTCTGTCTTTTTGCCCCAACATATAGGAAATTTCTGTCTTTCTGCACCACAACTAGGGGAATTTCTGCAATTATGCTCCAAAATACGGGGAATTTCTGCCTATTTGCCCGAAAATAAAGGGAATGCATAACTTTTTGCCATAAAAAAGGGAAATTTTTTCATTTTTGCTCCAAAATAAGGGAAATTTCTGCCTTTTTGCCTCTAAATAAGTGGAATTTCTGTCTTTTTCCCTCAAAACAAGGGAATTTCTGTTTTTTTGCCTCAAAATAAGGGGAATTTCTGATTTATTACACTGAAATAAGTAAAATTTCTGCAATTTTGCCCCAAAATAAGGGAAATTTCTGCCTTTTTGCCCTGAAATATGTGAAATTTCTGCAATTTTACCCCAAATTAAGGTGAATTTCTGCCTTTTTGCCACAAATTAATGGGAATTTCTGCCTTTTTGCCCCAAAATAAGAAAAATTTTTGCGTTTTTTCTCTGAAATAAGTGAAATTTCTGCAATTTTGCCCTAAAATAAGGAAAATTTCTGCAATTTTTCCCAATAATAAGGGGAATTTCTTCAATTTTGCCCCAAAATAAGGGAAATTTCTGCCTCTTTGCCTCCAAATATAGGGAATTTCAGCCTTTTTACCTCAAAATATGGGAAATTTCTGCATTTTTGCAACAAAATATTAGGAATTTCTGACTTTTTGCCCCAAAATAAAGAAAATTTCTGCCTTCTTTCTCTGAAATAAGTGAAATTTCTGAAATTTTGCCCAAAAATAAGTGAAATTTCTGCAATTTTGGCCCAAAATAAGGGAAATTTCTGGAATTTTGCCCCAAATAAGTGGAATTTCTAAGTTTTGCCCCAAAATAAGGAGAATTTCTGTCTTTTTGCCTCTAAATAAGTGAAATTTCTGCAATTTTGCCCCAAAATAAGGGAAATTTCTGCCTTTTTGCACCCAAATATGGGGAATTTCAGCCTTTTTACCTCAAAATAAGGGGAATTTCTGCATTTTTGCCAGAAAATATTAGGAATTTCTGCCTTTTTGCCCCAAAATAAAGAAAATTTCTGCCTTTTTTCCCTGAAATAAGTGAAATTTCTGCAATTTTGCCCCAAAATAAGTGAAATTTCTGCAATTTTGCCCCAAAATAAGGTAAATTTCTAGAATTTTGCCCCAAAATAACTGGAATTTCTGAGTTATGCCCCAAAATAAGGAGAATTTCTGTCTTTTTGCCCCAACATATAGGGAATTTCTGTCTTTCTGCACCACAACTAGGGGAATTTCTGTAATTATGCTCCAAAATACGGGGAATTTCTGCCTTTTTGCCCGAAAATAAGGGGAATGCATAACTTTTGCCATAAAAAAGAGAAATTTTTTCATTTTTGCTCCAAAATAAGGGAAATTTCTGCCTTTTTGCCTCTAAATAAGTGGAATTTCTGTCTTTTTCCCTCAAACCAAAAAAAATTTCTGTCTTTTTTGCCTCAAAATAAGTGGAATTTCTGACTTATTACACTGAAATATGTAAAATTTCTGCAATTTTGCCCCAAAATAAGGGAAATTTCTGCCTTTTTGCCCTGAAATATGTGAAATTTCTTCAATTTTACCCCAAAATAAGGTGAATTTCTGCCTTTTTGCCACAAATTAATGGGAATTTCTGCATTTTTGCCCCAAAATAAGAAAAATTTTTGCATTTTTTCTCTGAAATAAGTGAAATTTCTGCAATTTTGCCCTAAAATAAGGAAAATTTCTGCAATTTTTCCCAATAATAAGGGGAATTTCTTCAATTTTGCCCCAAAATAAGGGGAATTTCTCCCTTTTTGCCCCAAAATAAAGGAAATTTCAGCCTTTTTACCTGAAAATAAATGAAGTTTCTGCAATTTTGCCCCAAATAAGAAAAATTTCTGCAATTTTGCCCCAAAATAAGGTAAATTCCTTCAATTTTGCCCCAAATTAAAGGAAATTTCTTGAATTTTGCCCCAAAATATGGGGAATTTATGATTTTTGCCCCAAAATAAAGGGAATTTCTGCCTTTTGCCCCAAAATAATGGGAATTTCTTTCTTTTTGCCCCAAAATAAGAAAAATTTTTGCTTTTTTTCTCTGAAATAAGTGAAATTTCTGCAATTTTGCCCTAAAATAAGGAAAATTTCTGCAATTTTTCCCCATAATAATAGAAATTTCTGCAATTTTGCCCCAAAATAAGAGGAATTTCTCCCTTTTTGACCCAAAATAAAGGAAATATCAGCCCTTTTTCCTGAAAATAAGTGAAATTTCTGCAATTTTTCCCCAAATAAGGGAAATTTCTGCAATTTTGCCTAAAAATAAGGTAAATTCCTCCAATTTTGCCCCAAAATAAAGGAAATTTCTTGAATTTTGCCCCAAATAAAGAGATTTTCTGATTTGTGCCCCAAAATTAGGGGATTTTCTGCAATTTTGCTCCAAAATACGGGGAATTTCTGCCTTTTTGCCCGAAAATAATGGGAATGCATATCTTTTTGCCATAAAAAATGAAATGTCTTCATTTTTGCTCCAAAATAAGGGGAATTTCTGCCTTTTTGCCTCTAAATAAGTGGAATTTCTGTCTTTTTCCCACAAAACATAGGGAATTTCTCTCTTTTTTGCCCCAAAATAAGGGGAATTTCTGACTCATTACCCTGAAATAAGTGAAATTTTTGCAATTTTGCCCCAAAATAAGGGAAATTTCTACTATTTTGCCCCCAAATAAGGGGAATTCAGCCTTTTTACCTCAAAATAAGGGGAATTTCTGCATTTTTGCAACAAAATATTAGGAATTTCTGTTTTTTTCCCCAAAAGTAAGGAAAATTTCTGATTTTTTTCTCTGAAATAAGTGAAATTTCTGCAATTTTGCCCCAAAATAAGTGAAATTTCTGCAATTTTGTCCCAAAATAAGGGAAATTTCTGGAACTTTGCCCCAAAAGAAGTGGAATTTCTGAGTTTTGCCCCAAAATAAGGAGAATTTCTGTCTTTTTGCCCCAACATATAGGAAATTTCTGCATTTTTGCCCCACAATTAGGGGAATTTCTGCAATTTTGCTCCAAAATACGAGGAATTTCTGCCTTATTGCCCGAAAATAAGAAGAATGCATAGCTTTTTGCCTTAAAAAAGGGAAATTTCTTCATTTTTGCTTCAAAATAAGGGGAATTTCTGCTTTTTTGCCTCTAAATAAGTGGAATTTCTGTCTTTTTCCCCCAAAACAAAGGGATTTTCTGTCTTTTTTGCACCAAAATAATAAAAATTTCTCACTTATTACCCTGAAATAAGTGAAATTTCTGCAATTTTGCCCCAAAATAAGGGAAATTTCTGGAACTTTGCCCCAAAAGAAGTGGAATTTCTGAGTTTTGCCCCAAAATAAGGAGAATTTCTGTCTTTTTGCCCCAACATATAGGAAATTTCTGCATTTTTGCCCCACAATTAGGGGAATTTCTGCAATTTTGCTCCAAAATACAGGGAATTTCTGCCTTTTTGCCTGAAAATAAGTGGAATGCATAACTTTTTGTTATAAAAAGGGAAATTTCTTCATTTTTGCTCCAAAATAAGAGGAATTTCTGCCTTTTTGCTTCTCCATAAGTGGAATTTCTGTCTTTTTCCCCAAAAACAAAGGGAATTTCTGTTTTTTTGCCCTAAAATAAGGGGAATTTCTGATTTATTACCCTGAAATAAGTGAAATTTCTGCAATTTTGCCCCAAAATAAGGGAAATTTCTGCCTCTTTGCCCTCAAATAAGGGGAATTTCAGCCTTTTTACCTCAAAATAAGGGGAATTCCTGCCTTTTTGACCCAAAATAAGGAAAATTTCTACCTTTTTTCCCTGAAATAAGTAAAATTTCTGCAATTTTGCCCCAAAATAAGTGAAATTTCTGCAATTTTGCCCCAGAATAAGGGAAATTTCTGGAATTTTGCCCCAAAATAAGTGGAATTTCTGAGTTTTGCCCCAATATAAGGAGAATTTCTGTCTTTTTGCCACAACATATAGGGAATTTCTGCATTTTTGCCCAACATTTAGGGGAATTTCTGCAATTTTGCTCCAAAATACAAGGAATTTCGGCCTTTTTGCCCGAAAATAAGAAGAATGCATAACTTTTTGCCTTAAAAAAGGGAAATTTTTTCATTTTTGCTTCAAAATAAGGGGAATTTCTGCTTTTTGCCTCTAAATAGGTGGAATTTCTGTCTTTTTCCCCGAAAACAAAGGGATTTTCTGTCTTTTTTGCACCAAAATAAGAAAAATTTCTCGCTTATTACCCTCAAATAAGTGAAATTTCTGCAATTTTGCACAAAAATGAGGGAAATTTTTGCCTTTCTGCCCACAAATAAGATGAATTTCAGCCTTTTTACCTCAAAATAAGGGGAATTTCTGCATTTTTGCCAAAAATATTAGGAATTTCTGCCTTTTTGCCACCAAAAAAAAGAAAATTTCTGCCTTTTTTCCCCGAAATAAGTGAAATTTCTGCAATTTTGCGCCAAAATAAGTGAAATTTCTGCAATTTTGCCCCAAAATAAGGTAAATTCCTGCAATTTTGCCCCAAATTAAATGAAATTTCTTGAATTTGCCCCAAAATATGGGGAATTTATGATTTTTGCCCCAAAATAAAGGGAATTTTTGCCTTTTGCCCCAAAATTAGGGGAATTTCTGCAATTTTACCGCAAAATAAGTCGAATTCTGCCTTTTTGCCCCAAAATAATGGGAATTTCTTCCTTTTTGCCCCAAAATAAGAAAAATTTTTGCTTTTTTTTCTCTGAAATAAGTGAAATTTCTGCAATTTTGCCCTAAAATAAGGAAAATTTCTGCAATTTTTCCCCATAATAATAGAAATTTCTGCAATTTTGCCACAAAATAAGAGGAATTTCTCCATTTTTGACCCAAAATAAAGGAAATATCAGCCCTTTTTCCTGAAAATAAGTGAAATTTCTGCAATTTTGCCCCAAATAAGGGAAATTTCTGCAATTTTGCCTAAAAATAAGGTAAATTCCTCCAATTTTGCCCCAAAATAAAGGAAATTTCTTGAATTTTGCCCCAAATAAAAAGATTTTCTGATTTGTGCCCCAAAATTAGGGGATTTTCTGCAATTTTGCTCCAAAATACGGGGAATTTCTGCCTTTTTGCCCGAAAATAATGGGAATGCATATCTTTTTGCCATAAAAAATGAAATTTCTTCATTTTTGCTCCAAAATAAGGGGAATTTCTGCCTTTTTGCCTCTAAATAAGTGGAATTTCTGTCTTTTTCTCACAAAACATAGGGAATTTCTCTCTTTTTTGCCCCAAAATAAGGGGAATTTCTGACTCATTACCCTGAAATAAGTGAAATTTTTGCAATTTTGCCCCAAAATAAGGGAAAATTCTGCTATTTTGCCCCCAAATAAGGGGAATTCAGCCTTTATACCTCAAAATAAGGGGAATTTCTGCATTTTTGCAACAAAATATTAGGAATTTCTGTTTTTTTGCCCCAAAGTAAGGAAAATTTCTGACTTTTTTCTCTGAAATAAGTGAAATTTCTGAAATTTTGCCCCAAAATAAGTGAAATTTCTGCAATTTTGCCCCAAAATAAGGGAACTTTCTGGAATTTTGCCCCAAAAGAAGTGGAATTTCTGAGTTTTGCCCCAAAATAAGGAGAATTTCTGTCTTTTTGCCCCAACATATAGGAAATTTCTGCATTTTTGCCCCACAATTAGGGGAATTTCTGCAATTTTGCTCCAAAATACGAGGAATTTCTGCCTTTTTGCCCGAAAATAAGAAGAATGCATACCTTTTTGCCTTAAAATAGGGAAATTTCTTCATTTTTGCTTCAAAATAAGGGGAATTTCTGCTTTTTTGCCTCTAAATAAGTGAAATTTCTGTCTTTTTCCCCCAAAACAAAGGGATTTTCTGTCTCTTTTGCACCAAAGTAATAAAAATTTCTCACTTATTACCCTGAAATAAGTGAAATTTCTGCAATTTTGCCCAAAAATAAGGGAAATTTTTGCCTTTTTGTCCACAAATAAGAGGAATTTCACCCTTTTTACCTCAAAATAAGGGGAATTTCTGCATTTTTGCCACAAAATATTAGGAATTTCTGCCTTTTTGCCGCAAATTAAGGAAAATTTCTGCCTTTTTTCCCTGAAGTAAATGAAATTTCTGCAATTTTGCCCCAAAATAAGTGGAATTTCTGAATTTTGCCCCAAAATAAAGAGAATTTCTGTCTTTTTGCCCCAACATATAGGGAATTTCTGCCTTTTTGCACAACAATTAGGGTAATTTCTGCAATTTTGCTCCAAATTACAGGGAATTTCTGCCTTTTTGCCTGAAAATAAGGGGAATGCATAACTTTTTGTTATAAAAAGGGAAATTTCTTCATTTTTGCTCCAAAATAAGGGGAATTTCTGCCTTTTTGCTTCTCAACAAGTAGAATTTCTGTCTTTTTCCCCCAAAACAAAGGGAATTTCTGTTTTTTTGCCCTAAAATCAGGTTAATTTCTGACTTATTACCCTGAAATAAGTGAAATTTCTGCAATTTTGCCCCAAAATAAGGAAAATTTCTGCCTCTTTGCCCTCAAATAAGGGGAATTTCAGCCTTTTTACCTCAAAATAAGGGGAATTCCTGCCTTTTTGTCCCAAAATAAGAAAATTTTCTACCTTTTTTCCCTGAAATAAGTAAAATTTCTGCAATTTTGCCCCAAAATAAGTGAAATTTCTGCAATTATGCCCCAGAATAAGGGAAATTTCTGGAATTTTGCCCCAAAATAAGTGGAATTTCTGAGTTTTGCCCCAAAATAAGGAGAATTTCTGTCTTTTTGCCCCAACATATAGGGAATTTCTGCATTTTTGCCCAACAATTAGGGGAATTTCTGCAATTTTGCTCCAAAATACAAGGAATTTCTGCCTTTTTGCCTGAAAATAAGAAGAATGCATAACTTTTTGCCTTAAAAAAGGGAAATTTCTTCATTTTTGCTTCTAAATAAGGGGAATTTCTGCTTTTTTGCCTCTAAATAGGTGGAATTTCTGTCTTTTTCCCCCAAAACAATGGGATTTTCTGTCTTTTTTGCACCAAAATAAAAAAAATTTCTCACTTATTACCCTCAAATAAGTGAAATTTTTGCAATTTTGCCCAAAAATAAGGGAAATTTCTGCTATTTTGCCCCCAAATAAGGGGAATTCAGCCTTTTTACCTCAAAATAAGGGGAATTTCTGCATTTTTGCAACAAAATATTAGGAATTTCTGTTTTTTTGCCCCAAAGTAAGGAAAATTTCTGACTTTTTTCTCTGAAATAAGTGAAATTTCTGCAATTTTGCCCCAAAATAAGTGAAATTTCTGCAATTTTGTCCCAAAATAAGGGAAATTTCTGGAACTTTTCCCCAAAAGAAGTGGAATTTCTAAGTTTTGCCACAAAATAAGGAGAATTTCTGTCTTTTTGCCTCTAAATAATTGAAATTTCTGCAATTCTTCCCGAAAATAAGGGAAATTTCTGCCTTTTTGCCCCCAAATAAGGGGAATTTCAGCCTTTTTACCTCAAAATAAGGGGAATTTCTGCATTTTTGCCAAAAAATATTAGGAATTTCTGCCTTTTTGCCCCAAAATAAAGAAAATTTCTGCCTTTTTTCCCTGAAATAAGTGAAATTTCTGCAATTTTGCCCCAAAATAAGTGAAATTTCTGCAATTTTGCCCAAAAATAAGGGAAATTTTATCAATTTTGCCCCAAAATAAGTGGAAGTTCTGAGTTTTGCCCCAAAATAAGGAGAATTTCTGTCTTTTTGCCCCAACATATAGGAAATTTCTGTCTTTCTGCACCACAACTAGGGGAATTTCTGCAATTATGCTCAAAAATACGGGGAATTTCTGCCTATTTGCCCGAAAATAAAGGGAATGCATAACTTTTTGCCATAAAAAAGGGAAATTTCTTCATTTTTGCTCCAAAATAAGGGAAATTTCTGCCTTTTTGCCCCTAAATAAGTGGAATTTCTGTCTTTTTCCCTCAAAACAAGGGAATATCTGTTTTTTTGCCTCAAAATAAGGGGAATTTCTGACTTATTACACTGAAATAAGTAAAATTTCTGCAATTTTGCCCCAAAATAAGGGAAATTTCTGCCTTTTTGCCCTGAAATATGTGAAATTTCTGCAATTTTACCCCAAAATAAGGTGAATTTCTGCCTTTTTGCCACAAATTAATGGGAATTTCTGAATTTTTGCCCCAAAATAAGAAAAATTTTTGCGTTTTTTCTCTGAAATAAGTGAAATTTCTGCAATTTTGCCCTAAAATAAGAAAAATTTCTGCAATTTTTCCCAATAATAAGGGGAATTTCTTCAATTTTGCCCCAAAATAAGGGGAATTTCTCTCTTTTTGCCCCAAAATAAAGGAAATTTCAGCCTTTTTACCTGAAAATAAATGAAGTTTCTGCAATTTTGCCCCAAATAAGAAAAATTTCTGCAATTTTGCCCCAAAATAAGGTAAATTCCTGCAATTTTTCCCCAAATTAAAGAAATTTTTTGAATTTTGCCCCAAAATATGGGGAATTTATGATTTTTGCCCCAAATTAAAGGAAATTTCTTGAATTTTGCCCCAAAATATGGGGAATTTATGATTTTTTCCCCAAAATAAAGGGAATTTCTGCCTTTTGCCCCAAAATAATGGGAATTTCTTTCATTTTTGCCCCAAAATAAGAAAAATTTTTGCTTTTTTTCTCTGAAATAAGTGAAATTTCTGCAAATTTGCCCTAAAATAAGGAAAATTTCTGCAATTTTTCTTCATAATAATAGAAATTTCTGCAATTTTGTCTCAAAATAAGAGGAATTTCTCCCTTTTTGATCCAAAATAAAGGAAATATCAGCCCTTTTTCCTGAAAATAAGTGAAATTTCTGCAATTTTGCCCCAAATAAGGGAAATTTCTGCAATTTTGCCTAAAAATAAGGTAAATTCCTCCAATTTTGCCCCAAAATAAAGGAAATTTCTTGAATTTTGCCCCAAATAAAGAGATTTTCTGATTTGTGCCCCAAAATTAGGGGATTTTCTGCAATTTTGCTCCAAAATACGGGGAATTTCTGCCTTTTTGCCCGAAAATAATGGGAATGCATATTTTTTTGCCATAAAAAATGAAATTTCTTCACTTTTGCTCCAAAATAAGGGGAATTTCTGCCTTTTTGCCTCTAAATAAGTGGAATTTCTGTCTTTTTCCCACAAAACATAGGGAATTTCTCTCTTTTTTGCCCCAAAATAAGGGGAATTTCTGACTCATTACCCTGAAATAAGTGAAATTTTTGCAATTTTGCCCCAAAATAACGGAAATTTCTGCTATTTTGCCCCCAAATAAGGGGAATTCAGCATTTTTACCTCAAAATATGGGGAATTTCTGCATTTTTGCAACAAAATATTAGGAATTTCTGTTTTTTTGCCCCAAAGTAAGGAAAATTTCTGACTTTTTTCTCTGAAATAAGTGAAATTTCTGCAATTTTGCCCCAAAATAAGTGAAATTTCTGCAATTTTGTCTCAAAATAAGGGAAATTTCTGGAACTTTGCCCCAAAAGAAGTGGAATTTCTAAATTTTGCCACAAAATAAGGAGAATTTCTGTCTTTTTGCCTCTAAATAAGTGAAATTTCTGCAATTCTTCCCGAAAATAAGGGAAATTTCTGCCTTTTTGCCCCCAAATAAGGGGAACTTCAGCCTTTTTACCTCAAAATAAGGGGAATTTCTGCATTTTTGCCAAAAAATATTAGGAATTTCTGCCTTTTTGCCCCAAAATAAAGAAAATTTCTGTTATTTTTCCCTGAAATAAGTGAAATTTCTGCAATTTTGCCCCAAAATAAGTGAAATTTCTGCAATTTTGCCCAAAAATAAGGGAAATTTTTGCAATTTTGCCCGAAAATAAGTGGAAGTTCTGAGTTTTGCCCCAAAATAAGGAGAATTTCTGTCTTTTTGCCCCAACATATAGGAAATTTCTGTCTTTCTGCACCACAACTAGGGGAATTTCTGGAATTATGCTCCAAAATACGGGGAATTTCTGCCTATTTGCCCGAAAATAAAGGGAATGCATAACTTTTTGCCATAAAAAAGGGAAATTTCTTCATTTTTGCTCCAAAATAAGGGAAATTTCTGCCTTTTTGCCCCTAAATAAGTGGAATTTCTGTCTTTTTCCCTCAAAACAAGGGAATTTCTGTTTTTTTGCCTCAAAATAAGGGGAATTTCTGACTTATTACACTGAAATAAGTAAAATTTCTGCAATTTTGCCCCAAAATAAGGGAAATTTCTGCCTTTTGGCCCTGAAATATGTGATATTTCTGCAATTTTACCCCAAAATAAGGTGAATTTCTGCCTTTTTGCCACAAATTAATGGGAATTTCTGCCTTTTTGCCCCAAAATAAGAAAAATTTTTGCGTTTTTTCTCTGAAATAAGTGAAATTTCTGCAATTTTGCCCTAAAATAAGGAAAATTTCTGCAATTTTTCCCAATAATAAAGGGAATTTCTTCAATTTTGCCCCAAAATAAGGGGAATTTCTCTCTTTTTGCCCCAAAATAAAGGAAATTTCAGCCTTTTTACCTGAAAATAAATGAAGTTTCTGCAATTTTGCCCCAAATAAGAAAAATTTCTGCAATTTTGCCGCAAAATAAGGTAAATTCCTGCAATTTTTCCCCAAATTAAAGGAAATTTTTTGAATTTTGCCCCAAAATATAGGGAATTTATGATTTTTGCCCCAAATTAAAGGAAATTTCTTGAATTTTGCCCCAAAATATGGGGAATTTATGATTTTTGCCCCAAAATAAAGGGAATTTCTGCCTTTTGCCCCAAAATAATGGGAATTTCTTCCTTTTTTCCCCAAAATAAGAAAAATTTTTGCTTTTTTTCTCTGAAATAAGTGAAATTTCTGCAATTTTGCCCTAAAATAAGGAAAATTTCTGCAATTTTTCCCCATAATAATGGAAATTTCTGCAATTTTGCCCCAAAATAAGAGGAATTTCTCCCTTTTTAACCCAAAATAAAGGAAATATCAGCCCTTTTCCTGAAAATAAGTGAAATTTCTGCAATTTTGCCCCAAATAAGGGAAATTTCTGCAATTTTGCCTAAAAATAAGGTAAATTCCTCCAATTTTGCCCCAAAATAAAGGAAATTTCTTGAATTTTGCGCCAAATAAAGAGATTTTCTGATTTGTGCCCCAAAATTAGGGGATTTTCTGCAATTTTGCTCCAAAATACGGGGAATTTCTGCCTTTTTGCCCGAAAATAATGGGAATTCATATCTTTTTGCCATAAAAAATGAAATTTCTTCATTTTTGCTCCAAAATAAGGAGAATTTCTGCCTTTTTGCTTCTAAATAAGTGGAATTTCTGTCTTTTTCCCACAAAACATAGGGAATTTCTCTCTTTTTTGCCCCAAAATAAGGGGAATTTCTGCTATTTTGCCCCCAAATAAGGGGAATTCAGCCTTTTTACCTCAAAATAAGGGGAATTTCTGCATTTTTGCAACAAAATATTAGGAATTTCTGTTTTTTTGCCCCAAAGTAAGGAAAATTTCTGACTTTTT
Organism: Micromys minutus; assembly: GCF_963924665.1. NCBI lineage: Eukaryota > Metazoa > Chordata > Mammalia > Rodentia > Muridae > Micromys > Micromys minutus. The sequence continues at coordinate 7,345,671 of NW_027667727.1, forward strand.
TCTCTGAAATAAGTGAAATTTCTGCAATTTTGCCCCAAAATAAGTGAAATTTCTGCAATTTTGCCACAAAATAAGGGAAATTTCTGGAACTTTGCCCCAAAAGAATTGGAATTTCTGAGTTGTGCCCCAAAATAAGGAGAATTTCTGAATTTTTGCCCCAACATATAGGAAATTTCTGCATTTTTGCCCCACAATTAGGGGAATTTCTGCAATTTTGCTCCAAAATACGAGGAATTTCTGCCTTTTTGCCCGAAAATAAGAAGAATGCATACCTTTTTGCCTTAAAAAAGGGATATTTCTTCATTTTTGCTTCAAAATAAGGGGAATTTCTGCTTTTTTGCCTCTAAATAAGTGGAATTTCTGTCTTTTTCCCCCAAAACAAAGGGATTTTCTGTCTTTTTTGCACCAAAATAATAAAAATTTCTCACTTATTACCCTGAAATAAGTGAAATTTCTGCAATTTTGCCCAAAAATAAGGGAAATTTTTGCCTTTTTGTCCACAAATAAGAGGAATTTCACCCTTTTTACCTCAAAATAAGGGGAATTTCTGCATTTTTGCCACAAAATTTTAGGAATTTCTGCCTTTTTGCCCCAAATTAAGGAAAATTTCTGCCTTTTTTCCCTGAAGTAAGTGAAATTTCTGCAATTTTGCCCCAAAATAAGTGGAATTTCTGAATTTTGCCCCAAAATAAGTGGAATTTCTGTCTTTTTGCCCCAACATATAGGGAATTTCTGCCTTTTTGTACAACAATTAGGGTAATTTCTGCAATTTTGCTCCAAAATACAGGGAATTTCTGCCTTTTTGCCTGAAAATAAGAGGAATGCATTACTTTTTGTTATAAAAAGGTAAATTTCTTCAATTTTGCTCCAAAATAAGGGGAATTTCCACCTTTTTGCTTCTCAATAAGTGGAATTTCTATCTTTTTCCCCCAAAACAAAGGGAATTTCTGTTTTTCTGCCCTAAAATAAAGGGAATTTCTGACTTATTACACTGAAATAAGTAAAATTTCTGCAATTTTGCCCCAAAATAAGGGAAATTTCTGCCTTTTTGCCCTGAAATATGTGAAATTTCTGCAATTTTACCCCAAAATAAGCTGAATTTCTGCCTTTTTGCCACAAATTAATGGGAATTTCTGCCTTTTTGCCCCAAAATAAGAAAAATTTTTGCGTTTTTTCTCTGAAATAAGTGAAATTTCTGCAATTTTGGCCTAAAATAAGGAAAATTTCTGCAATTTTTCCCAATAATAAGGGGAATTTCTTCAATTTTGCCCCAAAATAAGGGGAATTTCTCTCTTTTTGCCCCAAAATAAAGGAAATTTCAGCCTTTTTACCTGAAAATAAATGAAGTTTCTGCAATTTTGCCCCAAATAAGAAAAATTTCTGCAATTTTGCCCCAAAATAAGGTAAATTCCTGCAATTTTTCCCCAAATTAAAGGAAATTTTTTGAATTTTGCCCCAAAATATGGGGAATTTATGATTTTTGCCCCAAATTAAAGGAAATTTCTTGAATTTTGCCCCAAAATATGGGGAATTTATGATTTTTGCCCCAAAATAAAGGGAATTTCTGCCTTTTGCCCCAAAATAATGGGAATTTCTTCCTTTTTTCCCCAAAATAAGAAAAATTTTTGCTTTTTTTCTCTGAAATAAGTGAAATTTCTGCAATTTTGCCCTAAAATAAGGAAAATTTCTGCAATTTTTCCCCATAATAATGGAAATTTCTGCAATTTTGCCCCAAAATAAGAGGAATTTCTCCCTTTTTGACCCAAAATAAAGGAAATATCAGCCCTTTTCCTGAAAATAAGTGAAATTTCTGCAATTTTGCCCCAAATAAGGGAAATTTCTGCAATTTTGCCTAAAAATAAGGTAAATTCCTCCAATTTTGCCCCAAAATAAAGGAAATTTCTTGAATTTTGCCCCAAATAAAGAGATTTTCTGATTTGTGCCCCAAAATTAAAGGATTTTCTGCAATTTTGCTCCAAAATACGGGGAATTTCTGCCTTTTTGCCCGAAAATAATGGGAATGCATATCTTTTTGCCATAAAAAATGAAATTTCTTCATTTTTGCTCCAAAATAAGGGGAATTTCTGCCTTTTTGCCTCTAAATAAGTGGAATTTCTGTCTTTTTCCCACAAAACATAGGGAATTTCTCTCTTTTTTGCCCCAAAATAAGGGGAATTTCTGCTATTTTGCCCCCAAATAAGGGGAATTCAGCCTTTTTACCTCAAAATAAAGGGAATTTCTGCATTTTTGCAACAAAATATTAGGAATTTCTGTTTTTTTGCCCCGAAGTAAGGAAAATTTCTGACTTTTTTCTATGAAATAAGTAAAATTTCTGCAATTTTGTCCCAAAATAAGTGAAATTTCTGCAATTTTGCCCCAAAATAAGGGAAATTTCTGGAACTTTGCCCCAAAAGAAGTGGAATTTCTGAGTTTTGCCCCAAAATAAGGAGAATTTCTGTCTTTTTGCCCCAACATATAGGAAATTTCTGCATTTTTGCCCCACAATTAGGGGAATTTCTGCAATTTTGCTCCAAAATACGAGAAATTTCTGCCTTTTTGCCCGAAAATAAGAAGAATGCATACCTTTTTGCCTTAAAAAAGGGAAATTTCTTCATTTTTGCTTCAAAATAAGGGGAATTTCTGCTTTTTTGCCTCTAAATAAGTGGAATTTCTGTCTTTTTCCCCCAAAACAAAGGGATTTTCTGTCTTTTTTGCACCAAAATAATAAAAATTTCTCACTTATTACCCTGAAATAAGTGAAATTTCTGCAATTTTGCCCAAAAATAAGGGAAATTTTTGTCTTTTTGTCCACAAATAAGAGGAATTTCACCCTTTTTACCTCAAAATAAGGGGAATTTCTGCATTTTTGCCACAAAATATTAGGAATTTCTGCCTTTTTGCCCCAAATTAAGTAAAATTTCTGCCTTTTTTCCCTGAAGTAAGTGAAATTTCTGCAATTTTGCCCCAAAATAAGTGGAATTTCTGAATTTTTCCCCAAAATAAAGAGAATTTCTGTCTTTTTGCCCCAACATATAGGGAATTTCTGCCTTTTTGCCCAACAATTAGGGTAATTTCTGCAATTTTGCTCCAAAATACAGGGAATTTCTGCCTTTTTGCCTGAAAATAAGGGGAATGCATAACTTTTTGTTATAAAAAGGGAAATTTCTTCATTTTTGCTCCAAAATAAGGGGAATTTCTACCTTTTTGCTTCTCAATAAGTGGAATTTCCATCTTTTTCCCCCAAAACAAAGGGAATTTCTGTTTTTCTGCCCTAAAATAAGGGGAATTTCTGAATTATTACCCTGAAATAAGTGAAATTTCTGCAATTTTGCCCCAAAATAACGGAAATTTCTGCCTCTTTGCCCTCAAATAAGGGGAATTTCAGCCTTTCTACCTCAAAATAAGGGGAATTCCTGCATTTTTGACCCAAAATAAGGAAAATCTACATTCTTTCCCTGAAATAAGTAAAATTTCTGCAATTTTGCCCCAAAATAAGTGAAATTTCTGCAATTTTGCCCCAGAATAAGGGAAATTTCTGGAATTTTGCCCCAAAATAAGTGGAATTTCTGAGTTTTGCCCCAAAATAAGGAGAATTTCTGTCTTTTTGCCCCAACATATAGGGAATTTCTTCATTTTTGCCCAACAATTAGGGGAATTTCTGCAATTTTGCTCCAAAATACAAGGAATTTCTGCCTTTTTGCCCAAAAATAAGAAGAATGCATAACTTTTTGCCTTAAAAAAGGGAAATTTCTTCATTTTTGCTTCAAAATAAGGGGAATTTCTGCTTTTTTGCCTCTAAATAAGTGGAATTTCTGTCTTTTTCCCCCAAAACAAAGGGATTTTCTGTCTTTTTTGCACCAAAATAAGAAAAATTTCTCACTTATTACCCTCAAATAAGTGAAATTTCTGCAATTTTGCACAAAAATACGGGAAATTTTTGCCTTTCTGCCCACAAATAAGGGGAATTTCAGCCTTTTTATCTCAAAATAAGGGGAATTTCTGCATTTTTACCAAAAATATTAGGAATTTCTGCCTTTTTGCCACCAAAAAAAGAAAATTTCTGCCTTTTTTCCCCGAAATAAGTGAAATTTCTGCAATTTTGCGCCAAAATAAGTGAAATTTCTGCAATTTTGCGCCAAAATAAGTGAAATTTCTGCAATTTTGCCCCAAAATAAGGGAAATATCTGGAATTTTGCCCCAAAATAAGTGGAATTTCTGAGTTTTGCCCCAAAATAAGGAGAATTTCTGTCTTTTTGCCCCAACATATAGGGAATTTCTGTCTTTCTGCACCACAACTAGGGGATTTTCTGCAATTATGCTCCAAAATACGGGGAATTTCTGCCTATTTGCCAGAAAATAAAGGGAATGCATAACTTTTTGCCATAAAAAAGGGAAATTTCTTCATTTTTGCTCCAAAATAAGGGAAATTTCTGCCTTTTTGCCTCTAAATAAGTGGAATTTCTGTCTTTTTCCCTCAAAACAAAGGGAATTTCTGTTTTTTTGCCTCAAAATAAGTGGAATTTCTGACTTATTACACTGAAATAAGTAAAATTTCTGAAATTTTGCCCCAAAATAAGGGAAATTTCTGCCTTTTTGCCCTGAAATATGTGAAATTTCTGCAATTTTACCCCAAAATAAGGTGAATTTCTGCCTTTTTGCCACAAATTAATAGGAATTTCTGCCTTTTTGCCCCAAAATAAGAAAAATTTTTGCGTTTTTTCTCTGAAATAAGTGAAATTTCTGCAATTTTGCCCTAAAATAAGGAAAATTTCTGCAATTTTTCCAAATAATAAGGGGAATTTCTTCAATTTTGCCCCAAAATAAGGGGAATTTCTTCCTTTTTTCCCCAAAATAAGAAAAATTTTTGCTTTTTTTCTCTGAAATAAGTGAAATTTCTGCAATTTTGCCCTAAAATAAGGAAAATTTCTGCAATTTTTCCCCATAATAATGGAAATTTCTGCAATTTTGCCCCAAAATAAGAGGAATTTTTCCCTTTTTGACCCAAAATAAAGGAAATATCAGCCCTTTTCCTGAAAATAAGTGAAATTTCTGCAATTTTGCCCCAAATAAGGGAAATTTCTGCAATTTTGCCTAAAAATAAGGTAAATTCCTTTAATTTTGCCCCAAAATAAAGGAAATTTCTTGAATTTTGCCCCAAATAAAGAGATTTTCTGATTTGTGCCCCAAAATTAGGGGATTTTCTGCAATTTTGCTCCAAAATACGGGGAATTTCTGCCTTTTTGCCCGAAAATAATGGGAATGCATATCTTTTTGCCATAAAAAATGAAATTTCTTCATTTTTGCTCCAAAATAAGGGGAATTTCTGCCTTTTTGCCTCTAAATAAGTGGAATTTCTTTCTTTTTCCCACAAAACATAGGGAATTTCTCTGTTTTTTGCCCCAAAATAAGGGGAATTTCTGCTATTTTGCCCCCAAATAAGGGGAATTCAGCCTTTTTACCTCAAAATAAGGGGAATTTCTGCATTTTTGCAACAAAATATTAGGAATTTATGTTTTTTTGCCCCAAAGTAAGGAAAATTTCTGACTTTTTTCTCTGAAATAAGTGAAATTTCTGCAATTTTGCCCCAAAATAAGTGAAATTTCTGCAATTTTGCCCCAAAATAAGGGAAATTTCTGGAACTTTGCCCCAAAAGAAGTGGAATTTCTGAGTTTTGCCCCAAAATAAGGAGAATTTCTGTCTTTTTGCCCCAACATATAGGAAATTTCTGCATTTTTTCCCCACAATTAGGGGAATTTCTGCAATTTTGCTCCAAAATACGAGGAATTTCTGCCTTTTTGCCCGAAAATAAGAAGAATGCATACCTTTTTGCCTTAAAAAAGGGAAATTTCTTCATTTTTGCTTCAAAATAAGGGGAATTTCTGCTTTTTTGCCTCTAAATAAGTGGAATTTCTGTCTTTTTCCCCCAAAACAAAGGGATTTTCTGTCTTTTTTGCACCAAAATAATAAAAATTTCTCACTTATTACCCTGAAATAAGTGAAATTTCTGCAATTTTGCCCAAAAATAAGGGAAATTTTTGCCTTTTTGTCCACAAATAAGAGGAATTTCACCCTTTTTACCTCAAAATAAGGGGAATTTCTGCATTTTTGCCACAAAATATTAGGAATTTCTGCCTTTTTACCCCAAATTAAGGAAAATTTCTGCCTTTTTTCCCTGAAGTAAGTGAAATTTCTGCAATTTTGCCCCAAAATAAGTGGAATTTCTGAATTTTTCCCCAAAATAAAGAGAATTTCTGTCTTTTTGCCCCAACATATAGGGAATTTCTGCCTTTTTGTACAACAATTAGGGTAATTTCTGCAATTTTGCTCCAAAATACAGGGAATTTCTGCCTTTATGCCTGAAAATAAGAGGAATGCATAACTTTTTGTTATAAAAAGGGAAATTTCTTCATTTTTGCTCCAAAATAAGGGGAATTTCTACCTTTTTGCTTCTCAATAAGTGGAATTTCTATCTTTTTCCCCCAAAACAAAGGGAATTTCTGTTTTTCTGCCCTAAAATAAGGAGAATTTCTGACTTATTACACTGAAATAAGTAAAATTTCTGCAATTTTGCCCCAAAATAAGGGAAATTTCTGCCTTTTTGCCCTGAAATATGTGAAATTTCTGCAATTTTACCCCAAAATAAGCTGAATTTCTGCCTTTTTGCCACAAATTAATGGGAATTTCTGCCTTTTTGCCCCAAAATAAGAAAAATTTTTGCGTTTTTTCTCTGAAATAAGTGAAATTTCTGCAATTTTGCCCTAAAATAAGGAAAATTTCTGCAATTTTTCCCAATAATAAGGGGAATTTCTTCAATTTTGCCCCAAAATAAGGGGAATTTCTCTCTTTTTGCCCCAAAATAAAGGAAATTTCAGCCTTTTTACCTGAAAATAAATGAAGTTTCTGCAATTTTGCCCCAAATAAGAAAAATTTCTGCAATTTTGCCCCAAAATAAGGTAAATTCCTGCAATTTTTCCCCAAATTAAAGGAAATTTTTTGAATTTTGCCCCAAAATATGGGGAATTTATGATTTTTGCCCCAAATTAAAGGAAATTTCTTGAATTTTGCCCCAAAATATGGGGAATTTATGATTTTTGCCCCAAAATAAAGGGAATTTCTGCCTTTTGCCCCAAAATAATGGGAATTTCTTCCTTTTTTCCCCAAAATAAGAAAAATTTTTGCTTTTTTTCTCTGAAATAAGTGAAATTTCTGCAATTTTGCCCTAAAATAAGGAAAATTTCTGCAATTTTTCCCCATAATAATTGAAATTTCTGCAATTTTGCCCCAAAATAAGAGGAATTTCTCCCTTTTTAACCCAAAATAAAGGAAATTTCTTGAATTTTGCCCCAAATAAAGAGATTTTCTGATTTGTGCCCCAAAATTAGGGGATTTTCTGCAATTTTGCTCCAAAATACGGGGAATTTCTGCCTTTTTGCCCAAAAATAATGGGAATGCATATCTTTTTGCCATAAAAAATGAAATTTCTTCATTTTTGCTCCAAAATAAGGGGAATTTCTGCCTTTTTGCCTCTAAATAAGTGGAATTTCTGTCTTTTTCCCACAAAACATAGGGAATTTCTCTCTTTTTTGCCCCAAAATAAGGGGAATTTCTGACTCATTACCCTGAAATAAGTGAAATTTTTGCAATTTTGCCCCAAAATAAGGGAAATTTCTGCTATTTTGCCCCCAAATAAGGGGAATTCAGCATTTTTATCTCAAAATAAGGGGAATTTCTGCATTTTTGCAACAAAATATTAGGAATTTCTGTTTTTTTTGCCCCAAAGTAAGGAAAATTTCTGACTTTTTTCTCTGAAATAAGTGAAATTTCTGCAATTTTGCCCCAAAATAAGTGAAATTTCTGCAATTTTGCCCCAAAATAAGGGAAATTTCTGGAACTTTGCCCCAAAAGAAGTGGAATTTCTGAGTTTTGTCCCAAAATAAGGAGAATTTCTGTCTTTTTGCCCCAACATATAGGAAATTTCTGCATTTTTGCCCCACAATTAGGGGAATTTCTGCAATTTTGCTCCAAAATACTAGGAATTTCTTCCTTTTTGCCCGAAAATAAGAAGAATGCATACCTTTTTGCCTTAAAAAGGGAAATTTCTTCATTTTTGCTTCAAAATAAGGGGAATTTCTGCTTTTTTGCCTCTAAATAAGTGAAATTTCTGTCTTTTTCCCCCAAAACAAAGGGATTTTCTGTCTCTTTTGCACCAAAATAATAAAAATTTCTCACTTATTTCCCTGAAATAAGTGAAATTTCTGCAATTTTGCCCAAAAATAAGGGAAATTTTTGCCTTTTTGTCCACAAATAAGAGGAATTTCACCCTTTTTACCTCAAAATAAATGGAATTTCTGCATTTTTGCCACAAAATATTAGGAATTTCTGCCTTTTTGCCCCAAATTAAGGAAAATTTCTGCCTTTTTTCCCTGAAGTAAGTGAAATTTCTGCAATTTTGCCCCAAAATAAGTGGAATTTCTGAATTTTGCCCCAAAATAAAGAGAATTTCTGTCTTTTTTCCCCAACACATAGGGAATTTCGGCCTTTTTGTAAAACAATTATGGTAATTTCTGCAATTTTGCTCCAAAATACAGGGAATTTCTGCCTTTTTGCCTGAAAATAAGGGGAATGCATAACTTTTTGTTATAAAAAGGGAAATTTCTTCATTTTTGCTCCAAAATAAGGGGAATTTCTGCCTTTTTGCTTCTCAATAAGTGGAATTTCTGTATTTTTCCCCCAAAACAAAGGGAATTTCTGTTTTTTTGCCCTAAAATAAGGTGAATTTCTGACTTATTACCCTGAAATAAGTGAAATTTCTGCAATTTTGCCCCAAAATAAGGAAAATTTCTGCCTCTTTGCCCTCAAATAAGGGGAATTTCAGCCTTTCTACCTCAAAATAAGGGGAATTCCTGCATTTTTGACCCAAAATAAGGAAAATCTACATTCTTTCCCTGAAATAAGTAAAATTTCTGCAATTTTGCCCCAAAATAAGTGAAATTTCTGCAATTTTGCCCCAGAATAAGGGAAATTTCTGGAATTTTGCCCCAAAATAAGTGGAATTTCTGAGTTTTGCCCCAAAATAAGGAGAATTTCTGTCTTTTTGCCCCAACATATAGGGAATTTCTGCATTTTTGCCCAACAATTAGGGGAATTTCTGCAATTTTGCTCCAAAATACAAGGAATTTCTGCTTTTTTGCCTGAAAATAAGAAGAATGCATAACTTTTTGCCTTAAAAAAGGGAAATTTCTTCATTTTTGCTTCAAAATAAGGGGAATTTCTGCTTTTTTGCCTCTAAATAGGTGGAATTTCTGTCTTTTTCCCCCAAAACAAAGGGATTTTCTTTCTTTTTTGCACCAAAATAAGAAAAATTTCTCACTTATTACCCTCAAATAAGTGAAATTTCTGCAATTTTGCACAAAAATTAGGGAAATTTTTGCTTTTCTGCCCACAAATAAGGGGAATTTCAGCCTTTTTACCTCAAAATAAGGGGAATTTCTGCATTTTTGCCAAAAATATTAGGAATTCCTGCCTTTTTGCCCCCCAAAAAAGAAAATTTCTGCATTTTTTCCCCGAAATAAGTGAAATTTCTGCAATTTTGCGCCAAAATAAGTGAAATTTCTGCCATTTTGCCCCAAAATAAGAGAAATTTCTGGAATTTCACCCAAAATAAGTGGAATTTCTGAGTTTTGCCCCAAAATAAGGAGAATTTCTGTCTTTTTGCCCCAACATATAGGGAATTTCTGTCTTTCTGCCCCACAACTAAGGGAATTTCTGCAATTTTGCTCCAAAATACGGGGAATTTCTGTCTTTTTGCCCGAAAATAAGGGGAATGCATAACTTTTTGCCATAAAAAAGGGAAATTTCTTCATTTTTGCTCCAAAATAAGGGAAAATTCTGCCTTTTTGCCTCTAAATAAGTGGAATTTCTGTCTTTTTCCCTCAAAACAAAGGGAATTTCTGTCTTTTTTGCCTCAAAATAAGGGGAATTTCTGCCTTTTTCCCTGAAATATGTGAAGTTTCTGCAATTTTACCCCCAAATAAGGTGAATTTCTGCTTTTTTGCCCCTAAATAATAGGAATTTCTGCATTTTTGCCCGAAAATAATAAAAATTTTTACTTTTTTTCTCTGAAATAAGTGAAATTTCTGCAATTTTGCCCTAAAATAAGGGAAATTTTTGCAATTTTTTCCCATAATAAGGGAGATTTCTGCAATTTTGCCCCAAAATAAGGGGAATTTCTTCCTTTTTGACCCAAAACAAAGGAAATTTCAGCCTTTTTACCTGAAAATATGTGAAATGTCTGAAATTTTGCCACAAATAAAGATAATTTCTGCAATTTTGCCCCAAAATAAGGTAAATCCTGCAATTTTGCCACAAAATAAAGGAAATTTCTGGAATTTTGCCCCAAAATAAGGGGAATTTCTGATTTTTGCCCCAAAATAAAGGGAATTTCTGCCTTTTGCCCCAAAATTAGGGGAATTTCTGCAATTTTGCTCCAAAATACGGGGAATTTCTGCCTTTTTGCCTGAAAATAATGGGAATGCATACCTTTTTGCCATAAAAAGATAAATTTCTTCATTTTTGCTCCAAAATAAAGGGAATTTCTGCCTTTTTTCCTCTGAATAACTGGAATTTCTGTCTTTTTCCCCCAAAACAAAGAGAATTTCTGTCTTTTTTGCCCCAAAATAAGGGGAATTTCTGACTTATTACTCTGAAGAAAGTGAAATTTCTGCAATTTTGCCACAATATAAGAAAAATTTCTGCAATTTTGCCCCAATATAAAGGAAATTTCTGCAATTTTGCCCAAAAATAAGGGGAATTTCTGACAGTTTGCTCCCGAAAAAAGGAGATCTTCTGTCTTTTTGCCCCAAAATAGGGAGAATTTCTGCATTTTTGATCGAAAATTAGGGGAATTTCTGCAATTTTGCTTCAAAATACGGGGAATTTCTGCTTTTTATCCCGAAAGTAAGGGGAATGCATACCTTTTTGCCATAAAAAGGTAAATTTATTCACTTTTGCTCCAAAATAAGGGGAATTTCTGCATTTTTGCCTCTAAATAAGTGAAATTTCTGTCTTTTTCCCCCAAAACAAAGGGAATTTCTGTCTTTTTTGCCCCAAAATAAGGGGAATTTCTGAATTATTACCCTGAAATAAGTGAAATTTCTCCAATTTTGCCCCAAAAATAAGGGAAATTTCTGCCTCTTTACCCCCAAATAAGGGGAATTTCAGGCTTTTTACCTTAAAATGAGGGGAATTTCTGCATTTTTGCCACAAAATATTAGGAATTTCTGTTTTTTTGCCCCAAAGTAAGGAAAATTTCTGACTTTTTTCTCTGAAATAAGTGAAATTTCTGTAATTTTGCTCCAAAATAAGTGAAATTTCTGCAATTTTGCCCCAAAATAAGGGAAATTTCTGGAACTTTGCCCCAAAAGAAGTGGAATTTCTAAGTTTTGCCACAAAATAAGGAGAATATCTGTCTTTTTGCCTCTAAATAAGTGAAATTTCTGCAATTCTTCCCGAAAATAAGGGAAATTTCTGCCTTTTTGCCCCCAAATAAGGGGAATTTCAGCCTTTTTACCTCAAAATAAGGGGAATTTCTGCATTTTTGCCAAAAAATATTAGGAATTTCTGCCTTTTTGCCCCAAAATAAAGAAAATTTCTGCCTTTTTTCCCTGAAATAAGTGAAATTTCTGCAATTTTGCCAGAAAATAAGTGAAATTTCTGCAATTTTGCCCCAAAATAAGGAAAATTTCTGGATTTTTGCCCCAAAATAAGTGGAATTTCTGAGTTTTGCCCCAAAATAAGGAGAATTTCTGTCTTTTTGCCCTGAAATATGTGAAATTTCTGCAATTTTACCCAAAAATAAGGTGAATTTCTGCCTTTTTGCCACAAATTAATGGGAATTTCTGCCTTTTTGCCCCAAAATAAGAAAAATTTTTGCGTTTTTTTTCTCTGAAATAAGTGAAATTTCTGCAATTTTGCCCTAAAATAAGGAAAATTTCTGCAATTTTTCCCAATAATAAGCGGAATTTTTTCAATTTTGCCCCAAAATAAGGGGAATTTCTCCCTTTTTGCCCCAAAATAAAAGAAATTCCGCCTTTTTACCTGAAAATAAATGAAGTTTCTGCAATTTTGCCCCAAATAAGAAAAATTTCTGCAATTTTGCTCCAAAATAAGATAAATTCCTGCAATTTTGCCCCAAATTAAAGGAAATTTCTTGAATTTTGCCCCAAAATATGGGGAATTTATGATTTTTGCCCCAAAATAAAGGGAATTTCTGCCTTTTGCCCCAAAATTAGGGGAATTTCTGCAATTTTACCCCAACATAAGTCGAATTTCTGCCTTTTTGCCCCAAAATAATGGGAATTTCTGCCTTTTTGCCCTAAAATAAGAAAAATTTTTGCTTTTTTTCTCTGAAATAAGTGAAATTTCTGCAATTTTGCCCTAAAATAAGGAAAATTTCTGCAATTTTTCCCCATAATAATAGACATTTCTGCAATTTTGCCCCAAAATAAGAGGAATTTCTCCTTTTTGCCCCAAAATAAAAAAAAATAAGCCTTTTTTCCTGAAAATAAGTGAAATTTCTGCAATTTTGCCACAAATAAGGGAAATTTCTGCAATTTTGCCCAAAAATAAGGTAAATTCCTCCAATTTTTCCCCAAAATAAAGGAAATTTCTTGAATTTTTCCCCAAATTAGAGAGATTTTCTGATTTTTGCCCCAAAATTAGGGGATTTTCTGCAATTTTGTTCCAAAATACGGGGAATTTCTGCCTTTTTGCCCGAAAATAATGGGAATGCATACATTTTTGCCATAAAAAATGAAATTTCTTCATTTTTGCTACAAAATAAGGGGAATTTCTGCTTTTGCCTCTAAATAAGTGGAATTTCTGTCTTTTTCCCACAAAACATAGGGAATTTCTCTCTTTTTTGCCCCAAAATAAGGGAAATTTCTGACTCATTACCCTGAAATAAGTGAAATTTCTGCAATTTTGCCCCAAAATAAGGGAAATTTCTGCTATTTTGCCCCCAAATAAGGGGAATTCAGCCTTTTTACCTCAAAATAAGAGGAATTTCTGCATTTTTGCAACAAAATATTAGGAATTTCTGTTTTTTTGCCCCAAAGTAAGGAAAATTTCTGATTTTTTTCTCTGAAATAAGTGAAATTTTTGCAATTTTGCCCCAAAATAAGTGAAATTTCTGCAATTTTGCCCCAAATTAAGGGAAATTTCTGGAATTTTGCCCCAAAAGAAGTGGAATTTCTGAGTTTTGCCCCAAAATAAGGAGAATTTCTGTCTTTTTACCCCAACATATAGGAAATTTCTGCTATTTGCCCCAAAATTAGGGGAATTTCTGCAATTTTGCTCCAAAATACGGGGAATTTCTGCCTTTTTTCCCAAAAATAAGGGAAATGCATACCTTTTTGCCATAAAAAAGGGAAATTTCTTCATTTTTGCTCCAAAATAAGGGGAATTTCTGCCTTTTTGCCTCTAAATAAGTGGAATTTCTATCTTTTTCCCCCAAAACAACGGGAATTTCTGTATTTTTTGCCCCAAAATAAGGGGGAATTTCTGACTTATTACCCTGAAATAAGTGAAATTTCTGCAATTTTTCCCCAAAATAAGGGAAATTTCTGCTTTTTTGCCCTAAAATATGTGAAATTTATGCAATTTTACCCCAAAATAAGGTGAATTTCTGCCTTTTTGCCTTAAAATAATGGGAATTTCTGCCTTTTTGCCCCAAAATAAAAACATTTTTGCTTTATTTCTCTGAAATAAGTGAAATTTCTGCAATTTTGCCCTAAAATAAAAGAAATTTCTGCAATTTTTTCCCATAACAAGGGAAATTTCTGCAATTTTGCCCCAAAATAAGGGGAATATCTCTCTTTTTGCCCCGAAATAAAGGAAATTTCAGCCTTTTTACCTGAAAATAAGTGAATTTTATGCAATTTTGCCCCAAATAAAGGAAATTTCTGCAATTTTGCCCCAAAAAAAGGTAAATTCCTGCAATTTTGCCCCAAAATTAAGGAAATTTTTTGAATTTTGCCCCAAAAATAAGGGGAATTTCTGATTTTTGCTCCAAAATAAAGGGAATTTCTGCCTTTTGCCCCAAAATTAGAGGAATTTCTGCAATTTTGCTTCAAAATACGGGGAATTTCTGCCTTTTTGCCAGAAAATAATGGGAATGCATACCTTTTTGCCATAAAAAGAAAAATTTCTTCATTTTTGCTCCAAAATAAGGGGAATTTCTGCATTTTTCCTCTAACTAAGTGGAATTTCTGTCTTTTCCTCCAAAACAAAGGGAATTTCTTTGTTTTTTGCTCCAAAATAACGGGAATTTCTGACTTATTACCCTGAAATAAGTGAAATTTCTGCAATTTTGCCCCAAAATAAGGGAAATTTCTCAATTTTGCCCCAATGTAAAGGAAATTTCTGCAATTTTGCCCCAAAACAAGGGAAATTTCTGACTGTTTGCTCTCGAAAAAAGGAGATTTTCTGTCATTTTTCCCCAAAATAAGGAGAATTTCTGCCTTTTTGCCCGAAAATTATGAGAATTTCTGCAATTTTGCTTCAAAATACGGGGAATTTCTGCTTTTATCCCGAAAGTAAAGGGGAATGCATACCTTTTTGCCATAAAAAGGTAAATTTCTTCATTTTTGCACCAAAATCAGGGAAATTTCTGTCTTTTTGCCTCTAAATAAGTGGAAATTCTGTCTTTTCCTCAAAAAAAAAAATTTCTGTCTTTTTTGCCCCAAAATAAGAGGAATTTCTGACTTATTACCCTGAAATAAGTGAAATTTCTGCAATTTTGCCCCAAAATAAGGGAAATTTCTTCAATTTGGCCCCAATGTAAAGGAAATTTCTGCAATTTTGCCCCAAAATAAGGGGAATTTCTGACTGTTTGCTCCCGAAAAAAAGGAGATTTTCTTTTTTTTTTGCCCTAAATTAAGGAGAATTTCTGCTTTTTTGCCCGAAAATTATGAAAATTTCTGCAATTTTGCTTAAAAAAACGGGGAATTTCGGCTTTTTATCCCGAAAGTAAGGGGAATGTATACCTTTTGCCACAAAAAAGGAAAATTTCTTCATTTTTGCCCCAAAATAAAAGAAATTTCTGCTTTTTACCTTAAAATAAGTGAAATTTCTCCCTTTTTAACCAAAAATAAATGGAATTTCTCTCTTTTTGCCCCAAAATAAAAGGAATTTTTGAATTAGGCTCTGAAATAAGTGATATTTCTGCAATTTTGCCCCAAAATAGAAGAAATTTCTACCTTTTTGCCACAAAATAAGGGGAATTACTGTCTTTTTGCCCCAAAATAAGGGAAATTTCTGCCTTTTGCCCCCAAATAAGGGGAATTTCAGCCTTTTTCCTTCAAAATAAAGGGAATTTCTGCATTTTTGCCACAAAATATTAAGAATTTCTACATTTTGCCCCCAAATAAGGAAAATTTCTGCCTTTTTTCCCTGAAATAAGTGAAATTTCTGCAATTTTGCCACAAAAAAGGGGAATTTTGGAATTTTTCCCCAAAATAAGTGGAATTTCTGAATTATGCCCTTAAATAAAAAGAATTTCTGTCTTTTTGCCCCAACATATTAGGAATTTCTGCATTTTTGCCCAACAATTAGGGGAATTTCTGCAATTTTGCTCCAAAATACGGGGAATTTCTGCCTTTTTGCCCGAAAATGAGGGGAATGCACAACTTTTTGCCATAAAAAAGGGAAATTTCTTCATTTTTGCTCCAAAATAATGGGAATTTCTGCCTTTTTGCCTCTAAATAAGTGGAATTTCTGTCTTTTTCCCCCAAAACCAAAGGAATTTTTGTCTTTTTTGCAACAAAATAAGGGGAATTTCTGACTTATTACCATGAAATAAGTGAAATTTCTGCAATTTTGCCACAAAATAAGGGAAATTTCTGCCTTTTTGCCCTGAAATATGAGAAATTTTTGCAATTTTATCCCAAAATAAGTCGAATTTCTGCCTTTTTGCCCCAAAATAATGGGAATCTGCCTATTTGCCCCAAAATAAGAAAAATTTTTTGCGTTTTTTCTCTGAAATAAGTGAAATTTCTGCAATTTTGCCCCAAAATAAGGGAAATTTCTGCTATTTTGCCCCCAAATAAGGGGAATTCAGCCTTTTTACCTCAAAATAAGAGGAATTTCTGCATTTTTGCAACAAAATATTAGGAATTTCTGTTTTTTTGCCCCAAAGTAAGGAAAATTTCTGACTTTTTTCTCTGAAATAAGTGAAATTTCTGCAATTTTGCCCCAAAATAAGTGAAATTTCTGCAATTTTGCCCCAAAATAAGGGAAATTTCTGGAATTTTGCCCCAAAAGAAGTGGAATTTCTGAGTTTTGCCCCAAAATAAGGAGAATTTCTGTCTTTTTACCCCAACATATAGGGAATTTCTGCAATTTGCCCCAAAATTAGGGGAATTTCTGCAATTTTGCTCCAAAATACGGGGAATTTCTGCCTTTTTTCCCAAAAATAAGGGAAATGCATACCTTTTTGCCATAAAAAAGGGAAATTTCTTCATTTTTGCTCCAAAATAAGGGGAATTTCTGCCTTTTTGCCTCTAAATAAGTGGAATTTCTATCTCTTTCCCCCAAAACAACGGGAATTTCTGTATTTTTTGTCCCAAAATAAGGGGGAATTTCTGACTTATTACCCTGAAATAAGTGAAATTTCTGCAATTTTGCCCCAAAATAAGGGAAATTTCTGCTATTTTGCCCCCAAATAAGGGGAATTCAGCCTTTTTACCTCAAAATAAGAGGAATTTCTGCATTTTTGCAACAAAATATTAGGAATTTCTGTTTTTTTGCCCCAAAGTAAGGAAAATTTCTGACTTTTTTCTCTGAAATAAGTGAAATTTCTGCAATTTTGCCCCAAAATAAGTGAAATTTCTGCAATTTTGCCCCAAAATAAGGGAAATTTCTGGAATTTTGCCCCAAAAGAAGTGGAATTTCTGAGTTTTGCCCCAAAATAAGGAGAATTTCTGTCTTTTTACCCCAACATATAGGGAATTTCTGCAATTTGCCCCAAAATTAGGGGAATTTCTGCAATTTTGCTCCAAAATACGGGGAATTTCTGCCTTTTTTCCCAAAAATAAGGGAAATGCATACCTTTTTGCCATAAAAAAGGGAAATTTCTTCATTTTTGCTCCAAAATAAGGGGAATTTCTGCCTTTTTGCCTCTAAATAAGTGGAATTTCTATCTCTTTCCCCCAAAACAACGGGAATTTCTGTATTTTTTGTCCCAAAATAAGGGGGAATTTCTGACTTATTACCCTGAAATAAGTGAAATTTCTGCAATTTTGCCCCAAAATAAGGGAAATTTCTGCCTTTTTGCCCTAAAATATGTGAAATTTATGCAATTTTACCCCAAAATAAGGTGAATTTCTGCCTTTTTGCCTTAAGATAATGGGAATTTCTGCCTTTTTGCCCCAAAATAAAAAACATTTTTGCTTTATTTCTCTGAAATAAGTGAAATTTCTGCAATTTTGCCCTAATATAAGAGAAATTTCTGCAATTTTTTCCCATAACAAGGGAAATTTCTGCAATTTTGCCCCAAAATAAGGGGAATATCTCTTTTTTTGCCCCGAAATAAAGGAAATTTCAGCCTTTTTACCTGAAAATAAGTGAATTTTATGCAATTTTGCCCCAAATAAAGGAAATTTCTGCAATTTTGCCCCAAAATAAGGTAAATTCCTGCAATTTTGCCCCAAAATTAAGGAAATTTTTTGAATTTTGCCCCAAAAATAAGGGGAATTTCTGATTTTTGCCCCAAAATAAAGGGAATTTCTGCCTTTTGCCCCAAAATTAGAGGAATTTCTGCAATTTTGCTCCAAAATACGGGGAATTTCTGCCTTTTTGCCAGAAAAAAATGGGAATGCATACCTTTTTGCCATAAAAAGAAAAATTTCTTCATTTTTGCTCCAAAATAAGGGGAATTTCTGCATTTTTGCCTCTAACTAAGTGGAATTTCTGTCTTTTCCCCCAAAACAAAGGGAATTTAAGTCTTTTTTGCTCCAAAATAACGGGAATTTCTGACTTATTACCCTGAAATAAGTGAAATTTCTGCAAATTTGCCCCAAAATAAGGGAAATTTCTCAATTTTGCCCCAATGTAAAGGAAATTTCTGCAATTTTGCCCCAAATCAAGGGAAATTTCTGACTGTTTGCTCCCGAAAAAAGGAGATTTTCTATCATTTTTCCCCAAAATAAGGAGAATTTCTGCCTTTTTGCCCGAAAATTATGAGAATTTCTGCAATTTTGCTTCAAAATACGGGGAATTTCTGCTTTTTATCCCGAAAGTAAAGGGGAATGCATACTTTTTTGCCATAAAAAGGTAAATTTCTTCATTTTTGCACCAAATTCAGGGAAATTTCTGTCTTTTTGCCTCTAAATAAGTGGAAATTCTGTCTTTTCCTCAAAAAAAAAAATTTCTGTCTTTTTTGCCCCAAAATAAGGGGAATTTCTGACTTATTACCCTCAAATAAGTGAAATTTCTGCAATTTTGCCCCAAAATAAGGGAAATTTCTGCAATTTGGCCCCAATGTAAAGGAAATTTCTGCAATTTTGCCCCAAAATAAGGGGAATTTCTGACTGTTTGCTCCCGAAAAAAAGGAGATTTTCTGTCTTTTTGCCCTAAAATAAGGAGAATTTCTCCTTTCCCCGAAAATTATGAAAATTTCTGCAATTTTGCTTAAAAAAACGGGGAATTTCGGCTTTTTATCCCGAAAGTAAGGGGAATGTATACCTTTTGCCAAAAAAAGGAAAATTTCTTCATTTTTGCCCCAAATTAAAAGGAATTTCTGCTTTTTACCTTAAAATAAGTGAAATTTCTCCCTTTTTAACCAAAAATAAATGGAATTTCTCTCTTTTTGCCCCAAAATAAAAGGAATTTTTGAATTAGGCTCTGAAATAAGTGATATTTCTGCAATTTTGCCCCAAAATAAAAGAAATTTCTACCTTTTTGCCACAAAATAAGGGGAATTACTGTCTTTTTGCCCCAAAATAAGGGAAATTTCTGCCTTTTTGCCCCCAAATAAGGGGAATTTCAGCCTTTTTCCCTCAAAATAAAAGGAATTTCTGCATTTTTGCCACAAAATATTAAGAATTTCTACATTTTTGCCCCAAAATAAGAAAAATTTCTGCCTTTTTTCCCTGAAATAAGTGAAATTTCTGCAATTTTGCCCCAAAAAAGGGGAATTTTGGAATTTTTCCCCAAAATAAGTGGAATTTCTGAATTATGCCCTTAAATAAAAAGAATTTCTGTGTTTTTGCCCCAACATATTAGGAATTTCTGCATTTTTGCCCCACAATTAGGGGAATTTCTGCAATTTTGCTCCAAAATACGGGGAATTTCTGCCTTTTTGCCCGATAATAAGGGGAATGCATAACTTTTTGCCATAAAAAAGGGAAATTTCTTCATTTTTGCTCCAAAATAAGGGGAATTTCTGCCTTTTTGCCTCTAAATAAGTTGAATTTCTGTCTTTTTCCCCCAAAACAAAAGGAATTTTTGTCTTTTTTGCACCAAAATAAGGGGAATTTCTGACTTATTACCATGAAATAAGTGAAATTTCTGCAATTTTGCCACAAAATAAGTGAAATTTCTGCCTTTTTGCCCTGAAATATGTGAAATTTTTGCAATTTTACCCCAAAATAAGTCGAATTTCTGCCTTTTTGCCCCAAAATAATGGGAATCTGCCTATTTGCCCCAAATAAGAAAAATTTTTGCGTTTTTTCTCTGAAATAAGTGAAATTTCTGCAATTTTGCCCTAAAATAAGGAAAATTTCTGCAATTATTTTCAATAACAAGGGAAATTTCTTCAATTTTGCCCCAAAATAAGGGGAATTTCTCCCTTTTTGCCCCAAAACAAAGGAAATTTCAGCCTTTTTACCTGAAAATAATTGAAGTTTCTGCAATTTTACCCCAAATAAGAAAAATTTCTGCAATTTTGCCCCAAAATAAGGTAAATTCCTGCAATTTTGCCCCAAATTAAAGGAAATTTCTTGAATTTTGCCCCAAAATAAGGGGAATTTATGATTTTTGCCCCAAAATAAAGGGAATTTCTGCCTTTTGCCCCAAAATTAGGGGAATTTCTGCAATTTTACGCCAAAATAAGTCAAATTTCTCCCTTTTTGCCCCAAAATAATGGGAATTTCTGCCTTTTTGCCCCAAAATAAGAAAAATTTTTGCTTTTTTTCTCTGAAACAAGTGAAATTTCTGCAATTTTGCCCTAAAATAAGGACAATTTCTGTAATTTTTCCCCATAATAATAGAAATTTCTGCAATTTAGCCCCAAAATAAGAGGAATTTCTCCCTTTTTGCCTCAAAATAAAGGAAATATCAGCACTTTTTTCCTGAAAATAAGTTAAATTTCTGCAATTTTGCCCCAAATAAAAGAAAATTCTGCAATTTTGCCCAAAAACAAGGTAAATTGCTCCAATTTTGCCCCAAAATAAAGGAAATTTCTTGAATTTTGCCCCAAAATAAAGAGATTTTCTGATATTTGCCCAAAAATTAGGGGATTTTCTGCAATTTTGCTCCAAAATACGGGGAATTTCTGCCTTTTTGCCCGAAAATAATGGGAATGCATACCTTTTTGCCATAAAAAATGAAATTTCTTCATTTTTGCTACAAAATAAGGGGAATTTCTGCCTTTTTGCCTCTAAATAAGTGGAATTTCTGTCTTTTTCCCACAAAACATAGGGAATTTCTCTCTTTTTTGCCCCAAAATAAGGGAAATTTCTGACTCATTACCCTGAAATAAGTGAAATTTCTGCAATTTTGCCCCAAAATAAGGGAAATTTCTGCTATTTTGCCCCCAAATAAGGGGAATTCAGCCTTTTTACCTCAAAATAAGAGGAATTTCTGCATTTTTGCAACAAAATATTAGGAATTTCTGTTTTTTTGCCCCAAAGTAAGGAAAATTTCTGATTTTTTTCTCTGAAATAAGTGAAATTTCTGAAATTTTGCCCCAAAATAAGTGAAATTTCTGCAATTTTGCCCCAAAGTAAGGGAAATTTCTGGAATTTTGCCCCAAAAGAAGTGGAATTTCTGAGTTTTGCCCCAAAATAAGGAGAATTTCTGTCTTTTTACCCCAACATATAGGGAATTTCTGCTATTTGCCCCAAAATTAGGAAAATTTCTGCAATTTTGCTCCAAAATACGGGGAATTTCTGCCTTTTTTCCCAAAAATAAGGGAAATGCATACCTTTTTGCCATAAAAAAGGGAAATTTCTTCATTTTTGCTCCAAAATAAGGGTAATTTCTGCCTTTTTGACTCTAAATAAGTGGAATTTCTGTCTTTTTCCCCAAAACAACGGGAATTTCTGTATTGTTAGCCCCAAAATTAGGGGGAATTTCTGACTTATTACCCTGAAATTAGTGAAATTTCTGCAATTTTGCCCCAAAATAAGGGAAATTTCTGCCTTTTTGCCCTAAAATATGTGAAATTTATGCAATTTTACCCCAAAATAAGGTGAATTTCTGCCTTTTTGCCTTAAAATAATGGGAATTTCTGCCTTTTTGCCCCAAAATAAAATACATTTTTGCTTTATTTCTCTGAAATAAGTGAAATTTCTGCAATTTTGCCCTAATATAAGAGAAATTTCTGCATTTTTTCCCATAACAAGGGAAATTTCTGCAATTTTGCCCCAAAATAAGGGGAATATCTCTTTTTTTGCCCCGAAATAAAGGAAATTTCAGCCTTTTTACCCGAAAATAAGTGAATTTTATGCAATTTTGCCCCAAATAAAGGAAATTTCTGCAATTTTGCCCCAAAATAAGGTAAATTCCTGCAATTTTGCCCCAAAATTAAAGAAATTTTTTGAATTTTGCCCCAAAAATAAGGGGAATTTCTGATTTTTGATCCAAAATAAAGGGAATTTCTGCCTTTTGCCCCAAAATTAGAGGAATTTCTGCAATTTTGCTCCAAAATACGGGGAATTTCTGCCTTTTTGCCAGAAAATAATGGGAATGCATACCTTTTTGCCATAAAAAGAAAAATTTCTTCATTTTTGCTCCAAAATAAGGGGAATTTCTGCATTTTTGCCTCTAACTAAGTGGAATTTCTGTCTTTTCCCCCAAAACAAAGGGAATTTAAGTCTTTTTTGCTCCAAAATAACGGGAATTTCTGACTTATTACCCTGAAATAAGTGAAATTTCTGCAATTTTGCCCCAAAATAAGGGAAATTTCTCAATTTTGCCCCAATGTAAAGGAAATTTCTGCAATTTTGCCCCAAAACAAGGGAAATTTCTGACTGTTTGCTCCTGAAAAAAGGAGATTTTCTGTCATTTTTCCCCAAAATAAGGAGAATTTCTGCCTTTTTGCCCGAAAATTATGAGAATTTCTGCAATTTTGCTTCAAAATACGGGGAATTTCTGCTTTTTATCCCGAAAGTAAAGGGGAATGCATACCTTTTTGCCATAAAAAGGTAAATTTCTTCATTTTTGCACCAAAATCAGGGAAATTTCTGTCTTTTTGCCTCTAAATAAGTGGAAATTCTGTCTTTTCCTCAAAAAAAAAAAAATTCTGTCTTTTTTGCCCCAAAATAAGGGGAATTTCTGACTTATTACCCTGAAATAAGTGAAATTTCTGCAATTTTGCCCCAAAATAAGGGAAATTTCTGCAATTTGGCCCCAATATAAAGGAAATTTCTGCAATTTTGCCCCAAAATAAGGGGAATTTCTGACTGTTTGCTCCCGAAAAAAAGGAGATTTTCTGTCTTTTTGCCCTAAAATAAGGAGAATTTCTGCTTTTTTGCCCGAAAATTATGAAAATTTCTGCAATTTTGCTTAAAAAAACGGGGAATTTCGGCTTTTTATCCCGAAAGTAAGGGGAATGTATACCTTTTGCCACAAAAAAGGAAAATTTCTTCATTTTTGCCCCAAAATAAGAGGAATTTCTGCTTTTTACCTTAAAATAAGTGAAATTTCTCCCTTTTTAACCAAAAATAAATGGAATTTCTCTCTTTTTGCCCCAAAATAAAAGGAATTTTTGAATTAGGCTCTGAAATAAGTGATATTTCTGCAATTTTGCCCCAAAATAAAAGAAATTTCTACATTTTTGCCACAAAATAAGGGGAATTACTGTATTTTTGCCCCAAAATAAGGGATTTTTCTGCCTTTTTGCCCCCAAATAAGGGGAATTTCAGCCTTTTTCCCTCAAAATAAAAGGAATTTCTGCATTTTTGCCACAAAATATTAAGAATTTCTATATTTTTGCCCCAAAATAAGGAAAATTTCTGCCTTTTTTCTCTGAAATAAGTGAAATTTCTGCAATTTTGCCCCAAAAAAGGGGAATTTTGGAATTTTTCCCCAAAATAAGTGGAATTTCTGAATTATGCCCTTAAATAAAAAGAATTTCTGTCTTTTTGCCCCAACATATTAGGAATTTCTGCATTTTTGCCCCACAATTAGGGGAATTTCTGCAATTTTGCTCCAAAATACGGGGAATTTCTGCCTTTTTGCCCGAAAATAAGGGGAATGCATAACTTTTTGCCATAAAAAAGGGAAATTTCTTTATTTTTGCTCCAAAATAATGGGAATTTCTGCCTTTTTGCCTCTAAATAAGTTGAATTTCTGTCTTTTTCCCCCAAAACAAAAGGAATTTTTGTCTTTTTTGCACCAAAATAAGAGGAATTTCTGACTTATTACCATGAAATAAGTGAAATTTCTGCAATTTTGCCACAAAATAAGGGAAATTTCTGCCTTTTTGCCCTGAAATATGTGAAATTTTTGCAATTTTACCCCAAAATAAGTCGAATTTCTGCCTTTTTGCCCCAAAATAATGGGAATCTGCCTATTTGCCCCAAAATAAGAAAAATTTTTGCGTTTTTTCTCTGAAATAAGTGAAATTTCTGCAATTTTGCCCTAAAATAAGGAAAATTTCTGCAATTATTTTCAATAACAAGGGAAATTTCTTCAATTTTGCCCCAAAATAAGGGGAATTTCTCCCTTTTTGCCCCAAAATAAAGGAAATTTCAGCGTTTTTATCTGAAAATAATTGAAGTTTCTGCAATTTTACACCAAATAAGAAAAATTTCTGCAATTTTGCCCCAAAATAAGGTAAATTCCTGCAATTTTGCCCCAAATTAAAGGAAATTTTTTGAATTTTGCCCCAAAATAAGGGGAATTTATGATTTTTGCCCCAAAATAAAGGGAATTTCTGCCTTTTGCCCCAAAATTAGGGGAATTTCTGCAATTTTACGCCAAAATAAGTCAAATTTGTGCCTTTTTGCCCCAAAATAATGGGAATTTCTGCCTTTTTGCCCCAAAATAAGAAAAATTTTTGCTTTTTTTCTCTGAAACAATTGAAATTTCTGCAATTTTGCCCTAAAATAAGGAAAATTTCTGCAATTTTTCCCCATAATAAGAGAAATTTCTGCAATTTTGCCCCAAAAAAGAGGAATTTCTTCCTTTTTGCCCCAAAATAAAGGAAATATCAGCCCTTTTTCCTGAAAATAAGTGAAATTTCTGCAATTTTGCCCCAAATAAGGGAAAATTCTGCAATTTTCCCCAAAAATAAGGTAAATTCCTTCAATTTTGCCCCAAAATAAAGGAAATTTCTTGAATTTTGCCCCAAAATAAAGAGATTTTCTGATTTTTGCCCCAAAATTACGGGATTTTCTGCAATTTTGCTCCAAAATACGGGGGATTTCTGCGTTTTTTCTCCAAAATACGGGGAATTTCTGCCTTTTTGCCCGAAAATAATGGGAATGCATACCTTTTTGCCATAAAAAATGAAATTTCTTCATTATTGCTCCAAAATAAGGGGAATTTCTGCCTTTTTGCCTCTAAATAAGTGGAATTTCTGTCTTTTTCCCACAAAACAATGGGAATTTCTTTCTTTTTTGCCCCAAAATAAGAAAAATTTCTGACTCATTACCCTGAAATAAGTGAAATTTCTGCAATTTTGCCCCAAAATAAGGGAAATTTCTGCCTTTTTGCCCTGAAATATGTGAAATTTCTGCAATTTTACCCCAAAATAAGGTGAATTTCTGCCTTTTTGCCACAAATTAATGGGAATTTCTGCCTTTTTGCCCCAAAATAAGAAAAATTTTTGCGTTTTTTCTCTGAAATAAGTGAAATTTCTGCAATTTTGCCCTAAAATAAGGAAAATTTCTGCAATTTTTCCCAATAATAAGGGGAATTTCTTCAATTTTGCCCCAAAATAAGGGGAATTTCTCCCTTTTTGCCCCAAAATAAAGGAAATTTCAGCCTTTTTACCTGAAAATAAATGAAGTTTCTGTAATTTTGCCCCAAATAAGAAAAATTTCTGCAATTTTGCCCCAAAATAAGGTAAATTCCTGCAATTTTGCCCCAAATTAAAGGAAATTTCTTGAATTTTGCCCAAAATATGGGGAATTTATGATTTTTGCCCCAAAATAAAGGGAATTTCTGCCTTTTGCCCCAAAATTAGGGGAATTTCTGCAATTTTACCCCAAAATAAGTCGAATTTCTGCCTTTTTGCCCCAAAGTAATGAGAATTTCTGCCTTTTTGCTCCCAAAATAAGAAAAATTTTTGCTTTTTTTCTCTGAAATAAGTGAAATTTCTGCAATTTTGCCCTAAAATAAGAAAAAATATCTGCAATTTTTCCCCATAATAATAGAAATTTCTGCAATTTTGCCCCAAAATAAGAGGAATTTCTCCCTTTTTGCCTCAAAATAAACAAAATATCAGCCCTTTTTTCCTGAAAATAAGTTAAATTTCTGCAATTTTGCCCCAAATAATAGAAATTTCTGCAATTTTGCCCAAAAATAAGGTAAATTGCTCCAATTTTGCCCCAAAATAAAGGAAATTTCTTGAATTTTGCCCCAAAATAAAGAGATTTTCTGATTTTTGCCCAAAAATTAGGGGATTTTCTGGAATTTTGCTCCAAAATACGGGAAATTTCTGCCTTTTTGCCCGAAAATAATGGGAATGCATACCTTTTTGCCATAAAAAATGAAATTTCTTCATTTGTGCTCCAAAATAATTGGAATTTCTGCCTTTTTGCCTCTAAATAAGTGGAATTTCTGTCTTTTTCCCACAAAACATAGGGAATTTCTCTCTTTTTGCCCCAAAATAAAGGGAATTTCTGACTCATTACCCTGAAATAAGTGAAATTTCTGCAATTTTGCCCCAAAATAAGGGAAATTTCTGCTATTTTGCCCCCAAATAAGGGGAAGTCAGCATTTTTACCTCAAAATAAGAGGAATTTCTGCATTTTTGCAACAAAATATTAGGAATTTCTGGGTTTTTTTGCCCCAAAATAAGGAAAATTTCTGACTTTTTTCTCTGAAATAAGTGAAATTTCTGCAATTTTGCCCCAAAATAAGGGAAATTTCTGGAATTTTGCCCCAAAAGAAGTGGAATTTCTGAGTTTTGCCCCAAAATAAGGAGAATTTCTGTCTTTTTGCCCCAACATATTGGGAATTTCTGCTATTTGCCCCAAAATTAGGGGAATTTCTGCAATTTTGCTCCAAAATACGGGGAATTTCTGCCTTTTTTCCCAAAAATAAAGGAAATGCATACCTTTTTGCCATAAAAAAGGGAAATTTCTTCATTTTTGCTCCAAAATAAGGGGAATTTCTGCCTTTTTGCCTCTAAATAAGTGTAATTTCTATCTTATTCCCCCAAAACAACGGGAATTTCTGTATTTTTTGTCCCAAAATAAGCGGGAATTTCTGACTTATTACCCTGAAATAAGTGAAATTTCTGCAATTTTGCCCTAAAATAAGGGAAATTTTTGCAATTTTTCCATAACAAGGGAAATTTCTTCAATTTTTCCCAAAAATAAGGGGAATTTCTCTTTTTTTGCCCCCAAATAAAAGAAATTTCAGCCTTTTTACCTGAAAATAAGTGAATTTTATGCAATTTTGCCCCAAATAAAGGAAATTTCGGCAATTTTGCCCCAAAATAAAGTAAATTCCTGCAATTTTGCCCCAAAATAAAGAATATTTTTTTAATTTTACCCCAAAATAAGGGGAATTTCTGATTTTTGCCCCAAAATCAAGGGAATTTCTGCCTTTTGCCCCAAAATTAGGGGAATTTCTGCAATTTTGCTCCATAATACGGGGAATTTCTGCCTTTTTGTACGAAAATAATGGGAATGCATACCTTTTTTTCCATAAAAAGGAAAATTTCTTCATTTTTGCTCCAAAATAAGGGGAATTTCTGCATTTTTGCCTCTAACTAAGTGGAATTTCTCTCTTTTTCCCCCAAAACAAAGAGAATTTCTGTCTTTTTTGCCCCAAAATAAGGGGAATTTCTGACTTATTACCCTGAAATAAGCGAAATTTCTGCAATTTTGCCCCAAAATAAGGGAAATTTCTGCAATTTTGCCACAATGTAAAGGAAATTTCTGCAATTTTGCCCCAAAATAAGGGGAATTTCTGACTGTTTGCTCCCGAAAAAAAAAGATTTTCTGTCTTTTTGCCATAAAATAAGGAGAATTTCTGCTTTTTTGCCCGAAAATTATGAAAATTTCTGCAATTTTGCTTCAAAATACGGGGAATTTCGGCTTTTTATCCCGAAAGTAAGGGGAATGTATACCTTTTGCCACAAAAAAGGGAAATTTCTTCATTTTTGCCCCAAAATAAGAGGAATTTCTGCTTTTTACCTCAAAATAAGTGAAATTTCTCCCTTTTTAACCAAAAATAAATGGAATTTCTCTCTTTTTGCCCCAAAATAAAAGGAATTTTTGAATTAGGCCCTGAAATAAGTGATATTCCTGCAATTTTGCCCCGAAATAAAAGAAATTTCTACCTTTTTGCCACAAAATAAGGGGATTTACTGTCTTTTTGCCCCAAAATAAGGGAAATTTCTGCCTTTTTGCCCCCAAATAAGGGGAATTTCAGCCTTTTTTCCTCAAAATAAAGCGAATTTCTGCATTTTTGCCACAAAATATTAAGAATTTCTACATTTTTGCCCAAAAATAAGGAAAAATTCTGCCTTTTTTCCCTGAAATAAGTGAAATTTGTACAATTTTGCCCCAAAATAAGAGAAATTTTGGATTTTTTTCCCCAAAATAAGTGGAATTTCTGAATTATGCCCTTAAATAAGGAGAATTTCTGTCTTTTTGCCCCAACATAATAGGAATTTCTGCATTTTTGCCCAACAATTAGGGGAATTTCTGCAATTTTGCTCCAAAATACGGGGAATTTCTGCCTTTTTGCCCGAAAATAAGGGGAATGCATAACTTTTTGCCATAAAAAAGGGAAATTTCTTCATTTTTGCTCCAAAATAATTGGAATTTCTGCCTTTTTGCCTCTAAATAAGTGGAATTTCTGTCTTTTTCCCCCAAAACAAAAGGAATTTTTGTCTTTTTTGCCCCAAAATAAAAGGAATTTCTGACTTATTACAATGAAATAAGTGAAATTTCTGCATTTTTGCCCCAAAATAAGGGAAATTTCTGCCTTTTTGCCCTGAAATATGTGAAATTTCTGCAATTTTACCCCAAAATAAGACGAATTTCTGCCTTTTTGCCCCAAAATAATGGGAATTTCTGCCTATTTACCCCAAAATAAGAAAAATTTTTGCGTTTTTTCTCTGAAATAAGTGAAATTTCTGCAATTTTGCCCTAAAATAAGAGAAATTTCTGCAATTTTTTCAATAACAAGGGAAATTTCTTCAATTTTGCCCCAAAATAAGGGGAATTTCTCCCTTTTTGCCCCAAAATAAAAGAAATTTCAGCCTTTTTACCTGAAAATAATTGAAGTTTCTGCAATTTTGCCCCAAATAAGAAAAATTTCTGCAATTTTGCCCCAATATAAGGTAAATTCCTGCAATTTTGCCCCAAATTAAAGAAAATTTCTTGAATTTTGCCCCAAAATAAGGGGAATTTATGATTTTTGCCCCAAAATAAAGGGAATTTCTGCCTTTTGCCCCTAAATTTGGGGAATTTCTGCAATTTTTCCCCAAAATAAGTCGAATTTCTGCCTTTTTGCCCCAAAATAATGGGAATTTCTGCCTTTTTGCCCCAAAATAAGAAAAATTTTTGCTTTTTTTCTCTGAAATAAGTGAAATTTCTGCAATTTTGTTCTAAAATAAAGAAAATTTCTGCAATTTTTCCCCATAATAAGAGAAATTTTTGCAATTTTGCCCCAAAATAAGAGAAATTTCTCCCTTTTTGCCCCAAAATAAAGGATATATCAGCCCTTATTCCTGAAAATAAGTGAAATTTCTGCAATTTTGCCCCAAATAAGGGAAATTTCTGCAATTTTGCCCAAAAATAAAGTAAATTCCTCCAATTTTGCACCAAAATAAAGGGAATATCTTGAATTTTGCCCCAAAATTAAGAGAGTTTCTGATTTTTGCCCCAAAATTAGGGGATTTTCTGCAATTTTGCTCCAAAATACGGGGAATTTCTGCCTTTTTGCTCCAAAATACAGGGAATTTCTGCGTTTTTGCCCAAAAATAATGGGAATGCATACCTTTTTGCCATAAAAAATGAAATTTCTTCATTTTTGCTCCAAAATAAGGGGAATTTCTGCCTTTTTGCCACTAAATAAGTGGAATTTCTGTCTTTTTCCCACAAAACAAAGGGAATTTCTCTCTTTTTTGCCCCAAAATAAGAGGAATTTCTGACTCATTACACTGAAATAAGTGAAATTTCTGCAATTTTGCCCCAAAGTAAGGGAAATTTCTGCCTTTTTGCCCCCAAATAAGGGGAATTCAGCCTTTTTACCTCAAAATAAGAGGAATTTCTGCATTTTTGCCACAAAATATTAGGAATTTCTGTTATTTTGCCCCAAAATAAGGAAAATTTCTGACTTTTTTCCCTGAAATAAGTGAAATTTCTGCAATTTTGCCCCAAAATAAGTGAAATTTCTACAATTTTGCCCCAAAATAAGGGAAATTTCTGGAATTTTGTCCCAAAAGAAGTGGAATTTCTGAGTTTTGCCCCAAAATAAGGAGAATTTCTGTCTTTTTGCCCCAACATATAGGGAATTTCTGCCTTTTGCCCCAGAATTAGGGGAATTTCTGCAATTTTGCTCCAAAATACGGGGAATTTCTGCCTTTTTTCCCAAAAATAAGGGAAATGCATATCTTTTTGCCATAAAAAAGGGAAATTTCTTCATATTTGCTCCAAAATAAGGGGAATTTCTGCCTTTTTGACTCTAAATAAATGGAATTTCTGTCTTTTTACCCAAAACAACGGGAATTTCTGTATTTTTAGCCCCAAAATAAGGGGGAATTTCTGACTTATTACCATGAAATATGTGAAATTTCTGCAATTTTGCCCCCCAAAAAGGGAAATTTCTGCCTTTTTGCCCTGAAATATGTGAAATTTCTGCAATTTTACCGCAAAATAAGGTGAATTTCTGCCTTTATGGCCTAAAATAATGAGATTTTCTACCTTTTTGCCCCAAAATAAGAAACATTTTTGCTTTATTTCTCTGAAATAAGTGAAATTTCTGCAATTTTGTCCTAAAATAAGGGAAATTTCTGCAATTTTTTCCTATAACAAGGGAAATTTCTGCAATTTTGCCCTAAAATGAGGGGAATTTCTCTTTTTTTTGCCCCAAAATAAAGAAAATTTCAGACTTTTTACCTGAAAATAAGTGAATTTTATGCAATTTTGCCCCAAACTAAGAAAATTTCTGCAATTTTGCCCCAAAATAAGGTAAATTCCTCCAATTTTACCCCAAAATAAAAGAAATTTCTTGAATTTTGCCCCAAAATAAGGGGAATGTCTGAATTTTGTCCCAAAATAAAGGGAATTTCTGCCTTTTTGCCAGAAAATAATGGGAATGCATACCTTTTTGCCATAAAAAGGAAAATTTCTTCATTTTTGCTCCAAAATAAGGGGAATTTCTGCATTTTTGCCTCTAAGTGGAATTTCTGTCTTTTTCCCCCAAAACAAAGAGAATATTTGTTTTTTTTTGCCCCAAAATAAGGGGAATTTCTGACTTATTACCCTGAAATAAGTGAAATTTCTGCAATTTTGCCCCAAAATAAGGGAAATTTCTGCAATTTTGCCCCAATGTAAAGGAAATTTCTGCAATTTTGCCCCAAAATAAGGGGAATTTCTGCCTTTTTGCCTCTAAATAAGTGGAATTTCTATCTTATTCCCCCAAAACAACGGGAATTTCTGTATTTTTTGCCCCAAAATAAGAGGGAATTTCTGACTTATTACCCCAAAATAAGTGAAATTTCTGCAATTTTGCCCTAAAATAAGGGAAATTTCTGCAATTTTTTTCAATAACAAGGGAAATTTCTTCAATTTTGCCCCAAAATAAGGGGAATTGCTCCCTTTTTGCCCCAAAATAAAAGAAATTTCAGCCTTTTTACCTGAAAATAATTGAAGTTTCTGCAATTTTGCCCCAAATAAGAAAAATTTCTGCAATTTTGCCCCAAAATAACGTAAATTCCTGCAATTTTGCTCCAAAATAAGGGGAATTTATGATTTTTGCCCCAAAATAAAGGGAATTTCTGCCTTTTGCCCCTAAATTAGGGGAATTTCTGCAATTTTTCCCCAAAATAAGTCGAATTTCTGCCTTTTTGCCCCAAAATAATGGGAATTTCTGCCTTTTTGCCCCAAAATAAGAAAAATTTTTGCTTTTTTTCTCTGAAGTAAGTGAAATTTCTGCAATTTTGTTCTAAAATAAAGAAAATTTCTGCAATTTTTCCCCATAATAAGAGAAATTTTTGCAATTTTGCCCCAAAATAAGAGAAATTTCTCCCTTTTTGCCCCAAAATAAAGGATATATCAGCCCTTATTTCTGAAAATAAGTGAAATTTCTGCAATTTTGCCCCAAATAAGGGAAATTTCTGCAATTTTGCCCAAAAATAAGGTAAATTCCTCCAATTTTGCACCAAAATAAAGGGAATTTCTTGAATTTTGCCCCAAAATTAAGAGAGTTTCTGATTTTTGCCCCAAAATTAGGGGATTTTCTGCAATTTTGCTCCAAAATACGGGGAATTTCTGCCTTTTTGCTCCAAAATACAGGGAATTTCTGCGTTTTTGCCCGAAAATAATGGGAATGCATACCTTTTTGCCATAAAAAATGAAATTTCTTCATTTTTGCTCCAAAATAAGGGGAATATCTGCCTTTTTGCCTCTAAATAAGTGGAATTTCTGTCTTTTTCCCCCAAAACAAAAGGAATTTTTGTCTTTTTTGTCCCAAAATAAAAGGAATTTCTGACTTATTACCATGAAATAAGTGAAATTTCTGCAATTTTGCCCCAAAATAAGGGAAATTTCTGCCTTTTTGCCCTGAAATATGTGAAATTTCTGCAATTTTACCGCAAAATAATGTGAATTTCTGCCTTTTTGCCCTAAAATAATGAGATTTTTTACCTTTTTGCCCCAAAATAAGAAACATTTTTGCTTTATTTCTCTGAAATAAGTGAAATTTCTGCAATTTTGTCCTAAAATTAGGGAAATTTCTGCAATTTTTTCCCATAACAATGGAAATTTCTGCAATTTTGCCCCAAAATAAGGGGAATTTCTCTTTTTTTGCCCCAAAATAAAGAAAATTTCAGCCTTTTTACCTGAAAATAAGTGAATTTTATGCAATTTTGCCCCAAATTAAGCAAATTTCTGCAATTTTGCCCCAAAATAAGGTAAATTCCTGCAATTTTACCCCAAAATAAAGGAAATTTCTTGAATTTTGCCCCAAAATAAGGGGAATGTCTGAATTTTGTCCCAAAATAAAGGGAATTTCTGCCTTTTGCCCCAAAATTAGGGGAATTTCTGCAATTTTGCTCCAAAATACGGGGAATTTCTGCCTTTTTGCCAGAAAATAATGGGAATGCATAACTTTTTGCCATAAAAAGGAAAATTTCTTCATTTTTGCTCCAAAATAAGGGGAATTTCTGCATTTTGCCTCTAACTAAGTGGAATTTCTGTCTTTTTCCCCCAAAACAAAGAGAATATTTGTTTTTTTTTGCCCCAAAATAAGGGGAATTTCTGACTTATTACCCTGAAATAAGTGAAATTTCAGCAATTTTGCCCCAAAATAAGGGAAATTTCTGCAATTTTGCCCCAATGTAAAGAAAATTTCTGCAATTTTGTCCCAAAATAAGGGGAATTTCTGCCTTTTTGCCTCTAAATAAGTGGAATTTCTGTCTTTTTCCCCCAAAACAAAAGGAATTTTTGTCTTTTTTGCCCCAAAATAAAAGGAATTTCTGACTTATTACCATGAAATAAGTGAAATTTCTGCAATTTTGCCCCAATATAAGGGAAATTTCTGCCTTTTTGCCCTGAAATATGTGAAATTTCTGCAATTTTACCCCAAAATAAGACGAATTTCTGCCTTTTTGCCCCAAAATAATGGGAATTTCTGCCTATTTACCCCAAAATAAGAAAAATTTTTGCGTTTTTTCTCTGAAATAAGTGAAATTTCTGCAATTTTGCCCTAAAATAAGAGAAATTTCTGCAATTTTTTCAATAACAAGGGAAATTTCTTCAATTTTGCCCCAAAATAAGGGGAATTTCTCCCTTTTTGCCCCAAAATAAAAGAAATCTCAGCCTTTTTACCTGAAAATAATTGAAGTTTCTGCAATTTTGCCCCAAATAAGAAAAATTTCTGCAATTTTGCCCCAATATAAGGTAAATTCCTGCAATTTTGCCCCAAATTAAAGGAAATTTCTTGAATTTTGCCCCAAAATAAGGGGAATTTATGATTTTTGCCCCAAAATAAAGGGAATTTCTGCCTTTTGCCCCTAAATTAGGGGAATTTCTGCAATTTTTCCCCAAAATAAGTCGAATTTCTGCTTTTTTGCCCCAAAATAATGGGAATTTCTGCCTTTTTGCCCCAAAATAAGAAAAATTTTTGCTTTTTTTCTCTGAAATAAGTGAAATTTCTGCAATTTTGTTCTAAAATAAAGAAAATTTCTGCAATTTTTTTCCATAATAAGAGAAATTTTTGCAATTTTGCCCCAAAATAAGAGAAATTTCTCCCTTTTTGCCCCAAAATAAAGAATATATCAGCCCTTATTCCTGAAAATAAGTGAAATTTCTGCAATTTTGCCCCAAATAAGGGAAATTTCTGCAATTTTGCCCAAAAATAAGGTAAATTCCTCCAATTTTGCACCAAAATAAAGGGAATTTCTTGAATTTTGCCCCAAAATTAAGAGAGTTTCTGATTTTTGCCCCAAAATTAGGGGATTTTATGAAATTTTGCTTCAAAATACGGGGAATTTCTGCCTTTTTGCTCCAAAATACAGGGAATTTCTGCGTTTTTGCCCGAAAATAATGGGAATTCATACCTTTTTGCCATAAAAAATGAAATTTCTTCATTTTTGCTCCAAAATAAGGGGAATTTCTGCCTTTTTGCCACTAAATAAGTGGAATTTCTGTCTTTTTCCCACAAAACAAAGGGAATTTCTCTCTTTTTTGCCCCAAAATAAGAGGAATTTCTGACTCATTACCCTGAAATAAGTGAAATTTCTGCAATTTTGCCCCAAAATAAGGGAAATTTCTGCCTTTTTGCCCCCAAATAAGGGGAATTCAGCCTTTTTACCTCAAAATAAGAGGAATTTCTGCATTTTTGCCACAAAATATTAGGAATTTCTGTTATTTTGCCCCAAAATAAGGAAAATTTCTGAATTTTTTCCCTGAAATATGTGAAATTTCTGCAATTTTGCCCCAAAATAAGTGAAATTTCTACAATTTTGCCCCAAAATAAGGGAAATTTCTGGAATTTTGTCCCAAAAGAAGTGGAATTTCTGAGTTTTGCCCCAAAATAAGGAGAATTTCTGTCTTTTTGCCCCAACATATAGGGAATTTCTGCCTTTTGCCCCAGAATTAGGGGAATTTCTGCAATTTTGCTCCAAAATACGGGGAATTTCTGCCTTTTTTCCCAAAAATAAGGGAAATGCATATCTTTTTGCCATAAAAAAGGGAAATTTCTTCATATTTGCTCCAAAATAAGGGGAATTTCTGCCTTTTTGACTCTAAATAAGTGGAATTTCTGTCTTTTTACCCAAAACAACGGGAATTTCTGTATTTTTAGCCCCAAAATAAGGGGGAATTTCTGACTTATTACCATGAAATAAGTGAAATTTCTGCAATTTTGCCCCCCAAAAAGGGAAATTTCTGCCTTTTTGCCCTGAAATATGTGAAATTTCTGCAATTTTACCGCAAAATAAGGTAAATTTCTGCCTTTTTGGCCTAAAATAATGAGATTTTCTACCTTTTTGCCCCAAAATAAGAAACATTTTTGCTTTATTTCTCTGAAATAAGTGAAATTTCTGCAATTTTGTCCTAAAATAAGGAAAATTTCTGCAATTTTTTCCTATAACAAGGGAAATTTCTGCAATTTTGCCCCAAAATAAGGGGAATTTCTCTTTTTTTTGCCCCAAAATAAAGAAAATTTCAGCCTTTTTACCTGAAAATAAGTGAATTTTATGCAATTTTGCCCCAAATTAAGCAAATTTCTGCAATTTTGCCCCAAAATAAGGTAAATTCCTCCAATTTTACCCCAAAATAAAAGAAATTTCTTGAATTTTGCCCCAAAATAAGAGGAATGTCTGAATTTTGTCCCAAAATAAAGGGAATTTCTGCCTTTTGCCCCAAAATTAGGGGAATTTCTGCAATTTTGCTACAAAATACGGGGAATTTCTGCCTTTTTGCCAGAAAATAATGGGAATGCATACCTTTTTGCCATAAAAAGGAAAATTTCTTCATTTTTGCTCCAAAATAAGGGGAATTTCTGCATTTTTGCCTCTAAGTGGAATTTCTGTCTTTTTCCCCCAAAACAAAGAGAATATTTGTTTTTTTTGCCCCAAAATAAGGGGAATTTCTGACTTATTACCCTGAAATAAGTGAAATTTCTGCAATTTTGCCCCAAAATAAGGGAAATTTCTGCAATTTTGCCCCAATGTAAAGGAAATTTCTGCAATTTTGCCCTAAAATAAGGGAAATTTCTGCCTTTTTGCTTCTAAATAAGTGGAATTTCTATCTTATTCCCCCAAAACAATGGGAATTTCTGTATTTTTTGCCCCAAAATAAGCGGGAATTTCTGACTTATTACCCCAAAATAAGTGAAATTTCTGCAATTTTGCCCTAAAATAAGGGAAATTTCTGCAATTTTTTTCAATAACAAGGGAAATTTCTTCAATTTTGCCCCAAAATAAGGGGAATTGCTCCCTTTTTGCCCCAAAATAAAAGAAATTTCAGCCTTTTTACCTGAAAATAATTGAAGTTTCTGCAATTTTTCCCCAAATAAGAAAAATTTCTGCAATTTTGCCCCAAAATAAGGTAAATTCCTGCAATTTTGCCCCAAAATAAGGGGAATTTATGATTTTTTGCCCCAAAATAAAGGGAATTTCTGCCTTTTGCCCCTAAATTAGGGGAATTTCTGCAATTTTTTCCCAAAATAAGTCGAATTTCTGCCTTTTTGCCCCAAAATAATGGGAATTTCTGCCTTTTTGCCCCAAAATAAGAAAAATTTTTGCTTTTTTTCTCTGAAGTAAGTGAAATATCTGCAATTTTGTTCTAAAATAAAGAAAATTTCTGCAATTTTTCCCCATAATAAGAGAAATTTTTGCAATTTTGCCCCAAAATTAGAGAAATTTCTCCCTTTTTGCCCCAACATAAAGGATATATCAGCCCTTATTCCTGAAAATAAGTGAAATTTCTGCAATTTTGCCCCAAATAAGGGAAATTTCTGCAATTTTGCCCAAAAATAAGGTAAATTCCTCCAATTTTGCACCAAAATAAAGGGAATTTCTTGAATTTTGCCCCAAAATTAAGAGAGTTTCTGATTTTTGCCCCAAAATTAGGGGATTTTCTGCAATTTTGCTCCAAAATACGGGGAATTTCTGCCTTTTTGCTCCAAAATACAGGGAATTTCTGCGTTTTTGCCCGAAAATAATGGGAATGCATACCTTTTTGCCATAAAAAATGAAATTTCTTCATTTTTGCTCCAAAATAAGGGGAATATCTGCCTTTTTGCCTCTAAATAAGTGGAATTTCTGTCTTTTTCCCCCAAAACAAAAGGAATTTTTGTCTTTTTTGTCCCAAAATAAAAGGAATTTCTGACTTATTACCATGAAATAAATGAAATTTCTGCAATTTTGCCCCAAAATAAGGGAAATTTCTGCCTTTTTGCCCTGAAATATGTGAAATTTCTGCAATTTTACCGCAAAATAAGATGAATTTCTGCCTTTTTGCCCCAAAATAATGGGAATTTCTGCCTATTTACCCCAAAATAAGAAAAATTTTTGCGTTTTTTCTCTGAAAT
Organism: Micromys minutus; assembly: GCF_963924665.1. Classification (NCBI taxonomy): domain Eukaryota; kingdom Metazoa; phylum Chordata; class Mammalia; order Rodentia; family Muridae; genus Micromys; species Micromys minutus. The sequence continues at coordinate 7,382,838 of NW_027667727.1, forward strand.
AAGTGAAATATCTGCAATTTTGCCCTAAAATAAGAGAAATTTCTGCAATATTTTCAATAACAAGGGAAATTTCTTCAATTTTGCCCCAAAATAAAGGGAATTTCTCCCTTTTTGCCCCAAAATAAAAGAAATTTCAGCCTTTTTACCTGAAAATAATTGAAGTTTCTGCAATTTTGCTCCAAATAAGAAAAATTTCTGCAATTTTGCCCCAATATAAGGTAAATTCCTGCAATTTTGCCCCAAATTAAAGGAAATTTCTTGAATTTTGCCCCGAAATAAGGGGAATTTATGATTTTTGCCCCAAAATAAAGGGAATTTCTGCCTTTTTCCCCTAAATTAGGGGAATTTCTGCAATTTTTCCCCAAAATAAGTCAAATTTCTGCCTTTTTGCCCCAAAATAATGGGAATTTCTGCCTTTTTGCCCCAAAATAAGAAAAATTTTTGCTTTTTTTCTCTGAAATAAGTGAAATTTCTGCAATTTTGTTCTAAAATAAAGAAAATTTCTGCAATTTTTCCCCATAATAAGAGAAATTTTTGCAATTTTGCCCCAAAATAAGAGAAATTTCTCCCTTTTTGCCCCAAAATAAAGGATATATCAGCCCTTATTCCTGAAAATAAGTGAAATTTCTGCAATTTTGCCCCAAATAAGGGAAATTTCTGCAATTTTGCCCAAAAATAAAGTAAATTCCTCCAATTTTGCACCAAAATAAAGGGAATTTCTTGAATTTTGCCCTAAAATTAAGAGAGTTTCTGATTTTTGCCCCAAAATTAGGGGATTTTCTGAAATTTTGCTCCAAAATACGTTGAATTTCTGACTTTTTGCTCCAAAATACAGGAAATTTCTGCGTTTTTGCCCGAAAATAATGGGAATGCATACCTTTTTGCCATAAAAAATGAAATTTCTTCATTTTTGCTCCAAAATAAGGGGAATTTCTGCCTTTTTGCCTCTAAATAAGTGGAATTTCTGTCTTTTTCCCACAAAACAAAGGGAATTTCTCTCTTTTTTGCTCCAAAATAAGAGGAATTTCTGACTCATTACCCTGAAATAAGTGAAATTTCTGCAATTTTGCCCCAAAATAAGGGAAATTTCTGCCTTTTTGCCCCCAAATAAGGGGAATTCAGCCTTTTTACCTCAAAATAAGAGGAATTTCTGCATTTTTGCCACAAAATATTAGGAATTTCTGTTATTTTGCCCCAAAATAAGGAAAATTTCTGACTTTTTTCCCTGAAATAAGTGAAATTTCTGCAATTTTGCCCCAAAATAAGTGAAATTTCTAAAATTTTGCCCCAAAATAATGGAAATTTCTGGAATTTGGTCCCAAAAGAAGTGGAATTTCTGAGTTTTGCCCCAAAATAAGGAGAATTTCTGTCTTTTTGCCCCAACATATAGGGAATTTTTGCCTTTTGCCCCAGAATTAGGAGAATTTCTGCAATTTTGCTACAAAATACGGGGAATTTCTGCCTTTTTTCCCAAAAATAAGGGAAATGCATATCTTTTTGCCATAAAAAAGAGAAATTTCTTCATATTTGCTCCAAAATAAGGGGAATTTCTGCCTTTTTGACTCTAAATAAGTGGAATTTCTGTCTTTTTTCCCCAAAACAACGGGAATTTCTGTATTTTTAGCCCCAAAATAAGGGGGAATTTCTGACTTATTACCCTGAAATAAGTGAAATTTCTGCAATTTTGCCCCCCAAAAAGGGAAATTTCTGCCTTTTTGCCCTGAAATATTTGAAATTTCTGCAATTTTACCGCAAAATAAGGTGAATTTCTGCCTTTTTGGCCTAAAATAATGAGATTTTCTACCTTTTTGCCCCAAAATAAGAAACATTTTTGCTTTATTTCTCTGAAATAAGTGAAATTTCTGCAATTTTGTCCTAAAATAAGGGAAATTTCTGCAATTTTTTCCTATAACAAGGGAAATTTCTGCAATTTTGATCCAAAATAAGGGGAATTTCTCTTTTTTTTTGCCCCAAAATAAAGAAAATTTCAGCCTTTTTACCTGAAAATAAGTGAATTTAATGCAATTTTGCCCCAAAATAAGGGGAATTTCTCTTTTTTTGCCCCAAAATAAAGAAAATTTCAGCCTTTTTACCTGAAAATAAGTGAATTTTATGCAATTTTGCCCCAAATTAAGCAAATTTCTGCAATTTTGCCCCAAAATAAGGTAAATTCCTGCAATTTTACCCCAAAATAAAAGAAATTTCTTGAATTTTGCCCCAAAATAAGGGGAATGTCTGAATTTTGTCCCAAAATAAAGGGAATTTCTGCCTTTTGCCCCAAAATTAGGGGAATTTCTGCAATTTTGCTACAAAATACGGGGAATTTCTGCCTTTTTGCCAGAAAATAATGGGAATGCATACCTTTTTGCCATAAAAAGGAAAATTTCTTCATTTTTGCTCCAAAATAAGGGGAATTTCTGCCTTTTTGCCTCTAAATAAGTGGAATTTCTATCTTATTCCCCCAAAACAACGGGAATTTCTGTATTTTTTGCCCCAAAATAAGCGGGAATTTCTGACTTATTACCCCAAAATAAGTGAAATTTCTGCAATTTTGCTCTAAAATAAGGGAAATTTCTGCAATTTTTCCATAATAAGGGAAATTTCTGCAATTTTGACCCAAAATAAGGGGAATTTCTCTTTTTTTGCCGCAAAATGAAGGAAATTTCAGCTTTTTTACTTGAAAATAAGTGAATTTTATGCAATTTTGCCCCAAATAAAGGAAATTTCTACAATTTTGCCCCAAAATAAGGTAAATTCCTGCAATTTTTCCCCATAATAAGAGAAATTTTTGCAATTTTGCCCCAAAATAAGAGAAATTTCTCCCTTTTTGCCCCAAAATAAAGGATATATCAGCCCTTATTCCTGAAAATAAGTGATATTTCTGCAATTTTGCCCCAAAATAAAAGAAATTTCTGCCTTTATGCCACAAAATAAGGGGAATTACTGTATTTTTGCCCCAAAATAAGGGAATTTTCTGCCTTTTTGCCCCATAATAAGGGGAATTTCAGCCTTTTTCCCTCAAAATAAAGAGAATTTCTGCATTTTCGCCACAAAATATTAAGAATTTCTGCATTTTTTCCCCAAAATAAAGAAAATTTCTGCATTTTTTCCCTGAAATAAGTGAAATTTCTGCAATTTTGCTCCAAAATAAGAGCAATTTTGGAATTTTTGCCCAAAATTAGTGGAATTTCTGAATTATGCCCCAAAATAAAGAGAATTTCTGTCTTTTTGCCCCAACATATTGGGAATTTCTGAATTTTTGCCCCACAATTAGGGGAATTTTGTAATTTTGCTCCAAAATACGGGGAATTTCTGCCTTTTTGCCAGAAAATAAGGGGAATGCATAACTTTTTACCATAAAAAAGGGAAATTTCTTCATTTTTGCTCCAAAATAATGGAAATTTCTGCCTTTTTGCCTCTAAATAAGTGAAATTTCTGTCTTTTTCCCCCAAAACAAAGGGAATTTCTGTCTTTTTTGCCCCAAAATAAGGCGAATTTTTGACTTATTACCCTGAAATAAGTGAAATTTCTGCAATTTTGCCCCAAAATAAGGGAAATTTCTGCAATTTTGCCACAATGTAAAGGAAATTTCTGCAATTTTGCCCCAAAATAAGGGGAATTTCTGACTGTTTGCACCCGAAAAAAGGAGATTTTCTGTCTTTTTGCCCTAAAATAAGGAGAATTTCTGCTTTTTTGCCTGAAAATTATGAAAATTTCTGCAATTTTGCTTCAAAATACGGGGAATTTCGGCTTTTTATCCCGAAAGTAAGGGGAATGTATACTTTTGCCACAAAAAAAAGAAATTTCTTCATTTTTGCCCCAAAATAAGAGGAATTTCTGCTTTTTACCTCAAAATAAGTGAAATTTCTCCCTTTTTAACCAAAAATAAATGGAATTTCTCTCTTTTTGCCCCAAAATAAAAGGAATTTTTTAATTAGGCTCTGAAATAAGTGATATTTCTGCAATTTTGCCCCGAAATAAAAGAAATTTCTACCTTTTTGCCACAAAATAAGGGGAATTACTGTCTTTTTGCCCCAAAATAAGGGAAATTTCTGCCTTTTTGCCCCCAAATAAGGGGAATTTCAGCCTTTTTCCCTCAAAATAAAGGGAATTTCTGCATTTTTGCCACAAAATATTAAGAATTTCTACATTTTTGCCCCAAAATAAGGAAAATTTCTGCCTTTTTTCCCTGAAATAAGTGAAATTTCTGCAATTTTTGCCCCAAAATAAGAGAAATTTTGGATTTTTTCCCCAAATTAAGTGGAATTTCTGAATTATGCCCTTAAATAAGGAGAATTTCTGTCTTTTTGCCCCAACATAATAGGAATTTCTGCATTTTAGCCCAACAATTAGGGGAATTTCTGCAATTTTGCTCCAAAATACAGGGAATTTCTGCCTTTTTGCCCGAAAATAAGGGGAATGCATAACATTTTGCCATAAAAAAGGGAAATTTCTTTATTTTTGCTCCAAAATAATTGGAATTTCTGCCTTTTTGCCCTGAAATATGTGAAATTTCTGCAATTTTACCCCAAAATAATTCGAATTTCTGCCTTTTTGCCCCAAAATAATGGGAATTTCTGCCTATTTGCCCCAAAATAAGAAAAATTTTTGCATTTTTTCTCTGAAATAAGTGAAATTTCTGCAATTTTGCCCTAAAATAAGGAAAATTTCTGCAATTTTTTTCAATAACAAGGGAAATTTCTTCAATTTTGCCCCAAAATAAGGGGAATTTCTCCCTTTTTGCCCCAAAATAAAGGAAATTTCAGCCTTTTTACCTGAAAATAATTGAAGTTTCTGCAATTTTGCCCCAAATAAGAAAAATTTCTGCAATTTTGCCCCAAAATAAGGTAAATTCCTGCAATTTTGCCCCAAATTAAAAGAAATTTCTTGAATTTTGCCCCAAAATAAGGAGAATTTATGATTTTTGCCCCAAAATAAAGGGAATTTCTGCCTTTTGCCCCTAAATTTGGGGAATTTCTGCAATTTTTCCCCAAAATAAGTCGAATTTCTGCCTTTTTGCCCCAAAATAATGGGAATTTCTGCCTTTTTGCCCCAAAATAAGAAAAATTTTTGCTTTTTTTCTCTGAAATAAGTGAAATTTCTGCAATTTTTTCTAAAATAAGGAAAATTTCTGCAATTTTTCCCCATAATAAGAGAAATTTCTGCAATTTTGCCCCAATATAAGAGAAATTTCTCCCTTTTTGCCCCAAAATAAAGAAAATATCAGCCAATTTTTCTGAAAATAAGTGAAATTTCTGCAATTTTGCCCCAAATAAGGGAAATTTCTGCAATTTTGCCCAAAAATAAGGTAAATTCCTCCAATTTTGCCCCAAAATAAAGGGAATTTCTTGAATTTTGCCCCAAAATAAAAAGATTTTCTGATTTTTGCCCCAAAAATAGGGGATTTTCTGCAATTTTCCTCCAAAATACGGGGAATTTCTGCCTTTTTGCTCCAAAATACAGGGAATTTCTGCGGTTTTGCCCGAAAATAATGGAAATGCATACCTTTTTGCCATAAAAAATGAAATTTCTTCATTTTTGCTCCAAAATAAGGGGAATTTCTGCCTTTTTGCCTCTAAATAAGTGGAATTTCTGTCTTTTTCCTTGAAAACAAAGGGAATTTCTCTCTTTTTTGCCCCAAAATAAGAGGAATTTCTGACTCATTACCCTGAAATAAGTGAAATTTCTACAATTTTGCCCCAAAATAAGGGAAATTTCTGCCTTTTTGCCCCCAAATAAGGGGAATTCAGCCTTTTTACCTCAAAATAAGAGGAATTTCTGCATTTTTGCCACAAAATATTAGGAATTTCTGTTATTTTGCCCCAAAATAAGGAAAATTTCTGACTTTTTTCCCTGAAATAAGTGAAATTCCTGCAATTTTGCCCTAAAATAAGTGAAATTTCTGCAATTTTCCCCCAAAATAAGAGAAATTTTTGGAATTTTGCCCCAAAAGAGGTGGAATTTCTGAGTTTTGCCCCAAAATAAGGAGAATTTCTGTCTTTTTGCTCCAACATATAGGGAATTTCTGCCTTTTTTCCCCAGAATTAGGGGAATTTCTGTAATTTTGCTCCAAAATACGGGGAATTTCTGCCTTTTTTCCCAAAAATAAGGGAAATGCATATCTTTTTGCCATAAAAAAGGGAAATTTCTTCATTTTTGCTCTAAAATAAGGGGAATTTCTGCCTTTTTGAATCTAAATAAGTGGAATTTCTGTCTTTTCCCCCAAAACAACGGAAATTTCTGTATTTTTAGCCCCAAAATAAGGGGAAATTTCTGACTTATTACCCTGAAATAAGTGAAATTTCTGCAATTTTGCCCCCCAAAAAGGGAAATTTCTGCCTTTTTGCCCTGAAATATGTGAAGTTTCTGCAATTTTACCGCAAAATAAGGTGAATTTCTGCCTTTTTGCCCTAAAATAATGAGATTTTCTGCTTTTTTGCCCCAAAATAAGAAACCTTTTTGCTTTATTTCTCTGAAATAAGTGAAATTTCTGCAATTTTGCCCTAAAATAAGAGAAATTTCTGCAATTTTTTCCCATAACAAGGGAAATTTCTGCAATTTTGCCCCAAAATAAGAGGAATTTCTCTTTTTTTGCCCCAAAATAAAGGAAATTTCAACCTTTTTACCTGAAAATAAGTGAATTTTATGCAATTTTGCCCCAAATTAAGGAAATTCCTGCAATTTTACCCCAAAATAAAGGAAATTTCTTCAATTTTGCCACAAAATAAGGGGAATTTCTGATTTTTGTCCCAAAATAAAGGGAATTTCTGCCTTTTGCCCCAAAATTAGGGGAATTTCTGCAATTTTACTCCAAATACGGGGAATTTCTGCCTTTTTTGCCAGAAAATAATGGGAATGCATACCTTTTTGCCATAAAAAGGAAAATTTCTTCATTTTTCCTCCAAAATAAGGGGAATTTCTGCCTTTTTGTCTCTAAATAAGTGGAATTTCTGTCTTTTTCGTCCAAAACAATGGGAATTTCTGTATTTTTTGCCCCAAAATAAGGGGGAATTTCTGACTTATTACCCTGAAATAAGTGAAATTTCTGCAATTTTGCCCCAAAATAAGGGAAATTTCTGCCTTTTTGTCCTGAAATATGTAAAATTTCTGCAATTTTACCCCAAAATAAGGTGAATTTCTGCCTTTTTGCCCTATAATAATGGGAATTTCTGCCTTTTTGCCCCAAAATAAGAAACATTTTTGCTTTATTTCTCTGAAATAAGTGAAATTTCTGCAATTTTGCCCTAAAATAAGGGAAATTTCTGCAATTTTATCCCATAACAATGGAATTTTCTGCAATTTTGCCCCAAAATAAGGGGAATTTCTCTTTTTTTGCCCTAAAATAAAGGAAATTTCAGACTTTTTACCTGAAAATAAGTGAATTTTATGCAATTTTGCCCCAAATAAAGGAAATGTCTGCAATTTTACCCCAAAATAAGGTAAATTCCTGCAATTTTGCCCAAAAATAAAAGAAATTTCTTGAATTTTGCCCCAAAATAAGGGGAATTTCTGATTTTTGCCCCAAAATAAAGGAAATTTCTGCCTTTTGCCCCAAAATAAGGGGAATTTCTGCAATTTTGCTCCAAAATACGGGGAATTTCTGCCTTTTTGCCCGAAAATAATGGGAATGCATACCTTTTTGCCATAAAAAGGGAAATTTCTTCATTTTTGCTCCAAAATAAGGGGAATTTCTGCATTTTTGCCTCTAAGTGGAATTTCTGTCTTTTTCCCCCAAAACAAAGGGAATTTCTGTCTTTTATTCCCCAAAATAAGGGGAATTTCTGACTTATTACCCTGAAATAAGTGAAATTTCTGCAATTTTGCCCCAAAATAAGGGAAATTTCTGCAATTTTGCCCCAATGTAAAGGAAATTTCTGCAATTGTGCCCCAAAATAAGGGGAATTTCTGACTGTTTGCTCTTGAAAAAAGGAGATTTTCTGTCTTTTTGCCCTAAAATAAGAAGAATTTCTGCTTTTTTGCCTGAAAATTATGAAAATGTCTGCAATTTTGCTTCAAAATACGGGCAATTTCGGCTTTTTATCCCGAAAGTAAGGGGAATGTATACCTTTTGCCACAAAAAAGGGAAATTTCTTCATTTTTGCCCCAAAATTAGAGGAATTTCTGCTTTTTACCTCAAAATAAGTGAAATTTCTCCCTTTTTAACCAAAAATAAATGGAATTTCTCTTATTTTGCCCCAAGATAAAAGGAATTTTTGAATTAGGCCCTGAAATAAGTGATATTTCTGCAATTTTGACCCAAAATAAAAGAAATTTCTACCTTTTTGCCACAAAATAAGGGAAATTACTGTCTTTTTGCCCCAAAATAAGAGAAATTTCTGCCTTTTTGCCCACAAATAAGAGGAATTTTAGCCTTTTTCCCTCAAAATAAAGGGAATTTCTGCAATTTTGCCCCAAAATAAGTGAAATTTCAGCAATTTTGCCCCAAAATAAGGGAAATTTCTTGAATTTTGCCCCAAATAAGTGGAATTTCTGAATTTTGCCCAAAAATAAAAAGAATTTCTGTCTTTTTGATCAAACATATAAGGAATTTCTGCATTTTTGCCCCACAATTAGGGGAATTTCTGCAATTTTGCTCCAAAATATGGGGAATATCTGCATTTTTGCCCGAAAATAAGGGGAATGCATAACTTTTTGCCATAAAAAAGGAAAATTTCTTCATTTTTGCTCCAAAATAAGGGGAATTTCTGCCTTTTTGCCTCTAAATAAGTGGAATTTCTGTCTTTTTCCCCCAAAACAAAGGGAATTTCTGTCTTTTTTGCCCCAAAATAAGGGAAATTTTTGCCTTTTTGCCCTGAAATATGTGAAAATTCTGCAATTTTACCCCAAAATAAGGTGAATTTCTGCATTTTGCCCCAAAATAATGGGAATTTCTGCTTTCTGGCCCCAAAATAAGAAAAATTTTTGCTTTTTTTCACTGAAATAAGTGAAATTTCTGCAATTTTGCTTTAAATTAAGGGAAATTTCTGCAATATTTCAACATATTAAGGGAAATTTCTGCAATTTTGACCCATAATAAGGGGAATTTCTTCCTTTTTGCCCCAAAATAAATGAAGTTTCAGCCTTTTTACCTGAAAATAAGTGAAATTTCTGTAATTTTGCCCCATATAAGGGAAATTTCTGCAATTTTGCTCCAAAATAACGTAAATTCCTGCAATTATGCCCCAAAATAGAGGAAATTTCTTGAATTTTGCCCCAAAATAATGGGAATTTCTGATTTTGGCCCCAAAATAAAGGGAATTTCTGCCTTTTGCCCCAAAATTAAGGGAATTTCTGCAATTTTGCTCCAAAATATGAGGAATTTCTGCCTTTTTGCCCGAAAATAATGGGAATGCATACCTTTTTGTCATAAAAAGGATAATTTCTTCATTTTTGCTCCAAAAAAAGGGGGAATTTCTGCAATTTTGCCTCTAATTAAGTGGAATTTCTGTCTTTTTCCCCCAAAACAAAGGGAATTTCTGGTTTTTTTGCCGCAAAATAAGGAGAATTTCTCAATTATTACCCTGACATAAGTGAAATTTCTGCAATTTTGTCCCAAAATAAGCGAAATTTCTGCAATTTTGCCCCAATGTAAAGGAAATTTCTGCAATTTTGCCCCAAAATAATGGGAATTTCTGCTTTCTGGCCCCAAAATAAGAAAAATTTTTGCTTTTTTTCACTGAAATAAGTGAAATTTCTGCAATTTTGCTTTAAATTAAGGGAAATTTCTGCAATATTTCAACATATTAAGGGAAATTTCTGCAATTTTGACCCATAATAAGGGGAATTTCTTCCTTTTTGCCCCAAAATAAATGAAGTTTCAGCCTTTTTACCTGAAAATAAGTGAAATTTCTGTAATTTTGCCCCATATAAGGGAAATTTCTGCAATTTTGCTCCAAAATAACGTAAATTCCTGCAATTATGCCCCAAAATAGAGGAAATTTCTTGAATTTTGCCCCAAAATAATGGGAATTTCTGATTTTGGCCCCAAAATAAAGGGAATTTCTGCCTTTTGCCCCAAAATTAAGGGAATTTCTGCAATTTTGCTCCAAAATATGAGGAATTTCTGCCTTTTTGCCCGAAAATAATGGGAATGCATACCTTTTTGTCATAAAAAGGATAATTTCTTCATTTTTGCTCCAAAAAAAGGGGGAATTTCTGCAATTTTGCCTCTAATTAAGTGGAATTTCTGTCTTTTTCCCCCAAAACAAAGGGAATTTCTGGTTTTTTTGCCGCAAAATAAGGAGAATTTCTCAATTATTACCCTGACATAAGTGAAATTTCTGCAATTTTGTCCCAAAATAAGCGAAATTTCTGCAATTTTGCCCCAATGTAAAGGAAATTTCTGCAATTTTGCCCAAAAATAAGGGGAATTTCTGACTGTTGGTTCCAAAAATAGGAGATTTTGTGCCTTTTTGCCCAAAAATAAGGAAAATTTCTGCCTTTTTGCCCAAAAATAAGGAAAATTTCTCCCTTTTTTCCCTGAAATAAGTGAAATTTCTGAAATTTTGCCCAAAAATAAGTGAAATTTCTGCAATTTTGGCCCAGAATAAGGGAAATTTCTGGAATTTTGCCCCAAAATAAGTGGAATTTAGAGTTTTGCCCCAAAATAAAAAGAATTTCTGTCTTTTTGCCCCAACATATAGGGAATTTCTGCGTTTTTGCCTCACATTTAGGGGAATTTCTGCAATTTTGCTCCAAAATACAGGGAATTTCTGCCTTTTTGCACAAAAATAAGAAGAATGCATACCTTTTTGCCTTAAAAAAGGGAAATTTCTTCATTTTTGCTCCAAAATAAGAGGAATTTCTGTTTTTTTGCCTCTAAATAAGTGGAATTTCTGTTTTTTCCTCCAAAACAAAGGGATTTTCTGTCTTTTTTGCCCCAAAATCAAGAAAATTTTTGACTTATTACCCTGAAATAAGTAAAATTTCTGCAATTTTGCCCCAAAATAAGGGAAATTTCTGCCTTTTTGCCCCCAAATATGGGGAATTTCAGCCTTTTCACCTCAAAATAAGGGGAATTTCTGCATTTTGCCACAAAATATTAGGAATTTCTTCCTTTTTGCCCCAAAATAAAGAAAATTTCTGCCTTTTTTTCCTTAAATAAGTGAAATTTCTGCAATTTTGAACTAAAATGAGTGAAATTTTGCAATTTTGCCCCAAAATAAGGGGAATTTCTGGAATTTTGCCCCAAAATAAGTGGAATTTCTGAGTTTTGCCCCCAAATAAGAAGAATTTCTGTCTTTTTGCCCCAACATATAAGGAATTTCTGAATTTTTGCCCCACAATTAGGGGAATTTCTGCAATTTTGCTCCAAAATACGGGAAATTTCTGCCTTTTTTTCCGAAAATAAGGGGAATGCATAACTTTTTGCCATAAAAAGGGAAATTTCTTTATTTTTGCTCCAAAATAAGGGGAATTTCTGCCTTTTTGCTTCTAAATAAGTGGAATTTCTGTCTTTTTCCTCCAAAAAAAAGGGAATTTCTGTCTTTTTTGCCTCAAAATAAGGGATATTTCTGCCTTTTTGCCCTGAAATATGTGAAATTTCTGAAATTTTACCCCAAAATAAGGTGAATTTCTGACTTTTTGCCCCAAAATAATGAGAATTTCTGCATTTTTGCCCCAAAATAAGAAAAATTTTTGCTTTTTTCCTATGAAAGAAGTGAAATTTCTGCAATTTTGGCCTAATATCACGGAAATTTCTGCAATTTTTCCCCATAATAAGGGAAATTTCTGCAATTTTGCCCCAAAATAAGGGGAATTTCTCACTTTTTGCCCCAAAATAAAGGAAATTTCACCCTTTTTACCTGAAAATAACTGAAATTTCTGCAATTTTGCCCCAAATAAGGGAAATTTCTGAAATTGTGCCCCAAAATAAGGTAAATTATTGCAATTTTGCCTCAAAATAAAGGAAATTTCTGAATTTTTGCCCCAAAATAATGGGAATTTCTGAATTTTGCCCCAAAATAAAAAGAATTTTTGCCTTTTGCCCCAAAATTAGGGGAATTTCTGCACTTTTGCTCCAAAATACGAGGAATTTCTGCCCTTTTGCCCGAAAATAATAGGAATGCATACCTTTTTGAAATAAAAAGGTTAATTTCTTTATTTTTGCTCCAAAATAAAGGTGATTTCTGCCTTTTTACCTCTAAATAAGTGGAATTTCTGTCTTTTTCCCCCAAAACTAAAGGAATTTCTGTCTTTTTTGCCCCAAAATAAGGGGAATTTCTGACTTATTACCCTGAAATAAGTGAAATTTCTGCAATTTTGCCCCAAAATAAAAGAAATTTCTTAAATTTTGCCCCAATGTAAAGGAAATTTATGCAATTTTGCCCCAAAATAAGGGAAATTTCTGACTGTTTGTTACCAAAAAAAGGAGATTTTCTGTCTTTTTGCCCCCCAAAAAAAGAATTTCTGTCTTTTTGCCCGAAAATTATGAGAATTTCTGCAATTTTGCTTCAAAATACGGGGAATTTCTGCTTTTATCCCGAAAGTAAGGGGAATGCATACCTTTTTGCCATAAAAAGGTGAATTTCTTCATTTTTGCTCCAAAATAAGGGGAATTTCTGCTTTTTGCCTCTAAATAATTGGAATTTCTGTCTTTTTCCCCCAAAACAAAAGGAATTTTTATCATTTTTGCCCCAAAATAAGAGGAATTTCTTACTTATTACTATGAAATAAGTGAAATTTCTGCAATTTTGCCCCAAAATAAGGAAAATTTCTGCCTCTTTGCCCACAAATAAGGGGAATTTCAGGCTTTTTACCTCAAAATAAGGGGAATTTCTGCCTTTTTACCCCAAAATAAGGGGAATTTCTCTCTTCTTGCCCCAAAATAAAGGAAATTTCAGCTTTTTTACCTGAAAATAAGTGAAATTTCTGCAATTTTGCCCCAGAATAAAGGAAATTTCTGAAATTTTGCCCCAAAATAAGTGGAATTTCTGAGTTTTGCCCCAAAATAAGGAGAATTTTTGCCTTTTTGCCCCAACATATAGAATATTTCTGCATTTTTGCCCCAAAATTAGGGGAATTTCTGCAATTTTGCTCCAAAATACGAGGAATTTCTGCCATTTTGCCCGAAAATAAAGGGAATGCATAACTTTTTGCCATAAATAAGGTAAATTTCTTCATTTTTGCTCCAAAATAAGGGGAATTTTTGCCTTTTTGCCTCTAAATAAGTGGAATTTCTGTCTTTTTCACCCAAAACAAAGAAAATTTCTGTCTTTTTTGCCCCAAATTAAGGGAAATTTCTGCCTTTCTGCCCTGAAATATGTGAAATTTCTGCAATTTTACCCCAAAATAAGGTGAATTTCTGCCTTTTTGCCCCAAAATAATGGGAATTTCTGCCTTTTTGCCCCAAAATAAGAAAAATTTTTGCTTTTTTCTCTGATATAAGTGAAATTTCTACAATTTTGCCTTAAATTAAGGGAAATTTCTGCAATATTTCCTCATAATAAAGGAAATTTCTGCAATATTGCCCCAAAATAAGGGGAATTTCTCCCTTTTTGCCCCAAAATAAAGGAAATTTCAGGCTTTTTACCTGAAAATAACTAAAATTTCTGCAATTTTGCCCCAAATAAGTGAAATTTTTGCAATTTTGCCCCAAAATAAGGTAAATTCCTGCAATTTTGCGCCAAAATAAAGGTAATTTCTGGAATTTTGCCCCATAATAAGGGGAATTTCTGATTTTTGCCCCCAAATAAAGTGAATTTTTGCCTTTTGCCCCACAATTAGAGAAATTTCTGCAATTTTGCTCCAAAATACGGGGAATTTCTGCCTTTTGCCCGAAAATAATGGGAATGCATACCTTTTTGCAATAAAAAGGGAAATTTCTTCATTTTTGCTCCAAAATAAGGGAAATTTCTGCCTTTTCGCCTCTACAAAAGTGGAATTTCTGTCTTTTTCCCCCAAAACAAAGGAAATTTCTGTCTTTTTTGCCCCAAAATAAGGGGAATTTCTGACTTATTACCCTGAAATAAGTAAAATTTCTGCAATTTTGCCCCAAAATAAGGGAAATTTCTGAAATTTTGTCCCAATGTAAAGGAAATTTCTGAAATTTTGTCCCAATGTAAAGGAAATTTCTGCAATTTTGCCTCAAAATAAGGGAAATTTCTGAGTTTTTGTTCCCAAAGAAAGGAGATTTTCTGTCTTTTTTCCCTAAAATAAGGAGAATTTCTGCCTTTTTGCCCAAAAATTATGAGAATTTCTGCAATTTTGCTTCAAAATATGGGGAATTTCTGCTTTTATCTCGAAAGTAAGGGAATGCATACCTTTTTGCCATAAAAAGGTGAATTTCTTCATTTTTGCTCCAAAATAAGGGGAATTTCAGCCTTTTTGCCTCTAAATAAGTGGAATTTCTGTCTTTTTCCCCCAAAACAAAATGAATTTCTGTCTTTTTTGCCCGAAATAATGGGAATCTCTGCCTGTTTGCCCCAAAATAAGAAAAAATTTTGCTTTTTTTCTGTGAAATAAGTGAAATTTCTGCAATTTTGCCTTAAATTAAGGGAAATTTCTGCAATATTTCCCATAATAAGGGAAATTTCTGCAATTTTGCTCCAAAATATGGGGAATTTCTCCCTTTTTGCCACAAAACAAAGGAAATTTCTGCCTTTTTACCTGAAAATAACTGAAATTTCTGCAATTTTGCCCTAAAATAAGGTAAATTCCTGAAATTTTGCCCCAAAATAAAGGAAATTTCTTGAATTTTGCACCAAAAGAAGGGGAATTTCTGATTTTTGCCCCAAAATAAAGGGAATTTCTGACTTTTGCCCCAAAATTAGGGAATTTCTGCCTTTTTGCCCGAAAATTATGAGAATTTCTGCAATTTTGCTTCAAAATACGGGGAATTTCTGCTTTTTATCCCGAATGTAAAAGGAATGTATACCGTTTACCAAAAAAAAGGGAAATTTCTTCATTTTTGCCCCAAAATAATAGGAATTTCTGCCTTTTTACCTCAAAGTAAATGAAATTATTGCCTTTTTACCAAAAAATAAATGGAATTTCTGTCTTTTTGCCCCAAAATAAAAGGAATTTTTGAATTATGCCCTGAAATAAGTGAAATTTCTGCAATTTTGACCCAAAATAAGGGAAATTTCTGGAATTTTGCCCCAAAATAAATGGAATTTCTGAGTTTTGCCCCAAAAGAAAGAGAATTTCTGTCTTTTCTGCCCAACATATAGGGAATTTCTGCCTTTTTGCCCCAAAATTAGGGGAATTTCTGCAATTTTGCTCCAAAATACAGGGAATTTCTGCCTTTTTGCCTGAAAATAATGGGAATGCATACCTTTTTGCAATAAAAAGTGTAATTTCTTCATTTTTGCTCCAAAATAAAGGGAATTTCTGCCTGTTTGCCTCTAAATAAGTGGAATTTCTGTCTTTTTCCCCCAAAACAAAGAGAATTTCTGTCTTTTTTGCCCCAAAATAAGGGAAATTTCTGAATTATTACCCTGAAGTAAGTGAAATTTCTGCAATTTTGCCCCAAAATAAGGGAAATTTCTGCAATTTTGCCCCAATGTAAAGGAAATTTCTGCAATTTTGCCCCAAAATAAGGGAAATTTCTGACTGTTTGCTCCCGAAAAAAGGAGATTTTCTGTCTTTTTGCCCCAAAATAAGGAGAATTTCTGCCTTTTTGCCTGAAAATTAGAGAATTTCTGCAATTTTGCTTCTAAATACGGGGAATTTCTGCTTTTTATCCCAAAAATAACAGGAATGCATACTTTTTTGCCATAAAAAGGTAAATTTCTTCATTTTTGCTCCAAAATAAGGGGAATTTCTGCCTTTTTGCCTCTAAATAAGTGTAATTTCTGTCTTTTTCCCCCAAAACAAAGGGAATTTCTGTCTTTTTTGCCCCAAAATAAGGGGAATTTCTGAATTATTACCCTGAAATACGTGAAATTTCTCCAATTTTGCCCCAAAATAAGGGAAATTTCTGCCTCTTTGCCCCCAAATAAGGGGAATTTCAGCCTTTTTACCTCAATATAAGGGGAATTTCTGCATTTTTGCCACAAAAAATTAGGAATTTCTGACTTTTCGCCCCAAAATAAA
Organism: Micromys minutus; assembly: GCF_963924665.1. NCBI lineage: Eukaryota > Metazoa > Chordata > Mammalia > Rodentia > Muridae > Micromys > Micromys minutus. The sequence goes on from NW_027667727.1 coordinate 7,398,873, forward strand.
AAAAATTTCTGCCTTTTTCCCCTGAAATAAGTAAAATTTCGGCAATTTTGCCACAAAATAAGTGAAATTTCTGCAATTTTGCCCCAAAATAAGGGAAATTTCTGGAATTTTGCCCCAAAATAAGTGGAATTTCTAAGTTTTGCCACAAAATAAAGAGAATTTCTGTCTTTTTGCCCCAACATATAGGGAATTTCTGTCTTTTTGCCCCACAACTATAGGAATTTCTGCAATTTTGCTCCAAAATACAGAAAATTTCTTCCTTTTTGCCCTGAAATATGTGAAATTTCTGCAATTTTACCCCTAAATAAGGTGAATTTCTGCCTTTTTGCCTGAAAATAATGGGAATGCAAACTTTTTTGCCATAAAAAGGGTAATTTCTTCATTTTTGCTCCAAAATAAAGGGAATTTCTGCCTGTTTGCCTCTAAATAAGTGGAATTTCTGTCTTTTTCACCCAAAACAAAGAGAATTTCTGTCTTTGTTGCCCCAAAATAAGGGAAATTTCTGACTTATTACCCTGAAGTAAGTGAAATTTCTGCAATTTTGCCCCAAAATAAGGGAAATTTCCTCAATTTTGCCCCAATGTAAAGGAAATTTCTGCACTTTTGCCCCAAAATAAGGGAAATTTCTGACTTTTTGCTCCCGAAAAATGGAGATTTTCTGTCTTCTTGCCCCAAAATAAGGAGAATTTCTGCCTTTTTGCCCGAAAATTATGAGAATTTCTGCAATTTTGCTTCAAAATACGGGGAATTTCTGCTTTTTATCCCGAAAGTAAGGGGAATGCATACCTTTTTGCCATAATAAGGTAAATTTCTTCATTTTTGCTCCAAAATAAAGGTAATTTCTGCCTTTTTGCCTCTAAATAAGTGGAATTTCTGTCTTTTCCTCCAAAACGAAGAGAATTTCTGTCTTTTTTGACCCAAAATAAGGGGAATTTCAGACTTATTACCCTGAAATAAATGAAATGTCTGTAATTTTGCCCCAAAATAAGGGAAATTTCTGACTCTTTGCCCTCAAATAAGGGGAATTTCAGCCTTTTTACCTCAAAATAAGGGGAATTCCTGCCTTTTTGACCCAAAATTAAGGAAAATTTCTACCTTTTTCCCCGGAAATAAGTAAAATTTCTGCAATATTGCCCCAAAATAAGTGAAATTTCTGCAATGTTGCCCAAGAATAAGGGAAATTTCTGGAATTTTGCCCCAAAATAAGTGGAATTTCTGAGTTTTGCCCCAAAATAAGGAGAATTTCTGTATTTTTGCCCTAACATACAGGGAATTTCTGCCTTTTTGCCCCACAATTAGGGGAATTTCTGCAATTTTGCTCCAAAATACAGGGAATTTCTTCCCTTTCCCAAAAATAAAGGGAATGCATAACTTTTTGCCGTAAAAAAGGGAAATTTCTTCATTTTTGCTGCAAAATAAGGGGAATTTCTGCCTTTTTGCCTCTAAATAAGTGGAATTTCTGTCTTTTTCCCTCCAAAAAAGGGAATTTCTGTCTTTTTCGCCTCAAAATAAGGGGAATTTCTGACTTACTACAATGAAATATGTGAAATTTCTGCAATTTTGCCCCAAAATAAGGGAAATTTCTGCCTCTTTGCCCCCAAATAAGGGGAATTTCAGCCTTTTTACCTCAATATAAGGGGAATTTCTGCATTTTTGCCACAAAAAATTAGGAATTTCTGATCTTTGGCCCCAAAATAAAGAAAATTTTTGCCTTTTTCCCCTGAAATAAGTAAAATTTCGGCAATTTTGCCCCAAAATAAGTGAAATTTCTGCAATTTTACCCCTAAATAAGGTGAATTTCTGCCTTTTTGCCTGAAAATAATGGGAATGCAAACTTTTTTGCCATAAAAAGGGTAATTTCTTCATTTTTGCTCCAAAATAAAGGGAATTTCTGCCTGTTTGCCTCTAAATAAGTGGAATTTCTGTCTTTTTCCCCCAAAACAAAGAGAATTTCTGTCTTTGTTGCCCCAAAATAAGGGAAATTTCTGACTTATTACCCTGAAGTAAGTGAAATTTCTGCAATTTTGCCCCAAAATAAGGGAAATTTCCTCAATTTTGCCCCAATGTAAAGGAAATTTCTGCACTTTTGCCCCAAAATAAGGGAAATTTCTGACTTTTTGCTCCCGAAAAATGGAGATTTTCTGTCTTCTTGCCCCAAAATAAGGAGAATTTCTGCCTTTTTGCCCGAAAATTATGAGAATTTCTGCAATTTTGCTTCAAAATACGGGGAATTTCTGCTTTTTATCCCGAAAGTAAGGGGAATGCATACCTTTTTGCCATAATAAGGTAAATTTCTTCATTTTTGCTCCAAAATAAAGGAAATTTCTGCCTTTTTGCCTCTAAATAAGTGGAATTTCTGTCTTTTCCTCCAAAACGAAGAGAATTTCTGTCTTTTTTGACCCAAAATAAGGGGAATTTCAGACTTATTACCCTGAAATAAATGAAATGTCTGTAATTTTGCCCCAAAATAAGGGAAATTTCTGACTCTTTGCCCTCAAATAAGGGGAATTTCAGCCTTTTTACCTCAAAATAAGGGGAATTCCTGCCTTTTTGACCCAAAATTAAGGAAAATTTCTACCATTTTCCCCTGAAATAAGTAAAATTTCTGCAATATTGCCCCAAAATAAGTGAAATTTCTGCAATGTTGCCCAAGAATAAGGGAAATTTCTGGAATTTTGCCCCAAAATAAGTGGAATTTCTGAGTTTTGCCCCAAAATAAGGAGAATTTCTGTATTTTTGCCCTAACATACAGGGAATTTCTGCCTTTTTGCCCCACAATTAGGGGAATTTCTGCAATTTTGCTCCAAAATACAGGGAATTTCTTCCCTTTCCCAAAAATAAAGGGAATGCATAACTTTTTGCCGTAAAAAAGGGAAATTTCTTCATTTTTGCTCCAAAATAAGGGGAATTTCTGCCTTTTTGCCTCTAAATAAGTGGAATTTCTGTCTTTTTCCCTCCAAACAAAGGGAATTTCTGTCTTTTTCGCCTCAAAATAAGGGGAATTTCTGACTTACTACAATGAAATATGTGAAATTTCTGCAATTTTGCCCCAAAATAAGGGAAATTTCTGCCTCTTTGCCCCCAAATAAGGGGAATTTCAGCCTTTTTACCTCAATATAAGGGGAATTTCTGCATTTTTGCCACAAAAAATTTGGAATTTCTGACCTTTCGCCCCAAAATAAAGAAAATTTCTGCCTTTTTCCCCTGAAATAAGTAAAATTTCGGCAATTTTGCCCCAAAATAAGTGTAATTTCTGCAATTTTGACCCAAAATAAAGGAAATTTCTGGAATTTGGCCCAAAAATAAGTGGAATTTCTAAGTTTTGCCACAAAATAAAGAGAATTTCTGTCTTTTTGCCCCAACATATAGGGAATTTCTGTCTTTTTGTCCCACAACTATAGGAATTTCTGCAATTTTGCTCCAAAATACAGAAAATTTCTTTCTTTTTGCCCTGAAATATGTGAAATTTCTGCAATTTTACCCCTAAATAAGGTGAATTTCTGCCTTATTGCCTGAAAATAATGGGAATGCAAACTTTTTTGCTATAAAAAGGGTAATTTCTTCATTTTTGCTCCAAAATAAAGGAAATTTCTGCCTGTTTGCCTCTAAATAAGTGGAATTTCTGTCTTTTTCCCCCAAAACAAAGAGAATTTCTGTCTTTGTTGCCCCAAAATAAGGGAAATTTCTGACTTATTACCCTGAAGTAAGTGAAATTTCTGCAATTTTGCCCAAAATAAGGGAAATTTCCTCAATTTTGCCCCAATGTAAAGGAAATTTCTGCACTTTTGCCCCAAAATAAGGGAAATTTCTGACTTTTTGCTCCCGAAAAATGGAGATTTTCTGTCTTCTTGCCCCAAAATAAGGAGAATTTCTGCCTTTTTGCCCGAAAATTATGAGAATTTCTGCATTTTTGCTTCAAAATACGGGGAATTTCTGCTTTTTATCCCGAAAGTAAGGGGAATGCATACCTTTTTGCCATAAAAAGGTAAATTTCTTCATTTTTGCTCCAAAATAAAGGAAATTTCTGCCTTTTTGCCTCTAAATAAGTGGAATTTCTGTCTTTTCCTCCAAAAACAAAGAGAAATTCTGTCTTTTTTGACCCAAAATAAGGGGAATTTCAGACTTATTACCCTGAAATAAATGAAATGTCTGTAATTTTGCCCCAAAATAAGGGAAATTTCTGAATCTTTGCCCTCAAATAAGGGGAATTTCAGCCTTTTTACCTCAAAATAAGGGGAATTCCTGCATTTTTGACCCAAAATTAAGGAAAATTTCTACCTTTTTCCCCTGAAATAAGTAAAATTTCTGCAATATTGCCCCAAAATAAGTGAAATTTCTGCAATGTTGCCCAAGAATAAGGGAAATTTCTGGAATTTTGCCCCAAAATAAGTGGAATTTCTGAGTTTTGCCCCAAAATAAGGAGAATTTCTGTATTTTTGCCCTAACATACAGAGAATTTCTGCCTTTTTGCCCCACAATTAGGGGAATTTCTGCAATTTTGCTCCAAAATACAGGGAATTTCTTCCCTTTCCCAAAAATAAAGGGAATGCATAACTTTTTGCCGTAAAAAAGGGAAATTTCTTCATTTTTGCTCCAAAATAAGGGGAATTTCTGCCTTTTTGCCTCTAAATAAGTGGAATTTCTGTCTTTTTCCCTCCAAACAAAGGAAATTTCTGTCTTTTTCGCCTCAAAATAAGGGGAATTTCTGACTTACTACACTGAAATAAGTGAAATTTCTGCAATTTTGCCCCAAAATAAGGGAAATTTCTGCCTCTTTGCCCCCAAATAAGGGGAATTTCAGCCTTTTTACCTCAATATAAGGGGAATTTCTGCATTTTTGCCACAAAAAATTAGGAATTTCTGACCTTTCGCCCCAAAATAAAGAAAATTTCTGCCTTTTTCCCCTGAAATAAGTAAAATTTCGGCAATTTTGCCCCAAAATTAGTGAAATTTCTGCAATTTTGCCCCAAAATAAGGGAAATTTCTGGAATTTGGCCCCAAAATAAGTGGAATTTCTAAGTTTTGCCACAAAATAAAGAGAATTTCTGTCTTTTTGCCCCAACATATAGGGAATTTCTGTCTTTTTGCCCCACAACTATAGGAATTTCTGCAATTTTGCTCCAAAATACAGAAAATTTCTTCTTTTTTGCCCTGAAATATGTGAAATTTCTGCAATTTTACCCCTAAATAAGGTGAATTTCTGCCTTTTTGCCTGAAAATAATGGGAATGCAAACTTTTTTGCCATAAAAAGGGTAATTTCTTCATTTTTGCTCCAAAATAAAGCGAATTTCTGCCTGTTTGCCTCTAAATAAGTGGAATTTCTGTCTTTTTCCCCCAAAACAATGAGAATTTCTGTCTTTGTTGCCCCAAAATAAGGGAAATTTCTGACTTATTACCCTGAAGTAAGTGAAATTTCTGCAATTTTGCCCCAAAATAAGGGAAATTTCCTCAATTTTGCCCCAATGTAAAGGAAATTTCTGCACTTTTGCCCCAAAATAAGGGAAATTTCTGACTTTTTGCTCCCGAAAAATGGAGATTTTCTGTCTTCTTGCCCCAAAATAAGGAGAATTTCTGCCTTTTTGCCCGAAAATTATGAGAATTTCTGCAATTTTGCTTCAAAATACGGGGAATTTCTGCTTTTTATCCCGAAAGTAAGGGGAATGCATACCTTTTTGCCATAAAAAGGTAAATTTCTTCATTTTTGCTCCAAAATAAAGGAAATTTCTGCCTTTTTGCCTCTAAATAAGTGGAATTTCTGTCTTTTCCTCTAAAACGAAGGGAATTTCTATCTTTTTTGACCCAAAATAAGGGGAATTTCAGACTTATTACCCTGAAATAAATGAAATGTCTGTAATTTTGCCCCAAAATAAGGGAAATTTCTGACTCTTTGCCCTCAAATAAGGGGAATTTCAGCCTTTTTACCTCAAAATAAGGGGAATTCCTGCCTTTTTGACCCAAAATTAAGGAAAATTTCTACCTTTTTCCCCGGAAATAAGTAAAATTTCTGCAATATTGCCCCAAAATAAGTGAAATTTCTGCAATGTTGCCCAAGAATAAGGGAAATTTCTGGAATTTTGCCCCAAAATAAGTGGAATTTCTGAGTTTTGCCCCAAAATAAGGAGAATTTCTGTATTTTTGCCCTAACATACAGGGAATTTCTGCCTTTTTGCCCCACAATTAGGGGAATTTCTGCAATTTTTCTCCAAAATACAGGGAATTTCTTCCCTTTCCCAAAAATAAAGGGAATGCATAACTTTTTGCCGTAAAAAAGGGAAATTTCTTCATTTTTGCTCCAAAATAAAGGTAATTTCTGCCTGTTTGCCTCTAAATAAGTGGAATTTCTGTCTTTTTCCCCCAAAACAAAGAGAATTTCTGTCTTTGTTGCCCCAAAATAAGGGAAATTTCTGACTTATTACCCTGAAGTAAGTGAAATTTCTGCAATTTTGCCCCAAAATAAGGGAAATTTCCTCAATTTTGCCCCAATGTAAAGGAAATTTCTGCACTTTTGCCCCAAAATAAGGGAAATTTCTGACTTTTTGCTCCCGAAAAATGGAGATTTTCTGTCTTCTTGCCCCAAAATAAGGAGAATTTCTGCCTTTTTGCCCGAAAATTATGAGAATTTCTGCAATTTTGCTTCAAAATACGGGGAATTTCTGCTTTTTATCCCGAAAGTAAGGGGAATGCATACCTTTTTGCCATAAAAAGGTAAATTTCTTCATTTTTGCTCCAAAATAAAGGAAATTTCTGCCTTTTTGCCTCTAAATAAGTGGAATTTCTGTCTTTTCCTCTAAAACGAAGGGAATTTCTGTCTTTTTTGACCCAAAATAAGGGGAATTTCAGACTTATTACCCTGAAGTAAATGAAATGTCTGTAATTTTGCCCCCAAATAAGGGAAATTTCTGACTCTTTGCCCTCAAATAATGGGAATTTCAGCCTTTTTACCTCAAAATAAGGGGAATTCCTGCCTTTTGACCCAAAATTAAGGAAAATTTCTACCTTTTTCCCCGGAAATAAGTAAAATTTCTGCAATATTGCCCCAAAATAAGTGAAATTTCTGCAATGTTGCCCAAGAATAAGGGAAATTTCTGGAATTTTGCCCCAAAATAAGTGGAATTTCTGAGTTTTGCCCCAAAATAAGGAGAATTTCTGTATTTTTGCCCTAACATATAGGGAATTTCTGCCTTTTTGCCCCACAATTAGGGGAATTTCTGCAATTTTGCTCCAAAATACAGGGAATTTCTTCCCTTTCCCAAAAATAAAGGGAATGCATAACTTTTTGCCGTAAAAAAAGGGAAATTTCTTCATTTTTGCTCCAAAATAAGGGGAATTTCTGCCTTTTTGCCTCTAAATAAGTGGAATTTCTGTCTTTTTCCCTCCAAACAAAGGGAATTTCTGTCTTTTTCGCCTCAAAATAAGGGGAATTTCTGACTTACTACACTGAAATAAGTGAAATTTCTGCAATTTTGCCCCAAAATAAGGGAAATTTCTGCCTTTTTGTTCTGAAATATGTGAAATTTCTGCAATTTTACCACAAAATAAGGTGAATTTCTGCCTTTTTGCCACAAATTAATGGGAATTTCTGCCTTTTTGCCTCAAAATAAAAAAAAATGTTTGTTTTTTTTCTATGAAATAAGTGAAATTTCTGCAATTTTGCCCTAAAATAAGGAAAATTTCTGCAATATTTCCCAATATTAACAGAAATTTCTGCATTTTTGCTCCAAAATAAGGGGAATTTCTCTCTTTTTGCCCCAAAATAAAGGAAATTTCAGCCTTTTTACCTGAAAATAAGTGAAATTTCTGCAATTTTGCCCCAAAATAAGGGAAATTTCTGCCTTTTTGCCCTGAAATAAGGGGAATTTCAGCCTTTATTCCTCAAAATAAGGGGAATTTCTGCATTTTTGCCACAAAATATTAGGAATTTCTGACTTTTTGCCACAAAATAAAGAAAATTTCTGCCTTTTTTCCCTGAAATAAGTGAAATTTCTGCAATTTTGCCCCAAAATAATGGAAATTTCTGGAATTTTGCCCAAAATAAGTGGAATTTCTAAGTTTTGCCCTAAAATAAAGAGAATTTCTGTATTTTTGCCCCAACATATAAGGATTTTCTGCCTTTTTACCCCACAATTAGGGGAATTTCTGCAATTTTGCTCCAAAATACGGGGAATTTCTGCCTTTTTGCCCTGAAATATGTGAAATTTCTGCAATTTTACCCTAAATAAGGTGAATTTCTGATTTTTTGCCCCAAAATAATGGGAATTTCTGTCTTTTTGCCCTAAAATTAGAAAAATTTTTGCTTTTTTTCTCTAAAATATGTGAAATTTCTGCAATTTTTCCCCAAAATAAGGGGAATTTCTTCGTTTTTGCCCCAAAACTAAGGAAATTTCAGCCTTTTTACATGAAAATAAGTGAAATTTCTGAAATTTTGCCCCAAATAAGGGAAATTTCTGCAATTTTGCCCTAAAATAAGGTAAATTCCTGCAATTTTGCCCCAAAATAAAGGAAATTTCAGGAATTTTGCCCCAAAATAAGGGGAATTTCTGATTTTTGCCCCAAAATAAAGGGAATTTCTGCCTTTTGCCCCAAAATTAGGGGAATTTTGCAATTTTGCTCCAAAATACACGGAATTTCTGCCTTTTTGCCTGAAAATAATGGGAATGCATACCTTTTTGCTATAAAAAGGGTAATTTCTTCATTTTTGCTCCAAAATAAAGGGAATTTCTGCTTGTTTGCCTCTAAATAAGTGGAATTTCTGTTTTTTTCCCCCAAAACAAAGATAATTTCTGTCTTTTTTGCCCCAAAATAAGGGAAATTTCTGACTTATTATCCTGAAGTAAGTGAAATTTCTGCAATTATGCCCCAAAATAAGGGAAATTTCTGCAATTTTGCCCCAATGTAAAGGAAATTTCTGCAATTTTGCCTTAAAATAAGGGACATTTCTGACTCTTTGCTCCCGAAAAAAGGAGATTTTCTGTCTTTTTGCCCCAAAATAAGAAGAATTTCTGCCTTTTTGCCTGAAAATTAGAGAATTTCTGCAATTTTGCTTCTAAATACGGGGAATTTCTGCTTTTTATCCCAAAAATAACAGGAATGCATACCTTTTTGCCATAAAAAGGTAAATTTCTTCATTTTTGCTCCAAAATAATGGAAATTTCTGCCTTTTTGCCTCTAAATAAGTGGAATTTCTGTCTTTTTCCCCCAAAACAAAGGGAATTTCTGTCTTGTTTGCCCCAAAATAAGGGGAATTTCTGAATTATTACCAGTAAATACGTGATATTTCTCCAAATTTTCCCCAAAATAAGGGAAATTTCTGCCTCTTTGCCCCCAAATAAGGGGAATTTCAGCCTTTTTACCTCAAAATAAGGGGAATTTCTGCATTTTTGCCACAAAATACTAGGAATTTCTGACTTTTTGCCCTAAAATAAGGAAAATTTCTGCCTTTTTCCCCTGAAATAAGTGAAATTTCGGCAATTTTGCCCCAAAATAAGTGAAATTTCTGCAATTTTGCCCCAAAATAAGGGAAATTTCTGGAATTTTGCCCCAAAATAAGTGGAATTTCTAAGTTTTGCCACAAAATAAAAATAATTTTTGTCTTTTTGCCCCAACATATAGGGAATTTCTGTCTTCTTGCCCCACAACTAGGGGAATTTCTGCAATTTTGCTCCAAAATACAGAAAATCTCTTCCTTTTTGCCCTGAAATATGTGAAATTTCTGCAATTTTACCCCTAAATAAGGTGAATTTCTGCCTTTTTGCCCCAAGATAATGGGAATTTCTGCCTTTTTGCCCCAAAATAAGAAAAAGTTTTGCTTTTTTTCTCTGAAGTAAGTGAAATTTCTGCAATTTTGCCCTAAAATAAGGAAAATTTCTGCAATTTTTCCCAATAATAACGAACATTTCTGCAATTTTGCCCCAAAATAAGGGTAATTTCTCCCTTTTTGCCCCAAAATAAAGGAAATTTCAGCCTTTTTACCTGAAAATAAGTGAAATTTCTGCAATTTTGCCCCAAATAAGAAAAATTTTTTGCAATTTTGCCCCAAAATAAAGGAAATTTCTGGAATTTTGCCCCAAAATAAAAGGAATTTCTGATTTTTGCCCCAAAATTAGGGCAATTTCTGTAATTTTGCTCCAAAATACGGGGAATTTCTGCCTTTTTGCCTGAAAATAATGGGAATGCATACCTTTTTGCAATAAAAAGGGAAATTTCTTCATTTTTGCTCCAAAATAAGGGGAATTTCTGCCTTGTTGCCTCTAAATAAGTGGAATTTCTGTCTTTTTCCCCCAAAACAAAGGTAATTTCTTTCTTTTTTGCCCCAAAATAAGGGGAATTTCTGACTTATTACCCTGAAATAAGTAAAATTTCTGCAATTTTGCTTCAAAATAAGGGATATTTCTGCCTTTTTGCCCCCAAATAAGGGGAATTTCAGCCTTTTTACCTCAAAATAAGGGGAATTTCTGCCTTTTTGCCCCAAAATAACAAAATTTCTTATTTTTCCATGAAATAAGAAAAATTTCTGCAATTTTGCCCAAAATAAGTGAAATTTCTGCAATTTTGCCCCAGAATAAGGGAAATTTCTGGAATTTTGCCCCAAAATAAGTGGAATTTCTGAGTTTTGCCCCAAAATAAGGAGAATTTCTGTCTTTTTGCCCAAACATATAGGGAATTTCTGCATTTTTGCCCCACAATTAGGAGAATTTTTCCAATTTTGCTCCAAAATACGGGGAATTTCTGCCTTTTTGCACGAAAATTAGAAGAATGCATACCTTTTTGCCTTAAAAAAGGGAAATTTCTTCATTTTTGCTTCAAAATAAGGGGAATTTCTGCTTTTTGCCTCTAAATAAGTGGAATTTCTGTTTTCTTCTCCCAAAACAAAGGGATTTTCTGTCTTTTTTGCGCCAAAATAAGAAAAATTTCTGACTTATTACCCTGAAAAAAGTGAAATTTCTGCAATATTGCCCCAAATTAAGGGAAATTTTTGCCTTTTTGCCAACAAATAAGGGGAATTTCAGCCTTTTTACCTCAAAATAAGGGGAATTTCTGCATTTTTGCCACAAAATATTAGGAATTTCTGACTTTTTGCCCCAAAATAAGGAAAATTTCTGCCTTTTTTCCCTGAAATAAGTGAAATTTCTGCAATTTTGCCTCAAAATAAGTGAAATTTCTGCAATTTTGCCCCAAAATAAGGGAAATTTCTGAAATTTTGCCACAAAATAAGTGTAATTTTTAAGTTTTGCCCCAAAATAAGGAAAATTTCTGTCGTTTTGCCCAAACATATAGGGATTTTCTGCCTTTTTAGCCCAAAACTAGGGGAATTTCTGCAATTTTGCTCCAAAATACGGGGAATTCTGCCTTTTTGCCATGAAATATGTGAAATTTCTGCAATTTTACACCTAAATAAGGTGAATTTCTGCTTTTTGCCCCAAAATAATGGGAAATTCTGCCTTTTTGCCCCAAATTAAGAAAAATTTTTGCCTTTTTTCTCAAAAAAAAGTGAAATTTCTGCAATTTTGCCCTAAAATAAGAGATATTTTTGCAATTTTTTTCCATAATAAGGGAGATTTCTGCAATTTTGCCCAAAATACATGGAATTTCTTCCTTTTTGCCCCAAAACAAAGGAAATTTCAGACTTTTTACCTTAAAATAAGTGAAATTTCTGAAATTTTGACCCAAATGAGGGAAATTTCTGCAATTTTGCCCCAAAATAATGTAAATTCCTGCAATTTTGCCTCAAAATAAAGGAAATTTCTGGAATTTTGCCCCAAAATAAGGGGAATTTCTGATTTTTGCCTCAAAATAAAGGGAATTTCTGCCTTTTGCCCCAAAATTAGGGGAATTTCTGCAATTTTGCTCCAAAATACAGGGAACTTCTGCCTTTTTGCCCGAAAATAATGGGAATGCATAACTTTTTGCCATAAAAAGGGAAATTAATTAATTTTTGCTCTAAAATAAGGGGAATTTCTGCCTTTTTGCCTCTAAATAAGTGGAATTTCTGTCTTTTTCCCTCAAAACAAAGGGAATTTCTGTCTTTTTCGCCTCAAAATAAGGGGAATTTCTGACTTACTACACTGAAATAAGTGAAATTTCTGCAATTTTGCCCCAAAATAAGGGAAATTTCTGCCTTTTTGTTCTGAAATATGTGAAATTTCTGCAATTTTACCCCAAAATAAGGTGAATTTCTGCCTTTTTGGCACAAATTAATGGGAATTTCTGCCTTTTTGCCCCAAAATAAGAAAAAGTTTTGCTTTTTTTCTATGAAATAAGTGAAATTTCTGCAATTTTGCCCTAAAATAAAGAAAATTTCTGCAATTTTTCCCAATAATATCGGAAATTTCTGCAATTTTGCCCCAAAATAAGGGGAATTTCTCCCTTTTTGCCCCAAAATAAAGGAAATTTCAGCCTTTTTACCTGAAAATAAGTGAAATTTCTGCAATTTTGCCCCAAATAAGAAAAATTTTTGCAATTTTGCCCCAAAATAAAGGAAATTTCTGGAATTTTGCCCCAAAATAAGGGGAATTTCTGATTTTTGCCCCAAAATATAGGGAATTTCTGCCTTTTGCCCCAAAATTAGGGCAATTTCTGTAATTTTGCTCCAAAATACGGGGAATTTCTGCCTTTTTGCCTGAAAATAATGGGAATGCATACCTTTTTGCCATAAAAAGGGAAATTTCTTCATTTTTGCTCCAAAATAAGGGGAATTTCTGCCTTTTTGCCTCTAAATAAGTGGAATTTCTTTCTTTTTCCCCCAAAACAAAGGGAATTTCTTTCTTTTTTGCCCCAAAATAAGGGGAATTTCTGACTTATTACCCTGAAATAAGTGAAATTTCTGCAATTTTGCCCCAAAATAAGGGATATTTCTGCCTTTTTGCCCCCAAATAAGGGGAATTTCAGCCTTTTTACCTCAAAATAAGGGGAATTTCTGCCTTTTTGCCCCAAAATAACAAAATTTCTTTTTTTTCCATGAAATAAGAGAAATTTCTGCAATTTTGCCCAAAATAAGTGAAATTTCTGCAATTTTGCCCCAGAATAAGGGAAATTTCTGGAATTTTGCCCCAAAATAAGTGGAATTTCAGAGTTTTGCCCCAAAATAAGGAGAATTTCTGTCTTTTTGCCCAAACATATAGGGAATTTCTGCATTTTTGCCCCACAATTAGGAGAATTTTTCCAATTTTGCTCCAAAATACGGGGAATTTCTGCCTTTTTGCCCGAAAATTAGAAGAATGCATACCTTTTTGCCTTAAAAAGGGAAATTTCTTCATTTTTGCTTCAAAATAAGGGGAATTTCTGCTTTTTGCCTCTATATAAGTGGAATTTCTGTTTTCTTCTCCCAAAACAAAGGGATTTTCTGTCTTTTTTGCGACAAAATAAGAAAAATTTCTGACTTATTACCCTGAAAAAAGTGAAATTTCTGCAATTTTGCCCCAAAATAAGGGAAATTTTTGCCTTTTTGCCAACAAATAAGGGGAATTTCAGCCTTTTACCTCAAAATAAAGGGAATTTCTGCATTTTTGCCACAAAATATTATGAATTTCTGCTTTTTTGCCAAAAAATAAAGAAAATTTCTGCCTTTTTTCCCTGAAATAAGTGAAATTTCTGCAATTTTGCCCCAAAATAAGTGGAATTTCTGAGTTTTGCTCCAAAATAAGGACATTTTCTGTCTTTTTGCCCCAACATATAGGGAATTTCTGCCTTTTTGCACCACAATTATGGGAATTTCTGCAATTTTGCTCCAAAATACGGGGAATTTCTGCCTTTTTGCCCAAAAATAAGGGGAATGCATAACTTTTTGCCATAAAAAAAAGAAATTTCTTTATTTTTGCTCCAAACTAAGGGGAATTTCTGCCTTTTTGCTTCTCAATAAGTAGAATTTCTGTCATTTTCCCCCAAAACAAAGAGAATTTCTGTCTTTTTTGCCTCAATATAAGTGGAATTTCTGACGAATTACCCTGAAATAAGTGAAATTTCTGCAATTTTGCCCCAAAATAAGGGAAATTTCTGCCTCTTTCCCCCAAATAAATGGAATTTCAGCCTTTTTACCTCAAAATCAGGGAAATTTTTGCCTTTTTTGCCTCAAAATAAGGAAAATTTCTGCCTTTTTTACCCGAAATAAGTAAAATTTCTGCAATTTTGCCCCAAAATAAGTGAAATTTCTGCAATTTTACCCCAAAATAATGTGAATTTCTGCCTTTTTGCCCCAAAATAATGTGAATTTCTGCCTTTTTGCCCCAAAATAAGAAAAATTTTTGCTTTTTTTCTCTGAAATAAGTGAAATTTCTGCAATTTTGCCCTAAAATAAGGAAAATTTCTGAAATTTTTCCCAATAATAAGGGAAATTTCTGCAATTTTGCCCCAAAATTAGAGGAATTTCTCCCTTTTTGCCACAAAATAAAGGAAATTTCAGCCTTTTTACCTTAAAATAAGTGAAATTTCTGCAATTTTGCCCTAAAATAAGGATAATTTCTGAAATTTTTCCCATTAATAAGGGAAATTTCTGCAATTTTTCCCCAAAATTAGAGGAATTTCTCCCTTTTTCCACAAAATAAAGGAAATTTCAGCCTTTTTACCTGAAAATAAGTGAAATTTCTGCAATTTTGCACCAAATAAGAAAAATTTCTGAAATTTTGCCCTAAAATAAGATAAATTCCTGCAATTTTGCCCCAAAACAAAGGAAATTTCTTGAATTTTGCCCCAAAATAATGGGAATTTATGATTTTTTTCCCAAAATAAAGGGAATTTCTGCCTTTTGCCCCAAATTTAGGAGAATTTCTGCAATTTTGCTACAAAATACGGGGAATTTCTGCCTTTATGCCCAAAAATAATGGAAATGCATACCTTTTTGCCATAAAAAGGGAAATTTCTTCCTTGTTGCTTCAAAATAAAAGGAATTTCTGCCTTTTTGCCTCTAAATAAGTGGAATTTCTGTCTTTTTCCCCAAAAACAAAGGGAATTTCTATCTTTTTTGCCCCAAATTAAGGGGAATTTCTGACTTATTACCCTGAAATAAGTGAAATTTCTGCAATTTTGCCCCAAAATAAGGGATATTTTTGCCTTTTTGCCCCCAAATAAAAGGAATTTCAGCCTTTTTACCTCAAAATCAGGGGAATTTCTGCCTTTTTGCACCAAAATGACAAATTTTTTTCCCCTGAAATAAGTGAAATTTCTGCAATTTTGCCCAAAATAAGTGAAATTTCTGCAATTTTGACCCAGAATAAGGGAAATTTCTGGAATTTTGCTCCAAAATAAGTGGAATTTCTGAGTTTTTCCCCAAAATAAGGAGAATTTCTGTCTTTTTGCCCCAACATATAGGGAATTTCTGCATTTTTGCCCCACAATTAGGGGAATTTTTGCAATTTTGCTCCAAAATACGGGGAATTTCTGCCTTTTTGCCCAAAAATAAGAAGAATGCATTCCTTTTTGCCTTAAAAAAGGGAAATTTCTTCATTTTTGCTTCAAAATAAGGGGAATTTCTGCTTTTTTGCCTCTAAATAAGTGGAATTTCTGTCTTTTTCCCCAAAAACAAAGGGATTTTCTGTCTTTTTTGCCCCAAAACAAGAAGAATTTCTGACTTATAACCCTGAAATAAGTGAAATTTCTGCAATTTTGCCCCAAAATAATGAAAATTTTTGCCTTTTTGCCCACAAATAAGGGGAATTTCACCCTTTTTACCTCAAAATAAGGGGAATTTCTGCATTTTTGCCACAAAATATTAGGAATTTCTGCTTTTTTGCCCCAAAATAAGAAAAATTTCTGCCTTTTTTCTCTGAAATAAGTGAAATTTCTGCAATTTTGCCCCAAAATAAGTGGAATTTCTGAGTTTTGCTCCAAAATAAGGACATTTTCTGTCTTTTTGCCCCAACATATAGGGAATTTCTGCCTTTTTGCACCACAATTATGGGAATTTCTGCAATTTTGCTCCAAAATACGGGGAATTTCTGCCTTTTTGCCCAAAAATAAGGGGAATGCATAACTTTTTGCCATAAAAAAAAAGAAATTTCTTCATTTTTGCTCCAAACTAAGGGGAATTTCTGCCTTTTTGCTTCTCAATAAGTAGAATTTCTGTCATTTTCCCCCAAAACAAAGAGAATTTCTGTCTTTTTTGCCTCAATATTAGTGGAATTTCTGACGAATTACCCTGAAATAAGTGAAATTTCTGCAATTTTGCCCCAAAATAAGGGAAATTTCTGCCTCTTTTCCCCCAAATAAAGGGAATTTCAGCCTTTTTACCTCAAAATAAGGGAAATTTTTGCCTTTTTTGCCACAAAATAAGAAAAATTTCTGCCTTTTTTACCCGAAATAAGTAAAATTTCTGCAATTTTGCCCCAAAATAAGTGAAATTTCTGCAATTTTACCCCAAAATAATGTGAATTTCTGCCTTTTTGCCCCAAAATAATGTGAATTTCTGCCATTTTGCCCCAAAATAAGAAAAATTTTTGCTTTTTTTCTCTGAAATAAGTGAAATTTCTGCAATTTTGCCCTAAAATAAGGAAAATTTCTGAAATTTTTCCCAATAATAAGGGAAATTTCTGCAATTTTGCCCCAAAATTAGAGGAATTTCTCCCTTTTTGCCACAAAATAAATGAAATTTCAGCCTTTTTACCTTAAAATAAGTGAAATTTCTGCAATTTTGCCCAAAAAAAGGAAAATTTCTGAAATTTTTCCCATTAATAAGGGAAATTTCTGCAATTTTGCCCCAAAATTAGAGGAATTTCTCCCTTTTTCCACAAAATAAAGGAAATTTCAGCCTTTTTACCTGAAAATAAGTGAAATTTCTGCAATTTTGCACCAAATAAGAAAAATTTCTGAAATTTTGCCCTAAAATAAGATAAATTCCTGCAATTTTGCCCCAAAACAAAGGAAATTTCTTGAATTTTGCCCCAAAATAAGGGGAATTTATGATTTTTGTCCCAAAATAAAGGAAATTTCTGCCTTTTGCCCTAAATTTAGGAGAATTTCTGCAATTTTGCTTCAAAATACGGGGAATTTCTGCCTTTATGCCCAAAAATAATGGAAATGCATACCTTTTTGCCATAAAAAGGGAAATTTCTTTCTTGTTGCTCCAAAATAAAAGGAATTTCTGCCTTTTTGCCTCTAAATAAGTGGAATTTCTGTCTTTTTCCCCAAAAACAAAGGGAATTTCTATCTTTTTTGCCCCAAATTAAGGGGAATTTCTGACTTATTACCCTGAAATAAGTGAAATTTCTGCTATTTCGCCCCAAAATAAGGGATATTTTTGCCTTTTTGCCCCCAAATAAAAGGAATTTCAGCCTTTTTACCTCAAAATCAGGGGAATTTCTGCCTTTTTGCCCCAAAATAACAAATTTTTTTTCCCCTGAAATAAGTGAAATTTCTGCAATTTTGCCCAAAATAAGTGAAATTTCTGCAATTTTGCCCCAGAATAAGGGAAATTTCTGGAATTTTGCTCCAAAATAAGTGGAATTTCTGAGTTTTTCCCCAAAATAGGGAGAATTTCTGTCTTTTTGCCCCAACATATAGGGAATTTCTGCATTTTTGCCCCACAATTAGGGGAATTTTTGCAATTTTGCTCCAAAATACGGGGAATTTCTGCCTTTTTGCCCAAAAATAAGAAGAATGCATTCCTTTTTGCCTTAAAAAAGGAAAATTTCTTCATTTTTGCTTCAAAATAAGGGGAATTTCTGCTTTTTTGCCTCTAAATAAGTGGAATTTCTGTCTTTTCCCCCAAAAACAAAGGGATTTTCTGTCTTTTTTGCCCCAAAACTAGAAGAATTTCTGACTTATTACCCTGAAATAAGTGAAATTTCTGCAATTTTGCCCCAAAATAAGGAAAATTTTGCATTTTTGCCCACAAATAAGGGGAATTTCACCCTTTTTACCTCAAAATAAGGGGAATTTCTGCGTTTTTGCCACAAAATATTAGGAATTTCTGATTTTTTGCCCCAAAATAAGAAAAATTTCTGCCTTTTTTCTCTGAAGTAAGTGAAATTTCTGGAATTTTGCCCCAAATTAATTGGAATTTCTGAGTTTTGCCCCAAAATAAGGAGAATTTCTGTCTTTTTGCCCCAACATATAGGGAATTTCTGCCTTTTTGCACAACAATTAGGGGAATTTCTGCAATTTTGCTCCATAATACGGGTAATTTCTGCCTTTTTGCCCTGAAATATGTGAAATTTCTGCAATTTTACCCCTAAATAAGGTGAATTTCTGCTTTTTTGCCCCAAAATAATGTGAATTTCTGCCTTTTTGCCCCAAAATAAGAAAAATTTTTGATTTTTTTTTCTGAAATAAGTGAAATTTCTTCAATTTTGCGCTAAAATAAGGGAAATTTTTGCAATTTTTTCCCATAATAAGGGAGATTTCTGCAATTTTGCCCAAATATAAGGGGAATTTCTTCCTTTTTGCCCCAAAACAAAGGAAATTTCAGAATTTTTACCTGAAAATAAGTGAAATTTCTGTAATTTTGCCACAAATAAGGGGAATTTCTGCAATTTTGCCCCAAAATAAAGGGAATTTCTTTTTTTTGCCCCAAAATTAAGGGAATTTCTGCAATTTTGCTCCAAAATACGTGGAATTTCTGCCTTTTTGCACGAAAATAATGGGAATGCATACCTTTTTGCCATAAAAAGGGAAATTTCTTCATTTTTGCTCCAAAATAAAAGGAATTTCTGCTTTTTTGCATCTAAATAAGTGGAATTTCTGTCTTTTTCAACGAAAACAAAGAGAATTTCTGTCTTTTTTGCCCCAAAATAAGGGAAATTTCTGACTTATTACCCTGAAGTAAGTGAAATTTCTGCAATTTTGCCCCAAAATAAGGGAAATTTCTGCAATTTTGCTCAAATGTACAGGAACTTTCTGCAATTTTGCCCCAAAATAAGAGGAATTTCTGACTGTTTTCTCCCGAAAAAAGGAGATTTTCTGTCTTTTTGCCCCAACATAAGGGGAATTTCTGCTTTTTTGCCTGAAAATTATGAGAATTTCTGCAATTTTACTTCAAAATACGGGGAATTTCTGCTTTTTATCCCGAAAATAATAGGAATGCATACCTTTTTGTCATAAAAAGTAAAATTTCTTCATTTTTGCTCAAAAATAAGGAAAATTTCTGCTTTTGCCTCTAAATAAGTGGAATTTCTGTATTTTTCCCCCAAAACAAAGGGAATTTCTGTCTTTTTTGCCCCAAAATAAGGGGAATTTCTGAATTATTACCCTGAAATACGTGAAATTTCTTCAATTTTGCCCCAAAATTAGGGAAATTTCTGCCTCTTTGCCCCCAAATAAGGGGAATTTCAGCCTTTTTACCTCAAAATAAGGGGAATTTCTGCATTTTTGCCACAAAATATTAGGAATTTCTGACTTTTTGCCCCAAAATAAGGAAAATTTCTGCCTTTTTTCTCTGAAATAAGTAAAATTAATTCAATTTTGCCCCAAAATAAGTGAAATTTCTGCAATTTTGCCCCCAAATAAGCGAAATTTCTGGAATTATGCCCCAAAATAAGTAGAATTTCTAAGTTTTGCCCCAAAATAAAGAGAATTTCTGTCTTTTTGCCTCATCATATAGGGAATTTCTGTTTTTTTGCCCCATAACTAGGGGAATTTCTGCAATTTTGCCAAAATACAGATAATTTCTTCCTTTTTGCCCTGAAATATGTGAAATTTCTGCAATTTTACCCCTAAATAAGGTGAATTTCTGCCTTTTTCCCCAAAATAATGGGAATTTCTGCCTTTTTGTCCCAAAATAAGAAAAACTTTTGCTTTTTTTCTCTGAAGTATGTGAAATTTCTGCAATTTTGCCCTAAAATAAGGGAAATTTCTGCAATTTTTCCCCATAATAAAGGAAATTTCTGCAAGTTTGCCCCAAAATAAGTGGAATTTCTCTCTTTTTGCCCCAAAATAAAGGAAATTTCAGCCTTTTTACCTGAAAATAAGTGAAATTTTGCAATTTTGCCCCAAATAAGGGAAATTTCTTCAATTTTGCCCCAAAATAAGGTAAATTCCTGCAATTTTGCCCCAAAATAAAAAAATTTCTGAATTTTGACCCAAAATAAAAGGAATTTCTGATTTTTGCCCCAAAATAAAGGGAATTTCTGCCTTTTGCCCCAAAATTAGGGGAATTTCTGCAATTTTGCTCCAAAATACGGGGAATTTCTGCCTTTTTGCCCGAAAATAATGGGAATGCATAACTTTTTGCCATAAAAAGGGAAATTTCTTCATTTTTGCTCCAAAATATGGGGAATTTCTGCTTTTTTGCCTATAAATAAGTGGAATTTCAGTCTTTTTCCCCCAAAACAAATGGAATTTCTTTTTTTTTGCTCCAAAATAAAAGGAATTTCTGACTTATTACCCTGAAATAAGTGAAATTTCTGCAATTTTGCCCCAAAATAAGGAAAATTTCTGCAATTTTGCCCCAATGTAAAGGAAATTTCTGCAATCTTGCCCCAAAATAAAGGGAATTTCTGACTGTTTGTTCCCAAAAAAAAGAGATTTTCTGTTTTTGCCCCAAAATAAGGAGAATTTCTGCCTTTTTGCCCGAAAATTATGAGAATTTCTGCAATTTTGCTTCAAAATACGGGGAATTTCTGCTTTTTATCCTGAAAGTAAGGGGAATGCATACCTTTTTGCCATAAAAAGGTAAATTTCTTCATTTTTGCTCCAAAATAAGGAAAATTTCTGCCTTTTTGCCTCTGAATAAGTGGAATTTCTGTCTTTTTCCTCCAAAACAAAGGGAATTTCTGTCTTTTTTGCCCCAAAATAAGGGGAATTTATTAATTATTACCCTGAAATAAGTGAAATTTCTGCAATTTTGCCCCAAAATAAGGTAAATTTCTGCCTCTTTTCCCACAAATAAAGGGAATTTCAGCCTTTTTACCTCAAAATAAGGGAAATTTCTGCCTTTTTTGCCTCAAAATAAGGAAAATTTCTGCTTTTTTCCCTGAAATAAGTATAATTTCTGCAATTTTGCTCCACAATACGTGAAATTTCTGCAATTTTGCCCCAGAATAATAAAAATTTCTGGAATTTTGCCCCAAAATAAGGGGAATTTCTGAGTTTTACCCCAAAATAAGGAGAATTTCTGTCTTTTTGCCCCAACATATAGGGAAATTCTGCATTTTTGCCCTACAATTAGGGGAATTTCTGCAATTTTGCTCCAAAATACAGGGAATTTCTGCCTTTTTGCCCGAAAATAAGGGTAATGCATAATTTTTTAAAATAAACAAGGAAAATTTCTTCATTTTTGCTCCAAAATAAGAAGAATTTCTGCTTTTTTGCCTCTAAATAAGTGGAATTTCTGTCTTTTTCCTTCAAAACAAAGGGAATTTCTGTCTTTTTTGCCCGAAAATAAGGGGAATTTTTGACTTATTACCCTGAAATAAGTGAAATTCCTTCAATTTTGCCCCAAAATAACGGAAATTTCTGCCTTTTTGCCCTGAAATATGTGAAATTTCTGCAATTTTACCCTAAAATAAGGTGAATTTCTGACTTTTTGCCAAAAATAATGTGAATTTCTGCCTTTTTGCCCCAAAATAAGAAAAATTATTGGTTTTTTTCTCTGAAATAAGTGAAATTTCTGCAATTTTGCCCTAAAATAAAGGAAATTTCTGCAATTTTTCCCAACATAAGGGAAATTTCTGTAATTTTGCCTTAAAATAAAAGGAATTTCTCCCTTTTTGCCCCAAAATAAAGGAAATTTCAGCCTTTTTACCTGAAAATTAGTAAAATTTCTGCAATTTTGCCCCAAAATAAGGTAAATTCCAGCAATTTTGTCTCAAAAATAAAGGAAATTTCTGAAATTTTGCCCCAAAATAAGGGGAATTTCTGATTTTTGCCCCAAAATAAAGGGAATTTCTGCCTTTTGCCCCAAAATTAAAGGAATTTCTGCAATTTTGCTTCAAAATACGGGGAATTTCTGCTTTTTATCCCGAAAGTAAGGGGAATGTATACCTTTTGCCACAAAAAAGGGAAATATCTTCATTTTTGCCCCAAAATAAGAGGAATTTCTGCATTTTTACCTCAAAATAAGTGAAATTTCTGACTTTTTACCCAAAAAGTAAACGGAATTTCTGTCTTCTTGCCCCAAAATAAAAGGAATTTTTTAATTATGCCCTGAAATAAGTGAAATTTCTGCAATTTTGCCCCAAAACAAAAGAAATTTCTGCATTTTTGCCACAAAATAAGGAGAATTTCTGTTTTTTTGCCCCCAAATAAGGGAAATTTCTGCCTTTTTGCCCCCAAATAAGTGGAACTTCAGCCTTTTTACCTCAAAATAAGGGGAATTTCTGCATATTTGCCCCAAAATGAGGAAAATTTCTGACTTATTACCCTGAAATAAGTGAAATTTCTGCAATTTTGCCCCAAAATAAGTGAAATTTCTGCAATTTTGCCTCAAAATAAGGGAAATTTCTGGAATTTTGCCCCCAAAAAAGGGGAAATTCTGAGTTTTGCCCCAAAATAAGGAGAATTTCTGTCTTTTTGCCCCAACATATAGGGAATTTCTGCCTTTTTGCACGAGAATTAGAGGAATTTCTGCAATTTTGCTTCAAAATACGGGGAATTTCTGCATTTTGCCAGAAAATAGAGGAAATGCATAAGTTTTTTTCATAAAAGAGGAAAATTTCTTCATTTTTGCTCCAAAATAAGAAGAATTTCGGCTTTTTTGCCTCTAAATAAGTGGAATTTCTGTCTTTTTCCCCCAAAACAAAGGGAATTTCTGTCTTTTTTGCCCGAAAATAAGGGGAATTTTTGACTAATTACCCTAAAATAAGTGAAATTTCTGCAATTTTGCCCCAAAATAACGGAAATTTCTGCCTTTTTGCCCTGAAATATGTGAAATTTCTGCAATTTTACCCTAAAATAAGGTGAATTTCTGACTTTTTGCCCAAAATAATGTGAATTTCTGCCTTTTTGCCCCAAAATAAGAAAAATTTTTGTTTTTTTTCTCTGAAATAAGTGAAATTTCTGCAATTTTGCCCTAAAATAAAGGAAATTTCTGCAATTTTTCCCAACATAAGGGAAATTTCTGTAATTTTGCCTTAAAATAAAAGGAATTTCTTTCTTTTTGCCCCAAAATAAAGAAAATTTCAGCCTTTTTACCTGAAAATTAGTAAAATTTCTGCAATTTTGCCCCAAAATAAGGTAAATTCCTGCAATTTTGTCTCAAAAATAAAGGAAATTTCTGAAATTTTGCCCCAAAATAAGGGGAATTTCTGATTTTTGCCCCAAAATAAAGGGAATTTCTGCCTTTTGCCCCAAAATTAAAGGAATTTCTGCAATTTTGCTCCAAAATACGGGGAATTTCTGCCTTTTTGCCCGAAAATAATGGGAATGCATATCTTTTTGCCATAATAAGGGAAATTTTTTAATTTTTGCTTCAAAATAAAGGGAATTTCTGCCTTTTTGTCTCTTAATAAGTGGAATTTCTGTCTTTTGCCCCCAAAACAAAGGAAATTTCTGTCTTTTTTGCCCCAAAATAAGGGGAATTTTTGACATATTCCCCTGCAATAAGTGATATTTCTGCAACTGTGCCCCAAAATAAGGGAAATTTTTTCAATTTTGCCCCGATGTAAAGGAAATTTCTGCAATTTTGCCTTAAAATAAGGGGAATTTCTGACTGTTTGCTCCAGAAAAAGGAGATTATCTGTCTTTTTGCCCCAAAATAAGGAGAATTTCTCCCTTTTTGCACGAAAATTGAGAGAATTTCTGCAATTTTGATTCAAAATATGGGGAATTTCTGCTTTTTATCCCGAAAGTAAGGGGAATGTATACCCTTTGCCACAAAAAAGGGAAATTTCTTCATTTTTGCCCCCAAATAAGAGGAATTTCTGCCTTTTTACCTCAAAATAAGTGAAATTTCTCCTTTTTTACACAAAAATAAATGGAATTTCTGTCTTTTTGCAACAAAATAATAGGAATTTTTGAATTATACACTGAAATAAGTGATATTTCTGCAATTTTGTCCCAAAAGAAAAGAAATTTCTGCATTTTTGCCACAAAATAAGAATTTCTGTTTTTTTGCCCCAAAATAAGGAAAATTTCTGACTTTTTGCCCCCAAATAAGGGGAACTTCAGCCTTTTTACCTCAAAATAAGGGGAATTTCTGCATTTTTGCCCCAAAATAAGGAAAATTTCTGCCTTTTTCCCTGAAATAAGTGAAATTTCTGCAATTTTGCACCAAAATAAGTGAAATTTCTGCAATTTTGCCCCAAAATAAGGGAAATTTCTGGAATTTTGCCCCAAAATAAGGGGAAATTCTGAGTTTTGCCCCAAAATAAGGAGAATTTCTGTCTTTTTGCCCCAACATATAGGGAATTTCTTCCTTTTTGCCCCCGAATTAGAGGAATTTCTGCAATTTTGCTTCAAAATACGGGGAATTTCTGCATTTTGCAAGAAAATAGAGGAAATGCATAAGTTTTTGGCATATAAGAGGAAAATTTCTTCATTTTTGCTCCAAAATAAGAAGAATTTCGGCTTTTTTGTCTCTAAATAAGTGGAATTTTTGTCTTTTTCCCCCAAAACAAAGGGAATTTCTGTCTTTTTTGCCACAAAATAAGGGGAATTTCTGACTTATTACCCTGAAATAAGTGAAATTTCTGCAATTTTGCCCCAAAGTAAGGCAAATTTCTGCCTTTTTGCCCTAAAATATGTGAAATTTCTGCAATTTTACCCCAAAATAAAGTGAATTTCTGCCTTTTTGCCCCAAAATAATGGGAATTTCTGCATTTTTGTCCCAAAATAAGAAAAATTTTTGCTTTTTTTCTCGGAAATAATTGAAATTTCTGCAATTTTGCCCTAAAAGAAGGGAAATTTCTGCAATTTTTCCCCATAAGGGAAAATTCTGCAATTTTGCCCCAAAATAAGAGGAATTTCTCCCTATTTGCCACAAAATAAAGGAAATTTCAGCCTTTTTACCTGAAAATAAGTGAAATTTCTGCAATTTTACCCCAAATAATGGAAATTTCTGGAATTTTCCCCCAAATAAGGGGATTTTCTGATTTTTGCCCCCCAAATAAAAGGAATTTCTGCCTTTTGCCCTAAAATAAGCGGAATTTCTGCAATTTTGCTCCAAAATACGGGGAATTTCTGCCTTTTTCCCCGAAAATAATTTGAATGCATACTTTTTTTGCCATAAAAAGGGAAATTTCTTCATTTTTGCTCCAAAATAACGGGAATTTCTGCATTTTTAACTCTAAATAAGTGGAATTTCTGTCTTTTTCCCTCAAAACAAAGGGAATTTCTGTCTTTTTTGCCCAAATATAAGGGGAATTTCTGACTTATTACCCTGAAATAAGTGAAATTTCTGCAATTTTGCCAAAAAATAAGGGAAATTTCTACCTTTAAGCCCCTGAAATATGTGAAATTTCTGCAATTTTACCCCAAAATAAGGTCAATTTCTGCCTTTTTGCCCCAAAATAATGGAAATTTCTGCCTTTTTGCCCAAAAAAGAAAAATTTTTGATTTTTTCTCTGAAATAAGTGAAATTTCTGCAATTTTTCCCTATAATAAGGGAAATTTCTTCAATTTTGCCCCAAAAGAAGAGGAATTTCATTCTTTTTGCCCCAAAATTAAGGAAATTTCAGCCTTTTTACCTGAAAATAAGTGAAATTTCTGCAATTTTGCACCAAAAAAGAAAAATTTCTGCAATTTTGCCCCAAAATAAGGGGAAATTCTGAGTTTTGCCCCAAAATAAGGAGAATTTCTGTCTTTTTGCCCCAACGTATAGGGAATTTCTGCCTTTTTGCCCCAGAATTAAAGGAATTTCTGCAATTTTGCTCCAAAATACGGGGAATTTCTGCATTTTGCCAGAAAATAGAGGAAATGCATAAGTTTTTGGCATAAAAGAGGAAAATTTCTTCATTTTTGTTCCAAAATAAGAAGAATTTCGGCTTTTTTGCCTCTAAATAAGTGGAATTTCTGTCTTTTTCCCCCAAAACAAAGGGAATTTCTGTCTTTTTTGCCCCAAAATAAGAGGAATTTCTGACTTATTACCCTGAAATAAGTGAAATTTCTGCAATTTTGCCCCAAAATAGGGGAAATTTCTGACTTTTTGCCCTAAAATATGTGAAATTTCTGCAATTTTACCCCAAAATAAAGTGAATTTCTGCCTTTTTGCCCCAAAATAATGGGAATTTCTGCCTTTTTGTCCCAAAATAAGAAAAATTTTTGCTTTTTTTCTCGGAAATAAGTGAAATTTCTGCAATTTTGCCCTAAAAGAAGGGAAATTTCTGCAATTTTTCTCCATAAGGGAAAATTCTGCAATTTTGCCACAAAATAAGAGGAATTTCTCCCTATTTGCCCCAAAATAAAGGAAATTTCAGCCTTTTTATCTGAAAATAAGTGAAATTTCTGCAATTTTACCCCAAATAATGGAAATTTCTGGAATTTTGCCCCAAAATAAGGGGATTTTCTGATTTTTGCCCCAAAATAAAAGGAATTTCTGCCTTTTGTTCTAAAATAAGGGGAATTTCTGCAATTTTGCTCCGAAATACGGGGAATTTCTGCCTTTTTGCCCGAAATAATGGGAATGCATACTTTTTTGCCATAAAAAGGGAAATTTCTTCATTTTTGCTCTAAAATAACGGGAATTTCTGCATTTTTAACTCTAAATAAGTGGAATTTCTGTCTTTTTCCCTCAAAACAAAGGGAATTTCTGTTTTTTTTGCCCCAAAATAAGGGGAATTTCTGACTTATTACCCTGAAATAAGTGAAATTTCTGCAATTTTGCCCCAAAATAAGGGAAATTTCTACCTTTTTGCCCTGAAATATGTGAAATTTCTGCAATTTTACCCCAAAATAAGGTCAATTTCTGCCTTTTTGCCCAAAAATAATGGAGATTTCTGCCTGTTTGCCCAAAAAAAAAGAAAAATTTTTGATTTTTTTCTCTGAAATAAGTCAAATTTCTGCAATTTTTCCCCATAATAAGGGAAATTTCTGCAATTTTGCCCTAAAAGAAGAGGAATTTCATTCTTTTTGCCCCAAAATTAAGGAAATTTCAGCCTTTTTACCTGAAAATAAGTGAAATTTCTGCAATTTTGCACCAAATAAGAGAAATTTCTACAATTTTGCCCCAAAATAAGGTAAATTCCTGCAATTTTTCCCCAAAATAAATGAATTTCCTGGAATTTTGCCCCAAAATAAGGGGAATTTCTGATTTTTGCCTCAGCATAAAGGGAATTTCTGCATTTTGCCCCAAAATTAGGGGAATTTCAGCAATTTTGCTCCAATATACAGGGAATTTCTACCTTTTTGCCTGAACATAATGGGAATGCATAACTTTTTGCCATAAAAAGGGAAATTTCTTCATTTTTGCTCCAAAATAAGGGAAATTTCTGCCTTTTTGCCTCTAAATAAGTGGAATTTCTGTCTTTTTCCCCCAAAACAAAAAGAATTTCTGTCTCTTTTGCCCCAAAATAAGGGGAATTTCTGACTTATTACCCTAAAATAAGTGAAAATTCTGCAATTTTGCCCCAAAATAAGGGAAATTTCTGCCTTTTTGCCCTGAAATATATGAAATTTCTGCAATTTTACCACAAAATAAGGTGAATTTCTGCCTTTTTGCCCCAAAATAATGGGAATTTCTCTCTTTTTGCCCCAAAAAAAGAAAAATTTTTGATTTTTTTCTCTGAAATAAGTGAAATTTCTGCAATTTTGCCCTAAAATAAGGGAAATTTCTGCAATTTTTCCCCATAATAAGGGAAATTTCTGCAATTTTGCCCCAAAATAAGGATTATTTCTCTCTTTTTATCCCAAAATAAAGGAAATTTCAGCCTTTTTATCTGAAAATAAGTTAAATTTCTTTAATTTTGCCCCAAATAAGAGAAATTTCTGCAATTTTGCCCCAAAATAAGGTAAATTCCTGCAATTTTGCCTCAAAAATAAAGGAAATTTCTGGAATTTTGCCCCAAAATAAGAGGAATTTCTGATTTTTGCCCCAAAATAAAGGGAATTTCTGCCTTTTGCCCCAAAATTAGGGGAATTTCTGCAATTTTGCTCTAAAATACAGGGAATTTCTGCCTTTTTGCCCGAAAATAATGGGAATTCATAACTTTTTACCATAAAAAGGTAAATTTCTTCATTTTTGCTCCAAAATAAAGGGAATTTCTGCCTTTTGCCCCACAATTAGGGGAATTTCAGCAATTTTGCTCTAAAATACGGGGAATTTCTGCCTTTTTGCCCGAAAATAATAGGAATGCATACCTTTTTGCTATAAAAAGTGAAACTTCTTCATTTTTGCTCCAAAATAAAGGGAATTTCTGCCTTTTGCCAAACAATTAGGGGAATTTCTGCAATTTTGCTCTAAAATACGGGGAATTTCTGCCTTTTTGCCCAAAAATAATAGGAATGCATACCTTTTTGCTATAAAAAGGGAAATTTCTTCATTTTTGCTTTAAAATAAAGGGAATTTCTGCCTTTTTGCCTCTAAATAAGTGGAATTTCTGTCTTTTTTCACCCAAACAAAGGGAATTTCTGTCTTTTTTGCCCCAAAATAAAGGGAATTTCTGACTTATTACCCTGAAATAAGTGAAATGTCTGCAACTTTGCCCCAAAATAAGGGAAATTTCTGCAATTTTGCCCCAATGTAAAAAAAATTTCTGCAATTTTGCCCCAAAATAAGGGAAATTTCTGACTGTTTGCTCCCGAAAGGAGAATTTTCTGTTTTTTGCCCCAAAATAAGGAGAATTTCTTCCTTTTTGCACGAAATTGAGAGAATTTCTGCAATTTTGCTTCAAAATACAGGGAATTTCTGCTTTTTATCCTGAAAGTAAAAGGAATGTATACCTTTTGCCACAAAAAAAGGGAAATTTCTTAACTTTTGCCCCAAAATATGAGGAATTTCTGCCTTTTTACTCAAAATAAGTGAAATTTCTGCCTTTTTACCCAAAAATAAACAGATTTTGACTTTTTGCCCCAAAATAAAAGGAATTTTTGAATTATGCCCTGAAATAGCTGAAATTTCTGCAATTTTGCCCCAAAGTAAAAGAAATTTCTGCATTTTTGCCACAAAATAAGGGGAATTTTTGTTCTTTTGCCCCAAAATAAGGGAAATTTCTGCCTTTTTGCCCCAAAATAAAGGGAATTTCAGCCCTTTTAACTCGAAATAAGGGGGATTTCTGCATTTTTGCCCCAAAATAAGGAAAATTTTTGCCTTTTTTCCCTGAAATAAGTGAAATTTCTGCAATTTTGCCCCAAAATAAGTGAAATTTCTGCAATTTTGCCCCAAAATAAGGGAAATTTCTGGAATTCTGCCCCAAAATAAGGGGAATTTATGAGTTTTGCCACAAAATAAGGAGAATTTCTGTATTTTTGCCCCAACATATAGGGAATTTCTGCCTTTTTGCCCCAGAATTAAAGGTATTTCTGTAATTTTGCTCCAAAATACGGGGAATTTCTGCATTTTGCCCGAAAATAGAGGAAATGCATAAGTTTTTGCCATAAAAGAGCAAAATTTCTTCATTTTTTCTCCAAAATAAATAGAATTTCGGCTTTTTTGCCTCTAAATAAGTGGAATTTCTGTCTATTTCCCCCAAAACAAAGGGAATTTCTGTCTTTTTTGCCCCAAAATAAGAAGAATTTCTGACTTCTTACACTGAAATAAGTGAAATTTCTGTAATTTTGCCCCAAAATAAGGAAAATTTCTGACTTTTTGCCCTGAAATATGTGAAATTTCTGCAATTTTACCCAAAAATAAGGTGAATTTCTGCAATTTTGCCCCAAAATAAAGAAAATTTCTGCAATTTTGCCCCAAAATAAGAGGAATTTCTGACTGTTTGCTTCCGAAAAAGGAGATTTTTCTGTTTTGTGCCCCAAAATAATGAAAATTTCTGCATTTTTGCACGAAAATTGAGAGAATTTCTGCAATTTTGCTTCAAAATACGGGGAATTTCTGCTTTTTATCCCGAAAGTATGGGGAATGTATACCTTTTGCAACAAAATAAGGGAAATTTCTTAATTTTTGCCCCAAAATAAGAGGAATTTCTGCCTTTTTACCTCAAAATAAGTGAAATTTCTGCGTTTTTACCCAAAAATAAACGGATTTCTGACTTTTTGCTCCAAAATAAAAGGAATTTTTGAATTATTCCCTGAAATAGGTGAAATTTCTGCAATTTTGCCCCAAAGTAAAAGAAATTTCTGCATTTTTGCCACAAAATAAGGAGAATTTTTGTTTTTTTGCCCCAAAATAAGGGAAATTTCTGCCTTTTTGCCCCCAAATAAAGGGAATTTCAGCCTTTTTAACTCAAAATAAATGGAATTTCTGCATTTTTGCAACAAAATAAGGAAAATTTCTGCCTTTTTTCCCTGAAATAAGTGAAATTTCTGCAATTTTGCCCCAAAATAAGTGAAATTTCTGCAATTTTGCCCCAAATTAATGGAAATTTCTGGAATTCTGCCCCAAAATAAGGGGAATTTCTGAGTTTTGCACAAAATAAGGAGAATTTCTGTCTTTTTGCCCCAACATATAGGGAATTTCTGCCTTTTTGCCCCAGAATTAAAGGAATTTCTGTAATTTTGCTCCAAAATACGGGGAATTTCTGCATTTTGCCCAAAAATAGAGGAAATGCATAAGTTTTTGCCATAAAAGAGGAAAATTTCTTCATTTTTGCTCCAAAATAAGAAGAATTTCGGCTTTTTTGCCTCTAAATAAGTGGAATTTCTGTCTATTTCCCCCAAAACAAAGGGAATTTCTGTCTTTTTTGCCACAAAATAATGGGAATTTCTGACTTCTTACACTGAAATAAGTGAAATTTCTGCAATTTTGCCCCAAAATAAGGGAAATTTCTGCCTTTTTGCACTGAAATATGTGAAATTTCTGCAATTTTACTACAAAATAAGGTGAATTTCTGCAAATTTGCCCCAAAATAAAGGAAATTTCTGGAATTTTGCCCCAAAATAAGGGGAATTTCTGATTTTTGCTCCAACATAAAGGGAATTTCTGCCTTTTGCCCCAAAATTAGGGGAATTTCTGCAATTTTGCTCCAAAATACGGGGAATTTCTGCCTTATTGCCTGAAAATAATGGGAATGCATACCTTTTTGCCATAAAAATGGAAATTTTTTCATTTTTGCTTCAAAATAAGGGGAATTTCTGCATTTTTGCCTCTAAATAATTTCTGTCTTTTTCCCCGAAAACAAAGGGAATTTCTGTCTTTATTGCCCCAAAATAAGGGGAATTTCTGACTTATTACCCTGAAATAAGTGAAATATCTGCAATTTTGACAGAAAATAAGAGAAATTTCTGCAATTTTGCCCCAATGTAAAAGAAATTTTTGCAATTTTGCCCCAATATAAGAGGAATTTCTGACTTATTAACCTGAAATAAGTGAAATTTCTGCAATTTTGCCTTAAAATAAGGGAAATTTCTGCAATTTCCCCAATGTAAAAAAAAAATTTCTGCAATTTTGCCCCACAATATGGGGAATTTCTGACTGTTTGCTCCTGAAAAGGGAGATTTTCTGTATTTTTGCCCCAAAATAAGCAGAATTTCTGCAATTTTGCTCCAAAATACGGGGAATTTCTGCTTTTTATCCCGAAAGTAAGGGGAATGTATACCTTTTGCAACAAAAAAGAGAAATTTCTTCATTTTTGCCTCAAAAAAAGGAATTTCTGCCTTTTTACCTCAAAATAAGTGAAATTTCTGCCTTTTTACCCCAAAATAAACGGAATTTCTGTCTTTTTGCCCCAAAATAAAAAGAATTTTTGAATTATGCCCTGAAATAAGTAAAATTTCTGCAAATTTACCCCAAAATAAAAGAAATTTCTGCATTTTTGCCACAAAATAAGCGAAATTTCTGTCTTTTTGCCCCCAAATAAAAAAAATTTCTGCCTTTTTTCCCTAAAATAAGTGAAATTTCTGCAATTTTGCCCCAAAATAAGGGAAATTTCTGCCTTTTTGTCCTGAAATATGTGAAATTTCTGCAATTTAACCCCAAAATAAGGTGAATTTCTGCCTTTTTGCCCCAAAGTAAGAAAAAGTTTTGTTTTTTTTCTCTGAAATAAGTGAAATTTCTGCAATTTTGCCCTAAAATAAGGGAAATTTCTGCCATTTTTCCCCATAATAAGGGACATTTCTGGAATTTTGCCCCAAAATAAGAGGATTTTCTCACTTTTTGCCCCAAAATAAAGAAAATTTGAGACTTTTTCCTGAAAATAAGTGAAATTTCTGCAATTTTGCCTCAAATAAGAGAAATTTCTGCAATTTTGCCCCAAAATATGGTAAATTCCTGCAATTTTGCTTCAAAATAAAGGAAATTTCTGGAATTTTGCCCCAAAATAAGGGGAATTTCTGATTTTGCCCCAAAATAAAGAGAATTTCTGCCTTTTGCCCCAAAATTAGGGGAATTTCTGCCATTTTGCTCCAAAATACGGGGAATTAGTGCCTTTTTGCCCGAAAATAATGGGAATGCATACCTTTTTGCCATATAAAGGGAAATTTCTTCATTTTTGCTCCAAAATAAGAAAAATTTCTGCATTTTTGCCTCTAAATAAGTAAAATTTCTGTATTTTTCCCCCAAAACAAAGGGAATTTCTGTCTTTTTTGCCCCAAAATAAGGGGAATTTCTGACTTATTACCCTGAAATAAGTGAAATTTCTGCAATTTTGCCCCAAAATAAGGGAAATTTCTGCAATTTTGCCCCAATGTAAAGGAAATTTCTGCAATTTTGCCCCAAAATAAGGAAAATTTCTGACTGTTTGCTCCCGAAAAAAAGAGATTATCTTTCTTTTTGCCCCAAAATAAGGAGAATTTCTGCCTTTTTGCCCGAAAATTATGAGAATTTCTGCAATTTTGCTTCAAAATACGAGGAATTTCTGCTTTTTATCCCGAAAGTAAGAGGAATGTATACCTTTTCCCACAAAAAAAAAGGAATTTCTTCATTTTTGCCCTAAAATAAGAGGAATTTCTGCCTTTTTACCTCAAAATAAGTGAAATTTCTGCCTTTATACCCAAAAATAAACGGAATTTCTGTCTTTTTGCCCAAAAATAAAAGGAATTTTTGAATTATGCCCTGAAATAAGTGAAACTTCTGCAATTTTGCCCCAAAATAAAAGAAATTTCTGCCTTTTTGCCACAAAATAAGGGGAATTTCTGCCTTTTTGCCCCCAAATAAGGGGAATTTCAGCCTTTATACCTCAAAATAAGGGGAATTTCTGCATTTTTGCCACAAAATATTAAGAATTTCTGCCTTTTTGCCCCAAAATAAGGAAAATTTCTGCCTTTTTCCCTGAAATAAGTGAAATTTCTGCAATTTTGCCCCAAAATAAGTGAAATTCCTGCAATTTTGCCCCAAATTAATGGAAATTTCTGGAATTCTGCCCCAAAATAAGGGGAATTTCTGAGTTTTGCCACAAAATAAGGAGAATTTCTGTCTTTTTGCCCCAACATATAGGGAATTTCTGCCTTTTTGCCCTAGAATTAAAGGAATTTCTGTAATTTTGCTCCAAAATACGGGGAATTTCTGCATTTTGCCCAAAAATAGAGGAAATGCATAAGTTTTTGCCATAAAAGAGGAAAATTTCTTCATTTTTGCTCCAAAATAAGAAGAATTTCGGCTTTTTTGCCTCTAAATAAGTGGAATTTCTGTCTATTTCCCCCAAAACAAAGGGAATTTCTGTCTTTTTTGCCCCAAAATAAGGGGAATTTCTGACTTAATACACTGAAATAAGTGAAATTTCTGCAATTTTGCCCCAAAATAAGGAAAATTTCTGCCTTTCTGCCCTGAAATATGTGAAATTTCTCCAATTTTACCCCAAAATAAGGTGAATTTCTGCAATTTTGCCCCAAAATAAAGGAAATTTCTGGAATTTTGCCCCAAAATAAGGGGAATTTCTGATTTTTGCCCCAACATAAAGGGAATTTCTGCCTTTTGCCCCAAAATTAGGGGAATTTCTGCAATTTTGCTCCAAAATACGGGGAATTTCTGCCTTATTGCCTGAAAATAATGGGAATGCATACCTTTTTGCCATAAAAATGGAAATTTTTTCATTTTTGCTTCAAAATAAGGGGAATTTCTGCATTTTTGCCTCTAAATAAGTAAATTTCTGTCTTTTTCCCCGAAAACAAAGGGAATTTCTGTCTTTATTGCCCCAAAATAAGGGGAATTTCTGACTTATTACCCTGAAATAAGTGAAATATCTGCAATTTTGACAGAAAATAAGAGAAATTTCTGCAATTTTGCCCCAATGTAAAAGAAATTTTTGCAATTTTGCCCCAATACAAGAGGAATTTCTGACTTATTATCCTGAAATAAGTGAAATTTCTGCAATTTTGCCTTAAAATAAGGGAAATTTCTGCAATTTCCCCAATGTAAAAAAAAAAATTTCTGCAATTTTGCCCCACAATATGGGGAATTTCTGACTGTTTGCTCCTGAAAAAGGAGATTTTCTGTATTTTTGCCCCAAAATAAGCAGAATTTCTGCAATTTTGCTCCAAAATACGGGGAATTTCTGCTTTTTATCCTGAAAGTAAGGGGAATGTATACCTTTTGCAACAAAAAAGGGAAATTTCTTCATTTTTGCCTCAAAAAAAGGAATTTCTGCCTTTTTACCTCAAAATAAGTGAAATTTCTGCCTTTTTACCCCAAAATAAACGGAATTTCTGTCTTTTTGCCCCAAAATAAAAAGAATTTTTAATTATGCCCTGAAATAAGTAAAATTTCTGCAAATTTACCCCAAAATAAAAGAAATTTCTGCATTTTTGCCACAAAATAAGCGAAATTTCTGTCTTTTTGCCCCCAAATAAAAAAAATTTCTGCCTTTTTTCCCTAAAATAAGTGAAATTTCTGCAATTTTGCCCCAAATTACGGGAAATTTCTGCCTTTTTGTCCTGAAATATGTGAAATTTCTGCAATTTAACCCCAAAATAAGGTGAATTTCTGCCTTTTTGCCCCAAAATAAGAAAAATTTTTGTTTTTTTTCTCTGAAATAAGTGAAATTTCTGCAATTTTGCCCTAAAATAAGGGAAATTTCTGCCATTTTTCCCCATAATAAGGGACATTTCTGGAATTTTGCCCCAAAATAAGAGGATTTTCTCACTTTTTGCCCCAAAATAAAGAAAATTTGGGACTTTTTACCTGAAAATAAGTGAAATTTCTGCAATTTTGCCTCAAATAAGAGAAATTTCTGCAATTTTGCCCCAAAATATGGTAAATTCCTGCAATTTTGCTTCAAAATAAAGGAAATTTCTGGAATTTTGCCCCAAAATAAGGGGAATTTCTGATTTTGCCCCAAAATAAAGAGAATTTCTGCCTTTTGCCCCAAAATTAGGGGAATTTCTGCAATTTTGCTCCAAAATACGGGGAATTAGTGCCTTTTTGCCCGAAAATAATGGGAATGCATACCTTTTTGCCATATAAAAGGAAATTTCTTCATTTTTGCTCCAAAATAAGAAAAATTTCTGCATTTTTGCCTCTAAATAAGTAAAATTTCTGTATTTTTCCCCCAAAACAAAGGGAATTTCTGTCTTTTTTGCCCCAAAATAAGGGGAATTTCTGACTTATTACCCTGAAATAAGTGAAATTTCTGCAATTTTGCCCCAAAATAAGGGAAATTTCTGCAACTTTGCCCCAATGTAAAGGAAATTTCTGCAATTTTGCCCAAAATAAGGAAAATTTCTGACTGTTTGCTCCCGAAAAAAAGAGATTATCTTTCTTTTTGCCCCAAAATAAGGAGAATTTCTGCCTTTTTGCCCGAAAATTATGAGAATTTCTGCAATTTTGCTTCAAAATACGAGGAATTTCTGCTTTTTATCCCGAAAGTAAGAGGAATGTATACCTTTTCCCACAAAAAAAAGGAATTTCTTCATTTTTGCCCTAAAATAAGAATAATTTCTGCCTTTTTACCTCAAAATAAGTGAAATTTCTGCATTTATACCCAAAAATAAACAGAATTTCTGTCTTTTTGCCCAAAAATAAAAGGAATTTTTGAATTATGCCCTGAAATAAGTGAAACTTCTGCAATTTTGCCCCAAAATAAAAGAAATTTCTGCCTTTTTGCCACAAAATAAGGGGAATTTCTGCCTTTTTGCCCCCAAATAAGGGGAATTTCAGCCTTTATACCTCAAAATAAGGGGAATTTCTGCATTTTTGCCACAAAATATTAAGAATTTCTGCCTTTTTGCCCCAAAATAAGGAAAATTTCTGCCTTTTTCCCTGAAATAAGTGAAATTTCTGCAATTTTGCCCCAAAATAAGTGAAATTTCTGCTATTTTGCCCAAAATAAGGGAAATTTCTGGAATTTTGCCCCAAAATAAGTGGAATTTCTGAGTTTTGTTCCAAAATAAGGAGAATTTCTGTCTTTTTGCCCCAACATATATGGAATTTCTGCCTTTTTGCCCCACAATTAGGG
Organism: Micromys minutus; assembly: GCF_963924665.1. Classification (NCBI taxonomy): domain Eukaryota; kingdom Metazoa; phylum Chordata; class Mammalia; order Rodentia; family Muridae; genus Micromys; species Micromys minutus. The sequence goes on from NW_027667727.1 coordinate 7,435,170, forward strand.
GAATTTCTGCAGTTTTGCTCCAAAATACGGGGAATTTCTGCTTTTTTGCCCGAGAATAAGGGGAATGTATACCTTTTGCCACAAAAAAGGGAAATTTCTTCATTTTTGCCTCAAAATAAGAGGAATTTCTAACTTTTTACAACAAAGTAAGTGAAATTTCTGCCTTTTTACCCAAAAATAAACGGAATTTCTGTCTTTTTGCCCCAAAATAAAAGGAATTTTTGAATTATGTCCTGAAATTACTGAAAATTTTGCAATTTTGCCCTAAAATAAAAGAAATTTCTGCGTTTTTGCCACAAAATAAGGGGAATTTCTGTCTTTTTGCCCCAAAATAAGGGAAATTTCTGCCTTTTTGCCTCCAAATAAAAGGAATTTCAGCCTTTTTAACTCAAAATAAGGGGAATTTCTGCATTTTTGCCCCAAAATAAGGAAAATTTCTGCCTTTTTTCCCTGAAATAAGTGAAATTTCTGCAATTTTGCCCCAAAATAAGTGAAATTCCTGCAATTTTGCCCCAAATTAATGGAAATTTCTGGAATTCTGCCCCAAAATAAGGGGAATTTCTGAGTTTTGCCACAAAATAAGGAGAATTTCTGTCTTTTTGCCCCAGCATATAGGGAATTTCTGCCTTTTTGCCCCAGAATTAAAGGAATTTCTGTAATTTTGCTCCAAAATACGGGGAATTTCTGCATTTTGCCCAAAAATAGAGGAAATGCATAAGTTTTTGCCATAAAAGAGGAAAATTTCTTCATTTTTGCTCCAAAATAAGAAGAATTTTGGCTTTTTTGCCTCTAAATAAGTGGAATTTCTGTCTATTTCCCCCAAAACAAAGGGAATTTCTGTCTTTTTTGCCCCAAAATAATGGGAATTTCTGACTTCTTACACTGAAATAAGTGAAATTTCTGCAATTTTGCCCCAAAATAAGGGAAATTTCTGCCTTTTTGCACTGAAATATGTGAAATTTCTGCAATTTTACTCCAAAATAAGGTGAATTTCTGCAATTTTGCCCCAAAATAAAGGAAATTTCTGGAATTTTGCCCCAAAATAAAGGGAATTTCTGATTTTTGCCCCAACATAAAGGGAATTTCTGCCTTTTGCCCCAAAATTAGGGGAATTTCTGCAATTTTGCTCCAAAATACGGGGAATTTCTGCCTTATTGGCTGAAAATAATGGGAATGCATACCTTTTTGCCATAAAAATGGAAATTTTTTCATTTTTGCTTCAAAATAAGGGGAATTTCTGCATTTTTGCCTCTAAATAAGTAAATTTCTGTCTTTTTCCCCGAAAACAAAGGGAATTTCTGTCTTTATTGCCCCAAAATAAGGGGAATTTCTGACTTATTACCCTGAAATAAGTGAAATATCTGCAATTTTGACAGAAAATAAGAGAAATTTCTGCAATTTTGCCCCAATGTAAAAGAAATTTTTGCAATTTTGCCCCAAGATAAGAGGAATTTCTGACTTATTAACCTGAAATAAGTGAAATTTCTGCAATTTTGCCTTAAAATAAGGGAAATTTCTGCAATTTCCCCAATGTAAAAAAAAAAAAATTTCTGCAATTTTGCCCCACAATATGGGGAATTTCTGACTGTTTGCTCCTGAAAAAGGAGATTTTCTGTATTTTTGCCCCAAAATAAGCAGAATTTCTGCAATTTTGCTCCAAAATACGGGGAATTTCTGCTTTTTATCCTGAAAGTAAGGGGAATGTATACCTTTTGCAACAAAAAAGGGAAATTTCTTCATTTTTGCCTCAAAAAAAGGAATTTCTGCCTTTTTACCTCAAAATAAGTGAAATTTCTGCCTTTTTACCCCAAAATAAACGGAATTTCTGTCTTTTTGCCCCAAAATAAAAAGAATTTTTATTTATGCCCTGAAATAAGTAAAATTTCTGCAAATTTACCCCAAAATAAAAGAAATTTCTGCATTTTTGCCACAAAATAAGCGAAATTTCTGTCTTTTTGCCCCCAAATAAAAAAAATTTCTGCCTTTTTTCCCTAAAATAAGTGAAATTTCTGCAATTTTGCCCCAAATTACGGGAAATTTCTGCCTTTTTGTCCTGAAATATGTGAAATTTCTGCAATTTAACCCCAAAATAAGGTGAATTTCTGCCTTTTTGCCCCAAAATAAGAAAAATTTTTGTTTTTTTTCTCTGAAATAAGTGAAATTTCTGCAATTTTGCCCTAAAATAAGGGAAATTTCTGCCATTTTTCCCCATAATAAGGGACATTTCTAGAATTTTGCCCCAAAATAAGAGGATTTTCTCACTTTTTGCCCCAAAATAAAGAAAATTTGAGACTTTTTACCTGAAAATAAGTGAAATTTCTGCAATTTTGCCTCAAATAAGAGAAATTTCTGCAATTTTGCCCCAAAATATGGTAAATTCCTGCAATTTTGCTTCAAAATAAAGGAAATTTCTGGAATTTTGCCCCAAAATAAGGGGAATTTCTGATTTTGCCCCAAAATAAAGAGAATTTCTGCCTTTTGCCCCAAAATTAGGGGAATTTCTGCAATTTTGCTCCAAAATACGGGGAATTAGTGCCTTTTTGCCCGAAAATAATGGGAATGCATACCTTTTTGCCATATAAAAGGAAATTTCTTCATTTTTGCTCCAAAATAAGAAAAATTTCTGCATTTTTGCCTCTAAATAAGTAAAATTTCTGTATTTTTCCCCCAAAACAAAGGGAATTTCTGTCTTTTTTGCCCCAAAATAAGGGGAATTTCTGACTTATTACCCTGAAATAAGTGAAATTTCTGCAATTTTGCCCCAAAATAAGGGAAATTTCTGCAACTTTGCCCCAATGTAAAGGAAATTTCTGCAATTTTGCCCCAAAATAAGGAAAATTTCTGACTGTTTGCTCCCGAAAAAAAGAGATTATCTTTCTTTTTGCCCCAAAATAAGGAGAATTTCTGCCTTTTTGCCCGAAAATTATGAGAATTTCTGCAATTTTGCTTCAAAATACGAGGAATTTCTGCTTTTTATCCCGAAAGTAAGAGGAATGTATACCTTTTCCCACAAAAAAAAGGAATTTCTTCATTTTTGCCCTAAAATAAGAGGAATTTCTGCCTTTTTACGTCAAAATAAGTGAAATTTCTGCCTTTATACCCAAAAATAAACGGAATTTCTGTCTTTTTGCCCAAAAATAAAAGGAATTTTTGAATTATGCCCTGAAATAAGTGAAACTTCTGCAATTTTGCCCCAAAATAAAAGAAATTTCTGCCTTTTTGCCACAAAATAAGGGGAATTTCTGCCTTTTTGCCCCCAAATAAGGGGAATTTCAGCCTTTATACCTCAAAATAAGGGGAATTTCTGCATTTTTGCCACAAAATATTAAGAATTTCTTCCTTTGTGCTCCAAAATAAGGAAAATTTCTGCCTTTTTCCCTGAAATAAGTGAAATTTCTGCAATTTTGCCCCAAAATAAGTGAAATTTCTGCTATTTTGCCCAAAATAAGGGAAATTTCTGGAATTTTGCCCCAAAATAAGTGGAATTTCTGAGTTTTGTTCCAAAATAAGGAGAATTTCTGTCTTTTTGCCCCAACATATAGGGAATTTCTGCCTTTTTGCCCCACAATTAGGGGAATTTCTGCAGTTTTGCTCCAAAATACGGGAAATTTCTGCTTTTTTGCCCGAGAATAAGGGGAATGTATACCTTTTGCCACAAAAAAGGGAAATTTCTTCATTTTTGCCCCAAAATAAGAGGAATTTCTAACTTTTTACAACAAAGTAAGTGAAATTTCTGCCTTTTTACCCAAAAATAAACGGAATTTCTGTCTTTTTGCCCCAAAATAAAAGGGAATTTTGAATTATGTCCTGAAATTAGTGAAATTTTTGCAATTTTGCCCTAAAATAAAAGAAATTTCTGCGTTTTTGCCACAAAATAAGGGGAATTTCTGTCTTTTTGCCCCAAAATAAGGGAAATTTCTGCCTTTTTGCCTCCAAATAAAGGGTATTTCAGCCTTTTTAACTCAAAATAAGGGGAATTTCTGCATTTTTGCCCCAAAATAAGGAAAATTTCTGCCTTTTTTCCCTGAAATAAGTGAAATTTCTGCAATTTTGCCCCAAAATAAGTGAAATTCCTGCAATTTTGCCCCAAATTAATGGAAATTTCTGGAATTCTGCCCCAGAATAAGGGGAATTTCTGAGTTTTGCCACAAAATAAGGAGAATTTCTGTCTTTTTGCCCCAACATATAGGGAATTTCTGCCTTTTTGCCCCAGAATTAAAGGAATTTCTGTAATTTTGCTCCAAAATACGGGGAATTTCTGCATTTTGCCCAAAAATAGAGGAAATGCATAAGTTTTTGCCATAAAAGAGGAAAATTTCTTCATTTTTGCTCCAAAATAAGAAGAATTTCGGCTTTTTTGCCTCTAAATAAGTGGAATTTCTGTCTATTTCCCCCAAAACAAAGGGAATTTCTGTCTTTTTTGCCCCAAAATAAGGGGAATTTCTGACTTAATACACTGAAATAAGTGAAATTTCTGCAATTTTGCCCCAAAATAAGGAAAATTTCTGCCTTTCTGCCCTGAAATATGTGAAATTTCTGCAATTTTACCCCAAAATAAGGTGAATTTCTGCAATTTTGCCCCAAAATAAAGGAAATTTCTGGAATTTTGCCCCAAAATAAGGGGAATTTCTGATTTTTGCCCTAACATAAAGGGAATTTCTGCTTTTTGCCCCAAAATTAAGGGAATTTCTGCAATTTTGCTCCAAAATATGGGGAATTTCTGCCTTATTGCCTGAAAATAATGGGAATGCATAACTTTTTGCCATAAAAAGGGAAATTTCTTCATTTTTGCTTCAAAATAAGGGGAATTTCTGCATTTTTGCCTCTAAATAAGTAAATTTCTGTATTTTCCCCCAAAACAAAGGGAATTTCTGTCTTTATTGCCCCAAAATAAGGGGAATTTCTGACTTATTACCCTGAAATAAGTGAAATATCTGCAATTTTGACAGAAAATAAGAGAAATTTCTGCAATTTTGCCCCAATGTAAAAGAAATTTTTGCAATTTTGCCCCAAGATAAGAGGAATTTCTGACTTATTAACCTGAAATAAGTGAAATTTCTGCAATTTTGCCTTAAAATAAGGGAAATTTCTGCAATTTCCCCAATGTAAAAAAAAAAAATTTCTGCAATTTTGCCCCACAATATGGGGAATTTCTGACTGTTTGCTCCTGAAAAAGGAGATTTTCTGTATTTTTGCCCCAAAATAAGCAGAATTTCTGCAATTTTGCTCCAAAATACGGGGAATTTCTGCTTTTTATCCTGAAAGTAAGGGGAATGTATACCTTTTGCAACAAAAAAGGGAAATTTCTTCATTTTTGCCTCAAAAAAAGGAATTTCTGCCTTTTTACCTCAAAATAAGTGAAATTTCTGCCTTTTTACCCCAAAATAAACGGAATTTCTGTCTTTTTGCCCCAAAATAAAAAGAATTTTTAATTATGCCCTGAAATAAGTAAAATTTCTGCAAATTTACCCCAAAATAAAAGAAATTTCTGCATTTTTGCCACAAAATAAGCGAAATTTCTGTCTTTTTGCCCCCAAATAAAAAAAATTTCTGCCTTTTTTCCCTAAAATAAGTGAAATTTCTGCAATTTTGCCCCAAATTACGGGAAATTTCTGCCTTTTTGTCCTGAAATATGTGAAATTTCTGCAATTTAACCCCAAAATAAGGTGAATTTCTGCCTTTTTGCCCCAAAATAAGAAAAATTTTTGTTTTTTTTCTCTGAAATAAGTGAAATTTCTGCAATTTTGCCCTAAAATAAGGGAAATTTCTGCCATTTTTCCCCATAATAAGGGACATTTCTAGAATTTTGCCCCAAAATAAGAGGATTTTCTCACTTTTTGCCCCAAAATAAAGAAAATTTGAGACTTTTTACCTGAAAATAAGTGAAATTTCTGCAATTTTGCCTCAAATAAGAGAAATTTCTGCAATTTTGCCCCAAAATATGGTAAATTCCTGCAATTTTGCTTCAAAATAAAGGAAATTTCTGGAATTTTGCCCCAAAATAAGGGGAATTTCTGATTTTGCCCCAAAATAAAGAGAATTTCTGCCTTTTGCCCCAAAATTAGGGGAATTTCTGCAATTTTGCTCCAAAATACGGGGAATTAGTGCCTTTTTGCCCGAAAATAATGGGAATGCATACCTTTTTGCCATATAAAAGGAAATTTCTTCATTTTTGCTCCAAAATAAGAAAAATTTCTGCATTTTTGCCTCTAAATAAGTAAAATTTCTGTATTTTTCCCCCAAAACAAAGGGAATTTCTGTCTTTTTTGCCCCAAAATAAGGGGAATTTCTGACTTATTACCCTGAAATAAGTGAAATTTCTGCAATTTTGCCCCAAAATAAGGGAAATTTCTGCAACTTTGCCCCAATGTAAAGGAAATTTCTGCAATTTTGCCCCAAAATAAGGAAAATTTCTGACTGTTTGCTCCCGAAAAAAAGAGATTATCTTTCTTTTTGCCCCAAAATAAGGAGAATTTCTGCCTTTTTGCCCGAAAATTATGAGAATTTCTGCAATTTTGCTTCAAAATACGAGGAATTTCTGCTTTTTATCCCGAAAGTAAGAGGAATGTATACCTTTTCCCACAAAAAAAAGGAATTTCTTCATTTTTGCCCTAAAATAAGAGGAATTTCTGCCTTTTTACGTCAAAATAAGTGAAATTTCTGCCTTTATACCCAAAAATAAACGGAATTTCTGTCTTTTTGCCCAAAAATAAAAGGAATTTTTGAATTATGCCCTGAAATAAGTGAAACTTCTGCAATTTTGCCCCAAAATAAAAGAAATTTCTGCCTTTTTGCCACAAAATAAGGGGAATTTCTGCCTTTTTGCCCCCAAATAAGGGGAATTTCAGCCTTTATACCTCAAAATAAGGGGAATTTCTGCATTTTTGCCACAAAATATTAAGAATTTCTGCCTTTTTGCCCCAAAATAAGGAAAATTTCTGCCTTTTTCCCTGAAATAAGTGAAATTTCTGCAATTTTGCCCCAAAATAAGTGAAATTTCTGCTATTTTGCCCAAAATAAGGGAAATTTCTGGAATTTTGCCCCAAAATAAGTGGAATTTCTGAGTTTTGTTCCAAAATAAGGAGAATTTCTGTCTTTTTGCCCCAACATATAGGGAATTTCTGCCTTTTTGCCCCACAATTAGGGGAATTTCTGCAGTTTTGCTCCAAAATACGGGGAATTTCTGCTTTTTTGCCCGAGAATAAGGGGAATGTATACCTTTTGCCACAAAAAAGGGAAATTTCTTCATTTTTGCCTCAAAATAAGAGGAATTTCTAACTTTTTACAACAAAGTAAGTGAAATTTCTGCCTTTTTACCCAAAAATAAACGGAATTTCTGTCTTTTTGCCCCAAAATAAAAGGAATTTTTGAATTATGTCCTGAAATTACTGAAAATTTTGCAATTTTGCCCTAAAATAAAAGAAATTTCTGCGTTTTTGCCACAAAATAAGGGGAATTTCTGTCTTTTTGCCCCAAAATAAGGGAAATTTCTGCCTTTTTGCCTCCAAATAAAAGGAATTTCAGCCTTTTTAACTCAAAATAAGGGGAATTTCTGCATTTTTGCCCCAAAATAAGGAAAATTTCTGCCTTTTTTCCCTGAAATAAGTGAAATTTCTGCAATTTTGCCCCAAAATAAGTGAAATTCCTGCAATTTTGCCCCAAATTAATGGAAATTTCTGGAATTCTGCCCCAAAATAAGGGGAATTTCTGAGTTTTGCCACAAAATAAGGAGAATTTCTGTCTTTTTGCCCCAGCATATAGGGAATTTCTGCCTTTTTGCCCCAGAATTAAAGGAATTTCTGTAATTTTGCTCCAAAATACGGGGAATTTCTGCATTTTGCCCAAAAATAGAGGAAATGCATAAGTTTTTGCCATAAAAGAGGAAAATTTCTTCATTTTTGCTCCAAAATAAGAAGAATTTTGGCTTTTTTGCCTCTAAATAAGTGGAATTTCTGTCTATTTCCCCCAAAACAAAGGGAATTTCTGTCTTTTTTGCCCCAAAATAATGGGAATTTCTGACTTCTTACACTGAAATAAGTGAAATTTCTGCAATTTTGCCCCAAAATAAGGGAAATTTCTGCCTTTTTGCACTGAAATATGTGAAATTTCTGCAATTTTACTCCAAAATAAGGTGAATTTCTGCAATTTTGCCCCAAAATAAAGGAAATTTCTGGAATTTTGCCCCAAAATAAAGGGAATTTCTGATTTTTGCCCCAACATAAAGGGAATTTCTGCCTTTTGCCCCAAAATTAGGGGAATTTCTGCAATTTTGCTCCAAAATACGGGGAATTTCTGCCTTATTGGCTGAAAATAATGGGAATGCATACCTTTTTGCCATAAAAATGGAAATTTTTTCATTTTTGCTTCAAAATAAGGGGAATTTCTGCATTTTTGCCTCTAAATAAGTAAATTTCTGTCTTTTTCCCCGAAAACAAAGGGAATTTCTGTCTTTATTGCCCCAAAATAAGGGGAATTTCTGACTTATTACCCTGAAATAAGTGAAATATCTGCAATTTTGACAGAAAATAAGAGAAATTTCTGCAATTTTGCCCCAATGTAAAAGAAATTTTTGCAATTTTGCCCCAAGATAAGAGGAATTTCTGACTTATTAACCTGAAATAAGTGAAATTTCTGCAATTTTGCCTTAAAATAAGGGAAATTTCTGCAATTTCCCCAATGTAAAAAAAAAAAATTTCTGCAATTTTGCCCCACAATATGGGGAATTTCTGACTGTTTGCTCCTGAAAAAGGAGATTTTCTGTATTTTTGCCCCAAAATAAGCAGAATTTCTGCAATTTTGCTCCAAAATACGGGGAATTTCTGCTTTTTATCCTGAAAGTAAGGGGAATGTATACCTTTTGCAACAAAAAAGGGAAATTTCTTCATTTTTGCCTCAAAAAAAGGAATTTCTGCCTTTTTACCTCAAAATAAGTGAAATTTCTGCCTTTTTACCCCAAAATAAACGGAATTTCTGTCTTTTTGCCCCAAAATAAAAAGAATTTTTATTTATGCCCTGAAATAAGTAAAATTTCTGCAAATTTACCCCAAAATAAAAGAAATTTCTGCATTTTTGCCACAAAATAAGCGAAATTTCTGTCTTTTTGCCCCCAAATAAAAAAAATTTCTGCCTTTTTTCCCTAAAATAAGTGAAATTTCTGCAATTTTGCCCCAAATTACGGGAAATTTCTGCCTTTTTGTCCTGAAATATGTGAAATTTCTGCAATTTAACCCCAAAATAAGGTGAATTTCTGCCTTTTTGCCCCAAAATAAGAAAAATTTTTGTTTTTTTTCTCTGAAATAAGTGAAATTTCTGCAATTTTGCCCTAAAATAAGGGAAATTTCTGCCATTTTTCCCCATAATAAGGGACATTTCTAGAATTTTGCCCCAAAATAAGAGGATTTTCTCACTTTTTGCCCCAAAATAAAGAAAATTTGAGACTTTTTACCTGAAAATAAGTGAAATTTCTGCAATTTTGCCTCAAATAAGAGAAATTTCTGCAATTTTGCCCCAAAATATGGTAAATTCCTGCAATTTTGCTTCAAAATAAAGGAAATTTCTGGAATTTTGCCCCAAAATAAGGGGAATTTCTGATTTTGCCCCAAAATAAAGAGAATTTCTGCCTTTTGCCCCAAAATTAGGGGAATTTCTGCAATTTTGCTCCAAAATACGGGGAATTAGTGCCTTTTTGCCCGAAAATAATGGGAATGCATACCTTTTTGCCATATAAAAGGAAATTTCTTCATTTTTGCTCCAAAATAAGAAAAATTTCTGCATTTTTGCCTCTAAATAAGTAAAATTTCTGTATTTTTCCCCCAAAACAAAGGGAATTTCTGTCTTTTTTGCCCCAAAATAAGGGGAATTTCTGACTTATTACCCTGAAATAAGTGAAATTTCTGCAATTTTGCCCCAAAATAAGGGAAATTTCTGCAACTTTGCCCCAATGTAAAGGAAATTTCTGCAATTTTGCCCCAAAATAAGGAAAATTTCTGACTGTTTGCTCCCGAAAAAAAGAGATTATCTTTCTTTTTGCCCCAAAATAAGGAGAATTTCTGCCTTTTTGCCCGAAAATTATGAGAATTTCTGCAATTTTGCTTCAAAATACGAGGAATTTCTGCTTTTTATCCCGAAAGTAGGAGGAATGTATACCTTTTCCCACAAAAAAAAGGAATTTCTTCATTTTTGCCCTAAAATAAGAGGAATTTCTGCCTTTTTACGTCAAAATAAGTGAAATTTCTGCCTTTATACCCAAAAATAAACGGAATTTCTGTCTTTTTGCCCAAAAATAAAAGGAATTTTTGAATTATGCCCTGAAATAAGTGAAACTTCTGCAATTTTGCCCCAAAATAAAAGAAATTTCTGCCTTTTTGCCACAAAATAAGGGGAATTTCTGCCTTTTTGCCCCCAAATAAGGGGAATTTCAGCCTTTATACCTCAAAATAAGGGGAATTTCTGCATTTTTGCCACAAAATATTAAGAATTTCTTCCTTTGTGCTCCAAAATAAGGAAAATTTCTGCCTTTTTCCCTGAAATAAGTGAAATTTCTGCAATTTTGCCCCAAAATAAGTGAAATTTCTGCTATTTTGCCCAAAATAAGGGAAATTTCTGGAATTTTGCCCCAAAATAAGTGGAATTTCTGAGTTTTGTTCCAAAATAAGGAGAATTTCTGTCTTTTTGCCCCAACATATAGGGAATTTCTGCCTTTTTGCCCCACAATTAGGGGAATTTCTGCAGTTTTGCTCCAAAATACGGGAAATTTCTGCTTTTTTGCCCGAGAATAAGGGGAATGTATACCTTTTGCCACAAAAAAGGGAAATTTCTTCATTTTTGCCCCAAAATAAGAGGAATTTCTAACTTTTTACAACAAAGTAAGTGAAATTTCTGCCTTTTTACCCAAAAATAAACGGAATTTCTGTCTTTTTGCCCCAAAATAAAAGGGAATTTTGAATTATGTCCTGAAATTAGTGAAATTTTTGCAATTTTGCCCTAAAATAAAAGAAATTTCTGCGTTTTTGCCACAAAATAAGGGGAATTTCTGTCTTTTTGCCCCAAAATAAGGGAAATTTCTGCCTTTTTGCCTCCAAATAAAGGGTATTTCAGCCTTTTTAACTCAAAATAAGGGGAATTTCTGCATTTTTGCCCCAAAATAAGGAAAATTTCTGCCTTTTTTCCCTGAAATAAGTGAAATTTCTGCAATTTTGCCCCAAAATAAGTGAAATTCCTGCAATTTTGCCCCAAATTAATGGAAATTTCTGGAATTCTGCCCCAGAATAAGGGGAATTTCTGAGTTTTGCCACAAAATAAGGAGAATTTCTGTCTTTTTGCCCCAACATATAGGGAATTTCTGCCTTTTTGCCCCAGAATTAAAGGAATTTCTGTAATTTTGCTCCAAAATACGGGGAATTTCTGCATTTTGCCCAAAAATAGAGGAAATGCATAAGTTTTTGCCATAAAAGAGGAAAATTTCTTCATTTTTGCTCCAAAATAAGAAGAATTTCGGCTTTTTTGCCTCTAAATAAGTGGAATTTCTGTCTATTTCCCCCAAAACAAAGGGAATTTCTGTCTTTTTTGCCCCAAAATAAGGGGAATTTCTGACTTAATACACTGAAATAAGTGAAATTTCTGCAATTTTGCCCCAAAATAAGGAAAATTTCTGCCTTTCTGCCCTGAAATATGTGAAATTTCTGCAATTTTACCCCAAAATAAGGTGAATTTCTGCAATTTTGCCCCAAAATAAAGGAAATTTCTGGAATTTTGCCCCAAAATAAGGGGAATTTCTGATTTTTGCCCTAACATAAAGGGAATTTCTGCTTTTTGCCCCAAAATTAAGGGAATTTCTGCAATTTTGCTCCAAAATATGGGGAATTTCTGCCTTATTGCCTGAAAATAATGGGAATGCATAACTTTTTGCCATAAAAAGGGAAATTTCTTCATTTTTGCTTCAAAATAAGGGGAATTTCTGCATTTTTGCCTCTAAATAAGTAAATTTCTGTATTTTCCCCCAAAACAAAGGGAATTTCTGTCTTTATTGCCCCAAAATAAGGGGAATTTCTGACTTATTACCCTGAAATAAGTGAAATATCTGCAATTTTGACAGAAAATAAGAGAAATTTCTGCAATTTTGCCCCAATGTAAAAGAAATTTTTGCAATTTTGCCCCAAGATAAGAGGAATTTCTGACTTATTAACCTGAAATAAGTGAAATTTCTGCAATTTTGCCTTAAAATAAGGGAAATTTCTGCAATTTCCCCAATGTAAAAAAAAATTTCTGCAATTTTGCCCCACAATATGGGGAATTTCTGACTGTTTGCTCCTGAAAAAGGAGATTTTCTGTATTTTTGCCCCAAAATAGGCAGAAATTCTGCAATTTTGCTCCAAAATACGGGGAATTTCTGATTTTTATCCCGAAAGTAAGGGGAATGTATACCTTTTGCAACAAAAAAGAGAAATTTCTTCATTTTTGCCTCAAAAAAAAGGAATTTCTGCCTTTTTACCTCATAATAAGTGAAATTTCTTCCTTTTTACCCCAAAATAAACGGAATTTCTGTCTTTTTGCCCAAAAATAAAAAGAATTTTTGAATTATGCCCTGAAATAAGTAAAATTTCTGCAAATTTGCCCGAAAATAAAAGAAATTTCTGCATTTTTGCCACAAAATAAGCGAAATTTCTGTCTTTTTGCCCCCAAATAAAAAAAATTTCTGCCTTTTTTCCCTGAAATAAGTGAAATTTCTGCAATTTTGCCCCAAATTACGGGAAATTTCTGCCTTTTTGTCCTGAAATATGTGAAATTTCTGCAATTTAACCCCAAAATAAGGTGAATTTCTGCCTTTTTGCCCCAAAATAAGAAAAATTTTTTTTTTTTCTGAAATAAGTGAAATTTCTGCAATTTTGCCCTAAAATAAGGGAAATTTCTGCCATTTTTCCCCATAATAAGGGAAATTTCTGGAATTTTGCCCCAAAATAAGAGGATTTTCTCACTTTTTGCCCCAAAATAAAGAAAATTTCTGACTTTTTACCTGAAAATAAGTGAAATTTCTGCAATTTTGCCTCAAATATGAGAAATTTCTGCAATTTTGCCCCAAAATATGGTAAATTCCTGCAATTTTGCTTCAAAATAAAAAAAAATTCTGGAATTTTGCCCCAAAATAAGGGGAATTTCTGATTTTGCCCCAAAATAAAGGGAATTTCTGCCTTTTGCCCCAAAATTAGGGGAATTTCTGCAATTTTGCTCCAAAATACGGGGAATTATTGCCTTTTTGCCCGAAAATAATGGGAATGCATACCTTTTTGCCATATAAAGGGAAATTTCTTCATTTTTGCTCCAAAATAAGGAAAATTTCTGCCTTTTTGCCTCTAAATAAGTAAAATTTCTGTATTTTTTCCCCCAAAACAAAGGGAATTTCTGTCTTTTTTGCCCCAAAATAAGGGGAATTTCTGACTTATTACCCTGAAATAAGTGAAATTTCTGCAATTTTGCCCCAAAATAAGGGAAATTTCTGCAATTTTGCCCCAATGTAAACGAAATTTCTGCAATTTTGCCCCAAAATAAGGGAAATTTCTGACTGTTTGCTCCCAAAAGAAGGAGATTTTCTGTCTTTTTGCCCCAAAATAAGGAGAATTTCTGCCTTTTTACCCGAAAATTATGAGAATTTCTGCAATTTTGCTTCAAAATACGGGGAATTTCTGCTTTTTATCCCGAAAGTAAGAGGAATGTATACCTTTTCCCACAAAAAAAAAAGGAATTTCTTCATTTTTGCCCTAACATAAGAGGAATTTCTGCCTTTTTACCTCAAAATAAGTGAAATTTCTGCCTTTTTACCCAAAAATAAACAGAATTTCTGTCTTTTTGCCCCAAAATAAAAGGAATTTTTAAATTATGCCCTGAAATAAGTGAAATTTCTGCAATTTTGCCCCATAATAAAAAAAATTTCTGCATTTTGCCACAAAATAAGGGGAATTTCTGCCTTTTTGCCCCCAAATAAGGGGAATTTCAGCCTTTATACCTCAAAATAAGGGGAATTTCTGCATTTTTGCCACAAAATATTAAGAATTTCTGCCTTTTTGCCCCAAAATAAGGAAAATTTCTGCCTTTTTCCCTGAAATAAGTGAAATTTCTGCAATTTTGCCCCAAAATAAGTGAAATTTCTGCTATTTTGCCCAAAATAAGGGAAATTTCTGGAATTTTGCCCCAAAATAAGTGGAATTTCTGAGTTTTGCCCCAAAATAAGGAGAATTTCTGTCTTTTTGCCCCACAATTAGGGGAATTTCTGCAGTTTTGCTCCAAAATACGGGGAATTTCTGCTTTTTTGCCCGAAAATAAGGGGAATGTATACCTTTTGCCACAAAAAAAGGAAATTTCTTCATTTTTGCCCCAAAATAAGAGGAATTTCTCACTTTTTTACCACAAAGTAAGTGAAATTTCTGCCTTTTTATCCAAAAATAAACGGAATTTCTGTCTTTTTGCCCCAAAATAAAAGGAATTTTTGAATTATGTCCTGAAATTAGTGAAATTTTTGCAATTTTGCCCTAAAATAAAAGAAATTTCTGCCTTTTTGCCACAAAATAAGGGGAATTTCTGTCTTTTTGCCCCAAAATAAGGGAAATTTCTGCCTTTTTGCCCCCAATTAAGGATAATTTCAGCCTTTTTACCTGAAAATAAGGGGAATTTCTGCATTTTTGCCCCAAAATATTAGTAATTTTTGCCTTTTTGCCCCAAAATAAGAAAAACTTCTCCTTTTTTTCCCTTAAATAAGTGAAATTTCTGCAATTTTGTCCCAAAATAAGAGAAATTTCTGGAATTTTGCCCCAAAATAAGTGGAATTTCTGAGTTTTGCCCCAAAATAAAGAGAATTTCTGCCTTTTTGCCCCACAATTAGGGGAATTTCTGCAATTTTGCTCCAAAATACAGGGAATTTCTGCTTTTTTGCCCGAAAATAAAGAGAATGTTTACCTTTTGCCACAAAAAAGAGAAATTTCTTCATTTTTGCACCTAAATAAGAGGAATTTCTGCTTTTTTCCCTCAAACTAAGTGAAATTTCTGCCTTTTTATTCAAAAATATACAGAATTTCTGTATTTTTGCCCCAAAATAAATGCAATTTTTGAATTTTGCCCTGAAATAAGTGAAATTTCTCCAAATTTGCCTCAAAATAAGGGAAATTTCTGCCTTTTTGCCACAAAATAAGGGGAATTTCTGTGTTTTTGCCCCAAAATAAAAGGAATTTCAGCCTTTTTACCTAATAATAAGGGGAATCTCTCCTTTTTGCCGTAAAATATGGGGAATTTCTGTATTTTTGCCCCAAAATAAAAAAATTTTCTGCAATTTTGTACCAAAATAAAAGTAATTTCTGCCTTTTTGCCCCAAAATAAGAGAAATTTCTGCGTTTTTTCCCTGAAATAATTGAAATTTCTGTAATTTTGCCCCAAAATAAGGGAGATTTCTGCAATTTTGCCCCAAAATAAAGGAAATTTCTGGAATTTTGCCTCAAAATAAGGAAAATTTCTGACTTTTTGCCCTGAAATAAGGAGAATTTCTGTCTTTTTGCCCCAAAATAATGTGAATTTCTGCATTTTCCTTCAAAATTAAGGGAATATGTGCAATTTTGCTTCAAAATACGGGGAATTTTTGCCTTAATGCACCAAAAAAAAGGAATTTTAGCATTTTTGCACAAATATAACGGGAATTTCTGAAATTTTGCTCCAAAATACAGGGAATTTTTGCCTTATTGCCCGAAATAAAGTGGAATTTCTGCCTTTTTGCCCTGAAATATTTGAAATTTCTGCAATTTTACCCCAAAATAAGGGGAATTTCTGTTTTTGGCCCCAAAATTAGGAGAATTTCTGCTTTTTGCCCCAAATTAAGGCAAATTTCTGACTTTTTGCCATGAAATAAGTGAAATTTCTGCAATTTTACCCCAAAATAAGGGGAATTTCTGCCTTTTTGCCAAAATAAGGGGAATTTCAGCATTTTACCTTCAAATAAGGGGAATTTCTGCCTTTTTTGCCACAAAATATGGGGAATTTCTGCCTTATTGCCCCCAAATAAGGAAAATTTTAGCTTTTCTGCTTCAAATAATGAGAATTTCTGCCTTTTTGCCACAAAGTAAAGGGAATTTCTGCCTTTTTGCCCCAAAATAACGGGAATTTAAGGCTTTTTACCCCAAAATAAAGGGAATTTCTGCCTTTTGCACAAAATATGGGGAATTTCTGACTTTTTGTTCCAAAATAAGGAAAATTTCTTCAATTTTGTACCAAAATAAAAGAAATTTCTGCTTTTTGCCCCAAAATAAAAGTAATTTCTGACTTTTTTGCCCTGAAATAAATGAAATTTCGGCAATTTGGCCCGAAAATAAGGGATATTTGTGCCTTTTTGGCCCAAAATGAGGGGAATTTCTGCCTTTTAACCCCAAAATATGGAGAATTTCAGCATTTAACCTCAAAATAAGGGGAATTTCAGCCATTTTGCACCAAAATATGGAGAATTTCTGCCTTTTTGCCACAAAATAAGAAAAATTTCTGCAATTCTGTACTAAAATAAAAGAAATTTCTAAAATTTTGCCCCAAAATAAAGGAAATTTCTGATTTTTGCCCCGAAATAAGGAGAATTTCTGTATTTTTGCCCCCCAAAAAAAGGGAATTTCTGCCTTTTTGCCCTAAAATTAGGGGAGTTTCTGCAATTTTGCTTCAAAATACAGGGAATTTCTGCCTCTTTTCCCGAAAATAAGGGGAACTTCTGCCGATTTGACCCAAATAAGGGGAATTTCTGCATTTTTGCCCCAATATTTAGGGAATTTCTGCAATTTTGCTTTAAAATACGGGGAATTTCTGCCTTTTTGCCCAAAATTAAGTGGATTTTCTGCCTTTTTGCCCCCAAACAAGGGAAATTTCTGCAATTTTATCCCAAAATAAAAGGAATTTCTGCCTTTATGCCTTCAAATAATGGGAATTTCGGCCTTTTTGCCCTGAAATATGTGAAATGTCTGCAATTTTACCCCAAAATAAGGTGAATTTCTACCTTTTTGCCCCAAAATAATGGCAATTTCTGCCTTTTTACCCCAAAATATGAAAAATTTTTGCTTTTTTTCTCTGAAATATGTGAAATTTCTGCAATTTTGCCTTAAAATAAAAGAAATTTCTGCAATTTTTCTCCATAATAAAGGAATTTTTTGCAATTTTGCCCCAAAATAAAGGGAATTTCTGTTTTTTGTCCCAAATAAGGGAAATTTCTGCAATTTTGCCCTAAAATAAGGAAAATTTCTGCCTTTTGCCCCCAAATAAGGAGAATTTCTGCCTTTTTGCCCCAAAACAAAAAAAATTACTGCATGTTTTACGCCAAAATTAGGTGAATTTCTGCAATTTTGCTCCAAAATATGGGGATTTTCTGCCTTTTTCGCAGAAAATAAGGGGTATTTCTGCCATTTTGCCGCGAAATAAGTGAAATTTCTGCAGTTTTACCCCAAAATAAGGAGAATTTCTGCCTTTTTGCCCCAAAATTAGGGGAATTTCTGCAATTTTGCTCCAAAATTAGGGGAATTTCTGCCTTTTTGCCCGAAAATAAAGGGAATGTATACCTTTTGCTATAAAAAGGGAAATTTCTTCATTTTTACCCCCAAATAAGGGGATTTTCTGACTTTTTGACTCAAAATAAGTGCAATTTCTGACATTTTTCCAAAAATAAATGGAATTTCTGTCTTTTTGCCCAAAATAAGGGAAATTTCCGACTTTTTGCCCTGAAATAAGTTAAATTTCAAAAATTTTTCCCCAAAATAATTGAAATTTTTGCAATTTTGCCCCAAAATAAGGGGAATTTCTGTATTTTTACCCCAAAATAAGGGAAATTTCTGCCTTTTTACCTCAAAAGAAGGGGAATTTCTGCATTTTTGCCACAAAATATAAGGAATTTCTGCCTTTTTGCCCCAAAATAAGAAAAATTTCTGCCTTTTTTCCCTGAAATAAGTGAAATTTCTGCAATTTTGGCCCAAAAAAATTGAAATTTCTGCAATTTTGTCCCAAAATAAGAGAAATTTCTGGAATTTTGCCCCAAAATAAGTGGAATTTCTGAGTTTTGCCCCAAAATAAGGAGAATTTCTGTCTTTTTGCCCCAACATATAGGAAATTTCTGCCTTTTGCCCCACAATTAGGGGAATTTCTGCAATTTTGCTCCAAAATAAGGGGAATTTCTGCCTTTTTGCCCGAAAATAAAGGGAATGTATACCTTTTGCTAAAAAAAAGGAAATTTCTTCATTTTTACCCCAAAATAAGGGGATTTTCTGACTTTTTGACTCAAAATAAGTGCAATTTCTGACATTTTTCCAAAAATAAATGGAATTTCTGTCTTTTTGCCCAAAATAAGGGGAATTTCCGACTTTTTGCCCTGAACTAAGTTAAATTTCAAAAATTTTTCCCCAAAATAATTGAAATTTTTGCAATTTTGCCCCAAATAAGGGGAATTTCTGTATTTTTGCCCCAAAATAAGGGAAATTTCTGCCTTTTTACCTCAAAAGAAGGGGAATTTCTGCATTTTTGCCACAAAATATAAGGAATTTCTGCCTTTTTGCCCCAAAATAAGAAAAATTTCTGCCTTTTTTCCCTGAAATAAGTGAAATTTCTGCAATTTTGGCCCAAAAAAAATTGAAATTTCTTCAATTTTGTCCCAAAATAAGAGAAATTTATGGAATTTTGCCCCAAAATAAGTGGAATTTCTGAGTTTTGCCCCAAAATAAGGAGAATTTCTGTCTTTTTGCCCCAACATATAGGAAATTTCTGCCTTTTTGCCCCACAATTAGGGGAATTTCTGCAATTTTGCTCCAAAATACTGGGAATTTCTGCTTTTTTGCGCGAAAATAAGGGGAATGTTTACCTTTTGCCACAAAAAAGGGAAATTTCTTCATTTTTCCCCAAAATAAGAGGAATTTCTGCCTTTTTACGTCAAAATAAGTGAAAATTCTGCCTTTTTACTCAAAAATATATGGAATTTCTGTATTTTTGCCCCAAAATAAAAAGAATTTTTGAATTTTGCCCTGAAATAAATAAAATTTCTCCAATTTTGCCTCAAAATAATGGAAATTTCTGCTTTTTTGCCAAAAAATAAGGGGAATTTCTGTCTTTTTGCCCCAAACTAAGGAAAATTTTTGACTTTTGCCACAAAATATGGGGAATTTCTGCCATATTGCTCCCAAATAAAAAAAATGTTTGCTTTTCTGCCCCAATTAACGGAAATTTCTGCCTTTTTTGCCACAAAGTAAAGGGAATTTCTGCCTTTTTGCCCCAAAATAACGGGAATTTAAGGCTTTTTACCCCAAAATAAAGGGAATTTCGGCCTTTTGCCCAAAATATGTGGAATTTCTGACTTTTTGTTCCAAAATAAGGAAAATTTCTTCAATTTTGTACAAAAATAAAAGAAATTTCTGCTTTTTACCCAAAAATAAAAGTAATTTCTGACTTTCTGCCCTGAAATAAATGAAATTTCTGCAATTTGGCCCGAAAATAAGGGAAATTTGTGCCTTTTTGCCCCAAAATGAGGGGAATTTCTGCCTTTTTGCCCCAAAATATGGGGAATATAAGCATTTTACCTCAAAAAAAGGGGAATTTCAGCCTTTTTGCACCAAAATATGGAAAATTTCTGCCTTTTTGCCACAAAATAAGAAAAATTTCTGCAATTCTGTACCAAAATAAAAGAAATTTCTAAAATTTTGCCCCAAAATAAAGGAAATTTCTGATTTTTGCCCCGAAATAACGAGAATTTCTGTATTTTTGCCCCAAAATAAAGGGAAATTCTGCCTTTTTGCCCCAAAATTAGGGGAATTTCTGCAATTTTGCTTCGAAATACAGGGAATTTCTGCCTCTTTTCCCGAAAATAAGGGAAACTTCTGCCGATTTGCCCCAAATAAAGGGAATTTCTGCATTTTTGCCCCAATATTAGATGAATTTCTGCAATTTTGCTCTAAAATACGGGGAATTTCTGCCTTTTTGCCCGAAATTAAAGGGATTTTCTGCATTTTTGCCCCCAAACAAGGGAAATTTCTGCCTTTTTGCCCCTAAATAAGGGGAATTTCTGCCTTTTTGCCCTGAAATATGTGAAATGTCTGCAATTTTACCCCAAAATAAGGTGAATTTCTACCTTTTTGCCCCAAAATAATGGGAATTTCTGCATTTTGCCCTAAAATAAGAAAAATTTTTGCTTTTTTTTTCTGAAATAAGTGAAATTTCTGCAATTTTGCCTTAAAATAAAAGAAATTTCTGCAATTTTTCCCCATAATAAAGGAATTTTCTACAATTTTGCCCCAAAATAAAGGGAATTTCTGTTTTTTGTCCCCAAATAAGGGAAATTTCTGAAATTTTGCACTAAAATAAGGGGAATTTCTGCCTTTTGCCCCAAAATAAGGGGAATTTCTGCCTTTTTGCCCCAAAATAAAGAAAATTACAGCATGTTTTACCTTAAAATTAGGTGAATTTCTGCAATTTTGCTCCAAATTATGGGGATTTTCTGCTTTTTTCGCCGAAAATAAAAGGATTTTCTACCATTTTGCCGCGAAATAAGAGAAATTTCTGCAGTTTCACCACAAAATAAGGGGAAGTTCTGCGTTTTTGCCCCAAAATTAGGGGAATTTCTGCAATTTTGCTCCAAAATACGGGGAATTTCTGCCTTTTTGCCCGAAAATAAAGGGAATGTATACCTTTTTGCTATAAAAAAGGGAAATTTCTTCATTTTTACCCCAAAATAAGGGGATTTTCCGCCTTTTTGACTCAAAATAAGTGCAATTTCTGACTTTTTTCCAAAAATAAATGGAATTTCTGGCTTTTTGCCCCAAAATAAAGGGGAATTTTCGTCTTTTTGCCCTGAAATAAGTTAAATTTCAAAAATTTTTCCCCAAAATAATTGAAATTTCTGCAATTTTGCCCCAAAATAAGGGAAATTTCTGTATTTTTGCCCCAAAATAAGGGAAATTTCTGCCTTTTTACCTCAAAAGAAGGGGAATTTCTGCATTTTTTGCCACAAAATATAAGGAATTTCTGCCTTTTTGCCCCAAAATAAGAAAAAGTTCTGCCTTTTTTCCCTGAAATAAGTGAAATTTCTGCAATTTTGGCCCAAAAAAATTGAAATTTCTGCAATTTTTTCCCAAAATAAAAGAAATTTCTGGAATTTTGCCCCAAAATAAGTGGAATGTTTACCTTTTGCCACAAAAAAGGGAAATTTCTTCATTTTTGCCCCAAAATAATAGGAATTTCTGAATTTTTACGTCAAAATATGTGAAATTTCTGCCTTTTTACTCAAAAATATACGGAATTTCTGTATTTTTGCCCCAAAATAAAAGGAATTTTTGAATTTTGCCCTGAAATAAATGAAATTTCTCCAATTTTGCCTCAAAATAAGGGAAATTTCTGCTTTTTTGCCATAAAATAAGGGGAATTTCTGTCTTTTTGCCCCAAAATAAAAGGAATTTCAGCCTTTTTACCTAATAATAAGGGGAATCTCTCTTTTTTGCCCTAAAATATGGGGAATTTCTGTATTTTTGCCCCAAAATAAAAAAATTTTCTGCAATTTTGTACCAAAATAAAAGTAATTTCTGCCATTTTGCCCCAAAATAAGAGAAATTTCTGCATTTTTTCCCTGAAATAAGTGAAATTTCTGTAATTTTGCCCCAAAATTAGGGAGATTTCTGCAATTTTGCCCCAAAATAAAGGAAATTTCTGAAATTTTGCCCCAAAATAAGGGGAATTTTTGACTTTTTGCCCTGAAATAAGGAGAATTTCTGTCTTTTTGCCCCAAAATAATGTGAATTTCTGCATTTTCCCTCAAAATTAGGGGAATATGTGCAATTTGGCTTTAAAATACGGGGAATTTTTGCCTTATTGCACCAAAATAAAAGGAATTTCTGTATTTTTGCACCAATATAAAGGAAATTTCTTAAATTTTGCTCCAAAATACGGGGAATTTTTGCCTTATTGCCCGAAATAAAGTGGAATTTCTGCCTTTTTGCCATGAAATATTTGAAATTTCCGCAATTTTACCCCAAAATAAGGGGAATTTCTGTTTTTGGCCCCAAAATTAGGAGAATTTCTGCTTTTTGCCCCAAATTAAGGCAAATTTCTGACTTTTTGCCCTGAAATAAGTGAAATTTCTGCAATTTTGCCCCAAAATAAGGGGAATTTCTGCCTTTTTGCCAAAATAAGGGGAATTTCAGCATTTTACCTTCAAATAAGGGGAATTTCTGCCTTTTTGCCACAAAATATGGGGAATTTCTGCCTTATTGCCCCCAAATAAGGAAAATTTTTGCTTTTCTGCCCCAATTAATGGGAATTTCTGCCTTTTTGCCACAAAGTAAAGGGAATTTCTGCCTTTTTGCACCAAAATAACGGGAATTTCAGCCTTTTTATCCCAAAATAAGGGGAATTTCAGACTTTTGCCCAAAATATGGGGAATTTCTGACTTTTTGTTCCAAAATAAGGAAAATTTCTTCAATTTTGTACCAAAATACAAGAAATTTCTGCTTTTTGCCCCAAAATAAAAGTAATTTCTGACTTTTTGCCCTGAAATAAATGAAATTTCTGCAATTTTGCCCGAAAATAAGGGAAATTTGTGCCTTTTTGCCCCAAAATGAGGGGAATTTCTGCCTTTTAACCCCAAAATATGGGGAATTTCAGCATTTTACCTCAAAATAAGGGGAATTTCTGCCTTTTTGCACCAAAATATTGGGAATTTCTGCCTTTTTGCCACAAAATAGGAAAAATTTCTGCAATTCTGTATCAAAATATAAGAAATTTCTAAAATTTTGCCCCAAAATAAGGGAAATTTCAGATTTTTGCCCCGAAATAAGGAGAATTTCTGTATTTTTGCCCCCCCCAAAAAGGATTTTCTTCCTTTTTGCCCCAAAATTAGGGGAGTTTCTGCAACTTTGCTGCAAAATACAGGGAATTTCTGCCTCTTTTCCCGAAAATAAGGGGAACTTCTGCCGATGTGCCCCAAATACAGGGAATTTCTGCATTTTTGCTCCAATATTTAGATAATTTCTGCAATTTTGCTTTAAAATACAGGGAATTTCTGCCTTTTTGCCCAAAATTAAGGGGATTTTCTGCCTTTTTGCCCCCAAACAAAGGAAATTTCTGCAATTTTATCCCAAAATAAAAGGAATTTCTGCCTTTATGCCCTCAAATAACGGGAATTTCTGCCTTTTTGCCCTGAAATATGTGAAATGTCTGCAATTTTACCCCAAAATAAGGTGAATTTCTACCTTTTTGCCCAAAAATAATGGGAATTTCTGCCTTTTTGCCCCAAAATATGAAAAATTTTTGCTTTTTTTCTCTGAAATATGTAAAATTTCTGCAATTTTGCCTTAAAATAAAAGAAATTTCTGCAATTTTCCCCATAATAAGGTGAAATTCTACCTTTTTGCCCAAAAATAATAGGAATTTCTGCCTTTTTGCCCCAAAATATGAAAAATTTTTGCTTTTTTTCTCTGAAATATGTAAAATTTCTGCAATTTTGCCTTAAAATAAAAGAAATTTCTGCAATTTTTCCCCATAATAAAGAATTTTTTGCAATTTTGCCCCAAAATAAAGGAAATTTCTGTTTTTGGTCCCCAAATAAGGGAAATTTCTGCAATTTTGCCCTAAAATAAGGGGAATTTCTGCCTTTTGCCCTAAAATAAGGAGAATTTCTGCCTTTTTGCCCCAAAACAAAGAAAATTACTGCATGTTTTATGCCAAAATAAGGTGAATTTCTGCAATTTTGCTCCAAAATACGGGGATATTCTGCCTTTTTCGCAGAAAATAAGGAGAATTTCTGCCATTTTTGCCGCGAAATAATTGAAATTTCTGCAGTTTTACCCCAAAATAAGGGGAATTTCTGCCTTTTTGCCCCCAAATTAGGGGAATTTCTGCAATTTTGCTCCAAAATAAGTGGAATTTCTGCCTTTTTGCCCGAAAATAAAGGGAATGTATACCTTTTTGCCATAAAAAGGGAAATTTCTTCATTTTTACCCCAATAAAGGGGATTTTCCGCCTTTTTTGACTCAAAATAACTGCAGTTTGTGACTTTTTTCCAAAAATAAATGGAATTTCTGTCTTTTTGCCCCAAAATAAGGGGAATTTCCAAATTTTTGCCCTGAAATAAGTTAAATTTCAAAAATTTTTCCCCACAATAATTGAAATTTCTGTAATTTTGCCCCAAAATAAGGGGAATTTCTGTTTTTTTGGCCCAAAATAAGGAAAATTTCTGCCTTTTTACCTCAAAAGAAGGGGAATTTCTGCATTTTTGCCACAAAATATAAGGAATTTCTGCCTTTTTGCCCCAAAATAAGAAAAATTTCTGCCTTTTTTCCCTGAAATAAGTGAAATTTCTGCAATTTTGGCCCAAAAAAATTGAAATTTCTGCAATTTTATCTCAAAATAAGAAAAATTTCTGGAATTTTGCCCCAAAATAAGTGAAATTTCTGAATTTTGCCCCCCAAAAAGGAGAATTTCTGTCTTTTTGCCCCAACATATAGGAAATTTTTGCCTTTTTGCCCCACAATTAGGGGAATTTCTGCAATTTTGCTCCAAAATACTGGGAATTTCTGCTTTTTTGCCCGAAAATAAGGGGAATGTTTACCTTTTGCCACAAAAAAGGGAAATTTCTTCATTTTTCCCCAAAATAAGAGGAATTTCTGCCTTTTTACGTCAAAATAATTGAAATTTCTGCCTTTTTACTCAAAAATATATGGAATTTCTGTATTTTTGCCCCAAAATAAAAAGAATTTTTGAATTTTGCCCTGAAATAAATAAAATTTCTCCAATTTTGCCTCAAAATAATGGAAATTTCTGCTTTTTTGCCACAAAATAAGGGAATTTCTGTCTTTTTGCCCCAAAATAAGGAAAATTTTTGACTTTTGCCACAAAATATGGGGAATTTCTGCCATATTGCTCCCAAATAAAAAAAATGTTTGCTTTTCTGCCCCAATTAACGGAAATTTCTGCCTTTTTGCCACAAAGTAAAGGGAATTTCTGCCTTTTTGCCCCAAAATAACGGGAATTTAAGGCTTTTTACCCCAAAATAAAGGGAATTTCGGCCTTTTGCCCAAAATATGTGGAATTTCTGACTTTTTGTTCCAAAATAAGGAAAATTTCTTCAATTTTGTACCAAAATAAAAGAAATTTCTGCTTTTTACCCAAAAATAAAAGTAATTTCTGACTTTTTGCCCTGAAATAAATGAAATTTCTGCAATTTGGCCCGAAAATAAGGGAAATTTGTGCCTTTTTGCCCCAAAATGAGGGGAATTTCTGCCTTTTTGCCCCAAAATATGGGGAATATAAGCATTTTACCTCAAAAAAGGGGAATTTCAGCCTTTTTGCACCAAAATATGGAAAATTTCTGCCTTTTTGCCACAAAATAAGAAAAATTTCTGCAATTCTGTACCAAAATAAAAGAAATTTCTAAAATTTTGCCCCAAAATAAAGGAAATTTCTGATTTTTGCCCCGAAATAACGAGAATTTCTGTATTTTTGCCCCAAAATAAAGGGAAATTCTGCCTTTTGCCCCAAAATTAGGGGAATTTCTGCAATTTTGCTTCGAAATACAGAGAATTTCTGCCTCTTTTCCCGAAAATAAGGGAAACTTCTGCCGATTTGCCCCAAATAAAGGGAATTTCTGCATTTTTGCCCCAATATTAGAGGAATTTCTGCAATTTTGCTCTAAAATACGGGGGAATTTCTGCCTTTTTGCCCGAAATTAAAGGGATTTTCTGCCTTTTTGCCCCCAAACAAGGGAAATTTCTGCAATTTTATCCCAAAATAAGGGAAATTTCTGCCTTTTTGCCCCTAAATAAGGGGAATTTCTGCCTTTTTGCCCTGAAATATGTGAAATGTCTGCAATTTTACCCCAAAATAAGGTGAATTTCTACCTTTTTGCCCCAAAATAATGGGAATTTCTGCATTTTGCCCTAAAATAAGAAAAATTTTTGCTTTTTTTTTCTGAAATAAGTGAAATTTCTGCAATTTTGCCTTAAAATAAAAGAAATTTCTGCAATTTTTCCCCATAATAAAGGAATTTTCTACAATTTTGCCCCAAAATAAAGGGAATTTCTGTTTTTTGTCCCCAAATAAGGGAAATTTCTGAAATTTTGCACTAAAATAAGGGGAATTTCTGCCTTTTGCCCCAAAATAACAGGAATTTCTGCCTTTTTGCCCCAAAATAAAGAAAATTACAGCATGTTTTACCTTAAAATTAGGTGAATTTCTGCAATTTTGCTCCAAATTATGGGGATTTTCTGCTTTTTTCGCTGAAAATAAAAGGATTTTCTACCATTTTGCCGCGAAATAAGTGAAATTTCTGCAGTTTTACCCCAAAATAAGGGGAAGTTCTGCGTTTTTGCCCCAAAATTAGGGGAATTTCTGCAATTTTGCTCCAAAATACGGGGAATTTCTGCCTTTTTGCCCGAAAATAAAGAGAATGTATACCTTTTTGCTATAAAAAAGGGAAATTTCTTCATTTTTACCCCAAAATAAGAGGATTTTCCGCCTTTTTGACTCAAAATAAGTGCAATTTCTGACTTTTTTCCAAAAATAAATGGAATTTCTGGATTTTGCCCCAAAATAAAGGGGAATTTTCGACTTTTTGCCCTGAAATAAGTTAAATTTCAAAAATTTTTCCCCAAAATAATTGAAATTTCTGCAATTTTGCCCCAAAATAAGGGAAATTTCTGTATTTTTGCCCCAAAATAAGTGGAATGTTTACCTTTTGCCACAAAAAAGGGAAATTTCTTCATTTTTGCCCCAAAATAATAAGAATTTCTGAATTTTTACGTCAAAATATGTGAAATTTCTGCCTTTTTACTCAAAAATATACGGAATTTCTGTATTTTTGCCCCAAAATAAAAGGAATTTTTGAATTTTGCCCTGAAATAAATGAAATTTCTCCAATTTTGCCTCAAAATAAGGGAAATTTCTGCTTTTTTGCCATAAAATAAGGGGAATTTCTGTCTTTTTGCCCCAAAATAAAAGGAATTTCAGCCTTTTTACCTAATAATAAGGGGAATCTCTCTTTTTTGCCCTAAAATATGGGGAATTTCTGTATTTTTGCCCCAAAATAAAAAAATTTTCTGCAATTTTGTACCAAAATAAAAGTAATTTCTGCCATTTTGCCCCAAAATAAAAGAAATTTCTGCGTTTTTTCCCTGAAATAAGTGAAATTTCTGTAATTTTGCCCCAAAATTAGGGAGATTTCTGCAATTTTGCCCCAAAATAAAGGAAATTTCTGAAATTTTGCCCCAAAATAAGGGGTATTTTTGACTTTTCGCCCTGAAATAAGGAGAATTTCTGTCTTTTTGCCCCAAAATAATGTGAATTTCTGCATTTTCCCTCAAAATTAGGGGAATATGTGCAATTTGGCATTAAAATACAGGGAATTTTTGCCTTATTGCACCAAAATAAAAGGAATTTCTGTATTTTTGCACCAATATAAAGGAAATTTCTTAAATTTTGCTCCAAAATACGGGGAATTTTTGCCTTATTGCCCGAAATAAAGTGGAATTTCTGCCTTTTTGCCATGAAATATTTGAAATTTCCGCAATTTTACCCCAAAATAAGGGGAATTTCTGTTTTTGGCCCCAAAATTAGGAGAATTTCTGCTTTTTGCCCCAAATTAAGGCAAATTTCTGACTTTTTGCCCTGAAATAAGTGAAATTTCTGCAATTTTGCCCCAAAATAAGGGGAATTTCTGCCTTTTTGCCAAAATAAGGGGAATTTCAGCATTTTCCCTTCAAATAAGGGGAATTTCTGCCTTTTTGCCACAAAATATGGGGAATTTCTGCCTTATTGCCCCCAAATAAGGAAAATTTTTGCTTTTCTGCCCCAATTAATGGGAATTTCTGCCTTTTTGCCACAAAGTAAAGGGAATTTCTGCCTTTTTGCACCAAAATAACGGGAATTTCAGCCTTTTTATCCCAAAATAAGGGGAATTTCAGACTTTTGCCCAAAATATGGGGAATTTCTGACTTTTTGTTCCAAAATAAGGAAAATTTCTTCAATTTTGTACCAAAATACAAGAAATTTCTGCTTTTTGCCCCAAAATAAAAGTAATTTCTGACTTTTTGCCCTGAAATAAATGAAATTTCTGCAATTTTGCCCGAAAATAAGGGAAATTTGTGCCTTTTTGCCCCAAAATGAGGGGAATTTCTGCCTTTTAACCCCAAAATATGGGGAATTTCAGCATTTTACCTCAAAATAAGGGGAATTTCTGCCTTTTTGCACCAAAATATTGGGAATTTCTGCCTTTTTGCCACAAAATAGGAAAAATTTCTGCAATTCTGTATCAAAATATAAGAAATTTCTAAAATTTTGCCCCAAAATAAGGGAAATTTCAGATTTTTGCCCCGAAATAAGGAGAATTTCTGTATTTTTGCCCCCCCCAAAAAGGATTTTCTTCCTTTTTGCCCCAAAATTAGGGGAGTTTCTGCAACTTTGCTGCAAAATACAGGGAATTTCTGCCTCTTTTCCCGAAAATAAGGGGAACTTCTGCCGATGTGCCCCAAATACAGGGAATTTCTGCATTTTTGCTCCAATATTTAGATAATTTCTGCAATTTTGCTTTAAAATACAGGGAATTTCTGCCTTATTGCCCAAAATTAAGGGGATTTTCTGCCTTTTTGCCCAGAAACAAAGGAAATTTCTGCAATTTTATCCCAAAATAAAAGGAATTTCTGCCTTTATGCCCTCAAATAACGGGAATTTCTGCCTTTTTGCCCTGAAATATGTGAAATGTCTGCAATTTTACCCCAAAATAAGGTGAATTTCTACCTTTTTGCCCAAAAATAATGGGAATTTCTGCCTTTTTGCCCCAAAATATGAAAAATTTTTGCTTTTTTTCTCTGAAATATGTAAAATTTCTGCAATTTTGCCTTAAAATAAAAGAAATTTCTGCAATTTTTCCCCATAATAAAGAATTTTTTGCAATTTTGCCCCAAAATAAAGGAAATTTCTGTTTTTGGTCCCCAAATAAGGGAAATTTCTGCAATTTTGCCCTAAAATAAGGGGAATTTCTGCCTTTTGCCCTAAAATAAGGAGAATTTCTGCCTTTTTGCCCCAAAACAAAGAAAATTACTGCATGTTTTATGCCAAAATAAGGTGAATTTCTGCAATTTTGCTCCAAAATACGGGGATATTCTGCCTTTTTCGCAGAAAATAAGGGGAATTTCTGCCATTTTTGCCGCGAAATAATTGAAATTTCTGCAGTTTTACCCCAAAATAAGGGGAATTTCTGCCTTTTTGCCCCCAAATTAGGGGAATTTCTGCAATTTTGCTCCAAAATAAGTGGAATTTCTGCCTTTTTGCCCGAAAATAAAGGGAATGTATACCTTTTTGCCATAAAAAGGGAAATTTCTTCATTTTTACCCCAATAAAGGGGATTTTCCGCCTTTTTTGACTCAAAATAACTGCAGTTTGTGACTTTTTTCCAAAAATAAATGGAATTTCTGTCTTTTTGCCCCAAAATAAGGGGAATTTCCAAATTTTTGCCCTGAAATAAGTTAAATTTCAAAAATTTTTCCCCACAATAATTGAAATTTCTGTAATTTTGCCCCAAAATAAGGGGAATTTCTGTTTTTTTGGCCCAAAATAAGGAAAATTTCTGCCTTATTACCTCAAAAGAAGGGGAATTTCTGCATTTTTGCCACAAAATATAAGGAATTTCTGCCTTTTTGCCCCAAAATAAGAAAAATTTCTGCCTTTTTTCCCTGAAATAAGTGAAATTTCTGCAATTTTGGCCCAAAAAAATTGAAATTTCTGCAATTTTATCTCAAAATAAGAAAAATTTCTGGAATTTTGCCCCAAAATAAGTGAAATTTCTGAATTTTGCCCCCAAAAAAGGAGAATTTCTGTCTTTTTGCCCCAACATATAGGAAATTTTTGCCTTTTTGCCCCACAATTAGGGGAATTTCTGCAATTTTGCTCCAAAATACTGGGAATTTCTGCTTTTTTGCCCGAAAATAAGGGGAATGTTTACCTTTTGCCACAAAAAAGGGAAATTTCTTCATTTTTCCCCAAAATAAGAGGAATTTCTGCCTTTTTACGTCAAAATAAGTGAAATTTCTGCCTTTTTACTCAAAAATATATGGAATTTCTGTATTTTTGCCCCAAAATAAAAAGAATTTTTGAATTTTGCCCTGAAATAAATAAAATTTCTCCAATTTTGCCTCAAAATAATGGAAATTTCTGCTTTTTTGCCACAAAATAAGGGAATTTCTGTCTTTTTGCCCCAAAATAAGGAAAATTTTTGACTTTTGCCACAAAATATGGGGAATTTCTGCCATATTGCTCCCAAATAAAAAAAATGTTTGCTTTTCTGCCCCAATTAACGGAAATTTCTGCCTTTTTGCCACAAAGTAAAGGGAATTTCTGCCTTTTTGCCCCAAAATAACGGGAATTTAAGGCTTTTTACCCCAAAATAAAGGGAATTTCGGCCTTTTGCCCAAAATATGTGGAATTTCTGACTTTTTGTTCCAAAATAAGGAAAATTTCTTCAATTTTGTACCAAAATAAAAGAAATTTCTGCTTTTTACCCAAAAATAAAAGTAATTTCTGACTTTTTGCCCTGAAATAAATGAAATTTCTGCAATTTGGCCCGAAAATAAGGGAAATTTGTGCCTTTTTGCCCCAAAATGAGGGGAATTTCTGCCTTTTTGCCCCAAAATATGGGGAATATAAGCATTTTACCTCAAAAAAGGGGAATTTCAGCCTTTTTGCACCAAAATATGGAAAATTTCTGCCTTTTTGCCACAAAATAAGAAAAATTTCTGCAATTCTGTACCAAAATAAAAGAAATTTCTAAAATTTTGCCCCAAAATAAAGGAAATTTCTGATTTTTGCCCCGAAATAACGAGAATTTCTGTATTTTTGCCCCAAAATAAAGGGAAATTCTGCCTTTTGCCCCAAAATTAGGGGAATTTCTGCAATTTTGCTTCGAAATACAGAGAATTTCTGCCTCTTTTCCCGAAAATAAGGGAAACTTCTGCCGATTTGCCCCAAATAAAGGGAATTTCTGCATTTTTGCCCCAATATTAGAGGAATTTCTGCAATTTTGCTCTAAAATACGGGGGAATTTCTGCCTTTTTGCCCGAAATTAAAGGGATTTTCTGCCTTTTTGCCCCCAAACAAGGGAAATTTCTGCAATTTTATCCCAAAATAAGGGAAATTTCTGCCTTTTTGCCCCTAAATAAGGGGAATTTCTGCCTTTTTGCCCTGAAATATGTGAAATGTCTGCAATTTTACCCCAAAATAAGGTGAATTTCTACCTTTTTGCCCCAAAATAATGGGAATTTCTGCATTTTGCCCTAAAATAAGAAAAATTTTTGCTTTTTTTTTCTGAAATAAGTGAAATTTCTGCAATTTTGCCTTAAAATAAAAGAAATTTCTGCAATTTTTCCCCATAATAAAGGAATTTTCTACAATTTTGCCCCAAAATAAAGGGAATTTCTGTTTTTTGTCCCCAAATAAGGGAAATTTCTGAAATTTTGCACTAAAATAAGGGGAATTTCTGCCTTTTGCCCCAAAATAACAGGAATTTCTGCCTTTTTGCCCCAAAATAAAGAAAATTACAGCATGTTTTACCTTAAAATTAGGTGAATTTCTGCAATTTTGCTCCAAATTATGGGGATTTTCTGCTTTTTTCGCTGAAAATAAAAGGATTTTCTACCATTTTGCCGCGAAATAAGTGAAATTTCTGCAGTTTTACCCCAAAATAAGGGGAAGTTCTGCGTTTTTGCCCCAAAATTAGGGGAATTTCTGCAATTTTGCTCCAAAATACGGGGAATTTCTGCCTTTTTGCCCGAAAATAAAGAGAATGTATACCTTTTTGCTATAAAAAAGGGAAATTTCTTCATTTTTACCCCAAAATAAGAGGATTTTCCGCCTTTTTGACTCAAAATAAGTGCAATTTCTGACTTTTTTCCAAAAATAAATGGAATTTCTGGATTTTGCCCCAAAATAAAGGGGAATTTTCGACTTTTTGCCCTGAAATAAGTTAAATTTCAAAAATTTTTCCCCAAAATAATTGAAATTTCTGCAATTTTGCCCCAAAATAAGGGAAATTTCTGTATTTTTGCCCCAAAATAAGTGGAATGTTTACCTTTTGCCACAAAAAAGGGAAATTTCTTCATTTTTGCCCCAAAATAATAAGAATTTCTGAATTTTTACGTCAAAATATGTGAAATTTCTGCCTTTTTACTCAAAAATATACGGAATTTCTGTATTTTTGCCCCAAAATAAAAGGAATTTTTGAATTTTGCCCTGAAATAAATGAAATTTCTCCAATTTTGCCTCAAAATAAGGGAAATTTCTGCTTTTTTGCCATAAAATAAGGGGAATTTCTGTCTTTTTGCCCCAAAATAAAAGGAATTTCAGCCTTTTTACCTAATAATAAGGGGAATCTCTCTTTTTTGCCCTAAAATATGGGGAATTTCTGTATTTTTGCCCCAAAATAAAAAAATTTTCTGCAATTTTGTACCAAAATAAAAGTAATTTCTGCCATTTTGCCCCAAAATAAAAGAAATTTCTGCGTTTTTTCCCTGAAATAAGTGAAATTTCTGTAATTTTGCCCCAAAATTAGGGAGATTTCTGCAATTTTGCCCCAAAATAAAGGAAATTTCTGAAATTTTGCCCCAAAATAAGGGGTATTTTTGACTTTTCGCCCTGAAATAAGGAGAATTTCTGTCTTTTTGCCCCAAAATAATGTGAATTTCTGCATTTTCCCTCAAAATTAGGGGAATATGTGCAATTTGGCATTAAAATACAGGGAATTTTTGCCTTATTGCACCAAAATAAAAGGAATTTCTGTATTTTTGCACCAATATAAAGGAAATTTCTTAAATTTTGCTCCAAAATACGGGGAATTTTTGCCTTATTGCCCGAAATAAAGTGGAATTTCTGCCTTTTTGCCATGAAATATTTGAAATTTCCGCAATTTTACCCCAAAATAAGGGGAATTTCTGTTTTTGGCCCCAAAATTAGGAGAATTTCTGCTTTTTGCCCCAAATTAAGGCAAATTTCTGACTTTTTGCCCTGAAATAAGTGAAATTTCTGCAATTTTGCCCCAAAATAAGGGGAATTTCTGCCTTTTTGCCAAAATAAGGGGAATTTCAGCATTTTCCCTTCAAATAAGGGGAATTTCTGCCTTTTTGCCACAAAATATGGGGAATTTCTGCCTTATTGCCCCCAAATAAGGAAAATTTTTGCTTTTCTGCCCCAATTAATGGGAATTTCTGCCTTTTTGCCACAAAGTAAAGGGAATTTCTGCCTTTTTGCACCAAAATAACGGGAATTTCAGCCTTTTTATCCCAAAATAAGGGGAATTTCAGACTTTTGCCCAAAATATGGGGAATTTCTGACTTTTTGTTCCAAAATAAGGAAAATTTCTTCAATTTTGTACCAAAATACAAGAAATTTCTGCTTTTTGCCCCAAAATAAAAGTAATTTCTGACTTTTTGCCCTGAAATAAATGAAATTTCTGCAATTTTGCCCGAAAATAAGGGAAATTTGTGCCTTTTTGCCCCAAAATGAGGGGAATTTCTGCCTTTTAACCCCAAAATATGGGGAATTTCAGCATTTTACCTCAAAATAAGGGGAATTTCTGCCTTTTTGCACCAAAATATTGGGAATTTCTGCCTTTTTGCCACAAAATAGGAAAAATTTCTGCAATTCTGTATCAAAATATAAGAAATTTCTAAAATTTTGCCCCAAAATAAGGGAAATTTCAGATTTTTGCCCCGAAATAAGGAGAATTTCTGTATTTTTGCCCCCCCAAAAAAGGATTTTCTTAGTTTTTGCCCCAAAATTAGGGGAGTTTCTGCAACTTTGCTACAAAATACAGGGAATTTCTGCCTCTTTTCCCGAAAGTAAGGGGAACTTCTGCCGATGTGCCCCAAATACAGGGAATTTCTGCATTTTTGCTGCAATATTTAGATAATTTCTGCAATTTTGCTTTAAAATACAGGGAATTTCTGCCTTATTGCCCAAAATTAAGGGGATTTTCTGCCTTTTTGCCCCCAAACAAAGGAAATTTCTGCAATTTTATCCTAAAATAAAAGGAATTTCTGCCTTTATGCCCTCAAATAACGGGAATTTCTGCCTTTTTGCCCTGAAATATGTGAAATGTCTGCAATTTTACCCCAAAATAAGGTGAATTTCTACCTTTTTGCCCAAAAATAATGGGAATTTCTGACTTTTTGCCCCAAAATATGAAAAATTTTTGCTTTTTTTCTCTGAAATATGTAAAATTTCTGCAATTTTGCCTTAAAATAAAAGAAATTTCTGCAATTTTTCCCCATAATAAAGGAATTTTTTGCAATTTTGCCCCAAAATAAAGGAAATTTCTGTTTTTGGTCCCCAAATAAGGGAAATTTCTGCAATTTTGCCCTAAAATAAGGGGAATTTCTGCCTTTTGCCCTAAAATAAGGAGAATTTCTGCCTTTTTGCCCCAAAACAAAGAAAATTACTGCATGTTTTACGCCAAAATAAGGTGAATTTCTGCAATTTTGCTCCAAAATACGGGGATATTCTGCCTTTTTCGCAGAAAATAAGGGGAATTTCTGCCATTTTTTCCGCGAAATAAGTGAAATTTCTGCAGTTTTACCCCAAAATAAGGGGAATTTCTGCCTTTTTGCCCAAAAATTAGGGGAATTTCTGCAATTTTTCTCCAAAATACGGAGAATTCCTGCCTTTTTGCCCGTAAATAAAGAAAATGTATACCTTTTTGCCATAAAAATGGAAATTTCTTCATTTTTATCCCAAAATAAGGGGATTTTCCGCCTTTTTGACACAAAATAAGTGTAATTTCTGACTTTTTTCAAAAAATAAATGGAATTTTTGTCTTTTTGCCCCCCAAATAAGGGGAATTTCTGACTTTTTGCCCTGAAATAATTTAAATTTCAAAAATTTTTCTCCAAAATAATTGAAATTTCTGCAATTTTGCCCCAAAATAAGGAGAATTTCTGCATTTTTGCCCCAAAATAAGGGAAATTTCTGCTTTTTGCCTCCAAATAAGGGGAATTTGAGCCTTTTTACCTCAAAATAAGGGGAATTTTTGCATTTTTGCCACAAAATATTAGGAATTTCTGCATTTTTGCTCCAAAATAAGGAAAATTTCAGCCTTTCTTTCCTGAAATAAGTAAAATTTCTGCAATTTTGCCCCAAAATAAGTGAAATTTCTGCAATTTTGCCCCAAAATAAGAGAAATTTCTTGAATTTTGCCCCCAAATAAGTGGAATTTCTGAGTTTTGCCCTAAAATAAGGAGAATTTCTGTCTTATTGCCCCCACATATAGGAAATTTCTTCCTTTTTGCCCCACAATTAAAGAAATTTCTGCAATTTTGCTCCAAAATACGGGGAATTTCTGCTTTTTTTCCCGAAAATAAGGGAAATGTATACCTTTTGCCACAAAAAAGGGAAATTTCTTTATTTTTGCCCCAAAATAAGAGGAA
This sequence comes from Micromys minutus, assembly GCF_963924665.1. Classification (NCBI taxonomy): domain Eukaryota; kingdom Metazoa; phylum Chordata; class Mammalia; order Rodentia; family Muridae; genus Micromys; species Micromys minutus. The sequence goes on from NW_027667727.1 coordinate 7,470,608, forward strand.
TTTCTTTCTTTTTACCTCAAAGTAAGTGAAATTTCTTCCTTTTTACCCCAAAATAAGCGGAATTTCTGTCTTTTTGCCCCAAAATAAAAGGAATTTTTGAATTATGCCCTGAAATTTGTGAAATTTCTGCAATTTTGCCCTAAAAAAAAGAAATTTCTTCATTTTTGCCACAAAAAAGGGGAATTTCTGTCTTTTTGCCCCAAATTAAGGGAAATTTCTGCCTTTTTGCCCCCAAATAAAAGGAATTTCAGCCTTTTTACCTCAAAATAAATGGAATTTCTTCATTTTTGCCACAAAATATTAGGAATTTCTGGCTTTTTGCTACAAAATAAGGAACATTTCTGCCTTTTTTTCCCTGAAATAAGTGAAATTTCTGCAATTTTGCCCCAAAATAAGTGAAATTTCTGCAATTTTGCCCCAAAATAAGGAAAATTTCTGGAATTTTGCCCCAAAATAAGTGGAATTTCTGAGTTTTGCCGCAAAATAAAGAGAATTTCTGTCTTTTTGCCCCAACAAATAGAGAATTTCTGCCTTTTTGCCCCACAACTAGGGGAATTTCTGCAATTTTGCTCCAAAATACGAAGAATTTCTTCATTTTTTCCTAAAAATAAGGGTAATGTATACCTTTTGCCACAAAAAAGGGAAATTTCTTCATTTTTGCCCCAAAATAAGAGGAATTTCTGCCTTTTTACCTCAAAATAAGTGAATTTTCTGCCTTTTTACCCGAAAATAAACTGAATTTCTGTCTTTTTTCTCCAAAATAAAAGAAATTTTTGAATTATGCCCTGAAATTAGTGAAATTTCTGCAATTTTGCCCTAAAATAAAAAAAAATTTCTGCCTTTGTGCCACAAAATAAGGGGAATTTCTGTATTTTTGCCCCAAAATAAGAGGAATTTCTGTCTTTTTACGTCAAAATAAGTGAAATTTCTGCCTTTTTACTCAAAAATATACGGAATTTCTGTATTTTTGCCCCAAAATAAAAGGAATTTTTGAATTTTGCCCTGAAATTAATAAAATTTCTCCAATTTTGCCTCAAAATAAGGGAAATTTCTGCTTTTTTGCCACAAAATAAGGGGAATTTCTGTCTTTTTGCCCCAAAATAAAAGTAATTTCAGCCCTTTTACCTAATAATAAGGGGAATCTCTCCTTTTTGCCCTAAAATATGGGGAATTTCTGTATTTTTGCCCCAAAATAAAAAAATTTTCTGCAATTTTGTACCAAAATAAAAGTAATTTCTGCCATTTTGCCCCAAAATAAGAGAAATTTCTGCGTTTTTTCCCTGAAATAAGTGAAATTGCTGTAATTTTGACCCCAAATTAGGGAGATATCTGCAATTTTGCCCCAAAATAAAGGAAATTTCTGGAATTTTGCCCCCAAAATAAAGAGAATTTCTGTCTTTTTGCCCCAAAATAATGTGAATTTCTGCATTTTCCCTCAAAATTAGGGGAATATGTGCAATTTTGCTTCAAAATACGGGGAATTTTTGCCTTATTGCACCAAAATAAAGGGAATTTCTGCATTTTTGCACAAATATAAGGGGAATTTCTGAAATTTTGCTCCCAAATACGGGGAATTTTTGCCTTATTGCCAGAAATAAAGTGGAATTTCTGCCTTTTTGCCCTGAAATATTTGAAATTTCCGTAATTTTACCCCAAAATAAGGGAAATTTCTGTTTTTGGCCCCAAAATTAGGAGAATTTCTGCTTTTTGCCCCAAATTAAAGCAAATTTCTGACTTTTTGCCCTGAAATAAGTGAAATTTCTGCAATTTTGCCCCAAAATAAGGGGAATTTCTGCCTTTTTGCCAAAATAAGGGGAATTTCATCATTTTACCTTCAAATTAGGGGAATTTCTGCCTTTTTGCCACAAAATATGGGAAATTTCTGCCTTGTGGCCCCCAAATAAAGAAAATTTTTGCTTTTCTGCCCCAATTAATGGGAATTTCTGCCTTTTTGCTACAAAGTAAAGGAAATTTCTGCCTTTTTGCCCCAAAATAATGGGAATTTCAGCCTTTTTACCCCAAAATAAGGGGAATTTCTGCCTTTTGCCCAAAATATGGGAAATTTCTGAATTTTTGTTCCAAAATAAGGAAATTTTCTTCAATTATGTCCCAAAATAAAAGAAACTTCTGCTTTTTGCCCCCAAATAAAATTAATTTCTGACTTTTTGCCCTGAACTAAATGAAATTTCTGCAATTTTGCCTGAAAATAAGGGAAATTTGTGCCTTTTTGCCCCAAAATGAGGGGAATTTCTGCCTTTTAACCCCAAAATATTTGGAATTTCAGCATTTTACCTCAAAATACGGGGAATTTCAGCCCTTATGCAACAAATTATGGCAAATTTCTGCCTTTTTGCCACAAAATAAAAAAAATTTCTGCAATTCTGTACCAAAATAAAAGCAATTTCTAAAATTTTGCCCCAAAATAAGGGAAATTTCTGATTTTTGCCCCGAAATAAGAAGAATTTCTGTATTTTTGCCGTCAAAAAAAGGGAATATCTGCCTTTTTGCCCCAAAATGAATTTCTGCATTTTACCTCTAAATAAGGGGAATTTCTGCATTTTACCTCAAAATAAGAAGAATTTCTGCCTTTTGCCCCAAAATATGGGGAATTTCTGCCTTTTTGTTCCAAAATAAAGAAAATTTCTTTAATTTTGTACCATAATAAAAGAAATTTCTGCTTTTTGCCCCAAAATAAGGGGAATTTCTGAATTTTTGCCCTGAAATAAATGAAATTTCTGCAATTTTGCCCCAAAATAAGGGAAATTTCTGCCTTGTTGCCATGAAATATGTGAAATTTCTGCAATTTTACTTCAAAATAAGGCGAATTTCTGCCATTTTGACCCAAAATAAAGGGAATTTCTGCCTTTTGCCCCAAAATTAGAGGAATTTCTGCAATTTTGCTCCAAAATATGGGGAATTTCTGCCTTTTTGCCTGAAAATAAAGGGAATGTTTACCTTTTTGCCATAAAAAAGGGAAATTTCCTCATTTTTGCCCCAAAATATGGGAATTTTCCGCCTTTTTGATTCAAAATAAGTGCAATTTCTGCCTTTTCCCTAAAAATAAACAAAATTTCTGTCTTTTTGCACCAAAATAAGGAGAATTTCTGACTTTTTGCCCGAAAATAAGGGGAATTTCAGCCTTTTTACCTCAAAATAAGGGGAATTTCTTCCTTTTTGCCCCAAAATATGGGGAATTTCTGCCTTTTTGCCCCAAAATAAGAAAAATTCTGCCTTTTTTCTGAAATAAGGAAATTTTTGCAATTTTGCCTCAAAATAAGGGAAATTTCTGCAATTTTGCCCCAATGTAAAGGAAATTTCTGCAATTGTGCCCCAAAATAAGGGAAATTTCTGACTTTATGCTCCCGAAAAAAGGAGATTTTCTGTCTTTTTGCCCCAAAATAAGAATTTTTGCATTTTTCCCGAAAATTATGAGAATTTCTGCAATTTTGCTTCAAAATACGGTTAATTTCTTTCTTTTAACCCCAAAATAAAGGGAATTTCTGCATTTACCCCCAATATTTGGGGAATTTCTGCATTTTACCTCAAAATAAGAAGAATTTCTGCCTTTTGCCCCAAAATATGGAGAATTTCTGCCTTTTTGTTCTGAAATAAGGAAAATTTCTTCAATTTTGTACCATAATAAAAGAAATTTCTGCTTTTTGCCCCAAAATAAGTGAAATTTCTGACTTTTTGCCTTGAAATAAATGAAATTTCTGCAATTTTGTTCAAAATAAGTTAAATTTGTGCCTTTTGCCCCAAAATAAGGGGAATTTCTGCCTTTTGCCCCAAAATATGGGGAATTTTTGCCTGTTTCCCCGAAAATAAGAAGAATGCATAACTTTTTGCCATAAAAAAGGGAAATTTCTTCATTTTTGCTCCAAAATAAGCGAAATTTCTGCTTCTTTGCCTCTAAATAAGTGGAATTTCTGTCTTTTTCCCCCAATACAAAGGGAATTTCTGTCTTTGTTGCCCCAAAATAAGGAAAATTTTTGACTTATTACCTTGAAATAAGTGAAATTTCTGCAATTTTGCCCCAATATAAGGGAAATTTCTACCTTTTTGCCCCCAAATAAGGGGAATGTCAGCCTTTTTACCTCAAAATTTAAGGAATTTCTGAATTTTGGCACAAAATATTAGGAATTTCTGCCTTTTTGCCCCAAAATAAGGAAAATTTCTGCCTTTTTTCCCTGAAATAAGTAAAATTTCTCCAATTTTACCCCAAAATAAGTAAAATTTCTGCAATTTTGCCATAAAATAAGTGAAATTTCTGCAATTTTGCCCCAAAATAAGGGAAATTTCTGGAATTTTGCCCCAAAATAAGGGGAATTTCTGAGTTTTGCCCCAAAATATAGAGAATTTCTGCCTTTTTGCCCCACAATTAGTGAAATTTCTGCAATTTTGCCCTAAAATATGGGAAATTTCTGCAATTTTTCCCCATAATAAGGGAAATTTCTGCCATTTTGCCCCCAAATAATAGGAATTTCTGTTTTTTTGCCCCACAATTAGGGAAATTTATCAATTTTGCCCCAAAATAAGGGGAATTTCTGCTTTTTGCCCCAAAATATGGGGAATTTCTGCCTTTTTGTTCGAAAATAAGAAGAATGCATACATTTTTGCCATAAAAAAGAAAATTTTCTTCATTTTTGTTCCAAAATAAGGGGACCTTTTGCCTTTTTGCCTCTAAATAAGTGGAATTTCTATCTTTTCCCCCCAAAACAAAGGGAATTTCTGTCTTTTTTGCATCAAAATAAGGAGAATTTCTGACTTATTACTCTGAAATAAGTGAAATTTCGGCAATTTTGCCCCAAAATAAGGGAAATTTCTCCAATTTTGCCCCAATGTAAAAGAAATTTCTGCAATTTTGCCCCAAAATAAGGGGAATTTCTGACTGTTTGATCTCGAAAAAAGGAAATTTTCTGTCTTTTTGCCCCAAAATAAAAAGAATTTCTGCTTTTTTGCCCGAAAATTATGAGAATTTCTGCAATTTTGCTTTAAAATATGGTTAATTTCTGCCTTTTGGCCCCAAAATAAAGGGAATTTCTGCATTTTCCCCCAATATTTGGGGAATTTCTGCATTTTATCTAAATAAGGGGAATTTCTGCATTTTACCTCAAAATAAGAAGAATTTCTGCCTTTTGCCCCAAAATATGGGGAATTTCTCCCTTTTTGTTCCAAAATAAGGAAAATTTCTTCAATTTTGTACCATACTAAAAGAAATTTCTGCTTTTTGCCCCAAATTAAGGGGAATTTCTGAATTTTTGCCCTGAAATAAATGAAATTTCTGCAATTTTGCCCGAAAATAAGGGAAATTTCTGCCTTGTTGCCATGAAATATGTGAAATTTCTGCAATTTTACCCCAAAATAAGGTGAAATTCTGGCTTTTTGCCCCAAAATAATGGGAATTTCTGACTTTTTGCCCCAAAATAAGAAAAATTTTTGCTTTATTTCTCTGAAATAAGTGAAATTTCTGCAATTTTGCCCTAAAATAAGGGAAATTTCTGCAATTTTTTCCCATAATAAAGGAAATTTCTGCAATTTTGTCCCAAAATAAGGGCAATTTCTCCCGTTTTGCCCCAAAATAAAGGAAATTTCAGCCTTTTTACCTGAAAATAAGTGAAATTTCTGCAATTTTGCCCCAAATAAGGAAAATTTCTGCAATTTTAACCCAAAATAAGGTAAATTCCTACAATTTTGCCCCAAAATAAAGGAAGTTTCTTGAATTTTGCCCCAAAATAAGGGGAATTTCTTATTTTTGCCCCAAAATAAAGGGAATTTTTGCCTTTTGCCCCACAATTAGGAGAATTTCTGCAATTTTGCTCCAAAATACGGGGAATTTCTGCCTTTTTGCCCGAAAATAATGGGAATGCATACCTTTTTGCCATAAAAAGGGAAATTTCTTCATTTTTGCTCCAAAATAAGGGGAATTTCTGCCTTTTTGCCTCTAAATAAGTGGAATTTCTGTCTTTTTCCCCCAAAACAAAGGGAATTTCTGTCTTTTTTGCATCAAAATAAGGAGAATTTCTGACTTATTACCCTGAAATAAGTGAAATTTCTGCAATTTTGCCCCAAAATAAGTGAAATTTCTGCAATTTTGCCCTAATGTAAGAGAAATTTCTGCAATTTTGCCCCAAAATAAGCGGAATTTCTGAATGTTTGCTCTCGAAAAAAGGAGATTTTCTGTCTTTTTGCCCCAAAATAAGGAGAATTTCTGCTTTTTTGCCCGAAAATTATGAGAATTTCTGCAATTTTGCTTTAAAATACGGTTAACTTCTGCCTTTTAGCCCCAAAATTAAGGGAATTTCTGCATTTTCCCCCAATATTTGGGGAATTTCTGCATTTTACCTCTAAATAAGGGGAATTTCTGCATTTTACCTCAAAATAAGAAGAATTTCTGCCTTTTGCCCCAAAATATGGGGAATTTCTGCCTTTTTGTTCCAAAATAAGGAAAATTTCTTCAATTTTGTACCATAATAAAAGAAATTTCTGCTTTTTGCCCCAAAATAAGGGGAATTTCTGAATTTTTGCCCTGAAATAAATGAAATTTCTGCAATTTTGCCCCAAAATAAGGGAAATGTTTGCCTTTTTTCCCCAAAATAAAGGGAATTTCTGCCGTTTGCCCCAAAATATGGGGAATTTCTGCCTTTTTGCCCGAAAATAAGAAGAATGCATACCTTTTAGCCATAAAAAAGGTAAATTTCTTCATTTTTGCTCCAAAATAAAGGGAATTTCTGCTTTTTTGCCTCTAAATAAGTGGAATTTCTTTCTTTTTCAACCAAAACAAAAGGAAATTCTGTCTTTTTTGCCCCAATATAAGGAAAATTTCTGACTTATTACCCTGAAATAAGTGAAATTTCTGAAATTTTGCCCCAATATAAGGGAAATTTCTGCCTTCTTGCCCCCAAATAAGGGGAATTTCAGAATTTTTACCTCAAAATAATGGGAATTTCTAAATTTTGGCACAAAATATTAGGAATTTCTGAATTTTTGCCCCAAAATAAGGAAAATTTCTGCCTTTTTTCCTTGAAATAAGTGAAATTTCTGCAATTTTGCCCCAAAATAAGTGAAATTTCTGCAATTTTGCCCCAAAATAAAGGAAATTTCTGCAATTTTGCCCCAAAATAAGTGGAATTTCTGCCTTTTGCCCCAAAATTTGGGGAATTTCTGCCTTTTTGCCCGAAAATAAAAAGAATGCATACTTTTTTGCCATAAAAAAGGGAAATTTCTTCATTTTTGCTCCAAAATAAGGGGAACTTTTGCCTTTTTGCCTCTAAATAAGTGGAATTTCTGTTTTTCCCCCAAAACAAAGGGAATTTCTTTCTTTTTTGCCTCAAAATAAGGAAAATTTCTAACTTATTACCCCTAAATAAGTGAAATTTCTGCAAATTTGCCCCAATATAAGGGAAATTTTTGCCTTTTGCCCTAAAATTTGGGGAATTTGAGAATTTTACCTCAAAATAAAGGAAATTACTGATTTTTGCACCAAAATATGGAGAATTTCTCCCTTTTTTCCTCATAATAAAGGGAATTTCTGCATTTTTGCACCAATATTATGGGAATTTCTGCAATTTTGCTCCAAAATACGGGTCATTTCTGCCTTTTTGCCTGAAATTAATTGGAATTTCTGGCTTTTTGTCCCGAAATAAGTGAAATTTCTTCAATTTTCACCAAAAATTAGGGATTTCATTTTTTTGCCCCAAAATAAGGGGAATTTCTGCCATTTTGCCCTGAAATATTTGAAATTTCTGCAATTTTGCCCCAAAATAAGGGAAATTTCTGGAATTTTGCCCTAAAATAAGTGGAATTTCTGAGTTTTGCCCCAAAATATGGAGAATTTCTGCCTTTTTGCCCCACAATTAGTGAAATTTCTGCAATTTTGCCCTAAAATAAGGGAAATTTCTGCAATTTTTCCCCATAATAAGGGAAATTTCTGCTATTTTGCCCCCAAATAAGGGGAATTTCAGCATTTTACCTCAAAATAAGGGAAATTTCTGATTTTTGCACCAAAATATGGACAATTTCTGCATTTTTCCTTCAAAATAAAGGGAATTTCTGCATTTTTGCACCAATATTAGGGGAATTTCTGCTATTTTGCTCCAAAATACGGGTCATTTATTCCTTTTTGCCCGACATTAATTGGAATTTCTGCCTTTTTCTCCTGAAATAAGTGAAATTTCTTCAATTTTAGCCAAAAATTAGGGATTTCATCTTTTTGCCCCAAAATAAGGGGAATTTCTGCCTTTTTGCCCAAAAATAATGGGAATGCATACCTTTTTGCCATAAAAAAGGGAAATTTCTTCATTTTTGCTCCAAAATAACGAAATTTCTTGTTTTTTGCCTCTAAATAAGTGGAATTTCTGTCTTTTTTTCCCAAAACAAAGAGAATTTCTGTCTTTTTGCCCCAAAATAAAGAATATTTCGGCCTTTTTTTTTCTGAATTAAGAGAAATTTCTGCAATATTGCCCCAACATAAGGGAAATTTCTGCCTTATTGCCCCCAAATAAGGGGAATTTCAGCCTTTTTGCCCCCAAATAAGGGGAATTTCAACCTTATTACCTCTAAATAAGGGAAATTTCTGCCTTTTTGCCACAAAATATACGGAATTTCTGCCTTTTTGCCCCAAAATAAAAAAATTACTGCAATTTTGCCCTAAATAAGGGGAATTTCTCACTTTTTGCCCAAAAATATATAACATATCATCCTTTTTACCTTAAAATAAGTAAAATTTCTGCAATTTTGCCCCAAATAAGGGAAATATCTGAAATTTTGCCCCAAAATAAGGTAAATTTCTGCAATTTTGCCCAAAAATAAAGGAAATTTCTGCTTTTTTGCCCCCAAATACGGAGAATTTCAGCCTTTTTACCTCAAAATAAGGGGAATTTCTGCATTTTTGTCACAAAATATAAGGAATTTTGCCTTTTTGCCCCAAAATAAGGGAAATTTCTGCATTTTTTCCCTGAAATAAGTGAAATTTATGCAATTTTGCCCCAAAATAAGTGGAATTTCTGAATATTGCCCCAAAATAAGGAGAATTTCTGACTTTTTGCCCCAACATATAGGGAATTTCTGCCTTTTTGCCCCACAATTCTGGGAATTTCTGCAATTTTACTCCAAAATACGGGGAATTTCTGCCTTTTTGCCTGAAAATAAGGGGAATGCATAACTTTTTGCCATATAAAAGGGAAATTTTTTCATTTTTGCTCCAAAATAATGAGAATTTCTGCTTTTTTGCCTTTAAATAAGTGGAATTTCTGTCTTTTTCCTTAAAAACAAAAGGAATTTCTGTCTTTTTTGCCCCAAAATAAGTGGAATTTCTGACTTATTACCCTGAAATAAGTAAGATTTCTGCAATTTTGTCCCAAAATAAGGAAAATTTCTGCCTTTTTGCCCCCAAATAAGGGGAATTTCAGCCTTTTTACCTCAAAATAAGGGGAATTTCTGCATTTTTGCCACAAAATTTACGGAATTTCTGCCTTTTTGCCCCATCATAAGGAAAATTTTTGCAATTTTGCCCAAAATAAGGGGAATTTCTCCTTTTTTGCCCCCAAAAAAGGCAATTTCAGCCTTTTTTTCTGAATATAAGAGAAATTACTGCTATTTTGCCCAAAATAAGGTAAATTTCTGCAATTTTGCCCCAAAATAAAAGAAATTCCTGGAATTTTGCCCCAAAATAAGGGGAATTTCTGATTTTTACCCCAAAATAAACGGAATTTCTGCCTTTTGCCCCAAAATTATGGGAATTTCTGCAATTTTGCTCCAAAATACGGGGAATTTCTTTCTTTTTGCCTGAAAATAAGGGGAATGCATATATTTTTGCCATAAAAAAAGTGAAATTTCTTCATTTTTGCTCCAAAATAATGGGAATATCTTCCTTTTTGCCTCTAAATAAGTGGAATTTCTGTCTTTTTTTCTCAAAACAAAGAAAACTTCTGTCTTTTTGCCCCAAAATAAAGAAAATATCTGCCTTTTTTCCCTGAAATAAGTGAAATTTCTGCAATTTTGCCCCAACATAAGCAAATTTCTGCATTTTTGCCCCCAAATAAGGAAAATTCCAGCCTTTTTACCGCAAAATATGGGGAATTACTGCATTTTTTCCACAAAATATTAGGAATTTCTGCTTTTTGCCCCAAAATAAGGAAAATTTCTGCCTTTTTTCCCTGAAATAAGTGAAATTTCTGCAATTATGCCCCAAAATAAGTCAAATTTCTGCCTTTTTGCCCCCAAATAAGGGGAATTTCATTCTTTTTGCCCCCAAATAAAGGGAATTTAAACCTTATTACTTCTAAATAAGGGAAATTTCTGCCTTTTTGCCACAAAATATACAGAATTTCAGCTTTTTTGCCCCAAAATAAGGAAAATTACTGCAATTTTGCCCCAAATAAAAGGAATTTTTCCATTTTTGCCCCAAAATAAATTAAATATCAAGTTTTTTTACCTTAAAATAAGTGAAATTACTGCAATTTTGCCCCAAATAAGGGAAATTTCTGAAATTTAGCCACAAAATAAAGGAAATTTCTGGAATTTTGCCCCAAAAAAAGAGGAATTTCTGATTTTTGCCCCAAAATAAAGGGAATTTTTGCCTTTTGCCCCAAAATTAGGGGAATTTCTGCAATTTTGCTCCCAAATACAAGGAATTTCTGCCTTTTTGACCGAAAATAAAAGGAATGCTTACATTTTGCCATAAAAAAGTGAAATTTCTTCATATTTGCTCCAAAATAAGGGGAATTTCTGCCTTTTTGCCTCTAAATAAGTGGAATTTCTGTCTTTTTTCCCCAAAACAAAAGGAATTTCTGTCTTTTTGGCCCCAAAATAAGGAGAATTTCTGAATTATTACCCTGAAATAAGTGAAATTTCTTAATTTTGACCCAAAATAAGAGAAATTTCTGCCTTTTTGCCCCCAAATAAGGGGAATTTCAGCCTTTTTACCTGAAAAAAAGGGGAATTTCTGCGGTTTTACAACAAAATATTAGGAATTTCTGCCTTTTTGCCCCAAAATAAGGAAAATTTCTGCATTTTTCCCTGAAATAAATGAAATTTCTGCAATTTTACCTAAAATAAGTGGAATTTCTGAGTTTTGCCCCAAAATAAGGAAAATTTCTGTCTTTTTGCCCCAACATATAGGGAATTTCTGCCTTTTTGCCCGACAAATAGGGGAATTTCTGCAATTTTGTTCCAAAATATGGTGAATTTCGGCCTTTTTCCCCGAAAATAAGGGGAATGCATACCTTTTTGCCATATAAAAGGGAAATTTCTTCATTTTTGCCCCAAAATAAGGAGAATTTCTGCCTTTTTGCCTCTAAATAAGTGGAATTTCTGTCTTTTTCCCCCAAAACAAAGGGAATTTCTGTCTTATTTGCCCCAAAATAAGGGGAATTTCTGACATATTACCCTGAAATAAGTAAAATTTCTGCAATTTTGTCCCAAAATAAGGGAAATTTCTGCCTTTTTTTACCCCCAAATATGGGGAATTTCAGCCTTTTTACCTCAAAATAAGGGGAATTTCTGCATTTTTGCCACAAAATTTACAGAATTTCTGCCTTTTTGCCCCATAATAAGCAAAATTTCTACAATTTTGCCCCAATAAGAGGAATTTCTCCTTTTTTGCCCCAAAATAAAGGAAATTTCAGCCTTTTTACCTGAAGATAAGTAAATATACTGCAATTTTGCCCCAAATAAAGGAAATTTCTGCAATTTTGCCCCAAAATAAAGGAAATTTCTGGAATTTTGCCCCAAAATAAGGGGAATTTCTGATTTTTACCCCAAAATAAAGGGAATTTCTGCCTTTTGCCCCAAAATTAGGGGAATTTCTGCAATTTTGCTCCAAAATATGGGGAATTTCTGCCTGTTTTCCCGAAAATAAGGGGAATGCATAACTTTTTGCCATAAAAAAGTGAAATTTCTTCATTTTTGCTCCAAAATAAGGGGAATTTCTGCTTTTTTGCCTCTAAATAAGTGGATTTCTGTCTTTTTCCCACAAAACAAAAGGAATTTCTGACTTTTTTGCCCCCAAATAATGGGAATTTCTGACTTATTACTCTGAAATAAGTGAAATTTCTGCAATTTTGCCCCAAAATAAGGTGAATTTCTGCCTTTTTGCCCCCAAATGAGGGGAATTTCAGCGTTTTTACTACAAAATAAGGGGAATTTTTTTATATTTGCTACAAAATATAAGGAATTTCTGCATTTTTGCCCCAAAATAATGAAAATTTCTGCCTTTTTTCCCTGAAATAAGTGAAATTTCTGCAATTTTGCCCCAAAATAAGTGGAATTTCTGAATTTTGCCCCAAAATAAGGAGAATTTCTGTCTTTTTGCCCCAAAATATAGAGAATTTCTACCTTATTGCCCCACAATTAGGGGAATTTCTGCAATTTTGCTCCAAAATACGAAGAATTTCTGCCTTTTTGCCCAACAATTAGGGAAATTTCTGCAATTTTGCTCCAAAATACAGGGAATTTCTGCCTTTTTGCCTGAAAATAAGGGGAATGCATACCTTTTTGCCATAGAAAAAGAAATTTCTTCATTTTTGCTCCAAAATAAGGGGAATTTCTGCCTTTTTGCCTCTAAATAAGTGGAATTTCTGTCTTTTTTCCCAAAACAAAGAGAATTTCTGTTTTCTTTCCCCAAAATAAGGAAAATTTCTGATTTATTTCCCTGAAATAAGTGAAATTTCTGCAATTTTGCTCCAAAATAAGGGAAATTTTTGCCTTTTTGCCCTTAAATATGTGAAATTTCTGCAATTTTACCCCAAAATAAGGTGAATTTCGGCCTTTTTGCCCCAAAATAATGAGAATTTCTGGTTTTTTGCCCCAAAATAAGAAAAAACATTTGCTTTTTTTCTCTGAAATAAGTGAAATTTCTGCAATTTTGCCCTAAAATAAGGGAAATTTCTGCAATTTTTCCCCTTAATATGGGAAATTTCTGCAATTTTGCCCCAAAATAAGGGGAATTTCTGAATTTTGCCCCAAAATAATGGGAATTTTTGCCTTTTGCCTCAAAATTAGGGGAATTTCTGCAATTTTGCTCCCAAATACGAGGAATTTCTGCCTTTTTGACCGAAAATAAGGGGAATGCTTACATTTTGCCATAAAAAAGTGAAATTTCTTCATTTTTGCTCCAAAATAAGGGGAATTTCTGCCTTTTTGCCACTAAATAAGTGGAATTTCTTTTTCCCCCAAAACAAAGGGAATGTCTGTCTTTTTTGCCCCAAAATAAGGAGAATTTCTGAATTATTACCCTGAAATAAGTGAAATTTCTGCAATTTTTACCCAAAATAAGGGAAATTTCTGCATTTTTGCCCCCAATTAAGGGGAATTTCAGCCTTTTTACCTGAAAATATCGGGAATTTCTGTGTTTTTGCCACAAAATATTAGGAATTTCTGCCTTTTTGCCCCAAAATAAGGAAAATTTCTGCATTTTTCCCTGAAATAAATGAAATTTCTGCAATTTTACCTAAAATAAGTGGAATTTCTGAGTTTTGCCCCAAAATAAGGAGAATTTCTGTCTTTTTGCCCCAACATATAGGGAATTTCTGCCTTTTTGCCCCACAAATAGGGGAATTTCTGCAATTTTGTTCCAAAATACGGTGAATTTCGGCCTTTTTCCCCGAAAATAAGGGGAATGCATACCATTTTGCCATATAAAAGGGAAATTTCTTCATTTTTGCCCCAAAATAAGGAGAATTTCTGCCTTTTTGCCTCTAAATAAGTGGAATTTCTGTCTTTTTCCCCCAAAACAAAGGAAATTTCTGTCTTTTTTGCCCCAAAATAAGGGGAATTTCTGACATATTACCCTGAAATAAGTAAAATTTCTGCAATTTTGTCCCATAATAAGGGAAATTTCTGCCTTTTTGCCCCCAAATAAGGGGAATTTCAGCCTTTTTACCTCAAAATAAGGAGAATTTCTGCATTTTTGCCACAAAATTTACAGAATTTCTGCCTTTTTGCCCCATAATAAGGAAAATTTCTACAATTTTGCCCCAAAATAAGAGGAATTTCTCCTTTTTTGCCCCAAAATAAAGGAAATTTCAGCCTTTTTACCTGAAGATAAGTAAAATTACTGCAATTTTGCCCCAAATAAGGGAAATTTCTGCACTTTTGCCCCAAAATAAGGTAAATTTCTGCAATATTGCCCCAAAATAAAGGAAATTTCTGGAATTTTGCCCCAAAATAAGGGGAATTTCTGCATTTTGCCCCAAAATTAGGGGAATTTCTGAAATTTTGCTCCAAAATACGGGGAATTTCTGCCTGTTTGCCCGAACATAAGGGGAATGCATACCTTTTTGCCATAAGAAAGTGAAATTTCTTCATTTTTGGTCCAAAATAAGGGGATTTTCTGCCTTTTTGCCTTAAATGAGTGGAATTTCTGTCTTTTTTCCCCAAAACAAAGGGAATTTCTGACTTTTTTGCCCCTAAATAATGGGAATTTCTGACTTATTACTCTGAAATAAGTGAAATTTCTGCAATTTTGCCCCAAAATAAGGTGAATTTCTGCTTTTTTGCCCACAAATGAGGGGAATTTCAGCCTTTTTACTACAAAATAAGTGGAATTTTGCATTTTTGCCACAAAATATAAGGAATTTCTGCATTTTTGCCACAAAATAAGGAAAATTTCTGCATTTTTTCCCTGAAATAAGTGAAATTTCTGCAATTTTGCTCCAAAATAAGGGAAATTTTTGCCTTTTTGCCCTTAAATATGTGAAATTTCTGCAATTTTACCCCAAAATAAGGTGAATTTCGGCTTTTTGCCCCAAAATAATGAGAATTTCTGTTTTATTGCCCCACCATATAGGGAATTTCTGCCTTTTTGCCCCACAATTAGGGAAATTTCTGCAATTTTGCTCCAAAATACGGAGAATTTCTGCCTTTTTGCCTCTAAATAAGTGGAATTTCTGTCTTTTTCCCCCAAAACAAAGGGAATTTCTGTCTTTTTTGCCACAAAATAAGGGGAATTTCTGACTTATTACCCTGAAGTAAGTGAAATTTCTGCAATTTTGCCCCAAAATAAGAGAAATTTCTGCAATTTTGCCCCAATGTAAAGGAATTTTCTGCAATTTTGCCCCAAAATAAGGGGAATTTCTGACTGTTTGCTCCCGAAAAAAGAAGATTTTCTGTCTTTTTGCCCCAAAATAAGAAGAATTTCTGCCTTTTTGCCCGAAAATTATAAGAATTTCTGCAATTTTGCTTCAAAATACGGGGAATTTCTGCTTTTTATCCCAAAAGTAAGGGGAATGTATACCTTTTGCCACATAAAAGGGAAATTTCTTCATTTTTGCCCCAAAATAAGAGAGATTTCTGCCTTTTTCCCTCAAAATAAGTGAAATTTCTGCCTTTTGACCCAAAAATAAACGGAATTTCTGTCTTTTTGCCTGAAAATAAAAGGAATTTTTGAATTATGCCCTGAAATAAGTGAAATTTCTGCAATTTTACTCCAAAATAAAAGAAATTTCTGCCTTTTTGCCACAAAATAAGGGAAATTTCTGCCTTTTTGCCCCCTAATAAAAGAAATTTCAGCCTTTTTACCTCAAAATAAAGGGAATTCCTGCATTTTTGCCACAAAATATTAAGAATTTCTGAATTTTTGCCCCAAAATAAGGAAAATTTCTGCCTTTTTTCCCTGAAATAAGTGAAATTTCTGCAATTTTGCCCCAAAATAAGTGAAATTTCTGCAATTTTGCTCCAAAATAAGAGAAATTTCTGGAATTTTGCCCCAAAATAAGTGGAATTTCTGAGTTTTGCCCCAAAATAAGGAGAATTTCTGTCTTTTTGCCCCACTATATAGGGAATTTCTGCCCTTTTGACCCACAATTAAAGGAATTTCTGCAATTTTGCTCCAAAATACGGGGAATTTCTGCCTTTTTGCCCGAAAATAAGGGGAATGCATAACTTTTTGCCATAAAAAAGGGAAATTTCTTCATTTTTGCTCCAAAATAAGGGGAATTTCTGCCTTTTTGCCTCTAAATAAGTGGAATTTCTGCAATTTTCCCCCAAAATAAAGGGAATTTCTGTTATTTTTCCCCAAAATAAGGGGAATTTCTGACTTATTACCCTGAAATAAGTGAAATTTCTGCAATTTTGCCCCAAAATAAGGGAAATTTCTGCCTTTTTGCCCTGAAATATGTGAAATTTCTGCAATCTTATCCCAAAATAAGGTGAATTTCTGCCTTTTTGCCCCAAAATAATGGGAATTTCTGCCTTTCTGCCTCTAAATAAGTGGAATTTCTGTCTTTTTCCCCTAAAACAAAGGGAATTTCTGTCTTTTTTGCCCCAATTAAGGGGGATTTCTAACTTATTACCCTGAAATAAGTGAAATTTCTGCAATTT
Organism: Micromys minutus; assembly: GCF_963924665.1. Lineage (NCBI taxonomy): Eukaryota > Metazoa > Chordata > Mammalia > Rodentia > Muridae > Micromys > Micromys minutus. The sequence continues at coordinate 7,486,925 of NW_027667727.1, forward strand.
TGCCCCAAAATAAAGGAAATTTCTGCAATTTTGCACCAATGTAAAGGAAATTTCTGCAATTTTGCCCCAAAATAAGGGGAATTTCTGACTGTTTTCTGCCGAAAAAAGGAGATTTTCTGTCTTTTTGCCCCAAAATAAGGAGAATTTCTGTCTTTTTGCCCGAAAATTATGAGAATTTCTGCAATTTTGCTTCAAAATACGGGGAATTTCTGCTTTTTATCCCGAAAGTAAGGGGAAAGTATACCTTTTGCCACAAAAAAGGGAAATATCTTCTTTTTTGCCCCAGAATAAGAGGAATTTCTGTCTTTTAACCTAAAAATAAGTGAAATTTCTTCCTTTTTACCCAAAAATAAATGGAATTTCTGTCTTTTTGCCCGAAAATAAAAGGAATTTTTGAGTTATGCCCCGAAAAAAGTGATATTTCTGCAATTTTGCCCCAAAATAAAAGAAATTTCTGCCTTTTTGCCACAAAATTAGGGGAATTTTTGTTTCTTTGCCCCAAAATAAAGGAAATTTCTGCCTTTTTGCCCCCAAATAAAAGAAATTTCAGCCTTTTTACCTCCAAATAAAGGGAATTCCTGCATTTATGCCAAAAAATATTAAGAATTTCTGCATTTTTGCCCAAAAATAAGGAAAATTTCTGCTATTTTTCCCTGAAATAAGTGAAATTTCTGCAATTTTGCCGCAAAATAAGTGAAATTTCTTCAATTTTGCTCCAAAATAAGGGAAATTTCTGGAATTTTGCCCCAAAATAAGTGGAATTTCTGAGTTTTGCCCCAAAATAAGTGGAATTTCTGTCTTTTTGCCCCACCATATAGGGAATTTCTGCCCTTTTGCCCCACAATTAAAGGAATTTCTGCAATTTTGCTCCAAAATACGGGGAATTTCTGCCTTTTTACCCGAAAATAAGGGGAATGCATAATTTTTGCCATAGAAAAGGAAATTTCTTCATTTTTGCTCCAAAATAAGGTGAATTTCTGCCTTTTTACCTCTAAATAAGTGGAATTTTTGCAATTTTCCCCCAAAACAAAGGGAATTTCTGTTATTTTTGCCCCAAAATAAGGGGAATTTCTGACTTATTACCCTGAAATAAGTGAAATTTCTGCAATTTCCCCCAAAATAATGGGAATTTCTGACTGTTTGCTCTGAAATATGTGAAATTTCTGCAATTTTACCCCAAAATAAGGTGAATTTCTGCCTTTTTGCCCCAAAATAATGGGAATTTCTGTCTTTTTAGCCCAAAAAAGAGAATTTCTGTCTTTTTGCCCCAAAATAAAGGGGATTTCTAACTCATAACCCTGAAATAAGTGAAATTTCTGCAATTTGGCCCCAAAATAAAGGAAATTTCTGCAATTTTCCACCAATGTAAAGGAAATTTCTGCAGTTTTGCCCCAAAATAAAAAAAATTTCTGACTGTTTGCTGCCAAAAAAAGGAGATTTTCTGTCTTTTTGCCCCAAAATAATGAGAATTTCTGCCTTTTTGCCCAAAAATTATGAGAATTTCTGCAATTTTGCTTCAAAATACGGGGAATTTCTGCTTTTTATCCCGAAAATAAGGGGAATGTATACCTTTTGCCACAAAAAAGGGAAATTTCTTCATTTTTGCCCCAGAATAAGAGGAATTTCTGCCTTTTAACATAAAAATAAGTAAAATTTCTTCCTTTTTACCCAAAAATAAATGGAATTTTTTGATTTTTGCCCCAAAATAAAAGGAATTTTTGAGTTATGCCCTGAAATAAGTGATATTTCTGCAATTTTGCCCCAAAATAAAAGAAATTTCTGTCTTTTTGCCACAAAATAAGGGGAATTTCTGTCTTTTTGCCCCAAAATAAGGAAAATTTATGCCTTTTTGCACTCAAATAAGGGGAATTTCAGCCTTTTTACCTCAAAATAAAAGGAATTTCTGCATTTTTGCCACAAAATATTAAGAATTTCTGCATTTTTGCCCCAAAATAAGAAAAATTTCTGCCTTTTTTCTTTGAAATAAGTGAAATTTCTGCAATTTTGCCCCAAAATAAGGGAAATTTCTGCCTTTTTGCCCTGAAATATGTGAAATTGCTGCAATTTTACCCCAAAATAAGGTGAATTTCTGCCTTTTTGCCCTAAAATAATGGGAATTTCTGCCTTTTTGCCCCAAAATAAGAAAAATTTTTGCATTTTTTCTCTGAAATAAGTGAAATTTCTGCAATTTTGCCCCAAAATAAGGGAAATTTCTGCAATTTTGCCCCAAAATAAGGGAAATTTCTGGAATTTTGCCCCAAAATAAGTGGAATTTCTGAGTTTTGCTTCAAAATAAAGAGAATTTCTCTCTTTTTGCCCCAACATATAGGGAATTTCTGCATTTTTGCCCCACAATTAGAGGAATTTCTGCAATTTTGCTCCAAAATACAGGAAATTTCCGTCTTTTTGCCCGAAAATAAGGGGAATGCATAACTTTTTGCCATAAAAAAGGGAAATTTCATCATTTGAGCTCCAAAATAAGAGGAAATTTCTGCCTTTTTGCCTCTAAATAAGTGGAATTTCTGTCTTTTTCCCCCAAAACAAAGGGAATTTCTGTCTTTTTGCCCCAAAATAAGGGGATTTTCTGACTTATTACCCTAAAATAAGTAAAATTTCTGCAATTTTGCCCCCAAATTAGGGAATTCTCTGCCTTTATGCCCTGAAATATGTGAAATTTCTTCAATTTTACCCCAAAAAAAGGTGAATTTCTGCATTTTTGCCCCACAATAATGGGAATTTCTGCCTTTTTGCCCCAAAATAAGAAAAATTTTTGCTTTTTTTCTCTGAAATAAGTGAAATTTCTGCAATTTTGCCCTAAAATAAGATAAATATCTGCAATTTTTCCCCATAATAAGGGAAATGTCTGCAATTTTGTCCCAAAATAAAGGGAATTTCATCCTTTTTGCCCCAAAATAAAGGAAATTTCAGCCTTTTTACCTGAAAATAAGTGAAATGTCTGCAATTTTGCCCCAAATAAGGGAAATTTCTACAATTATGCCCAAATATAATGTAAATTCCTGCAATTTTGCCTTCCAAAAAAAGGAAATTTCTAGAATTTTGCCCCAAAATAAGGGGAATTTCTTATTTTTGCCCCAAAATAAAGGGAATTTCTGCCTTTTGCCCCAAAATTAGAAGAATTTCTGCAATTTTGCTCCAAAATACGGAGAATTTCTGCCTTTTTGCCTGAAAATAATGGGAATGCATACCTTTTTGCCCTTAAAAAAGAAACATTTCTTCATTTTTGCTCCAAAATAAGTGAAATTTCTGAGTTTTGCCCCTAAATAAGAAGAATTTCTGCCTTTTTGCCCCACAATAAGAGGAATTTCTGCAATTTTGCTCCAAAATAGAGGAAATTTCTGTCTTTTTGCCTGAAAATAAGGGGAATGCATAACTTGTTGCCATAAAAAAGGGAAATTTCTTCATATTTGCTACAAAATAAGGGGAATTTCTGCATTTTGCCTCTAAATAAGTGGAATTTCTGTATTTTTCCCCCAAAACAAAGGGAAATTCTGTCTTTTTTGCCCCAAAATAAGGGGAATTTCTGAATTATTACCCTGAAATAAGTGTAATTTCTGCAATTTTGCTCCAAAATAAGGGAAATTTCTGGAATTTTGCCCCAAAATAAGTGGAATTTCTGAGTTTTGCCCCAAAATAAGGGAATTTCTGTCTTTTTGCCCCACTATATAGGGAATTTCTGACCTTTTGCCCCACAATTAAAGGAATTTCTGCAATTTTGCTCCAAAATACAGGGAATTTCTGCCTTTTTGCCCGAAAATAAGGGGAATGCATAACTTTTTGCCATAAAAAAGGGAAATTTCGTCATTTTTGCTCAAAAATAAGGGGAATTTCTGCCTTTTTGCCTCTAAATATGTGAAATTTCTGCAATTTTACCCAAAAATAAGGTGAATTTCTGCCTTTTTGCCCCAAAATAAGAAACATTTTTGCTTTATTTCTCTGAAATAAGTGAAATTTATGCAATTTTGCCCTAAAATAAGGAAAATTTCTGCAATTTTTTCCCATAATAAAGGAAATTTCTGCAATTTTGCCCCAAAATAAAGGGAATTTCTTTCTTTTTGCCCCAAAATAAAGGAAATTTCAGCCTTTTTACCTGAAAATAAGTGAAATTTTTGCAATTTTGCCCCAAATAAGGGAAATTTCTGCAATTTTGCCCAAAAATAAAGTAAATTGCTGCAATTTTGCCCCAAAATAAAGGAAATTTCTTGAATTTTGCCCAAAAATAAGGGGAATTTTTGATATTTGCCCCAAAATAAAGGGAATTTCTGCCTTTTGCCCCAAAATTAGGGGAATTTCTGCAATTTTGCTCCAAAATACGGGGAATTTCTGGCTTTTTGCCCGAAAATAATGGGAATGCATACACTTTTGCCATTAAAAGGGAAATTTCTTCATTTTTGCTACAAAATAAGGGGAATTTCTGTTTTTTTGCATCTAAATAAGTGGAATTTCTGTCTTTTTCCCCCAAAACAAAGAGAATTTCTGTCTTTTTTGCCTCAAAGAGAAGGAATTTCTGACTTATTACCCTGAAGTAAGTGAAATTTCTGCAATTTTGCCCCAAAATATAGAAAATTTCTGCAATTTTGCCCCAATGTAAAAGAAATTTTTGCAATTTTGCCCCAAAATAAAGGGAATTTCAGACTGTTTGCTCTCGTAAAAAGGAGATTTTCTGTCTTTTTGCCCCAAAATAAGGAGAATTTCTGCCTTTTTGCCCGAAAATTATGAGAATTTCTGCAATTTTGTTTCAAAATACGAGGAATTTCTGCTTTTTATCCCGAAAGTAAGGGGAATGTATTCCTTTTGCCACAAAAAAGGGAAATTTCTTCATTTTTGCCTCAGAATAAGAGGAATTTCTGCCTTTTTACCTAAAAATAAGTGAAATTTCTTTTTTTTTACCCAAAAATAAATGGAATTTCTGTCTTTTTGCCCCAAATAAAACAATTTTTTGAATTATGCCCTGAAATAAGTGATATTTCTGCAATTTTGCCCCAAAATAATAGAAATTTCTGCCTTTTTGCCACAAAATAAGAGGAATTTCTGTCTTTTTGCCCCAAAATAAAGGAAATTTATGCCTTTTTGCCTTCAAATAAGGGAAATTTCAGCCTTGTTACCTCAAAATAAGGGGAATTTCTGCATTTTTGCCACAAAATATTAAGAATTTCTGCATTTTTGCCCCAAAATAAGGAAAATTTATGCCTTTTTTCCCTGAAATAAGTGAAATTTCTGCAATTTTGCCCCAAAATAAGGGAAATTTCTGCAATTTTGCCCAAAAATAAGGGAAATTTCTGCCTTTTTGCCCTGAAATATGTGAAATTTCTACAATTTTACCCCAAAATAAGGTGAATTTCTGCCTTTTGCCCCAAAATAATGGGAATTTCTGCCTTTTTGCCCCAAAATAAGAAAAATTTTTGCTTTTTTGCTCTGAAATAAGTGAAATTTCTCCAATTTTGCCCTAAAATAAGGGAAATTTCTGAAATTTTGCCCCAAAATAAGGGAAATTTTTGGAATTTTGCCCCAAAATAAGTGGAATTTCTGAGTTTTGCCCCAGAATAAGGAGAATTTCTCTCTTTTTGCCCCAACATATAGGGAATTTCTGCCTTTTTGCCCCACAATTAGGGGATTTTCTGCAATTTTGCTCCAAAATACAGGGAATTTCTGTATTTTTCCCCGAAAATAAGGGGAATGCATAACTTTTTGCCATAAAAAAGGGAAATTTCTTAATTTTTGCTCCAAAATAAGGGGAATTTCTGCCTTTTTGCCTCTAAATAAGTGGAATTTCTGCAATTTTCCCCCAAAACAAAGGGAATTTCTGTTATTTTTGCCCCAAAATAAGAGGAATTTCTGACTTATTACCCTGAAATAAGTAAAATTTCTGCCATTTTGCCCAAAAATAAGGGAAAGTTCTGCCTTTTGCCCTGAAATATGTGAAATTTCTGCAATTTTACCACAAAATAGGGTGAATTTCTGCCTTTTTGCCCCAAAATAATGGGAATTTCTGCCTTTTTGCCCCAAAATAAGAAACATTTTTGCTTTATTTCTCTGAAATAAGTGAAATTTCTGCAATTTTGCCCTAAAATAAGGGACATTTCTGCAATTTTTGCCCATAATAAAGGAAATTTTTGCAATTTTGCCTCAAAATAAGGGGAATTTCTCCATTTTTGCCCCAAAATAAAGGAAATTTCAACCTTTTTACCTGAAAATAAGTGAAATTTCTGCAATTTTGCCCCAAATAAGGGAAATTTCTGCAATTTTGCCCCAAAATAAGGTAAATTTCTGCAATTTTGCCACAAAATAAAGGAAATTTCTTGAAATTTGCCCCAAAATAAGGCGAATTTTTGATTTTTGCCCCAAAATAAAGGGAATTTCTGCCTTTTGCCCCAAAATTAGGGGAATTTCTTCAATTTTGCTCCAAAATACGGGGAATTTCTGGCTTTTTGCCAGAAAATAATGGGAATGCATACCTTTTTGCCTTTAAAAGGGAAATTTCTTCATTTTTGCTACAAAATAAGGGGAATTTCTGCCTTTTTGCCTCTAAATAAGTGGAATTTCTGCAATTTTCCCCCAAAACAAAGGGAATTTCTGTCTTTTTTGCCCCAATTAAGGGGAATTTCTGACTTATTACCCTGAAATAAGTGAAATTTCTGCAATTTTGCCCCAAAATAAAGGAAATTTCTGCAATTTTGCCCCAATGTAAAGGAAATTTCTGCAATTTTGCCCCAAAATAATGGGAATTTCTGACTGTTTGCTCTCGTAAAAAGGAGATTTTCTGTCTTTTTGCCCCAAAATAAAGAGAATTTCAGCCTCTTTGCCCGGAAATTATGAGAATTTCTGCAATTTTGCTTCAAAATACAAGGAATTTCTGCTTTTTATCCCGAAAGTAAGGGGAATGTATACCTTTTGCCACAAAAAAGGGAAATTTCTTCATTTTTGCCCCAGAATAAGAGGAATTTCTTCCTTTTTACCTAAAAATAAGTGAAATTTCTTCCTTTTTACCCAAAAATAAATGGAATTTATGTCTTTTTGCCACAAAATAAAAGAATTTTTTTAATTATGCCCTGAAATAAGTGATATTTCTGCAATTTTGCCCCAAAATAAAAGAAATTTCTGCCTTTTTGCCACAAAATAAAAGAAATTTCTTTCTTTTTGCCCCAAAATAAGGGAAATTTATGCCTTTTTGCCTTCAAATATGGGGAATTTAAGCCTTTTTACCTCAAAATAAGGGGAATTTCTGCATTTTTGCCACAAAATATTAAGAATTTCTGCATTTTTGCCCCAAAATAAGAAAATTTCTGTTTTTTTTCCCTGATATAAGTGAAATTTCTGCAATTTTGCCCCAAAATAAAGGAAATTTCTGCAATTTTGCCCAGAAATAAGGGAAATTTCTGCCTTTTTGTCCTGAAATATGTAAAATTTCTGCAATTTTACCCCAAAATAAGGTGAATTTCTGCCTTTTGCCCCAAAATAATGGGAATTTCTGCCTTTTTGCCCCAAAATAAGAAAACTTTTTGCTTTTTTGCTCTGAAATAAGTGAAATTTCTCCAATTTTTCCCTAAAATAAGGGAAATTTCTGAAATTTTGCCCCAAAATAAGGGAAATTTTTGGAATTTTGCCCCAAAATAAGTGGAATTTCTGAGTTTTGCCTCAGAATAAGGAGAATTTCTCTCTTTTTGCCCGAACATATAGGGAATTTCTGCCTTTCTGCCCCACAATTAGGGGATTTTCTGCAATTTTTCTCCAAAATACAGGGAATTTCTGTCTTTTTGCCCGAAAATATGGAGAATGCATAACTTTTTGCCATAAAAAAAGAAAATTTCTTCATTTTTGCTCCAAAATAAGGAAAATTTCTGCCTTTTTGCCTCTAACTAAGTGGAATTTCTGTCTTTTTCCCCCAAAACAAAGGGAATTTCTGTCTTTTTTGCCCCAAAATTAGTGAAATTTCTGCAATTTTGCCCCAAAATAAGGGAAATTTCTGTCTTTTTGCCCTGAAATATGTGAAATTTCTGCAATTTTACCCCAAAATAACGTGAATTTCTGCCTTTTTGCCCCAAAATAATGGTAATTTCTGTTCTTTTGTCCCAAAATAAGAAAAATTTTTGCTTTTTTTCTCTGAAATAAGTGAAATTTCTGCAATTTTGCCCCAAAATAAGGGAAATTTCTGCAATTTTGCCCCAATATTAGAAAAATTTCTGGAATTTTGCCCTAAAATGCTTGGAATTTCTGAGTTTTGCCCCAAAATAAGGAGAATTTCTGTCTTTTTGCCCCAACATATAGGGAATTTCTGCCTTTTTGCCCAACAATTACGGGAATTTCTGCAATTTTGCCCCAAAATAAGTGAAATTTCTGCAATTTTGCCCCAAAATAAGGGAAATTTCTGCCTTTTTGCCCTGAAATATGTGAAATTTCTGCAATTTTACCCTAAAATAAGGTGAATTTCTGCATTTTTGCCTCAAAATAATTCGAATTTCTGCCTTTTAGCCCCAAAATAAAAAAAAATTTTTGCTTTTTTTTCTCTGTAATAAGTAAAATTTCTGCAATTCTGCCCTAAAATAAGGGAAATTTCTGCAATTTTGCCCCAAAATAAGGGAAATTTCTGGAATTTTGCCCCAAAATAAGTGGAATTTCTGAGTTTTGCCCCAAAAGAAGGAGAATTTCTGTCTATTTGCCCCAACATATAGGGAATTTCTGCTTTTTGGCCCACAATTAGGGGAATTTCTGCAATTTCGCTCCAAAATGCAAGGAATTTCTGTCTTGTTGCCCGAAAATAAGTGGAATGCATAACTTTTTGCCATAAAAAAGAGAAATATCTTCATTTTTGCTCCAAAATAAGGGGAATTTCAGCCTTTTTGCCTCTAAATAAGTGGAATGTCTGTCTTTTTCCCCCAAACGAAGGGAATTTCTGTCTTTTTTGTCCCAAAATAAGGGGAATTTCTGACTGATTACCCTAAAATATGTGAAATATCTGCAATTTTGCCCTAAAATAAGAGAAATTTCTGCAATTTTTCCCTATAATAAGGGAAATGTCTGCAATTTTGCCCCAAAATAAAGGGAATTTCTCTTTTTTTTTTGCCTCAAAATAAAGGAAATTTCAGCCTTTTTACCTGAAAATAAGTGAAATTTCTGCAATTTTGCCCCAAATAAGGGAAATTTCTGCAATTTTGCCCTCAAATAAGGTAAATTCCTGCAATTTTGCCCCAAAATAAAGAAAATTTTTTGAATTTTGCCGCAAAATAAGGTGAATTTCTGACTTTGTGCCCCAAAATAAAGGGAATTTCTGCCTTTTGCCCCAAAATTAGGGGAATTTCTGCAATTTTGCTCCAAAATACGGAGAATTTCTGCCTTTTTGCCCGAAAATAATGGGAATGCATACCTTTTTGCCATAAAATGGGAAATTTCTTCATTTTTGCTCCAAAATAAAGGGGAATTTCTGCCTTTTTGCCTCTAAATAAGTGGAATTTCTGTCTTTTTCCCTCAAAACAAAGGGAATTTTTGTCTTTTTTGCCCCTAAATAAGGGGAATTTCTGACTTATTACCCTGAAATAAGTGAAATTTCTGCAATTTTTCACCAAAATAAGGGAAATTTCTGCAATTTGGCCCCAATGTAAAGGAAATTTCTGCAATTTTGCCCCAAAATAAGGGGAATTTCTGTATGTTTGCTCCCGAAAAAAAAAAGATTTTCTGTTTTTTTGCCCCAAAATAAGGAGAATTTCTGCCTTTTTGCCCGAAAATTATGAAAATTTCTGCAATTTTGCTTCAAAATACGGGGAATTTCTGCTTTTTATCTTGAAAGTAAGGGGAATGTATACCTTTTGTCACAAAAAAGGGTAATTTCTTCATTTTTGCCCCAAAATAAAAGGGATTTCTGCCTATTTACCTCAAAATAAGTGAAATTTCTGCCTTTTTACCCAAAAATAAATGGAATTTCTTTTTGCCCCAAAAGAAAAGGAATTTTTGAATTATGCCCAGAAATAAGTGAAATTTCTGCAATTTTGCCCCAAAATAAAAGATATTTCTGCCTTTTTGCCACAAAATAAGGGGAATTTCTGTCTTTTTGCCCCAAAATAAGGGAAATTTCTGACTTTTTGCCCCCAATTAAAAGGAATTTCAGATTTTTTACCTCAAAATTAGGGGAATTTCTGCATTTTTGCCACAAAATATTAAGAATTTTTGCATTTTTGCCCCAAAATAAGGTAAATTTCTGCCTTTTTTCTTTGAAATAAGTGAAATTTCTGAAATTTTGCCCCAAAATCAGTGAAATTTCGGCAATTTTGCCCCAAAATAAGGGAAATTTCTGGCATTTTGCCCCAAAATAAGTGGAATTTCTGAGTTTTGCCCCGAAATAAGGAGAATTTTTTCTTTTTGCCCCAACATATAGGGAATTTCTGCCTTTTTGCCCCACAATTAGGGGAATTTCTAAAATTTTGCTCCAAAAAACGGGGAATATCTGCCTTTTTGCCCAAAAATAAGGGGAATGCATAACTTTTTGCCCTAAAAAAGGGAAATTTCTTCATTTTTGCTCCAAAATAAAGGAAATTTCTGCAATTTTTTCTCATAATAAGGGAAATTTCTGCAATTTTGCCCCAAAGTAAGGGGAATTTCTCCCTTTTTGCCCCAAAATAAAGGAAATTTCAGCCTTTTTACCTGATAATAAGTGAAATTTCTGCAATTTTGCCCCAAATAAGTGAAATTTCTGCAATTTTGCTCCAAAATAAGGTAAATTCCTGCAATTTTGCCCCCAGAATAAAGGAAATTTCTTGAATTTTGCCCCAAAATAAGGGGAATTTCTGATTTTTGCCCCAAAATAAAGGAAATTTCTGCCTTTTGCCCGAAAATTAGGGAATTTTTTGCAATTTTGCCCCAAAATAAGTGAAATTTCTGCAATTTTGCCCCAAAATAAGGGAAATTTCTGAAATTTTGCCCCAAAATAAGTGGAATTTCTGAATTTTGCCCCAAAATAAGAAGAATTTCTGTCTTTTTGCCCCAACATATAGGGAATTTCTGTCTTTCTGCACCACAACTAGGGGAATTTCTGCAATTATGCTCCAAAATACGGGGAATTTCTGCCCTTTTACCTGAAAATAAGGGGAATGCATAACTTTTTGCCATAAAAAAAGGGAAATTTCTTCATTTTTGCTCCAAAATAAGAAAAATTTCTGCCTTTTTAAATCTAAATAAGTGGAATTATTACCCTGAAATAAGTGAAATTTCAGCAATTTTGCCCCAAAATAAGGGAAATTTCTGCAATTTTGCCCCAATGTAAACATAATTTCTGCAATTTTGCCCCAAAATAATGGGAGTTTCTGACTGTTTGCTCCCGAAAAAAAAAAGATTTTCTGTCTTTTTGCCCCAAAATAAGGAGAATTTCTGCTTTTTTGCCCGAAAACAATGATAATTTTTGCACTTTTGCTTCAAAATACGGGGAATTTCTGCTTTTTATCCCGAAAGTAAGGGGAATGTATACCTTTGGCCACAAAAATGGGAAATTTCTTCATTTTTGCCCCAAAATAAGAGGAATTTCTGCATTTTTACCTCAAAATAAGTGAAATTTCTCCATTTTTTACCCAAAAATAAATGGAATTTCTGTCTTTTTACCCCAAAATAAAAGGAATTTTTGATTTATGCCATGAAATAAGTGATATATTTGCAATTTTGCCCTAAAATAAAAGAAATTTCTGCCTTTTTGCCACAAAAAAGGGGAATTTCTGTCTTTTTGCCCCAAAATGAGAGAAATTTCTGCCTTTTTGCCCCCAAATAAGCAGAATTTCATCCTTTTTACCTCAAAATGGGGGGAATTTCTGCATTTTTGCCACAAAATATTAAGAATTTCAGCATTTTTGCCCCAAAATAAAGAAAATTTCTGCCTTTTTTCCATGAAATAAGTGAAATTTCTGCAATTTTGCCTCAAAATAAGTAAAATTTCTGCAATTTTGCCCCAAAATAAGGTAAATGTCTGCTTTTTTGCCCTGAAATATGTGAAATTTCTGCAATTTTACCCCAAAATAAGGTGAATTTCTGCATTTTTGCCCCAAAATAAAAAAAAAATTTTGCATTTTTTCTCTGAAATAAGTGAAATTTCTGCAATTTTGACCCAAAATAAGGGAAATTTCTGGAATTTTTCCCCAAAATAAGTGGAATTTCTGAGTTTTGCCCCAAAATAAGGAGAATTTCTGTCTTTTTGCCCCAACATGTAGGGAATTTCTGCCTTTTTGCCCCACAATTAGGGGAATTTCTGCAATTTTGCTCCAAAATACGGGGAATTTCTGTCTTTTTGCCCGAAAACAAGAGGAATGCATAACTTGTTGCCATAAAAAAAAGAAATTTCTTCATTTTTACTCCAAAATAAGGGGAATTTCTTCCATTTTGCCTCTAAATAAGTGGAATTTCTGTCTTTTTCCCCCAAAACAGAGGGAATTTCTGTCTTTTTTGCCCCAAAATAAGGGGCATTTCTGATTTATTACCCTAAAATAAGTGAAATTTCTGAAATTTTGCCCCAAAATAAGGGAAATTTCTGCCTTTTTGCCCTGAAATATGTGAAATTTCTGCAATTTTACCCCAAAATAATGTGAATTTCTGCCTTTTTGCCCCAAAATAATGGGAATTTCTTCCTTTTTGCACCAAAATAAGAAAAATTTCTGCTTTTTTTCTCTGAAATAAGTGAAATTTCTGCAATTTTGCCCTAAAATAAGGGAAATTTTTGCAATTTTGCCCCATAATAAGTAAAATGTCTGCAATTTTGCCCCAAAATAAAGGGAATTTCTCCCTTTTTGCCCCAAAATAAAGGAAATTTCTTCCTTTTTACCTGAAAATAAGTGAAATTTCTGCAATTTTGCCCTAAATAAAGGAAATTTCTGCAATTTTACCCCAAAATAAGGTAAATTCCTGCAATTTTGCCCACAAAAAAGGAAATTTCTAGAATTTTGCCCAAAAATAAAAGGAATTTCTGATTTTTGCCCCAAAATAAAAGGAATTTCTGCCTTTTGCCCCAAAATTAGGGGAATTTCTAAAATTTTGCTCCAAAATACGGGGAATTTCTGACTTTTTGCCTGAAAATAATGGGAATGCATACTTTTTTGCCATAAAAAGGGAAATTTCTTCATTTTTGCTACAAAATAAGTAGAATTTCTGCCTTTTTGCCTCTAGATAAGTGGAATTTCTGTCTTTTTCCTCCAAAACAAAGAGAATTTCTGTCTTATTTGCCCCAAAATAAGGGGAATTTCTGACTTATTACCCTGAAATAATTGAAATTTCTGCAATTTTGCCCCAAAATAAGGGAAATTTCTGCAATTTTGCCCCAATGTAAAAGAAATTTCTGCAATTTTCCCCAAAATAAGGGGAATTTCTGACTGTTTGCTCCCGAAAGAAGGAGATTTTCTGTCTTTTTGCCTCAAAATAAGGAGAATTTCTGCCTTTTTGCCCGAAAATTATGAGAATTTCTGCAATTTTGCTTCAAAATACAGGGAATTTCTGCTTTTTATCCCAAAAGTAAGGGGAATGTATATTTTTTGCCACAAAAAAGGGAAATTTCTTCATTTTTGCCCCAAAATAAGAGGAATTTCTGCCTTTTTACCTCAAAATGATTGAAATTTCTGCCTTTTTAACCAAAAATGAACGGAATTTCTGTCTTTTTGCCCCAAAATAAAAGGAATTTTTGAATTATGCCCTGAAATAAGTAAAATTTCTGCAATTTTGCCCCAAAATAAAAGAAATTTCTGCCTTTTGCCCCAAAATTAGGGGAATTTCTGCAATTTTGCTCCAAAATACAGGGAATTTCTGCCTTTTTGCCCGAAAATAATGGGAATGCATACCTTTTTGCCATAAAAAGGAAAATTTCTTCATTTTTGCTCCAAAATTAGGGGAATTTCTGCATTTTTGCCTCTAACTAAGTTGAATTTCTGTCTTTTTCCCCCAAAACAAAAGGAATTTCTGTATTTTTTGTCCCAAAATTAGTGAAATTTCTGCAATTTTACCCCAAAATAAGGTGAATTTCTGCCTTTTTGTCCCAAAATATTGGGAATTTATGTTTTTTGGCCCCAAAATAAGAAAAATTTTTGCTTTTTTTCTCTGAAATAAGTGAAATTTCTGCAATTTTGCTCTAAAATAATAGAAATTTCTGTATTTTTGCCCTGAAATATGTGAAATTTCTGCAATTTTACCCCAAAATAAGGTGAATTTCTGCATTTTTGTCTCAAAATAATGGGAATTTATGTTTTTTTGCCCCAAAATAAAAAAAATTTTGCTTTTTTTCTCTGAAATAAGTGAAATTTCTGCAATTTTGTCCTAAAATAAGAGAAATTTCTGCCTTTTTGCTCTGAAATATGTGAAATTTCTGCAATTTTTTCCAAAAATAAGGTGAATTTCTGCCTTTTTGCCCCAAAATAATGGGAATTTCTGTTTTTTTGCCTTAAAATAAGAAAAATTTTTGCTTTTTTTCTCTGAAATAAGTGAAATTTCTGCAATGTTGCCCGAAAATAAGGGAAATTTCTGCAATTTTGCCCCAAAATATGGAAAATCTCTGCATTTTGGCCTGAAATAAGTGAAATTTCTGCAATTTTGCCCTAAAATAAAGAAAATTTCTGCAATCTTGCCCCAAAATAAGGGAAATTTCTGGAATTTTGCCCCCAAATACGTGGAATTTCTGAGTTTTGCCCCAAAAGAAGGAGAATTTCTGTCTTTTTGCCCCAACATATAGGGAATTTCTGCCTTTTTGCCCCACAATTAGGGGAATTTCTGCAATTTTGCTCCAAAATGCAAGGAATTTCTTTCTTGTTGCCCGAAAATAAGTGGAATGCATAACTTTTTGCCATAAAAATAAGAAATTTCTTTATTTTTGCTCCAAAATAAAGGGAATTTCAGCATTTTTGCCTCTAAATAAGTGGAATTTCTGTCTTTTTCCCCCAAACAAAGGGAATTTCTTTCTTTTTTAACCCAAAATAAGGGGAATTTCTGACTTATTACCCTAAAATAAGTGAAATATCTGCAATTTTGCCCCAAAATAAGGGAAATTTCTGCCATTTTGCCCTGAAATATGTGAAATTTCTGTAATTTTACCCCAAAATAAGGTGAATTTCTGCCTTTTTCCCCCAAAATAATGGGAATTTCTGCCTTTTTGCCCCAAAATAAAAAAAATTTTGCTTTTTTTCTCTGAAATAAGTGAAATTACTGCAATTTTGCCCTAAAATAAGAGAAATTTCTGCCTTTTTGCCCTGAAATATGTGAAATTTCTGCAATTTTACCCCAAAATAAGGTGAATTTCTGCCTTATTGCCCCAAAATAATGGGAATTTCTGTTTTTTTGCCCCAAAATAAGAAAAATTTTTGCTTTTTTTCCCTGAAATAAGTAAAATTTATGCAATTTTGCCCCAAAATAAGGGGAATTTCTGACTGTTTGCTCCCGAAAAAAGGAGATTTTCTGTATTTTTGCTCCAAAATAAGGAGAATTTCTGCTTTTTTGCCCGAAAATTATAAGAATTTCTGCAATTATGCTTCAAAATACGAGGAATTTCTACTTTTTATCCCGAAAGTTAGGGGAATGTATACCTTTTTCCACAAAAAAGGGAAATTTCTTAATTTTTGCCCCAAAATAAGAAGAATTTCTGCATTTTTACCTCAAAATAAGTGAAATTTCTCCTTTTTTACCCAAAAATAAATGGAATTTCTGTCTTTTTGCAACAAAATAAAAGAAATTTTTGAATTATACCCTGAAATAAGTGATATTTCTGCAATATTGCCCGAAAATAAAGAAATTTCTGCCTTTTTTGCCACAAAATAAAGGGAATTTCTGTTTTTTTGCCCCATAATAAGAGAAATTAATGCCTTTTTGCCCCCAAATAAGGGGAATTTCAGCCTTTTTAACTCAAAATAAAGGGAATTTCAGCCTTTTTACTTCAAAATAAGGGGAATTTCTGCATTTTTGCCATAAAATATTAAGAATTTCTTAATTTTTTTCCCAAAATAAGGAAAATTTCTGCCTTTTTTCCCTGAAATAAGTGAAATTTCTGCAATTTTGCCCTAAAATATGGGAAATTTCTGCAATTTTGCCCCAAAATAAGGGAAATTTCTGAAATTTTGCCCCAAAATAAGTGGAATTTCTGAGTTTTGCCCCAAAAGAAGGAGAATTTCTGTCTTTTTGCCCCAACATATTGGGAATTTCTGCCTTTTTGCCCAACAATTAGGGGAATTTCCGCAATTTTGCCCCAAAATAAGGGAAATTTCTGCAATTTTGCCCCAATGTAAAAGAAATTTCTGCAATTTTGCCCCAAAATAAGGGCAATTTCAGACTGTTTGCTTCCGAAAAAAGATTTTCTGTATTTTTGTTCCAAAATAAGGAGAATTTCTGCTTTTTTGCCAGAAAATTATGAGAATTTCTGCAATTATGCTTCAAAATACGGGGAATTTCTGCTTTTTATCTCAAAAGTAAGGGGAATGTATACCTTTTTTAAAAAAAGGGAAACTTCTTAATTTTTGCCCCAAAATAAGAGGATTTTCTGCCTTTTTGCACCCAATTAAGCGGAATTTCAGGCTTTTTACCTCAAAATAAGGGGAATTTCAGTATTTTTACCTCAAAATAAGGAAAATTTCTGCATTTTTTTTCTGAAATAAGTGAAATTTCTGCAATTTTGCCCCAAAATAAGTGAAATTTCTGTAATTTTGCCCCAAAATGAGGGAAATTTCTGCCTTTTTGCCCTGAAATATGTGAAATTGCTGCAATTTTACCCTAAAATAAGGTGAATTTCTGCATTTTTGCCCCAAAATAAATGGAATTTCTGCATTTTAGCCCTAAAATAGGAAAAATTTTTGCTTTTTTTCTCTGAAATAAGTGAAATTTCTGCAATTTTGCCCTAAAATAAGGAAAATTTCTGCAATTTTGCCCCAAAATAAGGGAAATTTCTGGAATTTTGCCCCAAAATACGTGGAATTTCTGAGTTTTGCCCCAAAAGAAGGAGAATTTCTGTCTTTTTGCCCCAACATATAGGGAATTTCTGCCTTTTTTCCCCACATTTAGGGGAATTTCTGCAATTTTGCTCCAAAATGCAAGGAATTTCTGTCTTGTTGCCCAAAAATAAGTGGAATGCATAACTTTTTGCCATAAAAAGGGGAAATTTCTTTATTTTTGCTCCAAAATAAGGGGAATTTCAGTCTTTTTGCCTCTAAATAAGTGGAATTTCTGTTTTTTCCCCCAAACAAAGGGAATTTCTTTCTTTTTTAACCCAAAATAAGGGGAATTTCTGACTTATTACCCTAAAATAAGTGAAATATCTGCAATTTTGCCCCAAAATAAGGGAAATTTCTGCCATTTTGCCCTGAAATATGTGAAATTTCTGTAATTTTACCCCAAAATAAGGTGAATTTCTGCCTTTTTCCCCCAAAATAATGGGAATTTCTGCCTTTTTGCCCCAAAATAAAAAAATTTTTGCTTTTTTTCTCTGAAATAAGTGAAATTACTGCAATTTTGCCCTAAAATAAGAGAAATTTCTGCCTTTTTGCCCTGAAATATGTGAAATTTCTGCAATTTTACCACAAAATAAGGTGAATTTCTGCCTTATTGCCCCAAAATAATGGGAATTTCTGTTTTTTTTGCCCCAAAATAAGAAAAATTTTTGCTTTTTTTTTCTGAAATAAGTAAAATTTCTGCAATTTTGCCCCAAAATAAGGGAAATTTCTGCAATTTTGCCCCAAAATAAGGAAAATTTCTGGAATTTTGCCCCAAAATACGTGGAATTTCTGAGTTTTGCCCCAAAATAAGAAGAATTTATGTCTTTTTGCCTTTACATATAGGGAATTTCTGCCTTTTTGCACAACAATTAGGAGAATTTCTGCAATTTTGCCCCAAAATAAGGGAAATTTCTGCAAATTTGCCCGAATGTAAAAGATATTTCTGCAATTTTGCCCCAAAATAAGGGGAATTTTTGACTGTTTGCTGCCGAAAAAAGAAGATTTTCTGTATTTTTGCTCTAACATAAGGAGAATTTCTGCTTTTTTGCCCGAAAATTATAAGAATTTCTGCAATTATGCTTCAAAATACGGGGAAATTCTACTTTTTATCCCAAAAGTAAGGGGAATGTATACCTTTTTCCACAAAAAAGGGAAATTTCTTAATTTTTGCCCCAAAATAAGAGGAATTTCTGCCTTTTTACCTCAAAATAAGTGAAATTTCTCCTTTTTTACCCAAAAATAAATGGAATTTCTGTTTTTTTGCAACAAAATAAAAGGAATTTTTGAATTATACCCTGAAATAAGTGATATTTCTATAATTTTGCCCCAAAATAAAAGAAATTTCTTCCTTTTTGCCACAAAATAAGGGGAATTTCTGTCTTTTTGCCCCAAAATAAGAGAAATTTCTGCCTTTTTGCCCCCAAATAAGAAGAATTTCAGCCTTTTTACCTCAAAATAAGGGGAATTTCAGCCTTTTTACCTCAAAATAAGGGGAATTTCTGCATTTTTGCCACAAAATATTAAGAATTTCTTAATTTTTTCCCCAAAATAAGGAAAATTTCTGCCTTTTTTTTCTGAAATAAGTGAAATTTCTGCAATTTTGCACCAAAATAAGTGAAATTTCTGCAATTTTGCCCCAAAATGAGGGAAATTTCTGCCTTTTTGCCCGGAAATATATTAAATTGCTCCAATTTTACCCTAAAATAAGGTGAATTTCTGCCTTTTTGCCCCAAAATAAGTGGAATTTCTGCATTTTAGCCCCAAAATAGGAAAAATTTTTGCTTTTTTTCTCTGAAATATGTGAATTTTCTGCAATTTTGCCCTAAAATAAGGAAAATTTCTGCAATTTTGCCCCAAAATAAGGGAAATTTCTGGAATTTTGCCCCAAAATACGTGGAATTTCTGAATTTTCCCCCAAAAGAAGGAGAATTTCTGTTTTTTGCCCCAACATATAGGGAATTTCTGTCTTTTTGCCCCACAATTAGAGGAATTTCTGCAATTTTGCTCCAAAATGCAAGGAATTTCTGTCTTGTTGCCCGAAAATAAGTAGAATGCATAACTTTTTGCCATAAAAAAGGGAAATTTCTTTATTTTTGCTTCAAAATAAGGGGAATTTCAGCATTTTGCCTCTAAATAAGTGGAATTTCTGTCTTTTTCCCCCAAACAAAGGGAATTTCTGTCTTTTTTAACCCAAAATAAGGGGAATTATCTGCAATTTTGCCCCAACATAAGGGAAATTTCTGCCATTTTGCCCTGAAATATGTGAAATTTCTGTAATTTTACCCCAAAATAAGGTGAATTTCTGCCTTTTTCCCCCAAAATAATGGGAATTTCTGCCTTTTTGCCCCAAAATAAAAAAATTTTTGCTTTTTTTCTCTGAAATAAGTGAAATTACTGCAATTTTGCCCTAAAATAAGAGAAATTTTTGCCTTTTTGCCCTGAAATATGTGAAATTTCTGCAATTTTACCCCAAAATAAGGTGAATTTCTGCCTTATTGCCCGAAAATAATGGGAATTTCTGTTTTTTTTGCCCCAAAATAAGAAAAAATTTTGATTTTTTTCCCTGAAATATGTAAAATTTCTGCAATTTTGCCCCAAAATAAGGGAAATTTCTGCAATTTTGTCCCAAAATAAGGAAAATTTCTGGAAATTTGCCCCAAAATATGTGGAATTTCTGAGTTTTGCCCCAAAATAAGGAGAATTTCTGTCTTTTTGCCCCAACATATAGGGAATTTCTGCCTTTTTGCCCAACAATTAGGAGAATTTCTGCAATTTTGCCCCAAAATAAGCGAAATTTCTGCAAATTTGCCCGAATGTAAAAGAAATTTCTGCAATTTTGCCCCAAAATAAGGGGAATTTCTGACTGTTTGCTCCTGAAAAAAGGAGATTTTCTGTATTTTTGTTCCAAAATAAGGAGAATTTCTGCTTTTTTGCCCGAAAATTATAAGAATTTCTGCAATTATGGTTCAAAATACGGGGAATTTCTACTTTTTATCCAGAAAGTAATGGGAATGTATACCTTTTTCCACAAAAAAGGGAAATTTCTTAATTTTTGCCCCAAAATAAGAGGAATTTCTGCCTTTTTACCTCAAAATAAGTGAAATTTCTCCCTTTTTACCCAAAAATAAATGGAATTTCTGTCTTTTTGCAACAAAATAAAAGGAATTTTTGAATTATACTCTGAAATAAGTGATATTTCTGCAATTTTGCCCCAAAATAAAAGAAATTTCTGCCTTTTTGCCCCCAAATAGGAGGAATTTCAGCCTTTTTACCTCAAAATAAGGGGAATTTCAGCCTTTTTACCTCAAAATAAGGGGAATTTCTGCATTTTTGCCACAAAATATTAAGAATTTCTTAATTTTTTCCCCAAAATAAGGAAAATTTCTGCCTTTTTTCCCTGAAATAAGTGAAATTTCTGCAATTTTGCCCTAAAATAAGGGAAATTTCTGCAATTTTGCCCCAAAATAAAGGTAATTTCTGGAATTTTGCCCCAAAATACGTGGAATTTCTGAGTTTTGCCTCAAAATAAGAATTTCTGTCTTTTTGCCCCAACATATAGGGAATTTCTGCCTTTTTGCCCAACAATTAGGGGAATTTCTGCAATTTTGCCCCAAAATAAGGGAAATTTCTGCAATTTTGCCCCAATGTAAAAGAAATTTCTGCAATTTTGCCCCAAAATAAGGGGAATTTCTGACTGCTTCCGAAAAAAAAAGATTTTCTGTATTTTTGCTCCAAAATAAGGAGAATTTCTGCTTTTTTGCCTGAAAATTATGAGAATTTCTGCAATTATGCTTCAAAATATGGGGAATTTTTGCTTTTTATCCCAAAAGTAAAGGGAATGTATACCTTTTTTAAAAAAAAGGGAAATTTCTTAATTTTTGCCCCAAAATAATAGGAATTTCTGCATTTTTACCTCAAAATAATTGAAATTTCTCCCTTTTTACCCAAAAATAAATGGAATTTCTGTCTTTTTGCAACAAAATAAAAGAAATTTTTGAATTATACCCTGAAATAAGTGATATTTCTGCAATTTTGCCCCAAAATAAAGAAATTACTGCCTTTTTTGCCACAAAATAAAGGGAATTTCTGTCTTTTTGCCCCAAAATAAGAGAAATTAATGCCTTTTTGCCCCCAAATAAGGGGAATTTCAGCCTTTTTACCTCAAAATAAGAGGAATTTCAGCATTTTTACCTCAAAATAAGGGGAATTTCTGCATTTTTGCCACAAAAAATTAAGAATTTCTTAATTTTTTCCCCAAAATAAGGAAAATTTCTGCCTTTTTTCCCTGAAATAAGTGAAATTTCTGCAATTTTGCCCTAAAATAAGGGAAATTTCTGCAATTTTGCCCCAAAATAAGGGAAATTTCTGGAATTTTGCCCCAAAATATGTGGAATTTCTGAGTTTTGCCTCAAAAGAAGGAGAATTTCTGTCTTTTTGCCCCAACATATAGGGAATTTCTGCCTTTTTGCCCAACAATTAGGGGAATTTCTGCAATTTTGCTCCAAAATAAGGGAAATTTCTGCAATTTTGCCCCAATGTAAAAGAAATTTCTGCAATTTTGCCCCAAAATAAGGGGAATTTCTGACTGCTTCCGAAAAAAGAAGATTTTCTGTATTTTTGCTCCAAAATAAGGAGAATTTCTGCTTTTTTGCCCGAAAATTATAAGAATTTCTGCAATTATGCTTCAAAATACGAGGAATTTCTACTTTTTATCCCGAAAGTTAGGGGAATGTATACCTTTTTCCACAAAAAAGGGAAATTTCTTAATTTTTGCCCCAAAATAAGAAGAATTTCTGCATTTTTACCTCAAAATAAGTGAAATTTCTCCTTTTTTACCCAAAAATAAATGGAATTTCTGTCTTTTTGCAACAAAATAAAAGAAATTTTTGAATTATACCCTGAAATAAGTGATATTTCTGCAATATTGCCCGAAAATAAAGAAATTTCTGCCTTTTTTGCCACAAAATAAAGGGAATTTCTGTTTTTTTGCCCCATAATAAGAGAAATTAATGCCTTTTTGCCCCCAAATAAGGGGAATTTCAGCCTTTTTAACTCAAAATAAAGGGAATTTCAGCCTTTTTACCTCAAAATAAGGGGAATTTCTGCATTTTTGCCATAAAATATTAAGAATTTCTTAATTTTTTTCCCAAAATAAGGAAAATTTCTGCCTTTTTTCCCTGAAATAAGTGAAATTTCTGCAATTTTGCCCTAAAATATGGGAAATTTCTGCAATTTTGCCCCAAAATAAGGGAAATTTCTGAAATTTTGCCCCAAAATAAGTGGAATTTCTGAGTTTTGCCCCAAAAGAAGGAGAATTTCTGTCTTTTTGCCCCAACATATTGGGAATTTCTGCCTTTTTGCCCAACAATTAGGGGAATTTCCGCAATTTTGCCCCAAAATAAGGGAAATTTCTGCAATTTTGCCCCAATGTAAAAGAAATTTCTGCAATTTTGCCCCAAAATAAGGGCAATTTCAGACTGTTTGCTTCTGAAAAAAGATTTTCTGTATTTTTGTTCCAAAATAAGGAGAATTTCTGCTTTTTTGCCAGAAAATTATGAGAATTTCTGCAATTATGCTTCAAAATACGGGGAATTTCTGCTTTTTATCTCAAAAGTAAGGGGAATGTATACCTTTTTTAAAAAAAGGGAAACTTCTTAATTTTTGCCCCAAAATAAGAGGATTTTCTGCCTTTTTGCACCCAATTAAGCGGAATTTCAGCCTTTTTACCTCAAAATAAGGGGAATTTCAGTATTTTTACCTCAAAATAAGGAAAATTTCTGCATTTTTTTTCTGAAATAAGTGAAATTTCTGCAATTTTGCCCCAAAATAAGTGAAATTTCTGTAATTTTGCCCCAAAATGAGGGAAATTTCTGCCTTTTTGCCCTGAAATATGTGAAATTGCTGCAATTTTACCCTAAAATAAGGTGAATTTCTGCATTTTTGCCCCAAAATAAATGGAATTTCTGCATTTTAGCCCTAAAATAGGAAAAATTTTTGCTTTTTTTCTCTGAAATAAGTGAAATTTCTGCAATTTTGCCCTAAAATAAGGAAAATTTCTGCAATTTTGCCCCAAAATAAGGGAAATTTCTGGAATTTTGCCCCAAAATACGTGGAATTTCTGAGTTTTGCCCCAAAAGAAGGAGAATTTCTGTCTTTTTGCCCCAACATATAGGGAATTTCTGCCTTTTTTCCCCACATTTAGGGGAATTTCTGCAATTTTGCTCCAAAATGCAAGGAATTTCTGTCTTGTTGCCTGAAAATAAGTGGAATGCATAACTTTTTGCCATAAAAAGGGGAAATTTCTTTATTTTTGCTCCAAAATAAGGGGAATTTCAGTCTTTTTGCCTCTAAATAAGTGGAATTTCTGTTTTTTCCACCAAACAAAGGGAATTTCTTTCTTTTTTAACCCAAAATAAGGGGAATTTCTGACTTATTACCCTAAAATAAGTGAAATATCTGCAATTTTGCCCCAAAATAAGGGAAATTTCTGCCATTTTGCCCTGAAATATGTGAAATTTCTGTAATTTTACCCCAAAATAAGGTGAATTTCTGCCTTTTTCCCCCAAAATAATGGGAATTTCTGCCTTTTTGCCCCAAAATAAAAAAATTTTTGCTTTTTTTCTCTGAAATAAGTGAAATTACTGCAATTTTGCCCTAAAATAAGAGAAATTTCTGCCTTTTTGCCCTGAAATATGTGAAATTTCTGCAATTTTACCACAAAATAAGGTGAATTTCTGCCTTATTGCCCCAAAATAATGGGAATTTCTGTTTTTTTTGCCCCAAAATAAGAAAAATTTTTGCTTTTTTTTTCTGAAATAAGTAAAATTTCTGCAATTTTGCCCCAAAATAAGGGAAATTTCTGCAATTTTGCCCCAAAATAAGGAAAATTTCTGGAATTTTGCCCCAAAATACGTGGAATTTCTGAGTTTTGCCCCAAAATAAGAAGAATTTATGTCTTTTTGCCTTTACATATAGGGAATTTCTGCCTTTTTGCACAACAATTAGGAGAATTTCTGCAATTTTGCCCCAAAATAAGGGAAATTTCTGCAAATTTGCCCGAATGTAAAAGATATTTCTGCAATTTTGCCCCAAAATAAGGGGAATTTTTGACTGTTTGCTGCCGAAAAAAGAAGATTTTCTGTATTTTTGCTCTAACATAAGGAGAATTTCTGCTTTTTTGCCCGAAAATTATAAGAATTTCTGCAATTATGCTTCAAAATACGGGGAAATTCTACTTTTTATCCCAAAAGTAAGGGGAATGTATACCTTTTTCCACAAAAAAGGGAAATTTCTTAATTTTTGCCCCAAAATAAGAGGAATTTCTGCCTTTTTACCTCAAAATAAGTGAAATTTCTCCTTTTTTACCCAAAAATAAATGGAATTTCTGTTTTTTTGCAACAAAATAAAAGGAATTTTTGAATTATACCCTGAAATAAGTGATATTTCTATAATTTTGCCCCAAAATAAAAGAAATTTCTTCCTTTTTGCCACAAAATAAGGGGAATTTCTGTCTTTTTGCCCCAAAATAAGAGAAATTTCTGCCTTTTTGCCCCCAAATAAGAAGAATTTCAGCCTTTTTACCTCAAAATAAGGGGAATTTCAGCCTTTTTACCTCAAAATAAGGGGAATTTCTGCATTTTTGCCACAAAATATTAAGAATTTCTTAATTTTTTCCCCAAAATAAGGAAAATTTCTGCCTTTTTTTTCTGAAATAAGTGAAATTTCTGCAATTTTGCACCAAAATAAGTGAAATTTCTGCAATTTTGCCCCAAAATGAGGGAAATTTCTGCCTTTTTGCCCGGAAATATATTAAATTGCTCCAATTTTACCCTAAAATAAGGTGAATTTCTGCCTTTTTGCCCCAAAATAAGTGGAATTTCTGCATTTTAGCCCCAAAATAGGAAAAATTTTTGCTTTTTTTCTCTGAAATATGTGAATTTTCTGCAATTTTGCCCTAAAATAAGGAAAATTTCTGCAATTTTGCCCCAAAATAAGGGAAATTTCTGGAATTTTGCCCCAAAATACGTGGAATTTCTGAATTTTCCCCCAAAAGAAGGAGAATTTCTGTTTTTTGCCCCAACATATAGGGAATTTCTGTCTTTTTGCCCCACAATTAGAGGAATTTCTGCAATTTTGCTCCAAAATGCAAGGAATTTCTGTCTTGTTGCCCGAAAATAAGTAGAATGCATAACTTTTTGCCATAAAAAAGGGAAATTTCTTTATTTTTGCTTCAAAATAAGGGGAATTTCAGCATTTTGCCTCTAAATAAGTGGAATTTCTGTCTTTTTCCCCCAAACAAAGGGAATTTCTGTCTTTTTTAACCCAAAATAAGGGGAATTATCTGCAATTTTGCCCCAACATAAGGGAAATTTCTGCCATTTTGCCCTGAAATATGTGAAATTTCTGTAATTTTACCCCAAAATAAGGTGAATTTCTGCCTTTTTCCACCAAAATAATGGGAATTTCTGCCTTTTTGCCCCAAAATAAAAAAATTTTTGCTTTTTTTCTCTGAAATAAGTGAAATTACTGCAATTTTGCCCTAAAATAAGAGAAATTTTTGCCTTTTTGCCCTGAAATATGTGAAATTTCTGCAATTTTACCCCAAAATAAGGTGAATTTCTGCCTTATTGCCCGAAAATAATGGGAATTTCTGTTTTTTTTGCCCCAAAATAAGAAAAAATTTTGATTTTTTTCCCTGAAATATGTAAAATTTCTGCAATTTTGCCCCAAAATAAGGGAAATTTCTGCAATTTTGTCCCAAAATAAGGAAAATTTCTGGAAATTTGCCCCAAAATATGTGGAATTTCTGAGTTTTGCCCCAAAATAAGGAGAATTTCTGTCTTTTTGCCCCAACATATAGGGAATTTCTGCCTTTTTGCCCAACAATTAGGAGAATTTCTGCAATTTTGCCCCAAAATAAGCGAAATTTCTGCAAATTTGCCCGAATGTAAAAGAAATTTCTGCAATTTTGCCCCAAAATAAGGGGAATTTCTGTCTGTTTGCTCCTGAAAAAAGGAGATTTTCTGTATTTTTGTTCCAAAATAAGGAGAATTTCTGCTTTTTTGCCCGAAAATTATAAGAATTTCTGCAATTATGGTTCAAAATACGGGGAATTTCTACTTTTTATCCAGAAAGTAATGGGAATGTATACCTTTTTCCACAAAAAAGGGAAATTTCTTAATTTTTGCCCCAAAATAAGAGGAATTTCTGCCTTTTTACCTCAAAATAAGTGAAATTTCTCCCTTTTTACCCAAAAATAAATGGAATTTCTGTCTTTTTGCAACAAAATAAAAGGAATTTTTGAATTATACTCTGAAATAAGTGATATTTCTGCAATTTTGCCCCAAAATAAAAGAAATTTCTGCCTTTTTGCCCCCAAATAGGAGGAATTTCAGCCTTTTTACCTCAAAATAAGGGGAATTTCAGCCTTTTTACCTCAAAATAAGGGGAATTTCTGCATTTTTGCCACAAAATATTAAGAATTTCTTAATTTTTTCCCCAAAATAAGGAAAATTTCTGCCTTTTTTCCCTGAAATAAGTGAAATTTCTGCAATTTTGCCCTAAAATAAGGGAAATTTCTGCAATTTTGCCCCAAAATAAAGGTAATTTCTGGAATTTTGCCCCAAAATACGTGGAATTTCTGAGTTTTGCCTCAAAATAAGAATTTCTGTCTTTTTGCCCCAACATATAGGGAATTTCTGCCTTTTTGCCCAACAATTAGGGGAATTTCTGCAATTTTGCCCCAAAATAAGGGAAATTTCTGCAATTTTGCCCCAATGTAAAAGAAATTTCTGCAATTTTGCCCTAAAATAAGGGGAATTTCTGACTGCTTCCGAAAAAAAAAGATTTTCTGTATTTTTGCTCCAAAATAAGGAGAATTTCTGCTTTTTTGCCTGAAAATTATGAGAATTTCTGCAATTATGCTTCAAAATATGGGGAATTTTTGCTTTTTATCCCAAAAGTAAAGGGAATGTATACCTTTTTTAAAAAAAAGGGAAATTTCTTAATTTTTGCCCCAAAATAATAGGAATTTCTGCATTTTTACCTCAAAATAATTGAAATTTCTCCCTTTTTACCCAAAAATAAATGGAATTTCTGTCTTTTTGCAACAAAATAAAAGAAATTTTTGAATTATACCCTGAAATAAGTGATATTTCTGCAATTTTGCCCCAAAATAAAGAAATTACTGCCTTTTTTGCCACAAAATAAAGGGAATTTCTGTATTTTTGCCCCAAAATAAGAGAAATTAATGCCTTTTTGCCCCCAAATAAGGGGAATTTCAGCCTTTTTACCTCAAAATAAGAGGAATTTCAGCATTTTTACCTCAAAATAAGGGGAATTTCTGCATTTTTGCCACAAAAAATTAAGAATTTCTTAATTTTTTCCCCAAAATAAGGAAAATTTCTGCCTTTTTTCCCTGAAATAAGTGAAATTTCTGCAATTTTGCCCTAAAATAAGGGAAATTTCTGCAATTTTGCCCCAAAATAAGGGAAATTTCTGGAATTTTGCCCCAAAATATGTGGAATTTCTGAGTTTTGCCTCAAAAGAAGGAGAATTTCTGTCTTTTTGCCCCAACATATAGGGAATTTCTGCCTTTTTGCCCAACAATTAGGGGAATTTCTGGAATTTTGCTCCAAAATAAGGGAAATTTCTGCAATTTTGCCCCAATGTAAAAGAAATTTCTGCAATTTTGCCCCAAAATAAGGGGAATTTCTGACTGCTTCCGAAAAAAGAAGATTTTCTGTATTTTTGCTCCAAAATAAGGAGAATTTCTGCTTTTTTGCCCGAAAATTATGAGAATTTCTGCAATTATGCTTCAAAATACGGGGAATTTTTGCTTTTTATCCCTAAAGTAAGGGGAATGTATACCTTTTTTAAAAAAAAGGGAAATTTCTTAATTTTTGCCCCAAAATAAGAGGAATTTCTGCCTTTTTACCTCAAAATAAGTGAAATTTCTCCTTTTTTACCCAAAAATAAATGAAATTTCTGTCTTTTTGCAACAAAATAAAAGGAATTTTTGAATTATACCCTGAAATAAGTGATATTTCTGCAATTTTGCCCCAATATAAAAGAAATTTTTGCCTTTTTGCTACAAAATAAGGGGAAATTCTGTCTTTTTGCCCCAAAATAAGAGAAATTTCTGCCTTTTTGCACCCAATTAAGGGGAATTTCAGCCTTTTTACCTCAAAATAAGGGGAATTTCAGCATTTTTACCTCAAAATAAGGAAAATTTCTGCATTTTTGCCACAAAATTTTAAGAATTTCTTAATTTTTTGTCCAAAATAAGGAAATTTTCTGCCTTTTTTCCCTGAAATAAGTGAAATTTCTGCAATTTTGCCCCAAAATATGTGAAATTTCTGCAATTTTGCCTCAAAATTAGGGTAATTTCTGCCTTTTTGCCCTGAAATATGTGAAATTGCTGCAATTTTACCCTAAAATAAGGTGAATTTCTGCCTTTTGCCCCAAAACAAGTAGAATTTCTGCATTTCAGCCCCAAAATAGGAAAAATTTTTGCTTTTTTTCTCTGAAATAAGTGAAATTTCTGCAATTTTGCCCTAAAATAAGGAAAATTTCTGCAATTTTGCCCCAAAATAAGGGAAATTTCTGGAATTTTGCCCCAAAATACGTGGAATTTTTGAATTTTGCCCCAAAATAATGAGAATTTCTGTCTTTTTGCCCCAACATATAGGGAATTTCTGCCTTTTTTCCCCACATTTAGGGGAATTTCTGCAATTTTGCTCCAAAATGCAAGGAATTTCTGTCTTGTTGCCCGAAAATAAGTGGAATGCATAACTTTTTGCCATAAAAAAGGGAAATTTCTTTATTTTTGCTCCAAAATAAGGGGAACTTCAGTCTTTTAGCCTCTAAATAAGTGGAATTTCTGTCTTTTTCCCCCAAACAAAGGGAATTTCTGTCTTTTTAAACCCAAAATAAGGGGAATTTCTGACTTGTTACTCTAAAATAAGTGAAATATCTGCAATTTTGCCCCAAAATAAGGGAAATTTCTGCCATTTTGCCCTGAAATATGTGAAATTTCTGTAATTTTACCCCAAAATAAGGTGAATTTCTGCCTTTTTCCCCCAAAATAATGGGAATTTCTGCCTTTTTGCCCCAAAATAAAAAAAATTTTTGCTTTTTTTCTCTGAAATAAGTGAAATTACAGCAATTTTGCCCTAAAATAAGAGAAATTTCTGCCTTTTTGCCCTGAAATATGTGAAATTTCTGCAATTTTACCACAAAATAAGGTGAATTTCTGCCTTATTGCCCCAAAATAATGGGAATTTCTGTTTTTTTTTGCCCCAAAATAAGAAAAATTTTTGCTTTTTTTCCCTGAAATAAGTAAAATTTCTGCAATTTTGCCCCAAAATAAGGGGAATTTCTGACTGTTTGCTCCTGAAAAAAGGAGATTTTCTGTATTTTTGCTCCAAAATAAGGAGAATTTCTGCTTTTTTGCCCGAAAATTATAAGAATTTCTGCAATTATGCTTCAAAATACGGGGAATTTCTACTTTTTATCCCGAAAGTTAGGGGAATGTATACCTTTTTCCACAAAAAAGTGAAATTTCTTAATTTTTGCCCCAAAATAAGAGGAATTTCTGCATTTTTACCTCAAAATAAGTGAAATTTCTCCTTTTTTACCCAAAATTAAATGGAATTTCTGTCTTTTTGCAACAAATAAAAGAAATTTTTGAATTATACCCTGAAATAAGTGATATTTCTGCAATTTTGCCCCAAAATAAAAGAAATTTCTGCCTTTTTGCCACAAAATAAGGGGAATTTCTGTCTTTTTGCCCCAAAATAAGAGAAATTTCTGCCTTTTTGCCCCCAAATAAGGGGAATTTCAGCCTTTTTACCTCAAAATAAGGGGAATTTCAGCCTTTTTACCTCAAAATAAGGGGAATTTCTGAATTTTTGCAACAAAATATTAAGAATTTCTTAATTTTTTCCCCAAAATAAGGAAAATTTCTGCCTTTATTCCCTGAAATAAGTGAAATTTCTGCAATTTTTTTCTAAAATAAGGGAAATTTCTGCAATTTTGCCCCAAAATAAGGGAAATTTCTGGAATTTTGCCCCAAAATACATGGAATTTCTGAGTTTTGCCCCAAAAGAAGGAGAATTTCTGTCTTTTTGCCCCAACATATAGGGAATTTCTGCCTTTTTGCCCAACAATTAGGGGAATTTCTGCAATTTTTCCCCAAAATAAGGGAAATTTCTGCAATTTTGCCCCAATGTAAAAGAAATTTCTGCAATTTTGCCCCAAAATAATGGGAATTTCTGACTATTTGCTTCCAAAAAAAGAAGATTTTCTGTATTTTTGCTCCAAAATAAGGAGAATTTCTGCTTTTTTCCCGAAAATTGTGAGAATTTCTGCAATTATGCTTCAAAATACAGGGAATTTTTGCTTTTTATCCCAAAAGTAAGGGGAATGTATACCTTTTTTTAAAAAAAGGGAAATTTCTTAATTTTTGCCCCAAAATAAGAGGAATTTCTGCCTTTTTACCTCAAAATAAGTGAAATTTCTCCTTTTTTACCCAAAAATAAATGGAATTTCTGTCTTTTTGCAACAAAATAAAAGGAATTTTTGAATTATACCCTGAAATAAGTGATATTTCTGCAATTTTGCCTCAAAATAAAAGAAATTTTTGCCTTATTGCTACAAAATAAGGGGAATTTCTGTCTTTTTGCCCCAAAATAAGAGAAATTTCTGCCTTTTTGCACCCAATTAAGGGGAATTTCAGCCTTTTTACCTCAAAATAAGGGGAATTTCAGCATTTTGACCTCAAAATAAGGAAAATTTCTGCATTTTTGCCACAAAATATTAAGAATTTTTTAATTTTTTCCCCAAAATAAGGAAAATTTCTGCCTTTTTTTCTGAAATAAGTGAAATTTCTGCAATTTTGCACCAAAATAAGTGAAATTTCTGCAATTTTGCCCCAAAATGAGGGAAATTTCTGCCTTTTTGCCCTGAAATATATTAAATTGCTGCAATTTTACCCTGAAATAAGGTGAATTTCTGCCTTTTTGCCCCAAAATAAGTGGAATTTCTGCATTTTAGCCCCAAAATAGGAAAAATTGTTGCTTTTTTTCTCTGAAATAAGTGAAATTTCTGCAATTTTTCCCTAAAATAAGGAAAATTTCTGCAATTTTGCCCCAAAATAAGGGAAATTTCTGGAATTTTGCCCCAAAATACGTGGAATTTCTGAGTTTTACCCCAAAAGAAGGAGAATTTCTGTCTTTTTCCCCAACATATAGGGAATTTCTGTCTTTTTGTGCCACAATTAGGGGAATTTCTGCAATTTTGCTCCAAAATGCAAGGAATTTCTGTCTTGTTGCCTGAAAATAAGTAGAATGCATAACTTTTGCCATAAAAAAGGGAAATTTCTTTATTTTTGCTCCAAAATAAGGGGAATTTCAGTCTTTTTGCCTCTAAATAAGTGGAATTTCTGTTTTTTCCCCCAAACAAAGGGAATTTCTGTCTTTTTAACCCAAAATAAGGGGAATTTCTGACTTATTACCCTAAAATAAGTGAAATATCTGCAATTTTGCCCCAAAATAAGGGAAATTTCTGCCATTTTGCCCTGAAATATGTGAAATTTCTGTAATTTTACCCCAAAAGAAGGTGAATTTCTGCCTTTTTCCCCCAAAATAATGGGAATTTCTGCCTTTTTGCCCCAAAATAAAAAAATTTTTGCTTTTTTTTCTCTGAAATAAGTGAAATTACTGCAATTTTGCCCTAAAATAAGAGAAATTTCTGCCTTTTTGCCCTGAAATATGTGAAATTTCTGCAATTTTACCACAAAATAAGGTGAATTTCTGCCTTATTGCCCCAAAATAATGGGAATTTCTGTTTTTTTTGCCCCAAAATAAGAAAAATTTTTGCTTTTTTTTTCTGAAATAAGTAAAATTTCTGCAATTTTGCCCCAAAATAAGGGAAATTTCTGCAATTTTGCCCCAAAATAAGGAAAATTTCTGAAATTTTGCCCCAAAATACGTGGAATTTCTGAGTTTTGCCCCAAAATAAGAAGAATTTATGTCTTTTTTCCTTTACATATAGGGAATTTCTGCCTTTTTGCCCAACAATTAGGAGAATTTCTGCAATTTTGCCCCAAAATAAGGGAAATTTCTGCAAATTTGCCCGAATGTAAAAGATATTTCTGCAATTTTGCCCCAAAATAAGGGGAATTTTTGACTGTTTGCTGCCGAAAAAAGAAGATTTTCTGTATTTTTGCTCTAAAATAAGGAGAATTTCTGCTTTTTTGCCCGAAAATTATAAGAATTTCTGCAATTATGCTTCAAAATACGGGGAAATTCTACTTTTTATCCCAAAAGTAAGGGGAATGTATACCTTTTTCCACAAAAAAGGGAAATTTCTTAATTTTTGCCCCAAAATAAGAGGAATTTCTGCCTTTTTACCTCAAAATAAGTGAAATTTCTCCTTTTTTACCCAAAAATAAATGGAATTTCTGTTTTTTTGCAACAAAATAAAAGGAATTTTTGAATTATACCCTGAAATAAGTGATATTTCTGCAATTTTGCCCCAAAATAAAAGAAATTTCTTCCTTTTTGCCACAAAATAAGGGGAAATTCTGTCTTTTTGCCCCAAAATAAGAGAAATTTCTGCCTTTTTGCACCCAAATAAGGGGAATTTCAGCCTTTTTACCTCAAAATAAGGGAATTTCAGCCTTTTTACCTCAAAATAAGGGGAATTTCTGCATTTTTGCAACAAAATATTAAGAATTTCTTAATTTTTTCCCCAAAATAAGGAAAATGTCTGCCTTTTTTCCCTGAAATAAGTGAAATTTCTGCAATTTTTTTCTAAAATAAGGGAAATTTCTGCAATTTTGCCCCAAAATAAGGAAAATTTCTGGAATTTTGCCCCAAAATACATGGAATTTCTGAGTTTTGCCCCAAAAGAAGGAGAATTTCTGTCTTTTTGCCCCAACATATAGGGAATTTCTGCCTTTTTGCCCAACAATTAGGGGAATTTCTGCAATTTTTTTCCAAAATAAGGGAAATTTCTGCAATTTTTCCCCAATGTAAAAGAAATTTCTGCAATTTTGCCCCAAAATAATGGGAATTTCTGACTATTTGCTTCCGAAAAAAGAAGATTTTCTGTATTTTTGCTCCAAAATAAGGAGAATTTCTGCTTTTTTGCCCGAAAATTGTGAGAATTTCTGCAATTATGCTTCAAAATACGGGGAATTTCTACTTTTTATCCCGAAAGTAAGGGGAATGTATACCTTTTTTAAAAAAAAGGGAAATTTCTTAATTTTTGCCCCGAAATAGGAGGAATTTCTGCCTTTTTACCTCAAAATAAGTGAAATTTCTCCTTTTTTACCCAAAAATAAATGGAATTTCTGTCTTTTTGCAACAAAATAAAAGGAATTTTTGAATTATACCCTGAAATAAGTGATATTTCTGCAATTTTGCCTCAAAATAAAAGAAATTTTTGCCTTTTTGCTACAAAATAAGGGGAATTTCTGTCTTTTTGCCCCAAAATAAGAGAAATTTCTGCCTTTTTGCACCCAATTAAGGGGAATTTCAGCCTTTTTACCTCAAAATAAGGGGAATTTCAGCATTTTGACCTCAAAATAAGGAAAATTTCTGCATTTTTGCCACAAAATATTAAGAATTTTTTAATTTTTTCCCCAAAATAAGGAAAATTTCTGCCTTTTTTTTCTGAAATAAGTGAAATTTCTGCAATTTTGCACCAAAATAAGTGAAATTTCTGCAATTTTGCCCCAAAATGAGGGAAATTTCTGCCTTTTTGCCCTGAAATATATTAAATTGGTGCAATTTTACCCTGAAATAAGGTGAATTTCTGCCTTTTTGCCCCAAAATAAGTGGAATTTCTGCATTTTAGCCCCAAAATAGGAAAAATTGTTGCTTTTTTTCTCTGAAATAAGTGAAATTTCTGCAATTTTTCCCTAAAATAAGGAAAATTTCTGCAATTTTGCCCCAAAATAAGGGAAATTTCTGGAATTTTGCCCCAAAATACGTGGAATTTCTGAGTTTTGCCCCAAAAGAAGGAGAATTTCTGTCTTTTTCCCCAACATATAGGGAATTTCTGTCTTTTTGTGCCACAATTAGGGGAATTTCTGCAATTTTGCTCCAAAATGCAAGGAATTTCTGTCTTGTTGCCTGAAAATAAGTAGAATGCATAACTTTTGCCATAAAAAAGGGAAATTTCTTTATTTTTGCTCCAAAATAAGGGGAATTTCAGCATTTTGCCTCTAAATAAGTGGAATTTCTGTCTTTTTCCCCCAAACAAAGGGAATTTCTGTCTTTTTTAACCCAAAATAAGGGGAATTTCTGACTTATTACCCTAAAATAAGTGAAATATCTGCAATTTTGCCCCAAAATAAGGGAAATTTCTGCCATTTTGCCCTGAAATATGTGAAATTTCTGTAATTTTACCCCAAAAGAAGGTGAATTTCTGCTTTTTTTCCCCAAAATAATGGGAATTTCTGCCTTTTTGCCAAAAAATAAAAAAAATTTTTGCTTCTTTTCTCTGAAATAAGTGAAATTACTGCAATTTTGCACTAAATTAAGAGAAATTTCTGCCTATTTGCCCTGAAATATGTGAAATTTCTGCAATTTTACCCCAAAATAAGGTGAATTTCTGCCTTATTGCCTCAAAATAATGGAAATTTCTGTTTTTTTGCCCCAAAATAAGAAAAATTTTTGATTTTTTTCACTGAAATAAGTAAAATTTCTGCAATTTTGCCCCAAAATAAAGGAAATTTTTGCAATTTTGCCCCAAAATAAGGAAAATTTCTGGAACTTTGCCCCAAAATACGTGGAATTTCTGAGTTTTGCCCCAAAATAAGGAGAATTTCTGTCTTTTTGCCCCAACATATAGGGAATTCCTGCCTTTTTGCCCAACAATTAGGAAAATTTCTGCAATTTTGCCCCAAAATAAGGGAAATTTCTGCAAATTTGCCCGAATGTAAAAGAAATTTCTGCAATTTTGCCCCAAAATAAGGGGAATTAGTGACTGTTTGCTCCCGAAAAAAGGAGATTTTCTGTATTTTTGCTCCAAAATAAGGAGAATTTCTGCTTTTTTGCCCGAAAATTATAAGAATTTCTGCAATTATGCTTCAAAATACGGGGAATTTCTACTTTTTATCCCGAAAGTAATGGGAATGTATACCTTTTTCCACAAAAAAGGGAAATTTCTTAATTTTTGCCCCAAAATAAGAGGAATTTCTGCATTTTTACCTCAAAATAAGTGAAATTTCTCTTTTTTTACCCAAAAATAAATGGAATTTCTGTCTTTTTCCAACAAAATAAAAGGAATTTTTGAATTATACCCTGAAATAAGTGATATTTCTGCAATTTTGCCCCAAAATAAAAGAAATTTCTGCCTTTTTGCCACAAAATAAGGGGAAATTCTGTCTTTTTGCCCCAAAATAAGAGAAATTTCTGCCTTCTTGCACCCAAATAAGGGGAATTTCAGCCTTTTTACCTCAAAATAACGGGAATTTCAGCCTTTTTACCTCAAAATAAGGGGAATTTCTGCATTTTTGCAACAAAATATTAAGAATTTCTTAATTTTTTCCCCAAAATAAGGAAAATTTCTGCCTTTTTTCCCTGAAATAAGTGAAATTTCTGCAATTTTTTCTAAAATAAGGTAAATTTCTGCAATTTTGCCCCAAAATAAGGAAAATTTCTGGAATTTTGCCCCAAAATACATGGAATTTCTGAGTTTTGCCCCAAAAGAAGGATAATTTCTGTCTTTTTGCCCCAACATATAGGGAATTTCTGCCTTTTTGCCCAACAATTAGGGGAATTTCTGCAATTTTTTTCCAAAATAAGGGAAATTTCTGCAATTTTTCCCCAATGTAAAAGAAATTTCTGCAATTTTGCCCCAAAATAATGGGAATTTCTATTTGCTTCCGAAAAAAGAAGATTTTCTGTATTTTTGCTCCAAAATAAGGAGAATTTCTGCTTTTTTGCCCGAAAATTGTGAGAATTTCTGCAATTATGCTTCAAAATACGGGGAATTTCTACTTTTTATCCCGAAAGTAAGGGGAATGTATACCTTTTTTAAAAAAAAGGGAAATTTCTTAATTTTTGCCCCGAAATAGGAGGAATTTCTGCCTTTTTACCTCAAAATAAGTGAAATTTCTCCTTTTTTACCCAAAAATAAATGGAATTTCTGTCTTTTTGCAACAAAATAAAAGGAATTTTTGAATTATACCCTGAAATAAGTGATATTTCTGCAATTTTGCCTCAAAATAAAAGAAATTTTTGCCTTTTTGCTACAAAATAAGGGGAATTTCTGTCTTTTTGCCCCAAAATAAGAGAAATTTCTGCCTTTTTGCACCCAATTAAGGGGAATTTCAGCCTTTTTACCTCAAAATAAGGGGAATTTCAGCATTTTGACCTCAAAATAAGGAAAATTTCTGCATTTTTGCCACAAAATATTAAGAATTTTTTAATTTTTTCCCCAAAATAAGGAAAATTTCTGCCTTTTTTTTCTGAAATAAGTGAAATTTCTGCAATTTTGCACCAAAATAAGTGAAATTTCTGCAATTTTGCCCCAAAATGAGGGAAATTTCTGCCTTTTTGCCCTGAAATATATTAAATTGGTGCAATTTTACCCTGAAATAAGGTGAATTTCTGCCTTTTTGCCCCAAAATAAGTGGAATTTCTGCATTTTAGCCCCAAAATAGGAAAAATTGTTGCTTTTTTCTCTGAAATAAGTGAAATTTCTGCAATTTTTCCCTAAAATAAGGAAAATTTCTGCAATTTTGCCCCAAAATAAGGGAAATTTCTGGAATTTTGCCCCAAAATACGTGGAATTTCTGAGTTTTGCCCCAAAAGAAGGAGAATTTCTGTCTTTTTCCCCAACATATAGGGAATTTCTGTCTTTTTGTGCCACAATTAGGGGAATTTCTGCAATTTTGCTCCAAAATGCAAGGAATTTCTGTCTTGTTGCCTGAAAATAAGTAGAATGCATAACTTTTGCCATAAAAAAGGGAAATTTCTTTATTTTTGCTCCAAAATAAGGGGAATTTCAGCATTTTGCCTCTAAATAAGTGGAATTTCTGTCTTTTTCCCCCAAACAAAGGGAATTTCTGTCTTTTTTAACCCAAAATAAGGGGAATTTCTGACTTATTACCCTAAAATAAGTGAAATATCTGCAATTTTGCCCCAAAATAAGGGAAATTTCTGCCATTTTGCCCTGAAATATGTGAAATTTCTGTAATTTTACCCCAAAAGAAGGTGAATTTCTGCTTTTTTCCCCCAAAATAATGGGAATTTCTGCCTTTTTGCCCCAAAATAAAAAAAATTTTTGCTTTTTTTCTCTGAAATAAGTGAAATTACTGCAATTTTGCACTAAATTAAGAGAAATTTCTGCCTTTTTGCCCTGAAATATGTGAAATTTTTGCAATTTTACCCCAAAATAAGGTGAATTTCTGCCTTATTGCCCCAAAATAATGGAAATTTCTGTTTTTTTGCCCCAAAATAAGAAAAATTTTTGATTTTTTTCCCTGAAATAAGTAAAATTTCTGCAATTTTGCCCCAAAATAAAGGAAATTTCTGCAATTTTGCCCCAAAATAAGGAAAATTTCTGGAACTTTGCCCCAAAATACGTGGAATTTCTGAGTTTTGCCCCAAAATAAGGAGAATTTCTGTCTTTTTGCCCCAACATATAGGGAATTCCTGCCTTTTTGCCCAACAATTAGGAAAATTTCTGCAATTTTGCCCCAAAATAAGGGAAATTTCTGCAAATTTGCCCGAATGTAAAAGAAATTTCTGCAATTTTGCCCCAAAATAAGGGGAATTTCTGACTGTTTGCTCCCGAAAAAAGGAGATTTTCTGTATTTTTGCTGCAAAATAAGGAGAATTTCTGAATGTTTGCCCGAAAATTATAAGAATTTCTGCAATTATGCTTCAAAATACGGGGAATTTCTACTTTTTATCCCGAAAGTAATGGGAATGTATACCTTTTTCCACAAAAAAAGGGAAATTTCTTAATTTTTGCACCAAAATAAGAGGAATTTCTGCCTTTTTACCTCAAAATAAGTGAAATTTCTCTTTTTTTACCCAAAAATAAATGGAATTTCTGTCTTTTTCCAACAAAATAAAAGGAATTTTTGAATTATACCCTGAAATAAGTGATATTTCTGCAATTTTGCCCCAAAATAAAAGAAATTTCTGCCTTTTTGCCCCCAAATAAGAGGAATTTCAGCCTTTTTACCTCAAAATAAGGGGAATTGAAGCCTTTTTACCTCAAAATAAGGGTAATTTCTGCATTTTTGCCACAAAATATTAAGAATTTCTTAATTTTTTCCCCAAAATAAGGAAAATTTCTGCCTTTTTTCCCTTAAATAAGTGAAATTTCTGCAATTTTGCCCTAAAATAAGAGAAATTTCTGCAATTTTGCCCCAAAATAAGGGAAATTTCTGGAATTTTTCCCCAAAATACGTGGAATTTCTGAGTTTTGCCTCAAAATAAGGAGAATTTCTGTCTTTTTGCCCCAACATATAGGGAATTTCTGCCTTTTTGCCCAACAATTAGGGGAATTTCTGCAATTTTGCCCCAAAATAAGGGAAATTTCTGCAATTTTGCCCCAATGTAAAAGAAATTTCTGCAATTTTGTCCCAAAATAAGGGGAATTTCTGACTGCTTCCGAAAAAAGGAGATTTTCTCTATTTTTGCTCCAAAATATGGAGATTTCTGCTTTTTTGTCCGAAAATTATGAGAATTTCTGCAATTATGCTTCAAAATATGGGGAATTTTTGCTTTTTATCCCAAAAGTAAGGGGAATGTATACCTTTTTTTAAAAAAAGGGAAATTTCTTAATTTTTGCCCCAAAATAAGAGGAATTTCTGCCTTTTTACCTCAAAATAAGTGAAATTTCTCCTTTTTTACCCAAAAATAAATGGAATTTCTGTCTTTTTGCAACAAAATAAAAGGAATTTTTGAATTATACCCTGAAATAAGTGATATTTCTGCAATTTTGCCCGAAAATAAAAGAAATTTTTGCCTTTTTGCTACAAAATAAGGGGAATTTCTGTCTTTTTGCCCCAAATTAAGAGAAATTTCTGCATTTTTGCACCCAATTAAGGGGAATTTCAGCATTTTTACGTCTAAATAAGGGGAATTTCAGCCTTTTTACCTCAAAATAAGGGTAATTTCTGCATTTTTGCCACAAAATATTAAGAATTTCTTAATTTTTTCTCCAAAAAAAGGAAATTTTCTGCCTTTTTTCCCTGAAATAAGTGAAATTTCTGCAATTTTGCCCCAAAATAAGTGAAATTTTTGCAATTTTGCCCCAAAATGAGAGAAATTTCTGCCTTTTTGCCCTGAAATATGTGAAATTGCTGCAATTCTACCCTAAAATAAGGTGAATTTCTGCCTTTTTGCCCCAAAATAAGTAAAATATCTGCATTTTAGCCCCAAAATAGGAAAAATTTTTGCTTTTTTTTCTGAAATATGTGAAATTTCTGCAATTTTACCCCAAAATAAGGTGAATTTCTGCCTTATTGCCCCAAAATAATGGAAATTTCTGTTTTTTTGCCCCAAAATAAGAAAAATTTTTGATTTTTTTCCCTGAAATAAGTAAAATTTCTGCAATTTTGCCCCAAAATAAAGGAAATTTCTGCAATTTTGCCCCAAAATAAGGAAAATTTCTGGAACTTTGCCCCAAAATACGTGGAATTTCTGAGTTTTGCCCCAAAATAAGGAGAATTTCTGTCTTTTTGCCCCAACATATAGGGAATTCCTGCCTTTTTGCCCAACAATTAGGAAAATTTCTGCAATTTTGCCCCAAAATAAGGGAAATTTCTGCAAATTTGCCCGAATGTAAAAGAAATTTCTGCAATTTTGCCCCAAAATAAGGGGAATTTCTGACTGTTTGCTCCCGAAAAAAGGAGATTTTCTGTATTTTTGCT
This sequence comes from Micromys minutus, assembly GCF_963924665.1. Taxonomy (NCBI): domain Eukaryota; kingdom Metazoa; phylum Chordata; class Mammalia; order Rodentia; family Muridae; genus Micromys; species Micromys minutus. The sequence continues at coordinate 7,526,771 of NW_027667727.1, forward strand.
GCAAAATAAGGAGAATTTCTGAATGTTTGCCCGAAAATTATAAGAATTTCTGCAATTATGCTTCAAAATACGGGGAATTTCTACTTTTTATCCCGAAAGTAATGGGAATGTATACCTTTTTCCACAAAAAAAGGGAAATTTCTTAATTTTTGCACCAAAATAAGAGGAATTTCTGCCTTTTTACCTCAAAATAAGTGAAATTTCTCTTTTTTTACCCAAAAATAAATGGAATTTCTGTCTTTTTCCAACAAAATAAAAGGAATTTTTGAATTATACCCTGAAATAAGTGATATTTCTGCAATTTTGCCCCAAAATAAAAGAAATTTCTGCCTTTTTGCCCCCAAATAAGAGGAATTTCAGCCTTTTTACCTCAAAATAAGGGGAATTTCAGCCTTTTTACCTCAAAATAAGGGTAATTTCTGCATTTTTGCCACAAAATATTAAGAATTTCTTAATTTTTTCCCCAAAATAAGGAAAATTTCTGCCTTTTTTCCCTTAAATAAGTGAAATTTCTGCAATTTTGCCCTAAAATAAGAGAAATTTCTGCAATTTTGCCCCAAAATAAGGGAAATTTCTGGAATTTTTCCCCAAAATACGTGGAATTTCTGAGTTTTGCCTCAAAATAAGGAGAATTTCTGTCTTTTTGCCCCAACATATAGGGAATTTCTGCCTTTTTGCCCAACAATTAGGGGAATTTCTGCAATTTTGCCCCAAAATAAGGGAAATTTCTGCAATTTTGCCCCAATGTAAAAGAAATTTCTGCAATTTTGTCCCAAAATAAGGGGAATTTCTGACTGCTTCCGAAAAAAGGAGATTTTCTCTATTTTTGCTCCAAAATATGGAGATTTCTGCTTTTTTGTCCGAAAATTATGAGAATTTCTGCAATTATGCTTCAAAATATGGGGAATTTTTGCTTTTTATCCCAAAAGTAAGGGGAATGTATACCTTTTTTTAAAAAAAGGGAAATTTCTTAATTTTTGCCCCAAAATAAGAGGAATTTCTGCCTTTTTACCTCAAAATAAGTGAAATTTCTCCTTTTTTACCCAAAAATAAATGGAATTTCTGTCTTTTTGCAACAAAATAAAAGGAATTTTTGAATTATACCCTGAAATAAGTGATATTTCTGCAATTTTGCCCGAAAATAAAAGAAATTTTTGCCTTTTTGCTACAAAATAAGGGGAATTTCTGTCTTTTTGCCCCAAATTAAGAGAAATTTCTGCATTTTTGCACCCAATTAAGGGGAATTTCAGCATTTTTACGTCTAAATAAGGGGAATTTCAGCCTTTTTACCTCAAAATAAGGGTAATTTCTGCATTTTTGCCACAAAATATTAAGAATTTCTTAATTTTTTCTCCAAAAAAAGGAAATTTTCTGCCTTTTTTCCCTGAAATAAGTGAAATTTCTGCAATTTTGCCCCAAAATAAGTGAAATTTTTGCAATTTTGCCCCAAAATGAGAGAAATTTCTGCCTTTTTGCCCTGAAATATGTGAAATTGCTGCAATTCTACCCTAAAATAAGGTGAATTTCTGCCTTTTTGCCCCAAAATAAGTAAAATATCTGCATTTTAGCCCCAAAATAGGAAAAATTTTTGCTTTTTTTTCTGAAATAAGTGAAATTTCTGCAATTTTGCCCTAAAATAAGGAAAATTTCTACAATTTTGCCCCAAAATAAGGGAAATTTCTGGAATTTTGCCCCAAAATACGTAAATTTCTGAGTTTTGCCCCAAAATAAGGAGAATTTCTGTCTTTTTGCCCCAACATATAGGGAATTTCTGCCTTTTTGCCCAACAATTAGGAGAATTTCTGCAATTTTGCCACAAAATGAGGGAAATTTCTGCAAATTTGCCCTAAAATAAGGAAAATTTCTGCAATTTTGCCCCAAAATAAGGGAAATTTCTGGAATTTTGCCCCAAAATACGTGGAATTTTTGAATTTTGCCCCAAAATAATGAGAATTTCTGTCTTTTTGCCCCAACATATAGGGAATTTCTGCCTTTTTTCCCCACATTTAGGGGAATTTCTGCAATTTTGCTCCAAAATGCAAGGAATTTCTGTCTTGTTGCCCGAAAATAAGTGGAATGCATAACTTTTTGCCATAAAAAAGGGAAATTTCTTTATTTTTGCTCCAAAATAAGGGGATCTTCAGTCTTTTAGCCTCTAAATAAGTGGAATTTCTGTCTTTTTCCCCCAAACAAAGGGAATTTCTGTCTTTTTAAACCCAAAATAAGGGGAATTTCTGACTTGTTACTCTAAAATAAGTGAAATATCTGCAATTTTGCCCCAAAATAAGGGAAATTTCTGCCATTTTGCCCTGAAATATGTGAAATTTCTGTAATTTTACCCCAAAATAAGGTGAATTTCTGCCTTTTTCCCCCAAAATAATGGGAATTTCTGCCTTTTTGCCCCAAAATAAAAAAATTTTTGCTTTTTTTCTCTGAAATAAGTGAAATTACAGCAATTTTGCCCTAAAATAAGAGAAATTTTTGCCTTTTTGCCCTGAAATATGTGAAATTTCTGCAATTTTACCACAAAATAAGGTGAATTTCTGCCTTATTGCCCCAAAATAATGGGAATTTCTGTTTTTTTTGCCCCAAAATAAGAAAAATTTTTGATTTTTTTCCCTGAAATAAGTAAAATTTCTGCAATTTTGCCCCAAAATAAGGGGAATTTCTGACTGTTTGCTCCTGAAAAAAGGAGATTTTCTGTATTTTTGCTCCAAAATAAGGAGAATTTCTGCTTTTTTGCCCGAAAATTATAAGAATTTCTGCAATTATGCTTCAAAATACGGGGAATTTCTACTTTTTATTCCGAAAGTTAGGGGAATGTATACCTTTTTCCACAAAAAAGTGAAATTTCTTAATTTTTGCCCCAAAATAAGAGGAATTTCTGCATTTTTACCTCAAAATAAGTGAAATTTCTCCTTTTTTACCCAAAATTAAATGGAATTTCTGTCTTTTTGCAACAAATAAAAGAAATTTTTGAATTATACCCTGAAATAAGTGATATTTCTGCAATTTTGCCCCAAAATAAAAGAAATTTCTGCCTTTTTGCCACAAAATAAGGGGAATTTCTGTCTTTTTGCCCCAAAATAAGAGAAATTTCTGCCTTTTTGCCCCCAAATAAGTGGAATTTCAGCCTTTTTACCTCAAAATAAGGGGAATTTCAGCCTTTTTACCTCAAAATAAGGGGAATTTCTGCATTTTTGCAACAAAATATTAAGAATTTCTTAATTTTTTCCCCAAAATAAGGAAAATTTCTGCCTTTTTTCCCTGAAATAAGTGAAATTTCTGCAATTTTTTTCTAAAATAAGGGAAATTTCTGCAATTTTGCCCCAAAATAAGGGAAATTTCTGGAATTTTGCCCCAAAATACATGGAATTTCTGAGTTTTGCCCCAAAAGAAGGAGAATTTCTGTCTTTTTGCCCCAACATATAGGGAATTTCTGCCTTTTAGCCCAACAATTAGGGGAATTTCTGCAATTTTTCCCCAAAATAAGGGAAATTTCTGCAATTTTGCCCCAATGTAAAAGAAATTTCTGCAATTTTGCCCCAAAATAATGGGAATTTCTGACTATTTGCTTCCAAAAAAAGAAGATTTTCTGTATTTTTGCTCCAAAATAAGGAGAATTTCTGCTTTTTTGCCCGAAAATTGTGAGAATTTCTGCAATTATGCTTCAAAATACAGGGAATTTTTGCTTTTTATCCCAAAAGTAAGGGGAATGTATACCTTTTTTTAAAAAAAGGGAAATTTCTTAATTTTTGCCCCAAAATAAGAGGAATTTCTGCCTTTTTACCTCAAAATAAGTGAAATTTCTCCTTTTTTACCCAAAAATAAATGGAATTTCTGTCTTTTTGCAACAAAATAAAAGGAATTTTTGAATTATACCCTGAAATAAGTGATATTTCTGCAATTTTGCCTCAAAATAAAAGAAATTTTTGCCTTTTTGCTACAAAATAAGGGGAATTTCTGTCTTTTTGCCCCAAAATAAGAGAAATTTCTGCCTTTTTGCACCCAATTAAGGGGAATTTCAGCCTTTTTACCTCAAAATAAGGGGAATTTCAGCATTTTGACCTCAAAATAAGGAAAATTTCTGCATTTTTGCCACAAAATATTAAGAATTTTTTAATTTTTTCCCCAAAATAAGGAAAATTTCTGCCTTTTTTTTCTGAAATAAGTGAAATTTCTGCAATTTTGCACCAAAATAAGTGAAATTTCTGCAATTTTGCCCCAAAATGAGGGAAATTTCTGCCTTTTTGCCCTGAAATATATTAAATTGCTGCAATTTTACCCTGAAATAAGGTGAATTTCTGCCTTTTTGCCCCAAAATAAGTGGAATTTCTGCATTTTAGCCCCAAAATAGGAAAAATTGTTGCTTTTTTTCTCTGAAATAAGTGAAATTTCTGCAATTTTTCCCTAAAATAAGGAAAATTTCTGCAATTTTGCCCCAAAATAAGGGAAATTTCTGGAATTTTGCCCCAAAATACGTGGAATTTCTGAGTTTTACCCCAAAAGAAGGAGAATTTCTGTCTTTTTCCCCAACATATAGGGAATTTCTGTCTTTTTGTGCCACAATTAGGGGAATTTCTGCAATTTTGCTCCAAAATGCAAGGAATTTCTGTCTTGTTGCCTGAAAATAAGTAGAATGCATAACTTTTGCCATAAAAAAGGGAAATTTCTTTATTTTTGCTCCAAAATAAGGGGAATTTCAGCATTTTGCCTCTAAATAAGTGGAATATCTGTCTTTTTCCCCCAAACAAAGGGAATTTCTGTCTTTTTTAACCCAAAATAAGGGGAATTTCTGACTTATTACCCTAAAATAAGTGAAATATCTGCAATTTTGCCCCAAAATAAGGGAAATTTCTGCCATTTTGCCCTGAAATATGTGAAATTTCTGTAATTTTACCCCAAAAGAAGGAGAATTTCTGCTTTTTTCCCCCAAAATAATGGGAATTTCTGCCTTTTTGCCAAAAAATAAAAAAAAAATTTTGCTTCTTTTCTCTGAAATAAGTGAAATTACTGCAATTTTGCACTAAATTAAGAGAAATTTCTGCCTTTTTGCCCTGAAATATGTGAAATTTCTGCAATTTTACCCCAAAATAAGGTGAATTTCTGCCTTATTGCCCCAAAATAATGGAAATTTCTGTGTTTTTGCCCCAAAATAAGAAAAATTTTTGATTTTTTTCCCTGAAATAAGTAAAATTTCTGCAATTTTGCCCCAAAATAAAGGAAATTTCTGCAATTTTGCCCCAAAATAAGGAAAATTTCTGGAACTTTGCCCCAAAATACGTGGAATTTCTGAGTTTTGCCCCAAAATAAGGAGAATTTCTGTCTTTTTGCCCCAACATATAGGGAATTCCTGCCTTTTTGCCCAACAATTAGGAAAATTTCTGCAATTTTGCCCCAAAATAAGGGAAATTTCTGCAAATTTGCCCGAATGTAAAAGAAATTTCTGCAATTTTGCCCCAAAATAAGGGGAATTTCTGACTGTTTGCTCCCGAAAAAAGGAGATTTTCTGTATTTTTGCTGCAAAATAAGGAGAATTTCTGAATGTTTGCCCGAAAATTATAAGAATTTCTGCAATTATGCTTCAAAATACGGGGAATTTCTACTTTTTATCCCGAAAGTAATGGGAATGTATACCTTTTTCCACAAAAAAAGGGAAATTTCTTAATTTTTGCACCAAAATAAGAGGAATTTCTGCCTTTTTACCTCAAAATAAGTGAAATTTCTCTTTTTTTACCCAAAAATAAATGGAATTTCTGTCTTTTTCCAACAAAATAAAAGGAATTTTTGAATTATACCCTGAAATAAGTGATATTTCTGCAATTTTGCCCCAAAATAAAAGAAATTTCTGCCTTTTTGCCCCCAAATAAGAGGAATTTCAGCCTTTTTACCTCAAAATAAGGGGAATTGAAGCCTTTTTACCTCAAAATAAGGGTAATTTCTGCATTTTTGCCACAAAATATTAAGAATTTCTTAATTTTTTCCCCAAAATAAGGAAAATTTCTGCCTTTTTTCCCTTAAATAAGTGAAATTTCTGCAATTTTGCCCTAAAATAAGAGAAATCTCTGCAATTTTGCCCCAAAATAAGGGAAATTTCTGGAATTTTGCCCCAAAATACGTGGAATTTCTGAGTTTTGCCTCAAAATAAGGAGAATTTCTGTCTTTTTGCCCCAACATATAGGGAATTTCTGCCTTTTTGCCCAACAATTAGGGGAATTTCTGCAATTTTGCCCCAAAATAAGGGAAATTTCTGCAATTTTGCCCCAATGTAAAAGAAATTTCTGCCATTTTGTCCCAAAATAAGGGGAATTTCTGACTGCTTCCGAAAAAAGGAGATTTTCTCTATTTTTGCTCCAAAATATGGAGATTTCTGCTTTTTTGTCCGAAAATTATGAGAATTTCTGCAATTATGCTTCAAAATATGGGGAATTTTTGCTTTTTATCCCAAAAGTAAGGGGAATGTATACCTTTTTTTAAAAAAAGGGAAATTTCTTAATTTTTGCCCCAAAATAAGAGGAATTTCTGCCTTTTTACCTCAAAATAAGTGAAATTTCTCCTTTTTTACCCAAAAATAAATGGAATTTCTGTCTTTTTGCAACAAAATAAAAGGAATTTTTGAATTATACCCTGAAATAAGTGATATTTCTGCAATTTTGCCCCAAAATAAAAGAAATTTTTGCTTTTTTGCTACAAAATAAGGGGAATTTCTGTCTTTTTGCCCCAAATTAAGAGAAATTTCTGCATTTTTGCACCCAATTAAGGGGAATTTCAGCATTTTTACGTCTAAATAAGGGGAATTTCAGCCTTTTTACCTCAAAATAAGGGTAATTTCTGCATTTTTGCCACAAAATATTAAGAATTTCTTAATTTTTTCTCCAAAAAAAGGAAATTTTCTGCCTTTTTTCCCTGAAATAAGTGAAATTTCTGCAATTTTGCCCCAAAATAAGTGAAATTTTTGCAATTTTGCCCCAAAATGAGAGAAATTTCTGCCTTTTTGCCCTGAAATATGTGAAATTGCTGCAATTCTACCCTAAAATAAGGTGAATTTCTGCCTTTTTGCCCCAAAATAAGTAAAATATCTGCATTTTAGCCCCAAAATAGGAAAAATTTTTGCTTTTTTTTCTGAAATAAGTGAAATTTCTGCAATTTTGCCCTAAAATAAGGAAAATTTCTGCAATTTTGCCCCAAAATAAGGGAAATTTCTGGAATTTTGCCCCAAAATACGTAAATTTCTGAGTTTTGCCCCAAAATAAGGAGAATTTCTGTCTTTTTGCCCCAACATATAGGGAATTTCTGCCTTTTTGCCCAACAATTAGGAGAATTTCTGCAATTTTGCCACAAAATGAGGGAAATTTCTGCAAATTTGCCCTAAAATAAGGAAAATTTCTGCAATTTTGCCCCAAAATAAGGGAAATTTCTGGAATTTTGCCCCAAAATACGTGGAATTTCTGAATTTTGCCCCAAAATAATGAGAATTTCTGTCTTTTTGCCCCAACATATAGGGAATTTCTGCCTTTTTGCCCCACATTTAGGGGAATTTCTGCAATTTTGCTCCAAAATGCAAGGAATTTCTGTCTTGTTGCCCGAAAATAAGTGGAATGCATAACTTTTTGCCATAAAAAAGAGAAATTTCTTTATTTTTGCTCCAAAATAAGGGGAATTTCAGTCTTTTTGCCTCTAAATAAGTGGAATTTCTGTCTTTTTCCCCCAAACAAAGGGAATTTCTGTCTTTTTTAACCCAAAATAAGGGGAATTTCTGACTTATTAGCCTAAAATAAGTGAAATATCTGCAATTTTGCCCCAAAATAAGGGAAATTTCTGCCATTTTGCCCTGAAATATGTGAAATTTCTGTAATTTTACCCCAAAATAAGGTGAATTTCTGCCTTTTTCCCCCAAAATAATGGGAATTTCTGCCTTTTTGCCCCAAAATAAAAAAAATTTTGCTTTTTTTCTCTGAAATAAATGAAATTACTGCAATTTTGCCCTAAAATAAGAGAAATTTCTGCCTTTTTGCCCTGGAATATGTGAAATTTCTGCAATTTTACCACAAAATAAGGTGAATTTCTGCCTTATTGCCCCAAAATAATGGGAATTTCTGTTTTTTTTGCCCCAAAATAAGAAAAATTTTTGCTTTTTTTCCCTGAAATAAGTAAAATTTCTGCAATTTTGCCCCAAAATAAGGGGAATTTCTGACTGTTTGCTCCCGAAAAAAGGAGATTTTCTGTATTTTTGCTCCAAAATAAGGAGAATTTCTGCTTTTTTGCCCGAAAATTATAAGAATTTCTGCAATTATGCTTCAAAATACGGGGAATTTCTACTTTTTATCCCGAAAGTTAGGGGAATGTATACCTTTTTCCACAAAAACGGAAATTTCTTAATTTTTGCCCCAAAATAAGAGGAATTTCTGCATTTTTACCTCAAAATAAGTGAAATTTCTCCTTTTTTACCCAAAATTAAATGGAATTTCTGTCTTTTTGCAACAAAATAAAAGAAATTTTTGAATTATACCCTGAAATAAGTGATATTTCTGCAATTTTGCCCCAAAATAAAAGAAATTTCTGCCTTTTTGCCTCAAAATAAGGGGAATTTCAGCCTTTTTACCTCAAAATAAGGGGAATTTCAGCCTTTTTACCTCAAAATAAGGGGAATTTCTGCACTTTTCCCACAAAATATTAAGAAGTTCTTAATTTTTTCCCCAAAATAAGGAAAATTTCTGCCTTTTTTTCCGTGAAATAAGTGAAATTTCTGCAATTTTTTTCTAAAATAAGGGAAATTTCTGCAATTTTGCTCCAAAATAAGGGAAATTTCTGGAATTTTGCTCCAAAATACATGGAATATCTGAGTTTTGCCCCAAAAGAAGGAGAATTTCTGTCTTTTTGCCCCAACATATAGGGAATTTCTGCCTTTTTGCCCAAAAATTAGGGGAATTTCTGCAATTTTGCCCCAAAATAAGTGAAATTTCTGCAATTTTGCCCCAAAATGAGGGAAATTTCTGCCTTTTTGCCCTGAAATATATTAAATTGCTGCAATTTTACCCTGAAATATGGTGAATTTCTGCCTTTTTGCCCCAAAATAAGTGGAATTTCTGCATTTTAGCCCCAAAATAGGAAAAATTGTTGCTTTTATTCTCTGAAATAAGTGAAATTTCTGCAATTTTGCCCTAAAATAAGGAAAATTTCTGCAATTTTGCCCCAAAATAAGGGAAATTTCTGGAATTTTGCCCCAAAATACGTGGAATTTCTGAGTTTTGCCCCAAAAGAAGGAGAATTTCTGTCTTTTTCCCCAACATATAGGGAATTTCTGTCTTTTTGTGCCACAATTAGGGGAATTTCTGCAATTTTGCTCCAAAATGCAAGGAATTTCTGTCTTGTTGCCTGAAAATAAGTAGAATGCATAACTTTTTGCCATAAAAAAGGGAAATTTCTTTATTTTTGCTCCAAAATAAGAGGAATTTCAGCATTTTGCCTCTAAATAAGTGGAATTTCTGTCTTTTTCCCCCAAACAAAGGGAATTTCTGTCTTTTTTAACCCGAAATAAGGGGAATTTCTGACTTATTACCCTAAAATAAGTGAAATATCTGCAATTTTGCCCCAAAATAAGGGAAATTTCTGCCATTTTGCCCTGAAATATGTGAAATTTCTGTAATTTTACCCCAAAAGAAGGTGAATTTCTGCTTTTCCCCCCAAAATAATGGGAATTTCTGCCTTTTTGCCCCAAAATAAAAAAATTTTTGCTTTTTTTCTCTGAAATAAGTGAAATTACTGCAATTTTGCCCTAAAATAAGAGAAATTTCTGCCTTTTTGCCCTGAAATATGTGAAATTTCTGCAATTTTACCCCAAAATAAGGTGAATTTCTGCCTTATTGCCCTAAAATAATGGAAATTTCTGTTTTTTGCCCCAAAATAAGAAAAATTTTTGATTTGTTTCCCTGAAATAAGTAAAATTTCTGCAATTTTGCCCCAAAATAAAGGAAATTTCTGCAATTTTGCCCCAAAATAAGTAAAATTTCTGGAACTTTGCCCCAAAATACGTGGAATTTCTGAGTTTTGCCCCAAAATAAGGAGAATTTCTGTCTTTTTGCCCCAACATATAGGGAATTCCTGCCTTTTTGCCCAACAATTAGGAAAATTTCTGCAATTTTGCCCCAAAATAAGGGAAATTTCTGCAAATTTGCCCGAATGTAAAAGAAATTTCTGCAATTTTGCCCCAAAATAAGGGGAATTTCTGACTGTTTGCTCCCGAAAAAAGGAGATTTTCTGTATTTTTGCTCCAAAATAAGGAGAATTTCTGCTTTTTTGCCCGAAAATTATAAGAATTTCTGCAATTATGCTTCAAAATACGGGGAATTTCTTCTTTTTATCCCGAAAGTTAGGGGAATGTATACCTTTTTCCACAAAAAAGGGAAATTTCTTAATTTTTGCCCCAAAATAAGAGGAATTTCTGCATTTTTACCTCAAAATAAGTGAAATTTCTCTTTTTTTACCCAAAAATAAATGGAATTTCTGTCTTTTTCCAACAAAATAAAAGGAATTTTTGAATTATACCCTGAAATAAGTGATATTTCTGCAATTTTGCCCCAAAATAAAAGAAATTTCTTCCTTTTTGCTACAAAATAAGGGGAATTTCTGTCTTTTTGCCCCAAAATAAGAGAAATTTCTGCCTTTTTGCCTCCAAATAAGGGGAATTTCAGCCTTTTTACCTCAAAATAAGGGGAATTTCAGCCTTTTTACCTCAAAATAAGGGGAATTTCTGCATTTTTGCAACAAAATATTAAGAATTTCTTAATTTTTTCCCCAAAATAAGGAAAATTTCTGCCTTTTTTCCCTGAAATAAGTGAAATTTCTGCAATTTTTTTCTAAAATAAGGGAAATTTCTGCAATTTTGCCCCAAAATAAGGGAAATTTCTGGAATTTTGCCCCAAAATACATGGAATTTCTGAATTTTGCCCCAAAAGAAGGAGAATTTCTGTCTTTTTGCCCCAACATATAGGGAATTTCTGCCTTTTTGCCCAACAATTAGGGGAATTTCTGCAATTTTTCCCCAAAATAAGGGAAATTTCTGCAATTTTGCCCCAATGTAAAAGAAATTTCTGCAATTTTGCCCCAAAATAATGGGAATTTCTGACTATTTGCTTCCAAAAAAAAGAAGATTTTCTGTATTTTTCCTCCAAAATAAGGAGAATTTCTGCTTTTTTGCCCGAAAATTGTGAGAATTTCTGCAATTATGGTTCAAAATACAGGGAATTTTTGCTTTTTATCCCAAAAGTAAGGGGAATGTATACCTTTTTTAAAAAAAAGGGAAATTTCTTAATTTTTGCCCCGAAATAAGAGGAATTTCTGCCTTTTTACCTCAAAATAAGTGAAATTTCTCCTTTTTTACCCAAAAATAAATGGAATTTCTGTCTTTTTGCAACAAAATAAAAGGAATTTTTGAATTATAACCTGAAATATGTGATATTTCTGCAATTTTGCCTCAAAATAAAAGAAATTTTTGCCTTTTTGCTACAAAATAAGGGGAATTTCTGTCTTTTTGCCCCAAAATAAGAGAAATTTCTGCCTTTTTGCACCCAATTAAGGGGAATTTCAGCCTTTTTACCTCAAAATAAGGGAAATTTCAGCATTTTGACCTCAAAATAAGGAAAATTTCTGCATTTTTGCCACAAAATATTAAGAATTTTTTAATTTTTTCCCCAAAATAAGGAAAATTTCTGCCTTTTTTTTCTGAAATAAGTGAAATTTCTGCAATTTTGCACCAAAATAAGTGAAATTTCTGCAATTTTGCCCCAAAATGAGGGAAATTTCTGCCTTTTTGCCCTGAAATATATTAAATTGCTGCAATTTTACCCTGAAATAAGGTGAATTTCTGCCTTTTTGCCCCAAAATAAGTGGAATTTCTGCATTTTAGCCCCAAAATAGGAAAAATTGTTGCTTTTTTTCTCTGAAATAAGTGAAATTTCTGCAATTTTTCCCTAAAATAAGGAAAATTTCTGCAATTTTGCCCCAAAATAAGGGAAATTTCTGGAATTTTGCCCCAAAATACGTGGAATTTCTGAGTTTTGCCCCAAAAGAAGGAGAATTTCTGTCTTTTTCCCCAACATATAGGGAATTTCTGTCTTTTTGTGCCACAATTAGGGGAATTTCTGCAATTTTGCTCCAAAATGCAAGGAATTTCTGTCTTGTTGCCTGAAAATAAGTAGAATGCATAACTTTTGCCATAAAAAAGGGAAATTTCTTTATTTTTGCTCCAAAATAAGGGGAATTTCAGCATTTTGCCTCTAAATAAGTGGAATTTCTGTCTTTTTCCCCCAAACAAAGGGAATTTCTGTCTTTTTTAACCCAAAATAAGGGGAATTTCTGACTTATTACCCTAAAATAAGTGAAATATCTGCAATTTTGCCCCAAAATAAGGGAAATTTCTGCCATTTTGCCCTGAAATATGTGAAATTTCTGTAATTTTACCCCAAAAGAAGGAGAATTTCTGCTTTTTTCCCCCAAAATAATGGGAATTTCTGCCTTTTTGCCAAAAAATAAAAAAAAATTTTGCTTCTTTTCTCTGAAATAAGTGAAATTACTGCAATTTTGCACTAAATTAAGAGAAATTTCTGCCTTTTTGCCCCAAAATGAGGGAAATTTCTGCCTTTTTGCCCTGAAATATGTGAAATTGCTGCAATTTTACCCTAAAATAAGGTGAATTTCTACCTTTTTGCCCCAAAATAAGTAAAATATCTGCCTTTTAGCCCCAAAATAGAAAAAATTTTTGCTTTTTTTCTCTGAAATAAGTGAAATTTCTGCAATTTTGCCCTAAAATAAGGAAAATTTCTGAAATTTTGCCCCAAAATAAGGGAAATTTCTGGAATTTTGCCCCAAAATACGTGGAATTTCTGAGTTTTGCCCCAAAATAAGGAGAATTTCTGTCTTTTTGCCCCAACATATAGGGAATTTCTGCCTTTTTGCCCAACAATTAGGAGAATTTCTGCAATTTTGCCCCAAAATAAGGGAAATTTCTGCAAATTTGCCCGAATGTAAAAGAAATTTCTGCAATTTTGCCCCAAAATAAGGGGAATTTCTGACTGTTTGCTCCCGAAAAAAGGAGATTTTCTGTATTTTTGCTCCAAAATAAGGAGAATTTTTGCTTTTTTGCCCGAAAATTATAAGAATTTCTGCAATTATGCTTCAAAATCCGGGGAATTTCTACTTTTTATCCCGAAAGTAAAGGGAATGTATACCTTTTTCCACAAAAAAGGGAAATTTCTTAATTTTTGCCCCAAAATAAGAGGAATTTCTGCCTTTTTACCTCAAAATAAGTGAAATTTCTCTTTTTTTACCCAAAAATAAATGGAATTTCTTTCTTTTTCCAACAAAATAAAAGGAATTTTTGAATTATACCCTGAAATAAGTGATATTTCTGCAATTTTGCCCCAAAATAAAAGAAATTTCTGCCTTTTTGCCCCCAAATAAGAGGAATTTCAGCCTTTTTACCTCAAAATAAGGGGAATTTCAGCCTTTTTACCTCAAAATAAGGGTAATTTCTGCATTTTTGCCACAAAATATTAAGAATTTCTTAATTTTTTCCCCAAAATAAGGAAAATTTCTGCCTTTTTTCCCTTAAATAAGTGAAATTTCTGCAATTTTGCCCTAAAATAAGAGAAATTTCTGCAATTTTGCCCCAAAATAAGGGAAATTTCTGGAATTTTGCCCCAAAATACGTGGAATTTCTGAGTTTTGCCTCAAAATAAGGAGAATTTCTGTCTTTTTGCCCCAACATATAGGGAATTTCTGCCTTTTTGCCCAACAATTAGGGGAATTTCTGCAATTTTTCCCCAAAATAAGGGAAATTTCTGCAATTTTGCCCCAATGTAAAAGAAATTTCTGCAATTTTGTCCCAAAATAAGGGGAATTTCTGACTGCTTCCGAAAAAAGAAGATTTTCTCTATTTTTGCTCCAAAATATGGAGAATTTTTGCTTTTTTGTCCGAAAATTATGAGAATTTCTGCAATTATGCTTCAAAATATGGGGAATTTTTGCTTTTTATCCCAAAAGTAAGGGGAATGTATACCTTTTTTTAAAAAAAGGAAAATTTCTTAATTTTTGCCCCAAAATAAGAGGAATTTCTGCCTTTTTACCTCAAAATAAGTGAAATTTCTCCTTTTTACCCAAAAATAAATGGAATTTCTGTCTTTTTGCAACAAAATAAAAGGAATTTTTGAATTATACCCTGAAATAAGTGATATTTCTGCAATTTTGCCCCAAAATAAAAGAAATTTTTGCCTTTTTGCTACAAAATAAGGGGAATTTCTGTCTTTTTGCCCCAAATTAAGAGAAATTTCTGCATTTTTGCACCCAATTAAGGGGAATTTCAGCATTTTTACGTCTAAATAAGGGGAATTTCAGCCTTTTTACCTCAAAATAAGGGTAATTTCTGCATTTTTGCCACAAAATATTAAGAATTTCTTAATTTTTTCTCCAAAATAAGGAAATTTTCTGCCTTTTTTCCCTGAAATAAGTGAAATTTCTGCAATTTTGCCCCAAAATAAGTGAAATTTTTGCAATTTTGCCCCAAAATGAGAGAAATTTCTGCCTTTTTGCCCTGAAATATGTGAAATTGCTGCAATTTTACCCTAAAATAAGGTGAATTTCTGCCTTTTTGCTCCAAAATAAGTAAAATATCTGCATTTTAGACCCAAAATAGGAAAAATTTTTGCTTTTTTTTTCTGAAATAAGTGAAATTTCTGCAATTTTGCCCCAAAATAAGGGAAATTTCTGGAATTTTGCCCCAAAATACGTAAATTTCTGAGTTTTGCCCCAAAATAAGGAGAATTTCAATCTTTTTGCCCCAAAATATAGGGAATTTCTGCCTTTTTGCCCAACAATTAGGAGAATTTCTGCAATTTTGCCACAAAATGAGGGAAATTTCTGCAAATTTGCCCTAAAATAAGGAAAATTTCTGCAATTTTGCCCCAAAATAAGGGAAATTTCTGGAATTTTGCCCCAAAATACGTGGAATTTCTGAATTTTGCCCCAAAATAATGAGAATTTCTGTCTTTTTGCCCCAACATATAGGGAATTTCTGCCTTTTTGCCCCACATTTAGGGGAATTTCTGCAATTTTGCTCCAAAATGCAAGGAATATCTGTCTTGTTGCCCGAAAATAAGTGGAATGCATAACTTTTTGCCATAAAAAAGGGAAATTTCTTTATTTTTGCTCCAAAATAAGGGGAATTTCAGTCTTTTTGCGTCTAAATAAGTGGAATTTCTGTATTTTTCCCCCAAACAAAGGGAATTTCTGTCTTTTTTAACCCAAAATAAGGGGAATTTCTGACTTATTAGCCTAAAATAAGTGAAATATCTGCAATTTTGCCCCAAAATAAGGGAAATTTCTGCCATTTTGCCCTGAAATATGTGAAATTTCTGTAATTTTACCCCAAAATAAGGTGAATTTCTTCCTTTTTCCCCCAAAATAATGGGAATTTCTGCCTTTTTGCCCCAAAATAAAAAAATTTTTGCTTTTTTTCTCTGAAATAAATGAAATTACTCCAATTTTGCCCTAAAATAAGAGAAATTTCTGCCTTTTTGCCCTGAAATATGTGAAATTTCTGCAATTTTACCACAAAATAAGGTGAATTTCTGCCTTATTGCCCCAAAATAATGGGAATTTCTGGTTTTTTTGCCCCAAAATAAGAAAAATTTTTGCTTTTTTTCCCTGAAATAAGTAAAATTTCTGCAATTTTGCCCCAAAATAAGGGGAATTTCTGACTGTTTGCTCCCGAAAAAAGGAGATTTACTGTATTTTTGCTCCAAAATAAGGAGAATTTCTGCTTTTTTGCCCGAAAATTATAAGAATTTCTGCAATTATGCTTCAAAATACGGGGAATTTCTACTTTTTATCCCGAAAGTTAGGGGAATGTATACCTTTTTCCACAAAAACGGAAATTTCTTAATTTTTGCCCCAAAATAAGAGGATTTTCTGCATTTTTACCTCAAAATAAGTGAAATCTTTTTTTTTTACCCAAAATTAAATGGAATTTCTGTCTTTTTGCAACAAAATAAAAGAAATTTTTGAATTATACCCTGAAATAAGTGATATTTCTGCAATTTTGCCCCAAAATAAAAGAAATTTCTGCCTTTTTGCCACAAAATAAGGGGAATTTCTGTCTTTTTGCCCCAAAATAAGAAAAATTTCTGCCTTTTTGCCCCCAAATAAGGGGAATTTCAGCCTTTTTACCTCAAAATAAGGGGAATTTCAGCCTTTTTACCTCAAAATAAGGGGAATTTCTGCATTTTTCCCACAAAATATTAAGAATTTCTTAATTTTTTCCCCAAAATAAGGAAAATTTCTGCCTTTTTTTCCGTGAAATAAGTGAAATTTCTGCAATTTTTCTCTAAAATAAGGGAAATTTCTGCAATTTTGCTCCAAAATAAGGGAAATTTCTGGAATTTTGCCCCAAAATACATGGAATATCTGAGTTTTGCCCCAAAAGAAGGAGAATTTCTGTCTTTTTGCCCCAAAATATAGGGAATTTCTGCCTTTTTGCCCAAAAATTAGGGGAATTTCTGCAATTTTGCCCCAAAATAAGGGAAATTTCTGCAATTTTGCCCCAATGTAAAAGAAATTTCTGCAATTTTGCCCCAAAATAATGGGAATTTCTGAATATTTGCTTCCAAAAAAAAGAAGATTTTCTGTATTTTTGCTCCAAAATAAGGAGAATTTCTGCTTTTTTGCCCGAAAATTGTGAGAATTTCTGCAATTATGCTTCAAAATACAGGGAATTTTTGCTTTTTATCCCAAAAGTAAGGGGAATATATACCTTTTTTTAAAAAAAGGGAAATTTCTTAATTTTTGCCCCAAAATAAGAGGAATTTCTGCCTTTTTACCTCAAAATAAGTGAAATTTCTCCTTTTTTACCCAAAAATAAATGGAATTTCTGTCTTTTTGCAACAAAATAAAAGGAATTTTTAAATTATACCCTGAAATAAGTGATATTTCTGCAATTTTGCCCGAAAATAAAAGAAATTTTTGCATTTTGCTACAAAATAAGGGGAATTTCTGTCTTTTTGCCCCAAAATAAGAGAAATTTCTGCATTTTTGCACCCAATTAAGGGGAATTTCAGCCTTTTTACCTCAAAATATGGGGAATTTCAGCATTTTTACCTCAAATAAGGAAAATTTCTGCAATTTTTGCCACAAAATATTAAGAATTTCTTAATTTTTTCCCCAAAATAAGGAAAATTTCTGCCTTTTTTTTCTGAAATAAGTGAAATTTCTGCAATTTTGCACCAAAATAAGTGAAATTTCTGCAATTTTGCCCCAAAATGAGGGAAATTTCTGCCTTTTTGTCCTGAAATATATTAAATTGCTGCAATTTTACCCTGAAATATGGTGAATTTCTGCCTTTTTGCCCCAAAATAAGTGGAATTTCTGCATTTTAGCCCCAAAATAGGAAAAATTGTTGCTTTTATTCTCTGAAATAAGTGAAATTTCTGCAATTTTGCCCTAAAATAAGGAAAATTTCTGCAATTTTGCCCCAAAATAAGGGAAATTTCTGGAATTTTGCCCCAAAATACGTGGAATTTCTGAGTTTTGCCCCAAAAGAAGGAGAATTTCTGTCTTTTTCCCCAACATATAGGGAATTTCTGTCTTTTTGTGCCACAATTAGGGGAATTTCTGCAATTTTGCTCCAAAATGCAAGGAATTTCTGTCTTGTTGCCTGAAAATAAGTAGAATGCATAACTTTTTGCCATAAAAAAGGGAAATTTCTTTATTTTTGCTCCAAAATAAGGGGAATTTCAGCATTTTGCATCTAAATAAGTGGAATTTCTGTCTTTTTCCCCCAAACAAAGGGAATTTCTGTCTTTTTTAACCCGAAATAAGGGGAATTTCTGACTTATTACCCTAAAATTAGTGAAATATCTGCAATTTTGCCCCAAAATAAGAGAAATTTCTGCCATTTTGCCCTGAAATATGTGAAATTTCTGTAATTTTACCCCAAAAGAAGGTGAATTTCTGCTTTTTCCCCCCAAAATAATGGGAATTTCTGCCTTTTTGCCCCAAAATAAAAAAATTTTTGCTTTTTTTCTCTGAAATAAGTGAAATTACTGCAATTTTGCCCTAAAATAAGAGAAATTTCTGAATTTTTGCCCTGAAATATGTGAAATTTCTGCAATTTTACCCCAAAATAAGGTGAATTTCTGCCTTTTTGCTCCAAAATAATGGAAATTTCTGTTTTTTGCCCCAAAATAAGAAAAATTTTTGATTTTTTTCCCTGAAATAAGTAAAATTTCTGCAATTTTGCCCCAAAATAAAGGAAATTTCTGCAATTTTGCCCCAAAATAAGGAAAATTTCTGGAACTTTGCCCCAAAATACGTGGAATTTCTGAGTTTTGCCCCAAAATAAGGAGAATTTCTGTCTTTTTGCCCCAACATATAGGGAATTCCTGCCTTTTTGCCCAACAATTAGGAAAATTTCTGCAATTTTGCCCCAAAATAAGGGAAATTTCTGCAAATTTGCCCGAATGTAAAAGAAATTTCTGCAATTTTGCCCCAAAATAAGGGGAATTTCTGACTGTTTGCTCCCGAAAAAAGGAGATTTTCTGTATTTTTGCTCCAAAATAAGGAGAATTTCTGCTTTTTTGCCCGAAAATTATAAGAATTTCTGCAATTATGCTTCAAAATACGGGGAATTTCTACTTTTTATCCCGAAAGTAATGGGATTGTATACCTTTTTCCACAAAAAAGGGAAATTTCTTAATTTTTGCCCCAAAATAAGAGGAATTTCTGCCTTTTTACCTCAAAATAAGTGAAATTTCTCTTTTTTTACCCAAAAATAAATGGAATTTCTGTCTTTTTCCAACAAAATAAAAGGAATTTTTGAATTATACCCTGAAATAAGTGATATTTCTGCAATTTTGCCCCAAAATAAAAGAAATTTCTGCCTTTTTGCCCCCAAATAAGAGGAATTTCAGCCTTTTTACCTCAAAATAAGGGGAATTTCAGCCTTTTTACCTCAAAATAAGGGGAATTTCTGCATTTTTGCCACAAAATATTAAGAATTTCTTAATTTTTTCCCCAAAATAAGGAAAATTTCTGCCTTTTTTACCAGAAATAAGTGAAATTTCTGCAATTTTGCCCTAAAATAAGAGAAATTTCTGCAATTTTGCCCCAAAATAAAGGAAATTTCTGGAATTTTGCCCCAAAATACGTGGAATTTCTGAGTTTTGCCTCAAAATAAGGAGAATTTCTGTCTTTTTGCCCCAACATATAGGGAATTTCTGCCTTTTTGCCCAACAATTAGGGGAATTTCTGCAATTTTGCCCCAAAATAAGGGAAATTTCTGCAATTTTGCCCCAATGTAAAAGAAATTTCTGCAATTTTGCCCCAAAATAAGGGGAATTTCTGACTGCTTCCGAAAAAAGAAGATTTTCTCTATTTTTGCTCCAAAATAAGGAGAATTTCTGCTTTTTTGCCAGAAAATTATGAGAATTTCTGCAATTATGCTTCAAAATATGGGGAATTTTTGCTTTTTATCCCAAAAGTAAGTGGAATGTATACCTTTTTTTAAAAAAAAAGAAATTTCTTAATTTTTGCCCCAAAATAAGAGGAATTTCTGCCTTTTTACCTCAAAATAAATGAAATTTCTCCTTTTTTACCCAAAAATAAATAGAATTTCTGTCTTTTTGCAACAAAATAAAAGGAATTTTTGAATTATACCCTGAAATAAGTGATATTTCTTCAATTTTGCCCCAAAATAAAAGAAATTTTTGCCTTTTTGCTACAAAATAAGGGGAATTTCTGTCTTTTTGCCCCAAAATAAGAGAAATTTCTGACTTTTTGCACCCAATTAAGGGGAATTTCAGCATTTTTACCTCAAAATAAGGGGAATTTCAGCATTTTTACCTCAAAATAAAAAAAAATTCTGCATTTTTGCCACAAAATTTTAAGAATTTCTTAATTTTTTCTCCAAAATAAGGAAATTTTCTGCCTTTTTTCCCTGAAATAAGTGAAATTTCTGCAATTTTGCCCCAAAATAAGTGAAATTTTTG
Source organism: Micromys minutus (assembly GCF_963924665.1). Classification (NCBI taxonomy): domain Eukaryota; kingdom Metazoa; phylum Chordata; class Mammalia; order Rodentia; family Muridae; genus Micromys; species Micromys minutus. The sequence goes on from NW_027667727.1 coordinate 7,546,807, forward strand.
CAATTTTGCCCCAAAATGAGGGAAATTTCTGCCTTTTTGCCCTGAAATATGTGAAATTGCTGCAATTTTACCCTAAAATAAGGTGAATTTCTACCTTTTTGCCCCAAAATAAGTAAAATATCTGCCTTTTAGCCCCAAAATAGAAAAAATTTTTGCTTTTTTTCTCTGAAATAAGTGAAATTTCTGCAATTTTGCCCTAAAATAAGGAAAATTTCTGCAATTTTGCCCCAAAATAAGGGAAATTTCTGGAATTTTGCCCCAAAATACGTGGAATTTCTGAGTTTTGCCCCAAAATAAGGAGAATTTCTGTCTTTTTGCCCCAACATATAGGGAATTTCTGCCTTTTTGCCCAACAATTAGGAGAATTTCTGCAATTTTGCCCCAAAATAAGGGAAATTTCTGCAAATTTGCCCGAATGTAAAAGAAATTTCTGCAATTTTGCCCCAAAATAAGGGGAATTTCTGACTGTTTGCTCCCGAAAAAAGGAGATTTTCTGTATTTTTGCTCCAAAATAAGGAGAATTTTTGCTTTTTTGCCCGAAAATTATAAGAATTTCTGCAATTATGCTTCAAAATCCGGGGAATTTCTACTTTTTATCCCGAAAGTAAAGGGAATGTATACCTTTTTCCACAAAAAAGGGAAATTTCTTAATTTTTGCCCCAAAATAAGAGGAATTTCTGCCTTTTTACCTCAAAATAAGTGAAATTTCTCCTTTTTTACACAAAAATAAATGGAATTTCTGTCTTTTTGCAACAAAATAATAGGAATTTTTGAATTATACACTGAAATAAGTGATATTTCTGCAATTTTGCCCCAAAATAAAAGAAATTTCTGCCTTTTTGCCACAAAATAAGGGGAATTTCTGTCTTTTTGCCCCCAAATAAGAGAAATTTATTCCTTTTTGCCCCGGAATAAGGGGAATTTCAGCCTTTTTACTTCAAAATAAGGGGAATTTCAGCCTTTTTACCTCAAAATAAGGGGAATTTCTGCATTTTTGCCACAAAATATTAAGAATTTCTTAATTTTTCCCCAAAATAAGGAAAATTTCTGCCTTTTTTCCCTGAAATAAGTGAAATTTCTGCAATTTTGCCCTAAAATAAGGGAAATTTCTGCAATTTTTCCCCAAAATAAGGGAAATTTCTGGAATTTTGCCCCAAAATACGTGGAATTTCTGAGTTTTGCCCCAAAAGAAGGAGAATTTCTGTATTTTTGCCCCAACATATAGGGAATTTCTGCCTTGTTGCCCCACAATTAGGGGAATTTCTGCAATTTTGCTCCAAAATGCAAATAATTTCTGTCTTGTTGCCCGAAAATCAGTGGAATGCATAACTTTTTGCCATAAAAAAGGGAAATTTTTTCATTTTTGCTCCAAAATAAGGGGAATTTCAGCCTTTTTGCCTCTAAATTAGTGGAATTTCTGACTTTTTACCCCAAACACATGGAATTTCTGTCTTTTTTGCCCCAAAATAGGGAAATTTCTGCCTTTTTGCCCTGAAATATGTGAAATTTCTGCAATTTTACCCCAAAATAAGGTGAATTTCTGCCTTTTTCCCCCAAAATAATGGGAATTTCTGCTTTTTTGCCCCAAAATAAAAAAAATTTTTGCTTTTTTTCTCTGAAATAAGTGAAATTTCTGCAATTTTGCCCTAAAATAGGAGAAATTTCTGCAATTTTTCCTATAATAAGGGAAATGTCTGCAATTTTGCCCCAAAATAAATGGAATTTCTCCCTTTTTGCCTCAAAATAAAGGAAATTTCAGCCTTTTTACCTGAAAATAAGTGAAATTTCTGCAATTTTGCCCCAAAAAAGGTAAATTCCTGCAATTTTGCCCCAAAATAAAGGAAATTTCTTGAATTTTGCCCCAAAATAAGGGGAATTTCTGATTTTTCTCCAAAATAAAGGGAATTTCTGCCTTTTGCCCCAAAATTAGGGGAATTTCTGCAATTTTGCTCCATAATACGGGGAATTTCTGCCTTTTTGCCCCAAAAAAATGGAATGCATACCTTTTTGCCATAAAAAGGGAAATTTCTTCATTTTTGCTCCAAAATAAAGGAATTTCTGCCTTTTTGCCTCTAAATAAGTGGAATTTCTGTCTTTTTCTCCCAAAACAAAGGGAATTTCTGTCTTTTTTGCCTCAAATAGAAGGAATTTCTGACTTATTACCCTGAAATAAATGACATTTCTGCATTTTTGCCCCAAAATAAAGGAAATTTCTGCAATTTTGCCCCAATGTAAAGGAAATTTCTGCAATTTTGACCCAAAATAATGGGAATTTTTGACTGTTTGCTCTCAAAAAAAGAAGATTTTCTGTCTTTTTGCCCCAAAATAAGGAGAATTTCTGCTTTTTTGCCTGAAAATAATGAGAATTTCTGCAATATTGCTTCAAAATACGGGGAATTTCTGCTTTTAATCACGAAAGTAAGGGGAATGTATACCTTTTGCAACGAAAAAGGGAAATCTCTTCATTTTTGCCCCAAAATAATAGGAATTTCTGCCTTTTACCTCAAAATAAGTGAAATTTCTCCCTTTTTACCCAAAAATAAATGGAATATTTGTCTTTTTGCCCCAAAATAAAAAAAATTTTTGAATTATGCCCTAAAATAAGTGTTATTTCTGAAATTTTGCCCCAAAATAAAAGAAATTTCTGCCTTTTTGCCACAGAATAAAGGGAATTTCTGTCTTTTTGCCCCAAAATTAGGGAAATTTCTGCCTTTTTGCCCCCAAATAAGGGAAATTTCAGCCTTTTTACCTCAAAGTAAGGGGAATTTCTGCATTTTTGCCACAAAATATTAAGAATTTCTGCATTTTTGCCCCAAAATAAAGAAAATTTCTGCCTTTTTTCCTGAAATAAGTGAAATTTCTGCAATTTTGCCCCAAAATAAGTGAAATTTCTGCAATTTTGCCCGAAAATAAGGGAAATTTCTGCCTTTTTGCCCTGAAATATGTGAAATTTCTGCAATTTTACCCCAAAAAAAGTGAATTTCTGGATTTTTGCCCCAAAATAATGGGAATTTCTGCTTTTTTTCCCCTAAAAAAAGAAAAATTTTTGCTTTTTTTCTCTATAATAAGTGAAATTTCTGCAATTTTAACCGAAAATAAAGGATATTTCGGTAATTTTGCCCCAAAATTAGAGAAATTTCTGGAATTTTGCACCAAAATAAGTGGAATTTCTGAGTTTTGCCCCAAAATAAGGAGAATTTTTGTCTTTTTGCCACAACATATAGGGAATTTCTGCCTTTTTGCCCCACAATTAGGGGAATTTCTGAAATTTTGCTCCAAAATATGGGAAATTTCTGTCTTTTTGCCCGAAAATAAGGGGAATGCATAACTTGTTGCCATAAAAAAGAGAAATTTCTTCATTCTTGCTCCAAAATAAGGGGAATTTCTGCCTTTTTGCCTCTAAATAAGTGGAATTTCTGTCTTTTTCCCCCAAAACAAAGGGAATTTCTGTCTTTTTTGCCCCAAAATAAAGGGAATTTCTGACTTATTACCCTGAAATAAGAGAAATTTATGCAATTTTGCCCCAGAATAAGGAAAATTTCTGTATTTTGCCCTGAAATATGTGAAATTTCTGCAACTTTACCCCAAAATAAGGTGAATTTCTGTTTTTTTGCCCCAAAATAATGGGAATTTCTGCCTTTTTGCCCCAAAATAAGAAAAATTTTTGCTTTTTTTCTCTGAAATAAGTAAAATTTCTGCAATTTTGCCCTAAAATAAGGGAAATTTCTGCAATTTTTTCACTTAATAAGGGAAATTTCTGCAATTTTGCCCCAATGTAAAGGAAATTTCTGCAATTTTGCCCCAAAATAAGGAGAATTTCTGACTGTTTGCTCCCGAAAAAAGGAGATTTTCTGTCTTTTTGCCCCAAAATAAGGAGAATTTCTGCCTTTTTGCCCGAAAATTATGAGAATTTCTGCAATTTTGCTTCAAAATACGAGGAATTTCTGCTTTTTATCCCGAAACTAAGGGGAATGTATATTTTTTGCCACAAAAAAGGAAAATTTCTTCATTTTTGCTCCAAAATAAGGGGAATTTCTGCCTTTTTGCCTGTAAATAAGTGGAATTTCTGTCTTTTTCCCAAAAATCAAAGGGAATTTCTCTCTTTTTTGCCCCAAAATAAAAGGAATTTCTGACTCATTACTCTGAAATAAGTGAAATTTCTGCCATTTTGCCCCAAGATGAGGGAAATTTCTGCCTTTTTGCCCCCAAATAATGAGAATTTCAGAATTTTAACCTCAAAATAAAGGGAATTTCTGAATTTTGGCACAAAATATTAGGAATTTCTGCATTTTTGCCCCAAAATAAGTAAAATTTCTGCCTTTTTTCCCTGAAATAAGTGAAATTTCTGCAATTTTGCCCCAAAATAAGTGAAATTTCTGCAATTTTGCCCCAAAATAAGGGAAATTTCTGGAATTTTGCACCAAAATAAGTGGAATTTCTGAGTTTTGCCCCAAAATAAGGAGAATTTTTGTCTTTTTGCCCCAACATATAGGGAATTTCTGCCTTTTTGCCCCACAATTAGGGGAATTTCTGCAATTTTGCTCCAAAATACGTGAAATTTCAGTCTTTTTGCCCGAAAATAAGGGGAATAAATAACTTGTTGCCAAAAAAAAAGGGAAATTTCTTCATTTTTGCTCCAAAATAAGGAGAATTTCTGCCTTTTTGCCTCTAAATAAGTGGAATTTCTGTCTTTTTCCCCCAAAACAAAGGGAATTTCTGTCTTTTTTGCCCCAAAATAATAGAATTTTCTGACTTATTACCCTAAAATTAGTGAAATTTCTGCAATTTTGCCCCAAAATAAGGGAAATTTCTGCCTTTTTGCCCTGAAATATGTGAAATTTCTGCAATTTTACCCCAAAATAAGGTGAATTTCTGCCTTTTTGCCCCAAAATAATGAGAATTTCTGCCTTTTTGCCCCAAAATAAGAAAAATTTTTGCTTTTTTTCTCTGAAATAAGTGAAATTTCTGCAATTTTGCCCTAAATAAGGGAAATTTCTGCAATTTTTCCACATAATAAGGAAAATGTCTGCAATTTTGCCAAAAAATAAAGGGAATATCTCCCTTTTTGCCCCAAAATAAAGGAAATTTCAGTCTTTTTACCTGAAAATAAGTGAAATTTCTCCAATTTTGCCCCAAATATAGGAAATTTCTGCAATTTTGCCCCAAAATAAGGTAAATTCCTGCAATTTTGCTCCCCAAAAAAAGAAATTTCTAGAATTTTGCCCCAAAATAAGGGGAATTTCTGATTTTTGCCCCAAAATAAAGGGAATTTCTGCCTTTTGCCCCAAAATTAGGGGAATTTCTTCAATTTTGCTCCAAAATACGGGGAATTTCTGCCTTTTTGCCTGAAAATAATGGGAATGCATACCTTTTTGCTATAAAAAGGGAAATTTCTTCATTGTTGCTCCAAAATAAGGGGAATTTCTGCCTTTGTGCTTCTAGATAAGTGGAATTTCTGTCTTTTTCCCTGAAAACAAAGGGAATTTCTGTCTTTTTTGCCCCAAAATAAAGGGGAATTTCTGACTTATTACCCTGAAATAAGTGAAATTTCTGCAATTTTGCCCCAGGATAAGGTAAATTTCTCCCTTTTTTCCCTGAAATATGTGAAATTTCTGCAATTTTACCCCAAAATAAGGTGAATTTCTTTTTTTTTGCCCCAAAATAATAAGAATTTCTGCCTGTTTGCCCCAAAATAAGAAAAATTTTTGCTTTTTTTTTCTGAAATAAGTAAAATTTCTGCAATTTTGCCCCAATGTAAAGGAAATTTCTGCAATTTTGCAACAAAATAAGTAGAATTTCTGACTGTTTGCTCCTGAAAAAAGGAGATTTTCTGTCTTTTTGCACCAAAATAATGAGAATTTCTGCTTTTTGCCCGAAAATTATGGGAATTTCTGCAATTTTGCTTCAAAATACGGGGAATTTCTGCTTTTTATCCCGAAAGTAAGGTGAATGTATATTTTTTGCCACAAAAAAGAGAAATTTCTTCATTTTTGCTCCAAAATAAGGGGAATTTCTGTCTTTTTGCCTTTAAATAAGTGGAATTTCTGTCTTTTTCCCAAAAATCAAACGGAATTTCTCTCTTTTTGCCCCAAATAAAAAAAATTTCTGACTCAATACCCTGAAATAAGTGAAATTTCTGCAATTTTGCCCCAAAATAAAGGAAATTTCTGCCTTTTTGCCCCCAAATATTGGGAATTTCAGCATTTTTACCTAAAAATAAGGGGAATTTCTGAATTTTGGCACAAAATATTAGGAATTTCTGTCTTTTTGACCGAAAATAAGTAAAATTTCTGCCTTTTTTCCCTGAAATAACTGAAATTTCTGCAATTTTGCCCCAAAATAATTGAAATTTCTGCAATTATGCCCCAAAATAAGGGCAATTTCTGGAATTTTGCACAAAAATTTGGAATTTCTGAGTTTTGCCCCAAAATTAGGAGAATTTTTGTCTTTTTGCCCCAACATATAGGAAATTTCTGCCTTTTTGCCCCTCAATTAGGGGAATTTCTGCAATTTTGCTCCAAAATACATGGAATTTCTCTCTTTTTGTCCGAAAATAAGGGGAATGCATAACTTGTTGACATAAAAAAGGGAAATTTCTTCATTTTTGCTCCAAAATAAGGGGAATTTCTGCCTTTTTGCCTCTAAATAAGTGGAATTTCTGTCTTTTTCCCCCAAAAACAAAGGGAATTTCTGTCTTTTTTGCCCCAAAATAAGGGGAATTTCTGACTTATTATCCTGAAATAAGTGAAATTTCTGCAATTTTGCCCCAGAATAAAGAAAATTTCTGCATTTTTGCCTTGAAATATGTGAAATTTCTGCAATTTTCCCCCAAAATAAGGTGAATTTCTGTTTTTTTGCCCCAAAATAATGGGAATTTCTGCATTTTTGCCCCAAAATAAGAAAAATCTTTGCTTTTTTTCTCTGAAATAAGTAAAATTTCTGCAATTTTGCCCTAAAATAAGGGAAATTTCTCCAATTTTTTCACATAATAATAGAAATTTCTGCAATTTTGCCCCAATGTAAAGGAAATTTCTGCAATTTTGCCCCAAAATAAGGAGAATTTCTGACTATTTGCTCCCGAAAGAAGGAGATTTTCTGTCTTTTTGCCCCAAAATAAGTAGAATTTCTGCATTTTTGCCCGAAAATTTTGAGAATTTCTGCAATTTTGCTTCAAAATACGGGGAATTTCTGCTTTTTATACCGAAAGTAAGGGGAATGTATATTTTTTGCCACAATAAAGGGAAATTTCTTCATTATTGTTCCAAAATAAGGAGAATTTCTTCTTTTTGCCTCTAAATAACTGGAATTTCTGTCTTCTTTCCAAAAAAGAAAGGGAATTTCTCCCTTTTTTGCCCCAAAATAAAAGGAATTTCTGACTCATTACCTTGAAATAAGTGAAATTTCTGCAATTTTGCCCCAAAATAAAAGAAATTTCTGCAATTTTGCCCCAAAATAAGGGTAATTTCTGCTTTTTGTCCTGAAATATGTGAAATTTCTGCAATTTTACCCCAAAATAAGGTGAATTTCTACCTTTTTGCAACAAAATAATGAGAATTTCTGCCTTTTTGCCCCAAAATAAAAAAAAAATTTGCTTTTTTTCTCTGAAATAAGTGAAATTTCTGCAATTTTGCCCTAAAATAAGGGAAATTTCTGCAATTTTGCCCAAAAATAAGGTAAATTCTTGCAATTTTGCCCCCCAAAAAAGAAATTTCTAGAATTTTGCCACAAAATAAGGGGAATTTCTGATTTTTGCCCCAAAATAAAAGCAATTTCTGCCTTTTGCCCCAAAATTAGGGGAATTTCTTCAATTTTGCTCCAAAATACGGGGAATTTCTGCCTTTTTTCCTGAAAATAATGGGAATGCATACCTTTTTGCCATAAAAAGGGAAATTTCTTCATTTTTGCTCCAAAATAAAGGGAATTTCTGCCTTTGTGCCTCTAGATAAGTGGAATTTCTGTCTTTTTCCCCCAAAACAAAGGGAATTTCTGTATTTTTTGCCCCAAAATAAGGGGAATTTCTGACTTATTACCCTGAAATAAGAGAAATTTCTGCAATTTTGCCCCAGGATAAGTAAAATTTCTGCCTTTTTGCCCTGAAATATTTGAAATTTCTGCAATTTTACCCAAAATAAAGTGAATTTCTGTTTTTTTGCCCCAAAATAATGGGAATTTCTGCCTTTTTGCCCCAAAATAAGAAAAATTTTTGCTTTTTTCTCTGATATAAGTAAAATTTGTGCAATTTTGCCCTAAAATAAGGGAAATTTCTGCAATTTTTTCCCTTAATAAGGGAAATTTCTGTAATTTTGCCCCAATGTAAATGAAATTTCTTCAATTTTGCCCCAAAATAAGGAGAATTTCTTACTGTTTGCTCCCGAAAAAAGGAGATTTTCTGTATTTTTGCCCCAAAATAAGGAGAATTTCTGCCTTTTTGCCCAAAAATTGGGAGAATTTCTGCTATTTTGCTTCAAAATACGGGGAATTTCTGCTTTTTATCCCGAAAGTAAGGGGAATGTATATTTTTTGCCACAAAAAAGGGAAATTTCTTCATTTTTGCTCCAAAATAAGGGGAATTTCTGCCTTTTTGCCTCTAAATAAGTGGAATTTCTGACTTTTTCCCAAAAATCAAAGGGAATTTCTCTCTTTTTGCCTCAAAATAAAAGGAATTTCTGACTCATTACCCTGAAATAAGTGAAATTTCTGCAATTTTGTCCCAAAATAAGGGAAATTTCTGCCTTTTTGCCCCCAAATAAGGGGAATTTCAGCATTTTTACCTCAAAATAAAGAGAATTTCTGAATTTTGTCACAAAATATTAGGAATTTCTGCATTTTTGTTCCAAAATAAGTAAAATTTCTACCTTTTTTCCCTGAAATAAGTGAAATTTCTGCAATTTTGCCCCAAAATAAGTGAAATTTCTGCAATTTTGCCCTAAAATAAGGGAAATTTCTCCAATTTTTTCACATAAAAATAGAAATTTCTGCAATTTTGCCCCAATGTAAAGGAAATTTCTGCAATTTTGCCCCAAAATAAGGAGAATTTCTGACTATTTGCTCCCGAAAGAAGGAGATTTTCTGTCTTTTTGCCCCAAAATAAGTAGAATTTCTGCATTTTTGCCCGAAAATTTTGAGAATTTCTGCAATTTTGCTTCAAAATACGGGGAATTTCTGCTTTTTATACCGAAAGTAAGGGGAATGTATATTTTTTGCCACAATAAAGGGAAATTTCTTCATTATTGTTCCAAAATAAGGAGAATTTCTTCTTTTTGCCTCTAAATAACTGGAATTTAGTCTTCTTTCCAAAAAAGAAAGGGAATTTCTCCCTTTTTTGCCCCAAAATAAAAGGAATTTCTGACTCATTACCTTGAAATAAGTGAAATTTCTGCAATTTTGCCCCAAAATAAAAGAAATTTCTGCAATTTTGCCCCAAAATAAGGGTAATTTCTGCTTTTTGTCCTGAAATATGTGAAATTTCTGCAATTTTACCCCAAAATAAGGTGAATTTCTACCTTTTTGCAACAAAATAATGAGAATTTCTGCCTTTTTGCCCCAAAATAAAAAAAAAATTTGCTTTTTTTCTCTGAAATAAGTGAAATTTCTGCAATTTTGCCCTAAAATAAGGGAAATTTCTGCAATTTTGCCCAAAAATAAGGTAAATTCTTGCAATTTTGCCCCCAAAAAAGAAATTTCTAGAATTTTGCCACAAAATAAGGGGAATTTCTGATTTTTGCCCCAAAATAAAAGCAATTTCTGCCTTTTGCCCCAAAATTAGGGGAATTTCTTCAATTTTGCTCCAAAATACGGGGAATTTCTGCCTTTTTTCCTGAAAATAATGGGAATGCATACCTTTTTGCCATAGAAAGGGAAATTTCTTCATTTTTGCTCCAAAATAAAGGGAATTTCTGCCTTTGTGCCTCTAGATAAGTGGAATTTCTGTCTTTTTCCCCCAAAACAAAGGGAATTTCTGTATTTTTTGCCCCAAAATAAGGGGAATTTCTGACTTATTACCCTGAAATAAGAGAAATTTCTGCAATTTTGCCCCAGGATAAGTAAAATTTCTGCCTTTTTGCCCTGAAATATTTGAAATTTCTGCAATTTTACCCAAAATAAAGTGAATTTCTGTTTTTTTGCCCCAAAATAATGGGAATTTCTGCCTTTTTGCCCCAAAATAAGAAAAATTTTTGCTTTTTTCTCTGATATAAGTAAAATTTCTGCAATTTTGCCCTAAAATAAGGGAAATTTCTGCAATTTTTTCCCTTAATAAGGGAAATTTCTGTAATTTTGCCCCAATGTAAATGAAATTTCTTCAATTTTGCCCCAAAATAAGGAGAATTTCTTACTGTTTGCTCCCGAAAAAAGGAGATTTTCTGTATTTTTGCCCCAAAATAAGGAGAATTTCTGCCTTTTTGCCCAAAAATTGGGAGAATTTCTGCTATTTTGCTTCAAAATACGGGGAATTTCTGCTTTTTATCCCGAAAGTAAGGGGAATGTATATTTTTTGCCACAAAAAAGGGAAATTTCTTCATTTTTGCTCCAAAATAAGGGGAATTTCTGCCTTTTTGCCTCTAAATAAGTGGAATTTCTGACTTTTTCCCAAAAATCAAAGGGAATTTCTCTCTTTTTGCCTCAAAATAAAAGGAATTTCTGACTCATTACCCTGAAATAAGTGAAATTTCTGCAATTTTGCCCCAAAATAAGGGAAATTTCTGCCTTTTTGCCCCCAAATAAGGGGAATTTCAGCATTTTTACCTCAAAATAAAGAGAATTTCTGAATTTTGGCACAAAATATTAGGAATTTCTGCATTTTTGTTCCAAAATAAGTAAAATTTCTACCTTTTTTCCCTGAAATAAGTGAAATTTCTGCAATTTTGCCCCAAAATAAGTGAAATTTCTGCAATTTTGCCCCAAAATAAGGGAAATTTCTGGAATTTCACACCAAACAAAGTGGAATTTCTGAGTTTTGCCCCCAAAAAAAGGAGAATTTTTGTCTTTTTGCCCCAACATATAGGGAATTTCTGCCTTTTTGCCCCACAATAAGAGGAATTTCTGCAATTTTGCTCCAAAATACAGGAAATTTCTGTCTTTTTGCCTGAAAATAAGTGGAATGCATAACTTGTTGCCATAAAAAGGAAATTTCTTCATTTTTGCTCCAAAATAAGGAGAATTTCTGCGTTTTTGCCTCTAAATAAGTGGAATTTCTGTCTTTTTCCCCCAAAACAAAAGGAATTTCTGTCTTTTTTGCCCCAAAATAAGGGGATTTTCTGACTTATTACCCTAAAATAAGTGAAATTTCTGCAATTTTGCCCCAGGATAAGGGAAATTTCTGCCTTTTTACCCTGAAATATGTGAAATTTCTGCAATTTTACCCCAAAATAAGGTGAATTTCTGCCTTTTTGCCCCAAAATAATGAGAATATCTGCCTTTTTGCCCCAAAATAAGAAAAATTTTTGCTTATTTTCTCTGAAATAAGTGAAATTTCTGCAATTTTGCCCCACAATAAGGTAAATTCCTGCAATTTTGCCCCCCAAAAAAGAAATTTCTAGAATTTTGCCCCAAAATAAAGGGAATTTCTGCCTTTTGCCCCAAAATTAGGGGAATTTCTTCAATTTTGCTCCTAATACAGGGAATTTCTGCCTTTTTGCCTGAAAATAATGGGAATGCATACCTTTTTGCAATAAAAAGGGAAATTTCTTCATTGTTGCTCCAAAATAAGGGGAATTTCTGCATTTTTGCCTCTAGATAAGTGGAATTTCTGTCTTTTTCTCCGAAAACAAAGGGAATTTCTGTCTTTTTTTCCCCAAAATAAGGGGAATTTCTGACTTATTACCCAGAAATAAGTGAAATTTCTGAAATTTTGCCACAGGATAAGGTAAATTTCTGTCTTTTTGCTCTGAAATATGTGAAATTTCTGCAATTTTACCCCAAAATAAGGTGAATTTCTGTTTTTTTCCCCAAAATAATGGGGATTTCTGCTTTTTTGCCCCAAAATAAGAAAAATTTTTGCTTTTTTTCTCTGAAATAAGTAAAATTTCTGCAATTATACCCTAAAATAAGGGAAATTCTGCAGTTTTTTCCCTTAATAAGGGAAATTTCTGCAATTTTGCAACAAAATAAGTGGAATTTCTGAGTTTTGCCCCAAAATAAGGAGAATTTTTGTCTTTTTGCCCCAACATATAGGGAATTTCTGCCTTTTTGCCCCACAATTAGGGGAATTTCTGCAATTTTGCTCCAAAATACGGGAAATTTCTGTCTTTTTGCCCGAAAATAAGGGGAATGCATAACTTGTTGCCATAAAAAAGAGAAATTTCTTCATTTTTGCTCCAAAATAAGGGGAATTTCTGCCTTTTTGCCTCTAAATAAGTGGAATTTCTGTTTTTTTCCCCCAAAACAAAGGGAATTTCTGTCCTTTTTGCCCCAAAATAAGGGGATTTTCTGACTTATTACCCTAAAATAAGTGAAATTTCTTCAATTTTGCCCCAAAATAAGGGAAATTTCTGCCTTTTTGCCCTGAAATATGTGAAATTTCTGCAATTTTACTCCAAAATAAGGTGAATTTCTGTCTTTTTGCCCCAAAATAAGAGAAATTTCTGCCTTTTTGCACCCAATTAAGGGGAATTTCAGCATTTTTACCTCAAAATAAGGGGAATTTCAGCATTTTTACCTCAAAATAAAAAAAAATTCTGCATTTTTGCCACAAAATTTTAAGAATTTCTTAATTTTTTCTCCAAAATAAGGAAATTTTCTGCCCTTTTTCCCTGAAATAAGTGAAATTTCTGCAATTTTGCCCCAAAATAAGTGAAATTTTTGCAATTTTGCCCCAAAATGAGGGAAATTTCTGCCTTTTTGCCCTGAAATATGTGAAATTGCTGCAATTTTACCCTAAAATAAGGTGAATTTCTGCCTTTTTGCCCCAAAATAAGTAAAATTTCTGCATTTTAGCCCCAAAATAGGAAAAATTTTTGCTTTTTTTCTCTGAAATAAGTGAAATTTCTGCAATTTTGCCCTAAAATAAGGAAAATTTCTGCAATTTTGCCCCAAAATAAGGGAAATTTCTGGAATTTTGCCCTGAAATATGTGAAATTGCTGCAATTTTACCCTAAAATAAGGTGAATTTCTGCCTTTTTGCCCCAAAATAAGTAAAATATCTGCATTTTAGCCCCAAAATAGGAAAAATTTTTGCTTTTTTTCTCTGAAATAAGTGAAATTTCTGCAGTTTTGCCCTAAAATAAGGAAAATTTCTGCAATTTTGCCCCAAAATAAGGGAAATTTCTGGAATTTTGCCCCAAAATACGTGGAATTTCTGAGTTTTGCCCCAAAATAAGAAGAATTTCTGTTTTTTTGCCCCAACTATAGGGAATTTCTGCCTTTTTGCCCAACAATTAGGAGAATTTCTGCAATTTTGCCCCAAAATAAGGGAAATTTCTGCAAATTTGCCCGAATGTAAAAGAAATTTCTGCAATTTTGCCCCAAAATAAGGGGAATTTCTGACTGTTTGCTCCCGAAAAAATGAGATTTTCTGTATTTTTGCTCCAAAATAAGGAGAATTTCTGCTTTTTTGCCCGAAAATTATAAGAATTTCTGCAATTATGCTTCAAAATACGGGGAATTTCTACTTTTTATCCCGAAAGTAAGGGGAGTGTATACCTTTTTCCACAAAAAGGGAAATTTCTTAATTTTTGCCCCAAAATAAGAGGAATTTCTGCCTTTTTACCTCAAAATAAGTGAAATTTCTCCTTTTTTACCCAAAAATAAATGGAATTTCTGTTTTTTTTGCAACAAAATAAAAGGAATTTTTGAATTATACCCTGAAATAAGTGATATTTCTGCAATTTTGCCCCAAAATAAAAGAAATTTCTGCCTTTTTTCCACAAAATAAGGGGAATTTCTGTCTTTTTGCCCCAAAATAAGAGAAATTTCTTCCTTTTTGCCCCCGAATAAGCGGAATTTCAGCCTTTTTACCTCAAAATAAGTGAAATTTCAGCCTTTTTACCTCAATATAAGGGGAATTTCTGCATTTTTGCCAAAAATTATTAAGAATTTCTTAATTTTTCCCCAAAATACGTAAATTTCTGAGTTTTGCCCCAAAATAAGGAGAATTTCTGTCTTTTTGCCTCAACATATAGGGAATTTCTGCATTGTTGCCCCACAATTAGGGGAATTTCTGCAATTTTGCTCCAAAATGCAAAGAATTTCTGTCTTGTTGCCCGAAAATCAGTGGAATGCATAACTTTTTGCCATAAAAAAGGGAAATTTTTTCATTTTTGCTCCAAAATAAGGGGAATTTCAGCCTTTTTGCCTCTAAATTAGTGGAATTTCTGACTTTTTCCCCCAAACACAGGGAATTTCTGTCTTTTTTGCCCCAAAATAGGGAAATTTCTGCCTTTTTGCCCTGAAATATGTGAAATTTCTGCAATTTTACCCCAAAATAAGGTGAATTTCTGCCTTTTTCCCCCAAAATAATGGGAATTTCTGCTTTTTTGCCCCAAAATAAAAAAATTTTTGCTTTTTTTCTCTGAAATAAGTGAAATTTCTTCAATTTTGCCGTAAAATAAGAGAAATTTCTGCAATTTTTCCTCTAATAAGAGAAATGTCTGCAATTTTGCCCCAAAATAAATGGAATTTCTCCCTTTTTGCCTCAAAATAAAGGAAATTTCAGCCTTTTTACCTGAAAATAAATGAAAGTTCTGCAATTTTGCCCCAAAAAAGGTAAATTCCTGCAATTTTGCCCCAAAATAAAGGAAATTTCTTGAATTTTGCCCCAAAATAAGGGGAATTTCTGATTTTTCTCCAAAATAAAGGGAATTTCTGCCTTTTGCCCCAAAATTAGGGGAATTTCTGCAATTTTGCTCCAAAATACGGGGAATTTCTGCCTTTTTGCCCAAAAATAATGGAATGCATACCTTTTGCCATAAAAAGGGAAATTTCTTCATTTTTGCTCCAAAATAAAGGGAATTTCTGCCTTTTTGTCTCTAAACAAATGGAATTTCTGTCTTTTTCTCCCAAAACAAAGGGAATTTCTGTCTTTTTTGCCCTAAATAGAAGGAATTTCTGACTTATTTCCCTGAAATAAATGAAATTTCTGCATTTTTGCCCCAAAATAAAGGAAATTTCTGCAATTTTGCCCCAATATAAAGGAAATTTCTGCAATTTTGACCCAAAATAATGGGAATTTTTGACTGTTTGCTCTCAAAAAAAGGAGATTTTATGTCTTTTTGCCCCAAAATAAGGAGAATTTCTGCTTTTTTGCCTGAAAATAATGAGAATTTCTGCAATATTGCTTCAAAATATGGGGAATTTCTGCTTTTAATCACGAAAGTAAGGGGAATGTATACCTTTTGCAACAAAAAAGGGAAATCTCTTCATTTTTGCCCCAAAATAAGAGGAATTTCTGCCTTTTACCTCAAAATAAGTGAAATTTCTCCCTATTTACCCAAAAATAAATGGAATATTTGTCTTTTTGCCCCAAAATAAAAGGAATTTTTGAATTATGCCCTAAAATAAGTGATATTTCTGAAATTTTGCCCCAAAATAAAAGAAATTTCTGCCTTTTTGCCAAAAAAAAGGGGAATTTCTGTCTTTTTGCCCCAAAATTAGGGAAATTTCTGTCTTTATGCCCCCAAATAAGGAAAATTTCACCCTTTTTACCTCAAAGTAAGGGGAATTTCTGCATTTTTGCCACAAAATATTAAGAATTTCTGCATTTTTTGCCCCAAAATAAGGAAAATTTCTGCCTTTTTTCCTGAAATAAGTGAAATTTCTGCAATTTTGCCCCAAAATAAGTGAAATTTCTGCAATTTTGCCCAAAAATAAGGGAAATTTCTGCCTTTTTGCCCTGAAATATGTGAAATTTCTGCAATTTTACCCCAAAAAAAGTGAATTTCTGGATTTTTGCCCCAAAATAATGGGAATTTCTGCTTTTTTTCCCCTAAAAAAAGAAAAATTTTTGCTTTTTTTCTCTATAATAAGTGAAATTTCTGCAATTTTGCCCGAAAATAAAGGATATTTCGGCAATTTTGCCCGAAAATTAAAGAAATTTCTGGAATTTTGCACCAAAATAAGTAGAATTTCTGAGTTTTGCCCCAAAATAAGGAGAATTTTTGTCTTTTTGCCCCAACATATAGGGAATTTCTGCCTTTTTGCCCCAAAATTAGGGGAATTTCTGCAATTTTGCTCCAAAATAAGGGAAATTTCTGTCTTTTTGCCCGAAAATAAGGGGAATGCATAACTTGTTGCCATAAAAAAGAGAAATTTCTTCATTTTTGCTCCAAAATAAGGGGAATTTCTGCTTTTTTGCCTCTAAATAAGTGGAATTTCTGTCTTTTTCCCCCAAAACAAAGGTAATTTCTGTCTTTTTTGCCCCAAAATAAGGGGATTTTCTGACTTATTACCCTAAAATAAGTGAAATTTCTGCAATTTTGCCCCAAAATAAGGGAAATTTCTGCCTTTTTGCCCTGAAATATGTGAAATTTCTGCAATTTTACTCCAAAATAAGGTGAATTTCTGCCTTTTTGCCACAAAATAACGAGAATTTCTGCCTTTTTGCCCCAAAATAAAAAAAAAATTTTTGCTTTTATTCTCTGAAATAAGTGAAATTTCTGCAATTTTGCCCTAAAATAAAAGAAATTTCTGCAATTTTTTCCCATAATAAGGAAAATGTCTGCAATTTTACCCCAAAATAAAGGGAATTTCTCCCTTTTTGCCCCAAAATAAAGGAAATTTCAGTCTTTTTACCTGAAAATAAGTGAAATTTCTGCAATTTTGCCCCAAATAAGAGAAATTTCTGCAATTTTGCCCAAAAATAAGGTAAATTCCTGCAATTTTGCCCCCCAAAAAAAGAAATTTCTAGAATTTTGCCCCAAAATAAGGGGAATTTCTGATTTTTACCCCAAAATAAGAGGAATTTCTGCCTTTTGCCCCAAAATTAGAGGAATTTCTTTAATTTTGCTCCAAAATACGGGGAATTTCTGACTTTTTGCCTGAAAATAATGGGAATGCATACCTTTTTGCCATTAAAAAGGGAAATTTCTTCATTTTTGCTCCAAAATAAGGGGAATTTCTGCCTTTTTGCCTCTAGATAAGTAGAATTTTGTCTTTTTCCCCAAAACAAAGGGAATTTATGTCTTTTTGCCCCAAAATAAGGTGAATTTCTGACTTATTACCATGAAATAAGTGAAATTTCTGCAATTTTGCCCCAGAATAAAGAAAATTTCTGCCTTTTTGCCCTGAAATATGTGATATTTCTGCAATTTTACCCCAAAATAAGGTGAATTTCTGTTTTTTTGCCCCAAACTAATGGGAATTTCTGCCTTTTTGCCCCAAAATAAGAAAAATTTTTGCTTTTTTTCTCTGAAATAAGTAAAATTTCTGCAATTTTGCCCTAAAATAAGGGAAATTTCTGCAATTTTTTCACTTAATAAGGGAAATTTCTGCAATTTTGCCCCAATGTAAAGGAAATTTCTGCAATTTTGCCCCAAAATAAGGAGAATTTCTGACTGTTTGCTCCCGAAAAAAGAAGATTTTCTGCCTTTTTGCCCCAAAATAAGGAGAATTTCTGCCTTTTTGCCCGAAAATTATGAGAATTTCTGCAATTTTGCTTCAAAATACGAGGAATTTCTGCTTTTTATCCCGAAACTAAGGGGAATGTATATTTTTTGCCACAAAAAAGGGAAATTTCTTCATTTTTGCTCCAAAATAAGGGGAATTTCTGCCTTTTTGTCTCTAAATAAGTGGAATTTCTGTCTTTTTCCCAAAAATCAAAGAGAATTTCTCTCTTTTTTGCCCCAAAATAAAAGGAATTTCTGACTCATTACCCTGAAATAAGTGAAATTTCTGCAAGTTTGCCCCAAAATAAGGGAAATTTCTGCCTTTTTGCCCCCAAATAATGGGAATTTTAGAATTTTTACCTCAAAATAAAGGGAATTTCTGAATTTTGGCACAAAATATTAGGAATTTCTGCATTTTTGCCCCAAAATAAGTAAAATTTCTGCCTTTTTTATCTGAAATAAGTGAAATTTCTGCAATTTTGCCCCAAAATAAGTGAAATTTCTGCAATTTTGCCCCAAAATAAGGGAAATTTCTGGAATTTTGCACCAAAATAAGTGGAATTTCTGAGTTTTGCCCCAAAATAAGGAGAATTTTTGTCTTTTTGCCCCAACATATAGGGAATTTCTGCCTTTTTGCCACACAATTAGGAGAATTTCTGAAATTTTGCTCCAAAATACGGGAAATTTCTGTCTTTTTGCCCGAAAATAAGGGGAATGTATAAATTTTTGCCATAAAAAAGAGAAATTTCTTCATTTTTGCTCCAAAATAAGGAGAATTTCTGCATTTTTGCCTCTAAATAATTGGAATTTCTGTCTTTTTCCCCCAAAACAAAGGGAATTTCTGTCTTTTTTGCCCCAAAATAAGGGGATTTTCTGACTTATTACCCTAAAATAAGTTAAATTTCTGCAATTTTGCCCCAGGATAAGAAAAATTTCTGCCTTTTTGCCCTTAAATATGTGAAATTTCTGCAATTTTACCCCAAAATAAGGTGAATTTCTGCCTTTTTGCCCCAAAATAATGAGAATTTCTGCCTTTTTGCCCCAAAATAAGAAAAATTTTTGCTTTTTTTCTCTGAAATAAGTGAAATTTCTGCAATTTTGCCCTAAATAAGGGAAATTTCTGCCTAATTTCCCCATAATAAGGAAAATGTCTGCAATTTTGCCAAAAAATAAAGGGAATATCTTCTTTTTTGCCCCAAAATAAAGGAAATTTCAATCTTTTTACCTAAAAATAAGTGAAATTTCTGCAATTTTGCCCCAAATAAGGGAAATTTCTGCAATTTTGCCCCAAAATAAGGTAAATTCCTGCAATTTTGCCCCCCAAAAAAAAAAATTTCTAGAATTTTGCCCCAAAATAAGGGGAATTTCTGATTTTTGCCCCAAAATAAAGGGAATTTCTGCCTTTTGCCCAAAATTAGGGGAATTTCTTCAATTTTGCTCCAAAATATGGGGAATTTCTGCCTTTTTGCCTGAAAATAATGGGAATTCATACCTTTATGCAATAAAAAAGGAAATTTCTTCATTGTTGCTCCAAAATAAGGGGAATTTCTGCCTTTGTGCCTCTAGATAAGTGGAATTTCTGTCTTTTTCCCGGAAAACAAAGGGAATTTCTGTCTTTTTTGCCCCAAAATAAATGGAATTTCTGACTTATTACCCTGAAATAAGTGAAATTTCTGCAATTTTGCCCCAGAATAATGAAAATTTCTGTATTTTGCCCTGAAATATGTGAAATTTCTGCAACTTTACCCCAAAATAAGGTGAATTTCTGTTTTTTTGCCCCAAAATAATGGGAATTTCTGCCTTTTTGCCCCAAAATAAGAAAAATTTTTGCTTTTCTTCTCTGAAATTAGTAAAATTTCTGCAATTTTGCCCTAAAATAAGGGAAATTTCTGCTATTTTTTCCGTTAATAAGGGAAATTTCTGCAATTTTGCCCCAATGTAAAGGAAATTTCTGCAATTTTGCCCCAAAATAAGGAGAATTTCTGACTGTTTGCTCCCGAAAAAAGGAGATTTTCTGTCTTTTTGCTTCAAAATAAGGAGAATTTCTGCCTTTTTGCACGAAAATTATGAGATTTTCTGCAATTTTGCTTCAAAATACGGGGAATTTCTGCTTTTTATCCCGAAAGTAAGGGGAATGTATATTTTTTGCCACAAAAAAGGAAAATTTCTTCATTTTTGCTCCAAAATAAGGGGAATTTCTGCTTTTTTGCCTCTAAATAAGTGGAATTTCTGTCTTTTTCCCAAAAATCAAAGTGAATTTCTCTTTTTTTGCCCCAAAATAAAAGGAATTTCTGAATCATTACTCTGAAATAAGTGAAATTTCTGCAATTTTGCCCCAAAATAAGGGAAATTTCTGCCTTTTTGCCCCCAAATAATGGGAATTTCAGAGTTTTAACCTCAAAATAAAGGGAATTTCTGAATTTTGGCACAAAATAGTAGGAATTTCTGCATTTTTGCTCCAAAATAAGAAAAATTTCTGCCTTTTTTCCCTGAAATAAGTGAAATTTCTGCAATTTTGCCCCAAAATAAGTGAAATTTCTGCAATTTTGCCCCAAAATAAGGGAAATTTCTGCAATTTTGCCCCAAAATAAGGGAAATTTCTGGAATTTTGCCCCAAAATACGTGGAATTTCTGAGTTTTGCCCCAAAAGAAGGAGAATTTCTGTCTTTTTCCCCAACATATAGGGAATTTCTGTTTTTTTGTGCCACAATTAGGGGAATTTCTGCAATTTTGCTCCAAAATGCAAGGAATTTCTGTCTTGTTGCCTGAAAATAAGTAGAATGCATAACTTTTGCCATAAAAAAGAAAAATTTCTTTATTTTTGCTCCAAAATAAGGGGAATTTCAGCATTTTGCCTCTAAATAAGTGGAATTTCTGTCTTTTTCCCCCAAACAAAGGGAATTTCTGTCTTTTTTAACCCAAAATAAGGCGAATTTCTGACTTATTACCCTAAAATAAGTGAAATATCTGCAATTTTGCCCCAAAATAAGGGAAATTTCTGCCATTTTGCCCTGAAATATGTGAAATTTCTGTAATTTTACCCCAAAAGAAGGTGAATTTCTGCTTTTTTCCCCCAAAATAATGGGAATTTCTGCCTTTTTGCCCCAAAATAAAAAAAATTTTTGCTTTTTTTCTCTGAAATAAGTGAAATTACTGCAATTTTGCACTAAATTAAGAGAAATTTCTGCCTTTTTGCCCTGAAATATGTGAAATTTCTGCAATTTTACCCCAAAATAAGGTGAATTTCTGCCTTATTGCCCCAAAATAATGGAAATTTCTGTTTTTTTGCCCCAAAATAAGAAAAATTTTTGATTTTTTTCCCTGAAATAAGTAAAATTTCTGCAATTTTGCCCCAAAATAAAGGAAATTTCTGCAATTTTGCCCCAAAATAAGGAAAATTTCTGGAACTTTGCCCCAAAATACGTGAAATTTCTGAGTTTTGCCCCAAAATAAGGAGAATTTCTGTCTTTTTGCCCCAACATATAGGGAATTCCTGCCTTTTTGCCCAACAATTAGGAAAATTTCTGCAATTTTGCCCCAAAATAAGGAAAATTTCTGCAAATTTGCCCGAATGTAAAAGAAATTTCTGCAATTTTGCCCCAAAATAAGGGGAATTTCTGACTGTTTGCTCCCGAAAAAAGGAGATTTTCTGTATTTTTGCTCCAAAATAAGGAGAATTTCTGAATGTTTGCCCGAAAATTATAAGAATTTCTGCAATTATGCTTCAAAATACGGGGAATTTCTACTTTTTATCCCGAAAGTAATGGGAATGTATACCTTTTTCCACAAAAAAAGGGAAATTTCTTAATTTTTGCCCCAAAATAAGAGGAATTTCTGCCTTTTTACCTCAAAATAAGTGAAATTTCTCTTTTTTTACCCAAAAATAAATGGAATTTCTGTCTTTTTCCAACAAAATAAAAGGAATTTTTGAATTATACCCTGAAATAAGTGATATTTCTGCAATTTTGCCCCAAAATAAAAAAAATTTCTGCCTTTTTGCCCCCAAATAAGAGGAATTTCAGCCTTTTTACCTCAAAATAAGAGGAATTTCAGCCTTTTTACCTCAAAATAAGGGTAATTTCTGCATTTTTGCCACAAAATATTAAGAATTTCTTAATTTTTTCCCCAAAATAAGGAAAATTTCTGCCTTTTTTCCCTTAAATAAGTGAAATTTCTGCAATTTTGCCCTAAAATAAGAGAAATTTCTGCAATTTTGCCCCAAAATAAGGGAAATTTCTGGAATTTTGCCCCAAAATACGTGGAATTTCTGAGTTTTGCCTCAAAATAAGGAGAATTTCTGTCTTTTTGCCCCAACATATAGGGAATTTCTGCCTTTTTGCCCAACAATTAGGGGAATTTCTGCAATTTTGCCCCAAAATAAGGGAAATTTCTGCAATTTTGCCCCAATGTAAAAGAAATTTCTGCAATTTTGTCCCAAAATAAGGGGAATTTCTGACTGCTTCCGAAAAAAGAAGATTTTCTCTATTTTTGCTCCAAAATATGGAGAATTTCTGCTGTTTTGTCCCAAAATTATGAGAATTTCTGCAATTATGCTTCAAAATATGGGGAATTTTTGCTTTTTATCCCAAAAGTAAGGGGAATGTATACCTTTTTTTAAAAAAAGGGAAATTTCTTAATTTTTGCCCCAAAATAAGAGGAATTTCTGCCTTTTTACCTCAAAATAAGTGAAATTTCTCCTTTTTACCCAAAAATAAATGGAATTTCTGTCTTTTTGCAACAAAATAAAAGGAATTTTTGAATTATACCCTGAAATAAGTGATATTTCTGCAATTTTGCCCCAAAATAAAAGAAATTTTTGCCTTTTTGCTACAAAATAAGGGGAATTTCTGTCTTTTTGCCCCAAATTAAGAGAAATTTCTGCATTTTTGCACCCAATTAAGGGGAATTTCAGCATTTTTACGTCTAAATAAGGGGAATTTCAGACTTTTTACCTCAAAATAAGGGTAATTTCTGCATTTTTGCCACAAAATATTAAGAATTTCTTAATTTTTTCTCCAAAATAAGGAAATTTTCTGCCTTTTTTCCCTGAAATAAGTGAAATTTCTGCAATTTTGCCCCAAAATAAGTGAAATTTTTGCAATTTTGCCCCAAAATGAGAGAAATTTCTGCCTTTTTGCCCTGAAATATGGGAAATTGCTGCAATTTTACCCTAAAATAAGGTGAATTTCTGCCTTTTTGCCCCAAAATAAGTAAAATATCTGCATTTTAGACCCAAAATAGGAAAAATTTTTGCTTTTTTTTTCTGAAATAAGTGAAATGTCTGCAATTTTGCCCTAAAATAAGGAAAATTTCTGCAATTTTGCCCCAAAATAAGGGAAATTTCTGGAATTTTGCCCCAAAATACGTAAATTTCTGAGTTTTGCCCCAAAATAAGGAGAATTTCTGTATTTTTGCCCCAACATATAGGGAATTTCTGCCTTTTTGCCCAACAATTAGGAGAATTTCTGCAATTTTGCCACAAAATGAGGGAAATTTCTTCAAATTTGCCCTAAAATAAGGAAAATTTCTGCAATTTTGCCCCAAAATAAGGGAAATTTCTGGAATTTTGCCCCAAAATACGTGGAATTTCTGAATTTTGCCCCAAAATAATGAGAATTTCTGTCTTTTTGCCCCAACATATAGGGAATTTCTGCCTTTTTGCCCCACATTTAGGGGAATTTCTGCAATTTTGCTCCAAAATGCAAGGAATTTCTGTCTTGTTGCCCGAAAATAAGTGGAATGCATAACTTTTTGCCATAAAAAAGGGAAATTTCTTTATTTTTGCTCCAAAATAAGGGGAATTTCAGTCTTTTTGCCTCTAAATAAGTGGAAATTCTGTCTTTTTCCCCCAAACAAAGGGAATTTCTGTCTTTTTTAACCCAAAATAAGGGGAATTTCTGACTTATTAGCCTAAAATAAGTGAAATATCTGCAATTTTGCCCCAAAATAAGGGAAATTTCTGCCATTTTGCCCTGAAATATGTGAAATTTCTGTAATTTTACCCCAAAATAAGGTGAATTTCTGCCTTTTTCCCCCAAAATAATGGGAATTTCTGCCTTTTTGCCCCAAAATAAAAAAAATTTTTGCTTTTTTTCTCTGAAATAAGTGAAATTACTGCAATTTTGCCATAAAATAAGAGAAATTTCTGCCTTTTTGCCCTGAAATATGTGAAATTTCTGCAATTTTACCACAAAATAAGGTGAATTTCTGCCTTATTGCCCCAAAATAATGGGAATTTCTGTTTTTTTTGCCCCAAAATAAGAAAAATTTTTGCTTTTTTTCCCTGAAATAAGTAAAATTTCTGCAATTTTGCCCCAAAATAAGGGGAATTTCTGACTGTTTGCTCCCGAAAAAAGGAGATTTTCTGTATTTTTGCTCCAAAATAAGGAGAATTTCTGCTTTTTTGCCCGAAAATTATAAGAATTTCTGCAATTATGCTTCAAAATACGGGGAATTTCTACTTTTTATCCCGAAAGTTAGGGAAATGTATACCTTTTTCCACAAAAACGGAAATTTCTTAATTTTTGCCCCAAAATAAGAGGAATTTCTGCATTTTTACCTCAAAATAAGTGGAATTTCTCCTTTTTTACCCAAAATTAAATGGAATTTCTGTCTTTTTGCCCCAAAATAAAAGAAATTTCTGCCTTTTTGCCACAAAATAAGGGGAATTTCTGTCTTTTTGCCCCAAAATAAGAGAAATTTCTGCCTTTTTGCCCCCAAATAAGGGGAATTTCAGCCTTTTTACCTCAAAATAAGGGGAATTTCAGCCTTTTTACCTCAAAATAAGGGGAATTTCTGCATTTTATCCACAAAATATTAAGAATTTCTTAATTTTTTCCCCAAAATAAGGAAAATTTCTGCCTTTTTTTCCGTGAAATAAGTGAAATTTTTGCAATTTTTTTTTAAAATAAGGGAAATTTCTGCAATTTTGCTCCAAAATAAGGGAAATTTCTGGAATTTTGCCCCAAAATACATGGAATATCTGAGTTTTGCCCCAAAAGAAGGAGAATTTCTGTCTTTTTGCCCCAACATATAGGGAATTTCTGCCTTTTTGCCCAACAATTAGGGGAATTTCTGCAATTTTGCCCCAAAATAAGGGAAATTTCTGCAATTTTGCCCCAATGTAAAAGAAATTTCTGCAATTTTGCCCCAAAATAATGGGAATTTCTGACTATTTGCTTCCGAAAAAAAGAAGATTTTCTGTATTTTTGCTCCAAAATAAGGAGAATTTCTGCTTTTTTGCCCGAAAATTGTGAGAATTTCTGCAATTATGCTTCAAAATACAGGGAATTTTTGCTTTTTATCCCAAAAGTAAGGTGAATATATACCTTTTTTTAAAAAAAGGGAAATTTCTTAATTTTTGCCCCAAAATAAGAGGAATTTCTGCCTTTTTACCTCAAAATAAGTGAAATTTCTCCTTTTTTACCCCAAAATAAATGGAATTTCTGTCTTTTTGCAACAAAATAAAAGGAATTTTTAAATTATACCCTGAAATAAGTGATATTTCTGCAATTTTGCCCCAAAATAAAAGAAATTTTTGCCTTTTTGCTACAAAGTAAGGGGAATTTCTGTCTTTTTGCCCCAAAATAAGAGAAATTTCTGCATTTTTGCACCCAATTAAGGGGAATTTCAGCCTTTTTACCTCAAAATATGGGGAATTTCAGCATTTTTACCTCAAATAAGGAAAATTTCTGCATTTTTGCCACAAAATATTAAGAATTTCTTAATTTTTTCCCCAAAATAAGGAAAATTTCTGCCTTTTTTTTCTGAAATAAGTGAAATTTCTGCAATTTTGCACCAAAATAAGTGAAATTTCTGCAATTTTGCCCCAAAATGAGGGAAATTTCTGCCTTTTTGCCCTGAAATATATTAAATTGCTGCAATTATACCCTGAAATATGGTGAATTTCTGCCTTTTTGCCCCAAAATAAGTGGAATTTCTGCATTTTAGCCCCAAAATAGGAAAAATTGTTGCTTTTATTCTCTGAAAGAAGTGAAATTTCTGCAATTTTGCCCTAAAATAAGGAAAATTTCTGCAATTTTGCCCCAAAATAAGGGAAATTTCTGGAATTTTGCCCCAAAATACGTGGAATTTCTGAGTTTTGCCCAAAAAGAAGGAGAATTTCTGTCTTTTTCCCCAACATATAGGGAATTTCTGTTTTTTTGTGCCACAATTAGGGGAATTTCTGCAATTTTGCTCCAAAATGCAAGGAATTTCTGTCTTGTTGCCTGAAAATAAGTAGAATGCATAACTTTTTGCCATAAAAAAGGGAAATTTCTTTATTTTTGCTCCAAAATAAGGGGAATTTCAGCATTTTGCATCTAAATAAGTGGAATTTCTGTCTTTTTCCTCCAAACAAAGGGAATTTCTGTCTTTTTTAACCCGAAATAAGGGGAATTTCTGACTTATTACCCTAAAATAAGTGAAATATCTGCAATTTTGCCCCAAAATAAGGGAAATTTCTGCCATTTTGCCCTGAAATATGTGAAATTTCTGTAATTTTACCCCAAAAGAAGGTGAATTTCTGCTTTTTCCCCCCAAAATAATGGGAATTTCTGCCTTTTTGCCCCAAAATAAAAAAATTTTTGCTTTTTTTCTCTGAAATAAGTGAAATTACTGCAATTTTGCCCTAAAATAAGAGAAATTTCTGCCTTTTTGCCCTGAAATATGTGAAATTTCTGCAATTTTACCCCAAAATAAGGTGAATTTCTGCCTTTTTGCCCCAAAATAATGGAAATTTCTGTTTTTTGCCCCAAAATAAGAAAAATTTTTGATTTTTTTCCCTGAAATAAGTAAAATTTCTGCAATTTTGCCCCAAAATAAAGGAAATTTCTGCAATTTTGCCCCAAAATAAGGAAAATTTCTGGAACTTTGCCCCAAAATACGTGGAATTTCTGAGTTTTGCCCTAAAATAAGGAGAATTTCTGTCTTTTTGCCCCAACATATAGGGAATTCCTGCCTTTTTGCCCAACAATTAGGAAAATTTCTGCAATTTTGCCCCAAAATAAGGGAAATTTCTGCAAATTTGCCCGAATGTAAAAGAAATTTCTGCAATTTTGCCCCAAATTAAGGGGAATTTCTGAGTGTTTGCTCCCGAAAAAAGGAGATTTTCTGTATTTTTGCTCCAAAATAAGGAGAATTTCTGTTTTTTTGCCCGAAAATTATAAGAATTTCTGCAATTATGCTTCAAAATACGGGGAATTTCTACTTTTTATCCCGAAAGTAATGGGAATGTATACCTTTTTCCACAAAAAAAGGAAATTTCTTAATTTTTGCCCTGAAATAAGAGGAATTTCTGCCTTTTTACCTCAAAATAAGTGAAATTTCTCTTTTTTTACCCAAAAATAAATGGAATTTCTGTCTTTTTCCAACAAAATAAAAGGAATTTTTGAATTATACCCTGAAATAAGTGATATTTCTGCAATTTTGCCCCAAAATAAAAAAAAATTTCTGCCTTTTTGCCCCCAAATAAGAGGAATTTCAGCCTTTTTACCTCAAAATAAGGGGAATTTCAGCCTTTTTACCTCAAAATAAGGGGAATTTCTGCATTTTTGCCACAAAATATTAAGAATTTCTTAATTTTTTCCCCAAAATAAGGAAAATTTATGACTTTTTTCTCTGAAATAAGTGAAATTTCTGCAATTTTGCCCTAAAATAAGAGAAATTTCTGCAATTTTGCCCGAAAATAAAGGAAATTTCTGGAATTTTGCCCCAAAATACATGGAATTTCTGAGTTTTGCCTCAAAAGAAGGAGAATTTCTGTCTTTTTGCCCCAACATATAGGGAATTTCTGCCTTTTTGCCTAACAATTAGGGGAATTTCTGCAATTTTGCCCCAAAATAAGGGAAATTTCTGCAATTTTGCCCCAATGTAAAAGAAATTTCTGCAATTTTGTCCCAAAATAAGGGGAATTTCTGACTGCTTCCGAAAAAAGAAGATTTTCTCTATTTTTGCTCCAAAATAAGGAGAATTTCTGCTTTTTTGCCAGAAAATTATGAGAATTTCTGCAATTATGCTTCAAAATATGGGGAATTTTTGCTTTTTATCCCAAAAGTAAGGGGAATGTATACCTTTTTTTAAAAAAAGGAAAATTTCTTAATTTTTGCCCCAAAATAAGAGGAATTTCTGCCTTTTTACCTCAAAATAAGTGAAATTTCTCCTTTTTTACCCAAAAATAAATGGAATTTCTGTCTTTTTGCAACAAAATAAAAGGAATTTTTGAATTATACCCTGAAATAAGTGATATTTCTGCAATTTTGCCCCAAAATAAAAGAAATTTTTGCCTTTTTGCTACAAAATAAGGGGAATTTCTGCCTTTTTGCCTCTAAATAAGTGGAATTTCTGTCTTTTTCCCCCAAAACAAAGGGAATTTCTGTCTTTTTTGCCCCAAAATAATAGGATTTTCTGACTTATTACCCTAAAATAAGTGAAATTTCTGCAATTTTGCCCCAAAATAAGGGAAATTTCTGCCTTTTTGCCCTGAAATATGTGAAATTTCTGCAATTTTACCCCAAAATAAGGTGAATTTCTGCGTTTTTGCCCCAAAATAATGAGAATTTCTGCCTTTTTGCCCCAAAATAAGAAAAATTTTTGCTTTTTTTCTCTGAAATAAGTGAAATTTCTGCAATTTTGCCCTAAATAAGGGAAATTTCTGCAATTTTTCCACATAATAAGGAAAATGTCTGCAATTTTGCCAAAAAATAAAGGGAATATCTCCCTTTTTGCCCCAAAATAAAGGAAATTTCAGTCTTTTTACCTGAAAATAAGTGAAATTTCTCCAATTTTGCCCCAAATATAGGAAATTTCTGCAATTTTGCCCCAAAATAAGGTAAATTCCTGCAATTTTGCTCCCCAAAAAAAGAAATTTCTAGAATTTTGCCCCAAAGTAAGGGGAATTTCTGATTTTTGCCCCAAAATAAAGGGAATTTCTGCCTTTTGCCCCAAAATTAGGGGAATTTCTTCAATTTTGCTCCAAAATACGGGGAATTTCTGCCTTTTTGCCTGAAAATAATGGGAATGCATACCTTTTTGCTATAAAAAGGGAAATTTCTTCATTGTTGCTCCAAAATAAGGGGAATTTCTGCCTTTGTGCTTCTAGATAAGTGGAATTTCTGTCTTTTTCCCTGAAAACAAAGGGAATTTCTGTCTTTTTTGCCCCAAAATAAAGGGGAATTTCTGACTTATTACCCTGAAATAAGTGAAATTTCTGCAATTTTGCCCCAGGATAAGGTAAATTTCTCCCTTTTTTCCCTGAAATATGTGAAATTTCTGCAATTTTACCCCAAAATAAGGTGAATTTCTTTTTTTTTGCCCAAAATAATAAGAATTTCTGCCTTTTTGCACCAAAATAAGAAAAATTTTTGCTTTTTTTTATGAAATAAGTAAAATTTCTGCAATTTTGCCCCAATGTAAAGGAAATTTCTGCAATTTTGCAACAAAATAAGTAGAATTTCTGACTGTTTGCTCCCGAAAAAAGGAGATTTTCTGTCTTTTTGCACCAAAATAACGAGAATTTCTGCTTTTTGCCCGAAAATTATGGGAATTTCTGCAATTTTGCTTCAAAATACGGGGAATTTCTGCTTTTTATCCCGAAAGTAAGGTGAATATATATTTTTTGCCACAAAAAAGAGAAATTTCTTCATTTTTGCTCCAAAATAAGGGGAATTTCTGTCTTTTTGCCTTTAAATAAGTGGAATTTCTGTCTTTTTCCAAAAAATCAAACGGAATTTCTCTCTTTTTTGCCCCAAATAAAAAAAATTTCTGACTCAATACCCTGAAATAAGTGAAATTTCTGCAATTTTGCCCCAAAATAAAGGAAATTTCTGCCTTTTTGCCCCCAAATATTGGGAATTTCAGCATTTTTACCTAAAAATAAGGGGAATTTCTGAATTTTGGCACAAAATATTAGGAATTTCTGTGTTTTTGACCCAAAATAAGTAAAATTTCTGCCTTTTTTCCCTGAAATAACTGAAATTTCTGCAATTTTGCCCCAAAATAATTGAAATTTCTGCAATTATGCCCCAAAAATAAGGGCAATTTCTGGAATTTTGCACAAAAATTTGGAATTTCTGAGTTTTGTCCCAAAATTAGGAGAATTTTTGTCTTTTTGCCCCAACATATCGGAAATTTCTGCCTTTTTGCCCCTCAATTAGGGGAATTTCTGCAATTTTGCTCCAAAATACATGGAATTTCTCTCTTTTTGTCCGAAAATAAGGGGAATGCATAACTTGTTGACATAAAAAAGGGAAATTTCTTCATTTTTGCTCCAAAATAAGGGGAATTTCTGCCTTTTTGCCTCTAAATAAGTGGGATTTCTGTCTTTTTCCCCCAAAAACAAAGGGAATTTCTGTCTTTTTTGCCCCAAAATAAGGGGAATTTCTGACTTATTACCCTGAAATAAGTGAAATTTCTGCAATTTTGCCCCAGTATAAAGAAAATTTCTGCATTTTTGCCTTGAAATATGTGAAATTTCTGCAATTTTACCCCAAAATAAGGTGAATTTCTGTTTTTTTGCACCAAAATAATCGGAATTTCTGCATTTTTGCCCCAAAATAAGAAAAATCTTTGCTTTTTTTCTCTGAAATAAGTAAAATTTCTGCAATTTTGCCCTAAAATAAGGGAAATTTCTCCAATTTTTTCACATAATAATAGAAATTTCTGCAATTTTGCCCCAATGTAAAGGAAATTTCTGCAATTTTGCCCCAAAATAAGGAGAATTTCTGACTATTTGCTCCCGAAAGAAGGAGATTTTCTGTCTTTTTGCCCCAAAATAAGTAGAATTTCTGCATTTTTGCCCGAAAATTTTGAGAATTTCTGCAATTTTGCTTCAAAATACGGGGAATTTCTGCTTTTTATACCGAAAGTAAGGGGAATGTATATTTTTTGCCACAATAAAGGGAAATTTCTTCATTATTGTTCCAAAATAAGGAGAATTTCTTCTTTTTGCCTCTAAATAACTGGAATTTCTGTCTTCTTTCCAAAAAAGAAAGGGAATTTCTCCCTTTTTTGCCCCAAAATAAAAGGAATTTCTGACTCATTACCTTGAAATAAGTGAAATTTCTGCAATTTTGCCCCAAAATAAAAGAAATTTCTGCAATTTTGCCCCAAAATAAGGGTAATTTCTGCTTTTTGTCCTGAAATATGTGAAATTTCTGCAATTTTACCCCAAAATAAGGTGAATTTCTACCTTTTTGCAACAAAATAATGAGAAATTCTGCCTTTTTGCCCCAAAATAAAAAAAAAATTTGCTTTTTTTCTCTGAAATAAGTGAAATTTCTGCAATTTTGCCCTAAAATAAGGGAAATTTCTGCAATTTTGCCCAAAAATAAGGTAAATTCTTGCAATTTTGCCCCCCAAAAAAGAAATTTCTAGAATTTTGCCACAAAATAAGGGGAATTTCTGATTTTTGCCCCAAAATAAAAGCAATTTCTGCCTTTTGCCCCAAAATAAGGGGAATTTCTTCAATTTTGCTCCAAAATACGGGGAATTTCTGCCTTTTTTCCTGAAAATAATGGGAATGCATACCTTTTTGCCATAAAAAGGGAAATTTCTTCATTTTTGCTCCAAAATAAAGGGAATTTCTGCCTTTGTGCCTCTAGATAAGTGGAATTTCTGTCTTTTTCCCCCAAAACAAAGGGAATTTCTGTATTTTTTGCCCCAAAATAAGGGGAATTTCTGACTTATTACCCTGAAATAAGAGAAATTTCTGCAATTTTGCCCCAGGATAAGGAAAATTTCTGCCTTTTTGCCCTGAAATATTTGAAATTTCTGCAATTTTACCCAAAATAAAGTGAATTTCTGTTTTTTTGCCCCAAAATAATGGGAATTTCTGCCTTTTTGCCCCAAAATAAGAAAAATTTTTGCTTTTTTCTCTGATATAAGTAAAATTTCTGCAATTTTGCCCTAAAATAAGGGAAATTTCTGCAATTTTTTCCCTTAATAAGGGAAATTTCTGTAATTTTGCCCCAATGTAAAGGAAATTTCTTCAATTTTGCCCCAAAATAAGGAGAATTTCTTACTGTTTGCTCCCGAAAAAAGGAGATTTTCTGTATTTTTGCCCCAAAATAAGGAGAATTTCTGCCTTTTTGCCCAAAAATTGGGAGAATTTCTGCTATTTTGCTTCAAAATACGGGGAATTTCTGCTTTTTATCCCGAAAGTAAAGGGAATGTATATTTTTTGCCACAAAAAGGGTAATTTCTTCATTTTTGCTCCAAAATAAGGGGAATTTCTGCCTTTTTGCCTCTAAATAAGTGGAATTTCTGACTTTTTCCCAAAAATCAAAGGGAATTTCTCTCTTTTTTGCCTCAAAATAAAAGGAATTTCTGACTCATTACCCTGAAATAAGTGAAATTTCTGCAATTTTGCCCCAAAATAAGGGAAATTTCTGCCTTTTTGCCCCCAAATAAGGGGAATTTCAGCATTTTTACCTCAAAATAAAGAGAATTTCTGAATTTTGGCACAAAATATTAGGAATTTCTGCATTTTTGTTCCAAAATAAGTAAAATTTCTACCTTTTTTCCCTGAAATAAGTGAAATTTCTGCAATTTTGCCCCAAAATAAGTGAAATTTCTGCAATTTTGCCCCAAAATAAGGGAAATTTCTGGAATTTCGCACCAAACAAAGTGGAATTTCTGAGTTTTGCCCCCCAAAAAAGGAGAATTTTTGTCTTTTTGCCCCAACATATAGGGAATTTCTGCCTTTTTGCCCCACAATAAGAGGAATTTCTGCAATTTTGCTCCAAAATACAGGAAATTTCTGTCTTTTTGCCTGAAAATAAGTGGAATGCATAACTTGTTGCCATAAAAAAGGGAAATTTCTTCATTTTTGCTCCAAAATAAGGAGAATTTCTGCGTTTTTGCCTCTAAATAAGTGGAATTTCTGTCTTTTTCCCCCAAAACAAAAGGAATTTCTGTCTTTTTTGCCCCAAAATAAGGGGATTTTCTGACTTATTACCCTAAAATAAGTGAAATTTCTGCAATTTTGCCCCAGGATAAGGGAAATTTCTGCCTTTTTACCCTGAAATATGTGAAATTTCTGCAATTTTACCCCAAAATAAGGTGAATTTCTGCCTTTTTGCCCCAAAATAATGAGAATTTCTGCCTTTTTGCCCCAAAATAAGAAAAATTTTTGCTTATTATCTCTGAAATAAGTGAAATTTCTGCAATTTTGCCCCACAATAAGGTAAATTCCTGCAATTTTGCCCCCCAAAAAAGAAATTTCTAGAATTTTGCCCCAAAATAAAGGGAATTTCTGCCTTTTGCCCCAAAATTAGGGGAATTTCTTCAATTTTGCTCTTAATACAGGGAATTTCTGCCTTTTTGCCTGAAAATAATGGGAATGCATACCTTTTTGCAATAAAAAGGGAAATTTCTTCATTGTTGCTCCAAAATAAGGAAAATTTCTGCATTTTTGCCTCTAGATAAGTGGAATTTCTGTCTTTTTCTCCGAAAACAAAGGGAATTTCTGTCTTTTTTTCCCCAAAATAAGGGGAATTTCTGACTTATTACCCAGAAATAAGTGAAATTTCTGCAATTTTGCCACAGGATAAGGTAAATTTCTGTCTTTTTGCCCTGAAATATGTGAAATTTCTGCAATTTTACCCCAAAATAAGGTGAATTTCTGTTTTTTTCCCCAAAATAATGGGGATTTCTGCCTTTTTGCCCCAAAATAAGAAAAATTTTTGCTTTTTTTCTCTGAAATAAGTAAAATTTCTGCAATTATACCCTAAAATAAGGGAAATTCTGCAGTTTTTTCCCTTAATAAGGGAAATTTCTGCAATTTTGCAACAAAATAAGTGGAATTTCTGAGTTTTGCCCCAAAATAAGGAGAATTTTTGTCTTTTTGCCCCAACATATAGGGAATTTCTGCCTTTTTGCCCCACAATTAGGGGAATTTCTGCAATTTTGCTCCAAAATACGGGAAATTTCTGTCTTTTTGCCCGAAAATAAGGGGAATGCATAACTTGTTGCCATAAAAAAGAGAAATTTCTTCATTTTTGCTCCAAAATAAGGGGAATTTCTGCCTTTTTGCCTCTAAATAAGTGGAATTTCTGTTTTTTTCCCCCAAAACAAAGGGATTTTCTGTCTTTTTTGCCCCAAAATAAGGGGATTTTCTGACTTATTACTCTAAAATAAGTGAAATTTCTGCAATTTGGCCCCAGAATAAGGGAAATTTCTGCCTTTTTGCCCTGAAATATGTGAAATTTCTGCAATTTTACTCCAAAATAAGGTGAATTTCTGTCTTTTTGCCCTAAAATAAGAGAAATTTCTGCCTTTTTGCACCCAATTAAGGGGAATTTCAGCATTTTTACCTCAAAATAAGGGGAATTTCAGCATTTTTACCTCAAAATAAAAAAAAATTCTGCATTTTTGCCAGAAAATTTTAAGAATTTCTTAATTTTTTCTCCAAAATAAGAAAATTTTCTGCCTTTTTTCCCTGCAATAAGTGAAATTTCTGCAATTTTGCCCCAAAATAAGTGAAATTTTTGCAATTTTGCCCCAAAATGAGGGAAATTTCTGCCTTTTTGCCCTGAAATATGTGAAATTGCTGCAATTTTACCCTAAAATAAGGTGAATTTCTGCCTTTTTGCCCCAAAATAAGTAAAATATCTGCATTTTAGCCCCAAAATAGGAAAAATTTTTGCTTTTTTTCTCTGAAATAAGTGAAATTTCTGCAATTTTGCCCTAAAATAAGGAAAATTTCTGCAATTTTGCCCCAAAATAAGGGAAATTTCTGGAATTTTGCCCTGAAATATGTGAAATTGCTGCAATTTTACCCTAAAATAAGGTGAATTTCTGCCTTTTTGCCCCAAAATAAGTAAAATATCTGCATTTTAGCCCCAAAATAGGAAAAAATTTTGCTTTTTTTCTCTGAAATAAGTGAAATTTCTGCAATTTTGCCCTAAAATAAGGAAAATTTCTGCAATTTTGCCCCAAAATAAGGGAAATTTCTGGAATTTTGCTCCAAAATACATGGAATGTCTGAGTTTTGCCCCAAAATAAGAAGAATTTCTGTCTTTTTGCCCCAACTATAGGGAATTTCTGCCTTTTTGCCCAACAATTAGGAGAATTTCTGCAATTTTGCCCCAAAATAAGGGAAATTTCTGCAAATTTGCCCGAATGTAAAAGAAATTTCTGCAATTTTGCCCCAAAATAAGGGGAATTTCTGACTGTTTGCTCCCGAAAAAAGGAGATTTTCTGTATTTTTGCTCCAAAATAAGGAGAATTTCTGCTTTTTTGCCCGAAAATTATAAGAATTTCTGCAATTATGCTTCAAAATACGGGGAATTTCTACTTTTTATCCCGAAAGTAAGGGGAGTGTATACCTTTTTCCACAAAAAGGGAAATTTCTTAATTTTTGCCCCAAAATAAGAGGAATTTCTGCCTTTTTACCTCAAAATAAGTGAAATTTCTCCTTTTTTACCCAAAAATAAATGGAATTTCTGTTTTTTTTTGCAACAAAATAAAAGGAATTTTTGAATTATACCCTGAAATAAGTGATATTTCTGCAATTTTGCCCCAAAATAAAAGAAATTTCTGCCTTTTTTCCACAAAATAAGGGGAATTTCTGTCTTTTTGCCCCAAAATAAGAGAAATTTCTTCCTCTTTGCCCCCGAATAAGAAGAATTTCAGCCTTTTTACCTCAAAATAAGTGAAATTTCAGCCTTTTTACCTCAATATAAGGGGAATTTCAGCATTTTTGCCAAAAATTATTAAGAATTTCTTAATTTTTACCCAAAATAAGGAAATTTCTGCCTTTTTGCACTGAAATATGTGAAATTTCTGCAATTTTACCCCAAAATAAGGTGAATTTCTGCCTTTTTCCCCCAAAATAATGGGAATTTCTGCTTTTTTGCCCCAAAATAAAAAAATTTTTGCTTTTTTTCTCTGAAATAAGTGAAATTTCTTCAATTTTGCCGTAAAATAAGAGAAATTTCTGCAATTTTTCCTCTAATAAGAGAAATGTCTGCAATTTTGCCCCAAAATAAATGGAATTTCTCCCTTTTTGCCTCAAAATAAAGGAAATTTCAGCCTTTTTACCTGAAAATAAATGAAAGTTCTGCAATTTTGCCCCAAAAAAGGTAAATTCCTGCAATTTTGCCCCAAAATAAAGGAAATTTCTTGAATTTTGCCCCAAAATAAGGGGAATTTCTGATTTTTCTCCAAAATAAAGGGAATTTCTGCCTTTTGCCCCAAAATTAGGGGAATTTCTGCAATTTTGCTCCAAAATACGGGGAATTTCTGCCTTTTTGCCCAAAAATAATGGAATGCATACCTTTTTGCCATAAAAAGGGAAATTTCTTCATTTTTGCTCCAAAATAAAGGGAATTTCTGCCTTTTTGTCTCTAAACAAATGGAATTTCTGTCTTTTTCTCCCAAAACAAAGGGAATTTCTGTCTTTTTTGCCCTAAATAGAAGGAATTTCTGACTTATTTCCCTGAAATAAATGAAATTTCTGCATTTTTGCCCCAAAATAAAGGAAATTTCTGCAATTTTGCCCCAATATAAAGGAAATTTCTGCAATTTTGACCCAAAATAATGGGAATTTTTGACTGTTTGCTCTCAAAAAAAGGAGATTTTCTGTCTTTTTGCCCCAAAATAAGGAGAATTTCTGCTTTTTTGCCTGAAAATAATGAGAATTTCTGCAATATTGCTTCAAAATATGGGGAATTTCTGCTTTTAATCACGAAAGTAAGGGGAATGTATACCTTTTGCAACAAAAAAGGGAAATCTCTTCATTTTTGCCCCAAAATAAGAGGAATTTCTGCCTTTTACCTCAAAATAAGTGAAATTTCTCCCTATTTACCCAAAAATAAATGGAATATTTGTCTTTTTGCCCCAAAATAAAAGGAATTTTTGAATTATGCCCTAAAATAAGTGATATTTCTGAAATTTTGCCCCAAAATAAAAGAAATTTCTGCCTTTTTGCCACAAAATAAGGGGAATTTCTGTCTTTTTGCCCCAAAATTAGGGAAATTTCTGTCTTTTTGCCCCCAAATAAGGAAAATTTCACCCTTTTTACCTCAAAGTAAGGGGAATTTCTGCATTTTTGCCACAAAATATTAAGAATTTCTGCATTTTTGCCCCAAAATAAGGAAAATTTCTGCCTTTTTTCCTGAAATAAGTGAAATTTCTGCAATTTTGCCCCAAAATAAGTGAAATTTCTGCAATTTTGCCCAAAAATAAGGGAAATTTCTGCCTTTTTGCCCTGAAATATGTGAAATTTCTGCAATTTTACCCCAAAAAAAGTGAATTTCTGGATTTTTGCCCCAAAATAATGGGAATTTCTGCTTTTTTTCCCCTAAAAAAAGAAAAATTTTTGCTTTTTTTCTCTATAATAAGTGAAATTTCTGCAATTTTGCCCGAAAATAAAGGATATTTCGGCAATTTTGCCCCAAAATTAAAGAAATTTCTGGAATTTTGCACCAAAATAAGTAGAATTTCTGAGTTTTGCCCCAAAATAAGGAGAATTTTTGTCTTTTTGCCCCAACATATAGGGAATTTCTGCCTTTTTGCCCCAAAATTAGGGGAATTTCTGCAATTTTGCTCCAAAATAAGGGAAATTTCTGTCTTTTTGCCCGAAAATAAGGGGAATGCATAACTTGTTGCCATAAAAAAGAGAAATTTCTTCATTTTTGCTCCAAAATAAGGGGAATTTCTGCCTTTTTGCCTCTAAATAAGTGGAATTTCTGTCTTCTTCCCCCAAAACAAAGGTAATTTCTGTCTTTTTTGCCCCAAAATAAGGGGATTTTCTGACTTATTACCCTAAAATAAGTGAAATTTCTGCAATTTTGCCCCAAAATAAGGGAAATTTCTGCCTTTTTGCCCTGAAATATGTGAAATTTCTGCAATTTTACTCCAAAATAAGGGGAATTTCTGCCTTTTTGCCACAAAATAATGAGAATTTCTGCCTTTTTGCCCCAAAATAAAAAAAAAATTTTGCTTTTTTTCTCTGAAATAAGTAAAATTTCTGCAATTTTGCCCTAAAATAAAAGAAATTTCTGCAATTTTTTCCCATAATAAGGAAATTGTCTGCAATTTTACCCCAAAATAAAGGAAATTTCTCCCTTTTTGCCCCAAAATAAAGGAAATTTCAGTCTTTTTACCTGAAAATAAGTGAAATTTCTGCAATTTTGCCCCAAATAAGAGAAATTTCTGCAATTTTGCCCAAAAATAAGGTAAATTCCTGCAATTTTGCCCCCCAAAAAAGGAAATTTCTAGAATTTTGCCCCAAAATAAGGGGAATTTCTGATTTTTGCCCCAAAATAAGAGGAATTTCTGCCTTTTGCCCCAAAATTAGGGGAATTTCTTTAATTTTGCTCCAAAATACAGGGAATTTCTGACTTTTTGCCTGAAAATAATGGGAATGCATACCTTTTTGCCATAAAAAGGGAAATTTCTTCATCTTTGCTCCAAAATAAGGGGAATTTCTGCCTTTTTGCCTCTAGATAAGTGGAATTTTGTCTTTTTCCCCAAAACAAAGGGAATTTATGTCTTTTTTGCCCCAAAAGAAGGGGAATTTCTGACTTATTACCCTGAAATAAGTGAAATTTCTGCAATTTTGCCCCAGAATAAGGAAAATTTCTGCATTTTTGCCCTGAAATATGTGAAATTTCTGCAATTTTACCCCAAAATAAGGTGAATTTCTGTTTTTTTGCCCCAAACTAATGGGAAGTTCTGCATTTTTGCCCCAAAATAAGAAAAATTTTTGCTTTTTTTCTCTGAAATAAGTAAAATTTCTGCAATTTTGCCCTAAAATAAGGGAAATTTCTGCAATTTTTTCACTTAATAAGGGAAATTTCTGCAATTTTGCCCCAATGTAAAGGAAATTTCTGCAATTTTGCCCCAAAATAAGGAGAATTTCTGACTGTTTGCTCCCGAAAAAAGGAGATTTTCTGTCTTTTTGCCCCAAAATAAGGAGAATTTCTGCCTTTTTGCCCGAAAATTATGAGAATTTCTGCAATTTTGCTTCAAAATACGAGGAATTTCTGCTTTTTATCCCGAAACTAAGGGGAATGTATATTTTTTGCCACAAAAAAGGGAAATTTCTTCATTTTTGCTCCAAAATAAGGGGAATTTCTATCTTTTTGCCTTTAAATAAGTGGAATTTCTGTTTTTTCCCAAAAATCAAACGGAATTTCTCTCTTTTTTGCCCCAAATAAAAAAAATTTCTGACTCAATACCCTGAAATAAGTGAAATTTCTG
The DNA here is from genome assembly GCF_963924665.1 of Micromys minutus. NCBI lineage: Eukaryota > Metazoa > Chordata > Mammalia > Rodentia > Muridae > Micromys > Micromys minutus. Next base: position 7,585,548 of record NW_027667727.1, read on the forward strand.
CAATTTTGCCCCAAAATAAAGGAAATTTCTGCCTTTTTGCCCCCAAATAATGGGAATTTAAGCATTTTTACCTAAAAATAAGGGGAATTTCTGAATTTTGGCACAAAATATTAGGAATTTCTGTCTTTTTGACCCAAAATAAGTAAAATTTCTGCCTTTTTTCCCTGAAATAAGTGAAATTTCTGCAATTTTGCCCCAAAATAATTGAAATTTCTGCAATTATGCCCCAAAATAAGGGCAATTTCTGGAATTTTGCACAAAAATTTGGAATTTCTGAGTATTGCCCCAAAATTAGGAGAATTTTTGTCTTTTTCCCCAACATATAGGAAATTTCTGCCTTTTTGCCCCTCAATTAGGGGAATTTCTGCAATTTTGCTCCTAAATACATGGAATTTCTCTCTTTTTGCCCGAAAATAAGGGGAATGCATAACTTGTTGCCATAAAAAAGGGAAATTTCTTCATTTTTGCTCCAAAATAAGGGGAATTTCTGCCTTTTTGCCTCTAAATAAGTGGAATTTCTGTCTTTTTCCCCCAAAAACAAAGGGAATTTCTGTCTTTTTTGCCCTAAAATAAGGGGAATTTCTGACTTATTACCCTGAAATAAGTGAAATTTCTGCAATTTTGCCCCAGAATAAAGAAAATTTCTGCATTTTTGCCTTGAAATATGTGAAATTTCTGCAATTTTACCCCAAAATAAGGTGAATTTCTGTTTTTTTGCCCCAAAATAATGGGAATTTCTGCCTTTTTGCCCCAAAATAAGAAAAATTTTTGCTTTTTTTCTCTGAAATAAGTAAAATTTCTGCAATTTTGCTCTAAAATAAGGGAAATTTCTGCAATTTTTTCCCATAATAAGAGAAATTTCTGCAATTTTGCACCAATGTAAAGGAAATTTCTGCAATTTTGCCCCAAAATAAGGAGAATTTCTGACTATTTGCTCCCGAAAGAAGGAGATTTTCTGTCTTTTTGCCCCAAAATAAGTAGAATTTCTGCATTTTTGCCCGAAAATTTTGAGAATTTCTGCAATTTTGCTTCAAAATACGGGGAATTTCTGCTTTTTATACCGAAAGTAAGGGGAATGTATATTTTTTGCCACAATAAAGGGAAATTTCTTCATTATTGTTCCAAAATAAGGAGAATTTCTGCTTTTTGCCTCTAAATAACTGGAATTTCTGTCTTCTTTCCAAAAAAGAAAGGGAATTTCTCCCTTTTATGCCCCAAAATAAAAGGAATTTCTGAATCATTACCCTGAAATAAGTGAAATTTCTGCAATTTTGCCCCAAAATAAAAGAAATTTCTGCAATTTTGCCCCAAAATAAGGGTAATTTCTGCTTTTTGTCCTGAAATATGTGAAATTTCTGCAATTTTACCCCAAAATAAGGTGAATTTCTACCTTTTTGCAACAAAATAATGAGAATTTCTGCCTTTTTGCAACAAAATAAAAAAAAATTTTGCTTTTTTTCTCTGAAATAAGTGAAATTTCTGCAATTTTGCCCTAAAATAAGGGAAATTTCTGTAATTTTGCCCAAAAATAAGGTAAATTCTTGCAATTTTGCCCCCCAAAAAGGAAATTTCTAGAATTTTGCCACAAAATAAAGGGAATTTCTGATTTTTGCCGCAAAATAAAAGCAATTTCTGCCTTTTGCCCCAAAATTAGGGGAATTTCTTCAATTTTGCTCCAAAATACGGGGAATTTCTGCCTTTTTTCCTGAAAATAATGGGAATGCATACCTTTTTGCCATAAAAAGAGAAATTTCTTCATTTTTGCTCCAAAATAAAGGGAATTTCTGCCTTTGTGCCTCTAGATAAGTGGAATTTCTGTCTTTTTCCCCCAAAACAAAGGGAATTTCTGTCTTTTTTGCCCCAAAATAAGGGGAATTTCTGACTAATTACCCTGAAATAAGAGAAATTTCTGCAATTTTGCCCCAGGATAAAGAAAATTTCTGCCTTTTTGCCCTGAAATATGTGAAATTTCTGCAATTTTACCCAAAATAAAGTGAATTTCTGTTTTTTTGCCCCAAAATAATGGAAATTTCTGCCTTTTTGCCCAAAAATAAGAAAAATTTTTGCGTTTTTCTCTGATATAAGTAAAATTTCTGCAATTTTGCCCTAAAATAAGGGAAATTTCTGCAATTTTTTCCCTTAATAAGGGAAATTTCTGTAATTTTGCCACAATGTAAAGGAAATTTCTTCAATTTTGCCCCAAAATAAGGAGAATTTCTTACTGTTTGCTCCCGAAAAAAGGAGATTTTCTGTATTTTTGCCCCAAAATAAGGAGAATTTCTGCCTTTTTGCCCGAAAATTGAGAGAATTTCTGCTATTTTGCTTCAAAATACAGGGAATTTCTGCTCTTTATCCCGAAAGTAAGGGGAATGTATATTTTTTGCCACAAAAAAGGGAAATTTCTTCATTTTTGCTCCAAAATAAGGGGAATTTCTGCCTTTTTGCCTCTAAATAAGTGGAATTTCTGTCTTTTTCCCAAAAATCAAAGTGAATTTCTCTCTTTTTGCCTCAAAATAAAAGGAATTTCTGACTCATTACCCTGAAATAAGTGAAATTTCTGCAATTTTGTCCCAAAATAAGGGAAATTTCTGCCTTTTTGCCCCCAAATAAGGGGAATTTCAGCATTTTTACCTCAAAATAAAGAGAATTTCTGAATTTTGGCACAAAATATTAGGAATTTCTGCATTTTTGCTCCAAAATAAGTAAAATTTTGCCTTTTTTCCCTGAAATAAGTGAAATTTCTGCAATTTTGCCCCAAAATAAGGGAAATTTCTGGAATTTTGCACCAAAAAAAGTGGAATTTCTGAGTTTTGTCCCAAAAAAAGGAGAATTTTTGTCTTTTTGCCCTAATATATAGGGAATTTCTGCCTTTTTGCCCCACAATAAGAGGAATTTCTGCAATTTTGCTCCAAAATACAGGGAATTTCTGCCTTTTTTCCTGAAAATAATGGGAATGCATACCTTTTTGCCATAAAAAGGGAAATTTCTTCATTTTTGCTCCAAAATAAAGGGAATTTCTGCCTTTGTGCCTCTAGATAAGTGGAATTTCTGTCTTTTTCCCCCAAAACAAAGGGAATTTCTGTCTTTTTTGCCCCAAAATAAGGGGAATTTCTGACTAATTACCCTGAAATAAGAGAAATTTCTGCAATTTTGCCCCAGGATAAAGAAAATTTCTGCCTTTTTGCCCTGAAATATGTGAAATTTCTGCAATTTTACCCAAAATAAAGTGAATTTCTGTTTTTTTGCCCCAAAATAATGGAAATTTCTGCCTTTTTGCCCAAAAATAAGAAAAATTTTTGCGTTTTTCTCTGATATAAGTAAAATTTCTGCAATTTTGCCCTAAAATAAGGGAAATTTCTGCAATTTTTTCCCTTAATAAGGGAAATTTCTGTAATTTTGCCACAATGTAAAGGAAATTTCTTCAATTTTGCCCCAAAATAAGGAGAATTTCTTACTGTTTGCTCCCGAAAAAAGGAGATTTTCTGTATTTTTGCCCCAAAATAAGGAGAATTTCTGCCTTTTTGCCCGAAAATTGAGAGAATTTCTGCTATTTTGCTTCAAAATACAGGGAATTTCTGCTTTTTATCCCGAAAGTAAGGGGAATGTATATTTTTTGCCACAAAAAAGGGAAATTTCTTCATTTTTGCTCCAAAATAAGGGGAATTTCTGCCTTTTTGCCTCTAAATAAGTGGAATTTCTGTCTTTTTCCCAAAAATCAAAGGGAATTTCTCTCTTTTTTGCCTCAAAATAAAAGGAATTTCTGACTCATTACCCTGAAATAAGTGAAATTTCTGCAATTTTGTCCCAAAATAAGGGAAATTTCTGCCTTTTTTCCCCCAAATAAGGGGAATTTCAGCATTTTTACCTCAAAATAAAGAGAATTTCTGAATTTTGGCACAAAATATTAGGAATTTCTGCATTTTTGCTCCAAAATAAGTAAAATTTTGCCTTTTTTCCCTGAAATAAGTGAAATTTCTGCAATTTTGCCCCAAAATAAGGGAAATTTCTGGAATTTTGCACCAAAAAAAGTGGAATTTCTGAGTTTTGTCCCAAAAAAAGGAGAATTTTTGTCTTTTTGCCCTAATATATAGGGAATTTCTGCCTTTTTGCCCCACAATAAGAGGAATTTCTGCAATTTTGCTCCAAAATACAGGGAATTTCTGCCTTTTTTCCTGAAAATAATGGGAATGCATACCTTTTTGCCATAAAAAGGGAAATTTCTTCATTTTTGCTCCAAAATAAAGGGAATTTCTGCCTTTGTGCCTCTAGATAAGGGGAATTTCTGTCCTTTTCCCCCAAAACAAAGGGAATTTCTGTCTTTTTTGCCCCAAAATAAGGGGAATTTCTGACTAATTACCCTGAAATAAGAGAAATTTCTGCAATTTTGCCCCAGGATAAAGAAAATTTCTGCCTTTTTGCCCTGAAATATGTGAAATTTCTGCAATTTTACCCAAAATAAAGTGAATTTCTGTTTTTTTGCCCCAAAATAATGGAAATTTCTGCCTTTTTGCCCAAAAATAAGAAAAATTTTTGCGTTTTTCTCTGATATAAGTAAAATTTCTGCAATTTTGCCCTAAAATAAGGGAAATTTCTGCAATTTTTTACCTTAATAAGGGAAATTTCTGTAATTTTGCCACAATGTAAAGGAAATTTCTTCAATTTTGCCCCAAAATAAGGAGAATTTCTTACTGTTTGCTCCCGAAAAAAGGAGATTTTCTGTATTTTTGCCCCAAAATAAGGAGAATTTCTGCCTTTTTGCCCGAAAATTGAGAGAATTTCTGCTATTTTGCTTCAAAATAAAGGGAATTTCTGCTTTTTATCCCGAAAGTAAGGGGAATGTATATTTTTTGCCACAAAAAAGGGAAATTTCTTCATTTTTGCTCCAAAATAAGGGGAATTTCTGCCTTTTTGCCTCTAAATAAGTGGAATTTCTGTCTTTTTCCCAAAAATCAAAGGGAATTTCTCTCTTTTTGCCTCAAAATAAAAGGAATTTCTGACTCATTACCCTGAAATAAGTGAAATTTCTGCAATTTTGTCCCAAAATAAGGGAAATTTCTGCCTTTTTGCCCCCAAATAAGGGGAATTTCAGCATTTTTACCTCAAAATAAAGAGAATTTCTGAATTTTGGCACAAAATATTAGGAATTTCTGCATTTTTGCTCCAAAATAAGTAAAATTTTGCCTTTTTTCCCTGAAATAAGTGAAATTTCTGCAATTTTGCCCCAAAATAAGGGAAATTTCTGGAATTTTGCACCAAAAAAAGTGGAATTTCTGAGTTTTGTCCCAAAAAAAGGAGAATTTTTGTCTTTTTGCCCTAATATATAGGGAATTGATGCCTTTTTGCCCCACAATAAGAGGAATTTCTGCAATTTTGCTCCAAAATACAGGGAATTTCTGCCTTTTTGCCTGAAAATAATGGGAATGCATACCTTTTTGCAATAAAAAGGAAAATTTCTTCATTGTTGCTCCAAAATAAGGGGAATTTCTGCCTTTTTGCCCCAAAATAAGAAAAATTTTTGCTTTTTTTCTCTGAAATAAGTAAAATTTCTGCAATTTTGCCCTAAAATAAGGGAAATTTCTGCAATTTTTTCCCATAATAAGAGAAATTTCTGCAATTTTGCACCAATGTAAAGGAAATTTCTGCAATTTTGCCCCAAAATAAGGAGAATTTCTGACTATTTGCTCCCGAAAGAAGGAGATTTTCTGTCTTTTTGCCCCAAAATAAGTAGAATTTCTGCATTTTTGCCCGAAAATTTTGAGAATTTCTGCAATTTTGCTTCAAAATACAGGGAATTTCTGCTTTTTATACCGAAAGTAAGGGGAATGTATATTTTTTGCCACAATAAAGGGAAATTTCTTCATTATTGTTCCAAAATAAGGAGAATTTCTGCTTTTTGCCTCTAAATAACTGGAATTTCTGTCTTCTTTCCAAAAAAGAAAGGGAATTTCTCCCTTTTATGCCCCAAAATAAAAGGAATTTCTGAATCATTACCCTGAAATAAGTGAAATTTCTGCAATTTTGCCCCAAAATAAAAGAAATTTCTGCAATTTTGCCCCAAAATAAGGGTAATTTCTGCTTTTTGTCCTGAAATATGTGAAATTTCTGCAATTTTACCCCAAAATAAGGTGAATTTCTACCTTTTTGCAACAAAATAATGAGAATTTCTGCCTTTTTGCAACAAAATAAAAAAAAATTTTGCTTTTTTTCTCTGAAATAAGTGAAATTTCTGCAATTTTGCCCTAAAATAAGGGAAATTTCTGTAATTTTGCCCAAAAATAAGGTAAATTCTTGCAATTTTGCCCCCCAAAAAGGAAATTTCTAGAATTTTGCCACAAAATAAAGGGAATTTCTGATTTTTGCCGCAAAATAAAAGCAATTTCTGCCTTTTGCCCCAAAATTAGGGGAATTTCTTCAATTTTGCTCCAAAATACGGGGAATTTCTGCCTTTTTTCCTGAAAATAATGGGAATGCATACCTTTTTGCCATAAAAAGGGAAATTTCTTCATTTTTGCTCCAAAATAAAGGGAATTTCTGCCTTTGTGCCTCTAGATAAGTGGAATTTCTGTCTTTTTCCCTGAAAACAAAGGGAATTTCTGTCTTTTTTGCCCCAAAATAAGGGGAATTTCTGACTAATTACCCTGAAATAAGAGAAATTTCTGCAATTTTGCCCCAGGATAAAGAAAATTTCTGCCTTTTTGCCCTGAAATATGTGAAATTTCTGCAATTTTACCCAAAATAAAGTGAATTTCTGTTTTTTTGCCCCAAAATAATGGAAATTTCTGCCTTTTTGCCCAAAAATAAGAAAAATTTTTGCGTTTTTCTCTGATATAAGTAAAATTTCTGCAATTTTGCCCTAAAATAAGGGAAATTTCTGCAATTTTTTCCCTTAATAAGGGAAATTTCTGTAATTTTGCCACAATGTAAAGGAAATTTCTTCAATTTTGCCCCAAAATAAGGAGAATTTCTTACTGTTTGCTCCCGAAAAAAGGAGATTTTCTGTATTTTTGCCCCAAAATAAGGAGAATTTCTGCCTTTTTGCCCGAAAATTGAGAGAATTTCTGCTATTTTGCTTCAAAATACAGGGAATTTCTGCTTTTTATCCCGAAAGTAAGGGGAATGTATATTTTTTGCCACAAAAAAGGGAAATTTCTTCATTTTTGCTCCAAAATAAGGGGAATTTCTGCCTTTTTGCCTCTAAATAAGTGGAATTTCTGTCTTTTTCCCAAAAATCAAAGGGAATTTCTCTCTTTTTGCCTCAAAATAAAAGGAATTTCTGACTCATTACCCTGAAATAAGTGAAATTTCTGCAATTTTGTCCCAAAATAAGGGAAATTTCTGCCTTTTTGCCCCCAAATAAGGGGAATTTCAGCATTTTTACCTCAAAATAAAGAGAATTTCTGAATTTTGGCACAAAATATTAGGAATTTCTGCATTTTTGCTCCAAAATAAGTAAAATTTTGCCTTTTTTCCCTGAAATAAGTGAAATTTCTGCAATTTTGCCCCAAAATAAGGGAAATTTCTGGAATTTTGCACCAAAAAAAGTGGAATTTCTGAGTTTTGTCCCAAAAAAAGGAGAATTTTTGTCTTTTTGCCCTAATATATAGGGAATTTCTGCCTTTTTGCCCCACAATAAGAGGAATTTCTGCAATTTTGCTCCAAAATACAGGGAATTTCTGCCTTTTTTCCTGAAAATAATGGGAATGCATACCTTTTTGCCATAAAAAGGGAAATTTCTTCATTTTTGCTCCAAAATAAAGGGAATTTCTGCCTTTGTGCCTCTAGATAAGTGGAATTTCTGTCTTTTTCCCCCAAAACAAAGGGAATTTCTGTCTTTTTTGCCCCAAAATAAGGGGAATTTCTGACTAATTACCCTGAAATAAGAGAAATTTCTGCAATTTTGCCCCAGGATAAAGAAAATTTCTGCCTTTTTGCCCTGAAATATGTGAAATTTCTGCAATTTTACCCAAAATAAAGTGAATTTCTGTTTTTTTGCCCCAAAATAATGGAAATTTCTGCCTTTTTGCCCAAAAATAAGAAAAATTTTTGCGTTTTTCTCTGATATAAGTAAAATTTCTGCAATTTTGCCCTAAAATAAGGGAAATTTCTGCAATTTTTTCCCTTAATAAGGGAAATTTCTGTAATTTTGCCACAATGTAAAGGAAATTTCTTCAATTTTGCCCCAAAATAAGGAGAATTTCTTACTGTTTGCTCCCGAAAAAAGGAGATTTTCTGTATTTTTGCCCCAAAATAAGGAGAATTTCTGCCTTTTTGCCCGAAAATTGAGAGAATTTCTGCTATTTTGCTTCAAAATACAGGGAATTTCTGCTTTTTATCCCGAAAGTAAGGGGAATGTATATTTTTTGCCACAAAAAAGGGAAATTTCTTCATTTTTGCTCCAAAATAAGGGGAATTTCTGCCTTTTTGCCTCTAAATAAGTGGAATTTCTGTCTTTTTCCCAAAAATCAAAGGGAATTTCTCTCTTTTTGCCTCAAAATAAAAGGAATTTCTGACTCATTACCCTGAAATAAGTGAAATTTCTGCAATTTTGTCCCAAAATAAGGGAAATTTCTGCCTTTTTGCCCCCAAATAAGGGGAATTTCAGCATTTTTACCTCAAAATAAAGAGAATTTCTGAATTTTGGCACAAAATATTAGGAATTTCTGCATTTTTGCTCCAAAATAAGTAAAATTTTGCCTTTTTTCCCTGAAATAAGTGAAATTTCTGCAATTTTGCCCCAAAATAAGGGAAATTTCTGGAATTTTGCACCAAAAAAGTGGAATTTCTGAGTTTTGTCCCAAAAAAAGGAGAATTTTTGTCTTTTTGCCCTAATATATAGGGAATTTCTGCCTTTTTGCCCCACAATAAGAGGAATTTCTGCAATTTTGCTCCAAAATACAGGGAATTTCTGCCTTTTTTCCTGAAAATAATGGGAATGCATACCTTTTTGCCATAAAAAGGGAAATTTCTTCATTTTTGCTCCAAAATAAAGGGAATTTCTGCCTTTGTGCCTCTAGATAAGTGGAATTTCTGTCTTTTTCCCCCAAAACAAAGGGAATTTCTGTCTTTTTTGCCCCAAAATAAGGGGAATTTCTGACTAATTACCCTGAAATAAGAGAAATTTCTGCAATTTTGCCCCAGGATAAAGAAAATTTCTGCCTTTTTGCCCTGAAATATGTGAAATTTCTGCAATTTTACCCAAAATAAAGTGAATTTCTGTTTTTTTGCCCCAAAATAATGGAAATTTCTGCCTTTTTGCCCAAAAATAAGAAAAATTTTTGCGTTTTTCTCTGATATAAGTAAAATTTCTGCAATTTTGCCCTAAAATAAGGGAAATTTCTGCAATTTTTTACCTTAATAAGGGAAATTTCTGTAATTTTGCCACAATGTAAAGGAAATTTCTTCAATTTTGCCCCAAAATAAGGAGAATTTCTTACTGTTTGCTCCCGAAAAAAGGAGATTTTCTGTATTTTTGCCCCAAAATAAGGAGAATTTCTGCCTTTTTGCCCGAAAATTGAGAGAATTTCTGCTATTTTGCTTCAAAATACAGGGAATTTCTGCTTTTTATCCCGAAAGTAAGGGGAATGTATATTTTTTGCCACAAAAAAGGGAAATTTCTTCATTTTTGCTCCAAAATAAGGGGAATTTCTGCCTTTTTGCCTCTAAATAAGTGGAATTTCTGTCTTTTTCCCAAAAATCAAAGGGAATTTCTCTCTTTTTGCCTCAAAATAAAAGGAATTTCTGACTCATTACCCTGAAATAAGTGAAATTTCTGCAATTTTGTCCCAAAATAAGGGAAATTTCTGCCTTTTTGCCCCCAAATAAGGGGAATTTCAGCATTTTTACCTCAAAATAAAGAGAATTTCTGAATTTTGGCACAAAATATTAGGAATTTCTGCATTTTTGCTCCAAAATAAGTAAAATTTTGCCTTTTTTCCCTGAAATAAGTGAAATTTCTGCAATTTTGCCCCAAAATAAGGGAAATTTCTGGAATTTTGCACCAAAAAAAGTGGAATTTCTGAGTTTTGTCCCAAAAAAAGGAGAATTTTTGTCTTTTTGCCCTAATATATAGGGAATTTCTGCCTTTTTGCCCCACAATAAGAGGAATTTCTGCAATTTTGCTCCAAAATACAGGGAATTTCTGCCTTTTTGCCTGAAAATAATGGGAATGCATACCTTTTTGCAATAAAAAGGGAAATTTCTTCATTGTTGCTCCAAAATAAGGGGAATTTCTGCATTTTTGCCTCTAGATAAGTGGAATTTCTGTCTTTTTCTCCGAAAACAAAAAGAATTTCTGTCTTTTTTGCCCCAAAATAAGAGGAATTTCTGACTTATTACCCAGAAATAAGTGAAATTTCTGCAATTTTGCCCCAGGATAAGGGAAATTTCTACCTTTTTACCCTGAAATATGTGAAATTTCTGCAATTTTACCCCAAAATAAGGTGAATTTCTGCCTTTTTGCCCCAAAATAATGAGAATTTCTGCTTTTTTGCCCCAAAATAAGAAAAATTTTTGCTTATTTTCTCTGAAATAAGTGAAATTCCTGCAATTTTGCCCCACAATAAGGTAAATTCCTGCAATTTTACCCCCCAAAAAAGGAAATTTCTAGAATTTTGCCCCAAAATAAAGGGAATTTCTGCCTTTTGCCCCAAAATTAGGGGAATTTCTTCAATTTTGCTCCAAAATACAGGGAATTTCTGCCTTTTTGCCTGAAAATAATGGGAATGCATACCTTTTTGCAATAAAAAGGAAAATTTCTTCATTGTTGCTCCAAAATAAGGGGAATTTCTGCATTTTTGCCTCTAGATAAGTGGAATTTCTGTCTTTTTCTCCGAAAACAAAAAGAATTTCTGTCTTTTTTGCCCCAAAATAAGAGGATTTTCTGACTTATTACCCTAAAATAAGTGAAATTTCTGCAATTTTGCCACAGGATAAGGTAAATTTCTGCCTTTTTGCTCTGAAATATGTGAAATTTCTGCAATTTTACCCCAAAATAAGGTGAATTTCTGTTTTTTTGCACCAAAATAATGGGAATTTCTGCCTTTTTGCCCCAAAATAAGAAAAATTTTTGCTTTTTTTCTCTGAAATAAGTAAAATTTCTGCAATTATACCCTAAAATAAGGGAAATTTCTGCAATTTTTCCACATAATAAGGAAAATGTCTGCAATTTTGCCAAAAAATAAAGGGAATATCTCCCTTTTTGCCCCAAATAAAGGAAATTTCAGTCTTTTTACCTGAAAATAAGTGAAATTTCTCCAATTTTGCCCCAAATAAGGGTAATTTCTGCAATTTTGCCCCAAAATAAGGTAAATTCCTACAATTTTGCTCCCCAAAAAAAGAAATTTCTAGAATTTTGCCCCAAAATAAGGGGAATTTCTGATTTTTGCCCCAAAATAAAGGGAATTTCTGCCTTTTGCCCCAAAATTAGGGGAATTTCTTCAATTTTGCTCCAAAATACGGGGAATTTTTGCCTTTTTGCCTGAAAATAATGGGAATGCATACCTTTTTGCAATAAAAAGTGAAATTTCTTCATTGTTGCTCCAAAATAAGGGGAATTTCTGCCTTTGTGCCTCTAGATAAGTGGAATTTCTGTCTTTTTCCCTGAAAACAAAGGGAATTTCTGTCTTTTTTGCCCCAAAATAAAGGGTATTTCTGACTTATTACCCTGAAATAAGTGAAATTTCTGCAATTTTGCCCCAGGATAAGGTAAATTTCTGCCTTTTTGCCCTGAAATATGTGAAATTTCTGCAATTTTACCCTAAAATAAGGTGAATTTTTTTTTGCCCCAAAATAATGAGAATTTCTGCCTTTTTGCCCCAAAATAAGAAAAATTTTTGCTTTTTTTCTCTGAAATAAGTAAAATTTCTGCAATTTTGCCCCAACGTAAAGGAAATTTCTGCAATTTTGCCACAAAATAAGTAGAATTTCTGACTGTTTGCTCCCGAAAAAAGGAGATTTTCTGTCTTTTTGCCCCAAAATAAGGAGAATTTCTGCCTTTTTGCCCGAAAATTATGAGAATTTCTGCAATTTTGCTTCAAAATACGGGGAATTTCTGCTTTTTATCCCGAAAGTAAGGGGAATGTATATTTTTTGCCACAAAAAAAGGGAAATTTCTTCATTTTTGCTCCAAAATAACGGGAATTTCTGTCTTTTTGCCTCTAAATAAGTGGAATTTCTGTCTTTTCCCAAAAATCAAAGGGAATTTCTCTCTTTTTTGCCTTAAAATAAAAGGAATTTCTGACTCAATACCCTGAAATAAGTGAAATTTCTGCAATTTTGCCACAAAGTAAGGGAAATTTCTGCCTTTTTGCCCTCAAATAAGGGGAATTTCAGCATTTTTACCTCAAAATAAGGGGAATTTCTGAAATTTGGCACAAAATATTAGGAATTTCTGTCTTTTTGACCCAAAATAATTAAAATTTCTGCCTTTTTTCCCTGAAATAAGTGAAATTTCTGCAATTTTGCCCCAAAATAATTGAAATTTCTGCAATTATGCCCCAAAATAAGGGAAATTTCTGGAATTTTGCACAAAAATTTGGAATTTCTGAGTTTTGCCCCAAAATTAGGAGAATTTTTGTCTTTTTGCCCCAACATATAGGAAATTTCTGCCTTTTTGCCCCACAATTAGGGGAATTTCTGCAATTTTGCTCCAAAATACATGGAATTTCTCTCTTTTTTGCCCGAAAATAAGGGGAAAAATAACTTGTTGCCATAAAAAAGGGAAATTTCTTCATTTTTGCTCCAAAATAAGGGGAATTTCTGCCTTTTTGCCTCTAAATAAGTGGAATTTCTGTCTTTTTCCCCCAAAAACAAAGGGAATTTCTGTCTTTTTTGCCCCAAAATAAGGGGAATTTCTGACTTATTACCCTGAAATAAGTGAAATTTCTGCAATTTTGCCCCAGAATAAAGAAAATTTCTGCATTTTTGCCTTGAAATATGTGAAATTTCTGCAATTTTACCCCAAAATAAGGTGAATTTCTGTTTTTTTGCCCCAAAATAATGGGAATTTCTGCCTTTTTGCCCCAAAATAAGAAAAATTTTTGCTTTTTTTCTCTGAAATAAGTAAAATTTCTGCAATTTTGCCCTAAAATAAGGGAAATTTCTGCAATTTTTTCCCATAATAAGAGAAATTTCTGCAATTTTGCACCAATGTAAAGGAAATTTCTGCAATTTTGCCCCAAAATAAGGAGAATTTCTGACTATTTGCTCCCGAAAGAAGGAGATTTTCTGTCTTTTTGCCCCAAAATAAGTAGAATTTCTGCATTTTTGCCCGAAAATTTTGAGAATTTCTGCAATTTTGCTTCAAAATACAGGGAATTTCTGCTTTTTATACCGAAAGTAAGGGGAATGTATATTTTTTGCCACAATAAAGGGAAATTTCTTCATTATTGTTCCAAAATAAGGAGAATTTCTGCTTTTTGCCTCTAAATAACTGGAATTTCTGTCTTCTTTCCAAAAAAGAAAGGGAATTTCTCCCTTTTATGCCCCAAAATAAAAGGAATTTCTGAATCATTACCCTGAAATAAGTGAAATTTCTGCAATTTTGCCCCAAAATAAAAGAAATTTCTGCAATTTTGCCCCAAAATAAGGGTAATTTCTGCTTTTTGTCCTGAAATATGTGAAATTTCTGCAATTTTACCCCAAAATAAGGTGAATTTCTACCTTTTTGCAACAAAATAATGAGAATTTCTGCCTTTTTGCAACAAAATAAAAAAAAATTTTGCTTTTTTTCTCTGAAATAAGTGAAATTTCTGCAATTTTGCCCTAAAATAAGGGAAATTTCTGTAATTTTGCCCAAAAATAAGGTAAATTCTTGCAATTTTGCCCCCCAAAAAGGAAATTTCTAGAATTTTGCCACAAAATAAAGGGAATTTCTGATTTTTGCCGCAAAATAAAAGCAATTTCTGCCTTTTGCCCCAAAATTAGGGGAATTTCTTCAATTTTGCTCCAAAATACGGGGAATTTCTGCCTTTTTTCCTGAAAATAATGGGAATGCATACCTTTTTGCCATAAAAAGGGAAATTTCTTCATTTTTGCTCCAAAATAAAGGGAATTTCTGCCTTTGTGCCTCTAGATAAGTGGAATTTCTGTCTTTTTCCCTGAAAACAAAGGGAATTTCTGTCTTTTTTGCCCCAAAATAAGGGGAATTTCTGACTAATTACCCTGAAATAAGAGAAATTTCTGCAATTTTGCCCCAGGATAAAGAAAATTTCTGCCTTTTTGCCCTGAAATATGTGAAATTTCTGCAATTTTACCCAAAATAAAGTGAATTTCTGTTTTTTTGCCCCAAAATAATGGAAATTTCTGCCTTTTTGCCCAAAAATAAGAAAAATTTTTGCGTTTTTCTCTGATATAAGTAAAATTTCTGCAATTTTGCCCTAAAATAAGGGAAATTTCTGCAATTTTTTCCCTTAATAAGGGAAATTTCTGTAATTTTGCCACAATGTAAAGGAAATTTCTGCAATTTTGCCACAAAATAAGTAGAATTTCTGACTGTTTGCTCCCGAAAAAAGGAGATTTTCTGTCTTTTTGCCCCAAAATAAGGAGAATTTCTGCCTTTTTGCCCGAAAATTATGAGAATTTCTGCAATTTTGCTTCAAAATACGGGGAATTTCTGCTTTTTATCCCGAAAGTAAGGGGAATGTATATTTTTTGCCACAAAAAAAGGGAAATTTCTTCATTTTTGCTCCAAAATAACGGGAATTTCTGTCTTTTTGCCTCTAAATAAGTGGAATTTCTGTCTTTTCCCAAAAATCAAAGGGAATTTCTCTCTTTTTTGCCTTAAAATAAAAGGAATTTCTGACTCAATACCCTGAAATAAGTGAAATTTCTGCAATTTTGCCACAAAGTAAGGGAAATTTCTGCCTTTTTGCCCTCAAATAAGGGGAATTTCAGCATTTTTACCTCAAAATAAGGGGAATTTCTGAAATTTGGCACAAAATATTAGGAATTTCTGTCTTTTTGACCCAAAATAATTAAAATTTCTGCCTTTTTTCCCTGAAATAAGTGAAATTTCTGCAATTTTGCCCCAAAATAATTGAAATTTCTGCAATTATGCCCCAAAATAAGGGAAATTTCTGGAATTTTGCACAAAAATTTGGAATTTCTGAGTTTTGCCCCAAAATTAGGAGAATTTTTGTCTTTTTGCCCCAACATATAGGAAATTTCTGCCTTTTTGCCCCACAATTAGGGGAATTTCTGCAATTTTGCTCCAAAATACATGGAATTTCTCTCTTTTTTGCCCGAAAATAAGGGGAATAAATAACTTGTTGCCATAAAAAAGGGAAATTTCTTCATTTTTGCTCCAAAATAAGGGGAATTTCTGCCTTTTTGCCTCTAAATAAGTGGAATTTCTGTCTTTTTCCCCCAAAAACAAAGGGAATTTCTGTCTTTTTTGCCCCAAAATAAGGGGAATTTCTGACTTATTACCCTGAAATAAGTGAAATTTCTGCAATTTTGCCCCAGAATAAAGAAAATTTCTGCATTTTTGCCTTGAAATATGTGAAATTTCTGCAATTTTACCCCAAAATAAGGTGAATTTCTGTTTTTTTGCCCCAAAATAATGGGAATTTCTGCCTTTTTGCCCCAAAATAAGAAAAATTTTTGCTTTTTTTCTCTGAAATAAGTAAAATTTCTGCAATTTTGCCCTAAAATAAGGGAAATTTCTGCAATTTTTTCCCATAATAAGAGAAATTTCTGCAATTTTGCACCAATGTAAAGGAAATTTCTGCAATTTTGCCCCAAAATAAGGAGAATTTCTGACTATTTGCTCCCGAAAGAAGGAGATTTTCTGTCTTTTTGCCCCAAAATAAGTAGAATTTCTGCATTTTTGCCCGAAAATTTTGAGAATTTCTGCAATTTTGCTTCAAAATACAGGGAATTTCTGCTTTTTATACCGAAAGTAAGGGGAATGTATATTTTTTGCCACAATAAAGGGAAATTTCTTCATTATTGTTCCAAAATAAGGAGAATTTCTGCTTTTTGCCTCTAAATAACTGGAATTTCTGTCTTCTTTCCAAAAAAGAAAGGGAATTTCTCCCTTTTATGCCCCAAAATAAAAGGAATTTCTGAATCATTACCCTGAAATAAGTGAAATTTCTGCAATTTTGCCCCAAAATAAAAGAAATTTCTGCAATTTTGCCCCAAAATAAGGGTAATTTCTGCTTTTTGTCCTGAAATATGTGAAATTTCTGCAATTTTACCCCAAAATAAGGTGAATTTCTACCTTTTTGCAACAAAATAATGAGAATTTCTGCCTTTTTGCAACAAAATAAAAAAAAATTTTGCTTTTTTTCTCTGAAATAAGTGAAATTTCTGCAATTTTGCCCTAAAATAAGGGAAATTTCTGTAATTTTGCCCAAAAATAAGGTAAATTCTTGCAATTTTGCCCCCCAAAAAGGAAATTTCTAGAATTTTGCCACAAAATAAAGGGAATTTCTGATTTTTGCCGCAAAATAAAAGCAATTTCTGCCTTTTGCCCCAAAATTAGGGGAATTTCTTCAATTTTGCTCCAAAATACGGGGAATTTCTGCCTTTTTTCCTGAAAATAATGGGAATGCATACCTTTTTGCCATAAAAAGGGAAATTTCTTCATTTTTGCTCCAAAATAAAGGGAATTTCTGCCTTTGTGCCTCTAGATAAGTGGAATTTCTGTCTTTTTCCCTGAAAACAAAGGGAATTTCTGTCTTTTTTGCCCCAAAATAAGGGGAATTTCTGACTAATTACCCTGAAATAAGAGAAATTTCTGCAATTTTGCCCCAGGATAAAGAAAATTTCTGCCTTTTTGCCCTGAAATATGTGAAATTTCTGCAATTTTACCCAAAATAAAGTGAATTTCTGTTTTTTTGCCCCAAAATAATGGAAATTTCTGCCTTTTTGCCCAAAAATAAGAAAAATTTTTGCGTTTTTCTCTGATATAAGTAAAATTTCTGCAATTTTGCCCTAAAATAAGGGAAATTTCTGCAATTTTTTCCCTTAATAAGGGAAATTTCTGTAATTTTGCCACAATGTAAAGGAAATTTCTTCAATTTTGCCCCAAAATAAGGAGAATTTCTTACTGTTTGCTCCCGAAAAAAGGAGATTTTCTGTATTTTTGCCCCAAAATAAGGAGAATTTCTGCCTTTTTGCCCGAAAATTGAGAGAATTTCTGCTATTTTGCTTCAAAATACAGGGAATTTCTGCTTTTTATCCCGAAAGTAAGGGGAATGTATATTTTTTGCCACAAAAAAGGGAAATTTCTTCATTTTTGCTCCAAAATAAGGGGAATTTCTGCCTTTTTGCCTCTAAATAAGTGGAATTTCTGTCTTTTTCCCAAAAATCAAAGGGAATTTCTCTCTTTTTGCCTCAAAATAAAAGGAATTTCTGACTCATTACCCTGAAATAAGTGAAATTTCTGCAATTTTGTCCCAAAATAAGGGAAATTTCTGCCTTTTTGCCCCCAAATAAGGGGAATTTCAGCATTTTTACCTCAAAATAAAGAGAATTTCTGAATTTTGGCACAAAATATTAGGAATTTCTGCATTTTTGCTCCAAAATAAGTAAAATTTTGCCTTTTTTCCCTGAAATAAGTGAAATTTCTGCAATTTTGCCCCAAAATAAGGGAAATTTCTGGAATTTTGCACCAAAAAAAGTGGAATTTCTGAGTTTTGTCCCAAAAAAAGGAGAATTTTTGTCTTTTTGCCCTAATATATAGGGAATTTCTGCCTTTTTGCCCCACAATAAGAGGAATTTCTGCAATTTTGCTCCAAAATACAGGGAATTTCTGCCTTTTTTCCTGAAAATAATGGGAATGCATACCTTTTTGCCATAAAAAGGGAAATTTCTTCATTTTTGCTCCAAAATAAAGGGAATTTCTGCCTTTGTGCCTCTAGATAAGTGGAATTTCTGTCTTTTTCCCCCAAAACAAAGGGAATTTCTGTCTTTTTTGCCCCAAAATAAGGGGAATTTCTGACTAATTACCCTGAAATAAGAGAAATTTCTGCAATTTTGCCCCAGGATAAAGAAAATTTCTGCCTTTTTGCCCTGAAATATGTGAAATTTCTGCAATTTTACCCAAAATAAAGTGAATTTCTGTTTTTTTGCCCCAAAATAATGGAAATTTCTGCCTTTTTGCCCAAAAATAAGAAAAATTTTTGCGTTTTTCTCTGATATAAGTAAAATTTCTGCAATTTTGCCCTAAAATAAGGGAAATTTCTGCAATTTTTTCCCTTAATAAGGGAAATTTCTGTAATTTTGCCACAATGTAAAGGAAATTTCTTCAATTTTGCCCCAAAATAAGGAGAATTTCTTACTGTTTGCTCCCGAAAAAAGGAGATTTTCTGTATTTTTGCCCCAAAATAAGGAGAATTTCTGCCTTTTTGCCCGAAAATTGAGAGAATTTCTGCTATTTTGCTTCAAAATACAGGGAATTTCTGCTTTTTATCCCGAAAGTAAGGGGAATGTATATTTTTTGCCACAAAAAAGGGAAATTTCTTCATTTTTGCTCCAAAATAAGGGGAATTTCTGCCTTTTTGCCTCTAAATAAGTGGAATTTCTGTCTTTTTCCCAAAAATCAAAGGGAATTTCTCTCTTTTTGCCTCAAAATAAAAGGAATTTCTGACTCATTACCCTGAAATAAGTGAAATTTCTGCAATTTTGTCCCAAAATAAGGGAAATTTCTGCCTTTTTGCCCCCAAATAAGGGGAATTTCAGCATTTTTACCTCAAAATAAAGAGAATTTCTGAATTTTGGCACAAAATATTAGGAATTTCTGCATTTTTGCTCCAAAATAAGTAAAATTTTGCCTTTTTTCCCTGAAATAAGTGAAATTTCTGCAATTTTGCCCCAAAATAAGGGAAATTTCTGGAATTTTGCACCAAAAAAAGTGGAATTTCTGAGTTTTGTCCCAAAAAAAGGAGAATTTTTGTCTTTTTGCCCTAATATATAGGGAATTTCTGCCTTTTTGCCCCACAATAAGAGGAATTTCTGCAATTTTGCTCCAAAATACAGGGAATTTCTGCCTTTTTTCCTGAAAATAATGGGAATGCATACCTTTTTGCCATAAAAAGGGAAATTTCTTCATTTTTGCTCCAAAATAAAGGGAATTTCTGCCTTTGTGCCTCTAGATAAGTGGAATTTCTGTCTTTTTCCCCCAAAACAAAGGGAATTTCTGTCTTTTTTGCCCCAAAATAAGGGGAATTTCTGACTAATTACCCTGAAATAAGAGAAATTTCTGCAATTTTGCCCCAGGATAAAGAAAATTTCTGCCTTTTTGCCCTGAAATATGTGAAATTTCTGCAATTTTACCCAAAATAAAGTGAATTTCTGTTTTTTTGCCCCAAAATAATGGAAATTTCTGCCTTTTTGCCCAAAAATAAGAAAAATTTTTGCGTTTTTCTCTGATATAAGTAAAATTTCTGCAATTTTGCCCTAAAATAAGGGAAATTTCTGCAATTTTCTCCCTTAATAAGGGAAATTTCTGTAATTTTGCCACAATGTAAAGGAAATTTCTTCAATTTTGCCCCAAAATAAGGAGAATTTCTTACTGTTTGCTCCCGAAAAAAGGAGATTTTCTGTATTTTTGCCCCAAAATAAGGAGAATTTCTGCCTTTTTGCCCGAAAATTGAGAGAATTTCTGCTATTTTGCTTCAAAATACAGGGAATTTCTGCTTTTTATCCCGAAAGTAAGGGGAATGTATATTTTTTGCCACAAAAAAGGGAAATTTCTTCATTTTTGCTCCAAAATAAGGGGAATTTCTGCCTTTTTGCCTCTAAATAAGTGGAATTTCTGTCTTTTTCCCAAAAATCAAAGGGAATTTCTCTCTTTTTGCCTCAAAATAAAAGGAATTTCTGACTCATTACCCTGAAATAAGTGAAATTTCTGCAATTTTGTCCCAAAATAAGGGAAATTTCTGCCTTTTTGCCCCCAAATAAGGGGAATTTCAGCATTTTTACCTCAAAATAAAGAGAATTTCTGAATTTTGGCACAAAATATTAGGAATTTCTGCATTTTTGCTCCAAAATAAGTAAAATTTTGCCTTTTTTCCCTGAAATAAGTGAAATTTCTGCAATTTTGCCCCAAAATAAGGGAAATTTCTGGAATTTTGCACCAAAAAAAGTGGAATTTCTGAGTTTTGTCCCAAAAAAAGGAGAATTTTTGTCTTTTTGCCCTAATATATAGGGAATTTCTGCCTTTTTGCCCCACAATAAGAGGAATTTCTGCAATTTTGCTCCAAAATACAGGGAATTTCTGCCTTTTTGCCTGAAAATAATGGGAATGCATACCTTTTTGCAATAAAAAGGGAAATTTCTTCATTGTTGCTCCAAAATAAGGGGAATTTCTGCATTTTTGCCTCTAGATAAGTGGAATTTCTGTCTTTTTCTCCGAAAACAAAAAGAATTTCTGTCTTTTTTGCCCCAAAATAAGAGGAATTTCTGACTTATTACCCAGAAATAAGTGAAATTTCTGCAATTTTGCCCCAGGATAAGGGAAATTTCTACCTTTTTACCCTGAAATATGTGAAATTTCTGCAATTTTACCGCAAAATAAGGTGAATTTCTGCCTTTTTGCCCCAAAATAATGAGAATTTCTGCTTTTTTGCCCCAAAATAAGAAAAATTTTTGCTTATTTTCTCTGAAATAAGTGAAATTCCTGCAATTTTGCCCCACAATAAGGTAAATTCCTGCAATTTTACCCCCCAAAAAAGGAAATTTCTAGAATTTTGCCCCAAAATAAAGGGAATTTCTGCCTTTTGCCCCAAAATTAGGGGAATTTCTTCAATTTTGCTCCAAAATACAGGGAATTTCTGCCTTTTTGCCTGAAAATAATGGGAATGCATACCTTTTTGCAATAAAAAGGAAAATTTCTTCATTGTTGCTCCAAAATAAGGGGAATTTCTGCATTTTTGCCTCTAGATAAGTGGAATTTCTGTCTTTTTCTCCGAAAACAAAAAGAATTTCTGTCTTTTTTGCCCCAAAATAAGAGGATTTTCTGACTTATTACCCTAAAATAAGTGAAATTTCTGCAATTTTGCCACAGGATAAGGTAAATTTCTGCCTTTTTGCTCTGAAATATGTGAAATTTCTGCAATTTTACCCCAAAATAAGGTGAATTTCTGTTTTTTTGCACCAAAATAATGGGAATTTCTGCCTTTTTGCCCCAAAATAAGAAAAATTTTTGCTTTTTTTCTCTGAAATAAGTAAAATTTCTGCAATTATACCCTAAAATAAGGGAAATTTCTGCAATTTTTCCACATAATAAGGAAAATGTCTGCAATTTTGCCAAAAAATAAAGGGAATATCTCCCTTTTTGCCCCAAATAAAGGAAATTTCAGTCTTTTTACCTGAAAATAAGTGAAATTTCTCCAATTTTGCCCCAAATAAGGGTAATTTCTGCAATTTTGCCCCAAAATAAGGTAAATTCCTACAATTTTGCTCCCCAAAAAAAGAAATTTCTAGAATTTTGCCCCAAAATAAGGGGAATTTCTGATTTTTGCCCCAAAATAAAGGGAATTTCTGCCTTTTGCCCCAAAATTAGGGGAATTTCTTCAATTTTGCTCCAAAATACGGGGAATTTTTGCCTTTTTGCCTGAAAATAATGGGAATGCATACCTTTTTGCAATAAAAAGTGAAATTTCTTCATTGTTGCTCCAAAATAAGGGGAATTTCTGCCTTTGTGCCTCTAGATAAGTGGAATTTCTGTCTTTTTCCCTGAAAACAAAGGGAATTTCTGTCTTTTTTGCCCCAAAATAAAGGGTATTTCTGACTTATTACCCTGAAATAAGTGAAATTTCTGCAATTTTGCCCCAGGATAAGGTAAATTTCTGCCTTTTTGCCCTGAAATATGTGAAATTTCTGCAATTTTACCCTAAAATAAGGTGAATTTTTTTTTGCCCCAAAATAATGAGAATTTCTGCCTTTTTGCCCCAAAATAAGAAAAATTTTTGCTTTTTTTCTCTGAAATAAGTAAAATTTCTGCAATTTTGCCCCAACGTAAAGGAAATTTCTGCAATTTTGCCACAAAATAAGTAGAATTTCTGACTGTTTGCTCCCGAAAAAAGGAGATTTTCTGTCTTTTTGCCCCAAAATAAGGAGAATTTCTGCCTTTTTGCCCGAAAATTATGAGAATTTCTGCAATTTTGCTTCAAAATACGGGGAATTTCTGCTTTTTATCCCGAAAGTAAGGGGAATGTATATTTTTTGCCACAAAAAAGGGAAATTTCTTCATTTTTGCTCCAAAATAACGGGAATTTCTGTCTTTTTGCCTCTAAATAAGTGGAATTTCTGTCTTTTCCCAAAAATCAAAGGGAATTTCTCTCTTTTTTGCCTTAAAATAAAAGGAATTTCTGACTCAATACCCTGAAATAAGTGAAATTTCTGCAATTTTGCCACAAAGTAAGGGAAATTTCTGCCTTTTTGCCCTCAAATAAGGGGAATTTCAGCATTTTTACCTCAAAATAAGGGGAATTTCTGAAATTTGGCACAAAATATTAGGAATTTCTGTCTTTTTGACCCAAAATAATTAAAATTTCTGCCTTTTTTCCCTGAAATAAGTGAAATTTCTGCAATTTTGCCCCAAAATAATTGAAATTTCTGCAATTATGCCCCAAAATAAGGGAAATTTCTGGAATTTTGCACAAAAATTTGGAATTTCTGAGTTTTGCCCCAAAATTAGGAGAATTTTTGTCTTTTTGCCCCAACATATAGGAAATTTCTGCCTTTTTGCCCCACAATTAGGGGAATTTCTGCAATTTTGCTCCAAAATACATGGAATTTCTCTCTTTTTTGCCCGAAAATAAGGGGAATAAATAACTTGTTGCCATAAAAAAGGGAAATTTCTTCATTTTTGCTCCAAAATAAGGGGAATTTCTGCCTTTTTGCCTCTAAATAAGTGGAATTTCTGTCTTTTTCCCCCAAAAACAAAGGGAATTTCTGTCTTTTTTGCCCCAAAATAAGGGGAATTTCTGACTTATTACCCTGAAATAAGTGAAATTTCTGCAATTTTGCCCCAGAATAAAGAAAATTTCTGCATTTTTGCCTTGAAATATGTGAAATTTCTGCAATTTTACCCCAAAATAAGGTGAATTTCTGTTTTTTTGCCCCAAAATAATGGGAATTTCTGCCTTTTTGCCCCAAAATAAGAAAAATATTTGCTTTTTTTTCTCTGAAATAAGTAAAATTTCTGCAATTTTGCCCTAAAATAAGGGAAATTTCTGCAATTTTTTCCCATAATAATGGAAATTTCTGCAATTTTGCCCCAATGTAGAGGAAATTTCTGCAATTTTGCCCCAAAATATTGAGAATTTCTGACTATTTGCTCCCGAAAGCAGGAGATTTTCTGTCTTTTTGCCCCAAAATAAGTAGAATTTCTGCCTTTTTGCCCGAAAATTATGAGAATTTCTGCAATTTTGCTTCAAAATACAGGGAATTTCTGCTTTTTATACCGAAAGTAAGGAAAATGTATATTTTTTGCCACAATAAAGGGAAATTTCTTCATTATTGTTCCAAAATAAGGAGAATTTCTGCTTTTTGCCTCTAAATAACTGGAATTTCTGTCTTCTTTCCAAAAAAGAAAGGGAATTTCTCCCTTTTGTGCCCCAAAATAAAAGGAATTTCTGACTCATTACCCTGAAATAAGTGAAATTTCTGCAATTTTGCCCCAAAATTAAAGAAATTTCTGCAATTTTGCCCCAAAATAAGGGAAATTTCTTCTTTTTGTCCTGAAATATGTGAAATTTCTGCAATTTTACCCCAAAATAAGGTGAATTTCTACCTTTTTGCAATAAAATAATGAGAATTTCTGCCTTTTTGCCCCAAAATAAAAAAAATTTTTGCTTTTTTTCTCTGAAATAAGTGAAATTTCTGCAATTTTGCCCTAAAATAAGGGAAATTTCTGCAATTTTTCCCCATAATAAGAAAAATGTCTGCAATTTTGCCCCAAAATAAAGGGAATTTTTCCCTTTTTGTCCCAAAATAAAAAAAATTTCATTCTTTTTACCTGAAAATAAGTGAAATTTCTGCAATTTTGCCCCAAATAAGGGAAATTTCTGCAATTTTGCCCAAAAATAAGGTAAATTCTTGCATTTCTGCCCCCCAAAAAGGAAATTTCTAGAATTTTGCCACAAAATAAGGGGAATTTCTGATTTTTGCCCCAAAATAAAAGGAATTTCTGCCTTTTGCCCCAAAATTAGGGGAATTTCTTCAATTTTGCTCCAAAATACGGGGAATTTCTGCCTTTTTTCCTGAAAATAATGGGAATGCATACCTTTTTGCCATAAAAAGGGAAATTTCTTCATTTTTGCTCCAAAATAAAGGGAATTTCTGCCTTTTTGCCTCTAGATAAGTGGAATTTCTGTCATTTTCCCCCAAAACAAAGGGAATTTCTGTCTTTTTTGCCCCAAAATAGGCGGAATTTCTGACTTATTACCCTGAAATAAGAGAAATTTCTGCAATTTTGCCCCAGAATAAGGAAAATTTCTGCCTCTTTGCCCTGAAATATGTGAAATTT
Organism: Micromys minutus; assembly: GCF_963924665.1. Lineage (NCBI taxonomy): Eukaryota > Metazoa > Chordata > Mammalia > Rodentia > Muridae > Micromys > Micromys minutus. The sequence continues at coordinate 7,610,029 of NW_027667727.1, forward strand.
CTGCAATTTTACCCCCAAATAAGGTGAATTTCTGTTTTTTTGCCCCAAAATAATGGGAATTTCTGCCTTTTTGCCCCAAAATAAGAAAAATTTTTGCTTTTTTTCTCTGAAATAAGTAAAATTTCTGCAATTATACCCTAAAATAAGGGAAATTCTGCAATTTTTTCCCTTAAAATGGAAATTTCTGCAATTTTGCCCCAATGTAAAGGAAATTTCTGCAATTTTGCCCCAAAATAAGTAGAATTTCTGACTGTTTGCTCCCGAAAAAAGGAGATTTTCTGTCTTTTTGCCCCTAAATAAGGAGAATTTCTGCATTTTTGCCTCTATATAAGTGGAATTTCTGTCTTTTTCCCCCAAAACAAAGGGAATTTCTGTCTTTTTTGCCCCAAAATAAGGGGATTTTCTGACTTATTACCCTAAAATAAGTGAAATTTCTGCAATTTTGCCCCAAAATAAGGGAAATTTCTGCCTTTTTGCCCTGAAATATGTGAAATTTCTGCAATTTTACCCCAAAATAAGGTGAATTTCTGCCTTTTTGCCCCAAAATAATGAGAATTTCTGCCTTTTTGCCCCAAAATAAGAAAAATTTTTCTTTTTTTCTCTGAAATAAGTGAAATTTCTGCAATTTTGCCCTAAATAAGGGAAATTTCTGCAATTTTTCCACATAATAAGGAAAATGTCTGCAATTTTGCCAAAAAATAAAGGGAATATCTCCCTTTTTGCCCCAAAATAAAGGAAATTTCAGTCTTTTTACCTGAAAATAAGTGAAATTTCTCCAATTTTGCCGCAAATAAGGGTAATTTCTGCAATTTTGCCCCAAAATAAGGTAAATTCCTGCAATTTTGCTCCCCAAAAAAAGAAATTTCTAGAATTTTGCCCCAAAATAAGGGGAATTTCTGATTTTTGCCCCAAAATAAAGGGAATTTCTGCCTTTTGCCCCAAAATTAGGGGAATTTCTTCAATTTTGCTCCAAAATACGGGGAATTTCTGCCTTTTTGCCTGAAAATAATGGGAATGCATACCTTTTTGCAATAAAAAGTGAAATTTCTTCATTGTTGCTCCAAAATAAGGGGAATTTCTGCCTTTGTGCCTCTAGATAAGTGGAATTTCTGTCTTTTTCCCTGAAAACAAAGGGAATTTCTGTCTTTTTTGCCCCAAAATAAAGGGAATTTCTGACTTATTACCCTGAAATAAGTGAAATTTCTGCAATTTTGCCACAGGATAAGGTAAATTTCTGCCTTTTTGCCCTGAAATATGTGAAATTTCTGCAATTTTACCCTAAAATAAGGTGAATTTCTTTTTTTGCCCCAAAATAATGAGAATTTCTGCCTTTTTGCCCCAAAATAAGAAAAATTTTTGCTTTTTTTCTCTGAAATAAGTAAAATTTCTGCAATTTTGCCCCAACGTAAAGGAAATTTCTGCAATTTTGCCACAAAATAAGTAGAATTTCTGACTGTTTGCTCCCGAAAAAAGGAGATTTTCTGTCTTTTTGCCCCAAAATAAGGAGAATTTCTGCCTTTTTGCCCGAAAATTATGAGAATTTCTGCAATTTTGCTTCAAAATACGGGGAATTTCTGCTTTTTATCCCGAAAGTAAGGGGAATGTATATTTTTTGCCACAAAAAAGGGAAATTTCTTCATTTTTGCTCCAAAATAAGGGGAATTTCTGTCTTTTTGCCTCTAAATAAGTGGAATTTCTGTCTTTTCCCAAAAATGAAAGGGAATTTCTCTCTTTTTTGCCTTAAAATAAAAGGAATTTCTGACTCAATACCCTGAAATAAGTGAAATTTCTGCAATTTTGCCACAAAGTAAGGGAAATTTCTGCCTTTTTGCCCTCAAATAAGGGGAATTTCAGCATTTTTACCTCAAAATAAGGGGAATTTCTGAAATTTGGCACAAAATATTAGGAATTTCTGTCTTTTTCACCCAAAATAATTAAAATTTCTGCCTTTTTTCCCTGAAATAAGTGAAATTTCTGCAATTTTGCCCCAAAATAATTGAAATTTCTGCAATTATGCCCCAAAATAAGGGAAATTTCTGGAATTTTGCACAAAAATTTGGAATTTCTGAGTTTTGCCCCAAAATTAGGAGAATTTTTGTCTTTTTGCCCCAACATATAGGAAATTTCTGCCTTTTTGCCCCACAATTAGGGGAATTTCTGCAATTTTGCTCCAAAATACATGGAATTTCTCTCTTTTTTGCCCGAAAATTAGGGGAATAAATAACTTGTTGCCATAAAAAAGGGAAATTTCTTCATTTTTGTTCCAAAATAAGGGGAATTTCTGCCTTTTTGCCTCTAAATAAGTGGAATTTCTGTCTTTTTCCCCCAAAAACAAAGGGAATTTCTGTCTTTTTTGCCCCAAAATAAGGGGAATTTCTGACTTATTACCCTGAAATAAGTGAAATTTCTGCAATTTTGCCCCAGTATAAAGAAAATTTCTGCATTTTTGCCTTGAAATATGTGAAATTTCTGCAATTTTACCCCAAAATAAGGTGAATTTCTGTTTTTTTGCCCCAAAATAATGGGAATTTCTGCCTTTTTGCCCCAAAATAAGAAAAATTTTTGCTTATTTTCTCTGAAATAAGTGAAATTCCTGCAATTTTGCCCCACAATAAGGTAAATTCCTGCAATTTTACCCCCCAAAAAAGGAAATTTCTAGAATTTTGCCCCAAAATAAAGGGAATTTCTGCCTTTTGCCCCAAAATTAGGGGAATTTCTTCAATTTTGCTCCAAAATACAGGGAATTTCTGCCTTTTTGCCTGAAAATAATGGGAATGCATACCTTTTTGCAATAAAAAGGAAAATTTCTTCATTGTTGCTCCAAAATAAGGGGAATTTCTGCATTTTTGCCTCTAGATAAGTGGAATTTCTGTCTTTTTCTCCGAAAACAAAAAGAATTTCTGTCTTTTTTGCCCCAAAATAAGAGGATTTTCTGACTTATTACCCTAAAATAAGTGAAATTTCTGCAATTTTGCCACAGGATAAGGTAAATTTCTGCCTTTTTGCTCTGAAATATGTGAAATTTCTGCAATTTTACCCCAAAATAAGGTGAATTTCTGTTTTTTTGCACCAAAATAATGGGAATTTCTGCCTTTTTGCCCCAAAATAAGAAAAATTTTTGCTTTTTTTCTCTGAAATAAGTAAAATTTCTGCAATTATACCCTAAAATAAGGGAAATTTCTGCAATTTTTCCACATAATAAGGAAAATGTCTGCAATTTTGCCAAAAAATAAAGGGAATATCTCCCTTTTTGCCCCAAATAAAGGAAATTTCAGTCTTTTTACCTGAAAATAAGTGAAATTTCTCCAATTTTGCCCCAAATAAGGGTAATTTCTGCAATTTTGCCCCAAAATAAGGTAAATTCCTACAATTTTGCTCCCCAAAAAAAGAAATTTCTAGAATTTTGCCCCAAAATAAGGGGAATTTCTGATTTTTGCCCCAAAATAAAGGGAATTTCTGCCTTTTGCCCCAAAATTAGGGGAATTTCTTCAATTTTGCTCCAAAATACGGGGAATTTTTGCCTTTTTGCCTGAAAATAATGGGAATGCATACCTTTTTGCAATAAAAAGTGAAATTTCTTCATTGTTGCTCCAAAATAAGGGGAATTTCTGCCTTTGTGCCTCTAGATAAGTGGAATTTCTGTCTTTTTCCCTGAAAACAAAGGGAATTTCTGTCTTTTTTGCCCCAAAATAAAGGGTATTTCTGACTTATTACCCTGAAATAAGTGAAATTTCTGCAATTTTGCCCCAGGATAAGGTAAATTTCTGCCTTTTTGCCCTGAAATATGTGAAATTTCTGCAATTTTACCCTAAAATAAGGTGAATTTTTTTTTGCCCCAAAATAATGAGAATTTCTGCCTTTTTGCCCCAAAATAAGAAAAATTTTTGCTTTTTTTCTCTGAAATAAGTAAAATTTCTGCAATTTTGCCCCAACGTAAAGGAAATTTCTGCAATTTTGCCACAAAATAAGTAGAATTTCTGACTGTTTGCTCCCGAAAAAAGGAGATTTTCTGTCTTTTTGCCCCAAAATAAGGAGAATTTCTGCCTTTTTGCCCGAAAATTATGAGAATTTCTGCAATTTTGCTTCAAAATACGGGGAATTTCTGCTTTTTATCCCGAAAGTAAGGGGAATGTATATTTTTTGCCACAAAAAAAGGGAAATTTCTTCATTTTTGCTCCAAAATAACGGGAATTTCTGTCTTTTTGCCTCTAAATAAGTGGAATTTCTGTCTTTTCCCAAAAATCAAAGGGAATTTCTCTCTTTTTTGCCTTAAAATAAAAGGAATTTCTGACTCAATACCCTGAAATAAGTGAAATTTCTGCAATTTTGCCACAAAGTAAGGGAAATTTCTGCCTTTTTGCCCTCAAATAAGGGGAATTTCAGCATTTTTACCTCAAAATAAGGGGAATTTCTGAAATTTGGCACAAAATATTAGGAATTTCTGTCTTTTTGACCCAAAATAATTAAAATTTCTGCCTTTTTTCCCTGAAATAAGTGAAATTTCTGCAATTTTGCCCCAAAATAATTGAAATTTCTGCAATTATGCCCCAAAATAAGGGAAATTTCTGGAATTTTGCACAAAAATTTGGAATTTCTGAGTTTTGCCCCAAAATTAGGAGAATTTTTGTCTTTTTGCCCCAACATATAGGAAATTTCTGCCTTTTTGCCCCACAATTAGGGGAATTTCTGCAATTTTGCTCCAAAATACATGGAATTTCTCTCTTTTTTGCCCGAAAATAAGGGGAATAAATAACTTGTTGCCATAAAAAAGGGAAATTTCTTCATTTTTGCTCCAAAATAAGGGGAATTTCTGCCTTTTTGCCTCTAAATAAGTGGAATTTCTGTCTTTTTCCCCCAAAAACAAAGGGAATTTCTGTCTTTTTTGCCCCAAAATAAGGGGAATTTCTGACTTATTACCCTGAAATAAGTGAAATTTCTGCAATTTTGCCCCAGAATAAAGAAAATTTCTGCATTTTTGCCTTGAAATATGTGAAATTTCTGCAATTTTACCCCAAAATAAGGTGAATTTCTGTTTTTTTGCCCCAAAATAATGGGAATTTCTGCCTTTTTGCCCCAAAATAAGAAAAATATTTGCTTTTTTTTCTCTGAAATAAGTAAAATTTCTGCAATTTTGCCCTAAAATAAGGGAAATTTCTGCAATTTTTTCCCATAATAATGGAAATTTCTGCAATTTTGCCCCAATGTAGAGGAAATTTCTGCAATTTTGCCCCAAAATATTGAGAATTTCTGACTATTTGCTCCCGAAAGCAGGAGATTTTCTGTCTTTTTGCCCCAAAATAAGTAGAATTTCTGCCTTTTTGCCCGAAAATTATGAGAATTTCTGCAATTTTGCTTCAAAATACCGGGAATTTCTGCTTTTTATACCGAAAGTAAGGAAAATGTATATTTTTTGCCACAATAAAGGGAAATTTCTTCATTATTGTTCCAAAATAAGGAGAATTTCTGCTTTTTGCCTCTAAATAACTGGAATTTCTGTCTTCTTTCCAAAAAAGAAAGGGAATTTCTCCCTTTTGTGCCCCAAAATAAAAGGAATTTCTGACTCATTACCCTGAAATAAGTGAAATTTCTGCAATTTTGCCCCAAAATTAAAGAAATTTCTGCAATTTTGCCCCAAAATAAGGGAAATTTCTTCTTTTTGTCCTGAAATATGTGAAATTTCTGCAATTTTACCCCAAAATAAGGTGAATTTCTACCTTTTTGCAATAAAATAATGAGAATTTCTGCCTTTTTGCCCCAAAATAAAAAAAATTTTTGCTTTTTTTCTCTGAAATAAGTGAAATTTCTGCAATTTTGCCCTAAAATAAGGGAAATTTCTGCAATTTTTCCCCATAATAAGAAAAATGTCTGCAATTTTGCCCCAAAATAAAGGGAATTTTTCCCTTTTTGTCCCAAAATAAAAAAAATTTCATTCTTTTTACCTGAAAATAAGTGAAATTTCTGCAATTTTGCCCCAAATAAGGGAAATTTCTGCAATTTTGCCCAAAAATAAGGTAAATTCTTGCATTTCTGCCCCCCAAAAAGGAAATTTCTAGAATTTTGCCACAAAATAAGGGGAATTTCTGATTTTTGCCCCAAAATAAAAGGAATTTCTGCCTTTTGCCCCAAAATTAGGGGAATTTCTTCAATTTTGCTCCAAAATACGGGGAATTTCTGCCTTTTTTCCTGAAAATAATGGGAATGCATACCTTTTTGCCATAAAAAGGGAAATTTCTTCATTTTTGCTCCAAAATAAAGGGAATTTCTGCCTTTTTGCCTCTAGATAAGTGGAATTTCTGTCATTTTCCCCCAAAACAAAGGGAATTTCTGTCTTTTTTGCCCCAAAATAGGCGGAATTTCTGACTTATTACCCTGAAATAAGAGAAATTTCTGCAATTTTGCCCCAGAATAAGGAAAATTTCTGCCTCTTTGCCCTGAAATATGTGAAATTTCTGCAATTTTACCCCCAAATAAGGTGAATTTCTGTTTTTTTGCCCCAAAATAATGGGAATTTCTGCCTTTTTGCCCCAAAATAAGAAAAATTTTTGCTTTTTTTCTCTGAAATAAGTAAAATTTCTGCAATTATACCCTAAAATAAGGGAAATTCTGCAATTTTTTCCCTTAAAATGGAAATTTCTGCAATTTTGCCCCAATGTAAAGGAAATTTCTGCAATTTTGCCCCAAAATAAGTAGAATTTCTGACTGTTTGCTCCCGAAAAAAGGAGATTTTCTGTCTTTTTGCCCCTAAATAAGGAGAATTTCTGCATTTTTGCCTCTATATAAGTGGAATTTCTGTCTTTTTCCCCCAAAACAAAGGGAATTTCTGTCTTTTTTGCCCCAAAATAAGGGGATTTTCTGACTTATTACCCTAAAATAAGTGAAATTTCTGCAATTTTGCCCCAAAATAAGGGAAATTTCTGCCTTTTTGCCCTGAAATATGTGAAATTTCTGCAATTTTACCCCAAAATAAGGTGAATTTCTGCCTTTTTGCCCCAAAATAATGAGAATTTCTGCCTTTTTGCCCCAAAATAAGAAAAATTTTTCTTTTTTTCTCTGAAATAAGTGAAATTTCTGCAATTTTGCCCTAAATAAGGGAAATTTCTGCAATTTTTCCACATAATAAGGAAAATGTCTGCAATTTTGCCAAAAAATAAAGGGAATATCTCCCTTTTTGCCCCAAAATAAAGGAAATTTCAGTCTTTTTACCTGAAAATAAGTGAAATTTCTCCAATTTTGCCGCAAATAAGGGTAATTTCTGCAATTTTGCCCCAAAATAAGGTAAATTCCTGCAATTTTGCTCCCCAAAAAAAGAAATTTCTAGAATTTTGCCCCAAAATAAGGGGAATTTCTGATTTTTGCCCCAAAATAAAGGGAATTTCTGCCTTTTGCCCCAAAATTAGGGGAATTTCTTCAATTTTGCTCCAAAATACGGGGAATTTCTGCCTTTTTGCCTGAAAATAATGGGAATGCATACCTTTTTGCAATAAAAAGTGAAATTTCTTCATTGTTGCTCCAAAATAAGGGGAATTTCTGCCTTTGTGCCTCTAGATAAGTGGAATTTCTGTCTTTTTCCCTGAAAACAAAGGGAATTTCTGTCTTTTTTGCCCCAAAATAAAGGGAATTTCTGACTTATTACCCTGAAATAAGTGAAATTTCTGCAATTTTGCCACAGGATAAGGTAAATTTCTGCCTTTTTGCCCTGAAATATGTGAAATTTCTGCAATTTTACCCTAAAATAAGGTGAATTTCTTTTTTTGCCCCAAAATAATGAGAATTTCTGCCTTTTTGCCCCAAAATAAGAAAAATTTTTGCTTTTTTTCTCTGAAATAAGTAAAATTTCTGCAATTTTGCCCCAACGTAAAGGAAATTTCTGCAATTTTGCCACAAAATAAGTAGAATTTCTGACTGTTTGCTCCCGAAAAAAGGAGATTTTCTGTCTTTTTGCCCCAAAATAAGGAGAATTTCTGCCTTTTTGCCCGAAAATTATGAGAATTTCTGCAATTTTGCTTCAAAATACGGGGAATTTCTGCTTTTTATCCCGAAAGTAAGGGGAATGTATATTTTTTGCCACAAAAAAGGGAAATTTCTTCATTTTTGCTCCAAAATAAGGGGAATTTCTGTCTTTTTGCCTCTAAATAAGTGGAATTTCTGTCTTTTCCCAAAAATGAAAGGGAATTTCTCTCTTTTTTGCCTTAAAATAAAAGGAATTTCTGACTCAATACCCTGAAATAAGTGAAATTTCTGCAATTTTGCCACAAAGTAAGGGAAATTTCTGCCTTTTTGCCCTCAAATAAGGGGAATTTCAGCATTTTTACCTCAAAATAAGGGGAATTTCTGAAATTTGGCACAAAATATTAGGAATTTCTGTCTTTTTGACCCAAAATAATTAAAATTTCTGCCTTTTTTCCCTGAAATAAGTGAAATTTCTGCAATTTTGCCCCAAAATAATTGAAATTTCTGCAATTATGCCCCAAAATAAGGGAAATTTCTGGAATTTTGCACAAAAATTTGGAATTTCTGAGTTTTGCCCCAAAATTAGGAGAATTTTTGTCTTTTTGCCCCAACATATAGGAAATTTCTGCCTTTTTGCCCCACAATTAGGGGAATTTCTGCAATTTTGCTCCAAAATACATGGAATTTCTCTCTTTTTTGCCCGAAAATTAGGGGAATAAATAACTTGTTGCCATAAAAAAGGGAAATTTCTTCATTTTTGTTCCAAAATAAGGGGAATTTCTGCCTTTTTGCCTCTAAATAAGTGGAATTTCTGTCTTTTTCCCCCAAAAACAAAGGGAATTTCTGTCTTTTTTGCCCCAAAATAAGGGGAATTTCTGACTTATTACCCTGAAATAAGTGAAATTTCTGCAATTTTGCCCCAGAATAAAGAAAATTTCTGCATTTTTGCCTTGAAATATGTGAAATTTCTGCAATTTTACCCCAAAATAAGGTGAATTTCTGTTTTTTTGCCCCAAAATAATGGGAATTTCTGCCTTTTTGCCCCAAAATAAGAAAAATTTTTGCTTTTTTTCTCTGAAATAAGTAAAATTTCTGCAATTTTGCCCTAAAATAAGGGAAATTTCTGCAATTTTTTCCCATAATAATGGAAATTTCTGCAATTTTGCCCCAATGTAAAGGAAATTTCTGCAATTTTGCCCCAAAATATTGAGAATTTCTGACTATTTGCTCCCGAAAGAAGGAGATTTTCTGTCTTTTTGCCCCAAAATAATTAGAATTTCTGCCTTTTTGCCCGAAAATTATGAGAATTTCTGCAATTTTGCTTCAAAATACAGCGAATTTCTGCTTTTTATACCGAAAGTAAGGAAAATGTATATTTTTTGCCACAATAAAGGGAAATTTCTTCATTATTGTTCCAAAATAAGGAGAATTTCTGCTTTTTGCCTCTAAATAACTGGAATTTCTGTCTTCTTTCCAAAAAAGAAAGGGAATTTCTCCCTTTTGTGCCCCAAAATAAAAGGAATTTCTGACTCATTACCCTGAAATAAGTGAAATTTCTGCAATTTTGCCCCAAAATAAAAGAAATTTCTGCAATTTTGCCCCAAAATAAGGTGAATTTCTACCTTTTTGCAATAAAATAATGAGAATTTCTGCCTTTTTGCCCCAAAATAAAAAAAATTTTTGCTTTTTTTCTCTGAAATAAGTGAAATTTCTGCAATTTTGCCCTGAAATAAGGGAAATTTCTGCAATTTTTCCCCATAATAAGAAAAATGTCTGCAATTTTGCCCCAAAATAAAGGGAATTTTTCCCTTTTTGCCCCAAAATAAAAAAAATTTCATTCTTTTTACCTGAAAATAAGTGAAATTTCTGCAATTTTGCCCCAAATAAGGGAAATTTCTGCAATTTTGCCCAAAAATAAGGTAAATTCTTGCAATTCTGCCCCCCAAAAAGGAAATTTCTAGAATTTTGCCACAAAATAAAGGGAATTTCTGATTTTTGCCCCAAAATAAAAGGAATTTCTGCCTTTTGCCCCAAAATTAGGGGAATTTCTTCAATTTTGCTCCAAAATACGGGGAATTTCTACCTTTTTTCCTGAAAATAATGGGAATGCATACCTTTTTGCCATAAAAAGGGAAATTTCTTCATTTTTGCTCCAAAATAAAGGGAATTTCTGCCTTTTTGCCTCTAGATAAGTGGAATTTCTGTCATTTTCCCCCAAAACAAAGGGAATTTCTGTCTTTTTTGCCCCAAAATAGGGGGAATTTCTGACTTATTACCCTGAAATAATAGAAATTTCTGCAATTTTGCCCCAGAATAAGGAAAATTTCTGCCTCTTTGCCCTGAAATATGTGAAATTTCTGCAATTTTACCCAAAATAAAGTGAATTTCTTTTTTTTTGCCCCAAAATAATGGAAATTTCTGCCTTTTTGCCCAAAATTAAGAAAAATTTTTGCTTTTTTCTCTGATATAAGTAAAATTTCTGCAATTTTTCCCTAAAATAAGGGAAATTTCTGCAATTTTTTCCCTTAATAAGGGAAATTTCTGTAATTTTGCGCCAATGTAAAGGAAATTTCTTCAATTTTCCCCAAAATAAGGAGAATTTCTTACTGTTTGCTCCCGAAAAAAGGAGATTTTCTGTATTTTTGCCCCAAAATAAGGAGAATTTCTGCCTTTTTGCCCGAAAATTGGGAGAATTTCTGCAATTTTGCTTCAAAATACGGGGAATTTCTGCTTTTTATCCCGAAAGTAAGGGAAATGTATATTTTTTGCCACAAAAAAGGGAAATTTTTTCATTTTTGCTCCAAAATAAGGGGAATTTCTGCCTTTTTGCCTCTAAATAAGTGGAATTTCTGTCTTTTTCCCAAAAATCAAAGGGAATTTCTCTCTTTTTTGCCTCAAAATAAAAGGAATTTCGGACTCATTACCCTGAAATAAGTGAAATTTCTGCAAATTTGCCCCAAAATAAGAGAAATTTCTGCCTTTTTGCCCCCAAATAAGGGGAATTTCAGCATTTTTACCTCAAAATAAAGGGAATTTCTGAATTTTGGCACAAAGTATTAGGAATTTCTGCATTTTTGCTCCAAAATAAGTAAGATTTCTGCCTTTTTTCTCTGAAATAAGTGAAATTTCTGCAATTTTGCCCCAAAATAAGTGAAATTTCTGCAATTTTGCCCCAAAATAAGGGAAATTTCTGGAATTTCGCACTAAAAAAAGTGGAATTTCTGAGTTTTGCCCTAAAATAAGGAGAATTTTTGTCTTTTTGCCCCAACATATAGGAAATTTCTGTCTTTTTGCCCCACAATAAGAGGAATTTCTGCAATTTTGCTCCAAAATACAGGAAATTTCTGTCTTTTTGCCTGAAAATAAGGGGAATGCATAACTTGTTGCCATAAAAAAGGGAAATTTCTTCATTTTTGCTCCAAAATAAGGGGAATTTCTGCCTTTTTGCCTCTAAATAAGTGGAATTTCTGTCTTTTTCCCCCAAAAACAAAGGGAATTTCTGTCTTTTTTGCCCCAAAATAAGGGGAATTTCTGACTTATTACCCTGAAATAAGTGAAATTTCTGCAATTTTGCCCCAGAATAAAGAAAATTTCTGCATTTTTGCCTTGAAATATGTGAAATTTCTGCAATTTTACCCCAAAATAAGGTGAATTTCTGCCTTTTTGCCCCAAAATAATGAGAATTTCTGCCTTTTTGCCCCAAAATAAAAAAAATTTTTGATTTTTTTCTCTGAAATAAGTGAAATTTCTGCAATTTTGCACCAAAATAAGGTAAATTCCTGCAATTTTGCCCCCAAAAAAAGGAAATTTCTAGAATTTTGCCCCAAAATAAAGGGAATTTCTGACTTTTGCCTTAAAATTAGGGGAATTTCTTCAATTTTGCTCCAAAGTACGGGGAATTTCTGCCTTTTTGCCTGAAAATAATGGGAATGCATACCTTTTTGCAATAAAAAGGGAAATTTCTTCATTGTTGCTCCAAAATAAGGGGAATTTCTGCATTTTTGCCTCTAGATAAGTGGAATTTTTGTGTTTTTCCCCGAAAACAAAGGGAATTTCTGTCTTTTTTGCCCCAAAATAAGGGGAATTTCTGACTTATTACCCAGAAAAAAGTGAAATTTCTTCAATTTTGCCACAGGATAAGGTAAATTTCTGCCTTTTTGCCCTGAAATATGTGAAATTTCTGCAATTTTACCCCAAAATAAGGTGAATATCTGCTTTTTTCCCCAAAATAATGGGAATTTCTGCCTTTTTGCCCCAAAATAAGAAAAATTTTTGCTTTTTTTCTCTGAAATAAGTAAAATTTCTGCAATTATACCCTAAAATAAGGGAAATTCTGCAATTTTTCCCATAATAAGGGAAATTTCTGCAATTTTGCCCCAATGTAAAGGAAATTTCTGCAATTTTGCCCCAAAATAAGGAGAATTTCAGCCTTTTTGCCCGAAAATTATGAGAATTTCTGCAATTTTGCTTCAAAATACGGGGAATTTCTGCTTTTTATCCCGAAAGTATGGGGAATGTATATTTTTTGCCACAAAAAAGGGAAATTTCTTCATTTTTGCTCCAAAATAAGGGGAATTTCTGATTTTTGACTCTAAATAACTGGAATTTCTGTTTTTTTTTTCAAAAAACAAAGGGAATTTCTTTCTTTTTTGCCCCAAAATAAGAGGAATTTCTGACACATTACCCTGAAATAAGTGAAATTTCTTGAATTTTTGCCCCAAAATAAGGAAAATTTCTGCAATTTTGCCCCAGGATAAGGGAAATTTCTGACTTTTTGTCCTGAAATATGTGAAATTTCTGCAATTTTACCCCAAAATAAGGTGAATTTCTGCCTTTTTGCCCCAAAATAATGAGAATTTCTGCCTTTTTGCCCCAAAATAGAAAAATTTTTGCTTTTTTTCTCTGAAATAAGTGAAATTTCTGCAATATTGCCCTAAATAAGGGAAATTTCTGCAATTTTTCCACATAATAAGGAAAATGTATGCAATTTTGCCAAAAAATAAAGGGAATTTCTCTTTTTTTGCCCCAAAATAAAGGAAATTTCTTCCTTTTTACCTGAAAATAAGTGAAATTTCTGCAATTTTGCCCCAAATAAAGAAAATTTCTGCAATTTTGCCCCAAAATAAGGTAAATTCCTGCAATTTTGCTCCCCAAAAAAAGAAATTTCTAGAATTTTGCCCCAAAATAAGGGGAATTTCTGATTTTTGCCCCAAAATAAAGGGAATTTCTGCCTTTTTGCCTGAAAATAATGGGAATGCATACGTTTTTGCAATAAAAAGGGAAATTTCTTCATTGTTGCTCCAAAATAAGGGGAATTTCTGCCTTTGTGCCTCTAGATAAGTGGAATTTCTGTCTTTTTCCCTGAAAACAAAGGGAATTTCTGTCTTTTTTGCCCCAAAATAAAGGGAATTTCTGACTTATTACCCTGAAATAAGTGAAATTTCTGCAATTTTGCCCCAGAATGAGGTAAATTTCTGCCTTTTTGCCCTGAAATATGTGAAATTTCTGCAATTTTACCCCAAAATAAGGTGAATTTCTGTTTTTTTGCCCCAAAATAATGGGAATTTCTGCCTTTTTGCCCCAAAATAAGAAAAATTTTTGCTTTTTTTTCTCTGAAATAAGTAAAATTTCTGCAATTTTGCCCTAAAATAAGGGAAATTTCTGCAATTTTTTCCCATAATAATGGAAATTTCTGCAATTTTGCCCCAAAGTAAAGGAAATTTCTGCAATTTTGCCCCAAAATATTGAGAATTTCTGACTATTTGCTCCCGAAAGAAGGAGATTTTCTGTCTTTTTGCCCCAAAATAAGTAGAATTTCTGCCTTTTTGCCCGAAAATTATGAGAATTTCTGCAATTTTGCTTCAAAATACAGGGAATTTCTGCTTTTTATACCGAAAGTAAGGAAAATGTATATTTTTTGCCACAATAAAGGGAAATTTCTTCATTATTGTTCCAAAATAAGGAGAATTTCTGCTTTTTGCCTCTAAATAACTGGAATTTCTGTCTTCTTTCCAAAAAAGAAAGGGAATTTCTCCCTTTTGTGCCCCAAAATAAAAGGAATTTCTGACTCATTACCCTGAAATAAGTGAAATTTCTGCAATTTTGCCCCAAAATTAAAGAAATTTCTGCAATTTTGCCCCAAAATAAGGGAAATTTCTTCTTTTTGTCCTGAAATATGTGAAATTTCTGCAATTTTACCCCAAAATAAGGTGAATTTCTACCTTTTTGCAATAAAATAATGAGAATTTCTGCCTTTTTGCCCCAAAATAAAAAAAATTTTTGCTTTTTTTCTCTGAAATAAGTGAAATTTCTGCAATTTTGCCCTAAAATAAGGGAAATTTCTGCAATTTTTCCCCATAATAAGAAAAATGTCTGCAATTTTGCCCCAAAATAAAGGGAATTTTTCCCTTTTTGTCCCAAAATAAAAAAAATTTCATTCTTTTTATCTGAAAATAAGTGAAATTTCTGCAATTTTGCCCCAAAATAAGGGAAATTTCTGGAATTTCGCACTAAAAAAAGTGGAATTTCTGAGTTTTGCCCTAAAATAAGGAGAATTTTTGTCTTTTTGCCCCAACATATAGGAAATTTCTGTCTTTTTGCCCCACAATAAGAGGAATTTCTGCAATTTTGCTCCAAAATACAGGAAATTTCTGTCTTTTTGCCTGAAAATAAGGGGAATGCATAACTTGTTGCCATAAAAAAGGGAAATTTCTTCATTTTTGCTCCAAAATAAGGGGAATTTCTGCCTTTTTGCCTCTAAATAAGTGGAATTTCTGTCTTTTTCCCCCAAAAACAAAGGGAATTTCTGTCTTTTTTGCCCCAAAATAAGGGGAATTTCTGACTTATTACCCTGAAATAAGTGAAATTTCTGCAATTTTGCCCCAGAATAAAGAAAATTTCTGCATTTTTGCCTTGAAATATGTGAAATTTCTGCAATTTTACCCCAAAATAAGGTGAATTTCTGCCTTTTTGCCCCAAAATAATGAGAATTTCTGCCTTTTTGCCCCAAAATAAAAAAAATTTTTGATTTTTTTCTCTGAAATAAGTGAAATTTCTGCAATTTTGCACCAAAATAAGGTAAATTCCTGCAATTTTGCCCCCAAAAAAAGGAAATTTCTAGAATTTTGCCCCAAAATAAAGGGAATTTCTGACTTTTGCCTTAAAATTAGGGGAATTTCTTCAATTTTGCTCCAAAGTACGGGGAATTTCTGCCTTTTTGCCTGAAAATAATGGGAATGCATACCTTTTTGCAATAAAAAGGGAAATTTCTTCATTGTTGCTCCAAAATAAGGGGAATTTCTGCATTTTTGCCTCTAGATAAGTGGAATTTTTGTGTTTTTCCCCGAAAACAAAGGGAATTTCTGTCTTTTTTGCCCCAAAATAAGGGGAATTTCTGACTTATTACCCAGAAAAAAGTGAAATTTCTTCAATTTTGCCACAGGATAAGGTAAATTTCTGCCTTTTTGCCCTGAAATATGTGAAATTTCTGCAATTTTACCCCAAAATAAGGTGAATATCTGCTTTTTTCCCCAAAATAATGGGAATTTCTGCCTTTTTGCCCCAAAATAAGAAAAATTTTTGCTTTTTTTCTCTGAAATAAGTAAAATTTCTGCAATTATACCCTAAAATAAGGGAAATTCTGCAATTTTTCCCATAATAAGGGAAATTTCTGCAATTTTGCCCCAATGTAAAGGAAATTTCTGCAATTTTGCCCCAAAATAAGGAGAATTTCAGCCTTTTTGCCCGAAAATTATGAGAATTTCTGCAATTTTGCTTCAAAATACGGGGAATTTCTGCTTTTTATCCCGAAAGTATGGGGAATGTATATTTTTTGCCACAAAAAAGGGAAATTTCTTCATTTTTGCTCCAAAATAAGGGGAATTTCTGATTTTTGACTCTAAATAACTGGAATTTCTGTTTTTTTTTTCAAAAAACAAAGGGAATTTCTTTCTTTTTTGCCCCAAAATAAGAGGAATTTCTGACACATTACCCTGAAATAAGTGAAATTTCTTGAATTTTTGCCCCAAAATAAGGAAAATTTCTGCAATTTTGCCCCAGGATAAGGGAAATTTCTGACTTTTTGTCCTGAAATATGTGAAATTTCTGCAATTTTACCCCAAAATAAGGTGAATTTCTGCCTTTTTGCCCCAAAATAATGAGAATTTCTGCCTTTTTGCCCCAAAATAGAAAAATTTTTGCTTTTTTTCTCTGAAATAAGTGAAATTTCTGCAATATTGCCCTAAATAAGGGAAATTTCTGCAATTTTTCCACATAATAAGGAAAATGTATGCAATTTTGCCAAAAAATAAAGGGAATTTCTCTTTTTTTGCCCCAAAATAAAGGAAATTTCTTCCTTTTTACCTGAAAATAAGTGAAATTTCTGCAATTTTGCCCCAAATAAAGAAAATTTCTGCAATTTTGCCCCAAAATAAGGTAAATTCCTGCAATTTTGCTCCCCAAAAAAAGAAATTTCTAGAATTTTGCCCCAAAATAAGGGGAATTTCTGATTTTTGCCCCAAAATAAAGGGAATTTCTGCCTTTTTGCCTGAAAATAATGGGAATGCATACGTTTTTGCAATAAAAAGGGAAATTTCTTCATTGTTGCTCCAAAATAAGGGGAATTTCTGCCTTTGTGCCTCTAGATAAGTGGAATTTCTGTCTTTTTCCCTGAAAACAAAGGGAATTTCTGTCTTTTTTGCCCCAAAATAAAGGGAATTTCTGACTTATTACCCTGAAATAAGTGAAATTTCTGCAATTTTGCCCCAGAATGAGGTAAATTTCTGCCTTTTTGCCCTGAAATATGTGAAATTTCTGCAATTTTACCCCAAAATAAGGTGAATTTCTGTTTTTTTGCCCCAAAATAATGGGAATTTCTGCCTTTTTGCCCCAAAATAAGAAAAATTTTTGCTTTTTTTTCTCTGAAATAAGTAAAATTTCTGCAATTTTGCCCTAAAATAAGGGAAATTTCTGCAATTTTTTCCCATAATAATGGAAATTTCTGCAATTTTGCCCCAAAGTAAAGGAAATTTCTGCAATTTTGCCCCAAAATATTGAGAATTTCTGACTATTTGCTCCCGAAAGAAGGAGATTTTCTGTCTTTTTGCCCCAAAATAAGTAGAATTTCTGCCTTTTTGCCCGAAAATTATGAGAATTTCTGCAATTTTGCTTCAAAATACAGGGAATTTCTGCTTTTTATACCGAAAGTAAGGAAAATGTATATTTTTTGCCACAATAAAGGGAAATTTCTTCATTATTGTTCCAAAATAAGGAGAATTTCTGCTTTTTGCCTCTAAATAACTGGAATTTCTGTCTTCTTTCCAAAAAAGAAAGGGAATTTCTCCCTTTTGTGCCCCAAAATAAAAGGAATTTCTGACTCATTACCCTGAAATAAGTGAAATTTCTGCAATTTTGCCCCAAAATTAAAGAAATTTCTGCAATTTTGCCCCAAAATAAGGGAAATTTCTTCTTTTTGTCCTGAAATATGTGAAATTTCTGCAATTTTACCCCAAAATAAGGTGAATTTCTACCTTTTTGCAATAAAATAATGAGAATTTCTGCCTTTTTGCCCCAAAATAAAAAAAATTTTTGCTTTTTTTCTCTGAAATAAGTGAAATTTCTGCAATTTTGCCCTAAAATAAGGGAAATTTCTGCAATTTTTCCCCATAATAAGAAAAATGTCTGCAATTTTGCCCCAAAATAAAGGGAATTTTTCCCTTTTTGTCCCAAAATAAAAAAAATTTCATTCTTTTTATCTGAAAATAAGTGAAATTTCTGCAATTTTGCCCCAAATAAGGGAAATTTCTGCAATTTTGCCCAAAAATAAGGTAAATTCTTGCATTTCTGCCCCCCAAAAAGGAAATTTCTAGAATTTTGCCACAAAATAAGGGGAATTTCTGATTTTTGCCCCAAAATAAAAGGAATTTCTGCCTTTTGCCCCAAAATTAGGGGAATTTCTTCAATTTTGCTCCAAAATACGGGGAATTTCTGCCTTTTTTCCTGAAAATAATGGGAATGCATACCTTTTTGCCATAAAAAGGGAAATTTCTTCATTTTTGCTCCAAAATAAAGGGAATTTCTGCCTTTTTGCCTCTAGATAAGTGGAATTTCTGTCATTTTCCCCCAAAACAAAGGGAATTTCTGTCTTTTTTGCCCCAAAATAGGGGGAATTTCTGACTTATTACCCTGAAATAATAGAAATTTCTGCAATTTTGCCCCAGAATAAGGAAAATTTCTGCCTCTTTGCCCTGAAATATGTGAAATTTCTGCAATTTTACCCCCAAATAAGGTGAATTTCTGTTTTTTTGCCCCAAAATAATGGGAATTTCTGCCTTTTTGCCCCAAAATAAGAAAAATTTTTGCTTTTTTTCTCTGAAATAAGTAAAATTTCTGCAATTATACCCTAAAATAAGGGAAATTCTGCAATTTTTTCCCTTAAAATGGAAATTTCTGCAATTTTGCCCCAATGTAAAGGAAATTTCTGCAATTTTGCCCCAAAATAAGTAGAATTTCTGACTGTTTGCTCCCGAAAAAAGGAGATTTTCTGTCTTTTTGCCCCTAAATAAGGAGAATTTCTGCATTTTTGCCTCTATATAAGTGGAATTTCTGTCTTTTTCCCCCAAAGCAAAGGGAATTTCTGTCTTTTTTGCCCCAAAATAAGGGGATTTTCTGACTTATTACCCTAAAATAAGTGAAATTTCTGCAATTTTGCCCCAGGATAAGGGAAATTTCTGCCTTTTTGCCCTGAAATATGTGAAATTTCTGCAATTTTACCCCAAAATAAGGTGAATTTCTGCCTTTTTGCCCCAAAATAATGAGAATTTCTGCCTTTTTGCCCCAAAATAAGAAAAATTTTTCTTTTTTTCTCTGAAATAAGTGAAATTTCTGCAATTTTGCCCTAAATAAGGGAAATTTCTGCAATTTTTCCACATAATAAGGAAAATGTCTGCAATTTTGCCAAAAAATAAAGGGAATATCTCCCTTTTGGCCCCAAAATAAAGGAAATTTCAGTCTTTTTACCTGAAAATAAGTGAAATTTCTCCAATTTTGCCGCAAATAAGGGTAATTTCTGCAATTTTGCCCAAAAATAAGGTAAATTCCTGCAATTTTGCTCCCCAAAAAAAGAAATTTCTAGAATTTTGCCCCAAAATAAGGGGAATTTCTGATTTTTGCCCCAAAATAAAGGGAATTTCTGCCTTTTGCCCCAAAATTAGGGGAATTTCTTCAATTTTGCTCCAAAATACGGGGTTTTTTTGCCTTTTTGCCTGAAAATAATGGGAATGCATACCTTTTTGCAATAAAAAGTGAAATTTCTTCATTGTTGCTCCAAAATAAGGGGAATTTCTGCCTTTGTGCCTCTACATAAGTGGAATTTCTGTCTTTTTCCCTGAAAACAAAGGGAATTTCTGTCTTTTTTCCCCAAAATAAAGGGAATTTCTGACTTATTACCCTGAAATAAGTGAAATTTCTGCAATTTTGCCCCAGGATAAGGTAAATTTCTGCCTTTTTGCCCTGAAATATGTGAAATTTCTGCAATTTTACCCTAAAATAAGGTGAATTTCTTTTTTTTGCCCCAAAATAATGAGAATTTCTGCCCTTTTGCCCCAAAATAAGAAAAATTTTTGCTTTTTTTCTCTGAAATAAGTAAAATTTCTGCAATTTTGCCCCAACGTAAAGGAAATTTCTGCAATTTTGCCACAAAATAAGTAGAATTTCTGACTGTTTGCTCCCGAAAAAAGGAGATTTTCTGTCTTTTTGCCCCAAAATAAGGAGAATTTCTGCCTTTTTGCCCGAAAATTATGAGAATTTCTGCAATTTTGCTTCAAAATACAGGGAATTTCTGCTTTTTATCCCGAAAGTAAGGGGAATGTATATTTTTTTGCCACAAAAAAAGGGAAATTTCTTCATTTTTGCTCCAAAATAAGGGGAATTTCTGTCTTTTTGCCTCTAAATAAGTGGAATTTCTGTCTTTTCCCAAAAATCAAAGGGAATTTCTCTCTTTTTTGCCTTAAAATAAAAGGAATTTCTGACTCAATACCCTGAAATAAGTGAAATTTCTGCAATTTTGCCACAAAGTAAGGGAAATTTCTGCCTTTTTGCCCTCAAATAAGGGGAATTTCAGCATTTTTACCTCAAAATAAGGGGAATTTCTGAAATTTGGCACAAAATATTAGGAATTTCTGTCTTTTTGACCCAAAATAATTAAAATTTCTGCCTTTTTTCCCTGAAATAAGTGAAATTTCTGCAATTTTGCCCCAAAATAATTGAAATTTCTGCAATTATGCCCCAAAATAAGGGAAATTTCTGGAATTTTGCACAAAAATTTGGAATTTCTGAGTTTTGCCCCAAAATTAGGAGAATTTTTGTCTTTTTGCCCCAACATATAGGAAATTTCTGCCTTTTTGCCCCACAATTAGGGGAATTTCTGCAATTTTGCTCCAAAATACATGGAATTTCTCTCTTTTTTGCCCGAAAATAAGGGGAATAAATAACTTGTTGCCATAAAAAAGGGAAATTTCTTCATTTTTGCTCCAAAATAAGGGGAATTTCTGCCTTTTTGCCTCTAAATAAGTGGAATTTCTGTCTTTTTCCCCCAAAAACAAAGGGAATTTCTGTCTTTTTTGCCCCAAAATAAGGGGAATTTCTGACTTATTACCCTGAAATAAGTGAAATTTCTGCAATTTTGCCCCAGAATAAAGAAAATTTCTGCATTTTTGCCTTGAAATATGTGAAATTTCTGCAATTTTACCCCAAAATAAGGTGAATTTCTGTTTTTTTGCCCCAAAATAATGGGAATTTCTGCCTTTTTGCCCCAAAATAAGAAAAATATTTGCTTTTTTTTCTCTGAAATAAGTAAAATTTCTGCAATTTTGCCCTAAAATAAGGGAATTTCTGCAATTTTTTCCCATAATAATGGAAATTTCTGCAATTTTGCCCCAATGTAGAGGAAATTTCTGCAATTTTGCCCCAAAATATTGAGAATTTCTGACTATTTGCTCCCGAAAGCAGGAGATTTTCTGTCTTTTTGCCCCAAAATAAGTAGAATTTCTGCCTTTTTGCCCGAAAATTATGAGAATTTCTGCAATTTTGCTTCAAAATACAGGGAATTTCTGCTTTTTATACCGAAAGTAAGGAAAATGTATATTTTTTGCCACAATAAAGGGAAATTTCTTCATTATTGTTCCAAAATAAGGAGAATTTCTGCTTTTTGCCTCTAAATAACTGGAATTTCTGTCTTCTTTCCAAAAAAGAAAGGGAATTTCTCCCTTTTGTGCCCCAAAATAAAAGGAATTTCTGACTCATTACCCTGAAATAAGTGAAATTTCTGCAATTTTGCCCCAAAATAAAAGAAATTTCTGCAATTTTGCCCCAAAATAAGGGAAATTTCTTCTTTTTGTCCTGAAATATGTGAAATTTCTGCAATTTTACCCCAAAATAAGGTGAATTTCTACGTTTTTGCAATAAAATAATGAGAATTTCTGCCTTTTTGCCCCAAAATAAAAAAAATTTTTGCTTTTTTTCTCTGAAATAAGTGAAATTTCTGCAATTTTGCCCTAAAATAAGGGAAATTTCTGCAATTTTTCCCCATAATAAGAAAAATGTCTGCAATTTTGCCCCAAAATAAAGGGAATTTTTCCCTTTTTGTCCCAAAATAAAAAAAATTTCATTCTTTTTACCTGAAAATAAGTGAAATTTCTGCAATTTTGCCCCAAATAAGGGAAATTTCTGCAATTTTGCCCAAAAATAAGGTAAATTCTTGCATTTCTGCCCCCCAAAAAGGAAATTTCTAGAATTTTGCCACAAAATAAGGGGAATTTCTGATTTTTGCCCCAAAATAAAAGGAATTTCTGCCTTTTGCCCCAAAATTAGGGGAATTTCTTCAATTTTGCTCCAAAATACGGGGAATTTCTGCCTTTTTTCCTGAAAATAATGGGAATGCATACCTTTTTGCCATAAAAAGGGAAATTTCTTCATTTTTGCTCCAAAATAAAGGGAATTTCTGCCTTTTTGCCTCTAGATAAGTGGAATTTCTGTCATTTTCCCCCAAAACAAAGGGAATTTCTGTCTTTTTTGCCCCAAAATAGGCGGAATTTCTGACTTATTACCCTGAAATAAGAGAAATTTCTGCAATTTTGCCCCAGAATAAGGAAAATTTCTGCCTCTTTGCCCTGAAATATGTGAAATTTCTGCAATTTTACCCCCAAATAAGGTGAATTTCTGTTTTTTTTGCCCCAAAATAATGGGAATTTCTGCCTTTTTGCCCCAAAATAAGAAAAATTTTTGCTTTTTTTCTCTGAAATAAGTAAAATTTCTGCAATTATACCCTAAAATAAGGGAAATTCTGCAATTTTTTCCCTTAAAATGGAAATTTCTGCAATTTTGCCCCAATGTAAAGGAAATTTCTGCAATTTTGCCCCAAAATAAGTAGAATTTCTGACTGTTTGCTCCCGAAAAAAGGAGATTTTCTGTCTTTTTGCCCCTAAATAAGGAGAATTTCTGCATTTTTGCCTCTATATAAGTGGAATTTCTGTCTTTTTCCCCCAAAACAAAGGGAATTTCTGTCTTTTTTGCCCCAAAATAAGGGGATTTTCTGACTTATTACCCTAAAATAAGTGAAATTTCTGCAATTTTGCCCCAGGATAAGGGAAATTTCTGCCTTTTTGCCCTGAAATATGTGAAATTTCTGCAATTTTACCCCAAAATAAGGTGAATTTCTGCCTTTTTGCCCCAAAATAATGAGAATTTCTGCCTTTTTGCCCCAAAATAAGAAAAATTTTTCTTTTTTTCTCTGAAATAAGTGAAATTTCTGCAATTTTGCCCTAAATAAGGGAAATTTCTGCAATTTTTCCACATAATAAGGAAAATGTCTGCAATTTTGCCAAAAAATAAAGGGAATATCTCCCTTTTTGCCCCAAAATAAAGGAAATTTCAGTCTTTTTACCTGAAAATAAGTGAAATTTCTCCAATTTTGCCGCAAATAAGGGTAATTTCTGCAATTTTGCCCCAAAATAAGGTAAATTCCTGCAATTTTGCTCCCCAAAAAAAGAAATTTCTAGAATTTTGCCCCAAAATAAGGGGAATTTCTGATTTTTGCCCCAAAATAAAGGGAATTTCTGCCTTTTGCCCCAAAATTAGGGGAATTTCTTCAATTTTGCTCCAAAATACGGGGAATTTCTGCCTTTTTGCCTGAAAATAATGGGAATGCATACCTTTTTGCAATAAAAAGTGAAATTTCTTCATTGTTGCTCCAAAATAAGGGGAATTTCTGCCTTTGTGCCTCTAGATAAGTGGAATTTCTGTCTTTTTCCCTGAAAACAAAGGGAATTTCTGTCTTTTTTGCCCCAAAATAAAGGGAATTTCTGACTTATTACCCTGAAATAAGTGAAATTTCTGCAATTTTGCCACAGGATAAGGTAAATTTCTGCCTTTTTGCCCTGAAATATGTGAAATTTCTGCAATTTTACCCTAAAATAAGGTGAATTTCTTTTTTTGCCCCAAAATAATGAGAATTTCTGCCTTTTTGCCCCAAAATAAGAAAAATTTTTGCTTTTTTTCTCTGAAATAAGTAAAATTTCTGCAATTTTGCCCCAACGTAAAGGAAATTTCTGCAATTTTGCCACAAAATAAGTAGAATTTCTGAATGTTTGCTCCCGAAAAAAGGAGATTTTCTCTCTTTTTGCCCCAAAATAAGGAGAATTTCTGCCTTTTTGCCCGAAAATTATGAGAATTTCTGCAATTTTGCTTCAAAATACGGGGAATTTCTGCTTTTTATCCCGAAAGTAAGGGGAATGTATATTTTTTGCCACAAAAAAGGGAAATTTCTTCATTTTTGCTCCAAAATAAGGGGAATTTCTGTCTTTTTGCCTCTAAATAAGTGGAATTTCTGTCTTTTTCCAAAAATGAAAGGGAATTTCTCTCTTTTTTGCCTTAAAATAAAAGGAATTTCTGACTCAATACCCTGAAATAAGTGAAATTTCTGCAATTTTGCCACAAAGTAAGGGAAATTTCTGCCTTTTTGCCCTCAAATAAGGGGAATTTCAGCATTTTTACCTCAAAATAAGGGGAATTTCTGAAATTTGGCACAAAATATTAGGAATTTCTGTCTTTTTGACCCAAAATAATTAAAATTTCTGCCTTTTTTCCCTGAAATAACTGAAATTTCTGCAACTTTGCCCCAAAATAATTGAAATTTCTGCAATTATGCCCCAAAATAAGGGAAATTTCTGGAATTTTGCACAAAAATTTGGAATTTCTGAGTTTTGCCCCAAAATTAGGAGAATTTTTGTCTTTTTGCCCCAACATATAGGAAATTTCTGCCTTTTTGCCCCACAATTAGGGGAATTTCTGCAATTTTGCTCCAAAATACATGGAATTTCTCTCTTTTTTGCCCGAAAATAAGGGGAATAAATAACTTGTTGCCATAAAAAAGGGAAATTTCTTCATTTTTGCTCCAAAATAAGGGGAATTTCTGCCTTTTTGCCTCTAAATAAGTGGAATTTCTGTCTTTTTCCCCCAAAAACAAAGGGAATTTCTGTCTTTTTTGCCCCAAAATAAGGGGAATTTCTGACTTATTACCCTGAAATAAGTGAAATTTCTGCAATTTTGCCCCAGAATAAAGAAAATTTCTGCATTTTTGCCTTGAAATATGTGAAATTTCTGCAATTTTACCCCAAAATAAGGTGAATTTCTGTTTTTTTGCCCCAAAATAATGGGAATTTCTGCCTTTTTGCCCCAAAATAAGAAAAATATTTGCTTTTTTTTCTCTGAAATAAGTAAAATTTCTGCAATTTTGCCCTAAAATAAGGGAAATTTCTGCAATTTTTTCCCATAATAATGGAAATTTCTGCAATTTTGCCCCAAAGTAAAGGAAATTTCTGCAATTTTGCCCCAAAATATTGAGAATTTCTGACTATTTGCTCCCGAAAGAAGGAGATTTTCTGTCTTTTTGCCCCAAAATAAGTAGAATTTCTGCCTTTTTGCCCGAAAATTATGAGAATTTCTGCAATTTTGCTTCAAAATACAGGGAATTTCTGCTTTTTATACCGAAAGTAAGGAAAATGTATATTTTTTGCCACAATAAAGGGAAATTTCTTCATTATTGTTCCAAAATAAGGAGAATTTCTGCTTTTTGCCACTAAATAACTGGAATTTCTGTCTTCTTTCCAAAAAAGAAAGGGAATTTCTCCCTTTTGTGCCCCAAAATAAAAGGAATTTCTGACTCATTACCCTGAAATAAGTGAAATTTCTGCAATTTTGCCCCAAAATAAAAGAAATTTCTGCAATTTTGCCCCAAAATAAGGTGAATTTCTACCTTTTTGCAATAAAATAATGAGAATTTCTGCCTTTTTGCCCCAAAATAAAAAAAAATTTTGCTTTTTTTCTCTGAAATAAGTGAAATTTCTGCAATTTTGCCCTGAAATAAGGGAAATTTCTGCAATTTTTCCCCATAATAAGAAAAATGTCTGCAATTTTGCCCCAAAATAAAGGGAATTTTTCCCTTTTTGCCCCAAAATAAAAAAAATTTCATTCTTTTTACCTGAAAATAAGTGAAATTTCTGCAATTTTGCCCCAAATAAGGGAAATTTCTGCAATTTTGCCCAAAAATAAGGTAAATTCTTGCAATTCTGCCCCCCAAAAAGGAAATTTCTAGAATTTTGCCACAAAATAAAGGGAATTTCTGATTTTTGCCCCAAAATAAAAGGAATTTCTGCCTTTTGCCCCAAAATTAGGGGAATTTCTTCAATTTTGCTCCAAAATACGGGGAATTTCTGCCTTTTTTCCTGAAAATAATGGGAATGCATACCTTTTTGCCATTAAAAGGGAAATTTCTTCATTTTTGCTCCAAAATAAAGGGAATTTCTGCCTTTTTGCCTCTAGATAAGTGGAATTTCTGTCATTTTCCCCCAAAACAAAGGGAATTTCTGTCTTTTTTGCCCCAAAATAGGGGGAATTTCTGACTTATTACCCTGAAATAATAGAAATTTCTGCAATTTTGCCCCAGAATAAGGAAAATTTCTGCCTCTTTGCCCTGAAATATGTGAAATTTCTGCAATTTTACCCAAAATAAAGTGAATTTCTGTTTTTTTGCCCCAAAATAATGGAAATTTCTGCCTTTTTGCCCAAAATTAAGAAAAATTTTTGCTTTTTTCTCTGATATAAGTAAAATTTCTGCAATTTTTCCCTAAAATAAGGGAAATTTCTGCAATTTTTTCCCTTAATAAGGGAAATTTCTGTAATTTTGCGCCAATGTAAAGGAAATTTCTTCAATTTTCCCCAAAATAAGGAGAATTTCTTACTGTTTGCTCCCGAAAAAAGGAGATTTTCTGTATTTTTGCCCCAAAATAAGGAGAATTTCTGCCTTTTTGCCCGAAAATTGGGAGAATTTCTGCAATTTTGCTTCAAAATACGGGGAATTTCTGCTTTTTATCCCGAAAGTAAGGGAAATGTATATTTTTTGCCACAAAAAAGGGAAATTTTTTCATTTTTGCTCCAAAATAAGGGGAATTTCTGCCTTTTTGCCTCTAAATAAGTGGAATTTCTGTCTTTTTCCCAAAAATCAAAGGGAATTTCTCTCTTTTTTGCCTCAAAATAAAAGGAATTTCGGACTCATTACCCTGAAATAAGTGAAATTTCTGCAAATTTGCCCCAAAATAAGAGAAATTTCTGCCTTTTTGCCCCCAAATAAGGGGAATTTCAGCATTTTTACCTCAAAATAAAGGGAATTTCTGAATTTTGGCACAAAGTATTAGGAATTTCTGCATTTTTGCTCCAAAATAAGTAAGATTTCTGCCTTTTTTCTCTGAAATAAGTGAAATTTCTGCAATTTTGCCCCAAAATAAGTGAAATTTCTGCAATTTTGCCCCAAAATAAGGGAAATTTCTGGAATTTCGCACTAAAAAAAGTGGAATTTCTGAGTTTTGCCCTAAAATAAGGAGAATTTTTGTCTTTTTGCCCCAACATATAGGAAATTTCTGTCTTTTTGCCCCACAATAAGAGGAATTTCTGCAATTTTGCTCCAAAATACAGGAAATTTCTGTCTTTTTGCCTGAAAATAAGGGGAATGCATAACTTGTTGCCATAAAAAAGGGAAATTTCTTCATTTTTGCTCCAAAATAAGGGGAATTTCTGCCTTTTTGCCTCTAAATAAGTGGAATTTCTGTCTTTTTCCCCCAAAAACAAAGGGAATTTCTGTCTTTTTTGCCCCAAAATAAGGGGAATTTCTGACTTATTACCCTGAAATAAGTGAAATTTCTGCAATTTTGCCCCAGAATAAAGAAAATTTCTGCATTTTTGCCTTGAAATATGTGAAATTTATGCAATTTTACCCCAAAATAAGGTGAATTTCTGCCTTTTTGCCCCAAAATAATGAGAATTTCTGCCTTTTTGCCCCAAAATAAAAAAAATTTTTGATTTTTTTCTCTGAAATAAGTGAAATTTCTGCAATTTTGCACCAAAATAAGGTAAATTCCTGCAATTTTGACCCCAAAAAAGGAAATTTCTAGAATTTTGCCCCAAAATAAAGGGAATTTCTGACTTTTGCCTTAAAATTAGGGGAATTTCTTCAATTTTGCTCCAAAGTACGGGGAATTTCTGCCTTTTTGCCTGAAAATAATGGGAATGCATACCTTTTTGCAATAAAAAGGGAAATTTCTTCATTGTTGCTCCAAAATAAGGGGAATTTCTGCATTTTTGCCTCTAGATAAGTGGAATTTTTGTGTTTTTCCCTGAAAACAAAGGGAATTTCTGTCTTTTTTGCCCCAAAATAAGGGGAATTTCTGACTTATTACCCAGAAAAAAGTGAAATTTCTTCAATTTTGCCACAGGATAAGGTAAATTTCTGCCTTTTTGCCCTGAAATATGTGAAATTTCTGCAATTTTACCCCAAAATAAGGTGAATATCTGCTTTTTTCCCCAAAATAATGGGAATTTCTGCCTTTTTGCCCCAAAATAAGAAAAATTTTTGCTTTTTTTCTCTGAAATAAGTAAAATTTCTGCAATTATACCCTAAAATAAGGGAAATTCTGCAATTTTTCCCATAATAAGGGAAATTTCTGCAATTTTGCCCAAATGTAAAGGAAATTTCTGCAATTTTGCCCCAAAATAAGTAGAATTTCTGACTGTTTGCTCCCGAAAAAAGGAGATTTTCTGTCTTTTTGCCCCAAAATAAGGAGAATTTCAGCCTTTTTGCCCGAAAATTATGAGAATTTCTGCAATTTTGCTTCAAAATACGGGGAATTTCTGCTTTTTATCCCGAAAGTATGGGGAATGTATATTTTTTGCCACAAAAAAGGGAAATTTCTTCATTTTTGCTCCAAAATAAGGGGAATTTCTGATTTTTGACTCTAAATAACTGGAATTTCTGTTTTTTTTTTCAAAAAACAAAGGGAATTTCTTTCTTTTTTGCCCCAAAATAAGAGGAATTTCTGACACATTACCCTGAAATAAGTGAAATTTCTTGAATTTTTGCCCCAAAATAAGGAAAATTTCTGCAATTTTGCCCCAGGATAAGGGAAATTTCTGACTTTTTGTCCTGAAATATGTGAAATTTCTGCAATTTTACCCCAAAATAAGGTGAATTTCTGCCTTTTTGCCCCAAAATAATGAGAATTTCTGCCTTTTTGCCCCAAAATAGAAAAATTTTTGCTTTTTTTCTCTGAAATAAGTGAAATTTCTGCAATATTGCCCTAAATAAGGGAAATTTCTGCAATTTTTCCACATAATAAGGAAAATGTATGCAATTTTGCCAAAAAATAAAGGGAATTTCTCTTTTTTTGCCCCAAAATAAAGGAAATTTCTTCCTTTTTACCTGAAAATAAGTGAAATTTCTGCAATTTTGCCCCAAATAAAGAAAATTTCTGCAATTTTGCCCCAAAATAAGGTAAATTCCTGCAATTTTGCTCCCCAAAAAAAGAAATTTCTAGAATTTTGCCCCAAAATAAGGGGAATTTCTGATTTTTGCCCCAAAATAAAGGGAATTTCTGCCTTTTTGCCTGAAAATAATGGGAATGCATACGTTTTTGCAATAAAAAGGGAAATTTCTTCATTGTTGCTCCAAAATAAGGGGAATTTCTGCCTTTGTGCCTCTAGATAAGTGGAATTTCTGTCTTTTTCCCTGAAAACAAAGGGAATTTCTGTCTTTTTTGCCCCAAAATAAAGGGAATTTCTGACTTATTACCCTGAAATAAGTGAAATTTCTGCAATTTTGCCCCAGAATGAGGTAAATTTCTGCCTTTTTGCCCTGAAATATGTGAAATTTCTGCAATTTTACCCCAAAATAAGGTGAATTTCTGTTTTTTTGCCCCAAAATAATGGGAATTTCTGCCTTTTTGCCCCAAAATAAGAAAAATTTTTGCTTTTTTTTCTCTGAAATAAGTAAAATTTCTGCAATTTTGCCCTAAAATAAGGGAAATTTCTGCAATTTTTTCCCATAATAATGGAAATTTCTGCAATTTTGCCCCAAAGTAAAGGAAATTTCTGCAATTTTGCCCCAAAATATTGAGAATTTCTGACTATTTGCTCCCGAAAGAAGGAGATTTTCTGTCTTTTTGCCCCAAAATAAGTAGAATTTCTGCCTTTTTGCCCGAAAATTATGAGAATTTCTGCAATTTTGCTTCAAAATACAGGGAATTTCTGCTTTTTATACCGAAAGTAAGGAAAATGTATATTTTTTGCCACAATAAAGGGAAATTTCTTCATTATTGTTCCAAAATAAGGAGAATTTCTGCTTTTTGCCTCTAAATAACTGGAATTTCTGTCTTCTTTCCAAAAAAGAAAGGGAATTTCTCCCTTTTGTGCCCCAAAATAAAAGGAATTTCTGACTCATTACCCTGAAATAAGTGAAATTTCTGCAATTTTGCCCCAAAATTAAAGAAATTTCTGCAATTTTACCCAAAATAAGGTGAATTTCTACCTTTTTGCAATAAAATAATGAGAATTTCTGCATTTTGCCCCAAAATAAAAAAAATTTTTGCCTTTTTTCTCTGATATAAGTGAAATTTCTGCAATTTTGCCCTAAAATAAGGGAAATTTCTGCAATTTTTCCCCATAATAAGAAAAATGTCTGCAATTTTGCCCCAAAATAAAGGGAATTTTTCCCTTTTTGCCCCAAAATAAAAAAAATTTTATTCTTTTTACCTGAAAATAAGTGAAATTTCTGCAATTTTGCCCTAAATAAGGGAAATTTCTGCAATTTTGCCCCACAAAAAGGTAATTTCTAGAATTTTGCCACAAAATAAGGGGAATTTCTGATTTTTGCCCGAAAATAAAAGGAATTTCTGCCTTTTGCCCCCAAATTAGGGGAATTTCTTCAATTTTGCTCCAAAATACGGGGAATTTCTGCCTTTTTTCCTGAAAATAATGGGAATGCATACCTTTTTGCCATAAAAAGGGAAATTTCTTCATTTTTGCTCCAAAATAAAGGGAATTTCTGCCTTTTTGCCTCTAGATAAGTGGAATTTCTGTCTTTTTCCCCCAAAACAAAGGGAATTTCTGTCTTTTTTGCCCCTAAATAAGGGGAATTTCTGACTTATTACCCTGAAATTAGAGAAATTTCTGCAATTTTGCCCCAAAATAAGGAAAATTTCTGCCTCTTTGCCTTGAAATATGTGAAATTTCTGCAATTTTACCCAAAATAAAGTGAATTTCTGTTTTTTTGCCCCAAAATAATGGAAATTTCTGCCTTTTTGCCCCAAAATAAGAAATATTTTTGCTTTTTTCTCTGATATAAGTAAAATTTCTGCAATTTTGCCCTAAAATAAGGGAAATTTCTGCAATTTTTTCCCTTATTAAGGGAAATTTCTGTAATTTTGCCCCAATGTAAAGGAAATTTCTGCAATTTTGCCCCAAAATAAGGAGAATTTCTTACTGTTTGCTCCCGAAAAAAGGAGATTTTCTGTATTTTTGCCCCAAAATAAGGAGAATTTCTGCCTTTTTGCCCGAAAATTGGGAGAATTTCTGCAATTTTGCTTCAAAATACGGGGAATTTCTGCTTTTTATCCCGAAAGTAAGGGGAATGTATATTTTTTGCCACAAAAAAGGGAAATTTCTTCATTTTTGCTCCAAAATAAGGGGAATTTCTGCCTTTTTGCCTCTAAATAAGTGGAATTTCTGTGTTTTTCCCAAAAATCAAAGGGAATTTCTCCCTTTTTTGCCTCAAAATAAAAGGAATTTCTGACTCATTACCCTGAAATAAGTGAAATTTCTGCAAATTTGCCCCAAAATAAGAGAAATTTCTGCCTTTTTGCCCCCAAATAAAGGGAATTTCAGCATTTTTACCTCAAAATAAAGGGAATTTATGAATTTTGGCACAAAATATTAGGAATTTCTGCATTTTTGCTCCAAAATAAGTAAAATTTCTGCCTTTTTTCTCTGAAATAAGTGAAATTTCTGCAATTTTGCCCCAAAATAAGTGAAATTTCTTCAATTTTTCCCCAAAATAAGGGAAATTTCTAGAATTTCGCACTAAAAAAAGTGGAATTTCTGAGTTTTGCCCCAAAATAAGGAGAATTTTTGTCTTTTTGCCCCAACATATAGGGAATTTCTGCCTTTTTGCCCCACAATAAGAGGAATTTCTGCAATTTTGCTCCAAAATACAGGAAATTTCTGTCTTTTTGCCTGAAAATTAGGGGAATGCATAACTTGTTGCCATAAAAAAGGGAAATTTCTTAATTTTTGCTCGAAAATAAGGAGAATTTCTGGGTTTTTGCCTCTAAATAAGTGGAATTTCTGTCTTTTTCCCCAAAAACATAAGGAATTTCTGCCTTTTTGCCCCAAAATAAGAAAAATTTTTGCTTTTTTTCTCTGAAATAAGTAAAATTTCTGCAATTATACCCTAAAATAAGGGAAATTCTGCAATTTTTTCCCTTAATAAGGGAAATTTCTGCAATTTTGCCCCAATGTAAAGGAAATTTCTGCAATTTTGCCCCAAAATAAGTAGAATTTCTGACTGTTTGCTCTCGAAAAAGGAGATTTTCTAACTTTTGCCCCAAAATAAGGAGAATTTCTGCCTTTTTGCCCGAAAATTATGAGAATTTCTGCAATTTTGCTTCAAAATACGGGGAATTTCTGCTTTTTATCCCAAAAGTAAGGGGAATGTATATTTTTTGCCACAAAAAAGGGATATTTCTTCATTTTTGCTCCAAAATAAGGGGAATTTCTGCTTTTTGCCTCTAAATAACTGGAATTTCTGGGTTTTTTTTCAAAAAAACAAAGGGAATTTCTTTCTTTTTTGCCCCAAAATAAGAGGAATTTCTGACTCATTACCCTGAAATAAGTGAAATTTCTTGAATTTTTGCCCCAAAATAAGGAAAATTTCTGCAATTTTGCCCCAAAATAAGGGAAATTTCTTCAATTTTGCTCCAAAATACGGGTAATTTCTGCCTTTTTGCCTGAAAATAATGGGAATGCATACCTTTTTGCCATAAAAAGGGAAATTTCTTCATTTTTGCTCCAAAATAAGGGGAATTTCTGCCTCTTTTCCTCTAGATAATGGAATTTCTCTCGTTTTCCCCGAAAACAAAGGGAATTTCTGTCTTTTTTGCCCCAAAATAAGGGGAATTTCTGACTTATTACCCTGAAATAAGTTAAATTTCTGCAATTTTGCCTCAGAATAAGGAAAATTTCTTCCTTTTTGCCCTGAAATATGTGAAATTTCTGTTATTTTACCCCAAAATAAGGTGAATTTCTGTTTTTTTCCCCAAAATAATGGGAATTTCTGCCTTTTTGCCCCCAAAAAAGAAAAATTTTTGCTTTTTTTCTCTGAAATAAGTAAAATTTCTGCAATTTTGCCCTAAAATAAGGGAAATTTCTGCAATCTTTTCCCCTAATAAGGGAAATTTCTGCAATTTTGCTCCAATGTAAAGGAAATTTCTGCAATTTTTCCCCAAAATGAGGAAAATTTCTGAATGTTTGCTCCCGAAAAAAGGAGATTTTCTGTCTTTTTGCCCCAAAATAAAGAGAATTTCTGCCTTTTTTTCCGAAAATTATGAGAATTTCTGCAATTTTGCTTCAAAATACGGGGAATTTCTTCTTTTTATCCCGAAAGTAAGGGGAATATATATTTTTTGCCACAAAAAAAAGAAATTTCTTCATTTTTGCTCCAAAATAAGGGGAATTTCTGCCTTTTTGCCTCTAAATAAGTGGAATTTCTGTCTTTTTCCCAAAAATCAAAGGGAATTTCTTTCTTTTTTACCCCAAAATACAAGGAATTTCTGACTCATTACCCTGAAATAAGTAAAATTTCTGCAATTTTGACCCAAAATAAGGGAAATTTCTGGAATTTTGCACCAAAATTTGGAATTTCTTAGTTTTGCTCCAAAATAAGAAGAATTTTTGTCTTTTTGCCCCAACATATAGGGAATTTCTGCCTTTTTGCCCCACAATTAGGGGAATTTCTGCAATTTTGCTCCAAATTACGGGGAATTTCTGTCTTTTTGCCCGAAAATAAGGGGAATGCATAACTTGTTGCCATAAAAAAGGGAAATTTCTTCATTTTTGCTCCAAAATAAGGGGAATTTCTGCCTTTTTGCCTCTAAATAAGTGGAATTTCTGTCTTTTTCCCCCAAAACAAAAAGAATTTCTGTCTTTTTTGCCCCAAAATAAAGGGAATTTCCGAATTATTACCCTGAAATCAGTGAAATTTCTGCAATTTTGCCCCAAAATAAAGGAAATCTCTGCCTTTTTGCCCTGACATATGTGAAATTTCTGCAATTTTACACCAAATTAAGGTGAATTTCTGCCTTTTTGTCACAAAATAATGGGAATTTCTGCCTTTTTGCCCCAAAATAAGAAAAATTTTTGCTTTTTTTCTCTGAAATAAGTGAAATTTCTGCAATTTTACCCTAAAATAAGTGAAATTTCTGCAATTTTATCGCATAATAAGGGAAATTTCTGCAATTTTGCCCCAAAATAAGGGGAATTTCTCCCTTTTTGCCCCAAAATAAAGGAAATTTCAGCCTTTTTACCTGAAAATATATGAAATTTCTGCAATTTTGCCCCAAATAAAGAAAATTTCTTCAATTTTGCCCCAAAATAAGGTAAATTCCTGCAATTTTGCCCCAAAATAAAGAAAATTTCTGGAATTTTGCCCCAAAATAATGGGAATTTCTGATTTCTGCCCTAAAATAAAGGGAATTTCTGGCCTTTGCCCCAAAATTAGAGGAATTTCTGCAATTTTGCTCCAAAATAATGGGAATTTCTGCCTTTTTGCCCGAAAATAATGGGAATGCATACCTTTTTGCCATAAAAAGGTAAATTTCTTCATTTTTGCTCCAAAATAAGAGAAATTTTTGCCTTTTTGCCTCTAAATATGTGGAATTTCTGCCATTTCCCCCAAAACAAAGGAAATTTCTGTCTTTTTTGCCCCAAAATAAGGGGAATTTCTGACTTATTACCCTGAAATATGTGAAATTTCTGCAATTTTGCCCCAATATAATAGAAATTTCTGTCTTTTTGCCCCCAAATAAGGGGAATTTCAGCCTTTTTACCTCAAAATAAGGAGAATTTCTGCCGTTTTGCCCCAAAATAAGGGAAATTTCTGCCTTTTTTCACTGAAATAAGTGAAATTTCTGCAATTTTGCCCTAAAATAAGTGAAATTTCTGCAATTTTGCCCAAGAATAAGGGAAATTCCTGGAATTTTGCCCCGAAATAAGTGGAATTTCTCAGTTTTGCCCCAAAATAAAGAGAATTTCAGTATTTTTGCCCCAACATCTAGGGAATTTCTGCATTTTTGCCCCATAATTAGAGGAATATCTGCAATTTTGCTCCAAAATACGGAAAATTTCTGCCTTTTTGCCCGTAAATAAAAAGAATGCATACCTTTTTGGTTTAAAAAAGGAAATTTCTTCATTTTTGCTCCAAAATAAGGGGAATTTCTGCTTTTTTGCCTTCAAATAAGTGGAATTTCTGTCTTTTTCCTCCAAAACAAAGGGATTTTCGGTCTTTTTTGCCCCAAAATAAGGAAATTTTCCGACTTATAACCTGAAATAAGTGAAATTTCTGCAATTTTGTCCCAAAATAAGGGAAATATCTGCTTTTTTGCCCCAAAATAAGGGGAATTTCAGCCTTTTCACCTCAAAATAAGGGGAATTTCTGCATTTTTGCCACAAAATATTAGGAATTTCTGCCTTTTTGCCCCAAAATAAGGAAAATTTCTGTCTTTTTTCCCTGAAATAAGTAAAATTTCTGCAATTTTGCCCCAATGTAAAGGAAATTTCTGCAATTTTGCCCCAAAATAAGGAGAATTTCTCACTGTTTGCTCCCGAAAAAAAATATTTTCTGTCTTTTTGCCCCAAAATAAGGAGAATTTCGGCCTTTTAGCCCGAAAATTATGAGAATTTCTGCAATTTTGCTTCAAAATACGGGGAATTTCTGCTTTTTATCTTGAGTGTAAGGGTAATGTATATTTTTTTGCCACAAAAAGGGAAATTTCTTCATTTTTGCTCCAAAATAAGGGGAATTTCTGACTTTTTACCCCTAATAAGTGGAATTTCGGGCCTTTTCCCAAAAAACGAAGGGAATTTCTCTATTTTTTGCCCCAAAATAAGAGGAATTTCTGACTCATTACCCTGAAATAAGTGAAATTTCTGCAATTTTGCCCAAAAATAAGGAAAATTTCTGCCTTTTTGCTCTCAAATAAGGGGAATTTTAGCATTTTTACCTCAAAATGAGGGGAATTTTTTAATTTTGGCATAAAATATTAGGAATTTCTGCCTTTTTGCCCCAAAATAAGAAAAATTTCTGCCTTTTTCCCATGAAATAAGTGAAATTTCTGCAATTTTGCCCCAAAATAAGTGCAATTTCTGCAATTTTGCCCCAAAATAAGGGTAATTTCTGGAATTTTGCACCAAAATTTGGAATTTCAGAGTTTTGCCCCAAAATAAGGAGAATTTTTGTCTTTTTGCCCCAACATATAGGGAATTTCTGCCTTTTTGCCCCACAATTTGGGGAATTTCTGCAATTTTGCTCAAAAATACGGGGAATTTCTGTCTTTTTGCCCGAAAATAAGGGGAATGCATAACTTGTTGCCATAAAAAAGGTAAATTTCTTCATTTTTTCTCCAAAATAAGGGTAATTTCTGCCTTTTTGCCTCTAAATAAGTGGAATTTCTGTCTTTTTACTCCAAAACAATGGGAATTTCTGTCTTTTTGCCCAAAAATAAGGGAAATTTCTGACTTATTACCCTGAAATAAGTGAAAATTCTGCAATTTTGCCCCAAAATAAGGGAAATTTCTGCCTTATTGCCCTGAAATATGTGAAATTTCTGAAATTTTACACCATAATAAGGTGAATTTCTGCCTTTTTGCCACAAAATAATGGGAATTTCTGCCTTTTTGCCCCAACATAAAAAAAATTTTTGCTTTTTTTCTCTGAAATAAGTGAAATTTCTGCAATTTTGCCCTAAAATAAGTGAAATTTCTGCAATTTTGCCCCAAAATCAGGGGAATTTCTCCCTTTTTGCCCCCAAATAATGGAAATTTCAGCCTTTTTACCAGCAAATAAGTGAAATTTCTGCAATTTTGCCCCAAATAAAGGAAATTTCTGCAATTTTGCCCCAAAATCAGGTAAATTCCTGCAATTTTGCCCAAAAATAAAGGAAATTTTTTGAATTTTGCCCCAAAATAAGGGGAATTTCTGATTTTTGCCCCAAAATAAAGGGAATTTCTGGCTTTTGCCACAAAATTAAGGGAATTATTGCAATTTTGCTCCAATATACGGGGAATTTCTGCCTTTTTGCCTGAAAATAATGGGAATGCATACCTTTTTGCCATAAAAAGGTAAATTTCTTCATTTTTGCTCCAAAATAAGGGAAATTTCTGCCTTTTTGCCTCTAAATAAGTGGAATTTCTGTCATTTCCCCCAAAACAAAGGGAATTTCTGTCATTTTTGCCCCAAAATAAGGGGAATTTCTGACTTATTACTGTGAAATAAGTGAAATTTCTGCAATTTTGCACAAAAATAGGAAAATTTCTTCTTTTTTGCCCCCAAATAAGGGGAATTTTAGCATTTTTACCTCAAAATAAGGGGAATTTTTGAATTTTGGCACAAAGTATTAGGAATTTCTGCCTTTTTGCCACAAAATAAAAAAAATTTCTGCCTTTTTACACTGAAATAAGTTAAATTTCTGCAATTTTGCCCCAAAATAAGTGAAATTTCTGCAATTTTGCCCCAAAATAAAAGAAATTTCTAGAATTTGCACCAAAATTTTAATTTCTGAGTTTTGTCCCAAAATAAGGAGAATTTTTATCTTTTTGCCCCAACATATAGGGAATTTCTGCCTTTTTGCCCCACAATTAGGGGAATTTCTGCAATTTTGCTCCAAAATACAGGGAATTTATGCCCTTTTGCCCGAAAATAAGGGGAATGCATAACTTGTTGCCATAAAAAAGGGAAATTTCTTCATTTTTGCTCCAAAATAAGGGGAATTTCTGCCTTTTTGCCTCTAAATAAGTGGAATTTCTGTCATTTCCCCCAAAACAAAGGGAATTTCTGTCTTTTTTGACCCAAAATAAGGGGAATTTCTGACTTATTACCCTGAAATAAGTAAAATTTCTGCAATTTTGCCCCAAAATAAAAGAAATTTCTGCCTTTTTGCCCTGAAATATGTGAAATTTCTGAAATTTTACCCCAAAATAAGGTGAATTTCTGCCTTTTTGCCCCAAAATAATGAAAATTTCTGCCTTTTTACCCCAAAATAAGAAAAATTTTTGCTTTTTTTCTCTGAAATAAATGAAAAATCTGCAATTTTGCCCTAAAATAAGTGAAATTTCTGCAATTTTATCGCATAATAAAGGAAATTTCTGCAATTTTGCCCCAAAATAAGGGGAATTTCTACCTTTTTGCCCCAAAATAAAGGAAATTTCAGGCTTTTCACCAGAAAATAAGTGAAATTTCTGCAATTTTGCCCCAAATAAAGGAAATTTCTGCAATTTTGCCCCAAAATAAGGTAAATTCCTGCAATTTTGCCCAAAAATAAGGGAAATTTTTTGAATTTTGCCCCAAAATAAGGGGAATTTCTGATTTTTGTCCCAAAATAAAGGGAATTTCTGGCTTTTGCCACAAAATTAGGGGAATTTCTGCAATTTTGCTCTAAAATACGGGGAATTTCTGCCTTTTTGCCCGAAAATAATGGGAACGCATACCTTTTTGCCATAAAAAGGTAAATTTCTTCATTTTTGCTCCAAAATAAGGGAAATTTCTGCTTTTTTGCCTCTAAATAAGTGGAATTTCTGTCATTTCCCCCAAAATAAAGGGAATTTCTGTCCTTTTTTTCCCAAAATAAAATGAATTTCTGACTTATTTCCTGAAATAAGTGAAATTTCTGCATTTTTGCTTCAAAATAAGGGAAATTTCTGCCTTTTTGCCCTCAAATAATGGGAATTTCAGCCTTTTTACCTCAAAATAAGGAGAATTTCTGCTATTTTGCCCAAAAATAAGGGAAATTTCTGCCTTTTTTCACTGAAATAAGTGAAATTTCTGCAATTTTGCCCAAAAATAAGTGAAATTTCTGCAATTTTGCCCAAGAATAAGGGAAATTTCTGGAATTTTGCCCCAAAATAAGTGGATTTTCTGAGTTTTGCCCCAAGATAAGGAGAATTTCTGTCTTTTTGCCGAACATATAGGGAATTTGTGCATTTTTGCCCCACAATTAGGGGAATTTCTGCAATTTTGCTCCAAAATACGGGAAATTTTTGCCGTTTTGCCCGTAAATAAAAAGAATGCATACCTTTTTGCCTTAAAAAAGGGAAATTTCTTCATTTTTGCTCCAAAATAAGGGGAATTTCTGCTTTTTTGCCTCTAAATAAGTTGAATTTCTGTCTTTTTCCTCCAAAACAGAGGGATTTTCTGTCTTTTTTGCCACAAAATAAGAAAATTTTCTGACTTATTACCCTGAAATAAGTGAAATTTCTGTAATTTTGTCCCCAAATAAGGGAAATTTCTGCCTTTTTGCCCCAAAATAAGGAAAATTTCTGTATTTTTCCCTGAAATAAGACAAATTTCTGCAATTTTGACCCAATGTAAAGGAAATTTCTGCAATTTTGCCCCAAAATAATGAGAATTTCTGACTGTTTGCTCCCGAAAAAAAAGATTTTCTGTTTTTTTGCCCCAAAATAAAGAGAATTTCTTCCTTTTTGCCCGAAAATTATGAGAATTTCTGCAATTTTGCTTCAAAATACGGGGAATTTCTGCTTTTTATCCCGAAAGTAAGGGGAATGTATATTTTTTGCCACAAAAAAGGGAAATTTCTTCATTTTTGCTCCAAAATAATGGGAATTTCTGCCTTTTTGCCTCTAAATAAGTGGAATTTCTGTCTTTTTTCCAAAAAACAAAGGAAATTTCTCTCTTTTTTGCCCAAAAATAAGAGGAATTTCTGACTCATTACCCTGAAATAAGTGAAATTTCTGCAATTTTGCCCAAAAATAAGGAAAATTTCTACCTTTTTGCCCCCAAATAAGGGGAATTTTAGCATTTTTACCTCAAAATAAGGGGAATTTTTGAATTTTGGCACAAAATATTAGGAATTTCTGCCTTTTTGCCCTGAAATATGTGAAATTTCTGCAATTTTACCCCAAAATAAGGTGAATTTCTGATTTTTTGCCCCAAAATAAGAAAAATTTTTGCTTTTTTTCTCTGAAATAAGTGAAATTTCTGCAATTTTGCCCTAAAATAAGGAAATTTCTGCAATTTTATTGCATAATAAGGAAAATTTCTGCAATTTTGCCCCAAAATAAGGGGAATTTCTCCCTTTATGCCCCAAAATAAAGGAAATTTCAGGCTTTTTACCAGAAAATAAGTGAAATTTCTGCAATTTTGCCCTAAATAAAGGAAATTTCTGAAATTTTGCCCCAAAATAAGGTTAATTCCTGCAATTTTGCCCCAAAATAAAGAAAATTTCTGGAATTTTGCCCCAAAATAAGGGGAATTTCTGATTTTTGCCCCAAAATAAAGGGAATTTCTGGCTTTTGCCCCAAAATTAGGGGAATTTCTGTTTTTTTGCCCGAAAATAATGGGAATGCATACCTTTTTGCCATAAAAAGGTAAATTTCTTCATTTTTGCTCCAAAATAAGGGAAATTTCTGCCTTTTTGCCTCTAAATAAGTGGAATTTCTGTCATTTCCCCCAAAACAAAGGGAATTTCTGTCTTTTTTGCCCCCAAAATAAGGGGAATTTCAGCCCTTTCACCTCAAAATAAGGGGAATTTCTGCATTTTTGCCACAAAATATTAGGAATTTCTGCCTTTTTGCCCCAAAATAAGAAAAATTTCTGCCTTTTTTCCCTGAAATAATTGAAATTTCTGCAATTTTGCCTCAAAATAAGTGAAATTTCTGCAATTTTGACCAAGAATAAGAGAAATTTCTGGAATTTTGCCCCAAAATATGGGGAAATTCAGCCCTTTCACCTCAAAATAAGGGGAATTTCTGCATTTTTGCCACAAAATATTAGGAATATCTGCCTTTTTGCCCCAAAATAAGAAAAATTTCTGTCTTTTTTCCCTGAAATAAGTCAAATTTCTGCAATTTTGCCCCATTGTAAAGGAAATTTCTGCAATTTTGCTCCAAAATAAGGAGAATTTGTGACTGTTTGCTCCCGAAATAAAAGATATTCTGTCTTCTTGCCCCAAAATAAGGAGAATTTCTGCCTTTTTGCCCGAAAATTATGAGAATTTCTGCAATTTTGCTTCAAAATACGGGGAATTTCTGCTTTTTATCCCGTAAGTAAGGGGAATGTATATTTTTTGCCACAAAAAAGGGAAATTTCTTCATTTTTGCTACAAAATAAGGGGAATTTCTGCCTTTTTGCCTCTAAATAAGTGGAATTTCTGTCTTTTACCCAAAAACAAAGAGAATTTCTCTCTTTTTTGCCCCAAAATAAGAGGAATTTCTGACTCATTACCCTGAAATAAGTGAAATTTCTGCAATATTGCCCAAAAATAAGGGAAATTTCTGCCTTTTTGCCTCCAAATAAGGGAAATTTTAGCATTTTTACCTCAAAATAAGGGGAATTTTTGAATTTTGGCACAAAATATTAGTAATTTCTGCCTTTTTGCCCCAAAATAAGAAAAATTTCTTCCTTTTTTCCCTGAAATAAGTGAAATTTCTGCAATTTTGCACCAAAATAAGTGTAATTTCTGCAATTTTGCCCCAATATAAGGGAAATTTCTGGAATTTTGCACCAAAATTTGGAATTTCTGAGTTTTGCCCCAAAATAAGGAGAATTTTTGTCTTTTTGCCCCAACATATAAGGAATTTCTGCCTTTTTGCCCCACAATTAGGGGAATTTCTGCAATTTTGCTCCAAAATACGGGGAATTTATGCCCTTTTGCCCGAATATAAGGGGAATGCATAACTTGTTGCCATAAAAAAGGGAAATTTCTTCATTTTTGCTCCAAAATAAGGGGAATTTCTGCCTTTTTGCCTCTAAATAAGTTGAATTTCTGTCATTTCCCCCAAAACAAAGGGAATTTCTGTCTTTTTTGACTCAAAATAATGGAAATTTCTGACTTATTACCCTGAAATAAGTGAAATTTCTGCAATTTTGCCCCAAAATAAAAGAAATTTCTGCCTTTTTGCCCTGAAATATGTGAAATTTCTGCAATTTTACCCCAAAATAAGGTGAATTTCTGCCTTTTTGCCCCAAAATAATGGGAATTTCTGCCTTTTTACCCCAAAATAAAAAAAATTATTGCTTTCTTTCTCTAAATAAGTGAAATTTCTGCAATTTTGCCCTAAAATAAGTGAAATTTCTGCAATTTTATTGCATAATAAGGGAAATTTCTGCAATTTTGCCCCAAAATAAGGGGAATTTCTCCCCTTTTGCCCCAAAATTAAGGAAATTTCAGCCTTTTCACCAGAAAATGAGTGAAATTTCTGCAATTTTGCCCCAAATAAAGGAAATTTCTGCAATTTTGCCCCAAAATAAGGTAAATTCCTGCAATTTTGCCCAAAAATAAAGGAAATTTTTTGAATTTTGCCCCAAAATAAGGGGAATTTCTGATTTTTGCCCCAAAATAAAGGGAATTTCTGGCTTTTGCCACAAAATTAGGGGAATTTCTGCAATTTTGCTCTAAAATACGGGGAATTTCTGCCTTTTTGCCCGAAAATAATGGGAATGCATACCTGTTTGCCATAAAAAGGTAAATTTCTTCATTTTTGCTCCAAAATAAGGGAAATTTCTGCTTTTTTGCCTCTAAATAAGTGGAATTTCTGTCATTTTTCCCAAAGCAAAAGGAATTTCTGTCTTTTTTTCCCCAAAATAAGGTGAATTTCTGACTTATTACCCTGAAATAAGTGAAATTTCTGCAATTTTGCCCCAAAATAAGGGAAATTTCTGCGTTTTTGCCCTCAAATAAGGGGAATTTCAGCCTTTTTACCTCAAAATAAAGAGAATTTCTGCCTTTTTGCCCAAAATTAAGGGAAATATCTGCCTTTTTTCACTGAAATAAGTGAAATTTCTGCAATTTTGCCCAAAAATAAGTGAAATTTCTGCAATTTTGCCCAAGAATAAGGGAAATTTCTGGAATTTTGCCCCAAAATAAGTGGATTTTCTGAGTTTTGCCCCAAAATAAGGAGAATTTCTGTCTTTTTGCCGCAACATATAAGGAATTTCTGCATTTTTGCCCCACAATTAGGGGAATTTCTGCAATTTTGCTCCAAAATACGGGAAATTTCTGCCGTTTTGCCCGTAAATAAAAAGAATGCATACCTTTCTGCCTTAAAAAAGGGAAATTTCTTCATTTTTGCTAAAAAATAAGGGGAATTTCTACTTTTTTGCCTCAAAATAAGTTGAATTTCTGTCTTTTTCCTCCAAAACAGAGGGATTTTCTCTCTTTTTTGCCACCAAATAAGAAAATTTTCTGACTTATTACCCTGAAATAAGTGAAATTTCTGCAATTTTGTCCCC
The DNA here is from genome assembly GCF_963924665.1 of Micromys minutus. Lineage (NCBI taxonomy): Eukaryota > Metazoa > Chordata > Mammalia > Rodentia > Muridae > Micromys > Micromys minutus. The sequence continues at coordinate 7,652,873 of NW_027667727.1, forward strand.
AAATAAGGGAAATTTCAGCCTTTTTGCCCCAAAATAAGGGGAATTTCAGCCTTTTCACCTCAAAATAAGGGGAATTTCGGCATTTTTGCCACATAATATTAGGAATTTCTGCCTTTTTGCCTTAAAATAAGGAAAATTTCTGTATTTTTCCCTGAAATAAGACAAATTTCTGCAATTTTGCCCCAATGTAAAGGAAATTTCTGCAATTTTGCCCCAAAATAATGAGAATTTCTGACTGTTTGCTCCCGAAAAAAAAGATTTTCTGTTTTTTTGCCCCAAAATAAAGAGAATTTCTTCCTTTTTGCCCGAAAATTATGAGAATGTCTGCAATTTTGCTTAAAAATACGGGGAATTTCTGCTTTTTATCCCGAAAGTAAGGGGAATGTATATTTTTTGCCACAAAAAAGGGAAATTTCTTCATTTTTGCTCCAAAATAATGGGAATTTCTGCCTTTTTGCCTCTAAATAAGTGGAATTTCTGTCTTTTTTCCAAAAAACAAAGGGAATTTCTCTCTTTTTTGCCCCAAAATAAGAGGAATTTCTGACTCATTACCCTGAAATAAGTGAAATTTCTGCAATTTTGCCCAAAAATAAGGGAAATTTCTGCCTTTTTTCCCCCAAATAAGGGGAATTTTAGCATTTTTACCTTAAAATAAGGGAAATTTTTGAATTTTGGCACAAACTATTAGGAATTTCTGCCTTTTTGCCCTGAAATATGTGAAATTTCTGCAATTTTACCCCAAAATAAGGTGAATTTCTGCCTTTTTGCCCCAAAATAAGAAAAATTTTTGCTTTTTTTCTCTGAAATAAGTGAAATTTCTGCAATTTTGCCCTAAAATAAGGAAATTTCTGCAATTTTATTGCATAATAAGGAAAATTTCTGCAATTTTGCCCCAAAATAAGGGGAATTTCTCCCTTTATGCCCCAAAATAAAGGAAATTTCAGGCTTTTTACCAGAAAATAAGTGAAATTTCTGCAATTTTGCCCTAAATAAAGGAAATTTCTGAAATTTTGCCCCAAAATAAGGTTAATTCCTGCAATTTTGCCCCAAAATAAAGAAAATTTCTGGAATTTTGCCCCAAAATAAGGGGAATTTCTGATTTTTGCCCCAAAATAAAGGGAATTTCTGGCTTTTGCCCCAAAATTAGGGGAATTTCTGTTTTTTTGCCCGAAAATAATGGGAATGCATACCTTTTTGCCATAAAAAGGTAAATTTCTTCATTTTTGCTCCAAAATAAGGGAAATTTCTGCCTTTTTGCCTCTAAATAAGTGGAATTTCTGTCATTTCCCCCAAAACAAAGGGAATTTCTGTCTTTTTTGCCCCCAAAATAAGGGGAATTTCAGCCCTTTCACCTCAAAATAAGGGGAATTTCTGCATTTTTGCCACAAAATATTAGGAATTTCTGCCTTTTTGCCCCAAAATAAGAAAAATTTCTGCCTTTTTTCCCTGAAATAATTGAAATTTCTGCAATTTTGCCTCAAAATAAGTGAAATTTCTGCAATTTTGACCAAGAATAAGAGAAATTTCTGGAATTTTGCCCCAAAATATGGGGAAATTCAGCCCTTTCACCTCAAAATAAGGGGAATTTCTGCATTTTTGCCACAAAATATTAGGAATATCTGCCTTTTTGCCCCAAAATAAGAAAAATTTCTGTCTTTTTTCCCTGAAATAAGTCAAATTTCTGCAATTTTGCCCCATTGTAAAGGAAATTTCTGCAATTTTGCTCCAAAATAAGGAGAATTTGTGACTGTTTGCTCCCGAAATAAAAGATATTCTGTCTTCTTGCCCCAAAATAAGGAGAATTTCTGCCTTTTTGCCCGAAAATTATGAGAATTTCTGCAATTTTGCTTCAAAATACGGGGAATTTCTGCTTTTTATCCCGTAAGTAAGGGGAATGTATATTTTTTGCCACAAAAAAGGGAAATTTCTTCATTTTTGCTACAAAATAAGGGGAATTTCTGCCTTTTTGCCTCTAAATAAGTGGAATTTCTGTCTTTTACCCAAAAACAAAGAGAATTTCTCTCTTTTTTGCCCCAAAATAAGAGGAATTTCTGACTCATTACCCTGAAATAAGTGAAATTTCTGCAATATTGCCCAAAAATAAGGGAAATTTCTGCCTTTTTGCCTCCAAATAAGGGAAATTTTAGCATTTTTACCTCAAAATAAGGGGAATTTTTGAATTTTGGCACAAAATATTAGTAATTTCTGCCTTTTTGCCCCAAAATAAGAAAAATTTCTTCCTTTTTTCCCTGAAATAAGTGAAATTTCTGCAATTTTGCACCAAAATAAGTGTAATTTCTGCAATTTTGCCCCAATATAAGGGAAATTTCTGGAATTTTGCACCAAAATTTGGAATTTCTGAGTTTTGCCCCAAAATAAGGAGAATTTTTGTCTTTTTGCCCCAACATATAAGGAATTTCTGCCTTTTTGCCCCACAATTAGGGGAATTTCTGCAATTTTGCTCCAAAATACGGGGAATTTATGCCCTTTTGCCCGAATATAAGGGGAATGCATAACTTGTTGCCATAAAAAAGGGAAATTTCTTCATTTTTGCTCCAAAATAAGGGGAATTTCTGCCTTTTTGCCTCTAAATAAGTTGAATTTCTGTCATTTCCCCCAAAACAAAGGGAATTTCTGTCTTTTTTGACTCAAAATAATGGAAATTTCTGACTTATTACCCTGAAATAAGTGAAATTTCTGCAATTTTGCCCCAAAATAAAAGAAATTTCTGCCTTTTTGCCCTGAAATATGTGAAATTTCTGCAATTTTACCCCAAAATAAGGTGAATTTCTGCCTTTTTGCCCCAAAATAATGGGAATTTCTGCCTTTTTACCCCAAAATAAAAAAAATTATTGCTTTCTTTCTCTAAATAAGTGAAATTTCTGCAATTTTGCCCTAAAATAAGTGAAATTTCTGCAATTTTATTGCATAATAAGGGAAATTTCTGCAATTTTGCCCCAAAATAAGGGGAATTTCTCCCCTTTTGCCCCAAAATTAAGGAAATTTCAGCCTTTTCACCAGAAAATGAGTGAAATTTCTGCAATTTTGCCCCAAATAAAGGAAATTTCTGCAATTTTGCCCCAAAATAAGGTAAATTCCTGCAATTTTGCCCAAAAATAAAGGAAATTTTTTGAATTTTGCCCCAAAATAAGGGGAATTTCTGATTTTTGCCCCAAAATAAAGGGAATTTCTGGCTTTTGCCACAAAATTAGGGGAATTTCTGCAATTTTGCTCTAAAATACGGGGAATTTCTGCCTTTTTGCCCGAAAATAATGGGAATGCATACCTGTTTGCCATAAAAAGGTAAATTTCTTCATTTTTGCTCCAAAATAAGGGAAATTTCTGCTTTTTTGCCTCTAAATAAGTGGAATTTCTGTCATTTTTCCCAAAGCAAAAGGAATTTCTGTCTTTTTTTCCCCAAAATAAGGTGAATTTCTGACTTATTACCCTGAAATAAGTGAAATTTCTGCAATTTTGCCCCAAAATAAGGGAAATTTCTGCGTTTTTGCCCTCAAATAAGGGGAATTTCAGCCTTTTTACCTCAAAATAAAGAGAATTTCTGCCTTTTTGCCCAAAATTAAGGGAAATATCTGCCTTTTTTCACTGAAATAAGTGAAATTTCTGCAATTTTGCCCAAAAATAAGTGAAATTTCTGCAATTTTGCCCAAGAATAAGGGAAATTTCTGGAATTTTGCCCCAAAATAAGTGGATTTTCTGAGTTTTGCCCCAAAATAAGGAGAATTTCTGTCTTTTTGCCGCAACATATAAGGAATTTCTGCATTTTTGCCCCACAATTAGGGGAATTTCTGCAATTTTGCTCCAAAATACGGGAAATTTCTGCCGTTTTGCCCGTAAATAAAAAGAATGCATACCTTTCTGCCTTAAAAAAGGGAAATTTCTTCATTTTTGCTAAAAAATAAGGGGAATTTCTACTTTTTTGCCTCAAAATAAGTTGAATTTCTGTCTTTTTCCTCCAAAACAGAGGGATTTTCTCTCTTTTTTGCCACCAAATAAGAAAATTTTCTGACTTATTACCCTGAAATAAGTGAAATTTCTGCAATTTTGTCCCCAAATAAGGGAAATTTCAGCCTTTTTGCCCCAAAATAAGGGGAATTTCAGCCTTTTCACCTCAAAATAAGGGGAATTTCGGCATTTTTGCCACATAATATTAGGAATTTCTGCCTTTTTGCCTTAAAATAAGGAAAATTTCTGTATTTTTCCCTGAAATAAGACAAATTTCTGCAATTTTGCCCCAATGTAAAGGAAATTTCTGCAATTTTGCCCCAAAATAATGAGAATTTCTGACTGTTTGCTCCCGAAAAAAAAGATTTTCTGTTTTTTTGCCCCAAAATAAAGAGAATTTCTTCCTTTTTGCCCGAAAATTATGAGAATGTCTGCAATTTTGCTTAAAAATACGGGGAATTTCTGCTTTTTATCCCGAAAGTAAGGGGAATGTATATTTTTTGCCACAAAAAAGGGAAATTTCTTCATTTTTGCTCCAAAATAATGGGAATTTCTGCCTTTTTGCCTCTAAATAAGTGGAATTTCTGTCTTTTTTCCAAAAAACAAAGGGAATTTCTCTCTTTTTTGCCCCAAAATAAGAGGAATTTCTGACTCATTACCCTGAAATAAGTGAAATTTCTGCAATTTTGCCCAAAAATAAGGGAAATTTCTGCCTTTTTTCCCCCAAATAAGGGGAATTTTAGCATTTTTACCTTAAAATAAGGGAAATTTTTGAATTTTGGCACAAACTATTAGGAATTTCTGCCTTTTTGCCCTGAAATATGTGAAATTTCTGCAATTTTACCCCAAAATAAGGTGAATTTCTGCCTTTTTGCCCCAAAATAAGAAAAATTTTTTCTTTTTTTCTCTGAAATAAGTGAAATTTCTGCAATTTTGCCCTAAAATAAGTGAAATTTCTGCAATTTTATTGCATAATAAGGAAAATTTCTGCAATTTTGCCCCAAAATAAGGGGAATTTCTCCCTTTATGCCCCAAAATAAAGGAAATTTCAGCCTTTTTACCAGAAAATAAGTGAAATTTCTGCAATTTTGCCCCAAATAAAGGAAATTTCTGCAATTTTGCCCCAAAATAAGGTAAATTCCTGCAATTTTGCCCCAAAATAAAGAAAATTTCTGGAATTTTGCCCCAAAATAAGGGGAATTTCTAATTTTTGCCCCAAAATAAAGGGAATTTCTGGCTTTTGCCCCAAAATTAGGGGAATTTCTGCAATTTTGCTCCAAAATACGTCGAATTTCTGTTTTTTTGCCCGAAAATAATGGGAATGCATACCTTTTTGCCATAAAAAGGTAAATTTCTTCATTTTTGCTCCAAAATAAGGAAAATTTCTGCTTTTTTGCCTCTAAATAAGTTGAATTTCTGTCTTTTTCCTCCAAAACAGAGGGATTTTCTGTCTTTTTTGCCCCAAAATGAGGAAATTTTCTGACTTATTACCCTGAAATAAGTGAAATTTTTGCAATTTTGTCCCCAAATAAGGGAAATTTCTGCCTTTTTGCCCCATAATAAGGGGAATTTCAGCCTTTTAACCTCAAAATAAGGGGAATTTCTGCCTTTTTTCACTGAAATAAGTGAAATTTCTGCAATTTTGCCCTAAAATAAGTGAAATTTCTGCAATTTTGCCCAAGAATAAGGGAAATTTCTGGAATTTTGTCCCAAAATACGAGAAATTTCTTTATTTTTGCCCATAAATAAAAAGAATGGATAACTTTTTGCCTTAAAAAAAGGAAATTTCTTCATTTTTGCTCCAAAATAAGGAGAATTTCTGCTTTTTTGCCTCTAAATAAGTGGAATTTCTGTCTTTTTCCACCAAAACAAAGGGATTTTCTCTGTTTTTTGCCCCAAAATAAGGAAATTTTCTGACTTATTACCCTAAAATAAGTGAAATTTCTGCAATTTTGCCCCAAAATAAGGGAAATTTCTGCCTTTTTGCCCTGAAATATGTGAAATTTCTGCAATTTTACCCCAAAATACGGTGAATTTCCTCCTTTTTCCCCCAAAATAATGGGAATTTCTGACTTTTTGCCTTAAAATAAGAAAAATTTTTGCTTTTTTTCTCTGAAATAAGTAAAATTTCTGCAATTTTGCCCTAAAATAAGAGAAATTTCTGCAATTATTTTCTATAATAAGGGTAATGTCTGCAATTTTGCCCCAAAATAAAGAGAATTTCTCCTTTTTGCCCCAAAATAAAGGAAATTTCAGCCTTTTCACCTGAAAATAAGTGAAATTTCTGCAATTTTGCCCCAAAAAAAAGGAAATTTCTGCCTTTTTGCCCCAAAATAATGGGAATTTCTGCCTTTTTGCCCCAAAACAAGAAAAATTTTTGCTTTTTTTCTCTGAAATAAGTGAAATTTCTGCAATTTTGCCTTAAATTAAGAAAAATTTCTGCAATATTTCCCATAAAAAAGGAAATTTCTGCAATTTTGCCCCAAAATAAGGGGAATTTCTCACTTTTTGCCCGAAAATTAAGGAAATTTCAGCCTTTTTACCTGAAAATAAATGAAAGTTCTGCAATTTTGCCCCAAATAATGGAAATTTCTGCAATATTGCCCAAAAATAAGGTAAATTCCTGCAATTTTGCACCAAAATAAAGGAAATTTCTTGAATTTTGCCCCAAAAGAAGGGGAATTTCTGATTTTTGCCTCAAAATAAAGGGAATTTCTTCTTTTGCCCCAAAATTACGGGAATTTCTGCCTTTTTGCACGAAAATTATGAGAATTTCTGCAATTTTGCTTCAAAATACGAGGAATTTCTGCTTTTTATCCCGAAAGTAAGGGGAATGTATAACTTTTACCACAAAAAAGGGAAATTTCTTCATTTTTGCCCCAAAATAAGAGGAATTTCTGCCTTTTTACCTCAAAATAAGTGAAATTTCTCCCTTTTTACCCAAAAATAAATGGAATTTATGTCTTTTTGCCCCAAAAAAAGGAATTTTTGAATTATTCCCTGAAATAAGTGATATATCTGCAATTTTGCCCCAAAATAAAATAAATTTCTTCCTTTTTGCCACAAAATAAGGGGAATTACTGTCTTCTTGCCCGAAAATAAGGGCATTTCTTCCTTTTTGCTCCCAAATAAGAGGAATTTCAGCCTTTTTACCTCAAAATAAGAAAAATTTCTGCATTTTTTCCACAAAATATTAAGAATTTCTGCATTTTTGCCCAAAAATAAGGAAAATTTCTGAGTTCTTCCCTGAAATAAGTGAAATTTCTGCAATTTTGCCCCAAAATAAGTGAAATTTCTGCAATTTTGCCCTAAAATTAGGGAAATTTCTGCTTTTTGCCCTGAAATATGTGAAATTTCTGCAATTTTACCCCAAAATAAGGTTAATTTCTGCTTTTTTGCCCCAAAATAATGAGAATTTCTGCCTTTTGCCCAAAAAATAAGAAAAATTTTTGCTTTTTTTTTTCAGAAATAAGTGAAATTTCTGAAATTTTGCCCCAAAATAAGTGAAATTTCTGCAATTTTGCCCCAAAATAAGTGAAATTTTTTGAATTTTACCCCAAAATAAATGGAATTTCTGAGTTTTGCCCCAAAATAAGGAGAATTTCCGTCTTTTTGCCAAAACATATAGGGAATTTCTGCCTTTTGCCCCACAATTAGGGGAATTTCTGCAATTTTAATCCAAAATACGAGGAATTTCTGTCTTTTTGCCCGAAAATAAGGGGAATGCATAACTTTTTGCCATAAAAATGGGAAATTTCTTCATTTTTGCTCCAAAATAAGGGGAATTTCTGCCTTTTTGCCTCTAAATAAGTGGAATTTCTGTCTTTTTCCCCCAAAACAAAGGGAATTTCTGTCTTTTTTGCCCCAAAATAAAGGGAATTTCTGACTTATTACCCTAAAATAAGTGAAATTACTGCAATTTTGCCCCAAAATAAGGGAAATTTCTGCCTTTTTGCCCTAAAATATGTGAAATTTCTGCAATTTTACCCCAAAATACGGTGAATTTCCTCCTTTTTCCCCCAAAATAATGGGAATTTCTGCCTTTTTGCTCCAAAATAAGAAAAAATTTTGCTTTTTTTCTCTGAAATAAGTGAAATTTCTGCAATTTTGCCCTAAAATAATGGAAATTTCTGCAATTATTTTCTATAATAAGGGAAATGTCTGCAACTTTGCCCCAAAATAAAGAGAATTTCTCCTTTTTGCCCCAAAATAAAGGAAATTTCAGCCTTTTCACCTGAAAATAAGTGAAATTTCTGCAATTTTGCCCCCAAAAAAGGAAATTTCTGCAATTTTGCCCCAAAATAAGGTAAATTCCTGCAATTTTGTCCCAAAATAGAGGAAATTTCTGGAATTACGCCAAAATAAGAGGAATTTCTGATTTTTGCCCCAAAATAAAAAGAATTTCTGGCTTTTGCCCCAAAATTAGGGGAATTTCTGCAATTTTGCTCCAAAATACAGAGAATTTCTGCCTTTTTGCCCGAAAATAATGGGAATGCATACCTTTTTGCCATAAAAAGGTAAATTTCTTCATTTTTGCTCCAAAATAAGAGAAATTTTTGCCTTTTCGCCTCTAAATATGTGGAATTTCTGCCATTTCCCCCAAAACAAAGGAAATTTCTCTCTTTTTTGCCCCAAAATAAGGGGAATTTCTGACTTATTACCCTGAAATATGTGAAATTTCTGCAATTTTGCCCCAATATAAGGGAAATTTCTGTCTTTTTGCCCCCAAATAAGGGGAATTTCAGCCTTTTTACCTCAAAATAAGGAGAATTTCTGCCGTTTTGCCCCAAAATAAGGGAAATTTCTGCCTTTTTTCACTGAAATAAGTGAAATTTCTGCAATTTTGCCCTAAAATAAGTGAAATTTCTGCAATTTTGCCCAAGAATAAGGGAAATTTCTGGAATTTTGCCCCAAAATACGGGAAATTTCTTTATTTTTGCCCATAAATAAAAAGAATGGATAACTTTTTGCCTTAAAAAAAGGAAATTTCTTCATTTTTGCTCCAAAATAAGGAGAATTTCTGCTTTTTTGCCTCTAAATAAGTGGAATTTCTGTCTTTTTCCACCAAAACAAAAAGATTTTCTGTCTTTTTTGCCACAAAATAAGGAAATTTTCTGACTTATTACCCTGAAATAAGTGAAATTTCTGCAATTTTGTCCCAAAATAAGGGAAATTTCTGCCGTTTTGCCCTCAAATAAGGGGAATTTCAGCCTTTTCACCTCAAAATAAGGGAAATTTCTGCATTTTTGCCACAAAATATTACGAATTTCTGCCTTTTTGCCCCAAAATAAGGAATATTTCTGTCTTTTTTTCCTGAAATAAGTCAAATTTCTGCAATTTTGCCCCTAAATAAGAGAAATTTCTGCAATTTTGCACCGAGATAAAGGAAATTTCTGGAATTTTGCCCCAAAATAAGTGGAATTTCTGAGTTTTGCCCCAAAATAAGGAGAATTTCTGTGTTTTTGCCACAACATATAGGGAATTTCTGCATTTTTGCCCCACAATTAGGGGAATTTTTGCAATTTTGCTCCAAAATACGGGGAATTTCTGCAATTTTGCCCTAGAATAAGGGAAATTTCTGGAATTTTGCCCCAAAATAAGTGGAATTTCTGAGTTTTGCCCCAAAATAAGAATTTCTGTCTTTTTGCCGCAACATATAGGGAATTTCTGCATTTTTGCCCCACAATTAGGGGAATTTCTGCAATTTTGGTCCAAAATATGGGAAATTTCTGCCGTTTTGCCCGTAAATAAAAAGAATGCATACCTTTTTGCCTTAAAAAAGGGAAATTTCTTCATTTTTGCTCCAAAATAAGGGGAATTTCTGCTTTTTTGCCTCTAAATAAGTTGAATTTCTGTCTTTTTCCTCCAAAACAGAGGGATTTTCTGTCTTTTTGCCACAAAATGAGGAAATTTTCTGACTTATTACCCTTAAATAAGTGAAATTTCTGCAATTTTGTCCCCAAAAGAGGGAATTTTCTGCCTTTTTGCCCCATAATAAGGGGAATTTCAGCCTTTTCACCTCAAAATAAGGGGAATTTCTGCTTTTTTCACTGAAATAAGTGAAATTTCTGCAATTTTGCCCTAAAATAAGTGAAATTTCTGCAATTTTGTCCAAGAATAAGGGAAATTTCTGGAATTTTGCCCCAAAATACGGGAAATTTCTTTATTTTTGCCCATAAATAAAAAGAATGGATAACTTTTTCCCTTAAAAAAAGGAAATTTCTTCATTTTTGCTCCAAAATAAGGAGAATTTCTGCTTTTTTGCCTCTAAATAAGTGGAATTTCTGTCTTTTTCCACCAAAATAAAAGGGATTTTCTGTCTTTTTTGCCCCAAAATAAGGAAATTTTCTGACTTATTACCCTGAAATAAGTGAAATTTCTGCAATTTTGCCCCAAAATAAGGGAAATTTCTGCCTTTTTGCCCTGAAATATGTGAAATTTCTGCAATTTTACCCCAAAATACGGTGAATTTCCTCCTTTTTCCCCCAAAATAATGGGAATTTCTGCCTTTTTGCCCCAAAATAAGAAAAATTTTTGCTCCTTTTCTCAGAAATAAGTGAAATTTCTGAAATTTTGCCCCAAAATAAGTGAAATTTCTGCAATTTTGCCCCAAAATAAGTGAAATTTTTTGAATTTTGCCCCAAAATAAATGGAATTTCTGAGTTTTGCCCCAAAATAAGGAGAATTTCCGTCTTTTTGCCCAAACATATAGGGAATTTCTGCCTTTTGCCCCACAATTAGGGGAATTTCTGCAATTTTAATCCAAAATACGAGGAATTTCTGTCTTTTTGCCCGAAAATAAGGGGAATGCATAACTTTTTGCCATAAAAATGGGAAATTTCTTCATTTTTGCTCCAAAATAAGGGGAATTTCTGCCTTTTTGCCTCTAAATAAGTGGAATTTCTGTCTTTTTCCCCCAAAACAAAGGGAATTTCTGTCTTTTTTGCCCCAAAATAAAGGGAATTAGTGACTTATTACCCTAAAATAAGTGATATTACTGCAATTTTGCCCCAAAATAAGGGAAATTTCTGCCTTTTTGCCCTAAAATATGTGAAATTTCTGCAATTTTACCCCAAAATACGGTGAATTTCCTCCTTTTTCCCCCAAAATAATGGGAATTTCTGCCTTTTTGCTCCAAAATAAGAAAAAATTTTGCTTTTTTTCTCTGAAATAAGTGAAATTTCTGCAATTTTGCCCTAAAATAATGGAAATTTCTGCAATTATTTTCTATAATAAGGGAAATGTCTGCAATTTTGCCCCAAAATAAAGAGAATTTCTCCTTTTTGCCCCAAAATAAAGAAATTTCAGCCTTTTCACCTGAAAATAAGTGAAATTTCTGCAATTTTGCCCCAAAAAAAGGAAATTTCTGCAATTTTGCCCCAAAATAAGGTAAATTCCTGCAATTTTGTCCCAAAATAGAGGAAATTTCTGGAATTACGCCAAAAATAAGAGGAATTTCTGATTTTTGCCCCAAAATAAAAAGAATTTCTGACTTTTGCCCCAAAATTAGGGGAATTTCTGCAATTTTGCTCCAAAATACAGAGAATTTCTGCCTTTTTGCCCGAAAATAATGGGAATGCATACCTTTTTGCCATAAAAAGGTAAATTTCTTCATTTTTGCTCCAAAATAAGAGAAATTTTTGCCTTTTTGCCTCTAAATATGTGGAATTTCCTCCATTTCCCCCAAAACAAAGGAAATTTCTCTCTTTTTTGCCCCAAAATAAGGGGAATTTCTGACTTATTACCCTGAAATATGTGAAATTTCTGCAATTTTGCCCCAATATAAGGGAAATTTCTGTCTTTTTGCCCCCAAATAAGGGGAATTTCAGCCTTTTTACCTCAAAATAAGGAGAATTTCTGCCGTTTTGCCCCAAAATAAGGGAAATTTCTGCCTTTTTTCACTGAAATAAGTGAAAATTCTGCAATTTTGCCCTAAAATAAGTGAATTTTCTGCAATTTTGCCCAAGAATAAGGGAAATTTCTGGAATTTTGCCCCAAATTACGGGAAATTTCATTATTTTTGCCCATAAATAAAAAGAATGGATAACTTTTTGCCTTAAAAAAAGGAAATTTCTTCATTTTTGCTCCAAAATAAGGAGAATTTCTGCTTTTTTGCCTCTAAATAAGTGGAATTTCTGTCTTTTTCCACCAAAACAAAGGGATTTTCTGTCTTTTTTGCCCCAAAATAAGGAAATTTTCTGACTTACTACCCTGAAATAAGTGAAATTTCTGCAATTTTGCCCCAAAATAAGGGAAATTTCTGCCTTTTGCCCTGAAATATGTGAAATTTCTGCAATTTTACCCCAAAATACGGTGAATTTCCTCCTTTTTCCCCCAAAATAATGGGAATTTCTGCCTTTTTGCCCCAAAATAAGAAAAATTTTTGCTTTTTTTCTCTGAAATAAGTGAAATTTCTGCAATTTTGCCCTAAAATAAGAGAAATTTCTGCAATTATTTTCTATAATAAGGGTAATGTCTGCAATTTTGCCCCATAATAAAGAGAATTTCTCCTTTTTGCCCCAAAATAAAGGAAATTTCAGCCTTTTCACCTGAAAATAAGTGAAATTTCTGCAATTTTGCCCCCCAAAAAAAATTCTGCCTTTTTGCCCCAAAATAATGGGAATTTCTGCCTTTTTGCCCCAAAATAAGAAAAATTTTTGCTTTTTTTCTCTGAAATAAGTGAAATTTCTGCAATTTTGCCTTAAATTAAGAAAAATTTCTGCAATATTTCCCATAATAAGGGAAATTTCTGCAATTTTGCCCCAAAATAAGGGGAATTTCTCACTTTTTGCCCGAAAATTAAGGAAATTTCAGCCTTTTTACCTGAAAATAAATGAAAGTTCTGAAATTTTGCCCCAAATAATGGAAATTTCTGCAATTTTGCCCCAAAATAAGGTAAATTCCTGCAATTTTGCACCAAAATAAAGGAAATTTCTTGAATTTTGCCCCAAAAGAAGGGGAATTTCTGATTTTTGCCTCAAAATAAAGGGAATTTCTTCTTTTGCCCCAAAATTAGGGGAATTTCGGCCTTTTTGCCCGAAAATTATGAGAATTTCTGCAATTTTGCTTCAAAATACGAGGAATTTCTGCTTTTTATCCCGAAAGTAAGGGGAATGTATAACTTTTACCACAAAAAAGGGAAATTTTTTCATTTTTGCCCCAAAATAAGAGGAATTTCTGCCTTTTTACCTCAAAATAAGAGAAATTTCTCCCTTTTTACACAAAAATAAATGGAATTTATGTCTTTTTGCCCCAAAAAAAGGAATTTTTGAATTATTCCCTGAAATAAGTGATATATCTGCAATTTTCCCCCAAAATAAAAGAAATTTCTGCCTTTTTGCCACAAAATAAGGGGAATTACTGTCTTCTTGCCCGAAAATAAGGGCATTTCTGCCTTTTTGCTCCCAAATAAGAGGAATTTCAGCCTTTTTACCTCAAAATAAGGAAAATTTCTGCATTTTTTCCACAAAATATTAAGAATTTCTGCATTTTTGCCACAAAATAAGGAAAATTTCTGCGTTTTTTCCCTGAAATAAGTGAAATTTCTGCAATTTTGCCCCAAAATAAGTGAAATTTCTGCAATTTTGCCCTAAAATAAGGGAAATTTCTGCTTTTTGCCCTGAAATATGTGAAATTTCTGCAATTTTACCCCAAAATAAGGTGAATTTCTGCCTTTTTGCCCCAAAATAATGGGAATTTCTGCCTTTTGCCCAAAAAATAAGAAAAATTTTTGCTTTTTTTCTCAGAAATAAGTGAAATTTCTGAAATTTTGCCCCAAAATGAGTGAAATTTCTGCAATTTTGCCCCAAAATAAGTGAAATTTTTTGAATTTTGCCCCAAAATAAATGGAATTTCTGAGTTTTGCCCCAAAATAAGGAGAATTTCCGTCTTTTTGCCCAAACATATAGGGAATTTCTGCCTTTTGCCCCACAATTAGGGGAATTTCTGCAATTTTAATCCAAAATACGAGGAATTTCTGTCTTTTTGCCCGAAAATAACGGGAATGCATAACTTTTTGCCATAAAAATGGGAAATTTCTTCATTTTTGCTCCAAAATAAGGGGAATTTCTGCCTTTTTGCCTCTAAATAAGTGGAATTTCTGTCTTTTTCCCCCAAAACAAAGGGAATTTCTGTCTTTTTTGCCCCAAAATAAAGGGAATTTCTGACTTATTACCCTAAAATAAGTGAAATTACTGCAATTTTGCCCCAAAATAAGGGAAATTTCTGCCTTTTTGCCCTAAAATATGTGAAATTTCTGCAATTTTACCCCAAAATACGGTGAATTTCCTCCTTTTTCCCCCAAAATAATGGGAATTTCTGCCTTTTTGCTCCAAAATAAGAAAAAATTTTGCTTTTTTTCTCTGAAATAAGTGAAATTTCTGCAATTTTGCCCTAAAATAATGGAAATTTCTGCAATTATTTTCTATAATAAGGGAAATGTCTGCAATTTTGCCCCAAAATAAAGAGAATTTCTCCTTTTTGCCCCAAAATAAAGGAAATTTCAGCCTTTTCACCTGAAAATAAGTGAAATTTCTGCAATTTTGCCCCCAAAAAAAAATTTCTGCAATTTTGCCCCAAAATAAGGTAAATTCCTGCAATTTTGCCCCAAAATAGAGGAAATTTCTGGAATTACGCCAAAATAAGAGGAATTTCTGATTTTTGCCCCAAAATAAAAAGAATTTCTGGCTTTTGCCCCAAAATTAGGGGAATTTCTGCAATTTTGCTCCAAAATACAGAGAATTTCTGCCTTTTTGCCCGAAAATAATGGGAATGCATACCTTTTTGCCATAAAAAGGTAAATTTCTTCATTTTTGCTCCAAAATAAGAGAAATTTTTGCCTTTTTGCCTCTAAATATGTGGAATTTCTGCCATTTCCCCCAAAACAAAGGAAATTTCTGTCTTTTTTGCCCCAAAATAAGGGGAATTTCTGACTTATTACCCTGAAATATGTGAAATTTCTGCAATTTTACCCCAAAATAAGGTGAATTTCTGCCTTTTTGCCACAAAATAAAGGGAATTTCTGCCTTTTGCCCAAAAAATAAGAAAAATTTTTGCTTTTTTTCTCAGAAATAAGAGAAATTTCTGAAATTTTGCCCCAAAATGAGTGAAATTTCTGCAATTTTGCCCCAAAATAAGTGAAATTTTTTGAATTTTGCCCCAAAATAAATGGAATTTCTGAGTTTTGCCCCAAAATAAGGAGAATTTCCGTCTTTTTGCCCAAACATATAGGGAATTTCTGCCTTTTGCCCCACAATTAGGGGAATTTCTGCAATTTTAATCCAAAATACGAGGAATTTCTGTCTTTTTGCCCGAAAATAACGGGAATGCATAACTTTTTGCCATAAAAATGGGAAATTTCTTCATTTTTGCTCCAAAATAAGGGGAATTTCTGCCTTTTTGCCTCTAAATAAGTGGAATTTCTGTCTTTTTCCCCCAAAACAAAGGGAATTTCTGTCTTTTTGCCCCAAAATAAAGGGAATTTCTGACTTATTACCCTAAAATAAGTGAAATTACTGCAATTTTGCCCCAAAATAAGGGAAATTTCTGCCTTTTTGCCCTAAAATATGTGAAATTTCTGCAATTTTACCCCAAAATACGGTGAATTACCTCCTTTTTCCCCCAAAATAATGGGAATTTCTGCCTTTTTGCTCTAAAATAAGAAAAAATTTTGCTTTTTTTCTCTGAAATAAGTGAAATTTCTGCAATTTTGCCCTAAAATAATGGAAATTTCTGCAATTATTTTCTATAATAAGGGAAATGTCTGCAATTTTGCCCCAAAATAAAGAGAATTTCTCCTTTTTGCCCCAAAATAAAGGAAATTTCAGCCTTTTCACCTGAAAATAAGTGAAATTTCTGCAATTTTGCCCCCAAAAAAGGAAATTTCTGCAATTTTGCCCCAAAATAAGGTAAATTCCTGCAATTTTGCCCCAAAATAGAGGAAATTTCTGGAATTACGCCAAAATAAGAGGAATTTCTGATTTTTGCACCAAAATAAAAAGAATTTCTGGCTTTTGCCCCAAAATTAGGGGAATTTCTGCAATTTTGCTCCAAAATACAGAGAATTTCTGCCTTTTTGCCCGAAAATAATGGGAATGCATACCTTTTTGCCATAAATAGGTAAATTTCTTCATTTTTGCTCCAAAATAAGAGAAATTTTTGCCTTTTTGCCTCTAAATATGTGGAATTTCTGCCATTTCCCCCAAAACAAAGGAAATTTCTGTCTTTTTTGCCCCAAAATAAGGGGAATTTCTCACTTTTTCCCGAAAATTAAGGAAATTTCAGCCTTTTTACCTGAAAATAAATGAAAGTTCTGAAATTTTGCCCCAAATAATGGAAATTTCTGCAATTTTGCCCCAAAATAAGGTAAATTCCTGCAATTTTGCACCAAAATAAAGGAAATTTCTTGAATTTTGCCCCAAAAGAAGGGGAATTTCTGATTTTTTTCCTCAAAATAAAGGGAATTTCTTCTTTTGCCCCAAAATTAGGGGAATTTCTGCCTTTTGCCCGAAAATTATGAGAATTTCTGCAATTTTGCTTCAAAATACGAGGAATTTCTGCTTTTTATCCCGAAAGTAAGGGGAATGTATAACTTTTACCACAAAAAAGGGAAATTTCTTCATTTTTGCCCCAAAATAAGAGGAATTTCTGCCTTTTTACCTCAAAATAAGAGAAATTTCTCCCTTTTTACCCAAAAATAAATGGAATTTATGTCTTTTTGCCCCCAAAAAAGGAATTTTTGAATTATTCCCTGAAATAAGTGATATATCTGCAATTTTGCCCCAAAATAAAAGAAATTTCTGCCTTTTTGCCACAAAATAAGGGGAATTACTGTCTTCTTGCCCGAAAATAAGGGCATTTCTGCCTTTTTGCTCCCAAATAAGAGGAATTTCAGCCTTTTTACCTCAAAATAAGGAAAATTTCTGCATTTTTTCCACAAAATATTAAGAATTTCTGCATTTTTGCCCCAAAATAAGGAAAATTTCTGCGTTTTATCCCTGAAATAAGTGAAATTTCTGCAATTTTGCCCCAAAATAAGTGAAATTTCTGCAATTTTGCCCTAAAATAAGGGAAATTTCTGCTTTTTGCTCTGAAATATGTGAAATTTCTGCAATTTTACCCCAAAATAAGGTGAATTTCTGCCTTTTTGCCCCAAAATAATGGGAATTTCTGCCTTTTGCCCAAAAAATAAGAAAAATTTTTGCTTTTTTTCTCAGAAATAAGTGAAATTTCTGAAATTTTGCCCCAAAATGAGTGAAATTTCTGCAATTTTGCCCCAAAATAAGTGAAATTTTTTGAATTTTGCCCCAAAATAAATGGAATTTCTGAGTTTTGTCCCAAAATAAGGAGAATTTCCGTCTTTTTGCCCAAACATATAGGGAATTTCTGCCTTTTGCCCCACAATTAGGGGAATTTCTACAATTTTAATCCAAAATACGAAGAATTTCTGTCTTTTTGCCCGAAAATAAGGGGAATGCATAACTTTTTGCCATAAAAATTGGAAATTTCTTCATTTTTGCTCCAAAATAAGGGGAATTTCTGCCTTTTTGCCTCTAAATAAGTGGAATTTCTGTCTTTTTCCCGCAAAACAAAGGGAATTTCTTTTTTTTTTGCCCCAAAATAAAGGGAATTTCTGACTTATTACCCTAAAATATGTGAAATTACTGCAATTTTGCCCCAAAATAAGGGAAATTTCTGCCTTTTTGCCCTAAAATATGTGAAATTTCTGCAATTTTACCCCAAAATACGGTGAATTACCTCCTTTTTCCCCCAAAATAATGGGAATTTCTGCCTTTTTGCTCCAAAATAAGAAAAAATTTTGCTTTTTTTCTCTGAAATAAGTGAAATTTCTGCAATTTTGCCCTAAAATAATAGAAATTTCTGCAATTATTTTCTATAATAAGGGAAATGTCTGCAATTTTGCCCCAAAATAAAGAGAATTTCTTCTTTTTGCCCCAAAAAAAAGGAAATTTCAGCCTTTTCACCTGAAAATAAGTGAAATTTCTGCAATTTTGCCCCCAAAAAAGGAAATTTCTGCAATTTTGCCCCAAAATAAGGTAAATTCCTGCAATTTTGCCCCAAAATAGAGGAAATTTCTGGAATTACGCCAAAATAAGAGGAATTTCTGATTTTTGCCCCAAAATAAAAAGAATTTCTGGCTTTTGCCCCAAAATTAGGGGAATTTCTGCAATTTTGCTCCAAAATACAGAGAATTTCTGCCTTTTTGCCCGAAAATAATGGGAATGCATACCTTTTTGCCATAAAAAGGTAAATTTCTTCATTTTTGCTCCAAAATAAGAGAAATTTTTGCCTTTTTGCCTCTAAATATGTGGAATTTCTGCCATTTCCCCCAAAACAAAGGAAATTTCTGTCTTTTTTGCCCCAAAATAAGGGGAATTTCTGACTTATTACCCTGAAATATGTGAAATTTCTGCAATTTTGCCCCAATATAAGGGAAATTACTGTCTTTTTGCCCCCAAATAAGGGGAATTTCAGCCTTTTTACCTCAAAATAAGGAGAATTTCTGCCGTTTTGCCCCAAAATAAGGGAAATTTCTGCCTTTTTTCACTGAAATAAGTGAAATTTCTGCAATTTTGCCCTAAAATAAGTGAAATTTCTGCAATTTTGCCCAAGAATAAGGGAAATTTCTGGAATTTTACCCAAAAATACGGGAAATTTCTTTATTTTTGCCCATAAATAAAAAGAATGGATAACTTTTTGCCTTAAAAAAAGGAAATTTCTTCATTTTTGCTCCAAAATAAGGAGAATTTCTGCTTTTTTGCCTCTAAATAAGTGGAATTTCTGTCTTTTTCCACCAAAACAAAGGGATTTTCTGTCTTTTTTGCCCCAAAATAAGGAAATTTTCTGACTTATTACCCTGAAATAAGTGAAATTTCTGCAATTTTGTCCCAAAATAAGGGAAATTTCTGCCGTTTTGCCCTCAAATAAGGGGAATTTCAGCCTTTTCACCTCAAAATAAGGGAAATTTCTGCATTTTTGCCACAAAATATTACGAATTTCTGCCTTTTTGCCCCAAAATAAGGAATATTTCTGTCTTTTTTTCCTGAAATAAGTCAAATTTCTGCAATTTTGCCCCTAAATAATAGAAATTTCTGCAATTTTGCACCGAAATAAAGGAAATTTCTGGAATTTTGCCCCAAAATAAGTGGAATTTCTGAGTTTTGCCCCAAAATAATGAGAATTTCTGTGTTTTGGCCACAACATATAGGGAATTTCTGCATTTTTGCCCCACAATTAGGGGAATTTCTGCAATTTTGCTCCAAAATACGGGGAATTTCTGCCATTTTGCCCAAGAATAAGGGAAATTTCTAAAATTTTGCCCCAAAATAAGTGGAATTTCTGAGTTTTGCCCCAAAATAAGGAGAATTTCTGTCTTTTTGCCGCAACATTTAGGGAATTTCTGCATTTTTGCCCCACAATTAGGGGAATTTCTGCAATTTTGCTCCAAAATATGGGAAATTTCTGCCGTTTTGCCCGTAAATAAAAAGAATGCATACCTTTTTGCCTTAAAAAAGGGAAATTTCTTCATTTTTGCTCCAAAATAAGGGGAATTTCTGCTTTTTTGCCTCTAAATAAGTTGAATTTCTGTCTTTTTCCTCCAAAACAGAGAGAGTTTCTGTCTTTTTTGCCAAAAATGAGGAAATTTTCTGACTTATTACCCTGAAATAAGTGAAATTTCTGCAATTTTGTCCCCAAAAAAGGGAAATTTCTGCCTTTTTGCCCCTTAATAAGGGGAATTTCAGCCTTTTCACCTCAAAATAAGGGGAATTTCTGCCTTTTTTCACTGAAATAAGTGAAATTTCTGCAATTTTGCCCTAAAATAAGTGAAATTTCTGCAATTTTGCCCAAGAATAAGGGAAATTTCTGGAATTTTGCCCCAAAATACGGGAAATTTCTTTATTTTTGCCCATAAATAAAAAGAATGGATAACTTTTTGCCTTAAAAAAAGGAAATTTTTCATTTTTGCTCCAAAATAAGGAGAATTTCTGCTTTTTTGCCTCTAAATAAGTGGAATTTCTGTCTTTTTCCACCAAAACAAAGGGATTTTCTGTCTTTTTTGCCCCAAAATAAGGAAATTTTCTGACTTATTACCCTGAAATAAGTGAAATTTCTGCAATTTTGCCCCAAAATAAGGGAAATTTCTGCATTTTTGCCCTGAAATATGTGAAATTTCTGCAGTTTTACCCCAAAATACGGTGAATTTCCTCCTTTTTCCCCCAAAATAATGGGAATTTCTGCCTTTTTGCCCCAAAATAAGAAAAATTTTTGCTTTTTTTCTCTGAAATAAGTGAAATTTCTGCAATTTTGCCCTAAAATAAGAGAAATTTCTGCAATTATTTTCTATAATAAGGGTAATGTCTGCAATTTTGCCCCAAAATAAAGAGAATTTCTCCTTTTTGCCCCAAAATAAAGGAAATTTCAGCCTTTTCACCTGAAAATAAGTGAAATTTCTGCAATTTTGCCCCAAAAAAAAGGAAATTTCTGCCTTTTTGCCCCAAAATAATGGGAATTTCTGCCTTTTTGCCCCAAAATAAGAAAAATTTTTGCTTTTTTTCTCTGAAATAAGTGAAATTTCTGCAATTTTGCCTTAAATTAAGAAAAATTTCTGCAATATTTCCCATAATAAGGGAAATTTCTGCAATTTTGCCCCAAAATAAGGGGAATTTCTCACTTTTTCCCGAAAATTAAGGAAATTTCAGCCTTTTTACCTGAAAATAAATGAAAGTTCTGCAATTTTGCCCCAAATAATGGAAATTTCTGCAATTTTGCCCCAAAATAAGGTAAATTCCTGCAATTTTGCACCAAAATAAAGGAAATTTCTTGAATTTTGCCCCAAAAGAAGGGGAATTTCTGATTTTTGCCTCAAAATAAAGGGAATTTCTTCTTTTGTCCCAAAATTAGGGGAATTTCTGCCTTTTTGCCCAAAAATTATGAGAATTTCTGCAATTTTGCTTCAAAATACGAGGAATTTCTGCTTTTTATCCCGAAAGTAAGGGGAATGTATAACTTTTACCACAAAAAAGGGAAATTTCTTCATTTTTGCCCCAAAATAAGAGGAATTTCTGCCTTTTTACCTCAAAATAAGAGAAATTTCTCCCTTTTTACCCAAAAATAAATGGAATTTATGTCTTTTTGCCCCAAAAAAAGGAATTTTTGAATTATTCCCTGAAATAAGTGATATATCTGCAATTTTGCCCCAAAATAAAAGAAATTTCTGCCTTTTTGCCACAAAATAAGGGGAATTACTGTCTACTTGCCCGAAAATAAGGGCATTTCTGCCTTTTTGCTCCCAAATAAGAGGAATTTCAGCCTTTTTACCTCAAAATATGGAAAATTTCTGCATTTTTTCCACAAAATATTAAGAATTTCTGCATTTTTGCCCCAAAATAAGGAAAATTTCTGCGTTTTTTCCCTGAAATAAGTGAAATTTCTGCAATTTTGCCCCAAAATAAGTGAAATTTCTGCAATTTTGCCCTAAAATAAGGGAAATTTCTGCTTTTTGCCCTGAAATATGTGAAATTTCTGCAATTTTACCCCAAAATAAGGTGAATTTCTGCCTTTTTGCCCCAAAATAATGGGAATTTATGCCTTTTGCCCAAAAAATAAGAAAAATTTTTGCTTTTTTTCTCAGAAATAAGTGAAATTTCTGAAATTTTGCCCCAAAATGAGTGAAATTTCTGCAATTTTGCCCCAAAATAAGTGAAAATTTTTGAATTTTGCCCCAAAATAAATGGAATTTCTGAGTTTTGCCCGAAATTAGGAGAATTTCCGTCTTTATGCCCAAACATATAGGGAATTTCTGCCTTTTGCCCCACAATTAGGGGAATTTCTACAATTTTAATCCAAAATACGAGGAATTTCTGTCTTTTTGCCCGAAAATAAGGGGAATGCATAACTTTTTGCCATTAAAAAGGGAAATTTCTTCATTTTTGCTCCAAAATAAGGGGAATTTCTGCCTTTTTGCCTCTAAATAAGTGGAATTTCTGTCTTTTTCTCCCAAAACAAAGGGAATTTCTGTCTTTTTTGCCACAAAATAAAGGGAATTTCTGACTTATTACCCTAAAATAAGTGAAATTACTGCAATTTTGCCCCAAAATAAGGGAAATTTCTGCCTTTTTGCCCTAAAATATGTGAAATTTCTGCAATTTTACCCCAAAATACGGTGAATTACCTCCTTTTTCCCCCAAAATAATGGGAATTTCTGCCTTTTTGCTCCAAAATAAGAAAAAATTTTGCTTTTTTCTCTGAAATAAGTGAAATTTCTGCAATTTTGCCCTAAAATAATGGAAATTTCTGCAATTATTTTCTATAATAAGGGAAATGTCTGCAATTTTGCCCCAAAATAAAGAGAATTTCTCCTTTTTGCCCCAAAATAAAGGAAATTTCAGCCTTTTCACCTGAAAATAAGTGAAATTTCTGCAATTTTGCCCCCAAAAAAGGAAATTTCTGCAATTTTGCCCCAAAATAAGGTAAATTCCTGCAATTTTGCCCCAAAATAGAGGAAATTTCTGGAATTACGCCAAAATAAGAGGAATTTCTGATTTTTGCCCCAAAATAAAAAGAATTTCTGGCTTTTGCCCCAAAATTAGGGGAATTTCTGCAATTTTGCCCCAAAATATAGGAAATTTCTTGAATTTTGCCCCAAAATAAGGGGAATTTCTGATTTTTGCCCCAAAATAAAGGGAATTTCTGCCTTTTGCCCCAAAATTAAAGGAATTTCTGCAATTTTGCTCCAAAATACGGGGAATTTCTGCCTTTTTTCCCGAAAATAATGGGAATGCATACCTTTTTGCCATAAAAAATGAAATTTCTTTATTTTTGCTCCAAAATAAGGGGAATTTCTGCCTTTTTGCCTCTAAATATGTGCAATTTCTGTCTTTTTCCCACAAAACAAAGGGAATTTCTCTCTTTTTTGCCTCAAAATAAGAGAAATTTCTGACTCATTACACTGAAATAAGTGAAATTTCTGCAATTTTACCCCAAAATAAGGGAAATTTCTGCCTTTTTGCCCCCAAATAAGGGGAATTCAGCCTTTTTACCTCAAAATAAGAGGAATTTCTGCATTTTTGCCATAAAATATTAGGAATTTCTGTTTTTTTACCACAAAATAAAAAAAATTTCTGCCTTTTTTCCCTGAAATAAGTGAAATTTCTGCAATTTTGCCCCAAAATAAGTGAAATTTCTGCAATTTTGCCCCAAAATAAGGGAAATTTCTGTAATTTTGCCCCAAAAGAAGTGGAATTTCTGAGTTTTGCCCCAAAATAAGGAGAATTTCTGTCTTTTGCCAAAACATATAGTGAATTTCTGCCTTTTTGCCCCACAATTAGGGGAATTTCTTCAATTTTGCTCCAAAA
Source organism: Micromys minutus (assembly GCF_963924665.1). Classification (NCBI taxonomy): domain Eukaryota; kingdom Metazoa; phylum Chordata; class Mammalia; order Rodentia; family Muridae; genus Micromys; species Micromys minutus. The sequence goes on from NW_027667727.1 coordinate 7,676,209, forward strand.
TACGGGGAATTTCTGCCTTTTTTCCCAAAAATAAGGGAAATGCATAACTTTTTGCCATAAAAAAGGAAAATTTCTTCATTTTTTCTTTAAAATAAGGGGAATTTCTGCCTTTTTGCCTCTAAATAAGTAGAATTTCTGTCTTTTTCCCCCAAAACAACGGGAATTTCTGTATTTTTTGCCCCAAAATAAGGGGAATTTCTGACTTATTACTCTGAAATAAGTGAAATTTCTGCAATATTGCCCCAAAACAATGGAAATTTCTGCCTTTTGGCCCTGAAATATGTGAAATTTCTGCAATTTTACCCCAAAATAAGGTGAATTTCTGCCTTTTTGCACTAAAATAATGGGAATTTCTGTCTTTTTGCTTCAAAATAAGAAACATTTTTGATTTATTTCTCCGAAATAGTTGAAATTTCTGCAATTTTGCCCTAATATAAGGTAAATTTCTGCAATTTTTTTCCCATAACAAGGGAAATTTCTGCAATTTTGCCAAAAAATAAGGGGATTTTCTCCCTTTTTGCCCCAAAATAAAGAAAATTTCAGCCTTTTTACCTGAAAATATCTGAACTTTCTGCAATTTTGCCCCAAATAAGGGAAATTTGTGCAATTTTGCACCAAAATAAGGAAAATTCCTGCAATTTTGCCCCAAAAGAAAGTAAATTTCTTGAATTTTGCCCCAAAATAAGGGGAATTTCTGATTTTTGCCCCAAAATAAAGGGAATTTATGCCTTTTGCCCCAAAATTTAGGAATTTCTGCAATTTTGCTCCAAAATACGGGGAATTTCTGTTTTTTGCCCGAAAATAATGGGAATGCATACCTTTTTTCATAAAAAGGAAAATTTCTTCATTTTTGCTCCAAAATAAGGGGAATTTCTGCATTTTTGCCTCTAACTAAGTGGAATTTCTGTCTTTTTCCCCCAAAACAAAGGGAATTTCTGTCTTTTTTGCCCCAAAATAAGGGGAATTTCTGACTTATTACCATGAAATAAGTGAAATTTCTGCAATTTTGCCACAAAATAAGGGATATTTCTGCCTTTTTGCCTTGAAATATGTGAAATTTCTGCAATTTTACCCCAAAATAAGTCGAATTTCTGCGTTTATGCCCCAAAATAAGAAAAATTTTTGCTTTTTGTCTCTGAAATAAGTGAAATTTCTGCAATTTTGCCCTAAAATAAGGAAAATTTCTGCAATTTTTCCCCACAATACGGGAAATTTCTGCAATTTTGCCTCAAAATTAGAGGAATTTCTCCCTTTTTGCCCCAAAATAAAGGAAATTTCAGCCTTTTTTCCTGAAAATAAGTGAAATTTCTGCAATTTTGCCCCAAATGCGGGAAATTTCTGCAATTTTGCCCCAAAATAAGGTAAATTTCTTTAATTTTGCCACAAAATAAAGGAAATTTTTTGAATTTTGCCCCAAAATGAAGGGATTTTCTGATTTTTGCACTAAAATAAAAGGAATTTCTGCCTTTTGCCCCAAAATTAGGGAAATTTCTGCAATTTTGCTCCAAAATACGGGGAATTTCTGCCTTTTTTCCCGAAAATAATGGGAATGCATACCTTTTTGCCATAAAAATAAAATTTCTTCATTTTTGCTCCAAAATAAGGGGAATTTCTGCCTTTTTGCCTCTAAATGAGTGGAATTTCTGTCTTTTTCCTTCAAAACAAAGGGAATTTCTGTCTTTTTTGCCCCAAAATAAGATTAATTTCTGACTTATTACCCTGAAATAAGTTAAATTTCTGCAATTTTTCCCCAAAATAAGGGAAATTTCTGCAATTTTGCCCCAATGTAAAGCAAATTTCTGCAATTTTGCCCCAAAATAAGGGAAATTTCTGCATTGTTGCCCTGAAATATGTGAAATTTCTGAAATTTTACCCCAAAGTACGGTGAATTTCTGCCTTTTTCCCCCGAAAGAAAGGGAATTTCTCCCTTTTTGCACCAAAATAAAGGAAATTTCAGTCTTTTTACCTGAAAATAACTGAAATTTCTGCAATTTTGCCCCAAATAAGGGAAATTTCTGAAATTTTGCCCCAAAATAAGGTAAATTCCTGTAATTTTGCCCCCAAAAAAAGGAAATTTCTAGAATTTTGCCCTAAAACACAAGGAATTTCTGATTTTTGCCTCAAAATAAAGGGAATTTCTGCCTTTTGCCCCCAAAATAGGGGAATTTCTGCAATTTTGCTCCAAAATACGGGGAATTTCTGCCTTTTTGCCTGAAAATAATGGGAATGCATACCTTTTTGCCATAAAAAGAGAAATTTCTTCATTTTTGCTTCAAAATAAGGGGAATTTCTGCCTTTTTGCCTCTAAATAAGTGGAATTTCTGTCTTTTTCCCCCCAAACAAAAGGAATTTCTGTCTTTTTTTCCCCAAAATAAGGTGAATTTCTGACTTATTACCCTGAAATAAGTGAAATTTTTGCAATTTTGCCCTAAAATAAGGGAAATTTCTGCAATTTTGCCCCAATGTAAAGGAAATTTCTGCAATTTTGCCCAAAAATAAGGGGAATTTCTGACAGTTTGCCCCCGAAAAAAGAAGATTTTCTGTCTTTTAGCCCCAAAATAAGGAGAATTTCTGTCTTTTTGCACAAAAATTATGAGAATTTCTGCAATTTTGCTTCAAAATACAGGGAATTTCTGCTTTTATCCCAATAGTAAGGGGAATGCATATCTTTTTGCCATAAAAAGGAAAATTTCTTCATTTTTGCTCCAAAATAAGGGGAATTTCTGCCTTTTTGCCTCTAAATAAGTGGAATTTCTGTCTTTTTTTCCCAAAACAAAGGGAATTTCTGTCTTTTTTGCCCCAAAATAAGGGGAATTTCTGACTTATTACCCTAAAATAAGTGCAATTTTGCCCCAAAATAAGGGAAATTTCTGCCTTGTTGCCCTGAAATATGTGAAATTTCTGCAATATTACCCCAAAATACGGTGAATTTCTGCCTTTTTCCCCTCAAAAGAAAGGTAATTTATCCCTTTTTGCACCAAAATAAAGGAAATTTCAGCCTTTTTACCTGAAAATAACTGAAATTTCTGCAATTTTGCCCCAAATAAGGGAAATTTCTGCAATTTTGCCCCAAAAAAAGGTAAATTCTTGTAATTTTGCCCCCCAAAAAAAGAAATTTCTTGAATTTTGCCCTAAAACACAGGGAAATTCTGATTTTTGCCTCAAAATAAAGGGAATTTCTGCCTTTTGCCCCAAAATTAGGGGAATTTCTGCAATTTTGATCCAAAATACGGAGAATTTCTGGCTTTTTGCCTGAAAATAATGGGAATGCATACCTTTTTGCCATAAAAATAGAAATTTCTTCATTTTTGCTTCAAAATAAGGGGAATTTCTGCCTTTTTGCCTCTAAATAAGTGGAATTTCTGTCTTTTTCCCCAAAAACAAAGGGAATTTCTGTCTTTTTTGCCCCAAAATAAGGGGAATTTCTTACTTATTACCCTGAAATAAGTGAAATTTTTGCAATATTGCCCTAAAATAAGGGAAATTTCTGCAATTTTGCCCCAATGTAAAAGAAATTTCTGCAATTTTGCCCAAAAATAAGGGGAATTTCTGACAGTTTGCCCCCGAAAAAAGAAGATTTTCTGTCTTTTTGCCCCAAAATAAGGAGAATTTCTGTCTTTTTGCCCGAAAATTAGGAGAATTTCTGCAATTTTGCTTCAAAATACGGGGAATTTCTGCTTTTTATCCCGAAAGTAAGGGGAATGTATACCTTTTGCCGCAAAAAAAGGGAAATTTCTTCATTTTTGCCCCAAAATAAGAGGAATTTCTGCCTTTTTACCTCACAATAAATGAAATTTCTGCCTTTTTACCCAAAAATAAACGGATTTTCTGTCTTTTTGCCCCAAAATAAAAGGAATTTTTGAATTATGCCCTGAAATAAGTGAAATTTCTGCAATTTGGCCCCAAAATAAAAGAAATTTCTGCCTTTTGCCACAAAATGAAGAGAATTTCTGCCTTTTTGCCCGAAAATTATGAGAATTTCTGCAATTTTGCTTCAAAATACGGGGAATTTCTGCTTTTATCCCAATAGTAAGGGGAATGCATACCTTTTTGCCATAAAAAGGGAAATTTCTTCATTTTTGCTCCAAAATAAGGGGAATTTCTGCCTTTTTGCCTCTAAATAAGTGGAATTTCTGTCTTTTTCCTCCAAAACAAAAGGAATTTCTGTCTTTTTTGCCCCAAAATAAGTGGAATTTCTGACTTATTACCATTAAATAAGTGAAATTTCTGCAATTTTGCCCCAAAATAAGGGAAATTTCTGCTTTTTTGCCCTGAAATATGTGAAATTTCTGCAATTTTATCCCAAAATACTGTGAATTTCAGCCTTTTTACCCCAAAATAAAGGGAATTTCTCCCTTTTTCCCTTAAAATAAAAGAAATTTCAGCCTTTTTACCTGAAAATAAGTGAAATTTTTGCAATTTTGCCCCAAATAAGGGAAATTTCTGCAATTTTGCCCCAAAATAAGGTAAATTCCTGTAATTTTGCCCCCCAAAAAAAAAATTTCTTGAATTTTGACCCAAAACACGAAGAATTTCTGATTTTTGCCTCAAAATAAAGGGAATTTCTGCCTTTTGCCCCAAAATTAGGGAAATTTCTGCAATTTTACTCCAAAATACAGGGAATTTCTGCCTTTTTGCCTGAAAATAATGGGAATGCATACCTTTTTGCCATAAAAAGAGAAATTTCTTCATTTTTGCTTCAAAATAAGGGGAATTTCTGCCTTTTTGCCTTTAAATAAGTGGAATTTCTGTCTTTTTCCCCAAAAACAAAGGGAATTTATGTGGTTTTTGGCCCAAAATAAGGGGAATTTCTTACTTATTACCCTGAAATAAGTAAAATTTTTGCAATTTTGCCCTAAAATAAGGGAAATTTCTGCAATTTTGCCCCAATGTAAAAGAAATTTCTGCAATTTTGCCCAAAAATAAGGGGAATTTCTGACAGTTTGCCCCCGAAAAAAGAAGATTTTCTGTCTTTTTGCCCCAAAATAAGGAGAATTTCTGTCTTTTTGCCCGAAAATTAGGAGAATTTCTGCAATTTTGCTTCAAAATACGGGGAATTTCTGCTTTTTATCCCAAAAGTAAGGGGAATGTATACCTTTTGCCGCAAAAAAAGGGAAATTTCTTCATTTTTGCCCCAAAATAAGAGGAATTTCTGCCTTTTTACCTCACAATAAATGAAATTTCTGCCTTTTTACCCAAAAATAAACGGATTTTCTGTCTTTTTGCCCCAAAATAAAAGGAATTTTTGAATTATGCCCTGAAATAAGTGAAATTTCTGCAATTTGGCCCCAAAATAAAAGAAATTTCTGCCTTTTGCCACAAAATAAAGAGAATTTCTGCCTTTTTGCCCGAAAATTAGGAGAATTTCTGCAATTTTGCTTCAAAATACGGGGAATTTCTGCTTTTTATCCCGAAAGTAAGGGGAATGTATACCTTTTGCCGCAAAAAAAGGGAAATTTCTTCATTTTTGCCCCAAAATAAGAGGAATTTCTGCCTTTTTACCTCACAATAAATGAAATTTCTGCCTTTTTACCCAAAAATAAACGGATTTTCTGTCTTTTTGCCCCAAAATAAAAGGAATTTTTGAATTATGCCCTGAAATAAGTGAAATTTCTGCAATTTGGCCCCAAAATAAAAGAAATTTCTGCCTTTTGCCACAAAATAAAGAGAATTTCTGCCTTTTTGCCCGAAAATTATGAGAATTTCTGCAATTTTGCTTCAAAATACGGGGAATTTCTGCTTTTATCCCAATAGTAAGGGGAATGCATACCTTTTTGCCATAAAAAGGGAAATTTCTTCATTTTTGCTCCAAAATAAGGGGAATTTCTGCCTTTTTGCCTCTAAATAAGTGGAATTTCTGTCTTTTTCCTCCAAAACAAAAGGAATTTCTGTCTTTTTTGCCCCAAAATAAGTGGAATTTCTGACTTATTACCATTAAATAAGTGAAATTTCTGCAATTTTGCCCCAAAATAAGGGAAATTTCTGCTTTTTTGCCCTGAAATATGTGAAATTTCTGCAATTTTATCCCAAAATACTGTGAATTTCAGCCTTTTTACCCCAAAATAAAGGGAATTTCTCCCTTTTTCCCTTAAAATAAAAGAAATTTCAGCCTTTTTACCTGAAAATAAGTGAAATTTTTGCAATTTTGCCCCAAATAAGGGAAATTTCTGCAATTTTGCCCCAAAATAAGGTAAATTCCTGTAATTTTGCCCCCAAAAAAAAAATTTCTAGAATTTTGACCCAAAACACGAAGAATTTCTGATTTTTGCCTCAAAATAAAGGGAATTTCTGCCTTTTGCCCCAAAATTAGGGAAATTTCTGCAATTTTGCTCCAAAATACAGGGAATTTCTGCCTTTTTGCCTGAAAATAATGGGAATGCATACCTTTTTGCCATAAAAAGAGAAATTTCTTCATTTTTGCTTCAAAATAAGGGGAATTTCTGCCTTTTTGCCTTTAAATAAGTGGAATTTCTGTCTTTTTCCCCAAAAACAAAGGGAATTTATGTGGTTTTTGGCCCAAAATAAGGGGAATTTCTTTCTTATTACCCTGAAATAAGTAAAATTTTTGCAATTTTGCCCTAAAATAAGGGAAATTTCTGCAATTTTGCCCCAATGTAAAGGAAATTTCTGCAATTTTGCCCAAAAATAAGGGGAATTTCTGACAGTTTGCTCCCGAAAAGAGAAGATTTTCTGTCTTTTTGCCTCAAAATAAGGAGAATTTCTGTCTTTTTGCCCGAAAATTAGGAGAATTACTGCAATTTTGCTTCAAAATACAGGGAATTTCTGCTTTATATCCCGAAAGTAAGGGGAATGTTTACCTTTTGCCACAAAAAAGGGAAATTTCTTTATTTTTGCCCCAAAATAAAAAGAATTTCTGCCTTTTTACCTTAAAATAAGTGAAATTTCTGCCTTTTTACCCAAAAATAAACGGATTTTCTGTCTTTTTGTCCCAAAATATAAGGAATTTTTGAATTATGCCCTGAAATAAGTGAAATTTCTGCAATTTGGCCCCAAAATAAAAGAAATTTCTGCCTTTTTGCCACAAAATAAGGAGAATTTCTTTCTTTTTGCCCGAAAATTATGAGAATTTCTGCAATTTTGCTTCAAAATACAGGGAATTTCTGCTTTTATCCCAAAAGTAAGGGGAATGCATACCTTTTTGCCATAAAAAGGGAAATTTCTTCATTTTTGCTCCAAAATAAGGGGAATTTCTGCCTTTTTGCCTCTAAATAAGTGGAATTTCTATCTTTTTCCCCCAAAACAAAGGGAATTTCTGTCTGGTTTGCCCCAAAATAAGGGGAATTTCTGACTTATTACCCTAAAATAAGTGAAATTTCTGCAATTTTGCCCCAAAATAAGGGAAATTTCTGCCTTTTTGCCCTGAAATATGTGAAATTTCTGCAATTTTACCCCAAAATACGGTAATTTCTGCCTTTTTCCCCCAAAATAAAGGGAATTTCTCTCTTTTTGCCCCAAAATAAAGGAAATTTCAGCCTTTTTACCTGAAAATTAGTGAAATTTATGCAATTTTGCCCCAAATAAGGGAAATTTCTGCAATTTTGCCCCAAAATAAGGTAAATTCCTGTAATTTTGCCCCCAAAATAGGAAATTTCTAGAATTTTGCCCCAAAACACGAAGAATTTCTGATTTTTGCCTCTAAATAAAGGGAATTTCTGCCTTTTGCCCCAAAATTAGGGGAATTTCTGCAATTTTGCTCCAAAATACGGGGAATTTCTGCCTTTTTGCCTGAAAATAATGGGAATGCGTATCTTTTTGCCATAAAAAGAAAAATTTCTTCATTTTTGCTTCAAAATAAGGGGAATTTCTGCCTTTTTGCCCCTAAATAAGTGGAATTTCTGTCTTTTTCCCCAAAAACAAAGGGAATTTCTGTCTTTTTTGCCCCAAAATAAGGGGAATTTCTTACTCATTACCCTGAAATAAGTGAATTTTTTGCAATTTTGCCCTAAAATAAGGGAAATTTCTGCAATTTTGCCCAAAAATAAGGGGAATTTCTGACAGTTTGCTCCCGAAAAAAGAAGATTTTCTGTCTTTTTGCCACAAAATAAGGAGAATTTCTGTCTTTTTGCCCGAAAATTAGGAGAATTTCTGCAATTTTGCTTCAAAATACGGGGAATTTCTGCTTTTTATCCCGAAAGTAAGGGGAATGTATACCTTTTGCCACAAAAAAGGGAAATTTCTTCATTTTTGCCCCAAAATAAGAGGAATTTCTGCCTTTTTACCTCAAAATAAGTGAAATTTCTGCCTTTTTACCCAAAAATAAACGGATTTTCTGTCTTTTTGCCCCAAAATAAAAGGAATTTTTGAATTATGCCCTGAAATAAGTGAAATTTCTGCAATTTGGCCTCTAAAAAAAAGAAATTTCTGCCTTTTTGCCACACAATAAGAAGAATTTCTGTCTTTTTGCCCCAAAATAAGGAAAATTTCTGCCTTTTTGCCCCAAAATAAGGAAAATTTCTGCCTTTTTGCCCCCAAATAAAAGGAATTTCAGCCTTTTTACCTGAAAATAAGTGAAATTTCTTCAATTTTGCCCCATATAAGGGAAATTTCTGCAACTTTGCTCCAAAATAAGGTAAATTCCTGCAATTTTGCCCCCAAATAAAGGAAATTTCTTGAATTTTGCCCCAAAATATGGAGAATTTCTGATTTTGGCCTCAAAATAAAGGGAATTTCTGCCTTTTGCCCCAAAATTAAGGGAATTTCTGCAATTTTGTTCCAAAATACGGTAAATTTCTGCCTTTTTGCCCAAAAATAATGGGAATGCATACTTTTTTGCCATAAAAAGGGAAATTTCTTCATTTTTGCTCAAAAAAAGGGGAATTTCTGCCTATTTGCCTCTAAATAAGTGGAATATCTGTCTTTTTACCCCAAAACAAAGGGATTTTCTGTCTTTTTGCCCCAAAATAAGAAAAATTTCTGACTTATTACCCTGAAATAAGTGAAATTTCTGCAATTTTGCCGCAAAATAAGGGAAATTTCTGCCTTTTTGCCCCCAAATAAGGGGAATTTCAGCATTTTTACCTCAAAATAAAGGGAATTTCTGCATTTTTGCCACAAAATATTAGGAATTTCTGCCTTTTTCCCCAAAATAAGGAAAATTTCTGCCTTTTTTCCCTGAAATAAGTGAAATTTCTGCAATTTTGCCCCAAAATATTGGAAATTTCTGCAATTTTGCCCCAAAATAATTGGAATTTCTGAGTTTTGCCCCAAATAAGGAGAATTTCTGTCTTTTTGCCCCAACATATAGGAAATTTCTGCCTTTTTGTACCACAATTAGGGAAATTTCTGCAATTTTGCTCCAAAATAGAGGGAATTTCTGCCTTTTTGCCCGAAAATAAAGGGAATGCATAACCTTTTGCCATAAAAAAGGGAAATTTCTTCATTTTTGCTCCAAAATAAGGGTAATTTCTGCGTTTTTACCTCTAAATAAGTGGAATTTCTATCTTTTTTCCCAAAACAAAGAGAATTTCTGTATTTTGCCCCAAAATAAGGAAAATTTCTGATTTATTACCCTGAAATAAGTGAAATTTCTGCAATTTTGCTCCAAAATACAAGGAATTTCTGCCTTTTTGCCCGAAAATAATGGGAATGCATAACTTTTTGCCATAAAAAATGAAATTTCTTCATTTTAGCTCCAAAATAAGGGGAATTTCTGTCTTTTTGCCTCTAAATAAGTGGAATTTCTGCAATTTTGCTTTAAATTAAGAGAAATTTCTGCAATATTTCCCCATAATAAGGGAAATTTCTGCAATTTTGCTCCAAAATACGGGAAATTTCTGCCTTTTTTCTAAAAAATAAAGGAAATGCATAACTTTTTGCCATAAAAAAGGGAAATTTCTTCATTTTTGCTCCAAAATAAGAGGAATTTCTGCATTTTTGCCTCTAAATAAGTGGAATTTCTGCCTTTTTCCCCCAAAACAAAGGGAATTTCTGTCTTTTTTGCCCCCAAATAAGGGAAATGTCTGCCTTTTTGCCCTGAAATATGTGAAAATTCTGCAATTTTCCCCCAAAATAAGGTGAATTTTTTCATTTTGCCCCAAAATAATGGGAATTTCTGCCTTTTTGCCCCAAAATAAGAAAAATTTCTGCTTTTTTTCTCTGAAATAAGTGAAATTTCTGCAATTTTGCTTTAAATTAAGAGAAGTTTCTGCAATATTTCCCTATAATAAGGGAAATTTCTGCAATTTTGCCCCATAATAAGGGGAATTTCTCCCTTTTTGCCCCAAAATAAAGGAAATTTCAGCCTTTTTACCTGAAAATAAGTGAAATTTCTGCAATTTTTCCCCATATAAGGTAAATTTCTGCAATTTTGCTCCAATATAAGGTAAATTCCTGCAATTTTGCCCAAAAATAAAGGAAATTTCTTGAATTTTGCCCCAAAATAAAGGGAATTTTTGCCTTTTGCTCCAAAATTAGGGGAATTTCTGCAATTTTGCTCCAAAATACGGGGAATTTCTGCCTTTTTGCCCGAAAATAATGGGAATGCATACCTTTTTGCCATAAAAAGGGAAATTTCTTCATTTTTGCTTTAAAATAAAGGGAATTTCTGCCTTTTTGCCTCTAAATAAGTGGAATTTCTGTCTTTTTCCCCCAGAACAAAAAGAATTTCTGTCTTTTTTGCCCCAAAATAAGGGGAATTTCTGACTTATTACCCTGAAATAAGTGAAATTTCTGCAATTTTGCCCCAAAATAAGGGAAATTTCTGAAATTTTGCCCCAATGTAAAAGAAATTTCTGCAATTTTGCCCCTAAATAAGGGAAATTTCTGACTGTTTGTTCCCAAAAAAAAAAGATTTTCTGTCTTTTTGCCCCCAAATAAGGAGAATTTCTGCACTTTTGCCCGAAAATTATGAGAATTTCTGCAATTTTGCTTCAAAATACGGGGAATTTCAGCTTTTATCCTGAAAGTAAGGAGAATGCAAACCTTTTTGCCATAAAAAGGTAAATTTCTTCATTTTTACTCCAAAATAAGGGGAGTTTCTGCCTTTTTGCCTCTAGATAAGTGGAATTTCTGTCTTTTTCCCCCAAAACAAAGTGAATTTCTTTCTTTTTTGCCCCAAAATAATGGGAATTTCTGCCTTTGTGCCCCAAAATAAAAAATTTTTTTTCTTTTTTTCTCTGAAATAAGTGAAATTTCTGCAATTTTGCCTTAAATTAAGGGAAATTTCTGCAATATTTCCCCATAAAAAGGGAAATTTCTGCAATTTTGCTCCAAAATAAAAGGAATTTCTCCCTTTTTGCCACAAAATAAAGGAAATTTCAGCATTTTTACCTGAAAATAAGTGACATTTCTGAAATTTTGCCCCAAATAAGGAAAATTTCTTCAATTTTGCCCTAAAATAAGGTAGATTCATGTAATTTTGCCCCAAAAAAAGGAAATTTCTTGAATTTTGCCCCAAAAGAAGGGGAATTTTTGATTTTTGCCCCACAATAAAAGGAATTTCTGACTTTTGCCCCAAAATTAGGGAATTTCTCCCTTTTTGCCCGAAAATTATGAGAATTTCTGCAATTTAGCTTCAAAATACGGGAAATTTCTGCTTTTTATCCCGAATGTAAGAGGAATGTATACCCTTTTCCACAAAAAAGGAAATTTCTTCATTTTTGCTCCAAATTAAGAGGAATTTCTGCCTTTTTACTTCAAAGTAAGTGAAATTTCTGCCTTTGTACAAAAAAATAAATGGAATTTCTGTCTTTTTGCCCCAAAATAAAAGGAATTTTTGAATTATGCCCTGAAATAAGTGAAATTTCTTCAATTTTGCCCCAAAATAAATGAAATTTCTGCCTTTTTGCCACAAAATAGAAGGAATTTCTGTCTTTTTGCCCCCAAATAAAAGGAATTTCTGCCTTTTTGCCCCCAAATAAAAGGATTTTCAGCATTTTTACCTCAAAATAAGGGAAATTTCTATATTTTTGCCACAAAATATTAAGAATATCTGCATTTTTGCCACAAAATAAGGAAAATTTCTGCCTTTTTTCCCTGAAATAAGTGATATTTCTCCAATTTTGCCCTAAAATAAGTGAAATTTCTGCATTTTTTTCCCAAAATAAGGGAAATTTCTGGAATTTTGCCCCAAAATAAGGGGAATTTCTGATTTTTGCCCCAAAATAAAGGGAATTTTTGCCTTTTGCCCCAAAATTAGGGGAATTTCTGCAATTTTGCTCCAAAATACGGGGAATTTCTGCCTTTTTGCCCGAAAATAATTGGAATGCATACCTTTTTTCCATAAAAAGGGAAATTTCTTCATTTTTGCTTTAAAATAAAGGGAATTTCTGCCTTTTTGCCTCTAAATAAGTGGAATTTCTGTCTTTTTCCCCAGAACAAAGGGAATTTCTGTCTTTTTTGCCCCAAAATAAGGGGAATTTCTGACTTATTACCCTGAAATAAGTGAAATTTCTGCAATTTTGCCCCAAAATAAGGGAAATTTCTGAAATTTTGCCCCAATGTAAAAGAAATTTCTACAATTTTGCCCCAAAATAAGGAAAATTTCTGACAGTTTGTTCCCCCAAAAAAAGATTTTCTGTCTTTTTGCCCCCAAATAAGGAGAATTTCTGCCTTTTTGCCCGAAAATTATGAGAATTTCTGCAATTTTGCTTCAAAATACGGGGAATTTCTGCTTTAATCCCAATAGTAAGGGGAATGCATACCTTTTTGCCATAAAAAGGGAAATTTCTTAATTTTTGCTCCAAAATAAGGGGAATTTCTGCCTTTTTGCCTCTAAATAAGTGTAATTTCTGTCTTTTTCCCCCAAAACAAAGTGAATTTCTGTCTTTTTTGCCCCAAAATAATGGGAATTTCTGCCTTTTTCCCCCAAAATAAGAAAATTTTTTTCCTTTTTTCTCTGAAATAAGTGAAATTTCTGCAATTTTGCCTTAAATTAAGGGAAATTTCTGCAATATTTCCCCATAATAAGGGAAATTTCTGCAATTTTGCTCCAAAATAAGAGGAATTTCTCCCTTTTTGCCACAAAATAAAGGAAATTTCAGCATTTTTACCTGAAAATAAGTGAAATTTCTGCAATTTTGCCCCAAATAAGGGAAATTTCTTCAATTTTGCCCTAAAATAAGGTAGATTCCTGTAATTTTGCCCCAAAAAAAGGAAATTTCTTGAATTTTGCCCCAAAAGAAGGGGAATTTCTGATTTTTGCCGCACAATAAAAGGAATTTCTGCCTTTTGCCCCAAAATTAGGGAATTTCTCCCTTTTTGCCCAAAAATTATGAGAATTTCTTCAATTTTGCTTCAAAATACGGGGAATTTCTGCTTTTTATCCCGAATGTAAGAGGAATGTATACCCTTTACCACATAAAAGGAAATTTCTTCATTTTTGCTCCAAATTAAGAGGAATTTCTGCCTTTTTACTTCAAAGTAAGTGAAATTTCTGCCTTTGTACAAAAAATAAATGGAATTTCTGTCTTTTTGCCCCAAAATAAAAGGAATTTTTGAATTATGCCCTGAGATAAGTGAAATTTCTACAATTTTGCCCCAAAATAAATGAAATTATTGCCTTTTTGCCACAAAATAGAAGGAATTTCTGTCTTTTTGCCCCAAAATAAGGAAAATATCTGCCTTTTTGCCCCCAAATAAAAGGAATTTCAGCCTTTTTACCTCAAAATAAGGGGAATTTCTATATTTTTGCCACAAAATATTAAGAATTTCTGCATTTTTGCCACAAAATAAGGAAAATTTCTCCCTTTTTTTCCCTGAAATAAGTGAAATTTCTCCAATTTTGCCCTAAAATAAGTGAAATTTCTGCAATTTTTTCCCAAAATAAAGGAAATTTCTGGAATTTTGCCCCAAAAATAAGTGGAATTTCTGAGTTTATCACAAAATAAGGAGAATTTCTGTCTTTTTCCCCAACATATTGGGAATTTCTGCCTTTTTGCCCCACAATTAGGAGAATTTCTGCAATTTTGCTCCAAAATACGGGAATTTCTGCCTTTTCCCAAAAATAAAGGGAATGCATAACTTTTTGCCATAAAAAAGGAAAATTTCTTCATTTTTGCTCCAAAATAAGGAGAATTTCTGCATTTTTACCTCTAAATAAGTGGAATTTCTGTGTTTTCCCCCAAAACAAAGGGAATTTCTGTCTATTTTGCCCCAAAATAACGGGAATTTCTGACTTATTACCCTGAAATAAGTGAAATTTCTGCAATTTTGCCCCAAAGTAAGGGAAATTTCTGACTCTTTGCTTCCGCAAAAAGGAGATTTTCTGTCTTTTTGCCCCAAAATAAGGAGAATTTCTGCCTTTTTGCCCGAAAATTATGATAATTTCTGCAATTTTGCTTCAAAATACGGGGAAATTCTGCTTTTTATCCCGAAAGTAAGGGGAATGCATACCTTTTTGCCATAAAAAGGTAAATTTCTTAATTTTTGCTCCAAAATAAGGGAAATTTCTGCCTTTTTGCCTCTAAATAAGTGGAATTTCTGTCTTTTCCTCCAAAACAAAGGAAATTTCTTTTTTTTTGGCTTAAAATAATGGGAATTTCTGACTTATTACCCTGAAATAAGTGAAATTTCTGCAATTTTGCCCCAAAATAAGAAAAATTTCTGCCTCTTTGCCCTCAAATAAGGGGAATTTCAGCCTTTTTACCTAAAAATAAGAGGCATTTCTGCCTTTTTGCCCGAAAATAAGGAAAATTTCTGCCTTTTTTCCCTGAAATAAGTGAAATTTCTGCAATTTTGCCCCAAAATTAGTGAAATTTCTGCAATTTTGCCCCAAAATAAGGGAAATTTCTAGAATTTCGCACTAAAAAAAGTGGAATTTCTGAGTTTTGCCCCAAAATAAGGAGAATTTCTGTCTTTTTGCCCCAACATATAGGGAATTTCTGCATTTTTGCCCCACAATTAGGGGAATTTCTGCAATTATGCTCCAAAATATGAGGAATTTCTGCCTTTTTGCCCGAAAATAAGGGGAATGCATACCTTTTTGCCTTAAAAAAGGGAAATTTCTTCATTTTTGCTACAAAATAAGGGAAATTTCTGCTTTTTTGCCTCTAACTAAGTGGAATTTCTGCTTTTTCCTCCAAAACAAAGGGATTTTCTGTATTTTGGCCCCAAAATCAAGAAAATTTCTGACTTTTTACCCTGAAATAAGTGAAATTTCTGCAATTTTGCCCCAAAATAAGGAAAATTTCTGCCTTTTTGCCCCCAAATAAGAAGAATTTCAGCTTTTTCACCTCAAAATAAAAGAAATTTCTGCATTTTTGCCACAAAATATTAGGAATTTCTGCCTTTTTGCTCCAAAATAAGGAAAATTTCTGCCTTTTTTCTCTGAAATAAGTGAAATTTCTGCAAATTTGCCCTAAAATAAGTGAAATTTCGGCAATTTTGCCCCAAAATATAGGGGAATTTCTGGAATTTTTCCCCAAAATAAGTGGAATTTCTGAGTTTTGCCCCAAAATAAGGAGAATTTCTGTCTTTTTGCCCCAACATATAGGGAATTTCTGCATTTTTGCCCCAAAATTAGGGGAATTTCTGCAATTTTACTCCAAAATACGGGGAATTGCTGCCTTTTTGCCCGAAAAAAAGGGGAATGCATAACTTTTTGCCATAAAAAATGGAAATTTCTTCATTTTTGCTCAAAATAAGGGGAATTTTTGCCTTTTTGCCTCTAAATTAATGGAATTTCTGTCTTTTCCCCCAAAACAAAAAGAATTTCTGTCTTTTTTGCCCCAAATTAAGGGAAATTTCTGCCTTTTTGCCATGAAATATGTGAAATTTCTGCAATTTTACCGCAAAATAAGGTGAATTTCTGCTTTTTTGCCCCAAAATAATGGGAATTTCTGCATTTTTGCCCCAAAATAAGAAAAATTTTTGCTTTTTTTCTCTGAAATAAGTGAAATTTCTGCAATTTTGCCCCAAAATAAGGAAAATTTCTGGAATTTTGCCCCAAAATACGTGGAATTTCTGAGTTTTGCCCCAAAATAAGGAGAATTTCTGACTTATTACCCTGAAATAAGTGAAATTTCTGCAATTTTGCACCAAAATAAGGGAAATTTCTGAAATTTTGCCCCAATGTAAATGAAATTTCTGCAATTTTGCCCCAAAATAAGGGAAATTTCTGACTGTTTGTTCCCAAAAAAATTAGATTTTCTGTCTTTTTGCCCCCAAATAAGGAGAATTTTTGCCTTTTTGCCCGAAAATTATGAGAATTTCTGCAATTTTGCTTCAAAATATGGGGAATTTCTGCTTTATCCCGAAAGTAAGGGGAATGCATACCTTTTTGCCATAAAAAGGTAAATTTCTTCCTTTTTGCTCCAAAATAAGGGGAATTTCTGCCTTTTTGCTCCAAAATAACAAAATTTCTTTTTTTTTCCATGAAATAAGGGAAATTTCTGCAATTTTGCCGAAAGTAAGTGAAATTTCTGCAATTCTGCCCCAGAATAAGGGAAATTTCTGGAATTTTGCCCCAAAATAAGTGGAATTTCTGAGTTTTGCCCCAAAATAAGGAGAATTTCTGTCTTTTTGCCCCAACATATAGGGAATTTCTGCATTTTTGTCCCACAATTAAAGGAATTTTTGCAATTTTGCACCAAAATACGGGGAATTTCTGCCTTTTTGCCCGAAAATAAGAAGAATGCATACCTTTTTGCCTTAAAAAAGGGAAATTTCTTCATTTTTGCTTCAAAATAAGGGGAATTTCTGCTTTTTTGCCTCTAAATAAGTGGAATTTATGATTTTCCTTCAAAACAAAGGGATTTTCTGTCTTTTTTGCCCCAAAATAAGAAAAATTTCTGACTTATTACCCTGAAATAAATGACATTTCTGCAATTTTGCCCAAAAATAAAAAATTTTTGCCTTTCTGCCCACAAATAAGGGGAATTTCAGCCTTTTTACCTCAAAATGAAGGGAATTTCTGCATTTTTGCCATAAAATATTAGGAATTTCTGCATTTTTGCCCCAAAATAAAGAAAATTTCTGCCTTTTTCCCTGAAATAAATGAAATTTCTGCAATTTTGCCCCAAAATAAGTGGAGTTTCTGAGTTTTGCCCCAAAATAAGGAGAATTTCTGTCTTTTTGCCACAACATATAGGGAATTTCTGCCTTTTTGCACCACAATTAGAGGAATTTCTGCAATTTTGCTCCGAAATACATGGAATTTTTGCCTTTTTACCCGAAAATAAGGGGAATGCATAACTTTTTGCCATAAAAAAGGGAAATTTCTTTATATTTGCTCTAAAATAAGGGGAATTTCTGCCTTTTTGCTTCTCAATAAGTGGAATATCTGTCTTTTCCCCCCAAAACAAAGGGAATTTCTTTCTTTTTGCCCCAAAATAAGGGGAATTTCTGACTTATTACTCTAAAATAAGTGAAATTTCTGCAATTTTGCCCCAAAATAAGGGAAATTTCTGCCTCTTTGCCCCCAAATAAGGGGAATTTCAGCCTTTATACCTCAAAATAAGGGGAATATCTGCATTTTGCCACAAAATATTAGGAATTTCTGACTTTTTGCTCCAAAATAAGGAAAATTTCTGCCTTTTTTCCCTGAAATAATTGAAATTTCTGCAATTTTGCCCCAAAATAAGTGAAATTTGGCAATTTTGCCCCAAAATAAGAAAATTTCTGGAATTTTGCCCTAAAATAAGTGGAATTTCTAAGTTTGGCCGCAAAATAATGAGAATTTCTGTTTTTTGCCCCAACATGTAGGGAATTTCTGTCTTTTTGCCCCACAACAAGGGGAATTTCTGCAATTTTGCTCCAAAATACGGGGAATTTCTGCCTTTTTGCCCTGAAATATGTGAAATTTCTGCAATTTTACCCCTAAATAAGGTGAATTTCTGTTTTTTTGCCCCAAAATAATGGGAATTTCTGCATTTTTGCCCCAAAATAAGAAAAATTTTTGCTTTTTTTCTCTGAAATAAGTGAAATTTCTGCAATTTTCCCCTAAAATAAGGGAAATTTTTGCAATTTTTTCCCATAATAAGGGAGATTTCTGCAATTTTGCCCCAAAATAAGGGGAGTTTCTTCCTTTTTGCCCTAAAACAAAGGAATTTTCAGCCTTTTTACCTGAAAATAAGTGAAATTTCTGAAATTTTGCCCCAAATAAGGGAAATTTCTGCAATTTTGCCCCAAAATAAGGTAAATTCCTGCATTTTTGCCCCAAAATAATGGAAATTTCTGGAATTTTGCACCAAAATACGGGGAATTTCTGATTTTTGCCACAAAATAAAGGGAATTTCTGCCTTTTGCCCCAAAATTAGGGGAATTTCTGCAATTTTGTTCCAAAATACGATGAATTTCTGCCTTTTTGCCTGAAAATAATGGGTATGCATACCCTTTTGCCCTTAAAAAAGAAACATTTCTTCATTTTTGCTCCAAAATAAAGGGAATTTCTGCCTTTTTGCCTCTAAATAAGTGGAATTTCTGTCTTTTTCACCCAAAAGAAAGAGAATTTCTGTCTTTTTTGCCCCAAAATAAGGGGAATTTCTGACTTATTACCCTGAAGTAAGTGAAATTTCTGCAATTTTGCCCCAAAATAAGGGAAATTTCTTCAATTTTACCCCAATGTAAATAAAATTTCTGCAATTTTGCCCCAAAAAAAGGGAATTTCTGAATGTTTGCTCCCGAAAAAAGGAGATCTTCTGTCTTTTTGCCCCAAAATAAGGAGAATTTTTTACTTTTTGCCCAAAAATTATGAGAATTTCTGCAATTTTGCTTCAAAATACGGGGAATTTCTGCTTTTTATCCCGAAAGTAAGGGGAATGCATACCTTTTTGCCATAAAAAGGTAAATTTCTTCATTTTTGCTCCAAAATAAGGGGAATTTCTGCCTTTTTCCTCTAAATAAGTGGAATTTCTGTCGTTTTCCCCCAAAACAAAGGGAATTTCTGTCCTTTTTGCCCCAAAATAAGGGGAATTTCTGAATTATTACCCTGAAATAAGTGAAATTTCTCCAATTTTGCCCCAAAATAAGGGAAATTTCTGCCTCTTTGCCCCCAAATAAGGGGAATTTCAGCCTTTTTACCTCAAAATAAGGAGAATTTCTGCATTTTTGCCACAAAATATTAGGAATTTCTGACTTTTTGCCCCAAAATAAGGGAAATTTCTGGAATTTTGCTCCAAAATAAGTGGAATTTCTAAGTTTTGCCCCAAAATAAGGAGAATTGCTGTCTTTTTGCCTCTAAATAAGTGAAATTTCTGCAATTTTGCCCCAAAATAAGGGAAATTTCTGCCTTTTTGCCCCCAAATAAGGGGAATTTCAGCCTTTTTACTTCAAAATAAGGGGAAATTCTGCATTTTTGCCAGAAAATATTAGGAATTTCTGCCTTTTTGCCCCAAAATAAAGAAAATTTCTGCCTTTTTTCCCTGAAATAAGTGAAATTTCTTCAATTTTGCCTCAAAATAAGTGAAATTTCTGCAATTTTGCCCCAAAATAAGGGAAATTTCTGGAATTTTGCCCCAAAATAAGTGGAATTTCTGAGTTTTGCCCCAAAATAAGGAGAATTTCTGTCTTTTTGCCCCAACATATAGGGAATTTCTGTCTTTCTGCACCGCAACTAGGGGAATTTCTTCAATTATGCTCCAAAATACGGGGAATTTCTGCCTTTTTGCCTGAAAATAAGGGGAATGCATAACTTTTTGCCATAAAAAAGGGAAATTTCTTCATTTTTGCTCCAAAGTAAGCGAAATTTCTGCATATTTGCCTCTAAATAAGTGGAATTTCTGTCTTTTTCCCTCAAAACAAAAGGCATTTCTGTATTTTTTGCCTCAAAATAAGGGGAATTTCTGACTTGTTACACTGAAATAAGTGAAATTTCTGCAATTTTGCCCCAAAATAAGGAAAATTTCTGCCTTTTTGCCCTGAAATATGTGAAATTTCTGCAATTTTGCCCCAAAATAAGTGAAATTTCTGAAATTTTTCCCCAAAATAAGGGAAATTTCTGGAATTTTGCCCCAAAATGAGTGGAATTTCTAAGTTTTGCCCCAAAATAAGGAGAATTTCTGTATTTTTCCCTCTAAATAAGTTAAATTTCTCCAATATTGCCCCAAAATAAGGGAAATTTCTGCCTTTTTGCCCCCTTATAAATTGAATTTCAGCCTTTTTACCTCAAAATAAGGGGAATTTCTGCATTTTTGCCAGAAAATATTAGGAATTTCTGCCTTTTTGCCCCAAAATAAAGCAAATTTCTGCCTTTTTTCTCTGAAATAAGTAAAATTCCTGCAATTTTGCCCCAAAATAAGTGAAATTTCTGCAATTTTGCCCCAAAATAAGGGAAATTTCTGGAATTTTGCCCCAAAATGTGTGGAATATCTGAGTTTTGCCCAAAAATAAGGAGAATTTCTGTTTTTTGCCCCAACATATGGGGAATTTCTGTCTTTCTGCACCACAACTAGGGGAATTTCTGCAATTATGCTCCAAAATACGGGGAATTTCTGCCTTTTTGCCCGAAAATAAGGGGAATGCATAACTTTTTGCCATAAAAAAGAAAAATTTCTTCATTTTTGCTCCAAAATAAGGGAAATTTCTGCATTTTTGCCTATAAATATGTGGAATTTCTGTCTTTTTCCCTCAAAACAAAGGGAATTTCTGTCTTTTTTGCCTCAAAATAAGGGGAATTTCTGACTTATTACACTGAAATAAGTGAAATATCTGCAATTTTGCCCCCATAATAAGGGGAATTTCAGATTTTTGCCTCAAAATAAAGGGAATTTCTGCATTTTGCCCCAAAATTAGGGGAATTTCTGCAATTTTGCTCCAAAATACGGGGAATTTCTGCCTTTTTGCCTGAAAATAATGGGAATGCATATTTTTTTGCCATAAAAAGGGACATTTCTTCATTTTTGCTCCAAAATAAATGGAATTTCTTCCTATTTTCCTCTAAATAAGTGGAATTTCTGTCTTTTTCTCCCCCAAAAAAAGAGAATTTCTGTCTTTTTTGCCCGAAAATAAGGGGAATTTCTGACTTATTACCCTGAAGTAAGTGAAATTTCTGCAATTTTGCCCCACAATAAGGGAAATTTCTTCAGTTTTGCCCCAATGTAAAGGAAATTGCTGCAATTTTGCCGCAAAATAAGGGGAATTTCTGAATGATTGCTCCCGAAAAAAGGAGATCTTCTGTATTTTTGCCCCAAAATAAGGAGAATTTCTGCCTTTTTGCCAGAACATTATGAGAATTTCTGCAATTTTGCTTCAAAATACGGGGAATTTCTGCTTTTTATCCCGAAAGTAAGGGGAATGCATACCTTTTTGCCATAAAAAGGTAAATTTCTTCATTTTTGCTCTAAAATAAAGGGAATTTCTGCCTTTTGCCTCTAAATAAGTGGAATTTCTGTCTTTTTCCCCCAAACAAAGGGAATTTCTGTCTTTTTTGCCCCAAAATAAGGGGAATTTCTGAATTATTACCCTGAAATAAGTGAATTTTCTGCAATTTTGCCCCACAATAAGGGTAATTTCTTCAGTTTTGCCCCAATGTAAAGAAAATTGCTGCAATTTTGCCGCAAAATAAGGGGAATTTCTGAATGTTGGCTCCCGAAAAAAGGAGATCTTCTGTATTTTTGCCCCAAAATAAGGAGAATTTCTGCCTTTTTGCCAGAACATTATGAGAATTTCTGCAATTTTGCTTCAAAATACGGGGAATTTCTGCTTTTTATCCCGAAAGTAAGGGGAATGCATACCTTTTTGCCATAAAAAGGTAAATTTCTTCATTTTTGCTCTAAAATAAAGGGAATTTCTGCCTTTTGCCTCTAAATAAGTGGAATTTCTGTCTTTTTCCCCCAAAACAAAGGGAATTTCTGTCTTTTTTGCCCCAAAATAAGGGGAATTTCTGAATTATTACCCTGAAATAAGTGAAATTTCTCCAACTTTGCCCCAAAATAAGGGAAATTTCTGCCTTTTTGCCCCCAAATAAGGAGAATTTCAGCCTTTTTACCTCAAAATAAGGGGAATTTCTGCATTTTTGCCAGAAAATATTAGGAATTTCTGAATCTTTGCCCCAAAATAAGGAAAATTTGTGCCTTTTTTCCCTAAAATAAGTGAAATTTCTGCAATTTTGCCCCAAAATAAGTGAAATTTCTGCAATTTTGCCCCAAAATAAGGGAAATTTCTGGAATTTTGCCCCAAAATAAGTGGAATTTCTAAGTTTTGCCCCAAAATAAGGAGAATTGCTGTCTTTTTGCCTCTAAATAAGTGAAATTTCTGCAATTTTGCCCCAAAATATAAGAAATTTCTGCCTTTTTGCCCCCACATAAGGGGAATTTCAGCCTTTTAACCTCAAAATAAGGGGAATTTCTGCATTTTTGCCAGAAAATATTAGGAATTTCTGCCTTTTTGCCCCAAAATAAAGAAAATTTCTGCATTTTTTCCCTGAAATAAGTGAAATTTCTGCAATTTTGCCCCAAAATAAGTGAAATTTCTGCAATTTTGCCCCAAAATAAGGGAAATTACTGGAATTTTGCCCCAAAATAAGTGGAATTTCTAAGTTTTGCCCCAAAATAAGAATTTCTGTCATTTTGCCCTAACATATAAGGAATTTCTGTCTTTCTGCACAACAACTAGGGGAATTTCTGCAATTATGCTCCAAAATACGGGGAATTTCTGAATTTTGCGCGAAAATAAGGGGAATGCATAACTTTTTGCCATAAAAAAGGGAAATTTCTTCATTTTTGCTCCAAAATAAGGGAAATTTCTGCATTTTTGCCTCTACATGAGTGGAATTTCTTTCTTTTTCCCTCAAAACAAAGGGAATTTCTGTCTTTTTTGCCTCAAAATAAGGGGAATTTCTGACTTATTACACTGAAATAAATTTCTGCAATTTTGGCCCAAAATAAGGGAAATTTCTGCCTTTTTGCCCAGAAATATGTGAAATTTCTGCAATTTTACCCGAAAATAATGTGAATTTCTGCCTTTTTGCCACAAATTAATGGGAATTTCTGCCTTTTTGCCCCAAAATAAGAAAAATTCTTGCTTTTTTTCTCTGAAATAAGTGACATTTCTGCAACTTTGCCCTAAAATAAGGAAAATTTCTGCAATTTTTCCCAATAATAAGGGAAATTATTGCAATTTTGCCCCAAAATAAGGGGAATTTCTCCCTTTTTGCCCTAAAATGAAGGAAATTTCAGCCTTTTTACCTGAAAATAAGTGAAATTTCTGCAATTTTGCCCCAAATAAGGGAAATTTCTTCAATTTTGCCCCAAAATAAGGTAAATTCCTGTAATTTCGCCACAAAATAAAGGAAATTTCTTGAATTTTGCCCCAAAAGAAGGGGAATTTCTGATTTTTGTCCCACAATAAAAGGAATTTCTGCCTTTTGCCCCAAAATTAGGGATTTTCTCCCTTTTTGCCCGAAAATTATTAGAATTTCTGCAATTTTGCTTCAAAATACGGGGAATTTCTGCTTTTTATCCCGAATGTAAGGGGAATGTATACCTTTTACCACAAAAAAGAAAATTTCTTCATTTTTGCCCCAAAATAAGCGTAATTTCTGCATTTGAATTCAAAGTAAGTGAAATTTCTGCCTTTGTACCAAAAAATAAATGGAATTTCTGTCTTTTTCCCCCAAGTAAAAGGAATTTTTGAATTATGCCCTGAAATAAGTGAAATTTCTGCAATTTTGCCCCAAAATAAAAGAAATGTCTGCCTTTTGCCACAAAATAAAAGGAATTTCTGTCTTTTGCCCCAAAATAAGGGAAATTTCTGCCTTTTTGCCCCCAAATAAAAGGCATTTCAGCATTTTTACCTCAAAATAAGGGGAATTTCTACATTTTTGATACAAAATATTAAGAATTTCTGCATTTTTACCCCAAAATAAGGAAAATTTCTGCCTTTTTTCCTCAAAATAAGTGAAATTTCTGCAATTTTGCCCCAAAATAAGGAAAATTTCTGGAATTTTGTCCCAAAATAAGTGGAATTGCTAAGTTTTGCCCCAAAATAAGGAGAATTTCTGTCTTTTTGCCCCAACATATAGGGAATTTCTGTCTTTTTGCCCCGTAACTAGGGGAATTTCTGCAATTTTGCTCCAAAATACGGGGAATTTCTGCCTTTTTGCCCTAAAATATGTGAAATTTCTGCAATTTTAACCTTAAATAAGGTGAATTTCTGCTTTTTTGCCCCAAAATAATGGGAATTTCTGCCTTTTGCCGCAAAATAAAAAAAATTTTGCTTTTTTTCTCTGAAATAAGTGAAATTTCTGCAATTTTCCCCTAAAATAATGGAAATTTTTGCAATTTTTTCCCATAATAAGAGAGATTTCTTCAATATTGCCCCAAAATAAGAAGAATTTCTTCCTTTTTGCTCCAAAACAAAGGAAATTTCAGCCTTTTTACCTGAAAATAAGTGAAATTTCTGAAATTTTGCCCCATATAAGAGAAATTTCTGCAATTTAGCCTCAAAATATAGCAAATTCCTGCAATTTTGCCCCAAAATAAAGGAAATTTCTGGAATTTTGCCCCAAAATAAAGGGAATTTCTGATTTTTTCCCCAAAATAAAGGGAATTTCTGCCTTTTGCCCCAAAATTAGGGGAATTTCTGCAATTTTGCTCCAAAATACGGGGAATTTCTGCCTTTTTGCCTGAAAATAATGGGAATGCATACCTTTTTGCCATAAAAAGGGAAATTTCTTCATTTTTGCTCCAAAATAAGGGGAATTTCTGCCTTTTTGCCTCTAAATAAGTGGAATTTCTGTCTTTTTCTTCCAAAACAAAGAGAATTTCTGTCTTTTTTGTCCCAAAATAAGGGGAATTTCTGACTTATTACTCTGAAGTAAGTGAAATTTCTGCAATTTTGCCCCAAAATAAGGAAAATTTCTGCAATTTTGCCCCAATGTAAAGGAAATTTCTGCAATTTTGCCCAAAAATAAAGGGAATTTCTGACAGTTTGCTCCCGAAAAAAGGAGATCTTCTGTCTTTTTGCCCCAAAATGAGGAGAATTTCAGCCTTTTTGCCCGATAATTATGAGAATTTCTGCAATTTTGCTTCAAAATACGGGGAATTTCTGCTTTTTATCCCGAAAGTAAGGGGAATGCATACCTTTTTGCCATAAAAAGATAAATTTCTTCATTTTTGCTCCAAAATACGGAGAATTTCTGCCTTTTTGCCTCTAAATAAGTGGAATTTCTGTCTCTTTCCCCCAAAACAATGGGAATTTCTGGTTTTTTTGCCTTAAAATAAGGGGAATTTCTGAATTATTACCCTGAAATAAGTGAAATTTCTCCAATTTTGCCCCAAAATAAGGGAAATTTCTGCCTCTTTGCCCCCAAATAAGGGGAATTTCAGCCTTTTTACCTCAAAATAAGGGGAATTTCTGCATTTTTGCCACAAAATATTAGGAATTTCTGACTTTTTGCCCCAAAATAAGGAAAATTTGTGCCTTTTTTCCCTGAAATAAGTGAAATTTTTGCAATTTTGCCACAAAATAAGTGAAATGTCTGCAATTTTGCCCCAAAATAAGTGAAATTTCCAGAATTTTGCCCCAAAATAAGTGGAATTTCTAAGTTTTGCCCCAAAATAAATAGAATTTCTTTCTTTTGGCCACTAAATAAGTGAAATTTCTGCAATTTTGCCCCAAAATATGAGAAATTTCTGCTTTTTGCCCCCAAATAAGGGGAATTTCAGCCTTTTTACCTCAAAATAAGATGAATTTCTGCATTTTTGCCAGAAAATATTAGGAATTTTTCTTTTTTTGCCCCAAAATAAAGAAAATTTCTGCCTTTTTTCCCTGAAATAAGTGAAATTTCTGCAATTTTGCCCCAAAATAAGTGAAATTTCTCCAATTTTGCCCCAAAATAAGGAAAATTTCTGCAATTTTGCCCCAAAATAAGTGGAATTTCTGAGTTTTGCCCCAAAATAAGGAGAATTTCTGTTATTTTGCCCCAACATATAGGGAATTTCTGTCTTTCTGCACCACAACTAGGAGAATTTCTGCAATTATGCTCCAAAATACGGGAAATTTCTCCCTTTTTGCCCGAAAATAAGGGGAATGCATACCTTTTTGCCATAAAAAAGGGAAATTTCTTCATTTTTGCTCCAAAAGAAGGGAAATTTCTGCCTTTTTGCCTCTAAATAAGTGGAATTTCTGTCTTTTTTCCTCAAAACAAAGGAAATTTCTCTCTTTTCTGCCTCAAAATAAGGGGAATTTCTGACTTATTACACTGAAATAAGTGAAATTTCTGCAATTTTGCCCGAAAATAAGGGAAATTTCTGCCTTATTGCCCTGAAATATGTGAAATTTCTGCAATTATACCCCAAAATATGGTGAATTTCTGCCTTTTTGCCAGAAATAATGGGAATTTCTGCCTTTTTGCCCCAAAATAAGAGAAATTTTTGCTTTTTTTCTCTGAAATAAGTGAAATTTCTGCAATTTTGCCCTAAAATAAGGCAAATTTCTGCAATTTTGCTCCAAAATACCGAGAATTCCTGCCTTTTTGCCTCTAAATAAGTGGAATTTCTGTCTTTATCCCCCAAAACAAAGGGACTTTCGGTCTTTTTTGCCCCAAAATAATGGGAATTTCTGAATTATTACCCTGAAATAAGTGAAATTTCTCCAATTTTGCCAAAAAATAAGGGAAATTTCTGCCTCTTTGCCCCCAAATAAGGGGAATTTCAGCCTTTTTACCTCAAAATAAGGGGAATTTCTGCATTTTTGCCACAAAATATTAGGAATTTCTGACTTTTTGCCCCAAAATAAGGAAAATTTGTGCCTTTTTTCTCTGAAATAAGTGAAATTTCTGCAATTTTGCCCCAAAATAAGTGAAATTTCTACAATTCTGCACCAAAATAAGTGAAATTTCTGCAATTTTGCCCCAAAATAAGGGAAATTTCTGGAATTTTGCCTTAAAATATGTGGAATTTCTAAGTTTTGCCCCAAAATAAGGAGAATTTCTGTCTTTTTGCCTCTAAATAATTGATATTTCTGCAATGTTGCCCCAAAATAAGGGAAATTTCTGCCTTTTTGCCCCCAAATAAATGGAATTTCAGTCTTTTTACCTCAAAATAAGGGGAATTTCTGCATTTTTGCCACAAAATATTAGGAATTTCTGCATTTTTGCCCCAAAATAAAGAAAATTTCTGCCTTTTTTCCCTGAAATAATTGAAATTTCTGCAATTTTGCCCCAAAATAGTGAAATTTTTGCAATTTTGCCCCAAAATAAGGGAAATTTCTGGGATTTTGCCCCAAAATAAGTGGAATTTCTGAGTTTTGCCCCAAAATAAAAAGAATTTCTGTCTTTTTGCCCCAACATATAGGGAATTTCTTTCTTTCTGCACCACAACTAGGGAAATTTCTGAAATTATGCTCCAAAATACGGGGAATTTCTGCCTTTTTGCCCGAAAATAAGGGGAATGCATAACTTTTAGCCATAAAAAAGAGAAATTTCTTCATTTTTGCTCCAAAATAAGGGAAATTTTTGCCTTTTTGCCCTGAAATATGTGAAATTTCTGAAATTTTACCCCAAAATAAGGTGAATTTCTGCCTTTTTTCCACAAATTAATGGGAATTTCTGCCTTTTTGCCCCAGAATAAGAAAAATTCTTGTGTTTTTTCTCTGAAATAAGTGAAATTTCTGCAATTTTGCCCTAAAATAAAAAAAATTACTGCAATTTTTCCCAATAATAAAGGAAATTTCTTCAATTTTGCCCCAAAATAAGGGGAATTTCTCCATTTTTGCCCCAAAATAAAGGAAATTTCAGCCTTTTTACCTGAAAATAATTGAAGTTTCTGCAATTTTGCCCCAAATAAGAAAAATTTCTGCAATTTTGCCCCAAAATAAAGTAAATACCTGCACTTTTGCCCCAAATTAAAGGAAATTTCTTGAATTTTGCCCCAAAATAAGGGGAATTTATGATTTTTGCCCCAAAATAAAGGGAATTTCGTCCTTTTGCCCCAAAATTAGGGGAATTTCTGCAATTTTACCACAAAATATGTCAAATTTCTGCATTTTTGCCCCAAAATAATGGGAATTGCTGCCTTTTTGCTCCAAAATAAAAAAAATTTTTGCTTTTTTTCTCTGAAATAAGTGAAATTTCTGCAATTTTGCGTTAAATAAGGAAAATTTGTGCAATTTTTCCCCATAATAAGAGAAATTTCTGCAATTTTGCCCCAAAAATAAGAGGAATTTCTCCCTTTTTGCCCCAAAATAAAGGAAATATCAGCCCTTTTTCCTGAAAATAAGTGAAATTTCTGCAATTTTGCCCCAAATAAGGGAAATTTCTGCAATTTGGCCCAAAAATAAGGTAAATTCCTCCAATTTTGCCCCAAAATAAAGGAAATTTCTTGAATTTAGCCCCAAAATAAACAGATTTTCTGATTTTTGCCCCAAAATAAAGGGAATTTCTGCCTTTTGCCCCAAAATTAGAGGAATTTCTGCAATTTTGCTCCAAAATACGGGGAATGTCTGCCTTTTTGACCGAAAATAATGGGAATGCATACCTTTTTGCCATAAAAAATGAAATTTCTTCATTTTTGCTCCAAAATAAGGGGAATTTCTTCCTTTTTGCCTCTAAATAAGTGGAATTTCTGTCTTTTTCCCCCAAATAAGGGAATTTCTCTCTTTTTTGCCCCAAAATAAGGGGAATTTCTGACTCATTACCCTGAAATAAGTGAAATTTCTGCAATTTTGCCCCAAAATGAGTGAAATTTCTGCAATTTTGCCCCAAAATAAGGGAAATTTCTGGATTTTTGCCCCAAAATAAGTGGAATTTCTAAGTTTTGCCCCAAAATAAGGAGAATTTCTGTCTTTTTGCTTCTAAATAAGTGAAATTTCTGCAATTTTGCCCCAAAATAAGAAAAATTTCTGCCTTTTTGCCTCCAAATACGGGGAATTTCAGCCTTTTTACCTCAAAATAAGGGGAATTTCTAAATTCTTGCTAGAAAATATTAGGAATTTCTGCCTTTTTGCCCCAAAATAAAGAAAAATTCTGCCTTTTTTCCCTGAAATAAGTGAAATTTCTGCAATTTTGCCTCAAAATAAGTGAAATTTCTGCAATTTTGCCCCAAAATATGGGAAATTTCTGGAATTTTGCCCCAAAATAAGTGGAATTTCTGAGTTTTGCCCCAAAATAAGGAGAATTTCTGTCTTTTTGCCCCAACATATAGGGAATTTCTGTCTTTCTGCACCACAACTAGGAGAATTTCTGCAATTATTCTCCAAAATACGGGCAATTTCTGCCTTTTTGCCCGAAAATAAGGGGAATGCATACCTTTTTGCCATAAAAAAGGGAAATTTCTTCATTTTTGCTCCAAAAGAAGGGAAATTTCTGCCTTTTTGCCTCTAAATAAGTGGAATTTCAGTCTTTTTCCCTCAAAACAAAGGGAATTTCTGTCTTTTTTGCCTCAAAATAAGGGGAATTTCTGACTTATTACACTGAAATAAGTGAAATTTCTGCAATTTTGCCCCAAAATAAGGGAAATTTCTTCCTTTTTGCCCTGAAATATGTGAAATTTCTGCAATTATACCCCAAAATAAGGTGAATTTCTGCCTTTTTGCCACAAATTAATGGGAATTTCTGCCTTTTTGCCCAAAAATAAGAAAAATTTTTGCTTTTTTTCTCTGAAATAAGTGAACTTTCTGCAATTTTGCCCTAAAATAAGGAAAATTTCTGCAATTTTTCCCCATAATAAAGGAAATTTCTGCATGTTTGCTCCAAAATACCGAGAATTTCTGCCTTTTTGCCTCTAAATAAGTGGAATTTCTGTCTTTTTCCCCCAAAACAAAGGGAATTTTTCTCTTTTTTGCCCCAAAATAAAAGGAATTTCTGAATTATTACCCTGAAATAAGTGAAATTTCTCCAATTTTGCCCCAAAATATGAGAAATTTCTGCCTCTTTGCCCCCAAATAAGGGGAATTTCAGCCTTTTTACCTCAAAATAAGGGGAATTTCTGCATTTTTGCCACAAAATATTAGGAATTTCTGACTTTTTGCCCCAAAATAAGGAAAATTTGTGCCTTTTTTCCCTGAAATAAGTGAAATTTCTGCAATTTTGCCCAAAAATAAGTGAAATTTCTGCAATTTTGCCCCAAAATATGTGAAATTTCTGCGATTTTGCCCCAAAATAATGGAAATTTCTGGAATTTTGCCCCAAAATAAGTGGAATTTCTAAGTTTTGCCCCAAAATAATAAGAATTTCTGTCTTTTTGCCTCTAAATAAGTGAAATTTCTGCAATTTTGCCCCAAAATAAGTGAAATTTCTGCAATTTTGCCCCAAAATAAGGGAAATTTCTGGAATTTTGCCCCAAAATAAGTGGAATTTCTGAGTTTTGCCCCAAAATAAGGAGAATTTCTGTCTTTTTGCCCCAACATATAGGGAATTTTTGTCTTTCTGCACCACAACTAGGGGAATTTCTGCAATTATGCTCCAAAATACGGGGAATTTCTGACTTTTTGCCCGAAAATAAGAGGAATGCATAACTTTTTGCCATAAAAAAGGAAATTTCTTCATTTTTGCTCCAAAATAAGGGAAATTTCTGCCTTTTTGCCCTGAAATATGTGAAATTTCTGCAATTTTACCCCAAAATAATGTGAATTTCTGCCTTTTTGCCACAAAGTAATGGGAATTTCTGCCTTTTTGCCCCAAAATAAGAAAAATTTTTGGGTTTTTTCTCTGAAATAAGTGAAATTTCTGCATTTTTGCCCTAAAATAAGGAAAATTTCTGAAATTTTTCCCAATAATAAGGGAAATTTCTTCAATTTTGCCCCAAAATAAGGGGAATTTCTCCCTTTTTGTCCCAAAATAAAGGAAATTTCAGCCTTTTTACCTGAAAATAATTGAAGTTTCTGCAATTTTGCCCCAAATAAGAAAAATTTCTGCAATTTTGCCCCAAAATAATGTAAATTCCTGCAATTTTGCCCCAAATTAAAGGAAATTTCTTGAATTTTGCCCCAAAATAATGGGAATTTATGATTTTTACCGCAAAATAAAGGGAATTTCTGCCTTTTGCCCCAAAATTAGGGGAATTTCTCCAATTTTACCCCAAAATAAGTCAAATTTCTGCCTTTTTGCGCCAAAATAATGGGAATTTCTACCTTTTTGCCTCAAAATAAGAAAAATTTTTGCTTTTTTTCTCTGAAATAAGTGAAATTTCTGCAATTTTACCCTTAAATAAGTAAAATTTCTGAAATTTTTCCCCATAATAAGAGAAATTTCTGCAATTTTGCCCCAAAATATGAGGAATTTCTTTCTTTTTGCCCCAAAATAAAGGAAATATCAGCCCTTTTTCCTGAAAATAAGTGAAATTTCTGCAATTTTGTCCCAAATAAGGGAAATTTCTGCAATTTTGCCCAAAAATAAGGTAAATTCCTCCAATTTTGCCCCAAAATAAAGGAAATTTCTTGAATTTTGCCCCAAAAATAAAGAGATTTATTGATTTTTGCCCCAAAATAAAGGGAATTTCTGCCTTTTGCCCCAAAATTAGGGGAATTTCTGCAATTTTGCTCCAAAATACAGGGAATTTCTGCCTTTTTGCCCGAAAATAATGGGAATGCATACCTTTTTGCCATAAAAATGAAATTTCTTCATTTTTGCTCCAAAATAAGGGGAATTTCTGTATTTTTGCCTCTAAATAAGTGGAATTTCTGTCTTTTTCCCACAAAACAAGGGAATTTCTCTCTTTTTTGCCCCAAAATAAGGGGAATTTCTGACTCATTACCCTGAAATAAGTGAAATTTCTGCAATTTTGCTCCAAAATAAGGGAAATTTCTGTCTTTTTGCCCCCAAATTAGGGTAATTCAGCCTTTTTACCTCAAAATAAGAGGAATTTCTGCATTTTTGCCACAAAATATTAGGAATTTCTGTGTTTTGCCCCAAAATAAAAAAATTTCTGACTTTTTTCCCAGAAATAAGTGAAATTTCTGCAATTGTGCCCCAAAATAAGTGAAATTTCTGCAATTTTGCCCCAAAATAAGAGAAATTTCTGGAATTTTGCCCCAAAAGAAGTGGAATTACTGAGTTTTGCCCCAAAATAAGGAGAATTTCTGTCTTTTTGCCCCAACATATAGGGAATTTCTGCCTTTTGCCCCACAATTAGGGGAATTTCTGCAATTTTGCTCCAAAATACGGGGAATTTCTGCCTTTTTTCTTAAAATAAGGGAAATGCATATCTTTTTGCCATAAAAAAGGGAAATTTCTAAATTTTTGCTGCAAAATAAAGGGAATTTCTGCCTTTTTGCCTCTAAATAAGTGGAATTTCTGTCTTTTTCGCCCAAAACAACGGGAATTTCTGTATTTTTTGCCCCAAAATAAGGGAGAATTTCTGACTTATTACACTGAAATAAGTGAAATTTCTGCAATTTTGCCCCAAAATAAAAAAAAATTTCTGCCTTTTTGCCCTGAAATATGTGGAATTTCTGCAATTTTACCCCAAAATAAGGTGAATTTCTGCCTTTTTGCCATAAAATAATGGGAATTTCTGCCTTTTTGCCCCAAAATAAGAAACATTTTAGCTTTATTTCTCTGAAATAAGTGAAATTTCTGCAATTTTGCCCTAAAATAAGGGAAATTTCTGCAATTTTTTCCCATAACAAGAGAAATTTCTGCAATTTTGCCCCAAAATAAAAGGAATTTCTCTTTTTTTGCCCCAAAATAAAGGAAATTTCAGCCTTTTTACCTGAAAATAAGTGAATTTTATGCAATTTTGCCCCAAATAAAAGAAATTTCTGCAATTTTGCCCCAAAATAAGGTAAATTCCTGCAATTTTGCCCCAAAATAAAGGAAATTTCTTGAATTTTGCCCCAAAATAAAGGAATTTCTGATTTTTGCCCAAAAATAAAGGGAATTTCTGCCTTTTGACCCAAAATTAGGGGAATTTCTGCAATTTTGCTTCAAAATACGGGGAATTTCTGCCTTTTTGCACGAAAATAATGGGAATGCATACCTTTTTGCCATAAAAAGGAAAATTTCTTCATTTTTGCTCCAAAATAAGGGGAATTTCTGCATTTTTGCCTCTAACTAAGTGGAATTTCTGTCTTTTTCCCCCAAAACAAAGGAAATTTCTGTCTTTTTTGACCCAAAATATGGGGAATTTCTGACTTATTACCCTGAAATAAGTGAAATTTCTGCAATTTTGCCCCAAAATAAAGGAAATTTCTGCAATTTTGCCCCAAAAGAAGGGGAATTTCTGACTGTTTGCTCTCGAAAAAAGGAGATTTTCTGACTTTTTGCCCTAAAATAAGGAGAATTTCTGCTTTTTTGCCCGAAAATTATGAAAATTTCTGCAATTTTGCTTCAAAATACGGGGAATTTCGGCTTTTTATCCCGAAAGTAAGGGGAATGTATACCTTTTGCCACAAAAAAGGGAAATTTCTTCATTTTTGCCCCAAAATAAGAGGAATTTCTGCTTTTTACCTCAAAATAAGTGAAATTTCTCCCTGTTTAACCAAAAATAAATGGAATTTCTGTCTTTTTGCCCCAAAATAAAAGGAATTTTTGAATTAGGACCTGAAATAAGTGATATTTCTGCAATTTTGCCCCAAAATAAAAGAAATTTCTGACTTTTTGCCACAAAATAAGGGGAATTACTGTCTTTTTGCCCTAAATTAAGGAAAATTTCTGCCTTTTTGCCCCCAAATAAGGGGAATTTCAGCATTTTTCCCTCAAAATAAAGGGAATTTCTGCATTTTTGCCACAAAATATTAAGAATTTCTGCAATTTTGCCCCAAAAAAAGAAAAATTTTGGAATTTTTCCACAAAATAAGTGGAATTTCTGTGTTATGCCCCAAAAAAAGGAGAATTTCTGTCTTTTTGCCCCAACATATAGGGAATTTCTGTCTTTCTGCACCACAACTAAGAGAATTTCTGCAATTATTCTCCAAAATACGGGCAATTTCTGCCTTTTTGCCCGAAAATAAGGGGAATGCATACCTTTTTGCCATAAAAAAGGGAAATTTCTTCATTTTTGCTCCAAAAGAAGGGAAATTTCTGCCTTTTTGCCTCTAAATAAGTGGAATTTCAGTCTTTTTCCCTCAAAACAAAGGGAATTTCTGTCTTTTTTGCCTCAAAATAAGGGGAATTTCTGACTTATTACACTGAAATAAGTGAAATTTCTGCAATTTTGCCCCAAAATAAGGGAAATTTCTTCCTTTTTGCCCTGAAATATGTGAAATTTCTGCAATTATACCCCAAAATAAGGTGAATTTCTGCCTTTTTGCCACAAATTAATGGGAATTTCTGCCTTTTTGCCCAAAAATAAGAAAAATTTTTGCTTTTTTTCTCTGAAATAAGTGAACTTTCTGCAATTTTGCCCTAAAATAAGGAAAATTTCTGCAATTTTTCCCCATAATAAAGGAAATTTCTGCATGTTTGCTCCAAAATACCGAGAATTTCTGCCTTTTTGCCTCTAAATAAGTGGAATTTCTGTCTTTTTCCCCCAAAACAAAGGGAATTTTTCTCTTTTTTGCCCCAAAATAAAAGGAATTTCTGAATTATTACCCTGAAATAAGTGAAATTTCTCCAATTTTGCCCCAAAATATGAGAAATTTCTGCCTCTTTGCCCCCAAATAAGGGGAATTTCAGCCTTTTTACCTCAAAATAAGGGGAATTTCTGCATTTTTGCCACAAAATATTAGGAATTTCTGACTTTTTGCCCCAAAATAAGGAAAATTTGTGCCTTTTTTCCCTGAAATAAGTGAAATTTCTGCAATTTTGCCCAAAAATAAGTGAAATTTCTGCAATTTTGCCCCAAAATATGTGAAATTTCTGCGATTTTGCCCCAAAATAATGGAAATTTCTGGAATTTTGCCCCAAAATAAGTGGAATTTCTAAGTTTTGCCCCAAAATAAGAAGAATTTCTGTCTTTTTGCCTCTAAATAAGTGAAATTTCTGCAATTTTGCCCCAAAATAAGTGAAATTTCTGCAATTTTGCCCCAAAATAAGGGAAATTTCTGGAATTTTGCCCCAAAATAAGTGGAATTTCTGAGTTTTGCCCCAAAATAAGGAGAATTTCTGTCTTTTTGCCCCAACATATAGGGAATTTTTGTCTTTCTGCACCACAACTAGGGGAATTTCTGCAATTATGCTCCAAAATACGGGGAATTTCTGACTTTTTGCCCGAAAATAAGAGGAATGCATAACTTTTTGCCATAAAAAAGGAAATTTCTTCATTTTTGCTCCAAAATAAGGGAAATTTCTGCCTTTTTGCCCTGAAATATGTGAAATTTCTGCAATTTTACCCCAAAATAATGTGAATTTCTGCCTTTTTGCCACAAAGTAATGGGAATTTCTGCCTTTTTGCCCCAAAATAAGAAAAATTTTTGGGTTTTTTCTCTGAAATAAGTGAAATTTCTGCATTTTTGCCCTAAAATAAGGAAAATTTCTGAAATTTTTCCCAATAATAAGGGAAATTTCTTCAATTTTGCCCCAAAATAAGGGGAATTTCTCCCTTTTTGTCCCAAAATAAAGGAAATTTCAGCCTTTTTACCTGAAAATAATTGAAGTTTCTGCAATTTTGCCCCAAATAAGAAAAATTTCTACAATTTTGCTCCAAAATAATGTAAATTCCTGCAATTTTGCCCCAAATTAAAGGAAATTTCTTGAATTTTGCCCCAAAATAATGGGAATTTATGATTTTTACCCCAAAATAAAGGGAATTTCTGCCTTTTGCCCCAAAATTAGGGGAATTTCTCCAATTTTACCCCAAAATAAGTCTAATTTCTGCCTTTTTGCCCCAAAATAATGGGAATTTCTACCTTTTTGCCTCAAAATAAGAAAAATTTTTGCTTTTTTCTCTGAAATAAGTGAAATTTCTGCAATTTTACCCTTAAATAAGTAAAATTTCTGAAATTTTTCCCCATAATAAGAGAAATTTCTGCAATTTTGCCCCAAAATATGAGGAATTTCTTTCTTTTTGCCCCAAAATAAAGGAAATATCAGCCCTTTTTCCTGAAAATAAGTGAAATTTCTGCAATTTTGTCCCAAATAAGGGAAATTTCTGCAATTTTGCCCAAAAATAAGGTAAATTCCTCCAATTTTGCCCCAAAATAAAGGAAATTTCTTGAATTTTGCCCCAAAAATAAAGAGATTTATTGATTTTTGCCCCAAAATAAAGGGAATTTCTGCCTTTTGCCCCAAAATTAGGGGAATTTCTGCAATTTTGCTCCAAAATACAAGGAATTTCTGCCTTTTTGCCCGAAAATAATGGGAATGCATACCTTTTTGCCATAAAAATGAAATTTCTTCATTTTTGCTCCAAAATAAGGGGAATTTCTGTATTTTTGCCTCTAAATAAGTGGAATTTCTGTCTTTTTCCCACAAAACAAAGGAATTTCTCTCTTTTTTGCCCCAAAATAAGGGGAATTTCTGACTCATTACCCTGAAATAAGTGAAATTTCTGCAATTTTGCTCCAAAATAAGGGAAATTTCTGTCTTTTTGCCCCCAAATTAGGGTAATTCAGCCTTTTTACCTCAAAATAAGAGGAATTTCTGCATTTTTGCCACAAAATATTAGGAATTTCTGTGTTTTGCCCCAAAATAAAAAAATTTCTGACTTTTTTCCCAGAAATAAGTGAAATTTCTGCAATTGTGCCCCAAAATAAGTGAAATTTCTGCAATTTTGCCCCAAAATAAAGGAAATTTCTTGAATTTTGCCCCAAAATAAAGGGATTTTCTGATTTTTGCCCCAAAATAAAGGGAATTTCTGCTTTTGCCCAACAATTAGGGGAATTTCTGCAATTTTGCTCCAAAATACGGGGAATTTCTGCCTTTTTTTCCCAAAAATAAACTTTTTGCCATAAAAAAGGGAAATTTCTTCATTTTTGCTCCAAAATAAGGGGAATTTCTGCCTTTTTGCCTCTAAATAAGTGGAATTTCTGTCTTTTTCCTCCAAAACAACAGGAATTTCTGTATTTTTTGCCCCAAAATAAGGTGAAATTTCTGACTTATTACCCTGAAATAAGTGAAATTTCTGAAATTTTGCCACAAAATAAAAGAAATTTCTGCCATTTTGCCCTGAAATATGTGAAATTTCTGCAATTTTACCCCAAAATAGGTGAATTTCTGCCTTTTTGCCCTAAAATAATGGGATTTTCTGCCTTTTTGCCCCAAAATAAGAAACTTTTTTGCTTTATTTCTCTAAAATAAGTGAAATTTCTTTAATTTTGCCCTAAAATAAGGGAAATTTCTGCAATTTTTTCCCATAACAAGGGAAATTTCTGCAATGTTGCCCCAAAATAAGGGGAATTTCCCTTTTTTTGCCCCAAAATAAAGGAAATTTCAGCCTTTTTACCTGAAAATAAGTGAATTTTATGCAATTTTGCCCCAAATAAAGGAAAATTCTGCAATTTTGCCCCAAAATAAGGTAAATTCCTGCAATTTTGCCCCAAAATAAAGGAAATTTCTTGAATTTTGCCCCCAAATAAGGGGAATTTCTGATTTTTGCCCCAAAATAAAGGGAATTTCTGCCTTTTGACCCAAAATTAGGGGACTTTTTGCAATTTTGCTCCAAAATACGGGGAATTTCTGCCTTTTTGCACGAAAATAATGGGAATGCATACCTTTTTGCCATAAAAAGGAAAATTTCTTCATTTTTGCTCCAAAATAAGGGGAATTTCTGCATTTTTGCCTCTAACTAAGTGGAATTTCTGTTTTTTCCCCCAAAACAAAGGGAATTTCTGTCTTTTTTGCCCCAAAATAAGGGGAATTTCTGACTTATTACCCTGAAATAAGTGAAATTTCTGCAATTTAACCCCAAAATAAGGGAAATTTCTGAAATTTTGCCCCAATATAAAGGAAATTTCTGCAATTTTGCCCCAAAATAAGGGGAATTTCTGACTGTTTGCTCCCGAAAAAAGGAGATTTTCTGTCTTTTTGCCCTAAAATAAAGAGAATTTTTGCTTTTTTGCCCGAAAATTATGAAAATTTCTGCAATTCTGCTTCAAAATACGGGGAATTTCTGCTTTTTATCCCGAAAGTAAGGGGAATGTATACCTTTTGCCACAAAAAAAGGAAATTTCTTCATTTTTGCCCCAAAATAAGAGGAATTTCAGCTTTTTACCTCAAAATAAGTGAAATTTCTCCCTTTTTAACCAAAAAAAATGGAATTTCTGTCTTTTTGCCCCAAAATAAAAGGATTTTTTGAATTAGGCCCTGAAATAAGTGATATTTCTGCAATTTTGCTCCAAAATAAAAGAAATTTCTGACTTTTTGCCACAAAATAAAAGGAATTACTGTCTTTTTGCCCCAAAGTAAGGGATATTTCTGCCTTTTTGCCTCCAAATAAGGGGAATTTCAGCCTTTTTCCCTCAAAATAAAGGGAATTTCTGCATTTTTGCCACAAAATATTAAGAATTTCTGCATTTTTGCCCCAAAATAAGGAAAATTTCTGCCTTTTTTCCCTCAAATAAGTGAAATTTCTGCAATTTTGCCCCAAAATAAGAGAAATTTTGGAATTTTTCACAAAATAAGTGGAATTTCTGAGTTATGCCCCAAAATAAGGAGAATTTCTCTCTTTTTGCCCCAACATATTGGGAATTTCTGAATTTTTGCCCCACAATTAGAGGAATTTCTGCAATTTTGCTCCAAAATACAAGGAATTTCTTCCTTTTTGTTCGAAAATAAGGGGAATGCATAACTTTTTGCCATAAAAAAAGGGAAATTTCTTCATTTTTGCTCCAAAATAATGGGAATTTCTGCCTTTTTGCCTCTAAATAAGTGGAATTTCTGTCTTTTTCCCCCAAAACAAAGAGAATTTTTGTCTTTTTTGCCCCAAAATAAGGGGAATTTCTGACTTATTACCATGAAATAAGTGAAATTTCTGCAATTCTGCCCCAAAATAAAGGAAATTTCTGCCTTTTTGCCCAGAAATATTTGAAATTTCTGCAATTTTACCCCAAAATAAGTCGAATTTTTGCCTTTTTGCCCCAAAATAATGGGAAATTCTGCATTTTTGTCCCAAAATAAGAAAAATTTTTGCTTTTTTTCTCTGAAATAAGTGAAATTTCTGCAATTTTGCCCTAAAATAAGGAAAATTTCTGCAATTTTTTCTCATAATAAGGGAAATTTCTGCAATGTTGCCCCAAAATAAGGGAAATTTCTCCCTTTTTGCCCCAAAATAAAGGAAATTTCAGCCTTTTTTAAAAAATAAGTTAAATTTCTGCAATTTTGCCCCAAATAAGGGAAATTTCTGCAATTTTGCCTTAAAATAAGGTAAATTCCTCCAATTTTGCCCCAAAATAAAGGAAATTTCTTGAATTTTGCCCCAAAATAAAGGGATTTTCTGATTTTTGCCCCAAAATAAAGGGAATTTCTGCCTTTTGCCCCAAAATTAGAGGAATTTCTGAAATTTTGCTCCAACATTACGGAAATTTCTGCCTTTTTGCCCGAAAATAATGGGAATGCACACCTTTTTGCCATAAAAAATGAAATTTCTTCATTTTTGCTCCAAAATAAGGGGAATTTCTGCCTTTTTGCCTCTAAATAAGTGGAATTTCTGTCTTTTTCTCACAAAACACAGGGAATTTCTCTCTTTTTTGTCCCAAAATAAAGGGAATTTCTGACTCATTACCCTGAAATAAGTGAAATTTCTGCAATTTTGCCCCAAAATAAGAGAAATTTCTGCCTTTTTGCCCCCAAATAAAAAGAATTTCAGCCATTTTACCTCAAAATAAGGGGAATTTCTGCATTTTTGCCCCAGAATATGGAAAATTTCTGCCTTTTTTCCCCGAAATAAGTGAAATTTCTGCCTTTTTTTCCTGAAATAAGTGAAATTTCTGCAATTTTGCCCCAAAATAAGTGAAAATTCTGCAATTTTACCTTAAAATAAGGTGAATTTCTGCATTTTGCGCCAAAATAATGGGAATTTCTGCCTTTTTGCCCCAAAATAAGAAAAATTTTTGCTTTTTTTCTCTGAAATAAGTGAAATTTCTGCAATTTTGCTTTAAATTAAGGGAAATTTCTGCAATATTTCAACATAATAAGGGAAATTTCTGCAATTTTGACCCATAATAAGGGGTATTTCTCCCTTTTTGCCCCAAAATAAAGGAAGTTTTAGCCTTTTTACCTGAAAATAAGTGAAATTTCTGTAATTTTGCTTCATATAAATAAAATTTCTGCAATTTTCCTCCAAAATAAGGTAAATTCCTGCAATTATGCCCCAAAATAGAGGAAATTTCTTGAATTTTGCCCCAAAATAATGGGAATTTCTGATTTTGGCCCCAAAATAAAGGGATTTTCTGCCTTTTGCCCCAAAATTAAGGGAATTTCTGCAATTTTGCTCCAAAATACGAGGAATTTCTGCCTTTTTGCCGGAAAATAATGGGAATGCATACCTTTTTGCCATAAAAAAGGGAAATTTCTTCATTTTTGCTTTAAAAAAAGGGGAATTTCTGTATTTTTGCCTCTAAATAAGTGGAATTTCTGTCTTTTTCCCCCAAAAAAAGGGATTTTCTGTCTTTTTTGCTACAAAATAATGAGAATTTCTCACTTATTACCCTGACATAAGTGAATTTTCTGCAATTTTGCCCCAAATTAAGGGAAATATCTGCAATTTTGCCCCAATGTAAAGGAAATTTCTGCAATTTTGCCCCAAAATAAGGGGAATTTCTGACTGTTTGTTCCCAAAAAAAGGAGATTTTGTGCCTTTTTGCCCCAAAATAAGGAGAATTTCTGCCTTTTGCTCGAAAATTATGAGAATTTCTGCAATTTTGCTTCAAAATACGGGGAATTTCTGCTTTTATCCCGAAAATAAGAAGAATGCATACCTTTTTGCCATAAAAAGGTAAATTTCTTCATTTTTGCTCCAAAATAAGGGGAATTTCTGCTTTTTTGCCTCTAAATAAGTGGAATTTCTGTCTTTTTCCCCCAAAACAAAGGGAATTTCTGTCTTTTTTGCCCTAAAATAGTGGAATTTCTGTATTTTTCCCCCAAAACAAAGGGAATTTCTGCAATTTTGCTCCAAAATACGAGGAATTTCTGCCTATTTGCCCGAAAATAATGGGAATGCATACCTTTTTGCCATAAAAAGGGAAATTTCTTCATTTTTGCTCCAAAAAAAGGAAATTTCTGCAATGTTGCCCCAAAATAAGGGAAATTTCTTCATTTTTGCCCCCAAATAAGGGGAATTTCAGGCTTTTTACCTCAAAATAAGGGGAATTTCTGCCCTTTTGCCCCAAAATAAGGAAAATTTCTGCCTTTTTTCCATGAAATAAGTGAAATTTCTGCAATTTTGCCCCCAAATAAGGGAAATTTCTGCAATTTTGCCCCAGAATATAGGAAATTTCTGGAATTTTGCCCCAAAATATGTGGAATTTCTGAGTTTTGCCCCAAAATAAGGAGAATTTCTGTCTTTTTGCCCCAACATATAGGGAATTTCTTCAATTTTGCCCCACAATTATGGGAATTTCTGCAATTTTGCTCCAAAATACAGGGAATTACTGCCTTTTTGCCCGAAAATAGGAAGAATGCATACCTTTTTGCCTTAAAAAAGGGAAATTTCTTCATTTTGCTCCAAAATAAGGGGAATTTGTTTTTTTGCCTCTAAATATGTGGAATTTCTGGTTTTTTTCCAAAAAAAGAGATTTTCTGTCTTTTTTGCCCCAAAATCAAGAAAATTTCTGACTTATTACCCTGAAATAAGTAAAAATTCTGCAATTTTGCCCCAAAATAAGGGAAATTTCTGCCAGTTTGTCCCCAAAGAGAGGAATTTCAGCTTTTTCACCTCAAAATAAGGGGAATTTCTGTATTTTTGCCACAAAATATTAGAAATTTCTGCCTTTTTGCCCCAAAATAAAGAAAATTTCTGCTTTTTTTTCCCTGAAATAAGTGAAATTTCTGCAATTTTGCCCTAAAATAAGTGAAATTTTGCAATTTTGCCCCAAAATAAGGGGAATTTCTGGAATTTTGCCCCAAAATAAGTGGAATTTCTGAGTTTTGCCACAACATAAGGAGAATTTCTGTCTTTTTGCCCCAACTTATAGGGAATTTCTGCATTTTTGCCCCACAATTAGGGGAATTTCTGCAATTTTGCTCCAAAATACGGGGAATTTCTGCATTTTTGCCCGACAATAAGCGGAATGCATAACTTTTTGCCATAAAAAAGGGAAATTTCTTTATTTTTGCTCCAAAATAAGGGGAATTTCTGCCTTTTTGCCTCTAAATAAGTAGAATTTCTGTCTTTTTCCCCCAAAACAAAGGGAATTTCTGTCTTTTTTGCCCCAAAATAAGGGGAATTTCTGCCTTTTTGCCCTGAAATATGTGAAATTTCAGCAATTTTACCCCCAAAAAAGGTGATTTTCTGCTTTTTTGCCACAAAATAATGGGAATTTCTGCCTTTTTGCCCCAAAATAAGAAAAATTTTTGCTTTTTTCCTTTGAAATAAGTGAAATTTCTGCAATTTTGGCCTAAAATAAGGGAAATTTCTGCAATTATTCCCCATAATAAGGGAAATTTCTGCAATTTTGCCCCAAAATAAGGGGAATTTCTCCCTTTTTGCCCCAAAATAAATTAAATTTCACCCTTTTTACCTGAAAATAACTGAAATTTCTGCAATTTTGCCCCAAATAAGGGAAATTTCTGAAATTGTGCCCCAAAATAAGGTAAATTATTGCAATTTTTCCCCAAAATACAAGAAATTTCTGAAATTTTGCCCCAAAATAAAAAGAATTTTTGCCTTTTGCCCCAAAATTAGGGGAATTTCTGCAATTTTTCTCCAAAATACGGGGAATTTCTGCCTTTGTGCCCGAAAATAATGGAAATGCATACATTTTGCCATGAAAAGAGAAATTTCTTCATTTTTGCTCCAAAATAAAGGGAATATCTGCCTTTTTGACTCTAAATAAGTGGAATTTCTGTTTTTTTCCCCCAAAACAAAGGGAATTTCTGTCTTTTTTGCCCCAAAATAAGGGGAATTTCTGACATATTACCCTGAAATAAGTAAAATTTCTGCAATTTTGCCCAAAATAAGGAAAATTTCTGCAATTTTGCCCCAATGTAAAGGAAATTTATGCAATTATGCCCCAAAATAAGAGGAATTTCTGACTGTTTGTTCCCAAAAAAAGGAGATTTTCTGTCTTTTTGCCCCAAAATAAGGAGAATTTCTGTCTTTTTGCCCGAAAATTATGAGAATTTCTGCAATTTTGCTTCAAAATACGGGTAATTTCTGCTTTTATCCCGAAAGTAAGGGGAATGCATACCTTTTTGCCATAAAAAGGTGAATTTCTTCATTTTTGCTCCGAAATAAGGGGAATTTCTGCTTTTTGCCTCTAAATAAGTGGAATTTCTGTCTTTTTCGCACAAAACAAAAGGAATTTCTGTCATTTTTGCCCCAAAATAAAAGGAATTTCTGACTAATTACTATGAAATAAGTAAAATTTCTGCATTTTTGGCCCAAAATAAAGAAAATTTCTGCCTCTTTGCCCCCAAATAAGGGGAATTTCAGGCTTTTTACCTCAAAATAAGGAAAATTTCTGCCTTTTTGCCGCAAAATATGGGGAATTTCTCCCTTTTTGCCCTAAATAAAGGAAATTTCAGCATTTTTACCTGAAAATAAGTGAAATTTCTGCAATTTTGCACCAGAATAAAGGAAATTTCTGGAATTTTGACCCAAAATAAGTGGAGTTTTTGAGTTTTGCCCCATAATAAGGAGAATTTTTGCCTTTTTTCCTCAACATATAGGGTATTTCTGCATTTTTGCCCCAAAATTAGGGGAATTTCTGCAATTTTGCTCCAAAATACGAGGAATTTCTGCCTTTTTGCCCGAAAATAAAAGGAATGCATACCTTTTTGCCTTAAAAAGGGGAAATTTCTACATTTTTACTCCAAAATAAGGGGAATTTCTGCTTTTTTGACTCTAAATAAGTGAAATTTCTGTTTTTCCCTCCAAAACAAAAAGATTTTCTGTGTTTTTTGCCCCAAAATCAAGAAAATTTCTGACTTATTATACTGAAATAAGTGAAATTTCTGCAATTTTGCCCCAGAATAAGGGAAATTTCTGCCTTTTTGCCCCCAAATAAGGGGAATTTCAGCCTTTTCACCTCAAAATAAGAGGAATTTCTGCATTTTTGCCACAAAATATTAGGAATTTCTGACTTTTTGCTCCAAAATAAGGAAAATTTCTGCCTTTTTTTCCTGAAATAAGTGAAATTTCTGCAATTTTGCCCTAAAATAAGTCAAATTTCTGCAATTTTGCCCCAAAATAAGGGGAATTTTTTTAATTTTGCCCCAAAATATGTGGAATTTCTGAGTTTCGCCCCAAAATAAGGAGAATTTCTGTATTTTTGCCCCAACATATAGGGAATTTCTGCATTTTTGCCTCACAATTAGGGGAATTTCTGCAATTTTGCTCTAAAATACAAGGAATTTCTGCCTTTTTGCCCGAAAATAAGGGGAATGCATAACTTTTTGCCATAAAAAAAGGGAAATTTCTTCATTTTTGCTCCAAAATAAGAGGAATTTTTGCCTTTTTGCCTCTA
Source organism: Micromys minutus (assembly GCF_963924665.1). Lineage (NCBI taxonomy): Eukaryota > Metazoa > Chordata > Mammalia > Rodentia > Muridae > Micromys > Micromys minutus. The sequence continues at coordinate 7,720,546 of NW_027667727.1, forward strand.
AATAAGTGGAATTTCTGTCTTTTTCCCCCAAAAGAAAAAAAATTTCTGTCTTTTTTGCCCCAAATTAAAAGAAATTTCTGCCTTTTTGCCCTGAAATATGTGAAATTTCTGCAATTTTACCCCAAAATAAGGTGAATTTCTGCCTTTTTGCCCCAAAATAATGGGAATTTCTGCCTTTTTGCCCCAAAATAAGAAAAATTTTTGCTTTTTTTCTCTAAAATAAGTGAAATTTCTGCAATTTTGCCTTAAATTAAGAAAAATTTCTTCAATATTTCCCCATAATAAGAAAAATTTCTGCAATTTTGCCCCAAAATAAGGGGAATTTCTCTCTTTTTGCCCCAAAATAAAGGAAATTTCAGCCTTTTTACCTTAAAATAACTGAAATTTCTGCAATTTTGCCCCAAATAAGGGAAATTTCTGCAATTTTGCCCCAAAATAAGGTAAAATCCTGCAATTTTGCCCCAAAATAAAGGAAATTTCTGGAATTTTGCCTCTAAATAAAGGAAATTTCTAGAATTTTGCCACAAAATTAGTGGAATTTCTGCAATTTTGCTCAAAAATACGGGGAATTTCTGCCTTTTTGCCCAAAAATAATGGAAATGCATACCTTTTTTCCATAAAAAGGAAAATTTCTTCAATTTATCTCCAAAATAAAGGGAATTTCTGCCTTTTTACCTCTAAATAAGTGGAATTTCTGTCTTTTTCCCCCAAAACAAAGGGAATTTCTGTCTTTTTTGCCCCAAAATAAGGGGAATTTCTGACTTATTACCCTGAAATAAGTGAAATTTCTGCAATTTTGCCCCAAAATATAGGAAATTTCTGACTGTTTGTTCCCAAAAAAAGGAGATTTTCTGTCTTTTTGCCCCCAAATAAAGAAAATTTCTGCCTTTTTGCCCGGAAATTATGAGAATTTCTGCAATTTTGCTTCAAAATACGGGGAATTTCTGCTTTTATCCCGAAAGTAAGGGGAATGCATACCTTTTTGCCATAAAAAGGTAAATTTCTTCATTTTTGCTCCAAAATAAGAAGAATTTCTGCATTTTTGCCTCTAAATAAGTGGAATTTCTGTCTTTTTCCCCCAAAACAAAGGGAATTTCTGTCATTTTTTCCCCAAAATAATGGGAATTTCTGCCTTTTTGCCCCAAAATAAGAAAAATTTTTGCTTTTTTTCTCTAAAATAAGTGAAATTTCTGCAATTTTGCCTTAAATTAAGGGAAATTTCTGCAATATTTCACCATAATAAGGGAAATTTCTGCAATTTTGCTTCAAAATAAGTGGAATTTCTCCCTTTTTGCCCCAAAATAAAGGAAATTTCAGCCTTTTTACCTGAAAATAAGTGAAATTTCTGCAATTTTGCCCCAAATAAGGTAAATTTCTTCAATTTTGCAGCAAAATAAGGTAAATTCCTGTAATTTTGCCCCAAAATAAAGGAAATTTCTTGAATTTTGCCCCAAAAACAGGGGAATTTCTGATTTTTGCCCCAAAATAAAAGGAATTTCTGCCTTTTGCCCCAAAATTAGGGAATTTCTCCCTTTTTGCCCGAAAATTATGAGAATTTCTGCAATTTTGCTTCAAAATACGGGGAATTTCTGCTTTTTATCCCGAATGTAAGGGGAATGTATACCTTTTACCACAAAAAAGGAAATTTCTTCATTTTTGCCCCAAAATAAGAGGAATTTCTGCCTTTTTACTTCAAATTAAGTAAAATTCCTGCCTTTGTACCAAAAAATAAATGGAATTTCTGTCTTTTTGCCCCAAAATAAAAGGAATTTTTGAATTATGCCCTGAAATAAGTGAAATTGCATCAATTTTGCCCCAAAATAAATGAAATTTCTGCCTTTTTGCCACAAAATAAAAGGAATTTCTGTCTTTTTGCCACAAAATAAGAGAAATTTCTGCCTTTTTACCCCCAAATAAAAGGAAATACAGCCTTTCTACCTCAAAATAAGGGGAATTTCTACATTTTTGCCACAAAATATTAAGAATTTCTGCTTTTATGCCCCAAAATAAGAAAAATTACTGCCTTTTTTCCCTGAAATAAGTGAAATTTCTCCAATTTTGCCCTAAAATAAGTGAAATTTCTGCGATTTTTCTCCAAAATAAGGAAAATTTCTGGAATTTTGCCCAAAAATAAGTGGAATTTCTGAGTTTTGCCCCAAAATAAGTAGAATTTCTATCTTTTTTCCCCAACATATAAGGAATTTCTGCCTTTTTGCCCCACAATTAGGGTAATTTCTGCAATTTTGCTCCAAAATACGGGGAATTTCTGCCTTTTCCCAGAAATAAAGGGAATGCATAACTTTTTGCCATAAAAAAGGGAAATTTCTTCATTTTTGCTCCAAAATAAGGGGAATTTCTGCTTTTTTGCCTCTAACTAAGTGGAATTTCTGTTTTTTCCTCCAAATCAAAGGGATTTTCTGTCTTTTTTGCCCCAAAATCAAGACAATTTCTGACTTATTACACTGAAATAAGTGAAATTTCTGCAATTTTGCCCCAAAATAAGGGAAATTTCTGCCTTTTTGCCCCCAAATAAGGGGAATTTCAGCTTTTTCACCTCAAAATAATGGGAATTTCTGCATTTTTGCCACAAAATATTAGGAATTTCTGCATTTTTGCTCCAAAATAAAGAAAATTTCTGCCTTTTTTCCCTGAAATAAGTGAAATTTCTGCAATTTTGCCCTAAAATAAGTGAAATTTCTGCCTTTTTCTCCCAAAATAAGGTTATTTCTGGAATTTTGCCCCAAAATAATTGGAATGTCTGAGTTTTGCCCCAAAATAAGGAGAATTTCTGTCTTTTTGCCCCAACATATAGGGAATTTCTGCATTTTTGCCCGACAATTAGGGGAATTTCTGCAATTTTGCTCCAAAATACGGGGTATTTCTTCCTTTTTGCCCGAAAAAATGGGGGATGCATAACTTTTTGCCATAAAAAAGGGAAATTTCTTCATTTTTGCTCCAAAATAAAGAGAATTTTTGCCTATTTGCATCTAAATAAGTGGAATTTCTGTCTTTTTTCCCCAAAACAAAGGAAATTTCTGTCTCTTTTGCCCCAAATTAAGGGAAATTTCTGCCTTTTTGCCCTGAAATATGTGAAATTTCTGCAATTTTACCCCAAAATAAGGTGAATTTCTGCCTTTTTGCCCCAAAATAATGGGAATTTCTGCCTTTTTGCCCCAAAATAAGAAAAATTTTTGCTTTTTTTCTCTGATATAAGTGAAATTTCTGCAATTTTGCCTTAAATTAAGAGAAATTTCTGAAATATTTCCCCATAATAAGGGAAATTTCTGCAATTTTGCCCCAAAATAAGGGGAATTTCTCCCTTTTTGCCCCAAAATAAAGTTAATTTCAGCCTTTTTACCTTAAAATAACTGAAATTTCTGCAATTTTGCCACCAATAAGGGAAATTTCTGAAATTGTGCCCCAAAATAAGGTAAATTCCTGCAATTTTGCACCAAAAAAAAGGAAATTTCTAGAATTTTGCCCCAAAATTAGGGGTATTTCTGCAATTTTGCACCAAAATACAGGGAATTTCTGCCTTTTTGCCCGAAAATAATGGGAATGCATAACTTTTTTCCATAAAAAGGAAAATTTCTTCATTTTTGCTCCAAAATAAAGGGAATTTCTGCTTTTTTGCCTCTAAATAAGTGGAATTTATGTCTTTTTCCCCCCAAAAAAGGGAATTTCTGTCTTTTTTGCCCCAAAATAAGGGGAATTTCTGACTTATTACCCTGAAATAAGTGAAATTTCTGCAATTTATTCCCAAAATAAGGGAAATTTCTGACTGTTTGTTCCCAAAAAAAGGAGATTTTCTGTCTTTTTGCCCCCAAATAAAGAGAATTTCTGCCTTTTTGCCCGAAAATTATGAGAATTTCTGCAATTTTCCTTCAAAATACGGGGAATTTCTGCTTTTATCCCGAAAGTAAGGGGAATGCATACCTTTTTGCCATAAAAAGGTAAATTTCTTCATTTTTGCTCCAAAATAAGGGGAATTTCTGCGTTTTTGCCTCTAAATAATTGGAATTTCTGTCTTTTTCCCCCAAAGCAAAGTCAATTTCTGTCTTTTTTGCCCCAAAATAATGAGAATTTCTGCCTTTTTGCCCCAAAATAAGAAAAATTTTTGCTTTTTTATTCTGAAATAAGTGAAATTTCTGCAATTTTGCCTTAAATTAAGGGAAATTTCTGCAATATTTCTCCATAATAAGGGAAATTTCTGCAATTTTGCTCCAAAATAAGTGGAATTTCTCCCTTTTTGCCCCAAAATAAAGGAAATTTCAGCCTTTTTACCTGAAAATAAGTGAAATTTCTGCAATTTTGCCCCAAATAAGGGAAATTTCTTCAATTTTGCCCCAAAATAAGGTAAATTCCTGTAATTTTGCCCCATAATAAAGGAAATTTCTTGAATTTTGCCCCAAAAGAAGGGGAATTTCTGATTTTTGTTCCAAAATAAAAAGAATTTCTGCCTTTTGCTCTAAAATTAGGGAATTTCTCCCTTTTTGCCCAAAAATTATGAGAATTTCTGCAATTTTGCTTCAAAATACGGGGAATTTCTGCTTTTTATCCCGAATGTAAGGGGAATGTATACCTTTTACAACAAAAAAGAAAATTTCTTCATTTTTGGCTCAAAATAAGAGGAATTTCTGCCTTTTTACTTCAAAGTAAGTGAAATTTCTGCCTTTTTACCAAAAAATAAATGGAATTTCTGTCTTTTTGCCCCAAAATAAAAGGAATTTTTGAATTATGCCCTGAAATAAGTGAAATTTCTGCAATTTTGCCCCAAAATAAATGAAATTTCTGCCTTTTTGCCACAAAATAAAAGGAATTTCTGCCTTTTTGCCCCAAAATAAGGGAAATTTCTGCCTTTTTGCCTCCAAATAAAAGGAATTACAGCCTTTTTACCTCAAAATAAAGGGAATTTCTACATTTTTGACACCAAATATTAAAAATTTTTGCCTTTTTGCCCCAAAATAAGGAAAATTTCTGCCTTTTTTCCCTGAAATAAGTGAAATTTCTCCAATTTTGCCCTAAAATAAGTGAAATTTCTGCAATTTTTTCATAAAATAAGGAAAATTTCTGGAATTTTGCCCAAAAATAAGTGGAATTTCTGAGTTTTGTGCCAAAATAAGTAGAATTTCTGTCTTTTTTCCCTAACATATAGGGAATTTCTGCCTTTTTGCCCCACAATTAGGGGAATTTCTGCAATTTTGCTCCAAAATACGGGGAATTTCTGCCTTTTCCCAAAAATAAAGGGAATGCATAACTTTTTGCCATAAAAAAATGAAATTTCTTCATTTTTGCTCCAAAATAAGGGGAATTTCTGCCTTTTTGCCTCTAAATAGGTAGAATTTCTGTCTTTTTCCCCCAAAACAAAGGGAATTTCGGTCTTTTTTGCCCCAAAATAATGGGAATTTCTGACTTATTACCCTGAATTAAGTGAAATTTCTGCAATTTTGCCGCAAAAAAGGGAAATTTCTGCAATTTTGCCCCAATGTAAAGGAAATTTCTGCAATTTTGCCCCAAAATAAGGGAAATTTCTGACTCTTTGCTCCCGAAAATAGGAGATTTTCTGTCTTTTTGCCCCAAAATAAGGAGAATTTTGCCTTTTTGCTCGAAAATTATCAGAATTTCTGCAATTTTGCTTCAAAATACGGGGAATTTCTGCTTTTTATCCCGAAAGTAAGGGGAATGCATACCTTTTTGCCATAAAAAGGTAAATTTCTTCATTTTTGCTCCAAAATAAGGGAAATTTCTGCCTATTTGCCTTTAAATAACTGGATTTTCTGTCTTTTCCTCCAAAACAAAGGGAATTTCTGTCTTTTTTGCTCCAAGATAAGGGGAATTTCTGACTTATTACCCTGAAATAAGTGAAATTTCTGCAATTTTGCTCCGAAATAAGGGAAATTTCTGCCTCTTTGCCCCCAAATATAGGGAATTTCAGCCTTTTTACCTCAAAATAAGGAGAATTCATGCCTTTTTGACCCAAAATAAGAAAATTTCTAACTTTTTTTTTCTGAAATAAGTAAAATTTCTTCAATTTTGCCACAAAATAAGTGAAATTTCTGCAATTTTGCCCCAGAATAAGGGAAATTTCTGGAATTTTGAACCAAAATAAGTGGAATTTCTGAGTTTTGCCCCAAAATAAGGAGAATTTCTGTTTTTTGCCCCAACATATAAGGAATTTCTGCATTTTTGCCCCACAATTAGGGGAATTTCTGCAATTTTGCTCCAAAATACGAGAAATTTCTGCCTTTTTGCCCGAAAATAAGAACAATGCATAACTTTTTGCCTTAAAAAAGAGAAATTTCTTCATTTTTGCTCAAAAATAAAGGGAATTTCTGCTTTTTTGCCTCTAAATAAGTGGAATTTCTGTCTTTTTCCCCCAAAACAAAGGGATTTTCTGTCTTTTTTGCCCCAAAATAAGGAAAATTTCTGACTTATTACCCTGAAATAAGTGAAATTTCTGCAATTTTGCCCCAAAATAAAGGAAATTTCTGCCTTTTTGCCCCCAAATAAGGGAAATTTCAGCCTTTTTACCTCAAAATAAGGGGAATTTCTGCATTTTTGCCCCAAAATAACAAAATATTTTTTTTCCATGAAATAAGGGAAATTTCTGCAATTTTGCCCAAAATAAGTGAAATTTCTGCAATTTTGCCTCAGAATAAGGGAAATTTCTGGAATTTTGCCCCAAAATAAGTGGAATTTCTGAGTTTTGCCCCAAAATAAGGAGAATTTCTGTCTTTTTGCCCCAACATATAGGGAATTTCTGCATTTTTGCCCCACAATTAGGGGAATTTTTGCAATTTTGCTCCAAAATACGGGGAATTTCTGCCTTTTTGCCCGAAAATAAGAAGAATGCATACCTTTTTGCCTTAAAAAAGAGAAATTTCTGCAATTTTGCTTCAAAATAAGGGAAATTTCTGCCTTTTTGCCCCCAAATAAGGGGAATTTCAGCCTTTTCACCTCAAAATAAGGGGAATTTCTGCATTTTTGCCACAAAATATTAGAAATTTCTGCCTTTTTGCCCCAAAATAAAGAAAATTTCTGCCTTTTTTCCCTGAAATAAGTGAAATTTCTGCAATTTTGACCTAAAATAAGTGAAATTTTGCAATTTTGCCCCAAAATAAGGGGAATTTCTGGAATTTTGCCCCAAAATAAGTGATATTTCTGAGTTTTGCCCCAAAATAAGAAGAATTTCTGTCTTTTTGCCCCAACATATAGGGAATTTCTGCCTTTTGCCCCAGAATTAGGGGAATTTCTGCAATTTTGCTCCAAAATACGGGGAATTTCTGCATTTTTGCACGAAAATAAGGGGAATGCCTAACTTTTTGCCATAAAAAAGTAAAATTTCTTTATTTTTGCTCCAAAATAAGGCGAATTTCTGCCTTTTTGCCTCTAAATAAGTGGAATTTCTGTCTTTTTCCCCCAAAACAAAGGGAATTTCTGTCTTTTTGCCCCAAAATAAGGTAAATTTCTGCCTTTTTGCCCTGAAATATGTGAAATTTCTGCAATTTTACCAAAAAATAAGGTGAATTTCTGCCTTTTTGCCCTAAAATAATGGGAATTTCTGCCTTTTTGCCCCGAAATAAGAAAAAATTTTGCTTTTTTCCTCTGAAATAAGTGAAATTCCTGCAATTTTGGCCTAAAATAAGAGAAATTTCTGCAATTTTTCCCCATAATAAGGGAAATTTCTGCAATTTTGCCCCAAAATAATAGGAATTTCTCCCTTTTTGCCCCAAAATAAAAAAAATTTCACTCTTTTTACCTGAAAATAATTGAAATTTCTGCAATTTTGCCCCAAATAAGGGAAATCTCTGAAATTGTGCCCCAAAATAAGGTAAATTATTGCAATTTGCCTCAAAATAAAGGAAATTTCTGAAATTTTGCCCCAAAATAATGGGAATTTCTGAATTTTGCCCCAAAATAAAAAGGATTTTTGCCTTTTGCCCCAAAATTAGGGGAATTTCTGCAATTTTGCTCCAAAATACGAGAAATTTCTGCCTTTTAGCCCGAAAATAATGGGAATGCATACCTTTTTGCCATAAAAAGGGAAATTTCTTCATTTTTGCTCCAGAATAAAGGGAATTTCTGTTTTTTGCCACTAAATAAGTGGAATTTCTGTCTTTTTCCCCCAAAACAAAAGGAATTTCTGTCTTTTTTGCCCCAAAATAAGGGGAATTTCTGACTTATTACCCTGAAATAAGTGAAATTTCTGCAATTTTGCCCCAAAATTAGGGAAATTTCTGAAATTTTGCCCCAATGTAAAGGAAATTTCTGCAATTTTGCGCCAAAATAAGGGGAATTTCTGACTGTTTGTTCCTTAAAAAATGAGATTTTCTGTCTTTTTGCCCCAAAATAAAGAGAATTTCTGTCTTTTTGCCCGAAAATTATGAGAATTTCTGCAATTTTGCTTCAAAATACGGGGAATTTCTGCTTTTATCTCGAAAGTAAGGGGAATGCATACCTTTTTGCCATAAAAAGGTGAATTTCTTCATTTTTGCTCCAAAATAAGGGGAATTTCTGCTTTTTGCCTCTAAATAAGTGGAATTTCTGTCTTTTTCCCCCAAAACAAAAGGAATTTCTGTCAATTTTGCCCCAAAATAAGAGGAATTTCTGACTTGTTACTATGAAATAAGTGAAATTTCTGCAATTTTGCCCCAAAATAAGGAAAATTTCTGCCTCTTTGCCCCCAAATAAGGGGAATTTCAGGCTTTTTACTTTAAAATAAGGGGAATTTCTGCCTTTTGCCCCCAATTTAAGGGGAATTTCTACATTTTGCCCCAAAATAATGGGAATGCATACCTTTTTGCCATAAAAAGGGAAATTTCTTCATTTTTGCTCAACAATAAAAGAAATTTCTACCTTTTTGCCTCTAAATAAGTGGAATTTCTGTCTTTTTCCCTAAAAAACAAAGGGAATTTCTTTCTTTTTTGCCCCAAAACAAGGAGAATTTCTGACTTATTACACTGAAAGAAGTGAAATTTCTGCAATTTTGCCCCAAAATAAGAAATATTTCTGCAATTTTGCCCCAATGTAAAGGAAATTTTTGCAATTTTGCCCCAAAATAAGGGAAATTTCTGACTGTTTGCTCCCGAAAAATGGAGATTTTTTAACTTTTTGCCCCAAAATAAGGAGAATTTCTGCCTTTTTGCCCTAAAATTATGAGAATTTCTGCAATTTTGCTTCAAAATACAGGGAATTTCGGCTTTTTATCCCGAAAGTAAGGGGAATGCATACCTTTTTGCCATAAAAAGGTAAATTTCTTCATTTTTGCTCCAAAATAAAGGAAATTTCTGCCTTTTTGCCTCTAAATAAGTGGAATTTCTGTCTTTTCCTCCAAAACAAAGGAAATTTCTGTCTTTTTTGCCCCAAAATAAAAGGAATTTCTGACTTATTACCCTGAAATAAGTTAAATGTCTGTAATTTTTCCCCAAAATAAGGGAAATTTCTGACTCTTTGCTCTCAAATAAAGGGAATTTCAGCCTTTTTACCTCAAAATAAGGGGAATTCCTGCCTTTCTGACCCAAAATTAAGGAAAATTTCTCCCTTTTTCCCCTGAAATAAGTAAAATTTTTGCAATTTTGCCCCACAATATATGAAATTTCTGCAATTTTGCCCCAGAATAAGGGAAATTTCTGGAATTTTGCCCCAAAATAAGTGGAATTTCTGAGTTTTGCCCCAAAATAAGGAGAATTTCTGTCTTTCTGCCCCACAACTAGGGGAATTTCTGCAATTTTGCCCCAGAATAAGGGAAATTTCTGCAATTTTGCCCCAAAATAAGGGAAATTTCTGCCTTTTTGCCCTGAAATATGTGAAATTTCTGCAATTTTACCCCAAAATACGGTGAATTTCTGCCTTTTTGCCACAAATTAATAGGAATTTCTGCCTTTTTGCCCCAAAATAAGAAAAATTTTTGCTTTTTTTCTATGAAAAAATGAAATTTCTGCAATTTTGCCCTAAAATAAGGAAAGTTTCTGCAATTTTCCCAATAATAACGGAAATTTCTGCAATTTTGCCCCAAAATAAGGGGAATTTCTCCCTTTTTGCCCCAAAATAAAGGAAATTTCAGCCTTTTTACCTGAAAATAAGTGAAATTTCTGCAATTTTGCCCCAAATAAAAAAAATTTCTGCAATTTTGCCCCAAAATAAAGGAAATTTCTGGAATTTTGCCCCAAAATAAGGGGAATTTCTGATTTTTGCCCCAAAATATAGGGAATTTCTGCCTTTTGCCCCAAAATTTGGGCAATTTCTGTAATTTTGCTCCAAAATACGGGGAATTTCTGCCTTTTTGCCCGAAAATAATGGGAATGCATACCTTTTTGCCATAAAAAGGGAAATTTCTTCATTTTTTCTCCAAAATAAGGGGAATTTCTGCTTTTTTGCCTCTAAATAAGTGGAATTTCTGTCTTTCCCCCCCCACAAAAAGAGGAAATTTCTTTCTTTTTTGCCCCAAAATAAGGTGAATTTCTGACTTATTACCCTGAAATAAGTGAAATTTCTGCAACTTTGCCCCAAAATAAGGGATATTTCTGCCTTTTGCCCCCAAATAAGGGGAATTTCAGCCTTTTTACCTCAAAATAAGTGGAATTTCTGCTTTTTTGCCCCAAAATAACAAAATTTCTTTTTTTCCATGAAATAAGATAAATTTCTGCAATTTTGCCCAAAATAAGTGAAATTTCTTCAATTTTGCCCCAGAATAAGGGAAATTTCTGGAATTTTGCCCCAAAATAAGTGGAATTTCTGAGTTTTGCCTCAAAATAAGGAGAATTTCTGTCTTTTTGCCCAAACATATAGAGAATTTCTGCATTTTTGCCCCACAATTAGGGGAATTTTTCCAATTTTGCTCCAAAATACGAGGAATTTCGGCTTTTTTGCCCGAAAATTAGAAGAATGCATACCTTTTTGCCTTAAAAAAGGGAAATTTCTTAATTTTTGCTTCAAAAAAAGGGGAATTTCTGTTTTTTGCCTCTAAATAAGTGGAATTTCTGTCTTCTTCCCCCAAAACAAATGGATTTTCTGTCTTTTTTGCGCCAAAATAAGAAAAATTTCTGACTTATTACCCTGAAATAAGTGAAATTTCTGCAATTTTGCCCCAAAATAAGGGAAATTTTTGCATTTGCACACAAATAAGAGGAATTTCAGGATTTTTACCTCAAAATAAGGGGAATTTCTGCATTTTTGCCACAAAATATTAGGAATTTCTGCCTTTTTGCCCCAAAATAAAGAAAATTTCTGCCTTTTTTCTCTGAAATAAGTGAAATTTCTGCAATTTTTCCCCAAAATAAGTGGAATTTCTGAGTTTTGCTCCAAAATAAAGAGAATTTCTGTCTTTTTACCCCAACATATAGGGAATTTCTGCCGTTTTGCACCACAATTATGGGAATTTCTGCAATTTTGCTCCAAAATACGGGGAATTTCTGCCTTTTTGCCCGAAAACAAGGGGAATGCATAACTTTTTGCCATAAAAAGGGAAATTTCTTTATTTTTGCTCCAAAATAAGGGGAATTTCTGCCTTTTTGCTTCTCAATAAGTAGAATTTCTGTCATTTTCTCCCAAAAGAAAGAGAATTTCTGTAGTTTTTGCCCCAAAATAAGGGGAATTTCTGACTTATTACCCTAAAATAAGTGAAATTTCTGCAATTTTGCCCCAAAATAAGGGAAATTTCTGCCTTTTTGCCCTGAAATAAGGGGAATTTCAGCCTTTTTACCTAAAAATAAGGGGAATTTCTGCATTTTTGCCACAAAATATTAGAAATTTCTGACTTTTTGCCCCAAAATAAGGAAAATTTCTGCCTTTTTTCTCTGAAATAAGTGAAATTTCTGCAATTTTGCCCCAAAATAAGTGAAATTTCTGCAATTTTGCCCCAAAATAAGGGAAATTTCTGGAATTTTGCCCCAAAATAAGGAAAATTTCTGTATTTTTGCCCCAACATATAGGCAATTTCTGCCTTTTTGCCCCACAATTAGGGGAATTTCTGCAATTTTGCTCCAAAATACGGGGAATTTCTGCCTTTTTGCCCTGAAATATGTGAAATTTCTGCAATTTTACCCCTAAATAAGGTGAATTTCTGCTTTTTTGCCACAAAATAATGGGAATTTCTGCCTTTTTGCCCCCAAATAAGAAAAATTTTTCCTTTTTTTCTCTAAAATAAGTGAAATTTCTGCAATTTTGCCCCAAAATAAGGGGAATTTCTTCCTTTTTTCCCCAAAACAAAGGAAATTTCAGCCTTTTTACCTGAAAATAAGTGAAATTTCTGAAATTTTGCCCCAAATAGGGAAATTTCTGCAATTTTGCCCAAAAATAAGGTAAATTCCTGCAATTTTGCCCCAAAATAAAGGAAATTTCTGGAATTTTGCCCCAAAATAAGGGGAATTTCTGATTTTTGCCCCTAATAAAGGGAATTTCTGCCTTTTGCCCCAAAATTAGGGGAATTTCTGCAATTTTGCTCCAAAATACAGGGAATTTCTGCCTTTTTGCCTGAAAATAATGGGAATGCATACCTTTTTGCCATAAAAAAAGAAATTTTTTCATTTTTGCTCCAAAATAAGGGGAATTTCTGCCTGTTTTCCTCTAAATAAGTGGAATTTCTGTCTTTTTCCCCCAAAACAAAAAGAATTTCTGTCTTTTTTGCCCCAAAATAAGGGAAATTTCTGACTTATTACCCGGAAGTAAGTCAAATTTCTGCAATTTTGCCCCAAAATAAGGGAAATTTCTGCAATTTTGCCCCAATGTAAAGGAAATTTCTGCAATTTTGACCCAAAATAAGGGGAATTTCTGACTGTTTGCCCCCGAAAAAAGGAGATTTTCTGTCTTTTTGCCCCAAAATAAGGAGAATTTCTTCCTTTTTGCCTGAAAATTATGAGAATTTCTGCAATTTTGCTTCTAAAAACGGGGAATTTCTGCTTTTTATCCCGAAAATAACAGGAATGCATACCTTTTTGCCATAAAAAAGTAAATTTCTTCATTTTTGCTCCAAAATATAGGGAATTTCTGCCTTTTTGCCTCTAAATAAGTGGAATTTCTGTCTTTTTCCCCCAAAACAAAGGGAATTTCTGTCATTTTGCCCCAAAATAAGGGGAATTTCTGAATTATTACCCTGAAATACGTGAAATTTCTCCAATTTTGCCCCAAAATAAGGGAAATTTCTGCCTCTTTGCTCCCAAATAAGGGGAATTTCAGCCTTTTACCTCAAAATAAGGGGAATTTCTGCATTTTTGCCACAAAATATTAGGAATTTCTGATTTTTTGCCCCAAAATAAGGAAAATTTCGGCCTTTTTCCCCTGAAATAAGTGAAATTTCTGCAATTTTGCCCCAAAATAAGTGAAATTTCTGCAATTTTGCCCCCAATAGGGAAATTTCTGGAATTTTGCCCCAAAATAAGGGGAATTTCTCTCTTTTTGCCCCAAAATAAAGGAAATTTTAGCTTTTTTACCTGAAAATAAGTGAAATTTCTGTAATTTTGCACAAAATAAGGGAAATTTCTTCAATTTTGCCCCAAAATAATGTAAATTCCTGCAATTTTGCCCCAAAATAAAAAAAATTCTGAATTTTGCCCCAAAATAAAAGGAATTTCTGAATTTTGCCCCAAAATAAAAGGAATTTCTGATTTTTGCCCCAAAATAAAAGGAATTTCTTTTTTTTGCCCCAAAATTAGGGGAATTTCTGCAATTTTGCTCCAAAATACGGGGAATTTCTGCCTTTTTGCCCGAAAATAATGGGAATGCATAACTTTTTGCCATAAAAAGGGAAATTTCTTCATTTTTGCACCAAAATAAGGGGAATTTCTGCATTTTTGCCTCTAAATAAGTGGAATTTCTGTCTTTTTCCCTCAAAACAAATGGAATTTCTTTCTTTTTTGCCCCAAAATAAAAGGAATTTCTGACTTATTACCCTGAAATAAGTGAAATTTCTGCAATATTGCCCCAAAATAATAAAAATTTCTGCAATTTGGCCCCAATGTAAAGGAAATTTCTGCAATCTTGCCCCAAAATAAAGGGAATTTCTGACTGTTTGTTCCCAAAAAAAAGAGATTTTCTGTTTTTGCCCCTAAATAAGGAGAATTTCTGCCTTTTTGCCCAAAAATTATGAGAATTTCTGCAATTTTGCTTCAAAATACGGAAAATTTCTGCTTTTTATACCGAAAGTAAGGGGAATGCATACCTTTTTGCCATAAAAAGTTAAATTTCTTCATTTTTGCCCCAAAATAAGGGGAATTTCTGCCTTTTTGCCTCTAAATAAGTGGAATTTCTGTCTTTTTCCTCAAAAACAAAGGGAATTTCTGTCTTTTTTTGCCCCAAAATAAGGGGAATTTGTGAATTATTACTCTGAAATAAGTGAAATTTCTGCAATTTTGCCCAAAAAATGAGAGAAAATTTTTGCCTCTTTTCCCCCAAATAAAGGAAATTTCAGCCTTTTTACCTCAAAATAAGGGAAATTTTTGCCTTTTTTGCCTCAAAATAAAGAAAATTTCTGCCTTTTTTAACTGATATAAGTAAAATTTCTGCAATTTTGCCCCAAAATAAGTGAAATTTTTGCAATTTTGCCCCAGAATAAGGGAAATTTCTGGAATTTTGCCCCAAAATAAGGGGAATATCTGAGTTTTGCCCCAAAATAAGGAGAATTTCTGTTTTTTGCCCCAACATATAGGGAAATTCTGCATTTTTGCCCCACAATTAGGAGAATTTCTGCAATTTTGCTCCAAAATACGAGGAATTTCTGTCTTTTTGCCCGAAAATAAGAAGAATGCATACCTTTTTGCCTTAAAAAAGGGAAATTTCTTCATTTTTGCTCCAAAATAAAGGGAATTTCTGCTTTTTTGCCTCTAAATATGTGGGATTTCTGTCTCTTTTCCCCAAAACAAAGGGATTTTCTGTCTTTTTTGCCCCAAAATAAAAAAAAATTTCTGACTTATTACCCTAAATTAAGTGAAATTTCTGCAATTTTGCCCCAAAATAAGGGAGATTTCTACCTTTTTGCCCCCAAATAAGGGGAATTTCAGCCTTTTTACTTCAAAATAAGGGGAATTTCTGCATTTTTGCGACAAAATATTAGGAATTTTTGCTTTTTTGCCCCAAAATAAAGAAAATTTCTGCCTTTTTCCCTGAAAGAAGTGAAATTTCTGCAATTTTGCCCCAAAATAAGTGAAATTTGTGCAATTTTGCCCCAAAAAAAGGGAAATTTCTGGAATTTTGCTTCAAAATAAGTGGAATTTCTGAGTTTTGCCCCAAAATAAGCAGAATTTTTGTTTTTTGCCCCAACATATAGGGAATTTCTGTCTTTTTGTCCCACAACTAGGGGAATTTCTGCAATTTTGCTCCAAAATACGGGGAATTTCTGCCTTTTTGCCTGAAAAAAGGGGAATGCATAACTTTTTGCAATAAAAAAGGGAAATTTCTTCATTTTTGCTCCAAAATAAGGGAAATTTTTGCATTTTTGCTTCTAAATAACTGGAATTTCTGTCTTTTTCTCTCAAAACAAAGGGAATTTCTGTCTTTTTTGCCTCAATATAAGTGGAATTTCTGACGAATTACCCTGAAATAAGTGAAATTTCTGCAATTTTGCCCCAAAATAAGGGAAATTTCTGCCTTTTTGCCCAGAAATATTTGAAATTTCTGCAATTTTACCCCAAAATAAGGTGAATTTCTGCCTTTTTGCCCCAAAATAATGGCAATTTCTGACTTTTTGCCCCAAAATAAGAAAAATTTTTGCTTTTTTTCTCTTAAATAAGTGAAATTTCTGCAATTTTGCCCTAAAAGTAAGAAAATTTCTGAAATTTTTACCAATAATAAGGGAAATTTCTGAAATTTTGCCCCAAAATTAGAGGAATTTCTCCCTTTTTGCAACAAAATAAAAAAAATTTCAGCCTTTTTACCTGAAAATAAGTGAAATTTCTGCAATTTTGCCCCAAATAAGAAAAATTTCTGCAATTTTGCCCCAAAATAAGATAAATTCCTGCAATTTTGCCCCAAAACAAAGGAAATTTCTTGTATTTTGCCCCAAAATAAGGGGAATTTATGATTTTTGCCCCAAAATAAAGGGAATTTCTGCCTTTTGCCCCAAATTTAGGGGAATTTCTGCAATTTTGTTTTAAAATACGGGGAATTTCTGCCTTTATGCCCGAAAATAATGGGAATGCATACCTTTTTGCCATAAAAAGGGAAATTTCTTCCTTGTTGCTCCAAAATAAGGGGAATTTCTGCCTTTTTGCCTCTAACTAAGTGGAATTTCTGTCTTTTTCTCTAAAAACAAAGAGAATTTCTGTCTTTTTTGCCCCAAATTAAGGGGAATTTCTGACTTATTACCCTGAAATAAGTGAAATTTCTGCAATTTTGCCCCAAAATAAGGGATATTTCTGCTTTTTTGCCCCCAAATAAGGAGAATTTCTGCCTTTTTACCTCAAAATAAGGGGAATTTCTGCTTTTTTGCCCCAAAATAACAAAATTTCTTTTTTTCCCCTGAAAGAAGTGAAATTTCTGCAATTTTGCCCACAATAAGTGAATTTTCTGCAATTTTGCCCCAGAAAAAGGGAAATTTCTGGAATTTTGCCCTAAAATAAGTGGAATTTCTGAGTTTTTCCCCAAAATAAGGAGAATTTCTGTCTTTTTGCCCCAACATATAGGGAATTTCTGCATTTTTGCCCCACAATTAGGGGAATTTTTGCAATTTTGCTTCAAACTACGGGTAATTTCTGCCTTTTTGCCCGAAAATAAGAAGAATGCATACCTTTTTGCCTTAAAAAAGGGAAATTTCTTCATTTTTGCTTCAAAATAAGGGGAATTTCTGTTTTTGCCTCTAAATAGTGGAATTTCTGTCTTTTTAACCCAAACAAAGGGATTTTCTGTCTTTTTTGCACCAAAATAAGAAAAATTTCTGACTTATTACCCTGAAATAAGTGAAATTTCTGAAATTTTGCCCCAAAATAAGGGAAATTTTTGCCTTTTTGCCCACAAATAAGGGGAATTTCACCCTTTATACCTCAAAATAAGGGGAATTTCTGCATTTTTGCCACAAAATATTAGGAATTTCTGCCTTTTTGCCCCAAAATAAGGAAAATTTCTTCCTTTTCTCCCTGAAGTAAGTGAAATTTCTGCAATTTTGCCCCAAAATAAGTGGAATTTCTGAGTTTTGCCCCAAAATAAGGAGAATTTCTGTCTTTTTGCCCCAACATATAGGGAATTTCTGCCTTTTTGCACCACAATTAGGGGAATTTCTGCAATTTTGCTCCAAAATACGGGAATTTTTCCTTTTTGCGTGAAAATAAGGGGAATGCATAACTTTTTGCCATAGAAAAGGGAAATTTCCTCATTTTTGCTCCAAAATAAGAGGAATTTCTGCCTTTTTGCTTTTCAATAAGTGGAATTTCTGTCTTTTTCACCCAAAACAAAGGAAATTTCTGTCTTTTTTGCCCCAAAATAAGGGGAATTTTTGACTTATTACCCTAAAATAAGTGAAATTTCTGCAATTTTGCCCCAAAATAAGGGAAATTTCTGGAATTTTGCCCCAAAATAAGTGGAATTTCTAAGTTTTGCCCCAAAATAAAAAGAATTTCTGTATTTTTGCCCCAACATATAGGGAATTTCTGTCTTTTTCCCCACAAGTAGGGAAATTTCTGCAATTTTGCTCCAAAATACGGGGAATTTCTGCCTTTTTGCCCTGAAATATGTGAAATTTTTTCAATTTACCCCTAAATAAGGTGAATTTCTGCTTTTTTGCCCCAAAATAATGGGAATTTCTGCCTTTTTGCCCCAAAATAAGAAAAATTTTTGCTTTTTTTCTCTGAAATCAGTGAAATTTCTTTAATTTTGCCCTAAAATAAGGGAAATTTTTGCAATTTTTTCCCATAATAAGGGAGATTTCTGCAATTTTGCCCAAAAATAAGGGGAATTTCTTCCTTTTTGCCCCAAAACAAAGGAAATTTCAGACTTTTTACCTGAAAATAAATGAAATTTCTGAAATTTTGCCCCAAATAATGGAAATTTCTGCAATTTTGCCCCAAAATAAAGGGAATTTCTGCCTTTTGCCCCAAAATACAAGGAATTTCTGCCTTTTTGCACGAAATTAATGGGAATGCATACCTTTTTGCCATAAAAAGGGAAATTTCTTCATTTTTGCTCCAAAATAAAGGGAATTTCTGCCTTTTTGCCTCTAAATAACTGGAATTTCTTTCTTTTTCCCCCAAAACAAAGAGAATTTCTGTCTTTTTTGCCCCAAAATAAGGGAAATTTTTGACTTATTACCCTGAATTAAGTGAAATTTCTGCAATTTTGCCCCAAAATAAGTGAAAATTCTGCAATTTTGCCCCAATGTAAAGGAAATTTCTTCAATTTTGCCCCAAAATAAAAGGAATTTCTGACTGTTTGCTCCAGAAAAAAGGAGATTTTCTGTCTTTTTGCCCCAAAATAAGGAGAATTTCTGCATTTTTGCCTGAAAATTATGAGAATTTCTGCAATTTTGCTTCAAAATATGGGGAATTTCTGCTTTTTATCCCGAAAATAACAGGAATGCATACCTTTTTGCCATAAAAAGTAAAATTTCTTCATTTTTGCTCCAAAATAAGGGGAATTTCTGCCTTTTTGCCTGTAAATAAGTAGAATTTCTGTCTTTTACCCCCAAAACAAAGGGAATTTCTGTATTTTTGCCCCAAAATAAGGGGAATTTCTGAATTACTACCCTGAAATACTTGAAATTTCTTCAATTTTGCCCCAAAATAAGGGAAATTTCTGCAATTTTGCCCCAAAATAAGGGAAAATTCTGAAATTTTGCTTCAAAATAAGTGGAATTTCTAAGTTTTGCCCCAAAATAAAGAGAATTTCTGTCTTTTTGCCCCAACTTATAGGGAATTTCTGACTTTTTGCCCCACAATTAGGGGAATTTCTGCAATTTTGCTCCAAAATACGGAAAATTTCTTCCTTTTTGCCCTGAAATATGTGAAATTTCTGGAATTTTACCCCTAAATAAGGTGAATTTCTGCCTTTTTGCCCCAACATAATGGGAATTTCTGCCTTTTTGCCCCAAAATAAGAAAAATTTTTCCTTTTTTTCTCTGAAGTAAGTGAAATTTCTGCAATTTTGTCCTAAAATAATGGAAATTTCTGCAATTTTTCTCTATAATAAAGGAAATTTCTGCAAGTTTGCCCCAAAATAAGGGGAATTTCTCTCTTTTTGCCCCAAAATAAAGGAAATTCAGCCTTTTTAACTGAAAATAAGTGAAATTTTTGCAATTTTGCCCCAAATAAGGGAAATTTCTTCAATTTTGCCCCAAAATAAGGTAAATTCCTGCAATTTTGCCCCAAAATAAAAAAATTTCTGAATTTTGCCACAAAATAAAAGAAATTTCTGATTTTTTCCCCAAAATAAAAGGAATTTCTGCCTTTTTCCCCACAAATAAAGGGAATTTGAGCCTTTTTACCTAAAAATAAGGGGAATTTCTGCATTTTTGCGACAAAATATTAGGAATTTTTGCCTTTTTGCCCCAAAATAAAGAAAATTTCTGACTTTATTCCATGAAATAAGTGAAATTTCTGCAATTTTGCCCCAAAATAAGTGAAATTTCTGCAATTTTGTCCCAAAATAAGGAAAATTTCTGGAATTTAGCCCCAAAATAAGTGGAATTTCTGAATTTTGCCCCAAAATAAGGAGAATTTCTGTTTTTTTTGGCTCAACATATAGGGAGTTTCTGTCTTTTTGCCCCACAACTAGGGGAATTTCTGAAATTTTGCTCCAAAATACGGAAAATTTCTGCCTTTTTGCCCGAAAAAAAGGGGAATGCATAACTTTTTGCCATAAAAAAGGGAAATTTCTTCATTTTTGCTCCAAAATAAGGGAAATTTCTGCCTTTTTGCCCAGAAATATGTGAAATTTCTGCAATTTTACCCCAAAATAACGGAAATTTCTGCAATTTTACCTCAAAATAAGGTGAATTTCTATTTTTTGCCGCAAAATAATGGGAATTTCTGCCTTTTTGCCCCAAAATAAGAAAAATTTTTGCTTTTTTTTTCTGAAATAAGTAAAATTTCTGCAATTTTGCCCTAAAATAAAGGAAATTTCTGCAATTTTTCCCCATAATAAGGGAAATTTCTGTAATTTTGTCTTAAAATAAAAGGAATTTCTCCCTTTTTGCCCCAAAATAAAGGAAATTTCAGCCTTTTTACCTGAAAATTAGTAAAATTTCTGCAATTTTGCCCCAAAATAAGGTTAATTCCTGCAATTTTGCCCCAAAAATAAAGGAAATTTCTGAAATTTTGCCCCAAAATAAGTGGAATTTCTGATTTTTGCCCCAAAATAAAGGGAATTTCTGCCTTTTGTCCCAAAATTAGGGGAATTTCTGCAATTTTGCTCCAAAATACGGGGAATTTCTGCCTTTTTGCCCGAAAATAATGGGAATACACACCTTTTTGCCATAAGAAGGGAATTTTTTTCATTTTTGCTCCAAAATAAAGGGAATTTCTGCCTTTTTGCCTCTAAATAAGTGGAATTTCTGTCTTTTTCCCCCAAAACAAAGGGAATTTCTGTCTTTTTTGCCGCAAAATAAGGGGAATTTCTGACATATTCTTCTGCAATAAGTGAAATTTCTGCCACTTTGCTCCAAAATAAGGGAAATTTCTTCAATTTTGCTCCGATGAAAAGGAAATTTCTGCAATTATGCCCCAAAATAAGAGGAATTTCTGACTGTTTGCTCCCGAAAAAGGAGATTTTCTGTCTTTTTGCCCCAAAATAAGGAAAATTTCTGCCTTTTTGCACGAAAATTGAGAGAATTTCTGCAATTTTGCTTCAAAATACGGGGAATTTCTGCTTTTTATCCCGAAAGTAAGGGGAATGTATACCTTTTGCCATAAAAAAGGGAAATTTTTTTTGCCCCAAAATAAAAGGAATTTTTGAATTATGCCCTGAAATAAGTGAAATTTCTGCAATTTTGCCCCCCAAAAAAGAAATTTCTGCATTTTTGCCACAAAATAAGGAGAATTTCTGTTTTTTTGCCCCAAAATAAGGGAAATTTCTGCCTTTTTGCCTCCAAATAAGGGGAACTTCAGCCTTTTTACCTCAAAATATGGGGAATTTCTGCATTTTTGCCCTAAAATAAGGAAAATTTCTGGCTTTTTTTCCCTTGAAATAAGTGAAATTTCTGCAATTTTGCCCCAAAATAAGTGAAATTTCTGCAATTTTGCCCCAAAATAAGGGAAATTTCTGGAATTTTGCCCCAAAATAAGGGGAAATTCTGAGTTTTGCCCCAAAATAAGGAGAATTTCTATCTTTTTGCCCCAACATATAGGGAATTTCTGCCTTTTTGCCCCAGAATTAGGAGAATTTCTGCAATTTTGCTCCAAAATACGGGGAATTTCTGCATTTTGCCAAAAAATAGAGGAAATGCATAAGTTTTTGGCATAAAAGAGGAAAATTTCTTCATTTTTGCTCCAAAATAAGAAGAATTTCGGCTTTTTTGCCTCTAAATAAGTGGAATTTCTGTCTTTTTTTCCCAAAACAAAGGGAATTTCTGTCTTTTTTGCCCCAAAATAAGTGGAATTTCTGACGTATTACACTGAAATTAGTGAAATTTTAGCAATTTTGCCCCAAAATAAGGGAAATTTCTGCCTTTTTGCCCTGAAATATGTGAAATTTCTGTAATTTTACCCCAAATTAAGGTGAATTTCTGCCTTTTTGCCCCAAAATAATGGGAATTTTTGACTTTTTGTCCCAAAATAAAAAAAAATTTTCTTTTTTTCTTTGAAATAAGTGAAATTTCTTCAATTTTGCCCTAAAATAAGGGAAATTTCTGCAATTTTTCCCCATAATAAGGGAAAATTCTTGAATTTTGCCCCAAAATAAAAGGAATTTCTCGCTTTTTGCCCCAAAATAAAGGAAATTTCAGCATTTTTACCTGAAAATAAGTGAAATTTCTGCAATTTTACCCCAAATAATGGAAATTTCTGCAATTTTGCCCCGAAATAAGGTAAATTCCTGCAATTTTGCCCCAATATAAAGAAAATTTCTGGAATTTTGCCCCAAAATAAGGAGATTTTTTGATTTTTGCCCCAAAATAAAGGGAATTTCTGCCTTTTGCCCTAAAATTAGGGGAATTTCTGCAATTTTGCTCCAAAATACGGGGAATTTCTGCCTTTTTGCCCGAAAATAATGGGAATGCATACCTTTTTGCCATAAAAAAGGAAATTTCTTCATTTTTGCACCAAAATAATGGGAATTTCTGCATTTTTACCTCTAAATAAGTGGAATTTCTGTCTTTTTCCCTCAAAACAAAGGGAATTTCTGTCTTTTTTGCCCCAAAATAAGGGGAATTTCTGACTTATTACCCTGAAATAAGTGTAATTTCTGCAATTTTGCCCCAAAATAAGGGAAATTTCTACCTTTTTGCCCTGAAATATGTGAAATTGCTGCAATTTTACCCCAAAATAAGGTCAATTTCTGCCTTTTTGCCCCAAAATAATGGAAATTTCTGCCTTTTTGCCCCCAAAAATGAAAAATGTTTGCTTTTTTTTCTGAAATAAGTGAAATTTCTGCAATTTTGCCCTAAAATAAGGGAAATTTCTGCAATTTTTCCCTATAATAAGGGAAATTTCTGCAATTTTGCCCCAAAATAAGGATTATTTCTCTCTTTTTGCCCCAAAATAAGGAAATTTCAGCCTTTTTATCTGAAAATAAGTGAAATTTCTTTAATTTTGCCCGAAATAAGAGAAATTTCTGCAATTTTGCCCCAAAATAAGGTAAATTCCTGCAATTTTGCCTCAAAAATAAAGGAAATTTCTGGAATTTTGCCCCAAAATAAGAGGAATTTTTGATTTTTGCCCCAAAATAAAGGGAATTTCTGCATTTTGCCCCTAAAATGAGGGGAATTTCTGCAATTTTGCTCCAAAATACGGGGAATTTCTGCCTTTTTGCCCGAAATAATGGGAATGCATAACTTTTTGCAATAAAAAGGGAAATTTCATCATTTTTGCTCCAAAATAAAGGGAATTTCTGCCTTTTGCCCAACAATTAGGGGAATTTCTGCAATTTTGCTCCAAAGTACGGTGAATTTCTGCATTTTGCCCGAAAATAATAAGAATGCATACCTTTTTGCTATAAAAAGGGAAATTTCTTCATTTTTGTTCCAAAATAAATGGAATTTCTGACTTTTTGCCTCTAAATAAGTGTAATTTCTGTCTTTTTCCCCCAAAACAAAGGGAATTTCTCTCTTTTTTGCCCCAAAATAAGGGGAATTTCTGACTGTTTGCTCCCGAAAAAAGAGATTTTCTGTCTTTTTGCCCCAAAATAAGGAGAATTTCTGCCTTTTTGCACGAAAATTGAGAGAATTTCTGCAATTTTGCTTCAGAATACGGGGAATTTCTGCTTTTTATCACGAAAGTAAGGGGAATGTATATCTTTTGCCACAAAAAAGGGAAATTTCTTCATTTTTGCCCCAAAATTAGAGGAATTTCTGCATTTTTACCTCAAAATAAGTGAAATTTCTGCCTTTTTACCCAAAAATAAACGGAATTACTAACTTTTTGCCCCAAAATAAAAGGAATTTTTGAATTATGACCTGAAATACGTGAAATTTCTGCAATTTTGCCACAAAATAAAAGAAATTTGTGCATTTTTGCCACAAAATAAAGAGAATTTCTGTTTTTTTGCCCCAAAATAAGGGAAATTTCTGCCTTTTGCCCCCAAATAAGGGGAATTTCAGCCTTTTTACCTCAAAATAGGGGGAATTTCTGCATTTTTGCCCCAAAATAAGGAAAATTTATGCCTTTTTTCCCTGAAATAAGTAAAATTTCTACAATTTTGCCCCAAAATAAGGGAAATTTCTGGAATTTTGCCCCAAAATAATTGAAATTTCTGGAATTTTGCCCCCAAATAAGGGGAATTTCTGTTTTTGCCCCAAAATAAAGAGAATTTCTGTCTTTTTGCCTCAATATATAGGGAATTTCTCCCTTTTTGCCCCAGAATTAGGGAAATTTCTGCAATTTTGCTCCAAAACACGGGGAATTTCTGCATTTTGCCCGAAAATAGAGGAAATGCATAAGTTTTTACCATGAAAGAGGAAAATTTTTTCATTTTTGCTCCAAAACAAGAAGAATTTCGGCTTTTTTGCCTCTAAATAAGTGAAATTTCTGTCTTTTTCCCCCCCAAAAAAGGGAATTTCTGTCTTTTTTGCCCCAAATAAGGGGAATTTCTGACTTATTACCCTGAAATAAGTGAAATTTCTGCAATTTTGCACCAAAATAAGGGAAATTTCTGCCTTTTTGCTCTGAAATATGTGAAATTTCTGCAATTTTACCCCAAAATAAGGTGAATTTCTGCCTTTTTGCCCCAAAATAATGGGAATTTCTGCCTTTTTGCCCCAAAAAAGAAAAATTTTTGATTTTTTTCTCTGAAATAAGTGAAATTTCTGCAATTTTGCCCTAAAATAAAAGAAATTTCTGCAATTTTTCCCCATAATAAAGAAAATTTCTGCAATTTTGCCCCAAAATAAGGGGAATTTCTCTTTTTTTGCCCCAAAATAAAGGAAATTTCAGCCTTTTTATCTGAAAATAAGTGAAATTTCTTCAATTTTGCCCCAAATAAGGGAAATTTCTGCAATTTTGCCCCAAAATAAGTGAAATTTCTGCAATTTTGCCCCAAAATAACAGAAATTTCTGGTATTTTGCCCCAAAATAAGGGGAATTTCTGAGCTTTGCGCCAAAATAAAGAGAATTTCTGTCTTTTTGCCCCAACATATAGGGAATTTCTGCCTTTTTGCCCCACAATTAGGGGAATTTCTGCAATTTTGCTCAAAAATACAAGGAATTTCTGTCTTTTTGCCCGAAAATAAGGGGGATGCATAACTTTTTGAAATAAACGAGGAAAATTTCTTCATTTTTGCTCCAAAATAAGAAGAATTTCTCCTTTTTTGCCTCTAAATAAGTGGAATTTCTGTCTTATTCCCACAAAACAAAGGGAATTTCTGTTTTTTGGCCCCAAAATAAAGGGAATTTCTGACTTATTACCCTGAAATAAGTGAAATTTTTCCAATTTTGCCCCAAAATAAGGGAAATTTCTGCATTTTTGCCCTGAAATATGTGAAATTTCTGCAATTTTACCCTAAAATAAGGTGAATTTCTTACTTTTTGCCCCAAAATAAAGTGAATTTCTGCCTTTTTGCCTCCAAATAATGGGAATTTCTGCATTTTTGCCCCCAGAAAAGAAAAATTTTTGATTTTTTTCTCTGAAATAAGTGAAATTTCTGCAATTTTGCTCCAAAAATAAAGGAAATTTCTGGAATTTTGTCCCAAAATAAGAGGAATTTCTGATTTTTGCCCCAAAATAAAGGGAATTTCTGCCTTTTGCCCCAAAATTAGGGGAATTTCTGCAATTTTTCCTCGAAAATACGGGGAATTTCTGCCTTTTTGCCCGAAAATAATGGGAATGCATACCTTTTTGCCATAAAAAGGGAAATTTCTTCATTTTTGCTCTAAAATAAGGGGAATTTCTGCCTTTTTGCCTCTAAATAAGTGGAATTTCTGTATTTTTCCCCCAAAACAAATGGAATTTCTGTCTCTTTTGCCCCAAAATGAGGGGAATTTCTGACTTATTACCCTGAAATAAGTGAAATTTCTGCAATTTTGCCCCAAAATAAGGGAAATTTCTGCCTTTTTGCCCTGAAATATGTGAAATTTCTGCAATTTTACCCCAAAATAAGGTGAATTTCTGCCTTTTTGCCCCAAAATAATGGGAATTTCTGCCTTTTTGCCCCAAAATAAGAAAAATGTTTGCTTTTTTTCTCTGAAATAAGTGAAATTACTGCAATTTTGCCCTAAAATAAGGGAAATTTCTGCAATTTTTCACCATAATAAGGGAAATTTCTGCAATTTTGCCCCAAAATAAGGATTATTTCTCTCTTTTTGCCCCAAAATAAAGGAAATTTCAGCCTTTTTATCTGAAAATAAGTGAAATTTCTTTAATTTTGCCTCATTAAGAGAAATTTCTGCAATTTTGCCCCAAAATAAGGTAATTTCCTGCAATTTTGCCTCAAAAATAAAGGAAATTTCTGGAATTTTGCCCCAAAATAAGAGGAAATTCTGATTTTTGCCCCAAAATAAAAAGAATTTCTGCATTTTGCCCCAAAATGAGGGGAATTTATGCAATTTTGCGCCAAAATACGGGGAATTTCTGCCTTTTTGCCCGAAATAATGGGAATGCATAACTTTTTGTAATAAAAAGGGAAATTTCATCATTTTTGCTCCAAAATAAAGGGAATTTCTGCCTTTTGCCCAACAATTAGGGGAATTTCTGCAATTTTGCTCCAAAATACGGGGAATTTCTGCATTTTGCCCGAAAATAATAAGAATGCATACCTTTTTGCTATAAAAAGGGAAATTTCTTCATTTTTGTTCCAAAATAAAGGGAATTTCTGACTTTTTGCCTCTAAATAAGTGGAATTTCTGTCTTTTTCCCCCAAAACAAAGGGAATTTCTCTCTTTTTTGCCCCAAAATAAGGGGAATTTCTGACTTATTACCCTGAAATAAGTAAAATTTCTGCAACTTTGCCCCAAAATAAAAGAAATTTGTGCAATTTTGCCCCAATGTAAAGGAAATTTCTGCAATTTTGCCCCAAGATAAGGGGAATTTCTGACTGTTTGCTCCCGAAAAAAGAGATTTTCTGTCTTTTTGCCCCAAAATAAGGAGAATTTCTGCCTTTTTGCACGAAAATTGAGAGAATTTCTGCAATTTTGCTTCAAAATACGGGGAATTTCTGCTTTTTATCACGAAAGTAAGGGGAATGTATACCTTTTGCCACAAAAAAAGGGAAATTTCTTCATTTTTGCCCCAAAATTAGAGGAATTTCTGCATTTTTACCTCAAAATAAGTGAAATTTCTGCCTTTTTAACCAAAAATAAACGGAATTACTAACTTTTTGCCCCAAAATAAAAGGAATTTTTGAATTATGACCTGAAATAGGTGAAATTTCTGCAATTTTGCCACAAAATAAAAGAAATTTGTGCATTTTTGCCACAAAATAAAGAGAATTTCTGTTTTTTGCCCGAAAATAATGGAAATTTCTGCCTTTTTGCCCCCAAATAAGGGGAATTTCAGCCTTTTTACCTCAAACTAAGGGGAATTTCTGCATTTTTGCCCCAAAATAAGGAAAATTTCTGCGTTTTTTTCCTGAAATAATTAAAATTTCTGCAATTTTGCCCCAAAATAAGGGAAATTTCTGGAATTTTGCCCCAAAATAATTGAAATTTCTGGAATTTTGCCCCAAAATAAGGGGAATTTCTGCCTTTTTGCCCCCAAAATAACGAGAATTTCTGTCTTTTTGCCTAAACATATAGGAAATTTCTGCCTTTTTGCCCCAGAATTAGGGGAATTTCTGCAATTTTGCTCCAAAATACGGGGAATTTCTGCATTTTGCCCAAAAATAGAGGAAATGCATAAGTTTTTGCCATGAAAGAGGAAAATTTTTTCATTTTTGCTCCAAAACAAGAAGAATTTCGGCTTTTTTGCCTCTAAATAAGTGGAATTTCTGTCCTTTTCCCCCCCAAAAAAGGGAATTTCTGTCTTTTTTGCCCCAAATAAGGGGAATTTCTGACTTATTACCCTGAAATAAGTGAAATTTCTGCAATTTTGCCCCAAAATAATAGAAATTTCTGCCTTTTTGCCCCAAAAAAAGAAAAATTTTTGATTTTTTTCTCTGAAATAAGTGAAATTTCTGCAATTTTGCCCTAAAATAAAAGAAATTTCTGCAATTTTCCCCATAATAAAGAAAATTTCTGCAATTTTGCCCCAAAATAAGGGGAATTTCTCTTTTTTTGCCCCAAAATAAAGGAAATTTCAGCCTTTTTATCTGAAAATAAGTGAAATTTCTTCAATTTTGCCCCAAATAAGGGAAATTTCTGCAATTTTGCCCCAAAATAAGTGAAATTTCTGCAATTTTGCCCCAAAATAACGGAAATTTCTGGTATTTTGCCCCAAAATAAGGGGAATTTCTATGATTTGCGCCAAAATAAGGAGAATTTCTGTCTTTTTGCCCCAACATATAGGGAATTTCTGCCTTTTTGCCCCACAATTAGGGGAATTTCTGCAATTTTGCTCAAAAAATACAGGGAATTTCTGTCTTTTTGCCCGAAAATAAGGGGAATGCATAACTTTTTGAAATAAACGAGGAAAATTTCTTCATTTTTTCTCCAAAATAAGAAGAATTTTTGCTTTTTTGCCTCTAAATAAGTGGAATTTCTGTCTTTTTCCCCCAAAACAAAGGGAATTTCTGATATTGGCCCCAAAATACAGGGAATTTCTGACTTATTACCCTGAAATAAGTGAAATTTTTCCAATTTTGACCCAAAATAAGGGAAATTTCTGCATTTTTGCCCTGAAATATGTGAAATTTCTGCAATTTTACCCCAAAATAAGGTGAATTTCTTACTTTTTGCCCCAAAATAAGGTGAATTTCTGCATTTTGCCTCCAAATAATGGGAATTTCTGCATTTTTGCCCCCAGAAAAGAAAAATTTTTGATTTTTTTCTCTGAAATAAGTGAAATTTCTGCAATTTTGCCCTAAAATAAGGGAAATTTCCTCAATTTTTCCCCATAATAAGGGAAATTTCTAAAATTTTGCCCCAAAATAAAAAGAATTTCTCTCTTTTTGCCCCAAAATAAAGGAAATTTCAGCCTTTTTATCTGAAAATAAGTGAAATTTCTTTAATTTTGCCCCAAATAAGGGAAATTTCTGCAATTCTGCCTTAAAGTAAGGTAAATTCCTGCAATTTTGCCCCAAAAATAAAGGAAATTTCTGGAATTTTGTCCCAAAATAAGAGGAATTTCTGATTTTTGCCCCAAAATAAAGGGAATTTCTGCCTTTTGCCCCAAAATTAGGGGAATTTCTGCAATTTTGCTCCAAAATACGAGGAATTTCTGCCTTTTTGCCTGAAAATAATGGGAATTCATAACTTTTTGCCATAAAAAGGGAAATTTCTTCATTTTTGCTCCAAAATAAAGGGAATTTCTGCTTTTTGCCCCAAAATTAGGGGAATTTCTGCAATTTTGTTCCAAAATACGAGGAATTTCGGCCTTTTTGCCCGAAAATAATGGGAATGCATAACTTTTTGCCATAAAAAGGGAAATTTCTTCATTTTTGCTCCAAAATAAAGGAAATTTCTGTTTTTTGCCCCACAATTAGGGGAATTTCTGCAATTTTGCTCCAAAATACGGGGAATTTCTGCCTTTTTGCCCGCAAATAATGGGAATGCATAACTTTTTGCTATAAACAGGGAATTT
Organism: Micromys minutus; assembly: GCF_963924665.1. Taxonomy (NCBI): domain Eukaryota; kingdom Metazoa; phylum Chordata; class Mammalia; order Rodentia; family Muridae; genus Micromys; species Micromys minutus. The sequence continues at coordinate 7,749,787 of NW_027667727.1, forward strand.
TTTTCATTTTTGCTCCAAAATAAAGGGAATTTCTGCCTTTTTGCCTCTAAATAAGTGGAATTTCTGTCTTTTTCCCCCAAAACAAAGGGAATTTCTGATATTGGCCCCAAAATAAAGGGAATTTCTGACTTATTACCCTGAAATAAGTGAAATTTTTCCAATTTTGCCCCAAAATAAGGGAAATTTCTGCATTTTTGCCCTGAAATATGTGAAATTTCTGCAATTTTACCCCAAAATAAGGTGAATTTCTTACTTTTTGCCCCAAAATAAGGTGAATTTCTGCATTTTGCCTCCAAATAATGGGAATTTCTGCATTTTTGCCCCCAGAAAAGAAAAATTTTTGATTTTTTTCTCTGAAATAAGTGAAATTTCTGCAATTTTGCCCTAAAATAAGGGAAATTTCTGCAATTTTTCCCCATAATAAGGGAAATTTCTGAAATTTTGCCCCAAAATAAAAAGAATTTCTCTCTTTTTGCCCCAAAATAAAGGAAATTTTAGCCTTTTTATCTGAAAATAAGTGAAATTTCTTTAATTTTGCCCCAAATAAGGGAAATTTCTGCAATTCTGCCTTAAAGTAAGGTAAATTCCTGCAATTTTGCCCCAAAAATAAAGGAAATTTCTGGAATTTTGTCCCAAAATAAGAGGAATTTCTGATTTTTGCCCCAAAATAAAGGGAATTTCTGCCTTTTGCCCCAAAATTAGGGGAATTTCTGCAATTTTGCTCCAAAATACGAGGAATTTCTGCCTTTTTGCCCGAAAATAATGGGAATTCATAACTTTTTGCCATAAAAAGGGAAATTTCTTCATTTTTGCTCCAAAATAAAGGGAATTTCTGCCTTTTGCCCCAAAATTTGGGGAATTTCTGCAATTTTATTCCAAAATACGAGGAATTTCTGCCTTTTTGCCCGAAAATAATGGGAATGCATAACTTTTTGCCATAAAAAAGGAAATTTCTTCATTTTTGCTCCAAAATAAAGGAAATTTCTGTTTTTTGCCCCACAATTAGGGGAATTTCTGCAATTTTGCTCCAAAATACGGGGAATTTCTGCCTTTTTGCCCGCAAATAATGGGAATGCATACCTTTTTGCTATAAACAGGGAAATTTTTTCATTTTTGCTCCAAAATAAAGGGAATTTCTGCCTTTTTGCCTCTAAATAAGTGGAATTTCTGTCTTTTTCCCCCAAAACAAAGGAAATTTCTGTTTTTTTTGCCCCCAAAATAAGGGGAATTTCTGACTTATTACCCTGAAATAAGTGAAATTTCTGCAACTTTGCCCCAAAATAAGGGAAATTTCTTCAATTTTGCCCCAATGTAAACGAAATTTCTGCAATTTTGCTTCAAATTAAGGGAAATTTCTGACTGTTTGCTCCCGAAAAAAGAGATTTTCTGTCTTTTTGCCCCAAAATAAGAAGAATTTCTGCCTTTTTGCATGAAAATTGAAAGAATTTCTGCAATTTTGCTTCAAAATACGGGGAATTTCTGCTTTTTATCCCGAAAGTAATGGGAATGTATACCTTTTGCCACCAAAAAAGGGAAATTTCTTCATTTTTGCCCCAAAATAAGAGGAATTTCTGCCTTTTTACCTCAAAATAAGTGAAATTTCTTCCTTTTTACCCAAAAATAAACGGAATTTCTAACTTTTTGCCCTAAAATAAAAGGAATTTTTGAATTATGCCCTGAAATAGGGGAAATTTCTGCAATTTTGCCCCAAAATAAAAGAAATTTCTGCATTTTTGCCACAAAATAAGGAGAATTTCTGGTTTTTTTTGCCCCAAAATAAGGGAAATTTCAGCCTTTTTGCCCCCAAATAAGGGGAATTTCAGCCTTTTTACCTCAAAATAAGGGGAATTTCTGCATTTTTGCCCCAAAATAAAGAAAATTTCTGCCTTTTTTCATTGAAATAAGTGAAATTTCTGCAATTTTGCCCCAACATAAGTGAAATTTCTGCAATTTTGCCCCAAAATAGAGGAAATTTCTGGAATTTTGCCCCAAGGTAAGAGGAATTTTTGAGTTTTGCCCCAAAATAAAGAGAATTTCTGTCTTTTTGCCCCAACATAAAGGGAATTTCTGCCTTTTTGCCCCAGAATTAGGGGAATTTCTGCAATTTTGCTCCAAAATACGGGGAATTTCTGCATTTTGCCCGAAAATAGAGGATGCATAAGTTTTTGCCATAAAAGAGGAAAATTTCTTCATTCTTGCTCCAAAATAAGAAGAATTTCGGCTTTTTTGCATCTAAATAAGTGGAATTTCTGTCTTTTTCCCCCAAAACTAAGGGAATTACTTTTTTTCCCCAAAATAAGGAAAATTTCTGACTTATTACTTTGAAATAAGTGAAATTTCTGCAATTTTGCCCCAAAATAAGGAAAATTTCTGCCTTTTTGCCCTGAAATAGGTGAAATTTCTGCAATTTTACATCAAAATAAGGTGAATTTCTGCCTTTTTGCCCCAAAATAGGGGAAATTTCTGCCTTTTTGCCCCTAAATAAGGGGAATTTCATCCTTTTTACCTCAAAATAAGTGAATTTTCTGCAATTTTTCCCCAAAATAAGTGAAATTTCTGCAATTTTGCCCTAAAATAAGGGAAATTTCTGCAATTTTTCCCCATAATAAGGGAAATTTCTGAAATTTTGCCCCAAAATAAGAGGAATTTCTCTCTTTTTGCCCCAAAATAAAGGAAATTTCAGCCTTTATATCTGAAAATAAGTGAAATTTCTTCAAATTTGCCCCAAATAAAGAAAATTTCTGTAATTTTGCCCCAAAATAAGAGGAATTTCTGATTTTTGCCCCAAAATAAAGAGAATTTCTGCCTTTTGCCCCGAAATTAGGGGAATTTCTGCAATTTTGTTCCAAAATACGAGGAATTTCAGCCTTTTTGCCCGAAAATAATGGGAATGCATAACTTTTTGCCATAAAAAGTGAAATTTCTTCATTTTTGCTCCAAAATAAAGGAAATATCTGTTTTTTGCTCCACAATTAGGGGAATTTCTGCAATTTTGCTCCAAAATACGGGGAATTTCTGCCTTTTTGCCCGCAAATAATGGGAATGCATACCTTTTTGCTATAAAAAGGGAAATTTCTTCATTTTTGCTCCAAAATTAAGGGAATTTCTGCCTTTTTGCCTCTAAATAAGTGGAATTTCTGTCTTTTTCCCCCAAAACAAAGGGAATTTTTGTCTTTTTTGCCCCCAAAATAAGGGGAATTTCTGACTTATTACCCTGAAATAAGTGAAATTTCTGCAACTTTGCCCCAAAATAAGGGAAATTTCTTCAATTTTGCCCCAATGTAAACAAAATTTCTGCAATTTTGCTTCAAATTAAGGGGAATTTCTGACTGTTTGCTCCCGAAAAAAAGAGATTTTCTGTCTTTTTGCCCCAAAATAAGAAGAATTTCTGCCTTTTTGCATGAAAATTGAAAGAATTTCTGCAATTTTGCTTCAAAATACGGGGAATTTCTGCTTTTTATCCCGAAAGTAATGGGAATGTATACCTTTTGTCACAAAAAAAAAGGAAATTTCTTCATTTTTGCCCCAAAATAAGAGGAATTTCTTACTTATTACCCTGAAATAAGTGAAATTTCTGCAATTTTGCCCCAAAATAAGGGAAATTTCTGCCTTTTTGCCTTGAAATATATGAAATTTCTGCAATTTTACTCCAAAATAAGGTGAATTTCTGCCTTTTTGCCCCAAAATAATGGGAATTTCTGCCTTTTTGCCCCCAAAAGAAAAATTTTTGATTTTTTTCTCTGAAATAAGTGAAATTTCTGCAATTTTGCCCTAAAATAAGGGAAATTTCTGCAATTTTTTTTCATAATAAGGGAAATTTCTGAAATTTTGCCCCAAAATAAGGGGAATTTCTCTCTTTTTGCCCCAAAATAAAGAAAATTTCAGCCTTTACATCTGAAAACAAGTGAAATTTCTTCAATTTTACCCCAAATAATGGAAATTTCTGCAATTTTGCCCCAAAATAAGGTAAATTCCTGCAATTTTGCCCCAAAATAAGGTAAATTCCTGCAAGTTTGCCCCAAAATAAAGGAAATTTCTGCAATTTTGAACCAAATAAGTGAAATTTCTGCAATTTTGCTCCAAAATAAGGGGAATTTCTAATTTTTGCCCCAACATAAAGGGAATTTCTGCCTTTTGCCCCAAAATTAGGGGAATTTCTGCAATTTTGCCCCAAAATACGAGGAATTTCTGCCTTTTTTGCCTGAAAATAATGGGAATGCATACCTTTTTGCCATAAAAAGGGAAATTTCTTCATTTTTGCTTCAAAATAAGGGGAATTTCTGCATTTTTGCCTCTAAATAAGTAAATTTCTGTCTTTTTCCCCCAAAACAAAGGGAATTTCTGTCTTTTTTGCCCCAAAATAAGGGGAATTTCTGACTTATTACCATGAAATAAGTAAAATATCTGCAATTTTGACAGAAAATAAGAGAAATTTCTGCAATTTTGCCTCAATGTAAAAGAAATTTTTGCAATTTTGCCCCAATATAAGGGGAATTTCTGACTTATTAACCTGAAATAAGTGAAATTTCTGCAATTTTGCCTTAAAATAAGGGAAATTTCTGCAATTTTGCCCCAATGTAAAAAAAATTTCTGCAATTTTGCCCCACAATATGGGGAATTTCTGACTGTTTGCTCCTGAAAAAGGAGATTTTCTGTATTTTTCCCCAAAATAAGGAGAATTTCTGCCTTTTTGCCCAAAAATTGAGAGAATTTCTGCAATTTTGCTTCAAAATACGGGGAATTTCTGCTTTTTACCCGAACGTAAGGGGAATGTATACCTTTTGTAACAAAAAAGAGAAATGTCTTCATTTTTGCCTCAAAAAAAAGGAATTTCTGCCTTTTTACCTCAAAATAAGTGAAATTTCTGCATTTTTACCCCAAAATAAACGGAATTTCTGTCTTTTTGCCCGAAAATAAAAGGAATTTTTGAATTATGCCCTGAAATAAGTGATATTTCTTCAAATTTGCCACAAAATAAAAGAAATTTCTGCATTTTTGCCACAAAATAAGGGGAATTTCTGTCTTTTTGCCCCCAAATAAGGAAAATTTCTCCCTTTTTTCCCTGAAATAAGTGAAATTTCTGAAATTTTGCCCCAAAATAAGAGAAATTTCGGCCTTTTTTCTTGAAATATGTGAAATTTCTGCAATTTTACCCTAAAATAAACGGAATTTCTGTCTTTCTGCCCCAAAATAAAAGGAATTTTTGAATTATGCCCTGAAATAAGTGAAATTTCTGCAATTTTGCCCCAAAATAAAAGAAATTTCTGCCTTTTGCCACAAAATAAGGGGAATTTCTGTTTTTTTGCCCCAAAATAAGGGAAATTTCTGCCTTTTTGCCCCCAAATAAGGGGAATTTCAGCCTTTATACCTCAAAATAAGGGAAATTTCTGCATTTTTGCCACAAAATATTAAGAATTTCTGTCTTTTTGCCACAAAATAAGGAAAATTTCTGCCTTTTTCCCAGAAATAAGTGAAATTTCTGCAATTTTGCCCCAAAATAAGTGAAATTTCTGCTATTTTGCCCAAAATAAGGGAAATTTCTGGAATTTTGCCCCAAAATAAGTGGAATTTCTGAGTTTTGCCCCAAAATAAAGAGAATTTCTGTCTTTTTGCCCCAACATATAGGGAATTTCTGCCTTTTTGCCCCACAATTAGGGGAATTTCTGCAGTTTTGCTCCAAAATACGGGGAATTTTTGCTTTTTTGCCCAAAAATAAGGGGAATGTATTCCTTTTGCCACAAAAAAAGGAAAATTTCTTCATTTTTGCCCCAAAGTAAGAGGAATTTCTACCTTTGTACCACAAAGTAAGTGAAATTTCTGCCTTTTTACCCAAAAATAAACGAAATTTCTGTCTTTTTGCCTCAAAATAAAAGGAATTTTTGAATTAAACTGAAATTAGTGAAATTTTTGCAATTTTTCCCTAAAATAAAAGAAATTTCTACCTTTTTGCCACAAAATAAGGTGAATTTCTGTCTTTTTGCCCCAAAATAAGGGAAATTTCTGCCTTTTTGCCCCCAATTAAGGGGAATTTCAGCCTTTTTACCTCAAAATAAGGGGAATTTCTGCATTTTTGCCACAAAATATTAGTAATTTCTGCCTTTTTGCCCCAAACTAAGAAAAATTTCAGCGTTTTTTTCCCTGAAATAAGTAAAATTTCTGCAATTTTGGCCCAAAAAATTGAAATTTCAGCAATTTTGTCCCAAAATAAGAGAAATTTTTGGAATTTTGCCCCAAAATAAGTGGAATTTCTGAGTTTTTCCCCAAAATAAGGAGAATTTCTGTCTTTTTGCCCCAACATATAGGGAATTTCTGCCTTTTTGCCCCACAATTAGGGGAATTTCTGCAATTTTGCTCCAAAATATGGGGAATTTCTGCTTTTTTGCCCAAAAATAAGAGGAATGTTTACCTTTTGCCACAAAAAAAAATTTCTTCATTTTTGCCCCAAAAGAAGAGGAACTTCTGCTTTTTTCCCTCAAACTAAGTGAAATTTCTGCCTTTTTACTCAAAAATATACGGAATTTATATATTTTTTGCCCCAAAATAAATGCAATTTTTGAATTTTGCCCTGAAATAAGTGAAATTTCTCCAATTTTGCCTCAAAATAAGGGAAATTTCTGCCTTTTTGCCACAAAATAAAAGGAATTTCTGTGTTTTTGCCCCAAAATAAAAGGAATTTCAGCCTTTTTACCTAATAATAAGGGGAATCTCTCTTTTTTGCCCTAAAGTATGGGGAATTTCTTTATTTTTGCCCCAAAATAAAGAAATTTTCTGCAATTTTGTACCAAAATAAAAGTAATTTCTGCCTTTTTGCCCCAAAAATAAGAGAAATTTCTGCGTTTTTTCCCTGAAATAATTGAAATTTCTGTAATTTTGCCCCAAAATAAAAGAGATTTCTGCAATTTTGCTTCAAAATAAAGGAAATTTCTGGAATTTTGCCTCAAAATAAGTGGAATTTCTGTCTTTTTGCCCTGAAATAAAGAGAATTTCTTTCTTTTTGCCCCAAAATAATGTGAATTTCTGCATTTTCCCTCAAAATTAGGGGAATATGTGCAATTTGGCTTCAAAATACGGGGAATTTTTGCCTTATTGCACCAAAAGAAAAAGAATTTCTGCATTTTTGCACCAATATAAAGGGAATTTCTGAAATTTTGCTCCAAAATACGGGGAATTTTTGCCTTATTGCCCGAAATAAAGTGGAATTTCTGCCTTTTTGCCCTGAAATATTTGAAATTTCTGCAATTTTACCCCAAAATAACGGGAATTTCTGTTTTTGGACCCAAAATTAAGAGAATTTCTGCTTTTTGCCCCAAATTAAGGCAAATTTCTGACTTTTTGCATTGAAATAAGTGAAATTTCTGCAATTTTGCCCCAAAATAAGGGAAATTTCTGCCTTTTTGCCAAAATAAGGGGAATTTCAGCATGTTACCTTCAAATAAGGGGAATTTCTGCCTTTTTGCCACAAAATATGGGGAATTTTTGCCTTATTGCCCCCAAATAAGGAAAATTTTTGCTTTTCTGCCCCAATTAATGGGAATTTCTGCCTTTGTGCCACAAAGTAAAGGGAATTTCTGCCTTTTTGCCCCAAAATAACGGGAATTTCAGCCTTTTAACCCCAAAATAAAGGGAATTTCTGCCTTTTGCCCAAAATATGGGGAATTTCTGACATTTGTTTCAAAATAAGGAAAATTTCTTCAATTTTGTACCAAAATATAAGAAATTTCTGCTTTTTGCCCCAAAATAAAAGTAATTTCTGACTTTTTGCCCTGAAATAAATGAAATTTCTGCAATTTGGCCCGAAAATAAGGGAAATTTGTGCCTTTTTGCCCCAAAATGAGGGGAATTTTAGCCTTTTAACCCCAAAATATGGGGAATTTCAGCATTTTACCTCAAAATAAGGGGAATTTCAGCATTTTTGCACCAAAATATGGGGAATTTCTGCCTTTTTGCCACAAAATAAGAAAAATTTCTGCAATTCTATACCAAAATAAAAGAAATTTCTAAAATTGTGCCCCAAAATAAGGGAAATTTCTGACTTTTTGCCCCGAAATAAGGAAAATTTCTGTATTTTTGCCCCCAAAAAAGGGAATTTCTGCCTTTTTGCCCCTAAATTAGGGGAGTTTCTGCTTTTTTGCTTCAAAATAAAGGGAATTTCTGCCTCTTTTCCTGAAAATAAGGGGAACTTCAGCCGATTTGCCCCAAATAAATGGAATTTCTGCATTTTTGCCCCTATATTTAGGGAATTTCTGCAATTTTGCTTTAAAATACGGGGAATTTCTGCCTTTTTGCCCAAAATTAAAAGGATTTTCTGCCTTTTTGCCCCCAAACAAGGGAAATTTCTGTAATTTTATCCCAAAATAAAAGGAATTTCTGCCTTTATGCCCTAAAATAACGGGAATTTCGGGCTTTTGGCCCTGAAATATGTGAAATGTCTGCAATTTTACCCCAAAATAAGGTGAATTTCTACATTTTTGCCCCAAAATAATTGGAATTTCTGCCTTTTTGCCCCAAAATATAAAAAATTTTTGCTTTTTTTCTCTAAAATATGTGAAATTTCTGCAATTTTGCCTTAAAATAAAAGAAATTTCTGCAATTTTTTTCCATAATAAAGGAATTTTTTGCAATTTTGCCCCAAAATAAAGGGAATTTCTGTTTTTTGTCCCCAAATAAGAAAAATTTCTGCAATTTTGCCCCAAAAATAATGGGAATTTCTGCCTTTTGCCCCAAAATAAGGAGAATTTCTGCCTTTTTGCCCCAAAACAAAGAAAATTACTGCATGTTTTACGCCAAAATTAGGTGAATTTCTGCAATTTTGCTCCAAAATATGGGGATTTTCTGCCTTTTTCGCAGAAAATAAGGGGAATTTCTGCCATTTTGCTGCGAAATAAGTGAAATTTCTGCAGTTTTACCCCAAAATAAGGGGAATTTCTGCCTTTTTGCCCCAAAATTAGGGGAATTTCTGCAATTTTGATCCAAAATAAGGGGAATTTCTGCCTTTTTGCCCGAAAATAAAGGGAATGTATACCTTTTTGCCATAAAAAAGGAAATTTCTTCATTTTTACCCCAAAATAAGGGGATTTTCTGCCTTTTTGACTCAAAATAAGTGCAATTTCTGACTTTTTTCCAAAAATAAATGGAATTTCTGTCTTTTTGCCCCAAAATAAGGGGAATTTCTGACTTTTTCCCCTTAAATAAGTTAAATTTCAAAAATTTTTCCCCAAAATAATTGAAATTTCTGCAATTTTGCCCCAAAATAAGGGACATTTCTGTATTTTTGCCCCAAAATGAGAGAAATTTCTGCCTTTTTACCTCAAAAAAAGAAGAATTTCTGCATTTTTGCCACAAAATATAAGGAATTTTTGCCTTTTTGCCCCAAAATAAGAAAAATTTCTGCCTTTTTTCCCTGAAATAAGGGAAATTTCTGCAATTTTGGCCCAAAAAAATTGAAATTTCTGCAATTTTGTCACAAAATAAGAGAAATTTCTGGAATTTTGCCCCAAAATAAGTGGAATTTCTGAGTTTTGCCCCAAAATAAGGAGAATTTCGGTCTTTTTGCCCCAACATATAGGGAATTTCTGCCTTTTTGCCACACAATTAGGGGAATTTTTGCAATTATGCTACAAAATACAGGGAATTTCTGCTTTTTTGCCCGAAAATAAAGGGAATGTATACGTTTTGCCACAAAAAAGGGAAATTTCTTCATTTTTGCCCCAAAATAAGAGGAATTTCTGCCTTTTTACGTCAAAATAAGTGAAATTTCTGCCTTTTTACTCAAAAATATATGGAATTTCTGTATTTTTGCCCCCAAAAAAAAGGAATTTTTGAATTTTGCCCTGAAATAAATGAAATTTCTCCAATTTTGCCTCAAAATAAGGGAAATTTCTGCTTTTTTGCAACAAAATAAGGGGAATTTCCGTCTTTTTGCCCCAAAATAAGGGGAATTTTTGACGTTTTGCCACAAAATATGGGGAATTTCTGACTTATTGCTCACAAATAAGGAAAATTTTTGCTTTTCTGCCCCAATTAACGGAAATTTCTGCCTTTTTGCCACAAAGTAAAGGGAATTTCTGCCTTTTTGCCCCAAAATAACGGGAATTTCAGCCTATTTACCTCAAAATAAGGGCAATTTCTATCTTTTGCTCAAAATATGGGGAATTTCTGACTTCTTGTTCCAAAATAAAGAAAATTTCTTCAATTTTGTAACAAAATAAAAGAAATTTCTGCTTTTTACCCTAAAATAAAAGTAATTTCTGACTTTTTGCCCTGAAATAAATGAAATTTCTGCAATTTGGCCCGAAAATAAGGGAAATTTGTGCCTTTTTGCCCCAAAATGAGAGGAATTTCTGCCTCTTTGCCCCAAAATATGGGGAATATCAGCATTCTACCTCAAAATAAGGGGAATTTCAGCCTTTTTGCACCAAAATATGGAAAATTTCTGCCTTTTTGCCACAAAATAAGAAAAATTTCTGCAATTCTGTACCAAAATAAAAGAAATTTCTAATATTTTGCCCCAAAATAAGGGAAATTTCTGATTTTTGCCCCGAAATAAGGAGAATTTCTGTATTTTTGCTCCAAAATAAAGGGAAATTCTGCCTTTTTGCCCCAAAATTAGGGGAATTTCTGCAATTTTGTTTTGAAATACAGGGAATTTCTGCCTCTTTTCCCGAAAATAAGGGTAACTTCTTCCGATTTGCCCCAAATAAAGGGAATTTCTGCATTTTTGCCCCAATATTAGAGGATTTTCTGGAATTTTGCTCTAAAATACGGGGAATTTCTGCCTTTTTGCCCGAAATTAAAGGGATTTTCTGCCTTTTTGCCCCCAAACAGGGGAAATTTCTGCAATTTTATCCCAAAATAAGGGGATTTTCTGCCTTTTTGCCCCTAAATAAGGGGAATTTCTGCCTTTTTGCCCTGAAATATGTGAAATGTCTGCAATTTTACCCCAAAATAAGGTGAATTTCTACATTTTTGCCCCAAAATAATGGGAATTTCTGCATTTTGCCCCAAAATAAAAAAAATTTTTGCTTTTTTTCTCTGAAATAAGTGAAATTTCTGCAATTTTGCCTTAAAATAAAAGAAATTTCTGCAATTTTTCTCCATAATAAAGGAATTTTTTGCAATTTTGCCCCAAAATAAAGGGAATTTCTGTTTTTTGTCCCCAAATAAGAAAAATTTCTGCAATTTTGCCCCAAAAATAAGGGGAATTTCTGCCTTTTGCCCCAAAATAAAGAGAATTTCTGCCTTTTTGCCCCAAAACAAAGAAAATTACTGCATGTTTTACGCCAAAATTAGGTGAATTTCTGCAATTTTGCTCCAAAATATGGGGATTTTCTGCCTTTTTCGCAGAAAATAAGGGGAATTTCTGCCATTTTGCCGCGAAATAAGTGAAATGTCTGCAATTTTACCCCAAAATAAGGTGAATTTCTGCCTTTCTGCCCCAAAATAATGGGAATTTCTGCATTTTGCCCTAAAATAAGAAAAATTTTTGCTTTTTTTCTCTGAAATAAGTGAAATTTCTGCAATTTTGCCTTAAAATAAAAAAAATTTCTGCAATTTTTCCACATAATATAGGAATTTTCTACAATTTGGCCTTAAAATAAAGGGAATTTCTGTTTTTTGTCCCCAAAGAAGGGAAATTTCTGCAATTTTGCACTAAAATAAGGGGAATTTCTGCCTTTTGCCCCAAAATAAGGGGAATTTCTGCCTTTTTGCCCCAAAATAAAGAAAATTACAGCATGTTTTAACTCAAAATTAGGTGAATTTCTGCAATTTTGCTCCAAATTATGGGGATTTTCTGCATTTGTCGCCGAAAATAAAAGGATTTTTTACCATTTTGCCGCGAAATAAGTGAAATTTCTGCAGTTTTACCCCAAAATAAGGGGAAGTTCTGCGTTTTTGCCCCAAAATTAGGGGAATTTCTGCAATTTTGCTCCAAAATACGGGGAATTTCTGCCTTTTTGCCCGAAAATAAAGGGAATGTATACCTTTTTGCTATAAAAAAGGGAAATTTCTTCATTTTTACCCCAAAATAAGGGGATTTTCCGCCTTTTTGACTCAAAATAAGTGCAATTTCTGACTTTTTTCCAAAAATAAATGGAATTTCTGGCTTTTTGCCCCAAAATAAAGGGGAATTTTCGAATTTTTGCCCTGAAATAAGTTAAATTTCAAAAATTTTTCCCCAAAATAATTGAAATTTCTGCAATTTTGCCCCAAAATAAGGGGAATTTCTGTATTTTTGCCCCAAAATAAGGGAAATTTCTGCCTTTTTACCTCAAAAGAAGGGGAATTTCTGCATTTTTGCCACAAAATATAAGAAATTTCTGTTTTTTTGCACCAAAATAAGAAAAATTTCTGCCTTTTTTCCCTGAAATAAGTGAAATTTCTGCAATTTTGGCCCAAAAAAAATTGAAATTTCTGCAATTTTGTCCCAAAATAAGAGAAATTTCTGGAATTTTTTCCCCAAAATAATTGGAATTTCTGAGTTTTGCCCCAAAATAAGGAGAATTTCTGTCTTTTTGCCCCAACATATAGGGAATTTCTGCCTTTTTGCCCCACAATTAAGAGAATTTCTGCAATTTTGCTCCAAAATACGGGGAATTTCTGCATTTTTGCCCGAAAATAAGGGGAATGTTTACCTTTTGCCACAGAAAAGGAAAATTTCTTCATTTTTGCCCCAAAATAATAGGAATTTCTGTCTTTTTACGTCAAAATAAGTGAAATTTTGCCTTTTTACTCAAAAATATACGGGATTTCTGTATTTTTGCCCCAAAATAAAAGGAATTTTTGAATTTTGCCCTGAAATAAATGAAATTTCTCCAATTTTGCCTCAAAATAAGGGAAATTTCTGCTTTTTTGCCACAAAATAAGGGGAATTTCTGTCTTTTTGCCCCAAAATAAAAGGAATTTCAGCCTTTTTACCTAATAATAAGGGGAATCTCCACTTTTCGCCCTAAAATATGGGGAATTTCTGTATTTTTGCCCCAAAATAAAAAAATTTTCTGCAATTTTGTACCAAAATAAAAGTAATTTCTGCCTTTTTGCCCCAAAATAAGAGAAATTTCTGCATTTTTTCCCTGAAATAAGTGAAATTTCTGTAATTTTGCCCCAAAATTAGGGTGCTTTCTGCAATTTTGCCCCAAAATAATGGACATTTCTGGAATTTTGCCCCAATATAAGGGGAATTTCTGACTTTTTGCCCTGAAATAAGGAGAATTTCTGTCTTTTTGCCCCAAAATAATGTGAATTTCTGCATTTTCCCTCAAAATTAGGGGAATATGTGCAATTTGGCTTCAAAATACAGGGAATTTTTGTCTTATTGCACCAAAATAAAAGGAATTTATGTATTTTTGCACCAATATAAAGGGAATTTCTGAAATTTTGCTCCAAAATACGGGGAATTTTTGCCTTATTGCCCGAAATAAAGTGGAAATTCTGCCTTTTTGCCCTGAAATATTTGAAATTTCCGCAATTTTACACCAAAATAAGGGGAATTTCTGTTTTTGGCCCCAAAATTAGGAGAATTTCTGCTTTTTGCCCCAAATTAAGGCAAATTTCTGACTTTTTGCCCTGAAATAAGTGAAATTTCTGCAATTTTGCCCCAAAATAAGGGGAATTTCTGCCTTTTTGCCAAAATAAGGGGAATTTCAGCATTTTACCTTCAAATAAGGGGAATTTCTGCCTTTTTGTAACAAAATATGGGGAATTTCTGCCTTATTGCCCCCAAATAAGGAAAATTTTTGCTTTTCTGCCCCAATTAATGGGAATTTCTGCATTTTTTCACAAAGTAAAGGGAATTTCTGCCTCTTTGCCCCAAAATAACGGGAATTTCAGTCTTTTTACCTTAAAATAAGGGGAATTTCTGCCTTTTGCCCAAAATATGGGGAATTTCTGACTTTTTGTTCCAAAATAAGGAAAATTTCTTCAATTTTGTACCAAAATAATAGAAATTTCTGCTTTTTGCCCCAAAATAAAAGTAATTTCTGACTTTTTGCCCTGAAATAAATGAAATTTCTGCAATTTTGCCCGAAAATAAGGGAAATTTGTGTCTTTTTGCCCCAAAATGAGGGGAATTTCTGCCTTTTAACCCCAAAATATGGAGAATTTCAGCATTTTACCTCAAAATAAGGGGAATTTCAGCCTTTTTGCACCAAAATATGAAAAATTTCTGCCTTTTTGCCACAAAATAAGAAAAATTTCTGCAATTCTGTACCAAAATAAAAGAAATTTCTAAAATATTGCCCCAAAATAAGGGAAATTTCTGATTTTTGCCCCGAAATAAGGAGAATTTCTGTATTTTTGCCCCCAAAAAAGAGGAATTTCAGCTTTATTGCCCAAAAATTAGGGTAGTTTCTGCAAATTTTGCTTCAAAATACAAGGAATTTCTGCCTCTTTTCCCAAAAATAAGGGGAACTTCTGCCATTGTGCCCCAAATAAAGGGAATTTCTGCATTTTTGCTCCAATATTTAGGGAATTTCTGCAATTTTGCTTTAAAATACGGGGAATTTCTGCCTTTTTGCCCAAAATTAAGGGGATTTTCTGCCTTTTGCCCCCAAACAAGGGAAATTTCTGCAATTTTATCCCAAAATAAAAGGAATTTCTGCCTTAATGCCCTCAAATAACGGGAATTTCTGCCTTTTTGCCCTGAAATATGTGAAATGTCTGCAATTTTACCCCAAAATAAGGTGAATTTCTACCTTTTTGTTCAAAAATAATGGGAATTTCTGCATTTTTGCCCCAAAATATGAAAAATTTTAGCTTTTTTTCTCTGAAATATGTGAAATTTCTGCAATTTTGCCTTAAAATAAAAGAAATTTCTGCAATTTTTCCCATAATTAAGGAATTTTTTGCAATTTTGCCCCAAAATAAAGGGAATTTCTGTTTTTTGTCCACAAATAAGGGAAATTTCTGCAATTTTGCCCTAAAATAATGGGAATTTCTGCCTTTTGCCCCAAAATAAGGAGAATTTCTGCCTTTTTGCCCCAAAACAAAGAAAATTACTGCATGTTTTTTGCCAAAATTAGGTGAATTTCTGCAATTTTGCTCCAAAATACGGGAATTTTCTGCCTTTTTCGCAGAAAATAAGGGGAATTTCTGCCATTTTTGCCGCGAAATAAGTGAAATTTCAGCAGTTTTACCCCAAAATAAGGGGAATTTCTGCCTTTTTGCCCCCAAATTAGGGGAATTTCTGCAATTTTGCTCCAAAATACGGGGAATTTCTGCCTTTTTGCCCGAAAATAAAGGGAATGTATAACTTTTTGCCATAAAAAGGGAAAGTTCTTCATTTTTACCCCAAAATAAGAGGATTTTCCGCCTTTTTGACTCAAAATAACTGCAATTTCTGACTTTTTTCCAAAAATAAATGGAATTTCTGCCTTTTTACCCCAAAATAAGGGTAATTTCCAACTTTTTGCCCTGAAATAAGTTAAATTTCAAAAATTTTTCCCCAAAATAATTGAAATTTCTGTAATTTTGCCCCAAAATAATGGGAATTTCTGTTTTTTTGCCCCAAAATAAGGGAAATTTCTGCCTTTTTACCTCAAAAGAAGGGGAATTTCTGCATTTTTGCCACAAAATATAAGGAATTTCTGCCTTTTTGCACCAAAATAAGAAAAATTTCTGCTTTTTTTCCCTGAAATAAGTGAATTTTCTGGAATTTTGGACCAAAAAAATTGAAATTTCTGCAATTTTTTCCCAAAATAAGAAAAATTTCTGGAATTTTGCCCCAAAATAAGTGAAATTTCTGAGTTTTGCCCCAAAAAAAGGAGAATTTCTGTCTTTTTGCCCCAACATATAGGGAATTTCTGCCTTTTTGCCCCACAATTAGGGGAATTTCTGCAATTTTGCTCCAAAATACAGGGAATTTCTGCTTTTTTGCCCGAAAATAAGGGGAATGTTTACCTTTTGCCACAAAAAAATGGAAATTTCTTCATTTTTGCCCCAAAATAAGAGGAATTTCTGCATTTTTACGTCAAAATAAATGAAATATCTGCCTTTTTACTAAAAAATATACGGAACTTCTGTATTTTTGCCCCAAAATAAATGCCATTTTTGAATTTTGCCCTGAAATAAGTGAAATTTCTCCAATTTTGCCTCAAAATAAGGGAAATTTCTGCCTTTGTGCCACAAAATAAGGGGAAATTCTGTCTTTTTGCCCCAAAATAAAAGGAATTTCAGACTTTTTACCTAATAATAAGGGGAATCTCTCCTTTTTGCCCTAAAATATGGGGAATTTCTGTATTTTTGCCCCAAAATAAAAAAATTTTCTGAAATTTTGTACCAAAATAAAAGTAATTTCTGCCTTTTTGCCCCAAAATAAGAGAAATTTCTGCGTTTTTCCCTTATATAAGTGAAATTTCTGTAATTTTGCCACAAAATTAGGGAGATTTCTGCAATTTTTCCCCAAAATAAAGGAAATTTCTGGAATTTTGCCCCAAAATAAAAAGAATTTCTGTCTTTTTGCTCCAAAATAATGTGAATTTCTGCATTTTCCCTCAAAATTAGGAGAATATGTGCAATTTTGCTTCAAAATACGGGGAATTTTTGCCTTATTGCACCAAAATAAAGGGAATTTCTGCATTTTTGCACCAATATAAAGGGAATTTCTGAAATTTTGCTCTCAAATACGGGGAATTTTTGCCTTATTGCCCGAAATAAAGTGGAAATTCTGCCTTTTTGCCCTGAAATATTTGAAATTTCCGCAATTTTACACCAAAATAAGGGGAATTTCTGTTTTTGGCCCCAAAATTAGGAGAATTTCTGCTTTTTGCCCCAAATTAAAGCAAATTTCTGACTTTTTGCCCTGAAATAAGTGAAATTTCTGCAATTTTGCCCCAAAATAAGGGGAATTTCTGCCTTTTTGCCAAAATAAAGGGAATTTCATCATTTTACCTTCAAATAAGGAGAATTTCTGCCTTTTTGCCACAAAATATGGGGAATTTCTGCCTTATTGCCCCCAAATAAAGAAAATTTTTGCTTTTCTGACCCAATTAATGGGAATTTCTGCCTTTTTGCCACAAAGTAAAGGGAATTTCTGCCTTTTTGCCGTAAAATAATGGGAATTTCAGCCTTTTTACCCCAAAATAAGGGTAATTTCTGCCTTTTGCCCAAAATATGGGGAATTTCTTAATTTTTATTCCAAAATAAGGAAATTTTCTTCAATTTTGTCCCAAAATAAAAGAAATTTCTGCTTTTTGCTCCCAAATAAAAGTAATTTCTGACTTTTTGCCCTGAAATAAATGAAATTTCTGCAATTTTGCCCAAAAATAAGGGAAATTTGTGCCTTTTTGCCCCAAAATGAGGGGAATTTCTGCCTTTTAACCCCAAAATATGGGGAATTTCAGCATTTTACCTCAAAATACAGGGAATTTCAGCCTTTTTGCACTAAAATATGGGAAATTTCTGCCTTTTTGCCACAAAATAAGAAAAATTTCTGCAATTCTGCACCAAAATAAAAGCAATTTCTAAAATTTTGCCCCAAAATAAGGGAAATTTCTGATTTTTGCCCCAAAATAAGGAGAATTTCTGTATTTTTGCCCCCAAAAAGGATTTTTTCTGCCTTTTTGCCCCAAAATTAGGGGAGTTTCTGCAATTTTGCTTCAAAATACAGGGAATTTCTGCCTCTTTTCCCGAAAACAAGGGGACCTTCTGCCGATTTGCCCCAAATAAAGGGAATTTCTGCATTTTTGCCCCAATATTTGGGGAATTTCTGCAATTTTGCTTTAAAATACGGAGAATTTCTGCCTTTTTGCCCAAAATTAAGGGGATTTTCTGCCTTTTTGCCCCCAAACAAGGGAAATTTCTGCAATTTTATTCCAAAATAAAAGGAATTTCTGCATTTATGCCCTCAAATAACGGGAATTTCTGCCTTTTTGCCCTGAAATATGTGAAATGTCTGCCTTTTTACCCCAAAATAAGGTGAATTTCTACCTTTTTGCCCCAAAATAATGGGAATTTCTGCCTTTTTGCCCCAAAATATGAAAATTTTTTGCTTTTTTTCTCTGAAATATGTGAAATTTCTGCAATTTTGCCTTAAAATAAAAGAAATTTCTGCAATTTTTCCCCTAAATGAAGGAATTTTTCAATTTTGCCCCAAAATAAAAGGAATTTTTGTTTTTTTTCCCCAAATAAGGGAAATTTCTGCAATTTTGCCCTAAAATAAGGGGAATTTCTGCCTTTTGCCCCAAAATAAGGAGAATTTCTGCTTTTTGCCTCAAAAAAAAAGAAAATTACTGCATGTTTTACGCCAAAATTAGGTGAATTTCTGCAATTTTGCTCCAAAATATGGGGATTTTCTGCCTTTTTCGCAGAAAATAAGGGGAATTTCTGCCATTTTGCCATGAAATAAGTGAAATTTCTGCAGTTTTACCCTAAAATAAGGGGAATTTCTGCCTTTTTGCCCCAAAATTAGGGGAATTTCTGCAATTTTGCTCCAAAATAATGAGAAAAATCTGCCTTTTTGCCCGAAAATAAAGAAAATGTATAACTTTTTGCCATAAAAAGGGAAATTTCTTCATTTTTACCCCAAAATAAGGGGATTTTCCGCCTTTTTGACCCAAAATAAGTGCAATTTCTGACTTTTTTCCAAAAATAAATGGAATTTCTGTCTTTTTGCCCCAAAATAAGGGTAATTTCCGACTTTTTGCCCTGAAATAAGTTAAATTTCAAAAATTTTTCCCCAAAATAATTGAAATTTCTGCAATTTTGCCCCAAAATAAGGGACATTTCTGTATTTTTGCCCCAAAATGAGAGAAATTTCTGCCTTTTTGCCTCAAAAGAAGGGGAATTTCTGCATTTTTGCCACAAATTTTAAGGAATTTTTGCCTTTTTGCCCCAAAATAAGAAAAATTTCTGCCTTTTTTCCCTGAAATAAGGGAAATTTCTGCAATTTTGGCCCAAAAAAATTGAAATTTCTGCAATTTTGTCAAAAAATAAGAGAAATTTCTGGAATTTTGCCCCAAAATAAGTGGAATTTCTGAGTTTTGCCCCAAAATAAGGAGAATTTCGGTCTTTTTGACCCAACATATAGGGAATTTCTGCCTTTTTGCCCCACAATTAGGGGAATTTTTGCAATTTTGCTCCAAAATACCGGGAATTTCTGCTTTTTTGCCTGAAAATAAGGGGAATGTTTACCTTTTGCCACAAAAAAGGAAAATTTCTTCATTTTTGCCCCAAAATAAGAGGAATTTCTGCATTTTTACGTCAAAATATGTGAAATTTCTGCCTTGTTACTCAAAAATATATGGAATTTCTGTATTTTTGCCCCAAAATAAAAGGAATTTTTGAATTTTGCTCTGAAATAAATGAAATTTCTTAAATTTTGCCTCAAAATAAGGGAAATTTCTGCTTTTTTGCCACAAAATAAGGGGAATTTCTGTCTTTTTGCCCCAAAATAAGGGGAATTTTTGACGTTTTGCCACAAAATATGGGGAATTTCTGACTTATTGCTCCCAAATAAGGAAAATTTTTGCTTTTCTGCCCCAATTAACGGAAATTTCTGCCTTTTTGCCACAAAGTAAAGGGAATTTCTGCCTTTTTGCCCCAAAATAACGGGAATTTCAGCCTATTTACCTCAAAATAAGGGCAATTTCTGTCTTTTGCTCAAAATATGAGGAATTTCTGACTTTTTGTTCCAAAATAAAGAAAATTTCTTCAATTTTGTACCAAAATAAAAGAAATTTCTGCTTTTTACCCTAAAATAAAAGTAATTTCTGACTTTTTGCCCTGAAATAAATGAAATTTCTGCAATTTGACCCGAAAATAAGGGAAATTTGTGCCTTTTTGCCCCAAAATAAGGGGAATTTCTGCCTCTTTGCCCCAAAATATGGGGAATATCAGCATTCTACCTCAAAAAAAGGGGAATTTCAGCCTTTTTGCACCAAAATATGGAAAATTTCTGCCTTTTTGCCACAAAATAAGAAAAATTTCTGCAATTCTGTACCAAAATAAAAGAAATTTCTAAAATTTTGCCCCAAAATAAGGGAAATTTCTGATTTTTGCCCCGAAATATGGAGAATTTCTGTATTTTTATCCCAAAATAAAGGGAAATTCTGCCTTTTTGCCCCAAAATTAGGGGAATTTCTGCAATTTTGCTTCGAAATACAGGGAGTTTCTGCCTCTTTTCCCGAAAATAAGGAAAACTTCTGCCGATTTGCCCCAAATAAAGGGAATTTCTGCATTTTTGTCCCAATATTAGAGGAATTTCTGGAATTTTGCTCTAAAATACGGGGAATTTCTGCCTTTTTGCCCGAAATTAAAGGGATTTTCTGCCTTTTTGCCCCCAAACAAGGGAAATTTCTGCAATTTTATCCCAAAATAAGGGGAATTTCTGCCTTTTTGCCCCTAAATAAGAGGAATTTCTGCCTTTTTGCCCTGAAATATGTGAAATGTCTGCAATTTTACCCCAAAATAAGGTGAATTTCTGCCTTTTGCCCAAAAATAATGGAAATTTCTGCATTTTGCCCTAAAATAAGAAAAATTTTTGCTTTTTTTCTCTGAAATAAGTGAAATTTCTGCAATTTTGTCTTAAAATAAAAGAAATTTCTGCAATTTTTCCACATAATATAGGAATTATCTACAATTTTGCCCCAAAATAAAGGGAATTTCTGTTTTTTGTCCCCAAAGAAGGGAAATTTCTGCAATTTTATACTAAAATAACGGGAATTTCTACCTTTTGCCCCAAAATAAAGAAAATTACAGCATGTTTTACCTCAAAATTAGGCGAATTTCTGCAATTTTGCTCCAAATTATGGGGATTTTCTGCATTTTTCGCAGAAACTAAAAGGATTTTCTACCATTTTGCCGCGAAATAAGTGAAATTTCTGCAGTTTTACCCCAAAATAAAGGGAAGTTCTGCGTTTTTGCCCCAAAATTAGGGAAATTTCTGCAATTTTCCTCCAAAATACGAGGAATTTCTGCCTTTTTGCCCGAAAAGAAAGAGAATGTATACCTTTTTGCTATAAAAAAGGGAAATTTCTTCATTTTTACCCCAAAATAAGGGGATTTTCCGCCTTTTTGACTCAAAATAAGTGCAATTTCTGACTTTTTTCCAAAAATAAATGGAATTTCTGGCTTTTTGCCCCAAAATAAAGGGGAATTTTCGACTTTTTGCCCTGAAATAAGTTAAATTTCAAAAATTTTTCCCCAAAATAATTGAAATTTCTGCAATTTTGCCCCAAAATAAGGGGAATTTCTGTGTTTTTGCCCCAAAATAAGGGAAATTTCTGCCTTTTTACCTCAAAAGAAGGGGAATTTCTGCATTTTTGCCACAAAATATAAGAAATTTCTGTTTTTTTGCCCCAAAATAAGAAAAATTTCTGCCTTTTTTCCCTGAAATAAGTGAAATTTCTGCAATTTTGGCACAAAAAAATTGAAATTTCTGCAATTTTGTCCCAAAATAAGAAAAATTTCTGGAATTTTTTTTCCCAAAATAAGTGGAATTTCTAAGTTTTGCCCCAAAATAAGGACAATTTCTGTCTTTTTGCCCCAACATATAGGGAATTTCTGCATTTTTGCCCCACAATTAGGAGAATTTCTGCAATTTTGCTCCAAAATACGGGGAATTTCTGCATTTTTGCCCGAAAATAAGGGGAATGTTTACCTTTTGCCACAAAAAAGGAAAATTTCTTCATTTTTGCCCCAAAATAATAGGAATTTCTGTCTTTTTACGTCAAAATAAGTGAAATTTCTGCCTTTTTACTCAAAAATATACGGGATTTCTGTATTTTTGCCCCAAAATAAAAGAAATTTTTGAATTTTGCCCTGAAATAAATGAAATTTCTCCAATTTTGCCTCAAAATAAGGGAAATTTCTGCTTTTTTGCGACAAAATAAGGGGAATTTCTCTCTTTTTGCCCCAAAATTAAAGGAATTTCAGCCTTTTTACCTGATAATAAGGGGAATCTCCACTTTTTGCCCTAAAATATGGGGAATTTCTGTATTTTTGCCCCAAAATAAAAAAATTTTCTGCAATTTTGTACCAAAATAAAAGTAATTTCTGCCTTTTTGCCCCAAAATAATAGAAATTTCTGCATTTTTCCCTGAAATAAGTGAAATTTCTGTAATTTTGCCCCAAAATTAGGGAGCTTTCTGCAATTTTCCCCCAAAATAAAGGAAATTTCTGGAATTTTGCCCCAATATAAGGGGAATTTCTGACTTTTTACCCTGAAATAAATGAAATTTCTGCAATTTAGCCCGAAAATAAGGGAAATTTGTGCCTTTTTGCCCCAAAATTAGGGGAATTTCTGCCTTTTAACCCGAAAATATGGGGAATTTCAGCATTTTACCTCAAAATAAGGTGAATTTCAGCCTTTTTCACTAAAATATGGGGAATTTCTGCCTTTTTGCCACAAAATAAAAAAAATTTCTGCAATTCTGTTCCAAAATAAAAGAAATTTCTAAAATTTTGCCCCAAAATAAGGGAAATTTCTGATTTTTGCCCCGAAATAAGGAGAATTTTGGTATTTTTGCCCCAAAAAAAGAAGAATATCTGCCTTTTTGCCCCAAAATTAGGGGAGTTTCTGCAATTTTGCTTCAAAATACAGAGAATTTCTGCCTCTTTTCCCGAAAATAAAGGGAACTTCTGCCGATTTGCCCCAAATAAAGGGAATTTCTGCATTTTTGCCCCAAAATGAGAGAAATTTCTGCGTTTTTTCCCTGAAATAAGTGAAATTTCTCTAATTTTGCCCCAAAATTAGGGAGATTTCTGCAATTTTTCCCCAAAATAAAGGAAATTTCTGGAATTTTGCCCCAAAATAAGAGGAATTTCTGACTTTTTGCCCTGAAATAGGGAGAATTTCTGTCTTTTTGCCCCAAAATAATGTGAATTTCTGCATTTTCCCTCAAAATTAGGGGAATATGTGCAATTTGGCTTCAAAATACGGGGAATTTTTGCCTTATTGCACCAAAATAAAAGGAATATATGTATTTTTGCACCAATATAAAGGGAATTTCTGAAATTTTGCTCCAAATTACAGGGAATTTTTGCCTTATTGCCCGAAATAAAGTGGAATTTCTGCCTTTTTGCCCTGAAATATTTGAAATTTCCGCAATTTTACCCCAAAATAAGGGGAATTTCTGTTTTTGGCCCCAAAATTAGGAGAATTTCTGCTTTTTGCCCCAAATTAAGGCAAATTTCTGACTTTTTGCCCTGAAATAAGTGAAATTTCTGCAATTTTGCCCCAAAATAAGGGGAATTTCTGCCTTTTTGCCAAAATAAAGGGAATTTCAGCATTTTACCTTCAAATAAGGGGAATTTCTGCCTTTTTGCCACAAAATATGGGGAATTTCTGCCTTATTGCCCCTAAATAAGAAAAATTTTTGCTTTTCTGCCCCAATTAATGGGAATTTCTGCCTTTTTGCCACAAAGTAAAGGGAATTTCTGCCTTATTGCCCCAAAATAACGGGAATTTCAGCCTTTTTACCCCAAAATAAGGGGAATTTTTGCCTTTTGCCCAAAATATGGGGAATTTCTGACTTTTTGTTCCAAAATAAGGAAAATTTCTTCAATTTTGTACCAAAATAAAAGAAATTTCTGCGTTTTGCCCCAAAATAAAAGTAATTTCTGACTTTTTGCCCTGAAATAAATGAAATTTCTGCAATTTTGCCCGAAAATAAGGAAAATTTGTGCCTTTTTGCCCCAAAATGATGGGAATTTCTGCCTTTTAACCCCAAAATATGGGGAATTTCAGCATTTTACCTCAAAATAAGGGGAATTTCAGCCTTTTTGCACCAAAATATGGGGAATTTCTGCCTTTTTGCCACAAAATAAGAAAAATTTCTGCAATTCTGTACCAAAATAAAAGAAATTTCTAAAATTTTGCCACAAAATAAGGGAAATTTCTGATTTTTGCCCCGAAATAAGGAGAATTTCTGTATTTTTGCCCCCCAAAAATGGGAATTTCTGTCTTTTTGCCCCAAAATAAGAAAAATTTCTGCCTTTTTTCCCTGAAATAAGTGAAACTTCTGCAATTTTTCCCCAAAATAAGTGAAATTTCTGCAATTTTGCCCCAAAATAAGAAAAATTTCTGGAATTTTGCCCCAAAATAAGTGGAATTTTTTGTTTTGCCCCAAATTAAGGAGAATTTCTGTCTTTTTGCCCCAACAAATAGGGAATTTCTGCCTTTTTGCCCCACAACTAGGGGAATTTCTGCAATTTTGCTCCAAAATACGGGGAATTTCTGCTTTTTTTCCGAAAATAAAGGGAATGTATACCTTTTGCCACAAAAAAGGGAAGTTTCCTAATTTTTTCCCAAAATAAGAGGAATTTCTGCCTTTTTGACTAAAAATAAGTGAAATTTCTGCCTTTTACCCAAAAATAAACGAAATTTCTGTCTTTTTGCCCCAAAATAAAAGGAATTTTTGAATTATGCCCTGAAATAAGTGAAATTTCTGCAATTTTGCCCCAAAATAAGGGAAATTTCTGCCTTTTTCCCACAAAATAAGAGGAATTTCTGCATTTTTGCCACAAAATATTAGAAATTTCTGCCTTTTTGCCCCAAAATAAAGAAAATTTCTGCATTTTTTCCTGAAATAAGTGAAATTTCTGCAATTTTGCGCAAAAATAAATGAAATTTCTGCAATTTTGTCCCAAAATTAGGGAAATTTCTGGAATTTTGCCCCAAAGTATGTGGAATTTCTGAGTTTAACCTCAAAATAAGGTTAATTTCTGTCTTTTTTGCCACAACATATAGGGAATTTATGCCTTTTTGCCCCACGATTAGGGTAATTTCTGCAATTTTGCTCCAAAATCCGGGGAATTTCTTCCTTTTTGCCCGAAAATAAGGGGAATGTTTACCTTTTGCCACAAAAAAGGGAAATTTCTTCATTTTTGCCCCAAAATAAGAGGAATTTCTGCCTTTTTACCTCAAAATAAGTGAAATTTCTGCCTTTTTACCTAAAAATATATGGAATTTCTTTATTTTTGCCCCAAAATAAAAGGAATTTTTGAATTATGCCCTGAATTAAGTGAAATTTCTGCAATTTTGCTCCAAAATAAGGGAAATTTCTGCCTTTTTGCCAAAAAATAAAAGGAATTTCTGTCTTTTTGCCCCAAAATTAGGGGAATTTCAGCCTTTTTACCTAATAATAAGGGGAATCTCTGCCTTTTTGCCCTAAAATATGGGGAATTTCTGTATTTTTGCCCCAAAATAAGAGAAATTTCTGCATTTTTTCCCTGAAATAAGTGAAATTTCTGTAATTTTGCCCCAAAATTAGGGAGCTTTCTGCAATTTTCCCCCAAAATAAAGGAAATTTCTGGAATTTTGCCCCAATATAAGGGGAATTTCTGAATTTTTACCCTGAAATAAATGAAATTTCTGCAATTTAGCCCGAAAATAAGGGAAATTTGTGCCTTTTTGCCCCAAAATTAGGGGAATTTCTGCCTTTTAACCCGAAAATATGGGGAATTTCAGCATTTTACCTCAAAATAAGGTGAATTTCAGCCTTTTTGCACCAAAATATGGGGAATTTCTGCCTTTTTGCCACAAAATAAAAAGAATTTCTGCAATTCTGTTCCAAAATAAAAGAAATTTCTAAAATTTTGCCCCAAAATAAGGGAAATTTCTGATTTTTGCCCCGAAATAAGGAGAATTTTGGTATTTTTGCCCCAAAAAAAGAAGAATATCTGCCTTTTTGCCCCAAAATTAGGGGAGTTTCTGCAATTTTGCTTCAAAATACAGAGAATTTCTGCCTCTTTTCCCGAAAATAAAGGGAACTTCTGCCGATTTGCCCCAAATAAAGGGAATTTCTGCATTTTTGCCCCAAAATGAGAGAAATTTCTGCGTTTTTTCCCTGAAATAAGTGAAATTTCTCTAATTTTGCCCCAAAATTAGGGAGATTTCTGCAATTTTTCCCCAAAATAAAGGAAATTTCTGGAATTTTGCCCCAAAATATGAGGAATTTCTGACTTTTTGCCCTGAAATAGGGAGAATTTCTGTCTTTTTGCCCCAAAATAATGTGAATTTCTGCATTTTCCCTCAAAATTAGGGGAATATGTGCAATTTGGCTTCAAAATACGGGGAATTTTTGCCTTATTGCACCAAAATAAAAGGAATATATGTATTTTTGCACCAATATAAAGGGAATTTCTGAAATTTTGCTCCAAATTACAGGGAATTTTTGCCTTATTGCCCGAAATAAAGTGGAATTTCTGCCTTTTTGCCCTGAAATATTTGAAATTTCCGCAATTTTACCCCAAAATAAGGGGAATTTCTGTTTTTGGCCCCAAAATTAGGAGAATTTCTGCTTTTTGCCCCAAATTAAGGCAAATTTCTGACTTTTTGCCCTGAAATAAGTGAAATTTCTGCAATTTTGCCCCAAAATAAGGGGAATTTCTGCCTTTTTGCCAAAATAAAGGGAATTTCAGCATTTTACCTTCAAATAAGGGGAATGTCTGCCTTTTTGCCACAAAATATGGGGAATTTCTGCCTTATTGCCCCTAAATAAGAAAAATTTTTGCTTTTCTGCCCCAATTAATGGAAATTTCTGCCTTTTTGCCACAAAGTAAAGGGAATTTCTGCCTTTTTGCCCCAAAATAACGGGAATTTCAGCCTTTTTACCCCAAAATAAGGGGAATTTTTGCCTTTTGTCCAAAATATGGGGAATTTCTGACTTTTTGTTCCAAAATAAGGAAAATTTCTTCAATTTTGTACCAAAATAAAAGAAATTTCTGCGTTTTGCCCCAAAATAAAAGTAATTTCTGACTTTTTGCCCTGAAATAAATGAAATTTCTGCAATTTTGCCCGAAAATAAGGAAAATTTGTGCCTTTTTGCCCCAAAATGATGGGAATTTCTGCCTTTTAACCCCAAAATATGGGGAATTTCAACATTTTACCTCAAAATAAGGGGAATTTCAGCCTTTTTGCACCAAAATATGGGGAATTTCTGCCTTTTTGCCACAAAATAAGAAAAATTTCTGCAATTCTGTACCAAAATAAAAGAAATTTCTAAAATTTTGCCACAAAATAAGGGAAATTTCTGATTTTTGCCCCGAAATAAGGAGAATTTCTGTATTTTTGCCCCCCAAAAAGGGGAATTTCTGTCTTTTTGCCCCAAAATAAGAAAAATTTCTGCCTTTTTTCCCTGAAATAAGTGAAACTTCTGCAATTTTTCCCCAAAATAAGTGAAATTTCTGCAATTTTGCCCCAAAATAAGGAAAATTTCTGGAATTTTGCCTTAAAATAAGTGGAATTTTTTGTTTTGCCCCAAATTAAGGAGAATTTCTGTCTTTTTGCCCCAACAAATAGGGAATTTCTGCCTTTTTGCCCCACAACTAGGGGAATTTCTGCAATTTTGCTCCAAAATACGGGGAATTTCTGCTTTTTTTTCCGAAAATAAAGGGAATGTATACCTTTTGCCACAAAAAAGGGAAGTTTCCTAATTTTTGCCCAAAATAAGAGGAATTTCTGCCTTTTTGACTAAAAATAAGTGAAATTTCTGCCTTTTACCCAAAAATAAACGGAATTTCTGTCTTTTTGCCCCAAAATAAAAGGAATTTTTGAATTATGCCCTGAAATAAGTGAAATTTCTGCAATTTTGCCCCAAAATAAGGGAAATTTCTGCCTTTTTGCCACAAAATAAGAGGAATTTCTGCATTATTGCCACAAAATATTAGAAATTTCTGCCTTTTTGCCCCAAAATAAAGAAAATTTCTGCATTTTTTCCTGAAATAAGTGAAATTTCTGCAATTTTGCGCAAAAATAAATGAAATTTCTGCAATTTTGTCCCAAAATTAGGGAAATTTCTGGAATTTTGCCCCAAAGTATGTGGAATTTCTGAGTTTAACCTCAAAATAAGGTTAATTTCTGTCTTTTTTGCCACAACATATAGGGAATTTATGCCTTTTTGCCCCACAATTAGGGTAATTTCTGCAATTTTGCTCCAAAATCCGGGGAATTTCTTCCTTTTTGCCCGAAAATAAGGGGAATGTTTACCTTTTGCCACAAAAAAGGGAAATTTCTTCATTTTTGCCCCAAAATAAGAGGAATTTCTGCCTTTTTACCTCAAAATAAGTGAAATTTCTGCCTTTTTACCTAAAAATATACGGAATTTCTGTATTTTTGCCCCAAAATAAAAGGAATTTTTGAATTATGCCCTTAATTAAGTGAAATTTCTGCAATTTTGCTCCAAAATAAGGGAAATTTCTGCTTTTTACCAAAAAATAAAAGGAATTTCTGTCTTTTTGCCCCAAAATTAGGGGAATTTCAGCCTTTTTACCTAATAATAAGGGGAATCTCTGCCTTTTTGCCCTAAAATATGGGGAATTTCTGTATTTTTGCCCCAAAATAAAGAAATTTTCTTCAATTTTGTACCAAAATAAAAGTAATTTCAGCCTTTTTGCTGCAAAATAAGAGAAATTTCTGCGTTTTTTCTCTGAAATAATTAAAATTTCTGTAATTTTGCCCCAAAATAAGGGAGATTTCTGCAATTTTGCACAAAAATAATGGACATTTCTGAAATTTTGCCCCAAAATAAGTGGAATTTCTGACTTTTTGCCCTGAAATAAGGAGATTTTCTGTCTTTTTGCCCCAAAATAATGTGAGTTTCTGCATTTTCCCTCAATATTAGGGGAATATGTGCAATTTTGCTTCAAAATACGGGGAATTTCTGCTTTATTGCACCAAAATAAAGGGAATTTCTGCCTTTTTGCACCAATAAAAGGGGAATTTCTGAAATTTTGCTCCAAAATACGGGGAATTTCTGCCTTATTGCCCCAAATAAAGTGGAATTTCTTCCTTTTTGCCCAAAAATATTTGAAATTTCTGCAATTTTACCCCAAAATAAGGGGAATTTCTGTTTTTGGCCCCAAAATTAGGAGAATTTCTGCTTTTTGCCCCAAAATAAGGCAAATTTCTGACTTTGCCCTGAAATAAGTGAAATTTCTGCAATTTTGCCCGAAAATAAGGGGAATTTCTGCCTTTTTGCCAACATAAGGGGAATTTCAGCATTTTACCTCCAAATAAGGGGAATTTCTGCCTTTTTGCCACAAAATATGGGGAATTTCTGCCTTATTGCCCCTAAATAAGGAAAATTTTTGCTTTTCTGCCCCAATTAACGGGAATTTCTGCCTTTTTGCCACAAAGTAAAGAGAATTTCTGCCTTTATGCCCCAAAATAATGGGAATTTCAGCCTTTTTACCTCAAATAAAGGGAATTTCTGCCTTTTGCCCAAAATACGGGGAATTTCTGACTTTTTGTTCCAAAATAAGGAAAATTTCTTCAATTTTGAACCAAAATAAACAAAATTTCTGCTTTTTGCCCCAAAATAAAAGTAATTTCTGACTTTTTGCCCTGAAATAAATGAAATTTCTGCAATTTAGCCCGAAAATAAGGGAAATTTGTGCCTTTTTGCCCCAAAATTAGGGGAATTTCTGCCTTTTAACCCGAAAATATGGGGAATTTCAGCATTTTACCTCAAAATAAGGTGAATTTCAGACTTTTTGCACCAAAATATGGGGAATTTCTGCCTTTTTGCCACAAAATAAAAAAAATTTCTGAAATTCTGTTCTAAAATAAAAGAAATTTCTAAAATTTTGCCCCAAAATAAGGGAAATTTCTGATTTTTGCCCCGAAATAAGGAGAATTTTGGTATTTTTGCCCCAAAAAAAGAAGAATATCTGCCTTTTTGCCCCAAAATTAGGGGAGTTTCTGCAATTTTGCTTCAAAATACAGAGAATTTCTGCCTCTTTTCCCGAAAATAAAGGGAACTTCTGCCGATTTGCCCCAAATAAAGGGAATTTCTGCATTTTTGCCGCAATATTTGGGGAATTTCTGCAATTTTACTTTAAAATACAAGGAATTTCTGCCTTTTGCCCCCAAATAACAGGAATTTCTGCCTTTTGCCCCGTAATATGTGAAATGTCTGCAATTTTACCCCAAAATAAGGTGAATTTCTGCCTTTTTGCCCCAAAATAATGGAAATTTCTGCATTTTTGCCCCAAAACAAGAAAAATTTTTGCTTTTTTTCTCTGAAATAAGTGAAATTTCTGCAATTTTCCCTTAAAATAAAAGAAATTTCTGCAATTTTTCCCCATTATAAAGGAATTTTCTGCAATTTTGCCCCAAAATAAAGGGAATTTCTGTTTTTTGTCCCCAAATAAAGGAAATTTCTGCAATTTTGCCCTAAAATAAAGGGAATTTCAGCCTTTTGCCCCAAAATAATGGGAATTTCTGCCTTTTTGTCCCAAAACAAAGAAAATTACTGCATGTTTTACGCCAAAATTAGGTGAATTTCTGCAATTTTGCTCCAAAATACAAAGATTTTCTGCCTTTTTCGCAGAAAATAAAGGGAATTTCTGCCATTTAGCAGCGAAATAAGTGAAATTTCTGCAGTTTTACCCCAAAATAAGGGGAATTTCTTTCTTTTTGCCCCAAAATTAATGGAATTTCTGCAATTTTGCTCCAAAATACGGGGAATTTCTGCCTTTTTGCCTGAAAATAAAGGGAATGTATACCTTTTTGCCATAAAAAGAGAAATTTCTTCATTTTTACCCCAAAATAAGGGGATTTTCCACCTTTTTGACTCAAAATAAGTGCAATTTCTGACTTTTTCCCAAAAATAAACGGAATTTCTGTTTTTTTACCCCAAAATAAGGGGAATTTCTGAATTTTTTGCCCTGAAATGAGTTAAATTTCTAAAATTTTTTCCCAAAATAATTGAAATTTCTGCAATTTTGCCTCAAAATAAGGGGAATTTCTGTATTTTTGCCCCAAAATAAGATAAATTTCTGCATTTTTGCCCCTAAATAATGGGATTTTCAGCCTTTTTACCTCAAAATAATGGGAATTTCTGCATTTTTGCCACTAAATATTAGGAATTTATGCATTTTTGCTCTAAAATAAGGAATATTTCTGCCTTTCTTCCCTGAAATAAGTGAAATTTCTGCAATTTTGCCCCACAATAAGTGAAATTTCTGCAATTTTGCCCCAAAATAAGGGAAATTTCTGGAATTTTGCCCCAAAATAAGTGGAATTTCTGAGTTTTGCCCCAAAATAAGGAGAATTTTTGTCTTTTTGCCCCAACAAATAGGGAATTTCTGCCTTTTTGCCCCACAACTAGGGGAATTTCTGCAATTTTGCTTCAAAATACGGGTAATTTCTGCAGTATTTCTTGAAAATAAGAGGAATGTATAACTTTTGCCACAAAAAAGGGAAATTTGTTCATTTTTGCCTCAAAATAAGAGGAATTTCTGTCTTTTTACCTCAAAATTAGTGAAATTTCTGCCTTTTTACCCAAAAATTAAAGGAATTTCTGTCTTTTTGCCCCAAAATAAAAGGAATTTTTTAATTATGCCCTGAAATAAGTTAAATTCCTGCCTTTTTGCCACAAAATAAGGGGAATTTCTGCATTTTGCCACAAAATATTAGGAATTTCTGCCTTTTTGCCCCAAAATAAGGTAAATTTCAACCTTTTTTACCTGAAATAATTGAAATTTCTGCAATTTTGCCCCAAAATAATTGAAATTTCTTCAAATTTGTCCCAAAATAAAGGAAATTTCTGGAATTTTGTCCCAAAATAAATGGAATTTCTGAGTTTTGCCCCAAAATAAAGAGAATTTCTTTCATTTTGCCACAACATATAGGAAATTTCTGCCTTTTTGCCCCACAATTAGGGGAATTTCTGCAATTTTGCTTCAAAATACGAGGAATTTCTGCTTTTTTGCCCGAAAAAAAGAAAAATGTTTACGTTTTGCCACAAAAAAGGGAAATTTCTTCATTTTTGCCCCAAAATAAGAGGAATTTCTGCCTTTTTTCCCTGAAATAAGTGAAATTTCTGCCTTTTTACCCAAAAATATACGGAATTTCTGTATTTTTGCCCCAAAATAAAAGGAATTTTTGAATTTTGCCTTGAAATAAGGTAAATTTCTGCAATTTTGCCCCAAAATAAAAGAAATTTCTGCCTTTTTGCCACAAAATAAGGAGAATTTCTGTCTTTTTTCCCAAAATAAGGGGAATTTCAGCCTTTTTACCTAATAATAAGGGGAATCTCTACATTTTTGCCCTAAAATATGGGGAATTTCTGTATTTTTGCCCCAAAATAAAAAAATTTTCTGCAATTTTTTACCAAAATAAAAGTAATTTCTGCCTTTTTGCCCCAAAATAAGAGAAACTTCTGTGTTTTTTCCCTGAAATAAGTGAAATTTCTGTAATTTTGCCCCAAAATAAGGGAGATTTCTGCAATTTTGCCCCAAAATAATGGACATTTCTGGAATTTTGCACCAAAATAAGTGGAATTTCTGACTTTTTGCCCTGAAATCAGGAGAATTTCTGTCTTTTTGCCCCAAAATAATGTGAATTTCTGCATTTTCCCTCAAAATTAGGGGAATATGTGCAATTTGGCTTCAAAATACGGGAATTTTTTGCCTTATTGCACCAAAATAAAAGGAATTTATGTATTTTTGCACCAATATAAAGGGAATTTCTGAAATTTTACTCCAAAATACAGGGAATTTCTGCCTTATTGCCCGAAATAAAGTGGAATTTCTCCCTTTTTGCCCTTAAATATTTGAAATTTCCACAATTTTACCCCAAAATAAGGGGAAATTCTGTTTCTGGCCCCAAAATTAGGAGAATTTCTGTTTTTGCCCCAAATTAAGGCAAATTTCTGACTTTTTGCCCTGAAATAAGTGAAATTTATGCAATTTTGCCCTAAAATAAGGGGAATTTCTGCCTTTTTGCCAAAATAAGGGGAATTTCAGCATTTTACCTTCAAATAAGGGTAATTTCTGCCTTTTTGCCACAAAATATGGGGAATTTCTGCCTTATTGCCCCCAAATAAGGAAAATTTTTGCTTTTCTGCCCCAATTAATTGGAATTTCTGCTTTTTTGCCACAAAGTACAGGGAATTTCTGCCTTTTTGCCCCAAAATAACGGGAATTTCAGCCTTTTTACCCCAAAATAAGGGGAATTTCTGCCTTTTGCCCAAAATATGGGGAATTTCTGACTTTTTGTTCCAATATAAGGAAAATTTCTTCAATTTTGTACCAAAATAAAAGAAATTTCTGCTTTTTGCCCCAAAATAAAAGTAATTTCTGACTTTTTGCCCTGAAATAAATGAAATTTCTGCAATTTTGCCCGAAAATAAGGGAAATTTGTGCCTTTTTGCCCCAAAATGAGGGGAATTTCTGCCTTTTAACCCCAAAATATGGGAAATTTCAGCATTTTACCTCAAAATAATGGGAATTTCAGCCTTTTTGCACCAAAATATGGGGAATTTCTGCCTTTTTGCCATAAAATAAGAAAAATTTCTGCAATTCTGTATCAAAATAAACGAAATTTCTTAAATTTTGCCCCAAAATAAGGGAAATTTCTGATTTTTGCCCCGAAATAAGGAGAATTTCTGTATTTTTGTCCCCAAAAAAAGGGAATTTCTGCCTTATTGCCCAAATATTAGGGGAGTTTCTGCAATTTTGCTTCAAAATACAGGGAATTTCTGACTCTTTTCCCGAAAATAAGGGGAACTTCTGCCGATGTGCTCCCAATAAAGGGAATTTCTGCATTTTTGCTCCAATATTTAGGGAATTTCTGCAATTTTGCTTTAAAATACAGGGAATTTCTGCCTTTTTGCCCAAAATTAATGGGATTTTCTGCCTTTTGCACCCAAACAAGGGAAATTTCTGCAATTTTAACCCAAAATAAAAGGAAGTTCTGCCTTTATGCTCTCAAATAATGGGAATTTCTGCCTTTTTGCCCTTAAATATTGAAATGTCTGCAATTTTACCCCAAAATAAGGTGAATTTCTACCTTTTTGTTCAAAAATAATGGGAATTTCTGCATTTTTGCCCCAAAATATAAAAAATTTTAGCTTTTTTTCTCTGAAATATGTGAAATTTCTGCAGTTTTGCCTTAAAATAAAAGAAATTTCTGCAATTTTCCCCATAATAAAGGAATTTTTTGCAATTTGCCCCAAAATAAAGGGAATTTCTGTTTTTTGTCCCCAAATAAGGGAAATTTCTGCAATTTTGCCCTAAAATAAGGGGAATTTTTGCCTTTTGCCCCAAAATAAGAAGAATTTCTGCCTTTTTGCCCCAAAACAAAGAAAATTACTGCATGTTTTATGCCAAAATTAGGTGAATTTCTGCAATTTTGCTCCAAAATACAGGAAATTTCTGCCTTTTTGCCCGAAAATAAAGGGAATGTATACCTTTTTGCCATAAAAAGGGAAATTTCTTCATTTTCACCCCAAAATAAGGGGATTTTCTGCCTTTTTGACTCATAATAACTGCAATTTCTGACCTTTTTCCAAAAATAAATGGAATTTCTGTCTTTTTGCCCCAAAATAAGGGGAATTTCCAACTTTTTGCCCTGAAATAAGTTAAATTTCAAAAATTTTTCGCCAAAATAATTGAAATTTCTGTAATTTTGCCCCAAAATAAGGGGAATTTCTGTTTTTTTGCCCCAAAATAAGGGAAATTTCTGCCTTTTTACCTCAAAATAAGGGGAATTTCTGCATTTTTGCCACAAAATATAAGGAATTTCTGTCTTTTTGCCCCAAAATAAGAAAAATTTCTGCCTTTTTTCCCTGAAATAAGTGAAATTTCTGCAATTTTGGCCCAAAAAAATTGAAATTTCTGCAATTTTGTCCCAAAATAAGAAAAATTTCTGGAATTTTGCCCCAAAATAAGTGGAATTTCTGAATTTTGCCCCCAAAAAAGAAGACTTTCTGTCTTTTTGCCCCAACATATAGGGAATTTCTGCCTTTTTGCCCCACAATTAGGGGAATTTCTGCAATTTTGCTCCAAAATACAGGGAATTTCTGCTTTTTTGCCCGAAAATAAGGGGAATGTTTACCTTTTGCCACAAAAAAAAGGAAATTTCTTCATTTTTGCCCAAAAATAAGAGGAATTTCTGCCTTTTTACATCAAAATAAATGAAATTTCTGCCTTTTTACTCAAAATATACAGAATTTCTGTATTTTTGCCCCAAAATAAATGCAATTTTTAAATTTTGCCCTGAAATAAGTGAAATTTCTTTAATTTTGCCTCAAAATAAGGGAAATTTCTGCTTTTTTGCCACAAAATAAGGGGATTTTCTGTCTTTTTGCCCCAAAATAAAAGGAATTTCAGACTTTTTACATAATAATAAGGGGAATCTCTCCTTTTTGCCCTAAAATATGGGGAATTTCTGTATTTTTGCCCCAAAATAAAAAAATTTTCTGAAATTTTGTACCAAAATAAAAGTAATTTCTGCCTTTTTGCCCCAAAATAAGAGAAATTTCTGCGTTTTTCCCTGATATAAGTGAAATTTCTGTAATTTTGCCCCAAAATTAGGGAGATTTCTGCAAATTTTGCCCTAAAATAAAGGAAATTTCTGGAATTTTGCCCCAAATAAGGATAATTTCTGTCTTTTTGGTCCAAAATAATGTGAATTTCTGCATTTCCCCTCAAAATTAGGGGAATATGTGCAATTTTGCTTCAAAATACGGGGAATTTTTCCCTTATTGCACCAAAATAAAGGGAATTTCTGCATTTTTGCAACAATATAAGGGGAATTTCTGAAATTTTGCTCCCAAATACAGGGAATTTTTGCCTTATTTCCCAAAATAGAGTGGAATTTCTACCTTTTTGCACTGAAATATTTGAAATTTCCGCAATTTTACCCCAAAATAAGGGGAATTTCTGTTTTTGGCCCCAAAATTAGGAGAATTTCTGCTTTTTGCCCCAAATTAAAGCAAATTTCTGACTTTTTGCCTTGAAATAAGTGAAATTTCTGCAATTTTGCCCCAAAATAAGGGGAATTTCTGCCTTTTTGCCAAAATAAGGGGAATTTCATCATTTTACCTTCAAATAAGGGGAATTTCTGCCTTTTTGCCACAAAATATGGGGAATTTCTGCCTTATTGCCCCCAAATAAAGAAAATTTTTGCTTTTCTGCCCCAATTAATTGGAATTTTTGCCTTTTTGCCACAAAGTAAAGGGAATTTCTGCCTTTTTGCACCAAAATAATGAGAATTTCAGCCTTTTTACCCCAAAATAAGGGGAATTTCTGCCTTTTGCCCAAAATATGGGGAATTTCTGACTTTTTGTTCCAAAATAAGGAAATTTTCTTCAATTTTGTCCCAAAATAAAAGAAATTTCTGCTTTTTGCTCCCAAATAAAAGTAATTTCTGACTTTTTGCCCTGAAATAAATGAAATTTCTGCAATTTTGCCCGAAAATAAGGGAAATTTGTGCCTTTTTGCCCCAAAATGAGGGGAATTTCTGCCTTTTAACCCGAAAATATGGGGAATTTCAGCATTTTACCTCAAAATAATGGGAATTTCAGCCTTTTTGCACCAAAATATGGGGAATTTCTGCCTTTTTGCTACAAAATAAGAAAAATTTATGCAATTCTGTACTAAAATAAAAGCAATTTCTAAAATTTGGCCCCAAAATAAAGGAAATTTCTGATTTTTGCCCAGAAATAAGGAGAATTTTTGTATTTTTGCCCCCAAAAAAGGGAATTTCTGCTTTTTCGCCCCAAAATTAGGGGAGTTTCTGCAATTTTGCTTCAAAATACAGGGATTTTCTGCCTCTTTTTCAGAAAATAAAGGGAACTTCTGCCGATTTGCCCCAAATAAAAGGAATTTCTGCATTTTTGCCCCAATATTTGAAGAATTTCTGCAATTTTGCTTTAAAATACGGAGAATTTCTGCCTTTTTGCCCAAAATTAAGAGGATTTTCTGCCTTTTTGCCCCCAAACAAAAGAAATTTCTGCAATTTTATCCCAAAATAAAAGGAATTTCTGCCTTTAGGCCCTCAAATAACGGGAATTTCTGCCTTTTTGCCCTGAAATATGTGAAATGTCTGCCTTTTTACCCCAAAATAAGGTGAATATCTACCTTTTTGCCCCAAAATAATAGGAATTTCTGCCTTTTTGCCCCAAAATATGAAAATTTTTTGCTTTTTTTCTCTGAAATATGTGAAATTTCTGCAATTTTGCCTTAAAATAAAAGAAATTTCTGCAATTTTACCTCTTAATGAAGGAATTTTTCAATTTTGCCTCAAAATAAAGGGAATTTTTGTTTTTTGTCCCCAAAGAAGGGAAATTTCTGCAATTTTGCACTAAGATAAGGGGAATTTCTGCCTTTTGCCCCAAAATAAGGAGAATTTCTGCTTTTTTCCCCAAAACAAAGAAAATTACTGCATGTTTTACGCCAAAATTAGGTGAATTTCTGCAATTTTGCTCCAAAATACGGTAATTTTCTGCCTTTTTCACAGAAAATAAGGGGAATTTCTGCCATTTTGCCACGAAATAAGTGAAATTTCTGCAGTTTTACCCCAAAATAAGGGGAATTTCTTACTTATTGCCCCAAAATTAGGGGAATTTCTGCAATTTTGCTCCAAAATACGGAGAATTTCTGCCTTTTTGCCCAAAAATAAAGAAAATATATAACTTTTTGCCATAAAAAGGGAAATTTCTTCATTTTTACCCCAAAATAAGGGGATTTTCCGCCTTTTTGACATAAAATAAGTGTAATTTCTGACTTTTTTCCAAAAATAAATGGAATTTCTGTCTTTTTGCCCCCAAATAAGGGGAATTTCCGACTTTTTGCCCTGAAATAAGATAAATTTCAAAAATTTTTCCTCAAAATAATTGAAATTTCTGCAATTTCGCCCCAAAATGAGGGGAATTTCTGTATTTTTGCCCCAAAATAAGGGAAATTTCTGCCTTTTTGCCTCCAAATAAGGAGAATTTGAGCCTTTTTACCTCAAAATAAGGGGAATTTCTGCATTTTTGCTACAAAATATTAGGAAATTCTGCATTTTTGCTCCAAAATAAGGAAAATTTCAGCCTTTCTTTTCTGAAATAAGTAATATTTCTGCAATTTTGCCCCAAAATAAGTGAAATTTCTGCAATTTTGCCCCAAAATAAGGGAAATTTCTTGAATTTTGCCCCAAAATAAGTGGAATTTCTGAGTTTTGCCCTAAAATAAGAAGAATTTCTGTCTTTTTGCCCCAACATATAGGAAATTTCTGTCTTTTTGCCCCTCAATTAAAGGAATTTCTGCAATTTTGCTCCAAAATACGGGGAATTTCTGCTTTTTTTCCCGAAAATAAAGGGAATGTATACCTTTTGCCACAAAAAGGGGAAATTTCTTCATTTTTGCCCCAAAATAAGAGGAATTTCTGCCTTTTTACCACAAAGTAAGTGAAATTTCTGCCTTTTTACCCAAAAATAAACAGAATTTCTGGTTTTTTGCCCCAAAATAAAAGGAATTTTTGAATTATGCCCTGAAATTTGTGAAATTTCTGCAATTTTGCCCTGAAATAAAAGAAATTTCTTCCTTTTTGCCACAAAAAAGGGGAATTTCTGTCTTTTTGCCCCAAAATAAGGGAAATTTCTGCCTTTTTGCCCCCAAATAAAGGGAATTTCAGCCTTTTTACCTCAAAATAAATGGAATTTCTGCATTTTTGCCACAAAATATTAGGAGTTTCTGCATTTTGGCTACAAAATAAGGAAAATTTCTGCATTTTTTCCTTGAAATAAGTGAAATTTCTGCAATTTTGCCCCAAAATAAGAGAAATTTCTGCAATTTTGCTTCAAAATAAGGAAAATTTGTGGAATTTTGCCCCAAAATAAGTGGAATTTCTGAGTTTTGCTTCAAAATAAGGAGAATTTCTGTCTTCTTGCCCCAACAAATAGGAAATTTCTGCCTTTTTGCCCCACAACTAGGGGAATTTCTGCAATTTTGCTCCAAAATACGAAGAATTTCTGCATTTTTTCCCAAAAATAAGGGGAATGTATACCTTTTGCCACAAAAAAGAGAAATTTCTTCATTTTTGCCCCAAAATAAGAGGAATTTCTGCCTTTTTACCTCAAAATAAGTGAATTTTCTGCCTTTTTACCCAAAAATAAACTGAATTTCTGTCTTTTTGCTCCAAAATAAAAGAAATTTTTGAATTATGCCCTGAAATTACTGAAATTTCTGCAATTTTGCCCTAAAATAAAAAAAATTTCTGCCTTTGTGCCACAAAATAAGGGGAATTTCTGTCTTTTTGCCCCAAAATAAGAGGAATTTCTGTCTTTTTAGTCAAAATAAGTGAAATTTCTGCCTTTTTACTCAAAAATATACGGAATTTCTGTATATTTGCCCCAAAATATAAGGAATTTTTTAATTTTGCCCTGAAATAAATGAAATTTCTCCAATTTTGCCTCAAAATAAGGGAAATTTCTGCTTTTTTGCCACAAAATAAGGGGAATTTCTGTCTTTTTACCCCAAAATAAAAGGAATTTCAGCCTTTTTACCTAATAATAAAGGGAATCTCTCCTTTTTGCCCTAAAATATGGGGAATTTCTGTATTTTTGCCCCAAAATAAAAAAATTTTCTGCAATTTTGTACCAAAATAAAAGTAATTTCTGCCTTTTTGCCCCAAAATAAGAGAAATTTCTGAGTTTTTTCCCTGAAATAAGTGAAATTTCTGTAATTTTGCCTTAAAATTAGGGAGATTTCTGCAATTTTGCCCCAAAATAAAGGTAATTTCTGGAATTTTGCCCCAAAATAAGGGGAATTTCTGACTTTTTACCCTGAAATAAGGAGAATTTCTGTCTTTTTGCCCCAAAATAATGTGAATTTCTGCATTTTCCTTCAAAATTAGGGGAATATGTGCAATTTGGCTTCAAAATACGGGGAATTTTTGCCTTATTGCCCGAAATAAAGTGGAATTTCTGCATTTTTGCCCTGAAATATTTGAAATTTCCGCAATTTTACCCCAAAATAAGGGGAATTTCTGTTTTTGGCGCCAAAATTAGGAGAATTTCTGCTTTTTGCCCCAAATTAAGGCAAATTTCTGACTTTTTGCCCTGAAATAAGTGAAATTTCTGCAATTTTGCCACAAAATAAGGGGAATTTCTGCCTTTTTGCCAAAATAAGGGGGATTTCAGCATTTTACCTTCAAATAAGGGGAATTTCTGCCTTTTTGCCACAAAATATGGGGAATTTCTGCTTTATTGCCCACAAATAAGGAAAAATTTTGCTTTTCTGCCCCAATTAATGGGAATTTCTGCCTTTTTGCCACAAAGTAAAGGGAATTTCTGCCTCTTTGCCCTAAAATAACAGAAATTTCAGCCTTTTTACCCAAAATAAGGGGAATTTCTGCATTTTTCCCAAAATATGAGGAATTTCTGACTTTTTGTTTCAAAATAAGGATAATTTCTTCAATTTTGTACCAAAATAAAAGAAATTTCTGCTTTTTGCCCCAAAATAAAAGTAATTTCTGACTTTTTGCCCTGAAATAAATGGAATTTCTGCAATTTTGCCCGAAAATAAGGG
This sequence comes from Micromys minutus, assembly GCF_963924665.1. Taxonomy (NCBI): domain Eukaryota; kingdom Metazoa; phylum Chordata; class Mammalia; order Rodentia; family Muridae; genus Micromys; species Micromys minutus. The sequence goes on from NW_027667727.1 coordinate 7,790,023, forward strand.
AAATTTGTTCCTTTTTGCCCCAAAATGAGGGGAATTTCTGCCTTTTAACCCCAAAATATGGGGAATTTCAGCATTTTACCTCAAAATAAGGGGAATATCAGCCTTTTTGCACCAAAATATGAAGAATTTCTGCCTTTTTGCCACAAAATAAGAAAAATTTCTGCAATTCTGTACTAAAATAAAAGCAATTTCTAAAATTAGGCCCCAAAATAAAGAAAATTTCTGATTTTTGCCCAGAAATAAGGAGAATTTTTGTATTTTTGCCCCCAAAAAAAGGAATTTCTGCTTTTTTGCCCCAAAATTAGGGGAGTTTCTGCAATTTTGCTTCAAAATACAGGGAATTTCTGCCTCTTTTTCAGAAAATAAGGGGAACTTCTGCCGATTTGCCCCAAATAAAGGGAATTTCTGCATTTTTGCCCCAATATTTGGGGAATTTCTGCAATTTTGCTTTAAAATACGGAGAATTTCTGCTTTTTTGCCCAAAATTAAGGGGATTTTCTACTTTTTGCCTACAAACAAGGGAAATTTCTGCAATTTTATCCCAAAATAAAAGGAATTTCTGCCTTTATGCCCTCAAATAACGGGAATTTCTGCCTTTTTGCCCTGAAATATGTGAAATGTCTTCAATTTTACCCCAAAATAAGGTGAATTTCTACCTTTTTGCCCAAAAATAATGGGAATTTCTGACTTTTTGCCCCAAAATATGAAAAAATTTTGCTTTTTTTCTCTGAAATATGTGAAATTTCTGCAATTTTGCCTTAAAATAAAAGAAATTTCTGCAATATTTCCCCATAATAAAGGAATTTTTTGCAATTTTGCCCCAAAATAAAGGGAATTTCTGTTTTTTGTCCCCAAATAAGGGAAATTTCTGCAATTTTGCCCTAAAATAAAGGGAATTTCTGCCTTTTGCCCCAAAATAAGGAGAATTTCTGCCTTTTTGCCCCATAACTAAGAAAATTACTGCATGTTTTATCCCAAAATTAGGTGAATTTCTGCAATTTTGCTCCAAAATACTTGGATTTTCTGCGATTTTCGCAGAAAATAAGGGGAATTTCTGCCATTTTTGCCGCGAAATAAGTGAAATTTCTGCAGTTTTACCCCAAGATAAGGAGAATTTCTGCCATTTTGCCCCCAAATTAGGGGAATTTCTGCAATTTTGCTCCAAAATACGGGGAATTTCTGCCTTTTTGCCCGAAAATAAAGGGAATGTATATCTTTTTGCCATAAAAAGTGAAATTTCTTCATTTTTACCCCAAAATAAAGGGATTTTCTGCCTTTTTGACTCAAAATAACTGCAATTTCTGAATTTTCCAAAAATAAATGGAATTTTTGTCTTTTTGCCCCAAAATAAGGGGAATTTCCAACTTTTCACCCTGAAATAAATAAAATTTCAAAAATTTTTCCCCAAAATAATTTAAATTTCTGTAATTTTGCCCCAAAATAAGAAAAATTTCTGCCTTTTTGCCCCAAAATAAGGGAAATTTCTGCCTTTTTACCTCAAAAGAAGGGGAATTTCTGCATTTTTGCCACAAAATATAAGGAATTTCTGCCTTTTTGCCCCAAAATAAGAAAAATTTCTGCTTTTTTTCCCTGAAATAAGTGAATTTTCTGGAATTTTGGCCCAAAAAAATTGAAATTTCTGCAATTTTGTCCCAAAATAAGAAAAATTTCTGGAATTTTGCCCCAAAATAAGTGGAATTTCTGAATTTTGCCCCCAAAAAAGAAGACTTTCTGTCTTTTTGCCCCAACATATAGGGAATTTCTGCCTTTTTGCCCCACAATTAGGGGAATTTCTGCAATTTTGCTCCAAAATACAGGGAATTTCTGCTTTTTTGCCCGAAAATAAGGGGAATGTTTACCTTTTGCCACAAAAAAAAGGAAATTTCTTCATTTTTGCCCCAAAATAAGAGGAATTTCTGCCTTTTTACATCAAAATAAATGAAATTTCTGCCTTTTTACTCAAAATATACAGAATTTCTGTATTTTTGCCCCAAAATAAATGCAATTTTTAAATTTTGCCCTGAAATAAGTGAAATTTCTCCAATTTTGCCTCAAAATAAGGGAAATTTCTGCTTTTTTGCAACAAAATAAGGGGAATTTCTGTCTTTTTGCCCCAAAATAAAAGGAATTTCAGACTTTTTACCTAATAATAAGGGGAATCTCTCCTTTTTGCCCTAAAATATGGGGAATTTCTGTATTTTTGCCCCAAAATAAAAAAAATTTCTGCAATTTTGTACCAAAATAAAAGTAATTTCTGCCTTTTTGCCCCAAAATAAAAGAAATTTCTGCGTTTTTTCCATGAAATAAGTGAAATTTCTGTTATTTTGCCCCAAAATTTGGGAGATTTCTGCCATTTTGCCCCAAAATAAAGGAAATTTCTGGAATTTTGCCCCAAAATAAGGAGAATTTCTGTCTTTTTGCCCCAAAATAATGTGAATTTCTGCATTTTCCCTCAAAATTAGCGGAATATGTGCAATTTTGCTTCAAAATACGGGGAATTTCTGCTTTATTGCACCAAAATAACGGGAATTTTTGCATTTTTGCACCAATATAAGGGGAATTTCTGAAATTTTGCTCAAAATACGGGGAATTTTTGCCTTATTGCCCGAAATAAAGTGGAATTTCTGCCTTTTGCCCTGAAATATTTGAAATTTCCGCAATTTTACCCCAAAATAAGGGGAATTTCTGATTTTGGCCCCAAAATTTGGAGAATTTCTGCTTTTTGCCCCAAATTAAAGCAAATTTCTGACTTTTTGCCCTGAAATAAGTGAAATTTCTGCAATTTTGCCCCAAAATAAGGGGAATTTCTGCCTTTTTGCCAAAATAAGGGGAATTTCATCATTTTACCTTCAAATAAGGGGAATTTCTGCCTTTTTACCACAAAATATGGGGAATTTCTGCCTTATTGCCCCCAAATAGAGAAAATTTTTGCTTTTCTGCCCCAATTAATGGGAATTTCTGCCTTTTTGCCACAAAGTAAAGGGAATTTCTGCCTTTTTGCCCCAAAATAATGGGAATTGTACACTTTTTACCCAAAAATAAGGGGAATTTCTGCCTTTTGCCCAAAATATGGGGAATTTCTGACTTTTTGTTCCAAAATAAGGAAATTTTCTCCAATTTTGTCCCAAAATAAAAGAAATTTCTGCTTTTTGCCCCCAAATAAAAGTAATTTCTGACTTTTTGCCCTGAAATAAATGAAATTTCTTCAATTTTGCCCAAAAATAAAAAAAATTTGTGCCTTTTTGCTTCAAAATGAGGGGAATTTCTGCCTTTTAATCCCAAAATATGGGGAATTTCAGAATTTTACCTCAAAATACGGGGAAATTCAGCCTTTTTGCACCAAAATATGGGGAATTTCTGCCTTTTTGCCACAAAATAAGAAAAATTTCTGCAATTCTGTACCAAAATAAAAGCAATTTCTAAAATTTTGCCCCAAAATAAGGGAAATTTCTGATTTTTGCCCCGAAATAAGGAGAATTTCTGTATTTTTGCCCCCAAAAAAGGGAATTTCTGCCTTTTTGCCCCAAAATTAGGGGAGTTTCTGCAATTTTGCTTCAAAATACAGGGAATTTCTGCCTCTTTTTCAGAAAATAAGGGGAACTTCTTCCGATTTGCCCCAAATAAAGGGAATTTCTGCATTTTTGCCCCACTATTTGAGGAATTTCTGCAATTTTGCTTTAAAATACAAGGAATTTCTGCCTTTTTGCCCAAAATTAAGGGGATTTTCTGCCTTTTTGCCCCCAAACAAGGGAAATTTCTGCAATTTTATCCCAAAATAAAAGGAATTTCTGCCTTTATTCCCTCAAATAACGGGAATTTCTGCCTTTTTGCCCTGAAATATGTGAAATGTCTTCAATTTTACCCCAAAATAAGGTGAATTTCTAACTTTTTGCCCCAAAATAATGGGAATTTCTGCCTTTTTGCCCCAAAATATGAAAATTTTTTGCTTTTTTTCTCTGAAATATGTGAAATTTCTGCAATTTTGCCTTAAAATAAAAGAAATTTCTGCAATTTTTCCCCTTAATGAAGGAATTTTTCAATTTTGCCCCAAAATAAAGGGAATTTTTGTTTTTTGTCCCCAAATAAAGGAAATTTCTGCAATTTTGCCCTAAAATAAGGGGAATTTCTGCCTTTTGCCCGAAAATAAGGAGAATTTCTGCTTTTTGCCCCAAAACAAAGAAAATTACTGCATGTTTTACGCCAAAATTAGGTGAATTTCTGAAATTTTGCTCCAAAATACAGGGATTTTCTGTCTTTTTCGCAGAAAATAAGGGGAATTTCTGCCATTTTGTCACAAAATAAGGGAAATTTCTGCAGTTTTACCCCAAAATAAGGGGAATTTCTGACTTTTTGCCCCAAAATTAGGGGAATTTCTGCAATTTTGCTCCAAAATACGGAGAATTTCTGCCTTTTTGCCCGAAAATAAAGAAAATGTATACCTTTTTGTCATAAAAAGGGAAATTTCTTCATTTTTACCCCAAAATAAGGGGATTTTCCGCCTTTTTTGGACAAATAAGTGTAATTTCTGACTTTTTTCCAAAAATAAATGGAATTTCTGTCTTTTTGCCCCCAAATAATGGAAATTTCCGACTTTTTGCCCTGAAATAAGTTAAATTTCAAAAATTTTTCCCCAAAATAATTGAAATTTCTGCAATTTTGCCCCAAAACAAGGGGAATTTCTGTATTTTTGCCCCAAAATAAGGGAAATTTCTGCCTTTTTGCCTCCAAATAATGGGAATTTGAGCCTTTTTACCTCAAAATAAGGGGAATTTCTCCATTTTTGCCACAAAATATTAGGAATTTCTGCATTTTTGCTCCAAAATAACGAAAATTTCTGCCTTTCTTTCCTGAAATAAGTAAAATTTCTGCAATTTTACCCCAAAATAAGTGAAATTTCTGCAATTTTGCCCCAAAATAAGGGAAATTTCTTGAATTTTGCCCCAAAATAATTGGAATTTCTGAGTTTTGCCCCAAAATAAGGAGAATTTCTGTCTTTTTGCCCCAACATATAGGAAATTTCTGCCTTTTTGCCCCACAATTAAAGGAATTTCTGCAATTTTGCTCCAAAATACGGAGAATTTCTGCTTTTTTTCCTGAAAATAAGAGAAATGTATACCTTTTGCCACAAATAAAGGAAATTTCTTCATTTTTGCCCCAAAAAGAGGAATTTCTGCCTTTTTATCTCAAAGTAAGGGAAATTTCTGCCTTTTTACCCAAAAATAAACGGAATTTCTGTCTTTTTACCCCAAAATAAAAGGAATTTTTGAATTATGCCCTGAAATTTGTGAAATTTCTGCAATTTTGCCCTAAAATAAAAGAAATTTCTTCTTTTTGCCACAAAAAAGGGGAATTTCTGTCTTTTTGCCCCAAAATAAGGGAAATTTCTGCCTTTTTGCCCCCAAATAAAGAGAATTTCAGCCTTTTTACCTCAAAATAAATGGAATTTCTGCATTTTTGCCACAAAATATTAGGAATTTCTGCCTTTTTGCTACAAAATAAGAAAAAATTCTGCCTTTTTTCCTTGAAATAAGTGAAATTTCTGCAATTTTGCCCCAAAATAAGTGAAATTTCTGCAATTTTGCCCCAAAATAAGGAAAATTTGTGGAATTTTGCCCCAAAATAAGTGGAATTTCTGAGTTTTGCCCCAAAATAAGGAGAATTTCTGTCTTCTTGCCCCAACAAATAGGGAATTTCTGCCTTTTTGCCCCACAACTAGGGGAATTTCTGCAATTTTGCTCCAAAATACGAAGAATTTCTGTATTTTTTACCCAAAATAAGGGGAATGTATACCTTTTGCCACAAAAAAAGGGAAATTTCTTTATTTTTGCCTCAAAATAAGAGGAATTTCTGCCTTTTTACCTCAAAATAAGTGAATTTTCTGCCTTTTTACCCAAAAATAAACTGAATTTCTGTCTTTTGCTCCAAAATAAAAGAAATTGTTAAATTATGGCCTGAAATTAGTTAAATTTCTGCAATTTTGCCCTAAAATAAAAGAAATTTTTGCCTTTGTGCCACAAAATAATGGGAATTTCTGTCTTTTTCCCCCAAAATAGGGAAAATTTCTGCCTTTTTGCCCCCAAATAAGGGAAATTTCAGCCTTTTTACTTCAAAATAAGGTGAATTTCTGCATTTTTGCCACAAAATACTAGGAATTTCTGCCTTTTTGCTCCAAAATAAGAAATTTTCTGCCTTTTTTCCCTGAAATAATGAAATTTCTGCAATTTTGCCCCTAAATAAGGGGAATTTCTGTCTTTTTGCCCCAAAGTAAGGGGAATTTCAGCCTTTTTACCTAATAATAAGGGGAATCTCTGCCTTTTTGCCCTAAAATATGGGGAATTTCTGTATTTTTGCCCCAAAATAAAGAAAATTTCTGCAATTTTGTACCAAAATAAAAGTAATTTCTCCCTTTTTGCCCCAAAAATAAGAGAAATTTCTGCGTTTTTTCCATGAAATAAGTGAAATTTCTGCAATTTTGCCCCAAAATAATGGACATTTTTGGAATTTTGCCCCAAAATAAGGGGAATTTCTGACTTTTTGCTTAAAATAAGGAGAATTTCCGTCTTTTTGCCCCAAAATAATGTGAATTTCTGCATTTTCCCTCAAAATTAGGGGAATATGTGCAATTTTGCTTCAAAATACGTAAAATTTCTGCCTTATTGCACCAAAATAAAGGGAATTTGTGCATTTTTGCACCAATATAAGGGGAATTTCTGAAATTTTGCTCCAATATACGGGGAATTTCTGCCTTATTGCCTGAAACAAAGTGGAATTTCTGGCTTTTTTGCCCTGAAATATTTGAAATTTCCACAATTTTACCCCAAAATAAAGGGAGTTTCTGTTTTTGGCCCCAAAATTAGGAGAATTTCTGCTTTTTGCCCCAAAATAATGCAAATTTCTGACTTTTTGCACTGAAATAACTGAAATTTCTGCAATTTTGCCCCAAAATGAGGGGAATTTCTGCTTTTTTGCAAAAAAAAGGGGAATTTCAGCATTTTACCTTCAAATAAGGGGAATTTCTGCCTTTTTGCCACAAAATACGGGAAATTTCTGCCTTATTGCCCCCAAATAAGGAAAATTTTTGCTTCTCTGCCCCAATTAACGGGAATTTCTGCCTTTTTGCCACAAAGCAAAGGGAATTTCTGCCTTTTTGCCCCAAAATAACGGGAATTTCAGCCTTTTTACCTCAAAATTATAAGAATTTCTGCCTTTTGCCCAAAATATGAGGAATTTCTGATTTTTGTTCCAAAATAAGGAAATTTTCTTAAATTTTGTACCAAAATAAAAGAAATTTCTGGTTTTTGCCCCAAAATAAAAGTAATTTCTGACTTTTTGCCCTGAAATAAATGAAATTTCTACAATTTTGCTAAAAAATAAGGGAAATTTGTGCCTTTTTGCCACAAAATTTGGGGAATTTCTGCCTTTTAACCCCAAAATATGGGGAATTTCAGCATTTTACCTCAAAATACAGGGAATTTCAGCCTTTTTGCACCAAAATATGGGGAATTTCTGCCTTTTCGCCACAAAATAAGAAAAATTTCTGCAATTCTGTACCAAAATAAAAGAAATTTCTTAAATTTTGCCCCAAAATAAGGGAAATTTCTGATTTTTGCCGCGAAATAATGAGAATTTCTGTATTTTTGCCCCCCAAAAAAGGGAATTTCTGCCTTTTTGCCCCAAAATGAGGGGAGTTTCTGCAATTTTGCTTCAAAATACAGGGAATTTCTGCCTCTTTTCCCGAAAATAAGGGGAACTTCTGCCGATTTGCCCCAAATAAAGGAAATTTCTGCATTTTTGCCCCAATATTTGGGGAATTTCTGCAATTTTGCTTTAAAATATGAGGAATTTCTGCCTTTTTGCCCAAAATTAAGGGGATTTTCTGCATTTTTGCCCTCAAACAATGGAAATTTCTGCAATTTTATCCCAAAATAATGGAAATTTCTGCCTTTTTGCCCCCAAGTAACAGGAATTTCTGCCTTTTTGACCTGAAATATGTGAAATGTCTGCAATTTTATTCCAAAATAAGGTGAATTTATGCCTTTTTGCCCCAAAATAATGGGAATTTCTGCATTTTTGTCCCAAAATAAGAAAAATTTTTGCTTTTTTCTCTGAAATAAGTGAAATTTCTGCAATTTTGCCTTAAATTAAAAGAAATTTTTGCAATTTTTCCCCAAAATAATTGAAATATCTCCAATTTTGCCCCAAAATAAGGGGAATTTCTGTATTTTTGCCAAAAAATAAGGGAAATTTCTGCTTTTTTGCCCCCAAATAAGGTGAATTTCAGCATTTTAACTAAAAATAAGTTTTAATTTCTGCATTTTTGCCACAAAATATTAAGAATTTCTGCATTTTTGCTCCAAAATGAGGAAAATTTCTGCCTTTCTTGGCTGAAATAAGTGAAATTTCTGCAATTTTGCCCCAAAATAAGTGAAATTTCTGCAATTTTGCCCCAAAATAAAGGAAATTTCTGAAATGTGGCCCCAAAATAAGTGGAATTTCTGAGTTTTGCCCCAAAATAAGGAGAATTTCTGTCTTTTTTCCTCAACAAATAGGGGATTTCTGCTTTTGCCCAACAACTAGGGGAATTTCTGCAATTTTGCTCCAAAATACAGGGAATTTCTGCATTTTTCCCAAAAATAAGGAGAATGTATACATTTTGCCACAAAAAAAGGAAATTTCTTAATTTTTGCCCCAAAATAAGAGGAATTTCTGCCTTTTTACCTCAAAATAAGTGAAATTTCTGCCTTTTTACCAAAAAATAAATGGAATTTCTGTCTTTTTGCCCCAAAATAAAAGGAATTTTTGAATTATGCCATGAAATTAGTGAAATTTCTGCAATTTTGCCCTAAAATAAAAGAAATTTCTGCCTTTGTGCCACAAAATATTGGGAATTTCTGGCTTTTTGCCCCAAAATAGGGGAAATTTCTTCCTTTTTGCCCCTAAATAAGGGGAATTTCATCCTTTTTACCTCAAAATAAGTGAAATTTCTGCAATTTTTCCCCAAAATAAGTGAAATTTCTGCAATTTTGCCCCAAAATAAGGAAAATTTCTGGAATTTTGCCCCAAAATAAGTGGAATTTTTTGTTTTGCCTCAAAATAAGGAGAATTTCTGTCTTTTTGCCCCAACAAATAGGAATTTCTGCCTTTTTGCCCCACAACTAGGGGAATTTGTGCAATTTTGCTCCAAAATACGGGGAATTTCTGCTTTTTTTCCCGAAAATAAAGGGAATGTATACCTTTTGCCACAAAAAAGGGAAATTTCCTAATTTTTGCCCCAAAATAAAAGGAATTTCTGCCTTTTTGCCTAAAAATAAGTGAAATTTCTGCCTTTTTACCCAAAGATAAACGGAATTTCTGTCTTTTTGCCCCAAAATAAAAGGAATCTTTGAATTATGCCCTGAAATAAGTGAAATTTCTGCAATTTTGCCCCAAAATAAGGGAAATTTCTGCCTTTTTGCCACAAAATAAGGAGAATTTCTGCATTTTTGCCACAAAATATTAGGAATTTCTGCCTTTTTGCCCCAAAATAATGAAAATTTCTGCATTTTTTCCTGAAATAAGTGAAATTTCTGCAATTTTGCGCCAAAATAATTGAAATTTCTGCAATTTTGTCTCAAAATTAGGGAAATTTCTGGAATTTTGCCCCAAAATATGTGGAATTTCTGAGTTTAGCCTCAAAATAAGGTTAATTTCTGTCTTTTTGCCACAACATATAGGGAATTTTTGCCTTTTTGCCCCACAATTAGGGTAATTTCTGCAATTTTGCTCCAAAATACGGGGAATTTCTGCATTTTTGCCACAAAATAAGGGGAATTTCTGTCTTTTTGCCCCAAAATTAGGGGAATTTCAGCCTTTTTACCTAATAATAAGGGGAATCTCTGCATTTTTGCCCTAAAATATGGGGAATTTCTGTATTTTTGTCCCAAAATAAAGAAATTTTCTGCAATTTTGTACCAAAATAAAAGTAATTTCTGCCTTTTTGCTGCAAAATAAGAGAAATTTCTGCGTTTTTTCTCTGAAATAATTAAAATTTCTGTAATTTTGACCTAAAATAAGGGAGATTTCTGCAATTTTGCACCAAAATAATGGACATTTCTGAAATTTTGCCCCAAAATAAGTGGAATTTCTGACTTTTTGCCCTGAAATAAGGAGAATTTCTGTCTTTTTGCCCAAAAATAATGTGAATTTCTGCATTTTCCCTCAAAATTAGGGGAATATGTGCAATTTTGCTTCAAAATACGGGGAATTTCTGCTTTATTGCACCAAAATAAAGGGAATTTCTGCCTTTTTGCACCAATAAAAAGGGAATTTCTGAAATTTTGCTCCAAAATACGGGGAATTTTTGCCTTAATGCCCGAAATAAAGTGGAATTTCTGCCTTTTTGCACTGAAATATTTGAAATTTCTGCAATTTTACCCCAAAATAAGGGGAATTTCTGTTTTTGGCCCCAAAATTAGAAGAATTTCTGCTTTTTGCCCCAAAATAAGGCAAATTTCTGACTTTGCCCTGAAATAAGTGAAATTTCTGCAATTTTGCCCGAAAATAAGGGGAATTTCTGCCTTTTTGCCAACATGAGGGGAATTTCAGCATTTTACCTCCAAATAAGGGGAATTTCTGCCTTTTTGCCACAAAATATGGGTCATTTCTGCCTTATTGCCCCTAAATAAGGAAAATTTTTGCTTTTCTGCCCCAATTAACGGGAATTTCTGCCTTTTTGCCACAAAGTAAAGGGAATTTCTGCCTTTTTGCCCAAAAATAACGGGAATTTCAGCCTTTTTACCTCAAATAAAGGGAATTTCTGCCTTTTGCCCAAAATATGGGGAATTTCTGACTTTTTGTTCCAAAATAAGGAATATTTCTTCAATTTTGAACCAAAATAAACAAAATTTCTGCTTTTTGCCCCAAAATAAAAGTAATTTCTGACTTTTTGCCCTGAAATAAATGAAATTTCTGCAATTTAGCCCGAAAATAAGGGAAATTTGTGCCTTTTTGCCCCAAAATTACGGGAGTTTCTGCAATTTTGCTTTAAAATACAGAGAATTTCTGCCTCTTTTCCCAAAAATAAGGGGAACTTCTGCTGATTTGCCCCAAATAAAGGGAATTTCTGCATTTTTTGCCCCAATATTTGGGGAATTTCTGCAATTTTGCTTTAAAATACAAGGAATTTCTGCCTTTTGCCCTCAAATAACAGGAATTTCTGCCTTTTGCCCCGAAATATGTGAAATGTCTGCAATTTTACTCCAAAATAAGGTGAATTTCTGCCTTTTTGCCCCAAAATAATGGAAATTTCTGCATTTTTGCTTCAAAACAAGAAAAATTTTTGCTTTTTTTCTCTGAAATAAGTGAAATTTCTGCAATTTTGCCTTAAAATAAAAGAAATTTCTGCAATTTTTCCCCATAATAAAGGAATTTTCTGCAATTTTGCCTCAAAATAATGGGAATTTCTGTTTTTTGTCCCCAAATAAGGGAAATTTCTGCAATTTTGCCCTAAAATAAGGGGAATTTCAGCCTTTTGCCCCAAAATAATGGGAATTTCTGCCTATTTGCCCCAAAACAAAGAAAATTACTGCATGTTTTATGCCAAAATTAGGTGAATTTCTGCAATTTTGCTCCAAAATACAGGGATTTTCTGCCTTTTTCGCAGAAAATAATGGGAATTTCTGCCATTTAGCAGCAAAATAAGTGAAATTTCTGCAGTTTTACCCCAAAATAAGGGGAATTTCTCCCTTTTTGCCCCAAAATTAGGGGAATTTCTGCAATTTTGCTCCAAAATACGGGGAATTTCTGCCTTTTTGCCCGAAAATAAAGGGAATGTATAACTTTTTGCCATAAAAAGGGAAATTTCTTCATTTTTACCCCAAAATAAGGGGATTTTCCGCCTTTTTGACTCAAAATAAGTGCAATTTCTGACTTTTTCCCAAAAATAAACGGAATTTCTGTTTTTTTGCCCCAAAATTAGGGGAATTTCTGAATTTTTGCCCTGAAATGAGTTAAATTTCTAAAATTTTTTCCCAAAATAATTGAAATTTCTGGAATTTTGCCCCAAAATAAGGGGAATTTCTGTATTTTTGCCCCAAAATAAGATAAATTTCTGCATTTTTGCCCCCAAATAATGGGATTTTCAGCCTTTTTACCTCAAAATAATGGGAATTTCTGCATTTTTGCCACTAAATATTATAAATTTACGCATTTTTGCTCTAAAATAAGGAATATTTCTGCCTTTCTTCCCTGAAATAAGTGAAATTTCTGCAATTTTGCCCCAAAATAAGTGAAATTTCTGCAATTTTGCCCCAAAATAAGGGAAATTTCTGCCTTTTTGCCCCAAAATAAAAAATTTTTGCTTTTTTTCTCTGAAATAAGTAAAATTTCTGCAATTTTGCCCCAAAATAAGGAAAATTTCTGCCTTTTTTCCCTGAAATAAGTGAAATTTCTGCAATTTTGCCCCAAAATAAGTGAAATTTCTGCAATTTTGCCCCAAAATAAGGGAAATTTCTGGAATTTTGCCCCAAAATAAGTGGAATTTCTGAGTTTTGCCCCAAAATACGGAGAATTTCTGTCTTTTTGCCCCAACAAATAGGAAATTTCTGCCTTTTTGCCCCACAACTAGGGGCAAATTTTGCTTCAATTTCTGCAATTTTGCTTCAAAATACGGGTAATTTCTGCATTATTTCCTGAAAATTAGGGGAATGTATACCTTTTGCCACTAAAAAGGGAAATTTCTTCATTTTTGCCTCAAAATAAGAGGAATTTCTGCCTTTTTACCTCAAAATAAATGAAATTTCTGCCTTTTTACCCAAAAATTAACGCAATTTCTGTCTTTTGCCCCAAAATAAAAGGAATTTTTGAATGATGCCCTGAAATAAGTTAAATTTCTGCCTTTTTGCCCCAAAATAAGGAAAATTTCTGCCTTTTTTACCTGAAATAAGTGAAATTTCTGCAATTTTGCCCCAAAATAATTGAAATTTCTGCAAATTTGTCCCAAAATAAGGGAAATTTCTGGAATTTTGTCCCAAAATAAATGGAATTTCTTAGTTTTGCCCCAAAATAAGGAGAATTTCTTTTTTTGCCACAACATATAGGAAATTTCTGCCTTTTTGCCCCACAATTAGGGGAATTTCTGCAATTTTGCTTCAAAATACGAGGAATTTCTGCTTTTTTGCCCGAAAATAAGGGGAATGTTTACGTTTTGCCACAAAAAAGGGAAATTTCTTCATTTTTGCCCCAAAATAAGAGGAATTTCTGCCTTTTTACCTCAAAATAAGTGAAATTTCTGCCTTTTTACCCAAAAATATACGGAATTTCTGTATTTTTGCCCCAAAATAAAAGGAATTTTTGAATTTTGCCCTGAAATATGTGAAATTTCTGCAATTTTGCCCCAAAATAAAAGAAATTTCTGCCTTTTTGCCACAAAATAAGGGGAATTTCTGTCTTTTTTTCCCAAAATAAGGGGAATTTTAGCCTTTTTACCTAATAATAAGGGGAATCTCTACATTTTTGCCCTAAAATATGGGGAATTTCTGTATTTTTGCCCCAAAATAAAGAAATTTTCTGCAATTTTTTACCAAAATAAAAGTAATTTCTGCCTTTTTGCCCCAAAATAAGAGAAATTTCTGTGTTTTTTCCCTGAAATAAGAGAAATTTCTGTAATTTTGCCCCAAAATAAGGGAGATTTCTGCAATTTTGCCCCAAAATAATGGACATTTCTGGAATTTTGCACCAAAATAAGGGGAATTTCTGACTTTTTGCCTTGAAATAAGGAGAATTTCTGTCTTTTTGCCCCAAAATAATGTGAATTTCTGCATTTTCCCTCAAAATTAGGGGAATATGTGCAATTTTGCTTCAAAATACGGGGAATTTCTGCCTTATTGCACCAAATAAAGGGAATTTCTGCCTTTTTGCACCAATGAAAAAGGAATTTCTGAAATTTTGCTCCAAAATACGGGGAATTTCTGCCTTATTGCCCGAAATAAAGTGGAATTTCTGCCTTTTTGCCCTGAAATATATAAAATTTCCGCAATTTTACCTCAAAATAAGGGCAATTTATATTTGGCCCCAAAATTAAGAGAATTTCTGTTTTTGCCCCAAAATAAGGGAAATTTCTGACTTTTTGCCCTGAAATAAGTGAAATTTCTGCAATTTTGCCCCAAAATAAGGGGAATTGCTGCCTTTTTTTCCAAAATAAGGGGAATTTCATCATTTTACCTCCAAATAAGGGGAATTTCAGACTTTTCACCTCAAAATAAGGGGAATTACTGCCTTTTGTCAAAATATGGGGAATTTCTGACTTTTTGTTCCAAAATAAGGAAAATTTCTTCAATTTTGTACCAAAATAAAAGAAATTTCTGCTTTTTGCCCCAACGTAAAAGTAATTTCTGACTTTTTGCCCTGAAATAAATTAAATTTCTGCAATTTTGCCCGAAAATAAGAGAAATTTGTGCTTTTTTGCCCCAAAATGAGGGGAATTTCTGCCTTTTAACTCCAAAATATGGGGTATTTCAGCATTTTACCTCAAAATAAGGGGAATTTCAGCCTTTTTGCACCAAAATATGGGGAACTTCTGCCTTTTTGCCACAAAATAAGAAAAATTTCTGCAATTCTGTACCAAAATAAAAGAAATTTCTAAAATTTTGCCCCAAAATAAAGGAAATTTCTGATTTTTGCCCCAAAATAATGAGAATTTCTGTATTTTTGCCCCAAAATATAGGGAATTTCTGCCTTTTGGCTCCAAAATTAGCGGAGTTTCAGAAATTTTGCTTCAAAATACAGGGAATTTCTGCCTATTTTCCTGAATATAAGGGGAACTTCTGCCAATTTGCTTCACATAAAGGGAATTTCTGCATTTTTGCCACAATATTAAGGGAATTTCTGCAATTTTGCTCCAAAATACGAGGAATTTCTGCCTTTTTGCCCGAAATTAAGGAGATTTTCTGCCTTTTTGCCCCCAATCAAGGGAAATTTCTGCAATTTTATACCAAAATAAGGGGAATTTCTGCCTTTTTGCCCCCAAATAACGGGAATTTCTGCCTTTTGCCCTGAAATATGTGAAATGTCTGCAATTTTACCCCAAAATAAGGTGAATTTCTGCCTTTTTGCCCCAAAATAATGGGAATTTCTGCATTTTTGCCTCAAAATAAAAAAAAATTTTGCATTTATTCTCTGAAAGAAGTGAAATTTCTGCAATTTTGCCTTAAAATAAAAGAAATTTCTGCAATTTTTCCTCATAATAAAAGAATTTTCTGCAATTTTGCCCCAAAATAAAGGGCATTTCTGTTTTTTGTCCCCAAATAAGGGAAATGTCTGCAATTTTGCCTTAAAATAAGGAGAATTTCTGCTTTTTGCCCCAAAATAATGGGAATTTCTGCCTTTTGCCCCCAAACAAAGAAAATTACTGCATGTTTTACCCCAAAATTAGGTGAATTTCTGCAATTGTGCTCCAAAATACGGGGAATTTCTGCCTTTTTGCCCGAAAATAAAGGGAATGTATACCTTTTTGCCATAAAAAGGGAAATTTCTTCATTTTTACCCCAAAATAAGGAAATTTTCCGCATTTTTGCCTCAAAATAAGTGCAATTTCTGACTATTCCCCAAAAATAAACGGAATTTCTGTCTTTTTGCCCCAAAATAAGGGGAATTTCTGACTTTTTGCTCTAAAATAAGTTAAATTTCTAAAATTTTTCCCCAAAATAAGGGAAATGTCTGCTTTTTGCCCCAAAATAAGGGGAATTTCTGCATTCTTGCCCCAAAATAAGGGAAATTTCAGCCTTTTTCCATCAAAATAAGGAAAATTTCTGCCTTTTGCCCCAAAGTATGGGGAATTTCTGCCTTTTTGCCCCAAAATAAGAAAAATTTCTGCAATTTTGTACCAAAATAAAAGAAATTTCTGCCTTTTTGCCCCAAAATACGAAAAATTTCTGCCTTTTTTCCCTGAAATAATTGAAATTTCTGCAATTTTGCCCCATAATAAGGGAAATTTCTGCAATTTTGCCCCAAAGTAAAGGAAATTTCTGCAATTTTGCCACAAATAAGGGGAATTTCTGAGTTTTTGCCCTTGAAAAACGGAGATATTCTTTCTTTTTGCACCAAAATAAGGAGAATTTCAGACTTTTTCCCCTAAAATTATGAGATTTTCTGCAATTTTGCTTCAAAATACGGGGAATTTCTGCCTTTTAGCTCCAAAATAAAGGGAATTTCTGCATTTTTCCTCAAAATTAGGGGAATTTCTGCATTTTACCTCTAAATAAGGGGAATTCCTGCATTTTGCCACAAAATATGGGGAATTTCTGCCTTTTTGTTCCAAAATAAGGAAATTTTCTTCAATTTTGTACCAAAATAAAAGAAATTTCTGCTTTTTGCCCCAAAATAAAAGTAATTTCTGACTTTTTGCCCTGAAATAAATGAAATTTCTGCAATTTTGCCGGAAAATAAGGGAAATTTGTGCCTTTTTGCCCCAAAATGAGGGGAATTTCTGCCTTTGAACCCCAAAATATGGGGAAATTCAGCAGTTTACTTCAAAATAAGGGGAATTTCAGCCTTTTTGCACCAAAATATGGGGAATTTCTGCCTTTTTGCCACAAAATAAGAAAAATTTCTGCAATTCTGTACCAAAATAAAAGAAATTTCTAAAATTTTGCCCCAAAATAAGGGATATTTCTGATTTTTTCCCCCAAATAAGGAGAATTTCTGTATTTTTGCCACAAAATAAAGGGAATTTCTGCCTTTTTGCCCCAAAATTAGGGGAGTTTCTGCAATTTTGCTTCAAAATACAGGGAATATCTGCCTCTTTTCCCGAAAATAAGGGGAACGTCTGCCGATTTGCCCCAAATAAAGGGAATTTCTGCATTTTTGCCCCAATATTAGGGGAATTTCTGCAATTTTGCTTCAAACTCCGGGGATTTTCTTCCTTTTTGCCCCCCAAAAAGGAAAATTTCTGCAATTTTATCCCAAAATAAAATGAATTTCTGCATTTTTGCCCCCAAATAAGGGGAATTTCTGCCTTTTTGCCCTGAAATATGTGAAATGTCTGCAATTTTACCCCAAAATAAGGTGAATTTCTGCCTTTTTGCCCCAAAATAATGGGAATTTCTGCGTTTTTGCCCCAAAATAAGAAAAATTTTTGCTTTTTTTCTCTGAAATAAGTGAAATTTCTGCAATTTTGCCTTGAAATAAAGGAAATTTCTGCAATTTTTTTCCATAAAAAAGGAAATTTCTGCAATTTTGCCCCAAAATAAAGGGAATTTCTGTTTTTTGTCCCCAAATAAGGGAAATTTCTGCAATTTTTCCCTAAAATAATGGGAATTTCTGCCTTTTTCCCAAAACAAAGAAAATTACTGCATGTTTTATCCTAAAATTAGGTGAATGTCTGCAATTTTGCTCCAAAATACAGGGATTTTCTTCTTTTTTCGCCAAAAATAAGGGGAATTTCTGCAAAATAAGTGAAATTTCTTCAGTTTTACCTCAAAATAAGGGGAATTTTTGCCCTTTTGCCCCAAAATGAGGGGAATTTCTGCCTTTTGCCCCAAAATATGAGGAATTTCAGCATTTTACCACAAAATAAGGGAAATTTCAGCCTTTTTGTTCCAAAATACTGGTCATTTCTGCCTTTTTGCCCAAAATTAAGTGGAATTTCTGCCTTTTTTTTTAGCCAAAAATTAGGGATTTCATCTTTTTGCCCCAAAATAAGGGGAATTTCTGCCATTTTGCCCTAAAATATTTGAAATTTCTGCAATTTTACCCAAAAATAAAAAGAATTTCGGCCCTTTTGCCCCAAAATAAGGGGAATTTCAGCCTTATTACCTCGAAATAAGAGAAATTTCTGCCATTTGCCCCAAAATAAGGGGCATTTCTGCCTTTTTGCAACAAAATAAAGAAAATTACTGCATGTTTTACCCCAAAATTAGGTAAATTTCTGCAATGTTGCTCCAAAATACGAGGATTTTCTGCCTTTATCGCCGAAAATGAGGGGAATGCATACCTTTTTGCCAAAAAAAGGATAATTTCATCATTTTTGCCCCAAAATAAGGGGAATTTCTACCTTTTTGCCTCTAAATAAGTGGAATTTCTGTCTTTTTCTCCCAGAACAAAGGGAATTTCTGTCTTTTTTGCCCCAAAATAAGGGGAAATTCTGACTTATTACCCTGAAATAAGTGAAATTTCTTCAATTTTGCCCCAAAATAAGGAAAATTTCTGCTTTTGCCCCCAAAAAAGGAGAATTTCAGCTTTTTTACCTCGAAATAAAGGGAATTTCTGCAATTTTGCTCCAAAATACGGGGAATTTCTGCCTTTTTGCCCGAAAATAAGGAAAATGCATACCTTTTTGCTATAAAAAAGGGAAATTTCTTCATTTTTGCCCCAAAATAAGGGGAATTTCAGCCTTTTTACCTCAAAATAAGGGGAATTTCTGCATTTTTGTCACAAAATATTAAAAATTTCTGCCTTTTTGCCCTAAAATAAAGAAAATTTCTGCCTTTTTTTCCTGAAATAAGTGAAATTTCTGCAATTTTGATCCAAAATAAGGGAAATTTCTGCAATTTGGCACCAAAATAAGGGAAATTTCTGGAATTTTGCCCCAAAATAAGTGGAATTTCTGAGTTTTGGCCCAAAATAAGGGGAATTTCTGATTTTTGGCCCAACATATAGGGAATTTCTGCCTTTTTGCCCAACAACTAGGGGAATTTCTGCAATTTTGCTCCAAAATATAGGGAATTTCTGCATTTTTGCCAGAAAATAAGGGGAATGTATACCTTTTGCCACAAAAAAAGGAAATTTCTTCATTTTTGCCCCAAAATAAGAGGAATTTCTTCCTTTTCCCCTCAAAATAAGTGAAATTTCTGTCTTTTTACCCAAAAATAAACGGAATTTCTGCCTTTTTGCCCCAAATAAGGGAAATTTTTGAATTTTTTCCCAGAAATAAGTAAAATTTCTGCAATTTTGCCCCAAAATAAGAGAAATTTCTGCCTTTTTGCCACAAAATAAGGGGAATTTCTGTCTTTTTGCCCCAAAATAAGGGGAATTTCAGCATTTTTCCTCATAATAAGGGGAATCTTTGCATTTTTGCCCCAAAATATGTGGAATTTCTGCATTTTTGCTCCAAAATAGAGAAATTTTCTGCAATTTTGTACCAAAAATACAAGAAATTCCTGCCCTTTTGTCCTAAAACAAGAGAAATTCCTGTCTTTTTATTCTGAAATAATTGAAATTTCTGCAATTTTGAACAAAATAAGAAAAATTTCTGCAATTTAGCCACAAAATAAGGGATATTTCTGCAATTTTGCCCCAAAATAAGGAGAATTTCTGTCTTTTTTCCCCAAAATTATGTGTATTTCTGCATTTTCACTCTAAATTAGGGGAACTTGTGCAATTTTGCTTCAAAATACGGGGAATTTGAGCCTTATTGCACCAAAATAAAGGGAATTTCTGCATTTTTCACCAATATAAGGGGAATTTCTGAAATTTTGCTCCAGAGTACGGGGAATTTCTGCCTTATAGCACAAAATTAAGTGGAATTTCTGCATTTTTGCCCTGAAATATTTGAAATTTCTGCAATTTTACCCCAAAATATAGGGAATTTCTGTTTTTGGCCCCAAAATTAGGGGAATTTCTGCTTTTTGCCCCAAAATAAGGCAAATTTCTGACTTTTTGCCCTGAAATAAGTGAAATTTCTGCAATTTTGCCCCAAAATAAGGGGAATATCTGCCTTTTTGCCCAGAATAAGGGGAATTTCAGGATTTTACCTCCAAATAAGGGGAATTTCTGCCTTTTTGCCACAAAATATGGGGAATATCTGCCTTATTGCCCCCAAATAAGGAAAATTTCTGCTTTTCTGCCCCAATTAACGGGAATTTCTGCCTTTTTGCTGCAAAGTAAAGGGAATTTCTGCCTTTTTGCCCCAAAATAAGAGGAATTTCATCCTTTTAACCTCAAAATAAGGGGAATTTCTGCCTTTTGCCCCAAATTATGGGGAATTTCTGCCTTTTTGTTCCAAAATAAGAAAAATTTCTTCAATTTTGTACCAAAATCGAAGAAATTTCTGCTTTTTGTCCCAAAAAAAAATTTCTGACTTTTTGTCCTGAAATAAATGAAATTTCTGCAATTTTGCCCGAAAATAAGAAAAATTTCTGCCTTTTTGCCACAAAATATAAAAAAATTTCTGCCTTCTTGCCACAAAATAAGAAAAATTTCTGCAATTCTGTACCAAAATAAAAGAAATTTCTCCAATTTTGACCCAAAATAAGGGAAATTTCTTCAATTTTGCCCCAAAATAAGGAGAATTTCTGTATTTTTGCACCAAAATAAAGGGAATTTCTGCCTTTTTGCCCCAAAATTAGGGGAGTTTCTGCAATTTTGCTTCAAAATACAGGGAATTTCTCCCTCTTTCCCCGAAAATAAGAGGAACTTCGGCCTTTTTGCCCCAAATAAAAGGAATTTCTGCATTTTTGCCCCAATATTAGGGGAATTTCTGCAATTTTGCTCCAAAATACAGGGAATTTTTGCATTTTTGCCCAAAATTAAGGGGATTTTCTGCTTTTTGCACCCAAATAAGGGAAATTTCGGCAATTTTATCCCAAAATAAGGGGAATTTCTGCTTTTTTGCCCCAAAATAAAGAAAATTTCGGCATTTTTGCCCCAAAATAAGAAAAAATTTTGCTTTTGTTCTCTGAAATAAGTGAAATTTCTGCAATTTTGCCCTAAAATAAGAGAAATTTCTGCAATTTTTCCCCATAATAAAGGAAATTTCTACAATTTTCTCCAAATTAAGGGAATTTCTGTTTTTTGCTCCCAAATATAAGAAATTTCTGCAATTTTGCCCTAAAATAAGGGGAATTTCTGACTTTTTCCCCAAAATAAGGAGAATTTCTGCCGTTTAGCCCCAAAATAAAGGGAATTTCTTAATTTTCCCCCAATATTAGGGGAATTTCTGCGTTTTACATCTAAATAAGGGGAATTTCTGGATTTTACCCCCAAAAATGGGGAATTTCTGCCTTTTTGTTCCAAAATAAAAAAAAATTTCTTAAATTTTGTACCATAATAAAAGAAATTTCTGCTTTTTGCCCCAAAATAAGGGAAATTTCTGACTTTTTACCCTGAAATAAATGAAATTTCTGCAATTTTGCCTGAAAATAAGGGAAATTTGTGCCTTTTTGCCCCAAAATGAGGGGAATTTCTGCCTTTTTGCACCAAAATATGGGGAATATCTGCCTTTTTGCTCCAAAATAAAGGAAATTTCTGCATTATTGCACCAATATTAGAGGAATTTCTGCAATGTTGCTCCAAAATACGGGTCATTTCTGCCTTTTTGCCCGAAATTAAGTGAAATTTCTGCCTTTTTGTCCCAAAATAAGTGAAATATCTGCAATTTTACCCAAAAATAAGGGATTTGATATTTTTGCCCCAAAATAAGTGGAATTTCTATCATTTTGCCATGAAATATTTGAATTTTTTTCAATTTTACCCCAAAATAATAAGAATTTCTGCCTTTTTGCCCCAAAATAAGGGGAATTTCAGCCTTATTACCTCAAAATAAGGGGAATTTCTGCCTTTTGCCACAAAATATGGGAAATTTCTGCCTTTTTGTTTCAAAATAAAGAAAATTTCTTCAATTTTGTACCAAAATAGAAGAAATTTCTGATTTTTGCCCCAAAATAAAAGGAATTTCTGACTTTTTGTCCTGAAATAAATGAAATTTCTCCAATTTTGCCTGAAAATAAGAAAAATTTCTGCCTTTTTCCACAAAATATATAAAATTTCTGCCTTCTTGCCACAAAATAAGAAATATTTCTGCAATTCTGTACCAAAATAAAAGAAATTTCTCCAATTTTGCCCCAAAATAAGAGAAATTTCTGCAATTTTGCCCCAAAATAAGGGAAATTTCTTCAATTTTGCCCCAAAATAAGGGGAATTTCTGATTTTTTCCCCGAAATAAGGAGAATTTCTGTATTTTTGCCCCAAAATAAAGGGAATTTCTGAATTTTTGCCCCAAAATTAGGGGAGTTTCTGCAATTTTGCTTCAAAATACAGGGAATTTCTGATTCTTTCCCCGAAAATAAGAGGAACTTCTGCGTTTTTAGCCCAATGAAAGGAATTTCTGCATTTTTGCCCCAATATTAGGGGAATTTCTGCAATTTTGCTCCAAAATACGGGGAATTTTTGCCTTTTTACCCGAAATTAAGGGGATTTTCTGCCTTTTTGCTCCCAAATAAGGGAAATTTCGGCAATTTTATCACAAAATAAGGGGAATTTCTGCTTTTTTGCCAAAAATAAAGGAAATTTCTGCATTTTTGCCCCAAAATAAGAAAAAATTTTGCTTTTTTTCTCTGAAATAAGTGAAATTTCTGCAATTTTGCCCTAAAATAAGAGAAATTTCTGCAATTTTTCCCCATAGTAAAAGAAATTTCTGCAATTTTCCCCAAATTAAGGGAATTTCTGATTTTTACCGCCAAATAAAAGAAAGTTCTGCAATTTTGCCCTAAAATAAGGGGAATTTGTGACTTTTTCCCCAAAATAAGGGGAATGTCTGCCTTTTAGCCCCAAAATTAAGGGAATTTCTTCATTTTCCCATAATATTAGGGGAATTTCTGCGTTTTTCCTCTAAATAAGGGGAATTTCTGGATTTTACACCAAAAAATGGGGAATTTCTGACTTTTTGTTCCAAAAAAAGGAAAATTTCTTAAATTTTGTACCATAATAAAAGAAATTTCTGCTTTTTGCCCCGATATAAGGGGAATTTCTGACTTTTAACCCTGAAATAAATGAAATTTCTGCAATTTTGCCTGAAAATAAGGGAAATTTTTGCCTGTTTGCCCCAAAATGAGGGGAATTTCTGCATTTTGCCCCAAAATATGAGGAATTTCAGAATTTTACCTCAAAATGAGGGGAATTTCAGTCTTTTTGCACCAAAATATGGGGAATATCTGCCTTTTTGCTCCAAAATAAAGGGAATTTCTGCATTATTGCACCAATATTAGAGGAATTTCTGCAATTTTGCTCCGATATACGGGTCATTTCGGCCTTTTTGCCTGAAATTAAGTGGAATTTCTGCCTTTTTGTCCCAAAATAAGTGAAATATCGGCAATTTTAGCCAAAAATAAGGTATTTAATCTTTTTGCCCCAAAATAAGGGGAATTTCTGCCATTTTGCCCTGAAATATTTGAAATTTTTTTAATTTTACCCCAAAATAAAAAGAATTTCCGCCTTTTTGCCTCAAAATAAGGGGAATTTCAGCCTTTTTACCTCAAAATAAGGGGAATTTCTGATTTTTGCCACAAAATATGGGGAATTTCTACCTTTTTGTTCCAAAATAAGGAAAATTTCTTCAATTTTGTACCAAAATAGAAGAAATTTCTGCTTTTTGCCCCAAAATAAAAGGAATTTCTGACTTTTTGTCCTGAAATAAATGAAATTTCTGCAATTTTGCCCGAAAATAAGAAAAATTTGTGCCTTTTTGCCACAAAATATAAAAAATTTCTGCCTTCTTGCCACAAAATAAGAAAAATTTCTGCAATTCTGTACCAAAATAAAAGAAATTTCTCAATTTTGCCCCAAAATAAGGAAAATTTCTGCAATTTTGCCCCAAAATAAGGGAAATTTCTTCAATTTTGTCTCAAAATAAGAAGAATTTCTGTATTTTTGCCCCTAAATAAATGAAATTTCTGATTTTTTGGCCCAAAATTAGGAAAGTTTCAGCAATTTTGTTTCAAAATACAGAAAATTTTTGCCTCTTTCCCAGAAAATAAGGGGAATTTCTGCCTTTTTGCCACAAGTAAAAGGAATTTCTGCATTTTTGCCCCAATATTTGGGGAATTTCTGCAATTTTGCTCCAAAATACGGGGAATTTTTGCCTTTTTCCCCGAAATTAAAGGGATTTTCTGCCTTTTTGCCCCCAAATAAGGGAAATTTCGGCAATTTTATCTCAAAATAAGGGGAATTTCTGCTTTTTTGCCAAAAAATAAAGAAAATTTCTGCATTTTTGCCCAAAAATAAGAAAAATTTTTGCTTTTTTTCTCTGAAATAAGTGAAATTTCTGCAATTTTGCCCTAAAATAACAGAAATTTCTGAAATTTTTCCCCAAATTAAGGGAATTTCTGTTTTTTATCACCAATTAAAGGAAATTTCTACAATTTTGCCCTAAAAAAAGGGGAATTTGTGACTTTTTCCCCAAAATAAGGGGAATTTCTGCCTTTTAGCCCCAAAATAAAGGGAATTTCTTCATTTTCCCCCAATATTAGAAGAATTTCTGCGTTTTACCTCTAAATAAGGAGAATTTCTGGATTTTACCCTAAAAAATGGGGAATTTCTGCCTTTTTGTTCCAAAAAAAAGAAAATTTCTTAAATTTTGTACCATAATAAAAGAAATTTCTGCTTTTTGCCCCAAAATAAGAGGAATTTCTGACTTTTTACCCTGAAATAAATGAAATTTCTGCAATTTTGCCTGAAAATAAGGGAAATTTGTGCCTTTTTGCCTCAAAATGAGGGAAATTTCTAACTTTTGCCCCAAAATATGAGGAATTTCAGCATTTTACCTCAAAATGAGGGGAATTTCAGCCTTTTTGCACCAAAATATGGGGAATATCTGCCTTTTTGTTACAAAAAAAGAAAATTTCTTAAATTTTTTACCATAATAAAAGAAATTTCTGCTTTTTGCCCCAAAATAAGGGGAATTTCTGATTTTTTCCCCGAAATAAGGAGAATTTCTGTATTTTTGCCCCAAAATAAAGGGAATTTCTGCATTTTTGCCCCAAAATTAGGGAAGTTTCTGAAAATTTGCTTCAAAATACAGGTAATTTCTGCCTCTTTCCCCAAAAATAAGTGGAACTTCTGCCTTTTTGCCCCAAATAAAAGTAATTTCTGCATTTTTGCCCCAATATTAGGGGAATTTCTGCAATTTTGCTCCAAAATACGGGGAATTTTTGCCTTTTTGCCCGAAATTAAGGGGATTTTCTGCCTTTTTGCCCCCAAATAAGGGAAATTTCGGCAATTTTATCCCAAAATAAGGGGAATTTCTGCTTTTTTGCCCAAAAATAAAGGAAATTTCTGCATTTTTGCCCCAAAATAAGAAAAATTTTTGCTTTTCTTCTTTGAAATAAGTGAAATTTCTGCAATTTTGCCCTAAAATAAGAGAAATTTCTGCAATTTTTCCCCATAATAAAGGAAATTTCTGCAATTTTCCCCAAATTAAGGGATTTCTGTTTTTTACCGCCAAATAAAAGAAATTTCTGCAATTTTGCCCTAAAATAAGGGGAATGTGTGACTTTTTCCCCAAAATAAGGGAAATGTCTGCCTTTTAGCCCCAAAATAAAGGGAATTTCCTCATTTTCCCCCAATATTAGGGGAATTTCTGCGTTTTACATCTAAATAAGGGGAATTTCTGGATTTTACCCCAAAAAATGGGGAATTTCTGCCTTTTTGTTCCAAAAAAAGAAAATTTCTTAAATTTTTTACCATAATAAAAGAAATTTCTGCTTTTTGCCCCAAAAGAAGGGGAATTTCCCTCTTTTTACCCTGATATAAATGAAATTTCTGCAATTTTGCCTGAAAATAAGGAAAATTTGTGCCTTTTTGCCCCAAAATATGAGGAATTTCAGCATTTTACCTCAAAATGAGAAGAATTTCAGCCTTTTTGCACCAAAATATGGGGAATATCTGCTTTTTTGCTCCAAAATAAAGGGAATTTCTGCATTATTGCACCAATATTAGAGGAATTTCTGCAATTTTGCTCTAAATACGGGTCATTTCTGCCTTTTTGCCCGACATTAAGTGGAATTTCTGCCTTTTTGTCCCGAAATAATTGAAATATCTGCAATTTTACCCAAAAATAAGGGATTTCATCTTTTTGCCCAAAAATAAGGAGAATTTCTGCCATTTTGCCCTGAAATATTTGAAATTTCTACAATTTTACCCCAAAATAAAAGAATTTCTGCCTTTTTGCCCCAAAATAAGGGGAATTTCAGACTTATTACCTCAAAATAAGGGGAATTT
The DNA here is from genome assembly GCF_963924665.1 of Micromys minutus. Lineage (NCBI taxonomy): Eukaryota > Metazoa > Chordata > Mammalia > Rodentia > Muridae > Micromys > Micromys minutus. Next base: position 7,815,991 of record NW_027667727.1, read on the forward strand.
CTGCCTTTTTGCCCCAAAATATAAGAAATTTCTGCCTTTTTGCTGCAAAATAAGGAAAATTTCTGCAATTTTGCCCCAAAGTAAGGGGACTTTCTCCCTTTTGGCCCCTAAATAAAGGAAATTTCAACCTTTTTACCTGAAAATAAGTGAAATTTCTGCAATTTTGCCCCAAATAAAGGAAATTTCTGCAATTTTGCCCAAAAATAAAGGAAATTTCTGGAATTTTGCCCCAAAATAAGGGGAATTTCTGATTTTTGCCCCAAAATAAAGAGAATTTCTGCCTTTTGCCCCAAATTTAGGGGAATTTCTGCAATTTTTGCTCCAAAACACGGGGAATTTCTGCCTTTTTTCCCGAAAATAAGGGGAATGCAAACTTTTTGCCATAATAAAGGGAAATTTCTTGATTTTTGCCCCAAAATGAGGGGAATTTCTTCCTTTTTGCCACTAAATAAGTGGAATTTCTGTCTTTTCCCCCAAAACAAAAAGAATTTCTGTCTTTTTTTGCCCCAAAATAAGGGGAATTTCTGACTTATTACCCTCAAATAAGTGAAATTTCTTCAATTTTGCCCCAAAATAAGGGGAATTTCTGACTTTTTACCCCCAAATAAGGGGAATTTCAGACTTTTTACCTCAAAATAAGGGGAATTTCTGCATTTTTGCAACAAAATATTAGGAATTTCTGCCCTTTTGCCCTAAAATAAGGAAAATTTCTGCCTTTTATTCCTGAAATAAGGGAAATTTCTGCAATTTTGCCCCCAAAAAACGGAAATTTCTGCATTTTGCCTTAAAATAAGGGAAATTTCTGGAATTTTGCCCCAAAATAAGTGGAATTTCTGAGCTTTGCCCCAAAATAAGAATTTCTGTCTTTTTGCCCTAACATATAGGGAATTTCTGCCTTTTTGCCCCACAATTAGGGGAATTTCTAGAATTTTGCTCCAAAATACGGGGAATTGCTGCCTTTTTGCCCGAAAATTAAAAGAATGCAAACCTTTTTGCCATAAAAAATGGAAATTTTTTCATTTTTGCCCCAAAATAAGGGGAATTTCTGCCTTTTTGCATCTAAATAAGTGGAATTTCTTTTTCCCCCAAAACAAAGGGAATTTCTGTCTATTTTGCCCCAAAATAAGGGGAATTTCTGACTTATTACCCTGAAATAAGTGAAATTTCTTCAATTTTGCCCCAAAATAAGGAAAATTTCTTCCTTTTTGCCCACAAATAATGGGAATTTCAGCCTTTTTACCTCAAAATAAAAGGAATTTCTGAATTTTTGCCACAAAATATTAGGAATTTCTGCACTTTTGCTCTAAAATATGAAAAATTTCTGCGTTATTTTCCTGAAATAAGGAAATTTCTGCAATTTTGACCCAAAATATGGAATTTCTGCAATTTTGCCCCAAAATAAGGGAAATTTCTGGAATATTGCCCCAAAATAAGTGGAATTTTTGAGTTTTGCCCCATAATAAGGAGAATTTCTGTCTTTTTGCCCCAACATATAGTGAATTACTGCCTTTTTGCCCCACAACTAGGGGAATTTCTGCAATTTTGCTCCAAAATACGGGGAATTTCTGCTTTTTTGCCCGAATATAAGGGGAATGTATTTCTTTTGCCACAAAAAAGAGAAATTTCTTCATTTTACCCAAAATAATAGGAATTTCTGCATTTTTACCCCAAAATAAACGGAATTTCTGTATTTTTGCCCCAAAATAAGGGGAATTTTTGAATTTTGCCCTGAAATAAGTTAAATTTCTGCAATTTTGCCACAAAATAAGAGAAATTTCTGCCTTTTTGCCACAAAATAAGGGGCATTTCTGTCTTTTTGCCCCAAAATAAGGGGAATTTCAGCCTTTTTACCTCATAATATCGGGAATCTCTCCTTTTTTGCCCCAAAATATAGGGAGTTTCTGCATTTTTGCCTCAAAATAATGAAAATTTCTGCAATTTTCTACAAAAATAAAAGAAATTTCTTCCCTTTTGCCCCAAAACAAGAGAAATTCCTGTCTTCTTTCCCTGAAATAAGTGAAATTTCTGCAATTTTGCTCAAAATAAGAAAAATTTCTGCAATTTTGCCCCAAAATAAGAGGAATTTCTGAGTTTTTGCCCTGAAATAAAGAAAATTTCTGTCTTTTTGCCCCAAAGTAATGTGTATTTCTGCATTTTCCCTCAAAATTAGGAAAATTTGTGCAATTTTGCTTCAAAATACAAAGGATTTCAGCCTTATTTCACCAAAATAAAGGGAATTTCTGCATTTTTGCACCAATATAAGGGGAATTTCTGAAATTTTGCTCCAAAATACGGGAAACTTCTGCCTTATAGCCCGAAATTAAGTGGAATTTCTGCCTTTTTACCCTGAAATATTTGAAATTTCTGCTATTTTACCCCAAAATAAGGGGAATTTCTGTTTTTGGCCCCAAAATTAGGGGAATTTCTGCTTTTTGCCCCAAAGTAAGGCAAATTTCTGACTTTTTGCCCTGAAATAAGTGAAATTTCTGCAATTTTGCCCCAAAATAAGGCGAATTTCTGCCTTTTTGCCAAAATAAGGGGATATTCAGCATTTTACCTCCAAATAAAAGGAATTTCTGCCTTTTTGCCACAAAATATGGCGAATTTCTGCCTTATTGCTTCCTAAGAAGGAAAATTTCTGCTTTTCTGCCCCAATTAACAGGAATTTCTGCCTTTTTGCCACAAAGTAAAGGGAGTTTCTGCCTTTTTGCCCCAAAATAAGGGGAATTTCAGCCTTTTTACCTCAAAAAAAAAAAAAGAATTTCTGCCTTTTGCCCCAAAATATGGGGAATTTCTGCCTTTTTGTTCTAAAATAATGAAAATTTCTTCAATTTTGTACTAAAATAAAAAAAAATTTCTGCTTTTTGCCCCAAAATAAAAGGAATTTCTGACTTTTTGTCCTGAAATAAATAAAATTTCTGCAATTTTGCCTGAAAATAAGAAAAATTTGTGCCTTTTTGCCACAAAATATAAAAAATTTCTGCCTTCTTGCCACAAAATAAGAAAAATTTCTGCAATTCTGTACCAAAATAAATTTCTCCAATTTTGCCCCAAAATAAGGGAAATTTCTGCAATTTTGCCCCAAAATAAGGGAAATTTCTTCAATTTTGCCCCAAAATAAGGGGAATTTCTGACTTTTTGCCCCAAAATAAGGAGAATTTCTGTATTTTTGCCCCAAAATAAAGGGAATTTCTTCCTTTTTGCCCAAAAATTAGGGGAGTTTCTGCAATTTTGCTTCAAAATACAGGGAATTTCTGCCTCTTTACCCGTAGACAAGGGGAACTTCTGCCATTTTGCCCCAAATAAAAGGAATTTCTGCATTTTTGCCCCAATATTAGGGGAATTTCTGCAATTTTGCTCCAAAATACGGGGAATTTCTGCCTTTTTGCCCGAAATTAAGGGGATTTTCTGCATTTTTGCCCCCAAAGAAGGGAAATTTCTGCAATTTTATCCCAAAATAAGGGGAATTTCTGCCTTTTTGCCCCAAAATAAGGGGAATTTCTGCTTTTTGCTTTGAAATATGTGAAATTTCTGCAATTTTATCCCAAAATAAGGGAAATTTCTGCCTTTTTGCCCCAAAATAAGGGAAATTTCTGCATTTTTGCCCCAAAATATAAAAAAAATTTGATTTTTTTCCCTGAAATAAGTGAAATTTCTGCAATTTTGCCCTAAAATAAGGGAAATTTCTGCAATTTTTCCTCATAATAAAGGAAATTTATGCAATTTTTCCCCAAAATAAGGGGAATTTCTCTTTTTTGCCCCAAAATAACTGAAATTTCTGCAACTTAGCCCTAAAATGAGGGGAATTTCTGCCTTTTGCCCCAAAATAAGGGGAATTTCTGCTTTTTTGCCCCAAAATAAAGAAAATTACTGCATGTTTTACCCCAAAATTAGGTGAATTTCTGCAATTTTGCTCAAAATATGGGGATTTTCTGCCTTTTTCAACAAAAATAAGGGGAATTTCTGCCATTTTGCCACGAAATAAGTGAAATTTCTGCAGTTTTACCCCAAAATAAGGAAAATTTCTGCCTTTTTGCCCCAAAATAAGGGGAATTTCAGCCTTTTTTCCTCAAAATAAGGGGAATTTCTGCCTTTTACCCCAAAATATGGGGAATTTCTGCCTTTTTGTTCCAAAATAAGGAAAATTTCTTCAATTTTGTACTAAAATAAAAGAAATTTCTGCTTTTTGCCCCAAAATAAAAGGAATTTTTGACTTTTTGTCCTGAAATAAATGAAATTTCTGCAATTTTGCCTGAAAATAAGAAAAATTTGTGCCTTTTTGCCACAAAATATAAAAAATTTCTGCCTTCTTACCACAAAATAAGAAAAATTTCTGCAATTCTGCACCAAAATAAATTTCTTTAATTTTGCCCCAAAATAAGGGAAATTTCTGCAATTTTGCCCCAAAATAAGGGAAATTTCTTCAATTTTGCCCCAAAATAAGGAGAATTTCTGACTTTTTGCCCCGAAATAAGGAGAATTTCTTTATTTTTGCCCAAAAATAAAGGGTATTTCTTCCTTTTTGCCCAAAAATTAGGGGAGTTTCTACAATTTTGCTACAAAATAAAGGGTATTTCTGCCTCTTTACCCGAAAACAATTGGAACTTTTTCTTTTTGCCCCAAATAAAAAAAAATTTTGCATTTTTGACCCAATATTAGGGGAATTTCTGCAATTTTGCTCCACAATACAGGGAATATCTGGCTTTTTGCCCGAAATTAAGGGGATTTTCTACCTTTTTGCCCCGAAATAAGGGAAATTTCTGCAATTTTATCCCAAAATAAGGGGAATTTCTGCCTTTTTGCCCCAAAATAAGGGGAATTTCTGCATTTTTGCCCCAAAATATGAAAAAATTTTGATTTTTTTCTCGGAAATAAGTGAAATTTCTGAAATTTTGCCCTAAAATAAGGGAAATTTCTGCAATTTTTCCTCATAATAAAGGAAATTTATGCAATTTTTCCCCAAAATAAGGGGAATTTCTGTTTTTTGCCCCAAAATAACTGAAATTTCTGCAATATTGCCCTAAAATGAGGGGAATTTTTGCCTTTTGCCCCAAAATAAGGGGAATTTCTGCCTTTTTGCCCCAAAATAAGGGGAATTTCAGCCTTTTTACCTCAAAAAAAGGGAATTTCTGCCTTTTGCCCCAAAATATGGGGAATTTCTGCCTTTTTGTTCCAAAATAAGGAAAATTTCTTCAATTTTGTACTAAAATAAAAGAAATTTCTGCTTTTTGCCCCAAAATAAAAGGAATTTCTGACTTTTTGTCCTGAAATAAATGAAATTTCTGCAATTTTGCCTGAAAATAAGAAAAATTTTTGCCTTTTTGCCACAAAATATAAAAAATTTCTGCCTTCTTGCCACAAAATAAGAAAAATTTCTGCAATTCTGTACCAAAATAATAGAAATTTCTCCAATTTTGCCCCAAAATAAAAAAAATTTCTTCAATTTTGCCCTAAAATAATGGGAATTTCTGACTTTTTGCTCTGAAATAAGGAGAATTTCTGTATTTTTGCCCCAAAATAAAGGGATTTTCTTCCTTTTTGCCCAAAAATTAGGGGAGTTTCTGCAATTTTGCTTCAAAATACAGGGAATTTCTGCCTCTTTACCCGAAAACAATTGGAACTTCTGCCATTTTGCCCCAAATAAAAGGAATTTCTGCATTTTTGCCCCAATATTAGGGGAATTTCTGCAATTTTGCTCCAAAATATGGGGAATTTCTGCCTTTTTGCCCGAAATTAAGGGGATTTTCTGTCTTTTTGCCCCCAAATATGGAAAATTTTTGCAATTTTATCCCAAAATAAGGCGAATTTCTGCCTTTTTGCCCCAAAATAAGGGGAATTTCTGCTTTTGCCCTGAAATATGTGAAATTTCTGCAATTTTATCCCAAAATAAGGGGAATTTCTGCCTTTTTGCCCCAAAATAAGGGAAATTTCTGCATTTTTGCCCCAAAATATGAAAAATTTTTGATTTTTTTCTCTGAAATAAGTGAAATTTCTGCAATTTTGCCCAAAAATAAAGGAAATTTCTACAATTTTTCCTCATAATAAAGGAAATTTATGCAATTTTTCCCCAAAATAAGGGGAATTTATGATTTTTGCCCCAAAATAACTGAAATTTCTGCAATTTTGCTCTAAAATGAGGGGAATTTCTGCCTTTTGCCTTAAAATAAGGGGAATTTCTGCCTTTTTGCCCCAAAATAAAGTAAATTACTGCATGTTTTACCCCAAAATTAGGTGAATTTCTGCAATTTTGCTCCAAAATATGGGGATTTTCTCCCTTTTTCAACGAAAATAAAGGGAATTTCTGCCATTTTGCCACAAAATAAGTGAAATTTCTGCAGTTTCACCCCAAAATAAGGGGAATTTCTGCCTTTTTGCCCCAAAATTAGGGGAATTTCTGCTATTTTGCTCTAAAATCCGGGGAATTTCTGCCTTTTTGCCCTAAAATAAAGGGAATGTATATGTTTTTGCCATAAAGAAGTGAAATTTCTTCACTTTTGCCCCAAAATAAGCGAATTTTCCGCCTTTTTGACTCAAAAAAAGGGCAATTTCTGCCTTTTCCCCAAAAATAAACGGAATTTCTGTTTTTTTGCCCCAAAAAAAGGGGAATTTCTGACTTTTTTGCCCTGAAATAAGTGAAATTTCTAAAATTTTTCCTCAAAATAAGGGAAATGTCTGCTTTTTGTCCCAAAATAAGGGGAATTTCTGCCTTTTTGCCCCAAAATAAGAGGAATTTCAGCCTTTTTTCCTCAAAATAAGGGGAATTTCTGCCTTTTGCCCCAATATATGGGGAATTTCTGCATTTTGCCCCAAAATAAGAAAAATTTCTGCAATTTTGTACCAAAATAAAAGAAATTTCTGCCTTTTTGCCCCAAAATAAGAGAAATTTCTGCCTTTTTTCCCTGAAATAAGTGAAATTTCTGCAATTATGCCCCAAAATAAGGGAAATTTCTGCAATTTTGCCCCAAAGTAAAGGAAATTTCTGCAATTTTACCCCAAATAAGGGGAATTTCTGAATTTTTGCACCCAAAAAAGGAGATTTTCTGTCTATTTGCCCCAAAATAAGGAGAATTTCAGCCTTTTTACCCAAAAATTATGAGAATTTCTGCAATTTTTCTTCAAAATACGGCAAATTTCTGCCTTTTAGCCCCAAAATATTGGGAATTTCTGCATTTTTCCCCTATATTAGGGGAATTTCTGCATTTTACATCTAAATAAGGGGAATTTCTGCATTTTACCTCAAAATAAAAGAATTTCTGCCTTTAACCTTAAAATATAGGAAATTTCTGCATTTTTGTTCCAAAATAAAGAAAATTTCTTCAATTTTGTACCATAATCAAAGAAATTTCTCATTTTTGCCCCAAAATAAAGGGAATTTCTGACTTTTTACCCTGAAATGAATGAAATTTCTGCAATTTTGCATGAAAATATGGGAAATTATTGCCTTTTTGCCTCAAAATAAGGGGAATTTCTGCCTTTTGCCCCAAAATATGGGGAATTTCAGGATTTTACTTCAAAATAAATGGAATTTCTGCATTTTTGCCCTGATATATGTGAAATTTCTGCAATTTTACCCCCAAATAAGGTGAATTTCTGCCTTTTGGCCCCCAAATAATGGGAATTTCTGCCTCTTTGCCACAAAATAAGAAAAATTTTTGCTTTTTTTTCTCTGAAATAAGTGAAATTTCTGCAATTTTGCCCTAAAATAAGGGAAATTTCTGCACTTTTTCCCCATAATAAATCAAATTTCTGAAATTTTGCTGCAAAATAATGGGATTTTCTGTTTTTTGCCCCCAAATAAGGGATATTTCTGCAATTTTGCCCTAAAATAAGGGGAATTTCTGCAATTTGCCCTAAAATAAGGGGAATTTCTGCCTTTTGGCCACAAAATAAGAAAAATTACTTCATGTTTTACCCCAAAATTATGTGATTTTCTAAAATTTTACTCCAAAATATGAGGATTTTCTGCCTTTTTCGCCGAAAATAAGGGGAATTTCTGCCATTTTGCAGCGAAATAAGTGAAATTTCTGCAGTTTTACCCCAAAATAAGAAAAATTTCTGCCTTTTTGCCCCAAAATTAAGGGAATTTCTGCAATTTTGCTTCAAAATACGGAGAATTTCTGCTTTTTTGCCCAAAAATAAATGGAATGTATACCTTTTTGCCATAAAAAAGGAAATTTCTTCACTTTTGCCCCAAAATAATGGGATTTTCATCCTTTTTGACTGAAAATAAGTGCAATTTTTACCTTTTCCCCAAAAATAACCGGAATTTCTGTCTTTTTGCCCCAAAATAAGGGGAATTTCTGAATTTTTGCCCTGAAGTAAGTGAAATTTCTAAAATTTTTCCCCAAAATAATGGAAATGTCTGCTTTTTGCCCCAAAATAAGGGAAATTTCAGCCTTTTTTCCTCAAAATAATGGGAATTTCTGCCTTTTTGCCTAAAAATATGAAGAATTTCTGCCTTTTTGCCACAAAATAAGAAAAATTTCTGCAATTTTGTACCCAAATAAAAGAAATTTCTGCCTTTTTGCCCCAAAATAAGAGAAATTTCTGCTTTTTTTCCCTGAAATAAGTGAAATTTCTGCAGTTTTGCCCCAAAATAAGGAAAATTTCTGCAATTTTGCTCCAATGTAAAGGAATTTTTTTTTGCCCCCAAATAAGGGAATTTTCTGAATTTTAGCTCCCGAAAAAAGGGGATTTTCTAATTTTTTGCCCCAAAATAAGGAGAATTTCTTCCTTTTTGCGCGAAAACTATGAGAATTTCTGCAATTTTGCTTCAAAATACGGGTAATTTCTGCCTTTTAGCCTCAAAATAAAAGAAATTTCTGCATTTTACCTCAAAATAAAAATAATTTCTGCATTTTGCCCCAAAATATGGGGAATTTCTGCCTTTTTGTTCCAAAATAAAAAAAAAATTCTTCAAGTTTGTACCATAATAAAAGAAATTTCTGCTTTTTGCCCCAAAATAAGGGGAATTTCTGACTTTTTGCCTTGAAATAAATGAAATTTCTGCAATTTTTCCCGAAAATAAAGGAAATTTGTGCCTTTTTGCCCCAAAATAAAAAGAATTTCTGCCTTTTGCCCCAAAATATGGGGAATTTCACCATTTTACCTAAAAATAAGAAAAATTTCAGCCTTTTTGCACCAAAATATGGGGAATTTCTTCCTTTTTGACTCCAAAATAAAGGGAATTTCTGCAATTTTGCACGAATATTAGGGGAATTTCTGCAATTTTGCTCCAAAATACGGGTCATTTCTGCCATTTTGCCCGAAATTAAGAAGATTTTCTGCATTTTTGCCCTCAAATAAGAGAAATTTCTGCAATTTTATTCCAAAATAAGGGGAATTTCTGCCTTTTTGCCCCAAAATAAAAAAAAATTTGCTTTTTATCCCTGAAAAAGGTGAAATTTCTGTAATTTTGCCCTAAAATAAGGGAAATTTCTGCAATTTTTCTACATAATAAACCAAATTTCTGCAATTTTGCCCCAAAATAAGGGGAATTTCTGTTTTTTGCCCTCAAATAAGGGAAATTTCTGCAATTTTGCCCTAAAATAGGGGAATTTCTACCATTTGCCCCAAAATAAGGGGAAATTCTGCCTTTTTGCCACAAAATAAAGAAAATTACTGCATGTTTTACTTCATAATTAGGTGAATTTCTGCAATTTTGCTCCAAAATACGAGGATTTTCTGCCTTTTTCGCCGAAAATAAGGGGAATTTCTGCCATTTTGCCGATAAATAAGAGAATTTTCTGCAGTTTTACCGCAAAATACGGGGAATTTCTGCCTTTTTGCCCGAAAAGAAAGGGAATGTATACATTTTTGCCATAAAAAAAGGAAATTTCTTCACTTTTGTCCCAAAATAAGGGGATTTTCCACCTTTTTGACTCAAAATAAGTGCAATTTCTGCCTTTTCCCCAAAAATAAACGGAATTTCTGTCTTTTTGCCCCAAAATAAAGGGAATTTCTGACTTTTTACCCTGAAATAAGTGAAATTTCTAAAATTTTTCCCGAAAATAAGGGAAATGTCTGCTTTTTGCCCCCAAAAAAGGGAAATTTCTGCCTTTTTGCCCCCAAATAAGAAGAATTTCAGCCTTTTTACCTCAAAATAAGGGGAATTTCTGCCTTTTTGCCCCAAAATATGGGGAATTTCTGCTTTTTTGCCCAAAAATAAGAAAAATTTCTGCAATTTTGTACTAAAATAAAAGAAATTTCTACCTTTTTGCCCCAAAATAAGAGAAATTTTTGCCTTTTTTCACTGAAATAAGTAAAATTTCTGCAATTTTGCCCCAAAATAAGGAAAATAACTGCCATTTTGCAACAATGTAAAGGAAATTTCTGCAATTTTGCCCCAAAATAAGGGGATTTTCTGACTTCTTGCTCCCGAAAAAAGGGGATTTTCTGTCTTTTTACCCCAAAATAAGGAGAATTTCTGCATTTTTGCCCGAAAATTCTGAGAATTTCTGCAATTTTTCTTCAAAATACGGAAAATTTCTGCCTTTTAGCCCAAAAATAAAGGGAATTTCTGCCTTTTCCCCCAATATTATGGGAATTTCTGCATTTTACCTCTAAATAAGGGGAATTTCTGCATTTTACCTCAAAATAAGAAGAATTTCTGCCTTTTACCCCAAAATATGGGAAATTTCTGCCTTTTTGTTCCAAAATAAAGAAAATTTCTTCAATTTTGTACCATAATAAAAGAAATTTCTCTTTTTTGCCCCAAAATAAGAAGAATTTCTGCCTTTTGCCCCAAAATATGGAGAATTTCAGCATTTTACCTCAAAATAAGGGGAATTTCTGCCTTTTGCCCTGAAATATGTGAAATTTCTGCAATTTTACCCCAAAATAAGGTGAATTTCTGCATTTTTGCCCCAAAATAATGGTAATTTTTGCCTTTTTGCCAGAAATTATGAAAAATTTTTGCTTTTTTTTTTCTGAGATAAGTGAAATTTCTGCAATTTTGGCCTAAAATAAGGGAAATTTCTGCAATTTTTCCCCATAATAAAGCAAATTTTTGCAATTTTCCCCCAAAATAAGGAGAATTTCTGTTTTTTTGCCCCCAAATAAGAGAAATTTCTGCAATTTTGGCCTAAAATAAGGGAAATTTCTGCAATTTTTCCCCATAATAAAGCAAATTTCTGCAATTTTCCCCCAAAATAAGGGGAATTTCTGTTTTTTGCCCCCAAATAAGAGAAATTTCTGCAATTTTGCCCTAAAATAAGGGGAATTTCTGCCATTTGCCCCAAAATAAGGGGAATTTCTGTTTTTTGCCCCCAAATAAAGCAAATTTCTGCACTTTTGCCCCAAAATAATTGGAATTTCTGTTTTTTGCCCCCGAATAAGGGAAATTTTTGCAATTTTGCCCTAAAATAAGGGGAATTTCTGCCATTTGCCCCAAAATAAAAGGAATTTCTGCCTTTTTGCCACAAAATAAAGAAAATTACTGCATGTTTTACCCCAAAATTAGGTGAATATCTGCAATTTTGCTCCAAAATACGAGGATTTTCTGCCTTTTTCGCCGAAAATAAGGGGAATTTCTGCCATTTTGCCGCGAAATAAGTGAAATTTCTGCAGTTTTACCCCAAAATAAGGGTTATTTCTGCCTTTTTGCCCCCAAATTAGGGGAATTTCTGCAATTTTGCTCCAAAATACGGGTCATTTCTGCCATTTTGCCCGAAATTAAGAAGATTTTCTGCATTTTTGCCCTCAAATAAGAGAAATTTCTGCAATTTTATTCCAAAATAAGGAGAATTTCTGCCTTTTTGCCCCAAAATAAAAAAAATTTTGCTTTTTATCCCTGAAAAAGGTGAAATTTCTGTAATTTTGCCCTAAAATAAGGGAAATTTCTGCAATTTTTACACATAATAAACCAAATTTCTGCAATTTTGCCCCAAAATAAGGGGAATTTCTGTTTTTTGCCCTCAAATAAGGGAAATTTCTGCAATTTTGCCCTAAAATAGGGGAATTTCTGCCATTTGCCCCAAAATAAGGGGAAATTCTGCCTTTTTGCCACAAAATAAAGAAAATTACTGCATGTTTTACTTCATAATTAGGTGAATTTCTGCAATTTTGCTCCAAAATACGAGGATTTTCTGCCTTTTTCGCCGAAAATAAGGGGAATTTCTGCCATTTTGCCGATAAATAAGTGAATTTTCTGCAGTTTTACCGCAAAATACGGGGAATTTCTGCCTTTTTGCCCGAAAAGAAAGGGAATGTATACATTTTTGCCATAAAAAAGAAAATTTCTTCACTTTTGTCCCAAAATAAGGGGATTTTCCGCCTTTTTGACTCAAAATAAGTGCAATTTCTGCCTTTTCCCCAAAAATAAACGGAATTTCTGTCTTTTTGCCCCAAAATAAAGGGAATTTCTGACTTTTTACCCTGAAATAAGTGAAATTTCTAAAATTTTTCCCCAAATTAAGGGAAATGTCTGCTTTTTGCCCCAAAAAAGGGGAATTTCTGCCTTTTTGCCCCCAAATAAGAAGAGTTTCAGCCTTTTTACCTCAAAATAAGGGGAATTTCTGCCTTTTTGCCCCAAAATATGGGGAATTTCTGCTTTTTTGCCCCAAAATAAGAAAAATATCTGCAATTTTGTACTAAAATAAAAGAAATTTCTACCTTTTTGCCCCAAAATAAGAGAAATTTTTGCCTTTTTTCACTGAAATAAGTGAAATTTCTGCAATTTTGCCCCAAAATAAGGAAAATAACTGCCATTTTGCAACAATGTAAAGGAAATTTCTGCAATTTTGCCCCAAAATAAGGGGATTTTCTGACTTCTTGCTCCCGAAAAAAGGGGATTTTCTGTCTTTTTACCCCAAAATAAGGAGAATTTCTGCATTTTTGCCTGAAAATTCTGAGAATTTCTGCAATTTTTCTTCAAAATACGGAAAATTTCTGCCTTTTAGCCCAAAAATAAAGGGAATTTCTGCATTTTTCCCCAATATTATGGGAATTTCTGCATTTTACCTCTAAATAAGGGGAATTTCTGCATTTTACCTCAAAATAAGAAGAATTTCTGCCTTTTACCCCAAAATATGGGAAATTTCTGCCTTTTTGTTCCAAAATAAAGAAAATTTCTTCAATTTTGTACCATAATAAAAGAAATTTCTCTTTTTTGCCCCAAAATAAGAAGAATTTCTGCCTTTTGCCCCAAAATATGGAGAATTTCAGCATTTTACCTCAAAATAAGGGGAATTTCTTCCTTTTGCCCTGAAATATGTGAAATTTCTGCAATTTTACCCCAAAATAAGGTGAATTTCTGCATTTTTGCCCCAAAATAATGGTAATTTTTGCCTTTTTGCCACAAATTAAAAAAAAATTTTGCTTTTTTTTTCTGAGATAAGTGAAATTTCTGCAATTTTGGCCTAAAATAAGGGAAATTTCTGCAATTTTTCCCCATAATAAAGCAAATTTCTGCAATTTTCCCCCAAAATAAGGGGAATTTCTGTTTTTTGCCCCCAAATAAGAGAAATTTCTGCAATTTTGGCCTAAAATAAGGGAAATTTCTGCAATTTTTCCCCATAATAAAGCAAATTTCTGCAATTTTCCCCCAAAATAAGGGGAATTTCTGTTTTTTGCCCCAAATAAGAGAAATTTCTGCAATTTTGCCCTAAAATAAGGGGAATTTCTGCCATTTGCCCCAAAATAAGGGGAATTTCTGTTTTTTGCCCCCAAATAAAGCAAATTTCTGCACTTTTGCCCCAAAATAAGTGGAATTTCTGTTTCTTGCCCCCGAATAAGGGAAATTTTTGCAATTTTGCCCTAAAATAAGGGGAATTTCTGCCATTTGCCCCAAAATAAAAGGAATTTCTGCCTTTTTGCCACAAAATAAAGAAAATTACTGCATGTTTTACCCCAAAATTAGGTGAATATCTGCAATTTTGCTCCAAAATACGAGGATTTTCTGCCTTTTTCGCCGAAAATAAGGGGAATTTCTGCCATTTTGCCGCGAAATAAGTGAAATTTCTGCAGTTTTACCCCAAAATAAGGGTTATTTCTGCCTCTTTGCCCCCAAATTAGGGGAATTTCTGCAATTTTGCTCCAAAATACGTGGAATTGCTGCTTTTTTGCCCGAAAAGGAAGGGAATGTATACCTTTTTGCCATAAAAAAGAGAAATTTCTTCACTTTTGCCCCAAAATAAGGGGATTTTCCGTCTTTTATCTCAAAATAAGTGCAATTTCTGCCTTTTCCCAAAAATAAAAGGAATTTCTTTTTTTTGCCCCAAAATAAGGAGAATTTCTGCCTTTTTGCCCCAAAATAAGGGAAATTTCAGCCTTCTTTCTAAAAATAAGAGGAATTTCTTCCTTTTGCCCCAAAATATGGGGAATTTCTGCCTTTTTGCCCCAAAATAAGAAAAATTTCTGCAATTTTGTACCAAAATAAAAGAAATTTATGTCTTTTTGCCCCAAAATAAGAGAAATTTCTGCCTTTTTTCCCTGAAATAAGTGAAATTTCTGCAATTTTACCCCAAAATAAGGGAAATTTCTGCAATTTTGCCCCAAAGTAAAGGAAATTTCTGCAATTTTGCCCCAAAGTAAAGGAAATTTCTGCAATTTTGCCCCAAAGTAAAGAAAATTTCTGCAATTTTGCCCCAAATAAAAGGAATTTCTGAATTTTTGCAACCGAAAGAAGGAGATTTTCTGACTTTTTGCCCCAAAATAAAGAGAATTTCAGCCTTTTTGCCCAAAAATTATGAGAATTTCTGCACTTTTTCTTCAAAATATGAAAAATTTCTGCCTTTTAGCTCCAAAATAAAGTGAATTTCTGCATTTTTTCCCAATATTAGGGGAATTTCTGCATTTTACCTCTAAATAAGGGAAATTTCTGCATTTTACCTCAAAATAAGAAGAATTTCTGCCTTTTACCCCAAAATAAGGTGAATTTCTGCTTTTTGCCCCAAAATAATGGGAATTTCTGCCTTTTTGCCCCAAAATAAGAAAAAATTTTGCTTATTTTTTCTGAAATAATTGAAATTTCTGCAATTTTGCCCTAAAATAAGGGAAATTTCTGCAATTATTCCCCATAATAAAGCAAATTTCTGCAATTTTGCCCCAAAATAAGGGGAATTTCTGTTTTTTGCCCCCAAATAAAGCAAATTTCTGCAATTTTTCCCCAAAATAAGAGGAATTTATGTTTTTTGCCCCCGAATAAGGGAAATTTTTGCAATTTTGCCCTAAAATTAGGGGAATTTCTGCAATTTGCCCCAAAATAAGGGGAATTTCTGCCATTTTGCCGCAAAATAAGTGAAATTTCTGCAGTTTTACCCTAAATTAAGGGGAATTTTTGCCTTTTTGCCCCAAAATTAGGGGAATTTCTGCAATTTTGCTTCAAAATACATGGAATTTCTGCCTTTTTGCCCGAAAATAAAGGGAATGTACATCTTTTTGCCATAAAAAAAGGGAAATTTCTTCACTTTTGCCCCAAAATAAGGGGATTTTCCGCCTTTTTGACTCAAAATAAGTGCAATTTCTGCCTTTTCCCCAAAAATAAACGGAATTTCTGTCTTTTTGCCCCAAAATAAGGGGAATTTCTGACTTTTTGCCCTGAAAATAGTGAAATTTCTAAAATGTTTCCCCAAAATAAGGGAAATGTCTGCTTTTTGCCCCAAAATAAGGGGAATGTCTACCTTTTAGCCCCAAAATAAAGGGAATTTCTGCATTTTACCTTCAAATAAGAATATTTTCTGCATTTTGCTCTAAAATATGGGGAATTTCTGCCTTTTTGTTCCAAAATAAAAATTTTCTTCAATTTTGTACAATAATACAAGAAATTTCTGCTTTTTGCCCCAAAATAAGGGGAATTTCTGACTTTTTGCCCTGAAATAATTGAAATTTCTAAAATTTTCGCCAAAATAAGGGAAATGTCTGCTTTTTGTCCCAAAATAAGTGGAATTTCTACATTTTTGCCCCCAAATAAGGGGAATTTCAGCCTTTTTACCTCAAAATAACGGGAATTTCTGCCTTTTTGCCCCAAAATAGGAAAAATTTCTGAAATTTATACCAAAATAAAAGAAATTTCTGACTTTTTGCCCCAAAATAAGGGAAATTTCTGAAATTTTGACCCAAAGTAAAGGAAATTTCTGCAATTTTGCCCCAAATAAGGAGAATTTCTGACTTTTTGCACCCGAAAAAAGGAGATTTTTTTTCTTTTTGCCTCAAAATAAGGAGAATCAGTTTTTTTGCCCGAAAATCATGAGAATTTCTGCAAATTTTTTTCAAAATACGGAAAATTTCTGCCTTTTAGCCCTAAAATAAAGGGAATTTCTGCATTTTTCCCCAATACTAAGGTAATTTCTACATTTTACTTCTAAATAAGGGGAATTTCTGCATTTTACCTCAAAATAAGAACCATTTCTGCCTTTTACCCCAAAATATGGGGAATTTCTGCCTTTTTCTTCCAAAATAAAAAAATTTCTCTAATTTTGTACCATAATAAAAGAAATTTCTCCTTTTTGCCCCAAAATAAGGGGAATTTCTGACTTTTTACCCTGAAATAATTGAAATTTCTGAAATTTTGCCCGAAAATAAGGGAAATTTGTGGCTTTTTGCCCCAAAATAAGGGGAATTTCTGCCTTTTGCCCCAAAATATGGGGAATTTCAGCATTTTACCTAAAATATGGGGAATTTCTGCCTTTTTGCCCTAAAATCTGTGAAATTTCTGCAATTTTACCCCAAAATAAGGTGAATTTCTGCCTTTTGCCCCAAAATAATAGGAATTTCTGCATTTTTGCCCCAAAATAAGAAAAATTTTTGCTTTTTTTTCTGAAATAAGTGAAATTTCTGCAATTTTGGCCTAAAATAAGGGAAATTTCTGCAATTTTTCCCCATAATAAAGCAAATTTCTGCAATTTTGCCCCAAAATTAATGGAATTTCTGGTTTTTGCCCACAAATAAGGGAAATTTCTGCAATTTTGCCCTAAAATAAGGGGAATTTCTGCCATTTGACCCAAAATAAGGGGAATTTCTGCCTTTTTCTCACAAAATATAGAAAATTACTGCATGTTTTACCCCAAAATTATGTGAAATTCGGCAATTTTGCTTCAAAATACGAGGATTTTCTGCGTTTTTCGCCGAAAATAAGGAGAATTTCTGCCATCTTGCCGCGAAATAAGAAAAATTTCTGCAGTTTTACCCCAAAATTAGGGGAATTTCTGCCTTTTTGCCCCAAAATTAGGGGAATTTCTTCAATTTTGCTCCAAAATACAGGGAATTTCTGCCTTTTTGCCCGAAAATAAAGGGAATGTATACCTTTTTGCCATAAAAAAAGGAAATTTCTTCACTATCGCCCCAAAATAATGTGATTTTCTGCCTTTTTGACTAAAAATAAGTGCAATTTCTGCCTTTTCCTCAAAATAAACGGAATTTCTGTCTTTTTGCCGCAAAATAAGGGGAATTTCTGACTTTATGCCCTGAAATAAGTGAAATTTCTAAAATTTTTTCCCAAAATAAGAGAAATGTCTGATTTTTGCCCCAAAATATGGGGAATTTATTCCTTTTTGCCCCATAATAAGGGGAATTTCTGCTTTTTTGCCCCAAAATAAGAAAAATTTCTGCGTTTTTGCCCCAAAATAAGAGAAATTTTTGCCTTTTTTTCCTGAAATAAGTGAAATTTCTGCAATTTTGCCCCAAAATAAAAAAAATTTCTGCAATTTTGGCCCAATGTAAAGGAAATTTCTGCAATTTTGCCCCAAAATAAGGGAATTTTCTGACTTTTTGCTCCTGAAAAAAGGGGATATTCTGTCTTTTTGCCCCAAAATAAGGAGAATATCTGCCTTTTTGCCCAAAAATTATGAGAATTTCTGCAATTTTGTTTCGAAATACGGGGAATTTCTGCCTTTTAGCCCCAAAATAAAGGGAATTTCTGCATTTTACCTCAAAATAAGAATAATTTCTGCATTTTGCTCCAAAATATGGGGAATTTCTGCATTTTTGTTCCAAAATAAAGAAAATTTCTTCAATTTTGTACCATAATAAAAGAAATTTCTCTTTTTTGCCCCAAAATAAGAGAAATTTCTGACTTTTTACCCAGAAATAAATGAAATTTCTGCAATTTTTAGCGAAAATAAGGAAAATTTGTGCCTTTTTGCCCCAAAATAAGGGGAATTTCTGCCTTTTGCCCCAGAATATGGGGAATTTCAGCATTTTACCTCAAAATAAGGGGAATTTCTGCTTTTTGCCCTGAAATATGTGAAATTTCTGCAATTTTACCCCAAATTAAGGTGAATTTCTGCCTTTTGCCCCAAAATAATGGGAATTTCTGCCTTTTACCTCCAAAGTAAAAAAAAATTTTGCTTTTTTTCCTGAAATAAGTGAAATTTCTGCAATTTTGCCCTAAAATATGGGAAATTTCTGCAATTTTTCTCCATAATAAAGCAAATTTCTGCAATTTTGCCTTAAAATAAGGGGAATTTCTGGTTTTTGCCCCCAAATAAAGGGAAATATCTGCAATTTTGCCCTAAAATAAGGGGAATTTCTGCCATTTGCCCCGAAATAAGGGGAATTTCTGCCTTTTTGCCACAAAATAAAGAAAATTACTGCATGTTTTACCCCAAAATTAGGTGAATTTCTGAACTTTTGCTACAAAATAAGGGAAATTTCTGCAATTTTGCTCCAAAATATGAAATTTTCTGCCTTTTTCGCCAAAAATAAGGGGAATTTCTGCCATTTTGCCGCAAAATAAGTGAATTTTCTGCAGTTTTACTGCAAAATAAGGGGAATTTCTGCTTTTTACCCCAAAATTAGGGGAATTTCTGCAATTTTGCTCCAAAATACGGGGAATTTCTGCCTTTTTGCCCGAAAAGAAAGGGAATGTATACCTTTTTGCCATAAAAAAAAAAGAAATTTCTTCACTTTTGCCCAAAAATAAGGGGATTTTCCGCCTTTTTGACTCAAAATAAGTGCAATTTCTGCCTTTTCCCCAAAAATAAACGGAATTTCTGTCTTTTTGCCCCAAAATAAAGAAAATTTCTGACTTTTTACCCTGAAATAAGTGAAATTTCTAAAATTTTTCCCCAAAATAAGGGAAATGTCTGCTTTTTGCCTCAAAATAAGGGGAATTTCTCCCTTTTTGCCAACAAATAAGGAGAATTTCAGCCTTTTTTCCTCAAAATAAGAGGAATTTCTGCCTTTTGCCCCAAAATATGGGGAACTTCTGCCTTTTTGCCCCAAAATAAGAAAAATTTCTGCAATTTTGTACCAAAATAAAAGAAATTTCTGCATTTTTGCCCCAAAATAAGAGAAATTTCTGCCTTTTTTCCCTGAAATAAGTGAAATTTTTGCAATTTTGCCCCAAAATAAGGGAAATTTCTGCAATTTTGCCCCAAACTAGAGAAAATTTCTGCAATTTTTCCCCAAATAAGGGGAATTTCTGACTTTTTGCACCCAAAAAAGGAGATTTTTTGTCTTTTGCCCCAAAATAAGGAGAATTTCAGCCTTTTTGCCCGAAAATTATGAGAATTTCTGCAATTTTTCTTCAAAATATGGAAATTTTCTGCCTTTTAGCCCCAAAATAAAGGGAATTTCTGCATTTTTTCCCAATATTAGGGGAATTTCTGCATTTTACCTCTAAATAAGGGAAATTTCTGCAATTTACCTCAAAATAAGAAGAATTTCTGCCTTTTAGCCCAAAATATGAAGAATTTCTGCCTTTTTGTTCCAAAATAATGAATATTTCTTCAATTTTGTACGATAATAAAAGAAATTTTTCCTTTTTGGCCCAAACTAAGGGGAATTTCTAACTTTTTACCCTGAAATAAATGAAATTTCTGCAATTTTGCCCGAAAATAAGGGAAATTTGTGCCTTTTTGCCCCAAAATAAGGGGAATGTCTGCCTTTTGTCCCAAAATATGGGGAATTTCAACATTTTACCTCAAAATAAGGGGAATTTCTGCTTTTTTGCTCTGACATATGTGAAATTTCTGCAATTTTACCCCAAAATAAGGTGAATTTCTGCTTTTTGCCGAAAAATAATGGGAATTTCTGCCTTTTTGCCCCAAAATAAGAAAAATTTTTGCTTTTTTTTTCTGAAATAAGTGAAATTTCTGCAATTTTGCCTTACAATAAAGGAAATTTCTGCAATTTTTCCCCATAATAAAGCAAATTTCTGCAATTTTGCACCAAAATAAGAGGAATTTCTGTTTTTTTCCCACAAAAAAGGGAAATTTCTGCAATTTTGCCCTAAAATAAGGGTAATTTCTGCCATTTGCCCCAAAATAAAAGAAATTTCTGCCTTTTTGCCACAAAATAAAGATAATTACTGCATGTTTTACCCCAAAATTAGGTGAATTTCTGCAATTTTGCTCCAAAATATGAGGATTTTCTGCCTTATTCGCCAAAAATAAGGGGAATTTCTGGCATTTTGCCGAAAATAAGTGAAATTTCTGCAGTTTTACCCCAAAATAAGGGAAATTTCTGCCTTTTTGCCCAACAATTAGGGGAATTTCTGCAATATTGCTCCAAAATACGGGGAATTTCTGCCTTTTTGCCCGAAAATAAAGGGAATGTATACCTTTTGCTATAAAAAAGGGAAATTTCTATACTTTTGCCCCAAAATAAGAATATTTTCTGCCTTTTTGACTCAAAATAAGTGCAATTTCTGCCTTTTCCCCAAAAATAAACGGAATTTCTGTTTTTTTGCCCCAAAATAAAGGGAATTTCTGACTTTTTGCCCTTAAATAAGTGAAATTTTTAAAATTTTTCCCCAAAATAAGGGAAATGTCTGCTTTTTGCCCCAAAATAAGGGGAATGTCTGCCTTTTAGCCCCAAAATAAAGGGAATTTCTGCATTTTTGTACCGAAATGAAAGAAATATTTTCCTTTTTGCCCCAAAATAAGAGAAATTTTTGCCTTTTTTCCCTGAAATAAGTGAAATTTCTGCAATTTTGCCCCAAAATAAAGGTAATTTCTGCAATTTTTCCCCAAAGTAAAGGAAATTTCTGCAATTTTGCCCCAAATAATGGGAATTTCTGACTTTTTGCACCCGAAAAATGGAGATTTTCTGTCTTTTTGCCCCAAAATAAGGAGAATTTCAGCCTTTTTTCCCGAAAATTATGAGAATTTCTGCAATTTTTCTTCAAAATACGAAAATTTTTTGCGTTTTAGCCCCAAAATAAAGGGAATTTCTGCATTTTGCCACAATTTTAGGGGAATTTCTTCATTTTACCTCTAAATAAGGGGAATTTCTGCATTTTCCCTAAAAATAAGAACAATTTCTGCCTTTTACCCCAAAATATGGGGAATTTTGCCTTTTTGTTCCAAAATAAAGAAAAGTTTTTCAATTTTGTACCATAAAAAAAGAAATTTCTCCTTTTTGCCCCAAAATAAGGGGAATTTCTGACTTTTTACCCAGATATAAATGAAATTTCTGCAATTTTGCCCGAAAATAAGGGAAATTTGTGCCTTTTTGCCCCAAAATAAGGGGAATTTCTGCCTTTTTCCCCAAAATATTGGGAATTTCAGCATTTTACCTCAAAATATGGGGAATTTGTGCCTTTTTGCCCTGAAATATGTGAAATTTCTGCAAATTTACCCCAAAATAAGGTGAATTTCTGCTTTATTGCCCCAAAATAATGGGAATTTTGGCCTTTTTGCCCCAAAATAAGAAAAATTTTTGCTTCTTTTTCTGAAATAAGTGAAATTTCTGCAATTTTGCCCTAAATTAAGAGAAATTTCTGCAAATTTTCCCCATAATAAAGCAAATTTCTGCAAATATACCCCAAAATAAGGGGAAATTCTGTTTTTTGCCCCCAAATAAGGGAAATTTCTGCAATTTTGCCCTTAAATAAGGGGAATTTCTGCCATTTGCCCGAAAATAAGGTGAATTTCTGCCTTTTTGCCACAAAATAAAGAAAATTACTGCATGTTTTACCCCAAAATTAGGTGAATTTCTGCAATTTTGCTCCAAAATACGAAATTTTCTGCCTTTTTCGCCGAGAATAAGGGGAATTTCTGCCATTTTGCCGCAAAATAAGTGAATTTTCTGCAGTTTTACTGCAAAATAAGGGGAATTTCTGCTTTTTACCCCAAAATTAGGGGAATTTCTGCAATTTTGCTCCAAAATACGGGGAATTTCTGCCTTTTTGCCCGAAAAGAAAGGGAATGTATACCTTTTTGCCATAAAAAAAAAGGAAATTTCTTCACTTTTGCCCAAAAATAAGGGGATTTTCCGCCTTTTTGACTCAAAATAAGTGCAATTTCTGCCTTTTCCCCAAAAATAAACGGAATTTCTGTCTTTTTGCCCCAAAATAAAGAAAATTTCTGACTTTTTACCCTGAAATAAGTGAAATTTCTAAAATTTTTCCCCAAAATAAGGGAAATGTCTGCTTTTTGCTTCAAAATAAGGGGAATTTCTCCCTTTTTGCCAACAAATAAGGAGAATTTCAGCCTTTTTCCCTCAAAATAAGAGGAATTTCTGCCTTTTGCCCCAAAATATGGGGAACTTCTGCCTTTTTGCCCCAAAATAAGAAAAATTTCTGCAATTTTGTACCAAAATAAAAGAAATTTCTGCATTTTTGCCCCAAAATAAGAGAAATTTCTGCCTTTTTTCCCTGAAATAAGTGAAATTTTTGCAATTTTGCCCCAAAATAAGGGAAATTTCTGCAATTTTGCCCCAAACTAGAGAAAATTTCTGCAATTTTTCCCCAAATAAGGGGAATTTCTGACTTTTTGCACCCAAAAAAAGAGATTTTTTGTCTTTTGCCCCAAAATAAGGAGAATTTCAGCCTTTTTGCACGAAAATTATGAGAATTTCTGCAATTTTTCTTCAAAATATGGAAAATTTCTGCCTTTTAGCCCCAAAATAAAGGGAATTTCTGCATTTTTTCCCAATATTAGGGGAATTTCTGCATTTTACCTCTAAATAAGGGAAATTTCTGCATTTTACCTCAAAATAAGAAGAATTTCTGCCTTTTAGCCCAAAATATGAAGAATTTCTGCCTTTTTGTTCCAAAATAATGAATATTTCTTCAATTTTGTACGATAATAAAAGAAATTTTTCCTTTTTGGCCCAAACTAAGGGGAATTTCTAACTTTTTACCCTGAAATAAATGAAATTTCTGCAATTTTGCCCAAAAATAAGGGAAATTTGTGCCTTTTTGCCCCAAAATAAGGGGAATGTCTGCCTTTTGTCCCAAAATATGGGGAATTTCAACATTTTACCTCAAAATAAGGGGAATTTCTGCTTTTTTGCTCTGACATATGTGAAATTTCTGCAATTTTACCCCAAAATAAAATGAATTTCTGCTTTTTGCCGAAAAATAATGGGAATTTCTGCCTTTTTGCCCCAAAATAAGAAAAATTTTTGCTTTTTTTTCTGAAATAAGTGAAATTTCTGCAATTTTGCCTTACAATAAAGGAAATTTCTGCAATTTTTCCCCATAATAAAGCAAATTTCTGCAATTTTGCACCAAAATAAGAGGAATTTCTGTTTTTTTCCCACAAAAAAGGGAAATTTCTGCAATTTTGCCCTAAAATAAGGGTAATTTCTGCCATTTGCCCCAAAATAAAAGAAATTTCTGCCTTTTTGCCACAAAATAAAGATAATTACTGCATGTTTTACCCCAAAATTAGGTGAATTTCTGCAATTTTGCTCCAAAATATGAGGATTTTCTGCCTTATTCGCCAAAAATAAGGGGAATTTCTGGCATTTTGCCGAAAATAAGTGAAATTTCTGCAGTTTTACCCCAAAATAAGGGAAATTTCTGCCTTTTTGCCCAACAATTAGGGGAATTTCTGCAATATTGCTCCAAAATACGGGGAATTTCTGCCTTTTTGCCCGAAAATAAAGGGAATGTATACCTTTTGCTATAAAAAAGGGAAATTTCTATACTTTTGCCCCAAAATAAGAATATTTTCTGCCTTTTTGACTCAAAATAAGTGCAATTTCTGCCTTTTCCCCAAAAATAAACGGAATTTCTGTTTTTTTGCCCCAAAATAAAGGGAATTTCTGACTTTTTGCCCTTAAATAAGTGAAATTTTTAAAATTTTTCCCCAAAATAAGGGAAATGTCTGCTTTTTGCCCCAAAATAAGGGGAATGTCTGCCTTTTAGCCCCAAAATAAAGGGAATTTCTGCATTTTTGTACCGAAATGAAAGAAATATTTTCCTTTTTGCCCCAAAATAAGAGAAATTTTTGCCTTTTTTCCCTGAAATAAGTGAAATTTCTGCAATTTTGCCCCAAAATAAAGGTAATTTCTGCAATTTTTCCCCAAAGTAAAGGAAATTTCTGCAATTTTGCCCCAAATAATGGGAATTTCTGACTTTTTGCACCCGAAAAATGGAGATTTTCTGTCTTTTTGCCCCAAAATAAGGAGAATTTCAGCCTTTTTTCCCGAAAATTATGAGAATTTCTGCAATTTTTCTTCAAAATACGAAATTTTTTTGCGTTTTAGCCCCAAAATAAAGGGAATTTCTGCATTTTGCCACAATTTTAGGGGAATTTCTTCATTTTACCTCTAAATAAGGGGAATTTCTGCATTTTCCCTAAAAATAAGAACAATTTCTGCCTTTTACCCCAAAATATGGGGAATTTTGCCTTTTTGTTCCAAAATAAAGAAAAGTTTTTCAATTTTGTACCATAAAAAAAGAAATTTCTCCTTTTTGCCCCAAAATAAGGGGAATTTCTGACTTTTTACCCAGAAATAAATGAAATTTCTGCAATTTTGCCCGAAAATAAGGGAAATTTGTGCCTTTTTGCCCCAAAATAAGGGGAATTTCTGCCTTTTTCCCCAAAATATTGGGAATTTCAGCATTTTACCTCAAAATATGGGGAATTTGTGCCTTTTTGCCCTGAAATATGTGAAATTTCTGCAAATTTACCCCAAAATAAGGTGAATTTCTGCTTTTTTGCCCCAAAATAATGGGAATTTTGGCCTTTTTGCCCCAAAATAAGAAAAATTTTTGCTTCTTTTTCTGAAATAAGTGAAATTTCTGCAATTTTGCCCTAAAATAAGAGAAATTTCTGCAAATTTTCCCCATAATAAAGCAAATTTCTGCAAATTTACCCCAAAATAAGGGGAAATTCTGTTTTTTGCCCCCAAATAAGGGAAATTTCTGCAATTTTGCCCTTAAATAAGGGGAATTTCTGCCATTTGCCCGAAAATAAGGTGAATTTCTGCCTTTTTGCCACAAAATAAAGAAAATTACTGCATGTTTTACCGCAAAATTAGGTGAATTTCTGCAATTTTCCTCCAAAATACGAAATTTTCTGCCTTTTTCGCCGAAAATAAGGGGAATTTCTGCCATTTTGCCGCAAAATAAGTGAATTTTCTGCAGTTTTACTGCAAAATAAGGGGAATTTCTGCTTTTTACCCCAAAATTAGGGGAATTTCTGCAATTTTGCTCCAAAATACGGGGAATTTCTGCCTTTTTGCCCGAAAAGAAAGGGAATGTATACCTTTTTGCCATAAAAAAAAAAGAAATTTCTTCACTTTTGCCCAAAAATAAGGGGATTTTCCGCCTTTTTGACTCAAAATAAGTGCAATTTCTGCCTTTTCCCCAAAAATAAACGGAATTTCTGTCTTTTTGCCCCAAAATAAAGAAAATTTCTGACTTTTTACCCTGAAATAAGTGAAATTTCTAAAATTTTTCCCCAAAATAAGGGAAATGTCTGCTTTTTGCCTCAAAATAAGGGGAATTTCTCCCTTTTTGCCAACAAATAAGGAGAATTTCAGCCTTTTTTCCTCAAAATAAGAGGAATTTCTGCCTTTTGCCCCAAAATATGGGGAACTTCTGCCTTTTTGCCCCAAAATAAGAAAAATTTCTGCAATTTTGTACCAAAATAAAAGAAATTTCTGCATTTTTGCCCCAAAATAAGAGAAATTTCTGCCTTTTTTCCCTGAAATAAGTGAAATTTTTGCAATTTTGCCCCAAAATAAGGGAAATTTCTGCAATTTTGCCCCAAACTAGAGAAAATTTCTGCAATTTTTCCCCAAATAAGGGGAATTTCTGACTTTTTGCACCCAAAAAAGGAGATTTTTTGTCTTTTGCCCCAAAATAAGGAGAATTTCAGCCTTTTTGCCCGAAAATTATGAGAATATCTGCAATTTTTCTTCAAAATATGGAAAATTTCTGCCTTTTAGCCCCAAAATAAAGGGAATTTCTGCATTTTTTCCCAATATTAGGGGAATTTCTGCATTTTACCTCTAAATAAGGGAAATTTCTGCATTTTACCTCAAAATAAGAAGAATTTCTGCCTTTTAGCCCAAAATATGAAGAATTTCTGCCTTTTTGTTCCAAAATAATGAATATTTCTTCAATTTTGTACGATAATAAAAGAAATTTTTCCTTTTTGGCCCAAACTAAGGGGAATTTCTAACTTTTTACCCTGAAATAAATGAAATTTCTGCAATTTTGCCCGAAAATAAGGTAAATTTGTGCCTTTTTGCCCCAAAATAAGGGGAATGTCTGCCTTTTGTCCCAAAATATGGGGAATTTCAACATTTTACCTCAAAATAAGGGGAATTTCTGCTTTTTTGCTCTGACATATGTGAAATTTCTGCAATTTTACCCCAAAATAAGGTGAATTTCTGCTTTTTGCCGAAAAATAATGGGAATTTCTGCCTTTTTGCCCCAAAATAAGAAAAATTTTTGCTTTTTTTTTCTGAAATAAGTGAAATTTCTGCAATTTTGCCTTACAATAAAGGAAATTTCTGCAATTTTTCCCCATAATAAAGCAAATTTCTGCAATTTTGCACCAAAATAAGAGGAATTTCTGTTTTTTTCCCACAAAAAAGGGAAATTTCTGCAATTTTGCCCTAAAATAAGGGTAATTTCTGCCATTTGCCCCAAAATAAAAGAAATTTCTGCCTTTTTGCCACAAAATAAAGATAATTACTGCATGTTTTACCCCAAAATTAGGTGAATTTCTGCAATTTTGCTCCAAAATATGAGGATTTTCTGCCTTATTCGCCAAAAATAAGGGGAATTTCTGGCATTTTGCCGAAAATAAGTGAAATTTCTGCAGTTTTACCCCAAAATAAGGGAAATTTCTGCCTTTTTGCCCAACAATTAGGAGAATTTCTGCAATATTGCTCCAAAATACGGGGAATTTCTGCCTTTTTGCCCGAAAATAAAGGGAATGTATACCTTTTGCTATAAAAAAGGGAAATTTCTATACTTTTGCCCCAAAATAAGAATATTTTCTG
This sequence comes from Micromys minutus, assembly GCF_963924665.1. NCBI lineage: Eukaryota > Metazoa > Chordata > Mammalia > Rodentia > Muridae > Micromys > Micromys minutus. The sequence goes on from NW_027667727.1 coordinate 7,843,123, forward strand.
CCTTTTTGACTCAAAATAAGTGCAATTTCTGCCTTTTCCCCAAAAATAAACGGAATTTCTGTTTTTTTGCCCCAAAATAAAGGGAATTTCTGACTTTTTGCCCTTAAATAAGTGAAATTTTTAAAATTTTTCCCCAAAATAAGGGAAATGTCTGCTTTTTGCCCCAAAATAAGGGGAATGTCTGCCTTTTAGCCCCAAAATAAAGGGAATTTCTGCATTTTTGTACCGAAATGAAAGAAATATTTTCCTTTTTGCCCCAAAATAAGAGAAATTTTTGCCTTTTTTCCCTGAAATAAGTGAAATTTCTGCAATTTTGCCCCAAAATAAAGGTAATTTCTGCAATTTTTCCCCAAAGTAAAGGAAATTTCTGCAATTTTGCCCCAAATAATGGGAATTTCTGACTTTTTGCACCCGAAAAATGGAGATTTTCTGTCTTTTTGCCCCAAAATAAGGAGAATTTCAGCCTTTTTTCCCGAAAATTATGAGAATTTCTGCAATTTTTCTTCAAAATACGAAATTTTTTTGCGTTTTAGCCCCAAAATAAAGGGAATTTCTGCATTTTGCCACAATTTTAGGGGAATTTCTTCATTTTACCTCTAAATAAGGGGAATTTCTGCATTTTCCCTAAAAATAAGAACAATTTCTGCCTTTTACCTCAAAATATGGGGAATTTTGCCTTTTTGTTCCAAAATAAAGAAAAGTTTTTCAATTTTGTACCATAAAAAAAGAAATTTCTCCTTTTTGCCCCAAAATAAGAGGAATTTCTGACTTTTTACCCAGAAATAAATGAAATTTCTGCAATTTTGCCCGAAAATAAGGGAAATTTGTGCCTTTTTGCCCCAAAATAAGGGGAATTTCTGCCTTTTTCCCCAAAATATTGGGAATTTCAGCATTTTACCTCAAAATATGGGGAATTTGTGCCTTTTTGCCCTGAAATATGTGAAATTTCTGCAAATTTACCCCAAAATAAGGTGAATTTCTGCTTTTTTGCCCCAAAATAATGGGAATTTTGGCCTTTTTGCCCCAAAATAAGAAAAATTTTTGCTTCTTTTTCTGAAATAAGTGAAATTTCTGCAATTTTGCCCTAAAATAAGAGAAATTTCTGCAAATTTTCCCCATAATAAAGCAAATTTCTGCAAATTTACCCCAAAATAAGGGGAAATTCTGTTTTTTGCCCCCAAATAAGGGAAATTTCTGCAATTTTGCCCTTAAATAAGGGGAATTTCTGCCATTTGCCCGAAAATAAGGTGAATTTCTGCCTTTTTGCCACAAAATAAAGAAAATTACTGCATGTTTTACCCCAAAATTAGGTGAATTTCTGCAATTTTCCTCCAAAATACGAAATTTTCTGCCTTTTTCGCCGAAAATAAGGGGAATTTCTGCCATTTCGCCGCAAAATAAGTGAATTTTCTGCAGTTTTACTGCAAAATAAGGGGAATTTCTGCTTTTTACCCCAAAATTAGGGGAATTTCTGCAATTTTGCTCCAAAATACGGGGAATTTCTGCCTTTTTGCCCGAAAAGAAAGGGAATGTATACCTTTTTGCCATAAAAAAAAAGAAATTTCTTCACTTTTGCCCAAAAATAAGGGGATTTTCCGCCTTTTTGACTCAAAATAAGTGCAATTTCTGCCTTTTCCCCAAAAATAAACGGAATTTCTGTCTTTTTGCCCCAAAATAAAGAAAATTTCTGACTTTTTACCCTGAAATAAGTGAAATTTCTAAAATTTTTCCCCAAAATAAGGGAAATGTCTGCTTTTTGCCTCAAAATAAGGGGAATTTCTCCCTTTTTGCCAACAAATAAGGAGAATTTCAGCCTTTTTTCCTCAAAATAAGAGGAATTTCTGCCTTTTGCCCCAAAATATGGGGAACTTCTGCCTTTTTGCCCCAAAATAAGAAAAATTTCTGCAATTTTGTACCAAAATAAAAGAAATTTCTGCATTTTTGCCCCAAAATAAGAGAAATTTCTGCCTTTTTTCCCTGAAATAAGTGAAATTTTTGCAATTTTGCCCCAAAATAAGGGAAATTTCTGCAATTTTGCCCCAAACTAGAGAAAATTTCTGCAATTTTTCCCCAAATAAGGGGAATTTCTGACTTTTTGCACCCAAAAAAGGAGATTTTTTGTCTTTTGCCCCAAAATAAGGAGAATTTCAGCCTTTTTGCCCGAAAATTATGAGAATTTCTGCAATTTTTCTTCAAAATATGGAAAATTTCTGCCTTTTAGCCCCAAAATAAAGGGAATTTCTGCATTTTATCCCAATATTAGGGGAATTTCTGCATTTTACCTCTAAATAAGGGAAATTTCTGCATTTTACCTCAAAATAAGAAGAATTTCTGCCTTTTAGCCCAAAATATGAAGAATTTCTGCCTTTTTGTTCCAAAATAATGAATATTTCTTCAATTTTGTACGATAATAAAAGAAATTTTTCCTTTTTGGCCCAAACTAAGGGGAATTTCTAACTTTTTACCCTGAAATAAATGAAATTTCTGCAATTTTGCCCGAAAATAAGGGAAATTTGTGCCTTTTTGCCCCAAAATAAGGGGAATGTCTGCCTTTTGTCCCAAAATATGGGGAATTTCAACATTTTACCTCAAAATAAGGGGAATTTCTGCTTTTTTGCTCTGACATATGTGAAATTTCTGCAATTTTACCCCAAAATAAGGTGAATTTCTGCTTTTTGCCGAAAAATAATGGGAATTTCTGCCTTTTTGCCCCAAAATAAGAAAAATTTTTGCTTTTTTTTTCTGAAATAAGTGAAATTTCTGCAATTTTGCCTTACAATAAAGGAAATTTCTGCAATTTTTCCCCATAATAAAGCAAATTTCTGCAATTTTGCACCAAAATAAGAGGAATTTCTGTTTTTTTCCCACAAAAAAGGGAAATTTCTGCAATTTTGCCCTAAAATAAGGGTAATTTCTGCCATTTGCCCCAAAATAAAAGAAATTTCTGCCTTTTTGCCACAAAATAAAGATAATTACTGCATGTTTTACCCCAAAATTAGGTGAATTTCTGCAATTTTGCTCCAAAATATGAGGATTTTCTGCCTTATTCGCCAAAAATAAGGGGAATTTCTGGCATTTTGCCGAAAATAAGTGAAATTTCTGCAGTTTTACCCCAAAATAAGGGAAATTTCTGCCTTTTTGCCCAACAATTAGGGGAATTTCTGCAATATTGCTCCAAAATACGGGGAATTTCTGCCTTTTTGCCCGAAAATAAAGGGAATGTATACCTTTTGCTATAAAAAAGGGAAATTTCTATACTTTTGCCCCAAAATAAGAATATTTTCTGCCTTTTTGACTCAAAATAAGTGCAATTTCTGCCTTTTCCCCAAAAATAAACGGAATTTCTGTTTTTTTGCCCCAAAATAAAGGGAATTTCTGACTTTTTGCCCTTAAATAAGTGAAATTTTTAAAATTTTTCCCCAAAATAAGGGAAATGTCTGCTTTTTGCCCCAAAATAAGGGGAATGTCTGCCTTTTAGCCCCAAAATAAAGGGAATTTCTGCATTTTTGTACCGAAATGAAAGAAATATTTTCCTTTTTGCCCCAAAATAAGAGAAATTTTTGCCTTTTTTCCCTGAAATAAGTGAAATTTCTGCAATTTTGCCCCAAAATAAAGGTAATTTCTGCAATTTTTCCCCAAAGTAAAGGAAATTTCTGCAATTTTGCCCCAAATAATGGGAATTTCTGACATTTTGCACCCGAAAAATGGAGATTTTCTGTCTTTTTGCCCCAAAATAAGGAGAATTTCAGCCTTTTTTCCCGAAAATTATGAGAATTTCTGCAATTTTTCTTCAAAATACGAAAATTTTTTGCGTTTTAGCCCCAAAATAAAGGGAATTTCTGCATTTTGCCACAATTTTAGGGGAATTTCTTCATTTTACCTCTAAATAAGGGGAATTTCTGCATTTTCCCTAAAAATAAGAACAATTTCTGCCTTTTACCCCAAAATATGGGGAATTTTGCCTTTTTGTTCCAAAATAAAGAAAAGTTTTTCAATTTTGTACCATAAAAAAAGAAATTTCTCCTTTTTGCCCCAAAATAAGGGGAATTTCTGACTTTTTACCCAGATATAAATGAAATTTCTGCAATTTTGCCCGAAAATAAGGGAAATTTGTGCCTTTTTGCCCCAAAATAAGGGGAATGTCTGCCTTTTGTCCCAAAATATGGGGAATTTCAACATTTTACCTCAAAATAAGGGGAATTTCTGCTTTTTTGCTCTGACATATGTGAAATTTCTGCAATTTTACCCCAAAATAAGGTGAATTTCTGCTTTTTGCCGAAAAATAATGGGAATTTCTGCCTTTTTGCCCCAAAATAAGAAAAATTTTTGCTTTTTTTTTCTGAAATAAGTGAAATTTCTGCAATTTTGCCTTACAATAAAGGAAATTTCTGCAATTTTTCCCCATAATAAAGCAAATTTCTGCAATTTTGCACCAAAATAAGAGGAATTTCTGTTTTTTTCCCACAAAAAAGGGAAATTTCTGCAATTTTGCCCTAAAATAAGGGTAATTTCTGCAATTTGCCCCAAAATAAAAGAAATTTCTGCCTTTTTGCCACAAAATAAAGATAATTACTGCATGTTTTACCCCAAAATTAGGTGAATTTCTGCAATTTTGCTCCAAAATATGAGGATTTTCTGCCTTATTCGCCAAAAATAAGGGGAATTTCTGGCATTTTGCCGAAAATAAGTGAAATTTCTGCAGTTTTACCCCAAAATAAGGGAAATTTCTGCCTTTTTGCCCAACAATTAGGAGAATTTCTGCAATATTGCTCCAAAATACGGGGAATTTCTGCCTTTTTGCCCGAAAATAAAGGGAATGTATACCTTTTGCTATAAAAAAGGGAAATTTCTATACTTTTGCCCCAAAATAAGAATATTTTCTGCCTTTTTGACTCAAAATAAGTGCAATTTCTGCCTTTTCCCCAAAAATAAACGGAATTTCTGTTTTTTTGCCCCAAAATAAAGGGAATTTCTGACTTTTTGCCCTTAAATAAGTGAAATTTTTAAAATTTTTCCCCAAAATAAGGGAAATGTCTGCTTTTTGCCCCAAAATAAGGGGAATGTCTGCCTTTTAGCCCCAAAATAAAGGGAATTTCTGCATTTTTGTACCGAAATGAAAGAAATATTTTCCTTTTTGCCCCAAAATAAGAGAAATTTTTGCCTTTTTTCCCTGAAATAAGTGAAATTTCTGCAATTTTGCCCCAAAATAAAGGTAATTTCTGCAATTTTTCCCCAAAGTAAAGGAAATTTCTGCAATTTTGCCCCAAATAATGGGAATTTCTGACTTTTTGCACCCGAAAAATGGAGATTTTCTGTCTTTTTGCCCCAAAATAAGGAGAATTTCAGCCTTTTTTCCCGAAAATTATGAGAATTTCTGCAATTTTTCTTCAAAATACGAAATTTTTTTGCGTTTTAGCCCCAAAATAAAGGGAATTTCTGCATTTTGCCACAATTTTAGGGGAATTTCTTCATTTTACCTCTAAATAAGGGGAATTTCTGCATTTTCCCTAAAAATAAGAACAATTTCTGCCTTTTACCCCAAAATATGGGGAATTTTGCCTTTTTGTTCCAAAATAAAGAAAAGTTTTTCAATTTTGTACCATAAAAAAAGAAATTTCTCCTTTTTGCCCCAAAATAAGGGGAATTTCTGACTTTTTACCCAGAAATAAATGAAATTTCTGCAATTTTGCCCGAAAATAAGGGAAATTTGTGCCTTTTTGCCCCAAAATAAGGGGAATTTCTGCCTTTTTCCCCAAAATATTGGGAATTTCAGCATTTTACCTCAAAATATGGGGAATTTGTGCCTTTTTGCCCTGAAATATGTGAAATTTCTGCAAATTTACCCCAAAATAAGGTGAATTTCTGCTTTTTTGCCCCAAAATAATGGGAATTTTGGCCTCTTTGCCCCAAAATAAGAAAAAATTTTGCTTCTTTTTCTGAAATAAGTGAAATTTCTGCAATTTTGCCCTAAAATAAGAGAAATTTCTGCAAATTTTCCCCATAATAAAGCAAATTTCTGCAAATTTACCCCAAAATAAGGGGAAATTCTGTTTTTTGCCCCCAAATAAGGGAAATTTCTGCAATTTTGCCCTTAAATAAGGGGAATTTCTGCCATTTGCCCGAAAATAAGGTGAATTTCTGCCTTTTTGCCACAAAATAAAGAAAATTACTGCATGTTTTACCCCAAAATTAGGTGAATTTCTGCAATTTTCCTCCAAAATACGAAATTTTCTGCCTTTTTCGCCGAAAATAAGGGGAATTTCTGCCATTTTGCCGCAAAATAAGTGAATTTTCTGCAGTTTTACTGCAAAATAAGGGGAATTTCTGCTTTTTACCCCAAAATTAGGGGAATTTCTGCAATTTTGCTCCAAAATACGGGGAATTTCTGCCTTTTTGCCCGAAAAGAAAGGGAATGTATACCTTTTTGCCATAAAAAAAAGAAATTTCTTCACTTTTGCCCAAAAATAAGGGGATTTTCCGCCTTTTTGACTCAAAATAAGTGCAATTTCTGCCTTTTCCCCAAAAATAAACGGAATTTCTGTCTTTTTGCCCCAAAATAAAGAAAATTTCTGACTTTTTACCCTGAAATAAGTGAAATTTCTAAAATTTTTCCCCAAAATAAGGGAAATGTCTGCTTTTTGCCTCAAAATAAGGGGAATTTCTCCCTTTTTGCCAACAAATAAGGAGAATTTCAGCCTTTTTTCCTCAAAATAAGAGGAATTTCTGCCTTTTGCCCCAAAATATGGGGAACTTCTGCCTTTTTGCCCCAAAATAAGAAAAATTTCTGCAATTTTGTACCAAAATAAAAGAAATTTCTGCATTTTTGCCCCAAAATAAGAGAAATTTCTGCCTTTTTTCCCTGAAATAAGTGAAATTTTTGATATTTTGCCCCAAAATAAGGGAAATTTCTGCAATTTTGCCCCAAACTAGAGAAAATTTCTGCAATTTTTCCCCAAATAAGGGGAATTTCTGACTTTTTGCACCCAAAAAAGGAGATTTTTTGTCTTTTGCCCCAAAATAAGGAGAATTTCAGCCTTTTTGCCCGAAAATTATGAGAATTTCTGCAATTTTTCTTCAAAATATAGAAAATTTCTGCCTTTTAGCCCCAAAATAAAGGGAATTTCTGCATTTTTCCCATTATTAGGGGAATTTCTGCATTTTACCTCTAAATAAGGGAAATTTCTGCATTTTACCTCAAAATAAGAAGAATTTCTGCCTTTTAGCCCAAAATATGAAGAATTTCTGCCTTTTTGTTCCAAAATAATGAATATTTCTTCAATTTTGTACGATAATAAAAGAAATTTCTCCTTTTTGGCCCAAACTAAGGGGAATTTCTAACTTTTTACCCTGAAATAAATGAAATTTCTGCAATTTTGCCCGAAAATAAGGTAAATTTGTGCCTTTTTGCCCCAAAATAAGGGTAATGTCTGCCTTTTGTCCCAAAATATGGGGAATTTCAACATTTTACCTCAAAATAAGGGGAATTTCTGCTTTTTTGCTCTGACATATGTGAAATTTCTGCAATTTTACCCCAAAATAAGGTGAATTTCTGCTTTTTGCCGAAAAATAATGGGAATTTCTGCCTTTTTGCCCCAAAATAAGAAAAATTTTTGCTTTTTTTTTCTGAAATAAGTGAAATTTCTGCAATTTTGCCTTACAATAAAGGAAATTTCTGCAATTTTTCCCCATAATAAAGCAAATTTCTGCAATTTTGCACCAAAATAAGAGGAATTTCTGTTTTTTTCCCACAAAAAAGGGAAATTTCTGCAATTTTGCCCTAAAATAAGGGTAATTTCTGCCATTTGCCCCAAAATAAAAGAAATTTCTGCCTTTTTGCCACAAAATAAAGATAATTACTGCATGTTTTACCCCAAAATTAGGTGAATTTCTGCAATTTTGCTCCAAAATATGAGGATTTTCTGCCTTATTCGCCAAAAATAAGGGGAATTTCTGGCATTTTGCCGAAAATAAGTGAAATTTCTGCAGTTTTACCCCAAAATAAGGTAAATTTCTGCCTTTTTGCCCAACAATTAGGGGAATTTCTGCAATATTGCTCCAAAATACGGGGAATTTCTGCCTTTTTGCCCGAAAATAAAGGGAATGTATACCTTTTGCTATAAAAAAGGGAAATTTCTATATTTTGCCCCAAAATAAGAATATTTTCTGCCTTTTTGACTCAAATTAAGTGCAATTTCTGCCTTTTCCCCAAAAATAAACGGAATTTCTGTTTTTTTGCCCCAAAATAAAGGGAATTTCTGACTTTTTGCCCTTAAATAAGTGAAATTTTTAAAATTTTTCCCCAAAATAAGGGAAATGTCTGCTTTTTGCCCCAAAATAAGGGGAATGTCTGCCTTTTAGCCCCAAAATAAAGGGAATTTCTGCATTTTTGTACCGAAATGAAAGAAATATTTTCCTTTTTGCCCCAAAATGAGAGAAATTTTTGCCTTTTTTCCCTGAAATAAGTGAAATTTCTGCAATTTTGCCCCAAAATAAAGGTAATTTCTGCAATTTTTCCCCAAAGTAAAGGAAATTTCTGCAATTTTGCCCCAAATAATGGGAATTTCTGACTTTTTGCACCCGAAAAATGGAGATTTTCTGTCTTTTTGCCCCAAAATAAGGAGAATTTCAGCCTTTTTTCCCGAAAATTATGAGAATTTCTGCAATATTTTTTCAGAATACGGAAAATTTCTGCTTTTTAGACCCAAAATAAAGGGAATTTCTGAATTTTCCCCCAATATTAGAGGAATTTCTGCATTTTACCTCTAAATAAGGGGAATTTCTGCATTTTACCTCAAAATAAGAAGAATTTCTGTCTTTTGCCCCAAAATATGGGGAATTTTGCCTTTTTGTTCCAAAATAAAGAAAATTTCTTCAATTTTGTACTATAATGAAAGAAATTTCTCCTTTTTGCCCCAAAAGAAGGGGAATTTTTGACTTTTTACCCTGTAATAAATGAAATTTCTGCAATTTTTCCCGAAAATAAAGGAAATTTGTGCTTTTGCCCCAAAAATAAGGGGAATTTCTGACTTTTGCCGCAAACTATGGGGAATTTCAGGATTTTACCTCAAAATAAGGGGAATTTCTGCCTTTTGGCCTTGAAATATGTGAAATTTCTGCAGTTTTACCCCAAAATAAGAAAAATTTTTGCTTTTTTTTCTGAAATAAGTGAAATTTCTGCAATTTTGCCCTAAAATAAGGGAAATTTGTGCAATTTTTCTCTATAATAAAGCAAATTTTTGCAATTTTGCCCCAAAATAAGGCGAATTTCTGTTTTTTGCCCCCAAATGAGGGAAAATTCTGCAATTTTGCCCTAAAATAAGGGGAATTTCTGCCATTTGCCCCAAAATAAATGGAATTTCTGCCTTTTTGCCACAAAATAAAGAAAATTACTGCATGTTTTACCCCAAAATTAGGTGAATTTCTGCAATTTTGCTCCAAAATACGAGGATTTTCTGCCTTTTTCGCCGAAAATAAGGGGAATTTCTGCCATTTTGCCGCGAAATAAGTGAAATTTCTGCTGTTTTACCCCAAAATAAGGAGAATTTCTGCCTTTTTGCCCCCAAATTAGGGGAATTTCTGCAATTTTGCTCTAAAATACGGGGATTTTCTGACTTTTTGACCGAAAATAAAGGGAATGTATATATTTTTGCCATAAAAAAGGGAAATTTCTTCACCTTTGCCCCAAAATAAGGGGATTTTCCGCCTTTTAATACAAAATAAGTGCAATTTCTGCCTTTTCCCCAAAAATAAAAGGAATTTCTGTCTTTTTGCCCAAAAATAAGGGGTATTTCTGCCTTTTTATCCCAAAATAAGGAGAATTTCAGCCTTTTTTCTTAAAATAATAGGAATTTCTGCCTTTTGCCCCAAAATATGAAGAATTTCTGCCTTTTTGCCCCAAAATAAGAAAAATTTCTGCAATTTTGTACCAAAATAAAAGAAATTTCTGCCTTTTTGCCTCAAAATAAAGAAAATTTCTGCAATTTTGCCCCAATGTAAAGGAAATTTCTGCAATTTTGCCCCACAATAAGGGGATTTTCTGACTTTTTGCTCCTGAAAAAAGGGGATATTCTGTCTTTTTGCCCCAAAATAAGGAAAATTTCTGCCTTTTTGCCCAAAAATTATGAGAATTTCTGCAATTTTGCTTCAAAATACGGGGAATTTCTGCCTTTTAGCCCCAAAATAAAGGAAATTTCTGCATTTTACCTCAAAATAAGAATAATTTCTGCATTTTGCTCCAAAATATGGGGAATTTCTGCCTTTTTGTTCCAAAATAAGGGAAATTTCTTCAATTTTGGACTATAATAAAAGAAATTTCAGCTTTTTCCCCAAAATAAGGGGAATTTTTGACTTTTTGCCCTGAAATAAGTGAAATTTCTAAATTTTTTCCCCAAAATAAGAGAAATGTTTGCTTTTTGCCTCAAAATAAGGAGAATTTTTGCCTTTTTGCCCCCAAATAAGGGGAATTTCAGTCTTTTTACCTCAAAATAAGATGAATTTCTGCATTTTTGCCCCAAAATAGGAAAAATTTCTGCAATTTTGTACCAAAATAAAAGAAATTTCTGCCTTTTTGCCCCAAAATAAGAGAAATTTCTGCCTTTTTTTTCTGAAATAATTAAATTTCTGCAATTTTTCCCCAAAATAAGGGGAATTTCTGTTTTTTGGCCCCAAATGAGGGAAATTTCTGCAATTTTGCCCTAAAATAAGGGGAATTTCTGCCATTTGCCCCAAAATAAATGGAATTTCTGCCTTTTTGCCACAAAATAAAGAAAATTACTGCATGTTTTTCCCCAAAATTAGGTGAATTTCTGCAATTTTGCTCCAAAATACGAGGATTTTCTGCCTTTTTCGCCGAAAATAAGGGGTATTTCTGCCATTTTGCCGCGAAATAAGTGAAATTTCTGCAGTTTTACCCCAAAATAAGGAGAATTTCTGCCTTTTTGCCCCCAAATTATGGGAATTTCTGCAATTTTGCTCCAAAATACGGGGATTTTCTGACTTTTTGACCGAAAATAAAGGGAATGTATATCTTTTTGCCATAAAAAAGGGAAATTTCTTCACTTTTGCCCCAAAATAAGGGGATTTTCCGCCTTTTAATACAAAATAAGTGCAATTTCTGCCTTTTCCCCCAAAATAAAAGGAATTTCTGTCTTTTTGCCTAAAAATAAGGGGTATTTCTGCCTTTTTGCCCCAAAATAAGGAGAATTTCAGCCTTTTTTCTTAAAATAAGTGGAATTTCTGCTTTTTGCCCCAAAATATGGGGAATTTCTGCCTTTTTGCCATAAAATAAGAAAAATTTCTGCAATTTTGTACCAAAATAAAAGAAATTTCTGCTTTTTTGCCCCAAAATAAAGAAAATTTCTGCAATTTTGCCCCAATGTAAAGGTAATTGCTGCAATTTTGCCCCAAAATAAGAGGATTTTCTGACTTTTTGCTCCTGAAAAAAGGGGATATTCTGTCTTTTTGCCCCAAAATAAGAAGAATATCTGCCTTTTTGCCCGAAAATTATGAGAATTTCTGCAATTTTGCTTCAAAATACGGGGAATTTCTGCCTTTTAGCCCCAAAATAAAGGGAATTTCTGCATTTTACCTCAAAATAAGAATAATTTCTGCATTTTGCTCCAAAATATGGGGAATTTCTGCCTTTTTGTTCCAAAATAAGGGAAATTTCTTCAATTTTGTACAATAATAAAAGACATTTCTGCTTTGTTCCCAAAATAAGGGGAATTTTTGACTTTTTGCCTTGAAATAAGTGAAATTTCTAAAATTTTTCCCCAAAATAAGGGAAATGTTTGCTTTTTGCCTCAAAATAAGGAGAATTTTTGCCTTTTTGCCCCCAAATAAGGGGAATTTCAGCATTTTTACCTCAAAATAAGATGAATTTCTGCATTTTTGCCCCAAAATAGGAAAAATTTCTGCAATTTTGTACCAAAATAAAAGAAATTTCTGCTTTTTTGCCCCAAAATAAAGAAAATTTCTGCAATTTTGCCCCAATGTAAAGGTAATTGCTGCAATTTTGCCCCAAAATAAGGGGATTTTCTGACTTTTTGCTCCTGAAAAAAGGGGATATTCTGTCTTTTTGCCCCAAAATAAGAAGAATTTCTGCCTTTTTGCCCGAAAATTATGAGAATTTCTGCAATTTTGCTTCAAAATACGGGGAATTTCTGCCTTTTAGCCCCAAAATAAAGGAAATTTCTGCATTTTACCTCAAAATAAGAATAATTTCTGCATTTTGCTCCAAAATATGGGGAATTTCTGCCTTTTTGTTCCAAAATAAGGGAAATTTCTTCAATTTTTTACTATAATAAAAGAAATTTCTGCTTTTTTCCCAAAATAAGGGGAATTTTTGACTTTTTGCCTTGAAATAAGTGAAATTTCTAAAATTTTTCCCCAAAATAAGGGAAATGTTTGCTTTTTGCCTCAAAATAAAGAGAATTTTTGCCTTTTTGCCCCCAAATAAGGGGAATTTCAGCCTTTTTACCTCAAAATAAGATGAATTTCTGCATTTTTGCCCCAAAATAGGAAAAATTTCTGCAATTTTGTACCAAAATAAAAGAAATTTCTGCCTTTTTGCCCCAAAATAAGGGAAATTTCTGCAATTTTGAACCAAAGTAAAAGAAATTTCTGCAATTTTGACCCAAAGTTAAAAAAATTTCTTCAATTTTGCCCCAAATAAGGGGAATTTCTGACTTTTTGCACCCGAAAAAAAAAGGATTTCTTTCTTTTTGCCCCAAAATAAGGAAAATCAGCCTATTTGCCCGAAAATCATGAGAATTTCTGCATTTTTTTTTCAATATACGGAAAATTTCTGCCTTTTAGCCCTAAAATAAAGGTAATTTCTGCATTTTTCCCTAATATTAAGGGATTTTCTACATTTTACCTCTAAATAAGAGGAATTTCTGCATTTTACCTCAAAATAAGAACCATTTCTGCCTTTTACCTCAAAATATGTGGAATTTCTTCCTTTTTCTTCCAAAATAAAAAAAAAATTTCTTCAATTTTGTACCATAATAAAAGAAATTTCTCCTTTTTGCCCCAAAATAAGGGGAATTTCTGACTTTTTACCCTGAAATAAATGAAATTTCTGAAATTTTGTTCGAAAATAAGGGAAATTTGTGGTTTTTTGTTCCAAAATAAGGGGAATTTCTGCCTTTTGCCCCAAAATATGGGGAATTTCAGCATTTTACCTCAAAATAAGGGGAATTTCTGCCTTTTTGCCCTGAAATATGTGAAATTTCTGCAATTTTGGCCTAAAATAAGAGAAATTTCTGCAATTTTTTCCCATAATAAAGCAAATTTCTGCAATTTTGCCCCAAAATAAGGGGAATTTCTGGTTTTTGCCCACTAATAAGGGAAATTTCTGCAATTTTGCCCTAAAATAAAAGGAATTTCTGCCATTTGACCCAAAATAAGGGGAATTTCTGCCTTTTTGCCACAAAATAAAGAAAATTACTGCATGTTTTACCCCAAAATTAGGTGAATTTCTGCAATTTTGCTCCAAAATACGAGGATTTTCTGCTTTTTTCGCCGAAAATAAGGAGAATTTCTGCCATCTTGCCGCGAAATAAGTAAAATTTCTGCAGTTTTACCCCAAAATAAGGGTTATTTCTGCTTTTTGCCCCAAATTAGGGGAATTTCTGCAATTTTGCTCCAAAATACGGGGAATTTCTGCCTTTTTGCCCGAAAATAAAGGGAATGTATACCTTTTTGCCATAAAAAAAGGAAATTTCTTCACTTTTGCCCCAAAATAAGGGGATTTTCTGCCTTTTATCTCAAATTAAGTGCAATTTCCGCCTTTTCCCCAAAAATAAAAGGAATTTCTGTTTTTTTGCCCAAAAATAAGGGGAATTTCTTCCTTTTTGCCCAAAAATAAGGGGAATTTCAGCCTTTTTTCTCAAAATAAGGGGAATTTCTGCTTTTTGACCCAAAATATGGTGAATTTCTGCCTTTTTGCCCCAAAATAAGAAAAATTTCGGCAATTTTGTACCAAAATAAAAGAAATTTCTATTTTTTTGCCCCAAAATAAGAGAAATTTCTGCCTTTTTTTCCTGAAATAAGTGAAATTTCTGCAATTTTACCCCAAAATAAGGGGAATTTCTGTTTTTTGCCCGCGAATAATGGAAATTTTTGCAATTTTGCCCCAAAATAGGGGGAATTTCTGCCATTTGCCCCAAAATAAGGGGAATTTCTGCCTTTTTGCCACAAAATAAAGAAAATTACTGCATGTTTTACCCTAAAATTAGGTGAATATCTGCAATTTTGCTCCAAAATATGAGGATTTTCTGCCTTTTTCGCTGAAAATAAGGGGAATTTCTGCCATTTTGCCACAAAATAAGTGAAATTTCTGCAGTTTTACCCTAAATTAAGGGGAATTTCTGCCTTTTTGCCCCAAAATAAGGGGAATTTCTGCAATTTTGCTTCAAAATACAGGGAATTTCAGCCTTTTTTCCCGAAAATAAAGGGAATGTACACCTTTTTGCCATAAAAAAGGGAAATTTTTTTAGTTTTGCCCCAAAATAAGGGGATTTTCCGCCTTTTTGACTCAAAATAAGTGCAATTTCTGCCTTTTCCCCAAAAATAAACGGAATTTCTGTCTTTTTGCCCCAAAATAAGGGAAATTTCTGACTTTTTGCCCTGAAATAAGTGAAATTTCTAAAATTTTTCCCCAAAATAAGGGAAATGTCTGCTTTTTGCCCCAAAATAAGGGGAATGTCTGCCTTTTAGCCCCAAAATAAAGGGAATTTCTGCATTTTACCTCAAAATAAGAATAATTTCTGCATTTTGCTCCAAAATATGGGGAATTTCTGCCTTTTTGTTCCAAAATAAAGAAAATTTCTTCAATTTTGTACCATAATAAAAGAAATTTCTGCTTTTTGCCCCAAAATAATGGGAATTTCTGACTTTTTGCCCTGAAATAAGTGAAATTTCTGAAATTTTCCCCAAAATAAGGGAAATGTCTGCTTTTTGACCCAAAATAAGAGGAATTTCCGCATTTTGCTTCCAAATAATGGGAATTTCAGCCTTTTTACCTCAAAATAAGGGGAATTTCTGCCTTTTTGCCCCAAAATAGGAAAAATTTCTGCAAATTTATACCAAAATAAAAGAAATTTCTGCCTTTTTGCCCCAAAATAAGGGAAATTTCTGCAATTTTGACCCAAAGTAAAAGAAATTTCTGCAATTTTGCCCCAAATAAGGGGAATTTCTGACTTTTTGCACCCGAAAAAAAGGAGATTTTCTTTCTTTTTGCCCCAAAATAAGGAGAATCAGCTTTTTGCCGGAAAATCATGACAATTTCTGCAATTTTTTTCAAAATACGGAAAATTTCTGCCTTTTAGCCCTAAAATAAAGGGAATTTCTGCATTTTTCCCCAATATTAAGGGAATTTCTACATTTTACCTCTAAATAAGGGGAATTTCTTCATTTTACCTCAAAATAAGAACCATTTCTGCCTTTTACCCCAAAATATGGGAGATTTCTGCCTTTTTCTTCCAAAAAAAAAAATTTCTTCAATTTTGTACCATAATAAAAGAAATTTCTCCTTTTTGCCCCAAAATAAGGGGAATTTCTGACTTTTTACCCTGAAATAAATGAAATTTCTGAAATTTTGCCCAAAAATAAGAAAAATTTGTGGCTTTTTGCCCCAAAATAAGGGGAATTTCTGCCTTTTGCCCCAAAATATGGGGAATTTCAGCATTTTATTTCAAAATAAGGGGAATTTCTGCCTTTTTGCCCTGAAATATGTGAAATTTCTGCAATTTTACCTCAAAATAAGGTGAATTTCAGCATTTTGCCCCAAAATAATAGGAATTTCTGCCTTTTTGCCCCAAAATAAAAAAAATTTTTGCTTTTTTTTCTGAAATAAGTGAAATTTCTGCAATTTTGGCCTAAAATAAGGGAAATTTCTGCAATTTTTCCCCATAATAAAGCAAATTTCTGCAATTTTGCCTCAAAATAAGGGGAATTTCTGGTTTTTGCCCACAAATAAGGGAAATTTCTGCAATTTTGCCCTAAAATAAGGGGAATTTCTGCCATTTGACCCAAAATAAGGGGAATTTCTGCCTTTTTGCCACAAAATATAGAAAATTACTGCATGTTTTACCCCAAAATTAGGTGAATTTCTGCAATTTTGCTCCAAAATATGAGGATTTTCTGCGTTTTTTGCCGAAAATAAGGGGAATTTCTGCCATCTTGCCGCGAAATAAGTAAAATTTCTGCAGTTTTACCCCAAAATAAGGGGAATATCTGCCTTTTGGCCCCAAAATTAGGGGAATTTCTGCAATTTTGCTCCAAAATACAGGGAATTTCTGCATTTTTGACCGAAAATAAAGGGAATGTATAACTTTTTGCCATAAAAAAGAAAAATTTCTTCACTTTTGCCCCAAAATAAGGTGATTTTCTGATTTTTTGACTCAAAATAAGTGCAATTTCTGCCTTTTCCCCAAAAATAAATGGAATTTCTGTCTTTTTGCCGCAAAATAAGGGGAATTTCTGACTTTATGCCCTGAAATAAGTGAAATTTCTAAAATTTTTCCCCAAAATAAGAGAAATGTCTGCTTTTTGCCCCAAAATATGGGGAATTTATGCTTTTTTGCCCCAAAATAAGGGGAATTTCTGCTTTTTTGCCCCAAAATAAGAAAAATTTCTGCAATTTTGTACCAAAATGAAAGAAATTTCTGCATTTTTGCTCCAAAATAAGAGAAATTTTTGCCTTTTTTTTCCTGAAATAAGTGAAATTTCTGCAATTTTGCCCCAAAATAAAAAAAATTTCTGCAATTTTGCCCCAATGTAAAGGAAATTTCTGCAATTTTGCCCCAAAATAAGGGGATTATCTGACATTTTGCTCCTGAAAAAAGGGGATATTCTGTCTTTTTGCTCCAAAATAAGGAGAATTTCTGCCTTTTTGCCCGAAAATTATGAGAATTTCTGCAATTTTGCTTCAAAATACGGGGAATTTCTGCCTTTTAGCCCCAAAATGAAGGGAATTTCTGCATTTTACCTCAAAATAAGAATAATTTCTGCATTTTGCTCCAAAATATGGAAAATTTCTGCCTTTTTGTTCCAAAATAAGGGAAATTACTTCAATTTTGTACTATAATAAAAAAAATTTCTGCTTTTTCCCCAAAATAAGGGGAATTTCTTACTTTTTGCCCTGAAATAAGTGAAATTTCTAAAATTTTTCCCCAAAATAAGGGAAATGTTTGCTTTTTGCCTCAAAATAAGGAGAATTTCTGCCTTTTTGCCCCCAAATAAGGGGAATTTCAGCCTTTTTACCTCAAAATAAGGGGAATTTCTGCCTTTTTGCCCCAAAATAGGAAAAATTTCTGCAATTTTGTACCAAAATAAAAGAAATTTCTGCCTTTTTGCCCTAAAATAAAAGAAATTTCTGCCTTTTTTCCCTGAAATAAGTGAAATTTCTGCAATTTTCCCCAAAAATTAGGGGAATTTCTGTTTTTTTCCCCCAAATAAGGGAAATTTCTGCAATTTTGCCCTAAAATAAGGGGAATTTCTGTTTTTTGCCCCAAAGTAAGGGGAATTTCTGTTTTTTTTCCCCAAATAAAGAAAATTTCTGCAATTTTGCCCCAAAATAAGGGGAATTTCTGTTTTTTGCCCCCGATAAGGGAAATTTTTTCAATTTTGCCGTAAAATAAGAGAAATTTCTGCCATTTGCCCCAAAATAAGAAGAATTTCTGCCTTTTTGCCACAAAATAAAGAAAATTACTGCATGTTTTATCCCAAAATTAGGTGAATATTTGCAATTTTGCTCCAAAATACGAGGATTTTCTGCCTTTTTTGCTGAAAATAAGGGGAATTTCTTCCATTTTGCCGCGAAATATGTGAAATTTCTGCAGTTTTACCCCAAAATAAGGGTTATTTCTTCCTTTTTGCCCCCAAATTAGGAAAAATTCTGCAATTTTGCTCCAAAATACGGGGAATTTCTGCCTTTTTGCCCGAAAATAAAGGGAATGTATACGTTTTTGCCATAAAAAAGGGAAATTTCTTCACTTTTGCCCCAAAATAAGGGGATTTTTCACCTTTTATCTCAAAATAAGTGCAATTTCTGCCTTTTCCTTAAAAATAAAAGGAATTTCTGTTTTTTTGCCCCAAAATAAGGGGAATTTCGGCCTTTTTGCCCAAAAATCATGAGAATTTCTGCAATTATTTTTCAAAATACGAAAAATTTCTGCCTTTTAGCCCTAAAATAAAGGGAATTTCTGCATTTTTCCCCAATATTAAGGGAATTTCTACATTTTACCTCTAAAAAGGGGAATTTCTGCATTTTACCTCAAAATAAGAACCATTTCTGCCCTTTACCCTAAAATATGGGGAATTTCTGCCTTTTTCTTCCAAACTAAAAAAAATTTCTTCAATTTTGTACCATAATAAAAGAAATTTCTCCTTTTCGCCCCAAAATAAGAGGAATTTCTGACTTTTTACCCTGAAATAAATGAAATTTCTGAAATTTTGCCAGAAAATAAAAGAAATTTGTGGCTTTTTGCCCCAAAATAAGGGGAATTTCTGCCTTTTGCCCCAAAATATGGGGAATATCAGCATTTTACCTCAAATTAGGGGAATTTCTGCTTTTTTGCCCTGAAATATGTGAAATTTCTGCAATTTTACCCCAAAATAAGGTGAATTTCTGACTTTTGCCCCAAAATAATAGGAATTTCTGCATTTTTGCCCCAAAATAAGAAGAATTTTTGCTTTTTTTTTCTGAAATAAGTGAAATTTCTGCAATTTTGGCCTAAAATAAGGGAAATTTCTGCCATTTGCCCCAAAATAAGGGGAATTTCTGCCTTTTTGCCACAAAATAAAGAAAATTACTGCATGTTTTAACCCAAAATTAGGTGAATATCTGCAATTTTGCTCCAAAATACGAGGATTTTCTGCCTTTTTCGCCAAAAATAAGGGGAATTTCTGCCATTTTGCCGCGAAATAAGTAAAATTTCTGCAGTTTTACCCCAAAATAAGGGTTATTTCTGCCTTTTTGCCCCCAAATTAGGGGAATTTGTGCAATTTTGCTCCAAAATACGGGGAATTTCTGCCTTTTTGCCTGAAAATAAAGGGAATGTATACCTTTCTGCCATAAGAAAGGGAAATTTCTTCACTTTTGCCCCAAAATAAGGGGATTTTCTGCCTTTTATCTCAAAATAAGTGCAATTTCTGCCTTTTCCCCCAAAATAAACGGAATTTCTGGTTTTTTGCCCAAAAATAAGGGGAATTTCTGCCTTTTTGCCCCAAAATAAGGGGAATTTCAGCCTATTTTCTCAAAATAAGGGGAATTTCTGCCTTTTTCCCCAAAATATGGGGAATTTCTGCATTTTTGCCCCAAAATTAGAATAATTTCTGCAATTTTGTACCAAAATAAAAGAAATTTCTGTCTTTTTGCCCCAAAATAAGAGAAATTTCTGCCTTTTTTCCCTGAAATAAGTGAAATTTCTGCAATTTTACCCCAAAATAAGGGAAATTTCTGCAATTTTGCCCCAAAGTATAGGAAATTTCTGCAATTTTGCCCCAAATAAAAGGAATTTCTGAATTTTTGCAACCGAAAAAAGGAGATTTTCTGACTTTTTGCCCCAAAATAAAGAGAATTTCAGCCTTTTTGCCCGAAAATTATGAGACATTCTACAATTTTTTTTCAAAATATGAAAAATTTCTGCCTTTTAGCTCCAAAATAGAGTGAATTTCTGCATTTTTTCTCAATATTAGGGGAATTTCTGCATTTTACCTCTAAATAAGGGGAATTTCTGCATTTTACCTCAAAATAAGAAGAATTTCTGCCTTTTACCCCAAAATAAGGTGAATTTCTGCCTTTTTGCCCCAAAATAATGGGAATTTCAACCTTTTTGCCCCCAACAAAACAATTTTGCTTTTTTTTCTGAAATAAGTGAAATTTCTGCAATTTTGCCCTAAAATAAGGGAAATTTCTGCAATTATTCCCCATAATAAAGCAAATTTCTGCAATTTTGCCCCAAAATAAGGGGAATTTCTGTTTTTTGCCCCAAAATAAAGCAAATTTCTGCCATTTTGCCCCAAAATAAGGGGATTTTCTGTTTTTTGACCCGAATAATTGAAATTTTTGCAATTTTGCCCTAAAATAAGGGGAATTTCTGCCATTTGCCCCAAAAGAAGGTAAATTTCTGCCTTTTTGCCACAAAATAAAGAAAATTACTGCATGTTTTACCCCAATATTAGGTGAATATCTGCAATTTTGCTCCAAAATACGAGGATTTTCTGCCTTTTTTGCCGAAAATAAGGAGAATTTCTGCAATTTTGCCGCGAAATAAGTGAAATTTCTGCAGTTTTACCCCTAAATAAGGGTTATTTCTGCCCTTTTGCCTCAAAATTATGGGAATTTCTGCAATTTTGCTCCAAAATACGGGGAATTTCTGCCTTTTTGCCCGAAAATAAAGGGAATGTATACCTTTTTGCCATAAAAAAGGGAAATTTCTTCACTTTTGCCCCAAAATAAGGGGATTTTCCGCCTTTTTGACTCAAAATAAGTGCAATTTCTGCCTTTTCCCCAAAAATAAAAGGAATTTCTGTTATTTTGCACAAAAATAAGGGGAATTTCTGCCTTTTTGCCCCAAAATAAGGGGAATTTCAGCCTTTTTTCTCAAAATAAGGGGAATTTCTGCCTTTTGCCCCAAAATATGGGGAATTTCTGCCTTTTTGCCCCAAAATAAGAAAAATTTCTGCAATTTTGTACCAAAATAAAAGAAATTTCTGTCTTTTTGCCCTAAAATAAGAGAAATTTCTGCCTTTTTTCCCTGAAATAAGTGAAATTTCTGCAATTTTACCCCAAAATAAGGGGAATTTCTGTTTTTTGCCCCCGAATAAGGGAAATTTTTGCAATTTTGCCCTAAAATAAGGGGAATTTCTGCCATTTGCCCCAAAATAAGGGGAATTTCTGCCTTTTTGCTACAAAATAAAGAAAATTACTGCATGTTTTACCCTAAAATTAGGTGAATATCTGCAATTTTGCTCCAAAATACAAGAATTTTCTGCATTTTTTGCCGAAAATAAGGGGAATTTCTGCGATTTTGCCACGAAATAAGTGAAATTTCTGCAGTTTTACCCCAAAATAAGGGTTATTTCTGCCTTTTTGCCCCAAAATTAGGGGAATTTCTGCAATTTTGCTCCAAAATACGGGGAATTTCTGCCTTTTTGCCCGAAAATAAAGGGAATGTATACCTTTTTGCCATAAAAAAAGGAAATTTCTTCACTTTTGCCACAAAATAAAGGGATTTTCCGCCTTTTATCTCAAAATAAGTGCAATTTCTGCCTTTTCCCCAAAAATAAAAGGAATTTCTGTTTTTTTGCCCAAAAATAAGGGGAATTTCTGCCTTTTTGCCCCAAAATAAAAGGAATTTCAGCCTTTTTTCTCAAAATAAGGGGAATTTTTGCCTTTTGCCCCAAAATATGGGGAATTTCTGCCTTTTTGCCCCAAAATAAGAAAAATTTCTGCAATTTTGTACCCAAAAAAAGAAATTTCTGTCTTTTTGCCCCAAAATAAGAGAAATTTCTGCCTTTTTCCCTGAAATAAGTGAAATATCTGCAATTTTACCTCAAAATAATGGGAATTTCTGTTTTTTGCCCCCGAATAAGGGAAATTTTTGCACTTTTGCCCTAAAATAAGGGGAATTTCTGCCATTTGCCCCAATATAAGGGGAATTTCTGCCTTTTTGCCACAAAATAAAGAAAATTACTGCATGTTTTAACCCAAAATTAGGTGAATATCTGCAATTTTGCTTCAAAATACGAGGATTATCTGCCTTTTTCGCCAAAAATAAGGGGAATTTCTGCCATTTTGCCGCGAAATAAGTAAAATTTCTGCAGTTTTACCCCAAAATAAGGGTTATTTCTGCATTTTTGCCCCCAAATTAGGGGAATTTCTGCAATTTTGCTCCAAAATACGGGGAATTTCTGCCTTTTTGCCTGAAAATAAAGGGAATGTATACCTTTCTTCCATAAGAAAGGGAAATTTCTTCACTTTTGCCCCAAAATAAGGGGATTTTCTGCCTTTTATCTCAAAATAAGTGCAATTTCTGCCTTTTCCCCCAAAATAAAAGGAATTTCTGGTTTTTTGCCCAAAAATAAGGGGAATTTCTGCCTTTTTGCCCCAAAATAAGGGGAATTTCAGCCTATTTTCTCAAAATAAGGGGAATTTCTGCCTTTTTCCCCAAAATATGGGGAATTTCTGCATTTTTGCCCCAAAATTAGAATAATTTCTGCAATTTTGTACCAAAATAAAAGAAATTTCTGTCTTTTTGCCCCAAAATAAGAGAAATTTCTGCCTTTTTTCCCTGAAATAAGTGAAATTTCTGCAATTTTACCCCAAAATAAGGGAAATTTCTGCAATTTTGCCCCAAAGTATAGGAAATTTCTGCAATTTTGCCCCAAATAAAAGGAATTTCTGAATTTTTGCAACCGAAAAAAGGAGATTTTCTGACTTTTTGCCCCAAAATAAAGAGAATTTCAGCCTTTTTGCCCAAAAATTATGAGACTTTCTGCAATTTTTCTTCAAAATATGAAAAATTTCTGCCTTTTAGCTCCAAAATAGAGTGAATTTCTGCATTTTTTCTCAATATTAGGGGAATTTCTGCATTTTACCTCTAAATAAGGGGAATTTCTGCATTTTACCTCAAAATAAGAAGAATTTCTGCCTTTTACCCCAAAATAAGGTGAATTTCTGCCTTTTTGCCCCAAAATAATGGGAATTTCAACCTTTTTGCCCCCAACAAAACAATTTTGCTTTTTTTTCTGAAATAAGTGAAATTTCTGCAATTTTGCCCTAAAATAAGGGAAATTTCTGCAATTATTCCCCATAATAAAGCAAATTTCTGCAATTTTGCCCCAAAATAAGGGGAATTTCTGTTTTTTGCCCCAAAATAAAGCAAATTTCTGCCATTTTGCCCCAAAATAAGGGGATTTTCTGTTTTTTGACCCGAATAATTAAAATTTTTGCAATTTTGCCCTAAAATAAGGGGAATTTCTGCCATTTGCCCCAAAAGAAGGTAAATTTCTGCCCTTTTGCCACAAAATAAAGAAAATTACTCCATGTTTTACCCTAATATTAGGTGAATATCTGCAATTTTGCTCCAAAATACGAGGATTTTCTGCCTTTTTTGCCGAAAATAAGGAGAATTTCTGCAATTTTGCCGCGAAATAAGTGAAATTTCTGCAGTTTTACCCCTAAATAAGGGTTATTTCTGCCCTTTTGCCTCAAAATTAGGGGAATTTCTGCAATTTTGCTCCAAAATACGGGGAATTTCTGCCTTTTTGCCCGAAAATAAAGGGAATGTATACCTTTTTGCCATAAAAATAGGAAATTTCTTCACTTTTGCCCCAAAATAAGGGGATTTTCCGCCTTTTTGACTCAAAATAAGTGCAATTTCTGCCTTTTCCCCAAAATTAAAAGGAATTTCTGTTTTTTTGCCCAAAAATAAGGGGAATTTCTGCCTTTTTGCCCCAAAATAAGGGGAATTTCAGCCTTTTTTCTCAAAATAAGGGGAATTTCTGCCTTTTGCCCCAAAATATGGGGAATTTCTGCCTTTTTGCCCCAAAATAAGAAAAATTTCTGCAATTTTGTACCAAAATAAAAGAAATTTCTGTCTTTTTGCCCTAAAATAAGAGAAATTTCTGCCTTTTTTCCCTGAAATAAGTGAAATTTCTGCAATTTTACCCCAAAATAAGGGGAATTTCTGTTTTTTTGCCCCCGAATAATGGAAATTTTTGCAATTTTGCCCTAAAATAAGGGGAATTTCTGCCATTTGCCCCAAAATAAGGGGAATTTCTGCCTTTTTGCTACAAAATAAAGAAAATTACTGCATGTTTTACCCTAAAATTAGGTGAATATCTGCAATTTTGCTCCAAAATACAAGAATTTTCTGCCTTTTTTGCCGAAAATAAGGGGAATTTCTGCCATTTTGCCACGAAATAAGTGAAATTTCTGCAGTTTTACCCTAAAATAAGGGTTATTTCTGCCTTTTTGCCCCAAAATTAGGGGAATTTCTGCAATTTTGCTCCAAAATACGGGGAATTTCTGCCTTTTTGCCTGAAAATAAAGGGAATGTATACCTTTTTGCCATAAAAAAAGGAAATTTCTTCACTTTTGCCCCAAAATAAGGGGATTTTCCGCCTTTTATCTCAAAATAAGTGCAATTTCTGCCTTTTCCCCAAAAATAAAAGGAATTTCTGTTTTTTTGCCCAAAAATAAGGGGAATTTCTGCCTTTTTGCCCCAAAATAAAAGGAATTTCAGCCTTTTTTCTCAAAATAAGGGGAATTTTTGCCTTTTGCCCCAAAATATGGGGAATTTCTGCCTTTTTGCCCCAAAATAAGAAAAATTTTTGCAATTTTGTACCCAAAAAAAGAAATTTCTGTCTTTTTGCCCCAAAATAAGAGAAATTTCTTCCTTTTTCCCTGAAATAAGTGAAATTTCTGCAATTTTACCTCAAAATAATGGGAATTTCTGTTTTTTGCCCCCGAATAAGGGAAATTTTTGCACTTTTGCCCTAAAATAAGGGGAATTTCTGCCATTTGCCCCAATATAAGGGGAATTTCTGCCTTTTTGCCACAAAATAAAGAAAATTACTGCATGTTTTACCCCAAAATTAGGTGAATTTCTGCAATTTTGCTCCAAAATATGGGGATTTTCTGCCTTTTTCGCCGAAAATAAGGGGAATTTCTGCCATTTTGCCGCGAAATAAGTGAAATTTCTGCAGTTTTACCCTAAATTAAGGGGAATTTCTGCCTTTTTGCCCCAAAATTAGGGGAATTTCTGCAATTTTGCTTCAAAATACGGGGAATTTCTGCCTTTTTACCCGAAAATAAAGGGAATGTACACCTTTTTGCCATAAAAAAGGGAAATTTCTTCACTTTTGCCCCAAAATAAAAGGATTTTCCGCCTTTTTGACTCAAAATAAGTGCAATTTCTGACTTTTCCCCAAAAATAAACAGAATTTCTGTCTTTTTGCCCCAAAATAAGGGGAATTTCTGACTTTTTGCCCTGAAATAAGGGGAATGTCTGCATTTTAGCCCCAAAATAAAGGGAATTTCTGCATTTTACCTCAAAATAAGAATAATTTCTGCATTTTGCTCCAAAATATGAGGAATTTCTGCCTTTCTATTCCAAAATAACGAAAATTTCTTCAATTTTGTACCATAATAAAAGAAATTTCTGCTTTTTGCCCCAAAATAATGGGAATTTCTGACTTTTTGCCCTGAAATAAGTGAAATTTCTAAAATTTTCCCCAAAATAAGGGAAATGTCTGCTTTTTGCCCCAAAATAAAAAGAATTTCTGCCTTTTTTCCCGAAAATTATGAGAATTTTTGCAATTTTGCTTCAAAATACGGGGCATTTCTGCCTTTTAGCCCCAAAATATAGGGAATTTCTGCATTTTACCTCAAAATAAGAATAATTTCTGCATTTTGCTCCAATATATGGGGAATTTCTGCCTTTTTGTTACAAAATAATGAAAATTTCTTCAATTTTGTACCATAATAAAAGAAATTTCTGCTTTTAACCTCAAAATAAGGGGAATTTCTGCCTTTTTGCCCCAAAATAGGAAAAATTTCTGCAAATTTATACAAAAATAAAAGAAATTTCTGCCTTTTTGCCCCAAAATAAGGGAAATTTCTGCAATTTTGACCCATAGTAAAAAAAAATTCTGCAATTTTGCCCCAAATAAGGGGAATTTCTGACTTTTTGCACCTGAAAAAAGGAGATTTTCTTTCTTTTTGCCCCAAAATAAGGAGAATCAGCCTTTTTGCCCAAAAATCATGAGAATTTCTGCAATTATTTTTCAAAATACGAAAAATTTCTGCCTTTTAGCCCTAAAATAAAGGGAATTTCTGCATTTTTTCCCAATATTAAGGGAATTTCTTCATTTTACTTCTAAAAAGGGGAATTTCTGCATTTTACCTCAAAATAAGAACCATTTCTGCCTTTTACCCCAAAATATGGGGAATTTCTGCCTTTTTCTTCCAAACTAAAAAAAATTTCTTCAATTTTGTACCATAATAAAAGAAATTTCTCCTTTTCGCCCCAAAATAAGAGGAATTTCTGACTTTTTACCCTGAAATAAATGAAATTTCTGAAATTTTGCCCGAAAATAAAAGTAATTTGTGGCTTTTTGCCCCAAAATAAGGGGAATTTCTGCCTTTTGCCCCAAAATATGGGGAATATCAGCATTTTACCTCAAAATAAGGGGAATTTCTGCTTTTTTGCCCTGAAATATGTGAAATTTCTGCAATTTTACCCCAAAATAAGGTGAATTTCTGACTTTTGCCCCAAAATAATAGGAATTTCTGCATTTTTGCCCCAAAATAAGAAAAATTTTTGCTTTTTTTTTCTGAAATAAGTGAAGTTTCTGCAATTTTGGCCTAAAATAAGGGAAATTTCTGCCATTTGCCCCAAAATAAGGGGAATTTCTGCCTTTTTGCCACAAAATAAAGAAAATTACTGCATGTTTTAACCCAAAATTAGGTGAATATCTGCAATTTTGCTCCAAAATACGAGGATTTTCTGCCTTTTTCGCCAAAAATAAGGGGAATTTCTGCCATTTTGCCGCGAAATAAGTGAAATTTCTGCAGTTTTACCCCAAAATAAGGGTTATTTCTGCCTTTTTGCCCCCAAATTAGGGGAATTTCTGCAATTTTGCTCCAAAATACGGGGAATTTCTGCCTTTTTGCCCGAAAATAAAGGGAATGTATACCTTTTTGCCATAAAAAAGGGAAATTTCTTCACTTTTGCCCCAAAATAAGGGGATTTTCTGCCTTTTATCTCAAAATAAGTGCAATTTCTGCCTTTTCCCCAAAAATAAAAGGAATTTCTGGTTTTTTGCCCAAAAATAAGGGGAATTTCTGCCTTTTTGCCCCAAAATAAGGGGAATTTCAGCCTATTTTCTCAAAATAAGGGGAATTTCTGCCTTTTTCCCCAAAATATGGGGAATTTCTGCATTTTTGCCCCAAAATTAGAATAATTTCTGCAATTTTGTACCAAAATAAAAGAAATTTCTGTCTTTTTGCCCCAAAATAAGAGAAATTTCTGCCTTTTTTCCCTGAAATAAGTGAAATTTCTGCAATTTTACCCCAAAATAAGGGAAATTTCTGCAATTTTGCCCCAAAGTATAGGAAATTTCTGCAATTTTGCCCCAAATAAAAGGAATTTCTGAATTTTTGCAACCGAAAAAAGGAGATTTTCTGACTTTTTGCCCCAAAATAAAGAGAATTTCAGCCTTTTTGCCCGAAAATTTTGAGACTTTCTGCAATTTTTCTTCAAAATATGAAAAATTTCTGCCTTTTAGCTCCAAAATAGAGTGAATTTCTGCATTTTTTCTCAATATTAGGGGAATTTCTGCATTTTACCTCTAAATAAGGGGAATTTCTGCATTTTACCTCAAAATAAGAAGAATTTCTGCCTTTTACCCCAAAATAAGGTGAATTTCTGCCTTTTTGCCCCAAAATAATGGGAATTTCTACCTTTTTGCCCCCAAAAAAACAATTTTGCTTTTTTTTCTGAAATAAGTGAAATTTCTGCAATTTTGCCCTAAAATAAGGGAAATTTCTGCAATTATTCCCCATAATAAAGCAAATTTCTGCAATTTTGCCCCAAAATAAGGGGAATTTCTTTTTTTTGCTCCAAAATAAAGCAAATCTCTGCCATTTTGCCCCAAAATAAGGGGATTTTCTGTTTTTTGACCCGAATAATTGAAATTTTTGCAATTTTGCCCTAAAATAAGGGGAATTTCTGCCATTTGCCCCAAAAGAAGGTAAATTTCTGCCTTTTTGCCACAAAATAAAGAAAATTACTGCATGTTTTACCCCAATATTAGGTGAATATCTGCAATTTTGCTCCAAAATACGAGGATTTTCTGCCTTTTTTGCCGAAAATAAGGAGAATTTCTGCAATTTTGCCGCGAAATAAGTGAAATTTCTGCAGTTTTACCCCTAAATAAGGGTTATTTCTGCCCTTTTGCCTCAAAATTAGGGGAATTTCTGCAATTTTGCTCCAAAATACGGGGAATTTCTGCCTTTTTGCCCGAAAATAAAGGGAATGTATAACTTTTTGCCATAAAAAAGGGAAATTTCTTCACTTTTGCCCCAAAATAAGGGGATTTTCCGCCTTTTTGACTCAAAATAAGTGCAATTTCTGCCTTTTCCCCAAAAATAAAAGCAATTTCTGTTTTTTTGCCCAAAAATAAGGGGAATTTCTGCCTTTTTGCCCCAAAATAAGGGGAATTTCAGCCTATTTTCTCAAAATAAGGGGAATTTCTGCCTTTTGCCCCAAAATATGGGGAATTTCTGCATTTTTGCCCCAAAATTAGAATAATTTCTGCAATTTTGTACCAAAATAAAAGAAATTTCTGTCTTTTTGCCCCAAAATAAGAGAAATTTCTGCCTTTTTTCCCTGAAATAAGTGAAATTTCTGCAATTTTATTCCAAAATAAGGGAAATTTCTGCAATTTTGCCCCAAAGTATAGGAAATTTCTGCAATTTTGCCCCAAATAAAAGGAATTTCTGAATTTTTGCAACCGAAAAAAGGAGATTTTCTGACTTTTTGCCCCAAAATAAAGAGAATTTCAGCCTTTTTGCCCGAAAATTATGAGACTTTCTGCAATTTTTCTTCAAAATATGAAAAATTTCTGCCTTTTAGCTCCAAAATAGATTGAATTTCTGCATTTTTTCTCAATATTAGGGGAATTTCTGCATTTTACCTCTAAATAAGGGGAATTTCTGCATTTTACCTCAAAATAAGAAGAATTTCTGCCTTTTACCCCAAAATAAGGTGAATTTCTGCCTTTTTGCCCCAAAATAATGGGAATTTCAACCTTTTTGCCCCCAACAAAACAATTTTGCTTTTTTTTCTGAAATAAGTGAAATTTCTGCAATTTTGCCCTAAAATAAGGGAAATTTCTGCAATTATTCCCCATAATAAAGCAAATTTCTGCAATTTTGCCCCAAAATAAGGGGAATTTCTGTTTTTTGCCCCAAAATAAAGCAAATTTCTGCCATTTTGCCCCAAAATAAGGGGATTTTCTGTTTTTTGACCCGAATAATTGAAATTTTTGCAATTTTGCCCTAAAATAAGGGGAATTTCTGCCATTTGCCCCAAAAGAAGGTAAATTTCTGCCTTTTTGCCACAAAATAAAGAAAATTACTGCATGTTTTACCCCAATATTAGGTGAATATCTGCAATTTTGCTCCAAAATACGAGGATTTTCTGCCTTTTTTGCCGAAAATAAGGAGAATTTCTGCAATTTTGCCGCGAAATAAGTGAAATTTCTGCAGTTTTACCCCTAAATAAGGGTTATTTCTGCCCTTTTGCCTCAAAATTAGGGGAATTTCTGCAATTTTGCTCCAAAATACGGGGAATTTCTGCCTTTTTGCCCGAAAATAAAGGGAATGTATACCTTTTTGCCATAAAAAAGGGAAATTTCTTCACTTTTGCCCCAAAATAAGGGGATTTTCCGCCTTTTTGACTCAAAATAAGTGCAATTTCTGCCTTTTCCCCAAAATTAAAAGGAATTTCTGTTTTTTTGCCCAAAAATAAGGGGAATTTCTGCCTTTTTGCCCCAAAATAAGGGGAATTTCAGCCTTTTTTCTCAAAATAAGGGGAATTTCTGCCTTTTGCCCCAAAATATGGGGAATTTCTGCTTTTTTGCCCCAAAATAAGAAAAATTTCTGCAATTTTGTACCAAAATAAAAGAAATTTCTGTCTTTTTGCCCTAAAATAAGAGAAATTTCTGCCTTTTTTCCCTGAAATAAGTGAAATTTCTGCAATTTTACCCCAAAATAAGGGGAATTTCTGTTTTTTTGCCCCCGAATAATGGAAATTTTTGCAATTTTGCCCTAAAATAAGGGGAATTTCTGCCATTTGCCCCAAAATAAGGGGAATTTCTGCCTTTTTGCTACAAAATAAAGAAAATTACTGCATGTTTTACCCTAAAATTAGGTGAATATCTGCAATTTTGCTCCAAAATACAAGAATTTTCTGCCTTTTTTGCCGAAAATAAGGGGAATTTCTGCCATTTTGCCACGAAATAAGTGAAATTTCTGCAGTTTTACCCTAAAATAAGGGTTATTTCTGCCTTTTTGCCCCAAAATTAGGGGAATTTCTGCAATTTTGCTCCAAAATACGGGGAATTTCTGCCTTTTTGCCTGAAAATAAAGGGAATGTATACCTTTTTGCCATAAAAAAAGGAAATTTCTTCACTTTTGCCCCAAAATAAGGGGATTTTCCGCCTTTTATCTCAAAATAAGTGCAATTTCTGCCTTTTCCCCAAAAATAAAAGGAATTTCTGTTTTTTTGCCCAAAAATAAGGGGAATTTCTGCCTTTTTGCCCCAAAATAAAAGGAATTTCAGCCTTTTTTCTCAAAATAAGGGGAATTTTTGCCTTTTGCCCCAAAATATGGGGAATTTCTGCCTTTTTGCCCCAAAATAAGAAAAATTTTTGCAATTTTGTACCCAAAAAAAGAAATTTCTGTCTTTTTGCCCCAAAATAAGAGAAATTTCTTCCTTTTTCCCTGAAATAAGTGAAATTTCTGCAATTTTACCTCAAAATAATGGGAATTTCTGTTTTTTGCCCCCGAATAAGGGAAATTTTTGCACTTTTGCCCTAAAATAAGGGGAATTTCTGCCATTTGCCCCAATATAAGGGGAATTTCTGCCTTTTTGCCACAAAATAAAGAAAATTACTGCATGTTTTACCCCAAAATTAGGTGAATTTCTGCAATTTTGCTCCAAAATATGGGGATTTTCTGCCTTTTTCGCCGAAAATAAGGGGAATTTCTGCCATTTTGCCGCGAAATAAGTGAAATTTCTGCAGTTTTACCCTAAATTAAGGGGAATTTCTGCCTTTTTGCCCCAAAATTAGGGGAATTTCTGCAATTTTGCTTCAAAATACGGGGAATTTCTGCCTTTTTACCCGAAAATAAAGGGAATGTACACCTTTTTGCCATAAAAAAGGGAAATTTCTTCACTTTTGCCCCAAAATAAAAGGATTTTCCGCCTTTTTGACTCAAAATAAGTGCAATTTCTGACTTTTCCCCAAAAATAAACAGAATTTCTGTCTTTTTGCCCCAAAATAAGGGGAATTTCTGACTTTTTGCCCTGAAATAAGGGGAATGTCTGCATTTTAGCCCCAAAATAAAG
This sequence comes from Micromys minutus, assembly GCF_963924665.1. NCBI lineage: Eukaryota > Metazoa > Chordata > Mammalia > Rodentia > Muridae > Micromys > Micromys minutus. The sequence continues at coordinate 7,874,274 of NW_027667727.1, forward strand.
GGAATTTCTGCATTTTACCTCAAAATAAGAATAATTTCTGCATTTTGCTCCAAAATATGAGGAATTTCTGCCTTTCTATTCCAAAATAACGAAAATTTCTTCAATTTTGTACCATAATAAAAGAAATTTCTGCTTTTTGCCCCAAAATAATGGGAATTTCTGACTTTTTGCCCTGAAATAAGTGAAATTTCTAAAATTTTCCCCAAAATAAGGGAAATGTCTGCTTTTTGCCCCAAAATAAAAAGAATTTCTGCCTTTTTTCCCGAAAATTATGAGAATTTTTGCAATTTTGCTTCAAAATACGGGGCATTTCTGCCTTTTAGCCCCAAAATATAGGGAATTTCTGCATTTTACCTCAAAATAAGAATAATTTCTGCATTTTGCTCCAATATATGGGGAATTTCTGCCTTTTTGTTACAAAATAATGAAAATTTCTTCAATTTTGTACCATAATAAAAGAAATTTCTGCTTTTAACCTCAAAATAAGGGGAATTTCTGCCTTTTTGCCCCAAAATAGGAAAAATTTCTGCAAATTTATACAAAAATAAAAGAAATTTCTGCCTTTTTGCCCCAAAATAAGGGAAATTTCTGCAATTTTGACCCATAGTAAAAAAAAATTCTGCAATTTTGCCCCAAATAAGGGGAATTTCTGACTTTTTGCACCTGAAAAAAGGAGATTTTCTTTCTTTTTGCCCCAAAATAAGGAGAATCAGCCTTTTTGCCCAAAAATCATGAGAATTTCTGCAATTATTTTTCAAAATACGAAAAATTTCTGCCTTTTAGCCCTAAAATAAAGGGAATTTCTGCATTTTTTCCCAATATTAAGGGAATTTCTTCATTTTACTTCTAAAAAGGGGAATTTCTGCATTTTACCTCAAAATAAGAACCATTTCTGCCTTTTACCCCAAAATATGGGGAATTTCTGCCTTTTTCTTCCAAACTAAAAAAAATTTCTTCAATTTTGTACCATAATAAAAGAAATTTCTCCTTTTCGCCCCAAAATAAGAGGAATTTCTGACTTTTTACCCTGAAATAAATGAAATTTCTGAAATTTTGCCCGAAAATAAAAGTAATTTGTGGCTTTTTGCCCCAAAATAAGGGGAATTTCTGCCTTTTGCCCCAAAATATGGGGAATATCAGCATTTTACCTCAAAATAAGGGGAATTTCTGCTTTTTTGCCCTGAAATATGTGAAATTTCTGCAATTTTACCCCAAAATAAGGTGAATTTCTGACTTTTGCCCCAAAATAATAGGAATTTCTGCATTTTTGCCCCAAAATAAGAAAAATTTTTGCTTTTTTTTTCTGAAATAAGTGAAGTTTCTGCAATTTTGGCCTAAAATAAGGGAAATTTCTGCCATTTGCCCCAAAATAAGGGGAATTTCTGCCTTTTTGCCACAAAATAAAGAAAATTACTGCATGTTTTAACCCAAAATTAGGTGAATATCTGCAATTTTGCTCCAAAATACGAGGATTTTCTGCCTTTTTCGCCAAAAATAAGGGGAATTTCTGCCATTTTGCCGCGAAATAAGTGAAATTTCTGCAGTTTTACCCCAAAATAAGGGTTATTTCTGCCTTTTTGCCCCCAAATTAGGGGAATTTCTGCAATTTTGCTCCAAAATACGGGGAATTTCTGCCTTTTTGCCCGAAAATAAAGGGAATGTATACCTTTTTGCCATAAAAAAGGGAAATTTCTTCACTTTTGCCCCAAAATAAGGGGATTTTCTGCCTTTTATCTCAAAATAAGTGCAATTTCTGCCTTTTCCCCAAAAATAAAAGGAATTTCTGGTTTTTTGCCCAAAAATAAGGGGAATTTCTGCCTTTTTGCCCCAAAATAAGGGGAATTTCAGCCTATTTTCTCAAAATAAGGGGAATTTCTGCCTTTTTCCCCAAAATATGGGGAATTTCTGCATTTTTGCCCCAAAATTAGAATAATTTCTGCAATTTTGTACCAAAATAAAAGAAATTTCTGTCTTTTTGCCCCAAAATAAGAGAAATTTCTGCCTTTTTTCCCTGAAATAAGTGAAATTTCTGCAATTTTACCCCAAAATAAGGGAAATTTCTGCAATTTTGCCCCAAAGTATAGGAAATTTCTGCAATTTTGCCCCAAATAAAAGGAATTTCTGAATTTTTGCAACCGAAAAAAGGAGATTTTCTGACTTTTTGCCCCAAAATAAAGAGAATTTCAGCCTTTTTGCCCGAAAATTTTGAGACTTTCTGCAATTTTTCTTCAAAATATGAAAAATTTCTGCCTTTTAGCTCCAAAATAGAGTGAATTTCTGCATTTTTTCTCAATATTAGGGGAATTTCTGCATTTTACCTCTAAATAAGGGGAATTTCTGCATTTTACCTCAAAATAAGAAGAATTTCTGCCTTTTACCCCAAAATAAGGTGAATTTCTGCCTTTTTGCCCCAAAATAATGGGAATTTCTACCTTTTTGCCCCCAAAAAAACAATTTTGCTTTTTTTTCTGAAATAAGTGAAATTTCTGCAATTTTGCCCTAAAATAAGGGAAATTTCTGCAATTATTCCCCATAATAAAGCAAATTTCTGCAATTTTGCCCCAAAATAAGGGGAATTTCTTTTTTTTGCTCCAAAATAAAGCAAATCTCTGCCATTTTGCCCCAAAATAAGGGGATTTTCTGTTTTTTGACCCGAATAATTGAAATTTTTGCAATTTTGCCCTAAAATAAGGGGAATTTCTGCCATTTGCCCCAAAAGAAGGTAAATTTCTGCCTTTTTGCCACAAAATAAAGAAAATTACTGCATGTTTTACCCCAATATTAGGTGAATATCTGCAATTTTGCTCCAAAATACGAGGATTTTCTGCCTTTTTTGCCGAAAATAAGGAGAATTTCTGCAATTTTGCCGCGAAATAAGTGAAATTTCTGCAGTTTTACCCCTAAATAAGGGTTATTTCTGCCCTTTTGCCTCAAAATTAGGGGAATTTCTGCAATTTTGCTCCAAAATACGGGGAATTTCTGCCTTTTTGCCCGAAAATAAAGGGAATGTATAACTTTTTGCCATAAAAAAGGGAAATTTCTTCACTTTTGCCCCAAAATAAGGGGATTTTCCGCCTTTTTGACTCAAAATAAGTGCAATTTCTGCCTTTTCCCCAAAAATAAAAGCAATTTCTGTTTTTTTGCCCAAAAATAAGGGGAATTTCTGCCTTTTTGCCCCAAAATAAGGGGAATTTCAGCCTATTTTCTCAAAATAAGGGGAATTTCTGCCTTTTGCCCCAAAATATGGGGAATTTCTGCATTTTTGCCCCAAAATTAGAATAATTTCTGCAATTTTGTACCAAAATAAAAGAAATTTCTGTCTTTTTGCCCCAAAATAAGAGAAATTTCTGCCTTTTTTCCCTGAAATAAGTGAAATTTCTGCAATTTTATTCCAAAATAAGGGAAATTTCTGCAATTTTGCCCCAAAGTATAGGAAATTTCTGCAATTTTGCCCCAAATAAAAGGAATTTCTGAATTTTTGCAACCGAAAAAAGGAGATTTTCTGACTTTTTGCCCCAAAATAAAGAGAATTTCAGCCTTTTTGCCCGAAAATTATGAGACTTTCTGCAATTTTTCTTCAAAATATGAAAAATTTCTGCCTTTTAGCTCCAAAATAGATTGAATTTCTGCATTTTTTCTCAATATTAGGGGAATTTCTGCATTTTACCTCTAAATAAGGGGAATTTCTGCATTTTACCTCAAAATAAGAAGAATTTCTGCCTTTTACCCCAAAATAAGGTGAATTTCTGCCTTTTTGCCCCAAAATAATGGGAATTTCAACCTTTTTGCCCCCAACAAAACAATTTTGCTTTTTTTTCTGAAATAAGTGAAATTTCTGCAATTTTGCCCTAAAATAAGGGAAATTTCTGCAATTATTCCCCATAATAAAGCAAATTTCTGCAATTTTGCCCCAAAATAAGGGGAATTTCTGTTTTTTGCCCCAAAATAAAGCAAATTTCTGCCATTTTGCCCCAAAATAAGGGGATTTTCTGTTTTTTGACCCGAATAATTGAAATTTTTGCAATTTTGCCCTAAAATAAGGGGAATTTCTGCCATTTGCCCCAAAAGAAGGTAAATTTCTGCCTTTTTGCCACAAAATAAAGAAAATTACTGCATGTTTTACCCCAATATTAGGTGAATATCTGCAATTTTGCTCCAAAATACGAGGATTTTCTGCCTTTTTTGCCGAAAATAAGGAGAATTTCTGCAATTTTGCCGCGAAATAAGTGAAATTTCTGCAGTTTTACCCCTAAATAAGGGTTATTTCTGCCCTTTTGCCTCAAAATTAGGGGAATTTCTGCAATTTTGCTCCAAAATACGGGGAATTTCTGCCTTTTTGCCCGAAAATAAAGGGAATGTATACCTTTTTGCCATAAAAAAGGGAAATTTCTTCACTTTTGCCCCAAAATAAGGGGATTTTCCGCCTTTTTGACTCAAAATAAGTGCAATTTCTGCCTTTTCCCCAAAAATAAAAGGAATTTCTGTTTTTTTGCCCAAAAATAAGGGGAATTTCTGCCTTTTTGCCCCAAAATAAGGGGAATTTCAGCCTTTTTTCTCAAAATAAGGGGAATTTCTGCCTTTTGCCCCAAAATATGGGGAATTTCTGCCTTTTTGCCCCAAAATAAGAAAAATTTCTGCAATTTTGTACCAAAATAAAAGAAATTTCTGTCTTTTTGCCCCAAAATAAGAGAAATTTCTGCCTTTTTTCCCTGAAATAAGTGAAATTTCTGCAATTTTACCCCAAAATAAGGGGAATTTCTGTTTTTTGCCCACGAATAAGGGAAATTTTTGCAATTTTGCCCTAAAATAAGGGGATTTTCTGCCATTTGCCCCAAAATAAGGAGAATTTCTGCCTTTTTGCCACAAAATAAAGAAAATTACTGCATGTTTTACCCCAAAATTAGGTGAATTTCTGCAATTTTGCTCCAAAATATGGGGATTTTCTGCCTTTTTCGCCGAAAATAAGGGGAATTTCTGCCATTTTGCCGCGAAATAAGTGAAATTTCTGCAGTTTTACCCTAAATTAAGAGGAATTTCGGCCTTTTTGCCCCCAAATTAGGGGAATTTCTGCAATTTTGCTTCAAAATACGGGGAATTTCTGCCTTTTTACCCGAAAATAAAGGGAATGTACACCTTTTTGCCATAAAAAAAGGAAATTTCTTCACTTTTGCCCCAAAATAAGGGGATTTTCCGCCTTTTTGACTCAAAATAAGTGCAATTTCTGACTTTTTTTCAAAAATAAATGGAATTTCTGTCTTTTTGCCCCAAAATAAGGGGAATTTCTGACTTTTTGCCCTGAAATAAGGGGAATGTCTGCCTTTTAGCCCCAAAATAAAGGGAATTTTTGCATTTTACCTCAAAATAAGAATAATTTCTGCATTTTGCTCCAAAATATGAAGAATTTCTGCCTTTCTATTCCAAAATATAGAAAATTTCTTCAATTTTGTACCATAATAAAAGAAATTTCTGCTTTTTGCCCCAAAATAAGGGGAATTTCTGACTTTTTGCCCTGAAATAAGTGAAATTTCTAAAATTTTCCCCAAAATAAAGGAAATGTCTGCTTTTTGCCCCAAAATATGGAGAATTTCTGCCTTTTTTCCCGAAAATTATGAGAATTTTTGCAATTTTGCTTCAAAATACGGGGCATTTCTGCCTTTTAGCCCCAAAATATAGGGAATTTCTGCATTTTACCTCAAAATAAGAATAATTTCTGCATTTTGCTCCAATATATGGGGAATTTCTGCCTTTTTGTTACAAAATAATGAAAATTTCTTCAATTTTGTACCATAATAAAAGAAATTTCTGCTTTTAACCTCAAAATAAGGGGAATTTCTGCCTTTTTGCCCCAAAATAGGAAAAATTTCGGCAAATTTATACCAAAATAAAAGAAATTTCTGCCTTTTTGCCCCAAAATAAGGGAAATTTCTGCAATTTTGACCCATAGTAAAAAAATTTCTGCAATTTTGCCCCAAATAAGGGGAATTTCTGACTTTTTGCACCCGAAAAAAGGAGATTTTCTTTCTTTTTGCCCCAAAATAAGGAGAATCAGCCTTTTTGCCCAAAAATCATGAGAATTTCTGCAATTATTTTTCAAAATACGAAAAATTTCTGCCTTTTAGCCCTAAAATAAAGGGAATTTCTGCATTTTTCCCCAATATTAAGGGAATTTCTACATTTTACCTCTAAAAAGGGGAATTTCTGCATTTTACCTCAAAATAAGAACCATTTCTGCCTTTTACCCCAAAATATGGGGAATTTCTGCCTTTTTCTTCCAAACTAAAAAAAAATTCTTCAATTTTGTACCATAATAAAAGAAATTTCTCCTTTTCGCCCCAAAATAAGAGGAATTTCTGACTTTTTACCCTGAAATAAATGAAATTTCTGAAATTTTGCCCGAAAATAAAAGAAATTTGTGGCTTTTTGCCCCAAAATAAGTGGAATTTCTGCCTTTTGCCCCAAAATATGGGGAATATCAGCATTTTACCTCAAAATAAGGGGAATTTCTGCTTTTTTGCCCTGAAATATGTGAAATTTCTGCAATTTTACCCCAAAATAAGGTGAATTTCTGACTTTTGCCCCAAAATAATAGGAATTTCTGCATTTTTGCCCCAAAATAAGAAAAATTTTTGCTTTTTTTTTCTGAAATAAGTGAAATTTCTGCAATTTTGGCCTAAAATAAGGGAAATTTCTGCCATTTGCCCCAAAATAAGGGGAATTTCTGCCTTTTTGCCACAAAATAAAGAAAATTACTGCATGTTTTAACCCAAAATTAGGTGAATATCTGCAATTTTGCTCCAAAATACAAGGATTTTCTGCCTTTTTCGCCAAAAATAAGGGAAATTTCTGCCATTTTGCCGCGAAATAAGTGAAATTTCTGCAGTTTTACCCCAAAATAAGGGTTATTTCTGCCTTTTTGCCCCCAAATTAGGGGAATTTCTGCAATTTTGCTCCAAAATACGGGGAATTTCTGCCTTTTTGCCCGAAAATAAAGGGAATGTATACCTTTTTGCCATAAAAAAGGGAAATTTCTTCACTTTTGCCCCAAAATAAGGGGATTTTCTGCCTTTTATCTCAAAATAAGTGCAATTTCTGCCTTTTCCCCAAAAATAAAAGGAATTTCTGGTTTTTTGCCCAAAAATAAGGGGAATTTCTGCCTTTTTGCCCCAAAATAAGGGGAATTTCAGCCTATTTTCTCAAAATAAGGGGAATTTCTGCCTTTTTCCCCAAAATATGGGGAATTTCTGCATTTTTGCCCCAAAATTAGAATAATTTCTGCAATTTTGTACCAAAATAAAAGAAATTTCTGTCTTTTTGCCCCAAAATAAGAGAAATTTCTGCCTTTTTTCCCTGAAATAAGTGAAATTTCTGCAATTTTACCCCAAAATAAGGGAAATTTCTGCAATTTTGCCCCAAAGTATAGGAAATTTCCGCAATTTTGCCCCAAATAAAAGGAATTTCTGAATTTTTGCAACCGAAAAAAGGAGATTTTCTGACTTTTTGCCCCAAAATAAAGAGAATTTCAGCCTTTTTGCCCGAAAATTATGAGACTTTCTGCAATTTTTCTTCAAAATATGAAAAATTTCTGCCTTTTAGCTCCAAAATAGAGTGAATTTCTGCATTTTTTCTCAATATTAGGGGAATTTCTGCATTTTACCTCTAAATAAGGGGAATTTCTGCATTTTACCTCAAAATAAGAAGAATTTCTGCCTTTTACCCCAAAATAAGGTGAATTTCTGCCTTGTTGCCCCAAAATAATGGGAATTTCAACCTTTTTGCCCCCAACAAAACAATTTTGTTTTTTTTCTGAAATAAGTGAAATTTCTGCAATTTTGCCCTAAAATAAGGGAAATTTCTGCAATTATTCCCCATAATAAAGCAAATTTCTGCAATTTTGCCCCAAAATAAGGGGAATTTCTGTTTTTTGCCCCAAAATAAAGCAAATTTCTGCCATTTTGCCCCAAAATAAGGGGATTTTCTGTTTTTTGACCCGAATAATTGAAATTTTTGCAATTTTGCCCTAAAATAAGGGGAATTTCTGCCATTTGCCCCAAAAGAAGGTAAATTTCTGCCTTTTTGCCACAAAATAAAGAAAATTACTGCATGTTTTACCCCAATATTAGGTGAATATCTGCAATTTTGCTCCAAAATACGAGGATTTTCTGCCTTTTTTGCCGAAAATAAGGAGAATTTCTGCAATTTTGCCGCGAAATAAGTGAAATTTCTGCAGTTTTACCCCTAAATAAGGGTTATTTCTGCCCTTTTGCCTCAAAATTAGGGGAATTTCTGCAATTTTGCTCCAAAATACGGGGAATTTCTGCCTTTTTGCCCGAAAATAAAGGGAATGTATACCTTTTTGCCATAAAAAAGGGAAATTTCTTCACTTTTGCCCCAAAATAAGGGGATTTTCCGCCTTTTTGACTCAAAATAAGTGCAATTTCTGCCTTTTCCCCAAAAATAAAAGGAATTTCTGTTTTTTTGCCCAAAAATAAGGGGAATTTCTGCCTTTTTGCCCCAAAATAAGGGGAATTTCAGCCTTTTTCTCAAAATAATGGGAATTTCTGCCTTTTGCCCCAAAATATGGGGAATTTCTGCCTTTTTGCCCCAAAATAAGAAAAATTTCTGCAATTTTGCCCCAAATAAGGGGAATTTCTGACTTTTTGCACCCGATAAAAGGAGATTTTCTTTCTTTTTGCCCCAAAATAAGGAGAATCAGCCTTTTTGCCCAAAAATCATGAGAATTTCTGCAATTATTTTTCAAAATACGAAAAATTTCTGCCTTTTAGCCCTAAAATAAAGGGAATTTCTGCATTTTTCCCCAATATTAAGGGAATTTCTACATTTTACCTCTAAAAAGGGGAATTTCTGCATTTTACCTCAAAATAAGAACCATTTCTGCCTTTTACCCCAAAATATGGGGAATTTCTGCCTTTTTCTTCCAAACTAAAAAAAATTTCTTCAATTTTGTACCATAATAAAAGAAATTTCTCCTTTTCGCCCCAAAATAAGAGGAATTTCTGACTTTTTACCCTGAAATAAATGAAATTTCTGAAATTTTGCCCGAAAATAAAAGAAATTTGTGGCTTTTTGCCCCAAAATAAGTGGAATTTCTGCCTTTTGCCCCAAAATATGGGGAATATCAGCATTTTACCTCAAAATAAGGGGAATTTCTGCTTTTTTGCCCTGAAATATGTGAAATTTCTGCAATTTTACCCCAAAATAAGGTGAATTTCTGACTTTTGCCCCAAAATAATAGGAATTTCTGCATTTTTGCCCTAAAATAAGAAAAATTTTTGCTTTTTTTTCTGAAATAAGTGAAATTTCTGCAATTTTGGCCTAAAATAAGGGACATTTCTGCCATTTGCCCCAAAATAAGGGGAATTTCTGCCTTTTTGCCACAAAATAAAGAAAATTACTGCATGTTTTAACCCAAAATTAGGTGAATATCTGCAATTTTGCTCCAAAATACAAGGATTTTCTGCCTTTTTCGCCAAAAATAAGGGGAATTTCTGCCATTTTGCCGCGAAATAAGTGAAATTTCTGCAGTTTTACCCCAAAATAAGGGTTATTTCTGCCTTTTTGCCCCCAAATTAGGGGAATTTCTGCAATTTTGCTCCAAAATACGGGGAATTTCTGCCTTTTTGCCCGAAAATAAAGGGAATGTATACCTTTTTGCCATAAAAAAGGGAAATTTCTTCACTTTTGCCCCAAAATAAGGGGATTTTCTGCTTTTTATCTCAAAATAAGTGCAATTTCTGCCTTTTCCCCAAAAATAAAAGGAATTTCTGGTTTTTTGCCCAAAAATAAGGGGAATTTCTGCCTTTTTGCCCCAAAATAAGGGGAATTTCAGCCTATTTTCTCAAAATAAGGGGAATTTCTGCCTTTTTCCCCAAAATATGGGGAATTTCTGCATTTTTGCCCCAAAATTAGAATAATTTCTGCAATTTTGTACCAAAATAAAAGAAATTTCTGTCTTTTTGCCCCAAAATAAGAGAAATTTCTGCCTTTTTTCCCTGAAATAAGTGAAATTTCTGCAATTTTACCCCAAAATAAGGGAAATTTCTGCAATTTTGCCCCAAAGTATAGGAAATTTCCGCAATTTTGCCCCAAATAAAAGGAATTTCTGAATTTTTGCAACCGAAAAAAGGAGATTTTCTGACTTTTTGCCCCAAAATAAAGAGAATTTCAGCCTTTTTGCCCGAAAATTATGAGACTTTCTGCAATTTTTCTTCAAAATATGAAAAATTTCTGCCTTTTAGCTCCAAAATAGAGTGAATTTCTGCATTTTTTCTCAATATTAGGGGAATTTCTGCATTTTACCTCTAAATAAGGGGAATTTTGCATTTTACCTCAAAATAAGAAGAATTTCTGCCTTTTACCCCAAAATAAGGTGAATTTCTGCCTTTTTGCCCCAAAATAATGGGAATTTCTACCTTTTTGCCCCCAAAAAAACAATTTTGCTTTTTTTTCTGAAATAAGTGAAATTTCTGCAATTTTGCCCTAAAATAAGGGAAATTTCTGCAATTATTCCCCATAATAAAGCAAATTTCTACAATTTTGCCCCAAAATAAGGGGAATTTCTGTTTTTTGCCCCAAAATAAAGCAAATTTCTGCCATTTTGCCCCAAAATAAGGGGATTTTCTGTTTTTTGACCCGAATAATTGAAATTTTTGCAATTTTGCCCTAAAATAAGGGGAATTTCTGCCATTTGCCCCAAAAGAAGGTAAATTTCTGCCTTTTTGCCACAAAATAAAGAAAATTACTGCATGTTTTACCCCAATATTAGGAGAATATCTGCAATTTTGCTCCAAAATACGAGGATTTTCTGCCTTTTTTGCCGAAAATAAGGAGAATTTCTGCAATTTTGCCGCGAAATAAGTGAAATTTCTGCAGTTTTACCCCTAAATAAGGGTTATTTCTGCCCTTTTGCCTCAAAATTAGGGGAATTTCTGCAATTTTGCTCCAAAATACGGGGAATTTCTGCCTTTTTGCCCGAAAATAAAGGGAATGTATACCTTTTTGCCATAAAAAAGGGAAATTTCTTCACTTTTGCCCCAAAATAAGGGGATTTTCCGCCTTTTTGACTCAAAATAAGTGCAATTTCTGCCTTTTCCCCAAAAATAAAAGGAATTTCTGTTTTTTTGCCCAAAAATAAGGAGAATTTCTGCCTTTTTGCCCCAAAATAAGGGGAATTTCAGCCTTTTTCTCAAAATAATGGGAATTTCTGCCTTTTGCCCCAAAATATGGGGAATTTCTGCCTTTTTGCCCCAAAATAAGAAAAATTTCTGCAATTTTGTACCAAAATAAAAGAAATTTCTGTCTTTTTGCCCTAAAATAAGAGAAATTTCTGCCTTTTTTCCCTGAAATAAGTGAAATTTCTGCAATTTTACCCCAAAATAAGGGGAATTTCTGTTTTTTGCCCCCAAGTAAGGGAAATTTTTGCAATTTTGCCCTAAAATAAGGGGAATTTCTGCCATTTGCCCCAAAAGAAGGTAAATTTCTGCCTTTTTGCCACAAAATAAAGAAAATTACTGCATGTTTTACCCCAATATTAGGAGAATATCTGCAATTTTGCTCCAAAATACGAGGATTTTCTGCCTTTTTCGCCGAAAATAAGGGGAATTTCTGCCATTTTGCCGCGAAATAAGTGAAATTTCTGCAGTTCTACCCTAAATTAAGGGGAATTTCTGCCTTTTTGCACCAAAATTAGGGGAATTTCTGCAATTTTGCTTCAAAATACGGGGAATTTCTGCCTTTTTGCCCGAAAATAAAGGGAATGTACACCTTTTTGCCATAAAAAAGGGAAATTTCTTCACTTTTGCCCCAAAATAAGGGGATTTTCCGCCTTTTAGACTCAAAATAAGTGCAATTTCTGCCTTTTCCCCCAAAATAAACGGAATTTCTGTTTTTTTGCCCCAAAATAAGGGGAATTTCTGACTTTTTGCCCTGAAATAAGTGAAATTTCTAAAATTTTTCCCCAAAATAAGGGAAATGTCTGCTTTTTGCCCCAAAATAAGGGGAATGTCTGCCTTTTAGCCCCAAAATAAAGGGAATTTCTGCATTTTACCTCAAAATAAGAATAATTTCTGCATTTTGCTCCAAAATATGGGGAATTTCTGCCTTTTTGTTCCAAAATAAGGAAAATTTCTTCAACTTTGTACCATAATAAAGGAAATTTCTGCTTTTTGCTCCAAAATAAGGGGAATTTCTGACTTTTTGCCCTGAAATAAGTGAAATTTCTAAAATTTTCCCCAAAATAAAGGAAATGTCTCCTTTTTACCCCAAAATAAGAGGAATTTCTGCCTTTTTGCCCCCAAATAAGGGGAATTTCAGCATTTTTACCTCAAAATAAGGGGAATTTCTGCCTTTTTGCCCCAAAATAGGAAAAAATTCTGCAAATTTATAACAAAATAAAAGAAATTTCTGCCTTTTTGCCCCAAAATAAGGGAAAGTTCTGCAATTTGACCCATAGTAAAAAAAATTTCTGCAATTTTGCCCCAAATAAGGGGAATTTCTGACTTTTTGCACCCGAAAAAAGGAGATTTTCTTTCTTTTTGCCCCAAAATAAAAAGAATCAGCTTTTTTGCCCGAAAATCATGAGAATTTCTGCAATTTTTTTTCAAAATACGGAAAATTTCTGCCTTTTAGCCCTAAAATAAAGGGAATTTCTGCATTTTTCTCCAATATTAAGGGAATTTCTACATTTTACCTCTAAAAAGGGGAATTTCTGCATTTTACCTCAAAATAAGAACCATATCTGCCTTTTACCCCAAAATATGGGGAATTTCTGCCTTTTTCTTCCAAAATAAAAAAAAAATTTCTTCAATTTTGTACCATAATAAAAGAAATTTCTCCTTTTCGCCCCAAAATAAGGGGAATTTCTGACTTTTTACCCTGAAATAAATGAAATTTCTAAAATTTTGCCCAAAAATAAATGAAATTTGTGGCTTTTTGCCCCAAAATAAGGGGAATTTCAGCATTTTACCTCAAAATAAGGGGAATTTCTGCCTTTTTGCCCTGAAATATGTGAAATTTCTGCAATTTTACCCCAAAATAAGGTGAATTTCTGACTTTTGCCCCAAAATAATAAGAATTTCTTCCTTTTTGCCCCAAAATAAAAAAAATTTTTGCTTTTCTTTTCTGAAATAAGTGAAATTTCTGCAATTTTGGCCTAAAATAAGGGAAATTTCTGCAATTTTCCCCATAATAAAGCAAATTTCTGCAATTTTGCCCCAAAATAAGGGGAATTTCTGGATTTTGCCTACAAATAAGGAAAATTTCTGCAATTTTGCCCTAAAATAAGGGGAATTTCTGCCATTTGACCCAAAATAAGGGGAATTTCTGCCTTTTTGCCACAAAATATAAAAAATTACTGCATGTTTTACCCCAAAATTAGGTGAATTTCTGCAATTTTGCTCCAAAATACGAGGATTTTCTGCGTTTTTCGCCGAAAATAAGGGGAATTTCTGCTATCTTGCCGCGAAATAAGTAAAATTTCTGCAGTTTTACCCCAAAATAAGGGGAATTTCTGCCTTTTTGCCCCAAAATTAGGGAAATTTCTGCAATTTTGCTCCAAAATACAGGGAATTTCTGCCTTTTTGCCCAAAAATAAAGGGAATATATACCTTTTTGCCATAAGAAAGGGAAATTTCTTCACTTTTGCCCCAAAATAAGGTGATTTTCTGCCTTTTTGACTCAAAATAAGTGCAATTTCTGCCTTTTCCCCAAAAATAAATGGAATTTCTGTCTTTTTGCCGCAAAATAAGGGGAATTTCTGACTTTATGCCCTGAAATAAGTGAAATTTCTAAAATTTTTCCCCAAAATACGAGAAATGTCTGCTTTTTGCCCCAAAATATGGGGAATTTATGCCTTTTTGCCCCAAAATAAGGGGAATTTCTGCTTTTTTGCCCCAAAATAAGAAAAATTTCTGCAATTTTATACCAAAATAAAAGAAATTTCTGCCTTTTTGCCCAAAAATAAGAAAAATTTTTGCCTTTTTTTCCTGAAATAAGTGAAATTTCTGCAATTTTGCCCCAAAATAAAGAAAATTTATGCAATTTTGCCCCAATGTAAAGGAAATTTCTGCAATTTTGCCCCAAAATAAGGGGATTTTCTGACTTTTTGCTCCTGAAAAAAGAGGATATTCTGTCTTTTTGCCCCAAAATAAGGAGAATTTCTGCCTTTTTGCCCGAAAATTATGAGAATTTCTGCAATTTTGCTTCAAAATACGGGGAATTTCTGCTATTTTGCCCCAAAATAAAAGGAATTTCTGCATTTTACCTCAAAATAAGAATAATTTCTGATTTTTGCTCCAAAATATGGGGAATTTCTGCCTTTTTGTTCCAAAATAAGGGAAATTTCTTCAATTTTGTACTATAATAAACGAAATTTCTCCTTTTTGCCCAAAAATAAGGGGAATTTCTGACTTTTTGCCCTGAAATAAGTGAAATTTCTAAAATTTTTCCCCAAAATAAGGGAAATGTTTGCTTTTTGCCTCAAAATTAGGAGAATTTCTGCCTTTTTGCCCCCAAATAATGGGAATTTTAGCTTTTTTACCTCAAAATAAGGGGAATTTCTGCCTTTTTGCCCCAAAATAGGAAAAATTTCTGCAATTTTTTACCAAAATAAAAGAAATTTCTGCCTTTTTGTCCCAAAATAAGAGAAATTCTCCCTTTTTTCCCTGAAATAAGTGAAATTTCTGCAATTTTGCCCCAAAATAAAGGAAATTTCTGCAATTTTGACCCAAAGTAAAGAAAATTTCTGCAATTTTGCCTCAAAAAAGAGGAATTTCTGAATTTTTGCACTCGAAAAAAGGTGATTTTCTGCCTTTTTGCCCGAAAATAAAGGGAATGTATACCTTTTTGTCATAAAAAAGGGAAATTTCTTCACTTTTGCCCCAAAATAAGGGGATTTTCCGCCTTGTTGACTCAAAATAAGTGCAATTTCTGCCTTTTCCCCAAAAATAAAAGGAATTTCTGTTTTTTTGCCCAAAAATAAGGGGAATTTCTGCCTTTTTGCCCCAAAATAATGGGAATTTCAGCGTTTTTTCTCAAAATAAGGGGAATTTCTGCCTTTTGCCCCAAAATATGGGGAATTTCTGCCTCTTTGCCCCAAAATAAGAAAAATTTCTACAATTTTGTACCAAAATAAAAGAAATTTCTGTCTTTTTGCCCCAAAATAAGAGAAATTTCTGCCTTTTTTCCCTGAAATAAGTGAAATTTCTGCAATTTTACCCCAAAATAAGGGGAATTTCTGTTTTTTGCTCCCAAATAAGGAAATTTTTTGCAATTTTGCTCTAAAATAAGGGCAATTTCTGCCATTTGCCCCAAAATAAGAGGAATTTCTGCCTTTTTGCCACAAAATAAAGAAAATTACTGCATGTTTTACCCCAAAATTAGGTGAATATCTGCAATTTTGCTCCAAAATACGAGGATTTTCTGCCTTTTTCGACGAAAATAAGGGGAATTTCTGCCATTTTGCCGCGAAATAAGTGAAATTTCTGCAGTTTTACCCTAAATTAAGGGGAATTTCTGCCTTTTTGCCCCAAAATTAGGGGAATTTCTGCAAATTTGCTTCAAAATACGGGGAATTTCTGCCTTTTTGCCCGAAAATAAAGGGAATGTACACCTTTTTGCCATAAAAAAGGGAAATTTCTTCACTTTTGCCTCAAAATAAGGGGATTTTCCGCCTTTTAGACTCAAAATAAGTGCAATTCCTGCCTTTTACCCCCAAAAAAACGGAATTTCTGTTTTTTTGCCCCAAAATAAGGGGAATTTCTGACTTTTTGCCCTGAAATAAGTGAAGTTTCTAAAATTTTTCCCCAAAATAAGGGAAATGTCTGCTTTTTGCCCCAAAATAAGGGGAATGTCTGCCTTTTAGCCCCAAAAAAAAGGGAATTTCTGCATTTTGCCTCAAAATAAGAATAATTTCTGCATTTTGCTCCAAAATATGGGGAATTTCTGCCTTTTTGTTCCAAAATAAGGAAAATTTCTTCAATTTTGTACCATAATAAAAGAAATTTCTGCTTTTTGCTCCAAAATAAGGGGAATTTCTGACTTTTTGCCCTGAAATAAGTGAAATTTCTAAAATTTTCCCCAAAATAAGGGAAATGTCTCCTTTTTACCCCAAAATAAGAGGAATTTCTGCCTTTTTGCCCCCAAATAAGGGGAATTTCAGCATTTTTACCTCAAAATAAGGGGAATTTCTGCCTTTTTGCCCCAAAATAGGAAAAATTTCTGCAAATTTATACCAAAAAAAAAAAAATTTCTGCCTTTTTGCCCTAAAATAAGAGAAATTTCTGCCTTTTTTCCCTGAAAAAAGTGAAATTTCTGCAATTTTGCCCCAAAATAAGGGAAATTTCTGCAATTTTGACCCAGAGTAAAGGAAATTTCTGCAATTTTGCCTCAAAAAAGGGGAATTTCTGAATTTTTGCACTCAAAAAAAGGAGATTTTCTGTCTTTTTGCCCCAAAATAAGGAGAATTTCAGCCTTTTAGCCCGAAAATTATGAGAATTTCTGCAATTTTTCTTTAAAATACAGAAAATTTCTGCCTTTTAGCCCCAAAATAAAGGGAATTTCTGCATTTTTCCCCAATATTAGGGGAATTTCTACATTTTACCTCTAAATAATGGGAATTTCTGCATTTTACCACAAAATAAGAAGAATTTCTGCTTTTACCACAAAATATGGGGAATTTCTGCCTTTTTGTTCCAAAATAAAGAAAATTTCTTCAATTTTCTACCATAATAAAAAAAATTTCTCCTTTTTGCCCCAAAATAAGGGAAATTTCTGACTTTTTACCCTGAAATAAGTGAAATTTCTGCAAATTTGCCCCAAAATAAGAAAAATTTCTGCCTTTTTACCCCCAAATAAAGGGAATTTCAGCCTTTTTACCTCAAAATAAGGGAAATTTCTGCATTTTTGCAACAAAATATTAGGAATTTCTGCATTTTGCCACAAAATATTAGGAATTTCTCTCTTTTTGCCCCAAAATAAGGAAAATTTCTGCCTTTTTTTCCCTGAAATAAGTGAAATTTCTGCAAATTTGCCCCAAAAAAAGGGAAATTTCTGCCTTTTGCCCCAAAATAAGGGGAATTTCTGCCTTTTTGCCACAAAATATGGGGAATTTCTTCCTTATTGCCCCCAAATACGGAAAAGTTTTGCTTTTCTGCCACAATTAATGGGAATTTCTGCCTTATTGTCCCAAAATATCGGGAATTTCAGCCTTTTTACCCCAAAATAAGGGGAATTTCTGCCTTTTGCCCAAAATATGGGGAATTTCTGACTTTTTGTTCCAAAATATGAAAAATTTCTTCAATTTTGTACCAAAATAAATGAAATTTCTGCTTTTTGCCCCAAAATAAAAGTAATTTCTGACTTTTTGCCCTGACATAAATGAAATTTCTGCAATTTTGCTCGAAAATAAGGGAAATTTGTGCCTTTTTGCCCCAAAATGAGGGGAATTTCGGCCTTTTAACCCCAGAATATGGGGAATTTCAGCATTTTACCTCAAAATAAGGGGAATTTCAGCATTTTTGCACCAAAATATGGGGAATTTCTGCCTTTTTGCCACAAAATAAGAAAAATTTCTGCAATTCTGTACCAAAATATAAGAAATTTCTAAAATTTATCCCCAAAATAAAAGAAATTTCTGATTTTTGCACCGAAATAAGGAGAATTTCTGTATTTTTGCCCCCCAAAAAAGGGAATTTCTGCCTTTTTGCCCCAAAATTAGGGGAGTTTCTGCAATTTTGCTTCAAAATACAGAGAATTTCTGCCTCTTTTCCCGAAAATAAGGGGAACTTCTGCCGATTTGCCCCAAATAAATGGAATTTCTGCATTTTTGCCCCAATATTTAGGGAATATCTGCAATTTTGCTTTAAAATACGGGGAATTTCTGCCTTTTTGCCCCAAAACAAAGAAAATTACTGCATGTTTTACCCCAAAATTAGGTGAATTTCTGCAATTTTGCTCCAAAATACAGGGATTTTCTGCTTTTTTCACAGAAAATAAAGGGAATTTCTGCCATTTTGCCGCAAAATAAGTGAAATTTCTGCAGTTTTACTCCAAAATAATAGGATTTTCTGCCTTTTTGATCCAAAATTAGGGGAATTTCTGAAATTTTGCTCCAAAATACGGGGAATTTCTGCCTTTTTGCCGGAAAATAAAGGGAATGTATACCTTTTTGCCATAAATAGGGAAATTTCTTCATTTTTACCCCAAAATAAGGGGATTTTCCGCATTTTTGACTCAAAATAAGTGCAATTTCAGACTTTTTTCCAAAAATAAATGGAATTTCTGTCTTTTTGCCCCAAAATAAGGGGAATTTCCGAATTTTTGCCCTGAAATAAGTTAAATTTCAAAAATTTTTCCACAAAATAATTGAAATTTCTGCAATTTTGCCCAAAATAAGGGGAATTTCTGTATTTTTGCCCCCAAATAAGGAAAATTCTGCCTTTTTACCTCAAAATAAGGGGAATTTCTGCATTTTTGCCACAAAATATAAGGAATTTCTGCCTTTTTGCCACAAAATATTAGGAATTTCTGCCTTTTTTTCCTGAAATAAGTGAAATTTCTGCAATTTTGGCCCAAAAAAATTGAAATTTCTGCAATTTTGTCCCAAAATAAGAAAAATTTCTGGAATTTTGCCCCAAAATAAGTGGAATTTCTGAGTTTTGCCCCAAAATAAGGAGAATTTCTGTATTTTTGCCCCAACATATAGGGAATTTCTGCCTTTTTGCCCCACAATTAGTGGAATTTCTGCAATTTTGCTCTAAAATACGGGGAATTTCTGCTTTTTTGCCCGAAAATAAGAGGAATGTTTACCTTTTGCCACAAAATAGGGAAATTTCTTCATTTTTGCCCCAAATAAGAGGAATTTCTGCTTTTTTCCCTCAAAATAATTGAAATTTCTGCCTTTTTACTCAAAAATATATGGAATTTCTGTATTTTTGCACCAATATAAATGCAATTTTTGAATTTTGACGTGAAATAAGTGAAATTTCTTTAATTTTGCCTCAAAATAATGGAAATTTCTGCCATTTTGCCACAATATAAGGGGAATTTCTGTCTTTATGCCCCAAAATAAGGAGAATTTCAGCCTTTTTACCTAATAATAAGGGGAATCTCTCCTTTATGCCCTAAAATATGGGGAATTTCTTTATTTTTGCCCCAAAATAATAAAATTTTCTGCAATTTTGTACCAAAATAAAAGTAATTTCTGCCTTTATGCCCCAAAATAAGAGAAATTTCTGCGTTTTTTCCCTGAAATAAGTGAAATTTCTGTAATTTTGCCCCCAAATTAGGGAGATTTCTACAATTTTGCCCCAAAATAAAGGAAATTTCTGGAATTTTGCCCCAAAATAATGTGAATTTCTGCATTTTCCCTCAAAATTAAGGGAATATGTGCAATTTTGCTTCAAAATACGGGGAATTTTTGCCTTATTGCACCAAAATAAAAGGAATTTCTCCATTTTTGCACCAATATAAGGGGAATTTCTGAAATTTTGCTCCAAAATACGGAGAATTTTTGCCTTATTGCCCGAAATAAAGTGGAATTTCTGCCATTTTGCCCTGAAATATTTGAAATTTCCGCAATTTTACCCCAAAATAAGGGGAATTTCTGTTTTTGGCCCCAAAATTAGGAGAATTTCTGTTTTTGCCCCAAATTAAGGCAAATTTCTGACTTTTTGCCCTGAAATAAGTGAAATTTCTGCAATTTTGCCCCAAAATAAGGGGAATTTCTGCCTTTTTGCCAAAATAAGGGAAATTTCAGCATTTTACCTTCAAATAAGGGGAATTTCTGCCTTTTTGCCACAAATTATAGGGAATTTCTGCCTTATTGCCCCCAAATAAGGAAAAGTTTTGCTTTTCTGCCCCAATTAATGGGAATTTCTGCCTTTTGGGCACAATGTAAAGTGAATTTCTGCCTTTTTGCCCCAAAATAACGGGAATTTCAGCTTTTTTACCCCAAAATAAGGGGAAATTCTGCCTTTTGCCCAAAATATGGGGAATTTCTTACTTTTTGTTCCAAAATAAAGAAAATTTCTTCAACTTTGTACCAAAATAAAAGAAATTTGTGCTTTTTGCCCCAAAATAAAAGTAATTTCTGACTTTTTGCCCTGAAATAAATGAAATTTCTGCAATTTCGCCCGAAAATTAGGGAAATTTGTGCCTTTTTGCCCCAAAATGAGGGGAATTTCTGCCTTTTAACCCCAAAATATGGGGAATTTCAGCATTTTACCTCAAAATAAGGGGAATTTCAGCCTCTTTGCACCAAAATATGGAAAATTTCTGCCTTTTTGCCACAAAATAAAAAAAATTTCTGCAATTCTGTACCAAAATAAAAGAAATTTCTAAAATTTTGCCCCAAAATCAGGGAAATTTCTGATTTTTGCCCTGAAATAAAAAAAATTTCTGTATTTATGCCCCCCAAAAAAGGGAATTTCTGCCTTTTTGCCCCAATATTAGGGGAGTTTCTGCAATTTTGCTTAAAAATACAGGGAATTTCTGCCTCTTTTCCCGAAAATAAAGGGGACCTTCTGCCGGTTTGCCCCAAATAAAGGGAATTTCTGCATTTTTGCCCCAATATTTAGGGAATTTCTGCAATTTTGCTTTAAAATACGGGGAATTTCTGCCTTTTTGCCCAAAATTAAGGGGATTTTCTGCCTTTTTGCCCCCAAACAAGGGAAATTTCTGCAGTTTTATCCCAAAATAATAGGAATTTCTGCCTTTATGCCCTCAAATGATGGGAATTTCTGCCCTTTTGCCCTGAAATATGTGAAATTTCTGCAATTTTACCCCAAAATAAGGTGAATTTCTAACTTTTTGCCCCCAAATAATGGGAATTTCTGCCTTTTTGCCCCAAAATATGAAAAAATTTTGCTTTTTTTCTCTGAAATATGTGAAATTTCTGCAATTTTGCCTTAAAATAACAGAAATTTCT
Source organism: Micromys minutus (assembly GCF_963924665.1). Lineage (NCBI taxonomy): Eukaryota > Metazoa > Chordata > Mammalia > Rodentia > Muridae > Micromys > Micromys minutus. The sequence goes on from NW_027667727.1 coordinate 7,895,215, forward strand.
GCAATTTTTCCCCATAATAAAGGAATTTTTTGCAATTTTGCCCCAAAATAAGGGGAATTTCTGTTTTTTGTCCCCAAATAGGGGAAATTTCTGCAATTTTGCCCTAAAATAAGGGTAATTTCTGCCTTTTGCCCCAAAATAAGGAGAATTTCTGCCATTTTGCCCCAAAACAAAGAAAATTACTGCATGTTTTACGCCAAAATTAGGTGAATTTCTGCAATTTTGCTCCAAAATACGGGGATTTTCTGCCTTTTTCGCAGAAAATAAAGGGAATTTCTGCCATTTTGCCGCGAAATAAGTGAAATTTCTGCAGTTTTACCCCAAAATAAGGGGATTTTCCGTCTTTTTGACTCAAAATAAGTGCAATTTCTGACTTTTTTCCAAAAATAAATGGAATTTCTGTCTTTTTGTCCCAAAATAAGGGGAATTTCTGACTTTTTGCCCTGAAATAAGTTAAATTTCAAAAATTTTTCCCCAAAATAATTGAAATTTTTGCAGTTTTGCCCCAAAATAAGGGGAATTTTTGTATTTTTGCTCCAAAATAAGGGAAATTTCTGCCTTTTTACCTCAAAATAAGGGGAATTTCTGCATTTTTGCCACAAAATATAAGGAATTTTTGCCTTTTTGCCCCAAAATAAGAAAAATTTCTGCCTTTTTTCCCTGAAATAAGTGAAATTTCTGCAATTTTGGCCCAAAAAAATTGAAATTTCTGCAATTTTGTCCAAAATAAGAAAAATTTCTGGAATTTTTCCCCAAAATAAGTGGAATTTCTGAGTGTTGCCCCAAAATAAGGAGAATTTCTCTCTTTTTGCGATAACATATAGGGAGTTTCTGTCTTTTTGCCCCACAATTAAGGGAATTTCTGCAAATTAGCTCCAAAATTTGGGAATTTCTGCTTTTTTGCCCGAAAATAAGGGGAATGTTTACCTTTTGCCACAAAAAGGGAAATTTCTTCATTTTTGCCCCAAAATAAGAGGAATTTCTGCTTTTTACGTCAAAATAAGTGAAATTTCTGCTTTTTTACTCAAAAATATACGAAATTTCTGTATTTTTGCCCCAAAATAAAAGGAATTTTTGAATTATGCCCTGAAATAAATGAAATTTCTCCAATTTTGCCTCAAAATAAGGGAAAATTCTGCTTTTTTGCCACAAAATAAGGGGAATTTCTGTCTTTTTGCCCCAAAATAAAAGGAATTTCAGAATTTTTACCTAATAATAAGGGGAATCTCTCCTTTTTGTCCTAAAATATGGGGAATTTCTGTATTTTTGCCCCAAAATAAAATAATTTTCTGCAATTTTGTACCAAAATAAAAGTAATTTCTGCCTTTATGCCCCAAAATAAGAGAAATTTCTGCGTTTTTTCCCTGAAATAAGTGAAATTTCTGTAATTTTGCCCCAAAATTAGGGAGATTTCTGCAATTTTGCCCTAAATAATAAACATTTCTGGAATTTTGCCCCAAAATAAGGGGAATTTCTGACTTTTTGCCCTGAAATAAGGAGAATTTCTGTCTTTTTGCCCCAAAATAATGTGAATTTCTGCATTTTCCCTCAAAATTATGGGAATATGTGCAATTTTGCTTCAAAATACGGTGAATTTTTGCCTTATTGCACCAAAATAAAAGGAATTTCTGCATTTTTGCACCAATATAAGGGGAATTTCTGAAATTTTGCTCCAAAATACGGGGAATTTTTGCCTTATTGCCCGAAATATGTGGAATTTCTGCCATTTTGCCCTGAAATATTTGAAATTTCTGCAATTTTACCCCAAAATAAGGGGAATTTCTGTTTTTGGCCCTAAAATTAGGAGAATTTCTGTTTTTGCCCCAAATTAAGGCAAATTTCTGACTTTTTGCCCTGAAATAAGTGAAATTTCTGCAATTTTGCCCCAAAATAAGGGGAATTTCTTCCTTTTTGCCAAAAAAGTGAAATTTCAACATTTTACCTTCAAATAAGGGGAATTTCTGCCTTTTTGCCACAAAATATGGGGAATTTCTGCCTTATTGTCCCCGAATAAGGAAAATTTTTGCTTTTCTGCCCCAATTAATGGGAATTTCTGCCTTTTTGCCACAAAGTAAAGGGAATTTCTGCCTTTTTGCCCCAAAATATGGGGAATTTCTGACTTTTTGTTCCAAAATAATAAAAATTTCTTAAATTTTGTACCAAAATGAAAGAAATTTCTGCTTTTTGCCCCAAAATAAAAGTAATTTCTGACTTTTTGCCCTGAAATAAATGAAATTTCTGCAATTTTGCCCGAAAATAAGGGAAATTTGTGCCTTTTTGCCCCAAAATGAGGGGAATTTCTGCCTTTTAACCCCAAAATATGGGGAATTTCAGCATTTTACCTCAAAATAAGGGGAATTTCAGCCTTTTTGCACCAAAATATGGGGAATTTCTGCATTTTTGCCACAAAATAAGAAAAATTACGGCAATTCTGTACCAAAATAAAAGAAATTTCTAAAATTTTGCCCCAAAATAAGGGAAATTTCTGATTTTTGCCCCGAAATAAGGAGAATTTCTGTATTTTTGCCCAAAAAATGGGAATTTCTTCCTTTTTGCCCCAAAATTAGGGGAGTTTCTGCAATTTTGCTTCAAAATACAGGGAATTTCTGCCTCTTTTCCCGAAAATAAGGGGAACTTCTGCCGATTTGCCCCAAATAAAGGGAATTTCTGCATTTTTGCCCCAATATTTAGGGAATATCTGCAATTTTGCTCTAAAATACGGGGAATTTCTGCCTTTTTGTCCAAAATTAAGGGGATTTTCTGCCTTTTTGCCCCCAAACAAGGAAATTTCTGCAATTTTATCCCAAAATAAAAGGAATTTCTGCCTTTATGCCCTCAAATAACGGGAATTTCTGGTTTTTTGCCCTGAAATATGTGAAATGTCTGCAATTTTACCCCAAAATAAGGTGAATTTCTACATTTTTGCCCCAAATAAATGGGAATTTCTACCTTTTTGCCCCAAAATATGAAAAATTTTTGCTTTTTTTCTCTGAAATATGTGAAATTCTGCAATTTTCCCTTAAAATAAAAGAAATTTCTGCAATTTTTCCCCATAATAAAGGAATTTTTTGCAATTTTGCCCCAAAATAAAGGGAATTTCTGTTTTTTGTCCCCAAATAAAGGAAATTTCTGAAATTTTGCCCTAAAATAAGGCGAATTTCTGCCTTTTGCCCCAAAATAATGAAAATTTCTGCCTTTTTGCCCCAAAACAAAGAAAATTACTGCATGTTATACGCCAAAATTAGGTAAATTACTGCAATTTTGCTCCAAAATACAAGGATTTTCTTCCTTTTTCGCAGAAAATAAGGGTAATTTCTGCCATTTTGCCGCGAAATAAGTGAAATTTCTGCAGTTTTACCCCAAAATAAGGGGAATTTCTGCCTTTTGCCCCAAAATTAGGGGAATTTCTGCAATTTTGCTCCAAATATGGGGAATTTCTGCCTTTTTGCCCGAAAATAAAAGGAATGTATACCTTTTTGCCATAAAAAGGGAAATTTCTTCATTTTTAACCCAAAATAAGGGAATTTTCTGCCTTTTTGACTCAAAATAAGTGCAATTTCTGACTTTTTTTTAAAAAATAAATGGAATATCTGTCTTTTTGCCCCAAAATAACGGGAATTTCCGACATTTTGCCCTGAAATAAGTTAAATTTCAAAAATTTTTCCCCAAAATAATTGAAATTTCTGCAGTTTTGCCCCAAAATAAGGGGAATTTCTGTATTTTTGCACCAAAATAACGGAAATTTCTGGCTTTTTACCTCAAAATAAGGGTAATTTCTGCATTTTTTGCCACAAAATATAAGGAATTTCTGCCTTTTTGCCCTAAAATATAAAAAATTTCTAATTTTTTTTTCTGAAATAAGTGAAATTTCTGCAAATTTGGCCCAAAAAAATTGAAATTTCTGCAATTTTGTCCCAAAATAAGAGAATTTTGTAGAATTTTGCCCCAAAATAAGTGGAATTTCTGAGTTTTGCCGCAAAATAAGGAAAATTTCTGTCTTTTTGCCCCAACATATAAAGAATTTCTGCCTTTTTGCCCCACAATTAAGGAAATTTCTGCAATTTTGCTCCAAAATAGGGGGAATTTTTGCTTTTTTGCCCGAAAATAAGGGGAATGTTTACCTTTTGCCACAAAGAAGAGAAATTTCTTCATTTTTGACCCAAAATAAGAGGAATTTTTTCCTTTTTACGTCAAAATAAGTGAAATTTCTGCCTTTATACTCAAAAATATTCGGAATTTCTGTATTTTTGCCCCAAAATAAAAGGAATTTTTGAATTTTGCCCTGAAATAAATGAAATTTCTCCAATTTTGCCTCAAAATAAGGGAAATTACTGCTTTTTTGCCACAAAATTAGGGGATTTTTTGTCTTTTTGCCCCAAAATAAAAGGAATTTCAGCCTTTTTACCTAATAATAAGGGGAATCTCTTCTTTTTGCCCTAAAATATGGGGAATTTCTGTATTTTTGCCCCAAAATAAAATAATTTTCTGCAATTTTGTACCAAAATAAAAGTAATTTCTGCCTTTATGCCCCAAAATAAGAGAAATTTCTGCGTTTTTTCCCTGAAATAAGTGAAATTTCTGTAATTTTGCCCCAAAATTAGGGAGATTTCTGCAATTTTGCCCTAAATAATAAACATTTCTGGAATTTTGCCCCAAAATAAGGGGAATTTCTGACTTTTTGCCCTGAAATAAGGAGAATTTCTGTCTTTTTGCCCCAAAATAATGTGAATTTCTGCATTTTCCCTCAAAATTATGGGAATATGTGCAATTTTGCTTCAAAATACGGTGAATTTTTGCCTTATTGCACCAAAATAAAAGGAATTTCTGCATTTTTGCACCAATATAAGGGGATTTTCTGAAATTTTGCTCCAAAATATGGGGAATTTTTGCCTTATTGCCCGAAATATGTGGAATTTCTGCCATTTTGCCCTGAAATATTTGAAATTTCCGCAATTTTACCCCAAAATAAGGGGAATTTCTGTTTTTGGCCCTAAAATTAGGAGAATTTCTGTTTTTGCCCCAAATTAAGGCAAATTTCTGACTTTTTGCCCTGAAATAAGTGAAATTTCTGCAATTTTGCCCCAAAATAAGGGGAATTTCTTCCTTTTTGCCAAAAAAGTGAAATTTCAACATTTTACCTTCAAATAAGGGGAATTTCTGCCTTTTTGCCACAAAATATGGGGAATTTCTGCCTTATTGTCCCCGAATAAGGAAAATTTTTGCTTTTCTGCCCCAATTAATGGGAATTTCTGCCTTTTTGCCACAAAGTAAAGGGAATTTCTGCCTTTTTGCCCCAAAATATGGGGAATTTCTGACTTTTTGTTCCAAAATAATAAAAATTTCTTAAATTTTGTACCAAAATGAAAGAAATTTCTGCTTTTTGCCCCAAAATAAAAGTAATTTCTGACTTTTTGCCCTGAAATAAATGAAATTTCTGCAATTTTGCCCGAAAATAAGGGAAATTTGTGCCTTTTTGCCCCAAAATGAGGGGAATTTCTGCCTTTTAACCCCAAAATATGGGGAATTTCAGCATTTTACCTCAAAATAAGGGGAATTTCAGCCTTTTTGCACCAAAATATGGGGAATTTCTGCATTTTTGCCACAAAATAAGAAAAATTACGGCAATTCTGTACCAAAATAAAAGAAATTTCTAAAATTTTGCCCCAAAATAAGGGAAATTTCTGATTTTTGCCCCGAAATAAGGAGAATTTCTGTATGTTTGCCCAAAAAATGGGAATTTCTTCCTTTTTGCCCCAAAATTAGGGGAGTTTCTGCAATTTTGCTTCAAAATACAGGGAATTTCTGCCTCTTTTCCCGAAAATAAGGGGAACTTCTGCCGATTTGCCCCAAATAAAGGGAATTTCTGCATTTTTGCCCCAATATTTAGGGAATATCTGCAATTTTGCTCTAAAATACGGGGAATTTCTGCCTTTTTGTCCAAAATTAAGGGGATTTTCTGCCTTTTTGCCCCCAAACAAGGAAATTTCTGCAATTTTATCCCAAAATAAAAGGAATTTCTGCCTTTATGCCCTCAAATAACGGGAATTTCTGCTTTTTTGCCCTGAAATATGTGAAATGTCTGCAATTTTACCCCAAAATAAGGTGAATTTCTACATTTTTGCCCCAAATAAATGGGAATTTCTGCCTTTTTGCCCCAAAATATGAAAAATTTTTGCTTTTTTTCTCTGAAATATGTGAAATTCTGCAATTTTCCCTTAAAATAAAAGAAATTTCTGCAATTTTTCCCCATAATAAAGGAATTTTTTGCAATTTTGCCCCAAAATAAAGGGAATTTCTGTTTTTTGTCCCCAAATAAAGGAAATTTCTGAAATTTTGCCCTAAAATAAGGCGAATTTCTGCCTTTTGCCCCAAAATAATGAAAATTTCTGCCTTTTTGCCCCAAAACAAAGAAAATTACTGCATGTTATACGCCAAAATTAGGTAAATTACTGCAATTTTGCTCCAAAATACAAGGATTTTCTTCCTTTTTCGCAGAAAATAAGGGTAATTTCTGCCATTTTGCCGCAAAATAAGTGAAATTTCTGCAGTTTTACCCCAAAATAAGGGGAATTTCTGCCTTTTGCCCCAAAATTAGGGGAATTTCTGCAATTTTGCTCCAAATATGGGGAATTTCTGCCTTTTTGCCCGAAAATAAAAGGAATGTATACCTTTTTGCCATAAAAAGGGAAATTTCTTCATTTTTAACCCAAAATAAGGGAATTTTCTGCCTTTTTGACTCAAAATAAGTGCAATTTCTGACTTTTTTTAAAAAAATAAATGGAATATCTGTCTTTTTGCCTCATAAATAACGGGAATTTCCGACATTTTGCCCTGAAATAAGTTAAATTTCAAAAATTTTTCCCCAAAATAATTGAAATTTCTGCAGTTTTGCCCCAAAATAAGGGGAATTTCTGTATTTTTGCACCAAAATAACGGAAATTTCTGGCTTTTTACCTCAAAAAAAGGGTAATTTCTGCATTTTTTGCCACAAATTATAAGGAATTTCTGCCTTTTTGCCCTAAAATATAAAAAATGTCTAATTTTTTTTCCTGAAATAAGTGAAATTTCTGCAAATTTGGCCCAAAAAAATTGAAATTTCTGCAATTTTGTCCCAAAATAAGAGAATTTTGTGGAATTTTGCCCCAAAATAAGTAGAATTTCTGAGTTTTGCCGCAAAATAAGGAAAATTTCTGTCTTTTTGCCCCAACATATAAAAAATTTCTGCCTTTTTGCCCCACAATTAAGGAAATTTCTGCAATTTTGCTCCAAAATAGGGGGAATTTTTGCTTTTTTGCCCGAAAATAAGGGGAATGTTTACCTTTTGCCACAAAGAAGAGAAATTTCTTCATTTTTGACCCAAAATAAGAGGAATTTTTTCCTTTTTACGTCAAAATAAGTGAAATTTCTGCCTTTATACTCAAAAATATTCGGAATTTCTGTATTTTTGCCCCAAAATAAAAGGAATTTTTGAATTTTGCCCTGAAATAAATGAAATTTCTCCAATTTTGCCTCAAAATAAGGGAAATTACTGCTTTTTTGCCACAAAATTAGGGGATTTTTTGTCTTTTTGCCCCAAAATAAAAGGAATTTCAGCCTTTTTACCTAATAATAAGGGGAATCTCTTCTTTTTGCCCTAAAATATGGGGAATTTCTGTATTTTTGCCTCAAAATAAAAAAATTTTCTGCAGTTTTGTACCAAAATAAAAGTAATTTCTGCCTTTTTGCCCCAAAATAAGAGAAATTTCTGCGTTTTTTCCCTAAAATAAGTGAAATTTCTGTAATTTTGCCCCAAAATAAGGGAGATTTCTGCAATTTTGCCCCAAAATAAAGGTAATTTCTGGAATTTTGCCTCAAAATAAGGGGAATTTCTGAATTTTGCCCTGAAATAAGGAGAATTTCTGTCTTTTTGCCCCAAAATAATGTGAATTTCTGCATTTTCCCTCAAAATTAAGGGAATATGTGCAAATTTGCTTCAAAATACGGGGAATTTTTGCCTTATTGCACCAAAATAAAAGGAATTTCTGCATTTTTGCACCAATATAAGGGGAATTTCTGAAATTTTGCTCCAAAATACGGGGAATTTTTGCCTTATTGCCCGAAATAAAGTGGAATTTCTGCCTTTTTGCCCTGAAATATTTGAAATTTCCAACAATTTTACCCCAAAATAAGGGGAATTTCTGTTTTTGGCCCCAAATAAGGGAAATTTTTGCAATTTTGCCCTAAAATAAGGGGAATTTCTGCCTTTTGCCCCAAAATAAGGAGAATTTCTGCCTTTTTGCCCAAAAACAAAGAAAATTACTGCATGTTTTACGCCAAAATTACGTGAATTTTTGCAATTTTGCTCCAAAATACGGGGATTTTCTGCCTTTTTGCCTGAAAATAAAGGGAATGTATACTTTTTGCCATAAAAAGGGAAATTTCTTCATTTTTACCCCAAAATAAGGGGATTTTCCGCCTTTTTGACTCAAAATAAGTGCAATTTCTGACTTTTTTCCAAAAATAAATGGAATTTCTGTCTTTTTGCCCCAAAATAAGGGGAATTTCCGATTTTTTGCCCTAAAATAAGTTAAATTTCAAGAATTTTTCCCCAAAATAATTGAAATTTCTGCAGTTTTGCGCAAAAATAAGGGGAATTTCTGTATTTTTGCCCCAAAATAAGGGAAATTTCTGCCTTTTTACCTCAAAATAAGGGGAATTTCTGCATTTTTTGCCACAAAATATAAGGAATTTCTGCCTTTTTGCCCCAAAATAAGAAAAATTTCTGCCTCTTTTCCCTGAAATAAGTGAAATTTCTGCAATTTTAGCCCAAAAAAATTGAAATTTCTGCAATTTTGTCCCAAAATAAGAGAAATTTCTGGAATTATGCCCCAAAATAAGTGGAATTTCTGAGTTTTGCCCCAAAATAAAAAGAATTTCTGTCTTTTTGCCCCAACATATAAGGAATTTCTGCCTTTTAGCCCCACAATTAGGGGAATTTCTGCAATTTTGCTCCAAAATACGAGGAATTTCTGCTTTTTTGCCCAAAAATAAGGGGAATGTTTACCTTTTGCCACAAAAAAGGGAAATTTCTTCATTTTTGCCCCAAAATAAGAGGAATTTCTGCCTTCTTACGTCAAAATAAGTGAAATTTCTGCCTTTTTACTAAAAAATATACAGAATTTCTGTATTTTTGCCTTAAAATAAAAGGAATTTTTGAAATATGCCCTGAAATAAATGAAATTTCTCCAATTTTGCCTCAAAATAAGGGAAATTTCTGCTTTTTTGCCCCAAAATAAAAGGAATTTCAGACTTTTTACCTAATAATAATGGGAATCTCTCCTTTTGCCCTAAAATATAGGGAATTTGTGTATTTTTGCCCCAAAATAAAAAAATTTTCTGCAATTTTGTACCAAAGTAAAAGTAATTTCTGCCTTTTTGCCCCAAAATAAGAGAAATTTCTGCGTTTTTTCCCTGAAATAAGTGAAATTTCTGTAATTTTGCCCCAAAATTAGGGAGATTTCTGCAATTTTGACCCAAAATAAAAAAAAATTCTGTAATTTTGCCCCAAAATAAGGGGAATTTCTGACTTTTTGCCCTGAAATAAGGAGAATTTCTGTCTTTTTGCCCCAAAATAATGTGAATTTCTGCATTTTCCCTCAAAATTAGAAGAATATGTGCAATTTTGCTTCAAAATACGGGGAATTTTTGCTTTATTGCACCAAAATAAAAGGAATTTCTGCATTTTTGCACCAATATAAGGGGAATTTCTCAAATTTTGCTCCAAAATACGGGGAATTTTTGCCTTATTTCCCGAAATAAAGTGAAATTTCTGCCTTTTTGCTCTGAAATATTTGAAATTTCCGCAATTTTACCCCAAAATAAGGGAAATTTCTGTTTTTGGCCCCAAAATTAGGAGAATTTCTGCTTTTTGCCCCAAATTAGGGTAAATTTCTGACTTTTTGCCCTGAAATAAGTGAAATTTCTGCAATTTTGCCCCAAAATAATGGGAATTTCTGCCTTTTTGCCAAAATAAGGGGAATTTCAGCATTTTACCTTCAAATAAGGGGAATTTCTGTTTTTGGCCACAAAATATGGGGAATTTCTGCCTTATTGCCCCCAAATAAGGAAAAGTTTTGCTTTTCTGCCACAATTAATGGGAATTTCTGCCTTTTTGCCACAAAGTAAAGGGAATTTCTGCCTTTTTGCCCCAAAATAACGGGAATTTCAGCCTTTTTACCCCAAAATAAGGGGAATTTCTGCCTTTTGCCCAAAATATGGGGAATTTCTGACTTTTTGTTCCAAAATAAGGAAAATTTCTTCAATTTTGTACCAAAATAAAAGAAATTTCTGCTTTTTGCCCCAAAATAAAAGTAATTTCTGACTTTTTGCCCTGAAATAAATGAAATTTCTGCAATTTTGCTCGAAAATAAGGGAAATTTGTGCCTTTTTGCCCCAAAATGAGGGGAATTTCTGCCTTTTAACCCTAAAATATGGGGAATTTCAGCATTTTACATCAAAATAAGGGGAATTTCAGACTTTTTGCACCAAAATATAGGGAATTTCTGCATTTTTGCCACAAAATAAGAAAAATTTCTGCAATTCTGTACCAAAATAAAAGAAATTTTTAAAATTTTGCCCCAAAATAAGGGAAATTTCTGATTTTTGCCCCGAAATAAGGAGAATTTCTACCCCCCAAAAAAGAAATTTCTGCCTTTTTGCCCCAAAATTAGGGGAGTTTCTGCAATTTTGCTTCAAAATACAGGGAATTTCTGCCTCTTTTCCCGAAAATAAGGGAACTTCTGCCGATTTGCCCCAAATAAAGGGAATTTCTGCATTTTTGCCCTAATATTTAGGGAATTTCTGCAATTTTGCTTTAAAATACGGGGAATTGTTGCCTTTTTGCCCAAAATTAAGGGGATTTTCTGCCTTTTTGCCCCCAAACAAGGGAAATTTCTGCAATTTTATCCCAAAATATAATGAATTTTTGCCTTTATGCCCTCAAATAACGGAAATTTCTGCCTTTTTGCCCTGAAATATATGAAATGTCTGCAATTTTACCCCAAAATTAGGTGAATTTCTACCTTTTGCCCCAAAATAATGGGAATTTCTGGCTTTTTGCCCCAAAATATGAAAAATTTTTGCTTTTTTCTCTGAAATATGTGAAATTTCTGCAATTTTGCCTTAATATAAAAGAAAAATCGGCAATTTTTCCCCATAATAAAGGAATTTTTTGCAATTTTGCCCCAAAATAAAGGAAATTTCTGTTTTTTGTCCCCAAATAAGGGAAATTTCTGAAATTTTGCCCTAAAATAAGGCGAATTTCTGCCTTTTGCCCCAAAATAATGAAAATTTCTGCCTTTTTGCCCCAAAACAAAGAAAATTACTGCATGTTTTACGCCAAAATTAGGTGAATTTCTGCAATTTTGCTCCAAAATATGGGGATTTTCTGCCTTTTTCGCAGAAAATAAGAGGAATTTCTGCCATTTTGACGCGATATAAGTGAAATTTCTGCAGTTTTACCCCAAAATAAGGGGAATTTCTGCCTTTTTGCCCCAAAATTAGGGGAATTTCTGCAATTTTGCTCCAAAATACGGGGAATTTCTGCCTTTTTGCCCGAAAATAAAGGGAATGTACACCTTTTTGCCATAAAAAGGGAAATTTCTTCATTTTTACCCCAAAATAAGGGGATTTTCCACCTTTTTGATTCAAAATAAGTGCAATTTCTGACTTTTTTCCAAAAATAAATGGAATTTCTGTCTTTTTGCCCCAAAATAAGGGAAATTTCCGACTTTTTGCCCTGAAATAAGTTAAATTTCAAAAATTTTTCCCCAAAATAATTGAAATTTCTGCAGTTTTGCCCCAAAATAAGGGAAATTTCTGTATTTTTGCCCCCAAATAATGGAAATTTCTGCCTTTTTACCTAAAAATAAGGGGAATTTCTGCATTTTTTGCCACAAAATATAAGAAATTTCTGCCTTTTTGCCCCAAAATAAGAAAAATTTCTGCCTTTTTTCCCTGAAATAAGTCAAATTTCTGCAATTTTGGCCCAAAAAATTGAAATTTCTGCAATTTTGTCCTAAAATAAGACAAATTTCTGGAATTTTGCCCCAAAATAAGTGGAATTTCTGAGTTTTGCCCCCAAATAAGGAGAATTTCTGTCTTTTTGCCCCAACATATAGGGAATTTCTGCCTTTTTGCCCCACAATTTGGGGAATTTCTGCAATTTTGCTCCAAAATACGGGGAATTTCTGCTTTTTTGCCCGAAAATAAGGGGAATGTTTACCTTTTGCCACAAAAAGGGAAATTTCTTCATTTTTGCCCCAAAATAAGAGGAATTTCTGCCTTTTTACGTCAAAATAAGTGAAATTTCTGCCTTTTTATTCAAAAATATACGGAATTTCTGTATTTTTGCCCCAAAATAAATGCAATTTTTGAATTTTGCCCTGAAATAAGTGAAATTTCTCCAATTTTGCTTCAAAATAAGGGAAATTTCTGCTTTTTTGCCACAAAATAAGGGGAATTTCTGTCTTTTTGCCGCAAAATAAAAGGAATTTCAGACTTTTTACCTGATAATAAGGGTAATCTATTCTTTTTGCCCTAAAATATGGGGAATTTCTGTATTTTTGCCCCAAAATAAAAAAAAATTCTGCAATTTTGTACCAAAAGAAAAGTAATTTCTGCATTTTTGCCCCAAAATAAGAGAAATTTCTGCGTTTTTTTCCCTGAAATAAGTGAAATTTCTGTAATTTTGCCCCAAAATTAGGGAGATTTCTGCAATTTTGCCCCAAAATAAAGGAAATTTCTGGAATTTTGCCCCAAAGTAAGGGGAATTTCTGACTTTTTGCCCTGAAATAAGGAGAATTTCTGTCTTTTTGCCCCAAAATAATGTGAATTTCTAAATTTTCCCTCAAAATTAGGGGAATATGTGCAATTTTGCTTCAAAATACGGGGAATTTTTGCCTTATTGCACCAAAATAAAAGGAATTTCTGCATTTTTGCACCAATATAAGGGGAATTTCTGAAATTTTGCTCCAAAATACGGGGAATTTTTGCCTTATTGCCCGAAATAAAGTGGAATTTCTGCATTTTTGCCCTGAAATATTTGAAATTTCCAACAATTTTACCCCAAAATAAGGGGAATTTCTGTTTTTGGAACCAAATAAGGGAAATTTTTGCAATTTTGCCCTAAAATAAGGGGAATTTCTGCCTTTTGCCCCAAAATAAGGAGAATTTCTGCCTTTTTGCCCAAAAATAAAGAAAATTACTGCATGTTTTACGCCAAAATTACGTGAATTTTTGCAATTTTGCTCCAAAATACGGGGATTTTCTGCCTTTTTGCCCGAAAATAAAGGGAATGTATACCTTTTTGCCATAAAAAGGGAAATTTCTTCATTTTTACCCCAAAATAAGGGGATTTTCCGCCTTTTTGACTCAAAATAAGTGCAATTTCTGACTTTTTTCCAAAAATAATTTGAATTTCTGTCTTTTTGCCCCAAAATAAGGGGAATTTCCGATTTTTTGCCCTAAAATAAGTTAAATTTCAAGAATTTTTCCCCAAAATAATTGAAATTTCTGCAGTTTTGCACAAAAATAAGGGGAATTTCTGTATTTTTGCCCCAAAATAAGGGAAATTTCTGCCTTTTTACCTCAAAATAATGGGAATTTCTGCATTTTTTGCCACAAAATATAAGGAATTTCTGCCTTTTTGCCCCAAAATAAGAAAAATTTCTGCCTTTTTTCCCTGAAATAAGTGAAATTTCTGCAATTTTAGCCCAAAAAAATTGAAATTTCTTCAATTTTGTCCCAAAATAAGAGAAATTTCTGGAATTATGCCCCAAAATAAGTGGAATTTCTGAGTTTTGCCCCAAAATAAAAAGAATTTCTGTCTTTTTGCCCCAACATATAAGGAATTTCTGCCTTTTAGCCCCACAATTAGGAGAATTTCTGCAATTTTGCTCCAAAATACGGGGAATTTCTGCTTTTTTGCCCAAAAATAAGGGGAATGTTTACTTTTTGCCACAAAAAAGGGAAATTTCTTCATTTTTGCCCCAAAATAAGAGGAATTTCTGCCTTCTTACGTCAAAATAAGTGACATTTCTGCCTTTTTACTCAAAAATATACGGAATTTCTCTATTTTTGCCTTAAAATAAAAGGAATTTTTGAATTATGCCCTGAAATAAATGAAATTTCTCCAATTTTGCCTCAAAATAAGGGAAATTTCTGCTTTTTTGCCACAAAATAATGGGAATTTCTGTCTTTTTGCCCCAAAATAAAAGGAATTTCAGCCTTTTTACCTAATAATAATGGGAATCTCTCCTTTTTGCCCTAAAATATAGGGAATTTGTGTATTTTTGCCCCAAAATAAAAAAATTTTCTGCAATTTTGTACCAAAATAAAAGTAATTTCTGCCTTTTTGCCCCAAAATAAGAGAAATTTCTGCGTTTTTCCCTGAAATAAGTGAAATTTCTGTAATTTTGCCCCAAAATAAGGGGAATTTCTGACTTTTTGCCCTGAAATAAGGAGAATTTCTGTCTTTTTGCCCCAAAATAATGTGAATTTCTAAATTTTCCCTCAAAATTAGAAGAATATGTGCAATTTTGCTTCAAAATACGGGGAATTTTTGCTTTATTGCACCAAAATAAAAGGAATTTCTGCATTTTTGCACCAATATAAGGGGAATTTCTCAAATTTTGCTCCAAAATACGGGGAATTTTTGCCTTATTTCCCGAAATAAAGTGAAATTTCTGCCTTTTTGCTCTGAAATATTTGAAATTTCCGCAATTTTACCCCAAAATAAGGGAAATTTCTGTTTTTGGCCCCAAAATTAGGAGAATTTCTGCTTTTTGCCCCAAATTAGGGTAAATTTCTGACTTTTTGCCCTGAAATAAGTGAAATTTCTGCAATTTTGCCCCAAAATAATGGGAATTTCTGCCTTTTTGCCAAAATAAGGGGAATTTCAGCATTTTACCTTCAAATAAGGGGAATTTCTGTTTTTGGCCACAAAATATGGGGAATTTCTGCCTTATTGCCCCCAAATAAGGAAAAGTTTTGCTTTTCTGCCACAATTAATGGGAATTTCTGCCTTTTTGCCACAAAGTAAAGGGAATTTCTGCCTTTTTGCCCCAAAATAACGGGAATTTCAGCCTTTTTACCCCAAAATAAGGGGAATTTCTGCCTTTTGCCCAAAATATGGGGAATTTCTGACTTTTTGTTCCAAAATAAGGAAAATTTCTTCAATTTTGTACCAAAATAAAAGAAATTTCTGCTTTTTGCCCCAAAATAAAAGTAATTTCTGACTTTTTGCCCTGAAATAAATGAAATTTCTGCAATTTTGCTCGAAAATAAGGGAAATTTGTGCCTTTTTGCCCCAAAATGAGGGGAATTTCTGCCTTTTAACCCTAAAATATGGGGAATTTCAGCATTTTACATCAAAATAAGGGGAATTTCAGACTTTTTGCACCAAAATATAGGGAATTTCTGCATTTTTGCCAAAAAATAAGAAAAATTTCTGCAATTCTGTACCAAAATAAAAGAAATTTTTAAAATTTTGCCCCAAAATAAGGGAAATTTCTGATTTTTGCCCCGAAATAAGGAGAATTTCTGCCCCCCCAAAAAAGAAATTTCTGCCTTTTTGCCCCAAAATTAGGGGAGTTTCTGCAATTTTGCTTCAAAATACAGGGAATTTCTGCCTCTTTTCCCGAAAATAAGGGAACTTCTGCCGATTTGCCCCAAATAAAGGGAATTTCTGCATTTTTGCCCTAATATTTAGGGAATTTCTGCAATTTTGCTTTAAAATACGGGGAATTGTTGCCTTTTTGCCCAAAATTAAGGGGATTTTCTGCCTTTTTGCCCCCAAACAAGGGAAATTTCTGCAATTTTATCCCAAAATATAATGAATTTTTGCCTTTATGCCCTCAAATAACGGAAATTTCTGCCTTTTTGCCCTGAAATATATGAAATGTCTGCAATTTTACCCCAAAATTAGGTGAATTTCTACCTTTTGCCCCAAAATAATGGGAATTTCTGGCTTTTTGCCCCAAAATATGAAAAATTTTTGCTTTTTTCTCTGAAATATGTGAAATTTCTGAAATTTTGCCTTAATATAAAAGAAAAATCGGCAATTTTTCCCCATAATAAAGGAATTTTTTGCAATTTTGCCCCAAAATAAAGGAAATTTCTGTTTTTTGTCCCCAAATAAGGGAAATTTCTGAAATTTTGCCCTAAAATAAGGCGAATTTCTGCCTTTTGCCCCAAAATAATGAAAATTTCTGCCTTTTTGCCCCAAAACAAAGAAAATTACTGCATGTTTTACGCCAAAATTAGGTGAATTTCTGCAATTTTGCTCCAAAATATGGGGATTTTCTGCCTTTTTCGCAGAAAATAAGAGGAATTTCTGCCATTTTGACGCGATATAAGTGAAATTTCTGCAGTTTTACCCCAAAATAAGGGGAATTTCTGCCTTTTTGCCCCAAAATTAGGGGAATTTCTGCAATTTTGCTCCAAAATACGGGGAATTTCTGCCTTTTTGCCCGAAAATAAAGGGAATGTACACCTTTTTGCCATAAAAAGGGAAATTTCTTCATTTTTACCCCAAAATAAGGGGATTTTCCACCTTTTTGATTCAAAATAAGTGCAATTTCTGACTTTTTTCCAAAAATAAATGGAATTTCTGTCTTTTTGCCCCAAAATAAGGGAAATTTCCGACTTTTTGCCCTGAAATAAGTTAAATTTCAAAAATTTTTCCCCAAAATAATTGAAATTTCTGCAGTTTTGCCCCAAAATAAGGGAAATTTCTGTATTTTTGCCCCCAAATAATGGAAATTTCTGCCTTTTTACCTAAAAATAAGGGGAATTTCTGCATTTTTTGCCACAAAATATAAGAAATTTCTGCCTTTTTGCCCCAAAATAAGAAAAATTTCTGCCTTTTTTCCCTGAAATAAGTCAAATTTCTGCAATTTTGGCCCAAAAAATTGAAATTTCTGCAATTTTGTCCTAAAATAAGACAAATTTCTGGAATTTTGCCCCAAAATAAGTGGAATTTCTGAGTTTTGCCCCCAAATAAGGAGAATTTCTGTCTTTTTGCCCCAACATATAGGGAATTTCTGCCTTTTTGCCCCACAATTTGGGGAATTTCTGCAATTTTGCTCCAAAATACGGGGAATTTCTGCTTTTTTGCCCGAAAATAAGGGGAATGTTTACCTTTTGCCACAAAAAGGGAAATTTCTTCATTTTTGCCCCAAAATAAGAGGAATTTCTGCCTTTTTACGTCAAAATAAGTGAAATTTCTGCCTTTTTATTCAAAAATATACGGAATTTCTGTATTTTTGCCCCAAAATAAATGCAATTTTTGAATTTTGCCCTGAAATAAGTGAAATTTTTCCAATTTTGCTTCAAAATAAGGGAAATTTCTGCTTTTTTGCCACAAAATAAGGGGAATTTCTGTCTTTTTGCCGCAAAATAAAAGGAATTTCAGACTTTTTACCTGATAATAAGGGTAATCTATTCTTTTTGCCCTAAAATATGGGGAATTTCTGTATTTTTGCCCCAAAATAAAAAAAAATTCTGCAATTTTGTACCAAAAGAAAAGTAATTTCTGCATTTTTGCCCCAAAATAAGAGAAATTTCTGCGTTTTTTTCCCTGAAATAAGTGAAATTTCTGTAATTTTGCCCCAAAATTAGGGAGATTTCTGCAATTTTGCCCCAAAATAAAGGAAATTTCTGGAATTTTGCCCCAAAGTAAGGGGAATTTCTGACTTTTTGCCCTGAAATAAGGAGAATTTCTGTCTTTTTGCCCCAAAATAATGTGAATTTCTAAATTTTCCCTCAAAATTAGGGGAATATGTGCAATTTTGCTTCAAAATACGGGGAATTTTTGCCTTATTGCACCAAAATAAAAGGAATTTCTGCATTTTTGCACCAATATAAGGGGAATTTCTGAAATTTTGCTCCAAAATACGGGGAATTTTTGCCTTATTGCCCGAAATAAAGTGGAATTTCTGCATTTTTGCCCTGAAATATTTGAAATTTCCAACAATTTTACCCCAAAATAAGGGGAATTTCTGTTTTTGGAACCAAATAAGGGAAATTTTTGCAATTTTGCCCTAAAATAAGGGGAATTTCTGCCTTTTGCCCCAAAATAAGGAGAATTTCTGCCTTTTTGCCCAAAAATAAAGAAAATTACTGCATGTTTTACGCCAAAATTACGTGAATTTTTGCAATTTTGCTCCAAAATACGGGGATTTTCTGCCTTTTTGCCCGAAAATAAAGGGAATGTATACCTTTTTGCCATAAAAAGGGAAATTTCTTCATTTTTACCCCAAAATAAGGGGATTTTCCGCCTTTTTGACTCAAAATAAGTGCAATTTCTGACTTTTTTCCAAAAATAAATGGAATTTCTGTCTTTTTGCCCCAAAATAAGGGGAATTTCCGATTTTTTGCCCTAAAATAAGTTAAATTTCAAGAATTTTTCCCCAAAATAATTGAAATTTCTGCAGTTTTGCACAAAAATAAGGGGAATTTCTGTATTTTTGCCCCAAAATAAGGGAAATTTCTGCCTTTTTACCTCAAAATAATGGGAATTTCTGCATTTTTTGCCACAAAATATAAGGAATTTCTGCCTTTTTGCCCCAAAATAAGAAAAATTTCTGCCTTTTTTCCCTGAAATAAGTGAAATTTCTGCAATTTTAGCCCAAAAAAATTGAAATTTCTTCAATTTTGTCCCAAAATAAGAGAAATTTCTGGAATTATGCCCCAAAATAAGTGGAATTTCTGAGTTTTGCCCCAAAATAAAAAGAATTTCTGTCTTTTTGCCCCAACATATAAGGAATTTCTGCCTTTTAGCCCCACAATTAGGAGAATTTCTGCAATTTTGCTCCAAAATACGGGGAATTTCTGCTTTTTTGCCCAAAAATAAGGGGAATGTTTACTTTTTGCCACAAAAAAGGGAAATTTCTTCATTTTTGCCCCAAAATAAGAGGAATTTCTGCCTTCTTACGTCAAAATAAGTGACATTTCTGCCTTTTTACTCAAAAATATACGGAATTTCTGTATTTTTGCCTTAAAATAAAAGGAATTTTTGAATTATGCCCTGAAATAAATGAAATTTCTCCAATTTTGCCTCAAAATAAGGGAAATTTCTGCTTTTTTGCCCCAAAATAAAAGGAATTTCAGCCTTTTTACCTAATAATAATGGGAATCTCTCCTTTTTGCCCTAAAATATAGGGAATTTGTGTATTTTTGCCCCAAAATAAAAAAATTTTCTGCAATTTTGTACCAAAGTAAAAGTAATTTCTGCCTTTTTGCCCCAAAATAAGAGAAATTTCTGCGTTTTTTCCCTGAAATAAGTGAAATTTCTGTAATTTTGCCCCAAAATTAGGGAGATTTCTGCAATTTTGACCCAAAATAAAAAAAAATTCTGTAATTTTGCCCCAAAATAAGGGGAATTTCTGACTTTTTGCCCTGAAATAAGGAGAATTTCTGTCTTTTTGCCCCAAAATAATGTGAATTTCTGCATTTTCCCTCAAAATTAGAAGAATATGTGCAATTTTGCTTCAAAATACGGGGAATTTTTGCTTTATTGCACCAAAATAAAAGGAATTTCTGCATTTTTGCACCAATATAAGGGGAATTTCTCAAATTTTGCTCCAAAATACGGGGAATTTTTGCCTTATTTCCCGAAATAAAGTGAAATTTCTGCCTTTTTGCTCTGAAATATTTGAAATTTCCGCAATTTTACCCCAAAATAAGGGAAATTTCTGTTTTTGGCCCCAAAATTAGGAGAATTTCTGCTTTTTGCCCCAAATTAGGGTAAATTTCTGACTTTTTGCCCTGAAATAAGTGAAATTTCTGCAATTTTGCCCCAAAATAATGGGAATTTCTGCCTTTTTGCCAAAATAAGGGGAATTTCAGCATTTTACCTTCAAATAAGGGGAATTTCTGTTTTTGGCCACAAAATATGGGGAATTTCTGCCTTATTGCCCCCAAATAAGGAAAAGTTTTGCTTTTCTGCCACAATTAATGGGAATTTCTGCCTTTTTGCCACAAAGTAAAGGGAATTTCTGCCTTTTTGCCCCAAAATAACGGGAATTTCAGCCTTTTTACCCCAAAATAAGGGGAATTTCTGCCTTTTGCCCAAAATATGGGGAATTTCTGACTTTTTGTTCCAAAATAAGGAAAATTTCTTCAATTTTGTACCAAAATAAAAGAAATTTCTGCTTTTTGCCCCAAAATAAAAGTAATTTCTGACTTTTTGCCCTGAAATAAATGAAATTTCTGCAATTTTGCTCGAAAATAAGGGAAATTTGTGCCTTTTTGCCCCAAAATGAGGGGAATTTCTGCCTTTTAACCCTAAAATATGGGGAATTTCAGCATTTTACATCAAAATAAGGGGAATTTCAGACTTTTTGCACCAAAATATAGGGAATTTCTGCATTTTTGCCACAAAATAAGAAAAATTTCTGCAATTCTGTACCAAAATAAAAGAAATTTTTAAAATTTTGCCCCAAAATAAGGGAAATTTCTGATTTTTGCCCCGAAATAAGGAGAATTTCTACCCCCCAAAAAAGAAATTTCTGCCTTTTTGCCCCAAAATTAGGGGAGTTTCTGCAATTTTGCTTCAAAATACAGGGAATTTCTGCCTCTTTTCCCGAAAATAAGGGAACTTCTGCCGATTTGCCCCAAATAAAGGGAATTTCTGCATTTTTGCCCTAATATTTAGGGAATTTCTGCAATTTTGCTTTAAAATACGGGGAATTGTTGCCTTTTTGCCCAAAATTAAGGGGATTTTCTGCCTTTTTGCCCCCAAACAAGGGAAATTTCTGCAATTTTATCCCAAAATATAATGAATTTTTGCCTTTATGCCCTCAAATAACGGAAATTTCTGCCTTTTTGCCCTGAAATATATGAAATGTCTGCAATTTTACCCCAAAATTAGGTGAATTTCTACCTTTTGCCCCAAAATAATGGGAATTTCTGGCTTTTTGCCCCAAAATATGAAAAATTTTTGCTTTTTTCTCTGAAATATGTGAAATTTCTGCAATTTTGCCTTAATATAAAAGAAAAATCGGCAATTTTTCCCCATAATAAAGGAATTTTTTGCAATTTTGCCCCAAAATAAAGGAAATTTCTGTTTTTTGTCCCCAAATAAGGGAAATTTCTGAAATTTTGCCCTAAAATAAGGCGAATTTCTGCCTTTTGCCCCAAAATAATGAAAATTTCTGCCTTTTTGCCCCAAAACAAAGAAAATTACTGCATGTTTTACGCCAAAATTAGGTGAATTTCTGCAATTTTGCTCCAAAATATGGGGATTTTCTGCCTTTTTCGCAGAAAATAAGAGGAATTTCTGCCATTTTGACGCGATATAAGTGAAATTTCTGCAGTTTTACCCCAAAATAAGGGGAATTTCTGCCTTTTTGCCCCAAAATTAGGGGAATTTCTGCAATTTTGCTCCAAAATACGGGGAATTTCTGCCTTTTTGCCCGAAAATAAAGGGAATGTACACCTTTTTGCCATAAAAAGGGAAATTTCTTCATTTTTACCCCAAAATAAGGGGATTTTCCACCTTTTTGATTCAAAATAAGTGCAATTTCTGACTTTTTTCCAAAAATAAATGGAATTTCTGTCTTTTTGCCCCAAAATAAGGGAAATTTCCGACTTTTTGCCCTGAAATAAGTTAAATTTCAAAAATTTTTCCCCAAAATAATTGAAATTTCTGCAGTTTTGCCCCAAAATAAGGGAAATTTCTGTATTTTTGCCCCCAAATAATGGAAATTTCTGCCTTTTTACCTAAAAATAAGGGGAATTTCTGCATTTTTTGCCACAAAATATAAGAAATTTCTGCCTTTTTGCCCCAAAATAAGAAAAATTTCTGCCTTTTTTCCCTGAAATAAGTCAAATTTCTGCAATTTTGACCCAAAAAAATTGAAATTTCTGCAATTTTGTCCTAAAATAAGACAAATTTCTGGAATTTTGCCCCAAAATAAGTGGAATTTCTGAGTTTTGCCCCAAAATAAGGAGAATTTCTGTCTTTTTGCCCCAACATATAGGGAATTTCTGCCTTTTTGCCCCACAATTAGGGGAATTTCTGCAATTTTGCTCCAAAATATGGGGAATTTCTGCTTTTTTGCCCGAAAATAAGGGGAATGTTTACCTTTTGCCACAAAAAGGGAAATTTCTTCATTTTTGCCCCAAAATAAGAGGAATTTCTGCCTTTTTACATCAAAATAAGTGAAATTTCTGCCTTTTTATTCAAAAATATACGGAATTTCTGTATTTTTGCCCCAAAATAAATGCAATTTTTGAATTTTGCCCTGAAATAAGTGAAATTTCTCTAATTTTGCTTCAAAATAAGGGAAATTTCTGCTTTTTTGCCACAAAATAAGGGGAATTTCTGTCTTTTTGCCGCAAAAGAAAAGGAATTTCAGACTTTTTACCTAATAATAAGGGGAATCTCTTCTTTTTGACCTAAAATATGGGGAATTTCTGTATTTTTGCCCCAAAATAAAAAAAAATTCTGCAATTTTGTACCAAAAGAAAAGTAATTTCTGCATTTTTGCCCCAAAATAAGAGAAATTTCTGCGTTTTTTCCCTGAAATAAGTGAAATTTCTGTAATTTTGCCCCAAAATTTGGGAGATTTCTGCAATTTTGCCCCAAAATAAAGGAAATTTCTGGAATTTTGCCCCAAAGTAAGGGGAATTTCTGACTTTTTGCCCTGAAATAAGGAGAATTTCTGTCTTTTTGCACCAAAATAATGTGAATTTCTAAATTTTCCCTCAAAATTAGGGGAATATGTGAAATTTTGCTTCAAAATACGGGGAATTTTTGCCTTATTGCACCAAAATAAAAGGAATTTCTGCATTTTTGCACCAATATAAGGGGAATTTCTGAAATTTTGCTCCAAAATACAGGGAATTTTTGCCTTATTGCCCGAAATAACGTGGAATTTCTGCCTTTTTGCCCTGAAATATTTGAAATTTCCGCAATTTTACCCCAAAATAAAAGGATTTTCTGCTTTTTTGCCCCAAAATTAGGGGAATTTCTGCAATTTTGCTCCAAAATACAGGGAATTTCTGCCTTTTTGCCCGAAAATAAAAGGAATGTATAACTTTTTGCCATAAAAAGGGAAATTTCTTCATTTTTACCCCAAAATAAGGGGATTTTCTGCCTTTTTGACTCAAAATAAGTGCAATTTCCGACTTTTTTCCAAAAATAAATGGAATTTTTGTCTTTTTGCCCCAAAATAAGGGGAATTTCCGATTTTTTGCCCTGAAATAAGTTAAATTTCAAAAATTTTTCCCCAAAATAATTGAAATTTCTGCAGTTTTGCCCCAAAATAAGGGGAATTTCTGTATTTTTGCCCCAAAATAAGGGAAATTTCTGCCTTTTTACCTCAAAATAAGGGGAATTTCTGCATTTTTGCCACCAAATATAAGGAATTTTTGCATTTTGCCCCAAAATAAGAAAAATTTCTGCATTTTTTCCCTGAAATATGTGAAATTTCTGCAATTTTGGCCCAAAAAAATTGAAATTTCAGCAATTTTGTCCCAAAATAAAAGAAATTTCTAGAAATTTGCCCCAAAATAATTGGAATTTCTTAGTTTTGCCCCAAAATAAAAAGAATTTCTGTCTTTTTGCACCAACATATAGGGAATTTCTGCCTTTTTGCCCCAAAATTAGGGGAGTTTTTGCAATTTTGCTTCAAAATACAGGGAATTTCTGCCTCTTTTCCCGAAAATAAGGGGAACTTCTGCCGATTTGCCCCAAATAAAGGGAATTTCTGCACATTTGCCCCAATATTTGGGGAATTTCTGCAATTTTGCTTTAAAATACGGGGAATTTCTGCCTTTTTGCCCAAAATTAAGGGGATTTTCTGACTTTTTGCCCCCAAACAAGGGAAATTTCTGCAGTTTTATCCCAAAATAAAAGGAATTTCTGCCTTTATGCCCTCAAATAATGGGAATTTCTGCCTTTTGCCCTGAAATATTTGAAATTTCTGCAATTTTACCCCAAAATAAGGTGAATTTCTAACTTTTTGCCCCCAAATAATGGGAATTTCTGCCTTTTTGCCCCAAAATATGAAAAATTTTTGCTTTTTTCTCTGAAATATGTGAAATTTCTGCAATTTTGCCTTAAAATAAAAGAAATTTCTGCAATTTTTCCCCATAATAAAGGAATTTTTTGCAATTTTGCCCCAAAATAAGGGGATTTTTTGTTTTTTGTCCCCAAATAAGGGAAATTTCTGCAATTTTGCCATAAAATAAGGGTAATTTCTGCCTTTTGCCCCAAAATAAGAGAATTTCTGCCATTTTGCCCCAAAACAAAGAAAATTACTACATGTTTTACGCCAAAATTAGGTGAATTTCTGCAATTTTGCTCCAAAATACAAGGATTTTCTGCCTTTTTCGCAGAAAATAAGGGGAATTTCTGCTATTTTGCCGCGAAATAAGTGAAATTTCTGCAGTTTTACCCCAAAATAAGGAAAATTTCTGCCTTTTTGCCCCAAAATTAGGGGAATTTTTGCAATTTTGCTCCAAAATACGGGGAATTTCTGCCTTTTTTCCCAAAAATAAAGGGAATGTATACCTTTTTGCCATAAAAAGGGAAATTTCTTCATTTTTAGCCCAAAATAAGGGGATTTTCCGTCTTTTTGACTCAAAATAAGTGCAATTTCTGACTTTTTTCCAAAAATAAATGGAATTTCTGTCTTTTTGCCCCAAAATAAGGGGAATTTCTGATTTTTTGCCCTGAAATAAGTTAAATTTCAAAATTTTTTCCCCAAAATAATTGAAATTTCTGCAGTTTTGCCCCAAAATAAGGGGAATTTTTGTATTTTTGCTCCAAAATAAAGGAAATTTCTGCCTTTTTACCTCAAAATAAGGGGAATTTCTACATTTTTGCCACAAAATATAAGGAATTTTTGCTTTTTTGCCCCAAAATAAGAAAAATTTCTGCCTTTTTTCCCTGAAATAAGTGAAATTTCTGCAATTTTGGCCCAAAAAAATTGAAATTTCTGCAATTTTGTCCCAAAATAAGAGAAATTTCTGGAATTATGCCCCAAAATAAGTGGAATTTCTGAGTGTTGCCCCAAAATAAGGAGAATTTCTCTCTTTTTGCGATAACATATAGGGAATTTCTGTCTTTTTGCCCCACAATTAAGGGAATATGTGCAAATTTGCTTCAAAATACCGGGAATTTTTGCCTTATTGCACCAAAATAAAAGGAATTTCTGCATTTTTGCACCAATATAAGGGGAATTTCTGAAATTTTGCTCCAAAATACGGGGAATTTTGGCCTTATTGCCCGAAATAAAGTGGAATTTCTGCATTTTTGTTCTGAAATATTTGAAATTTCCAACAATTTTACCCCAAAATAAGGGGAATTTCTGTTTTTGGCCCCAAATAAGGGAAATTTTTGCAATTTTGCCCTAAAATAAGGGGAATGTCTGGCTTTTGCCCCAAAATAAGGAGAATTTCTGCCTTTTTGCCCAAAAACAAAGAAAATTACTGCATGTTTTACGCCAAAATTACGTGAATTTTTGCAATTTTGCTCCAAAATACGGGGATTTTCTGCCTTTTTGCCCGAAAATAAAGGGAATGTATACCTTTTTGCCATAAAAAGGGAAATTTCTTCATTTTTACCTCAAAATAAGGGGATTTTCCGCCTTTTTGACTCAAAATAAGTGCACTTTCTGACTTTTTTCCAAAAATAAATGGAATTTCTGTCTTTTTTGCCCCAAAATAAGGGTAATTTCCGAATTTTTGCCCTAAAATAAGTTAAATTTCAAGAATTTTTCCCCTAAATAATTGAAATTTCTGCAGTTTTGCGCAAAAATAAGGGGAATTTCTCTATTTTTGCCCCAAAATAAGGGAAATTTCTGCCTTTTTACCTCAAAATAAAGGGAATTTCTGCATTTTTTGCCACAAAATATAAGGAATTTCTGCCTTTTTGCCCCAAAATAAGAAAAATTTCTGCCTTTTTTCCCTGAAATAAGTGAAATTTCTGCAATTTTAGCCCAAAAAAATTGAAATTTCTGCAATTTTGTCCCAAAATATGAGAAATTTCTGGAATTATGCCCCAAAATAATTGGAATTTCTGAGTTTTGCCCCAAAATAAAAAGAATTTCTGTCTTTTTGCCCCAACATATAAGGAATTTCTGCCTTTTAGCCCCACAATTAGGGGAATTTCTGCAATTTTGCTCCAAAATATGGGGAATTTCTGCTTTTTTGCCCAAAAATAAGGGGAATGTTTACCTTTTGCCACAAAAAAGGGAAATTTCTTCATTTTTGCCCCAAAATAAGAGGAATTTCTGCCTTCTTACGTCAAAATAAGTGAAATTTCTGCCTTTTTACTAAAAAATATACAGAATTTCTGTATTTTTGCCTTAAAATAAAAGGAATTTTTGAAATATGCCCTGAAATAAATGAAATTTCTCCAATTTTGCCTCAAAATAAGGGAAATTTCTGCTTTTTTGCCCCAAAATAAAAGGAATTTCAGCCTTTTTATCTAATAATAATGGGAATCTCTCCTTTTTGCCCTAAAATATAGGGAATTTGTGTATTTTTGCCCCAAAATAAAAAAATTTTCTGCAATTTTGTACCAAAGTAAAAGTAATTTCTGCCTTTTTGCCCCAAAATAAGAGAAATTTCTGCGTTTTTTCCCTGAAATAAGTGAAATTTCTGTAATTTTGCCCCAAAATTAGGGAGATTTCTGCAATTTTGACCCAAAATAAAAAAAAATTCTGTAATTTTGCCCCAAAATAAGGGGAATTTCTGACTTTTTGCCCTGAAATAAGGAGAATTTCTGTCTTTTTGCCCCAAAATAATGTGAATTTCTGCATTTTCCCTCAAAATTAGAAGAATATGTGCAATTTTGCTTCAAAATACGGGGAATTTTTGCTTTATTGCACCAAAATAAAAGGAATTTCTGCATTTTTGCACCAATATAAGGGGAATTTCTCAAATTTTGCTCCAAAATACGGGGAATTTTTGCCTTATTTCCCGAAATAAAGTGAAATTTCTGCCTTTTTGCTCTGAAATATTTGAAATTTCCGCAATTTTACCCCAAAATAAGGGAAATTTCTGTTTTTGGCCCCAAAATTAGGAGAATTTCTGCTTTTTGCCCCAAATTAAGGCAAATTTCTGACTTTTTGCCATGAAATAAGTGAAATTTCTGCAATTTTGCCCCAAAATAATGGGAATTTCTGCCTTTTTGCCAAAATAAGGGGAATTTCAGCATTTTACCTTCAAATAAGGGGAATTTCTGCCTTTTTGCCACAAAATATGGGGAATTTCTGCCTTATTGCCCCCAAATAAGGAAAAGTTTTGCTTTTCTGCCACAATTAATGGGAATTTCTGCCTTTTTGCCACAAAGTAAAGGGAATTTCTGCCTTTTTGCCCCAAAATAACGGGAATTTCAGCCTTTTTACCCCAAAATAAGGGGAATTTCTGCCTTTTGCCCAAAATATGGGGAATTTCTGACTTTTTGTTCCAAAATAAGGAAAATTTCTTCAATTTTGTACCAAAATAAAAGAAATTTCTGCTTTTTGCCCCAAAATAAAAGTAATTTCTGACTTTTTGCCCTGAAATAAATGAAATTTCTGCAATTTTGCTCGAAAATAAGGGAAATTTGTGCCTTTTTGCCCAAAATGAGGGGAATTTCTGCCTTTTAACCCTAAAATATGGGGAATTTCAACATTTTACATCAAAATAAGGAGAATTTCAGCCTTTTTGCACCAAAATATAGGGAATTTCTGCATTTTTGCAACAAAATAAGAAAAATTTCTGCAATTCTGTACCAAAATAAAAGAAATTTTTAAAATTTTGCCCCAGAATAAGGGAAATTTCTGATTTTTGCCCCGAAATAAGGAGAATTTCTGTATGTTTGCCCCCCCAAAAAAAGAAATTTCTGCCTTTTTGCCCCAAAATTAGGGGAGTTTCTGCAATTTTGCTTCAAAATACAGGGAATTTCTGCCTCTTTTCCCGAAAATAAGGGGAACTTCTGCCGATTTGCCCCAAATAAAGGGAATTTCTGCATGTTTGCCCTAATATTTAGGGAATTTCTGCAATTTTGCTTTAAAATACAGGGAATTGTTGCCTTTTTGCCCAAAATTAAGGAGATTTTCTGCCTTTTTGCCCCCAAACAAGGGAAATTTCTGCAATTTTATCCCAAAATAAAAGGAATTTCTGCCTTTATGCCCTCAAATAACGGAAATTTCTGCCTTTTTGCCCTGAAATATGTGAAATGTCTGCAATTTTACCCCAAACTTAGGTGAATTTCTACCTTTTGCCCCAAAATAATGGGAATTTCTGGCTTTTTGCCCCAAAATATGAAAAATTTTTGCTTTTTTTCTCTGAAATATGTGAAATTTCTGCAATTTTGCCTTAAAATAAAAGAAATTTCTGCAATTTTTCCCCATAATAAAGAAATTTTTTGCAATTTTGCCCCCAAAAAAAGGGAATTTCTGTTTTTTGTCCCCAAATAAGGGAAATTTCTGAAATTTTGCCCTAAAATAAGGCGAATTTCTGCCTTTTGCCCCAAAATAAGAAGAATTTCTGCCTTTTTGCCCCAAAACAAAGAAAATTACTGCATGTTTTACGCCAAAATTAGGTGAATTTCTGTAATTTTGCTCCAAAACATGGGGATTTTCTGCCTTTTTCGCAGAAAATAAGGGGAATATCTGCCATTTTGCCGCGATATAAGTGAAATTTCTGCAGTTTTACCCCAAAATTAGGGGAATTTCTGCCTTTTTGCCCCAAAATTAGGGGAATTTCTGCAATTTTGCTCCAAAATACGGGGAATTTCTGCCTTTTTGCCCGAAAATAAAGGGAATGTATACCTTTTTGACATAAAAAGGGAAATTTCTTCATTTTTACCCCAAAATAAGGGGATTTTCCGCCTTTTTGATTCAAAATAAGTGCAATTTCTGACTTTTTTCCAAAAATAAATGGAATTTCTGTCTTTTTGCCCCAAAATAAGGGAAATTTCCGACTTTTTGCCCTGAAATAAGTTAAATTTCAAAAATTTTTCCCCAAAATAATTGAAATTTCTTCAGTTTTGCCCCAAAATAAGGGAAATTTCTGTATTTTTGCCCCCAAATAATGGAAATTTCTGCCTTTTTACCTAAAAATAAGGGGAATTTCTGTATTTTTTGCCACAAAATATAAGAAATTTCTGCCTTTTTGCCCCAAAATAAGAAAAATTTCTGCCTTTTTTCCCTGAAATAAGTCAAATTTCTGCAATTTTGGCCCAAAAAAATTGAAATTTCTGCAATTTTGTCCTAAAATAAAACAAATTTCTGGAATTTTGCCCCAAAATAAGTGGAATTTCTGAGTTTTGCCCCAAAATAATGTGAATTTCTGTATTTTTGCCCCAACATATAGGGAATTTCTGCATTTTTGCCCCACAATTAGGAGAATTTCTGCAATTTTGCTCCAAAATACGGGGAATTTCTGCTTTTTTGCCCGAAAATAAGGGGAATGTTTACCTTTTGCCACAAAAAAGGGAAATTTCTTCATTTTTGCCCCAAAATAAGAGGAATTTCTGCCTTTTTACGTCAAAATAAGTGAAATTTCTGCCTTTTTACTCAAAAATATACGGAATTTCTGTATTTTTGCCCCAAAATAAATGCAATTTTTGAATTTCTCCCTGAAATAAGTGAAATTTCTCCAATTTTGCCACAAAATAAGGGAAATTTCTGCTTTTTTGCCACAAAATAAGGGGAATTTCTGTCTTTTTGCCGCAAAATAAAAGGAATTTCAGACTTTTTACCTAATAATAAGGGGAATCTCTTCTTTTTGCCCTAAAATTTGGGGAATTTCTGTATTTTTGCCCCAAAATAAAAAAATTTTCTGCAATTTTGTACCAAAATAAAAGTAATTTTTGCCTTTTTGCCCCAAAATAAGAAAAATTTCTGCGTTTTTTCCCTGAAATAAGTGAAATTTTTGTAATTTTGCCCCAAAATTAGGGAGATTTCTGCAATTTTGCCCCAAAATAAAGGAAATTTCTGGAATTTTGCCCCAAAATAAGGGGAATTTCTGACTTTTTGCCCTGAAATAAGGAGAATTTCTGTCTATTTGCACCAAAATAATGTGAATTTCTAAATTTTCCCTCAAAATTAGGGGAATATGTGCAATTTTGCTTCAAAATACGGGGAATTTTTGCCTTATTGCACCAAAATAAAAGGAATTTCTGCATTTTTGCACCAATATAAGGGGAATTACTGAAATTTTGCTCCAAAATACGGGAAATTTTTGCCTTATTTCCCAAAATAACGTGGAATTTCTGCCTTTTTGCCCTGAAATATTTGAAATTTCCGCAATTTTACCCCAAAATAAAAGGAATTTCTGCTTTTTTGCCCCAAAATTAGGGGAATTTCTGCAATTTTGCTCCAAAATACGGGGTATTTCTGCCTTTTTGCCCGAAAATAAAATGAATGTATAACTTTTTGCCATAAAAAGGGAAATTTCTTCATTTTTACCCCAAAATAAGGGGATTTTCTGCCTTTTTGACTCAAAATAAGTGCAATTTCTGACTTTTTTCCAAAAATAAATGGAATTTCTGTCTTTTTTCCCACAAATAAGGGGAATTTCCGACTTTTTGCCCTGAAATAAGTTAAATTTCAAAAATTTTTCTCCAAAATAATTGAAATTTCTGCAGTTTTGCCCCAAAATAAGGGGAATTTCTGTATTTTTGCCCCAAAATAAGGGAAATTTCTGCCTTTTTACCTCAAAATAAGGGGAATTTCTGCATTTTTGCCACAAATATAAGGAATTTTTGCATTTTGCCCCAAAATAAGAAAAATTTCTGCATTTTTTCCCTGAAATAAGTGAAATTTCTGCAATTTTGGCCCAAAAAAATTGAAATTTCAGCAATTTTGTCCCAAAATAAAAGAAATTTCTAGAAATTTGCCCCAAAATAATTGGAATTTCTTAGTTTTGCCCCAAAATAAGGAGAATTTCTGTCTTTTTGCACCAACATATAGGGAATTTCTGCCTTTTTGCCCCAAAATTAGGGAAGTTTTTGCAATTTTGCTTCAAAATACAGGGAATTTCTGCCTCTTTTCCCGAAAATAAGGGGAACTTCTGCCGATTTGCCCCAAATAAAGGGAATTTCTGCATTTTTGCCCCAATATTTGAGGAATTTCTGCAATTTTGCTTTAAAATACGGGGAATTTCTGCCTTTTTGCCCAAAATTAAGGGGATTTTCGGACTTTTTGCCCCCAAACAAGGGAAATTTCTGCAGTTTTATCCCAAAATAAAAGGAATTTCTGCCTTTATGCCCTCAAATAATGGGAATTTCTGCCTTTTGCCCTGAAATATGTGAAATTTCTGCAATTTTACCCCAAAATAAGGTGAGTTTCTAACTTTTTGCCCCCAAATAATGGGAATTTCTGCCTTTTTGCCCCAAAATATGAAAAATTTTTGCTTTTTTTCTCTGAAGTATGTGAAATTTCTGCAATTTTGCCTTAAAATTAAAGAAATTTCTGCAATTTTTCCCCATAATAAAGGAATTTTTTGCAATTTTGCCCCAAAATAAGGGGAATTTCTGTTTTTTGTCCCCAAATAAGGGAAATTTCTGCAATTTTGCCCTAAAATAAGGGTAATTTCTGCGTTTTGCCCCAAAATAAGGAGAATTTCTGCCATTTTGCCCCAAAACAAAGAAAATTACTGCATGTTTTACGCCAAAATTAGGTGAATTTCTGCAATTTTGCTCCAAAATACGGGGATTTTCTGCCTTTTTCACAGAAAATAAGGGGAATTTCTGCCATTTTGCTGCGAAATAAGTGAAATTTCTGCAGTTTTACCCCAAAATAAGGAAAATTTCTGCCTTTTTGCCCCAAAATTAGGGGGATTTTTGCAATTTTGCTCCAAAATACGGGGAATTTCTGCCTTTTTTCCCAAAAATAAAGGAAATGTATACCCTTTTGCCATAAAAAGGGAAATTTCTTCATTTTTAGCCCAAAATAAGGGGATTTTCCGTCTTTTTGACTCAAAATAAGTGGAATTTCTGACTTTTTTCCAAAAATAAATGGAATTTCTGTCTTTTTGCCCCAAAATAAGGGGAATTTCTGATTTTTTGCCCTGAAATAAGTTAAATTTCAAAAATTTTTCCCCAAAATAATTGAAATTTCTGCAGTTTTGCCCCAAAATAAGGGGAATTATTGTATTTTTGCTCCAAAATAAGGGAAATTTCTGCCTTTTTACCTCAAAATAAGGGGAATTTCTACATTTTTGCCACAAAATATAAGGAATTTTTGCATTTTTGCCCCAAAATAAGAAAAATTTCTGCCTTTTTTCCCTGAAATAAGTGAAATTTCTGCAAATTTGGCCCAAAAAAATTGAAATTTCTGCAATTTTGTCCAAAATAAGAAAAATTTCTGGAATTTTGCCCCAAAATAAGTGGAATTTCTGAGTATTGCCCCAAAATAAGGAGAATTTCTCTCTTTTTGCGATAACATATAGGGAATTTCTGTCTTTTTGCCCCACAATTAAGGGAATATGTGCAAATTTGCTTCAAAATACCGGGAATTTTTGCCTTATTGCACCAAAATAAAAGGAATTTCTGCATTTTTGCACCAATATAAGGGGAATTTCTGAAATTTTGCTCCAAAATACGGGGAATTTTTGCCTTATTGCCCGAAATAAAGTGGAATTTCTGCCTTTTTGCCCTGAAATATTTGAAATTTCCAACAATTTTACCCCAAAATAAGGGGAATTTCTGCCTTTTGCCCCAAAATAAGGAGAATTTCTGCCTTTTTGCCCAAAAACAAAGAAAATTACTGCATGTTTTACGCCAAAATTACGTGAATTTTTGCAATTTTGCTCCAAAATACGGGGATTTTCTGCCTTTTTGCCTGAAAATAAAGGGAATGTATACTTTTTGCCATAAAAAGGGAAATTTCTTCATTTTTACCCCAAAATAAGGGGATTTTCCGCCTTTTTGACTCAAAATAAGTGCAATTTCTGACTTTTTTCCAAAAATAAATGGAATTTCTGTCTTTTTGCCCCAAAATAAGGGGAATTTCCGATTTTTTGCCCTAAAATAAGTTAAATTTCAAGAATTTTTCCCCAAAATAATTGAAATTTCTGCAGTTTTGCGCAAAAATAAGGGGAATTTCTGTATTTTTGCCCCAAAATAAGGGAAATTTCTGCCTTTTTACCTCAAAATAAGGGGAATTTCTGCATTTTTTGCCACAAAATATAAGGAATTTCTGCCTTTTTGCCCCAAAATAAGAAAAATTTCTGCCTCTTTTCCCTGAAATAAGTGAAATTTCTGCAATTTTAGCCCAAAAAAATTGAAATTTCTGCAATTTTGTCCCAAAATAAGAGAAATTTCTGGAATTATGCCCCAAAATAAGTGGAATTTCTGAGTTTTGCCCCAAAATAAAAAGAATTTCTGTCTTTTTGCCCCAACATATAAGGAATTTCTGCCTTTTAGCCCCACAATTAGGGGAATTTCTGCAATTTTGCTCCAAAATACGAGGAATTTCTGCTTTTTTGCCCAAAAATAAGGGGAATGTTTACCTTTTGCCACAAAAAAGGGAAATTTCTTCATTTTTGCCCCAAAATAAGAGGAATTTCTGCCTTCTTACGTCAAAATAAGTGAAATTTCTGCCTTTTTACTAAAAAATATACAGAATTTCTGTATTTTTGCCTTAAAATAAAAGGAATTTTTGAAATATGCCCTGAAATAAATGAAATTTCTCCAATTTTGCCTCAAAATAAGGGAAATTTCTGCTTTTTTGCCCCAAAATAAAAGGAATTTCAGACTTTTTACCTAATAATAATGGGAATCTCTCCTTTTGCCCTAAAATATAGGGAATTTGTGTATTTTTGCCCCAAAATAAAAAAATTTTCTGCAATTTTGTACCAAAGTAAAAGTAATTTCTGCCTTTTTGCCCCAAAATAAGAGAAATTTCTGCGTTTTTTCCCTGAAATAAGTGAAATTTCTGTAATTTTGCCCCAAAATTAGGGAGATTTCTGCAATTTTGACCCAAAATAAAAAAAAATTCTGTAATTTTGCCCCAAAATAAGGGGAATTTCTGACTTTTTGCCCTGAAATAAGGAGAATTTCTGTCTTTTTGCCCCAAAATAATGTGAATTTCTGCATTTTCCCTCAAAATTAGAAGAATATGTGCAATTTTGCTTCAAAATACGGGGAATTTTTGCTTTATTGCACCAAAATAAAAGGAATTTCTGCATTTTTGCACCAATATAAGGGGAATTTCTCAAATTTTGCTCCAAAATACGGGGAATTTTTGCCTTATTTCCCGAAATAAAGTGAAATTTCTGCCTTTTTGCTCTGAAATATTTGAAATTTCCGCAATTTTACCCCAAAATAAGGGAAATTTCTGTTTTTGGCCCCAAAATTAGGAGAATTTCTGCTTTTTGCCCCAAATTAGGGTAAATTTCTGACTTTTTGCCCTGAAATAAGTGAAATTTCTGCAATTTTGCCCCAAAATAATGGGAATTTCTGCCTTTTTGCCAAAATAAGGGGAATTTCAGCATTTTACCTTCAAATAAGGGGAATTTCTGTTTTTGGCCACAAAATATGGGGAATTTCTGCCTTATTGCCCCCAAATAAGGAAAAGTTTTGCTTTTCTGCCACAATTAATGGGAATTTCTGCCTTTTTGCCACAAAGTAAAGGGAATTTCTGCCTTTTTGCCCCAAAATAACGGGAATTTCAGCCTTTTTACCCCAAAATAAGGGGAATTTCTGCCTTTTGCCCAAAATATGGGGAATTTCTGACTTTTTGTTCCAAAATAAGGAAAATTTCTTCAATTTTGTACCAAAATAAAAGAAATTTCTGCTTTTTGCCCCAAAATAAAAGTAATTTCTGACTTTTTGCCCTGAAATAAATGAAATTTCTGCAATTTTGCTCGAAAATAAGGGAAATTTGTGCCTTTTTGCCCCAAAATGAGGGGAATTTCTGCCTTTTAACCCTAAAATATGGGGAATTTCAGCATTTTACATCAAAATAAGGGGAATTTCAGACTTTTTGCACCAAAATATAGGGAATTTCTGCATTTTTGCCACAAAATAAGAAAAATTTCTGCAATTCTGTACCAAAATAAAAGAAATTTTTAAAATTTTGCCCCAAAATAAGGGAAATTTCTGATTTTTGCCCCGAAATAAGGAGAATTTCTGCCCCCCCAAAAAAGAAATTTCTGCCTTTTTGCCCCAAAATTAGGGGAGTTTCTGCAATTTTGCTTCAAAATACAGGGAATTTCTGCCTCTTTTCCCGAAAATAAGGGAACTTCTGCCGATTTGCCCCAAATAAAGGGAATTTCTGCATTTTTGCCCTAATATTTAGGGAATTTCTGCAATTTTGCTTTAAAATACGGGGAATTGTTGCCTTTTTGCCCAAAATTAAGGGGATTTTCTGCCTTTTTGCCCCCAAACAAGGGAAATTTCTGCAATTTTATCCCAAAATATAATGAATTTTTGCCTTTATGCCCTCAAATAACGGAAATTTCTGCCTTTTTGCCCTGAAATATATGAAATGTCTGCAATTTTACCCCAAAATTAGGTGAATTTCTACCTTTTGCCCCAAAATAATGGGAATTTCTGGCTTTTTGCCCCAAAATATGAAAAATTTTTGCTTTTTTCTCTGAAATATGTGAAATTTCTGCAATTTTGCCTTAATATAAAAGAAAAATCGGCAATTTTTCCCCATAATAAAGGAATTTTTTGCAATTTTGCCCCAAAATAAAGGAAATTTCTGTTTTTTGTCCCCAAATAAGGGAAATTTCTGAAATTTTGCCCTAAAATAAGGCGAATTTCTGCCTTTTGCCCCAAAATAATGAAAATTTCTGCCTTTTTGCCCCAAAACAAAGAAAATTACTGCATGTTTTACGCCAAAATTAGGTGAATTTCTGCAATTTTGCTCCAAAATATGGGGATTTTCTGCCTTTTTCGCAGAAAATAAGAGGAATTTCTGCCATTTTGACGCGATATAAGTGAAATTTCTGCAGTTTTACCCCAAAATAAGGGGAATTTCTGCCTTTTTGCCCCAAAATTAGGGGAATTTCTGCAATTTTGCTCCAAAATACGCGGAATTTCTGCCTTTTTGCCCGAAAATAAAGGGAATGTACACCTTTTTGCCATAAAAAGGGAAATTTCTTCATTTTTACCCCAAAATAAGGGGATTTTCCACCTTTTTGATTCAAAATAAGTGCAATTTCTGACTTTTTTCCAAAAATAAATGGAATTTCTGTCTTTTTGCCCCAAAATAAGGGAAATTTCCGACTTTTTGCCCTGAAATAAGTTAAATTTCAAAAATTTTTCCCCAAAATAATTGAAATTTCTGCAGTTTTGCCCCAAAATAAGGGAAATTTCTGTATTTTTGCCCCCAAATAATGGAAATTTCTGCCTTTTTACCTAAAAATAAGGGGAATTTCTGCATTTTTTGCCACAAAATATAAGAAATTTCTGCCTTTTTGCCCCAAAATAAGAAAAATTTCTGCCTTTTTTCCCTGAAATAAGTCAAATTTCTGCAATTTTGGCCCAAAAAATTGAAATTTCTGCAATTTTGTCCTAAAATAAGACAAATTTCTGGAATTTTGCCCCAAAATAAGTGGAATTTCTGAGTTTTGCCCCCAAATAAGGAGAATTTCTGTCTTTTTGCCCCAACATATAGGGAATTTCTGCCTTTTTGCCCCACAATTTGGGGAATTTCTGCAATTTTGCTCCAAAATACGGGGAATTTCTGCTTTTTTGCCCGAAAATAAGGGGAATGTTTACCTTTTGCCACAAAAAGGGAAATTTCTTCATTTTTGCCCCAAAATAAGAGGAATTTCTGCCTTTTTACGTCAAAATAAGTGAAATTTCTGCCTTTTTATTCAAAAATATACGGAATTTCTGTATTTTTGCCCCAAAATAAATGCAATTTTTGAATTTTGCCCTGAAATAAGTGAAATTTTTCCAATTTTGCTTCAAAATAAGGGAAATTTCTGCTTTTTTGCCACAAAATAAGGGGAATTTCTGTCTTTTTGCCGCAAAATAAAAGGAATTTCAGACTTTTTACCTGATAATAAGGGTAATCTATTCTTTTTGCCCTAAAATATGGGGAATTTCTGTATTTTTGCCCCAAAATAAAAAAAAATTCTGCAATTTTGTACCAAAAGAAAAGTAATTTCTGCATTTTTGCCCCAAAATAAGAGAAATTTCTGCGTTTTTTTCCCTGAAATAAGTGAAATTTCTGTAATTTTGCCCCAAAATTAGGGAGATTTCTGCAATTTTGCCCCAAAATAAAGGAAATTTCTGGAATTTTGCCCCAAAGTAAGGGGAATTTCTGACTTTTTGCCCTGAAATAAGGAGAATTTCTGTCTTTTTGCCCCAAAATAATGTGAATTTCTAAATTTTCCCTCAAAATTAGGGGAATATGTGCAATTTTGCTTCAAAATACGGGGAATTTTTGCCTTATTGCACCAAAATAAAAGGAATTTCTGCATTTTTGCACCAATATAAGGGGAATTTCTGAAATTTTGCTCCAAAATACGGGGAATTTTTGCCTTATTTCCCGAAATAAAGTGGAATTTCTGCATTTTTGCCCTGAAATATTTGAAATTTCCAACAATTTTACCCCAAAATAAGGGGAATTTCTGTTTTTGGCCCCAAATAAGGGAAATTTTTGCAATT
The DNA here is from genome assembly GCF_963924665.1 of Micromys minutus. Taxonomy (NCBI): domain Eukaryota; kingdom Metazoa; phylum Chordata; class Mammalia; order Rodentia; family Muridae; genus Micromys; species Micromys minutus. The sequence continues at coordinate 7,932,830 of NW_027667727.1, forward strand.
TTGCCCTAAAATAAGGGGAATTTCTGCCTTTTGCCCCAAAATAAGGAGAATTTCTGCCTTTTTGCCCAAAAATAAAGAAAATTACTGCATGTTTTACGCCAAAATTACGTGAATTTTTGCAATTTTGCTCCAAAATACGGGGATTTTCTGCCTTTTTGCCCGAAAATAAAGGGAATGTATACCTTTTTGCCATAAAAAGGGAAATTTCTTCATTTTTACCCCAAAATAAGGGGATTTTCCGCCTTTTTGACTCAAAATAAGTGCAATTTCTGACTTTTTTCCAAAAACAATTTGAATTTCTGTCTTTTTGCCCCAAAATAAGGGGAATTTCCGATTTTTTGCCCTAAAATAAGTTAAATTTCAAGAATTTTTCCCCAAAATAATTGAAATTTCTGCAGTTTTGCACAAAAATAAGGGGAATTTCTGTATTTTTGCCCCAAAATAAGGGAAATTTCTGCCTTTTTACCTCAAAATAATGGGAATTTCTGCATTTTTTGCCACAAAATATAAGGAATTTCTGCCTTTTTGCCCCAAAATAAGAAAAATTTCTGCCTTTTTTCCCTGAAATAAGTGAAATTTCTGCAATTTTAGCCCAAAAAAATTGAAATTTCTTCAATTTTGTCCCAAAATAAGAGAAATTTCTGGAATTATGCCCCAAAATAAGTGGAATTTCTGAGTTTTGCCCCAAAATAAAAAGAATTTCTGTCTTTTTGCCCCAACATATAAGGAATTTCTGCCTTTTAGCCCCACAATTAGGAGAATTTCTGCAATTTTGCTCCAAAATACGGGGAATTTCTGCTTTTTTGCCCAAAAATAAGGGGAATGTTTACTTTTTGCCACAAAAAAGGGAAATTTCTTCATTTTTGCCCCAAAATAAGAGGAATTTCTGCCTTCTTACGTCAAAATAAGTGACATTTCTGCCTTTTTACTCAAAAATATACGGAATTTCTGTATTTTTGCCTTAAAATAAAAGGAATTTTTGAATTATGCCCTGAAATAAATGAAATTTCTCCAATTTTGCCTCAAAATAAGGGAAATTTCTGCTTTTTTGCCACAAAATAATGGGAATTTCTGTCTTTTTGCCCCAAAATAAAAGGAATTTCAGCCTTTTTACCTAATAATAATGGGAATCTCTCCTTTTTGCCCTAAAATATAGGGAATTTGTGTATTTTTGCCCCAAAATAAAAAAATTTTCTGCAATTTTGTACCAAAATAAAAGTAATTTCTGCCTTTTTGCCCCAAAATAAGAGAAATTTCTGCGTTTTTCCCTGAAATAAGTGAAATTTCTGTAATTTTGCCCCAAAATAAGGGGAATTTCTGACTTTTTGCCCTGAAATAAGGAGAATTTCTGTCTTTTTGCCCCAAAATAATGTGAATTTCTAAATTTTCCCTCAAAATTAGAAGAATATGTGCAATTTTGCTTCAAAATACGGGGAATCTTTGCTTTATTGCACCAAAATAAAAGGAATTTCTGCATTTTTGCACCAATATAAGGGGAATTTCTCAAATTTTGCTCCAAAATAAGGGGAATTTTTGCCTTATTTCCCGAAATAAAGTGAAATTTCTGCCTTTTTGCTCTGAAATATTTGAAATTTCCGCAATTTTACCCCAAAATAAGGGGAATTTCTGTTTTTGGCCCCAAAATTAGGAGAATTTCTGCTTTTTGCCCCAAATTAAGGCAAATTTCTGACTTTTTGCCCTGAAATAAGTGAAATTTCTGCAATTTTGCCCCAAAATAATGGGAATTTCTGCCTTTTTGCCAAAATAAGGGGAATTTCAGCATTTTACCTTCAAATAAGGGGAATTTCTGCCTTTTGGCCACAAAATATGGGGAATTTCTGCCTTATTGCCCCCAAATAAGGAAAAGTTTTGCTTTTCTGCCACAATTAATGGGAATTTCTGCCTTTTTGCCACAAAGTAAAGGGAATTTCTGCCTTTTTGCCCGAAAATAACGGGAATTTCAGCCTTTTTACCCCAAAATAAGGGGAATTTCTGCCTTTTGCCCAAAATATGGGGAATTTCTGACTTTTTGTTCCAAAATAAGGAAAATTTCTTCAATTTTGTACCAAAATAAAAGAAATTTCTGCTTTTTGCCCCAAAATAAAAGTAATTTCTGACTTTTTGCCCTGAAATAAATGAAATTTCTGCAATTTTGCTCGAAAATAAGGGAAATTTGTGCCTTTTTGCCCCAAAATGAGGGGAATTTCTGCCTTTTAACCCTAAAATATGGGGAATTTCAGCATTTTACATCAAAATAAGGAGAATTTCAGCCTTTTTGCACCAAAATATAGGGAATTTCTGCATTTTTGCCACAAAATAAGAAAAATTTCTGCAATTCTGTACAAAAATAAAAGAAATTTTTAAAATTTTGCCCCAAAATAAGGGAAATTTCTGATTTTTGCCCCGAAATAAGGAGAATTTCTGTATGTTTGCCCCCCAAAAAAAGAAATTTCTGCCTTTTTGCCCCAAAATTAGGGGAGTTTCTGCAATTTTGCTTCAAAATACAGGGAATTTCTGCCTCTTTTCCCGAAAATAAGGGAACTTCTGCCGATTTGCCCCAAATAAAGGGAATTTCTGCATTTTTGCCCTAATATTTAGGGAATTTCTGCAATTTTGCTTTAAAATACGGGGAATTGTTGCCTTTTTGCCCAAAATTAAGGGGATTTTCTGCCTTTTTGCCCCCAAACAAGGGAAATTTCTGCAATTTTATCCCAAAATATAATGAATTTTTGCCTTTATGCCCTCAAATAACGGAAATTTCTGCCTTTTTGCCCTGAAATATATGAAATGTCTGCAATTTTACCCCAAAATTAGGTGAATTTCTACCTTTTGCCCCAAAATAATGGGAATTTCTGGCTTTTTGCCCCAAAATATGAAAAATTTTTGCTTTTTTCTCTGAAATATGTGAAATTTCTGCAATTTTGCCATAATATAAAAGAAAAATCGGCAATTTTTCCCCATAATAAAGGAATTTTTTGCAATTTTGCCCCAAAATAAAGGAAATTTCTGTTTTTTGTCCCCAAATAAGGGAAATTTCTGAAATTTTGCCCTAAAATAAGGCGAATTTCTGCCTTTTGCCCCAAAATAATGAAAATTTCTGCCTTTTTGCCCCAAAACAAAGAAAATTACTGCATGTTTTACGCCAAAATTAGGTGAATTTCTGCAATTTTGCTCCAAAATATGGGGATTTTCTGCCTTTTTCGCAGAAAATAAGAGGAATTTCTGCCATTTTGACGCGATATAAGTGAAATTTCTGCAGTTTTACCCCAAAATAAGGGGAATTTCTGCCTTTTTGCCCCAAAATTAGAAGAATTTCTGCAATTTTGCTCCAAAATACGCGGAATTTCTGCCTTTTTGCCCGAAAATAAAGGGAATGTACACCTTTTTGCCATAAAAAGGGAAATTTCTTCGTTTTTAGCCCAAAATAAGGATATTTTTGGTCTTTTTGATTCAAAATAAGTGCAATTTCTGACTTTTTTCCAAAAATAAATGGAATTTCTGTCTTTTTGCCCCAAAATAAGGGAAATTTCCGACTTTTTGCCCTGAAATAAGTTAAATTTCAAAAATTTTTCCCCAAAATAATTGAAATTTCTGCAGTTTTGCCCCAAAATAAGGGAAATTTCTGTATTTTTGCCCCCAAATAATGGAAATTTCTGCCTTTTTACCTAAAAATAAGGGGAATTTCTGCATTTTTTGCCACAAAATATAAGAAATTTCTGCCTTTTTCCCCAAAATAAGAAAAATTTCTGCCTTTTTTCCCTGAAATAAGTCAAATTTCTGCAATTTTGACCCAAAAAAATTGAAATTTCTGCAATTTTGTCCTAAAATAAGACAAATTTCTGGAATTTTGCCCCAAAATAAGTGGAATTTCTGAGTTTTGCCCCAAAATAAGGAGAATTTCTGTCTTTTTGCCCCAACATATAGGGAATTTCTGCCTTTTTGCCCCACAATTAGGGGAATTTCTGCAATTTTGCTCCAAAATACGGGGAATTTCTGCTTTTTTGCCCGAAAATAAGGGGAATGTTTACCTTTTGCCACAAAAAGGGAAATTTCTTCATTTTTGCCCCAAAATAAGAGGAATTTCTGCCTTTTTACATCAAAATAAGTGAAATTTCTGCCTTTTTATTCAAAAATATACGGAATTTCTGTATTTTTGCCCCAAAATAAATGCAATTTTTGAATTTTGCCCTGAAATAAGTGAAATTTCTCCAATTTTGCTTCAAAATAAGGGAAATTTCTGCTTTTTTGCCACAAAATAAGGGGAATTTCTGTCTTTTTGCCGCAAAAGAAAAGGAATTTCAGACTTTTTACCTAATAATAAGGGGAATCTCTTCTTTTTGCCCTAAAATATGGGGAATTTCTGTATTTTTGCCCCAAAATAAAAAAAAATTCTGCAATTTTGTACCAAAAGAAAAGTAATTTCTGCATTTTTGCCCCAAAATAAGAGAAATTTCTGCGTTTTTTCCCTGAAATAAGTGAAATTTCTGTAATTTTGCCCCAAAATTAGGGAGATTTCTGCAATTTTGCCCCAAAATAAAGGAAATTTCTGGAATTTTGCCCCAAAGTAAGGGGAATTTCTGACTTTTTGCCCTGAAATAAGGAGAATTTCTGTCTTTTTGCACCAAAATAATGTGAATTTCTAAATTTTCCCTCAAAATTAGGGGAATATGTGCAATTTTGCTTCAAAATACGGGGAATTTTTGCCTTATTGCACCAATATAAAAGGAATTTCTGCATTTTTGCACCAATATAAGGGGAATTTCTGAAATTTTGCTCCAAAATACAGGGAATTTTTGCCTTATTGCCCGAAATAACGTGGAATTTCTGCCTTTTTGCCCTGAAATATTTGAAATTTCCGCAATTTTACCCCAAAATAAAAGGATTTTCTGCTTTTTTGCCCCAAAATTAGGGGAATTTCTGCAATTTTGCTCCAAAATACAGGGAATTTCTGCCTTTTTGCCCGAAAATAAAAGGAATGTATAACTTTTTGCCATAAAAAGGGAAATTTCTTCATTTTTACCCCAAAATAAGGGGATTTTCTGCCTTTTTGACTCAAAATAAGTGCAATTTCCGACTTTTTTCCAAAAATAAATGGAATTTTTGTCTTTTTGCCCCAAAATAAGGGGAATTTCCGATTTTTTGCCCTGAAATAAGTTAAATTTCAAAAATTTTTCCCCAAAATAATTGAAATTTCTGCAGTTTTGCCCCAAAATAAGGGGAATTTCTGTATTTTTGCCCCAAAATAAGGGAAATTTCTGCCTTTTTACCTCAAAATAAGGGGAATTTCTGCATTTTTGCCACCAAATATAAGGAATTTTTGCATTTTGCCCCAAAATAAGAAAAATTTCTGCATTTTTTCCCTGAAGTAAGTGAAATTTCTGCAATTTTGGCCCAAAAAAATTGAAATTTCAGCAATTTTGTCCCAAAATAAAAGAAATTTCTAGAAATTTGCCCCAAAATAATTGGAATTTCTTAGTTTTGCCCCAAAATAAAAAGAATTTCTGTCTTTTTGCACCAACATATAGGGAATTTCTGCCTTTTTGCCCCAAAATTAGGGGAGTTTTTGCAATTTTGCTTCAAAATACAGGGAATTTCTGCCTCTTTTCCCGAAAATAAGGGGAACTTCTGCCGATTTGCCCCAAATAAAGGGAATTTCTGCACATTTGCCCCAATATTTGGGGAATTTCTGCAATTTTGCTTTAAAATACGGGGAATTTCTGCCTTTTTGCCCAAAATTAAGGGGATTTTCTGACTTTTTGCCCCCAAACAAGGGAAATTTCTGCAGTTTTATCCCAAAATAAAAGGAATTTCTGCCTTTATGCCCTCAAATAATGGGAATTTCTGCCTTTTGCCCTGAAATATTTGAAATTTCTGCAATTTTACCCCAAAATAAGGTGAATTTCTAACTTTTTGCCCCCAAATAATGGGAATTTCTGCCTTTTTGCCCCAAAATATGAAAAATTTTTGCTTTTTTCTCTGAAATATGTGAAATTTCTGCAATTTTGCCTTAAAATAAAAGAAATTTCTGCAATTTTTCCCCATAATAAAGGAATTTTTTGCAATTTTGCCCCAAAATAAGGGGATTTTTTGTTTTTTGTCCCCAAATAAGGGAAATTTCTGCAATTTTGCCATAAAATAAGGGTAATTTCTGCCTTTTGCCCCAAAATAAGAGAATTTCTGCCATTTTGCCCCAAAACAAAGAAAATTACTACATGTTTTACGCCAAAATTAGGTGAATTTCTGCAATTTTGCTCCAAAATACAAGGATTTTCTGCCTTTTTCGCAGAAAATAAGGGGAATTTCTGCCATTTTGCCGCGAAATAAGTGAAATTTCTGCAGTTTTACCCCAAAATAAGGAAAATTTCTGCCTTTTTGCCCCAAAATTAGGGGAATTTTTGCAATTTTGCTCCAAAATACGGGGAATTTCTGCCTTTTTTCCCAAAAATAAAGGGAATGTATACCTTTTTGCCATAAAAAGGGAAATTTCTTCATTTTTAGCCCAAAATAAGGGGATTTTCCGTCTTTTTGACTCAAAATAAGTGCAATTTCTGACTTTTTTCCAAAAATAAATGGAATTTCTGTCTTTTTGCCCCAAAATAAGGGGAATTTCTGATTTTTTGCCCTGAAATAAGTTAAATTTCAAAATTTTTTCCCCAAAATAATTGAAATTTCTGCAGTTTTGCCCCAAAATAAGGGGAATTTTTGTATTTTTGCTCCAAAATAAAGGAAATTTCTGCCTTTTTACCTCAAAATAAGGGGAATTTCTACATTTTTGCCACAAAATATAAGGAATTTTTGCTTTTTTGCCCCAAAATAAGAAAAATTTCTGCCTTTTTTCCCTGAAATAAGTGAAATTTCTGCAATTTTGGCCCAAAAAAATTGAAATTTCTGCAATTTTGTCCCAAAATAAGAGAAATTTCTGGAATTATGCCCCAAAATAAGTGGAATTTCTGAGTGTTGCCCCAAAATAAGGAGAATTTCTCTCTTTTTGCGATAACATATAGGGAATTTCTGTCTTTTTGCCCCACAATTAAGGGAATATGTGCAAATTTGCTTCAAAATACCGGGAATTTTTGCCTTATTGCACCAAAATAAAAGGAATTTCTGCATTTTTGCACCAATATAAGGGGAATTTCTGAAATTTTGCTCCAAAATACGGGGAATTTTGGCCTTATTGCCCGAAATAAAGTGGAATTTCTGCATTTTTGTTCTGAAATATTTGAAATTTCCAACAATTTTACCCCAAAATAAGGGGAATTTCTGTTTTTGGCCCCAAATAAGGGAAATTTTTGCAATTTTGCCCTAAAATAAGGGGAATGTCTGGCTTTTGCCCCAAAATAAGGAGAATTTCTGCCTTTTTGCCCAAAAACAAAGAAAATTACTGCATGTTTTACGCCAAAATTACGTGAATTTTTGCAATTTTGCTCCAAAATACGGGGATTTTCTGCCTTTTTGCCCGAAAATAAAGGGAATGTATACCTTTTTGCCATAAAAAGGGAAATTTCTTCATTTTTACCTCAAAATAAGGGGATTTTCCGCCTTTTTGACTCAAAATAAGTGCACTTTCTGACTTTTTTCCAAAAATAAATGGAATTTCTGTCTTTTTTGCCCCAAAATAAGGGTAATTTCCGAATTTTTGCCCTAAAATAAGTTAAATTTCAAGAATTTTTCCCCTAAATAATTGAAATTTCTGCAGTTTTGCGCAAAAATAAGGGGAATTTCTCTATTTTTGCCCCAAAATAAGGGAAATTTCTGCCTTTTTACCTCAAAATAAAGGGAATTTCTGCATTTTTTGCCACAAAATATAAGAAATTTCTGCCTTTTTGCCCCAAAATAAGAAAAATTTCTGCCTTTTTTCCCTGAAATAAGTGAAATTTCTGCAATTTTAGCCCAAAAAAATTGAAATTTCTGCAATTTTGTCCCAAAATATGAGAAATTTCTGGAATTATGCCCCAAAATAATTGGAATTTCTGAGTTTTGCCCCAAAATAAAAAGAATTTCTGTCTTTTTGCCCCAACATATAAGGAATTTCTGCCTTTTAGCCCCACAATTAGGGGAATTTCTGCAATTTTGCTCCAAAATATGGGGAATTTCTGCTTTTTTGCCCAAAAATAAGGGGAATGTTTACCTTTTGCCACAAAAAAGGGAAATTTCTTCATTTTTGCCCCAAAATAAGAGGAATTTCTGCCTTCTTACGTCAAAATAAGTGAAATTTCTGCCTTTTTACTAAAAAATATACAGAATTTCTGTATTTTTGCCTTAAAATAAAAGGAATTTTTGAAATATGCCCTGAAATAAATGAAATTTCTCCAATTTTGCCTCAAAATAAGGGAAATTTCTGCTTTTTTGCCCCAAAATAAAAGGAATTTCAGCCTTTTTATCTAATAATAATGGGAATCTCTCCTTTTTGCCCTAAAATATAGGGAATTTGTGTATTTTTGCCCCAAAATAAAAAAATTTTCTGCAATTTTGTACCAAAGTAAAAGTAATTTCTGCCTTTTTGCCCCAAAATAAGAGAAATTTCTGCGTTTTTTCCCTGAAATAAGTGAAATTTCTGTAATTTTGCCCCAAAATTAGGGAGATTTCTGCAATTTTGACCCAAAATAAAAAAAAATTCTGTAATTTTGCCCCAAAATAAGGGGAATTTCTGACTTTTTGCCCTGAAATAAGGAGAATTTCTGTCTTTTTGCCCCAAAATAATGTGAATTTCTGCATTTTCCCTCAAAATTAGAAGAATATGTGCAATTTTGCTTCAAAATACGGGGAATTTTTGCTTTATTGCACCAAAATAAAAGGAATTTCTGCATTTTTGCACCAATATAAGGGGAATTTCTCAAATTTTGCTCCAAAATACGGGGAATTTTTGCCTTATTTCCCGAAATAAAGTGAAATTTCTGCCTTTTTGCTCTGAAATATTTGAAATTTCCGCAATTTTACCCCAAAATAAGGGGAATTTCTGTTTTTGGCCCCAAAATTAGGAGAATTTCTGCTTTTTGCCCCAAATTAAGGCAAATTTCTGACTTTTTGCCATGAAATAAGTGAAATTTCTGCAATTTTGCCCCAAAATAATGGGAATTTCTGCCTTTTTGCCAAAATAAGGGGAATTTCAGCATTTTACCTTCAAATAAGGGGAATTTCTGCCTTTTTGCCACAAAATATGGGGAATTTCTGCCTTATTGCCCCCAAATAAGGAAAAGTTTTGCTTTTCTGCCACAATTAATGGGAATTTCTGCCTTTTTGCCACAAAGTAAAGGGAATTTCTGCCTTTTTGCCCCAAAATAACGGGAATTTCAGCCTTTTTACCCCAAAATAAGGGGAATTTCTGCCTTTTGCCCAAAATATGGGGAATTTCTGACTTTTTGTTCCAAAATAAGGAAAATTTCTTCAATTTTGTACCAAAATAAAAGAAATTTCTGCTTTTTGCCCCAAAATAAAAGTAATTTCTGACTTTTTGCCCTGAAATAAATGAAATTTCTGCAATTTTGCTCGAAAATAAGGGAAATTTGTGCCTTTTTGCCCAAAATGAGGGGAATTTCTGCCTTTTAACCCTAAAATATGGGGAATTTCAACATTTTACATCAAAATAAGGAGAATTTCAGCCTTTTTGCACCAAAATATAGGGAATTTCTGCATTTTTGCAACAAAATAAGAAAAATTTCTGCAATTCTGTACCAAAATAAAAGAAATTTTTAAAATTTTGCCCCAGAATAAGGGAAATTTCTGATTTTTGCCCCGAAATAAGGAGAATTTCTGTATGTTTGCCCCCCCAAAAAAAGAAATTTCTGCCTTTTTGCCCCAAAATTAGGGGAGTTTCTGCAATTTTGCTTCAAAATACAGGGAATTTCTGCCTCTTTTCCCGAAAATAAGGGGAACTTCTGCCGATTTGCCCCAAATAAAGGGAATTTCTGCATGTTTGCCCTAATATTTAGGGAATTTCTGCAATTTTGCTTTAAAATACAGGGAATTGTTGCCTTTTTGCCCAAAATTAAGGAGATTTTCTGCCTTTTTGCCCCCAAACAAGGGAAATTTCTGCAATTTTATCCCAAAATAAAAGGAATTTCTGCCTTTATGCCCTCAAATAACGGAAATTTCTGCCTTTTTGCCCTGAAATATGTGAAATGTCTGCAATTTTACCCCAAACTTAGGTGAATTTCTACCTTTTGCCCCAAAATAATGGGAATTTCTGGCTTTTTGCCCCAAAATATGAAAAATTTTTGCTTTTTTTCTCTGAAATATGTGAAATTTCTGCAATTTTGCCTTAAAATAAAAGAAATTTCTGCAATTTTTCCCCATAATAAAGAAATTTTTTGCAATTTTGCCCCAAAAAAAAGGGAATTTCTGTTTTTTGTCCCCAAATAAGGGAAATTTCTGAAATTTTGCCCTAAAATAAGGCGAATTTCTGCCTTTTGCCCCAAAATAAGAAGAATTTCTGCCTTTTTGCCCCAAAACAAAGAAAATTACTGCATGTTTTACGCCAAAATTAGGTGAATTTCTGTAATTTTGCTCCAAAACATGGGGATTTTCTGCCTTTTTCGCAGAAAATAAGGGGAATATCTGCCATTTTGCCGCGATATAAGTGAAATTTCTGCAGTTTTACCCCAAAATTAGGGGAATTTCTGCCTTTTTGCCCCAAAATTAGGGGAATTTCTGCAATTTTGCTCCAAAATACGGGGAATTTCTGCCTTTTTGCCCGAAAATAAAGGGAATGTATACCTTTTTGACATAAAAAGGGAAATTTCTTCATTTTTACCCCAAAATAAGGGGATTTTCCGCCTTTTTGATTCAAAATAAGTGCAATTTCTGACTTTTTTCCAAAAATAAATGGAATTTCTGTCTTTTTGCCCCAAAATAAGGGAAATTTCCGACTTTTTGCCCTGAAATAAGTTAAATTTCAAAAATTTTTCCCCAAAATAATTGAAATTTCTTCAGTTTTGCCCCAAAATAAGGGAAATTTCTGTATTTTTGCCCCCAAATAATGGAAATTTCTGCCTTTTTACCTAAAAATAAGGGGAATTTCTGTATTTTTTGCCACAAAATATAAGAAATTTCTGCCTTTTTGCCCCAAAATAAGAAAAATTTCTGCCTTTTTTCCCTGAAATAAGTCAAATTTCTGCAATTTTGGCCCAAAAAAATTGAAATTTCTGCAATTTTGTCCTAAAATAAAACAAATTTCTGGAATTTTGCCCCAAAATAAGTGGAATTTCTGAGTTTTGCCCCAAAATAATGTGAATTTCTGTATTTTTGCCCCAACATATAGGGAATTTCTGCATTTTTGCCCCACAATTAGGAGAATTTCTGCAATTTTGCTCCAAAATACGGGGAATTTCTGCTTTTTTGCCCGAAAATAAGGGGAATGTTTACCTTTTGCCACAAAAAAGGGAAATTTCTTCATTTTTGCCCCAAAATAAGAGGAATTTCTGCCTTTTTACGTCAAAATAAGTGAAATTTCTGCCTTTTTACTCAAAAATATACGGAATTTCTGTATTTTTGCCCCAAAATAAATGCAATTTTTGAATTTCTCCCTGAAATAAGTGAAATTTCTCCAATTTTGCCACAAAATAAGGGAAATTTCTGCTTTTTTGCCACAAAATAAGGGGAATTTCTGTCTTTTTGCCGCAAAATAAAAGGAATTTCAGACTTTTTACCTAATAATAAGGGGAATCTCTTCTTTTTGCCCTAAAATTTGGGGAATTTCTGTATTTTTGCCCCAAAATAAAAAAATTTTCTGCAATTTTGTACCAAAATAAAAGTAATTTTTGCCTTTTTGCCCCAAAATAAGAAAAATTTCTGCGTTTTTTCCCTGAAATAAGTGAAATTTTTGTAATTTTGCCCCAAAATTAGGGAGATTTCTGCAATTTTGCCCCAAAATAAAGGAAATTTCTGGAATTTTGCCCCAAAATAAGGGGAATTTCTGACTTTTTGCCCTGAAATAAGGAGAATTTCTGTCTATTTGCACCAAAATAATGTGAATTTCTAAATTTTCCCTCAAAATTAGGGGAATATGTGCAATTTTGCTTCAAAATACGGGGAATTTTTGCCTTATTGCACCAAAATAAAAGGAATTTCTGCATTTTTGCACCAATATAAGGGGAATTACTGAAATTTTGCTCCAAAATACGGGAAATTTTTGCCTTATTTCCCAAAATAACGTGGAATTTCTGCCTTTTTGCCCTGAAATATTTGAAATTTCCGCAATTTTACCCCAAAATAAAAGGAATTTCTGCTTTTTTGCCCCAAAATTAGGGGAATTTCTGCAATTTTGCTCCAAAATACGGGGTATTTCTGCCTTTTTGCCCGAAAATAAAATGAATGTATAACTTTTTGCCATAAAAAGGGAAATTTCTTCATTTTTACCCCAAAATAAGGGGATTTTCTGCCTTTTTGACTCAAAATAAGTGCAATTTCTGACTTTTTTCCAAAAATAAATGGAATTTCTGTCTTTTTTCCCACAAATAAGGGGAATTTCCGACTTTTTGCCCTGAAATAAGTTAAATTTCAAAAATTTTTCTCCAAAATAATTGAAATTTCTGCAGTTTTGCCCCAAAATAAGGGGAATTTCTGTATTTTTGCCCCAAAATAAGGGAAATTTCTGCCTTTTTACCTCAAAATAAGGGGAATTTCTGCATTTTTGCCACAAATATAAGGAATTTTTGCATTTTGCCCCAAAATAAGAAAAATTTCTGCATTTTTTCCCTGAAATAAGTGAAATTTCTGCAATTTTGGCCCAAAAAAATTGAAATTTCAGCAATTTTGTCCCAAAATAAAAGAAATTTCTAGAAATTTGCCCCAAAATAATTGGAATTTCTTAGTTTTGCCCCAAAATAAGGAGAATTTCTGTCTTTTTGCACCAACATATAGGGAATTTCTGCCTTTTTGCCCCAAAATTAGGGAAGTTTTTGCAATTTTGCTTCAAAATACAGGGAATTTCTGCCTCTTTTCCCGAAAATAAGGGGAACTTCTGCCGATTTGCCCCAAATAAAGGGAATTTCTGCATTTTTGCCCCAATATTTGAGGAATTTCTGCAATTTTGCTTTAAAATACGGGGAATTTCTGCCTTTTTGCCCAAAATTAAGGGGATTTTCGGAATTTTTGCCCCCAAACAAGGGAAATTTCTGCAGTTTTATCCCAAAATAAAAGGAATTTCTGCCTTTATGCCCTCAAATAATGGGAATTTCTGCCTTTTGCCCTGAAATATGTGAAATTTCTGCAATTTTACCCCAAAATAAGGTGAGTTTCTAACTTTTTGCCCCCAAATAATGGGAATTTCTGCCTTTTTGCCCCAAAATATGAAAAATTTTTGCTTTTTTTCTCTGAAGTATGTGAAATTTCTGCAATTTTGCCTTAAAATTAAAGAAATTTCTGCAATTTTTCCCCATAATAAAGGAATTTTTTGCAATTTTGCCCCAAAATAAGGGGAATTTCTGTTTTTTGTCCCCAAATAAGGGAAATTTCTGCAATTTTGCCCTAAAATAAGGGTAATTTCTGCGTTTTGCCCCAAAATAAGGAGAATTTCTGCCATTTTGCCCCAAAACAAAGAAAATTACTGCATGTTTTACGCCAAAATTAGGTGAATTTCTGCAATTTTGCTCCAAAATACGGGGATTTTCTGCCTTTTTCACAGAAAATAAGGGGAATTTCTGCCATTTTGCTGCGAAATAAGTGAAATTTCTGCAGTTTTACCCCAAAATAAGGAAAATTTCTGCCTTTTTGCCCCAAAATTAGGGGGATTTTTGCAATTTTGCTCCAAAATACGGGGAATTTCTGCCTTTTTTCCCAAAAATAAAGGAAATGTATACCCTTTTGCCATAAAAAGGGAAATTTCTTCATTTTTAGCCCAAAATAAGGGGATTTTCCGTCTTTTTGACTCAAAATAAGTGGAATTTCTGACTTTTTTCCAAAAATAAATGGAATTTCTGTCTTTTTGCCCCAAAATAAGGGGAATTTCTGATTTTTTGCCCTGAAATAAGTTAAATTTCAAAAATTTTTCCCCAAAATAATTGAAATTTCTGCAGTTTTGCCCCAAAATAAGGGGAATTATTGTATTTTTGCTCCAAAATAAGGGAAATTTCTGCCTTTTTACCTCAAAATAAGGGGAATTTCTACATTTTTGCCACAAAATATAAGGAATTTTTGCATTTTTGCCCCAAAATAAGAAAAATTTCTGCCTTTTTTCCCTGAAATAAGTGAAATTTCTGCAAATTTGGCCCAAAAAAATTGAAATTTCTGCAATTTTGTCCAAAATAAGAAAAATTTCTGGAATTTTGCCCCAAAATAAGTGGAATTTCTGAGTATTGCCCCAAAATAAGGAGAATTTCTCTCTTTTTGCGATAACATATAGGGAATTTCTGTCTTTTTGCCCCACAATTAAGGGAATATGTGCAAATTTGCTTCAAAATACCGGGAATTTTTGCCTTATTGCACCAAAATAAAAGGAATTTCTGCATTTTTGCACCAATATAAGGGGAATTTCTGAAATTTTGCTCCAAAATACGGGGAATTTTTGCCTTATTGCCCGAAATAAAGTGGAATTTCTGCCTTTTTGCCCTGAAATATTTGAAATTTCCAACAATTTTACCCCAAAATAAGGGGAATTTCTGTTTTTGGCCCCAAATAAGGGAAATTTTTGCAATTTTGCCCTAAAATAAGGGGAATTTCTGCCTTTTGCCCCAAAATAAGGAGAATTTCTGCCTTTTTGCCCAAAAACAAAGAAAATTACTGCATGTTTTACGCCAAAATTACGTGAATTTTTGCAATTTTGCTCCAAAATACGGGGATTTTCTGCCTTTTTGCCTGAAAATAAAGGGAATGTATACTTTTTGCCATAAAAAGGGAAATTTCTTCATTTTTACCCCAAAATAAGGGGATTTTCCGCCTTTTTGACTCAAAATAAGTGCAATTTCTGACTTTTTTCCAAAAATAAATGGAATTTCTGTCTTTTTGCCCCAAAATAAGGGGAATTTCCGATTTTTTGCCCTAAAATAAGTTAAATTTCAAGAATTTTTCCCCAAAATAATTGAAATTTCTGCAGTTTTGCGCAAAAATAAGGGGAATTTCTGTATTTTTGCCCCAAAATAAGGGAAATTTCTGCCTTTTTACCTCAAAATAAGGGGAATTTCTGCATTTTTTGCCACAAAATATAAGGAATTTCTGCCTTTTTGCCCCAAAATAAGAAAAATTTCTGCCTCTTTTCCCTGAAATAAGTGAAATTTCTGCAATTTTAGCCCAAAAAAATTGAAATTTCTGCAATTTTGTCCCAAAATAAGAGAAATTTCTGGAATTATGCCCCAAAATAAGTGGAATTTCTGAGTTTTGCCCCAAAATAAAAAGAATTTCTGTCTTTTTGCCCCAACATATAAGGAATTTCTGCTTTTAGCCCCACAATTAGGGGAATTTCTGCAATTTTGCTCCAAAATACGGGGAATTTCTGCTTTTTTGCCCAAAAATAAGGGGAATGTTTACCTTTTGCCACAAAAAAGGGAAATTTCTTCATTTTTGCCCCAAAATAAGAGGAATTTCTGCCTTCTTACGTCAAAATAAGTGACATTTCTGCCTTTTTACTCAAAAATATACGGAATTTCTGTATTTTTGCCTTAAAATAAAAGGAATTTTTGAATTATGCCCTGAAATAAATGAAATTTCTCCAATTTGCCTCAAAATAAGGGAAATTTCTGCTTTTTTGCCACAAAATAATGGGAATTTCTGTCTTTTTGCCCCAAAATAAAAGGAATATCAGCCTTTTTACCTAATAATAAGGGGAATCTCTCTTTTGCCCTAAAATATAGGGAATTTGTGTATTTTTGCCCCAAAATAAAAAAATTTTCTGCAATTTTGTACCAAAATAAAAGTAATATCTGCCTTTTTGCCCCAAAATAAGAGAAATTTCTGCGTTTTTTTTCTGAAATAAGTGAAATTTCTGTAATTTTGCCCCAAAATTAGGGAGATTTCTGCAATTTTGACCCAAAATAATAAAAATTTCTGGAATTTTGCCCCAAAATAAGGGGAATTTCTGACCTTTTCCCTGAAATAAGGAGAATTTCTGTCTTTTTGCCCCAAAATAATGTGAATTTCTGCATTTTCCCTCAAAATTAGAAGAATATGTGCATTTTGCTTCAAAATACGGGGAATTTTTACCTTATTGCACCAAAATAAAATGAATTTCTGCATTTTTGCACCAATATAAGGGGAATTTCTCAAATTTTGCTCCAAAATACGGTTAATTTTTGCCTTATTTCCGAAAATAAAGTGAAATTTCTGCCTTTTTGCTCTGAAATATTTGAAATTTCCGCAATTTTACCCCAAAATAAGGGGAATTTCTTTTTTTGGCTCCAAAATTAGGAGAATTTCTGCTTTTTGCCCCAAATTAAGGCAAATTTCTGACTTTTTGCCCTGAAATAAGTGAAATTTCTGCAATTTTGCCCCAAAATAATGGGAATTTCTGCCTTTTTGCCAAAATAAGGGGAATTTCAGCATTTTACCTTCAAATAAGGGGAATTTCTGCCTTTTTGCCACAAAACATGGGGAATTTCTGCCTTATTGCCCCCAAATAAGGAAAAGTTTTGCTTTTCTGCCACAATTAATGGGAATTTCTGCCTTTTTGCCACAAAGTAAAGGGAATTTCTGCCTTTTTGCCCCAAAATAACAGGAATTTCAGCCTTTTTACCCCAAAATAAGGGGAATTTTTGCCTTTTGCCCAAAATATGGGGAATTTCTGACTTTTTGTTCCAAAATAAGGAAAATTTCTTCAATTTTGTACCAAAATAAAAGAAATTTCTGCTTTTTGCCCCAAAATAAAAGTAATTTCTGACTTTTTGCCCTGAAATAAATGAAATTTCTGCAATTTTGCTCGAAAATAAGGGAAATTTGTGCCTTTTTGCCCCAAAATGAGGGGAATTTCTGCCTTTTAACCCTAAAATATGGGGAATTTCAACATTTTACATCAAAATAAGGAGAATTTCAGCCTTTTTGCACCATAATATAGGGAATTTCTGCATTTTTGCCACAAAATAAAAAAAATTTCTGCAATTCTGTACCAAAATAAAAGAAATTTTTAAAATTTTGCCCCAAAATAAGGGAAATTTCTGATTTTTGCCCCGAAATAAGGAGAATTTCTGTATGTTTGCCCCCCCAAAAAAAGAAATTTCTGCCTTTTTGCCCCAAAATTAGGGGAGTTTCTGCAATTTTGCTTCAAAATACAGGGAATTTCTGCCTCTTTTCCCGAAAATAAGGGGAACTTCTGCCGATTTGCCCCAAATAAAGGGAATTTCTGCATGTTTGCCCTAATATTTAGGGAATTTCTGCAATTCTGCTTTAAAATACGGGGAATTGTTGCCTTTTTGCCCAAAATTAAGGGGATTTTCTGCCTTTTTGCCCCCAAACAAAGGAAATTTCTGCAATTTTATCCCAAAATAAAAGGAATTTCTGCCTTTATGCCCTCAAATAATGGAAATTTCTGCCTTTTTGCCCTGAAATATGTGAAATGTCTGCAATTTTACCCCAAAATTAGGTGAATTTCTACCTTTTGCCCCAAAATAATAGGAATTTCTGGCTTTTTGCCCCAAAATATGAAAAATTTTTGCTTTTTTTCTCTGAAATATGTGAAATTTCTGCAATTTTGCCTTAAAATAAAAGAAATTTCTGCAATTTTTCCCCATAATAAAGAAATTTTTTGCAATTTTGCCCCAAAAAAAAGGGAATTTCTGTTTTTTGTCCCCAAATAAGGGAAATTTCTGAAATTTTGCCCTAAAATAAGGCGAATTTCTGCCTTTTGCCCCAAAATAAGGAGAATTTCTGCCTTTTTGCCCCAAAACAAAGAAAATTACTGCATGTTTTACGCCAAAATTAGGTGAATTTCTGTAATTTTGCTCCAAAACATGGGGATTTTCTGCCTTTTTCGCAGAAAATAAGGGGAATTTCTGCCATTTTGCCGCGATATAAGTGAAATTTCTGCAGTTTTACCCCAAAGTAAGGGGAATTTCTGCCTTTTTGCCCCAAAATTAGGGGAATTTCTGCAATTTTGTTCCAAAATACGGGGAATTTCTGCCTTTTTGCCCGAAAATAAAGGGAATGGATACCTTTTTGCCATAAAAAGGGAAATTTCTTCATTTTTACCCCAAAATAAGGGGATTTTCCGCCTTTTTGATTCAAAATAAGTGCAATTTCTGACTTTTTCCCAAAAATAAATGGAATTTCTGTCTTTTTGCCCCAAAATAAGGGAAATTTCCGACTTTTTGCCCTGAAATAAGTTAAATTTCAAAAATTTTTTATCCAAAATAATTGAAATTTCTTCAGTTTTGCCCCAAAATAAGGGAAATTTCTGTATTTTTGCCCCCAAATAATGGAAATTTCTGCCTTTTTACCTAAAAATAAGGGGAATTTCTGCATTTTTTTGCCACAAAATATAAGATATTTCTGCCTTTTGGCCCAAAATAAGAAAAATTTCTGCCTCTTTTTTCTGAAATATGTCAAATTTCTGCAATTTTGGCCCAAAAAAATTGAAATTTCTGCAATTTTGTCCTAAAATAAGACAAATTTCTGGAATTTTTCCCCAAAATAAGTGGAATTTCTGAGTTTTGCCCCAAAATAAGGAGAATTTCTGTCTTTTTGCCCCAACATATAGGGAATTTCTGCCTTTTTGCCCCACAATTAGGAGAATTTCTGCAATTTTGCTCCAAAATACGGGGAATTTCTGCTTTTTTGCCCGAAAATAAGGGGAATGTTTACCTTTTGCCACAAAAAAGGGAAATTTCTTCATTTTTGCCCCAAAATAAGAGGAATTTCTGCCTTTTTACGTCAAAATAAGTGAAATTTCTGCCTTTTTACTCAAAAATATACGGAATTTCTTTATTTTTGCCCCAAAATAAACACAATTTTTGAATTTTGCCCTGAAATAAGTGAAATTTCTCCAATTTTGCCACAAAATAAGGGAAATTTCTGCTTTTTTGCCACAAAATAAGGGGAATTTCTGTCTTTTTGCCGCAAAATAAAAGGAATTTCAGACTTTTTACCTAATAATAAGGGGAATCTCTTCTTTTTGCCCTAAAATTTGGGGAATTTCTGTATTTTTGCCCCAAAATAAAAAAATTTTCTGCAATTTTGTACCAAAATAAAAGTAATTTCTGCCTTTTTGCCCCAAAATAAGAGAAATTTCTGCGTTTTTTTCCCTGAAATAAGTGAAATTTCTGTAATTTTGCCCCAAAATTAGGGAGATTTCTGCAATTTTGCCCCCAAATAAGGGGAATTTCTGTATTTTTGCCCCAAAATAAAGGAAATTTCTGCTTTTTTACCTCAAAATAAGGGGAATTTCTGCATTTTTTCCACAAAATATAAGGAATTTCTGCATTTCGCCCCAAAATAAGAAAAATTTCTGCATTTTTTCCCTGAAATAAGTGAAATTTCTGCAATTTTGGCCCAAAAAAATTGAAATTTCAGCATTTTTGTTTCAAAATAAAAGAAATTTCTAGAAATTTGCCCCAAAATAAGTGGAATTTCTTAGTTTTGCCCCAAAATAAGGAGAATTTCTGTCTTTTTGCACCAACATATAGGGAATTTCTGCCTTTTTGCCCCAAAATTAGGGGAGTTACTGCAATTTTGCTTCAAAATACAGGGAATTTCTGCCTCTTTTCCCGAAAATAAGGGGAACTTCTGCCGATTTGCCCCAAATAAAGGAAATTTCTGCATTTTTGCCCCAATATTTGAAAAATTTCTGCAATGTTGCTTTAAAATACGGGGAATTTCTGCCTTTTTGCCCAAAATTAAGGGGATTTTCTGCATTTTTGCCCCCAAACAAGGGAAATTTCTGCAATTTTATCCCAAAATAAAAGGAATTTCTGCCTTTATGCCCTCAAATAACGGGCAATTCTGCCTTTTTGCCCTGAAATATGTGAAATGTCTGCAATTTTACCCCAAAATAAGGTAAATTTCTACCTTTTTGCCCCAAAATAATGGGAATTTCTGCCTTTTTGCTCCAAAATATGAAAATTTTTTGCTTTTTTTCTTTGAAATATGTGAAATTTCTGCAATTTTGCCTTAAAATAAAAGAAATTTCTGCAATTTTTTTCCATAATGAAGGAATTTTTTGCAATTTTGCCCCAAAATAAAGGGAATTTCTGTTTTTTGTCCCCAAATAAGGGAAATTTCTGAAATTTTGCCCTAAAATAAGGCGAATTTCTGCCTTTTGCCCCAAAATAAGGAGTATTTCTGCATTTTTGCCCCAAAACAAAGAAAATTACTGCATGTTTTACCCCAAAATTAGGTGAATTTCTGCAATTTTGCTCCAAAATACAGGGATTTTCTGCTTTTTTCGCAGAAAATAAGGGGAATTTCTGCCATTTTGCCGCGAAGTAAGTGAAATTTCTGCAGTTTTACCCCAAAATAAGGGGAATTTCTGACTTTTTGCCCCAAAATTAAGGGAATTTCTTCAATTTTGCTCCAAAATATGGAGAATTTCTGCCTTTTCGCCTGAAAATAAAGGGAATATATACCTTTTTGCCATAAAAAGGAAAATTTCTTCATTTTTACCCCAAAATAAGGGGATTTTTCGCCTTTTTGACACAAAATAAGTGCAATTTCTGACTTTTTTCCAAAAATAAATGGAATTTCTGTCTTTTTGCCCCCAAATAAGGGGAATTTCCTACTTTTTGCCCTGAAATAAGTTAAATTTCAAAAATTTTACCCCAAAATAATTGAAATTTCTGCAACTTTGTCCCAAAATAAGGGGAATTTCTGTATTTTTGCCCCAAAATAAGGGAAATTTCTGCCTTTTTGCCTCCAAATAAGAGGAATTTTAGCCTTTTTACCTCAAAATAAAGGGAATTTCTGCATTTTTGCCACAAAATATTAAGAATTTCTGCATTTTTGCTTCAAAATAAGGAAAATTTCTGCCTTTCTTTTCTGAAATAAGTGAAATTTCTGCAATTTTGCCCCAAAATAAGTGAAATTTCTGCAATTTTGTCCCAAAATAAGGGAAATTTCTGGAATTTTGCTTCAAAATAAGTGGAATTTCTGAGTTTTGCCCTAAAATAAGGAGAATTTCTGTCTTTTTGCCCCAACGTATAGGAAATTTCTGCCTTTTTGCCCCACAATTAGAGGAATTTCTGCAATTTTGCTCCAAAATACAGGAAATTTCTGTTTTTTTTTTTTTGAAAATAACGGGAATTTATACCTATTGCCATAAAAAAGGGAAATTTCTTCATTTTTGCCCCAAAATAAGAGGAATTTCTTACTTTTTACCTCAAAAGTAAGTGAAATTTCTGCCTTTTTACCCAAAAATAAACGGAATTTCTGTCTTTTTGCCCCAAAATAAAAGGAATTTTTGAATTATGCCCTGAAATTAGTGAAATTTCTGCAATTTTGCCCTAAAATAAAAGAAATTTCTTCCTTTTTGCCACAAAAAAGGGAATTTCTGTCTTTTTGCCCCAAAATAAGGGAAATTTCAGCCTTTTTGCCTCCAAATAAGGGGAATTTCAGCCTTTTTACCTCAAAATAAAAGGAATTTCTGCATTTTTGCCACAAAATATTAGGAATTTCTTCATTTTCGCTCCAAAATAAAGAAAATTTCTGCCTTTTTTCCCTGAAATAAGTGAAATTTCTGCAATTTTGCCCCAAAATAAGTGAAATTTCTGCAATTTTGCCCCAACATAAGGAAAATTTCTGGAATTTTGCCCCAAAATAAGTGGAATTTCTGAGTTTTGCCCCAAAATAAGTAGAATTTCTATCTTTTTGCCCCAACAAATAGGGAATTTCTGTCTTTTTGCCCCACAACTAGGGGAATTTCTGCAATTTTGCTCCAAAATACGAAGAATTTCTCCCTTTTTTCCTAAAAATAAGAGATACATATACCTTTTGCCACAAAAAAGGGAAATTTCTTCATTTTTGCACTAAATAAGAAGAATTTCTGCCTTTTTACCTCAAAATAAGTGAATTTTCTGCCTTTTTACCCAAAAATAAACGGAATTTCTGTCTTTTTGCCCCAAAATAAAAGGAATTTTTGAATTATGCACTAAAATTAGTGAAATTTCTGCAATTTTGCTCTAAAATAAAAGAAATTTCTGCCTTTGTGCCACAAAATAAGGGGAATTTCTGTCTTTTTGTCCCAAAACAAAGGAAATTTCTGCCTTTTTGCCCCCAAATAAGGGGAATTTCAGCTTTTTTACCTCAAAATAAAGTGAATTTCTGCATTTTTGCCACAAAATACTAGAAATTTCTGCCTTTTTGCTCCAAAATAAGAAAATTTCTGCCTTTTTTCCCTGAAATAAGTGAAATTTGTGCAATTTTGCCCCTAAATAAGGCGAAATTCTGTCTTTTTGCCCCAAAATAAGGGGAATTTCAGCCTTTTTACCTAATAATAAGGGGAATCTCTGCCTTTTTGCCCTAAAATATGGGGAATTTCTGTATTTTTGCCCCAAAATAAAGAAATTTTCTGCAATTTTGTACCAAAATAAAAGTAATTTCTGCCTTTTTGCCCCAAAATAAGAGAAATTTCTGCGTTTTTTCCCTTAAATAAGTGAAATTTCTGTAATTTTGCCCCAAAATAAGGGAGATTTCTGCAATTTTGCCCCAAAATAATAAAAATTTCTGGAATTTTGCCCCAAAGTAAGGAGAATTTCTGAGTTTTTGCCCTGAAATAAGGAGAATCTCTATCTTTTTGCCCCAAAATATTGTTAATTTCTGCATTTTCCCTCAAAATTAGGGGAATATGTGCAATTTTGCTTCAAAATACGGAGAATTTCTGCGTTATTGCACCAAAATAAAGGAAATTTCTGCATTTTTGCAACAATATAAGGGGAATTTCTGAAATTTTGCTCTAATGTACGGGGAATTTTTGCCTTATTGCCCGAAATAAAGTAAAATTTCTGCCTTTTTGCCCTGAAATATTTGAAATTTCCGCAATTTTACCCCAAAATAATAGGAATTTCTGTTTTTGGCCCCAAAATTAGGAGAATTTCTGCTTTTTGCCCCAAAATAAGGCAAATTTCTGACTTTTTGCCATGAAATAAGTGAAATTTCTGCAATTTTGCCCCAAAATAAGGGGAATTTCTGCCTTTTTGCCAAAATAAGGGAAATTTCAGCATTTTACCTCCAAATAAGGGGAATTTCTGCCTTTTTGCCACAAAATATGGGGAATTTCTGCCTTATTGCACCCAAATAAAATTTTTGCTTCTCTGCCTCAATTAACGGGAATTTCTGCCTTTTTGCCACAAAATAACGGGAATTTCAGCCTTTTTGCCCCAAAATAAGGGGAATTTCTGCCTTTTGGCCAAAATTTCAGGAATTTCTGATTTTTGTTCCAAAATAAGGAAATTTTCTTCAATTTTGTACCAAAATAAAAGAAATTTCTGCTTTTTGCCCCAAAATAAAAGTAATTTCTGACTTTTTGCCCTGAAATAAATGAAATTTCTGCAATTTTGCTCGAAAATAAGGGAAATTTGTGCCTTTTTGCAACAAAATGAGGGGAATTTCTGCCTTTTAACCCCAAAATATGAGGAATTTCAGCATTTTACCTTAAAATAAGGGGAATTTCAGCCTTTTTGCACCAAAATATGGGGAATTTCTGCCTTTTTGCCACAAAATAAGAAAAATTTCTGCAATTCTGTACCAAAATAAAAGAAATTTCTAAAATTTTGCCCCAAAATAAGGGAAATTTCTGATTTATGCTCCGAAATAAGGAGAATTTCTGTATTTTTGCCCCCAAAAAAGAGAATTTCTGCCTTTTTGCCCCAAAATGAGTGGAGTTTCTGCAATTTTGCTTCAAAATACAGGAAATTTCTGCCTCTTTTCCCGAAAATAAGGGGAACTTCTGCCGATTTGCCTCAAATAGAGGAAATTTCTGCATTTTTGCCCCAATATTTGGGGAATTTCTGCAATTTTGCTTTAAAATACGGGGAATTTCTGCCTTTTTGCCCAAAATTAAGGGGATTTTCTGCCTTTTTGCCCCCAAACAAGGTAAATTTCTGCAATTTTATCCCAAAATAAGGGGAATTTCTGCCTTTTTGCCCCCAAATAAAAGGAATTTCTGCCTTTTTGCCCTAAAATATGTGAAACGTCTGCAATTTTACCCCAAAATTAGGTGAATTTATGCATTTTTGCCCCAAAATAATGGGAATTTCTGCATTTTTGCCCCAAAATAAGAAAAATTTTTGATTTTTTTCTCTGAAATAAGTGAAATTTCTGCAATTTTGCCTTAAAATAAAAGAAATTTCTACAATTTTTCCCCAAAATAATTGAAATTTCTGCAATTTTGCCCCAAAATAAGGGGAATTTCTGTATTTTTGCCAAAATATAAGGGAAATTTCTGCTTTTGCCCCCAAATAAGGTGAATTTCAGCCTTTTTAACTAAAAATAAGTTGTAATTTCTGCATTTTTGCCACAAAATATTAGGAATTTCTGCATTTTTGCTCCAAAATGAGGAAAATTTCTGCCTTTCTTGGCTGAAATAAGTAAAATTTCTGCAATTTTGCCCCAAAATAAGTGAAATTTCTGCAATTTTGTCTTAAAATATAGGATATTTCTAGAATTTTGCCCCAAAATAAGTGGAATTTCTGAGTTTTGCCCCAAAATAAGGAGAATTTCTGTCTTTTTGCCACAACATATAGGGAATTTCTGCCTTTTTGCCCCACAATTAGGGGAATTTCTGCAATTTTGCTCCAAAATACGGGGAAATTCTGCTTTTTTGCCCGAAAATAAGGGGAATGTTTACCTTTTGCTACAAAAAA
This sequence comes from Micromys minutus, assembly GCF_963924665.1. Classification (NCBI taxonomy): domain Eukaryota; kingdom Metazoa; phylum Chordata; class Mammalia; order Rodentia; family Muridae; genus Micromys; species Micromys minutus. Next base: position 7,957,540 of record NW_027667727.1, read on the forward strand.
GGGAAATTTCTTCATTTTTGCCCCAAAATAGGAGGAATTTCTGCATTTTTACCTCAAAATAAGTGAAATTTCTGCCTTTTTACCTAAAAATATACGGAATTTCTGTATTTTTGCTTCAAAATAAAAGGAATTTTTGAATTTTACCCTGAAATAAGTGAAATTTCTCCAATTTTGCCCCAAAATAAGGGAAATTTCTGCCTTTTGCCACAAAATAAGAGGAATTTCTGACTTTTTGCACCAAAATAAGGGGAATTTCAGCCTTTTTACCTAATAATAAGGGGAATCTCTGCCTATTTGCCCTAAAATATGGGGAACTTCTGTATTTTTGCCTCTAAATAAAAAAAATTTTCTGCAATTTTGTACCAAAATAGAAGTAATTTCTGCCTTTTTGCCCCAAAATAAGAGAAATTTCTGCCTTTATTCCTGAAATAAGTGAAATTTCTGTAATTTTGCCCCAAAATTAGGGAGATTTCTGCAATTTTGCCCCAAAATAATGGACATTTCTGGAATTTTGCACCAAAATAAGGGGAATTTCTATATTTTTGCCCCAAAATAAGGGAAATTTCTGCCCTTTTGCCCCTAAATAATGGGATTTTCATCATTTTTAACTCAACATAATGGGAATTTCTGCATTTTTGCCACTAAATTCTAGGAATTTCTGCATTTTTGCTCCAAATTAAGGAAAATTTCTGCCTTTCTTCCCGGAAACAAGTGAAATTTCTGCAATTTTGCCCCAAAATAAGTGAAATTTCTGCAATTTTGCCCCAAAATAAAAGAAATTTCTGGAATTTTGCCCCAAAATAAGTGGAATTTCTGAGTTTTGCCCCTAAATAAGGAGAATTTCTGTCTTTTTGCCCCAACAAATAGGGAATTTCTGCTTTTTTGCCCCACAACTAAAGGAATTTCTGCAATTTTGCTCCAAAATACTGGTAATTTCTGCATTATTTCCTGAAAAGAAGGGGAATGTATACCTTTTGCAACAAAAAAGGGAAATTTCTTCATTTTTGCCCCAAAATAAGAGGATTTCTGCCTTTTTACCTCAAAATAACTGATATTTCTGCCTTTTTACCCCAAAATTAACGGAATTTCTGTCTTTTTGCCCCAAAATAAAAGGAATTTTTGAATTATGCCCTGAAATAAGTTAAATTTCTGCCTTTTTGCCACAAAATAAAAGGAATTTCTGCATTTTTGCCACAAAATATTAGGAATTTCTGCCTTTTTGCCCCAAAATAAGGAAAATTTCTGCCTTTTTTACCTGAAATAAGTGAAATTTCTGCAATTTTGCCCCAAAATAATTGAAATTTCTGCAAATTTGTCCCAAAATAAGGGAAATTTCTAGAATTTTGTCCAAAAATATGTGGAATTTCTGAGTTTTGCCCCAAAATAAAGAGAATTTCTGTCTTTTTGCCACAACATATAGGGAATTTCTGCCTTTTTGCCCCACAATTAGGGGAATTTCTGCAATTTTGCTCCAAAATTCGAGGAATTTCTGCTTTTTTGCCCGAAAATAAGGAAAATGTTTACCTTTTGCCACAAAAAAGGGAAATTCTTCATTTTTGCCCCAAAATAAGAGGAATTTCTGCCTTTTTACCTCAAAATAAGTAAAATTTCTGCCTTTTTACCCAAAAATATACGGAATTTCTGTATTTTTGCCCCAAAATAAAAGGAATTTATGAATTTTGCCCTGAAATAAGTGAAATTTCTGCAATTTTGCCCCAAAATAAGGGAAATTTCTGCCTTTTTGCCACAAAATAAGGGAAATTTTTGTCTTTTTTTCCCAAAATAAGGGGAATTTCAGCCTTTTTACCTAATAATAAGGGGAATCTCTGCCTTTTTGCCCTAAAATATGGGGAATTCCTGTATTTTTGCCCCAAAATAAAGAAATTTTCTGCAATTCTTTACCAAAATAAAAGTAATTTCTGCCTTTTTGCCCCAAAATAAGAGAAATTTCTTTGTTTTTTCCCTGAAATAAGTTAAATTTCTGTAATTTTGCCCTAAAATAAGGGAGATTTCTGCAATTTTGCCCCAAAATAATGGACATTTCTGGAATTTTGCACCAAAATAAGGGGAATTTCTGACTTTTTGCCTTGAAATAAGGAGAATTTCTGTCTTTTTGCCCCAAAATAATGTGAATTTCTGCATTTTCCCTCAAAATTAGGGGAATATGTGCAATTTTGCTTCAAAATACAGGGAATTTCTATCTTATTGCACCAAATAAAGTGAATTTCTGCCTTTTTGCACAAATAAAAGGGGAATTTCTGAAATTTTGCTCCAAAATATGGGGAATTTCTGCCTTATTGCCCGAAATAAAGTGGAATTTCTGCCTTTTTCCCTGAAATATATGAAATTTCCCTAATTTTACCTCAATATAAGGGTAATTTCTATTTGGTCACAAAATTAGGAGAATTTCTGCTTTTTGCCCCAAAATAAGGCAAATTTCTGACTTTTTGCCCTGAAATAAGTGAAATTTCTGCAATTTTGCCCCAAAATAAGGGGAATTACAGCATTTTACCTCCAAATAAGGGGAATTTCTGCCTTTTTGCCACAGAATATTGGGAATTTCTGCCTTATTGCCGCCAAATAAGGAAAATTTTGCTTTTCTTCCCCAATTAACGGGAATTTCTGCCTTTTTTCCACAAAGTAAAGCGATTTCTGTCTTTTTGCCCCAAAATAACGGGAATTTCAGCCTTTTTACCTCAAAATAAGGGGAATTTCTGCCTTTTTCTAAAATATGGGGAATTTCTGATTTTTGTTCCAAAATAAAGAAACTTTCTTAAATTTTGGACCAAAATAAACAAAATTTCTGCTTTTTGCCCCAATGTAAAAGTAATTTCTAAATTTTGCCCTGAAATAAATGAAATTACTGCAATTTTGCCCGAAAATAAAAGAAATTTGTGCTTTTTTGCCCCAAAATGTGGGGAATTTCTGCCTTTTAACTCCAAAATATGGGGTATTTTAGCATTTTACCAAAAAATAAGGGGAATTTCAGCCTTTTTGCACCAAAATATGGAGAATTTCTGACTTTTTGCCACAAAATAAGAAATATTTCTGCAATTCTGTTCCAAAATAAAAGAAATTTCTAAAATTTTGCCGCAAAATAAAGAAAATTTCTGATTGTTGCCCCGAAATATGGAGAATTTCTGTATTTTTGCCCCAAAATAAAGGGGATTTCTGCATTTTTGCCCCAAAATTAGCGGAGTTTCTGCAATTTTGCTTCAAAATACAGGGAATTTCTGCCTTTTTTCCCGAAAATAAAGGGAACTTCTGCCGATTTGCTTCAAATAGAGGGAATTTCTGCATTTTTACCCCAATATTAGGGGATTTTCTGCAATTTTGCTCCAAAATACGGGGAATTTCTGCCTTTTTGCCCGAAATTAAGGAGATTTTCTGCCTTTTTGCCCCCAATCAAGGGAAATTTCTGCAATTTTATCCCAAAATAAGGGGAATTTCTGCCTTTTTGCCCCCAAATAATGGGAATTTCTGCCTTTTTGCCCTGAAATATGTGAAATGTCTGCAATTTTACCCCAAATAAGATAAATTTCTTTCTTTTTGCCCCAAAATAATGGGAATTTCTGCCTTTTTGCCGCAAAATAAGAAAAAATTTTGAATTTATTCTCTGAAAGAAGTGAAATTTCTGCAATTTTGCCTTAAAATAAAAGAAATTTCTGCCATTTTTCCCCATAATAAAGGAATTTTCTGCAATTTTGCCCCAAAATAAAGGGAATTTCTGTTTTTTGTCCCGAAACAAGGGAAATTTCTGCAATTTTGCCTTAAAATAAGGGGAATTTCTGCCTTTTTGCCCCAAAACAAAGAAAATTACTGCATGTTTTACCCCAAAATTAGGTGAATTTCTGCAATTTTTCTCCAAATTACGGGGATTTTCTCCCTTTTTCGCCGAAAATAAGGGGAATTTCTGCCATATTGGCATGAAATAAGTGAAATTTTTGCAGTTTTACTCCGAAATAAAAGGAATTTCTTCCTTTTTGCCCCAAAATTAGGGGAATTTCTGCAATTTTGCTCCTAAATACGGGGAATTTCTTCCTTTCTGCCCGAAAATAAAGGGAATATATACCTTTTTGCCATAAAAAGGGAAATTTCTTCATTTTTACCCCAAAATAAGGGGATTTTCCGCCTTTTTGCCTCAATAAGTGCAATTTCTGACTTTTCCCAAAAAATAAACGGAATTTCTGTCTTTTTGCCCCAAAATAAGGGGAATTTCTGACTTTTTGCCCTGAAATAAGTTAAATTTCTAAAATTTTTCCCCATAATAAGGGAAATGTCTGCTTTTTGCCCCAAAATAAAAGGAATTTCTGCATTCTTGCCCCAAAATAAGGGGAATTTCGGCCTTTTTTCCTCAAAATAAGGGGAATTTCTGCCTTTTGCCCCAAAGTATGGGGAATTCTTCCATTTTGCCCCAAAATAAGAAAAATTTCTGCAATTTTGTACCAAAATAAAAGAAATTTCTGCCTTTCTGCCCCAAAATAAGAAAAATTTCTGCCTTTTTTACCTGAAATAAGTGAAATTTCTGCAATTTTGCCCCAAAATAATTGAAATTTCTGCAAATTTGTCCCAAAATAAGGGAAATTTCTGGAATTTTGTCCAAAAATATGTTGAATTTCTTAGTTTTGCCTTAAAATAAAGAGAATTTCTGTCTTTTTGCCACAACATATAGGGAATTTCTGCCTTTTTGCCCCACAATTAGGGGAATTTCTGCAATTTTGCTCCAAAATTCGAGGAATTTCTGCTTTTTTGCCCGAAAATAAGGAAAATGTTTACCTTTTGCCACAAAAAATGGAAATTTCTTTATTTTTGCCCCAAAATAAGAGGAATTTCTGCCTTTTTACCTCAAAATAAGTGAAATTTCTGCTTTTTTACCCAAAAATATACGGAATTTCTGTATTTTTGCCCCAAAATAAAAGGAATTTATGAATTTTGCCCTGAAATAAGTGAAATTTCTGCAATTTTGCCCCAAAATAAGGGAAATTTCTGCTTTTTTGCCACAAAATAAGGGGAATTTTTGTCTTTTTTCCCAAAATAAGAGGAATTTCAGCCTTTTTACCTAATAATAAGGAGAATCTCTGCCTTTTTGCCCTAAAATAGGGGGAATTTCTGTATTTTTGCCCTAAAATAAAGAAATTTTCCGCAATTTTTTACCAAAATAAAAGTAATTTCTGCCTTTTTGCCCCAAAATAAGAGAAATTTCTGTGTTTTTTCCCTGAAATAAGTGAAATTTATGTAATTTTGCCCCAAAATAATTAACATTTCTGGAATTTTGCACCAAAATAAGGGGAATTTCTGATTTTTTGCCTTGAAATAAGGAGAATTTCTGTCTTTTTGCCCCAAAATAATGTGAATTTCTGCATTTTCCCTCAAAATTAGGGGAATATGTGCAATTTTGCTTCAAAATACGGGGAATTTCCACCTTATTGCACCAAATAAAGGGAATTTCTGCCTTTTTGCACCAATAAAAGGGGAATTTCTGAAATTTTGCTCCAAAATACGGGGAATTTTTTTCCTTATTGCCCGAAATAAAGTGGAATTTCTGCCTTTTTGCCCTGAAATATATGAAATTTCCGCAATTTTACCTCAAAATAAGGGCAATTTCTATTTGGCCCCAAAATTAGGAGAATTTCTGCTTTTTGCCCCAAAATAAGGCAAATTTCTGACTTTTTGCCCTGAAATAAGTGAAATTTCTGCAATTTTGCCCCAAAATAAGGGGAATTTCAGCATTTTACCTCCAAATAAGGGGAATTTCTGCCTTTTTGCCACAAAATATGGGGAATTTCTGACTTATTGCCCCCAAATAAGGAAAATTTTGCTTTTCTTCCGCAATTAACGGGAATTTCTGCCTTTTTGCCACAAAGTTAAGGGATTTCTGTCTTTTTGCCCCAAAATAACGGGAATTTCAGCCTTTTTACCTCAAAATAAGGGGAATTTCTGCATTTTCCCTCAAAATTAGGGGAATATGTGCAATTTTGCTTCAAAATACGGGGAATTTCCACCTTATTGCACCAAATAAAGGGAATTTCTGCCTTTTTGCACCAATAAAAGGGGAATTTCTGCCTTTTGCCCCAAAGTATGGGGAATTCTTCCTATTTGCCCCAAAATAAGAAAAATTTCTGCAATTTTGTACCAAAATAAAAGAAATTTCTGCCTTTTTGCCCCAAAATAAGAAAAATTTCTGCCTTTTTTACCTGAAATAATTGAAATTTCTGCAATTTTGCCCCATAATAAGGGAAATTTCTTCAATTTTTTCCAAAGTAAAGGAAATTTCTGCAATTATGCCTCAAATAAGGGGAATTTCTGACTTTTTGCCCTTGAAAAACGGAGATATTCTTCCTTTTTGCATCAAAATAAGGAGAATTTCAGCCTTTTTCCCCTAAAATTATGAGATTTTCTGCAATTTTGCTTAAAAATACGGGGAATTTCTGCCTTTCAGCCCCAAAATAAATGGAATTTCTGCATTTTTCTTCAAAAATAGGGGAATTTCTGCATTTTACCTCTAAATAAGGGGAATTCCTGCATTTTGCCCCAAAATATGGGGAATTTCTGCCTTTTTGTTCCAAAATAAGGAAAATTTTATCAATTTTGTACCAAAATAAAAGAAATTTCTGCTTTTTGCCCCAAAATAAAAGTAATTTCTGACTTTTTGCCCAAAATAAATTAAATTTCTGCAATTTTGCCCGAAAATAAGGGAAATTTGTGCCTTTTTGCCCCCAAATGAGGGGAATTTCTGCCTTTTAACGCCAAAATATGGGGAAATTCAGCATTTTACCTCAAAAAAAGAGGAATTTCAGCCTTTTTGCACCAAAATATGGGGAATTTCTTCATTTTTGCCACAAAATAAGAAAAATTTCTGCAATTCTGTACCAAAATAAAAGAAATTTCTAAAATTTTGCCCCAAAAAAAAAGGAAATTTCTGATTTTTTCTCGGAAATAAGGAGAATTTCTGTATTTTTGCCCCAAAATAAAGGGAATTTCTGCCTTTTTGCCCCAAAATTAGGGGAGTTTCTGCAATTTTGCTTCAAAATACAGGGAATTTCTGCCTCTTTTCCCGAAAATAAGGGGAACTTCTGCCGATTTGCCCCAAATAAAGAGAATTTCTGCATTTTTGCCCCAATATTAGGGGAATTTCTGCAATTTTGCTTCAAAATACAAGGATTTTCTTCCTTTTTGCCCCCCAAAAAGGGAAATTTCTGCAATTTTATCCCAAAATAAAATGAATTTCTGCCTTTTTGCCCACAAATAAGGGGAATTTCTGCCTTTTTGCCCTGAAATATGTGAAATGTCTGCAATTTTACCTCAAAATTAGGAGAATTTCTGCCTTTTTGCCCCCAAAATAATGGGAATTTCTGCGTTTTTGCCCCAAAATAAGAAAAATTTTTTGTTTATTCTCAAATAAGTGAAATTTCTCCAATTTTGCCTTAAAATAAAAGAAATTTCTGCAATTTTTTCCCAAAATAAAGGAATTTTCTTCAATTTTGCCCCAAAATAAAGGGAATTTCTGTTGTTTGTCCCCAAATAAGGGAAATTTCTGCAATTTTTCCCTAAAATAAGGGGAATTTCTGCCTTTTGCCCCAAAACAAAGAAAATTACTGCATGTTTTACCCCAAAATTAGGTGAATTTCTGCAATTTTGCTCCAAAATACTGGGATTTTCTGCCTTTTTTCGCCGAAAATAAGGGGAATTTCTGCCATTTTGCCACGAAATAAGTAAAATTTCTTCAGTTTTACCTCAAAATAAGGGGAATTTCTGCCTTTTTGCCCCTAAATGAGGGGAATTTCTGCCTTTTGCCCCAAAATATGAGGAGTTTCAGCATTTTACCTCAAAATAAGGGGAATTTCAGTCTTTTTGCTCCAAAATAGGGGTCATTTCTGCCTTTTTACCCAAAATTAAGTTGAATTTCTGCCTTTTTTCCCAAAATAAGTGAAATATCTGCAATTTTAGCCAAAAATTAGGGATTTAATTTTTTTGCCCCAAAATAAGGGGAATTTCTGCCATTTTGCCCTTAAATATTTGAAATTTCTGCAATTTTACCCCAAAATAAAAAGAATTTCTGCCTTTTTGCCCCAAGATAAGGGGAATTTCAGCCTTATTACCTCAAAATAAGGGGAATTTCTGCCATTTGCCCCAAAATACGGGGAATTTCTGCCTTTTTGCCCTAAAATTATGAGAATTTCTGCAATTTTGCTTCAAAATACGGGGAATTTCTGCCTTGTAGCCTCAAAATAAAAGGAATTTCTGCATTTTTCCTCAAAATTAGGGGAATTTTTGCATTTTACCTCTAAATAAAGGGAATTCCTGCATTTTGCCCCAAAATATGGGGAATTTCTAAATTTTTGTTACAAAATAAAGAAAATTTCTTCAATTTTGTACCAAAATAAAAGAAATTTCTGATTTTGCCTTAAAATAAAAGTAATTTCTGACTTTTTGCCCTGAAATAAATGAAATTTCTGCAATTTTGCCCCAAAATAAAGGGAATTTCTGCCTTTTTGCCCCAAAATTATGGGTGTTTCTGCAATTTTGCTTCAAAATACAGGGAATTTCTGCATATTTCCCGAAAATAAAGAGAACTTTTGCCGATTTGCCCCAAATAAAGGTAATTTCTGCAATTTTGCTCCAAAATACGGGGAATTTCTGCCTTTTTGCCCGAAAATAAGGGGAATGCATACCTTTTTGCCATAAAAAAGGGAAATTTCTTCATTTTTGCCCCAAAATAAGGCGAATTTCTGCCTTTTTGCCTTTAAATAAGTGGAATTTCTGTCTTATTCCCCCAAAACAAAGGGAATTTCTGTCTATTTTGCAACAAAATAAGGGGAATTTCTGACTTATTACCCTGAAATAAGTGAAATTTCTTCAATTTTGCCCTAAAATAAGAAAAATTTCTGCCTTTTTGCCACAAAATAAGGGGAATTTCAGCCTTTTTACCTCAAAATAAGGGGAATTTCTCCATTTTTGCCACAAAATATTAAGAATTTCTGCCTTTTTGCCCTAAAATAAAGAAAATTTCTGCCTTTTTTCCTGAAATAAGTGAAATTTTTGCAATTCTGACCCAAAATAAGGGAAATTTCTACAATTTGGCCCCAAAATAAGGGAAATTTCTGGAATTTTGCCCCAAAATAAGTGGAATTTCTGAGGTTTGCCCCAAAATAAGGAGAATTTTTGTTTTTTGGCTCAACATATAGGGAATTTCTGCCTTTTTGCCCCACAACTAGGGGAATTTCTGCAATTTTGCTCCAAAATACGGGGAATTTCTGCTTTTTTGCCCGAAAATAAGGGGAATGTATACCGTTTGCCACAAAAAAGAAAAATTTCTTCATTTTTGCCCCAAAATAAGAGGAATTTCTGCCTTTTCCCCTCAAAATAAGTGAAATTTCTGTCTTTTTACACAAAAGTAAACGGATTTTTTGGCTTTTTCTCCCAAAAATAAGGGAAATTTTTGAATTTTGCCCAGAAATAAGTGAAATTTCTGCAATTTTGCCCCAAAATAAGAGAAATTTCTCCCTTTTTGCCACAAAATAAGGGGAATTTCTGTCTTTTTGCCCCAAAATAAGGGGAATTTCAGCCTTTTTCCTCATAATAAGGGGAATCTCTGCATTTTTGCCCCAAAATATGGGGAATTTCTGCATTTTTGCTACAAAATAAAGAAATTATCTGCAATTTTGTACCAAAATACAAGAAATTTCTGCCCTTTTGCTCTAAAACAAAAGAAATTCCTGTCTTCTTATTCTGAAATAAGTGAAATTTCTGCAATTTTGAACAAAATAAGAAAATCTTCTGCAATTTTGCCACAAAATAAGGGAAATTTCTGCAAATTTGCCCCAATATAAGGGGAATTTCTGACTTTTTGCCATGAAATAGGGAGAATTTCTATCTTTTTTCTCCAAAATAATGTGTATTTCTGCATTTTCCCTCAAAATTAGGGGAATTTGTGCAATTTTGCTTCAAAATACGGGGGATTTCAGCCTTATTGCACCAAAATAAAGGGAATTTCTACATTTTTCACCTATATAGTGGAATTTCTGAAATTTTGCTCCAGAATACGGGGAATTTCTGCCTTATAGCCCGATATTATGTGGAATTTCTGCATTTTTGCCCTGAAATATTTGAAATTTCCGCAATTTTACCCCAAAATAAAGGGAATTTCTGTTTTTGGCCCCAAAATTAAGGGAATTTCTGCTTTTTGCCCCAAAATAAGGCAAATTTCTGACTTTTTGCCCTGAAATAAGTGAAATTTCTGCAATTTTGAACAAAAGAAGAAAAATTTCTGCAATTTTGCCACAAAATAAGGGAAATTTCTGCAATTTTGCCCCAAAATGATGGGAATTTCTGACTTTTTGCCCTGAAATAAGGAGAATTTCTGTCTTTTTTCCCCAAAATTATGTGTATTTCTGCATTTTTCCTCAAAATTAGGGGAATTTGTGCAATTTTGCTTCAAAATACGGGGGATTTCAGCCTTATGCACCAAAATAAAGGGAATTTCTGCATTTTTCACCAATATAAGGGGAATTTCTGAAATTTTGCTCCAGAATACGGGGTATTTCTGCCTTATAGCCCGAAGTTAAGTGGAATTTCTGCCTTTTTGCCCTGAAATATTTGAAATTTCCGCAATTTTACCACAAAATAAGGGGAATTTCTGTTTTGGCCCCAAAATTAGGGGAATTCCTGCTTTTTGCCCCAAAATAAGGCAAATTTCTGACTTTTTGCCCTGAAATAAGTGAAATTTATGTAATTTTACCCCAAAATAAGGGGAATATCTGCCTTTTTGCCCAGAATAAGGGGAATTTCAGCATTTTACCTCCAAATAAGGGGAATTTCTGCCTTTTTGCCACAAAATATGGGGAATATCTGCCTTATTGCCCCCAAATAAGGAAAATTTCTGCTTTTCTGCACCAATTAACAGGAATTTCTGCCTTTTTGCCCCAAAATAAGAGGAATTTCATCCTTTTAACATCAAAATAAGGGGAATTTCTGCCTTTTGCCCCAAAATATGGGGAATTTCTGCCATGTTGTTCCAAAATAAGGAAAATTTCTTCAAATTTGTACCAAAATAGAAGAAATTTCTGCTTTTTGTCCCAAAATAAAAGGAATTTCTGACTTTTTGTTCTGAAATAAATGAAATTTCTGCAATTTTGCACGAAAATAAGAAAAATTTGTGCCTTTTTGCCACAAAATATAAAATATTTCTGCCTTCTTGCCACAAAATAAAAAAAATTTCTGCAATTCTGTACCAAAATAAAAGAAATTTCTCCAATTTTGACCCAAAATAAGGGAAATTTCTGCAATTTTGCCCCGAAATAATGAGAATTTCTGTATTTTTGCACCAAAATAAAGGGAATTTCTGCCTTTTTGTCCCAAAATTAGGGGAGTTTCTGCAATTTTGCTTCAAAATACAGGGAATTTCTGCCTCTTACCCCGAAAATAAGAGGAACTTCTGCCTTTTTGCCCCAAATAAATGGAATTTCTGCATTTTTGCCCCAATATTAGGAAAATTTCTGCAATTTGGCTCCAAAATACGGGGAATTTTTGCCTTTTTGCCCGAAATTAAGGGGATTTTCTGTTTTTTGCCCCCAAATAAGTAAAATTTCGGCAATTTTATCCCAAAATAAGGGGAATTTCTGCTTTTTTGCCCCAAAACAAAGAAAATTACTGCATGTTTTACGCCAAAATTAGGTGAATTTCTGCAATTTTTCTCCAAATTACGGTGATTTTCTCCCTTTTTCGCCGAAAATAAGGGGAATTTCTGCCATATTGCCGTGAAATAAGTGAAATTTCTGCAGTTTTACTCCGAAATAAAAGGAATTTCTTCCTTTTTGCCCCAAAATTAGGGGAATTTCTGCAATTTTGCTCCTAAATACGGGGAATTTCTTCCTTTTTGCCCGAAAATAAAGGGAATGTATACCTTTTTGCCATAAAAAGGGAAATTTCTTCATTTTTACCCCAAAATAAGGGGATTTTCCGCCTTTTTGCCTCAATAAGTGCAATTTCTGACTTTTCCCATAAAATAAACGGAATTTCTGTCTTTTTGCCCCAAAATAAGGGGAATTTCTGACTTTTTGCCCTGAAATAAGTTAAATTTCTAAAATTTTTCCCCATAATAAGGGAAATGTCTGCTTTTTGCCCCAAAATAAAATGAAATTTCTGCATTCTTGCCCCGAAATAAGGGGAATTTCGGCCTTTTTTCCTCAAAATAAGAGGAATTTCTGCCTTTTGCCCCAAAGTATGGGGAATTCTTCCTTTTTGCCCCAAAATAAAAAAAATTTCTGCAATTTTGTACCAAAATAAAAGAAATTTCTGCCTTTTGGCCCCAAAATAAGAAAAATTTCTGCCTTTTTTACCTGAAATAAGTGAAATTTCTGCAATTTTGCCCTAAAATAATTGAAATTTCTGCAAGTTTGTCCCAAAATAAGGGAAATTTCTGGAATTTTGTCCAAAAATATGTGGAATTTCTTAGTTTTGCCTTAAAATAAAGAGAATTTCTGTCTTTTTGCCACAACATATAGGGAATTTCTGCCTTTTTGCCCCACAATTAGGGGAATTTCTGCAATTTTGCTCCAAAATTCGAGGAATTTCTGCTTTTTTGCCCGAAAATAAGGAAAATGTTTACCTTTTGCCACAAAAAAGGGAAATTTCTTCATTTTTACCTCAAAATAAGTGAAATTTCTGCCTTTTTACCCAAAAATATACGGAATTTCTGTATTTTTGCCCCAAAATAAAAGGAATTTATGAATTTTGCCCTGAAATAAGTGAAATTTCTGCAATTTTGCCCCAAAATAAGGGAAATTTCTGCCTTTTTGCCACAAAATACGAGGAATTTTTTTTTTCCCAAAATAAAAGGAATTTCAGCCTTTTTACCTAATAATAAGGAGAATCTCTGCCTTTTTGCCCTAAAATATGGGGAATTTCTGTATTTTTGCCCTAAAATAAAGAAATTTTCTGCAATTTTTTACCAAAATAAAAGTAATTTCTGCCTTTTTGCCCCAAAATAAGAGAAATTTCTGTGTTTTTCCCTGAAATAAGTGAAATTTCTGTAATTTTGCCCCAAAATAAAGGAGATTTCTCCAATTTTGCCACAAAATAATGGACATATTGGAATTTTGCACCAAAATAAGGGGAATTTCTGACTTTTTGCCTTGAAATAAGGAGCATTTCTGTCTTTTTGCCCCAAAATAATGTGAATTTCTGCATTTTCCCTCAAAATTAGGGGAATATGTGCAATTTTGCTTCAAAATACGGGGAATTTCCACCTTATTGCACCAAATAAAGGGAATTTCTGCCTTTTTGCACCAATAAAAGGGGAATTTCTGAAATTTTGCTCCAAAATACGGGGAATTTTTTTCCTTATTGCCTGAAATAAAGTGGAATTTCTGCCTTTTTGCCCTGAAATATATGAAATTTCCGCAATTTTAACTCAAAATAAGGGCAATTTCTATTTGGCCCCAAAATTAGGAGAATTTCTGCTTTTTGCCCCAAAATAAGGCAAATTTCTGACTTTTTGCCCTGAAATAAGTGAAATTTCTGCAATTTTGCCCCAAAATAAAGGGAATTTCAGCATTTTACCTCCAAATAAGGGGAATTTCTGCCTTTTTGCCACAAAATATGGGGAATTTCTGCCTTATTGCCCCCAAATAAGGAAAATTTTGCTTTTCTTCCGCAATTAACGGGAATTTCTGCCTTTTTGCCACAAAGTAAAGGGATTTCTGTCTTTTTGCCCCAAAATAACGGGAATTTCAGCCTTTTTACCTCAAAATAAGGGGAATTTCTGCCTTTTTCCAAAATATGGGGAATTTCTGACTTTTTGTTCCAAAATAAGGAAACTTTCTTCAATTTTGTACCAAAATAAACAAAATTTCTGCTTTTTGCCCCAATGTAAAAGTAATTTCTAACTTTTTGCCCTGAAATAAATGAAATTTCTGCAATTTTGCCCGAAAATAAGAGAAATTTGTGCTTTTTTGCCCCAAAATGTGGGGAATTTCTGCCTTTTAACTCCAAAATATGGGGTATTTCAGCATTTTACCTCAAAATAAGGGGAATTTCAGCCTTTTTGCACCAAAATATGGGGAATTTCTGACTTTTTGCCACAAAATAAGAAAAATTTCTGCAATTCTGTACCAAAATAAAAGAAATTTCTAAAATTTTGCCGCAAAATAAAGGAAATTTCTGATTGTTGCCCCGAAATATTGAGAATTTCTGTATTTTTGCACCAAAATAAAGGGAATTTCTGCCTTTTTGCCCCAAAATAAGCGGAGTTTCTGCAATTTTGCTTCAAAATACAGGGAATTTCTGCCTTTTTTCCCGAAAATAAAGGGAACTTCTGCCGATTTGCTTCAAATAGAGGGAATTTTTGCATTTTTGCCCCAATATTAGGGGATTTTCTGCAATTTTGCTCCAAAATACGGGGAATTTCTGCCTTTTTGCCCGAAATTAAGGAGATTTTTTGCCTTTTTGCCCCCAATCAAGGGAAATTTCTGCAATTTTATCCCAAAATAAGGGGAATTTCTGCCTTTTTGCCCCCAAATAACGGGAATTTCTGCCTTTTTGCCCTGAAATATGTGAAATGTCTGCAATTTTACCCCAAATAAGGTAAATTTCTCCCTTTTTGCCACAAAATAATGGGAATTATTGCCTTTTTGCCCCAAAATAAGAAAAATTTTTGCATTTATTCTCTGAAAGAAGTGAAATTTCTGCAATTTTGCCTTAAAATAAAAGAAATTTCTGCAATTTTTCCCCATAATAAAGGAATTTTCTGCAATTTTGCCCCAAAATAAAGGGAATTTCTGTTTTTTGTCCCGAAACAAGGGAAATTTCTGCAATTTTGCCTTGAAATAAGGGGAATTTCTGCCTTTTTGCCCCAAAACAAAGAAAATTACTGCATGTTTTACCCCAAAATTAGGTGAATTTCTGCAATTTTTCTCCAAATTACGGGGATTTTCTCCCTTTTTCGCCGAAAATAAGGGGAATTTCTGCCATATTGCCGCGAAATAAGTGAAATTTCTGCAGTTTTACTCCGAAGTAAAAGGAATTTCTTCCTTTTTGCCCCAAAATTAGGGGAATTTCTGCAATTTTGCTCCTAAATACGGGGAATTTCTTCCTTTTTGCCCGAAAATAAAGGGAATGTATACCTTTTTGCCATAAAAAGGGAAATTTCTTCATTTTTACCCCAAAATAAGGGGATTTTCCGCCTTTTTGCCTCAGTAAGTGCAATTTCTGACTTTTCCCAAAAAATAAACGGAATTTCTGTCTTTTTGCCCCAAAATAAGGGGAATTTCTGACTTTTTGCCCTGAAATAAGTTAAATTTCTAAAATTTTTCCCCATAATAAGGGAAATGTCTGCTTTTTGCCATAAAATAAAAGGAATTTCTGCATTCTTGCCCCAAAATAAGGGGAGTTTCGGCCTTTTTTCCTCAAAATAAGGGGAATTTCTGCCTTTTGCCCCAAAGTATGGGGAATTCTTCCTTTTTGCCCCGATATAAAAAAAAATTTCTGCAATTTTGTACCAAAATAAAAGAAATTTCTGCCTTTTTGCCCCAAAATAAGAAAAATTTCTGCCTTTTTTACGTGAAATAATTGAAATTTCTGCAATTTTGCCCCATAATAAGGGAAATTTCTTCAATTTTTTCCCAAAGTAAAGGAAATTTCTGGAATTATGCCTCAAATAAGGGGAATTTCTGACTTTTTCCCCTTGAAAAACGGAGATATTCTTCCTTTTTGCACCAAAATAGGGAGAATTTCAGCCTTTTTCCCCTAAAATTATGAGATTTTCTGCAATTTTGCTTAAAAATACGGGGAATTTCTGCCTTTATGCCCCAAAATAAATGGAATTTCTGCATTTTTCCTCAAAATTAGGGGAATTTCTGCATTTTACCTCTAAATAAGGGGAATTCCTGCATTTTGCCCCAAAATATGGGGAATTTCTTCCTTTTCGTTCCAAAATAAGGAAAATTTTATCAATTTTGTACCAAAATAAAAGAAATTTCTGCTTTTTGCCCCAAAATAAAAGTAATTTCTGAATTTTTGCCCTGAAATAAATGAAATTTCTGCAATTTTGCCCGAAAATAAGGGAAATTTGTGCCTTTTTGCCCCAAAATGAGGGGAATTTCTGCCTTTTAACGCCAAAATATGGGGAAATTCAGCATTTTACCTCAAAATAAGAGGAATTTCAGCCTTTTTGCACCAAAATATGGGGAATTTCTTCCTTTTTGCCACAAAATAAGAAAAATTTCTGCAATTCTGTACCAAAATAAAAGAAATTTCTAAAATTTTGCCCCAAAATAAGGGAAATTTCTGATTTTTTCTCGGAAATAAGGAGAATTTCTGTATTTTTTCCCCAAAATAAAGGGAATTTCTGCCTTTTTGCCCCAAAAGTAGGGGAGTTTCTGCAATTTTGCTTCAAAATACAGGGAATTTCTGCCTCTTTTCCCGAAAATAAGGGGAACTTCTGCCGAATTGCCCCAAATAAATGGAATTTCTGCATTTTTGCCCCAATATTAGGGGAATTTCTGCAATTTTGCTTCAAAATACAAGGATTTTCTTCCTTTTTGCCCCCAAAAAAGGGAAATTTCTGCAATTTTATTCCAAAATAAAATGAATTTCTGCCTTTTTGCCCCCAAATAAGGGGAATTTCTGCCTTTTTGCCCTGAAATATGTGAAATGTCTGCAATTTTACCTCAAAATTAGGAGAAATTCTGCCTTTTTGCCCCAAAATAATGGGAATTTCTGCGTTTTTGCCCCAAAATAAGAAAAATTTTTTGTTTATTCTCAAATAAGTGAAATTTCTGCAATTTTGCTTTAAAATAAAAGAAATTTCTGCAATTTTTTCCCAAAATAAAGGAATTTTCTTCAATTTTGCCCCAAAATAAAGGGAATTTCTGTTGTTTGTCCCCAAATAAGGAAACTTTCTGCAATTTTTCCCTAAAATAAGGGGAATTTCTGCCTTTTGCCCCAAAACAAAGAAAATTACTGCATGTTTTACCCCAAAATTAGGTGAATTTCTGCAATTTTGCCCCAAAATACGGGGATTTTCTGCCTTTTTCGCCGAAAATAGGGAATTTCTGCCATTTTGCCGCGAAATAAGTAAAATTTCTTCAGTTTTACCTCAAAATAAGGGGAATTTCTGCCTTTTTGCCCCTAAATGAGGGGAATTTCTGCCTTTTGCCCCAAAATATGAGGAGTTTCAGCATTTTACCTCAAAATAAGGGGAATTTCAGTCTTTTTGCTCCAAAATACGGGTCATTTCTGCCTTTTTACCCAAAATTAAGTTGAATTTCTGCCTTTTTTTCCCGAAATAAGTGAAATATCTGCAATTTTTGCCAAAAATTAGGGATTTCATTTTTTTGCCCCAAAGTAAGGGGAATTTCTGCCATTTTGCACTTAAATATTTGAAATTTCTGCAATTTTACCCCAAAATAAAAAGAATTTCTGACTTTTTGCCCCAAAATAAGGGGAATTTCAGCCTTATTACCTCAAAATAAGGGGAATTTCTGCCTTTTGCCCCAAAATACGGGGAATTTCTGCCTTTTTGCCCTAAAATTATGAGAATTTCTGCAATTTTGCTTCAAAATACGGGGAATTTCTGCCTTTTAGCCCCAAAATAAAAGGAATTTCTGCATTTTTCCTCAAAATTAGGGGAATTTTTGCATTTTACCTATAAATAAAGGGAATTCCTGCATTTTGCCCCAAAATATGGGGAATTTCTGACTTTTTGTTCCAAAATAAAGAAAATTTCTTCAATTTTGTACCAAAATAAAAGAAATTTCTGCTTTTTGCCCCAAAATAAAAGTAATTTCTGAATTTTTGCCCTGATATAAATGAAATTTCTGCAATTTTGCCCGAAAATAAGTGAAATTTGTGCCTTTTTGCCCCAAAATGAGGTGAATTTCTGTTTTTTAACCCCAAAATATGCAGAATTTCAGCATTTTACCTCAAAATAAAGGGAATTTCAGCCTTTTTGCACCAAAATATGGGGAATTTCTGCCTTTTTGCCACAAAATAAGAAAAATATCTGCAATTCTGTACCAGAATAAAAGAAATTTCTAAAATTTTGCGCCAAAATAAGGAAAATTTCTGATTTTTTTCCCCGAAATAAAAAGATTTTTTGTATTTTTGCCCCAAAATAAAGGGTATTTCTGCCTTTTTGCCCCAAAATAATGGGTGTTTCTGCAATTTTTCTTCAAAATACAGGGAATTTCTGCCTCTTTTCCCGAAAATAATAGGAACTTTTGCCGATTTGCCCCAAATAAAGGGAATTTCTGCAATTTTGCTCCAAAATACGAGGAATTTCTGCCTTTTTGCCCGAAAATAAGGGGAATGCATACCTTTTTGCCATAAAAAAGGGAAATTTCTTCATTTTTGCCCCAAAATAAGGGTAATTTCGGTCTTTTTGCCTTTAAATAAGTGGAATTTCTGTCTTATTCCCCCAAAACAAAGGGAATTTTTGTCTATTTTGCCCCAAAATAAGGGGAATTTCTGGCTTATTACCCTGAAATAAGTGAAATTTCTTCAATTTTGCCCTAAAATAAGAAAAATTTCTGCCTTTTTGCCACAAAATAAGGGGAATTTCAGCCTTTTTACCTCAAAATAAGGGGAATTTCTGCATTTTTGCCACAAAATATTAAGAATTTCTGTCTTTTTGCCAAAAATTAGGGGAGTTTCTGCAATTTTGCTTCAAAATACAGGGAATTTCTGCCTCTTTCCCCGAAAATAAGAGGAACTTCTGCCTTTTTGCCCCAAATAAATGGAATTTCTGCATTTTTGCCCCAATATTAGGAAAATATCTGCAATTTTGCTCCAAAATACGGGGAATTTTTGCCTTTTTGTCCGAAATTAAGGGGATTTTCTGTTTTTTGCCCCCAAATAAGTAAAATTTCGGCAATTTTATCCCAAAATAAGGGGAATTTCTGCTTTTTTGCCCCAAAATAAAGAAAATTTCTGCATTTTTGCCCCAAAATAAGAAAAATTTTTGATTTTTTTCTCTGAAATAAGTGAAATTTCTGCAATTTTGCCCTAAAATAAGAGAAATTTCTGCAATTTTACCCCATAATAAAGGAAATTTCTGCATTTTTCCCCAAATTAAGGGAATTTCTGTTTTTTGGCCCCAAATATAAGAAATTTCTGCAATTTTGCCCTAAAATAAGGGGAATTTCTGACTTTTTCCCCAAAATAAGAAGAATTTCTGCCCTTTAGCCCCAAAATAAAAGGAATTTCTTCATTTTCCACCAATATTAGGGGAATTTCTGCGTTTTACCTCTAAATAAATGGAATTTCTGGATTTTATCCCAAAAAATGGGGAATTTCTGCCTTTTTGTTCCAAAAAAAGGAAAATTTCTTAAATTTTGTACCATAATAAAAGAAATTTCTGCTTTTTGCCAAAAAATAAGGGGAATTTCTGACTTTTGACCCTGAAATAAATGAAATTTCTGCAATTTTGCCTAAAATAAGGGAAATTTGTGCCTTTTTGCCCCAAAATGAGGGGAATTTCTGCCTTTTAACCCCAAAATATGAGGAATTTCAGCATTTTACCTCAAAATACAGGGAATTTCTGCCTCTTTTCCCGAAAATAAGGGGAACTTCTGCCGATTTGCCCCAAATACAGGGAATTTCTGCATTTTTGCCCCAATATTTAGGGAATTTCTGCAATTTTGCTTTAAAATACGAGGAATTTCTGCCTTTTTGCCCAAAATTAAGGGGATTTTCTGCCTTTTTGCTTCCAAAGAAGAAAAATTTCTGCAATTTTATACCAAAATAAAAGGAATTTCTGCATTTATGCTCTCAAATAACGGGAATTTCTGCCTTTTTGCCCTGAAATATGTGAAATGTCTGCAATTTTACCCCAAAATAAAGTGAATTTCTACCTTTTTGCCCCAAAATAATGGGAATTTCTGCCTTTTTGCCCCAAAATATGAAAAATTTTTGATTTTTTTCTTTGAAATATGTGAAATTTCTGCAATTTTGCCTTAAAATAAGAGAAATTTCTGCAATTTTTCCCCATAATAAAGGAATTTTTTGCAATTTTGCCCAAAAATAAGGGGAATTTCTGTTTTTTGTCCCCAAATAAGGGAAATTTCTGCAATTTTGCTCTAAAATACGGGGAATTTCTGCTTTTTTGCCCGAAAATAAGGGGAATGTTTACCTTTTTCCACAAAAAAAGGAAATTTCTTCATTTTTCCCCAAAATAAGAGGAATTTCTGCCTTTTTACGTCAAAATAAGTGAAATTTCTGCCTTTTTACTCAAAAATATACGGAATTTCTGTATTTTTGCCCCAAAATAAAAGGAATTTTTGAATTATGCCCTGAAATAAATGAAATTTCTCCAATTTTGCCTCAAAATAAGAGAAATTTCTGCTTTTTTGCCACAAAATAAGGGGAATTTCTGTCTTTTTGCCACAAAATAAAAGGAATTTCAGCCTTTTTACCTAATAATAAGGGGAATCTCTCCTTTTTGCCCTAAAATATGGGGAATTTCTGTATTTTTGCCCCAAAATAAAAAAATTTTCTGCAATTTTGTACCAAAATAAAAGTAATTTCTGCCTTTTTGCCCCAAAATTAGAGAAATTTCTGCGTTTTTTCCCTGAAATAAGTGAAATTTCTGTAATTTTGCCCAAAAATTAGAGAGATTTCTGCAATTTTGCCGCAAAATAAAGGAAATTTCTGGAATTTTGCCCCAAAATAAGGGGAATTTCTGACTTTTTGCCCTGAAATAAAAAGAATTTCTGTCTTTTTGCCCCAAAATAATGTGAATTTCTGCATTTTCCCTCAAAATTAGGGGAATATGTGCAATTTTGCTTCAAAATACGGGGAATTTTTGCCTTATTGCACCAAAATAAAAGGAATTTCTGCATTTTGCACCAATATAAGGGGAATTTCTCAAATTTTGCTCCAAAATACAGGGAATTTTTGCCTTATTGCCCGAAATAAAGTGGAATTTCTGCCTTTTTGCCCTGAAATATTTGAAATTTCCGCAATTTTACCCCAAAATAAGGGGAATTTCTGTTTTTGGCCCCAAAATTAGGAGAATTTCTGCTTTTTGCCCCAAATTAAGGCAAATTTCTGACTTTTTGCCCTGAAGTAAGTGAAATTTCTGCAATTTTGCCTTAAAATAAGGGGAATTTCTGCCTTTTTGCCAAAATTAGAGGAATTTCAGCATTTTACCTTCAAATAAGAAGAATTTCTGCCTTTTTGCC
Organism: Micromys minutus; assembly: GCF_963924665.1. Taxonomy (NCBI): domain Eukaryota; kingdom Metazoa; phylum Chordata; class Mammalia; order Rodentia; family Muridae; genus Micromys; species Micromys minutus. The sequence continues at coordinate 7,978,719 of NW_027667727.1, forward strand.
ACAAAATATGGGGAATTTCTGCCTTATTGCCCACAAATAAGGAAAATTTTTGCTTTTCTGCCCCAATTAATGGGAATTTCTGCCTTTTTGCCACAAAGTAAAGGGAATTTCTGCCTTTTTGCCCCAAAATAACAGGAATTTCACCCTTTTTACCACAAAATAAGGGGAATTTCTGCCTTTTTCCCAAAACATGGGGAATTTCTGACTTTTTGTTCTAAAATAAGGAAAATTTCTTCAATTTTGTACCAAAATAAAAGAAATTTCTGCTTTTTGCCCCAAAATAAAAGTAATTTCTGAATTTTTGCCCTGAAATAAATGAAATTTCTGCAATTTTGCCTGAAAATAACGGAAATTTGTGCCTTTTTGCCACAAAATGAGGGGAATTTCTGCCTTTTAACCCCAAAATATTGGGAATTTCAGCATTTTACCTCAAAATAAGGGGAATTTCAGCCTTTTTGCACAAAAATATGGGGAATTTCTGCCTTTTTGCCACAAAATAAGAAAAATTTCTGCAATTCTGTACCAAAATAAAAGAAATTTCTAAAATTTTGCCCCAAAATAAGGGAAATTTCTGATTTTTGCCCCGAAATAAGGAGAATTTCTGTATTTTTGCTTCCCAAAAAAGGAATTTCTGCCTTTTTGCCCCAAAATTAGGGGAGTTTCTGCAATTTTGCTTCAAAATACAGGGAATTTCTGCCTCTTTTCCCGAAAATAAGGGGACCTTTTGCCGATTTGTCCCAAATAAAGGGAATTTCTGCATTTTTGCCCCAATATTTAGGGAATTTCTGCAATTTTGCTTTAAATACGAGGAATTTCTGCCTTTTTGCCCAAAATTAAGGGGATTTTCTGCATTTTTGCCCCCAAACAAGGGAAATTTCTGCAATTTTATCCCAAAATAAAAGAAATTTCTGCCTTTATGCCCTCAAATAACGGGAATTTCTGCCTTTTTGCCCTGAAATATGTGAAATGTCTGCAATTTTACCCCAAAATAAGGTGAATTTCTAACTTTTTGCCCCAAAGTAATGGGAATTTCTGCCTTTTTGCCCCAAAATATGAAAAATTTTTGCTTTTTTCTCTGAAATATGTGAAATTTCTGCAATTTTGCCTTAAAAAAAGAAAATTTCTGCAATTTTTCCCCATAATAAAGGAATTTTTTGAAAGTTTGCCCCAAAATAAGGGGAATTTCTGTTTTTTGTCTTCAAATAAGGGAAATTTCTGAAATTTTGCCCTAAAATAAGGGGAATTTCTGCCTTTTGCCTCAAAATAAGGAGAATTTCTACCTTTTTGCCCCAAAACAAAGAAAATTACTGCATGTTTTACGCCAAAATTAGGTGAATTTCTGCAATTTTGCTCCAAAATACGGGGATTTTCTGCCTTTTTCACAGAAAATAAGGGGAATTTCTGCCATTTTGCCGCGAAATAAGTGAAATTTCTGCAGTTTTACCCCAAAATAAGGGGAATTTCTGCCTTTTTGCCACAAAATTAGGGGAATTTCTGCAATTTTGCTCCAAAATACAGGGAATTTCTGCCTTTTTGCCCAAAAATAAAGGGAATGTATACCTTTTGCCATAAAAAGGGAAATTTCTTCATTTTTACCCCCAAATAAGGGGATTTTCCGCCTTTTTGACTCAAAATAAGTGCAATTTCCGACTTTTTTCCAAAAATAAATAGAATTTCTGTCTTTTTGCCCAAAAATAAGGGGAATTTCCGACTTTTTGCCCTGAAATAATTTAAATTTCAAAAAATTTTCCCCAAAATAATTGAAATTTCTGCAGTTTTGCCCAAAAATAAGTGGAATTTCTGTATTTTTGCCCCAAAATAAGGGAAATTTCTGCCTTTTTACCTCAAAATAAGGGAAATTTCTGCATTTTTTGCCACAAAATATAAGGAATTTCTGCCTTTTTGTTCCAAAATAAGAAAAATTTCTGCCTTTTTTCCCTGAAATAAGTGAAATTTCTGCAATTTTAGCCCAAATTGAAATTTCTGCAATTTTGTCCCAAAATAAGAGAAATTTCTGGAATTTTGCCCCAAAATAAGTGGAATTTCTGAGTTATGCCCCCCAAAAAAAAGAATTTTTGTCTTTTTGCCCCAACATATAGGGAATTTCTGCCTTTTAGCCCCACAATTAGGAGAATTTCTGCAATTTTGCTCCAAAATACGGGGAATTTCTGCTTTTTTGCCCGAAAATAAGGGGAATGTTTACCTTTTGCCACAAAAAGGGAAATTTCTTCATTTTTGCCCCAAAATAAGAGGAATTTCTGCCTTTTTACGTCAAAATATGTGAAATTTCTGCCTTTTTACTCAAAAATATACGGAATTTCTGTATTTTTGCCCCAAAATAAAAGGAATTTTTGAATTATGCTCTGAAATAAATGAAATTTCTCTAATTTTGCCTCAAAAAAAAAGAAATTTCTGCTTTTTTGCCACAAAATAAGGGGAATTTCTGTCTTTTTGCCCTAAAATAAAAGGAATTTCAGCCTTTTTACCTAATAATAAGGGGAATATCTCCTTTTTGCCCTAAAATATGGGGAATTTCTGTATTTTTGCCCCAAAATAAAAAAATTTTCTGCAATTTTGTACCAAAATAAAAGTAATTTCTGCCTTTATGCCCCAAAATAAGAGAAATTTCTGCGTTTTTTCCCTGAAATAAGTGAAATTTCTGTAATTTTGCCCCAAAATTAGGGAGATTTCTGCAATTTTGCCCCAAAATAAAGGAAATTTCTGGAATTTTGCCCCAAAATAAAGGGAATTTCTGACTTTTGGCACTGAAATTAGGAAAATTTCTGTCTTTTTGCCCCAAAATAATGTGAATTTCTGCATTTTCCCTCAAAATTAGGGGAATATGTGCAATTTTGCTTCAAAATACAGGGAATTTTTGCATTATTGCACCAAAATAAAAGGAATTTCTGCATTTTTGCACTAATATAAGGGGAATTTCTGAAATTTTGCTCCAAAATACGGGCAATTTTTGCCTTATTGCCTGAAATAAAGAGGAATTTCTGCCTTTTTGCCCTGAAATATTTGAAATTTCCGCAATTTTACCCCAAAATAAGGGGAATTTTTGTTTTTGGCCCCAAAATTAGGAGAATTTCTGCTTTTTGCCCCAAATTAAGGCAAATTTCTGACTTTTTGCCCTGAAGTAAGTGAAATTTCTCCAATTTTGCCCCAAAATAAGGGGAATTTCTGCCTTTTTGCCAAAATAAAGGGAATTTCAGCATTTTACCTTCATATAAGAAGAATTTCTGCCTTTTTGCCACAAAATATGGGGAATTTCTGCCTTATTGCACACAAATAAGGAAAATTTTTGCTTTTGTGCCCCAATTAATGGGAATTTCTGCCTTTTTGCCACAAAGTAAAGGGAATTTCTGCCTTTTTGCCCCAAAATAACGGGAATTTCAGCCTTTTTACCCCAAAATAAGGGGAATTTCTGACTTTTTTCCCGAAAATAATAAGAATGCATACCTTTTTGCCATAAAAAAGGGAAATTTCTTCATTTTTGCTCCAAAATAAAAGGAATTTCTGCTTTTTGGCCTCTAAATAAGTGGAATTTCTGTTTTTTCCCTTAAAACAAAGGGAATTTCTGTCTTTTTTGCCACAAAATAAAGAGAATTTCTGACTTATTACCCTGAATTAAGTGAAATTTCTGCAATTTTGCCCCATAATAAGGAAAATTTCTGCCCTTTTGCATCCAATAATGGGGAATTTCAGCTTTTACTTGAAAATAATGGGAATTTCTGTATTTTTGCCCCAAAATATGGGAAATTTCTGCCTTTTTGCCCCAAACTAGGAAAATTTTTGCAATTTTGTACCAAAATAAAAGGAATTTCTGCCTTTTTGCCCCAAAATGAGAAAATTTCTGCTCTTTTTCTGAAATAAGTGAAATTTCTGCAATTTTGCCCCAAAATAAGTCAAATCTCTGCAATTTTGCCCCAAAATAAGAGAAATTTCTGGAATTTTGCCCCAAAGTAAGTGGAATTTCTTAGTTTTGCCCCAAAATAAAGAGAATTTCTGTCTTTTTGCCCCAACATATAGGGAATTTCTGCCTTTTTGCCCCACAATTAGGGGAATTTCTGCAATTTTGCTCCAAAATACAGGGAATTTCTGCCTTTTTGCCCGAAAATAAGAAAATTTCTGCTTTTTTTCTGAAATAAGTGAAATTTCTGCAATTTTGCCCCAAAATAAGGGAAATTTCTGCAATTTTGCCCTAAAATAAGGGAAATTTCTGGAATTTTGCCCAAAATGAGTGGAATTTCTGAGTTTTGCCCTAAAATAAAGAGAATTTCTGTCTTTTTGCCCCAACATATAGGGAATATATGTCTTTTTGCACCACAATTAGGGGAATTTCTGCAATTTTTCTTCAAACTACCGGGAATTTCGGCCTTTTTGCCGAAAATAAGAAAAATGCATACCTCTTTGGCATAAAAAAGGGAAATTTCTTGATTTTTGCTCCAAAATAAAGGCAATTTCTGCTTTTTTGCCTCTAAATAAGTGGAATTTCTGTCTTTTTCCCCCAAAACAAAGGGAATTTCTGTCTTTTTTGCCCCAAAATAAGGAAAATTTCTGACTTATTACCCTGAAATAAGTGAAATTTCTGCAATTTTGCCACAAAATAAGGAAAATTTCTGCCTTTTTGCCCACAAATAAGGGGAATTTCAGCCTTTTTACCTGAAAATAAAAGGAATTTCTGCATTTTTGCACCAAAATATGGGAAATTTCTGCCTTTTTGCCCCAAACTAAGAAAATTTTTGCAATTTTGTACCAAAATAAAAGAAATTTCTGCCTTTTTGCCCCAAAATGAGAAAATTTCTGCTCTTTTTCTGAAATAAGTGAAATTTCTGCAATTTTGCCCCAAAATAAGTCAAATCTCTGCAATTTTGCCCCAAAATAAGAGAAATTTCTGGAATTTTGCCCCAAAGTAAGTGGAATTTCTTAGTTTTGCCCCAAAATAAGGAGAATTTCTGTCTTTTTGCCCCAACATATAGGGAATTTCTGCCTTTTTACCCCACAATTAGGGGAATTTCTGCAATTTTGCCCGAAAATAAGAGAAATTTCTGCCTTTTCGCCTCCAAATAAGGGGAATTTCAAACTTTTTACCTCAAAATAACGGGAATTTCTGCATTTTTGCCCCAAAATATGGGAAATTCTGCTTTTTTGCCTCAAAATAAGAAAAATTTCTGCAATTTTGTACAAAATAAAAGAAATTTCTGCCTTTTTGCCCCAAAATAAAAAAATTCTGCTTTTTTTCTTAAATAAGTGAAATTTCTGCAATTTTGCCCCAAAATAAATGAAATTTCTGAGTTTTGCCCCAAAATAAGAAGAATTTCTGTCTTTTTGCCCCAACATATTGGGAATTTCTGCATTTTTGCCCCACAATTAGGGGAATTTCTGCAATTTTGATCCAAAATACGGGGAATTTCTGGTGTTTTGCCCGAAAATAAAAAGAATGCATACCTTTTTGCCATAAAAAAGAGAAATTTCTTCATTTTTGCTCCAAAATAGGGGGAATTTCTGCTTTTTTGCCTATAAATAAATGGAATTTCTGATTTTTACCCCCAAAACAAAGGGAATTTCTGTCTTTTTTGCCCCAAAATAAAGAAAATTTCTGCCTTTTTGCCCTGAAATAAGTGAAATTTCAGCAATTTTGCCCCAAAATAAGGGAAATTTCTGGCTTTTTGCCCACAAATAAGGGGAATTTCAGCCTTTTTACCTGAAAATAAAAAGGAATTTCTGCATTTTTGCCCCAAAATATGGGAAATTTCTGACTTTTTGCCCCAAAATAAGAAAAATATCTTCAATTTTGTACCAAAATAAAAGAAAATTCTGCCTTTTTGCCCCAAAATAAGAAATTTTTTGCTTTACTTTTGAAATAAGTCAAATTTCTGCAATTTTGCCCCAAAATAAGGGAAATTTCTGGAATTTTTCCCCAAAATATGTGGAATTTCTGAGTTTTGCCCCAAAATAAGGAGAATTTCTGTCTTTTTGCCCCAACATATAGGGAATTTCTGCCTTTATGCCCCACAATTAGGGGAATTTCTGCAATTTTGCTCCAAATTACGGGGAATTTCTGCCTTTTTGCCCGAAAATAAGAAAATTTCTGCTTTTTTTCTGAAATAAGTGAAATTTCTGCAATTTTGCCCCAACATAAGAGAAATTTCTGCAATTTTGCCCTAAAATAAGGAAAATTTCTGGAATTTTGCCCCAAAATGAGTGGAATTTCTGAGTTTTGCCCCAAAATAAAGAGAATCTGTCTTTTTGCCCCAACATATAGGGAATATATGTCTTTTTGCACCACAATTAGGGGAATTTCTGCAATTTTGCTTCAAACTACCGGGAATTTCTGCCATTTTGCCGAAAATAAGAAGAATGCATACCTTTTTGCCATAAAAAAGGGAAATTTCTTGATTTTTGCTCCAAAATAAAGGGAATTTCTGCTGTTTTTCCTCTAAATAAGTGGAATTTCTGTGTTTTTCCCCCAAAACAAAGGGAATTCCTGTCTTTTTTGCACCAAAATAAGGAAAATTTCTGACTTATTACCCTGAAATAAGTGAAATTTCTGCAATTTTGCCACAAACTAAAAGAAATTTCTGTCGTTTTGCCCCCAAATATGGGGAATTTCAGCCTTTTTACCTTAAAATAAGGGGAATTTCTGCCTTTTTGCCACCAAATAAGAAAAATTTCTGCAATTTTGTACCAAAATAAAAGAAATTTCTGCCTTTTTGCCCCAAAATAAGAAAATTTCTGCTTTTTTTTCTGAAATAAGTGAAATTTCTGCAATTTTGCCCCAAAATAAGTGAAATTTCTGAGTTTTGCCCCGAAATAAGGAGAATTTCTGACTTTTTGCCCCATCATATAGGAAATTTCTGCCTTTTTGCCCCACAATTAGGGGAATTTCTGAAATTTTGCTCCAAATTACGGGGAATTTCTGCTTCTTTGCCCAAAAATAGGAAGAATGCCTACCTTTCAGCCATAAAAAAGGGAAATTTCTTCATTTTAGCTCCAAAATAAGGGGAATTTCTGCTTTTTTGCCTCTAAATAAGTGGAATTTCTGTCTTTTTTCCCAAGAACAAAGGGAAATTTTGTCTTTTTTGCCCCAAAATAAGAAAAATTTCTGACTTATTACCCTGAAGTAAGTGAAATTTCTGCAATTTTGCCCCAAAATAAGTGAAATTTCTGCATTTTTGCCCCCAAATAAGGGGAATTTCAGCCTTTTTGCACCAAAATATGGGGAATTTCTGCCTTTTTGCCACAAAATAAGAAAAATTTCTGCAATTCTGTACCAAAATAAAAGAAATTTCTAACATTTTGCCCCAAAATAAGGGAAATTTCTGATTTTTGCCCCGAAATAAGGAGAATTTCTGTATTTTTGCCCCCCAAAAAGGAATTTCTGCCTTTTTGCCCCAAAATTAGGGGAGTTTCTGCAATTTTGCTTCAAAATACAGGGAATTTCTGCCTCTTTTCCTGAAAATAAGGGCAACTTTTGCCGATTTACCCCAAATAAAGGGAATTTCTGCATTTTTGCCCCAATAATTAGGGAATTTCTGCAATTTTGCTTTAAAATACTAGGAATTTCTGCCTTTTTGCTCAAAATTAAGGGGATTTTCTGCATTTTTGCCCCCAAACAAGGGAAATTTCTGCAATTTTATCCCAAAATAAAAGGAATTTCTGCCTTTATGCCCTCAAATAACGGGAATTTCTGCCTTTTAGCCCTGAAATTTGTGAAATGTCTGCAATTTTACCCCAAAATAAGGTGAATTTCTACCTTTTTGCCCCAAAATAATGGCAATTTCTGCCTTTTTGCCCCAAAATATGAAAAATGTTTGCTTTTTTTCTCTGAAATATGTGAAATTTCTGCAATTTTACCTTAAAATAAAAGAAATTTCTGCAATTTTTCCCCATAATAAAGGAATTTTTTGCAAGTTTGCCCCAAAATAAGGGGAATTTCTGTTTTTTGTCTTCAAATAAGGGAAATTTCTGAAATTTTGCCCTAAAATAAGGGGAATTTCTGCCTTTTGCCTCAAAATAAGGAGAATTTCTACCTTTTTTCCCCAAAACAAACAAAATTACTGCATGTTTTACGCCAAAATTAGGTGAATTTCTGCAATTTTGCTCCAAAATACGGGGATTTTCTGCCTTTTTCACAGAAAATAAAAAGAATTTCTGCCATTTTGCCGCGAAATAAGTGAAATTTCTGCAGTTTTACCCCAAAATAAGAGGAATTTCTGCCTTTTTGCCCCAAAATTAGGGGAATTTCTGCAATTTTGCTCCAAAATACGGGGAATTTCTGCCTTTTTGCCCGAAAATAAAGGGAATGTATACCTTTTTGCCATAAAAAAGGAAATTTCTTTATTTTTACCCCAAAATAAGGGGATTTTCTGCCTTTTTGACTCAAAATAAGTGCAATTTCTGACTTTTTTCCAAAAATAAATGGAATTTCTGTCTTTTTTTTCCCCAAAATAAGGGGAATTTCCGACTTTTTGCCCTGAAATAAGTTAAATTTCAAAAAATTTTCCCCAAAATAATTGAAATTTCTGCAGTTTTGCCCAAAAATAAGTGGAATTTCTGTATTTTTGCCCCAAAATAAGGGAAATTTCTGCCTTTTTACCTCAAAATAAGGGAAATTTCTGCATTTTTGCCACAAAATATAAGGAATTTCTGCCTTTTTGCCCCAAAATAAGTAAAATTTCTGCCTTTTTTCCCTGAAATAAGTGAAATTTCTGCAATTTTGGCCCAAAAAAATTGAAATTTCTGCAATTTTGTCCCAAAATAAGAGAAATTTCTGGATTTTTGCCCCAAAATAAGTGGAATTTCTGAGTTTTGCCCCAAAATAAAAAGAATTTCTGTCTTTATGCCCCAACATATAGGGAAATTCTGCCTTTTAGCCCCACAATTAGGGGAATTTCTGCAATTTTGCTCCAAAATACGGGAAATTTCTGCTTTCTTGCCCGAAAATAAGGGGAATGTTTACCTTTTGCCACAAAAAAGGGAAATTTCTTCATTTTTGCCCCAAAATAAGAGGAATTTCTGCCTTTTTACGTCAAAATATGTGAAATTTCTGCCTTTTTACTCAAAAATATACGGAATTTCTGTATTTTGGCCCCAAAATAAATGATTTTTTGAATTATGCCCTGAAAGAAATGAAATTTCTCCTATTTTGCCTCAAAATAAGGGAAATTTCTGCTTTTTTGCCACAAAATAAGAGAAATTTCTGTCTTTTTGCCCTAAAATAAAAGGAATTTCAGGCTTTTTACCTAATAATAAGGGGAATCTCTCCTTTTTGCCCTAAAATATGGGGAATTTGTGTATTTTTGCCCCCAAATAAAAAAATTTTCTGCAATTTTGTACCAAAATAAAAGTAATTTCTGCCTTTATGCCCCAAAATAAGAGAAATTTCTGCGTTTTTTCCCTGAAATAAGTGAAATTTCTTTAATTTTTCCCCAAAATTAGGGAGATTTCTGCAATTTTGCCCCTAAATAATAAAAATTTCTGGAATTTTGCCCCAAAATAAAGGGAATTTCTGACTTTTGGCCCTGAAATAAGGAGAATTTCTGTCTTTTTGCCCCAAAATAATGTGAATTTCTGCATTTTCCCTCAAAATTAGGGGAATATGTGCAATTTTGCTTCAAAATACGGGGAATTTTTGCCTTATTGCACCAAAATAAAAGGAATTTCTGCATTTTTGCACCAATATAAGGGGAATTTCTGAAATTTTGCTCCAAAATACGGGGAATTTTTGCCTTATTGCCTGAAATAAAGTGGAATTTCTGCCTTTTTGCCCTGAAATATTTGAAATTTCTGCAATTTTACCCCAAAATAAGGGGAATTTCTGTTTTTGGCCCCAAAATTAGGAAAATTTCTGCTTTTTGCCCCAAATTAAGGCAAATTTCTGACTTCTTGCCCTGTAATAAGTGAAATTTCTGCAATTTTGCCCCAAAATAAGGGGAATTTCTGCCTTTTTGCCAAAATAAGGGGAATTTCAGCATTTTACCTTCAAATAAATGGAATTTCTGCCTTTTTGCCACAAAATATGAAGAATTTCTGCCTTATTGCCCCCAAATAAGGAAAATTTTTGCTTTTCTGCCCCAATTAATGGGAATTTCTGCCTTTTTGTCACAAAGTAAAGGGAATTTCTGCCTTTTTGCCACAAAGTAAAGGGAATTTCTGCTTTTTTGCCCCATATAACGGGAATTTCAGCCTTTTTACCCCAAAATAAGGGGAATTTCTGCCTTTTGCCCAAAATATGGGGAATTTCTGACTTTTTGTTCCAAAATAAGGAAATTTCTCAATTTTGTACCAAAATAAAAGAAATTTCGGCTTTTTGCCCCAAAATAAAAGTAATTTCTGACTTTTTGCCCTGAAATAAATGAAATTTCTGCAATTTTGCCCGAAAATAAGAGAAATTTGTGCCTTTTTGCCCCAAAATGAGGGGAATTTCTGCCTTTTAACCCCAAAATATGGGGAATTTCAGCATTTTACCTCAAAATAAGGGGAATTTCAGACTTTTTGCACCAAAATATGGGGAATTTCTTCCTTTTTGCCACAAAATAAGAAAAATTTCTGCAATTCTGTACCAAAATAAAAGAAATTTCTAACATTTTGCCCCAAAATAAGGGAAATTGCTGATTTTTGCCCCGAAATAAGGAGAATTTCTGTATTTTTGCCCCCCAAAAAAAGGAATTTCTGCCTTTTGCCCCAAAATTAGGGGAGTTTCTGCAATTTTGCTTCAAATACAGGGAATTTCTGCATATTTCCCGAAAGTAAGGGGAACTTCTGCTGATTTGACCCAAATAAAGGGAATTTCTGCATTTTTGCCCCAATATTTAGGGAATTTCTGCAATTTTGCTTTAAAATACGGGGAATTTCTGCCTTTTTGCCCAAAATTAAGGGGATTTTCTGCTTTTCTGCGCCCTAACAAGGGAAATTTCTGCAATTTTATCCAAAAATAAAAGGAATTTCTGTCTTTATGCCCTCAAATAACGGGAATTCCTGCCTTTTTGCCCTGAAATATGTGAAATGTCTGCAATTTTACCCCAAAATAAGGTGAATTTCTACCTTTTTGCCCCAAAATAATGGGAATTTCTGCCTTTTTGCCCCAAAATATGAAAAATTTTTGCTTTTTTTCTTTGAAATATGTGAAATTTCTGCAATTTTGCCTTAAAATTAAAGAAATTTCTGCAATTTTTCCCCATAATAAAGAATTTTTTGCAATTTTGCCCCAAAATAAGGGGAATTTCTGTTTTTTGTCCCCAAATAAGGGAAATTTCTGAAATTTTGCCCTAAAATAAGGGGAATTTCTGCCTTTTGCCCCAAATTAAGGAGAATTTCTGCCTTTTTGCCCCAAAACAAAGAAAATTACTGCATGTTTTACGCCAAAATTAGGTGAATTTCTGCAATTTTGCTCCAAAATACAGGGATTTTCTGCCTTTTTCGCAGAAAATAAGGGGAATTTCTGCCATTTTGCCGCGAAATAAGTGAAATTTCTGCAGTTTTACCCCAAAATAAGGAAAATTTCTGCTTTTTTGCCCCAAAATTAGGGGAATTTCTGCAATTTTGCTCCAAAATACGGGGAATTTCTTCCTTTTTGCCCGAAAATAAAGGGAATGTATATCTTTTTGCCATAAAAAGGGAAATTTCTTCATTTTTACCCCAAAATAAGGGGATTTTCCGCCTTTTTGACTCAAAATAAGTGCAATTTCTGACTTTATTCCAAAAATAAATGGAATTTCTGTCTTTTTGCCCCAAGATAAGGGGAATTTCCGACTTTTTGCCCTGAAATATGTTAAATTTCAAAAATTTTTCCCCAAAATAATTGAAATTTCTGCAGTTTTGCCCCAAAATAAGGAAAATTTCTGTATTTTTGCCCCAAAATAAGGGAAATTTCTGCCTTTTTACCTCAAAATAAGGAAAATTTCTGCATTTTTTGCCACAAAATATAAGGAATTTCTGCCTTTTTGCCCCAAAATAAGTAAAATTTCTGCCTTTTTTCCCTGAAATAAGTGAAATTTCTGCAATTTTGGCCCAAAAAAATTGAAATTTCTGCAATTTTGTCCCAAAATAAGAGAAATTTCTGGATTTTTGCCCCAAAATAAGTGGAATTTCTGAGTTTTGCCCCAAAATAAAAAGAATTTCTGTCTTTATGCCCCAACATATAGGGAAATTCTGCCTTTTAGCCCCACAATTAGGGGAATTTCTGCAATTTTGCTCCAAAATACGGGAAATTTCTGCTTTCTTGCCCGAAAATAAGGGGAATGTTTACCTTTTGCCACAAAAAAGGGAAATTTCTTCATTTTTGCCCCAAAATAAGAGGAATTTCTGCCTTTTTACGTCAAAATATGTGAAATTTCTGCCTTTTTATTCAAAAATATACGGAATTTCTGTATTTTGGCCCCAAAATAAAAGGATTTTTTGAATTATGCCCTGAAAGAAATGAAATTTCTCCTATTTTGCCTCAAAATAAGGGAAATTTCTGCTTTTTTGCCACAAAATAAGAGGAATTTCTGTCTTTTTGCCCTAAAATAAAAGGAATTTCAGCCTTTTTACCTAATAATAAGGGGAATCTCTCCTTTTTGCCCTAAAATATGGGGAATTTGTGTATTTTTGCCCCCAAATAAAAAAATTTTCTGCAATTTTGTACCAAAATAAAAGTAATTTCTGCCTTTATGCCCCAAAATAAGAGAAATTTCTGCGTTTTTTCCCTGAAATAAGTGAAATTTCTTTAATTTTTCCCCAAAATTAGGGAGATTTCTGCAATTTTGCCCCTAAATAATAAAAATTTCTGGAATTTTGCCCCAAAATAAAGGGAATTTCTGACTTTTGGCCCTGAAATAAGGAGAATTTCTGTCTTTTTGCCCCAAAATAATGTGATTTTCTGCATTTTCCCTCAAAATTAGGGGAATATGTGCAATTTTGCTTCAAAATACGGGGAATTTTTGCCTTATTGCACCAAAATAAAAGGAATTTCTGCATTTTTGCACCAATATAAGGGGAATTTCTGAAATTTTGCTCCAAAATACGGGGAATTTTTGCCTTATTGCCTGAAATAAAGTGGAATTTCTGCCTTTTTGCCCTGAAATATTTGAAATTTCTGCAATTTTACCCCAAAATAAGGGGAATTTCTGTTTTTGGCCCCAAAATTAGGAAAATTTCTGCTTTTTGCCCCAAATTAAGGCAAATTTCTGACTTCTTGCCCTGTAATAAGTGAAATTTCTGCAATTTTGCCCCAAAATAAGGGGAATTTCTGCCTTTTTGCCAAAATAAGGGGAATTTCAGCATTTTACCTTCAAATAAATGGAATTTCTGCCTTTTTGCCACAAAATATGAAGAATTTCTGCCTTATTGCCCCCAAATAAGGAAAATTTTTGCTTTTCTGCCCCAATTAATGGGAATTTCTGCCTTTTTGTCACAAAGTAAAGGGAATTTCTGCCTTTTTGCCACAAAGTAAAGGGAATTTCTGCTTTTTTGCCCCATATAACGGGAATTTCAGCCTTTTTACCCCAAAATAAGGGGAATTTCTGCCTTTTGCCCAAAATATGGGGAATTTCTGACTTTTTGTTCCAAAATAAGGAAATTTCTCAATTTTGTACCAAAATAAAAGAAATTTCGGCTTTTTGCCCCAAAATAAAAGTAATTTCTGACTTTTTGCCCTGAAATAAATGAAATTTCTGCAATTTTGCCCGAAAATAAGAGAAATTTGTGCCTTTTTGCCCCAAAATGAGGGGAATTTCTGCCTTTTAACCCCAAAATATGGGGAATTTCAGCATTTTACCTCAAAATAAGGGGAATTTCAGACTTTTTGCACCAAAATATGGGGAATTTCTTCCTTTTTGCCACAAAATAAGAAAAATTTCTGCAATTCTGTACCAAAATAAAAGAAATTTCTAACATTTTGCCCCAAAATAAGGGAAATTTCTGATTTTTGCCCCGAAATAAGGAGAATTTCTGTATTTTTGCCCCCCAAAAAAAGGAATTTCTGCCTTTTGCCCCAAAATTAGGGGAGTTTCTGCAATTTTGCTTCAAATACAGGGAATTTCTGCATATTTCCCGAAAGTAAGGGGAACTTCTGCCGATTTGACCCAAATAAAGGGAATTTCTGCATTTTTGCCCCAATATTTAGGGAATTTCTGCAATTTTGCTTTAAAATACAAGGAATTTCTGCCTTTTTGCCCAAAATTAAGGGGATTTTCTGCTTTTCTGCGCCCTAACAAGGGAAATTTCTGCAATTTTATCCAAAAATAAAAGGAATTTCTGTCTTTATGCCCTCAAATAACGGGAATTCCTGCCTTTTTGCCCTGAAATATGTGAAATGTCTGCAATTTTACCCCAAAATAAGGTGAATTTCTACCTTTTTGCCCCAAAATAATGGGAATTTCTGCCTTTTTGCCCCAAAATATGAAAAATTTTTGCTTTTTTTCTTTGAAATATGTGAAATTTCTGCAATTTTGCCTTAAAATTAAAGAAATTTCTGCAATTTTTCCCCATAATAAAGAATTTTTTGCAATTTTGCCCCAAAATAAGGGGAATTTCTGTTTTTTGTCCCCAAATAAGGGAAATTTCTGAAATTTTGCCCTAAAATAAGGGGAATTTCTGCCTTTTGCCCCAAATTAAGGAGAATTTCTGCCTTTTTGCCCCAAAACAAAGAAAATTACTGCATGTTTTACGCCAAAATTAGGTGAATTTCTGCAATTTTGCTCCAAAATACAGGGATTTTCTGCCTTTTTCCCAGAAAATAAGGGGAATTTCTGCCATTTTGCCACGAAATAAGTGAAATTTCTGCAGTTTTACCCCAAAATAAGGAAAATTTCTGCTTTTTTGCCCCAAAATTAGGGGAATTTCTGCAATTTTGCTCCAAAATACAGAGAATTTATGCCTTATTGCCCGAAAATAAAGGGAATGTATACCTTTTTGCCATAAAACGGAAATTTCTTTATTTTTACCCCAAAATAAGGGGATTTTCTGCCTTTTTGACTCAAAATAAGTGCAATTTCTGACTTTTTTCCAAAAATAAATGGAATTTCTGTCTTTTTTTTCCCCAAAATAAGGGGAATTTCCGACTTTTTGCCCTGAAATAAGTTAAATTTCAAAAAATTTTCCCCAAAATAATTGAAATTTCTGCAGTTTTGCCCAAAAATAAGTGGAATTTCTGTATTTTTGCCCCAAAATAAGGGAAATTTCTGCCTTTTTACCTCAAAATAAGGGAAATTTCTGCATTTTTGCCACAAAATATAAGGAATTTCTGCCTTTTTGCCCCAAAATAAGTAAAATTTCTGCCTTTTTTTCCCTGAAATAAGTGAAATTTCTGCAATTTTGGCCCAAAAAAATTGAAATTTCTGCAATTTTGTCCCAAAATAAGAGAAATTTCTGGATTTTTGCCCCAAAATAAGTGGAATTTCTGAGTTTTGCCCCAAAATAAAAAGAATTTCTGTCTTTATGCCCCAACATATAGGGAAATTCTGCCTTTTAGCCCCACAATTAGGGGAATTTCTGCAATTTTGCTCCAAAATACGGGAAATTTCTGCTTTCTTGCCCGAAAATAAGGGAAATGTTTACCTTTTGCCACAAAAAAGGGAAATTTCTTCATTTTTGCCCCAAAATAAGAGGAATTTCTGCCTTTTTACGTCAAAATATGTGAAATTTCTGCCTTTTTACTCAAAAATATACGGAATTTCTGTATTTTGGCCCCAAAATAAAAGGATTTTTTGAATTATGCCCTGAAAGAAATGAAATTTCTCCTATTTTGCCTCAAAATAAGGGAAATTTCTGCTTTTTTGCCACAAAATAAGAGGAATTTCTGTCTTTTTGCCCTAAAATAAAAGGAATTTCAGGCTTTTTACCTAATAATAAGGGGAATCTCTCCTTTTTGCCCTAAAATATGGGGAATTTGTGTATTTTTGCCCCCAAATAAAAAAATTTTCTGCAATTTTGTACCAAAATAAAAGTAATTTCTGCCTTTATGCCCCAAAATAAGAGAAATTTCTGCGTTTTTTCCCTGAAATAAGTGAAATTTCTTTAATTTTTCCCCAAAATTAGGGAGATTTCTGCAATTTTGCCCCTAAATAATAAAAATTTCTGGAATTTTGCCCCAAAATAAAGGGAATTTCTGACTTTTGGCCCTGAAATAAGGAGAATTTCTGTCTTTTTGCCCCAAAATAATGTGATTTTCTGCATTTTCCCTCAAAATTAGGGGAATATGTGCAATTTTGCTTCAAAATACGGGGAATTTTTGCCTTATTGCACCAAAATAAAAGGAATTTCTGCATTTTTGCACCAATATAAGGGGAATTTCTGAAATTTTGCTCCAAAATACGGGGAATTTTTGCCTTATTGCCTGAAATAAAGTGGAATTTCTGCCTTTTTGCCCTGAAATATTTGAAATTTCTGCAATTTTACCCCAAAATAAGGGGAATTTCTGTTTTTGGCCCCAAAATTAGGAAAATTTCTGCTTTTTGCCCCAAATTAAGGCAAATTTCTGACTTCTTGCCCTGTAATAAGTGAAATTTCTGCAATTTTGCCCCAAAATAAGGGGAATTTCTGCCTTTTTGCCAAAATAAGGGGAATTTCAGCATTTTACCTTCAAATAAATGGAATTTCTGCCTTTTTGCCACAAAATATGAAGAATTTCTGCCTTATTGCCCCCAAATAAGGAAAATTTTTGCTTTTCTGCCCCAATTAATGGGAATTTCTGCCTTTTTGTCACAAAGTAAAGGGAATTTCTGCCTTTTTGCCACAAAGTAAAGGGAATTTCTGCTTTTTTGCCCCATATAACGGGAATTTCAGCCTTTTTACCCCAAAATAAGGGGAATTTCTGCCTTTTGCCCAAAATATGGGGAATTTCTGACTTTTTGTTCCAAAATAAGGAAATTTCTCAATTTTGTACCAAAATAAAAGAAATTTCGGCTTTTTGCCCCAAAATAAAAGTAATTTCTGACTTTTTGCCCTGAAATAAATGAAATTTCTGCAATTTTGCCCGAAAATAAGAGAAATTTGTGCCTTTTTGCCCCAAAATGAGGGGAATTTCTGCCTTTTAACCCCAAAATATGGGGAATTTCAGCATTTTACCTCAAAATAAGGGGAATTTCAGACTTTTTGCACCAAAATATGGGGAATTTCTTCCTTTTTGCCACAAAATAAGAAAAATTTCTGCAATTCTGTACCAAAATAAAAGAAATTTCTAACATTTTGCCCCAAAATAAGGGAAATTGCTGATTTTTGCCCCGAAATAAGGAGAATTTCTGTATTTTTGCCCCCCAAAAAAAGGAATTTCTGCCTTTTGCCCCAAAATTAGGGGAGTTTCTGCAATTTTGCTTCAAATACAGGGAATTTCTGCATATTTCCCGAAAGTAAGGGGAACTTCTGCCGATTTGACCCAAATAAAGGGAATTTCTGCATTTTTGCCCCAATATTTAGGGAATTTCTGCAATTTTGCTTTAAAATACGGGGAATTTCTGCCTTTTTGCCCAAAATTAAGGGGATTTTCTGCTTTTCTGCGCCCTAACAAGGGAAATTTCTGCAATTTTATCCAAAAATAAAAGGAATTTCTGTCTTTATGCCCTCAAATAACGGGAATTCCTGCCTTTTTGCCCTGAAATATGTGAAATGTCTGCAATTTTACCCCAAAATAAGGTGAATTTCTACCTTTTTGCCCCAAAATAATGGGAATTTCTGCCTTTTTGCCCCAAAATATGAAAAATTTTTGCTTTTTTTCTTTGAAATATGTGAAATTTCTGCAATTTTGCCTTAAAATTAAAGAAATTTCTGCAATTTTTCCCCATAATAAAGAATTTTTTGCAATTTTGCCCCAAAATAAGGGGAATTTCTGTTTTTTGTCCCCAAATAAGGGAAATTTCTGAAATTTTGCCCTAAAATAAGGGGAATTTCTGCCTTTTGCCCCAAATTAAGGAGAATTTCTGCCTTTTTGCCCCAAAACAAAGAAAATTACTGCATGTTTTACGCCAAAATTAGGTGAATTTCTGCAATTTTGCTCCAAAATACAGGGACTTTCTGCCTTTTTCGCAGAAAATAAGGGGAATTTCTGCCATTTTGCCGCGAAATAAGTGAAATTTCTGCAGTTTTACCCCAAAATAAGGAAAATTTCTGCTTTTTTGCCCCAAAATTAGGGGAATTTCTGCAATTTTGCTCCAAAATACAGAGAATTTATGCCTTATTGCCCGAAAATAAAGGGAATGTATACCTTTTTGCCATAAAAAAGGAAATTTCTTTATTTTTACCCCAAAATAAGGGGATTTTCTGCCTTTTTGACTCAAAATAAGTGCAATTTCTGACTTTTTTCCAAAAATAAATGGAATTTCTGTCTTTTTTTTCCCCAAAATAAGGGGAATTTCCGACTTTTTGCCCTGAAATAAGTTAAATTTCAAAAAATTTTCCCCAAAATAATTGAAATTTCTGCAGTTTTGCCCAAAAATAAGTGGAATTTCTGTATTTTTGCCCCAAAATAAGGGAAATTTCTGCCTTTTTACCTCAAAATAAGGGAAATTTCTGCATTTTTGCCACAAAATATAAGGAATTTCTGCCTTTTTGCCCCAAAATAAGTAAAATTTCTGCCTTTTTTCCCTGAAATAAGTGAAATTTCTGCAATTTTGGCCCAAAAAAATTGAAATTTCTGCAATTTTGTCCCAAAATAAGAGAAATTTCTGGATTTTTGCCCCAAAATAAGTGGAATTTCTGAGTTTTGCCCCAAAATAAAAAGAATTTCTGTCTTTATGCCCCAACATATAGGGAAATTCTGCCTTTTAGCCCCACAATTAGGGGAATTTCTGCAATTTTGCTCCAAAATACGGGAAATTTCTGCTTTCTTGCCCGAAAATAAGGGGAATGTTTACCTTTTGCCACAAAAAAGGGAAATTTCTTCATTTTTGCCCCAAAATAAGAGGAATTTCTGCCTTTTTACGTCAAAATATGTGAAATTTCTGCCTTTTTACTCAAAAATATACGGAATTTCTGTATTTTGGCCCCAAAATAAAAGGATTTTTTGAATTATGCCCTGAAAGAAATGAAATTTCTCCTATTTTGCCTCAAAATAAGGGAAATTTCTGCTTTTTTGCCACAAAATAAGAGGAATTTCTGTCTTTTTGCCCTAAAATAAAAGGAATTTCAGGCTTTTTACCTAATAATAAGGGGAATCTCTCCTTTTTGCCCTAAAATATGGGGAATTTGTGTATTTTTGCCCCCAAATAAAAAAATTTTCTGCAATTTTGTACCAAAATAAAAGTAATTTCTGCCTTTATGCCCCAAAATAAGAGAAATTTCTGCGTTTTTTCCCTGAAATAAGTGAAATTTCTTTAATTTTTCCCCAAAATTAGGGAGATTTCTGCAATTTTGCCCCTAAATAATAAAAATTTCTGGAATTTTGCCCCAAAATAAAGGGAATTTCTGACTTTTGGCCCTGAAATAAGGAGAATTTCTGTCTTTTTGCCCCAAAATAATGTGAATTTCTGCATTTTCCCTCAAAATTAGGGGAATATGTGCAATTTTGCTTCAAAATACGGGGAATTTTTGCCTTATTGCACCAAAATAAAAGGAATTTCTGCATTTTTGCACCAATATAAGGGGAATTTCTGAAATTTTGCTCCAAAATACGGGGAATTTTTGCCTTATTGCCTGAAATAAAGTGGAATTTCTGCCTTTTTGCCCTGAAATATTTGAAATTTCTGCAATTTTACCCCAAAATAAGGGGAATTTCTGTTTTTGGCCCCAAAATTAGGAAAATTTCTGCTTTTTGCCCCAAATTAAGGCAAATTTCTGACTTCTTGCCCTGTAATAAGTGAAATTTCTGCAATTTTGCCCCAAAATAAGGGGAATTTCTGCCTTTTTGCCAAAATAAGGGGAATTTCAGCATTTTACCTTCAAATAAATGGAATTTCTGCCTTTTTGCCACAAAATATGAAGAATTTCTGCCTTATTGCCCCCAAATAAGGAAAATTTTTGCTTTTCTGCCCCAATTAATGGGAATTTCTGCCTTTTTGTCACAAAGTAAAGGGAATTTCTGCCTTTTTGCCACAAAGTAAAGGGAATTTCTGCTTTTTTGCCCCATATAACGGGAATTTCAGCCTTTTTACCCCAAAATAAGGGGAATTTCTGCCTTTTGCCCAAAATATGGGGAATTTCTG
Organism: Micromys minutus; assembly: GCF_963924665.1. Classification (NCBI taxonomy): domain Eukaryota; kingdom Metazoa; phylum Chordata; class Mammalia; order Rodentia; family Muridae; genus Micromys; species Micromys minutus. The sequence continues at coordinate 7,998,839 of NW_027667727.1, forward strand.
ACTTTTTGTTCCAAAATAAGGAAATTTCTCAATTTTGTACCAAAATAAAAGAAATTTCGGCTTTTTGCCCCAAAATAAAAGTAATTTCTGACTTTTTGCCCTGAAATAAATGAAATTTCTGCAATTTTGCCCGAAAATAAGAGAAATTTGTGCCTTTTTGCCCCAAAATGAGGGGAATTTCTGCCTTTAGCCCCAAATAATGGGGAATTTCAGCATTTTACCTCAAAATAAGGGGAATTTCAGACTTTTTGCACCAAAATATGGGGAATTTCTTCCTTTTTGCCAAAAAATAAGAAAAATTTCTGCAATTCTGTACCAAAATAAAAGAAATTTCTAACATTTTGCCCCAAAATAAGGGAAATTTCTGATTTTTGCCCCGAAATAAGGAGAATTTCTGTATTTTTGCCCCCCAAAAAAAGGAATTTCTGCCTTTTGCCCCAAAATTAGGGGAGTTTCTGCAATTTTGCTTCAAATACAGGGAATTTCTGCATATTTCCCGAAAGTAAGGGAAACTTCTGCCGATTTGACCCAAATAAAGGGAATTTCTGCATTTTTGCCCCAATATTTAGGGAATTTCTGCAATTTTGCTTTAAAATACGGGGAATTTCTGCCTTTTTGCCCAAAATTAAGGGGATTTTCTGCTTTTCTGCGCCCTAACAAGGGAAATTTCTGCAATTTTATCCAAAAATAAAAGGAATTTCTGTCTTTATGCCCTCAAATAACGGGAATTCCTGCCTTTTTGCCCTGAAATATGTGAAATGTCTGCAATTTTACCCCAAAATAAGGTGAATTTCTACCTTTTTGCCCCAAAATAATGGGAATTTCTGCCTTTTTGCCCCAAAATATGAAAAATTTTTGCTTTTTTTCTTTGAAATATGTGAAATTTCTGCAATTTTGCCTTAAAATTAAAGAAATTTCTGCAATTTTTCCCCATAATAAAGAATTTTTTGCAATTTTGCCCCAAAATAAGGGGAATTTCTGTTTTTTGTCCCCAAATAAGGGAAATTTCTGAAATTTTGCCCTAAAATAAGGGGAATTTCTGCCTTTTGCCCCAAATTAAGGAGAATTTCTGCCTTTTTGCCCCAAAACAAAGAAAATTACTGCATGTTTTACGCCAAAATTAGGTGAATTTCTGCAATTTTGCTCCAAAATACAGGGATTTTCTGCCTTTTTCGCAGAAAATAAGGGGAATTTCTGCCATTTTGCCGCGAAATAAGTGAAATTTCTGCAGTTTTACCCCAAAATAAGGAAAATTTCTGCTTTTTTGCCCCAAAATTAGGGGAATTTCTGCAATTTTGCTCCAAAATACGGGGAATTTCTTCCTTTTTGCCCGAAAATAAAGGGAATGTATATCTTTTTGCCATAAAAAGGGAAATTTCTTCATTTTTACCCCAAAATAAGGGGATTTTCCGCCTTTTTGACTCAAAATAAGTGCAATTTCTGACTTTATTCCAAAAATAAATGGAATTTCTGTCTTTTTGCCCCAAGATAAGGGGAATTTCCGACTTTTTGCCCTGAAATATGTTAAATTTCAAAAATTTTTCCCCAAAATAATTGAAATTTCTGCAGTTTTGCCCCAAAATAAGGAAAATTTCTGTATTTTTGCCCCAAATTAAGGGAAATTTCTGCCTTTTTACCTCAAAATAAGGAAAATTTCTGCATTTTTTGCCACAAAATATAAGGAATTTCTGCCTTTTTGCCACAAAATAAGTAAAATTTCTGCCTTTTTTCCCTGAAATAAGTGAAATTTCTGCAATTTTGGCCCAAAAAAATTGAAATTTCTGCAATTTTGTCCCAAAATAAGAGAAATTTCTGGAATTTTGCCCCAAAATAAGTGGAATTTCTGAGTTTTGCCCCAAAATAAGGAGAATTTCTGTCTTTTTGCCACAACATATAGGGAAATTCTGCCTTTTAGCCCCACAATTAGGGGAATTTCTGCAATTTTGCTCCAAAATACGGGAAATTTCTGCTTTCTTGCCCGAAAATAAGGGGAATGTTTACCTTTTGCCACAAAAAAGGGAAATTTCTTCATTTTTGCCCTAAAATAAGAGGAATTTCTGCCTTTTTACGTCAAAATATGTGAAATTTCTGCCTTTTTACTCAAAAATATACGGAATTTCTGTATTTTTGCCCCAAAATAAAAGGATTTTTTGAATTATGCCCTGAAAGAAATGAAATTTCTCCTATTTTGCCTCAAAATAAGGGAAATTTCTGCTTTTTTGCCACAAAATAAGAGGAATTTCTGTCTTTTTGCCCTAAAATAAAAGAAATTTCAGCCTTTTTACCTAATAATAAGGGGAATATCTCCTTTTTGCCCTAAAATATGGGAAATTTCTGTATTTTTGCCCCAAAATAAAAAAATTTTCTGCAATTTTGTACCAAAATAAAAGTAATTTCTGCCTTTATGCCCCAAAATAAGAGAAATTTCTGCGTTTTTTCCCTGAAATAAGTGAAATTTCTGTAATTTTGCCCCAAAATTAGGGAGATTTCTGCAATTTTGCCACAAAATAAAGGAAATTTCTGGAATTTTGCCCCAAAATAAACGGAATTTCTGACTTTTGGCCCTGAAATAAGGAGAATTTCTGTCTTTTTGCCCCAAAATAATGTGAATTTCTGCATTTTCCCTCAAAATTAGGGAAATATGTGCAATTTTGCTTCAAAATACTGGGAATTTTTGCCTTATTGCACCAAAATAAAAGGAATTTCTGCATTTTTGCACCAATATAAGGGGAATTTCTGAAATTTTGCTCCAAAATACGGGGAATTTTTGCCTTATTTCCCGAAATAAAGTGGAATTTCTGCCTTTTTGCCCTGAAATATTTGAAATTTCTGCAATTTTACCCCAAAATAAAGGGAATTTCTGTTTTTGGCCCCAAAATTAGGAAAATTTCTGCTTTTTGCCCCAAATTAAGGCAAATTTCTGACTTTTTGCCCTGTAATAAGTGAAATTTCTGCAATTTTGCCCCAAAATAAGGGGAATTTCTGCCTTTTTGCCAAAATAAGGGGAATTTCAGCATTTTACCTTCAAATAAATGGAATTTCTGCCTTTTTGCCACAAAATATGGGGAATTTCTGCCTTATTGCCCCCAAATAAGGAAAATTTTTGCTTTTCTGCCCCAATTAATGGGAATTTCTGCCTTTTTGTCACAAAGTAAAGGGAATTTCTGCCTTTTTGCCACAAAGTAAAGGGAATTTCTGCTTTTTTGCCCCATATAACGGGAATTTCAGCCTTTTTACCCCAAAATAAGGGGAATTTCTGCCTTTTGCCCAAAATATGGTGAATTTCTGACTTTTTGTTCCAAAATAAGAAAAATTTCTTCAATTTTGTACCAAAATAAAAGAAATTTCTGCTTTTTGCTCCAAAATAAAAGTAATTTCTGACTTTTTGCCCTGAAATAAATGAAATTTCTGCAATTTTGCCCGAAAACAAGGAAAATTTGTGCCTTTTTGCCCCAAAATGAGGGGAATTTCTGCGTTTTAACCCCAAAATATGGGGAATTTCAGCATTTTACTTCAAAATAAGGGGAATTTCAGCCTTTTTGCACCAAAATATGGGGAATTTCTTCCTTTTTGCCACAAAAAAGAAAAATTTCTGCAATTCTGTACCAAAATAAAAGAAATTTCTAACATTTTGCCCCAAAATAAGGGAAATTTCTGATTTTTGCCCCGAAATAAAAAGAATTTCTGTATTTTTGACCCCCCAAAAAAAGAATTTCTGCTTTTTGCCCCAAAATTAGGGGAGTTTCTGCAATTTTGCTTCAATTACAGGGAATTTCTGCCTATTTCCTGAAAGTAAGGGGAACTTCTACCGATTTGCCCCCAATAAAGGAAATTTCTGCATTTTTGCCCCAATATTTAGGGAATTTCTGCAATTTTGCTTTAAAAAACGGGGAATTTCTGCCTTTTTGCCCAAAATTAAGGGGATTTTCTGTCTTTTTGCCCCCTAACAAGGGAAATTTCTGCAATTTTATCCAAAAATAAAAGTAATTTCTGTCTTTATGCTCTCAAATAACGGGAATTCCTGCCTTTTTGCCCTGAAATATGTGAAATGTCTGCAATTTTACCCCAAAATAAAGTGAATTTCTACCTTTTTGCCCCAAAATAATGGGAATTTCTGCCTTTTTGCCCCAAAATATGAAAAATTTTTGTGTTTTTTCTTTGAAATATGTGAAATTTCTGCAATTTTGCCTTAAAATTAAAGAAATTTCTGCAATTTTTCCCCATAATAAAGAATTTTTTGCAATTTTTCCCCAAAATAAGGGGAATTTCTGTTTTTTGTCCCCAAATAAGAAAAATTTCTGAAATTTTACCCTAAAATAAGGGGAATTTCTGCCTTTTGCCCCAAAATAAGGAGAATTTCTGCCTTTTTGCCTCAAAACAAAGAAAATTACTGCATGTTTTACGCCAAAATTAGGTGAATTTCTGCAATTTTGCTCCAAAATACAGGGATTTTCTGCCTTTTTCGCAGAAAATAAGGGGAATTTCTGCCATTTTGCCGCGAATTAAGTGAAATTTCTGCAGTTTTACCCCAAAAGAAGGGGAATTTCTGCTTTTTTGCCCCAAAATTAGGGGAATTTCTGCAATTTTGCTCCAAAATACGGGGAATTTCTGCCTTTTTGCCCGAAAATAAAGGGAATGTGTACCTTTTTGCCATAAAAAAGGGAAATTTCTTCATTTTTACCCCAAAATAAGGGGATTTTCCGCCTTTTTGACTCAAAATAAGTGCAATTTCTGACTTTTTTCCAAAAATAAATGGAATTTCTGTTTTTTGCCCCAAGATAAGGGGAATTTCCGACTTTTTGCCCTGAAATAATTTAAATTTCAAAAATTTTTCCCCAAAATAATTGAAATTTCTGCAGTTTTGCCCAAAAATAAGTGGAATTTCTGTATTTTTGCCCCAAAATAAGGGAAATTTCTGCCTTTTTACCTCAAAATAAGGGAAATTTCTGCATTTTTTGCCACAAAATATAAGGAATTTCTGCCTTTTTGCCCCAAAATAAAAAAAATTTCTGCCTTTTTTCCCTGAAATAAGTGAAATTTCTGCAATTTTGGCCCAAAAAAATTAAAATTTCTGAAATTTTGTAACAAAATAAGAGAAATTTCGGGAAATTTGCCCCAAAATAAGTAAAATTTCTGAGTTTTGCCCCAAAATAAGGAGAATTTCTGTCTTTTTGCCCCAACATATAGGGAATTTCTGCCTTTTTGCCCCAAAATTAGGAAAGTTTCTGCAATTTTGCTTCAAAATACAGGGAATTTCTGCCTCTTTTCCCGAAAATAAGGGGAACTTCTGCCGATTTTCCCCAAATAAAGGGAATTTCTGCATTTTTGCCCCAATATTTGGGGAATTTCTGCAATTTTGCTTTAAAATACGGGGAATTTCTGCCTTTTTGCCCCCAAACAAGGGAAATTTCTGCAATTTTATCCCAAAATAAAAGAATTTCTGCCTTTATGCCCTCAAATAACGGGAATTTCTGCCTTTTTGCCCTGAAATATGTGAAATGTCTGCAATTTTACCCCAAAATAAGGTGAATTTCTACCTTTTTGCCCCAAAGTAATGGGAATTTCTGCTTTTTTGCCCCAAAATATGAAAAATTTTTGCTTTTTTTCTCTGAAATATGTGAAATTTCTGCAATTTTGCCTTAAAATAAAAGAAATTTCTGCAATTTTTCCCCATAATAAAGGAATTTTTTGCAAGTTTGCCCCAAAATAAGGGGAATTTCTGCCTTTTTGCCAAAATAAGGGGAATTTCAGCATTTTACCTTCAAATAAATGGAATTTCTGCCTTTTTGCCACAAAATATGGGGAATTTCTGCCTTATTGCCCCCAAATAAGGAAAATTTTTGCTTTTCTGCCCCAATTAATGGGAATTTCTGCCTTTTTGTCACAAAGTAAAGGGAATTTCTGCCTTTTTGCCACAAAGTAAAGGGAATTTCTGCTTTTTTGCCCCATATAACGGGAATTTCAGCCTTTTTACCCCAAAATAAGGGGAATTTCTGCCTTTTGCCCAAAATATGGGGAATTTCTGACTTTTTGTTCCAAAATAAGGAAATTTCTCAATTTTGTACCAAAATAAAAGAAATTTCGGCTTTTTGCCCCAAAATAAAAGTAATTTCTGACTTTTTGCCCTGAAATAAATGAAATTTCTGCAATTTTGCCCGAAAATAAGAGAAATTTGTGCCTTTTTGCCCCAAAATGAGGGGAATTTCTGCCTTTTAACCCCAAAATATGGGGAATTTCAGCATTTTACCTCAAAATAAGGGGAATTTCAGACTTTTTGCACCAAAATATGGGGAATTTCTTCCTTTTTGCCACAAAATAAGAAAAATTTCTGCAATTCTGTACCAAAATAAAAGAAATTTCTAACATTTTGCCCCAAAATAAGGGAAATTTCTGATTTTTGCCCCGAAATAAGGAGAATTTCTGTATTTTTGCCCCCCAAAAAAAGGAATTTCTGCCTTTTGCCCCAAAATTAGGGGAGTTTCTGCAATTTTGCTTCAAATACAGGGAATTTCTGCATATTTCCCGAAAGTAAGGGGAACTTCTGCCGATTTGACCCAAATAAAGAGAATTTCTGCATTTTTGCCCCAATATTTAGGGAATTTCTGCAATTTTGCTTTAAAATACGGGGAATTTCTGCCTTTTTGCCCAAAATTAAGGGGATTTTCTGCTTTTCTGCGCCCTAACAAGGGAAATTTCTGCAATTTTATCCAAAAATAAAAGGAATTTCTGTCTTTATGCCCTCAAATAACGGGAATTCTTGCCTTTTTGCCCTGAAATATGTGAAATGTCTGCAATTTTACCCCAAAATAAGGTGAATTTCTACCTTTTTGCCCCAAAATAATGGGAATTTCTGCCTTTTTGCCCCAAAATATGAAAAATTTTTGCTTTTTTTCTTTGAAATATGTGAAATTTCTGCAATTTTGCATAAAATTAAAGAAATTTCTGCAATTTTTCCCCATAATAAAGAATTTTTTGCAATTTTGCCCCAAAATAAGGGGAATTTCTGTTTTTTGTCCCCAAATAAGGGAAATTTCTGAAATTTTGCCCTAAAATAAGGGGAATTTCTGCCTTTTGCCCCAAATTAAGGAGAATTTCTGCCTTTTTGCCCCAAAACAAAGAAAATTACTGCATGTTTTACGCCAAAATTAGGTGAATTTCTGCAATTTTGCTCCAAAATACAGGGATTTTCTGCCTTTTTCGCAGAAAATAAGGGGAATTTCTGCCATTTTGCCGCGAAATAAGTGAAATTTCTGCAGTTTTACCCCAAAATAAGGAAAATTTCTGCTTTTTTGCCCCAAAATTAGGGGAATTTCTGCAATTTTGCTCCAAAATACGGGGAATTTCTTCCTTTTTGCCCGAAAATAAAGGGAATGTATATCTTTTTGCCATAAAAAGGGAAATTTCTTCATTTTTACCCCAAAATAAGGGGATTTTCCGCCTTTTTGACTCAAAATAAGTGCAATTTCTAACTTTATTCCAAAAATAAATGGAATTTCTGTCTTTTTGCCCCAAGATAAGGGGAATTTCCGACTTTTTGCCCTGAAATATGTTAAATTTCAAAAATTTTTCCCCAAAATAATTGAAATTTCTGCAGTTTTGCCCCAAAATAAGGAAAATTTCTGTATTTTTGCCCCAAATTAAGGGAAATTTCTGCCTTTTTACCTCAAAATAAGGAAAATTTCTGCATTTTTTGCCACAAAATATAAGGAATTTCTGCCTTTTTGCCACAAAATAAGTAAAATTTCTGCCTTTTTTCCCTGAAATAAGTGAAATTTCTGCAATTTTGGCCCAAAAAAATTGAAATTTCTGCAATTTTGTCCCAAAATAAGAGAAATTTCTGGAATTTTGCCCCAAAATAAGTGGAATTTCTGAGTTTTGCCCCAAAATAAAAAGAATTTCTGTCTTTATGCCCCAACATATAGGGAAATTCTGCCTTTTAGCCCCACAATTAGGGGAATTTCTGCAATTTTGCTCCAAAATACGGGAAATTTCTGCTTTCTTGCCCGAAAATAAGGGGAATGTTTACCTTTTGCCACAAAAAAGGGAAATTTCTTCATTTTTGCCCTAAAATAAGAGGAATTTCTGCCTTTTTACGTCAAAATATGTGAAATTTCTGCCTTTTTACTCAAAAATATACGGAATTTCTGTATTTTTGCCCCAAAATAAAAGGATTTTTTGAATTATGCCCTGAAAGAAATGAAATTTCTCCTATTTTGCCTCAAAATAAGGGAAATTTCTGCTTTTTTGCCACAAAATAAGAGGAATTTCTGTCTTTTTGCCCTAAAATAAAAGAAATTTCAGCCTTTTTACCTAATAATAAGGGGAATATCTCCTTTTTGCCCTAAAATATGGGAAATTTCTGTATTTTTGCCCCAAAATAAAAAAATTTTCTGCAATTTTGTACCAAAATAAAAGTAATTTCTGCCTTTATGCCCCAAAATAAGAGAAATTTCTGCGTTTTTTCCCTGAAATAAGTGAAATTTCTGTAATTTTGCCCCAAAATTAGGGAGATTTCTGCAATTTTGCCACAAAATAAAGGAAATTTCTGGAATTTTGCCCCAAAATAAACGGAATTTCTGACTTTTGGCCCTGAAATAAGGAGAATTTCTGTCTTTTTGCCCTAAAATAATGTGAATTTCTGCATTTTCCCTCAAAATTAGGGGAATATGTGCAATTTTGCTTCAAAATACGGGGAATTTTTGCCTTATTGCACCAAAATAAAAGGAATTTCTGCATTTTTGCACCAATATAAGGGGAATTTCTGAAATTTTGCTCCAAAATACGGGGAATTTTTGCCTTATTTCCCGAAATAAAGTGGAATTTCTGCCTTTTTGCCCTGAAATATTTGAAATTTCTGCAATTTTACCCCAAAATAAAGGGAATTTCTGTTTTTGGCCCCAAAATTAGGAAAATTTCTGCTTTTTGCCCCAAATTAAGGCAAATTTCTGACTTTTTGCCCTGTAATAAGTGAAATTTCTGCAATTTTGCCCCAAAATAAGGGGAATTTCTGCCTTTTTGCCAAAAAAAAAAGAATTTCAGCATTTTACCTTCAAATAAATGGAATTTCTGCCTTTTTGCCACAAAATATGAAGAATTTCTGCCTTATTGCCCCCAAATAAGGAAAATTTTTGCTTTTCTGCCCCAATTAATGGGAATTTCTGCCTTTTTGTCACAAAGTAAAGGGAATTTCTGCCTTTTTGCCACAAAGTAAAGGGAATTTCTGCTTTTTTGCCCCATATAACGGGAATTTCAGCCTTTTTACCCCAAAATAAGGGGAATTTCTGCCTTTTGCCCAAAATATGGTGAATTTCTGACTTTTTGTTCCAAAATAAGGAAAATTTCTTCAATTTTGTACCAAAATAAAAGAAATTTCTGCTTTTTGCTCCAAAATAAAAGTAATTTCTGACTTTTTGCCCTGAAATAAATGAAATTTCTGCAATTTTGCCCGAAAACAAGGGAAATTTGTGCCTTTTTGCCCCAAAATGAGGGGAATTTCTGCGTTTTAACCCCAAAATATGGGGAATTTCAGCATTTTACTTCAAAATAAGGGGAATTTCAGCCTTTTTGCACCAAAATATGGGGAATTTCTTCCTTTTTGCCACAAAAAAGAAAAATTTCTGCAATTCTGTACCAAAATAAAAGAAATTTCTAACATTTTGCCCCAAAATAAGGGAAATTTCTGATTTTTGCCCCGAAATAAAAAGAATTTCTGTATTTTTGACCCCCAAAAAAAGAATTTCTGCCTTTTGCCCCAAAATTAGGGGAGTTTCTGCAATTTTGCTTCAATTACAGGGAATTTCTGCCTATTTCCTGAAAGTAAGGGGAACTTCTGCCAATTTGCCCCCAATAAAGGAAATTTCTGCATTTTTGCCCCAATATTTAGGGAATTTCTGCAATTTTGCTTTAAAAAACGGGGAATTTCTGCCTTTTTGCCCAAAATTAAGGGGATTTTCTGTCTTTTTGCCCCCTAACAAGGGAAATTTCTGCAATTTTATCCAAAAATAAAAGTAATTTCTGTCTTTATGCTCTCAAATAACGGGAATTCCTGCCTTTTTGCCCTGAAATATGTGAAATGTCTGCAATTTTACCCCAAAATAAAGTGAATTTCTACCTTTTTGCCCCAAAATAATGGGAATTTCTGCCTTTTTGCCCCAAAATATGAAAAATTTTTGTTTTTTTTCTTTGAAATATGTGAAATTTCTGCAATTTTGCCTTAAAATTAAAGAAATTTCTGCAATTTTTCCCCATAATAAAGAATTTTTTGCAATTTTTCCCCAAAATAAGGGGAATTTCTGTTTTTTGTCCCCAAATAAGAAAAATTTCTGAAATTTTACCCTAAAATAAGGGGAATTTCTGCCTTTTGCCCCAAAATAAGGAGAATTTCTGCCTTTTTGCCCCAAAACAAAGAAAATTACTGCATGTTTTACGCCAAAATTAGGTGAATTTCTGCAATTTTGCTCCAAAATACAGGGATTTTCTGCCTTTTTCGCAGAAAATAAGGGGAATTTCTGCCATTTTGCCGCGAAATAAGTGAAATTTCTGCAGTTTTACCCCAAAAGAAGGGGAATTTCTGCTTTTTTGCCCCAAAATTAGGGGAATTTCTGCAATTTTGCTCCAAAATACGGGGAATTTCTGCCTTTTTGCCCGAAAATAAAGGGAATGTGTACCTTTTTGCCATAAAAAAGGGAAATTTCTTCATTTTTACCCCAAAATAAGGGGATTTTCCGCCTTTTTGACTCAAAATAAGTGCAATTTCTGACTTTTTTCCAAAAATAAATGGAATTTCTGTTTTTTGCCCCAAGATAAGGGGAATTTCCGACTTTTTGCCCTGAAATAATTTAAATTTCAAAAATTTTTCCCCAAAATAATTGAAATTTCTGCAGTTTTGCCCAAAAATAAGTGGAATTTCTGTATTTTTGCCCCAAAATAAGGGAAATTTCTGCCTTTTTACCTCAAAATAAGGGAAATTTCTGCATTTTTTGCCACAAAATATAAGGAATTTCTGCCTTTTTGCCCCAAAATAAAAAAAATTTCTGCCTTTTTTCCCTGAAATAAGTGAAATTTCTGCAATTTTGGCCCAAAAAAATTAAAATTTCTGAAATTTTGTAACAAAATAAGAGAAATTTCGGGAAATTTGCCCCAAAATATGTAAAATTTCTGAGTTTTGCCCCAAAATAAGGAGAATTTCTGTCTTTTTGCCCCAACATATAGGGAATTTCTGCCTTTTTGCCCCAAAATTAGGAAAGTTTCTGCAATTTTGCTTCAAAATACAGGGAATTTCTGCCTCTTTTCCCGAAAATAAGGGGAACTTCTGCCGATTTTCCCCAAATAAAGGGAATTTCTGCATTTTTGCCCCAATATTTGGGGAATTTCTGCAATTTTGCTTTAAAATACGGGGAATTTCTGCCTTTTTGCCCCCAAACAAGGGAAATTTCTGCAATTTTATCCCAAAATAAAAGAATTTCTGCCTTTATGCCCTCAAATAACGGGAATTTCTGCCTTTTTGCCCTGAAATATGTGAAATGTCTGCAATTTTACCCCAAAATAAGGTGAATTTCTACCTTTTTGCCCCAAAGTAATGGGAATTTCTGCTTTTTTGCCCCAAAATATGAAAAATTTTTGCTTTTTTTCTCTGAAATATGTGAAATTTCTGCAATTTTGCCTTAAAATAAAAGAAATTTCTGCAATTTTTCCCCATAATAAAGGAATTTTTTGCAAGTTTGCCCCAAAATAAGGGGAATTTCTGTTTTTTGTCTTCAAATAAGGGAAATTTCTGAAATTTTGCCCTAAAATAAGGGGAATTTCTGCCTTTTGCCTCAAAATAAGGAGAATTTCTACCTTTTTGCCCCAAAACAAAGAAAATTACTGCATGTGTTACGCCAAAATTAGGTGAATTTCTGCAATTTTGCTCCAAAATACGGGGATTTTCTGCCTTTGTCACAGAAAATAAAGGGAATTTCTGCCATTTTGCCGCGAAATAAGTGAAATTTCTCCAGTTTTACCCCAAAATAAGGGGAATTTCTGCCTTTTAGCCCCAAAATTAGGGGAATTTCTGCAATTTTGCTCCAAAATACGGGGAATTTCTGCCTTTTTGCCCGAAAATAAAGGGAATGTATACCTTTTTGCCATGAAAAGGGAAATTTCTTCATTTTTACCCCCAAATAAGGGGATTTTCCGCCTTTTTGACTCAAAATAAGTGCAATTTCTGACTTTTTTCCAAAAATAAATGGAATTTCTGTCTTTTTGCCGCAAAATAAGGGGAATTTCCGACGTTTTGCCCTGAAATAATTTAAATTTCAAAAATTTTTCCCCAAAATAATTGAAATTTGTGCAGTTTTGCCCAAAAATAAGTGGAATTTCTGTATTTTTGCCCCAAAGTAAGGGAAATTTCTGCCTTTTTACCTCAAAATAAGGGAAATTTCTGCATTTTTTGCCACAAAATATAAGGAATTTCTGCATTTTTGCCCCAAAATAAGTAAAATTTCTGCCTTTTTTTACCTGAAATAAGTGAAATTTCTGCAATTTTGGCCCAAAAAAATTGAAATTTCTGCAATTTTGTCCCAAAATAAGAGAAATTTCTAGATTTTTGCCCCAAAATAAGTGGAATGTCTGAGTTTTGCCCCAAAATAAAAAGAATTTCTGTCTTTATGCCCCAACATATAGGGAAATTCTGCCTTTTAGCCCCACAATTAGGGGAATTTCTTCAATTTTGCTCCAAAATACGGGGAATTTCTGCTTTCTTGCCCGAAAATAAGGGGAATGTTTACCTTTTGCCACAAAAAAGGGAAATTTCTTCATTTTTGCCCCAAAATAAGAGGAATTTCTGCCTTTTTACGTCAAAATATGTGAAATTTCTGCCTTTTTACTCAAAAATATACGGAATTTCTGTATTTTGGCCCCAAAATAAAAGGAATTTTTGAATTATGCCCTGAAATAAATGAAATTTCTTCTATTTTGCCTCAAAATAAGAAAAATTTCTGCTTTTTTGCCACAAAATAAGAGGAATTTCTGTCTTTTTGCCCTAAAATAAAAGGAATTTCAGCCTTTTTACCTAATAATAAGGGGAATCTCTCCTTTTTGCCCTAAAATATGGGGAATTTCTGTATTTTTGCAACAAAATAAAAAAATTTTCTGCAATTTTGTACCAAAATAAAAGTAATTTCTTTCTTTATGCCCCAAAATAAGAGAAATTTCTGCGTTTTTTCCCTGAAATAAGTGAAATTTCTGTAATTTTGCCCCAAAATTAGGGAGTTTTCTGCAATTTTGCCCCAAGATAAAGGAAATTTCTGGAATTTTGCCCCAAAATAAAGGGAATTTCTGACTTTTGGCCCTGAAATAAGGAGAATTTCTGTCTTTTTGCCCCAAAATAATGTGAATTTCTGCATTTTCCCTCAAAATTAGGGGAATATGTGCAATTTTGCTTCAAAATACGGGGAATTTTTGCCTTATTGCACCAAAATAAAAGGAATTTCTGCATTTTTGCACCAATATAAGGGGAATTTCTGAGATTTTGCTCCAAAATACGGAAAATTTTTGCCTTATTGCCTGAAATAAAGTGTAATTTCTGCCTTTTTGCCCTGAAATATTTGAAATTTCTGCAATTTTACCCCAAAATAAGGGGTATTTCCGTTTTTGGCCCTAAAATTAGGAGAATTTCTGCTTTTTGCCCCAAATTAAGGCAAATTACTGACTTTTTGCCCTGTAATAAGTGAAATTTCTGCAATTTTTCCCCAAAATAAGGGGAATTTCTGCCTTTTTGCCAAAAAAAAAGAATTTCAGCATTTTACCTTCAAATAAGGGGAATTTCTGCCTTTTTGCCACAAAATATGGGGAATTTCTGCCTTATTGCCCCCAAATAAGGAAAATTTTTGCTTTTCTGCCCCAATTAATGGGAATTTCTGCCTTTTTGTCACAAAGTAAAGGGAATTTCTGCCTTTTTGCCACAAAGTAAAGGGAATTTCTGCTTTTTTGCCCCATATAACGGGAATTTCAGCCTTTTTACCCCAAAATAAGGGGAATGGGGAATTTCTGACTTTTTGTTCCAAAATAAGGAAAATTTCTTCAATTTTGTACCAAAATAAAAGAAATTTCTGCTTTTTGCCCCAAAATAAAAGTAATTTCTGACTTTTTGCCCTGAAATAAATGAAATTTCTGCAATTTTGCCCAAAAATAAGGGAAATTTGTGTTTTTTTGCCCCAAAATGAGGGGAATTTCTGCCTTTTATCCCCAAAATATGGGGAATTTCAGCATTTTACTTCAAAATAAGGGGAATTTCAGCGTTTTTGCACCAAAATATGGGGAATTTCTTCCTTTTTGCCACAAAATAAGAAAAATTTCTGCAATTCTGTACCAAAATAAAAGAAATTTCTAACATTTTGCCCCAAAATAAGGGAAATTTCTGATTTTTGCCCTGAAATAAGGAGAATTTCTGTATTTTTGCCCCCCCAAAAAAGGAATTTCTGCCTTTTGCCCCAAAATTAGGGGAGTTTCTGCAATTTTGCTTCAAATACAGGGAATTTCTGCCTATTTCCCGAAAGTAAGGGGAACTTCTGCCGATTTGCCCCAAATCAAGGGAATTTCTGCATTTTTGCCCCAATATTTAGGGAATTTCTGCAATTTTGCTTTAAAATACGGGGAATTTCTGCCTTTTTGCCCAAAATTAAGGGGATTTTCTGTCTTTTTGCCCCCTAACAAGGGAAATTTCTGCAATTTTATCCAAAAATAAAAGGAATTTCTGTCTTTATGCCCTCAAATAACGGGAATTCCTGCCTTTTTGCCCTGGAATATGTGAAATGTCTGCAATTTTACCCCAAAATAATGTGAATTTCTCCCTTTTTGCCCCAAAATAATGGGAATTTCTGCCTTTTTGCCCCAAAATATGAAAAATTTTTGCTTTTTTTCTTTGAAATATGTGAAATTTCTGCAATTTTGCCTTAAAATTAAAGAAATTTCTGCAATTTTTCCCCATAATAAAGAATTTTTTGCAATTTTGCCCCAAAATAAGGGGAATTTCTGTTTTTTGTCCCCAAATAAGGAAAATTTCTGAAATTTTGCCCTAAAATAAGGGGAATTTCTGCCTTTTGCCCCAAAATAAGGAGAATTTCTGCCTTTTTGCCCCAAAACAAAGAAAATTACTGCATGTTTTACGCCAAAATTAGGTGAATTTCTGCAATTTTGCTCCAAATTACAGGGATTTTCTGCCTTTTTCGCAGAAAACAAGGGGAATTTCTGCCATTTTGCCGCGAAATAAGTGAAATTTCTGCAGTTTTACCCCAAAATAAGGGGAATTTCTGCTTTTTTGCCCCAAAATTAGGGGAATTTCTGCAATTTTGCTCCAAAATACGGGGAATTTCTGCCTTTTTGCCCGAAAATAAAGGGAATGTAAACCTTTTTGCCATAAAAAAAAAATTTCTTCATTTTTACCCCAGAATAAGGGGATTTTCCGCCTTTTTGACTCAAAATAAGTGCAATTTCTGACTTTTTTCCAAAAATAAATGGAATTTCTGTCTTTTTGCCCCAAGATAAGGGGAATTTCCGTCTTTTTGCCCTGAAATAATTTAAATTTCAAAAATTTTTCCCCAAAATAATTGAAATTTCTGCAGTTTTGCCCGAAAATAAGGGAAATTTCTGTATTTTTGCCCCAAATTAAGGGAAATTTCTGCCTTTTTACCTCAAAATAAGGGGAATTTCTGCATTTTTGCCACAAAATATAAGGAATTTCTACCTTTTTGCCCCAAGATAAAAAAAATTTCTGCCTTTTTTCCCTGAAATAAGTGAAATTTCTGCAATTTTGGCTCAAAAAAATTGAAATTTCTGCAATTTTGTCTCAAAATAAGAGAAATTTCGGGAAATTTGCCCCAAAATAAGTAAAATTTCTGAGTTTTGCCCAAAAATAAGGAGAATTTCTGTCTTTTTGCCCCAACATATAGGGAATTTCTGCCTTTTTGCCCCAAAATTAGGAAAGTTTCTGCAATTTTGCTTCAAAATACAGGGAATTTCTGCCTCTTTTTCGGAAAATAAGGGGAACTTCTGCCGATTTGCCCCAAATAAAGGGAATTTCTGCATTTTTGCCCCAATATTTGGGGAATTTCTGCAATTTTGCTTTAAAATACGGGGAATTTCTGCCTTTTTGCCCAAAATTAAGGGGATTTTCTGCCTTTTTGCCCCCAAACAAGGGAAATTTCTGCAATTTTATCCCAAAATAAAAGGAATTTCTGCCTTTATGCCCTCAAATAACAGGAATTTCTGCCTTTATGCCCTGAAATAGGTGAAATGTCTGCAATTTTACACCAAAATAAGGTGAATTTCTACCTTTTTGCCCCAAAGTAATGGGAATTTCTGCCTTTTGCCCCAAAATATGAGAAATTTTTGCTTTTTTTCTCTGAAATATGTGAAATTTCTGCAATTTTGCCTTAAAATAAAAGAAATTTCTGCAATTTTTCCCCATAATAAAGGAATTTTTTGCAAGTTTGTCCCAAAATAAGGAAAACTTCTGTTTTTTGTCTTCAAATAAGGGAAATTTCTGAAATTTTGCCCTAAAATAAGGGGAATTTCTGCCTTTTGCCTCAAAATAAGGAGAATTTCTACCTTTTTGCCCCAAAACAAAAAAAATTACTGCATGTGTTACGCCAAAATTAGGTGAATTTCTGCAATTTTGCTCCAAAATACGGGGATTTTCTGCCTTTGTCACAGAAAATAAAGGGAATTTCTGCCATTTTGCCGCGAAATAAGTGAAATTTCTCCAGTTTTACCCCAAAATAAGGGGAATTTCTGCCTTTTAGCCCCAAAATTAGGGGAATTTCTGCAATTTTGCTCCAAAATACGGGGAATTTCTGCCTTTTTGCCCGAAAATAAAGGGAATGTATACCTTTTTGCCATGAAAAGAGAAATTTCTTCATTTTTACCCCCAAATAAGGGGATTTTCCGCCTTTTTGACTCAAAATAAGTGCAATTTCTGACTTTTTTCCAAAAATAAATGGAATTTCTGTCTTTTTGCCCCAAAATAAGGGGAATTTCCGACTTTTTGCCCTGAAATAATTTAAATTTCAAAAATTTTTCCCCAAAATAATTGAAATTTCTGCAGTTTTGCCCAAAAATAAGTGGAATTTCTGTATTTTTGCCCCAAAATAAGGGAAATTTCTGCCTTTTTACCTCAAAATAAGGGAAATTTCTGCATTTTTTGCCACAAAATATAAGGAATTTCTGCCTTTTTGCCCCAAAATAAGTAAAATTTCTGCCTTTTTTCCCTGAAATAAGTGAAATTTCTGCAATTTTGGCCCAAAAAAATTGAAATTTCTGCAATTTTGTCCCAAAATAAGAGAAATTTCTGGAATTTTGCCCCAAAATAAGTGGAATTTCTGAGTTTTTCCCCAAAATAAAAAGAATTTCTGTCTTTATGCCCCAACATATAGGGAAATTCGGCATTTTAGCCCCACAATTAGGGGAATTTCTGCAATTCTGCTCCAAAATACGGGGAATTTCTGCTTTCTTGCCCGAAAATAAGGGGAATGTTTACCTTTTGCCACAAAAAAGGGAAATTTCTTCATTTTTGCCCCAAAATAAGAGGAATTTCTGCCTTTATACGTCAAAATATGTGAAATTTCTGCCTTTTTACTCAAAAATATACGGAATTTCTGTATTTTTGCCCCAAAATAAAAGGAATTTTTGAATTATGCCCTGAAATAAATGAAATTTCTCCTATTTTGCCTCAAAATAAGGGAAATTTCTGCTTTTTTTCCACAAAATAAGAGGAATTTCTGTCTTTTTGCCCTAAAATAAAAGGAATTTCAGCCTTTTTACCTAATAATAAGGGGAATCTCTCCTTTTTGCCCTAAAATATGGGGAATTTCTGTATTTTTGCACCAAAATAAAAAAATTTTCTGCAATTTTGTACCAAAATAAAAGTAATTTCTGCCTTTATGCCCCAAAATAAGAGAAATTTCTGCATTTTTTCCCTGAAATAAGTGAAATTTCTGTAATTTTGCCCCAAAATTAGGGAGTTTTCTGCAATTTTGCCCCAAAATAAAGGACATTTCTGGAATTTTGCCCCAAAATAAAGGGAATTTCTGACTTTTGGCCCTGAAATAAGGAGAATTTCTGTCTTTTTGCCCCAAAATAATGTGAATTTCTGCATTTTCCCTCAAAATTAGGGGAATATGTGCAATTTTGCTTCAAAATACGGGGAATTTTTGCCTTATTGCACCAAAATAAAAGGAATTTCTGCATTTTTGCACCAATATAACGGGAATTTCTGAAATTTTGCTCCAAAATACGGGGAATTTTGCCTTATTGCCCGAAATTAAGTCGAATTTCTGCCTTTTTGCCCTGAAATATTTGAAATTTCTGCAATTTTACCCCAAAATAAAGGGAATTTCTGTTTTTGGCCCCAAAATTAGGAGAATTTCTGCTTTTTGCCCCAAATTAAGGCAAATTACTGACTTTTTGCCCTGTAATAAGTGAAATTTCTGCAATTTTGCCCCAAAATAAGGGGAATTTCTGCCTTTTTGCCGAAATAAGGGGAATTTCAGCATTTTACCTTCAAATAAGGGGAATTTCTGCCTTTTTGCCACAAAATATGGGGAATTTCTGCCTTATTGCCCCCAAATAAGGAAAATTTTTGCTTTTCTGCCTCAATTAATGGGAATTTCTGCCTTTTTGTCACAAAGTAAAGGGAATTTCTGCCTTTTTTCCACAAAGTAAAGGGAATTTCTGCTTTTTTGCCCCATATACCAGGAATTTCAGCCTTTTTACCCCAAAATAAGGGGAATTTCTGCCTTTTGCCCAAAATATGGTGAATTTCTGACTTTTTGTTCCAAAATAAGGAAAATTTCTTCAATTTTGTACCAAAATAAAAGAAATTTCTGCTTTTTGCCCCAAAATAAAAGTAATTTCTGACTTTTTGCCCTGAAATAAATGAAATTTCTGCAATTTTGCCCGAAAATAATGGAAATTTGTGCCTTTTTGCCCAAAAATGAGGCAAATTTCTGCCTTTTAACCCCAAAATATGGGGAATTTCAGCATTTTACCTCAAAATAAAAGGAATTTCAGCCTTTTTGCACCAAAATATGGGGAATTTCTTCCTTTTTGCCACAAAATAAGAAAAATTTCTGCAATTCTGTACCAAAATAAAAGAAATTTCTAACATTTTGCCCCAAAATAAGGGAAATTTCGGATTTTTGCCCCGAAATAAGGAGAATTTCTGTATTTTTGCCCCCCAAAAATAGGAATTTCTGCCTTTTGCCCCAAAATTAGGGGAGTTTCTGCAATTTTGCTTCAAATACAGGGAATTTCTGCCTCTTTTCCCGAAAGTAAGGGGAACTTCTGCCGATTTGCCCCAAATAAAGGGAATTTCTGCATTTTTGCCCCAATATTTAGGGAATTTCTGCAATTTTGCTTTAAAATACGGGGAATTTCTGCCTTTTTGCCCAAAATTAAGGGGATTTTCTGCCTTTTTGCCCCCTAACAAGGGAAATTTCTGCAATTTTATCCAAAAATAAAAGGAATTTCTGCCTTTATGCCCTCAAATAACGGGAATTCCTGCCTTTTTGCCCTGAAATATGTGAAATGTCTGCAATTTTACCCCAAAATAAGGTGAATTTCTACTTTTTGCCCCAAAATAATGGGAATTTCTGCCTTTTTGCCCCAAAATATGAAAAATGTTTGCTTTTTTTCTTTGAAATATGTGAAATTTCTGCAATTTTGCCTTAAAATTAAAGAAATTTCTGCAATTTTTCTCCATAATAAAGAATTTTTTGCAATTTTGCCCGAAAATAAGAGGAATTTCTGTTTTTTGTCCCCAAATAAGGGAAATTTCTGAAATTTTGCCTTAAAATAAGGGGAATATCTGCCTTTTGCCCCAAAATAAGGAGAATTTCTGCCTTTTTGCCCCAAAAGAAAGAAAATTACTGCATGTTTTACGCCAAAATTAGGTGAATTTCTGCAATTTTGCTCCAAAATACAGGGATTTTCTGCCTTTTTCGCAGAAAATAAGAGGAATTTCTGCCATTTTGCCGCGAAATAAGTGAAATTTCTGCAGTTTTACCCCAAAATAAAAGGAATTTCTGATTTTTTGCCCCAAAATTAGAAGAATTTCTGCAATTTTGCTCCAAAATACGAGGAATTTCTGCCTTTTTGCCCGAAAATAAAGGGAATGTAAACCTTTTTGCCATAAAAAAAAAATTTCTTCATTTTTACCCCAGAATAAGGGGATTTTCCGCCTTTTTGACTCAAAATAAGTGCAATTTCTGACTTTTTTCCAAAAATAAATGGAATTTCTGTCTTTTTGCCCCAAAATAAGGGGAATTTCCGACTTTTAGCTCTGAAATATGTTAAATTTCAAAAATTTTTCCCCAAAATATTTGAAATTTCTGCAGTTTTGCCCCAAAATAAGGGAAATTTCTGTATTTTTGCCCCAAAATAAGAGAAATTTCTGCCTTTTTACCTCAAAATAATGGGAATTTCTGCATTTTTGCCACAAAATATAAGGAATTTCTGCCTTTTTGCCCCAAAATAAAAAAAATTTCTCCCTTTTTTTCCCTGAAAGAAGTGAAATTTCTGCAATTTTGGCCCAAAAAAATTAAAATTTCTGCAATTTTGTCCCAAAATAAGAGAAATTTTGGGAAATTTGCCCCAAAATAAGTAAAATTTCTGAGTTTTGCCCCAAAATAAGGAGAATTTCTGTCTTTTTGCCCCAACATATAGGGAATTTCTGCCTTTTTGCCCCAAAATTAGGAAAGTTTCTGCAATTTTGCTTCAAAATACAGGGAATTTCTTCCTCTTTTCCTGAAAATAAAGGGAACTTCTGCCGATTTGCCCCAAAAAAAGGGAATTTCTGCATTTTTGCCCCAATATTTGGGGAATTTCTGCAATTTTGCTTTAAAATACGGGGAATTTCTGCCTTTTTGCCCAAAATTAAGGGGATTTTCTGCCTTTTTGCCCCCAAACAAGGGAAATTTCTGCAATTTTATCCCAAAATAAAAGGAATTTCTGCCTTTATTTCCTCAAATAATGGGAAATTCGGCCTTTTTGCCCTGAAATTTGTGAAATGTCTGCAATTTTACCCCAAAATAAGGTAAATTTCTACCTTTTTGCCCCAAAATAATGGGAATTTCTGCCTTTTTGCCCCAAAATATGAAAAATGTTTGCTTTTTTTCTTTGAAATATGTGAAATTTCTGCAATTTTGCCTTAAAATTAAAGAAATTTCTGCAATTTTTCTCCATAATAAAGAATTTTTTGCAATTTTGCCCGAAAATAAGAGGAATTTCTGTTTTTTGTCCCCAAATAAGGGAAATTTCTGAAATTTTGCCTTAAAATAAGGGGAATATCTGCCTTTTGCCCCAAAATAAGGAGAATTTCTGCCTTTTTGCCCCAAAAGAAAGAAAATTACTGCATGTTTTACGCCAAAATTAGGTGAATTTCTGCAATTTTGCTCCAAAATACAGGGATTTTCTGCCTTTTTCGCAGAAAATAAGAGGAATTTCTGCCATTTTGCCGCGAAATAAGTGAAATTTCTGCAGTTTTACCCTAAAATAAGGGGAATTTCTGCTTTTTTGCCCCAAAATAGAAGAATTTCTGCAATTTTGCTCCAAAATACGGGGAATTTCTGCCTTTTTGCCCGAAAATAAAGGGAATGTAAACCTTTTTGCCATAAAAAAGGAAATTTCTTCATTTTTACCCCAGAATAAGGGGATTTTCCGCCTTTTTGACTCAAAATAAGTGCAATTTCTGACTTTTTTCTAAAAATAAATGGAATTTCTGTCTTTTTGCCCCAAAATAAGGGGAATTTCCGACTTTTAGCCCTGAAATATGTTAAATTTCAAAAATTTTTCCCCAAAGTATTTGAAATTTCTGCAGTTTTGCCCCCAAAATAAGGGAAATTTCTGTATTTTTGCCCCAAAATAAGAGAAATTTCTGCCTTTTTACCTCAAAATAAGGGGAATTTCTGCATTTTTGCCACAAAATATAAGGAATTTCTGCCTTTTTGCCCCAAAATTAGGGAAATTTTGCAATTTTGCTCCAAAATATGGGGAATTTCTGCCTTTTTGCCCGAAAATAAAGGGAATGTATACCTTTTTGTCATGAAAAGGTAAATTTCTTCATTTTTACCCCCAAATAAGGGGATTTTCCGCCTTTTTGACTCAAAATAAGTGCAATTTCTGACTTTTTTCCAAAAATAAATGGATTTTCTGTCTTTTTGCCCCAAAATAAGGGGAATTTCCGACTTTTTGCCCTGAAATAATTTAAATTTCAAAAATTTTTCCCCAAAATAATTGAAATTTCTGCAGTTTTGCCCAAAAATAAGTGGAATTTCTGTATTTTTGCCCCAAAATAAGGGAAATTTCTGCCTTTTTACCTCAAAATAAGGGAAATTTCTGCATTTTTTGCCACAAAATATAAGGAATTTCTGCCTTTTTGCCCCAAAATACGTAAAATTTCTGCCTTTTTTCCCTGAAATAAGTGAAATTTCTGCAATTTTGGCCCAAAAAAATTGAAATTTCTGCAATTTTGTCCCAAAATAAGAGAAATTTCTGGAATTTTGCCCCAAAATAAGTGGAATTTCTGAGTTTTTCCCCAAAATAAAAAGAATTTCTGTCTTTATGCCCCAACATATAGGGAAATTCGGCATTTTAGCCCCACAATTAGGGGAATTTCTGCAATTTTGCTCCAAAATACGGGGAATTTCTGCTTTCTTGCCCGAAAATAAGGGGAATGTTTACCTTTTGCCACAAAAAGGGGAAATTTCTTCATTTTTGCCCCAAAATAATAGGAATTTCTGCCTTTTTACGTCAAAATATGTGAAATTTCTGGCTTTTTACTCAAAAATATACGGAATTTCTCTATTTTTGCCCCAAAATAAAAGGAATTTTTGAATTATGCCCTGAAATAAATGAAATTTCTCCTATTTTGCCTCAAAATAAGGGAAATTTTTGCTTTTTTTTTTACAAAATAAGAGGAATTTCTGTCTTTTTGCCCTAAAATAAAAGGAATTTCAGCCTTTTTACCTAATAATAAGGGGAATCTCTCTTTTTGCCCTAAAATATGGGGAATTTCTGTATTTTTGCACCAAAATAAAAAAATTTTCTGCAATTTTGTACCAAAATAAAAGTAATTTCTGCCTTTATGCCCCAAAATAAGAGAAATTTCTGCATTTTTTCCCTGAAATAAGTGAAATTTCTGTAATTTTGCCCCAAAATTAGGGAGTTTTCTGCAATTTTGCCCCAAAATAAAGGAAATTTCTGGAATTTTGCCCCAAAATAAAGGGAATTTCTGACTTTTGGCCCTGAAATAAGGAGAATTTCTGTCTTTTTGCCCCAAAATAATGTGAATTTCTGCATTTTCCCTCAAAATTAGGGGAATATGTGCAATTTTGCTTCAAAATACGGGGAATTTTTGCCTTATTGCACCAAAATAAAAGGAATTTCTGCATTTTTGCACCAATATAAGGGGAATTTCTGAAATTTTGCTCCAAAATACGGGGAATTTTTGCCTTATTGCCCGAAATTAAGTCGAATTTCTGCCTTTTTGCCCTGAAATATTTGAAATTTCTGCAATTTTACCCCAAAATAAAGGGAATTTCTGTTTTTGGCCCCAAAATTAGGAGAATTTCTGCTTTTTGCCCCAAATTAAGGCAAATTACTGACTTTTTGCCCTGTAATAAGTGAAATTTCTGCAATTTTGCCCCAAAATAAGGGGAATTTCTGCCTTTTTGCCGAAATAAGGGGAATTTCAGCATTTTACCTTCAAATAAGGGGAATTTCTGCCTTTTTGCCACAAAATATGGGGAATTTCTGCCTTATTGCCCCCAAATAAGGAAAATTTTTGCTTTTCTGCCTCAATTAATGGGAATTTCTGCCTTTTTGTCACAAAGTAAAGGGAATTTCTGCCTTTTTTCCACAAAGTAAAGGGAATTTCTGCTTTTTTGCCCCATATACCAGGAATTTCAGCCTTTTTACCCCAAAATAAGGGGAATTTCTGCCTTTTGCCCAAAATATGGTGAATTTCTGACTTTTTGTTCCAAAATAAGGAAAATTTCTTCAATTTTGTACCAAAATAAAAGAAATTTCTGCTTTTTGCCCCAAAATAAAAGTAATTTCTGACTTTTTGCCCTGAAATAAATGAAATTTCTGCAATTTTGCCCGAAAATAATGGAAATTTGTGCCTTTTTGCCCAAAAATGAGGCGAATTTCTGCCTTTTAACCCCAAAATATGGGGAATTTCAGCATTTTACCTCAAAATAAAAGGAATTTCAGCCTTTTTGCACCAAAATATGGGGAATTTCTTCCTTTTTGCCACAAAATAAGAAAAATTTCTGCAATTCTGTACCAAAATAAAAGAAATTTCTAACATTTTGCCCCAAAATAAGGGAAATTTCGGATTTTTGCCCCGAAATAAGGAGAATTTCTGTATTTTTGCCCCCCAAAAATAGGAATTTCTGCCTTTTGCCCCAAAATTAGGGGAGTTTCTGCAATTTTGCTTCAAATACAGGGAATTTCTGCCTCTTTTCCCGAAAGTAAGGGGAACTTCTGCCGATTTGCCCCAAATAAAGGGAATTTCTGCATTTTTGCCCCAATATTTAGGGAATTTCTGCAATTTTGCTTTAAAATACGGGGAATTTCTGCCTTTTTGCCCAAAATTAAGGGGATTTTCTGCCTTTTTGCCCCCTAACAAGGGAAATTTCTGCAATTTTATCCAAAAATAAAAGGAATTTCTGCCTTTATGCCCTCAAATAACGGGAATTCCTGCCTTTTTGCCCTGAAATATGTGAAATGTCTGCAATTTTACCCCAAAATAAGGTGAATTTCTACTTTTTGCCCCAAAATAATGGGAATTTCTGCCTTTTTGCCCCAAAATATGAAAAATGTTTGCTTTTTTTCTTTGAAATATGTGAAATTTCTGCAATTTTGCCTTAAAATTAAAGAAATTTCTGCAATTTTTCTCCATAATAAAGAATTTTTTGCAATTTTGCCCGAAAATAAGAGGAATTTCTGTTTTTTGTCCCCAAATAAGGGAAATTTCTGAAATTTTGCCTTAAAATAAGGGGAATATCTGCCTTTTGCCCCAAAATAAGGAGAATTTCTGCCTTTTTGCCCCAAAAGAAAGAAAATTACTGCATGTTTTACGCCAAAATTAGGTGAATTTCTGCAATTTTGCTCCAAAATACAGGGATTTTCTGCCTTTTTCGCAGAAAATAAGAGGAATTTCTGCCATTTTGCCGCGAAATAAGTGAAATTTCTGCAGTTTTACCCCAAAATAAATGGAATTTCTGATTTTTTGCCCCAAAATTAGAAGAATTTCTGCAATTTTGCTCCAAAACACGAGGAATTTCTGCCTTTTTGCCCGAAAATAAAGGGAATGTAAACCTTTTTGCCATAAAAAAAAATTTCTTCATTTTTACCCCAGAATAAGGGGATTTTCCGCCTTTTTGACTCAAAATAAGTGCAATTTCTGACTTTTTTCCAAAAATAAATGGAATTTCTGTCTTTTTGCCCCAAAATAAGGGGAATTTCCGACTTTTAGCTCTGAAATATGTTAAATTTCAAAAATTTTTCCCCAAAATATTTGAAATTTCTGCAGTTTTGCCCCAAAATAAGGGAAATTTCTGTATTTTTGCCCCAAAATAAGAGAAATTTCTGCCTTTTTACCTCAAAATAATGGGAATTTCTGCATTTTTGCCACAAAATATAAGGAATTTCTGCCTTTTTGCCCCAAAATAAAAAAAATTTCTCCCTTTTTTTCCCTGAAAGAAGTGAAATTTCTGCAATTTTGGCCCAAAAAAATTAAAATTTCTGCAATTTTGTCCCAAAATAAGAGAAATTTTGGGAAATTTGCCCCAAAATAAGTAAAATTTCTGAGTTTTGCCCCAAAATAAGGAGAATTTCTGTCTTTTTGCCCCAACATATAGGGAATTTCTGCCTTTTTGCCCCAAAATTAGGAAAGTTTCTGCAATTTTGCTTCAAAATACAGGGAATTTCTTCCTCTTTTCCTGAAAATAAAGGGAACTTCTGCCGATTTGCCCCAAAAAAAGGGAATTTCTGCATTTTTGCCCCAATATTTGGGGAATTTCTGCAATTTTGCTTTAAAATACGGGGAATTTCTGCCTTTTTGCCCAAAATTAAGGGGATTTTCTGCCTTTTTGCCCCCAAACAAGGGAAATTTCTGCAATTTTATCCCAAAATAAAAGGAATTTCTGCCTTTATTTCCTCAAATAATGGGAAATTCGGCCTTTTTGCCCTGAAATTTGTGAAATGTCTGCAATTTTACCCCAAAATAAGGTAAATTTCTACCTTTTTGCCCCAAAATAATGGGAATTTCTGCCTTTTTGCCCCAAAATATGAAAAATGTTTGCTTTTTTTCTTTGAAATATGTGAAATTTCTGCAATTTTGCCTTAAAATTAAAGAAATTTCTGCAATTTTTCTCCATAATAAAGAATTTTTTGCAATTTTGCCCGAAAATAAGAGGAATTTCTGTTTTTTGTCCCCAAATAAGGGAAATTTCTGAAATTTTGCCTTAAAATAAGGGGAATATCTGCCTTTTGCCCCAAAATAAGGAGAATTTCTGCCTTTTTGCCCCAAAAGAAAGAAAATTACTGCATGTTTTACGCCAAAATTAGGTGAATTTCTGCAATTTTGCTCCAAAATACAGGGATTTTCTGACTTTTTCGCAGAAAATAAGAGGAATTTCTGCCATTTTGCCGCGAAATAAGTGAAATTTCTGCAGTTTTAACCCAAAATAATTGGAATTTCTGATTTTTTGCCCCAAAATTAGAAGAATTTCTGCAATTTTGCACCAAAATACGGGGAATTTCTGCCTTTTTGCCCGAAAATAAAGGGAATGTAAACCTTTTTGCCATAAAAAAAAATTTCTTCATTTTTACCCCAGAATAAGGGGATTTTCCGCCTTTTTGACTCAAAATAAGTGCAATTTCTGACTTTTTTCCAAAAATAAATGGAATTTCTGTCTTTTTGCCCCAAAATAAGGGGAATTTCCGACTTTTAGCTCTGAAATATGTTAAATTTCAAAAATTTTTCCCCAAAATATTTGAAATTTCTGCAGTTTTGCCCCAAAATAAGGGAAATTTCTGTATTTTTGCCCCAAAATAAGAGAAATTTCTGCCTTTTTACCTCAAAATAATGGGAATTTCTGCATTTTTGCCACAAAATATAAGGAATTTCTGCCTTTTTGCCCCAAAATAAAAAAAATTTCTCCCTTTTTTTCCCTGAAAGAAGTGAAATTTCTGCAATTTTGGCCCAAAAAAATTAAAATTTCTGCAATTTTGTCCCAAAATAAGAGAAATTTTGGGAAATTTGCCCCAAAATAAGTAAAATTTCTGAGTTTTGCCCCAAAATAAGGAGAATTTCTGTCTTTTTGCCCCAACATATAGGGAATTTCTGCCTTTTTGCCCCAAAATTAGGAAAGTTTCTGCAATTTTGCTTCAAAATACAGGGAATTTCTTCCTCTTTTCCCGAAAATAAAGGGAACTTCTGCCGATTTGCCCCAAAAAAATGGAATTTCTGCATTTTTGCCCCAATATTTGGGGAATTTCTGCAATTTTGCTTTAAAATACGGGGAATTTCTGCCTTTTTGCCCAAAATTAAGGGGATTTTCTGCCTTTTTGCCCCCAAACAAGGGAAATTTCTGCAATTTTATCCCAAAATAAAAGGAATTTCTGCCTTTATTTCCTCAAATAATGGGAAATTCGGCCTTTTTGCCCTGAAATTTGTGAAATGTCTGCAATTTTACCCCAAAATAAGGTAAATTTCTACCTTTTTGCCCCAAAATAATGGGAATTTCTGCCTTTTTGCCTCAAAATATGAAAATTTTTTGCTTTTTTTCTCTGAAATATGTGAAATTTCTGCAATTTTGCCTTAAAATAAAAGAAATTTCTGCAATTTTTCCCCACAATGAAAGAATTCTTTGCAATTTTGCCCCAAAATAAAGGGAACTTTTTTTTTTTGTCCCCAAATAAAGGAAATTTCTGAAATTTTGCCCTAAAATAAGGGAAATTTCTGCTTTTTGCCCCAAAATAAGGAGAATTTCTGCCTTTTTGCCCCAAAACAAGGAAAATTACTGCATGTTTTACGCCAAAATTAGGTGAATTTCTGCAATTTTGCTCCAAAATACAGGGATTTTCTGCATTTTTCGCAGAAAATAAGGGGAATTTCTGCCATTTTGCCGCGAAATAAGTGAAATTTCTGCAGTTTTACCCCAAAATAAGGGGAATTTCTGCCTTTTTGCCCCAAAATTAGGGGAATTTCTGCAATTTTACTCCAAAATACGGAGAATTTCTGCCTTTTTGCCCGAAAATAAAGGGAATGTATAACTTTTTGCCATAAAACGGAAATTTCTTTATTTTTACCCCAAAATAAAGGGATTTTCCGCCTTTTTGACACAAAGTAAGTGAAATTTCTGTATTTTTACCCAAAAATAAACGGAATTTCTGTTTTTTTGCCCCAAAATAAAAGGAATTTTTGAATTATGCCCTAAAATTAGTGAAATTTCTGCAATTTTGCCCTAAAATAAAAGAAATTTCTTGCTTTTTGCCACAAAAAAAGGGAATTTCTGTCTTTTTGCCCCAAAATAAGGGAAATTTCTGCCTTTTTGCCCCCAAATAAGGGGAATTTCAGCCTTTTTACCTCAAAATAAAAGGAATTTCTGCATTTTTGCCACAAAATATTAGGAATTTCTGCACTTTTGCTCCAAAATAAAAAAAAAATCTACCTTTTTTCCCTGAAATAAGTGAAATTTCTGTAATTTTGCCCCAAAATAAGTGAAATTTCTTCAATTTTGCCCCTACATAAGGAAAATTTCTGGAATTTTGCCCCAAAATAAGTGGAATTTCTGAGTTTTGCCCTAAAATAAGGAGAATTTCTGTCTTTTTGCCCCAACAAATAGGGAATTTCTGTCTTTTTGCCCCACAACTAGGGGAATTTCTGCAATTTTGCTCCAAAATACATGGAATTTCTGCTTTTTTTCCCGAAAATAAGGGGAATGTATACATTTTGCCACAAAAAAAGGGAAATTTCTTCATTTTTGCCCCAAAATAAGAGGAATTTCTGCCTTTTTACCTCAAAATAAGTGAAATTTCTGCCTTTTTACCCAAAAATAAACTGAATTTCTTTCTTTTTTTCCCAAAAAAAAGGAATTTTTGAATTATGCCCTGAAATTAGTGAAATTTCTGCAATTTTGCCCTAAAATAAAAAAAATTTCTGCCTTTGTGCCACAAAATAAGGGGAATTTCTGTCTTTTTGCCCCAAAATAAGGGAAATTTCTGCCTTTTTGCCCCCAAATAAGGGGAATTTCAGCCTTTTTACGTCAAAATAAAGTGAATTTCTGCATTTTTGCCACAAAATACTAGGAATTTCTGCCTTTTTTGCTCCAAAATAAGAAAATTTCTGCCTTTTTTCCCTGAAATAAGTGAAATTTGTGCAATTCTGCCCCTAAATAAGGGGAATTTCTGTCTTTTTGCCCCGAAATATGGGGAATTTCTGACTTTTTGCCCTGAAATAAGTTAAATTTCTAAAATTTTGCCCCAAAATAAGGGAAATGTCTGTATTTTGCCCCAAAATAAGGGGAATTTCTGCATTCTTGTTCCAAAATAAGGGGAATTTCAGCCTTTTTTTCTCAAAATAAGGGGAATTTCTGCCTTTTGCCCCAAAGTATGGGGAATTTCTGCCTTTTTGCCCCAAAATAAGAAAAATTTCTGCAATTTTGTACCAAAATAAAAGAAATTTCTGCATTTTTGCCCCCAAATAAGAAAAATTTCTGCCTTTTTTCCCTGAAATAATTGAAATTTCTGCAATTTTGCCCCATAATAAGGGAAATTTCTTCAATTTTGCCCCAAAATAAAGGAAATTTCTGCAATTTTGCCTCAAATAAGGGGAATTTCTGACTTTTTGCCCTTGAAAAACGGAGATATTTTTTCTTTTTGCACCAAAATAAGGAGAATTTCAGCCTTTTCCCCCTAAAATTATGAGATTTTCTGCAATTTTGCTTCAAAATACGGGGAATTTCTGCCTTTCAGCCCCAAAATAAAGGGAATTTCTGCATTTTTCCTCAAAATTAAAGGAATTTCTGCATTTTACCTCTAAATAAGGAGAATTCCTGCATTTTGCCCCAAAATATGGGGAATTTCTGCCTTTTTGTTCCAAAATAAGGAAAATTTCTTCAATTTTGTACCAAAATAAAATAAATTTCTACTTTTTGCCCCAAAATAAAAGTAATTTCTGACTTTTTGCTCTGAAATAAATAAAATTTCTGCAATTTTGCCCGAAAATAAGGGAAATTTTGCCTTTTTGCCCCAAAATAAGGGGAATTTCTGCCTTTTAACCCCAAAATATGGGGAAATTCAGCATTTTACCTCAAAATAAGGGGAATTTCAGCCTTTTTGCACCAAAATATGGGGAATTTCTTCCTTTTTGCCACAAAATAAGAAAAATTTCTGCAATTCTGTTCCAAAATAAAATTAATTTTTAAAATGCTGCCCCAAAATAAGGGAAATTTCTGATTTTTTCTCCGAAATAAGGAGAATTTCTGTATTTTTGCCCCAAAATAAAAAGAATTTCTGCCTTTTTGCCCCTAAAATTAGGGGAGTTTCTGTAATTTTGCTTAAAAACAGGGAATTTCTGCCTCTTTTCCCGAAAATAAGAGGAACTTCTGCCGATTTGCCCCAAATAAAGGGAATTTCTGCATTTTTGCCCCAATATTAGAGGAATTTCTGCAATTTTGCTTCAAAATACGAGGATTTTCTTCCTTTTGCCCCCCAAAAAGGGAAATTTCTGCAATTTTATCCCAAAATAAGGGGAATTTCTGCCTTTTTGCCCCCAAATAAGGGGAATTTCTGCATTTTTGCCCTGAAATATGTGAAATTTCTGCAATTTTACCGCAAAATTAGGAGAATTTCTGCCTTTTTGCCCCAAAATAATGGGAATTTCTGCGTTTTTGCCCCAAAATAAGAAAAATTTTTGCTTTTTTTCTCTGAAATAAGTGAAATTTCTGCAATTTTGCCTTAAAATAAAGAAATTTCTGCAATTTTTTTCTCAAAATAAAGGAATTTTCTGCAATTTTGCACCAAAATAAAGGGAATTTCTGTTGTTTGTCCCCAAATAATGGAAATTTCTGCAATTTTTCCCTAAAATAAGGGGAATTTCTGCCTTTTGCCCCAAAACAAAGAAAATTACTGCATGTTTTACACCAAAATTAGGTGAATTTCTGCAATTTTGCTCCAAAATACAGGGATTTTCTGCCTTTTTCGCCGAAAATAACGGGAATTTCTGCCATTTTGCCGCGAAATAAGTAAAATTTCTTCAGTTTTACATCAAAATAAGGGGAATTTCTGCCTTTTTGCCCCTAAATGAGGGGAATTTCTGCTTTTTGCCCCAAAATATGAGGAGTTTCAGCATTTTACCTCAAAATAAGAGGAATTTCAGTCTTTTTGCTCCAAAATACGGGTCATTTCTGCCTTTTTACCCAAAATTAAGTGGAATTTCTGCCTTTTTTTCCCGAAATAAGTGAAATATCTGCAATTTTAGCCAAAAATTAGGGATTTCATTATTTACCCCAAAATAAGGGGAATTTCTGCCATTTAGCCCTTAAATAAGTGAAATTTCTGCAATTTTACCCCAAAATAAAAAGAATTTCGGCCTTTTTGCCCGAAAATAAGTGAAATTTCAGCCTTATTACCTCAAAATAAGGGGAATTTCTGCCATTTGCCCCAAAATAAGGGGAATTTCTGCAATTTTGCCCAAAAATTATGAGAATTCCTGCAATTTTGCTTCAAAATATGGAGAATTTCTGCCTTTTAGCCCCAAAATAAAGGGAATTTCTGCATTTTTCCTCAAAATTAGGGGATTTTCTGCATTTTACCTCTAAATAAGGGGAATTCCTGCATTTTGCCCCAAAATATGGGAAATTTCTGCTTTTTTGTTCCAAAATAAGGAAAATTTCTTCAATTTTGTACCAAAATAAAAGAAATTTCTGCTTTTTGCCCCAAAATAAAAGTAATTTCTGACTTTTTGCCCTGAAATAAATGAAATTTCTGCAATTTTGCCCGAAAATAAGGGAAATTTGTGCCTTTTTGCCCCAAAATGAGGGGAATTTCTGCCTTTTAACCCCAAAATATGGGGAAATTCAGCATTTTACCTCAAAATAAGGGCAATTTCAGCCTTTTTGCACCAAAATTTGGGGAATTTCTTCCTTTTTGCCACAAAATAAGAAACATATCTGCAATTCTGTACCAAAATAAAAGAAATTTCTAAAATTTGGCCCCAAAATAAGGGAAATTTCTGATTTTTTCCCCGAAATAAAAAGAATTTCTGTATTTTTGCCCCAAAATAAAGGGAATTTCTGCCTTTTTGCCCCAAAATTAGGGGAGTTTCTGCAATTTTTCTTCAAAATACAGGGAATTTCTGCCTCTTTTCCCGAAAATAAGGGGAACTTCTGCCGATTTGCCCCAAATAAAGGGAATTTCTGCATTTTTGCCACAATATTAGATGAATTTCTTCAATTTTGCTTCAAAATACGGGGATTTTCTTCCTTTTTGCCCCCAAAAAAGGGAAATTTCTGCAATTTTATCCCAAAATAAGGGGAATTTCTGCCTTTTTGCCCCCAAATAAGGGGAATTTCTGCCTTTTGGCCCTGAAATATGTGAAATGTCTGCAATTTAACCGCAAAATTAAAAGAATTTCTGCCTTTTTGCCCCAAAATAATGGGAATTTCTGCGTTTTTGCCCCAAAATAAGAAAAATTTTTGCTTTTTTTTTGAAATAAGTGAAATTTCTGCAATTTTGCCTTAAAATAAAAGAAATTTCTGCAATTTTTCCCATAATATAGGAATTTTCTGCAATTTTGCCCCAAAATATAGGGAATTTCTGTTTTTTGTCCCCAAATAAGGGAAATTTCTGCAATTTTTCCCTAAAATAAGGGGAATTTCTGCCTTTTGCCCCAAAACAAAGAAAATTACTGCATGTTTTACTCCAAAATTAGGTGAATTTCTTCAATTTTGCTCCAAATTACGGGGATTTTCTGCCTTTTTCGCCGAAAATAAGGGGAATTTCTGCCATTTTGCCGCGAAATAAGTGAAATTTCTTCAGTTTTACCTCAAAATAAGGGGAATTTCTGCCTTTTTGCACCAAAAAGAGGGGAATTTCTGCCTTTTGCCCCAAAATATGAGGAATTTCATCATTTTACCTCAAAATAAGGGGAATTTCAGCCTTTGTGCTCCAAAATACTGGTCATTTCTGCCTTTTTGCCCAAAATTAAGTGCAATTTCTGCCTTTTTGTCCCAAAATAAGTGAAATATCTGCAATTTTAGCCAAAAATTAGGGATTTCATCTTTGTGCCCCAAAATAAGGGGAATTTCTGCCATTTTGCCCTGAAATATTTGAAATTTCTGCAATTTTACCCCAAAATAAAAAGAATTTCGGCCCTTTTGCCCCAAAATAAGGGGAATTTCAGTCTTATTACCTCAAAATAAGGGGAATTTCTGCCATTTGCCCCAAAATAAGGGGAATTTCTGGCTTTTTGCCACAAAATAAAGAAAATTACTGCATGTTTTACCCAAAAATTAGGTAAATTTCTGCAATGTTGCTCCAAAATACGAGGATTTTTTGCCTTTTTCGCTGAAAATAAGGGGAATGCATACCTTTTTGCCATAAAAAAGGGAAATTTCATCATTTTTGCCCCAAAATAATGGGAATTTCTGCCTTTTTGCCTTTAAATAAGTGGAATTTCTGTCTTATTTCCCCAAAACAAAGGGAATTTCTGTCTATTTTGCCCCAAAATAAGGGGAATTTCTGACTTATTACCCTGAAATAAGTGAAATTTCTTCAATTTTGCCCTAAAATTAGGAAAATTTCTGCCTTTTTGCCCCAAAATAAAAGGAATTTCAGCCTTTTTACCTCAAAATAAGGGGAATTTCTGCATTTTTGCCACAAAATATTAAGAATTTCTGCCTTTTTGCCCTAAAATAGAGAAAATTTCTGCATTTTTCCGGAAATAAGTGAAATATCTGCAATTCTGACCCAAAATAAGGGAAATTTCTGCAATTTGGCCCCAAAATAAGGGAAATTTCTGGAATTTTGCCCCAAAATAAGTGGAATTTCTGAGTTTTGCCCCAAAATAAGGAGAATTTGTGTTTTTTGGCCCAACATATAGGGAATTTCTGCCTTTTTGCCCCACAACTATGGGAATTTCTGCAATTTTGCTCCAAA
The DNA here is from genome assembly GCF_963924665.1 of Micromys minutus. Classification (NCBI taxonomy): domain Eukaryota; kingdom Metazoa; phylum Chordata; class Mammalia; order Rodentia; family Muridae; genus Micromys; species Micromys minutus. The sequence continues at coordinate 8,033,045 of NW_027667727.1, forward strand.
ATACAGAGAATTTCTGCTTTTTTGCCCGAAAGTAAGGGGAATGTATACCTTTTGCCACAAAAAAGGGAAATTTCATTTTTGCCCCAAAATAAGAGGAATTTCTGCTTTTTCCCCTCAAAATAAGTGAAATTTCTGCCTTTTTACCCAAAAATAAACGGAATTTTTGCCTTTTTGCCCCAAAATAAGGGGAATTTTTTAATTTTGCCCAGAAATAAGTTAAATTTCTGCAATTTTGCCCCAAAATAAGAGAAATTTCTGCCTTTTTGCCACAAAATAAGGGGAATTTCTGTCTTTTTGCCCCAAAATAAGGGGAATTTCAGCCTTTTTCCTCATAATAATGGGAATTTCTGCATTTTTGCCCCAAAATATGGGGAATTTCTGCATTTTTGCTACAAAATAAAGAAATTTTCTGCAATTTTGTACCAAAATAAAAGATATTTCTGCCCTTTTGCTCTAAAACAAGAGAAATTCCTATCTTCTTATTCTGAAATAAGTGAAATTTCTGCAATTTTGAACAAAATAAGAAAAACTTCTGCAATTTTGCCACAAAATAAGGGAAATTTCAGCCTTTTTGCTCCAAAATACTGGTCATTTCTGCCTTTTTGCCCTGAAATAAGAAGAATTTCTGTCTTTTTTCTCCAAAATAATGTGTATTTCTGCATTTTCCCTCAAAATTAGGGGAATTTGTGCAATTTTGCTTCAAAATACAGGAGATTTCAGCCTTATTGCAACAAATTAAAGGGGATTTCTACATTTTTCACCTATATAAGTGGAATTTCTGAAATTTTTCTCCAGAATACGGGGAATTTCTGACTTATAGCCCGATATTATGTGGAATTTCTGCCTTTTTGCCCTGAAATATTTGAAATTTCCGCAATTTTACCCCAAAATAAAGGGAATTTCTCTTTTTGGCCCCAAAATTAGGGGAATTTTTGCTTTTTGCCCCAAAATAAGGCAAATTTCTGACTTTTTGCCCTGAAATAAGTGAAATTTCTGCAATTTTGACCAAAATAAGAAAAATTTCTGCAATTTTGCCACAAAATAAGGGAAATTTCTGCAATTTTGCCCCAAAATAATGGGAATTTCTGACTTTTTGCCCTGAAATAAGGAGAATTTCTGTCTTTTTGCCCCAAAATTATGTGTATTTCTGCATTTTCCCTCAAAATTAGTGAAATTTGTGCAATTTTGCTTAAAAATACGGGGGATTTCAGCCTTATTGCACCAAAATAAAGGAAATTTCTGCATTTTTGCACCAATATAAGTGGAATTTCTGAAATTTTGCTCCAGAATACGGGGAATTTCTGCCTTATAGCCCAAAATTAAGTGGAATTTCTGCCTTTTTGCCCTGAAATATTTGAAATTTCCGCAATTTTACCCCAAAAAAGGGAATTTCTGTTTTTGGCCCCAAAATTAGGGGAATTTCTGCTTTTTGCCCCAAAATAAGGCAAATTTCTGACTTTTTGCCCTGAAATAAGTGAAATTTCTGCAATTTTACCCCAAAATAAGGGGAATATCTGCCTTTTTGCCTAGAATAAGGGGAATTTCAGCATTTTACCTCCAAATAAGGGGAATTTCTGCCTTTTTGCCACAAAATATGGGGAATATCTGCCTTATTGCCCCCAAATAAGGAAAATTTCTGCTTTTCTGCCCCAATTAACGGGAATTTCTGTTTTTTTGCTGCAAAGTAAAGGAAATTTCTACCTTTTTGTTTGAAAATAAGAGGAATTTCATCCTTTTTACCTCAAAATAAGGGGAATTTCTGCCTTTTGCTCCAAAATATGGGGAATTTCTGCCTTGTTGTTCCAAAATAAGGAAAATTTCTTCAATTTTGTACCAAAATAGAAGAAATTTCTGCTTTTTGTCCCAAAATAAAAGGAATTTCTGACTTTTCGTCCTGAAATAAATGAAATTTCTGCAATTTTGCCCAAAAATAGGAAAAATTTGTGCCTTTTTGCCACAAAATATAAAAAATTTCTGCCTTCTTGCCACAAAATAAGAAAAATTTCTGCAATTCTGTACCAAAGTAAAAGAAATTTCTCCAATTTTGACCCAAAATAAGGGAAATTTCTGCAATTTTGCCCCGAAATAAGGAGAATTTCTGTATTTTTGCACAAAAATAAAGGGAATTTCTGCCTTTTTGCCAAAAATTAGGGGAGTTTCTGCAATTTTGCTTCAAAATACAGGGAATTTCTGCCTCTGTCCCCGACAATAAGAGGAACTTCTGCCTTTTTGCCCCAAATAAAAGGAATTTCTGCATTTTTGCCCCAATATTAGGAGAATTTCTGCAATTTTGCTTCAAAATACAGGGAATTTCTGCCTCTGTCCCCGACAATAAGAGGAACTTCTGCCTTTTTGCCCCAAATAAAAGGAATTTCTGCATTTTTGCCCCAATATTAGGAGAATTTCTGCAATTTTGCTCCAAAATACGGGGAATTTTGCCTTTTTGCCCGAAATTTAGGGGATTTTCTGCTTTTTGCCCCCAAATAAGGGAAATTTCGGCAATTTTATCCCAAAATAAGAGGAATTTGTGCTTTTTTGCCCCAAAATAAAAGAAATTTCTGCATTTTTGCCCCAAAATAAGAAAAATTTTTGCTTTTTTTCTCTGAAATAAGTGAAATTTCTGCAATTTTGCCCTTAAATAAGAGAAATTTCTGCAATTTTTCCCCATAATAAAGGAAATTTCTGCAATTTTCCGCAAATTAAGGGAAATTCTGTTTTTTGCCCCCAAATATAAGAAATTTCTGCAATTTTGCCCTAAAATAAGGGGAATTTCTGCCTTTTTCCCCAAAATAAGGGAAATTTCTGCCTTTACCACGAAAATAAAAAGAATTTCTTCATTTTCCCCCAATATTAGGGGAATTTCTGCGTTTTACCTCTAAATAAGGGGAATTTCTGGATTTTACCCCAAAAAATGGGGAATTTCTGCCTTTTTGTTCCAAAAAAAGGAAAATTTCTTAAATTTTGTACCATAATATAAGAAATTTCTGCTTTTTGCCCCAAAATAAGGGGAATTTCTGACTTTTTAACCTGAAATAAATGAAATTTCTGCAATTTTGCCTGAAAATAAGGGAAATTTGTGTTCTTTTGCCCCAAAATGAGGGGAATATCTGCCTTTTGCCCCAAAATATGAGGAATTTCAGCATTTTACCTCAAAATGAGGGAAATTTCAGCCTTTTTGCACCATAATATGGGGAATATCTGCCTTTTTGCTCCAAAATAAAGGGAATTTGTGCATTATTGCACCAATATTAGAGGAATTTCTGCAATTTTGCTCCAAAATACGGGTCATTTCTGCCTTTTTGCCTGAAATTAAGTGGAATTTTTGCCTTTTTGTCCCAAAATACATGAAATATTGGCAATTTTAGCCAAAAATAAGGGATTTAATCTTTTTGCCTCAAAATAAGTGGAATTTCTATTATTTTGCCCTGAAATTTTTGAAATTTTTTAAATTTTACCGCAAAATAAAAAGAATTTCTGCCTTTTTGCCCCAAAATAAGGTGAATTTCAGCCTTATTACCTCAAAATAAGGGAAATTTCTGCCTTTTGCCACAAAATATGGGGAATTTCTGCCTTTTTGTTCCAAAATAAGGAAAATTTCTTCAATTTTGTACCAAAATAGAAGAAATTTCTGTTTTTTCCCTCAAATTAAAAGGAATTTCTGACTTTTGGTCCTGAAATAAATGAAATTTCTGCAATTTTGCCTGAAAATTAGAAAAATTTGTGCCTTTTTGCCACAAAATATAAAAAATTTCTGCCTTATTGCCACAAAATAAGAAAAATTTCTGCAATTCTGTACCAAAATAAAAGAAATTTCTTCAATTTTGCCCCAAAATAAGGGAAATTTCTGCAATTTTGCCCCAAGATAAGGAAATTTTCTTCAATTTTGCCCCAAAATAAGGGGAATTTCTAATTTTTGCCCCGAAATAAGGAGAATTTCTGTATTTTTGCCCCAAAATAAAGGGAATTTTTGCCTTTTTGCCCCAAAATTAGGGGAGTTTCTGAAATTTTGCTTCAAAATACAGGGAATTTCTGCCTCTTTCCCCGAAAATAAGAGGAACTTCTGCCTTTTTGCCCCAAATGAAAGTAATTTCTGCATTTTTGCCCCAATATTAGGGGAATTTCTGCAATTTTGCTCCAAAATACGGGGAATTTTTGCCTTTTTGCCCGAAATTAAGGGGATTTTCTGCCTTTTTGCCCCCAAATAAGGGAAATTTCGGAAATTTTATCCCAAAATAACGGGAATTTCTGCTGTTTTGCCCAAAAATAAAGGAAATTTCTGCATTTTTGCCCCAAAATAAAAAAAATTTTTCCTTTTTTTCTCTGAAATAAGTGAAATTTCTGCAATTTTGCCCTAAAATAAGAGAAATTTCTCCAATTTTTCCCCATAATAAAGAAAATTTCTGCAATTTTCCCCAAATTAAGGGAATTTCTGTTTTTTACCGCCAAATAAAAGAAATTTCTGCAATTTTGCCCTAAAATAAAAGGAATTTGTGACAATTTCCCCAAAATAAGGGGAATTTCTGCCTTTTAGCCCCAAAATAAAGGGAATTTCTTCATTTTCCCCCAATATTAGGGGAATTTCTGCGTTTTACCTCTAAATAATGGGAATTTCTGGACTTTACCCCAAAAAATGGGGAATTTCTGCCTTTTTGTTCCAAAAAAAGGAAAATTTCTTAAATTTTGTACCATAATAAAAGAAATTTCTGCTTTTTGCCCCAAAATAAGGGGAATTTCTGACTTTTTACCCTGAAATAAATGAAATTTCTGCAATTTTGCCTGAAAATAAAGGAAATTTGTGCCTTTTTGCCCCAAAATGAGGGGAATTTCTGCCTTTGCCACAAAATATGAGGAATTTCAGCATTTTATCTCAAAATGAGGGAAATTTCAGCCATTTTGGACCATAATATGGGGAATATCTGCCTTTTTGCTCCAAAATAAAAGGAATTTGTGCATTATTGCACCAATATTAGAGGAATTTCTGCAATTTTGCTCCAAAATACGGGTCATTTCGGCCTTTTTGCCTGAAATTAAGTGGAATTTTTGCCTTTTTGTCCCAAAATACATGAAATATTTGCAATTTTAGCCAAAATAAGGGATTTAATCTTTTTGCCCCAAAATAAGGGGAATTTCTGCCATTTTGCCCTGAAATATTTGAAATTTTTTCAATTTTACCCCAAAATAAAAAGAATTTCTGCCTTTTTGCCTCAAAATAAGGGGAAATTCAGCCTTATTACCTCAAAATAAGGGGAATTTCTGCCTTTTGCCACAAAATATGGGGAATTTCTGCCTTTTTGTTCCAAAATAAAGAAAATTTCTTCAATTTTGTACCAAAATAGAAGAAATTTATGCTTTTTGCCCCAAAATAAAAGGAATTTCTGCCTTTTTGCCCTGAAATATGTGAAATGTCTGCAATTTTACCCCAAAATAAGGTGAATTTCTGCCTTTTTGCTTAAAAATAATGGGAATTTCTGCCTTTTTGCCACAAAATAAGAAACATTTTTGCTTTTTTCTCTGAAATAAGTTAAATTTCTGCAATTTTGCCTTAAAATAAAAGAAATTTCTGCAATTTTTTTCCATAATATAAGAATTTTCTGCAATTTTGCCCCAAAATATAGGGAATTTCTGTTTTTGTCCTAAAATAAGGGAAATTTCTGCAATTTTTCCCTAAAATAAGGGGAATTTCTGCCTTTTGCCCCAAAACAAAGAAAATTACTGCATGTTCTACTCCAAATTTGGTGAATTTCTTCAATTTTGCTCCAAAATACGGGGATTTTCTGCCTTTTTCGCCGAAAATAAGGGGAATTTCTGCCATTTTGCCGCGAAATAAGTGAAATTTGTTCAGTTTTACCTCAAAATAAGGGGAATTTCTGCCTTTTTGCCCCAAAATGAGGGGAATTTCTGCCTTTTACCCCATTATATGAAGAATTTCAGCATTTTACCTCAAAATAAGGGGAATTTCAGCCTTTTTGCTCCAAAATACTGGTCATTTCTGCCTTTTTGCCCAAAATTAAATGCAATTTCTGCCTTTTGGTCCCAAAATAAGTGAAATATCTGCAATTTTAGCCAAAAATTAGGGATTTCATGTTTTGCCCCAAAATAAGGGGAATTTCTGCCATTTTGCCCTGAAATATTTGAAATTTCTGCAATTTTACCCCAAAATAAAAAGAATTTCGGCCCTTTTGCCCCAAAATAAGGGGAATTTCAGCCTTATTACCTCAAAATAAGGGGAATTTCTGCCATTTGCCCCAAAATAAGGGGAATTTCTGCCTTTTTGCCACAAAATAAAGAAAATTACTGCATGTTTTACCCCAAAATTAGGTAAATTTCTGCAATGTTGCTCCAAAATACAAGGATTTTCTGCCTTTTTCGCTGAAAATAAGGGGAATGCATACCTTTTTGCCATAAAAAAAGAGAAATTTCATCATTTTTGCCCCAAAATAAAGGGAATTTCTACCTTTTTGCCTCTAAATAAGTGGAATTTCTGTCTTTTTCCCCCAAAACAAAGGGAATTTCTGTCTATTTTGCCCCTAAAATAAGGGGAAATTCTGACTTATTACCCTGAAATAAGTGAAATTTCTTCAATTTTGCCCTAAAATAAGGAAAATTTCTGCCTTTTTGCCCCAAAATAAAAGGAATTTCTGCCTTTTTACCTCAAAATAAGGGGAATTTCTGCATTTTTGCCACAAAATATTGAGAATTTCTGCCTTTTTGCCCTAAAATAGAGAAAATTTCTGCATTTTTCCGGAAATAAGTGAAATATCTGCAATTCTGACCCAAAATAAGGGAAATTTCTGCAATTTGGCCCCAAAATAAGGGAAATTTCTGGAATTTTGCCCCAAAATAAGTGGAATCTGAGTTTTGCTCCAAAATAAGGAGAATTTGTGTTTTTTGGCCAAACATATAGGGAATTTCTGCCTTTTTGCCCCACAACTATGGGAATTTCTGCAATTTTGCTCCAAAATACAGGGAATTTCTGCTTTTTTGCCCGAAAATAAGGGGAATGTATACCTTTTGCCACAAAAAAGGGAAATTTCTTCATTTTTGCCCCAAAATAAGAGGAATTTCTGCTTTTTCCCCTCAAAATAAGTGAAATTTCTGCTTTTTTACCCAAAAATAAACGGAATTTTTGCCTTTTTGCCCCAAAATAAGGGGAATTTTTGAATTTTGCCCAGAAATAAGTGAAATTTCTGCAATTTTGCCCCAAAATAAGAGAAATTCCTGCCTTTTTGCCACAAAATAAGGGGAATTTCAGCCTTTTTCCTCATAATAAGGGGAATCTCTGCATTTTTGCCCCAAAATATGGGGAATTTCTGCATTTTTGCTACAAAATAAAGAAATTTTCTGCAATTTTGTACCAAAATACAAGAAATTTCTGCCCTTTTGCTCTAAAACAAGAGAAATTCCTGTCTTCTTATTCTGAAATAAGTGAAATTTCTGCAATTTTGAACAAAATAAGAAATACTTCTGCAATTTTGCCACAAAATAAGGGAAATTTCTGCAATTTTGCCCCAAAATAAGGGGAATTTCAGCCTTTTTGCTCCAAAATACTGGTCATTTCTGCCTTTTTGCCCAAAATTAAGTGCAATTTCTGCCTTTTTGTCCCAAAATAAGTGAAATATCTGCAATTTTAGCCAAAAATTAGGGATTTCATCTTTTTGCCCCAAAATAAAGGGAATTTCTGCCATTTTGCCCTGAAATATTTGAAATTTCTGCAATTTTACCCCAAAATAAAAAGAATTTCGGCCCTTTTTCCCCAAAATAAGGGGAATTTCAGCCTTATTACCTCGAAATAAGGGAAATTTCTGCCATTTGCCTCAAAATAAGGGGAATTTCTGCCTTTTTGCCACAAAATAAAGAAAATTACTGCATGTTTTACCCGAAAACTAGGTAAATTTCTGCAATGTTGCTCCAAAATACGAGGATTTTCTGCCTTTTTCGCTGAAAATAAGGGGAATGCATACCTTTTTGCCATTAAAAATGGAAATTTCATCATTTTTGCCCCAAAATAAGTTGAATTTCTACCTTTTTGCCTCTAAATAAGTGGAATTTCTGTCTTTTTCTCCCAAAACAAAGGGAATTTCTGTCTTTTTTGCCCCAAAATAAGGGGAAATTCTGACTTATTACCCTGAAAGAAGTGAAATTTGTTCAATTTTGCCCCAAAATAAGGAAAATTTCTGCTTTTGCCCCCAAATAAGGGGAATTTCAGCTTTTTTACCTCGAAATAAAGGGAATTTCTGCAATTTTGCTCCAAAATACGGGGAATTTCTGCCTTTTTGCCTGAAAATAAGGGGAATGCATACTTTTTGCCATAAAAAAAGGAAATTTCTTCATTTTTGCCCAAAATTAAGGGAAATTTCTGCCTTTTTGTTCTGAAATATGTGAAATTTCTGCAATTTTAGCCCAAAATAAGGTGAATTTCTGCCTTTTTGCCCCAAAATAATGGGAATTTCTGCATTTTTGCCCCAAAATAAGAAAAATTTTTGCTTTTTTTCTCTGAAATAAATGAAATTTCTGCAATTTTGCACTAAAATAAAAGAAATTTCTGCAATTTTTCCCCATAATAAATGAAATTTCTGGAATTTTGCCCAAAAATAAGAAGAATTTCTGTTTTTTTGCCAGCAAATAAGGGAAATTTCTGCAATTTTGCCCTAAATTATGGGGATTTTCTGCTTATTGACTTTAAATAAGTGGAATTTCTGATGTTTTCCCCCAAAAGAAAGTGAATTTCTGTCATTTTTGCCCTAAAATAAGGAAAATTTCTGACTTATTATGCTGAAATAATTGAAATTTCTGCAATTTTGCCCCAATATAAGGGAAATTTCTGCCTTTTTGCCCCCATATAAGGGGATTTTCAGCCTTTTTATCTCAAAATAAGAGGAATTTCTGAATTATGGCACAAAATATTAGGAATTATTGCCTTTTTGCCCCAAAATAAGGAAAATTTCTGCCTTTTTTCCCTGAAATAAGTGAAATTTCTGCAATTTTGCCCCAAAATAATAAAATTTCTGGAATTTTGCCCCAAAATAAGGGGAATTTCTGTTATTTTGCTTCCAAATAAGGGAAATTTCTGCAATTTTGTCCTAAAATAAGGGGAATTTCTGCTTTTTTGCCTCTAAATAAGTGGAATTTTTGTCTTTTTCCCCCTAAACATAGGGAATCTCTGTCTTTTTTGCCGCAAAATAATGAAAATTTCTGATATTACCCTGAAATAAGTGAAATTTCTGCAATTTTGCCCCTAAGTAAGGGAAATTTCTGCCTTTTTGCCCCCAAATAAAGGGAATTTCAGCCTTTTTACCTCAAAATAAGGGGAATTTCTGCATTTTTGCCCAAAAATATGGGAAATTTCTCCTTTTTTGCCCCAAAATAAGTGAAATTTCTGCAATTTTGCCCCCAAAAATAGGAAATTTCTGGAATTTTGCCCCAAAATAAGTGCGATTTCTGAGTTTTGCCCCAAAATAAGGAGAATTTCTGCCTTTTTGCCCCACAATTAGGAGAATTTCTGCAATTTTGCTCCAAAATATGGGGAATTTCTGCCTTTTTGCCCGAAAATAAGTGGAATGCATACCTTTTTGCCATAAAAAAAGGAAATGTCTTCATTTTTGCCACAAATTAAGGGAAATTTCTGCCTTTTTGCCCTGAAATGTGTGAAATTTCTGCAATTTTAGCCCAAAATAAGGTGAATTTCTGCCTTTTGCCCCAAAATAATGGGAATTTCTGCCTTTTTGCCCCAAATAAGATAAATTTTTGCTTTTTTTCTCTGAAATAAGTGAAATTTCTGCAATTTTGCCCTAAAATAAAAGAAATGTCTTCAATTTTTCACCATAATAAAGGAAATTTCTGGAATTTTGCCCCAAAATAAGGGGAATTTCTGTTTTTTTGCCCCCAAATATAGGAAAATTCTGCAAGTTTGCCCTAAAATAAGGGGAATTTCTGCTTTTTTGCCTCTAAATAAGTGGAATTTCTGTCTTTTCCCCCCAAAACAAAGGGAATTTCTCTCATTTTTGCCCCAAAATAAGGAAAATTTCTGACTTATTACCCGGAAATAAGTGAAATTTCTTCAATTTTGCCCCAATATAAGGGAAATTTCTGCCTTTTTGCTGCCCAATAAGGGGAATTTCAGCCCTTTTACCTCAAAATAAGGGGAATTTCTGAATTTTGGCCCAAAATATTAGGAATTTCTGCTTTTTTGCCCCAAAATAAGAAATATTTCTGCAATTTTGCCTCAAAATAAGAAAAATTTCTGGAATTTTGCCCCAAAATAAGTGGAATTTCTGAGTTTTGCCCTAAAATAAGGAGAATTTCTGCCTTTTGGCATCTAAATAAGTGGAATTTTTGTCTTTTTCCACAAAACAAAGGAAATTTCTGTCTTTTTTGTTCCAAAATAAAAGGAATTTCTTCCTTCTTACCTCAAAAAAAGTGAAATTTCTGCCTTTTTACCCGAAAATAAATGGAATTTCTGTCTTTTTGCCCCAAAATAAAAGGAATTTTTGAATTTTGCCCCGAAATATGTGAAATTTCTGCAATTTTGCCCCAAAATAAGGGAAATTTCTGCCTTTTTGCCACAAAATAAAGGGAATTTCTGTCTTTTTGCCCCAAAATAAGGGGAATTTCAGCATTTTACCTCATAATCAGGGGAATCTCTGCATTTTTGCCCCAAAATATGGAGAATTTCTGCCTTTTTGCTTAAAATTAAATGGAATTTCTGCCTTTTTGTCCGAAATAAGTGAAATTTCTGCAATTTTAGCAAAAAATTAGGGATTTCATCTTTTTGCCCTAAAATAAGGGAAATTTCTGCCATTTTGCCGTGAAATATTTGAAATTTCTGCAATTTTACCCCAAAATAAGGGGAATTTCTGCCTTTTTGCCCAAAATAAGGGGAATTTCAGCCTTATTACCTCAAAATAAGGGGAATTTCTGCCTTTTTGCTCCAAAATATAAGGAATTTCTGCCTTTTTGCCCCAAAAAAGGAAAATTGTGCAATTTTGCCCTGAAAATGAGTATTTCTCCCTTTTTGCCCCAAAATAAAGGAAATTTCAGCCTTTTTACCTGAAAATAAGTGAAATTTCTGCAATTTTGCCTCAAATAAGGGAAATTTCTTATTTTTGCCCCAAAATAAAGAGAATATCTGTATTTTTGCCCCAAAATAAAGAAAATTTCTGCCTTTTTGCCCTAAAATTAGGAGAGTTTCTGCAATTTTGCTTCAAAATACAGGGAATTTTTTCCTCTTTTCCAAAAAATAAGGAGAACTTCTGCCTTTTGCCCCAAATAAAGGGAATTTCTGCATTTTTGTCCCAATATTAGGGGAATTTCTGCAATTTTGCTCAAAAATATGGAAAATTTCTGCAATTTTATCCCAAAATAAGGGGAATTTCTGCCTTTTTGCCCCAAAATAAGCGGAATTTCTGCCTTTTTGCCCGAAATTAAGTGGAATTTTTGCCTATTTGTCCAAAAAAGTGAAATTTCTTTAATTTTAGACAAAAATTAGGGATTTCATCTTTTTGCCCCAAAATAAGGGGAATTTCTGCAATTTTGCCCCAAAATAAATGAAATTTCTGCAATTTTGCCCCAAAATAAGGGAAATTTCTGAAATTTTGCTCCAAAAAAGTGGAATTTCTGAGTTTTGCCCCAAAATAAGGAGAATTTCTGTCTTTTTGCCCCAACATATAGGGAATTTCTGCCCTTTTGCCCCACAATTATGGGAATTTCTGCAATTTTGCTCCAAAATACGGGAAATTTCTGCATTTTTGCCTGAAAATAAGGGGAATGCATACCTTTTTGCCATAAAAAGAAAAATTTCTTCATTTTTGCCCCAAATTAAGGGAAATTTCTGCCTTTATGCCCTGAAATATGTGAAATTTCTGCAATTTTAGCCCAAAATAAGGTGAATTTCTGCCTTTTTGCCCCAAAATAATGGGAATTTCTGCCTTTTTGCCATAAATAAGAAAAATTTTTGCTTTTTTTCTCTCAAATAAGTGAAATTTCTGCAATTTTGTTCTAAAATAAGGGAAATTTCTGCAATTTTTTCCATAATAAGGGAAATTTCTGCAATTTTGCCCCAAAATAAGGGGAATTTCTGGTTTTTTGCCCCCAAATAAGGGAAATTTCTGCAATTTTGCCCTAAAATAAGGGTAATTTCTGCCTTTTGCCCCAAAATAAGGAGAATTTCTGCCTTTTTGCCCAAAAATAAAATATATTACTGTATTTTTTACCCCAAAATTAGGTGAATTTCTGCAATTTTGCTCCAAAATACGAGGATTTTCTGCCTTTTTCGCCGAAAATATGGGGAATTTCTGCCATTTTGCTGCGAAATAAGTAAAATTTCTGGAGTTTTACCCCAAAATAAAAGGAATTTCTGCCTTTATGCCCCAAAATTAAAGGAATTTCTGCAATTTTGCTCCAAAATATGGGGAATTTCTGCCTTTTTTCCCGAAAATAAAGGGAATGTTTACCTTTTTGTTATAAAAAATAGAAATTTCTTCATTTTTCCCCAAAATAAGGGGATTTTCCGCCTTTTTGACTCAAAAGAAGTGCAATTTCTGCCTTTTCCCCAAAAAATAAATGAAATTTCTGCTTTTTGCCCCAAAATAAGGGGAATTTCTTACTTTTTGCCCTGAAATAAATGAAATTTCTGCAATTTTGCCCGAAAATAGGGGAAATTTGTGCCTTTTTGCCCCAAAATAAGGGGAATTTCTGCCTATTGCCCCATAATATGAGGAATTTCAGCAATTTACCTCAAAATAAGGGGAATTTCAGCCTTTTTGCAACAAAATAAGAAGAATGCATATCTTTTTGCCATAAAAAAAAGAAATTTCTTCATTTTTGCTCCAAAATAAGGGGAGTTTCTGCCTTTTGCCCCAAAATATGGGGAATTTCTGCCTTTTTGCCCGAAAATAAGAAGAATGCATAACTTTTTGCCATAAAAAAGGGAAATTTCTTCATTTTTGCTCCAAAATAAGGGGAATTTCTGCTTTTTTGCCTCTAAAAGTGGAATTTCTGTCTTTTTCCCCCAAAACAAAGGGAATTTCTGTCATTTTTGCCCCAAAATAATGGGAATTTCTGCCTTTAGCCCCAAAAAATGGAAAATTTCAGCATTTTACCTCAAAATAAGGGGAATTTCTGACTTTTTGCCCTGAAATATATGAAATTTCTGCAATTTTACCCCAAAATAATGTGAATTTCTGCCTTTTTGCCCCAAAATAATGGGAATGTCTGCATTTTTGCCTCAAAATAAGGAAAATTTTTGCTTTTTTTTTCTGAAATAAGTGAAATTTCTGCAATTTTGCCCTAAAATAAGGGAAATTTCTGCAATTTTTCCCCATAATAAAGAAAATTTCTGCAATTTTGCTGCAAAATAAGGGGAATTTCTGGTTTTTGCCCCCAAATAAAACAAATTTCTGCAATTTTGCCCCAAAATAAAAGGAATTTCTGTATTTTGCCCCCAAATAATGAAAATTTCTGCAATTTTGCCCTAAAATAAGGGGAATTTCTGCCTTTTTGCCACAAAATAAAGAAAATTACTGCGTGTTTTACCCCAAAATTAGGTGAATTTCTGCAATTTTGCTCCAAAATACGAGGATTTTCTGCCTTTTTCGCCGAAAATAAGGGGAATTTCTGCCATTTTGCCGCAAAATAAGTGAAATTTCTGCAGTTTTACCCCAAAATTAGGGGAATTTCTGCAATTTTGTTCCAAAATACAAGGAATTTCTGCCTTTTTGTCCAAAAATAAGAAGAATGCACACCTTTTTGCAATAAAAAAGGGAAATTTCTTCATTTTTGCTCCAAAAGAAGGGTAACTTTTGCCTTTTTGCCTCTAAATAAGTGGAATTTCTGTCTTTTTCCCCAAAAACAAAGGGAATTTCTGGTTTTTTTTGCCCCAAAATAAGGAAAATTTCTGACTTATTACCCTGAAATAAGTGAAATTTCTGCAAATTTGCCCCAAAAATAGGGACATTTCTGCCTTTTGCCCCAAAATAAGGGAAATTTCAGCATTTTACCTCAAAATAAGGGAAATTTCTGATTTTTGCACTAAAATATGGAGAATTTCTGTTTTTTGCCCCAAAATAAAGAAAATTTCGGCCTTTTTTTCCCTGAAATAAGTGAAATTTCTGCAATTTTGCCCCAAAATAAGTGAAATTTCTGCAATTTTGCCCCAAAATAAGTGGAATTTCTGAGTTTTGCCCAAAAATAAGGAGAATTTCTGCCTTTTTGCCTCTAAATAAGTGGAATTTCTGTCTTTTTCCACAAAACAAAGGAAATTTCTTTCTTTTTTGTTCTAAAATAAGAGGAATTTCTTCCTTCTTACCTCGAAATAAGTGAAATTTCTGCCTTTTTACCAAAAAATAAACGGAATTTCTGTCTTTTTGCCCCAAAATAAAAGGAATTTTTGAATTTTGCCCTGAAATATGTGAAATTTCTGCAATTTTGCCCCAAAATAAGGGAAATTTCTGCCTTTTTGACACAAAATAAAGGGAATTTCTGTCTTATTGCCCCAAAATAAGGGGAATTTCAGCATTTTACCTCATAATAAGAGGAATCTCTGCATTATTGCCCCAAAATATGGGGAATTTCTGCATTTTTGCCCCCAAATAATGAAAATTTCTACAATTTTGTACCAAAATAAAAGAAATTTCTGCCTTTTTGCTCCAAAATAAGAGAAATTTCTGAGTTTTTTTCTTTGAAATAAGTGAAATTTCTGCAATTTTGCCCCAAAATAATTGAAATTTCTGCAATTTTTTTTCATAATAAGGGAAATTTCTGCAATTTTGCCCCAAAATAAGGCGAATTTATCTTTTTTGCCCCCAAATAAGGGAAATTTCTGCAATTTTATCCCAAAGTAAGGGGAATTTCTGCCTTTTTGCCAGAAAATAAGAAAAATATCTGCAAGTCTGTAACAAAATAGAAGAAATTTCTAAAATTTTGCCCCAAAATAAAGGAAATTTCTGATTTTTGCCCCAAAATAAGGAGAATTTCTGTATTTTTGCCCCAAAATTAGAAGAGTTTTTGCAATTTTGCTTCAAAATACAAGGAATTTCTTCCTCTTTTCCCGAAAATAAGGGGAACTTCTGCCTTTTTGCCCCAAATAAAGGGAATTTCTGCATTTTTGCCCCAATATTAGGGGAATTTCTGCAATTTTGCTCCAAAATACGGGGAAATTCTGCCTTTTTACCCAAAATTAAAAGGATTTTCTGCCTTTTTGCTACCGAATAAGGGAAATTTCTGCAATTTTATACCAAAATAAAGGGAATTTCTGCCTTTTTGCCCCAAAATAAGGGGAATTTCTGCCTTTTTTCCCTGAAATATGTGAAATTTCTGCAATTTTACCCCAAAATAAGGTGAATTTCTGCCTTTTTGCCCATAAAATAATAGAAATTTCTGCCTTTTTGCCCCAAAATAAGAAAAATTATTTCTTTTTTCTCTGAAATAAGTGAAATTTCTGCAATTTTGTTCTAAAATAAGGGAAATTTCTGCAATTTTTTTCCATAATAAGGGAAATTCATGCAATTTTGCCCCAAAATAATGGGAATTTTTGTTTTTTGCCCCCAAATAAAGGAAATTTCTTCAATTTTGCCCTAAAATAAGGGGAATTTCTGCCTTTTGCCCCAAAATAAAGAGAATTTCTGCCTTTTTGCTCCAAAATAAGAAAATTACTGTATTTTTTATCCCAAAATTAGGTGAATTTCTGCAATTTTGCTCCAAAATACGGGGATTTTCTACTTTTTTCGCCGAAAATAAAGGGAGTTTCTGCCATTTTTCCGCGAAGTAAGTGAAATTTCTGCAGTTTTACCCCCCAAAATAGGGGAATTTCTGCCTTTTTGCCCAAAAATTAGGGGAATTTTTGCAATTTTGCTCAAAAATACAGGGAATTTCTGTCTTTTGGCCCGAAAATAAAGGGAATGTATACCTTTTTGCCATAAAAAAAGGAAATTTCTTCATTTTTACCCTAAAATAAGGGGATTTTCCGCCTTTTTGACTCAAAATAAGTGCAATTTCTGCCTTTTCCCCAAAAATAAACGAAATTTCTGTATTTTCCCCAAAAATAAAGGGAATTTCTGACTTTTTGCCCCAAAATAAGGGGAATTTCAGCCTTTTTACCTAAAAATAAGGGGAATTTCTGCATTTTTGCCCCCAAAGTAAAGGGAATTTTTGCACCAATATTAGGGGAATTTCTGCAATTTTGCTCCAAAATATGGGTCATTTCTGCCTTTTTGCCCAAAATTAAGTGGAATTTCTGCTTTTTGTCCGAAATAAGTGAAATTTCTGCAATTTTAGCCAAAAATTAGGGATTTCATCTTTTTGCCCTAAAATAAAGGAAATTTCTGCCATTTTGCCCTGAAATATTTGAAATTTCTGCAATTTTACCCCAAAATAAGGGGAATGTCTGCCTTTTTGCCCCAAATAAGGGGAATTTCAGCCTTATTACCTCAAAATAAGGGGAATTTCTGCCTTTTGGCCCCAAAATATAAGGAATTTCTGCCTTTTAGCCCCAAAAAAGAAAATTGTGCAATTTTGCCCTGAAAAGAAGAATTTCTCCCTTTTTGCCCCAAAATAAAGGAAATTTCAGCCTTTTTACCTGAAAATAAGTGAAATTTCTGCAATTTTGCCCCAAATAAGGGAAATTTCTGAGTTTTGCCCCAAAATAAGGAGAATATCTGTATTTTTGCCCCAAAATAAAGGGAATTTCTGCCTTTTTGCCCCAAAATTAGGGAAGTTTCTGCAATTTTGCTTCAAAACACCGGGATTTTCTTCCTCTTTTCCCGAAAATAAGGGGAATTTCTGCCTTTTGCCCCAAATAAAGGGAATTTCTGCATTTTTGCCCCAATATTAGGAGAATTTCTGCAATTTTGCTCCAAAATATGGGGAATTTCTGCCTTTTTAACCGAAATTAATAGGATTTTCTGCCATTTGCTCCCAAATAAGGGAAATTTCTGCAATTTTATCCCAAAATAAGGGGAATTTCTGCCTTTTTACCCCAAAATAAAGGGAATTTCTGCCTTTTTGCTTGAAATTAAGTGGAATTTTTGCCTTTTTGTCCCGAAATAAGTGAAATTTCTTTAATTTTAGCCAAAAATTAGGGATTTCAACTTTTTGCTCCAAAATAAGGGGAATTTCTGCAATTTTGCCCCAAAATAAATGAAATTTCTACAATTTTGCCCCAAAATAAGGAAAATTTCTGCAATTTTGCTCCAAAATGAGTGGAATTTCTGAGTTTTGCCCCAAAATAAGGAGAATTTCTGTCTTTTTGCCCCAACATATAGGGAATTTCTGTCTTTTTGCCCCACAATTAGGGGAATTTTTGCAATTTTGCTCCAAAATACGGGAAATTTCTGCATTTTTGCCTGAAAATAATGGGAATGCATACCTTTTCGCCATTAAAAGGGAAATTTCTTCATTTTTGCCCCAAATTAAGGGAAATTTCTGCCTTTTTGCCCTGAAATATGTGAAATTTCTGCAATTTTAGGCCAAAATAAGGTGAATTTCTGCCTTTCTGACCCAAAATAATGGGAATTTCTGCCTTTTTGCCCCAAAATAAGAAAAATTTTTGCTTTTTTTTTTCTGAAATAAGTGAAATTTCTGCAATTTTCCCTATAATAAAGGAAATTTCTGCAATTTTTCCCCAAAATAAGGGGAATTTCTGGTTTTTTGCCCCCAAATAAGAAAAATTTCTGCAATTTTGCCCTAAAATAAGGGTAATTTCTGCCTTTTGCCCCAAAATAAGGAGAATTTCTGCCTTTTTGCCCCAAAATAAAAAATATTACTGTATTTTTAACACCAAAATTAGGTGAATTTCTGCAATTTTGCTCCAAATTACGGGGATTTTCTGCCTTTTTCGCCGTAAATAAGGGGAATTTCTGCCATTTTGCTGCGAAATAAGTGAAATTTCTGGAGTTTTACTTCAAAATAACGGAAGTTTCTGCCTTTTTGCCCCAAAATTAGGGGAATTCCTGCAATTTTGGTCCATATATGGGGAATTTCTGCCTTTTTGCCTGAAAATAAACAGAATGTTTATCTTTTTGTTATAAAAAATAGAAATTTCTTCATTTTTGCCCCAAAATAAAGGGATTTTCTGCCTTTTTGACTCAAAATAAGTGCAATTTCTGACTTTTCCCCAAAAATAAACGAAATTTCTGTCTTTTTGCCCCAAAATAATGGGAATTACTGACTTTATGCTTTAGAAAAAAGGAGATCTTCTGTCTTTTTGCCCCAAAATAAAGAGAATTTCTTCCTTTTTGCCCGAAAATTATGAGAATTTCTGCAATTTTTCTTCAAAATATGGTTAATTTCTGCCTTTTATCTACAAAATAAATATAATTTCTGCACTTTCCCCCAATATTTGAGAATTTCTGCATTTTACATCTAAATAAGGGGAATTTCTGCATTTTACCTCAAAGTAAAAAGAATTTCTGCCTTTTGCCCCAAAATATGGGGAATTTCTGCCTTTTTGTTCCAAAATAAGGAAAATTTTTTAAATTTTGTACCATAATAAAAAAAATTTCTGCTTTTTTCCCCAAAATAAGGGGAATTTCTTACTTTTTGCCCTGAAATAAATGAAATTTCTGCAATTTTGCCCGAAAATAAGGGAAATTTGTGCCTTTTTGCCCCCAAAATAAGGGGAATTTCTGCCTTTTGCCTAAAAATATGGGGAATTTCAGCATTTTACCTCAAAATAAGGGGAATTTCAGCCGTTTTGCACCAAAATAAGAAGAATGCTTAACTTTTTGCCATAAAAAGGGAAATTTCTTCATTTTTGCTCCAAAATAAGGGGAATTTCTGCCTTTTTGCCTCTAAATAAGTGGAATTTCTGTCTTTTCCCCCAAAACAGAGGGAATTTCTGTTATTTTTGCCTCAAAATAAAGAAAATTTCTGACTTATTACCCTGAAATAAGTGAAAATTCTTCAATTTTACCCCAAAATAAGGGAAATTTCTGCCTTTTTGCCCTCAAATAAGGGGAATTTCTGACTTTTGCACCCGAAAAACGGAGATTTTCTGTCTTTTTGCCCCAAAATAAGGAGAATTTCAGCCTTTTTGCCCAAAAATTATGAGAATTTTTGCAATTTTTCTTCAAAATACGGAAAATTTCTGCTTTTTAGCCCCAAAAAAAGGCAATTTCTGCATTTTCCCCAAATATTAGGGGAATTTCTGCATTTTACCTCTAAATAATGGGAATTTCTGCATTTTACCTCAAAATAAGAAGAATTTCTGCCTTTTACCTCAAATTATGGGGAATTTCTGCCTTTTTTTCAAAAATAAAGAAAATTCCTTCAATTTTGTACCATAATAAAAGAAATTTCTACTTTTTGCCCCGAAATAAGGGGAATTTCTGACTTTTTACACTGAAATAAATGAAATTTGTGCAATTTTGCCCGAAAATAAGGGAAATTTGTGCCTTTTTGCCCCAAAATAATGGGAATTTCTGCCTTTTTGCCTCAAAATAAGAATAATTTTTGCTTTTTTTTCTGAAATAAGTGAAATTTCTGCAATTTTGCCCTAAAATAAGGAAAATTTCTGCAATTTTTCCCCATAATAAAGAAAATTTCTGCAATTTTGCCGCAAAATAAGGGGAATTTCTGTTTTTTGCCCCCAAAAAAAGCAAATTTCTGCAATTTTGCCCCAAAATAAGGGGAATTTCTGTTTTTTGCCCCCAAATAAAAGAAATTTCTGCAATTTTGCCCTAAAATAATGGAAATTTCTGCTATTTGCCCCAAAATAAGGGGAATTTCTGCCTTTTTGCCACAAAATAAAGAAAATTACTGCATGTTTTACGCAAAAATTAGGGGAATTTCTGCAGTTTTGCTCCAAAATACGAGGATTTTTTGCCTTTTTCGCCGAAAATAAGGGGAATTTCTGCCATCTTGCTGCGAATTTGTGAAATTTCTGCAGTTTTACATCAAAATAAGGGGAATTTCTGCCTTTTTGCCCCAAAATTAGGGGAATTTCTGCCATTTTGCTCCTAAATACGGGGAATTTCTGCCTTTTTGCCCGAAAATAAAGGGAATGTATACATTTTTGCCATGAAAAAGGATATTTCTTCACTTTTGCCCCAAAATAAGGGGATTTTCCGCCTTTTTGACTCAAAATAAGTGCAATTTCTGCCTTTTGCCCAAAAATAAACAAAATTTCTGTCTTTTTGCCCCAAAATAAGGGGAATTTCTGACTTTTTGCCCTGCAATAAGTGAAATTTCTAAAATTTTTCCCCAAAATAAGGGAAATGTCTGCTTTTTGCCCCAAAATAAGGGGAATTTCTGCTTTTTTGCCCCCAAATAAGGGGAATTTCAGCCTTTTTTCCTCAAAATAAGGGGAATTTCTGCTTTTTGCCCCAAAATATGGGGAATTTCTCTCTTTTTGCCCCAAAATAAGAAAAATTTCTTCAATTTTGTACCAAAATAAAAAAAATTTCTGCCTTTTTTGCTCCAAAATAAGAGAAATTTCTGCCTTTTTTCCCTGAAATAAGTGAAATTTCTGCAATTTTGCCCCAAAATAGAAGAAATTTCTGCAATTTTGCCCCAAAGTAGAGGAAATTTCTGCAATTTTGCCCCAAATAAGTGGAATTTCTGACTTTTTGCACCCGAAAAAAGGAGATTTTCTGTTTTTTTGCCCCCAAATAAGGAGAATTTCAGACTTTTTGCCCGAAAATTATGAGAATTTCTGCAATTTTTCTTCAAAATACGGAAAATTTTTGCCTTTTAGCCCCAAAATAAAGGGAATTTCTGCATTTTCTCTAAATATTAGGGGAATTTCTGAATTTTACCTCTAAATAATGGGAATTTCTGCATTTTTCCTCAAAATAAAAAGAATTTCAGCCTTTTACCTCAAATTATGGGGAATTTCTGCTTTTTGTTCCGAAAGAAAGAAAATTTCTTCAATTTTGTACCATAATAAAAGAAATTTCTACTTTTTGCCCCGAAATAAGGGGAATTTCTGACTTTTTACCCTGAAATAAATGAAATTTGTGCCTTTTTGCCCCAAAATAATGGGAATTTCTGCCTTTAGCCCCAAAAAATGGGAAATTTCAGCATTTTACCTCAAAATAATAAGAATTTCTGCCTTTTTGCCCTGAAATATATGAAATTTCTGCAATTTTACCCCAAAATAAGGTGAATTTCTGCCTTTTTGCCCCAAAATAATGGGAATTTCTGCCTTTTTGCCTCAAAATAAGAAAAATTTTTGCTTTTTTTCTGAAATAAGTGAAATTTCTGCAATTTTGCGCTAAAATAAGGGAAATTTCTCCAATTTTTCCCCATAATAATGAAAATTTCTGCAATTTTTCCCCAAAATAAGGGGAATTTCTGTTTTTTGCCCCCAAATAAGGGAAATTTCTGCAATTTTGCCCTAAAATAAGAGGAATTTCTGCCATTTGCCCCAAAATAAAAGGAATTTCTGCCTTTTTGCCACAAAATAAAAAAATTACTGCATGTTTTACGCCAAAATTAGGTGAATTTCCGCAATTTTGCTCCAAAATACGATGATTTTCTGCCTTTTTCGCCGAAAATAAGGGGAATTTCTGCCATCTTGCCGCGAAATAAGTGAAATTTCTGCAGTTTTACATAAAAATAAAAGGAATTTCTGCCTTTTTGCCCTAAAATTAGGGGAATTTCTGCAATTTTGCTCCAAAATACGGGTAATTTCTGCCTTTTTGCCCGAAAATAAAGGCAATGTATACCTTATTGCTATAAAAAAGGGAAATTTCTTCACTTTTGCCCCAAAATAAGGGGATTTTCCGCCTTTTTGACTCAAAATAAGTGCAATTTCTGCCTTTTCCCCAAAAATAAATGGAATTTCTGTCTTTTTGCCCCAAAATAAGGGGAATTTCTGACTTTTTGCCCTGAAATAAGTGAAATTTCTAAAATTTTTCTCCAAAATAAGAGAAATGTCTGCTTTTTGCCCCAAAATAAGGGGAATTTCTGATTTTTTGCCCCCAAATAAGAAAAATTTCTGCAATATTGCCCTAAAATAAGGGTACTTTCTGCCTTTTGCCCCAAAATAAGGAGAATTTCTGCCTTTTTGCCCCAAAATAAAAAATATTACTGTATTTTTTACACCAAAATTAGGTGAATTTCTGCAATTTTGCTCCAAATTACGGGGATTTTCTGCCTTTTTCGCCATAAATAAGGGGAATTTCTGCCATTTTGCTGCGAAATAAGTGAAATTTCTGGAGTTTTACTTCAAAATAAGGGAAGTTTCTGCCTTTTTGCCCCAAAATTAGGGGAATTTCTGCAATTTTGGTCCATATATGGGGAATTTCTGCCTTTTTGCCTGAAAATAAACGGAATGTTTATCTTTTTGTTATAAAAAATAGAAATTTCTTCATTTTTGCCCCAAAATAAGGGGATTTTCCGCCTTTTTGACTCAAAATAAGTGCAATTTCTGACTTTTCCCCAAAAATAAACTAAATTTCTGTCTTTTTGCCCCAAAATAATGGGAATTACTGACTTTATGCTTTAGAAAAAAGGAGATCTTCTGTCTTTTTGCCCCAAAATAAAGAGAATTTCTTCCTTTTTGCCCGAAAATTATGAGAATTTCTGCAATTTTTCTTCAAAATATGGTTAATTTCTGCCTTTTAGCTACAAAATAAATATAATTTCTGCATTTTCCCCAATATTTGAGAATTTCTGCATTTTACATCTAAATAAGGGGAATTTCTGCATTTTACTTCAAAGTAAGAAGAATTTCTGCCTTTTGCCCCAAAATATGGGGAATTTCTGCCTTTTTGTTCCAAAATAAGGAAAATTTTTTAAATTTTGTACCATAATAAAAAAAATTTCTGCTTTTTGCCCCAAAATAAGGGGAATTTCTTACCTTTTGCCCTGAAATAAATGAAATTTCTGCAATTTTGCCCGAAAATAAGGAAAATTTGTGCCTTTTTGCCCCAAAATAAGGGGAATTTCTGCCTTTTGCCTAAAAATATGGGGAATTTCAGCATTTTACCTCAAAATAAGGGGAATTTCAGCCGTTTTTCACCAAAATAAGAAGAATGCTTAACTTTTTGCCATAAAAAAGGGAAATTTCTTCATTTTTGCTCCAAAATAAGGGGAATTTCTGCCTTTTTGCCTCTAAATAAGTGGAATTTCTGTCTTTTCCCCCAAAACAGAGGGAATTTCTGTTATTTTTGCCTCAAAATAAAGAAAATTTCTGACTTATTACCCTGAAATAAGTGAAAATTCTTCAATTTTACCCCAAAATAAGGGAAATTTCTGCCTTTTTGCCCTCAAATAAGGGGAATTTCTGACTTTTGCACCCGAAAAACGGAGATTTTCTGTCTTTTTGCCCCAAAATAAGGAGAATTTCAGCCTTTTTGCCCAAAAATTATGAGAATTTCTGCAATTTTTCTTCAAAATACAGAAAATTTCTGCTTTTTAGCCCCAAAATAGGCAATTTCTGCATTTTCCCCAAATATTAGGGGAATTTCTGCATTTTACCTCTAAATAATGGGAATTTCTGCATTTTACCTCAAAATAAGAAGAATTTCTGCCTTTTACCTCAAATTATGGGGAATTTCTGCCTTTTTTTCAAAAATAAAGAAAATTCCTTCAATTTTGTACCATAATAAAAGAAATTTCTACTTTTTGCCCCGAAATAAGGGGAATTTCTGACTTTTTACACTGAAATAAATGAAATTTGTGCAATTTTGCCCGAAAATAAGGGAAATTTGTGCCTTTTTGCCCTAAAATAATGGGAATTTCTGCCTTTAGCCTAAAAAATGATAAATTTTATCATTTTACCTCAAAATAAGGGGAATTTCTGCCTTTTTGCCCTGAAATATATGAAATTTCTGCAATTTTACCCCAAAATAAGGTGAATTTCTGCCTTTTTGCCCCAAAATAATGGGAAATTCTGCCTTTTTGCCTCAAAATAAGAATAATTTTTGCTTTTTTTTCTGAAATAAGTGAAATTTCTGCAATTTTGCCCAAAAATAAGGGAAATTTCTGCAATTTTTCCCCATAATAAAGAAAATTTCTGCAATTTTGCCGCAAAATAAGGGGAATTTCTGTTTTTTGCCCCCCAAAAAAGCAAATTTCTGCAATTTTGCCCCAAAATAAGGGGAATTTCTGTTTTTTGCCCCCAAATAAAAGAAATTTCTGCAATTTTGCCCTAAAATAATGGAAATTTCTGCTATTTGCCCCAAAATAAGGGGAATTTCTGCCTTTTTGCCACAAAATAAAGAAAATTACTGCATGTTTTACGCAAAAATTAGGGGAATTTCTGCAGTATTGCTCCAAAATACGAGGATTTTCTGCCTTTTTCGCCGAAAATAAGGGGAATTTCTGCCATCTTTCCGCGAATTTGTGAAATTTCTGCAGTTTTATATCAAAATAAGAGGAATTTCTGCCTTTTTGCCCCAAAATTAGGGGAATTTCTGCCATTTTGCTCCTAAATACGGGGAATTTCTGCATTTTTGCCCGAAAATAAAGGGAATGTATACATTTTTGCCATGAAAAAGGATATTTCTTCACTTTTGCCCCAAAATAAGGGGATTTTCCGCCTTTTTGACTCAAAATAACTGCAATTTCTGCCTTTTGCCCCAAAATAAACAAAATTTCTGTTTTTTGCCCCAAAATAAGGGGAATTTCTGACTTTTTGCCCTGCAATAAGTGAAATTTCTAAAATTTTTCCCCAAAATAAGGGAAATGTCTGCTTTTTGCCCCAAAATAAGGGGAATTTCTGCTTTTTTGCCCCCAAATAAGGGGAATTTCAGCCTTTTTTCCTCAAAATAAGGGGAATTTCTGCTTTTTGCCCCAAAATATGGGGAATTTCTCTCTTTTTGCCCCAAAATAAGAAAAATTTCTTCAATTTTGTACCAAAATAAAAAAAAATTCTGCCTTTTTTGCTCCAAAATAAGAGAAATTTCTGCCTTTTTCCCTGAAATAAGTGAAATTTCTGCAATTTTGCCCCAAAATAGAAGAAATTTCTGCAATTTTGCCCCAAAGTAGAGGAAATTTCTGCAATTTTGCCCCAAATAAGTGGAATTTCTGACTTTTTGCACCCAAAAAAAGGAGATTTTCTGGTTTTTTGCCCCCAAATAAGGAGAATTTCAGACTTTTTGCCCGAAAATTATGAGAATTTCTGCAATTTTTCTTCAAAATACGGAAAATTTTTGCCTTTTAGCCCCAAAATAAAGGGAATTTCGGCATTTTCTCTAAATATTAGGGGAATTTCTGAATTTTACCTCTAAATAATGGGAATTTCTGCATTTTTCCTCAAAATAAAAAGAATTTCTGCCTTTTACCTCAAATTATGGGGAATTTCTGCTTTTTGTTCCGAAAGAAAGAAAATTTCTTCAATTTTGTACCATAATAAAAGAAATTTCTACTTTTTGCCCCGAAATAAGGGGAATTTCTGACTTTTTACCCTGAAATAAATGAAATTTGTGCCTTTTTGCCCGAAAATAAGGGAAATTTGTGCCTTTTTGCCCCAAAATAATGGGAATTTCTGCCTTTAGCCCCAAATAATGGGAAATTTCAGCATTTTATCTCAAAATAATAAGAATTTCTGCCTTTTTGCCCTGAAATATATGAAATTTCTGCAATTTAACCCCAAAATAAGGTGAATTTCTGCCTTTTTGCCCTAAAATAATGGGAATTTCTGCCTTTTTGCCTCAAAATAAGAAAAATTTTTGCTTTTTTTCTGAAATAAGTGAAATTTCTGCAATTTTGCGCTAAAATAAGGGAAATTTCTCCAATTTTTCCCCATAATAATGAAAATTTCTGCAATTTTGCCCCAAAATAAGGGGAATTTCTGTTTTTTGCCCCCAAATAAGGGAAATTTCTGCAATTTTGCTCTAAAATAAGAGGAATTTCTGCCATTTGCCCCAAAATAAGGGGAATTTCTGCCTTTTTGCCACAAAATAAAAAAATTACTGCATGTTTTACGCCAAAATTAGGTGAATTTCCGCAATTTTGCTCCAAAATACGATGATTTTCTGCCTTTTTCGCCGAAAATAAGGGGAATTTCTGCCATCTTGCCGCGAAATAAGTGAAATTTCTGCAGTTTTACATAAAAATAAAGGGAATTTCTGCCTTTTTGCCCTAAAATTAGGGGAATTTCTGCAATTTTGCTCCAAAATACGGGGAATTTCTGCCTTTTTACCCGAAAATATAGGGATTGTATACATTTTTGCCATGAAAAAGGGAAATTTCTTCACTTTTGCCCCAAAATAATGGGATTTTCCGCCTTTTTGACTCAAAATAAGTGCAATTTCTGCCTTTTCCCCAAAAATAAAGGGAATTTCTGCAATTTTGCCCCAAAATAAGGGGAATTTCTGACATTTTGCACCCGAATCAAGGAGATTTTCTCTCTTTTTGCCCCAAAATTAGGAGTATTTCAGCCCTTTTGCCCGAAAATTATGAGAATTTCTGCAATTTTTCTTCAAAATACGGAAAATTTCTGCCTTTTAGCCCCAAAATAAAGGGAATTTCTGCATTTTTCTTCAATATTAGGGGAATTTCTGTATTTTACCTCTAAATAAAATGAATTTCTGCATGTTACCTCAAAATAAGAAGAATTTCTGACTTTTACCACAAAATATGGGGAATTTCTGCCTTTTTGTTCCAAAATAAAGAAAATTTCTTTAATTTTGTACCATAATAAAAGAAATTTGTCCTTTTTGCCCCAAAATAAGGAGAATTTCTGACTTTTTACCCTGAAATAAATGAAATTTCTACAATTTTGCCCGAAAATAAGGGAAATTTGTGTATTTTGCCCTAAAATAAGGAGAATTTCTGCCTTTTGCCCCAAAATATGGGGAATTTCAGCATTTTACCTCAAAATAAGGGGAATTTCTGCGTTTTTGCCGTGAAATATGCGAAATTTCTGCAATTTTACCCCAAAATAAGGTGAATTTCTGCTTTTTTGCCCCAAAATAATGGGAATTTCTGCATTTTTGCCCCAAAATAAGAAAAAATTTTGCTTTTTTCTTCGGAAATAAGGGAAATTTCTGCAATTTTGTCCTATAATAAGAGAAATTTCTGCAATTTTAGCCCATAAAAAAGCAAATTTCTGATATTTTGCTGCAAAATAAGGGGAATTTCTTTTTTTGCCCCCTAATAAAGCAAATTTCTGCAATTTTGCCCCAAAATAAGGGGAATTTCTGTTTTTTGCCCCCAAATAAGGGAAATTTCTGCAATTTTGCCCTAAAATAAGGGGAATTTCTGCAATTTTCCTCAAAATAAGGGGAATTTCTACCTTTTTGCCACAAAATAAAGAAAATTACTGCATGTTTTACCCCAAAATTAGGTGAATTTCTGCAATTTTGCTCCAAAATACGAGGATTTTCTGCGTTTTTCGCCGAAAATAAGGGGAATTTTTGCCATTTTGCCGCGAAATAAGTGAAATTTCTGGAGTTTTACCCCAAAATAAGGGGAATTTCTGCCTTTTTGCCCCAAAATTAGATGAATTTCTGCAATTTTGCTCCAAAATACAAGGAATTTCTGCCTTTTTTCCCGAAAATAAAGGCAATGTATACCTTTTTGCTATAAAAAAATGAAATTTCTTCACTTTTGCCCCAAAATAAGGCGATTTTCTGCCTTTTTGACTCAAAAAAAGTGCAATTTCTGCCTTTTCCCCAAAAATAAATGGAATTTCTGTCTTTTTGCCCCAAAATAAGGGGAATTTCTGACTTTTTGCCTTGAAATAAGTGAAATTTCTAAAATGTTTCTACCAAATAAGGGAAATGTCTGCTTTTTGCCCAAAAATAAGGGGAATTTCTGCCTTTTTGCCCCAAAATAAGGGGAATTTCAGCATTTTTTCCTCAAAATAAGAGGAATTTCTGCCTTTTGCCCCAAAATATGGAAAATTTCTGCCTTTTTGCCCTAAAATAAGAAAAATTTCTGCAATTTTTTACCAAAATAAAAGAAATTTCTGCCTTTTTGTTCCAAAATAAGAGAAATTTCTGCCTTTTTTTCCCTGAAATAAGTGAAATTTCTGCAATTTTGCCCCAAATTAATGGAAATTTCTGCAATTTTGCCCCAAAGTAGAGGAAATTTCTGCACTTTTGCCCCAAATAAGGGGAATTTCTGACTTTTTGCACCCGAAAGAAGGAGATTTTCTGGCTTTTGCCTCAAAATAAGGAGAATTTCAGCCTTTTTGCCCGAATATTATGAGAATTTCTGCAATTTTTCTTCAAAATACGGAAAATTTCTGCCTTTTAGCCCCAAAATAAAGGGAATTTCTGCATTTTTCCCCAATATTAGGGGAATTTGTGCATTTTACCTCTAAATAAAAGTAATTTCTGCATGTTACCTCAAAATAAGAAGAATTTCTGCCTTTTGCCCCAAAATATGGGAAATTTCTGCATTTTTTTTCCAAAATAAAGAAAATTTCTTCAATTTTGTACCATAATAAAAGAAATTTCTCCTTTTTGCCCCAAAATAAGGGGAATTTCTGCCTTTTGCCCTGAAATATGTGAAATTTCTGCAATTTTACTCTAAAATAAGGTAAATTTCTGCCTTTTTGCTCAAAATTAATGGGAATTTCTGTCTTTTTGCCCCAAAATAAGAAAAATTTTTGTTTTTTCTTCTGAAATAAGTGAAATTTCTGCAATTTTGCCCTAAAATAAGGGATATTTCTGCAATTTTACCCCATAATAAAGCAAATTTCTGCAATTTTGCTGCAAAATAAGTGGAATTTCTGTTTTTTGCCCTTAAAAAAAGCAAATTTCTGCAATTTTGCCCCAAAATAAAATGAATTTCTGTTTTTTGCCCCCAAATAATGGAAATTTCTGCAATTTTGCCCTAAAATAAGGGGAATTTCATTTTTTTTTCCTCAAAATAAGGGAAATTTTTGCCTTTTGCCCCAAAATATGGTAAATTTCTGCCTTTTTGCCCCAAAATAAGAAAAATTTCTGCCATTTTGTACCAAAATAAAAGAAATTTCTGCCTTTTTGTTCCAAAATAAAAGAAATTTCTGCCTTTTTTCCCTGGAATAAGTGAAATTTCTGCAATTTTGCCCCAAAATAAGGGATATTTCTTCAATTTTGCCCAAAGTAGAGGAAATTTCTGCAATTTTGCCCCAAATAAGGGGAATTTCTGACATTTTGCACCCGAATCAATGAGATTTTCTCTCTTTTTGCCCCAAAATTAGGAGTATTTCAGCCCTTTTGCCCCAAAATTATTAGAATTTCTGCAATTTTTCTTCAAAATAGGGAAAATTTCTGCCTTTTAGCCCCAAAATAAAGGGAATTTCTGCATTTTTCTTCAATATTAGGGGAATTTCTGTATTTTACCTCTAAATAAAATGAATTTCTGCATGTTACCTCAAAATAAGAAGAATTTCTGACTTTTGCCCCAAAATATAGGGAATTTCTGCCTTTTTGTTCCAAATAAAGAAAATTTCTTCAATTTTGTACCATAATAAAAGAAATTTGTCCTTTTTGCCCCAAAATCAAGAGAATTTCTGCCTTTTTGCCCTGAAAAATGTGAAATTTCTGCAATTTTACCCCAAAATAAGGTAAATTTCTGCCTTTTTGCCTCAAAATAATGGGAATTTCTGCCTTTTTGCCCAAAAATAAAAAAAAAATTTGTTTTTTCTTTTGAAATAAGTGAAATTTCTGCAATTTTACCCTAAAATAAAGGAAATTTCTGCAATTTTACCCCATAATATAGGAAATTTCTGCAATTTTGCTGCAAAATAAAAAGGAATTTCTGTTTTTTGCCCCCAAATAAAGCAAATTTCTGCAATTTTGCCCTAAAATAAGGGGAATTTCTGCCATTTGCCCCAAAATAAGGGGAATTTCTGCCTTTTTGCTACAAATTAAAGAAAATTACTGCATGTTTTACCCCAAAATTAGGTGAATTTCTGCAATTTTGCTCCAAAATATGAGGATTTTCTGCCTTTTTCGCCAAAAATAAGGGGAATTTCTGCGATTTGGCCGCGAAATAAGTGAAATTTCTGCAGTTTTACCCCAAAATAAGGGGAATTTCTGCCTTTTTGCCCCAAAATTAGGGGAATTTCTTAAATTTTGCTCCAAAATACGGGGAATTTCTGCCTTTTTGCCCGAAATTAAAGGCAATGTATAACTTTTTGCTATAAAAAAGGGAAATTTCTTCAATTTTGCCCCAGAAAAAGGCGATTTTCTGCCTTTTTGACTCAAAATATGTGCAATTTCAGCCTTTTTCCCAAAAATAAATGGAATTTCTGTCTTTTTGCCCCAAAATAAGGGGAATTTCTGAACTTTTTGCCCTGAAATAAGTGAAATTTCTAAAATTTTTCCACAAAATAAGGGAAAAATCTGCTTTTTGCCCCAAAATAAGGAGAATTTCTGCCTTTTTGCCCCAAAATAAGAAGAATTTCTGCCTATTTTCCCTGAAATAAGTGAAATTTCTGCAATTTTGCCCCAAAATAAGGGAAATTTCTGCAATTTTGCCCCAAAGTAGAGGAAATTTCTGCAATTTTGCCCCAAATAAGGGGAATTTCTGACTTTTGCACCCGAAAAAAGGAGATTTTCTGTCTTTTTGACCCAAAATAAGGAGAATTTCAGCCTTTTTGCCCGAAAATTATGAGAATTTCTGCAATTTTTCTTCAAAATACGAAAAATTTCTGCCTTTTAGCCCTAAAATAAAGGTAATTTCTGCTTTTTTCTCCAATATTAGGGGAATTTCTGCATTTTACCTCTAAATAAAAGGAATTTCTGCATGTTACGTCAAAATAAGAAGAATTTCTGCCTTTTACCCCAAAATATGGGGAATTTCTGCCTTTTTGTTCCAAAATAAAGAAAATTTCTTCAATTTTCTACCATAATAAACGAAATTTCTCCTTTTTGCCCCAAGATAATGGGAATTTCTGACATTTTACCCTGAAATAAATGAAATTTCTGCAATTTTGCCCGAAAATAACGGAAATTTGTGCCTTTTTTGCCCCAAAATAAGGGGAATTTCTGCCTTTTGCCCCAAAATATGGGAAATTTCAGCGTTTTACCTCAAAAGAAGGGGAATTTCTGCGTTTTTGCCCTGAAATATGTGAAATTTCTGCAATTTTAATCCAAATTAAAGTGAATTTCTGCCATATTGCCTCAAAATTATGGGAATTTCTGCCTTTTTGCCCCAAATTAAGAAAAATTTTTGATTTTTCTTCTGAAATAAGTGACATTTCTGCAATTTTGCCCCAAAATAAGGGAAATGTCTGCAATTTTTCCCCATAATAAAGCAATTTTCTGCAATTTCGCCCTAAAATAAGGGGAATTTCTGCCATTTGCCCCAAAATAAGGGGAATTTCTGCCTTTTTGCCACAAAATAAAGATAATTAGTGCATGTTTTACCCCAAAATTAGGTGAATTTCTGCAATTTTACTCCAAAATACGAGGATTTTCTGCATTTTTCGCCGAAAATAAGAGGAATTTCTGCCATTTTGCCGTGAAATAAGTGAAATTTCTGCAGTTTTACTCCAAAATAAGGAAAATTTCTGCCTTTTTGCCCCAAAATTAGGGGAATTTCTGCAATTTTGCTCCAAAATACGGGTAATTTCTGCCTTTTTGCCCGAAAATAAAGGCAATGTATACCTTATTGCTATAAAAAAGGGAAATTTCTTCACTTTTGCCCCAAAATAAGGCGATTTTTCGTCTTTTTGACTCAAAATAAGTTTCTGCCTTTTCCCCAAAAATAAACGGAATTTCTGTCTTTTTGCCCCAAAATAAGGGGAATTTCTGACTTTTTGCCCTGAAATAAGTGAAATTTCTAAAATTTTTCCACAAAATAAGGGAAATGTCTGCTTTTTGCCCCAAAATAAGGATAATTTCTTCCTTTTGCCCCAAAATAAGGGGAATTTCAGCCTTTTTTCCTCAAAATAAGGGGAATTTCTGCCTTTTGCCCCAAAATATGGGAAATTTCTGCATTTTTGCCCCAAAATAAGAAAAATTTCTGCAATTTTGACCAAAATAAACAAATTTCTGCATTTTTGTTCCAAAATAAGAGAAATTTCTGCCTTATTTCCCTGACATAAGTGAAATTTCTGCAATTTTGCCCCAAAATAATAGAAATTTCTGCAATTTTGCCCCAAAGTAGAGGAAATTTCTGCAATTTTGCCCCAAATAAGGGGAATTTCTGACTTTTGCACCCGAAAAAAGGAGATTTTCTGTCT
This sequence comes from Micromys minutus, assembly GCF_963924665.1. Taxonomy (NCBI): domain Eukaryota; kingdom Metazoa; phylum Chordata; class Mammalia; order Rodentia; family Muridae; genus Micromys; species Micromys minutus. Next base: position 8,065,110 of record NW_027667727.1, read on the forward strand.
TTTTGCTCCAAAAAAAAGGAGAATTTCAGCCTTTTTGCCCGAAAATTATGAGAATTTCTGCTATTTTTCTTCAAAATACGGAAAATTTCTGCCTTTTAGCCCCAAAATAAAGGGAATTTCTGCATTTGATACCCGATATTAGGGGAATTTCTGCATTTTACCTCTAAATAAAAGGAATCTGCATGTTACCTCAAAATAAGAAGAATTTCTGCCTTTTACTCCAAAATATGGGGAATTTCAGCCTTTTTGTTCCAAAATAAAGAAAATTTCTTCAATTTTGTACCATAATAAAAGAAATTTCTACTTTTTGTCCCAAAATAAGTTGAATTTCTGACTTTTTACCCTGAAATAAATTAAATTTCTGCAATTTTGCCCGAAAATAAGGGAAATATGTGCCTTGTTTGCCCCAAAATAAGGGGAATTTCTGCCTTTTGCCCCAAAATATGATGGAATTTCAGCATTTTACCTCAAAATAAGGGGAATTTCTGCTTTTTTGCCCTGAAATATGTGAAATTTCTGCAATTTTACCCCAAAATAAGGTGAATTTCTGACTTTTTGCCCCAAAATAATGGAAATTTCTGACTTTTTGCCCCAAATTAAGAAAAATTTTTGTTTTTTCTTCTGAAATAAGTGAAATTTCTGCAATTTTGCCCTAAAATAAGGGAAATTTCTGCAATTTTTTCCCATAATAAAGCAAATTTCGACAATTTTGCCGCAAAATAAGAGGAATTTATGGTTTTTGCCCCCAAATAAAGCAAATTTCTGCAATTTTGCCCCAAAATAGGGGAATTTCAGTTTTTTGGCCCCAAATAAGGGAAATTTCTGCTATTTTGCCCTAAAATAAGGGGAATTTCTGCCATTTGCCCCAAAATAAGGGGAATTTCTGCCTTTTTGCCACAAAATAAAAAAATTACTGCATGTTTTACCCCAAAATTGGGTGAATGTCTGCAATTTTGCTCCAAAATACGAGGATTTTCTGCCTTTTCGCCGAAAATATGGGGAATTTCTGCCATTTTGCCGCGAAATAAGTGAAATTTCTGCAGTTTTACCCCAAAATAAGGGAATTTCTGCCTTTTTGCACCAAAATTAGGGGAATTTCTGCAATTTTGCTATAAAATGCGGGGAATTTCTGCCTTTTTGCCCGAAAATAAAGGCAATGTATATCTTTTTGCTGTAAAAAAAAGAAATTTCTTCACTTTTGCCCCAAAATAAAGCGATTTTCCGCTTTTTTGACTCAAAATAAGTGCAAATTCTGCCTTTTCCCCAAAAATAAACAGAATTTCTGTCTTTTTGCCCCAAAATAAGGGGAATTTCTGACGTTTTGCCCTGAAATAAGTGAAATTTCTAAAATTTTTCCCGAAAATAAGGGAAATGTCTGCTTTTTGCCCCAAAATAAGGAGAATTTCTGCCTTTTTGCCCCCAAATAAGGGGAATTTCAGCCTTTTTTCCTCAAAATAAGGGGAATTTCTGCCTTTTGCCCCAAAATATGGGAAATTTCTGCCTTTTTCCCCCAAAATAAGAAAAATTTCTGCAATTTTGTACCAAAATAAAAGAAATTTCTGCATTTTTGTTCCAAAATAAGAGAAATTTCTGCCTTATTTCTCTGACATAAGTGAAATTTCTGCAATTTTGCCCCAAAATAAGGGAAATTTCTGCTATTTTGCCCCAAAGTAGAGGAAATTTCTGCAATTTTGCACCAAATAAGGGGAATTTCTGACTTTTTCTACCGGAAAAAAGGAGATTTTCTGTCTTTTTGCCCCAAAATAAGGAGAATTTCAGCCTTTTTGCCCGAAAATTATGAGAATTTCTGCAATTTTTCTTCAAAATATGGAAAATTTCTGCCATTTAGCCCCAAAATAAAGGGAATTTCTGCATTTGATACCCGATATTAGGGGAATTTCTGCATTTTACCTCTAAATAAAAGGAATTTCTGCATGTTACCTCAAAATAAGAAGAATTTCTGCCTTTTACCCCAAAATATGGGGAATTTCTGCCTTTTTGTTCCAAAATAAAGAAAATTTCTTCAATTTTGTACCATAATAAAAGAAATTTCTACTTTTTGCCCCAAAATAAGGGGAATTTCTGACTTTTTACCCTGAAATAAATGATATTTCTGCAATTTTGCCCGAAAATAAGGGAAATATGTGCATTTTTTGACCCAAAATAAGGGGAATTTCTGCCTTTTGTCCCAAAATATGGAAAATTTCAAAATTTTACCTCAAAATAAGGGGAATTTCTGCCTTTTGCCCTGAAATATGGTAAATTTCTGCAATTTTACCCCAAAATAAGGTGAATTTCTGCTTTTTGCCCCAAAATAATGGGAATTTCTGCCTTTTTGCCCCAAAATAAGAAAAATTTTTGTTTTTTCTTCTGAAATAAGTGAAATTTCTGCAATTTTGCCCTAAAATAAGGGAAATTTCTGCAATTTTTCCCCATAATAAAGCAAATTTCGGCAATTTTGCCGCAAAATAAGAGGAATTTCTTTTTTTTGCCCCCAAATAAAGAAAATTTCTGCAATTTTGCCCCAAAATAAGGGGAATTTCTGTTTTTTCCCCCAAATAAGGGAAATTTCTGCTATTTTGCCCTAAAATAAGGGGAATTTCTGCCATTTGCCCCAAAATAAGGGGAATATCTGCCTTTTTGCCACAAAATAAAGAAAATTACTGCATGTTTAACCCCAAAATTGGGTGAATGTCTGCAATTTTGCTCCAAAATACGAGGATTTTCTGCCTTTTTCGCCGAAAATATGGGGAATTTCTGCCATTTTGCCGCGAAATAAGTGAAATTCCTGCAGTTTTACCCCAAAATAAGGGGAATTTCTGCCTTTTTGCCCCAAAATTAGGGGAATTTCTGCAATTTTGCTCCAAAATACAGGGAATTTCTGCCTTTTTGCCCGAAAATAAAGGCAATGTATACCTTTTTGCTATAAAAAAGGGAAATTTCTTCACTTTTGCCTCAAAATAAGGCGATTTTCCGCCTTTTTGACTCAAAATAAGTGCAAATTCTGCCTTTTCCCCAAAAATAAATGGAATTTCTGTCTTTTTGCCCCAAAATAAGGGGAATTTCTGACGTTTTGCGCTGAAATAAGTGAAATTTCTAAAATTTTTCCCCAAAATAAAGGATATGTCTGCTTTTTGCCCCAAAATAAAAAGAATTTCTGCCTTTTTGCCCCAATATAAGGGGAATTTCTGCCTTTTTGCTCCAAAATAAGAAAAATTTCTGCAATTTTGTACTAAAATAAAAGAAATTTCTGCCTTTTTGCTCCAAAATAAGAGAAATTTCTGCCTTTTCTCCCTGAAATAAGTGAAATTCCTGCAATTTTGCCCCAAATTAAGGGAAATTTCTGCAATTTTGCCCCAAAGTAAAGGAAATTTCTGCAATTTTCCACCAAATAAGGGAAATTTCTGACTTTTTGCACCCAAAAAAAGGAGATTTTCTGTCCTTTTGCCCCAAAATAAGGAGAATTTCAGCCATTTGCCAGAAAATTATGAGAATTTCTGCAATTTTTCTTCAAAATACGGAAAATTTCTTTCTTTTAGCCCCAAAATAATGGGAATTTCTGCATTTTCCCCCAATATTAGGGTAATTTCTGTATTTTACCGATAAATAAAAGAAATTTCTGCATTTTACCTCAAAATAAGAAGAATTTCTGACTTTTATCCCAAAATATGGGGAATTTCTGCCTTTTTGTTCCAAAATAAAGAAAATTTCTTCAATTTTGTACAATAATAAAAGAAATTTCTCCTTTTTGCCCCAAAATAAGGGGAATTTCTGACTTTTTACCGTGAAATAAATGAAATTTCTACAATTTTTCCCGAAAATAAGGGAAATATTTGCCTTTTTTGCCCCAAAATAAGGGGAATTTCTGCCTTTTGCCCCAAAATATGGGGAATTTCAGCATTTTGCCTCAAAATAAGGGGAATTTTTGCCTTTTTGCCCTGAAATATGTAAAATTTCTGCAATTTTACCCCAAAATAAGGTAAATATCTGCCTTTTTGCCCCAAAATAATGGGAATTTCTGCCTTTTTGCCCCAAAATAAGAAAATTTTTTGTTTTTTCTTCTGAAATAAGTGAAATTTCTGCAATTTTGCCCTAAATTAAGGGAAATTTCTGCAATTTTTCCCCATAATAAAGAAAATTTCGCAATTTTGCCACAAAATAAGAGGAATTTCTGTTTTTTGCCCCCAAATAAAGGAAATTTCTGCTATTTTGCCCTAAAATAATGGGAATTCCTGCCATTTGCCCCAAAATAAGGGGAATTTCTGCTTTTTTGCCACAAAATAAAGAAAATTACTGCATGTTTTACCCCAAAATTGGGTGAATGTCTGCAATTTTGCTCCAAAATACGAGGATTTTCTGCCTTTTTCGCCGAAAATATGGGGAATTGCTGCCATTTTGCTGCGAAATAAGTGAAATTTCTGCAGTTTTACCCCAAAATAAGGGGAATTTCTGCCTTTTTGCCCTAAAATTAGGAGAATTTCTGCAATTTTGCTCCAAAATACGGGGAATTTCTGCCTTTTTGCCCGAAAATAAAGGCAATGTATACCTTTTTGCTATAAAAAAAAAGAAATTTCTTCACTTTTGCCTCAAAATAAGTCGATTTTCTGCCTATTGACTCAAAATAAGTGCAAATTCTGCCTTTTCCCCAAAAATAAACGGAATTTCTGTCTTTTTGCCCAAAAATAAGGGGAATTTCTGACGTTTTGCCCCAATATAAGGGGAATTTCTGCCTTTTTTCTCCAAAATAAGAAAAATTTCTGCAATTTTATACCAAAATAAAAGAAATTTCTGCCTTTTTGCTCCAAAATAAGAGAAATTTCTGCCTTTTCTCCCTGAAATAAGTGAAATTCCTGCAATTTTGCCCCAAATTAAGGGAAATTTCTGCAATTTTGCCCCAAAGTAAAGGAAATTTCTGCAATTTTGCCCCAAATAAGTGGAATTTCTGACTTTTTGCACCCAAAAAAAGGAGATTTTCTGTCCTTTTGCCCCAAAATATGGAGAATTTCAGCCATTTGCCCGAAAATTATGAGAATTTCTGCATTTTTTCTTCAAAATACAGAAAATTTCTTCTTTTTAGCCCCAAAATAAAGGGAATTTCTGCATTTTCCCCCAATATTAGGGGAATTTCTGTATTTTACCTCTAAATAAAAGAAATTTCTGCATTTTACCTCAAAATAAAAAGAATTTCTGACTTTTACCCCAAAATATGGGGAATTTCTGCCTTTTTGTTCCAAAATACAGAAAATTTCTTCAATTTTGTACCATAATAAAAGAAATTTCTCCTTTTTGCCCAAAAATAAGTGGAATTTCTGACTTTTTACCCTAAAATAAATGAAATTTCAGCAATTTTGCCTGAAAATAAGGGAAATTTGTGCCTTTTGCCCCAACATAAAAAGAATTTCTGCCTTTTGCCCCATATATGGGGAATTTCAGCATTTTACCTCAAAATAAGGGGAATTTCTGCCTTTTTGCCCTGAAATATGTAAAATTTCTGCAATTTTACCCCAAAATAAGGTGAATTTCTGCCTTTTTGCCCCAAAATAATGGGAATTTCTGCCTTTTTGCCCCAAAATAAGAAAAATTTTTGCTTTTTTTTCTGAAATAAGTGAAATTTCTGCAATTTTGCCCTAAAATAAGGAAAATATCTGAAATTTTTCCTCATAATAAAGCAAATTTCTGCAATTTAGCCCCAAAATAAGGAAAATTTCTGTTTTTTGCCCCCAAATAAGGGAAATTTCTGCAATTTTGCCCTAAAATAAGGAAAATTTCTGCAATTTTTCCCCATAATAAAGCAAATTTCTGCAATTTTGCTGCAAAATAAGGGGAATTTCTGTTTTTTGCCCCCAAATAAAGCAAATTTCTGCAATTTTGCCCCAAAATAAGGGGAATTTCTGTTTTTTGCCCACAAATGAGGGAAATTTCTGTAATTTTGCCCTAAAACAAGGGGCATTTCTGCCATTTGCCCCAAAATAAGGGGAATTTCTGCCTTTTTGCCACAAAATAAAGAAAATTAGTGCATGTTTTCTTCCAAAATTAGGTGAATATCTGCAATTTTGCTCCAAAATACGAGGATTTTCTGCCTTTTTCGCCGAAAATAAGGGGAATTTCTGCCATTTTGCCGCGAAATAAGTGAAATTTCTGAAGTTTTACTCCAAAATAAGGGGAATTTCTGCCTTTTTGCCACAAAGTTAGGGGAATTTCTACAATTTTGCTCTAAAATACGGGGAATTTCTGCCTTTTTGCCCGAAAATAAAGGCAATGTATACCTTATTGCTATAAAAAAGGGAAATTTCTTCACTTTTGCACCAAAATAAGGAGATTTTCCGTCTTTTTGACTCAAAATAAGTGCAATTTCTGCCTTTTCCCCAAAAACAAATGGAATTTCTGTCTTTTTGCCCCAAAATAAGGGGAATTTCTGACTTTTTGCCCTGAAATAAGTGATATTTCTAAAATTTTTCCCCAAAATAAGGGAAATGTCTGCTTTTTGCCCCAAAATAAGGAGAATTTCTGCCTTTTTGCCCCAATATAAGGGGAATTTCTGCCTTTTTGCTCCAAAATAAGAAAAATTTCTGCAATTTTGTACCGAAATAAAAGAAATTTCTGCCTTTTTGCTCCAAAATAAAAGAAATTTCTGCCTTTTCTCCCTGAAATAAGTGAAATTCCTGCAATTTTGGCCCAAATTAAGGGAAATTTCTGCAATTTTGCCCCAAAGTAAAGGAAATTTCTGCAATTTTCCACCAAATAAGGGGAATTTCTGACTTTTTGCTCCCAAAAAAAAGAAGATTTTCTGTCCTTTTGCCCCAAAATATGGAGAATTTCAGCCATTTGCCCGAAAATTATGAGAATTTCTGCATTTTTTCTTCAAAATACAAAATATTTCTTCTTTTTAGCCCCAAAATAAAGGGAATTTCTGCATTTCCCCCCTATATTAGGGGAATTTTTGTATTTTACCTCTAAATAAAAGAAATTTCTGCATTTTACCTCAAAATAAGAAAAATTTCTGACTTTTACCCAAAATATGGGGAATTTCTGCCTTTTTGTTCCAAAATACAGAAAATTTCTTCAATTTTGTACCATAATAAAAGAAATTTCCCCTTTTTGCCCCAAAATAAGTGGAATTTCTGACTTTTTACCCTGAAATAAATGAAACTTCTGCAATTTTGCCTGAAAATAAAAGAAATTTGTGCCTTTTGCCCCTACATAAGAAGAATTTCTGTCTTTTGCCCCAATATATGGGGAATTTCAGCATTTTACTTCAAAATAAGGGGAATTTCTGACTTTTTGCCCTGAAATATGTGAAATTTCTGCAATTTTACCCCAAAATAAGGTGAATTTCTGCCTTTTTGCCCCAAAATAATTGGAATTTCTGCCTTTTTGCCCCAAAATAAGAAAAATTTTTGTTTTTTCTTCTGAAATAAGTGAAATTTCTGCAATTTTGCCATAAAATAAAGGAAATTTCTGCAATTTTATCCCATAATAAAGCAAATTTCTGCAATTTTGCCCCAAAATAAGGGGAATTTCTGTTTTTTGCCCCCAAATGAGGGAAATTTCTGTAATTTGCCCTAAAACAAGGGGAATTTCTGCCATTTGCCCCAAAATAAGGGGAATTTCTGCCTTTTTGCCACAAAATAAAGAAAATTAGTGTATGTTTTATTCCAAAATTAGGTGAATATCTGCAATTTTGCTCCAAAATACGAGGATTTTCTGCCTTTTTCGCCGAAAATAAGGGGAATTTCTGCCATTTTGCTGCGAAATAAGTGAAATTTCTGAAGTTTTACTCCAAAATAAGGGGAATTTCTGCCTTTTTGCCCCAAAATTAGGGGAATTTCTACAATTTTGCTCCAAAATACGGGGAATTTCTGCCTTTTTGCCCGAAAATAAAGGCAATGTATACCTTATTGCTATAAAAAAGGGAAATTTCTTCACTTTTGCACCAAAATAAGGAGATTTTCCATCTTTTTGACTCAAAATAAGTGCAATTTCTGCCTTTTCCCCAAAAATAAATGGAATTTCTGTCTTTTTGCCCCAAAATAAGGGGAATTTCTGACTTTTTGCCCTGAAATAAGTGAAATTTCTAAAATTTTTCCCCAAAATAAGGGAAATATCTGCTTTTTGCCCCAAAATAAGGAGAATTTCTGCCTTTTTGCCCCAATATAAGGGGAATTTCTGCCTTTTTGCTCCAAAATAAAAAAAATTTCTGCAATTTTGTACTAAAATAAAAGAAATTTCTGACTTTTTGCTCCAAAATAAGAGAAATTTCTGCCTTTTCTCCCTGAAATAAGTGAAATTCCTGCAATTTTGGCCCAAATTAAGGGAAATTTCTGCAATTTTGCCCCAAAGTAAAGGAAATTTCTGCAATTTTCCACCAAATAAGGGGAATTTCTGACTTTTTGCACCCAAAAAAAGAAGATTTTCTGTCCTTTTGCCCCAAAATATGGAGAATTTCAGCCATTTGCCCGAAAATTATGAGAATTTCTGCATTTTTTCTTCTAAATACAGAAAATTTCTTCTTTTTAGCCCCAAAATAAAGGGAATTTCTGCATTTTCCCCCAATATTAGGGGAATTTTTGTATTTTACCTCTAAATAAAAGAAATTTCTGCATTTTACCTCAAAATAAGAAGAATTTCTGACTTTTACCCCAAAATATGGGGAATTTCTGCCTTTTTGTTCCAAAATACAGAAAATTTCTTCAATTTTGTACCATAATAAAAGAAATTTCTCCTTTTTGCCCAAAAATAAGTGGAATTTCTGACTTTTTACCCTAAAATAAATGAAATTTCAGCAATTTTGCCTGAAAATAAGGGAAATTTGTGCCTTTTGCCCCAACATAAAAAGAATTTCTGCCTTTTGCCCCAAAATATGGGGAATTTCAGCATTTTACCTCAAAATAAGGGGAATTTCTGCCTTTTTGCCCTGAAATATGTAAAATTTCTGCAATTTTACCCCAAAATAAGGTGAATTTCTGCCTTTTTGCCCCAAAATAATGGGAATTTCTGCTTTTTTGCCCCAAAATAAGAAAAATTTTTGCTTTTTTTTCTGAAATAAGTGAAATTTCTGCAATTTTGCCCTAAAATAAGGAAAATATCTGAAATTTTTCCTCATAATAAAGCAAATTTCTGCAATTTAGCCCCAAAATAAGGAAAATTTCTGTTTTTTGCCCCCAAATAAAGGAAATTTCTGCAATTTTTCCCCATAATAAAGCAAATTTCTGCAATTTTGCCCTAAAATAAGGGGAATTTTTGCCATTTGCCCCAAAATAAGGGGAATTTCTGCCTTTTTGCCACAAAATAATGAAAATTAGTGCATGTTTTACCCCAAAATTAGGTGAATATCTGCAATTTTGCTCCAAAATACGAGAATTTTCTGCCTTTTTCGCCGAAAATAAGGGGAATTTCTGCCATTTTGCCGCGAAATAAGTGAAATTTCTGCAGTTTTACTCCAAAATAAGGGGAATTTCTGCCTTTTTGCCCCAAAATTAGGGGAATTTCTGCAATTTTGCTCCAAAATACGGGGAATTTCTGCCTTTTTGCCTGAAAATAAAGGCAATGTATACCTTATTGCTATAAAAAAGGGAAATTTCTTCACTTTTGCCCCAAAATAAGGCGATTTTTCGTCTTTTTGACTCAAAATAAGTGCAATTTCTGCCTTTTTCCCAAAAACAAACGGAATTTCTGTCTTTTATCCCCAAAATAAGGGGAATTTCTGACTTTTTGCCCTGAAATAAGTGAAATTTCTAAATTTTTTCCCTAAAATAAGGGAAATGTCTGCTTTCTGCCCCAAAATAAAGAGAATTTCTTCCTTTTGCCCCAAAATAAGGGGAATTTCAGCCTTTTTTCCTCAAAATAAAGGGAATTTTTGCCTTTTGCCCCAAAATATGGGAAATTTCTTCATTTTCGCCCCAAAATAAGAAAAATTTCTGCAATTTTGTACCAAAATAAAAAAAATTTCTGCATTTTTTTTCCAAAATAAGAGAAATTTCTTCCTTTTTTTCCCTGACATAAGTGAAATTTCTGCAATTTTGCCCCAAAATAAGGGAAATTTCTGCAATTTTGCCCCAAAGTAGAGGAAATTTCTGCAATTTTGCCCCAAATAAGGGGAATTTCTTACTTTTTGCACCCAAAAAAAGGAGATTTTCTGTCCTTTTGCCCCAAAATAAGGAGAATTTCAGCCATTTGCCCGAAAATTATGAGAATTTCTGCAATTTTTCTTCAAAATACAGAAAATTTCTTCCTTTTAGCCCCAAAATAAAGGAAATTTCTGCATTTTCCCCCAATATTAGGGGAATTTCTGTATTTTACCTCTAAATAAAAGAAATTTCTGCATTTTACCTCAAAATAAGAAGAATTTCTGACTTCTATCCCAAAATATGGGGAATTTCTGCCTTTTTGTTCCAAAATAAAGAAAATTTCTTCAATTTTGTACCATAATAAAAGAAATTTCTCCTTTTTGCCCCAAAATAAGGGGAATTTCTGACTTTTTACCCTGAAATAAATTAAATTTCTGCAATTTTGCCTGAAAATAAGAAAAATTTGTGCCTTTTGCCCCAAAATAAGAAGAATTTCTCCCTTTTGCCCAAAAAAATGGGGAATTTCAGCATTTTACCTCAAAATAAGGGGAATTTCTGAATTTTTGCCCTGAAGTATGTGAAATTTCTGCAATTTTACCCCAAAATAAGGTGAATTTCTGCCTTTTTGCCCCAAAATAATGGGAATTTCTATTTTTTTGCCCCAAAATAAGAAAAATTTTGTTTTTTTTCCTGAAATAAGTTAAATTTCTGCAATTTTGCCCTAAAATAAGGGAAATTTCTGAAATTTTTCCCCATAATAAAGAAAATTTCTGCAATTTTGCACCAAAATAAGGGGAATTTCTGTTTTTTGCCCCCAAATAAAGGAAATTTCTGCAATTTTGCCCTAAAATAAGGGAAATTTCTGACATTTGCCTTAAAATAAGGGGAATTTCTGCCTTTTTGCCACAAAATAAAGAAAATTACTGCATATTATACCCCAAAATTAGGTGAATTTCTGCAATTTTGCTCCAAAATACGAGGATTTTCTGCCTTTTTCACTGAAAATAAGGGGAATTTCTGCCATTTTGCCGCGAAATAATTAAAATTTCTGCAGTTTTACGCCAAAATAAGGGGAATTTCTGACTTTTTGATCCAAAATTAGGGGAATTAATGCAATTTTGCTCCAAAATACGGGTCATTTCTGCCTTTTTGCCTGAAATTAAGTGGAATTTCTGCCTTTTTGTCCGGAAATAAGTGAAATTTCTGCAATTTTAGCCAAAAATTAGGGATTCCATTTTTGCCCGAAAATAAGGGAAATTTCTGCCATTTTGCACTGAAATATTTGAAATTTCTGCAATTTTACCCCAAAATAAAGGGAATTTCTTCCTTTTTGCCCCAAAATATAAGGAATTTCTGCCTTTTTGCCCCAAAATAAGGAAAATTTCTGCAATTTTGCCCCAAAATAAGGGGAATTTCTCCCTTTTTACCCCAAAATAAAGGGAATTTCAGACTTTTTACCTGAAAATAAGTTAATTTTCTGCAATTTTGCCCAAAATAAGAAAAATTTCTGCAATTTTGCCCCAAAATAAGGTAAATTCCTGCAATTTTGCCCCACAATAAGTGGAATTTCTGAGTTTTGCCCCTAAATAAAAAGAAATTTTGCCTTTTTGCCCCACAATTAGGGGAATTTCTGCAATTTTGCTCAAAAATACGGGGAATTTCTGCCTTTTTACCCGGAAATAAGGGGAATGCATACCTTTTTGCCATAAAAAAGGGAAATTTCTTCATTTTTGTCCAAAATAAGGGGAATTTCTGCCTTTATGCCTCTAAATAAGTGGAATTTCTGTCTTTTTCCCCCATAATAAGGGGAATTTCTGACTTATTACCCTGAAATAAGTGAAATTTCTGCAATTTTTCCCCAAAATAAGGGAAATTTCTGCCTTTTTCCCCCAAATAAAGGGAATTTCGGCCTTTTTACCTCAAAATAATGGGAATTTCTGCATTTTGCCACAAAATATTAGGATTTCTGCCTTTTGCCCCAAAATAAGGAAAGTTTTGCCTTTTTTCCCTGAAATAAGTGAAATTTTTTCAATTTTGCCCCAAAATAAGTGAAATTTCGAGTTTTGCCCCAAAATAAGGAGAATTTCTGTGTTTTTGCCTGAACATATAGGGATTTTCTGCCTTTTTGCTCCACAATTAGGGGATTTTCTGCAATTGTGTTCCAAAATACAAGGAATTTCTGCTTTTTTGCCCGAAAATAAGAAGAATGTATACCTTTTGCCACAAAAGAGAGAAATTTCTTCATTTTTGCCCCAAAATAAGAGGAATTTCTTCCTTCTTACGTCAAATTAAGTGAAATTTCTGCCTTTTTACCCAAAAATAAACGGAATTTCTGTCTTTTTGCCCCAAAATAAAAGAAATTTTTGAATTTTGCCCTGAAATATGTGAAATTTCTGCAATTTTGCCCCAAAATAAGGGAAATTTCTGCAATTTTTTTCCATAATAAGGGAAATTTCTGCAATTTTGCCATAAAATAAGGGGAATTTCTGTTTTTTGCCCCCAAATAAGGGAAATTTCTGCAATTTTGCCCTAAAATAAGGGAAATTTCTGACATTTGCCTTAAAATAAGGGGAATTTCTGCCTTTTTGCCACAAAATAAAGAAAATTACTGCATATTATACCCCAAAATTAGGTGAATTTCTGCAATTTTGTTCCAAAATACGAGGATTTTCTGCCTTTTTCACCGAAAATAAGAGGAATTTCTGCCATTTTGCCGCGAAATAATTAAAATTTCTGCAGTTTTACGCCAAAATAAGGGGAATTTCTGACTTTTTGATCCAAAATTAGGAGAATTAATGCAATTTTGCTCCAAAATACGGGTCATTTCTGCCTTTTTGCCTGAAATTAAGTGGAATTTCTGCCTTTTTGTCCGGAAATAAGTGAAATTTCTGCAATTTTAGCCAAAAATTAGGGATTCCATTTTTGCCCCAAAATAAGGGAAATTTCTGCCATTTTGCACTGAAATATTTGAAATTTCTGCAATTTTACCCCAAAATAAAGGGAATTTCTGCCTTTTTGCCCCAAAATATAAGGAATTTCTGCCTTTTTGCCCCAAAATAAGGAAAATTTCTGCAATTTTGCCCCAAAATAAGGGGAATTTCTCCCTTTTTACCCCAAAATAAAGGGAATTTCAGCCTTTTTACCTGAAAATAAGTGAATTTTCTGCAATTTTGCCCAAAATAAGAGAAATTTCTGCAATTTTGCCCCAAAATAAGGTAAATTCCTGCAATTTTGCCCCACAATAAATGGAATTTCTGAGTTTTGCCCCAAAATAAGGAGAATTTTTGCCTTTTTGCCCCACAATAAGGGGAATTTCTGCAATTTTGCTCCAAAATACGGGGAATTTCTGCCTTTTTACCCGGAAATAAGGGGAATGCATACCTTTTTGCCATAAAAAAGGGAAATTTCTTCATTTTTTTCCAAGATAAGGGGAATTTCTGCCTTTATGCCTCTAAATAAGTGGAATTTCTGTCTTTTTCCCCCATAATAAGGGGAATTTCTGACTTATTACCCTGAAATAAGTGAAATTTCTGCAATTTTTCCCCAAAATAAGGGAAATTTCTGCCTTTTTCCCCCAAATAAAGGGAATTTCAGCCTTTTTACCTCAAAATAAAGGGAATTTCTGCATTTTGCCACAAAATATTAGGAATTTCTGCCTTTTTGCCCCAAAATAATGAAAGTTTTTGCCTTTTTTCCCTGAAATAAGTGAAATTTCTTCAATTTTGCCCCAAAATAAGTGAAATTTCTGAGTTTTGCCCCAAAATAAGGAGAATTTCTGTGTTTTTGCCTGAACATATAGGGATTTTCTGCCTTTTTGCTCCACAATTAGGGGATTTTCTGCAATTGTGTTCCAAAATACGAGGAATTTCTGCTTTTTTGCCCGAAAATAAGAAGAATGTATACCTTTTGCCACAAAAGAGAGAAATTTCTTCATTTTTGCCCCAAAATAAGAGGAATTTCTTCCTTCTTACGTCAAATTAAGTGAAATTTCTGCCTTTTTACCCAAAAATAAACGGAATTTCTGTCTTTTTGCCCCAAAATAAAAGAAATTTTTGAAGTTTGCCCTGAAATATGTGAAATTTCTGCAATTATGCCCCAAAATAAGGGAAATTTCTGCCTTTTGGCCACAAAATAAAGGGAATTTCTGTCTTTTTGCCCCAAAATAAGGGGAATTTCAGCATTTTACCTCATAATAAGGGGAATCTCTGCATTTTTGCCCCAAAATATGGGAAATTTCTTCATTTTTGCCCCAAAATAAGAAAAATTTCTGCAATTTTGTACCAAAATAAAAGAAATTTCTGCATTTTTGTTCCAAAATAAGAGAAATTTCTGCTTTTTTTCCCTGACATAAGTGAAATTTCTGCAATTTTGCCCCAAAATAAGGGAAATTTCTGCAATTTTGTCCCAAAGTAGAGGAAATTTCTGCAATTTTGCCCCAAATAAGGGGAATTTCTGACTTTTTGCACCCAAAAAAAGGAGATTTTCTGTCCTTTTGAACCAAAATAAGGAGAATTTCAGCCATTTGCCCGAAAATTATGAGAATTTCTGCAATTTTTCTTCGAAATACAGAAAATTTCTTCCTTTTAGCCCCAAAATAAAGGGAATTTCTGCATTTTCCCCCAATATTAGGGGAATTTCTGTATTTTACCTCTAAATAAAAGAAATGTCTGCATTTTACCTCAAAATAAGAAGAATTTCTGACTTTTACCCCAAAATATGGGGAATTTCTGCCTTTTTGTTCCAAAATAAAGAAAATTTCTTCAATTTTGTACCATAATAAAAGAAATTTCTCCTTTTTGCCCCAAAAAAGGGGAATTTCTGACTTTTTACCCTGAAATAAATTAAATTTCTGCAATTTTGCCTGAAAATAAGAAAAATTTGTGCCTTTTGCCCCAAAATAAGAAGAATTTCTCTCTTTTGCCCCAAAATATGGGGAATTTCAGCATTTTACCTCAAAATAAGGGGAATTTCTGACTTTTTGCCCTGAAGTATGTGAAATTTCTCCAATTTTACCCCAAAATAAGGTGAATTTCTGCCTTTTTGCCCCAAAATAATGGGAATTTCTTTTTTTTGCCCCAAAATAAGAAAAATTTTTGCTTTTTTTTTCCTGAAATAAGTTAAATTTCTGCAATTTTGCCCTAAAATAAGGGAAATTTCTGAAATTTTTCCCCATAATAAAGCAAATTTCTGCAATTTTGCACCAAAATAAGGGGAATTTCTGTTTTTTGCCCCCAAATAAAGGAAATTTCTGCAATTTTGCCCTAAAATAAGGGAAATTTCTGACATTTGCCTTAAAATAAGGGGAATTTCTGCCTTTTTGCCACAAAATAAAGAAAATTACTGCATATTATACCCCAAAATTAGGTGAATTTCTGCAATTTTGCTCCAAAATACGAGGATTTTCTGCCTTTTTCACCGAAAATAAGGGGAATTTCTGCCATTTTGCCGCGAAATAATTGAAATTTCTGCAGTTTTACGCCAAAATAAGGGGAATTTCTGACTTTTTGATCCAAAATTAGGGGAATTAATGCAATTTTGCTCCAAAATACGGGTCATTTCTGCCTTTTTGCCTGAAATTAAGTGGAATTTCTGCCTTTTTGTCCAGAAATAAGTGAAATTTCTGCAATTTTAGCCAAAAATTAGGGATTCCATTTTTGCCCCAAAATAAGGGAAATTTCTGCCATTTTGCACTGAAATATTTGAAATTTCTGCAATTTTACCCCAAAATAAAGGGAATTTCTGCCTTTTTGCCCCAAAATATAAGGAATTTCTGCCTTTTTGCCCCAAAATAAGGAAAATTTCTGCAATTTTGCCCCAAAATAAGGGGAATTTCTCCCTTTTTACCCCAAAATAAAGGGAATTTCAGCCTTTTTACCTGAAAATAAGTGAATTTTCTGCAATTTTGCCCAAAATAAGGGAAATTTCTGCAATTTTGCCCCAAAATAAGGTAAATTCCTGCAATTTTGCCCCACAATAAATGGAATTTCTGAGTTTTGCCCCAAAATAAGGAGAATTTTTGCCTTTTTGCCCCACAATTAGGGGAATTTCTGCAATTTTGCTCCAAAATACGGGGAATTTCTGCCTTTTTACCCGGAAATAAGGAGAATGCATACCTTTTTGCCATAAAAAAGGGAAATTTCTTCATTTTTTTCCAAGATAAGGGGAATTTCTGCCTTTATGCCTCTAAATAAGTGGAATTTCTGTCTTTTTCCCCCATAATAAGGGGAATTTCTGACTTATTACCCTGAAATAAGTGAAATTTCTGCAATTTTTCCCCAAAATAAGGGAAATTTCTGCCTTTTTCCCCCAAATAAAGGGAATTTCAGCCTTTTTACCTCAAAATAAGGGGAATTTCTGCATTTTGCCACAAAATATTAGGAATTTCTGCCTTTTTGCCCCAAAATAAGGAAAGTTTTTGCCTTTTTTCCCTGAAATAAGTGAAATTTTTTCAATTTTGCCCCAAAATAAGTGAAATTTCTGAGTTTTGCCCCAAAATAAGGAGAATTTCTGTGTTTTTGCCTGAACATATAGGGATTTTCTGCCTTTTTGCTCCACAATTAGGGGATTTTCTGCAATTGTGTTCCAAAATACGAGGAATTTCTGCTTTTTTGCCCGAAAATAAGAAGAATGTATACCTTTTGCCACAAAAGAGAGAAATTTCTTCATTTTTGCCCCAAAATAAGAGGAATTTCTTCCTTCTTACGTCAAATTAAGTGAAATTTCTGCCTTTTTACCCAAAAATAAACGGAATTTCTGTCTTTTTGCCCCAAAATAAAAGAAATTTTTGAATTTTGCCCTGAAATATGTGAAATTTCTGCAATTTTGCCCCAAAATAAGGGAAATTTCTGCCTTTTTGCCACAAAATAAAGGGAATTTCTGTCTTTTTGCCCCAAAATAAGGGGAATTTCAGCATTTTACATCATAATAAGGGGAATCTCTGAATTTTTGCCCCAAAATATGGGGAATTTCTGCATTTTGGCCCCAAAATAAAGAAAATTTCTACAATTTTGTACCAAAATAAAAGAAATTTCTGCCTTTTTGCCCCAAAATAAGAGAAATTTCTGAGTTTTTTTCTCTGAAATAAATGAAATTTCTGCAATTTTGCCCCAAAATAAGGGAAATTTCTGCAATTTTTTTCCATAATAAGGGAAATTTCTGCAATTTTGCAACAAAATAAGGGGAATTTCTGTTTTTTGCCCCCAAATAAGGAAAATTTCTGCAATTTTGCCCTAAAATAAGGGAAATTTCTGACATTTGCCTTAAAATAAGGGGAATTTCTGCCTTTTTGCCACAAAATAAAGAAAATTACTGCATATTATACCCCAAAATTAGGTGAATTTCTGCAATTTTGCTCCAAAATACGAGGATTTTCTGCCTTTTTCACCGAAAATAAGGGGAATTTCTGCCATTTTGCCGCGAAATAATTGAAATTTCTGCAGTTTTACGCCAAAATAAGGGGAAATTCTGAATTTTGATCCAAAATTAGGGGAATTAATGCAATTTTGCTCCAAAATACGGGTCATTTCTGCCTTTTTGCCTGAAATTAAGTGGAATTTCTGCCTTTTTGTCCGGAAATAAGTGAAATTTCTGCAATTTTAGCCAAAAATTAGGGATTCCATTTTTGCCCCAAAATAAGGGAAATTTCTGCCATTTTGCACTGAAATATTTGAAATTTCTGCAATTTTACCCCAAAATAAAGGGAATTTCTGCCTTTCTGCCCCAAAATATAAGGAATTTCTGCCTTTTTGCCCCAAAATAAGGAAAATTTCTGCAATTTTGCCCCAAAATAAGGGGAATTTCTCCCTTTTTACCCCAAAATAAAGGGAATTTCAGCCTTTTTACCTGAAAATAAGTGAATTTTCTGCAATTTTGCCCAAAATAAGGGAAATTTCTGCAATTTTGCCCCAAAATAAGGTAAATTCCTGCAATTTTGCCCCACAATAAATGGAATTTCTGAGTTTTGCCCCAAAATAAGGAGAATTTTTGCCTTTTTGCCCCACAATTAGGGGAATTTCTGCAATTTTGCTCCAAAATACGGGGAATTTCTGCCTTTTTACCCGGAAATAAAGAGAATGCATACCTTTTTGCCATAAAAAAGGGAAATTTCTTCATTTTTTTCCAAGATAAGGGGAATTTCTGCCTTTATGCCTCTAAATAAGTGGAATTTCTGTCTTTTTCCCCCATAATAAGGGGAATTTCTGACTTATTACCCTGAAATAAGTGAAATTTCTGCAATTTTTCCCCAAAATAAGGAAATTTCTGCCTTTTTCCCCCAAATAAAGGGAATTTCAGCCTTTTTACCTAAAAATAAGGGGAATTTCTGCATTTTGCCACAAAATATTAGGAATTTCTGCCTTTTTGCCCCAAATAAGGAAAGTTTTTGCCTTTTTTCCCTGAAATAAGTGAATTTTTTTCAATTTTGCCCCAAAATAAGTGAAATTTCTGAGTTTTGCCCCAAAATAAGGAGAATTTCTGTGTTTTTGCCTGAACATATAGGGATTTTCTGCCTTTTTGCTCCACAATTAGGGGATTTTCTGCAATTGTGTTCCAAAATACGAGGAATTTCTGCTTTTTTGCCCGAAAATAAGAAGAATGTATACCTTTTGCCACAAAAGAGAGAAATTTCTTCATTTTTGCCCCAAAATAAGAGGAATTTCTTCCTTCTTACGTCAAATTAAGTGAAATTTCTGCCTTTTTACCCAAAAATAAACGGAATTTCTGTCTTTTTGCCCCAAAATAAAAGAAATTTTTGAATTTTGCCCTGAAATATGTGAAATTTCTGCAATTTTGCCCCAAAATAAGGGAAATTTCTGCCTTTTTGCCACAAAATAAAGGGAATTTCTGTCTTTTTGCTCCAAAATAAGGGGAATTTCAGCATTTTACATCATAATAAGGGGAATCTCTGCATTTTTGCCCCATAATATGGGGAATTTCTGCATTTTTGCCCCAAAATAAAGAAAATTTCTACAATTTTGTACCAAAATAAAAGAAATTTCTGCCTTTTTGCCCCAAAATAAGAGAAATTTCTGAGTTTTTTTCTCTGAAATAAGTGAAATTTCTGCAATTTTGCCCCAAAATAAGGGAAATTTCTGCAATTTTTTTCCATAATAAGGGAAATTTCTGCAATTTTGCAATAAAATAAGAGGAATTTCTGTTTTTTTTGCCCCCAAATAAGGGAAATTTCTGCAATTTTGCCCTAAAATAAGGGAAATTTCTGACATTTGCCTTAAAATAAGGGGAATTTCTGCCTTTTTGCCACAAAATAAAGAAAATTACTGCATATTATACCCCAAAATTAGGTGAATTTCTGCAATTTTGCTCCAAAATACGAGGATTTTCTGCCTTTTTCACCGAAAATAAGGGGAATTTCTGCCATTTTGCCGCAAAATAATTGAAATTTCTGCAGTTTTACGCCAAAATAAGGGGAAATTCTGAATTTTGATCCAAAATTAGGGGAATTAATGCAATTTTGCTCCAAAATACGGGTCATTTCTGCCTTTTTGCCTGAAATTAAGTGGAATTTCTGCCTTTTTGTCCGGAAATAAGTGAAATTTCTGCAATTTTAGCCAAAAATTAGGGATTCCATTTTTGCCCCAAAATAAGGGAAATTTCTGCCATTTTGCACTGAAATATTTGAAATTTCTGCAATTTTACCCCAAAATAAAGGGAATTTCTGCCTTTCTGCCCCAAAATATAAGGAATTTCTGCCTTTTTGCCCCAAAATAAGGAAAATTTCTGCAATTTTGCCCCAAAATAAGGGGAATTTCTCCCTTTTTACCCCAAAATAAAGGGAATTTCAGCCTTTTTACCTGAAAATAAGTGAATTTTCTGCAATTTTGCCCAAAATAAGGGAAATTTCTGCAATTTTGCCCCAAAATAAGGTAAATTCCTGCAATTTTGCCCCACAATAAATGGAATTTCTGAGTTTTGCCCCAAAATAAGGAGAATTTTTGCCTTTTTGCCCCACAATTAGGGGAATTTCTGCAATTTTGCTCCAAAATACGGGGAATTTCTGCCTTTTTACCCGGAAATAAAGAGAATGCATACCTTTTTGCCATAAAAAAGGGAAATTTCTTCATTTTTTTCCAAGATAAGGGGAATTTCTGCCTTTATGCCTCTAAATAAGTGGAATTTCTGTCTTTTTCCCCCATAATAAGGGGAATTTCTGACTTATTACCCTGAAATAAGTGAAATTTCTGCAATTTTTCCCCAAAATAAGGAAATTTCTGCCTTTTTCCCCCAAATAAAGGGAATTTCAGCCTTTTTACCTAAAAATAAGGGGAATTTCTGCATTTTGCCACAAAATATTAGGAATTTCTGCCTTTTTGCCCCAAATAAGGAA
Source organism: Micromys minutus (assembly GCF_963924665.1). Classification (NCBI taxonomy): domain Eukaryota; kingdom Metazoa; phylum Chordata; class Mammalia; order Rodentia; family Muridae; genus Micromys; species Micromys minutus. The sequence continues at coordinate 8,085,519 of NW_027667727.1, forward strand.
AGTTTTTGCCTTTTTTCCCTGAAATAAGTGAATTTTTTTCAATTTTGCCCCAAAATAAGTGAAATTTCTGAGTTTTGCCCCAAAATAAGGAGAATTTCTGTGTTTTTGCCTGAACATATAGGGATTTTCTGCCTTTTTGCTCCACAATTAGGGGATTTTCTGCAATTGTGTTCCAAAATACGAGGAATTTCTGCTTTTTTGCCCGAAAATAAGAAGAATGTATACCTTTTGCCACAAAAGAGAGAAATTTCTTCATTTTTGCCCCAAAATAAGAGGAATTTCTTCCTTCTTACGTCAAATTAAGTGAAATTTCTGCCTTTTTACCCAAAAATAAACGGAATTTCTGTCTTTTTGCCCCAAAATAAAAGAAATTTTTGAATTTTGCCCTGAAATATGTGAAATTTCTGCAATTTTGCCCCAAAATAAGGGAAATTTCTGCCTTTTTGCCACAAAATAAAGGGAATTTCTGTCTTTTTGCTCCAAAATAAGGGGAATTTCAGCATTTTACATCATAATAAGGGGAATCTCTGCATTTTTGCCCCATAATATGGGGAATTTCTGCATTTTTGCCCCAAAATAAAGAAAATTTCTACAATTTTGTACCAAAATAAAAGAAATTTCTGCCTTTTTGCCCCAAAATAAGAGAAATTTCTGAGTTTTTTTCTCTGAAATAAGTGAAATTTCTGCAATTTTGCCCCAAAATAAGGGAAATTTCTGCAATTTTTTTCCATAATAAGGGAAATTTCTGCAATTTTGCAATAAAATAAGAGGAATTTCTGTTTTTTTTGCCCCCAAATAAGGGAAATTTCTGCAATTTTGCCCTAAAATAAGGGAAATTTCTGACATTTGCCTTAAAATAAGGGGAATTTCTGCCTTTTTGCCACAAAATAAAGAAAATTACTGCATATTATACCCCAAAATTAGGTGAATTTCTGCAATTTTGCTCCAAAATACGAGGATTTTCTGCCTTTTTCACCGAAAATAAGGGGAATTTCTGCCATTTTGCCGCAAAATAATTGAAATTTCTGCAGTTTTACGCCAAAATAAGGGGAATTTCTGACTTTTTGATCCAAAATTAGGGGAATTAATGCAATTTTGCTCCAAAATACGGGTCATTTCTGCCTTTTTGCCAGAAATTAAGTGGAATTTCTGCCTTTTTGTCCGGAAATAAGTGAAATTTCTGCAATTTTAGCCAAAAATTAGGGATTCCATTTTTGCCCCAAAATAAGGGAAATTTCTGCCATTTTGCACTGAAATATTTGAAATTTCTGCAATTTTACCCCAAAATAAAGGGAATTTCTGCCTTTTTGCCCCAAAATATAAGGAATTTCTGCCTTTTTGCCCCAAAATAAGGAAAATTTCTGCAATTTTGCCCCAAAATAAGGGGAATTTCTCCCTTTTTACCCCCAAATAAAGGGAATTTCAGCCTTTTTACCTGAAAATAAGTGAATTTTCTGCAATTTTGCCCAAAATAAGGGAAATTTCTGCAATTTTGCCCCAAAATAAGGTAAATTCCTGCAATTTTACCCCACAATAAATGGAATTTCTGAGTTTTGCCCCAAAATAAGGAGAATTTTTGCCTTTTTGCCCCACAATTAGGGGAATTTCTGCAATTTTGCTATAAAATACGGGGAATTTCTACCTTTTTACCCGGAAATAAGGAGAATGCATACCTTTTTGCCATAAAAAAGGGAAATTTCTTCATTTTTTTCCAAGATAAGGGGAATTTCTGCCTTTATGCCTCTAAATAAGTGGAATTTCTGTCTTTTTCCCCCATAATAAGGGGAATTTCTGACTTATTACCCTGAAATAAGTGAAATTTCTGCAATTTTTCCCCAAAATAAGGGAAATTTCTGCCTTTTTCCCCCAAATAAAGGGAATTTCAGCCTTTTTACCTCAAAATAAGGGGAATTTCTGCATTTTGCCACAAAATATTAGGAATTTCTGCCCTTTTGCCCCAAAATAATGAAAGTTTTTGCCTTTTTTCCCTGAAATAAGTGAAATTTCTTCAATTTTGCCCCAAAATAAGTGAAATTTCTGAGTTTTGTCCCAAAATAAGGAGAATTTCTGTGTTTTTGCCTGAACATTTAGGGATTTTCTGCCTTTTTGCTCCACAATTAGGGGATTTTCTGCAATTGTGCTCCAAAATACAAGGAATTTCTGCTTTTTTGCCCGAAAATAAGAAGAATGTATACCTTTTGCCACAAAAAAGAGAAATTTCTTCATTTTTGCCCCAAAATAAAAGGAATTTCTTCCTTCTTACATAAAATTAAGTGAAATTTCTGCCTTTTTACCCAAAAATAAACGGAATTTCTGTCTTTTTGCCCCAAAATAAAAGAAATTTTTGAATTTTGCCCTGAAATATGTTAAATTTCTGTAATTTTGCACCAAAATAAGGGAATTTTCTGCCTTTTTGCCACAAAATAAAGGGAATTTCTGTCTTTTTGAACCAAAATAAGGGGAATTTCAGCATTTTACCTCATAATAAGGGGAATCTCTGCATTTTTGCCCCAAAATATGGGAAATTTCTTCATTTTTGCCCCAAAATAAGAAAAATTTCTTCAATTTTGTACCAAAATAAAAGAAATTTCTGCCTTTTTGCCCCAAAATAAGAGAAATTTCTGCCTTTTTTCCCTGACATAAGTGAAATTTCTGCAATTTTGCCACAAAATAAGGGAAATTTCTGCAATTTTGCCCCAAAGTAGAGGAAATTTCTGCAATTTTGCCCCAAATAAAAGGAATTTCTGACTTTTTGCACCCAAAAAAAGGAGATTTTCTGTCCTTTTGAACCAAAATAAGGAGAATTTCAGCCATTTACCCAAAAATTATGAGAATTTCTGCAATTTTTCTTCAAAATACAGAAAATTTCTTCCTTTTAGCCCCAAAATAAAGGGAATTTCTGCATTTTCCCCCAATATTAGGGGAATTTCTGTATTTTACCTCTAAATAAAAGGAATTTCTGCATTTTACCTCAAAATAAGAAGAATTTCTGACTTTTACCCCAAAATATGGGGAATTTCTGCCTTTTTGTTCCAAAATAAAGAAAATTTCTTCAATTTTGTACCATAATAAAAGAAATTTTTCCTTTTTGCCCCAAAATAAGGGGAATTTCTGACTTTTTACCCTGAAATAAATTAAATGTCTGCAATTTTGCCTGAAAATAAGGGAAATTTGTGCCTTTTGCCCCAAAATAAGAAGAATTTCTCCCTTTTGCCCCAATATATGGGGAATTTCAGCATTTTACCTCAAAATAAGGGGAATTTCTGACTTTTTGCCCTGAAGTATGTGAAATTTCTGCAATTTTACCCCAAAATAAGGTGAATTTCTGCCTTTTTGCCCCAAAATAATGGGAATTTCTTTTTTTTGCCCCAAAATAAGAAAAATTTTTGCTTTTTTTTCCTGAAATAAGTTAAATTTCTGCAATTTTGCCCTAAAATAAGGGAAATATCTGAAATTTTTCCCCATAATAAAGCAAATTTCTGGAATTTTGCACCAAAATAAGGGGAATTTCTGTTTTTTGCCCCCAAATAAAGGAAATTTCTGCAATTTTGCCCTAAAATAAGGGAAATTTCTGACATTTGCCTTAAAATAAGGGGAATTTCTGCCTTTTTGCCACAAAATAAAGAAAATTACTGCATATTATACCCCAAAATTAGGTGAATTTCTGCAATTTTGCTCCAAAATACGAAGATTTTCTGCCTTTTTCACCGAAAATAAGGGGAATTTCTGCCATTTTGCCGCGAAATAATTAAAATTTCTGCAGTTTTACGCCAAAATAAGGGGAATTTCTGACTTTTTGATCCAAAATTAGGGGAATTAATGCAATTTTGCTCCAAAATACGGGTCATTTCTGCCTTTTTGCCTGAAATTAAGTGGAATTTCTGCCTTTTTGTTCGGAAATAAGTGAAATTTCTGCAATTTTAGCCAAAAATTAGGGATTCCATTTTTGCCCCAAAATAAGGGAAATTTCTGCCATTTTGCACTGAAATATTTGAAATTTCTGCAATTTTACCCCAAAATAAGGGGAATTTCTGCCTCTTTGCCCCAAAATATAAGGAATTTCTGCCTTTTTGCCCCAAAATAAGGGAAATTTCTGCAATTTTGCCCCAAAATAAGGGGAATTTCTCCCTTTTTACCCCAAAATAAAGGGATTCAGCCTTTTTATTTGAAAATAAGTGAATTTTCTGCAATTTTGCCCAAAATAAGGGAAATTTCTGCAATTTTGCCCCAAAATAAGGTAAATTCCTGCAATTTTGCCCCACAATAAATGGAATTTCTGAGTTTTGCCCCAAAATAAGGAGAATTTTTGCCTTTTTGCCCCACAATTAGGGGAATTTCTGCAATTTTGCTCCAAAATACGGGTCATTTCTGCCTTTTTGCCAGAAATTAAGTGGAATTTCTGCCTTTTTGTCCGGAAATAAGTGAAATTTCTGCAACTTTAGCCAAAAATTAGGGATTCCATTTTTGCCCCAAAATAAGGGAAATTTCTGCCATTTTGCACTGAAATATTTGAAATTTCTGCAATTTTACCCCAAAATAAAGGGAATTTCTGCCTTTTTGCCCCAAAATATAAGGAATTTCTGCCTTTTTGCCCCAAAATAAAGAAAATTTCTGCAATTTTGCCCCAAAATAAGGGGAATTTCTCCCTTTTTACCCCAAAATAAAGGGAATTTCAGCCTTTTTACCTGAAAATAAGTGAATTTTCTGCAATTTTGCCCAAAATAAGGGAAATTTCTGCAATTTTGCCCCAAAATAAGGTAAATTCCTGCAATTTTACCCCACAATAAATGGAATTTCTGAGTTTTGCCCCAAAATAAGGAGAATTTTTGCCTTTTTGCCCCACAATTAGGGGAATTTCTGCAATTTTGCTATAAAATACGGGGAATTTCTGCCTTTTTACCCGGAAATAAGGAGAATGCATACCTTTTTGCCATAAAAAAGGGAAATTTCTTCATTTTTTTCCAAGATAAGGGGAATTTCTGCCTTTATGCCTCTAAATAAGTGGAATTTCTGTCTTTTTCCCCCATAATAAGGGGAATTTCTGACTTATTACCCTGAAATAAGTGAAATTTCTGCAATTTTTCCCCAAAATAAGGGAAATTTCTGCCTTTTTCCCCCAAATAAAGGGAATTTCAGCCTTTTTACCTCAAAATAAGGGGAATTTCTGCATTTTGCCACAAAATATTAGGAATTTCTGCCTTTTTGCCCCAAAATAATGAAAGTTTTTGCCTTTTTTCCCTGAAATAAGTGAAATTTCTTCAATTTTGCCCCAAAATAAGTGAAATTTCTGAGTTTTGTCCCAAAATAAGGAGAATTTCTGTGTTTTTGCCTGAACATTTAGGGATTTTCTGCCTTTTTGCTCCACAATTAGGGGATTTTCTGCAATTGTGCTCCAAAATACAAGGAATTTCTGCTTTTTTGCCCAAAAATAAGAAGAATTTATACCTTTTGCCACAAAAAAGAGAAATTTCTTCATTTTTGCCCCAAAATAAAAGGAATTTCTTCCTTCTTACATAAAATTAAGTGAAATTTCTGCCTTTTTACCCAAAAATAAACGGAATTTCTGTCTTTTTGCCCCAAAATAAAAGAAATTTTTGAATTTTGCCCTGAAATATGTTAAATTTCTGCAATTTTGCCCCAAAATAAGGGAATTTTCTGCCTTTTTGCCACAAAATAAAGGGAATTTCTGTCTTTTTGAACCAAAATAAGGGGAATTTCAGCATTTTACCTCATAATAAGGGGACTCTCTGCATTTTTGCCCCAAAATATGGGAAATTTCTTCATTTTTGCCCCAAAATAAGAAAAATTTCTACAATTTTGTACCAAAATAAAAGAAATTTCTGCCTTTTTGCCCCAAAATAAGAGAAATTTCTGCCTTTTTTCCCTGACATAAGTGAAATTTCTGCAATTTTGCCACAAAATAAGGGAAATTTCTGCAATTTTGCCCCAAAGTAGAGGAAATTTCTGCAATTTTGCCCCAAATAAAAGGAATTTCTGACTTTTTGCACCCAAAAAAAGGAGATTTTCTGTCCTTTTGAACCAAAATAAGGAGAATTTCAGCCATTTACCCAAAAATTATGAGAATTTCTGCAATTTTTCTTCAAAATACAGAAAATTTCTTCCTTTTAGCCCCAAAATAAAGGGAATTTCTGCATTTTCCCCCAATATTAGGGGAATTTCTGTATTTTACCTCTAAATAAAAGGAATTTCTGCATTTTACCTCAAAATAAGAAGAATTTCTGACTTTTACCCCAAAATATGGGGAATTTCTGCCTTTTTGTTCCAAAATAAAGAAAATTTCTTCAATTTTGTACCATAATAAAAGAAATTTTTCCTTTTTGCCCCAAAATAAGGGGAATTTCTGACTTTTTACCCTGAAATAAATTAAATGTCTGCAATTTTGCCTGAAAATAAGGGAAATTATGCCTTTTGCCCCAAAATAAGAAGAATTTCTCCCTTTTGCCCCAATATATGGGGAATTTCAGCATTTTACCTCAAAATAAGGGGAATTTCTGACTTTTTGCCCTGAAGTATGTGAAATTTCTGCAATTTTACCCCAAAATAAGGTGAATTTCTGCCTTTTTGCCCCAAAATAATGGGAATTTCTTTTTTTTGCCCCAAAATAAGAAAAATTTTTGCTTTTTTTTCCTGAAATAAGTTAAATTTCTGCAATTTTGCCCTAAAATAAGGGAAATATCTGAAATTTTTCCCCATAATAAAGCAAATTTCTGGAATTTTGCACCAAAATAAGGGGAATTTCTGTTTTTTGCCCCCAAATAAAGGAAATTTCTGCAATTTTGCCCTAAAATAAGGGAAATTTCTGACATTTGCCTTAAAATAAGGGGAATTTCTGCCTTTTTGCCACAAAATAAAGAAAATTACTGCATATTATACCCCAAAATTAGGTGAATTTCTGCAATTTTGCTCCAAAATATGAAGATTTTCTGCCTTTTTCACCGAAAATAAGGGGAATTTCTGCCATTTTGCCGCGAAATAATTAAAATTTCTGCAGTTTTACGCCAAAATAAGGGGAATTTCTGACTTTTTGATCCAAAATTAGGGGAATTAATGCAATTTTGCTCCAAAATACGGGTCATTTCTGCCTTTTTGCCTGAAATTAAGTGGAATTTCTGCCTTTTTGTTCGGAAATAAGTGAAATTTCTGCAATTTTACCCCAAAATAAGGGGAATTTCTGCCTCTTTGCCCCAAAATATAAGGAATTTCTGCCTTTTTGCCCCAAAATAAGGGAAATTTCTGCAATTTTGCCCCAAAATAAGGGGAATTTCTCCCTTTTTACCCCAAAATAAAGGGATGCAGCCTTTTTATTTGAAAATAAGTGAATTTTCTGCAATTTTGCCCAAAATAAGGGAAATTTCTGCAATTTTGCCCCAAAATAAGGTAAATTCCTGCAATTTTGCCCCACAATAAATGGAATTTCTGAGTTTTGCCCCAAAATAAGGAGAATTTTTGCCTTTTTGCCCCACAATTAGGGGAATTTCTGCAATTTTGCTCCAAAATACGGGGAATTTCTGCCTTTTTACCCGGAAATAAGGAGAATGCATACCTTTTTGCCATAAAAAAGGGAAATTTCTTCATTTTTTTCCAAGATAAGGGGAATTTCTGCCTTTATGCCTCTAAATAAGTGGAATTTCTGTCTTTTTCCCCCATAATAAGGGGAATTTCTGACTTATTACCCTGAAATAAGTGAAATTTCTGCAATTTTTCCCCAAAATAAGGGAAATTTCTGCCTTTTTCCCCCAAATAAAGGGAATTTCAGCCTTTTTACCTCAAAATAAGGGGAATTTCTGCATTTTGCCACAAAATATTAGGAATTTCTGCCTTTTTGCCCCAAAATAATGAAAGTTTCTGCCTTTTTTCCCTGAAATAAGTGAAATTTTTTCAATTTTGCCCCAAAATAAGTGAAATTTCTGAGTTTTGCCCCAAAATAAGGAGAATTTCTGTGTTTTTGCCTGAACATTTAGGGATTTTCTGCCTTTTTGCTCCACAATTAGGGGATTTTCTGCAATTGTGTTCCAAAATACGAGGAATTTCTGCTTTTTTGCCCGAAAATAAGAAGAATGTATACCTTTTGCCACAAAAGAGAGAAATTTCTTCATTTTTGCCCCAAAATAAGAGGAATTTCTTCCTTCTTACGTCAAATTAAGTGAAATTTCTGCCTTTTTACCCAAGAATAAACGGAATTTCTGTCTTTTTGCCCCAAAATAAAAGAAATTTTTGAATTTTGCCCTGAAATATGTGAAATTTCTGCAATTTTGCCCCAAAATAAGGGAAATTTCTGCCTTTTTGCCACAAAATAAAGGGAATTTCTGTCTTTTTGCCCCAAAATAAGGGGAATTTCAGCATTTTACATCATAATAAGGGGAATCTCTGCATTTTTGCCCCAAAATATGGGAAATTTCTGCATTTTGAACCCAAAATAACGAAAATTTCTACAATTTTGTACCAAAATAAAAGGAATTTCTTCCTTTTTGCCCCAAAATAAGAGAAATTTCTGAGTTTTTTTCTCTGAAATAAGTGAAATTTCTGCAATTTTGCCCCAAAATAAGGGAAAATTCTGCAATTTTTTTCCATAATAAGGAAAATTTCTGCAATTTTGCTCCAAAATAATGGGAATTTCTGTTTTTTGCCCCCAAATAAGGGAAATTTTTGCAATTATATCCCAAAATAAGGAGAATTTCTGCCTTTTTGTTACAAAATAAGAAAAATTTCTGCAAGTCTGTAACAAAATAGAAGAAATTTCTAAAATTTTGCTCCAAAATAAGGAAAATTTCTGATTTTTGCCCCAAAATAAGGGGAATTTCTGTATTTTTGCCCCAAAATAAAGTGAATTTCTTCCTTTTTGCCCCAAAATTAGGGGAGTTTCTGCAATTTTGCTTCAAAACACAGGGAATTTCTTCCTCTTTTCCCGAAAATAAGGGGAACTTCTGCCTTTTTGCCCCAAATAATAGGAATTTCTGCATTTTTGCCCCAATATTAGGGGAATTTCTGCAATTTTGCTCCAAAATACGGGGAAATTCTGCCTTTTTACCCAAAATTAAAAGGATTTTCTGCCTTTTTGCTCCAAATTAAGGGAAATTTCTACAATTTTATCCCAAAATAAAGGGAATTTCTGCCTTTTTGCCCCAAAATAAGGGGAATTTCTTCATTTTTGCCCTAAAATATGTGAAATTTTGCAATTTTACCCCAAAATAAGGGGAATTTCTGGCTTTTTTGATCAAAAATTAGAGGAATTAATGCAATTTTGCTTCAAAATATAGGTCACGTCTGCCTTTTTGCCCGAAATTAAGTGGAATTTATACCTTTTTGTCCAGAAATAAGTGAAATTTCTGCAATTTTAGCCAAAAAATTAGGGATTCCATTTTTGCCCCAAAATAAGAGAAATTTCTGCCATTTTGCACTAAAATATTTGAAATTTCTGCAATTTTACCACAAAATAAGGGGAATTTCTGCCTTTTTGCACCCAAAATATAAGGAATTTCTGCCTTTTTGCCCCAAAATAAGGAAAATTTCTGCAATTTTGCCCCAAAATAAGGGGAATTTTTTCCTTTTTACCCCAAAATATAGAGAATTTCAGCCTTTTTACCAGAAAATAAGTTAATTTCCTGCAATTTTGCCCCAAATAATGGAAATTTCTGCAATTTTGCCCCAAAATAAGGTAAATTCCTGCAATTTTGCCTCACAATAAATGGAATATCTGAGTTTTGCCCCAAAATAAGGAGAATTTTTGCCTTTTTGCCTCACAATTATGGGAATTTCTGCAATTTTGCTCCAAAACACGGGGAATTTCTGCCTTTTTTCCCGAAAATTAGGGGAATGCATACCTTTTTGCCATAAAAAAGGGAAATTTCTTCATTTTTTGCTCCAAAATAAGGGAAATTTCTGCATTTATGCCTCTAAATATGTGGAATTTCTGTCTTTTTCCCCCAAAACAAAGAGAATTTCTGTCTTTTTTGCCCCAAAGTAAGGGGAATTTCTGACTTATTACCCTGAAATAAGTGAAAATTCTGCAATTTTGCCCCAAAATAAGGGAAATTTCTGCCTTTTTGCCCCCGAATAAAGGGAATTTCAGCCTATTTACCTCAAAATAAGGGGAATTTCTGCATTTTGCCACAAAATATTAGGAATTTCTGCTTTTTTGCCCCAAAATAAGGAAAGTTTCTGCCTTTTTTCACTGAAATAAGTGAAATTTCTTCACTTTTGCCCCAAAATAAGTGAAATTTCTGAGTTTTGCCCCAAAATAAGGAGAATTTCTGTGTTTTTGCCTGAACATATAGGGATTTTCTGTTTTTTTGCCCCACAATTAGGGGATTTTCTGCAATTGTGCTCCAAAATCTGAGGAATTTCTGCTTTTTTCCTTGAAAAGAAAGAGAATGTATACCTATTGCCACAAAAAAAGAAATTTCTTCATTTTTGCCCCAAAATAAGAAAAATTTCTTCCTTCTTACCTCAAAATAAGTGAAATTTTTGCCTTTTTACCCAAAAATAAACGGAATTTCTGTCTTTTTGCCCCAAAATAAAAGGACTTTTTGAATTTTGCCCTGAAATAAGTGAAATTTCTGCAATTTTGCCCTAAAATAAGGGAAATTTCTGCCTTTTTGCCACAAAATAAAAGGAATTTCTGTCTTTTTGCCCCAAGATAAGAAGAATCTCAGAATTTTACCTCATAATAAGGGGAATCTCTGCATTTTTGCCCCAAAATATGGGGAATTACTGCATTTATGCCCCAAAATAAAGAAAATTTCTACAATTTTGTACCAAATTAAGGGAAATTTCTGCCTTTTTGCCCCAAAATAAGAGAAATTTCTGAGTTTTTTTCTCTGAAATAAGTGAAATTTCTGCAATTTTACCCCAACATAAGGGAAATTTCTGCAATTTTTTGCCATAATAAGGGAAATTTTTGCAATTTTGCCCCAAAATAAGGGGAATTTTTGTTTTTTGCCCCCAAATAAGGGAAATTTCTGCAATTTTATCCCAAAATAAGGGGAATTTCTGCCTTTTTGCCACAAAATAAGAAAAATTTCTGAAAGTCGGTAACAAGATAGAAGAAATTTCTAAAATTTTGCCCGAAAATAAAGGAAATATCTTATTTTTGCCCCAAAATAAGGAGAATTTCTATATTTTTGCCCCAAAATAAAGGGAATTTCTGCCTTTTTGCCCCCAAATTAGGGGAGTTTCTGCAATTTTACTTCAAAATACAGGGAATTTCTTCCTCTATTCCCGAAAATAAGGGGAACTTCTGTCTTTTTGCCCCAAATAAAGGGAATTTCTGCATTTTTGCCCCAATATTAGGGGAATTTCTGCAATTTTGCTCCAAAATACGGGGAAATTCTGCCTTTTTACCGAAAATTAAAAGGATTTTCTCCCTTTTTGCTCCCAAATAAGAGAAATTTCTGCAATTTTATCCCAAAATAAAGGGAATTTCTGTCTTTTTGCCCCCCAAAAAAAAGAATTTCTGCCTTTTTGCATTGAAATATGTGAAATTTCTGCAATTTTACCCCAAAATAAGGTGAATTTCTGCCTTTTTGCCCATAAAATAATAGGAATTTCTGATTTTTGCCCCAAAATAAGAAAAATTATTGCTTTTTTTCTCTGAAATAAGTGAAATTTCTGCAATTTTGCCCTAAAATAAGAGAAATTTCTGCAATTTTTTCCATAATAAGGGAAATTCCTGCAATTTTGCCCCAAAATAAGGGGAATTTCTGTTTTTTGCCCCCAAATAAGGGAAATTTCTTCAATTTTCCCCTAAAATAAGGGGAATTTCTGCCTTTTGCCCCAAAATAAGGAGAATTTCTGCCTTTTTGCCCCAAATAAGGGGAATTTTAGCCTTATTACCTCAAAATAAGGGGAATTTCTGCATTTTTGCCCCTAAATATAAGGAATTTCTGCCTTTTTGCCCCCAAAAAAGGAAAATTCTGCAATTTTGCCCTGAAAAGGAGAATTTCTCCCTATTTGCCCCAAAATAAAGGAAATTTCAGCCTTTTTACCTGAAAATAAGTGAAATTTCTGCAATTTTGCCCCAAATAAGGGAAATTTCTGATTTTTGCCCCAAAATAAGGAGAATATCTGTATTTTTGCACCAAAATAAAGGGAATTTCAGCATTTTTGCCCCAAAATTAGGGGAGTTTCTGCAATTTTGCTTCAAAATACAGGGAATTTCTTCTTCTTTTCCCAAAAATAAGGGGAACTTCTGCCTTTTTGCCCCAAATAAAGGGAATTTCTACATTTTTGCCCCAATATTAGGGGAATTTCTGCAATTTTGCTCCAAAATATGGGGAATTTCTGCCTTTTTACCCGAAATTAAGGGGATTTTCTTCTTTTTTGCTCCCAAATAAGGGAAATTTCTGCAATTTTATCCCAAAATAAGGGGAATTTCTGCCTTTTTGCCCCAAAATAAGGAGAATTTCTGCCTTTTTGCCCAAAATTAAGTGGAATTTCTGCCTTTTTGTCCCGAAATAAGTGAAATTTCTTCAATTTTAGCCAAAATTTAGGGATTTCATCTTTTTGCACCAAAATAAGGGAAATTTCTGCAATTTAGCCCCAAAATAAATGAAATTACTGCAATTTTGCCCCAAAATAAGGGAAATTTCTGTTTTTTGCCCGCAAATAATAGAAATTTCTTCAATTTTCCCCTAAAATAAGGGGAATTTTTGCCTTTTGCCCCAAAATAAGGAGAATTTCTGCCTTTTTGCCCAAAAATAAGAAAATTACTGTATTTTTTACCCCAAAATTAGGTGAATTTCTGCAATTTTGCTCCAAAATACAGGGATTTTCTTCCTTTTTCGCCGAAAATAAAGGGAATTTCTGCCATTTTGCCATGAAATAAGTGAAATTTCTGCAGTTTTACACAAAAATAAGGAAAATTTCTGCCTTTTTGCCCAAAAATTAGGGGAATTTTTGCAATTTTGCTCCAAAATACGGGGAATTTCTGCCTTTTGGCCCGAAAATAAAGGGAATGTATACTTTTTTGCTATAAAAAAAGGAAATTTCTTCATTTTTACCCCAAAATAAGGAGATTTTTCACCTTTTTGACTCAAAATAAGTGCAATTTCTGCCTTTTCCCCAAAAATAAACGAAATTTCTGTCTTTTTGCCCAAAAATATGGGGAATTTCTGACTTTTTGCCCCAAAACAAGGGAAATTTCAGCCTTTTTACCTAAAAATAAGAGGAATTTCTGCCTTTTTGCCCCCAAAATAAAGGGAATTTCTGAATTTTTGCACCAATATTAGGGGAATTTCTGCAATTTTGCTCCAAAATATGGGTCATTTATGCCTTTTTGCCCAAAATTAAGTGGAATTTCTTATTTTTGTCCGAAATAAGTGAAATTTCTGCAATTTTATCTAAAAATTAGGGATTTCATATTTTGCCCCAAAATAAGGAATATTTCTGCCATTTTGCCCTGAAATATTTGAAATTTCTGCAATTTTACCCCAAAATAAGGGGAATTTCTGCCTTTTTGCCCCAAATAAGGGGAATTTTAGCCTTATTACCTCAAAATAAGGGGAATTTCTGACTTTTGCCCCAAAATATAAGGAATTTCTGCCTTTTTGCCCCCCAAAAAAGAAAATTCTGCAATTTTGCCCTGAAAAGGAGAATTTCTCCCTATTTGACCCAAAATAAAGGAAATTTCAGCCTTTTTACCTGAAAATAAGTGAAAATTCTGCAATTTTGCCCCAAATAAGGGAAATTTCTGATTTTTGCCCCAAAATAAGGAGAATATCTGTATTTTTGCACCAAAATAAAGGGAATTTCAGCATTTTTGCCCCAAAATTAGGGGAGTTTCTGCAATTTTGCTTCAAAATACAGGGAATTTCTTCTTCTTTTCCCAAAAATAAGGGGAACTTCTGCCTTTTTGCCCCAAATAAAGGGAATTTCTACATTTTTGCCCCAATATTAGGGGAATTTCTGCAATTTTGCTCCATAATATGGGGAATTTCTGCCTTTTTACCCGAAATTAAGGGGATTTTTTTCCTTTTTGCTCCCAAATAAGGGAAATTTCTGCAATTTTATCCAAAAATAAGGGGAATTTCTGCCTTTTTGCCCCAAAATAAGGGGAATTTCTGCCTTTTTGCCCGAAATTAAGTGGAATTTTTGCCTTTTTGTCCTGAAATAAGTGAAATTTCTTCAATATTAGCCAAAAATTAGGGATTTCATCTTTTTGCCCCAAAATAAGGGGAATTTCTGCAATTTTGCCCCAAAATAAATGAAATTTCTGCAATTTTGCCCCAAAATAAGGGAAATTTCTGAAATTTTGCTCCAAAATAAGTGGAATTTCTGAGTTTTGCCCCATAATAAGGATAATTTCTGTTTTTTTGCCCCAACATATAGGGAATTTCTGCCTTTTTGCAGCACAATTAGGGGAATTTCTGCAATTTTGCTCCAAAATACGGGGAATTTCTGCATTTTTGCCCAAAAATAAGGGGAATGCATACCTTTTTGCCATAAAAAAGTATAATTTCTTCCTTTTTGCTCCAAAACAGGAGAAATTTCTGCCTTTTTGCCTCTAAATAAGTGGAATTTCTGTCTTTACCCCCAAAACAAAGGGAATTTCTGTCTTTTTTGCTCGAAAATAAGGAAAATTTCTGACTTATTACCGTGAAATAATTGAAATTTCTGCAATTTTGCCCCAAAATAAGGGAAATTTCTGCCTTTTTGCCCTAAAATTTGTGAAATTTCTGCAATTTTACCCCAAAATAATTTGAATTTCTGCATTTTTGCCCCAAAATAATGGGAATTTCTGCCTTTTTGCCCCAAAATAAAAAAATTTTTTGCTTTTATTCTCTTAAATAAGTGAAATTTCTGCAATTTTGCCCTAAAATAAGGGAAAGTTTTGCAATTTTTTTCCATAATAAAGGAAATTTCTGCAATTTTGCCCCAAAATAAGGGGAATTTCGGGTTTTTTGCCCCCAAATAAGGGAAATTTCTGCAATTTTGCCCTAAAATAAAGAGAATTTCTGCCTTTTGCCCAAAAATAAGGAGTATTTCTGCCTTTTTGCCCCAAAATAAAGTAAATTACTGTATTTTTTACCCCAAAATTAGGCTAATTTCTGCAATTTTGCTCCAAAATACGGGAATTTTTTGCCTTTTTCGCCGAAGATAAGGGGAATTTCTGCCATTTTGCCGCGAAATAAGTGAAATTTCTGCAGTTTTACCCCAAATTAAGGTGAATTTCTGCTTTTTGCACCAAAATAAGGGGAATCTCTGCCTTTTTGCCCCAAAATAAGGGGAATTTCTGCCTTTTTGCCCCAAAATAAGAAAAATTTCTGAAATTTTGTACTAAAATAAAAGAAATTTCTGCCTTTTTGCCCCACAATAAGAAAATTTCTGCCTTTTTTTCTGAAATAAATGAAATTTCTGCAATTTTGCCCCAAAATAAGGGAAATTTCTGCAATTTTGCCCCAATGTAAAGGAAATTTCTGCAATTTTGCCCAAAAATAAGGGGAATTTCTTACTTTTTGCTCCCGAAAAAAGGAGATTTTCTGTCTTTTTGCCCGAAAATTATGAGAATTTCTGCAATTTTGCTTCAAAATATGGTTAATTTCTGCCTTTTAGCCCCAAAATAAAGGGAAGTTCTGCATTTTCCCCCAATATTTGGGGAATTTCTGCATTTTACGTCTAAATAAGGGGAATTTCTGCATTTTACTGCAAAATAAGAAGAATTTCTGCCTTTTGCCCCCAAATTTGGGGAATTTCTGCCTTTTTGTTCCAAAATAAGAAAAATTTCTGCAATTTTGCCCCAATATAAGGGAAGTTTCTACCTTTTTGCCCACAAATATGGGGAATTTCAGCCTTTTTACCTCAAAAAAAGGGGAATTTCTGAATTTTGGCACAAAATATTAGGAATTTCTGCCTTTTTGCCCCAAAATAAAGAAAATTTCTGCCTTTTTTCCCTAAAATAAGTGAAATTTCTGGAATTTTGCCCCAAAATAAGTAAAATTTCTGCAATTTTGCCCCAAAATAAGAGAAATTTCTGGAATTTTGCCCCAAAATAAGTGGAATTTCTGAGTTTTGCCCCAAAATAAAGAGAATTTCTGCCTTTTTGCCCCACAATTAGTGAAATTTCTGCAATTTTGCCCTAAAATAAGGGAAATTTCTGCAATTTTTCCCCATAATAAGGGAAATTTCCGCAATTTTGCTTCAAAATAAGGGGAATTTCTGTTTTTTGCCCAACAATTAGTGAAATTTCTGCGATTTTGTCCCAAAATAAGGGGAATTTCTGACATTTGCCTTAAAATATGGGGAATTTCAGCATTTTACCTCAAATTAAGGGGAATTTCTGCCTTTTCGCACCAAAATAAGAAGAATGCATACCTTTTTGCCATAAAAAAGGAAAATTTCTTCATTTTTGCTTTAAAATAAGGAGAATTTCTAGCTTTTGCCCCAAAATATGGGGAATTTTTGCCTTTTTGCCTGAAAATAAGAAAAATGCATAACTTTTTGCCATAAAAAAAGGAAATTTCTTAATTTTTCTCCAAAATAATGAAAAATTCTGCTTTTTTGCCTTTAAATAAGTGGAATTTTTGTCTTTTCCCCCAAAAAAAATGGAATTTCTGTCATTTTTGCCCCAAAATAAGAAAAATTTCTGACTTATTACCCTGAAATAAGTGAAATTTCTGCAATTTTGCCCCAATATAAGGGAAATTTCTGCCTTTTTGCCCCCAAATAAGGGGAATTTCAGCCTTTTTACCTCAAAATAAGGGGAATTTCTGAATTTTGGCACAAAATATTAGGAATTTTTGCCTTTTTGCCCCAAAATAAGGAAAATTTCTGCCTTTTTTCCCTGAAATAAGTGAAATGTCTGCAATTATTTTGCTTCAAAATAATAAAATTTCTGCAATTTTGCCCCAAAATAAGGGAAATTTCTGGAATTTTGCCCCAAAACAAGTGGAATTTCTGAGTTTTGCCCCAAAATAAGGAGAATTTCTGCCTTTTTGCGCAACAATTATTGAATTTTCTGAAATTTTGCCCTAATATAAGGGAAATTTCTGCAATTTTTCCCCATAATAAGGAAAATTTCGGCAATTTTGCCCAAAAATAAGGGGAATTTCTGCCTTTTGCCCCAAAATATGGGGAATTTCTGCCTTTTTGTCTGAAAATAAGAAGAATGCATACCTTTTTGGCATAAAAAAGGGAAATTTCTTCATTTTGCTCCAAAATAAGAGGAACATTTGCATTTTTGCCCCTAAATAAGTGGAATTTCTGTTTTTCCCCCAAAATAAAGGAATTTCTGTCTTTTTTGCCCCAAAATAAGAAAAATTTCTGACTTATTACCCTGAAATAAGTGAAATTTCTGCAAATTTGCCCCAAAAAAGGGAAATTTCTGCCTTTTGCCCCAAAATAAGGGGAATTTCAGCATTTTACCTCAAAATAAGGGAAATTTCTGATTTTTGTACCAAAATATGGAGAATTTCTTCTTTTTTGCCCCAAAATAAGGAAAATTTCTGACTTTTTTCCCTGAAATAAGTGAAATTTCTTCAATTTTACCCGAAAATATGTGAAATTTCTGCAATTTTGCCCCAAAATAAGGAAAATTTCTGGAATTTTGCCCTAAAATAAGTGGAATTTCTAAGTTTTGCCCCAAAATAAGGTGAATTTCTGCCTTTTTGCCCCACAATTAGGGGAATTTCTGCAATTTTGCTCCAAAATACCAGGAATTTCTGCCTTTTTGCCCGAAAATAAGGGGAATGAATACCTTTTTGCCATAAAAAAGGGAAATTTCTTCATTTTTCCCCAAAATTAAGGGAAATTTCTGCCTTTTTGTTCTGAAATATGTGAAATTTCTGCAATTTTAGCCCAAAATAAGGTGAATTTCTGCCTTTTTGCCCCAAAATAATGGGAATTTCTGCATTTTTGCCCCAAAATAAGAAAAATTTTTGCTTTTTTTCTCTGAAATAAATGAAATTTCTGCAATTTTGCCCTAAAATAAAAGAAATTTCTGCAATTTTCCCCCATAATAAATGAAATTTCTGGAATATTGCCCCAAAATAAGAAGAATTTCTGTTTTTTTGCCCGCAAATAAGGGAAATTTCTGCAATTTTGCCCTAAATTATGGGGATTTTCTGCTTTTTTGACTCTAAATAAGTGGAATTTCTGATGTTTTCCCCCAAAACAAAGGGAATTTCTGTCATTTTTGCCTTAAAATAAGGAAAATTTCTTACTTATTACCCTGAAATAATTGAAATTTCTGCAATTTTGCCCCAATATAAGGGAAATTTCTGCCTTTTTGCCCTCATATAAGGAGAATTTCAGCCTTTTTATCTCAAAATTAGAGGAATTTCTGAATTATGGCACAAACTATTAAGAATTATTGCCTTTTTGCCTCAAAATAAGGACAATTTCTGCCTTTTTTCCCTGAAATAAGTGAAATTTCTGCAATTTTGCCCCAAAATAAATAAAATTTCTGGAATTTTGCCCCAAAATAAGGGGAATTTCTGTTTTTTTTTCATCCAAATAAGAAAAATTTCTGCAATTTTGCCCTAAAATAAGGGGAATTTCTGCTTTTTGGCCTCTAAATAAGTGGAATTTTTGTCTTTTTCTCCCAAAATATAGGGAATCTCTGTCTTTTTTGCCCCAAAATAAGGAAAATTTCTGACTTATTACACTGAAATAAGTGAAATTTCTGCAATTTTGCCCCTAAATAAGGGAAATTTCTGCCTTTTTGCCCCCAAATAAAGGGAATTTCAGCTTTTTTACCTCAAAATAAGGGGAATTTCTGCATTTTGGCCCCAAAATATGGGAAATTTCTCCTATTTTGCCCCAAATTAATGAAATTTCTGCAATTTTGCTCCCAAAAATAGAAAATTTCTGGAATTTTGCCCCAAAATAAGTGGGATTTCTGAGTTTTGCCCCAAAATAAGGAGAATTTCTGCATTTTTGCCCCACAATTAGGGGAATTTCTGCAATTTTGCTCCAAAATACGGGGAATTTCTGCCTTTTTGCCCGAAAATAAGTGTAATGCATACCTTTTTGCCATAAAAAAAGGAAATTTCTTCATTTTTGCCCCAAATTAAGGGAAATTTCTGCCTTTTTGCCCTGAAATGTGTGAAATTTCTGCAATTTTTGCCCAAAATAAGGTGATTTTCTGCCTTTTGCCCCAAAATAATGGGAATTTTCCGCCTTTTTGCCCCAAAATAAGATAAATTTTTGCTTTTTGTTTCTGAAATAAGTGAAATTTCTGCAATTTTGCCCTAAAATAAAAAAAATGTCTGCAATTTTTCTTCATAATAAAGGAAATTTCTGGAATTTTGCCCCAAAATAAGGGGAATTTCTGTTTTTTTGCCCGCAAATAAGGGAAATTTCTGCAATTTTGCCCTAAAATAAGGGGAATTTCTGCTTTTTTGCCTCTAAATAAGTGGAATTTCTGTCTTTTCCCCCAAAACAAAGGGAATTTCTGTTATTTTTGCCCCAAAATAAGGAAAATTTTTGACTTATTACCCTGAAATAAGAGAAATTTCTGCAATTTTGCCCCAATATAAGGGAAATTTCTGCCTTTTTGCCCCCAAATAAGGGGAATTTCAGCCTTTTTACCTCAAAATAAGGGGAATTTCTGAATTTTGGCCCAAAATATTAGGAATTTCTGCTTTTTTGCCCCAAAATAAGAAAAATTTCTGCAATTTCCCCCAAAATAAGGAAAATTTCTGGAATTTTGCCCCAAAATAAGTGGAATTTCTGAGTTTTGCCCTAAAATAAGGAGAATTTCTTCCTCTTTGCCTCTAAATAAGTGGAATTTCTGTCTTTTTCCACAAAACAAAGGAAATTTCTGTCTTTTTTGTTCCAAAATAAGAGGAATTTCTTCCTTATTACCTCAAAATAAGTGAAATTTCTGCCTTTTTACCCAAAAATAAATGGAATTTCTGTCGTTTTGCCCCAAAATAAAAGGAAGTTTTGAATTTTGCCCTGAAATATGTGAAATTTCTGCAATTTTTCCCTAAAATAAGGGAAATTTCTGCCTTTTTGCCACAAAATAAAGGGAATTTCTGTCTTTTTGCCCCAAAATAAGGGTATTTTCAGCATTTTACCTCATAATAAAGGGAATCTCTGCATTTTTGCCCCAAAATATGGAGAATTTCTGCCTTTTTGCTTAAAATTAAGTGGAATTTCTGCCTTTTTGTCCGAAATAAGTTAAATTTCTGCAATTTTAGCAAAAAATTAGGGATTTCATCTTTTTGCCCTCAAATAAGGGAAATTTCTGCCATTTTGCCCTGAAATATTTGAAATTTCTACAATTTTACCCCAAAATAAGGGGAATTTCTGCCTTTTTTGCCCCAAATAAGGGGAATTTCAGCCTTATTACCTCAAAATAAGGGGAATTTCTGCCTTTTTGCTCCAAAATATAAGGAATTTCTGCCTTTTTGCCCCAAAAAAGGAAAATTCTGCAATTTTGCCCTGAAAAGGAGTATTTCTCCTTTTTTTCCACAAAATAAAGGAAATTTCAGCCTTTTTACCTTAAAAAAAGTGAAATTTCTGCAATTTTGCCTCAAATAAGGGAAATTTCTGATTTTTGCCCCAAAATAAAGAGAATATCTGTATTTTTGCCCCAAAATAAAGAAAATTTCTGCCTTTTTGCCCTAAAATTAGGGGAGTTTCTGCAATTTTGCTTCAAAATACAGGGAATTTCTTCCTCTTTTCCCAAAAATAAGGAGAACTTCTGCCTTTTGCCCCAAATAAAGGGAATTTCTGCATTTTTGTCCCAATATTAGGGGAATTTCTGCAATTTTGCTCCAAAATATGGGGAATTTCTGCTTTTTAACCGAAATTAAGGGGATTTTCTGCCTTTTTGCTCCCAAATAAGGGAAATTTCTGCAATTTTACCCCAAAATAAGGGGAATTTCTGCCTTTTTGCCCCAATATAAGGGGAATTTCTGCCTTTTTGCCCGAAATTAAGTGGAATTTTTGCCTTTTTGTTCCGAAAAAAGTGAAATTTCTTTAATTTTAGCCAAAAATTAGAAATTTCATCTTTTTGCCCCAAAATAAGGGGAATTTCTGCCATTTTGCCCCAAAATAAATGAAATTTCTGCAATTTTGCCCCAAAATAAGGGAAATTTCTGAAATTTTGCTCCAAAAAAAGTGGAATTTCTGAGTTTTGCCCCAAAATGAGGAGAATTTCTGTCTTTTTGCCCCAACATATAGGGAATTTCTGCCTTTTTGCCCCACAATTGAGGAAATTTCTGCAATTTTGCTCCAAAATAAGGGAAATTTCTGCATTTTTGCCTGAAAATAAGGGGAATGCATACCTTTTTGCCATAAAAAGAAAAATTTCTTCATTTTTACGCCAAATTAAGGGAAATTTCTGCCTTTTTGCCCTGAAATATGTGAAATTTCTGCAATTTTAGCCCCAAATAAGGTGAATTTCTGCCTTTTTGCCCCAAAATAATGGGAATTTCTGCCTTTTTGCCCCAAAATAAGAAAAATTTTTGCTTTTTTTCTCTCAAATAAGTGAAATTTCTGCAATTTTCCCTATAATAAGGGAAATTTCTGCAATTTTGCCCCAAAATAAGGGGAATTTCTGATTTTTTGCCCCCAAATAAGGGAAATTTCTGCAATTTTGCCCTAAAATAAGGGGAATTTCTGCCATTTGCCCCAAAATAAGGAGAATTTCTGCATTTTTGCCCCAAAATAAAGAATATTACTGTATTTTTTACCCCAAAATTAGGTGAATTTCTGCAATTTTGCTCCAAAATACGAGGATTTTCTGCCTTTTTCGCCGAAAATATGGGGGATTTCTGCCATTTTGCTGCGAAATAAGTGAAATTTCTGGAGTTTTACCCCAAAATAAGGGGAATTTCTGCCTTTATGCCCCAAAATTAAAGGAATTTCTGCAATTTTGCTCCAAAATATGGGGAATTTCTGCCTTTTGGCCCGAAAATAAAGGGAATGTTTACCTTTTTGTTATAAAAAATAGAAATTTCTTCATTCTTGCCCCAAAATAAGGGGATTTTCCGCCTTTTTGACTCAAAATAAGTGCAATTTCTGCCTTTTCCCCAAAAAATAAATGAAATTTCTGCTTTTTGGCTCAAAATAAGGGGAATTTCTTACTTTTTGCTTTGAAATAAATGAAATTTCTGCAATTTTGCCCGAAAATAAGGGAAATTTGTTCCTTTTTGCCCCAAAATAAGGGGAATTTCTGCCTTTTGCCCAATAATATGGGGAATTTCAACATTTTACCTCAAAATATGGGGAATTTCAGCCTTTTTGCAACAAAATAAGAAGAATGCATACCTTTTTGCCATAAAAAAGAGAAATTTCTTCATTTTTGCTCCAAAATAAGGGGAGTTTCTGCCTTTTGCCCCAAAATATGGGGAATTTCTGCCTTTTTGCCCGAAAATAAGAAGAATGCATGACTTTTTGCCATAAAAAAGGTAAATTTCTTCCTTTTTTACTCCAAAATAAGGGGAATTTCTGCTTTTTTGCCTCTAAATAAGTGGAATTTCTGTCTTTTTCCCCCAAAACAAAGGGAATTTCTGTCATTTTTGCCCCAAAATATTGGGAATTTCTGCCTTTAGCCCCCAAAAATGGGAAATTTCGGCATTTTACCTCAAAATAAGGGGAATTTCTGCCTTTTTGCCCTGAAATATATGAAATTTCTACAATTTTACCCCAAAATAAGGTGAATTTCTGCCTTTTTGCTCCAAAATAATAGGAATGTCTGCCTTTTTGCCTCAAAATAAGAAAAATTTTTGCTTTTTTTTCTGAAATAAGTGAAATTTCTGCAATTTTGCCCTTAAAATAAGGGAAATTTCTGTAATTTTTCCCCATAATAAAGAAAATTTCTGCAATTTTGCCGCAAAATAAGGGGAATTTCTGTTTTTTGCCCCCAAATAAAGCAAATTTCTGCAATTTTGCCCTAAAATAAGGGGAATTTCAGCCCTTTGCCCCAAAATAAGGGGAATTTCTGCCTTTTGCCGCAAAATATGGGGAATTTCAGCCTTTTTGTCCGAAAATAAGAAGAATGCACACCTTTTTGCCATAAAAAAGGGAAATTTCTTCATTTTTGCTCCAAAAGAAGGTTAACTTTTGCCTTTTTGCCTCTAAATAAGTGGAATTTCTGTCTTTTTCTCCAAAAACAAAGGGAATTTCTGTTTTTTTTTGCCCCAAAATAAGGAAAATTTCTGACTTATTACCCTGAAATAAGTGAAATTTCTGCAAATGTTCTCCAAAAATAGGGACATTTCTGCCTTTTGCCCCAAAATAAGGGGAATTTCAGCATTTTACCTCAAAATAAGGGAAATTTCTTATTTTTGCACCAAAATATGTAGAATTTCTGCCTTTTTGCCCCAAAATAAAGAGAATTTCTGCATTTTTCACCAATATTAGGGGAATTTCTGCAATTTTGCTCTACAATACAGGTCATTTCTGCCTTTTACCACGAAATTAAGTGGAATTTCTGCCTTTATGTCCCGAAATAAGTGAAATTTCTTCAATTTTAGCCAAAAATTAGGGATTTCATCTTTTTGCCCCAAAATAAGTGGAAATTTAGCCATTTTGCACTAAAATATGGAGAATTTCTGCTTTTTGCCCCAAAATAAGGAAGATTTCTGCCTTTTTTCCCTGAAATAAATGAAATTTCTGCAATTTTGCCCCAAAATAAGTGAAATTTCTGGAATTTTGCCCCAAAATAATTGGAATTTCTGAGTTTTGCCCAAAAATAAGGAGAATTTCTGCCTTTTTGCCTTTAAATAAGTGGAATTTGTGTCTTTTTCCACAAAACAAAGGAAATTTCTGTCTTTTTTGTTCGAAAATAAGAGGAATTTCTTCCTTCTTACCTCAAAATAAGTGAAATTTCTGCCTTTTTACCAAAAAATAATCGGAATTTCTGTCTTTTTGCCCCAAAATAAAAGGAATTTTTGAATTTTGCCCTGAAATATGTGAAATTTCTACAATTTTGCCCCAAAATAAGGGAAATTTCTGCCTTTTTGACACAAAATAAAGGGAATTTCTGTCTTATTGCCCCAAAATAAGGGGAATTTCAGCATTTTACCTCATAATAAGAAGAATCTCTGCATTTTTGCCCCAAAATATGGGGAATTTTTGCATTTTTGCCCCAAAATAAAAAAATTTCTACAATTTTGTACCAAAAAAAAAGAAATTTCTGCATTTTTGCACCAAAATAAGAGAAATTTCTGAGTTTTTTTCTTTGAAATAAGTGAAATTTCTGCAATTTTGCCCCAAAATAATTGAAATTTCTGCAATTTTTTTCCATAATAAGGGAAATTTCTGCAATTTTGCCCCAAAATAAGGCGAATTTATCTTTTTTGCCCCCAAATAAGGGAAATTTCTGCAATTTTATCCCAAAGTAAGGGGAATTTCTGCCTTTTTGCCAGAAAATAAGAAAAATATCTGCAAGTCTGTAACAAAATAGAAGAAATTTCTAAAATTTTGCCCCAAAATAAAGGAAATTTCTGATTTTTGCCCCAAAATAAGGAGAATTTCTGTATTTTTGCCCCAAAATTAGAAGAGTTTTTGCAATTTTGCTTCAAAATACAAGGAATTTCTTCCTCTTTTCCCGAAAATAAGGGGAACTTCTTCCTTTTTGCCCCAAATAAAGGAATTTCTGCATTTTTGCCCCAATATTAGGGGAATTTCTGCAATTTTGCTTCAAAATACGGGGAAATTCTGCCTTTTTACCCAAAATTAAAAGGATTTTCTGCCTTTTTGCTACTGAATAAGGGAAGTTTCTGCAATTTTATACCAAAATAAAGGGAATTTCTGCCTTTTTGCCCCAAAATAAGGGGAATTTCTGCCTTTTTGCCCTGAAATATGTGAAATTTCTGCAATTTTACCCCAAAATAAGGTGAATTTCTGCCTTTTTGCCCATAAAATAATAGAAATTTCTGCCTTTTTGCCCCAAAATAAGAAAAATTATTGCTTTTTTCTCTGAAATAAGTGAAATTTCTGCAATTTTGTTCTAAAATAAGGGAAATTTGTGCAATTTTTTTCCATAATAAGGGAAATTCATGCAATTTTGCCCCAAAATAATGGGAATTTCTGTTTTTTGCCCCCAAATAAGGGAAATTTCTTCAATTTTGCCCTAAAATAAGGGGAATTTCTGCCTTTTGCCCCAAAATAAGAATTTCTGCCTTTTTGCTTCAAAATAAGAAAATTACTGTATTTTTTATCCCAAAATTAGGTGAATTTCTGCAATTTTGCTCCAAAATACGGGGATTTTCTTCTTTTTTCGCCGAAAATAAAGGGAATTTCTGCCATTTTGCCGCGAAGTAAGTGAAATTTCTGCAGTTTTACCCCAAAAAAGGTGAATTTCTGCCTTTTTGCCCAAAAATTAGGGGAATTTTTGCAATTTTGCTCAAAAATACAGGGAATTTCTGCCTTTTGGCCCGAAAATAAAGGGAATGTATACCTTTTTGCCATAAAAAAATGAAATTTCTTAATTTTGACCCTAAAATAAGGGGATTTTCCGCCTTTTTGACTCAAAATAAGTGCAATTTCTGCCTTTTCCCCAAAAATAAATGAAATTTCTGTCTTTTTCCCCAAAAATAAAGGGAATTTCTGACTTTTTGCCCCAAAATAAGGGGAATTTCAGCCTTTTTACCTAAAAATAAGGGGAATTTCTGCATTTTTGCCCCTAAAATAAAGGGAATTTCTGCATTTTTGCACCAATATTAGGGGAATTTCTGCAATTTTGCTCCAAAATATGGGTCATTTCTGCCTTTTTGCCCAAAATTAAGTGGAATTTCTGCTTTTTGTTCGAAATAAGTGAAATTTCTGCAATTTTAGCCAAAAATTAGGGATTTCATCTTTTTGCCCTAAAATTAGAGAAATTTCTGCCATTTTGCCCTGAAATATTTGAAATTTCTGCAATTTTACCCCAAAATAAGGGGAATGTCTGCCTTTTTGCCCCAAATAAGGACAATTTCAGCCTTATTACCTCAAAATAAGGGGAATTTCTACCTTTTGGCCCCAAAATATAAGGAATTTCTGCCTTTTTGCCCCAAAAATGGAAAATTCTGCAATTTTGCCCTGAAAAGAAGAATTTTTCCCTTTTTGCCCCAAAATAAAGGGAATTTCAGCCTTTTTACCTGAAAATAAGAGAAATTTCTGCAATTTTGCCTCAAATAAGGGAAATTTCTGATTTTTGCCCCAAAATAAGGAGAATATCTGTATTTTTGCCCCAAAATAAAGGGAATTTCTGCCTTTTTGCCCAAAAATTAGGGGAGTTTCTGCAATTTTGCTTCAAAATACTGGGAAGTTCTTCATCTTTTCCCGAAAATAAGGGGAATTACTGCCTTTTGCCCCAAATGAAGTGAATTTCTGCATTTTTGCCCCAATATTTGGGGAATTTCTGCAATTTTGCTCCAAAATATGGGAAATTTCTGCCTTTTTAACCGAAATTAAGGGGATTTTATGCCTTTTTGCTCCCAAATAAGGGAAATTTCTGCAATTTTATCCCAAAATAAGGGGAATTTCTGCCTTTTTGCCCCAAAATAAAGGGAATTTCTGCCTTTTTGCTTGAAATTAAGTGGAATTTTTGCCTTTTTCCCGAAATAAGTGAAATTTCTTTAATTTTTGCCAAAAATTAGGGATTTCATCATTTTGCTCCAAAATAAGGGGAATTTCTGCAATTTTGCCCCAAAATAAATGAAATTTCTGCAATTTTGCTCCAAAATAAGGGGAATTTCTGAGTTTTGCCCCAAAATAAGAAGAATTTCTGTCTTTTTGCCCCAACATATAGGGAATTTCTGCCTTTTTGCCCCACAATTAGTGGAATTTCTGCAATTTTGCTCCAAAATACGGGAAATTTCTGCATTTTTGCCTGAAAATAAGGGGAATGCAAACTTTTTTGCCATAAAAAGGGAAATTTCTTCATTTTTGCCCCAAATTAAGGGAAATTTCTGCCTTTTTGCCCTGAAATATGTGAAATTTCTGCAATTTTAGCCCAAAATAAGGTGAATTTCTGCCTTTTTGCCCCAAAATAATGGGAATTTCTGCCTTTTTGCCCCAAAATAAGAAAAATTTTTGCTTTTTTTCTCTGAAATAAGTGAAATTTCTGCAATTTTCCTTATAATAAGGGAAATTTCTGCAATTTTTCCCCAAAATAAGGGGAATTTCTTGTTTTTTGCCCCCAAATAAGAAAAAATTTCTGCAATTTTGCCCTAAACTAAGGGTAATTTCTGCCTTTTGCCCCAAAATAAGGAGAATTTCTGCCTTTTTGCCCCAAAATAAAGAATATTACTGTATTTTTTACACCAAAATTAGGTGAATTTCTGCAATTTTGCTCCAAATTACGAGGATTTTCTGCCTTTTTCGCCGTAAATAAGGGGAATTTCTGCCATTTTGCTGCGAAATAAGTGAAATTTCTGCACTTTTACCCCAAAATAAAGGGAATTTCTGCCTTTTTGCCCCAAAATTAGGGGAATTTCTGCAATTTTGGTCCAAAATATGGGGAATTTCTGCCTTTTTGCCCAAAAATAAACGGAATGTTTATCTTTTTGTTATAAAAAATAGAAATATCTTCATTTTTGCCCCAAAATAAGGGGATTTTCTGCCTTTTTGACTCAAAATAAGTGCAATTTCTGCCTTTTCCCCAAAAATAAACGAAATTTCTGTCTTTTTGCCCCAAAATAAGGGGAATTACCGACTTTATGCTTTTGGAAAAAGGAGATCTTCTGTCTTTTTGCCCCAAAATAAGGAGAATTTCTTCCTTTTTGCCCGAAAATTATGAGAATTTCTGCAATATTTCTTCAAAATATGGTTAATTTCTGCGTTTTAGCTACAAAATAAAGGGAATTTGTGCATTTTCCCCCAATATTTGGGAATTTCTGCATTTTACATCTAAATAAGGGGAATTTCTGCATTTTACCTCAAAGTAAGAAGAATTTCTGCCTTTTGCCCCAAAATATGGGGAATTTCAGCCTTTTTGTTCCAAAATAAGGAAAATTTTTTCAATTTTTTACCATAATAAAAAAAATTTCTGCTTTTTGCCCCAAAATAAGAGGAATTTCTTACTTTTTGCCCTTAAATAAATGAAATTTCTGCAATTTTGCCCGAAAATAAGGGAAATTTGTGCCTTTTTGCCCCAAAATAAGGGGAATTTCTGCCTTTTGCCCCAAAATATCGGGAATTTCAGCATTTTACCTCAAAAGAAGGGGAATTTCAGCCTTTTTGCACCAAAATAAGAAGAATGCATAACTTTTTGCCATAAAAAAGGGAAATTTCTTCATTTTTGCTCCAAAATAAGGGGAATTTCTGCCTTTTTGCCTCTAAATAAGTGGAATTTCTGTCTTTTCCCTCAAAACAGAGAGAATTTCTGTCATTTTTGCCCCAAAATAAGGAAAATTTCTGACTTATTACCCTGAAATAAGTGAAAATTCTTCAATTTTACCCCAAAATAATGGAAATTTCTGCCTTTTTGCCCTCAAATAAGGGGAATTTCTGACTTTTTGCACCCGAAAAACGGAGATTTTCTGTCTTTTTGCCCCAAAATAAGGAAAATTTCAGCCTTTTTGCCCAAAAATTATGAGAATTTCTGCAATTTTTCTTCAAAATACGGAAAATTTCTGCTTTTTAGCCCCAAAAAAAGGCAATTTCTGCATTTTCCCCAAAATAAGAAGAATTTCTGCCATTTGCCCCAAAATAAGGGGAATTTCTGCATTTTTGCCCCAAAATTAGGGGAATTTCTGCAATTTTGCTCCAAAATACGGGGAATTTCTGCCTTTTTGCCCGAAAATAAAGGGATTGTATACATTTTTGCCATGAAAAAGGGAAATTTCTTCACTTTTGCCCCAAAATAAGGGGATTTTCTGCCTTTTTGACTCAAAACAAGTGCAATTTCTGCCTTTTCCCCCAAAATAAATGGAATTTCTGTCTTTTTGCCCCAAAATAAGGGGAATTTCTGACTTTTTGCCCTGAAATAAGTGAAGTTCTAAAATTTTTCCCCAAAATAAGGGAAATGTCTGCTTTTTCCCCCAAATAAGGGGAATTTCTGCCTTTTTGCCCCCAAATAAGGGGAATTTCAGCCTTTTTTCCTCAAATTAAGGGGAGTTTCTGCCTTTTGCCCCAAAATATGGAGAATTTCTCCTTTTGCCCCAAAATAAGAAAAATTTCTGCAATTTTGTAACAAAATAAATGAAATTTCTGCCTTTTTTGCTCCAAAATAAAAGAAATTTCTGCCTTTTTTCCCTGAAATAAGTGAAATTTCTGCAATTTTGCCCCAAATTAAGGGAAATTTCTGCAATTTTGCCCCAAAGTAAAGGAAATTTCTGCAATTTTGCCCCAAATAAGAGGAATTTCTGATTTTTTTGCAGCCAAAAAAAGGAGATTTTCTGTCTTTTTGCCCCCAAATAAGGAGTATTTCAGCCTTTTTGCCCGAAAATTATGAGAATTTCTGCAATTTTTCTTCCAAATACGGAAAATTTTTGCCTTTTATCTCCAAAATAAAGGGAATTTCTGCAATTTCCCCAAATATTAGGGGAATTTCTGCATTTTACCTCTAAATAATGGGAATTTCTGCATTTTACCTCAAAATAAGAAGAATTTCTGCCTTTTACCTCAAATTATGGGGAATTTCTGCATTTTTGTTCCAAAATAAAGAAAATTTCTTCAATTTTGTACCATAATAAAAGAAATTTCTACTCTTTGCCCCGAAATAAGGGGAATTTCTGACTTTTTACCCTGAAATAAATGAAATTTGTGCAATTTTGCCCGAAAATAAGGAAATTTTGTGCCTTTTTGCCCCAAAATAATGGGAATTTCTGCCTTTAGCCCAAAAAATGGGAAATTTCAGCATTTTACCTCAAAATAAGGGGAATTTCTGCCTTTTGCCCTGAAATATATGAAATTTCTGCAATTTTACCCCAAAATAAGGTGAATTTCTGCCTTTTTGCCCCAAAATAATGGGAATTTCTGCCTTTTTGCCTCAAAATAAGAATAATTTTTGCTTTTTTTCTGAAATAAGTGAAATTTCTGCAATTTTGCCCTAAAATAAGAGAAATTTCTGCAATTTTTCCCCATAATAAAGAAAATTTCTGCAATTTTGCCGCAAAATAAGGGGAATTTCTGTTTTTTGCCCCCAAATAAAGCAAATTTCTGCAATTTTGCCCCAAAATAGAGGAATTTCTGTTTTTTGCCCCCAAATAAGGGAAATTTCTGCAATTTTGCCCTAAAATAAGGGAAATTTCTGCTATTTTCCCCAAAATAAGGGGAATTTCTGCCTTTTTGCCACAAAATAAAGAAAATTTCTGCATGTTTTACGCCAAAATTAGGTGAATTTTTGCAATTTTGCTCCAAAATACGAGGATTTTCTGCCTTTTTCGCCGAAAATAAGGGGAATTTCTGCCATCTTGCCGCGAAATAAGTGAAATTTCTGCAGTTTTACATCAAAATAAGGGGAATTTCTGCCTTTTTGCCCCAAAATTAGGAGAATTTCTGCCATTTTGCTCCTAAATACGGGGAATTTCTGCCTTTTTGCCCGGAAATAAAGGGAATGTATAAATTTTTGCCATGAAAAAGGATATTTCTTCACTCTTGCCCCAAAATAAGTGGATTTTCTGCCTTTTTGACTCAAAATAAGTGCAATTTCTGCCTTTTCCCCAAAAATAAACGGAATTTCTGACTTTTTGTTCCAAAATAATGGGAATTTCTGACTTTTTGCCCTGAAATAAGTGAAATTTCTAAAATTTTTCCCCAAAATAAGGGAAATGTCTGCTTTTTGCCCCAAAATAAGGGGAATTTCTGCCTTTTTGCCCCCAAATAAGGGGAATTTCAGCCTTTTTTCCTCAAAATAAGGGGAATTTCTGCCTTTTGCCCCAAAATATGGGGAATTTCTACCTTTTTGCCCCAAAATAAGAAAAATTTCTGCAATTTTGTACCAAAAT
The DNA here is from genome assembly GCF_963924665.1 of Micromys minutus. Lineage (NCBI taxonomy): Eukaryota > Metazoa > Chordata > Mammalia > Rodentia > Muridae > Micromys > Micromys minutus. Next base: position 8,116,364 of record NW_027667727.1, read on the forward strand.
AAAAAAAATTCTGCCTTTTTTGCTCCAAAATAAGAGAAATTTCTGACTTTTTTCCTTGAAATAAGTGAAATTTCTGCAATTTTGCCCCAGAATAAAAGAAATTTCTGCAATTTTGCCCCAAAGTAAAGGAAATTTCTGCAATTTTGCCCCAAATAAGCGGAATTTCTGACTTTTTGCACCCGAAAAAAGGAGATTTTCTGTCTTTTTGCCCCAAAATAAGGAGAATTTCAGACTTTTTGCCCGAAAATTATGAGAATTTCTGCAATTTTTCTTCAAAATACGGAAAATTTTTGCCTTTTAGCCCCAAAATAAAGGGAATTTCTGCATTTTCCCTAAATATTAGGGGAATTTCTGAATTTTACCTCTAAATAATGGGAATTTCTGCATTTTTCCTCAAAAAGAATTTCTGCCTTTTACCTCAAATTATGGGGAATTTCTGCTTTTGGTTCCGAAATAAAGAAAATTTCTTCAATTTTGTATCATAATAAAAGAAATTTCTAATTTTTACCCCAAAATAAGGGGAATTTCTGACTTTTTACCCTGAAATAAATGAAATTTGTGCAATTTTGCCCGAAAATAAGGGAAATTTGTGCCTTTTTGCCCCAAAATAATGGGAATTTCTGCCTTTAGACCCAAAAAATGGGAAATTTCAGCATTTTACCTCAAAATAAGTGGAATTTCTGCCTTTTTGCCCTGAAATATATGAAATTTCTGCAATTTTACCCCAAAATAAGTTGAATTTCTGCCTTTTTGCCCCAAAATAATAGGAATTTCTGCCTTTTTGCCTCAAAATAAGAAAAATTTTTGCTTTGTTTTCTGAAATAAGTGAAATTTCTGCAATTTTGCCCTAAAATAAGGGAAATTTCTGTAATTTTTCCACATAATAATGAAAATTTCTGGAATTTTGCCTTAAAATAAGGGGAATTTCTTTTTTTGCCCCCAAATAAAGCAAATTTCGTCAATTTTGCCCCAAAATAAGAGGAATTTCTGTTTTTTGCCCCCAAATAAGGGAAATTTCTGCAATTTTACCCTAAAATAAGGGGAATTTCTGCCATTTGCCCCAAAATAAGGGGAATTTCTGCCTTTTTGCCACAAAATAAAAAAATTACTTCATGTTTTACGCCAAAATTAGGTGAATTTCCGCAATTTTGCTCCAAAATATGATGATTTTCTGCCTTTTTCGCCGAAAATAAGGGGAATTTCTGCCATCTTGCCGCGAAATAAGTGAAATTTCTGCAGTTTTACATCAAAATAAAGGGAATTTCTGCCTTTTTGCCCCAAAATTAGAGGAATTTCTGCAATTTTGCTCCAAAATACGGGGAATTTCTGCCTTTTTGCCCGAAAATAAAGGGATTGTATACATTTTTGCCATGAAAAAGGGAAATTTCTTCACTTTTGCCCCAAAATAAGGGGATTTCCGCCTCTTTGACTAAAAACAAGTGCAATTTCTGTCTTTCCCCCAAAAATAAATGGAATTTGTGTCTTTTTGCCCCAAAATAAGGGGAATTTCTGACATTTTGCCCTGAAATAAGTGAAATTTCTAAAATTTTTCCCCAAAATAAGGGAAATGTCTGCTTTTTGCCCCAAAATAAGGGGATTTTCTGCCTTTTTGCCCCCAAATAAGGGGAATTTCAGCCTTTTTTCCTCAAAATAAGGGGAGTTTCTGCCTTTTGCCCCAAAATATGGGGAATTTCTCCCTTTTTGCCCCAAAATAAGAAAAATTTCTGCAATTTTGTAACAAAATAGAAGAAATTTCTGCCTTTTTTGCTTCAAAATAAGAGAAATTTCTGCCTTTTTTCCCTGAAATAAGTGAAATTTCTGCAATTTTGCCCCAAATTAAGGAAAATTTCTGCAATTTTGCCCCAAAATAAAGGAAATTTCTGCAATTTTTCCCCAAATAAGGGGAATTTCTGACGTTTGGCTACCAAAAATAGCAGATTTTCTGTCTTTTTGCCCAAAAATAAGGAGTATTTCAGCCTTTTTGCCCGAAAATTATGAGAATTTCTGCAATTTTTCTTCAAAATATGGAAAATTTTTGCCTTTTATTCCCAAAATAAAGGGAATTTCTGCATTTTTCTCAAATATTAGGGGAATTTCTGCATTTTACCTCTAAATAATGGGAATTTCTGCATTTTACCTCAAAATAAGAAGAATTTCTGCCTTTTACCTCAAAATATGGGGAATTTCTGCCTTTTTGTTCCAAAATAAAGAAAATTTCTTCAATTTTGAACCATAATAAAAGAAATTTCTACTTTTTGCCCCGAAATAAGGGGAATTTCTGACTTTTTACCCTGAAATAAATGAAATTTGTGCAATTTTGCCCGAAAATAAGGGAAATTTGTGCCTTTTTGCCCCAAAATAATGGGAATTCCTGCCTTTAGCCCCAAAAAATGGGAAATTTCAGCATTTTACCTCAAAATAAGGGGAATTTCTGCCTTTTTGCCCTGAAATATATGAAATTTCTGCAATTTTACCCCAAAATAAGGTGAATTTTTGCCTTTTTGCCCCAAAATAATAGAAATTTCTGCCTTTTTTCCTCAAAATAAGAAAAATTTTTGCTTTTTTTTCTGAAATAAGTGAAATTTCTGCAATTTTGCCCTAAAATAAGGGAAATTTCTGCAATTTTTCCTCATAATAAAGAAAATTTCTGCAATTTTGCCGCAAAATAAGGGGAATTTGTATTTTTTGCCCCCAAATAAAGCAAATTTCTGCAATTTTGCCCCAAAATAAGGGGAATTTCTGTTTTTTGCCCCCAAATAAGGGAAATTTCTGCAATTTTGCCCTAAAATAAGGGGAATTTCTGCCATTTGCCCCAAAATAAGGGGAATTTCTGCCTTTTTGCCACAAAATAAAGAAAATTACTGCATGTTTTACACCAAAATTAGGTGAATTTCTGCAATTTTGTTCCAAAATACGAGGATTTTCTGCCTTTTTCGTCGAAAATAAGGGGAATTTCTGCCATTTTGCCGTGAAATAAGTGAAATATCTGCAGTTTTAACCCAAAATAAGGAAAATTTCTGCCTTTTAGCCCCAAGATTAGTAGAATTTCTGCAATTTTGCTCCAAAATACGGGGAATTTCTGCCTTTTTGCCCAAAAATATAGGGACTATATACCTTTTTGCCATAAAAAAGGGAAAGTCTTCACTTTTGCCCCAAAATAAGGGGATTTTCCGCCTTTTTGACTCAAAATAAGTGCAATTTCAGACTTTTCCCCAAAAATAAATGGAATTTCTGTCTTTTTGTTCCAAAATAAGAGGAATTTCTGACTTTTTGCCCTGAAATAAGTGAAATTTCTAAAATTTTTCCCCAAAATAAGGGAAATGTCTGCTTTTTGCCCCAAAATAAGGAGAATTTCAGCATTTTTTCCTCAAAATAAAGGGAATTTCTGCCTTTTGCCCCAAAATATGGGAAATTTCTGCCTTTTTGCCCCAAAATAAGAAACATTTCTGCAATTTTGTACCAAAATAGAAGAAATTTCTGCCTTTTTGCCCCCAAAAAGAGAAATTTCTGCCTTTTTTCCCTGAAATAAGTAAAATTTCTGCAATTTTGCCTAAAAATAAGGGAAATTTCTGCAATTTTGCCCCAAAGTAAAGGAAATTTCTTCAATTTTGCCCCAAATAAGGGGAATTTCTGCCTTTTTGCGCCAAAATTAGGGGAATTTCTGCAATTTTGCTCCAAAATACCTGGAATTTCTGCCTTTTTGCCCAAAAATAAAGGGAATGTATACATTTTTCCTATAAAAAAGGGAAATTTCTATATTTTGCCCCAAAAATAGCGCATTTTCCGCCTTTTTGACTCAAAATAAGTGCAATTTCTGCCTTTTTTCCCAAAAATAATCGGAATTTCTGTCTTTTTGCCCCAAAATAAGGGGAATTTCTGACTTTTTGCCCTGAAATAAGTGAAATTTCTAAAATTTTTCCCCAAAATAAGGAAAATGTCTGCTTTTTGCCCAAAATAAAAGGAATTTCTGCCTTTTTGCCCCAAAATAGGGGGAATTTCAGCCTTTTTTCCTCAAAATAAGGGGAATTTCTGCCTTTTGCCCCAAAATATGGGGAATTTCTGTCTTTTTGCCCCAAAATAAGAAAAATTTCTGCAATTTTGTACCGAAAAAAAAGAAATTTCTGCTTTTTTGCCCCAAAAAAAGAGAAATTTCTGCCTTTTTTCCCTTAAATAAGTGAAATATCTGCAATTTTGCCCCAAAATAAGGGAAATTTCGGCAATTTTGCCCCAAAGTAAAGGAAATTTCTGAAATTTTGCCCCAAAATAAGGGGAATTTCAGCCTTTTTTTCTTAAAATAAGGGGAATTTCTGCCTTTTTACCCAAAATATGGGGAATTTCTGCCTTTTTGCACCGAAAAAAGGAGATTTTCTGTCTTTTTGTCCCAAAATAAGGAGAATTTTAGCCATTTGCCCGAAAATTAGGAGAATTTCTGCAATTTTTCTTCAAAATACAGAAAATTTCTTCCTTTTAGCCCCAAAATAAAGGGAATATCTGCATTTTCCCATAATATTAGGGGAATTTCTGTATTTTACCTCTAAATAAAAGAAATTTCTGCATTTTACCTCAAAATATGAAGAATTTCTGACTTTTACCCTAAAATATGGGGAATTTCTGCCTTTTTGTCCCAAAATAAAGCCAATTTCTTCAATTTTGTACCATAATAAAAGAAATTTCTACTTTTTGCCCCGAAATAAGGGGAATTTCTGAATTTTACCCTGAAATAAATGAATTTGTGTAATTTTGCCCGAAAATAAAGGGAAATTTGTGCCTTTTTGCCCCAAAATAATGGGAATTTCTGCCTTTAGCCCCAAAAAATGGGAAATTTCAGAATTTTACCTCAAAATAAAGGGATTTCTGCCTTTTTGCCCTGAAATATATGAAATTTCTGCAATTTTACCCCAAAATAAGGTGAATTTCTGCCTTTTTGCCCCAAAATAATGAAAATTTCTACCTTTTTGCCACAAAATAAAAAAAAATTTTGCTTTTTTTTTCTGAAATAAGTGAAATTTCTGCAATTTTGCCCTAAAATAAGGGAAATTTCTGCAATTTTTCCCCATAATAAAGAAAATTTCTGCAATTTTGCCGCAAAATAAGGGGAATTTCTGTTCTTTGCTCCCAAATAAAGCAAATTTCTGCAATTTTGCCCCAAAATAAGGGGAATTTCTTTTTTTTGCCCCCAAATAAGGGAAATTTCTGCAATTTTGCCCTAAAATAAGGGGAATTTCTGCCATTTGCCCCAAAATAAGGGGAATTTCTGCCTTTTTGCCACAAAATAAAGAAAATTACTGCATGTTTTACGCTAAAATTAGGTGAATTTCTGCAATTTTGTTCCAAAATACGAGGATTTTCTGCCTTTTTCGTCGAAAATAAGGGGAATTTCTGCCATTTTGCCGTGAAATAAGTGAAATATCTGCAGTTTTAACCCAAAATAAGGGAAATTTCTGCCTTTTAGCCCCAAGATTAGTAGAATTTCTGCAATTTTGCTCCAAAATACGGGGAATTTCTGCCTTTTTGCCCAAAAATAAAGGGACTGTATACCTTTTTGCCATAAAAAAGAGAAATTTCTTCACTTTTGCCCCAAAATAAGGGGATTTTCCGCCTTTTTGACTCAAAATAAGTGCAATTTCAGCCTTTTCCCCAAAAATAAATGGAATTTCTGTCTTTTTGTTCCAAAATAAGGGGAATTTCTGACTTTTTGCCCTGAAATAAGTGAAATTTCTAAAATTTTTCCCCCAAATAAGGAAAATGTCTGCTTTTTGTTCCAAAATAAGGGGAATTTCAGCATTTTTTGCTCAAAATAAAGGGAATTTCTGCCTTTTGCCCCAAAATATGGGAAATTTCTGCCTTTTTGCCCCAAAATAAGAAACATTTCTGCAATTTTGTACCAAAATAGAAGAAATTTCTGCCTTTTTGCCCCCAAGAAGAGAAATTTCTGCCTTTTTTCCCTGAAATAAGTAAAATTTCTGCAATTTTGCCTAAAAATAAGGGAAATTTCTGCAATTTTGCCCCAAAGTAAAGGAAATTTCTTCAATTTTGCCCCAAATAAGGGGAATTTCTGCCTTTTTGCGCCAAAATTAGGGGAATTTCTGCAATTTTGCTCCAAAATACCTGGAATTTCTGCCTTTTTGCCCAAAAATAAAGGGAATGTATACATTTTTCCTATAAAAAAGGGAAATTTCTATATTTTGCCCCAAAAATAGCGCATTTTCCGCCTTTTTGACACAAAATAAGTGCAATTTCTGCCTTTTTCCCAAAAATAAACGGAATTTCTGTCTTTTTGCCCCAAAATAAGGGGAATTTCTGTCTTTTTGCCCTGAAATATGTGAAATTTCTAAAATTTTTCCCCAAAATAAGGAAAATGTCTGCTTTTTGCCCAAAATAAAAGGAATTTCTGCCTTTTTGCCCCAAAATAGGGGGAATTTCAGCCTTTTTTCCTCAAAATAAGGGGAATTTCTGCCTTTTGCCCCAAAATATGGGGAATTTCTGTCTTTTTGCCCCAAAATAAGAAAAATTTCTGCAATTTTGTACCGAAAAAAAAGAAATTTCTGCCTTTTTGCCCCCAAAAAAGAGAAATTTCTGCCTTTTTTTCCCTGAAATAAGTGAAATATCTGCAATTTTGCCCCAAAATAAGGGAAATTTCTGAAATTTTGCCCCAAAATAAGGGGAATTTCAGCCTTTTTTCCTTAAAATAAGGGGAATTTCTGCCTTTTGACCCAAAATATGGGGAATTTCTGCCTTTTTGCACCGAAAAAAAGGAGATTTTCTGTCTTTTTGTCCCAAAATAAGGAGAATTTTAGCCATTTGCCCGAAAATTAGGAGAATTTCTGCAATTTTTCTTCAAAATACAGAAAATTTCTTCCTCTTAGCCCCAAAATAAAGGGAATTTCTGCATTTTCCCACAATATTAGGGGAATTTCTGTATTTTACCTCTAAATAAAAGAAATTTCTGTATTTTACCTCAAAATATGAAGAATTTCTGACTTTTACCCTAAAATATGGGGAATTTCTGCCTTTTTGTTCCAAAATAAAGCAAATTTCTTCAATTTTGTATCATAATAAAAGAAATTTCTACTTTTTGCCCCGAAATAAGGGGAATTTCTGAATTTTACCCTGAAATAAATGAAATTTGTGTAATTTTGCCCGAATATAAAGAGATATTTGTGCCTTTTCGCTCCAAAATAATGTCAATTTCTGCCTTTAGCCCCAAAAAATGGGAAATTTCAGGATTTTACCTCAAAATAAAGGGATTTCTGCCTTTTTGCCCTGAAATATATGAAATTTCTGCAATTTTACCCCCAAATAAGGTGAATTTCTGCCTTTTTGCCCCAAAATCATGAAAATTTCTACCTTTTTGCCACAAAATAAAAAAAATCTTTGATTTTTTTTCTGAAATAAGTGAAATTTCTGCAATTTTTCCCTAAAATAAGGGAAATTTCTGCAATTTTTCCCCATAATAAAGAAAATTTCTGCAATTTTGCCGCAAAATAAGAGAATTTCTGTTCTTTGCCCCCAAATAAAGCAAATTTCTGCAATTTTGCCCCAAAATAAGGGGAATTTCTGTTTTTTGCCCCCAAATAAGGGAAATTTCTGCAATTTTGCCCTAAAATAAGCGGAATTTCTGCCATTTGCCCCAAAATAAGGGGAATTTCTGCATTTTTGCCACAAAATAAAGAAAATTACTGCATTTTTTACGCCAAAATTAGGTGAGTTTCTGCAATTTTGCTCCAAAATACGAGGATTTTCTGCTTTTTTCGCCGAAAATAAGGGAAATTTCTGCCATTTTGCCGTGAAATAAGTGAAATTTCTGCAGTTTTACCCCAAAATAAAAGAAATTTCTGCCTTTTAGCCCCAAAATTAGGGGAATTTCTGAAATTTTGCTCCAACATATGGGGAATTTCTGCCTTTTTGCACGAAAATAAAGGGAATGTATACCTTTTTGCCATAAAAAAGGGAAATTTCTTCACTTTTGCCCCAAAAAAGGGGATTTTCCGCCTTTTTGACTCAAAATAAGTGCAATTTATGCCTTTTCCCCAAAAATAAACGGAATTTCTGTCTTTTTGCCCCAAATAAGGGGAATTTCTGAGTTTTTGCCCTGAAATAAGTGAAATTTCTAAAATTTTTCCCCAAAATAAGGGAAATGTCTGCTTTTTGCCCCAAAAAAGGGGAATTTCTGCCTTTTTGCCCCAAAATAGATGGAATTTCCGCCTTTTTTTCTCAAAATAAGGGGAATTTCTGCCTTTTGCCCCCAAATATGGGGAATTTCTTTCTTCTTGCCCCAAAATAAGAAAAATTTCTGCAATTTTGTACCAAAATAAAAGAAATTTCTGCCATTTTGCCCCAAAATAAGAGAAATTGCTGCTTTTTTTCCCTGAAATAAGTGAAATTTCTGCAATTTTGCCCCAAAATAAGGGAAATTTCTGCAATTTTGCCCCAAAACAAGGGAAATTTCTGCAATTTTGCCCCAAAGTATAGGAAATTTCTGCAATTTTGCCCCAAAATAAGGGGAATTTCAGCCTTTTTTCCTTAAACTAAGGGGAATTTCTGCCTTTTGACCCAAAATATGGGGAATTTCTGCCTTTTTGCACCCGAAAAAAAGAGATTATCTGTCTTTTTGCCCCAAAATAAAGAGAATTTCAGCCATTTGCCAGAAAATTATGAGAATTTCTGCAATTTTTCTTCAAAATACGGAAAATTTCTTCCTTTTAGCCCCAAAATAAAGGGAATTTCTGCATTTTCCCACAATATTAGGGAAATTTCTGTATTTTACCTCTAAATAAAAGAAATTTCTGCATTTTACCTCAAAATAAGAAGAATTTCTGACTTTTACCCCAAAATATGGGGAATTTCTGCCTTTTTGTTCTAAAATAAAGAAAATTTCTTCAATTTTGTACCATAATAAAAGAAATTTCTCCTTTTTGCCCCAAAATAAGGGGAATTTCTGACTTTTTACCATGAAATAAATGAAATTTCTGCAATTTTGTCTGAAAATAAGGGAAATTTGTGCCTTTATGCCCCAAAATAAGGGGATTTTCTGACTTTTGCCCCAAAATATGGGGAATTTCAGCATTTTACCTCAAAATAAGGGGAATTTCTGGCTTTTTGCCCCAAAATAATGGGAATTTCTGCATTTTTGCCCCAAAATTAGAAAAATTTTTGTTTTTTTTCTGAAATAAGTGAAATTTCTGCAATTTTGCCCTAAAATTAGGGAAATATCTGCAATTTTTCCCCATAATAAAGCAAATTTCTGCAATTTTGCCGCAAAATAAGAAGAATTTCTGTTTTTGCCCCCAAATAAGGGAAATTTCTGCAATTTTGCCCTAAAATAATGGGAATTTCTGACATTTGCCCCAAAATAAGGGGAATTTCTGCCTTTTTGCCACAAAATAAAGAAAATTACTGCATGTTTTACCCCAAAATTAGGTGAATTTCTACAATTTTGCTCCAAAATACGAGGATTTTCTGCCTTTTTCGCCAAAAATAAGAGGAATTTCTTCCATTTTGCCGCGAAATAATAGAAAGTTCTGCAGTTTTACCCCAAAATAAGGGGAATTTCTTTTTTTTTTTTGATCAAAAATTAGGGGAATTAATGCAATTTTACTCCAAAATAGGGGTCATGTCTGCATTTTTGCCGGAAATTAAATGGAATTTCTGCCTTTTTGTCCGGAAATAAGTAAAATTTTTGCAATTTTAGCCAAAAATTAGGGATTCCATTTTTGCTCCAAAATAAGAGAAATTTCTGCCATTTTGCACTGAAATATTTGAAATTTCTGCAATTTTACCCAAAAATAAGGGGAATTTCTGCCTTTTTGCCCCAAAATATAAGGAATTTCTGCCTTTTTGCCCCAAAATAAAGAAAATTTCTGCAATTTTGCCCCAAAATAAGGGGAATTTTTTCCTTTTTACTCCAAAATAAAGGGAATTTCAGCCTTTTTACCTGAAAATAAGTGAATTTCCTGCAATTTTGCCCCAAATAAGGGAAATTTCTTCAATTTTGCCCCAAAATAAGGTAAATTCCTGCAATTTTGCCCCAAAATAAGTGGAATTTCTGAGTTTTGCCCCCAAAAAAGGAGAATTTTTGCCTTTTTGCCCCAAAATAATGGGAATTTCTGCAATTTTGCTCCAAAATACGGGGAATTTCTGCCTTTTTACTCAAAAATAAGGGGAATGCATAACTTTTTGCCATAAAAAAGGGAAATTTCTTCATTTTTGCTCCAAAATAAGGGGAATTTCTGCCTTAATGCCTCTAAATAAGTGGAATTTCTGTCTTTTTCCCCAAAAACAAAGAGAATTTCTGTCTTTTTTGCCCCAAAATAAGAGAAATTTCTGACTTATTACCCTGAAATAAGTGAAATTTCTGCAATTTTGCCCCAAAATAAGGGAAATTTCTGCCTTTTTGCCCCCAAATAAAGGGAATTTCAGCCTTTTTCCTCAAAATAAAAGGAATATCTGCATTTTGCCACAAAATATTAGGAATTTCTGCCTTTTTGCCCCAAAATAAGGAAAGTTTCTGCCTTTTTTCCCTGAAATAAGTGAAATTTCTTCAATTTTGCCCCAAAATAAGTGAAATTTCTGAGTTTTGCCCCAAAATAAGAAGAATTTCTGTGTTTTTGCCTGAACATATAGGGATTTTCTGGCTTTTTGCCCCACAATTAGGAGATTTTCTGCAATTGTGCTCCAAAATATGAGGAATTTTTGCTTTTTTGCCCGAAAATAAGGGGAATGTATACCTTTTGCCACAAAAAAGAAAAATTTCTTCATTTTTGCCCCAAAATAAGAGGAATTTCTTCCTTCTTACCTCAAAATAAGTGAAATGTCTGCCTTTTTACCCAAAAATAAATGGAATTTCTGTCTTTTTGCCCCAAAATAAAAGGAATTTTTGAATTTTGCCCTGAAATAAGTGAAATTTCTGCAATTTTGCCCCAAAATAAGGGAAATTTCTGCCTTTTGCCACAAAATAAAGGGAATTTCTGTCTTTTTGCCCCAACATAAGGGGAATTTCAGCATTTTACCACATAATAAGGGGAATCTCTGCATTTTCGCCCCAAAATATGTGGAATTTCTGCATTTTTGCCCCAAAATAAAGAAAATTTCTTCAATTTTGTACCAAAATAAAAGAAATTTCTGCCTTATTGCCCCAAAATAAGAGAAATTTCTGATTTTTTTTCTCTGAAATAAGTGAAATTTCCGCAATTTTGCCCCAAAATAAGGGAAATTTCTGCAATTTTTTTCCATAACAAGGGAAATTTTTGCAATTTTGCCCCAAAATAAGGGGAATTTCTGTTTTTTGCCCCCAAATAAGGGAATTTTTTGCAATTATATCCCAAAATAAGGGGAATTTTTGCCTTTTTGCCACAAAATAAGAAATATTTCTGCAAGTCTGTAAAAAGATAGATAAAATTTCTAAAATTTTGCCCCAAAATAAGGGAAATTTCTGATTTTTGCCCCAAAATAAGGAGAATTTTTATATTTTTGCCCCAAAATAAAGGGAATTTCTGCCTTTTTGCCCCAAAATTAGGGGAGTTTCTGCAATTTGCTTCAAAATACAGGGAATTTCTTCCTCTTTTCCTGAAAATAAGGGGAACTTCTGCCTTTTTGCCCCAGATAAAAAGAATTTCTGCATTTTTGCCCCAATATTAGGGGAATTTCTTCAATTTTGCTCCAAAATACGGAAAAATTCTGCCTTTTTACTCAAAATTAAAAGGATTTTCTGCCTTTTTGCTCCCAAATAAGGGAAATTTCTGCAATTTTATCCCAAAATAAAGGGAATTTCTGCCTTTTTGCCCCAAAATAAGGGGAATTTCTGCCTTTTTGCCCTGAAATATGTGAAATTTCTGCAATTTTACCCCAAAATAAGGTGAATTTCTGCCTTTTTGCCCATAAAATAATAGAAATTTCTGCCTTTTTGCCCCAAAATAAGAAAAATTATTGCTTTTTTCTCTGAAATAAGTGAAATTTCTGCAATTTTGCCCTAAAATAAGAAAAGTTTCTGCAATTTTTTTCCATAATAAAGGAAATTCCTGCAATTTTGCCCCAAAATAAGGGGAATTTCTTTTTTTTGCCTCCAAATAAGGGAAATTTCTTCAATTTTGCCCTAAAATAAAAAGAATTTCTGCCTTTTGCCCCAAAATAAGGAGAATTTCTGCCTTTTTGCCCCAAAATAAGAAAATTACTGTATTTTTTACCGCAAAATTAGGTGAATTTTTGCAATTTTGCTCCAAAATACAGGGATTTTCTTCCTTTTTCGCCGAAAATAAAGGGAATTTCTGCCATTTTGCAGCGAAATAAGTGAAATTTCTGTAGTTTTACCCCAAAATAAGGAAAATTTCTGCCTTTTTGCCCAAAAATTAGGGGAATTTTTACAATTCTGCTCCAAAATACGGGGAATTTCTGCCTTTTGGCCCGAAAATAAAGGGAATGTAATCCTTTTTGCCATAAAAAAAGGAAATTTCTTCATTTTTACCCCAAAATAAGGGGATTTTTCACCTTTTTGACTCAAAATAAGTGCAATTTCTGCCTTTTCCCCAAAAATAAACGAAATTTCTGTCTTTTTGCCCAAAAATAAGGGGAATTTCTGACTTTTTGCCCCAAAATTAGGGGAATTTCAGCCTTTTTACCTAAAAATAAAAGGAATTTCTGCCTTTTTGCCCCCAAAATAAACAGAATTTCTGCATTTTTGCACCAATATTACGGGAATTTTTGCAATTTTGCTCGAAAATATGGGTCATTTCTGCCTTTTTGCCCAAAATTAAGTGGAATTTCTGCCTTTTTGTCCGAAATAAGTGAAATTTCTGCAATTTTAGCCAAAAATTAGGGATTTCATCTTTTTTTCCCCAAAATAAGAGAAATTTCTGCCATTTTGCTCTGAAATTTTGAAATTTCTGCAATTTTACCCCAAAATAAGGGGAATTTCTGCCGTTTTGCCCCAAATAAGGGGAATTTCATCTTTTTTACCTTAAAATAAGGGGAATTTCTGCTTTTTTGCCCCAAAATATAAGGAATTACTGCCTTTTTGCCCCAAAAAGAGGAAAATTCTGCAATTTTGCCCTGAAAAGGAGAATTTCTCCCTTTTTGCCCCAAAATAAAGGAAATTTTAGCCTTTTTACCTGAAAATAAATGAAATTTCTGCAATTTTGCCCCAAATAAGGGAAATTTCTGATTTTTGCCCCAAAATAAGGAGAATATCTGTATTTTTGCTCCAAAATAAAGGGAATTTCTGCCTTTTTGCCCCCAAATCAGGGGAGTTTCTTCAATTTTGCTTCAAAATACAGGGAATTTCTTTTTCTTTTTCCGTAAATAAGGGGAACTTCTGCCTTTTTGCCCCAAATAAAGGAAATTTCTGCAATTTTGCCCCAATATTAGGGGAATTTCTGCAATTTTGCTCCAAAATATGGGGAATTACTGCCTTTTTACCCGAAATTAAGGGGATTTTCTGCCTTTTTGCTCCAAAATAAAGGGAATTTCTGCAATTTTATCCCAAAATAAGGGGAATTTCTGCCTTTTTGCCCCAAAATAAGGGGAATTTCTGCCTTTTTGCCTGAAATTAATTGCAATTTCTGCCTTTTAGTCCCGAAATAAGTGAAATTTCTTCAATTTTAGCCAAAAATAAGGGATTTCATCGTTTTGCCCCAAAATAAGGGGAATTTCTGCCATTTTGCCCTGAAATATTTGAAATTTCTGAAATTTTATTCCAAAATAAGGGGAATTTCTGCCTTTTTGCTTCAAATAAGGAGAATTTCAGCCTTATTACCTCAAAATAAAAGGAATTTCTGCCTCTTTGCCCCAAAATATAAGGAATTTCTGTCTTTTTGCCCCCAAAAAAGGAAATTTCAGCCTTTTTACCTGAAAATAAGTGAAATTTCTGCAATTTTGCCCCAAATAAGAGAAATTTCTGATTTTTGCCCCAAAATAAGGAGAATATCTGTATTTTTGCTCCAAAATAAAGGGAATTTCTGCATTTTGCCCCAAAATTTTGGGAGTTTCTGCAATTTTGCTTCAAAATACAGGGAATTTCTTCTTCTTTTCCCGAAAATAAGGAGAACTTCTGCCTTTTTTCCCCAAATAAAGGGAATTTCTGCATTTTTGCCCCAATATTAGGGAAATCTCTGCAATTTGGCTCCAAAATATGGGGAATTTCTGCCTTTTTACCCGAAATTAAGGGGATTTTTTGCCTTTTTGCTCTCAAATAAAAGAAATTTCTGCAATTTTATCCCAAAATAAGGGGAATTTCTGCTTTTTTGCCCCAAAATAAGGGGAATTTCTGCCTTTTTGTCCTGAAATAAGTGAAATTTCTTAAATTTTAGCCAAAAATTAGGGATTTCATCATTTTGCCCCAAAATAAGGGGAATTTCTGCAATTTTGCCCCAAAATAAATGAAATTTCTGCAATTTTGCCCCAAAATTAGGGAAATTTCTGGAATTTTACTCCAAAAAAAGTGGAATTTCTGAGTTTTGCCCCAAAATAAGGAGAATTTCTGTCTTTTTGCCCCAACATATAGGGAATTTCTGCATTTTGCCCCACAATTAGGGGAATTTCTGCAATTTTGCTCCAAAATACGGGGAATTTCTGCATTTTTGCTCAAAAATAAGGGGAATGCATACCTTTTTGCCAAAAAAAGGATAATTTCTTTTTTTTTGCTCCAAAATAAGAGGAATTTCTGCCTTTTTGCCTCTAAATAAGTGGAATTTCTGTCTTTACCCCCAAAACAAAGAGAATTTCTGTCTTTTTTGCTCCAAAATAAGGAAAATTTCTGACTTATGACCCTGAAATAAGTGAAATTTCTGCAATTTTGCCACAAAATAAGGGAAATTTCTGCAATTTTTCCTCATAATATGGGAAATTTCTGCAATTTTGCCACAAAATAAGGGGAATTTCTGTTTTTTGCCCCCAAATAAGGGAAATTTCTGCAATTTTGCTCTATAATAAAGAGAATTTTTCCCTTTTGCCCCTAAAGAAGGAGAATTTCTGCCTTTTTGCCCCAAAATAATGTAAATTACTGTATTTTTTACCCCCAAATTAGGTGAATTTCTGCAATTTTGCTCCAAAATACGGGGATTTTCTGCCTTTTTCGCCGAAAATAAGGGGAATTTCTGCCATTTTGCCGCTAAATAAGTGAAATTTTTGCAGTTTTACCCCAAAAAAGCGGAATTTCTGCCTTTTTGCACCAAAATAGGTGGAATTTTTGACTTTTTGCCTGAAAATAAGGGGAATTTCAGCCTTTTTACCTCAAAATAAGGGGAATTTCTGCCTTATTGCCCCAAAATATGGGGAATTTCTGCCTTTTAACCCCAAAATAAGAAAAATTTCTGCAATTTTGTACCAAAATAAAAGAAATTTCTGCCTTTTTGCCCCAAAATAAGAAAATTTCTGCCTCTTTTCTGAAATAAGTGAAATTTCTGCAATTTTGCCCCAAAATAAGGGAAATTTCTGCAATTTTGCCCCAATGTAAAGAAAATTTCTGCAATTTTGCCCCAAAATAAGGGGAATTTCTGACTTTTTGCTCCCGAAATAAGGAGATTTTCTGTATTTTGCCCCAAAATTATGAGAATTTCTGCAATTTTGCTTCAAAATGCGGTTAATTTCTGCCTTTTAGCCCCAAAATAAAGGGAATTTCTGCATTTTCCCCCAATATTTGGGGAATTTCTGCATTTTACCTCTAAATAAGGGGAATTTATGCATTTTACTGCAAAATAAGAAGAATTTCTGCCTTTTACCCCAAAATATGGGGAATTTCTGTTTTTTTGATCTAAAATAAGGAAAATTTCTTCAATTTTGTACCATAATAAAAGAAATTTCTGCTTTTTGCCCTAAAATAAATGAAATTTCTGCAATTTTGCCCAATATAAGGGAAATTTCTGCCTTTTTGCCCCCAAATAAGGGGAATTTCAGCCTTTTTACCTCAAAATAATAAGAATTTCTGAATTTTGGCACAAAATATTAGGAATTTCTACCTTTTTGCCCCAAAATAAGGAAAATTTCTGCCTTTTTTCCCTGAAATAAGTGAAATTTCTGCAATTTTGCCCCAAATTAAGTAAAATTTCTGGAATTTTGCCCCAAAATAAGTGGAATTTCTGAGTTATGCCCCAAAATAAGGAGAATTTCTGCCTTTTTGCCTTACAATTAGTGAAATTTCTGAAATTTTGCGCCAAAAAAGGGGAATTTCTGCCTTTTGCCCCAAAATATGGGAAATTTCTGCCTTTTTCTCTGAAAATAAGAAGAATGCATACCTTTTTGCCATAAAAAAAGAAATTTCTTCATTTTGCTCCAAAATAAGGGAAAATTTTGCCTTTTTACCTTTAAATAAGTGGAATTTCTGTCTTTTTCCCCCAAAACAAAGAGAATTTCTGTCTTTTTTGCCCCAAAATAAAGAAAATTTCTGACTTATTACCCTGAAATAAGTAAAATTTCTGCAAATTTGCACCAAAAAATGGAAATTTCTGCCTTTTGCCACAAAATAAGGGCAATTTCAGACTTTTACCTCAAAATAAGGGAAGTTTCTGATTTTTGTACCAAAATATGGAGAATTTCTGCCTTTTTGCCCCAAAATAAGGAAAATTTCTGGAATTTTGCCCCAAAACAAGTGGAATTTCTGAGTTTTGCCCCAAAATAAGGAGAATTTCTGCCTTTTGCCCCACAATTAGAGGAATTTCTGCAATTTTGCTCCAAAATACAAGGAATTTCTGCCCTTTTGCCCGAAAATAAGGGGAATGCATACCTTTTTGCCATAGAAAAGCGAAATTTCCTCATTTTTACCCCCAATTAAGGGAAATTTCTGCCTTTTTGCCCTGAAATATGTGAAATTTCTGCAATTTTAGCCCAAAATAAGGTGAATTTCTGCCTTTTTGCCCCAAAATAATGGGAATTTCTGCCTTTTTGCCCCAAAATAAGAAAAATTTTTGCATTTTTTCTCTGAAATAAGTGAAATTTCTGCAATTTTGCCCTAAAATAAAAAAAATTTCTGCAATTTTTCCCCATAATAAGAAAAATTTCTGGAATTTTGCCCCAAAATAAAGGAAATTTCTGTTTTTTTGCCCCCAAATAAGGGAAATTTCTGCAATTTTGCTCTAATATAAGGAAAATTTCTGCTTTTTTGCCTCTAAATAAGTGGAATTTCTGTCTTTTTCCCCCAAAACAAAGAAAATTTCTGTCATTTTTGCCCCAAAATAAGGAAAATTTCTGACTTATTACCCTGAAATAAGTGAAACTTCTGCAATTTTGCCTCAATATAAGGGAAATTTCTGCCTTTTTGCCCCCAAATAAGGGGAAATTTAGCCTTTTTACCTCAAAATAAGGGGAATATCTGAATTTTGGCTCAAAATTTAGGAATTTCTGAATTTTTGCCCCAAAATAAAAAAATTTCTGCCTTTTTTCCCTGAAATAAGTGAAATTTCTGCAATTTTTCCCCAAAATAAGTAAAATTTCGGCAATTTTGCCACAAAATAAGTGGAATTTCTGAGTTTTGCCCCAAAATAAGTGGAATTTCTGAGTTTTGCCCCAAAATAAGGAGAATTTCTGCCTTTTTGCCACACAATTAGTGAAATTTCTGCAATTTTGCCCCAAATTAAAGAAATTTCTGCCTTTTTGCCCTGAAATATGTGAAATTTCTGCAATTTTAGCCCAAAATAAGTTGAATTTCTGCCTTTTTGCCCCAAAATAATGGGAATTTCTGCCTTTTTGCCCCAAAATAAGTGGCATTTCTGAATTTTGCTCCAAAATAAGGAGAATTTCTTCCTTTTTGCCCCACAATATGGGGAATTTCTGCAATTTTGCTCCAAAATACAGGGAATTTCTCCCTTTTTGCCCGAAAATAAGGGGAATTCATACCTTTTTGCCATAAAAAAGCGAAATTTCTTCATTTTTGCCCCAAATTAAGGGAAATTTCTGCTTTTTGCCCTGAAATATGTGAAATTTCTGCAATTTTAGCCCAAAATAAGGTGAATTTCTGTTTTTTGCCCCAAAAAAAGGGAATTTCTGTCTTTTTGCCCCAAAATAAGAAAAATTTTTGCATTTTTTCTCTGGAATAAGTGAAATTTCTGCAATTTTGCCCTAACATAAAGGAAATTTCTGCAATTTTTCCCGATAATAAGGGAAATTTCTGGAATTTTGCCCCAAAATAAGAAGAATTTCTGTTTTTTTGCCCCTAAATAAGGCAAATTTTTGCAATTTTGCCCTAAAATAAGAGAAATTTCTGCCTTTTGCCCCAAAATATGGGAAATTTCTGCCTTCTGTCCGAAAATAAGAAGAATGCATAACTTTTTGCCATAAAAAAGGGAAATTTCTTCATTTTTGCTCCAAAATAAGGGGAACTTTACCCTTTTTACCTCTAAATAAGTGGAATTTCTGTATTTTTCCCCAAAAACAAAGCAAATTTCTGTATTTTGCCCCAAAATAAGGAAAATTTCTGACTTATTACTCTGAAATAAGTGAAATTTCTGCAAATTTGCCCCAAAAATAGGGAAATTTCTGCCATTTTTCCCCATAATAAAGGAAATTTCGGGAATTTTGCCTTAAAATAAGGGGAATTTTTGTTTTTTTGCCCCCAAATAAGGGAAATTTCTGCAATTTTGCCCTAAAATAAGGGGAAGTTCTGCTATTTTGCCTCTAAATAAGTGGAATTTCTGTCTTTTTCCCCCCAAAAAAAGGGAATATCTGTCATTTTTGCCCCAAATTAAGGAAAATTTCTGACTTATTACCCTGAAATAAGTGAAATTTCTGCAATTTTGCCCCAATATAAGGGAAATTTCTGCCTTTTTGCCCCCAAATAAGGGGAATTTCAGCCTTTTTACCTCAAAATAAGGGGAATTTCTAAATTTTGGCACAAAATATTAGGAATTTCTGCCTTTTTGCCCCAAAATAAGGAAAATTTCTGCTTTTTCCCTGAAATAAGTGAAATTTCTGTAAATTTGCCCCCCAAAAAAGAAATTTCTGCCTTTTGCCCCAAAATAAGGGGAATTTCTGCATTTTACCTCAAAATAAGGGAAATTTCTGATTTTTGCACCAAAATATGGAGAATTTCTGCCTCTTTGCCCCAAAATAAGAAAAATTTCTGCCTTTTTTCCCTGAAATAAGTGAAATTTCTGCAATTTTGCCCCAAAATAAGTGAAATTTCTGCAATTTTGCCCCAAAATAAGGAAAATTTCTGGAATTTTGCCCCAAAATAAGTGGAATTTCTGAGTTTTGCCCCAAAATAAGGAGAATTTCTGCCTTTTTGCCCCACAATTAGTGAAATTTCTGCAATTTTGCCCTAAAATAAGAGAAATTTCTGCAATTTTTCCCCATAATAAGGGAAATTTCTGCAATTTTGCTTCAAAATAAGGGGAATTTCTCTTTTTTGCCCCACAATTAGGGAAATTTCTACAATTTTGCCTTAAAATAAAAGGAATTTCAGCCTTTTGCCCCAAAATATGGGGAATTTCTGACTTTTTGTCCAAAAATAAGAAGAATGCATAACTTTTTGCCATAAAAAAGGGAAATTTCTTCATTTTTGCTCCAAAATTAGTGGAAATTTTGCCTTATTGCCTCTAAATAAGCGGAATTTCTGTCTTTTCTCCCCAAAACAAAGGGAATTTCTGTCTTTTTTGCCCCAAAATAAGGAAAATTTCTGCCTTTTTGCCACCAAATAAGGGGAATTTCTCCAATTTTGAAGTAAAATATGTAAAATTTCTGCAATTTTGCCCAAATATAAAGGAAATTTCTGGAATTTTGCCCCAGAATAAGTGGAATATCTGAGTTTTGCCCCGAAATAAGGAGAATTTCTGCTTTTTTGTGCCACAATTAGTGAAATTTCTGCAATTTTGCCCTAAAATAACGGAAATTTCTGCAATTTTTCCTCATAATAAGGGAAATTTCTGCAATTTTGCCCCAAAATAAGGGGAATATCTGTTTTTTGCCCCACAATTAGGGAAATTACTGCAATTTTGCCCAAAAATAAGGGTAATTTCTGCCTTTTGCCCCAAAATATGGGGAATTTCTGCCTTTTTGTCTGAAAATAAGAAAAATGCATACCTTTTTGCCATAAAAAAGGGAAATTTCTTCATTTTTGCTCCAAAATAAGGGGAACTTTTGCCTTTTTGTCTCTACATAAGTGGAATTTCTGTCTTTTATCCCCCAAAATAAAGGGAATTTCTGTCTTTTTTGCCCCAAAATAAGGAAAATTTCTGCCTTTTTTCCCTGAAATAAGTGAAATTTCTGCAATTTTTCCTCAAAATAAGTGAAATTTCTGCAATTTTGCCCCAAAATAAGGAAAATTTCTGCAATTTTGCCCCAAAATAAGTGGAATTTCTGAGTTTTGCCCCAAAATAAGGAGAATTTCTACCTCTTTGCCCCACAATTAGGGGAATTTCTGCAATTTTGCTTCAAAATACGGGGAATTTCTGCCTTTTTTTCCCGAAAATAAGGGGAATGCAAACCTTTTTGCCATAAAAAAGGGAAATTTCTTCATTTTTGCCCCAAATTAAGGGAAATATCTGCCTTTTTGCCCTGAAATATGTGAAATTTCTGCAATTTTAGCCCAAAATAAGGTGAATTTCTGGTTTTTTGCTTTAAAAAATGGGAATTTCTGCCTTTTTGCCACAAAATAAGAAAAATTTTTGCCTTTTTTCTCTGAAATAAGTGAAATTTCTGCAATTTTGCCTTAAATAAAGGAAATTTCTGCAATTTTTCCCGATAATAAGGGAAATTTCTGGAATTTTGCCCCAAAATAAGGGGAATTTCGGTTTTTTTGCCCCCAAATAAGGGAAATTTCTGCAATTTTGCCCTAAAATAAGAGGAATTTCTGCTCTTTTGCCTCTAAATAAGTGGAATTTCTGTCTTTTTCCCCCAAAACAAAGGAAATTTCTGTCATTTTTGCCTCAAAATAAAGAAAATTTCTGACTTATTACCCTGAAATAAGTAAAATTTCTGCAATTTTGCCCCAATATAAGGGAAATTTCTGCCTTTTTGCCCCCAAATAAGGGGAATTTAAGCATTTTTACCTCCAAATAAGGGGAATTTCTGAATTTTGGCACAAAATATTAGGAATTTCTGCCTTTTTGCCCCAAAATAAGGAAATTTTCTGACTTATTACCCTGAAATAAGTGAAATTTCTGCAAATTTGCCCCAAAAAAGGGAAATTTCTGCCTTTTGCCCCAAAATATGGGGAATTTCTGCATTTTACCTCAAAATAAAGGAAATTTCTGCAATTTTGCCCCAAAATAAGTAAAATTTCTGCAATTTTGCCCCAAAATAAGGAAAATTTCTGGAATTTTGCCCCAAAATAAGTGGAATTTCTGAGATTTGCCCCAAAATAAGGAGAATTTCTGCCTTTTTGCCCCACAATTAGTGAAATTTCTGCAATTTTGCCCTAAAATAAGGGAAATTTCTGCAATTTTTCCCCATAATAAGGGAAATTTCTGCAATTTTGCATCAAAATAAGGGGAATTTCTGTTTTTTGCCCCACAATTAGAGAAATTTCTGCAATTTTGCACAAAAATAAGGGGAATTTTTGCCTTTTGCTCCAAAATATGGGGAATTTCTGCCTTTTTGTTCGAAAATAAAAAAAATGCATACCTTTTTGCCATAAAAAAGGGAAATTTTTTCATTTTTGCTCCAAAATAAGGGGAACTTTTGCCTTTTTGCCTCTAAATAAGTGGAATTTCTGTCGTTTTCCCCCAAAACAAAGAGAATTTTTGTCTTTTTTGCCCCAAAATAAGGTAAATTTCTGACTTATTACCATGAAATAAGTGAAATTTCTGCAAATTTGCCCCCAAAATAGGGAAATTTCTGGCTTTTGCCCCAAAATAAGGTGAATTTCAGCATTTTATCTCAAAATAAGATGAAT
Source organism: Micromys minutus (assembly GCF_963924665.1). NCBI lineage: Eukaryota > Metazoa > Chordata > Mammalia > Rodentia > Muridae > Micromys > Micromys minutus. The sequence continues at coordinate 8,138,178 of NW_027667727.1, forward strand.
TTATGCATTTCTGCCACAAAATATTAGCAATTTCTGCCTTTTTGCTCCAAAATAAGGAAAATTTTTGCCTTTTTTCTTTGAAATAAGTGAAATTTCTGCAATTTTGCCCCAAAATAAGTGAAATTTCTGCAATTTTGCCCCAAAATAAGGTAAATTTCTGCTATTTTGCCGCAAAATAAGTGGAATTTCTGAGTTTTGCCGCAAAATAAGGAAAATTTCTGCCTTTTTACCCCACATTAGGGGAATTTCTGCAATTTTGCCTCAAAATACGAGAAATTTCTGACATTTGCCCCAAAATAAGAAAAATTTTTGCCTTTTTTCTCTGAAATAAGTGAAATTTCTGCAAATTTGCCCTAAAATAAAGGAAATTTCTGCAATTTTCCCCGATAATAAGGAAATTTCTGGAATTTTGCTCCTAAATAAAGGGAATTTCTGTTTTTTTGCCCCCAAATAAGCGAAATTTCTGCAATTTTGCCCTAAAATAAGGGTAATTTTTGCTTATTTGCCTCTAAATAAGTGGAATTTCTGTCTTTTTCCTCCAAAACGAAAAGAATTTTTGTCATTTTTGCCCCAAAATAAGGAAAATTTCTGACTTATTACCCTGAAATAAGTGAAATTTCTGCAATTTAGCCCCAATATAAGGGAAATTTCTGCCTTTTTGCCCCCAAATAAGGGGAATTTCAGCCTTTTTACCTCAAAATAATAGGAATTTCTGAATTTTGGCACAAAATATTAGGAATTTCTGCCTTTTTGCCCCAAAATAAGGACAATTTCTGTCATTTTCCCTGAAATAAGTGAAATTTCTGCAATTTTGCCCCAAAATAAGTAAAATTTCTGCAATTTTGCCCCAAAATAAGGAAAATTTCTGGAATTTTGCCCCAAAATAAGTGGAATTTCTGAGTTTTGCCCCAAAATAAGGAGAATTTCTACCTCTTTGCCCCACAATTAGGGGAATTTCTGCAATTTTGCTTCAAAATACGGGGAATTTCTGCCTTTTTTTCCCGAAAATAAGGGGAATGCAAACCTTTTTGCCATAAAAAAGGGAAATTTCTTCATTTTTGCCCCAAATTAAGGGAAATATCTGCCTTTTTGCCCTGAAATATGTGAAATTTCTGCAATTTTAGCCCAAAATAAGGTGAATTTCTGTTTTTTTGCTTTAAAAAATGGGAATTTCTGCCTTTTTGCCACAAAATAAGAAAAATTTTTGCCTTTTTTCTCTGAAATAAGTGAAATTTCTGCAATTTTGCCTTAAATAAAGGAAATTTCTGCAATTTTTCCCGATAATAAGGGAAATTTCTGGAATTTTGCCCCAAAATAAGGGGAATTTCGGTTTTTTTGCCCCCAAATAAGGGAAATTTCTGCAATTTTGCCCTAAAATAAGAGGAATTTCTGCTTTTTTGCCTCTAAATAAGTGGAATTTCTGTCTTTTTCCCCCAAAACAAAGGAAATTTCTGTCATTTTTGCCTCAAAATAAAGAAAATTTCTGACTTATTACCCTGAAATAAGTAAAATTTCTGCAATTTTGCCCCAATATAAGGGAAATTTCTGCCTTTTTGCCCCCAAATAAGGGGAATTTAAGCATTTTTACCTCCAAATAAGGGGAATTTCTGAATTTTGGCACAAAATATTAGGAATTTCTGCCTTTTTGCCCCAAAATAAGGAAATTTTCTGACTTATTACCCTGAAATAAGTGAAATTTCTGCAAATTTGCCCCAAAAAAGGGAAATTTCTGCCTTTTGCCCCAAAATATGGGGAATTTCTGCATTTTACCTCAAAATAAGGGAAATTTCTGCAATTTTGCCCCAAAATAAGTAAAATTTCTGCAATTTTGCCCCAAAATAAGGAAAATTTCTGGAATTTTGCCCCAAAATAAGTGGAATTTCTGAGATTTGCCCCAAAATAAGGAGAATTTCTGCCTTTTTGCCCCACAATTAGTGAAATTTCTGCAATTTTGCCCTAAAATAAGGGAAATTTCTGCAATTTTTCCCCATAATAAGGGAAATTTCTCCAATTTTGCATCAAAATAAGGGGAATTTCTGTTTTTTGCCCCACAATTAGAGAAATTTCTGCAATTTTGCACAAAAATAAGGGGAATTTTTGCCTTTTGCTCCAAAATATGGGGAATTTCTGCCTTTTTGTTCGAAAATAAAAAAAATGCATACCTTTTTGCCATAAAAAAGGGAAATTTTTTCATTTTTGCTCCAAAATAAGGGGAACTTTTGCCTTTTTGCCTCTAAATAAGTGGAATTTCTGTCGTTTTCCCCCAAAACAAAGAGAATTTTTGTCTTTTTTGCCCCAAAATAAGGTAAATTTCTGACTTATTACCATGAAATAAGTGAAATTTCTGCAAATTTGCCCCCAAAATAGGGAAATTTCTGGCTTTTGCCCCAAAATAAGGTGAATTTCAGCATTTTATCTCAAAATAAGATGAATTTATGCATTTCTGCCACAAAATATTAGCAATTTCTGCCTTTTTGCTCCAAAATAAGGAAAATTTTTGCCTTTTTTCTTTGAAATAAGTGAAATTTCTGCAATTTTGCCCCAAAATAAGTGAAATTTCTGCAATTTTGCCCCAAAATAAGGTAAATTTCTGCTATTTTGCCGCAAAATAAGTGGAATTTCTGAGTTTTGCCGCAAAATAAGGAAAATTTCTGCCTTTTTACCCCACATTAGGGGAATTTCTGCAATTTTGCCTCAAAATACGAGAAATTTCTGACATTTGCCCCAAAATAAGAAAAATTTTTGCCTTTTTTCTCTGAAATAAGTGAAATTTCTGCAAATTTGCCCTAAAATAAAGGAAATTTCTGCAATTTTCCCCGATAATAAAGAAATTTCTGGAATTTTGCTCCTAAATAAAGGGAATTTCTGTTTTTTTGCCCCCAAATAAGCGAAATTTCTGCAATTTGCCCTAAAATAAGGGTAATTTTTGCTTATTTGCCTCTAAATAAGTGGAATTTCTGTCTTTTTCCTCCAAAACGAAAAGAATTTTTGTCATTTTTGCCCCAAAATAAGGAAAATTTCTGACTTATTACCCTGAAATAAGTGAAATTTCTGCAATTTAGCCCCAATATAAGGGAAATTTCTGCCTTTTTGCCCCCAAATAAGGGGAATTTCAGCCTTTTTACCTCAAAATAAGGGGAATTTCTGAATTTTGGCACAAAATATTAGGAATTTCTGCCTTTTTGCCCCAAAATAAGGACAATTTCTGTCATTTTCCCTGAAATAAGTGAAATTTCTGCAATTTTGCCCCAAAATAAGTAAAATTTCTGCAATTTTGCCCCAAAATAAGGAAAATTTCTGGAATTTTGCCCCAAAATAAGTGGAATTTCTGAGTTTTGCCCCAAAATAAGGAGAATTTCTGCCTTTTTGCCCACAATTAGTGAAATCTCTGCAATTTTGCCCTAAAATAAGAAAAATTTCTGCAGTTTTTCCCCATAATAACGGAAATTTCTGCAATTTTGCTTCAAAATAAGGGGAATTTCTGTTTTTTGCCCTACAATTAGGGAAATTTCTGCAATTTTGCCCAAAAATAAGGGGAATTTCTGCCTTTTGCCCCAAAATATGGGGAATTTCTGCCTTTTTTTCCGAAAATAAGAAAAATGCATACCTTTTTGTCATAAAAAAGGGAAATTTCTTCATTTTTGCTCCAAAATCAGAGGAACTTTTGCCTTTTTGCCTCTAAATAAGTGGAATTTCTGTTTTTTCCCCCAAAACAAAGAGAATTAATGTCATTTTTGCCCCAAAATAAGGAAAATTTCTGACTTATTACCATGAAATAAGTGAAATTTCTGCAAATTTGCCCGAAAAAAAGGGAAATTTCTGCCTATTGCCCCAAAATAAGGGGAATTTCAGCATTTTACCTCAATATAAGGGGAATTTCTGCATTTTTGCGACAAAATATTAGGAATTTCTGCTTTTTTGCCCCAAAATAAGGAGAATTTCTGCCTTTTTGCCACACAATTAGTGAAATTTCTGCAACTGTGCCCTAAAATAAGAGAAATTTCTGCAATTTTACCCCATAATAAGGGAAATTTCTGCAATTTTGCTTCAAAATAAGGGAAATTTCTGTTTTTTGCCCCACAATTAGGGAAATTTCTGCAATTTTCCCAAAAATAAGGGGAATTTCGGCCTTTTGCCCCAAAATATGGGGAATTTCTGCCTTTTTGTCCGAAAATAAGAAAAATGCATACCTTTTTGCCATAAAAAAGGGAAATTTCTTCATTTTTGCTCCAAAATAAGGGGAACTTTTGCCTTTTTGCCTCTAAATAAGTGGAATTTCTGTTTTTTTCCCCCAAAACAAAGAGAATTTCTGCTTTTTGCCCTAAAATAAATGAAATTTCTGCAATTTTGCCCAATATAAGGGAAATTTCTGCCTTTTTGCCCCCATATAACGGGAATTTCAGCCTTTTTACCTCAAAATAAGAAGAATTTCTGAATTTTGGCACAAAATATTAGGAATTTCTACCTTTTTGCCCCAAAATAAGGAAAATTTCTGCCTTTTTTCCATGAAATAAGTGAAATTTCTTAAATTTTGCCCCAAAATAAGTAAAATTTCTGCAATTTTGCCCCAAAATAAGGGAAATTTCTGGAATTTTGCCCCAAATTAAGTGGAATTTCTGATTCTTGCCCAAAAATAAGGGGAATTTCTGCCTTTTTGCGCCACAATTAGTGAAATTTCTGCAATTTTGCCCTAAAATAAGGAAATTTTCTGCAATTTTTCCTCATAATAAGGAAAATTTCTGACATTTTGCCCCAAAATAAGGGGAATTTCTGTTTTATACCCCACAATTAGGGAAATTTCTGCAATTTTGCCCAAAAATAAGGGAAATTTCTTCCTTTTGCCCCAAAATATGGGGAATTTCTGCCTTTTTGCCTGAAAATAAGAAGAATGCATACCTTTTTGCCATAAAAAAGGGAAATTTCTTCATTTTTGCTCCAAAATAAGGGGAACTTTTGACTTTTTGCCTCTATATAAGTGGAATTTCTGTTTTTTTCTCTCAAAACAAAGAGAATTTCTGTCTATTTTGCCCAAAAATAAGGAAAATTTCTGACTTATTACCATGAAATAAGTGAAATTTCTGCAAATTTGCCCCAAAAATAGGGAAATTTCTGCCTTTTGCCCCAAAATAAGAGGAATTTCAGCATTTTACCTCAAAATAAGGGGAATTTCTGCATTTTTGCTACAAAATATTAGGAATTTCTGCCTTTTTGCCCCAAAATAAAGAGAATTTCTGCTTTTTTCCCTGAAATAAGTGAAATTTCTGCAATTTTGCCCCAAAATAAGTATAATTTCTGCAATTTTGCCCCAAAATAAGGGACATTTTTTGGAATTTTGCCCCAAATTAAGTGGAATTTCTGATTTTTGCCCAAAAATAAGGGGAATTTCTGCCTTTTTGCGCCACAATTAGTGAAATTTCTGCAATTTTGCCCTAAAATAAGAAAAATTTCTGCAATTTTTCCTCATAATAAGGGAAATTTCTGACATTTTGTCCCAAAATAAGGGGAATTTCTGTTTTATACCCCACAATTAGGGAAATTTCTGCAATTTTGCCCAAAAATAAGGGAAATTTCTGCCTTTTGCCCCAAAATATGGGGAATTTCTGCCTTTTTGTCTGAAAATAAGAAGAATGCATACATTTTTGCCATAAAAAAGGGAAATTTCTTCATTTTTGCTCCAAAATAAGGGGGACTTTTGCCTTTTTGCCTCTATATAAGTGGAATTTCTGTTTTTTTTTCTCTCAAAACAAAGAGAATTTCTGTCTTTTTTGCCCAAAAATAAGGAAAATTTCTGACTTATTACCATGAAATAAGTGAAATTTCTGCAAATTTGCCCCAAAAATAGGGAAATTTCTGCCTTTTGCCCCAAAATAAGGAAAATTTCTGCCTTTTTATTTTGAAATAAGTGAAATTTCTGCAATTTTGCCCCAAAATAAGTGAAATTTCTGCAATTTTGCTCCAAAATAAAGAGAAATTTCTGCAATTTTGCCTCAAAATAAGTGGAATTTCTGAGTTTTGCCCCAAAATAAGGAGAATTTCTGCCTTTTTGCCCCACATTAGCGGAATTTCTGCAATTTTGCTCCAAAATACGGGGAATTTCTGCCTTTTTGCCCCAAAATAAGAAAAATTTTTGCCTTTTTTCACTGAAATAAATGAAATTTCTTCAATTTTGCCCTATAATAAAGGAAATTTCTGCAATTTTTACCGATAATAAGGAAAATTTCGCCCCAAAATAAGGGGAATTTTTATTTTTTTGCCCCCAAATAAAGGAAATTTCTGCAATTTTGCCCTAAAATAGGGGAATTTCTGCTTTTTGCCTCTAAATAAGTGGAATTTCGGTCTTTTTCCCCCAAAACCAAGGGAATTTCTGTCATTTTTGCCCCAAAATAAGGAAAATTTCTGACTTATTACCCTGAAATAAGTGAAATTTCTGCAATTTAGCCCCAATATAAGGGAAATTTCTGCCTTTTTGCCCCCAAATAAGGGGAATTACAGACTTTTTACCTCAAAATAAGGGGAATTTCTGAATTTTGGCACAAAATATTAGGAATTTCTGCCTTTTGCCCCAAATAAGGAAAATTTCTGCTTTTTCCCTGAAATAAGTGAAATTTCTGCAAATTTGCCCCAAAAAAGGGAAATTTCTGCCTTTTGCCCCAAAATATGGGGAATTTCTGCATTTTACCTCAAAATAAGGGAAATTTCTGCAATTTTGCCCCAAAATAAGTAAAATTTCTGCAATTTTGCCCCAAAATAAGGAAAATTTCTGGAATTTTGCCCCAAAATAAGTGGAATTTCTGAGATTTGCCCCAAAATAATGGTAATTTCTGCTTTTTGCCCCACAATTAGTGAAATTTCTGCAATTTTGCCCTAAAATAAGGGAAATTTCTGCAATTTTTCCCCATAATAAGGGAAATTTCTGCAATTTTGCATCAAAATAAGGGGAATTTCTGTTTTTTGCCCCACAATTAGGGAAATTTCTGCAATTTTGCCCAAAAATAAGGGGAATTTTTGCCTTTTGCTCCAAAATATGGGGAATTTCTGCCTTTTTGTTCGAAAATAAAAAAAAATGCATACCTTTTTGCCATAAAAAAGGGAAATTTCTTCATTTTTGCTCCAAAATAAGGGGAACTTTTGCCTTTTTGCCTCTAAATAAGTGGAATTTCTGTCATTTTCCCCCAAAACAAAAAGAATTTTTGTCTTTTTTGCCCCAAAATAAGGAAAATTTCTGACTTATTACTATGAAATAAGTGAAATTTCTGCAAATTTGCCCCCAAAATAGGGAAATTTCTGGCTTTTGCCCCAAAATAAGGTGAATTTCAGAATTTTACCTCAAAATAAGGTGAATTTATGCATTTCTGCCACAAAATATTAGGAATTTCTGCCTTTTTGCCCCAAAATAAGGAAAATTTTTGCCTTTTTTCCTTGAAATAAGTGAAATTTCTGCAATTTTGCCCCAAAATAAGGTAAATTTCTGCTATTTTGCCGCAAAATAAGTGGAATTTCTGAGTTTTGCCGCAAAATAAGGAAAATTTCTGCCTTTTTACCCCACATTAGGGGAATTTCTGCAATTTTGCCTCAAAATACGGGAAATTTCTGACATTTGCCCCAAAATAAGAAAAATTTTTGCCTTTTTTCTCTGAAATAAGTGAAATTTCTGCAAATTTGCCCTAAAATAAAGGAAATTTCTGCAATTTTCCCCGATAATAAGGAAATTTCTGGAATTTTGCTCCTAAATAAAGGGAATTTCTGTTTTTTTGCCCCCAAATAAGCGAAATTTCTGCAATTTTGCCCTAAAATAAGGGTAATTTTTGCTTATTTGCCTCTAAATAAGTGGAATTTCTGTCTTTTTCCTCCAAAACGAAAAGAATTTTTGTCATTTTTGCCCCAAAATAAGGAAAATTTCTGACTTATTACCCTGAAATAAGTGAAATTTCTGCAATTTAGCCCCAATATAAGGGAAATTTCTGCCTTTTTGCCCCCAAATAAGGGGAATTTCAGCCTTTTTACCTCAAAATAAGGGGAATTTCTGAATTTTGGCACAAAATATTAGGAATTTCTGCCTTTTTGCCCCAAAATAAGGACAATTTCTGTCATTTTCCCTGAAATAAGTGAAATTTCTGCAATTTTGCCCCAAAATAAGTAAAATTTCTGCAATTTTGCCCCAAAATAAGGAAAATTTCTGGAATTTTGCCCCAAAATAAGTGGAATTTCTGAGTTTTGCCCCAAAATAAGGAGAATTTCTGCCTTTTTGCCCACAATTAGTGAAATCTCTGCAATTTTGCCATAAATTAGAAAAATTTCTGCAGTTTTTCCCCATAATAACGGAAATTTCTGCAATTTTGCTTCAAAATAAGGGGAATTTCTGTTTTTTGCCCTACAATTAGGGAAATTTCTGCAATTTTGCCCAAAAATAAGGGGAATTTCTGCCTTTTGCCCCAAAATATGGGGAATTTCTGCCTTTTTTTCCGAAAATAAGAAAAATGCATACCTTTTTGTCATAAAAAAGGGAAATTTCTTCATTTTTGCTCCAAAATCAGAGGAACTTTTGCCTTTTTGCCTCTAAATAAGTGGAATTTCTGTTTTTTCCCCCAAAACAAAGAGAATTAATGTCATTTTTGCCCCAAAATAAGGAAAATTTCTGACTTATTACCATGAAATAAGTGAAATTTCTGCAAATTTGCCCGAAAAAAAGGGAAATTTCTGCCTATTGCCCCAAAATAAGGGGAATTTCAGCATTTTACCTCAATATAAGGGGAATTTCTGCATTTTTGCGACAAAATATTAGGAATTTCTGCTTTTTTGCCCCAAAATAAGGAGAATTTTTTTGTGCCACACAATTAGTGAAATTTCTGCAACTGTGCCCTAAAATAAGAGAAATTTCTGCAATTTTACCCCATAATAAGGGAAATTTCTGCAATTTTGCTTCAAAATAAGGGAAATTTCTGTTTTTTGCCCCACAATTAGGGAAATTTCTGCAATTTTCCCAAAAATAAGGGGAATTTCGGCCTTTTGCCCCAAAATATGGGGAATTTCTGCCTTTTTGTCCGAAAATAAGAAAAATGCATACCTTTTTGCCATAAAAAAGGGAAATTTCTTCATTTTTGCTCCAAAATAAGGGGAACTTTTGCCTTTTTGCCTCTAAATAAGTGGAATTTCTGTTTTTTTCCCCCAAAACAAAGAGAATTTCTGCTTTTTGCCCTAAAATAAATGAAATTTCTGCAATTTTGCCCAATATAAGGGAAATTTCTGCCTTTTTGCCCCCAAATAACGGGAATTTCAGCCTTTTTACCTCAAAATAAGAAGAATTTCTGAATTTTGGCACAAAATATTAGGAATTTCTACCTTTTTGCCCCAAAATAAGGAAAATTTCTGCCTTTTTTCCCTGAAATAAGTGAAATTTCTTAAATTTTGCCCCAAAATAAGTAAAATTTCTGCAATTTTGCCCCAAAATAAGGGAAATTTCTGGAATTTTGCCCCAAATTAAGTGGAATTTCTGATTCTTGCCCAAAAATAAGGGGAATTTCTGCCTTTTTGCGCCACAATTAGTGAAATTTCTGCAATTTTGCCCTAAAATAAGGAAATTTTCTGCAATTTTTCCTCATAATAAGGAAAATTTCTGACATTTTGCCCCAAAATAAGGGGAATTTCTGTTTTATACCCCACAATTAGGGAAATTTCTGCAATTTTGCCCAAAAATAAGGGAAATTTCTTCCTTTTGCCCCAAAATATGGGGAATTTCTGCCTTTTTGCCTGAAAATAAGAAGAATGCATACCTTTTTGCCATAAAAAAGGGAAATTTCTTCATTTTTGCTCCAAAATAAGGGGAACTTTTGACTTTTTGCCTCTATATAAGTGGAATTTCTGTTTTTTTCTCTCAAAACAAAGAGAATTTCTGTCTATTTTGCCCAAAAATAAGGAAAATTTCTGACTTATTACCATGAAATAAGTGAAATTTCTGCAAATTTGCCCCAAAAATAGGGAAATTTCTGCCTTTTGCCCCAAAATAAGAGGAATTTCAGCATTTTACCTCAAAATAAGGGGAATTTCTGCATTTTTGCTACAAAATATTAGGAATTTCTGCCTTTTTGCCCCAAAATAAAGAGAATTTCTGCTTTTTTCCCTGAAATAAGTGAAATTTCTGCAATTTTGCCCCAAAATAAGTATAATTTCTGCAATTTTGCCCCAAAATAAGGGACATTTTTTGGAATTTTGCCCCAAATTAAGTGGAATTTCTGATTTTTGCCCAAAAATAAGGGGAATTTCTGCCTTTTTGCGCCACAATTAGTGAAATTTCTGCAATTTTGCCCTAAAATAAGAAAAATTTCTGCAATTTTTCCTCATAATAAGGGAAATTTCTGACATTTTGTCCCAAAATAAGGGGAATTTCTGTTTTATACCCCACAATTAGGGAAATTTCTGCAATTTTGCCCAAAAATAAGGGAAATTTCTGCCTTTTGCCCCAAAATATGGGGAATTTCTGCCTTTTTGTCTGAAAATAAGAAGAATGCATACATTTTTGCCATAAAAAAGGGAAATTTCTTCATTTTTGCTCCAAAATAAGGGGGACTTTTGCCTTTTTGCCTCTATATAAGTGGAATTTCTGTTTTTTTTTCTCTCAAAACAAAGAGAATTTCTGTCTTTTTTGCCCAAAAATAGGGAAAATTTCTGACTTATTACCATGAAATAAGTGAAATTTCTGCAAATTTGCCCCAAAAATAGGGAAATTTCTGCCTTTTGCCCCAAAATAAGGAAAATTTCTGCCTTTTTATTTTGAAATAAGTGAAATTTCTGCAATTTTGCCCCAAAATAAGTGAAATTTCTGCAATTTTGCTCCAAAATAAAGAGAAATTTCTGCAATTTTGCCTCAAAATAAGTGGAATTTCTGAGTTTTGCCCCAAAATAAGGAGAATTTCTGCCTTTTTGCCCCACATTAGCGGAATTTCTGCAATTTTGCTCCAAAATACGGGGAATTTCTGCCTTTTTGCCCCAAAATAAGAAAAATTTTTGCCTTTTTTCTCTGAAATAAGTGAAATTTCTTCAATTTTGCCCTATAATAAAGGAAATTTCTGCAATTTTTACCGATAATAAGGGAAATTTCGCCCCAAAATAAGGGGAATTTTTATTTTTTTGCCCCCAAATAAAGGAAATTTCTGCAATTTTGCCCTAAAATAGGGGAATTTCTGCTTTTTGCCTCTAAATAAGTGGAATTTCGGTCTTTTTCCCCCAAAACCAAGGGAATTTCTGTCATTTTTGCCCCAAAATAAGGAAAATTTCTGACTTATTACCCTGAAATAAGTGAAATTTCTGCAATTTAGCCCCAATATAAGGGAAATTTCTGCCTTTTTGCCCCCAAATAAGGGGGATTACAGACTTTTTACCTCAAAATAAGGGGAATTTCTGAATTTTGGCACAAAATATTAGGAATTTCTGCCTTTTTGCCCCAAATAAGGAAAATTTCTGCTTTTTCCCTGAAATAAGTGAAATTTCTGCAAATTTGCCCCAAAAAAGGGAAATTTCTGCCTTTTGCCCCAAAATATGGGGAATTTCTGCATTTTACCTCAAAATAAGGGAAATTTCTGCAATTTTGCCCCAAAATAAGTAAAATTTCTGCAATTTTGCCCCAAAATAAGGAAAATTTCTGGAATTTTGCCCCAAAATAAGTGGAATTTCTGAGATTTGCCCCAAAATAATGGTAATTTCTGCTTTTTGCCCCACAATTAGTGAAATTTCTGCAATTTTGCCCTAAAATAAGGGAAATTTCTGCAATTTTTCCCCATAATAAGGGAAATTTCTGCAATTTTGCATCAAAATAAGGGGAATTTCTGTTTTTTGCCCCACAATTAGGGAAATTTGTGCAATTTTGCCCAAAAATAAGGGGAATTTTTGCCTTTTGCTCCAAAATATGGGGAATTTCTGCCTTTTTGTTCGAAAATAAAAAAAAATGCATACCTTTTTGCCATAAAAAAGGGAAATTTCTTCATTTTTGCTCCAAAATAAGGGGAACTTTTGCCTTTTTGCCTCTAAATAAGTGGAATTTCTGTCATTTTCCCCCAAAACAAAAAGAATTTTTGTCTTTTTTGCCCCAAAATAAGGAAAATTTCTGACTTATTACTATGAAATAAGTGAAATTTCTGCAAATTTGCCCCCAAAATAGGGAAATTTCTGGCTTTTGCCCCAAAATAAGGTGAATTTCAGAATTTTACCTCAAAATAAGGTGAATTTATGCATTTCTGCCACAAAATATTAGGAATTTCTGCCTTTTTGCCCCAAAATAAGGAAAATTTTTGCCTTTTTTCCTTGAAATAAGTGAAATTTCTGCAATTTTGCCCCAAAATAAGATAAATTTCTGCTATTTTGCCGCAAAATAAGTGGAATTTCTGAGTTTTGCCGCAAAATAAGGAAAATTTCTGCCTTTTTACCCCACATTAGGGGAATTTCTGCAATTTTGCCTCAAAATACGGGAAATTTCTGACATTTGCCCCAAAATAAGAAAAATTTTTGTCTTTTTTCTCTGAAATAAGTGAAATTTCTGCAAATTTTCCCTAAAATAAAGGAAATTTCTGCAATTTTCCCCGATAATAAGGGAAATTTCTGGAATTTTGACCCAAAATAAGGGGAATTTCTGTTTTTTTGCCCCCAAATAAGGGAAATTTCTGCAATTTTGCCCTAAAATAAGGGTAATTTCTGCTTATTTGCCTCTAAATAAGTGGAATTTCTGTTTTTTCCTCCAAAACGAAAGGAATTTTTGTCATTTTTGCCCGAAAATAAGGAAAATTTCTTACTTATTACCCTGAAATAAGTGAAATTTCTGCAATTTAGCCCCAATATAAGGGAAATTTCTGCCTTTTTGCCCCCAAATAAGGGGAATTTCAGCCTTTTTACCTCAAAATAAGGGGAATTTCTGAATTTTGGCACAAAATATTAGGAATTTCTGCCTTTTTGCCCCAAAATAAGGACAATTTCTGGAATTTTGCCCCAAAATAAGTGGAATTTCAGAGTTTTGCCCCAAAATAAGGAGAATTTCTGCCTTTTTGCCCACAATTAGTGAAATTTCTGCAATTTTGCCCTAAAATAAGAGAAATTTCTGCAGTTTATCCCCATAATAACGGAAATTTCTGCAATTTTGTTTCAAAATAAAAGGAATTTCTGTTTTTTGCCCTACAATTAGGGAAATTTCTGCAATTTTGTACAAAAATAAAGGGAATTTCTGCCTTTTGCCCCAAAATATGGGGAATTTCTGCCTTTTTGTCCGAAAATAAAAAAAATGCTTATCTTTTTGCCATAAAAAAAGGAAATTTCTTCATTTTTGCTCCAAAATAAGAGGAACTTTTGCCTTTTTGCCTCTAAATAAGTGGAATTTCTGTTTTTTTCCCCCAAAACAAAGAGAATTAATGTCATTTTTGCCCCAAAATAAGGAAAATTTCTGACTTATTACCATGAAATAAGTGAAATTTCTGCAAATTTGCCCGAAAAATAGGGAAATTTCTGCCTTTTGCCCCAAAATAAGGGGAATTTCAGCATTTTACCTCAAAATAAGGGGAATTTCTGCATTTTTGCCACAAAATATTAGGAATTTCTGCTTTTTTGCCCCAAAATAAGGAGAATTTCTGCCTTTTTGCCCACAATTAGTGAAATTTCCGCAACTTTGCCCTAAAATAAGAGAAATTTCTGCAATTTTTCCCCATAATAAGGGAAATATCTGCAATTTTGCTTCAAAATAAGGGGAATTTCTGTTTTTTGCCGCACAATTAGGGAAATTTCTGCAATTTTGCCCAAAAATAAGGGGAATTTCTGCCTTTTGCCCCAAAATATGGAAAATTTCTGACTTTTTGTTCGAAAATAAGAAAAATGCATACCTTTTTGCCATAAAAAAGGGAAATTTCTTCATTTTTGCTCCAAAATAAGGGGAACTTTTGTCTCTTTGCCTCTAAATAAGTGGAATTTCTGTTTTTTTCCCCAAAACAAAGAGAATTTCTGTCTTTTTTGCCCCAAAATAAGGAAAATTTCTGACTTATTACCATGAAATAAGTGAAATTTATGCAAATTTGCCCGAAAAATAGGGAAATTTCTGCCTTTTGCCCCACAATATTGGGAATTTCAGCATTTTACCTCAAAATAAGGTGAATTTCTGCATTTTTGCCACAAAATATTAAGAATTTCTGCCTTTTTGCCCCAAAATAAGGAAAATTTCTGCCTTTCTTCGTTGAAATAAGTGAAATTTCTGCAATTTTGCCCCAAAATAAGTGAAATTTCTGCAATTTTGTCCGAAAATAAGGGAAATTTCTGCAATTTTGCCCCAAAATAAGTGGAATTTCTGAGTTTTGCCCCAAAATAAGGAGAATTTCTGCCTTTTTGCCCCACATTAGAAGAATTTCTGCAATTTTGCTCCAAAATACGTGGAATTTCTGCCTTTTTGCCCGAAAATAAGGGGAATGCATTCTTTTTTCCCATAATAAAGGGAAATTTCTTCATTTTTGCCCCAAATTAAGGGAAATTTCTGCCTTTTTGCCCTGAAATAAGTGAAATTTCTGCAATTTTAGCCTAAATTAAGGTGAATTTCTGCCTTTTTGCCCCAAAATAATGGGAATTTCTGCCTTTTTGCCCCAAAATAAGAAAAATTTTTGCATTTTTTCTCTGAAATAAGTGAAATTTCGGCAATTTTGCCCTATTTAATGGAAATTTCTGCAATTTTTCCCCATAATAAGGGAAATTCTGGAATTTTGCCACAAAATAAGGGGAATTTCTGTTTTTTTTCCCACAAATAAGGGAAATTTCTGCAATTTTGCCCTAATATAAGGCGAATTTCTGCTTTTTTGCCTCTAAATAAGTGGAATTTCTGTCTTTTTCCCCCAAAACAAAGGGAATTACTGTCATTTTTGACCCAAAATAAGAAAAATTTCTGACTTATTACCCTGAAATAAGTGAAATTTCTGCAATTTTGCCCCATAATAAGGGAAATTCTGGAATTTTGCCACAAAATAAGGGGAATTTCTGTTTTTTTGCCCACAAATAAGGGAAATTTCTGCAATTTTGCCCTAATATAAGGCGAATTTCTGCTTTTTTGCCTCTAAATAAGTGGAATTTCTGTCTTTTTTCCCCCAAAACAAAGGGAATTACTGTCATTTTTGACCCAAAATAAGAAAAATTTCTGACTTATTACCCTGAAATAAGTGAAATTTCTGCAATTTTGCCCCAATATAAGGGAAATTTCTAGCTTTTTCCCCCAAATAACGGGAATTACAGCGTTTTTACCTCAAAATAAGGGGAATTTCTGAATTTTGGCACAAAATATTAGGAATTTCTGCATTTTTGCCCCAAAATAAGGAAAATTTCTGCTTTTTTCCCTGAAATAAGTGAAATTTCTGCAATTTTGCTCCAAAATAAGTAAAATTTCTGCAATTTTGCCCCAAAATAAGGGAAATTTCTGGAATTTTGCCCCAAATTAAGTGGAATTTCTGATTTTTGCCCAAACATAAGGAGAATTTCTGCCTTTTTGCGCCACAATTAGTGAAATTTCTGCAATTTTCCCCTAAAATAAGGAAAATTTCTGCAATTTTTCCTCATAAAAAGGGAAATTTCTGACATTTTGCCCCAAAATAAGGGGAATTTCTGTTTTATACCCCACAATTAGGGAAATTTCTGCAATTTTGCCCAAAAATAAGGGAAATTTCTTCTTTTGCCCCAAAATATGGGGAATTTCTGCCTTTTTGTCTGAAAATAAGAAGAATGCATACCTTTTTGCCATAAAAAAGGGAAATTTCTTCATTTTTGCTCCAAAATAAGGGGAACTTTTGCCTTTTTGCCTCTATATAAGTGGAATTTCTGTTTTTTTCTCTCAAAACAAAGAGAATTTCTGTCTATTTTGCCCAAAAATAAGGAAAATTTCTGACTTATTACCATGAAATAAGTGAAATTTCTGCAAATTTGCCCCAAAAATAGGGAAATTTCTGCCTTTTGCCCCAAAATAACGGGAATTTCAGCATTTTACCTCAAAATAAGGGGAATTTCTGCATTTTTGCTACAAAATATTAGGAATTTCTGCCTTTTTGCCCCAAAATAAGGAAAATTTCTGCTTTTTTCCCTGAAATAAGTGAAATTTCTGCAATTTTGCCCCAAAATAAGTAAAATTTCTGCAATTTTGCTCCAAAATAAGGGAAATTTTTGGAATTTTGCCCCAAATTAAGTACAATTTCTGATTTTTGCCCAAAAATAAGGGGAATTTCTGCCTTTTTGCCCACAATTAGTGAAATTTCTGCAATTTTGCCCTAAAATAAGGGAAATTTCTGCAATTTTTCTCCATAATAATGGAAATTTCTGCAATTTTGCTTCAAAATAAGGGGAATTTCTGTTTTTTGCCCTACAATTAGGGAAATTTCTGCAATTTTGCCCAAAAATAAGGGGAATTTCTGCCTTTTGCCCCAAAATATGGGGAATTTCTGCCTTTTTGTCCGAAAATAAGAAAAATGGATACTTTTTGTCATAAAAAAGGGAAATTTCTTCATTTTTGCTCCAAAATCAGAGGAACTTTTGCCTTTTTGCCTCTAAATAAGTGGAATTTCTGTTTTTTCCCCCAAAACAAAGAGAATTAATGTCATTTTTGCCCCAAAATAAGGAAAATTTCTGACTTATTACCATGAAATAAGTGAAATTTCTGCAAATTTGCCCGAAAAAAAGGGAAATTTCTGCCTATTGCCCCAAAATAAGGGGAATTTCAGCATTTTACCTCAAAACAAGGGGAATTTCTGCATTTTTGCCACAAAATATTAGGAATTTCTGCTTTTTTGCCCCAAAATAAGGAGAATTTCTGCCTTTTTGCCCCACAATTAGTGAAATTTCTGCAACTTTGCCCTAAAATGAGAGAAATTTCTGCAATTTTTCCCCATAATAAGGGAAATTTCTGCAATTTTGCTTCAAAATAAAGGAAATTTCTGTTTTTTGCCCCACAATTAGGGAAATTTCTGCAATTTTCCCAAAAATAAGGGGAATTTCGGCCTTTTGCCCCAAAATATGGGGAATTTCTGCCTTTTTGTCCGAAAATAAGAAAAATGCATACCTTTTTGCCATAAAAAAGGGAAATTTCTTCATTTTTGCTCCAAAATAAGGGGAACTTTTGCCTTTTTGCCTCTAAATAAGTGGAATTTCTGTTTTTTTCCCCCAAAACAAAGAGAATTTCTGCTTTTTGCCCTAAAATAAATGAAATTTCTGCAATTTTGCCCAATATAAGGGAAATTTCTGCCTTTTTGCCCCCAAATAACGGGAATTTCAGCCTTTTTACCTCAAAATAAGAAGAATTTCTGAATTTTGGCACAAAATATTAGGAATTTCTACCTTTTTGCCCCAAAATAAGGAAAATTTCTGCCTTTTTTCCCTGAAATAAGTGAAATTTCTGAAATTTGCCCCAAAATAAGTAAAATTTCGGCAATTTTGCCCCAAAATAAGGGAAATTTCTGGAATTTTGCCCCAAATTAAGTGGAATTTCTGATTCTTGCCCAAAAATAAGGGGAATTTCTGCCTTTTTGCGCCACAATTAGTGAAATTTCTGCAATTTTGCCCTAAAATAAGGAAATTTTCTGCAATTTTTCCTCATAATAAGGAAAATTTCTGACATTTTGCCCCAAAATAAGGGAAATTTCTGTTTTATACCCCACAATTAGGGAAATTTCTGCAATTTTGCCCAAAAATAAGGGAAATTTCTTCCTTTTGCCCCAAAATATGGGGAATTTCTGCCTTTTTGTCTGAAAATAAGAAGAATGCATACCTTTTTGCCATAAAAAAGGCAAATTTCTTCATTTTTACTCCAAAATAAGGGCAACTTTTTCCTTTTTGCGTCTATATAAGTGGAATTTGTTATTTTCTCTCAAAACAAAGAGAATTTCTGTCTATTTTGCCCAAAAATAAGGAAAATTTCTGACTTATTACCAAGAAATAAGTGAAATTTCTGCAAATTTGCCCCAAAAATAGGGAAATTTCTGCCTTTTGCCCCAAAATAAGAGGAATTTCAGCATTTTACCTCAAAATAAGGGGAATATTTGCATTTTTGCTACAAAATATTAGGAATTTCTGCCTTTTTGCCCCCAAATAAAGAAAATTTCTGCTTTTTTCCCTGAAATAAGTGAAATTTCTGCAATTTTGCCCCAAAATAAGTATAATTTCTGCAATTTTGCCCCAAAATAAGGGACATTTTTGAAATTTTGCCCCAAATTAAGTGGATTTTCTGATTTTTGCCCAAAAATAAGGGGAATTTCTGCCTTTTTGCGCAACAATTAGTGAAATTTCTGCAATTTTGCCCTAAAATAAGGAAAATTTCTGCAATTTTTCCTCATAATAAGGGAAATTTCTGACATTTTGTCCCAAAATATGGGGAATTTCTGTTTTATACCCCACAATTAGGGAAATTTCTGCAATTTTGCCCAAAAATAAGGGAAATTTCTGCCTTTTGCCCCAAAATATGGGGAATTTCTGCCTTTTTGTCTGAAAATAAGAAGAATGCATACATTTTTGCCATAAAAAAGGGAAATTTCTTCATTTTTGCTCCAAAATAAGAGGAACTTTTGCCTTTTTGCCTCTATATAAGTGGAATTTCTGTTTTTTTTCTCTCAAAACAAAGAGAATTTCTGTCTTTTTTGCCCAAAAATAAGGAAAATTTCTGACTTATTACCATGAAATAAGTGAAATTTCTGCAAATTTGCCCCAAAAATAGGGAAATTTCTGCCTTTTGCCCCAAAATAAGGAAAATTTCTGCCTTTTTATTTTGAAATAAGTGAAATTTCTGCAATTTTGCCCCAAAATAAGTGAAATTTCTGCAATTTTGCTCCAAAATAAGGGAAATTTCTGCAATTTTGCCTCAAAATAAGTGGACTTTCTGAGGTTTGCCCCAAAATAAGTAGAATTTCTGCCTTTTTGCCACACATTAGCGGAATTTCTGCAATTTTGCTCCAAAATACGGGGAATTTCTGCCTTTTTGCCCCAAAATAAGAAAAATTTTTGCCTTTTTTCTCTGAAATAAGTTAAATTTCTGCAATTTTGCCCTAAAATAAAGGAAATTTCTGCAATTTTTACCGATAATAAGGGAAATTTCGCCCCAAAATAAGGGGAATTTTTATTTTTTTCCCCAAATAAAGGAAATTTCTGCAATTTTGCCCTAAAATAAGGGGAATTTCTGCTTTTTGCCTCTAAATAAGTGGAATTTCGGTCTTTTTCCCCCAAAACCAAGGGAATTTCTGTCATTTTTGCCCCAAAATAAGGAAAATTTCTGACTTATTACCCTGAAATAAGTGAAATTTCTGCAATTTAGCCCCAATATAAGGGAAATTTCTGCCTTTTTGCTCCCAAATAAGGGGAATTTCAGCCTTTTTACCTCAAAATAAGGGGAATTTCTGAATTTTGGCACAAAATATTAGGAATTTCTGCCTTTTTGCCCCAAAATAAGGAAAATTTCTGCTTTTTCCTTGAAATAAGTGAAATTTCTGCAAATTTGCCCCAAAAAAGGGAAATTTCTGCCATTTGCCCCAAAATAAAAGAAATTTCTGCATTTTACCTCAAAATAAGGGAAATTTCTGATTTTTGCACCAAAATATGGAGAATTTCTGCATTTTTGCCCCAAAATAAACGGAATTTCTGCTTTTTTCCCTGAAATAAGTGAAATTTCTGCAATTTTGCTTCAAAATAAGTGAAATTTCTTCAATTTTGACCCAAAATAAGGAAAATTTCTGGAATTTTGCCCCAAAATAAGTGGAATTTCTGAGTTTTTCCCCAAAATAAGGAGAATTTCTGCCTTTTTGACCCACAATTAGTGAAATTTCTGCAATTTTGCCCTAAAATAAGGGAAATTCCTGCAATTTTTTCCCCATAATAAGGGAAATTTCTGCAATTTTGCTTCAAAATAAGGAGAAATTCTGTTTTTTGCCCCACAATTAGAGAAATTTCTGCAATTTTGCCCAAAATAAATGGAATTTCTGCCTTTTGCCCCAAATTATGGGGAATTTCTGCCTTTTTGTCCGAAAATAAGAAAAATGCATACCTTTTTGCCATAAAAAAGGGAAATTTCTTCATTTTTGCTCCAAAATAAGGGGAACTTTTGACTTTTTGCCTCTAAATAAGTGGAATTTCTGTATTTTCCCCAAAAACAATGAGAATTTCTGTCTTTTTTGCCCCAAAATAAAAAAAAATTTCGGACTTATTACCATGAAATAAGTGAAATTTCTGCAAATTTGCCCCAAAAATAGGGAAATTTCTGCCTTTTGCCCCAAAATAAGGGAAATTTCAGCATTTTACCTCAAAATAAGGGGAATTTCTGCATTTTTGCAGCAAAATATTAGGAATTTCTGCCTTTTTGCCCCAAAATAAGGAAAATTTCTGCCTTTTTTTCCCTGAAATAAGTGAAATTTCTGCAATTATGCCCCAAAATAAGTGAAATTTCTGCAAATTTGCCCCAAAATAAGGGAAATTTCTGGAACTTTGCCCCAAAATAAGTGGAATTTCTGAGTTTTGCCCCAAAATAAGGAGAATTTCTGCCTTTTTGCCCCACAATTAGTGAAATTTCTGCAATTTTGCCCCAAAAAAAGGAAATTTCTGCCTTTTGCCCCCAAATAAGGGGAATTTCAGCATTTTACCTAAAAATAAGGGAAATTTCTGATTTTTGCACCAAAATATGGAGAATTTCTGCCTTTTTGCCACAAAATAAGAAAAATTTCTGCCTTTTTTCCCTGAAATAAGTGAAATTTCTGCAATTTTGCCCCAAAATAAGTGAAATATCTGCAATTTTGCCCCAAAATAAGGGAAATTTCTGGGATTTTGCCCCAAAATAAGTGGAATTTCTGAGTTTTGCCTCAAAATAAGGAGAATTTCTGCCTTTTTGCCCCACAATGAGTGAAATTTCTTCAATTTTGCCCTAAAATAAGGGCAATTTCTGCAATTTTTCCCCATAATAAGGGAAATTTCTGTAATTTTGCTTCAAAATAAGGGGAATTTCTGTTTTTTGCCCCACAATTAGGGATATTTCTGCAATTTTGCCCCAAAATAAGGGGAATTTCTGCCTTTTGCCCCAAAATATGGGGAATTTCTGCCTTTTTGTTTTAAAATAAGAAGAATGCATACCTATTTGCCATAAAAAAGTGAAATTTCTTCATTTTTGCTTCTAAATAAGAGGAACTTTTGCCTTTTTGCCTCTAAATAAGTAGAATTTCTGTTTTTTCGCCCAAAACAAAGAGAATTTCTGTCTTTTTTGCCCCAAAATAAGTAAAATTTCTGACTTATTACACTGAAATAAGTGAAATTTCTGCAAATTTGCCCCAAAAAAGGGAAATTTCATCCTTTTGCCCAAAAATAAGGGGAATTTCAGCATTTTACCTCAAAATAATGGAAATTTCTGATTTTTGCACCAAAATATGGAGAATTTCTGCCTTTTGCACCAAAATAAGGAAAATTTCTGCCTTTTTTCCCTGAAATAAGTGAAATTTCTGCAATTTTGCCTCAAAATAAGTAAAATTTCTGCAATTTTGCCCCACAATAAGGGAAATTTCTGGTTTTTTGCCCCAAAATAAGTGGAATTTCTGAGTTTTGCCCCAAAATAAGGAGAATTTCTGCATTTTTGCCCAACAATTAGTGAAATTTCTGCAATTTTTCCCTAAAATAAGGGAAATTTCTGCAATTTTTCCTCATAATAAGGGAAATTTCTGCCATTTTGCCCCAAAATAAGGGAAATTTCTGGAATTTTGCCCCAAAATAAGTGGAATTTCTGAGTTTTGCCCCAAAATAAGGGGAATTTCTGCCTTTTGCCCCACAATTAGGGAAATTTCTGCAATTTTGCCCAAAAAGAAGGGAAATTTCTGCCTTGTGCCCCAAAATATGGGGAATTTTTGCCTTTTTGTCTGAAAATAAGAAGAATGCATACCTTTTTGCCATAAAAATGGAAAATTTCTTCATTTTTGCTCCAAAATAAAAGGAATTTCTGCTTTTTTGCCTCTAAATAAGTGGAATTTCTGTCTTTTTACCCCAAAACAAAGGGAATTTGTGTCTTTTTTGCTCCAAAATAAGGAAAATTTCTGATTTATAACCCTGAAATAAATGAAATTTCTGCAAATTTGCCCCAAAATAAGAAAAATTTCTGCCTTTGTGCCCCCAAATAAGGAGAATTTCAGCTTTTTTACCTCAAAATAAGGGAAATTTCTGCATTTTTGCAACAAAATATTAGGAATTTCTGCATTTTTGCCACAAAATATTAGGAATTTCTGCCTTTTTGCCCCAAAATAAGGAAAATTTCTGCCTTTTTTTCCCCTGAAATAAGTGAAATTTCTGCAAATTTGCCCCCCCAAAAAAGAAATTTCTGCCTTTTGCCCCATAATAAAAAGAATTTCAGCATTTTACCTCAAAATAAGGGAAATTTCTGATTTTTGCACCAAAATATGGAGAATTTCTGCCTTTTTGCCCCAAAATAAGGAAAATTTCTGCATTTTCTCCCTGAAATAAGTGAAATTTCTGCAATTTTGCCCCAAAATAAAGAAAATTTCTGAAATTTTGCCCCACAATTAGGGGAATTTCTGCCATTTTGCTCCAAAATACGGGGAATTTCTGCTATTTTGCCCGAAAATAAGGGGAATGCATACCTTTTTGCCAAAAAAAGGGAAATTTCTTCATTTTTGCCCCAAATTAAGGGAAATTTCTGACTTTTTGCCTTGAAATATGTAAAATTTCTGCAATTTTGCCCTAAAATAAGGGAAATTTCTGCAATTTTTCCCCATAATAAGGGAAATTTCTGGAATTTTGCCACAAAATAAGGGGAATTTCTGTTTTTTTTTTCCCCCAAAAAAGGGAAATTTCTGCAATTTTGCCCTAAAATAAGGGAAATTTCTGGTTTTTTGCCTTTAAATAAGTGGAATTTCTGTCTTTTTCCCCCAAAACAAAGGGAATTTCTGTCATTTTTGCCCCAAAATAATGAAAATTTCTGACTTATTACCCTGAAATAAGTGAAATTTCTGCAATTTTGTCCCAATATAAGGGAAATTTCTGCGTTTTTGCCCCCAAATAAGGGGAATTTCAGCCTTTTTACCTCAAAATAAGGGGAATTTCTGAATTTTGGCAGAAAATATTAGGAATTTCTTCCTTTTTGCCCCAAAATAAAAAAATTTCTGCCTTTTTTCCCTGAAATAAGTAAAATTTCTGCAATTTTGCCCCTAAATAAGTAAAATTTCTGCAATTTTGCCCCACAATAAGAGAAATTTCTGGAATTTTGCCCCAAAATAAGTGGAATTTCTGATTTTTGCCCCAAAATAAGGAGAATTTCTGCCTTTTTGCCCTACAATTAGTGAAATTTCTGCAATTTTGCCCTAAAATAAGGGAAATTTCTGCAATTTTTCCCCATAATAAGGGAAATTTCTGCAATTTTGCTTCAAAATAAGGGGAATTTCTTTTTTTTGCCCCACAATAAAGAAAATTTCTGCAATTTTGCCCCAAAATAAGGGGAATTTCTGCCTTTTTGTCCAAAAATAAGAAGAATGCATACCTTTTTGCCATAAAAAAAGGAAATTTCTTCATTTTTACTCCAAAATAAAGGGACCTTTTGCCTTTTTGCCTCAAAATGAGTGGAATTTCTGTCTTTTTCCACCAAAACAAAGGGAATTTCTGTCTTTTTTGCCACAAACTAAGGAAAATTTCTGACTTATTACCCTGAAATAAGTGAAATTTCTGCAAATTTGGCCCAAAATAAGGGAAATTTCTGCCTTTTTGCCCACAAATAATGGGAATTTTAGCCTTTTTACCTCAAAATAAAAGAAATTTCTGCATTTTTGCACCAAAATATGGAGAATTTCTGCATTTTGCCCCAAAATAAGAAAAATTTCTGCCTTTTTTCCCTGAAATAAGTGAAATTTCTGCAATTATGCCCCAAAATAAGTGAAATTTCTGCAAATTTGCCCCAAAATAAAAAAAAAATTTCTGGAATTTTGCCCCAAAATAAGTGAAATTTCTGAGTTTTGCCCCAACATAAGAAGAATTTCTTCCTTTTTGCACCACAAATTGTGAAATTTCTGCAATTTTGCCCTAAAATAAGGGAAATTTCTGCAATTTTTCCCCATAATAAGGGAAATTTCTGCAATTTTTCTTCAAAATAAGAGGAATTTATGTTTTTTGCCTCACAATTAGGGAAATTTCTGCAATTTTGCCCTAAAATAAGGGGAATTTCTGCCTTTTGCCCCAAAATATGGGGAATTTCTGCCTTTTTGTTTGAAAATAAGAAGAATACATACCTTTTTGCCATAAATAAGGGAAATTTTTTCATTTTTGCTCCAAAATAAGGGGAACTTTTGCCTTTTTGCCTCTAAATAAGTAGAATTTCTGTTTTTTTCCCCCAAAACAAAGAGAATTTCTGCCTTTTTTGCCCCAAATAATGAAAATTTCTGACTTATTACCCTGAAATAAGTGAAATTTCTGCAAATTTGCCCCAAAAATAGGGAAATTTCTGCCTTTTGCCCAAAAATAAGGGGAATTTCAGCATTTTACCTCAAAATAAATGAAATTTCTGATTTTTGCACCAAAATATGGAGAATTTCTGCTTTTTTACAACAAAAAAAAATTTCTGCTTTTTTTCCCTGAAATAAGTGAAATTTCTGCAATTTTGATCCAAAATACGGGAAATTTCTGCCTTTTTGCTTGAAAATAAGGGGAATGCATACCTTTTTGCCATAAAAAAGGGAAATTTCTTCATTTTTGCCCCAAATTAAGGGAATTTTCTGAATTTTTGCCCTGAAATATGTGAAATTTCTGCAATTTTAGCCCAAAATAAGGTGAATTTTTGTCTTTTTGCCCCAAAATAATGGGAATTTCTGCCTTTTTGCCCCAAAATAAGAAATATTTTTGCTTTTTTCTCTGAAATAAGTGAAATTTCTGCAATTTTGCCCTAAAATAAAAGAAATTTCTGCAATTTCTCCCCATAATAAAGGAAATTTCTGGAATTTTGCCTTAAAATAAGGGGAATTTCTGTTTTTTTGCCCCCCAATAAGGGAAATTCCTGCAATTTTGTTCTAAAATAAGGGGAATTTCTGCTTTTTTGCCTCTAAATAAGTGGAATTTCTGTCTTTTTCCCCAAAAACAAAGGGAATTTCTCTCATTTTTGTCCCAAAATAAGGAAAATTTCTGACTTATTACCCTGAAATAAGTGAAATTTCTGCAATTTTGCCCCAATATAAGGGAAATTTCTGCCTTTTTGCCCCCAAATAAGGGGAATTTCAGCCTTTTTACCTCAAAATAAGGGGAATTTCTGAATTTTGGCACAAAATTTTAGGAATTTCTGCCTTTTTGCCCCAAAATAAGGACAATTTCTGCCTTTTTTCCCTGATATAAGTGAAATTTCTGCAATTTTGCCCCAAAATAAGTAAAATTTCTGCAATTTTGCCCCAAAATAAGGGAAATTTCTGGAAATTTGCCCCAAAATAAGTGGAATTTCTGAGTTTTGCCCCAAAATAAGGAGAATTTTTGCCTTTTTGCCCACAATTAGTGAAATTTCTGCAATTTTCCTCTTAAATAAGAGAAATTTCTGCAATTTTTCCCCATAATAAGGGAAATTTCTGCAATTTTGCTTCAAAATAAGGGGAATTTCTGTTTTTTGCCCCACAATTAGGGAAATTTCTGCAATTTTGCTCCAAAATAAAAGGAATTTCTGCCTTTTGTCCTAAAATATGGGGAAATTCTGCCTTTTTGTCTGAAAATAAGAAGAATGCACACCTTTTTGCCATAAAAAAGGGAAATTTCTTCATTTTTGCTCCAAAATAAGGGGAACTTTTGCTTTTTGCTTCTAAAAAAGTGGAATTTCTGTGTTTTTCCCCCAAAACAAAGGGAATTTCTGTCTTTTTTTGCACCAAAATAAGGAAAATTTCTGACTTATTACCCTGAAATAAGTGAAATTTCTGCAAATTTGCCCCAAAATTAGGGAAATTTCTGCCTTTTTGCCCCCAAATATGGGGAATTTCAGCCTTTTTACCTCAAAATAAAGGAAATTTCTGCAACTTTGCAACAAAATATTAGGAATTTCTGCATTTTTGCCACAAAATATTAGGAATTTCTGCCTTTTTGCCCCAAAATAAGGAAAATTTCTGCCTTTTTTTCCCTGAAATAAGTGAAATTTCTGCAATTATGCCCCAAAATAAGTGAAATTTCTGCAAATTTGCCCCAAAATAAGGGAAATTTCTGGAATTTTGCCCCAAAATAAATGGAATTTCTGAGTTTTGCCCCAAAATAAGGAGAATTTCTGCCTTTTTGCCCCACAATTAGTGAAATTTCTGCAATTTTGCCCCAAAAAAAGGAAATTTCTGCCTTTTGCCCCAAAATAAGGGGAATTTCAGCATTTTACCTAAAAATAAGGGAAATTTCTGATTTTTGCACCAAAATATGGAGAATTTCTGCCTTTTTGCCACAAAATAAGAAAAATTTCTGCCATTTTTCCCTGAAATAAGTGAAATTTCTGCAATTTTGCCCTAAAATAAGTGAAATATCTGCAATTTTGCCCCAAAATAAGGGAAATTTCTGGAATTTTGCCCCAAAATAAGTGGAATTTCTGAGTTTTGCCTCAAAATAAGGAGAATTTCTGACTTTTTGCCCCACAATGAGTGAAATTTCTTCAATTTTGCCCTAAAATAAGGGCAATTTCTGCAATTTTTCCCCATAATAAGGGAAATTTCTGTAATTTTGCTTCAAAATAAGGGGAATTTCTGTTTTTTGCCCCACAATTAGGGATATTTCTGCAATTTTGCCCCAAAATAAGGGGAATTTCTGCCTTTTGCCCCAAAATATGGGGAATTTCTGCCTTTTTGTTTTAAAATAAGAAGAATGCATACCTTTTTGCCATAAAAAAAGTGAAATTTCTTCATTTTTGCTTCTAAATAAGAGGAACTTTTGCCTTTTTGCCTCTAAAAAAGTGGAATTTCTGTGTTTTTCCCCCAAAACAAAGAGAATTTCTGCCTTTTTAGCCCCAAATAATGAAAATTTCTGACTTATTACCCTGAAATAAGTGAAATTTCTGCAAATTTGCCCCAAAAATAGGGAAATTTCTGCCTTTTGCCCAAAAATAAGGGGAATTTCAGCATTTTACCTCAAAATAAATGAAATTTCTGATTTTTGCACCAAAATATGGAGAATTTCTGCTTTTTTACAACAAAAAAAATTTCTGCTTTTTTTCCCTGAAATAAGTGAAATTTCTGCAATTTTGATCCAAAATACGGGAAATTTCTGCCTTTTTGCTTGAAAATAAGGGGAATGCATACCTTTTTGCCATAAAAAAGGGAAATTTCTTCATTTTTGCTCCAAATTAAGGGAATTTTCTGAATTTTTGCCCTGAAATATGTGAAATTTCTGCAATTTTAGCCCAAAATCAGGTGAATTTCTGTCTTTTTGCCCCAAAATAATGGGAATTTCTGCATTTTGCCCCAAAATAAGAAATATTTTTGCTTTTTTTCTCTTAAATAAGTGAAATTTCTGCAATTTTGCCCTAAAATAAAAGAAATTTCTGCAATTTCTCCCCATAATAAAGGAAATTTCTGGAATTTTGCCTTAAAATAAGGGGAATTTCTGTTTTTTTGCCCCCCAATAAGGGAAATTCCTGCAATTTTGTTCTAAAATAAGAAGAATTTCTGCTTTTTTGCCTCTAAATAAGTGGAATTTCTGTCTTTTTCCCCAAAAACAAAGGGAATTTCTCTCATTTTTGTCCCAAAATAAGGAAAATTTCTGACTTATTACCCTGAAATAAGTGAAATTTCTGCAATTTTGCCCCAATATAAGGGAAATTTCTGCCTTTTTGCCCCCAAATAAGGGGAATTTCAGCCTTTTTACCTCAAAATAAGGGGAATTTCTGAATTTTGGAACAAAATTTTAGGAATTTCTGCCTTTTTGCCCCAAAATAAGGACAATTTCTGCCTTTTTTCCCTGATATAAGTGAAATTTCTGCAATTTTGCCCCAAAATAAGTAAAATTTCTGCAATTTTGCCCCAAAATAAGGGAAATTTCTGGAAATTTGCCCCAAAATAAATGGAATTTCTGAGTTTTGCCCCAAAATAAGGAGAATTTTTGCCTTTTTGCCCACAATTAGTGAAATTTCTGCAATTTTCCTCTAAAATAAGAGAAATTTCTGCAATTTTTCCCCATAATAAGGGAAATTTCTGCAATTTTGCTTCAAAATAAGGGGAATTTCTGTTTTTTGCCCCACAATTAGGGAAATTTCTGCAATTTTGCTCCAAAATAAAAGGAATTTCTGCCTTTTGTCCTAAAATATGGGGAAATTCTGCCTTTTTGTCTGAAAATAAGAAGAATGCACACCTTTTTGCCATAAAAAGGGAAATTTCTTCATTTTTGCTCCAAAATAAGGGGAACTTTTGCTTTTTGCTTCTAAAAAAGTGGAATTTCTGTGTTTTTCCCCCAAAACAAAGGGAATTTCTGTCTTTTTTTGCACCAAAATAAGGAAAATTTCTGACTTATTACCCTGAAATAAGTGAAATTTCTGCAAATTTGCCCCAAAATTAGGGAAATTTCTGCCTTTTTGCCCCCAAATATGGGGAATTTCAGCCTTTTTACCTCAAAATAAAGGAAATTTCTGCAACTTTGCAACAAAATATTAGGAATTTCTGCATTTTTGCCACAAAATATTAGGAATTTCTGCCTTTTTGCCCCAAAATAAGGAAAATTTCTGCCTTTTTTTCCCTGAAATAAGTGAAATTTCTGCAATTATGCCCCAAAATAAGTGAAATTTCTGCAAATTTGCCCCAAAATAAGGGAAATTTCTGGAATTTTGCCCCAAAATAAATGGAATTTCTGAGTTTTGCCCCAAAATAAGGAGAATTTCTGCCTTTTTGCCCCACAATTAGTGAAATTTCTGCAATTTTGCCCCAAAAAAGGAAATTTCTGCCTTTTGCCCCAAAATAAGGGGAATTTCAGCATTTTACCTAAAAATAAGGGAAATTTCTGATTTTTGCACCAAAATATGGAGAATTTCTGCCTTTTTGCCACAAAATAAGAAAAATTTCTGCCTTTTTTCCCTGAAATAAGTGAAATTTCTGCAATTTTGCCCTAAAATAAGTGAAATATCTGCAATTTTGCCCCAAAATAAGGGAAATTTCTGGAATTTTGCCCCAAAATAAGTGGAATTTCTGAGTTTTGCCTCAAAATAAGGAGAATTTCTGCCTTTTTGCCCCACAATGAGTGAAATTTCTTCAATTTTGCCCTAAAATAAGGGCAATTTCTGCAATTTTTCCCCATAATAAGGGAAATTTCTGTAATTTTGCTTCAAAATAAGGGGAATTTCTGTTTTTTGCCCCACAATTAGGGATATTTCTGCAATTTTGCCCCAAAATAAGGGGAATTTCTGCCTTTTGCCCCAAAATATGGGGAATTTCTGCCTTTTTGTTTTAAAATAAGAAGAATGCATACCTATTTGCCATAAAAAAGTGAAATTTCTTCATTTTTGCTTCTAAATAAGAGGAACTTTTGCCTTTTTGCCTCTAAATAAGTAGAATTTCTGTTTTTTCGCCCAAAACAAAGAGAATTTCTGTCTTTTTTGCCCCAAAATAAGTAAAATTTCTGACTTATTACACTGAAATAAGTGAAATTTCTGCAAATTTGCCCCAAAAAAGGGAAATTTCATCCTTTTGCCCAAAAATAAGGGGAATTTCAGCATTTTACCTCAAAATAATGGAAATTTCTGATTTTTGCACCAAAATATGGAGAATTTCTGCCTTTTGCACCAAAATAAGGAAAATTTCTGGCTTTTTTCCCTGAAATAAATGAAATTTCTGCAATTTTGCCCAAAAATAAGGAGAACTTCTGCCTTTTTGCCTCACAATTAGGGGAATTTCTGCAATTTTGCTCCAAAATATAGGGAATTTCTGCCTTTTTGCCCGAAAATAAGGGGAATGCATAGCTTTTTGCTATAAAAAAGGGAAATTTCTTCATTTTTGCCCCAAATTAAGGGAAATTTCTGCCTTTTTGCCCTGAAATATGTGAAATTTCTTCAATTTTAGCCCAAAATAAGGTGAATTTCAGCTTTTTTGCCCCAAAATAATTGGAATTTCTGCCTTTTTGCCCCAAAATAAGAAAAATTTTTGCTTTTTTTCTCTGAATTAAGTGAAATTTCTGCAATTTTGCCCTAAAATAAAAGAAATTTCTGCAATTTTTCCCCATAATAAAGGAAATTTCTGGAATTTTGCCTTAAAATAAGGGGAATTTTTGTTTTTTTTGCCCCCAAATAAGGGAAATTTCTGCAATTTTGCCCTAAAATAAGGGGAAGTTCTGCTTTTTTGCCTCTAAATAAGTGGAATTTCTGTCTTTTTCTTCCAAAACAAAGGGAATTTCTGTCATTTTTGCCCCAAAATAAGAAAAATTTCTGACTTATTACCCTAAAATAAGTGAAATTTCTGCAATTTTGCCCCAATATAAGGGAAATTTCTGCCTTTTTGCCCCCAAATAAGGGGAATTTTAACCTTTTTACCTCAAAATAAGGGGAATTTCTGAATTTTGGCACAAATATTAGGAATTTCTGCCTTTTTGCCCCAAAATAAGGACAATTTCTGCCTTTTTTCCCTGATATAAGTGAAATTTCTGCAATTTTGCCCCAAAATAAGTAAAATTTCTGCAATTTTGCCCCAAAATAAGGGAAATTTCTGGAATTTTGCCCCAAAATAAGTGGAATTTCTGAGTTTTGCCCCAAAATAAGGGTAATTTCTCCTTTTTGCCCCACAATTAGGGAAATTTCTGCAATTTTGCCCAAAAAGAAGGGAAATTTCTGCCTTTTGCCCCAAAATATGGGGAATTTCTGCCTTTTTGTCTGAAAATAAGAAGAATGCATACCTTTTTGCAATAAAAATGGGAAATTTCTTCATTTTTGCTCCAAAATAAAAGGAATTTCTGCTTTTTTGCCTCTAAATAAGTGGAATTTCTGTCTTTTTCCCCCAAAACAAAGGGATTTTCTGTTTTTTTGGTCCAAAATAAGGAAAATTTCCGACTTATAACCCTGAAATAAATGAAATTTCTGTCAATTTGCCCCAAAATAAGAAAAAATTCTGCCTTTGTGCCCCCAAATAAGGAGAATTTCAGCCTTTTTACCTCAAAATAAGGGAAATTTCTGCATTTTTGCAACAAAATATTAGGAATTTCTGCATTTTTGTCACAAAATGTTAGTAATTTCTGCCTTTTTGCCCCAAAATAAGGAAAATTTCTGCCTTTTTTTTCCCTGAAATAAGTGAAATTTCTGCAAATTTGCCCCAAATAAAGGGAAATTTCTGCCTTTTGCCCCAAAATAAGAAGAATTTCAGCATTTTACCTCAAAATAAGGAAAATTTCTGATTTTTGCACCAAAATATGGAGAATTTCTGCATTTTTGCCCCAAAATTAAGAAAATTTCTGCGTTTTTTCCCTGAAATAAGTGAAATTTTTGCAATTTTGCCCTAAAATAAGTGAAATTTCTGCAATTTTGCCCCAAAATAAGGAAAATTTCTGAAATTTTGCCCCACAATTAGGGGAATTTCTGCAATTTTGCTCCAAAATACAGGGAATTTCTGCTATTTTGCCCGAAAATAAGGGGAATGCATACCTTTTTGCCATAAAAAGGGAAATTTCTTCATTTTTGCCCCAAATTAAGGGAAATTTCTGAATTTTTGCCCTGAAATATGTAAAATTTCTGCAATTTTAGCCCAAAATAAGGTGAATTTCTGCCTTTTTGCCCCAAAATAATGGGAATTTCTGCCTTTTTGCTCCAAAATTAGAAAAAATTTTTGAATTTTTTCTCTGAAATAAGTGAAATTTCTGCAATTTTGCCCTAAAATAAGGGAAATTTCTGAAATTTTTCCCCATAATAAGGGAAATTTCTGGAATTTTGCCACAAAATAAGGGGAATTTCTGTTTTTTTGCCCCCAAATAAGGGAAATTTCTGCAATTTTGCCCTAAAATAAAAGGAATTTCTGTCTTTTTCCCCAAAAACAAAGGGAATTTCTGTCATTTTTGCCCCAAAATAATGAACATTTCTGACTTATTACCCTGAAATAAGTGAAATTTCTGCAATTTTGTCCCAATATAAGGGAAATTTCTGCGTTTTTGCCCCCAAATAAGGGGAATTTCAGCCTTTTTACCTCAAAATAAGGGGATTTTCTGAATTTTGGCACATCATATTAGGAATTTCTGCCTTTTTTCCCCAAAATAAAAAAAATTTCTGCCTTTTTCCCTGAAATAAGTGAAATTTCTGCAATTTTGCCCCAAAATAAGTAAAATTTCTGCAATTTTGCCCCACAATAAGGGAAATTTCTGGTTTTTTGCCCCAAAATAAGTGGAATTTCTGAGTTTTGCCCCAAAATAAGGAGAATTTCTGCATTTTTGCCCAACAATTAGTGAAATTTCTGCAATTTTTCCCTAAAATAAGGGAAATTTCTGCAATTTTTCCTCATAATAAGGGAAATTTCTGCCATTTTGCCCCAAAATAAGGGAAATTTCTGGAATTTTGCCCCAAAATAAGTGGAATTTCTGAGTTTTGCCCCAAAATAAGGGGAATTTCTGCCTTTTGCCCCACAATTAGGGAAATTTCTGCAATTTTGCCCAAAAAGAAGGGAAATATCTGCCTTGTGCCCCAAAATATGGGGAATTTTTGCCTTTTTGTCTGAAAATAAGAAGAATGCATACCTTTTTGCCATAAAAATGGAAAATTTCTTCATTTTTGCTCCAAAATAAAAGGAATTTCTGCTTTTTTGCCTCTAAATAAGTTGAATTTCTGTCTTTTTCCCCCAAAACAAAGGGAATTTCTGTCTTTTTTGCTCCAAAATAAGGAAAATTTCCGACTTATAACCCTGAAATAAATGAAATTTCTGTCAATTTGCCCCAAAATAAGAAAAAATTCTGCCTTTGTGCCCCCAAATAAGGAGAATTTCAGCCTTTTTACCTCAAAATAAGGGAAATTTCTGCATTTTTGCAACAAAATATTAGGAATTTCTGCATTTTTGTCACAAAATGTTAGTAATTTCTGCCTTTTTGCCCCAAAATAAGGAAAATTTCTGCCTTTTTTTTCCCTGAAATAAGTGAAATTTCTGCAAATTTGCCCCAAATAAAGGGAAATTTCTGCCTTTTGCCCCAAAATAAGAAGAATTTCAGCATTTTACCTCAAAATAAGGAAAATTTCTGATTTTTGCACCAAAATATGGAGAATTTCTGCATTTTTGCCCCAAAATTAAGAAAATTTCTGCGTTTTTTCCCTGAAATAAGTGAAATTTTTGCAATTTTGCCCTAAAATAAGTGAAATTTCTGCAATTTTGCCCCAAAATAAGGAAAATTTCTGAAATTTTGCCCCACAATTAGGGGAATTTCTGCAATTTTGCTCCAAAATACAGGGAATTTCTGCTATTTTGCCCGAAAATAAGGGGAATGCATACCTTTTTGCCATAAAAAGGGAAATTTCTTCATTTTTGCCCCAAATTAAGGGAAATTTCTGAATTTTTGCCCTGAAATATGTAAAATTTCTGCAATTTTAGCCCAAAATAAGGTGAATTTCTGCCTTTTTGCCCCAAAATAATGGGAATTTCTGCCTTTTTGCTCCAAAATTAGAAAAAATTTTTGAATTTTTTCTCTGAAATAAGTGAAATTTCTGCAATTTTGCCCTAAAATAAGGGAAATTTCTGAAATTTTTCCCCATAATAAGGGAAATTTCTGGAATTTTGCCACAAAATAAGGGGAATTTCTGTTTTTTTGCCCCCAAATAAGGGAAATTTCTGCAATTTTGCCCTAAAATAAAAGGAATTTCTGTCTTTTTCCCCAAAAACAAAGGGAATTTCTGTCATTTTTGCCCCAAAATAATGAACATTTCTGACTTATTACCCTGAAATAAGTGAAATTTCTGCAATTTTGTCCCAATATAAGGGAAATTTCTGCGTTTTTGCCCCCAAATAAGGGGAATTTCAGCCTTTTTACCTCAAAATAAGGGGATTTTCTGAATTTTGGCACATCATATTAGGAATTTCTGCCTTTTTTCCCCAAAATAAAAAAAATTTCTGCCTTTTTCCCTGAAATAAGTGAAATTTCTGCAATTTTGCCCCAAAATAAGTAAAATTTCTGCAATTTTGCCCCACAATAAGGGAAATTTCTGGTTTTTTGCCCCAAAATAAGTGGAATTTCTGAGTTTTGCCCCAAAATAAGGAGAATTTCTGCATTTTTGCCCAACAATTAGTGAAATTTCTGCAATTTTTCCCTAAAATAAGGGAAATTTCTGCAATTTTTCCTCATAATAAGGGAAATTTCTGCCATTTTGCCCCAAAATAAGGGAAATTTCTGGAATTTTGCCCCAAAATAAGTGGAATTTCTGAGTTTTGCCCCAAAATAAGGGGAATTTCTGCCTTTTGCCCCACAATTAGGGAAATTTCTGCAATTTTGCCCAAAAAGAAGGGAAATATCTGCCTTGTGCCCCAAAATATGGGGAATTTTTGCCTTTTTGTCTGAAAATAAGAAGAATGCATACCTTTTTGCCATAAAAATGGAAAATTTCTTCATTTTTGCTCCAAAATAAAAGGAATTTCTGCTTTTTTGCCTCTAAATAAGTTGAATTTCTGTCTTTTTCCCCCAAAACAAAGGGAATTTCTGTCTTTTTTGCTCCAAAATAAGGAAAATTTCCGACTTATAACCCTGAAATAAATGAAATTTCTGTCAATTTGCCCCAAAATAAGAAAAAATTCTGCCTTTGTGCCCCCAAATAAGGAGAATTTCAGCCTTTTTACCTCAAAATAAGGGAAATTTCTGCATTTTTGCAACAAAATATTAGGAATTTCTGCATTTTTGTCACAAAATGTTAGTAATTTCTGCCTTTTTGCCCCAAAATAAGGAAAATTTCTGCCTTTTTTTTCCCTGAAATAAGTGAAATTTCTGCAAATTTGCCCCAAATAAAGGGAAATTTCTGCCTTTTGCCCCAAAATAAGAAGAATTTCAGCATTTTACCTCAAAATAAGGAAAATTTCTGATTTTTGCACCAAAATATGGAGAATTTCTGCATTTTTGCCCCAAAATTAAGAAAATTTCTGCGTTTTTTCCCTGAAATAAGTGAAATTTTTGCAATTTTGCCCTAAAATAAGTGAAATTTCTGCAATTTTGCCCCAAAATAAGGAAAATTTCTGAAATTTTGCCCCACAATTAGGGGAATTTCTGCAATTTTGCTCCAAAATACAGGGAATTTCTGCTATTTTGCCCGAAAATAAGGGGAATGCATACCTTTTTGCCATAAAAAGGGAAATTTCTTCATTTTTGCCCCAAATTAAGGGAAATTTCTGAATTTTTGCCCTGAAATATGTAAAATTTCTGCAATTTTAGCCCAAAATAAGGTGAATTTCTGCCTTTTTGCCCCAAAATAATGGGAATTTCTGCCTTTTTGCTCCAAAATTAGAAAAAATTTTTGAATTTTTTCTCTGAAATAAGTGAAATTTCTGCAATTTTGCCCTAAAATAAGGGAAATTTCTGAAATTTTTCCCCATAATAAGGGAAATTTCTGGAATTTTGCCACAAAATAAGGGGAATTTCTGTTTTTTTGCCCCCAAATAAGGGAAATTTCTGCAATTTTGCCCTAAAATAAAAGGAATTTCTGTCTTTTTCCCCAAAAACAAAGGGAATTTCTGTCATTTTTGCCCCAAAATAATGAACATTTCTGACTTATTACCCTGAAATAAGTGAAATTTCTGCAATTTTGTCCCAATATAAGGGAAATTTCTGCGTTTTTGCCCCCAAATAAGGGGAATTTCAGCCTTTTTACCTCAAAATAAGGGGATTTTCTGAATTTTGGCACATCATATTAGGAATTTCTGCCTTTTTTCCCCAAAATAAAAAAAATTTCTGCCTTTTTCCCTGAAATAAGTGAAATTTCTGCAATTTTGCCCCAAAATAAGTAAAATTTCTGCAATTTTGCCCCACAATAAGGGAAATTTCTGGTTTTTTGCCCCAAAATAAGTGGAATTTCTGAGTTTTGCCCCAAAATAAGGAGAATTTCTGCATTTTTGCCCAACAATTAGTGAAATTTCTGCAATTTTTCCCTAAAATAAGGGAAATTTCTGCAATTTTTCCTCATAATAAGGGAAATTTCTGCCATTTTGCCCCAAAATAAGGGAAATTTCTGGAATTTTGCCCCAAAATAAGTGGAATTTCTGAGTTTTGCCCCAAAATAAGGGGAATTTCTGCCTTTTGCCCCACAATTAGGGAAATTTCTGCAATTTTGCCCAAAAAGAAGGGAAATATCTGCCTTGTGCCCCAAAATATGGGGAATTTTTGCCTTTTTGTCTGAAAATAAGAAGAATGCATACCTTTTTGCCATAAAAATGGAAAATTTCTTCATTTTTGCTCCAAAATAAAAGGAATTTCTGCTTTTTTGCCTCTAAATAAGTTGAATTTCTGTCTTTTTCCCCCAAAACAAAGGGAATTTCTGTCTTTTTTGCTCCAAAATAAGGAAAATTTCTGACTTATAACCCTGAAATAAATGAAATTTCTGCAAATTTGCCCCAAAATAAGAAAAATTTCTGCCTTTGTGCCCCCAAATAAGGAGAATTTCAGCTTTTTTACCTCAAAATAAGGGAAATTTCTGCATTTTTGCAACAAAATATTAGGAATTTCTGCATTTTTGCCACAAAATATTAGGAATTTCTGCCTTTTTGCCCCAAAATAAGGAAAATTTCTGCCTTTTTTTCCCTGAAATAAGTGAAATTTCTGCAAATTTGCCCCCAAAAAAAAGAAATTTCTGTTTTTTGCCCCAAAATAAAAAGAATTTCAGCATTTTACCTCAAAATAAGGGAAATTTCTGATTTTTGCACCAAAATATGGAGAATTTCTGCCTTTTTGCCCCAAAATAAGGAAAATTTCTGCATTTTCTCCCTGAAATAAGTGAAATTTCTGCAATTTTGTCCCAAAATAAAGAAAATTTCTGAAATTTTGCCCCACAATTAGGGGAATTTCTGCCATTTTGCTCCAAAATACGGGGAATTTCTGCTATTTTGCCCGAAAATAAGGGGAATGCATAATTTTTTGCCATAAAAAAGGGAAATTTCTTCATTTTTGCCCCAAATTAAGGGAAATTTCTGACTTTTTGCCTTGAAATATGTAAAATTTCTGCAATTTTGCCCTAAAATAAGGGAAATTTCTGCAATTTTGCCCTAAAATAAGGGAAATTTCTGGAATTTTGCCACAAAATAAGGGGAATTTCTCTTTTTTTTTTTTCCCCAAATAAGGGAAATTTCTGCAATTTTGCCCTAAAATAAGGGAAATTTCTGGTTCTTTGCCTTTAAATAAGTGGAATTTCTGTCTTTTTCCCCCAAAACAAAGGGAATTTCTGTCATTTTTGCCCCAAAATAATGAAAATTTCTGACTTATTACCCTGAAATAAGTGAAATTTCTGCAATTTTGTCCCAATATAAGGGAAATTTCTGCGTTTTTGCCCCCAAATAAGGGGAATTTCAGCCTTTTTACCTCAAAATAAGGGGAATTTCTGCATTTTGGCACAAAATATTAGGAATTTCTACCTTTTTGCCCCAAAATAAAAAATTTCTGCCTTTTTCCCTGAAATAAGTAAAATTTCTGCAATTTTGCTTCTAAATAAGTAAAATTTCTGCAATTTTGCCCCACAATAAGGGAAATTTCTGGAATTTTGCCCCAAAATAAGTGGAATTTCTGATTTTTGCCCCAAAATAAGGAGAATTTCTGCCTTTTTGCCCTACAATTAGTGAAATTTCTGCAATTTTGCCCTAAAATAAGGGAAATTTCTGCAATTTTTCCCCATAATAAGGGAAATTTCTGCAATTTTGCTTCAAAATAAGGGGAATTTCTGTTTTTTGCCCCACAATAAAGATAATTTCTACAATTTTGCCCCAAAATAAGGGGAATTTCTGCCTTTTTGTCCAAAAATAAGAAGAATGCATACCTTTTTGC
Organism: Micromys minutus; assembly: GCF_963924665.1. Taxonomy (NCBI): domain Eukaryota; kingdom Metazoa; phylum Chordata; class Mammalia; order Rodentia; family Muridae; genus Micromys; species Micromys minutus. Next base: position 8,176,077 of record NW_027667727.1, read on the forward strand.
CATAAAAAAAGGAAATTTCTTCATTTTTACTCCAAAATAAAGGGACCTTTTGCCTTTTTGCCTCAAAATGAGTGGAATTTCTGTCTTTTTCCACCAAAACAAAGGGAATTTCTGTCTTTTTTGCCCCAAACTAAGGAAAATTTCTGACTTATTACCCCGAAATAAGTGAAATTTCTGCAAATTTGGCCCAAAATAAGGGAAATTTCTGCCTTTTTGCCCACAAATAATGGGAATTTTAGCCTTTTTACCTCAAAATAAAAGAAATTTCTGCATTTTTGCACCAAAATATGGAGAATTTCTGCATTTTGCCCCAAAATAAGAAAAATTTCTGCCTTTTTTCCCTGAAATAAGTGAAATTTCTGCAATTTTGCCCCAAACTAAGTGAAATTTCTCCAATTTTGCCCCAAAATAAAAAAAAATTTCTGGAATTTTGCCCCAAAATAAGAGAAATTTCTGAGTTTTGCCCCAACATAAGAAGAATTTCTTCCTTTTTGCCCCACAAATTGTGAAATTTCTGCAATTTTGCCCTAAAATAAGGGAAATTTCTGCAATTTTTCTTCAAAATAAGAGGAATTTATGTTTTTTGCCCCACAATAAATTTCTGCAATTTTGCCCTAAAATAAGGGGAATTTCTGCCTTTTGCCCCAAAATATGGGCAATTTCTGCCTTTCTGTTTGAAAATAAGAAGAATGCATAACTTTTTGCCATAAATAAGAGAAATTTCTTCATTTTTGCTCCAAAATAAGGGGAACTTTTGCCTTTTTGCCTCTAAATAATTAGAATTTCTGTTTTTTTCCCCAAAACAAAGAGAATTTCTGTCTTTTTTGCCCCAAATAATGAAAATTTCTGACTTATTACCCTGAAATAAGTGAAATTTCTGCAAATTTGCCCCAAAATAGGGAAATTTCTGCCTTTTGCCCAAAAATAAGGGGAATTTCAGCATTTTACCTCAAAATAAATGAAATTTCTGATTTTTGCACCAAAATATGGAGAATTTCTGCCTTTTTGCAACAAAAAAAAAATTTCTGCTTTTTTTCCCTGAAATAAGTGAAATTTCTGCAATTTTGATCCAAAATACGGGAAATTTCTGCCTTTTTGCTTGAAAATAAGGGGAATGCATACCTTTTTGCCATAAAAAAGGGAAATTTCTTCATTTTTGCCTCAAATTAAGGGAATTTTCTGAATTTTTGCCCTGAAATATGTGAAATTTCTGCAATTTTAGTGCAAAATAAGGTGAATTTCTGTCTTTTTGCCCCAAAATAATGGGAATTTCTGCCTTTTTGCCCCAAAATAAGAAATATTTTTGCTTTTTTTCTCTGAAATAAGTGAAATTTCTGCAATTTTGCCCTAAAATAAAAGAAATTTCTGCAATTTCTCCCCATAATAAAGGAAATTTCTGGAATTTTGCCTTAAAATAAGGGGAATTTCTGTTTTTTTGCCCCCCAATAAGGGAAATTCCTGCAATTTTGTTCTAAAATAAGGGGAATTTCTGCTTTTTTGCCTCTAAATAAGTGGAATTTCTGTCTTTTTCCCAAAAACAAAGGGAATTTCTCTCATTTTTGTCCCAAAATAAGGAAAATTTCTGACTTATTACCCTAAAATAAGTGAAATTTCTGCAATTTTGCCCCAATATAAGGGAAATTTCTGCCTTTTTGCCCCCAAATAAGGGGAATTTCAGCCTTTTTACCTCAAAATAAGGGGAATTTCTGAATTTTGGAACAAAATTTTAGGAATTTCTGCCTTTTTGCCCCAAAATAAGGACGATTTCTGCTTTTTTTCCCTGATATAAGTGAAATTTCTGCAATTTTGCCCCAAAATAAGTAAAATTTCTGCAATTTTGCCCCAAAATAAGGGAAAATTCTGGAAATTTGCCCCAAAATAAGTGGAATTTCTGAGTTTTGCCCCAAAATAAGGAGAATTTTTGCCTTTTTGCCCACAATTAGTGAAATTTCTGCAATTTTCCTCTAAAATAAGAGAAATTTCTGCAATTTTTCCTCATAATAAGGGAAATTTCTGCAATTTTGCTTCAAAATAAGGGGAATTTCTGTTTTTTGCCCCACAATTAGGGAAATTTCTGCAATTTTGCTCCAAAATAAAAGGAATTTCTGCCTTTTGTCCTAAAATATGGGGAAATTCTGCCTTTTTGTCTGAAAATAAGAAGAATGCACACCTTTTTGCCATAAAAAAGGGAAATTTCTTCATTTTTGCTCCAAAATAAGGGGAACTTTTGCTTTTTGCTCCTAAAAAAGTGGAATTTCTGTGTTTTTCCCCCAAAACAAAGGGAATTTCTGTCTTTTTTTGCACCAAAATAAGGAAAATTTCTGACTTATTACCCTGAAATAAGTGAAATTTCTGCAAATTTGCCCCAAAATTAGGGAAATTTCTGCCTTTTTGCCCCCAAATATGGGGAATTTCAGCCTTTTTACCTCAAAATAAAGGAAATTTCTGCAACTTTGCAACAAAATATTAGGAATTTCTGCATTTTTGCCACAAAATATTAGGAATTTCTGCCTTTTTGCCCCAAAATAAGGAAAATTTCTGCCTTTTTTTCCCTGAAATAAGTGAAATTTCTGCAATTATGCCCCAAAATAAGTGAAATTTCTGCAAATTTGCCCCAAAATAAGGGAAATTTCTGGAATTTTGCCCCAAAATAAGTGGAATTTCTGAGTTTTGCCCCAAAATAAGGAGAATTTCTGCCTTTTTGCCCCACAATTAGTGAAATTTCTGCAATTTTGCCCCCAAAAAAAGGAAATTTCTGCCTTTTGCCCCAAAATAAGGGGAATTTCAGCATTTTACCTAAAAATAAGGGAAATTTCTGATTTTTGCACCAAAATATGGAGAATTTCTGCCTTTTTGCCACAAAATAAGAAAAATTTCTGCCTTTTTTCCCTGAAATAAGTGAAATTTCTGCAATTTTGCCCTAAAATAAGTGAAATATCTGCAATTTTGCCCCAAAATAAGGGAAATTTCTGGAATTTTGCCCCAAAATAAGTGGAATTTCTGAGTTTTGCCTCAAAATAAGGAGAATTTCTGCCTTTTTGCCCCACAATGAGTGAAATTTCTTCAATTTTGCCCTAAAATAAGGGCAATTTCTGCAATTATTCCCCATAATAAGGAAAATTTCTGTAATTTTGCTTCAAAATAAGGGGAATTTCTGTTTTTTGCCCCACAATTAGGGATATTTCTGCAATTTTGCCCCAAAATAAGGGGAATTTCTGCCTTTTGCCCCAAAATATGGGGAATTTCTGCCTTTTTGTTTTAAAATAAGAAGAATGCATACCTATTTGCCATAAAAAAGTGAAATTTCTTCATTTTTGCTTCTAAATAAGAGGAACTTTTGCCTTTTTACTTCTAACTAAGTAGAATTTCTGTTTTTTCGCCCAAAACAATGATTATTTCTGTCTTTTTTGCCCCAAAATAAGTAAAATTTCTGACTTATTACACTGAAATAAGTGAAATTTCTGCAAATTTGCCCCATAAAGGGGAAATTTCATCCTTTTGCCCAAAAATAAGGGGAATTTCAGCATTTTACCTCAAAATAATGGAAATTTCTGATTTTTGCACCAAAATATGGAGAATTTCTGCCTTTTGCACCAAAATAAGGAAAATTTCTGGCTTTTTTCCCTGAAATAAGTGAAATTTCTGCAATTTTGCCCCAAAATAAGGAGAACTTCTGCCTTTTTGCCCCACAATTAGGGGAATTTCTGCAATTTTGCTCCAAAATATAGGGAATTTCTGCCTTTTTGCCCGAAAATAAGGGGAATGCATAGCTTTTTGCTATAAAAAAGGGAAATTTCTTCATTTTGCCCCAAATTAAGGGAAATTTCTTCCTTTTTGCCCTGAAATATGTGAAATTTCTTCAATTTTAGCCCAAAATAAGGTGAATTTCAGCTTTTTTGCCCCAAAATAATTGGAATTTCTGCCTTTTTGCCCCAAAATAAGAAAAATTTTTGCTTTTTTTCTCTGAAATAAGTGAAATTTCTGCAATTTTGCCCTAAAATAAAAGAAATTTCTGCAATTTTTCCCCATAATAAAGGAAATTTCTGGAATTTTGCCTTAAAATAAGGGGAATTTTTGTTTTTTTGCCCCCAAATAAGGGAAATTTCTGCAATTTTGCCCTAAAATAAGGGGAAGTTCTGCTTTTTTGCCTCTAAATAAGTGGAATTTCTGTCTTTTTCTTCCAAAACAAAGGGAATTTCTGTCATTTTTGCCCCAAAATAAGAAAAATTTCTGACTTATTACCCTAAAATAAGTGAAATTTCTGCAATTTTGCCCCAATATAAGGGAAATTTCTGCCTTTTTGCCCCCAAATAAGGGGAATTTTAACCTTTTTACCTCAAAATAATAGGAATTTCTGAATTTTGGCACAAATATTAGGAATTTCTGCCTTTTTGCCCCAAAATAAGGACAATTTCTGCCTTTTTTCCCTGATATAAGTGAAATTTCTGCAATTTTGCCCCAAAATAAGTAAAATTTCTGCAATTTTGCCCCAAAATAAGGGAAATTTCTGGAATTTTGCCCCAAAATAAGTGGAATTTCTGAGTTTTGCCCCAAAATAAGGGTAATTTCTGCTTTTTGCCCCACAATTAGGGAAATTTCTGCAATTTTGCCCAAAAAGAAGGGAAATTTCTGCCTTTTGCCCCAAAATATGGGGAATTTCTGCCTTTTTGTCTGAAAATAAGAAGAATGCATAACTTTTTGCAATAAAAATGGGAAATTTCTTCATTTTTGCTCCAAAATAAAAGGAATTTCTGCTTTTTTGCCTCTAAATAAGTGGAATTTCTGTCTTTTTCCCCCAAAACAAAGGGAATTTCTGTTTTTTTGGTCCAAAATAAGGAAAATTTCTGACTTATAACCCTGAAATAAATGAAATTTCTGCAAATTTGCCCCAAATAAAGGGAAATTTCTGCCTTTGTGCCCCCAAATAAGGAGAATTTCAGCCTTTTTACCTCAAAATAAGGAAAATTTCTGATTTTTGCATCAAAATATGGAGAATTTCTGCATTTTTGCCCCAAAATTAAGAAAATTTCTGCGTTTTTTCCCTGAAATAAGTGAAATTTTTGCAATTTTGCCCTAAAATAAGTGAAATTTCTGCAATTTTGCCCCAAAATAAGGAAAATTTCTGAAATTTTGCCCCACAATTAGGGGAATTTCTGCAATTTTGCTCCAAAATACAGGGAATTTCTGCTATTTTGCCCGAAAATAAGGGGAATGCATACCTTTTTGCCATAAAAAGGGAAATTTCTTCATTTTTGCCCCAAATTAAGGGAAATTTCTGAATTTTTGCCCTGAAATATGTAAAATTTCTGCAATTTTAGCCCAAAATAAGGTGAATTTCTGCCTTTTTGCCCCAAAATAATGGGAATTTCTGCCTTTTTGTCTGAAAATAAGAAGAATGCATACCTTTTTGCAATAAAAATGGGAAATTTCTTCATTTTTGCTCCAAAATAAAAGGAATTTCTGCTTTTTTGCCTCTAAATAAGTGGAATTTCTGTCTTTTTCCCCCAAAACAAAGGGATTTTCTGTTTTTTTGGTCCAAAATAAGGAAAATTTCCGACTTATAACCCTGAAATAAATGAAATTTCTGTCAATTTGCCCCAAAATAAGAAAAAATTCTGCCTTTGTGCCCCCAAATAAGGAGAATTTCAGCCTTTTTACCTCAAAATAAGGGAAATTTCTGCATTTTTGCAACAAAATATTAGGAATTTCTGCATTTTTGTCACAAAATGTTAGTAATTTCTGCCTTTTTGCCCCAAAATAAGGAAAATTTCTGCCTTTTTTTTCCCTGAAATAAGTGAAATTTCTGCAAATTTGCCCCAAATAAAGGGAAATTTCTGCCTTTTGCCCCAAAATAAGAAGAATTTCAGCATTTTACCTCAAAATAAGGAAAATTTCTGATTTTTGCACCAAAATATGGAGAATTTCTGCATTTTTGCCCCAAAATTAAGAAAATTTCTGCGTTTTTTCCCTGAAATAAGTGAAATTTTTGCAATTTTGCCCTAAAATAAGTGAAATTTCTGCAATTTTGCCCCAAAATAAGGAAAATTTCTGAAATTTTGCCCCACAATTAGGGGAATTTCTGCAATTTTGCTCCAAAATACAGGGAATTTCTGCTATTTTGCCCGAAAATAAGGGGAATGCATACCTTTTTGCCATAAAAAGGGAAATTTCTTCATTTTTGCCCCAAATTAAGGGAAATTTCTGAATTTTTGCCCTGAAATATGTAAAATTTCTGCAATTTTAGCCCAAAATAAGGTGAATTTCTGCCTTTTTGCCCCAAAATAATGGGAATTTCTGCCTTTTTGCTCCAAAATTAGAAAAAATTTTTGAATTTTTTCTCTGAAATAAGTGAAATTTCTGCAATTTTGCCCTAAAATAAGGGAAATTTCTGAAATTTTTCCCCATAATAAGGGAAATTTCTGGAATTTTGCCACAAAATAAGGGGAATTTCTGTTTTTTTGCCCCCAAATAAGGGAAATTTCTGCAATTTTGCCCTAAAATAAAAGGAATTTCTGTCTTTTTCCCCAAAAACAAAGGGAATTTCTGTCATTTTTGCCCCAAAATAATGAACATTTCTGACTTATTACCCTGAAATAAGTGAAATTTCTGCAATTTTGTCCCAATATAAGGGAAATTTCTGCGTTTTTGCCCCCAAATAAGGGGAATTTCAGCCTTTTTACCTCAAAATAAGGGGATTTTCTGAATTTTGGCACATCATATTAGGAATTTCTGCCTTTTTTCCCCAAAATAAAAAAAATTTCTGCCTTTTTCCCTGAAATAAGTGAAATTTCTGCAATTTTGCCCCAAAATAAGTAAAATTTCTGCAATTTTGCCCCACAATAAGGGAAATTTCTGGTTTTTTGCCCCAAAATAAGTGGAATTTCTGAGTTTTGCCCCAAAATAAGGAGAATTTCTGCATTTTTGCCCAACAATTAGTGAAATTTCTGCAATTTTTCCCTAAAATAAGGGAAATTTCTGCAATTTTTCCTCATAATAAGGGAAATTTCTGCCATTTTGCCCCAAAATAAGGGAAATTTCTGGAATTTTGCCCCAAAATAAGTGGAATTTCTGAGTTTTGCCCCAAAATAAGGGGAATTTCTGCCTTTTGCCCCACAATTAGGGAAATTTCTGCAATTTTGCCCAAAAAGAAGGGAAATATCTGCCTTGTGCCCCAAAATATGGGGAATTTTTGCCTTTTTGTCTGAAAATAAGAAGAATGCATACCTTTTTGCCATAAAAATGGAAAATTTCTTCATTTTTGCTCCAAAATAAAAGGAATTTCTGCTTTTTTGCCTCTAAATAAGTTGAATTTCTGTCTTTTTCCCCCAAAACAAAGGGAATTTCTGTCTTTTTTGCTCCAAAATAAGGAAAATTTCCGACTTATAACCCTGAAATAAATGAAATTTCTGTCAATTTGCCCCAAAATAAGAAAAAATTCTGCCTTTGTGCCCCCAAATAAGGAGAATTTCAGCCTTTTTACCTCAAAATAAGGGAAATTTCTGCATTTTTGCAACAAAATATTAGGAATTTCTGCATTTTTGTCACAAAATGTTAGTAATTTCTGCCTTTTTGCCCCAAAATAAGGAAAATTTCTGCCTTTTTTTTCCCTGAAATAAGTGAAATTTCTGCAAATTTGCCCCAAATAAAGGGAAATTTCTGCCTTTTGCCCCAAAATAAGAAGAATTTCAGCATTTTACCTCAAAATAAGGAAAATTTCTGATTTTTGCACCAAAATATGGAGAATTTCTGCATTTTTGCCCCAAAATTAAGAAAATTTCTGCGTTTTTTCCCTGAAATAAGTGAAATTTTTGCAATTTTGCCCTAAAATAAGTGAAATTTCTGCAATTTTGCCCCAAAATAAGGAAAATTTCTGAAATTTTGCCCCACAATTAGGGGAATTTCTGCAATTTTGCTCCAAAATACAGGGAATTTCTGCTATTTTGCCCGAAAATAAGGGGAATGCATACCTTTTTGCCATAAAAAGGGAAATTTCTTCATTTTTGCCCCAAATTAAGGGAAATTTCTGAATTTTTGCCCTGAAATATGTAAAATTTCTGCAATTTTAGCCCAAAATAAGGTGAATTTCTGCCTTTTTGCCCCAAAATAATGGGAATTTCTGCCTTTTTGCTCCAAAATTAGAAAAAATTTTTGAATTTTTTCTCTGAAATAAGTGAAATTTCTGCAATTTTGCCCTAAAATAAGGGAAATTTCTGAAATTTTTCCCCATAATAAGGGAAATTTCTGGAATTTTGCCACAAAATAAGGGGAATTTCTGTTTTTTTGCCCCCAAATAAGGGAAATTTCTGCAATTTTGCCCTAAAATAAAAGGAATTTCTGTCTTTTTCCCCAAAAACAAAGGGAATTTCTGTCATTTTTGCCCCAAAATAATGAACATTTCTGACTTATTACCCTGAAATAAGTGAAATTTCTGCAATTTTGTCCCAATATAAGGGAAATTTCTGCGTTTTTGCCCCCAAATAAGGGGAATTTCAGCCTTTTTACCTCAAAATAAGGGGATTTTCTGAATTTTGGCACATCATATTAGGAATTTCTGCCTTTTTTCCCCAAAATAAAAAAAATTTCTGCCTTTTTCCCTGAAATAAGTGAAATTTCTGCAATTTTGCCCCAAAATAAGTAAAATTTCTGCAATTTTGCCCCACAATAAGGGAAATTTCTGGTTTTTTGCCCCAAAATAAGTGGAATTTCTGAGTTTTGCCCCAAAATAAGGAGAATTTCTGCATTTTTGCCCAACAATTAGTGAAATTTCTGCAATTTTTCCCTAAAATAAGGGAAATTTCTGCAATTTTTCCTCATAATAAGGGAAATTTCTGCCATTTTGCCCCAAAATAAGGGAAATTTCTGGAATTTTGCCCCAAAATAAGTGGAATTTCTGAGTTTTGCCCCAAAATAAGGGGAATTTCTGCCTTTTGCCCCACAATTAGGGAAATTTCTGCAATTTTGCCCAAAAAGAAGGGAAATATCTGCCTTGTGCCCCAAAATATGGGGAATTTTTGCCTTTTTGTCTGAAAATAAGAAGAATGCATACCTTTTTGCCATAAAAATGGAAAATTTCTTCATTTTTGCTCCAAAATAAAAGGAATTTCTGCTTTTTTGCCTCTAAATAAGTTGAATTTCTGTCTTTTTCCCCCAAAACAAAGGGAATTTCTGTCTTTTTTGCTCCAAAATAAGGAAAATTTCCGACTTATAACCCTGAAATAAATGAAATTTCTGTCAATTTGCCCCAAAATAAGAAAAAATTCTGCCTTTGTGCCCCCAAATAAGGAGAATTTCAGCCTTTTTACCTCAAAATAAGGGAAATTTCTGCATTTTTGCAACAAAATATTAGGAATTTCTGCATTTTTGTCACAAAATGTTAGTAATTTCTGCCTTTTTGCCCCAAAATAAGGAAAATTTCTGCCTTTTTTTTCCCTGAAATAAGTGAAATTTCTGCAAATTTGCCCCAAATAAAGGGAAATTTCTGCCTTTTGCCCCAAAATAAGAAGAATTTCAGCATTTTACCTCAAAATAAGGAAAATTTCTGATTTTTGCACCAAAATATGGAGAATTTCTGCATTTTTGCCCCAAAATTAAGAAAATTTCTGCGTTTTTTCCCTGAAATAAGTGAAATTTTTGCAATTTTGCCCTAAAATAAGTGAAATTTCTGCAATTTTGCCCCAAAATAAGGAAAATTTCTGAAATTTTGCCCCACAATTAGGGGAATTTCTGCAATTTTGCTCCAAAATACAGGGAATTTCTGCTATTTTGCCCGAAAATAAGGGGAATGCATACCTTTTTGCCATAAAAAGGGAAATTTCTTCATTTTTGCCCCAAATTAAGGGAAATTTCTGAATTTTTGCCCTGAAATATGTAAAATTTCTGCAATTTTAGCCCAAAATAAGGTGAATTTCTGCCTTTTTGCCCCAAAATAATGGGAATTTCTGCCTTTTTGCTCCAAAATTAGAAAAAATTTTTGAATTTTTTCTCTGAAATAAGTGAAATTTCTGCAATTTTGCCCTAAAATAAGGGAAATTTCTGAAATTTTTCCCCATAATAAGGTAAATTTCTGGAATTTTGCCACAAAATAAGGGGAATTTCTGTTTTTTTGCCCCCAAATAAGGGAAATTTCTGCAATTTTGCCCTAAAATAAAAGGAATTTCTGTCTTTTTCCCCAAAAACAAAGGGAATTTCTGTCATTTTTGCCCCAAAATAATGAACATTTCTGACTTATTACCCTGAAATAAGTGAAATTTCTGCAATTTTGTCCCAATATAAGGGAAATTTCTGCGTTTTTGCCCCCAAATAAGGGGAATTTCAGCCTTTTTACCTCAAAATAAGGGGATTTTCTGAATTTTGGCACATCATATTAGGAATTTCTGCCTTTTTTCCCCAAAATAAAAAAAATTTCTGCCTTTTTCCCTGAAATAAGTGAAATTTCTGCAATTTTGCCCCAAAATAAGTAAAATTTCTGCAATTTTGCCCCACAATAAGGGAAATTTCTGGTTTTTTGCCCCAAAATAAGTGGAATTTCTGAGTTTTGCCCCAAAATAAGGAGAATTTCTGCATTTTTGCCCAACAATTAGTGAAATTTCTGCAATTTTTCCCTAAAATAAGGGAAATTTCTGCAATTTTTCCTCATAATAAGGGAAATTTCTGCCATTTTGCCCCAAAATAAGGGAAATTTCTGGAATTTTGCCCCAAAATAAGTGGAATTTCTGAGTTTTGCCCCAAAATAAGGGGAATTTCTGCCTTTTGCCCCACAATTAGGGAAATTTCTGCAATTTTGCCCAAAAAGAAGGGAAATATCTGCCTTGTGCCCCAAAATATGGGGAATTTTTGCCTTTTTGTCTGAAAATAAGAAGAATGCATACCTTTTTGCCATAAAAATGGAAAATTTCTTCATTTTTGCTCCAAAATAAAAGGAATTTCTGCTTTTTTGCCTCTAAATAAGTTGAATTTCTGTCTTTTTCCCCCAAAACAAAGGGAATTTCTGTCTTTTTTGCTCCAAAATAAGGAAAATTTCTGACTTATAACCCTGAAATAAATGAAATTTCTGCAAATTTGCCCCAAAATAAGAAAAATTTCTGCCTTTGTGCCCCCAAATAAGGAGAATTTCAGCTTTTTTACCTCAAAATAAGGGAAATTTCTGCATTTTTGCAACAAAATATTAGGAATTTCTGCATTTTTGCCACAAAATATTAGGAATTTCTGCCTTTTTGCCCCAAAATAAGGAAAATTTCTGCCTTTTTTTCCCTGAAATAAGTGAAATTTCTGCAAATTTGCCCCCAAAAAAAAGAAATTTCTGTTTTTTGCCCCAAAATAAAAAGAATTTCAGCATTTTACCTCAAAATAAGGGAAATTTCTGATTTTTGCACCAAAATATGGAGAATTTCTGCCTTTTTGCCCCAAAATAAGGAAAATTTCTGCATTTTCTCCCTGAAATAAGTGAAATTTCTGCAATTTTGCCCCAAAATAAAGAAAATTTCTGAAATTTTGCCCCACAATTAGGGGAATTTCTGCCATTTTGCTCCAAAATACGGGGAATTTCTGCTATTTTGCCCGAAAATAAGGGGAATGCATAATTTTTTGCCATAAAAAAGGGAAATTTCTTCATTTTTGCCCCAAATTAAGGGAAATTTCTGACTTTTTGCCTTGAAATATGTAAAATTTCTGCAATTTTGCCCTAAAATAAGGGAAATTTCTGCAATTTTGCCCTAAAATAAGGGAAATTTCTGGAATTTTGCCACAAAATAAGGGGAATTTCTCTTTTTTTTTTTCCCCAAATAAGGGAAATTTCTGCAATTTTGCCCTAAAATAAGGGAAATTTCTGGTTCTTTGCCTTTAAATAAGTGGAATTTCTGTCTTTTTCCCCCAAAACAAAGGGAATTTCTGTCATTTTTGCCCCAAAATAATGAAAATTTCTGACTTATTACCCTGAAATAAGTGAAATTTCTGCAATTTTGTCCCAATATAAGGGAAATTTCTGCGTTTTTGCCCCCAAATAAGGGGAATTTCAGCCTTTTTACCTCAAAATAAGGGGAATTTCTGCATTTTGGCACAAAATATTAGGAATTTCTACCTTTTTGCCCCAAAATAAAAAATTTCTGCCTTTTTCCCTGAAATAAGTAAAATTTCTGCAATTTTGCTTCTAAATAAGTAAAATTTCTGCAATTTTGCCCCACAATAAGGGAAATTTCTGGAATTTTGCCCCAAAATAAGTGGAATTTCTGATTTTTGCCCCAAAATAAGGAGAATTTCTGCCTTTTTGCCCTACAATTAGTGAAATTTCTGCAATTTTGCCCTAAAATAAGGGAAATTTCTGCAATTTTTCCCCATAATAAGGGAAATTTCTGCAATTTTGCTTCAAAATAAGGGGAATTTCTGTTTTTTGCCCCACAATAAAGATAATTTCTACAATTTTGCCCCAAAATAAGGGGAATTTCTGCCTTTTTGTCCAAAAATAAGAAGAATGCATACCTTTTTGCCATAAAAAAAGGAAATTTCTTCATTTTTACTCCAAAATAAAGGGACCTTTTGCCTTTTTGCCTCAAAATGAGTGGAATTTCTGTCTTTTTCCACCAAAACAAAGGGAATTTCTGTCTTTTTTGCCCCAAACTAAGGAAAATTTCTGACTTATTACCCCGAAATAAGTGAAATTTCTGCAAATTTGGCCCAAAATAAGGGAAATTTCTGCCTTTTTGCCCACAAATAATGGGAATTTTAGCCTTTTTACCTCAAAATAAAAGAAATTTCTGCATTTTTGCACCAAAATATGGAGAATTTCTGCATTTTGCCCCAAAATAAGAAAAATTTCTGCCTTTTTTCCCTGAAATAAGTGAAATTTCTGCAATTTTGCCCCAAACTAAGTGAAATTTCTCCAATTTTGCCCCAAAATAAAAAAAAATTTCTGGAATTTTGCCCCAAAATAAGTGAAATTTCTGAGTTTTGCCCCAACATAAGAAGAATTTCTTCCTTTTTGCCCCACAAATTGTGAAATTTCTGCAATTTTGCCCTAAAATAAGGGAAATTTCTGCAATTTTTCTTCAAAATAAGAGGAATTTATGTTTTTTGCCCCACAATAAATTTCTGCAATTTTGCCCTAAAATAAGGGGAATTTCTGCCTTTTGCCCCAAAATATGGGCAATTTCTGCCTTTCTGTTTGAAAATAAGAAGAATGCATAACTTTTTGCCATAAATAAGAGAAATTTCTTCATTTTTGCTCCAAAATAAGGGGAACTTTTGCCTTTTTGCCTCTAAATAATTAGAATTTCTGTTTTTTTCCCCAAAACAAAGAGAATTTCTGTCTTTTTTGCCCCAAATAATGAAAATTTCTGACTTATTACCCTGAAATAAGTGAAATTTCTGCAAATTTGCCCCAAAAATAGGGAAATTTCTGCCTTTTGCCCAAAAATAAGGGGAATTTCAGCATTTTACCTCAAAATAAATGAAATTTCTGATTTTTGCACCAAAATATGGAGAATTTCTGCCTTTTTGCAACAAAAAAAAATTTCTGCTTTTTTTCCCTGAAATAAGTGAAATTTCTGCAATTTTGATCCAAAATACGGGAAATTTCTGCCTTTTTGCTTGAAAATAAGGGGAATGCATACCTTTTTGCCATAAAAAAGGGAAATTTCTTCATTTTTGCCTCAAATTAAGGGAATTTTCTGAATTTTTGCCCTGAAATATGTGAAATTTCTGCAATTTTAGCGCAAAATAAGGTGAATTTCTGTCTTTTTGCCCCAAAATAATGGGAATTTCTGCCTTTTTGCCCCAAAATAAGAAATATTTTTGCTTTTTTTCTCTGAAATAAGTGAAATTTCTGCAATTTTGCCCTAAAATAAAAGAAATTTCTGCAATTTCTCCCCATAATAAAGGAAATTTCTGGAATTTTGCCTTAAAATAAGGGGAATTTCTGTTTTTTTGCCCCCCAATAAGGGAAATTCCTGCAATTTTGTTCTAAAATAAGGGGAATTTCTGCTTTTTTGCCTCTAAATAAGTGGAATTTCTGTCTTTTTCCCAAAAACAAAGGGAATTTCTCTCATTTTTGTCCCAAAATAAGGAAAATTTCTGACTTATTACCCTAAAATAAGTGAAATTTCTGCAATTTTGCCCCAATATAAGGGAAATTTCTGCCTTTTTGCCCCCAAATAAGGGGAATTTCAGCCTTTTTACCTCAAAATAAGGGGAATTTCTGAATTTTGGAACAAAATTTTAGGAATTTCTGCCTTTTTGCCCCAAAATAAGGACAATTTCTGCTTTTTTTCCCTGATATAAGTGAAATTTCTGCAATTTTGCCCCAAAATAAGTAAAATTTCTGCAATTTTGCCCCAAAATAAGGGAAAATTCTGGAAATTTGCCCCAAAATAAGTGGAATTTCTGAGTTTTGCCCCAAAATAAGGAGAATTTTTGCCTTTTTGCCCACAATTAGTGAAATTTCTGCAATTTTCCTCTAAAATAAGAGAAATTTCTGCAATTTTTCCTCATAATAAGGGAAATTTCTGCAATTTTGCTTCAAAATAAGGGGAATTTCTGTTTTTTGCCCCACAATTAGGGAAATTTCTGCAATTTTGCTCCAAAATAAAAGGAATTTCTGCCTTTTGTCCTAAAATATGGGGAAATTCTGCCTTTTTGTCTGAAAATAAGAAGAATGCACACCTTTTTGCCATAAAAAAGGGAAATTTCTTCATTTTTGCTCCAAAATAAGGGGAACTTTTGCTTTTTGCTCCTAAAAAAGTGGAATTTCTGTGTTTTTCCCCCAAAACAAAGGGAATTTCTGTCTTTTTTTGCACCAAAATAAGGAAAATTTCTGACTTATTACCCTGAAATAAGTGAAATTTCTGCAAATTTGCCCCAAAATTAGGGAAATTTCTGCCTTTTGCCCCCAAATATGGGGAATTTCAGCCTTTTTACCTCAAAATAAAGGAAATTTCTGCAACTTTGCAACAAAATATTAGGAATTTCTGCATTTTTGCCACAAAATATTAGGAATTTCTGCCTTTTTGCCCCAAAATAAGGAAAATTTCTGCCTTTTTTTCCCTGAAATAAGTGAAATTTCTGCAATTATGCCCCAAAATAAGTGAAATTTCTGCAAATTTGCCCCAAAATAAGGGAAATTTCTGGAATTTTGCCCCAAAATAAGTGGAATTTCTGAGTTTTGCCCCAAAATAAGGAGAATTTCTGCCTTTTTGCCCCACAATTAGTGAAATTTCTGCAATTTTGCCCCCAAAAAAAGGAAATTTCTGCCTTTTGCCCCAAAATAAGGGGAATTTCAGCATTTTACCTAAAAATAAGGGAAATTTCTGATTTTTGCACCAAAATATGGAGAATTTCTGCCTTTTTGCCACAAAATAAGAAAAATTTCTGCCTTTTTTCCCTGAAATAAGTGAAATTTCTGCAATTTTGCCCTAAAATAAGTGAAATATCTGCAATTTTGCCCCAAAATAAGGGAAATTTCTGGAATTTTGCCCCAAAATAAGTGGAATTTCTGAGTTTTGCCTCAAAATAAGGAGAATTTCTGCCTTTTTGCCCCACAATGAGTGAAATTTCTTCAATTTTGCCCTAAAATAAGGGCAATTTCTGCAATTATTCCCCATAATAAGGGAAATTTCTGTAATTTTGCTTCAAAATAAGGGGAATTTCTGTTTTTTGCCCCACAATTAGGGATATTTCTGCAATTTTGCCCCAAAATAAGGGGAATTTCTGCCTTTTGCCCCAAAATATGGGGAATTTCTGCCTTTTTGTTTTAAAATAAGAAGAATGCATACCTATTTGCCATAAAAAAGTGAAATTTCTTCATTTTTGCTTCTAAATAAGAGGAACTTTTGCCTTTTTACTTCTAACTAAGTAGAATTTCTGTTTTTTCGCCCAAAACAATGATTATTTCTGTCTTTTTTGCCCCAAAATAAGTAAAATTTCTGACTTATTACACTGAAATAAGTGAAATTTCTGCAAATTTGCCCCATAAAGGGGAAATTTCATCCTTTTGCCCAAAAATAAGGGGAATTTCAGCATTTTACCTCAAAATAATGGAAATTTCTGATTTTTGCACCAAAATATGGAGAATTTCTGCCTTTTGCACCAAAATAAGGAAAATTTCTGGCTTTTTTCCCTGAAATAAGTGAAATTTCTGCAATTTTGCCCCAAAATAAGGAGAACTTCTGCCTTTTTGCCCCACAATTAGGGGAATTTCTGCAATTTTGCTCCAAAATATAGGGAATTTCTGCCTTTTTGCCCGAAAATAAGGGGAATGCATAGCTTTTTGCTATAAAAAAGGGAAATTTCTTCATTTTGCCCCAAATTAAGGGAAATTTCTGCCTTTTTGCCCTGAAATATGTGAAATTTCTTCAATTTTAGCCCAAAATAAGGTGAATTTCAGCTTTTTTGCCCCAAAATAATTGGAATTTCTGCCTTTTTGCCCCAAAATAAGAAAAATTTTTGCTTTTTTTCTCTGAAATAAGTGAAATTTCTGCAATTTTGCCCTAAAATAAAAGAAATTTCTGCAATTTTTCCCCATAATAAAGGAAATTTCTGGAATTTTGCCTTAAAATAAGGGGAATTTTTGTTTTTTTGCCCCCAAATAAGGGAAATTTCTGCAATTTTGCCCTAAAATAAGGGGAAGTTCTGCTTTTTTGCCTCTAAATAAGTGGAATTTCTGTCTTTTTCTTCCAAAACAAAGGGAATTTCTGTCATTTTTGCCCCAAAATAAGAAAAATTTCTGACTTATTACCCTAAAATAAGTGAAATTTCTGCAATTTTGCCCCAATATAAGGGAAATTTCTGCCTTTTTGCCCCCAAATAAGGGGAATTTTAACCTTTTTACCTCAAAATAATAGGAATTTCTGAATTTTGGCACAAATATTAGGAATTTCTGCCTTTTTGCCCCAAAATAAGGACAATTTCTGCCTTTTTTCCCTGATATAAGTGAAATTTCTGCCATTTTGCCCCAAAATAAGTAAAATTTCTGCAATTTTGCCCCAAAATAAGGGAAATTTCTGGAATTTTGCCCCAAAATAAGTGGAATTTCTGAGTTTTGCCCCAAAATAAGGGTAATTTCTGCTTTTTGCCCCACAATTAGGGAAATTTCTGCAATTTTGCCCAAAAAGAAGGGAAATTTCTGCCTTTTGCCCCAAAATATGGGGAATTTCTGCCTTTTTGTCTGAAAATAAGAAGAATGCATAACTTTTTGCAATAAAAATGGGAAATTTCTTCATTTTTGCTCCAAAATAAAAGGAATTTCTGCTTTTTTGCCTCTAAATAAGTGGAATTTCTGTCTTTTTCCCCCAAAACAAAGGGAATTTCTGTTTTTTTGGTCCAAAATAAGGAAAATTTCTGACTTATAACCCTGAAATAAATGAAATTTCTGCAAATTTGCCCCAAATAAAGGGAAATTTCTGCCTTTGTGCCCCCAAATAAAGAGAATTTCAGCCTTTTTACCTCAAAATAAGGAAAATTTCTGATTTTTGCATCAAAATATGGAGAATTTCTGCATTTTTGCCCCAAAATTAAGAAAATTTCTGCGTTTTTTCCCTGAAATAAGTGAAATTTTTGCAATTTTGCCCTAAAATAAGTGAAATTTCTGCAATTTTGCCCCAAAATAAGGAAAATTTCTGAAATTTTGCCCCACAATTAGGGGAATTTCTGCAATTTTGCTCCAAAATACAGGGAATTTCTGCTATTTTGCCCGAAAATAAGGGGAATGCATACCTTTTTGCCATAAAAAGGGAAATTTCTTCATTTTTGCCCCAAATTAAGGGAAATTTCTGAATTTTTGCCCTGAAATATGTAAAATTTCTGCAATTTTAGCCCAAAATAAGGTGAATTTCTGCCTTTTTGCCCCAAAATAATGGGAATTTCTGCCTTTTTGCTCCAAAATAAGAAAAAAATTTTGAATTTTTTCTCTGAAATAAGTGAAATTTCTGCAATTTTGCCCTAAAATAAGGGAAATTTCTGAAATTTTTCCACATAATAAGGGAAATTTCTGGAATTTTGCCACAAAATAAGGGGAATTTCTGTTTTTTTGCCCCCAAATAAGGGAAATTTCTGCAATTTTGCCCTAAAATAAAAGGAATTTCTGGTTTTTTGCCTCTAAATAAGTGGAATTTCTGTCTTTTTCCCCCAAAACAAAGGGAACTTCTGTCATTTTTGCCCCAAAATAATGAAAATTTCTGACTTATTACCCTGAAATAAGTGAAATTTCTGCAATTTTGTCCCAATATAAGGGAAATTTCTGCGTTTTTGCCCCCAAATAAGGGGAATTTCAGCCTTTTTACCTCAAAATAAGGGGAATTTCTGCATTTTGGCACAAAATATTAGGAATTTCTACCTTTTTGCCCCAAAATAAAAAATTTCTGCCTTTTTCCCTGAAATAAGTAAAATTTCTGCAATTTTGCTTCTAAATAAGTAAAATTTCTGCAATTTTGCCCCACAATAAGGGAAATTTCTGGAATTTTGCCCCAAAATAAGTGGAATTTCTGATTTTTGCCCCAAAATAAGGAGAATTTCTGCCTTTTTGCCCTACAATTAGTGAAATTTCTGCAATTTTGCCCTAAAATAAGGGAAATTTCTGCAATTTTTCCCCATAATAAGGGAAATTTCTGCAATTTTGCTTCAAAATAAGGGGAATTTCTGTTTTTTGCCCCACAATAAAGATAATTTCTACAATTTTGCCCCAAAATAAGGGGAATTTCTGCCTTTTTGTCCAAAAATAAGAAGAATGCATACCTTTTTGCCATAAAAAAAGGAAATTTCTTCATTTTTACTCCAAAATAAAGGGACCTTTTGCCTTTTTGCCTCAAAATGAGTGGAATTTCTGTCTTTTTCCACCAAAACAAAGGGAATTTCTGTCTTTTTTGCCCCAAACTAAGGAAAATTTCTGACTTATTACCCCGAAATAAGTGAAATTTCTGCAAATTTGGCCCAAAATAAGGGAAATTTCTGCCTTTTTGCCCACAAATAATGGGAATTTTAGCCTTTTTACCTCAAAATAAAAGAAATTTCTGCATTTTTGCACCAAAATATGGAGAATTTCTGCATTTTGCCCCAAAATAAGAAAAATTTCTGCCTTTTTTCCCTGAAATAAGTGAAATTTCTGCAATTTTGCCCCAAACTAAGTGAAATTTCTCCAATTTTGCCCCAAAATAAAAAAAAATTTCTGGAATTTTGCCCCAAAATAAGAGAAATTTCTGAGTTTTGCCCCAACATAAGAAGAATTTCTTCCTTTTTGCCCCACAAATTGTGAAATTTCTGCAATTTTGCCCTAAAATAAGGGAAATTTCTGCAATTTTTCTTCAAAATAAGAGGAATTTATGTTTTTTGCCCCACAATAAATTTCTGCAATTTTGCCCTAAAATAAGGGGAATTTCTGCCTTTTGCCCCAAAATATGGGCAATTTCTGCCTTTCTGTTTGAAAATAAGAAGAATGCATAACTTTTTGCCATAAATAAGAGAAATTTCTTCATTTTTGCTCCAAAATAAGGGGAACTTTTGCCTTTTTGCCTCTAAATAATTAGAATTTCTGTTTTTTTCCCCAAAACAAAGAGAATTTCTGTCTTTTTTGCCCCAAATAATGAAAATTTCTGACTTATTACCCTGAAATAAGTGAAATTTCTGCAAATTTGCCCCAAAAATAGGGAAATTTCTGCCTTTTGCCCAAAAATAAGGGGAATTTCAGCATTTTACCTCAAAATAAATGAAATTTCTGATTTTTGCACCAAAATATGGAGAATTTCTGCCTTTTTGCAACAAAAAAAAATTTCTGCTTTTTTTCCCTGAAATAAGTGAAATTTCTGCAATTTTGATCCAAAATACGGGAAATTTCTGCCTTTTTGCTTGAAAATAAGGGGAATGCATACCTTTTTGCCATAAAAAAGGGAAATTTCTTCATTTTTGCCTCAAATTAAGGGAATTTTCTGAATTTTTGCCCTGAAATATGTGAAATTTCTGCAATTTTAGCGCAAAATAAGGTGAATTTCTGTCTTTTTGCCCCAAAATAATGGGAATTTCTGCCTTTTTGCCCCAAAATAAGAAATATTTTTGCTTTTTTTCTCTGAAATAAGTGAAATTTCTGCAATTTTGCCCTAAAATAAAAGAAATTTCTGCAATTTCTCCCCATAATAAAGGAAATTTCTGGAATTTTGCCTTAAAATAAGGGGAATTTCTGTTTTTTTGCCCCCCAATAAGGGAAATTCCTGCAATTTTGTTCTAAAATAAGGGGAATTTCTGCTTTTTTGCCTCTAAATAAGTGGAATTTCTGTCTTTTTCCCAAAAACAAAGGGAATTTCTCTCATTTTTGTCCCAAAATAAGGAAAATTTCTGACTTATTACCCTAAAATAAGTGAAATTTCTGCAATTTTGCCCCAATATAAGGGAAATTTCTGCCTTTTTGCCCCCAAATAAGGGGAATTTCAGCCTTTTTACCTCAAAATAAGGGGAATTTCTGAATTTTGGAACAAAATTTTAGGAATTTCTGCCTTTTTGCCCCAAAATAAGGACAATTTCTGCTTTTTTTCCCTGATATAAGTGAAATTTCTGCAATTTTGCCCCAAAATAAGTAAAATTTCTGCAATTTTGCCCCAAAATAAGGGAAAATTCTGGAAATTTGCCCCAAAATAAGTGGAATTTCTGAGTTTTGCCCCAAAATAAGGAGAATTTTTGCCTTTTTGCCCACAATTAGTGAAATTTCTGCAATTTTCCTCTAAAATAAGAGAAATTTCTGCAATTTTTCCTCATAATAAGGGAAATTTCTGCAATTTTGCTTCAAAAT
The DNA here is from genome assembly GCF_963924665.1 of Micromys minutus. NCBI lineage: Eukaryota > Metazoa > Chordata > Mammalia > Rodentia > Muridae > Micromys > Micromys minutus. The sequence goes on from NW_027667727.1 coordinate 8,196,835, forward strand.
AAGGGGAATTTCTGTTTTTTGCCCCACAATTAGGGAAATTTCTGCAATTTTGCTCCAAAATAAAAGGAATTTCTGCCTTTTGTCCTAAAATATGGGGAAATTCTGCCTTTTTGTCTGAAAATAAGAAGAATGCACACCTTTTTGCCATAAAAAAGGGAAATTTCTTCATTTTTGCTCCAAAATAAGGGGAACTTTTGCTTTTTGCTCCTAAAAAAGTGGAATTTCTGTGTTTTTCCCCCAAAACAAAGGGAATTTCTGTCTTTTTTTGCACCAAAATAAGGAAAATTTCTGACTTATTACCCTGAAATAAGTGAAATTTCTGCAAATTTGCCCCAAAATTAGGGAAATTTCTGCCTTTTTGCCCCCAAATATGGGGAATTTCAGCCTTTTTACCTCAAAATAAAGGAAATTTCTGCAACTTTGCAACAAAATATTAGGAATTTCTGCATTTTTGCCACAAAATATTAGGAATTTCTGCCTTTTTGCCCCAAAATAAGGAAAATTTCTGCCTTTTTTTCCCTGAAATAAGTGAAATTTCTGCAATTATGCCCCAAAATAAGTGAAATTTCTGCAAATTTGCCCCAAAATAAGGGAAATTTCTGGAATTTTGCCCCAAAATAAGTGGAATTTCTGAGTTTTGCCCCAAAATAAGGAGAATTTCTGCCTTTTTGCCCCACAATTAGTGAAATTTCTGCAATTTTGCCCCCAAAAAAAGGAAATTTCTGCCTTTTGCCCCAAAATAAGGGGAATTTCAGCATTTTACCTAAAAATAAGGGAAATTTCTGATTTTTGCACCAAAATATGGAGAATTTCTGCCTTTTTGCCACAAAATAAGAAAAATTTCTGCCTTTTTTCCCTGAAATAAGTGAAATTTCTGCAATTTTGCCCTAAAATAAGTGAAATATCTGCAATTTTGCCCCAAAATAAGGGAAATTTCTGGAATTTTGCCCCAAAATAAGTGGAATTTCTGAGTTTTGCCTCAAAATAAGGAGAATTTCTGCCTTTTTGCCCCACAATGAGTGAAATTTCTTCAATTTTGCCCTAAAATAAGGGCAATTTCTGCAATTATTCCCCATAATAAGGGAAATTTCTGTAATTTTGCTTCAAAATAAGGGGAATTTCTGTTTTTTGCCCCACAATTAGGGATATTTCTGCAATTTTGCCCCAAAATAAGGGGAATTTCTGCCTTTTGCCCCAAAATATGGGGAATTTCTGCCTTTTTGTTTTAAAATAAGAAGAATGCATACCTATTTGCCATAAAAAAGTGAAATTTCTTCATTTTTGCTTCTAAATAAGAGGAACTTTTGCCTTTTTACTTCTAACTAAGTAGAATTTCTGTTTTTTCGCCCAAAACAATGATTATTTCTGTCTTTTTTGCCCCAAAATAAGTAAAATTTCTGACTTATTACACTGAAATAAGTGAAATTTCTGCAAATTTGCCCCATAAAGGGGAAATTTCATCCTTTTGCCCAAAAATAAGGGGAATTTCAGCATTTTACCTCAAAATAATGGAAATTTCTGATTTTTGCACCAAAATATGGAGAATTTCTGCCTTTTGCACCAAAATAAGGAAAATTTCTGGCTTTTTTCCCTGAAATAAGTGAAATTTCTGCAATTTTGCCCCAAAATAAGGAGAACTTCTGCCTTTTTGCCCCACAATTAGGGGAATTTCTGCAATTTTGCTCCAAAATATAGGGAATTTCTGCCTTTTTGCCCGAAAATAAGGGGAATGCATAGCTTTTTGCTATAAAAAAGGGAAATTTCTTCATTTTGCCCCAAATTAAGGGAAATTTCTGCCTTTTTGCCCTGAAATATGTGAAATTTCTTCAATTTTAGCCCAAAATAAGGTGAATTTCAGCTTTTTTGCCCCAAAATAATTGGAATTTCTGCCTTTTTGCCCCAAAATAAGAAAAATTTTTGCTTTTTTTCTCTGAAATAAGTGAAATTTCTGCAATTTTGCCCTAAAATAAAAGAAATTTCTGCAATTTTTCCCCATAATAAAGGAAATTTCTGGAATTTTGCCTTAAAATAAGGGGAATTTTTGTTTTTTTGCCCCCAAATAAGGGAAATTTCTGCAATTTTGCCCTAAAATAAGGGGAAGTTCTGCTTTTTTGCCTCTAAATAAGTGGAATTTCTGTCTTTTTCTTCCAAAACAAAGGGAATTTCTGTCATTTTTGCCCCAAAATAAGAAAAATTTCTGACTTATTACCCTAAAATAAGTGAAATTTCTGCAATTTTGCCCCAATATAAGGGAAATTTCTGCCTTTTTGCCCCCAAATAAGGGGAATTTTAACCTTTTTACCTCAAAATAATAGGAATTTCTGAATTTTGGCACAAATATTAGGAATTTCTGCCTTTTTGCCCCAAAATAAGGACAATTTCTGCCTTTTTTCCCTGATATAAGTGAAATTTCTGCAATTTTGCCCCAAAATAAGTAAAATTTCTGCAATTTTGCCCCAAAATAAGGGAAATTTCTGGAATTTTGCCCCAAAATAAGTGGAATTTCTGAGTTTTGCCCCAAAATAAGGGTAATTTCTGCTTTTTGCCCCACAATTAGGGAAATTTCTGCAATTTTGCCCAAAAAGAAGGGAAATTTCTGCCTTTTGCCCCAAAATATGGGGAATTTCTGCCTTTTTGTCTGAAAATAAGAAGAATGCATAACTTTTTGCAATAAAAATGGGAAATTTCTTCATTTTTGCTCCAAAATAAAAGGAATTTCTGCTTTTTTGCCTCTAAATAAGTGGAATTTCTGTCTTTTTCCCCCAAAACAAAGGGAATTTCTGTTTTTTTGGTCCAAAATAAGGAAAATTTCTGACTTATAACCCTGAAATAAATGAAATTTCTGCAAATTTGCCCCAAATAAAGGGAAATTTCTGCCTTTGTGCCCCCAAATAAAGAGAATTTCAGCCTTTTTACCTCAAAATAAGGAAAATTTCTGATTTTTGCATCAAAATATGGAGAATTTCTGCATTTTTGCCCCAAAATTAAGAAAATTTCTGCGTTTTTTCCCTGAAATAAGTGAAATTTTTGCAATTTTGCCCTAAAATAAGTGAAATTTCTGCAATTTTGCCCCAAAATAAGGAAAATTTCTGAAATTTTGCCCCACAATTAGGGGAATTTCTGCAATTTTGCTCCAAAATACAGGGAATTTCTGCTATTTTGCCCGAAAATAAGGGGAATGCATACCTTTTTGCCATAAAAAGGGAAATTTCTTCATTTTTGCCCCAAATTAAGGGAAATTTCTGAATTTTTGCCCTGAAATATGTAAAATTTCTGCAATTTTAGCCCAAAATAAGGTGAATTTCTGCCTTTTTGCCCCAAAATAATGGGAATTTCTGCCTTTTTGCTCCAAAATAAGAAAAAAATTTTGAATTTTTTCTCTGAAATAAGTGAAATTTCTGCAATTTTGCCCTAAAATAAGGGAAATTTCTGAAATTTTTCCCCATAATAAGGGAAATTTCTGGAATTTTGCCACAAAATAAGGGGAATTTCTGTTTTTTTGCCCCCAAATAAGGGAAATTTCTGCAATTTTGCCCTAAAATAAAAGGAATTTCTGGTTTTTTGCCTCTAAATAAGTGGAATTTCTGTCTTTTTCCCCCAAAACAAAGGGAACTTCTGTCATTTTTGCCCCAAAATAATGAAAATTTCTGACTTATTACCCTGAAATAAGTGAAATTTCTGCAATTTTGTCCCAATATAAGGGAAATTTCTGCCTTTTTGCCCCCAAATAAGGGGAATTTCAGCCTTTTTACCTCAAAATAATAGGATTTTCTGAATTTTGGCACAACATATTAGGAATTTCTGCCTTTTTGCCCCAAAATAAAAAAAAATTTCTGCCTTTTTTCCCTGAAATAAGTGAAATTTCTGCAATTTTGCCCCAAAATAAGTAAAATTTCTGCAATTTTCTCCACAATAAGGGAAATTTCTGTTTTTTTGCCCCAAAATATGTGGAATTTCTGAGTTTTGCCCCAAAATAAGGAGAATTTCTGCATTTTTGCCCAACAATTAGTGAAATTTCTGCAATTTTGCCCTAATATAATGGAAATTTCTGCAATTTTTCCCCATAATAAGGGAAATTTCTGCAATTTTGCTTCAAAATAAGGGGAATTTCTATTTTTTGCCCCACAATTAGGGAAATTTCTGCAATTTTGCCTCAAAATAAGGGGAATTTCTGCCTTTTGCCCCAAAATATGGGGAATTTCTGCCTTTTTGTCCGAAAATAAGAAGAATGCATACCTTTTTGCCATAAAAAAAAGAAATTTCTTAATTTTTACTCCAAAATAAAGGTACCTTTTGCCTTTTTGCCTCAAAATAAGTGGAATTTCTGTCTTTTTCCACCAAAACAAAGGGAATTCCTGTCTTTTTTGCCCCAGATTAAAAAAAATTTCTGACTTATTACCCTTAAATAAGTGAAATTTCTGCAAATTTAGCCCAAAATAAGGGAAATTTCTGCCTTTTTGCCCACAAATATAGGGAAAGTTAGCCTTTTTACCTCAAAATAAGGGAAATTTCTTCATTTTTGCTCCAAAATAAGGGGAACTTTTGCCTTTTTGCCTCTAAATAAGTAGAATTTCTGTTTTTTCCCCCAAAACAAATAGAATTTCTGTCTTTTTTGTGCCAAAATAAGAAAAATTTCTGACTTATTACACTGAAATAAGTGAAATATCTGCAAATTTGCCACAAAAATAGTGAAATTTCTGCCTTTTGCCCAAAAATAAGGGGAATTTAAGCATTTTACCTCAAAATAAATGAAATTTCTGATTTTTGCACCAAAATATGGAGAATTTCTGCCTTTTTGCACCAAAATAAGGAAAATTTCTGCTTTTTTTCCCTGAAATAAGTGAAATTTCTGTAATTTTGCCCCAAAATAAGGAGAATTTCTGCCTTTTTGCCCCCACAATTAGGGGAATTTCTGCAATTTTGCTCCAAAATACAGGGAATTTCTGCCTTTTTGCCATAAAATAAGGAAAATGCATACCTTTTTGCCACAAAAAAGGGAAATTTCTTCATTTTTGCCCCAAATTAAGGGAATTTTCTGCCTTTTTGCCCTGAAATATGTGCAATTTCTGCAATTTTAGCCCAAAATAAGGTGAATTTCTGCCTTTTTGCCCCAAAATAATGGGAATTTCTGCCTTTTTACCACAAAATAAAAAAATATTTTTGCTTTTTTTCTATGAAATAAGTGAAATTTCTGCAATTTTGCCCTAAAATAAAAGAAATTTTTGCAATTTCTCCCCATAATAATGGAAATTTCTGGAATTTTGCCTTAAAATAAAAGGAATTTCTGTTTTTTTGCCCTCCAATAAGGAAAATTTCTGCAATTTTGTTCTAAAATAAGGGGAATTTCTGCTTTTTTGCCTCTAAATAAGTGGAATTTTTGTCTTTTTCCCCAAAAAGAAAGGGAATTTCTGTCATTTTTGCCCCAAAATAAGAAAAATTTCTGACTTATTACCCTGAAATAAGTGAAATTTCTGCAATTTTGCCCCAATATAAGCAAATTTCTGCCTTTTTGCCCCCAAATAAGGGGAATTTCAGCCTTTTTACCTCAAAATAAGGGGAATTTCTGCATTTTGGCACAAAATATTAGGAATTTCTACCTTTTTTCCCTAAAATAAGTGAAATTTCTGCAATTTTGCCCCAAAATAAGTAAAATTTCTGCAATTTTGCCCCAAAATAAGGAGAATTTCTGGAATTTTGCCCCAAAATAGGTGGAATTTCTGAGTTTTGCCCCAAAATAAGGAGAATTTTTGCCTTTTTGCCCACAGTTAGTGAAATTTCTGCAGTTTTCCCCTAAAATAAGAGAAATTTCTGCAATTTTGCTTCAAAATAAGAGGAATTTCTGTTTTTTGCCCCACAATTAGGGAAATTTCTGCAATTTTGCTCCAAAATAAAAGAAATTTCTGCCTTTTGTCCTAAAATATGGGGAATTTCTTCCTTTTTGTCTGAAAATAGGAAGAATGCATACCTTTTTGCCATAAAAAAGGGAAATTTCTTCATTTTTGCTCCAAAATAAGGGGAACTTTTGCTTTTTGCTTCTAAATAAGTGGAATTTCTCTGTTTTTCCCCCAAAACAAAGGGAATTTCTGTCTTTTCTTGCACCAAAATAAGGAAAATTTCTGACTTATTACCCTGAAATAAGTGAAATTTCTGCAAATTTGCCCCAAAATTAGGGAAATTTCTGCCTTTTTGCCCCCAAATATAGGGAATTTCAGCCTTTTTACCTCAAAATAAGGGAAATTTCTGCATTTTTGCAACAAAATATTAGGAATTTCTGCATTTTTGCCACAAAATATTAGGAATTTCTGCCTTTTTGCCCCAAAATAAGGAAAATTTCTGCCTTTTTTTCCTGAAATAAGTGAAATTTCTGCAATTATGCCCCAAAATAAGTGAAATTTCTGCAATTTTGCCCCAAAATAAGGGAAATTTCTGGAATTTTGCCCCAAAATAAGTGGAATTTCTGAGTTTTGCCCCAAAATAAGGAGAATTTCTGCCTTTTTGCCCCACAATTAGTGAAATTTCTGCAATTTTGCCCCAAAAAAGGGAAATTTCTGCCTTTTGCCCCAAAATAAGGGGAATTTCAGCATTTTACCTCAATATAAGGGAAATTTCTGATTTTTGCACCAAAATATGGAGAATTTCTGCCTTTTTGCCACAAAATAAGAAAAATTTCTGCCTTTTTTCCCTGAAATAAGTGAAATTTCTGCAATTTTGCCCCAAAATAAGTGAAATTTCTGCAATTTTGCCCCAAAATAAGGGAAATTTCTGGAATTTTGCCCCAAAATAAGTGGAATTTCTGAGTTTTGCCTCAAAATAAGGAGAATTTCTGCCTTTTTGCCCCACAATTAGTGAAATTTCTTCAATTTTGCCCTAAAATAAGGGAAATTTCTGCAATTTTTCCCCATAATAAGGGAAATTTCTGCAATTTTGCTTCAAAATAAGGGGAATTTCTGTTTTTTGCCCCACAATTAGGGATATTTCTGCAATTTTGCCCCAAAATAAGGGGAATTTCTGCCTTTTGCCCCAAAATATGGGGAATTTCTGCCTTTTTGTTTGAAAATAAGAAGAATGCATACCTTTTTGCCATCAAAAAGAGAAATTTCTTCATTTTTGCTCCTAATTAAGGGGAACTTTTGCCTTTTTGCCTCTAAATAAGTAGAATTTCTGTTTTTTTCCCCCAAAACAAAGAGAATTTCTGTCTTTTTGCCCCAAAATAAGGAAAATTTCTGACTTATTACCCTGAAATAAGTGAAATTTCTGCAAATTTGCCCCAAAAATAGGGAAATTTCATCCTTTTGCCCAAAAATAAAGAGAATTTCAGCATTTTACCTCAAAATAAGGGAAATTTCTGATTTTTGCACCAAAATATTGAGAATTTCTGCCTTTTGCACTAAAATAATAAAAATTTCTGGCTTTTTTCCCTGAAATAAGTGAAATTTCTGCAATTTTGCCTCAAAATAAGGAGAACTTATGCCATTTTGCCCCACAATTAGGGGAATTTCTGCAATTTTGCTCCAAAATATGGGGAATTTCTGCCTTTTTGCCCGAAAATAAAGGGAATGCCTACGTTTTTGCCATAAAAAAGGAAAATTTCTTCATTTTTGCCCCAAATTAAGGGAAATTTCTGCCTTTTTGTCCTGAAATATGTTAAATTTCTTCAATTTTAGCCCAAAATAAGGTGAATTTCAGCCTTTTTGCCCCAAAATAATGGGATTTTCTGTCTTTTTGCCCCAAAATAATAAAAATTTTTGCTTTTTTTCTCTGAAATAATTGAAATTTCTGCAATTTTGCCCTAAAATAAAAGAAATTTCTGCAATTATTCCCCATAATAAAGGAAATTTCTGGAATTTTGCCTTAAAATAAGAGGAATTTCTGTTTTTTTGCCACCAAATAATAAAAATTTCTGCAATTTTGCCCTAAAATAAGGGGAATTTTTGCTTTTTTGCCTCTAAATAAGTGGAATTTCTGTCTTTTTCACCCAAACTAAGGGAATTTCTGTCATTTTTGCCCTAAAATAAGGAAAATTTCTGACTTATTACCCTGAAATAAGTGAAAATTCTTCAATTTTGCCACAATTTAAGGGAAATTTCTTCCTTTTTGCCCCCAAATAAGGGGAATTTCAGCCTTTTTACCTCAAAATAAGGGGAATTTCTGAATTTTGGCACAAATATTAGAAATTTCTGCCTTTTTGCCCTAAAATAAGGACAATTTCTGCCTTTTTTCCTTGAAATAAGTGAAATTTCTGAAATTTTGCTCCAAAATAAGTAAAATTTCTCCAATTTTGCCCCAAAATAAGGGAAATATCTGGAATTTTGCCCCAAAATAAGTGGAATTTCTGAGTTTTGCCCCAAAATAAGGAGAATTTCTGCCTTTTTGCCCCCAATTAGTGAAATTTCTGCAATTTTGCCCTAAAATAAGAGAAATTTCTGCAATTTTTCCCCATAATAAGGGAAATTTCCTCAATTTTGCTTCAAAATAACGGGAATTTCTGTTTTTGGCCCCACAATTAGGGAAATTTCTGCAATTTTGCTCCAAAATAAAAGGAATTTCTGCCTTTTGTCCTAAAATATTGGGAATTTCTGCCTTTTTGTCCGAAAATAAGAAGAATGCATACCTTTTTGCCATAAAAAAGGGAAATTTCTTCATTTTTGCTCCAAAATATGGGGAACTTTTGCTTTTTGCCTCTAAATAAGTAGAATTTCTGTCTTTTTCCCACAAAACAAAGGGAATTTCTGTCTTTTTTGCACCAAAATAAGGAAAATTTCTGACTTATTATCCTGAAATAAGTGAAATTTCTGCAATTTTGCCCCAAAATAAGTGAAATTTATGCAATTTTGCCCCAAAATAAAGAAAATTTCTGAAATTTTGCACCAAAATAAGTGGAATTTCTGAGTTTTGCCCCAAAATAAGGAGAATTTCTGCCTTTTTGCCCCACAATTAAGGGAATTTCTGCAATTTTGCTCCAAAATATGGTGAATTTCTGCCTTTTTGCCTGAAAATAAGGGGAATGCATATCTTTTTGCCATAAAAAAAGGAAATTTCTTCATTTTTGCCCCAAATTAAGAAAAATTTCTGCCTTTTTGCCCTGAAATATGTGAAATTTCTGCAATTTTAGCCCAAAATAAGGTGAATTTCTGCCTTTTTGCCCCAAAATAATTGGAATTTCTGCCTTTTTGCCCCAAAATAAGAAAAATTTTTGCTTTTTTTCTCTGAAATAAGTGAAATTTCTGCAATTTTGCCCTAAAAAAAAAATTTCTGCGATTTTTCCCCATAATAAAAAAAATTTCTTGGATTTTGCCCCAAAATAAGGGGAATTTCTGTTTTTTTGCCCCCAAATAAGGGAAATTTTTGCAATTTTGCACTAAAATAAGGGGGATTTCTGCTTTTTTGCCTCTAAATAAGTGGAATTTCTGTTTTTTCCCCCGAAACAAAGGGAATTTCTGTCATTTTTGCCCTAAAATAAAGAAAATTTCTGACTTATTACCCTGAAATAAGTGAAATTTCTGCAAATTTGCCCCCAAAATAGGGTAATTTCTGCTTTTTTCCCAAAAATAAGGGGAATTTCAGCATTTTACCTCAAAATAAGGGAAATTCCTGATTTTTGCACCAAATATGGAGAATTTCTGCCTTTTTGCACCAAAATAAGGGAAATTTCTGCCTTTTTTCCCTGAAATACGTGAAATTTCTGCAGTTTTGCCCCAAAATAAGGAGAATTTCTGCCTTTTTGCCCCACAATTAGGGGAATTTCGGCAATTTTTCTCTAAAATTCGGGGAATTTCTGCCTTTTTGCCCGAAAATAAGGGGAATGCATATCTTTTTGCCATAAAAAAGGGAAAATTCTTCATTTGTGCCCCAAATTAAAAGAAATTTCTGCCTTTTTGCCCTGAAATATGTGAAATTTCTGAAATTTTCCCCTAAAATAAGAAAAATTTCTGCTTTTTGGCTCTATATAAGAGGAATTTCTGTCTTTTTCCCCCAAAACAAAGGGAATTTCTGTCATTTTTGCCCCATAATAAGGAAAATTTCTGACTTATTACACTGAAATAAGTGAAATTTCTGCAAATTTGCCCAAATATAAGGGAAATTTCTGCTTTTTTGCCCCCAAATAAGGGGAATTTCAGCCTTTTTACCTCAAAATAAGGGGAATTTCTGAATTTTGGCACAAAATATTAGGAATTTCTGCCTTTTTGCCCCAAAATAAGGAAAATTTCTGCCTTTTTTCCCTGAAATAAGTGAAATTTCTGAAATTTTGCCCCAAAATAAGAGAAATTTCTGCAATTTTCCCCATAATAAGGGAAATTTCTGCAATTTTGCCACAAAATAAGGAAAATTTCTGGAATTTTGCCCCAAAATAAGTGGAATTTCTGAGTTTTGCCCCAAAATAAGGAGAATTTCTGCCTTTTTGCCCCACAATTAGTGAAATTTCTGCAATTTTGCCCTAAAATAAGACAAATTTATGCAATTTTTCCCCATAATAAGAAAAATTTCTGCAATTTTGCTTCAAAATAAGGGGAATTTCTGTTTTTTGCCCCACAATTAGGGAAATTTCTGCAATTTTTCTCCAAAATAAAAGGAATTTTTGCCTTTTGTTCTAAAATATGGAAAATTTCTGCCTATTTGTCCGAAAATAAGAAGAATGCACACTTTTTTGCCATAAAAAAGGGAAATATCTTCATGTTTGCTCCTAAATAAGGGGAACATTTGCTTTTTTGCCTCTAAATAAGTGGAATTTCTGTCTTTTTCCCCCAAAACAAAGGAAATTTTTCTGTCTTTTTTTGCACCAAAATAAGGAAAATTTCTTACTTATTACCCTGAAAGTAGTAAAATTTCTGCAATTTTGCCCCAATATAAGGGAAATTTCAGCCTTTTTGCCCACAAATAAGGGGAATTTCAGCCTTTTTACCTCAAAATAAGGGGAATTTCTGAATTTTGGCACAAACTATTAGGAATTTCTGCCTTTTTGCCCCAAAATAAGGAAAATTTCTGCCTTTTTCCCTGAAATAAGTGAAATTTCTGTAATTTTGCCCAAAATAAGCAAAATTTCTGCAATTTTGCCCCAAAATAAGGAAAATTTCTGGAATTTTGCCCCAAAATAAGTGGAATTTCTGAATTTTGCACCAAAATATGGAGAATTTCTGCCTTTTTGCCCCACAATTATTGAAATTTCTGCAATTTTTCCCTAAAATAAGGAAAATTTCTGCAATTTTTTCTTATAATGAAAATTTCTGCAATTTTGCTTCAAAATAAGGGGAATTTTTGTTTTTTACCCCACAATTAGGGAAATTTCTGCAATTTTGCCCCAAAATATGGGGAATTTCTGCCTTTTGCCCCAAAATATGGAAAATTTCTGCATTTTTGTACGAAAATAAGAAGAATGCATAACTTTTTGCCATAAAAAAGGGAAATTTCTTCATTTTTGCTCCAAAATAAGGGTAACTTTTTCCTTTTTGACTCTAAATAAGTGGAATTTCTGTCTTTTCCCCCAAAACAAAGGGAATTTCTGTCTTTTGCCCCAAAATAAGGAAAATTTCTGACTTATTACCCTGAAATAAGTGAAATTTCTGCAATTTTGTCCCAATATAAGGGAAATTTCTGCCTTTTTGCCCCCTAATAAGGGGAATTTCAGCCTTTTTACCTCAAAATAAGGGGAATTTCTGAATTTTGGCACAAAATATTAGGCATTTCTGCCTTTTTGCCCCAAAATAAAGAAAAATTTCTGCTTTTTTCCCTGAAATAAGTGAAATTTCTGCAATTTTGCCCCAAAATAAGTAAAATTTTTGCAATTTTGCCCCACAATAAGGGAAATTTCTGGTTTTTTGCCCCAAAATAAGTGGAATTTCTGAGTTTTGCCCCAAAATAAGGAGAATTTCTGCATTTTTGCCCAACAATTAGTGAAATTTCTGCAATTTTGCCCCAAAATAAGAAAAATTTTTGCTTTTTTTCTCTGAAATAAGTGAAATTTCTGCAATTTTGCCCTAAAATATAAGAAATTTCTGCAATTTTTCCCTATAATAAAGGAAATTTCTGGAATTTTGCTTTAAAATAAGGGGAATTTTTGTTTTTTTGCCCCCAAATAAGGGAAATTTCTGCAATTTTGCCCTGAAATAAGGGGAATTTCTGCTTTTTTGCCTCTAAATAAGTGGAATTTCTGTCTTTTTCCCCTAAAAAAAGGGAATTTCTTTCATTTTTGCCTCAAAATAAGGAACATTTCTGACTTATTACCCTGAAATAAGTTAAATTTCCTCAATTTTGTTCCAATATAAGGGAAATTTCTGCATTTTTGCCTCCAAATAAGGGGAATTTCAGCCTTTTTACCTCAAAATAGGGAGAATTTCTGAATTTTGGCACAAAATATTAGGAATTTCTGCCTTTTTGCCCCAAAATAAGGACAATTTCTGCATTTTTTCTCTGAAATAAGTGAAATTTCTACAATTTTGCCCCAAAATAAGTAAAATTTCTGCAATTTTGCCCCAAAATATGGAAAATTTCTGGAATTTTGCCCCAAAATAAGTGGAATTTCTGAGTTTTGCCGCAAAATAAGGAGAAGTTCTGGTTTTTTGCCCACAATTAGTGAAATTTCTGCAATTTTGCCCTAAAATAAGAGAAATTTCTGCAATTTTTCCCCATAATAAGGGAAATATCTGCAATTTTGCTTCAAAATAAGGAAAATTTCAGTTTTTTGCCCCACAATTAGGGAAATTTCTGCAATTTTGCTCCAAAATAAAAGGAATTTCTGCCTTTTGTCCTGAAATATGGAAAATTTCTGTCTTTTTGTCCGAAAATAAGAAGAATGCAAACCTTTTTGCCATAAAAATGGGAAATTTCTTCATTTTTGCTACAAAATAAGGGGAACTTTTGCTTTTTGTCTCTAAATAAGTAGAATTTCTGTCCTTTCCCCCCAAAACAAAGGGAATTTCTGTCTTTTTTGCACCAAAATAAGGAAAATTTCTGACTTATTACCCTGAAATAAGTGAAATTTCTGCAAATTTGCCCCAAAATAAGGGAAATTTCTGCCTTTTTGCCCCCAAATTTGGGAAATTTCAGCATTTTTACCTCAAAATAAAGGAATCTTCTGCATTTTTGCAACAAAATATTAGGAATTTCTGCATTTTTGCCACAAAATATTAGGGATTTCTGCCTTTTTGCCCCAAAATAAGGAAAATTTCTGCCTTTTTTTCTCTGAAATAAGTGAAATTTCTGCAATTTTTCCCCAAAATAAGTGAAATTTCTGCAATTTTGTCCCCAAATAAGGGAAATTTCTGGAATTTTGCCCCAAAATAAGTAAAATTTCTGAGTTTTGCCCCAAAATAAGGAGAATTTCTGCCTTTTTGCTCCACAATTAGGGGAATTTCTGCAATTTTGCTCCAAAATATGGGGAATTTCTGCCTTTTTGCCTGAAAATAAGGGAATGCATAACTTTTTGCCATAAAAAAGGGAAATTTCTTCATTTTTGCCCCAAATTAAGGGAAATTTCTGCCTTTTTGCCCTGAAATATGTGAAATTTCTGCAATTTTAGCCCAAAATAAGGTGAATTTCTGCCTTTTTTCCCCAAAATAATGGGAATTTCTGCCTTTTTGCCCCAAAATAAGAAAAATTTTTGCTCTTTTTCTCTGAAATAAGTGAAATTTCTGCAATTTTGCCCTAAAATAAAAGAAATTTCTGCAATTTTTCCCCATAATAAAGGAAATTACTGGAATTTTGCCCCAAAATAAGGGGAATTTCTGTTTTTTTGCCCCCAAATAAGGGAAATTCTGCAATTTTGCCCTAAAATAAGGGGAATTTCTGTTTTTTTGCCTCTAAATAAGTGGAATTTCTGTCTTTTCCCTTCAAAACAAAGGGAATTTCTGTCATTTTTGCCCCAAAATAAGAAAAATTTCTGACTTGTTACCCTGAAATAAGTGACATTTCTGCAAATTTGCCCCAAAAATAGGGAAATTTCTGCCTTTTTCCCAAAAATAAGGGGAATTTCAGCATTTTACCTCAAAATAAGAGAAATTTCTGATTTTTGCAAAAAAATATGGAGAATTTCTGCCTTTTTGCACCAAAATAAGGAAAATGTCTGCCTTTTTTCCCTGAAATACGTGAAATTTCTGCAATTTTGCCCCAAAATAAGGAGAATTTCTGCCTTTTTGCCCCACAATTTGGGGAATTTCTGCAATTTTGCTCCAAAATATGGGGAATTTCTGCCTTTTTGTCCGAAAATAAAGGGAATGCATACCTTTTTGCCATAAAAAAGTGAAATTTCTTCATTTTTGCCCCAAAGTAAGGAAAATTTCTCCTTTTTGCCCTGAAATATGTGAAATTTCTGCAATTTTAGCCCAAAATAAGGTGAATTTCTGCTTTTTTGCCCCAAAATAATGGGAATTTCTGCCTTTTTGCCCCAAAATAAAAAAAACTTTTGCTTTTTTTCTCTGAAATAAGTGAAATTTATGCAATTTTGCCCTAAAATAAAAGAAATATCTTCAATTTTTCCCCATAATCAAGAAATTTCAGGAATTTTGCCACAAAATAAGGGGAATTTCTGTTTTTTGCCCCCAAATAAGGGGAATTTCTGCAATTTTGCCCTAAAATAAGGAGAATTTCTGCTTTTTTGCCCCTATATAAGTGGAATTTCTGTCTTTTTCCCCCAAAACAAAGGGAATTTCTGTCATTTTTGCCCCAAAATAAGGAAAATTTCTGACTGATTACCCTGAAATAAGTGAAATTTCTGCAATTTTGCCCCAATATAAAGGAAATTTCTGCTTTTTTGCCCCCAAATAAGTGGAATTTCAGCCTTTTTACCTCAAAATAAGGGGAATTCTGAATTTTGGCACAAAATATTAGGAATTTCTGCCTTTTTGCACCAAAATAAGGAAAATTTCTGCCTTTTGTCCCTGAAATAAGTGAAATTTCTGCAATTTTGCCCCAAAATAAGTAAAATTTCTGCAATTTTGCCCAAAATAAAGAAAATTTCAGGAATTTTGCCCCAAAATAAGTGGAATTTCTGAGTTTTGCCCCAAAATAAGGAGAATTTCTGGAATTTTGCCCTACAATTAGTGAAATTTGTGCAATTTTGCCTTAAAATAAGAGAAATTTCTGCAATTTTTCCTCATAATAAGGGAAATTTCTACAATTTTGCTTCAAAATAAGGGGAATTTCTGTTTTTTGCCCCACAATTAGGGAAATTTCTGCAATTTTGCTCCAAAATAAAAGGAATTTCTGCCTTTTGTCCTAAAATATGGGGAATTTCTGCCTTTTTGTCCAAAAATAAGAAGAATGCATACCTTTTTGCCATAAAAAAGGGAAATTTCTTCATTTTTGCTCCAAAATAAGGGGAACTTTTGCCTTTTTGCCTCTAAATAAGTGGAATTTCTGTCTTTTTCCACCAAAACAAAGGGAATTTCTGTCTTTTTTGCACCAAAATAAGGAAAATTTCTGACTTATTACCCTGAAATAAGTGAAATTTCTGCAAATTTGCCCCAAAATAAGAAAAATTTCTGTCTTATTGCCCCCAAATATGGGAAATTTCAGCCTTTTTACCTAAAAATAAGGGAAATTTCTGCATTTTTGCAACAAAATATTAGGAATTTCTGCATTTTTGCCACAAAATATTAGGAATTTCTGCCTTTTTTCCCACAATAAGCAAAATTTCTGCCTTTTTTCCCAGAAATAAGTGAAATTTCTGTAATTTTGCCCCAAAATAAGTGAAATTTCTGCAATTTTGTCCCAAAATAGGGAAATTTCAGGAATTTTGCCCCAAAATAAGTGGAATTTCTGAGTTTTGCCCCAAAATATGAAGAATTTCTTCCTTTTTGCCCCACAATTAGGGGAATTTCTGTAATTTTGCTCCAAAATACGAGGAATTTCTGCCTTTTTACCTAAAAATAAGGGGAATGCATACTTTTTGCCATAAAAAAGGGAATTTTCTTCATTTTTGCCCCAAATTAAGGGAAATTTCTGCCTTTTTGCCCTGAAATATGTGAAATTTCAGCAATTTTCACCCAAAATAAGGTGAATTTCTGCCTTTTTGCCCCAAAATAATGAGAATTTCGGCTTTTTTGCCCCAAAATAATGGGAATTTCTACCTTTTGCCCAAAAATAAGGGGAATTTCAGCATTTTACCTCAAAATAAGGGAAATTTCTGATTTTTGCACCAAAATATGGAGAATTTCTGCTTTTTTGCACCAAAATAAAGAAAATTTCTGCCTTTTTTCCCTGAAATAAGTGAAATTTCTGCAATTTTGCCCAAAAATAAGAGAATTTCTGCCTTTTTGCCCCACAATTAGGGGAATTTCTGCAATTTTGCTCCAAAATACGAGGAATTTCTGTCTTTTTGCTCGAAAATAAGGGGAATGCATACCTTTTTGCCATAAAAAAAGGGAAATTTCTTCATTTTTGCCTTAAATTAAGGGAAATTTCTGCTTTTTTGCCCTGAAATATGTGAAATTTCTGCAATTTTATACCAAATTAAAGTGAATTTCTGCATTTTTGCCCCAAAATAATGGGAATTTCTGCGTTTTTGCCCCAAAATAATGGGAATTTCTGCATTTTGCCCTAAAATAAGAAAAATTTTTGCTTTTTTTCTCTGAATTAAGTGAAATTTCTGCAATTTTGCCCTAAAATAAAAGAAATTTCTGCAATTTTTCCCCATAATAAAGGAAATTTATGGAATTTTGCCTTAAAATAAGGAAAATTTCTGGTTTTTTTTTGCCCCCAAATAAGGGAAATTTCTGCAATTTGGCCTAAAATAAGGGGAATTTCTGCTTTTTTGCCTCTAAATAAGTGGAATTTCTGTCTTTTTTCCCCAAACAAAGGGAATTTCTGTCATTTTTGCCCCAAAATAAGGAAAATTTCTGACTTATTACCCTGAAATAAGTGAAATTTCTGCAATTTTGCGCCAATATAAGGGAAATTTCTGCCTTTTTGCCCCCAAATAAGGGGAATTTCAGCCTTTTTACCTCAAAATAAGGGGAATTTCTGAATTTTTGCACAAAATATTAGGAATTTCTGACTTTTTGCCCCAAAATAAGGACAATTTCTGTCTTTTTTCCCTGAAATAAGTGAAATTTCTGCAATTTTGCTCCAAAATAAGTAAAATTTCTCAATTTTGCTCCAAAATAAGGAAAATTTCTGGAATTTTTCCCCAAAATAAGTGGAATTTCTTAATTTTACCCCAAAATAAGGAGAATTTCTGCCTTTTTGCCCACAATTAGTGAAATTTCTGCAATTTTGCCCTAAAATAAAAGAAATTTCTGCAATTTTTCCGCATAATAAGGGAAATTTCTGCAATTTTGCTTCAAAATAAGGGGAATTTCTGTTTTTTTGCCCCAGAATTAAGAAAATTTCTGCAATTTTGTTCCAAAATAAAAGGAATTTCTGCCTTTTGTCCTAAAATATGGGGAATTTCTGCCTTTTTGTCTGAAAATAAGAAGAATGCATACCTTTTTGCCATAAAAAAGGGAAATTTCTTCATTTTTGCTCCAAAATAAAGGGAACTTTTGCTTTTTGTCTCTAAATAAGTGGAATTTTGTCTTTTTCCCCCAAAACAAAAAGAATTTCTGTCTTTTTTGCACCAAAATAAGGAAAATTTCTGACTCATTACCCTGAAATAAGTGAAATTTCTGCAAATTTGCCCCAAATAAGGGAAATTTCTGCCTTTTGCCCCCAAATATAAGGAATTTCAGCCTTTTTACCTCAAAATAAAAGAAATTTCTGCATTTTTGCAACAAAATATTAGGAATTTCTGCCTTTTTGCCCCACAAAAAGAAAAATTTTTGCCTTATTTTCCCTGAAATAAGTAAAATTTCTGCAATTTTGCATCAAAATAAGTGAAATTTCTGCAATTTTGCCCCAAAATAAGGGAAATTCCTAGAATTTTGCCCTAAAATAAGTGGAATTTCTGAGTTTTGCCCCAAAATAAAGAGAATTTCTGCCTTTTTGCCCCACAATTAGAGGAATTTCTGCAATTTTGCTCCAAAATACGGGGAATTTCTGACTGTTTGCCTGAAAATAAGGGGAATGCATACCTTTTTGCCATAAAAAAGAGAAATTTCTTCATTTTTGCCCCAAATTAAGGGAAATTTCTGCCTTTTTGCCCTGAAATATGTGAAATTTCTGCAATTTTAGCACAAAATAAGGTGAATTTCTGCCTTTTTGCCTCAAAATAATGGCAATTTCTGTCCTTTTGCCCTAAAATAAGAAAAATTTTTGCTTTTTTTCTCTGAAATAAGTGAAATTTCTGCAATTTTGCCCTAAAATAAAAGAAATTTCTGCAATTTTTCCCCATAATATTGGAAATTTCTGGAATTTTGCCTTAAAATAAGTGGAATTTTTGGTTTTTTGCCCCCAAATAAGGGAAATTTCTGCAATTTTGCCCTAAAATAAGGGGAATTTCTGCTTTTTTGCCTCTAAATAAGTGGAATTTCTGTCTTTTTTTTCTCCAAAAATAGGGAATTTCTGTCATTTTTTCGCAAAATAAGGAAAATTTCTGACTTATTACCCTGAAATAAATGAAATTTCTGCAGTTTTGCCCCAATATAAGGGAAATTTCTGCCTTTTTGCCCCCAAATGAGGGGAATTCCAGCCTTTTTACCTCAAAATAAGGGGAATTTCTGAATTTTGGCACAAAATATTAAGAATTTCAGCCTTTTTGCCCAAGAATAAAGACAATTTCTGCCTTTTTTCCCTGAAATAAGTGAAATTTCTGCAATTTTGCCCCAAAATAAGTAAAATTTCTGCAATTTTACCCCAAAATAAGAAAAATTTCTGGAATTTTGCCCCAAAATAAGTGAAATTTCTGAGTTTTGCCCCAAAATAAAGAGAATTTCTGCCTTTTTGCCCAAAATTAGTGAAATTTCTGCAATTTTGCCCTAAAATAAGAGAAATTTCTGCAATTTTTCCCCATAATAACGGAAATTTCGGCAATTTTGCTTCAAAATGAGGGGAATTTCTGTTTTTTGCCCCACAATTAGAGAAATTTCTGCAATTTTGCTCTAAAATAAAAGGAATTTCTGCCTTTTGTCCTAAAATATGGGGAATTTCTGCCTTTTTGTCCGAAAATAAAAAGAATGCATACCTTTTTGCCATAAAAAAGGGAAATTTCTTCTTTTTTGCTCTAAAATAAGGGGAACTTTTGCTTTTTGTCTCTAAATAAGTGGAGTATCTGTCTTTTACCCCCAAAACAAAGGGAATTTGGGTCTTTTTTGCACCAAAATAAGGAAAATTTCTGACTTATTACCCTGAAATAAGTGAAAATTCTGCAAATTTGCCCCAAAATAAGGGAAATTTCTGCCTTTTTGCCCCCAAATATGGGGAATTTCAGCCTTTTTACCTCAAAATAAGGGAAATTTCTGCATTTTTGCAACAAAATATTAGGAATTTCTGCATTTTTGCCACAAATATTAGGAATTTCTGCCTTTTTTCCCACAATAAGGAAAATTTCTGCCTTTTTTTCCCTGAAATAAGTGAAATTTCTGCAATTTTGCCCCAAAATAAGTGAAATTTTTGCAATTTTGCCCTAAAATAAGGGAAATTTCTGAATTTTTGCCCCAAAATAAGTGGAATTTCTTAGTTTTGCCCCAAAATAAGGAGAATTTCTGCCTTTTTGCCCCACAATTAGGGGAATTTCTGCAATTTTGCTCCAAAATACGGAGAATTTCTGCCTTTTTGCCTGAAAATAAGGGGAATTCATAACTTTTTGCCATAAAAAAGGGAAATTTCTTCATTTTTGCCCCAAATTAAGGGAAATTTCTGCATTTTTGCCCTGAAATATGTGAAATTTCTGCAATTTTAGCCCAAAATAAGGTGAATTTCTGCCTTTTTGCCCCAAAATAATGGGAATTTCTGCCTTTTTGCCCCAAAAAGAAGAAAAATTTTTGCTTTTTTTCTCTGAAATAAGTGAAATTTCTACAATTTTGCAAAAATAAAAAAATTTCTGCAATTTTTTCCCATAATAAAGGAAATTACTGTAATTTTGCCCCAAAATAAGGGGAATTTCTGGTTTTTTGCCCCCATATAAGGGAAATTTCTGCAATTTTGCCCTAAAATAAGGGGAATTTCTGCTTTTTTGCCTCTAAATAAGAGGAATTTCTGCTTTTTTGCCTCTAAATAAGAGGAATTTCTGTCTTTTTCTCCCAAAACAAAGGGAATTTCTGTCATTTTTGCCCCAAAATAAGAAAAATTTCTGACTTATTACCCTGAAATAAGTGAAATTTTTGCAAATTTGCCTCAAAAATAGGAAAATTTTCACCTTTTTCCCAAAAATAAAGGGAATTTCAGCATTTTACCTCAAAATAAGGGAAATTTCTGATTTTTGCACCAAAATATGGAGAATTTTTGCCTTTTTGAACAAAAATAAGGAAAATTTCTGCTTTTTTTCCCTGAAATACGTGAAATTTCTGCAATTTTGCCCCAAAATAAGGAGAATTTCTGCCTTTTTGCCCCACAATTTGGGGAATTTCTGCAATTTTGCTCCAAAATACGGGGAATTTCTGCCTTTTTGCCCGAAAATAAGGGCAATGCATACCTTTTTGCATAAAAAAAGGGAAATTTCTTCATTTTTGCCCCAAATTAAGGGAAATTTCTGCCTTTTTGCCCTGAAATATGTGAAATTTCTCCAATTTTAGCCCAAAATAAGGTGAATTTCTGCCTTTTTGCCCCAAAATAATGGGAATTTCTGCCTTTTTGCCCCAAAATAAGAAAAATTTTTGCTTTTTTCCCTGAAATAAGTGAAATTTCTGCAATTTTGCCCAGAAAATAAGTGGAATTTCTGAGTTTTGCCCCAAAATACAGAGAATTTCTGCCTTTTTGCACCACAATTAGTGAAATTTCTGCAATTTTGCCCTAAAATAAGAGAAATTTCTGCAATTTTTCCCCATAATAAGGGAAATTTCTGCAATTTTGCCCCAAAATAAGGGGAATTTCTGATTTTTGCCCCAAAATATGGGGAATTTCTGCCTTTTTGTCTGAAAATAAGAAGAATGCATACCTTTTTGACATAAAAAAGGGAAATTTCTTCATTTTTGCTCTAAAATAAAGGGAACTTTTGCCTTTTTGCCTCTAAATAAGTGGAATTTCTGTTTTTTCCCCCAAAACAAAGGGAATTTCTGTCTTTTTCCCCCAAAACAAAGGGAATTTCTATCTTTTTTGCCCCAAAATAAGAAAAATTTCTGACTTATAACCCTGAAATAAGTGAAATTTCTGCAAATTTGCCCCAAAATAAGAAAAATTTCTGCCATTTTGCCCCTAAATAAGGGGAATTTCAGCCTTTTTACCTCAAAATAAGGGAAATTTCTGCATTTTTGCAAAAAAATATGAGGAATTTCTGCATTTTTGCCACAAAATATTAGGAATTTCTGTCTTTTTCCTTCAAAACAAAGGGAATTTCTGTCTTTTTTGTTCCAAAATAAGAAAAATTTCTGACTTATAACCCTGAAATAAGTGAAATTTATGCAAATATGCCCCCAAAAAAGAAATTTCTGTCTTTTGCCCCAAAATAAGGGGAATTTCAGCATATAACCTCAAAATAAGGGAAATTTCTGATTTTTGCACCAAAATATGGAGAATTTCTGCCTTTTTGCCCCAAAATAAGGAAAATTTCTGCCTTTTTTCCTTGAAATAAGTGAAATTTTTGCAATTTTGCCCAAAATAAGTGAAATATCTGCAATTTTGCCCCAAAATAAGGGAAATTTCTGCAATTTTGCCCCAAAATAAGTGGAATTTCTGAGTTTTGCCCCAAAATAAAGAGAATTTCTGCCTTTTTGCCCCACAATTAGGGGAATTTCTGCAATTTTGCTCCAAAATACGGGGAATTTCTCCCTTTTTTCCCGAAAATAAAGGGAATGCATACATTTTTGCCATAAAAAATGGAAATTTCTTCATTTTTGCCCCAAATTAAGGGAAATTTCTGCCTTTTTGCCGTGAAATATGTGAAATTTCTGCAGTTTTAGCCCAAAATAAGGTGAATTTCTGCATTTTTGCCCCAAAATAATGGGAATATCTGCCTTTTTGCCCCAAAGTAAGAAAAATTTTTGCCTTTTTTCTCTGAAATAAGTGAAATTTCTGCAATTTTGCCCTAAAATAAAGGAAATTTCTGCAATTTTTCCCCATAATAAGGGAAATTTCTGGAATTTTGCCCCAAAATAAAGGGAATTTCTGTTTTTTTGCCTTCCAATAAGGGAAATTTCTGAAATTTTGCCCTAAAATAAGGGGAATTTCTGCTTTATTGCCTCTAAATAAGTGGAATTTCTGTCTTTTTCCCCCAAAACACAAAGAATTTCTGTCATTTTTGCCCCAAAATAAGGAAAATTTCTGACTTATTACCCTTAAATAAGTGAAATTTCTGCAATTTTGCCCCAATATAATGAAAATTTCTGCCTTTTTGCCCACTAATAAGGGGAATTTCAGCCTTTTTACCTCAAAATAAGGGGAATTTCTGAATTTTGGCACAAAATATTAGGAATTTCTGCCTTTTTGCCCCAAAATAAAAAAAAATTTCTGCTTTTTTCCTCGAAATAAGTGAAATTTCTGCAATTTTGCCCCAAAATAAGTGGAATTTCTGACTTTTGCCCCAAAATAAAGAGAATTTCTGCCTTTTTGCACCACAATTAGTGAAATTTCTGCAATTTTGCCCTAAAATAATAGAAATTTTGAAATTTTTCCCCATAATAAATGAAATTTCAGGAACTTTGCCCCAAAATATGGGGAATTTCTTTTTTTTTTGCCCCCAAATAAGGGAAATTTCTGCAATTTTGCCCTAAAATAAGTGGAATTTTTGCTTTTTTGCCTCTAATTAAGTGGAATTTCTGTCTTTTTTTCCCAAAAAAAAAAATTTCTGTCATTTTTGCCCCAAAATAAGGAAAATTTCTTACTTATTACCCTGAAATAAGTGAAATTTCTGCAATTTTGCCCCAATATAAGGGAAATTTCTGCCTTTTTTCCCACAAATAAGGGGAATTTCAGCCTTTTTACCTCAAAATAAGGGGAATTTCTGAATTTTGGCACAAACTATTAGGAATTTCTGCCTTTTGCCCCAATATAAGCAAAATTTCTGCTTTTTTCCCTGAAATAAGTGAAATTTCTGCAATTTTGCCCCAAAATAAGCAAAATTTCTGCAATTTTGCCCCAAAATAAGGAAAATTTCAGGAATTTTGCCCCAAAATAAGTGGAATTTCTGAGTTTTGCCCCAAAATATGGCGAATTTCTGCCTTTTTGCCCCACAATTAGTGAAATTTCTGCAATTTTGCCCTAAAATAAGGGAAATTTCTGCAATTTTTCCTTATAATAAGGGAAATTTCTGCAATTTTGCTTCAAAATAAGGGGAATTTCTGTTTTTTGCCTCACAATTAGGGAAATTTCTGCAATTTTGCCCCAAAATATGGGGAATTTCTGCCTTTTGCCCCAAAATATGGAAAATTTTTGCGTTTTTGTCCAAAAATAAGAAGAATGCATACCTTTTTGCCATAAAAAAGGGAAATTTCTTCATTTTTGCTCCAAAATAAGGGGAACGTTTGCCTTTTTGACTCTAAATAAGTGGAATTTCTGTCTTTTTCCCCAAAACAAAGGGAATTTCTGTCTTTTTTGTTCCAAATAAGGAAAATTTCTGCCTTTTTTTTCTCTGAAATAAGTGAAATTTCTGCAATTTTGCCCAAATATAAGTGAAATTTCTGCAATTTTGCCCCAAAATAAGGGAAATTTCTGCAATTTTGCCCAAATATAAGTGAAATTTCTGCAATTTTGCCCCAAAATAAGGGAAATTTCTGCAATTTTGCCCCAAAATAAGTGGAATTTCTGAGTTTTGCCCCAAAATAAGGAGAATTTCTGCTTTTTTACCCCACAATTAGGGGAATTTCTGCAATTTTGCTCCAAAATACGGGGAATTTCTGCCTTTTTTTCCCGAAAATAAAGGGAATGCATACCTTTTTGACATAAAAAATGGAAATTTCTTCATTTTTGCCCCAAATTAAGGGAAATTTCTGCCTTTTTGCCCTGAAATATGTGAAATTTGTGCAATTTTAGCCCAAAATAAGGTGAATTTCTGCCTTTTTGCCCCAAAATAATGGGAATTTTTGCCTTTTTGCCCCAAAATAAGAAAAATTTTTGCCTTTTTTCTCTGAAATAAGTGAAAATTCTGCAAATTTGCCCTAAAATAAAGAAAATTTCTGCAATTTTTCCCCATAATAAAAGAAATTTCTTGAATTTTGCCCGAAAAAAATGGGAATTTCTGTTTTTTTGCCCCCAAATAAGGGAAATTTCTGCAATTTTGCCCTAAAATAATGGGAATTCATGCTTTATTGCCTCTAAATAAGTGGAATTTCTGTCTTTTTCTCCCAAAACAAAGGGAATTTCTGTCATTTTTGCCCCAAAATAAGGAAAATTTCTGACTTATTGCCCTGAAATATGTGAAATTTCTGCAATTTTGCTCCAATATAAGGAAAATTTCTGCCTTTTTGCCCCCTAATAAGGGGAATTTCAGCCTTTTTACCTCAAAATAAGGGGAATTTCTGAATTTTGGCACAGAATATTAGGAATTTCTGCTTTTTTGCCCCAAAATAAAGAAAAATTTTTGCTTTTTTCCCTGAAATAAGTGAAATTTCTGCAATTTTGCCCCAAAATAAGTGGAATTTCTGAGTTTTGCCCCAAAATACAGAGAATTTCTGCCTTTTTGCACCACAATTAGTGAAATTTCTGCAATTTTGCCCTAAAATAAGAGAAATTTCTGCAATTTTTCCCCATAATAAGGGAAATTTCTGCAATTTTGCCCCAAAATAAGGGGAATTTCTGATTTTTTGCCCCAAAATATGGGGAATTTCTGCATTTTTGTCTGAAAATAAGAAGAATGCATACCTTTTTGACATAAAAAAGGGAAATTTCTTCATTTTTGCTCTAAAATAAAGGGAACTTTTGCCTTTTTGCCTCTAAATAAGTGGAATTTCTGTCTTTTTCCCCCAAAACAAAGGGAATTTCTGTTTTTTTGCCCCAAAATAAGAAAAATTTCTGAATTATAACCCTGAAATAAGTGAAATTTCTGCAAATTTGCCCCAAAATAAGAAAAATTTCTGCCATTTTGCCCCCAAATAAGGGGAATTTCAGCCTTTTTACCTCAAAATAAGGGAAATTTCTGCATTTTTGCAACAAAATATAAGGAATTTCTGCATTTTTACCACAAAATATTAGGAATTTCTGCCTTTTTGCCCCAAAATAAGGAAAATTCCTGCCTTTTTTCCCTGAAATAAGTGAAATTTCTGCAAATATGCCCGAAAAAAGGGAAATTTCTACCTTTTGCCCCAAAATAAGGGGAATTTCAGCATTTTACCTCAAAATAAGGGAAATTTCTGATTTTTGCACCAAAATATGGAGAATTTCTGCCTTTTTGCCCCAAAATAAGGAACATTTCTGCCTTTTTGCCGTGAAATATGTGAAATTTCTGCAGTTTTAGCCCAAACTAAGGTGAATTTCTGCATTTTTGCCCCAAAATAATGGGAATTTCTGCCTTTTTGCCCCAAAATAAGAAAAATTTTTGCCTTTTTTTTCTGAAATAAGTGAAATTTCTGCAATTTTGCCCTAAAATAAAGGGAATTTCTGCAATTTTTCCCCATAATAAGGGAAATTTCTGGAATTTTGCTTCAAAATAAGGGGAATTTCTGTTTTTTTGCCCCCAAATGAGGGAAATTTCTGCAATTTTGCCCTAAAATAAGGGGAATTTCTGCTTTATTGCCTCTAAACAAGTGGAATTTCTGTCTTTTTCCCCCAAAACAAAGGGAATTTCTGTCATTTTTGCCCCAAAATAAGGAAAATTTCTGACTTATTACCCTGAAATAAGTGAAATTTCTGCAATTTTGCCCCAATATAAGGAAAATCTCTGCCTTTTTGCCCCCTAATAAGGGAATTTCAGCCTTTTTACCTCAAAATAAGGGGAATTTCTGAATTTTGGCACAAAATATTAGGAATTTCTGCCTTTTTGCCCCAAAATAAAGAAAAATTTTTGCTTTTTTCTCTGAAATAAGTTAAATTTCTGCAATTTTGCCCCAAAATAAGTGTAATTTCTGAGTTTTGCCCCAAAATAAAGAGAATGTCTGCCTTTTTCAACCACAATTAGTGAAATTTCTGCAATTTTGCTCTAAAATAAGGGAAATTTCTTCAATTTTTCCCCATAATAAGGGAAATTTCTCCAATTTTGCTCCAAAATAAGGGGAATTTCTGCTTTTTGCCCCAAAATATGGGGAATTTCTGCCTTTTTGTCTGAAAATAAGAAGAATGCATACCTTTTTGCCTTAAAAAAGGGAAATTTCTTCATTTTTGCTCTAAAATAAAGGGAACTTTTGCCTTTTTGCCTCTAAATAAGTGGAATTTCTGTCTTTTTCCCCCAAAACAAAGGGTATTTCTGTCCTTTTTGCCCCAAAATAAGAAAAATTTCTGACTTATAACCCTGAAATAAGTGAAATTTCGGCAAATTTGCCCAAAAATAAGAAAAATTTCTGCCTTTTTGCCCCCAAATAAGGGGAATTTCAGCATTTTTACCTCAAAATAAGGGAAATTTCTGCATTTTTGCAACAAAATATTAGGAATTTCTGCATTTTTGCCACAAAATATTAGGAATTTCTGCATTTTTGCAACAAAATATTAGGAATTTCTGCATTTTTGCTCCAAAATAAGGAAAATTCCTGCCTTTTTTCCCTGAAATAAGTGAAATTTCTGCAAATATGCCCACAAAAAGGGAAATTTCTGCCTTTTGCCCCAAAATAAGGGGAATTTCAGCATTTTACCTCAAAATAAGGGAAATTTCTGATTTTTGCACCCAAATATGGAAAATTTCTGCCTTGTTGCCCCAAAATAAGGAAAATTTCTGACTTTTTTTCCTGAAATAAGTGAAATTTTTGCAATTTTGCCCAAAAATAAGGGAAATTTGTGGCTTCTTGCCCCAAAATAAGGGGAATTTCTGCCTTTTCCATAAATATGGGAAATTTCAATATTTTACCTCAAAATAAAATGAATTTCTGCCTTTTTGCCCTGAAATATGTGAAATTTCTGAAATTTTACCCCAAAATAAGGTGAATTTCTGCCTTTTTGCCCCAAAATAATGGGAATTTATGCCTTTTTGCCCCAAATTAAGAAAAATTTTTGCTTTTTTTCTCTGAAATAAGTGAAATTTCTGCAATTTTGCCCTAAAATAAAAGAAATTTCTGAAATTTTTCAACATAATTAAGGAAATTTCTGGAATTTTACCCCAAAATAAGGGGATTTTCTGTTTTTTTGCCCCCAAATAAGAGAAATTTCTGAAATTTTGCCCTAAAATATGGGGAATTTCTGGTTTTTTGCCTCTAAATGAGTGGAATTTCTGTCTTTTTCTCCCAAAACAAAGGGAATTTCTTTTTTTTTTGCCCAAAATAAGGAAAATTTCTGACTTATTACCCTGAAATAAGTAAATTTCTGCAATTTTGCCCAAATATAAGGGAAATTTCTGCCTTTTAGCCCCCAAATAAGGGGAATTTCAGCCTTTTTACCTCAAAATAAGGGGAATTTTTTAATTTTGGCACAACATATTAGGAATTTCTGCCTTTTTGCCCCAAAATAAGGACAATTTCTGCCTTTTTTCCCTGAAATAAGTAAAATTTCTGCAATTTTGTTTCAAAATAAGTAAAATTTCTGCAATTTTGCCCCAAAATAAGGGAAATTTCTGGAATTTTGCCCCAAAATAAGTGGAATTTCTGAGTTTTGCCCCAAAATAAAGAGAATTTCTGCCTTTTTGCGCCACAATTAGTGAAATTTCTGCAATTTTGCCCTAAAATAAGGGAAATTTCTGCAATTTTTCCTCATGATAAGGGAAATGTCTGCAATTTTGCCCCAAAATAAGGGGAATTTCTGCCTTTTGCCCCAAAATATGGGGAATTTCTGCCTTTTTGTGCGAAAATAAGAAGAATGCATAACTTTTTGCCAAAAAAGAGAAATTTCTTCATTTTTGCTCTAAAATAAGGGGAACTTTTGCATTTTGCCTCCAAATAAGTGGAATTTCTGTCTTTTTCCCCAAAAACAAAAGAAATTTCTGTCTTTTTACCCCAAAATAAGAAAAATTTCTGACTTATTACCCTGAAATAAGTGAAATTTCTGCAAATTTGCCCCAAAATAAGGGAAATTTCTGTTTTTTGCCCCAAAATATGGGGAATTTCAGCATTTTACATCCAAATAAGGTTAATTTCTGATTTGTGCACCAAAATATTAGGAATTTCTGCATTTTTGCCCCAAAATAAAGGGAATTTCTTCATTTTTGCACCAATATTAGGGGAATTTTTGCAATTTTGCTCTAAAATATGGGTCATTTCTGCCTTTTTGCCCGAAATTAAGTGGAATTTCTGCCTTTTTGTCCCGAAATAAGTGAAATTTCTTAAATTTTAGCCAAAAATTAGGGATTTCATCTTTTTGCCCAAAAATAAGGGGAATTTCTACTATTTTGCCCTGAAATATTTGAAATTTCTGAAATTTTATTCCAAAATAAGGGGAATTTCTGCCTTTTTGCCCCAAAATAAGGGGAATTTCAGCATTTCACCTCAAAATAAGGGAAATTTATGATTTTTGCACCAAAATATGGAGAATTTCTGCTTTTTTGCACCAAAATAAAGAAAATTTCTGCCTTTTTTCCCTGAAATAAGTGAAATTTCTGCAATTTTGCCCCAAAATAAGGAGAATTTCTGCCTTTTTGCCCCACAATTAGGGGAATTTCTGCAATTTTGCTCCAAAATACGAGGAATTTCTGCCTTTTTGCTCGAAAATAAGGGGAATGCATACCTTTTTGCCATAAAAAAGGGAAATTTCTTCATTTTTGCCCCAAATTAAGGGAAATTTCTGCTTTTTTCCCCTGAAATATGTGAAAATTCTGCAATTTTAGACCAAAATAAGGTGAATTTCTGCCTTTTTGCCTCAAAATAATGGGAATTTCTGCCTTTTTGCCACAAAATAAGAAAAATTTTTGCTTTTTTCTTTGAAATAAGTGAAATTTCTGCTACTTTGCCCTAAAATAAAAGAAATTTCTGCAATTTTTCCCCAAAATAAAGGAAATTTCTGGAATTTTGCCTTAAAATAAGCGGAATTTCTGTTTTTTTGCCCCCAAATAAGGTAAATTTCTGCAATTTTGCCCTAAAATAAGGGGAATTTCTGCTTTTTTGCCATTAAATAATTGGAATTTCTGTCTTTTTCCCCCAAAACAAAGGGAATTTCTATCATTTTTGCCCCAAAATAAGGAAAATTTCTGACTTATTACCCTGAAATAAGTGAAATTTCTGCAATTCTGCACCAATATAAGGGAAATTTCTGCATTTTTGCCCTCCAAATAAGGGGAATTTCAGGCTTTTTACCATAAAATAAGGGGAATTTCTGAATTTTGGCACAAAATATTATGAATTTCTGCCTTTTTGCCCCAAAATAAGGACAATTTCTGCCTTTTTTCCCTGAAATAAGTGAAATTTCTGAAATTTTGCCCCAAAATAAGTAAAATTTCTGCAATTTTGCCCCAAAATAAAAAAACTTTCTGGAATTTTGCCCCAAAATAAGTGGAAATTCTGAGTTTTGCCCCAAAATAAGGATAATTTCTGCCTTTTTGCCCACAATTAGTGAAATTTCAGCAATTTTGCTCTAAAATAAGAGAAATTTCCGAAATTTTTCTACATAATAAAAGAAATTTCTGCAATTTTGCTTCAAAATAAGGGGAATTTCTGTTTTTTGCCCCACAATTACGGAAATTTCTGCAATTTTGCTCCAAAATAAAAAGAATTTCTGCCTTTTGTCCTAAAATATGGGGAATTTCTGACTTTTTGTCAGAAAATAAGAAGAATGCATACCTTTTTGCCATAGAAAAGGGAAATTTCTTCATTTTTGCTCCAAAATAAGGGGAACTTTTGCTTTTTGCCTCTAAATAAGTGGAATTTCTGTCTTTTTCTTCCAAAACAAAGGGAATTTCTGTCTTTTTTGCACCAAAATAAGGAAAATTTCTGATTTATTACCCTGAAATAAGTGAAATTTCTGCAAATTTTCCACAAAATAAGGAAAATTTCTGCCTTTTTGCCCCCAAATATGGGGAATTTCAGCCTTTTTACCTCAAAATAAGGGAAATTTCTGCATTTTTGCAACAAAATATTAGGATTTTCTGCATTTTTGCCACAAAATATTAGGAATTTCTGCCTTTTTGCCCTACAATAAGGAAAATTTCTGCCTTTTTTCCCTGAAATAAGTGAAATTTCTGGAATTTTTCCCCAAAATAAGTGAAATTTCTGCAATTTTGCCCAAAAATAAAGGAAATTTCTGGAATTTTGCCCCAAAATAAGTGGAATTTTTGAGTTTTGCCCCAAAATAAGGAGAAGTTCTGCCTTTCCCCCCCACAAATAAAAGAATTTCTGCAATTTTTATCCAAAATACGAGAAATTTCTGCCTTTTTGCCTGAAAGTAAGGGGAATGCATACCTTTTTGCCATAAGAAAGGGAAATTTCTTCATTTTTGCCCAAAATTAAGGGAAATTTCTGCCTTTTTGCCCTGAAATATGTAAAATTTCTGCAATTTTAGCCCAAAATAAGGTGAATTTCTGCCTTTTTGCCCCAAAGTAATGGGAATTTCTGCTTTTTTCCCCAAAATAAGAAAAATTTTTGATTTTTTTCTCTGAAATAAGTGAAATTTCTGCAATTTTGCCCTAAAATAAAAGAAATTTCTGCAATTTTTCCCCATAATAATAGAAATTTCTGGAATTTTGCCTTAAAATAAGGGGAATTTCGGTTTTTTTGCCCCCAAATAATGGAAATTTCTCCAATTTTGCCCTAAAATAAGGGGAATTTCTGCTTTTTTACCTCTAAATAAGTGGAATTTCTGTCTTTTTTCCCCAAAACAAAGGGAATTTCTGTCATTTTTGCCCCAAAATAAGGAAAATTTCTGACTTATTACCCCGAAATAAGTGAAATTTCTGCAATTTTGCGCCAATATAAGGGAAATTTCTGCCTTTTTGCCCCCAAATAAGGGGAATTTCAGCATTTTTACCTCAAAATAAGGGGAATTTCTGAATTTTGGCACAAAATATTAGGAATTTCTGCCATTTGCCCCAAAATAAGGACAATTTCTGCCTTTTTTCCCTGAAATAAGTGAAATTTCTGCAATTTTGCCCCAAAATAAAAAAACTTTCTGGAATTTTGCCCCAAAATAAGTGGAAATTCTGAGTTTTGCCCCAAAATAAGGATAATTTCTGCCTTTTGGCCCACAATTAGTGAAATTTCTGCAATTTTGCTCTAAAATAAGAGAAATTTCTGCAATTTTTCCCCATAATAAGGGAAATTTCTGCAATTTTGCTTCAAAATAAGGGGAATTTCTGTTTTTTGCCCCACAATTACGGAAATTTCTGCAATTTTGCTCCAAAATAAAAAGAATTTCTGCCTTTTGTCCTAAAATATGGGGAATTTCTGCCCTTTTTGTCGGAAAATAAGAAGAATGCATACCTTTTTGCCATAGAAACGGGAAATTTCTTCATTTTTGCTCCAAAATAAGGGGAACTTTTGCTTTTTGCCTCTAAAAAGTGGAATTTCTGTCTTTTTCCCCCAACACAAAGGGAATTTCTGTCTTTTTTGCACCAAAATAAGGAAAATTTCTGATTTATTACCCTGAAATAAGTGAAATTTCTGCAAATTTGCCCCAAAATAAGGAAAATTTCTGCCTTTTTGCCCCCAAATATGGGAAATTTCAGCCTTTTTACCTCAAAATAAGGGAAATTTCTGCATTTTTGCAACAAAATAATAAGAATTTCTGCCTCTTTGCCCCACAATAAGGAGAATTTTTGCCTTATTTTTCCTGAAATAAGTGAAATTTCTGTAATTTTGCCCCAAAATAAGTGAAATTTCTGCAATTTTGCCCCAAAATAAGGGAAATTCTTAGAATTTTGCCCTAAAATAAGTGCAATTTCTGAGTTTTACCCCAAAATAAGGAGAATTTCTGCCTTTTTGCCCCACAATTAGGGGAATTTCTGCAATTTTGCTCCAAATACGGGAAATTTCTGCCTTTTTGCCTGAAAATAAGGGGAATGCATACCTTTTTTGCCATAAAAAAGGGAAATTTCTTCATTTTTGCCCCAAATTAAGGGAAATTTCTGCCTTTTTGCCCTGAAATATGTGAAATTTCTGCAATTTTAGCCCAAAATAAGGTGAATTTCTGCCTTTTTGCCCCAAAATAATGGGAATTTCTGCCCTTTTGCCCCAAAATACGAAAAATTTTTGCTTTTTTTCTCTGAAATAAGTGAAATTTCTGCAATTTTGCCCTAAAATAAAAGAAATTTCTGCAATTTTTCTCCATAATATTGGAAATTTCTGGAATTTTGCCTTAAAATAAGAGGAATTTTTGTTTTTTTGCCCCCAAATAGGGGAAATTTCTGCAATTTTGCCCTAAAATAAGGGGAAGTTCTGCTTTTTTGCCTCTAAATAAGTGGAATTTCTGTCTTTTTCTCCCCCAAAAAAGTGAATTTCTGTCATTTTTGTCGCAAAATAAGGAAAATTTCTGACTTATTACCCTGAAATAAGTGAAATTTCTGCAATTTTGCGCCAATATAAGGGAAATTTCTGCCTTTTTGCCCCCAAATAAGGGGAATTTCAGCCTTTTTACCTCAAAATAAGGGGAATTTCTGAATTTTGGCACAAAATATTAGGAATTTCAGCCTTTTTGCCCAAAAATAAGGACAATTTCTGCCTTTTTTCCCTGAAATAAGTGAAATTTCTGCAATTTTGCCCCAAAATAAGTAAAATTTCTGCAATTTTGCCCCTAAATAAGGAAAATTTCTGAAATTTTGCCCCAAAATAAGTGGAATTTTTGAGTTTTGCCCCAAATTAAGGAGAATTTCTGCCTTTTTGCCCACAATTAGTGAAATTTCTGCAATTTTGCCCTAAAATAAGAGAAATTTCTGCAATTTTTCCCCATAATAAGGGAAATTTCTGCAATTTTGCT
The DNA here is from genome assembly GCF_963924665.1 of Micromys minutus. Lineage (NCBI taxonomy): Eukaryota > Metazoa > Chordata > Mammalia > Rodentia > Muridae > Micromys > Micromys minutus. The sequence goes on from NW_027667727.1 coordinate 8,229,766, forward strand.
TCAAAATGAGGGCAATTTCTGTTTTTTGCCCTACAATTAGAGAAATTTCTGCAATTTTGCTCTAAAATAAAAGGAATTTCTGCCTTTTGTCCTAAAATATGGGGAATTTCTGCCTTTTTGTCCGAAAATAACAAAAATGCATACGTGTTTGCCATAAAAAAGGGAAATTTCTTCATTTTTGCTCCAAAATAAGGGGAACTTTTGCTTTTTGTCTCTAAATAAGTGGAATTTCTGTCTTTTACCCCCAAAACAAAGGAAATTTGGGTCTTTTTTGCACCAAAATAAGGAAAATTTCTGACTTATTACCCTGAAATAAGTGAAAATTCTGCAAATTTGCCCCAAAATAAAGGAAATTTCTGCCTTTTTGCCCCCAAATGTGGGGAATTTCAGCCTTTTTATATCAAAATAGGGGAAATTTCTGCATTTTTGCAACAAAATATTAGGAATTTCTACATTTTTCCCGCAAAATATTAGGAATTTCTGCCTTTTTTCCCACAATAAGGAAAATTTCTGCCTTTTTTTCCCTGAAATAAGTGAAATTTCTGCAATTTTGCATCAAAATAAGTGAAATTTCTGCAATTTTGCCCCAAAATAAGGGAAATTTCTGCAATTTTGCCCCAAAATAAGTGGAATTTCTGAGTTTTGCCCCCAAATAAGGAGAATTTCTGCCTTTTTGCCCCACAATTAGGGGAATTTCTGCAATTTTGCTCCAAAATACGGAGAATTTCTGCCTTTTTGCCTGAAAATAAGGGGAATGCATAACTTTTTGTCATAAAAAAGGGAAATTTCTTCATTTTTGCCCCAAATTAAGGAAAATTTCTGCATTTTTGCCCTGAAATATGTGAAATTTCTGCAATTTTAGCCCAAAATAAGGTGAATTTCTGCCTTTTTGCCCCAAACTAATGGGAATTTCTGCTTTTTTCCCCAAAATAAGAAAAATTTTTGCTTTTTTTCTCTGAAATAAGTGAAATTTCTGCAATTTTGCCCTAAAATAAAAGAAATTTCTGCAATTTTTCCCCATAATAATGGAAATTTCTGGAATTTTGCCTTAAAATAAGGGGAATTTCTGTTTTTTTGCCCCCAAATAAGGAAAATTTCTGCAATTTTGCCCTAAAATAAGGGGAATTTCTGCTTTTTTGCCTCTAAATAAGTAGAATTTCTGTCTTTTTCCCCCAAAACAAAGGGAATTTCTGTCATTTTTCCCCAAAATAAGGAAAAGTTCTGACTTATTACCCTGAAATAAGTGAAATTTCTGCAATTTTGCGCCAATATAAGGGAAATTTCTACCTTTTTGCCCCCAAATAAGGGGAATTTCAGCCTTTTTACCTCAAAATAAGGGGAATTTCTGAATTTTGGCACAAAATATTAGGAATTTCTGCCTTTTGCCCCAAAATAAGGACAATTTCTGCCTTTTTTCCCTGAAATAAGTGAAATTTCTGAAATTTTGCCCCAAAATAAGTAAAATTTCTGCAATTTTGCCCCAAAATAAAAAAACTTTCTGGAATTTTGCCCCAAAATAAATGGAAATTCTGAGTTTTGCCCCAAAATAAGGATAATTTCTGCCTTTTGGCCCACAATTAGTGAAATTTCTGCAATTTTGCTCTAAAATAAGAGAAATTTCTGCAATTTTTCCCCATATTAAGGGAAATTTCTGCAATTTTGCTTCAAAATAAGGGGAATTTCTGTTTTTTGCCCCACAATTAGGGAAATTTCTGCAATTTTGCTCCAAAATAAAAAGAATTTCTGCCTTTTGTCCTAAAATATGGGGAATTTCTGCCCTTTTTGGCGGAAAATAAGAAGAATGCATACCTTTTTGCCATAGAAACGGGAAATTTCTTCATTTTTGCTCAAATATAAGGGGAACTTTTGCTTTTTGCCTCTAAATAAGTGGAATTTCTGTCTTTTTCCCCCAAAACAAAGGGAATTTCTGTCTTTTTTGCACCAAAATAAGGAAAATTTCTGATTTATTACCCTGAAATAAGTGAAATTTCTGCAAATTTGCCCCAAAATAAGGAAAATTTCTGCCTTTTTGCCCTACAATAAGGAAAATTTCTGCCTTTTTTTCCCTGAAATAAGTAAAATTTCTGGAATTTTTCCCCAAAATAGGTGAAATTTCTGCAATTTTGCCCCAAAATAAAGGAAATTTCTGGAATTTTGCCCCAAAATAAGTGGAATTTTTGAGTTTTGCCCCAAAATAAGGAGAATTTCTGCCTTTTTCCCCCACAATTATGAGAATTTCTGCAATTTTACTCCAAAATACGGGAAATTTCTGCCTTTTTGCCAGAAAATAAGGGGAATGCATACCTTTTTGCCATAAAAAAGGGAAATTTCTTCATTTTTGCCCCAAATTAAGGGAAATTTCTGCCTTTTTGCCCTGAAATATGTAAAATTTCTGCAATTTTAGCCCAAAATAAGGTGAATTTCTGCCTTTTTGCCCCAAAATAATGGGAATTTCTGCTTTTTTCCCCAAAATAAGAAAAATTTTTGCTTTTTTTCTCTGAAATAAGTGAAATTTCTGCAATTTTGCCCTAAAATAAAAGAAAATTCTGCAATTTTTCCCCATAATAATGGAAATTTCTGGAATTTTGCCTTAAAATAAGGGGAATTTCTGTTTTTTTGCCCCCAAATAAGGGAAATTTCTGCAATTTTGCCCTAAAATAAGGGGAATTTCTGATTTTTTGCCTCTAAATAAGTGGAATTTCTGTCTTTTTCTCCCAAAACAAAGGGAATTTCTGTCATTTTTGCCCAAAAATAAGGAAAATTTCTGACTTATTACCCTGAAATAAGTGAAATTTCTGCAATTTTGCGCCAATATAAGGGAAATTTCTGCCTTTTTGCCCCCAAATAAGGGGAATTTCAGCATTTTTACCTCAAAATAAGGGGAATTTCTGAATTTTGGCACAAAATATTAGGAATTTCTGCCATTTGCCCCAAAATAAGGACAATTTCTGCCTTTTTTCCCTGAAATAAGTGAAATTTCTGCAATTTTGCCCCAAAATAAAAAAACTTTCTGGAATTTTGCCCCAAAATAAGTGGAAATTCTGAGTTTTGCCCCAAAATAAGGATAATTTCTGCATTTTGGCCCACAATTAGTGAAATTTCTGCAATTTTGCTCTAAAATAAGAGAAATTTCTGCAATTTTTCCCCATAATAAGGGAAATTTCTGCAATTTTGCTTCAAAATAAGGGGAATTTCTGTTTTTTGCCCCACAATTATGGAAATTTCTGCAATTTTGCTCCAAAATAAAAAGAATTTCTGCCTTTTGTCCTAAAATATGGGGAATTTCTGCCTTTTTGTCGGAAAATAAGAAGAATGCATACCTTTTTGCCATAGAAAAGGGAAATTTCTTCATTTTTGCTCAAAAATAAGGGGAACTTTTGCTTTTTGCCTCTAAATAAGTGGAATTTCTGTATTTTTCCCCCAAAACAAAGGGAATTTCTATCTTTTTTGCACCAAAATAAGGAAACTTTCTGATTTATTACCCTGAAATAAGTGAAATTTCTGCAAATTTGCCCCAAAATAAGGAAAATTTCTGCCTTTTTGCCCCCAAATATGGGAAATTTCAGCCTTTTTACCTCAAAATAAGGGAAATTTCTGCATTTTTGCAACAAAATATTAAGAATTTCTGCCTCTTTGCCCCACAATAAGGAAAATTTCTGCCTTATTTTCCCTGAAATAAGTGAAATTTCTGTAATTTTGCCCCAAAATAAGTGAAATTTCTGCAATTTTGCCCCAAAATAAGGGAAATTCCTAGAATTTTGCCCTAAAATAAGTGCAATTTCTGAGTTTTGCCCCAAAATAAGGAGAATTTCTGCCTTTTTGCCCCACAATTAGGGGAATTTCTGCAATTTTGCTCCAAATACGGGGAATTTCTGCCTTTTTGCCTGAAAATAAGGGGAATGCATACCTTTTTGCCATAAAAAAGGGAAATTTCTTCATTTTTGCCCCAAATTAAGGGAAATTTCTGCGTTTTTGCCCTGAAATATGTGAAATTTCTGCAATTTTAGCCCAAAATAAGGCGAATTTCTGCCTTTTTGCCCCAAAATAATGGGAATTTCTGCCTTTTTGCCCCAAAATAAGAAAAATTTTTGCTTTTTTTCTCTGAAATAAGTGAAATTTCTGCAATTTTGCTCTAAAATAAAAGAAATTTCTGCAATTTTTCTCCATAATATTGGAAATTTCTGGAATTTTGCCTTAAAATAAGAGGAATTTTTGTTTTTTTGCCCCCAAATAGGGGAAATTTCTGCAATTTTGCCCTAAAATAAGGGGAATTTCTGCTTTTTTGCCTCTAAATAAGTGGAATTTCTGTCTTTTTCTCCCCCAAAAAAGGGAATTTTTGTCATTTTTGTCGCAAAATAAGGAAAATTTCTGAATTATTACCCTGAAATAAGTGAAATTTCTGCAATTTTGCGCCAATATAAGGGAAATTTCTGCATTTTTGCCCCCAAATAAGGGGAATTTCAGCCTTTTTACCTCAAAATAAGGGGAATTTCTGAATTTTGGCACAAAATATTAGGAATTTCAGCCTTTTTGCCCAAAAATAAGGACAATTTCTGCCTTTTTTCCCTGAAATAAGTAAAATTTCTGCAATTTTGCCCCAAAATAAGTAAAATTTCTGCAATTTTGCCCCAAAATAAGGAAAATTTCTGAAATTTTGCCCCAAATTAAGTGGAATTTTTGAGTTTTGCCCCAAAATAAGGAGAATTTCTGCCTTTTTGCCCACAATTAGTGAAATTTCTGCAATTTTGCTCTAAAATAAGAGAAATTTCTGCAATTTCTCCCCATAATAAGGGAAATATCTGCAATTTTGCTTCAAAATGAGGGCAATTTCTGTTTTTTGCCCCACAATTAGAGAAATTTCTGCAATTTTGCTCTAAAATAAAAGGAATTTCTGCCTTTTGTCCTAAAATATGGGGAATTTCTGCCTTTTTGTCCGAAAATAAGAAGAATGCATACCTTTTTGCCATAAAAAAGGGAAATTTCTTAATTTTTGCTCCAAAATATGGAAAACTTTTGCTTTTTGTCTCTAAATAAGTGGAATTTCTGTCTTTTACCCCCAAAACAAAGAAAATTTGGGTCTTTTTTGCACCAAAATAAAGAAAATTTCTGACTTATTACCCTGAAATAAGTGAAAATTCTGCAAATTTGCCCCAAAATAAGGGAAATTTCTGCATTTTTGCCCCCAAATATGGGGAATTTCAGCATTTTTACCTCAAATTAAGGGAAATTTCTGCATTTTTGCAACAAAATATTAGGAATTTCTGCATTTTTGCCACAAAATATTAGGAATTTCTGCCTTTTTTCCCACAATAAGGAAAATTTCTGCGTTTTTTTCCCTGAAATAAGTGAAATTTCTGCAATTTTGCACCAAAATAAGTGAAATTTCTGCAATTTTGCCCCAAAATAAGGAAAATTTCTGGAAAATTGCCCCAAAATAAGTGGAATTTCTGAGTTTTGCCCCCAAATAAGGAGAATTTCTGCCTTTTTGCCCCACAATTAGGGGAATTTCTGCAATTTTGCTCCAAAATACGGAAAATTTCTGCCTTTTTGCCTGAAAATAAGGGAAATGCATAACTTTTTGTCATAAAAAAGGGAAATTTCTTCATTTTTGCCCCAAATTAAGGAAAATTTCTGCATTTTTGCCCTGAAATATGTGAAATTTCTGCAATTTTAGCCCAAAATAAGGTGAATTTCTGCCTTTTTGCCATAAAATAATGGGAATTTCTGCCTTTTTGCCCCAAAATAAGAAAAATTTTTGCTTTTTTTCTCTGAAATAAGTGAAATTTCTGCAATTTTGCAAAAAAAAGAAATTTCTACAATTTTTCCCCATAATAAAGGAAATTACTGGAATTTTGCTCCAAAATAAGGGGAATTTCTGTTTTTTTGCCCTTATATAAGGGAAATTTCTGCAATTTTGCCCTAAAATAAGGGGAATTTCTGCTTTTTTGCCTCTAAATAAGTGGAATTTCTGTCATTTTCTCCCAAAACAAAGGGAATTTCTGTCATTTTTGCCCCAAAATAAAGAAAATTTCTGACTTATTACCCTGAAATATATGAAATTTCTGCAAATTTGCCACAAAAATAGGGAAATTTCTGCCTTTTTCCCAAAAATAAAGGAAATTTCAGCATTTTACCTCAAAATAAGGGAAATTTCTGATTTTTGCACCAAAATATGGAGAATTTCTACTTTTTTGAACCAAAATAAGGAAAATTTCTGCCTTTTTCTCTGAAATACATGAAATTTCTGCAATTTTGCCCCAAAATAAGGAGAATTTCTGCCTTTTTGCCCCACAATTTGGAAAATTTCTGCAATTTTGCTCCAAAATACGGAGAATTTCTGCCTTTTTGCCCGTAAATAAGGGCAATGCATACCTTTTTGCATAAAAAAAGGGAAATTTCTTCATTTTTGCCCCAAATTAAGGGAAATTTCTGGCTTTTTGGCCTGAAATATGTGAAATTTCTGCAATTTTAGCCCAAAATAAGGTGAATTTCTGCCTTTTTGCCCCAAAATAATGGGAATTTCTGCCTTTTTGCCCCAAAATACGAAAAATTTTTGCTTTTTTTTCTCTGAAATAAGTGAAATTTCTGCAATTTTGCAAAAATAAAAGAAATTTCTGCAATTTTTCCCCATAATAAAAGAAATTACTGGAATTTTGCCCCCAAATAAGGGGAATTTCTGTTTTTTTGCCCTTATATAAGGGAAATTTCTGCAATTTTGCCCTAAAATAAGGGGAATTTCTGCTTTTTTGCCTCTAAATAAGTGGAATTTCTGTCTTTTTCTCCCAAAACCAAGGGAATTTCTGTCATTTTTGCCCCAAAATAAGGAAAATTTCTGACTTATTACCCTGAAATAAGTGAAATTTCTGCAAATTTGCCCCCAAAATAGGGAAATTTCTGCCTTTTTCCTAAAAATAAAGGGAATTTCAGCATTTTACCTCAAAATAAGGGAAATTTCTGATTTTTGCACCAAAATATGGAGAATTTCTGCCTTTTTGAACCAAAATAAGGAACATTTCTGCTTTTTTCCCTGAAATACATGAAATTTCTGCAATTGTGCCCCAAAATAAGGAGAAGTTCTGCCTTTTTGCCCCACAATTTGGGGAATTTCTGCAATTTTGCTCCAAAATACGGGGAATTTCTGCCTTTTTGCCCGAAAATAAGGGCAATGCATACGTTTTTGCATAAAAAAAGAGAAATTTCTTCATTTTTGCCCCAAATTAAAGGAAATTTCTGCCTTTTTGCCCCCTAATAATTGGAATTTCAGCCTTTTTACCTCAAAATAAGGGGAATTTCTGAATTTTGGCACAAAATATTAGGAATTTCTGCCTTTTTTCCCCAAAATAAAGAAAAATTTCTGCTTTTTTCCCTGAAATAAGTGAAATTTCTGCAATTTTGCCCCAAAATAAGTGGAATTTCTGAGTTTTGCCCCAAAATACAGAGAATTTCTGCCTTTTTGCACCACAATTAGTGAAATTTCTGCAATTTTGCCCTAAAATAAGAGAAATTTCTGCAATTTTTCCCCAAAATAAAGGAAATTTCTGCAATTTTGCCTCAAAATAAGGGGAATTTCTGATTTTGGCCCCAAAATATGGGGAATTTCTGCCTTTTTGTCTGAAAATAAGAAGAACGCATACCTTTTTGCCATAAAAAAGGGAAATTTCTTCATTTTTGCTCTAAAATAAAGGGAACTTTTGCCTTTTTGCCTCTAAATAAGTGGAATTTCTGTCTTTTTCCCCCAAAACAAAGGGAATTTCTGTCTTTTTTTGCCCCAAAATAAGAAAAATTTCTGACTTATAACCCTGAAATAAGTGAAATTTCTGCAAATTTGCCCCTAAATAAGAAAAATTTCTGCCTTTTTGCCCCCAAATAAGGGGAATTTCAGCCTTTTTACCTCAAAATAAGGGAAATTTCTGCATTTTTGCAACAAAATATTAGGAATTTCTGCATTTTTGCCACAAAATATTAGGAACTTCTGCATTTTTGCCCCAAAATAAGGAAAATTCCTGCCTTTTTTCCCTGAAATAAGTGAAATTTCTGCAAATATGCCCTAAAAAAGGGAAATTTCTGCCTTTTGCCCCAAAATAAGGGGAATTTCAGCATATTACCTCAAAATAAGGGAAATTTCTGATTTTTGCACCAAAATATGGAGAATTTCTGCCTTTTTGCCCCAAAATAAGGAAAATTTCTGCCTTTTTTCCCTGAAATAAGTGAAATTTTTGCAATTTTGCCCAAAAATAAGTGAAATTTCTGCAATTTTGCCCCAAAATAAGGGAAATTTCTGCAATTTTGCCCCAAAATAAGTGGAATTTCTGAGTTTTGCCCCAAAATAAGGAGAATTTCTGCCTTTTTGCCCCACAATTAGGGGAATTTCTGCAATTTTGCTCCAAAATACGGGGAATTTCTCCCTTTTTTCCCGAAAATAAAGGGAATGCATACCTTTTTGCCATAAAAAATGGAAATTTCTTCATTTTTGCCCCAAATTAAGGGAAATTTCTGCCTTTTTGCCGTGAAATATGTGAAATTTCTGCAGTTTTAGCCCAAAATAAGGTGAATTTCTGCCTTTTTGCCCCAAAATAATGGGAATTTCTGCCTTTTTGCCCCAAAATAAGAAAAATTTTTGCCTTTTTTCTCTGAAATAAGTGAAAATTCTGCAAATTTGCCCTAAAATAAAGGAAATTTCTGCAATTTTTCCCCATAATAAGGGAAATTTCTGGAATTTTGCCCCAAAATAAGGGGAATTTCTTTTTTTTTGCCCCCAAATAAAAGAAATTTCTGCAATTTTGCCCTAAAATAAGGGGAATTTCTGCTTTTTTGCCTCTAAATAAGTGGAATTTCTGTCTTTTTTTCCCAAAAAAAAATTTCTGTCATTTTTGCCCCAAAATAAGGAAAATTTCTTACTTATTACCCTGAAATAAGTGAAATTTCTGCAATTTTGCCCCAATATAAGGGAAATTTCTGCCTTTTTTCCCACAAATAAGGGGAATTTCAGCCTTTTTACCTCAAAATAAGGGGAATTTCTGAATTTTGGCACAAACTATTAGGAATTTCTGCCTTTTGCCCCAATATAAGCAAAATTTCTGCCTTTTTTCCCTGAAATAAGTGAAATTTCTGCAATTTTGCCCCAAAATAAGCAAAATTTCTGCAATTTTGCCCCAAAATAAGAAAAATTTCTGCAATTTTGCCCCAAAATAAGTGGAATTTCTGAGTTTTGCCCCAAAATATGAAGAATTTCTGCCTTTTTGCCCCACAATTAGTGAAATTTCTGCAATTTTTCCCTAAAATAAGGGAAATTTCTGCAATTTTTCCTTATAATAAGGGAAATTTCTGCAATTTTGCTTCAACATAAGGGGAATTTCTGTTTTTTACCCCACAATTTGGAAAATTTTTGCAATTTTTGCCCCAAAATATGGGGAATTTCTGCCTTTTGCCCCAAAACATGGAAAATTTTTGCGTTTTTGTCCAAAAATATGAAGAATGCATACCTTTTTGCCATAAAAAATGGAAATTTCTTAATTTTTGCTCCAAAATAAGGGGAACTTTTGCCTTTTTGACTCTAAATAAGTGGAATTTCTGTCTTTTTCCCCCAAAACAAAGGGAATTTCTGTCTTTTTTGCCCCAAAATAAGGAAAATTTCTGCCGTTTTTTCCATGAAATAAGTGAAATTTCTGCAATTTTGCCCCAAAATAAGGGAAATTTCTGCAATTTTGCCCCAAAATAAGTGGAATTTCTGAGTTTTACCCAAAAATAAGGAGAATTTCTGCCATTTTGCCCCACAATTAGGGGAATTTCTGCAATTTTGCTCCAAAATACGGGGAATTTCTGCCTTTTTTTCCAAAAATAAAGAGAATGCATACCTTTTTAACATAAAAAATGGAAATTTCTTCATTTTTGCCCCAAATTAAGGGAAATTTCTGCCTTTTTGCCCTGAAATATGTGAAATTTCTGCAGTTTTAGCCCAAAATAAGGTGAATTTCTGCCTTTTTGCCACAAAATAATGGGAATTTCTGCCTTTTTGCCCCAAAATAAGAAAAATTTTTGCCTTTTTTTTTCTGAAATAAGTGAAAATTCTGCAAATTTGCCCTAAAATAAAGAAAATTTCTGCAATTTTAGCCCAAAATAAGGTGAATTTCTGAATTTTGGCACAAAATATTAGGAATTTCTGCCTTTTTGCCCCAAAATAAAGAAAAATTTCTGCTTTTTTCCCTGAAATAAGTGAAATTTCTGCAATTTTGCCTCAAAATAAGTGGAATTTCTGAGTTTTGCCCCAAAATACAGAGAATTTCTGCCTTTTTGCACCACAATTAGTGAAATTTCTGCAATTTTGCCCTAAAATAAGAGAAATTTCTGCAATTTTTCCCCAAAATAAAGGAAATTTCTGCAATTTTGCCTCAAAATAAGGGGAATTTCTGATTTTTGCCCCAAAATATGGGGAATTTCTGCCTTTTTGTCTGAAAATAAGAAGAATGCATACCTTTTTGCCTTAAAAAAGGGAAATTTCTTCATTTTTGCTCTAAAATAAAGGGAACTTTTGCCTTTTTGCCTCTAAATAAGTGGAATTTCTGTCTTTTTCCCCCAAAACAAAGGGAATTTCTGCCTTTTTTTCCAAATATAAAGGGAATGCATACCTTTTTGCCATAAAAAATGGAAATTTCTTCATCTTTGCCCCAAATTAAGGGAAATTTCTGCCTTTTTGTCCTGAAATATGTGAAATTTCTGCAGTTTTAGCCCAAAATAAGGTGAATTTCTGAATTTTGGCACAAAATATTAGGAATTTCTGCCTTTTTGCCCCAAAAAAAAAGAAAAATTTCTGCTTTTTTCCCTGAAATAAGTGAAATTTCTGCAATTTTGCCTCAAAATAAGTGGAATTTCTGAGTTTTGCCCCAAAATACAGAGAATTTCTGCCTTTTTGCACCACAATTAGTGAAATTTCTGCAATTTTGCCCTAAAATAAGAGAAATTTCTGCAATTTTTCCCCAAATTAAAGGAAATTTCTGCAATTTTGCCTCAAAATAAGGGGAATTTCTGATTTTGGCCCCAAAATATGGGGAATTTCTGCCTTTTTGTCTGAAAATAAGAAGAATGCATACCTTTTTGCCATAAAAAAGGGAAATTTCTTCATTTTTGCTCTAAAATAAAGGGAACTTTTGCCTTTTTGCCTCTAAATAAGTGGAATTTCTGTCTTTTTCCCCCAAAACAAAGGGAATTTCTGTCTTTTTTTGCCCCAAAATAAGAAAAATTTCTGACTTATAACCCTGAAATAAGTGAAATTTCTGCAAATTTGCCCCTAAATAAGAAAAATTTCTGCCTTTTTGCCCCCAAATAAGGGGAATTTCAGCCTTTTTACCTCAAAATAAGGGAAATTTCTGCATTTTTGCAACAAAATATTAGGAATTTCTGCATTTTTGCCACAAAATATTAGGAACTTCTGCCTTTTTGCCCCAAAATAAAAAAATTCCTGCCTTTTTTTCCTGAAATAAGTGAAATTTCTGCAAATATGCCCCAAAAAAGGGAAATTTCTGCCTTTTGCCCCAAAATAAGGGGAATTTCAGCATATTACCTCAAAATAAGGGAAATTTCTGATTTTTGCACCAAAATATGGAGAATTTCTGCCTTTTTGCCCCAAAATAAGGAAAATTTCTGCCTTTTTTCCCTGAAATAAGTGAAATTTTTGCAATTTTGCCCAAAAATAAGTGAAATTTCTGCAATTTTGCCCCAAAATAAGGGAAATTTCTGCAATTTTGCCCCAAAATAAGTGGAATTTCTGAGTTTTGCCCCAAAATAAGGAGAATTTCTGCCTTTTTGCCCCACAATTAGGGGAATTTCTGCAATTTTGCTCCGAAATATGGGGAATTTCTCCCTTTTTTCCCGAAAATAAAGGGAATGCATACCTTTTTGCCATAAAAAATGGAAATTTCTTCATTTTTGCCCCAAATTAAGGGAAATTTCTGCCTTTTTGCCGTGAAATATGTGAAATTTCTGCAGTTTTAGCCCAAAATAAGGAGAATTTCTGCCTTTTTGCCCCAAAATAATGGGAATTTCTGCCTTTTTGCCTCAAAATAAGAAAAATTTTTGCCTTTTTTCTCTGAAATAAGTGAAAATTCTGCAAATTTGCCCTAAAATAAAGGAAATTTCTGCAATTTTTCCCCATAATAAGGGAAATTTCTGGAATTTTGCCCCAAAATAAGGGGAATTTCTGTTTTTTTTTCCCCAAATAAGGGAAATTTCTGCAATTTTGCCCTAAAATAAGGGGAATTTCTGCTTTATTGCCTCTAAATAAGTGGAATTTCTGTCTTTTTCCCCCAAAACAAAGGGAATTTCTCCCATTTTTGCCCCAAAATAAGGAAAATTTCTGACTTATTACCCTGAAATAAGTGAAATTTCTGCAATTTTGCCCCAATATAAGGAAAATTTCTGCCTTTTTGCCCCCTAATAAGGGGAATTTCAGCCTTTTTACCTCAAAATAAGGGGAATTTCTGAATTTTGGCACAAAATATTAGGAATTTCTGCTTTTTTGCCCCAAAATAAAGAAAAATTTCTGGTTTTTTCCCTGAAATAAGTGAAATTTCTGCAATTTTGCCCCAAAATAAGTGGAATTTCTGAGTTTTGCCCCAAAATAAAGAGAATTTCTGCCTTTTTGCACCACAATTTGGAAAATTTCTGCAATTTTGCTCCAAAATACGGGGAATTTCTGCCTTTTTGCCCGTAAATAAGGGCAATGCATACCTTTTTGCATAAAAAAAAGAAATTTCTTCATTTTTGCCCCAAATTAAGGGAAATTTCTGCCTTTTTGCCCTGAAATATGTGAAATTTCTGCAATTTTAGCCCAAAATAAGTGAATTTCTGCCTTTTTGCCCCAAAATAATGGGAATTTCTGCTTTTTTGCCCCAAAATAAGAAAAATTTTTGCTTTTTTTTCTCTGAAATAAGTGAAATTTCTGCAATTTTGCAAAAATAAAAGAAATTTCTGCAATTTTTCCCCATAATAAAAGAAATTACTGGAATTTTGCCCCAAAATAAGTGGAATTTCTGGTTTTTTGCCCTTATATAAGGGAAATTTCTGCAATTTTGCCCTAAAATAAGGGGAATTTCTGCTTTTTTGCCTCTAAATAAGTGGAATTTCTGTCTTTTTCTCCCAAAACCAAGGGAATTTCTGTCATTTTTGCCCCAAAATAAGGAAAATTTCTGACTTATTACCCTGAAATAAGTGAAATTTCTGCAAATTTGCCCCAAAAATAGGGAAATTCCTGCCTTTTTCCTAAAAATAAAGGGAATTTCAGCATTTTACCTCAAAATAAGGGAAATTTCTGATTTTTGCACCAAAATATGGAGAATTTCTGCCTTTTTGAACCAAAATAAGGAACATTTCTGCCTTTTTTCCCTGAAATACATGAAATTTCTGCAATTTTGCCCCAAAATAAGGAGAATTTCTGCCTTTTTGCCCCACAATTTGGGGAATTTCTGCAATTTTGCTCCAAAATACGGGGAATTTCTTCCTTTTTCCCGAAAATAAGGGCAATGCATACCTTTTTGCATAAAAAAAGGGAAATTTCTTCATTTTTGCCACAAATTAAGGGAAATTTCTGCCTTTTTGCCCTGAAATATGTGAAATTTCTGCAATTTTAGCCCAAAATAAGGTGAATTTCTGCCTTTTTGCCCCAAAATAATGGGAATTTCTGCCTTTCTGCCCCAAAATAAGAAAAATTTTTGCTTTTCTTCTCGAAATAAGTGAAATTTCTGCAATTTTGCCCTAAAATAAAAGTAATTTCTGAAATTTTTCCCCATAATAAATGAAATTTCAGGAATTTTGCCCCAAAATAAGGGGAATTTCTTTTTTTTTGCCCCCAAATAAAAGAAATTTCTGCAATTTTGCCCTAAAATAAGGGGAATTTCTGCTTTTTTGCCTCTAAATAAGTGGAATTTCTGTCTTTTTTTCCCAAAAAAAAAATTTCTGTCATTTTTGCCCCAAAATAAGGAAAATTTCTTACTTATTACCCTGAAATAAGTGAAATTTCTGCAATTTTGCCCCAAAATAAGGGAAATTTCTGCAATTTTGCGCCAAAATAAGTGGAATTTCTGAGTTTTACCCAAAAATAAGGAGAATTTCTGCCTTTTTGCCCCACAATTAGGGGAATTTCTGCAATTTTGCTCCAAAATACGGGGAATTTCTGCCTTTTTTTTCCGAAGATAAAGGGAATGCATACCTTTTTGACATAAAAAATGGAAATTTCTTCATTTTTGCCCCAAATTAAGGGAAATTTCTGCCTTTTTGCCCTGAAATATGTGAAATTTCTGCAGTTTTAGCCCAAAATAAGGTGAATTTCTGCCTTTTTCCCACAAAATAATGGGAATTTCTGCCTTTTTGCCCCAAAATAAGAAAAAATTTTGCCTTTTTTTTCTGAAATAAGTGAAAATTCTGCAAATTTGCCCTAAAATAAAGAAAATTTCTGCAATTTTTCCCCATAATAAAAGAAATTTCTGGAATTTTGCCCGAAAATAAGAAGAATTTCTGTTTTTTTGCCCCCAAATAAGGGAAATTTCTGCAATTTTGCCCTAAAATAAGGAGAATTTCTGCTTTTTTGCCTCTAAATAAGTGGAATTTCTGTCTTTTTTTCCCAAAAAAAATTTCTGTCATTTTTGCCCCAAAATAAGGAAAATTTCTTACTTATTACCCTGAAATAAGTGAAATTTCTGCAATTTTGCCCCAATATAAGGGAAATTTCGGCCTTTTTTCCCACAAATAAGGGGAATTTCAGCCTTTTTACCTCAAAATAAGGGGAATTTCTGAATTTTGGCACAAACTATTAGGAATTTCTTCATTTTGCCCCAATATAAGCAAAATTTCTGCCTTTTTTTCCCTGAAATAAGTGAAATTTCTGCAATTTTGCCCCAAAATAAGCAAAATTTCTGCAATTTTGCCCCAAAATAAGAAAAATTTCTGGAATTTTGCCCCAAAATATGTGGAATTTCTGAGTTTTGCCCCAAAATATGGAGAATTTCTGCCTTTTTGCCCCACAATTAGTGAAATTTCTAGAATTTTGCCCTAAAAGAAGGGAAATTTCTGCAATTTTTCCTAATAATAAGGGATATTTCTGCAATTTTGCTTAAAAATAAGGGGAATTTCTGTTTTTTGCCCCACAATTTGGGAAATTTCTGCAATTTTTGCCCCAAAATATGAGGAATTTCTGCCATTTGCCCCAAAATATGGAAAATTTCTGCGTTTTTGTCTAAAAATCAGAAGAATGCATACCTTTTTGCCATAAAAAAGGGAAATTTCCTAATTTTTGCTCCAAAATAAGGGGAACTTTTGTTTTTTTGACTCTAAATAAGTGGAATTTCTGTCTTTTCCCCCCAAAACAAAGGGAATTTCTGTCTTTTTTGCCCCAAAATAAGGAAAATTTCTGCCGTTTTTTCCGTGAAATAAGTGAAATTTCTGCAATTTTGCCCCAAAATAAGGGAAGTTTTTGCAATTTTGCCCGAAAATAAGTGGAATTTCTGAGTTTTACCCAAAAATAAGGAAAATTTCTGCCTTTTTGCCCCACAATTAGGGGAATTTCTGCAATTTTACTCCAAAATACGGGGAATTTCTGCCTTTTTTTCCGAAAATAAAGGGAATGCATACCTTTTTGACATAAAAAATGGAAATTTCTTCATTTTTGCCCCAAATTAAGGGAAATTTCTGCCTTTTTGCCCTGAAATATGTGAAATTTCTGCAGTTTTAGCCCAAAATAAGGTGAATTTCTGCCTTTTTGCCACAAAATAATGGTAATTTCTGCCTTTTTGCAACAAAATAAGAAAAATTTTTGCCTTTTTTCTCTGAAATAAGTGAAAATTCTGCAAATTTGCCCTAAAATAAAGAAAATTTCTGCAATTTTTCCCCATAATAAAAGAAATTTCTGGAATTTTGCCCAAAAATAAGGGGAATTTCTGTGTTTTGCCCCCAAATAAGGGAAATTACTGCAATTTTGCCCTAAAATAAGGGGAATTTCTGCTTTTTTGCCTCTAAATAAGTGGAATTTCTGTCTTTTTTACCCAAAAAAAAATTTCTGTCATTTTTGCCCCAAAATAAGGAAAATTTCTTACTTATTCCCCTGAAATAAGTGAAATTTCTGCAATTTTGCCCCAATATAAGGGAAATTTCTGCCTTTTTTCCCACAAATAATGGGAATTTCAGCCTATTTACCTCAAAATAAGGGGAATTTCTAAATTTTGGCACAACTATTAGAAATTTCTTCATTTTGCCCCAATATAAGCAAAATTTCTGCCTTTTTTCCCTGAAATAAGTGAAATTTCTGCAATTTTGCCCCAAAATAAGCAAAATTTCTGCAATTTTGCCTCAAAATAAGAAAAATTTCTGGATTTTGCCCCAAAATAAGTGGAATTACTGAGTTTTGCCCCAAAATATGGAGAATTTCTGCCTTTTTGCCCCACAATTAGTGAAATTTCTGCAATTTTGCCCTAAAATAAGGGAAATTTCTGCAATTTTTTTTTATAATAAGGGAAATTTTTGCAATTTTGCTTCAAAATAAGGGGAATTTCTGTTTTTTGCCCCACAATTAGGGAAATTTCTGCAATTTTGCCCCAAAATATGGGGAATTTCTTCCTTTTGCCCCAACATATGGAAAATTTCTGCGTTTTTGTCCAAAAATAAGAAGAATGCATAGCTTTTTGCCATAAAAAAGGGAAATTTCTTCATTTTTGCTCCAAAATAAAGGGAACTTTTTCCTTTTTGACTCTAAGTAAGTGGAATTTCTGTCTTTTTCCCCCAAAACAAAGAGAATTTCTGTATTTTTTGCCCCAAAATAAGGAAAATTTCTGCCGTTTTTTCCGTGAAATAAGTGAAATTTCTGCAATTTTGCCCCAAAATAAGGGAAATTTCTGCAATTTTGCGCCAAAATAAGTGGAATTTCTGAGTTTTACCCAAAAATAAGGAGAATTTCTGCCTTTTTGCCCCACAATTAGGGGAATTTCTGCAATTTTGCTCCAAAATACGGGGAATTTCTGCCCTTTTTTCCGAAAATAAAGGGAATGCATACCTTTTTGCATAAAAAAGAAATTTCTTCATTTTTGCCCCAAATTAAGGGAAATTTCTGCCTTTTTGCCCTGAAATATGTGAAATTTCTGCAATTTTAGCCCAAAATAAGTGAATTTCTGCCTTTTTGCCCCAAAATAATGGGAATTTCTGCCTTTTTGCCCCAAAATAAGAAAAATTTTTGCTTTTTTTCTCTGAAATAAGTGAAATTTCTGCAATTTTGCAAAAATAAAAGAAATTTCTGCAATTTTTCCCCATAATAAAAGAAATTACTGGAATTTTGCCCCAAAATAAGGGGAATTTCTGTTTTTTTGCCCTTATATAAGGGAAATTTCTGCAATTTTGCCCTAAAATAAGGGGGATTTCTGCTTTTTTGCCTCTAAATAAGTGGAATTTCTGTTTTTTTCTCCCAAAACCAAGGGAATTTCTGTCATTATTGCCCCAAAATAAGGAAAATTTCTGACTTATTACCCTGAAATAAGTGAAATTTCTGCAAATTTGCCCCCAAAATAGGGAAATTCCTGCCTTTTTCCTAAAAATAAAGGGAATTTCAGCATTTTACCTCAAAATAAGGGAAATTTCTGATTTTTGCACCAAAATATGGAGAATTTCTGCCTTTTTAAACCAAAATAAGGAACATTTCTGCCTTTTTTCCCTGAAATACATGAAATTTCTGCAATTTTGCCCCAAAATAAGGAGAATTTCTGCCTTTTTGCCCCACAATTTGGGGAATTTCTGCAATTTTGCTCCAAAATACGGGGAATTTCTGCCTTTTTGCCCGAAAATAAGGGCAATGCATACCTTTTTGCATAAAAAAAGGGAAATTTCTTCATTTTTGCCACAAATAAAGGGAAATTTCTGCCTTTTTGCCCTGAAATATGTGAAATTTCTGCAATTTTAGCCCAAAATAAGGTGAATTTCTGACTTTTTGCCCCAAAATAATGGGAATTTCTGCCTTTCTGCCCCAAAATAAGAAAAATTTTTGCTTTTCTTCTCTGAAATAAGTGAAATTTCTGCAATTTTGCCCTAAAATAAAAGTAATTTCTGAAATTTTTCCCCATAATAAATGAAATTTCAGGAATTTTGCCCCAAAATAAGGGGAATTTCTGCTTTTTTGCCTCTAAATAAGTGGAATTTCTGTCTTTTTTTCCCAAAAAAAAAAACATTTTCTGTCATTTTTGCCCCAAAATAAGGAAAATTTCTTACTTATTACCCTGAAATAAGTGAAATTTCTGCAATATTGCCCCAATATAAGGGAAATTTCTGCTTTTTTGCCCACAAATAAGGGGAATTTCAGCCTTTTTACCTCAAAATAAGGGGAATTTCTGAATTTTGGCACAAACTATTAGGAATTTCTGCCTTTTGCCCCAATATAAGCAAAATTTCTGTCTTTTTTCCCTGAAATAAGTGAAATTTCTGCAATTTTGCCCCAAAATAAGCAAAATTTCTGCAATTTTGCCCCAAAATAAGAAAAATTTTAGGAATTTTGCCCCAAAATAAGTGGAATTTCTGAGTTTTGCCCCAAAATATGAAGAATTTCTGCCTTTTTGCCCCACAATTAGTGAAATTTCTGCAATTTTGCCCTAAAATAAGGGAAATTTCTGCAATTTTTCCTTATAATAAGGGAAATTTCTGCAATTTTGCTTCAAAATAAGGGGAAATTTCTGTTTTTTGCCCCACAATTAGGGAAATTTCTGCAATTTTGCCCCAAAATATGGGGAATTTCTGCCTTTTGCCCCAAAATATGGAAAATTTCTGCGTTTTTGTCCAAAAATAAGAAGAATGCATACCTTTTTGCCATAAAAAAGGGAAATTTCTTCATTTTTGCTCCAAAATAAGGGGAACTTTTGCCTTTTTGACTCTAAATAAGTGGAATTTCTGTCTTTTTCCCCCAAAACAAAGGGAATTTCTGTCTTTTTTGCCCCAAAATAAGGAAAATTTCTGCCGTTTTTTCTCTTAAATAAGTGAAATTTCTGCAATTCTGCCCCAAAATAAGGGAAATTTCTGCAATTTTTCCCCAAAATAAGTGGAATTTCTGAGTGTTGCCCCAAAATAAGGAGAATTTCTGCCTTTTTGCCCTACAATTAGGGGAATTTCTGCAATTTTGCTCCAAAATACGGGGAATTTCTGCCTTTTTTCCCGAGAATAAAGGGAATGCATACCTTTTTGACATAAAAAATAAAAATTTCTTAATTTTTGCCCCAAATTAAAGGAAATTTCTGCCTTTTTGCCCCCTAATAAGGGGAATTTCAGCCTTTTTACCTCAAAATAAGGGGAATTTCTGAATTTTGGCACAAAATATTAGGAATTTCTGCCTTTTTTCCCCAAAATAAAGAAAAATTTCTGCTTTTTTCTCTGAAATAAGTGAAATTTCTGCAATTTTGCCTCAAAATAAGTGGAATTTCTGAGTTTTGCCCCAAAATACAGAGAATTTCTGCCTTTTTGCACCACAATTAGTGAAATTTCAGCAATTTTGCCCTAAAATAAGAGAAATTTCTGCAATTTTTCCCCATAATAAGGGGAATTTCTGATTTTTGCCCCAAAATATGGGGAATTTCTGCCTTTTTGTCTGAAAATAAGAAGAATGCATACCTTTTTGCCATAAAAAAGGGAAATTTCTTCATTTTTGCTCTAAAATAAAGGGAACTTTTGCCTTTTTGCCTCTAAATAAGTGGAATTTCTGTCTTTTTCCCCCAAAACAAAGGGAATTTCTGTATTTTTTTGCCCCAAAATAAGAAAAATTTCTGACTTATAACCCTGAAATAAGTGAAATTTCTGAAAATTTGCCCCTAAATAAGAAAAATTTCTGCCTTTTTGCCCCCACATAAGGGGAATTTCAGCCTTTTTACCTCAAAATAAGGGAAATTTCTGCATTTTTGCAACAATATATTAGGAATTTCTGCATTTTTGCCACAAAATATTAGGAATTTCTGCCTTTTTGCCCCAAAATAATGGGAATTTCTGCCTTTTTGCCCCAAAATAAGAAAAATTATTGCCTTTTTTCTCTGAAATAAGTGAAAATTCTGCAAATTTGCCCTAAAATAAAGGAAATTTCTGCAATTTTTCCCCATAATAAGGGAAATTTCTGGAATTTTGCCCCAAAATAAGGGGAATTTCTGTTTTTTTTTCCCCAAATAAGGGAAATTTCTGCAATTTTGCCCTAAAATAAGGGGAATTTCTGCTTTATTGCCTCTAAATAAGTGGAATTTCTGTCTTTTTCCCCCAAAACAAAGGGAATTTCTCCCATTTTTGCCCCAAAATAAGGAAAATTTCTGACTTATTACCCTGAAATAAGTGAAATTTCTGCAATTTTGTCCCAATATAAGGAAAATTTCTGCCTTTTTGCCCCCTAATAAGGGGAATTTCAGCCTTTTTACCTCAAAATAAGGGGAATTTCTGAATTTTGGCACAAAATATTAGGAATTTCTGCCTTTTTTCCCCAAAATAAAGAAAAATTTCTGCTTTTTTCTCTGAAATAAGTGAAATTTCTGCAATTTTGCCTCAAAATAAGTGGAATTTCTGAGTTTTGCCCCAAAATACAGAGAATTTCTGCCTTTTTGCACCACAATTAGTGAAATTTCAGCAATTTTGCCCTAAAATAAGAGAAATTTCTGCAATTTTTCCCCATAATAAGGGGAATTTCTGATTTTTGCCCCAAAATATGGGGAATTTCTGCCTTTTTGTCTGAAAATAAGAAGAATGCATACCTTTTTGCCATAAAAAAGGGAAATTTCTTCATTTTTGCTCTAAAATAAAGGGAACTTTTGCCTTTTTGCCTCTAAATAAGTGGAATTTCTGTCTTTTTCCCCCAAAACAAAGGGAATTTCTGTATTTTTTTGCCCCAAAATAAGAAAAATTTCTGACTTATAACCCTGAAATAAGTGAAATTTCTGAAAATTTGCCCCTAAATAAGAAAAATTTCTGCCTTTTTGCCCCCACATAAGGGGAATTTCAGCCTTTTTACCTCAAAATAAGGGAAATTTCTGCATTTTTGCAACAATATATTAGGAATTTCTGCATTTTTGCCACAAAATATTAGGAATTTCTGCCTTTTTGCCCCAAAATAATGGGAATTTCTGCCTTTTTGCCCCAAAATAAGAAAAATTATTGCCTTTTTTCTCTGAAATAAGTGAAAATTCTGCAAATTTGCCCTAAAATAAAGGAAATTTCTGCAATTTTTCCCCATAATAAGGGAAATTTCTGGAATTTTGCCCCAAAATAAGGGGAATTTCTGTTTTTTTTTCCCCAAATAAGGGAAATTTCTGCAATTTTGCCCTAAAATAAGGGGAATTTCTGCTTTATTGCCTCTAAATAAGTGGAATTTCTGTCTTTTTCCCCCAAAACAAAGGGAATTTCTCCCATTTTTGCCCCAAAATAAGGAAAATTTCTGACTTATTACCCTGAAATAAGTGAAATTTCTGCAATTTTGTCCCAATATAAGGAAAATTTCTGCCTTTTTGCCCCCTAATAAGGGGAATTTCAGCCTTTTTACCTCAAAATAAGGGGAATTTCTGAATTTTGGCACAAAATATTAGGAATTTCTGCCTTTTTGCCCCAAAATAAAGAAAAATTTCTGGTTTTTTCCCTGAAATAAGTGAAATTTCTGCAATTTTGCCCCAAAATAAGTGGAATTTCTGAGTTTTGCCCCAAAATAAAGAGAATTTCTGCCTTTTTGCACCACAATTTGGAAAATTTCTGCAATTTTGCTCCAAAATACGGGGAATTTCTGCCTTTTTGCCCGTAAATAAGGGCAATGCATACCTTTTTGCATAAAAAAAAGAAATTTCTTCATTTTTGCCCCAAATTAAGGGAAATTTCTGCCTTTTTGCCCTGAAATATGTGAAATTTCTGCAATTTTAGCCCAAAATAAGTGAATTTCTGCCTTTTTGCCCCAAAATAATGGGAATTTCTGCCTTTTTGCCCCAAAATAAGAAAAATTTTTGCTTTTTTTCTCTGAAATAAGTGAAATTTCTGCAATTTTGCAAAAATAAAAGAAATTTCTGCAATTTTTCCCCATAATAAAAGAAATTACTGGAATTTTGCCCCAAAATAAGGGGAATTTCTGTTTTTTTGCCCTTATATAAGGGAAATTTCTGCAATTTTGCCCTAAAATAAGGGGAATTTCTGCTTTTTTGCCTCTAAATAAGTGGAATTTCTGTCTTTTTCTCCCAAAACCAAGGGAATTTCTGTCATTTTTGCCCCAAAATAAGGAAAATTTCTGACTTATTATCCTGAAATAAGTGAAATTTCTGCAAATTTGCCCCAAAAATAGGGAAATTCCTGCCTTTTTCCTAAAAATAAAGGGAATTTCAGCATTTTACCTCAAAATAAGGGAAATTTCTGATTTTTGCACCAAAATATGGAGAATTTCTGCCTTTTTGAACCAAAATAAGGAACATTTCTGCCTTTTTTCCCTGAAATACATGAAATTTCTGCAATTTTGCCCCAAAATAAGGAGAATTTCTGCCTTTTTGCCCCACAATTTGGGGAATTTCTGCAATTTTGCTCCAAAATACGGGGAATTTCTGCCTTTTTGCCCGAAAATAAGGGCAATGCATACCTTTTTGCATAAAAAAAAGGGAAATTTCTTCATTTTTGCCACAAATAAAGGGAAATTTCTGCCTTTTTGCCCTGAAATATGTGAAATTTCTGCAATTTTAGCCCAAAATAAGGTGAATTTCTGACTTTTTGCCCCAAAATAATGGGAATTTCTGACTTTCTGCCCCAAAATAAGAAAAATTTTTGCTTTTCTTCTCTGAAATAAGTGAAATTTCTGCAATTTTGCCCTAAAATAAAAGTAATTTCTGAAATTTTTCCCCATAATAAATGAAATTTCAGGAATTTTGCCCCAAAATAAGGGGAATTTCTTTTTTTTTGCCCCCAAATAAAAGAAATTTCTGCAATTTTGCCCTAAAATAAGGGGAATTTCTGCTTTTTTGCCTCTAAATAAGTGGAATTTCTGTCTTTTTTTCCCAAAAAAAAAATTTCTGTCATTTTTGCCCCAAAATAAGGAAAATTTCTTACTTATTACCCTGAAATAAGTGAAATTTCTGCAATATTGCCCCAATATAAGGGAAATTTCTGCCTTTTTGCCCACAAATAAGGGGAATTTCAGCCTTTTTACCTCAAAATAAGGGGAATTTCTGAATTTTGGCACAAACTATTAGGAATTTCTGCCTTTTGCCCCAATATAAGCAAAATTTCTGTCTTTTTTCCCTGAAATAAGTGAAATTTCTGCAATTTTGCCCCAAAATAAGCAAAATTTCTGCAATTTTGCCGCAAAATAAGAAAAATTTCTGGAATTTTGCCCCAAAATAAGTGGAATTTCTGAGTTTTGCCCCAAAATATGAAGAATTTCTGCCTTTTTGCCCCACAATTAGTGAAATTTCTGCAATTTTGCCCTAAAAGAAGGGAAATTTCTGCAATTTTTCTTTATAATAAGGGAAATTTCTGCAATTTTGCTTCAAAATAAGGGGAATTTCTGTTTTTTGCCCCACAATTTGGGAAATTTCTGCAATTTTTGCCCCAAAATATGGGAAATTTCTGCCTTTTGCCCCAAAATATTGAAAATTTCTGCGTTTTTGTCCAAAAATCAGAAGAATGCATACTTTTTTGCCATAAAAAAGAAAAATTTCTTCATTTTTGCTCCAAAATAAGGGGAACTTTTGCCTTTTTGACTCTAAATAAGTGGAATTTCTGTCTTTTTCCCCCAAAACAAAGGGAATTTCTGTCTTTTTTGCCCCAAAATAAGGAAAATTTCTGCCGTTTTTTCCATGAAATAAGTGAAATTTCTGCAATTTTGCCCCAAAATAAGGGAAATTTCTGCAATTTTGCGCCAAAATAAGTGGAATTTCTGAGTTTTACCCAAAAATAAGGAGAATTTCTGCCTTTTTGCCCCACAATTAGGGGAATTTCTGCAATTTTGCTCCAAAATACGGGGAATTTCTGCCTTTTTTTCCGAAAATAAAGGGAATGCATACCTTTTTGACATAAAAAATGGAAATTTCTTCATTTTTGCCCCAAATTAAGGGAAATTTCTGCCTTTTTGCCCTGAAATATGTGAAATTTCTGCAGTTTTAGCCCAAAATAAGGTGAATTTCTGCCTTTTTGCCACAAAATAATGGGAATTTCTGCCTTTTTGCCCCAAAATAAGAAAAAATTTTGCCTTTTTTTTCTGAAATAAGTGAAAATTCTGCAAATTTGCCCTAAAATAAAGAAAATTTCTGCAATTTTTCCCCATAATAAAAGAAATTTCTGGAATTTTGCCCGAAAATAAGAAGAATTTCTGTTTTTTTGCCCCCAAATAAGGGAAATTTCTGCAATTTTGCCCTAAAATAAGGGGAATTTCTGCTTTTTTGCCTCTAAATAAGTGGAATTTCTGTCTTTTTTTCCCAAAAAAAATTTCTGTCATTTTTGCCCCAAAATAAGGAAAATTTCTTACTTATTACCCTGAAATAAGTGAAATTTCTGCAATTTTGCCCCAATATAAGGGAAATTTCTGCCTTTTTTCCCACAAATAAGGGGAATTTCAGCCTTTTTACCTCAAAATAAGGGGAATTTCTGAATTTTGGCACAAACTATTAGGAATTTCTTCATTTTGCCCCAATATAAGCAAAATTTCTGCCTTTTTTCCCTGAAATAAGTGAAATTTCTGCAATTTTGCCCCAAAATAAGCAAAATTTCTGCAATTTTGCCCCAAAATAAGAAAAATTTCTGGAATTTTGCCCCAAAATAAGTGGAATTTCTGAGTTTTGCCCCAAAATATGGAGAATTTCTGCCTTTTTGCCCCTCAATTAGTGAAATTTCTGCAATTTTGCCCTAAAAGAAGGGAAATTTCTGCAATTTTTCCTAATAATAAGGGATATTTCTGCAATTTTGCTTAAAAATAAGGGGAATTTCTGCTTTTTTGCCTCTAAATAAGTGGAATTTCTGTCTTTTTTACCCAAAAAAAAATTTCTGTCATTTTTGCCCCAAAATAAGGAAAATTTCTTACTTATTCCCCTGAAATAAGTGAAATTTCTGCAATTTTGCCCCAATATAAGGGAAATTTCTGCCTTTTTTCCCACAAATAATGGGAATTTCAGCCTATTTACCTTAAAATAAGGAAAATTTCTAAATTTTGGCACAAACTATTAGGAATTTCTGCCTTTTGCCCCAATATAAGCAAAATTTCTGCCTTTTTTCCCTGAAATAAGTGATATATCTGCAATTTTGCCCCAAAATAAGCAAAATTTCTGCAATTTTGCCTCAAAATAAGAAAAATTTCTGGATATTGCCTTAAAATAAGTGGAATTTCTGAGTTTTGCCCCAAAATATGGAGAATTTCTGCCTTTTTGCCCCACAATTAGTGAAATTTCTGCAATTTTGCCCTAAAATAAGGGAAATTTCTGCAATTTTTCGTTATAATAAGGGAAATTTTTGCAATTTTGCTTCAAAATAAGGGGAATTTCTGTTTTTTGCCCGACAATTAGGGAAATTTCTGCAATTTTGCCCCAAAATATGGGGAATTTCTTCCTTTTGCCCCAACATATGGAAAATTTCTGCGTTTTTGTCCAAAAATAAGAAGAATGCATAGCTTTTTGCCATAAAAAAGGGAAATTTCTTCATTTTTGCTCCAAAATAAGGGGAACTTTTTCCTTTTTGACTCTAAGTAAGTGGAATTTCTGTCTTTTTCCCCCAAAACAAAGGGAATTTCTGTATTTTTTGCCCCAAAATAAGGAAAATTTCTGCCGTTTTTTCCGTGAAATAAGTGAAATTTCTGCAATTTTGCCCCAAAATAAGGGAAATTTCTGCAATTTTGCGCCAAAATAAGTGGAATTTCTGAGTTTTACCCAAAAATAAGGAGAATTTCTGCCTTTTTGCCCCACAATTAGGGGAATTTCTGCAATTTTGCTCCAAAATACGGGGAATTTCTGCCTTTTTTTTTTTAAAATAAAGGGAATGCATACCTTTTTGACATAAAAAATGGAAATTTCTTCATTTTTGCCCAAAATTAAGGGAAATTTCTGCCTTTTTGCCCTGAAATATGTGAAATTTCTGCAGTTTTAGCCCAAAATAAGGTGAATTTCTGCCTTTTTGCCACAAAATAATGGGAATTTCTGCCTTTTTGCCCCAAAATAAGAAAAAATTTTGCATTTTTTTTTTGAAATAAGTGAAAATTCTGCAAATTTGCCCTAAAATAAAGAAAATTTCTGCAATTTTTCCCCATAATAAAAGAAATTTCTGGAATTTTGCCCGAAAATAAGAAGAATTTCTGTTTTTTTGCCCCCAAATAAGGGAATTTTCTGCAATTTTGCCCTAAAATAAGGGGAATTTCTGCTTTTTTGCCTCTAAATAAGTGGAATTTCTGTCTTTTTTTCCCAAAAAAAAATTCTGTCATTTTTGCCCCAAAATAAGGAAAATTTCTTACTTATTACCCTGAAATAAGTGAAATTTCTGCAATTTTGCCCCAATATAAGGGAAATTTCTGCCTTTTTTCCCACAAATAAGGGGAATTTCAGCCTTTTTACCTCAAAATATGGGGAATTTCTGAATTTTGGCACAAACTATTAGGAATTTCTTCCTTTTGCCCCAATATAAGCAAAATTTCTGCCTTTTTTTCCCTGAAATAAGTGAAATTTCTGCAATTTTGCCCCAAAATAAGCAAGATTTCTGCAATTTTGCCTCAAAATAAGAAAAATTTCTGGATTTTGCCCCAAAATAAGTGGAATTTCTGAGTTTTGCCCCAAAATATGGAGAATTTCTGCCTTTTTGCCCCACAATTAGTGAAATTTCTGCAATTTTGCTCTAAAATAAGGGAAATTTCTGCAATTTTTCCTTATAATAAGGGAAATTTTTGCAATTTTGCTTCAAAATAAGGGGAATTTCTGTTTTTTGCCCCACAATTAGGGAAATTTCTGCAATTTTGCCCCAAAATATGGGGAATTTCTTCCTTTTGCCCCAACATATGGAAAATTTCTGCGTTTTTGTCCAAAAATATGAAGAATGCATAGCTTTTTGCCATAAAAAAGGGAAATTTCTTCATTTTTGCTCCAAAATAAGGGGAACTTTTTCCTTTTTGACTCTAAGTAAGTGGAATTTCTGTCTTTTTCCCCCAAAACAAAGGGAATTTCTGTCTTTTTTGCCCCAAAATAAGGAAAATTTCTGCCGTTTTTTCCGTGAAATAAGTGAAATATCTGCAATTTTGCCCCAAAATAAGGGAAATTTCTGCAATTTTGCCCCAAAATAAGTGGAATTTCTGAGTTTTACCCAAAAATAAGGAGAATTTCTGCCTTTTTGCCCCACAATTAGGGGAATTTCTGCAATTTTGCTCCAAAATACGGGGAATTTCTGCCTTTTTTTCCGAAAATAAAGGGAATGCATACCTTTTTGACATAAAAAATGGAAATTTCTTCATTTTTGCCCCAAATTAAGGGAAATTTCTGCCTTTTTGCCCTGAAATATGTGAAATTTCTGCAGTTTTAGCCCAAAATAAGGTGAATTTCTGCATTTTTGCCACAAAATAAGAAAAATTTTTGCCTTTTTTCTCTGAAATAAGTGAAAATTCTGCAAATTTGCCCTAAAATAATAAAAATTTCTGCAATTTTTCCCCATAATAAAAGAAATTTCTGGAATTTTGCCCGAAAATAAGAAGAATTTCAGTTTTTTTGCCCCCAAATAAGGGAAATTTCTGCAATTTTGCCCTAAAATAAGGGGAATTTCTGCTTTTTTGCCTCTAAATAAGTGGAATTTCTGTCTTTTTTTCCCAAAAAAAAATTTGTCATTTTTGCCCCAAAATAAAGAAAATTTCTTACTTATTACCATGAAATAAGTGAAATTTCTGCAATTTTGCCCCAATATAAGGGAAATTTCTGCCTTTTTTTCCCACAAATAAGGGGAATTTCAGCCTTTTTACCTCAAAATAAGGGGAATTTCTGAATTTTGGCACAAACTATTAGGAATTTCTGCCTTTTGCCCCAATATAAGCAAAATTTCTGCCTTTTTTCCCTGAAATAAGTGAAATTTCTGCAATTTTGCCCCAAAATAAGCAAAATTTCTGCAATTTTGCCTCAAAATAAGAAAAATTTCTGGATTTTGCCCCCAAATAAGTGGAATTTCTGAGTTTTGCCCCAAAATATGGAGAATTTCTGCCTTTTTGCCCCACAATTAGTGAAATTTCTGCAATTTTGCCGTAAAATAAGGGAAATTTCTGCAATTTTTCCTTATAATAAGGAAAATTTTTGCAATTTTGCTTCAAAATAAGGGGAATTTCTGTTTTTTGCCCCACAATTAGGGAAATTTCTGCAATTTTGCCCCAAAATATGGGGAATTTCTTCCTTTTGCCCCAACATATGGAAAATTTCTGCGTTTTTGTCCAAAAATAAGAAGAATGCATAGCTTTTTGCCATAAAAAAGGGAAATTTCTTCATTTTTGCTCCAAAATAAGGGGAACTTTTTCCTTTTTGACTCTAAGTAAGTGGAATTTCTGTCTTTTTCCCCCAAAACAAAGGGAATTTCTGTATTTTTTGCCCCAAAATAAGGAAAATTTCTGCCGTTTTTTCCGTGAAATAAGTGAAATTTCTGCAATTTTGCCCCAAAATAAGGGAAATTTCTTCAATTTTGCGCCAAAATAAGTGGAATTTCTGAGTTTTACCCAAAAATAAGGAGAATTTCTGCCTTTTTGCCCCACAATTAGGGGAATTTCTGCAATTTTGCTCCAAAATACGGGGAATTTCTGCCTTTTTTTTTTTAAAATAAAGGGAATGCATACCTTTTTGACATAAAAAATGGAAATTTCTTCATTTTTGCCCCAAATTAAGGGAAATTTCTGCCTTTTTGCCCTGAAATATGTGAAATTTCTGCAGTTTTAGCCCAAAATAAGGTGAATTTCTGCCTTTTTGCCACAAAATAATGGGAATTTCTGCCTTTTTGCCCCAAAATAAGAAAAAATTTTGCCTTTTTTTTCTGAAATAAGTGAAAATTCTGCAAATTTGCCCTAAAATAAAGAAAATTTCTGCAATTTTTCCCCATAATAAAAGAAATTTCTGGAATTTTGCCCGAAAATAAGAAGAATTTCTGTTTTTTTGCCCCCAAATAAGGGAAATTTCTGCAATTTTGCCCTAAAATAAGGGGAATTTCTGCTTTTTTGCCTCTAAATAAGTGGAATTTCTGTCTTTTTTTCCCAAAAAAAATTTCTGTCATTTTTGCCCCAAAATAAGGATAATTTCTTACTTATTACCCTGAAATAAGTGAAATTTCTGCAATTTTGCCCCAATATAAGGGAAATTTCTGCCTTTTTTCCCACAAATAAGGGGAATTTCAGCCTTTTTACCTCAAAATATGGGGAATTTCTGAATTTTGGCACAAACTATTAGGAATTTCTTCCTTTTGCCCCAATATAAGCAAAATTTCTGCCTTTTTTTCCCTGAAATAAGTGAAATTTCTGCAATTTTGCCCCAAAATAAGCAAGATTTCTGCAATTTTGCCTCAAAATAAGAAAAAATTCTGGATTTTGCCCCAAAATAAGTGGAATTTCTGAGTTTTGCCCCAAAATATGGAGAATTTCTGCCTTTTTGCCCCACAATTAGTGAAATTTCTGCAATTTTGCTCTAAAATAAGGGAAATTTCTGCAATTTTTCCTTATAATAAGGGAAATTTTTGCAATTTTGCTTCAAAATAAGGGGAATTTCTGTTTTTTGCCCCACAATTAGGGAAATTTCTGCAATTTTGCCCCAAAATATGGGGAATTTCTTCCTTTTGCCCCAACATATGGAAAATTTCTGCGTTTTTGTCCAAAAATATGAAGAATGCATAGCTTTTTGCCATAAAAAAGGGAAATTTCTTCATTTTTGCTCCAAAATAAGAGGAACTTTTTCCTTTTTGACTCTAAGTAAGTGGAATTTCTGTCTTTTTCCCCCAAAACAAAGGGAATTTCTGTCTTTTTTGCCCCAAAATAAGGAAAATTTCTGCCGTTTTTTCCGTGAAATAAGTGAAATTTCTGCAATTTTGCCCCAAAATAAGGGAAATTTCTGCAATTTTGCCCCAAAATAAGTGGAATTTCTGAGTTTTACCCAAAAATAAGGAGAATTTCTGCATTTTTGCCCCACAATTAGGGGAATTTCTGCAATTTTGCTCCAAAATACGGGGAATTTCTGCCTTTTTTTCCGAAAATAAAGGGAATGCATACCTTTTTGACATAAAAAATGGAAATTTCTTCATTTTTGCCCCAAATTAAGGGAAATTTCTGCCTTTTTGCCCTGAAATATGTGAAATTTCTGCAGTTTTAGCCCAAAATAAGGTGAATTTCTGCATTTTTGCCACAAAATAAGAAAAATTTTTGCCTTTTTTCTCTGAAATAAGTGAAAATTCTGCAAATTTGCCCTAAAATAATAAAAATTTCTGCAATTTTTCCCCATAATAAAAGAAATTTCTGGAATTTTGCCCGAAAATAAGAAGAATTTCAGTTTTTTTGCCCCCAAATAAGGGAAATTTCTGCAATTTTGCCCTAAAATAAGGGGAATTTCTGCTTTTTTGCCTCTAAATAAGTGGAATTTCTGTCTTTTTTTCCCAAAAAAAAATTTGTCATTTTTGCCCCAAAATAAAGAAAATTTCTTACTTATTACCATGAAATAAGTGAAATTTCTGCAATTTTGCCCCAATATAAGGGAAATTTCTGCCTTTTTTTCCCACAAATAAGGGGAATTTCAGCCTTTTTACCTCAAAATAAGGGGAATTTCTGAATTTTGGCACAAACTATTAGGAATTTCTGCCTTTTGCCCCAATATAAGCAAAATTTCTGCCTTTTTTCCCTGAAATAAGTGAAATTTCTGCAATTTTGCTCCAAAATAAGCAAAATTTCTGCAATTTTGCCTCAAAATAAGAAAAATTTCTGGATTTTGCCCCCAAATAAGTGGAATTTCTGAGTTTTGCCCCAAAATATGGAGAATTTCTGCCTTTTTGCCCCACAATTAGTGAAATTTCTGCAATTTTGCCCTAAAATAAGGGAAATTTCTGCAATTTTTCCTTATAATAAGGAAAATTTTTGCAATTTTGCTTCAAAATAAGGGGAATTTCTGTTTTTTGCCCCACAATTAGGGAAATTTCTGCAATTTTGCCCCAAAATATGGGGAATTTCTTCCTTTTGCCCCAACATATTGAAAATTTCTGCGTTTTTGTCCAAAAATAAGAAGAATGCATAGCTTTTTGCCATAAAAAAGGGAAATTTCTTCATTTTTGCTCCAAAATAAGGGGAACTTTTTCCTTTTTGACTCTAAGTAAGTGGAATTTCTGTCTTTTTCCCCCAAAACAAAGGGAATTTCTGTATTTTTTGCCCCAAAATAAGGAAAATTTCTGCCGTTTTTTCCGTGAAATAAGTGAAATTTCTGCAATTTTGCCCCAAAATAAGGGAAATTTCTGCAATTTTGCTTCAAAATACTAGGAATTTCTGCCTTTTTTTCCGAAAATAAAGGGAATGCATACCTTTTTGACATAAAAAATGGAAATTTCTTCATTTTTGCCCCAAATTAAGGGAAATTTCTGCCTTTTTGCCCTGAAATATGTGAAATTTCTGCAGTTTTAGCCCAAAATAAGGTGAATTTCTGCCTTTTTGCCACAAAATAATGGTAATTTCTGCCTTTTTGCCCCAAAATAAGAAAAATTTTTGCCTTTTTTCTCTGAAATAAGTGAAAATCCTGCAAATTTGCCCTAAAATAAAGAAAATTTCTGCAATTTTTCCCCATAATAAAAGAAATTTCTGGAATTTTGCCTGAAAATAAGAAGAATTTCTGTTTTTTGCCCCCAAATAAGGGAAATTTCTGCAATTTTGCCCTAAAATAAGGGGAATTTCTGCTTTTTTGCCTCTAAATAAGTGGAATTTCTGTCTTTTTCCCCCAAAACAAAGGGAATTTCTGTCTTTTTTTGCCCCATAATAAGAAAAATTTCTGACTTATAACCCTGAAATAAGTGAAATTTCTGAAAATTTGCCCCTAAATAAGAAAAATTTCTGCCTTTTTGCCCCCAAATAAGGGGAATTTCAGCCTTTTTACCTCAAAATAAGGGAAATTTCTGCATTTTTGCAACAAAATATTAGGAATTTCTGCATTTTTGCCACAAAATATTAGGAATTTCTGCCTTTTTGCCCCAAAATAAGGAAAATTCCTGCCTTTTTTCCCTGAAATAAGTGAAATTTCTGCAAATATGCCCCAAAAAAGGGAAATTTCTGCCTTTTGCCCCAAAATAAGGGGAATTTCAGCATATTACCTCAAAATAAGGGAAATTTCTGATTTTTGCACCAAAATATGGAGAATTTCTGCCTTTTTGCCCCAAAATAAGGAAAATTTCTGCCTTTTTTCCCTGAAACAAGTGAAATTTTTGCAATTTTGCCCCAAAATAAGGGAAATTTCTGCAATTTTGCCCCAAAATAAGTGGAATTTCTGAGTTTTGCCCCAAAATAAGGAGAATTTCTGCCTTTTTGCCCCACAATTAGGGGAATTTCTGCAATTTTGCTCCGAAATATGGGGAATTTCTCCCTTTTTTCCCGAAAATAAAGGGAATGCATACCTTTTTGCCATAAAAAATGGAAATTTCTTCATTTTTGCCCCAAATTAAGGGAAATTTCTGCCTTTTTGCCGTGAAATATGTGAAATTTCTGCAGTTTTAGCCCAAAATAAGGTGAATTTCTGCCTTTTTGTCCCAAAATAATGGGAATTTCTGCCTTTTTGCCCCAAAATAAGAAAAATTTTTGCCTTTTTTCTCTGAAATAAGTGAAAATTCTGCAAATTTGCCCTAAAATAAAGGAAATTTCTGCAATTTTTCCCCATAATAAGGGAAATTTCTGGAATTTTGCCCCAAAATAAGGAGAATTTCTGTTTTTTTGCCCCCAAATAAAGGAAATTTCTGCAATTTTGCCCTAAAATAAGGGGAATTTCTGCTTTATTGCCTGTAAATAAGTGGAATTTCTGTCTTTTTCCCCCAAAACAAAGGGAATTTCTCCCATTTTTGCCCCAAAATAAGGAAAATTTCTGACTTATTACCCTGAAATAAGTGAAATTTCTGCAATTTTGCCCCAATATAAGGAAAATTTCTGCCTTTTTGCCCCCTAATAAGGGGAATTTCAGCCTTTTTACCTCAAAATAAGGGGAATTTCTGAATTTTGGCACAAAATAGTAGGAATTTCTGCCTTTTTGCCCCAAAATAAAGAAAAATTTCTGCTTTTTTCCCTGAAATAAGTGAAATTTCTGCAATTTTGCCCCAAAATAAGTGGAATTTCTGAGTTTTGCCCCAAAATAAAGAGAATTTCTGCCTTTTTGCACCACAATTTGGAAAATTT
This sequence comes from Micromys minutus, assembly GCF_963924665.1. Taxonomy (NCBI): domain Eukaryota; kingdom Metazoa; phylum Chordata; class Mammalia; order Rodentia; family Muridae; genus Micromys; species Micromys minutus. The sequence goes on from NW_027667727.1 coordinate 8,263,100, forward strand.
CTGCAATTTTGCTCCAAAATACGGGGAATTTCTGCCTTTTTGCCCGTAAATAAGGGCAATGCATACCTTTTTGCATAAAAAAAGAAATTTCTTCATTTTTGCCCCAAATTAAGGGAAATTTCTGCCTTTTTGCCCTGAAATATGTGAAATTTCTGCAATTTTAGCCCAAAATAAGTGAATTTCTGCCTTTTTGCCCCAAAATAATGGGAATTTCTGCCTTTTTGCCCCAAAATAAGAAAAATTTTTGCTTTTTTTCTCTGAAATAAGTGAAATTTCTGCAATTTTGCAAAAATAAAAGAAATTTCTGCAATTTTTCCCCATAATAAAAGAAATTACTGGAATTTTGCCCCAAAATAAGGGGAATTTCTGTTTTTTTGCCCTTATATAAGGGAAATTTCTTCAATTTTGCCCTAAAATAAGGGGAATTTCTGCTTTTTTGCCTCTAAATAAGTGGAATTTCTGTCTTTTTCTCCCAAAACCAAGGGAATTTCTGTCATTATTGCCCCAAAATAAGGAAAATTTCTGACTTATTACCCTGAAATAAGTGAAATTTCTGCAAATTTGCCCCAAAAATAGGGAAATTCCTGCCTTTTTCCTAAAAATAAAGGGAATTTCAGCATTTTACCTCAAAATAAGGGAAATTTCTGATTTTTGCACCAAAATATGGAGAATTTCTGCCTTTTTAAACCAAAATAAGGAACATTTCTGCCTTTTTTCCCTGAAATACATGAAATTTCTGCAATTTTGCCCCAAAATAAGGAGAATTTCTGCCTTTTTGCCCCACAATTTGGGGAATTTCTGCAATTTTGCTCCAAAATACGGGGAATTTCTGCCTTTTTGCCCGAAAATAAGGGCAATGCATACCTTTTTGCATAAAAAAAAGGAAAATTTCTTCATTTTTGCCACAAATTAAGGGAAATTTCTGCCTTTTTGCCCTGAAATATGTGAAATTTCTGCAATTTTAGCCCAAAATAAGGTGAATTTCTGCCTTTTTGCCACAAAATAATGGGAATTTCTGCCTTTCTGCCCCAAAATAAGAAAAATTTTTGCTTTTCTTCTCTGAAATAAGTGAAATTTCTGCAATTTTGCCCTAAAATAAAAGTAATTTCTGAAATTTTTCCCCATAATAAATGAAATTTCAGGAATTTTGCCCCAAAATAAGGGGAATTTCTGCTTTTTTGCTTCTAAATAACTGGAATTTCTGTCTTTTTTTCCCCAAAAAAAAAAACATTTTCTGTCATTTTTGCCCCAAAATAAGGAAAATTTCTTACTTATTACCCTGAAATAAGTGAAATTTCTGCAATATTGCCCCAATATAAGGGAAATTTCTGCTTTTTTGCCCACAAATAAGGGGAATTTCAGCCTTTTTACCTCAAAATAAGGGGAATTTCTGAATTTTGGCACAAACTATTAGGAATTTCTGCCTTTTGCCCCAATATAAGCAAAATTTCTGTCTTTTTTCCCTGAAATAAGTGAAATTTCTGCAATTTTGCCCCAAAATAAGCAAAATTTCTGCAATTTTGCCCCAAAATAAGAAAAATTTCAGGAATTTTGCCCCAAAATAAGTGGAATTTCTGATTTTTGCCCCAAAATATGAAGAATTTCTGACTTTTTGCCCCACAATTAGTGAAATTTCTGCAATTTTGCCCTAAAATAAGGGAAATTTCTGCAATTTTTCCTTATAATAAGGGAAATTTCTGCAATTTTGCTTCAAAATAAGGGGAAATTTCTGTTTTTTGCCCCACAATTAGGGAAATTTCTGCAATTTTGCCCCAAAATATGGGGAATTTCTGCCTTTTGCCCCAAAATATGGAAAATTTCTGCGTTTTTGTCCAAAAATAAGAAGAATGCATACCTTTTTGCCATAAAAAAAAGAAATTTCTTCATTTTTGCTCCAAAATAAGGGGAACTTTTGCCTTTTTGACTCTAAATAAGTGGAATTTCTGTCTTTTTCCCCCAAAACAAAGGGAATTTCTGTCTTTTTTGCCCCAAAATAAGGAAAATTTCTGCCGTTTTTTCTCTTAAATAAGTGAAATTTCTGCAATTCTGCCCCAAAATAAGGGAAATTTCTGCAATTTTGCCCCAAAATAAGTGGAATTTCTGAGTTTTGCCCCAAAATAAGGAGAATTTCTGCCTTTTTGCCCTACAATTAGGGGAATTTCTGCAATTTTGCTCCAAAATACAGGGAATTTCTGCCTTCTTTCCCGAGAATAAAGGGAATGCATACCTTTTTGACATAAAAAATGGAAATTTCTTAATTTTTGCCCCAAATTAAAGGAAATTTCTGCCTTTTTGCCCCCTAATAAGGGGAATTTCAGCCTTTTTACCTCAAAATAAGGGGAATTTCTGAATTTTGGCACAAAATATTAGGAATTTCTGCCTTTTTTCCCCAAAATAAAGAAAAATTTCTGCTTTTTTCCATGAAATAAGTGAAATTTCTGCAATTTTGCCTCAAAATAAGTGGAATTTCTGAGTTTTGCCCCAAAATACAGAGAATTTCTGCCTTTTTGCACCACAATTAGTGAAATTTCTGCAATTTTGCCCTAAAATAAGAGAAATTTCTGCAATTTTTCCCCAAAATAAAGGAAATTTCTGCAATTTTGCCTCAAAATAAGGGGAATTTCGGATTTTTGCCCCAAAATATGGGGAATTTCTGCCTTTTTGTCTGAAAATAAGAAGAATGCATACCTTTTTGCCATAAAAAAGGGAAATTTCTTCATTTTTGCTCTAAAATAAAGGGAACTTTTGCCTTTTTGCCTCTAAATAAGTGGAATTTCTGTCTTTTTCCCCCAAAACAAAGGGAATTTCTGTCTTTTTTTGCCCCAAAATAAGAAAAATTTCTGACTTATAACCCTGAAATAAGTGAAATTTCTGAAAATTTGCCCCTAAATAAGAAAAATTTCTGCCTTTTTGCCCCCAAATAAGGGGAATTTCAGCCTTTTTACCTCAAAATAAGGGAAATTTCTGCATTTTTGCAACAAAATATTAGGAATTTCTGCATTTTTGCCACAAAATATTAGGAATTTCTGCCTTTTTGCCCCAAAATAAGGAAAATTCCTGCCTTTTTTCCCTGAAATAAGTGAAATTTCTGCAAATATGCCCCAAAAAAGGGAAATTTCTGCCTTTTGCCCCAAAATAAGGGGAATTTCAGCATATTACCTCAAAATAAGGGAAATTTCTGTTTTTTGCACCAAAATATGGAGAATTTCTGCCTTTTTGCCCCAAAATAAGGAAAATTTCTGCCTTTTTTCCCTGAAATAAGTGAAATTTTTGCAATTTTGCCCAAAAATAAGTGAAATTTCTGCAATTTTGCCGCAAAATAAGGGATATTTCTGCAATTTTGCCCCAAAATAAGTGGAATTTCTGAGTTTCGCCCCAAAATAAGGAGAATTTCTGCCTTTTTGCCCCACAATTAGGGGAATTTCTGCAATTTCGCTCCAAAATACGGGGAATTTCTCCCTTTTTTCCCGAAAATAAAGGGAATGCATACCTTTTTGCCATATAAAATGGAAATTTCTTCATTTTTGCCCCAAATTAAGGGAAATTTCTGCCTTTTTGCCGTGAAATATGTGAAATTTCTGCAGTTTTAGCCCAAAATAAGGTGAATTTCTGCCTTTTTGCCCCAAAATAATGGGAATTTCTGAGTTTCGCCCCAAAATAAGGAGAATTTCTGCCTTTTTGCCCCACAATTAGGGGAATTTCTGCAATTTTGCTCAGAAATACGGGGAGTTTCTGCCTTTTTGCCCGAAAATAAGGGGAATGCATACCTTTTTGTATATAAAAGGGAAATTTCTTCATTTTTGCTCCAAAATAAGGAAAATTTCTGCATTTTTGCCTCTAAATAAGTGGAATTTCTGTCTTTTTCCCCAAAAACTAAGGGAATTTCTGTCTTTTTTGCCCCAAAATAAGAAGAATTTCTGACTTATTACCCTGAAATCAATGAAATTTCTGCAATTTTGCCCCAAAATAAGTGAAATTTCTGCTTTTTTGCTTCCAAATAAAGGGAATTTCAGCCTCTTTACCTCAAAATAAGAAGAATTTCTACATTTTTGCCACAAAATATTAGGAATTTCTGCCTTTTTGCCCCAATATAAAAAAAATTTTTGCCTTTTTTCCCGGAAATAAGAGATATTTCTGCAATTTTGCTCCAAAATAAGTGGAATTTCTGAGTTTTGCATCAAAATAAGGAGAATTTCTGTCTTTTTGCCCCAACATATAGGGATTTTCTGCCTTTTTGCCCCACAATTAGGGGAATTTCTGCAATTTTGCTCCAAAATACGAGGAATTTCTGCTTTAATGCCCAAAAATAAGGGGAATGCATACCTTTTTGCCATATAAAAGGGAAATTTCTTCATTTTTGCTCCAAAATAAAAAAAATTTCTGCCTTTGTGCCTATAAATAAGTGGAATTTCTGTCTTATTCCCCCAAAACAAAGGGAATTTCTGTTTTTTTGCCCCAAAATAAAAGGAATTTCTGACTTATTACCCTGAAATAAGTAAAATTTCTGCAATTTTGCCCCAAAATAAGGAAAATTTCTGCCCTTTTTCCCACAAATAAGGGGAATTTCAGCCTTTTTACCTCATAATAAGGGGAATTTCTGCAATTTGCCGCTAAATAAGTGGAATTTTTGTCTTTTTCCCCCATAACAAAGGGAATTTCTGTCTTTTTTGCCCCAAAATTAGGAAAATTTCTGACTTATTACCCTGAAATAAGGGAAATTTCAGCAATTTTGCCCCAATATAAGGGAAATTTCTGCCTTTTTGCCCCCATATAAGGGGAATTTCAGCCTTTTTACCTCAAAATAATAGGAATTTCTGAATTTTGGCACAAAATATTAGGAATTTCTGCCTTTTTGCCCCAAAATAAGGAAAATTTCTGCCTTTTTTCTCTGAAATAAATGAAATTTCTGCAATTTTGCACCAAAATAAGTGAAATTTCTGCAATTTTGCCCCAAAATAAAGGAAATTTCTGGAATTTTGCTCCAAAATAAGTGGAATTTCTGAGTTTTGCCCCAAAATAAGGAGAATTTCTGCCTTTTTGCCCAACAATTAGTGAAATTTCGGCAATTTTGCCCTAAAATAAAAGAAATTTTTGCAATTTTTCCCCATAATAAAGGAAATTTCTGCAATTTTGCCCCAAAATAAGGGGAATTTCTGATTTTTGCCTCACAATTAGGGAAATTTCTGCAATTTTGCCCCAAAATAAGGGGAATTTCTGCCTTTTGCCCCAAAATATGGGGAATTTCTGCCTTTTTGTTTTAAAATAAGAAGAATGCATACCTTTTTGACATAAAAAAGGGAAATTTCTTCATTTTTGCTCCAAAATAAGGGGCACTTTTGCGTTTTTGCCCCCAAATAAGTGGAATTTCTGTCTTTTTCCCCCAAAACAAAGGGAATTTCTGTCTTTTTTTGCCCCAAAATAAGAAAAATTTCTGACTTATAACCCTGAAATAAGTGAAATTTCTGCAAATTTGCCCCTAAATAAGAAAAATTTCTGCCTTTTTGCCCCCAAATAAGGGGAATTTCAGCCTTTTTACCTCAAAATAAGGGAAATTTCTGCATTTTTGCAACAAAATATTAGGAATTTCTGCATTTTGCCACAAAATATTAGGAATTTCTGTCTTTTTGCCCCAAAATAAAGAAAATTCTTGACTTTTTCCCTGAAATAAGTGAAATTTCTGCAAATATGCCCCATAAAAAGGGAAATTTCCAAAATACGGGGAATATCTGCCTTTTTGCCCCAAAATAAGAAAAATTTTTGCTTTTTTTCTCTGAAATAAGTGAAATTTCTGCAATTTTGCCCTAAAATAAAAGAAATTTCTGAAATTTTTCCCCATAATAAAGGAAATTTATGGAATTTTGCCCCAAAATAAGAGGAATTTCTGTTTTTTGCCCCCAAATAAGGAAAATTTCTGCAATTTTGCCCTAAAATAAGGGGAATTTCTGCTTTTTTGCCTCTAAATAAGTGGAATTTCTGTCTTTTTCCCCCACAACAAAGGGAATTTCTGTCATTTTTGCGCCAAAATAAGGAAAATTTCTGACTTATTACCCTGAAATAAGTGAAATTTCTGCAATTTTGCCCCAATATAAGGAAAATTTCTGCTTTTTTGCCCCCTAATAAGGGGAATTTCAGCCTTTTTACCTCAAAATAAGGGGAATTTCTGAATTTTGGCACAAAATATTAAGAATTTCTGCCTTTTTGCCCCAAAATAAAGAAAATTTTTTGCTTTTTTCCCTGAAATTAGTGAAATTTGTGCAATTTTGCCCCAAAATAAGTGGAATTTCTGAGTTTTGCCCCAAAATAAAGAGAATTTCTGCCTTTTTGCACAACAATTAGTGAAATTTCTGCAATTTTGCTCTAAAATAAGGGAAATTTCTGCAATTTTTCCCCATAATAAGGGAAATTTCTGCAATTTTGTTCCAAAATAAGGGGAATTTCTGCTTTTTGCCCCAAAATATGGGGAATTTCTGCCTTTTTGTCTTAAAATAAGAAGAATGCATACCTTTTTGCCATAAAAAAGGGAAATTTCTTCATTTTTGCTCTAAAATAAAGGGAACTTTTGCCTTTTTGCCTCCAAATAAGTGGAATTTCTGTCTTTTTCCCCCAAAACAAAGGGAATTTCTGTCTTTTTTGCCCCAAAATAACAAAAATTTCTGACTTATAACCCTGAAATAAGTGAAATTTCTGCAAATTTGCCCCAAAATAAAAAAAATTTCTGCCTTTTTGCCCCCAAATAAGGGGAATTTCAGCCTTTTTACCTCAAAATAAGGGAAATTTCTGCATTTTTGCAACAAAATATTAGGAATTTCTGCATTTTTGCCACAAAATATTAGGAATTTCTGCCTTTTTGCCTCAAAATAAGGAAAATTCCTGCCTTTTTTCCCTGAAATAAGTGAAATTTCTGCAAATATGCCCCCCAAAAAAGGAAATTTCTGCCTTTTGCCCCAAAATAAGGGAAATTTCAGTATTTTACCTCAAAATAAGGGAAATTTCTGATTTTTGCAACAAAATATTAGGAATTTCTGCATTTTTGCCACAAAATATTAGGAATTTCTGCCTTTTTGCCCCAAAATAATGAAAATTCCTGCTTTTTTTCCCTGAAATAAGTGAAATTTCTGCAAATATTACCCAAAAAAAAGGAAATTTCTGCCTTTTGCCCCAAAATACGGGGAATTTCAGCATTTTACCTCAAATTAATGGAAATTTCTGATTTTTGCACCAAAATATGGAGAATTTCTGCCTTTTTGCCTCAAAATAAGTAAAATTTCTGCCTTTTTTCCCTGAAATAAGTGAAATTTTTGCAATTTTGCCCAAAAATAAGGGAAATTTTTGGCTTCCTGCCCCAAAATAAGGGGAATTTCTGCCTTTTGCCATAAATATGGGAAATTTCAACATTTTACCTCAAAATAAGGGGAATTTCTGCCTTTTTGCCCTGAAATATGTGAAATTTCTGCAATTTTACCCCAAAATAAGGTGAATTTCTGCCTTTTTGCCCCAAATTAAGAAAAATTTTTGCTTTTTTTCTCTGAAATAAGTGAAATTTCTGAAATTTTGCCCTAAAATAAAAGAAATTTCTGAAATTTTTCAACATAATTGAGGAAATTTCTGGAATTTTACCCCAAAATAAGGGGAATTTCTGTTTTTTTGCCCCCAAATAAGAGAAATTTCTGCAATTTTGCCCTAAAATAAGGGGAATTTCTACTTTTTTGCCTTTAAATGAGTGGAATTTCTGTCTTTTTCCTTCAAAACAAAGGGAATTTCTTCCCTTTTTGCCCAAGATAAGGAAAATTTCTGACTTATTACCCTAAAATAAGTAAATTTCTGCAATTTTGCCCTAATATAAAGAAATTTCTGCCTTTTAGCCACCAAATAAGGGGAATTTCAGCCTTTTTACCTCAAAATAAAAGGAATTTTTTAATTTTGGCAACACATATTAGGAATTTCTTCCTTTTTGCCCCAAAATAAGGAAAATTTCTGCCTTTTTTCCCTGAAGTAAGTGAAGTTTCTGCAATTTTTCCTCAAAATAAGTAAAATTTCTGCAATTTTGCCCCAAAATAAGGGAAATTTCTGGAATTTTGCCCCAAAATAAGTGGAATTTCTGAATTTTGCCCCAAAATAAGGAGAATATCTGCCCTTTTGCACCACAATTAGTGAAATTTCTGCAATTTTGCCCTAAAATAAGGGAAATTTCTGCAATTTTTCACGATGATAAGGGAAATTTCTGCAATTTTGCCCCAAAATAAGGGGAATTTCTGTTTTTTGCCCCACAATTAGGGAAATTTCTGCAATTTTGCCCCAAAACAAGGGGAATTTCTTCCTTTTGCCCCAAAATTTGGGGAATTTCTGCCTTTATGTCCGAAAATAAGAAGAATGCATAACTTTTTGCCATAAAAAAGGGAAATTTCTAAATTTTTGCTCCAAAATAAGGGGAACTTTTGCATTTTGCCTCCAAATAAGTGGAATTTCTGTCTTTTTCCCCCAAAACAAAAGAAATTTCTGTCTTTTTACCCCAAAATAAGAAAAATTTCTGACTTATTACCCTGAAATAAGTGAAATTTCTGCAAATTTGCCCCAAAATAAGGAAAATTTCTGCCTTTTGCCCCAAAATATGGGGAATTTCAGCATTTTACATCCAAATAAGGGAAATTTCTGATTTTTGCACCAAAATATTAGGAATTTCTAGATTTTTGCCCCAAAATAAAGGGAATTTCTTCATTTTTGCACCAATATTAGGGTAATTTCCTCAATTTTGCTCTAAAATACAAGTCATTTCTGCCTTTTTGCCCGAAATTAAGTGGAATTTCTGCCTTTTTGTCCCGAAATAAGTGAAATTTTTTAAATTTTAGCCTAAAATTAGGGATTTCATCTTTTTGCCCCAAAATAAGGGGAATTTCTACCATTTTGCCCTGAATTATTAGAAATTTCTGAAATTTTATTCCAAAATAAGGGGAATTTCTGCCTTTTTGCCCCAAAATAAGGGGAATTTCAACCTTATTACCTCAAAATAAAGGAAATTTCTGCCTTTTTGTCACAAAATATACGGAATTTGTGCCTTTTTGCCCCAAAATAAGGGAAATTTCTGCAATTTTTCCCCAAAATATTGGGAATTTCTTCCTTTTTGCCCCAAAATAAAGGAAATTTCAGCCTTTTTACCTGAAAATAAGTGAAATTTCTGCAATTTTGCCCCAAATAATAGAAATTTCTGCAATTTTGCCTCAAAATAAGGTAATTTCCTGCAATTTTGCCCCAAAATAAAGAAAATTTCTGGAATTTTTCCCCAAAATAAGGGGAAGTTCTGATTTTTGCCCCAAAATATAGGGAATTTCTGCCTTTTGCCCCAAAATTAGGGGAATTTCTGCAATTTTACTCCAAAATATGGGGAATTTCTGACTTTTTGCCTGAAAATAAAAGGAATGTATACCTTTTTGCCATAAAAAAGTGAAATTTCTGAATTTTTGCTCCAAAGTAAGGGGAATTTTTGCCTTTTTGCATCTAAATAATTGGAATTTCTGTCTTTTTCCCCAAAAACAAAGGGAATTTCTGTCTTTTTTGCCCCAAAATAAGGGGAATTTCTTACTTATTACCCTGAAATAAGTAAAATTTCTGCAATTTTGCCCCAAAATAAGGAAAATTTCTGTCTTTTTCTCCCCAAATAAGGAGAATTTCAGCCTTTTTACCTCATAATAAAGGGAATTTCTGCATTTTTGCCTCTTATTAAGTGGAATTTCTGTCTTTTTCCCGCAAAAAAAAGGGAATTTCTGTCTTTTTTGCCCCAAAATTAAGAAAATTTCTTACTTATTACCCTGAAATAAGTGAAATTTCTGCAATTTTGCCCATTATAAGGGAAATTTCTGCCTTTTTGCCCCCAAATAAGGGGAATATCAGCTTTTTACCTAAAAATAAGAGAAATTTCTGAATTTTGGCACAAAATATTAGGAATTTCTGAATTTTTGCCCCAAAATAAGGAAAATTTTGCCTTTTTTCTCTGAAATAAGTGAAATTTCTGAATTTTGCACCAAAATAAGTGAAATTTCTGCAATTTTGCCCCAAAATAAGGGAAATTTCTGGAATTTTGCCCCAAAATAAGTGGAATTTCTGAGTTTTTCCCCAAAATAAGGAGAATTTCTGCCTTTTTGCCCCACATTTAGTGAAATTTCTGCAATTTTGCCCTAAAATAAAAGAAATTTTTGCAATTTTTCCCCATAATAAAGGAAATTTCTGCAATTTTGCCCCAAAATAAGGGGAATGTCTGATTTTTGCCCCACAATTAGGGAAATTTCTGCAATTTTGCCCTAAAATAAGGGGAATTTCTGCCTTTTGCCCCAAAATATGGGGAATTTCTGCCTTTTTGTTCGAAAATAAGAAGAATGCATACCTTTTTGCCATAAAAAAGGGAAATTTCTTCATTTTTGCTCCAAAATAAGGGGCACTTTTGCGTTTTTGCCCCCAAATAAGTGGAATTTCTCTCTTTTTCCCCCAAAACAAAGGAAATTTCTGTCTTTTTTGCCCCAAAATAAGAAAAATTTCTGACTTATTACCCTGAAATAAGTAAAATTTCTGCAAATTTGCCCCAAAATAAGGGAAATTTCTGCCTTTTGCCCCAAAATATGGGGAATTTCAGCATTTTACATCAAAATAAGGGAAATTTCTGATTTTTGCACCAAAATATTAGGAATTTCTGCCTTTTTGCCCCAAAATAAAGGGAATTTCTTCATTTTTGCATCAATATTAGGGTAATTTCTGAAATTTTGCTCCAAAATACGGGTCATTTCTTCCTTTTTGCCCAAAATTAAGTGGAATTTCTGCCTTTTTGTCCCGAAATAAGTGAAATTTCTTCAATTTTAGCCAAAAATTAGGGATTTCATGTTTTTGCCCCCAAATAAGGGGAATTTCTGCCATTTTGCCCAGAAATATTTGAAATTTCTGAAATTTTACCCCAAAATAAGGGGAATTTCTGCCTTTGTGCCCGAAAATAAGGGGAATTTTAACCTTATTACGTCAAAATAAGGGAAATTTCTGCCTTTTTGCCACAAAATATACGGAATTTCTGCCTTTTTGCCCAAAAATAAAGAAAATTTCTGCATTTTTTCCCCAAAATAAGGGGAATTTCTCCCTTTTTGCCCCAAAATAAAGGAAATTTCAGCCTTTTTACCTGAAAATAAGTGAAATTTCTGCAATTTTGCCCCAAATAAGAGAAATTTCTGAAATTTTGCCCCAAAATAAGGTAATTTCCTGCAATTTTGCCCCAAAATAAAGAAAATTTCTGGAATTTTGCCCCATAATAAGGGGAATTTCTGATTTTTGCTTCAAAATAAAGGGAATTTCAGCCTTTTGCCCCAAAATTAGGGGAATTTCTGCAATTTTGCTCAAAAATACGGGGAATTTCTTCCTTTTTGCCCGAAAATAAGGGGAATGCATAACTTTTTGCCATAAAAAAGTGAAATTTCTTCATTTTTGCTCCAAAATAAGGGGAATTTCTGCCTTTTTGCCTCTAAATAAGTGGAATTTCTGTCTTTTTCCGCCATAACAAAGGGAATTTCTGTCTTATTTTGCCCCAAAATTAGAAAAATTTCTGACTTATTACCCTGAAATAAGGGAAATTTCTGCAATTTGCCCCAATATAAGGGAAATTTCTGCCTTTTTGCCCCCATATAAGGGGAATTTCAGCCTTTTCACCTCAAAATAAAAGGAATTTCTGCATTTTTGCCACAAAATATTAGGAATTTCTGCCTTTTTGCCCCAAAATAAGGAAAATTTCTGCCTTTTTTCTCTGAAATAAGTGAAATTTCTGTAATTTTGCACCAAAATAAGTGAAATTTCTGCAATTTTGCCCCAAAATAAGGGAAATTTCTGGAATTTTGCCCAAAAATAAGTGAAATTTCTGAGTTTTGCCCCAAAATAAGGAGAATTTCTGCCTTTTTGCCCCACAATTAGTGAAATTTCTGCAATTTTGCCCTAAAATAAAAGAAATTTTTGCAATTTTTCTCCATAATAAGGGAAATTTCTGCAATTTTGCCCCAAAATAAGGGGAATTTCTGATTTTTGCCCCACAATTAGGGAAATTTCTGCAATTTTGCCCCAAAATAAGGGGAATTTCTGCCTTTTGCCCCAAAATATGGGGAATTTCTGCCTTTTTTTCCGAAAATAAGAAGAATGCATACCTTTTTGCCATAAAAAAGAGAAATTTCTTCATTTTTACTCCAAAATAAGGGGAACTTTTGCGTTTTTGCCTCCAAATAAGTGGAATTTCTGTCTTTTTCCCCCAAAACAAAGAAATTTCTGTCTTTTTTGCCCCAAAATAAGAAAAATTTCTGACTTATTACCCTGAAATAAGTGAAATTTCTGCAAATTTGCCCCAAAATAAGGGAAATTTCTGCCTTTTGCCCCAAAATATGGGGAATTTCAGCATTTTACATCAAAATAAGGGAAATTTCTGATTTTTGCATCAAAATATTAGGAATTTCTGCATTTTTGCCCCAAAATAAAGGGAATTTCTTCATTTTTGCACCAATATTAGGGGAATTTCTGCAATTTTGCTCTAAAATACGGGTCATTTCTGCCTTTTTGCCCGAAATTAAGTGGAATTTCTGCCTTTTTGTCCCGAAATAAGTGAAATTTCTTCAATTTTAGCCAAAAATTGGGGATTTAATTTTTTGCCCCAAAATAAGGGGAATTTCTGCCATTTTGCCCTGAAATATTTGAAATTTCTGAAATTTTATTCCAAAATAAGGAGAATTTCTGCTTTTTTGCCCCAAAATAAGGGGAATTTCAACCTTATTACCTAAAATAAGGGAAATTTCTACCTTTTTGTCACAAAATATACGGAATTTCTGCCTTTTTGCCCCAAAATAAGGGAAATTTCTGCAATTTTCCCCCAAAATAAGGGGAATTTCTCCCTTTTTGCCCCAAAATAAAGGAAATTTCAGCCTTTTTACCTGAAAATAAGTGAAATTTCTGCAATTTTACCCTAAATAAGAGAAATTTCTGCAATTTTGCCCCAAAATAAGGTAATTTCCTGCAATTTTACCCCAAAATAAAGAAAATTTCTGGAATTTTCCCCCAAAATAAAAGGAATTTCTGATTTTTGCCCCAAAATAAAGTGAATTTCTGCCTTTTGCCCCAAAATTAGCGGAATTTCTGCAATTTTGCTCCAAAATATGGGGAATTTCTGCCTTTTTGCCCGAAAATAAAAGGAATGCATACCTTTTTGCCATAAAAAAGTGAAATTTCTTCATTTTTGCTCTAAAATAAGGGGAATCTGCATTTTTGCCTCTAAATAAGTGGAATTTCTGTCTTTTTCCCCCAAAACAAAAGGAATTTCTGTCTTTTTTGCCCCAAAATAAGGGGAATTTCTGACTTATTACCCTGAAATAAGTGAAATTTCTGCAATTTTGCCCCAAAATCAGGGAAATTTCTGCATTTTTGCTTCCAAATAAGGGGAATTTCAGCCTTTTAACCTAAAAATAAGGGGAATTTCTGCATTTTTGTCACAAAATATAAGGAATTTCTGCCTTTTTGCCCAAATATAAGGAAAATTTCTGCCTTTTTTCCCTGAAATAAGAGATATTTCTCCAATTTTGCCCCAAAATAAGCCGAATTTCTGAGTTTTGCCCCAAAATAAGGAGAATTTCTGTCTTTTTGCCCCAACATGTAGGGAATTTCTGCCTTTTTGCCCCACAATTAGGGAAATTTCTGCAATTTTGCTCCAAAATACGGGGAATTTCTGCCTTTTTGCCCGAAAATAAGGGGAATGCATAACTTTTTGCCATATAAAAGAGAAATTTCTTCATTTTGCTTTAAAATAAAGAAAATTTCTGCCTTTTTGCCTCGAAATTAGTGGAATTTCTGTCTTTTTCCCCCAAAACAAAGGGAATTTCTGTCTTTTTTGCCCCAAAATAAGGGGAATTTCTGACTTATTACCATGAAATGAGTGAAATTTCTGCAATTTTGCCCCAAAATAAGGGAAATTTCTGCATTTTTGCTTCCAAATAAGGGAATTTCAGCTTTTTTACCTCAAAATAAGAAGAATTTCTACATTTTTTTGCCACAAAATATTAGGAATTTCTGCCTTTTTGCCCAAATATAAGGAAAATTTCTGCCTTTTTTCGTTGAAATAAGAGATATTTCTGCAATTTTGCTCCAAAATAAGCGGAATTTCTGAGTTTTGCCCCAAAATATGGAGAATTTCTGCCTTTTTCCCCAACATATAGGGATTTTCTGACTTTTTGCCCCACAATTAGGGGAATTTCTGCAATTTTGCTCCAAAATAAGGGGAATTTCTGCCTTTTTGCCAGAAAATAAGGGGAATGCATACCTTTTTGCCATATAAAAGGGAAATTTCTTCATTTTTTCTCCAAAATTAGGAAAATTTCTGCCTTTTTGCCTCTAAATAAGTGGAATTTCTGTCTTTTTCCCCCAAAACAAAAAGAATTTCTCTTTTTTTGCCCCAAAATAAAAGGAATTTCTGACTTATTACCCTGAAATAAGTAAAATTTCTGCAATTTGGCCCCAAAATAAGAGAAATTTCTGCATTTTTCCCCCTAATAAGGGGAATTTCAGCCTTTATACCTCATAGTAAGGGGAATTTCTGCAATTCTGCCTCTAAATATGTGGAATTTCTCTCTTTTTCCCCAAAACAAAGGGAATTTCTGTCTTTTTTGCCCCAAAACTAGGAAAATTTCTGACTTATTACCCTGAAATAAGTGAAATTTCTGCAATTTTGCCCCAATATAAGGGAAATTTCTGCCTTTTTGCCCCCAAATAAGAAGAATTTCAACCTTTTACCTAAAAATAAGGGGAATGTCTGTATTTTGGCACAAAATATTAGGAATTTCTGCCTTTTTGCCCCAAAATAAGGAAAATTTCTGCCTTTTTTCTCTGAAATAAGTGAAATTTCTGCAATTTTGCACCAAAATAAGTGAAATTTCTGCAATTTTGCCCCAAAATAAGGGAAATTTCTGGAATTTTGCTCCAAAATGTGTGGAATTTCTGAGTTTTGCCCCAAAATAAGGAGAATTTCTGCCTTTTTGCCTTACAATTAGTGAAATTTCTGCAATTTTGCCCTAAAATAAAAGAAATTTTTGCAATTTTTCCCCATAATATGGGAAATTTATGCAATTTTGCCCCAAAATATGTGGAATTTCTGATTTTTTCCCCACAATTAGGATAATTTCTGCAATTTTGCCTCAAAATAAGGAGAATTTCTGCCTTTTGCCCCAAAATATGGAGTATTTCTGCCTTTTTATCTGAAAATAAGAAGAATGCATACCTTTTTGCAATAAAAAAGGGACATTTCTTCATTTTTGCTCCAAAATAAGGGGAACTTTTGCGTTTTTTCCTCCAAATAAGTGGAATTTCTGTCTTTTTCCCCAAAACAAAGGAAATTTCTGTCTTTTTTGCCCCAAAATAAGAAAAATTTCTGACTTATTACCCTGAAATAAGTGAAATTTCTGCAAATTTGCCCCAAAATAAGGGAAATTTCTGCCTTTTGCCCCAAAATATGGGGAATTTCAGCATTTTACATCAAAATAAAGGAAATTTCTGATTTTTGCACCAAAATATTTGGAGTTTTTGCCTTTTTGCCCCAAAATAAAGGGAATTTCTTCATTTTTGCACCAATATTAGGGGAATTTCTGCAATTTTGCTCCAAAATACGGGTCATTTCTGCCTTTTTGCCTGAAATTCAGTGGAATTTCTGCCTTTTTGTCTCGAAATAAGTGAAATTTCTTCAATTTTAGCCAAAAATTATGGATTTATTCTTTTGGCCCCAAAATAAGGGAAATTTCTGCCATTTTGCACAGAAATATTTGAAATTTCTGAAATTTTACCCCAAATTAAGGGGTATTTCTGCCTTTTTGCCCCAAAATAAGGGGAATTTCAACCTTATTACCTTAAAATAAGGGAAATTTCTGCCTTTTTGCCACAAAATATACAAAATTTCTGCCTTTTTGCCCCAAAATAAGGAAAATTTCTGCAATTTTTCCCAAAATAAGGGGAATTTCTCCCTTTTTGCCCCAAAATAAAGGAAATTTCAGCCTTTTTACCTGAAAATAAGTTAAATTTTTGCAATTTTGCCCCAAAATAAGGTAAATTCCCGCAATTTTACCCCAAAATAAAAAAAAATTCTGAAATTTTGCCTCAAAATAAGGAAAATTTCTGATTTTTGCCCCAAAATAAAGGGAATTTCTTACTTTTGCCCCAAAATTAGGAGAATTTCTGCAATTTTGCTCCAAAATACGGGGAATTTCTGCTTTTTAGCCCGAAAATAAGGGGAATGCATACCTTTTTGCCATAAAAATGTGAAATTTCTTCATTTTTGCTCCAAAATAAGGGGAATTTCTGCTTTTTGCCTCTAAATAAGTGGAATTTCTGTCTTTTTCCCCCAAAACTAAGGGAATTTCTGTCATTTTTGCCCCAAAATAAGGGTAATTTCTGACTTATTACCCTGAAATAAGTGAAATTTCTGAAATTTTGCCCCAACATATAGGAAATTTCTGCCTTTTTGCCCCCAAATAAGGGGATTTCAGCCTTTTTACCTCAAAATAAGAAAAATTTCTGCATTTTTGCCACAAATTATTAGGAATTTCTGCCTTTTTGCCCCAAAATAAAAAAAAATTTCTACCTTTGTTCCCTGAAATAAGGGAAATTTCTGCAATTTTGCCCCACAATAAGTGAATTTTCTGCAATTTTGCCCAAAAATAAGGGAAATTTCTGCATTTTTGCTTCCAAATGAGAGGAATTTCAGACTTTTAACCTAAAAATAAGGGGAATTTCTGCATTTTTGCCACAAAATATTAGGAATTTCTGCATTTTTGCCCCAATATAAGGAAAATTTCTGCCTTTTTTTCCTGAAATAAAAGATATTTCTGTAATTTTGCTCCAAAATAAGTGGAATTTCTGAGTTTTGCCCTAAAATAAGGAGAATTTCTGTCATTTTGCCCAAACAAATAGGGAATTTCTGCCTTTTTGCCCCACAATTAGGGGAATTTCTGCAATTTTGCTCCAAAATACGGGGAATTTCTGTCTTTTTCCCCGAAAATAATGGGAATGCATAACTTTTTGCCATATAAAAGGGAAATTTCTTCCTTTTTGCTCCAAAATAGGAGAAATTTCTGCCTTTTTGCCTCTAAATAATTGGAATTTCTGTCTTTTTCCCTCAAAACAAAGGGAATTTCTGCCTTTATTGCCCCAAAATAAGGGGAATTTCTGACTTATTACCCTGAAATAAGTAAAATTTCTGCAATTTTGCCCCAAAATAAAGGAAATTTCTGACTTTTTCCTCCCAAATAAGGGGAATTTCAGCCTTTTTACCTCATAATAAGGGGAATTTCTGCATTTTTGCCTCTAAATAAGTGGAATTTCTGTCTTTTTCCCCCAAAATAAAGGGAATTTATGTCTTTTTTGCCCCAAAATAAGGAAAATTTCTGACTTATTACCCTTAAATAAATGAAATTTCTGCAATTTTGCCCCAATATAAGGAAAATTTCTGCCTTTTTGCCCCCAAATAAGGGAAATTTCAGCCTTTTTACCTCAAATTAAGGGGAATTTCTGAATTTTGGAACAAAATATTAGGAATTTCTGCTTTTTTGCCCCAAAATAAGGAAAATTTCTGCCTTTGTTCTTTGAAATAAGTAAAATTTCTGCAATTTTGCACCAAAATAAGTGAAATTTCTTCAATTTTGGCCCAAAATAAGGGAAATTTCTGGAATTTTGCCCCAAAATAAGTGAAATTTCTGAGTTTTGCCCTAAAATAAGGAGAATTTCTGCCTTTTTGCCCCACAATTCGTGAAATTTCTGCAATTTTGCCCTAAAATAAAAGAAATTTTTTCAATTTTTTCTCATAATAAGGGAAATTTTTGCAATTTTGCCCCAAAATATGTGGAATTTCTGATTTTTTCCCCACAATTAGGATAATTTCTGCAATTTTGCCTCAAAATAAGGAGAATTTCTGCCTTTTGCTCCAAAATATGGAGTATTTCTGCCTTTTTGTCTGAAAATAAGAAGAATGCATACCTTTTTGCAATAACAAAGGGAAATTTCTTCATTTTTGCTCCAAAATAAGGGGAACTTTTGCGTTTTTTCCTCCAAATAAGTGGAATTTCTGTCTTTTTCCCCAAAACAAAGGAAATTTCTGTCTTTTTTGCCCCAAAATAAGAAAAATTTCTGACTTATTACCCTGAAATAAGTGAAATTTCTGCAAATTTGCCCCAAAATAAGGGAAATTTCTGCCTTTTGCCCCAAAATATGGGGAATTTCAGCATTTTACATCAAAATAAGGGAAATTTCTGATTTTTGCACCAAAATATTTGGAGTTTTTGCCTTTTTGCCCCAAAATAAAGGGAATTTCTTCATTTTTGCACCAATATTAGGGGAATTTCTGCAATTTTGCTCCAAAATACGGGTCATTTCTGCCTTTTTGCCTGAAATTCAGTGGAATTTCTGCCTTTTTGTCTCGAAATAAGTGAAATTTCTTCAATTTTAGCCAAAAATTATGGATTTATTCTTTTGGCCCCAAAATAAGGGAAATTTCTGCCATTTTGCACAGAAATATTTGAAATTTCTGAAATTTTACCCCAAATTAAGGGGTATTTCTGCCTTTTTGCCCCAAAATAAGGGGAATTTCAACCTTATTACCTTAAAATAAGGGAAATTTCTGCCTTTTTGCCACAAAATATAAAAAATTTCTGCCTTTTTGCCCCAAAATAAGGAAAATTTCTGCAATTTTTCCCAAAATAAGGGGAATTTCTCCCTTTTTGCCCCAAAATAAAGGAAATTTCAGCCTTTTTACCTGAAAATAAGTTAAATTTTTGCAATTTTGCCCCAAAATAAGGTAAATTCCCGCAATTTTACCCCAAAATAAAAAAAAATTCTGAAATTTTGCCTCAAAATAAGGAAAATTTCTGATTTTTGCCCCAAAATAAAGGGAATTTCTGCCTTTTGCCCCAAAATTAGGAGAATTTCTGCAATTTTGCTCCAAAATACGGGGAATTTCTGCTTTTTAGCCCGAAAATAAGGGGAATGCATACCTTTTTGCCATAAAAATGTGAAATTTCTTCATTTTTGCTCCAAAATAAGGGGAATTTCTGCTTTTTGCCTCTAAATAAGTGGAATTTCTGTCTTTTTCCCCCAAAACTAAGGGAATTTCTGTCATTTTTGCCCCAAAATAAGGGTAATTTCTGACTTATTACCCTGAAATAAGTGAAATTTCTGAAATTTTGCCCCAACATATAGGAAATTTCTGCCTTTTTGCCCCCAAATAAGGGGATTTCAGCCTTTTTACCTCAAAATAAGAAAAATTTCTGCATTTTTGCCACAAATTATTAGGAATTTCTGCCTTTTTTCCCCAAAATAAAAAAAAATTTCTACCTTTGTTCCCTGAAATAAGGGAAATTTCTGCAATTTTGCCCCACAATAAGTGAATTTTCTGCAATTTTGCCCAAAAATAAGGGAAATTTCTGCATTTTTGCTTCCAAATGAGAGGAATTTCAGACTTTTAACCTAAAAATAAGGGGAATTTCTGCATTTTTGCCACAAAATATTAGGAATTTCTGCATTTTTGCCCCAATATAAAGAAAATTTCTGCCTTTTTTTCCTGAAATAAAAGATATTTCTGTAATTTTGCTCCAAAATAAGTGGAATTTCTGAGTTTTGCCCCAAAATAAGGAGAATTTCTGTCATTTTGCCCAAACAAATAGGGAATTTCTGCCTTTTTGCCCCACAATTAGGGGAATTTCTGCAATTTTGCTCCAAAATACGGGGAATTTCTGTCTTTTTCCCCGAAAATAATGGGAATGCATAACTTTTTGCCATATAAAAGGGAAATTTCTTCCTTTTTGCTCCAAAATAGGAGAAATTTCTGCCTTTTTGCCTCTAAATAATTGGAATTTCTGTCTTTTTCCCTCAAAACAAAGGGAATTTCTGCCTTTATTGCCCCAAAATAAGGGGAATTTCTGACTTATTACCCTGAAATAAGTAAAATTTCTGCAATTTTGCCCCAAAATAAAGGAAATTTCTGACTTTTTCCTCCCAAATAAGGGGAATTTCAGCCTTTTTACCTCATAATAAGGGGAATTTCTGCATTTTTGCCTCTAAATAAGTGGAATTTCTGTCTTTTTCCCCCAAAATAAAGGGAATTTATGTCTTTTTTGCCCCAAAATAAGGAAAATTTCTGACTTATTACCCTTAAATAAATGAAATTTCTGCAATTTTGCCCCAATATAAGGAAAATTTCTGCCTTTTTGCCCCCAAATAAGGGAAATTTCAGCCTTTTTACCTCAAATTAAGGGGAATTTCTGAATTTTGGAACAAAATATTAGGAATTTCTGCTTTTTTGCCCCAAAATAAGGAAAATTTCTGCCTTTGTTCTTTGAAATAAGTAAAATTTCTGCAATTTTGCACCAAAATAAGTGAAATTTCTTCAATTTTGGCCCAAAATAAGGGAAATTTCTGGAATTTTGCCCCAAAATAAGTGAAATTTCTGAGTTTTGCCCTAAAATAAGGAGAATTTCTGCCTTTTTGCCCCACAATTCGTGAAATTTCTGCAATTTTGCCCTAAAATAAAAGAAATTTTTTCAATTTTTCCTCATAATAAGGGAAATTTTTGCAATTTTGCCCCAAAATATGTGGAATTTCTGATTTTTTCCCCACAATTAGGATAATTTCTGCAATTTTGCCTCAAAATAAGGAGAATTTCTGCCTTTTGCTCCAAAATATGGAGTATTTCTGCCTTTTTGTCTGAAAATAAGAAGAATGCATACCTTTTTGCAATAACAAAGGGAAATTTCTTCATTTTTGCTCCAAAATAAGGGGAACTTTTGCGTTTTTTCCTCCAAATAAGTGGAATTTCTGTCTTTTTCCACAAAACAAAGGAAATTTCTGTCTTTTTTGCCCCAAAATAAGAAAAATTTCTGACTTATTACCCTGAAATAAGTGAAATTTCTGCAAATTTGCCCCAAAATAAGGGAAATTTCTGCCTTTTGCCCCAAAATATGGGGAATTTCAGCATTTTACATCAAAATAAGGGAAATTTCTGATTTTTGCACCAAAATATTTGGAGTTTTTGCCTTTTTGCCCCAAAATAAAGGGAATTTCTTCATTTTTGCACCAATATTAGGGGAATTTCTGCAATTTTGCTCCAAAATACGGGTCATTTCTGCCTTTTTGCCTGAAATTCAGTGGAATTTCTGCCTTTTTGTCTCGAAATAAGTGAAATTTCTTCAATTTTAGCCAAAAATTAGGGATTTATTTTTTTGGCCCCAAAATAAGGGAAATTTCTGTCATTTTGCCCGGAAATATTTGAAATTTCTGAAATTTTACCCCAAATTAAGGGGTATTTCTGCCTTTTTGCCCCAAAATAAGGGGAATTTCAACCTTATTACCTTAAAATAAGGGAAATTTCTGCCTTTTTGCCACAAAATATACAAAATTTCTGCCTTTTTGCCCCAAAATAAGGAAAATTTCTGCAATTTTTCCCAAAATAAAAGAAATTTCTCCCTTTTTGCCCCAAAATAAAGGAAATTTCAGCCTTTTTACATGAAAATAAGTTAAATTTCTGCAATTTTGCCCCAAATAAGGGAAATTTCTGCAATTTTGCCCCAAAATAAGGTAAATTCCCGCAATTTTACCCCAAAATAAAAAAAATTTCTGAAATTTTGCCTCAAAATAAGGAAAATTTCTGATTTTTGCCCCAAAATAAAGGGAATTTCTTACTTTTGCCCCAAAATTAGGAGAATTTCTGCAATTTTGCTCCAAAATACGGGGAATTTCTGCTTTTTAGCCCGAAAATAAGGGGAATGCATACCTTTTTGCCATAAAAATGTGAAATTTCTTCATTTTTGCTCCAAAATAAGGGGAATTTCTGCTTTTTGCCTCTAAATAAGTGGAATTTCTGTCTTTTTCCCCCAAAACTAAGGGAATTTCTGTCATTTTTGCCCCAAAATAAGGGTAATTTCTGACTTATTACCCTGAAATAAGTGAAATTTCTGCAATTTTGCCCCAACATATAGGAAATTTCTGCCTTTTTGCCCCCAAATAAGGGGATTTCAGCCTTTTTACCTCAAAATAAGAAGAATTTCTGCATTTTTGCCACAAATTATTAGGAATTTCTGCCTTTTTGCCCCAAAATAAAAAATATTTCTGACTTTGTTCCGTGAAATAAGGGAAATTTCTGCAATTTTGCCCCACAATAAGAGAATTTTCTGCAATTTTGCCCCAAAATAAGGGAAATTTCTGCATTTTTGCTTCCAAATGAGAGGAATTTCAGACTTTTAACCTAAAAATAAGGGGAATTTCTGCATTTTTGCCACAAAATATTAGGAATTTCTGCATTTTTGCCCCAATATAAGGAAAATTTCTGCCTTTTTTTCCTGAAATAAGAGATATTTCTGTAATTTTGCTCCAAAATAAGTGGAATTTCTGAGTTTTGCCCCAAAATAAGGAGAATTTCTGTCGTTTTGCCCAAACAAATAGGGAATTTCTGCCTTTTTGCCCCACAATTAGGGGAATTTCTGCAATTTTGCTCCAAAATACGGGGAATTTCTGCCTTTTTCCCCGAAAATAATGGGAATGCATAACTTTTTGCCATATAAAAGGGAAATTTCTTCCTTTTTGCTCCAAAATAGGAGAAATTTCTGCCTTTTTGCCTCTAAATAAGTTGAATTTCTGTCTTTTTCCCTCAAAACAAAGGGAATTTCTGCCTTTATTGCCCCAAAATAAGGGGAATTTCTGACTTATTACCCTGAAATAAGTAAAATTTCTGCAATTTTGCCCCAAAATAAAAGAAATTTCTGACTTTTTCCTCCCAAATAAAGGGAATTTCAGCCTTTTTACCTCATAATAAGGGGAATTTCTGCATTTTTGCCTCTAAATAAGTGGAATTTCTGTCTTTTTCCCCCAAAATAAAGGGAATTTATGTCTTTTTTGCCCCAAAATAAGGAAAATTTCTGACTTATTACCCTGAAATAAATGAAATTTCTGCAATTTTGCCCCAATATAAGGAAAATTTCTGCCTTTTGCCCCCAAATAAGGGAAATTTCAGCCTTTTTACCTCAAAATAAGGGGAATTTCTGAATTTTGGAACAAAATATTAGGAATTTCTGCTTTTTTGCCCCAAAATAAGGAAAATTTCTGCCTTTGTTCTTTGAAATAAGTAAAATTTCTGCAATTTTGCACCAAAATAAGTGAAATTTCTTCAATTTTGGCCCAAAATAAGGGAAATTTCTGGAATTTTGCCCCAAAATAAGTGAAATTTCTGAGTTTTGCCCTAAAATAAGGAGAATTTCGGCCTTTTTGCCCCACGATTCGTGAAATTTCTGAAATTTTGCCCTAAAATAAAAGAAATTTTTGCAATTTTTCCTCATAATAAGGAAAATTTTTGCAATTTTGCCCCAAAATATGTGGAATTTCTGATTTTTTCCCCACTATTAGGATAATTTCTGCAATTTTGCCTCAAAATAATGAGAATTTCTGCCTTTTGCCCCAAAATATGGAGTATTTCTGCCTTTTTGTCTGAAAATAAGAAGAATGCATACCTTTTTGCAATAAAAAAGGGAAATTTCTTCATTTTTGCTCCAAAATAAAGGGAACTTTTGCGTTTTTTCCTCCAAATAAGTGGAATTTCTGTCTTTTTCCCCAAAACAAAGGAAATTTCTGTCTTTTTTGCCCCAAAATAAGAAAAATTTCTGACTTATTACCCTGAAATAAGTGAAATTTCTGCAAATTTGCCCCAAAATAAGGGAAATTTCTTCCTTTTGCCCCAAAATATGGGGAATTTCAGCATTTTACATCAAAATAAGGGAAATTTCTGATTTTTGCACCAAAATATTTGGAGTTTTTGCCTTTTTGCCCCAAAATAAAGGGAATTTCTTCATTTTTGCACCAATATTAGGGGAATTTCTGCAATTTTGCTCCAAAATACGGGTCATTTCTGCCTTTTTGCCTGAAATTCAGTGGAATTTCTGCCTTTTTGTCTCGAAATAAGTGAAATTTCTTCAATTTTGGCCAAAAATAAGGGAAATTTCTGGAATTTTGCTCCAAAATGTGTGGAATTTCTGAGTTTTGCCCCAAAATAAGGAGAATTTCTGCCTTTTTGCCTTACAATTAGTGAAATTTCTGCAATTTTGCCCTAAAATAAAAGAAATTTTTGCAATTTTTCCCCATAATATGGGAAATTTCTGCAATTTTGCCCCAAAATATGTGGAATTTCTGATTTTTTCCCCACAATTAGGATAATTTCTGCAATTTTGCCTCAAAATAAGGAGAATTTCTGCCTTTTGCCCCAAAATATGGAGTATTTCTGCCTTTTTATCTGAAAATAAGAAGAATGCATACCTTTTTGCAATAAAAAAGGGACATTTCTTCATTTTTGCTCCAAAATAAGGGGAACTTTTGCGTTTTTTCCTCCAAATAAGTGGAATTTCTGTCTTTTTCCCCAAAACAAAGGAAATTTCTGTCTTTTTTGCCCCAAAATAAGAAAAATTCCTGACTTATTACCCTGAAATAAGTGAAATTTCTGCAAATTTGCCCCAAAATAAGGGAAATTTCTTCCTTTTGCCCCAAAATATGGGGAATTTCAGCATTTTACATCAAAATAAGGGAAATTTCTGATTTTTGCACCAAAATATTTGGAGTTTTTGCCTTTTTGCCCCAAAATAAAGGGAATTTCTTCATTTTTGCACCAATATTAGGGGAATTTCTGCAATTTTGCTCCAAAATACGGGTCATTTCTGCCTTTTTGCCTGAAATTCAGTGGAATTTCTGCCTTTTTGTCTCGAAATAAGTGAAATTTCTTCAATTTTAGCCAAAAATTAGGGATTTATTCTTTTGGCCCCAAAATAAGGGAAATTTCTGCCATTTTGCCCAGAAATATTTGAAATTTCTGAAATTTTACCCCAAATTAAGGGGTATTTCTGCCTTTTTGCCCCAAAATAAGGGGAATTTCAACCTTATTACCTTAAAATAAGGGAAATTTCTGCCTTTTTGCCACAAACTATACAAAATTTCTGCCTTTTTGCCCCAAAATAAGGAAAATTTCTGCAATTTTTCCCAAAATAAGGGGAATTTCTCCCTTTTTGCCCCAAAATAAAGGAAATTTCATCCTTTTTACCTGAAAATAAGTTAAATTTTGCAATTTTGCCCCAAATAAGGGAAATTTCTGCAATTTTGCCCCAAAATAAGGTAAATTCCCGCAATTTTACCCCAAAATAAAAAAAAATTCTGAAATTTTGCCTCAAAATAAGGAAAATTTCTGATTTTTGCCCCAATATAAACGGAATTTCTTCCTTTTGCCCCAAAATTAGGAGAATTTCTGCAATTTTGCTCCAAAATACAGGGAATTTCTGCTTTTTAGCCCGAAAATAAGGGGAATGCATACTTTTTTGCCATAAAAAAGTGAAATTTCTTGATTTTTGCTACAAAATAAGGGGAATTTCTGCTTTTTGCCTCTAAATAAGTGGAATTTCTGTCTTTTTCCCCCAAAACAAAGGAAATTTCTGTCATTTTTGCCCCAAAATAAGGGTAATTTCTGACTTATTACCCTGAAAAAATGAAATTTCTGCAATTTTGCCCCAACATATAGGAAATTTCTGCCTTTTTGCCCCCAAATAAGGGGATTTCAGCCTTTTTACCTCAAAATAAGAAGAATTTCTGCATTTTTGCCACAAATTATTAGGAATTTCTGCCTTTTTGCCCCAAAATAAAAAATATTTCTGCCTTTGTTCCCTGAAATAAGGGAAATTTCTGCAATTTTACCCCACAATAAGAGAATTTTCTGCAATTTTGCCCAAAAATAAGGGAAATTTCTGCATTTTTGCTTCCAAATGAGATTAATTTCAGACTTTTAACCTAAAAATAAGGGGAATTTCTGCATTTTTGCCACAAAATATTAGGAATTTCTGCATTTTTGCTCCAATATAAAAAAAAATTCTGCCTTTTTTTTCCTGAAATAAGAGATATTTCTGTAATTTTGCTCCAAAATAAGTGGAATTTCTGAGTTTTGCCCCAAAATAAGGAGAATTTCTGTCGTTTTGCCCAAGCAAATAGGGAATTTCTGCCTTTTTGCCCCACAATTAGGGGAATTTCTGCAATTTTGCTCCAAAATACGGGGAATTTCATCCTTTTTCCACGAAAATAATGGGAATGCATAACTTTTTGCCATATAAAAGGGAAATTTCTTCCTTTTTGCTCCAAAATAGAAGAAATTTCTGCCTTTTTGCCTCTAAATAAGTGGAATTTCTGTCTTTTTCCCTCAAAACAAAGGGAATTTCTGCCTTTATTGCCCCAAAATAAGGGGAATTTCTGACTTATTACCCTGAAATAAGTAAAATTTCTGCAATTTTGCCCCAAAATAAAGGAAATTTCTGACTTTTTCCTCCCAAATAAGGGGAATTTCAGCCTTTTTACCTCATAATAAGGGGAATTTCTGCATTTTTGCCTCTAAATAAGTGGAATTTCTGTCTTTTTCCCCCAAAATAAAGGGAATTTATGTCTTTTTTGCCCCAAAATAAGGAAAATTTCTGACTTATTACCCTTAAATAAATGAAATTTCTGCAATTTTGCCCCAATATAAGGAAAATTTCTGCCTTTTTGCCCCCAAATAAGGGAAATTTCAGCCTTTTTACCTCAAATTAAGGGGAATTTCTGAATTTTGGAACAAAATATTAGGAATTTCTGCATTTTTGCCCCAAAATAAGGAAAATTTCTGCCTTTGTTCTTTGAAATAAGTAAAATTTCTGCAATTTTGCACCAAAATAAGTGAAATTTCTTCAATTTTGGCCCAAAATGAGGGAAATTTCTGGAATTTTGCCCCAAAATAAGTGAAATTTCTGAGTTTTGCCCTAAAATAAGGAGAATTTCTGCCTTTTTGCCCCACAATTCGTGAAATTTCTGCAATTTTGCCCTAAAATAAAAGAAATTTTTTCAATTTTTCCTCATAATAAGGGAAATTTTTGCAATTTTGCCCCAAAATATGTGGAATTTCTGATTTTTTCCCCACAATTAGGATAATTTCTGCAATTTTGCCTCAAAATAAGGAGAATTTCTGCCTTTTGCCCCAAAATATGGAGTATTTCTGCCTTTTTGTCTGAAAATAAGAAGAATGCATACCTTTTTGCAATAAAAAAGGGAAATTTCTTCATTTTTGCTCCAAAATAAGGGAAACTTTTGCGTTTTTTCCTCCAAATAAGTGGAATTTCTGTCTTTTTCCCCAAAACAAAGAAATTTCTGTCTTTTTTGCCCCAAAATAAGAAAAATTTCTGACTTATTACCCTGAAATAAGTGAAATTTCTGCAAATTTGCCCCAAAATAAGGGAAATTTCTGCCTTTTGCCCCAAAATATGGGGAATTTCAGCATTTTACATCAAAATAAAGGAAATTTCTGATTTTTGCACCAAAATATTTGGAGTTTTTGCCTTTTTGCCCCAAAATAAAGGGAATTTCTTCATTTTTGCACCAATATTAGGGGAATTTCTGCAATTTTGCTCCAAAATACGGGTCATTTCTGCCTTTTTGCCTGAAATTCAGTGGAATTTCTGCCTTTTTGTCTCGAAATAAGTGAAATTTCTTCAATTTTAGCCAAAAATTAGGGATTTATTCTTTTGGCCCCAAAATAAGGGAAATTTCTGCCATTTTGCCCAGAAATATTTGAAATTTCTGAAATTTTACCCCAAATTAAGGGGTATTTCTGCCTTTTTGCCCCAAAATAAGGGGAATTTCAACCTTATTACCTTAAAATAAGGGAAATTTCTGCCTTTTTGCCACAAAATATACAAAATTTCTGCCTTTTTGCCCCAAAATAAGGAAAATTTCTGCAATTTTTCCCAAAATAAGGGGAATTTCTCCCTTTTTGCCCCAAAATAAAGGAAATTTCAGCCTTTTTACCTGAAAATAAGTTAAATTTTGCAATTTTGCCCCAAATAAGGGAAATTTCTGCAATTTTGCCCCAAAATAAGGTAAATTCCCACAATTTTACCCCAAAATAAAAAAAAATTCTGAAATTTTGCCTCAAAATAAGGAAAATTTCTGATTTTTGCCCCAAAATAAACGGAATTTCTTCCTTTTGCCCCAAAATTAGGAGAATTTCTGCAATTTTGCTCAAAAATACGGGGAATTTCTGCTTTTTAGCCCGAAAATAAGGGGAATGCATACCTTTTTGCCATAAAAAAGTGAAATTTCTTCATTTTTGCTCCAAAATAAGGGGAATTTCTGCTTTTTGCCTCTAAATAAGTAAAATTTCTGTCTTTTTCCCCCAAAACTAAGGGAATTTCTGTCATTTTTGCCCCAAAATAAGGGTAATTTCTGACTTATTACCCTGAAATAAGTGAAATTTCTGCAATTTTGCCCCAACATATAGGAAATTTCTGCCTTTTTGCCCCCAAATAAGGGGATTTCAGCCTTTTTACCTCAAAATAAGAAGAATTTCTGCATTTTTGCCACAAATTATTAGGAATTTCTGCCGTTTTGCCCCAAAATAAAAAATATTTCTGCCTTTGATCCCTGAAATAAGGGAAATTTCTGCAATTTTGCCCCACAATAAGAGAATTTTCTGCAATTTTGCCCAAAAATAAGGGAAATTTCTGCATTTTTGCTTCCAAATGAGAGGAATTTCAGACTTTTAACCTAAAAATAAGGGGAATTTCTGCATTTTTGCCACAAAATATTAGGAATTTCTGCATTTTTGCCCCAATATAAGGAAAATTTCTGCCTTTTTTTCCTGAAATAAGAGATATTTCTGTAATTTTGCTCCAAAATAAGTGGAATTTCTGAGTTTTGCCCCAAAATAAGGAGAATTTCTGTCGTTTTGCCCAAACAAATAGGGAATTTCTGCCTTTTTGCCCCACAATTAAGGGAGTTTCTGCAATTTTGCTTCAAAATACGGGGAATTTCTGCCTTTTTCCCCGAAAATAATGGGAATGCATAACTTTTTGCCATATAAAAGGGAAATTTCTTCCTTTTTGCTCCAAAATAGGAGAAATTTCTGCCTTTTTGCCTCTAAATAAGTGGAATTTCTGTCTATTTCCCTCAAAACAAAGGGAATTTCTGCCTTTATTGCCCCAAAATAAGGGGAATTTCTGACTTATTACCCTGAAATAAGTAAAATTTCTGCAATTTTGCCCCAAAATAAAAGAAATTTCTGACTTTTTCCTCCCAAATAAGGGGAATTTCAGCCTTTTTACCTCATAATAAGGGGAATTTCTGCATTTTTGCCTCTAAATAAGTGGAATTTCTGTCTTTTTCCCCCAAAATAAAGGGAATTTATGTCTTTTTTGCCCCAAAATAAGGAAAATTTCTGACTTATTACCCTGAAATAAATGAAATTTCTGCAATTTTGCCCCAATATAAGGGAAATTTCTGCCGTTTTGCCCCCAAATAATGGAAATTTCAGCCTTTTTACCTCAAAATAAGGGGAATTTCTGAATTTTGGAACAAAATATTAGGAATTTCTGCTTTTTTGCCCCAAAATAATGAAAATTTCTGCATTTGTTCTTTGAAATAAGTAAAATTTCTGCAATTTTGCACCAAAATAAGTGAAATTTCTTCAATTTTGGCCCAAAATAAGGGAAATTTCTGGAATTTTGCCCCAAAATAAGTGAAATTTCTGAGTTTTGCCCTAAAATAAAGAGAATTTCTGCCTTTTTGCCCCACAATTCGTGAAATTTCTGCAATTTTGCCCTAAAATAAAAGAAATTTTTGCAATTTTTCCTCATAATAAGGGAAATTTTTGCAATTTTGCCCCAAAATATGTGGAATTTCTCATTTTTTCCTCACAATTAGGATAATTTCTGCAATTTTGCCTCAAAATAAGGAGAATTTCTGCCTTTTGCCCCAAAATATGGGGAATTTCTGCCTTTTTGTCAGAAAATAAGAAGAATGCATACCTTTCTGCCATAAAAAAGGGAAATTTCTTCATTTTTGCTCCAAAATAAGGGGAACATTTGCGTTTTTGCCTCCAAATAAGTGGAATTTCTGTCTTTTTCCCCAAAACAAAGGAAATTTCTGTCTTTTTTGCCCCAAAATAAGAAAAATTTCTGACTTATTACCCTGAAATAAGTGAAATTTCTGCAAATTTGCCCCAACATAAGGTAAATTTCTGCCTTTTGCCCCAAAATATGGGGAATTTCAGCATTTTACATCAAAATAAAGGAAATTTCTGATTTTTGCACCAAAATATTTGGAATTTTTGCCTTTTTGCCCCAAAATAAAGGGAATTTCTTCATTTTTGCACCAATATTAGGGGAATTTCTGCAATTTTGCTCCAAAATACGGGTCATTTCTGCCTTTTTGCCCGAAATTAAGTGGAATTTCTGCCTTTTTGTCCCGAAATAAGTGAAATTTCTTCAATTTTAGCCAAAAATTAGGGATTTCATCTTTTTGCCCCAAAATAAGGGGAATTTCTGCCATTTTGCTCAGAAATATTTGAAATTTCTGAAATTTTACCCCAAAATAAGGAGTATTTCTGCCTTTTTGCCCCAAAATAAGGGGAATTTAAACCTTATTACCTCTAAATAAGAGAAATTTCTGCCTTTTTGCCACAAAATATACGAAATTTTTGCCTATTTGCCCCAAAATAAAGGAAATTTCAGCCTTTTTACCTGAAAATAAGTGAAATTTCTGCAATTTTGCCCCAAATAAGGGAAATTTCTGCAATTTTGCCCCAAAATAAGGTAAATTCCTGCAATTTTGCCCCAAAATAAAAAAAAATTCTGTAATTTTGCCCCAAAATAAGGATAATTTCTGATTTTATCCCCAAAATAAAGAGAATTTCTGCCTTTTGCCCCAAAATTAGGAGAATTTCTGCAATTTTGCTCCAAAATACAGGGAATTTCTGCTTTTTTGCCTGAAAATAAGGGGAATGCAGTCCTTTTTGCCATAAAAAAGTGAAATTTCTTCATTTTTGCTCCTAAATAAGGGGAATTTCTGATTTTTGCCTCTAAATAAGTGGAATTTCTGTCTTTTTCCCCCAAAACAAAGGGAATTTCTGTCTTTTTTGCCCCAAAATAAGGGGAATTTCTGACTTATTACCCTGAAATAAGTGAAATTTCTGCAATTTTGCCTTAACATATAGGAAATTTCTGCCTTTTTGCCCCCAAATAAGGGGATTTCAGCCTATTTACCTCAAAATAAGAAGAATTTCTGCTTTTTTGCCACAAAATATTAGGAATTTCTGCCTTTTTGCCCCAAAATAAAAAAAAATTTCTGCCTTTTTTCGTTGAAATAAGAGATATTTCTGCAATTTTGTTCCAAAATAAGCGGAATTTCTGAGTTTTGCCCCAAAATATGGAGAATTTCTGCCTTTTTCCCCAACATATAGGGATTTTCTGCCTTTTTGCCCCACAATTAGGGGAATTTCTGCAATTTTGCTCCAAAATACGGGGAATTTCTGCCTTTTTGCCAGAAAATAAGGGGAATGCATACCTTTTTGCCATATAAAAGGGAAATTTCTTCATTTTTGCTCCAAAATTAGGAAAATTTCTGCATTTTTGCATCTAAATAAGTGGAATTTCTGTCTTTTTCCCCCAAAACAAAGTGAATTTCTGTCTTTTTTGCCCCAAAATAAAAGGAATTTCTGACTTATTACCCTGAAATAAGTAAAATTTCTGCAATTTTGCCCCAAAATAAGGGAAATTTCTGCCTTTTTCCCCCCAAATAAGGGGAATTTCAGCCTTTTTACCTCATAATAAGGGGAATTTCTGCTTTTTGCCTCTAAATAAGTGGAATTTCTGTCTTTTTCCCCCAAACAAAGGGAATTTCTGTCTTTTTTGCCCCAAAATAAGGGGAATTTCTGACTTATTAACCTGAAATAAGTGAAATTTCTGCAATGTTGCCCCAACATATAGGAAATTTCTTCCTTTTTGCCCCCAAATAAGGGGATTTCAGCCTTTTTACCTCAAAATAACAAGAATTTCTGCATTTTTGCCACAAATTATTAGGAATTTCTGCCTTTTTGCCCCAAAATAAAAAAAAATTTCTGCCTTTGTTCCCTGAAATAAGGGAAATTTCTGCAATTTTGCCCCACAATAAGTGAATTTTCTGTAATTTTGCCCAAAAATAAGGGAAATTTCTGCATTTTTGCTTCCAAATGAGAGGAATTTCAGACTTTTAACCTAAAAATAAGGGGAATTTCTGCATTTTTGCCACAAAATATTAGGAATTTCTGCATTTTTGCCCCAATATAAGGAAAATTTTTGCCTTTTTTTCCTGAAATAAGAGATATTTCTGTAATTTTGCTCCAAAATAAGTGGAATTTCTGAGTTTTGCCCCAAAATAAGGAGAATTTCTGTCGTTTTGCCCCAACAAATAGGGAATTTCTGCCTTTTTGCCCCACAATTAGGGGAATTTCTGCAATTTTGCTCTAAAATACGAGGAATTTCTGCCTTTTTCCCCGAAAATAATGGGAATGCATACCTTTTTGCCATATAAAAGGGAAATTTCTTCATTTTTGCTCCAAAATATAAAAAATTTCTGCATTTTTGCCTCTAAATAAGTGGAATTTCTGTCTTTTTCCCTCAAAACAAAGGGAATTTCTGTCTTTATTGCCCCAAAATAAGGGGAATTTCTCACTTATTACCCTGAAATAAGTAAAATTTCTGCAATTTTGCCCCAAAATAAAGGAAATTTCTGACTTTTTCCTCCCAAATAAGGGGAATTTCAGCCTTTTTACCTCATAATAAGGGGAATTTCTGCATTTTTGCCTCTAAATAAGTGGAATTTCTGTCTTTTTCCCCCAAAATAAAGGGAATTTATGTCTTTTTTGCCCCAAAATAAGGAAAATTTCTGACTTATTACCCTGAAATAAATGAACTTTCTGCAATTTTGCCCCAATATAAGGGAAATTTCTGCCTTTTTGCCCCCAAATAAGGGGAATTTCAGCCTTTTTACCTCAAAATAAGGGGAATTTCAGCCTTTTTACCTCAAAATAAGGGGAATTTCTGAATTTTGGAACAAAATATTAGGAATTTCTGCTTTTTTGCCCCAAAATAAGGAAAATTTCTGCCTTTGTTCTTTGAAATAAGTAAAATTTCTGCAATTTTGCACCAAAATAAGTGAAATTTCTTCAATTTTGGCCCAAAATAAGGGAAATTTCTGGAATTTTGCCCCAAAATAAGTGAAATTTCTGAGTTTTGCCCTAAAATAAAGAGAATTTCTGCCATTTTTCTCCACAATTCGTGAAATTTCTGCAATTTTGCCCTAAAATAAAAAAAATTTTTGCAATTTTTCCTCATAATAAGGGAAATTTTTGCAATTTTGCCCCAAAATATGTGGAATTTCTGATTTTTTCCTCACAATTAGGATAATTTCTGCAATTTTGCCTCAAAATAAGGAGAATTTCTGCCTTTTGCCCCAAAATATGGGGAATTTCTGCCTTTTTGTCCGAAAATAAGAAGAATGCATACCTTTCTGCCATAAAAAAGGGACATTTCTTCATTTTTGCTCCAAAATAAGGGGAACTTTTGCGTTTTTTCCTCCAAATAAGTGGAATTTCTGTCTTTTTCCCCAAAACAAAGGAAATTTCTGTCTTTTTTGCCCCAAAATAAGAAAAATTTCTGACTTATTACCCTGAAATAAGTGAAATTTCTGCAAATTTGCCCCAACATAAGGTAAATTTCTACCTTTTGCCCCAAAATATGGGGAATTTCAGCATTTTACATCGAAATAAGAGAAATTTCTGATTTTTGCACCAAAATATTTGGAATTTTTGCCTTTTTGCCCCAAAATAAAGGGAATTTCTTCATTTTTGCACCAATATTAGAGGAATTTCTGCTATTTTGCTCCAAAATACGGGTCATTTCTGCCTTTTTGCCCGAAATTAAGTGGAATTTCTGCCTTTTTGTCCCGAAATAAGTGAAATTTCTTCAATTTTAGCCAAAAATTAGGGATTTCATCTTTTTGCCCCAAAATAAGGGGAATTTCTGCCATTTTGCCCAGAAATATTTGAAATTTCTGAAATTTTACCCCAAAATAAGGGGTATTTCTGCCTTTTTGCCCCAAAATAAGGGGAATTTAAACCTTATTACCTCTAAATAAGGGAAATTTCTGCCTTTTTGCCACAAAATATACAGAATTTCTGCCTATTTGCCCCAAAATAAAGGAAATTTCAGCCTTTTTACCTGAAAATAAGTGAAATTTCTGCAATTTTGCCCCAAATAAGCGAAATTTCTGCAATTTTGCCCCAAAATAAGGTAAATTCCTGCAATTTTGCCCCAAAATAAAAAAAAATTCTGTAATTTTGCCCCAAAATAAGGATAATTTCTGATTTCATCCCCAAAATAAAGAGAATTTCTGCCTTTTGCCCCAAAATTAGGAGAATTTCTGCAATTTTGCTTCAAAATACGGGGAATTTCTGCCTTTTTGCCCGAAAATAAGGGGAATGCATTTTTTTTGCCATAAAAAAGTGAAATTTCTTCATTTTTGCTCCAAAATAAGGGGAATTTCTGCTTTTTGCCTCTAAAAAAGTGGAATTTCTGTCTTTTTCCCCCAAACAAAGGGAATTTCTGTCTTTTTTGCCCCAAAATAAGGGGAATTTCTGAATTATTACCCTGAAATAAGTGAAATTTCTGCAATTTTGCCCCAACATATAGGAAATTTCTTCCTTTTTGCCCCCAAATAAGGAGATTTCAGCCTTTTTACCTCAAAATAACAAGAATTTCTGCATTTTTGCCACAAATTATTAGGAATTTCTGCCTTTTTGCCCCAAAATAAAAAAAATTTCTGCCTTTGTTCCCTAAAATAAGGGAAATTTCTGCAATTTTGCCCCACAATAAGTGAATTTTCTGCAATTTTGCCCAAAAATAAGGGAAATTTCTGCATTTTTGCTTCCAAATGAGAGGAATTTCAGACTTTTAACCTAAAAATAAGGGGAATTTCTGCATTTTTGCCACAAAATATTAGGAATTTCTGCATTTTTGCCCCAATATAAGGAAAATTTTTGCCTTTTTTTCCTGAAATAAGAGATATTTCTTTAATTTTGCTCCAAAATAATTGGAATTTCTGAGTTTTGCCCCAAAATAAGGAGAATTTCTGTCGTTTTGCCCCAACAAATAGGGAATTTCTGCCTTTTTGCCCCACAATTAGGGGAATTTCTGCAATTTTGCTCCAAAATACGGGGAATTTCTGCCTTTTTCCCCGAAAATAATGGGAATGCATACGTTTTTGCCATATAAAAGAGAAATTTCTTCATTTTTGCTCCAAAATATCAAAAATTTCTGTCTTTTTGCCTCTAAATAAGTGGAATTTCTGTCTTTTTCCTCAAAACAAAGGGAATTTCTGTCTTTATTGCCCCAAAATAAGGGGAATTTCTCACTTATTACCCTGAAATAAGTAAAATTTCTGCAATTTTGCCCCAAAATAAAGGAAATTTCTGATTTTTTCCTCCCAAATAAGGGGAATTTCAGCCTTTTTACCTCATAATAAGGGGAATTTCTTAATTTTTGCCTCTAAATAAGTGGAATTTCTGTCTTTTTCCCCCAAAATAAAGGGAATTTATGTCTTTTTTGCCCCAAAATAAGGAAAATTTCTGACTTATTACCCTGAAATAAATGAACTTTCTGCAATTTTGCCCCAATATAAGGGAAATTTCTGCCTTTTTGCCCCCAAATAAGGGGAATTTCAGCCTTTTTACCTCAAAATAAGGGGAATTTCTGAATTTTGGAACAAAATATTACGAATTTCTGCTTTTTTGCCCCAAAATAAGGAAAATTTCTGCCTTTGTTCTTTGAAATAAGTAAAATTTCTGCAATTTTGCACCAAAATAAGTGAAATTTCTTCAATTTTGGCCCAAAATAAGGGAAATTTCTGGAATTTTGCCCCAAAATAAGTGAAATTTCTGAGTTTTGCCCTAAAATAAGGAGAATTTCTGCCTTTTTGCCCCACAATTCGTGAAATTTCTGCAATTTTGCCCAAAAATAAAAGAAATTTTTGCAATTTTTCCTCATAATAAGGGAAATTTTTGCAATTTTGCCCCAAAATATGTGGAATTTCTGATTTTTTCCTCACAATTAGGATAATTTCTGCAATTTTGCCTCAAAATAAGGAGAATTTCTGCCTTTTGCCCCAAAATATGGGGAATTTCTGCCTTTTTGTCCGAAAATAAGAAGAATGCATACCTTTCTGCCATAAAAAAGGGAAATTTCTTCATTTTTGCTCCAAAATAAGGGGAACATTTGCGTTTTTGCCTCCAAATAAGTGGAATTTCTGTCTTTTTCCCCAAAACAAAGGAAATTTCTGTCTTTTTTGCCCCAAAATAAGAAAAATTTCTGACTTATTACCCTGAAATAAGTGAAATTTCTGCAAATTTGCCCCAACATAAGGTAAATTTCTGCCTTTTGCCCCAAAATATGGGGAATTTCAGCATTTTACATCAAAATAAGGGAAATTTCTGATTTTTGCACCAAAATATTTGGAATTTTTGCCTTTTTGCCCCAAAATAAAGGGAATTTCTTCATTTTTGCACCAATATTAGGGGAATTTCTGCAATTTTGCTCCAAAATACGGGTCATTTCTGTCTTTTTGCCCGAAATTAAGTGGAATTTCTGCCTTTTTGTCCCGAAATAAGTCAAATTTCTTCAATTTTAGCCAAAAATTAGGGATTTCATCCTTTTGCCCCAAAATAAGGGGAATTTCTGCCATTTTGCCCAGAAATATTTGAAATTTCTGAAATTTTACCCCAAAATAAGGGGTATTTCTGCCTTTTTGCCCCAAAATAAGGGGAATTTAAACCTTATTACCTCTAAATAAGGGAAATTTCTGCCTTTTTGCCACAAAATATACAGAATTTCTGCCTATTTGCCCCAAAATAAAGGAAATTTCAGCCCTTTTACCTGAAAATAAGTTAAATTTTGCAATTTTGCCCCAAATAAGGGAAATTTCTGCAATTTTGCCCCAAAATAAGGTAAATTCCTGCAATTTTGCCCCAAAATAAAAAAAAATTCTGTAATTTTGCCCCAAAATAAGGATAATTTCTGATTTTATCCCCAAAATAAAGAGAATTTCTGCCTTTTGCCCCAAAATTAGGAGAATTTCTGGAATTTTGCTCCAAAATACAGGGAATTTCTGCTTTTTTGCCTGAAAATAAGGGGAATGCATTCCTTTTTGCCATAAAAAAGTGAAATTTCTTCATTTTTGCTCCTAAATAAGTGGAATTTCTGATTTTTGCCTCTAAATAAGTGGAATTTCTGTCTTTTTCCCCCAAAACAAAGGGAATTTCTGTCTTTTTTGCCCCAAAATAAGGGGAATTTCTGACTTATTACCCTGAAATAAGTGAAATTTCTGCAATTTTGCCTCAACATATAGGAAATTTCTGCCTTTTTGCCCCCAAATAAGGGGATTTCAGCCTTTTTACCTCAAAATAAGAAGAATTTCTGCATTTTTGCCACAAAATATTAGGAATTTCTGCCTTTTTGCCCCAAAATAAAAAAAATTTCTGACTTTTTTCGTTGAAATAAGAGTTATTTCTGCAATTTTGCTCCAAAATAAGCGGAATTTCTGAGTTTTGCCCCAAAATATGGAGAATTTCTGCCTTTTCCCCAACATATAGGGATTTTCTGCCTTTTTGCCCCACAATTAGGGGAATTTCTACAATTTTGCTCTAAAATACGGGGAATTTCTGCCTTTTTGCCAGAAAATAAGGGGAATGCATACCTTTTTGCCATATAAAAGGGAAATTTCTTCATTTTTGCTCCAAATTTAGGAAAATTTCTGCCTTTTTGCATCTAAATAAGTGGAATTTCTGTCTTTTTCCCCCAAAACAAAGGGAATTTCTGTCTTTTTTGCCCCAAAATAAAAGGAATTTCTGACTTATTACCCTGAAATAAGTAAAATTTCTGCAATTTTGCCCCAAAATAAGGGAAATTTCTACCTTTTTCCCCCAAAATAAGGGGAATTTCAGCCTTTTTACCTCATAATAAGGGGAATTTCTGCTTTTTGCCTCGAAATAAGTGGAATTTCTGTCTTTTTGCCACAAAATAAAAAAAATTTCTGACTTATTACCCTGAAATAAGTGAAATTTCTGCAATTTTGCCCCAATATAAGGGAAATTTCTGCCTTTTTGCCCCAAAATAAGGGGAATTTCAGCATTTTTACCTCAAAATAATGGGAATTTCTGAATTTTGGCACAAAATATTAGGAATTTCTGCCTTTTTGCCCCAAAATAAAGGAAATTTCAGCCTTTTTACCTGAATATAAGTGAAATTTCTGCAATTTTACCCCAAATAAAGGAAATTTCTGGAATTTTGCCCCAAAATAAGGTAAATTCTTGAAATTTTGCCCCAAAATAAAAAAAATTTCTGGAATTTTGCCCCAAAATAAAGAAAATTTCTGATTTTTTCCCCAAAATAAAGAGAATTTCTGCCTTTTGCCCCAAAATTAGGAGAATTTCTGCAATTTTTCTTCAAAATACGGGGAATTTCTGCCTTTTTGCCCGAAAATAAGGGGAATGCATTTTTTTTGCCATAAAAAAGTGAAATTTCTTCATTTTTGCTCCAAAATAAGGGGAATTTCTGCTTTTTGCCTCTAAATAAGTGGAATTTCTGTCTTTTTCCCCCAAACAAAGGGAATTTTTGTCTTTTTTGCCCCAAAATAAGGGGAATTTCTTACTTATTACCCTGAAATAAGTGAAATTTCTGCAATTTTGCCCCAACATATAGGAAATTTCTGCCTTTTTGCCCCCAAATAAGGGGATTTCAGCCTTTTTACCTCAAAATAAGAAGAATTTCTGCATTTTTGCCACAAATTATTAGGAATTTCTGCCTTTTTGCCCCAAAATAAGGAAAATTTCTGCCTTTATTCCCTGACATAAGTGAAATTTCTGCAATTTTGCCCCACAATAAGTGAAATTTCTGCAATTTTGCCCCAAAATAAGGGAAATTTCTGCATTTTTGCTTCCAAATAAGAGGAATTTCAGACTTTTAACCTAAAAATAAGGGGAATTTCTGCATTTTTGCCACAAAATATTAGGAATTTCTGCCTTTTTGTCCCAATATAATAAAAATTTCTGCCTTTTTTTCCTGAAATAAGAGATATTTCTGTAATTTTGCTCCAAAATAAGTGGAATTTCTGAGTTTTGCCCCAAAATAAGGAGAATTTCTGTCTTTTTGCCCCAACAAATAGGGAATTTCTGCCTTTTTGCCCCACAATTAGGGGAATTTCTGCAATTTTGCTCCAAAATACGGGGAATTTCTGCCTTTTTCCCCGAAAATAATGGGAATGCATACCTTTTTGCCATATAAAAAGGAAATTTCTTCATTTTTGCTCCAAAATACGGAAAATTTCTGCCTTTTTGCCTCTAAATAAGTGGAATTTCTGTCTTTTTCCCCCAAAACAAAGGGAATTTCTGTCTTTATTGCCCCAAAATAAGGAGAATTTCTGACTTATTACCCTGAAATAAGTAAAATTTCTGCAATTTTGCCCCAAAATAAGAAAAATTTCTGCCTTTTTCCTCCCAAATAAGGGGAATTTCAGCCTTTTTACCTCATAATAAGGGGAATTTCTGCATTTTTGCCTCTAAATAAGTGGAATTTCTGTCTTTTTCCCCCAAAATAAAGAGAATTTGTGTCTTTTTTGCCCCAAAATAAGGAAAATTTCTGACTTATTACCATGAAATAAATGAAATTTCTGCAAATTTGCGCCAAAATAAGGAAAATTTCTGCCTTTTGCCCCAAATTATGGGAATTTCAGCATTTTACATCAATATAAGGGAAATTTCTGATTTTTGCACGAAAATATTTGGAATTTTTGCCTTTTTGCCTTAAAATAAAGGGAATTTCTTCATTTTTGCACCAATATTAGGGGAATTTCTGCAATTTTGCTCTAAAATATGGGTCATTTCTGCCTTTTTGCCCGAAATTAAGTGGAATTTCTGCCTTTTTGTCCCGAAGTAAATGAAATTTCTTCAATTTTAGCTAAAAATTAGGGATTTAATTTTTTGCATCAAAATAAGGGGAATTTCTGCCATTTTGCCCAGAAATATTTGAAATTTCTGAAATTTTACCCCAAAATAAAGGGAATTTCTGCCTTTTTGCCCCAAAATAAGGGGAATTTCAACCTTATTACCTCAAAATAAGGGAAATTTCTGCTTTTTTGCCACAAAATATACGGAATTTCTGCCTTTTTGCCCCAAATAAGGAAAATTTCAGGCTTTTTACCTGAAAATAAGTGAAATTTCTGAAATTTTGCCCCAAATAAGGGAAATTTCTGCAATTTTGCCATAGAATAAGGTAAATTCCTGCAATTTGGCCACAAAATAAAGAAAATTTTTGGAATTTTGCCCCAAAATAAGGGGAATTTCTGATTTTTGCCCCAAATTAAAGGGAATTTCTGCATTTTGCCCCAAAATTAGGGGAATTTCTGCAATTTTGCTCCAAAATACGGGGAATTTCTGCCTTTTTGCCCGAAAATAAAAGGAATGCATACCTTTTTGCCATAAAAAAGTGAAATTTCTTCATTTTTGCTCTAAAATAAGGGGAATTTCTGCCTTTTTGCCTCTAAATAAGTGGAATTTCTGTCTTTTTCCCCCAAAACAAAGGGAATTTCTGTCTTTTTTGCCCCATAATAAGGGGAATTTCTGACTTATTACCCTGAAATAAGTGAAATTTCTGCAATTTTGCCCCAAAATCAGGGAAATTTCTGCATTTTTGCTTCCAAATAAAGGGAATTTCAGCCTTTTAACCTAAAATAAGGGGAATTTCTGCAGTTCTGCCACAAAATATTAGGAATTTCTGCCTTTTTGCCCCAATATAAGGAAAATTTCTGCCTTTTTTCCCTGAAATAAGAGATATTTCTCCAATTTTGCCCCAAAATAAGCGGAATTTCTGAGTTTTGCCCCAAAATAAGGAGAATTTTTGTCTTTTTGCCCCAACATATAGGGAATTTCTGCCTTTTTGCCCCACAATTAGGGGAATTTCTGCAATTTTCCTCGAAAATACGGGGAATTTCTTCATTTTTGCCCGAAAATAATGGGAATGCCTACCTTTTTGCCATATAAAAGGGAAATTTCTTCATTTTTGCTCCAAAATAAGGAAAATTTCTGCCTTTTTGCCTCTAAATAAGTGGAATTTCTGTCTTTTTCCCCCAAAACAAAGGAAATTTCTGTCTTTTTTGCCCCAAAATGAGGGGAAATTCTGACTTATTACCCTGAAATAAGTAAAATTTCTGCAAATTTGCCCCAAAATAAGGGAAATTTCTGCCTTTTTCCTCCCAAATAAAAAGAATTTTAGCCTTTTTACCTCATAATAAGGGGAATTTCTGCATTTTTGCCTCTAAATAAATGGAATTTCTGTCTTTTTCCCCCAATATAAAGTGAATTTCTGTCTTTTTTGCCCCAAAATAAGGAAAATTTCTGACTTATTACCCTGAAATAAGTGAAATTTCTGCAATTTTGCCCCAATATAAGGGAAATTTCTGCATTTTTGCCCCCAAATTAGGGGAATTTCAGCCTTTTTACCTCAAAATAAGGGGAATTTCTGTCTTTTTCCCCCAAAATAAAGGGAATTTATGTCTTTTGCCCCAAAATAAGGAAAATTTCTGACTTATTA
This sequence comes from Micromys minutus, assembly GCF_963924665.1. Lineage (NCBI taxonomy): Eukaryota > Metazoa > Chordata > Mammalia > Rodentia > Muridae > Micromys > Micromys minutus. Next base: position 8,304,619 of record NW_027667727.1, read on the forward strand.
CCCTGAAATAAGTGAAATTTCTGCAATTTTGTCCCAATATAAGGGAAATTTCTGCATTTTTGCTCCCAAATTAGGGGAATTTCAGCCTTTTTACCTCAAAATAAGGGTAATTTCTGAATTTTGGTACAAATTATTAGGAATTTCTGCCTTTTTGCCCCAAAATAAGGAAAATTTCTGTCTTTTTTCTTTGAAATAAGTAAAATTTCTGCAATTTTGCACCAAAATAAGTGAAATTTCTGCAATTTTGCCCCAAAATAAGGGAAATTTCTGGAATTTTGCCCCAAAATAAGTGAAATTTCTGAGTTTTGCCCCAAAATAAAGAGAATTTCTGCCTTTTTGCCCGACAATTAGTGAAATTTCTGCAATTTTGCCCTAAAATAAAAGAAATTTTTGCAATTTTTCCCCATAATAAAGGAAATTTCTGCAATTTTGCCCCAAAATATGGGGAACTTCTGCCTTTTGCCCCAAAATATGGGGAATTTCTGCCTTTTTGTCCGAAAATTAGAAGTTTGCATACATTTTTGCCATAAATAAGGGAAATTTCTTCATTTTTTCTCCAAAATAAGGGGAAATTTTGCATTTTTGCCTCCAAATAAGTGGAATTTCTGTCTTTTTCCCCAAAACAAAGGAAATTTCTGTTTTTTGCCCCAAAATAAGAAAAATTTCTGACTTATTACCCTAAAATAAGTGAAATTTCTGCAATTTTGCCCCAAAATAAGGGAAATTTCTGCCTTTTGCCCCAAAATATGGGGAATTTCAGCATTTTACATCAAAATAAGGGAAATTTCTGATTTTTGCACCATAATATTTGGAATTTTTGCCTTTTTGCCCCAAAATAAAGGGAATTTCTTCATTTTTGCACCAATATTAGGGGAATTTCTGCAATTTTGCTCCAAAATATGGGTCATTTCTGCCTTTTTGCCTGAAATTAAGTGGAATTTCTGCCTTTTTGTCCCGAAATAAGTGAAATTTCTTCAATTTTAGCCAAAAATTCGGGATTTATTCTTTTGGCCCAAAAATAAGGGGAATTTCTGCCATTTTTACCCAGAAATATTTGAAATTTCTGAAATTTTACCCCAAAATAAGGGGTATTTCTGTCTTTTTGCCCCAAAATAAGGGGAATTTCAACCTTATTACCTTAAAATAGGGAAATTTCTGCCTTTTTGCCACAAAATATACAAAATTTCTGCCTTTTTGCCCCAAAATATGGAAAATTTCTGCAATTTTTCCCAAAATAAAGGGAATTTCTCCCTTTTTGCCCCAAAATAAAGGAAACTTCAGCCTTTTTACCTGAAAATAAGTGAAATTTCTGCAATTTTGCCCCAAATAAGGGAAATTTCTGCAATTTTGCCCCAAAATAAGGTAAATTCCCGCAATTTTATCCCAAAATAAAAAAAAATTCTGAAATTTTGCCTCAAAATAAGGAAAATTTCTGATTTTTGCCCCAAAATAAAGGGAATTTCTGCCTTTTGCCCCAAAATTAGGAGAATTTCTGCAATTTTGCTCCAAAATACGGGGAATTTCTGCTTTTTAGCCCGAAAATAAGGGGAATGCATACCTTTTTGCCATAAAAAAGGGAAATTTCTTCATTTTTGCTCCAAAATAAGGGGAATTTTTGCTTTTTGCCTCTAAATAAGTGGAATTTCTGTCTTTTTCCCCCAAAACTAAGGGAATTTTTGTCATTTTTGCCCCAAAATAAGGGTAATTTCTGACTTATTACCCTGAAATAAGTGAAATTTCTGCAATTTTGCCCCAACATATAGGAAATTTCTGCCTTTTTGCCCCCAAATAAGGGGATTTCAGCCTTTTTACCTCAAAATAAGAAGAATTTCTGCATTTTTGCCACAAATTATTAGGAATTTCTGCCTTTTTGCCCCAAAATAAGGAAAATTTCTGCCTTTTTTCCCTGAAATAAGGGAAATTTCTGCAATTTTGCCCCACAATAAGTGAAATTTCTGCAATTTTGCCCCAAAATAAGAGAAATTTCTGCATTTTTGCTTCCAAATAAGAGGAATTTCAGACTTTTAACCTAAAAATAAGGGGAATTTCTGCATTTTTGCTACAAAATATTAGGAATTTCTGCCTTTTTGCCCCAATATAATGAAAATTTCTGCCTTTTTTTCCTGAAATAAGAGATATTTCTGTAATTTTGCTCCAAAATGAGTGGAATTTCTGAGTTTTGCCCAAAAATAAGGAGAATTTCTGTCTTTTTGCCCCAACAAATAGGGAATTTCTGCCTTTTAGCCCCACAATTAGGGGAATTTCTGCAATTTTGCTCGAAAATACGGGGAATTTCTGCCTTTTTCCCCGAAAATAATGGGAATGCATATTTTTTTGACATATAAAAGGGAAATTTCTTCATTTTTGCTCCAAAATAAGGAAAATTTCTGCCTTTTTGCCTCTAAATAAGTGGAATTTCTGTCTTTTTCCCCTAAAACAAAGGGAATTTCTGTCTTTATTGCCCCAAAATAAGGGGAATTTCTGACTTATTACCCTGAAATAAGTAAAATTTCTGCAATTTTGCCCCAAAATAAGGGAAATTTCTGCCTTTTTCCTCCCAAATAAGGGGAATTTCAGCCTTTTTACCTCATAATAAGGGGAATTTCTGCATTTTTGCCTCTAAATAAGTGGAATTTCTGTCTTTTTCCCCCAAAATAAAGGGAATTTCTATCTTTTTTGCGCCAAAATAAGGAAAATTTCTGACTTATTACCCTGAAATAAATGAAATTTCTGCAATTTTGCCCCAATATAAAGGAAATTTCTGCCTTTTTGCCCCCAAATAAGGGGAATTTCAGCCTTTTTACCTCAAAATAAGGGAAATTTCTGAATTTTGGCACAAAATATTCGGAATTTCTGCTTTTTTGCCCCAAAATAAAGAAAATTTCTGCCTTTGTTCTTTGAAATAAGTAAAATTTCTGCAATTTTGCACCAAAATAAGTGAAATTCCTGCAATTTTGGCCCAAAATAAGGGAAATTTCTGGAATTTTGCCCCAAAATAAGTGAAATTCCTGCAATTTTGGCCAAAAATAATGGAAATTTCTGGAATTTTGCCCCAAAATAAGTGAAATTTCTGAGTTTTGCCCTAAAATAAGGAGAATTTCTACCTTTTTGCCCCACAATTCGTGAAATTTCTGCAATTTTGCCCTAAAATAAAAGAAATTTTTGCAATTTTTCCACATAATAAGGAAAATTTTTGCAATTTTGCCCCAAAATATGTGGAATTTCTGATTTTTTCCCCACAATTAGGATAATTTCTGCAATTTTGCCTCAAAATAAGGAGAATTTCTGCCTTTTGCCCCTAAATATGGAGAATTTCTGCCTTTTTGTCTGAAAATAAGAAGAATGCATACCTTTTTGCCATAAAAAAGGGAAATTTCTTCATTTTTTCTCCAAAATAAGGGGAAATTTTGCATTTTTTCCTCCAAATAAGTGGAATTTCTGTCTTTTTCCCCAAAACAAAGGAAATTTCTGTCTTTTTTGCCCCAAAATAAGAAAAATTCCTGACTTATTACCCTGAAATAAGTGAAATTTCTGCAAATTTGCCCCAAAATAAGGGAAATTTCTGCCTTTTGCCCCAAAATATGGGGAATTTCAGCATTTTACATCAAAATAAGGGAAATTTCTGATTTTTGCACCAAAATATTTGGAATTTTTGCCTTTTTGCCCCAAAATAAAGGGAATTTCTTCATTTTTGCACCAATATTAGGGGAATTTCTGCAATTTTGCTCCAAAATACGGGTCATTTCTGCCTTTTTGCCTGTAATTCAGTGGAATTTCTGCCTTTTTGTCCCGAAATAAGTGAAATTTCTTCAATTTTAGCCAAAAATTAGGGATTTATTCTTTTGGTCCCAAAATAAGGGAAATTTCTGCCATTTTGCCCAGAAATATTTGAAATTTCTGAAATTTTACCCCAAATTAAGGGTTATTTCTGCTTTTGCCCCAAAATAAGGGGAATTTCAACCTTATTACCTTAAAATAAAGAAATTTCTGCCTTTTTGCCACAAAATATACAAAATTTCTGCCTTTTTGCCCCAAAATAAGGAAAATTTCTGCAATTTTTCCCAAAATAAGGGGAATTTCTCTCTTTTTGCCCCAAAATAAAGTAAATTTCAGCCTTTTTACCTGAAAATAAGTTAAATTTCTGCAATTTTTCCCCAAATAAGGGAAATTTCTGCAATTTTGCCCCAAAATAAGGTAAATTCCCGCAATTTTACCCCAAAATAAAAAACAATTCTGAAATTTTGCCTCAAAATAAGGAAAATTTCTGATTTTTGCCCCAAAATAAAGGGAATTTCTGCCTTTTGCCCCAAAATTAGGAGAATTTCTGCAATTTTGCTCCAAAATACGGGGAATTTCTGCTTTTTAGCCCGAAAATAAGGGGAATGCATACCTTTTTGCCATAAAAAAGTGAAATTTCTTCATTTTTGCTCCAAAATAAGGGGAATTTCTGCTTTTTGCCTCTAAATAAGTGGAATTTCTGTCTTTTTCCCCCAAAACTAAAGGAATTTCTGTCATTTTTGCCCCAAAATAAGGGTAATTTCTGACTTATTACCCTGAAATAAGTGAAATTTCTGCAATTTTGCCCCAACATATAGGAAATTTCTGCCTTTTTGCCCCCATTTAAGGGGATTTCAGCCTTTTTACCTCAAAATAAGAAGAATTTCTGCATTTTTGCCACAAATTATTAGGAATTTCTGCCTTTTTGCCCCAAAATAATAAAAAATTTCTGCCTTTGTTCCCTGAAATAAGAGAAATTTCTGCAATTTTGCCCCACAATAAGTGAATTTTCTGCAATTTTGCCCAAAAATAAGGGAAATTTCTGCATTTTTGCTTCCAAATGAGAGGAATTTCAGACTTTTAACCTAAAAATAAGGGGAATTTCTGCATTTTTGCCACAAAATATTAGGAATTTCTGCATTTTTGCCCCAATATAAGGAAAATTTCTACCTTTTTTCCTGAAATAAGAGATATTTCTGTAATTTTGCTCCAAAATAAGTGGAATTTCTGAGTTTTGCCCCAAAATAAGGAGAATTTGTCTCGTTTTGCCCCAACAAATAGGGAATTTCTGCCTTTTTGCCCCACAATTAGGAGAATTTCTGCAATTTCGCTCTAAAATACGGGGAATTTCTGCCTTTTTCCCCGAAAATAATGGGAATGCATACCTTTTTGCCATATAAAAGGGAAATTTCTTCATTTTTGCTCCAAAATATAAAAAATTTCTGCCTTTTTGCCTCTAAATAAGTGGAATTTCTGTCTTTTTCCCTCAAAACAAAGGGAATTTCTGTCTTTATTGCCCCAAAATAAGGGGAATTTCTGACTTATTACCCTGAAATAATTAAAATTTCTGCAATTTTGCCCCAAAATAAAGGAAATTTCTGATTTTTCCTCCCAAATAAGGGGAATTTCAGCCTTTTTACCTCATAATAAGGGGAATTTCTGCATTTTTGCCTCTAAATAAGTGGAATTTCTGTCTTTTCCCCCCAAACAAAGGGAATTTCTGTCTTTTTTGCCCCAAAATAAGGGGAAATTCTGACTTATTACCCTGAAATAATTGAAATTTCTGCAATTTTGCCCCAATATATAGGAAATTTCTGACTTTTTGCCCCCAAATGAGGGGATTTCAGCCTTTTTACCTCAAAATAAGAATTTCTGCATTTTTGCCACAAAATATTAGGAATTTCTGCCTTTTTGCCCCAAAATAAAAAAAAATTCTGCCTTTTTTCCTTGAAATAAGGGAAATTTCTGCAATTTTGCCCCAAAATAAGTGAAATTTCTGCAATTTTGCTCAAAAATAAGAAAATTTCTGCATTTTTGCTTCCAAATAAGGGGAATTTCAGCCTTTTAACCTAAAAATAAAGGGAATTTCTGCATTTTTGCCACAAAATATTAGGAATTTTTGCCTTTTTGCCCCAATATAAGAAAAATTTCTGCCTTTTTTCCCTGAAATAAGAGATATTTCTGCAATTTTGCTCCAAAATAAGTGGAATTTTTGAGTTTTGCCCCAAAATATGGAGAATTTCTGTCTTTTTGCCCCAACATATAGGGAATTTCTGCATTTTTGCCCCATATTTAGGGGAATTTCTGCAATTTTGATCCAAAATACGAGGAATTTTTGCCTTTTTGCCCGAAAATAAGGAGAATGCATACCTTTTTGACATATAAAAGGGAAATTTCTTCATTTTTGCTCCAAAATAAAAGGAATTTCTGCCTTTTTGCCTCTAAATAATTGGATTTTCTGTATTTTTCCCTCAAAACAAAGGAATTACTGTCTTTTTTGCCCCAAAATAAAAGGAATTTCTGACTTATTACCCTGAAATAAGTAAAATTTCTGCAATTTTGTCCCAAAATAAGGGAAATTTCTGCCTTTTTTCCCCCAAATAAGGGGAATTTCAGCCTTTTTACCTCATAATAAGGGGAATTTCTGCATTTTTGCCTCTAAATAAGTGGAATTTCTGTATTTTTGCCCCAAAATAAAAAAAAATTTCTGACTTATTACCCTGAAATAAGTGAAATTTCTGCAATTTTGCCCCAATATAAGGGAAATTTCTGCCTTTTTGCCCAAAAATAAGGGGAATTTCAGCCTTTTTACCTCAAAATTCGGGGAATTTCTGAATTTTGGCACAAAATATTAGGAATTTCTGCATTTTTGCCCCAAAATAAGGAAAATTTCTGCCTTTTTTCTCTGAAATAAGTGAAATTTCTGCAATTTTTCACCAACATAAGTGAAATTTTTGTAATTTTGCTCCAAAATAAGGGAAATTTCTGGAATTTTGCCTCAAAATAAGAGGAATTTCTGAGTTTTGCCCCCAAAAAAGGAGAATTTCTGCTTTTTGCTCCACAATTAGTGAAATTTCTGAAATTTTGCCCTAAAATAAAAGAAATTTTTGCGATTTTTCCCCATAATAAGGGAAATTTCTGCAATTTTTGCCCAAAATAAGGGGAATTTCTGATTTTTGCCCCACAATTAGGGAAATTTCTGCAATTTTGCCACAAATTAAGGGGAATTTCTGCCTTTTGCCCCAAAATATGGGGAATTTCTGCTTTTTTGTCCGAAAATAAGAAGAATGCATACCTTTTTGCCATAAAAAAGGGAAATTTTTTCATTTTTGCTCCAAAATAAGGGGAACTTTTGCGTTTTTGCCTCCAAAAAAGTGGAATTTCTGTCTTTTTCCCCCAAAACAAAGGAAATTTCTGTCTTTTTTGCCCCAAAACACAAAAAAAATTCTGGCTTATTACCCTGAAATAAGTGAAATTTCTGCAAATTTGCCCCAAAATAAGGGAAAATTTTGCCTTTTGCCCCAAAATATGGGGAATTTCAGCATTTTACATCAAAATAAGGAAAATTTCTGATTTTTGCACCAAAATATTAGGAATTTCTGCCTTTTTGCCCCAAAATAAAGGGAATTTCTTCATTTTTGCACCAATATTAAAGGAATTTCTGCAATTTTGCTCCAAAATACGGGTCATTTCTGCCTTTTTGCCCGAAACTAGTGGAATTTCTGCCTTTTTGTCCCAAAATAAGTGAAATTTCTTTAATTTTAGCCAAAAATTAAGGATTTCATCTTTTTACACCAAAATATGGGGGATTTCTGCCTTTTTGCCCGAAAATAAGAAGAATACATAACTTTTTACCATAAAAAAGGGAAATTTCTTCATTTTTGCTCCAAAATAAGGGGAATTTCTGTCTTTTTTGCCCCAACATAATGAAAATTTCTGAGTTATTACCCTGAAATAAGAGAAATTTCTGCAATTTTGCCCCAATATAAGGAAAATTTCTGCTTTTTTGCCCCCAAATAATGGGAATTTCAGCCTTTTTACCTCAAAATAATGGGAATTTCTCTATTTTGGCACAAAATATTAGGAATTTCTGTTTTTTGCCCCAAAATAAAGAAAATTTCTGCCTTTTTTCGCTGATATAAATGAAATTTCTGCAATTTTGCCCCAAAATAAGTGAAATTTCTGCAATTTTCTCCAAAATAAGGGAAATTTCTGGAATTTTGCCCCCAAATAAGTGGAATTTCTGAGTTTTGCCCCAAAATAAGGAGAATTTCTGCCTTTTTGCCCACAATTAGTGAAATTTCTGCAATTTTGCCCTAAAATAAAAAAAATTTCTGCAATTTTTCCCCATAATAAGGGAAATTTCTGCAATTTTGCCCCAAAAAAAGGGGAATTTCTTTTTTTGCCCCACAATTAGGGAAATTTCTGCAATTTTACCCCAAAATAAAGGGAATTTCTGTTTTTTTGCCCCCAAATAAGGGAAATTTCTGCAATTTTGCCCTAAAATAAGGGGAATTTCTGCCTTTTGCCCCAAAATAAGGAGAATTTCTGCCTTTTTGTCCCAAAATAAAGAAAATTACTGTATTTTTTACCCCAACATTAGGTGAATTTCTGCAATTTTGCTCCAAAATACAGGGATTTTCTGCCTTTTTCGTCGAAAATAAAGGGAATTTCTGCCATTTTGCTGCGAAATAAGTGAAATTTCTGCAGTTTTAACCCAAAATAAGGGGAATTTCTGCTTTTGCCCCCAAATTAGGGGAATTTTTGCAATTTTGCTACAAAATATGGGGAATTTCTGCCTTTTTGCCCGAAAATAAAGGGAATGTTTACCTTTTTGTAGTAAAAAAATGAAATTTCTTCATTTTTGCCCCAAAATAAGGGGATTTTCTGCCTTTTTGACTCAAAATAAGTGCAATTTCTCCCTTTTCCCCAAAAATAAATGAAATTTCTGTCTTTTTGCACCAAAATAAGAAAAATTTCTGACTTTTTGCCAGAAAATAAGGGAAATTAAGCCTTTTTACCTCAAAATAAAAGGAATTTCTGCCTTTTTGCCCCAAAATATGGGGAATTTCTGCATTTTTGCCCCAAAATAAGAAAAATTTCTGCAATTTTGTACCAAAATAAAAGATATTTCTGCCTTTTTGCCCCAAAATAAGAAAAATTCTGCTTTTTTCTGAAATAAGTGAAATTTCTGCAATTTTGCCCCAAATAAAGGTAAATTTCTGCAATTTTGCCCCAATGTGAAGGAAATTTCTGCAATTTTGCCCCAAAATAAGGGGAATTTCTGACTTTATGCTCCCGAAAAAAGGAGATTTTCTGTCTTTTTGCCCCAAATTAAGAGAATTTCTGCATTTTTGCCCGAAAATTATGAGAATTTCTGCAATTTTGCTTCAAAATACGGTTAATTTCTGCCATTTAGCCCCAAAATAAAGGTAATTTCTGCATTTTCCCCCAATATTTGGGAATTTCTGCATTTTACCTCTAAATAAGGGGAATTTCTGCATTTTACCTAAAAATAAAAAGAATTTCTGCCTTTTGCCCCAAAATATGGGGAATTTCTGCATTTTTGTTCCAAAATAAAAAAAATTTCTTCAATTTTGTGCCATAATAAAAGAAATTTCTCCTTTTTGCCCCAAAATAAGAGGAATTTCTGACTTTTTGCCTTGAAGTAAATGAAATTTCTGTAATTTTGCCCAAAAATATGGGAAATTTGTGCCTTTTTGCCCCAAAATAAGGGGAATTCCTTCCTATTGCCCCAAAATATGGGGAATTTCTGCCTTTTTGCCCGAAAATAAAAAGAATGCATACCTTTTTGCCATAAAAAAGAGAAATTTCTTCATTTTTGCTACAAAATAAGGGGAACTTTTGCATTTTTGCTTCCAAATATGTGGAATTTCTGTCTTTTTCCCCCAAAACAAAGGAAATTTCTGTCTTTTTTGCCCCAAAATAAGAAAAATTTCTGACTTATTACCCTGAAATAAGTGAAAGTTCTGCAAATTTGCCCCAAAATAAGGTAAATTTCTGCCTTTTGCCCCAAAATGTGGGGAATTTCAGCATTTTACATCAAAATAAGGGAAATTTCTGATTTTTGCACCTAAATATGGAGAATTTCTGCCTTTTTGCCCCAAAATAAAGGGAAGTTCTTCATTTTTGCACCAATATTAGGGGAATTTCTGCAATTTTGCTCCAAAATATGGGTCATTTCTGCCTTTTTGCCCGAAATTAAGTGGAATTTCTGCCTTTTTGTCCCGAAATATGTGAAATTTCTTTAATTTTAGCCAAAAATTAGGGATTTCATCTTTTTGCCCCAAAATAAGGGGAATTTCTGCCATTTTGCCCAGAAATATTTGAAATTTCTGAAATTTTACCCCAAAATGAGGGGAATTTCTGCCTTTTTGCCCCAAAATAAGAAGAAATCCAACATTATTACCTCAAAATAAGGGAAATTTCTGCCTTTTTGCCACAAAATATATGGAATTTCTGCCTTTTTGCCCCAAAATAAGGAAAATTTCTATAATTTTTCCCCAAAATAAGGGGAATTTCTCTTTTTTTGCCCAAAAATAAAGGAAATTTCAGCCTTTTTACCTGAAAATAAGTGAAATTTCTGCAATTTTGCCCTAAATAAGAGAAATTTCTGCAATTTTGCCACAAAATAAGGTAAATTCCTGCAATTTTGCCCCAAAATAATGAAAATTTCTGAAATTTTGCCCAAAATAAGGGGAATTTCTGATTTTTGCCCAAAAATAAAGGGAATTTCTGCCTTTTGCCCCAAAATTAGGGGAATTTCTGCAATTTTGCTCCAAAATATGGGGAATTTCTGCTTTTTTGCCTGAAAATAAGAAGAATGCATACCTTTTTGCCATAAAAAAAAGTGAAATTTCTTCATTTTTGCTCCAAAATAAGGGGAATTTCTGCATTTTTGCCCCTAAATAAGTGGAATTTCTGACTTTTTCCCCCAAAACAAAGGGAATTTCTGACTTTTTTGCCCCAAAATGAGGGGAATTTCTGACTTATTACCCTGAAATAGTGAAATTTCTGCAATTTTGCCCCGAAATAAGAGAAATTTCTGCATTATTGCTTCCAAATAATGGGAATTTCAGCCTTTTAACCTAAAAATAAAAGGAATTTCTGCATTTTTGCCACAAAATATTAGGAATTTCTGCCTTTTTGCCCCAATATAAGGAAAATTTCTGCCTCTTTTCCCTGAAATAAGAGATATTTCTGCTATTTTGCTCCAAAATAAGTGGAATTTCTGAGTTTTGCCCCAAAATAAGGAGAATTTCTGTCTTTTTGCCCCACCATATAAAGAATTTCTGCTTTTTTGTCCAACAATTTTGGGAATTTCTGCAATCTTGCTCCAAAATACGGGGAATTTCTGCCTTTTTCCCCGAAAATAAGGGGAATGCATACCTTTTTGCCATATAAAAGGGAAATTTCTTCATTTTTGCTCCAAATTAAGGAAAGTTTCTGCCTTTTTGCCTCTAAATAAGTGGAATTTCTGTCTTTTTCCCCCAAAACAAAGGGAATTTCTGTCTTTTTTGCCCCAAAATAAAAAGAATTTCTGACTTATTACCCGGAAATAAGTAAAATTTCTCCAATTTTGCCCCAAAATAAGGGAAATTTCTGCCTTTTTCCCCCCAAATAAGGGGAATTTCAGCCTTTTTACCTCATAATAAGGGGAATTTCTGCATTCTTGCCTCTAAATAAGTGAAATTTCTGTCTTTTTCCCACAAAACAAAGGGAATTTCTGTCTTTTTTGCCCCAAAATTAGGAAAATTTCTGCCTTATTACCCTAAAATAAGTGGAATTTCTGCAATTTTGCCCCAATATAAGGAAAATTTCTGCCTTTTTGCCCCCAAATAAGGGGAATTTCAGCCTTTTTACCTCAAAATAAAGGGAATTTCTGAATTTTGGCACAAAATATTAGGAATTTCTGCGTTTTTGCCCCAAAATAAGGAAAATTTCTGCCTTTTTTCTCTGAAATAAGTAAAATTTCTGCAATTTTGCACCAAAATAAGTGAAATTTCTGCAATTTTGCCCCAAAACAATAGAAATTTCTGGAATTTTGCCCCAAAATAAGTGGAATTTCTGTGTTTTGCCCCAAAATAAGGAGAATTTCTGATTTTTGCCCTACAATTAGGGAAATTTCTGCAATTTTGCACCAAAATAAGGGGAATTTTTGCCTTTTGCCCCAAAATATGGGGAATTTCTGCTTTTTGTCCGTAAATAAGAAGAATGCATACCTTTTTGCCATAAAAAAGGGAAATTTCTTCATTTTTGCTCCAAAATAAGGGAAACTTTTGCACTTTTGCCTCCAAATAAGTGGAATTTCTGTCTTTTTCCCCCAAAACAAAGGAAATTTCTGTCATTTTTCCCCAAAATAAAAAAAAAATTCAGACTTATTACCCATAAATAAGTAAAATTTTTGCCAATTTTCCCCAAAATAAGGGAAATTTCTGTCTTTTGCCCTAAAATATGAGGAATTTCGGCATTTTACATCAAAATAAGAGAAATTTCTGATTTTTGCACAAAAATATTAGGAATTTCAGCATTTTTGCCCCAAAATAAAGGGAATTTCTTCATTTTTGCACCAATATTAGGGGAATTTCTGCAATTTTGCTCCAAAATACGGGTCATTTCTGCCTTTTTGCCCGAAATTAAGTTGAATTTCTGCCTTTTTGTCCTGAAATAAGTGAAATTTCTTCAATTTTAGCCAAAAATTAGGGATTTCATCTTTTTGCCCCAAAATAAGGGGAATTTCTGCCATTTTGCCCCAAAATAAGGGGAATTTCAACATTATTACCTCAAAATAAGGGAAATTTCTGCCTTTTGGCCACAAAATATACGGAATTTCTGCCTTTTTGCCCCAAAATAAGGACAATTTCTATAATTTTTCCCCAAAATAAGGGGAATTTCTTTTTTTTTGCCCCAAAATAAAGTAAATTTCAGACTTTTTACCTGAAAATAAGTGAAATTTCTGCAATTTTGCCCCAAATAAGGGAAATTTCTGCAATTTTGCCACAAAAAAGGTAAATTCCTGCAATTTTGCCCCAAAATAAAGAAAATTTCTGGAATTTTGCCCCAAAATAAGGGAAATTTCTGCATTTTTGCTTCCAAATAAGGGGAATTTCAGCCTTTTAACCTAAAAATAAGGGGAATTTCTGTATTTTTTCCACTAATATTAGGAATTTCTGCATTTTTGCCCTAATATAAGGAAAATTTCTACCTTTTTTCCCTGAAATAAGAGATATTTCTACTATTTTGCTCCAAAATAAGTGGAATTTCTGAGTTTTTCCCCAAAATAAGGAGAATTTCTGTCTTTCTGCCCCAACATATAGGGAATTTCTGCTTTTTTGCCCAACAATTTGGGGAATTTCTGCAATCTTGCTCCAAAATACGAGGAATTTCTGCCTTTTTGCCCAAAAATAAGGGGAATGCATACCTTTTTGCCATATAAAAGGGAAATTTCTTCATTTTTGCTCCAAAATAAGGAAAATTTCTGCCTTTTTGCCTCTAAATAAGTGGAATTTCTGTCTTTTTCCCCCAAAACAAAGGGAATTTCTGTCTTTTTTTGCCCCAAAATAAAAGGAATTTCTGACTTATTACCCGGAAATAAGTATAATTTCTGCAATTTTGCCCCAAAATAAGGGAAATTTCTGCCTTTTTACCCCAAAGAAGGGGAATTTCAGCCTTTTTACCTAATAATAAGAAGAATTTCTGCATTTTGCCTCTAAATAAGTGGAATTTCTGTCTTTTTCCCCCAAAACAAAGGGAATTTCTCTCTTTTTTGCCCCAAAATTAGGAAAATTTCTGCCTTATTACCCTAAAATAAGTGAAATTTCTGCAATCTTGCCCCAATATAAGGGGAATTTCTGCTTTTTTGCCCCCAAATAAGAGGAATTTTAGCCTTTTTACCTCAAAATAAGGGGAATTTCTGAATTTTGGCATAAAATATTAGGAATTTCTGCCTTTTTCCCCAAAATAAGGAAAATTTCTGCCTTTTTTCTCTGAAATAAGTGAAATTTCTGCAATTTTGCACCAAAATAAGTGAAATTTCTGCAATTTTGCCCCAAAATAAGGGAAATTTTTGGAATTTTGCCCCAAAATAAGTGGAATTTCTGAGTTTTGCCCCAAAATAAGAAGAATTTCTGTCTTTTTGCCCCACAATTAGTGAAATTTCTGCAATTTTGCTCTAAAATAAAAGAAATTTTTGCAATTTTTTACCATAATAAGGGAAATTTCTGCAATTTTGCCCCAAAATAAAGGGGAATTTCTGATTTTTGCCCCACAATTAGGGAAATTTCTACAATTTTGCCCCAAAATAAGGGGAATTTCTGCTTTTTGCCCCAAAATATGGGAAATTTCTGCTTTTTGTCCGTAAATAAGAAGAATGCATACCTTTTTGCCATAAAAAAGGGAAATTTCTTCATTTTTGCTCCAAAATAAGGGAAACTTTTGCATTTTTGCCTCCAAGTAAGTGGAATTTCTGTCTTTTTCCCCCCCAAAAAAGGAAATTTCTGTCTTTTTGCGCCAAAATAAAAAAAAATTTCAGACTTATTACCCTGAAATAAGTGAAATTTCTGCAAATTTGCCCCAAAAAAAGGGAAATTTCTGCCTTTTGCCCCAAAATATGGGGAATTTCAGCATTTTACATCAAAATAAGAGAAATTTCTGATTTTTGCACAAAAATATTAGGAATTTCTGCATTTTTGCCCCAAAATAAAGGGAATTTCTTCATTTTTGCACCAATATTAGGGGAATTTCTGCAATTTTGCTCCAAAATACGGGTCATTTCTGCCTTTTTGCCCGAAATTAAGTTGAATTTCTGCCTTTTTGACCTGAAATAAGTGAAATTTCTTCAATTTTAGCCAAAAATTAGGGATTTCATCTTTTTGCCCCAAAATAAGGGGAATTTCTGCCATTTTGCCCCAAAATAAGGGGAATTTCAACATTATTACCTCAAAATAAGGGAAATTTCTGCCTTTTTGCCACAAAATATACGGAATTTCTGCCTTTTTGCCCAAAATAAGGAAAATTTCTATAATTTTTCCCCACAATAAGGGGAATTTTTTTTTTTGCCCCAAAATAAAGTAAATTTCAGGCTTTTTACCTGAAAATAAGTGAAATTTCTGCAATTTGGCCCCAAAATAAGGGAAATTTTTGGAATTTTGCCCCAAAATAAGTGGAATTTCTGAGTTTTGCCCCAAAATAAGGAGAATTTCTGTCTTTTTGCCCCACAATTAGTGAAATTTCTGCAATTTTGCTCTAAAATAAAAGAAATTTTTGCAATTTTTTACCATAATAAGGGAAATTTCTGCAATTTTGCCCCAAAATAAGGGGAATTTCTGATTTTTGCCCCACAATTAGGGAAATTTCTACAATTTTGCCCCAAAATAAGGGGAATTTCTGCTTTTTGCCCCAAAATATGGGAAATTTCTGCTTTTTGTCCGTAAATAAGAAGAATGCATACCTTTTTGCCATAAAAAAGGTAAATTTCTTCATTTTTGCTCCAAAAAGGTAAACTTTTGCGTTTTTGCCTCCAAGTAAGTGGAATTTCTGTCTTTTTCCCCCCCAAAAAAGGAAATTTCTGTCTTTTTGCGCCAAAATAAAAAAAAATTTCAGACTTATTACCCTGAAATAAGTGAAATTTCTGCAAATTTGCCCCAAAATAAGGGAAATTTCTGCCTTTTGCCCCAAAATATGGGGAATTTCAGCATTTTACATCAAAATAAGAGAAATTTCTGATTTTTGCACAAAAATATTAGGAATTTCTGCATTTTTGCCCCAAAATAAAGGGAATTTCTTCATTTTTGCACCAATATTAGGGGAATTTCTGCAATTTTGCTCCAAAATACGGGTCATTTCTGCCTTTTTGCCCGAAATTAAGTTAAATTTCTGCCTTTTTGTCTCGAAATAAGTGAAATTTCTTCAATTTTAGCCAAAAATTAGGGATTTCATCTTTTTGCCCCAAAATAAGGGGAAATTCTGCCATTTTGCCCAGAAATATATGAAATTTCAGAAATTTTACACCAAAATAATGGGAATTTCTGCATTTTTGCCCCAAAATAAGAAGAATTTAAACCTTATTACCTCAAAATAAGGGAAATTTCTGCCTTTTTGCCACAAAATATACGGAATTTCTGCCTTTTTGCCCCAAAATAAGGAAAATTTCTGCAATTTTTTTCCAAAATAAGGGGAATTTCTCCCTTTTTGCCCCAAAATAAAGAAAATTTTAGCCTTTTTACCTGAAAATAAGTGAAATTTCTGCAATTTTGCCACAAATAAGGAAAATTTCTGCAATTTTACCTTAAAATAAGGTAAATTCCTGCAAGTTTGCCCCAAAATAAAGAAAATTTCTGGAATTTTGCCCCAAAATAAGGGAAATTTCTGATTTTTGCCCCAAAATAGAGGGAATTTCTGCTTTTTGCCTCAAAATTATGGGAATTTCTGCAATTTTGCTCCAAAATACGGGAAATTTCTGCCTTTTTGCCCGAAAATAAGGGGAATGCATACCTTTTTGCCATAAAAAAGTGAAATTTCTTCATTTTTGCTCCAAAATAAGGGAAATTTCTGCCATTTGCCTCTAAATAAGTGGAATTTCTGTTATTTTCCCCAAAACAAACGGAATTTCTTTCTTTTTTGCCACAAAATAAGGGGAATTTCTGACTTATTACCCTGAAATAAGTGAAATTTCTGCAATTATGCCCCAAAATAAGTGGAATTTCTGAGTTTTGTCCCAAAATAAGGAGAATTTCTGTCTTTTTGCCCCAATTTATAGGGAATTTCTGCCTTTTTGCCCCACAATAGGGGAATTTCTGCAATTTTGCTCCAAATTACCGGGAATTTTTGCCTATTTGCCCGAAAATAAGGGGAATGCATACCTTTTTGCCATATGAAAGAAAAATTTCTTTATTTTTGCTCCAAAATAAAAGGAATTTCTGCCTTTTTGCCTCTAAATAAGTGGAACTTCTGTCTTTTTCCCCAAAACAAAGGAAATCTCTCATTTTTGCCCCTAAATAAAGGGAATTTCTGACTTATTACCTGGAAATAAATAAATTTTCTGCAATTTTGCCCCAAAATAAGGGAAATTTCATCTTTTTTGCTCCCAATAAGGGGAATTTCAGCCCTTTTATCTCATAATAAGGGGAATTTCTGCATTTTTGCCTCTAAATAAGTGGAATTTCTGTCTTTTTCCCCCAAAACAAAGGGAATTTCTGTCTTTTTTGCCCCAAAATAAGGAAAATTTCTGACTTATTACCCTGAAATAAGTGAAATTTCTGCAATTTTGCCCCAATATAAGGGAAATTTCTGCCTTTTTGCCCACAAATAAGGGAAATTTCAGCCTTTTTACCTCAAAATAAAGGGAATTTCTGAATTTTGGCACAAAATATTAGAAATTTCTGCCTTTTGCCCCAAAATAAGGAAAATTTTTGCCTTTTTTCTCTGAAATAAGTGAAATTTCTACAAATTTGCACCAAAATAAGTGAAATTTCTGCAATTTTCCCCCAAAATAAGAGAAATTTCTGGAATTTTGCCCCAAAATAAGTGGAATTTCTGAGTTTTGCCCCAAAATAAGGAGAATTTCTGCCTTTTGCCCCACAATTAGTGAAATTTCTGCAATTTTGCCCTGAAATATAAGAAATTTCTGCAATTTTTCCCCATAATAAGGGAAATTTCTGCAATTTTGCCCCAAAATAAGGGGAATTTCTGTTTTTTGCCCCACAATTAGGGAAATTTCTGCAATTTTGCCCCAAAATAAGGGGAATTTCTGCCTTTTGCCCCAAAATATAGGGAATTTCTGCCTTTTTGTCTGAAAATAAGAAGAATGCATACCTTTTTGCCATAAAAAAGGGAAATTTCTTCATTTTCTCTCCAAAATAAGGGGAACTTTTGCCTTTTTGCCTCTAAATAAGTGGAATTTCTGCCTTTTTCCCCCAAAACAAATGAAATTTCTGTCTTTTTGCCCCAAAATAAGAAAAATTTCTGACATATTACCCTGAATTAAGTGAAATTTCTGCCAATTTTCCCCTAAATAAGGGAAATTTCTGCCTTTTGCCCCAAAATATGAGGAATTTCAGCATTTTACATAAAAATAAGGGAAATTTCTGATTTTTGCACCAAAATATGGAGAATTTCTGCCTTTTTGCCCCAAAATAAAGGGAATTTCTGCATTTTTTACCAATATTAGGGGAATTTCTGCAATTTTGCTCCAAAATACGGGTCATTTCTACCTTTTTGCCCGAAATTAAGTGGAATTTCTGCCTTTATGACCCGAAATAATTGAAATTTCTTCAATTTTAGCCAAAAATTAAGGATTTCATCTTTTTGTCCCAAAATGAGGGGAATTTCTGCCATTTTGCCCTGAAATATTTGAAATTTCTGAAATTTTACCCCAAAATAAGGGGAATTTCTGCCTTTTTGCCTCTAAATAAGGGGAATTTCTGTCTTTTTCCCCCAAAACAAAGGGAATTTCTCTCTTTTTTGCCCCAAAATAAGGAAAATTTCTGACTTATTAGCCTGAAATAAGTGAAATTTCTGCCTTTTTGCCCCAATATAAGGAAAATTTCTGCCTTTTTTCCCTGAAATAAGAGATATTTCTACAATTTTTCCCCAAAATAAGTGAAATTTCTGAGTTTTGCCCCAAAATAAAAAGAATTTCTGCCTTTTTGCCCCACAATTAATGAAATTTCTGCAATTTTGCCCTAAAATAAAAGAAATTTATGCAATTTTGCCCCAATATAAGGGAAATTTCTGCAATTTTGCCAGAAAATAAGGGTAATTTCTGTTTTTTGCCCCACAATTAGTGAAATTTCTGCAATTTTGCCCTAAAATAAAAGTAAATTTTGCAATTTTTCCCCATAATAAGGGAAATTTCTGCAATATTGCCCCAAAATAAGCAGAATTTCTGATTTTTGCCCCACAATTAGTTAAATTTCTGCAATTTTGCCCCAAAGTAAGGGGAATTTCTGCCTTTTGCCCCAAATTATGGGGAATTTCTGCCTTTTTTTCCAAAAATAAGAAGAATGCATACCTTTTTGCCATAAAAAAGGGAAATTTCTTCATTTTTGCTACAAAATAAGGGGAACTTTTGCATTTTTGCCTCCAAATATGTGGAATTTCTGTCTTTTTCCCCCAAAACAAAGGAAATTTCTGTCTTTTTTGCCCCAAAATAAGAAAAATTTCTGACTTATTACCCTGAAATAAGTGAAAGTTCTGCAAATTTGCCCCAAAATAAGGGAAATTTCTGCCTTTTTCCCAAAAATGTGGGGAATTTCAGTATTTTACATCAAAATAATGGAAATTTCTGATTTTTGCACCTAAATATGGAGAATTTCTTCCTTTTTGCCCCAAAATAAAGGGAATTTCTGCATTTTTGCACCAATATTAGGGAAATTTCTGCAATTTTGCTCCAAAATACGGGTCATTTCTGCCTTTTTGCCCGAAATTAAGTGGAATTTCTGCCTTTTTGTCCTGAAATAAGTGAAATTTCTTCAATTTTAGCCAAAAATTAGGGATTTCATCTTTTTGCCCCAAAATGAAGGGAATTTCTGCCATTTTGCCCTGAAATATTAGAAATTTCTGAAATTTTACCCCAAAATAAGGGGAATTTCTGCTTTTTTGCCTCTAAAGAAGTGGAATTTCAGTCTTTTTCCCCTCAAAACAAAGGGAATTTCTGTTTATTTTGCACAAATATAAGGAAAATTTCTGCCTTTTTTCCCTGAAATAAGAGATATTTCTGCAATTTTGAACCAAAATAAGTGGAATTTCTGAGTTTTGCCCCAAAATAAGGAGAATTTTGTTTTTTTGCCCCAACATATAGGGAATATCTGCCTTTTTGCCCCACAATTAGGGGAATTTCTGCAATTTTGCTCCAAAATATGGGGAATTTCTGCCTTTTTGCCCGAAAATAAGGGGAATGCATAACTTTTTGCCATATAAAAGAAAAATTTCTTCATTTTTGTTCCAAAATAAATGGAATTTCTGCATATTTGCCTCTAAATAAGTGGAATTTCTGTCTTTTTCCCCCAAAACAAAGGAAATTTCTGTCTTTTTTGCTTCTAAATAAGGGGAATTTCTGACTTATTACCCTGAAATAAGTAAAATTTCTGCAATTTTGCCCCAAAATAATAGAAATTTCTGCCTTTTTTCCCCCAAATAAGGGGAATTTCAGCCTTTTTACCTCATAATAAGGGGAATTTCTGCATTTTTGCCTCTAAATAAGTGGAATTTCTGTCTTTTTCCCACAAAACAAAGGGAATTTCTGTCTTTTTTGCCCCAAAATAAGGAAAATTTCTGACTTATTACCCTGAAATAAGTGAAATTTCTGCAATTTTGTCCCAATATAAGGGAAATTTCTGCCTTTTTGCCCCAAAATAAGGAAAATTTCTGCCTTTTTTCTCTGAAATAAGTGAAATTTCTGCAATTTCGCACCAAAATAAGTGAAATTTCTGCAATTTTGCCCCAAAATAAGGGAAATTTCTGGAATTTTGCCCCAAAATAAGTGGAATTTCTGAGTTTTGCCCCAAAATAAGGAGAATTTCTGCCTTTTGCCCCACAATTAGCGAAATTTCTGCAATTTTGCCCTAAAATAAGAGAAATTTCTGCAATTTTTCCCCATAATAAGAGAAATTTCTGCAATTTTGCCCCAAAATAAGGGGAATTTCTGCCTTTTGCCCCAAAATATGGAGAATTTCTGCCTTTTTGTCTGAAAATAAGAAGAATGCATACCTTTTGCCATAAAAAAGGGAAATTTCTTCATTTTTACTCCAAAATAAAGGGAACTTTTGCCTTTTTGCCTCTAAATAAGTGGAATTTCTGTCTTTTTCCCCCAAAACAAATGAAATTTCTGTTTTTTGCCCCAAAATAATCAAAATTTCTGGCTTATTACCCTGAAATAAGTGAAATTTCTGCAAATTTGCCCCAAAATAAGGGAAATTTCTGCCTTTTGCCCCAAAATATAAGGAATTTCAGCATTTTACATCAAAATAAGGAAAATTTCTGATTTTTGAACCAAAATATGGAGAATTTCTGCTTTTTTGCCCCAAAATAAAGGAAATTTCTGCATTTTTCACCAATATTAGGGGAATTTCTGCAATTTTGCTCCAAAATACGGGTCATTTCTGCCTTTTTGCCCGAAATTAAGTGGAATTTCTGCCTTTATGTCCCGAAATAAGTGAAATTTCTTTAATTTTAGCCAAAACTTAAGGATTTCATCTTTTTGTTCCAAAATGAGGGGAATTTCTGCCATTTTGCCCTGAAATATTTGAAATTTCTGAAATTTTACCCCAAAATAAAGGGAATTTCTGCCTTTTTGCCTCTAAATAAAGGGAATTTCTGTCTTTTTCCCACAAAACAGAGGGAATTTCTGTATATTTTGCCCCAATATAAGGAAAATTTCTGCCTTTTTTTCCCTGAAATTAGAGATATTTCTGCAATTCTGCCCCAAAATAAGTGGAATTTCTGAGTTTTGCCCAAAAATAAAAAGAATTTCTGCCTTTTTGCCCCACAATTAGTGAAATTTCTGCAATTTTGCCCTAAAATAAAAGAAATTTCTGCAATTTTTCTCCATAATAAGGGAAATTTCTGCAATTTTGCCCCAAAATAAGGGGAATTTCTGTTTTTTGCCCCACAATTAGGGAAATTTCTGCAATTTTGCCCCACTATTAGGCAAATTTCTGTAATTTTGCCCCAAAGTAAGGGGAATTTCTTCCTTTTACCCCAAAATATGGGGAATTTCTGCCTTTTTGTCCGAAAATAAGAAGAATGCATACTTTTTTGCCATAAAAAAAAAGAAATTTCTTCATTTTTGTTCCAAAATAAGGGAAACTTTTGCCTTTTTGCCTCTAAATAAGTGGAATTTCTTTCTTTTTCCCCAAAAACAAATGAATTTTCTGTCTTTTTTGCCCCAAAGTAAGAAAAAATTTTGACTTATTACCCTGAAATAAGTGAAATTTCTGCAAATTTGCCCCAAAATAAGAGAAATTTCTGCCTTTTGCCCCAAAATATGGGGAATTTCAGCATTTTACATCAAAATAAGGGAAATTTCTGATTTTGCACCAAAATATGGAGAATTTCTGCCTTTTTGCCCCAAAATAAAGGGAATTTCTGCATTTTTGCACCAATATTAGGGGAATTTCTGCAATTTTGCTCCAAAATACGGGTCATTTCTGCCTTTTTGCCCGAAATTAAGTGGAATTTCTGCCTTTTTGTCCCGAAATAAGTGAAATTTCTTCAATTTTTGCCAAAATTAGGGATTTCATCTTTTTGCCACAAAATGAGGGGAATTTCTGCCATTTTGCCCTGAAATATTTGAAATTTCTAAAATTTTACCCCAAAATAAGGGGAATTTCTGCCTTTTTGCCTCTAAATAAGTGGAATTTCAATCTTTTTCCCCCAAAACCTAGGGAATTTCTGTTTATTTTGCCCAAATATAAGGAAAATTTCTGCCTTTTTTCCCTGAAATAAGAGATATTTCTGCAATTTTGCCCCAAAATAAGTGGAATTTCTGAGTTTTGCCCCAAAATAAGGAGAATTTTGTTTTTTTGCCCCAACATATAGGGAATATCTGCCTTTTTCCCCCACAATTAGGGGAATTTCTGCAATTTTGCTCCAAAATACGAGGATTTTCTGCCTTTTTGCCCGAAAATAAGGGGAATGCATTCCTTTTTGCCATATAAAAGGAAATTTCTTCATTTTTGCTCCAAAATAAAAGGAATTTCTGCCTTTTTGCCTCTAAATAAGTGGAATTTCTGTCTTTTTCCCCCCAAAAAAAGGAAATTTCTGTCTTTTTTGCCCCTAAATAAGGGGAATTTCTGACATATTACCCTAAAATAAGTAAAATTTCTGCAATTTTGCCCAAAAATAAGGGAAATTTCTGCATTTTGCCCCCAAATAAGGGGAATTTCAGCCTTTTTACCTCGTAATAAGGGGAATTTCTGCAATTTTGCCGCTAAATAAGTGGAATTTCTGTCTTTTTTCCCCAAAACAAAGGGAATTTCTGTCTTTTTTGCCCCAAAAGAAGGAAAATTTCTGACTTATTACCCTAAAATAAGTTAAATTTCTGCAATTTTGCCCCAATATAAGGGAAATTTCTGCCTTTTTGCCCCTCAAATAAGAGGAATTTCAGCCATTTTACCTCAAAATAAGGGGAATTTCTGAATATTGGCACAAAATATTAGGAATTTCTGCCTTTTGCCCAAAATAAGGAAAATTTCTGCCTTTTTTCTCTGAAATAAGTAAAATTTCTGCAGTTTTGCAACAAAATAATTGATATTTCTGCAATTTTGCCCAAAAATAAGGGAAATTTCTGATATTTTGCCACAAAATAAGTGAAATTTCTGAGTTTTGCTTAAAAATAAGGAGAATTTCTGCCTTTTTGCTCCACAATTAGTGAAATTTCTGCAATTTTGCCCTAAAATAAAAGTAAATTTTGCAATTTTTCCCCATAATAAGGGAAATTTCTGCAATTTTGCCCCAAAATAAGCGGAATTTCTGATTTTTGCCCCACAATTAGTTAAATTTCTGCAATTTTGCCCCAAAGTAAGGGGAATTTCTGCCTTTTGCCCCAAAATATGGGGAATTTCTGCCTTTTTTTCCAAAAATAAGAAGAATGCATACCTTTTTGCCATAAAAAAGGGAAATTTCTTCATTTTTGCTACAAAATAAGGGGAACTTTTGCATTTTTGCCTCCAAATATGTGGAATTTCTTTCTTTTTCCCCCAAAACAAAGGAAATTTCTGTCTTTTTTGCCCCAAAATAAGAAATATTTCTGACTTATTACCCTGAAATAAGTGAAAGTTCTGCAAATTTGCCCCAAAATAAGGGAAATTTCTGCCTTTTGCCCCAAAATGTGGGGAATTTCAGCATTTTACATCAAAATAAGGGAAATTTCTGATTTTTGCACCTAAATATGGAGAATTTCTTCCTTTTTGCCCCAAAATAAAGGGAATTTCTGCATTTTTGCACCAATATTAGGGGAATTTCTGCAATTTTGCTCCAAAATACGGGTCATTTCTGCCTTTTTGCCCGAAATTAAGTGGAATTTCTGCCTTTTTTTCCCAAAATAAGTGAAATTTCTTCAATTTTTGCCAAAAATTAGGGACTTCATCTTTTTGCCACAAAATGAGGGGAATTTCTGCCATTTTGCCCATAAATATTTGAAATTTCTGAAATTTTACCCCAAAATAAGGGGAATTTCTGCCTTTTTGCCCCAAAATAAGGGGAATTTCAACATTATTACCTCAAAATAAGGGAAATATCTGCCTTTTTGCCACAAAATATACGGAATTTCTGCCTTTTTGCCCCAAAATAAGGAAAATTTCTATAATTTTTCCCCAAAATAAGGGGAATTTCTCATTTTTTGCCCCAAAATAAAGGAAATTTCAGACTTTTTACCTGAAAATAAGTGAAATTTCTGCAATTTTGCCCCAAATAAGAGAAAATTCTGCAATTTTGCCACAAAATAAGGTAAATTCCTGAAATTTTGCCCCAAAATAAAGAAAATTTCTGGAATTTTGCCCCAAAATAAGGGGAATTTCTGATTTTTGCCCCAAAATAAAGGGAATTTCTGCCTTTTGCCCCCAAATTAGGGGAATTTCTGCAATTTTGTTCCAAAATATGGGGAATTTCTGCCTTTTTGCCCGAAAATAAGAATGCATACTTTATGCCATAAAAAAGTGAAATTTCTTCATTTTTGCTCCAAAATTAGGGGAATTTCTGCCTTTTTGCCTCTAAATAAGTGGAATTTTTGTCTTTGTCCCCCAAAACAAAGGGAATTTCTGTCTTTTTTGCCCCAAAATAAGGGGAATTTCTGACTTATTACCCTGAAATAAATGAAATTTCTGCAATTTTGCCCCAAAATAAGGGAAATTTCTGCATTTTTGCTTCCAAATAAGGGGAATTTCAGCCTTTTAACCTAAAAATAAGGGGAATTTCTGCATTTTTGCCACAAAATATTAGGAATTTCTGCATTTTAGCCCCAATATAAGGAAAATTTCTGATTTTTTCCCTGAAATAAAGATATTTCTGCAATTTTGCTCCAAAATAAGTGGAATTTCTGAGTTTTGCCCCAAAATGAGGAGAATTTCTGTCTTTTTGCCCCAACATATAGGGAATTTCTTCCTTTTTGCCCCACAATTAGGGGAATTTCTGCAATCTTGCTCCAAAATATGGGGAATTTCTGCTTTTTGCCCGAAAATAAGGGGAATGCATACCTTTTTGCCATATAAAAGGGACATTTCTTCATTTTTGCTCCAAAATAAGGAAAATTTCTGCCTTTTTGCCTCTAAATAAGTGGACTTTCTGTCTTTTTCCCCCAAAACAAAGGGAATTTCTGTCTTTTTTGCACCAAAATAAAAGGAATTTTTGACTTATTACCCGGAAATAAGTAAAATTTCTGCCTTTTTCCCCCCAAATAAGGGGAATTTCAGCCTTTTTACCTTATAATAAGGGGAATTTCTGCATTTTTGCCTCTAAATAAGTGGAATTTCTGTCTTTTTCCCCCAAAACAAAGGGAATTTCTGTTTTTTTTGCCCCAAAATAAGGAAAATTTCTGCCTTATTACCCTAAAATAAGTGAAATTTCTGCAATTTTGCCCCAATATAAGGGAAATTTCTGCCTTTTTGCCCCCAAATAAGGGAAATTTCAGCCTTTTTACGTCAAAATAAGGGGAATTTCTGAATTTTGGCAAAAAATATTAGGAATTTCTGCCTTTTTGCCCCAAAATAAGGAAAATTTCTGCCTTTTTTCTCTGAAATAAGTGAAATTTCTGCAATTTTGCACCAAAATAAGTGAAATTTCTGCAATTTTGCCCCAAAATAATGGAAATTTCTGGAATTTTGCCCCAAAATAAGTGGAATTTCTGAGTTTTGCCCCAAAATAAAAAAAATTTCTGCCTTTTTGCCCCACAATTAGTGAAATTTCTGCAATTTTGCCCTAAAATAAAAGAAATTTTTGCAATTTTTTACCATAATAAGGGAAATTTTTGCATTTTTGCCCCAAAATAAGGGGAATTTCTGATTTTTGCCGCACAATTAGAGAAATTTCTGCAACTTTGCCCCAAAATAAGGGGAATTTCTGCCTTTTTGCCTCTAAATAAGTGGAATTTCAGTCTTTTTCCCCCAAAACATAGGGAATTTCTGTTTATTTTGCCCAAATATAAGGAAAATTTCTGCCTTTTTTCCCTGAAATAAGAGATATTTCTGCAATTTTGCCCCAAAATAAGTGGAATTTCTGAGTTTTGCCCCAAAATAAGGAGAATTTTGTTTTTTTGCCCCAACATATAGGGAATATCTGCCTTTTTCCCCCACAATTAGGGGAATTTCTGCAATTTTGCTCCAAAATACGAGGAATTTCTGCCTTTTTGCCCGAAAATAAGGGGAATGCATACCTTTTTGCCATATAAAAGGGAAATTTCTTCATTTTTGCTCCAAAATAAAAGGAATTTCTGCCTTTTTGCCTCTAAATAAGTGGAATTTCTGTCTTTTTCCCCCCAAAAAAAGGAAATTTCTGTCTTTTTTGCCCCTAAAGAAGGGGAATTTCTGACTTATTACCCTAAAATAAGTAAAATTTCTGCAATTTTGCCCAAAAATAAGGGAAATTTCTGCATTTTGCCCCCAAATAAGGGGAATTTCAGCCTTTTTACCTCGTAATAAGGGGAATTTCTGCATTTTTGCCTCTAAATAAGTGGAATTTCTGTCTTTTTCCCCTAAAACAAAGGGAATTTCTGTCTTTTTTGCCCCAAAATAAGTAAAATTTCTTACTTATTACCCAAAAATAAGTTAAATTTCTGCAATTTTGCCCCAATATAAGGGAAATTTCTGCCTTTTTGCCCCTCAAATAAGAGGAATTTCAGCCATTTTACCTCAAAATAAGGGGAATTTCTGAATATTGGCACAAAATATTAGGAATTTCTGCCTTTTTGCCCCAAAATAAGGAAAATCTCTGCATTTTTTCTCTGAAATAAGTAAAATTTCTGCAATTTTGCAACAAAATAATTGATATTTCTGCAATTTTGCCCCAAAATAAGGGAAATTTCTGATATTTTGCCCCAAAATAAGTGAAATTTCTGAGTTTTGCTTAAAAATAAGGAGAATTTCTGCCTTTTTGCTCCACAATTAGTGAAATTTCTGCAATTTTGCCCTAAAATAAAAGTAAATTTTGCAATTTTTCCCCATAATAAGGGAAATTTCTGCAATTTTGCCCCAAAATAAGCGGAATTTCTGATTTTTGCCCCACAATTAGTTAAATTTCTGCAATTTTGCCCCAAAATAAGGGGAATTTCTGCCTTTTGCCCCAAAATATGGGGAATTTCTGCCTTTTTTTCCAAAAATAAGAAGAATGCATACCTTTTTGCCATAAAAAAGGGAAATTTCTTCATTTATGCTACAAAATAAGGGGAACTTTTGCATTTTTGCCTCCAAATATGTGGAATTTCTGTCTTTTTCCCGCAAAACAAAGGAAATTTCTGTCTTTTTTGCCCCAAAATAAGAAAAATTTCTGACGTATTACCCTGAAATAAGTTAAAGTTCTGCAAATTTGCCCCAAAATAAGGGAAATTTCTGCCTTTTGCCCCAAAATGTGGGGAATTTCAGCATTTTACATCAAAATAAGGGAAATTTCTGATTTTTGCACCTAAATATGGAGAATTTCTTCCTTTTTGCCCCAAAATAAAGGGAATTTCTGCATTTTTGCACCAATATTAGGGGAATTTCTGCAATTTTGCTCCAAAATACGGGTCATTTCTGCCTTTATGCCCGAAATTAAGTGGAATTTCTGCCTTTTTGTCCCGAAATAAGTGAAATTTCTTCAATTTTTGCCAAAAATTAGGGATTTCATCTTTTTGCCCCAAAATGAGGGGAATTTCTGCCATTTTGCCCATAAATATTTGAAATTTCTGAAATTTTACCCCAAAATAAGGGGAATTTCTGCCTTTTTGTCCCAAAATAAGGGGAATTTCACATTATTACCTCAAAATAAAAGAAATTTCTGCCTTTTTGCCACAAAATATACTGAATTTCTGCCTTTTTGCCCCAAAATAAGGAAAATTTCTATAATTTTTCCCCAAAAGAAGGGGAATTTCTCATATTTTGCCCCAAAATAATGGAAATTTCAGACTTTTTACCTGAAAATAAGTGAAATTTCTGCAATTTTGCCCCAAATAAGGGAAAATTCTGCAATTTTGCCACAAAATAAGGTAAATTCCGGAAATTTTGCCCCAAAATAAAGAAAATTTCTGGAATTTTGCCCCAAGATAAGGGGAATTTCTGATTTTTGCCCCAAAATAAAGGGAATTTCTGCCTTTTGCCTCAAAATTAGGGGAATTTCTGCAATTTTGCTCCAAAATATGGGGAATTTCTGCCTTTTTGCCCAAAAATAAGAATGCATACCTTTTTGCCATAAAAAAGTGAAATTTCTTCATTTTTGCTCCAAAATAAGGGGAATTTCTGCCTTTTTGCCTCTAAATAAGTGGAATTTTTGTCTTTGTCCCCCAAAACAAAGGGAATTTCTGTCTTTTTTGCCCCAAAATAAGGGGAATTTCTGACTTATTACCCTGAAATAAGTAAATTTCTGCAATTTTGCCCCAAAATAAGGGAAATTTCTGCATTTTTGCTTCCAAATAAGGGGAATTTCAGCCTTTTAACCTAAAAATAAGGGGAATTTCTGCATTTTTGCCACAAAATATTAGGAATTTCTGCATTTTTGACCCAATATAAGGAAAATTTCTGCCTTTTTTTCCTGAAATAAAGATATTTCTGCAATTTTGCTCCAAAATAAGTGGAATTTCTGAGTTTTGCCCCAAAATGAGGAGAATTTCTGTCTTTTTGCCCCAACATATAGGGAATTTCTTCCTTTTTGCCCCACAATTAGGGGAATTTCTGCAATCTTGCTCCAAAATACGGGGAATTTCTTTTTTTTTGCCCGAAAATAAGGGGAATGCATAACTTTTTGCCATATAAAAGGGAAATTTCTTCATTTTTGCTCCAAAATAAGGAAAATTTCTGCCTTTTTGCCTCTAAATAAGTGGACTTTCTGTCTTTTTCCCCCAAAACAAAGGGAATTTCTGTCTTTTTTGCACCAAAATAAAAGGAATTTTTGACTTATTACCCGGAAATAAGTAAAATTTCTGCAATTTTGCCCCAAAATAAGGGAAATTTCTGCCTTTTTCCCTCCAAATAAGGGGAATTTCAGCCTTTTTACCTTATAATAAGGGGAATTTCTGCATTTTTGCCTCTAAATAAGTGGAATTTCTGTCTTTTTCCCCCAAAACAAAGGGAATTTCTGTCTTTTTTGCCCCAAAATTAGGAAAATTTCTGCCTTATTACCCTAAAATAAGTGAAATTTCTGCAATTTTGCCCCA
Organism: Micromys minutus; assembly: GCF_963924665.1. Taxonomy (NCBI): domain Eukaryota; kingdom Metazoa; phylum Chordata; class Mammalia; order Rodentia; family Muridae; genus Micromys; species Micromys minutus. The sequence goes on from NW_027667727.1 coordinate 8,333,753, forward strand.
ATATAAGAGAAATTTCTGCCTTTTTGCCCCCAAATAAGGGAAATTTCAGCCTTTTTACCTCAAAATAAGGGGAATTTCTGAATTTTGGCACAAAATATTAGGAATTTCTGCCTTTTTGCCCCAAAATAAGGAAAATTTCTGCCTTTTTTCTCTGAAATAAGTGAAATTTCTGCAATTTTGCACCAAAATAAGTGAAATTACTGCAATTTTGCCCCAAAATAATGGAAATTTCTGGAATTTTGCCCCAAAATAAGTGGAATTTCTGAGTTTTGTCCCAAAATAAAAAGAATTTCTGCCTTTTTGCCCCACAATTAGTGAAATTTCTGCAATTTTGCCCTAAAATAAAAGAAATTTTTGCAATTTTTTACCATAATAAGGGAAATTTCTGCATTTTTGCCCCAAAATATGGGGAATTTCTGATTTTTGCCACACAATTAGAGAAATTTCTGCAATTTTGCCCCAAAATAAGGGGAATTTCTGCCTTTTTGCCTCTAAATAAGTGGAATTTCAGTCTTTTTCCCCCAAAACATAGGGAATTTCTGTTTATTTTCCCCAAATATAAGGAAAATTTCTGCCTTTTTTCCCTGAAATAAGAGATATTTCTGCAATTTTGCCCCAAAATAAGTGGAATTTCTGAGTTTTGCTCCAAAATAAGGAGAATTTTGTTTTTTTGCCCCAACATATAGGGAATATCTGCCTTTTTCCTCCACAATTAGGGGAATTTCTGCAATTTTGCTCCAAAATACGAGGAATTTCTGCCTTTTTGCCCGAAAATAAGGGAATGCATACCTTTTTGCCATATAAAAGGGAAATTTCTTCATTTTTGCTCCAAAATAAAAGGAATTTCTGCATTTTTGCCTCTAAATAAGTGGAATTTCTGTCTTTTTCCCCCCAAAAAAAGGAAATTTCTGTCTTTTTTGTTTCTGAATAAGGGGAATTTCTGACTTATTACCCTAAAATAAGTAAAATTTCTGCAATTTTGCCCAAAAATAAGGGAAATTTCTGCATTTAGCCTCAAAATAAGGGGAATTTCAGCCTTTTTACCTCGTAATAAGGGGAATTTCTGCATTTTTGCCTCTAAATAAGTGGAATTTCTGTCTTTTTTCCCCAAAACAAAGGGAATTTCTGTCTTTTTGCCCCAAAATAAGGAAAATTTCTGACTTATTACCCTAAAATAAGTGAAATTTCTGCAATTTTGCCCCAATATAAGGGAAATTTCTGCCTTTTTGCCCCTCAAATAAGAGGAATTTCAGCCATTTTACCTCAAAATAAGGGGAATTTCTGAATATTGGCACAAAATATTAGGAATTTCTGCCTTTTTGCCCCAAAATAAGGAAAATTTCTGCATTTTTTCTCTGAAATAAGTAAAATTTCTGCAGTTTTGCAACAAAATAATTGATATTTCTGCAATTTTGCCCCAAAATAAGGGAAATTTGTGATATTTTGCCCCAAAATAAGTGAAATTTCTGAGTTTTGCTTAAAAATAAGGAGAATTTCTGCCTTTTTGCTCCACAATTAGTGAAATTTCTGCAATTTTGCCCTAAAATAAAAGTAAATTTTGCAATTTTTCCACATAATAAGGGAAATTTCTGCAATTTTGCCCCAAAATAAGCGGAATTTCTGATTTTTGCCCCACAATTAGTTAAATTTCTGCAATTTTGCCCCAAAATAAGGGGAATTTCTGCCTTTTGCCCCAAAATATGGGGAATTTCTGCCTTTTTTTCGAAAAATAAGAAGAATGCATTCCTTTTTGCCATAAAAAAGGGAAATTTCTTCATTTTTGCTACAAAATAAGGGGAACTTTTGCATTTTTGCCTCCAAATATGTGGAATTTCTGTCTTTTTCCCCCAAAACAAAGGAAATTTCTGTCTTTTTTGCCCCAAAATACGAAAAATTTCTGACTTATTACCCTGAAATAAGTGAAAGTTCTGCAAATTTGCCCCAAAATAAGGGAAATTTCTGCCTTTTGCCCCAAAATGTGGGGAATTTCAGCATTTTACATCAAAATAAGGGAAATTTCTGATTTTTGCACCAAAATATTAGGAATTTCTGCCTTTTTGCCCCAAAATAAAGGGAATTTCTTCATTTTTGCACCAATATTAGGGGAATTTCTGCAATTTTGCTCCAAAATATGGGTCATTTCTGCCTTTTTGCCCGAAATTAAGTAGAATTTCTGCCTTTTTGTCCTGAAATAAGTGAAATTTCTTCAATTTTAGCCCAAAATTAGGGATTTCATTTTTTGCCCCAAAATAAGGGGAATTTCTACCATTTTGCCCATAAATATTTGAAATTTCTGAAATTTTACCCCAAAATAAGGGGAATTTCTGCCTTTTTGCCCCAAAATAAGGGGAATTTCAACATTATTACCTCAAAATAAGGGAAATATCTGCCTTTTTGCCACAAAATATACGGAATTTCTGCCTTTTTGCCCCAAAATAAGGAAAATTTCTATAATTTTTCCCCAAAAGAAGGGGAATTTCTCATATTTTGCCCCAAATAAAGGAAATTTCAGATTTTTACCTGAAAATAAGTGAAATTTCTGCAATTTTGCCCCAAATAAGGGAAAATTCTGCAATTTTGCCACAAAATAAGGTAAATTCCTGCAATTTTGCCCCAAAATAAAGAAAATTTCTGGAATTTTGCCCCAAGATAAGGGGAATTTCTGATTTTTGCCCCTAAATAAAGAGAATTTCTGCCCTTTGCCCCAAAATTAGGGGAATTTCTGCAATTTTGCTCCAAAATATGGGGAATTTCTGCCTTTTTGCCCGAAAATAAGAATGCATACCTTTTTGCCATAAAAAAGTGAAATTTCTTCATTTTTGCTCCAAAATAAGGGGAATTTCTGCCTTTTTGCCTCTAAATAAGTGGAATTTTTGTCTTTGTCCCCCAAAACAAAGGGAATTTTTGTCTTTTTTGCCACAAAATAAGGGGAATTTCTGACTTATTACCCTGAAATAAGTGATATTTCTGCAATTTTGCCCCAAAATAAGGGAAATTTCTGCATTTTTGCTTCCAAATAAGGGGAATTTCAGCCTTTTAACTTAAAAATATGGGAATTTCTGCATTTTTGCCACAAAATATTAGGAATTTCTGCATTTTTGCCCCAATATAAGGAAAATTTCTGCCTTTTTTTCCCTGAAATAAAGATATTTCTGCAATTTTGCTCCAAAATAAGTGGAATTTCTGAGTTTTGCCCCAAAATAAGGAGAATTTCTGTCTTTTTGCCCCAACATATAGGGAATTTCTTCCTTTTTGCCCCACAATTAGGGGAATTTCTGCAATTTTGCTCCAAAATACGGGGAATTTCTTCCTTTTTGCCCGAAAATAAGGGGAATGCATAACTTTTTGCCATATAAAAGGGAAATTTCTTCATTTTTGCTCCAAAATGAGGAAAATTTCTGCCTTTTTGCCTCTAAATAAGTGGACTTTCTGTCTTTTTCCCCCAAAACAAAGGGAATTTCTGTCTTTTTTGCACCAAAATAAAAGGAATTTTTGACTTATTACCCGGAAATAAGTAAAATTTCTGCAATTTTGCCCCAAAATAAGGGAAATTTCTGCCTTTTTCCCTCCAAATAAGGGGAATTTCAGCCTTTTTACCTTATAATAAGGGGAATTTCTGCATTTTTGCCTCTAAATAAGTGGAATTTCTGTCTTTTTCCCCCAAAACAAAGGGAATTTCTGTCTTTTTTGCCCCAAAATTAGGAAAATTTCTGCCTTATTACCCTAAAATAAGTGAAATTTCTGCAATTTTGCCCCAATATAAGAGAAATTTCTGCCTTTTTGCCCCCAAATAAGGGAAATTTCAGCCTTTTTACCTCAAAATAAGGGGAATTTCTGAATTTTGGCACAAAATATTAGGAATTTCTGCCTTTTTGCCCCAAAATAAGGAAAATTTCTGCCTTTTTTCTCTGAAATAAGTGAAATTTCTGCAATTTTGCACCAAAAGAAGTGAAATTTCTGCAATTTTGCCCCAAAATAATGGAAATTTCTGGAATTTTGCCCCAAAATAAGTGGAATTTCTGAGTTTTGTCCCAAAATAAAAAGAATTTCTGCCTTTTTGCCCCACAATTAGTGAAATTTCTGCAATTTTGCCCTAAAATAAAAGAAATTTTTGCAATTTTTTACCATAATAAGGGAAATTTCTGCATTTTTGCCCCAAAATATGGGGAATTTCTGATTTTTGCCACACAATTAGAGAAATTTCTGCAATTTTGCCCCAAAATAAGGGGAATTTCTGCCTTTTTGCCTCTAAATAAGTGGAATTTCAGTCTTTTTCCCCCAAAACATAGGGAATTTCTGTTTATTTTCCCCAAATATAAGGAAAATTTCTGCCTTTTTTCCCTGAAATAAGAGATATTTCTGCAATTTTGCCCCAAAATAAGTGGAATTTCTGAGTTTTGCTCCAAAATAAGGAGAATTTTGTTTTTTTGCCCCAACATATAGGGAATATCTGCCTTTTTCCTCCACAATTAGGGGAATTTCTGCAATTTTGCTCCAAAATACGAGGAATTTCTGCCTTTTTGCCCGAAAATAAGGGAATGCATACCTTTTTGCCATATAAAAGGGAAATTTCTTCATTTTTGCTCCAAAATAAAAGGAATTTCTGCATTTTTGCCTCTAAATAAGTGGAATTTCTGTCTTTTTCACCCCAAAAAAAGGAAATTTCTGTCTTTTTTGTTTCTAAATAAGGGGAATTTCTGACTTATTACCCTAAAATAAGTAAAATTTCTGCAATTTTGCCCAAAAATAAGGGAAATTTCTGCATTTAGCCCCAAAATAAGTGGAATTTCAGCCTTTTTACCTCGTAATAAGGGGAATTTCTGCATTTTTGCCTCTAAATAAGTGGAATTTCTGTCTTTTTTCCCCAAAACAAAGGGAATTTCTGTCTTTTTGCCCCAAAATAAGGAAAATTTCTGACTTATTACCCTAAAATAAGTGAAATTTCTGCAATTTTGCCCCAATATAAGGGAAATTTCTGCCTTTTTGCCCCTCAAATAAGAGGAATTTCAGCCATTTTACCTCAAAATAAGGGGAATTTCTGAATATTGGCACAAAATATTAGGAATTTCTGCCTTTTTGCCCCAAAATAAGGAAAATTTCTGCATTTTTTCTCTGAAATAAGTAAAATTTCTGCAGTTTTGCAACAAAATAATTGATATTTCTGCAATTTTGCCCCAAAATAAGGGAAATTTGTGATATTTTGCCCCAAAATAAGTGAAATTTCTGAGTTTTGCTTAAAAATAAGGAGAATTTCTGCCTTTTTGCTCCACAATTAGTGAAATTTCTGCAATTTTGCCCTAAAATAAAAGTAAATTTTGCAATTTTTCCACATAATAAGGGAAATTTCTGCAATTTTGCCCCAAAATAAGCGGAATTTCTGATTTTTGCCCCACAATTAGTTAAATTTCTGCAATTTTGCCCCAAAATAAGGGGAATTTCTGCCTTTTGCCCCAAAATATGGGGAATTTCTGCCTTTTTTTCGAAAAATAAGAAGAATGCATTCCTTTTTGCCATAAAAAAGGGAAATTTCTTCATTTTTGCTACAAAATAAGGGGAACTTTTGCATTTTTGCCTCCAAATATGTGGAATTTCTGTCTTTTTCCCCCAAAACAAAGGAAATTTCTGTCTTTTTTGCCCCAAAATAAGAAAAATTTCTGACTTATTACCCTGAAATAAGTGAAAGTTCTGCAAATTTGCCCCAAAATAAGGGAAATTTCTGCCTTTTGCCCCAAAATGTGGGGAATTTCAGCATTTTACATCAAAATAAGGGAAATTTCTGATTTTTGCACCAAAATATTAGGAATTTCTGCCTTTTTGCCCCAAAATAAAGGGAATTTCTTCATTTTTGCACCAATATTAGGGGAATTTCTGCAATTTTGCTCCAAAATATGGGTCATTTCTGCCTTTTTGCCCGAAATTAAGTAGAATTTCTGCCTTTTTGTCCTGAAATAAGTGAAATTTCTTCAATTTTAGCCCAAAATTAGGGATTTCATTTTTTGCCCCAAATTAAGGGGAATTTCTACCATTTTGCCCATAAATATTTGAAATTTCTGAAATTTTACCCCAAAATAAGGGGAATTTCTGCCTTTTTGCCCCAAAATAAGGGGAATTTCAACATTATTACCTCAAAATAAGGGAAATATCTGCCTTTTTGCCACAAAATATACGGAATTTCTGCCTTTTTGCCCCAAAATAAGGAAAATTTCTATAATTTTTCCCCAAAAGAAGGGGAATTTCTCATATTTTGCCCCAAATAAAGGAAATTTCAGATTTTTACCTGAAAATAAGTGAAATTTCTGCAATTTTGCCCCAAATAAGGGAAAATTCTGCAATTTTGCCACAAAATAAGGTAAATTCCTGCAATTTTGCACCAAAATAAAGAAAATTTCTGGAATTTTGCCCCAAGATAAGGGGAATTTCTGATTTTTGCCCCTAAATAAAGGGAATTTCTGCCTTTTGCCCCAAAATTAGGGGAATTTCTGCAATTTTGCTCCAAAATATGGGGAATTTCTGCCTTTTTGCCCGAAAATAAGAATGCATACCTTTTTGCCATAAAAAAGTGAAATTTCTTCATTTTTGCTCCAAAATAAGGGGAATTTCTGCCTTTTTGCCTCTAAATAAGTGGAATTTTTGTCTTTGTCCCCCAAAACAAAGGGAATTTTTGTCTTTTTTGCCACAAAATAAGGGGAATTTCTGACTTATTACCCTGAAATAAGTGATATTTCTGCAATTTTGCCCCAAAATAAGGGAAATTTCTGCATTTTTGCTTCCAAATAAGGGGAATTTCAGCCTTTTAACTTAAAAATATGGGAATTTCTGCATTTTTGCCACAAAATATTAGGAATTTCTGCATTTTTGCCCCAATATAAGGAAAATTTCTGCCTTTTTTTCCCTGAAATAAAGATATTTCTGCAATTTTGCTCCAAAATAAGTGGAATTTCTGAGTTTTGCCCCAAAATAAGGAGAATTTCTGTCTTTTTGCCCCAACATATAGGGAATTTCTTCCTTTTTGCCCCACAATTAGGGGGATTTCTGCAATTTTGCTCCAAAATACGGGGAATTTCTTCCTTTTTGCCCGAAAATAAGGGGAATGCATAACTTTTTGCCATATAAAAGGGAAATTTCTTCATTTTTGCTCCAAAATAAGGAAAATTTCTGCCTTTTTGCCTCTAAATAAGTGGACTTTCTGTCTTTTTCCCCCAAAACAAAGGGAATTTCTGTCTTTTTTGCACCAAAATAAAAGGAATTTTTGACTTATTACCCGGAAATAAGTAAAATTTCTGCAATTTTGCCCCAAAATAAGGGAAATTTCTGCCTTTTTCCCTCCAAATAAGGGGAATTTCAGCCTTTTTACCTTATAATAAGGGGAATTTCTGCATTTTTGCCTCTAAATAAGTGGAATTTCTGTCTTTTTCCCCCAAAACAAAGGGAATTTCTGTCTTTTTTGCCCCAAAATTAGGAAAATTTCTGCCTTATTACCCTAAAATAAGTGAAATTTCTGCAATTTTGCCCCAATATAAGAGAAATTTCTGCCTTTTTGCCCCCAAATAAGGGAAATTTCAGCCTTTTTACCTCAAAATAAGGGGAATTTCTGAATTTTGGCACAAAATATTAGGAATTTCTGCCTTTTTGCCCCAAAATAAGGAAAATTTCTGCCTTTTTTCTCTGAAATAAGTGAAAGTTCTGCAATTTTGCACCAAAAGAAGTGAAATTTCTGCAATTTTGCCCCAAAATAATGGAAATTTCTGGAATTTTGCCCCAAAATAAGTGGAATTTCTGAGTTTTGTCCCAAAATAAAAAGAATTTCTGCCTTTTTGCCCCACAATTAGTGAAATTTCTGCAATTTTGCCCTAAAATAAAAGAAATTTTTGCAATTTTTTACCATAATAAGGGAAATTTCTGCATTTTTGCCCCAAAATAAGGGGAATTTCTGATTTTTGCCGCACAATTAGAGAAATTTCTGCAATTTTGCCCCAAAATAAGGGGAATTTCTGCCATTTTGCCTCTAAATAAGTGGAATTTCAGTCTTTTTCCTCCAAAACATAGGGAATTTCTGTTTATTTTGCCCAAATATAAGGAAAATTTCTGCCTTTTTTCCCTGAAATAAGAGATATTTCTGCAATTTTGCCCCAAAATAAGTGGAATTTCTTAGTTTTGCCCCAAAATAAGGAGAATTTTGTTTTTTTGCCCAAACATATAGGGAATATCTGCCTTTTTCCCCCACAATTAGGGGAATTTCTGCAATTTTGCTCCAAAATACGAGGAATTTCTGCCTTTTTGCCCGAAAATAAGGGGAATGCATACCTTTTTGCCATATAAAAGGGAAATTTCTTTATTTTTGCTCCAAAATAAAAGGAATTTCTGCCTTTTTGTCTCTAAATAAGTGGAATTTCTGTCTTTTTCCCCCCAAAAAAAGGAAATTTCTGTCTTTTTTGACCCTAAATAAGGGGAATTTCTGACTTATTACCCTAAAATAAGTAAAATTTCTGCAATTTTGCCCAAAAATAAGGGAAATTTCTGCATTTTGCCCCCAAATAAGGGGAATATCAGCCTTTTTACCTCGTAATAAGGGGAATTTCTGCATTTTTGCCTCTAAATAAGTGGAATTTCTGTCTTTTTTCCCCAAAACAAAGGGAATTTCTGTCTTTTTTGCCCCAAAATAAGGAAAATTTCTGAGTTATTACCCTAAAATAAGTTAAATTTCTGCAATTTTGCCCCAATATAAGGGAAATTTCTGCCTTTTTGCCCCTCAAATAAGAGGAATTTCAGCCATTTTACCTCAAAATAAGGGGAATTTCTGAATATTGGCACAAAATATTAGGAATTTCTGCCTTTTTGCCCCAAAATAAGGAAAATTTCTGCTTTTTTCTCTGAAATAAGTAAAATTTTTGCAGTTTTGCAACAAAATAATTGATATTTTTGCAATTTTGCCCCAAAATAAGGGAAATTTCTGATATTTTGCCCCAAAATAAGTGAAATTTCTGAGTTTTGCTTAAAAATAAGGAGAATTTCTGCCTTTTTGCTCCACAATTAGTGAAATTTCTGCAATTTTGCCCTAAAATAAAAGTAAATTTTGCAATTTTTCCCCATAATAAGGGAAATTTCTGCAATATTGCCCCAAAATAAGCAGAATTTCTGATTTTTGCCCCACAATTAGTTAAATTTCTGCAATTTTGCCCCAAAGTAAGGGGAATTTCTGCCTTTTGCCCCAAAATATGGGGAATTTCTGCCTTTTTTTCCAAAAATAAGAAGAATGCATACCTTTTTGCCATAAAAAAGGGAAATTTCTTCATTTTTGCTACAAAATAAGGGGAACTTTTGCATTTTTGCCTCCAAATATGTGGAATTTCTTTCTTTTTCCCCCAAAACAAAGGAAATTTCTGTCTTTTTTGCCCCAAAATAAGAAATATTTCTGACTTATTACCCTGAAATAAGTGAAAGTTCTGCAAATTTGCCCCAAAATAAGGGAAATTTCTGCCTTTTGCCCCAAAATGTGGGGAATTTCAGCATTTTACATCAAAATAAGGGAAATTTCTGATTTTTGCACCTAAATATGGAGAATTTCTTCCTTTTTGCCCCAAAATAAAGGGAATTTCTGCATTTTTGCACCAATATTAGGGGAATTTCTGCAATTTTGCTCCAAAATACGGGTCATTTCTGCCTTTTTGCCCGAAATTAAGTGGAATTTCTGCCTTTTTTTCCCAAAATAAGTGAAATTTCTTCAATTTTTGCCAAAAATTAGGGACTTCATCTTTTTGCCCCAAAATGAGGGGAATTTCTGCCATTTTGCCCATAAATATTTGAAATTTCTGAAATTTTACCCCAAAATAAGGGGAATTTCTGCCTTTTTGCCTCTAAATAAGTGGAATTTCAATCTTTTTCCCCCAAAACAAAGGGAATTTCTGTTTATTTTGCCCAAATATAAGGAAAATTTCTGCCTTTTTTCCCTGAAATAAGAGATATTTCTGCAATTTTGCCCCAAAATAAGTGGAATTTCTGAGTTTTGCCCCAAAATAAGGAGAATTTTGTTTTTTTGCCCCAACATATGGGGAATATCTGCCTTTTTCCTCCACAATTAGGGGAATTTCTGCAATTTTGCTCCAAAATACAAGGAATTTCTGCCTTTTTGCCCGAAAATAAGGGGAATGCATACCTTTTTGCCATATAAAAGGGAAATTTCTTCATTTTTGCTCCAAAATAAGGGAAATTTCTGCCTTTTTGTCTCTAAATAAGTGGAATTTCTGTCTTTTTCCCAGAAAACAAAGGGAATTACTGTCTTTTTTGCCTCAAAATAAGGGGAATTTCTGACTTATTACCCTGAAATAAGTGAAATTTCTGCAATTTTGCCCCAAAATAAGGGAAATTTCTGCATTTTTGCTTCCAAATAAGGGGAATTTCAGCCTTTTAACCTAAAAATAAGGGGAATTTCTGCATTTTTGCCACAAAATATTAGGAATTTCTGCCTTTTTGCCCCAATATAAGGAAATTTTTTGCCTTTTTTTCCTGAAATAAGAGATATTTCTGCAATTTTACCCCAAAATAAGTGGAATTTCTGAGTTTTGCCCCAAAATAAAGAGAATTTCTGTCTTTTTGCCCCAACTTATAGGGAATTTCTGCCTTTTTGCCCCACAATTAGGGGAATTTCTGCAATTTTGCTCCAAAATACAGGGAATTTCTGCCTTTTTGCCTGAAAATAAGGGGAATGCATACCTTTTTGCCATATAAAAGGGAAATTTCTTCATTTTTGCTCCAAAATAAAAGGAATTTCTGCCTTTTTGCCTCTAAATAAGTGAAATTTCTGTCTTTTTCCCCCCCAAAAAAGGAAATTTCTGTCTTTTTTGCCCCTAAATAAGGGGAATTTTTGACTTATTACCCTAAAATAAGTAAAATTTCTGCAATTTTGCCCAAAAATAAGGGAAATTTCTGCATTTTGCCCCCAAATAAGGGGAATTTCAGCCTTTTTACCTCGTAATAAGGGAAATTTCTGCATTTTTGCCTCTAAATAAGTAAAATTTCTGTCTTTTTCCCCCAAAACAAAGGGAATTTCTCTCTTTTTTACCCAAAAATAAGGAAAATTTCTGACTTATTACCCTGAAATAAGTTAAATTTCTGCAATTTTGCCCCAATATAAGGGAAATTTCTGCCTTTTTGCCCCCAAATAGGAGGAATTTCAGCCATTTTACCTCAAAATAAGGGGAATTTCTGAATATTGGCACAAAATATTAGGAATTTCTGCCTTTTTGCGCCAAAATAAGGAAAATTTCTGCCTTTTTTCTCTGAAATAAGTAAAATTTCTGCAGTTTTGCCACAAAATAATTGATATTTCTGCAATTTTGCCCCAAAATAAGGGAAATTTCTGATATTTTGCCCCAAAATAAGTGAAATTTCTGAGTTTTGCTTAAAAATAAGGAGAATTTCTGCCTTTTTGTTCCACAATTAGTTAAATTTCTGCAATTTTGCCCTAAAATAAAAGTAAATTTTGCAATTTTTCCCCATAATAAGGAAAATTTCTGCTATTTTGCCCCAAAATAAGCGGAATTTCTGATTTTTGCCCCACAATTAGTTAAATTTCTGCAATTTTGCCCCAAAATAAGGGGAATTTCTGCCTTTTGCCCCAAAATATAGGGAATTTCTGCCTTTTTTTCGAAAAATAAGAAGAATGCATACCTTTTTGCCATAAAAAAGGGAAATTTCTTCATTTTTGCTACAAAATAAGGGGAACTTTTGCATTTTTGCTTCCAAATATGTGGAATTTCTGTATTTTTCCCCCAAAACAAAGGAAATTTCTGTCATTTTTGCCCCGAAATAAGAAAAATTTCTGACTTATTACCCTGAAATAAGTGAAAGTTCTGCAAATTTGCCCCAAAATAAGGGAAATTTCTGCCTTTTGCCCCAAAATGTGGGGAATTTCAGCATTTTACATCAAAATAAGGGAAATTTCTGATTTTTGCACCAAAATATTAGGAATTTCTGCCTTTTTGCCCCAAAATAAAGGGAATTTCAGCATTTTTGCACCAATATTAGGGGAATTTCTGTAATTTTGCTCCAAAATACGGGTCATTTCTGCCTTTTTGCCCGAAATTAAGTGGAATTTCTGCCTTTTTGTCATGAAATAAGTGAAATTTCTTCAATTTTTGCCAAAAATTAGGGATTTCATCTTTTTGCCCCAAAATGAGGGGAATTTCTGCCATTTTGCCCATAAATATTTGAAATTTCTGAAATTTTACCCCAAAATAAGGGGAATTTCTGCCTTTTTGCCCCAAAATAAGGGGAATTTCAACATTATTACCTCAAAATAAGGGAAATTTCTGCCTTTTTGCCACAAAATATACGGAATTTCTGCCTTTTTGCCCAAAATAAAGAAAATTTCTATAATTTTTCCCCAAAAGAAGGGGAATTTCTCATATTTTGCCCCAAAATAAAGGAAATTTCAGACTTTTTACCTGAAAATAAGTGAAATTTCTGCAATTTTGCCCCAAATAAGGGAAAATTCTGCAATTTTGCCACAAAATAAGGTAAATTCCTGCAATTTTGCCCCAAAATAAAGAAAATTTCTGGAATTTTGCCCCAAAATAAGGGGAATTTCTGATTTTTGCCCCAAAATAAAGGGAATTTCTGCCTTTTGCCCCAAAATTAGGGGAATTTCTGCAATTTTGCTCCAAAATATGGGGAATTACTGCCTTTTTGCCCGAAAATAAGAATGCATACCTTTTTGCCATAAAAAAGTGAAATTTCTTCATTTTTGCTCCAAAATAAGGGGAATTTCTGCCTTTTTGCCTCTAAATAAGTGGAATTTTTGTCTTTGTCCCCCAAAACAAAGGGAATTTCTGTCTTTTTTGCCCCAAAATAAGGGGAATTTCTGACTTATTACCCTGAAATAAGTGAAATTTCTGCAATTTTGCCCCAAAATAAGGGAAATTTCTGCATTGTTGCTTCCAAATAGGGGAATTTCAGCCTTTTAACCTAAAAATAAGGGGAATTTCTGCATTTTTGCCACAAAATATTAGGAATTTCTGCATTTTTGCCCCAATATAAGGAAAATTTCTGCCTTTTTTCCCTGAAATAAAGATATTTCTGCAATTTTGCTCCAAACTAAGTGGAATTTCTGAGTTTTGCCCCAAAATAAGGAGAATTTCTGTCTTTTTGCCCCAACATATAGGGAATTTCTTCCTTTTTGCCCCACAATTAGAGGAATTTCTGCAATCTTGCTCCAAAATACGGGGAATTTCTGCCTTTTGCCCGAAAATAAGGGGAATGCATACCTTTTTGCCATATAAAAGGGAAATTTCTTCATTTTTGCTCCAAAATAAGGAAAATTTCTGCCTTTTTGCCTCTAAATAAGTGGACTTTCTGTCTTTTTCCCCCAAAACAAAGGGAATTTCTTTCTTTTTTGCACCAAAATAAAAGGAATTTTTGACTTATTACCCGGAAATAAGTAAAATTTCTGCAATTTTGCCCCAAAATAAGGGAAATTTCTGCCTTTTTCCCCCCAAATAAGGGGAATTTCAGCCTTTTTACCTTATAATAAGGGGAATTTCTGCATTTTTGCCTCTAAATAAGTGGAATTTCTGTCTTTTTCCCCCAAAACAAAGGGAATTTCTGTCTTTTTTGCCCAAAAATTAGGAAAATTTCTGCCTTATTACCCTAAAATAAGTGAAATTTCTGCAATTTTGCCCCAATATAAGAGAAATTTCTGCCTTTTTGCCCCCAAATAAGGGAAATTTCAGCCTTTTTACCTCAAAATAAGGGGAATTTCTGAATTTTGGCACAAAATATTAGGAATTTCTGCCTTTTTGCCCCAAAATAAGGAAAATTTCTGCCTTTTTTCTCTGAAATAAGTGAAATTTCTGCAATTTTGCACCAAAATAAGTGAAATTTCTGCAATTTTGCCCCAAAATAATGGAAATTTCTGGAATTTTGCCCCAAAATAAGTGGAATTTCTGAGTTTTGCCCCAAAATAAAAAGAATTTCTGCCTTTTTGCCCCACAATTAGTGAAATTTCTGCAATTTTGCCCTAAAATAAAAGAAATTTTTGCAATTTTTTACCATAATAAGGGAAATTTCTGCATTTTTGCCCCAAAATAAGGGGAATTTCTGATTTTTGCCGCACAATTAGAGAAATTTCTGCAATTTTGCCCCAAAATAAGGGGAATTTCTGCCATTTTGCCTCTAAATAAGTGGAATTTCAGTCTTTTTCCTCCAAAACATAGGGAATTTCTGTTTATTTTGCCCAAATATAAGGAAAATTTCTGCCTTTTTTCCCTGAAATAAGAGATATTTCTGCAATTTTGCCCCAAAATAAGTGGATTTTCTTAGTTTTGCCCCAAAATAAGGAGAATTTTGTTTTTTTGCCCCAACATATAGGGAATATCTGCCTTTTTCCCCCACAATTAGGGGAATTTCTGCAATTTTGCTCCAAAATACGAGGAGTTTCTGCCTTTTTGCCCGAAAATAAGGGGAATGCATACCTTTTTGCCATATAAAAGGGAAATTTCTTCATTTTTGCTCCAAAATAAAAGGAATTTCTGCCTTTTTGCCTCTAAATAAGTGGAATTTCTGTCTTTTTCCCCCCAAAAAAAGGAAATTTCTGTCTTTTTTGCCCCTAAATAAGGGGAATTTCTGACTTATTACCCTAAAATAAGTAAAATTTCTGCAATTTTGCCCAAAAATAAGGGAAATTTCTGCATTTTGCCCCCAAGTAAGGGGAATATCAGCCTTTTTACCTCGTAATAAGGGGAATTTCTGCATTTTTGCCTCTAAATAAGTGGAATTTCTGTCTTTTTTCCCCAAAACAAAGGGAATTTCTGTCTTTTTTGCCCCAAAATAAGGAAAATTTCTGAGTTATTACCCTAAAATAAGTTAAATTTCTGCAATTTTGCCCCAATATAAGGGAAATTTCTGCCTTTTTGCCCCTCAAATAAGAGGAATTTCAGCCATTTTACCTCAAAATAAGGGGAATTTCTGAATATTGGCACAAAATATTAGGAATTTCTGCCTTTTTGCCCCAAATAAGGAAAATTTCTGCTTTTTTCTCTGAAATAAGTAAAATTTTTGCAGTTTTGCTACAAAATAATTGATATTTTTGCAATTTTGCCCCAAAATAAGGGAAATTTCTGATATTTTGCCCCAAAATAAGTGAAATTTCTGAGTTTTTCTTAAAAATAAGGAGAATTTCTGCCTTTTTGCTCCACAATTAGTGAAATTTCTGCAATTTTGCCCTAAAATAAAAGTAAATTTTGCAATTTTTCCCCATAATAAGGGAAATTTCTGCAATATTGCCCCAAAATAAGCAGAATTTCTGATTTTTGCCCCACAATTAGTTAAATTTCTGCAATTTTGCCCCAAAGTAAGGGGAATTTCTGCCTTTTGCCCCAAAATATGGGGAATTTCTGCCTTTTTTTCCAAAAATAAGAAGAATGCATACCTTTTTGCCATAAAAAAGGGAAATTTCTTCATTTTTGCTACAAAATAAGGGGAACTTTTGCATTTTTGCCTCCAAATATGTGGAATTTCTTTCTTTTTCCCCCAAAACAAAGGAAATTTCTGTCTTTTTTGCCCCAAAATAAGAAATATTTCTGACTTATTACCCTGAAATAAGTGAAAGTTCTGCAAATTTGCCCCAAAATAAGGGAAATTTCTGCCTTTTGCCCCAAAATGTGGGGAATTTCAGCATTTTACATCAAAATAAGGGAAATTTCTGATTTTTGCACCTAAATATGGAGAATTTCTTCCTTTTTGCCCCAAAATAAAGGGAATTTCTGCATTTTTGCACCAATATTAGGGGAATTTCTGCAATTTTGCTCCAAAATACGGGTCATTTCTGCCTTTTTGCCCGAAATTAAGTGGAATTTCTGCCTTTTTTTCCCAAAATAAGTGAAATTTCTTCAATTTTTGCCAAAAATTAGGGATTTCATCTTTTTGCCCCAAAATGAGGGGAATTTCTGCCATTTTGCCCATAAATATTTGAAATTTCTGAAATTTTACCCCAAAATAAGGGGAATTTCTGCCTTTTTGCCTCTAAATAAGTGGAATTTCAATCTTTTTCCCCCAAAACAAAGGGAATTTCTGTTTATTTTGCCCAAATATAAGGAAAATTTCTGCCTTTTTTCCCTGAAATAAGAGATATTTCTGCAATTTTGCCCCAAAATAAGTGGAATTTCTGAGTTTTGCCCCAAAATAAGGAGAATTTTGTTTTTTTGCCCCAACATATGGGGAATATCTGCCTTTTTCCTCCACAATTAGGGGAATTTCTGCAATTTTGCTCCACAATACAAGGAATTTCTGCCTTTTTGCCCGAAAATAAGGGGAATGCATACCTTTTTGCCATATAAAAGGGAAATTTCTTCATTTTTGCTCCAAAATAAGGGAAATTTCTGCCTTTTTGTCTCTAAATAAGTGGAATTTCTGTCTTTTTCCCAGAAAACAAAGGGAATTACTGTCTTTTTTTGCCTCAAAATAAGGGAAATTTCTGACATATTACCCTGAAATAAGTGAAATTTCTGCAATTTTGCCCCAAAATAAGGGAAATTTCTGCATTTTTGCTTCCAAATAAGGGGAATTTCAGCCTTTTAACCTAAAAATAAGGGGAATTTCTGCATTTTTGCCACAAAATATTAGGAATTTCTGCCTTTTTGCCCCAATATAAGGAAATTTTTTGCCTTTTTTTCCTGAAATAAGAGATATTTCTGCAATTTTACCCCAAAATAAGTGGAATTTCTGAGTTTTGCCCCAAAATAAAGAGAATTTCTGTCTTTTTGCCCCAACTTATAGGGAATTTCTGCCTTTTTGCCCCACAATTAGGGGAATTTCTGCAATTTTGCTCCAAAATACGGGGAATTTCTGCCTTTTTGCCTGAAAATAAGGGGAATGCATACCTTTTTGCCATATAAAAGGGAAATTTCTTCATTTTTGCTCCAAAATAAAAGGAATTTCTGCCTTTTTGCCTCTAAATAAGTGAAATTTCTGTCTTTTTCCCCCCCAAAAAAGGAAATTTCTGTCTTTTTTGCCCATAAATAAGGGGAATTTTTGACTTATTACCCTAAAATAAGTAAAATTTCTGCAATTTTGCCCAAAAATAAGGGAAATTTCTGCATTTTGCCCCCAAATAAGGGGAATTTCAGCCTTTTTACCTCGTAATAAGGGGAATTTCTGCATTTTTGCCTCTAAATAAGTGGAATTTCTGTCTTTTTCCCCCAAAACAAAGGGAATTTCTCTCTTTTTTACCCAAAAATAAGGAAAATTTCTGACTTATTACCCTGAAATAAGTTAAATTTCTGCAATTTTGCCCCAATATAAGGGAAATTTCTGCCTTTTTGCCCCCAAATAAGAGGAATTTCAGCCATTTTACCTCAAAATAAGGGGAATTTCTGAATATTGGCACAAAATATTAGGAATTTCTGCCTTTTTGCGCCAAAATAAGGAAAATTTCTGCCTTTTTTCTCTGAAATAAGTAAAATTTCTGCAGTTTTGCCACAAAATAATTGATATTTCTGATATTTTGCCCCAAAATAAGGGAAATTTCTGATATTTTGCCCCAAAATAAGTGAAATTTCTGAGTTTTGCTTAAAAATAAGGAGAATTTCTGCCTTTTTGCTCCACAATTAGTTAAATTTCTGCAATTTTGCCCTAAAATAAAAGTAAATTTTGCAATTTTTCCCCATAATAAGGAAAATTTCTGCTATTTTGCCCCAAAATAAGCGGAATTTCTGATTTTTGCCCCACAATTAGTTAAATTTCTGCAATTTTGCCCCAAAATAAGGGGAATTTCTGCCTTTTGCCCCAAAATATAGGGAATTTCTGCCTTTTTTTCCAAAAATAAGAAGAATGCATACCTTTTTGCCATAAAAAAGGGAAATTTCTTCATTTTTGCTACAAAATAAGGGGAACTTTTGCATTTTTGCCTCCAAATATGTGGAATTTCTGTATTTTTCCCCCAAAACAAAGGAAATTTCTGTCTTTTTTGCCCCAAAATAAGAAAAATTTCTGACTTATTACCCTGAAATAAGTGAAAGTTCTTCAAATTTGCCCCAAAATAAGGGAAATTTCTGCCTTTTGCCCCAAAATGTGGGGAATTTCAGCATTTTACATCAAAATAAGGGAAATTTCTGATTTTTGCACCAAAATATTAGGAATTTCTGCCTTTTTGCCCCAAAATAAATGGAATTTCTTCATTTTTGCACCAATATTAGGGGAATTTCTGCAATTTTGCTCCAAAATATGGGTCATTTCTGCCTTTTTGCCCGAAATTAAGTAGAATTTCTGCCTTTTTGTCCCGAAATAAGTGAAATTTCTTCAATTTTAGCCCAAAATTAGGGATTTCATCTTTTTGCCCCAAAATAAGGGGAATTTCTGCCATTTTGCCCATAAATATTTGAAATTTCTGAAATTTTACCCCAAAATAAGGGGAATTTCTGCCTTTTTGCCCCAAAATAAGGGGAATTTCAACATTATTACCTCAAAATAAGGGAAATATCTGCCTTTTTGCCACAAAATATACAGAATTTCTGCCTTTTTGCCCCAAAATAAGGAAAATTTCTATAATTTTTCCCCAAAATAAGGGGAATTTCTCATTTTTTGCCCCAAAATAAAGGAAATTTCAGACTTTTTACCTGAAAATAAGTGAAATTTCTGCAATTTTGCCCCAAATAAGGGAAAATTCTGCAATTTTGCCACAAAATAAGGTAAATTCCTGCAATTTTGCCCCAAAATAAAGAAAATTTCTGGAATTTTGCCCCAAGATAAGGGGAATTTCTGATTTTTGCCCCAAAATAAAGGGAATTTCTGCCTTTTGCCCCAAAATTAGGGAAATTTCTGCAATTTTGCTCCAAAATATAGGGAATTTCTGCTTTTTTGCCCGAAAATAAGAATGCATACCTTTTTGCCATAAAAAAGTGAAATTTCTTCATTTTTGCCCCAAATAAGGGAAATTTCTGCCTTTTGCCCCAAAATATGGGGAATTTCTGCCTTTTTTTCCAAAAATAAGAAGAATGCATACCTTTTTGCCATAAAAAAGGGAAATTTCTTCATTTTTGCTACAAAATAAGGGGAACTTTTGCATTTTTGCCTAAAAATATGTGGAATTTCTGTCTTTTTCCCCCAAAACAAAAGAAATTTCTGTTTTTTGCCCCAAAATAAGAAAAATTTCTGACTTATTACCCTGAAATAAGTGAAAGTTCTGTAAATTTGCCCCAAAATAAGGGAAATTTCTGCCTTTTGCCCCAAAATGTGGGGAATTTCAGCATTTTACATCAAAATAAGGGAAATTTCTGATTTTTCCACCTAAATATGGAGAATTTCTGCCTTTTTGCCCCAAAATAAAGGGAATTTCAGCATTTTTGCACCAATATTAGGGGAATTTCTGCAATTTTGCTCCAAAATACGGGTCATTTCTGCCTTTTTGCCCGAAATTAAGTGGAATTTCTGCCTTTTTGTCGTGAAATAAGTGAAATTACTTCAATTTTTGCCAAAAATTAGGGATTTCATCTTTTTGCCCCAAAATGAGGGGAATTTCTGCCATTTTGCCCATAAATATTTGAAATTTCTGAAATTTTACCCCAAAATAAGGGGAATTTCTGCCTTTTTGCCCCAAAATAAGGGGAATTTCAACATTATTACCTCAAAATAAGGGAAATTTCTGCCTTTTTGCCACAAAATATACGGAATTTCTGCCTTTTTGCCCAAAATAAAGAAAATTTCTATAATTTTTACCCAAAAGAAGGGGAATTTCTCATATTTTGCCCCAAAATAAAGGAAATTTCAGACTTTTTACCTGAAAATAAGTGAAATTTCTGCAATTTTGCCCCAAATAAGGGAAAATTCTGCAATTTTGCCACAAAATAAGGTAAATTCCTGCAATTTTGCCCCAAAATAAAGAAAATTTCTGGAATTTTGCCCCAAAATAAGGGGAATTTCTGATTTTTGCCCCAAAATAAAGGGAATTTCTGCCTTTTGCCCCAAAATTAGGGGAATTTCTGCAATTTTGCTCCAAAATATGGGGAATTACTGCCTTTTTGCCCGAAAATAAGAATGCATACCTTTTTGCCATAAAAAAGTGAAATTTCTTCATTTTTGCTCCAAAATAAGGGGAATTTCTGCCTTTTTGCCTCTAAATAAGTGGAATTTTTGTCTTTGTCCCCCAAAACAAAGGGAATTTCTGTCTTTTTTGCCCCAAAATAAGGGGAATTTCTGACTTATTACCCTGAAATAAGTGAAATTTCTGCAATTTTGCCCCAAAATAAGGGAAATTTCTGCATTGTTGCTTCCAAATAGGGGAATTTCAGCCTTTTAACCTAAAAATAAAAGGAATTTCTGCATTTTTGCCACAAAATATTAGGAATTTCTGCATTTTTGCCCTAATATAAGGAAAATTTCTGCCTTTTTTCCCTGAAATAAAGATATTTCTGCAATTTTGCTCCAAAATAAGTGGAATTTCTGAGTTTTGCCCCAAAATAAGGAGAATTTCTGTCTTTTTGCCCCAACATATAGGGAATTTCTTCCTTTTTGCCCCACAATTAGAGGAATTTCTGCAATCTTGCTCCAAAATACGGGAAATTTCTGCCTTTTTGCCCGAAAATAAGGGGAATGCATACCTTTTTGCCATATAAAAGGGAAATTTCTTCATTTTTGCTCCAAAATAAGGAAAATTTCTGCCTTTTTGCCTCTAAATAAGTGGACTTTCTGTCTTTTTCCCCCAAAACAAAGGGAATTTCTTTCTTTTTTGCACCAAAATAAAAGGAATTTTTGACTTATTACCCGGAAATAAGTAAAATTTCTGCAATTTTGCCCCAAAATAAGGGAAATTTCTGCCTTTTCCCCCCAAATAAGGGGAATTTCAGCCTTTTTACCTTATAATAAGGGGAATTTCTGCATTTTTGCCTCTAAATAAGTGGAATTTCTGTCTTTTTCCCCCAAAACAAAGGGAATTTCTGTCTTTTTTGCCCCAAAATTAGGAAAATTTCTGCCTTATTACCCTAAAATAAGTGAAATTTCTGCAATTTTGCCCCAATATAAGGGAAATTTCTGCCTTTTTGCCCCCAAATAAGGGAAATTTCAGCCTTTTTACCTCAAAATAAGGGGAATTTCTGAATTTTGGCACAAAATATTAGGAATTTCTGCCTTTTTGCCCCAAAATAAGGAAAATTTCTGCCTTTTTTCTCTGAAATAAGTGAAATTTCTGCAATTTTGCACCAAAATAATTGAAATTTCTGCAATTTTGCCCCAAAATAATGGAAATTTCTGGAATTTTGCCCCAAAATAAGTGGAATTTCTGAGTTTTGCCCAAAAATAAAAAGAATTTCTGCCTTTTTGCCCCACAATTAGTGAAATTTCTGCAATTTTGCCCTAAAATAAAAGAAATTTTTGCAATTTTTTACCATAATAAGGGAAATTTCTGCATTTTTGCCCCAAAATAAAGGGAATTTCTGATTTTTGCCGCACAATTAGAGAAATTTCTGCAATTTTGCCCCAAAATAAAAGGAATTTCTGCCTTTTTGCCTCTAAATAAGTGGAATTTCAGTCTTTTTCCCCCAAAACATAGGGAATTTCTGTTTATTTTGCCCAAATATAAGGAAAATTTCTGCCTTTTTCCCTGAAATAAGTGATATTTCTGCAATTTTGCCCCAAAATAAGTGGAATTTCTGAGTTTTGTCCCAAAATAAGGAGAATTTTGTTTTTTTGCCCCAACATATAGGGAATATCTGCCTTTTCCCCCCACAATTAGGGGAATTTCTGCAATTTTGCTCCAAAATACGAGGAATTTCTGCCTTTTTGCCCGAAAATAAGGGGAATGCATACCTTTTTGCCATATAAAAGGGAAATTTCTTCATTTTTGCTCCAAAATAAAAGGAATTTCTGACTTTTTGCCTCTAAATAAGTGGAATTTCTGTCTTTTTCATCCCAAAAAAAGGAAATTTCTGTCGTTTTGCCCCTAAATAAGGGGAATTTCTGACTTATTACCCTAAAATAAGTGAAATTTCTGCAATTTTGCCCCAATATAAGGGAAATTTCTGCCTTTTTGCCACCAAATAAGGGAAATTTCAGCCTTTTTACCTCAAAATAATAGGATTTTCTGAATTTTGGCACAAAATATTAGGAATTTCTGCCTTTTTGCCCCAAAATAAGGAAAATTTCTGCCTTTTTTCTCTGAAATAAGTGAAATTTCTGCAATTTTGCACCAAAATAAGTGAAATTTGTGCAATTTTGCCCCAAAATAATGGAAATTTCTGGAATTTTGCCACAAAATTAGTGGAATTTCTGAGTTTTGCCCCAAAATAAAAAGAATTTCTGCCTTTTAGTCCCACAATTAGTGAAATTTCTGCAATTTTGCCCTAAAATAAAAGAAATTTTTGCAATTTTTTAGCATAATAAGGGAAATTTCTGCATTTTTGCCCCAAAATAAGGGGAATTTCTGATTTTTGCCGCACAATTAGTTAAATTTCTGCAATTTTGCCCCAAAATAAGGGGAATTTCTGCCTTTTTGCCTCTAAATAAGTGGAATTTCAGTCATTTTCCCCCAAAACATAGGGAATTTCTGTTTATTTTGCCCAAATATAAGGAAAATTTCTGACTTTTTTCCCTGAAATAAGAGATATTTCTGCAATTTTGCCCCAAAATAAGTGGAATTTCTGAGTTTTGCCCCAAAATAAGGAGAATTTTGTTTTTTTGCCCCAACATATAGGGAATATCTGCCTTTTTCCCCCACAATTAGGGGAATTTCTGCAATTTTGCTCCAAAATACGAGGAATTTCTGCCTTTTTGCCCGAAAATAAGGGGAATGCATACCTTTTTGCCATATAAAAGGGAAATTTCTTCATTTTTGCTTCAAAATAAAAGGAATTTCTGCCTTTTTGCCTCTAAATAAGTGGAATTTCTGTCTTTCCCCCCCCCAAAAAAGAAAATTTCTGTCTTTTTTGCCCCTAAATAAAGGAAATTTCTGACTTATTACCCTAAAATAAGTAAAATTTCTGCAATTTTGCCCAAAAATAAGGGAAATTTCTGCATTTTGCCCACAAATAAGGGGAATTTCAGCATTTTTACCTCGTAATAAGGGGAATTTCTGCATTTTTGCCTCTAAATAAGTGGAATTTCTGTCTCTTTCCCCAAAAACAAAGGGAATTTCTGTCTTTTTTGCCCCAAAATAAGGAAAATTTCTGACTTATTACCCTAAAATAAGTTAAAGTTCTGCAATTTTGCCCCAATATAAGGGAAATTTCTGCCTTTTTGCCCCCAAATAAGAGGAATTTCAGCCATTTTACCTCAAAATAAGGGTAATTTCTGAATATTGGCAAAAAATATTAGGAATTTCTGCCTTTTTGCCCCAAAATAAGGAAAATTTCTGCCTTTTTTCTCTGAAATAAGTAAAATTTCTGCAGTTTTGCAACAAAATAATTGATATTTCTGCAATTTTGCCCCAAAATAAGGGAAATTTCTGATATTTTGTCCCAAAATAATTGAAATTTCTGAGTTTTACTTAAAAATAACGAGAATTTCTGTTTTTTTGCTCCACAATTAGTGAAATTTCTGCAATTTTGCCCTAAAATAAAAGTAAATTTTGCAATTTTTCCCCATAATAAGAGAAATTTCTGCAATTTTGCCCCAAAATAATCGGAATTTCTGATTTTTGCCCCACAATTAGTTAAATTTCTGCAATTTTGCCCCAAAATAAGGGGAATTTCTGCCTTTTGCCCCAAAAATGGGGAATTTCTGCCTTTTTTTCCAAAAATAAGAAGAATGCATCACTTTTTGCCATAAAAAAGGGAAATTTCTTCATTTTTGCTACAAAATAAGGGGAACTTTTGCATTTTTGCCTCCAAATATGTGGAATTTCTGTCTTTTTCCCCCAAAACAAAGGAAATTTCTGTCTTTTTTGCCCCAAAATAAGAAAAATTTCTGACTTATTACCCTGAAATAAGTGAAAGTTCTGCAAATTTGCCCCAAAATAAGGGAAATTTCTGCCTTTTGCCCCAAAATGTGGGGAATTTCAGCATTTTACATCAAAATAAGGAAAATTTCTGATTTTTGCACCAAAATATTAGGAATTTCTGCCTTTTTGCCCCAAAATAAAGGGAATTTCTTCATTTTTGCACCAATATTAGGGGAATTTCTGCAATTTTGCTCCAAAATATAAGTCATTTCTGCCTTTATGCCCGAAATTAAGTGGAATTTCTGCCTTTTTGTCCCGAAATAAGTGAAATTTCTTCAATTTTAGCCCAAAATTAGGGATTTCACCTTTTTGCCCCAAAATAAGGGGAATTTCTGCCATTTTGCCCATAAATATTTGAAATTTCTGAAATTTTACCCCAAAATAAGGGGAATTTCTGCCTTTTTGCCCCAAAATAAGGGGAATTTCAACATTATTACCACAAAATAAGGGAAATATCTGCCTTTTTGCCACAAAATATACGGAATTTCTGCCTTTTTGCCCCAAAATAAGGAAAATTTCTATAATTTTTCCCCAAAATAAGGGGAATTTCTCATTTTTTGCCCCAAAATAAAGGAAATTTCAGACTTTTTACCTGAAAATAAGTGAAATTTCTGCAATTTTGCCCCAAATAAGGGAAAATTCTGCAATTTTGCCACAAAATAAGGTAAATTCCTGCAATTTTGCCCCAAAATAAAGAAAATTTCTGGAATTTTTTCCCAAGATAAGGGGAATTTCTGATTTTTGCCCCAAAATAAAGGGAATTTCTGCCTTTTGCCCCAAAATTAGGGGAATTTCTGCAATTTTGCTCCAAAATATGGGGAATTTCTGCCTTTTTGCCCGAAAATAAGAATGCATACCTTTTTGCCATAAGAAAGTGAAATTTCTTCATTTTTGCTCCAAAATAAGGGGAATTTCTGCCTTTTTGCCTCTTAATAAGTGGAATTTCTGTCTTTTTCCCCCAAAAACAAAGGAAATTTCTGTCTTTTTTGCCCCAAAATAAGGAGAATTTCTGACTTATTACCCTGAAATAAGTGAAATTTCTGCAATTTTGCCCCAAAATAAGGGAAATTTCTGCATTTTTGCTTCCAAATAAGGGGAATTTCAGCGTTTTAACCTAAAAATAAGGGGAATTTCTGCATTTTTGCCACAAAATATTAGGAATTTCTGCATTTTTGCCCCAATATAAGGAAAATTTCTGCCTTTTTTCCCTGAAATAAAGATATTTCTGCAATTTTGCTCGAAAATAAGTGGAATTTCTGAGTTTTGCCCCAAAATAAGGAGAATTTCTGTCTTTTTGCCCCAACATATAGGGAATTTCTTCCTTTTTGCCCCACAATTAGGGGAATTTCTGCAATCTTGCGCCAAAATACGGGGAATTTCTGCATTTTTGCCCGAAAATAAGGGGAATGCATACCTTTTTGCCATATAAAAGGGAAATTTCTTCATTTTTGCTCCAAAATAAGGAAAATTTCTGCCCTTTTCCTCTAAATAAGTGGAATTTCTGTCTTTTTCCCCCAAAACAAAGGGAATTTCTGTCTTTTTTGCCCCAAAATTAGGAAAATTTCTGCCTTATTACCCTAAAATAAGTGAAATTTCTGCAATTTTGCCCCAATATAAGGGAAATTTCTGCCTTTTTGCCCCCAAATAAGGGAAATTTCAGCCTTTTCACCTCAAAATAAGGGGAATTTCTGAATTTTGGTACAAAATATTAGGAATTTCTGCCTTTTTGCCCCAAAATAAGGAAAATTTCTGCCTTTTTTCTCTGAAATAAGTGAAATTTCTGCAATTTTGCACCAAAATAAGTGAAATTTCTGCCTTTTTGCCCCACAATTAGTGAAATTTCTGCAATTTTGCCCCAAAATAAGGGGAATTTTTGCAATTTTTTACCATAATAAGGGAAATTTCTGCAATTTTGCCCCAAAATAAGGGGAATTTCTGATTTTTGCCGCACAATTAGAGAAATTTCTGCAATTTTGCCCCAAAATAAGGGGAATTTCTGCCTTTTTGCCTCTAAATAAGTGGAATTTCAGTCATTTTCCCCCAAAACATAGGGAATTTCTGTTTATTTTGCCCAAATATAAGGAAAATTTCTGACTTTTTTCCCTGAAATAAGAGATATTTCTGCAATTTTGCCCCAAAATAAGTGGAATTTCTGAGTTTTGCCCCAAAATAAGGAGAATTTTGTTTTTTTGCCCCAACATATAGGGAATATCTGCCTTTTTCCCCCACAATTAGGGGAATTTCTGCAATTTTGCTCCAAAATACGAGGAATTTCTGCCTTTTTGCCCGAAAATAAGGGGAATGCATACCTTTTTGCCATATAAAAGGGAAATTTCTTCATTTTTGCTTCAAAATAAAAGGAATTTCTGCCTTTTTGCCTCTAAATAAGTGGAATTTCTGTCTTTCCCCCCCCCAAAAAAGAAAATTTCTGTCTTTTTTGCCCCTAAATAAAGGAAATTTCTGACTTATTACCCTAAAATAAGTAAAATTTCTGCAATTTTGCCCAAAAATAAGGGAAATTTCTGCATTTTGCCCACAAATAAGGGGAATTTCAGCATTTTTACCTCGTAATAAGGGGAATTTCTGCATTTTTGCCTCTAAATAAGTGGAATTTCTGTCTCTTTCCCCAAAAACAAAGGGAATTTCTGTCTTTTTTGCCCCAAAATAAGGAAAATTTCTGACTTATTACCCTAAAATAAGTTAAAGTTCTGCAATTTTGCCCCAATATAAGGGAAATTTCTGCCTTTTTGCCCCCAAATAAGAGGAATTTCAGCCATTTTACCTCAAAATAAGGGTAATTTCTGAATATTGGCAAAAAATATTAGGAATTTCTGCCTTTTTGCCCCAAAATAAGGAAAATTTCTGCCTTTTTTCTCTGAAATAAGTAAAATTTCTGCAGTTTTGCAACAAAATAATTGATATTTCTGCAATTTTGCCCCAAAATAAGGGAAATTTCTGATATTTTGTCCCAAAATAATTGAAATTTCTGAGTTTTACTTAAAAATAACGAGAATTTCTGTTTTTTTGCTCCACAATTAGTGAAATTTCTGCAATTTTGCCCTAAAATAAAAGTAAATTTTGCAATTTTTCCCCATAATAAGAGAAATTTCTGCAATTTTGCCCCAAAATAATCGGAATTTCTGATTTTTGCCCCACAATTAGTTAAATTTCTGCAATTTTGCCCCAAAATAAGGGGAATTTCTGCCTTTTGCCCCAAAAATGGGGAATTTCTGCCTTTTTTTCCAAAAATAAGAAGAATGCATCACTTTTTGCCATAAAAAAGGGAAATTTCTTCATTTTTGCTACAAAATAAGGGGAACTTTTGCATTTTTGCCTCCAAATATGTGGAATTTCTGTCTTTTTCCCCCAAAACAAAGGAAATTTCTGTCTTTTTTGCCCCAAAATAAGAAAAATTTCTGACTTATTACCCTGAAATAAGTGAAAGTTCTGCAAATTTGCCCCAAAATAAGGGAAATTTCTGCCTTTTGCCCCAAAATGTGGGGAATTTCAGCATTTTACATCAAAATAAGGAAAATTTCTGATTTTTGCACCAAAATATTAGGAATTTCTGCCTTTTTGCCCCAAAATAAAGGGAATTTCTTCATTTTTGCACCAATATTAGGGGAATTTCTGCAATTTTGCTCCAAAATATGGGTCATTTCTGCCTTTATGCCCGAAATTAAGTGGAATTTCTGCCTTTTTGTCCCGAAATAAGTGAAATTTCTTCAATTTTAGCCCAAAATTAGGGATTTCACCTTTTTGCCCCAAAATAAGGGGAATTTCTGCCATTTTGCCCATAAATATTTGAAATTTCTGAAATTTTACCCCAAAATAAGGGGAATTTCTGCCTTTTTGCCCCAAAATAAGGGGAATTTCAACATTATTACCACAAAATAAGGGAAATATCTGCCTTTTTGCCACAAAATATACGGAATTTCTGCCTTTTTGCCCCAAAATAAGGAAAATTTCTATAATTTTTCCCCAAAATAAGGGGAATTTCTCATTTTTTGCCCCAAAATAAAGGAAATTTCAGACTTTTTACCTGAAAATAAGTGAAATTTCTGCAATTTTGCCCCAAATAAGGGAAAATTCTGCAATTTTGCCACAAAATAAGGTAAATTCCTGCAATTTTGCCCCAAAATAAAGAAAATTTCTGGAATTTTTTCCCAAGATAAGGGGAATTTCTGATTTTTGCCCCAAAATAAAGGGAATTTCTGCCTTTTGCCCCAAAATTAGGGGAATTTCTGCAATTTTGCTCCAAAATATGGGGAATTTCTGCCTTTTTGCCCGAAAATAAGAATGCATACCTTTTTGCCATAAGAAAGTGAAATTTCTTCATTTTTGCTCCAAAATAAGGGGAATTTCTGCCTTTTTGCCTCTTAATAAGTGGAATTTCTGTCTTTTTCCCCCAAAAACAAAGGAAATTTCTGTCTTTTTTGCCCCAAAATAAGGAGAATTTCTGACTTATTACCCTGAAATAAGTGAAATTTCTGCAATTTTGCCCCAAAATAAGGGAAATTTCTGCATTTTTGCTTCCAAATAAGGGGAATTTCAGCGTTTTAACCTAAAAATAAGGGGAATTTCTGCATTTTTGCCACAAAATATTAGGAATTTCTGCATTTTTGCCCCAATATAAGGAAAATTTCTGCCTTTTTTCCCTGAAATAAAGATATTTCTGCAATTTTGCTCGAAAATAAGTGGAATTTCTGAGTTTTGCCCCAAAATAAGGAGAATTTCTGTCTTTTTGCCCCAACATATAGGGAATTTCTTCCTTTTTGCCCCACAATTAGGGGAATTTCTGCAATCTTGCGCCAAAATACGGGGAATTTCTGCATTTTTGCCCGAAAATAAGGGGAATGCATACCTTTTTGCCATATAAAAGGGAAATTTCTTCATTTTTGCTCCAAAATAAGGAAAATTTCTGCCCTTTTCCTCTAAATAAGTGGAATTTCTGTCTTTTTCCCCCAAAACAAAGGGAATTTCTGTCTTTTTTGCCCCAAAATTAGGAAAATTTCTGCCTTATTACCCTAAAATAAGTGAAATTTCTGCAATTTTGCCCCAATATAAGGGAAATTTCTGCCTTTTTGCCCCCAAATAAGGGAAATTTCAGCCTTTTCACCTCAAAATAAGGGGAATTTCTGAATTTTGGTACAAAATATTAGGAATTTCTGCCTTTTTGCCCCAAAATAAGGAAAATTTCTGCCTTTTTTCTCTGAAATAAGTGAAATTTCTGCAATTTTGCACCAAAATAAGTGAAATTTCTGCCTTTTTGCCCCACAATTAGTGAAATTTCTGCAATTTTGCCCTAAAATAAAAGAAATTTTTGCAATTTTTTACCATAATAAGGGAAATTTCTGCAATTTTGCCCCAAAATAAGGGGAATTTCTGATTTTTGCCGCACAATTAGAGAAATTTCTGCAATTTTGTCCCAAAATAAGGGGAATTTCTGCCTTTTTCCCCAAAATGTGGGGAATTTCTGCTTTTTGTCCAAAAAATAAGAAGAATGCATACCTTTTTGCCATAAAAAATGAAATTTCTTCATTTATGCTCCAAAATAAGGGAAACTTTTGCGTTTTTGCCTCCAAATAAGTGGAATATCAGTTTTTGCCCCCAAAACAAAGGAAATTTCTGTCTTTTTGCCCCAAAATAAAAAAAAATTTCAGACTTATTACCCTGAAATAAGTGAAATTTCTGCAAATTTGCCCCAAAATAAGGGAAATTTCTGCCTTTTGCCCCAAAATATGGGGAATTTCAGCATTTTACATCAAAATAAGAGAAATTTTTGATTTTTGCACAAAAATATTAGGAATTTCTGAATTTTTGCCCCAAAATAAGGGGAATTTCTGCCTTTTGCCCCAAAATATGGGGAATTTCTGCTTTTTGTCCAAAAATAAGAAGAATGCATACCTTTTTGCCATAAAAAAAGGAAAATTTCTTCATTTTTGCTCCAAAATAAGGGAAACTTTTGCGTTTTTGCCTCCAAATAAGTGGAATATCTGTCTTTTTCCCCCAAACAAAGGAAATTTCTGTCTTTTTGCCCCAAAATAAAAAAAATTTTCAGACTTATTACACTGAAATAAGTGAAAGTTCTGCAAATTTGCCCCAAAATAAGGGAAATTTCTGCCTTTTGCCCCAAAATATGGGGAATTTCAGCATTTTACATCAAAATAAGAGAAATTTTTGATTTTTGCACAAAAATATTAGGAATTTCTGCATTTTTGCCCCAAAATAAAAGGAATTTCTTCATTTTTGCACCAATACTAGGGGAATTTCTGCAATTTTGCTCCAAAATACGGGTCATTTCTGCCTTTTTGCTGGAAATTAAGTTGAATTTCTGCCTTTTTGTCCCGAAATAAGTGAAATTTCTTCAATTTTAGCCAAAATTAGGGATTTCATTTTTTGCCCCAAAATAAGGGGAAATTCTGCCATTTTCCCCAAAAATATTTGAAATTTCTGAAATTTTACCCCAAAATAAGGGGAATTTCTGAATTTTTGCCCCAAAAGAAGGGGAATTTAAACCTTATTACCTCAAAATAAAGGAAATTTCTGCCTTTTTGCCACAAAATATACGGAATTTCTGCCTTTTTGCCCCAAAATAAAGAAAATTTCTGCAATTTTTTTCCAAAATAAAGGGAATTTCTCCCTTTTTGCCCCAAAATAAAGGAAATTTCAGCCTTTTTACCTGAAAATAAGTGAAATTTCTGCAATTTTGTCCCAAATAAGAAAAATTTCTGCAATTTTACCTTAAAATAAGGTAAATTCCTGCAATTTTGCCACAAAATATAGAAAGTTTCTGGAATTTTGCCTCAAAATAAGGGAAATTTCTGATTTTTGCCCCAAAATAAAAAGAATTTCTGCCTTTTACCCCAAAATTATGGGAATTTCTGCAATTTTGCTCCAAAATACAAGGAATTTCTGTCTTTTTGCCCGAAAATAAGGGGAATGCATACCTTTTTGCCATAAAAAAGTGAAATTTCTTCATTTTTGCTCCAAAATAAGGGAAATTTCTGCCTTTTTGCCTCTAAATAAGTCGAATTTCTGTATTTTTCCCCCAAAACAAAGAGAATTTCTGTCTTTTTTGCCTCAAAATAAGGGGAATTTCTGACTTATTACTCTGAAATAAGTGAAATTTCTGCAATTTTGCCCCAAAATAAGTGGAATTTCTGAGTTTTGCCCCAAAATAAGGAGAATTTCTGTCTTTTTGCCCCAACTTATAAGGAATTTCTGCCTTTTTGCCCCACAATTAGGGGAATTTCTGCAATTTTGCTCCAAAATACGAAGAATTTTTGCCTATTTGCCCGAAAATAAAGGGAATACATACCTTTTTGCCATATAAAAGAAAAATTTCTTCATTTTTGCTATAAAATAAAAGGAATTTCTGCCTTTTTGCCTCTAAATAAGTGGAATTTCTGTCTTTTCCCCCCAAAACAAAGGAAATTTCTCATTTTTGCCCCTAAATAAAGGGAATTTCTGACTTACTACCCGGAAATAAATAAATTTTCTGCAATTTTGCCCCAAAATAAGGGAAATTTTTGCCTTTTTACCTAAAAATAAGGGGAATTTCTTAATTTTGGCACAAAATATTAGGAATTTCTGCCTTTTTGCTTAAAAATAAGAAAAATTTCTGCCTTTTTTCTCTGAAATAAGTGAAATTTCTGCAAATTTGCAACAAAATAATTGAAATCTCTTCAATTTTGCCCCAAAATATGGGAAATTTCTCGAATTTTGCCCCAAAATAAGTGGAATTTCTGAGTTTTGCCCCAAAATAAGGAGAATTTCTGCCTTTTGCCCCACAATTAGTGAAATTTCTACAATTTTGCCCTAAAATAAAAGAAATTTCTGCAATTTTTCCCTATAATAAGGAAAATTTCTGGAATTTTGCCCCATAATAAGGGGAATTTCTGTTATTTTGCCCCACAATTATGGAAATTTCTGCAATTTTGCCACAAAATAAGGGGAATTTCTGCCTTTTGCCCCAAAATATGGGGAATTTCTGCCTTTTTGTCTGAAAATAAGAAGAATCCATAACTTTTTGCCATAAAAAAGGGAAATTTCTTCATTTTTGCTCCAAAATAAGGGGAACTTTTGCCTTTTAGCCTCTAAATAAGTGGAATTTCTGTCTTTTTCCCCCAAAACAAATGAAATTTCTGTCTTTTTGCCCCAAAATAAGAAAAATTTCTGACTTATTACCCTGAAATAAGGAAAATTTCTGCAAATTTGCCTCAAAATAAGGAAAATTTCTGCCTTTTGCTCCAAAATATGGGGAATTTCAGCATTTTACATCAAAAGAATGGAAATTTCTGATTTTTGCACAAAAATATGGAGAATTTCTGCCTTTTTGTCCTGAAAATAAAGGGAATTTCTGCATTTTTTACCAATATTAGGGGAATTTCTGCAATTTTGCTCCAAAATACGGGTCATATCTACCTTTTTGCCCGAAATTAAGTGGAATTTCTGCCTTTATGACCCAAAATAATTGAAATTTTTTCAATTTTAGCCAAAAATTAAGGATTTCATTTTTTTATCCCAAAATGAGGGGAATTTCTGCCATTTTGCCCTGAAATATTTGAAATTTCTGAAATTTTACCCCAAAATAAAGGGAATTTCTGCCTTTTTGCCTCTAAATAAGGGGAATTTCTGTCTTTTCCCCCCAAAACAAAGGGAATTTTTGTCTATTTTGCACCAATATAAGGAAAATTTCTGCCTTTTTTTTCCTGAAATAAGAGATATTTCTGCAATTTTGCCCCAAAATATGTGGAATTTCTGAGTTTTGCCCCAAAATAAAAAGAATTTCTTCCTTTTTGCCCCACAATTAGTGAAATTTTTGCAATTTTGCCCTAAAATAAAAGAAATTTCTGCAATTTTTCCCCATAATAAGGGAAATTTCTGCAATTTTGCCCCAAAATAAGGGGAATTTCTGTTTTTTGCCCCACAATTAGGGAAATTTCTGCAATTTTGCTCCACAATTAGGGAAATTTCTGCAATGTTGCCCCAAAATAAGGGGAATTTCTGCCTTTTACTCCAAAATATGGGGAATTTCTGCATTTTTGTCCAAAAATAAGAAGAATGCATACTTTTTGCCATAAAAAAAGGAAATTTATTCATTTTTGCTCCAAAATAAGGGGAACTTTTGCCTTTTTGCCTCTAAATAAGTGGAATTTCTGTCTTTTTCCCCCAAAACAAATGAATTTTCTGTCTTTTTGCCTCAAAATAAGAAAAATTTCTGACTTATTACCCTTAAATAAGTGAAATTTCTGCAAATTTACCCCAAAATAAGAGAAATTTCTGCCTTTTGCCCCAAAATATGGGGAATTTCAGCATTTTACATCAAAATA
The DNA here is from genome assembly GCF_963924665.1 of Micromys minutus. Taxonomy (NCBI): domain Eukaryota; kingdom Metazoa; phylum Chordata; class Mammalia; order Rodentia; family Muridae; genus Micromys; species Micromys minutus. The sequence goes on from NW_027667727.1 coordinate 8,367,008, forward strand.
AGGAAAATTTCTCATTTTTGCACCAAAATATGGAGAATTTCTGCCTTTTGGCCCCAAAATAAAGGGAATTTCTGCATTTTTGCACCAATATTAGGGGAATTTCTGCAATTTTGCTCCAAAATACGGGTCATTTCTGCCTTTTTGCCCAAAATTAAGTGGAATTTCTGCCTTTTTGACCCGAAATAAGTGAAATTTCTTCAATTTTAGCCAAAAATTAGGGATTTCATCTTTCTGCCCCAAAATGAGGGGAATTTCTGCCATTTTGCCCTGAAATATTTGAAATTTCTAAAATTTTACCCCAAAATAAGGGGAATTTTTGCTTTTTTGCCTCTAAATAAGTTGAATTTCAGTCTTTTCCCCCCAAAACAAAGGGAATTTCTGTTTATTTTGCACAAATATAAGAAAAATTTCTGCCTTTTTTCCCTGAAATAAGAGATATTTCTGCAATTTTGCCCCAAAATAAGTGGAATTTCTGAGTTCTGCCCCAAAATAAGGAGAATTTTGTTTTTTTGCCCCAACATATAGGGAATATCTGCATTTTTGCCCCACAATTAGGGGAATTTCTGCAGTTTTGCTCCAAAATACAGGGAATTTCTTCCTTTTTGCCCGAAAATGAGGGGAATGCATACCTTTTTGCCATATAAAAGGGAAATTTATTCATTTTTGCTCCAAAATAAGGGGAATTTCTGCCTTTTGTCTCTAAATAAGTGGAATTTCTGTCTTTTTCCCAGAAAACAAAGGGAATTATTGTCTTTTTTGCCTCCAATTAAGAGGAATTTCTGACTTATTACCCTGAAATAAGTGAAATTTCTGCAATTTTGCCCCAAAATAAGGGAAATTTCTGCATTTTTGCTTCCAATTAAGGGGAATTTCAGCCTTTTAACCTAAAAATAAGGGGAATTTCTGCATTTTTGCCACAAAATATTAGGAATTTCTGCCTTTTTGCCCCAATATAAGGAAAATTTTTGCCTTTTTTCCCTGAAATAAGAGATATTTCTGCAATTTTACCCCTAAATAAGTGGAATTTCTGCCTTTTTCCCCCAAAACAAATGAAATTTCTGTCTTTTTGCCCCAAAATAAAAAAAATTTCTGACTTATTATCCTGAAATAAGTGAAATTTCTGCAAATTTGCCCCAAAATAAGGGAAATTTCTGCCTTTTGCCCCAAAATATAAGGAATTTCAACATTTTACATCAAAATAAGGGAAATTTCTGATTTTTGCACCAAAATATGGAGAATTTCTGCCTTTTTGCCCCAAAATAAAGGGAATTTCTGCATTTTTCACCAATATTAGGGGAATTTCTGCAATTTTGCTCCAAAATACGGGTCATTTCTGCCTTTTTGCCTGAAATTAAGTGGAATTTCTGCCTTTATGTCCCGAAATAAGTGAAATTTCTTCAATTTCAGCCGAAAATTAAGTATTTCATCTTTTTGTCCCCAAATGAGGGGAATTTCTGCGATTTTGCCCTGAAATATTTGAAATTTCTGAAATTTTACCCCAAAATAAGGGGAATTTCTGCCTTTTTGCCTCTAAATAAGAAGAATTTATGTATTTTCCCCCCAAAACAAAGGGAATTTCTGTCTATTTTGCCCCAATATAAGGAAAATTTCTGCATTTTTTCCCTGAAATAAGAGATATTTCTGCAATTTTGCCCCAAAATAAGTGGAATTTCTGAGTTTTGCCCTAAAATAAAAAGAATTTCTGCCTTTTTGCCCCACAATTAGTGAAATTTCTGCAATTTTGCCCTAAAATAAAAGAAATTTCTGCAATTTTTCCCCATAATAAGGGAAATTTCTGCAATTTTGCCCCAAAATAAGGGGAGTTTCTGTTTTTGCCCCACAATTATGGAAATTTCTGCAATTTTGCCCCACAATTAGGGGAATTTCTGCAATTTTGCTCCAAAATACGGGGAATTTCTGCTTTTTTGCCCGAAAATAAGAGGAATGCATACCTTTTTGCCATATAAAAGGGAAATTTCTTCATTTTTGCTCCAAAATAAGGGAAATTTCTGCCTTTTTGTCTCTAAATAAGTGGAATTTCTGTTTTTTTCCTAGAAAACAAAGGGAATTACTGTCTTTTTTGCCTCCCAATAAGGGGAGTTTATGACTTATTACCCTGAAATATTTGAAATTTCTTCAATTTTGCCCCAAAATAAGGGAAATTTCTGCATTTTTGCTTCCAAATAAGGGGAATTTCAGCCTTTTAACCTAAAAATAAGGGGAATTTCTGCATTTTTGCCACAAAATATTAGGAATTTCTGCCTTTTTGCCCCAATATAAGGAAAATTTTTGCCTTTTTTCCCTGAAAGAAGAGATATTTCTGCAATTTTACCCCAAAATAAGTGGAATTTCTGAGTTTTGCCCCAAAATAAGGAGAATTTCTGACTTTTTGCCCCAACTTATAGGGAATTTCTGCCTTTTTGCCCCACAATTAGGGAAAGTTCTGCAATTTTGCACCAAAATAAGAAGAATTTCTGCATTTTGCCCCAAAATATGGGGAATTTCTGCCTTTTTGTCTGAAAATAAGAAGAATGCATACTTTTTTGCCATAAAAAAGGGAAATTTCTTCATTTTTGCTCCAAAATAAGGGGAACTTTTGCCTTTTTGCCTCTGAATAAGTGAAATTTCTGTCTTTTTCCCCGAAAACAAAAAATATTTCTGTCTTTTTGCCCCAAAATAAGAAAAATTTCTGACTTATTACCCTGAAAGAAGTGAAATTTTTGCAATTTTGCCCCAAAATAAGGGAAATTTCTGCCTTTTTGCCCCCAAATAAGGGGAATTTCAGCCTTTTTACCTCAAAATAAGGGGAATTTCCGCATTTTTGCCTCTAAATAAGTGGAATTTCTGTCTTTTTTCCCCAAAACAAAGGGAATTTCTGTCTTTTAGCCCCAAAATAAGTAAAATTTCTGATTATTACCCTGAAATAAGTGAAATTTCTGCAATTTTGCCACAATATAAGGGAAATATCTACCTTTTTGCCCCCAAATAAGGGAAATTTCAGCCTTTTTACCTACAAATAAGGGGAATTTCTGCAATTTTGCCCTAAAATAAGGGAAATTTCTGGAATTTTGCCCCAAAATAAGTGGAATTTCTTAGTTTTGCCCCAAAATAAGGCGAATTTCTGCCTTTTTGCCCCACAATTAGTGAAATTTCTGCAATTTTGCCCTAAAATAAAAGAAATTTCTGCAATTTTTCCCCATAACAAGGGAAATTTCTGCAATTTTGCCCCAAAATAAGGGGAATTTCTGTTTTTTGCCACACAATTTGAGAAATTTCTACAATTTTGCCCCAAAATAAGAAGAATTTCTGCCTTTTGCCTCAAAATATGGGGAATTTCTGCCTTTTTGTCCGAAAATAAGAAGAATGCATACGTTTTTGCCATAAAAAAGTGAAATTGCTTCATTTTTGCTCCAAAATAAGGGGAACTTTTGCCTTTTTGCCTCTAAATAAGTGGAATTTCTGTCTTTTTTCCACAAAACAAAAAAATTTCTGTCTTTTTTGCCACAAAATAAGAAAAATTTCTGACTTATTACCCTGAAATAAGTGAAGTTTCTGCAAATTTTCCCTAAAATAAGAGAAATGTCTGCCTTTTGCCCCAAAATATGGGGAATTTCAGCATTTTACATCAAAATAAGGGAAATTTCTGATTTTTGCACCAAAATATATAGAATATCAGCCTTTTTGCCCCAAAATAAAGGGAATTTCTGCATTTTTGCACCAATATTAGGGGAATTTCTGCAATTTTGCTCCAAAATACGGGTCATTTCTGCCTTTTTGCCCGAAATTAAGTGGAATTTCTGCCGTTTTGTCCCGAAATAAGTGAAATTTCTTCAATTTTAGCCCAAAATTAGGGATTTATTCTTTTGGCCCCAAAATAAGGGGAATTTCTGCTATTTTGCCCTGAAATATTTGAAATTTCTTAAATTTTACCCCAAAATAAGGGGAATTTCTGCCTTTTTGCCCCTAAATAAGGGGAATTTCAGCCTTTTTACCTGAAAATAAAGAAAATTTCTGCATTTTTTCTCTGAAATAAGTGAAATTTCTTCAATTTTTTGTCAAAATAAGTGAAATTTCTGCAATTTTGCGTCAAAATAAGGGAAATTTCTGGAATTTTGCCCCAAAATAAGTGGAATTTCTGAGTTTTGCCCCAAAATAGGGAGAATTTCTTTCTTTTTGCCCCAACATATAGGGAATTTCTGCCTTTTTGCCCCACAATTTGGGGAATTTCTGCAATTTTGCTCAAAAATACGAGGAATTTCTGCCTTTTTGCCCGAAAATAAAGGGAATGCATACCTATTTGCCATAAAAAAGGAAAATTTCTTCATTTCTGCTCCAAAATAAGGGGAATTTATGCCTTTTTGCCTCTAAATACGTGGAATTTCTGTCTTTTTCCCCCATAACAAAGGGAATTTCTGTTTTTTTTGCCCCAAAATAAAAAAAATTTCTGACTTATTACCCTGAAATAAGTGAAATTTCTGCAATTTTGCCCCAATATATGGAAAAATTCTTCCTTTTTGCCCCCAAATAAAGGGAATTTCAGCCTTTTTACCTCAAAATAAGGGGAATTTCTGCATTTTTGCCACAAAATTTACGGAATTTCTGCCTTTTTGCCCAATAATATAGAAAATTTCTGCAATTTTGCCCCAAAATAAGAGGAATTTCTCCTTCTTTGCCCTAAAAAAAAAGGAAATTTCAGCCTTTTTACCTGAAAATAAGTGAAATTACTGAAATTTTGCCCCAAATAAGGGAAATTTCTGCAATTTTGCCCCAAAATAAGGTAAATTTCTGCAATTTTGCCCCAAAATAAAGGAAATTTCATGAATTTTGCCCCAAAATAATAGGAATTTTTGATTTTTGCTCCAAAATAAAGGGAATCTCTGCCTTTTGCCCCAAAATTAGGGGAATTTCTGCAATTTTGCTCCAAAATACGGGGAATTTCTGCCTTTTTACCCGAAAATAAAGGGAATGTATCCCTTTTTGCCATAAAAAAAGGAAATTTCTTCATTTTTGCTCCAAAATAAGGGGAATTTCTGCCTTTTGGCCTCTAAATAAGTGGAATTTCTGTCTTTTTCCCCAAAAACAAAGGGAATTTCTGAATTTTTTGCCCCAAAATAAGTAGAATTTCTGTCTTTTTGCCCAAACATGTAAAGAATTTCTGCCTTTTTGCCCCACAATTAGGGGAATTTCTGCAATTTTGCTCCAAAATACAGGGAATTTCTGCCTTTTTGCCAGAAAATAAGGGAAATGCATACCTTTTAGCCATAAAAAAGTGAAATTTCTTCATTTTTGCTCCAAAATAAGGGGAATTTTTGCATTTTTGCCTCTAAATAAGTACAATTTCTGTCTTCTTACCCCCCCAGAAAAGGGAATTTATGACTTTTTTGCCCCAAAATTAGGGGAATTTCTGACTTATTACCCTGAAATAAGTGTAATTTCTGGAATTTTTCCCCAAAATAATTGAAATTTCTGCCTTTTTGCCCCCAAATAAGGGGAATTTCAGCCTTTTTACTTCAAAATAAGGGGAATTTCTGCATTTTTGCCACAAAATATTAGGAATTTCTGACTTTATGCCCGAAAAAAAGGAAAATTTCTGCCTTTTTTCTCAGAAATAAGTGAAATTTATGCAATTTTGCCCCAAAATAAGTGGAATTTCTGAGTTTTGCCCCAAAATAAGGAGAATTTCTGTCTTTTTGCCCCAACATATAAAGAATTTCTGCCTTTTTGCCCCACAATTAGGGGAATTTCTGCAATTTTGCTCCAAAATACGGGGAATTTCTGCCTTTTTGCCCGAAAATAAGGGGAATGCATATTTTTTTGCCATATAAAAAAGAAATTTCTTCATTTTTGCTCCAAAATAAGGGGAATTTCTGCCTTTTTGCCTCTAAATAAGTGGAATTTCTGTCTTTTTCCTCCAAAACAAAGGGAATTTCAGTCTTTTTTGCCCCAAAATAAGGGGAATTTCTGACTTATTACCCTGAAATAAGTGAAATTTCTGCAATTTTGCCCCAATATAAGGGAAATTTTTGCCTTTTTGCTTCCAAATAAGGGGAATTTCAGCCTTTTTAACTCAAAATAAGGGGAATTTCTGCATTTTTGCCACAAAATATACGAAATTTCTGCCTTTTGCCCCATAATAAGGAAAATGTCTGCAATTTTGCCCCAAAATAAGAAGAATTTCTCCTTTTTTGCCCCAAAATAAAGAAAATTTCTGCCTTTTTACCTGAAAATAAGGGAAATTACCGCAATTTTGCCCAAAATAAGGGAAATTTCTGCAATTTTGCCGCAAAATAAGTGAAATTTCTTAGTTTTGCCCCAAAATAAGGAGAATTTCTGCCTTTTTGCCCCACAATTAGTAAAATTTCTGCAATTTTGCCCTAAAAAAAAGAAATTTCTGCAATTTTGCTACAAAATAAGGGGAATTTCTGTTTTTTGCCCCACAATTAGGGAAAGTTCTGCAATTTTGCACCAAAATAAGAAGAATTTCTGCATTTTGCCCCAAAATATGGGGAATTTCTGCCTTTTTGTCTGAAAATAAGAAGAATGCATACTTTTTTGCCATAAAAAAGGGAAATTTCTTCATTTTTGCTCCAAAATAAGGGGAACTTTTGCCTTTTTGCCTCTGAATAAGTGAAATTTCTGTCTTTTTCCCCGAAAACAAAAAATATTTCTGTCTTTTTGCCCCAAAATAAGAAAAATTTCTGACTTATTACCCTGAAAGAAGTGAAATTTTTGCAATTTTGCCCCAAAATAAGGGAAATTTCTGCCTTTGCCCCAAAATATGGGGAATTTCAGCATTTTACATCAAAATAAGGGAAATTTCTGATTTTTGCACCAAAATATATAGAATATCAGCCTTTTTGCCCCAAAATAAAGGGAATTTCTGCATTTTTGCACCAATATTAGGGGAATTTCTGCAATTTTGCTCCAAAATACGGGTCATTTCTGCCTTTTTGCCCGAAATTAAGTGGAATTTCTGCCGTTTTGTCCCGAAATATGTGAAATTTCTTCAATTTTTGCCAAAAATTAGGGATTTATTCTTTTGGCCCCAAAATAAGGGGAATTTCTGCTATTTTGCCCTGAAATATTTGAAATTTCTTAAATTTTACCCCAAAATAAGGGGAATTTCTGCCTTTTTGCCCCTAAATAAGGGGAATTTCAGCCTTTTTACCTGAAAATAAAGAAAATTTCTGCATTTTTTCTCTGAAATAAGTGAAATTTCTTCAATTTTTTGTCAAAATAAGTGAAATTTCTGCAATTTTGCGTCAAAATAAGGGAAATTTCTGGAATTTTGCCCCAAAATAAGTGGAATTTCTGAGTTTTGCCCCAAAATAGGGAGAATTTCTTTCTTTTTGCCCCAACATATAGGGAATTTCTGCCTTTTTGCCCCACAATTTGGGGAATTTCTGCAATTTTGCTCAAAAATACGAGGAATTTCTGCCTTTTTGCCCGAAAATAAAGGGAATGCATACCTATTTGCCATAAAAAAGGAAAATTTCTTCATTTCTGCTCCAAAATAAGGGGAATTTATGCCTTTTTGCCTCTAAATACGTGGAATTTCTGTCTTTTTCCCCCATAACAAAGGGAATTTCTGTTTTTTTTGCCCCAAAATAAAAAAAATTTCTGACTTATTACCCTGAAATAAGTGAAATTTCTGCAATTTTGCCCCAATATATGGAAAAATTCTTCCTTTTTGCCCCCAAATAAAGGGAATTTCAGCCTTTTTACCTCAAAATAAGGGGAATTTCTGCATTTTTGCCACAAAATTTACGGAATTTCTGCCTTTTTGCCCAATAATATAGAAAATTTCTGCAATTTTGCCCCAAAATAAGAGGAATTTCTCCTTCTTTGCCCTAAAAAAAAAGGAAATTTCAGCCTTTTTACCTGAAAATAAGTGAAATTACTGAAATTTTGCCCCAAATAAGGGAAATTTCTGCAATTTTGCCCCAAAATAAGGTAAATTTCTGCAATTTTGCCCCAAAATAAAGGAAATTTCATGAATTTTGCCCCAAAATAATAGGAATTTCTGCATTTTTGCCACAAAATTTACGGAATTTCTGCCTTTTTGCCCAATAATATAGAAAATGTCTGCAATTTTGCCCCAAAATAAGAAGAATTTCTCCTTTTTTGCCCCAAAATAAAGAAAATTTCTGCCTTTTTACCTGAAAATAAGGGAAATTACCGCAATTTTGCCCAAAATAAGGGAAATTTCTGCAATTTTGCCGCAAAATAAGTGAAATTTCTTAGTTTTGCCCCAAAATAAGGAGAATTTCTGCCTTTTTGCCCCACAATTAGTAAAATTTCTGCAATTTTGCCCTAAAAAAAAAGAAATTTCTGCAATTTTGCCACAAAATAAGGGGAATTTCTGTTTTTTGCCCCACAATTAGGGAAAGTTCTGCAATTTTGCCCCAAAATAAGAAGAATTTCTGCATTTTGCCCCAAAATATGGGGAATTTCTGCCTTTTTGTCTGAAAATAAGAAGAATGCATACTTTTTTGCCATAAAAAAGGGAAATTTCTTCATTTTTGCTCCAAAATAAGGGGAACTTTTGCCTTTTTGCCTCTGAATAAGTGAAATTTCTGTCTTTTTCCCTTAAAACAAAAAATATTTCTGTCTTTTTGCCCCAAAATAAGAAAAATTTCTGACTTATTACCCTGAAAGAAGTGAAATTTTTGCAATTTTGCCCCAAAATAAGGGAAATTTCTGCCTTTTTGCCCCCAAATAAGGGGAATTTCAGCCTTTTTACCTCAAAATAAGGGGAATTTCCGCATTTTTGCCTCTAAATAAGTGGAATTTCTGTCTTTTTTCCCCAAAACAAAGGGAATTTCTGTCTTTTAGCCCCAAAATAAGTAAAATTTCTGATTATTACCCTGAAATAAGTGAAATTTCTGCAATTTTGCCACAATATAAGGGAAATATCTACCTTTTTGCCCCCAAATAAGGGAAATTTCAGCCTTTTTACCTACAAATAAGGGGAATTTCTGCAATTTTGCCACAAAATAAGTGAAATTTCTGCAATTTTGCCCTAAAATAAGGGAAATTTCTGGAATTTTGCCCCAAAATAAGGCGAATTTCTGCCTTTTTGCCCCACAATTAGTGAAATTTCTGCAATTTTGCTCTAAAATAAAAGAAATTTCTGCAATTTTTCCCCATAACAAGGGAAATTTCTGCAATTTTGCCCCAAAATAAGGGGAATTTCTGTTTTTTGCCACACAATTTGAGAAATTTCTACAATTTTGCCCCAAAATAAGAAGAATTTCTGCCTTTTGCCTCAAAATATGGGGAATTTCTGCCTTTTTGTCCGAAAATAAGAAGAATGCATACGTTTTTGCCATAAAAAAGTGAAATTGCTTCATTTTTGCTCCAAAATAAGGGGAACTTTTGCCTTTTTGCCTCTAAATAAGTGGAATTTCTGTCTTTTTTCCACAAAACAAAAAAATTTCTGTCTTTTTTGCCACAAAATAAGAAAAATTTCTGACTTATTACCCTGAAATAAGTGAAGTTTCTGCAAATTTTCCCTAAAATAAGAGAAATGTCTGCCTTTTGCCCCAAAATATGGGGAATTTCAGCATTTTACATCAAAATAAGGGAAATTTCTGATTTTTGCACCAAAATATATAGAATATCAGCCTTTTTGCCCCAAAATAAAGGGAATTTCTGCATTTTTGCACCAATATTAGGGGAATTTCTGCAATTTTGCTCCAAAATACGGGTCATTTCTGCCTTTTTGCCCGAAATTAAGTGGAATTTCTGCCGTTTTGTCCCGAAATAAGTGAAATTTCTTCAATTTTAGCCCAAAATTAGGGATTTATTCTTTTGGCCCCAAAATAAGGGGAATTTCTGCTATTTTGCCCTGAAATATTTGAAATTTCTTAAATTTTACCCCAAAATAAGGGGAATTTCTGCCTTTTTGCCCCTAAATAAGGGGAATTTCAGCCTTTTTACCTGAAAATAAAGAAAATTTCTGCATTTTTTCTCTGAAATAAGTGAAATTTCTTCAATTTTTTGTCAAAATAAGTGAAATTTCTGCAATTTTGCGTCAAAATAAGGGAAATTTCTGGAATTTTGCCCCAAAATAAGTGGAATTTCTGAGTTTTGCCCCAAAATAGGGAGAATTTCTTTCTTTTTGCCCCAACATATAGGGAATTTCTGCCTTTTTGCCCCACAATTTGGGGAATTTCTGCAATTTTGCTCAAAAATACGAGGAATTTCTGCCTTTTTGCCCGAAAATAAAGGGAATGCATACCTATTTGCCATAAAAAAGGAAAATTTCTTCATTTCTGCTCCAAAATAAGGGGAATTTATGCCTTTTTGCCTCTAAATACGTGGAATTTCTGTCTTTTTCCCCCATAACAAAGGGAATTTCTGTTTTTTTTGCCCCAAAATAAAAAAAATTTCTGACTTATTACCCTGAAATAAGTGAAATTTCTGCAATTTTGCCCCAATATATGGAAAAATTCTTCCTTTTTGCCCCCAAATAAAGGGAATTTCAGCCTTTTTACCTCAAAATAAGGGGAATTTCTGCATTTTTGCCACAAAATTTACGGAATTTCTGCCTTTTTGCCCAATAATATAGAAAATTTCTGCAATTTTGCCCCAAAATAAGAGGAATTTCTCCTTCTTTGCCCTAAAAAAAAGGAAATTTCAGCCTTTTTACCTGAAAATAAGTGAAATTACTGAAATTTTGCCCCAAATAAGGGAAATTTCTGCAATTTTGCCCCAAAATAAGGTAAATTTCTGCAATTTTGCCCCAAAATAAAGGAAATTTCATGAATTTTGCCCCAAAATAATAGGAATTTTTGATTTTTGCTCCAAAATAAAGGGAATCTCTGCCTTTTGCCCCAAAATTAGGGGAATTTCTGCAATTTTGCTCCAAAATACGGGGAATTTCTGCCTTTTTACCCGAAAATAAAGGGAATGTATCCCTTTTTGCCATAAAAAAAGGAAATTTCTTCATTTTTGCTCCAAAATAAGGGGAATTTCTGCCTTTTGGCCTCTAAATAAGTGGAATTTCTGTCTTTTTCCCCAAAAACAAAGGGAATTTCTGAATTTTTTGCCCCAAAATAAGTAGAATTTCTGTCTTTTTGCCCAAACATGTAAAGAATTTCTGCCTTTTTGCCCCACAATTAGGGGAATTTCTGCAATTTTGCTCCAAAATACAGGGAATTTCTGCCTTTTTGCCAGAAAATAAGGGAAATGCATACCTTTTAGCCATAAAAAAGTGAAATTTCTTCATTTTTGCTCCAAAATAAGGGGAATTTTTGCATTTTTGCCTCTAAATAAGTACAATTTCTGTCTTCTTACCCCCCCAGAAAAGGGAATTTATGACTTTTTTGCCCCAAAATTAGGGGAATTTCTGACTTATTACCCTGAAATAAGTGTAATTTCTGGAATTTTTCCCCAAAATAATTGAAATTTCTGCCTTTTTGCCCCCAAATAAGGGGAATTTCAGCCTTTTTACTTCAAAATAAGGGGAATTTCTGCATTTTTGCCACAAAATATTAGGAATTTCTGACTTTATGCCCGAAAAAAAGGAAAATTTCTGCCTTTTTTCTCAGAAATAAGTGAAATTTATGCAATTTTGCCCCAAAATAAGTGGAATTTCTGAGTTTTGCCCCAAAATAAGGAGAATTTCTGTCTTTTTGCCCCAACATATAAAGAATTTCTGCCTTTTTGCCCCACAATTAGGGGAATTTCTGCAATTTTGCTCCAAAATACGGGGAATTTCTGCCTTTTTGCCCGAAAATAAGGGGAATGCATATTTTTTGCCATATAAAAAAGAAATTTCTTCATTTTTGCTCCAAAATAAGGGGAATTTCTGCCTTTTTGCCTCTAAATAAGTGGAATTTCTGTCTTTTTCCTCCAAAACAAAGGGAATTTCAGTCTTTTTTGCCCCAAAATAAGAGGAATTTCTGACTTATTACCCTGAAATAAGTGAAATTTCTGCAATTTTGCCCCAATATAAGGGAAATTTCTGCCTTTTTGCTTCCAAATAAGGGGAATTTCAGCCTTTTTAACTCAAAATAAGGGGAATTTCTGCATTTTTGCCACAAAATATACGAAATTTCTGCCTTTTTGCCCCATAATAAGGAAAATGTCTGCAATTTTGCCCCAAAATAAGAAGAATTTCTCCTTTTTTGCCCCAAAATAAAGAAAATTTCTGCCTTTTTACCTGAAAATAAGGGAAATTACCGCAATTTTGCCCAAAATAAGGGAAATTTCTGCAATTTTGCCGCAAAATAAGTGAAATTTCTTAGTTTTGCCCCAAAATAAGGAGAATTTCTGCCTTTTTGCCCCACAATTAGTAAAATTTCTGCAATTTTGCCCTAAAAAAAAAGAAATTTCTGCAATTTTGCCACAAAATAAGGGGAATTTCTGTTTTTTGCCCCACAATTAGGGAAAGTTCTGCAATTTTGCCCCAAAATAAGAAGAATTTCTGCATTTTGCCCCAAAATATGGGGAATTTCTGCCTTTTTGTCTGAAAATAAGAAGAATGCATACTTTTTTGCCATAAAAAAGGGAAATTTCTTCATTTTTGCTCCAAAATAAGGGGAACTTTTGCCTTTTTGCCTCTGAATAAGTGAAATTTCTGTCTTTTTCCCTTAAAACAAAAAATATTTCTGTCTTTTTGCCCCAAAATAAGAAAAATTTCTGACTTATTACCCTGAAAGAAGTGAAATTTTTGCAATTTTGCCCCAAAATAAGGGAAATTTCTGCCTTTTTGCCCCCAAATAAGGGGAATTTCAGCCTTTTTACCTCAAAATAAGGGGAATTTCCGCATTTTTGCCTCTAAATAAGTGGAATTTCTGTCTTTTTTCCCCAAAACAAAGGGAATTTCTGTCTTTTAGCCCCAAAATAAGTAAAATTTCTGATTATTACCCTGAAATAAGTGAAATTTCTGCAATTTTGCCACAATATAAGGGAAATATCTACCTTTTTGCCCCCAAATAAGGGAAATTTCAGCCTTTTTACCTACAAATAAGGGGAATTTCTGCAATTTTGCCACAAAATAAGTGAAATTTCTGCAATTTTGCCCTAAAATAAGGGAAATTTCTGGAATTTTGCCCCAAAATAAGTGGAATTTCTTAGTTTTGCCCCAAAATAAGGCGAATTTCTGCCTTTTTGCCCCACAATTAGTGAAATTTCTGCAATTTTGCTCTAAAATAAAAGAAATTTCTGCAATTTTTCCCCATAACAAGGGAAATTTCTGCAATTTTGCCCCAAAATAAGGGGAATTTCTGTTTTTTGCCACACAATTTGAGAAATTTCTACAATTTTGCCCCAAAATAAGAAGAATTTCTGCCTTTTGCCTCAAAATATGGGGAATTTCTGCCTTTTTGTCCGAAAATAAGAAGAATGCATACGTTTTTGCCATAAAAAAGTGAAATTGCTTCATTTTTGCTCCAAAATAAGGGGAACTTTTGCCTTTTTGCCTCTAAATAAGTGGAATTTCTGTCTTTTTTCCACAAAACAAAAAAATTTCTGTCTTTTTTGCCACAAAATAAGAAAAATTTCTGACTTATTACCCTGAAATAAGTGAAGTTTCTGCAAATTTTCCCTAAAATAAGAGAAATGTCTGCCTTTTGCCCCAAAATATGGGGAATTTCAGCATTTTACATCAAAATAAGGGAAATTTCTGATTTTTGCACCAAAATATATAGAATATCAGCCTTTTTGCCCCAAAATAAAGGGAATTTCTGCATTTTTGCACCAATATTAGGGGAATTTCTGCAATTTTGCTCCAAAATACGGGTCATTTCTGCCTTTTTGCCCGAAATTAAGTGGAATTTCTGCCGTTTTGTCCCGAAATAAGTGAAATTTCTTCAATTTTAGCCCAAAATTAGGGATTTATTCTTTTGGCCCCAAAATAAGGGGAATTTCTGCTATTTTGCCCTGAAATATTTGAAATTTCTTAAATTTTACCCCAAAATAAGGGGAATTTCTGCCTTTTTGCCCCTAAATAAGGGGAATTTCAGCCTTTTTACCTGAAAATAAAGAAAATTTCTGCATTTTTTCTCTGAAATAAGTGAAATTTCTTCAATTTTTTGTCAAAATAAGTGAAATTTCTGCAATTTTGCGTCAAAATAAGGGAAATTTCTGGAATTTTGCCCCAAAATAAGTGGAATTTCTGAGTTTTGCCCCAAAATAGGGAGAATTTCTTTCTTTTTGCCCCAACATATAGGGAATTTCTGCCTTTTTGCCCCACAATTTGGGGAATTTCTGCAATTTTGCTCAAAAATACGAGGAATTTCTGCCTTTTTGCCCGAAAATAAAGGGAATGCATACCTATTTGCCATAAAAAAGGAAAATTTCTTCATTTCTGCTCCAAAATAAGGGGAATTTATGCCTTTTTGCCTCTAAATACGTGGAATTTCTGTCTTTTTCCCCCATAACAAAGGGAATTTCTGTTTTTTTTGCCCCAAAATAAAAAAAATTTCTGACTTATTACCCTGAAATAAGTGAAATTTCTGCAATTTTGCCCCAATATATGGAAAAATTCTTCCTTTTTGCCCCCAAATAAAGGGAATTTCAGCCTTTTTACCTCAAAATAAGGGGAATTTCTGCATTTTTGCCACAAAATTTACGGAATTTCTGCCTTTTTGCCCAATAATATAGAAAATTTCTGCAATTTTGCCCCAAAATAAGAGGAATTTCTCCTTCTTTGCCCTAAAAAAAAGGAAATTTCAGCCTTTTTACCTTAAAATAAGTGAAATTACTGAAATTTTGCCCCAAATAAGGGAAATTTCTGCAATTTTGCCCCAAAATAAGGTAAATTTCTGCAATTTTGCCCCAAAATAAAGGAAATTTCATGAATTTTGCCCCAAAATAATAGGAATTTTTGATTTTTGCTCCAAAATAAAGGGAATCTCTGCCTTTTGCCCCAAAATTAGGGGAATTTCTGCAATTTTGCTCCAAAATACAGGGAATTTTTGCCTTTTTGTCCAAAAATAAGAGGAATGCATACCTTTTTGCCATAAAAAATGAAATTTCTTCATTTTTGCTCCAAAATAAGAGGAATTTCTGCCTTTTTGCCTCTAAATAAGTGGAATTTCTTTCTTTTCCTCCAAATCAAAGGGAATTTCTGACATTTTTGCCCCAAAATCAGGGTTATTTCTGACTTATTACCCTGAAATAAGTGAAATTTCTCGAATTTTGCTCCAAAATAAGGGAAATTTCGGCCTTTTTGCTCCCAAATAAGGAAAATTTCAGCCTTTTTACTTCAAAATAAGGGGAATTTCTGCATTTTTGCCACAAAATATTAGGAATTTCTGCCTTTATGCCCCAAAATAAGGAACATTTCTGCCTTTTTTCTCTGAAATAAGTGAAAATTCTGCAATTTTGCCCCAAAATAAGTGGAATTTCTGAGTTTTGCCCTTAAATAAGGAGAATTTCTATCTTTTTGCCCCAACATATAGGGAATTTCTGCCTTTTTGCCCCAAAATTAGGGGAACTTCTGCAATTTTGCTCAAAAATAGGGGGAATTTCTGCCTTTTTGTTCGAAATTAAGGGGAATGCATATTTTTTTTGCCATATAAAAGGGAAATTTCCTCATTTTTGCTCCAAAATAAGGGGAATTTCTGCCTTTTTGCCTCTAAATAAGTGGAATTTCTGTATTTTTCCCACAAAACAAATGGAATTTCTGTCTTTTTTGCCCCAAAATAAGGGGAATTTCTGACTCATTACCCTGAAATAAGTGTAATTTCTGCAATTTTGTCCCAATATAAGTGAAATTTCTGCCTTTTTGCTCTCAAATAAGGGGAATTGCAGCCTTTTTACCTCAAAATAAGGGGAATTTCTGCATTTCTGCCACAAAATATACAGAATTTCTGCCTTTTTGCCCCATAATAAGAGAAATTTCTGCAATTTTGCCGCAAAATAAAGGGAATTTCTCCTTTTTTGCCCTAAAATAAAGGAAATTTCAGCCTTTTTACCTGAAAATAAGCGAAATTACTGCAATTTTGCCCCAAATAAGGGAAATTTCTGCAATTTTGCCCCAAAATAAGGTAAATTTCTGAAATTTTGCACCAAAATAAAGGAAATTTCTAGAATTTTTCCCCAAAATAAGGGGAATTTCTGATTTTTTGCGCCAAAATAAAGAGAATTTCTGCCTTTTGCCCCAAAATTAGGGGAATTTCTGCAATTTTGCTCCAAAATACGGGGAATTTCTGCCTTTTTACCTGAAAATAAGGGGAATGTATGCCTTTTTGCCATAAAAAAAGGAAATTTCTTCATTTTTGCTCCAAAATAAGGGGAATTTCTGCCTTTTGGCCTCTAAATAATTGGAATTTCTGTCTTTTTCCCCAAAAACAAAGGGAATTTCTGAATTTTTTGCCCCAAAATAAGAAGAATTTCTGTCTTTTTGCCCCAACATGTAAAGAATTTCTGCCTTTTTGCCCCACAATTAGGGGAATTTCTGCAATTTTGCTCCAAAATACGGGGAATTTCTGCCTTTTTGCCCGAAAATAAGGGAAATGCATACCTTTTTGCCATAAAAAAGTGAAATTTCTTCATTTTTGCTCCAAAATAAGGGGAATTTTTGCATTTTTGCCTCTAAATAAGTACAATTTCTGTCTTTTTACCCCCCCAAAAAAGGGAATTTATGACTTTTTTGCCCCAAAATTAGGGGAATTTCTGACTTATTACCCTGAAATAAGTGTAATTTCTGGAATTTTTCCCCAAAATAATTGAAATTTCTGCCTTTTTGTTCCCAAATAAGGGGAATTTCAGCCTTTTTACTTCAAAATAAGAGGAATTTCTGCATTTTTGCCACAAAATATTAGGAATTTCTGCCTTTTTGCCCCATAATAAGGGAAATGTCTGCAATTTTGCCCCAAAATAAGGGGAATTTCTCATTTTTTGCCCCAAAATAAAGAAAATTTCAGCCTTTTTTCCTGAAAATAAGTGAAATTACTGCAATTTTGTTCCATATAAGGGAAATTTCAACAATTTTGCCGCAAAATATGAGGAACTTCTTAGTTTTGCCCCAAAATAAGGAGAATTTCTGCCTTTTTGCCACAGAATTAGTGAAATTTCTGCAATTTTGCCCTAAAATAAAAGAAATTTCTGCAATTTTGCCACAAAAAAAGGGGAATTTCTGTTTTTTGCCCCACAATTAGGGAAAGTTCTGCAATTTTGCAACAAAATAAGAAGAATTTCTGCCTTTTGCCCCAAAATATGGGTAATTTCTGCCTTTTTGTCTGAAAATAAGAAGAATGCATACTTTTTTGCCATAAAAAAGGGAAATTTCTTCATTTTTGCTCCAAAATAAGGGGAACTTTTGCCTTTTTGCCTCTAAATAAGTGGAATTTCTGTCTTTTTTCCACAAAACAAAAAAATTTCTGTCTTTTTGCCCCAAATTAAGAAAAATTTCTGACTTAGTACCCTGAAATAAGTGAAATTTCTGCACATTTGCCCCAAAATAAGAGAAATTTCTGCCTTTTTTTCCAAAATATGGGGAATTTCAGCATTTTACATCAAAATAAGGGAAATTTCTGATTTTTGCACCAAAATATGGAGGATTTCTGCCTTTTTGCCCCAAAATAAAGGGAATTTCTGCATTTTTGCACCAATATTAGGGGAATTTCTGCAATTTTGCTCAAAAATACGGGTCATTTCTGCCTTCTTGCCCGAAATTAAGTGGAATTTCTGCCTTTTTTGTCCCGAAATAAGTGAAATTTATTCAATTTTAGCCAAAAATTAGGGATTTCATCTTTTTGCCCCAAAATAAGGGGAATTTCTGCCATTTTGTCTGAAATATTTAAAATATCTTAAATTTTACCCCAAAATAAGGGGAATTTCTGCCTTTTTGCCCCTAAATAATGGGAATTTCAGCCTTTTTACCTCAAAATAAGGAAAATTTCTGCCTTTTTTCTCTGAAATAGGTGAAATTTCTTCAATTTTTTGTCAAAATAAGTGAAATTTCTGCAATTTTGCGTACAAATAAGGTAAATTTCTAAAATTTTGCCCCAAAATAAGTGGAATTTCTGAGTTTTGCCCCAAAATAAGGAGAATTTCTTTCTTTTTGCCCCAACATATAGGGAATTTCTGACTTTTTGACCCACAATTAGGGTAATTTCTGCAATTTTGCTCAAAAATATGGGGAATTTCTGTCCTTTTGCCTCTAAATAAGTGGAATTTCTGTCTTTTTCCCCCAAGACAAAGGGAATTTCTGTCTTTTTTGCCCCAAAATAAGGGGAATTTCTGACTTATTACCCTGAAATAAGTGAAATTTCTGCAATTTTGCCCCAATAAGGGAAATTTCTGCCTTTTTGCTCTCAAATAAGAGGAATTACAGCATTTTTACCTTAAAATAAGAGGAATTTCTGCATTTTTGCCACAAAATATACGGAATTTCTACCTTTTTGCCCCATAATAAGAGAAATTTCTGCAATTTTGGACCAAAATAAAGGGAATTTCTCCTTTATTGCCCCAAAATAAAGGAAATTTCAGCCTTTTTACCTGAAAATAAGTGAAATTACTGCAATTTTCCCCCAAATTAAAGAAATTTCTGCAATTTTGCCCCAAAATAAGTGGAATTTCTTAGTTTTGCCCAAAATAAGAAGAATTTTTGCCTTTTTGCCCCACAATTAGTGAAATTTCTGCAATTTTGCCCTAAAATAATAGAAATTTTGCAATTTTTCCCCATAATAAAGGAAATTTCTGCAATTTTGCCCCAAAATAAGGGGAACTTCTGTTTTTTGCCCCACAATTAGGTAAGTTTCTGCAATTTTGCCCCAAAATAAGAAGAATTTCTGCTTTTTGCCCCAAAATATGGGGAATTTCTGCCTTTTTGTACGAAAATAAGAAGAATGCATAACTATTTGCCATAAAAAAGGGAAATTTCTTCATTTTTGCTCCAAAATGAGGGGAACTTTTGCCTTTTTGCCTCTAAATAAGTGGAATTTCTGTCTTTTTTCCCCAAAACAAATGAAATTTCTGTCTTTTTTGCCCCAAAATAAGAAAAATTTTTGACTTATTACCCTGAAATAAGTGAAATTTCTGCAAATTTGCCCCAAAATAAGAGAAATTTCTGCCTTTTGCCCAAAAATCTGGGGAATTTCAACTTTTTACATCAAAATAAGGGAAATTTCTGATTTTTGCACAAAAATATGGAGAATTTCTGCCTTTTTGCCCCAAAATAAGAGGAATTTTTGCATTTTTGCACAAGATTAGGGGAATTTCTGCAATTTTTCTCTAAAATACGGGTCATTTTTGCCTTTTTGCCCGAAATTAAGTGGAATTTCTGCCTTTTTGTCCCGAAATAAGTGAAATTTCTTCAATTTTAGCCAAAAATTAGGGATTTCATCTTTTTGCCCCAAAATAAGGGGAATTTCTGCTATTTTGCCCTGAAGTATTTGAAATTTCTTAAATTTTACCCCAAAATAAGGGGTTTTTCTGCCTTATTGCTTCTAAATAAGGGGAATTTCAGCCTTTTTACCTCAAAATAAAGAAAATTTCTGCCTTTTTTCTCTGAAATAAGTGAAAATTCTTCAATTTTTTGCCAAAATAAGTGAAATTTCTGCAATTTTGTGTCAAAAAAAGGGAAATTTCTGGAATTTTGCCCCAAAATAAGTGGAATTTCTGAGTTTTGCACCAAAATAAGGAGAATTTCTTTCTATTTGCCCCAACATATAGGGAATTTCTGCCTTTTTGCCCCACAATTAGGGGAATTTCTGCAATTTTGCTCAAAAATACGGGGAATTTCTGCAATTTTGCTCAAAAATACGGGAAATGTCTGCCTTTTTGCCCGAAAATAAAGGGAATGCATACGTATTTGCCATAAAAAAGGAAAATTTCTTCATTTTTGCTCCAAAATAAGGGGAATTTTTGCCTTTTTGCCTCTAAATACGTGGATTTCTGTCTTTTTTTCCCAAAACAAAGGGAATTTCTGTCTTTTTTGCCCCAAAATAAGGAAAATTTCTGACTTATTACCCTGAAATAAGTGAAATTTCTGCAATTTTGCCCCAATATAAAGGAAAATTCTGCCTTTTTGCCCCCAAAGAGGGGGAATTTCAGCCTTTTTACCTCAAAATAAGGGGAATTTCTGCATTTTTGCCACAAAATTTACGGAATTTCTGCCTTTATGCCCCAAAATAAGGAAAATTTCTGCCTTTTTTCTCTGAAATAAGTAAAATTACTGCAATTTTGCCCCAAAATAAGTGGAATTTCTGAGTTTTGCCCCAAAAGAAGAAGAATTTCTGTCTTTTTGCCCCAACATATAAAGAATTTCTGCCTTCTTGCCCCACAATTAGGGGAATTTCTGCAATTTTGCTCCAAAATGCGGGGGATTTCTGCCTTTTTGCATGAAAATAAGGGGAATGTTTACCTTTGCCATAAAAAAGGGAAATTTCTTCATTTTTGCTCCAAAATAAGGGGAATTTCTGCCTTTTTGCCTCTAAATAAGTGGAATTTCTGTCTTTTTCCCCCAAAACAAAGAGAATTTCTGTCTTTTTTGCCACAAAATAAGAAAAATTTCTGCATTTTGCCCCAAAATAATGGGAATTTTTGCCTTTTTGCCCCTAAATAAGAAAAAATTTCGCTTTTTTTCTCTGAAATAAGTGAAATTTCTGCAATTTTGCCCTAAAATAAGGGAAATTTCTGCGATTTTTCCCCATAATTAGGTAAATTTCTGCAATTTTGCCCCAAAATAAGGGGAATTTCTGTTTTTTGCCCCCAAATAAGGAAAATTTCTTCAATTTTGCCCTAAAATAAGGGGAATTTCTGCCTTTTGCCTCAAAATAAGGTGAATTTCTGCCCTTTTGCCCCTAAATAAATAAAATTACTGTATTATTTATTCCAAAATTAGGTGAATTTCTGCAATTTTGCTCCATAATACGGGGATTTTCTGCCTTTTTCGCCGAAAATAAGGGGAATTTCTGCCATTTTGCCGCGAAATAAGTGAAATTTCTGCAGTTTTACCCCAAAATAAGGGGAATTTCTGCCTTTTTGCCCCGAAATTAGAGGAATTTCTGTAATTTTGCTCAGAAATACGGGAAATTTCTGCCTTTTTGCCTGAAATAACAAAAAATGTATACCTTTTTGCCATAAAAAAGGAAATTTCTTCATTTTTGCCCGAAAATAAGAGAATTTTCCGCATTTTTGACTCAAAATAAGTGAAATTTTTGCCTTTTTCCCAAAAATAAATGAAATTTCTATCTTTTTGCCCCAAAATAAAGGGAATATCTGACTTTTTGGCCAAAAATAAAAGGAATTTCAGACTTTTTACTTCAAAATAAAGGTAATTTCTTCCTTTTTGCCCCAACATATGGGGAATTTCTGATTTTGCCCCAAAATAAGAAAAATTTCTGCAATTTTGTACCAAAATAAAAGAAATTTCTGCCTTTTTGCCTCTAAATAAGTGGAATTTCTGTCTTTTTACCCCAAAACAAAGGGAATTTATGACTTTTTTTGCCCCAAAATTAGGGGAATTTCTGACTTATTACCATGAAATAAGTGTAATTTCTGGAATTTTTCCCCAAAATAATTGAAATTTCTGCCTTTTTGCCCCCAAATAAAGGAAATTTCAGCCTTTTTACTTCAAAATAAGGGGAATTTCTGCATTTTTGCCACAAAATATTAGGAATTTCTGCCTTTATGCCCCAAAATAAGGAAAATTTCTGCCTTTTTTCTCAGAAATAAGTGAAATTTATGCAATTTTGCCCCAAAATAAGTGGAATTTCTGAGTTTTGCCCCAAAATAAGGAGAATTTCTGTCTTTTTGCCCCAACATATAAAAAATTTCTGCATTTTTGCCCCACAATTAGGGGAATTTCTGCAATTTTGCTCCAAAATACGGGGAA
Source organism: Micromys minutus (assembly GCF_963924665.1). Taxonomy (NCBI): domain Eukaryota; kingdom Metazoa; phylum Chordata; class Mammalia; order Rodentia; family Muridae; genus Micromys; species Micromys minutus. Next base: position 8,388,804 of record NW_027667727.1, read on the forward strand.
TTTCTGCCTTTTTGCCCGAAAATAAGGGGAATGCATATTTTTTTTGCCATATAAAAAAGAAATTTCTTCATTTTTGCTCCAAAATAAGGGGAATTTCTGCATTTTTGCCTCTAAATAAGTGGAATTTCTGTCTTTTTCCCCCAAAACAAAGGGAATTTCACTCTTTTTTGCCCCAAAATAAGGGGAATTTCTGACTTATTACCCTGAATTAAGTGAAATTTCTGCAATTTTGCCCCAATATAAGGGAAATTTCTGCCTTTTTGCTCCCAAATAAGGGGAATTTCAGCCTTTTTAACTCAAAATAAGGGGAATTTCTGCATTTTTGCCACAAAATATACGGAATTTCTGCCTTTTTGCCCCATAATAAGGGAAATGTCTGCAATTTTGCCCCAAAATAAGGGGAATTTCTCCTTTTTTGCCCCAAAATAAAGAAAATTTCAGCCTTTTTACCTGAAAATAAGTGAAATTACTGCAATTTTGCCCCAAATAAGGGAAATTTCCGCAATTTTGCCGCAAAATATGTGGAATTTCTTAATTTTGCCCCAAAATAAGGAGAATTTCTGCCTTTTTGCCACACAATTAGTGAAATTTCTGCAATTTGGCCCTAAAATAAAAGAAATTTCTGCAATTTTGCCACAAAATAAGGGGAATTTTTGTTTTTTGCCCCACAATTAGGGAAAGTTCTGCAATTTTGCCACAAAATAAGAAGAATTTCTGCCTTTTGCCCCAAAATATGGGGAATTTCTGCCTTTTTGTCTGAAAATAAGAAGAATGCATACTTTTTTGCCATAAAAAAGGGAAATTTCTTCATTTTTGCTCCAAAATAAGGGGAACTTTTGCCTTTTTGCCTCTAAATAAGTGGAATTTCTGTCTTTTTTCCCCAAAACAAAAAAATTTCTGTTTTTTTGCCCCAAAATAAGAAAAATTTCTGACTTAGTACCCTGAAATAAGTGAAATTTCTGCACATTTGCCCCAAAATAAGAGAAATTTCTGCCTTTTGTCCCAAAATATGGGGAATTTCAGCATTTTACATCAAAATAAGGGAAATTTCTGATTTTTGCACCAAAATATGGAGGATTTCTGCCTTTTTGCCCCAAAATAAAGGGAATTTCTGCATTTTTGCACCAATATTAGGTGAATTTCTGCAATTTTGCTCAAAAATACGGGTCATTTCTGTCTTTTTGCCCGAAATTAAGTGGAATTTCTGCCTTTTTTGTCCCGAAATAAGTGAAATTTCTTCAATTTTAGCCAAAAATTAGGGATTTCATCTTTTTGCCCCAAAATAAGGGGAATTTCTGCCATTTTGCCTGAAATATTTGAAATTTCTTAAATTTTACCCCAAAATAAGAGGAATTTCTGCCTTTTTGCCCCTAAATAATGGGAATTTCAGCCTTTTTACCTCAAAATAAGGAAAATTTCTGCCTTTTTTCTCTGAAATAGGTGAAATTTCTTCATTTTTTTGTCAAAATAAGTGAAATTTCTGCAATTTTGCGTCAAAATAAGGGAAATTTCTAAAATTTTGCCCCAAAATAAGTGGAATTTCTGAGTTTTGCCCCAAAATAAGGAGAATTTCTTTCTTTTTGCCCCAACATATAGGGAATTTCTGACTTTTTGACCCACAATTAGGGGAATTTCTGCAATTTTGCTCAAAAATATGGGGAATTTCTGTCTTTTTGCCTCTAAATAAGTGGAATTTCTGTCTTTTTCCCCCAAGACAAAGGGAATTTCTGCCTTTTTTGCCCCAAAATAAGGGGAATTTCTGACTCATTACCCTGAAATAAGTGAAATTTCTGCAATTTTGCTCTAATATAAGGGAAATTTCTGCCTTTTTGCTCTCAAATAAGGGGAATTGCAGCATTTTTACCTCAAAATAAGGGGAATTTCTGCATTTTTTTCACAAAATATACGGAATTTCTGCCTTTTTGCCCCATAATAAGAGAAATTTCTGCAATTTTGCACCAAAATAAGGGGAATTTCTCCTTTATTGCCCCAAAATAAAGGAAATTTCAGCCTTTTTACCTGAAAATAAGTGAAATTACTGCAATTTTGCCCCAAATTAAAGAAATTTCTGCAATTTTGCCCCAAAATAAGTGGAATTTCTTAGTTTTACCCCAAAATAAGAAGAATTTTTGCCTTTTTGCCCCACAATTAGTGAAATTTCTGCAATTTTGCCCTAAAATAATAGAAATTTTGCAATTTTTCCCCATAATAAAGAAAATTTCTTCAATTTTTCCCCAAAATAAGGGGAATTTCTGTTTTTTGCCCCACAATTAGGGAAGTTTCTGCAATTTTGCCCCAAAATAAGAAGAATTTCTGCTTTTTGCCCCAAAATATGGGGAATTTCTGCCTTTTTGTCCGAAAATAAGAAGAATGCATAACTTTTTGCCATAAAAAAAGGAAATTTCTTCATTTTTGCTCCAAAATGAGGGGAACTTTTGCCTTTTTGCCTCTAAATAAGTGGAATTTCTGTCTTTTTTCCCCAAACCAAATGAAATTTCTGTCTTTTTTGCCCCAAAATAAGAAAAATTTCTGACTTATTACCCTGAAATAAGTGAAATTTCTGCAAATTTGCCCCAAAATAAGAGAAATTTCTGCCTTCTGCCCCAAAATATGGGGAATTTCAGCATTTTACATCAAAATAAGGGAAATTTCTGATTTTTGCACCAAAATATGGAGAATTTCTGCCTTTTTGCCCCAAAATAAAAGGAATTTTTGCATTTTTGCACAAGATTAGGGGAATTTCTGCAATTTTTCTCTAAAATACGGGTCATTTTTGCCTTTTTGCCCGAAATTAAGTGGAATTTCTGCCTTTTTGTCCCGAAATAAGTGAAATTTCTTCAATTTTAGCCAAAAATTAGGAATTTCATCTTTTTGCCCCAAAATAAGGGGAATTTCTGCCATTTTGCCCTGAAGTATTTGAAATTTCTTAAATTTTACCCCAAAATAAGGGGTTTTTCTGCCTTATTGCTTCTAAATAAGGGGAATTTCAGCTTTTTACCTCAAAATAAAGAAAATTTCTGCCTTTTTTCTCTGAAATAAGTGAAATTTCTTCAATTATTTGCCAAAATAAGTGAAATTTCTGCAATTTTGTGTCAAAATAAGGGAAATTTCTGGAATTTTGCCCCAAAATAAGTGGAATTTCTGAGTTTTGCACCAAAATAAGGAGAATTTCTTTCTTTTTGCCCCAACATATAGGGAATTTCTGCCTTTTTGCCCCACAATTAGGGGAATTTCTGCAATTTTGCTCAAAAATACGGGGAATTTCTGCCTTTTTGCCCGAAAATAAAGGGAATGCATACCTATTTGCCATAAAAAAGGAAAATTTCTTCATTTTTGCTCCAAAATAAGGGGAATTTTTGCCTTTTTGCCTCTAAATACGTGGATTTCTGTCTTTTTTCCCCAAAACAAAGGGAATTTCTGTCTTTTTTGCCCCAAAATAAGGAAAATTTCTGACTTATTACCCTGAAATATGTGAAATTTCTGCAATTTTGCCCCAATATAAGAGAAAATTCTGCCTTTTTGCCCCCAAAGAGGGGGAATTTCAGCCTTTTTACCTCAAAATAAGGGGAATTTCTGCATTTTTGCCACAAAATTTATGGAATTTCTGCCTTTATGCCCCAAAATAAGGAAAATTTCTGCCTTTTATCTCTGAAATAAGTGAAATTACTGCAATTTTGCCCCAAAATTAGGGGAATTTCTGAGTTTTGCCCCAAAAGAATAAGAATTTCTGTCTTTTTGTCCCAACATATAAAGAATTTCTGCCTTCTTGCCCCACAATTAGGGGAATTTCTGCAATTTTTCTCCAAAATGCGGGGGATTTCTGCCTCTTTGCATGAAAATAAGGGGAATGTTTACCTTTGCCATAAAAAAGGGAAATTTCTTCATTTTTGCTCCAAAATAAGGGGAATTTCTGCCTTTTTGCCTCTAAATAAGTGGAATTTCTGTCTTTTTCCCCCAAAACAAAGAGAATTTCTGTCTTTTTTGCCCCAAAATAAGAAAAATTTCTGCATTTTGCCCCAAAATAATGGGAATTTTTGCCTTTTTGCCCCTAAATAAGAAAAAAATTCGCTTTTTTTCTCTGAAATAAGTGAAATTTCTGCAATTTTGCCCTAAAATAAGGGAAATTTCTGCAATTTTTCCCCATAATTAGGTAAATTTCTGCAATTTTGCCCCAAAATAAGGGGAATTTCTGTTTTTTGCCCCCAAATAAGGAAAATTTCTTCAATTTTGCCCTAAAATAAGGGGAATTTCTGCCTTTTGCCTCAAAATAAGGTGAATTTCTGCCCTTTTGCCCCTAAATAAATAAAATTACTGTATTATTTATTCCAAAATTAGGTGAATTTCTGCAATTTTGCTCCATAATACGGGGATTTTCTGCCTTTTTCGCCGAAAATAAGGGGAATTTCTGCCATTTTGCCGCGAAATAAGTGAAATTTCTGCAGTTTTACCCCAAAATAAGGGGAATTTCTGCCTTTTTGCCCCGAAATTAGAGGAATTTCTGTAATTTTGCTCAGAAATACAAGGAATTTCTGCCTTTTTGCCTGAAATAACAAAAAATGTATAACTTTTTGCCATAAAAAGGGAAATTTCTTCATTTTTGCCCGAAAATAAGAGAATTTTCCGCATTTTTGACTCAAAAAAAGTGAAATTTTTGCCTTTTCCCCAAAAATAAATGAAATTTCTATCTTTTTGCCCCAAAATAAAGGGAATATCTGACTTTTTGGCCAAAAATAAAAAAAATTTCAGACTTTTTACCTCAAAATAAAGGTAATTTCTTCCTTTTTGCCCCAACATATGGGGAATTTCTGCTTTTTGCCCCAAAATAAGAAAAATTTCTGCAATTTTGTACCAAAATAAAAGAAATTTCTGCCTTTTTGCCTCTAAATAAGTGGAATTTCTGTCTTTTAACCCCAAAACAAAGGGAATTTATGACTTTTTTGCCCCAAAATTAGGGGAATTTCTGACTTATTACCCTGAAATAAGTGTAATTTCTGGAATTTTTCCCCAAAATAATTGAAATTTCTGCCTTTTTGCCCCCAAATAAAGGAAATTTCTGCCTTTTTACTTCAAAATAAGGGGAATTTCTGCATTTTTGCCACAAAATATTAGGAATTTCTGCCTTTATGCCCCCAAATAAGGAAAATTTCTGCCTTTTTTCTCAGAAATAAGTGAAATTTATGCAATTTTGCCCCAAAATAAGTGGAATTTCTGAGTTTTGCCCCAAAATAAGGAGAATTTCTGTCTTTTTGCCCCAACATATAAAAAATTTCTGCATTTTTGCCCCACAATTAGGGGAATTTCTGCAATTTTGCTCCAAAATACGGGGAATTTCTGCCTTTTTGCCTGAAAATAAGGGGAATGCATATTTTTTTGCCATATAAAAAAGAAATTTCTTCATTTTTGCTCCAAAATAAGGGGAATTTCTGCCTTTTTGCCTCTAAATAAGTGGAATTTCTGTCTTTTTCCCCCAAAACAAAGGGAATTTCACTCTTTTTTGCCCCAAAATAAGGGGAATTTCTGACTTATTACCCTGAATTAAGTGAAATTTCTGCAATTTTGCCCCAATATAAGGGAAATTTCTGCCTTTTTTGCTCCCAAATAAGGGGAATTTCAGCCTTTTTAACTCAAAATAAGGGGAATTTCTGCATTTTTGCCACAAAATATACGGAATTTCTGCCTTTTTGCCCCATAATAAAGGAAATGTCTGCAATTTTGCCCCAAAATAAGGGGAATTTCTCCTTTTTTGCCCCAAAATAAAGAAAATTTCAGCCTTTTTACCTGAAAATAAGTGAAATTACTGCAATTTTGCCCCAAATAAGGGAAATTTCCGCAATTTTGCCGCAAAATATGTGGAATTTCTTAATTTTGCCCCAAAATAAGGAGAATTTCTGCCTTTTTGCCACACAATTAGTGAAATTTCTGCAATTTTGCCCTACAATAAAAGAAATTTCTGCAATTTTGCCACAAAATAAGGGGAATTTTTGTTTTTTTGCCCCACAATTAGGGAAAGTTCTGCAATTTTGCCCCAAAATAAGAAGAATTTCTGACTTTTGCCCCAAAATATGGGGAATTTCTGCCTTTTTGTCTGAAAATAAGAAGAATGCATACTTTTTTGCCATAAAAAAGGGAAATTTCTTCATTTTTGCTACAAAATAAGGGGAACTTTTGCCTTTTTGCCTCTAAATAAGTGGAATTTCTGTCTTTTTTCTCCAAAACAAAAAAAATTTCTGTCTTTTTGCCCCAAAATAAGAAAAATTTCTGACTTAGTACCCTGAAATAAGTGAAATTTCTGCACATTTGCCCCAAAATAAGAGAAATTTCTGCCTTTTGTCCCAAAATATGGGGAATTTCAGCATTTTACATCAAAATAAGGGAAATTTCTGATTTTTGCACCAAAATATGGAGAATTTCTGCCTTTTTGCACCAAAATATAAGGAATTTTTGCATTTTTGCACAAGATTAAGGGAATTTCTGCAAATTTTCTCCAAAATACGGGTCATTTTTGCCTTTTTGCCCGAAATTAAGTGGAATTTCTGCCTTTTTTGTCCCGAAATAAGTGAAATTTCTTCAATTTTAGCCAAAAATTAGGGATTTCATCTTTTTGCCCCAAAATAAGGGGAATTTATGCCATTTTGCCCTGAAATATTTGAAATTTCTTAAATTTTACCCCAAAATAAGGGGTATTTCTGCCTCATTGCTTCTAAATAAGGGGAATTTCAGCCTTTTTACCTCAAAATAAAGAAAATTTCTGCCTTTTTTCTTTGAAATAAGTGAAATTTCTTCAATTTTTTGCCAAAATAAGTGAAATTTCTGCAATTTTGTGTCAAAATAAGGGAAATTTCTGGAATTTTGCCCCAAAATAAGTGGAATTTCTGAGTTTTGCACCAAAATAAGGAGAATTTCTTTCTTTTTGCCCCAACATATAGGGAATTTCTGCCTTTTTGCCCCACAATTAGGGGAATTTCTGCAATTTTGCTCAAAAATACGGGGAATTTCTGCCTTTTTGCCCGAAAATAAAGGGAATGCATACCTATTTGCCATAAAAAAGGAAAATTTCTTCATTTTTGCTCCAAAATAAGGGGAATTTTTGCCTTTTTGCCTCTAAATACGTGGATTTCTGTCTTTTTTCCCCAAAACAAAGGGAATTTCTGTCTTTTTTGCCCCAAAATAAGGAAAATTTCTGACTTATTACCCTGAAATAAGTGAAATTTCTGCAATTTTGCCCCAATATAAGGGAAAATTCTGCCTTTTTGCCCCCAAAGAGGGGGAATTTCAGCCTTTTTACCTCAAAATAAGGGGAATTTCTGCAGTTTTGCCACAAAATTTATGGAATTTCTGCCTTTATGCCCCAAAATAAGGAAAATTTCTGCCTTTTTTCTCTGAAATAAGTGAAATTACTGCAATTTTGCCCCAAAATAAGGGGAATTTCTTAGTTTTGTCCCAAAAGAAGAAGAATTTCTGTCTTTTTGCCCCAACATATAAAGAATTTCTGCCTTCTTGCCCCACAATTAGGGGAATTTCTGCAATTTTTCTCCAAAATGCAGGGGATTTCTGCCTCTTTGCATGAAAATAAGGGGAATGTTTACCTTTGCCATAAAAAAGGGAAATTTCTTCATTTTTGCTCCAAAATAAGGGGAATTTCTGCCTTTTTGCCTCTAAATAAGTGGAATTTCTGTTTTTTTCCCCCAAAACAAAGAGAATTTCTGTCTTTTTTGCCCCAAAATAAGAAAAATTTCTGCATTTTGCCCCAAAATAATGGGAATTTTTGCCTTTTTGCCCCTAAATAAGAAAAAATTTCGCTTTTTTTCTCTGAAATAAGTGAAATTTCTGCAATTTTGCCCTAAAATGAGGGAAATTTCTGCAATTTTTCCCCATAATTAGGTAAATTTCTGCAATTTTGCCCCAAAATAAGGGGAATTTCTGTTTTTTGCCCCCAAATAAGGAAAATTTCTTCAATTTTGCCCTAAAATAAGGGGAATTTCTGACTTTTGCCTCAAAATAAGGTGAATTTCTGCCCTTTTGCCCCTAAATAAATAAAATTACTGTATTATTTATTCGAAAATTAGGTGAATTTCTGCAATTTTGCTCCATAATACGGGGATTTTCTGCCTTTTTCGCCGAAAATAAGGGGAATTTCTGCCATTTTGCCGCGAAATAAGTGAAATTTCTGCAGTTTTACCCCAAAATAAGGGGAATTTCTGCCTTTTTGCCCCGAAATTAGAGGAATTTCTGTAATTTTGCTCAGAAATACAAGGAATTTCTGCCTTTTTGCCTGAAATAACAAAAAATGTATACCTTTTTGCCATAAAAAGGGAAATTTCTTCATTTTTGCCCGAAAATAAGAGAATTTTCCGCATTTTTGACTCAAAATAAGTGAAATTTTTGCCTTTTCCCCAAAAATAAATGAAATTTCTATCTTTTTGTCCCAAAATAAAGAGAATATCTGACTTTTTGGCCAAAAATAAAAGGAATTTCAGACTTTTTACCTCAAAATAAAGGTAATTTCTTCCTTTTTGCCCCAACATATGGGGAATTTCTGCTTTTTGCCCCAAAATAAGAAAAATTTCTGCAATTTTGTACCAAAATAAAAGAAATTTCTGCCTTTTTGCCTCTAAATAAGTGGAATTTCTGTCTTTTTACCCCAAAACAAAGGGAATTTATGACTTTTTTGCACCAAAATTAGGGGAATTTCTGACTTATTACCCTGAAATAAGTGTAATTTCTGGAATTTTTCCCCAAAATAATTGAAATTTCAGCCTTTTTGCCCCCAAAAAGGAAATTTCAGCCTTTTTACTTCAAAATAAGGGGAATTTCTGCATTTTTGCCACAAAATATTAGGAATTTCTGCCTTTATGCCCCAAAATAAGGAAAATTTCTGCCTTTTTTCTCAGAAATAAGTGAAATTTATGCAATTTTGCCCCAAAATAAGTGGAATTTCTGAGTTTTGCCCCAAAATAAGGAGAATTTCTGTCTTTTTGCCCCAACATATAAAAAATTTCTGCATTTTTGCCCCACAATTAGGGGAATTTCTGCAATTTTGCTCCAAAATACGGGGAATTTCTGCCTTTTTGCCCGAAAATAAGGAGAATGCATATTTTTTTGCCGTATAAAAAAGAAATTTCTTCATTTTTGCTCCAAAATAAGGGGAATTTCTGCCTTTTTGCCTCTAAATAAGTGGAATTTCTGTCTTTTTCCCCCAAAACAAAGGGAATTTCACTCTTTTTTGCCCCAAAATAAGGGGAATTTCTGACTTATTACCCTGAATTAAGTGAAATTTCTGCAATTTTGCCCCAATATAAGGGAAATTTCTGCCTTTTTGCTCCCAAATAAGGGGAATTTCAGCCTTTTTAACTCAAAATAAGGGGAATTTCTGCATTTTTGCCACAAAATATACGGAATTTCTGACTTTTTGCCCCATAATAAGGCAAATGTCTGCAATTTTGCCCCAAAATAAGGGGAATTTCTCCTTTTTTGCCCCAAAATAAAGAAAATTTCAGCCTTTTTACCTGAAAATAAGTGAAATTACTGCAATTTTGCCCCAAATAAGGGAAATTTCCGCAATTTTGCCGCAAAATATGTGGAATTTCTTAATTTTGCCCCAAAATAAGGAGAATTTCTGCCTTTTTGCCACACAATTAGTGAAATTTCTGCAATTTTGCCCTAAAATAAAAGAAATTTCTGCAATTTTGCCACAAAATAAGGGGAATTTTTGTTTTTTGCCCCACAATTAGGGAAAGTTCTGCAATTTTGCCCCAAAATAAGAAGAATTTCTGCCTTTTGCCCCAAAATATGGGGAATTTCTGCCTTTTTGTCTGAAAATAAGAAGAATGCATACTTTTTTGCCATAAAAAGGGAAATTTCTTCATTTTTGCTCCAAAATAAGGGGAACTTTTGCCTTTTTGCCTCCAAATAAGTGGAATTTCTGTCTTTTTTCCCCAAAACAAAAAAAATTTCTGTCTTTTTGCCCCAAAATAAGAAAAATTTCTGACTTAGTACCCTGAAATAAGTGAAATTTCTGCACATTTGCCCCAAAATAAGAGAAATTTCTGCCTTTTGTCCCAAAATATGGGGAATTTCAGCATTTTACATCAAAATAAGGGAAATTTCTGATTTTTGCACCAAAATATGGAGGATTTCTGCCTTTTTGCCCCAAAATAAAGGGAATTTCTGCATTTTTGCACCAATATTAGGGGAATTTCTGCAATTTTGCTCAAAAATACGGGTCATTTCTGCCTTTTTGCCCGAAATTAAGTGGAATTTCTGCCTTTTTTGTCCCGAAATAAGTGAAATTTCTTCAATTTTAGCCAAAAATTAGGGATTTCATCTTTTTGCCCCAAAATAAGGGGAATTTCTGCCATTTTGCCTGAAATATTTGAAATTTCTTAAATTTTACCCCAAAATAAGAGGAATTTCTGCCTTTTTGCCCCTAAATAATGGGAATTTCAGCCTTTTTACCTCAAAATAAGGAAAATTTCTGCCTTTTTTCTCTGAAATAGGTGAAATTTCTTCATTTTTTTGTCAAAATAAGTGAAATTTCTGCAATTTTGCATCAAAATAAGGGAAATTTCTAAAATTTTCCCCAAAATAAGTGGAATTTCTGAGTTTTGCCCCAAAATAAGGAGAATTTCTTTCTTTTTGCCCCAACATATAGGGAATTTCTGACTTTTTGACCCACAATTAGGGGAATTTCTGCAATTTTGCCCCAATATAAAGGAAATTTCTGCCTTTTTGCTCTCAAATAAGGGGAATTGCAGCATTTTTACCACAAAATAAGAGGAATTTCTGCATTTTTGCCACAAAATATACAGAATTTCTGCCTTTTTGCCCCATAATAAGAGAAATTTCTGCAATTTTGCACCAAAATAAGGGGAATTTCTCCTTTATTGCCCCAAAATAAAGGAAATTTCAGCCTTTTTACCTGAAAATAAGTGAAATTACTGCAATTTTGCCCCAAATAAAGGAAATTTCTGCAATTTTGCCCCAAAATAAGTGGAATTTCTTAGTTTTGCCCCAAAATAAGAAGAATTTCCATTTTTGCCCCACAATTAGTGAAATTTCTGCAATTTTGCCCTAAAATAAAAGTAAATTTTGCAATTTTTCCCCATAATAAATGAAATTTCTGCAATTTTGCCCCAAAATAAGGGGAATTTCTGTTTTTTGCCCCACAATTAGGGAAGTTTCTGCAATTTTGCCCCAAAATAAGAAGAATTTCTGCTTTTTGCCCCAAAATATGGGGAATTTCTGCCTTTTTGTCCGAAAATAAGAAGAATGCATAACTTTTTGCCATAAAAAAGGGAAATTTCTTCATTTTTGCTCCAAAATGAGGGGAACTTTTGCCTTTTTGCCTCTAAATAAGTGGAATTTCTGTCTTTTTTCCCCAAAACAAATGAAATTTCTGTCTTTTTTGCCCCAAAATAAGAAAAATTTCTGACTTATTACCCTGAAATAAGTGAAATTTCTGCAAATTTGCCCCAAAATAAGCGAAATTTCTGCCTTTTGCCCCAAAATATGGGGAATTTCAGCATTTTACATCAAAATAAGGGAAATTTCTGATTTTTGCACCAAAATATAGAGAATTTCTGCCTTTTTGCCCCAAAATAAAAGGAATTTTTGCATTTTTGCACAAGATTAGGGGAATTTCTGCAATTTTTCTCTAAAATACGGGTCATTTTTGCCTTTTTGCCCGAAATTAAGTGGAATTTCTGCCTTTTTGTCCGGAAATAAGTGAAATTTCTTCAATTTTAGCCAAAAATTAGGGATTTCATCTTTTTGCCCCAAAATAAGGGGAATTTCTGCCATTTTGCCCTGAAGTATTTGAAATTTCTTAAATTTTACCCCAAAATAAGGGGTTTTTCTGCCTTATTGCTTCTAAATAAGGGGAATTTCAGCCTTTTTACCTCAAAATAAAGAAAATTTCTGCCTTTTTTCTCTGAAATAAGTGAAATTTCTTCAATTTTTTGCCAAAATAAGTGAAATTTCTGCAATTTTGTGTCAAAATAAGGGAAATTTCTGGAATTTTGCCCCAAATTAGGAGAATTTCTTACTTTTTGCCCCAACATATAGGGAATTTCTGCCTTTTTGCCCCACAATTAGGGGAATTTCTGCAATTTTGCTCAAAAATACGGGGAATTTCTGCCTTTTTGCCCGAAAATAAAGGGAATGCATACCTATTTGCCATAAAAAAGGAAAATTTCTTCATTTTTGCTCCAAAATAAGGGGAATTTTTGCCTTTTTGCCTCTAAATACGTGGATTTCTGTCTTTTTTCCCCAAAACAAAGGGAATTTCTGTCTTTTTTGCCCCAAAATAAGGAAAATTTCTGACTTATTACCCTGAAATATGTGAAATTTCTGCAATTTTGCCCCAATATAAAAGAAAATTCTGCCTTTTTGCCCCTAACGAGGGGGAATTTCAGCCTTTTTACCTCAAAATAAGGGGAATTTCTGCATTTTTGCCACAAAATTTATGGAATTTCTGCCTTTATGCCCCAAAATAAGGAAAATTTCTGCCTTTTTTCTCTGAAATAAGTGAAATTACTGCAATTTTGCCCCAAAATAAGGGGAATTTCTGAGTTTTGCCCCAAAAGAAGAAGAATTTCTGTCTTTTTGCCCCAACATATAAAGAATTTCTGCCTTCTTGCCCCACAATTAGGGGAATTTCTGCAATTTTTCTCCAAAATGCGGGGGATTTCTGCCTTTTTGCATGAAAATAAGGGGAATGTTTACCTTTGCCATAAAAAAGGGAAATTTCTTCATTTTTGCTCCAAAATAAGGGGAATTTCTGCCTTTTTGCCTCTAAATAAGTGGAATTTCTGTCTTTTTCCCCCAAAACAAAGAGAATTTCTGTCTTTTTTGCCCCAAAATAAGAAAAATTTCTGCATTTTGCCCCAAAATAATGGGAATTTTTGCCTTTTTGCCCCTAAATAAGAAAAAAATTCGCTTTTTTTCTCTGAAATAAGTGAAATTTCTGCAATTTTGCCCTAAAATAAGGGAAATTTCTGCAATTTTTCCCCATAATTAGGTAAATTTCTGCAATTTTGCCCCAAAATAAGGGGAATTTCTGTTTTTTGCCCCCAAATAAGGAAAATTTCTTCAATTTTGCCCTAAAATAAGGAGAATTTCTGCCTTTTGCCTCAAAATAAGGTGAATTTCTGCCCTTTTGCCCCTAAATAAATAAAATTACTGTATTATTTATTCCAAAATTAGGTGAATTTCTGCAATTTTGCTCCATAATACGGGGATTTTCTGCCTTTTTCGCCGAAAATAAGGGGAATTTCTGCCATTTTGCCGCGAAATAAGTGAAATTTCTGCAGTTTTACCCCAAAATAAGGGGAATTTCTGCCTTTTTGCCCCGAAATTAGAGGAATTTCTGTAATTTTGCTCAGAAATACGGGGAATTTCTGCCTTTTTGCCTGAAATAACCAAAAAATGTATACCTTTTTGCCATAAAAAGGGAAATTTCTTCATTTTTGCCCGAAAATAAGAGAATTTTCCACATTTTTGACTCAAAATAAGTGAATTTTTTGCCTTTTCCCCAAAAATAAATGAAATTTCTATCTTTTTGCCCTAAAATAAAGAGAATATCTGACTTTTTGGCCAAAAATAAAAGGAATTTCAGACTTTTTACCTCAAAATAAAGGTAATTTCTTCCTTTTTGCCCCAACATATGGGGAATTTCTGCTTTTTGCCCCAAAATAAGAAAAATTTCTGCAATTTTGTACCAAAATAAAAGAAATTTCTGCCTTTTTGCCTCTAAATAAGTGGAATTTCTGTCTTTTTACCCCAAAACAAAGGGAATTTATGACTTTTTTGCCCCAAAATTAGGGGAATTTCTGACTTATTACCCTGAAATAAGTGTAATTTCTGGAATTTTTCCCCAAAATAATTGAAATTTCTGCCTTTTTGCCCCCAAATAAAGGAAATTTCAGCCTTTTTACTTCAAAATAAGGGGAATTTCTGCATTTTTGCCACCGAATATTAGGAATTTCTGCCTTTATGCCCCAAAATAAGGAAAATTTCTGCCTTTTTTCTCAGAAATAAGTGAAATTTATGCAATTTTGCCCCAAAATAAGTGGAATTTCTGAGTTTTGCCCCAAAATAAGGAGAATTTCTGTCTTTTTGCCCCAACATATAAAAAATTTCTGCATTTTTGCCCCACAATTAGGGGAATTTCTGCAATTTTGCTCAAAAATACGGGGAATTTCTGCCTTTTTGCCCGAAAATAAGGGGAATGCATATTTTTTTGCCATATAAAAAAGAAATTTCTTCATTTTTACTCCAAAATAAGGGGAATTTCTGCCTTTTTGCCTCTAAATAAGTGGAATTTCTATCTTTTTCCCCCAAAACAAAGGGAATTTCACTCTTTTTTGCCCCAAAATAAGGGGAATTTCTGACTTATTACCCTGAATTAAGTGAAATTTCTGCAATTTTGCCCCAATATAAAGGAAATTTCTGCCTTTTTGCTCCCAAATAAGGGGAATTTCAGCCTTTTTAACTCAAAATAAGGGGAATTTCTGCATTTTTGCCACAAAATATACGGAATTTCTGCCTTTTTGCCCCATAATAAGGGAAATGTCTGCAATTTTGCCCCAAAATAAGGGGAATTTCTCCTTTTTTGCCCCAAAATAAAGAAAATTTCAGCCTTTTTACCTGAAAATAAGTGAAATTACTGCAATTTTGCCCCAAATAAGGGAAATTTCCGCAATTTTGCGGCAAAATATGTGGAATTTCTAAATTTTGCCCCAAAATAAGGAGAATTTCTGCCTTTTTGCCACACAATTAGTGAAATTTCTGCAATTTTGCCCTAAAATAAAAGAAATTTCTGCAATTTTGCCACAAAATAAGGGGAATTTTTGTTTTTTTGCCCCACAATTAGAGAAAGTTCTGCAATTTTGCCCCAAAATAAGAAGAATTTCTACCTTTTGCCCCAAAATATGGGGAATTTCAGCCTTTTTGTCTGAAAATAAGAAGAATGCATATTTTTGCCATAAAAAAGGGAAATTTCTTCATTTTTGCTCCAAAATAAGGGGAACTTTTGCCTTTTTGCCTCTAAATAAGTGGAATTTCTGTCTTTTTTCCCCAAAACAAAAAAAATTTCTGTCTTTTTGCCCCAAAATAAGAAAAATTTCTGACTTATTACCCTGAAATAAGTGAAATTTCTGCACATTTGCCCCAAAATAAGAGAAATTTCTGCCTTTTGTCCCAAAATATGGGGAATTTCAGCATTTTACATCAAAATAAGGGAAATTTCTGATTTTTGCACCAAAATATGGAGGATTTCTGCCTTTTTGCCCCAAAATAAAGGGAATTTCTGCATTTTTGCACCAATATTAGGGGAATTTCTGCAATTTTGCTCAAAAATACGGGTCATTTCTGCCTTTTTGCCCGAAATTAAGTGGAATTTCTGCCTTTTTTGTCCCGAAATAAGTGAAATTTCTTCAATTTTAGCCAAAAATTAGGGATTTCATCTTTTTGCCCCAAAATAAGGGGAATTTCTGCCATTTTGCCTGAAATATTTGAAATTTCTTAAATTTTACCCCAAAATAAGAGGAATTTCTGCCCTTTTGCCCCTAAATAATGGGAATTTCAGCATTTTTACCTCAAAATAAGGAAAATTTCTGCCTTTTTTCTCTGAAATAGGTGAAATTTCTTCATTTTTTTGTCAAAATAAGTGAAATTTCTGCAATTTTGCATCAAAATAAGGGAAATTTCTAAAATTTTCCCCAAAATAAGTGGAATTTCTGAGTTTTGCCCCAAAATAAGGAGAATTTCTTTCTTTTTGCCCCAACATATAGGGAATTTCTGACTTTTTGACCCACAATTAGGGGAATTTCTGCAATTTTGCTCAAAAATATGGGGAATTTCTGTCTTTTTGCCTCTAAATAAGTGGAATTTCTGTCTTTTTCCCCCAAGACAAAGGGAATTTCTGCCTTTTTTGCCCCAAAATAAGGGGAATTTCTGACTCATTACCCTGAAATAAGTGAAATTTCTGCAATTTTGCCCCAATATAAGGGAAATTTCTGCCTTTTTGCTGTCAAATAAAGGGAATTGCAGCATTTTTACCTCAAAATAAGAGGAATTTCTGCATTTTTGCGACAAAATATACGGAATTTCTGCCTTTTTGCCCCATAATAAGAGAAATTTCTGCAATTTTGCACCAAAATAAGGGGAATTTCTCCTTTATTGCCCCAAAAGAAAGGAAATTTCAGCCTTTTTACATGAAAATAAGTGAAATTACTGCAATTTTGCTCCAAATAATGGAAATTTCTGCAATTTTGCCCCAAAATAAGTGGAATTTCTGAGTTTTGTCCCAAAACAAAACGAATTTTTGCCTTTTTGCCCCACAATTAGTGAAATTTCTGCAATTTTGCCCTAAAATAATAGAAATTTTGCAATTTTTCCCCATAATAAAGGAAATTTCTGCAATTTTGCCCCAAAATAAGGGGAATTTCTGTTTTTTGCCCCACAATTAGGGAAGTTTCTGCAATTTTGCCCCAAAATAAGAAGAATTTCTGCTTTTTGCCCCAAAATATGGGGAATTTCTGCCTTTTTGTCTGAAAATAAGAAGAATGCATAACTTTTTGCCATAAAAAAGGGAAATTTCTTCATTTTTGCTCCAAAATGAGGGGAACTTTTGCCTTTTTGCCTCTAAATAAGTGAAATTTCTGTCTTTTTTCCCCAAAACAAATGAAATTTCTGTCTTTTTTGCCCCAAAATAAGAAAAATTTCTGACTTATTACCCTGAAATAAGTGAAATTTCTGCAAATTTGCCCCAAAATAAGAGAAATTTCTGCCTTTTGCCCCAAAATATGGGGAATTTCAGCATTTTACATCAAAATAAGGGAAATTTCTGATTTTTGCACCAAAATATGGAGAATTTCTGCCTTTTTGCCCCAAAATAAAAGGAATTTTTGCATTTTTACATAATATTAGGGGAATTTCTGCAATTTTTCTCCAAAATATGGGTCATTTTTGCCTTTTTGCCCGAAATTAAGTGGAATTTCGCCTTTTTGTCCCGAAATAAGTGAAATTTCTTCAATTTTAGCCAAAAATTAGGGATTTCATTTTTTGCCCCAAAATAAGGGGAATTTCTGCCATTTTGCCCTGAAATATTTGAAATTTCTTAAATTTTACCCCAAAATAAGGGGTATTTCTGCCTCATTGCTTCTAAATAAGGGGAATTTCAGCCTTTTTACCTCAAAATAAAGAAAATTTCTGCCTTTTTTCTCTGAAATAAGTGAAATTTCTTCAATTTTTTGCCAAAATAAGTGAAATTTCTGCAATTTTGTGTCAAAATAAGGGAAATTTCTGGAATTTTGCCCTAAAATAAGTGGAATTTCTGAGTTTTGCACCAAAATAAGGAGAATTTCTTTCTTTTTGCCCCAACATATAGGGAATTTCTGCCTTTTTGCCCCACAATTAGGGGAATTTCTGCAATTTTGCTCAAAAATACGGGGAATTTCTGCCTTTTTGCCCGAAAATAAAGGGAATGCATTCTTATTTGCCATAAAAAAGGAAAATTTCTTCATTTTTGCTCCAAAATAAGGGGAATTTTTGCCTTTTTGCCTCTAATACGTGGATTTCTGTCTTTTTTCCCCAAAACAAAGGGAATTTCTGTCTTTTTTGCCCCAAAATAAGGAAAATTTCTGACTTATTACCCTGAAATAAGTGAAATTTCTGCAATTTTGCCCCAATATAAGGGAAAATTCTGCCTTTTTGCCCCCAAAGAGGGGGAATTTCAGCCTTTTTACCTAAAAATAAGGGGAATTTCTGCATTTTTGCCACAAAATTTATGGAATTTCTGCCTTTATGCCCCAAAATAAGGAAAATTTCTGCCTTTTTTCTCTGAAATAAGTGAAATTACTGCAATTTTGCCCCAAAATAAGGGGAATTTCTGAGTTTTGCCCCAAAAGAAGAAGAATTTCTGTCTTTTTGCCCCAACATATAAAGAATTTCTGCCTTCTTGCCCCACAATTAGGGGAATTTCTGCAATTTTTCTCCAAAATGCGGGGGATTTCTGCCTTTTTGCATGAAAATAAGGGGAATGTTTACCTTTGCCATAAAAAAGGGAAATTTCTTCATTTTTGCTCCAAAATAAGGGGAATTTCTGCCTTTTTGCCTCTAAATAAGTGGAATTTCTGTCTTTTTCCCCCAAAACAAAGAGAATTTCTGTCTTTTTTGCCCCAAAATAAGAAAAATTTCTGCATTTTGCCCCAAAATAATGGGAATTTTTGCCTTTTTGCCCCTAAATAAGAAAAAATTTCGCTTTTTTTCTCTGAAATAAGTGAAATTTCTGCAATTTTGCCCTAAAATAAGGGAAATTTCTGCAATTTTTCGCCATAATTAGTTAAATTTCTGCAATTTTGCCCCAAAATATGGGGAATTTCTGTTTTTTGCCCCCAAATAAGGAAAATTTCTTCAATTTTGCCCTAAAATAAGGGGAATTTCTGCCTTTTGCCTCAAAATAAGGTGAATTTCTGCCCTTTTGCCCCTAAATAAGTAAAATTACTGTATTATTTATTCCAAAATTAGGTGAATTTCTGCAATTTTGCTCCATAATACGGGGATTTTCTGCCTTTTTAGCCAAAAAAAAGGAGAATTTCTGCCATTTTGCCACAAAATAAGTGAAATTTCTGCAGTTTTACCCCAAAATAAGGGGAATTTCTGCCTTTTTGCCCCGAAATTAGAGGAATTTTTGTAATTTTGCTCAGAAATACGGGGAATTTCTGCCTTTTTGCCTGAAATAACAAAAAATGTATACCTTTTTGCCATAAAAAGGGAAATTTCTTCATTTTTGCCCGAAAATAAGAGAATTTTCCGCATTTTTGACTCATAATAAGTCAAATTTTTGCGTCTTCCCCAAAAATAAATGAAATTTTTATCTTTTTGCCCCAAAATAAAGGGAATATCTGACTTTTTGGCCAAAAATAAAAGGAATTTCAGACTTTTTACCTCAAAATAAAGGTAATTTCTTCCTTTTTGCCCCAAAATATGGGGAATTTCTGCTTTTTGCCCCAAAATAAGAAAAATTTCTGCAATTTTGTACCAAAATAAAAGAAATTTCTGTCTTTTTGCCCCAAAATAAGAAAATTTCTGCCTTTTTTTCCAAAAATAAGTGAAATTTCTGATATTTTGCCCCAAAATAAGGGAAATTTCTGAAATTTTGCCCCAATGTAAAGGAAATTTTTGCAATTTTGCCCCAAAATAAGAGGAATTTCTGATTTTTGCTCCTGAAAACAGGAGATTTTCTGCCTTTTTGCCCGAAAATTATGAGAATTTCGGCAATTTTGCTTCAAAATATAGGGAATTTCAGCCTTTTAGCCCCAAAATATAGGGAATTTTTGCATTTTCCCCCAATATTTGGGGAATTTCTGGAATTTACCTCTAAATAAAAGGAATTTCTGCATTTTACCTCAAAATAATAAGAATTTCTGCCTTTTGTTCCAAAATATGGGGAATTTCTGCCTTTTTGTTCCAAAATAAAGAAAATTTCTTCAATTTTGTACTATAATAAAAGAAATTTCTTCTTTTTGCCCCACAATAAGGGGAATTTTTAACTTTTTGCCCTGAAATAAATGAAATTTCTGCAATTTTGCCCGGAAATAAGGGAAATTTGTGCCTTTTTGCCCCAAAATAAGTGGAATTTCTGCATTTTGCCCCAAAATATGGGGAATTTCTGCCTTTTTGTCGGAAAATAAGAAGAATGCATAACTTTTTGGAATAAAAAGGGAAATTTCGTCATTTTTGCTCCAAAATAAGGGGAATTTTTGCCTTTTTGCCTCTAAATAAGTGGAATTTCTGTCTTTTTTGTCCTAAAATAAGGAAAATTTCTGACTTATTACCCTGAAATAAGTGAAATTTCTGCAATTTTGCCCCAATATAAGGGAAATTTCTGCCTTTTTGCCCCCAAATAAGGTGGATTTCAGCCTTTTTACCTCAAAATAACGGGAATTTCTTCATTTTTGCCACAAAATATTAGGAATTTCTGCCTTTTTGCCCCAAAATAAGGAAAATTTCTGCCTTTTTTCTCTGAAATAAGTGAAATTTCTGCAATTTTGCCCCAAAGTAAGTGAAATTTCTGCAATTTTGCCCCAAAATAAGTAATATTTCTGGAATTTTGCCCCAAAATAAGTGGAATTTCTGAGTTTTGCCCTAAAATAAGGAGAATTTCTGCCTTTTTGCCCCACAATTAGGGGAATTTCTGCAATTATGCTCCAAAATACGGGGAATTTCTGCCTTTTTGCCCGAAAATAAGGAGAATGCATACCTTTTTGCCATAAAAAAAATTTCTTCATTTTTTCCTCAAAATAAGGGAAATTTTTGCCATTTTACCCTGAAATCTGTGAAATTTCTGAGATTTTACCCCAAAATAAGGTGAATTTCTGCCTTTTTGCCCCAAAATAATGGCAATTTCTGCCTTTTTGCCCCAAAATAAGAAAAATTTTTGCTTTTTTTCTCTGAAATAAGTGAAATTTCTGCAATTTTGCCCTTAAATAAGGGAAATTTCTGCAATTTTTCCCTATAATAAGGGAATTTTCTGCAATTTTGCCCCAAAATACAGGGAAATTCTGTTTTTTGCCCCCAAATAAGGGAAATTTCTGCAATTTTGCCAAAAATAAGGGGAATTTCTGCTTTTTGCCCTAAAATAAGGAGAACTTCTGCCTTTTTGCCCCAAAGTAAAAAAAAATTACTGTATTTTTTACCCCTAAATTAGGTGAATTTCTGCAATTTTACTCCAAAATACGGGGATTTTTGCCTTTTTGCCCGAAATTAAAGGGAATATATACCTTTTTGCCATAAAAAAAAGGAAATTTCTTCATTTTTGCTCCAAAATAAGGGGATTTTCTAACTTTTTGACTCAAAATAAGTGCCATTTCTGCCTTTTGCCCAAAAATAAACGAAATTTCTCTCTTTTTTCCAAAAATAAGGTGAATTTCTGACATTTTGTTTCAAAATAAGGGGAATTTCAGCATTTTTACCTCAAAATAAGGAAAATTTCTGCCTTTTTGCCCCCAAAATAAAGGGAATTTCTGCATTTTTGCACCAATATTAGGGGAATTTCTGCAATTTTGCTCCAAAATACAGGTCATTTCTGCCTTTATGCAAGAAATTAAGTGGAATTTATGCCTTTTTGTCCCGAAATAAGTGAAATTTCTTCAATTTTAGCCAAAAATTAGGGATTTTGTCTTTTTGCCCCAAAATAAGGGGAATTTCTGCCATTTTGCCCTGAAATATTTGAAATTTCTGCAATTTTACCCAAAAATAAGGGGAATTTCTGCCTTTTTGCTCCAAAATAAGAGGAATTTCAGTCTTATTACCTCAAAATAAGGGGAATTTCTGCCATTTTGCCCCAAAATATAAGGAATTTCTGCCTTTTTGCCCCAAAATAAGGAAAATTTCTGCAATTTTGCCCCAAAATAAGGAAAATTTCACTTTTTGCACCAAAATAAAGGAAGTTTCAGTTTTTTTACCTGAAAATATGTGAAATTTCTGCAATTTTGCCCCAAATAAGGGAAATTTCTGCAATTTTGTCCTAAAATAAAGGAAATTTCTGGAATTTTGCCCCAAGATAAAAGAAATTTCTGATTTTTGCCTCAAAATATAGATAATTTCTGCCTTTTGCCCCAAAATTAGGGGAATTTCTGCAATTTTGCTCCAAAATACGGGGAATTTCTGCCTTTTTGCCCGAAAATAAGGGGAATGCATACCTTTTTGCCATAAAAAAGGGGAATTTCTTCATTTTTGCTCCAAAATAAGGGGAATTTCTGCCTTTTTGCCTCTAAATAAGTGGAATGTTTGTCTTTTCCCCAAAAACAAAAGGAATTTCTGTCTTTTTTGCCACAAAATAAAGAAAATTTCTGACTTATTACCCTGAAATAAGTGAAAGTTCTGCAATTTTGCCCCAAAAAAGGAAAATTTCTGCCTTTTTGCCCTGAAATATGTGAAATTTCTTCAATTTTACCCCAAAATAAGGTGAATTTTTGCCTTTTGGCCCCAAAATAATGGGAATTTCTGCCTTTTTGCCCCCAAAAAAGAAAAATTTTACCTTTTTTTCTCTGAAATAAGTGAAATTTCTTCAATTTTGCCCTAAAGTAAGGAAAATTTCTGCAATTTTTCCCCATAATAAGGGAAATTTCTGCAATTTTGCCCAAAAATAAGGGGAATTTATGTTTTTTGCCCCCAAATAAGAGAAATTTCTGCAATTTTGCCCTAAAATGAGGGGAATTTCTGCATTTTGCCCCTAAATAATGAGAATTTCTGCCTTTTTGCCCTAAAATAAAGAAAATTACTGTATTTTTTACCCCAAAATCAGGTGAATTTCTGCAATTTTGCTCCAAAATACAGGGATTTTCTGCCTTTTTCGCCAATAATAAGGAGAATTTCTGCCATTTTGCCGCGAAATAAGTGAAATTTCTGCAGTTTTAGCACAAAATAAGGGGATTTTCTGCCT
The DNA here is from genome assembly GCF_963924665.1 of Micromys minutus. Lineage (NCBI taxonomy): Eukaryota > Metazoa > Chordata > Mammalia > Rodentia > Muridae > Micromys > Micromys minutus. The sequence continues at coordinate 8,411,251 of NW_027667727.1, forward strand.
TTTTGCCCCAAAATTAGGGGAATTTCTGCAATTTTGCTCCAAAATACGGGGAGTTTCTGCCTTTTGCCTGAAAATAAAGGGAATGTATACCTTTTTGCCATTAAAAAGGGAAATTTTTTCATTTTAGCCCGAAAATAAGGGGATTTTCCGCCTTTTTGACTCAAAATAAGTGCAATTTCTTCCTTTTCCCCAAAAATAAATGAAATTTCTGTCTTTTTGCCCCAAAATAAGGGGAATTTCTGACTTTTTGCCCTGAAATATTTGAAATTTCTGCAATTTTACCACAAAATAAGGGGAATTTCTGCATTTTTGCCCCAAAATATAAGGAAATTCTGCCTTTTTGCCACAAAGTAAAGAAAATTTCTGCAATTTTGCCCCAAAATATTAGGAATGTCTCCCTTTTTGCCTCAAAATAAAGGAAATTTCAGCCTTTTTACCTGAAAATAAGTAAAATTTCTGCAATTTTGCCCCAAATAAGGGAAATATCTGCAATTTTGCCCCAATGTAAGGTAAATTCCTGCAATTTTGCCCCAAAATATAGGAAATTTCTGATTTTTGCTGCAAAATAAAGGGAATTTCTGCCTTTTGCCCCAAAATTAGGGTAATTTCTGCAATTTTGCTCCAAAATACGGGGAATTTCTGCCTTTTTGCCTGAAAATAAGAGAAATGCATACCTTTTTGCCATAAAAAAGGGAAATTTCTTCATTTTTGCTCCAAAATAAAAGGAATTTCTGCCTTTTTGCTTCTATGTAAGTGGAATTTCTTTCTTTTTCCCCCAAAACAAAGGGAATTTCTGTCTTTTTTGCCCCATAATAAGAAAAATTTCTGACTTTTTACCCGGAAATAAGTGAAATTTCTGCAATTTTGCCCCAAAATAAGGGAAATTTCTGCATTTTTGCAATCAAATAAAGGGAATTTCAGCCTTTTTACCTCAAAATAAGGGGAATATCTGCATTTTTGCCAAAAAATATTAGGAATTTCTACGTTTTGCCCCAAATAAGGAAAATTTCTCACTTATTACCCTGAAATAAGTGAAATTTCTGCAACTGTGCCCCAAAATAAGGGAAATTTCTGAAATTTTGCCCCAAAATAAGGGAAATTTCTGGAATTTTGCCCCAAAATAAGTGGAATTTCTGAGTTTTGCCCCAATATAAGGAGAATTTCTGTCTTTTTGCCCCAACAAATAGGGAATTTCTGCCTTTTTGCCCCACAACTAAGGGAATTTCTGCAATTTTGCTCCAAAATATAAAGAATTTCTGCCTTTATGCCCGAATATAAGGGGAATGCATACCTATTTGCCATAAAAAAGGGAAATTTCTTCATTTTTGTTACAAAATAATGGGAATTTCTGCCTTTTTGGCTCTAAATAAGTGGAATTTCTGTCTTTTTCCCCCAAAACAAAGGAAATTTCTGTCTTTTTTGCCCCAAAATAAGGGGAATTTCTGACTTATTACCCTGAAATAAGTGAAAATTCTGCCATTTTGCCCCACAATAAGGGAAATTTCTGCCTTTTTGCCACAAAATAAAAAAAATTTCTGCAATTCTGTGCCAAAATAAAAGAAATTTTTACAATTTTGCCTGAAAATAAGGGAAATATCTGATTTTTGCCCCGAAATAAGGAGAATTTCTGTATTTTTTCCCCAAAATAAAGGGAATTTCTGCCTTTTTGCCCCAAAATTAGGGGAGTTTCTGCAATTTTGCTTCAAAATACAAAAAATTCTGCCTCTTTTCCCAAATATAAGGGGAACTTCTTTCGATTTGCCCCAAATAAAGGGAATTTCTGCATTCTTGCCCCAATATTAGGGGAATTTCTGCAATTTTGCTCCAAAATACGGGGAATTTCTGCCTTTTTGCCTGAAATTAAGGGGATTTTCTGCGTTTTTGCCCCCAAACAAGGGAAATTTCTGCAATTATATCCCAAATAAGGGGAATTTCTGCCATTTTGCCCTGAAATATCTGAAATGTCTGCAATTTTACCCCAAAATAAGGTGAATTTCTGCCTTTTTGCCCCAAAATAATTGGAATTTCTGCCTTTTGCCACACAATAAGAAAAATTTTTGCTTTTTTTCTCTGAAATAAGTGAAATTTCTGCAATTTTGCCTTAAAATAAAAGAAATTTCTCCAATTTTTCCCCATAATAAAGGAATTTTCTGCAATTTGCCCCAAAATAAAGGGAACTTCTGTTTTTTGTCCCCAAATAAGGGAAATTTCTGCAATTTTGCCTCAAAATAAAAGGTATTTCTCCCTTTTTGCCTCAAAATAAAAGAAATTTCAGCCTTTTTACCTGAATATAAGTGAAATTTCTGCAATTTTGCCCCAAAATAAGGTAAATTCCTGCAATTTTGCCCCAAAATTAAGGAAATTTCTGATTTTTGCTCCAAAATAAAGGGAATTTCTGCCTTTTGCCATAAAATTAGGGGAATTTCTGCAATTTTGCTCCAAAATACGGGAAATTTCTGCCTTTTGCCCGTAAATAAAAGAAATGCATACCTTTTTGCCATAAAAAAGGGAAATTTCTTCATTTTTGCTCCAAAATAAGGGGAATTTTTGCCTTTTTGCTTCTAATTAAGTGGAATTTCTTTCTTTTTCCCCCTAAACAAAGGGAATTTCTGTCTTTTTTGCCCCAAAATAAGGGGAATTTCTGACTTATTACCCTGAAATTAGTGAAATTTCTGCAATTTTGCCCCAAAATAAGGTAAATTTCTGCATTTTTGCAACCAAATAAAAGGAATTTCAGCCTTTTTACCTCAAAATAAGGGGAATATCTGCATTTTTGCCAAAAAATATTAGGAATTTCTGCCTTTTGCCCCAAATAAGGAAAATTTCTCACTTATTACCCTGAAATAAGTGAAATTTCTGCAATTGTGCCCCAAATTAAGGGAAATTTCTCCAATTTTGCCCCAAAATAAGGGAAATTTCTGCAATTTTGCTCTAAAATAAGTGGAATTTCTGAGTTTTGCCCCAATATAAGGAGAATTTCTGTCTTTTTGCCCCAACAAATAGAGAATTTCTGCCTTTTTGCCCCAAAACTAAGGGAATTTTTGCAATTTTGCTCTAAAATACGGGGAATTTCCGCCTTTATGCCTGAATATAAGGGGAATGCATACCTATTTGCCATAAAAATGGGAAATTTCTTCATTTTTGTTACAAAATAAGGGGAATTTCTGCCTTTTAGGCTCTAAATAAGTGGATTTTCTGTCTTTTTCCCCCAAAACAAAGGAAATTTCTGTCTTTTTTGCCCCAAAATAAGGGGAATTTCTGACTTATTACCCTGAAATAAGTGAAAATTCTGCCATTTTGCCACGCAATAAGGAAAATTTCTGCCTTTTTGCACCCAAATAAGGGGAATTTCAGCCTTTTTACCTCATAATAATGGGAATCTCTGCCTTTTTGCCCTAAAATAAGGAAAATTTCTGTATTTTTGCCCCAAAATAAAGAAAATTTCTGCAATTTTGTACCAAAATAAAAGTAATTTCTGAATTTTTGTCCCAAAATAAGAGAAATTTCCGCGTTTTTTCTCTGAAATAAGTGAAAGTTCTGTAATTTTGCCCCAAAAAAGGGGAATTTCTGACTTTTTGCCCTGAAATAAGGAGAATTTCTGTCTTTCTGCCCCAAAATAATGTGAATTTCTGCATTTTCCTTCAAAATTATGGGAATATGTGCAATTTTGCTCAAAATACGGGGAATTTCTGCCTTATTGCACCAAAATAAAGGGAATTTCTGCATTTTTGCACCAATATAAGGGGAATTTCTGAAATTTTGCTCCAAAATACGGGGAATTTCAACCTTATTGCCCGAAATAAAGTGGAATTTCTGCCTTTTTGCCGTGAAATATTTGAAATTTCCGCAATTTTACCCAAAAATAAGGGGAATTTCTGTTTTCGGCCCCACAATTAGGAGAATTTCTGCTTTTTGCCCCAAAATAAGGCAAATTTCTAACTTTTTGCACTGAAATAAGTGAAATTTCTGCAATTTTGCCCCAAAATAAGGGGAATTTGTGTTTTTTTGCCAAAATAAGGGGAATTTCAGCATTTTACCTCCAAATAAGTGGAATTTCTGCCTTTTTGCCACAAAATATGGGGAATTTCTGCCTATTGCCCCCAAATAAGAAAAAGTTTTGCTTTTCTGCCCCAATTAACAGGAATTTTTTCCTTTTTGCCACAAAGTAAAGGGAATATCTGCCTTTTTGCCCCAAAATAACGGGAATTTCAGCTTTTTACCTCAAAATAAGGGGAATTTATGCCTTTTGTCCACAATATGGGGAATTTCTGACTTTTTGTTCCAAAATAAGGAAAATTTCTTCAATTTTGTACCAAAATAAAAGTAATTTCTGACTTTTTGCCCTGAAATAATTGAAATTTCTGCAATTTTGCCCGAAAAAAAAGGAAATTTGTGTCTTTTTGCCTCAAAATGAGGGGAATTTCTGCCATTTTGCCCCAAAATATAGGGAATTTCAGCATTTTACCTCAAAATTAAGGGAATTTCAGCCTTTTTGCAACAGAATATGGGGAATTTCTGCCTTTTTGCCACAAAATAAGAAAAATTTCTGCAATTCTGTACCAAAATAAAAAAAATTTTTTACAATTTTGCCCGAAAATAAGGGAAATCTGATTTTTGCCCCGAAATAAGGAGAATTTCTGTATTTTTGCCCCAGAATAAAGGGAATTTCTGCCTTTTTGCCCCAAAATTAGGGGAGTTTCTGCAATTATGCTTCAAAATACAGGAAATTTCTCCCTCTTTTCCCGAAAATAAGGGGAACTTTTTCCGATTTGCCCCAAATAAAGGGAATTTCTGCATTCTTGCCCCAATATTAGGGGAATTTCTGCAATTTTGCTGCAAAATACGGGGAATTTCTGCCTTTTTGCCTGAAATTAAGGGGATTTTCTGCGTTTTTGCCCCCAAACAAGGGAAATTTCTGCAATTTTACCCCAAAATAAGGTGAATTTCTGCCTTTTTGCCCCAAAATAATGGGAATTTCTGCCTTTTTGCCCCACAATAAGAAAAATTTTTGCTTTTTTTCTCTGAAATAAGTGAAATTTCTTCAATTTTGCCTTAAAATAAAAGAAATTTCTGCAATTTTTTTACATAATAAAGGAATTTTCTGCAATTTTCCCCAAAATAAATGGAATTTCTGTTTTTTGTCCCCAAATAAGGGAAATTTCTGCAATTTTGCCCCAAAATAAAAGGTATTTCTCCTTTTTTGCCTCAAAATAAAGGAAATTTCAGCCTTTTTACCTAAAAATAAGTGAAATTTCTGCATATTTGCCCCAAATAAGGGAAATTTCTGCAATTTTGCCCTAAAATAAGGGGAATTTCTGCCTTTTGCCCCTAAATAAGGAGAATTTCTGCCTTTTTGCCCCAAAATGAAGAAAATTACTGTATTTTTTACCCCAAAAATAGGTGAATTTCTGCAATTTTGCTCCAAAATACAGGAATTTTCTGCCTTTTTCGCCAATAATAAGAAAAACTTCTGCCATTTTGCCACGAAATAAGTTAAATTTCTGCAGTTTTTCCACAAAATAAGGGGATTTTCTGCCTTTTTGCCCCAAAATTAGGGGAATTTCTGAAATTTTGTTCCAAAATACGGGGAATTTCTGCCTTTTTGCCCGAAAATAAAGAAAATGTATACCTTTTTGCCATTAAAAAGGGAAATTTCTTCATTTTTGCCCGAAAATAAGGGGATATTCCGCCTTTTTTCCTCAAAATAAGTTCAATTTCTGCCTTTTCTCCAAAAATAAACGAAATTTCTGTCTTTTTGCCCCAAAATAAGGGGAATTTCTGACTTTTTGCCCCAAAAGAAAGGGAATTTCTGCCTTTTTGCCCCAAAATTAGGGGAGTTTCTGCAATTTTGCTTCAAAATACAGGAAATTTCTGCCTCTTTTCCCGAAAATAAGAGGAACTTCTTCCGATTTGCCCCAAATACAGGGAATTTCCGCATTTTTCCCCAATATTAGGAGAATTTCTGCAATTTTGCTCCAAAATACAAGGAATTTCTGCCTTTTTGCCCGAAATTAAGGGGATTTTCTGCGTTTTTGCCCCCAAACAAGAAAAATTTATCCAATTTTATCCCAAATAAGAAGAATTTCTGCCTTTTTGCCCCAATATAATGGGAATTTCTGCCTTTTTGCCCCACAATAGGAAAAATTTTTGCTTTTTTTCTCTGAAATAAGTGAAATTTCTGCAATTTTGCATTAAAATAAAAGAAATTTCTTCAATTTTTTTCCATAATAAAGGAATTTTCTGCAATTTTGCCCCAAAATAAAGGGAATTTCTGTGTTTTGTCCCCAAATAAGGGAAATTTCTGCAATTTTGTTCTAAAATAAGGGAATTTCTGCCTTTTGCCCCAAAATAAGAGGAATTTTTACCTTTTTGTCCCCAAATAAAGAAAATTACTGCATGTTTTACCCCAAAATTAGGTGAATTTCTGCAATTTTGCTCCAAAATACGGGGATTTTCTGCATATTTCGCCGAAAATAAGGGGAATTTCTGCCATTTTGCCGCAAAATAAGTGAAATTTCTGCAGTTTTACCCCAAAATAAGGGGAATTTCTGCATTTTTGGCCCCAAAATTATGGGAATTTCTGCAATTTTGCTCCAAAATACGGGGAATTTCTGCCTTTTTGCCCGAAAATAAAGGGAATGTATACCTTTTTGCCATAAAAAAGGGAAATTTCTTCATTTTTACCCTAAAATAAGGGGATTTTCCGCATTTTTGACAAAAAATAAGTGCAATTTCTGACTTTTCCCTAAAAATAAACAAAATTTCTGTCTTTTTGCCCCCAAATAAGCGGAATTTCTGACGTTTTGCCCTAAAATAAGTTAAATTTCTAAAATTTTTCCCCAAAATAAGGTAAATGTATGCTTTTTGCCCCAAAATAAGGGGAATTTCTGCCTTTTTGCCCCAAAATAAGGGGAATTTCAGCCTTTTTACCTCAAAATAATCGGAATTTCTGCATTTCTGCCCCAAAATATGGAAAATTTCTGGCTTTTTGCCCAAAAATAAGAAACATTTCTGAAATTTGGAACCAAAATAAAAGAAATTTCTGCCTTTTTGCCCCAAAATAAGAAAATTTCTGCTTTTTTTTCCTGAAATAAGTGAAATTTCTGCAATTTTGCCCCAAAATAAGGGAAATTTCTGCAATTTTGCCAAATGTAAAGGAAATTTCTATAATTTTCCTCAAAATAAGAGGAATTTCTGACTTTTTGCTCCCAAAAAAAGGAGATTTTCTGTCTTTTTGCCCCAAAATAAAAAGAATTTCTGCCTTTTTGCCCGAAAATTATGAGAATTTCTGCAATTTTGCTTTAAAATACGGGTAATTTCTGCCTTTTAGCCCAAAATAAAGGGATTTTCTGAATTTTACCCCAATATTTGGGGAATTTTTGCATTTTACCTCTAAATAAGGGGAATTTCTGCATTTTACCTCAAAATAAGAAGGATTTCTGCCTTTTGCCCCAAAATATGGCTAATTTCTGCCTTTACGTTCAAAAATAAGGAAAACTTCTTCAATTTTGTATCATAATAAAAGCAATTTCTGATTTTTGCACCAAAATACGGGGAATTTCTGAATTTTTGCTCTGAAATAAATAAAATTTCTGCAATTTTGCCCGAAAATAAGGGAAATTTGTGCCTTTTTTCCCCAAATTAAGGGGAATTTCGGCCTTTGCCCCAAAATATGGGGAATTTCATCATTTTACCTCAAAATAAGGGAAATTTCAGCCTTTTTGCACCAAAATATGGAGAATTTCTGCATTTTGCCCCAAAATAAAGGGAATTTCTGCATTTTTGCACCAATATTAGGGGAATTTTTGCAATTTTGCTCCAAAATACGGGTCATTTCTGCCTTTTTGCCTGAAATTAAGTGGAATTTCTGCCTTTTTGTCCCAAAATAAGTGAAATTTCTTCAATTTTAGCCAAAAATTAAGGATTTCATCTTTTTGCCCCAAAATAAGTGGAATTTCTGCCATTTTGCCCTGAAATATTTGAAATTTCTGCAGTTTTACCACAAAATAAGGAAAATTTCTGCCTTTTTGCCCCAAAATAAGGGGAATTTCAGCCTTTTTACCTCATAATAATGGGAATCTCTGCCTTTTTGCCCTAAAATATGGAAAATTTCTGTATTTTTGCCCCAAAATAAAGAAAATTTCTGCAATATTGTAACAAAATAAAAGTAATTTCTGCATTTTGTCCCAAAATAAGAGAAATTTCCATGTTATTTCCCTGAAATAAGTAAAATTTTTGTAATTTTGCCCCAAAATAAGGGGAATTTCTGACTTTTTGCCCTGAAATAAGGAGAATTTCTGTCTTTTTGCCCCAAAATAATGTTAATTTCTGCATTTTCCTTCAAAATTAGGGGAATATGTGCAATTTTGCTCAAAATACGTGGAATTTCTGCCTTATTGCAACAAAATAAAGGGAATTTTTGCATTTTTGCACCAATATTAGCGGAATTTCTGAAATTTTGCTCCAAAATACGGGGAATTTTAACCTTATTGCCCGAAATAAAGTGGAATTTCTGCCTTTTTGCCCTGAAATATTTGAAATTTCCGCAATTTTTCCCAAAATAAGGGGAATTTCTGTTTTTGGCCCCAAAATTACAAGAATTTCTGCTTTTTGCCCCAAAATAAGGCAAATTTCTGACTTTTTTCCCTAAAATAAGTGAAATTTCTGCAATTTTGCCACGAAATAAGAAGAATTTCTGCCTTTTTGCCAAAATAAGGAGAATTTCAGCATTTTACCTCCAAATAAGGGGAATTTCTGCCTTTTTGCCACATAATATGGGGAATTTCTGCCTATTGCCCCCAAATAAGAAAAATTTTTGCTTTTCTGCCCCAGTTAACAGGAATTTCCTCCTTTTTCAACAATGTAAAGGGAATTTCTGCCTTTTTCCCCCAAATAACGGGAATTTCAGCTTTTTACCTCAAAATAAGGGGAATTTCTGCCTTTTGCCCAAAATATGGGGAATTTCTGAATTTTTGTTCCAAAATAAGGAAAATTTCTTCAATTTTGTACCAAAATAAAAGTAATTTCTGACTTTTTGCCCTGAAATAAATGAAATTTCTGCAATTTTGCCCGAAAAAAAGGGAAATTTGTGTCTTTTTGCCCCAAAATGAGGGGAATTTCTGCCTTTTTGCACCAAAATTAGGGAAGTTTCTGAAATTTTGCTTCAAAATACAGGAAATTTCAGCCTCTTATCCCGAAAATAAGAGGAACTTCTTCCGATTTGCCCCAAAAAGAGGGAATTTCTGCATTTTTCCCCAATATTAGGGGAATTTCTGCAATTTTGCTCCAAAATACAAGGAATTTCTGCCTTTTTGCCCGAAATTAAAGGGATTTTCTGCGTTTTTGCTCCCAAACAAGAGAAATTTCTGCAATTTTATCCCAAAAAAGGGGATTTTTGCCTTTTTGCCCCAATATAATGGGAATTTCTGCCTTTTTGCCCCACAATAAGAAAAATTTTTGCTTTTTTTCTCTGAAATAAGTGAAATTTCTGCAATTTTGCATTAAAATAAAAGAAATTTCTTTAATTTTTTTCCATAATAAAGGAATTTTCTGCAAATTTGCCCCAAAATAAAGGGAATTTCTGTGTTTTGTTTCCAAATAAGGGAAATTTCTGCAATTTTGTTCTAAAATAAGGGAATTTCTGCCTTTTGCCCCAAAATAAGAGGAATTTTTACCTTTTTGCCCCCAAATAAAGAAAATTACTGCATGTTTTACCCCTAAATTAGGTGAATTTCTGCAATTTTGCTCCAAAATACGGGGATTTTCTGCATATTTCGCCAAAAATAAGGGGAATTTCTGCCATTTTGCCGCGAAATAAGTGAAATTTCTGCAGTTTTACCCCAAAATAAGGGGATTTTCTGCATTTTTGGCCCCAAAATTATGGGAATTTCTGCAATTTTGCTCCAAAATACGGGGAATTTCTGCCTTTTTGCCCGAAAATAAAGGGAATGTATACCTTTTTGCCATAAAAAAGGGAAATTTCTTCATTTTTACCCTAAAATAAGGGGATTTTCCGCATTTTTGACAAAAAATAAGTGCAATTTCTGACTTTTCCCTAAAAATAAACAAAATTTCTGTCTTTTTGCCCCCAAATAAGCGGAATTTCTGACGTTTTGCCCTAAAATAAGTTAAATTTCTAAAATTTTTCCCCAAAATAAGGTAAATGTATGCTTTTTGCCCCAAAATAAGGGGAATTTCTGCCTTTTTGCCCCAAAATAAGGGGAATTTCAGCCTTTTTACCTCAAAATAATCGGAATTTCTGCATTTCTGCCCCAAAATATGGAAAATTTCTGGCTTTTTGCCCAAAAATAAGAAACATTTCTGAAATTTGGAACCAAAATAAAAGAAATTTCTGCCTTTTTGCCCCAAAATAAGAAAATTTCTGCTTTTTTTTCCTGAAATAAGTGAAATTTCTGCAATTTTGCCCCAAAATAAGGGAAATTTCTGCAATTTTGCCAAATGTAAAGGAAATTTCTATAATTTTCCTCAAAATAAGAGGAATTTCTGACTTTTTGCTCCCAAAAAAAGGAGATTTTCTGTCTTTTTGCCCCAAAATAAAAAGAATTTCTGCCTTTTTGCCCGAAAATTATGAGAATTTCTGCAATTTTGCTTTAAAATACGGGTAATTTCTGCCTTTTAGCCCAAAATAAAGGGATTTTCTGAATTTTACCCCAATATTTGGGGAATTTTTGCATTTTACCTCTAAATAAGGGGAATTTCTGCATTTTACCTCAAAATAAGAAGGATTTCTGCCTTTTGCCCCAAAATATGGCTAATTTCTGCCTTTACGTTCAAAAATAAGGAAAACTTCTTCAATTTTGTATCATAATAAAAGCAATTTCTGATTTTTGCACCAAAATACGGGGAATTTCTGAATTTTTGCTCTGAAATAAATAAAATTTCTGCAATTTTGCCCGAAAATAAGGGAAATTTGTGCCTTTTTTCCCCAAATTAAGGGGAATTTCGGCCTTTGCCCCAAAATATGGGGAATTTCATCATTTTACCTCAAAATAAGGGAAATTTCAGCCTTTTTGCACCAAAATATGGAGAATTTCTGCATTTTGCCCCAAAATAAAGGGAATTTCTGCATTTTTGCACCAATATTAGGGGAATTTTTGCAATTTTGCTCCAAAATACGGGTCATTTCTGCCTTTTTGCCTGAAATTAAGTGGAATTTCTGCCTTTTTGTCCCAAAATAAGTGAAATTTCTTCAATTTTAGCCAAAAATTAAGGATTTCATCTTTTTGCCCCAAAATAAGTGGAATTTCTGCCATTTTGCCCTGAAATATTTGAAATTTCTGCAGTTTTACCACAAAATAAGGAAAATTTCTGCCTTTTTGCCCCAAAATAAGGGGAATTTCAGCCTTTTTACCTCATAATAATGGGAATCTCTGCCTTTTTGCCCTAAAATATGGAAAATTTCTGTATTTTTGCCCCAAAATAAAGAAAATTTCTGCAATATTGTAACAAAATAAAAGTAATTTCTGCATTTTGTCCCAAAATAAGAGAAATTTCCATGTTATTTCCCTGAAATAAGTAAAATTTTTGTAATTTTGCCCCAAAATAAGGGGAATTTCTGACTTTTTGCCCTGAAATAAGGAGAATTTCTGTCTTTTTGCCCCAAAATAATGTTAATTTCTGCATTTTCCTTCAAAATTAGGGGAATATGTGCAATTTTGCTCAAAATACGTGGAATTTCTGCCTTATTGCAACAAAATAAAGGGAATTTTTGCATTTTTGCACCAATATTAGGGGAATTTCTGAAATTTTGCTCCAAAATACGGGGAATTTTAACCTTATTGCCCGAAATAAAGTGGAATTTCTGCCTTTTTGCCCTGAAATATTTGAAATTTCCGCAATTTTTCCCAAAATAAGGGGAATTTCTGTTTTTGGCCCCAAAATTACAAGAATTTCTGCTTTTTGCCCCAAAATAAGGCAAATTTCTGACTTTTTTCCCTAAAATAAGTGAAATTTCTGCAATTTTGCCACGAAATAAGAAGAATTTCTGCCTTTTTGCCAAAATAAGGAGAATTTCAGCATTTTACCTCCAAATAAGGGGAATTTCTGCCTTTTTGCCACATAATATGGGGAATTTCTGCCTATTGCCCCCAAATAAGAAAAATTTTTGCTTTTCTGCCCCAGTTAACAGGAATTTCCTCCTTTTTCAACAATGTAAAGGGAATTTCTGCCTTTTTCCCCCAAATAACGGGAATTTCAGCTTTTTACCTCAAAATAAGGGGAATTTCTGCCTTTTGCCCAAAATATGGGGAATTTCTGAATTTTTGTTCCAAAATAAGGAAAATTTCTTCAATTTTGTACCAAAATAAAAGTAATTTCTGACTTTTTGCCCTGAAATAAATGAAATTTCTGCAATTTTGCCCGAAAAAAAGGGAAATTTGTGTCTTTTTGCCCCAAAATGAGGGGAATTTCTGCCTTTTTGCACCAAAATTAGGGAAGTTTCTGAAATTTTGCTTCAAAATACAGGAAATTTCAGCCTCTTATCCCGAAAATAAGAGGAACTTCTTCCGATTTGCCCCAAAAAGAGGGAATTTCTGCATTTTTCCCCAATATTAGGGGAATTTCTGCAATTTTGCTCCAAAATACAAGGAATTTCTGCCTTTTTGCCCGAAATTAAAGGGATTTTCTGCGTTTTTGCTCCCAAACAAGAGAAATTTCTGCAATTTTATCCCAAAAAAGGGGATTTTTGCCTTTTTGCCCCAATATAATGGGAATTTCTGCCTTTTTGCCCCACAATAAGAAAAATTTTTGCTTTTTTTCTCTGAAATAAGTGAAATTTCTGCAATTTTGCATTAAAATAAAAGAAATTTCTTTAATTTTTTTCCATAATAAAGGAATTTTCTGCAAATTTGCCCCAAAATAAAGGGAATTTCTGTGTTTTGTTTCCAAATAAGGGAAATTTCTGCAATTTTGTTCTAAAATAAGGGAATTTCTGCCTTTTGCCCCAAAATAAGAGGAATTTTTACCTTTTTGCCCCCAAATAAAGAAAATTACTGCATGTTTTACCCCTAAATTAGGTGAATTTCTGCAATTTTGCTCCAAAATACGGGGATTTTCTGCATATTTCGCCAAAAATAAGGGGAATTTCTGCCATTTTGCCGCGAAATAAGTGAAATTTCTGCAGTTTTACCCCAAAATAAGGGGATTTTCTGCATTTTTGGCCCCAAAATTATGGGAATTTCTGCAATTTTGCTCCAAAATACGGGGAATTTCTGCCTTTTTGCCCGAAAATAAAGGGAATGTATACCTTTTTGCCATAAAAAAGGGAAATTTCTTCATTTTTACCCTAAAATAAGGGGATTTTCCGCATTTTTGACAAAAAATAAGTGCAATTTCTGACTTTTCCCTAAAAATAAACAAAATTTCTGTCTTTTTGCCCCCAAATAAGCGGAATTTCTGACGTTTTGCCCTAAAATAAGTTAAATTTCTAAAATTTTTCCCCAAAATAAGGTAAATGTATGCTTTTTGCCCCAAAATAAGGGGAATTTCTGCCTTTTTGCCCCAAAATAAGGGGAATTTCAGCCTTTTTACCTCAAAATAATCGGAATTTCTGCATTTCTGCCCCAAAATATGGAAAATTTCTGGCTTTTTGCCCAAAAATAAGAAACATTTCTGAAATTTGGAACCAAAATAAAAGAAATTTCTGCCTTTTTGCCCCAAAATAAGAAAATTTCTGCTTTTTTTTTCCTGAAATAAGTGAAATTTCTGCAATTTTGCCCCAAAATAAGGGAAATTTCTGCAATTTTGCCAAATGTAAAGGAAATTTCTATAATTTTCCTCAAAATAAGAGGAATTTCTGACTTTTTGCTCCCAAAAAAAGGAGATTTTCTGTCTTTTTGCCCCAAAATAAAAAGAATTTCTGCCTTTTTGCCCGAAAATTATGAGAATTTCTGCAATTTTGCTTTAAAATACGGGTAATTTCTGCCTTTTAGCCCAAAATAAAGGGATTTTCTGAATTTTACCCCAATATTTGGGGAATTTTTGCATTTTACCTCTAAATAAGGGGAATTTCTGCATTTTACCTCAAAATAAGAAGGATTTCTGCCTTTTGCCCCAAAATATGGCTAATTTCTGCCTTTACGTTCAAAAATAAGGAAAACTTCTTCAATTTTGTATCATAATAAAAGCAATTTCTGATTTTTGCACCAAAATACGGGGAATTTCTGAATTTTTGCTCTGAAATAAATAAAATTTCTGCAATTTTGCCCGAAAATAAGGGAAATTTGTGCCTTTTTTCCCCAAATTAAGGGGAATTTCGGCCTTTGCCCCAAAATATGGGGAATTTCATCATTTTACCTCAAAATAAGGGAAATTTCAGCCTTTTTGCACCAAAATATGGAGAATTTCTGCATTTTGCCCCAAAATAAAGGGAATTTCTGCATTTTTGCACCAATATTAGGGGAATTTTTGCAATTTTGCTCCAAAATACGGGTCATTTCTGCCTTTTTGCCTGAAATTAAGTGGAATTTCTGCCTTTTTGTCCCAAAATAAGTGAAATTTCTTCAATTTTAGCCAAAAATTAAGGATTTCATCTTTTTGCCCCAAAATAAGTGGAATTTCTGCCATTTTGCCCTGAAATATTTGAAATTTCTGCAGTTTTACCACAAAATAAGGAAAATTTCTGCCTTTTTGCCCCAAAATAAGGGGAATTTCAGCCTTTTTACCTCATAATAATGGGAATCTCTGCCTTTTTGCCCTAAAATATGGAAAATTTCTGTATTTTTGCCCCAAAATAAAGAAAATTTCTGCAATATTGTAACAAAATAAAAGTAATTTCTGCATTTTGTCCCAAAATAAGAGAAATTTCCATGTTATTTCCCTGAAATAAGTAAAATTTTTGTAATTTTGCCCCAAAATAAGGGGAATTTCTGACTTTTTGCCCTGAAATAAGGAGAATTTCTGTCTTTTTGCCCCAAAATAATGTTAATTTCTGCATTTTCCTTCAAAATTAGGGGAATATGTACAATTTTGCTCAAAATACGTGGAATTTCTGCCTTATTGCAACAAAATAAAGGGAATTTTTGCATTTTTGCACCAATATTAGGGGAATTTCTGAAATTTTGCTCCAAAATACGGGGAATTTTAACCTTATTGCCCGAAATAAAGTGGAATTTCTGCCTTTTTGCCCTGAAATATTTGAAATTTCCGCAATTTTTCCCAAAATAAGGGGAATTTCTGTTTTTGGCCCCAAAATTACAAGAATTTCTGCTTTTTGCCCCAAAATAAGGCAAATTTCTGACTTTTTTCCCTAAAATAAGTGAAATTTCTGCAATTTTGCCACGAAATAAGAAGAATTTCTGCCTTTTTGCCAAAATAAGGAGAATTTCAGCATTTTACCTCCAAATAAGGGGAATTTCTGCCTTTTTGCCACATAATATGGGGAATTTCTGCCTATTGCCCCCAAATAAGAAAAATTTTTGCTTTTCTGCCCCAGTTAACAGGAATTTCCTCCTTTTTCAACAATGTAAAGGGAATTTCTGCCTTTTTCCCCCAAATAACGGGAATTTCAGCTTTTTACCTCAAAATAAGGGGAATTTCTGCCTTTTGCCCAAAATATGGGGAATTTCTGAATTTTTGTTCCAAAATAAGGAAAATTTCTTCAATTTTGTACCAAAATAAAAGTAATTTCTGACTTTTTGCCCTGAAATAAATGAAATTTCTGCAATTTTGCCCGAAAAAAAGGGAAATTTGTGTCTTTTTGCCCCAAAATGAGGGGAATTTCTGCCTTTTTGCACCAAAATTAGGGAAGTTTCTGAAATTTTGCTTCAAAATACAGGAAATTTCAGCCTCTTATCCCGAAAATAAGAGGAACTTCTTCCGATTTGCCCCAAAAAGAGGGAATTTCTGCATTTTTCCCCAATATTAGGGGAATTTCTGCAATTTTGCTCCAAAATACAAGGAATTTCTGCCTTTTTGCCCGAAATTAAAGGGATTTTCTGCGTTTTTGCTCCCAAACAAGAGAAATTTCTGCAATTTTATCCCAAAAAAGGGGATTTTTGCCTTTTTGCCCCAATATAATGGGAATTTCTGCCTTTTTGCCCCACAATAAGAAAAATTTTTGCTTTTTTTCTCTGAAATAAGTGAAATTTCTGCAATTTTGCATTAAAATAAAAGAAATTTCTTTAATTTTTTTCCATAATAAAGGAATTTTCTGCAAATTTGCCCCAAAATAAAGGGAATTTCTGTGTTTTGTTTCCAAATAAGGGAAATTTCTGCAATTTTGTTCTAAAATAAGGGAATTTCTGCCTTTTGCCCCAAAATAAGAGGAATTTTTACCTTTTTGCCCCCAAATAAAGAAAATTACTGCATGTTTTACCCCTAAATTAGGTGAATTTCTGCAATTTTGCTCCAAAATACGGGGATTTTCTGCATATTTCGCCAAAAATAAGGGGAATTTCTGCCATTTTGCCGCGAAATAAGTGAAATTTCTGCAGTTTTACCCCAAAATAAGGGGATTTTCTGCATTTTTGGCCCCAAAATTATGGGAATTTCTGCAATTTTGCTCCAAAATACGGGGAATTTCTGCCTTTTTGCCCGAAAATAAAGGGAATGTATACCTTTTTGCCATAAAAAAGGGAAATTTCTTCATTTTTACCCTAAAATAAGGGGATTTTCCGCATTTTTGACAAAAAATAAGTGCAATTTCTGACTTTTCCCTAAAAATAAACAAAATTTCTGTCTTTTTGCCCCCAAATAAGCGGAATTTCTGACGTTTTGCCCTAAAATAAGTTAAATTTCTAAAATTTTTCCCCAAAATAAGGTAAATGTATGCTTTTTGCCCCAAAATAAGGGGAATTTCTGCCTTTTTGCCCCAAAATAAGGGGAATTTCAGCCTTTTTACCTCAAAATAATCGGAATTTCTGCATTTCTGCCCCAAAATATGGAAAATTTCTGGCTTTTTGCCCAAAAATAAGAAACATTTCTGAAATTTGGAACCAAAATAAAAGAAATTTCTGCCTTTTTGCCCCAAAATAAGAAAATTTCTGCTTTTTTTTCCTGAAATAAGTGAAATTTCTGCAATTTTGCCCCAAAATAAGGGAAATTTCTGCAATTTTGCCAAATGTAAAGGAAATTTCTATAATTTTCCTCAAAATAAGAGGAATTTCTGACTTTTTGCTCCCAAAAAAAGGAGATTTTCTGTCTTTTTGCCCCAAAATAAAAAGAATTTCTGCCTTTTTGCCCGAAAATTATGAGAATTTCTGCAATTTTGCTTTAAAATACGGGTAATTTCTGCCTTTTAGCCCAAAATAAAGGGATTTTCTGAATTTTACCCCAATATTTGGGGAATTTTTGCATTTTACCTCTAAATAAGGGGAATTTCTGCATTTTACCTCAAAATAAGAAGGATTTCTGCCTTTTGCCCCAAAATATGGCTAATTTCTGCCTTTACGTTCAAAAATAAGGAAAACTTCTTCAATTTTGTATCATAATAAAAGCAATTTCTGATTTTTGCACCAAAATACGGGGAATTTCTGAATTTTTGCTCTGAAATAAATAAAATTTCTGCAATTTTGCCCGAAAATAAGGGAAATTTGTGCCTTTTTTCCCCAAATTAAGGGGAATTTCGGCCTTTGCCCCAAAATATGGGGAATTTCATCATTTTACCTCAAAATAAGGGAAATTTCAGCCTTTTTGCACCAAAATATGGAGAATTTCTGCATTTTGCCCCAAAATAAAGGGAATTTCTGCATTTTTGCACCAATATTAGGGGAATTTTTGCAATTTTGCTCCAAAATACGGGTCATTTCTGCCTTTTTGCCTGAAATTAAGTGGAATTTCTGCCTTTTTGTCCCAAAATAAGTGAAATTTCTTCAATTTTAGCCAAAAATTAAGGATTTCATCTTTTTGCCCCAAAATAAGTGGAATTTCTGCCATTTTGCCCTGAAATATTTGAAATTTCTGCAGTTTTACCACAAAATAAGGAAAATTTCTGCCTTTTTGCCCCAAAATAAGGGGAATTTCAGCCTTTTTACCTCATAATAATGGGAATCTCTGCCTTTTTGCCCTAAAATATGGAAAATTTCTGTATTTTTGCCCCAAAATAAAGAAAATTTCTGCAATATTGTAACAAAATAAAAGTAATTTCTGCATTTTGTCCCAAAATAAGAGAAATTTCCATGTTATTTCCCTGAAATAAGTAAAATTTTTGTAATTTTGCCCCAAAATAAGGGGAATTTCTGACTTTTTGCCCTGAAATAAGGAGAATTTCTGTCTTTTTGCCCCAAAATAATGTTAATTTCTGCATTTTCCTTCAAAATTAGGGGAATATGTGCAATTTTGCTCAAAATACGTGGAATTTCTGCCTTATTGCAACAAAATAAAGGGAATTTTTGCATTTTTGCACCAATATTAGGGGAATTTCTGAAATTTTGCTCCAAAATACGGGGAATTTTAACCTTATTGCCCGAAATAAAGTGGAATTTCTGCCTTTTTGCCCTGAAATATTTGAAATTTCCGCAATTTTTCCCAAAATAAGGGGAATTTCTGTTTTTGGCCCCAAAATTACAAGAATTTCTGCTTTTTGCCCCAAAATAAGGCAAATTTCTGACTTTTTTCCCTAAAATAAGTGAAATTTCTGCAATTTTGCCACGAAATAAGAAGAATTTCTGCCTTTTTGCCAAAATAAGGAGAATTTCAGCATTTTACCTCCAAATAAGGGGAATTTCTGCCTTTTTGCCACATAATATGGGGAATTTCTGCCTATTGCCCCCAAATAAGAAAAATTTTTGCTTTTCTGCCCCAGTTAACAGGAATTTCCTCCTTTTTCAACAATGTAAAGGGAATTTCTGCCTTTTTCCCCCAAATAACGGGAATTTCAGCTTTTTACCTCAAAATAAGGGGAATTTCTGCCTTTTGCCCAAAATATGGGGAATTTCTGAATTTTTGTTCCAAAATAAGGAAAATTTCTTCAATTTTGTACCAAAATAAAAGTAATTTCTGACTTTTTGCCCTGAAATAAATGAAATTTCTGCAATTTTGCCCGAAAAAAAGGGAAATTTGTGTCTTTTTGCCCCAAAATGAGGGGAATTTCTGCCTTTTTGCACCAAAATTAGGGAAGTTTCTGAAATTTTGCTTCAAAATACAGGAAATTTCAGCCTCTTATCCCGAAAATAAGAGGAACTTCTTCCGATTTGCCCCAAAAAGAGGGAATTTCTGCATTTTTCCCCAATATTAGGGGAATTTCTGCAATTTTGCTCCAAAATACAAGGAATTTCTGCCTTTTTGCCCGAAATTAAAGGGATTTTCTGCGTTTTTGCTCCCAAACAAGAGAAATTTCTGCAATTTTATCCCAAAAAAGGGGATTTTTGCCTTTTTGCCCCAATATAATGGGAATTTCTGCCTTTTTGCCCCACAATAAGAAAAATTTTTGCTTTTTTTCTCTGAAATAAGTGAAATTTCTGCAATTTTGCATTAAAATAAAAGAAATTTCTTTAATTTTTTTCCATAATAAAGGAATTTTCTGCAAATTTGCCCCAAAATAAAGGGAATTTCTGTGTTTTGTTTCCAAATAAGGGAAATTTCTGCAATTTTGTTCTAAAATAAGGGAATTTCTGCCTTTTGCCCCAAAATAAGAGGAATTTTTACCTTTTTGCCCCCAAATAAAGAAAATTACTGCATGTTTTACCCCTAAATTAGGTGAATTTCTGCAATTTTGCTCCAAAATACGGGGATTTTCTGCATATTTCGCCAAAAATAAGGGGAATTTCTGCCATTTTGCCGCGAAATAAGTGAAATTTCTGCAGTTTTACCCCAAAATAAGGGGATTTTCTGCATTTTTGGCCCCAAAATTATGGGAATTTCTGCAATTTTGCTCCAAAATACGGGGAATTTCTGCCTTTTTGCCCGAAAATAAAGGGAATGTATACCTTTTTGCCATAAAAAAGGGAAATTTCTTCATTTTTACCCTAAAATAAGGGGATTTTCCGCATTTTTGACAAAAAATAAGTGCAATTTCTGACTTTTCCCTAAAAATAAACAAAATTTCTGTCTTTTTGCCCCCAAATAAGCGGAATTTCTGACGTTTTGCCCTAAAATAAGTTAAATTTCTAAAATTTTTCCCCAAAATAAGGTAAATGTATGCTTTTTGCCCCAAAATAAGGGGAATTTCTGCCTTTTTGCCCCAAAATAAGGGGAATTTCAGCCTTTTTACCTCAAAATAATCGGAATTTCTGCATTTCTGCCCCAAAATATGGAAAATTTCTGGCTTTTTGCCCAAAAATAAGAAACATTTCTGAAATTTGGAACCAAAATAAAAGAAATTTCTGCCTTTTTGCCCCAAAATAAGAAAATTTCTGCTTTTTTTTTCCTGAAATAAGTGAAATTTCTGCAATTTTGCCCCAAAATAAGGGAAATTTCTGCAATTTTGCCAAATGTAAAGGAAATTTCTATAATTTTCCTCAAAATAAGAGGAATTTCTGACTTTTTGCTCCCAAAAAAAGGAGATTTTCTGTCTTTTTGCCCCAAAATAAAAAGAATTTCTGCCTTTTTGCCCGAAAATTATGAGAATTTCTGCAATTTTGCTTTAAAATACGGGTAATTTCTGCCTTTTAGCCCAAAATAAAGGGATTTTCTGAATTTTACCCCAATATTTGGGGAATTTTTGCATTTTACCTCTAAATAAGGGGAATTTCTGCATTTTACCTCAAAATAAGAAGGATTTCTGCCTTTTGCCCCAAAATATGGCTAATTTCTGCCTTTACGTTCAAAAATAAGGAAAACTTCTTCAATTTTGTATCATAATAAAAGCAATTTCTGATTTTTGCACCAAAATACGGGGAATTTCTGAATTTTTGCTCTGAAATAAATAAAATTTCTGCAATTTTGCCCGAAAATAAGGGAAATTTGTGCCTTTTTTCCCCAAATTAAGGGGAATTTCGGCCTTTGCCCCAAAATATGGGGAATTTCATCATTTTACCTCAAAATAAGGGAAATTTCAGCCTTTTTGCACCAAAATATGGAGAATTTCTGCATTTTGCCCCAAAATAAAGGGAATTTCTGCATTTTTGCACCAATATTAGGGGAATTTTTGCAATTTTGCTCCAAAATACGGGTCATTTCTGCCTTTTTGCCTGAAATTAAGTGGAATTTCTGCCTTTTTGTCCCAAAATAAGTGAAATTTCTTCAATTTTAGCCAAAAATTAAGGATTTCATCTTTTTGCCCCAAAATAAGTGGAATTTCTGCCATTTTGCCCTGAAATATTTGAAATTTCTGCAGTTTTACCACAAAATAAGGAAAATTTCTGCCTTTTTGCCCCAAAATAAGGGGAATTTCAGCCTTTTTACCTCATAATAATGGGAATCTCTGCCTTTTTGCCCTAAAATATGGAAAATTTCTGTATTTTTGCCCCAAAATAAAGAAAATTTCTGCAATATTGTAACAAAATAAAAGTAATTTCTGCATTTTGTCCCAAAATAAGAGAAATTTCCATGTTATTTCCCTGAAATAAGTAAAATTTTTGTAATTTTGCCCCAAAATAAGGGGAATTTCTGACTTTTTGCCCTGAAATAAGGAGAATTTCTGTCTTTTTGCCCCAAAATAATGTTAATTTCTGCATTTTCCTTCAAAATTAGGGGAATATGTACAATTTTGCTCAAAATACGTGGAATTTCTGCCTTTTTGCAACAAAATAAAGGGAATTTTTGCATTTTTGCACCAATATTAGGGGAATTTCTGAAATTTTGCTCCAAAATACGGGGAATTTTAACCTTATTGCCCGAAATAAAGTGGAATTTCTGCCTTTTTGCCCTGAAATATTTGAAATTTCCGCAATTTTTCCCAAAATAAGGGGAATTTCTGTTTTTGGCCCCAAAATTACAAGAATTTCTGCTTTTTGCCCCAAAATAAGGCAAATTTCTGACTTTTTTCCCTAAAATAAGTGAAATTTCTGCAATTTTGCCACGAAATAAGAAGAATTTCTGCCTTTTTGCCAAAATAAGGAGAATTTCAGCATTTTACCTCCAAATAAGGGGAATTTCTGCCTTTTTGCCACATAATATGGGGAATTTCTGCCTATTGCCCCCAAATAAGAAAAATTTTTGCTTTTCTGCCCCAGTTAACAGGAATTTCCTCCTTTTTCAACAATGTAAAGGGAATTTCTGCCTTTTTCCCCCAAATAACGGGAATTTCAGCTTTTTACCTCAAAATAAGGGGAATTTCTGCCTTTTGCCCAAAATATGGGGAATTTCTGAATTTTTGTTCCAAAATAAGGAAAATTTCTTCAATTTTGTACCAAAATAAAAGTAATTTCTGACTTTTTGCCCTGAAATAAATGAAATTTCTGCAATTTTGCCCGAAAAAAAGGGAAATTTGTGTCTTTTTGCCCCAAAATGAGGGGAATTTCTGCCTTTTTGCACCAAAATTAGGGAAGTTTCTGAAATTTTGCTTCAAAATACAGGAAATTTCAGCCTCTTATCCCGAAAATAAGAGGAACTTCTTCCGATTTGCCCCAAAAAGAGGGAATTTCTGCATTTTTCCCCAATATTAGGGGAATTTCTGCAATTTTGCTCCAAAATACAAGGAATTTCTGCCTTTTTGCCCGAAATTAAAGGGATTTTCTGCGTTTTTGCTCCCAAACAAGAGAAATTTCTGCAATTTTATCCCAAAAAAGGGGATTTTTGCCTTTTTGCCCCAATATAATGGGAATTTCTGCCTTTTTGCCCCACAATAAGAAAAATTTTTGCTTTTTTTCTCTGAAATAAGTGAAATTTCTGCAATTTTGCATTAAAATAAAAGAAATTTCTTTAATTTTTTTCCATAATAAAGGAATTTTCTGCAAATTTGCCCCAAAATAAAGGGAATTTCTGTGTTTTGTTTCCAAATAAGGGAAATTTCTGCAATTTTGTTCTAAAATAAGGGAATTTCTGCCTTTTGCCCCAAAATAAGAGGAATTTTTACCTTTTTGCCCCCAAATAAAGAAAATTACTGCATGTTTTACCCCTAAATTAGGTGAATTTCTGCAATTTTGCTCCAAAATACGGGGATTTTCTGCATATTTCGCCAAAAATAAGGGGAATTTCTGCCATTTTGCCGCGAAATAAGTGAAATTTCTGCAGTTTTACCCCAAAATAAGGGGATTTTCTGCATTTTTGGCCCCAAAATTATGGGAATTTCTGCAATTTTGCTCCAAAATACGGGGAATTTCTGCCTTTTTGCCCGAAAATAAAGGGAATGTATACCTTTTTGCCATAAAAAAGGGAAATTTCTTCATTTTTACCCTAAAATAAGGGGATTTTCCGCATTTTTGACAAAAAATAAGTGCAATTTCTGACTTTTCCCTAAAAATAAACAAAATTTCTGTCTTTTTGCCCCCAAATAAGCGGAATTTCTGACGTTTTGCCCTAAAATAAGTTAAATTTCTAAAATTTTTCCCCAAAATAAGGTAAATGTATGCTTTTTGCCCCAAAATAAGGGGAATTTCTGCCTTTTTGCCCCAAAATAAGGGGAATTTCAGCCTTTTTACCTCAAAATAATCGGAATTTCTGCATTTCTGCCCCAAAATATGGAAAATTTCTGGCTTTTTGCCCAAAAATAAGAAACATTTCTGAAATTTGGAACCAAAATAAAAGAAATTTCTGCCTTTTTGCCCCAAAATAAGAAAATTTCTGCTTTTTTTTTCCTGAAATAAGTGAAATTTCTGCAATTTTGCCCCAAAATAAGGGAAATTTCTGCAATTTTGCCAAATGTAAAGGAAATTTCTATAATTTTCCTCAAAATAAGAGGAATTTCTGACTTTTTGCTCCCAAAAAAAGGAGATTTTCTGTCTTTTTGCCCCAAAATAAAAAGAATTTCTGCCTTTTTGCCCGAAAATTATGAGAATTTCTGCAATTTTGCTTTAAAATACGGGTAATTTCTGCCTTTTAGCCCAAAATAAAGGGATTTTCTGAATTTTACCCCAATATTTGGGGAATTTTTGCATTTTACCTCTAAATAAGGGGAATTTCTGCATTTTACCTCAAAATAAGAAGGATTTCTGCCTTTTGCCCCAAAATATGGCTAATTTCTGCCTTTACGTTCAAAAATAAGGAAAACTTCTTCAATTTTGTATCATAATAAAAGCAATTTCTGATTTTTGCACCAAAATACGGGGAATTTCTGAATTTTTGCTCTGAAATAAATAAAATTTCTGCAATTTTGCCCGAAAATAAGGGAAATTTGTGCCTTTTTTCCCCAAATTAAGGGGAATTTCGGCCTTTGCCCCAAAATATGGGGAATTTCATCATTTTACCTCAAAATAAGGGAAATTTCAGCCTTTTTGCACCAAAATATGGAGAATTTCTGCATTTTGCCCCAAAATAAAGGGAATTTCTGCATTTTTGCACCAATATTAGGGGAATTTTTGCAATTTTGCTCCAAAATACGGGTCATTTCTGCCTTTTTGCCTGAAATTAAGTGGAATTTCTGCCTTTTTGTCCCAAAATAAGTGAAATTTCTTCAATTTTAGCCAAAAATTAAGGATTTCATCTTTTTGCCCCAAAATAAGTGGAATTTCTGCCATTTTGCCCTGAAATATTTGAAATTTCTGCAGTTTTACCACAAAATAAGGAAAATTTCTGCCTTTTTGCCCCAAAATAAGGGGAATTTCAGCCTTTTTACCTCATAATAATGGGAATCTCTGCCTTTTTGCCCTAAAATATGGAAAATTTCTGTATTTTTGCCCCAAAATAAAGAAAATTTCTGCAATATTGTAACAAAATAAAAGTAATTTCTGCATTTTGTCCCAAAATAAGAGAAATTTCCATGTTATTTCCCTGAAATAAGTAAAATTTTTGTAATTTTGCCCCAAAATAAGGGGAATTTCTGACTTTTTGCCCTGAAATAAGGAGAATTTCTGTCTTTTTGCCCCAAAATAATGTTAATTTCTGCATTTTCCTTCAAAATTAGGGGAATATGTGCAATTTTGCTCAAAATACGTGGAATTTCTGCCTTATTGCAACAAAATAAAGGGAATTTTTGCATTTTTGCACCAATATTAGGGGAATTTCTGAAATTTTGCTCCAAAATACGGGGAATTTTAACCTTATTGCCCGAAATAAAGTGGAATTTCTGCCTTTTTGCCCTGAAATATTTGAAATTTCCGCAATTTTTCCCAAAATAAGGGGAATTTCTGTTTTTGGCCCCAAAATTACAAGAATTTCTGCTTTTTGCCCCAAAATAAGGCAAATTTCTGACTTTTTTCCCTAAAATAAGTGAAATTTCTGCAATTTTGCCACGAAATAAGAAGAATTTCTGCCTTTTTGCCAAAATAAGGAGAATTTCAGCATTTTACCTCCAAATAAGGGGAATTTCTGCCTTTTTGCCACATAATATGGGGAATTTCTGCCTATTGCCCCCAAATAAGAAAAATTTTTGCTTTTCTGCCCCAGTTAACAGGAATTTCCTCCTTTTTCAACAATGTAAAGGGAATTTCTGCCTTTTTCCCCCAAATAACGGGAATTTCAGCTTTTTACCTCAAAATAAGGGGAATTTCTGCCTTTTGCCCAAAATATGGGGAATTTCTGAATTTTTGTTCCAAAATAAGGAAAATTTCTTCAATTTTGTACCAAAATAAAAGTAATTTCTGACTTTTTGCCCTGAAATAAATGAAATTTCTGCAATTTTGCCCGAAAAAAAGGGAAATTTGTGTCTTTTTGCCCCAAAATGAGGGGAATTTCTGCCTTTTTGCACCAAAATTAGGGAAGTTTCTGAAATTTTGCTTCAAAATACAGGAAATTTCAGCCTCTTATCCCGAAAATAAGAGGAACTTCTTCCGATTTGCCCCAAAAAGAGGGAATTTCTGCATTTTTCCCCAATATTAGGGGAATTTCTGCAATTTTGCTCCAAAATACAAGGAATTTCTGCCTTTTTGCCCGAAATTAAAGGGATTTTCTGCGTTTTTGCTCCCAAACAAGAGAAATTTCTGCAATTTTATCCCAAAAAAGGGGATTTTTGCCTTTTTGCCCCAATATAATGGGAATTTCTGCCTTTTTGCCCCACAATAAGAAAAATTTTTGCTTTTTTTCTCTGAAATAAGTGAAATTTCTGCAATTTTGCATTAAAATAAAAGAAATTTCTTTAATTTTTTTCCATAATAAAGGAATTTTCTGCAAATTTGCCCCAAAATAAAGGGAATTTCTGTGTTTTGTTTCCAAATAAGGGAAATTTCTGCAATTTTGTTCTAAAATAAGGGAATTTCTGCCTTTTGCCCCAAAATAAGAGGAATTTTTACCTTTTTGCCCCCAAATAAAGAAAATTACTGCATGTTTTACCCCTAAATTAGGTGAATTTCTGCAATTTTGCTCCAAAATACGGGGATTTTCTGCATATTTCGCCAAAAATAAGGGGAATTTCTGCCATTTTGCCGCGAAATAAGTGAAATTTCTGCAGTTTTACCCCAAAATAAGGGGATTTTCTGCATTTTTGGCCCCAAAATTATGGGAATTTCTGCAATTTTGCTCCAAAATACGGGGAATTTCTGCCTTTTTGCCCGAAAATAAAGGGAATGTATACCTTTTTGCCATAAAAAAGGGAAATTTCTTCATTTTTACCCTAAAATAAGGGGATTTTCCGCATTTTTGACAAAAAATAAGTGCAATTTCTGACTTTTCCCTAAAAATAAACAAAATTTCTGTCTTTTTGCCCCCAAATAAGCGGAATTTCTGACGTTTTGCCCTGAAATAAGTTAAATTTCTAAAATTTTTCCCCAAAATAAGGTAAATGTATGCTTTTTGCCCCAAAATAAGAAGAATTTCTGCCTTTTTGCCCCAAAATAAGGGGAATTTCAGCCTTTTTACCTCAAAATAATGGGAATTTCTGAATTTCTGCCTCAAAATATGGAAAATTTCTGCCTTTTTGCCCAAAAATAAGAAAAATTTCTGAAATTTGGAACCAAAATAAAAGAAATTTCTGCCTTTTTGCCCCAAAATAAGAAAATTTCTGCTTTTTTTTCATGAAATAAGTGAAATTTCTGCAATTTTGCCCCAAAATAAGGGAAATTTCTGCAATTTTGCCAAATGTAAAGGAAATTTCTACAATTTTCCTTAAAATAAGAGGAATTTCTGAATTTTTGCTCCCCAAAAAAGGAGATTTTCTGTCTTTTTGCACCAAAATAAGGAGAATTTCTACCTTTTTGCCCGAAAATTATGAGAATTTCTGCAATTTTGCTTTAAAATACGGGGAATTTCTGCCTTTTAGCCCAAAATAAAGGGATTTTCTGAATTTTCCCCCAATATTTGGGGAATTTCTGCATTTTACCTCTAAATAAGGGGAATTTCTGCATTTTACCTCAAAATAAGAAGGATTTCTGACTTTTGCCCCAAAATATGGCTAATTTCTGCCTTTATGTTCAAAAATAAGAAAAATTTCTTCAATTTTGTATCATAATAAAAGAAATTTCTGCTTTTTGTTCCAAAATAATGGGAATTTCTGACTTTTTGCCCTGAAATAAATGAAATTTCTGCAATTTTGCCCGAAAATAAGGGAAATTTGTGCCTTTTTTCTCCAAATTAAGGGGAATTTCTGCCTTTGCCCCAAAATATGGGGAATTTCAGCATTTTACCTCAAAATAAGGGGAATTTCAGACTTTTTGCACCAAAATATGGAAAATTTCTGTATTTTGCCCAAAAATAAATGGAAATTCTGCATTTTTGCACCAACATTAGGAGATTTTCTGCAATTTTGCTCTAAAATACGGGTCATTTCTGCCTTTTTGCCCGAAATTAAGTGGAATTTCTGCCTTTTTGTCCCGAAATAAGTGAAATTTCTTCAATTTTAGCCAAAAATTAGGGATTTCATCTTTTTGCCCCAAAATAAGTGGAATTTCTGCCATTTTGCCCTGAAATATTTGAAATTTCTGCAATTTTACCACAAAATAAGGAAAATTTCTACCTTTTTGCCCACAAATAAGGGAAATTTCAGCCTTATTACCACAAAATAAGGAAAATTTCTGCCTTTTTGCCTCAAACTAAAATAAAAATCTTCAATTTTGCCCCAAAATAAGGGGAATTTCTCCCCTTTTGCCCCAAAATAAAGAAAATTTCAGCCTTTTTACCTGAAAATAAGTCTAATTACTGCAATTTTGCCCCAAATAAGTTAAATTTCTGCAATTTTTCCCCTAAATAAGGTAAATTTCTGCAATTTTGCCCCAAATAAAGAAATTTTTGAAATTTTGTCCCAAAATACAGGGAATTTCTGATTTTTGCCCCAAAATAAAGGCAATTTCTGACTTTTGCCCCAAAATTAGGGGAATTTCTGCCTTTTTCTCGAAAATAAGGGGAATGCATACCTTTTTGCCCGAAAATAAGGGGAATGCATACCTTTTTGCCAAAAAAAGGGAAATTTCTTCATTTTTGCTCCAAAATAAGGGGAATTTCTGCCTCTTTGCCTCTAAATAAGTGGAAATTCTGTCTTTATCCCCCAAAACAAAGGGAATTTCTGTATTTTTTGCCCCAAAATAAGAGAAATTTCTGACTTATTACCCTGAAATAAGTGAAATTTCTGCAATTTTGTACCAACATAAGAGAAATTTCACTTTTTTGCCTCCAAATAAGGGGAATTTCAGCCTTTTTACCTCAAAATAAGGGAAATTTCTGCATTTTACCACAAAATATTAGGAATTTCTTCCTTTTTGCCCCAAAATAAGGAAAATTTCTGCCTTTTTTTCCTGAAATAAGTGAAATTTCTTCAATCTTGCCACAAAATAAGTGAAAATTCTGCAATTTTGCCCCAAAATAAGAGAAATTTCTGGAAATTTGCCCCAAAATAAGTGGAATTTCTGAGGTTTGCCCCAAAATAAAGAGAATTTCTGTCTTTTTGCCCCAACATATAGTTAATTTCTGAATTTTTGCCCCACAATAAGGGGAATTTCTGCAATTTTGCTCCAAAATACAGAGAATTTCTGCCTTTTTGCCCGAAAATAAGGGGAATGCACACATTTTGCCATAAAAAAGGAAATTTTTTAATTTTTGCCCCAAAGTAAGGGGGATTTCTGTTTTTTGCCCTCAAATAAGGGAAATTTCTGCAATTTTGCCCTAAAATACAGGGAATTTCTGTCTTTTAGCCCCAAAATAAAAGGAATTTCTGCATTTTCCCCCAATATTTGGGTAATTTCTGCATTTTACCACTAAATAAGGGGAATTTCTGCATTTTACCTCAAAATAAGAAGAATTTCTGCCTTTTGGCCCAAAATATGGGGAATTTTTGCTTTTTTGTTCCAAAATAAGGGAAATTTCTTCAATTTCGTACCATAACAAAAGAAATTTCTGCTTTTTGCCCCAAAATAAGGGGAATTTCTGACTTTTTGCCCTGAAATAAATGAAATTTCTGCAATTTTGCCTGAAAAAAGGGAAATTTGTGCCTTTTTGCCCCAAAATAAGGGGAATTTCTGCCTTTTGCCCCAAAATATAAGGAATTTCTGCATTTTACATCAAAATAAGAGAAATTTCAGCCTTTTTCACCAAAATATGGAGAATTTCTGCCTGTTTGCCCCAAAATAAAGGGAATTTCTGCATTTTTTGCACCAATATTAGGAGAATGTCTGCAATTTTAATCCAAAATACATGTCATTTCTGCCTTTATGCCCAAAATTAAGTGGAATTTCTGCCTTATTGTCCCTAAATAAGTGAAATTTCTTCAATTTTAGCCAAAAATTAGGGATTTCATCTTTTTGCCCCAAAATAAGGGGAATTTCTGCCATTTTGCTCCAAAATACAGGAAATTTCTGCTTTTTTGCCCGAAAATAAGGGGAATACATACCTTTTTGCCATAAAAAAGGGAAATTTCTTCATTTTTGCTCCAAAATAACGGAAATTTCTGCCTTTTTCCCTCTAAATAAGTAGAATTTGTTTTTTTCCCCCAAAACAAAGGGAATTTCATTCATTTTTGCTTCAAAATAAGGGGAATTTCTGACTTATTACCCTGAAATATGTGAAATTTCTGCAATTTTACCCCAACATAAGGGAAATTTCTGCCTTTTTGCCCCCAAATAAGGGGAATTTCAGCCTTTTTACCTCAAAATAAAGGGGATTTCTGCATTTTTGCCACAAAATATTAGGAATTTCGGCCTTTTTTCCCCAAAATAAGGAAAATTTCTGCCTTTTTTTCCTGAAATAAGTGAAATTTCTGCAATTTTGCCCCAAAATTAGGAGAATTTCTGCAATTTTGCCCCAAAATAAGGGAAATTTCTGGAACTTTACCCCAAAATAAGTGGAATTTCTGAGGTTTGCCCCAAAATAAGGAGAATTTCTGTCTTTTTGCCCAAACATATAGGAAATTTCTGCCTTTTTGCCCCACAATTAGGGGAATTTCTGCAATTTTGCTCAAAAATATGGGGATTTTCTGCCTTTTTCGCTGAAAATAAGGGAAATTTCTACATTTTGCCGCGAAATAAGTGAAATTTCTGCAGTTTCAAGCCAAAATAAGGGGAATTTCTGCCTTTTTGCCACAAATTAAAGGAAATTCTGCAATTTTGCTCCAAAATACGGGGAATTTCTGCCTTTTTGCCCAAAAATAAAAGGAATGTATACCTTTTTGCCATAAAAAGAAAAATTTCTTCATTTTTGCCTGAAAATAAGGGGATTTCCCGCCTTTTTTACTCAAAATAAGTGCAATTTTTGCCTTTTCCCCAAAAATAAATGAAATTTCTGTCTTTTTGCCTTAAAATAAGGGGAATTTCTGACTTTTTGCCCGAAAATAAGGGGAATTTCAGCCTATTTACTTCAAAATAAAAGGAATTTCTGCCTTTTTGCCCCAAAATAAGAAAATTTCTGCAATTTTGTACCAAAAAAAGAAATCTTTGTTTTTTTGCCCCAAAATAAGAAAATTTCTGCCTTTTTTCTGAAATAAGTGAAATTTCTCCAATTTTGCCCCAAAATAACGGAAATTTCTGCAATTTTGCCCCAATATAAAGGAAATTTCTGCAATTTTGCCCCAAAATAAGGGGAATTTCTGACTTTATGTTCCCGAAAAAAAAAGATTTTCGGTCTTTTTGCCCCAAAATAAAGAGAATTTCTGCCTTTTTGCGCGAAAATTATGAGAATTTCTGCAATTTTGCTTCAAAACACAGGGAATTTCTGCCTTTTTGCCCCAAAATAAAGGGAATTTCTGCATTTTTCCCCAATATTTGGGGAATTTCTGCATTTTACCTCTAAATAAGGGGAATTTCTGCATTTTACCTCAAAATAAAAAGAATTTCTGCCTTTTGCCCCAAAATACGGGGAATTTCTGCCTTTTTGTTCCAAAATGAGGAAAATTTCTTCAATGTTGTACCATAACAATAGAAATTTCTGCTTTTTACCCCAAAATAAGGGAAATTTCTGACTTTTTGCCATGAAATAAATGAAATTTCTGCAATTTTGCCCGAAAATAAGGGAAATTTGTGCCTTTTCGCCCCAAAATAAAAGGAATTTCTGCCTTTTGCTCCAACATATGGGGAATTACAGCATTTTACTTCAAAATAAGGGGAATTTCAGAATTTTTACACTAAAATATGGAGAATTTCTGCCTTTTTGCCCCAAATTAAAGGGAATTTCTGCATTTTTGCACCAATATTAGGGGAATTTCTGCTATTTTGCTCCAAAATACGGGTCATTTCTGCCTTTATGCCCGAAATTAAGTGGAATTTCTGCCTTTTTGTCCCGAAATAAGTGAAATTTCTTCAATTTTAGCCAAAAATTAGGGATTTCATCTTTTTGCCCCAAGATAAGGAGAATTTCTGCCATTTTGCTCCAAAATACTGGGAATTTCTGCCTTTTTGCCCGAAAATAAGGGGAATGCATACCTTTTTGCCATAAAAAAGGGAAATTTCTTCATTTTTGCTCCAAAATAAGGGGAATTTCTGCATTTTTGCCTCTAAATAAGTGGAAATTCTGTCTTTTCCACCCAAAACAAAGGGAATTTCTGTCTTTTTGCCTCAAAATAAGGGGAATTTCTGAGTTATTACCCTGAAATAAGTGAAATTTCTGCAATTTTGCCCCAACATATAGGAAATTTCTGCCTTTTTGCCCCCAAATAAGGGGATTTCAGCAATTTTACCTCAAAATAAAGGGAATTTCTGCATTTTTGCCACAAAATATTAAGAATTTCTGCCTTTTTGCCCCAAAATAAGGAAAATTTCTGCCTTTTTTTCCTGAAATAAGTGAAATTTCTGCATTTTTGCCCCAAAATAATGGAAATTTCTGAAATTTTGCCCCAAAATAAGTGGAATTTTTGAGGTTTACCCCAAAATAATGAGAATTTCTGTCTTTTTGCCCCAACATATAGGGAATTTCTGCCTTTTTACCCCACAGTTAGGGGAATTTCTGCAATTTTGCTCCAAAATACGGGGAATTTCTGCCTTTTTGGCCGAAAATTAGGGGAATGCATAACTTTTTGCCATAAAAATTGGAAATTTCTTCATTTTTGCCCCAAAGTAAGAGGAATTTCTGATTTTTGCCCACAAATAAGGGAAATTTTTGCAATTTTGCCCTAAAATAAGGGGAATTTCTGCCTTTTTCCCCAAAATAAAAAGAATTTCTGCCTTTTTACCCAAAAATAAAGAAAATTACTGTATTTTTTACCCCAAAAATTAGGTGAGTTTCTTCAATTTTGCTCCAAAATACGGGGATTTTCTGCCTTTTTCGCCGAAAATAAGGGGAATTTCTGCATTTTGCCGCGAAATAAGTGAAATTTATGCAGTTTTACCCCAAAATAAGGGGAATTTCTGCCTTTTTGCCAAAAAATTAGGGGAATTTCTGCAATTTTGCTCCAAAATACGGGGAATTTCTGCCTTCTTGCCCGAAAATAATAGGAATGTATACCTTTTTGCCATAAAAAAGGGAAATTTCTTCATTTTTTGCCCGAAAATAAGGGGATTTTCCGATTTTTGACTCAAAATAACTGAAATTTCTGCCTTTTCCCCCAAAATAAATGAAATTTCTGTCTTTTTCCCCCAAAATAAGAAGAATTTCTGCCTTTTTGCCCCAAAATATGGGGAATTTCTGCCTTTTTGACCCAAAATAAGAAAAATTTCTGCAATTTTGTTCGAAAATAAAAGAAATTTCTGCCTTTTTGCCCCAAAATAAAAAATTTCTGCCTTTTCTCTGAAATAAGTGAAATTTCTGCAATTTTGCCCCAAAATAAGGGAAAATTCTGCAATTTTGCCCCAATGTCAAGGAAATTTCTGCAATTTTGCCCCAAAATAAGGGGAATTTCTGATTTTTACTCCCGAAAAAAGGAGATTTTCTGTCTTTTTACCCCAAAATAAGGAGAATTTCTGCCTTTTTGCACGAATATTATGAGAATTTTTGCAATTTTGCTTCAAAATATGGGGAATTTCTGCCTTTTAGCTCCAAAATACAGGGAATTTCTGCATTTTCCCACAATATTTGGTGAATTTCTGCATTTTACCTCAAAATAAAGGGAATTTCAGCCTTTTTGCAAAAATATGGAGAATTTCTGCCTTTTTGCCCCAAATAAAGGGAATTTCTGCATTTATGCACCAATATAAGGGGAATTTCTGCAATTTTGCTCCAAAATACGGGTCATTTCTACCTTTTTACCCGAAATTAAGTGGAATTTCTGCCATTTTGTCCCAAAATAAGTGAAATTTATTCAATTTTAGCCAAAAATTAGGGATTTCATTTTTTGCCCCAAAATAAAAAGAATTTCTGCCATTTTGCCATGAAATATTTGAAATTTCACCAATTTTACCTTAAAATAAGGGAAATTTCTGCCTTTTTGCCTCAAAATAAGGGGAATTTCAGCCTTTTTACCTCAAAAAAAGGAGAATTTCTGCATTTTTGCCACAAAATATAAGGAATTTATGACTTTTTGCCCCAAAATATAAGGAATTTCTGCTTTTTTGCCCCAAAATAAGGGGAATTTCTCCCTTTTTGCTCCAAAATAAAGGAAATTTCAGACTTTTTACCTGAAAATAAGTGAAATTTTTGAAATTTTACCTCAAAATAAGGTAAATTCCTGCAATTTTGCCCCAAAATAAAGGAAATTTCTGGAATTTTGCCCCAAAATAAGGGGAATTTCTGATTTTTGCACCAAAATAAAGGGATTTTCTGCCTTTTGCTTCAAAATTAGGGAAATTTCTGCAATTTTGTTCCAAAATACAGGGAATTTCTGCATTTTTGCCCGAAAATAAGGGGAATGCATACCTTTTGGCCATAAAAAAGGGAAATTTCATTTTTGCTCCAAAATAAGGGGAATTTCTGCCTTTTTGCTTCTAAATAAGTGGAATTTCTGTCTTTTTCCCCAAAACAAAGGGAATTTCTGTCTTTTTTGCCCAATAATAAGGGGAATTTCTGACTTATTACCCTAAAATAAGTGAAATTTCTGCAATTTTTCCCCAAAATAAGTGAAATTTCTGCAATTTTGCCCCAAAATAAGGGAAATTTCTGGAATTTTGCCCCAAAATAAGTGGAATTTCTGAGTTTTTCCCCAAAATAAGGAGAATTTCTGTCTTTTTGACCCAAAATAAAGAGAATTTCTGTCTTTTTGCCCGAAAATTATAAGAATTTCTGCAATTTTCCTTTAAAATACGGGAAATTTCTGCCTTTTAGCCCAAAATAAAGGGATTTTCTGAATTTTCCCCCAATATTTGGGGAATTTCTGCATTTTACCTCTAAATAAGGGGAATTTCTGCATTTTACCTCAAAATATGAAGAGTTTCTGCCTTTTGCTCCAAAATATAGCTAATTTCTGCATTTGTTCAAAAATAAGGAAAATTTCTTCAATTTTGTAACATAATAAAAGAAATTTCTGCTTTTTGCCCCAAAATAAGGGGACTTTCTGACTTTTTGCCCTGAAATAAATGAAATTTATGCAATTTTGTCCGAAAATAAGGGAAATTTGTGCCTTTTTGCCCCAAATTAAGGGGAATTTCTGCCTTTGCCCCAAAATATGTGGAATTTCAGCATTTTACCTCAAAATAAGGGAAATTTCAGCCTTTTTGCACCAAAATATGGAGAATTTCTGCCTTTTTGCCCCAAAATAAAGGGAATTTCTGCATTTTTGTACCAATAATAGGGGAATTTCTGCAATTTTGCTCCAAAATACGGGTCATTTCTGCCTTTTTGCCTGAAATTAAGTGGAATTTCTGCCTTTTTGTCCCGAAATAAGTGAAATTTCTTCAATTTTAGCCAAAAATTAGGGATTTCATCTTTTTGCCCCAAAATAAGTGGAAATTTAGCCATTTTGCCCTGAAATATTTGAAATTTCTGCAATTTTACCACAAAATAAGGGGAATTTCTGCCTTTTTGCCCCAAAATAAGGGGAATTTCAGCCTTATTACCTCAAAATAAGGGAAATTTCTGCCTTTTTGCCACAAAATATAAGGAATTTCTGCCTTTTTGCCTCAAAGTATGGAAAATTTCTGCAATTTTGCTCCTAAATAAAGGGAATTTCTCCCTTTTTGCCGCAAAATAAAGGAAATTTCAGCCTTTTTACCTGAAAATAAGTGAAATTACTGCAATTTTGCCCCAAATAAGTTAAATTCCAGCAATTTTGCCCCTAAATAAGGTAAATTTCTGCAATTTTGCTCCAAAATAAAGAAAATTTTTGGAATTTTGTCCTAAAATACGGGGAATTTCTGATTTTTGCCCCAAAATAAAGGGAATTTCTGCCTTTTGCCTCAAAATTAGGGGAATTTCTGCAATTTTACTCCAAAATACGGGGAATTTCTGCCTTTTTGCCCGAAAATAAGGGGAATGCATACCTTTTTGCCATAAAAAAGGGAAATTTCTTCATTTTTGCTCCAAATTAAGGGGAATTTCTGCCTCTTTGCCTCTAATTAAGTTGAATTTCTGTTTTTTCCCCCAAAACACAAGGAATTTCTGTCTTTTTTGGCCCAAAATAAGGGGAATTTCTGCCTTATTACCCTGAAATAAGTGAAATTTCTGCAACTTTCTACCAACATAAGAGAAATTTCTCCCTTTTTGCCTCCAAATAAGGGGAATTTCAGCCTTTTTACCTCAAAATAAGGGGAATTTCTGCATTTTACCACAAAATATTAGGAATTTCTGCCTTTTTGCCCCAATATAAGGAAAAATTCTGCCTTTTTTTCCTGAAATAAGTGAAATTTCTTCAATCTTGCCCGAAAATAAGTGAAATTTCTGCAATTTTGCCCCAAAATAAGAGAAATTTCTAAAAAGTTTCCCCAAAATAAGTGGAATTTCTGAGGTTTGCCCCAACATATAGGGATTTTTTCTGACTTTTTGCCCCACAATAAGGAAAATTTCTGCAATTTTGCTCCAAAATACAGAGAATTTCTGCCTTTTTGCCTGAAAATAAGGGGAATGCATACCTTTTTGCCATAAAAAAGGAAATTTTTTAATTTTTGCCACAAAGTAAGAGGAATTTCTGTTTTTTTGCCCTCAAATAAGGGAAATTTCTGCAATTTTGCACTAAAATACAGGGAATTTGTGTTATTTAGCCACAAAATAAAGGGAATTTCTGCATTTTCCCCAATATTTGGGGAATTTCTGCATTTTACCACTAAATAAGGGAAATTTCTGCATTTTACCTCAAAATAAGAAGAATCTCTGCCTTTTGCCCCAACATATGGGGAATTTTTGCCTTTTTGTTTTAAAATAAAAAAAATTTCTTCAATTTTGTACCATAACAAAAGAAATTTCTGCTTTATGCCCCAAAATAAGGGGAATTTCTGACTTTTTGCCCTGAAATAAATGAAATTTCTGCAATTTTGCCTGAAAATAAGGGAAATTTGTGCCTTTTTGCCCCAAAATAAAGGGAATTTCTGCCTTTTGCCCCAAAATATGGGGAATTTCAACATTTTACCTCAAAATAAGGGGAATTTCAGTCTTTTTGCACCAAAATATGGAGAATTTCTGCCTATTTGTCCCAAAATATAGGGAATCTGCATTTTTGCACCAATATTAGGAGAATATCTGCAATTTTGCTCCAAAATACGGGTCATTTCTGCCTTTATGCCCAAAATTAAGTGGAATTTCTGCGTTTTTGTCCCGAAATAAGTGAAAATTCTTCAATTTTA
Source organism: Micromys minutus (assembly GCF_963924665.1). Classification (NCBI taxonomy): domain Eukaryota; kingdom Metazoa; phylum Chordata; class Mammalia; order Rodentia; family Muridae; genus Micromys; species Micromys minutus. The sequence goes on from NW_027667727.1 coordinate 8,448,240, forward strand.
GCCAAAAATTAGGGATTTCATCTTTTTGCCCCAAAATAAGGGGAATTTCTGCCATTTTGCTCCAAAATACGGGGAATTTCTGCCTTTTTGCCCGAAAATAAGGGGAATGCATACCTTTTTGCAATAAAAAAGGGAAATTTCTTCATTTTTGCTCCAAAATAAGGGAAATTTCTGCCTTTTTGCCTCTAAATAAGTAGAATTTGTTTTTTTCCCCCAAAACAAAAAGAATTTCTGTCTTTTTTGCCCCAAAATAAGGGAAATTTCTGACTTATTACCCTGAAATATGTGAAATTTCTGCAATTTTGCCTCAACATAAGGGAAATTTCTGCCTTTTTGCCCCTAAATAAGGGGAATTTCAGCCTTTTTACCTCAAAATAAGGGGAATTTCAGCATTTTTGCCACAAAATATTAGGAATTTCTGCATTTGCCCCAAAATAAGGAAAATTTCTGCCTTTTTTCCCTGAAATAAGTGAAATTTCTTCAATTTTGCCCCAAAATAAGTGAAATTTCTGCAATTGTGCCCCAAAATAAGGGAAATTTCTAGAATTTTGCCCCCAAATAAGTGGCATTTCTGAGGTTTGCCCCAAAATAAGAAGAATTTCTGTCTTTTTGCCCCAACATATAGGGAATTTCTGCATTTTTGCCCCACAATTAGGGGAATTTCTACAATTTTGCTCCAAAATACGGGGATTTTCTGCCTTTCTCGCTGAAAATAAGGGGAATTTCTGCATTTTGCCGCGAAATAAGTGAAATTTCTGCAGTTTCAAGCCAAAATAAGGGGAATTTCTGCCTTTTTGCCACAAATTAGGGGAATTTCTGCAATTTTGCTCCAAAATACGAGGAATTTCTGCCTTTTTGCCCGAAAATAAAAGGAATGTATCCCTTTTTGCCATAAAAAAGGGAAATTTCTTCATTTTTGCCTGAAAATAAGGGGATTTTCCGCCTTTTTGACTCAAAATAAGTGCAATTTCTGCCTTTTCACCAAAAGTAAATGAAATTTCTGTCTTTTTGCCTTAAAATAAGGGGAATTTCTGACTTTTTGCCCGAAAATAAGGGGAATTTCAGCCTATTTATTTCAAAATAAGGGGAATTTCTGCCTTTTTGCCCCAAAATATGGGGAATTTCTGCCTTTTTGCCCCAAAATAAGAAAAATTTCTGCAATTTTGTACCAAAAAAAGAAATTGTTTTTTTGCCACAAAATAAGAAAATTTCTGCCTTTTTTCTGAAATAAGTGAAATTTCTCCAATTTTACCCTCAAATAAGGGAAATTTCTGCAATTTTGCCCCGATGTTTAGAAAATTTCTGCAATTTTGCCCCAAAATAAGGGGAATTTCTGACTTTATGTTCCCGAAAATAAACGATTTTCTGTCTTTTTGCCCCAAAATAAGGAGAATTTCTGCCTTTTTGCGCGAAAATTATGAGTATTTCTGCAATTTTGCTTCAAAACACAGGGAATTTCTGCCTTTTTGCCCCAAAATAAAGGGAATTTCTGCATTTTACCTCTAAATAAGGGGAATTTCTGCATTTTACCTCAAAATAAGAAGAATTTCTGCCTTTTGCCCCAAAATACGGGGAATTTCTGCCTTTTTGTTCCAAAATAAGAAAAATTTCTTCAATTTTGTACCATAACAACAGAAATTTCTGCTTTTTACCCCAAAATAAGGGAAATTTCTGATTTTTGCCATGAAATAAATGAAATTTCTGCAATTTTGCCCGAAAATAATAGAAATTTGTGCCTTTCTGTCCCAAAATAAAAGGAATTTCTGCCTTTTGCTCCAAAATATGGGGAATTACAGCATTTTACCTTAAAATAAAAGGAATTTCAGACTTTTTGCACCAAAATATGGAGAATTTCTGCCTTTTTGCCCCAAAATAAAGGGAATTTCTGCATTTTTGCACCAATATTAAAGGAATTTCTGCAATTTTGCTCCAAAATACGGGTCATTTCTGCCTTTATGCCCGAAATTAAGTGGAATTTCTGCCTTTTTGTCCCGAAATAAGTGAAATTTCTTCAATTTTAGCCAAAAATTAGGGATTTCACATTTTGCCCCAAAATAAGGAGAATTTCTGCCATTTTGCTCCAAAATACGGGGAATTTCTGCCTTTTGACCGAAAATAAAGGGAATGCATATTTTTTTGCCACAAAAATTGGAAATTTCTACATTTTTGCCCCAAAGTAAAAGGAATTTCTGTTTTTTGCCTACAAATAAAGGAAATTTCTGCAATTTTGCCCTAAAATAAGGGGAATTTCTGCCTTTTGCCCCAAAATAAGGAGAATTTCTGCTTTTTTGACCAAAAATAAAGAAAATTACTGTATTTTTTACCCCAAAATTAGGTGAATTTCTTTAATCTTGCTCCAAAATACGGAGATTTTCTGCCTTTTTCACCGAAAATAAGGAAAATTTCTGCATTTTGCCGCAAAATAAGTGAAATTTATGCAGTTTTACCCCAAAATAATGGGAATTTCTGCCTTTTTTCCACATTATTAGGGAAATTTCTGCAATTTTGCTCCAAAATACAAGGAATTTCTGCCTTCTTGCCCGAAAATAATAGGAATGTATACGTTTTTGCCATAAAAAAAGGATATTTCTTCATTTTTGCCCGAAAATAAGGGGATTTTCCGCCTTTTTGACTCAAAATAAGTGAAATTTCTGCCTTTTCCCCCAAAATAAATGAAATTTCTGTCTTTTCCCCCAAAATAAGGGAAATTTCTGACTTTTTGCCCAAAAATAAGGGGAATTTCAGGCTATTTACCTCAAAATAAGGGGAATTTCTGCCTTTTTTCCCCAAAATATGGGGAATTTCTGCTTTTTTGACCCAAGATAAAAAAAATTTCTGCAATTTTGTTCGAAAATAAAAGAAATTTTTGCCTTTTTGCCCCAAAATAAGAAAATTTCGGCCTTTTCTCTGAAATAAGTGAAATTTCTGCAATTTTGCCCCAAAATAAGGGAAATTTCTGCAATTTTGCCCCAATGTCAAGAAAATTTCTGCAATTTTGCCCCAAAATAAGGGGAATTTTTGATTTTTGCTCCCGAAAAAAGGAGATTTTCTGTCTTTTTGCCCCAAAATAAGGAGATTTTCTGCCTTTTTGCACGAACATTATGAGAATTTCTGCAATTTTGCTTCAAAATATGGGGAATTTCTGCCTTTTAGCTCCAAAATAAAGGGAATTTCTGCATTTTCCCCCAATATCTGAAGAATTTCTGCATTTTACCTATAAATAAGGGGAATTTCTGCATTTTACCTCAAAATAAAAAAAATTTCTGCCTTTTGCCCCAAAATATGGGGAATTTCTGCTTATTGTTCCAAAATAATGAAAATTTCTTCAATTTTGTACCATAATAAAAGAAATTTCTGCTTTTTGCCCCAAAATAAAGGGAATTTCTGACTTTTTGCCCTGAAATAAATGAAATTTCTGCATTTTTGCCTGAAAATAAGGGAAATTTGTGCCTTTTTGCCCCAAAATTAGGGGAATTTCTGCGTTTTGAACCCAAATATGGGGAATTTCAACATTTTACCTCAAAATAAAGGGAATTTCAGCTTTTTTGCACAAACATATGGAGAATTTCTGCCTTTTTGCCCCAAATAAAGGGAATTTCTGCATTTTTGCACCAATATTAGGGGAATTTCTGCAATTTTGCTCCAAAATACGGGTCATTTCTGCCTTTATGCACGAAATTAAGTGGAATTTCTGTCTTTTTGTCCCAAAATAAGTGAAATTTCTTCAATTTTAGCCAAAAATTAGGGATTTCATTTTTTGCCACAAAATAAGGGGAATTTCTGCCATTTTGCCATGAAATATTTGAAATTTCAGCAATTTTACCACAAAATAAGGGAAATTTCTGCAATTTTACCTCAAAATAAGGTAAATTCCTGCAATTTTGCCCCAAAATAAAGGAAATTTCTGGAATTTTGTCACAAAATAAGGGGAATTTCTGATTTTTGCACCAAAATAAATGGAATTTCTGCCTTTTGCCTCAAAATTAGGGGAATTTCTGCAATTTTGTTCCAAAATACAAGGAATTTTTGCCCTTTTGCCTGATAATAAGGGGAATGCATACCTTTTGGCCATAAAAAAAATTTCTTCATTTTTGCTCCAAAATAAGGGGAATTTCTGCCTTTTTGCCTCTAAAAAATTGAAATTTCTGTCTTTTTACCCCAAAACAAAGGAAGTTTCTGTCTTTTTTGCCCAATAATAAGGGGATTTCTGACTTATTACCCTGAAATAAGTGAAAATTCTGGAATTTTGCCCCAACATAAGTGGAATTTCTGAGTTTTGCCCCAAAATAAGGAGAATTTCTGTCCTTTTGACCCAATAAATAGAGAATTTCTGCCTTTTTGCCCCACAACTAGGGGAATTTCTGCAATTTTGCTCCAAAATACGGGGAATTTCTGCTTTTTTTCCCAAAAATAAGAGGAATGTTTACTTTTTGCCACAAAAAAGGAAATTTCTTCATTTTTGCCCCAAAATAAAAGGAATTTCTGCCTTTTAACCTCAAAATAAGTGAAATTTCTGCATTTTTATTCAAAAATAAACGGAATTTTTGTCTTCTTCCTCCAAAATATAAGGAATTTTTGAATTATGCCCTGCAATAAGTGAAATTTCTGCAATTTTGCCACAAATTTAGAGAAATTTCTGCCTTTTTGCCACAAATAAGGGAAATTTCTGGAATTTTACCCCCAAATAAGAAGAATTTCAGCCTTTTTACCTCAAAATAAAGGGAATTTCAGCATTTTTGCCACAAAATATAAGGAATTTCTGCCTTTTTGCCCCAAAATAGAGGAAATTTCTGGAATTTTGCCCCAAAATAAGAGGAATTTCTGATTTTTGCACCAAAATAAAGGGAATTTCTGCCCTTTGCCCCAAAATTAGGGGAATTTCTGCAATTTTGTTCTAAAATACGGGGAATTTCTGCCTTTTTGCCCGAAAATAAGGGGAATGCATACCTTTTTTGCCATAAAAAAGGGAAATTTCTTCATTTTTGATCCAAAATAAGGGGAATTTCTGCCTTTTTTGCCTCTAAATAAGTGGAATTTCTATCTTTTTCCCCCAAAACAAAGGGAATTTCTGTCTTTTTTGCCCAATAATAAGGGGTATTTCTGACTTATTACCCTGAAATAAGTGAAATTTCTGGAATTTTGCCCCTAAATAAATATAAGTGGAATTTCTGAGTTTTACCCCAAAATAAAAGGAATTTCTGTTATTTTGCCCAAAAATACGGGAAATTTCTGCCTTTTTGTCCCGAAATAAAGGGAATTTCAGACTTTTTACCTCAAAATAAGGGGAATTTCTGCATTTTTGGCACAAAATATTGAGAATTTCTGCAATTTTACTACCAAATATTGAAAATTTCTGCCTTTTTTCCCTGAAATAATTGAAATTCCTGCCATTTTGCCACAAAATAACTGAAATTTCTGCAATTTTGCCCCAAAATAAAGGAAATTTCTGGAATTTTCTTCAAAATAAATGGAATTTCTGAGTTTTACCCCAAAATAAAAAGAATTTCTGTGTTTTTGCCCCAACATATAGGGAATTTCTGCCTTTTTGCCATACAACTAAAGGAATATCGGCAATTTTGCTCCAAAATACGGAAAATTTCTGCTTTTTTTCCCAAAAATAAGAGGAATGTATACCTTTTGCCACAAAAAAGTAAAATTTCTTCATTTTTGCCCCAAAATAAGAGGAATTTCTGCCTTTTGACCTCAAAATAAGTGAAATATCTGCTTTTTTATTCAAAAATAAACGGAATTTCTGCCTTTTGCCCCAAAATAAAAGGAATTTTTGAATTATGCCCTGAAATAAGTGAAATTTCTGCAATTTTGCCCCAAAATAAGAGCAATTTCTGCCTTTTTGACACAAAATATTAGGAATTTCTGCCTTTATGCCCCAAAATAAGGAAAATTCCTGCCTTTTTTCCCTGAAATAAGTGAAATTTCTGCAATTTTGCCCCAAAATAAGTGAAATTTCTGGAATTTTGCCCCAAAATAAGTAAAATTTCTGCAATTTTGCCCAAAAATAAAGGAAATTTCTGGAATTTTGCCCCAAAATAAGTGGAATTTCTGAGTTTTGCCCCAAAATAAAAAGAATTTCTGTCTTTTTACCCCAACATATAGGGAATTTCTGCATTTTTGCCCGACAATTAGAAGAATTTCTGCAATTTTGCTCCAAAATACAGGGAATTTCTGCTTTTTAGCCCGAAAATAAGGGGAATGTATACCTTTTGCCACAAAAAAGGGAAAATTCTTCATTTTTGCCCCAAAATAAGAGGAATTTCTGCCTTTTTACCTCAAAATAAGTAAAATTTCTGCCTTTTTTACCCAAAAATAAACGGAATTTCTGTCTTTTTGCCCCAAAATAAAAGGAATTTTTGAATTATACCCTGAAATAAGTGCAATTTCTCAATTTTGCCCCAAAATAAGGGAAATTTCTGAATTTTTGACACAAAATAAGGGGAATTTCTGCATTTTTGCCACAAAATATTAGGAATTTCTGCCTTATTGCCCCAAAATGAGGAAAATTTCTGTGTTTCTTCCCTGAAATAAAGGAAATTTCTGCAATTTTGCCCCAAAATAATTGAAATTTCTGCAATTTTGCCCCAAAATAAGTGGAATTTCTGAGTTTTGTCCCAAAATAAGGAGAATTTCTGTCTTTTTGCCCCAACAAATAAGGAATTTCTCCCTTTTTGCCCCACAACTAAGGGAATTTCTGCAATTTTGCTCCAAAATACAGGGAATTTCTGCTTTTTTTTTCCAAAAATAAGGGGAATGTATACCTTTTGCCACAAAAAAGGGAAATTTCTATATTTTTGCCCCAAAATAATAGAAATTTCTGTCTTTTTACCTCAAAATAATTGAAATTTCTGCCTTTTTACCCAAAAATAAACTGAATTTCTGTCTTTTTGCCCCAAAATAAAGGAATTTTTGAATTTTGCCCTGATATAAGGGAAATTTCTGCAATTTTGCCCCAACATAAAAGAAATTTCTGCCTTTTTGACACAAAATAAGGGGAATTTCTGCATTTTTGCCACAAAATATTAGGAATTTCTGACTTTTTGCCCCAAAATAAGAAAATTTCTGCCTTTTTTCCCTGAAATAAGTGAAATTTCTGCAATTTTGCCCCAAAATAAGGGAAATTTCTGCCATTTTGTTCCGAAATAAGGGGAATTTCAGCCTTTTTACCTCAAAATAGGGGAATTTCTGCATTTTTGCCACAAAATATTGAGAATTTCTGCCATTTTGCTCCAAAATATCAAAAATTTCTGCCTTTTTTTCCTGAAATAAGTGAAATTTCTGCAACGTTGCCCCAAAATAAGTGAAATTTCTGCAATTTTGCCCCAAAATAAGGGAACTTTCTGGTATTTTCCCCAAAATAAATGGAATTTTTGAGTTTTGCCCCAAAATAAAGAATTTCTGTCTTTTTGCCCCAACATATATGGAATTTCTGCATTTTTGCCCCACAATTAGAGGAATTTCTGCAATTTTGCTCCAAAATACGGGGAATTTCTGCTTTTTAGCCCGAAAATAAAAATAATGTATACCTTTTGCCACAAAAAAAGGAATTTCTTCATTTTTGCCCCAAAATAAGAGGAATTTCTGCATTTTTGCCTCAAAATAAGTGAAATTTCTGCCATTTACCCAAAAATAAACGGAATTTCTGTCTTTTTGCCCCAAAATAAAAGGAATTTTTTTATTATGCCCTGAAATAAGTGATATTTCTGCAATTTTTCCCCAAAATAAAAGAAATTTCTGCCTTTTTGCCACAAAATTAGGGGAATTTCTGTCTTTTTGCCCCAAAATAAAAGGAATCTTTAAATTATGCCCTGAAATAAGTGAAATTTCTGCAATTTTGCCCCAAAATAAAAGAAATTTCTTCTTTTTTGCCACAAAATAAAAGGAATTTCTGTTATTTTGCCCAAAAATAAGGGAAATTTCTGCCTTTTTGTCCCGAAATAAGGGGAATTTCAGCCTTTTTACCTCAAAATAAGGGGAATTTCTGCATTTTTGGCACAAAATATTGAGAATTTCTGCAATTTTACTCCAAAATATTAAAAATTTCTGCCTTTTTTCCCTGAAATAATTGAAATTTCTGCAATTTTCCCCCAAATAAGTGAAATTTCTGCAATTTTTCCCCAAAATAAGGGAAATTTCTGGAATTTTCCCCAAAATAAATGGAATTTTTGAGTTTTACCTCAAAATAAAAAGAATTTCTGTGTTTTTGCCCCAACATATAGGGAATTTCTGCCTTTTTGCCCCACAACTAGGGGAATATCTGCAATTTTGCTCCAAAATATGGGGAATTTCTGCTTTTTTTCCCAAAAATAAGAGGAATGTATACCTTTTGCCACAAAAAAGGGAAATTTCTTCATTTTTGCCCCAAAATAAGAGGAATTTCTGCCTTTTAACCTCAAAATAAGTGAAATTTCTGCCTTTTTATTCAAAAATATACGGAATTTCTGTCTTTTTGCCCCAAAATAAAAGGAATTTTTGAATTATGCCCTGAAATAAGTGAAATTTCTGCAATTTTGCCCCAAAATAAGAGCAATTTTTGCCTTTTTGACACAAAATATTAGGAATTTCTGCCTTTTTGCCCCAAAATAAGGAAAATTCCTGCCTTTTTTTGCCTGAAATAAGTGAAATTTCTGCAATTTTGCCCCAAAATAAGTGAAATTTCTGGAATTTTGCCCCAAAATAGGGGAAAGTTCTGGAATTTTGCTTTCAAATAAGGGGAATTTCAGCCTTTATACCTCAAAATAATGGGAATTTAAGCATTTTTGCCACTAAATATTAAAAATTTCTGCTTTTTTGCCCCAAAATAAGGAAAATTTCTGCCTTTTTCCCTGAAATAAGTGAAATTTCTGCAATTTTGCCCCAAAATAAGTGAAATTTCTGCAATTTTGCCCCAAATAAGGGAAATTTCTGGAATTTTGCCCAAATATAATTGGAATTTTGAGTTTTGCCCCAAAATAAAAAGAATATCTGACTTTTGCCCTAACATATAGGGAATTTTTGCCTTTTTGCCCCGCAATTAGGGGAATTTCTGCAATTTTGCTCCAAAATACAGGGAATTTCTGCCTTTTTGCCCGAAAATAAGGGGAATGTATACCTTCTGCCACAAAAAAGGGAAATTTCTTCATTTTTGCCACAAAATAAGAGGAATGTCGGCCTTTTAACATCAAAATAAGTGAAATTTCTGCCTTTCTACCCAAAAATAAATGGAATTTCTGTCATTTTGCCCCGAAATAAAAGAAATTTTTGAATTATGCCCTGAAATAAGTGAAATTTCTGCAATTTTCCCCCAAATAAAAGAAATTTCTGCCTTTTTGCCACAAATAAAAGGAATTTCTGTCTTTTAGCCCAAAAATAAGGGAAATTTCTGCATTTTGTTCCAAAATAAGGGGAATTTCAGCATTTTTACCTCACAATAAAGGGAATTTCTGCATTTTTGCCACAAAATATTGAGAATTTTTGCCATTTTGCTCCAAAATATCGAAAATTTCTGCCTTTTTTCTCTGAAATAAGTGAAATTTCTGCAATTTTGCCCCAAAATAAGTGAAATTTCTGCAATTTAGCCCCAAAATAAGGGAAATTTCTGGAATTTTCCCCAAAATAAATGGAATTTCTGAGTTTTGCCCCAAAATAAAGAATTTCTGTCTTTTTGCCCCAACATATAGGGAATTTCTGCATTTTTGCCCCACAATTAGGGGAATTTCTGCAATTTTGCTCCAAAATACGGGGAATTTCTGCTTTTTAGCCCGAAAATAAAAATAATGTATACCTTTTGCCACAAAAAAAGAAATTTTTTTATTTTTGCCCCAAAATAAGAGGAATTTCTGCATTTTTACCTCAAAATAAGTGAAATTTCTGTCTTTTTACCCAAAAATAAACGGAATTTCTGTCTTTTTGCCCCAAAATAAAAGGAATTTTTGAATTATGCCCTGAAATAAGTGATATTTCTGCAATTTTTCCACAAAATAAAAGAAATTTCTGCCTTTTTGCCACAAAATAAGGGGAATTTCTGTCTTTTTGCCCCAAAATAAGGGAAATTTATCTTTTGCCACCAAATAAGGGAAATTTCAGCCTTTTTACCTCAAAATAAGGGGAATTTCTGCATTTTTGCCACAAAATGTTAGGAATTTCTGCCTTTTTGCTCCAAAATAAGGAAAATTTCTGGCTTTTTTCCATGAAATACGTGAAATTTCTGCAATTTTGCCCTAAAATAAGGGAAATATCTGGAATTTTGCCCCAAAATAAGGGAAATTTCTGGAATTTTGCCTCAGAATAAGTGGAATTTCTGGAATTTTGCCCCAAAATAGGGGAAAGTTCTGGAATTTTGCTTTCAAATAAGGGGAATTTCAGCCTTTATACCTCAAAATAATGGGAATTTAAGCATTTTTGCCACAAAATATTAAGAATTTCTGCCTTTTTGCCCCAAAATAAGGAAAATTTCTGCCTTTTTCCCTGAAATAAGTGAAATTTCTGCAATTTTCCCCAAAATAAGTGAAATTTCTGCAATTTTGCCCCAAATAAGGGAAATTTCTGGAATTTTGCCCCAATATAATTGGAATTTTGAGTTTTGCCCCAAAATAAAAAGAATATCTGATTTTGCCCTAACATATAGGGAATTTTTGCCTTTTTGCCCCGCAATTAGGGGAATTTCTGCAATTTTGCTCCAAAATACGGGGAATTTCTGCCTTTTTGCCCGAAAATAAGGGGAATGTATACCTTCTGCCACAAAAAAGGGAAATTTCTTCATTTTTGCCACAAAATAAGAGGAATGTCGGCCTTTTAACCTCAAAATAAGTGAAATTTCTGCCTTTCTACCCAAAAATAAACGGAATTTCTGTCATTTTGCCCCGAAATAAAAGAAATTTTTGAATTATGCCCTGAAATAAGTGAAATTTCTGCAATTTTCCCCCAAATAAAAGAAATTTCTGCCTTTTTGCCACAAATAAAAGGAATTTCTGTCTTTTAGCCCAAAAATAAGGGAAATTTCTGCATTTTGTTCCAAAATAAGGGGAATTTCAGCATTTTTACCTCACAATAAAGGGAATTTCTGCATTTTTGCCACAAAATATTGAGAATTTTTGCCATTTTGCTCCAAAATATCGAAAATTTCTGCCTTTTTTCTCTGAAATAAGTGAAATTTCTGCAATTTTGCCCCAAAATAAGTGAAATTTCTGCAATTTAGCCCCAAAATAAGGGAAATTTCTGGAATTTTCCCCAAAATAAATGGAATTTCTGAGTTTTGCCCCAAAATAAAGAATTTCTGTCTTTTTGCCCCAAACATATAGGGAATTTCTGCATTTTTGCCCCACAATTAGGGGAATTTCTGCAATTTTGCTCCAAAATACGGGGAATTTCTGCTTTTTAGCCCGAAAATAAAAATAATGTATACCTTTTGCCACAAAAAAAGAAATTTTTTTATTTTTGCCCTAAAATAAGAGGAATTTCTGCATTTTTTCCTCAAAATAAGTGAAATTTCTGCCTTTTTACCCAAAAATAAATGGAATTTCTGTCTTTTTGCCCCAAAATAAAAGGAATTTTTGAATTATGCCCTGAAATAAGTAATATTTCTGCAATTTTTCCACAAAATAAAAGAAATTTCTGCCTTTTTGCACCAAAATAAGGGGAATTTCTGTCTTTTTGCCCCAAAATAAGGGAAATTTATCCTTTTTGGCCCCCAAATAAGGGAAATTTCAGCCTTTTTACCTCAAAATAAGGGGAATTTCTGCATTTTTGCCACAAAATATTAGGAATTTCTGCCTTTTTGCTCCAAAATAAGGAAAATTTCTGGCTTTTTTCCATGAAATAAGTGAAATTTCTGCAATTTTGCCCTAAAATAAAGGAAATATCTGGAATTTTGCCCCTAAATAAGGGAAATTTCTGGAATTTTGCCTCAGAATAAGTGGAATTTCTGAGTTGTGCCCAAAAATGTGGAGAATTTTTGTCTTTTTGCCTCAACATATAGGAAATTTCTGCCTTTTTGCCCCTCAATTAGGGTAATTTCTACAATTTTTCTCCAAAATACGGGAATTTCTGCTTTTTTGCCCGAAAATAAGGGGAATGTATACCTTTTGCCACAAAAAAGGGAAATTTCTTCATTTTTGCCCCCAAATAAGAGGAATTTCTGCATTTTTACCTCAAAATAAGTGAAATTTCTGCCTTTTTACCCAAAATAAACGGAATTTGTGTCTTTTTGCCCCAAAATAAAAGGAATTTTTTAATTATGCCCTGAAATAAGTGAAATTTCTACAATTTTCCTCCAAAATAAGAGAAATTTCTGACTTTTTGACACAAAATAAGGGGAATTTCTGCATTTTTGCCACAAAATATTAGGAATTTCTGCCTTTTTGCCCCAAAATAAGGAAAATTTCTGCATTTTTTTTCTGAAATTAGTGAAATTTCTGAAATTTTGCACCAAAATAAGTGAAATTTCTGCAATTTTGCCCCAAAATAAGTAAAATTTCTGCAATTTTGCCCAAAAATAAGGGAAATTTCTGGAAATTTGTCCCAAAATAAGTGGAATTTCTGAGTTTTGCCCCAAAATAAAAAGAATTTCTGTCTTTTTACCACAACATATAGGGAATTTCTGCAGTTTTGCTCCAAAATTAGGAGAATTTCTGCAATTTTGCCCCAAAATACGGGGAATTTTTGATTTTTAGCCCGAAAATAAGGGGAATGTATACCTTTTGCCACAAAAAAGGGAAATTTCTTCATTTTTGCCCCAAAATAAGAGGAATTTCTGCCTTTTTACCGCAAAATAAGTGAAATTTCTGCCTTTTTTACCCCAAAATAAACGGAATTTCTGTGTTTTTGCCCCAAAATAAAAAGAATTTTTGAATTATGCCCTGAAATATGTGAAATTTCTTCAATTTTGCCCCAAAATAAGGGAAATTTCTGAATTTTTGACACAAAATAAGGGGAATTTCTGCATTTTTGCCACAAAATATTAGGAATTTCTGCCTTTTTGCCCCAAAATAAGGAAAATTTCTGTCTTTCTTCCCTGAAATAAAGGAAATTTCTGCAATTTTGCCCCAAAATAATTGAAATTTCTGCAATTTTGCCCCAAAATAAGTGGAATTTCTGAGTTTTGCCCCAAAATAAGGAGAATTTCTGTCTTTTTGCCCCAACAAATAGGGAATTTCTCCCTTTTTGCCCCACAGTTAGGGGAATTTCTGCAATTTTGCTCCAAAATACAGGGAATTTCTGCTTTTTTTTCCCAAAAATAAGGGGAATGTATAACTTTTGCCACAAAAAAGAGAAATTTCTTCATTTTTGCCCCAAAATAATAGGAATTTTTGCCTTTTTACATCAAAATAAGTGAAATTTCTGCCTTTTTACCCAAAAATAAACGGAATTTCTGTCCTTTTGCCCCAAAATAAAAGGAATTTTTGAATTTTGCCCTGAAATAAGGGAAATTTCTGCAATCTTGCCCCAACATAAAAGAAATTTCTGCCTTTTTGACACAAAATAAGGGGAATTTCTGCATTTTTTGCCACAAAATATTAGGAATTTCTGACTTTTTGCCCCAAAATAAGAAAATTCCCGCCTTTTTTCCCTGAAATAAGTGAAATTTCTGCAATTTTGCCCCAAAATAAGGGAAATTTCTGCCTTTTTGTTCCGAAATAAGGGGAATTTCAGCCTTTTTACCTCAAAATAGGGGAATTTCTGCATTTTTGCCACAAAATATTGAGAATTTCTGCCATTTTGCTCCAAAATATCAAAAATTTCTGCCTTTTTTCCCTGAAATAAGTGAAATTTCTGCAATGTTGCCATAAAATCAATTAAATTTCTGCAATTTTGCCCCAAAATAAGAAAAATTTCTGGAATTTTCTCCAAAATAAATGGAATTTCTGAGTTTTGCCCGAAAATAAAAAGAATTTCTGTCTTTTTGCCCCAACATATAGGGAATTTCTGCATTTTTGCCCCACAATTAGAGGAATTTCTGCAATTTTGCTCCAAAATACGGGGAATTTCTGCTTTTTAGCCCGAAAATAAAAATTATGTATACCTTTTGCCACAAAAAAAGGAATTTCTTCATTTTTGCCCGAAAATATAAGGAATTTCTGCATTTTTACCTCAAAATAAGTGAAGTTTCTGCAATTTACCCAAGAATAAATGGAATTTCTGTCTTTTTGCCCCAAAATAAATGGAATTTTCTAATTATGCCCTGAAATAAGTGATATTTCTGCAATCTTTCCCCAAAATAAATAAAATTTCTGCCTTTTTGCCACAAAATAAGGGGAATTTCTGTCTTTTTGCCCCAAAAAAGGGAAATTTATGCCTTTTTGCCCCCAAATAAGGGGAATTTCAGACTTTTCCCCTAAAAATAAGGGAAATTTCTGCAATTTTCCCCCAAATAAAAGAAATGTCTGCCTTTTTGCCACAAAATAAAAGGAATTTCTGTCTTTTTGCCCAAAAATAAGGGAAATTTCTGCATTTTGTTCCAAAATAAGGGGAATTTCAGCATTTTTACCTCACAATAAAGGGAATTTCTGCATTTTTGACACAAAATATTGAGAATTTTTGCCATTTTGCTCCAAAATATCGAAAATTTCTGCCTTTTTTCTCTGAAATAAGTGAAATTTCTGCAATTTTGCCCCAAAATAAGTGAAATTTCTGCAATTTAGCCCCAAAATAAGGGAAATTTCTAGAATTTTCCCCAAAATAAATGGAATTTCTGAGTTTTGCCCCAAAATAAAGAATTTCTGTCTTTTTGCCCCAACATATAGGGAATTTCTGCATTTTTGCCCCACAATTAGGGGAATTTCTGCAATTTTGTTCCAAAATACGGGGAATTTCTGCTTTTTAGCCCGAAAATAAAAATAATGTATACCTTTTGCCACAAAAAAAGAAATTTTTTTATTTTTGCCCCAAAATAAGAGGAATTTCTGCATTTTTACCTCAAAATAAGTGAAATTTCTGCCTTTTTACCCAAAAATAAATGGAATTTCTGTCTTTTTGCCCCAAAATAAAAGGAATTTTTGAATTATGCCCTGAAATAAGTGATATTTCTGCAATTTTTCCACAAAATAAAAGAAATTTCTGCCTTTTTGCACCAAAATAAGGGGAATTTCTGTCTTTTTGCCCCAAAATAAGGGAAATTTATCCTTTTTGGCCCCCAAATAAGGGAAATTTCAGCCTTTTTACCTCAAAATAAGGGGAATTTCTGCATTTTTGCCACAAAATATTAGGAATTTCTGCCTTTTTGCTCCAAAATAAGGAAAATTTCTGGCTTTTTTCCATGAAATAAGTGAAATTTCTGCAATTTTGCCCTAAAATAAGGGAAATATCTGGAATTTTGCCCCTAAATAAGGGAAATTTCTGGAATTTTGCCTCAGAATAAGTGGAATTTCTGAGTTGTGCCCAAAAATGTGGAGAATTTTTGTCTTTTTGCCTCAACATATAGGGAATTTCTGCCTTTTTGCCCCTCAATTAGGGTAATTTCTACAATTTTTCTCCAAAATATGGGAATTTCTGCTTTTTTGCCCGAAAATAAGGGGAATGTATACCTTTTGCCACAAAAAAGGGAAATTTCTTCATTTTTGCCCCAAAATAAGAGGAATTTCTGCATTTTTACCTCAAAATAAGTGAAATTTCTGCCTTTTTACTCAAAATAAACGGAATTTGTGTCTTTTTGCCCCAAAATAAAAGGAATTTTTTAATTATGCCCTGAAATAAGTGAAATTTCTTCAATTTTCCTCCAAAATAAGAGAAATTTCTGACTTTTTGACACAAAATAAGGGGAATTTCTGCATTTTTGCCACAAAATATTAGGAATTTCTGCCTTTTTGCCCCAAAATAAGGAAAATTTCTGCATTTTTTTTCTGAAATTAGTGAAATTTCTGAAATTTTGCCCCAAAATAAGTGAAATTTTTGGAATTTTGCCCCAAAATAAGTAAAATTTCTGCAATTTTGCCCAAAAATAAGGGAAATTTCTGGAAATTTGTCCCAAAATAAGTGGAATTTCTGAGTTTTGCCCCAAAATAAAAAGAATTTCTGTCTTTTTACCACAACATATAGGGAATTTCTGCATTTTTGCCCCAAAATTAAGAGAATTTCTGCAATTTTGCTCTAAAATACGGGGAATTTCTGCTTTTTAGCCCGAAAATAAGGGGAATGTATACCTTTTGCCACAAAAAAGGGAAATTTCTTCATTTTTCCCCAAAATAAGAGGAATTTCTGCCTTTTTACCTCAAAATAAGTGAAATTTCTGCCTTTTTTACCCCAAAATAAACGGAATTTCTGTGTTTTGGCCCCAAAATAAAAGGAATTTTTGAATTATGCCCTGAAATAAGTGAAATTTCTTCAATTTTGCCCCAAAATAAGGGAAATTTCTGAATTTTTGACACAAAATAAGGGGAATTTCTGCATTTTTGCCACAAAATATTAGGAATTTCTGCCTTTTTGCCCCAAAATAAGGAAAATTTCTGTCTTTCTTCCCTGAAATAAAGGAAATTTCTGCAATTTTGCCCCAAAATAATTGAAATTTCTGCAATTTTGCCTCAAAATAAGTGGAATTTCTGAGTTTTGCCCCAAACTAAGGAGAATTTCTGTCTTTTTGCCCCAACAAATAGGGAATTTCTCCCTTTTTGCCCCACAACTAGGGGAATTTCTGCAATTTTGCTCCAAAATACAGGGAATTTCTGCTTTTTTTCCCAAAAATAAGGGGAATGTATACCTTTTGCCACAAAAAAGGGAAATTTCTTCATTTTTGCCCCAAAATAATAGGAATTTTTGCCTTTTTACATCAAAATAAGTGAAATTTCTGCATTTTTACCCAAAAATAAACGGAATTTCTGTCCTTTTGCCCCAAAATAAAAGGAATTTTTGAATTTTGCCCTGAAATAAGGGAAATTTCTGCAATTTTGCCCCAACATAAAAGAAATTTCTGCCTTTTTGACACAAAATAAGGGGAATTTCTGCATTTTTGCCACAAAATATTAGGAATTTCTGACTTTTTGCCCCAAAATAAGAAAATTTCCGCCTTTTTTCCCTGAAATAAGTGAAATTTCTGCAATTTTGCCCCAAAATAAGGGAAATTTCTGCCTTTTTGTTCCGAAATAAGGGGAATTTCAGCCTTTTTACCTCAAAATAGGGGAATTTCTGCATTTTTGCCACAAAATATTGAGAATTTCTGCCATTTTGCTCCAAAATACCAAAAATTTCTGCCTTTTTTCCCTGAAATAAGTGAAATTTCTGCAATGTTGCCATAAAATCAATTAAATTTCTGCAATTTTGCCCCAAAATAAGAAAAATTTCTGGAATTTTCTCCAAAATAAATGGAATTTCTGAGTTTTGCCCCAAAATAAAAAGAATTTCTGTCTTTTTGCCCCAACATATAGGGAATTTCTGCATTTTTGCCCCACAATTAGAGGAATTTCTGCAATTTTGCTCCAAAATACGGGGAATTTCTGCTTTTTAGCCCGAAAATAAAAATTATGTATACCTTTTGCCACAAAAAAAGGAATTTCTTCATTTTTGCCCCAAAATATAAGGAATTTCTGCATTTTTACCTCAAAATAAGTGAAATTTCTGCAATTTACCCAAGAATAAATGGAATTTCTGTCTTTTTGCCCCAAAATAAATGGAATTTTCTAATTATGCCCTGAAATAAGTGATATTTCTGCAATCTTTCACCAAAATAAATAAAATTTCTGCCTTTTTGCCACAAAATAAGGGGAATTTCTGTCTTTTTGCCCCAAAAAAGGGAAATTTATGCCTTTTTGCCCCCAAATAAGGGGAATTTCAGACTTTTCCCCTAAAAATAAGGGAAATTTCTGCAATTTTCCCCCAAATAAAAGAAATGTCTGCCTTTTTGCCACAAAATAAAAGGAATTTCTGTCTTTTTGCCCAAAAATAAGGGAAATTTCTGCATTTTGTTCCAAAATAAGGGGAATTTCAGCATTTTTACCTCACAATAAAGGGAATTTCTGCATTTTTGACACAAAATATTGAGAATTTTTGCCATTTTGCTCCAAAATATCGAAAATTTCTGCCTTTTTTCTCTGAAATAAGTGAAATTTCTGCAATTTTGCCCCAAAATAAGTGAAATTTCTGCAATTTAGCCCCAAAATAAGGGAAATTTCTAGAATTTTCCCCAAAATAAATGGAATTTCTGAGTTTTGCCCCAAAATAAAGAATTTCTGTCTTTTTGCCCCAACATATAGGGAATTTCTGCATTTTTGCCCCACAATTAGGGGAATTTCTGCAATTTTGTTCCAAAATACGGGGAATTTCTGCTTTTTAGCCCGAAAATAAAAATAATGTATACCTTTTGCCACAAAAAAAGAAATTTTTTTATTTTTGCCCCAAAATAAGAGGAATTTCTGCATTTTTACCTCAAAATAAGTGAAATTTCTGCCTTTTTACCCAAAAATAAATAGAATTTCTGTCTTTTTGCCCCAAAATAAAAGGAATTTTTGAATTATGCCCTGAAATAAGTGATATTTCTGCAATTTTTCCACAAAATAAAAGAAATTTCTGCCTTTTTGCACCAAAATAAGGGGAATTTCTGTCTTTTTGCCCCAAAATAAGGGAAATTTATCCTTTTTGGCCCCCAAATAAGGGAAATTTCAGCCTTTTTACCTCAAAATAAGGGGAATTTCTGCATTTTTGCCACAAAATATTAGGAATTTCTGCCTTTTTGCTCCAAAATAAGGAAAATTTCTGGCTTTTTTCCATGAAATAAGTGAAATTTCTGCAATTTTGCCCTAAAATAAGGGAAATATCTGGAATTTTGCCCCTAAATAAGGGAAATTTCTGGAATTTTGCCTCAGAATAAGTGGAATTTCTGAGTTGTGCCCAAAAATGTGGAGAATTTTTGTCTTTTTGCCTCAACATATAGGGAATTTCTGCCTTTTTGCCCCTCAATTAGGGTAATTTCTACAATTTTTCTCCAAAATATGGGAATTTCTGCTTTTTTGCCCGAAAATAAGGGGAATGTATACCTTTTGCCACAAAAAAGGGAAATTTCTTCATTTTTGCCCCAAAATAAGAGGAATTTCTGCATTTTTACCTCAAAATAAGTGAAATTTCTGCCTTTTTACTCAAAATAAACGGAATTTGTGTCTTTTTGCCCCAAAATAAAAGGAATTTTTTAATTATGCCCTGAAATAAGTGAAATTTCTTCAATTTTCCTCCAAAATAAGAGAAATTTCTGACTTTTTGACACAAAATAAGGGGAATTTCTGCATTTTTGCCACAAAATATTAGGAATTTCTGCCTTTTTGCCCCAAAATAAGGAAAATTTCTGCATTTTTTTTCTGAAATTAGTGAAATTTCTGAAATTTTGCCCCAAAATAAGTGAAATTTTTGGAATTTTGCCCCAAAATAAGTAAAATTTCTGCAATTTTGCCCAAAAATAAGGGAAATTTCTGGAAATTTGTCCCAAAATAAGTGGAATTTCTGAGTTTTGCCCCAAAATAAAAAGAATTTCTGTCTTTTTACCACAACATATAGGGAATTTCTGCATTTTTGCCCCAAAATTAAGAGAATTTCTGCAATTTTGCTCTAAAATACGGGGAATTTCTGCTTTTTAGCCCGAAAATAAGGGGAATGTATACCTTTTGCCACAAAAAAGGGAAATTTCTTCATTTTTGCCCCAAAATAAGAGGAATTTCTGCCTTTTTACCTCAAAATAAGTGAAATTTCTGCCTTTTTTACCCCAAAATAAACGGAATTTCTGTGTTTTGGCCCCAAAATAAAAGGAATTTTTGAATTATGCCCTGAAATAAGTGAAATTTCTTCAATTTTGCCCCAAAATAAGGGAAATTTCTGAATTTTTGACACAAAATAAGGGGAATTTCTGCATTTTTGCCACAAAATATTAGGAATTTCTGCCTTTTTGCCCCAAAATAAGGAAAATTTCTGTCTTTCTTCCCTGAAATAAAGGAAATTTCTGCAATTTTGCCCCAAAATAATTGAAATTTCTGCAATTTTGCCTCAAAATAAGTGGAATTTCTGAGTTTTGCCCCAAACTAAGGAGAATTTCTGTCTTTTTGCCCCAACAAATAGGGAATTTCTCCCTTTTTGCCCCACAACTAGGGGAATTTCTGCAATTTTGCTCCAAAATACAGGGAATTTCTGCTTTTTTTCCCAAAAATAAGGGGAATGTATACCTTTTGCCACAAAAAAGGGAAATTTCTTCATTTTTGCCCCAAAATAATAGGAATTTTTGCCTTTTTACATCAAAATAAGTGAAATTTCTGCATTTTTACCCAAAAATAAACGGAATTTCTGTCCTTTTGCCCCAAAATAAAAGGAATTTTTGAATTTTGCCCTGAAATAAGGGAAATTTCTGCAATTTTGCCCCAACATAAAAGAAATTTCTGCCTTTTTGACACAAAATAAGGGGAATTTCTGCATTTTTGCCACAAAATATTAGGAATTTCTGACTTTTTGCCCCAAAATAAGAAAATTTCCGCCTTTTTTCCCTGAAATAAGTGAAATTTCTGCAATTTTGCCCCAAAATAAGGGAAATTTCTGCCTTTTTGTTCCGAAATAAGGGGAATTTCAGCCTTTTTACCTCAAAATAGGGGAATTTCTGCATTTTTGCCACAAAATATTGAGAATTTCTGCCATTTTCCTCCAAAATATCAAAAATTTCTGCCTTTTTTCCCTGAAATAAGTGAAATTTCTGCAATGTTGCCATAAAATCAATTAAATTTCTGCAATTTTGCCCCAAAATAAGAAAAATTTCTGGAATTTTCTTCAAAATAAATGGAATTTCTGAGTTTTGCCCCAAAATAAAAAGAATTTCTGTCTTTTTGCCCCAACATATAGGGAATTTCTGCATTTTTGCCCCACAATTAGAGGAATTTCTGCAATTTTGCTCCAAAATACGGGGAATTTCTGCTTTTTAGCCCGAAAATAAAAATAATGTATACCTTTTGCCACAAAAAAAGGAATTTCTTCATTTTTGCCCCAAAATATAAGGAATTTCTGCATTTTTACCTCAAAATAAGTGAAATTTCTGCCATTTACCCAAAAATAAATGGAATTTCTGTCTTTTTGCCCCAAAATAAATGGAATTTTTTTATTATGCCCTGAAATAAGTGATATTTCTGCAATCTTTCCCCAAAATAAATAAAATTTCTGCCTTTTTGCCACAAAATAAGGGGAATTTCTGTCTTTTTGCCCCAAAAAAAGGGAAATTTATGCCTTTTTGCCCCCAAATAAGGGGAATTTCAGACTTTTTCCCTAAAAATAAGGGAAATTTCTGCAATTTTGCCCCAAAATAAGGGAAATTTCTGAAATTTTACCCCAGAATAAGTGGAATTTCTGAGTTTGCCCAAAAATGTGGAGAATTTTTGTCTTTTTGCCTCAACATATAGGGAATTTCTACCTTTTTGCCCCACAATTAGGGGAATTTCTGCAATTTTGCTCCAAAATACGGAAATTTCTGCTTTTTTGCTGGAAAATAAGGGGAATGTATACCTTTTGCCACAAAAAAATGGAAATTTCTTCATTTTTGCCCCAAAATAAGAGGAATTTCTGCATTTTTACCTCAAAATAAGTGAAATTTCTACCTTTTTACCCAAAATAAATGGAATTTCTGTCTTTTTGCCCCAAAATAAAGGGAATTTTTGAATTATGCCCTTAAATATGTGAAATTTCTGCAATTTTGCCCCAAAATAAGGGAAATTTCTGCCTTTTTGACACAAAATAAAGGAAATTTCTGCATTTTTACCAAAAAATATTAAGAATTTCTGCCATTTTGCCCCAAAATAGGGAAAATTTCAGCAATTTTGCCCCTAAATAAGTAAAATTTCTGCAATTTTGCCCAAAAATAAGGGAAATATCTGGAATTTTGCCCCAAAATAAGTGGAATTTCTGAGTTTTGTCCCAAAATAAAAAGAATTTCTGTCTTTTTACCCAAACATATAGGGAATTTCTGCATTTTTGCCCCACAATTAGGAGAATTTCTGAAATTTGGTCCAAAATACGGGGAATTTCTGCTTTTTAGCCCGAAAATAAGGGGAATGTATACCTTTCCCACAAAAAGGGAAATTTCTTCATTTTTGCCCCTAAATAAGAGGAATTTCTGCATTTTTACCTCAAAATAAGTGAAATTTCTGCCTTTTTTACCCAAAAATAAACGGAATTTTAGTCTTTTTGCCCCAAAATAAAAGGAATTTTTGAATTATGCTTTGAAATAAGTGAAATTTCTTCAATTTTGCCCCAAAATAAGGAAAATTTCTGACTTTTTGACACAAAATAAGGGGAATTTCTGTGTTTTTGCCACAAAATATTAGGAATTTCTGCCTGTTTTCCCCAAAATAAGGAAAATTTCTGTCTTTCTTCCCTGAAATAAAGGAAATTTCTGCAATTTTGCCCCAAAATAAGTGAAATTTCTGCAATTTTGCCCCAAAATAAGTGGAATTTCTGAGTTTTGTCCCAAAATAAGGAGAATTTCTGTCTTTTTGCCCCAACAAATAGGGAATTTCTCCCTTTTTGTCCCACAACTAGGGGAATTTCTGCAATTTTGCTCCAAAATACGGGGAATTTCTACTTTTTAGCCCGAAAATAAAAATAATGTATATCTTTTGCCACAAAAAAAAAAAAAAAATTCTTCATTTTTGCCCCAAATAGGAGGAATTTCTGCATTTTTACTTCAAAATAAGTGAAATTTCTGCCTTTTTACCCAAAAATAAGCAGAATTTCTGTCTTTTTGCCCCAAAATAAAAGGAATTTTTGAATTATGCCCTAAAATAAGTGATATTTCTGCAATTTTCCCCAAAATAAAAGAAATTTCTGCCTTTTTGCCACAATATAAGAAGAATTTCTGTCTTTTTGAAGCAAAATAAGGGAAATTTATGCATTTTTGCCCCCAAATAAGGGGAATTTCAGCATTTTTACCTCAAAATAATTGGAATTTCTGCATTTTTGCCACAAAATATTTGGAATTTCTGCCTTTTTGCTCCAAAATAATGAAAATTTCTGCCTTTTTTCAATTAAATAAGTGAAATTTCTGCAATTTTGCCCTAAAATAAGGAAAATTTCTGCAATTCTGCCCCAAAATAAGGGAAATTTCTGGAATTTTGCCCCAGAATAAGTGGAATTTCTGAGTTTTGCCCAAAAATGTGGAAAATTTTTGTATTTTTGCCTCAAAATATAGGGAATTTCTGCCTTGTTGCCTCACAATTTGGGGAATTTCTGAAATTTTGCACCAAAATACGGGAATTTCTGCTTTTTTGCCCGAAAATAAAGGGAATATATACATTTTGCCACAAAAATGGATATTTCTTCATTTTTGCCCCAAAATAAGAGGAATTTCTGCATTTTTACCTCAAAATAAGTGAAATTTCTGCCTTTTTACCCAAAATAAACGGAATATCTGTCTTTTTGCCCCAAAATAAAAAAAAATTTTTGAATTATGCCCTGAAACAAGTGAAATTTCTGCAATTTTGCCCCAAAATAAGGGAAATTTCTGCCTTTTTGACACAAAATAAGGGAAATTTCTGCATTTTTACCAAAAAATATTAAGAATTTCGGCCTTTTTCCCCAAAAATAAGGAAAATTTCTGCATTTTTTTCCTGAAATAAGTGAAATTTCTTCCATTTTGCCCCAAAATAAGTGAAATTTCTGCAATTTTGCCCCAAAATAAGTAAAATTTCTGCAATTTCGCCCAAAAATAAGGGAAATTTCTGGAATTTTGCCCCAAAATAAGTGGAATTTCTGAGTTTTGCCCCAAAATAAAAAGAATTTCTGTCTTTTTACCACAACATATAGGGAATTTCTGCATTTGTGCCCCACAATTAGGAGAATTTCTGCAATTTTGCTCCAAAATACGGGAAATTTCTGCTTTTTAGCCCGAAAATAAGGGGAATGTATACCTTTTGCCACAAAAAAGGAAAATTTCTTCTTTTTTGCCCCAAAATAAGAGGAATTTCTGCCCTTTTACCTCAAAATAAGTAAAATTTCTGCCTTTTTTACCCAAAAATAAACGGAATTTCTGTCTTTTTGCCCCAAAATAAAAGGAATTTTTGAATTATGCCCTGAAATAAGTGCAATTTCTTCAATTTTGCCCCAAAATAAGGGAAATTTCTGAATTTTTGACACAAAATAAGGGGAATTTCTGCATTTTTGCCACAAAATATTAGGAATTTCTGCCTTTTTGCCCCAAAATGAGGAAAATATCTGTCTTTCTTCCCTGAAATAAAGGAAATTTCTGCAATTTTGCCCCAAAATAATTGAAATTTCTGCAATTTTGCCCCAAAATAAGTGGAATTTCTGAGTTTTGTCCCAAAATAAGGAGAATTTCTGTCTTTTTGCCCCAACAAATAAGGAATTTCTCTCTTTTTGCCCTACAACTAGGGGAATTTCTGCAATTTTGCTCCAAAATACAGGGAATTTCTGCTTTTTTTTCCCAAAAATAAGGGGAATGTATACCTTTTGCCACAAAAAAAGGAAATTTCTATATTTTTGCCCCAAAATAATAGAAATTTCTGTCTTTTTACATCAAAATAAGTGAAATTTCTGCCTTTTTACCCAAAAATAAACGGAATTTCTGTATTTTTGCCCCAAAATAAAAGGATTTTTTGAATTTTGCCCTGAAATAAGGGAAATTTCTGCAATTTTGCCCCAACATAAAAGAAATTTCTGCCTTTTTGACACAAAATAAGGGGAATTTGTGCATTTTTGCCTCAAAATATTAGGAATTTCTGACTTTTTGCCCCAAAATAAGAAAATTTCCGCCTTTTTTCCCTGAAATAAGTGAAATTTCTGCAATTTTGCCCCAAAATAAGGTAAATTTCTGCCTTTTTGTTCCGAAATAAGGGGAATTTCAGCCTTTTTACCTCAAAATAGGGGAATTTCTGCATTTTTGCCACAAAATATTGAGAATTTCTGCCATTTTGCTCCAAAATATCAAAAATTTCTGCCTTTTTTTCCTGAAATAAGTGAAATTTCTGCAATGTTGCCCCAAAATAAGTGAAATTTCTGCAATTTTGCCCCAAAATAAGGGAACTTTCTGGTATTTTCTCCAAAATAAATGGAATTTCTGAGTTTTGCCCCAAAATAAAGAATTTCTGTCTTTTTGCCCCAACATATAGGGAATTTCTGCATTTTTGCCCCACAATTAGAGGAATTTCTGCAATTTTGCTCCAAAATACGGGGAATTTCTGCTTTTTAGCCCGAAAATAAAAATAATGTATACCTTTTGCCACAAAAAAAGGAATTTCTTCATTTTTGCCCCAAAATAAGAGGAATTTCTGCATTTTTGCCTCAAAATAAGTGAAATTTCTGCCATTTACCCAAAAATAAAAGGAATTTCTGTCTTTTTGCCCCAAAATAAAAGGAATCTTTGAATTATGCCCTGAAATAAGTGAAATTTCTGCAATTTTGCCCCAAAAGAAAAGAAATTTCTTCCTTTTTGCCACAAAATAAGAGGAATTTCTGTTATTTTGCCCAAAAGTAAGGGAAATTTCTGCCTTTTTGTCCCGAAATAAGGGGAATTTCAGCCTTTTTACCTCAAAATAAGGGGAATTTCTGCATTTTTGGCACAAAATATTGAGAATTTCTGCAATTTTACTCCAAAATATTAAAAATTTCTGACTTTTTTCCCTGAAATAATTGAAATTTCTGCAATTTTCCCCAAAATAAGTGAAATTTCTGCAATTTTTCCCCAAAATAAGGGAAATTTCTGGAATTTTCCCCAAAATAAATGGAATTTTTGAGTTTTACCTCAAAATAAAAAGAATTTCTGTGTTTTTGCCACAACATATAGGGAATTTCTGCCTTTTTGCCCCACAAGTAGGGGAATATCTGCAATTTTGCTCCAAAATACGGGGAATTTCTGCTTTTTTCCCCAAAATAAGAGGAATGTATACCTTTTGCCACAAAAAAGGGAAATTTCTTCATTTTTGACCAAAAATAAGAGGAATTTCTGCCTTTTAACCTCAAAATAAGTGAAATTTCTGCCTTTTTATTCAAAAATAAACGGAATTTCTGTCTTTTTGCCCCAAAATAAAAGGAATTTTTGAATTATGCCCTGAAATAAGTGAAATTTCTGCAATTTTGCCACAAAATAAGAGCAATTTCTGCCTTTTTGACACAAAATATTAGGAATTTCTGCCTTTTTGCCCCAAAATAAGGAAAATTCCTGCCTTTTTTCCCTGAAATAAGTGAAATTTCTGCAATTTTGCCCCAAAATAAGTGAAATTTCTGGAATTTTGCCCCAAAATAGGGGAAAGTTCTCGAATTTTGCTTTCAAATAAGGGGAATTTCAGCCTTTATACCTCAAAATAATGGGAATTTAAGCATTTTTGCCACAAAATATTAAGAATTTCTGCCTTTTTGCCCCAAAATAAGGAAAATTTCTGCCTTTTTCCCTGAAATAAGTGAAATTTCTGCAATTTTGCCCCAAAATAAGTGAAATTTCTGCAATTTTGCCCCAAATAAGGGAAATTTCTGGAATTTTGCCCCAATATAATTGGAATTTTGAGTTTTGCCCAAAAATAAAAAGAATATCTGACTTTTGCCCTAACATATAGGGAATTTTTGCCTTTTTGCCCCGCAATTAGGGGAATTTCTGCAATTTTGCTCCAAAATACGGGGAATTTCTGCCTTTTTGCCCGAAAATAAGGGGAATGTATACCTTCTGCCACAAAAAAGGGAAATTTCTTCATTTTTGCCCCAAAATAAGAGGAATGTCGGCCTTTTAACCTCAAAATAAGTGAAATTTCTGCCTTTCTACCCAAAAAATAAACGGAATTTCTGTAATTTTGCCCCGAAATAAAAGGAATTTTTGAATTATGCCCTGAAATAAGTGAAATTTCTGCAATTTTACCCCAAAATAAAAGAAATTTCTGCCTTTTTGCCACAAAATAAGTGGAATTTCTGAGTTTTGTCCCAAAATAAGGAGAATTTCTGTCTTTTTGCCCCAACAAATAAGGAATTTCTCCCTTTTTGCCCCACAACTAGGGGAATTTCTGCAATTTTGCTCCAAAATACAGGGAATTTCTGCTTTTTTTTCCCAAAAATAAGGGGAATGTATATCTTTTGCCACAAAAAAGGGAAATTTCTATATTTTTGCCCCAAAATAATAGAAATTTCTGTCTTTTTACATCAAAATAAGTGAAATTTCTGCCTTTTTACCCAAAAATAAACGGAATTTCTGTCTTTTTGCCCCAAAATAAAAGGATTTTTTGAATTTTGCCCTGAAATAAGGGAAATTTCTGCAATTTTTCCCCAACATAAAAGAAATTTCTGCCTTTTTGACACAAAATAAGGGGAATTTGTGCATTTTTGCCTCAAAATATTAGGAATTTCTGACTTTTTGCCCCAAAATAAGAAAATTTCCGCCTTTTTTCCCTGAAATAAGTGAAATTTCTGCAATTTTGCCCCAAAATAAGGTAAATTTCTGCCTTTTTGTTCCGAAATAAGGGGAATTTCAGCCTTTTTACCTCAAAATAGGGGAATTTCTGCATTTTTGCCACAAAATATTGAGAATTTCTGCCATTTTGCTCCAAAATATCAAAAATTTCTGCCTTTTTTTCCTGAAATAAGTGAAATTTCTGCAATGTTGCCCCAAAATAAGTGAAATTTCTGCAATTTTGCCCCAAAATAAGGGAACTTTCTGGTATTTTCTCCAAAATAAATGGAATTTCTGAGTTTTGCCCCAAAATAAAGAATTTCTGTCTTTTTGCCCCAACATATAGGGAATTTCTGCATTTTTGCCCCACAATTAGAGGAATTTCTGCAATTTTGCTCCAAAATACGGGGAATTTCTGCTTTTTAGCCCGAAAATAAAAATAATGTATACCTTTTGCCACAAAAAAAGGAATTTCTTCATTTTTGCCCCAAAATAAGAGGAATTTCTGCATTTTTGCCTCAAAATAAGTGAAATTTCTGCCATTTACCCAAAAATAAAAGGAATTTCTGTCTTTTTGCCCCAAAATAAAAGGAATCTTTGAATTATGCCCTGAAATAAGTGAAATTTCTGCAATTTTGCCCCAAAAGAAAAGAAATTTCTTCCTTTTTGCCACAAAATAAGAGGAATTTCTGTTATTTTGCCCAAAAGTAAGGGAAATTTCTGCCTTTTTGTCCCGAAATAAGGGGAATTTCAGCCTTTTTACCTCAAAATAAGGGGAATTTCTGCATTTTTGGCACAAAATATTGAGAATTTCTGCAATTTTACTCCAAAATATTAAAAATTTCTGACTTTTTTCCCTGAAATAATTGAAATTTCTGCAATTTTCCCCAAAATAAGTGAAATTTCTGCAATTTTTCCCCAAAATAAGGGAAATTTCTGGAATTTTCCCCAAAATAAATGGAATTTTTGAGTTTTACCTCAAAATAAAAAGAATTTCTGTGTTTTTGCCACAACATATAGGGAATTTCTGCCTTTTTGCCCCACAAGTAGGGGAATATCTGCAATTTTGCTCCAAAATACGGGGAATTTCTGCTTTTTTCCCCAAAATAAGAGGAATGTATACCTTTTGCCACAAAAAAGGGAAATTTCTTCATTTTTGACCAAAAATAAGAGGAATTTCTGCCTTTTAACCTCAAAATAAGTGAAATTTCTGCCTTTTTATTCAAAAATAAACGGAATTTCTGTCTTTTTGCCCCAAAATAAAAGGAATTTTTGAATTATGCCCTGAAATAAGTGAAATTTCTGCAATTTTGCCACAAAATAAGAGCAATTTCTGCCTTTTTGACACAAAATATTAGGAATTTCTGCCTTTTTGCCCCAAAATAAGGAAAATTCCTGCCTTTTTTCCCTGAAATAAGTGAAATTTCTGCAATTTTGCCCCAAAATAAGTGAAATTTCTGGAATTTTGCCCCAAAATAGGGGAAAGTTCTGGAATTTTGCTTTCAAATAAGGGGAATTTCAGCCTTTATACCTCAAAATAATGGGAATTTAAGCATTTTTGCCACAAAATATTAAGAATTTCTGCCTTTTTGCCCCAAAATAAGGAAAATTTCTGCCTTTTTCCCTGAAATAAGTGAAATTTCTGCAATTTTGCCCCAAAATAAGTGAAATTTCTGCAATTTTGCCCCAAATAAGGGAAATTTCTGGAATTTTGCCCCAATATAATTGGAATTTTGAGTTTTGCCCCAAAATAAAAAGAATATCTGACTTTTGCCCTAACATATAGGGAATTTTTGCCTTTTTGCCCCGCAATTAGGGGAATTTCTGCAATTTTGCTCCAAAATACGGGGAATTTCTGCCTTTTTGCCCGAAAATAAGGGGAATGTATACCTTCTGCCACAAAAAAGGGAAATTTCTTCATTTTTGCCCCAAAATAAGAGGAATGTCGGCCTTTTAACCTCAAAATAAGTGAAATTTCTGCCTTTCTACCCAAAAAATAAACGGAATTTCTGTCATTTTGCCCCGAAATAAAAGGAATTTTTGAATTATGCCCTGAAATAAGTGAAATTTCTGCAATTTTACCCCAAAATAAAAGAAATTTCTGCCTTTTTGCCACAAAATAAAAGGAATTTCTGTCTTTTTGCCCAAAAATAAAGGAAATTTCTGCCTTTTTGTTCCGAAATAAGGGGAATTTCAGCCTTTTTACCGCAAAATAAAGGGAATTTCTGCATTTTTGCCACAAAATATTGAGAATTTCTGCCATTTTGCTCCAAAATATCAAAAATTTCTGCCTTTTTTTCCTGAAATAAGTGAAATTTCTGCAATGTTGTCCCAAAATAAGTGAAATTTCTGCAATTTTGCCCCAAAATAAGGGAACTTTCTGGTATTTTCCCCAAAATAAATGGAATTTCTGAGTTTTGCCCCAAAATAAAGAATTTCTGTCTTTTTGCCCCAACATATAGGGAATTTCTGCATTTTTGCCCCACAATTAGAGGAATTTCTGCAATTTTGCTCCAAAATACGGGGAATTTCTGCTTTTTAGCCCGAAAATAAAAATAATGTATACCTTTTGCCACAAAAAAAGGAATTTCTTCATTTTGCCCCAAAATAAGAGGAATTTCTGCATTTTTGCCTCAACATAAGTGAAATTTCTGCCATTTACCCAAAAATAAACGGAATTTCTGTCTTTTTGCCCCAAAATAAAAGGAATTTTTTATTATGCCCTGAAATAAGTGATATTTCTGCAATTTTTCCCCAAATAAAAGAAATTTCTGCCTTTTTGCCACAAAATAAGGGGAATTTCTGTCTTTTTGCCCCAAAATAAAAGGAATCTTTGAATTATGCCCTGAAATAAGTGAAATTTCTGCAATTTTGCCCCAAAATAAAAGAAATTTCTTATTTTTTGCCACAAAATAAAAGGAATTCCTGTTATTTTGCCTAAAAGTAAGGGAAATTTCTGCCTTTTTGTCCCGAAATAAGGGGAATTTTAGCCTTTTTACCTCAAAATAAGGGGAATTTCTGCATTTTTGGCACAAAATATTGAGAATTTTTGCCATTTTGCTCCAAAATATCGAAAATTTCTGCCTTTTTTCTCTGAAATAAGTGAGATTTCTGCAATTTAGCCCCAAAATATGGGAAATTTCTGGAATTTTCCCCAAAATAAATGGAATTTCTGAGTTTTGCCCCAAAATAAAGAATTTCTGTCTTTTTGCCCCAACATATAGTGAATTTCTGCATTTTTGCCCCACAATTAGGGGAATTTCTGCAATTTTGCTCCAAAATACGGGGAATTTCTGCTTTTTAGCCCGAAAATAAAAATAATGTATACCTTTTGCCACAAAAAAAGAAATTTTTTTATTTTTGCCCCAAAATAAGAGGAATTTCTGCATTTTTACCTCAAAATAAGTGAAATTTCTGCCTTTTTACCCAAAAATAAACGAAATTTCTGTCTTTTTGCCCCAAAATAAAAGGAATTTTTGAATTATGCCCTGAAATAAGTGATATTTCTGCAATTTTTCCACAAAATAAAAGAAATTTCTGCCTTTTTGCCACAAAATAAGGGGAATTTCTGTCTTTTTGCCCCAAAATAAGGGAAATTTATCCTTTTTTGCCCCCAAATAAGGGAAATTTCAGCCTTTTTACCTCAAAATAAGGGGAATTTCTGCATTTTTGCCACAAAATATTAGGAATTTCTGCCTTTTTGCTCCAAAATAAGGAAAATTTCTGGCTTTTTTCCATGAAATAAGTGAAATTTCTGCAATTTTGCCCTAAAATAAGGGAAATATCTGGAATTTTGCCCCAAAATAAGGGAAATTTCTGGAATTTTGCCTCAGAATAAGTGGAATTTCTGAGTTGTGCCCAAAAATGTGGAGAATTTTTGTCTTTTTGCCTCAACATATAGGGAATTTCTGCCTTTTTGCCCCACAATTAGGGTAATTTCTACAATTTTGCTCCAAAATACGGGAATTTCTGTTTTTTTGCCCGAAAATAAGGGGAATGTATACCTTTTGCCACAAAAAAGGGAAATTTCTTCATTTTTGCCCCCAAATAAGAGGAATTTCTGCATTTTTGCCCCAAAATAAGGAAAATTTCTGTCTTTCTTCCCTGAAATAAAAAAAATTTCTGCAATTTTGTCCCAAAATATGTGAAATTTCTGCAATTTTGCCTCAAAATAAGTGGAATTTCTGAGTTTTGTCCCAAAATAAGGAGTATTTCTGTATTTTTGCCCCAACAAATAGGGAATTTCTCCCTTTTTGTCCCACAACTAGGGGAATTTCTGCAATTTTGCTCCAAAATACGGGGAATTTCTGCTTTTTAGCCCGAAAATAAAAATAATGTATACCTTTTGCCACAAAAAAAGAAATTTCATCATTTTTGCCCCAAAATAAGAGGAATTTCTGCATTTTTACCACAAAATAAGTGAAATTTCTGCCTTTTTACCCAAAAATAAACGGAATTTCTGTCTTTTTGCCCCAAAATAAAATGAATTTTTGAATTATGCCCTGAAATAAGTGATATTTCTGCAATTTTTCCCCAAAATAAAAGAAATTTCTGCCTTTTTGCCACAAAATAAGAAGAATTTCTGTCTTTTTGAAGCAAAATAAGGGAAATTTATGCCTTTTTGCCCCCAAATAAGGGGAATTTCACCCTTTTTACTTCAAAATAATGGGAATTTCTGTATTTTTGCCACAAAATATTGGAAATTTCTGCCATTTTGCTCCAAAATAATGAAAATTTCTGCCTTTTTTCAATGAAATAAGTGAAATTTCTGCAATTTTGCCCTAAAATAAGGAAAATTTCTGCAATTTTGCCCCAAAATAAGGGAAATTTCTGGAATTTTGCCCCAGAATAAGTGGAATTTCTGAGTTTTGCCCAAAAATTTGAAGAATTTTTGTCTTTTTGCCTCAACATATAGGGAATTTCTGCCTTGTTGCCCCACAATTAGGGGAATTTCTGCAATTTTTCACCAAAATACGGGAATTTCTTTTTTTTTGCCCAAAAATAAAGGGAATGTATACATTTTGCCACAAAAATGGATATTTCTTCATTTTTGCCCCAAAATAAGAGGAATTTCTGCCTTTTTACCTCAAAATAAGTGAAATTTCTGCCTTTTTACCCAAAATAAACAGAATTTCTCTTTTTTTGTTCCAAAATAAAAGGAATTTTTGAATTATGCCCTGAAATAAGTGAAATTTCTGCAATTTTTCACCAAAATAAAGGAAATTTCTGCCTTTTTGACACAAAATAAGGGAAATTTCTGCATTTTTACCAAAAAATATTAAAAATTTCTGCATTTTTCCCCCAAAATAAGGAAAATTTCTGCATTTTTTCCCTGAAATAAGTGAAATTTCTGCAATTTTGCCCCAAAATAAGTGAAATTTCTGCAAATTTGCCCCAAAATAAGTAAAATTTCTTCAATTTTGCCCAAAAATAAGGGAAATTTTTGGAATTTTGCCCCAAAATAAGTGGAATTTCTGAGTTTTGCCCCAAAATAAAAAGAATTTCTGTATTTTTACCCCAACATATAGGGAATTTCTGCCTTGTTGCCCCACAATTAGGGGAATTTCTGCAATTTTGCACTAAAATACGTGAATTTCTTCATTTTTGCCTGAAAATAAAGGGAATGTATACATTTTGCCACAAAAATGGATATTTCTTCATTTTTGCCCCAAAATAAGAGGAATTTCTGCATTTTTACATCAAAATAAGTGAAATTTCTGCCTTTTTACCCAAAATAAACGGAATTTCTGTCTTTTTGCCCCAAAATAAAAGGAATTTTTGAATTATGCCCTGAAATAAGTGAAATTTCTGCAATTTTGCACCAAAATAAAGGAAATTTCTGCCTTTTTGACACAAAATAAGGGAAATTTCTGCATTTTTACCAAAAATATTAAGAATTTCTGCCTTTTTCCCCCAAAATAAAGAAAATTTCTGCATTTTTTCCTTTAAATAAGTGAAATTTCTGCAATTTTGCCCCAAAATAAGTGAAATTTCTGCAATTTTGCCCCAAAATAAGTAAAATTTCTGCAATTTTGCCCAAAAATAAGGGAAATTTCTGGAATTTTGCCCCAAAATAAGTGGAATTTCTGAGTTTTGCCCCAAAATAAAAAGAATTTCGTCTTTTTACCCCAACATATAGGGAATTTCTGCATTTTTGCCCCACAATTAGGAGAATTTCTTCAATTTTGCTCCAAAATACGGGGAATTTCTGCTTTTTAGCCCGAAAATAAGGGGAATGTATACATTTTGCCACAAAA
This sequence comes from Micromys minutus, assembly GCF_963924665.1. NCBI lineage: Eukaryota > Metazoa > Chordata > Mammalia > Rodentia > Muridae > Micromys > Micromys minutus. The sequence goes on from NW_027667727.1 coordinate 8,481,813, forward strand.
AAAGGGAAATTTCTTCATTTTTGCCCCAAAATAAGAGGAATTTCTGCCTTTTTACCTCAAAATAAGTGAAATTTCTGCTTTTTTACCCAAAAATAAATGGAATTTCTGTCTTTTTGCCCCAAAATAGAAGGAATTTTTGAATTATGACCTGTAATAAGTGAAATTTCTTCAATTTTGCCCCAAAATAAGGAAAATTTCTGATTTTTTGACACAAAATAAGAGGAATTTCTGCATTTTTGCCACAAAATATTAGGAATTTCTGCTTTTTTACATCAAAATTAGTGAAATTTCTGCCTTTTTACCCAAAAATAAATGGAATTTCTGTCTTTTTGCCCCAAAATAAAAGGAATTTCTGAATTTTTCCCTGAAATAAGGGAAATTTCTGCAATTTTGCCCCAACATAAAAGAAATTTCTGCATTTTTGACACAAAATAAGGGGAATTTCTGCATTTTTGCCACAAAATATATGGAATTTCTGACTTTTTGCCCAAAAATAAGAAAATTTCTGCCTTTTTTCTCTGAAATAAGTGAAATTTCTGCAATTTTGCTCCAAAATAAGGGAAATTTCTCCCTTTTTGACACAAAATAAAGGAAATTTCTGCATTTTTGCCACAAAATATTAGGAATTTCTGACTTTTTGCCCCAAAATAAGAAAATTTCTGCTTTTTTTCCTTGAAATAAGTGAAATTTCTGCAATTTTGACCGAAAAAAAGGAAATTTTTGGAATTTTGCCCCAAAATAAGTGGAATTTCTGAGTTTTTCCCCAAAATAAGGAGAATTTCTGTCTTTTTGTCCCAACATATAGGGAATTTCTGCTTCTTTGCCCCATTATTAGGGGATTTTCTGCAATTTTGCTCCAAAATACGGGGAATTTCTGGTTTTTGCCTGAAAATAAGGGGAATGTATACCTTTTGCCACAAAAATGGGAAATTTCTTCATTTTTGCCCCAAAATAAGAGGAATTTCTTCCTTTTTACCTCAAAATAAGTGAAATTTCTGCTTTTTTACCCAAAAATAAACGAAATTTCTGTCTTTTTGCCCGAAAATAAAAGGAATTTTTGAATTTTGCCCTGAAATAAGTGAAATTTATGCAATTTTACCCCAAAATAAAAGAAATTTCTGGAATTTTGCCCCAAAATAAGTGGAATTTCTGAGTTTTTTCAAAATAAGGAGAATTTCTGTCTTTTTGCCCCAACACATAGGGAATTTCTGCCTTTTTGCCCCACAATTAGGGGATTTTCTGCAATTTTGCTCCGAAATACGGGGAATTTCTGCTTTTTTGCCCGACAATAAAGGGAATGTATAACTTTTGCCACAAAAAAGGGAAATTTCTTCATTTTAGCCCCAAAATAAAAGGAATTTCTTCCTTTTTACCTCAAAATAAGTGAAATTTCTGCCTTTTTACCAAAAAATAAACGGAATTTCTGACTTTTTGCCCCAAAATAAAAGGAATTTTTGAATTTTGCAGTGAAATAAGTGAAATTTTTGCAATTTTGCCCCAAAATATAGGAAATTTCAGGAATTTTTCCCCAAAATAAGTGGAATTTCTTAGTTTTTCCCCAAAATAAGGAGAATTTCTGTTTTTTGTCCCAACATATAGGGAATTTCTGCCTCTTTGCCCCACAATTAGGGGATTTTCTGCAATTTTGCTCCAAAATACGGGGAATTTCTGCTTTTTAGCCCGAAAATAAAAATAATGTATACCTTTTGCCACAAAAAAAGGAATTTCTTCATTTTTGCCCCAAAATAAGAGGAATTTCTGCATTTTTGCCTCAAAATAAGTGAAATTTCTGCCATTTACCCAAAAATAAAAGGAATTTCTGTCTTTTTGCCCCAAAATAAAAGGAATCTTTGAATTATGCCCTGAAATAAGTGAAATTTCTGCAATTTTGCCCCAAAAGAAAAGAAATTTCTTCCTTTTTGCCACAAAATAAGAGGAATTTCTGTTATTTTGCCCAAAAGTAAGGGAAATTTCTGCCTTTTTGTCCCGAAATAAGGGGAATTTCAGCCTTTTTACCTCAAAATAAGGGGAATTTCTGCATTTTTGGCACAAAATATTGAGAATTTCTGCAATTTTACTCCAAAATATTAAAAATTTCTGACTTTTTTCCCTGAAATAATTGAAATTTCTGCAATTTTCCCCAAAATAAGTGAAATTTCTGCAATTTTTCCCCAAAATAAGGGAAATTTCTGGAATTTTCCCCAAAATAAATGGAATTTTTGAGTTTTACCTCAAAATAAAAAGAATTTCTGTGTTTTTGCCACAACATATAGGGAATTTCTGCCTTTTTGCCCCACAAGTAGGGGAATATCTGCAATTTTGCTCCAAAATACGGGGAATTTCTGCTTTTTTCCCCAAAATAAGAGGAATGTATACCTTTTGCCACAAAAAAGGGAAATTTCTTCATTTTTGACCAAAAATAAGAGGAATTTCTGCCTTTTAACCTCAAAATAAGTGAAATTTCTGCCTTTTTATTCAAAAATAAACGGAATTTCTGTCTTTTTGCCCCAAAATAAAAGGAATTTTTGAATTATGCCCTGAAATAAGTGAAATTTCTGCAATTTTGCCACAAAATAAGAGCAATTTCTGCCTTTTTGACACAAAATATTAGGAATTTCTGCCTTTTTGCCCCAAAATAAGGAAAATTCCTGCCTTTTTTCCCTGAAATAAGTGAAATTTCTGCAATTTTGCCCCAAAATAAGTGAAATTTCTGGAATTTTGCCCCAAAATAGGGGAAAGTTCTGGAATTTTGCTTTCAAATAAGGGGAATTTCAGCCTTTATACCTCAAAATAATGGGAATTTAAGCATTTTTGCCACAAAATATTAAGAATTTCTGCCTTTTTGCCCCAAAATAAGGAAAATTTCTGCCTTTTTCCCTGAAATAAGTGAAATTTCTGCAATTTTGCCCCAAAATAAGTGAAATTTCTGCAATTTTGCCCCAAATAAGGGAAATTTCTGGAATTTTGCCCCAATATAATTGGAATTTTGAGTTTTGCCCCAAAATAAAAAGAATATCTGACTTTTGCCCTAACATATAGGGAATTTTTGCCTTTTTGCCCCGCAATTAGGGGAATTTCTGCAATTTTGCTCCAAAATACGGGGAATTTCTGCCTTTTTGCCCGAAAATAAGGGGAATGTATACCTTCTGCCACAAAAAAGGGAAATTTCTTCATTTTTGCCCCAAAATAAGAGGAATTTCTGCCTTTTTACCTCAAAATAAGTGAAATTTCTGCTTTTTTACCCAAAAATAAATGGAATTTCTGTCTTTTTGCCCCAAAATAGAAGGAATTTTTGAATTATGACCTGTAATAAGTGAAATTTCTTCAATTTTGCCCCAAAATAAGGAAAATTTCTGATTTTTTGACACAAAATAAGAGGAATTTCTGCATTTTTGCCACAAAATATTAGGAATTTCTGCTTTTTTACATCAAAATTAGTGAAATTTCTGCCTTTTTACCCAAAAATAAATGGAATTTCTGTCTTTTTGCCCCAAAATAAAAGGAATTTCTGAATTTTTCCCTGAAATAAGGGAAATTTCTGCAATTTTGCCCCAACATAAAAGAAATTTCTGCATTTTTGACACAAAATAAGGGGAATTTCTGCATTTTTGCCACAAAATATATGGAATTTCTGACTTTTTGCCCAAAAATAAGAAAATTTCTGCCTTTTTTCTCTGAAATAAGTGAAATTTCTGCAATTTTGCTCCAAAATAAGGGAAATTTCTCCCTTTTTGACACAAAATAAAGGAAATTTCTGCATTTTTGCCACAAAATATTAGGAATTTCTGACTTTTTGCCCCAAAATAAGAAAATTTCTGCTTTTTTTCCTTGAAATAAGTGAAATTTCTGCAATTTTGACCGAAAAAAAGGAAATTTTTGGAATTTTGCCCCAAAATAAGTGGAATTTCTGAGTTTTTCCCCAAAATAAGGAGAATTTCTGTCTTTTTGTCCCAACATATAGGGAATTTCTGCTTCTTTGCCCCATTATTAGGGGATTTTCTGCAATTTTGCTCCAAAATACGGGGAATTTCTGGTTTTTGCCTGAAAATAAGGGGAATGTATACCTTTTGCCACAAAAATGGGAAATTTCTTCATTTTTGCCCCAAAATAAGAGGAATTTCTTCCTTTTTACCTCAAAATAAGTGAAATTTCTGCTTTTTTACCCAAAAATAAACGAAATTTCTGTCTTTTTGCCCGAAAATAAAAGGAATTTTTGAATTTTGCCCTGAAATAAGTGAAATTTATGCAATTTTACCCCAAAATAAAAGAAATTTCTGGAATTTTGCCCCAAAATAAGTGGAATTTCTGAGTTTTTTCAAAATAAGGAGAATTTCTGTCTTTTTGCCCCAACACATAGGGAATTTCTGCCTTTTTGCCCCACAATTAGGGGATTTTCTGCAATTTTGCTCCGAAATACGGGGAATTTCTGCTTTTTTGCCCGACAATAAAGGGAATGTATAACTTTTGCCACAAAAAAGGGAAATTTCTTCATTTTAGCCCCAAAATAAAAGGAATTTCTTCCTTTTTACCTCAAAATAAGTGAAATTTCTGCCTTTTTACCAAAAAATAAACGGAATTTCTGACTTTTTGCCCCAAAATAAAAGGAATTTTTGAATTTTGCAGTGAAATAAGTGAAATTTTTGCAATTTTGCCCCAAAATATAGGAAATTTCAGGAATTTTTCCCCAAAATAAGTGGAATTTCTTAGTTTTTCCCCAAAATAAGGAGAATTTCTGTTTTTTGTCCCAACATATAGGGAATTTCTGCCTCTTTGCCCCACAATTAGGGGATTTTCTGCAATTTTGCTCCAAAATACGGGGAATTTCTGCTTTTTAGCCCGAAAATAAAAATAATGTATACCTTTTGCCACAAAAAAAGGAATTTCTTCATTTTTGCCCCAAAATAAGAGGAATTTCTGCATTTTTGCCTCAAAATAAGTGAAATTTCTGCCATTTACCCAAAAATAAAAGGAATTTCTGTCTTTTTGCCCCAAAATAAAAGGAATCTTTGAATTATGCCCTGAAATAAGTGAAATTTCTGCAATTTTGCCCCAAAAGAAAAGAAATTTCTTCCTTTTTGCCACAAAATAAGAGGAATTTCTGTTATTTTGCCCAAAAGTAAGGGAAATTTCTGCCTTTTTGTCCCGAAATAAGGGGAATTTCAGCCTTTTTACCTCAAAATAAGGGGAATTTCTGCATTTTTGGCACAAAATATTGAGAATTTCTGCAATTTTACTCCAAAATATTAAAAATTTCTGACTTTTTTCCCTGAAATAATTGAAATTTCTGCAATTTTCCCCAAAATAAGTGAAATTTCTGCAATTTTTCCCCAAAATAAGGGAAATTTCTGGAATTTTCCCCAAAATAAATGGAATTTTTGAGTTTTACCTCAAAATAAAAAGAATTTCTGTGTTTTTGCCACAACATATAGGGAATTTCTGCCTTTTTGCCCCACAAGTAGGGGAATATCTGCAATTTTGCTCTAAAATACGGGGAATTTCTGCTTTTTTCCCCAAAATAAGAGGAATGTATACCTTTTGCCACAAAAAAGGGAAATTTCTTCATTTTTGACCAAAAATAAGAGGAATTTCTGCCTTTTAACCTCAAAATAAGTGAAATTTCTGCCTTTTTATTCAAAAATAAACGGAATTTCTGTCTTTTTGCCCCAAAATAAAAGGAATTTTTGAATTATGCCCTGAAATAAGTGAAATTTCTGCAATTTTGCCACAAAATAAGAGCAATTTCTGCCTTTTTGACACAAAATATTAGGAATTTCTGCCTTTTTGCCCCAAAATAAGGAAAATTCCTGCCTTTTTTCCCTGAAATAAGTGAAATTTCTGCAATTTTGCCCCAAAATAAGTGAAATTTCTGGAATTTTGCCCCAAAATAGGGGAAAGTTCTGGAATTTTGCTTTCAAATAAGGGGAATTTCAGCCTTTATACCTCAAAATAATGGGAATTTAAGCATTTTTGCCACAAAATATTAAGAATTTCTGCCTTTTTGCCCCAAAATAAGGAAAATTTCTGCCTTTTTCCCTGAAATAAGTGAAATTTCTGCAATTTTGCCCCAAAATAAGTGAAATTTCTGCAATTTTGCCCCAAATAAGGGAAATTTCTGGAATTTTGCCCCAATATAATTGGAATTTTGAGTTTTGCCCCAAAATAAAAAGAATATCTGACTTTTGCCCTAACATATAGGGAATTTTTGCCTTTTTGCCCCGCAATTAGGGGAATTTCTGCAATTTTGCTCCAAAATACGGGGAATTTCTGCCTTTTTGCCCGAAAATAAGGGGAATGTATACCTTCTGCCACAAAAAAGGGAAATTTCTTCATTTTTGCCCCAAAATAAGAGGAATGTCGGCCTTTTAACCTCAAAATAAGTGAAATTTCTGCCTTTCTACCCAAAAAATAAACGGAATTTCTGTCATTTTGCCCCGAAATAAAAGGAATTTTTGAATTATGCCCTGAAATAAGTGAAATTTCTGCAATTTTACCCCAAAATAAAAGAAATTTCTGCCTTTTTGCCACAAAATAAAAGGAATTTCTGTCTTTTTGCCCAAAAATAAAGGAAATTTCTGCCTTTTTGTTCCGAAATAAGGGGAATTTCAGCCTTTTTACCGCAAAATAAAGGGAATTTCTGCATTTTTGCCACAAAATATTGAGAATTTCTGCCATTTTGCTCCAAAATATCAAAAATTTCTGCCTTTTTTTCCTGAAATAAGTGAAATTTCTGCAATGTTGTCCCAAAATAAGTGAAATTTCTGCAATTTTGCCCCAAAATAAGGGAACTTTCTGGTATTTTCCCCAAAATAAATGGAATTTCTGAGTTTTGCCCCAAAATAAAGAATTTCTGTCTTTTTGCCCCAACATATAGGGAATTTCTGCATTTTTGCCCCACAATTAGAGGAATTTCTGCAATTTTGCTCCAAAATACGGGGAATTTCTGCTTTTTAGCCCGAAAATAAAAATAATGTATACCTTTTGCCACAAAAAAAGGAATTTCTTCATTTTGCCCCAAAATAAGAGGAATTTCTGCATTTTTGCCTCAACATAAGTGAAATTTCTGCCATTTACCCAAAAATAAACGGAATTTCTGTCTTTTTGCCCCAAAATAAAAGGAATTTTTTATTATGCCCTGAAATAAGTGATATTTCTGCAATTTTTCCCCAAATAAAAGAAATTTCTGCCTTTTTGCCACAAAATAAGGGGAATTTCTGTCTTTTTGCCCCAAAATAAAAGGAATCTTTGAATTATGCCCTGAAATAAGTGAAATTTCTGCAATTTTGCCCCAAAATAAAAGAAATTTCTTATTTTTTGCCACAAAATAAAAGGAATTCCTGTTATTTTGCCTAAAAGTAAGGGAAATTTCTGCCTTTTTGTCCCGAAATAAGGGGAATTTTAGCCTTTTTACCTCAAAATAAGGGGAATTTCTGCATTTTTGGCACAAAATATTGAGAATTTTTGCCATTTTGCTCCAAAATATCGAAAATTTCTGCCTTTTTTCTCTGAAATAAGTGAGATTTCTGCAATTTAGCCCCAAAATATGGGAAATTTCTGGAATTTTCCCCAAAATAAATGGAATTTCTGAGTTTTGCCCCAAAATAAAGAATTTCTGTCTTTTTGCCCCAACATATAGTGAATTTCTGCATTTTTGCCCCACAATTAGGGGAATTTCTGCAATTTTGCTCCAAAATACGGGGAATTTCTGCTTTTTAGCCCGAAAATAAAAATAATGTATACCTTTTGCCACAAAAAAAGAAATTTTTTTATTTTTGCCCCAAAATAAGAGGAATTTCTGCATTTTTACCTCAAAATAAGTGAAATTTCTGCCTTTTTACCCAAAAATAAACGAAATTTCTGTCTTTTTGCCCCAAAATAAAAGGAATTTTTGAATTATGCCCTGAAATAAGTGATATTTCTGCAATTTTTCCACAAAATAAAAGAAATTTCTGCCTTTTTGCCACAAAATAAGGGGAATTTCTGTCTTTTTGCCCCAAAATAAGGGAAATTTATCCTTTTTTGCCCCCAAATAAGGGAAATTTCAGCCTTTTTACCTCAAAATAAGGGGAATTTCTGCATTTTTGCCACAAAATATTAGGAATTTCTGCCTTTTTGCTCCAAAATAAGGAAAATTTCTGGCTTTTTTCCATGAAATAAGTGAAATTTCTGCAATTTTGCCCTAAAATAAGGGAAATATCTGGAATTTTGCCCCAAAATAAGGGAAATTTCTGGAATTTTGCCTCAGAATAAGTGGAATTTCTGAGTTGTGCCCAAAAATGTGGAGAATTTTTGTCTTTTTGCCTCAACATATAGGGAATTTCTGCCTTTTTGCCCCACAATTAGGGTAATTTCTACAATTTTGCTCCAAAATACGGGAATTTCTGTTTTTTTGCCCGAAAATAAGGGGAATGTATACCTTTTGCCACAAAAAAGGGAAATTTCTTCATTTTTGCCCCCAAATAAGAGGAATTTCTGCATTTTTGCCCCAAAATAAGGAAAATTTCTGTCTTTCTTCCCTGAAATAAAAAAAATTTCTGCAATTTTGCCCCAAAATATGTGAAATTTCTGCAATTTTGCCTCAAAATAAGTGGAATTTCTGAGTTTTGTCCCAAAATAAGGAGTATTTCTGTATTTTTGCCCCAACAAATAGGGAATTTCTCCCTTTTTGTCCCACAACTAGGGGAATTTCTGCAATTTTGCTCCAAAATACGGGGAATTTCTGCTTTTTAGCCCGAAAATAAAAATAATGTATACCTTTTGCCACAAAAAAAGAAATTTCATCATTTTTGCCCCAAAATAAGAGGAATTTCTGCATTTATACCACAAAATAAGTGAAATTTCTGCCTTTTTACCCAAAAATAAACGGAATTTCTGTCTTTTTGCCCCAAAATAAAATGAATTTTTGAATTATGCCCTGAAATAAGTGATATTTCTGCAATTTTTCCCCAAAATAAAAGAAATTTCTGCCTTTTTGCCACAAAATAAGAAGAATTTCTGTCTTTTTGAAGCAAAATAAGGGAAATTTATGCCTTTTTGCCCCCAAATAAGGGGAATTTCACCCTTTTTACTTCAAAATAATGGGAATTTCTGTATTTTTGCCACAAAATATTGGAAATTTCTGCCATTTTGCTCCAAAATAATGAAAATTTCTGCCTTTTTTCAATGAAATAAGTGAAATTTCTGCAATTTTGCCCTAAAATAAGGAAAATTTCTGCAATTTTGCCCCAAAATAAGGGAAATTTCTGGAATTTTGCCCCAGAATAAGTGGAATTTCTGAGTTTTGCCCAAAAATTTGAAGAATTTTTGTCTTTTTGCCTCAACATATAGGGAATTTCTGCCTTGTTGCCCCACAATTAGGGGAATTTCTGCAATTTTTCACCAAAATACGGGAATTTCTTTTTTTTTGCCCGAAAATAAAGGGAATGTACACATTTTGCCACAAAAATGGATATTTCTTCATTTTTGCCCCAAAATAAGAGGAATTTCTGCCTTTTTACCTCAAAATAAGTGAAATTTCTGCCTTTTTACCCAAAATAAACGGAATTTCTGTTTTTTTGTTCCAAAATAAAAGGAATTTTTGAATTATGCCCTGAAATAAGTGAAATTTCTGCAATTTTTCACCAAAATAAAGGAAATTTCTGCCTTTTTGACACAAAATAAGGGAAATTTCTGCATTTTTACCAAAAAATATTAAAAATTTCTGCATTTTTCCCCCAAAATAAGGAAAATTTCTGCATTTTTTCCCTGAAATAAGTGAAATTTCTGCAATTTTGCCCCAAAATAAGTGAAATTTCTGCAATTTTGCCCCAAAATAAGTAAAATTTCTTCAATTTTGCCCAAAAATAAGGGAAATTTTTGGAATTTTGCCCCAAAATAAGTGGAATTTCTGAGTTTTGCCCCAAAATAAAAAGAATTTCTGTATTTTTACCCCAACATATAGGGAATTTCTGCCTTGTTGCCCCACAATTAGGGGAATTTCTGCAATTTTGCACTAAAATACGTGAATTTCTTCATTTTTGCCTGAAAATAAAACGAATGTATACATTTTGCCACAAAAATGGATATTTATTCATTTTTGCCCCAAAATAAGAGGAATTTCTGCATTTTTACATCAAAATAAGTGAAATTTCTGCCTTTTTACCCAAAATAAACGGAATTTCTGTCTTTTTGCCCCAAAATAAAAGGAATTTTTGAATTATGCCCTGAAATAAGTGAAATTTCTGCAATTTTGCACCAAAATAAAGGAAATTTCTGCCTTTTTGACACAAAATAAGGGAAATTTCTGCATTTTTACCAAAAATATTAAGAATTTCTGCCTTTTTCCCCCAAAATAAAGAAAATTTCTGCATTTTTTCCTTTAAATAAGTGAAATTTCTGCAATTTTGCCCCAAAATAAGTGAAATTTCTGCAATTTTGCCCCAAAATAAGTAAAATTTCTGCAATTTTGCCCAAAAATAAGGGAAATTTCTGGAATTTTGCCCCAAAATAAGTGGAATTTCTGAGTTTTGCCCCAAAATAAAAAGAATTTCGTCTTTTTACCCCAACATATAGGGAATTTCTGCATTTTTGCCCCACAATTAGGAGAATTTCTTCAATTTTGCTCCAAAATACGGGGAATTTCTGCTTTTTAGCCCGAAAATAAGGGGAATGTATACATTTTGCCACAAAAAAGGGAAATTTCTTCATTTTTGCCCCAAAATAAGAGGAATTTCTGCCTTTTTACCTCAAAATAAGTGAAATTTCTGCTTTTTTACCCAAAAATAAATGGAATTTCTGTCTTTTTGCCCCAAAATAGAAGGAATTTTTGAATTATGACCTGTAATAAGTGAAATTTCTTCAATTTTGCCCCAAAATAAGGAAAATTTCTGATTTTTTGACACAAAATAAGAGGAATTTCTGCATTTTTGCCACAAAATATTAGGAATTTCTGCTTTTTTACATCAAAATTAGTGAAATTTCTGCCTTTTTACCCAAAAATAAATGGAATTTCTGTCTTTTTGCCCCAAAATAAAAGGAATTTTTGAATTTTTCCCTGAAATAAGGGAAATTTCTGCAATTTTGCCCCAACATAAAAGAAATTTCTGCATTTTTGACACAAAATAAGGGGAATTTCTGCATTTTTGCCACAAAATATATGGAATTTCTGACTTTTTGCCCAAAAATAAGAAAATTTCTGCCTTTTTTCTCTGAAATAAGTGAAATTTCTGCAATTTTGCTCCAAAATAAGGGAAATTTCTCCCTTTTTGACACAAAATAAAGGAAATTTCTGCATTTTTGCCACAAAATATTAGGAATTTCTGACTTTTTGCCCCAAAATAAGAAAATTTCTGCTTTTTTTCCTTGAAATAAGTGAAATTTCTGCAATTTTGACCGAAAAAAAAGGAAATTTTTGGAATTTTGCCCCAAAATAAGTGGAATTTCTGAGTTTTTCCCCAAAATAAGGAGAATTTCTGTCTTTTTGTCCCAACATATAGGGAATTTCTGCTTCTTTGCCCCATTATTAGGGGATTTTCTGCAATTTTGCTCCAAAATACGGGGAATTTCTGGTTTTTGCCTGAAAATAAGGGGAATGTATACCTTTTGCCACAAAAATGGGAAATTTCTTCATTTTTGCCCCAAAATAAGAGGAATTTCTTCCTTTTTACCTCAAAATAAGTGAAATTTCTGCTTTTTTACCCAAAAATAAACGAAATTTCTGTCTTTTTGCCCGAAAATAAAAGGAATTTTTGAATTTTGCCCTGAAATAAGTGAAATTTATGCAATTTTACCCCAAAATAAAAGAAATTTCTGGAATTTTGCCCCAAAATAAGTGGAATTTCTGAGTTTTTTCAAAATAAGGAGAATTTCTGTCTTTTTGCCCCAACACATAGGGAATTTCTGCCTTTTTGCCCCACAATTAGGGGATTTTCTGCAATTTTGCTCCGAAATACGGGGAATTTCTGCTTTTTTGCCCGACAATAAAGGGAATGTATAACTTTTGCCACAAAAAAGGGAAATTTCTTCATTTTAGCCCCAAAATAAAAGGAATTTCTTCCTTTTTACCTCAAAATAAGTGAAATTTCTGCCTTTTTACCCAAAAATAAACGGAATTTCTGACTTTTTGCCCCAAAATAAAAGGAATTTTTGAATTTTGCAGTGAAATAAGTGAAATTTTTGCAATTTTGCCCCAAAATATAGGAAATTTCAGGAATTTTTCCCCAAAATAAGTGGAATTTCTTAGTTTTTCCCCAAAATAAGGAGAATTTCTGTTTTTTGTCCCAACATATAGGGAATTTCTGCCTCTTTGCCCCACAATTAGGGGATTTTCTGCAATTTTGCTCCAAAATACGGGGAATTTCTGCTTTTTTGCCAGAAAATAAGGTGAATGTATACCTTTTGCCACAAAAAAGTAAAATTTCTTCATTTTTGCCCCAAAATAAGAGGAATTTCTTCGTTTTTACCTCAAAATAAATGAAATTTCTGCCTTTTTACCAAAAATAAACGGAATTTCTGTATTTTTGCCCCAAAATAAGGGAAATTTTTGAATTTTGCCCTGAAATAAGTAAAATATCTGCAATTTTGCCCAAAAATAACAGAAATTTCTGCCTTTTTGCCACAAAATAAGGGGAATTTCTGTCTTTTTGCCCCAAAATAAGGGGAATTTTAGCATTTTACCTCATAATAAGGGGAATCTCTGCTCTTTTGCCCCCAAATATGGGGAATTTCTGCATTTTTGCCCCAAATTAAGAGAAATTTCTGCATTTTTTCTTTGAAATAAGTGAAATTTCTGTAATTTTATCACGAAATAAGGGAGATTTCTGCAATTTTGCCCCAAAATAACTGAATTTCTGGAATTTTTCCCCAAAATAAAGGGAATTTCTGACTTTTTGCCCTGAAATAAAGAGAATGTCTGTCTTTTTGCCCCAAAATAATGTGAATTTCTGCATTTTCCCTCAAAATTAGGGGAATATGTGCAATTTGGCTTCAAAATACGGAGAATTTCTGCCTTATTGCACCAAAATAAAAAGAATTTCTGCATTTTTGCACCAACATAAGGGGAATTTCTGAAATTTTGCTCCAAAATAAGAGGGAATTTCTGCCTTATTCCCCGAAATAAAGTGGAATTTCTGCTTTTTTGCCCTGAAATATTTGAAATTTCCACAATTTTACCACAAAATTAGGGGAATTTCTGTTTTTGGCCCCAAAATTAGGAGAATTTCTGCTTTTTGCCCCAAAATGAGGCAAATTTCTGACTTTTTGCCCTGAAATAAGTGAAATTTCTGCCTTTTTGCCAAAATAAGGAGAATTTCAGCATTTTACCTCCAAATAAGGGGAATTTCTGCCTTACTGCCCCAAAATAACGGGAGTTTCAGCCTTTTTATCTCAAAATAAGGGGAATTAATTCCTTTTGCCCAAAATATGGAGAATTTCTGACTTTTTGTTCCAAAATAAGGAAAATTTCTTCAATTTTGTACCAAAATAAAAGAAATTTCTCCTTTTTACCCCAAAATAAAAGTAATTTCTGACTTTTTATCCTGAAATAAATGTAATTTCTGAAATTTTGCCCGAAAATAATGAAAATTTGTGCCTTTTTGCCCCAAAACGTGGAGAATTTCTGCTTTTTTGCCCCAAAATATGGGGAATTTCAGCATTTTACCTCAAAATAAGGGGAATTTTAGCCTTTTTGCACCAAAATATGGAAAATTTCTGCCTTTTTGCCACAAAATAAAAAAAATTTCTGCAATTCTGTACCAAAATAAAAGAAATTTCTAAAATTTTGTCCCAAAATAAGGGAAATTTCTGATTTTTGCCCCGAAATAAAGAGAATTTCTGTATTTTTGCTCCAAAATAAAGGAAATTTCTGCTTTTTCCCCCAAAATTTTGGGAGTTTCTGCAAGTTTGCTTCAAAATACAGGGAATTTCTGCCTCTTTTCCCGAAAATAAGGGGAACTTCTGCCGATTTGCCCCAAATAAAGGGAATTCCTGAATTTTTGCCCCAATATTAGGGGAATTTCTGCAATTTTGCTCCAAAATACGGGGAATTTCTGCCTTTTTGCCCGAAATTAAGGATATTTTCTGCCATTTTGCCCCCAAACAAGGGAAATTTCTGCAATTTTATCCCACAATAAGGGGAATTTCTGCCTTTTTGTCCCCAAATAAGGGGAATTTCTGGCTTTTTGCCCTGAAATATGTAAAATGTCTGCAATTTTACCCCAAATTAATGTGAATTTCTGCCTTTTTGCCCCATAATAATGGGAATTTCTGCCTCTTTGCCCTGAAATAAGAAAAATTTTTGCTTTTTTTCTCTGAAATAAGTGAAATTTCTGCAATTTTGCCTTAAAATAAAAGAAATTTCTGAAATTTTTCCCCATAATAAAAGAATTTACTGCAATTTTGCCCCAAAATAAAGGGAATTTCTGTTTTGTGTCCACAAATAAGGGAAATTTCTGCAATTTTGCCCTAAAATAAGGGGAATTTCTGCCTTTTGCCCAAAAATAAGGGGAATTTCTGCATTTTGCCCCAAAATAAAGAAAATTACTGCATATTTTACCACAAAATTAGGTGAATTTCTGCAATTTTGCTCCAAAATACAAAGATTTTCTGCCTTTTTCGCCGAAAATAAAGGGAATTTCTGCCATTTTGCCGCGAAATAAGTGAAATTTCTGCAGTTTTACCCCAAAATAAGGGGAAGTTCTGCATTTTTGCCACAAAATTAGGGGAATTTCTGCAATTTTGTTCCAAAATACTGAGAATTTCTGCCTTTTTGCCCGAAAATAAAGGGAATGTATGCCTTTTTGCCATGAAAAGGGAAATTTCTTCATTTTTACCCCAAAATAAGGGGATTTTCCGCCTTTTTGACTCAAAATATGTGCGATTTTTAATTTTTCCCTAAAACTAAACGGAATTTCTTTTTTTTGCCCCAAAATAAGGGTTATTTCTGACTTTTTGCCCTGAAATAAGTTAAATTTCTAAAATTTTTCCCCAAAATAAGGAAATGTCTGCTTTTTGCCCCAAAATAAGGGGAATTTCTGACTTTTTGCCCTGAAATAAGTTAAATTTCTAAATTTTTTCCCCTAAATAAGGGAAATGTCTGCTTTTTGCCCCAAAATAAAAGAAATTTCTGCCTTTTTGCCCCAAAATAAAGAAAACTACTGCATGTTTTACCCCAAAATTAGGTGAATTTCTGCAATTTTGCTCCAAAATACGGGGATTTTCTGCCTTTTTCGCCGAAAATAAAGGGAATTTCTGCCATTTTGCCGCGAAATAAGTGAAATTTCTGCAGTTTTACCTCAAAATAAGGGTAAGTTCTGCGTTTTTGCCCCATAACTAGGGGAATTTCTGCAATTTTGCTCCAAAATACGGGGAATTTTTGCTTTTTTTCCCAAAAATAAGGGGAATGTATAGCTTTTGCCACAAAAAATGGAAATTTCTTCATTTTTGCCCCAAAATAAGAGGAATTTCTGCCTTTTTATCTCAAAATAAGTGAAATTTCTGCCTTTTACCCAAAAATAAACGGAATTTCTGTCTTTTTGCCCCAAAATAAAAGGAATTTTTGAATTTTGCCCTGAAATAAATGAAATTTCTGCAATTTTGCCCAAAAATAAGAGAAATTTCTGCCTTTTTGCCACAAAATAAGGGGAATTTCTGTCTTCTTGCCCCAAATAAGGGGAATTTTAGCATTTTACCTCAAAATAAGGGGAATCTCTCTTTTTTTGCCCCGAAATATGGGGAATTTCTGCATTTTTGCCCCAAAATAAGAAAAATTTCTGCATTTTTTCTTTGAAATAAGTGAAATTTCTGTAATTTTACCACAAAATAAGGGAGATTTCTACAATTTTGCCCCAAAATAAAGGAAATTTCTGGAATTTTGCCCCAAAATAAGGGGAATTTCTGACTTTTTGCCCTGAAATAAGGAGAATGTCTGTCTTTTTGCCCCAAAATAATGTGAATTTCTGCATTTTCCCTCAAAATTAGGGGAATATGTGCAATTTTGCTTCAAAATACGGAGGATTTCTGCCTTATTGCACCAAAATAAAAAGAATTTCTGCATTTTTGCACCAACATAAGGGGAATTTCTGTAATTTTGCTCCAAAATACGGGGAATTTCTACCTTATTGCCCGAAATAAAGTGGAATTTCTGCCTTTTTGCCCTGAAATATTTGAAATTTCCACAATTTTACCCCAAAATAAGGGGAATTTCTGTTTTTGGCCCCAAAATTAGGAGAATTTCTGCTTTTTGCCCCAAAATGAGGCAAATTTCTGACTTTTTGCCCTGAAATAAGTAAAATTTCTGCAATTTTGCCCCAAAATAATGGGAATTTCTGCCTTTTTGCCAAAATAAGGGGAATTTCAGCATTTTACCTCCAAATAAGGGGAATTTCTGCCTTATTGCCTCAATATAATGGGAATTTCAGCCTTTTTATCTCAAAATAAGGGGAATTTATTCCTTTTGCCCAAAATATGGAGAATTTCTGACTTTTTGTTCCAAAATAAAGAAAATTTCTTCAATTTTGTACCAAAATAAAAAAAAATTTCTGATTTTTACCCCAAAATAAAAGTAATTTCTGACTTTTTGCCCTGAAATAAATATAATTTCTGCAATTTTGCCCGAAAATAAAGGAAATTTGTGACTTTTTGCCCCAAAATGTGGAGAATTTCTGCCCTTTTGCCCCAAAATATGGGGAATTTCAGCATTTTACCTCAAAATAAGGGGATTTTCAGCCTTTTTGCACCAAAATACGGAAAATTTCTGCCTTTTTGCCACAAAATAATAAAAATTTCTGCAATTTCGTACCAAAATAAAATAAATTTCTAAAATTTTGCCCCAAAATAAGGGAAATTTCTGATTTTTGCCCCGATTTAAAAAGAATTTCTGTATTTTTGCCCCAAAATAAAGGGAATTTCTGCTTTTTGCTCCAAAATTAGGGAAGTTTCTGCAATTTTGCTTCAAAATACAGGTAATTTCTGCCTCTTTTCCCGAAAATAAGGGAAACTTCTGCCGATTTGCCGCAAATAAAGGGAATTTCTGCATTTTTGCCCCAATATTAAGGGAATTTCTGAAATTTAGCTTCAAAATACAGGGAATTTCTGCCTTTTTGCCCGAAATTAAGGGGATTTTCTGCCTTTTTGCCCCCAAACAAGGGAAATTTCTGCAATTTTACTCCACAAAAGGGGAATTTCTGCCTTTTTGCCCCCAAATAAGGTGAATTTCTGACTTTTTGCCCTGAAATATGTAAAATGTCTGCAATTTTACCCCAAAATAAGGTGAATTTCTGCCTTTTTGCCACAAAATCATGGGAATTTCTGTTTTTTTGCCTTGAAATAAGAAAAATTTTTGCTTTTTTTCTCTGAAATAAGTGAAATTTCTGCAATTTTGCCTTAAAATAAAAGAAATTTCTGCAATTTTTCCCCATAATAAAGGAATTTTCTTCAATTTTGCCCCAAAATAAAGGGAATTTCTGTTTTTTGTCCCCAAATAAGGGAAACTTCTGCAATTTTTCCCTAAAATAAGGGGAATTTCTGCCTTTTGCCCCAAAATAAGGGGAATTTCTGCCTTTTTGCCCCAAAATAAAGAAAATTACTGCATATTTTACCCCAAAATTAGGTGAATTTCTGCAATATTGCTCCAAAATACGGGGATTTTCTGCCTTTTTCGCCGAAAATAAAGAGAATTTCTGCCATTTTGCCGCAAAATAAGTGAAATTTCTGCAGTTTTACCCCAAAATAAGGGGAAGATCTGCATTTTTGCCACAAAATTAGGGGAATTTCTGCAATTTTGCTCCAAAATACTGAGAATTTCTGCCTTTTTGCCTGAAAATATAGGGAATGTATGCCTTTTTGCCCTAAAAAAGGGAAATTTCTTCATTTTTACCCCCAAAATAAGGGGATTTTCCGCCTTTTTGACTCAAAATATGTGCGATTTCTGACTTTTCCCCAAAAATAAACGGAATTTCTGTCTTTTTGGCCCAAAATAAGGGTTATTACTGACTTTTTCCCCTGAAATAAGTTAAATTTCTAAAATTTTTCCCCAAAATAATGGAAATGTCTGCTTTTTGCCCCAAAATAAGGGGAATTTCTGCCTTTTTGCTCCAAAATAAAGAAAATTACTGCATGTTTTACCACAAAATAGGTGAATTTCTGCAATTTTGCTCCAAAATATGGGGATTTTCTGCCTTTTTCGCCGAAAATAAAGGGAATTTCTGCCATTTTGCCGCGAAATAAGTGAAATGTCTGCAGTTTTACCCCAAAATAAGGGGAAGTTCTGCATTTTGCCCCAAAATTAGGGAAATTTCTGCAATTTTGCTCCAAAATACGGGGAATTTCTGCCTTTTTGCCCGAAAATAAAGGGAATGTATGACTTTTTGCCATAAAAAAGGGAAATTTCTTCATTTTTGCCCCAAAATAAAGGTTTTTTTCGTATTTTTACTCAAAATAAGTGCGATTTTTGACTTTTTCCGAAAAATAAACAGAATTTCTGTCTTTTTGCCCCAAAATAAGGAGAATTTCTGACTTTTTGCCCTGAAATAAGTTAAATTTCTAAAATTTTTCCCCTAAATAAGGGAAAAGTCTGTTTTTTGCCGCAAAATAAGGGGAATTTCTGCCTTTTTGCCCCAAAATAAAGAAAATTACTGCATGTTTTACCCCAAAATTAGGTGAATTTCTGCAATTTTGCTCCAAAATACGGGGATTTTCTGCCTTTTTCGCCGAAAATAAAGGGAATTTCTGCCATTTTGCCGCGAAATAAGTGAAATTTCTGCAGTTTTACCTCAAAATAAGGGTAAGTTCTGCGTTTTTGCCCCGCAACTAGGGGAATTTCTGCAATTTTGCTCCAAAATACGGGGAATTTCTGCTTTTTTTCCCAAAAATAAGGGGAATGTATACCTTTTGCCACAAAAAAAGGAAATTTCTTCATTTTTGCCCCAAAATAAGAGGAATTTCAGCCTTTTTCCCTCAAAATAAGTGAAATTTCTGCCTTTTTACCCAAAAATAAACTGAATTAATGTCTTTCTGCCCCAAAATAAAAGGAATTTTTGAATTTTGCCCTGAAATAAGTGAAATTTTGTAATTTGGCCCCAAAATAAAGGAAATTTCTGCATTTTTGACACAAAATAATGGGAATTTCTGAATTTTTGCCACAAAATATTAGGAATTTCTGACTTTTTGCCC
The DNA here is from genome assembly GCF_963924665.1 of Micromys minutus. Classification (NCBI taxonomy): domain Eukaryota; kingdom Metazoa; phylum Chordata; class Mammalia; order Rodentia; family Muridae; genus Micromys; species Micromys minutus. The sequence continues at coordinate 8,500,956 of NW_027667727.1, forward strand.
CAAAATAAGAAAATTTCTGCCTTTTTTCCCTGAAATAAGTGAAATTTCTGCAATTTTGCCCCAAAATAAGGGAAATTTCTGGAATTTTGCCCCAAAATAATTGGAAATTCTGAGTTTTTCTCCAAAATAAGTGAAATTTCTGCCTTTTTGCCACAAAATAAGGGGAATTTCTGTCTTTTTGCCCCAAAATATGGGGAATTTTAGCATTTTACCTCATAATAAGGGGAATCTCTGCTTTTGCCCCCAAATATGGGGAATTTCTGCATTTTTGCCCCAAAATAAGAGAAATTTCTGCATTTTTTCTTTGAAATAAGTGAAATTTCTGTAATTTTACCACAAAATAAGGGAGATTTCTACAATTTTGCCCCAAAATAAAGGAAATTTCTGGAATTTTGCCCCAAAATAAGGGGAATTTCTTACTTTTTGCCCTGAAATAAGGAGAATGTCTGTCTTTTTGCCCCAAAATAATGTGAATTTCTGCATTTTCCCTCAAAATTAGGGGAATATGTGCAATTTTGCTTCAAAATACGGAGAATTTCTGCCTTATTGCACCAAAATAAAAAGAATTTCTGCATTCTTGCACAAACATAAGGGGAATTTCTGAAATTTTGCTCCAAAATAAGAGGGAATTTCTGCCTTATTGCCCGACATGAAGTGGAATTTCTGCCTTTTTGCCCTGAAATATTTGAAATTTCCACAATTTTACCCCAAAATAAGGGGAATTTCTGTTTTTGGCCCCAAAATTAGGAGAATTTCTGATTTTTGCCCCAAAATGAGGCAAATTTCTGTCTTTTTGCCCTGAAATAAGTGAAATTTCCGCAATTTTGCCCCAAAATAAGGGAAATTTCTGCCTTTTTGCCAAAATAAGGAGAATTTCAGCATTTTACCTCCAAATAAGGGGAATTTCTGCATTATTGCCCCAAAATAACAGGAATTTCAGCCTTTTTATCTCAAAGTAAGGGGAATTTATTCCTTTTGCCCAAAATATGGAGAATTTCTGACTTTTTGTTCCAAAATAAGGAAAATTTCTTCAATTTTGTACCAAAATAAAAGAAATTTCTCCTTTTTACCCCAAAATAAAAGTAATTTCTGAATTTTTGCCCTGAAATAAATGTAATTTCTGCAATTTTGCCCGAAAATAAGGGAAATTTGTGCCTTCTTGCCCCAAAATGTGGGGAATTTCTGCCCTTTTGCCCCAAAATATAGAGAATTTCAGCATTTTACCTCAAAATAACGGGAATTTCAGCCTTTTTGCACCAAAATATGGAAAATTTCTGCCTTTTTGCCCCAAAATAAAGAAAATTACTGCATGTTTTACCCCAAAATTAGGTGAATTTCTACAATTTTGCTCCAAAATACGGGGATTTTCTGCCTTTTTCGCCGAAAATAAAGGGAATTTCTGCCATTTTGCCGCGAAATAAGTGAAATTTCTGCAGTTTTACCCCAAAATAAAGGGAAGTTCTGCATTTTTGCCACAAAATTAGGGGAATTTCTGCAATTTTGCTCCAAAATACTGAGAATTTCTGCCTTTTTGCCCGAAAATAAAGGGAATGTATGCCTTTTTGCCATAAAAAGGGAAATTTCTTCATTTTTACCCCAAAATAAGGGGATTTTCCGCCTTTTTGACTCAAAATATGTGCGATTTCTGACTTTTCCCAAAAATAAACGGAATTTCTGTATTTTTGCCCCAAAATAAGGGTTATTTCTGACATTTTGCCCTGAAATAAGTTAAATTTCTAAAATTTTTCCCCAAAATAAGGAAATGTCTGCTTTTTGCCCCAAAATAAGGGGAATTTCTGCCTTTTTGCCCCAAAATAAAGAAAACTACTGCATGTTTTATCCCAAAATTAGGTGAATTTCTGCAATTTTGCTCCAAAATACAAGGATTTTCTGCATTTTTCACCGAAAATAAAGGAAATTTCTGCCATTTTGCCGCAAAATAAGTGAAATTTCTGCAGTTAAACCTCAAAATAAGGGTAAGTTCTGCGTTTTTGCCCCACAACTAGGGGAATTTCTGCAATTTTGCTCCAAAATACGGGGAATTTCTGCTTTTTTTCCCAAAAATAAGGGGAATGTATAACTTTTGCCACAAAAAAGGGAAATTTCTTCATTTTTGCCCCAAAATAAGAGGAATTTCAGCCTTTTTACCTCAAAATAAGTGAAATTTCTGCCTTTTTACCCAAAAATAAACGGAATTTCTGTCTTTTTGCCCCAAAATAAAATGAATTTTTGAATTTTGCCCTGAAATAAGTGAAATTTCTGTTATTTTCCTCAAAATAAGGGAAATTTCTGCCTTTTTGACACAAAATAAGGGGAATTTCTGAATTTTTGCCACAAAATATTAGGAATTTCTGACTTTTTGCCCCAAAATAAGAAAATTTCTGCATTTTTCCCTGAAATAAGTGAAATTTCTGCAATTTTGCCCCAAAATAAGGGAAATTTCTGGATTTTCTTCCCAAAATAAGTGGAATTTCTGAGTTTTTCCCCAAAATAAGGAGAATTTCTGTCTTTTTGCCCCAACATATAGGGAATTTCTGCCTTTTTGCCCCACAATTAGGGGATTTTCTGCAATTTTGCTCCAAAATATGGGAATTTCTGCTTTTTTGCCCGAAAATAAGGGGAATGTATAACTTTTGCCACAAAAACGTGAAATTTTTTCATTTTTGCCCCAAAATAAGATGAATTTTTTTCTTTTTATTTCAAAATAAGTTAAATTTCTGCCTTTTTACCCAAAAATAAACGGAATTTCTGTCTTTTTGCCCCAAAATAAAGGGAATTTTTGAATTTTGCCCTGAAATAAGTGAAATTTCTGCAATTTTGCCCTGAAATAAGGGAAATATCTGGAAATTTGCCACAAAATAAGTGGAATTTCTGAGTTTTTCCCCAAAATAAAAAGAATTTCTGTTTTTTTGCCCCAACATATAGGGAATTTCTGCCTTTTTGCCCCACAATTAGGGGATTTTCTGCAATTTTTCTCCAAAATACGGGGAATTTCTGCTTTTTTGCCAGAAAATAAGGGGAATGTATACCTTTTGCCACAAAAAAGTAAAATTTCTTCATTTTTGCCCCCAAATAAGAGGAATTTCTTCTTTTTTACCTCAAAATACATGAAATTTCTGCCTTTTTACCCAAAAATAAACGGAATTTCTGTTTTTTGCCCCAAAATAAGGGGAATTTTTGAATGTTGCCCTGAAATAAGTGAAATTTCTGCAATTTTACCCAAAAATAAGAGAAATTTCTGCCTTTTTGCCAAAATAAGGGGAATTTCAGCATTTTACCTCCAAATAAGGGGAATTTCTGCCTTTTTGCCACAAAATATGGGGAATTTCTGCCTTATTGCCACCAAATAAGGAAAATTTTTGCTTTTCTGCCTCAATTAACGGGAATTTCTGCGTTTTTGCCACAAAGTAAAGGGAATTTCTGCCTTTTTGCCCCAATATAACGGGAATTTCAGCCTTTTCATCTCAAAATAAAGGGAATTTATTCCTTTTGCCCAAAATATGGAGAATTTCTGACTTTTTTTTCCAAAATAAGGAAAATTTCTTCAAATTTGTACAAAATAAAAGAAATTTCTCCTTTTTACCCCAAAATAAAAGTAATTTCTGACTTTTTGCCCTGAAATAAATGTAATTTCTGCAATTTTGCCCGAAAATAAGGGAAATTTGTGCCTTTTTGCCCGAAAATATGGGGAATTTCAGCATTTTACCTCAAAATAAGGGGAATTTCAGCCTTTTTGCACCAAAATATGAAAAATTTCTGCTTTTTTGCCACAAAATAAGAAAAATTTCTGCAATTCTGTACCAAAATAAAAGAAATTTCTAAATTTTGCCCCTAAATAAGGGAAATTTCTGATTTTTGCCCCGAAATAAGGATAATTTTTGTAATTTTGCCTCAAAATAAAGGGAATTTCTGCCTTTTTGCCCCCAAAATTAGGGGAGTTTCTGCAAGTTTGCTTCAAAATACAGGGAATTTCTTCCTCTTTTCCCGAAAATAAGGGGAACTTCTGCCGATTTGCCCCAAATATAGGGAATTTCTGCATTTTTGCCCCAATATTAGAAGAATTTGTGCAATTTTGCTCCAAAATACTGGGAATTTCTGCCTTTTTGCCCAAAATTAAGGGGATTTTCTGCCTTTTTGCCCCCAAACAAGAGAAATTTCTGCAATTTTATCCCACAATAAGGGGAATTTCTGCCTTTTTGCCCAAAATATGGGAAATTTCTGCCTTTTTGCCCCAAAATAAGAAAAATTTCTGCAATTTTGTACCAAAATAAAAGAAATTTCTGCCTTTTTGCCCGAAAATAAGAAAATTTCTACTTTTTTTCTGAAATAAGTGAAATTTCTGCAATTTTGCCCTAAAATAAGTGAAATTTCTGAGTTTTGCCCCAAAATAAGGAGAATTTCTGTCTTTTTGCCCCAACATATAGGGAATTTCTGCTTTTTTGGCCCACAATTAGGGGGATTTCTGCAATTTTGCTCCAAAATACGGGGAATTTTTGTCTTTTTTCCCGAAAATAAGAAGAATGCATACCTTTTTGCCATAAAAAAGGGAAATATCTTCATTTTTGCTCCAAAATAAGGGGAATTTCTGCTTTTTTTCCTCTAAATAAGTGGAATTTCTGTCTTTTTTTCCCAAAACAAAGGGAATTTCTGTCTTTTTGCCCCATAATAAAAAAATTTCTGACTTATTATTCTGAAATAAGTGAAATTTCTGCAATTTTGCCCCAAAATAAGGGAAATTTCTGCCTTTTTGCCCCCAAATAATGGGAATTTCAGCCTTTTTACCTCAAAATAAGGGGAATTTCTGCATTTTTGCCCCAAAATATGGGAACTGTCTGCCTTTTTGCCCCAAAATAAGGAAAATTTCTGCAATTTTGTACCAAAATAAAAGAAATATCTGCCTTTTTGACCCAAAATTAGAAAATTTTTTTTTTCGGAAATAAGTGAAATTTCTGCAATTTTACCCCAAAATAATTGAAATTTCTAAGTTTTGCCCCAAAATAAGGGAAATTTCTGCCTTTTTGCCCCCAAATAAGGGGAAGTTCAGCATTTTTACCTTAAAATAAGGGTAATTTCTGCATTTTTGCCCCAAAATATGGGAAATTTCTGCCTTTTTCCCAAAATAAGAAAAATTTCTGCAATTTTGTACCAAAATAAAAGAAATTTCTGTATTTTTGCCCCAAAATAAGAAAATTTCTGCTTTTTTTCTGGAATAAGTGAAATTTCTGCAATTTTGCCCAAAAATAAGTAAAATTTCTGAGTTTTGCCCCAAAATAAGGGGAATTTCTGTCTTTTTGCCCCAACATATAGGGAATTTCTGGCTTTTTGCCCCACAATTAGGGGAATTTCTACAATTTTGCTCCAAAATACAAGGAATTTCTGCTTTTTTGCCCCAAAATAAGAACAAAGTCTGCAATTTTGTACAAAAATAATAGAAATTTCGGACTTTTTGCCCCAAAAAAGAAAATTTCTGCTTTTTTTTCTGAAACAAGTAAAATTTCTGCAATTTTGCCCCAAAATATGTGGAATTTCTGCAATTATGCCTCAAAATAAGGAAAATTTCTGACTTATTACCCTGAAGTAAGTGAAATTTCTGCAATTTTGCCCCAAAATAAGGGAAATTTCTGCCTTTTTGCCCCCAAATAAGGGGAAATTCGGCCTTTTTACCTCAAAATAAGGGGAATTTCTGCATTTTTGCCACAAAATATTTGGAATTTCTGCCTTTTGCCCAAAAATAAGGAAAACTTCTGCCTTTTTTCTTGAAATAAGTGAAATTTCTGCAATTTTGCCTTAAAATAAGTGAAATTTCTGCAATTTTGCCCCAAAATAAGGGAAATTTCTGGAATTTTGCCCCAAAACATGTGGAATTTCTGAGTGTTGCCCCAAAATAAAAAGAATTTCTGTCTTTTTGCCCTAACATATAGGGAATTTCTGCCTTTTTGCCCCACAATTAGGTGAATTTCTGCAATTTTGCTTCAAAATACAGGGAATTTCTGCCTTTTTGCCCGAAAATAAGAAGATGCATACCTTTTTGCCATAAAAAAGGGAAATTTCTTCATTTTTCTCCAAAATCAGGAGAATTTCTGATATTTTGCCTCTAAATAATTGGAATTTCTGTCTTTTTACCCCAAAACAAAAGGAATTTCTGTCTTTTTTGCCCCAAAATAGGGAAAATTTCAGACTTATTACCCTGAAATAGGTGAAATTTCTGCAATTTTGCCCCTAAAAAAGGGAAATTTCTGCCTTTTTGACCCCAAATAAAGGAAATTTCAGCCTTTTTACATCATAATAAGGGTAATCTCTGCTTTTTGCCCTAAAATATGGGGAATTTCTGTATTTTTGCCCCAAAATAAAGAAAATTTCTGCAATTTTGTACCAAAATAAAAGCAATTTCTGCCTTTTTGCCCCAAAATAAGAGAAATTTCTGCGTTTTTTCCTGAAATAAGTGAAATTTCTGTAATTTTGCCACAAAATAAGGGAGATTTCTGCAATTTTGCCCCAAAATAAAGAAAATTTCTGGAATTTTGCCACAAAATAAGGAAAATTTCTGCCTTTTTGCCCCCATATAAAGGGAATTTCAGCCTTTTTACCTCAAATTAACGGGAATTTCTGAATTTTTGCCCAAAAATATGGGAAATTTCTGCCTTTTTGCCCCAAAATAAGAAAAATTGCTGCAATTTTGTACCAAAATAAAAGAAATTTCTGTCTTTTTGCCCCAAAATAAGAAAATTTCTGCCTTTTTTCTGAAATAATTGAAATTTCTGCACTTTTGCCCCAAAATAAGTGAAAATTCTGATTTTTGCCCTCAAATAAGGAGAATTTCTGTATTTTTGCCCCAACATATAGGGAATTTCTGCCTTTTTGCCCCACAATTAAAGGAATTTCTGCAATTTTGCTCCAAAATACAGGGAATTTCTGCCTTTGTGGCCCACAATTAGGGGAATTTCAGCAATTTTGCTCTAAAATACTAGGAATTTCTGCCTTTTTGCTTGAAAATAAGAAGAATGCATACCTTTTTGCCATAAAAAAAGGAAATTTCTTCATTTTTGCTCCAAAATAAGGGGAATTTCTGCTTTTTTGCCTCTAAATAAGTGGAATTTCTGTTTTTTTCCCCCAAAACAAAGAGAATTTCTGTCTTTTTGCCCGAAAATAAGGAAAAATTCTGACTTATTACCCTGAAATAAGTGAAATTTCTGCAATTTTGCCACAAAATAAGGGAAATTTCTGGCTTTTTGCCCCCAAATAAGGGGAATTTCAGCCTTTTTACCTCAAAATAAAAGGAATTTCTGCATTTTTGCCCCAAAATATGGGAAATGTCTGTCTTTTTGCCCCAAAATAAGAAAAATTTCTGCAATTTTGTACCAAAATCAAAGAAATATCTGCCTTTTTGCCCCAAAATTAGAAAATTTCTGCTTTTTTTTCGGAAATAAGTGAAATTTCTGCAATTTTGCCCCAAAATAATTGAAATTTCTGAGTTTTGCCCCAAAATAAGGGAAATCTCTGCCTTTTTGCCCCCAAATAATGGGAATTTCAGCATTTTTACCTTAAAATAAGGGGAATTTCTGCATTTTTGCCCCAAAATATGGGAAATTTCTGCCTTTTTCCAAAATAAGAAAAATTTCTGCAATTTTGTACCAAAATAAAAGAAATTTCTGCCTTTTTGCCCCAAAATAAGAAAATTTCTACTTTTTTTCTTGAAATAAGTGAAATTTCTGCAATTTTGCCCCAAATAAGTGAAATTTCTTAGTTTTGCCCCAAAATAAGGAGAATTTCTGTCTTTTTGCCCTAACATATTGGGAATTTCTGCCTTTTTGCCCCACAATTAGGTGAATTTCTGCAATTTTTCTTCAAAATACAGGGAATTTCTGCCTTTTTGCCCGAAAATAAGAAGATGCATACCTTTTTGCCATAAAAAAGGGAAATTTCTTCATTTTTTTCCAAAATCAGGGGAATTTCTGATTTTTTGCCTCTAAATAATTGGAATTTCTGTCTTTTTACCCCAAAACAAAAGGAATTTCTGTCTTTTTTGCCCCAAAATAGGGAAAATTTCAGACTTATTACCCTGAAATAGGTGAAATTTCTGCAATTTTGCCCCTAAAGAAGGGAAATTTCTGCCTTTTTGCCCCCAAATAAAGGGAATTTCAGCCTTTTTACCTCATAATAAGGGTAATCTCTGCTTTTTGCCCTAAAATATTGGGAATTTCTGTATTTTTGCCCCAAAATAAAGAAAATTTCTGCAATTTTGTACCAAAATAAAAGCAATTTCTGCCTTTTTGCCCCAAAATAAGAGAAATTTCTGCGTTTTTTCCTGAAATAAGTGAAATTTCTGTAATTTTGCCACAAAATAAGGGAGATTTCTGCAATTTTGCCCCAAAATAAAAAAAATTTCTGGAATTTTGCCACAAAAGAAAGAAAATTTCTGCCTTTTTGCCCCCAAATAAAGGGAATTTCAGCCTTTTTACCTCAAAATAAGGGGAATTTCTGCATTTTTGCCCCAAAATATGGGAAATTTCTCCCTTTTTGCCTCAAAATAAGAAAAATATCTGCAATATTGTACCAAAATAAAAGAAATTTCTATCTTTTTGCCCCAAAATAAAAAAATTTCTCCTTTTTTCTGAAATAATTGAAATTTCTGCAATTTTGCCCCAAAATTAGTGAAAATTCTGAGTTTTGCCCCCAAATAAAGAGAATTTCTGTATTTTTGCCCCAATATATCGGGAATTTCTGCCTTTTTGCCCCACAATTAGGGGAATTTCTGCAATTTTGCTCAAAAATACGGGAAATTTCTGCCTTTTTGCCCGAAAATAAGAAGAATGCATAACTTGTTGCCATAAAAAAGGAAAATCTCTTCATTTTTGCTCCAAAATAAGGGGAATTTCTGCTTTTTTGCCTCTAAATAAGTGGAATTTCTTTCTTTTTCCCAGAAAACAAAGGGAATTTCTGTCATTTTTGCCTCAAAATAAGAAAAATTTCTCTCTTATTACCCTGAAATAAGTGAAATTTCTGTAATTTTGCCCCAAAATGAGGGAAATTTCTGCCTTTTTGCCCACAAAGAAGGAAAATATTAGCCTTTTTACCTCAAAATAAGGAAAATTTCTGACTTATTACCCTGAAATAAGTGAAATTTCTGCAATTTTGCCCCAAAATAAGGGAAATTTCTGCCTTTTTGCCACAAAATAAGGGGAATTTCTTTCTTTTTGCCACAAAATAAGGGAAATTTTAGCCTTTTTACCTCATAATAAGGGTAATCTCTGCTTTTTGCCCTAAAATATGGGGAATTTCTGTATTTTTGCCACGAAATAAAGAAAATTTCTGCAATTTTGTACCAAAATAAAAGCAATTTCTGACTTTTTGCTCCAAAATAAGAGGAATTTCTGCGTTTTTTTTCCCTGAAATAAGTGAAATTTTTGTAATTTTGCCACAAAATAAGGGAGATTTCTGCAATTTTGCCCCAAAATAAAAAAAATTTCTGGAATTTTGCCCCAAAATAAGGAAAATTTCTGCCTTTTTGCCCCCAAATAAAGGAAATTTCAGCCTTTTAACCTCAAAATAAGGAAAATTTCTGCATTTTTGCCCCAAAATATAAGAAATTTCTCCCTTTTTGCCCCAAAATAAGAAAAATATCTGCAATTTTGTACCAAAATAAAAGAAATTTGTGCCTTTTTGCCCCAAAATAAAAAAGTTTCTGCTTTTTTTTCTGAAATAATTGAAATTTCTGCAATTTTGCCCCAAAATAAGTGAAATTTCTGCAATTTTGCCCCAAAATAAGTGGAATTTCTGAGTTTTGCACCAAAATAAGAAGAATTTCTGTCGTTTTGCCCCAACATATAGGGAATTTCTGCCTTTTTGCCCCACAATTAGGGGATTTTCTGTACTTTTGCTACAAAATACGGGGAATTTCTGCCTTTTTTCCCCAAAATAAGAAGAATGCATACCTTTTTGCCATAAAAAAAGGAAATTTCTTCATTTTTGCTCCAAAATAAGGGGAATTTCTGCTTTTTTGCCTCTAAATAAGTGGAATTTCTGTCTTTTTCCCCCAAAACAAAGGGAATTTCTTTTTTTTTCCCCAAAATAAGGAAAATTTCTGACTTATTACCCTGAAATAAGTGAAATTTCTGCAATTTTGCCCCAAAATGTGTAAAATTTCTGCCTTTTTGCCCCCAAATAAGGGGAATTTCAGCCTTTATCCCTCAAAATAAGGGGAATTTCTGCATTTTTGCCCCAAAATATGGAAAATTTCTGCCTTTTTGCCCCAAAATAAGAACAGTTTCTGCAATTTTGTAACACAATAAAAGAAATTTCTGCCTTTTTGCCCCAAAATAAGAAAATTTCTGCTTTTTTTCTGAAATAATTGAAATTTCTGCAATTATGCCCCAAAATAAGTGAAAATTCTGAGTTTTGCCCCCAAATAAGGAGAATTTCTGTATTTTTGCCCCAAAAATTAGGGGAATTTCTGCAATTTTGCTCCAAAATACAGGGAATTTCTGCCTTTTTGCCCAAAAATAAAGGGAATGTATATCTTTTGCCATAAAAAAGGGAAATTTCTTTATTTTTGCTCCAAAATAAGGGAAATTTCTGCTTCTTTGCCTCTAAATAAGTGGAATTTCTGTCATTTTCCCCCAAAACAAACGGAATTTCTGTCTTTTTTGCCCCAAAATACAGAAAATTTCTGACTTATTACCCTGAAATAAGTGAAATTTCTGCAATTTTGCCCCAAAATAAGGGAAATTTCTGCCTTTTTGCCCACAAATAAGGGGAATTTCAGCCTTTTTACCTCAAAATAAGGGGAATTTCTGCATTTTTGCCCCAAAATATAGGAAATTTCTGCTTTTTTGCCCCAAAATAAGAAAATTTCTGCTTTTTTTTCTGAAATAAGTGAAATTTCTGCAATTTTGCCCCAAAATAAGTGAAATTTCTGAGTTTTGCCCCCAAATAAGGAGAATTTCTGTCTTTTTGCCCCACAATTAGGGGAATTTCTGCAATTTTGCTCCAAAATACAGGGAATTTCTGCCTTTTTGCCCGAAAATAAGAAGAATGCATACCTTTTTGCCATAAAAAAGGGAAATTTCTTCATTTTTGCTCCATAATAAGGGGAATTTCTGTATTTTTGCCTCTAAATAAGTGGAATTTGTGTCCTTTTCCCCCAAAACAAAGGGAATTTCTGCCTTTTTTGCCCCAAAATAAGGAAAATTTCTTACTTATTATCCTGAAATAAGTGAAATTTCTGCAATTTTGCCCCTAAAGAAGGGAAATTTCTGCCTTTTTGCCCCCCAATAAAGGGAATTTCAGCCTTTTTACCTCATAATAAGGGTAATCTCTGCTTTTTGCCCTAAAATATGGGGAATTTCTGTATTTTTGCCCGAAAATAAAGAAAATTTCTGCAATTTTGTACCAAAATAAAAGCAATTTCTGCCTTGTTGCCCCAAAATAAGAGAAATTTCTGCGTTTTTTCCTTGAAATAAGTGAAATTTCTGTAATTATGCCACAAAATAAGGGAGATTTCTGCAATTTTGCCCCAAAATAAAGAAAATTTCTGGAATTTTGCCCCAAAATAAGGAAAATTTCTGCCTTTTTGCCCCCAAATAAAGGGAATTTCAGCCTTTTTACCTCAAAATAAGGGGAATTTCTGCATTTTGACCCCAAAATATGGGAAATTTCTGCCATTTTGCCCCAAAATAAGAAAAATTTCTGCAATTTTGTACCAAAATAAAAAGAAATTTCTGCCTTTTTGCCACAAAATAAGGAAAATTTCTGTCATTTTTTCTCTGAAATAAGTGAAATTTCTGCAATTTTGCCCCAAAATAAGTGAAATTTCTGCAATTTTGATCCAAAATAAGGGAAATTTCTGGAATTTTGCCCCAAAATAAGTGGAATTTCTGAGTTTTGTCCCAAAATAAGGAGAATTTCTGTCTTTTTGCCCCAACATATAGGGAATATCTGCCTTTTTGCCCCACCATTAGGGGAATATCTGCAATTTTGCTCCAAAATACAGGGAATATCTGCCTTTTTGCCCGAAAATAAGAATGCATACCTTTTTGCCATAAAAAAGGGAAATTTCTTCATTTTTGCTCCATAATAAGGGGAATTTCTGTATTTTTGCCTCTAAATAAGTGGAATTTGTGTCCTTTTTCTCCAAAACAAAGGGAATTTCTGCCTTTTTTGCCCCAAAATAAGGAAAATTTCTTACTTATTATCCTGAAATAAGTGAAATTTTTGCAATTTTGCCCCTAAAGAAGGGAAATTTCTGCCTTTTTGCCCCCCAATAAAGGGAATTTCAGCCTTTTTACCTCATAATAAGGGTAATCTCTGCTTATTGCCCTAAAATATGGGGAATTTCTGTATTTTTGCCCGAAAATAAAGAAAATTTCTGCAATTTTGTACCAAAATAAAAGCAATTTCTGCCTTGTTGTCCCAAAATAAGAGAAATTTCTGCGTTTTTTCCTTGAAATAAGTGAAATTTCTCTAATTTTGCCACAAAATAAGGGAGATTTCTGCAATTTTGCCCCAAAATAAAGAAAATTTCTGGAATTTTGCCCCAAAATAAGGAAAATTTCTGCCTTTTTGCCCCCAAATAAAGGGAATTTCAGCCTTTTTACCTCAAAATAAGGGGAATTTCTGCATTTTGGCCCCAAAATATGGGAAATTTCTGCCTTTTTGCCCCAAAATAAGAAAAATTTCTGCAATTTTGTACCAAAATAAAAAGAAATTTCTGCCTTTTTGCCACAAAATAAAGAAAATTTCTGTTATTTTTTCCCTGAAATAAGTGAAATTTCTGCAATTTTGCCCCAAAATAAGTGAAATTTCTGCAATTTTGATCCAAAATAAGGGAAATTTCTGGAATTTTGCCCCAAAATAAGTGGAATTTCTGAGTTTTGTCCCAAAATAAGGAGAATTTCTGTCTTTTTGCCCCAACATATAGGGAATATCTGCCTTTTTGCCCCACCATTAGGGGAATTTCTGCAATTTTGCTCCAAAATACAGGGAATATCTGCCTTTTTGCCCGAAAATAAGAAGAATGCATACCTTTTTTTCCATAAAAAAGTGAAATTTCTTCATTTTTGCACCAAATAAGGGAAATTTCTGCTTTTTTACCTCTAAATAAGTGAAATTTCTGTCTCTTTCCCCCAAAACAAAGGGAATTTTTTTTGCCCCAAAATAAGGAAAATTTCTGACTTATTACCCTGAAATAAGTGAAATTTCTGCAATTTTGCCACAAAATAAGGGATATTTCTGCCTTTTTGCAACAAAATAAGGGGAATTTCTGTCTTTTTGCCCCAAAATAAGGGGAATTTCAGCCTTTTTACCTCATAATAAGGGGAATCTCTGCTTTTTTGCCCTAAAATATGAGGAATTTCTGTATTTTTGCCCCAAAATAAAGAATATTTCTGCAATTTTGTACCAAAATAAAAGTAATTTCTGCTTTTTGCCCCAAAATAAGAGAAATTTCTGCGTTTTTTCCCTGAAATAAGTGAAATTTCTGTAATTTTGCCTCAAAATAAGGGAGATTTCTGCAATTTTGCCCCAAAATAAAGAAAATTTCTGGAATTTTGCCCCAAAATAAGGGGAATTTCTGACTTTTTGTTCTGAAATAAGGAGAATTTCTGTCTTTTTGCCCAAAAATAATGTGAATTTCTGCATTTTCCCTCAAAATTAGGGGAATATGTGCAATTATGCTTCAAATTACGGGGAATTTCTGCCGTATTGAACCAAAATAAAGGAAATTTCTGCATTTTTGCACCAATATAAGAGGAATTTCTGAAATTTTGCTCCAAAATACGGGGAATTTCTGTCTTATTGCAAGAAATAAAGTGGAATTTCAGCCTTTTTGCCCGGAAATATTTGAAATTTCCAAAATTTTACCTCAAAATAAGAGGAATTTCTGTTTTTGGCCCCAAAATTAGGAGAATTTCTGCTTTTTGCCCCAAAATAAGGCAAATTTCTGACTTTTTGCCCTGAAATAAGTGAAATTTCTGCAATTTTGCCCCAAAATAAGGGGAATTTCTGCCTTTTTGCCAAAATAAGGGGAATTTAAGCATTTTACCTCCAAATAAGGGGAATTTCTGCCTTTTTGCCACAAAATATGGGGAATTTCTGCCTTATTGCCCCCAAATAAGGAAAATTTTTGCTTTTCTGCCCCAATTAACGGGAATTTCTGCCTTTTTGCCACAAAGTAAAGGGAATTTCTGCCTTTTTGCCCCAAAATAACGAGAATTTCAGCCTTTTTACCTTAAAATAAGGGGAATTTCTGCCTTTTGCCCCAAAATAAGGAGAATTTCTGCAATTTTGCCCTAAAATAAAGGGAATTTCTGCCTTTTGCCCCAAAATAAGGGGAATTTCTGCCTTTTTGCCCCAAAATAAAGAAAATTACTGCATGTTTTACCCCAAAATTAGGTGAATTTCTACAATTTTGCTCTAAAATACGGGGATTTTCTACCTTTTTCGCCAAAAATAAAGGGAATTTCTGCCATTTTGCCGCGAAATAAGTGAAATTTCTGCAGTTTTCCCCCAATTAAGGGGAAGTTCTGCGTTTTTGCCCCAAAATTAGGGGAATTTCTGCAATTTTGCTCTAAAATACGTGGAATGTCTGCCTTTTTGCCCGAAAATAAAGGGAATGTATATCTTTTTGCCATAAAAAAGGGAAATTTCTTCATTTTTACTCCAAAATAAGGGGATTTTCCGCCTTTTTGACTCAAAATACGTGCAATTTCTGAATTTTCCACAAAAAAAAAGAAATTTCTCTCTTTTTGCCCCAAAATAAGGGGAATTTCTGACTCTTTGCCCTGAAATAAGTTAAATTTCTAAAATTTTTCCACAAAATAAATGTCTGCTTTTTGCCCCAAAATAAGGGGAATTTCTGCCTTTTTGCTTCAAAAAAGTGGAATTTCAGCATTTTTACCTGAAAATAAGGGAAATTTCTGCATTTTGCCCCAAAATATGGGAAATTTGTTCCTTTTTGCCCAAAATAAGAAAAATTTCTGCAATTTTGTACCAAAATAAAAGAAATTTCTGCCTTTTTGCACCAAAATTAGAAAATTTCTGCTTATTTTCCCTGAAATGTGAAATTTCTGCAATTTTGCCCCAAAATATGTGAAATTTCTGCAATTTTGCCCCAAAATAAGGGAAATTTCTGCCTTTTTGCCCCCAAATAAAGGGAATTTCAGCCTTTTTACCTCAAAATGAGGGGAATTTCTGCATTTTTGCACCAAAATATGGGAAATTTCTGCCTTTTTGCCCCAAAATAAGAAAAATTTCTGCAATTTTGTACCAAAACAAAAGAAATTTCTGCCTTTTTGCCCCCCAAATAAAATTTCTGCTTTTTTTCTGAAATAAGTGAAATTTCTGCAATTTTGCCCCAAAATAAGTGAAATTTCTGGGTTTTGCCCCAAAATAAGGAGAATTTCTGTTTTTTTGCCCCAACATATAGGGAATTTCTGCATTTTTGCCCCACAATTAGGGGAATTTCTGCAATTTTGCTCCAAATGCGGGGAATTTCTGCATTTTTGCCCGAAAATAAGAAGAATGCATACCTTTTTGCCATAAAAAAGGGAAATTTCTTCATTTTTGCTCCAAAATAAGGAAAATTTCTGCTTTTTTACCTCTAAATAAGTGGAATTTCTGTATTTTTCCCCCAAAACAAAGGGAATTTCTGTCTTTTTTGCCACAAAATAAGGAAAAATTCTGACTTATTACCCTGAAATATGTGAAATTTCTGCAATTTTGCCCCTAAATGAGGAAAATTTCTGCCTTTTTGCCAAAAAATAAGGGGAATTTCTGACTTTTTGACCTGAAATAAGGAGAATTTCTGTCTTTTTGCCCAAAAATAATGTGAATTTCTGCATTTTCCCTCAAAATTAGGGGAATATGTGCAATTTTGCTTTAAAATACGAGGAATTTCTGCCGTATTGAACCAAAATAAAGGGAATTTCTGCATTTTTGCACCAATATAAGGGGAATTTCTGAAATTTTGCTCCAAAATACGGGGAATTTCTGTTTTATTGCAACAAATAAAGTGGAATTTCTGCCTTTTTGCCCTGAAATATTTGAAATTTCCAAAATTTTACCTCAAAATTAGAGGAATTTCTGTTTTTGGCCCCAAAATTAGGAGAATTTCTGCTTTTTGCCCCAAAATAAGGCAAATTTCTCACTTTCTGCCCTGAAATAAGTGAAATTTCTGCAATTTTGCCCCAAAATAAGGGGAATTTCTGCCTTTTTGCCAAAATAAGGGGAATTTCAGCATTTTACCTTCAAATAAGGGGAATTAGTGCCTTTTTGTCACAAAATATGGGGAATTTCTGCCTTATTGCCCCCAAATAAAGAAAATTTTTGCTTTTCTGCCCCAATTAACGGGAATTTCTGCCTTTTTGCCACAAAGTAAAGGGAATTTCCGCCTTTTTGCCCCAAAATAACGGGAATTTCAGCCTCTTTACCTCAAAATAAGGAGAATTTCTGCCTTTTCCCCAAAATATGGGGAATTTCTGACTTTTTGTTCCAAAATAAGGAAAATTTCTTCAATTTTGTACCAAAATAAAAGAAATTTATGCCTTTTGCCCCAAAATAAATGTAATTTCTGACTTTTTGCCCTGAAATAAATAAAATTTCTGCAATTTGGCCTGAAAATAAGGGTAATTTGTGACTTTTTGCTCCAAAATGAATTTCTGCCTTTTTGCCCCAAAATATGGGGAATTTCAGCATTTTACCTCAAAATAAGAGGAATTTCAGCCTTTTTGCACCAAAATATGGAAAATTTCTGCCTTTTTGCCACAAAATAAGAAAAATTTCTGCAATTCTGTACCAAAATAAAAGAAATTTCTAAAATTTTGCCTCAAAATAAGGGAAATTTCTGATTTTTGCCCCGAAATAAGGAGAATTTCTGTATTTTTGCCCCAAAATGAAGGGAATTTCTGCCTTTTTTCCCCCAAATTAGGGGAGTTTCTGCAATTTTGCTTCAAAATACAGGGAATTTCTTCCTCTTTTCCCGAAAATAAGGGGAACATCTGCCGATTTGCCCAAAATAAAGAGAATTTCTGCATTTTTGCCCCAATACTAGGAGAATTTCTGCAATTTTGCTCCAAAATACGGAGAATTTCTGCCTTTTTGCCGCGAAATAAGTGAAATTTCTGCAGTTTTACTTCAAAATAAGGAGAAGTTCTGCGTTTTTGCCCAAAAATTAGGGGAATTTCTGCAATTTTGCTCCAAAATACGTGGAATTTCTGCCTTTTAGCCAGAAAATAAAGGAAATGTATATCTTTTTGCCATAAAAAGGGAAATTTCTTCATTTTTACCCCAAAATAAGGGGATTTTCTGCCTTTTTGACTCAAAATAAGTGCAATTTCTGACTTTTCCCCAAAAATAAACAAAATTTCTGTATTTTTGCCCCAAAATAAGGGGAATTTCTGACTTTTTGCCCTGAAATAAGTTAAATTTCTAAAATTTTTCCTCAAAATAAGGGAAATGTCTGCTTTTTGACCCAAAATAAGGGGAATTTCTGCCTTTTTACTTCAAAATAAGAGGAATTTCAGCATTTTTACCTGAAAATAAGGAGAATTTCTGCCTTTTTGCCCAAAATAAGACAAATTTCTGCAATTTTGCCCCAAAATAAGTGAAATTTCTGCAATTTTGCCCCAAAATAAGGGAAATTTCTGCCTTTTTGCCCTCAAATAAAGGGAATTTCAGCCTTTTTACCTCAAAATATGGAGAATTTCTGCATTTTTGCCCCAAAATAAGAAAAATTTCTGCAATTTTGTACCAAAACAAAAGAAATTTCTGCCTTTTTGCCAAAAATAAGAAAATTTCTGCTTTTTTTCCTGAAATAAGTTAAATTTCTGCAATTTTGCCCCAAAATAAGTGAAATTTCTGAGTTTTGCCCCAAAATAAGGAGAATTTCTGTCTTTTTGCCCCAACATATAGGGAATTTCTGCCCTTTTGCCCCACAATTAGGAAATTTTCTGTAATTTTGCTACAAAATACGGGGAATTTCTGCCTTTTTTCCCGAAAATAAGAAGAATGCATACCTTTTTGCAATAAAAAAGGGAAATTTCTTCATTTTTGCTCCAAAATAAGGGAAATTTCTGCTTTTATCCCTCTAAATAAGTGGAATTTCTGTCTTTTTCCCCCAAAACAAAGGGAATTTCTGTCTTTTTTGCTCCAAAATAAGGAAAATTTCTGACTTATTACCCTGAAATAAGTGAAATTTCTGCAATTTTGCCCCAAAATGTGTAAAATTTCTGCCTTTTTGCCACAAAATAAGGGGAATTTCTGTCTTTTTGCCCCAAAATAAGGGGAATTTCAGCCTTTTTACCTCATAATAAGGGGAATCTCTGCCTTTTTGCCCTAAAATATGGGGAATTTCTGTATTTTTGCCCCAAAATAAAGAATATTTCTGCAATTTTGTTCCAAAATAAAAGTAATTTCTGCTTTTTGCCCCAAAATAAGAGAAATTTCTGCGTTTTTCCCTGAAATAAGTGAAATTTCTGTAATTTTGCCCCAAAATAAGGGAGATTTCTGCAATTTTGCCCCAAAATAAAGAAAATTTCTGGAATTTTGCCCCAAAATAAGGGGAATTTCTGACTTTTTGCCCAGAAATAAGGAGAATTTCTGTCTTTTTGCCCAAAAATAATGTGAATTTCTGCATTTTCCCTCAAAATTGGGGGAATATGTGCAATTTTGCTTTAAAATACGGGGAATTTGTGCCGTATTGAACCAAAATAAAGGGAATTTCTGCATTTTTGCACCAATATAAGGGGAATTTCTGAAATTTTGCTCCAAAATACGGGGAATTTCTGTCTTATTGCAACAAATAAAGTGGAATTTCTGCCTTTTTGCCCTGAAATATTTGAAATTTCCAAAATTTTACCTCAAAATTAGAGGAATTTCTGTTTTTGGCCCCAAAATTAGGAGAATTTCTGCTTTTTGCCCCAAAATAAGGCAAATTTCTGACTTTTTGCCCTGAAATAAGTGAAATTTCTGCAATTTTGCCCCAAAATAAGGGAATTTCTGCCTTTTTGCTAAAATAAGAAGAATTTCAGCATTTTACCTCCAAATAAGGGGAATTTCTGCCTTTTTGCCACAAAATCTGTGGAATTTCTGCCTTATTGCCCCCAAATAAGGAAAATTTTTGTTTTTCTGCCCCAATTAACGGGAATTTCTGCCTTTTGCCACAAAGTAAAGGGAATTTCTGCCTTTTTGCCCCAAAATAATGGGAATTCCAGCCTTTTTACCTCAAAATAAGGAGAATTTCTGCCTTTTCCCCAAAATATGGGGAATTTCTGACTTTTTGTTCCAAAATAAGGAAAATTTCTTCAATTTTGTACCAAAATAAAAGAAATTTATGCCTTTTGCCCCCAAATAAAAGTAATTTCTGACTTTTTGCCCTGAAATAAATAAAATTTCTGCAATTTGGCCCGAAAATAAGGGTAATTTGTGACTTTTTGCTCCAAAATGAAGGGAATTTCTGCCTTTTTGCCCCAAAATATGGGGAATTTCAGCATTTTACCTCAAAATAAGAGGAATTTCAGCCTTTTTGCACCAAAATATGGAAAATTTCTGCCTTTTTGCCACAAAATAAAAATTTCTGCAATTCTGTACCAAAATAAAAGAAATTTCTAAAATTTTGCCCCAAAATAAGGGAAATTTCTGATTTTTGCCCCGAAATAAGGAGAATTTCTGTATTTTTGCCCCAAAATATAGGAAATTTCTGCCTTTTTTCCCCCAAATTAGGGGAGTTTCTGCAATTTTGCTTCAAAATACAGGGAATTTCTGCCTCTTTTCCCGAAAATAAGGGGAACATCTGCCGATTTGCCCAAAATAAAGGGAATTTCTGCATTTTTGCCCCAATATTAGGAGAATTTCTGCAATTTTGCTCCAAAATACGGGGAATTTCTGCCTTTTTGCCGCGAAATAAGTGAAATTTCTGCAGTTTTACTACAAAATAAGGGGAAGTTCTGCGTTTTTGCCCAAAAATTAGGGGAATTTCTGCAATTTTGCTCCAAAATACGTGGAATTTCTGCCTTTTAGCCAGAAAATAAAGGAAATGTATATCTTTTTGCCATACAAAGGGAAATTTCTTCATTTTTACCCCAAAATAAGGGGATTTTCCGCCTTTTTGTCTCAAAATAAGTGCAATTTCTGACTTTTCCCAAAAAATAAACAAAATTTCTGTCTTTTTGCCCCAAAATAAGGGAAATTTTTGAATTTTTGCCCTGAAATAAGTTAAATTTCTAAAATTTTTCCTCAAAATAAGGGAAATGTCTTCTTTTTGACCCAAAATAAGGGGAATTTCTGCCTTTTTACTTCAAAATAAGAGGAATTACAGCATTTTTACCTGAAAATAAGGAGAATTTCTGCATTTTTGCACCAAAATATGGGAAATTTCTGCCTTTTTGCCAAAAATAAGACAAATTTCTTCAATTTTGCCCCAAAATAAGTGAAATTTCTGCAATTTTGCCCCAAAATAAGGGAAATTTCTGCCTTTTTGCCCTCAAATAAAGAAAATTTCATCCTTTTTACCTCAAAATATGGGGAATTTCTGCATTTTTGCCCCAAAATATGGAAAATTTCTGCCTTTTTGCCCCAAAATAAGAAAAATTTCTGCAATTTTGTACCAAAACAAAAGAAATTTCTGCCTTTTTGCCAAAAATAAGAAAATTTCTGCTTTTTTTTCTGAAATAAGTGAAATTTCTGCAATTTTGCCCCAAAATAAGTTAAATTTCTGAGTTTTGCCCCAAAATAAGGAGAATTTCGGTCTTTTTGCCCCAACATATAGGGAATTTCTGCCTTTTTGCCCCACAATTAGGGGATTTTCTGTAATTTTGCTACAAAATACGGGGAATTTCTGCCTTTTTTCCCGAAAATAAGAAGAATGCATACCTTTTTGCCATAAAAAAGGGAAATTTCTTCATTTTTGCTCCAAAATAAGGGGAATTTCTGCTTTTTTGCCTCTAAATAAGTGGAATTTCTGTCTTTTTTCTCCAAAACAAAGAAAATTTCTGTCTTTTTTGCCCCAAAATAAGGAAAATTTCTGACTTATTACCCTGAAATAAGTGAAATTTCTGCAATTTTGCCCCAAAATAAGGAAAATTTCTGCCTTTTTGCCCCCAAATGATGGGAATTTCAGCCTTTTTACCTCAAAATAAGGGGAATTTCTGCATTTTTGCACCAAAATATAGGAAATTTCTGCCTTTTTGCCCAAAATAAAAAAATTCTGCAATTTTGTACCAAAATAAAAGAAATTTCTGCCTTTTTGCCCGAAAATAAAAAAATTTCTTCTTTTTTTCCCTGAAATAAGTGTAATTTCTGCAATTTTTCCCCAAAATAAGTGAAATTTCTGCAATTTTGCCCCAAAATAAGCAAAATTTCTGGAATTTTGCCCAAAATAACTGGAATTTCTGAGTTTTGCCCCAAAATAAAGAGAATTTCTGTCTTTTTTCCCCAACATATAGGGAATATCTGCCTTTTTGCCAAACAATTAGGGGAATTTCTGCAATTTTGCTCCAAAATACAGGGAATTTCTGCCTTTTTGCCCGAAAATAAGAAGAATGCATACCTTTTTGCCATAAAAAAGGGAAATTTCTTCATTTTTGCTCTAAAATAAGGGGAATTTCTGCTTTTTTTGCCTCTAAATAAGTGGAATTTCTGTCTCTTTCCCCCAATACAAAGGGAATTTCTGTCTTTTTTGCCCCAAAATAAGAAAAATTTCTGACTTATTACCCTGAAATATTTGAAATTTCTGCAATTTTGCCCCAAAATAAGGGAAATTTCAGCCTTTTTCCCTCATAAGAATGGGAATCTCTTCCTTTTTGCCCTAAAATATGGGGAATTTCTGTATTTTTGCCCCAAAGTAAAGAAAATTTCTGCAATTTTGTACCAGAATAAAAGCAATTTCTGACTTTTTGCTCAAAAATAAAAGAATTTTCTGTGTTTTTTCCCTGAAATAAGTGAAATTTCTGCAATTTTGCCCCAAAATAATTGAAATTTCTGAGTTTTGCCCCAAAATAAGGAGAATTTCTGTCTTTTTGCCCCAACATATAGGGAATTTCTGCCTTTTTGCCCCACAATTAGGGGATTTTCTGTAATTTTGCTACAAAATACGGGGAATTTCTGCCTTTTTTCCCGAAAATAAGAAGAATGCATACCTTTTTGCCATAAAAAAAGGAAATTTCTTCATTTTTGCTCCAAAATAAGGGGAATTTCTGCTTTTTTGCCTCTAAATAAGTGGAATTTCTGTCTTTTTCCCCCAAAACAAAGGGAATTGCTGTCTTTTTTGCCCCAAAAGAAGGAAAATTTCTGACTTATTACCCTGAAATAAGTGAAATTTCTGCAATTTTGCCCCAAAATAAGGAAAATTTCTGCCTTTTTGCCCCCAAATAAGGGGAATTTCTGCCTTTTTACCTCAAAATAAGGAGAATTTCTGCATTTTTGCACCAAAATATGGGAAATTTGTGCCTTTTTGCCCAAAATAAGAAAAATTTCTGCAATTTTGTACCAAAATAAAAGAAATTTCTGCGTTTTTGCCCCAAAATAATAAAATTTCTGCATTTTTTCCCTGAAATAAGTGAAATTTCTGCAATTTTTCCCCAAAATAAGTGAAATTTCTGCAATTTTGCCCCAAAATATGGAAAATTTCTGGAATTTTGCCCAAAATAAGTGGAATTTCTGTGTTTTGCCCCAAAATAAAGAGAATTTCTGTCTTTTTGCCTTAACATATAAGGAATATCTGCCTTTTTGCCCCACAATTAGGGGAATTTCTGCAATTTTGCTCAAAAATACAGGAAATTTCTGCCTTTTTGCTCGAAAATAAGAAAAATGCATACCTTTTTGCCATAAAAAAGAAAAATTTCTTCATTTTTGCTCTAAAAGAAGGAGAATTTCTGCTTTTTTGCCTCTAAATAAGTGGAATTTCTGTCTCTTTCCCCCAAAACAAAGGCAATTTCTGTCTTTTTTGCCCCAAAATAAGGAAAATTTCTGACTTATTACCCTGAAATAAGTGAAATTTCTGCAATTTTGCCCCAAAATAAGGGAAATTTCTGCCTTTTTCCACAAAATAAGGGAAATTTCTGTCTTTTTGTTCCAAAATAAGGGGAATTTCAGCCTTTTTACCTCATAATAAGGGGAATCTCGGCCTTTTTGCCCAAAAATATGGGAAATTTCTGTATTTTTGCCCCAAAATAAAGAAAATTTCTTCAATTTTGTACCAAAATAAAAGTAATTTCTGTCTTTTTGCTCCAAAATAAGAGAAATTTCTGCATTTATTCTCTGAAATAAATGAAATTTCTGTAATTTTGCACCAAAATAAGGGAGATTTCTGCAATTTTGCCCCAAAATAAAGAAAATTTCTGGAATTTTGCCCGAAAATAAGGAGAATTTCTGACTTTTTGCCCTAAAATAAGGAGAATTTCTGTCTTTTTGCCCAAAAATAATGTGAATTTCTGCATTTTCCCTCAAAATTAGGGGAATATGTGCAATTTTGCTTCAAAATACGGGGAATTTCTGCCGTATTGAACTAAAATAAAAAGAATTTCTGCATTTTTGCACCAATATAAGGGGAATTTCTGAAATTTTCTCCAAAATGCGAGGAATTTCTGTCTTATTGCAAGAAATAAAGTGGAATTTCTGTTTTTGCCCTGATATATTTGAAATTTCCAAAATTTTACCTCAAAATTAGAGGAATTTCTGTTTTTGGCCCCAAAATTAGGAGAATTTCTGCTTTTTGCCCCAAAATAAGGCAAATTTCTGACTTTTTGCCCTGAAATAAGTGAAATTTCTGCAATTTTGCCCCAAAATATGGGAAAGTTCTGTTTTTTTGCCAAAATAAGGGGAATTTCAGCATTTTACCTCCAAATAAGGGGAATTTCTGCCTTTTTGCCACAAAATATGGGGAATTTCTGCCTTATTGTCCCCAAATAAGGAAAATTTTTGCTTTTCTGCCCCAATTAACGGGAATTTCTGCCTTTTTGCCACAAAGTAAAGGGAATTTCTGCCTTTTTGCTTCAAAATAAAGGAAATTTCAGCCTTTTTACCTCAAAATAAGGGGAATTTCTGACTTTTTGTTACAAAATAAAGAAAATTTCTTCAATTTTGTACCAAAATAAAAGAAATTTATGCCTTTTGCCCCAAAATAAAAGTAATTTCTGACTTTTTGCCCTGAAATAAATGAAATATCTGCAATTTGGCCCGAAAATAAGGGAAATTTGTGTTTTTTTGCCCCAAAATGAGGGGAATTTCTACCTTTTTGCCCCAAAATATGGGGAATTTCAGCATTTTACCGAAAAATAAGGGGAATTTCAGCCTTTTTGCACCAAAATATGGATAATTTCTGCTTTTTGCCACAAAATAAGAAAAATTTCTGCAATTCTGTACCAAAATAAAAGAAATTTCTAAAATTTTGCCCCAAAATAAGGGAAATTTCTGATTTTTGCCCCGAAATAAGGAGAATTTCTGTATTTTTGCCCCAAAATAAAGGGAATTTCAGCCTTTTTACCTCAAAATGAGGGGAATTTCTGCATTTTTGCACCAAAATATGGGAAATTTCTGCCTTTTTGCCCCAAAATAAGAAAAATTTCTGCAATTTTGTACCAAAACAAAAGAAATTTCTGCCTTTTTGCCCCCCAAATAAAATTTCTGCTTTTTTTCTGAAATAAGTGAAATTTCTGCAATTTTGCCCCAAAATAAGTGAAATTTCTGGGTTTTGCCCCAAAATAAGGAGAATTTCTGTTTTTTTGCCCCAACATATAGGGAATTTCTGCATTTTTTGCCCCACAATTAGGGGATTTTCTTCAATTTTGCTCCAAAATGCGGGGAATTTCTGCATTTTTGCCCGAAAATAAGAAGAATGCATACCTTTTTGCCATAAAAAAGGGAAATTTCTTCATTTTTGCTCCAAAATAAGGAAAATTTCTGCTTTTTTACCTCTAAATAAGTGGAATTTCTGTCTTTTTCCCCCAAAACAAAGGGAATTTCTGTCTTTTTTGCCCCAAAATAAGGAAAATTTCTGACTTATTACCCTGAAATATGTGAAATTTCTGCAATTTTGCCCCTAAATGAGGAAAATTTCTGCCTTTTTGCCAAAAAATAAGGGGAATTTCTGTCTTTTTGCCCGAAAATAAGGGGAATTTCAGCCTTTTTACCTCATAATAAGGGGAATCTCTGCCTTTTTGCCCTAAAATATGAGGGATTTCTGTATTTTTGCCCCAAAAAAAAGAATATTTCTGCAATTTTTTCCAAAATAAAAGTAATTTCTGCTTTTTGCCCCAAAATAAGGGAGATTTCTGCAATTTTGCCCCAAAATAAAGAAAATTTCTGAAATTTTGCCCCAAAATAAGGGGAATTTCTGACTTTTTGACCTGAAATAAGGAGAATTTCTGTCTTTTTGCCCAAAAATAATGTGAATTTCTGCATTTTCCCTCAAAATTAGGGGAATATGTGCAATTTTGCTTTAAAATACGAGGAATTTCTGCCGTATTGAACCAAAATAAAGGGAATTTCTGCATTTTTGCACCAATATAAGGGGAATTTCTGAAATTTTGCTCCAAAATACGGGGAATTTCTGTTTTATTGCAACAAATAAAGTGGAATTTCTGCCTTTTTGCCCTGAAATATTTGAAATTTCCAAAATTTTACCTCAAAATTAGAGGAATTTCTGTTTTTGGCCCCAAAATTAGGAGAATTTCTGCTTTTTGCCCCAAAATAAGGCAAATTTCTCACTTTCTGCCCTGAAATAAGTGAAATTTCTGCAATTTTGCCCCAAAATAAGGGGAATTTCTGCCTTTTTGCCAAAATAAGGGGAATTTCAGCATTTTACCTTCAAATAAGGGGAATTAGTGCCTTTTTGTCACAAAATATGGGGAATTTCTGCCTTATTGCCCCCAAATAAAGAAAATTTTTGCTTTTCTGCCCCAATTAACGGGAATTTCTGCCTTTTTGCCACAAAGTAAAGGGAATTTCCGCCTTTTTGCCCCAAAATAACGGGAATTTCAGCCTCTTTACCTCAAAATAAGGAGAATTTCTGCCTTTTCCCCAAAATATGGGGAATTTCTGACTTTTTGTTCCAAAATAAGGAAAATTTCTTCAATTTTGTACCAAAATAAAAGAAATTTATGCCTTTTGCCCCAAAATAAATGTAATTTCTGACTTTTTGCCCTGAAATAAATAAAATTTCTGCAATTTGGCCTGAAAATAAGGGTAATTTGTGACTTTTTGCTCCAAAATGAATTTCTGCCTTTTTGCCCCAAAATATGGGGAATTTCAGCATTTTACCTCAAAATAAGAGGAATTTCAGCCTTTTTGCACCAAAATATGGAAAATTTCTGCCTTTTTGCCACAAAATAAGAAAAATTTCTGCAATTCTGTACCAAAATAAAAGAAATTTCTAAAATTTTGCCTCAAAATAAGGGAAATTTCTGATTTTTGCCCCGAAATAAGGAGAATTTCTGTATTTTTGCCCCAAAATGAAGGGAATTTCTGCCTTTTTTCCCCCAAATTAGGGGAGTTTCTGCAATTTTGCTTCAAAATACAGGGAATTTCTTCCTCTTTTCCCGAAAATAAGGGGAACATCTGCCGATTTGCCCAAAATAAAGAGAATTTCTGCATTTTTGCCCC
Organism: Micromys minutus; assembly: GCF_963924665.1. NCBI lineage: Eukaryota > Metazoa > Chordata > Mammalia > Rodentia > Muridae > Micromys > Micromys minutus. The sequence goes on from NW_027667727.1 coordinate 8,527,545, forward strand.
AATACTAGGAGAATTTCTGCAATTTTGCTCCAAAATACGGAGAATTTCTGCCTTTTTGCCGCGAAATAAGTGAAATTTCTGCAGTTTTACTTCAAAATAAGGAGAAGTTCTGCGTTTTTGCCCAAAAATTAGGGGAATTTCTGCAATTTTGCTCCAAAATACGTGGAATTTCTGCCTTTTAGCCAGAAAATAAAGGAAATGTATATCTTTTTGCCATAAAAAGGGAAATTTCTTCATTTTTACCCCAAATTAAGGGGATTTTCTGCCTTTTTGACTCAAAATAAGTGCAATTTCTGACTTTTCCCAAAAATAAACAAAATTTCTGTATTTTTGCCCCAAAATAAGGGGAATTTCTGACTTTTTGCCCTGAAATAAGTTAAATTTCTAAAATTTTTCCTCAAAATAAGGGAAATGTCTGCTTTTTGACCCAAAATAAGGGGAATTTCTGCCTTTTTACTTCAAAATAAGAGGAATTTCAGCATTTTTACCTGAAAATAAGGAGAATTTCTGCCTTTTTGCCCAAAATAAGACAAATTTCTGCAATTTTGCCCCAAAATAAGTGAAATTTCTGCAATTTTGCCCCAAAATAAGGGAAATTTCTGCCTTTTTGCCCTCAAATAAAGGGAATTTCAGCCTTTTTACCTCAAAATATGGAGAATTTCTGCATTTTTGCCCCAAAATAAGAAAAATTTCTGCAATTTCGTACCAAAACAAAAGAAATTTCTGCCTTTTTGCCAAAAATAAGAAAATTTCTGCTTTTTTTCCTGAAATAAGTTAAATTTCTGCAATTTTGCCCCAAAATAAGTGAAATTTCTGAGTTTTGCCCCAAAATAAGGAGAATTTCTGTCTTTTTGCCCCAACATATAGGGAATTTCTGCCCTTATGCCCCACAATTAGGAAATTTTCTGTAATTTTGCTACAAAATACGGGGAATTTCTGCCTTTTTTCCCGAAAATAAGAAGATTGCATACCTTTTTGCAATAAAAAAGGGAAATTTCTTCATTTTTGCTCCAAAATAAGGGAAATTTCTGCTTTTATCCCTCTAAATAAGTGGAATTTCTGTCTTTTTCCCCCAAAACAAAGGGAATTTCTGTCTTTTTTGCTCCAAAATAAGGAAAATTTCTGACTTATTACCCTGAAATAAGTGAAATTTCTGCAATTTTGCCCCAATGAGGAAAATTTCTGCCTTTTTGCCACAAAATAAGGGGAATTTCTGTCTTTTTGCCCCAAAATAAGGGGAATTTCAGCCTTTTTACCTCATAATAAGGGGAATCTCTGCCTTTTTGCCCTAAAATATGGGGAATTTCTGTATTTTTGCCCCAAAATAAAGAATATTTCTGCAATTTTGTTCCAAAATAAAAGTAATTTCTGTTTTTTGCCCCAAAATAAGAGAAATTTCTGCGTTTTTCCCTGAAATAAGTGAAATTTCTGTAATTTTGCCCCAAAATAAGGGAGATTTCTGCAATTTTGCCCCCAAAATAAAGAAAATTTCTGGAATTTTGCCCCAAAATAAGGGGAATTTCTGACTTTTTGCCCTGAAATAAGGAGAATTTCTGTCTTTTTGCCCAAAAATAATGTGAATTTCTGCATTTTCCCTCAAAATTGGGGGAATATGTGCAATTTTGCTTTAAAATACGGGGAATTTGTGCCGTATTGAACCAAAATAAAGGGAATTTCTGCATTTTTGCACCAATATAAGGGGAATTTCTGAAATTTTGCTCCAAAATACGGGGAATTTCTGTCTTATTGCAACAAATAAAGTGGAATTTCTGCCTTTTTGCCCTGAAATATTTGAAATTTCCAAAATTTTACCTCAAAATTAGAGGAATTTCTGTTTTTGGCCCCAAAATTAGGAGAATTTCTGCTTTTTGCCCCAAAATAAGGCAAATTTCTGACTTTTTGCCCTGAAATAAGTGAAATTTCTGCAATTTTGCCCCAAAATAAGGGAATTTCTGCCTTTTTGCTAAAATAAGAAGAATTTCAGCATTTTACCTCCAAATAAGGGGAATTTCTGCCTTTTTGCCACAAAATCTGTGGAATTTCTGCCTTATTGCCCCCAAATAAGGAAAATTTTTGTTTTTCTGCCCCAATTAACGGGAATTTCTGCCTTTTTGCCACAAAGTAAAGGGAATTTCTGCCTTTTTGCCCCAAAATAATGGGAATTCCAGCCTTTTTACCTCAAAATAAGGAGAATTTCTGCCTTTTCCCCAAAATATGGGGAATTTCTGACTTTTTGTTCCAAAATAAGGAAAATTTCTTCAATTTTGTACCAAAATAAAAGAAATTTATGCCTTTTGCCCCCAAATAAAAGTAATTTCTGACTTTTTGCCCTGAAATAAATAAAATTTCTGCAATTTGGCCCTAAAATAAGGGTAATTTGTGACTTTTTGCTCCAAAATGAGGGGAATTTCTGCCTTTTTGCCCCAAAATATGGGGAATTTCAGCATTTTACCTCAAAATAAGAGGAATTTCAGCCTTTTTGCACCAAAATATGGAAAATTTCTGCCTTTTTGCCACAAAATAAAAATTTCTGCAATTCTGTACCAAAATAAAAGAAATTTCTAAAATTTTGCCCCAAAATAAGGGAAATTTCTGATTTTTGCCCCGAAATAAGGAGAATTTCTGTATTTTTGCCCCAAAATATAGGAAATTTCTGCCTTTTTTCCCCCAAATTAGGGGAGTTTCTGCAATTTTGCTTCAAAATACAGGGAATTTCTGCCTCTTTTCCCGAAAATAAGGGGAACATCTGCCGATTTGCCCAAAATAAAGGGAATTTCTGCATTTTTGCCCCAATATTAGGAGAATTTCTGCAATTTTGCTCCAAAATACGGGGAATTTCTGCCTTTTTGCCGCGAAATAAGTGAAATTTCTGCAGTTTTACTTCAAAATAAGGGGAAGTTCTGCGTTTTTGCCCAAAAATTAGGGGAATTTCTGCAATTTTGCTCCAAAATACGTGGAATTTCTGCCTTTTAGCCAGAAAATAAAGGAAATGTATATCTTTTTGCCATACAAAGGGAAATTTCTTCATTTTTACCCCAAAATAAGGGGATTTTCCGCCTTTTTGTCTCAAAATAAGTGCAATTTCTGACTTTTCCCAAAAAATAAAAAAAATTTCTGTCTTTTTGCCCCAAAATAAGGGAATTTTTTGAATTTTTGCCCTGAAATAAGTTAAATTTCTAAAATTTTTCCTCAAAATAAGGGAAATGTCTTCTTTTTGACCCAAAATAAATGGAATTTCTGCCTTTTTACTTCAAAATAAGAGGAATTACAGCATTTTTACCTGAAAATAAGGAGAATTTCTGCATTTTTGCACCAAAATATGGGAAATTTCTGCCTTTTTGCCAAAAATAAGACAAATTTCTTCAATTTTGCCCCAAAATAAGTGAAATTTCTGCAATTTTGCCCCAAAATAAGGGAAATTTCTGCCTTTTTGCCCTCAAATAAAGAAAATTTCATCCTTTTTACCTCAAAATATGGGGAATTTCTGCATTTTTGCCCCAAAATATGGAAAATTTCTGCCTTTTTGCCCCAAAATAAAAAAAATTTCTGCAATTTTGTACCAAAACAAAAGAAATTTCTGCCTTTTTGCCAAAAATAAGAAAATTTCTGCTTTTTTTTCTGAAATAAGTGAAATTTCTGCAATTTTGCCCCAAAATAAGTTAAATTTCTGAGTTTTGCCCCAAAATAAGGAGAATTTCTGTCTTTTTGCCCCAACATATAGGGAATTTCTGCCTTTTTGCCCCACAATTAGGGGATTTTCTGTAATTTTGCTACAAAATACGGGGAATTTCTGCCTTTTTTCCCGAAAATAAGAAGAATGCACACCTTTTTGCCATAAAAAAGGGAAATTTCTTCATTTTTGCTCCAAAATAAGGGGAATTTCTGCTTTTTTGCCTCTAAATAAGTGGAATTTCTGTCTTTTTTCTCCAAAACAAAGAAAATTTCTGTCTTTTTTGCCCCAAAATAAGGAAAATTTCTGACTTATTACCCTGAAATAAGTGAAATTTCTGCAATTTTGCCCCAAAATAAGGAAAATTTCTGCCTTTTTGCCCCCAAATGATGGGAATTTCAGCCTTTTTACCTCAAAATAAGGGGAATTTCTGCATTTTTGCACCAAAATATAGGAAATTTCTGCCTTTTTGCCCAAAATAAAAAAATTCTGCAATTTTGTACCAAAATAAAAGAAATTTCTGCCTTTTTGCCCGAAAATAAAAAAATTTCTTCTTTTTTTCCCTGAAATAAGTGTAATTTCTGCAATTTTTCCCCAAAATAAGTGAAATTTCTGCAATTTTGCCCCAAAATAAGCAAAATTTCTGGAATTTTGCCCAAAATAACTGGAATTTCTGAGTTTTGCCCCAAAATAAAGAGAATTTCTGTCTTTTTTCCCCAACATATAGGGAATATCTGCCTTTTTGCCAAACAATTAGGGGAATTTCTGCAATTTTGCTCCAAAATACAGGGAATTTCTGCCTTTTTGCCCGAAAATAAGAAGAATGCATACCTTTTTGCCATAAAAAAGGGAAATTTCTTCATTTTTGCTCTAAAATAAGGGGAATTTCTGCTTTTTTTGCCTCTAAGTAAGTGGAATTTCTGTCTCTTTCCCCCAATACAAAGGGAATTTCTGTCTTTTTTGCCCCAAAATAAGAAAAATTTCTGACTTATTACCCTGAAATAATTGAAATTTCTGCAATTTTGCCCCAAAATAAGGGAAATTTCAGCCTTTTTCCCTCATAAGAATGGGAATCTCTTCCTTTTTGCCCTAAAATATGGGGAATTTCTGTATTTTTGCCCCAAAGTAAAGAAAATTTCTGCAATTTTGTACCAGAATAAAAGCAATTTCTGACTTTTTGCTCAAAAATAAAAGAATTTTCTGTGTTTTTTCCCTGAAATAAGTGAAATTTCTGCAATTTTGCCCCAAAATAATTGAAATTTCTGAGTTTTGCCCCAAAATAAGGAGAATTTCTCTCTTTTTGCCCCAACATATAGGGAATTTCTGCCTTTTTGCCCCACAATTAGGGGATTTTCTGTAATTTTGCTACAAAATACGGGGAATTTCTGCCTTTTTTCCCGAAAATAAGAAGAATGCATACCTTTTTGCCATAAAAAAAGGAAATTTCTTCATTTTTGCTCCAAAATAAGGGGAATTTCTGCTTTTTTGCCTCTAAATAAGTGGAATTTCTGTCTTTTTCCCCCAAAACAAAGGGAATTGCTGTCTTTTTTGCCCCAAAAGAAGGAAAATTTCTGACTTATTACCCTGAAATAAGTGAAATTTCTGCAATTTTGCCCCAAAATAAGGAAAATTTCTGCCTTTTTGCCCCCAAATAAGGGGAATTTCTGCCTTTTTACCTCAAAATAAGGAGAATTTCTGCATTTTTGCACCAAAATATGGGAAATTTGTGCCTTTTTGCCCAAAATAAGAAAAATTTCTGCAATTTTGTACCAAAATAAAAGAAATTTCTGCGTTTTTGCCCCAAAATAATAAAATTTCTGCATTTTTTCCCTGAAATAAGTGAAATTTCTGCAATTTTTCCCCAAAATAAGTGAAATTTCTGCAATTTTGCCCCAAAATATGGAAAATTTCTGGAATTTTGCCCAAAATAAGTGGAATTTCTGTGTTTTGCCCCAAAATAAAGAGAATTTCTGTCTTTTTGCCTTAACATATAAGGAATATCTGCCTTTTTGCCCCACAATTAGGGGAATTTCTGCAATTTTGCTCAAAAATACAGGAAATTTCTGCCTTTTTGCTCGAAAATAAGAAAAATGCATACCTTTTTGCCATAAAAAAGAAAAATTTCTTCATTTTTGCTCTAAAAGAAGGAGAATTTCTGCTTTTTTGCCTCTAAATAAGTGGAATTTCTGTCTCTTTCCCCCAAAACAAAGGCAATTTCTGTCTTTTTTGCCCCAAAATAAGGAAAATTTCTGACTTATTACCCTGAAATAAGTGAAATTTCTGCAATTTTGCCCCAAAATAAGGGAAATTTCTGCCTTTTTCCACAAAATAAGGGAAATTTCTGTCTTTTTGTTCCAAAATAAGGGGAATTTCAGCCTTTTTACCTCATAATAAGGGGAATCTCGGCCTTTTTGCCCAAAAATATGGGAAATTTCTGTATTTTTGCCCCAAAATAAAGAAAATTTCTTCAATTTTGTACCAAAATAAAAGTAATTTCTGTCTTTTTGCTCCAAAATAAGAGAAATTTCTGCATTTATTCTCTGAAATAAATGAAATTTCTGTAATTTTGCACCAAAATAAGGGAGATTTCTGCAATTTTGCCCCAAAATAAAGAAAATTTCTGGAATTTTGCCCCAAAATAAGGAGAATTTCTGACTTTTTGCCCTAAAATAAGGAGAATTTCTGTCTTTTTGCCCAAAAATAATGTGAATTTCTGCATTTTCCCTCAAAATTAGGGGAATATGTGCAATTTTGCTTCAAAATACGGGGAATTTCTGCCGTATTGAACTAAAATAAAAAGAATTTCTGCATTTTTGCACCAATATAAGGGGAATTTCTGAAATTTTCTCCAAAATGCGAGGAATTTCTGTCTTATTGCAAGAAATAAAGTGGAATTTCTGTTTTTGCCCTGATATATTTGAAATTTCCAAAATTTTACCTCAAAATTAGAGGAATTTCTGTTTTTGGCCCCAAAATTAGGAGAATTTCTGCTTTTTGCCCCAAAATAAGGCAAATTTCTGACTTTTTGCCCTGAAATAAGTGAAATTTCTGCAATTTTGCCCCAAAATATGGGAAAGTTCTGTTTTTTTGCCAAAATAAGGGGAATTTCAGCATTTTACCTCCAAATAAGGGGAATTTCTGCCTTTTTGCCACAAAATATGGGGAATTTCTGCCTTATTGTCCCCAAATAAGGAAAATTTTTGCTTTTCTGCCCCAATTAACGGGAATATCTGCCTTTTTGCCACAAAGTAAAGGGAATTTCTGCCTTTTTGCTTCAAAATAAAGGAAATTTCAGCCTTTTTACCTCAAAATAAGGGGAATTTCTGACTTTTTGTTACAAAATAAAGAAAATTTCTTCAATTTTGTACCAAAATAAAAGAAATTTATGCCTTTTGCCCCAAAATAAAAGTAATTTCTGACTTTTTGCCCTGAAATAAATGAAATATCTGCAATTTGGCCCGAAAATAAGGGAAATTTGTGTTTTTTTGCCCCAAAATGAGGGGAATTTCTACCTTTTTGCCCCAAAATATGGGGAATTTCAGCATTTTACCGAAAAATAAGGGGAATTTCAGCCTTTTTGCACCAAAATATGGATAATTTCTGCTTTTTGCCACAAAATAAGAAAAATTTCTGCAATTCTGTACCAAAATAAAAGAAATTTCTAAAATTTTGCCCCAAAATAAGGGAAATTTCTGATTTTTGCCCCGAAATAAGGAGAATTTCTGTATTTTTGCCCCAAAATAAAGGGAATTTCTGCCTTTTTGCCCCCAAATTAAGGGAGTTTCTGCAATTTTGCTTCAAAATACAGGGAATTTCTGCCTCTTTTCCCAAAAATAAGAGGAACTTCTGCCAATTTGCCCCAAATAAAGGGAATTTCTTCATTTTTGCCCCAATATTAGGGGAATTTCTGCAATTTTGCTCCAAAATACGGGGAATATCTGTCTTTTTGCCCAAAATTAAGGGGATTTTCTGCCTTTTTGCCCCCCAAAAAGGGAAATTTCTGCAATTTTATCCCCAAATAAGGGGAATTTCTGCCTTTTTGCCCCCAAATAAGGGGAATTTCTGCCTTATTGCCCTGAAATATGTGAAATGTCTGAAATTTTACCCCAAAATAAGGTGAATTTCTGCCTTTTTGCCCCAAAATAATGGGAATTTCTGAATTTTGCCCTAAAATAAGAAAAATTTTGGCTTTTTTTCTCTGAAATAAGTGAAATATCTGCAATTTTGCCTTAAAATAAAAGAAATTTCTGCAATTTTTCCCCATAATAAGGGAATTTTCTGCAATTTTGCCCCAAAATAAAGGGAATTTCTGTTTTTTGTCCCCAAATAAGGGAAATTTCTGCAATTTTGCCCTAAAATAAGGGGAATTCTTGCCTTTTGCCCCCAAATAAGGGGAATTTCTGCCTTTTTGCCCCAAAATAAAGAAAATTACTGCATGTTTTACCCAAAATTAGGTGAATTTCTGCAATTTTGCTCCAAAGTACGGGGATTTTCTGCCTTTTTTGCCGAAAATAAAGGGAATTTCTGCCATTTTGCCTTAAATAAGTTTAATTTCGGCAGTTTTACCCCAAAATAAGGTGAAGTTCTGCGTTTTTGCCCCAAAATTAAGGGAATTTCTGCACTTTTTCTCCAAAATACGTGGAATTTCTGCCTTTTTGCCCGAAAATAAAGGGAATGTATATTTTTTTGCCATAAAAAGGGAAATTTCTTCATTTTTACCCCAAAATAAGGGGATTTTCTGCCTTTTGGAATCAAAATAAGTGCAATTTCTGACTTTTCCCCAAAAATAAATGAAATTTCTGTCTTTTTGCCCCAAAATAAGGGGAATTTCTGACTTTTTGCCCTGAAATAAGTTAAATTTCTAAAATTTTTCCCCAAAATAAGAGAAATGTCTGCTTTTTGCCCCAAAATAAGGGAATTTCTGCCTTTTTGCTTCAAAATAAGGGGAATTTCAGCATTTTTACCTGAAAATATGGAGAATTTCTGAATTTTTGCCCCAAAATATGGGAAATTTCTGTCTTTTTGCCCAAAATAAGAAAAATTTATGCAATTTTGTACCAAAATAAAAGAAATTTCTGCCTTTTTGCCCCAAAATAAGAAAATTTCTGCTTTTTTTCCCTGAAATAAGTGAAATTTCTGCAATTTTGCCCCAAAATAAGTGAAATTTCTGCAATTTTGTTACAAAATAAGGGAAATTGCTGCCTTTTTGACCCCAAATAGAGGGAATTTCAGCCTTTTTACATCAAAATAAAGTGAATTTCTGCATTTTTGCCCCAAAATATGGGAAATTTCTGCCTTTTTGCTTCAAAATAAAAAAAAATATCTGCAATTTTGTACTAAAACAAAAGAAATTTCTGCCTTTTTGCCCCAAAATAAGAAAATTTCTGCTTTTTTTTCTGAAATAAGTGAAATTTCTGCAATTTTGCCCCAAAATAAGTGCAACTTCTGAGTTTTGCCCCAAAATAAGGAGAATTTATTTTCTTTTGCCCCAATATATAGGGAATTTCTGCCTTTTTGCCCCACAATTAGGGGATTTTCTGCAATTTTGCTCCAAAATGCGGATAATTTCTGCTTTTTTGCCCGAAAATAAGAAGAATGCATACCTTTTTGCCATACAAAAGGGAAATTTCTTCATTTTTGCTCCAAAATAAGGGGAAATTCTGCTTTTTTGCCTCTAAATAAGTGGAATTTCTTTTTTTTTCTCCAAAACTTAGGGAATTTCTTTCTTTTTTGCCCCAAAATAAGGAAAATTTCTGACTTATTACCCTGAAATAAGTGAAATTTCTGCAATTTTGCCCCAAAATAAGGTAAATTTCTGCCTTTTTGCCCCCAATAATGGGAATTTCAGCCTTTTTACCTCAAAATAAGGGGAATTTCAGCATTTTTGAACCAAAATATGGGAAATTTCTGCCTTTTTGCCCAAAATAAGAAAAATTTCTGCAATTTTGTACCAAAATAAAAGAAATTTCTGCCTTTTTGCCCCAAAATAAGAAAATTTCTCCCTTTTTTTCACTGAAATAAGTGAAATTTCTGCAATTTTGCCCCAAAATAAGTGAAATATCTGCAATTTTGTTCCAAAATAAGGGAATTTTCTGGAATTTTGCCCCAAAATATGTGGAATTTCTGAGTTTTTTCCCAAAATAAAGAGAATTTCTGTCTTTTTGCCCCAACATATAGGGAATATCTGCATTTTTGCCCCACAATTAAGGAAATTTCTGCTTTTTGCCTCTAAATAAGTGGAATTTCTGTCTCTTTCTTCCAAAACAACGGGAATTTCTTTTTTATTTTTGCTCCAAAATAAAGAAAATTTCTGACTTATTACCCTGAAATAAGTGAAATTTCTGCAATTTTGCCCCAAAATAAGGGAAATTTCTGCCTTTTTGCCACAAAATAAGGGGAATTTCTGTCTTTTTGCCCCAAAATAAGGGAAATTTCAGCCTTTTTACCTCGTAATAAGGGGAATCGCTGCCTTTTTGCACTAAAATATGAGGAATTTCTGCATTTTTGCCCCAAAATAAAGAAAATTTCTGCAATTTTGTACCAAAATAAAAGCAATTTCTGCTCTTTTGCCCCAAAATAAGAGAAATTTCTGCGTTTTTTCCCTGAAATATGTGAAATTTCTGTAATTTTGCCACAAAATAAGGGAGATTTCTGCAATTTTGCCCCAAAATAAAAAAAAAATTTTGGAATTTTGCCCCAAATTAAGGGGAATTTCTGACTTTTTGCCCTGAAATAAGGAGAATTTCTCTCTTCTTGCCCCAAAATAATGTGAATTTCTTCATTTTCCCTCAAAATTAGGGGAATATGTGCAATTTTGCTGCAAAATACAGGGAATGTCTGCCTTATTGAACCAAAATAAAGGGAATTTCTGCATTTTTGCACTAATATAAGGGGAATTTCTAAAATTTGGCTCCAAAATACAGAGAATTTCTGTCTTATTGCAATAAATAAAGTGGAATTTCTGCCTTTTTGCCCTGAAATATTTGAAATTTCCACAATTTTACCCCAAAATAAGAGGAATTTCTGTTTTTGGCCCCAAAATTAGGAGAATTTCTGCTTTTTGCCCCCAAATAAGGGGAATTTCAGCATTTTTACCTCAAAATAAGGGGAATTTCTGCCTTTTCCCCAAAATATGGGAAATTTCTGACTTTTTGTTCCAAAATAAGGAAAATTTCTTCAATTTTGTACCAAAATTGAAGAAATTTATGCTTTTTGCCCCAAAATAAATGTAATTTCTGACTTTTTGCCCTGAAATAAATGAAATTTCTGCAATTTGGCCTGAAAATAAGGGAAATTTGTGCCTTTTTGCCCCAAAATGAGGGGAATTTCTGCCTTTTTGCCCCAAAATATGGGGAATTTCAGCATTTTACCTCAAAACAAGGGGAATTTCAGCCTTTTTGCACCAAAATATGGAAAATTTCTGCCTTTTTGCTACAAAATAAAAAAAAATTCTGCAATTCTGTACCAAAATAAAAGAAATTTCTAAAATTTTGCCCCAAAATAAAAGAAATTTTGATTTTTGCCCCGATATAAGGAGAATTTCTGTATTTTTGCCCCAAAATAAAGGGAATTTCTGCCTTTTTTCCCTCAAATTAGGGGAGTTTCTGCAATTTTGCTTCAAAATAGAGAGAATTTCTGCCTCTTTTCCTGAAAATAAGGGGAACTTCTATCTTTTTGCCCTAAATAAAGGGAATTTCTGCATTTTTGCCCCAATATTAGGGGAATTTCTGCAATTTTGCTCCAAAATACGGGGAATTTCTGCCTTTTTGCCCGAAATTATGGGGATTTTCTGACTTTTTGCCCCCAAACAAGGGAAATTTCTGCAATTTTATCCACAAATAAGGGAAATTTCTTTCTTTTTGCCACCAAATAAGGGGAATGTCTGCCTTTTTGCGCTGAAATATGTGAAATGTCTGCAATTTTACCCCAAAATAAGGTGAATTTCTGCCTTTTTGCCCCAAAATAATGAGAATTTCTGCATTTTGCTCTAAAATAAGAAACATTTTTGCTTTTTTTCTTTGAAATAGAAGAAATTTCTGCAATTTTGCCTTAAAATAAATGAAATTTCTGCAATTTTAACCATAATAAAAGAATTTTCTGCAATTTTGCCCCAAAATAAAGGGAATTTCTGTTTTTTGTCCCCAAATAAGGGAAATTTCTGCCTTTTGCCCCAAAATAAGGGGAATTTCTGCCTTTTTGCTCCAAAATAAAGAAAATTACTGCATGTTTTACCCCAAAATTAGGTGAATTTCTGCAATTTTGCTCCAAAATATGGGGATTTTCTGCCTTTTTCGCCGAAAATAAAAGAAATTTCTGCCATTTTGCCGTGAAATAAGTGAAATTTCTGCAATTTTACCCCAAAATAAGGGGACGTTCTGCATTTTTGCCACAAAATTAGGGGAATTTCTGTACCTTTGCTCCAAAATACGTGGAATTTCTGCCTTTTTGCCCGAAAATAAAGGGACTGTATATCTTTTTGCCATAAAAAGGGGAAATTTCTTCATTTTTACCCTAAAATAAGGGGATTTTCCGCCTTTTTGACTCAAAATAAGTGCAATTTCTGACTTTTCCCCAAAAATAAACGGAATTTCTGTCTTTTTGCCCCAAAATAAAGGGAATTTCTGACTTTTTGCCCTGAAATAAGTTAAATTTCTAAAATTTTTCCCCAAAATAAGGGAAATGTCTGCTTTTTCCCCCAAATAAGGGAATTTCTGCATTTTTGCTTCAAAATAAGGGGAATTTCAGCATTTTTACCTGAAAATATGGAGAATTTCTGCATTTTTGCCCCAAAATATGGGAAATTTCTGCTTTTTGCCTAAAATAAAAAAAATTTCTGCAATTTTGTACTAAAATAAAAGAAATTTCTGCCTTCTTGCCCCAAAATAAGAAAATTTCTGCTTTTTTTCCCTGAAATAAGTGAAATTTCTGCAATTTTGCCCCAAAATAAGTGAAATTTCTGCAATTTTGCCACAAAATAAGGGAAATTTCTGCCTTTTTGCCCCCAAAATAAGGAGAATTTCTTTCTTTTTGCCCAAATATATAGGGAATTTCTGCCTTTTTTCCCCCTAATTAGGGGATTTTTCTGCATTTTTGTACCAATATAAGGGAAATTTCTGAAATTTTGCTCCAAAATACGGGGAATTTCTGTCTTATTGCAAGAAATAAAGTGGAATTTCGGCCTTTTTGCGCTGAAATATTTGAAATTTCCACAATTTTACCCCAAAATAAGTGGAATTTCTGTTTTTGGCCCCAAAATTAGGAGAATTTCTGCTTTTTCCCCCAAAATAAGGCAAATTTCTGACTTTTTGCCTTGAAATAAGTGAAATTTCGGCAATTTTGCCCCAAAATAAGGGGAATTTCTGCCTTTTTGCCAAAATAAGGGGAATTTCAGCATTTTACCTCCAAATAAGGGGAATTTCTGCCTTTTTGCCACAAAATATGGGGAATTTCTGCCTTATTGCCAACAAATAAGGAAAATTTTTGCTTTTCTGCCTCAATTAACGGGAATTTCTGCGTTTTTGCCACAAAGTAAAGGGAATTTCTGCATTTTTGCCCCAAAATAACGGGAATTTCAGCCTTTTTACCTCAAAATAAGTGGAATTTCTGCCTTTTCCCCAAAATATGGGGAATTTCTGACTTTTTGTTCCAAAATAAGGAAATTTCTTCAATTTTGTACCAAAATTAAAGAAATTTATGCTTTTTGCCCCAAAATAAAAGTAATTTCTGACTTTTTGCCCTGAAATCAATGAAATTTATGCAATTTGGCCCGAAAATAAGGGTAATTTGTGACTTTTTGCCCCAAAATGAAAGGAATTTCTGCCTTTTTGCCCCAAAATATGGGGAATTTCAGCATTTAACCTCAAAATAAGGGGAATTTCAGCCTTTTTGCACCAAAATATGGAAAATTTCTGCCTTTTTGCTACAAAATAAGAAAAAATTCTGCAATTCTGTACCAAAATAAAAGAAATTTCTAAAATTTTGCCGCAAAATAAGGGAAATTTTGATTTTTGCCCCGAAATAAGGAGAATTTCTGTATTTTTGCCCCAAAATAAAGGGAATTTCTGCCTTTTTGCCCCCAAATTAGGGGAGTTTCTTCAATTTTGCTTCAAAATACAGAGAATTTCTGCCTCTTTTCCTGAAAATAAGGGGAACTTCTGCCGATTTGCCCCAATAAAGGGAATTTCTGCATTTTTGCCCCAATATTAGGAGAATTTCGGAAATTTTGCTCCAAACTACAAGGAATTTCTGCCTTTTTGCCCGAAATTATGGGGATTTTCTGCCTTTTTGCCCCCAAACAAGGGAAATTTCTGCAATTTTATCCCCAAATAAGGGGAATTTCTGCCTTTATGCCCCCAAACTAGAGGAATTTCTGCCTTTTTGCCCTGAAATATGTGAAATGTCTGAAATTTTACCCCAAAATAAGGTGAAATTTTGCCTTTTTGCCCCAAAATAATGAGAATTTCTGAATTTTGCCCTAAAATAAGAAAAATTTTTGCATTTTTTCTTTGAAATAAGTGAAATTTCTGCAATTTTGCCTTAAAATAAAAGAAATTTCTGCAATTTTTGCCCATAATAAAGGAATTTTCTGCAATTTTGCCCCAAAATAAAGGGAATTTCTGTTTTTTGTCCCCAAATAAGGGAAATTTCTGCAATTTTGCCCTAAAATAAGGGGAATTTCTGCCTTTTGCCCCAAAATAAGGGGAATTTCTGCCTTTTTGCTCCAAAATAAAGAAAATTACTGCATGTTTTACCCCAAAATTAGGTGAATTTCTGCAATTTTGCTCCAAAATACGGGGATTTTCTGACTTTTTCGCCGAAAGTAAAGGGAATTTCTGCCATTTTGCCGCGATATAAGTAAAATTTCTGCAGTTTTACCCCAAAACTAGGGGAAGTTCTGCGTTTTTGCCCCAAAATTAGAGGAATTTCTGCAATTTTGCTCGAAATTTTGGGGAATTTCTGCCTTTTTGCCCGAAAATAAAAGGAATGTATAATTTTTTGCCATAAAAAAAAATTTCTTCATTTTTACCACAAAATAAGAAGATTTTCCACCTTTTTGACTCAAAATAAGTGCAATTATTGACTTTTCCCCAAAAATAAACAGAATTTCTGTTTTTTGCCCCAATATAAAGGGAATTTCTGACTTTTTGCCCTGAAATAAGTTAAATTTCTAAAATTTTTCCCCAAAATAAGAGAAATGTATGCTTTTTACCCCAAAATAAGGGGAATTTCTGCCTTTTTGCCGCAAAATAAGGGAAATTTCATCCTTTTTACCTCAAAATAAGGGGAATTTCTGCATTTTTGTCCCAAAATATGGGAAATTTCTGCCTTTTTGCCCAAAATAAGAAAAATTTCTGCAATTTTGTAAAAAAATAAAAGAAATTTCTGTCTTTTTGCCCCAAAATAAGAAAATTTCTCCTTTTTTTTCCCTGAAATAAGTGAAATTTCTGCAATTTTGCCCCAAAATAAGTGAAATTTCTGAATTTTGCCCCAAAATAAGGGAAATTTCTGGAATTTTGCCCCAAAATAAGTTGAATGTCTGAGTTTTGCCCCAAATTAAGGAGAATTTCTGTCTTTTTGCCCGAACATATAGGCAATTTCTGCCTTTTTGCCCCACAATTAGGGGAATTTCTGTAATTTTGCTCCAAAATACGGGGAATTTCTGCCTTTTTGCCCGAAAATAAAAAGAATGCATACCTTTCTGCCATAAAAAATGAAAATTTCTTCATTTTTGTTCCAAAATATAGGGAATTTCTGCTTTTTTGCCTCTAAATAAGTGGAATTTCTGTCTTTTTCCCCCAAAACAAAGGGAATTTCTGTCTTTTTTGCCCCAAAATAAGGAAAATTTCTGATTTATTATCCTGAAATAAAAGAAATTTCTGCAATTTTGCCCCAAAATAAAAAAAAATTTCTGCCTTTTTGCCCCCAAATAAAGGGAATTTCAGCCCTTTTACCTTAAAATAAGGGAAATTTCTGCATTTTTGCCCTAAAATATGGGAAATTTCTGCCTTTTTGCCCCAAAATAAGAAAAATTTCTGCAATTTTCTGCCAAAATAAAAAAAATTTCTGACTTTTTGCCCCAAAATAAGTGAAATTTCTGCCTTTTTGTCCCCAAATAAGGGGAATTTCAGCCTTTTTACCTCAAAATAAGGGGAATTTCTGCCTTTTGCCCAAAATATGGGGAATTTCTGACTTTTTGTTCCAAAATAAGGAAAATTTATTCAATTTTGTACCAAATTAAAAGAAATTTCTGCTTTTTGCCCCAAAATAAAAGTAATTTCTGACTTTTTGACCTGAAATAAATGAAATTTCTGCAATTTGGCCCGAATATAAGGGAAATTTGTGTCTTTTTGCCACAAAATGAGGAGAATTTCTGCCTTTTTGCCCCAAAATATGGGGAATTTCAGCATTTTACCTCAAAATAAGGGGAATTTTAGCATTTTTGCACCAAAATATGAAAAGTTTCTGCCTTTTTGCCACAAAATAAGAAAAATTTCTGCAATTCTGTACCAAAATAAAAGAAATTTCTAAAATTTTGCCCCAAAAAAGGGAAATTTCTGATTTTTGCCCCGAAATAAAAAGAATTTCTGGATTTTTGCCCCAAAATAAAGGGAATTTCTGCCTTTTTGCCCCAAAATTAGGGGAGTTTCTGCAATTTTGCTTCAAAATACAGGGAATTTCTGCCTCTTTTCCCGAAAAAAAAAGGGGAACTTCTGTCGATTTGCCCCAAATAAAGGGAATTTCGGCATTTTTGCCCCAATATTAGGGGAATTTCTGCAATTTTGCTCCAAAATACGGGGAATTTCTGCCTTTTTGCCTGAAATTAAGGGGATTTTCTGCTTTTTTGCCCCCAAACAAGGGAAATTTCTGCAATTTTATCACCAAATAAGGTGAATTTCTGCTTTTTTGCCCTGAAATATGTGAAATGTCTGCAATTTTATCCCAATATAAGGTGAATTTCTGCCTTTTTGCCCCAAAATAATGGGAATTTCTGAATTTTGCCCTAAAATAAGAAAAATTTTTGCTTTTTTTCTCTGAAATAAGTGAAATTTCTGCAATTTTGCCTTAAAATAAAAGAAATTTCTGCAATTTTTCCCCATAATAAAGGAATTTTCTGCAATTTTGCCCCAAAATAAAGGGAATTTCTGTTTTTTTGTCCCCAAATAAGGGAAATTTCTGCAATTTTGCCCTAAAATAAAGGGAATTTCTGCCTTTAGCCCCAAATAAGGGGAATTTCTGCCTTTTTGCCCCAAAATAAATAAAATTACTGCATGTTTTACCCCAAAATTAGGTGAATTTTTGCAATTTTGCTCCAAAATACGGGGATTTTCTGCCTTTTCGCCGATAATAAAGGGAATTTCTCCCATTTTGCCGCGAAATAAGTGAAATTTTTGCAGTTTTACCCCAAAATAAGGGGAAGTTCTGCGTTTTTGCCCCAAAATTAGGGGAATTTCTGCAATTTTGCTCCAAAATACGTGGAATTTCTGCCTTTTTGCCCGAAAATAAAGGGAATGTATACCTTTTTGCCATAAAAAAGGGAAATTTCTTCATTTTTACCCCAAAATAAGGAGATTTTCCGACTTTTTGAATCAAAATAAGTGCAATTTCTGACTTTTCCCCAAAAATAAACGGAATTTCTCTTTTTTTGCCCCAAAATAAAGGGAATATCTGACTTTTTGCCCTGAAATAAGTTAAATTTCTAAAATTTTTCTCCAAAATAAGGGAGATGTCTGCTTTTTGCCCCAAAATAAGGGGAATTTCACCCTTTTTACCTCAAAATAAGAGGAATTTCTGCATTTTTGCCCCAATATTAGGGGAATTTCTGCAATTTTGCTCCAAAATACGGGGAATTTCTGCCTTTTTGCCTGAAATTAAGGGGATTTTCTGCTTTTTTGCCCCCAAACAAAGGAAATTTCTGCAATTTTATCACCAAATAAGTGGAATTTCTGCCTTTTTTTGCCCCCAAATAAGGGGAATTTCTGCCTTTTTGCCCTGAAATATGTGAAATGTCTGCAATTTTACCCCAAAATAAGGTGAATTTCTGCCTTTTTGCCCCAAAATAATGGGAATTTCTGAATTTTGCCCTAAAATAAGAAAATTTTTTGCTTTTTTTCTCTAAAATAAGTGAAATTTCTGCAATTTTGCCTTAAAATAAAAGAAATTTCTGCAATTTTTCCCCATAATAAAGGAATTTTCTGCAATTTTGCCCCAAAATAAAGGGAATTTCTGTTTTTTATCCCCAAATAAGGGAAATTTCTGCAATTTTGCCCTAAAATAAGGGGAATTTCTGCCTTTTGACCCAAAATAAGGGGAATTTCTGCCTTTTTGCCCCAAAATAAAGAAAATTACTGCATGTTTTACCCCCAAATTAGGTGAATTTCTGCAATTTTGCTCCAAAATACGGGTATTTTCTGCCTTTTTCGCCGATAGTAAATGGAATTTCTGCCATTTTGCCGCGAAATAAGTGAAATTTCTGCAGTTTTGCCCCAAAATAAGGGGAAGTTCTGTGTTTTTGCCCCAAAATTAGTGGAATTTCTGCAATTTTGCTCCAAAATACGGGGAATTTCTGCCTATTTGCCCGAAAATAAAGTGAATTTATACCTTTTTGCCATAAAAAAGGGAAATTTCTTCATTTTAACCCCAAAATAAGGGGATTTTCCGACTTTTTGACTCAAAATAAGTGCAATTTCTGACTTTTCCCCAAAAATAAACGGAATTTCTGTCTTTTTGCCCCAAAATAAATGGAATTTCTGACTTTTTGCCCTGAAATAAGTTAAATTTCTAAAATTTTTCCCCAAAATAAAGGAAATGTCTGCTTTTTGCTCCAAAATAAGGGGAATTTCTGCCTTTTTGCCCCAAAATAAGGGGAATTTCACCCTTTTTACCTCAAAATAAGGGGAATTTCTGCATTTTTGCCCCAAAATATCAGAAATTTATGCCTTTTTGCCCAAAATAAAAAAAAATTTCTGCAATTTTTTACCAAAATAAAAGAAATTTCTGCCTTTTTGCTCCAAAATAAAAAAATTTCTGCTTTTTTCCCTGAAATAAGTGAAATTTCTGCAATTTTGCCCCAAAATAAGTGAAATTTCTGCAATTTTGCCCCAAAATATGGGAAATTTCTGGAATTTTGCCCCAAAATAAGTGGAATTTCTGAGTTTTGCCCCAAAATAAGGAGAATTTCTGTCTTTTTGTCCCAACATATAGGGAATTTCTCCCTATTTGCCCCACAATTAGGAAAATTTCTGCAATTTTGCTTCAAAATACGGGGAATTTTTGCCTTTTTGCCCGAAATTAAGAAGAATGCATACCTTTTTGCCATAAAAAAGGGAAATTTCTGTGGGGCGCCCCCCTACATGCCAGTGAAAGATGGCGCTGGTTTCCGTTAAGGAACAACGGTAAATATCCAGAGCAAGCCTGCCTAAAGCCTAGCCATGCCCCTAGACCCGGGTGCTCGCTTCTGACATCACATCGCATGATTTGGCCCTAGCCCATCAGGAGGCGCCACATCTGAGGCGAGACAAAACCCCTATATAAGGGGAGGGTTTGGTGCACTCAGGGTCTCTGCTTTGTATAGCTTTGGTTCTCCCTCTTAAGAGTTATTAAAGCTTGCTACAGAAGGATCCTGTGTGTGCCGCGTCGTTCTTGCGGGCGAGACATCTTGTTCGGGACATCTGGTGCCGAAACCCGGGAAAATTTTGACCAGACCATCGTCCGCACCTCCGGAGACCCCCCCCCCCGTGGCGGGGTGGATTCAGAACTGTAGCGCAGACTACGCTTCAGAAAGGTATGTCAGATTTTTCTCCTCTCTCTCATTTATTGGGTCTCTCCGGTTCGTTAGTAGGTCTCCCAGAGGCGATAGTTGGACTTGTTCTTGTTCTTTTGTTCTTCATCCTCACCTCCTACCTCTGTGAACATCGGTGGTGGTGTTGAGGGTTTGCTATCAAGGCAGGTCAGACTGGCGTAGATAAGCAGCTCTGCCCACCACCCCGTGGCACCTCTTAAGTCTCCCGTAGATAAGGGAGCTTCGAGCGAAGATTACTTTTGATTTCTTCGCAAACATAAGTCGGGCGTAGATCAGCCGCTGTTTTGTGCCGAGACCTATTGAGAATGACATAAAGCGGACGTAGATAAGCCGTCGTCACTCTTCCCCATTATGGGGGCTGCTCACTCTGTGGAAATGGTAAAAAACTGCCTGGAGGATGAGGCCTGCGAAGAGGTTAAAAGAGAAGGACAGATGGTCCTAGAAACTGTGCAAGATGGCATGTCAGAATCTGAACGTAGTGAGAGGATGGGTGTGCGCGCCAAAACATATCCCCCTAGACATATAAGTGAAAAAGGCCCTCCCGCAGACCCGAAGATAGGGCGGGAGAGAAGACTGGGCCCCAGGCCCGTCTCACCTGATAGAGGGTCCGACTCATGGTGGGAACCTGTTGCCCGGCCTCGTTTTAAGACAGGCCTCATTTATCCAACACAAGAACTTGCGGCACTTCGCGTCAGCACCCCTAGAGATTCCTCTGAAGAGGAGGATGAAAGGTTAGATGCAGAAGAGGAAGCAGATCTAGAAGAAGAAGCTGCACAATATGAAGGAGAAAGATATCACCCTGATGAGCGGTGGCACAGGAACCTTGCGACCAACCGGGCGCCGCGTTCAGGGCCTGAACCACGAGCTCAAGTAAAAGCTTCCCCCAGGCCAGCCTCAGTGGCCCCTACGGCCCCGTCGGCTCCGCCGCCCTACGAGACCCGCCCCAAGGCTGTTTCGCGCCTTACAGACAAAGTCCGCCATCAGCTCAGCCTTGCTTTCCCGGTTTTTGAGAGTCCTGACGATGCCAGAGTTTATGCCCCTGTTGAATTTAACCAATTAAAAAAGATTGCAAAATCAGTAAGGGAATATGGTCCCAATGCCAATTTCACAATCATGCAGTTGGAGCAACTGGCATTAAATGCCTTAACACCCGCTGATTGGCAAACCATCGCTAAGGCTGCCCTCCCTAGTATGGGTCAGTATATGGAATGGAAGGCATTGTGGCATGAGGCAGTGCAAAGTCAGGCGCGGGCTAATGCTTCTGCGCTTAAGGCTGAACAAAGGGATTGGAGCTTTGACCTTCTTACCAGGCAGGGCTGCTTTTCGGCAGATCAGGCAAATTATCCATGGGGAGCCTACGCCCAGGTGTTTGGTACGGCCATCAGGGCATGGAAGGCGTTAAATAAGAAAGAGGAAGGAGGCAACCAGCTCACAAAAATTCTCCAAGGCCCCCAAGAACCTTTTTCGGACTATGTGGCACGAATGATGGATGCCGCAGGCAAAATTTTTGGAGACCCTGATGCCGTGGGTCCTTTTCTAGAACAGTTAATTTATGAACAAGCCTCCCAAGAATGCAAAAATGCCATAGCCCCTAGAAAAAAATAAGGGCCTACAAAATTGGCTTAGAATCTGTAGAGACATTGGCAGCCCTTTGAGTAATACAGGACTTGCTGCCGCCATCCTACAGGCGCAGAGGCGGCCTCCCCCTACTGGGCGAGAACGCACTTGCTTTAATTGCAAAAGGCCTGGACATCTGGCAAGAGACTGTCAAGAGCCAAAGAAAGAATGTAAGGCTCCTACATTGTGCTCCAGATGTCAAAAAGTTTATCATACGACCAATCAATGTAGATCGGTCAGAGATTTGAGGGGCAACCTCTTACTACCCCTTCAAAACTCAGCCAATGAGGAGCCAAAAAACGGGCCAGTGGGCCCCCGGTTCCGGGGCCCACAAAAATACGGAACTCCATTTGTCAAGGCCCAATCTCTATCCAAGGGGAGCCCGCAGCTGGACACTCAAGAATGGACTTGCGTGCCGCCACCTCAATCTTATTAATGCCTCTGATGGGGGTGTGCCCAGTCCCTGCACAACCACTACACCCCCCTTTGCCCAAAGATACGGTGGGCCTGATTATTGGCCGTGGTGCACTTACTGCCCGCGGACTAATTGTTTACCCAGGAATTATTGATAATCAACATGTCCCTGAGATCCAAATTTTGTGTGCAAGCCCCCAGGGGGTGTTTTCTGTACAAAAGGGGGACCGTATAGCCCAAGTTTTACTGCTCCTCGCCCCCGGAGAACCTATACAAAAGAGTAAAAACCAGATGGGGTCCTCTGGGACAGACTCAGCCTACTTAACATTAACCTTAGAAACTCACCCACGCCTGACATTAACCATTTGTGGCAAAAGCTTCGAGGGCATTTTAGATACAGGGGCAGACAAGAGCATCATTTCTTCCCATTGGTGGCCAAAAAGATGGCCCCTTACTAAGTCATCTCATTCCTTTCAAGGGCTAGGGTATCAATCCAGTCCAGACATGAGCACTGAAGCCCTGGTCTGGAAAATGGCTGAAGGAGAAACAGGGACATTTACCCCATATGTGTTGCCATTGCCAGTTAACCTCTGGGGTCGAGATGTTATGACTGACTTAGGGCTAACTCTTACAAATGAGTATTCGCCCCATGTGAGAGACATGATGGAAAAACATGGATATCAAGAGGGATTTGGTTTAGGAAAATATGAACAAGGAGACCCACGCCCCGTTTCT
Organism: Micromys minutus; assembly: GCF_963924665.1. NCBI lineage: Eukaryota > Metazoa > Chordata > Mammalia > Rodentia > Muridae > Micromys > Micromys minutus. The sequence continues at coordinate 8,549,780 of NW_027667727.1, forward strand.
CCACGGACACACACTGATAAAACAGGTCTGGGTTTTTCCTAGGTGCCACTGGGGTAACACGACCCATTCCGTGGAATACAGAGGATCCGGTGTGGGTTCCCCAGTGGCCTCTTACCTCTGAAAAATTAACGGAAGCAATAGACATTGTAGAAAACCAACTTGCTCAGGGAAACATCGAGCCCTCTACTTCCCCGTGGAATACCCCCATATTCGTCATCAGAAAAAGATAAACAAAAGGGGGGTATTATGGATGATTTACCCCATGGCCCAAGAGTGGCGCTCTCTATGGCTCTCTTTACATTGAATTTTCTAAATTTGGATGATGAGGGCCGGAGTGCTGCTGACAGGCACTGCTCCGAGCCAAAAAGGCCAAAAGAAATGGTAAAATGGAAATATGTCCTATCTAACAAATGGAGAGGCCCGGATCCTATCCTTATAAGATCCAGGGGAGCTGTTTGTGTTTTCGCACAGACTGAAGAAAATCCACTCTGGGTCCCAGAGCAATTAACACGCACAATCACCCAGGAAGATGACTGTCCTCCGGCTTCTGCTGATGACAACGCTGGCGGGAATGTCTGCTCATGAGTATCGATGGGGGATAATGTCAACTTTCCCTTTTCCCATGCCGGTGATATATAATGCCCAAATTTTCCCTCGGTTCTTTACTACGGATAGAGAACTAGGTTTGCCCTTTCTTCCCTGGGATTCACAGATAGAAAGGGTCATAGACAATAGAACTCATTATCTCCCTGGGAGCTTATGTTTTGTCCTTAATTCAACAACCCCTGGGTGCCTGGGGCTGCATGTTCAGTCTGTGTCTAATATTGTTAATGGTTGGGATAATAAGACCCATTGGGGCCAGATCTTCTATACAGAGCTTACTGGAACCTGGCCCCGCTCAAGCTATTCAGAAAACTTAAAGCAGCCAAAGTTAGCCTCGTTTTGCCGAGCAAAAAAAGACATGCGCCATATCTTACCCTGGTCGGGGTGCCAGTCGCGCATGGTAGGCGAGGTCGGCCCATATTTTTCCCTGTCCCCGCTCTTGTCAGATAACACAGGAAATGTGGTTAGCCTTAATGGTAAAGAAAACACAGGAGCCTCTGGTAGCCCATTTGATCTCTGGATCCTTTGTGGTTCTAACGGTAGCTGTTCAGACGTAACCCCGATGGCTATAATAAAGCCAGCATTGGGGCCAGATCTTCTACCCACACAGAAAAGACCTTTTCCCCCACTCCTGTGTGTGTTTGGCCCCCCTTTTTATGGATTTTGAGTAATACATCATTTAATGAAAGCTTTTCTGAGCTTGATTGTAGAATTCACTCCTGTTATTATGCTCTCTGTTGGAATGCTTCCGAGTTTTCCTTTGCCTTGGTGGCTCGTCTGCCAAGGTTTGTCCCCATCCCTGTAGAAGCCCAGAGCTCTTTGACCCTCTTCAGAGAAAAAAAGAGACTTTGGAATTTCAGCCCTGATTGTGGGCATCATTGCTGCCACAGCCATGGCTGCCTCTGTAACTGCTTCTGCCCTGGCGTTGTCCAGCACAGTACAAGCCGCAGCCAGCATTAATGAACTTTCCTCCATTGTAACTACAGCCATGGAGGCTGGGCATTTGGCTTATACCCAAATCCAAGGAGGACTACTGATAGTCAACCAGCGTATAGATCTGGTGCAAGAACAGATAGATGTACTGTGGCAGATTGCTCAACTGGGGTGTGAAAACCGCCTGCCTGGACTGTGTGTGACCTCGGTCCAATATGAAAAATTTACTAAAGCTGCTAATCTTTCTAAGGCTTTGTCTCAGCACATTTTGCAGAACTGGTCGGTGGAGTTTGACCAGACCCTGAGAGAACTTCGCACGGCCATCCTGCAGATTAACTCCACACGCCTTGATTTATCGCTGACCGAAGGATTCGTCCCCTGGATTTCATCTGCGCTGTCCTACTTTAAGGAATGGGTGGGAGTGGGTTTGTTCGGGGTTTTGTTTAGCCTTGGACTTGTGTTTATTCTTTGGTTGCTTTGCAAATTTTATAATCAAACAAAAAGAGATAAGATGATGATGACTCAGGCGCTTGTCGCCCTAGAACAGGGAGCTTCGGCAGGCATTTGGCTCGCGGCTCTGAAACAGTAGGCAGCCGGTCGCCAGCCTGATAGTTCTTGCACCCTCTGTGTCCTTAGACACACTGCACGAGGATGAGTGTCAGGCTTGAGCAGCCCAAGAGAGTTGTAGAGCAAAGGGCATCGCACAGAGAAGTTGCCCCCGCCTTCTCTGGGAGACAAGCCTTCTTGCAGAGGGTTGCCTGCCCCAGTGTCCCTCCCTCACAAAACGGCAGAGAGACCGGTCAGGGCCCTGTTAGGGTAACGTCAACAACCCTGATGGGGTGCTTGTACATAGTCTTGACCGCACGCAAATAATTGTGCGCCATGATCATTCGAGGAGAATGGCCTCTATCTCCACCCTCGTTTTTTTTTTTTTTGGGTGTCCGGCTGGCATTGTAATAAATAATAAAGGGGGAGATGTGGGGCGCCGCCCTACATGCCATTGCAAGATGGCGCTGGTTTCTGTTAAGGAACAACGGTAAATAACCACAGCATGCCCGCCTAAAGCCTAGCCACGCCCCTAGACCCGGGTGCTCGCTTCTGACATCACATCGCATGATTTGGCCCTAGCCCATCAGGAGGCGCCACGTCCGAGGCGAGACAAAACCCCTATATAAGGGGAGGGTTTGGTGCACTCAGGGTCTCCGCTTTGTATAGCTTTGGCTCTCCCTCTCAAGAGTTATTAAAGCTTGCTACAGAAGGATCCTGTGTGTGCCGCATCGTTCTTGCAGGCGAGACAACTTGCGCGGAACAAAATTTTTTACTTTTGCTCCAAAATAAGGGGAATTTCTGCTTTTTTACCTCTAAATATGTGGAATTTCTGTCTTTTTCCCCCAAAACAAAGAGAATTTCTGTCTTTTTTGCCCCAAAATAAAGAAAATTTCTGACTTATTACCCTGAAATAAGTGAAATTTCAGAAATTTTGCCCCAAAATAAGGGAAATTTCTGCCTTTTTGCCCCCAAATAAAGGGAATTTCAGTGTTTTTACCTCAAAATAAGGGGAATTTCTGCATTTTTGCCCCAAAATATGGGAAATTTCTGCCGTTTTGCCCCAAAATAAGAAAAATTTCTGCAATTTTGTACTATAATAAAAGAAATTTCCGCTTTTTTGCCCCAAAATAAGAAAATTTCTGCTTCTTTTTCTGAAATAAGTGAAATTTCTGCAATTTTGCCCCAAAATAAGTGAAATTTCTGCAATTTTGCCCCAAAATAAGGGAAATTTCTGGAATTTTGCCCCAAAATAAGTGGAATTTCTGAGTTTTGCCCCAAAATAAAGAGAATTTCTGTCTTTTTGCCCCAACATATAGGGAATTTCTGCCTTTTTGCCCCACAATTAGGGGAATTTCTGCAATTTTGCTCCAAAATAAAGGGAATTTCTGCTTTTTTGCCCGAAAATAAGAAGAATGCATACCTTTTTGCCATAAAAAAGGGAAATTTCTTCATTTTTGCTCCAAAATAAGGGGAATTTCTGCTTTTTTGCCTCTTAATAAGTAGAATTTCTGTCTTTTTCCCCCAAAACAAAGGGAATTTTTGTCTTTTTTGCCCCAAAATAAGAAAAATTTCTGACTTATTACCCTGAAATAAGTGAAATTTCTGCAATTTTGCCAAAACATAAAGGAAATTTCTGGCTTTTTGCCCCCAAATAAGGGGAATTTCAGCCGTTTTACCTCAAAATAAGGGGAATTTCTGCATTTCTGCCACAAAATATTAGGAATTTCTGCTTTTTTGCCCCAAAATAAGAAAATTTCTGCTTTTTTTCCCTGAAACAAGTGAAATTTCTGCAATTTTGCCCCAAAATAAGGGAAATTATTCGAATTTTGCCACAAAATAAGTGGAATTTCTGAGTTTTGCCCCAAAGTAAGGCGAATTTCTGTCTTCTTGCCCAAACATATAGGGAATTTCTGCATTTTTGCCCCACAATTAGGGGAATTTCTGCAATTTTGCTCCAAAATAGAGGGAATTTCTGCCTTTTTGCCCGAAAATAAGAAGAATGCATACCTTTTTGCCATAAAAAAGGGAAATTTCTTCATTTTTGCTTCAAAATAAGGGGAATTTCTGCTTTTTTGCCTCTTAATAAGTGGAATTTCTGTCTTTTTCTCCCAAAACAAAGGGAATTTCTGGGTTTTTTTTTTGGCCCAAATTAAGGAAAACTTCTGACTTATTACCCTGAAATAAGTGAAATTTCTGCAATTTTGCCCCAAAATAAGGGAAATTTCTGCCTTATTGCCTCCAAATAAGGGGAATTTCAGCCTTTTTACCTCAAAATAAGGGGAATTTCTGCATTTTTGCCACAAAATTTTAGGAATTTCTGCGTTTTTGCTTCAAAATAAGGAAAATTTCTGCCTTTTTTCTGGAAATAAGTGAAATTTCTGCAATTTTGCCTCAATATATGTGAAATTTCTGCAATTTTGCCCCAAAATAAAAGAAATTTCTGGAATTTTACCCCAAAATAAGTGGAATTTCTGAGTTCTGCCCCAAAATGAGGAGAATTTCTGTCTTTTTGCCCTAACATATAAGGAATTTCTGCCTTTTTGCCCCACAATTAGGGGAATTTCTGCAATTTTGCTCCAAAATACGGGGAATTTCTTTTTTTTAGCCCGAAAATAAGGGGAATGTATACCTTTTGCCACAAAAATGTTAATTTCTTCATTTTTGCTCCAAAATAAAGGGAATTTCTGCTTTTTTGCCTGTAAATAAATGGAATTTCTGTCTTTTTCCCCAAAACAAAGAGAATTTCTGTCTTTTTTGCCCCAAAATAAGGAAAATTTCTGACTTATTACCCTGAAATAAGTGAAATTTCTGCAATTTTCTCCCAAAATAAGAGAAATTTCTGCCCTTTTGCCCCCAAATAAGGGGAATTTCAGCCTTTTTACCTCAAAATAAGGGGAATTTCTACATTTTTGCCATAAAATTTTAGGAATTTCTGCGTTTTTGCCTCAAAACAAGGAAAATTTCTGCCTTTTTTCCGGAAATAAGTGAAATTTCTGCAATTTTGCCCCAATATATGTGAAATTTCTGCAATTTTGCCCCAAAATAAAAGAAATTTCTGGAATTTTACCCCAAAATAAGTGGAATTTCTGAGTTTTGCCCCAAAATGAGGAGAATTTCTGTCTTTTTGCCCTAACATATAAGGAATTTCTGCCTTTTTGCCCCACAATTAGGGGAATTTCTGCAATTTTGTTCCAAAATACGGGGAATTTCTGCCTTTTTGCCTGAAAATAAGAAGAATGCATACCTTTTTGCCATAAAAAGGGAAATTTCTTCATTTTTGCTCCAAAATAAGGGGAATTTCTGCTTTTTTGCCTCTTAATAAGTAGAATTTCTGTCTTTTTCCCCCAAAACAAAGGGAATTTTTGTCTTTTTTGCCCCAAAATAAGAAAAATTTCTGACTTATTACCCTGAAATAAGTGAAATTTCTGCAATTTTGCCAAAACATAAGGGAAATTTCTGGCTTTTTGCCCCCAAATAAGGGGAATTTCAGCCGTTTTACCTCAAAATAAGGGGAATTTCTGCATTTCTGCCACAAAATATTAGGAATTTCTGCTTTTTTGCCCCAAAATTTGAAAATTTCTGCTTTTTTTCCCTGAAATAAGTGAAATTTCTGCAATTTTGCCCCAAAATAAGTGAAATTTCTGCAATTTTGCCCCAAAATAAGGGAAATTATTCGAATTTTGCCACAAAATAAGTGGAATTTCTGAGTTTTGCCCCAAAGTAAGGCGAATTTCTGTCTTCTTGCCCAAACATATAGGGAATTTCTGCATTTTTGCCCCACAATTAGGGGAATTTCTGCAATTTTGCTCCAAAATAGAGGGAATTTCTGCCTTTTTGCCCGAAAATAAGAAGAATGCATACCTTTTTGCCATAAAAAAGGGAAATTTCTTCATTTTTGCTTCAAAATAAGGGGAATTTCTGCTTTTTTGCCTCTTAATAAGTGGAATTTCTGTCTTTTTCTCCCAAAACAAAGGGAATTTCTGGGTTTTTTTTTGGCCCAAATTAAGGAAAACTTCTGACTTATTACCCTGAAATAAGTGAAATTTCTGCAATTTTGCCCCAAAATAAGGGAAATTTCTGCCTTATTGCCTCCAAATAAGGGGAATTTCAGCCTTTTTACCTCAAAATAAGGGGAATTTCTGCATTTTTGCCACAAAATTTTAGGAATTTCTGCGTTTTTGCTTCAAAATAAGGAAAATTTCTGCCTTTTTTCTGGAAATAAGTGAAATTTCTGCAATTTTGCCCCAATATATGTGAAATTTCTGCAATTTTGCCCCAAAATAAAAGAAATTTCTGGAATTTTACCCCAAAATAAGTGGAATTTCTGAGTTCTGCCCCAAAATGAGGAGAATTTCTGTCTTTTTGCCCTAACATATAAGGAATTTCTGCCTTTTTGCCCCACAATTAGGGGAATTTCTGCAATTTTGCTCCAAAATACGGGGAATTTCTTTTTTTTAGCCAGAAAATAAGGGGAATGTATACCTTTTGCCACAAAAATGTTAATTTCTTCATTTTTGCTCCAAAATAAAGGGAATTTCTGCTTTTTTGCCTGTAAATAAATGGAATTTCTGTCTTTTTCCCCAAAACAAAGAGAATTTCTGTCTTTTTTGCCCCAAAATAAGGAAAATTTCTGACTTATTACCCTGAAATAAGTGAAATTTCTGCAATTTTCTCCCAAAATAAGAGAAATTTCTGCCCTTTTGCCCCCAAATAAGGGGAATTTCAGCCTTTTTACCTCAAAATAAGGGGAATTTCTACATTTTTGCCATAAAATTTTAGGAATTTCTGCGTTTTTGCCTCAAAATAAGGAAAATTTCTGCCTTTTTTCCGGAAATAAGTGAAATTTCTGCAATTTTGCCCCAATATATGTGAAATTTCTGCAATTTTGCCCCAAAATAAAAGAAATTTCTGGAATTTTACCCCAAAATAAGTGGAATTTCTGAGTTTTGCCCCAAAATGAGGAGAATTTCTGTCTTTTTGCCCTAACATATAAGGAATTTCTGCCTTTTTGCCCCACAATTAGGGGAATTTCTGCAATTTTGCTCCAAAATACGGGGAATTTCTGGCTTTTTGCCCAAAAATAAGAAGAATGCATACCTTTTTGCCATAAAAAAGGGAAATTTCTTCATTTTTGCTCCAAAATTAAAGGAATTTCTACTTTTTTGCCTCTAAATAAGTGGAATTTCTGTATTTTACCCCAAAATAAAGGGAATTTCTGTCTTTTTTGGCCCAAAATTAGGAAAATTTCTGACTTATTACCCTGAAGTAAGTGAAATTTCTGCAATTTTGCCCCAAAATAAGGGAAGTTTCTGCCTTTTTGCCTTCAAATAAGGGGAATTTCAGCCTTTTTACCACAAAATAAGTGGAATTTCTGCATTTTTTCCCCAAAATATGGGAAATTTCTGCCTTTTTGCCCAAAAATAAGAAAAATTTCTGCAATTTTGTACCAAAATAAAAGACATTTCTGCCTTTTTGCCCCAAAATAAAAAAATTTCTGCTTTTTTTCTGAAATAATTGAAATTTCTGCAATTTTGCCCCAAAATAAGTGAAATTTCTGAGTTTTGCCACAAAATAAGGAGAATTTCTGACTTTTTGCCCCTCAATTAGGGGAATTCTGCAATTTTGCTCCAAAATACGGGGAATTTCTGCCTTTTTGCCCAAAAATAAGAAGAATGCATACCTTTGTGCCATAAAAAAGGGAAATTTCTTCATTTTTGCTCCAAAATAAGGGGAATTTTTGCTTTTTTGCCTCTAAATAAGTGGAATTTCTGTCTTTTTCCCCCAAAACAAAGGGAATTTCTTTCCTTTTGGCTCCAAAATAAGGAAAATTTCTGACTTAGTACACTGAAATAAGTGAAATATCTGCAATTTTGCCCCAAAATAAGGGAAATTTCTGCCTTTTTGCCTCCAAATAAAAGGAATTTCAGCCTTTTTACCTAAAAATAAGGGGAATTTTTGCATTTTTGCCACAAAATAAAAGGAATTTCTGCCTTTTTGCCCCAAAAAAATAAAATTTTTTTTTGAAATAAGTGAAATGTCTGCAATTTTGCCCCAAAATAAGTGAAATTTCTGCAATTTTGCCCCCAAATAAGGGAAATTTCTGGAATTTTGCCCACAAATAAGGGGAATTTCAGCCTTTTTACCTTAAAATAAGGGAAATTTCTGCATTTTTGCAACAAAATATTAGGAATTTCTGCATTTTTGCCACAAAATATTAGGAATTTTTGCCCTTTTGCCCCAAAATAAGGAAAATTTCTGCCTTTTTTCCCTGAAATAAGTGAAATTTCTGCAATTTTGCCCCAAAATAAGTGAAATTTCTGCAATTTTACCCCAAAATAAGGGCAATTTCTGGAATTTTGCCCCAAAATAAGTGGAATTTCTGAGTTTTGCCCCAAAATAAAGAGAATTTCTGTTTTTTTGTCTTAACATATAGGAAATTTCTGCCTTTTTGCCCCACAATTAGGGGAATTTCTGCAATTTTGCTCCAAAATACAGGGAATTTCTGCTTTTTAGCCTGAATATAAGGGGAATGAATACCTTTTGCCACAAAAAAGGGAAATTTCTTCATTTTTGCTCCAAAATAAGAGAAATTTCTGCTTTTTTGCCTCTAAAAAAGTGGAATTTCTGTCTTTTTCCCCCAAAACAAAGGGAATTTCTGCCTCTTTTGCCCCAAAATAAGGAAAATTTCTGACTTATTACCCTGAAATAAGTGAAATTTCTGCAATTTTGCCCCAAAATAAGGGAAATTTCTGCTTTTTTACCCCCAAATATGGGGAATTTCAGGCTTTTTACCTCAAAATAAGGGGAATTTCTGCATTTTTGCCCAAAATATGGGAAATTTCTGCCTTTTTGCCCCAAAATAAGAAAAATTTCTGCAATTTTGTACCAAAATAAAAGAAATTTCTGCCTTTTTGCCCCAAAATAAGAAAATTTCTTTTTTTTCTGAAATAAGTGAAATTTCTGCAATTTTGCCCCAAAATAAGTTAAATTTCTGCAATTTTGCCACAAAATAAGGGAAATTTCTTAATTCTGCCCCAAAATAAGTGGAATTTCTGAGTTTTGCCGCATAATAAGGAGAATATCTGTCTTTTTGCCCCAACATATAGGGAATTTCTGCCTTTTTGCCCCAAAATTAGGGGAATTTCTGCAATTTTACTCCAAAATACGGCGAATTTCTGCTTTTTTGCCCGAAAATAAGAAGAATGCATACCTTTTTGCCATAAAATAGAGAAATTTCTTCATTTTTGCTCCAAAATAAGGAGAATTTCTGCTTTTTTGCCTCTAAATAAGTAGAAGTTTTGTCTTTTTCTCCCAAAACAAAGGGAATTTCTGTATTTTTTGCCCCAAAAGAAGAAAAATTTCTGACTTATTACCCTGAAATAAGTGAAATTTCTGCAATTTATCCACAAAATAAGCGAAATTTCTGCCTTTTAGCCCCCAAATAAAGGGAATGTCAGCCTTTTTACCTCAAAATAAGGGGAATTTCTGCCTTTTTGCCCCAAAATAAGAAAAATTTCTGCAATTTTATACCAAAATAAAAGAAATTTCTGCCTTTTTGCCCCAAAATAAGAAGATTTCTGCTTTTTTTTCTGAAATAAGTGAAATTTCTGTAATTTTGCCCCAAAATAAGTGAAATTTCTGAGTTTTGCCCCAAAATAAGGAGAATTTCTGTCTTTTTGCCCCAACATATAAGGAATTTCTGCATTTTTGCCCCACAATTAGGGGAATTTGTGCAATTTTGCTCCAAAATAAGGGAAATTTCTGACTTATTACCCTGAAGTTTGTGAAATTTCTGCAATTTTGCCCCAAAATAAGAGAAATTTCTGCCTTTTTGCCCCCAAATAAGGGGAATTTTAGCCTTTTTACCTCAAAATAGAAATTTCTGCCTTTTTGCCCCAAAATAAGATAAATTTCTGCAATTTTGTACCAAAATAAAAGAAATTTCTGCCTTATTGCCCCAAAATAAAAAAATTTCTGCTTTTTTTTTATAATAAGTGAAATTTCTTCAATTTTGCTCCAAAATATGTGAAATTTCTGAGTTTTGCCCCAAAATAAGGAGAATTTCTGTCTTTTTGCCCCAACATATAGGGAATTTCTGCCTTTTTGCCCCACAATTAGGAGAATTTCTGCAATTTTGCTCCAAAATACGGGGAATTTCTGCCTTTTAGCCCGAAAATAAGAAGAATGCATAACTTTTTGCCAGAAACAAGGGAAATTTCTTCATTTTTGCTCCAAAATAAGAGGAATTTATGCTTTTTTGATTTTAAATAAGTGGAATTTCTGTTTTTCCCCCCAAAAAAGGGAATTTCTGTCTTTTTTGCCCCAAAATAAAGAAAATTTCTGACTTATTACCCTGAAATAAGTGAAATTTCTGCAATTTTGCCACAAAATAAGGAAAATTTCTGCCTTATTGCCCCTAAATAAGGGGAATTTCAGCCTTTTTACCTCAAAATAAGGGGAATTTCTGCATTTTTGCCACAAAATATTAGGAATTTCTGCCTTTTTGCCCCAAAATAAGAAAAATTTCTGCCTATTTTCTCTGATATTAGTGAAATTTCTGCAATTTTGCCCCAAAATAAGTGAAATTTCTGCAATTTTGCCTCAAAATAAGAGAAATTTCTGGAATTTTGCCCCAAAATAAGTGGAATTTCTGAGTTCTGCCCCAAAATAAGGAGAATTTCTGTCTTTATGCCCCAACATATAGAGAATTTCTGCCTTTTTGCCCCACAATTAGGGGAATTTCTGCAATTTTGCTCCAAAATACAAGGAATTTCTGCCTTTTTGGCCGAAAATAAGAAGAATGCATACCTTTTTGCCATAGAAAAGGAAAATTTCTTCATTTTTGCTCCAAAATAAGGGGAATTTCTGCTTTTTTGCCTCTAAATAAGTGGAATTTCTGTTTTTTTCCCCCAAAATAAAGGGAATTTCTGTCTTTTTTACCCCAAAATAAGGAAAATTTCTGACTTATTACCCTGAAATAAGTAAAATTTCTGCAATTTTGCCCCAAATTAAGGGAAATTTCTGCCATTTTGCCCCCAAATAAGGGAAATTTCAGCCTGTTTACCGCAAAATAAGGTTAATTTCTGCATTTTTGCCACAAAATATTAGGAATTTCTGCATTTTTGCCCAAAAATAAAGAAAATTTCTGCCTTTTTTCCCTGAAATAAGTAAAATTTCTGCAATTTTGCCACAAAATAAGTGAAATTTCTACCTTTTTGCCCCCAAATAAGAGGAATTTCAGCCTTTTTAGCTCAAAAAACGGGGGTATTTCTGCATTTTTGCCCCAAAATATGGGAAATTTCTGCATTTTTGCCCCAAAATAAGAAAAATTTCTGCAATTTGTACCAAAATAATAGAAATTTCTGCCTTTTTGCCCCCAAATAAGAAAATTTCTGCTTTTTTTATGAAATAAGTGAAATTTCTGCAATTTTGCCCCAAAATATGGGAAATTTCTGCCTTTTTGCCACAAAATAAGAAAAATTTCTGCAATTCTGTACCAAAATAAAAGAAATTTCTAAAATTTTGCCCCAAAATAAGGGAAATTTCTGATTTTTGCCCCGAAATAAGGAGAATTTCTGTATTTTTGCCCCAAAATAAAAGGAATTTCTGCCTTTTTCACCAAAATTAGGGGAGTTTCTGCAATTTTGCTACAAAATACAGGGAATTTCTGCCTCTTTTGCCGAAAATAAAGGGAACTTCTGCCGATTTGCCCCAAATAAAGGGAATTTCTGCATTTTTGCCCCAATATTAGGGGAATTTCTGCCATTTTGCTTCAAAATACGGGGAATTTCTGCCTTTTTGCTCGAATTTAAGGGGATTTTCTGCCTTTTTGCCCCCAAACAAGGAATATTTCTGCAATTTTATCCCAAAATAAGGGGAATTTCTGCCTTTTTGCCCCCAAATGAAGGGAATTACTGCCTTTTTGCCCTGAAATATGTGAAATGTCTGCAATTTTACCCCAAAATAAGGTGAATTTCTGCCTTTTTCCCCAAAATAATGGGAATTTCTGCATTTTGCCCTAAAATAAGAAAAATTTTTGCTTTTTTTCTCTGAAATAAGTGAAATTTCTGCAATTTTGCCTTAAAATAAATTTCTGCAATTTTTCCCCATAATAAAGGAATTCTCTGCAATTTTGCCCCAAAATAAAGGGAATTTCTGTTTTTTGTCCCCAAATAAGGGAAATTTCTGCAATTTTGCCCTAAAATAAAGGGAATTTCTGCCTTTTGCCCCAAAATAAGGGAAATTTCTGCCTTTTTGCCCCAAAATAAAGAAAATTACTGCATGTTTTACCCCAAAATTAGGTGAATTTCTGCAATTTTGCTCCAAAATACGGGGATTTTCTGCCTTTTTCGCCGAAAATAAAGGGAATTTCTGCCATTTTGCCGCGAAATAAGTGAAATTTCTGCAGTTTTACCCCAAAATAAAGGGAAGTTCTGCGTTTTTGCCCCAAAATTAGGGGAATTTCTGCAATTTTGCACAAAAATACGGGGAATTTCTGCACTTTTTCTAGAAAATAAAGGGAATGTATACATTTTTGCCATAAAAAAGGGAAATTTCTTCATTTTTACCCCAAAATAAGGGGATTTTCCGCCTTTTTGACTCAAAATAAGTGCAATTTCTGACTTTTCCACAAAAATAAACGGAATTTCTGTCTTTTTCCCTTAAAATAAGGGGAATTTTTAACTTTTTGCCCCCAAAATAAAAGGAATTTCAGCCTTTTTACCTTAAAATAAGGGGAATTTCTGCATTTTTGCCCCAAAATAAGGGAAATTTCTGCCTTTTTCCCACAAAATAAGAAAATTTCTGCTTTTTTTCCATGAAATAAGTGAAATTTCTGCAATTTTGCCTCAAAATAAGGGAAATTTCTGCCTTTTTGCCCCAAAATAAGGGGAATTTCAGCCTTTTTACCTCAAAATAAGGGGAATTTCTGCATTTTTGCAAGAAAATATGGAAAATTTCTGCCTTTTTGCCAAAAATAAGAAAAATTTCTGCAATTTTATACTAAAATAAATGAAATTTCTGCCTTTTTGCCCCAAAATAATAAAATTTGTGCTTTTTTTCTGAAATAAGTGAAATTTCTGCAATTTTGCCCCAAAATAAGTGAAATTTCTGCAATTTTGCCCCAAAATAAGGAAAATTTCGGGAATTTTGCCCCAAAATAAGTGGAATTTGTGAGTTTTGCCCCAAAATAAGGAGAATTTCTGTCTTTTTGCCCTAACATATAGGGAATTTCTGCCTTTTTGCCCCACAATTAGGGGAATTTCTGCAATTTTGCTCCAAAATACGAAGAATTTCTGCATTTTTGCCCGAAAATAAGAAGAATGCATACCTTTTTGCCAGAAGAAAGGGAAATTTCTTCATTTTTGCTTCAACATAAGAGGAATTACTGCTTTTTTGCCTCTAAATAAGTGGAATTTCTGTCTTTTTTCCCCAAAACAAAGGGAATTTCTGTCTTTTTTGCCCCAAAATAACGAAAATTTCTGCAATTTTGCAACAAAATAAAAGAAATTTCTGCCTTTTTGCCACCAAATAAGAAAATTTCTTCTTTTTTTCTGAAATAAGTGAAATTTCTGCAATTTTTCCTCAAAATAAGAGAAATTTCTGCCTTTTTGCCCCCAAATAAGGGGATTTCAGCCTTTTTACCTCAAAATAAGGGGAATTTCAGCATTTTTGCCACAAAATATGGGAAATTTATGCCTTTTTGCCCTAAAATAAAAAAAATTTCTGCAATTTTGCACCAAAATAAAAGAAATTTCTGCCTTTTTGCCCCCAAATTAGAAATTTTCTTCTTTTTTTCTCAAATAAGTGAAATTTCTGCAATTTTGTTCCAAAATAAATGAAATTTCTGCCTTTTTGCCCCAAAATAAGGGGAATTTCAGCCTTTTTACCTCAAAATAAGAAGAATTTCTGCATTTTTGCCCCAAAATATGGGAAATTTCTGCCTTTTTGCCACAAAATAAGAAAAATTTCTGCAATTTTGTACCAAAATAAAAAAAATTTCTGCCTTTTTTACCCCCAAAAAAAATTTCCGCCTTTTTTCCCGGAAATAAGTGAAATTTCTGTAATTTTGCCCCAATATAAGGGAAATTTCTACAATTTTACCCCAATGTAAAGGAAATTTCTGCAATTTTGCCCCAAGATAAGGGGAATTTCTGACTGTTTGCTCCGGAAAAAGGAGATTTTCTGTATTTTTGCCCCAAAATAAGGAGAATTTCTGCCTTTTTGCCAGAAAATTATGAGAATTTCTGCAATTTTGCTTCAAAATACGGGGAATTTCTGCCTTTTAGCCCCAAAATAAAAAGAATTTCTGCATTTTACCTCAAAATAAGAATAATTTCTGCCTTTTGTCTCAAAATAAGAGGAATTTCTGCCTTTTTGTTTCAAAATAAGAAAAATACCTTCAATTTTGTACCATAATAAAAGAAATTTCTGCTTTTTGCCCAAAAATAAAAGGAATTTCTGATTTTTGCCCTGAAATAAATGAAATTCCTGCAATTTTGCCCTAAAATAAGTGAAATTTGTGCCTTTTTGCCCCCAAATGAGGGGAATTTCTGCCTTTTTGCCCCAAAATATGGGGAATTTCAGGATTTTACCTCAAAATAAGGGGAATTTCAGCCTTTTTGCACCAAAATATGGGGAATTTCTGCCTTTTTGCCACAAAATAAGAAAAATTTCTGCAATTTTGTACCAAAATAAAAAAAATTTCTGACTTTTTTACCCCCCAAAAAAATTTCCGCCTTTTTTCCCTGAAATAACTGAAATTTCTGTAATTTTGCCCCAATATAAGGGAAATTTCTACAATTTTGCCCCAATGTAAAGGAAATTTCTGCAATTTTGCCCCAAGATAAGGGGAATTTCTGACTGTTTGCTCCGGAAAAAGGAGATTTTCTGTATTTTTGCCCCAAAATGAGGAGAATTTCTGCCTTTTTGCCAGAAAATTATGAGAATTTCTGCAATTTTTCTTCAAAATACGGGGAATTTCTGCCTTTTAGCCCCAAAATAAAAAGAATTTCTGCATTTTACCTCAAAATAAGAATAATTTCTGCCTTTTGCCTCAAAATAAGAGAAATTTCTGCCTTTTTGTTTCAAAATAAGAAAAATATCTTCAATTTTGTACCATAATAAAAGAAATTTCTGCTTTTTGCCCAAAAATAAAAGGAATTTCTGATTTTTGCCCTGAAATAAATGAAATTCCTGCAATTATGCCCTAAAATAAGTGAAATTTGTGCCTTTTTGCCCCCAAATGAGGGGAATTTCTGCCTTTTTGCCCCAAAATATGGGGAATTTCAGGATTTTACCTCAAAATAAGGGGAATTTCAGCCTTTTTGCACCAAAATATGGGGAATTTCTGCCTTTTTGCCACAAAATAAGAAAAATTTCTTCAAGTCTATAACAATATAAAAAAAATTTCTAAAATTTTGCCCCAAAATAAGGGAAATTTCTGATTTTTGCCCCAAAATAAGGAGAATTTCTCTATTTTTGCCCCAAAATAAAGGGAATTTCTGCCTTTTTGCCCCCAAATTAGGGGAGTTTCTGCAATTTTGCTCCAAAATACGAGGAATTTCTGCCATTTTACCCGAAATTAAGTGGATTTTCTGCCTTTTTGCCCCCAAATAAGGGAAATTTCTGCATTTTTATCCCAAAATAAGGGGAATCTGCCTTTATGCCCCCAAATAAGGGGAATTTCTGCCGTTTTGCCCTGAAATATGTGAAATTTCTGCAATTTTACCCCCAAATAAGGTCAATTTCTGCTTTTTAGCCTCAAAATAATGGGAATTTCTGCCTTTTTGCCCCAAAATAAGAAAAATTTTTGCTTTTTTTCTCTGAAATATGTGAAATTTCTGCAATTTTGCCCTAAAATAAGGGAAATTTCTGCAATTTTTCCCCATAATAAGGGAAATTTCTGCAATTTTGCCCCAAAATAAGGGGAATTTCTGTTTTTGCCCCCAAATAAGGGAAATTTCTGCAATTTTGCCCTAAAAAAGGGGATTTTCTTCCTTTTTTGCCGAAAATAAGGGGAATTTCTGACATTTTGCCGCAAAATAAGTGAAATTTCTGCAGTTTTACCCCAAAGTAAGGGGAATTTCTGCCTTTTTGCCCAAAAATTAGGGGAATTTCTGTAATTTTGCTCCAAAATACAGGGAATTTCTGCCTTTTTGCCCGAAAATTAAGGGATTGTATACCTTTTGCCATAAAAAAAGAAAATTTCTTCATTTTTGCCCCAAAATAAGGGGATTTTCCACCTTTTTGACTCAAAATAAGTGCAATTTCTGCCTTTTCCTCAAAATAAACGAAATTTCTGACTTTTTGCCCCAAAATAAGGGGAATTTCAGCCTTTTTACCTCAAAATATTGAATTTCTGCCTTTTTGCCCCAAAATAAGAAAAATTTCTGCAATTTTGTACCAAAATAAAAAAAATTTCTGCCTTTTGGCCACCCAAAAAAAAATTTCCGCCTTTTTTCCCTGAAATTAGTGAAATTTCTGCAATTTTGCCCCAAAATAAGGGAAATTTTCGCAATTTTGCCCCAATGTAAAGGAAATTTCTGCAATTTTGCCCCAAAATAAGGGAAATTTCTGACTGTTTGATCCCGAAAAAGGAGAATTTCTGGCTTTTTGCCCCAAAATAAGGAGAATTTCTGCCTTTTTGCCCGAAAATTATGAGAATTTCTGCAATTTTGCTTCAAAATACGGGGAATTTCTGCCTTTTAGCCCCCAAATAAAGGGAATTTCTGGATTTTACCTCAAAATAAGAATAATTTCTGCCTTTTGCCTCAAAATAAGGGGAATTTTCTGCCTTTTTGTTTCAAAATAAGAAAAATTTCTTCAATTTTGTACCATAATAAAAGAAATTTCTGCTCTTTGCCCCAAAATAAAAGGAATTTCTGACTTTTTGCCCTGAAAAAAAAGAAATTTCTGCAATTTTGCCCGAAAATAAGGGAAATTTGTGCCTTTTTGCCCAAAAATAAGAAGAATTTTTGCCTTTTGCCCCTAAATATGGGGAATTTAAGCATTTTACCTCAAAATAAGAAGAATTTCAGCATTTTTGCCCCAAAATAAGGAAAATTTCTTCAATTTTGCCCCAAAATAAAGGGAATTTCTTCCTTTTTGCCCCAAAATAAAGGATATTTCAGCCTTTTTACCTGAAAATAAGTGAAATTTCTGCAATTTTGCCTTAAATAAGGGAAATTTCTTCAATTTTGCCCCAAAATAAGGTAAATTCCTGCAATTTTGCCCCAAAATAAGTGGAATTTCTGAGTTTTGCCCCAAAATAAGTAGAATTTCTGTCTTTTTGCCCCAACATATAGGGAATTTCTGCCTTTTTGCCCCACAATTAGGGGAATTTCTTCATTTTGCTCCAAAATAAGGGGAATTTCTGCCTTTTTGCCTCTAAAGAAGTGGAATTTCTGTATTTTCCACCCAAACAAAGGGAATTTCTGTTTTTTTGCCCCAAAATAAGGAAAATTTCTGACTTATTACCCTGAAATAAGTGAAATGTCTGCAATTTTGCCCCAAAATAAGGGAAATTTCTGCCTTTTTGCCCCCAAATAAGGGGAATTTCTGGAACTTTGCCCCAAAATAAGTGGAATTTCTGCGTTTTGCCCCCAAATAAGGAGAATTTCTGATTTTTCCCCAACATATAGGGAATTTCTGCCTTTTTGCCCCACAATTAGGGGATTTTCTGCAATTGTGCACCAAAATACAGGGAATTTCTGCTTTTTAGCCCGAAAATAAGCGGAATGTATACCTTTTGCCACAAAAAAAGGAAATTTCTTCATTTTTGCCGCAAAATAAGAGGATTTTCTGCCTTTTTACCTCAAAATAAGTGAAATTTCTGCCTTTTTACCCAAAAATAAATGGAATTTCTGTCTTTTTGCCCCAAAATAATAGGGATTTTTGAATTTTGCCCTGAAATAAGTGAAATTTCTGCAATTTTGCCCAAATAAGAGAAATTTCTGCCTTTTTGCCACAAAATAAAGGGAATTTCTGTCTTTTTGCCTCAAAATAAGGGGAATTTCAGCATTTTACCTCATAATAAGGGGAATCTCTGTCTTTTTGCTCAAAAATATGGGGAATTTCTTTATTTTTTCTAAAATAAAGAAAATTTCTGCAATTTTGTACCAAAATAAAAGAAATTTCTGCTTTTTCCCCAAAAAAGGAGAAATTACTGTGCTTTTTCCCTGAAATAAGTGAAATTTCTGCAATTTTGTCCCAAAATAAAGGAAGTTTCTGCAATTTTGCCCCAAAATAAGGGGAATTTCTGAATTTTTGCCCTGAAATAAGGATAATTTCTGTCTTTTTGTTCCAAAATAATGTGAATTTCTGCATTTTCCCTCAAAATTAGGGGAATATGTGCAATTTTGCTTTAAAATACGGGGAAATCTGCCTTATTGCACAAAAATAAAGGGAATTTCTGCATTTTTGCACCAATATAAGGGGAATTTCTGAAATTTAGCTTTAAAATACAGGGAATTTCTGCGTTATTGTCCGAAATAAAGTGGAATTTCTGCCTTTTTGCCCTGAAATATTTGAAATTTCTGCAATTTTACCACAAAATAAGGGGAATTTCTGTTTTTGGCCCCAAAATTAGGGAATTTCTGTTTTTGGCCCCAAAATAAGGCAAATTTCTGACTTTTTGCCCTGAAATAATTGACATTTCTGCAATTTTGCCCCAAAATAAGGGGAATTTCTGACTTTTTGCCCTGAAATAAAGAGAATTTCTGTCTTTTTGTTCCAAAATAATGTGAATTTCAGCATTTTCCCTCAAAATTAGGGGAATATGTGCAATTTTGCTTCAAAATACGGGGAAATCTGCCTTATTGCACAAAAATAAAGGGAATTTCTGAATTTTTGCACCAATATAAGGGGAATTTCTGAAATTTAGCTTTAAAATACAGGGAATTTCTGCGTTATTGTCCGAAATAAAGTGGAATTTCTGCCTTTTTGCCCTGAAATATTTGAAATTTCTGAAATTTTACCCCAAAATAAGGGAAATTTCTGTTTTTGGACCCAAAATTAGGGAATTTCTGTTTTTGGCTCCAAAATAAGGCAAATTTCTGACTTTTTGCCCTGAAATAATTGAAATTTCTGCAATTTTGCCCCAAAATAATAGGAATTTCTGCCTTTTTGCCGAAAATAAGGGGAATTTCAGCATTTTACCTCCAAATAAGGGGAATTTCTGCCTTTTTGCCACAAAATATGGGGAATTTCTGCCCTATTTCTCTTAAATAAGGAAAATTTCTACAATTTTGTATCAAAATAAAAGAAATTTCTGCTTTTTGCCCCAAAATAAAAGGAATTTCTGACTTTTTGCCCTGAAATAAATGAAATTCCTGCAATTATGCCTGAAAATAAGGGAAATTTGTGCCTTTTTGCCCCCAAATGAGGGGAATTTCTGCCTTTTTGCCCCAAAATATGGGGAATTTCAAGATTTTACCTCAAAATAAGGGGAATTTCAGCCTTTTTGCACCAACATATGGAAAATTTCTGCCTTTTTGCCACAAAATAAGAAAAATTTCTGCAAGTCTGTAACAATATAAAAGAAATTTCTAAAATTTAGCCCCAAAATAAAAAAAATTTCTGATTTTTGCCCCAAAATAAAGAGAATTTCTCTATTTTTGCCCCAAAATAAAGGGAATTTCTGCCTTTTTGCCTCAAAATTAGGGGAGTTTCTGCAATTTTGCTCCAAAATACGAGGAATTTCTGCCTTTTTACCTGAAATTAAGTGGATTTTCTGCCCTTTTGCCACCAAAAAGGGAAATTTCTGCAATATTATTCCAAAATAAGGAGAATTTCTGCCTTTTTGCCCCCAAATAAGGGGAATTTCTGCCGTTTGGTCCTGAAATATGTGAAATTTCTGCAATTTTAACCCAAAATAAGGTGAATTTATGCCTTTTTGCCCCAAAATAATGGGAATTTCTGCCTTTTTGCCCGAAAATAAGAAAAATTTTTGCTTTTTTTCTCTGAAATAAGTGAAATTTCTGCAAATTTGCCCTAAAATAAGGGAAATTTCTGCAATTTTTCTCCATAATAAGGGAAATTTCTGCAATTTTGACCCAAAATAAGGGGAATTTCTGTTTTTGCCCCCAAATAAGGGAAATTTTTGCAATTTTGCCCTAAAATAAGGGGATCTTCTGCCTTTTTTGCAAAAAATAAGGGGAATTTCTGACATTTTGCCGCAAAATAAGTTAAATTTCTGCAGTTTTACCCCAAAGTAAGGGGAATTTCTGCCTTTTTGCCCAAAAATTAGGGGAATTTCTGCAATTTTGCTCCAAAATATAAGGAATTTCTGCCTTTTTGCCCGAAAATAAAGGGAATGTATACCTTTTGCCATAAAAAAAGCAAATTTCTTCATTTTTGCCCCAAATAAGGGGATTTTCCACCTTTTTGACTCAAAATAAGTGCAATTTCTGCCTTTTCACCAAAGTAAACAAAATTTCTGTCTTTTTGCCCCAAAATAAGGGGAATTTCAGCCTTTTTACCTCAAAATAAGGGGAATTTCTGCCTTTTTGCCCCAAAATAAGAAAAATTTCTGCAATTTTGTACCAAAATAAAAAAAATTTCTGCCTTTTGGCCACCCAAAAAAAAATTTCCGCCTTTTTTCCCTGAAATAAGTGAAATTTCTGCAATTTTGCCCCAAAATAAGGGAAATTTTCACAATTTTGCCCCAATGTAAAGGAAATTTCTGCAATTTTGCCCCAAAATAAGGAAAATTTCTGACTGTTTGCTCCCGAAAAAGGAGATTTTCTGGCTTTTTGCCCCAAAATAAAGAGAATTTCTGCCTTTTTGCCCGAAAATTATGAGAATTTCTGCAATTTTGCTTCAAAATACGGGGAATTTCTGCCTTTTAGCCGCAAAATAAAGGGAATTTCTGCATTTTACCACAAAATAAGAATAATTTCTGCCTTTTGCCTCAAAATAAGGGGAATTTTCTGCCTTTTTGTTTAAAAATAAGAAAAATTTCTTCAATTTTGTACCAAAATAAAAGAAATTTCTGCTCTTTGCCCCAAAATAAAAGGAATTTCTGACTTTTTGCCTTGAAAAAAATGAAATTTCTGCAATTTTGCCCGAAAATAAGGGAAATTTGTGCCTTTTTGCCCCAAAATAAGAAGAATTTTTTCCTTTTTTCCCTAAATATGGAGAATTTCAGCATTTTACCTCAAAATAAGAAGAATTACAGCATTTTTGCCCCAAAATAAGGAAAATTTCTGCAATTTTGCTTCAAAATAAAGGGAATTTCTTCCTTTTTGCCACAAAATAAAGGATATTTCAGCCTTTTTACCTGAAAATAAGTGAAATTTCTGCAATTTTGCCCCAATTAAGGGAAATTTCTTCAATTTTGCCCCAAAATAAGGTAAATTCCTGGAATTTTGCCCCAAAATAATTGGAATTTCTGAGTTTTGCCCCAAAATAAGGAGAATTTCTGTCTTTTTGCCCCAACATATAGGGAATTTCTGCCTTTTTGCCCTACAATTAGGGGAATTTCTTCATTTTCGCTCCAAAATAAGGGGAATTTCTGCCTTTTTGCCTCTAAAGAAGTGGAATTTCTGTATTTTTCCCCCAAAACAAAGGGAATTTCTGTCTTTTTTGCCCCAAAATAAGGAAAATTTCTGACTTATTACCCTGAAATAAGTGAAATGTCTGCAACTTTGCCCCAAAATAAGGGAAATTTCTGCCTTTTTGCCCCAAAATAAGGGGAATTTCTGGAATTTTGCCCCAAAATAATTGAAATTTCTGAGTTTTGCCCCAAAATAAGGAGAATTTCTGTCTTTTTGCCCCAACATATAGGGAATTTCTGCCTTTTTGCCCCACAATTAGGGGATTTTCTGCAATTGTGCTCCAAAATACGGGCAATTTCTGCTTTTTAGCCCGAAAATAAGGGGAATGTATACCTTTTGCCACAAAAAAGGGAAATTTCTTCATTTTTGCCACAAAATAAGAGGAATTTCTGCCTTCTTACATCAAAATAAGTGAAATTTCTGCCTTTTTACCCAAAAATAAACGGAATTTCTGTCTTTTTGCCCCAAAATAAAAGGGATTTTTGAATTTTGCCCTGAAATAAGTGAAATTTCTGCAATTTTGCCCAAAATAAAAGAAATTTCTGCCTTTTTGCCACAAAATAAAGGGAATTTCTGTCTTTTTGCCTCAAAATAAGGGGAATTTCAGCATTTTACCTCATAATAAGGGGAATCTCTGCCTTTTTGCTCAAAAATATGGGGAATTTCTTCATTTTCCCTAAAATAAAGAAAATTTCTGCAATTTTGTACCAAAATAAAAGAAACTTCTGCCTTTTTTTCCCCAAATTAGAAGAAATTTCTGTGCTTTTTCCCTGAAATAAGTGAAATTTCTGCAATTTTGCCCTAAAATAAAAAAAATTCTGCAATTTTGCCCCAAAATAAGGGGAATTTCTGACTTTTTGCCCTGAAATAAAGAGAATTTCTGTCTTTTTGTTCCAAAATAATGTGAATTTCTGCATTTTCCCTCAAAATTAGGGGAATATGTGCAATTTTGCTTCAAAATACGGGGAAATCTGCCTTATTGCACAAAAATAAAGGGAATTTCTGCATTTTTGCACCAATATAAAAGGAATTTCTGAAATTTAGCTTTAAAATACAGGGAATTTCTGCGTTATTGTCCGAAATAAAGTGGAATTTCTGCCTTTTTGTCCTGAAATATTTGAAATTTCTGCAATTTTACCCCAAAATACGGGGAGTTTCTGTTTTTGGACCCAAAATTAGGAAATTTCTGTTTTTGGCCCCAAAATAAGGCAAATTTCTGACTTTTTGCCCTGAAATAATTGAAATTTCTGCAATTTTGCCCCAAAATAATAGGAATTTCTGCCTTTTTGCCGAAAATAAGGGGAATTTCAGCATTTTACCTCCAAATAAGGGGAATTTCTGCCTTTTTGCCACAAAATATGGGGAATTTCTGCCCTATTGCTCTTAAATAAGGAATATTTCTACAATTTTGTATCAAAATAAAAGAAATTTCTGCTTTTTGCCCCAAAATAAAAGGAATTTCTGACTTTTTGCCCTGAAATAAATGAAATTCCTGCAATTATGCCTGAAAATAAGGGAAATTTGTGCCTTTTTGCCCCCAAATGAGGGGAATTTCTGCCTTTTTGCCCCAAAATATGGGGAATTTCAAGATTTTACCTCAAAATAAGGGGAATTTCAGCATTTTTGCACCAACATATGGAAAATTTCTGCCTTTTTGCCACAAAATAAAAAAATTTCTGCAAGTCTGTAACAATATAAAAGAAATTTCTAAAATTTTGCCCCAAAATAAAGAAAATTTCTGATTTTTGCCTCAAAATAAAGAGAATTTCTCTATTTTTGCCCCAAAATAAAGGGAATTTCTGCCTTTTTGCCTCAAAATTAGGGGAGTTTCTTTAATTTTGCTCCAAAATACGAGGAATTTCTGCCTTTTTACGTGAAATTAAGTGGATTTTCTGCATTTTTGCCACCAAATAAGGGAAATTTCTGCAATATTATCCCAAAATAAGGAGAATTTCTGCCTTTTTGCCCCCATATAAGGAGAATTTCTGCCGTTTGGTCCTGAAATATGTGAAATTTCTGAAATTTTACCCCAAAATAAGGTGAATTTATGCCTTTTTGCCCCAAAATAATGGGAATTTCTGCCTTTTTGCCCGAAAATAAGAAAAATTTTTGCTTTTTTTCTCTGAAATAAGTGAAATTTCTGCAATTTTGCCCTAAAATAAGGGAAATTTCTGCAATTTTTCTCCATAATAAGGGAAATTTCTGCAATTTTGACCCAAAATAAGGGGAATTTCTGATTTTGCCCCCAAATAAGGGAAATTTCTGCAATTTTGCCCTAAAATAAGGGGATTTTCTGCCTTTTTGGCCGAAAATAAGGGGAATTTCTGACATTTTGCCGCAAAATAAGTGAAATTTCTCCAGTTTTACCCCAAAATAAGGGGAATTTCTGCCTTTTTGACCAAAAATTAGGGGAATTTCTGCAATTTTGCTCCAAAATACGGGGAATTTCTGCCTTTTTGCCCGAAAATAAAGGGAATGTATACCTTTTGCCATAAAAAAGGAAATTTCTTCATTTTTGCCCCAAAATAAGGGGATTTTCCACCTTTTTGACTCAAAATAAGTGCAATTTCTGCCTTTTCCCCAAAATAAACGAAATTTCTGTCTTTTTGCCCCAAAATAAGGGGAATTTCATCCTTTTTATCTCAAAATAAGGGGAATTTCTGCCTTTTTGCCTCAAAATATAGGGAATTTCTGACTTTTTGCCCCAAAACAAGAAAAATTTCTTTAATTTTGTTCCAAAATAAAAAAAATTTCTGCCTTTTTGCCCCCCCAAAAAAATGTCCACCTTGTTTCCCTGAAATAAGTGAAATTTCTGCAATTTTGCCCCAAAATAAGGGAAATTTCTGCAATTTTGCCCCAATGTAAAGGAAATTTCTGCAATTTTGCCCCAAAATAAGGGGAATTTCTGACTGTTTGCTCCCGAAAAAGAAGATTTTCTGTCTTTTTGCCCCAAAATAAGGAGAATTTCTGCCTTTTTGCCTGAAAATTATGAGAATTTCTGCAATTTTGCTTCAAAATACAGGGAATTTCTGCCTTTTTGCCTCAAAATATGGGGAATTTCAGGATTTTACCTCAAAATAAGGGGAATTTCAGCCTTTTTGCACCAAAATATAAGGAATTTCTGCCTTTTTGCCACAAAATAAAAAATATTTCTGCAAGTCTGTAACAAAATAAAAGAAATTTCTAAAATTTTGCCTCAAAATAAGGGAAATTTCTGATTTTTGCCCCAAAATAAAAAGAATTTCTCTATTTTTGCCCCAAAATAAAGGGAAGTTCTGCCTTTTTGTCCCAAAATTAGGGGAGTTTCTGCAAATTTGCTTCAAAATACAGGGAATTTCTGCCTCTTTTTCAAAAATAAAAGGAACTTCTGCCTTTTTGCCCCAAATAAAGGGAATTTCTGCATTTTTGCCCCAATATTAGGGGAGTTTCTGCAATTTTGCTCCAAAATAAGAGGAATTTCTGCCTTTTTCCTCGAAATTAAGTGGATTTTCTGCATTTTTGCCCCCAAATAAAGAAAATTTCTGCAATGTTATCCCAAAATAAGGGTAATTTTTGCCTTATTGCCCCAAAATAAGGGGAATTTCGGCCTTTTTGCCCTAAAATATGTGAAATTTCTGCAATTATACCCCAAAATTAGTTGAATTTCTGCCTTTTTGCCCCAAAATAATGGGAATTTCTGACTTTTTGCCCCAAAATAAAAAAATTTTTGCTTTTTTTCTCTGAAATAAGTGAAATTTCTGCAATTTTTCCCTAAAATAAGGGAAATTTCTGCAATTTTGCCCCAAAATAGGGGAATTTCTGTTTTTTGCCCCCAAATAAGGGAAATTTCTGCAATTTTGCCCTAAAATAAGAAGAATTTCAGCCTTTTTGCCCAAAAATAAGGAGAATTTCTGCCTTTTTGCCCCAAAATAAAAAAAAATTTACTGTATTTTTAACCACAAAATTAGGTGAATTTCTGAAATTTTGCTCCAAAATACGGGGATTTTCTGCCTTTTTGCCGAAAATAAGGTGAATTTCTGACATTTTGCCCAAAAATTAGGAGAATTTCTGCAATTTTGCTTCAAAATACGGGGAATTTCTGCCTTTTTGCTCGAAAATAAAGGGAATGTATACCTTTTTGCCATAAAAAAGGAAATTTCTTCATTTTTGCCCCAATATAAAAGGATTTTCCACCTTTTTGACTTAAAATAAGTGCAATTTCTGCCTTTTCCCCAAAATAAACGAAATTTCTTTCTTTTTGCCCAAAAATAAGGGGAATTTCAGCCTTTTTACCTCAAAATAACAAGAATTTCTGCCTTTTTGCCCCAAATATGGGGAATTTCTGACTTTTTGCCCCAAAATAAGAAAAATTTCTGCAATTTCAGAGAAAAAAAGCAAAAATGTTTCTTATTTTGGGGCAAAAAGGCAAAAATTCCCATTATTTTTGAACAAAAAGGTGGAAATTCACCTTATTTTGTGGTAATATTGCAGAAATTTCACATATTTCAGGGCAAAAAGGCAGAAATTTCCCTTATTTTGGGGAAAAATTGCAGAAATTTCACTTATTTCAGGATAATAAGTCAGAAATTTTCCTTATTTTGGGTCAAAAAAAAATGAAATTTTTTTTGTTTTAGGGGAAAAAACAGAAATTCCACTTATTTAGAGGCAAAAAGGCAGAAATTTTCCTTATTTTGGAGCAAAAATGAAGAAATTTCCCTTTTAAATTGCAAAAAGTTATGCATTCTTCTTATTTTCGGGCAAAAAGGCAGAAATTCTCTTTATTTTAGGGCAAAACTCAGAAATTCCACTTATTTTGGGGCAAAATTCCAGAAATTTTTCTTATTTTGGGGCAAAATTGCAGAAATTTCACTTATTTTGGGGCAAAATTGCAGAAATTCCCCTTATTTTGAGGTAAAAAAGCTGAAATTTCCCTTATTTGGGGGCAAAAGCAGGAATTTTTTTTATTTTGGTGCAAAATTGCAGGAATTTACCTTATTTTGGGGCAAAATTGCAGAAATTTCACTTATTTTCAAGTAAAAAGGCTGAAATTTTCTTTATTTTTTGGCAAAATGGAGAAATTCTCCTTATTTGGGGCAAAATTGCAGAAATTTTCATTATTTTGGGGCAAAAAGGCAGAAATTCTTTATATTTTGTGGCAAAAAGGCAGAAATTTCCCTTATTTTGAGGTAATAATGCTTAAATTCCCCTTATTTTGGGGCAAAAAGGCAGAAATTCCCTTTATTTTGAGGTAAAATTGCAGAAATTTCAAATATTTCAGGGCAAAATGGCAGAAATTCCCCTTATTTTGGGGCAAAAAGATGAAATCCCTAATTTTTGGCTAAAATTGAAGAAATTTCACTTATTTCGGGACAAAAAGGCAGAAATTCCACTTAATTTCGGGCAAAAAGGCAGAAATGACCCGTATTTTGAAGCAAAATTGCAGAAATTCTCATAATTTTCGAGCAAAAAGGCAGAAATTCTCCTTATTTTGGGGCAAAAAGAAAGAAAATCTCTTTTTTTCGGGAGCAAAAAGTGAGAAATTGCCCTTATTTTGGGGCAAAATTGCAGAAATTTCCTTTACATTTGGGCAAAATTGCAGAAATTTCCCTTACTTTGAGGCAAAATTGCAGAAATTTCACTTTTTTCAGAAAAAAGGCAGAAATTTTCTTATTTTGGTACAAAAAGGCAGAAATTTCTTTTATTTTGGTACAAAATTGCAGAAATTTTTCTTATTTTGGAGAAAAATGCAGAAATTCCCCATATTTTGGAGCAAAAAGGCAGAAATTCCCCTTATTTTGAGGTTAAAAAGGCTGAAATTCCCCTCATTTCTTGGCAAAAAGTCAGAAATTCCCCTTATTTGGGGCAAAAAGACAGAAATTTCGTTTATTTTTGGGGAAAAGGCAGAAATTGCACTTATGTTGAGTCAAAAAGGCGGAAAATCCCCTTATTTTGGGGCAAAAATGAAGAAATTTCTCTTTTTTATGGCAATAAGGTATACATTCCCATTATTTTCGGGCAAAAAGGCAGAAATTCCCCGTATTTTGGAGCAAAATTGAAGAAATTACCCTAATTTTGGGACAAAAAGGCAGAAATTCCCCTTATTTTGGGGTAAAACTGCAGAAATTTCACTTATTTCGCGGAAAAATGGCAGAAATTCCCCTTATTTTTGGTGAAAAAGGCAGAAAATCCCCGTATTTTGGAGAAAAATTGCAGAAATTTACCTAATTTTGGGGTAAAAAATACAGTAATTTTCTTTATTTTGGAACAAAAGGATAAAATTCTCTTTATTTTTGGGCAAAAGGCAGAAATTCCCCTTATTTTAAGGCAAAATTGCAGAAATTTCCCTTATTTAGGGGCAAAAAACAGAAATTCCCTTTATTTTGGGACAAAATTGCAGAAATTTCCCTTATTATGGGGAAAAATTGCAGAAATTTCCATTATTTTAGGGCAAAATTGCAGAAATTTCACTTATTTCAGAGAAAAAAAGCAAAAATTTTTTTTATTTTGGTGCAAAAAGGCAGAAATTCCCATTATTTTGGGGCAAAAAGGCAGAATTTCACCTTATTTTGGGGTAAAAGTGTAGAAATTTCACATATTTCAGGGCAAAAAGGCAGAAATTTCCCTTATTTTAGGGCGAAATTGCAGAAATTTCACTTATTTTGGGGCAAAATTGCAGAAATTTCACTTATTTCAGAAAAAAAATGCAGAAATTTTCTTTATTTTGAAGCAAAAATGCAGTAATTCCTAATATTTTTTGGCAAAAATGCAGAAATTCCCCTTATTTTGAGGTAAAAAAGCTGAAATTTCCCTTATTTGGGGGCAAAAAGGCAGAAATTTCCCTTATTTTGAGGCAAAATTGCAGAAATTTCACTTATTTCAGGGTAATAAGTCAGAAATTTTCCTTATTTTGGAGCAAAAATGAAGAAATTTCCCTTTTTTATGGCAAAAAGGTATGCATTCCTTTTATTTTCGGGCAAAAAGGCAGAAATTCCTCGTATTTTGGAGCAAAATTGCAGAAATTCCCCTAATTTTGGGGCAAAAGGCAGAAATTCCCTTTACTTTGGGGCAAAAATCAGAAATTCCTCTTACTTTGGGGCAAAATTCCAGAAATTTCCTATATTTTGGGGCAATATTGCAGGAATTTATCTCATTTTGGGGCAAAATTGCAGAAATTTTTCTTATTTGGGGCAAAATTGCAGAAATTTCACTTATTTTCAGGTAAAAAGGCTGAAATTTCCTTTATTTTGGGGCAAAAAGGAAAAAATTTTCCTTATTTTTGGGCAAAATTGCAGAAATTTTCCTTTTTTTAGGGCAAAAAGCAGAAATTCCTTATATTTTGTTGCAAAAAGGCAGAAATTTCCTTTATTTTGAGGTAATAAGGCTGAAATTCCCCTTATTTTGGGGCAAAAAGGCAAAAATTCCCCTTATTTTGGGGTAAAATTGCAGAAATTTCAAATATTTCAGGGCAAAATGGCAGAAATTCCCCTTATTTTGGGGAAAAAAGATGAAATCATAATTTTTGGCTACAATTGAAGAAATTTCACTTATTTCGGGACAAAAAGGCAGAAATTCCACTTAATTTCGGGCAAAAAGGCAGAAATGACCGTATTTTGCAGCAAAATTGCAGAAATTGCCCTAATATTGGTGCAAAAATGCAGAAATTCCCTTTTTTTGGTGGCAAAAAGGCAGAAATTTCGTTTATTTTGGTACAAAATTGAAGAAATTTTCCTTATTTTGGGGAAAAAAAAGAAATTCGCCATATTTTGGGGCAAAAAGGCAGAAATTCCCCTTATTTTGAGATAAAAAGGCTGAAATTCCCCTCATTTTTGGGCAAAAAGTCAGAAATTCCTTTTATTTTGGGGCAAAAAGACAGAAATTTCGTTTATTTTTGGGGAAAAGGCAGAAATTGCACTTATGTTGAGTCAAAAATGCGGAAAAATCCCCTTATTTTAGGGCAAAAATGAAGAAATTTCCCTTTTTTATGGCAATAAGGTATACATTCCATTTATTTTCAGGCAAAAAGGCAGAAATTCCTCGTATTTTGGAGCAAAATTGCAGAAATTCCCCCAATTTTGGGGCAAAAAGGAAGAATTTCCCTTTATTTTGGGGTAAAACTGCAGAAATTTCACTTATTTCATGGCAAAATGGCAGAAATTCCCCTTATTTTTGGTGAAAAAGGCAGAAAATCTCCGTATTTTGGAGAAAAATTGCAGAAATTTACCTAATTTTGGGGTAAAAATACAGTAATTTTCTTTATTTTGAGGCAAAAGGCAAAAATTTTCCTTATTTTGGGGCAAAAGGCAA
The DNA here is from genome assembly GCF_963924665.1 of Micromys minutus. Taxonomy (NCBI): domain Eukaryota; kingdom Metazoa; phylum Chordata; class Mammalia; order Rodentia; family Muridae; genus Micromys; species Micromys minutus. The sequence continues at coordinate 8,579,704 of NW_027667727.1, forward strand.
AATTCCCCTTATTTTAAGGCAAAATTGCAAAAATTTCCTTTATTTGGGGCAAAAAACAGAAATTCCCTTTATTTTGGGGCAAAATTGCAGAAATTTCCCTTATGATGGGGAAAAATTTCAGAAATTTCCTTTATTTTAGGGCAAAATTGCAGAAATTTCACTTATTTCAAAGATAAAAAGCAAAATATTTTTTATTTTGGGGCAAAAAGGCAGAAATTCCCATTATTTTGGGGCAAAAAGGCAGAAATTCACCTTATTTTGGAGTAAAAGTGTAGAAATTTCACATATTTCAGGGCAAAAAGGCAGAAATTTCCCTTATTTTGGGGCAAAATTGCAGAAATTTCACTTATTTTGGGGCAAAATTGCAGAAATTTCACTTATTTCAGAAAAAAAATGCAGAAATTTTCTTTATTTTGAAGCAAAAATGCAGAAATTCCCCTTATTTTGAGGTAAAAAGGCTGAAATTTCCCTTATTTGGGGGCAAAAAGGCAGAAATTTCCCTTATTTTGGGGCAAAATTGCAGAAATTTCACTTATTTCAGGGTAATAAGTCAGAAATTCTTCGTATTTTGGAGCAAAAATGAAGAAATTTCCCTTTTTTATGGCAAAAAGGTATGCATTCCTTTTATTTTCGGGCAAAAAGGCAGAAATTCCTCGTATTTTGGAGCAAAATTGCAGAAATTCTCCTAATTTTGGGGCAAAAGGCAGAAATTCCTTTTATTTTGGGGCAAAAATCAGAAATTCCTCTTACTTTGGGGCAAAATTCCAGAAATTTCCTTTATTTTTGGGCAAAATTGCAGGTATTTACCTCATTTTGGGGCAAAATTGCAGAAATTTTTCTTACTTGGGGCAAAATTGCATAAATTTCACTTATTTTCAGGTAAAAAGGCTGAAATTTTTTTTATTTTGGGGCAAAAAGGGAGAAATTCCCCTTATTTTGGGGCAAAATTGCAGAAATTTTCCTTATTTTGGGGCAAAAAGCAGAAATTCCTTATATTTTGTTGCAAAAAGGCAGAAATTTCCCTTATTTTGAGGTAATAAGGCTGAAATTCCCCTTATTTTGGGGCAAAAGGCAAAAATTCCCCTTATTTTGGGGTAAAATTGCAGAAATTTCAAATATTTCAGGGCAAAATGGCAGAAATTCCCCTTATTTGGGGGAAAAAAGATGAAATCATAATTATTGGCTACAATTGAAGAAATTTCACTTATTTCGGGACAAAAAGGCAGAAATTCCACTTAATTTCGGGCAAAAAGGCAGAAATGACCCGTATTTTGGAGCAAAATTGCAGAAATTCCCCTAATATTGGTGCAAAAATGCAGAAATTCCCTTTATTTTGGGGCAAAAAGGCAGAAATTTCTTTTATTTTGGTCCAAAATTGAAGAAATTTTTTTTATTTTGGGGAAAAAACAGAAATTCCCCATATTTTGGGGCAAAAAGGCAGAAATTCCCCTTATTTTGAGATAAAAAGGCTGAAATTCCCCTCATTTTTGGGCAAAAAGTCAGAAATTCCCCTTATTTTGGGGCAAAAAGACAGAAATTTCGTTTATTTTTGGGGAAAAGGCAGAAATTGCACTTATGTTGAGTCAAAAAGGCGGAAAATCCCCTTATTTTGGGGCAAAAATGAAGAAATTTCCTTTTTTTATGGAAATAAGGTATACATTCCCTTTATTTTCGGGCAAAAAGGCAGAAATTCCCCGTATTTTGGAGCAAAATTGAAGAAATTACCCTAATTTTGTGGCAAAAAGAAAGAATTTCCCCTTATTTTGGGGTAAAACTGCAGAAATTTCACTTATTTTGCAGCAAAATGGCAGAAATTTCCCTTATTTTTGGTGAAAAAGGCAGAAAATCTCCGTATTTTGGAGCAAAATTGCAGAAACTTACCTAATTTTGAAGTAAAAAATACAGTAATTTTCTTTATTTTGGGGCAAAAGGCAAAAATTCTCCTTATTTTGGGGCAAAAGTCAGAAATTCCCCTTATTTTAAGGGAAAATTGCAGAAATTTCCCTTATTTGGGGGCAAAAAACAGAAATTCCCTTTATTTTGAGGCAAAATTGCAGAAATTTCACTTATTATGGGGAAAAATTGCAGTAAATTCCCTTATTTTAGAGCAAAATTGCAGAAATTTCACTTATTTCAAAGAAAAAAAGCAAAATTTTTTTTTTATTTTGGGGCAAAAAGGCAGAAATTCCCATTATTTTGGGGCAAAAAGGCAGAAATTCACCTTATTTTGGGGTAAAAGTGTAGAAATTTCACATATTTCAGGGCAAAAAGGCAGAAATTTCCCTTATTTTGGGGCAAAATTGCAGAAATTTCACTTATTTTGGGGAAAAATTGCAGAAATTTTACTTATTTCCGAAAAAAATGCAGAGATTTTCTTTATTTTGAAGCAAAAATGCAGAAATTCCTAATATTTTTTGGCAAAAATGCAGAAAATCCTTTTATTTTGAGGTAAAAAGGCTGAAATTTCCCTTTTTTGGGGGCAAAAAGGCAGAAAATTCTCTTATTTTGGGGCAAAATTGCAGAAATTTCACTTATTTCAGGGTAATAAGTCAGAAATTCCCCTTATTTTAGAGCAAAAATGAAGAAATTTCCCTTTTTTATAGCAAAAAGTTATGCATTCCCCTTATTTTCGGGCAAAAAGGCAGAAATTCCTCGTATTTTGGAGCAAAATTGCAGAAATTCCAATAATTTTGGGGAAAAAGGCAGAAATTCCCTTTATTTTGGGGCAAAAATCAGAAATTCCTCTTACTTTGGGGCAAAATTCCAGAAATTTACTTTATTTTGGGGCAAAATTCAGGAATTTACCTTATTTTGGGGCAAAATTGCAGAAATTTCTCTTATTTGGGGCAAAATTGCAGAAATTTCACTTATTTTCAGGTAAAAAGGCTGAAATTAACTTTATTTTGGGGCAAAAAGGAAGAAATTTTCCTTATTTTTGGGCAAAATTGCAGAAATTTTCCTTTTTTTAGGGCAAAAAGCAGAAATTCGTTATATTTAGTTGCAAAAAGGCAGAAATTTCCCTTATTTTGTGGTAATAAGGCTGAAATTCCTCTTATTTTGTGGAAAAAAGGCAAAAATTCCCCTTATTTTGGGGTAAAATTGCAGAAATTTCAAATATTTCAGGGCAAAATGGCAGAAATTCCCCTTATTTTTGGGAAAAAAATGAAATCCTAATTTTTGGCTAAAATTGAAGCAATTTCACTTATTTCGGGATAAAAAGGCAGAAATTCCACTTAATTTCGGGCAAAAAGGCAGAAATGACCCGTATTTTGGAGCAAAATTGCAGAAATTCCCCTAATATTGGTGCAAAAATGAAGAAATTTCCCTTTTTTATGGCAAAAAGGTATACATTCCCTTTATTTTCGGGAAAAAAGTCAGAAATTCCCCATATTTTGGAGCAAAATTGAAGAAATTCCCCTAATTTTGGGGCAAAAAGGCAGAAATTTCTTTTATTTTGGTACAAAATTGAAGAAATTTTCTTTATTTTTGGGAAAAAACAGAAATTCCCCATATTTTGGGGCAAAAAGGCAGAAATTCCCCTTATTTTGAGGTAAGAAGGCTGAAATTTCTTTTATTTTTGGGCAAAAAGGCAGAAATTCCCCTTATTTTGGGGCAAAAAGCAGACATTTCCCTTGTTGTGGGGTAAAATTTTAGAAATTTCACTTATTTCAGGGCAAAAAGTAAGAAATTCTCCTTTTTTGGGAAGCAAAAAGACAGAAATTCCGATTATTTTGGGGGAAAAGGCAGAAATTGCACTTATGTTGAGTCAAAAAGGCGGAAAATCCCCTTATTTTGGTGCAAAAATAAAGAAATTTCCCTTTTTTATGGCAAAAGGTATACATTCCCTTTATTTTTGGGCAAAAAGTCAGAAATTCCCCATATTTTGGAGCAAAATTGAAGAAATTCCCCTAATTTTGGAGCAAAAAGGCAGAAATTCTTCTTATTTTCGGGTAAAACTGCAGAAATTTCACTTATTTCGCGGCAAAATGGCAGAAATTCCCCTTCTTTTCGGCGAAAAAGGCAGAATATCCGCGTATTTTTGAGCAAAATTGCAGTACTTCACCTAATTTTGGGGGTATAAAATGCAGTAATTTTCTTTAATTTGGGGCAAAACAGCAGAAATTTCCCTTAATTCAGGGCAAAAGGCAGAAATTCCTTTTATTTTAGGGCAAAATTGCAGAAATTTCGCTTATTTGGAAGCAAAAAACAGAGATTCCCCTTATTTTCGGGCAAAATTGCAGAAATTTCCCTTGTTATGGGAGAAAATTGCAGAAATTTCCCTTATTTTAGGGCAAAATTGCAGAAATTTCACTTATTTCAGAAAAAAAAAGCAAAAATTTTTCTTATTTTGGGGCAAAAATGCAGAAATTCCCATTATTTTGGGGCAAAGAGGCAGAAACACACTTTATTTTGGGGTAAAATTGCACAAATTTCACCTATTTCAGGGCAATAAGGCAGAAATTCCCCTTATTTTAAGGCAAAAAGGCAGAAATTCCTCTTATTATGGGTTAAAATTGCAGAAATTTCCTTTGTTTGGGGGCAAAAAGGTAAAAAATCCCCTTAATTTCGGGCAAAAATGCAGAAATTCCCCGTATTTTGGAGCAAAATTCCAGAAATTCCCCTAATATTGGGGCAAAAATGCAGAAATTCCCTTTATTTGGGGAAAAAGTCAGAAGTTCCCCTTATTTTCGGGAAAAGAGGCAGAAATTTCCTGTATTTTGAAGCAAAATTGCAGAAACTCCCCTAATTTGGGGGCAAAAAGGCAGAAATTCCCTATATGTTGGGGCAAAAAGACAGAAATTCTCCTTATTTTGGGGCAAAACTCAGAAATTTCTCTTATTTTGGTGCAAAATTTAAGAAATTTTGCTTATTTTGGGGCAAAATTGCAGAAATTTTCCAAATTTTAAAGCAAAATTGTATAAATTTCTTTTATTTTGGTTTACTATAGCAGAAAATTTTTTATTTTGTGGCAAATAGGCAGAAATTCCCCTCATTTTGTGGCAAAAAGGCACAAATTTTTCTTATTTTTGGCAAAATTGCAGAAATTTCATTTATTTCAGGGCAAGGTCAGAAATTCCTTTTATTTTGAGGCAAAAAGCAGAAATTTCTATTATTTTGGTACAAAATTGAAGAAATTTTCCTTATTTTAAAACAAAAAGGCAGAAATTCCCCATATTTTGGTGCAAAAGGCAGAAATTCCCCTTATTTTGAGGTAAAAAGTCTGAAATTCCCCTTATTTTGGGGCAAAAAGGCAGAAATTCCCTTTACTTTGTGGCAAAAAGGCAGAAATTCCCGTTAATTGGGGCAGAAAAGCAAAAATTTTCTTTATTTGGGGACAATAAGGCAGACATTCCCCATATTTTGTGGCAAAAAGGCAGAAATTCCCCTTATTTGGAGGTAAAATCCTGAAATTCCCCATATTTTGGGCAAAAAGGCAGAAATTCCCCTTATTTTGGGGCAAAATTGCAGAAATTTCACATATTACAGGGCAAAAAGTCAGAAATTTGCCTTATTTTGGGGCAAAAAGCAGAAATTCCCCTAATTTTGTGGCCAAAACCAGAAATTCCCCATATTTTGGGGTAAAATTGAGGAAATTTCAAATATTTCAGGGCAAAAAGGCAGAAATTCCACTTTATTTCGGGCAATAACGCAGAAATTCCCCGTATTTTTGAGCAAAATTTCAGAAATTTCCCTTATATTGGTGCAAAAATGCAGAAATTCTCTTTATTTTGGTGCAATAAGGCAGAAATTCCCTGTATTTTGAAGCAAAATTTTACAAATTCCCCTAATTTTGAGGGAAAATGCAGAAATTTACATTATTTTAGAGCAAAAAGACAGAAATTATTCTTATTTCATGACAAAAAATCAGAAATTCCCCTTATTTTGTGGAAAAATTGCAGAAATTTCCCTTATTTTATGACAAAATTGCAAGAATTTTTCTTATTTTCGGCAAAATTGCAAAAATTTCACTTATTTTGGGGCACAAACGCAGAGATTCCCCTTATTATGAGGTAGAAATGCTGAAATTCCCCTTATTTTGGGGAAAAAAGACAGAAATTCCCCTTATTTTGTTGCAAAAATGCAGAAATTTCTCTTATTTTGGGGCAAAATTGCAGAAATTTCACTTATATCAGGGAAAAAGGCAGAAATTTTCTTTATTTTGGAGCAAAAAGGCAGAAATTCCTAATATTTTGTGGCAAAAATGCAGAAATTTCCCGTATTTTGAGGTAAAAAGGCTGAAATTCCCTTTACTTGGGGGCAAAACGGCAGAAATTCCTCATATTTTCTGGCAAAAAGGCAGAAATTTCTTTTATTTTAGGGCAAAATTGCAGAAATTTCACTTATTTCAGGGCATAATTCAAAAACTCATTTTATTTTGGGGCAAAAGGAGAGAAACTCTGTTTATTTTTGAGTAAAAAGGCAGAAATTTCAATTATTTTGAGGTAAAAAGGCAGAATTTCCTCTTATTTTGGGGCAAAAATGAAGAAATTTCCCTTTTTGTGGCAATAAGGTATGCATTCCCCTTATTTTCGTGCAAAAAGGCAGAAATTCCCTGTATTTTAGAGAAAAATTGCAGAAATTCCCCTAATTTTTGGGCAAAAGGCAGAAATTCCCTTTATTTTGGGTCAAAAATCAGAAATTCCTCTTACTTTGAGGCAAAATTCCAGAAATTTCCTTTATTTAGGGACAAAATTGCAGGAATTTACATTATTTTGGGGCAAAATTGCAGAAATTTTCCTTATTTGGGGCAAAATTGCAGAAATTTTTCTTATTTTCAGGTAAAAAGGCTGAAATTTCCTTTATTTTGGGGCAAAAAGAAAGAAATTCCCCTTATTTTAAGGCAAAATTGCAGAAATTTTCCTTATTTTGGGGCAAAAAAGCAGAAATTCCTTATATTTTGTGGCCAAAAGGCAGAAATTTCACTTATTTTGAGGTAATAAGGCTGAAATTCCCCTTATTTTGAGGCAAAAAGGCTAAAATTCCTCTTATTTTGGGGTAAAATTGCAGAAATTTCAAATATTTCAGGGCAAAATGGCAGAAATTCCCCTTATTTTGGAGCAAAAAGATGAAATCCTAATTTTTGGCTAAAATTGAAGAAATTTCACTTATTTCGGGACAAAAAGGCAGAAATTCCACTTAATTTCAGGCAAAAAGGCAGAAATGACCCGTATTTTGGAGCAAAATTGCAGAAATTCCACTAATATTGGTGCAAAAATGCAGAAATTTCCTTTATTTTTGGGCAAAAAGGCCGAAATTTCTTTTATTTTGGTACAAAATTGAAGAAATTTTCCTTATTTTGGGGCAAAAAGCAGAAATTCCCCATATTTTGGGGCAAAAAGGCAGAAATTCCCCTTATTTTGAGGTAAGAAGGCTGAAATTTCTTTTATTTTGGGGCAAAAAGGCAGAAATTCCCCTTATTTTGGGGCAAAAAGCAGACATTTTTCTTATTTTGGGGTAAAATTTTAGAAATTTCACTTATTTCAGGGCAAAAAGTAAGAAATTCCCCTTTTTTGGGGGGCAAAAAGACAGAAATTCCATTTATTTTTGGGGAAAAGGCAGAAATTGCAATTATTTTGAGTCAAAAAGGCGGAAAATCCCCTTATTTTGGTGCAAAAATAAAGAAATTTCCCTTTTTTATGGCAAAAAAGTATACAGTCCCTTTATTTTCGGGCAAAAAGGCAGAAATTCCCCGTATTTTGGAGTAAATTGCAGAAATTTCCCTAATTTTGGGGCAAAAAGGCAGAAATTCTCCTTATTTTCGGGTAAAACTGCAGAAATTTCACTTATTTCGCGGCAAAATGGCAGAAATTCCCCTTCTTTTCGGCGAAAAAGGCAGACAATTCGCGTATTTTGGAGCAAAATTGCAGTAATTACCAAATTTTTGGGGTATAAAATGCAGTAATTTACTTTAATTTGGGGCAAAATAGCAGAAATTCCTTATAATTCGGGGCAAAAGGCAGAAATTCCCCTTATTTTAGGGCAAAATTGCAGAAATTTCCCTTATTTGGAAGCAAAAAACAGAAATTCCCCTTATTTTCGGGCAGAATTGAGAAATTTCCCTTATTATGGAGAAAAATTGCAGAAATTTCCCTTATTTTAGGGCAAAATTGCAGAAATTTCACTTAATTCAGAGAAAAAAAAGCAAAAATTTTTCTTCTTTTGGGGCAAAAAGGCAGAAATTCTCATTATTTTGGGGCAAAGAGGCAGAAACTCACTTTATTTTGGGGTAAAATTGCAGAAATTTCACATATTTTAGGGCAAAAGGGAGAAATTCCTCTTATTTTAAGGCAAAAAGGCAGAAATTCCTCTTATTATGGGATAAAATTGCAGAAATTTCCTTTGTTTGGGGGCAAAAAGTTAGAAAATCCCCTTAATTTTGGGCAAAAAGGCAGAAATTCCCCATATTTTGGAGCAAAATTGCAGAAATTCTTCTAATATTGGGGCAAAAATGCAGAAATTCCCTTTATTTGGGGCAAAAAGCAGAAGTTTTCATTATTTTCGGGAAAAGAGGCAGAAATTTCCTGTATTTTGAAGCAAAATTGCAGAAACTCCCCTAATTTGGGGGCAAAAACTCAGAAATTCCCTATATGTTGGGACGAAAAGACAGAAATTCTCCTTATTTTGGGGCAAAACTCAGAAATTCCACTTATTTTGGGGCAAAATTGAAGAAATTTCCCTTATTTTGGGGCAAAATTGCAGAAATTTTCCAAATTTTGAAGCAAAATTGTATAAATTTCTTTTATTTTGGTATAGAATTGCAGAAATTTTTTTTATTTTGTGGCAAATAGGCAGAAATTCCCCTCATTTTGTGGCAAAAAGGCACAAATTTTTCTTATTTTTGGGCAAAATTGAAGAAATTTCATTTATTTCAGGGCAAAGTCAGAAATTCTTTTTATTTTCGGGCAAAAAACAGAAATTTCTATTATTTTGGTACAAAATTGAAGAAATTTTCCTTATTTTAAAACAAATAGGCAGAAATTCCCTATATTTTGGGGCAAAAGGCAGAAATTCCTCTTATTTTGAGGTAAAAAGTCTGAAATTCCCCTAATTTTGGGGCAAAAAAGCAGAAATTCTCTTTACTTTGTGGCAAAAAAGCAGAAATTCCCATTAATAGGGGCAGAAAAACAAAAATTTTCTTTATTTGGAGGCAATAAGGCAGACATTCCCCATATTTTGTGGCAAAAAGGCAGAAATTCCCCTTATTTGGAGGTAAAATGCTGAAATTCCCCATATTTTGGGCAAAAAGGCAGAAATTCCCCTTCTTTTGGGCAAAATTGCAGAAATTTCACTTATTTCAGGGCAAAAAGTCAGAAATTTGCCTTATTTTGGGGCAAAAAGCAGAAATTCCCCTAATTTTGTGGCCAAAAACAGAAATTCCCCTTTATTTTGGGGTAATATTGCGGAAATTTCAAATATTTCAGGGAAAAAAGGCAGAAATTCCACTTTATTTCGGGCAATAAGGCAGAAATTCCCCGTAATTTGAGCAAAATTTCAGAAATTCCCCTTATATTGGTGCAAAAATGCAGAAATTCTCTTTATTTTGGTGAAATAAAGCAGAAATTCCCCGTATTTTGAAGCAAAATTACACAAATTCCCCTAATTTTGAGGGAAAATGCAGAAATATACATTATTTTGGGGCAAAAAGACAGAAATTTTTCTTATTTCATGACAAAAAATCAGAAATTCCCCTTATTTTGGGGCAAAATTGCAGAAATTTCCCTTATATTATGGCAAAATTGCAAAAATTTTTCTTATTTTCGGCAAAATTGCAGAAATTTCACTAATTTTGGGGCACAAACGCAGTGATTCCCCTTATTATAAGGTAAAAATGCTGAAATTCCCCTTATTTTGAGGCAAAAAGACAGAAATTCCCCTTATTTTGTTGCAAAAATTCAGAAATTTCCCTTATTTTGGGGCAAAATTGCAGAAATTTCACTTATTTCAGGAAAAAAAGGCAGAAATTTTCCTTATTTTGGAGCAAAAATGCAGAAATTCCTAATATTTTGTGTCAAAAATGCAGAAATTCCCCTTATTTTGTGGTAAAAAGGCTGAAATTCCCCTTACTTGGGGGCAAAAAGGCAGAAATTCCCCATATTTTGTGTCAAAAATGCAGAAATTTCTTTTATTTTAGGGCAAAATTGCAGAAATTTCACTTATTTCAGGGCATAATTCAAAAACTCCTTTTATTTTGGGGCAAAAAGAGAGAAATTCCATTTATTTTTGGGTAAAAAGGCTGAAATTTCAATTATTTTGAGGTAAAAAGGCAGAATTTCCTCTTATTTTGGGGCAAAAATGAAGAAATTTCCGTTTTTTTGTGGCAAAAGGTATACATTCCCCTTATTTTCTGGCAAAAAAGCAGAAATTCCCCATATTTTTGAGCAAAATTGCAGAAATTCCTATAATTGTGGGGCAAAAATACAGAAATTCCCTATATGTTGAGGCAAAAAGTCAGAAATTCTCCTTATTTTTGGGCAAAACTCAGAAATTCCACTTATTTTGGGGCAAAATTGCAGAAATTTCACTTATTTCAAGGGAAAAAACCAGAAATTTTCCATATTTTTGAGCAAAATGGCAAAAATTCTGAATATTTTGTGGCAAAAATGCAGATATGCCCCTTATTTTGAGGTAAAAAACAGAAATTCCCCATATTTTGGGGCAAAAAGGCAGAAATTCCCCTTATTTTGAGGTAAGAAGGCTGAAATTTCTTTTATTTTTGGGCAAAAAGGCAGAAATTCCCCTTATTTTGGGGCAAAAAGCAGACATTTCCCTTGTTGTGGGGTAAAATTTTAGAAATTTCACTTATTTCAGGGCAAAAAGTAAGAAATTCTCCTTTTTTGGGAAGCAAAAAGACAGAAATTCCGATTATTTTGGGGGAAAAGGCAGAAATTGCACTTATGTTGAGTCAAAAAGGCGGAAAATCCCCTTATTTTGGTGCAAAAATAAAGAAATTTCCCTTTTTTATGGCAAAAGGTATACATTCCCTTTATTTTTGGGCAAAAAGTCAGAAATTCCCCATATTTTGGAGCAAAATTGAAGAAATTCCCCTAATTTTGGAGCAAAAAGGCAGAAATTCTTCTTATTTTCGGGTAAAACTGCAGAAATTTCACTTATTTCGCGGCAAAATGGCAGAAATTCCCCTTCTTTTCGGCGAAAAAGGCAGAATATCCGCGTATTTTTGAGCAAAATTGCAGTACTTCACCTAATTTTGGGGGTATAAAATGCAGTAATTTTCTTTAATTTGGGGCAAAACAGCAGAAATTTCCCTTAATTCAGGGCAAAAGGCAGAAATTCCTTTTATTTTAGGGCAAAATTGCAGAAATTTCGCTTATTTGGAAGCAAAAAACAGAGATTCCCCTTATTTTCGGGCAAAATTGCAGAAATTTCCCTTGTTATGGGAGAAAATTGCAGAAATTTCCCTTATTTTAGGGCAAAATTGCAGAAATTTCACTTATTTCAGAAAAAAAAGCAAAAATTTTTCTTATTTTGGGGCAAAAATGCAGAAATTCCCATTATTTTGGGGCAAAGAGGCAGAAACACACTTTATTTTGGGGTAAAATTGCACAAATTTCACCTATTTCAGGGCAATAAGGCAGAAATTCCCCTTATTTTAAGGCAAAAAGGCAGAAATTCCTCTTATTATGGGTTAAAATTGCAGAAATTTCCTTTGTTTGGGGGCAAAAAGGTAAAAAATCCCCTTAATTTCGGGCAAAAATGCAGAAATTCCCCGTATTTTGGAGCAAAATTCCAGAAATTCCCCTAATATTGGGGCAAAAATGCAGAAATTCCCTTTATTTGGGGAAAAAGTCAGAAGTTCCCCTTATTTTCGGGAAAAGAGGCAGAAATTTCCTGTATTTTGAAGCAAAATTGCAGAAACTCCCCTAATTTGGGGGCAAAAAGGCAGAAATTCCCTATATGTTGGGGCAAAAAGACAGAAATTCTCCTTATTTTGGGGCAAAACTCAGAAATTTCTCTTATTTTGGTGCAAAATTTAAGAAATTTTGCTTATTTTGGGGCAAAATTGCAGAAATTTTCCAAATTTTAAAGCAAAATTGTATAAATTTCTTTTATTTTGGTTTACTATAGCAGAAAATTTTTTATTTTGTGGCAAATAGGCAGAAATTCCCCTCATTTTGTGGCAAAAAGGCACAAATTTTTCTTATTTTTGGCAAAATTGCAGAAATTTCATTTATTTCAGGGCAAAGTCAGAAATTCCTTTTATTTTGAGGCAAAAAGCAGAAATTTCTATTATTTTGGTACAAAATTGAAGAAATTTTCCTTATTTTAAAACAAAAAGGCAGAAATTCCCCATATTTTGGTGCAAAAGGCAGAAATTCCCCTTATTTTGAGGTAAAAAGTCTGAAATTCCCCTTATTTTGGGGCAAAAAGGCAGAAATTCCCTTTACTTTGTGGCAAAAAGGCAGAAATTCCCGTTAATTGGGGCAGAAAAGCAAAAATTTTCTTTATTTGGGGACAATAAGGCAGACATTCCCCATATTTTGTGGCAAAAAGGCAGAAATTCCCCTTATTTGGAGGTAAAATCCTGAAATTCCCCATATTTTGGGCAAAAAGGCAGAAATTCCCCTTATTTTGGGGCAAAATTGCAGAAATTTCACATATTACAGGGCAAAAAGTCAGAAATTTGCCTTATTTTGGGGCAAAAAGCAGAAATTCCCCTAATTTTGTGGCCAAAACCAGAAATTCCCCATATTTTGGGGTAAAATTGAGGAAATTTCAAATATTTCAGGGCAAAAAGGCAGAAATTCCACTTTATTTCGGGCAATAACGCAGAAATTCCCCGTATTTTTGAGCAAAATTTCAGAAATTTCCCTTATATTGGTGCAAAAATGCAGAAATTCTCTTTATTTTGGTGCAATAAGGCAGAAATTCCCTGTATTTTGAAGCAAAATTTTACAAATTCCCCTAATTTTGAGGGAAAATGCAGAAATTTACATTATTTTAGAGCAAAAAGACAGAAATTATTCTTATTTCATGACAAAAAATCAGAAATTCCCCTTATTTTGTGGAAAAATTGCAGAAATTTCCCTTATTTTATGACAAAATTGCAAGAATTTTTCTTATTTTCGGCAAAATTGCAAAAATTTCACTTATTTTGGGGCACAAACGCAGAGATTCCCCTTATTATGAGGTAGAAATGCTGAAATTCCCCTTATTTTGGGGAAAAAAGACAGAAATTCCCCTTATTTTGTTGCAAAAATGCAGAAATTTCTCTTATTTTGGGGCAAAATTGCAGAAATTTCACTTATATCAGGGAAAAAGGCAGAAATTTTCTTTATTTTGGAGCAAAAAGGCAGAAATTCCTAATATTTTGTGGCAAAAATGCAGAAATTTCCCGTATTTTGAGGTAAAAAGGCTGAAATTCCCTTTACTTGGGGGCAAAACGGCAGAAATTCCTCATATTTTCTGGCAAAAAGGCAGAAATTTCTTTTATTTTAGGGCAAAATTGCAGAAATTTCACTTATTTCAGGGCATAATTCAAAAACTCATTTTATTTTGGGGCAAAAGGAGAGAAATTCTGTTTATTTTTGAGTAAAAAGGCAGAAATTTCAATTATTTTGAGGTAAAAAGGCAGAATTTCCTCTTATTTTGGGGCAAAAATGAAGAAATTTCCCTTTTTGTGGCAATAAGGTATGCATTCCCCTTATTTTCGTGCAAAAAGGCAGAAATTCCCTGTATTTTAGAGAAAAATTGCAGAAATTCCCCTAATTTTTGGGCAAAAGGCAGAAATTCCCTTTATTTTGGGTCAAAAATCAGAAATTCCTCTTACTTTGAGGCAAAATTCCAGAAATTTCCTTTATTTAGGGACAAAATTGCAGGAATTTACATTATTTTGGGGCAAAATTGCAGAAATTTTCCTTATTTGGGGCAAAATTGCAGAAATTTTTCTTATTTTCAGGTAAAAAGGCTGAAATTTCCTTTATTTTGGGGCAAAAAGAAAGAAATTCCCCTTATTTTAAGGCAAAATTGCAGAAATTTTCCTTATTTTGGGGCAAAAAAGCAGAAATTCCTTATATTTTGTGGCCAAAAGGCAGAAATTTCACTTATTTTGAGGTAATAAGGCTGAAATTCCCCTTATTTTGAGGCAAAAAGGCTAAAATTCCTCTTATTTTGGGGTAAAATTGCAGAAATTTCAAATATTTCAGGGCAAAATGGCAGAAATTCCCCTTATTTTGGAGCAAAAAGATGAAATCCTAATTTTTGGCTAAAATTGAAGAAATTTCACTTATTTCGGGACAAAAAGGCAGAAATTCCACTTAATTTCAGGCAAAAAGGCAGAAATGACCCGTATTTTGGAGCAAAATTGCAGAAATTCCACTAATATTGGTGCAAAAATGCAGAAATTTCCTTTATTTTTGGGCAAAAAGGCCGAAATTTCTTTTATTTTGGTACAAAATTGAAGAAATTTTCCTTATTTTGGGGCAAAAAGCAGAAATTCCCCATATTTTGGGGCAAAAAGGCAGAAATTCCCCTTATTTTGAGGTAAGAAGGCTGAAATTTCTTTTATTTTGGGGCAAAAAGGCAGAAATTCCCCTTATTTTGGGGCAAAAAGCAGACATTTTTCTTATTTTGGGGTAAAATTTTAGAAATTTCACTTATTTCAGGGCAAAAAGTAAGAAATTCCCCTTTTTTGGGGGGCAAAAAGACAGAAATTCCATTTATTTTTGGGGAAAAGGCAGAAATTGCAATTATTTTGAGTCAAAAAGGCGGAAAATCCCCTTATTTTGGTGCAAAAATAAAGAAATTTCCCTTTTTTATGGCAAAAAAGTATACAGTCCCTTTATTTTCGGGCAAAAAGGCAGAAATTCCCCGTATTTTGGAGTAAATTGCAGAAATTTCCCTAATTTTGGGGCAAAAAGGCAGAAATTCTCCTTATTTTCGGGTAAAACTGCAGAAATTTCACTTATTTCACGGCAAAATGGCAGAAATTCCCCTTCTTTTCGGCGAAAAAGGCAGACAATTCGCGTATTTTGGAGCAAAATTGCAGTAATTACCAAATTTTTGGGGTATAAAATGCAGTAATTTACTTTAATTTGGGGCAAAATAGCAGAAATTCCTTATAATTCGGGGCAAAAGGCAGAAATTCCCCTTATTTTAGGGCAAAATTGCAGAAATTTCCCTTATTTGGAAGCAAAAAACAGAAATTCCCCTTATTTTCGGGCAGAATTGAGAAATTTCCCTTATTATGGAGAAAAATTGCAGAAATTTCCCTTATTTTAGGGCAAAATTGCAGAAATTTCACTTAATTCAGAGAAAAAAAAGCAAAAATTTTTCTTCTTTTGGGGCAAAAAGGCAGAAATTCTCATTATTTTGGGGCAAAGAGGCAGAAACTCACTTTATTTTGGGGTAAAATTGCAGAAATTTCACATATTTTAGGGCAAAAGGGAGAAATTCCTCTTATTTTAAGGCAAAAAGGCAGAAATTCCTCTTATTATGGGATAAAATTGCAGAAATTTCCTTTGTTTGGGGGCAAAAAGTTAGAAAATCCCCTTAATTTTGGGCAAAAAGGCAGAAATTCCCCATATTTTGGAGCAAAATTGCAGAAATTCTTCTAATATTGGGGCAAAAATGCAGAAATTCCCTTTATTTGGGGCAAAAAGCAGAAGTTTTCATTATTTTCGGGAAAAGAGGCAGAAATTTCCTGTATTTTGAAGCAAAATTGCAGAAACTCCCCTAATTTGGGGGCAAAAACTCAGAAATTCCCTATATGTTGGGACGAAAAGACAGAAATTCTCCTTATTTTGGGGCAAAACTCAGAAATTCCACTTATTTTGGGGCAAAATTGAAGAAATTTCCCTTATTTTGGGGCAAAATTGCAGAAATTTTCCAAATTTTGAAGCAAAATTGTATAAATTTCTTTTATTTTGGTATAGAATTGCAGAAATTTTTTTTATTTTGTGGCAAATAGGCAGAAATTCCCCTCATTTTGTGGCAAAAAGGCACAAATTTTTCTTATTTTTGGGCAAAATTGAAGAAATTTCATTTATTTCAGGGCAAAGTCAGAAATTCTTTTTATTTTCGGGCAAAAAACAGAAATTTCTATTATTTTGGTACAAAATTGAAGAAATTTTCCTTATTTTAAAACAAATAGGCAGAAATTCCCTATATTTTGGGGCAAAAGGCAGAAATTCCTCTTATTTTGAGGTAAAAAGTCTGAAATTCCCCTAATTTTGGGGCAAAAAAGCAGAAATTCTCTTTACTTTGTGGCAAAAAAGCAGAAATTCCCATTAATAGGGGCAGAAAAACAAAAATTTTCTTTATTTGGGGGCAATAAGGCAGACATTCCCCATATTTTGTGGCAAAAAGGCAGAAATTCCCCTTATTTGGAGGTAAAATGCTGAAATTCCCCATATTTTGGGCAAAAAGGCAGAAATTCCCCTTCTTTTGGGCAAAATTGCAGAAATTTCACTTATTTCAGGGCAAAAAGTCAGAAATTTGCCTTATTTTGGGGCAAAAAGCAGAAATTCCCCTAATTTTGTGGCCAAAAACAGAAATTCCCCTTTATTTTGGGGTAATATTGCGGAAATTTCAAATATTTCAGGGAAAAAAGGCAGAAATTCCACTTTATTTCGGGCAATAAGGCAGAAATTCCCCGTAATTTGAGCAAAATTTCAGAAATTCCCCTTATATTGGTGCAAAAATGCAGAAATTCTCTTTATTTTGGTGAAATAAAGCAGAAATTCCCCGTATTTTGAAGCAAAATTACACAAATTCCCCTAATTTTGAGGGAAAATGCAGAAATATACATTATTTTGGGGCAAAAAGACAGAAATTTTTCTTATTTCATGACAAAAAATCAGAAATTCCCCTTATTTTGGGGCAAAATTGCAGAAATTTCCCTTATATTATGGCAAAATTGCAAAAATTTTTCTTATTTTCGGCAAAATTGCAGAAATTTCACTAATTTTGGGGCACAAACGCAGTGATTCCCCTTATTATAAGGTAAAAATGCTGAAATTCCCCTTATTTTGAGGCAAAAAGACAGAAATTCCCCTTATTTTGTTGCAAAAATTCAGAAATTTCCCTTATTTTGGGGCAAAATTGCAGAAATTTCACTTATTTCAGGGAAAAAAGGCAGAAATTTTCCTTATTTTGGAGCAAAAATGCAGAAATTCCTAATATTTTGTGTCAAAAATGCAGAAATTCCCCTTATTTTGTGGTAAAAAGGCTGAAATTCCCCTTACTTGGGGGCAAAAAGGCAGAAATTCCCCATATTTTGTGTCAAAAATGCAGAAATTTCTTTTATTTTAGGGCAAAATTGCAGAAATTTCACTTATTTCAGGGCATAATTCAAAAACTCCTTTTATTTTGGGGCAAAAAGAGAGAAATTCCATTTATTTTTGGGTAAAAAGGCTGAAATTTCAATTATTTTGAGGTAAAAAGGCAGAATTTCCTCTTATTTTGGGGCAAAAATGAAGAAATTTCCGTTTTTTTGTGGCAAAAGGTATACATTCCCCTTATTTTCTGGCAAAAAAGCAGAAATTCCCCATATTTTTGAGCAAAATTGCAGAAATTCCTATAATTGTGGGGCAAAAATACAGAAATTCCCTATATGTTGAGGCAAAAAGTCAGAAATTCTCCTTATTTTTGGGCAAAACTCAGAAATTCCACTTATTTTGGGGCAAAATTGCAGAAATTTCACTTATTTCAAGGGAAAAAACCAGAAATTTTCCATATTTTTGAGCAAAATGGCAAAAATTCTGAATATTTTGTGGCAAAAATGCAGATATGCCCCTTATTTTGAGGTAAAAAACAGAAATTCCCCATATTTTGGGGCAAAAAGGCAGAAATTCCCCTTATTTTGAGGTAAGAAGGCTGAAATTTCTTTTATTTTTGGGCAAAAATGCAGAAATTCCCCTTATTTTGGGGCAAAAAGCAGACATTTCCCTTGTTGTGGGGTAAAATTTTAGAAATTTCACTTATTTCAGGGCAAAAAGTAAGAAATTCTCCTTTTTTGGGAAGCAAAAAGACAGAAATTCCGATTATTTTGGGGGAAAAGGCAGAAATTGCACTTATGTTGAGTCAAAAAGGCGGAAAATCCCCTTATTTTG
The DNA here is from genome assembly GCF_963924665.1 of Micromys minutus. Taxonomy (NCBI): domain Eukaryota; kingdom Metazoa; phylum Chordata; class Mammalia; order Rodentia; family Muridae; genus Micromys; species Micromys minutus. The sequence goes on from NW_027667727.1 coordinate 8,597,772, forward strand.
GTGCAAAAATAAAGAAATTTCCCTTTTTTATGGCAAAAGGTATACATTCCCTTTATTTTTGGGCAAAAAGTCAGAAATTCCCCATATTTTGGAGCAAAATTGAAGAAATTCCCCTAATTTTGGAGCAAAAAGGCAGAAATTCTTCTTATTTTCGGGTAAAACTGCAGAAATTTCACTTATTTCGCGGCAAAATGGCAGAAATTCCCCTTCTTTTCGGCGAAAAAGGCAGAATATCCGCGTATTTTTGAGCAAAATTGCAGTACTTCACCTAATTTTGGGGGTATAAAATGCAGTAATTTTCTTTAATTTGGGGCAAAACAGCAGAAATTTCCCTTAATTCAGGGCAAAAGGCAGAAATTCCTTTTATTTTAGGGCAAAATTGCAGAAATTTCGCTTATTTGGAAGCAAAAAACAGAGATTCCCCTTATTTTCGGGCAAAATTGCAGAAATTTCCCTTGTTATGGGAGAAAATTGCAGAAATTTCCCTTATTTTAGGGCAAAATTGCAGAAATTTCACTTATTTCAGAAAAAAAAGCAAAAATTTTTCTTATTTTGGGGCAAAAATGCAGAAATTCCCATTATTTTGGGGCAAAGAGGCAGAAACACACTTTATTTTGGGGTAAAATTGCACAAATTTCACCTATTTCAGGGCAATAAGGCAGAAATTCCCCTTATTTTAAGGCAAAAAGGCAGAAATTCCTCTTATTATGGGTTAAAATTGCAGAAATTTCCTTTGTTTGGGGGCAAAAAGGTAAAAAATCCCCTTAATTTCGGGCAAAAATGCAGAAATTCCCCGTATTTTGGAGCAAAATTCCAGAAATTCCCCTAATATTGGGGCAAAAATGCAGAAATTCCCTTTATTTGGGGAAAAAGTCAGAAGTTCCCCTTATTTTCGGGAAAAGAGGCAGAAATTTCCTGTATTTTGAAGCAAAATTGCAGAAACTCCCCTAATTTGGGGGCAAAAAGGCAGAAATTCCCTATATGTTGGGGCAAAAAGACAGAAATTCTCCTTATTTTGGGGCAAAACTCAGAAATTTCTCTTATTTTGGTGCAAAATTTAAGAAATTTTGCTTATTTTGGGGCAAAATTGCAGAAATTTTCCAAATTTTAAAGCAAAATTGTATAAATTTCTTTTATTTTGGTTTACTATAGCAGAAAATTTTTTATTTTGTGGCAAATAGGCAGAAATTCCCCTCATTTTGTGGCAAAAAGGCACAAATTTTTCTTATTTTTGGCAAAATTGCAGAAATTTCATTTATTTCAGGGCAAAGTCAGAAATTCCTTTTATTTTGAGGCAAAAAGCAGAAATTTCTATTATTTTGGTACAAAATTGAAGAAATTTTCCTTATTTTAAAACAAAAAGGCAGAAATTCCCCATATTTTGGTGCAAAAGGCAGAAATTCCCCTTATTTTGAGGTAAAAAGTCTGAAATTCCCCTTATTTTGGGGCAAAAAGGCAGAAATTCCCTTTACTTTGTGGCAAAAAGGCAGAAATTCCCGTTAATTGGGGCAGAAAAGCAAAAATTTTCTTTATTTGGGGACAATAAGGCAGACATTCCCCATATTTTGTGGCAAAAAGGCAGAAATTCCCCTTATTTGGAGGTAAAATCCTGAAATTCCCCATATTTTGGGCAAAAAGGCAGAAATTCCCCTTATTTTGGGGCAAAATTGCAGAAATTTCACATATTACAGGGCAAAAAGTCAGAAATTTGCCTTATTTTGGGGCAAAAAGCAGAAATTCCCCTAATTTTGTGGCCAAAACCAGAAATTCCCCATATTTTGGGGTAAAATTGAGGAAATTTCAAATATTTCAGGGCAAAAAGGCAGAAATTCCACTTTATTTCGGGCAATAACGCAGAAATTCCCCGTATTTTTGAGCAAAATTTCAGAAATTTCCCTTATATTGGTGCAAAAATGCAGAAATTCTCTTTATTTTGGTGCAATAAGGCAGAAATTCCCTGTATTTTGAAGCAAAATTTTACAAATTCCCCTAATTTTGAGGGAAAATGCAGAAATTTACATTATTTTAGAGCAAAAAGACAGAAATTATTCTTATTTCATGACAAAAAATCAGAAATTCCCCTTATTTTGTGGAAAAATTGCAGAAATTTCCCTTATTTTATGACAAAATTGCAAGAATTTTTCTTATTTTCGGCAAAATTGCAAAAATTTCACTTATTTTGGGGCACAAACGCAGAGATTCCCCTTATTATGAGGTAGAAATGCTGAAATTCCCCTTATTTTGGGGAAAAAAGACAGAAATTCCCCTTATTTTGTTGCAAAAATGCAGAAATTTCTCTTATTTTGGGGCAAAATTGCAGAAATTTCACTTATATCAGGGAAAAAGGCAGAAATTTTCTTTATTTTGGAGCAAAAAGGCAGAAATTCCTAATATTTTGTGGCAAAAATGCAGAAATTTCCCGTATTTTGAGGTAAAAAGGCTGAAATTCCCTTTACTTGGGGGCAAAACGGCAGAAATTCCTCATATTTTCTGGCAAAAAGGCAGAAATTTCTTTTATTTTAGGGCAAAATTGCAGAAATTTCACTTATTTCAGGGCATAATTCAAAAACTCATTTTATTTTGGGGCAAAAGGAGAGAAACTCTGTTTATTTTTGAGTAAAAAGGCAGAAATTTCAATTATTTTGAGGTAAAAAGGCAGAATTTCCTCTTATTTTGGGGCAAAAATGAAGAAATTTCCCTTTTTGTGGCAATAAGGTATGCATTCCCCTTATTTTCGTGCAAAAAGGCAGAAATTCCCTGTATTTTAGAGAAAAATTGCAGAAATTCCCCTAATTTTTGGGCAAAAGGCAGAAATTCCCTTTATTTTGGGTCAAAAATCAGAAATTCCTCTTACTTTGAGGCAAAATTCCAGAAATTTCCTTTATTTAGGGACAAAATTGCAGGAATTTACATTATTTTGGGGCAAAATTGCAGAAATTTTCCTTATTTGGGGCAAAATTGCAGAAATTTTTCTTATTTTCAGGTAAAAAGGCTGAAATTTCCTTTATTTTGGGGCAAAAAGAAAGAAATTCCCCTTATTTTAAGGCAAAATTGCAGAAATTTTCCTTATTTTGGGGCAAAAAAGCAGAAATTCCTTATATTTTGTGGCCAAAAGGCAGAAATTTCACTTATTTTGAGGTAATAAGGCTGAAATTCCCCTTATTTTGAGGCAAAAAGGCTAAAATTCCTCTTATTTTGGGGTAAAATTGCAGAAATTTCAAATATTTCAGGGCAAAATGGCAGAAATTCCCCTTATTTTGGAGCAAAAAGATGAAATCCTAATTTTTGGCTAAAATTGAAGAAATTTCACTTATTTCGGGACAAAAAGGCAGAAATTCCACTTAATTTCAGGCAAAAAGGCAGAAATGACCCGTATTTTGGAGCAAAATTGCAGAAATTCCACTAATATTGGTGCAAAAATGCAGAAATTTCCTTTATTTTTGGGCAAAAAGGCCGAAATTTCTTTTATTTTGGTACAAAATTGAAGAAATTTTCCTTATTTTGGGGCAAAAAGCAGAAATTCCCCATATTTTGGGGCAAAAAGGCAGAAATTCCCCTTATTTTGAGGTAAGAAGGCTGAAATTTCTTTTATTTTGGGGCAAAAAGGCAGAAATTCCCCTTATTTTGGGGCAAAAAGCAGACATTTTTCTTATTTTGGGGTAAAATTTTAGAAATTTCACTTATTTCAGGGCAAAAAGTAAGAAATTCCCCTTTTTTGGGGGGCAAAAAGACAGAAATTCCATTTATTTTTGGGGAAAAGGCAGAAATTGCAATTATTTTGAGTCAAAAAGGCGGAAAATCCCCTTATTTTGGTGCAAAAATAAAGAAATTTCCCTTTTTTATGGCAAAAAAGTATACAGTCCCTTTATTTTCGGGCAAAAAGGCAGAAATTCCCCGTATTTTGGAGTAAATTGCAGAAATTTCCCTAATTTTGGGGCAAAAAGGCAGAAATTCTCCTTATTTTCGGGTAAAACTGCAGAAATTTCACTTATTTCGCGGCAAAATGGCAGAAATTCCCCTTCTTTTCGGCGAAAAAGGCAGACAATTCGCGTATTTTGGAGCAAAATTGCAGTAATTACCAAATTTTTGGGGTATAAAATGCAGTAATTTACTTTAATTTGGGGCAAAATAGCAGAAATTCCTTATAATTCGGGGCAAAAGGCAGAAATTCCCCTTATTTTAGGGCAAAATTGCAGAAATTTCCCTTATTTGGAAGCAAAAAACAGAAATTCCCCTTATTTTCGGGCAGAATTGAGAAATTTCCCTTATTATGGAGAAAAATTGCAGAAATTTCCCTTATTTTAGGGCAAAATTGCAGAAATTTCACTTAATTCAGAGAAAAAAAAGCAAAAATTTTTCTTCTTTTGGGGCAAAAAGGCAGAAATTCTCATTATTTTGGGGCAAAGAGGCAGAAACTCACTTTATTTTGGGGTAAAATTGCAGAAATTTCACATATTTTAGGGCAAAAGGGAGAAATTCCTCTTATTTTAAGGCAAAAAGGCAGAAATTCCTCTTATTATGGGATAAAATTGCAGAAATTTCCTTTGTTTGGGGGCAAAAAGTTAGAAAATCCCCTTAATTTTGGGCAAAAAGGCAGAAATTCCCCATATTTTGGAGCAAAATTGCAGAAATTCTTCTAATATTGGGGCAAAAATGCAGAAATTCCCTTTATTTGGGGCAAAAAGCAGAAGTTTTCATTATTTTCGGGAAAAGAGGCAGAAATTTCCTGTATTTTGAAGCAAAATTGCAGAAACTCCCCTAATTTGGGGGCAAAAACTCAGAAATTCCCTATATGTTGGGACGAAAAGACAGAAATTCTCCTTATTTTGGGGCAAAACTCAGAAATTCCACTTATTTTGGGGCAAAATTGAAGAAATTTCCCTTATTTTGGGGCAAAATTGCAGAAATTTTCCAAATTTTGAAGCAAAATTGTATAAATTTCTTTTATTTTGGTATAGAATTGCAGAAATTTTTTTTATTTTGTGGCAAATAGGCAGAAATTCCCCTCATTTTGTGGCAAAAAGGCACAAATTTTTCTTATTTTTGGGCAAAATTGAAGAAATTTCATTTATTTCAGGGCAAAGTCAGAAATTCTTTTTATTTTCGGGCAAAAAACAGAAATTTCTATTATTTTGGTACAAAATTGAAGAAATTTTCCTTATTTTAAAACAAATAGGCAGAAATTCCCTATATTTTGGGGCAAAAGGCAGAAATTCCTCTTATTTTGAGGTAAAAAGTCTGAAATTCCCCTAATTTTGGGGCAAAAAAGCAGAAATTCTCTTTACTTTGTGGCAAAAAAGCAGAAATTCCCATTAATAGGGGCAGAAAAACAAAAATTTTCTTTATTTGGGGGCAATAAGGCAGACATTCCCCATATTTTGTGGCAAAAAGGCAGAAATTCCCCTTATTTGGAGGTAAAATGCTGAAATTCCCCATATTTTGGGCAAAAAGGCAGAAATTCCCCTTCTTTTGGGCAAAATTGCAGAAATTTCACTTATTTCAGGGCAAAAAGTCAGAAATTTGCCTTATTTTGGGGCAAAAAGCAGAAATTCCCCTAATTTTGTGGCCAAAAACAGAAATTCCCCTTTATTTTGGGGTAATATTGCGGAAATTTCAAATATTTCAGGGAAAAAAGGCAGAAATTCCACTTTATTTCGGGCAATAAGGCAGAAATTCCCCGTAATTTGAGCAAAATTTCAGAAATTCCCCTTATATTGGTGCAAAAATGCAGAAATTCTCTTTATTTTGGTGAAATAAAGCAGAAATTCCCCGTATTTTGAAGCAAAATTACACAAATTCCCCTAATTTTGAGGGAAAATGCAGAAATATACATTATTTTGGGGCAAAAAGACAGAAATTTTTCTTATTTCATGACAAAAAATCAGAAATTCCCCTTATTTTGGGGCAAAATTGCAGAAATTTCCCTTATATTATGGCAAAATTGCAAAAATTTTTCTTATTTTCGGCAAAATTGCAGAAATTTCACTAATTTTGGGGCACAAACGCAGTGATTCCCCTTATTATAAGGTAAAAATGCTGAAATTCCCCTTATTTTGAGGCAAAAAGACAGAAATTCCCCTTATTTTGTTGCAAAAATTCAGAAATTTCCCTTATTTTGGGGCAAAATTGCAGAAATTTCACTTATTTCAGGGAAAAAAGGCAGAAATTTTCCTTATTTTGGAGCAAAAATGCAGAAATTCCTAATATTTTGTGTCAAAAATGCAGAAATTCCCCTTATTTTGTGGTAAAAAGGCTGAAATTCCCCTTACTTGGGGGCAAAAAGGCAGAAATTCCCCATATTTTGTGTCAAAAATGCAGAAATTTCTTTTATTTTAGGGCAAAATTGCAGAAATTTCACTTATTTCAGGGCATAATTCAAAAACTCCTTTTATTTTGGGGCAAAAAGAGAGAAATTCCATTTATTTTTGGGTAAAAAGGCTGAAATTTCAATTATTTTGAGGTAAAAAGGCAGAATTTCCTCTTATTTTGGGGCAAAAATGAAGAAATTTCCGTTTTTTTGTGGCAAAAGGTATACATTCCCCTTATTTTCTGGCAAAAAAGCAGAAATTCCCCATATTTTTGAGCAAAATTGCAGAAATTCCTATAATTGTGGGGCAAAAATACAGAAATTCCCTATATGTTGAGGCAAAAAGTCAGAAATTCTCCTTATTTTTGGGCAAAACTCAGAAATTCCACTTATTTTGGGGCAAAATTGCAGAAATTTCACTTATTTCAAGGGAAAAAACCAGAAATTTTCCATATTTTTGAGCAAAATGGCAAAAATTCTGAATATTTTGTGGCAAAAATGCAGATATGCCCCTTATTTTGAGGTAAAAAGCTGAAATTCCCCTTATTTAGGGGCAAAAAGGCAGAAATTTCCCTTATTTTGGGGCAAAAAGACAGAAATTCCCCTTATTTTGTGGCAAAAAGGCAGAAATTTCTTTTATTTTGGGTCAATATTGCAGAAATTTCACTTATTTCAGAGCATAACTCAAAAATTCCTTTTATTTTGGGGCAAATAAACAGAAATTCCGTTTATTTTTGGGTAAAAAGGCAGAAATTTCCCGTATTTTGGAGCAAAATTGCAGAAATTTCACTTATTTCAGGGTAATAAGTCAGAAATTTTCCTTATTTTGGGGCAAAAAGACAGAAATTCCCTTTGTTTTGGGGGAAAAAGACATAAATTCCACTTATTTAGAGGCAAAAAGTCAGAAATTCTTCTTAGTTTGGAGCAAAAATAAAGAAATTTCCCTTTTTTATGGCTAAAAGGTATGCATTCCTCTTATTTTTTGGCAAAAAGGCTGAAATTCCCCGTATTTTGGAGCAAAATTGAAGAAATTTCCCAAATTGTGGGACAAAAAGGTAGAAATTCCCTATATGTTGGGGCAAAAAGACAGAAATTCTCCTTATTTTGGGGCAAAACTCAGAAATTTCACTTATTTTGGGGCAAAATTCCAGAAATTTCCCATATTTAGGGGCAAAATTGCAGAAATTTCACTTATTTTGGGGCAAAATTGCAGAAATTTCATTATTTCAGGGAAAAAAGGCAGAAATTTTTCTTATTTTGGGGCAAAAAGGCAGAATTTCCTAATATTTTGTGGCAAAAATGCAGAAATTCCCCTTATTTTGAGGTAAAAAGGCTGAAATTACCCTTATTTGGGGGCAAAAAGGCAGAAATTTCCCTTATTTTGGGGCAAAATTGCAGAAATTTCACTTATTTCAGAGTAATAAGTCAGAAATTCCTTTTATTTTGGGGCAAAAAGACAGAAATTCCCTTTGTTTTGGGGGAAAAAGACAGAAATTCCACTTATTTAGAGGCAATAATGCAGAAATTCCCCTTATTTCGGAGCAAAAATGAAGAAATTTCTCTTTTTTAATGGCAAAAAGGTATGCATTCTCCTTATTTTCGGGCAAAAAGGCAGAAATTCCCCATATTTTGGAGTAAAATTGCCGTAATTCCCCTAATTTTGGGGCAAAAGGCAGAAATTCTCTTTATTTTGGGGCAAAAGTCAGAAATTCCCCTTACTTTGGGGCAAAATTCCAGAAATTTCCTTCATTTTGGGGCAAAACTGCAGGAATTTACCTTATTTTGTGGTAAAATTGCAGAAATTTCCTTTATTTGGGGCAAAATTGCAGAAATTTCACTTATTTTCAGGTAAAAAGGCTGAAATTTCCTTTTTTTTAAGGCATAAAGGGACAAATTCCCCTTATTTTAGAGCAAAATTGCAGAAATTTTACTTATTTTGGGGCAAAAAGGCAGAAATTCCTTATATTTTGTGGCAAAAAGGCAGAAATTTCCCTTATTTTGTGGTAATAGGGCTGAAATTCCCCTTATTTTGAAGCAAAAAGGCAGAAATTCCCCTTATTTTGGGGTAAAATTGCAGAAATTTCAAATATTTCAGGGCAAAATGGCAGAAATTTCCCTTAGTTTGGGGCAAAAAGATGAAATCCCTAATTTTTGGCTAAAATTGAAGTAATTTTACTTATTTCGGGACAAAAGGCCGAAATTCCACTTAATTTCGGGCAAAAAGGTAGAAATGACCCGTATTTTGAAGCAAAAGTGCAGAAATTCCCCTAATATTTGAACAAAAATGCAGAAATTCCTTTTATTTTGGGGCAAAAAGGCAGAAATGCTCCATATTTTGGTGCAAAAAGGCTGAAATTTCCCTTATTTTGAGGTAAAATGCTGAAATTCCCCATATTTTGGGGCAAAAGGCAGAAATTCCCCATATTTTGGGGCAAAAGGCAGAAATTACCTTTATTTCTGGGCAAAAAGTCACAAATTTCTTTTATTTTGGGCAAAATTGCAGAAATTTCATTTATTTCAGGGCAAAAAGTCAGAAATTCTTCTTATTTTGGGGCAAAAAGCAGAAATTTCTTTTATTATGGTACAAAATTGAAGAAATTTTTTATATTTTGGAATAAAAAGGCAGAAATTCCCCATATTTTGGGGCAAAAGGCAGAAATTCTTCTTATTTTGAGGTAAAATGCAGAAATTCCCCAAATATTGGGGGAAAATGCAAAAATTCCCTTTATTTTGGGGCTAAAAGGCAAAAAAATCCCTGTATATTGGAGCAAAATTGCAGAAATTCACCTAATTTTGGGTTAAAAATACAGTAATTTCCTTTATTTTGGGGCAAAAATGCAGAAATTATTTTTATTTGTGGCAAAAGGCAGAAATTCCCCTTATTTTAGGGCAAAATTGCAGAAATTCTCCTTATTTTGGGGCAAAAGACAGAAATTCCCTTTATTTTAGGGCAAAATTGCAGAAATTTCCCTTATTTGTGGGCAAAAAACAGAAATTCCACTTATTTTGGGGCAAAATTCCAGAAATTTCCCTTCTTATGGTGAAAAATTGCAGAAATTTCCCTTATTTTAGGGCAAAATTGCAGAAATTTCACTTATTTCAGAAAAAAAAGCAAAAATTTTACTTCTTTGGGGGCAAAAAGACAGAAATTCACCTGATTTTGGGGTAAAATTGCAGAAATTTCACATATTTCTGGGCAAAAAGGCAGAAATTTCCATTATTTTGGGGCAAAATTACAGAAATTTCACTTATTTCAGGGTAATAAATCAGAAATTTTTTATTATTTTGGGGCAAAAAAAACCAGAAATTCTCTTTGTTTTGGGGGAAAAAGACAGAAATTCCACTTATTTAGAGGCAAAAAGGCAGAAATTCTTCTGATTTTGGAGCAAAAATGAAGAAATTTCCATTTTTTATGGCAAAAAGGTATGCATTCCCCTTATTTTCGGGCAAAAAGGCAGAAATTCCACGTACTTTAAAGCAAAATTGCAGAAATTCCCCTAATTGTGGGGCAAAAAGGCAGAAATTCTCTATATGTTGAGGCAAAAAGACAGAAATTCTCCTTATTTTGGGGCAAAACTCAGAAATTCCACTTATTTGGGGGCAAAATTCCAGAAATTTTTCTTATTTTGGGGCAAAATTGCAGAAATTTCACTTATTTTAGGGCAAAATTGCAGGAATTTACCTTATTTTGGGGCAAAATTGCAGAAATTTTCCTTATTTGGGGCAAAATTGCAGAAATTTCACTTATTTTCAGGTAGAAAGGCTCAAATTTCTTTTATTTTGGGCAAAAAGGGAGAAATTCCCCTTATTTGGCGCAAGATTGCAGAAATTTTCCTTATTTTGGGGCAAAAAGGCAGAAATTCCTTATATTTTGTGGCAAAAAGGCAGAAATTTCCCTTATTTTGAGGTAATAAGGGTGAAATTCCCCTTATTTTGGGGCAAAAAGCAGAAATTCCCCTTATTTTGGGGTAAAATTGCAGAAATTTCAAATATTTCATGGCAAAATGGCAGAAATTCCCCTTATTTTGGGGCAAAAAATGAAATCCATAATTTTTGGCTAAAATTGAAAAAATTTCACTTATTCGGAACAAAAAGGCAGAAATTCCACCTAATTTCGGGCAAAAATGCAGAAATGACCCTTATTTTGGAGCAAAAGTGCAAAAATTCCCCTAATATTGGTGCAAAAATGCAGAAATTCCCTTTATTTTGGGGCAAAAAGGCAGAAATTCTCCATATTTTGGTGCTAAAAGGCTGACATTCCCCTTATTTTGAGGTAAAATGCTGAAATTCCCCATATTTTGGGGCAAAAGGCAGAAATTATTTTTATTTTGGGGCAAAAAGGCACAAATTTCCCTTATTTTCGAGCAAAATTGCAGAAATTTCATTTATTTCAGGGCAAAAAGACAGAAATTCCCCTTATTTTGGGGCAAAAAGCAGAAATTTCTTTTATTATGGTACAAAATTGAAGAAATTTTTTTTTATTTTGGAACAAAAAGGCAGAAATTCCCCATATTTTGGGGCAAAAGGAAGAAATTCTTCTTATTTTGAGGTAAAATGCAGAAATTCCCCTTACTTAGAGGTAAAATGCAAAAATTCCCCAAATATTGGGGGAAAATGCACAAATTCCCTTTATTTTGGGGCTAAAAGGCAGAAAATCCCCATATATTGGAGCAAAATTGCATAAATTCACCTAATTTTGGGTTAAAAATACAGTAATTTTCTTTATTTTGGGGCAAAAAGGCCGAAATTCTTCTTACTTTGGGGCAAAAGGCTGAAATTCCCCTTATTTTCGGGCAAAAAGTCAGAAATTCCCCATTATTTTGGGGCAAATAGACAGAAATTTTGTTTATTTTTTGGGAAAAGGCAGAAATTGCACTCATTTTGAGTCAAAAAGGCAGAAAATCCTTTTATTTTGGGGCAAAAATGAAGAAATTTCCCTTTTTTATGGCAAAAAGGTATACATTCCCTTTATTTTCGAGCAAAAAGGTAGTAATTCCTCATATTTTGGAGCAAAATTCCAAAAATTCTCCTAATTTTGTGGCAATAAAGCAGACATTCCCCTTATTTTGAGATAAAACTGCAGAAATTTCACTTATTTCGCGGCAAAATGGCAGAAATTCCCCTTATTTTCGGCGAAAAAGGCAGAAAATCCCAATATTTTGGAGCAAAATTGCAGAAATTCACCTAATTTTGGGTTAAAAATACAGTAATTTTCTTTATTTTGGGGCAAAAGGCAGAAATTCTTTTTATTTTGGGGCAAAAGGCAGGAATTCCTATTATTTTAGGGCAAAATTGCATAAAATCTCCTTATTTTGGGGCAAAATACAGAAATTCCCCTTATTTTAGGGCAAAATTGCAGAAATTTCCCTTATCTGGGGGCAAAAAACAGAAATTCCCCTTATTTGGGGGCAAAATTGCAGAAATTTCCCTTATTATGGGGAAAAATTGCAGAAATTTCCCTTATTTTAGGACAACATTGCAGAAATTTCACTTAGTTCAGAGAAAAAAAGGAAATATTTTTCTTATTTTGGGGCAAAAGGCAGAAATTCCCATTATTTTGGGGCAAAAAGGCAGAAATTCACCTTATTTTGGGGTAAAATTGCAGAAATTTCACATATTTCAGGGCAAAAAGGCAGAAATTTCCCTTATTTGGGGGCAAAATTGCAGAAATTTCACTTATTTCAGGGTAATAAGTCAGAAATTTTCTTTATTTTGGGGCAAAAAGACAGAAATTCCCTTTGTTTTGGGAGAAAAAGTCAGAAATTCCACTTATTTAGAGGCAAAAAGGCAGAAATTCACTTTATTTTGGAGCAAAAATGAAGAAATTTCATTTTTTTATGGCAAAAAGTAATGCATTCCCTTTATTTTCGGGCAAAAAGGCAGGAATCCCTCGTATTTTGAAGCAAAATTTTAGAAATTCCCGTAATTGTGTGGCAAAAACGCAGAAATTCTCTATATGTTGGGGCAAAAAGACAGAAATTCTTCTTATTTTGGGGCAAAAGGCAGAAATTCCCCTCATTTTGGGGCAAAAATGCACAAATTTCCTTTATTTTCGGGCAAAATTGCAGAAATTTCATTTATTTCAGGGTAAAGAGTCAGAAATTCCCCTTATTTTGGGGCAAAAAGCAGAAATTTCTTTTATTATGGTACAAAATTGAAGAAATTTTCCTTATTTTGAAACAAAAAGGCAGAAATTCCCCATATTTTGGGGCAAAAGGCAGACATTCTTCTTATTTTGAGGTAAAATGCAGAAATTCCCCAAATATTGGGGGAAAAGGCAGAAATTCCCTTTATTTTGGGCCTAAAAGGCAGAAATTCCCCGTATTTTGAAGCAAAATTGCAGAAATTCTCATAATTTTCAGGCAAAAAGGCAGAAATTCTCCTTATTTTGGGGCAAAAAGACAGAAAATCTTCTTTTATTCGGGAGCAAAATCAGAAATTTCCCTTATTTTGGGGCAAAATTGCAGAAATTTCACTTATTTCAGAAAAAAATGCAAAAAATTTCTTATTTTGGGGCAAAAGGCAAAAATTTCTTTTATTTTGGTAAAAAATTGCAGAAATTTTTCTTATTTTGGGGCAAAAAGTGAGAAATTCCTCTTATTTTGAGGTAAAGAGGCTGAAATTCCCCTTATTTTCGGGCAAAAAGTCAGAAATTCCCCTTTGTTGGGGCAAAAAGACAGAAATTTCGTTTATTTTTGGAGAAAAGGCAGAAATTGCACTTATTTTGAGTCAAAAAGGCGGAAAATCCCCTTATTTTGGGGCAAAAATAAAGAAATTTCCCTTTTTTATGGCAAAAAGGTATAAATTCCTATTATTTTCGGGCAAAAAGGCAGAAATTTCCCGTATTTTGGAGCAAAATTGCAGAAATTCCTCTAATTTTGGGGCAAAAAGGCCGAAATTCCACTTATTTTGGGGTAAAACTGCAGATATTTCACTTATTTCGCGGCAAAATGACAGAAATACCCCTTATTCTCGGTGAAAAAGGCAGAAAATCCCCATATTTTGGAGCAAAATTGCAGAAATTCACCTAATTTTAGGGTAAAAAATACAGTAATTTTCTTTATTTTGGGACAAAAATGCAGAAATTCTCCTTATTTTGGGGCAAAAGGCAGAAATTCCCCTTATTTTAGGGCAAAATTGCAAAAATTTCCCTTATTTGGGGGCAAAAAACAGAAATTCCCCTGATTTTGGGGCAAAATTGCAGAAATTTCCCTTATTATCGGAAAAAATTGCATTAATTTCCCTTATTTTAGTGCAAAATTGAAGAAATTTCACTTATTTTAGAGAAAAAAAGCAAAAATTTTTCTTCTTTTGGGGCAAAAAGGAAGAAATTCCCATTATTTTGAAGCAAAAAGGCAGAAATTCATCTTATTTTGAGGTAAAATTGCAGAAATTTCACATATTTCAGGGCAAAAAGGCAGAAATTTCCCTTATTTTGGGGCAAAATTGCAGAAATTTCACTTATTTCAGGGTAATAAGTAGAAATTTTCCTTATTTTGGGGCAAAAAAGACAGAAATTCCCTTTGTTTTGAGGGAAAAATACAGAAATTCCACTCATTTAGAGGCAAAAAGGCAGAAATTCTTTTTATTTTGGGGCAAAAGGCAGAAATTCCCATTATTTTAGGGCAAAATTGCAGAAATTTCTATTATTTGGGGGCAAAAAACAGAAATATCCCTTATTTTGGGGCAAAATTGCAGAAATTTCTCTTATTATGGGGAAAAATTGCAAAAATTTCCCTTATTTTAGGGCATCATTGCAGAAATTTCACTTATTTCAGATAAAAAAAAAGAAAAATTTTTCATATTTTGGGGCAAAAAAGCAGAAATTTCCATTATTTTGGGGCAAAAAGGCAGAAATTCACCTTATTTTGGGGTAAAATTGCAGAAATTTCACATATTTGAGGGCAAAAAGACCCAAATTTTCCTTATTTGGGGGCAAAATTACAGAAATTTCACTTATTTCAGGGTAATAAGTCAGAAATTTTCTTTATTTTGGGGCAAAAAAAACAGAAATTCCCTTTGTTTTGGGGGAAAAAGTCAGAAATTCCACTTATTTAGAGGCAAAAAGGCAGAAATTCCCTTTATTTTGGAGCAAAAATGAAGAAATTTCACTTTTTTATGGCAAAAAGGTATGCATTCCCCTTATTTTCGGGCAAAAAGGCAGAAATTCCTTGTATTTTGGAGCAAAATTGCAGAAATACCCGTAATTGTGTGGCAAAAACGCAGAAATTCTCTATATGTTGGGGCAAAAAGACAGAAATTCTTTTTATTTTGGGGCAAAAGGCAGAAATTCCCCTCATTTTGGGGCAAAAATGCACAAATTTCCCTTATTTTCGGGCAAAATTGCAGAAATTTCATTTATTTCAGGGTAAAGAGTCAGAAATTCCCCTTATTTTGGGGCAAAAAGCAGAAATTTCTCTTATTATGGTACAAAGTTGAAGAAATTTTCCTTATTTTGGAACAAAAAGGCAGAAATTCCCCATATTTTGGGGCAAAAGGCAGAAATTGTTCTTATTTTGAGGTAAAATGCAGAAATTCCCCTTATTTAGAGGTAAAATGCAGAAATTCCCCAAATATTGGGGGAAAATGAAGAAATTTCCTTTATTTTGTGGCTAAAAGGCAGAAATTCTCCATATTTTGAAGCAAAATTGCAGAAATTCTCATAATTTTCAGGCAAAAAGGCAGAAATTCTCCTTATTATGGGGCAAAAAGACAGAAAATCTCCTTTTATTCGGGAGCAAAATCAGAAATTTCCCTTATTTTTGGGCAAAATTGCAGAAATTTCCTTTACATTTGGGCAAAATTGCAGAAATTTCCCTTATTTTGGGGCAAAATTGCAGAAATTTCACTTATTTCAGAAAAAAATGCAGAAATTTTCTTATTTTGGGGCAAAAAGGCAGAAATTTTTTTTATTTTGGTACAAAATTGCAGAAATTTTTCTTATTTTGGGGCAAAAAGGCAGAAATTCTCCATATTTTGAGGTAAAAAGGCTGAAATTCCCCTTATTTTCGGGCAAAAAGTCAGAAATTCCCCTTATGTTGGGGCAAAAAGACAGAAATTTCGTTTATTTTTGGAGAAAAGGCAGAAATTGCACTTATTTTGAGTCAAAAAGTCGGAAAATCTCCTTATTTTGGGGCAAAAATGAAGAAATTTTCCTTTTTTATGGCAAAAAGGTATACATTCCCATTATTTTCGGGCAAAAAGGCAGAAATTTCCCGTATTTTGGAGCAATATTTCAGAAATTCCTCTAATTTTGGGGCAAAAAGGCCAAAATTCCCCTTATTTTGGGGTAAAACTGCAGATATTTCACTTATTTCGCGGCAAAATGACAGAAATTCCCCTTATTCTCGGAGAAAAAGGCAGAAAATCCTAATATTTTGGAGCAAAATTGCAGAAATTCACCAAATTTTGGGGTAAAAAAATACAGTAATTTTCTTTATTTTGGGACAAAAATGCAGAAATTCTCCTTATTTTGGGGCAAAAGGCAGAAATTCCCCTTATTTTAGGGCAAAATTGCAAAAATTTCCCTTATTTGGGGGCAAAAAACAGAAATTCCCCTTATTTTGGGGCAAAATTGCAGAAATTTCCCTTATTATCAGAAAAAATTGCATTAATTTCCCTTATTTTAGTGCAAAATTGCAGAAATTTCACTTATTTTAGAGAAAAAAAGCAAAAATTTTTATTCTTTTTGGGCAAAAAGGAAGAAATTCCCACTATTTTGGGGCAAAAAGGCAGAAATTCATCTTATTTTGAGGTAAAATTGCAGAAATTTCACATATTTCAGGGCAAAAAGGCAGAAATTTCCCTTATTTTGGGGCAAAATTGCAGAAATTTCACTTATTTCAGGGTAATAAGTAGAAATTTTCCTTATTTTGGGGCAAAAAAGACAGAAATTCCCTTTGTTTTGGAGGAAAAATACAGAAATTCCACTCATTTAGAGGCAAAAAGGCAGAAATTCCCCTTATTTTGGAGCAAAAATGAAGAAATTTCCATTTTTTATGGCAAAAAGGTATGCATTCCCCTTATTTTCCGGCAAAAAGGCAGAAATTCCCCGTATTTTGGAGCAAAATTGCAGAAATTCCCCTAATTGTGGGGCATAAAGGCAGAAATTCTCTATATTTGGAGCAAAAAGACAGAAATTCTCCTTATCTTGGGGCAAAACTCAGAAATTCCACTTCTTTTGGGGCAAAATTCCAGAATTTTCCCTTATTTTGGGGCAAAATTGCAGAAATTTCTCTTATTTTGGTGCAAAATTGCAGAAATTCCCCTAATTTTGAGGCAAAAATGCTGAAATTTCCCATATTTGGGGGCAGAAAGGCAGAAATTACCCTTATTTTGAGGCAAAATTGCAAAAATTTCACTTATTTCAGGGTAATAAGTCAGAAATTCCCCTTATTTTGGGGCAAAAAAGACAGAAATTCCCTTTGTTTTGGGGGAAAAATACAGAAATTCCACTTATTTAGAGGCCAAAAGGCAGAAATTCCCTGTATTTTGGAGCAAAAATGAAGAAATTTCCCTTTTTTATGGCAAAAAAATATGCATTCCCCTTATTTTCAGGCAAAAAAGGCAGAAATTCTCCGTATTTTGGAGCAAAATTTAGAAATTCCCCTAATTTTGGGGCAAAAGGCAGAAATTCCCTTTATTTTGGTGCAAAAATCAGAAATTTCCCTTACTTTGAGGCAAAATTCAAGAAATTTCCTTTATTTTGGGGCAAAATTGCAGGAATTTCCCTTATTTGGGGCAAAATTGCAGAATTTTCACTTATTTTCAGGTATAAAGGCCTAAATTTCCTTTATTTTGGGGCAAAAAGTGAGAAATTCCTTTTATTTTGGGGCAAGATAGCAGAAGTTTTCCTTATTTTGGGGCAAAAAGGCAGAAATTCCTTATATTTTGTGGCAAAAAGGCAGAAATTTCCCTTATTTTGAGATAATAAGGCTGAAATTCCCCTTTATTTTGGAACAAAAAGGCAGAAATTCCCCTTATTTTGGGGTAAAATTGCAGAAATTTCAAATATTTCATGGCAAAATGGCAGAAATTCCCCTTATTTTGGGGCAAAAAGATGAAATCCCTAATTTTTGGCTAAAATTGAAGAAATTTCACTTATTTCGGGACAAAAAGTCAGAAATTCCACTTAATTTCTGGCAAAAAAAGGCAGAAATGACCCGTATTTTGGAGCAAAATTGCAGAAATTCCCCTAATATTTGTGCAAAAATGCAGAAATTCCCTTTATTTTGGGGCAAAAATGCAGAAATTCTCCATATTTTGGTGCAAAAAGGCTGAAATTCCCCTTATTTTGAGGTAAAATGATGAAATTCTCCATATTTTGGGGCAAAAGGCAGAAATTCCTCTTATTTTGGGGCAAAAAGGCACAATTTTCCCTTATTTTCAGGAAAAATTGCAGAAATTTTATTTATTTCAGGGCAAAAAGTCAGAAATTCCTCTTATTTTTGGGCAAAATTGCAGAAATTTCCTTTACATTGGGGCAAAATTGCAGAAATTTCCCTTATTTTGGGGCAAAATTGCAGAAATTTCACTTATTTCAGGGAAAAAAAGCAGAAATTTTCTTATTTTGGGGCAAAAAGGCAGAAATTTCTTTTATTTTGGTACAAAATTGCAAAAATTTTTCTTATTTCGCAGCCAAATGGCAGAAATTCTACTTATTTTCGGCGAAAAAGGCAGAAAATCACCGTATTTTGGAGCAAAATTGCAGAAATTTCCCTAATTGTGGGGCAAAAATGCAGAAATTCCCTATATGTTGGGGCAAAAACACAGAAATTCTCCTTATATTGGGGCAAAACTCAGAAATTTCACTTATTTTGGGTCAAAATTCCAGAAATTTTTCTTATTTTGGGGCAAAATTGCAGAAATTTCACTTATTTTGGGACAAAATTGCAGAAATTTCACTTATTTCAGGGAAAAAAGGCAGAATTTTTCTGCATTTTAAGCACAATGTCAGAAATTCTTAATATTTTGTGGCAAAAATGCAGAAATTCCCCTTATTTTGAGGTAAAAAGCCTGAAATTCCCCCTTATTTGGGGGCAAAAAGGCTGAAATTTCCCTTATTTTTGGGCAAAAAGACAGAAATTCCCCTTAATTTGTGGAAAAAAGGCAGAAATTTCTTTTATTTTGGGGCAAAATTGCAGAAATTTCACTTATTTCAGGGCATAATTAAAAAATTCCTTTTATTTTGGAGCAAAAAGCCAGAAATTCCGTTTATTTTTGGTAAAAAGTCAGAAATTTCACTTATTTTGAGGTAAAAAGGCAGAAATTCCCCATATTTTGGGGCAAAAATGAAGAAATTTCCTTTCTTTGTGCCAAAAGGTATACATTCCCTTTATTTTCGGGAAAAAAGCAGAAATTCTCCCTATTTTGGAGCAAAATTGCAGAAATTCCCCTAGTTGTGGGGCAAAAATGCAGAAATTCCCTCTTTATTGGGGCAAAAAGACAGAAATTCTCCTTTTTTTGGGGCAAAACTCAGAAATTCCACTTATTTTAGGGCAAAATTCCAAAAATTTCTCTTATTTTGGGGCTAAATTGCAGAAATTTCACTTATTTTAAGGCAAAATTGCAGAAATTTCAATTATTTCAGAGAAAAATTGCAGAAATTTTCCATATTTTGGAGCACAATGGCAGAAATTCTTAATATTTTGTGGCAAAAATGCAAAATTCCCCTTATTTTGAGGTAAAAAGGCTGAAATTCCCCTTATTTGGGGGCAAAAATGAAGAAATTTCCCTTTATTATTGGACAAAAAGACAGAAATTCCCCTTATTTTGTGGCAAAAAGGCAGAATTTTTTTTTTTATTTTCGGGCAAAATTGCAGAAATTTCACATATTTCAAGACATAATTCAAAAATTCCTTTTATTTTGGGACAAAAAGACAGAAATTCCGTTTATTTTGGGGTAAAAAGGCAGAAATTTCACTTATTTTGAGGTAAAGAGGCAGAAATAACTCTTATTTTGGGGCAAAAATGAAGAAATTTACCTTTTTTGTGGCAAAAGGTATACATTCCCCTTATTTTTAGGCAAAAAAGCAGAAATTCCCCTTATTTTGGAGCAAAATTGCAGAAATTCCCCTAATTGTGGGTCAAAAAGGCAGAAATTCCCTATATGTTAGGGCAAAAAGAGAGAAATTCTTCTTATTTTGGGGCAAAACTATGAAATTCCACTTATTTTTGGGAAAAATTCCAGAAATTTCCTATTTTTTGGGGCAAAATTGCAGAAATTTCACTTATTTTCTGGCAAAATTGCAGAAATTTCACTTATTTCAGGGTAATAAGTCAGAAATTTTCCTTCTTTTGGGGAAAAAAACAGAAATTCCCTTTGTTTTGGGGAAAAAAGACAGAGAAATTCCACTTATTTAGAGTCAAAAATGAGGAAATTCCCCTTATTTTGGAGCAAAAATGAAGAAATTTCCTTTTTTTATGGCAAAAAGTTATGCATTCCTCTTATTTTCGGGCAAAAAGGCAGAAATTCCCCGTATTTTGGAGCAAAATTGCAGAAATTCCCCTAATTGTGGGGCATAAAGGCAGAAATTCTCTATATGTTGGAGCAAAAAGACAGAAATTCTCCTTATTTTGGGGCAAAACTCAGAAATTCCACTTCTTTTGGGGCAAAAATCCAGAAATTTCTTTTATTTTGGGGCAAAATTGCAGAAATTTCACTTATTTTGAGGCAAAATTGCAGAAATTTCACTTATTTCAGGGAAAAAAGGCAGAAATTTTCCTTATTTTGGGACAAAAAGGCAGAAATTCCTAATATTTTGTGGCAAAAATGCAGAAATTCCCCTAATTTTGAGGTAAAAATGCTGAAATTACCCTTATTTGGGGGCAGAAAGGCAGAAATTACCCTTATTTTTAGTCAAAATTGCAGAAATTTCACTTATTTCAGGGTAATAAGTCAGAAATTCCCCTTATTTTGGGGCAAAAAAGACAGAAATTCCCATTGTTTTGGGGGAAAAAAACAGAAATTCCACTTATTCAGAGGCAAAAATGCAGAAATTCCCCTTATTTTGGAGCAAAAATGAAGAAATTTCCCTTTTTTATGGCAAAAAGTTATGCATTCCCCTTATTTTCGGGCAAAAAGGCAGAAATTCTCCGTATTTTGGAGCAAAATTCAGAAATTCCCCTAATTTTGGGGCAAAAGGCAGAAATTCCCTTTTATTTTGGGGCAAAAATCAGAAATTCCCCTTTCTTTGAGGCTAAATTCCAGAAATTTCCTTTATTTTGGGGCAAAATTGCAGAAATTTACATTATTTTGGGGCAAAATTGCAGAAATTTGCCTTATTTGGGGCAAAATTGCAGAATTTTCACTTATTTTAAGGTAAAAAGACTGAAATTTCCTTTATTTTGGGGCAAAAAGGGAGAAATTCCTTTTATTTTGGGGCAAAAAGGCAGAAATTTCCCTTATTTTGGGGTAAAATTGCAGAAATTTCAAATATTTCAGGGCAAAATGGCAGAAATTCCCCTTATTTTGGGGCAAAAAAATGAAATCCCTAATTTTTGGCTAAATTTGAAGAAATTTCACTTATTTCGGGACAAAAAGGCAGAAATTCAACTTAATTTCGGGCAAAAAGGCAGAAATGACCCGTATTTTGGAGCAAAATTGCAGAAATTCCCCTAATATTGGTGCAAAAATGCAGAAATTCCCTTTATTTAAAGGCAAAAAAGCAGAAATTCTCCATATTTTGGTGCAAAAAGGCTTAAATTCCCTTTATTTTGAGGTAAAATGCTGAAATTTTCCATATTTTGGGGCAAAAGGCAGAAATTCCCCTTATTTTGGGGCAAAAAGGCACAAATTTCCCTTATTTTC
The DNA here is from genome assembly GCF_963924665.1 of Micromys minutus. Classification (NCBI taxonomy): domain Eukaryota; kingdom Metazoa; phylum Chordata; class Mammalia; order Rodentia; family Muridae; genus Micromys; species Micromys minutus. The sequence goes on from NW_027667727.1 coordinate 8,618,888, forward strand.
GGGCAAAATTGCAGAAATTTCATTTATTTCAGGGCAAAAAGTCAGAAATTTTTCTTATTTTGGGGCAAAAAGCAGAAATTTCTTTTATTATGGTACAAAATTGAAGAAATTTTTCTTATTTTGGAATAAAAAGGCAGAAATTCCCCATATTTTGGGGCAAAAGGAAGAAATTCTTCTTATTTTAGGTAAAATGCAGAAATTCCCCTTATTTAGAGGTAAAATGCAGAAATTCCCCAAATATTGGGGGAAAATGCAAAAATTCCCTTTATTTTGGGGCTAAAAGGCAGAAATTCCCCGTATTTTGAAGCAAAATTGCAGAAATTCTCATAATTGTCGGGCAAAAAGGCAGAAATTCTCCTTATTTTGGGGCAAAAAGACAAAAAATCTCTTTTTTTCAGGAGCAAAAAGTCAGAAATTCCCCTTATTTTGGGGCAAAATTGCAGAAATTTCCTTTACATTTGGGCAAAATTGCAGAAATTTCCCTTATTTTGGGGCAAAATTGCATAAATTTCACTTTTTTCAGAAAAAAGGCATAAATTTTCTTATTTTGGGGCAAAAAGGCAGAAATTTCTTTTATTTTGGTACAAAATTGCAGAAATTTTTCTTATTTTGGGGCAAAAAGGCAGAAATTTCCCATATTTTAGGGCAAAAAGGCAGAAATTCCTCTTATTTTGAGGTAAAAAGGCTGAAATTCCCCTTATTTTCAGTCAAAAAGTCAGAAATTCCCTTTATTTTGGGGAATCAACGTCAGAAATTTCATTTATTTTGGGGGAAAAAGCAGAAATTGCACTTATTTTGAGTCTAAAAGGCAGAAAATCCCCTTATTTTGGGGCAAAAATGAAGAAATTTTCTTTTTTTATGGCAAAAAGGTATACATTCCCTTTATTTTCAGGCAAAAATGCAGAAATTCCCCGTATTTTGGAGCAAAATTGCAGAAATTCCCCTAATTTTGGTGCAAAAGGCAGATATTCCCCTAATTTTGGCCTTAAACTGCAGAAATTTCACTTATTTCGTGGCAAAATGGCAGAAATTTTCATTATTTTCAGGGAAAAAGGCAGAAAATCCCCATATTTTGGAGCAAAATTGCAGAAATTCAAATAATTTTGGGGTAAAAAATAGAGTAATTTTCTTTATTTTGGGCAAAAATGCAGAAATTCTCCATATTTTGGGGCTAAAGGCAGAAATTCCCCTTATTTTAGGGCAATATTGCAGAAATTTCCCTTATTTGGGGGCAATAAACAGAAATTCCCCTTATTATTGAGAAAAATTGCAGAAATTTCCCTTATTATGAGGAAAAATTGCAGAAATTTCCCTTATTTTAGGGCAAAATTGCAGAAATTTCACTTATTTCAGGGTAATAAGTCAGAAATTTTCCTTATTTTGGGGAAAAAAGACAAAAATTCCCTTTGTTTTGGGGGAAAAATACAGAAATTCCACTTATTTAGAGGCAAAAATGCAGAAATTCCCCTTTTTTTGGAGCAAAAATGAAGAAATTTCCCTTTTTTATGGCAAAAAGTTATGCATTCCCCTTATTTTCGGGCAAAAAGGCAGAAATTTCCCGTATTTTGGAGCAAAATTGCAGAAATTCCCCTAATTGTGGGGCATAAAGGCAGAAATTCTCTGTATGTTGGAGCAAAAAGACAGAAATTCTCCTTATTTTGGGGCAAAACTCAGAAATTCCACTTTTTTTGGGGCAAAATTCCAGAATTTTTTCTTATTTTGGGGCAAAATTGCAGAAATTTCTCTTATTTTGTGGCAAAATTGCAGAAATTCCCCTAATTTTGAGGTAAAAATGCTGAAATTTCCCTTATTTGGGGTCAGAAAGGCAGAAATTACCCTTATTTTGAGGCAAAATTGCAAAAATTTCACTTATTTCAGGGTAATAAGTCAGAAATTCCCCTTATTTTGGGGCAAAAAAGACAGAAATTCCCTTTGTTTTGGGGGAAAAATAACAGAAATTCCACTTATTTAGAGGCCAAAAGGCAGAAATTCCCCGTATTTTGGAGCAAAACTGAAGAAATTTCCCCTTTTTATGGCAAAAAAATATGCATTCCCCTTATTTTCAGGCAAAAAGGCAGAAATTCTCCGTATTTTGGAGCAAAATTCAGAAATTCCCCTAATTTTGGGGCAAAAGGCAGAAATTCCCTTTATTTTGGGGCAAAAATAAGAAATTTCCCTTACTTTGAGCAAAATTCCAGAAATTTCCTTTATTTTGGGGCAAAATTGCAGGAATTTACCTTATTTTGGGGCAAAATTGCAGAAATTTCCCTTATTTGGGGCAAAATTGGAGAATTTTCACTTATTTTCAGGTAAAAAGGCTGAAATTTTCTTTATTTTGGGGCAAAATGGGAGAAATCCCTTTTATTTTGGGGAAAATAGCAGAAGTTTTTCTTATTTTGGGGCAAAAAGGCAGAAATTCCTTATATTTTGTGGCAAAAAGGCAGAAATTTCCCTTATTTTGAGGTGATAAGGCTGAAAGTCCCCTTTATTTTGGAACAAAAAGGCAGAAATTCCCCTTATTTTGGGGTAAAATTGCAGAAATTTCAAATATTTCATGGCAAAATGGCAGAAATTCCCCTTATTTTGGGGCAAAAAGATGAAATCCCTAATTTTTGGCTAAAATTGAAGAAATTTCACTTATTTCGGGACAAAAAGGCAGAAATTCCACTTAATTTCTGGCAAAAAAGGCAGAAATGACCCGTATTTTGGAGCAAAATTGCAAAAAATTCCCTTAATATTTGTGCAAAAATGCAGAAATTCCTTTTATTTTGGGGCAAAAAGGCAGAAATTCTCCATATTTTGGTGCAAAAAGGCTGAAATTCCTCTTATTTCGAGGTAAAATGATGAAATTCCCAATATTTTGGGGCAAAAGGCAGAAATTCCTCTTATTTTGGGGCAAAAAGCCACAAATTTCCCTTATTTTCAGGAAAAATTGCAGAAATTTCATTTATTTCAGGGCAAAAAGTCAGAAATTCCTCTTATTTTGGGGCACAATTGCAGAAATTTCCTTTACATTGGGGCAAAATTGCAGAAATTTCCCTTCCTTTCGGGCAAAATTGCAGAAATTTCACTTATTTAAGGGAAAAAAAAGCAGAAATTTTCTGATTTTGAGAGAAAAAGGCAGAAATTTCTTTTATTTTGGTAAAAAATTGCAGAAATTTTTCTTATTTCGCGGCCAAATGGCAGAAATTCTCCTTATTTTCGATGAAATAGGCAGAAAATCACCGTATTTTGGAGCAAAATTGCAGAAATTCCCCTAATTGTGGGGCAAAAATGCAGAAATTCCCTATATATTGGGGCAAAAAGACAGAAATTCTCCTTATATTGGGGCAAAACTCAGAAATTCCACTTATTTTAGGGCAAAATTGCAGAAATTTCATTTATTTTGGGGAAAAATTGCAGAAATTTCACTTATTTCAGGGAAAAAAAAGGCAGAATTTTTCCGTATTTTGAAGCACAATGTCAGAAATTCTTAATATTTTGTGGCAAAAATGCAGAAATTCCCCTTATTTTGAGGTAAAAAGCATGAAATTCCCTCTTTATGGGGGCAAAAAGGCAGAAATTTCCCTTATTTTGGGCCAAAAAGACAGAATTTCCTCTTATTTTGTGGCAAAAAGAAGAAATTTCTTTTATTTTGGGGCAAAATTGCAGAAATTTCACATATTTCAGGGCATAATTCAAAAATTCCTTTTATTTTAAGCAAAAAGACAGAAATTCCGTTTATTTTTGGGTAAAAAGTCAGAAATTTCACTTATTTTGAGGTAAAAAGGCAGAAATTCCTCTTATTTTGGGCCAAAAATGAAGAAATTTCCCTATTTTGTGGCAAAAGGTATACATTCCCCTTATTTTTGGGCAAAAAAGAAGAAATTCCCCATAATTTGGAGCAAAATTGCAGAAATTCCCCTAACTGTGGTGCAAAAATAAAGAAATTCCTTATATGTTGGGGCAAAAAGACAGAAATTCTCCTTATTTTGGCGCAAAACTCAGAAATTCCACTTATTTTGGAACAAAATTCCAGAAATTTCCCTTATATTGGGGCAAAATTGCAGATATTTCACTTATTTTGGGGCAAAATTGTAGAAATTTCACTTATTTCAAAGAAAAACGGCAGAAATTTTCCATATTTTGGAGCACAATGGCAGAAATTCTTAACATTTTGTGGCAAAAATGCAGAAATTCCCTTTATTTTGAGGTAAAAAGCCGGAAATTCTCCCTTATTTGGGGGCAAAAAGGCTGAAATTTCCCTTATTTTGGGGCAAAAAGACAGAAATTCCCCTTATTTTGTGGCAAAAAGGCAGAAATTTTTTATTCTGGGGCAAAATTGCAGAAATTTCACTTATTTCAGAGCATAATTCAAAAATTCCTTTTATTTTGGAGCAAAAAGAGAGAAATTCCATTTATTTTTGGTAAATGGCAGAAATTTCACTTATTTTGAGGTAAAAAGGCAGAAATTCCCCATATTTTGGGGCAAAAATGAAGAAATTTCCTTTCTTTGTGGCAAAAGGTATACATTCCCTTTATTTTCAGGAAAAAAGCAGAAATTCCCCGTATTTTGGAGCAAAATTGCAGAAATTCCCCTAGTTGTGGGGCAAAAATGCAGAAATTCCCAATTTGTTGGGGCAAAAAGACAGAAATTCTCCTTATTTTGGGGCAAAACTCAGAAATTCCACTTCTTTGGGGCAAAATTCCAGAAATTTTCCTTATTTTGGGGCAAAATTGCAGAAATTTCACTTATTTTGGTGCAAAATTGCAGAAATTTCACTTATTTCAGAAAAAAAAGGCCGAAATTTTCCTTATTTTGGGAGAAAAAGGCAAAAATTCCTAATATTTTGTGGCAAAAATGCAGAAATTCCCCTAATTTTGAAGTACAAATGCTGAAATTTCCCATATTTGGGGGCAGAAAGGCAGAAATTACCCTAATTTTGAGGCAAAATTGCAGAAATTTTACCTATTTCAGGGTAATAAGTCAGAAATTCCCCTTATTTTGGGGCAAAAAAGACAGAAATTCCCATTGTTTTGGGGGAAAAAAACAGAAATTCCACTTATTTAGAGGCAAAAAGGCAGAAATTCCCCGTATTTTGGAGCAAAAATGAAGAAATTTCCCTTTTTTATGGCAAAAAAGATATGCATTCCCCTTATTTTCAGGCAAAAAGTCAGAAATTCTCCGTATTTTGGAGCAAAATTCAGAAATTCTCCTAATTTTGGGGCAAAAGGCAGAAATTCCCTTTTATTTTGGGGCAAAAATCAGAAATTCCCCTTACTTTGCGGCAAAATTCCAGAAATTTCCTTTGTTTTGGGGCAAAATTACAGGAATTTACCTTATTTTGGGGCAAAATTGCAGAAATTTGCCTTATTTGGGGCAAAATTGCAGAATTTTCACTTATTTTCAAGTAAAAAGGCTGAAATTTCCTTTATTTTGGGGCAAAAAGGGAGAAATTCCTCTTATTTTGGGGCAAAATTGAAGAAATTTTCCTTATTTTGGGGCAAAAAGGCAGAAATTCCTTATATTTTGTGGCAAAAAGGCAGAAATTTCCCTTATTTTGAGGTAATAAGGCTGAAATTCCCCTTTATTTTGGAACAAAAAGGCAGAAATTCCCCCTATTTTTGGGTAAAATTGCAGAAATTTCAAATATTTCAGGGCATAATGGCAGAAATTCCCCTTATTTTGGGGCAAAAAGATGAAATCCCTAATTTTTGGCTAAAATTGAAGAAATTTCACATATTTCGGGACAAAAAGGCAGAAATTCCACTTAATTTCTGGCAAAAAAGACAGAAATGACCAGTATTTTGGAGCAAAATTGCAGAAATTCCCCTAATATTTGTGCAAAAATGCAGAAATTCCCTTTATTTTGGGGCAAAAAGGCAGAAATTCTCCATATTTTGGTGCAAAAAGGCTAAAATTCCTCTTATTTTGAGGTAAAATGATGAAATTCCCCATATTTTGGGGCAATAGGCAGAAATTCCTCTTATTTTGGGGCAAAAAGGCACAAATTTCCCTTATTTTCAGGAAAAATTGCAGAAATTTCATTTATTTCAGGGCAAAAAGTCAGAAATTCCTCTTATTTTGGGGCACAATTGCAGAAATTTCCTTTACATTGGGGCAAAATTGCAGAAATTTCCCTTCCTTTGGGGCAAAATTGCAGAAATTTCACTTATTTAAGGGAAAAAAAGCCGAAATTTTCTTATATTGGGCCAAATGGCAGAAATTTCTTTTATTTTGGTACAAAATTGCAGAAATTTTTCTTATTTCGCGGCCAAATGGCAGAAATTCTCCTTATTTTCGGTGAAAAAGGCAGAAAATCACCGCATTTTGGAGCAAAATTGCAGAAATTCCCCTAATTGTGGGGCAAAAAGGCAGAAATTCCCTATATGTTATGGTAAAAAGACAGAAATTCTCCTTATTTTTTGGTAAAACTCAGAAATTCCACTTATTTTGGGGCAAAATTCCAAAAATTTCCTTTATTTTGGGGCAAAATTGAAGAAACTTCACTTATTTTGGGGCAAAATTGCAGAAATTTCACTTATTTCAGGGGAAAAAGGCAGAAATTTTTTTTGTTTTGGGGCAAAAAGGCAGAAATTTCACTTATCTCATTAAAAAAGCAGAAGTTTTCTTATTTTGGGGCAAAAAGGCAGAAATTTCTTTTATTTTGGTACAAAATTGCCGAAATTTTTCTTATTTTGGGGCAAAAAGGCAGAATTTTTTTTATTTTGTGGCAAAACTCAAAAATTCCACTTATTTTGGGGCAAAATTGCAGAAATTTCACTTATTTCAAAAAAAAGCAGAAATTTTTTTATTTTGGGGCAAAAAGGCAGAAATTTCTTTTATTTTGGTACAAAATTGCAGAATTTTTTCTTATTTTGGGGCAAAAAGGCAGAAATTTCTCATATTTTGGGGCAAAAATGCAAAAATTTCCTATATTTTGAGGTAAAACGGCTAAAATTCCAATTATTTGGGGGCAAAAAAGCAGAAATTTCGTTTATTTTGGGGCAAAATTGCAGAAATTTCACTTACTTAAGGGTAATAAGTCAGAAATTTTCCTTATTTTGGGGCAAAAAGACAGAAATTCCCTTTATTTTGGGGGAAAAAGACAGAAATTCCACTTATTTAGAGGCAAAAAAGCAGAAATTCCTCTTATTTTGGAGAAAAAATGAAGAAATTTCCATTTTTTATGGCAAAAAGGTATGCATTCTTATTATTTTTGGGCAAAAAGGCAGAAATTCCTTGTATTTTGAAGCAAAGTTGCAGAAATTTCTATAATTGCTGGGCAAAAAGGCAGAAATCCCCTATATGTTGGGGCAAAAGGACAGAAATTCTCCTTATTTTGGGGCAAAACTCAGAAATTCCACTTATTTTGGGGCAAAATTCCAGAAATTTCACTTATTTCAGAAAAAAAGCGGAAATTTTCTTATTTTGGGGGAAAAAGGTAGAAAATTTTTTTTATTTTGTTACAAAATATCAAAAATTTTTCTTATTTTGGGACAAAAAGGCAGAAATTTCCCATATTTTGGGGCAAAATGCAGAATTTCCCCTTATTTTGAGGTTAAAGGCTGAAATTCTCCTTATTTGGGGGCAAAAAGGCAGAAATTTCTCTTATTTTTGGGCAAAATTGCAGAAATTTCACTTATTTCAGGGTAAGAAGTCAGAAATTTTCCTTATTTTGGGGCAAAAAAGACAGAAATTTCTTTAGTTTTGGGGGTAAAAGACAGAAATTCCACTTATTTCGAGGTAAAAAAGCAGAAATTCCCCTTATTTTGGAGCAAAAATGAAGAAATTTCCCTTTTTTATAGCAAAAAGGTATGCATTCTTCTTATTTTCGGGCAAAAATGCAGAAATTCCCCGTATTTTGGAGCAAAATTGCAGAAATTCCCCTAATTGTGGAGCAAAAATGCAGAAATTCCCTATATGTTGGAGCAAAAAGACAGAAATTTTCCTTATTTTGGGGCAAAACTCAGAAATTCCACTTATTTTGGGGCAAAATTGCAGAAATTTGACTTATTCTGGGGCCAAATTGCAGAAATTTCACTTATTTCAGAAAAAAGCAGAAATTCTCTTATTTTGGGGAAAAAAGACAGAAATTTCTTTTATTTTGGTACAAAATTACAGAAATTTTTCTTATTTTGGGACAAAAAGGCAGAAATTTCCCATATTATGGGGCAAAAATGCAGAAATTCCCCTTATTTTGAGGTATAAAGGCTGAAATTCCTCTTTTTTGGGTGCAAAAAGGCAGAAATTTCTCTTATTTTTGGGCAAAATTGCAGAAATTTCACTTATTTCAGGGTAAGAAGTCAGAAATTTTCCTTATTTTGGGGCAAAAAAGACAGAAATTTCTTTAGTTTTGGGGGAAAAAGACAGAAATTCCACTTATTTCGAGGTAAAAAAGCAGAAATTCCCCTTATTTTGGAGCAAAAATGAAGAAATTTCCCTTTTTTATAGCAAAAAGGTATGCATTCTTTTTATTTTCGGGCAAAAAAGCAGAAATTCCCCGTATTTTGGAGCAAAATTGCAGAAATTCCCCTAATTGTGGAGCAAAAATGCAGAAATTCCCTATATGTTGGAGCAAAAAGACAGAAATTTTCCTTATTTTGGGGCAAAACTCAGAAATTCCACTTATTTTGGGGCAAAATTGCAGAAATTTGACTTATTCTGGGGCAAAATTGCAGAAATTTCACTTATTTCAGAAAAAAAGCAGAAATTCTCTTATTTTGGGGAAAAAAGACAGAAATTTCTTTTATCTTGGTACAAAATTACAGAAATTTTTCTTATTTTGGGACAAAAAGGCAGAAATTTCCCATATTATGGGGCAAAAATTCAGAAATTCCCCTTATTTTGAGGTATAAAGGCTGAAATTCCTCTTTTTGGGTGCAAAAAGGAAGAAATTTCCATTATTTTGGGGCAAAATTGCAGAAATTTCACTTATTTCAAAGTAAGAAGTCAGAAATTTTCCTTATTTTTGGGGCAAAAAAGTCATAAATTCCCTTTGTTTTGGGGGAAAAAGACAGAAATTCCACTTATTTAGAGGCAAAAAAGCAGAAATTCCCCTTATTTTGGATCAAAAATGAAGAAATTTCCCTTTTTTATGGCAAAAAGGTATGCATTCTTTTTATTTTCGGGCAAAAATGCAGAAATTTCCTGTATTTTGGAGCAAAATTGTAAAAAATTCCCCTAATTTTGGGGCAAAAATGCAGAACTTCCCCTTATTTTTGGGTAAAACTGCAGAAATTTCACTTATTTCGCGGCAAAATGGCAGAAATTCCCTTTATTTTCAGCGAAAATGGCAGAAAATCCTCGTATTTTGAAGCAAAATTGCAGAAATTCACCTAATTTTGGGGTAAAACATGCAGTAATTTTCTTTATTTTGGGGCAAAAAGGCAGAAATTCCCATTATTTTCGGGCAAAAGGCAGAAATTCCTTTTATTATATGGCAATATTGCAGAAATTTCTCTTATTTGGGGACAAAAAACAGAAATTCCCTTTATTTGGGGGCAAAATTGCAAAAAATTCCTTTATTATGGGGAAAAATTGCAGAAATTTCTTTTATTTTGGGGCAAAATTGCAGAAATTTCACTTATTTCAGGGCATAATTCAAAAATTCCTTTTATTTTGGGGCAAAAAGACAGAAATTTTGTTTATTTTTAGGTAAATAGGCAGAAATTTCACTTATTTTGAGGAAAAAAGGCAGAAATTTCTCTTATTTTGGGGCAAAAATGAAGAAATTTCCCTTTTTTGTGGCAAAAGGTATACATTCTCCTTATTTTCGGGCAAAAAAGCAGGAATTCCCAGTATTTTGGAGCAAAATTGCAGAAAATCCCCTAATTGTGGGGCAAAATTGCAGAAATTTTACTTATTTTAGGGAAAAAGGGAGAAATTTTCAGTATTTTGGGGCAAAAATGCAGAAATTCTTTATATTTTGTGGCAAAAATGCAGAAATTCCCCTTATTTTGAGGTAAAAAGGCTGAAATTCCCCTTATTTGGGGGCAAAAAGCAGGAATACCACTTATTTTGGGGCAAAATTGCAGAAATTTCACTTATTTCAGAAAAAAAGCAGAAATTTTCTTATTTTAGGGCAAAAAGGCAGAAATTTCTTTTATTTTAGTACAAAATTGCTGAAATTTTTCTTATTTTGGGCAAAAAGGCAGAAATTTCCCATATTTTGGGGCAAAAATGCAGAAATTTCCCTTATTTGAGGTAAAAATGCTGAAATTCCCATTATTTGGGGGCAAAAAGTCAAACATTCTTCATATTTTAAGGCAAAAAGCAGACATTTCCCTTATTTTGGGGAAAAATTTAGAAATTTAACATATTTCAGGGCAAAAAGTCCGAAATTCCCCTTATTTTGGGGAAAAAGACAAAAATTTATTTATTTTTGTGGAAAAGTCAGAAATTGCACTTATTTTGAGTCAAAAAGGCGGAAAATCCCCTTATTTTGGGGTAAAAATGAAGAAATTTCCCTTTTTATGGCAAAAAGGTATACATTTCCTTTATTTTCAGGCAAAAAGGCAGAAATTTTCCGTATTTTGGAGCAAAATTGCAAAAATTCCCCTAATTTTCGGGCAAAAACACAGAACTTCCCCTTATTTTGGGGTTAAACTGCAGAAATTTCACTTATTTCGCAGCAAAATGGCAGAAATTCCCTTTATTTTCGGGGAAAAAGGCAGAAATTCCTATTATTTTTGGGCAAAAGGCAGAAATACCTCTTATTATATGGCAATATTACAGATATTTCTCCTATTTGGGGACAAAAAACAGAAATTCCCTTTATTTTGGGGCAAAATTGCAGAAAATTCCTTTATTATGGAAAAAAATTGCAGAAATTTCTTTTATTTTGGGGCAAAATTGCAGAAATTTCACTTATTTCAGGGCATAATTCAAAAATTCATTTTATTTTGGGGCAAAAAGACAGAAACTTTGTTTATTTTTAGGTAAATAGGCAGAAGTTTCACTTATTTTGAGGAAAAAAGGCGGAAATTCCTCTTATTTTGGGGCAAAAATGAAGAAATTTCGCTATTTTGTGGCAAAAGGTATACATTCTCCTTATTTTCGGGCAAAAAAGCAGGAATTCCCAGTATTTTGGAGCAAAATTGCAGAAATTCCCCTAATTGTGGGGCAAAAAGGCAGAAATTCCCTATATGTTAGGGCAAAAAACCAGAAATTCTCCTTATTTTGTGGTAAAACTAAGAAATTCCACTTATTTTGGGGCAAAATTGTAAAAATTTCCCTTATTTTGGGGCAAAATTGCAAAAACTTCACTTATTTTGGGGCAAAATTGGAGAAATTTCACTTATTTCAGGGAAAAAAGGCAGAAGTTTTCCTTATTTTGGGGCAAAAAGGCAGAAATTCCTAGTATTTTGTGCCAAAATGCAGAAATTCCCCTTATTTTGAGGTAAAAAGGCTGAAATTCCCCTTATTTGGGGGCAAAAAGGTAGAAATTTCCCTTATTTTGGGGCAAAATTGCAGAAATTTCACTCATTTCATTAAAAAAGTAGAAATTTTCTTATTTTAGGGCAAAAAGGCAGAAATTTCTTTTATTTTGGTACAAAATTGCAGAAATTTTTCTTATTTTGGGGCAAAAAGGCAGAAATTTCTCATCTTTTGGGGCAAAAATGCAGAAATTCTTCTTATTTTGAGGTAAAGAGGCTGAAATTTCCATTATTTGGGGGCAAAAAGGCAGAAATTTCCCTTATTTTGGGGCAAAATTGCAGAAATTTCACTTATTTCTGGGTAATAAGTCAGAAATTTTCCTTATTTGGGGGCAAAAAAGACAGAAATTCCCTTTGTTTTGGGGGAAAAAGACAGAAATTCCACTTATTTAGAGGCAAAAAAGCAGAAATTTCCCTTACTTTTGAGCAAAAATGAAGAAATTTCCCTTTTTTATGGCAAAAAAGTATGCATTCTTCTATTTTTCACTCAAAAAGGCAGAAATTCCCCGTATTTTGGAGCAAAATTACAGAAATTCCCCTAATTGTGGGGCAAAAAGGCAGAAGTTCCCTATATGTTGGAGAAAAAAGACAGAAATTCTCCTTAATTTGGGGCAAAACTCAGAAATTCCACTTATTTTGGGGCAAAATTCTAGAAATTTCCCTTATTTTGGAGAAAAATTGCAGAAATTTGACTTATTTTGGGGCAAAATTGCAGAAATTTCACTCATTTCATTAAAAAAGTAGAAATTTTCTTATTTTAGGGCAAAAAGGCAGAAATTTCTTTTATTTTGGTACAAAATTGCAGAAATTTTTCTTATTTTGGGGCAAAAAGGCAGAAATTTCTCATCTTTTGGGGCAAAAATGCAGAAATTCTTCTTATTTTGAGGTAAAAAGGCTGAAATTCCCATTATTTGGGGGCAAAAAGGCAGAAATTTCCCTTATTTTGGGGCAAAATTGCAGAAATTTTACTTACTTCAGGGTAATAAGTCAGAAATTTTCCTAATTTTGGGGCAAAAATATAGAAATTCCCTTTATTTTGGGGGAAAAAGACAGAAATTTTACTTATTTAGAGGCAAAAAAGCAGAAATTCCCCTTATTTTTTGAGCAAAAATGAAGAAATTTCCTTTTTTTATGGCAAAAAGGTATGCATTATTCTTATTTTTGGGCAAAAATGCAGAAATTCCTTGTATTTTATTAGCAAAATTGCAGAAATTCCCCAAATTGTTGGGCAAAAAGGTAGAAATTCCCTATATTTTGGGGCAAAAAGACAGAAATTCTCCTTATTTTGGGGCAAAACTCAGAAATTCCAATTATTTTGGGGCAAAATTCCAGAAATTTTCCTTATTTTGGGGCAAAATTGAAGAAATTTGACTTATTTCAGAAAAAAGCAGAAATTTTCTTATTTTGGGGCAAAAAGGCAGAAATTTTTTTTATTTTGGTACAAAATTGCAAATTTTTTTTCTATTTTGGGTCAAAAAGGCAGAAATTTCTCATATTTTGGGGTAAAAATGCATAAATTCCCCTTATTTTGAGGTAAAAAGGCTGAAATTCCCCTTATTTAGGAGCAAAAAGGCAGAAATTACTCTTATTTTGGGGCAAAATTGCAGAAATTTCACTTATTTCAGGGTAATAGGTTAGAAATTTTCCTTATTTTGGGGCAAAAAGACTGAAATTTCTTTTGTTTCTGGGGAAAAAGACAGAAAATCCACTTATTTAGAGGCAAAAAAGCAGAAATTCCCCTTATTTTGGTGCAAAAAATAAAGAAATTTCCCTTTTTTTATGGCAAAAATGTATGCATTCTTCTTATTTTCGGTAAAAAGAGCAGAAATTCCCCGTATTTTGGAGGAAAATTGCAGAAATTCCCCTAATTTTGGGGCAAGAATGCAGAAATTCCCTATATGTTGGGGCAAAAAGACAGAAATTCTCCTTATTTTGGGGCAAAACTCAGAAATTTCACTTATTTTGGGGCAAAATTGCAGAAATTTCACTTATTTCAGAAAAAAAGCAGAAATATTATTATTTTGGGGCAAAAAGGCAGAAATTTCTCTTATTTTGGTACAAAATTACAGAAATTTCTCTTATTTTGGGGCAATAAGGCAGAAATTTCCCATATTTTGGGGCAAAAATGCAGAAATTCCCCTTATTTGGAGGTAAAAAGCTGATATTCCCCTTATTTGGGGGCAAAAAGGCAGAAATTTCCCTTAATTTGGGGCAAAATTGAAGAAATTTTACTTATTTCAGGGTAATAAGTCAGAAATTTTCCTTATTTTGGGGCAAAAAATACAGAAATTCCGTTTGTTTTGGGGGAAAAAAAACAGAAATTCCACTTATTTAGAGGCAAAAAAGCAGAAATTCCCCTTATTTTGGAGCAAAAATGAAGAAATTTCCCTTTTTTATGGAAAAAAGGTATGCATTCTTCTTATTTTCGGGCAAAAAGCCACAAATTCCCCGTATTTTGGAGCAAAATTGCAGAAATTCCCCTAATTGTGTGGCAAAAAGGCAGAAATTCCCTATATGTTGGGGCAAAAAGACAGAAATTCTCCTTATTCTGGGGCAAAAATCAGAAATTCCACTTATTTTGGGGCAAAATTGCAGAAGTTTGACTTATTTTGGGGCAAAATTGCAGAATTTTCACTTCTTTCAGAAAAAAGCAGAAATTCTCTTATTTTGGGTCAAAAAGGCAGAAATTTATTTTGGGACAAAATTGCAGAAATTTTTCTTATTTTGGGGCAAAAAGGCAGAAATTTCCCATATTATGGGGCAAAAATGAAGAAATTCCCCTAACTTTGATGTAAAAAGGCTGAAATTCCCCTTTTTGGGGTGCAAAAAGGCAGAAATTTCCATTATTTTGGTTCAAAATTGCAGAAATTTCACTTATTTCAGGGTAATATGTCAGAAATTTTCATTATTTTGGAGCAAAAAATATAGAAATTCCCTTTGTTTTAGGGGAAAAAGACCGAAATTCCACATATTTAGAGGAAAAAAAGCAGAAAATCCTCTTATTTTGAAGCAAAAATGAAGAAATTTCTTTTTTTTATGGCAAAAAGGTATGCATTCTTCTTATTTTCGGGCAAAAATGCAGAAATTCCCCATATTTTGGAGCAAAATTGTAGAAATTCCCCTAATTGTGGGGCAAAAGGCAGAAATTCTCCTTATTTTGGTGCAAAACTCAGAAATTCCACTTATTTTGGGGCAAAATTTCAGAAATTTCACTTATTTCAGAAAAAAAGCAGAAATTTTCTTATTTTAGGGCAAAAAGGCAGAAATTTCTTTTATTTTGGTACAAAATTGCAGAAATTTTTCTTATTTTGGGGCAAAAAGGCAGAAATTTCTCATATTTTGGGGCAAAATTCAGAAATTCCTCTTATTTTTAAGTAAATATGCTGAAATTTTCTTATTTGGGGGCAAAAAGACAGAAATTTCCCTTATTTGGGGGCAAAATTGCAGAAATTTCACTTATTTCATGGAAATAAGTCAGAAATTTTCCTTAATTTGAGGCAAAAAAGAAAGAAATTCCTTTTGTTTTGGGGGAAAAAGACAGAAATTCCAGTTATTTAGAGGCAAAAAAGCAGAAATTCCCCTTATATTGGAGCAAAAATGAAGAAATTTCCCTTTTTTGTGGCAAAAGGTATACATTTTCCTTATTTTGAGGCTAAAAAGCAGAAATTCCCTGTATTTTGGATCAAAATTGCAGAAATTCCCTAATTGTGGGTCAAAAAGGCAGAAATTCCCTATATGTTAGTGCAAAAAACAGAAATTCTCCTTATTTTGGGGTAAAACTCAGAAATTCCACTTATTTTGGGGAAAAATTCCAAAAATTTCCCTTATTTTGGGGCATAATTGCAGAAACTTCACTTATTTTGGGGCATAATTGCAGAAATTTCACTTATTTCAGGGAAAAAAAGGAGAAATTTTTCTTATTTTGGGGCAAAAAGGCAGAAATTCTTTATATTTTGGAGCAAAATTGCAGAAATTCCCCTAATTGTGGGGCAAAAAGGCAGAAATTCCCTATATGTTGGCGCAAAAAGACAGAAATTCTCCTTATTTTGGGGCCAAACTCAGAAATTCCACTTATTTTGGGGCAAAATTGCAGAAATTTCACTTATTTAGGGAAAAATTGCAGAAATTTCACTTATTTCAAAGAAAAAAAGCAAAACTTTTTTTATTTTAGGGCAAAAAGGCAGAAATTTCTTTTATTTTGATACAAAATTGCAGAAATTTTTCTTATTTTGGGCAAAAAGGCAGAAATTTCCGATATTTTGGGGCAAAAATGCAGAAATTCCCCTTATTTTGAGGTAAAAAGGATGAAATTCCCCTTATTTTGGGGCAAAAAATTAAACATTCTTCTTATTTTGGTGCAAAAAGGAGACATTTCTTTTATTTTGGATAAAAATTTTAAAAATTTAACTTATTTCAGGGCAAAAAGTCAGAAATTTCCCTTATTTTGGGTCAAAAATACAGAAATTCCGTTTATTTTTGTGAAAAGTCAGAAATTGCACTTATTTTGAGTCTAAAAGGAGGAAAACCCCCTTATTTTGGGGTAAAAATGAAGAAATTTCCCTTTTTTATGGCAAAAAGTTATACATTCCCTTTATTTTCGGGCAAAAAGGCCGAAATTCCCCGTATTTTGCAGCAAAATTGCAGAAATTACCCTAATTTTGGGGTAAAAACGCAGAACTTCCCCTTATTTTGGGGTAAAACTGCAGAAATTTCACTTATTTCGCAGCAAAATGGCAGAAATTCCCTTTATTTTCGGTGAAAAAGGCAGAAAATTCCCGTATTTTAAAGCAAAATTGCAGAAATTCACCTAATTTTGGGGTAAAACATGCAGTAATTTTCTTTATTTAGGGGCAAAAAGGCAGAAATTCCCCTTATTTTGGGGCAAAAGGCAGAAATTCCTTTTATTATATGGCAATATTTCAGAAATTTCTCTTATTTGGAAACAAAAAACAGAAATTCCCTTTATTTTGGGGCAAAATTGCAGAAAATTCCTTTATTATGGGGAAAAATTGCAGAAATTTCTTTTATTTTGGGGCAAAATTGCAAAAATTTCACTTATTTCAGGGCATAATTCAAAAATTCCTTTTATTTTGAGGCAAAAAGACAGAAATTTTGTTTATTTTTGGGTAAAAAGGCAGAAATTTTACATATTTTGAGGAAAAAAGGCAGAAATTCCTCTTATTTTGGGGCAAAAATGAAGAAATTTCCCTTTTTTGTGGCAAAAGCTATACATTCTCCTTATTTTCGGGCAAAAAAGCAGGAATTCCCAGTATCTTGGAGCAAAATTGCAGTAATTCCCCTAATTGTGGGGCAAAAATGCAGAAATTCCCTATATGTTAGGGCAAAAAAAAGAAATTTTCCTTATTTTAAGGAAAAACTCAGAAATTCCACTTACTTTGGGGCAAAATTCCAGAAATTTCCCTTATTTTGGGGCAAAATTGCAGAGATTTCACTTATTTTGGGGTCAAAATTGTAGAAATTTCACTTATTTCAGGGAAAAAAGGCAGAAATTTCTCTTATTTTGGGGCAAAAAGGCAGAAATTCCTAATATATTGTGGCAAAAATGCAGAAATTTCCCTTATTTTGAGGTAAAAAGGGTGAAATCCCCTTATTTGGGGGCAAAAAGCCAGAAATTTCCCTTATTTTGGGGCAAAATTGCAGAAATTTCACTTATTTCAGGGTAATAAGTCATAAATTTTCCTTATTTTGGGGCT
The DNA here is from genome assembly GCF_963924665.1 of Micromys minutus. Lineage (NCBI taxonomy): Eukaryota > Metazoa > Chordata > Mammalia > Rodentia > Muridae > Micromys > Micromys minutus. The sequence continues at coordinate 8,636,020 of NW_027667727.1, forward strand.
AAAAAGACAGAAATTCCCTTTGTTTTGGGGGAAAAAAGACAGAAATTCCACATATTTAGAGGAAAAAAAGCAGAAATTCCCCTTATTTTGTAGCAAAAATGAAGAAATTTCCCTTCTCTGTGCTAAAAGGTAAACATTCCCTTTATTTTCGGGCTGAAAAGCAGAAATTCCTTGTATTTTGGAGCAAAATTGCAGAAATTCCCCAAATTGTGGGGCAAAAAGGCAGAAATTCGCTATATGTTAGGGCAAAAAGACAGAAATTCTCCTTATGTTTGGGCAAAACTCAGAAATTCCACTTATTTTGGGGCAAAATTCCAGAAATTTCACTTATTTTGAGGCAAAATTGCAGAAATATCACTTATTTCAGGGAAAAAAGGCAGAAATTTTCCTTATTTTGGGGCAAAAAGGCAGAAATTCCTAATATTTTGTGTCAAAAATGCAGAAAGTCCTCTTATTTTGAGGTAAAAACGCTGAAATTCCCCTATTTGGGTGCAAAAAGGCAGAAATTTCCCTTATTTTGGGGCAAAATTGCAGTAATTTCACTTATTTCAGGGTAATAAGTCAGAAAGTTTTCCTATTTTGGGGCAAAGAAGACAGAAATTCCCTTTGTTTTGGGGGAAAAGACAGAAATTCCACTTACTTAGAGGCAATAAAGCAGAAATTTCACTTATTTTGGAGCAAAAATGAAGAAATTTCCCTTTTTTATGGCAAAAAGGTATGCATTCTTCTTATTTTCGGGCAAAAAGGCAGAAATTCCACGTATTTTGGAGCAAAATTGCAGAAATTCCCCAAATTGTGGGGCAAAAAGGCAGAAATTCCCTATATGTTGGGGCAAAAAGACAGAAATTCTCCTTATTTTGGGGCAAAACTCAATAATTCCACTTATTTTGGGGCAAAATTCCAGAAATTTCCCTTATTTTGGGGCACAATTGCAGAAATTTCACTTATTTTGGGGCAAAATTGCAGAAATTTCACTTATTTCAGGGAAAAAAGGCAGAAATTTTTCTTATTTTGAAGCAAAAAGGCAGAAATTCCCCTTATTTTGAGGTAAAAACGCTGAAATTCCGTCTATTTTGGGGCAAAATGCAGAAATTCCCCTTATTTTAGGGCAAAAATCTGACATTCCCCTTATTTTGGGGAAAATTTTAGAAATTTAACTTATTTCAGGGCAAAAAGTCAGAAATTCCCCTTATTTTGGGGCATAAAGAGAGAAATTCCATTTATTTTGGGGGAAAATTCAGAAATTGGACTTATTTGGAGTCAAAAAGGCGGAAAATCCCCTTATTTTAGGGTAAAAATGAAGAAATTTCTCTTTTTTATGGCAAAAAGGTATACATTCCCTTTATTTTCAGGCAAAACGGCAGAAATTCCCCGTATTATGGAGCAAAATTGCAGAAATTCCCCTAATTTTGGGGCAAAAACGCAGAACTTCTCCTTATTTTGGAGTAAAACTGCAGAAATTTCACTTATTTCACGGCATAATGGCAGAAATTCCCTTTATTTTCGGAGAAAAAGGCAGAAAATCCCCGTATTTTGGAGCAAAATTGCAGAAATTCACCTAATTTTGGGGTAAAAAATGCAGTAATTTTCTTTATTTTGGGGCAAAAAGGTAGAAATTCCCCTTATTTTGGGGCAAAAGGTAGAAATTCTTCTTATTTTAGGGTAAAATTGCAGAAATTTCCCTTATTGGAGGAAAATAAACAGAAATTCCCTTTATTTTGGGTCAAAATTGCAGAAAATTCCTTTATTATGTGGAAAAATTGCAGAAATTCCTTTTATTTTAAGGCAAAATTGCAGAAATTTCACTTATTTCAGAGAAAAAAAGCAAAAATTTTTCTTATTTTAGGGCAAAAAGGCAGAAATTCACCTTATTTTGAAGCAAAAAGGTAGAAATTCACCTTATTTTGGGTTAAAATTGCAGACATTTCACACATTTCAGGGCAAAAAGGCAGAAATTCCCTTTATTTTGGGATAAAATTGCAGAAATTTCCTTGTTTGGGGGCAAAAGGGAAGAAAATCCCCTTAATTTCGGGCAAAAAGTCAGAAATTCCCCGTATTTTTGAGCAAAATTGCAGAAATTCCCCTAATATTGGGGCCAAAATGCAGAAATTCCATTTTTTGGGGGCAAATCGGCAGAAGTTCCCCTTATTTTCGGGAAAAGAGGCAGAAATTCCCTGTATTTTGAAGCAAAATTGCAGAAACTCCCCTAATTTTGGTGCAAAAAGGCAGAAATTCCCTTTATTTTGGGGCAAAAATACAGAAATTCTCCTTATTTCGGGGCAAAAAGAAGAAATTTCCCTTATTTTGAGGCAAAGTTTTAGAAATTTCTTTTATTTTGGTACCGAATTGCAGAAATTTTTCTTATTTTGTGGCAAAAAAACAGAAAATTTCCATATGTTGGTGCAAAAAGTCTGAAATTCCCCTTATTTTGAGGTAAAATGCTGAAATTCCCCATATTTTTGGGCAGAAAGGCAGAAATTCCCTTCATTTTGGGGTAAAAAGGCACAAATTTTCCTTATTTTCGGGCAAAATTGCAGAAATTTCATTTATTTCATGGCATAAAGTTAGAAATTACTTTTATTTTGGGGCAAAAAGCAGAAATTTCTTTTATTTTGGTACAAAATTGAAACAATTTTACTTATTTTGAAACAAAAAGTCAGAAACTCCTCATATTTTGTGCAAAAGGCAGAAATTCCCCTTATTTTGAGGTAAAAAGGCTGAAATTTCCATTATTTTGGGGCAAAAAGGCAGAAATTCCCTTTACTTTGTGGCAAAAATGCAGAAATTCCCGTTAATATGGGCAGAAAAGCATAAATTTTCCTTATTTGGAGGCAATAAGGCAGAAATTCCCCATATTTTGTGGCAAAAAGGCAGAAATTTTTCTTATTTGGAGGTAAAATGCTGAAATTTTCCTTATTTTGGAAAAAAGGCAGAAATTCCCCTTATTTTGGGGCAAAATTGCAAAAATTTCACTTATTTCAGGGCAAAAAGTCAGAAATTTGCCTTATTTTGGGGCAAAAAGCAGAAATTCCTCTTATTTTGGGGAAAAATTGTGGAAATTTCAAATATTTCAGTGCAAAAAGTCAGAAATTCCCCTTATTTTGGGGCAAAATTTAAGAAATTTCCTTTATTTTGAAGCAAAATTGCAGAAATCTCCCCTATTTTGAGGCAAAATTATAAAAATTTAACTTATTTCAGGGAAAAAACGCAGAAATTTCTTTTATTTTTGAGCAAAAAGGCAGAAATAACTTTTATTTTGGTACAAAATTGCAGAAATTTTCTTTATTTTGGGGCAAAAATACAGAAATTCCCCATATTTTAGGGCAAAAATGCAGAGATTTCCCTTATTATTAGATAAAAAGGATGAAATTCCCTTTATTTTGGAGTAAAAAGACAGAAATTCCCCTTATTTTGTGGCAAAAAGGCAGAAATTTCCCTTATTTTGGGGCAAAATTGCAGAAATTTCACTTATTTCAAGGCAAAATTCAAAAATTTCTTTTATTTTGGGGCAAAAAGACAGAAATTCCGTTTATTTTTGTGTAAAAAGGCAGAAATTTCACTTATTTTGAGGTAAAAAGGCAGAAATTCCTCTTATTTTTGGGCAAAAATGAAGAAATTTCCCTTTTTATTGGGAAAAGGTATACATTCCCCTTATTTTCGGACTAAAAAGTAGAAATTCCACGTATTTTGGAGCAAAATTGCAGAAATTCCCCAAATTGTGAGGCAAAAAGGCAGAAATTCCCTATATGTTTTGGCAAAAAGACAGAAATTCTTCTTATTTTGGGGTAAAACTCAGAAATTCCACTTATTTTAGGGAAAAATTCCAGAAATTTCCCTTAATTTGGGGCAAAATTGCAGAAATTTGAATTATTTTGGGGCAAAATTGCAGAAATTTTACTTATTTCAGGGAAAAAAGGCAAAAATTTTCCTTATTTGGGGGCAAAAAGGCAGAAATTTTTTATATTTTGTGGCAAAAATGCAGAAATTCCCCTTATTTGAGGTAAAAAGGCTGAAATTCCCCTTATTTGGGGGCAAAAAGGCAGAAATTTCCCTTATTTTGGGGCAAAATTGCAGAAATTTCACTTATTTCAGGGAAAAAAGTCAGAAATTTTCCATATTTTGGAACACAATGGCAGAAATTCTTAATATTTTGTGGCAAAAATGCATAAATTCCTTTTATTTTGATGTAAAAAGGCTGAAATTCCCCTTATTTGGAAGCAAAAAGGCAGAAATTTCCCTTATTTTGGGGTAAAAGGACAGAAATTCCCCTTATTTTGTGGCAAAAGCAGAAATTTCTTTTATTTTGGGGCAAAATTGCAGAAATTTCACTTATTTCAGGTCATAATTCAAAAATTCCTTTTATTTTGAGGCAAAAAAACAGAAATTCCGTTTATTTTTGGGTAAAAAGGCACAAATTTCACTTATTTTCAGGTAAAAAGGCAGAAATTCCTCTTATTTTGGGGCAAAAATGAAGAAATTTCCCTTTTTTTGTGGCAAAAGGTATAAATTCCCCTTATTTTCGGGCTTAAAAGCAGAAATTCCCCGAATTTTGCAGCAAAATTGCAGAAATTCTTATAATTGTGGGGCAAAAAGGCAGAAATTCCCTATATGTTAGGGCAAAAAAACAAAAATTCTCCTTATTTTGGGGCAAAATTCAGAAATTCCACTTACTTTGGGGCAAAATTCCAGAAATTTCCCTTATTTTGGGGAAAAATTGCAGAAATTTCACTTATTTTGGGGTCAAAATTTCAGAAATTTAACTTATTTCAGAGAAAAAAAGGCAGAAATTTTTTTTATTTTGGGGCAAAAAGGCAGAAATTCCTAATATTTTGTGGCAAAAATGCAGAAATATCCCTTATTTTGAGGTAAAAAACTGAAATCCCCTTATTTTGAGGCAAAAAGGCAGAAATTCCAAATATTTTGTGGCATAAATGCAGAAATTTCTTTTATTTTGAGATAAAAAGGCTGAAATCCCCTTATTTGGGTGCAAAAATGCAGAAATTTCCCTTATTTTGGGGCAAAATTGCAGAAATATCACTTATTTCAGGGTAATAAGTCAGAAATTTTCCTTATTTTGGGGCAAAAAAGACAGAAATTCCCTTTATTTTGGGGAAAAAAGACAGAAATTCCACATATTTAGAGGATAAAAAGCAGAAATTCCCATTATTTTGGAGCAAAAATGAAGAAATTTCCCTTTTTTGTGGCAAAAAACATTCCATTATTTTCGGGTTGAAAAGTAGAAATTCCCCGTATTTTGGAGCAAAATTGCAGAAATTCCCCTAATTGTGGGGCAAAAAGGCAGAAATTCCCTATATGTTAGGGCAAAAAGACAGAAATTCTCCCTATTTTGGGTCAAAACACTGAAATTCCACTTATTTTGGGGCAAAATTCCAGAAAGTTTCCTAATTTTGGGGCAAAATTGCAGAAATTTCAATTATTTTGAGGCAAAATTTCAGAAATATCACTTATTTCAGGGGAATAAGGCAGAAATTTTCCTTATTTTGTGGCAAAAAGGCAGAAATTCCTAATATTTTGTGGCAAAAATGCAGAAAGTCCTCTATTTTGAGGTAAAAAAGCTGAAATTCCCCTATTTGGGGGAAAAAGGCAGAAATTTCCCTTATTTTGGGGCTAAATTGTAGTAATTTCACTTATTTCAGGGTAAGAAGTCAAAAATTTTCCTTATTTTGGGGCAAAAAAGACAGAAATTCCCTTTGTTTTGGGGGAAAAGACAGAAATTCCACTTATTTAAAGGCAATAAAGCAGAAATTCCTCTGATTTTGGAGCAAAAATGAAGAAATTTCCCATTTTTATGGCAAAAAAGTATGCATTCTTCTTATTTTCGGGCAAAAAGGCAGAAATTCCCCATATTTTGGAGCAAAATTGCAGAAATTCCCCTAATTCTGGGGCAAAAAGGCAGAAATTCCCTATATTTTTGGGCAAAAAGACCGAAATTCTTCTTATTTTGGGGCAAAACTCAGAAATTCCAATTATTTTGGAACAAAATTCCAGAAATTTCCCTTATTTTGGGGCAAAATTGCAGAAATTTCACTTATTTTGGGGCAAAATTGCAGAAATTTCACTTATTTCAGGGAAAAATGCAGAAATTTTCTTATTTTTGGGCAAAATGGCAGAAATTTCTTTTATTTTGATCCATAATTGCAGAAATTTTTCTTATTTTGGGCAAAAAGGCAGAAATTATCCATATTTTGGGGCAAAAATGCAGAAATTCCACTTATTTTGAGGTAAAAAGGCTGAAATTCCCCCTATTTTGGGGCAAAAAGGCAGAAATTCCCCTTATTTTGGGGCAAAAAGCAGACATTTCCCTTATTTTGGGGAAAATTTTAGAAATTTAACTTATTTCAGGGCAAAAAGTAAGAAATTCCCCTTATTTTGGGGCAAAAAAGACAGAAATTTTGTTTATTTTTGGGGAAAAGTCAGAAATTGCACTTATTTGGAGTCAAAAAGGTGGAAAATCCCCTTATTTTGGGGTAAAAATGAAGAAATATCCCTTTTTTATGGCAAAAAGTTATACATTCCCTTTATTTTCGGGCAAAAAGGCAGAAATTCCCCGTATTTTGGAGCAAAATTGCAGAAATTCCCCTAATTTTGGGGCAAAAAGGCAGAACTTCCCCTTATTTTGGGGTAAAACTGCAGAAATTTCACTTATTTTGCGGCAAAATGGCAGAAATTCTCTTTATTTTTGGCGAAAAAGGCAGAAAATCCCCGTATTTTGGAGCAAAATTGCAGAAATTCACCTAATTTTGGGGTAAAACATGCAGTAATTTTCTTTATTTTGGGGCAAAAAGGCAGAAATTCCCCTTATTTTAGGGCAAAATTGCAGAAATTTCCCTTATTTGGGGACAAAAAACAGAAATTCCCTTTATTTTGGGTCAAAATTTCAGAAAATTCCTTTATTATGGGGAAAAATTGCAGATATTTTTTTTATTTTAAGGCAAAATTGCAGAAATTTCACTTATTTCAGAGAAAAAAAGCAAAAATTTTTCTTATTTTAGGGCAAAAGCAGAAATTCACCTTATTTTGGGGCAAAAAGGCAGAAATTCACCTTATTTTGGGGTAAAATTGCAGACATTTCACATATTTCAGGGCAAAAAGGCAGAAATTCCCCTTATTTTGGGATAAAATTGCAGAAATTTCCCTTTTTTGGGGGCAAAAAGGCAGAAAATCCCATTAATATTGGGCAAAAAGGCAGAAATTCCCCGTATTTTGGAGCAAAATTGCAGAAATTCCCCTAATATTGGGGCAAAAATGCAGAAATTCCCTTTATTTGGGGCAAATCGGCAGAAGTTCCCCTTATTTTCGGGAAAAGCGGCAGAAATTTCCTGTATTTTGAACCAAAATTGCAGAAACTCTCCTAATTTTGGTGCAAAAAGGCAGAAATTCCCTTTATTTTGGGGCAAAAATTCAGAAATTCTAATTATTTAAGGGCAAAAATCAGAAATTTCCCTTATTTTGGGGCAAAATTTTAGAAATTTCTTTTATTTTGGTACAGAATTGCAGAAATTTTTCTTATTTTGTGTCAAAAGTGCAGAAATTTTCCATATTTTGGTGCAAAAAGGTTGAAATTCCTCTTATTTTGAGGTAAAATGCTGAAATTCCCCATATTTTGGGGCAAAAATGCAGAAATTCCCCTCATTTTGGGGCAAAAAGGCACAAATTTCCCTTATTTTCGGGCAAAATTGCAGAAATTTCATTTATTTCAGGGCAAAAAGTCAGAAATTACTTTTATTTTGGGGCAAAAACAGAAATTTCTTTTATTTTGTTACAAAATTGAAGAAATTTTTTTTTATATGGAACAAAACGTCAGAAATTCCTCATATTTTGAGCAAAAGGCAGAAATTCCCCTTATTTTGAGGTAAAAAGGCTGAAATTCCCGTTATTTTGGGGCAAAAAGGCAGAAATTCCCTTTACTTTGTGGCAAAAAGGCAGAAATTCCCGTTAATTGGGGCAGAAAAGCAAAAATTATCCTTATTTGGGGGCAATAAGGCAGAAATTCCCCATATTTTGTGGCAAAAAGGCAGAAATTTTCCTTATTTGGAGGTAAAATGCTGAAATTCCCCTTATTTTGGCAAAAGGCAGAAATTCCCCGTATTTTGGGGCAAAATTGCAGAAATTTCACTTATTTCAGGGCAAAAAGTCAGAAATTTGCCTTATTTTGGATCAAAAAGCAGAAATTCTTCTAATTTTGGGGCCAAAAACAGAAATTCCTCTTAATTTGGGGTAAAATTGTGGAAATTTCAAATATTTCAGTGCAAAAAGGCAGAAATTCCACTGTATTTCGGGCAATAAGAAATAAATTACTTGTGTTTTGGAGTAAAATTTCAGAAATTCCCCTTATATTGTTGCAAAAATGCAGAAATTCCCTTTATTTTGGTTCAATAAGGTAAAAATTCCCCGTATTTTGAAGCAAAATTGCACATATTCTCCTAATTTTGAGGGAAAAAGCAGAAATTCACATTATTTTGTTACAAAATAACAGAAATTCTCCTTATTTCAGGGCAAAAAGTCAGAAATTCCCCTTATTTTGGGGCAAAATTTCAGAAATTTCCTCAATTTTGGGGCAAAATTGCAGAAATCTCCCTTATTTTGGGGCAAAATTATAGAAATTTAACTTATTTAAGGGAAAAAACGCAGAAATTTCTTTTATCTTGGAGAAAAAATGCAGAAATAACTTTTATTTTGGTACAAAATTGCAGAAATTTTCTTTATTTTGGGGCAAAAATACAGAAATTCCCCATATTTTAGGGCAAAAAGGCAGAGATTTCCCTTATTATGAGGTAAAAAGGCTGAAATTCCCTTTATTTTGGGGTAAAAAGACAAAAATTCCTCTTATTTTGAGGCAAAAAGGCAGAAATTTCCCTTATTTTGAGGCAAAATTGCAGAAATTTCACTTATTTCAAGGCAAAATTCAAAAATTCTTTTTAGTTTGGGGCAAAAAGACAGAAATACCGTTTATTTTTGGGTAAAAAGGCAGAAATTTCACTTATTTTGTTGTAAAAAGGCAGAAATTCCTCTTATTTTTGGGCAAAAATGAAGAAATTTCCATTTTGTGGCAAAAGGTATACATTCCCCTTATTTTCGGACTAAAAAGTAGAAATTCCACGTATTTTGGAGCAAAATTGCAGAAATTCCCCTAATTTTGGGGCAAAAAAGGCAGAAATTCCCTATATGTTGGGGCAAAAATACAGAAATTCTCCTTATTTTGGGGCAAAACTCAGAAATTCCACTTACTTTGGGGCAATATTCCAGAAATTTCCCTTATTTTGGGGCAAAATTGCAGAAATTTCCATTATTTTGGGGCAAAATTGCAGAAATTTCACTTATTTCAGGGTAATAAGTCAGAAATTTTCCTTATTTTGGGGCAAAAAAGACAGAAATTCCATTTGTTTTGGGGGAAAAAGACAGAAATTCCACATATTTAGAGGAAAAAAAGCAGAAATTCCCATTATTTTGGAGCAAAAATGAAGAAATTTGCTGTTTTGTGGCAAAAGGTAAACATTCCCCTTATTTTCGGGCTGAAAAGTAGAAATTCAACGTATTTTGGAGCAAAATTGCAAAAATTCCCCTAATTGTGGGGCAAAAAGGCAGAAATTCCCTATATGTTAGGGCAAAAAGACAGAAATTCTCCTTATTTTGGGGTAAAACTCAGAAATTCCACTTATTTTGGGACAAAATTCCAGAAATTTCCCTTATTTTGGGGCAAAATTGCAGAAATTTCACTTATTTTGAGGCAAAATTTCAGAAATATCACTTATTTCAGGGTAAAAAGGTAGAAATTTTCCTCATTTTGGGGCAAAAAGGCAGAAATTCCTAATATTTTGTGGCAAAAATGCAGAAAGTCCTCTTGTTTTGAGGTAAAAAAGCTGAAATTCCTCTATTTGGGGGCAAAAAGGCAGAAATTTCCCTTATTTTGGGGCAAAATTGCAGTAATTTCACTTATTTCAGGGTAAAAAGTCAGAAATTTTTTTTATTTTGGGGCAAAAAAGACAGAAATTCCCTTTGTTTTGGGGAAAAAGACAGAAATTCCACTGGTTTAGAGGAAATAAAGCAGAAATTCCTCTTATTTTGGAGCAAAAATGAAGAAATTTCCCATTTATATGGCAAAAAGTTATGCATTCTTCTTATTTTCGGGCAAAAAGGCAGAAATTCCCCGTATTTTGGAGCAAAATTGCAGAAATTCCCCTAATTGTGGGGCAAAAAGACAGAAATTCCCTATATGTTGGGGCAAAAAGACCGAAATTCTTCTTATTTTGCGGCAAAACTCAAAAATTCCAATTATTTTGGGGCAAAATTCCAATTTCCCTTATTGTGGGGCAAAATTGCAGAAATTTCACTTATTTTGGGGCAAAATTGCAGAAATTTAACTTATTTCAGGGAAAAAAAGCAGAAATTTACTTATTTTGGGGCAAAATGGCAGAAATTTCTTTTATTTTGATACATAATTGCAGAAATTTTTCTTATTTTGGGCAAAAAGGCAGAAATTTCCCATATTTTGGGGCAAAAATGCAGAAATTCCCCTTATTTTGAGATAAAAAGGCTGAAATTCCCCCAACTTTGGGGCAAATAGGCAGAAATTCCTCTTATTTTGGGGCAAAAAGCAGACGTTTCCCTTATTTTGGGGAAAATTTTAGAAATTTAACTTATTTCAGGGCAAAAAGCCAGAAATTCCCCTTATTTTAGGGCAAAAAGACAGAAATTTTGTTTATTTTGGGGGAAAAGTCAGAAATTGCACTTATTTGGAGTCAAAAAGGTGGAAAATCCCCTTATTTTGGGGTAAAAATGAAGAAATATCTCTTTTTTATGGCAAAAAGTTATACATTCCCTTTATTTTCGGGCAAAAAGGCAGAAATTCCCCGTATTTTGGAGCAAAATTGCAGAAATTACTCTAATTTTGGGGCAAAAAGACAGAAATTCTCCTTATTTTGGGGAAAAACTCAGAAATTCCACTTACTTTGGGGCAAAATTCCAGAAATTTCCCTTATTTTGGGGCAAAATTGCAGAAATTTCCATTATTTTGGGGAAAATTGCAGAAATTTCACTTATTTCAGGTTAATAAGTCAGAAATTTTCCTTATTTTGGGGCAAAATTGCAGAAATTTCCATTATTTTGGGACAAAATTGCAGAAATTTCACTTATTTCAGGGTAATAAGTCAGAAATTTTCCTTATTTTGGGGCAAAAAAGACAGAAATTCCATTTGTTTTGGGGGAAAAAGACAGAAATTCCACATATTTAGAGGAAAAAAAGCAGAAATTCCCATTATTTTGGAGCAAAAATGAAGAAATTTCCCTTTTTTGTGGCAAAAGTTAAACATTCCCCTTATTTTCGGGCTGAAAAGTAGAAATTCAACGTATTTTGGAGCAAAATTGCAGAAATTCCCTGACTTGTGGGGCAAAAAGGCAGAAATTCCCTATATGTTAGGGCAAAAATAAAGAAATTCTCATTATTTTAGGGCAAAACTCAGAAATTCCACTTATTTTGGGGCAAAATTCCAGAAATTTCCCTTATTTGGGGGGAAAATTGCAGAAATTTCACTTATTTTGAGACAAAATTTCAGAAATATCACTTATTTCAGGGTAAAAAGGCAGAAATTTTCCTTATTTTGGGGCAAAAATGCAGAAATTCCTAATATTTTGTGGCAGAAATGCAGAAAGTCTTTTTGTTTTGAGGTAAAAAAGCTGAAATTCCCCTATTTGGGGGCAAAAAGGCAGAAATTTCCCAATTTTGGGGGAAAATTGCAGTAATTTCACTTATTTCAGGGTAAGAAGTCAAAAATTTTCTTTATTTTGGGGCAAAAAAGACAGAAATTCCCTTTGTTTTTGGGGAAAAGACAGAAATTCCACTTATTTAGAGGCAATAAAGCAGAAATTCCTATTATTTTGGAGCAAAAATGAAGAAATTTCCCATTTATATGGAAAAAAGTTATGCATTCTTCTTATTTTCGGGCAAAAAGGCATAAATTCCCCGTATTTTGGAGCAAAATTGCAGAAATTTTCCTAATTGTGGGGCAAAAAGAAATTCCCTATATGTTGGGGCAAAAAGACCGAAATTCTTCTTATTTTGGGGCAAAACTCAAAAATTCCACTTATTTTGGGGCAAAATTCCAATTTCCCTTATTTTGGGGCAAAATTGCAGAAATTTCACTTATTTTGGGGCAAAATTGCAGAAATTTCACTTATTTCAGGGAAAAAAAGCAGAAATTTACTTATTTTGCGGCAAAATGGCAGAAATTTCTTTTATTTTGATACATAATTGCAGAAATTTTTCTTATTTTGGGCAAAAAGGCAGAAATTTCCCATATTTTGGGGCAAAAATGCAGAAATTCCCCTTATTTTGAGGTAAAAAGGCTGAAATTCCCCCTATTTTGGGGCAAAAATTCAGAAATTTTTCTTATTTTGGGGCAAAAAGCAGACATTTCCCTTATTTTGGGGAAAATTTTAGAAATTTAACTTATTTCAGAGCAAAAAGTCAGAAATTCCCCTTATTTTGGGGCAAAAAATACAGAAATTTTGTTTATTTTTTGGAAAAGTCAGAAATTGCACTTATTTGGAGTCAAAAAGGTGGAAAATCCCCTTATTTTGGGGTAAAAATGAAGAAATATCCCTTTTTTATGGCAAAAAGGTATACATTCCCTTTATTTTGGGGCAAAAAGGCAGAAATTCCCCGTATTTTGGAGCAAAATTGCAGAAATTCACCTAATTGTGGGGCAAAAAGACAGAAATTCCCTATATGTTGGGGAAAAAAGACCGAAATTCTTCTTATTTTAGGGCAAAACTCAAAAATTCCAATTATTTTGGGGCAAAGTTCCAATTTCCCTTATTTTGGGGCAAAATTGCAGAAATTTCACTTATTTTGGGGCAAAATTGCAGAAATTTCCTCAATTTTGGGGCAAAATTGCAGAAATCTCCCTTATTTTGGGGTAAAATTATAGAAATTTAACTTATTTCAGGGAAAAAACGCAGAAATTTCTTTTATTTTGGAGAAAAAAGGCAGAAATAACTTTTATTTTGGTACAAAATTGCAGAAATTTTCTTTATTTTGGGGCAAAAATACAGAAATTCCCCATATTTTGGGCAAAAAGGCAGAGATTTCCCTTCTTATGAGGTAAAAAGGCTGAAATTCCCTTTATTTTGGGGTAAAAAGACAAAAATTCCCCTTATTTTGAGGCAAAAAGGCAGAAATTTCCCTTATTTTGAGGCAAAATTGCAGAAATTTCACTTATTTCAAGGCAAAATTCAAAAATTCTTTTTAGTTTGGGGCAAAAAGACAGAAATACCGTTTATTTTTGGGTAAATGGCAGAAATTTCACTTATTTTGTTGTAAAAAGGCAGAAATTCCTCTTATTTTTGGGCAAAAATGAAGAAATTTCCATTTTGTGGCAAAAGGTATACATTCCCCTTATTTTCGGAATAAAAAGTAGAAATTCCACGTATTTTGGAGCAAAATTGCAGAAATTCCCCTAATATGGAGCAAAAAAGGCAGAAATTCCCTATATGTTGGGGCAAAAAGACAGAAATTCTCCTTATTTTGGGGCAAAACTCAGAAATTCCACTTACTTTGGGACAAAATTCCAGAAATTTCACTTATTTTGGGGCAAAATTGCAGAAATTTCCATTATTTTGGGGCAAAATTGCAGAAATTTCACTTATTTCAGGGTAATAAGTCAGAAATTTTCTTTATTTTGGGGCAAAAAAGACAGAAATTCCATTTGTTTTGGGGGAAAAAGACAGAAATTCCACATATTTAGAGGAATAAAAGCAGAAATTCCCATTATTTTGGAGCAAAAGTGAAGAAATTTCCCTTTTTTGTGGCAAAAGGTAAACATTCCCCTTATTTTCGGGCTGTAAAGTAGAAATTCAACGTATTTTGGAGCAAAATTGCAGAAATTCCCCTAATTGTGTGGCAAAAAGGCAGAAATTCCCTATATGTTAGGGCAAAAAGACAGAAATTCTCCTTATTTTAGGGCAAAACTCAGAAATTCCACTTATTTTGGGGCAAAATTCCAGAAATTTCCCTTATTTGGGGGGAAAATTGCAGAAATTTCACTTATTTTGAGGCAAAATTTCAGAAATATCACTTATTTCAGGGAAAAAAGGCAGAAATTTTCCTTATTTTGGGGCAAAAAGGCAGAAATTCCTAATATTTTGTGGCAGAAATGCAGAAAGTCCTTTTGTTTTGAGGTAAAAAAGCTGAAATTCCCCTATTTGGGGGCAAAAAGGCAGAAATTTCCCTTATTTTGGGGCAAAATTGCAGTAATTTCACTTATTTCAGGGTAAGAAGTCAAAAATTTTCTTTATTTTGGGGCAAAAAAGACAGAAATTCCCTTTGTTTTTGGGGAAAAGACAGAAATTCCACTTATTTAGAGGCAATAAAGCAGAAATTCCTATTATTTTGGAGCAAAAATGAAGAAATTTCCCATTTATATGGCAAAAAGGTATGCATTCTTCTTATTTTCGGGCAAAAAGGCAGAAATTCCCCGTATTTTGGAGCAAAATTGCAGAAATTCCCCTAATTGTGGGGCAAAAAGACAGAAATTCCCTATATGTTGGGGCAAAAAGACCGAAATTCTTCTTATTTTGGGGCAAAACTCAAAAATTCCAATTATTTTGGGGCAAAATTCCAATTTCCCTTATTTTGGGGCAAAATTGCAGAAATTTCACTTATTTTGGGGCAAAATTGCAGAAATTTAACTTATTTCAGGGAAAAAAAGCAGAAATTTACTTATTTTGGGGCAAAATGGCAGAAATTACTTTTATTTTGATACATAATTGCAGAAATTTTTCTTATTTTGGGCAAAAAGGCAGAAATTTCCCATATTTTGGGGCAAAAATGCAGAAATTCCCCTTATTTTGAGATAAAAAGGCTGAAATTCCCCCAACTTTAGGGCAAATAGGCAGAAATTCCTCTTATTTTGGGGCAAAAAGCAGATGTTTCCCTTATTTTGGGGAAAATTTTAGAAATTTAACTTATTTCAGGGCAAAAAGTCAGAAATTCCCATTATTTTAGGGCAAAAAGACAGAAATTTTGTTTATTTTTGGGGAAAAGTCAGAAATTGCACTTATTTGGAGTCAAAAAGGTGGAAAATCCCCTTATTTTGGGGTAAAAATGAAGAAATATCTCTTTTTTATGGCAAAAAGTTATACATTCCCTTTATTTTCGGGCAAAAAGGCAGAAATTCCCCGTATTTTGGAGCAAAATTGCAGAAATTCCCCTAATTTTGGGGCAAAAAGACAGAAATTCTCCTTATTTTGGGGCAAAACTCAGAAATTCCACTTACTTTGGGGCAAAATTCCAGAAATTTCCCTTATTTTGGGGCAAAATTGCAGAAATTTCCATTATATTGGGGAAAATTGCAGAAATTTCACTTATTTCAGGGTAATAAGTCAGAAATTTTCTTTATTTTGGGGCAAAAAAGACAGAAATTCCATTTGTTTTGGGGGAAAAAGACAGAAATTCCACATATTTAGAGGAAAAAATGCAGAAATTCCCATTATTTTGGAGCAAAAATGAAAAAATTTCTTTTTTTTGTGGCAAAAGGTAAACATTCCCCATATTTTCGGGCTGAAAAGTAGAAATTCAACATATTTTGGAGCAAAATTGCAGAAATTCCACTACTTGTGGGGCAAAAAGGCAGAAATTCCCTATATGTTATGGCAAAAAGACAGAAATTCTCCTTATTTTAGGGCAAAACTCAGAAATTCCACTTATTTTGGGGCAAAATTCCAGAAATTTCCCTTATTTGGGGGAAAATTGCAGAAATTTCACTTATTTTGAGGCAAAATTTCAGAAATATCACTTATTTCAGGGAAAAGAGGCAGAAATTTTCCTTATTTTGGGGCAAAAAGGCAGAAATTCCTAATATTTTGTGGCAGAAATGCAGAAAGTCCTTTTGTTTTGAGGTAAAAAAGCTGAAATTCCCCTATTTGGGGGAAAAAAGGCAGAAATTTCCCTTATTTGGGGGCAAAATTGCAGTAATTTCAGGGTAAGAAGTCAAAAATTTTCTTTATTTTGGGGCAAAAAAGACAGAAATTCCCTTTGTTTTTGGGGAAAAGACAGAAATTCCACTTATTTAGAGGCAATAAAGCAGAAATTCCTATTATTTTGGAGCAAAAATGAAGAAATTTCCCATTTATATCACAAAAAGGTATGCATTCTTCTTATTTTCGGGCAAAAAGGCATAAATTCCCCGTATTTTGGAGCAAAATTGCAGAAATTTTCCTAATTGTGGGGCAAAAAGAAATTCCCTATATGTTGGGGCAAAAAGACCGAAATTCTTCTTATTTTGGGGCAAAACTCAAAAATTCCACTTATTTTGGGGCAAAATTCCAATTTCCCTTATTTTGGGGCAAAATTGCAGAAATTTCACTTATTTTGGGGCAAAATTGCAGAAATTTCACTTATTTCAGGGAAAAAAAGCAGAAATTTACTTATTTTGCGGCAAAATGGCAGAAATTTCTTTTATTTTGATACATAATTGCAGAAATTTTTCTTATTTTGGGCAAAAAGGCAGAAATTTCCCATATTTTGGGGCAAAAATGCAGAAATTCCCCTTATTTTGAGGTAAAAAGGCTGAAATTCCCCCTATTTTGGGGCAAAAATTCAGAAATTTTTCTTATTTTGGGGCAAAAAGCAGACATTTCCCTTATTTTGGGGAAAATTTTAGAAATTTAACTTATTTCAGAGCAAAAAGTCAGAAATTCCCCTTATTTTGGGGCAAAAAATACAGAAATTTTGTTTATTTTTTGGAAAAGTCAGAAATTGCACTTATTTGGAGTCAAAAAGGTGGAAAATCCCCTTATTTTGGGGTAAAAATGAAGAAATATCCCTTTTTTATGGCAAAAAGGTATACATTCCCTTTATTTTGGGGCAAAAAGGCAGAAATTCCCCGTATTTTGGAGCAAAATTGCAGAAATTCACCTAATTGTGGGGCAAAAAGACAGAAATTCCCTATATGTTGGGGAAAAAAGACCGAAATTCTTCTTATTTTAGGGCAAAACTCAAAAATTCCAATTATTTTGGGGCAAAGTTCCAATTTCCCTTATTTTGGGGCAAAATTGCAGAAATTTCACTTATTTTGGGGCAAAATTGCAGAAATTTCCTCAATTTTGGGGCAAAATTGCAGAAATCTCCCTTATTTTGGGGTAAAATTATAGAAATTTAACTTATTTCAGGGAAAAAACGCAGAAATTTCTTTTATTTTGGAGAAAAAAGGCAGAAATAACTTTTATTTTGGTACAAAATTGCAGAAATTTTCTTTATTTTGGGGCAAAAATACAGAAATTCCCCATATTTTGGGCAAAAAGGCAGAGATTTCCCTTATTATGAGGTAAAAAGGCTGAAATTCCCTTTATTTTGGGGTAAAAAGACAAAAATTCCCCTTATTTTGAGGCAAAAAGGCAGAAATTTCCCTTATTTTGAGGCAAAATTGCAGAAATTTCACTTATTTCAAGGCAAAATTCAAAAATTCTTTTTAGTTTGGGGCAAAAAGACAGAAATACCGTTTATTTTTGGGTAAATGGCAGAAATTTCACTTATTTTGTTGTAAAAAGGCAGAAATTCCTCTTATTTTTGGGCAAAAATGAAGAAATTTCCATTTTGTGGCAAAAGGTATACATTCCCCTTATTTTCGGAATAAAAAGTAGAAATTCCACGTATTTTGGAGCAAAATTGCAGAAATTCCCCTAATATGGAGCAAAAAAGGCAGAAATTCCCTATATGTTGGGGCAAAAAGACAGAAATTCTCCTTATTTTGGGGCAAAACTCAGAAATTCCACTTACTTTGGGACAAAATTCCAGAAATTTCACTTATTTTGGGGCAAAATTGCAGAAATTTCCATTATTTTGGGGCAAAATTGCAGAAATTTCACTTATTTCAGGGTAATAAGTCAGAAATTTTCTTTATTTTGGGGCAAAAAAGACAGAAATTCCATTTGTTTTGGGGGAAAAAGACAGAAATTCCACATATTTAGAGGAATAAAAGCAGAAATTCCCATTATTTTGGAGCAAAAGTGAAGAAATTTCCCTTTTTTGTGGCAAAAGGTAAACATTCCCCTTATTTTCGGGCTGTAAAGTAGAAATTCAACGTATTTTGGAGCAAAATTGCAGAAATTCCCCTAATTGTGTGGCAAAAAGGCAGAAATTCCCTATATGTTAGGGCAAAAAGACAGAAATTCTCCTTATTTTAGGGCAAAACTCAGAAATCCCACTTATTTTGGGGCAAAATTCCAGAAATTTCCCTTATTTGGGGGGAAAATTGCAGAAATTTCACTTATTTTGAGGCAAAATTTCAGAAATATCACTTATTTCAGGGAAAAAAGGCAGAAATTTTCCTTATTTTGGGGCAAAAAGGCAGAAATTCCTAATATTTTGTGGCAGAAATGCAGAAAGTCCTTTTGTTTTGAGGTAAAAAAGCTGAAATTCCCCTATTTGGGGGCAAAAAGGCAGAAATTTCCCTTATTTTGGGGCAAAATTGCAGTAATTTCACTTATTTCAGGGTAAGAAGTCAAAAATTTTCTTTATTTTGGGGCAAAAAAGACAGAAATTCCCTTTGTTTTTGGGGAAAAGACAGAAATTCCACTTATTTAGAGGCAATAAAGCAGAAATTCCTATTATTTTGGAGCAAAAATGAAGAAATTTCCCATTTATATGGCAAAAAGGTATGCATTCTTCTTATTTTCGGGCAAAAAGGCAGAAATTCCCCGTATTTTGGAGCAAAATTGCAGAAATTCCCCTAATTGTGGGGCAAAAAGACAGAAATTCCCTATATGTTGGGGCAAAAAGACCGAAATTCTTCTTATTTTGGGGCAAAACTCAAAAATTCCAATTATTTTGGGGCAAAATTCCAATTTCCCTTATTTTGGGGCAAAATTGCAGAAATTTCACTTATTTTGGGGCAAAATTGCAGAAATTTAACTTATTTCAGGGAAAAAAAGCAGAAATTTACTTATTTTGGGGCAAAATGGCAGAAATTACTTTTATTTTGATACATAATTGCAGAAATTTTTCTTATTTTGGGCAAAAAGGCAGAAATTTCCCATATTTTGGGGCAAAAATGCAGAAATTCCCCTTATTTTGAGATAAAAAGGCTGAAATTCCCCCAAGTTTAGGGCAAATAGGCAGAAATTCCTCTTATTTTGGGGCAAAAAGCAGATGTTTCCCTTATTTTGGGGAAAATTTTAGAAATTTAACTTATTTCAGGGCAAAAAGTCAGAAATTCCCATTATTTTAGGGCAAAAAGACAGAAATTTTGTTTATTTTTGGGGAAAAGTCAGAAATTGCACTTATTTGGAGTCAAAAAGGTGGAAAATCCCCTTATTTTGGGGTAAAAATGAAGAAATATCTCTTTTTTATGGCAAAAAGTTATACATTCCCTTTATTTTCGGGCAAAAAGGCAGAAATTCCCCGTATTTTGGAGCAAAATTGCAGAAATTCCCCTAATTTTGGGGCAAAAAGACAGAAATTCTCCTTATTTTGGGGCAAAACTCAGAAATTCCACTTACTTTGGGGCAAAATTCCAGAAATTTCCCTTATTTTGGGGCAAAATTGCAGAAATTTCCATTATATTGGGGAAAATTGCAGAAATTTCACTTATTTCAGGGTAATAAGTCAGAAATTTTCTTTATTTTGGGGCAAAAAAGACAGAAATTCCATTTGTTTTGGGGGAAAAAGACAGAAATTCCACATATTTAGAGGAAAAAATGCAGAAATTCCCATTATTTTGGAGCAAAAATGAAAAAATTTCTTTTTTTTGTGGCAAAAGGTAAACATTCCCCATATTTTCGGGCTGAAAAGTAGAAATTCAACATATTTTGGAGCAAAATTGCAGAAATTCCACTACTTGTGGGGCAAAAAGGCAGAAATTCCCTATATGTTATGGCAAAAAGACAGAAATTCTCCTTATTTTAGGGCAAAACTCAGAAATTCCACTTATTTTGGGGCAAAATTCCAGAAATTTCCCTTATTTGGGGGAAAATTGCAGAAATTTCACTTATTTTGAGGCAAAATTTCAGAAATATCACTTATTTCAGGGAAAAGAGGCAGAAATTTTCCTTATTTTGGGGCAAAAAGGCAGAAATTCCTAATATTTTGTGGCAGAAATGCAGAAAGTCCTTTTGTTTTGAGGTAAAAAAGCTGAAATTCCCCTATTTGGGGGAAAAAAGGCAGAAATTTCCCTTATTTGGGGGCAAAATTGCAGTAATTTCAGGGTAAGAAGTCAAAAATTTTCTTTATTTTGGGGCAAAAAGACAGAAATTCCCTTTGTTTTTGGGGAAAAGACAGAAATTCCACTTATTTAGAGGCAATAAAGCAGAAATTCCTATTATTTTGGAGCAAAAATGAAGAAATTTCCCATTTATATCACAAAAAGGTATGCATTCTTCTTATTTTCGGGCAAAAAGGCATAAATTCCCCGTATTTTGGAGCAAAATTGCAGAAATTTTCCTAATTGTGGGGCAAAAAGACAGAAATTCCCTATATGTTGGGGCAAAAAGACCGAAATTCTTCTTATTTTGGGGCAAAACTCAAAAATTCCACTTATTTTGGGGCAAAATTCCAATTTCCCTTATTTTGGGGCAAAATTGCAGAAATTTCACTTATTTTGGGGCAAAATTGCAGAAATTTCACTTATTTCAGGGAAAAAAAGCAGAAATTTACTTATTTTGCGGCAAAATGGCAGAAATTTCTTTTATTTTGATACATAATTGCAGAAATTTTTCTTATTTTGGGCAAAAAGGCAGAAATTTCCCATATTTTGGGGCAAAAATGCAGAAATTCCCCTTATTTTGAGGTAAAAAGGCTGAAATTCCCCCTATTTTGGGGCAAAAATTCAGAAATTTTTCTTATTTTGGGGCAAAAAGCAGACATTTCCCTTATTTTGGGGAAAATTTTAGAAATTTAACTTATTTCAGAGCAAAAAGTCAGAAATTCCCCTTATTTTGGGGCAAAAAATACAGAAATTTTGTTTATTTTTTGGAAAAGTCAGAAATTGCACTTATTTGGAGTCAAAAAGGTGGAAAATCCCCTTATTTTGGGGTAAAAATGAAGAAATATCCCTTTTTTATGGCAAAAAGGTATACATTCCCTTTATTTTGGGGCAAAAAGGCAGAAATTCCCCGTATTTTGGAGCAAAATTGCAGAAATTCACCGAATTGTGGGGCAAAAAGACAGAAATTCCCTATATGTTGGGGAAAAAAGACCGAAATTCTTCTTATTTTAGGGCAAAACTCAAAAATTCCAATTATTTTGGGGCAAAGTTCCAATTTCCCTTATTTTGGGGCAAAATTGCAGAAATTTCACTTATTTTGGGGCAAAATTGCAGAAATTTCCTCAATTTTGGGGCAAAATTGCAGAAATCTCCCTTATTTTGGGGTAAAATTATAGAAATTTAACTTATTTCAGGGAAAAAACGCAGAAATTTCTTTTATTTTGGAGAAAAAAGGCAGAAATAACTTTTATTTTGGTACAAAATTGCAGAAATTTTCTTTATTTTGGGGCAAAAATACAGAAATTCCCCATATTTTAGGGCAAAAAGGCAGAGATTTCCCTTATTATGAGGTAAAAAGGCTGAAATTCCCTTTATTTTGGGGTAAAAAGACAAAAATTCCCCTTATTTTGAGGCAAAAAGGCAGAAATTTCCCTTATTTTGAGGCAAAATTGCAGAAATTTCACTTATTTCAAGGCAAAATTCAAAAATTCTTTTTAGTTTGGGGCAAAAAGACAGAAATACCGTTTATTTTTGGGTAAAAAGGCAGAAATTTCACTTATTTTGTTGTAAAAAGGCAGAAATTCCTCTTATTTTTGGGCAAAAATGAAGAAATTTCCATTTTGTGGCAAAAGGTATACATTCCCCTTATTTTCGGACTAAAAAGTAGAAATTCCACGTATTTTGGAGCAAAATTGCAGAAATTCCCCTAATTGTGGAGCAAAAAAGGCAGAAATTCCCTATATGTTGGGGCAAAAAGACAGAAATTCTCCTTATTTTGGGGCAAAACTCAGAAATTCCACTTACTTTGGGACAAAATTCCAGAAATTTCACTTATTTTGGGGCAAAATTGCAGAAATTTCCATTATTTTGGGGCAAAATTTCAGAAATTTCACTTATTTCAGGGTAATAAGTCAGAAATTTTCCTTATTTTGGGGCAAAAAAGACAGAAATTCCATTTGTTTTTGGGGAAAAAGACAGAAATTCCACATATTTAGAGGAAAAAAAGCAGAAATTCCCATTATTTTGGAGCAAAAAGGAAGAAATTTCCCTTTTTTGTGGCAAAAGGTAAACATTCCCCTTATTTTCGGGCTGTAAAGTAGAAATTCAACGTATTTTGGAGCAAAATTGCAGAAATTCCCCTAATTGTGTGGCAAAAAGGCAGAAATTCCCTATATGTTAGGGCAAAAAGACAGAAATTCTCCTTATTTTAGGGCAAAACTCAGAAATTCCACTTATTTTGGGGCAAAATTCCAGAAATTTCCCTTATTTGGGGGGAAAATTGCAGAAATTTCACTTATTTTGAGGCAAAATTTCAGAAATATCACTTATTTCAGGGAAAAAAGGCAGAAATTTTCCTTATTTTGGGGCAAAAAGGCAGAAATTCCTAATATTTTGTGGCAGAAATGCAGAAAGTCCTGTTGTTTTGAGGTAAAAAAGCTGAAATTCCCCTATTTGGGGGCAAAAAGGCAGAAATTTCCCTTATTTTGGGGCAAAATTGCAGTAATTTCACTTATTTCAGGGTAAGAAGTCAAAAATTTTCTTTATTTTGGGGCAAAAAAGACAGAAATTCCCTTTGTTTTTGGGGAAAAGACAGAAATTCCACTTATTTAGAGGCAATAAAGCAGAAATTCCTATTATTTTGGAGCAAAAATGAAGAAATTTCCCATTTATATGGCAAAAAGGTATGCATTCTTCTTATTTTCGGGCAAAAAGGCAGAAATTCCCCGTATTTTGGAGCAAAATTGCAGAAATTCCCCTAATTGTGGGGCAAAAAGACAGAAATTCCCTATATGTTGGGGCAAAAAGACCGAAATTCTTCTTATTTTGGGGCAAAACTCAAAAATTCCAATTATTTTGGGGCAAAATTCCAATTTCCCTTATTTTGGGGCAAAATTGCAGAAATTTCACTTATTTTGGGGCAAAATTGCAGAAATTTAACTTATTTCAGGGAAAAAAAGCAGAAATTTACTTATTTTGGGGCAAAATGGCAGAAATTTCTTTTATTTTGATACATAATTGCAGAAATTTTTCTTATTTTGGGCAAAAAGGCAGAAATTTCCCATATTTTGGGGCAAAAATGCAGAAATTCCCCTTATTTTGAGATAAAAAGGCTGAAATTCCCCCAACTTTAGGGCAAATTGGCAGAAATTCCTCTTATTTTGGGGCAAAAAGCAGATGTTTCCCTTATTTTGGGGAAAATTTTAGAAATTTAACTTATTTCAGGGCAAAAAGTCAGAAATTCCCATTATTTTAGGGCAAAAAGACAGAAATTTTGTTTATTTTTGGGGAAAAGTCAGAAATTGCACTTATTTGGAGTCAAAAAGGTGGAAAATCCCCTTATTTTGGGGTAAAAATGAAGAAATATCTCTTTTTTATGGCAAAAAGTTATACATTCCCTTTATTTTCGGGCAAAAAGGCAGAAATTCCCCGTATTTTGGAGCAAAATTGCAGAAATTCCCCTAATTTTGGGGCAAAAAGACAGAAATTCTCCTTATTTTGGGGCAAAACTCAGAAATTCCACTTACTTTGGGGCAAAATTCCAGAAATTTCCCTTATTTTGGGGCAAAATTGCAGAAATTTCCATTATTTTGGGGAAAATTGCAGAAATTTCACTTATTTCAGGGTAATAAGTCAGAAATTTTCTTTATTTTGGGGCAAAAAAGACAGAAATTCCATTTGTTTTGGGGGAAAAAGACAGAAATTCCACATATTTAGAGGAAAAAATGCAGAAATTCCCATTATTTTGGAGCAAAAATGAAAAAATTTCTTTTTTTTGTGGCAAAAGGTAAACATTCCCCATATTTTTGGGCTGAAAAGTAGAAATTCAACATATTTTGGAGCAAAATTGCAGAAATTCCACTACTTGTGGGGCAAAAAGGCAGAAATTCCCTATATGTTATGGCAAAAAGACAGAAATTCTCCTTATTTTAGGGCAAAACTCAGAAATTCCACTTATTTTGGGGCAAAATTCCAGAAATTTCCCTTATTTGGGGGAAAATTGCAGAAATTTCACTTATTTTGAGGCAAAATTTCAGAAATATCACTTATTTCAGGGAAAAAAGGCAGAAATTTTCCTTATTTTGGGGCAAAAAGGCAGAAATTCCTAATATTTTGTGGCAGAAATGCAGAAAGTCCTTTTGTTTTGAGGAAAAAAAGCTGAAATTCCCCTATTTGGGGGCAAAAAGGCAGAAATTTCCCTTATTTGGGGGCAAAATTGCAGTAATTTCAATTATTTCAGGGTAAGAAGTCAAAAATTTTCTTTATTTTGGGGCAAAAAAGACAGAAATTCCCTTTGTTTTTGGGGAAAAGACAGAAATTCCACTTATTTAGAGGCAATAAAGCAGAAATTCCTATTATTTTGGAGCAAAAATGAAGAAATTTCCCATTTATATCACAAAAAGGTATGCATTCTTCTTATTTTCGGGCAAAAAGGCAGAAATTCCCCGTATTTTGGAGCAAAATTGCAGAAATTCCCCTAATTGTGGGGCAA
This sequence comes from Micromys minutus, assembly GCF_963924665.1. Lineage (NCBI taxonomy): Eukaryota > Metazoa > Chordata > Mammalia > Rodentia > Muridae > Micromys > Micromys minutus. Next base: position 8,660,728 of record NW_027667727.1, read on the forward strand.
AAAGGCAGAAATTCCCTATATGTTAGGGCAAAAAGACAGAAATTCTCCTTATTTTGGGGCAAAACTCAGAAATTCCACTTATTTTGGGGCAAAATTCCAGAAATTTCCCTTATTTTGGGGCAAAATTGCAGAAATTTCACTTATTTTGAGGCAAAATTTCAGAAATATCACTTATTTCAGGGTAAAAAGGCAGAAATTTTCCTTATTTTGGGGCAAAAAGGCAGAAATTCCTAATATTTTGTGGCAAAAATGCAGAAAGTCCTCTTGTTTTGAGGTAAAAAAGCTGAAATTCCTCTATTTGGGGGCAAAAAGGCAGAAATTTCCCTTATTTTGGGGCAAAATTGCAGTAATTTCACTTATTTCAGGGTAAGAAGTCAGAAATTTTCTTTATTTTGGGGCAAAAAAGACAGAAATTCTCTTTGTTTTGGGGGAAAAGACAGAAATTCCACTGGTTTAGAGGCAATAAAGCAGAAATTCCTCTTATTTTGGAGCAAAAATGAAGAAATTTCCTATTTATATGGCAAAAAGGTATGCATTCTTCTTATTTTCGGGCAAAAAGGCAGAAATTCCCCGTATTTTGGAGCAAAATTGCAGAAATTCCCCTAATTGTGGGGCAAAAAGACGGAAATTCCCTATATGTTGGGGCAAAAAGACCGAAATTCTTCTTATTTTGGGGCAAAACTCAAAAATTCCAATTATTTTGGGGCAAAATTCCAATTTCCCTTATTTTGGGGCAAAATTGCAGAAATTTCACTTATTTTGGGGCAAAATTGCAGAAATTTCACTTATTTCAGAGAAAAAAAGCAGAAATTTAATTATTTTGGGGCAAAATGGCAGAAACTTCTTTTATTTTGATACATAATAGCAGAAATTTTTCTTATTTTGGGCAAAAAGGCAGAAATTTCCCATATTTTGGGGCAAAAATGCAGAAATTCCCCTTATTTTGAGATAAAAAGGCTGAAATTCCCCCAACTTTGGGGCAAATAGGCAGAAATTCCTCTTATTTTGGGGCAAAAAGCAGACGTTTCCCTTATTTTGGGGAAAATTTTAGAAATTTAACTTATTTCAGGGCAAAAAGTCAGAAATTCCCCTTATTTTAGGGCAAAAAGACAGAAATTTTGTTTATTTTTGGGGAAAAGTCAGAAATTGCACTTATTTGGAGTCAAAAAGGTGGAAAATTCCCTTATTTTGGGGTAAAAATGAAGAAATATCTCTTTTTTATGGCAAAAAGTTATACATTCCCTTTATTTTCGGGCAAAAAGGCAGAAATTCCTCGTATTTTGGAGCAAAATTGCAGAAATTCCCCTAATTTTGGGGCAAAAAGACAGAAATTCTCTTTATTTTGGGGCAAAACTCAGAAATTCCACTTACTTTGGGGCAAAATTCCAGAAATTTCCCTTATTTTGGGGCAAAATTGCAGAAATTTCCATTATTTTGGGACAAAATTGCAGAAATTTCACTTATTTCAGGGTAATAAGTCAGAAATTTTCCTTATTTTGGGGCAAAAAAGACAGAAATTCCATTTGTTTTGGGGGAAAAAGACAGAAATTCCACATATTTAGAGAAAAAAAAGCAGAAATTCCCATTATTTTGGAGTAAAAATGAAGAAATTTCCCTTTTTTGTGGCAAAAGGTAAACATTCCCCATATTTTCGGGATGAAAAGTAGAAATTCAACATATTTTGGAGCAAAATTGCAGAAATTCCCGTACTTGTAGGGCAAAAAGGCAGAAATTCCCTATATGTTAGGGCAAAAAGACAGAAATTCTCCTTATTTTAGGGCAAAACTCAGAAATTCCACTTATTTTGGGGCAAAATTCCAGAAATTTCCCTTATTTTGGGGCAAAATTGCAGAAATTTCACTTATTTTGAGGCAAAATTTCAGAAATATCACTTATTTCAGGGAAAAAAGGCAGAAATTTTCCTTATTTTGGGGCAAAAAGGCAGAAATTCCTAATATTTTGTGGCAGAAATGCAGAAAGTCCTTTTGTTTTGAGGTAAAAAAGCTGAAATTCCCCTATTTGGGGGCAAAAATGCAGAAATTCCCTTTATTTTGTGTCAAAAAGGCAGAAATTTCTTTTATGTTGGGGCAAAATTGCAGAAATTTCCCTTATTTTGGGGCAAAATTGCAGTAATTTCACTTATTTCAGGGTAAGAAGTCAGAAATTTTCTTTATTTTGGGGCAAAAAAGACAGAAATTCCCTTTGTTTTTGGGGAAAAGACAGAAATTCCACTTATTTAGAGGCAATAAAGCAGAAATTCCTATTATTTTGGAGCAAAAATGAAGAAATTTCCCATTTATATGGAAAAAAGTTATGCATTCTTCTTATTTTCGGGCAAAAAGGCAGAAATTCCCCGTATTTTGGAGCAAAATTGCAGAAATTCCCCTAATTGTGGGGCAAAAAGAAGGAAATTCCCTATATGTTGGGGCAAAAAGACCGAAATTCTTCTTATTTTGGGGCAAAACTCAAAAATTCCAATTATTTTGGGGCAAAATTCCAATTTCCCTTATTTTGGGGCAAAATTGCAGAAATTTCACTTATTTTGGGGCAAAATTGCAGAAATTTCACTTATTTCAGGGAAAAAAAGCAGAAATTTACTTATTTTGGGGCAAAATGGACGAAATTTCTTTTATTTTGATACATAATTGCAGAAATTTTTCTTATTTTGGGCAAAAAGTCAGAAATTTCCCATATTTTGGGGCAAAAATGCAGAAATTCCCCTTATTTTGAGGTAAAAAGGCTGAAATTCCCCCAACTTTGGGGCAAATAGGCAGAAATTCCTCTTATTTTGGGGCAAAAAGCAGACGTTTCCCTTATTTTGGGGAAAATTTTAGAAATTTAACTTATTTCAGGGCAAAAAGTCAGAAATTCCTGTTATTTTAGGGCAAAAAGACAGAAATTTTGTTTATTTTTGGGGAAAAGTCAGAAATTGCACTTATTTGGAGTCAAAAAGGTGGAAAATCCCCTTATTTTGGGGTAAAAATGAAGAAATATCACTTTTTTATGGCAAAAAGGTATACATTCCCTTTATTTTTGGGCAAAGAGGCAGAAATTCCCCGTATTTTGGAGCAAAATTGCAGAAATTCCCCTAATTTTGGGGCAAAAAGGCAGAACTTCCCCTTATTTTGGGGTAAAACTGCAGAAATTTCACTTATTTCGCGGCAAAATGGAAGAAATTCTCTTTATTTTTGGCGAAAAAGGCAGAAAATCCCCGTATTTTGGATCAAAATTGCAGAAATTCACCTAATTTTGGGGTAAAACATGCAGTAATTTTCTTTATTTTGGGGCAAAAAGGCAGAAATTCTCGTTATTTTGGGGCAAAAGGCAGAAATTCCCTTTATTTTAGGGCAAAATTGCAGAAATTTCCCTTATTTGGGGACAAAAAACAGAAATTCCCTTTATTTTGGGTCAAAATTGCAGAAAATTCTTTTATTATGGGGAAAAATTGCAGATATTTCTTTTATTTTAAGGCAAAATTGCAGAAATTTCACTTATTTCAGAGAAAACAAGCAAAAATTTTTCTTATTTTAGGGCAAAAAGGCAGAAATTCACCTTATTTTGGGGCAAAAAGGCAGAAATTCACCTTATTTTGGGGTAAAATTGCAGACATTTCACATATTATAGGGCAAAAAGGCAGAAATTCCCCTTATTTTGGGATAAAATTGCAGAAATTTCCTTTGTTTGGGGGCAAAAAGGCAGAAAATCCCCTTAATTTTGGGCAAAAAGGCAGAAATTCCCCATATTTTGGAGCAAAATTGCAGAAATTCCCCTAAAATTGGGGCAAAAATGCAGAAATTCCCTTTATTTGGGGCAAATCGGCAGAAGTTCCCCTTATTTTCGGGAAAAGCGGCAGAAATTCCCTGTATTTTGAACCAAAATTGCAGAAACTCTCCTAATTTTGGTGCAAAAAGGCAGAAATTCCCTTTATTTTGGGGCAAAAATTCAGAAATTCTACTTATTTCGGGGCAAAAATCAGAAATTTCCCTTATTTTGGGGCAAAATTTGAGAAATTTCTTTTATTTTGGTACAGAATTGCAGAAATTTTTCTTATTTTGTGGCAAAAAGCCAGAAATTTTCCATATTTTGGTGCAAAAAGGCTGAAATTCTTCTTATTTTGAGGTAAAATGCTGAAATTCCCCATATTTTGGGGCAAATAGGCAGAAATTCCCCTCATTTTAAGGCAAAAAGGCACAAATTTCCCTTATTTTCGGGCAAAATTTCAGAAATTTCATTATTTCAGGGCAAAAAGTCAGAAATTACTTTTATTTTGGGGCAAAAACAGAAATTTCTCTTATTTTGGTACAAAATTGAAGAAATTTTCCTTATTTGGAACAAAAAGTCAGAAATTCCTCATATTTTGAGCAAAAGGCAGAAATTCCCCTTATTTTGAGGTAAAAAGGCTGAAATTCCCGTTATTTTGGGGCAAAAAGGCAGAAATTCCCTGTACTTTGTGGCAAAAAGGCAGAAATTCCCGTTAATTGGGGCAGAAAAGCAAAAATTTTCCTTATTTGGGGGCAATAAGGCAGAAATTCCCCATATTTTGTGGCAAAAAGGCAGAAATTTTCCTTATTTGGAGGTAAAATGCTGAAATTCCCCTTATTTTGGCAAAAGGCAGAAATTCCCCGTATTTTGGGGCAAAATTGCAGAAATTTCACTTATTTCAGGGCAAAAAGTCAGAAATTTGCCTTATTTTGGGGCAAAAAGCAGAAATTCTCCTAATTTTGGGGCCAAAAACAGAAATTCCTCTTATTTTGCGGTAAAATTGTGGAAATTTCAAATATTTCAGTGCAAAAAGGCAGAAATTCCACTGTATTTCGGGCAATAAGACAGAAATTCCTTGTATTTTGGAGTAAAATTTCAGAAATTCGTCTTATATTGTTGCAAAAATGCAGAAATTCCCTTTATTTTGGTTCAATAAGGCAGAAATTCCCCGTATTTTGAAGCAAAATTGCACATATTCTCCTAATTTTGAGGGAAAAAGCAGAAATTCACATTATTTTGTTACAAAATAACAGAAATTCTCCTTATTTCAGGGCAAAAAGTCAGAAATTCCCCTTATTTTGGGGCAAAATTTCAGAAATCTCCTTTATTTTGGGGCAAAATTGCAGAAATCTCCCTTATTTTGGGGCAAAATTATAGAAATTTAACTTATTTTAGGGAAAAAACGCAGAAATTTCTCTTATTTTTGAGCAAAAAGGCAGAAATAACTTTTATTTTGGTACAAAATTGCAGAAATTTTCTTTATTTTGTGGCAAAAATACAGAAATTCCCCATATTTTAGGGCAAAAAGGCAGAGATTCCCCTTATTATGAGGTAAAAAGGCTGAAATTCCCTTTATTTTGGGGTAAAAAGACAGAAATTCCCCTTATTTTGTGGCAAAGGGCAGAAATTTCCCTTATTTTGGGACATAATTGCAGAAATTTCACTTATTTCAAGTCAAAATTCAAAAATTCCTTTTAGTTTGGGGCAAAAAGAGAGAAATTCCGTTTATTTTTGGGTAAAAAGGCATAATTTTCACTTATTTTGAGGTAAAAAGGCAGAAATTCCTCTTATTTTTGGGCAAAAATGAAGAAATTTCCCTTTTTTGTGGCTAAAGGTATACATTCCCCTTATTTTCGGACTAAAAAGTAGAAATTCCACGTATTTTGGAGCAAAATTGCAGAAATTCCCCTAATTGTGGGGCAAAAAGGCAGACATTCCCTATATGTTGGGGCAAAAAGACAAAAATTCCCCTTATTTTGGGGCAAAACTCAGAAATTCCACTTATTTTGGGGCAACATTCTAGAAATTTCCCTTATTTTGGGGCAAAATATCAGAAATTTGACTTATTTTGGGGCAAAATTGCAGAAATTTCATTTATTTGAGGGAAAAAAGGCAGAAATTTTCTTTATTTTGGGGCAAAAAGGCAAAAATTTCTTTTATTTTGGTACAAAATTGCAGAAATTTTTCTTATTTTCGGGCAAAAAGGCAGAAATTTCCAATCTTTTGGGGCAAAAATGCAAAAATTCCCCTTATTTTGAGGTAAAAAGGCTGAAATTCCCCTTATTTGGAGGCAAAAAGGCAGAAATTTCACTTATTTTGGGGCAGAATTGCAGAAATTTCACATATTTCAGGGAAAAAAGGCAGAAATTTTCCTTATTTTTTGGCAAAAAGTCATAAATTCCTAATATTTTGTGGCAAAAATGCAGAAATTCCTTTTTTTTGAGGTAAAAAGGCTGAAATTCCCCTTATTTGGGGTCAAAAAGGCAGAAATTTCCCTTATTTTGGGCAAAATTGCAGAAATTTCACTTATTTCAGGGTAATAAGTCAGAAATTTTCCTTATTTTGGAGCAAAAAAGACAGAAATTCAACTCATTTAGAGGCAAAAAAGCAGAAATTCCCTTTATTTTGGAGCAAAAATGAAGAAATTTCCTTTTTTATTGGCAAAAAGGTATGCATTCTTCTTATTTTCACGCAAAAATGCAGAAATTACCCGTATTTTGGAGCAAAATTGCAGAAATTCCCCTAATTGTGGGGCAAAAATGCAGAAATTCCCTATATGTTGGGGCAAAAAGACAGAAATTCTCCTTATTTTGGGGCAAAACTCAGAAATTCCACTTATTTTGGGGCAAAATTCCAGAAATTTCCCTTATTTTGGGGCAAAATTGCAGAAATTTCACTTATTTCAGGGAAAAAAGGCAGAAATTTTCTGTATTTTGGAGGAAAATGGCAGAAATTCTTAATATTTTGTGGAAAAAATGCAGAAATTCCCCTTATTTGGAGATAAAAAGGCTGAAATTCCCCTTATTTGGGGGCAAAAAGGCAGAAATTTCCCTTATTTTGGGGCAAAAAGACAGAAATTCCGCTAATTTTGGGGCAAAAAGGCAGAACTTCCCCTTATTTTGGGGTAAAACTGCAGAAATTTCACTTATTTCAGGGCAAAATGGCAGAAATTCTCTTTATTTTTCGCGAAAAAGGCAGAAAATCCCCGTATTTTGGATCAAAATTGCAGAAATTCACCTAATTTTGGGGTAAAACATGCAGTAATTTTCTTTATATTGGGGCAAAAAGGCAGAAATTCCCGTTATTTTGGGGCAAAAGGCAGAAATTCCCCTTATTTTAGGGCAAAATTGCAGAAATTTCCCTTATTTGGGGACAAAAAACAGAAATTCCCTTTATTTTGGGTCAAAATTGCAGAAAATTCTTTTATTATGGGGAAAAATTGCAGATATTTCTTTTATTTTAAGGCAAAATTGCAGAAATTTCACTTATTTCAGAGAAAAAAAGCAAAAATTTTTCTTATTTTATGGCAAAAAGGCAGAAATTAACCTTATTTTGGGGCAAAAAGGCAGAAATTCACCTTATTTTGGGGTAAAATTGCAGACATTTCACATATTTCAGGGCAAAAAGGCAGAAATTCCCCTTATTTTGGGATAAAATTGCAGAAATTTCCTTTGTTTGGGGGCAAAAAGGCAGAAAATCCCCTTAATTTTGGGCAAAAAGGCAGAAATTCCCCATATTTTGGAGCAAAATTGCAAAAATTCCCCTAATATTGGGGCAAAAATGCAGAAATTCCCTCTATTTGGGGCAAATCGGCAGAAGTTCCCCTTATTTTCGGGAAAAGCGGCAGAAATTCCTTGTATTTTGAACCAAAATTGCAGAAACTCTCCTAATTTTGGTGCAAAAAGGCAGATTCCCTTTATTTTGGGGCAAAAATTCAGAAATTCTACTTATTTCGGGGCAAAAATCAGAAATTTCCCTTATTTTGGGTCAAAATTGCAGAAGTTTCACTTACTTCAGGGTAATAAGTCAGAATTTTTCCTTATTTTGGGGCAAAAAAGACCGAAATTCCCTTTGTTTTGGGGTAAAAAGACAGAAATTCCAGTTATTTAGAGGCAAAAAAGTATAAATTCCCCTTATTTTGGAGAAAAAATGAAAAAATTTCTCTTTTTTTATGGCAAAAAGGTATGCATTCTTCTTATTTTCGGGCAAAAAGGCAGAAATTCCCCGTATTTTGGAGCAAAATTGCAGAAATTCCCCTAAGGGTGGGGCAAAAAGGCAGAAATTCCCTATATGATGGGACAAAAAGACAGAAATTCTCCTTAGTTTGGGGCAAAACTCAGAAATTTTTCTTATTTTGAAGCAAAATTCCAGAAATTTCACTTATTTCAGAAAAAAAGCAGAAATTTTCTTATAATGTGGTAAAAAGGCAGAAATTTCTTTTATTTTGGTACAAAATTGCAGAAATTTTCCTTTTTTGGGGTAAAAAGGGAGAAATTTCCCTTATTTTGGGGCAAAAATGCAGAAATTCCACTTATTTTAGGTAAAAAGGCTGAAATTCCCCTTATTTGGTGACAAAAAAGCAGAAATTTCCCTTATTTTGGGGCAAAATTGCAGAAATTTCACTTATTTTAGGGTAATAATTCAGAAAATCCCGTTATTTTGGGGCAAAAAAGACAGAAATTCCCTTTGTTTTGGGGGAAAAAAACAGAAATTCCACTTATTTAGAGGCAAAAAGGCAGAAATTCCCCTTATTTTGGAGCAAAAATGAAGAAATTTCTCTTTTATATGGCAACAAGTTATGCATTCCCCTTATTTTCGGGCAAAAAGACAGAAATTTCCCGTATTTTGGAGCAAAATTGCAGAAATTCCCCTAATTGTGGGGCTAAAAGGCAGAAATTCCCTATATGTTGGGGCAAAAAGACAAAAATTCTCCTTATTTTGGGGCAAAACTCAGAAATTCCACTTATTTTGTTGCATAATTGCAGAAATTTCCCTTATTAAGGGAAAAAATTGCAGAATTTCCCTTATTTTAGGGTATAATTGTAGAAATTTTACTTATTTCAGAGAAAAAAAGCAAAAATTTTTCTTATTTTGGGGCAAAAAGGCAGAAATTCCCATGATTTTGGGGCAAAAAGGCAGAAATTCACCTTATTTTGGGGTAAAATTGCAGACATTTCACATATTTCAGGTCAAAAAGGCAGAAATTCCCCTTATTTTGGGATAAAATTGCAGAAATTTCCTTTGTTTGGGGGCAAAAAGGCAGAAAATCCCCTTAATTTTGGGCAAAAAGGCAGAAATTCCCCATATTTTGGAGCAAAATTGCAAAAATTCCCCTAATATTGGGGCAAAAATGCAGAAATTCCCTCTATTTGGGGCAAATCGGCAGAAGTTCCCCTTATTTTCGGGAAAAGCGGCAGAAATTCCTTGTATTTTGAACCAAAATTGCAGAAACTCTCCTAATTTTGGTGCAAAAAGGCAGATTCCCTTTATTTTGGGGCAAAAATTCAGAAATTCTACTTATTTCGGGGCAAAAATCAGAAATTTCCCTTATTTTGGGGCAAAATTTGAGAAATTTCTTTTATTTTGGTACAGAATTGCAGAAATTTTTCTTATTTTGTGGCAAAAAGCCAGAAATTTTCCATATTTTGGTGCAAAAAGGCTGAAATTCTTCTTATTTTGAGGTAAAATGCTGAAATTCCCCATATTTTGGGGCAAAAAGGCAGAAATTCCCCTCATTTTAAGGCAAAAAGGCACAAATTTCCCTTATATTCGGGCAAAATTTCAGAAATTTCATTATTTCAGGGCAAAAAGTCAGAAATTACTTTTATTTTGGGGCAAAAACAGAAATTTCTCTTATTTTGGTACAAAATTGAAGAAATTTTCCTTATTTGGAACAAAAAGTCAGAAATTCCTCATATTTTGAGCAAAAGGCAGAAATTCCCCTTATTTTGAGGTAAAAAGACTGAAATTCCCTTTATTTTGGGGTAAAAAGACAGAAATTCCCCTTATTTTGTGGCAAAGGGCAGAAATTTCCCTTATTTTGGGACATAATTGCAGAAATTTCACTTATTTCAAGTCAAAATTCAAAAATTCCTTTTAGTTTGGGGCAAAAAGAGAGAAATTCCGTTTATTTTTGGGTAAAAAGGCATAATTTTCACTTATTTTGAGGTAAAAAGGCAGAAATTCCTCTTATTTTTGGGCAAAAATGAAGAAATTTCCCTTTTTTGTGGCTAAAGGTATACATTCCCCTTATTTTCGGACTAAAAAGTAGAAATTCCACGTATTTTGGAGCAAAATTGCAGAAATTCCCCTAATTGTGGGGCAAAAAGGCAGACATTCCCTATATGTTGGGGCAAAAAGACAAAAATTCCCCTTATTTTGGGGCAAAACTCAGAAATTCCACTTATTTTGGGGCAACATTCTAGAAATTTCCCTTATTTTGGGGCAAAATATCAGAAATTTGACTTATTTTGGGGCAAAATTGCAGAAATTTCATTTATTTGAGGGAAAAAAGGAGGAAATTTTCTTTATTTTGGGGCAAAAAGGCAAAAATTTCTTTTATTTTGGTACAAAATTGCAGAAATTTTTCTTATTTTCGGGCAAAAAGGCAGAAATTTCCAATCTTTTGGGGCAAAAATGCAAAAATTCCCCTTATTTTTAGGTAAAAAGGCTGAAATTTCCCTTATTTGGAGGCAAAAAGGCAGAAATTTCACTTATTTTGGGGCAGAATTGCAGAAATTTCACATATTTCAGGGAAAAAAGGCAGAAATTTTCCTTATTTTTTGGCAAAAAGTCATAAATTCCTAATATTTTGTGGCAAAAATGCAGAAATTCCTTTTTTTTGAGGTAAAAAGGCTGAAATTCCCCTTATTTGGGGTCAAAAAGGCAGAAATTTCCCTTATTTTGGGCAAAATTGCAGAAATTTCACTTATTTCAGGGTAATAAGTCAGAAATTTTCCTTATTTTGGAGCAAAAAAGACAGAAATTCAACTCATTTAGAGGCAAAAAAGCAGAAATTCCCTTTATTTTGGAGCAAAAATGAAGAAATTTCCTTTTTTATTGGCAAAAAGGTATGCATTCTTCTTATTTTCACGCAAAAATGCAGAAATTACCCGTATTTTGGAGCAAAATTGCAGAAATTCCCCTAATTGTGGGGCAAAAATGCAGAAATTCCCTATATGTTGGGGCAAAAAGACAGAAATTCTCCTTATTTTGGGGCAAAACTCAGAAATTCCACTTATTTTGGGGCAAAATTCCAGAAATTTCCCTTATTTTGGGGCAAAATTGCAGAAATTTCACTTATTTCAGGGAAAAAAGGCAGAAATTTTCTGTATTTTGGAGGAAAATGGCAGAAATTCTTAATATTTTGTGGAAAAAATGCAGAAATTCCCCTTATTTGGAGATAAAAAGGCTGAAATTCCCCTTATTTGGGGGCAAAAAGGCAGAAATTTCCCTTATTTTGGGGCAAAAAGACAGAAATTCCGCTAATTTTGGGGCAAAAAGGCAGAACTTCCCCTTATTTTGGGGTAAAACTGCAGAAATTTCACTTATTTCACGGCAAAATGGCAGAAATTCTCTTTATTTTTCGCGAAAAAGGCAGAAAATCCCCGTATTTTGGATCAAAATTGCAGAAATTCACCTAATTTTGGGGTAAAACATGCAGTAATTTTCTTTATATTGGGGCAAAAAGGCAGAAATTCCCGTTATTTTGGGGCAAAAGGCAGAAATTCCCCTTATTTTAGGGCAAAATTGCAGAAATTTCCCTTATTTGGGGACAAAAAACAGAAATTCCCTTTATTTTGGGTCAAAATTGCAGAAAATTCTTTTATTATGTGGAAAAATTGCAGATATTTCTTTTATTTTAAGGCAAAATTGCAGAAATTTCACTTATTTCAGAGAAAAAAAGCAAAAATTTTTCTTATTTTATGGCAAAAAGGCAGAAATTAACCTTATTTTGGGGCAAAAAGGCAGAAATTCACCTTATTTTGGGGTAAAATTGCAGACATTTCACATATTTCAGGGCAAAAAGGCAGAAATTCCCCTTATTTTGGGATAAAATTGCAGAAATTTCCTTTGTTTGGGGGCAAAAAGGCAGAAAATCCCCTTAATTTTGGGCAAAAAGGCAGAAATTCCCCATATTTTGGAGCAAAATTGCAAAAATTCCCCTAATATTGGGGCAAAAATGCAGAAATTCCCTCTATTTGGGGCAAATCGGCAGAAGTTCCCCTTATTTTCGGGAAAAGCGGCAGAAATTCCTTGTATTTTGAACCAAAATTGCAGAAACTCTCCTAATTTTGGTGCAAAAAGGCAGATTCCCTTTATTTTGGGGCAAAAATTCAGAAATTCTACTTATTTCGGGGCAAAAATCAGAAATTTCCCTTATTTTGGGGCAAAATTTGAGAAATTTCTTTTATTTTGGTACAGAATTGCAGAAATTTTTCTTATTTTGTGGCAAAAAGCCAGAAATTTTCCATATTTTGGTGCAAAAAGGCTGAAATTCTTCTTATTTTGAGGTAAAATGCTGAAATTCCCCATATTTTGGGGCAAAAAGGCAGAAATTCCCCTCATTTTAAGGCAAAAAGGCACAAATTTCCCTTATATTCGGGCAAAATTTCAGAAATTTCATTATTTCAGGGCAAAAAGTCAGAAATTACTTTTATTTTGGGGCAAAAACAGAAATTTCTCTTATTTTGGTACAAAATTGAAGAAATTTTCCTTATTTGGAACAAAAAGTCAGAAATTCCTCATATTTTGAGCAAAAGGCAGAAATTCCCCTTATTTTGAGGTAAAAAGACTGAAATTCCCTTTATTTTGGGGTAAAAAGACAGAAATTCCCCTTATTTTGTGGCAAAGGGCAGAAATTTCCCTTATTTTGGGACATAATTGCAGAAATTTCACTTATTTCAAGTCAAAATTCAAAAATTCCTTTTAGTTTGGGGCAAAAAGAGAGAAATTCCGTTTATTTTTGGGTAAAAAGGCATAATTTTCACTTATTTTGAGGTAAAAAGGCAGAAATTCCTCTTATTTTTGGGCAAAAATGAAGAAATTTCCCTTTTTTGTGGCTAAAGGTATACATTCCCCTTATTTTCGGACTAAAAAGTAGAAATTCCACGTATTTTGGAGCAAAATTGCAGAAATTCCCCTAATTGTGGGGCAAAAAGGCAGACATTCCCTATATGTTGGGGCAAAAAGACAAAAATTCCCCTTATTTTGGGGCAAAACTCAGAAATTCCACTTATTTTGGGGCAACATTCTAGAAATTTCCCTTATTTTGGGGCAAAATATCAGAAATTTGACTTATTTTGGGGCAAAATTGCAGAAATTTCATTTATTTGAGGGAAAAAAGGAGGAAATTTTCTTTATTTTGGGGCAAAAAGGCAAAAATTTCTTTTATTTTGGTACAAAATTGCAGAAATTTTTCTTATTTTCGGGCAAAAAGGCAGAAATTTCCAATCTTTTGGGGCAAAAATGCAAAAATTCCCCTTATTTTTAGGTAAAAAGGCTGAAATTCCCCTTATTTGGAGGCAAAAAGGCAGAAATTTCACTTATTTTGGGGCAGAATTGCAGAAATTTCACATATTTCAGGGAAAAAAGGCAGAAATTTTCCTTATTTTTTGGCAAAAAGTCATAAATTCCTAATATTTTGTGGCAAAAATGCAGAAATTCCTTTTTTTTGAGGTAAAAAGGCTGAAATTCCCCTTATTTGGGGTCAAAAAGGCAGAAATTTCCCTTATTTTGGGCAAAATTGCAGAAATTTCACTTATTTCAGGGTAATAAGTCAGAAATTTTCCTTATTTTGGAGCAAAAAAGACAGAAATTCAACTCATTTAGAGGCAAAAAAGCAGAAATTCCCTTTATTTTGGAGCAAAAATGAAGAAATTTCCTTTTTTATTGGCAAAAAGGTATGCATTCTTCTTATTTTCACGCAAAAATGCAGAAATTACCCGTATTTTGGAGCAAAATTGCAGAAATTCCCCTAATTGTGGGGCAAAAATGCAGAAATTCCCTATATGTTGGGGCAAAAAGACAGAAATTCTCCTTATTTTGGGGCAAAACTCAGAAATTCCACTTATTTTGGGGCAAAATTCCAGAAATTTCCCTTATTTTGGGGCAAAATTGCAGAAATTTCACTTATTTCAGGGAAAAAAGGCAGAAATTTTCTGTATTTTGGAGGAAAATGGCAGAAATTCTTAATATTTTGTGGAAAAAATGCAGAAATTCCCCTTATTTGGAGATAAAAAGGCTGAAATTCCCCTTATTTGGGGGCAAAAAGGCAGAAATTTCCCTTATTTTGGGGCAAAAAGACAGAAATTCCGCTAATTTTGGGGCAAAAAGGCAGAACTTCCCCTTATTTTGGGGTAAAACTGCAGAAATTTCACTTATTTCACGGCAAAATGGCAGAAATTCTCTTTATTTTTGGCGAAAAAGGCAGAAAATCCCCGTATTTTGGATCAAAATTGCAGAAATTCACCTAATTTTGGGGTAAAACATGCAGTAATTTTCTTTATATTGGGGCAAAAAGGCAGAAATTCCCGTTATTTTGGGGCAAAAGGCAGAAATTCCCCTTATTTTAGGGCAAAATTGCAGAAATTTCCCTTATTTGGGGACAAAAAACAGAAATTCCCTTTATTTTGGGTCAAAATTGCAGAAAATTCTTTTATTATGTGGAAAAATTGCAGATATTTCTTTTATTTTAAGGCAAAATTGCAGAAATTTCACTTATTTCAGAGAAAAAAAGCAAAAATTTTTCTTATTTTATGGCAAAAAGGCAGAAATTAACCTTATTTTGGGGCAAAAAGGCAGAAATTCACCTTATTTTGGGGTAAAATTGCAGACATTTCACATATTTCAGGGCAAAAAGGCAGAAATTCCCCTTATTTTGGGATAAAATTGCAGAAATTTTCTTTGTTTGGGGGCAAAAAGGCAGAAAATCCCCTTAATTTTGGGCAAAAAGGCAGAAATTCCCCATATTTTGGAGCAAAATTGCAAAAATTCCCCTAATATTGGGGCAAAAATGCAGAAATTCCCTCTATTTGGGGCAAATCGGCAGAAGTTCCCCTTATTTTCGGGAAAAGCGGCAGAAATTCCTTGTATTTTGAACCAAAATTGCAGAAACTCTCCTAATTTTGGTGCAAAAAGGCAGATTCCCTTTATTTTGGGGCAAAAATTCAGAAATTCTACTTATTTCGGGGCAAAAATCAGAAATTTCCCTTATTTTGGGGCAAAATTTGAGAAATTTCTTTTATTTTGGTACAGAATTGCAGAAATTTTTCTTATTTTGTGGCAAAAAGCCAGAAATTTTCCATATTTTGGTGCAAAAAGGCTGAAATTCTTCTTATTTTGAGGTAAAATGCTGAAATTCCCCATATTTTGGGGCAAATAGGCAGAAATTCCCCTCATTTTAAGGCAAAAAGGCACAAATTTCCCTTATTTTCGGGCAAAATTTCAGAAATTTCATTATTTCAGGGCAAAAAGTCAGAAATTACTTTTATTTTGGGGCAAAAACAGAAATTTCTCTTATTTTGGTACAAAATTGAAGAAATTTTCCTTATTTGGAACAAAAAGTCAGAAATTCCTCATATTTTGAGCAAAAGGCAGAAATTCCCCTTATTTTGAGGTAAAAAGGCTGAAATTCCCGTTATTTTGGGGCAAAAAGGCAGAAATTCCCTGTACTTTGTGGCAAAAAGGCAGAAATTCCCGTTAATTGGGGCAGAAAAGCAAAAATTTTCCTTATTTGGGGGCAATAAGGCAGAAATTCCCCATATTTTGTGGCAAAAAGGCAGAAATTTTCCTTATTTGGAGGTAAAATGCTGAAATTCCCCTTATTTTGGCAAAAGGCAGAAATTCCCCGTATTTTGGGGCAAAATTGCAGAAATTTCACTTATTTCAGGGCAAAAAGTCAGAAATTTGCCTTATTTTGGGGCAAAAAGCAGAAATTCTCCTAATTTTGGGGCCAAAAACAGAAATTCCTCTTATTTTGCGGTAAAATTGTGGAAATTTCAAATATTTCAGTGCAAAAAGGCAGAAATTCCACTGTATTTCGGGCAATAAGACAGAAATTCCTTGTATTTTGGAGTAAAATTTCAGAAATTCGTCTTATATTGTTGCAAAAATGCAGAAATTCCCTTTATTTTGGTTCAATAAGGCAGAAATTCCCCGTATTTTGAAGCATATTGCACATATTCTCCTAATTTTGAGGGAAAAAGCAGAAATTCACATTATTTTGTTACAAAATAACAGAAATTCTCCTTATTTCAGGGCAAAAAGTCAGAAATTCCCCTTATTTTGGGGCAAAATTTCAGAAATCTCCTTTATTTTGGGGCAAAATTGCAGAAATCTCCCTTATTTTGGGGCAAAATTATAGAAATTTAACTTATTTTAGGGAAAAAACGCAGAAATTTCTCTTATTTTTGAGCAAAAAGGCAGAAATAACTTTTATTTTGGTACAAAATTGCAGAAATTTTCTTTATTTTGTGGCAAAAATACAGAAATTCCCCATATTTTAGGGCAAAAAGGCAGAGATTCCCCTTATTATGAGGTAAAAAGGCTGAAATTCCCTTTATTTTGGGGTAAAAAGACAGAAATTCCCCTTATTTTGTGGCAAAGGGCAGAAATTTCCCTTATTTTGGGACATAATTGCAGAAATTTCACTTATTTCAAGTCAAAATTCAAAAATTCCTTTTAGTTTGGGGCAAAAAGAGAGAAATTCCGTTTATTTTTGGGTAAAAAGGCATAATTTTCACTTATTTTGAGGTAAAAAGGCAGAAATTCCTCTTATTTTTGGGCAAAAATGAAGAAATTTCCCTTTTTTGTGGCTAAAGGTATACATTCCCCTTATTTTCGGACTAAAAAGTAGAAATTCCACGTATTTTGGAGCAAAATTGCAGAAATTCCCCTAATTGTGGGGCAAAAAGGCAGACATTCCCTATATGTTGGGGCAAAAAGACAAAAATTCCCCTTATTTTGGGGCAAAACTCAGAAATTCCACTTATTTTGGGGCAACATTCTAGAAATTTCCCTTATTTTGGGGCAAAATATCAGAAATTTGACTTATTTTGGGGCAAAATTGCAGAAATTTCATTTATTTGAGGGAAAAAAGGCAGAAATTTTCTTTATTTTGGGGCAAAAAGGCAAAAATTTCTTTTATTTTGGTACAAAATTGCAGAAATTTTTCTTATTTTCGGGCAAAAAGGCAGAAATTTCCAATCTTTTGGGGCAAAAATGCAAAAATTCCCCTTATTTTGAGGTAAAAAGGCTGAAATTCCCCTTATTTGGATGCAAAAAGGCAGAAATTTCACTTATTTTGGGGCAGAATTGCAGAAATTTCACATATTTCAGGGAAAAAAGGCAGAAATTTTCCTTATTTTTTGGCAAAAAGTCATAAATTCCTAATATTTTGTGGCAAAAATGCAGAAATTCCTTTTTTTTGAGGTAAAAAGGCTGAAATTCCCCTTATTTGGGGTCAAAAAGGCAGAAATTTCCCTTATTTTGGGCAAAATTGCAGAAATTTCACTTATTTCAGGGTAATAAGTCAGAAATTTTCCTTATTTTGGAGCAAAAAAGACAGAAATTCAACTCATTTAGAGGCAAAAAAGCAGAAATTCCCTTTATTTTGGAGCAAAAATGAAGAAATTTCCTTTTTTATTGGCAAAAATGTATGCATTCTTCTTATTTTCACGCAAAAATGCAGAAATTACCCGTATTTTGGAGCAAAATTGCAGAAATTTCCCTAATTGTGGGGCAAAAATGCAGAAATTCCCTATATGTTGGGGCAAAAAGACAGAAATTCTCCTTATTTTGGGGCAAAACTCAGAAATTCCACTTATTTTGGGGCAAAATTCCAGAAATTTCCCTTATTTTGGGGCAAAATTGCAGAAATTTCACTTATTTCAGGGAAAAAAGGCAGAAATTTTCTGTATTTTGGAGGAAAATGGCAGAAATTCTTAATATTTTGTGGAAAAAATGCAGAAATTCCCCTTATTTGGAGATAAAAAGGCTGAAATTCCCCTTATTTGGGGGCAAAAAGGCAGAAATTTCCCTTATTTTGGGGCAAAAAGACAGAAATTCCGCTAATTTTGGGGCAAAAAGGCAGAACTTCCCCTTATTTTGGGGTAAAACTGCAGAAATTTCACTTATTTCACGGCAAAATGGCAGAAATTCTCTTTATTTTTGGCGAAAAAGGCAGAAAATCCCCGTATTTTGGATCAAAATTGCAGAAATTCACCTAATTTTGGGGTAAAACATGCAGTAATTTTCTTTATATTGGGGCAAAAAGGCAGAAATTCCCGTTATTTTGGGGCAAAAGGCAGAAATTCCCCTTATTTTAGGGCAAAATTGCAGAAATTTCCCTTATTTGGGGACAAAAAACAGAAATTCCCTTTATTTTGGGTCAAAATTGCAGAAAATTCTTTTATTATGGGGAAAAATTGCAGATATTTCTTTTATTTTAAGGCAAAATTGCAGAAATTTCACTTATTTCAGAGAAAAAAAGCAAAAATTTTTCTTATTTTATGGCAAAAAGGCAGAAATTAACCTTATTTTGGGGCAAAAAGGCAGAAATTCACCTTATTTTGGGGTAAAATTGCAGACATTTCACATATTTCAGGGCAAAAAGGCAGAAATTCCCCTTATTTTGGGATAAAATTGCAGAAATTTCCTTTGTTTGGGGGCAAAAAGGCAGAAAATCCCCTTAATTTTGGGCAAAAAGGCAGAAATTCCCCATATTTTGGAGCAAAATTGCAAAAATTCCCCTAATATTGGGGCAAAAATGCAGAAATTCCCTCTATTTGGGGCAAATCGGCAGAAGTTCCCCTTATTTTCGGGAAAAGCGGCAGAAATTCCTTGTATTTTGAACCAAAATTGCAGAAACTCTCCTAATTTTGGTGCAAAAAGGCAGATTCCCTTTATTTTGGGGCAAAAATTCAGAAATTCTACTTATTTCGGGGCAAAAATCAGAAATTTCCCTTATTTTGGGGCAAAATTTGAGAAATTTCTTTTATTTTGGTACAGAATTGCAGAAATTTTTCTTATTTTGTGGCAAAAAGCCAGAAATTTTCCATATTTTGGTGCAAAAAGGCTGAAATTCTTCTTATTTTGAGGTAAAATGCTGAAATTCCCCATATTTTGGGGCAAATAGGCAGAAATTCCCCTCATTTTAAGGCAAAAAGGCACAAATTTCCCTTATTTTCGGGCAAAATTTCAGAAATTTCATTATTTCAGGGCAAAAAGTCAGAAATTACTTTTATTTTGGGGCAAAAACAGAAATTTCTCTTATTTTGGTACAAAATTGAAGAAATTTTCCTTATTTGGAACAAAAAGTCAGAAATTCCTCATATTTTGAGCAAAAGGCAGAAATTCCCCTTATTTTGAGGTAAAAAGGCTGAAATTCCCGTTATTTTGGGGCAAAAAGGCAGAAATTCCCTGTACTTTGTGGCAAAAAGGCAGAAATTCCCGTTAATTGGGGCAGAAAAGCAAAAATTTTCCTTATTTGGGGGCAATAAGGCAGAAATTCCCCATATTTTGTGGCAAAAAGGCAGAAATTTTCCTTATTTGGAGGTAAAATGCTGAAATTCCCCTTATTTTGGCAAAAGGCAGAAATTCCCCGTATTTTGGGGCAAAATTGCAGAAATTTCACTTATTTCAGGGCAAAAAGTCAGAAATTTGCCTTATTTTGGGGCAAAAAGCAGAAATTCTCCTAATTTTGGGGCCAAAAACAGAAATTCCTCTTATTTTGCGGTAAAATTGTGGAAATTTCAAATATTTCAGTGCAAAAAGGCAGAAATTCCACTGTATTTCGGGCAATAAGACAGAAATTCCTTGTATTTTGGAGTAAAATTTCAGAAATTCGTCTTATATTGTTGCAAAAATGCAGAAATTCCCTTTATTTTGGTTCAATAAGGCAGAAATTCCCCGTATTTTGAAGCAAAATTGCACATATTCTCCTAATTTTGAGGGAAAAAGCAGAAATTCACATTATTTTGTTACAAAATAACAGAAATTCTCCTTATTTCAGGGCAAAAAGTCAGAAATTCCCCTTATTTTGGGGCAAAATTTCAGAAATCTCCTTTATTTTGGGGCAAAATTGCAGAAATCTCCCTTATTTTGGGGCAAAATTATAGAAATTTAACTTATTTTAGGGAAAAAACGCAGAAATTTCTCTTATTTTTGAGCAAAAAGGCAGAAATAACTTTTATTTTGGTACAAAATTGCAGAAATTTTCTTTATTTTGGGGCAAAAATACAGAAATTCCCCATATTTTAGGGCAAAAAGGCAGAGATTCCCCTTATTATGAGGTAAAAAGGCTGAAATTCCCTTTATTTTGGGGTAAAAAGACAGAAATTCCCCTTATTTTGTGGCAAAGGGCAGAAATTTCCCTTATTTTGGGACATAATTGCAGAAATTTCACTTATTTCAAGTCAAAATTCAAAAATTCCTTTTAGTTTGGGGCAAAAAGAGAGAAATTCCGTTTATTTTTGGGTAAAAAGGCATAATTTTCACTTATTTTGAGGTAAAAAGGCAGAAATTCCTCTTATTTTTGGGCAAAAATGAAGAAATTTCCCTTTTTTGTGGCTAAAGGTATACATTCCCCTTATTTTCGGACTAAAAAGTAGAAATTCCACGTATTTTGGAGCAAAATTGCAGAAATTCCCCTAATTGTGGGGCAAAAAGGCAGACATTCCCTATATGTTGGGGCAAAAAGACAAAAATTCCCCTTATTTTGGGGCAAAACTCAGAAATTCCACTTATTTTGGGGCAACATTCTAGAAATTTCCCTTATTTTGGGGCAAAATATCAGAAATTTGACTTATTTTGGGGCAAAATTGCAGAAATTTCATTTATTTGAGGGAAAAAAGGCAGAAATTTTCTTTATTTTGGGGCAAAAAGGCAAAAATTTCTTTTATTTTGGTACAAAATTGCAGAAATTTTTCTTATTTTCGGGCAAAAAGGCAGAAATTTCCAATCTTTTGGGGCAAAAATGCAAAAATTCCCCTTATTTTGAGGTAAAAAGGCTGAAATTCCCCTTATTTGGATGCAAAAAGGCAGAAATTTCACTTATTTTGGGGCAGAATTGCAGAAATTTCACATATTTCAGGGAAAAAAGGCAGAAATTTTCCTTATTTTTTGGCAAAAAGTCATAAATTCCTAATATTTTGTGGCAAAAATGCAGAAATTCCTTTTTTTTGAGGTAAAAAGGCTGAAATTCCCCTTATTTGGGGTCAAAAAGGCAGAAATTTCCCTTATTTTGGGCAAAATTGCAGAAATTTCACTTATTTCAGGGTAATAAGTCAGAAATTTTCCTTATTTTGGAGCAAAAAAGACAGAAATTCAACTCATTTAGAGGCAAAAAAGCAGAAATTCCCTTTATTTTGGAGCAAAAATGAAGAAATTTCCTTTTTTATTGGCAAAAATGTATGCATTCTTCTTATTTTCACGCAAAAATGCAGAAATTACCCGTATTTTGGAGCAAAATTGCAGAAATTTCCCTAATTGTGGGGCAAAAATGCAGAAATTCCCTATATGTTGGGGCAAAAAGACAGAAATTCTCCTTATTTTGGGGCAAAACTCAGAAATTCCACTTATTTTGGGGCAAAATTCCAGAAATTTCCCTTATTTTGGGGCAAAATTGCAGAAATTTCACTTATTTCAGGGAAAAAAGGCAGAAATTTTCTGTATTTTGGAGGAAAATGGCAGAAATTCTTAATATTTTGTGGAAAAAATGCAGAAATTCCCCTTATTTGGAGATAAAAAGGCTGAAATTCCCCTTATTTGGGGGCAAAAAGGCAGAAATTTCCCTTATTTTGGGGCAAAAAGACAGAAATTCCGCTAATTTTGGGGCAAAAAGGCAGAACTTCCCCTTATTTTGGGGTAAAACTGCAGAAATTTCACTTATTTCACGGCAAAATGGCAGAAATTCTCTTTATTTTTGGCGAAAAAGGCAGAAAATCCCCGTATTTTGGATCAAAATTGCAGAAATTCACCTAATTTTGGGGTAAAACATGCAGTAATTTTCTTTATATTGGGGCAAAAAGGCAGAAATTCCCGTTATTTTGGGGCAAAAGGCAGAAATTCCCCTTATTTTAGGGCAAAATTGCAGAAATTTCCCTTATTTGGGGACAAAAAACAGAAATTCCCTTTATTTTGGGTCAAAATTGCAGAAAATTCTTTTATTATGGGGAAAAATTGCAGATATTTCTTTTATTTTAAGGCAAAATTGCAGAAATTTCACTTATTTCAGAGAAAAAAAGCAAAAATTTTTCTTATTTTATGGCAAAAAGGCAGAAATTAACCTTATTTTGGGGCAAAAAGGCAGAAATTCACCTTATTTTGGGGTAAAATTGCAGACATTTCACATATTTCAGGGCAAAAAGGCAGAAATTCCCCTTATTTTGGGATAAAATTGCAGAAATTTCCTTTGTTTGGGGGCAAAAAGGCAGAAAATCCCCTTAATTTTGGGCAAAAAGGCAGAAATTCCCCATATTTTGGAGCAAAATTGCAAAAATTCCCCTAATATTGGGGCAAAAATGCAGAAATTCCCTCTATTTGGGGCAAATCGGCAGAAGTTCCCCTTATTTTCGGGAAAAGCGGCAGAAATTCCTTGTATTTTGAACCAAAATTGCAGAAACTCTCCTAATTTTGGTGCAAAAAGGCAGATTCCCTTTATTTTGGGGCAAAAATTCAGAAATTCTACTTATTTCGGGGCAAAAATCAGAAATTTCCCTTATTTTGGGGCAAAATTTGAGAAATTTCTTTTATTTTGGTACAGAATTGCAGAAATTTTTCTTATTTTGTGGCAAAAAGCCAGAAATTTTCCATATTTTGGTGCAAAAAGGCTGAAATTCTTCTTATTTTGAGGTAAAATGCTGAAATTCCCCATATTTTGGGGCAAATAGGCAGAAATTCCCCTCATTTTAAAGCAAAAAGGCACAAATTTCCCTTATTTTCGGGCAAAATTTCAGAAATTTCATTATTTCAGGGCAAAAAGTCAGAAATTACTTTTATTTTGGGGCAAAAACAGAAATTTCTCTTATTTTGGTACAAAATTGAAGAAATTTTCCTTATTTGGAACAAAAAGTCAGAAATTCCTCATATTTTGAGCAAAAGGCAGAAATTCCCCTTATTTTGAGGTAAAAAGGCTGAAATTCCCGTTATTTTGGGGCAAAAAGGCAGAAATTCCCTGTACTTTGTGGCAAAAAGGCAGAAATTCCCGTTAATTGGGGCAGAAAAGCAAAAATTTTCCTTATTTGGGGGCAATAAGGCAGAAATTCCCCATATTTTGTGGCAAAAAGGCAGAAATTTTCCTTATTTGGAGGTAAAATGCTGAAATTCCCCTTATTTTGGCAAAAGGCAGAAATTCCCCGTATTTTGGGGCAAAATTGCAGAAATTTCACTTATTTCAGGGCAAAAAGTCAGAAATTTGCCTTATTTTGGGGCAAAAAGCAGAAATTCTCCTAATTTTGGGGCCAAAAACAGAAATTCCTCTTATTTTGCGGTAAAATTGTGGAAATTTCAAATATTTCAGTGCAAAAAGGCAGAAATTCCACTGTATTTCGGGCAATAAGACAGAAATTCCTTGTATTTTGGAGTAAAATTTCAGAAATTCCCCTTATATTGTTGCAAAAATGCAGAAATTCCCTTTATTTTGGTTCAATAAGGCAGAAATTCCCCGTATTTTGAAGCAAAATTGCACATATTCTCCTAATTTTGAGGGAAAAAGCAGAAATTCACATTATTTTGTTACAAAATAACAGAAATTCTCCTTATTTCAGGGCAAAAAGTCAGAAATTCCCCTTATTTTGGGGCAAAATTTCAGAAATCTCCTTTATTTTGGGGCAAAATTGCAGAAATCTCCCTTATTTTGGGGCAAAATTATAGAAATTTAACTTATTTTAGGGAAAAAACGCAGAAATTTCTCTTATTTTTGAGCAAAAAGGCAGAAATAACTTTTATTTTGGTACAAAATTGCAGAAATTTTCTTTATTTTGGGGCAAAAATACAGAAATTCCCCATATTTTAGGGCAAAAAGGCAGAGATTCCCCTTATTATGAGGTAAAAAGGCTGAAATTCCCTTTATTTTGGGGTAAAAAGACAGAAATTCCCCTTATTTTGTGGCAAAGGGCAGAAATTTCCCTTATTTTGGGACATAATTGCAGAAATTTCACTTATTTCAAGTCAAAATTCAAAAATTCCTGTTAGTTTGGGGCAAAAAGAGAGAAATTCCATTTATTTTTGGGTAAAAAAGGCATAAATTTCACTTATTTTGAGGTAAAAAGGCAGAAATTCCTCTTATTTTTGGGCAAAAATGAAGAAATTTCCCTTTTTTGTGGCTAAAGGTATACATTCCCCTTATTTTCGGACTAAAAAGTAGAAATTCCACGTATTTTGGAGCAAAATTGCAGAAATTCCCCTAATTGTGGGGCAAAAAGGCAGACATTCCCTATATGTTGGGGCAAAAAGACAAAAATTCCCCTTATTTTGGGGCAAAACTCAGAAATTCCACTTATTTTGGGGCAACATTCTAGAAATTTCCCTTATTTTGGGGCAAAATATCAGAAATTTGACTTATTTTGGGGCAAAATTGCAGAAATTTCATTTATTTGAGGGAAAAAAGGCAGAAATTTTCTTTATTTTGGGGCAAAAAGGCAGAAATTTCTTTTATTTTGGTACAAAATTGCAGAAATTTTTCTTATTTTCGGGCAAAAAGGCAGAAATTTCCAATCTTTTGGGGCAAAAATGCAAAAATTCCCCTTATTTTGAGGTAAAAAGGCTGAAATTCCCCTTATTTGGAGGCAAAAAGGCAGAAATTTCACTTATTTTGGGGCAAAATTGCAGAAATTTCACATATTTTAGGGAAAAAAGGCAGAAATTTTCCTTATTTTTTGGCAAAAACTCATAAATTCCTAATATTTTGTGGCAAAAATGCAGAAATTCCTTTTTTTTGAGGTAAAAAGGCTGAAATTCCCCTTATTTGGGGTCAAAAAGGCAGAAATTCCCTTATTTTGGGCAAAATTGCAGAAATTTCACTTATTTCAGGGTAATAAGTCAGAAATTTTCCTTATTTTGGAGCAAAAAAGACAGAAATTCAACTCATTTAGAGGCAAAAAAGCAGAAATTCCCTTTATTTTGGAGCAAAAATGAAGAAATTTCCTTTTTTATTGGCAAAAAGGTATGCATTCTTCTTATTTTCACGCAAAAATGCAGAAATTATCCGTATTTTGGAGCAAAATTGCAGAAATTCCCCTAATTGTGGGGCAAAAATGCAGAAATTCCCTATATGTTGGGGCAAAAAGACAGAAATTCTCCTTATTTTGGGGCAAAACTCAGAAATTCCACTTATTTTGGGGCAAAATTCCAGAAATTTCCCTTATTTTGGGGCAAAATTGCAGAAATTTCACTTATTTCAGGGAAAAAAGGCAGAAATTTTCTGTATTTTGGAGGAAAATGGCAGAAATTCTTAATATTTTGTAGAAAAAATGCAGAAATTCCCCTTATTTGGAAATAAAAAGGCTGAAATTCCCCTTATTTGGGGGCAAAAAGGCAGAAATTTCCCTTATTTTGGAGCAAAATTGCAGAAATTCCCTTTATTTTGTGGCACAAAGGCAGAAATTTCTTTTGTTTTGGGGCAAAATTGCAAGAATTTCACTTATTTAAGGGCATAATTCAAAAATTCCTTTTATTTTGGGGCAAAAAGACAGAAATTCCGTTTATTTTTGGGTAAAAAGGCAGAAATTTAACTTATTTTGAGGTAAAAAGGAAGAAATTCCTCTTATTTTTGGGCAAAAATGAAGAAATTTCCCTTTTTTATGGCAAAAGATATACATTCCCCTTATTTTCGGGCTAAAAAGCAGAAATTCCAGTATTTTGGAGAAAAATGCAGAAATTCCCCTAATTGTGGAGCAAAAAGGCAGAAATTCCCTATATTTTAGGGCAAAAAGACAGAAATTCTCCTTGTTTTGGGGCAAAACTCAGAAATTCCACTTACTTTGGGGCCAAATTCCAGAAATTTCCCTTATTTTGGGGCAAAATTGCAGAAATTTACTTATTTTAGGGTCAAAATTGCAGAAATTTCACTTATTTCAGGGAAAAAAGGCAGAAATTTTCCTTATTTTGGGGCAAAAAGGCAGAAATTCTTAATATTTTGTGGCAAAAATGCAGAAATTTCCCTTATTTTGAGGTAAAATGGCTGAAATCCCCTTATTTGGGGGCAAAAAGGTAGAAATTTCCTTTATTTTGGGGCAAAATTGCAGAAATTTCACTTATTTCAGGGTAATAATTCAGAAATTTTCCTTATTTTGAGGCAAAAAAGACAGAAATTCCCTTTGTTTTGGGGGAATAAGACAGAAATTCCACATATTGAGAGGAAAAAAAGCAGAAATTCCCATTATTTTGAAGCAAAAATGAAGAAATTTCCCTTTTTTGTGGCAAAAGGTAAACATTCCCCTAATTTTCGGGATGAAAAGTAGAAATTCCCCGTATTTTGGGGCAAAATAGCAGAAATTCCCCTAATTGTGGGGCAAAAAGGAAGAAATTCCCTATATGTTAGGGCAAAAAGACAGAAATTCTCCTTATTTTGGGGCAAAATTCCAGAAAATACCTTTATTTTGGGGCAAAATTGCAGAAATTTCACTTATTTTGAGGCAAAATTTCGGAAATATCACTTATTTCAGGAAAAAAGGCAGAAATTTTTTTTATTTTGGGGCAAAAAGGCAGAAATTCCTAATATTTTGTGGCAAAAATGCAGAAAGTCCTCTTATTTTGAGGTAAAAGAGCTGAAATTCCCCTATTTGGGGGCAAAAAGGCAGAAATTTCCCTTATTTTGGGGCAAAATTGCAGTAATTTCACTTATTTCAGGGTAAGGAGTCAGAAATTTTCCTTAATTTGGGGCAAAAAGACAGAAATTCCCTTTGTTTTGGAGGAAAAGGCAGAAATTCCACTTATTTAGAGGCAATAATGCAGAAATTCCTCTTATTTTGGAGCAAAAATGAAGAAATTTCCCATTTATATGGCAAAAAGTTATGCATTCTTCTTATTTTCGGGCAAAATGCAGAAATTCCCCGTATTTTGGAGCAAAATTGCAGAAATTGCCCTAATTGTGGTACAAAAAGGCAGAAATTCCCTATATGTTGGGGCAAAAAGACCGAAATTCTTCTTATTTTGGGGCAAAACTCAAAAATTCCAATTATTTTGGGGCAAAATTTCAGAAATTTCCCTTATTTTGGGGCAAAATTGCAGAAATTTCACTTATTTTGGGGCAAAATTGCAGAAATTTCACTTATTTAAGGGAAAAGAAGCAGAAATTTTCTTATTTTGGGGCAAAATGGCAGAAATTTCTTTTATTTTGATACATAATTGCAGAAATTTTTCTTATTTTGGGCAAAAAGGCAGAAATTTCCATATTTTGTGGCAAAAATGCAGAAATACCCCTTATTTTGAGGTAAAAAGCTTGAAATTCCCACTATTTTGGGGCAAAAAGGCAGAAATTCCCCTTATTTTGGGGCCAAAAGCAGACATTTCCCTTATTTTGGGGAAAATTTTAGAAATTTAACTTATTTCAGGGCAAAAAGTCAGAAATTCCCCTTATTTTGGGGCAAAAATACAGAAATTCCGTTTATTTTTGGGGAAATATCAGAAATTGCACTTATTTGGAGTCAAAAAGGCAGAAAATCCCCTTATTTTGGGGTAAAAATCAAGAAATATCTATTTTTTATGGCAAAAAGGTATACATTCCCTTTATTTTCGGGCAAGATGGCAGAAATTCCTTGTATTTTGGAGCAAAATTGCAGAAATTCCCCTAATTTTGGAACAAAAAGGCAGAACTTCTTCTTATTTTGGTGTAAAACTGCAGAAATTTCACTTATTTCGCGGCAAAATGGCAGAAATTCCCTTTATTTTTGGCGAAAACGGTAGAAAATCCCCGTATTTTGGAGCAAAATTGCAGAAATTCACCTAATTTTGGGGTAAAACATGCAGTAATTTTCTTTATTTTGGATCAAAAAGGCAGAAATTCCCCTTATTTTGGGGTAAAAGGCAGAAATTCCCCTTATTTTAGGGCAAAATTGCAGAAATTTCCCTTATTTGGAGACAAAAAACAGAAATTCCCTTTATTTTGGGTCAAAATTGCATAAAATTTCTTTATTATGGGGAAAAATTGCAGATATTTTTTTTATTTTAAGGCAAAATTGCAGAAATTTCACTTATTTCAGAGAAAAAAAGCAAAAATTTTTCTTATTTTAGGGCAAAAAGGCAGAAATTCACCTTATTTTGGGGCAAAAAGGCAGAAATTCACATTATTTTGGGGTAAAATTGCAGACATTTCACATATTTCAGGGCAAAAGGAAGAAATTCCCCTTATTTTGGGATAAAATTGCAGAAATTTCCTTTGTTTGGGGGCAAAAAGGCAGAAAATCCCCTTAATTTCAGGCAAAAAGGCAGAAATTTCCCGTATTTTGGAGCAAATTTGCAGAAATTCCCCTAATATTGGGGCAAAAATGCAGAAATTCCCTTTATTTGGGTCAAATCGGCAGAAGTTCCCCTTATTTTCGGAAAAGCGGCAGAAATTCCCTGTACTTTGAACCAAAATTGCAGAAACTCTCCTAATTTTGGTGCAAAAAGGCAGAAATTCCCTATATTTTGGGGCAAAAATACAGAAATTCTTTTTATTTCGGGGCAAAAATCAGAAATTTCCCTTATTTTGGGGCAAAATTTGAGAAATTTCTTTTATTTTGGTACAGAATTGCAGAAATTTTTCTTATTTTGTGGCAAAAGGCAGAAATTTTCCATATTTTGGTGCAAAAAGGCTGAAATTCCCCTTATTTTTAGGTAAAATGCTGAAATTCCCCATATTTTGGGGCAAAAAGGCTGAAATTCCCCTCATTTTGGGGCAAAAAGGCACAAATTTCCCTTATATTCGGGAAAAATTGCAGAAATTTCATTTATTTCAGGGCAAAAAGTCAGAAATTACTTTTATTTTGGGGCAAAAACAGAAATTTCTTTTATTTTGGTACAAAATTGAAGAAATTTTCCTTATTTGGAACAAAAAGTCAGAAATTCCTCATATTTTGAGCAAAAGGCAGAAATTCCCCTTATTTTGCGGTAAAAAGGCTGAAATTCCCGTTATTTTGGGGCAAAAAGGCAGAAATTCCCTTTACTTTTTGGCAAAAAGGCAGAAATTCCCGTTAATTGGGGCAGAAAAGCAAAAATTTTCCTTATTTGGGGGCAATAAGGCAGAAATTCCCCATATTTTGTGGCAAAAAGGCAGAAATTTTCCTTATTTGGAGGTAAAATGCTGAAATTCCCCTTATTTTGGCAAAAAGGCAGAAATTCCCCTTATTTTGGGGCAAAATTTCAGAAATTTCACTTATTTCAGGGCAAAAAGTCAGAAATTTGCCTTATTTTGGGGCAAAAAGCAGAAATTCTCCTAATTTTGGTGCCAAAAACAGAAATTCCTCTTATTTTGGGGTAAAATTGTGGAAATTTCAAATATTTCAGTGCAAAAAGGCACAAATTCCACTGTATTTCGGGCAATAAGAAATAAATTCTTTGTGTTTTGGAGTAAAATTTCAGAAATTCCCCTTATATTGTTGCTAAAATGTAAAAATTCCCTTTATTTTGGTTCAATAAGGCAGAAATTCCCCGTATTTTGAAGCAAAATTGCACATATTCTCCTAATTTTGAGGGAAAATGCAGAAATTCACATTATTTTGTTACAAAATAACAGAAATTCTCCTTATTTCAGGGCAAAAAGTCAGAAATTCCCCTTATTTTGGGGCAAAATTTCAGAAATTTCCTTTATTTTGGGGCAAAATTGCAGAAATCTTCCTTATTTTGGGGCAAAATTATAGAAATTTAACTTATTTCAGGGAAAAAAACGCAGAAATTTCTATTATTTTGGAGCAAAAAGCCGAAATAACTTTCATTTTGGTTCAAAATTGCAGAAATTTTCTTTATTTTGAAGCAAAAATACAGAAATTCCCTATATTTTAGGGCAAAAAGGCAGAGATTTCCCTTATTATGAGATAAAAAGGCTGAAATTCCCTTTATTTTGGGGTAAAAAGACAGAAATTCCCCTTATTTTGTGGCAAAAATGCAGAAATTCCCCTTAATTTGGGGCAAAAGGCAGAAATTCCCCTTATTTTAGGGCAAAATTGCAGAAATTTCTCTTATTTGGGGACAAAAAACAGAAATTCCCTTTATTTTGGGTCAAAATTGCAGAAAATTCCTTTATTATGGGGAAAAATTGCAGATATTTTTTTTATTTTAAGGCAAAATTGCAGAAATTTCACTTATTTCAGAGAAAAAAAGCAAAAATTTTTCTTATTTTAGGGCAAAAAGGCAGAAATTCACCTTATTTTGGGGCAAAAAGGCAGAAATTCACCTTATTTTGGGGTAAAATTGCAGACATTTCACATATTTCAGGGCAAAAAGGCAGAAATTCCCCTTATTTTGGGATAAAATTGCAGAAATTTCCCTTGATTGGGGGCAAAAAGGCAGAAAATCCCCTTAATTTCAGGCAAAAAGGCAGAAAATCCCCTTAATTTCGGGCAAAAAGGCAGAAATTCCCCGTATTTTGGAGCAAAATAGCAGAAATTCCCCTAATATTGGGGCAAAAATGCAGAAATTCCCTTTATTTGGGGCAAATCGGCAGATGTTCCCCTTATTTTTGGGAAAAGCAGCCGAAATTCCCTGTACTTTGAACCAAAATTGCAGAAACTCTCCTAATTTTGGTGCAAAAAGGCAGAAATTCCCTTTATTTTGGGGCAAAAATACAGAAATTCTCCTTATTTCGGGGCAAAAATCAGAAATATCCCTTATTTTGGGGCAAAATTTTAGAAATTTCTTTTATTTTGGTACAGAATTGCAGAAATTTTTCTTATTTTGTGGCAAAAAGGCAGAAATTTTCCATATTTTGGTGCAAAAAGACTGAAATTCCCCTTATTTTTAGGTAAAATGCTGAAATTCCCCATATTTTGGGGCAAAAAGGCTGAAATTCCCCTCATTTTGGGGCAAAAAGGCACAAATTTCCCTTATTTTCGGGAAAAATTGCAGAAATTTCATTTATTTCAGGGCAAAAAGTCAGAAATTACTTTTATTTTGGGCAAAAACAGAAATTTCTTTTATTTTGGTACAAAATTGAAGAAATTTTCCTTATTTGGAACAAAAAGTCAGAAATTCCTCATATTTTGAGCAAAAGGCAGAAATTCCCCTTATTTTGAGGTAAAAAGGCTGAAATTCCCGTTATTTTGGGGCAAAAAGGCAGAAATTCCCTTTACTTTTTGGCAAAAAGGCAGAAATTCCCGTTAATTGGGGCAGAAAAGCAAAAATTTTCCTTATTTGGGGGCAATAAGGCAGAAATTCCCCATATTTTGTGGCAAAAAGGCAGAAATTTTCCTTATTTGGGGGTAAAATGCTGAAATTCCCCTTATTTTGGCAAAAAGGCAGAAATTCCCCTTATTTTGGGGCAAAATTTCAGAAATTTCACTTATTTCAGGGCAAAAAGTCAGAAATTTGCCTTATTTTGGGGCAAAAAGCAGAAATTCTCCTAATTTTGGTGCCAAAATCAGAAATTCCTCTTATTTTGGGGTAAAATTGTGGAAATTTCAAATATTTCAGTGCAAAAAGGCACAAATTCCACTGTATTTTGGGCAATAAGAAATAAATTCCTTGTGTTTTGGAGTAAAATTTCAGCAATTCCCCTTATATTGTTGCTAAAATGTAAAAATTCCCTTTATTTTGGTTCAATAAGGCAGAAATTCCCCGTATTTTGATACAAAATTGCACATATTCTCCTAATTTTGAGGGAAAATGCAGAAATTCACATTATTTTGTTACAAAATAACAGAAATTCTCCTTATTTCAGGGCAAAAAGTCAGAAATTCCCCTTATTTTGGGGCAAAATTTCAGAAATTTCCTTTATTTTGGGGCAAAGTTGCAGAAATCTCCCTTATTTTGGGGCAAAATTATAGAAATTTAACTTATTTCAGGGAAAAAACGCAGAAATTTCTCTTATTTTGGAGCAAAAAGCAGAAATAACTTTCATTTTGGTTCAAAATTGCAGAAATTTTCTTTATTTTGAGGCAAAAATACAGAAATTCCCTATATTTTAGGGCAAAAAGGCAGAGATTCCCCTTATTATGAGATAAAAAGGCTGAAATTCCCTTTATTTTGGGGTAAAAAGACAGAAATTCCCCTTATTTTGTGGCAATTATGCAGAAATTCCCCTTATTTTGGGGCAAAAGGCAGAAATTCCCCTTATTTTAGGGCAAAAAGGCAGAAATTTCTCTTATTTGGGGACATAAAACAGAAATTCCCTTTATTTTGGGTCAAAATTGCAGAAAATTCCTTTATTATGGGGAAAAATTGCAGATATTTTTTTTATTTTAAGGCAAAATTGCAGAAATTTCACTTATTTCAGAGAAAAAAGCAAAAATTTTTCTTATTTTAGGGCAAAAAGGCAGAAATTCACCTTATTTTGGGGCAAAAAGGCAGAAATTCACCTTATTTTGGGGTAAAATTGCAGACATTTCACATATTTCAGGGCAAAAAGGCAGAAATTCCCCTTATTTTGGGATAAAATTGCAGAAATTTCCCTTGTTTGGGGGCAAAAAGGCAGAAAATCCCCTTAATTTCGGGCAAAAAGGCAGAAAATCCCCTTAATTTCGGGCAAAAAGGCAGAAATTCCCCGTATTTTGGAGCAAAATAGCAGAAATTCCCCTAATATTGGGGCAAAAATGCAGAAATTCCCTTTATTTGGGGCAAATCGGCAGAAGTTCCCCTTATTTTCGGGAAAAGCGGCAGAAATTCCCTGTACTTTGAACCAAAATTGCAGAAACTCTCCTAATTTTGGTGCAAAAAGGCAGAAATTCCCTTTATTTTGGGGCAAAAATACAGAAATTCTCCTTATTTCGGGGCAAAAATCAGAAATATCCCTTATTTTGGGGCAAAATTTTAGAAATTTCTTTTATTTTGGTACAGAATTGCAGAAATTTTTCTTATTTTGTGGCAAAAAGGCAGAAATTTTCCATATTTTGGTGCAAAAAGGCTGAAATTCCCCTTATTTTTTGGTAAAATGCTGAAATTCCCCATATTTTGGGGCAAAAAGGCTGAAATTCCGCTCATTTTGGGGCAAAAAAGCACAAATTTCCCTTATTTTCGGGCAAAATTGCAGAAATTTCATTTATTTCAGGGCAAAAAGTCAGAAATTACTTTTATTTTGGGGCAAAAACAGAAATTTCTTTTATTTTGGTAAAAAATTGAAGAAATTTTTCTTATTTGGAACAAAAAGTCAGAAATTCCTCATATTTTGAGCAAAAGGCAGAAATTCCCTTTATTTTGAGGTAAAAAGGCTGAAATTCCCGTTATTTTGGGGCAAAAAGGCAGAAATTCCCTTTACTTTGTGGCAAAAAGGCAGAAATTCCCGTTAATTGGGGCAGAAAAGCAAAAATTTTCCTTATTTGGGGGCAATAAGGCAGAAATTCCCCATATTTTGTGGCAAAAAGGCAGAAATTTTCTTTATTTTGAGGTAAAATGCTGAAATTCCCCTTATTTTGGCAAAAGGCTGAAATTCCCCTTATTTTGGGGCAAAATGGCAGAAATTTCACTTATTTCAGGGCAAAAAGTCAGAAATTTGCCTTATTTTGGGGCAAAAAGCAGAAATTCTCCTAATTTTGGGGCCAAAAACAGAAATTCCTCTTATTTTGGGGTAAAATTGTGGAAATTTCAAATATTTCAGTGCAAAAAGGCAGAAATTCCACTGTATTTCGAGCAATAATGCAGAAATTCCTTGTATTTTGGAGTAAAATTTCAGAAATTCCCCTTATATTTTTGCAAAAATGCAGAAATTCCCTATATTTTGGTTCAATAAGGCAAAAATTCCTTGTATTTTGAAGCAAAATTGCACATATTCTCCTAATTTTGAGGGAAAAAGCAGAAATTCACATTATTTTGTTACAAAATAACAGAAATTCTCCTTATTTCAGGGCAAAAAGTCAGAAATTCTTCTTATTTTGGGGCAAAATTTCAGAAATTTCCTTTATTTTGGGGCAAAATTGCAGAAATCTCCCTTATTTTGGGGCAAAATTATAGAAATTTAACTTATTTCAGGGGAAAAACGCAGAAATTTCTCTTATTTTGGAGCAAAAAGGCAGAAATAACTTTTATTTTTGTACAAAATTGTAGAAATTTTCTTTATTTTGGGGCAAAAATACAGAAATTCCCCATATTTTAGGGCAAAAAGGCAGAGATTCCCCTTATTATGAGGTAAAAAGGCTGAAATTCCCTTTATTTTGGGGTAAAAATACAGAAATTCCCCTTATTTTGTGGCAAAAGGCAGAAATTTCCCTTATTTTGGGGCAAAATTGCAGAAATTTCACTTATTTCAAGGCAAAATTTAAAAATTCCTTTTAGTTTGGAGCAAAAAGACAGAAATTCCGTTTATTTTTAGGTAAAAAGGCAGAAATTTCACTTATTTTGAGGTAAAAAGGCAGAAATTCCTCTTATTTTTGGGCAAAAATGAAGAAATTTCCCTATTTTGTGGCAAAAGGTATACATTCCCCTTATTTTCGGACGAAAAAGTAGAAATTCCATGTATTTTGGAGCAAAATTGCAGAAATTCCCTATATGTTGGGTCAAAAAGGAAGAAATTCTTATTATTTTGGGGCAAAACTCAGAAATTCCACTTATTTTGGGGCAAAATTCCAGAAATTTCCCTTATTTTGAGGCAAAATTGCAGAAATTTGACTTATTTTGGGGCAAAATTGCAGAAATTTCACTTATTTCAGGGAAAAAAGGCAGAAATTTTCCTTATTTTGGGGCAAAAAGGCAGAAATTTCTTTTATTTTGGTACAAAATTGCAGAATTTTTTTTTATTTTGGGGCAAAAAGGCTGAAATTTCCCATATTTTGTAGCAAAAATGCAAAAATTTCTTTTATTTTGAGGTAAAAAGGCTGAAATTCCCCTTATTTGGAGGCAAAGAGGCAGAAATTTCACTTATTTTGGGGCAAAATTGCAGAAATTTCACTTATTTCAGGGAAAAAAAGGCAGAAATTTTCTTATTTTGGTGCAAAAAGGAAGAAATTGCTAATATTTTGTGGCAAAAATGCAGAAATTCCCCTTATTTTGAGGTAAAAAAGGCTGAAATTCCCCTTATTTGTGGGCAAAAAGGCAGAAATTTCCCTAATTTTGGGGCAAAATTGCAGAAATTTCACTTATTTCAGAGTAATAAGTCAGAAATTTTCCTTATTTTGGTGCAAAATAGACAGGAATTCCCTTTGTTTTGAGGGAAAAAGAAAGAAATTCCACTAATTTAGAGGCAAAAAAGCAGAAATTCCGCTTATTTTGGAGCAAAAATGAAGAAATTTCCCTTTTTTATGGCAAAAAGGTATGCATTCTTCTTATTTTTGGACAAAAATGCAGAAATTCCCCGTATTTTGGAGCAAAATTGCAGAAATTCCCCTAATTGTGGGGCAAAAAGGCAAAATTTCCCTATATGTTAGGGCAAAAAGACAGAAATTCTCCTTATTTTGGGGCAAAACTCAGAAATTCCACTTATTTTGGAGCAAAATTCCAGATTGTAGGGCAAAATTTCGGAAATTTCACTTATTTCAGGGAAAAAAGGCAGAAATTTTCCTTATTTTGAGGCAAAAGGGCCGAAATTTCCCTTGTTTTGGAGCAAAAATGCAGAAATTCCCCTTATTTTGAGGTAAAAAGGCTTAAATTCCCCTTATTTGGGGGCAAAAGGAAGAAATTTCCCTTACTTTGGGGCAAAATTGCAGAAATTTCACTTACTTCCGGGTAATAAGTCAGAAATTTTCCTTATTTTGGGGCAAAAAAGACAGAAATTCCCTTTGTTTTGGGGTAAAGACAGAAATTCCAGTTATTTAGAGGCAAAAAAGCAGAAATTCCCTTTATTTTGGAGCAAAAATGAAGAAATTTCCCTTTTTTATGGCAAAAAGGTATCCATTCTTCTTATTTTCGGGCAAAAAGGCAGAAATTCCCCATATCTTGGGGCAAAATTGCAGAAATTCCCCTAATTGTGGGGCAAAAACGCAGAAATTCCCTATATGTTGGCGCAAAGAGACAGAAATTCTCCTTATTTTGGGTAAGACTCAGAAATTCCACTTATTTTGGGGCAAAATTTCAGAAATTTCCCTTATTTTGGGGCAAAATTGCAGAAATTTGATATATTTTGGGGCAAAATTGCAGAAATTTCACTTATTTCAGGAAAAAAAGGCAGAAATTTTCCTTATTTTGAAACAAAAAGGCAGAAATTCCTAATATTTTGTGGCAAAAATGCAGAAATTCCCCTTATTTTGAGGTTAAAAGGCTGAAATTCCCATTATTTGGGGGCAAAAAGGCAGAAATTTCCCTAATTTTCGGGCAAAATTGGAGAAATTTCACTTATTTCAGGGTAATAAGTCAGAAATTTTTTTTATTTTGGGGCAAAAAAGACAGGAATTCCCTTTGTTTTGCAGGAAAAAGACAGAAATTCCACTTATTTAGAGGCAAAAAAGCAGAAATTCCCCTTAATTATGAGCAAAAATAAAGAAATTTCCCTTTTTTATGGCAGAAAGGTATGCATTCTTCTTATTTTTGGGCAAAAAGGCAGAAATTCCCTGTATTTTGGAGCAAAATTGCATAAATTCCCCTAACTGTGGGGCAAAAAGGCAGAAATTTCCTATATGTTAGGGCAAAAAACAGAAATTCTCCTTATTTTGGTGCAAAACTCAGAAATTCCACTTATTTTGGGGCAAAATTCTAGAAATTTCCCTTATTTTGGGGCAAAATTTCAGAAATTTCACTTATTTCAGGGAAAAAAGGCAGAAATTTTCTTATTATGGTGCAAAAAGGCAGAAATTCCTAATATTTTGTGGCAAAAATGCAGAAATTCCCTTTATTTTGAGGTAAAAAGGCTGAAATTACCTTTATTTGGGGGCAAAAATGCAGAAATTCCCCTAATTTTGGGGCAAAATTGCAAAAACTTTACTTATGTCAGAAAAAAAGCAGAAATTTTCTTATTTTGGGGCAAAAGGCAGAAATTTCTTTTATTTTGGTACAAAATTGCAGAAATTTTTCTTATTTTGGGGCAAAAAGGCAGAAATTTCCCATATTTTGGGGCAAAAATGCAGAAATTCCCCTTATTTTGAGGTAAAAATGCTGAAATTCCCCTTATTTGGGGGCAAAAGGCCGAAATTTCCCTTATTTTGGGGCAAAATTGCAGAAATTTCACTTATTTCAGGGTAATAAGTCAGAAATTTTCCTTATTTTGGGGCAAAAAAGACAGAAATTCCCTTTGTTTTGGGGGAAAAAGACAGAAATTCCACTTATTTAGAGGCAGAAATCCAGAAATTCCCCTTATTTTGAGATAAATAGGCTGAAATTCCCCTTATTTGGGTGCAAAAAGGCAGAAATTTCCCTTATTTTGGTGCAAAAAGACAGAAATTCCCCTTATTTTGTCGCAAAAAGGCAGAAATTTCTTTTGTTTTAAGGCAACATTGCAGAAATTTCACTTATTTCAGGGCACAATTCAAAAATTCCTTTTATTTTGGGGCAAAAAGACAGAAATTCCATTTATTTTTCAGTAAAAAGGCAGAAATTTCACTTATTTTGAGGCAAATAAGCAGAAATTCCCATTATTTTGGAGCAAAAATGAAGAAATTTCCCTTTTTTGTGGCAAAAGTTAAACATTCCCCTGATTTTCGGGCTGAAAAGTAGAAATTCCCCGTATTTTGGAGCAAAATTGCAGAAATTCCCCTAATTGTGGGGCAAAAAGGCAGAAATTCCCTGCATGTTGGGGCAAAAAGACAGAAATTCTAATTATTTTGGGGCAAAATTGCAGAAATTTCACTTATTTTGGGGCAAAATTGCAAAATTTCACTTATTTCAGAGGAAAAAAGCAGAAATTTTCTTATTTTGGGGCAAAAAAACAGAAATTCCTAATATTTTGTGTCAAAAATTCAGATATTCCTTTTATTTTGATGTAAAAAGGCTAAAATTCTCCTTATTTGGGGGCAAAATGCAGAAATTTCCCTTATTTTGGGGCAAAATTGGAGAAATTTCACTTATATCAGGGTAATAAGTCAGAAATTTTTGTTATTTTGGGGCACAAAAGACAGGAATTCCCTTTGTTTTGGGGGAAAAAGACAGAAATAGCACATATTCAGAGGTAAAAAAGCAGAAATTCCCCTGATTTTGGAGCAAAAATGAAGAAATTTTTTTATGGCAAAAAGGTATGCATTCTTATTATTTTTGGGCAAAAAGGCAGAAATTTCCCGTATTTTGGAGCAAAATTGCCGAAATTCCCCTAATTGTGGGGCAAAAACGCAGAAATTCCCTATATGTTGGGGCAAAAAGACAGAAATTCTCTTTATTTTGTGGCAAATCTCAGAAATTCCACTTATTTTAGGGCAAAATTCCAGAAATTTCCCTTATTTTGGGGCAAAATTGCAGAATTTTCACTTATTTTGAGGCAAAATTGCAGAAATTTCACTTATTTCAGGGAAAAAATGCAGAA
This sequence comes from Micromys minutus, assembly GCF_963924665.1. Classification (NCBI taxonomy): domain Eukaryota; kingdom Metazoa; phylum Chordata; class Mammalia; order Rodentia; family Muridae; genus Micromys; species Micromys minutus. The sequence goes on from NW_027667727.1 coordinate 8,698,994, forward strand.
ATTTTCTTATTTTGGTGCAAAAACGAAGAAATTCCTAATATTTTGTGGCAAAAATGCAGAAATTCCCCTTATTTTGAGGTTAAAAAGGCTGAAATTCCCTTATTTGGGGGCAAAAAGGCAGAAATTTCCATAATTTTGGGGCAAAATTGCAGAAATTTCATTTATTTCAGAGTAATAAGTCAGAAATTTTCCTTATTTTGGTGCAAAAAAGACAGGAATTCCCTTTGTTTTGAGGGAAAAAGACAGAAATTCCACTAATTTAGAGGCAAAAAAGCAGAAATTCCGCTTATTTTGGAGCAAAAATAAAGAAATTTCCCTTTTTTATGGCAAAAACTTATGCATTCTTCTTATTTTCGGGCAAAAAGGCAGAAATTCCCCGTATTTTGGAGCAAAATTGCAGAAATTCCCCTAATTGTGGGGCAAAAAGGCAGAAATTCCCTATATGTTAGGGCAAAAAGACAGAAATTCTTCTTATTTTGGGGCAAAACTTAGAAATTCCACTTATTTTGGGGCAAAATTCCAAAAATTTACCTTATTTTGGGGCAAAATTGCAGAAATTTCACTTATTTCAGGAAAAAAAGGCAGAAATTTTCTTATTTTGGTGCAAAAAGGAAGAAATTCCTAATATTTTGTGGCAAAAATGCAGAAATTCCCCTTATTTTGAGGTAAAAAAGGCTTAAATTCCCCTTATTTGGGGGCAAAAAGGAAGAAATTTCCCTTATTTTGGAGCAAAATTGCAGATACTTCACTTACTTCAGGGTAATAAGTCAGAAATTTTCCTTATTTTGGGGCAAAAAAGACAGGAATTCCCTTTGTTTTGGGGGAAAAAGACAGAAATTCCAAGTATTTAGAAGCAAAAAAAGCAGAAATTCCCCTTATTTTGGAGAAAAAATGAAGAAATTTCCCTTTTTTATGGCAAAAAGGGATGCATTCTTCTTATTTTTGGGCAAAAAGGCAGAAATTTCCCGTATTTTGGAGCAAAATTGCAGAAATTCCCCTAATTGTGGGGCAAAAAGGCAGAAATTCCCTATATGTTGGGGCAAAAAAACAGATATTCTCCTTATTTTGGGGCAAATCTCAGAAATTCCACTTATTTTGAGGCAAAATTTCAGAAATTTCTTTTATTTTGGGGCAAAATTGCAGAAATTTCACTTATTTTGGGGCAAAATTGCAGAAATTTCACATATTTCAGGGATAAAAGGCAGAAATTTTTTTTATTTTGGTGCAAAAAGGCAGAAATTCCTAATATTTTGTGGCAAAAAATGCAGAAATTTCCCTTATTTTGAGGTAAAAAAGCTGAAATAGCTCTTATTTGGGGGCAAGAAGGCAGAAATTTCCCTAATTTTGGGGCAAATTTGCCGAAATTTCACTTATTGCAGAGTAATAAGTCAGAAATTTTCCTTATTTTGGGGCAAAAAAGACAGGAATTCCCTTTGTTTTGAGGGAAAAATACAGAAATTCCACTAATTTAGAGGCAAAAGCAGAAATTCCCCTTATTTTAGAGCAAAAATAAAGAAATTTCTCTTTTTTTATGGCAAAAAGGTATGCATTCTTCTTATTTTCGGGCAAAAAGGGAGAAATTCCTTGTATTTTGGAGCAAAATTGCAGAAATTCCCCGAATTGTGAGGCAAAAAGCCAGAATTTCCCTATATGTTAGGGCAAAAAGACAGAAATTCTCCTTATTTTGGGGCAAAACTCAGAAATTCCACTTATTTTGGGGCTAAAGTCCAGAAATTTCCTTTATTGTAGGGCAAAATTTCGGAAATTTCACTTATTTCAGGGGAAAAAGGCAGAAATTTTCCTTATTTTTAGGCAAAAGGGCCGAAATTTCTCTTATTTTGGGGCAAAAATGCAGAAATTCCCCTTATTTTGAGGTAAAAAGGCTGAAATTTTCTTTATTTGGGGGCAAAAAGAAGAAATTTCCCTTACTTTGGGGCAAAATTGCAGAAATTTCACTTACTTCAGGGTAATAAGTCAAAAATTTTCCTTATTTTGGGGCAAAAAAGACAGAAATTTCCTTTGTTTTGGGGGAAAAAGACAGAAATTCCAGTTATTTAGAGGCAAAAAAGCAGAAATTCCCCTTATTTTGGAGCAAAAATGAAGAAATTTCCCTTTTCTATGGCAAAAAGGTATGCATTCTTCTTGTTTTCGGTCAAAAAGGCAGAAATTCCCCATATCTTGGAGCAAAATTGCAGAAATTCCCCTAATTGTGGGGCAAAAACGCAGAAATTCCATATATGTTGGGGCAAAGAGACAGAAATTCTCCTTATTTTGGGGCAAAACTCAGAAATTCCACTTATTTTGGGGCAAAATTCCAGAAATATCCCTTATTTTGGGGCAAAATTGCAAAAATTTGACTTATTTTGGGGCAAAATTGCAGAAATTTCACTTATTTTAGGGAAAAAAGGCAGAAATTTTCCTTATTTTGAAACAAAAAGGCAGAAATTCCTAATATTTTGTGGCAAAAATGCAGAAATTCCCCTTATTTTGAGGTTAAAGGCTGAAATTCCCATTATTTGGGGGCAAAAAGGCAGAAATTTCCCTAATTTTCGGGCAAAATTGGAGAAATTTCACTTATTTCAGGGTAATAAGTCAGAATTTTTTCTTATTTTGGGGCAAAAAAGACAAGAATTCCCTTTGTTTTGTGGTAAAAAGACAGAAATTCTACTTATTTAGAGGCAAAAAAGAAGAAATTTTCCTTATTTTGGAGCAAAAATGAAGATATTACCCTTTTTTATGGCAAAAAAGTATGCATTCTTCATATTTTTGGGCAAAAAGGCAGAAATTCCTCGTATTTTGGAGCAAAATTGCAGAAATTCCCCTAATTGTGGGGCAAAAAGGCAGATATTCCCTATATGTTAGGGCAAAAAACAGAAATTCTCCTTATTTTGGTGCAATACTCAGAAATTCCACTTATTTTGGGGCAAAATTCCAGAAATTTCCCTTATTTTGAGGAAAAATTTCAGAAATTTCACTTATTTCAGGGAAAAAAGGAAGAAATTTTTTTATTATGGTGCAAAAAAGCAGAAATTCCTAATATTTTGTGGTAAAAATGCAGAAATTCCCTTTATTTTGAGGTAAAAAGGCTGAAATTTTCTTTATTTGGGGGCAAAAAGGCAGAAATTCCCCTAATTTTGGGGCAAAATTGCAGAAATTTTACTTATTTCAGAAAAAAAGCAGAAATTTTCTTATTTTGGGTCAAAAGGCAGAAATTTCTTTTATTTTGGTACAAACTTGCAGAAATTTTTCTTATTTTGGGGCAAAAAAGCAGAAATTTCCCATATTTTGGGGCAAAAATGCAGAATTTCCCTTATTTTGAGGTAAAAAGGCTGAAATTCCCCTTATTTGGGGGCAAAAGGCAGAAATTTCCCTTATTTTGGGGCAAAATTGCCGAAATTTAACTTATTTCAGGTAATAAGTCAGAAATTTTCCTTATTTTGGGGCAAAAAAGACAGAAATTTCCTTTGTTTTGGGGGAAAAAGACAGAAATTCCACTTATTTAGAGGCAAAAATGAAGAAATTCCCGTTATTTTGGAGCAAAAATGAAGAAATTTCCCTTTTTTATGACAAAAAGGTATGCATTCTTCTTATTTTCAGGCAAAAAGGCAGAAATTCCCCGTATTTTGGAGCAAAATTGCAGAAATTCCCCTAATTGTGGGGCAAAAAGGCAGAAATTCCCTATATGTTGGGGCAAAAAGATCAAAATTCTTATTTTGGGGCAAAACTCAGAAATTTCCCTTTTTGGGGCAAAATTCCAGAAATTTCCCTTATTTTGGGGCAAAATTGCAGAAATTTGACTTATTTTGGGGCAAAATTGCAGAAATTTCACTTATTTCAGAAAAAAAGCAGAAATTTTCTTATTTTGGAACAAAAAGGCAGAAATTTCTTTTATTTTGATACAAAATTGCAGAAATTTTTCTTATTTTGGGGCAAAAAGGCAGAAATTTTTCATATTTTGGGGCAGAAATCCAGAAATTCCCCTCATTTTGAGGAAAAAAGGCTGAAATTCTTCTTATTTGGGGGCAAAAAGGGAGAAATTTCCCTTATTTTCGGGCAAAATTGCAGAAATTTCACTTATTTCAGAGTAATAAGCCAGAAATTTTCCTTATTTTGGGGCAAAAAACTCAGAAATTTCCTTTGTTTTGGGGGAAAAAGACAGAAATTCCAATTATTTAGAGGCAAAAATGCAGAAATTCCCCTTATTTTGGAGCAAAAATGAAGAAATTTGCCTTTTTTATGGCAAAAAGGTATGCATTCTTCTTATTTTCGGAAAAAAAAGCAGAAATTCCACATATCTTGGAGCAAAATTGCAGAAATTCTTCTAATTGTGGGGCAAAAACGCAGAAATTCCCTATATGTTGTGGCAAAGAGACAGAAATTCTCCTTATTTTGGGGCAAAACTCAGAAATTCCACTTATTTTGGGGCAAAATTCCAGAAATTTCCCTTATTTTGGGGCAAAATTGCAGAAATTTGACTTATTTTGATGCAAAATTGAAGAAATTTCACTTATTTCAGGGAAAAAAGGCAGAAATTTTTTTTATTTTGAAACAAAAAGGCAGAAATTCCTAATATTTTGTGTCAAAAATGCAGAAATTCCTCTTATTTTGAGGTTAAAAGGATGAAATTCCCAATATTTGCGGGCAAAAAGGGAGAAATTTCCCTAATTTTAGGGTAAAATTGGAGAAATTTCACTCATTTCAGGGTAATAAGTCAGAAATTTTCCTTATTTTGGGGCAAAAAAGACAGGAATTCCCTTTGTTTTACGGGAAAAAGAAAGATATTCCACTTATTTAGAGGCAAAAAAGCAGTACTTCTTCTTAATTATGAGCAAAAATGAAGAAATTTTCCTTTTTTATGGCAAAAAGGTATGCATTCCTCATATTTTTGGGCAAAAAGGCAGAAATTCCCCGTATTTTGGAGCAAAATTGCAGAAATTCCCCTAATTGTGGGGCAAAAAGGCAGAAATTCCCTATATGTTAGGGCAAAAAACAGAAATTCTCCTTATTTTGGTGCAAAACTCAGAAATTCCACTTATTTTGGGGCAAAATTCCATAAATTTCCCTTATTTTGGGGAAAAATTTCAGAAATTTCACTTATTTCAGGGAAAAAAGGAAGAAATTTTTTTATTATGGTGCAAAAAAGCAGAAATTCCTAATATTTTGTGACAAAAATGCAGAAATTCCCTTTATTTTGAGGTAAAAAGGCTGAAATTCCCTTTATTTGGGGGCAAAAAGGCAGAAATTCCCCTAATTTTGGGGCAAAATTGCAGAAATTTTACTTATTTCAGAAAAAAAGCAGAAATTTTCTTATTTTGGGTCAAAAGGCAGAAATTTCTTTTATTTTGGTACAAAATTGCAGAAATTTTTCTTATTTGGGGGCAAAAGGCAGAAATTTCCCTTATTTTGGGGCAAAATTGCCGAAATTTAACTTATTTCAGGTAATAAGTCAGAAATTTTCCTTATTTTGGGGCAAAAAAAACAGAAATTTTTGTTTTGGGGGAAAAAGACAGAAATTCCACTTATTTAGAGGCAAAAATGAAGAAATTCCCGTTATTTTGGAGCAAAAATGAAGAAATTTCCCTTTTTTATGACAAAAAGGTATGCATTCTTCTTATTTTCAGGCAAAAAGGCAGAAATTCCCCGTATTTTGGAGCAAAATTGCAGATATTCCCCTAATTGTGGGGCAAAAAGGCAGAAATTCCCTATATGTTGGGGCAAAAAGATCAAAATTCTTATTTTGGGGCAAAACTCAGAAATTTCCCTTTTTTGGGGCAAAATTCCAGAAATTTCCCTTATTTTGGGGCAAAATTGCAGAAATTTGACTTATTTTGGGGCAAAATTGCAGAAATTTCACTTATTTCAGAAAAAAAGCAGAAATTTTCTTATTTTGGAACAAAAGGGCAGAAATTTCTTTTATTTTGATACAAAATTGCAGAAATTTTTCTTATTTTGGGGCAAAAAGGCAGAAATTTTTTATATTTTGGGGCAGAAATCCAGAAATTCCCCTTATTTTGAGGTAAAAAGGCTGAAATTCTTCTTCTTTGGGGGCAAAAAGGGAGAAATTTCCCTTATTTTCGGGCAAAATTGCAGAAATTTAACTTATTTCAGAGTAATAAGCCAGAAATTTTCCTTATTTTGGGGCAAAAAACTGAGAAATTTCCTTTTTTTTTAGGGAAAAAGACAGAAATTCCACTTATTTAGAGGCAGAAAAGAAGAAATTCCCCTTTTTTTGGAGCAAAAATGAAGCAATTTCCTTTTTTTATGGCAAAAAGGTATGCATTCTTCTTATTTTCGGGCAAAAAGGCAGAAATTCCTGGTATTTTGGAGCAAAATTGCAGAAATTCCCCTTATTGTGCCGCAAAAAGGCAGAAATTCCCTATATGTTGGGGCAAAAAGACAGAAATTCTCCTTATTTTGGGGCAAAACTCAGAAATTCCACTTATTTTGGGGCAAAATTCTAGAAATTTCCCTTATTTTGGGGCAAAATTGCAGAAATTTGACTGTTTTGGTGGCAAAATTGCAGAAATTTCACTTATTTCAAAAAAAGCAGATATTTTCTTATTTTGGGGCAAAAAGGCAGAAATTTCTTTTATTTTGGTACAAAATTGCAGAAATTTTTCTTATTTTGGGGCAAAAAGTCAGAAATTTCCCATATTTTGGGGCAAAAATGCAGAAATTCCCCTTATTTTGAGGTAAAAAGGCTAAAATTCCTCTTATTTGGGGGCAAAAAGGCAGAAATTTCCTTTATTTTGGGTCAAAATTGCAGAAATTTCACTTATTTCATGGTAATAAGTCAGAAATTTTCATATTTTGGGCCAAAAAAGGCAGAAATTCCCTTTGTTTTGGGGGAAAATACAGAAATTCCAATTATTTAGGGGCAAAAAAGCAGAAATTCCCCTTATTTTGGAGCAAAAATGAAGAAATTTCCCTTTTTTATGGCAAAACGGTATGCATTCTTCTTATTTTCGGGCAAAAAGGCAGAAATTCCCCGTATTTTGGAGCAAAATTTCAGAAATTCCCCTAATGGTGGGGCAAAAAGGCAGAAATTCCCTATATGATGGGACAAAAAGACAGAAATTCTCCTTAGTTTGGGGTAAAACTCAGAAATTTTTCTTATTTTGAAGCAAAATTCCAGAAATTTCACTTATTTCAGAAAAAAAAGCAGAAATTTTCTTATAATGGGGTAAAAAGGCAGAAATTTCTTTTATTTTGGTACAAAATTGCAGAAATTTTCCTTATTTTGGGGCAAAAAGGGAGAAATTTCCCTTATTTTGGAAAAAAATGCAGAAATTCCACTTATTTTAGGTAAAAAGGCTGAAATTCCCCTTATTTGGTGACAAAAAAGCAGAAATTTCCCTTATTTTGGGGCAAAATTGCAGAAATTTCACTTATTTCAGGGTAATAAGTCAGAAATTTTCCTTATTTTGGGGCAAAAAAAACAGAAATTCTTTTTGTTTTGGGGGAAAAAGACAGAAATTCCACTTATTTAAAGGCAAAAAAGCAGAAATTCCCCTTATTTTGGAGCAAAATTGCAGAAATTCCCCTAATTGTGGGTCAAAAAGGCAGAAATTTTCTATATGTTGGGGCAAAAAGACAGAAATTCTCTTTATTTTTGGGCAAATCTCAGAAATTCCACTTATTTTGGGGCAAAATTCAGGAAATTTCACATATTTTGGGGCAAAATTGCAGAAATTTCACTTGTTTTGGGGCAAAATTGCAGAAATTTCACTTATTTCGGGAAAAAAAGCAGAAATTTTCTTTATTTTGGGGCAAAAAGGCAGAAATTCCTAATATTTTGTGGCAAAAATGCAGAAATTTCCCGTATTTTGAGGTAAAAAGGCTGAAATTCCCAATATTTGGGGATAAAAAGGCAGAAATATCCCTAATTTTCGGGCAAAATTGCAGAAATTTCACTTACTTAAGGGTAATAAGTCAGGAATTTTTCTTATTTTGGGGAAAATGAGACAGAACTTCCCTTTGTTTTGTGGGAAAAAGACAGAAATTCCACTTATTTAGTGGCAAAAAAGCAGAAATTCCCTTTATTTTGAAGCAAAAATGAAGAAATTTTCATTTTTCTGGCAGAAAGGTATGCATTCTTCTTATTTTCGGGCAAAAAGGCAGAAATTACCCGTATTTTGGAGCAAAATTGCAGAAATTCCCCTAATTGTGGGGCAAAAAGGCAGAAATTCCCTATATGTTTGGGCAAAAAGACAGAAATTCTCCTTATTTTGGGGCAAAACTCAGAAATTTCACTTATTTTGGGGCAAAATTGCAGAAATTTCACTTATTTCAGAAAAAAAAGCAGAAATTTTCTTATATTGGGGCAAAAAGCCAGAAATTTCTTGTATTTTTGGTACAAAATTACAGAAATTTCTTTATTTTGGGGCAAAAAGGCAGAAATTTCCCTTATTTTGGGGCAAAAATGCAGAAATTCCACTTATTTTGAGGTAAAAAGGTTGAAATTCCCCTTATTTGGGGGCAAATAAGCAGAAATTTCCCTTATTTTGGGGCAAAATTTCAGAAATTTCACTTATTTCAGGGTAATAAGTCAGAAATTTTACTTATTTTGGGGCAAAAAAATCCCTTTGTTTTGGGAGAAAAAGACAGAAATTCCACTTATTTAGAGGCAAAAAACCAGAAATTCCTCTTATTTTGGGGCAAAATTGCACAATTTCCCCTAATTTTGGGTCAAAAAGGCAGAAATTCCCTATATGTTGGGGCAAAAGACAGAAATTCTCCTTATTTTGGGGCAAATCTCAGAAATTCCACTTATTTTGGGGCAAAATTCCAGAAATTTCACTTATTTTGGCGCAAAATTGCAGAAATTTCACTTATTTTGGCGCAAAATTGCAGAAATTTCACTTATTTCAGGGAAAAAAGGCAGAAATTTTCCTTATTTTGTGGCAAAAAAGCATAAATTCCTAATATTTTGTGGCAAAAATGCAGAAATTCCCCTTATTTTGAGGTAAAAAGGCTGAAATTCCCCTTATTTTAGGGCAAAAAGGGAGAAATTTCCCTTATTTTGGGGCAAAATTGCAGAAATTTCACTTACTTCAGGGTAATAAGTCAGAAATTTTTCTTATTTTGGGGCAAAAAAGACAGAAATTCCCTTTGTTTTGGGGGAAAAAGACAGAAATTCCAGTTATTTAGAGGCAAAAATGCAGAAATTCCCCTTACTTTGGAGCAAAAATGAAGAAATTTGCCTTTTTTATGGCAAAAACGTATGCATTCTTCTTATTTTCGGGGAAAAAAGCAGAAATTCCCCATATCTTGGAGCAAAATTGCAGAAATTCTTCTAATTGTGGGGCAAAAACGCAGAAATTCCCTATATGTTGGGGCAAAGAGACAGAAATTCTCCTTATTTTGGGGAAAACTCAGAAATTCCACTTAATTTTTGGCAAAATTCCAGAAATTTCCCTTATTTTGGGGCAAAATTGCAGAAATTTGACTTATTTTGATGCAAAATTGAAGAAATTTCACTTATTTCAGGGAAAAAAGGCAGAAATTTTTTTTATTTTGAAACAAAAAGGCAGAAATTCCTAATATTTTGTGGCAAAAATTCAGAAATTCCCCTTATTTTGAGGTTAAAAGGATGAAATTCCCAATATTTGCGGGCAAAAAGGCAGAAATTTCCCTAATTTTCGGGCAAAATTGGAGAAATTTCACTTATTTCAGGGTAATAAGTCAGAAATTTTCCTTATTTTGGGACAAAAAAGACAGGAATTCCCTTTGTTTTTCAGGAAAAAGAAAGAAATTCCACTTATTTAGAGGCAAAAAAGCAGTACTTCTTCTTAATTATGAGCAAAAATGAAGAAATTTCCTTTTTTTATGGCAAAAAGGTATGCATTCCTCATATTTTTGGGCAAAAAGGCAGAAATTCCCCGTATTTTGGAGCAAAATTGCAGAAATTCCCCTAATTGTGGGGCAAAAAGGCAGAAATTCCCTATATGTTAGGGCAAAAAACAGAAATTCTCCTTATTTTGCTGCAAAACTCAGAAATTCCACTTATTTTGGGGCAAAATTCCAGAAATTTCCCTTATTTTGGGGCAAAATTTCAGAAATTTCACTTATTTCAGGGAAAAAAGGCAGAAATTTTTTTATTATGGTGCAAAAATGCAGAAATTCCTAATATTTTGTGGCAAAAATGCAGAAATTCTCTTTATTTTGAGTTAAAAAGGCTGAAATTCCCTTTATTTGGGGGCAAAAAAGCAGAAATTCTCCTAATTTTGGGGCAAAATTGCAGAAATTTTACTTATTTCAGAAAAAAAGCAAAAATTTTCTTATTTTGGGGCAAAAGGCAGAAATTTCTTTTATTTTGGTACAAAATTGCAGAAATTTTTCTTATTTTGGGGCAAAAAGGCAGAAATTTCCCATATTTTGGGGCAAAAATACAGAATTTCCCTTATTTTGAGGTAAAAAGGCTGAAATTCCCCTTATTTGGGGGCAAAAGGCCGAAATTTCCCTTATTTTGGGGCAAAATTGCAGAAATTTCACTTATTTCAGGGTAATAAGTCAAAAATTTTCCTTATTTTTGGCAAAAAAGACAGAAATTCCCCTTATTTTTGAGCAAAAATGAAGAAATTTCCCTTTTTATGGCAAAAAGGTATGCATTCTTCTTATTTTCGGGCAAAAAGGCAGAAATTCCCCGTATTTTGGAGCAAAATTGCAGAAATTCCCCTAATTGTGGGGCAAAAAGGCAGAAATTCCCTATATGTTGGGGCAAAAAGATCGAAATTCTTATTTTGGGGCAAAACTCAGAAATTTCACTTTTTTGGGGCAAAATTCCAGAAATTTCCCTTATTTTGGGGCAAAATTGAAAAAATTTGACTTATTTTGGGGCAAAATTGCAGAAATTTCTTTTATTTTGGTACAAAATTGCAGAAATTTTTCTTATTTTGGGGCAAAAAGGCAGACATTTTTCATATTTTAGGGCAGAAATCCAGAAATACCCCTTGTTTTGAGGTAATAAGGCTGAAATTCTTTTTATTTGGGGGCAAAAAGGCAGAAATTTCCCTTATTTTCGGGCAAAATTGTAGAAATATCACTTATTTCAGGGTAATAAGTCAGAAATTTTCCTTATTTTGTGGCAAAAAACTCAGAAATTTCCTTTGTATTGGGGGAAAAAGACAGAAATTCCACTTATTTAGAGGCAAAAAATAAGAAATTCTCTTTATTTTGGAGCAAAATGAAGAAATTTCCTTTTTTTATGGCAAAAAGGTATGCATTCTTCTTATTTTCGGGCAAAAAGGCAGAAATTCCCTATATGTTTGGGCAAAAAGACAGATATTCTCCTTATTTTGGGGCAAAACTCAGAACTTCCACTTATTTTGGGGCAAAATTCTAGAAATTTCCCTTATTTTGGGGCAAAAATGCAGAAATTTGACTTTTTTGGGGGCAAAATTGCAGAAATTTCACTTATTTGAAAAAAAGCAGATATTTTCTTATTTTGGGGCAAAAAGGCAGAAATTTCTTTTATTTTGGTACAAAATTACAGAAATTTTTCTTATTTTGGGGCAAAAAGTCAGAAATTTCCCATATTTTGGGGCAAAAATGCAGAAATTCCCCTTATTTTGAGGTAAAAAGGCTGAAATTCCTCTTATTTGGAGGCAAAAAGGCAGAAATTTCTCTTATTTTGGGTCAAAATTGCAGAAATTTCACTTATTTCATGGTAATAGGTCATAAATTTTCATATTTTGGGGCAAAAAAGATAGAAATTCCCTTTGTTTTGCAAGAAAAAGACAGAAATTCCACTTATTTAGAAACAAAAAAGCAGAAAATCCACTTATTTTGGAGCAAAAATGAAGAAATTTTCCTTTTTATGGCAAAACGGTATGCATTCTTCTTATTTTAGGGCAAAAAGGCAGAAATTCCCCGTATTTTGGAGCAAAATTGCAGGAATTCCCCTAATGGTGGGGCAAAAAGGCAGAAATTCCATACATGATGGGACAAAAAGACAGAAATTCTCCTTAGTTTGGGGCAAAACACAGAAATTTCCCTTATTTTGAAGCAAAATTCCAGAAATTTCACTTATTTCAGAAAAAAAAGCAGAAATTTTTATATATTGGGGCAAAAAGGCAGAAATTTCTTTTATTTTGGTAAAAAATTGCAGAAATTTTCTTTATTTTGGGGCAAAAGGGAGAAATTTCCCTTATTTTGGGGCAAAAATGCAGAAATTCCAATTATTTTAGGTAAAAAGGCAGAAATTCCCCTTATTTGGTGACAAAAAAGCAGAAATTTCCCTTATTTTGGGGCAAAATTGCAGAAATTTCACTTATTTCAGGGTAATAAGTCAGAAATTTTCCTTATTTTGGGGCAAAAAAAACAGAAATTCCTTTTGTTTCGGGGGAAAAAGACAGAAATTCCACTTATTTAGAGGCAAAAAAGCAGAAATTCCCCTTATTTTGGAGCAAAATTGCAGAAATTCCCCTAATTGTGGGTCAAAAAGGCAGAAATTTTCTATATGTTGGGGCAAAAAGACAGAAATTCTCTTTATTTTTGGGCAAATCTCAGAAATTCCACTTATTTTGAGGCAAAATTCAGGAGATTTCACATATTTTGGGGCAAAATTGCAGAAATTTCACTTATTTTTGGGCAAAATTGCAGAAATTTCACTTATTTCGGGGAAAAAAGGCAGAAATTTTCTTTATTTTGGGGCAAAAAGGCAGAAATTCCCCCTATTTTGAGGTAAAAAGGCTGAAATTCCCATTATTTGAGGATAAAAAGGCAGAAATTTCCCTAATTTTTGGGCAAAATTGCAGAAATTTCACTTACTTCAGGGTAATAAGTCAGGAATTTTCATTATTTTGGGGAAAATGAGACAGAACTTTCCTTTGTTTTGTGGGAAAAAGACAGAAATTCCACTTATTTAGTGGCAAAAAAGCAGAAATTCCCGTAATTTTGAAGCAAAAATGAAGAAATTTCCATTTTTATGGCAGAAAGGTATGCATCTTCTTATTTTCGGGCAAAAAGGCAGAAATTCCTCGTATTTTGGAGCAAAATTGAAGAAATTCCACTAATTGTGGGGCAAAAAGGCAGAAATTGCCTATATGTTTGGGCAAAAAGACAGAAATTCTCCTTATTTTGGGGCAAAACTCAGAAATTTCCCTTATTTTGGGGCAAAATTCCAGAAATTTCCCTTATTTTGGGGCAAAATTGCAGAAATCTGACTTATTTTGGGGCAAAATTGCAGAAATTTTTCTTATTTTGGAGCAAAATGCAGAAATTTCCTATATTTTGAGGTAAAAAGGCTGAAATTCCCGTTATTTTGGGGCAAAAAGGCAGAAATTCCCTTTACTTTGTGGCAAAAAGGCAGAAATTCCCGTTAATTGGGGCAGAAACGCAAAAATTTTCCTTTTTTGGGGGCAATAAGGCAGAAATTCCCCATATTTTGTGGCAAAAAGGCAGAAATTTTCTTTATTTGGAGGTAAAATGCTGAAATTCACCTTATTTTGGCAAAAGGCTGAAATTCCCCTTATTTTGGGGCAAAATGGCAGAAATTTCACTTATTTCAGGGCAAAAAGTCAGAAATTTGCCTTATTTTGGGGCAAAAAGCAGAAATTCTCCTAATTTTGGGGCCAAAAACAGAAATTCCTCTTATTTTGGGGTAAAATTGTGGAAATTTCAAATATTTCACTGCAAAAAGGCAGAAATTCCACTGTATTTCGAGCAATAATGCAGAAATTCCTTGTATTTTGGAGTAAAATTTCAGAAATTCCCCTTATATTTTTGCAAAAATGCAGAAATTCCCTTTATTTTGGTTCAATAAGGCAAAAATTCCTTGTATTTTGAAGCAAAATTGCACATATTCTCCTAATTTTGAGGGAAAATGCAGAAATTCACATTATTTTGTTACAAAATAACAGAAATTCTCCTTATTTCAGGGCAAAAAGTCAGAAATTCTTCTTATTTTGGGGCAAAATTTCAGAAATTTCCTTTATTTTGGGGCAAAATTGCAGAAATCTCCCTTATTTTGGGGCAAAATTATAGAAATTTAACTTATTTCAGGGGAAAAACGCAGAAATTTCTCTTATTTTGGAGCAAAAAGGCAGAAATAACTTTTATTTTGGTACAAAATTGTAGAAATTTTCTTTATTTTGGGGCAAAAATACAGAAATTCCCCATATTTTAGGGCAAAAAGGCAGAGATTCCCCTTATTATGAGGTAAAAAGGCTGAAATTCCCTTTATTTTGAGGTAAAAATACAGAAATTCCCCTTATTTTGTGGTAAAAGGCAGAAATTTCCCTTATTTTGGGGCAAAATTGCAGAAATTTCACTTATTTCAAGGCAAAATTTAAAAATTCCTTTTATTTTGGGGCAAAAAGACAGAAATTCCATTTATTTTTCGGTAGAAAGGCAGAAATTTCACTTATTTTGAGGCAAATAAGCAGAAATTCCCATTATTTTGGAGCAAAAATGAAGAAATTTCCCTTTTTTGTGGCAAAAGGTAAACATTCCCCTGATTTTCGGGCTGAAAAGTAGAAATTCCCCGTATTTTGGAGCAAAATTGCAGAAATTCCCCTAATTGTGGGGCAAAAAGGCAGAAATTCCCTGTATGTTGGGGCAAAAAGACAGAAATTCTAATTATTTTGGGGCAAAATTGCAGAAATTTCACTTATTTTGGGGAAAAATTGCAAAATTTCACTTATTTCAGAGGAAAAAAGCAGAAATTTTCTTATTTTAGGGCAAAAAAACAGAAATTCCTAATATTTTGTGTTCAAAATTCAGATATTCCCCTTATTTTGAGGTAAAAAGGCTAAAATTCCCCTTATTTGGGGGCAAAATGCAGAAATTTCCCTTATTTTGGGGCAAAATTGGAGAAATTTCACTTATATCAGGGTAATAAGTCAGAAATTTTTGTTATTTTGGGGCACAAAAGACAGGAATTCCCTTTGTTTTGGGGGAAAAAGACAGAAATTCCACATATTTAGAGGTAAAAAAGCAGAAATTCCCCTGATTTTGGAGCAAAAATGAAGAAATTTTTTTTTATGGCAAAAAGGTATGCATTCTTATTATTTTTGGGCAAAAAGGCAGAAATTTCCCGTATTTTGGAGCAAAATTGCCGAAATTCCCCTAATTGTGGGGCAAAAACGCAGAAATTCCCTATATGTTGGGGCAAAAAGACAGAAATTCTCTTTATTTTGTGGCAAATCTCAGAAATTCCACTTATTTTAGGGCAAAATTCCAGAAATTTCCCTTATTTTGGGGCAAAATTGCAGAATTTTCACTTATTTTGAGGCAAAATTGCAGAAATTTCACTTATTTCAGGGAAAAAATGCAGAAATTTTCTTATTTTGGTGCAAAAACGAAGAAATTCCTAATATTTTGTGGCAAAAATGCAGAAATTCCCCTTATTTTGAGGTTAAAAAGGCTGAAATTCCCTTATTTGGGGGCAAAAAGGCAGAAATTTCCATAATTTTGGGGCAAAATTGCAGAAATTTCATTTATTTCAGAGTAATAAGTCAGAAATTTTACTTATTTTGGTGCAAAAAAGACAGGAATTCCCTTTGTTTTGAGGGAAAAAGACAGAAATTCCACTAATTTAGAGGCAAAAAAGCAGAAATTGCGCTTATTTTGGAGCAAAAATAAAGAAATTTCCCTTTTTTATGGCAAAAACTTATGCATTCTTCTTATTTTCGGGCAAAAAGGCAGAAATTCCCCGTATTTTGGAGCAAAATTGCAGAAATTCCCCTAATTGTGGGGCAAAAACGCAGAAATTCCCTATATGTTAGGGCAAAAAGACAGAAATTCTTCTTATTTTGGGGCAAAACTTAGAAATTGCACTTATTTTGGGGCAAAATTCCAAAAATTTACCTTATTTTGGGGCAAAATTGCAGAAATTTCACCTATTTCAGGAAAAAAAGGCAGAAATTTTCTTATTTTGGTGCAAAAAGGAAGAAATTCCTAATATTTTGTGGCAAAAATGCAGAAATTCCCCTTATTTTGAGGTAAAAAAGGCTTAAATTCCCCTTATTTGGGGGCAAAAAAGAAGAAATTTCCCTTATTTTGGAGCAAAAATGCAGAAACTTCACTTACTTCAGGGTAATAAGTCAGAAATTTTCCTTATTTTGGGGCAAAAAAGACAGGAATTCCCTTTGTTTTGGGGGAAAAAGACAGAAATTCCAAATATTTAGAGGCAAAAAAAAGCAGAAATTCCCCTTATTTTGAAGAAAAAATGAAGAAATTTCCCTTTTTTATGGCAAAAAGGGATGCATTCTTCTTATTTTTGGGCAAAAAGGCAGAAATTTTCCATATTTTGGAGCAAAATTGCAGAAATTCCCCTAATTGTGGGGCAAAAAGGCAGAAAATCCCTATATGTTGGGGCAAAAAAACAGAAATTCTCCTTATTTTGGGGCAAATCTCAGAAATTCCACTTATTTTGGGGCAAAATTCCAGAAATTTCCCTTATTTTGGGGCAAAATTGCAGAAATTTCACTTATTTTGGGGCAAAATTGCAGAAATTTCACTTATTTCAGGGATAAAAGGCAGAAATTTTTTTTTATTTTGGTGCAAAAAGGCAGAAATTCCTAATATTTTGTGGCAAAAAATGCAGAAATTCCCCTTATTTTGAGGTAAAAAGGCTGAAATAGCTCTTATTTGGGGGCAAAAAGGCAGAAATTTCCCTAATTTTGGAGCAAAATTGCCGAAATTTCACTTATTTCAGAGTAATAAGTCAGAAATTTTCCTCATTTTGGGGCAAAAAAGACAGGAATTCCCTTTGTTTTGAGGGAAAAATACAGAAATTCCACTAATTTAGAGGCAAAAGCAGAAATTCCCCTTATTTTGGAGCAAAAATAAAGAAATTTCTCTTTTTTTATGGCAAAAATGTATGCATTCTTCTTATTTTCGGGCAAAAAGAAAGAAATTCCTTGTATTTTGGAGCAAAATGCAGAAATTCCCCGAATTGTGAGGCAAAAAGCCAGAATTTCCCTATATGTTAGGGCAAAAAGACAGAAATTCTCCTTATTTTGGGGCAAAACTCAGAAATTCCACTTATTTTGGGACAAAATTCCAGAAATTTCCCTTATTGTAGGGCAAAATTTCGAAAATTTCACTTATTTCAGGGAAAAAAGGCAGAAATTTTCCTTATTTTGAGGCAAAAGGGCCGAAATTTCTCTTATTTTGGGGCAAAAATGCAGAAATTCCCCTTATTTTGAGGTAAAAAGGCTTAAATTCCCCTTATATGGGGGCAAAAGGAAGAAATTTCCCTTACTTTGGGGCAAAATTGCAGAAATTTCACTTACTTCCTGGTAATAAGTCAGAAATTTTCCTTATTTTGGGGCAAAAAAGACAGAAATTTCCTTTGTTTTGGGGGAAAAAGACAGAAATTCCAGTTATTTAGAGGCAAAAAAGCAGAAATTCCCCTTATTTTGGAGCAAAAATGAAGAAATTTCCCTTTTTTATGGCAAAAAGGTATGCATTCTTCTTATTTTCGGTCAAAAAGGCAGAAATTCCCCATATCTTGGAGCAAAATTGCAGAAATTCCCCTAATTGTGGGGCAAAAACGCAGAAATTCCATATATGTTGGGGCAAAGAGACAGAAATTCTCCTTATTTTGGGGCGAAACTCAGAAATTCCACTTATTTTGGGGCAAAATTCCAGAAATATCCCTTATTTTGGGGCAAAATTGCAGAAATTTGACTTATTTT
Source organism: Micromys minutus (assembly GCF_963924665.1). NCBI lineage: Eukaryota > Metazoa > Chordata > Mammalia > Rodentia > Muridae > Micromys > Micromys minutus. The sequence goes on from NW_027667727.1 coordinate 8,716,639, forward strand.
GGGGCAAAATTGCAGAAATTTCACTTATTTCAGGGAAAAAAGGCCGAAATTTTCCTTATTTTGAAACATAAAGGCAGAAATTCCTAATATTTTGTGGCAAAAATGCAGAAATTCCCCTTATTTTGAGGTTAAAGGCTGAAATTCCCATTATTTGGGGGCAAAAAGGCAAAAATTTCCCTAATTTTCGGGCAAAATTGGAAAAATTTCACTTATTTCAGGGTAATAAGTCAGAATTTTTTCTTATTTTGGGGCAAAAAAGACAGGAATTCCCTTTGTTTTGCGAAAAAAAGACAGAAATTCCACTTATTTAGAGGCAAAAAAGAAGAAATTTTCCTTATTTTGGAGCAAAAATGAAGAAATTACCCTTTTTTATGGCAAAAAGGTATGCATTCTTCTTATTTTTGGGCAAAAAGGCAGAAATTCCTCGTATTTTGGAGCAAAATTGCAGAAATTCCCCTAATTGTGGGGCAAAAAGGCAGAAATTCCCTATATGTTAGGGCAAAAAACAGAAATTCTTTTTATTTTGGTGCAATACTCAGAAATTCCACATATTTTGGGGCAAAATTCCAGAAATTTCCCTTATTTTGGGGAAAAATTTCAGAAATTTCACTTATTTCAGGGAAAAAAGGAAGAAATTTTTTTATTATGGTGCAAAAAAGCAGAAATTCTTAATATTTTGTGGCAAAAATGCAGAAATTCCCTTTATTTTGAGGTAAAAAGGCTGAAATTCCCTTTATTTGGGGGCAAAAAGGCAGAAATTCCCCTAATTTTGGGGCAAAATTGCAGAAATTTTACTTATTTCAGAAAAAAAAAGCAGAAATTTTCTTATTTTGGGTCAAAAGGCAGAAATTTCTTTAATTTTGGTACAAAATTGCAGAAATTTTTCTTATTTTGGGGCAAAAAAGCAGAAATTTTCCATATTTTGGGGCAAAAATGCAGAATTTCCCTTATTTTGAGGTAAAAAGTTTGAAATTCCCCTTATTTGGGGGCAAAAGGCAGAAATTTCCCTTATTTTGGGGCAAAATTGCCGAAATTTAACTTATTTCAGGTAATAAGTCAGAAATTTTCCTTATTTTGGGGCAAAAAAGACAGAAATTTCCTTTGTTTTGGGGGAAAAATACAGAAATTCCACTTATTTAGAGGCAAAAATGAAGAAATTCCCGTTATTTTGGAGCAAGAATGAAGAAATTTCCCTTTTTTATGACAAAAAGGTATGCATTCTTCTTATTTTCAGGCAAAAAGGCAGAAATTCCCCGTATTTTGGAGCAAAATTGCAGAAATTCCCCTAATTGTGGGGCAAAAAGGCAGAAATTCCCTATATGTTGGGGCAAAAAGATCAAAATTCTTATTTTGGGGCAAAACTCAGAAATTTCCCTTTTTTGGGGCAAAATTCCAGAAATTTCCCTTATTTTGGGGCAAAATTGCAGAAATTTGACTTATATTTGGGCAAAATTGCAGAAATTTCACTTATTTCAGAAAAAAAGGAGAAATTTTCTTATTTTGGGGCAAAAAGGCAGAAATTTCTTTTAATTTGATACAAAATTGCAGAAATTTTTCTTATTTTGGGGCAAAAAGGCAGAAATTTTTTATATTTTGGGGCAGAAATCCAGAAATTCCCCTTATTATGAGGTAAAAAGGCTGAAATTCTTCTTATTTGGGGGCAAAAAGGGATTAATTTCCCTTATTTTCGGGCAAAATTGCAGAAATTTCACTTATTTCAGAGTAATAAGCCAGAAATTTTCCTTATTTTGTGGCAAAAAACTCAGAAATTTCCTTTGTTTTGGGGGAAAAAGACAGAAATTCCACTTATTTAGAGGCAGAAAAGAAGAAATTCCCCTTATTTTGGAGCAAAAATGAAGCAATTTCCTTTTTTTATGGCAAAAAGGTATGCATTCTTCTTATTTTCGGGCAAAAAGGCAGAAATTCCTGGTATTTTGGAGAAAATTGCAGAAATTCCCCTTATTGTGCCGCAAAAAGGCAGAAATTCCCTATATGTTGGGGCAAAAAGACAGAAATTCTCCTTATTTTGGGGCAAAACTCAGAAATTCCACTTATTTTGGGGCAAAATTCTATAAATTTCCCTTATTTTGGGGCAAAATTGCAGAAATTTGACTTTTTTGGGGGCAAAATTGCAGAAATTTCACTTATTTCAAAAAAAGCAGATATTTTCTTATTTTGGGGCAAAAAGGCAGAAATTTCTTTTATTTTGGTCAAAATTGCAGAAATTTTTCTTATTTTGGGACAAAAAGTAATTTCCCATATTTTGGGGAAAAATGCAGAAATTCCCCTTATTTTGAGGTAAAAAGGCTAAAATTCCTCTTATTTGGGGGCAAAAAGGCAGAAATTTCCTTTATTTTGGGTCAAAATTGCAGAAATTTCACTTATTTCATGGTAATAAGTCAGAAATTTTCATATTTTGGGCCAAAAAAGACAGAAATTCCCTTTGTTTTGGGGGAAAACACAGAAATTCCAATTATTTAGGGGCAAAAAAGCAGAAATTCCCCTTATTTTGGAGCAAAAATGAAGAAATTTCCCTTTTTTATGGCAAAACGGTATGCATTCTTCTTATTTTCGGGCAAAAAGGCAGAAATTCCCCGTATTTTGGAGCAAAATTGCAGAAATTCCCCTAATGGTGGGGCATAAAGGCAGAAATTCCCTATATGATGGGACAAAAAGACAGAAATTCTCCTTAGTTTGGGGCAAAACTCAGAAATTTTTCTTATTTTGAAGCAAAATTCCAGAAATTTCACTTATTTCAGAAAAAGAAAGCAGAAATTTTCTTATAATGGGGTAAAAAGGCAGAAATTTCTTTTATTTTGGTACAAAATTGCAGAAATTTTCCTTGTTTGGGGGCAAAAAGGGAGAAATTTCCCTTCTTTTGGGGCAAAAATGCAGAAATTCCACTTATTTTAGGTAAAAAGGCTGAAATTCCCCTTATTTGGTGACAAAAAAGCAGAAATTTCCCTTATTTTGGGGCAAAATTGCAGAAATTTCACTTATTTCAGGGTAATAAGTCAGAAATTTTCCTTATTTTGGGGCAAAAAAAACAGAAATTCTTTTTGTTTTGGGGGAAAAAGACAGAAATTCCACTTATTTAAAGGCAAAAAAGCAGAAATTCCCCTTATTTTGGAGCAAAATTGCAGAAATTCCCCTAATTGTGGGTCAAAAAGGCAGAAATTTTCTATATGTTGGGGCAAAAAGACAGAAATTCTCTTTATTTTTGGGCAAATCTCAGAAATTCCACTTATTTTGGGGCAAAATTCAGGAAATTTCACATATTTTGGGGCAAAATTGCAGAAATTTCACTTGTTTTGGGGCAAAATTGCAGAAATTTCACTTGTTTTGGGGCAAAAAGGCAGAAATTCCTAATATTTTGTGGCAAAAATGCAGAAATTTCTCCTATTTTGAGGTAAAAAGGCTGAAATTCCCATTTTTTGGGGATAAAAATGCAGAAATTTCCCTAATTTTCGGGCAAAATTGGAGAAATTTCACTTACTTCAGGGTAATAAGTCAGGAATTTTTCTTATTTTGGGGAAAATGAGACAGAACTTCCCTTTGTTTTGGAGGAAAAAGACAGAAATTCCACTTATTTAGTGGCAAAAAAGCAGAAATTCCCTTTATTTTGAAGCAAAAATGAAGAAATTTCCATTTTTCTGGCAGAAAGGTATGCATTCTTCTTATTTTCGGGCAAAAAAGGCAGAAATTACCCGTATTTTGGAGCAAAATTGCAGAAATTCCCATAATTGTGGGGCAAAAAGTCAGAAATTCCCTATATGTTTGGGCAAAATAACAGAAATTCTCCTTATTTTGGGGCAAAACTCAGAAATTTCACTTATTTTGGGGCAAAATTGCAGAAATTTCACTTATTTCAGAAAAAAAAGCAGAAATTTTCTTATATTGGGGCAAAAAGCCAGAAAATTCTTTTATTTTGGTACAAAATTACAGAAATTTCTTTATTTTGGGGCAAAAAGGCAGAAATTTCCCTTATTTTGGGGCAAAAATGCAGAAATTCCACTTATTTTGAGGTAAAAAGGTTGAAATTCCCCTTATTTGGGGTCAAGAAAGCAGAAATTTCCCTTATTTTGGGGCAAAATTTCAGAAATTTCACTTATTTTGGGTAATAAGTCAGAAATTTTACTTATTTTGGGGCAAAAAAAATCCCTTTGTTTTGGGGGAAAAAGACAGAAATTCCACTTATTTAGAGGCAAAAAACCAGAAATTCCTCTTATTTTGGGGCAAAATTGCACAATTTCCCCTAATTTTGGGTCAAAAATGCAGAAATTCCCTATATGTTGGGGCGAAAGAGAGAAATTCTCCTTATTTTGGGGCAAATCTCAGAAATTCCACTTATTTTGGGGCAAAATTCCAGAAATTTCACTTATTTTGGCGCAAAATTGCAGAAATTTCACTTATTTTGGCGCAAAATTGCAGAAATTTCACTTATTTCAGGGAAAAAAGGCAGAAATTTTCCTTATTTTGTGGCAAAAAAGCATAAATTCCTAATATTTTGTGGCAAAAATGCAGAAATTCCCCTTATTTTGAGGTAAAAAGGCTGAAATTCCCCTTATTTTAGGGCAAAAAGGCAGAAATTTCATATTTTGGGGCAAAATTGCAGAAATTTCACTTACTTCAGGGTAATAAGTCAGAAATTTTCCTTATTTTGGGGCAAAAAAAACAGAAATTCCCTTTGTTTTGGGTGAAAAAGACAGAAATTCCAATTATTTAGAGGCAAAAATGCAGAAATTCCCCTTATTTTGGAGCAAAAATGAAGAAATTTGCCTTTTTTATGGCAAAAAGGTATGCATTCTTCTTATTTTCGGAGAAAAAAGCAGAAATTCCCCATATCTTGGAGCAAAATTGCAGAAATTCTTCTAATTGTGGGGCAAAAACGCAGAAATTCCCTATATGTTGGGGCAAAGAGAAAGAAATTCTCCTTATTTTGGGGCAAAACTCAGAAATTCCACTTATTTTGGGGCAAAATTCCAGAAATTTCCCTTATTTTGGGGCAATATTGCAGAAATTTGACTTATTTTGATGCAAAATTGAAGAAATTTCACTTATTTCAGGGAAAAAAGGCAGAAATTTTTTTTATTTTGAAACAAAAAGGCAGAAATTCCTAATATTTTGTGGCAAAAATGCAGAAATTCCCCTTATTTTGAGGTTAAAAGGATGAAATTCCCAATATTTGCGGGCAAAAAGGCAGAAATTTCCCTAATTTTCGGGCAAAATTGGAGAAATTTCACTTATTTCAGGGTAATAAGTCAGAAATTTTCCTTATTTTGGGGCAAAAAAGACAGGAATTCCCTTTGTTTTTCGGGAAAAAGAAAGAAATTCCACTTATTTAGAGGCAAAAAAGCAGAACTTCTTCTTAATTATGAGCAAAAATGAAGAAATTTCCCTTTTTTATGGCAAAAAGGTATGCATTCTTCTTATTTTTGGGCAAAAAGGCAGAAATTCCCGGTATTTTGGAGCAAAATTGCAGAAATTCCCCTAATTGTGGGGCAAAAAGGCAGAAATTCCCTATATGTTAGAGCAAAAAACAGAAATTCTCCTTATTTTGGTGCAAAACTCAGAAATTCCACTTATTTTGGGGCAAAATTCCATAAATTTCCCTTATTTTGGGGCATAATTTCAGAAATTTCACTTATTTCAGGGAAAAAAGGCAGAAATTTTTTTAATATGGTGCAAAAATGCAGAAATTCCTAATATTTTGTGGCAAAAATGCAGAAATTCCCTTTATTTTGAGTTAAAAAGGCTGAAATTCCCTTTATTTGGGGGCCAAAAGGCAGAAATTCCCCTAATTTTGGGGCAAAATTGCAGAAATTTTACTTATTTCAGAAAAAAAGCAAAAATTTTCTTATTTTAGGGCAAAAGGCAGAAATTTCTTTTATTTGGTACAAAATTGCAGAAATTTTTCTTATTTTGGGGCAAAAAGGCAGAAATTTCCCATATTTTGGGGCAAAAATGCAGAAATTCCCCTTATTTTGAGGTAAAAAGGCTAAAATTCCCCTTATTTGGGGGCAAAAGGCCGAAATTTCCCTTATTTTGGGGCAAAATTGCAGAAATTTCACTTATTTCAGGGTAATAAGTCAAAAATTTTCCTTATTTTGGGGCAAAAAAGACAGAAATTCCCTTTGTTTTGGGGGAAAAAGACAGAAATTCCACTTATTTAGAGGCAAAAAAACAGGAATTCCTCTTATTTTTGAGCAAAAATGAAGAAATTTCCCTTTTTTATGGCAAAAAGGTATGCATTCTTCTTATTTTCGGGCAAAAAGGCAGAAATTCCCCGTATTTTGGAGCAAAATTGCAGAAATTCCCCTAATTGTTGGGCAAAAAGGCAGAAATTCCCTATATGTTGGTTCAAAAATATCGAAATTCTTATTTTGGGGCAAAACTCAGAAATTCCACTTATTTTGGGGCAAAATTCCAGAAATTTCCCTTATTTTGGGGCAAAATTGAAAAAATTTGACTTATTTTGGGGCAAAATTGCAGAAATTTCTTTTATTTTGGTACAAAATTGCAGAAATTTTTCTTATTTTGGGGCAAAAAGGCAGACATTTTTCATATTTTGGGGCAGAAATCCAGAAATACCTTTTATTTTGAGGTAAAAAGGCTGAAATTCTTCTTATTCGGGGGCAAAAAAGCAGAAATTTCCCTTATTTTCGGGCAAAATTGTAGAAATTTCACTTATTTCAGGGTAACTGGTCAGAAATTTTCTTTATTTTGGGGCAAAAAGACAGGAATTCCCTTTTTTTGGGGAAAAAGACAGAAATTCCAGTTATTTAGAGACAAAAACGCAGAAATTCCCCTTATTTTGGAGCAAAAATGAAGAAATTTCCTTTTTTTATGGCAAAAAGGTATGCATTCTTCTTATTTTCGGGCAAAAAGGCAGAAATTCCCCGTATTTTGGAGCAAAATTGCAGAAAATCCCCTTATTGTGCCGCAAAAAGGCAGAAATTCCCTATATGTTGGGGCAAAAAGACAGATATTCTCCTTATTTTGGGGCAAAACTCAGAAATTCCACTTATTTTGAGGCAAAATTCTAGAAATTTCCCTTATTTTGGGGCAAAATTGCAGAAATTTGACTTTTTTGGGGGCAAAATTGCAGAAATTTCACTTATTTGAAAAAAAAGCAGATATTTTCTTATTTTGGGGCAAAAAGGCAGAAATTTATTTTATTTTGGTACAAAATTACAGAAATTTTTCTTATTTTGGGGGTAAAAGTCAGAAATTTCCCATATTTTGGGGCAAAAATGCAGAAATTCCTTTTATTTTGAGGTAAAAAGCCTGAAATTCCTCTTATTTGGAGGCAAAAAGGCAGAAATTTCCCTTATTTTGGGTCAAAATTGCAGAAATTTCACTTATTTCATGGTAATAGGTCATAAATTTTCATATTTTGGGGCAAAACAGACAGGAATTCCCTTTGTTTTGCGGGAAAAAGACAGAAATTCCACTTATTTAGAAACAAAAAAGCAGAAATTCCACTTATTTTGGAGCAAAAATGAAGAAATTTCCCTTTTTTATGGCAAAACGGTATGCATTCTTCTTATTTTCGGGCAAAAAGGCAGAAATTCCCCGTATTTTGGAGCAAAATTGCAGAAATTCCCCTAATGGTGGGGCAAAAAGGCAGAAATTCCCTACATGATGGGACACAAAGACAGAAATTCTCCTTAGTTTGGGGCAAAACTCAGAAATTTCCATTATTTTGAAGCAAAATTCCAGAAATTTCACTTATTTCAGAAAAAAAAGCAGAAATTTTCTTATATTGGGGCAAAAAGGCAGAAATTTCTTTTATTTTGGTAAAAAATTGCAGAAATTTTCTTTATTTTGGGGCAAAAGGGAGAAATTTCCCTTATTCTGGGGCAAAAATGCAGAAATTCCAATTATTTTAGGTAAAAAGGCGGAAATTCCCCTTATTTGGTGACAAAAAAGAAGAAATTTCCCTTATTTTGGGGCAAAATTGCAGAAATTTTACTTATTTCAGGGTAATAAGTCAGAAATTTTCCTTATTTTGGGGCAAAAAAATCAGAAATTCCTTTTGTTTTGGGGGAAAAAGACAGAAATTCCACTTATTTAGAGGCAAAAAAGCAGAAATTCCCCTTATTTTGGAGCAAAATTGCAAAAATTCCCCTAATTGTGGGTCAAAAAGGCAGAAATTTTCTATATGTTGGGGCAAAAAGACAGAAATTCTCTTTATTTTTGGGCAAATCTCACAAATTCCACTTATTTTGGGCAAAATTCAGGAAATTTCACATATTTTGGGGCAAAATTGCAGAAATTTCACTTATTTTTGGGCAAAATTGCAGAAATTTCACTTATTTCGGGGAAAAAAGGCAGAAATTTTCTTTATTTTGGGGCAAAAAGGCAGAAATTCCTAATATTTTGTGGCAAAAATGCAGAAATTCCCCCTATTTTGAGGTAAAAAGGCTGAAATTCCCATTATTTGAGGATAAAAAGGCAGAAATTTCCCTAATTTTTGGGCAAAATTGCAGAAATTTCACTTACTTCAGGGTAATAAGTCAGGAATTTTCCTTATTTTGGGAAAAATGAGACAGAACTTTCCTTTGTTTTGTGGAAAAAAAGACAGAAATTCCACTTATTTAGTGGCAAAAAAAGCAGAAATTCCCGTTACTTTGAAGCAAAAATGAAGAAATTTCCATTTTTATGGCAGGAAGGTATGCATTCTTCTAATTTTCGGGCAAAAAGGCAGAAATTCCCCATATTTTGGAGCAAAATTGCAGAAATTCCACTAATTGTGGGGCAAAAAATGCAGAAATTCCCTATATGTTTGGGCAAAAAGACAGAAATTATCCTTATTTTGGGGCAAAACTCAGAAATTTCCCTTATTTTGGGGCAAAATTCCAGAAATTTCCCTTATTTTGGGGCAAAATTGCAGAAATCTCACTTATTTTGGGGCAAACTTGCAGAAATTTCACTTATTTCAGGGAAAAAAAGCAGAAATTTTCTTATTTTGGGGCAAAATGGCAGATATTTCTTTTATTTTGATACATAAGTGCAGAAATTCTTCTTATTTTTGGCAAAAAGCCAGAAATTTCCGATATTTTGGGGCAAAAATGCAGAAATTCCCCTTATTTTGAGGTAAAAAGGCTGAAATTCCCCCTATTTTGGGGCAAAAATGCAGAAATTCCCCTTATTTTGGGGCAAAAAGCAGACATTTCCTTTATTTTAGGGAAAATTTTAGAAATTTAACTTATTTCAGGGCAAAAAGTCAGAAATTCCCCTTATTTTAGGGCAAAAACACAGAAATTCCATTTATTTTTGGGGAAAAGTCAGAAATTGCACTTATTTGTAGTCAAAAAGGCGGAAAATCCCCTTAATTTGGGGTAAAAATCAAGTAATATCCATTTTTTATGGCAAAAAGGTATACATTCCCTTTATTTTCGGGCAAAAAGGCAGAAATTCCCTGTATTTTGGAGCAAAATTGCAGAAATTCCCCTAATTTTGGGGCAAAAAGGCAGAACTTCCCCTTATTTTGGGGTAAAACTGCAGAAATTTCACTTATTTCGCGGCAAAATGGCAGAAATTCCCTTTATTTTTGGCGAAAAAGGCAGAAAATCCCCGTATTTTGGAGCAAAATTGTAGAAATTCACCTAATTTTGGGGTAAAACATGCAGTAATTTTCTTTATTTTGGGGCAAAAAGGCAGAAATTCCCCTTATTTTGGGGCAAAAGGCAGAAATTCCCCTTATTTTAGGGCAAAATTGCAGAAATTTCCCTTATTTGGGGACAAAAAACAGAAATTCCCTTTATTTTGGGTCAAAATTGCAGAAAATTTCTTGATTATGGGGAAAAATTGCAGATATTTTTTTTATTTTAAGGCAAAATTGCAGAAATTTCACTTATTTCAGAGAAAAAAAGCAAAAATTTTTCTTATTTTAGGGCAAAGAGGCAGAAATTCACCTTATTTTGGGGCAAAAAGGCAGAAATTCACCTTATTTTGGGGTAAAATTGCAGACATTTCACATATTTCAGGGCAAAAGGCAGAAATTCCCCTTATTTTGGGATAAAATTGCAGAAATTTCCCTTGTTTGGGGGCAAAAAGGCAGAAAATCCCCTTAATTTCAGGCAAAAAGGCAGAAATTTCCCGTATTTTGGAGCAAATTTGCAGAAATTCCCCTAATATTGGGGCAAAAATGCAGAAATTCCCTTTATTTGGGGCAAATCGGCAGAAGTTCCCCTTATTTTCGGAAAAGCGACAGAAATTCCCTGTACTTTGAACCAAAATTGCAGAAACTCTCCTAATTTTGGTGCAAAAAGGCAGAAATTCCCTTTATTTTGGGGCAAAATACAGAAATTCTTTTTATTTCGGGGCAAAAATCAGAAATTTCCCTTATTTTGGGGCAAAATTTTATAAATTTCTTTTATTTTGGTACAGAATTGCAGAAATTTTTTCTTATTTTGTGGCAAAAAGGCAGAAATTTTCCATATTTTGGTGCAAAAAGGCTGAAATTCCCCTTATTTTTAGGTAAAATGCTGAAATTCCCCATATTTTGAAGCAAAAAGGCTGAAATTCCCCTCATTTTGGGGCAAAAAAGCACAAATTTCCCTTATTTTCGGGAAAAATTGCAGAAATTTCATTTATTTCAGGGCAAAAAGTCAGAAATTACTTTTATTTTGGGGCAAAAACAGAAATTTCTTTTATTTTGGTACAAAACTGAAGAAATTTTCCTTATTTGGAACAAAAAGTCAGAAATTCCTCATATTTTGAGCAAAAGGCAGAAATTCCCCTTACTTTGAGGTAAAAAGGCTGAAATTCCCGTTATTTTGGGGCAAAAAGGCAGAAATTCCCTTTACTTTGTGGCAAAAAGGCAGAAATTCCCGTTAATTGGGGCAGAAAAGCAAAAATTTTCCTTATTTGGGGGCAATAAGGCAGAAATTCCCCATATTTTGTGGCAAAAAGGCAGAAATTTTCCTTATTTGGAGGTAAAATGCTGAAATTCCCCTTATTTTGGCAAAAAGGCAGAAATTCCCCTTATTTTGGGGCAAAATTTCAGAAATTTCACTTATTTCAGGGCAAAAAGTCAGAAATTTGCCTTATTTTGGGGCAAAAAGCAGAAATTCTCCTAATTTTGGTGCCAAAAACAGAAATTCCTCTTATTTTGGGGTAAAATTGTGGAAATTTCAAATATTTCAGTGCAAAAAGGCACAAATTCCACTGTATTTCGGGCAATAAGAAATAAATTCCTTGTGTTTTGGAGTAAAATTTCAGCAATTCCCCTTATATTGTTGCAAAAATGTAGAAATTCCCATTATTTTGGTTCAATAAGGCAGAAATTCCACGTATTTTGAAGCAAAATTGCACATATTCTCCTAATTTTGAGGGAAAATGCAGAAATTCACATTATTTTGTTACAAAATAACAGAAATTCTCCTTATTTTAGGGCAAAAAGTCAGAAATTCCCCTTATTTTGGGGCAAAATTTCAGAAATTTCCTTTATTTTGGGGCAAAATTGCAGAAATCTCCCTTATTTTGGGGCAAAATTATAGAAATTTAACTTATTTCAGGGAAAAAACGCAGAAATTTCTCTTATTTTGGAGCAAAAAGCAGAAATAACTTTCATTTTGGTTCAAAATTGCTGAAATTTTCTTTATTTTGAGGCAAAAATACAGAAATTCCCTATATTTTAGGGCAAAAAAGCAGAGATTCCCCTTATTATGAGGTAAAAAGGCTGAAATTTCCTTTATTTTGGGGTAAAAAACAGAAATTACCCTTATTTTGTGTCAAAAATGCAGAAATTCCCCTTATTTTGGGGCAAAAGGCAGAAATTCTTTATTTTAGGGCAAAATTGCAGAAATTTCTCTTATTTGGGGACAAAAAACAGAAATTACCTTTATTTTGGGTCAAAATTGCAGAAAATTCCTTTATTATGGGGAAAAATTGCAGATATTTTTTTTATTTTAAGGCAAAATTGCAGAAATTTCACTTATTTCAGAGAAAAAAAGCAAAAATTTTTCTTATTTTAGGGCAAAAAGGCAGAAATTCACCTTATTTTGGGGCAAAAAGGCAGAAATTCACCTTATTTTGGGGTAAAATTGCAGACATTTCACATATTTCAGGGCAAAAAGGCAGAAATTCCCCTTATTTTGGGATAAAATTGCAGAAATTTCCCTTGTTTGGGGGCAAAAAGGCAGAAAATCCCCTTAGATTCGGGCAAAAAGGCAGAAAATCCCCTTAATTTCGGGCAAAAAGGCAGAAATTCCCCGTATTTTGGAGCAAAATAGCAGAAATTCCTCTAATATTGGGGCAAAAATGCAGAAATTCCCTTTATTTGGGGCAAATCGGCAGAAGTTCCCCTTATTTTCGGGAAAAGCGGCAGAAATTCCCTGTACTTTGAACCAAAATTGCAGAAACTCTCCTAATTTTGGTGCAAAAAGGCTGAAATTCCCTTTATTTTGGGGCAAAAATACAGAAATTCTTCTTATTTCGGGGCAAAAATCAGAAATATCCCTTATTTTGGGGCAAAATTTTAGAAATTTCTTTTATTTTGGTACAGAATTGCAGAAATTTTTCTTATTTTGTGGCAAAAAGGCAGAAATTTTTTATATTTTGGTGCAAAAAGGAAGAAATTCCCCTTATTTTTTGGTAAAATGCTGAAATTCCCCATATTTTGGGGCAAAAGGCTGAAATTCCTCTCATTTTGGGGCAAAAAAGCACAAATTTCCATTATTTTCGGGCAACATTGCAGAAATTTCATTTATTTCAGGGCAAAAAGTCAGAAATTACTTTTATTTTGGGGCAAAAACATAAATTTCTTTTATTTTGGTAAAAAATTGAAGAAATTTTCCTTATTTGGAACAAAAAGTCAGAAATTCCTCATATTTTGAGCAAAAGGCAGAAATTCCCCTTATTTTGAGCTAAAAAGGCTGAAATTCCCGTTATTTTGGGGCAAAAAGGCAGAAATTCCCTTTACTTTGTGGCAAAAAGGCAGAAATTCCCATTAATTGGGGCAGAAAAGCAAAAATTTTTCTTATTTGGGGGCAATAAGGCAGAAATTCTCCATATTTTGTGGCAAAAAGGCAAAAATTTTCTTTATTTGGAGGTAAAATGCTGAAATTCCCCTTATTTTGGCAAAAGGCTGAAATTCCCCTTATTTTGGGGCAAAATGGCAGAAATTTCACTTATTTCAGGGCAAAAAGTCAGAAATTTGCCTTATTTTGGGGCAAAAAGCAGAAATTCTCCTAATTTTGGGGCCAAAAACAGAAATTCCTCTTATTTTGGGGTAAAATTGTGGAAATTTCAAATATTTCACTGCAAAAAGGCAGAAATTCTACTGTATTTCGAGCAATAATGCAGAAATTCCTTGTATTTTGGAGTAAAATTTCAGAAATTCCCCTTATATTTTTGCAAAAATGCAGAAATTCCCTTTATTTTGGTTCAATAAGGCAAAAATTCCTTGTATTTTGAAGCAAAATTGCACATATTCTCCTAATTTTGAGGGAAAATGCAGAAATTCACATTATTTTGTTACAAAATAACAGAAATTCTCCTTATTTCAGGGCAAAAAGTCAGAAATTCTTCTTATTTTGGGGCAAAATTTCAGAAATTTCCTTTATTTTGGGGCAAAATTGCAGAAATCTCCCTTATTTTGGGGCAAAATTATAGAAATTTAACTTATTTCAGGGGAAAAACGCAGAAATTTCTCTTATTTTGGAGCAAAAAGGCAGAAATAACTTTCATTTTGGTACAAAATTGTAGAAATTTTCTTTATTTTGGGGCAAAAATACAGAAATTCCCCATATTTTAGGGCAAAAAGGCAGAGATTCCCCTTATTATGAGGTAAAAAGGCTGAAATTCCCTTTATTTTGTGGTAAAAATACAGAAATTCCCTTTATTTTGTGGCAAAAGGCAGAAATTTCCCTTATTTTGGGGCAAAATTGCAGAAATTTCACTTATTTCAAGGCAAAATTCAAAAATTCCTTTTAGTTTGGGGCAAAAAGACAGAAATTCCGTTTATTTTTAGGTAAAAAGGCAGAAATTTCACTTATTTTGAGGTAAAAAGGCAGAAATTCCTCTTATTTTTGGGCAAAAATGAAGAAATTTCCCTATTTTGTGGCAAAAGGTATACATTCCCCTTATTTTCGGACTAAAAAGTAGAAATTCCACGTATTTTGGAGCAAAATTGCAGAAATTCCCCTAATTGTGGGGCAAAATGCAGAAATTCCCTATATGTTGGGGCAAAAAGAAAGAAATTCTTATTATTTTGGGGCAAAACTCAGAAATTCCACTTATTTTGGGGCAAAATTCCAGAAATTTCCCTTATTTTGAGGCAAAATTGCAGAAATTTGACTTATTTTGGGGCAAAATTGCAGAAATTTCACTTATTTCAGAGAAAAAAAGGCAGAAATTTATCTTATTTTGGGGCAAAAAGGCAGAAATTTCTTTTATTTTGGTACAAAATTGCAGAATTTTTTTTTTATTTTGTGGCAAAAAGGCTGAAATTTCCCATATTTTGTAGCAAAAATGCAAAAATTTCCCTTATTTTGATGTAAAAAGGCTGAAATTCCCCTTATTTGGAGGCAAAAAGGCAGAAATTTCACTTATTTTGGGGCAAAATTGCAGAAATTTCATTTATTTCAGGGAAAAAAGGCAGAAATTTTTTTATTTTGGTGCAAAAAGGAAGAAATTCCTAATATTTTGTGGCAAAAATGCAGAAATTCCCCTTATTTTGAGGTAAAAAAGGCTGAAATTCCCCTTATTTGGGGGCAAAAAGGCAGAAATTTCCCTAATTTTGGGGCAAAATTGCAGAAATTTCACTTATTTCAGAGTAATAAGTCAGAAATTTTCTTTATTTTGGTGCAAAAAAGACAGGAATTCCCTTTGTTTTGAGGGAAAAAGAAATTCCACTAATTTAGAGGCAAAAAAGCAGAAATTCCGCTTATTTTGGAGCAAAAATGAAGAAATTTCCCTTTTTTATGGCAAAAAGGTATGCATTCTTCTTATTTTTGGGCAAAAAGGCAGAAATTCCCCGTATTTTGGAGCAAAATTGCAGAAATTCCCCTAATTGTGGGGGAAAAAGGCAGAAATTCCCTATATGTTAGGGCAAAAAGACAGAAATTCTCCTTATTTTGGGACAAAACTTAGAAATTCCACTTATTTTGGGGCAAAATTCCAAAAATTTACCTTATTTTGGGGCAAAATTGCAGAAATTTCAATTATTTCAGGGAAAAAAAGCAGAAATTTTCTTTATTTTGAGGCAAAAGGGCCGAAATTTTCTTATTTTGGGGCAAAAATGCAGAATTTCCCCTCAATTTTAGGTAAAAATGCTGATATTCCTTTTATTTGGGGGAAAAAGGAAGAAATTTTTCTTATTTTGGGGCAAAATTGCAGAAATTTCACTTACTTCAGGGTAATATTTCAGAAATTTTCTTTATTTTGGGGCAAAAAAGACAGGAATTCCCTTTGTTTTGGGAGAAAAAGACAGAAATTCCACATATTTAGAGGCAAAAAAGCAGAAATTCCCCTTATTTTGGAGAAAAAATGAAGAAATTTCCCTTTTTTATTGCAAAAAGGTATGCATTCTTCTTATTTTTGGGCAAAAAGGCAGAAATTTCCCATATTTTGGAGCAAAATTGCAGAAATTCCCCTAATTGTGGGGCAAAAAGGCAGAAATTCCCTATATGTTGGGGCAAAAAGACAGAAATTCTCCTTATTTTGGGGCAAATCTCAGAAATTCCACTTATTTTGGGGCAAAATTCCAGAAATTTCCCTTATTTTGGGGCAAAATTGTAGAAATTTCACTTATTTTGGGGCAAAATTCCAGAAATTTGTCTTATTTTGGGGCAAAATTGCAGAAATTTGACATATTTTGGGGAAAAATTGCAGAAATTTCACTTATTTCAGGAAAAAAGGCAGAAATTTTCCTTATTTTGAAACAAAAAGGCAGAAATTCCTAATATTTTGTAGCAATAATGCAGAAATTCCCCTTATTTTGAGATTAAAAGGCTGAAATTCCCATTATTTGGGGGCAAAAAGCCAGAAATTTCCCTAATTTTCGGGCAAAATTGGAGAAATTTCACTTATTTCAGGGTAATAAGTCAGAAATTTTCCTTATTTTGGGCCAAAGAAGACAGGAATTCCCTTTGTTTTGCGGGAAAAAGACAGAAATTCCACTTATTTAGAGGCAAAAAAGCAGAAATTCCCCTTAATTATGAGCAAAAATAAAGAAATTTCCCTTTTTTATGGCAAAAAGGTATGCATTCTTCTTAATTTTCGGGAAAAAGGCAGAAATTCCCTGTATTTTGGAGCAAAATTGCAGAAATTCCCCTAACTGTGGGGCAAAAAGGCAGAAATTTCCTATATGTTAGAGCAAAAAACAGAAATTCTCCTTATTTTGGTGCAAAACTCAGAAATTCCACTTATTTTGGGGCAAAATTCCAGAAATTTCCCTTATTTTGGGGCAAAATTTCAGAAATTTCACTTATTTAAGGGAAAAAAGGCAGAAATTTCCTTATTATGGTGCAAAAATGCAGAAATTCCTAATATTTTGTGGCAAAAATGCAGAAATTCCCTTTATTTTGAGGTAAAAAGGCTGAAATTCCCTTTATTTGGGGGCAAAAAGGCAGAAATTCCCCTAATTTTGGGGCAAAATTGCAAAACTTTACTTATTTCAGAAAAAAAGCAGAAATTTTCTTATTTTGGAGCAAAAGGCAGAAATTTCTTTTATTTTGGTACAAAATTGCAGAAATTTTTCTTATTTTGGGGCAAAAAGGCAGAAATTTCCCATATTTTGGGGCAAAAATGCAGAAATTCCCCTTATTTTGAGGTAAAAAGGCTGAAATTCCTCTTATTTGGGGGCAAAAGTCAGAAATTTCTCTTATTTTGGGATAAAATTGCAAAAATTTCACTTATTTCAGGGTAATAAGTCAGAAATTTTCCTTATTTTGGGGCAAAAAAGACAGAAATTCCCTTTGTTTTGGGGGAAAAAGACAGAAATTCCACTTATTTAGAGGCAGAAATCCAGAAATTCCCCTTATTTTGAGATAAATAGGCTGAAATTCCCCTTATTTGGGTGCAAAAAGGCAGAAATTTCCCTTATTTTGGTGCAAAAAGACTGAAATTCCCCTTATTTTGTCGCAAAAAGGCAGAAATTTCTTTTGTTTTAAGGCAAAATTGAAGAAATTTCACTTATTTCAGGTCACAATTCAAAAATTCCTTTTATTTTGGGGCAAAAAGACAGAAATTCCATTTATTTTTCCGTAAAAACGCAGAAATTTCACTTATTTTGAGGCAAATAAGCAGAAATTCCCATTATTTTGGAGCAAAAATGAAGAAATTTCCCTTTTTGTGGCAAAAGGTAAACATTCCCCTTATTTTCGGGCTGAAAAGTAAAAATTCCCCGTATTTTGGAGCAAAATTGCAGAAATTCCCCTAATTGTGGGGCAAAAAGGCAGAAATTCCCTGTATGTTGGGGCAAAAAGACAGAAATTCTAATTATTTTGGGGCAAAATTGCAGAAATTTGACTTATTTTGGGGCAAAATTGCAAAATTTCACTTATTTCAGAGGAAAAAAGCAGAAATTTTCTTAATTGGGGGCAAAAAAACAGAAATTCCTAATATTTTGTGTCAAAAATGCAGATATTCCC
This sequence comes from Micromys minutus, assembly GCF_963924665.1. NCBI lineage: Eukaryota > Metazoa > Chordata > Mammalia > Rodentia > Muridae > Micromys > Micromys minutus. Next base: position 8,734,242 of record NW_027667727.1, read on the forward strand.
ATTATTTTGAGGTAAAAAGGCTAAAATTCCCCTTATTTGGGGGCAAAATGCAGAAATTTCCCTTATTTTGGGGCAAAATTGGAGAAATTTCACTTATATCAGGGTAATAAGTCAGAAATTTTTGTTATTTTGGGGCACAAAAGACAGGAATTCCCTTTGTTTTGGGGGAAAAAGACAGAAATTCCACATATTTAGAGGTAAAAAAGCAGAAATTCCCCTGATTTTGGAGCAAAAATGAAGAAATTTTTTTTTATGGCAAAAAGGTATGCATTCTTATTATTTTTGGGCAAAAAGGCAGAAATTTCCCGTATTTTGGAGCAAAATTGCCGAAATTCCCCTAATTGTGGGGCAAAAAGGCAGAAATTCCCTATATGTTGGGGCAAAAAGACAGAAATTCTCTTTATTTTGTGGCAAATCTCAGAAATTCCACTTATTTTAGGGCAAAATTCCAGAAATTTCCCTTATTTTGGGGCAAAATTGCAGAAATTTCACTTATTTTGAGGCAAAATTGCAGAAATTTCACTTATTTCAGGGAAAAAATGCAGAAATTTTCTCATTTTGGTGCAAAAAGGAAGAAATTCCTAATATTTTGTGGCAAAAATGCAGAAATTCCCCTTATTTTGAGGTAAAAAAGGCTGAAATTCCCTTATTTGGGGACAAAAAGGCAGAAATTTCAATAATTTTGGAACAAAATTGCAGAAATTTCATTTATTTCAGAGTAATGAGTCAGAAATTTTCCTTATTTTGGTGCAAAAAAGACAGGAATTCCCTTTGTTTTGAGGGAAAAAGACAGAAATTCCACTAATTTAGAGGCAAAAAAGCAGAAATTCCGCTTATTTTGGAGCAAAAATAAAGAAATTTCCCTTTTTTATGGCAAAAACTTATGCATTCTTCTTATTTTCGGGCAAAAAGGCAGAAATTCCCCGTATTTTGGAGCAAAATTGCAAAAATTCTCCTAATTGTGGGGCAAAAAGGCAGAAATTCCCTATATGTTAGGGAAAAAATACAGAAATTCTTCTTATTTTGGGGCAAAACTTAGAAATTCCACTTATTTTGGGGCAAAATTCCAAAAATTTACCTTATTTTGGGGCAAAATTGCAGAAATTTCACTTATTTCAGGGAAAAAAGGCAGAAATTTTCTTATTTTGGTGCAAAAAGAAAGAAATTTCTAATATTTTGTGGCAAAAATGCAGAAATTCCCCTTATTTTGAGGTAAAAAAGGATTAAATTCCCCTTATTTGGGGGCAAAGAGGAAGAAATTTCTCTTATTTTGGAGCAAAATTGCAGAAACTTCACTTACTTCAGGGTAATAAGTCAGAAATTTTCCTTATTTTCGGGCAAAAAAGACAGGAATTCCCTTTGTTTTGGGGGAAAAAGACAGAAATTCCACATATTTAGAGGCAAAAAAGCAGAAATTCCCCTTATTTTGGAGAAAAAATGAAGAAATTTCCCTTTTTTATGGCAAAAAAGGGATGCATTCTTCTTATTTTTGGGCAAAAAGGCAGAAATTTCCCCTATTTTGGAGCAAAATTGCAGAAATTCCCCTAATTTTGGGGCAAAAAGGCAGAAATTCCCTATATGTTGGGGCAAAAAAACAGAAATTCTCCTTATTTTGGGACAAATCTCAGAAATTCCACTTATTTTGGGGCAAAATTCCAGAAATTAACCTTATTTTGGGGCAAAATTGCAGAAATTTCACTTATTTTGGGGCAAAATTGCAGAAATTTCAATTATTTCAGGGATAAAAGGCAGAAATTTTTTTATTTTGGTGCAAAAAGGCAGAAATTCCTAATATTTTGTGGCAAAAATGCAGAAATTCCCCTTATTTTGAGGTAAAAAGGCTGAAATAGCTCTTATTTAGGGGGAAAAAGGCAGAAATTTCCCTAATTTTGGGGCAAAATTGCAGAAATTTCACTTATTTCAGAGTAATAAGTCAGAAATTTTCCTTATTTTGGGGCAAAAAAGACAGGAATTCCCTTTGTTTTGAGGGAAAAATACAGAAATTCCACTAGTTTAGAGGCAAACGCAGAAATTCCCCTTATTTTGGAGCAAAAATAAAGAAATTTCTCTTTTTTTATGGCAAAAATTTATGCATTCTTCTTATTTTCGGGCAAAAAGGGAGAAATTCCCTGTATTTTGGAGCAAAATTGCAGAAAATCCCCGAATTGTGGGGCAAAAAGGCAGAATTTCCCTATATGTTAGGGTAAAAAGACAGAAATTCTCCTTATTTTGGGGCAAAACTCAGAAATTCCACTTATTTTGGGGCAAAATTCCAGAAATTTCCCTTATTGTAGGGCAAAATTTCGGAAATTTCACTTATTTCAGGGAAAAAAGGCGGAAATTTTCCTTATTTTGAGGCAAAAGGGCCGAAATTTCTCTTATTTTGGGGCAAAAATGCAGAAATTCCCCTTATTTTGAGGTAAAAAAGCTGAAATTTTCTTTATTTGGGGGCAAAAAGAAGAAATTTCCCTTACTTTGGGGCAAAATTGCAGAAATTTCACTTACTTCAGGGTAATAAGTCAAAAATTTTCCTTATTTTGGGGCAAAAAGACAGTAATTCCCTTTGTTTTGGGGGAAAAAGACAGAAATTCCAGTTATTTAGAGGAAAAAAGCAGAAATTCCCCTTATTTTGGAGCAAAAATGAAGAAATTTCCCTTTTTTTATGGCAAAAAGGTATGCATTCTTCTTATTTTCGGGCAAAAAGGCAGAAAATCCCCATATCTTGGAGCAAAATTGCAGAAATTCCCCTAATTGTGGGGCAAAAACGCAGAAATTCCCTATATGTTAGGGCAAAGAGACAGAAATTCTCCTTATTTTGGGGCAAAACTCAGAAATTCCACTTATTTTGGGGCAAAATTCCAGAAGTATCCATTATTTTGGGGCAAAATTGCAGAAATTTGACTTATTTTGGGGCAAAATTGCAGAAATTTCACTTATTTCAGGGAAAAAAGGCAGAAATTTTCCTTATTTTGAAATAAAAAGGCAGAAATTCCTAATATTTTGTGGCAAAAATGCAGAAATTCCCTTTATTTTGAGGTTAAAGGCTGAAATTCCCATTATTTGGGGGCAAAAAGGCAGAAATTTCACTAATTTTCGGGCAAAATTGGAGAAATTTCACTTATGTCAGGGTAATAAGTCCGAAATTATTCTTATTTTGGGGCAAAAAAGACAGGAATTCCCTTTGTTTTGCGGGAAAAAGAGAGAAATTCCACTTATTTAGAGGCAAAAAAGAAGAAATTCCCCTTATTTTGGAGCAAAAATGAAGAAATTACCCTTTTTTATGGCAAAAAGGTATGCATTCTTCTTATTTTTGGTCAAAAAGGCAGAAATTCCCTATATGTTAGGGCAAAAAACACAAATTCTCTTTATTTTGGTGCAATACTCAGAAATTCCACTTATTTTGGGGCAAAATTCCAGAAATTTCCCTTATTTTGGGGAAAAATTTCAGAAATTTCACTTATTTCAGGGAAAAAAAGGAAGAAATTTTTTTATTATGGTGCAAAAAAGCAGAAATTCCTAATATTTTGTGGCAAAAATGCAGAAATTCCCTTTATTTTGAGGTAAAAAGGCTGAAATTCCCTTTATTTGGGGGCAAAAAGGCAGAAATTCCCCTAATTTTGGGGCAAAATTGAAGAAATTTTACTTATTTCAGAAAAAAAGCAGAAATTTTCTTATTTTGGGTCAAAAGGCAGAAATTTCTTTTATTTTGTTACAAAATTGCAGAAATTTTTCTTATTTTGGGGCAAAAAAGCAGAAATTTCCCATATTTTGGGGCAAAAATGCAGAATTTCCCTTATTTTGTGGTAAAAAGGCTGAAATTCCCTTTTTTCGGGGGCAAAAGGCCGAAATTTCCCTTATTTTGGAGCAAAATTGCAGAAATTTAACTTATTTCAGGTAATAAGTCAGAAATTTTCCTTATTTTGGGGCAAAAAAGACAGAAATTTCCTTTGTTTTGGGGGAAAAAGACAGAAATTCCACTTATTTAGAGGCAAAAATGAAAAAATTCCCGTTATTTTGGAGCAAAAATGAAGAAATTTCCCTTTTTAATGACAAAAAGGTATGCATTATTCTTATTTTCGGGCAAAAAGGCAGAAATTCCCCGTATTTTGGAGCAAAATTGCAGAAATTCCCCTAATTGTGGGGCAAAAAGGCAGAAATTCCCTATATGTTGGGGCAAAAAGATCAAAATTCTTATTTTGGGGCAAAACTCAGAAATTTCCCTTTTTTGGGGCAAAATTCCAGAAATTTCCCTTATTTTGGGGCAAAATTGCAGAAATTTTCCTTATTTTGGGGCGAAAAACTCAGAAATTTCCTTTGTTTTGGTAGAAAAAGACAGAAATTCCACTTATTTAGAGGCAAAAAAGAAGAAATTCCTTTTATTTTGGAGCAAAAATGAAGAAATTTCCTTTTTTTATGGCAAAAAGGTATGCATTCTTCTTATTTTCGGGCAAAAAGGAAGAAATTCCTGGTATTTTGGAGCAAAATTGCAGAAATTCCCCTTATTGTGCCGTAAAAATGCAGAAATTCCCTATATGTTGGGGCAAAAAGACAGAAATTCTCTTTATTTTGGGGCAAAACTCAGAAATTCCACTTATTTTGGGGCAAAATTCTAGAAATTTCCCTTATTTTGGGGCAAAATTGCAGAAATTTGACTTTTTTGGTGGCAAAATTGCAGAAATTTCACTTATTTCAAAGAAAACAGATATTTTCATATTTTGGGGCAAAAAGGCAGAAATTTCTTTTATTCTGGTACAAAATTGCAGAAATTTTTCTTATTTTGGGGCAAAAAGTCAGAAATTTCCCATATTTTGGGGCAAAAATGCAGAAATTCCCCTTATTTTGAGGTAAAAAGGCTGAAATTCCTCTTATTTGGGGGCAAAAAGGCAGAAATTTCCTTTATTTTGCGTCAAAATTGCAGAAATTTCACTTATTTCATGGTAATAAGTCAGAAATTTTCATATTTTGGGGCAAAAAAGACAGAAATTCCCTTTGTTTTGGGGGAAAATACAGAAATTCCAATTATTAGAGGCAAAAAAGCAGAAATTCCCCTTATTTTGGAGCAAAAATGAAGAAATTTCCCTTTTTTATGGCAAAACGGTATGCATTCTTCTTATTTTCGGGCAAAAAGGCAGAAATTCCCCGTATTTTGGAGCAAAATTTCAGAAATTCCCCTAATGGTGGGGCAAAAAGGCAGAAATTCCCTATATGATGGGACAAAAAGACAGAAATTCTCCTTAGTTTGGGGCAAAACTCAGAAATTTTTCTTATTTTGAAGCAAAATTCCAGAAATTTCACTTATTTCAGAAAAAAAGCAGAAATTTTCTTATAATGTGGTAAAAAGGCAGAAATTTCTTTTATTTTGGTACAAAATTGCAGAAATTTTCCTTTTTTGGGGTAAAAAGGGAGAAATTTCCCTTATTTTGGGGCAAAAATGCAGAAATTCCACTTATTTTAAGTAAAAAGGCTGAAATTCCCCTTATTTGGTGACAAAAAAGCAGAAATTTCCCTTATTTTGGGGCAAAATTGCAGAAATTTCACTTATTTCAGAGTAATAAGTCAGAAATTTTCCTTATTTTGGGGCAAAAAAAACTGAAATTCTTTTTTGTTTGGGGGAAAAAGACAGAAATTCAACTTATTTAAAGGCAAAAAAGCAGAAATTCCCCTTATTTTGGAGCAAAATTGAAGAAATTCCCCTAATTGTGGGTCAAAAAGGCAGAAATTTTCTATATGTTGGGGCAAAAAGACAGAAATTCTCTTTATTTTTGGGCAAATCTCAGAAATTCCACTTATTTTGGGACAAAATTCAGGAAATTTCACATATTTTGGGGCAAAATTGCAGAAATTTCACTTGTTTTGGGGCAAAATTGTAGAAATTTCACTTGTTTTGGGGCAAAATTGCAGAAATTTCACTTATTTCGGAAAAAAAAGCAGAAATTTTCTTTATTTTGGGGCAAAAATACAGAAATTCCTAATATTTTGTGGCAAAAATGCAGAAATTTCCCCTATTTTGAGGTAAAAAGGCTGAAATTCCCATTTTTGGGGGGATAAAAATGCAGAAATTTCCCTAATTTTCGGGCAAAATTGCAGAAATTTCACTTACTTTAGGGTAATAAGTCAGGAATTTTTCTTATTTTGGGGAAAATGAGACAGAACTTCCCTTTGTTTTGTGGGAAAAAGACAGAAATTCCACTTATTTAGTGGCAAAAAAGCAGAAATTCCCTTTATTTTGCAGCAAAAATGAAGAAATTTCCATTTTTCTGGCAGAAAGGTATGCATTCTTCTTATTTTCGGGCAAAAAGGCAGAAATTACCCGTATTTTGGAGCAAAATTGCAGAAATTCCCCTAATTGTGGGGCAAAAAGTCAGAAATTCCTTATATGTTTGGGCAAAAAGACAGAAATTCTCCTTATTTTGGGGCATAACTCAGAAATTTCACTTATTTTGGGGCAAAATTGCAGAAATTTCACTTATTTCAGAAAAAAAAGCAGAAATTTTCTTATATTGGGGTAAAAAGCCAGAAAATTCTTTTATTTTGGTACAAAATTACAGAAATTTCTTTATTTTGGGGCAAAAAGGCAGAAATTTCCCTTATTTTGGGGCAAAAATGCAGAAATTCCACTTATTTTGAGGTAAAAAGGTTGAAATTCCCCTTATTTGGGGGCAAAAAAGCAGAAATTTCCCTTATTTTGGGGCAGAATTTCAGAAATTTCACTTATTTCAGTGTAATAAGTCAGAAATTTTACTTATTTTGGGGCAAAAAAAATCCCTTTGTTTTGGGGGAAAAAGACAGAAATACCACTTATTTAGAGGCAAAAAAGCAGAAATTCCTCTTATTTTGGGGCAAAATTGCACAATTTCCCCTTATTTTGAGGTAAAAAGGCTGAAATTCCCCTTATTTTAGGGCAAAAAGGCAGAAATTTCCCTTATTTTGGGGCAAAATTGCAGAAATTTCACTTACTTCAGGGTAATAAGTCAGAAATTTTCCTTATTTTGGGGCAAAAAATACAGAAATTCCCTTTTTTTGGGGGGAAAAATACAGAAATTCCAGTTATTTAGAGGCATAAATGCAGAAATTCCCCTTATTTTGGAGCAAAAATGAAGAAATTTCCCTTTTTTATGGCAAAAAGGTATGCATTCTTCTTATTTTCGGGGAAAAAAGCAGAAATTCCCCATATCTTGGAGCAAAATTGCAGAAATTCTTCTAATTGTGGGGCAAAAACGCAGAAATTCCCGATATGTTGGGGCAAAGAGAAAGAAATTCTCCTTATTTTGGGGCAAAACTCAGAAATTCCACTTATTTTGGGGCAAAATTCCAGGAATTTCCCTTATTTTGGGGCAAAATTGCAGAAATTTGACTTATTTTGATGCAAAATTGAAGAAATTTCACTTATTTCAGGGAAAAAGGGCAGAATTTTTTTTTATTTTGAAACAAAAAGGCAGAAATTCCTAATATTTGGTGGCAAAAATGCAGAAATTCCCCTTATTTTGAGGTTAAAAGGATGAAATTCCCATTATTTGCGGGCAAAAAGGCAGAAATTTCCCTAATTTTCGGGCAAAATTGGAGAAATTTCACTTATTTCAGGGTAATAAGTCAGAAATTTTCCTTATTTTGGGGCAAAAAAGACAGGAATTCCCTTTGTTTTTCGGGAAAAAGAAAGAAATTCCACTTATTTAGAGGCAAAAAAGCAGAAATTCTTCTTAATTATGAGCAAAAATGAAGAAATTTCCCTTTTTTATGGCAAAAAGGTATGCATTCTTCTTATTTTTGGGCAAAAAGGCAGAAATTCCCCGTATTTTGGAGCAAAATTGCAGAAATTCCCCTAATTGTGGGGCAAAAAGGCAGAAATACCCTATATGTTAGGGCAAAAAACAGAAATTCTCCTTATTTTGGTGCAAAACTCAGAAATTCCGCTTATCTTGGGGCAAAATTCCAGAAATTTCCCTTATTTTGGGGCAAAATTTCAGAAATTTCATTTATTTCAGGGAAAAAAGGCAGAAATTTTTTTATTATGGTGCAAAAATGCAGAAATTCCTAATATTTTGTGGCAAAAATGCAGAAATTCCCTTTATTTTGAGTTAAAAATGCTGAAATTCCCTTTATTTGGGGGCAAAAATGCAGAAATTCCCCTAATTTTGGGGCAAAATTGCAGAAATTTTATTTATTTCAGAAAAAAAGCAAAAATTTTCTTATTTTGGGGCAAAAGGCAGAAATTTCTTTTATTTTGGTTCAAAATTGCAGAAATTTTTCTTATTTTGGGGCAAAAGGTCAGAAATTTCCCATATTTTGGGGCAAAAATGCAGAAATTCCCCTTATTTTGAGGTAAAAAGGCTGAAATTCCTCTTATTTGGAGGCAAAAAGGCAGAAATTTCCCTTATTTTGGGTCAAAATTGCAGAAATTTCACTTATTCCATTGTAATAGGTCATAAATTTTCATATTTTGGGGCAAAAAAGACAGGAATTCCCTTTGTTTTGCGGGATAAGGACAGAAATTCCACTTATTTAGAAACAAATAAGCAGAAATTCCACTTATTTTGGAGCAAAAATGAAGAAATTTCCCCTTTTTATGGCAAAACGGTATGCATTCTTCTTATTTTCGGGCAAAAAGGCAGAAATTCCCCGTATTTTGGAGCAAAATTGCAGAAATTCCCCTAACGGTGGGGCGAAAAGGCAGAAATTCCCTACATGATGGGACAAAAAGACAGAAATACTCCTTAGTTTGGGGAAAAACTCAGAAATTTCCCTTATTTTGAAGCAAAATTCCAGAAATTTCACTTATTTCACAAAAAAAGCAGAAATTTTCTTATATTGGGGCAAAAAGGCAGAAATTTCTTTTATTTTGGTAAAAAATTGCAGAAATTTTCTTTATTTTGGGGCAAAAGGGAGAAATTTCCCTTATTTTGGGGCAAAAATGCAGAAATTCCAATTATTTTAGGTAAAAAGGCGGAAATTCCCCTTATTTGGTGACAGAAAAGCAGAAATTTCCCTTATTTTGGGGCAAAATTGCAGAAATTTCACTTATTTCAGGGTAATAAGTCAAAAATTTTCCTTATTTTGGGGCAAAAAAGCCAGAAATTCCCTTTGTTTTGGGGGAAAAAGACAGAAATTCCACTTATTTAGAGGCATAAAAGCAGAAATTCCCCTTATTTTGGAGCCAAAATGAAGAAATTTCCCTTTTTTATGGCAAAAAGGTATGCATTCTTCTTATTTTCGGGCAAAAAGGCAGAAATTCCCCATATTTTGGAGCAAAATTGCAGAAATTCCCCTAATTGTGGGGCAAAAAGGCAGAAATTCCCTATATGTTGGGGCAATAAGATCGAAATTCTTATTTTGGGGCAAAACTCAGAAATTTCACTTTTTTGGGGCAAAATTCCAGAAATTTCCTTTATTTTGGGGCAAAATTGAAGAAATTTGACTTATTTTGGGGCAAAATTGCAGAAATTTGTTTTATTTTGGTACAAAATTGCAGAAATTTTTCTTATTTTGGGGCAAAAAGGCAGAAATTTTTCATATTTTGTGGCAGAAATCCAGAAATACCCCTTTTTTGAAAGAAAAAGGCTGAAATTCTTCTTATTTGGAGGCAAAAAGGCAGAAAGTTTCTCTTATTTTTGGGCAAAATTGTAGAAATTTCACTTATTTCAGGGTAATAAGTCAGAAATTTTCCTTATTTTGTGGCAAAAATCTCAGAAGTTTCCTTTGTATTGGGGGAAAAAGACAGAAATTCCACTTATTTAGAGGCAAAAAAGAAGAAATTCCCCTTATTTTGGAGCAAAAATGAAGAAATTTCCTTTTTTTTATGGCAAAAAGGTATGCATTTTTCTTATTTTCAGGCAAAAAGGCAGAAATTCCTTGTATTTTGGAGCAAAATTGCAGAAATTCCCCTAATTGTGGGGCAAAAAGGCAGAAATTCCCTATATGTTGGGGCAAAAAGATCGAAATTCTTATTTTGGGGCAAAACTCAGAAATTTCACTTTTTTTGGGGCAAAATTCCAGAAATTTCCCTTATTTTGGGGCAAAATTGAAGAAATTTGACTTATTTTGGGGCAAAATTGCAGAAATTTCTTTTATTTTGGTACAAAATTGCAGAAATTTTTCTTATTTTGGGGCAAAAAGGCAGAAATTTTTCATATTTTGGGGCAGAAATCCAGAAATACCCCTTATTTTGAGGTAAAAAGGCTGAAATTCTTCTTATTTGGAGGCAAAAATGCAGAAATTTCCCTTATTTTCGGGCAAAATTGTAGAAATTTCACTTATTTCAGGGAAATAAGTCAGAAATTTTCCTTATTTTGTGGCAAAAATCTCAGAAATTTCCTTTGTATTGGGGGAAAAAGACAGAAATTCCACTTATTTAGAGGCAAAAAAGAAGAAATTCCCCTTGTTTTCGAGCAAAAATGAAGAAATTTCCTTTTTTTATGGCAAAAATGTATGCATTCTTCTTATTTTCTGGCAAAAAGGCAGAAATTCCCCGTATTTTGGAGCAAAATTGCAGAAATTCCCCTTATTGTGCCGCAAAAAGGCAGAAATTCCCTATATGTTGGGGCAAAAAGACAGATAATCTCCTTATTTTGGGGCAAAACTCAGAAATTCCACTTATTTTGGGGCAAAATTCTAGAAATTTCCCTTATTTTGGGGCAAAATTGCAGAAATTTGACTTTTTTGGTGGCAAAATTGATGAAATTTCACTTATTTGAAAAAAAAGCAGATATTTTTATATTTTGGGGCAAAAAGGCAGAAATTTCTTTTATTTTGGTACAAAATTACAGAAATTTTTCTTATTTTGGGGCAAAAGGTCAGAAATTTCCCATATTTTGGGGCAAAAATGCAGAAATTCCCCTTATTTTGAGGTAAAAAGGCTGAAATTCCTCTTATTTGGAGGCAAAAAGGCAGAAATTTCCCTTATTTTGGGTCAAAATTGCAGAAATTTCGCTTATTCCATTGTAATAGGTCATAAATTTTCATATTTTGGGGCAAAAAAGACAGGAATTCCCTTTGTTTTGCGGGATAAGGACAGAAATTCCACTTATTTAGAAACAAATAAGCAGAAATTCCACTTATTTTGGAGCAAAAATGAAGAAATTTCCCCTTTTTATGGCAAAACGGTATGCATTCTTCTTATTTTCGGGCAAAAAGACAGAAATTCCCCGTATTTTGGAGCAAAATTGCAGAAATTCCCCTAACGGTGGGGCGAAAAGGCAGAAATTCCCTACATGATGGGACAAAAAGACAGAAATACTCCTTAGTTTGGGGCAAAACTCAGAAATTTCCCTTATTTTGAAGCAAAATTCCAGAAATTTCACTTATTTCACAAAAAAAAGCAGAAATTTTCTTATATTGGGGCAAAAAGGAAGAAATTTCTTTTATTTTGGTAAAAAATTGCAGAAATTTTCTTTATTTTGGGGCAAAAGGGAGAAATTTCCCTTATTTTGGGGCAAAAATGCAGAAATTCCAATTATTTTAGGTAAAAAGGCGGAAATTCCCCTTATTTGGTGACAGAAAAGCAGAAATTTCCCTTATTTTGGGGCAAAATTGCAGAAATTTCACTTATTTCAGGGTAATAAGTCAGAAATTTTCCTTATTTTGGGGCAAAAAAAAAACAGAAATTCCTTTTGTTTTGGGGGAAAAAGACAGAAATTCCACTTATTTAGAGGCAAAAAAGCAGAAATTCCCCTTATTTTGGAGCAAAATTGCAGAAATTCCCCTAATTGTGGCTCAAAAAGGCAGAAATTTTCTATATGTTGGGGCAAAAAGACAGAAATTCTCTTTATTTTTGGGCAAATCTCAGAAATTCCACTTATTTTGGGGCAAAATTCAGGAAATTTCACATATTTTGGGGCAAAATTGCAGAAATTTCACTTATTTTTGGGCAAAATTGCAGAAATTTCACTTATTTCGGGGAAAAAAGGCAGAAATTTTCTTTATTTTGGGGCAAAAAGGCAGAAATTCCTAATATTTTGTGGCAAAAATGCAGAAATTCCCCCTATTTTGAGGTAAAAAGGCTGAAATTCCCATTTGTTGAGGATAAAAAGGCAGAAATTTCCCTAATTTTTGGGCAAAATTGCAGAAATTTCACTTACTTCAGGGTAATAAGTCAGGAATTTTCCTTATTTTGGGGAAAATGAGACAGAACTTTCCTTTGTTTTGTGGGAAAAAGACAGAAATTCCACTTATTTAGTAACAAAAAAGCAGAAATTCCCGTTATTTTGAAGCAAATATGAAGAAATTTCCATTTTTATGGCAGAAAGGAATGCATTCTTCTTATTTTCGGGCAAAAAGGCAGAAATTCCCCGTATTTTGGAGCAAAATTGCAGAAAATCCCTTAATTGTGGGGCAAAAAGGCAGAAATTCCCTATATGTTAGGGGAAAAAGACAGAAATTCTAATTATTTTGGGGCAAAATTGCAGAAATTTCACTTATTTCAAAAAAAAAAAACAGAAATTATCCTATATTGGGGCAAAAAGGCAGAAATTTCTTTTATTTTGGTACAAAATTGCAGAAATTTTCTTTGTTTTGGGGCAAAAAGTCAGAAATTCCTAATATTTTGGGGCAAAAATGCAGAAATTCCACTTATTTTTAAGTAAAAATGCTGAAATTCCCTTTATTGGGGCAAAAAAGCAGAAATTTTACTTTTTTTGGGGCAAAATTGCAGAAATTTCACTTATTTCAGAAAAAAAAGCAGAAATTTTCTTATATTGGGGCAAAAAGGCAGAAATTTCTTTTATTTTGATACAAAATTGCAGATATTTTCCTTATTTTGGGGCAAAAAGGCAGAAATTTCCCTTATTTTAGGGCAAAAATGCAAAAATTCCACTTATTTTGAGGTAAAAAGGCTGAAATTCCCCTTATTTGGGGGCAAAAAATTTGAAATTTTCCTATTTTTGGGGTAAAATTGCAGAAATTTCACTTATTTCAGGGTAATAAGTTAGAATTTTTCCTTATTTTGGGGCAAAAAAGACAGAAATTCCCTTTGTTTTGGGGGAAAATACAGAAATTCCAATTATTTAGAGGCAAAAAAGCAGAAAGTTTCCTTATTTTGGAGCAAAAATGAAGAAATTTCCCTTTTTTATGGCAAAACGGTATGCATTCTTCTTATTTTCGGGCAAAAAGGAAGAAATTCCTCGTATTTTGGAGCAAAATTGCAGAAATTCTTCTAATTGTGGGGCAAAAAGGCAGAAATTCCGTATATGATGGGACAAAAAGACAGAAATTCTCCTTATTTTGGGGCAAAACTCCAGAAATTTCACTTATTTCAGAAAAAAAGCAGAAATTTTCTTATATTGGGGCAAAAAGGCAGAAATTTCTTTTATTTTGGTAAAAAATTGCAAAAATTTTCTTTATTTTGGGGCAAAAAGGCAGAAATTTCCCTTATTTTGGAGCAAAAATGCAGAAATTCCATTTATTTTAGGTAAAAAAGCTGAAATTCCCATTATTTGGTGACAAAGAAGCAGAAATTTCCCTTATTTTGGGGCAAAATTGCAGAAATTTCACTTATTTCAGGGTAATAAGTCAGAAATTTTCCTTATTTTGGGGCAAAAAAACCGGAAATTTCTTCTGTTTTGGGGGAAAAAGACAGAAATTCCACTTATTTAGAGGCAAAAAAGCAGAAATTCCCCTTATTTTGGAGCAAAAATGAAGAAATTTCCCTTTTTTATGGCAAAACGGTATGCATTCTTCTTATTTTCGGGCAAAAAGGCAGAAATTCCCCGTATTTTGGAGCAAAATTGCAGAAATTCTTCTAATTGTGGGGCAAAAAGGCAGAAATTCCGTATATGATGGGACAAAAAGACAGAAATTCTCCTTATTTTGGGGCAAAACTCCAGAAATTTCACTTATTTCAGAAAAAAAAGCAGAAATTTTCTTATATTGGGGCAAAAAGGCAGAAATTTCTTTTATTTTGGTAAAAAATTGCAAAAATTTTCTTTATTTTGGGGCAAAAAGGCAGAAATTTCCCTTATTTTGGAGCAAAAATGCAGAAATTCCATTTATTTTAGGTAAAAAAGCTGAAATTCCCATTATTTGGTGACAAAAAAGCAGAAATTTCCCTTATTTTGGGGCAAAATTGCAGAAATTTCACTTATTTCAGGGTAATAAGTCAGAAATTTTCCTTATTTTGGGGCAAAAAAACCAGAAATTTCTTCTGTTTTGGGGGAAAAAGACAGAAATTCCACTTATTTAGAGGCAAAAAAGCAGAAATTCCCCTTATTTTGGAGCAAAAATGAAGAAATTTCCCTTTTTTATGGCAAAACGGTATGCATTCTTCTTATTTTCGGGCAAAAAGGCAGAAATTCCCCGTATTTTGGAGCAAAATTGCAGAAATTCCTCTAATGGTGGGGCAAAAAGGCAGAAATTTCCTATATGATGGGACAAAAAGACAGAAATTGTCCTTAGTTTGGGACAAAATTCCAGAAATTTCACTTATTTCAGAAAAAAAAAGCAGAAATTTTCTTTTAATTGGGGCAAAAAGGCAGAAATTTCTTTTATTTTGATAAAAAATTGCAGAAATTTTCTTTATTTTGGGGAAAAAAGGAGAAATTTCCCTTATTTTCGGGCAAAAATTCAGAAATTCCACTTATTTTAGGAAAAAAGGCTGAAATTCCCCTTATTTGGTGACAAAAAAGCAGAAATTTCCCTTATTTTGGGGCAAAATTGCAGAAATTTCACTTATTTCAGGGTAATAAGTCAGAAAAGTTACTTATTTGGGGGCAAAAAAAAATCCCTTTGTTTTGGGGGAAAAAGACAGAAATTCCCCTTATTTTGAGGCAAAATTGCACAATTTCCTGTAATTTTGGGTCAAAATGGCAGAAATTCCCTATATGTTGTGGCAAAAAGACAGAAATTCTAATTATTTTGGGGCAAAATTGCAGAAATTTCACTTATTTCAGAAAAAAAAGCAGAAATTATCTTATATTAGGGCAAAAAGGCAGAAATTTCTTTTATTTTGGTACAAAATTGCAGAAATTTTCTTTGTTTTGGGGCAAAAAGTCAGAAATTCCTAATATTTTGGGGCAAAAATGCAGAAATTCCAATTATTTTGAAGTTAAAAGGCTGAAATACCCCTTATTTGTGGCAAATAAGCAGAAATTTTACTTATTTTGGGGCAAAATTGCAGAAATTTCACTTATTTCAGAAAATAAAGCAGAAATTTTCGTATATTGGGGCAAAAAGGCAGAAATTTCTTTTTTTTGATACAAAATTGCAGATATTTTCCTTATTTTGGGGCAAAAAGGCAGAAATTTCCCTTATTTTAGGGCAAAAATGCAGAAATTCCACTTATTTTGAGGTAAAAAGGCTGAAATTCCCCTTATTTGGGGGCAAAAAAGCAGAAATTTTCCTTTTTTTGGGGTAAAATTGCAGAAATTTCACTCATTTCAGGGTAATAAGTCAGAATTTTTCCTTATTTTGGGGCAAAAAACACAGAAATTCCCTTTGTTTTGGGGGAAAATACAGAAATTCCAATTATTTAGAGGCAAAAAAGCAGAAAGTTTCCTTATTTTGGAGCAAAAATGAAGAAATTTCCCTTTTTTATGGAAAACGGTATGCATTCTTCTTATTTTCGGGCAAAAAAAAGAAATTCGTCGTATTTTGGAGCAAAATTGCAGAAATTCTTCTAATTGTGGGGCAAAAAGGCAGAAATTCCGTATATGATGGGACAAAAAGACAGAAATTCTCCTTATTTTGGGGCAAAACTCCAGAAATTTCACTTATTTCAGAAAAAAAAAAGCAGAAATTTTCTTATATTGGGGCAAAAAGGCAGAAATTTCTTTTATTTTGGTAAAAAATTGCAAAAATTTTCTTTATTTTGGGGCAAAAAGGCAGAAATTTCCCTTATTTTGGAGCAAAAATGCAGAAATTACACTTATTTTAGGTAAAAAAGCTGAAATTCCCATTATTTGGTGACAAAAAAGCAGAAATTTCCCTTATTTTGGGGAAAAATTGCAGAAATTTCACTTATTTCAGGGTAATAAGTCAGAAATTTTCCTTATTTTGGGGCAAAAAAACCAAAATTCCTTCTATTTTTGGGGAAAAAGACAGAAATTCCACTTATTTAGAGGCAAAAAAGCAGAAATTCCCCTTATTTTGGAGCAAAAATGAAGAAATTTCCCTTTTTTATGGCAAAACGGTATGCATTTTTCTTATTTTCGGGCAAAAAGGCAGAAATTCCCCGTATTTTGGAGCAAAATTGCAGAAATTCCCCTAATGGTGTGGCAAAAAGGCAGAAATTCCCTATATGATGGGACGAAAAGTCAGAAATTGTCCTTAGTTTGGGGCAAAACTCAGAAATTTCCCTTATTTTGAGGCAAAATTCCAGAAATTTCACTTATTTCAGAAAAAAAAAGCAGAAATTTTCTTTTATTGGGGCAAAAAGGCAGAAATTTCTTTTATTTTGGTAAAAAATTGCAGAAATTTTCCTTATTTTGGGGCAAAAAGGGAGAAATTTCCCTTATTTTAGGGCAAAAATTCAGAAATTCCACTCATTTTAGGAAAAAAGGCTGAAATTCCCCTTATTTGGTGACAAAAAAGCAGAAATTTCCCTTATTTTGGGGCAAAATTGCAGAAATTTCACTTATTTCAGGGTAATAAGTCAGAAATTTTACTTATTTGGGAGCAAAAAAAAAATCCCTTTGTTTTGAAGGAAAAAGACAGAAATTCCACTTATTTAGAGGCAAAAAAGCAGAAATTCCCCTTATTTTGAGGCAAAATTGCACAATTTCCCGTAATTTTGGGTCAAAAAGGCAGAAATTCCCTATATGTTAGGGCAAAAGACATAAATTCTCCTTATTTTGGGGCAAATCTCAGAAATTCCACTTATTTTGGGGCAAAATTCCAGAAATTTCACTTATTTTGGGGCAAAATTGCAGAAATTTCACTTATTTTGGGGCAAAATTGCAGAAATTTCACTTATTTTGGGGCAAAATTGCAGAAATTTCACTTATTTCAGGAGAAAAAGGCAGAAATTTTCCTTATTTTGTGGCAAAAAAGCATAAATTCCTAATATATTGTGGCAAAAATTCAGAAATTCCCCTTATTTTGAGGTAAAAAGGCTGAAATTCCCCTTATTTTAGGGCAAAAAGGCAGAAATTTCCTTATTTTGGGGCAAAATTGCAGAAATTTCACTTACTTCTGTGTAATAAGTCAGAATTTTTCCTTATTTTGGGGCAAAAAAGACAGAAATTCTCTTTTTTTGGGGGGAAAAACACAGAAATTCCACTTATTTAGTGGCAAAAAAGCAGAAATTCCCCTTATTTTGGAGCAAAAATGAAGAAATTTCCCTTTTTTATGGCAAAAAGGTATGCATTCTTCGTATTTTCGGGCAAAAAGGTAGAAATTCCCCGTATTTTGGAGCAAAATTGCAGAAATTCCCTTAATTGTGGGGCAAAAAGGCAGAAATCCCTATATGTTGGGGCAAAAAGACAGAAATTCTAATTATTTTGGGGCAAAATTGCAGAAATTTCACTTATTTCAGAAAAAAAAGCAGAAATTATCTTATATTGGGGCAAAAAGGCAGAAATTTCTTTTATTTTGGTACAAAATTGCAGAAATTTTCCTTGTTTTGGGGCAACAAGTCAGAAATTCCTAATATTTTGGGGCAAAAATGCAGAAATTCCAATTATTTTGAAGTAAAAAGGCTGAAATTCCTCTTATTTTGGGGCAAAAAAGCAGAAATTTTACTTATTTTGGGGCAAAATTGCAGAAATTTCACTTATTTCAGAAAAAAAAGCAGAAATTTTCTTATATTGGGGCAAAAAGGCAGAAATTTCTTTTATTTTGATACTAAATTGCAGATATTTTCCTTATTTTGGGGCAAAAAGGCAGAAATCTCCCTTATTTTAGGGCAAAAATGCAGAAATTCCACTTATTTTGAGGTAAAAAGGCTGAAATTCCCCTTATTTGGGGGCAAAAAAGCAGAAATTTTCAATTTTTTTGGGGTAAAATTGCAGAAATTTCACTTATTTCAGGGTAATAAGTCAGAATTTTTTCTTTTTTTGGGGCAAAAAAGACAGAAATTCCCTTTGTTTTGGGGGAAAATACAGAAATTCCAATTATTTAGAGGCAAAAATGCAGAAAGTTTCCTTAATTTGGAGCAAAAATGAAGAAATTTCCCTTTTTTATGGCAAAACGGTATGCATTCTTCTTATTTTAGGGCAAAAAGGAAGAAATTCCTCGTATTTTGGAGCAAAATTGCAGAAATTCCCCTAATTGTGGGGCAAAAATGCAGAAATTCCGTATATGATGGGACAAAAAGACAGAAATTCTCCTTATTTTGGGGCAAAACTCCAGAAATTTCACTTATTTCAGAAAAAAAAAGCAGAAATTTTCTTATATTGGGGCAAAAAGGCAGAAATTTCTTTTATTTTGGTAAAAAATTGCAAAAATTTTCCTTATTTTGGGGCAAAAAATCAGAAATTTCCCTTAATTTATAGCAAAAATGCAGAAATTCCACTTATTTTAGGTAAAAAGGCTGAAATTCCCATTATTTGGTGACAAAAATGCAGAAAATTCCCTTATTTTGGGGCAAAATTGCAGAAATTTCACTTATTTCAGGGTAATAAGTCAGAAATTTTCCTTATTTTGGGGCAAAAAAAAACAGAAATTCCTTCTGTTTTGGGGGAAAAAGACAGAAATTCCACTTATTTAGAGGCAAAAAAGCAGAAATTCCCCTTATTTTGGAGCAAAAATGAAGAAATTTCCTTTTTTTATGGCAAAAAATGTATGCAGTCTTCTTATTTTCGGGCAAAAAGGCAGAAATTCCCCGTATTTTGGAGCAAAATTGCAGAAATTCCCCTAATTGTGGGGCAAAAAGGCAGAAATTCCCTATATGTTAGTGCAAAAAACAGAAATTCTCATTATTTTGGGGCCAAATAAGAAATTCCACTTTTTGGGGCAAAATTCTAGAAATTTCCCTTATTTTGGGGCAAAATTGCAGAAATTTGACTCATTTTGGGGCAAAATTGCAGAAATTTTACATATTGCAGAAAAAAGTAGAAATTTACTTATTTTGGGGCAAAAAGGCAGAAATTTCTTTTATTATGGTAAAAAATTTCAGAAATTTTTCTTATTTTAAGGAAAAAAGGCAGAAATTTCCCATATTTTGGGGAAAAAATGCAGAAATTCCACTTATTCTGAGGTAAAAGGCTGAAATTCCCCTTATTTGGGGGCAAAAAAGCAGAAATTTCTCTTATTTTGGGGCAAAATTGCAGAAATTTCACTTATTTCAGGGTAATAAGTCAGAAATTTTTTATTTTGGGGCAAAAAGGCAGAAATTTCCTTTGTTTTGGAAAAAAAGACAGAAATTCCACTTATTTAGAGGCAAAAAAGCAGAAATTCCCCTTATTTTGGAGCAAAATTGCAGAAATTCCCCTAACTGTGGGTCAAAAAAGCAGAAATCCCCTATATGTTGGGGCAAAAAGACAGAAATTCTTCTTATTTTGGGGCAAATCTCAGAAATTCCACTTTTTTGGGGGCAAAATTCTAGAAATTTCACTTATTTTGGGGCAAAATTGCAGAAATTTCACTTATTTCAGGGAAAAAGGCAGAAATTTTTCTTATTTTGGGGCAAAATTGCAGAAATTTCACTTACTTCAGGGTAATAAGTCAGAATTTTTCCTTACTTTGTGGCGAAAAAGTCAGAAATTCCCTTTGTTTTGGGGGAAAGAGACAGAAATTCCACTTATTTAGAGGCAAAAATGCAGAAATTCCCCTTATTTTGGAGCAAAAATGAAGAAATTTCCGTTTTTTATGGCAAAAATGTATGCATTCTTATTTTCAGGCAAAAAGGCAGAAATTCCCCTTATTTTGGAGCAAAATTGCAGAAATTCCCCTAATTGTGGGTCAAAAAGGCAGAAATTTTCTATATCTTGGGGCAAAAAGACAGCAATTCTCTTTATTTTGGGGAAAATCTCTGAAATTCTACTTATTTTGGGACAAAATTCGAGAAATTTCACATATTTTGGAACAAAATTGAAGACATTTCACTTATTTTGGGGCAAAATTGCAGAAATTTCACTTATTTCAGGAAAAAAAGGCAGAAATTTTCTTTATTTTGGGGCAAAAAGGCAGAAATTCCTCATATTTTGTGGCAAAAATGCAGAAATTCCCCTTATTTTTAGGTAAAAAGGCTGAAATTCTCATTATTTGGGGATAAAAAGGCAGAAATTTCCCTAATTTTCAGGCAAAATTGCAGAAATTTCACTTACTTCATGGTAATAAGTCAGAAATTTTCCTTATTTTAGGGCAAATAAGATAGAACATCTCTTTGTTTTGTGGGAAAAAGACAGAAATTCCACTTATTTAGTGGCAAAAAAGCAGAAATTCCCTTTATTTTGAAGCAAAAATGAAGAAATTTCCCTTTTTTATGGCAAAACGGTATGCATTCTTCTTATTTTCGGGCAAAAAGGCAGAAATTCCTTGTATTTTGGAGAAAAATTGAAGAAATTCCCCTAATGGTGGGGCAAAAAGGCAGAAATTCCCTATATGTTGTGGCAAAAAAACAGAAATTCTAATTATTTTGTGGCAAAATTGCAGAAATTTCACTTATTTCAGAAAAAAAAGCATGAATTATATTGGGGCAAAAAGGCAGAAATTTCTTTTATTTTGGTACAAAATTGCAGAAATTTTCTTTGTTTTGGGGCAAAAAGTCAGAAATTCCTAATATTTTGGGGCAAAAATGCAGAAATTCCACTTATTTTGAAGTAAAAAGGCTGAAATTCCCTTTATTGGGGCAAAAAAGCAGAAATTTTACTTATTTTGGGGCAAAATTGCAGAAATTTCACTTATTTCAGAAAAAAAAGCAGAAATTTTCTTATATTGGGGCAAAAGGTAGAAATTTCTTTTATTTTGATACAAAATTGCTGATATTTTCCTTATTTTGGGGCAAAAAGGCAGAAATTTCCCTTATTTTAGGGCAAAAATGCAGAAATTCCACTTATTTTGAGGTAAAAAGGCTGAATTTCCCCTTATTTGGGGGCAAAAAACAGAAATTTTCATTTTTTTGGGGTAAAATTGCAGAAATTTCATTTATTTCAGGGTAATAAGTCAGAATTTTTTCTTATTTTGGGGCAAAAAAGACAGAAATTCCCTTTGTTTTGGGGGAAAATACAGAAATTCCAATTATTTAGAGGCAAAAATGCAGAAAGTTTCCTTAATTTGGAGCAAAAATGAAGAAATTTCCCTTTTTTATGGCAAAACGGTATGCATTCTTCTTATTTTCGGGCAAAAAGGAAGAAATACCTCGTATTTTGGAGCAAAATTGCAGAAATTCCCCTAATTGTGGGGCAAAAATGCAGAAATTCCGTATATGATGGGACAAAAAGACAGAAATTCTCCTTATTTTGGGGCAAAACTCCAGAAATTTCACTTATTTCAGAAAAAAAAAGCAGAAATTTTCTTATATTGGGGCAAAAAGGCAGAAATTTCTTTTATTTTGGTAAAAAATTGCAAAAATTTTCCTTATTTTGGGGCAAAAAAGCAGAAATTTCCCTTAATTTATAGCAAAAATGCAGAAATTCCACTTATTTTAGGTAAAAAGGCTGAAATTCCCATTATTTGGTGACAAAAAAGCAGAAAATTCCCTTATTTTGGGGCAAAATTGCAGAAATTTCACTTATTTCAGGGTAATAAGTCAGAAATTTTCCTTATTTTGGGGCAAAAAAAAACAGAAATTCCTTCTGTTTTGGGGGAAAAAGACAGAAATTCCACTTATTTAGAGGCAAAAAAGCAGAAATTCCCCTTATTTTGGAGCAAATATGAAGAAATTTCCCTTTTTTTATGGCAAAACGGTATGCATTCTTTTTATTTTCAGGCAAAAAGGCAGAAATTCCCCGCATTTTGGAGCAAAATTGCAGATATTCCCCTAATGGTGGGGCAAAAAGGCAGAAATTCCCTATATGATGGGACAAAAAGACAGAAATTGTCCTTAGTTTGGGGCAAAACTCAGAAATTTCCCTTATTTTGAGGCAAAATTCCAGAAATTTCACTTATTTCAAAAAAAAACAGCAGAAATTTTCTTTTATTGGGGCAAAAAGGCAGAAATTTCTTTTATTTTGGTAAAAAATTGCAGAAATTTTCCTTATTTTGGGGCAAAAAGGGAGAAATTTTCCTTATTTTGGGGCAAAAATTCAGAAATTCCACTTGTTTTAGGAAAAAAGGCTGAAATTCCCCTTATTCGGTGACAAAAAAGCAGAAATTTCCCTTATTTTGGGGCAAAATTGCAGAAATTTCACTTATTTCAGGGTAATAAGTCAGAAATTTTACTTATTTGGGGGCAAAAAAAAATCCCTTTGTTTTGGGGGGAAAAGACAGAAATTCCACTTATTTAGAGGCAAAAAAGCAGAAATTCCCCTTATTTTGAGGCAAAATTGCACAATTTCCCATAATTTTGGTTCAAAAAGGCAGAAATTCCCTATATGTTAGGGCAAAAGACAGAAATTCTCTTTATTTTGGGGCAAATCTCAGAAATTCCACTTATTTTGGGGCAAAATTCCAGAAATTTCACTTATTTTGGGGCAAAATTCCAGAAATTTCACATATTTTGGAACAAAATTGCAGACATTTCACTTATTTTGGGGCAAAATTGCAGAAATTTCACTTATTTCAGGGAAAAAAGGCAGAAATTTTTTTTATTTTGGGGCAAAAAGGCAGAAATTTTTCATATTTTGTGGCAAAAATGCAGAAATTCCCCTTATTTTTAGGTAAAAAGGCTGAAATTCTCATTATTTGGGGATAAAAAGGCAGAAATTTCCCTAATTTTCAGGCAAAATTGCAGAAATTTCACTTACTTCTGGGTAGTAAGTCAGAAATTTTCTTTATTTAGGGCAAAAAAGATAGAACATCTCTTTGTTTTGTGGGAAAAAGACAGAAATTCCACTTATTTAGTAGCAAAAAAGCAGAAATTCCCTTTATTTTGAAGCAAAAATGAAGAAATTTCCCTTTTTTATGGCAAAACGGTATGCATTCTTCTTATTTTCGGGCAAAAATGCAGAAATTCATCGTATTTTGGGGAAAAATTGCAGAAATTCCCCTAATGGTGGGGCAAAAGGCAGAAATTCCCTATATGATGGGACAAAAAGACAGAAATTCTCCTTAGTTTAGGGCAAAACTCAGAAATTTCCCTTATTTTGGGGCAAAATTCCAGAAATTTCACTTATTTCAGAAAAAAAAGCAGAAATTTTCTTATATTGGGGCAAAAAGGCAGAAATTTCTTTTATTTTGGTAAAAAATTGCAGAAATTTTCCTTATTTTGGGGCAAAAAGGGAGAAATTTCCCTTATTTTGGGGCAAAAATGCAGAAATTCCACTTATTTTAGGTAAAAAGGCTGAAATTTCCCTTATTTGGTGACAAAAAAGCAGAAATTTCCCTTATTTTGGGGCAAAATTGCAGAAATTTCACTTATTTCAGGGTAATAAGTCAGAAATTTTCTTTCTTTTGGGGCAAAGAAAACAGAAATTCCTTTTGTTTTGGGGGAAAAAGACAGAAATTCCACTTATTTAGAGTCAAAAAAGCAGAAATTTCCCTTATTTTGGAGCAAAATTTCAGAAATTCCCCTTATTGTGGGTCAAAAAGGCAGAAATTTTCTATATGTTTTGGCAAAAAGGCAGAAATTCTCTTTATTTTTGGGCAAATCTCAGTAATTACACTTATTTTGGGGCAAATTTCAGGAAATTTCACATATTTTGGGGCAAAATTGCAAAAATTTCACTTATTTTGGCACAAAATTGCAGAAATTTCACTTATTTCGGGGAAAAAAGGCAGAAATTTTCTTTATTTTGGGGCAAAAATGCAGAAATTCCTAATATTTTGTGGCAAAAATTCAGAAGTTCCTCCTATTTTGAGGTAAAAAGGCTGAAATTCCCAATATTTGGGGATAAAAATGCAGAAATTTCCCTAATTTTCAGGCAAAATTGCAGAAATTTCACTTACTTCAGGGTAATAAGTCAGGAATTTTCCTTATTTTGGGGAAAAAAAGACAGAACTTCCCTTTGTTTTGTGGGAAAAAGATAGAAATTCCACTTATTTAGTGGCAAAAAAGCAGAAATTCCCTTTATTTTGAAGCAAAAATGAAGAAATTTGCATTTTTATGGCAGAAAGGTATGCATTCTTCTTATTTTCGAACAAAAAGGCAGATTCCTTGTATTTTGGAGCAAAATTGCAGAAATTCCCCTAATTGTGGGGCAAAAATGCAGAAATTCCCTTTATGTTTGGGCAAAAAGACAGAAATTCTCCTTATTTTGGGGCAAAACTCAGATATTTCACTTATTTTGGGGCAAAATTGCAGAAATTTCACTTATTTCAGCAAAATTACAGAAATTTCCTCATTTTGGGGCAAAAAGGCAGAAATTTCCCTTAATTTGGGGCAAAATTCCAGAAATTTCACTTATTTTGGGGCAAAATTGCAGAAATTTCACTTATTTTGGCGCAAAATTGCAGAAATTTCACTTATTTTGGGGCAAAATTGCAGAAATTTCACTTATTTCAGGGAAAAAGGCAGAGATTTTCCTTATTTTGAGGCAAAAAAGCATAAATTTCTAATATTTTGTGGCAAAAATGCAGAAATTCCACTTATTTTGAGGTAAAAAGGCTGAAATTCCCCTTTTTTTAAGGCAAAAAGGCAGAAATTTCCCTTATTTGGGGGAAAATTGCAGAAATTTCACTTACTTCTGTGTAATAAGTCAGAATTTTTCCTTATTTTGGGGCAAAAAAGACAGAAATTTTCTTTGTTTTGGGGGAAAAACACAGAAATTCCACTTATTTAGAGGCAAAAAAGCAGAAATTCCCCTTATTTTGGAGCAGAAATGAAGAAATTTCCCTTTTTTATGGCAAAAAGGTATGCATTCTTCTTATTTTCGGGCAAAAAGGCAGAAATTCCCCGTATTTTGGAGCAAAATTGCAGAAATTCCTTTAATCGTGGGGCAAAAAGGCAGAAATTCCTTATATGTTGGGGCAAAAAGAGAGAAATTCTAATTATTTTGTGGCAAAATTGCAGAAATTTCACTTATTTAAGAAAAAAAAAGCAGAAATTATCTCATATTGGGGCAAAAAGGCAGAAATTTCTTTTATTTTGGTACAAAATTGCAGAAATTTTCCTTGTTTTGGGGCAAAAAGTCAGAAATTCCTAATATTTTGGGGCAAAAATGCAGAAATTCCACTTATTTTGAAGTAAAAAGGCTTAAATTCTTCTTATTTGGGGCAAAAAAGCAGAAATTTTACTTATTTTGGGGCAAAATTGCAGAAATTTCACTTATTTCAGAAAAAAAGCAGAAATTTTCCTATATTGGGGCAAAAAGGCAGAAATTTCTTTTATTTTGATACAAAATTGCAGATATTTTTTTTATTTTGGGGCAAAAAGGCAGAAATTTCCCTTCTTTTAGGGCAAAAATGCAGAAATTCCACTTATTTTGAGGTAAAAAGGCTAAAATTCCCCTTATTTGGGGGCAAAAAAGCAGAAATTTTCTTTTTTTTGGGGTAAAATTGCAGAAATTTCACTTATTTCAGGGTAATAAGTCAGAATTTTTCTTTATTTTGGGGCAAAAAGACAAAAATTCCCTTTGTTTTGGGGGAAAATACAGAAATTCCAATTATTTAGAGGCAAAAAAGCAGAAAGTTTCCTTATTTTGAAGCAAAAATGAAGAAATTTCCCTTTTTTATGGCAAAACGGTATGCATTCTTCTTATTTTCGGGCAAAAAGGAAGAAATTCCTCATATTTTGGAGCAAAATTGCAGAAATTCCCCTAATTGTGGGGCAAAAAGGCAGAAATTACGTATATGATGCGACAAAAAGACAGAAATTCTCCTTATTTTGGGGCAAAACTCCAGAAATTTCACTTATTTCAGAAAAAAAAGCAGAAATTTTCTTATATTGGGGCAAAAAGGCAGAAATTTCTTTTATTTTGGTAAAAAATTGCAGAAATTTTCCTTATTTTGGGGCAAAAATGCAGAAATTCCCCTTATTTTGAGGTAAAAAGGCTGAAATTCTCATTATTTGGGGATAAAAAAACAGAAATTTCCCTAATTTTCAGCCAAAATTGCAGAAATTTCATTTACTTCAGGGTAATAAGTCAGAATTTTTCTTTATTTTGGGGCAAAAAAGACAGAACTTCCCTTTGTTTTGTGGGAAAAAGACAGAAATTCCACTTATTTAGAGGCAAAAAAGCAGAAATTCCCTTTATTTTGGAGCAAAAATGAAGAAATTTCCCTTTTTTATGGCAAAAAGGTATGCATTCTTCTTATTTTCGGGCAAAAAGGCTGAAATTCCCTGTATGTTAGAGCAAAATTTCAGAAATTCCCCTAATTGTGGGGCAAAAAGGCAGAAATTTTCTATATGTTGGGGCAAAAAGACAGAAATTCTCCTCATTTTGGGGCAAAACTCAGATATTTCACTTATTTTGGGGCAAAATTGCAGAAATTTCACTTATTTCAGAAAAAAAAGCAGAAATTTTTTTATATTGGGGCAAAAAGCCAGAAATTTCTTTTATTTTGGTACAAAATTGGTGAAATTTTTTTTATTTTGGGACAAAAAGGTAGAAATTTCCCTTATTTTGAGACAAAAATGCAGATATTTCACTTATTTTGAGGTAAAAAGGTTGAAATTCCCCTTATTTTGGGGCAAAAAAGGCAGAAATTTCCCTTATTTTGTGGCAAAATTGCAGAAATTTCACTTATTTCAGGGTAATAAGTCAGAAATTTTCCTTATTTTGGGGCAAAAAAAAAATTCCCTTTGTTTTGGAGGAAAAAGACAGAAATTCCAATTATTTAGAGGCAAAAAACAGAAATTCCCCTTATTTTGGAGCAAAATTGCACAATTTCCCCTAATTTTGGTTCAAAAAGGCAGAAATTCCCTATATGTTGGGGCAAAAGACAGAAATTCTCCTTATTTTGGGGCAAATCTCAGAAATTCCACTTATTTTGGGGCAAAATTCCAGAAATTTCATTTATTTTGGGGCAAAATTGCAGAAATTTCACTTATTTTGGGGCAAAATTGCAAAAATTTCACTTATTTTGGGGCAAAATTGCAGTAATTTCACGTATTTCAGGGAAAAAAGGCAGAAATTTTCCTTATGTTGGGGCAAAAAAAGGCATAAATTTAATAATATTTTGTGGCAAAAATGCAGAAATTCCCCTTATTTTGAGGTAAAAAGGCTGAAATTCCCCTTATTTTAGGGCAAAAAGGCAGAAATTTCCCTTATTTTGGGGCAAAATTGCAGAAATTTCACTTACTTCTGTGTAATAAGTCAGAATTTTTCCTTATTGTGGGGCAAAAAAAACAGAAATTCCCTTTGTTTTGGGGGAAAAACACAGAAATTCCACTTATTTAAAGGCAAAAAAGCATAAATTCCCTTATTTTGGAGCAAAAATGAAGAAATTTCCCTTTTTTATGGCAAAAAAGTATGCATTCTTCTTATTTTCAGGCAAAAAGGCAGAAATTCCCCATATTTTCGAGCCAAATTGCAGAAATTCCCTTAATTGTGGGGCAAAAAGACAGAAATTCGCTATATGTTGGGACAAAAAGACAGAAATTCTAATTATTTTGGAACAAAACTCAGAAATTCCACTTATTTTAGGGCAAAATTGCAGAAATTTCACGTATTTCAGAAAAAAAAGCAGAAATTTTCTTATATTGGGGCAAAAAGGTAGAAATTTCTTTTATTTTGGTACAAAATTGCAGAACTTTTCCTTTTTTGAGGCAAAAAGTCAGAAATTCCTAATATTTGGGGGTAAAAATGCAGAAATTCCACTTTTTTTGAGGTAAAAAGGCTGAAATTCCCCTTATTTGGGGCAAAAAAGCAGAAATTTCACTTATTTTGGGGCAAAATGCAGAAATTTCACTTATTTAAATAAAAAGCAGTAATTTTCTTATATTGGGGCAAAAAGGCAGAAATTTCTTTTATTTTGATACAAAATTGCAGAAATTTTCCTTATTTTAGGGCAAAAAGGAAGAAATTTCCCTTATTTTAGGGCAAAAATGCAGAAATTCCACTTATTTTTAGGTAAAATGCCTGAAATTCCCCTTATTTGGGTGCAAAAAAGCAGAAAATTTTCTTTTTTTGAGGCAAAATTGCAGAAATTTCCCTTATTTAAGGGTAATAAGTCAGAAATTTTCCTTATTTTGGGGCAAAAAAGACAGAAATTCCCTTTGTTTTGGGGGAAAAAGACAGAAATTCCACTTATTTAGAGGCAAAAAAGCAGAAATTCCCCTTATTTTGGAGCAAAATTGCAGAAATTCCCCAAATTGTGGGTCAAAAAGGCAGAAATTCCTTATATGTTGGGGCAAAAAGACATAAATTCTCCTTATTTTGGGGCAAATCTCAGAAATTCCACTTATTTTGTGGCAAAATTCCAGAAATTTCACTTATTTTCGTGCAAAGTTGCAGAAATTTCACTTATTTGGGGCAAAATTGCAGAAATTTTACTTACTTCAGAGTAATGAGTCAAAAATTTTATTTATTTTGGGGCAAAAAAAAAATTCCCTTTGTTTTTGGGGAAAAAGTCATAAATTCCACTTATTTAGAGGCAAAAAAGCAGAAATTCCCCTTATTTTGGAGCAAAAATGAAGAAATTTCCCTTTTTTATGGCAAAAAGGTATGCATTCTTCTTATTTTCGGGCAAAAAGACAGAAATTCCCCGAATTTTGAAGCAAAATTGCAGAAATTCCCCTAATTGTGGGGCAAAAAAGCAGAAATTCCTTATATGTTTAGGCAAAAAGACAGAAATTCTCCTTATTTTGGGGAAAAACTCAGAATTCCACTTATTTTGGGGAAAAATTCCAGAAATTTCCCTTATTTTGGGGCAAAATTGAAGAAATTTCACTTAGTTTGGGGCAAAATTGCAGAAATTTTACTTATTTCAGGAAAAAATGCAGAAATTTTCCTTATTTTGGGGCAAAAAGGCAGAAATTCCTAATATTTTGTGGCAAAAATGCAGAAATTCCCCTTATTTTGAGGTTTAAAGGCTGAAATTCCCCTTATTTGGGGGCAAAAATGCAGAAATTTTCCTTATTTTGGGGAAAAATTGCAGAAATTTCACTTATTTCAGGGAAAAAAGGCAGAAATTTTCCTTATTTTGGGGCAAAAAGGCAGAAATTCCTAATATTTTTGAGGCAAAAATGCAGAAATTCCCCTTATTTTGAGGTAAAATGGCTGAAATTCTCCTTATTTGGGGGCAAAAAGGCAGAAATTTCCCTTAACGGGGCAAAATTGCTGAAATTTCACTTACTTCAGGGTAATAAGTCAGAATTTTTTTTTTATTTTGGGGCAAAAAAGACAGAAATTCCCTTTGTTTTGGGAGAAATACACAGAAATTCCACTTATTTAGAGGCAAAAATGCAGAAATTCCCCTTATTTTGGAGCAGAATTGCAGAAATTCTCCTAATTGTGGGTCAAAAAGGCAGAAATTCCCTATATGTTGGGGCAAAAAGACAGAAATTCTCCTTATTTTGGGGCAAATCTAAAAAATTCCACTTATTTTGGGCCAAAATTTCCGAAATTTCACTTATTTTGTGGCATAATTGCAGAAATTTCACGTATTTTGGGGCAAAATTGCAGAAATTTCACTTATTTCAGGGAAAAAAGGCAGAAATTTTCCTTATTTTGGGGCAAAAAGAAGAAATTCCTAATATTTTGTGGCAAAAATGCAGAAATTCCCCTTATTTTGAGGTAAAAAGGCTGAAATTCCCCTTATTTGGAGGCAAAAAGGCAGAAATTTCCCTTATTTTGGGGCAAAATTGCAGAAATTTCACTTATTTTGGGGCAAAATTGCAGAAATTTCACGTATTTTGGGGCAAAATTGCAGAAATTTCACTTATTTCAGGGGAAAAAGGCAGAAATTTTTCTTATTTTGGGGAAAAGACAGAAATTCCACATATTTAGTGGCAAAAAAGCAGAAATTCCCCTTATTTTGGAGCAAAATTGCACAATTTCCCCTAATTTTGGGTCAAAAAGGCAGAAATTCCCTATATGTTGGGGCAAAAGACAGAAATTCTCCTTATTTTGGGGCAAATCTCAGAAATTCCACTTATTTTGGGGCAAAATTCCAGAAATTTCACTTATTTTGTGGCAAAATTGCAGAAATTTCACTTATTTTGGCGCAAAATTGCAGAAATTTTACTTATTTTAAGGCAAAATTGCAGAAATTTCACTTATTTCAGGGAAAAAAGGCAGAAATTTTCCTTATTTTGGGGCAAAAAAAGCATTAATTAATAATATTTTGTGGCAAAAATGCAGAAATTCCCCTTATTTTGAGGTAAAAAGGCTGATATTCCCCTCTTTTTAGGGCAAAAAGGCAGAAATTTTCTTTATTTTGGGGCAAAATTGCAAAAATTTCACTTACTTCTGTGTAATAAGTCAGAATTTTTCCTTATTCTTGGGCAAGAAAGACAGAAATTCCCTTTGTTTTCGGGGAGAAACACAGAAATTCCACTTATTTAGAGGCAAAAAAGCATAAATTCCCCTTATTTTGGAGCAAAAATGAAGAAACTTCCTTTATTTATGGCAAAATGTATGCATTCTTCTTATTTTCTGGCAAAAAGGCAGAAATTTCCCGTATTTTGGAGCAAAATTGCAGAAATTAACGTAATTGTGGGGCAAAAAGGCAAAAATTCGCTATATGTTGGTGCAAAAAGACAGAAATTCTAATTGTTTTGAGGCAAAACTCAGAAATTTCACTTATTTTGGGGCAAAATTGCAGAAATTTCACTTATTTCAGAAAAAAAGCAGAAATTTTCTTATATTGGGGCAAAAAGGCAGAAATTTCTTTTATTTTGGTACAAATTGCAGAAATTTTCCTTGTTTGAGGCAAAAAGTAAGAAATTCCTAATATTTGAGTGCAAAAATGCAGAAATTCCACTTATTTTGAGGTAAAAAGGCTGAAATTCCCCTTATATGGGTAAAAAAGCAGAAATTTCCTTTATTTTGGGGCAAAATTGCAGAAATTTCACTTACTTCAGGTTAATAAGTCAGAATTTTTCCTTATTTTGTGGCAAAAAAGAAAGAAATTCCCTTTGTTTTGGGGCAAAAAGACAGAAATTCCAGGTATTTAGAGGCAAAAATCAGAAATTCCTCTTATTTTGGAGAAAAAATGAAGAAATTTCTCTTTTTTATGGCAAAAAGGTATGCATTCTTCTTATTTTAGGGCAAAAAGGCAGAAATTCCCCGTATTTTGGAGCAAAATAGCAGAAATTCCCCTAATTGTGGGGCAAAAAGGCAGAAATTCCCTATATGTTGGGGGAAAAAGACAGAAATTCTCCTTATTTTGGGGCAAAACTCAGAAATTCCACTTACTTTGGGGCAAAATTCCAGAAATTTCCCTTATTTTGGGGCAAATTTGCAGAAATATCACTTATTTTGGGGCAAAATTGCAGAAATTTCACTTATTTCAGGGAAAAAATGCAGAAATTTTCTTATTTTCGGGCAAAAATGCAGAAATTCCTAATATTTTGTGGCAAAAATGCAGAAATTCCTTTTATTTTGAGGGAAAAAGGCTGAAATTCCTCTTATTTGGGGGCAAAAAGGGAGAAATTTCCCTTATTTTAGGGCAAAATTGCAGAAATTTCACTTATTTCAGGGTAATAAGTCAGAATTTTTTTTTATTTTGGGGCAAAAAAGACAGAAATTCCCTTTGTTTTGGGGGAAAAAGACAGAAAATCCACTTATTTAGAGGCAAAAAAGCAGAAATTCCCCTTATTTTGGAGCAAAAATGAAGAAATTTCCTTTTTTTATGGCAAAAAGGTATGCATTCTTCTTATTTTCGAGTAAAAAGGCAGAAATTCCCTGTATTTTGGAGCAAAATTGCAGAAATTACCTTAATTGTGGGGCAAAAATCAGAAATTCCCTATATGTTAGGGCAAATACAGAAATTCTTTTTATTTTAGAGCAAAACTCAGAAATTCCACTTATTTTGGAACAAAATTGCAGAAATTTCTTTTATTTTGGGGCAAAATTGCAGAAATTTCACTAATTTTGGGGCAAAATTGCAGAAATTTTACTTATTTCTTAGAAAAAAGGCAGAAATTTTCCTTATTTTGGGGAAAAAAGGCAGAAATTCCTAATATTTTGTGGCAAAAATGCAGAAATTGCCCTTATTTTGAGGTAAAAATGCTGAAATTCCCCTTATTTGGGGGCAAAAATGCAGAAATTTCTCGTTTTGGGGCAAAATTGCAGAAATTTCACTTATTTCACGGTAATAAGTGAGAAATTTTCCATATTTTGGGGCAAAAAAGACAAAAATTCCCTTTGTTTTTTGGGAAAAAGACAGAAATTCCACTTATTTAGAGGCAAAAAAGCAGAAATTCCCCTTATTTTGGAGCAAAATTGCAGAAATTCCCCTAATTGTGGGTCAAAAAGGCAGAAATTCCCTATATGTTGGGGCAAAAAGACAGAAATTCTTTTTATTTTGGAGCAAATCTCAGAAATTCCACTTACTTTGGGACAAAATTCCAGAAATTTCACTTATTTTCATGCAAAATTGCAGAAATTTCACTTATTTGGGGCAAAATTGCAGAAATTTCACTTATTTTCCGGCAAAATTGCAGAAATTTCACTTGTTTGGGGCAAAATTGCAGAAATTTTACTTACTTCAGGGTAATAAGTCAGAATTTTTCCTTATTTTGGGGCAAAAAAAAGAAATTCCCTTTGTTTTGGGGGAAAAAGTCAGAAATTCCACTTATTTACAGGCAAAAAAGCAGAAATTTCCCTTATTTTGAGGTAAAAAGGTTGAAATTCCCCTTATTTGGGGGCAAAATGGCAGAAATTTTTCTTATTTTGGGGCAAAATTGCAGAAATTTCACTTATTTCAGGGTAATAAGTCAGAAATTTTCCTTATATTGGGGCAAAAAGACAGAAATTCCCTTTGTTTTGGGGGGAAAAGACAGAAATTCCACTTATTTAGAGGCAAAAAAGCAGAAATTTCCCTTATTTTGGAGCAAAATTACAGATATTCCCCTAATTGTGGGTCAAGGAAGCAGAAATTCCCTATATGTTTGGGCAAAAGGACAGAAATTCTCCTTATTTGGGGCAAATCTCAGAAATTCCACCTATTTTGGGGCAAAATTCCAGAAATTTCCCTTATTTTGGGGCAAAATTGCAGAAATTTGACTTATTTTGGGGCAAAATTGCAGAAATTTCACTTATTTTGGGGCAAAATTGCAGAAATTTCAATTATTTCAGGGAAAAAAGGCAGAAATTTTTTTTATTTTGTGGCAAAAATGCAGAAATTGCCCTTATTTTGAGGTAAAAATGCTGAAATTCCCCTTATTTGGGGGCAAAAATGCAGAAATTTCTCTTTTTGGGTCAAAATTGCAGAAATTTCACTTATTTCACAGTAATAAGTCAGAAATTTTCCTTATTTTGGGGCAAAAATGACAAAAATTTTCTTTGTTTTTGGGGAAAAAGAAATTCCAAAATTTAGAGGCAAAAAAGCAGAAATTCCCCTTATTTTGGAGCAAAATTGCAGAAATTCCCCTAATTGTGTGTCAAAAAGGCAGAAATTCCCTATATGTTGGTGCAAAAAGACAGAAATTCTCATTATTTTGGGGCAAATCTCAGAAATTTAACTTATTTTGTGGCAAAATTCCAGAAATTTCACTTATTTTCAGGCAAAATTGCAGAAATTTCACTTATTTGGGGCAAAATTGCAGAAATTTCACTTACTTCAGGGTAATAAGTCAGAAATTTTCCTTATTTTGGGGCAAAAAAAAGAAATTCCCTTTGTTTTGGGGGAAAAAGTCAGAAATTCCACTTATTTAGAGGCAAAAAAGCAGAAATACCCCTTATTCTGGAGCAAAAATGAAGAAATTTCCCTTTTTTATGGCAAAAAGGTATGGATTCTTCTTATTTTCGGGCAAAAAAGCAGAAATTCCCCTTATTTTGGAGCAAAATTACAGAAATTCCCCTAATTGTGGGTCAAGAAAGCAGAAATTCCCTATATGTTTGGGCAAAAAGACAGAAATTCTCCTTATTTGTGGCAAATCTCAGAAATTCCACTTATTTTGGGGCAAAATTCCAGAAATTTCCCTTATTTTGGGGCAAAATTGCAGAAATTTGTCTTATTTTGGGGCAAAATTGTAGAAATTTCACTTATTTTAGGGCAAAATTGCAGAAATTTCACTTATTTCAGGGAAAAAAAGCATAAATTTTCCTTATTTTGGGGCAAAAAGGCAGAAATTCCTAATATTTTGTGGCAAAAATGCAGAAATTCTCTTTATTTTGAGGTAAAAAGGCTGAAATTCCCTTTATTTGTGGGCAAAAAAGCAGAAATTTCCCTTATTTTGGGGCAAAATTGCAGAAATTTCACTTACTTCAGGGTAATAAGTCAGAATTTTTCCTTATTTTGTGGCAAAAAAGACAGATTTTCCCTTTGTTTTGGGGAAAAAAGACAGAAATTCCACTTATTTAGAGGCAAAAAAGCAGAAATTCCTCTTATTTTGGAGAAAAAATGAAGAAATTTCCCTTTTTTATGGCAAAAAGGTATGCATTCTTCTTATTTTCGGGCAAAAAGACAGAAATTCCCCGTATTTTGGAGCAAAATTGCAGAAATTTGACTTACTTTGGGGCAAAATTGCAGAAATTTAACTTATTTCAGGGAAAAAAAGAAGAAATTTTCTTATTTTGGGGCAAAAAGCCAATAATTCCTAATATTTTGTGGCAAAAATGCAGAAATTCCCCTTATTTTGAGGTAAAAAGGCTGAAATTCTCCTTATTTGGGGTCAAAAAGGCAGAAATTTCCCTTATTTTGGGACAAAATTGCAGAAATTTCAATTATTTCAGGCTAACTAGTCAGAAATTTTCCTTATTTTGGGGCAAAAAGACAGGAATTCCCTTTATTTTGGGGGAAAAAGACAGAAATTCCAGTTATTTAGAGGCAAAAGAGCAGAAATTCCTCTTATTTTGGAGAAAAAATGAAGAAATTTCCCTTTTTTATGGCAAAAAGGTATGCATTGTTCTTATTTTCGGGAAAAAAGGCAGTAATTCCCCATATTTTGGAGCAAAATTGCAGAAATTACCCTAATTGTGGGTCAAAAAGGCAGAAATTCCCAATATGTTGGGGCAAAAAGACAGAAATTCTTCTTATTTTGGGGCAAATCTCAGAAATTCCACTTATTTTGGGGCAAAATTTTAGAAATTTCACTTATTTTGAAGCAAAATTTCAGGAATTAAATTTATTTTGGGGAAAAATTGCAGAAAATTCACGTATTTTGTGGAAAATTGCAGAAATTTCAATTACTTCAGGGTAATAAGTCAGAAATTTTCCTTATTTTGGGGCAAAAAAAAGAAATTCCCTTTGTTTTGGGGGTAAAAGTCAGAAATTCCACTTATTTAGAGGCAAAAAAGCAGAAATTCCCCTTATTCTGGAGCAAAAATGAAGAAATTTCCCTTTTTTATGGCAAAAAGGTATGCATTCTTTTTATTTTCGGGCAAAAAAGCAGAAATTCCCCTTATTTTGGAGCAAAATTACAGAAATTCCCCTAATTGTGGGTCAAGAAAGCAGAAATTCCCTATATGTTTGGGTAAAAAGACAGAAATTCTCCTTATTTGGGGCAAATCTCAGAAATTCCACTTATTTTGGGGCAAAATTCCTGAAATAACCCTTATTTTGGGACAAAATTTCAGAAATTTGACTTATTTTGGGGCAAAATTGCAGAAATTTCACTTATTTTGGGGCAAAATTGCAGAAATTTCAATTATTTCAGGGAAAAAAGGCAGAAATTTTCCTTATTTTGGGGCAAAAAGGCAGAAATTCCTAATATTTTGTGGCAAAAATGCAGAAATTCTCCTTATTTTGAGGTAAAAAGGCTGAAATTCCCCTTATTTGTGGGCAAAAAGGCAGAAATTTCCCTTATTTTGGGGCAAAATTGCAGAAATTTCACTTACTTCAGAGTAATAATTCAGAATTTTTCCTTATTTTGTGGCAAAAAAGACAGAATTTCCCTTTGTTTTGGGGAAAAAAGACAGAAATTCCACTTATTTAGAGGCAAAAAAGCAGAAATTCCTCTTATTTTGGAGAAAAAATGAAGAAATTTCCCTTTTTTATGGCAAAAAGATATGCATTCTTCTTATTTTCAGGCAAAAAGACAGAAATTCCCCGTATTTTGGAGCAAAATTGCAGAAATTTGACTTATTTTGGGGCAAAATTGCAGAAATTTAACTTATTTTGGGGCAAAATTGCAGAAATTTCACTTATTTCAGGGAAAAAAGGCCGAAATTTTCCTTATTTTGGGGCAAAAAGGCAGAAATTCCTAATATTTTGTGGCAAAAATGCAGAAATTCTCCTTATTTTGAGGTAAAAAGGCTGAAATTCCACTTATTTCTGGGCAAAAAGGCAGAAATTTCCCTTATTTTGGGGCAAAATTGCAGAAATTTTACTTACTTCAGGGTAATAAGTCAGAATTTTTCCTTATTTTGTGGCAAAAAAGACAGAATTTTCCTTTGTTTTGGGGAAAAAATACAGAAATTCCACTTATTTAGAGGCAAAAAAGCAGAAATTCCTCTTATTTTGTAGAAAAAATGAAGAAATTTCCCTTTTTTATAGGAAAAAGGTATGCATTCTTCTTATTTTCGGGCAAAAATGCAGAAATTCCCCGTATTTTGGAGCAAAATTGCAGAAATTCCCCAAATTGTGGGGCAAAAAGGCAGAAATTCCCTATATGTTGGGGCAAAAAGACAGAAATTCTCCTTATTTTGGAGCAAAACTCAGAAATTCTACTTACTTTGGGGCAAAATTCCAGAAATTTCCCTTATTTTGGGGCAAAATTGTAGAAATATCACTTATTTTGGGGCAAAATTGCAGAAATTTCACATATTTGGGGGCAAAATTGCAGAAATTTCACTTATTTCAGGGAAAAAAGGCAGAGATTTTCCTTATTATGGGGCAAAAAGGCAGAAATTCCTAATATTTTGTGGCAAAAATGCAGAAATTCCCCTTATTTTGAGGGAAAATGGCTGAAATTCTGCTTATTTGGTAGCCAAAAGGCAGAAATTTCCCTTATTTTGAGGCAAAATTCCAGAAATTTCACTTATTTCAGGGTAACTCGTAAGAACTTTTCCTTATTTTGGGGTAAAAAGACAGGAATTCGATTTTTTGGGGGGAAAAAGTCAGAAATTCCAGTTATTTAGAGGCATAAAAGCAGAAATTCCCCTTATTTTGGAGCAAAAATGAAGAAATTTCCTTTTTTTATGGCAAAAAGCTATGCATTCTTTTTATTTTTGGGCAAAAAGGCAGAAATTCCCCGTATTTTGGAACAAAATTGAAGAAATTCCCCTAATTGTGGGGCAAAAAGGCAGAAATTCCCTATATGTTAGTGCAAAAAACAGAAATTCTCCTTATTTTGGTGCAAAACTCAAAATTCCACTTCTTTTGGGGCAAAATTCCAGAAATTTCCATTATTTAGGGGCAAATTTGCAGAAATTTCACTTATTTTGGGGCAAAATTGCAGAAATTTCACTTATTTCAGGGAAAAAAAGCAGAAATTTTCTTATTTGGGGGCAAAAATGCAGAAATTCCTAATATTTTGTTGCAAAAATGCAGA
The DNA here is from genome assembly GCF_963924665.1 of Micromys minutus. Classification (NCBI taxonomy): domain Eukaryota; kingdom Metazoa; phylum Chordata; class Mammalia; order Rodentia; family Muridae; genus Micromys; species Micromys minutus. Next base: position 8,771,746 of record NW_027667727.1, read on the forward strand.
ATTTCCCCTTATTTTGAGGTAAAAAGGCTGAAATTCCCCTTATTTGGAGGCAAAAAGGCAGAAATTTCCCTTATTTTGGGGCAAAATTGCAGAAATTTCACTTATTTCACGGTAATAAGTCAGAATTTTTTTTTTATTTTTGAGGCAAAATTGCAGAAATTTCACTTATTTTAGAAAAAAAGCAGAAATTTTCTTATTTTGGGGCAAAAATGGAGAAATTCCTAATATTTTGAGGCAAAAATGCAGAAATTCCCCTTATTTTGAGGTAAAAAGGCTGAAATTCCCCTTATTTGGAGGCAAAAAGGCAGAAATTCCCCGTATTTTGGAACCAAATTGCAGAAATACCCCTAATTGTGGGCAAAAAGGCATAAATTCCCTATATGTTAGGGCAAAAAAGAGAAATTCTTGTTATTTTGGTGCAAAACTCAGAAATTCCACTTATTTTGGGGCAAAATTCCAGAAATTTCACTTATTTTGGGGCAAAATTGCAGAAATTTCACTTATTTCAGGGAAAAAAGGCAGAAATTTTCTTATTTTGGGGCAAAAAGGCAGAAATTCCTAATATTTTGTTGCCAAAATGCAGAAATTCCCCTTATTTTGAGGTAAAAAGGCTGAAATTCTCCTTATTTGGAAGCAAAAAAGCAGAAATTTCCCTTATTTTGGGGCAAAATTGCAGAAATTTCACTTATTTCAGGGTAACTGGTCAGAAATTTTCCTTATTTTGGGGCAAAAAGACAGGACTTCCTTTTGTTTTGGGGGAAAAAGACAGAAATTCCAGTTAATTAGACGCAAAAAAGCAGAAATTCCCCTTATTTTGGAGCAAAAATGAAGAAATTTCCTTTTTTTATGGCAAAAAGTTATGCATTCTTCTTATTTTCGGGCAAAAAGGCAGTAATTCCCGGTATTTTGGAGCAAAATTGCAGAAATTCCCCTAATTGTGGGGCAAAAAATGCAGAAATTCCATAAATGTTAGGGCAAAAAGACAGAAATTCTCCTTATTTTGGGGCAAAACTCAGAAATTCCAATTATTTTGGGGCAAAATTCCAGAAATTTCCCTTATTTTGGGGCAAAATTGCAGAAATTTCAATTATTTTGTGGCAAAATTGCAGAAATTCTTTAATTGTCGGTCAAAAAAGCAGAAATTCCCTATATGATGGGGCAAAAAGACAGAAATTCTTCTTATTTTGGGGCAAAACTCAGAAATTCCACTTATTTTGGGGCAAAATTCCAGAAATTTCACTTTTTTGGGGGCAAAATTGCAGAAATATCACTTATTTTGGAACAAAATTGCAGAAATTTCACTTATTTCAGGGAAAAAAAGCAGAAATTTTCTTATTTTGGGGCAAAAAGGCAGAAATTCCTAATATTTTGTTGCCAAAATGCAGAAATTCCCCTTATTTTGAGGTAAAAAGGCTGAAATTCTCTTTATTTGGAAGCAAAAAGGCAGAAATTTCCCTTATTTTGGGGCAAAATTGCAGAAATTTCACTTATTTCAGGGTAACTGGTCAGAAATTTTCCTTATTTTGGGGCAAAAAGACAGGACTTCCTTTTGTTTTGGGAGAAAAAGACAGAAATTCCAGTTAATTAGATGCAAAAAAGCAGAAATTCCCCTTATTTTGGAGCAAAAATGAAAAAATTTCATTTTTTTATGGCAAAAAGGTATGCATTGTTCTTATTTTTGTGCAAAACGGCAGTAATTCCCCATATTTTGGAGAAAAATTGCAGAAATTCCCCTAATTGTGGGGCAAAAAACCAGAAATTCCCTATATGTTAGGGCAAAAACACAGAAATTCTCCTTTTTTGGGGGCAAAACTCAGAAATTCCACTTATTTTGGGACAAAATTCCAGAAATTTCCCTTATTTTGGGGCAAAATTGCAGAAATTTGACTTATTTTGGGGCAAAATTGCAGAAATTTTACTTATTTCAGGGAAAAAAGGCAGAAATTTTCCTTATTTTGGGGCAAAAAGGCAGAAATTCCTAATATTTTGTGGCAAAAATGCAGAAATTCCCCTTATTTTGAGGTAAAAATGCTGAAATTCCCTTATTTGGGAACAAAAAGGCAGAAATTTCTCTTATTTTGGGGCAAAATTGCAGAAATTTCACTTATTTCACGGTAATAAGTCAGAAATTTTTTTTATTTTGGGGCAAAAAATACAAAAATTCCCTTTGTTTTGGGGGAAAAAGACAGAAATTCCACTTATCTAGAGGCAACAAAGCAGAAATTCCCCTTATTTTGGAGCAAAATTGCAGAAATTCCCCTAATTGTGTGTCAAAAAGGCAGAAATTCCCTATATGTTGGGGCAAAAAGACAGAAATTCTCATTATTTTGGGGCAAATCTCAGAAATTTCACTTATTTTGTGGCAAAATTCCATAAATTTCACTTATTTTCAGGCAAAATTGCAGAAATTTCACTTATTTGGGGCAAAATTGCAGAAATTTCACTTACTTCAGGGTAATTAGTCAGAAATTTTCCTTATTTTGGGGCAAAAAAAAGAAATTCCCTTTGTTTAGGGGGAAAAAGTCAGAAATTCCACTTATTTAGAGGCAAAAAAGCAGAAATTCCACTTATTCTGGAGCAAAAATGAAGAAATTTCCCTTTTTTATGGAAAAAAGGTATGCATTCTTCTTATTTTCGGGCAAAAAAGCAGAAATTCCCCTTATTTTGGAGCAAAATTACAGAAATTTCCCTAATTGTGGGTCAAGAAAGCAGAAATTCCCTATATGTTAGGGCAAAAAGACAGAAATTCTCCTTATTTGGGGCAAATCTCAGAAATTCCACTTATTTTGGGGCAAAATTCCAGAAATTTCCCTTATTTTAGGGTAAAATTGCAGAAATTTGACTTATTTTGGGGCAAAATTGCAGAAATTTCACTTATTTTGGAGCAAAATTGCAGAAATTTAACTTATTTCAGGGAAAAAAGGCAGAAATTTTCCTTATATTGGGGCAAAAAGGCAGAAATTCCTAATATTTTGTGGCAAAAATGCAGAAATTCTCCTTATTTTGAGGTAAAAAGGCTGAAATTCCCCTTATTTGTGGGCAAAAAGGCAGAAATTTCCCTTATTTTGGGGCAAAATTGCAGAAATTTCACTTACTTCAGGGTAATAAGTCAGAATTTTTTCTTATTTTGTGGCAAAAAAGACAGAATTTCCCTTTGTTTTGGGGAAAAAAGACAAAAATTCCACTTATTTAGAGGCAAAAGAGAAGAAATTCCTCTTATTTTGGAGAAAAAATGAAGAAATTTCCCTTTTTTATGGCAAAAAGGTATGCATTCTTCTTATTTTCGGGCGAAAATGCAGAAATTCCTCGTATTTTGGAGCAAAATTGCAGAAATTCCCCAAATTGTGGGGCAAAAAGGCAGAAATTCCCTATATGTTAGGGCAAAAAAGAGAAATTCTTTTTATTTTGGTGCAAAACTCAGAAATTCCATTATTTTGGGGCAAAATTGCCGAAATTTCACTTATTTTGGGGCAAAATTGCAGAAATTTCACTTATTTCAGGGAAAAAAAGCAGAAATTTTCTTATTTTGGGGCAAAAAGGCAGAAATTCCTAATATTTTGTGGCAAAAATGCAGAAATTCCCCTTATTTTGAGGTAAAAAGGCTGAAATTCTCCTTATTTGGGGGCAAAAAGGCAGAAATTTCCCTTATTTTGGGGAAAAATTGCAGAAATTTCACTTATTTCAGGGTAACTGGTCAGAAATTTTCCTTATTTTGGGGCAAAACGACAGGAATTCCCTTTATTTTGGGGGAAAAAGACAGAAATTCCTGTTATTTAGAGGCAAAAAAGCAGAAATTCCCCTTATTTTGGAGCAAAAAAGAAAAAATTTCCTTTTTTTATGGCAAAAAGGTATGCATTGTTCTTTTTTTCGGGCAAAAAGGCAGTAATTCCCCATATTTTGGAGCAAAATTGCAGAAATTACCCTAATTGTGGGTCAAAAAGGCAGAAATTCCCAATATGTTGGGGCAAAAAGACAGAAATTCTTCTTATTTTGGGGCAAATCTCAGAAATTCCACTTATTTTGGGGCAAAATTTTAGAAATTTCACTTATTTTGAAGCAAATTTTAGGAATTCAACTTATTTTGGGGCAAAATTGCAGAAATTTCACGTATTTTGGGGCAAAATTGCAGAAATTTCACTTATTTCAGGGAAAAAAGGCAGAAATTTTACTTATTTTGGGGCAAAAATGCGGAAATTCCTAATATTTTGTGGCAAAAAGGCGGAAATTCCCCTTATTTTGAGGTAAAAAGGCTGAAATTCCCTTTATTTGGAGGCAAAAAGGCAGAAATTTCTTTTATTTTGGGGCAAAATTGCAGAAATTTCACTTACTTCAGGGTAATAAGTCAGAATTTTTCCTTATTTTGGGGCAAAAAACACAGAAATTCCCTTTGTTTTGGGGGAAAAAGACAGAAATTCCACTTATTTAGAGGCAAAAAAGCAGAAATTCCCCTTATTTTAGAGAAAAAATGAAGAAATTTCCCTTTTTTATGGCAAAAAGGTATTCATTCTTCTTATTTTCGGGCAAAAAGGCAGAAATTCCCCGTATTTTGGAGCAAAATTGCAGAAATTCCCCTAATTGTGGGGCAAAAAGGCAGAAATTCCCTATATGTTTGGGCAAAAAAACAGAAATTCTCCTTATTTTGGGGCAAAACTCAGAAATTCCACTTATTTTGGGGCAAAATTCCAGAAATTTCCCTTATTTTGGGGCAAAATTGCAGAAATATCAATTATTTTGGGGCAAAATTGCAGAAATTTCACATATTTTGGGGCAAAATTGCAGAAATTTCACTTATTTCAGGGTAAAAAGGCAGAGATTTTCCTTATTATGGGGCAAAAAGGCAGAAATTCCTAATATTTTGTGGCAAAAATGCAGAAATTCCCCTTATTTTGAGGTAAAATGGCTGAAATTCTGCTTATTTGGTGGCCAAAAGGCAGAAATTTCCCTTATTTTGGGGCAAAATTGCAGAAATTTCACTTATTTCAGGGTAACTGGTAAGAACTTTTCCTTATTTTGGGGTAAAAAGACAGGAATTCTTTTTGTTTTGGGGGAAAAAGACAGAAATTCCAGTTATTTAGAGGCAAAAAAGCAGAAATTCCCCTTATTTTGGAGCAAAAATGAAGAAATTTCCTTTTTTTATGGCAAAAAGTTATGCATTCTTCTTATTTTCGGGCAAAAAGGAAGTAATTCCCGGTATTTTGGAGCAAAATTGCAGAAATTCCCCTAATTGTGGGGCAAAAAAAGCAGAAATTCCATATATGTTAGGTCAAAAAGACAGAAATTCTCCTTATTTTGGGGCAAAACTCAGAAATTCCAATTATTTTGGGGCAAAATTCCAGAAATTTCCCTTATTTTGGGGCAAAATTGCAGAAATTTCACTTATTTTGGGGCAAAATTGCAAAAATTCTTTAATTGTTGGTCAAAAAAGCAGAAATTCCCTATATGTTGGGGCAAAAAGACAGAAATTCTCCTTATTTAGGGGCATATCTCAGAAATTCCACACTTTTGGGGGCAAAATTCCAGAAATTTCACTTATTTTGGGGCAAAATTGCAGAAATTTCACTTATTTTGGGAAAAATTGCAGAAATTTCACTTATTTCAGGGAAAAAGGCAGAAATTTTCCTTATTTTGGGGCAAAAAGGCAGAAATTCCTAATATTTTGTGTCAAAAATGCAGAAATTCTCCTTATTTTGAGGTAAAAATGCTGAAATTCCCCTTATTTGCGAGCAAAAAGGCAGAAATTTCCCTTATTTTGGGGCAAAATTGCAGAAATTTCACTTACTTCAGGGTAATAAGTCTGAAATTTTCCTCATTTTGGGCAAAAAGGAAAGAAATTCCTTTTGTTTTGGGCGAAAAAGACAGAAATTCCACTTATTTAGAGGCAAAAAAGCAGAAATTCCACTTATTTTGGAGTAAAAATGAAGAAATTTACCTTTTTTATGGCAAAAAGTTATGCATTCTTCTTATTTTCGGGCAAAAAAGCAGAAGTTCCCCGTATTTTGGAGCAAAATTGCAGAAATTCCCCTAATTGTGGGGCAAAAAGGCAGAAATTCCCTATATGTTAGGGCAAAAAGACAGAAATTCTCCTTATTTTGGGGCAAAACTCAGAAATTCCACTTATTTTGGGGCAAAATTCAAGAAATTTCACTTCTTTTGGGGCAAAATTGCAGAAATATCACTTATTTTGGGACAAAATTGCAGAAATTTCACTTATTTCAGGGAAAAAAAAGCAGAAATTTTCTTATTTTGGGGCAAAATGCAGAAATTCCTAATATTTTGTGGCAAAAATGCAGAAATTTCCCTTATTTTGAGGGAAAAAGGCTGAAATTCTTCTTATTTGGGGGCAAAAAGGCAGAAATTTCCCTTATTTTGAAGCAAAATTGCAGAAATTTCACTTATTTCAGGGTAATAAGTCAGAAATTTTTTTTTTTATTTTGGGGCAAAAAAGACAGAAATTCCCTTTGTTGTGAGGGAAAAAGACAGAAATTCCACTTATTTAGAGGCAAAAAAGCAGAAATTCCCCTTATTTTGGAGCAAAAATGAAGAAATTTCGTTTTTTTATGGCAAAAAGGTATGCATTCTTCTTATTTTCAGGCAAAAAGGCAGAAATTCCCCGTATTTTGGAACAAAATTGCAGAAATTCCCCTAATTGTGGGGCAAAAACGCAGAAATTCCCTATATGTTAGGGCAAAAAACAGAAATTCTCCTTATTTTGGTGTAAAACTCAAAATTCCACTTATTTTGGGGCAAAATTCCAGAAATTTCCATTATTTTGGGGCAAAATTGCAGAAATTTCATTATTTTGGAGCAAAATTGCAAAAATTCTTTAATTGTCGGTCAAAAAAGCAGAAATTCCCTATATGTTGGGGCAAAAAGACAGAAATTCTCCTTATTTAGGGGCATATCTCAGAAATTCCACACTTTTGGGGGCAAAATTCCAGAAATTTCACTTATTTTGGGGCAAAATTGCAGAAATTTCACTTATTTTGGGAAAAATTGCAGAAATTTCACTTATTTCAGGGAAAAAGGCAGAAATTTTCCTTATTTTGGGGCAAAAAGGCAGAAATTCCTAATATTTTGTGTCAAAAATGCAGAAATTCTCCTTATTTTGAGGTAAAAATGCTGAAATTCCCCTTATTTGCGAGCAAAAAGGCAGAAATTTCTCTTATTTTGGGGCAAAATTGCAAAAATTTCACTTACTTCAGGGTAATAAGTCTGAAATTTTCCTCATTTTGGGCAAAAAGGAAAGAAATTCCTTTTGTTTTGGGCGAAAAAGACAGAAATTCCAGTTATTTAGAGGCAAAAAAGCAGAAATTCCACTTATTTTGGAGTAAAAATGAAGAAATTTACCTTTTTTATGGCAAAAAGTTATGCATTCTTCTTATTTTCGGGCAAAAAAGCAGAAGTTCCCCGTATTTTGGAGCAAAATTGCAGAAATTCCCCTAATTGTGGGGCAAAAAGGCAGAAATTCCCTATATGTTAGGGCAAAAAGACAGAAATTCTCCTTATTTTGGGGCAAAACTCAGAAATTCCACTTATTTTGGGGCAAAATTCAAGAAATTTCACTTCTTTTGGGGCAAAATTGCAGAAATATCACTTATTTTGGGACAAAATTGCAGAAATTTCACTTATTTCAGGGAAAAAAAGCAGAAATTTTCTTATTTTGGGGCAAAATGCAGAAATTCCTAATATTTTGTGGCAAAAATGCAGAAATTTCCCTTATTTTGAGGGAAAAAGGCTGAAATTCTTCTTATTTGGGGGCAAAAAGGCAGAAATTTCCCTTATTTTGAAGCAAAATTGCAGAAATTTCACTTATTTCAGGGTAATAAGTCAGAAATTTTTTTTTTATTTTGGGGCAAAAAAGACAGAAATTCCCTTTGTTGTGAGGGAAAAAGACAGAAATTCCACTTATTTAGAGGCAAAAAAGCAGAAATTCCCCTTATTTTGGAGCAAAAATGAAGAAATTTCGTTTTTTTATGGCAAAAAGTTATGCATTCTTCTTATATTCAGGCAAAAAGGCAGAAATTCCCCGTATTTTGGAACAAAATTAGAAAAATTCCCCTAATTGTGGGGCAAAAACGCAGAAATTCCCTATATGTTAGGGCAAAAAACAGAAATTCTCCTTATTTTGTTGTAAAACTCAAAATTCCACTTATTTTGGGGCAAAATTCCAGAAATTTCTATTATTTTGGGGCAAAATTGCAGAAATTTCATTATTTTGGGGCAAAATTGCAGAAATTTCACTTATTTCAGGGAAAAAAAGCAGAAATTTTCTTATTTTGGGGCAAAAATGCAGAAATCCTTAATATTTTGTTGCAAAAATGCAGAATTTCCCCTTATTTTGAGGTAAAAAGGCTGAAATTCCCCTTATTTGGAGGCAAAAAGGCAGAAATTTCCCTTAATTTGGGGCAAAATTGCAGAAATTTCACTTATTTCAGGGTAATAAGTCAGAAATTTTTTTGGGGCAAAATTGCACAAATTTCACTTATTTTAGAAAAAAAAGCAGAAATTTTCTTATTTTGGGGCAAAAATGCACAAATTCCTAATATTTTGTGGCAAAAATGCAGAAATTCCCCTTATTTTGAGGTAAAAAGGCTGAAATTCCCCTTATTTGGAGGCAAAAAGGCAGAAATTCCCCGTATTTTGGAACCAAATTGCAGAAATTCCCCTAATTATGGGGCAAAAAGGTAGAAATTCCCTATATGTTAGGGCAAAAAAGAGAAATTCTTTTTATTTTGGTGCAAAACTCTAAAATTCCACTTATTTTGGGGCAAAATTCCAGAAATTTCACTTATTTTGGGGCAAAATTGCAGAAATTTCACATATTTCAGGGAAAAAAGGCAGAAATTTTCTTATTTTGGGGAAAAAGGCAGAAATTCCTAATATTTTGTTGCAAAAATGCAGAAATTCTTCTTATTTTGAGGTAAAAAGGCTGAAATTCTCCTTATTTGGGGGCAAAAAGGCAGAAAATTCCCTTATTTTGAGGCAAAATTGCATAAATTTCACTTATTTCAGGGTAACTGGTCAGAAATTTTCCTTATTTTGGGGCAAAAAGACAGGAATTCCCTTTGTTTTGGGGGAAAAAGACAGAAATTCCAGTTATTAAGAGGCAAAAAAGCAGAAATTCCCCTTATTTTGGAGCAAAAATGAAGAAATTTCCTTTTTTTATGGCAAAAACGTATGCATTCTTCTTATTTTTGGGCAAAAGGGCAGTAATTCCCCGTATTTTGGAGCAGAATTGCAGAAATTCTCCTAATTGTGGGGCAAAAATGACAAAAATTCAATTTGTTTTTGGGGAAAAAGACAGAAATTCCACTTATTTAGAGGCAAACAAGCAGAAATTCCCCTTATTTTGGAGCAAAATTGCAGAAATTATCCTAATTGTGGGTCAAAAAGGCAGAAATTCCCTATATGTTGGGGCAAAAAGACAGAAATTCTTTTTAATTTGGAGCAAATCTCAGAAATTCCACTCATTTTGGGGCAAAATTCCAGAAATTTCACTTATTTTGGGGCAAAATTTTAGAAATTTCACTTATTTTGGAGCAAAATTGCAGAAATTTCACGTATTTTGGGGCAAAATTGCAGAAATTTCACTTATTTCAGAGAAAAAGGCAGAAATTTTCCTTATTTTGGGGCAAATAGGCAGAAATTCCTAATATTTTGTGGCAAAAATGCAGAAATTCCCATTATTTTGAGGTAAAAAGGCTGAAATTCCCCTTATTTGGAGGCAAAAAGGCAGAAATTTTCCTAATTTTGGGGCAACATTGCAGAAATTTCACTTACTTCAGGGTAATATGTCTGAAATTTTCCTTATTTTGGGGCAAAAAAGACAGAAATTCCCTTTGTTTTGGGCGAAAAAGACAGAAATTTCACATATTTAGAGGCAAAAAAGCAGAAATTCCACTTATTTTGGAGCAAAAATGAAGAAATTTCCCTTTTTTATGGCAAAAAGGTATGCATTCTTCTTATTTTCGGGCAAAAATGCAGAAATTTCCCTTATTTTAAAAGAAAAAGGCTGAAATTTCCCTTATTTGGGGCCAAAAAGCAGAAATTTCCCTTATTTTGAAGCAAAATTGCAGAAATTTCACTTATTTCAGAAATTTTTTTAAATTTTGGGGCAAAAAAGACAGAAATTCCCTTTGTTTTGGGGGGAAAAGACAGAAATTCCACTTATTTAGAGGCAAAAGCAGAAATTCCCCTTATTTTGGAGCAAAAATGAAGAAATTTCCTTTTTTTATGGCAAAAAGGTATGCATTCTTCTTATTTTCGGGCAAAAAGGCAGAAATTCCCCATATTTTGGAACAAAATTGCAGAAATTCCCCTAATTGTGGGGCAAAAAGGCAGAAATTCCCTATATGTTAGGGCAAAAAACAGAAATTCTCCTTATTTTGGTGCAAAACTGACAATTCCACTTATTTTAAATCAAAATTCCAGAATTTTCACTTATTTTGAGGCAAAATTGCAGAAATTCCTAATATTTTGTGGCAAAAATGCAGAAATTCCCCTTATTTTGAGGTAAAAAGGCTGAATTTCCCCTTATTTGGAGGCAAAAAGGCAGAAATTCCCCGTATTTTGGAACCAAATTGCAGAAATTCCCCTAATTGTGGGGCAAAAAGCTAGAAATTCCCTATATGTTTGGGCAAAAAAGAGAAATTCTTTTTATTTTGGTGCAAAACTCAGAAATTCCACTTCTTTTGGGGCAAAATTCCAGAAATTTCACTTATTTTGGGGCAAAATTGCAGAAATTTCACTTACTTCAGGGAAAAAAGGCAGAAATTTTCTTATTTTGGGACAAAAAGGCAGAAATTCCTAATATTTTGTTGCAAAAATGCAGAAATTCTCCTTATATTGAGGTAAAAAGGCTGAAATTCTCCTTATTTGGGGGCAAAAAGGCAGAAATTTCCCTTATTTTGGGGCAAAATTGCAGAAATTTCACTTTTTTCATGGTAACTGGTCAGAAATTTTCCTTATTTTGGAGCAAAAAGACAGAAATTCCCTTTGTTTTGGGGGAAAAAGACAGAAATTCCAGTTATTTAGAGGCAAAAAAGCAGAAATTCCCCTTATTTTGGAGCAAAAATGAAGAAATTTCCTTTTTTTATGGCAAAAAGGTATGCATTCTTCTTATTTTCGGGTAAAAAAGCAGTAATTCCCCGTATTTTGGAGCAAAATTGCAGAAATTCCCCTAATTGTGGGGCAAAAAAGCCAAAAATTCCTTTTGTTTTGGGGGAAAAAGACAGAAATTCCACTTATTTAAAGGCAAAAAAGCCGAAATTCCCCTTATTTTGGAGCAAAATTGCAGAAATTATCCTAATTGTGGGTCAAAAAGGCAGAAATTCCCTATATGTTGGGGCAAAAAGACAAAAATTCTTTTTATTTTGGGGGAAATCTCAGAAATTCCACTTATTTTGGGGCAAAATTGCAGAAATTTCACGTATTTTGGGGCAAAATTGAAGAAATTTCACTTATTTCAGGGAAAAAGGCAGAAATTTTCCTTATTTTGGGGCAAAAAGGCAGAAATTCCTAATATTTTGTGGCAAAAATGCAGAAATTTCCCTTATTTTGAGGGAAAAAGGCAGAAATTTTTCTTATTTTGAAGCAAAATTGCAGAAATTTCACTTATTTCAGGGTAATAAGTCAGAAATTTTTTTTTATTTTGGGGCAAAAAAGACAGAAATTCCCTTTGTTTTGGGGGAAAAAGACAGAAATTCCACTTATTTAGAGGCAAAAGCAGAAATTCCCCTTATTTTGGAGCAAAAATGAAGAAATTTCCTTTTTTTATGGCAAAAAGGTATGCATTCTTCTTATTTTCGGGCAAAAAGGCAGAAATTCCCCGTATTTTGGAACAAAATTGCAGAAATTCCCCTAATTGTGGGGCAAAAAGGCAGAAATTCCCTATATGTTAGGGCAAAAAACAGAAATTCTCCTTATTTTGGTGCAAAACTGAAAATTCCACTTATTTTAAATCAAAATTCCAGAAATTTCACTTATTTTGGGGCAAAATTGCAGAAATTTCACATATTTCAGAGCAAAATTGCAGAAATTTCACTTATTTCAGGGAAAAAATGCAGAAATTTTTTTATTTTGCAGCAAAAATGCAGAAATTCCTAATATTTTGTGGCAAAAATGCAGAAATTCCCCTTATTTTGAGGTAAAAAGGCTTAAATTCCCCTTATTTAAAAGCAAAAAGACAGAAATTTCCCTTATTTTGGGGTAAAATTGCAGAAATTTCACTTATTTCAGGGTAATAAGTCAGAATTTTTTTTTATTTTGCGGCAAAATTGCAGAAATTTCACTTATTTCAGAAAAAAAGGCAGAAATTTTCATATTTTGGGGCAAAAATGCAGAAATTCCTAATATTTTGTGGCAAAAATGCAGAAATTCCCCTTATTTTGAGGTAAAAATGCTGAAATTCCCGTTATTTGGAGGCAAAAAGGCAGAAATTCCCCGTATTTTGGAACCAAATTGCAGAAATTCCCCTAATTGTGGGGCAAAAAGGTAGAAATTCCCTATATATTAGGGCAAAAAAGAGAAATTCTTTTTATTTTGGTGCAAAACTCAGAAATTCCACTTCTTTTGGGGCAAAATTCCAGAAATTTCACTTATTTTGGGGCAAAATTGCAGAAATTTCACTTACTTCAGGGAAAAAAGGCAGAAATTTTCTTATTTTTGGGCAAAAAGGCTGAAATTCCTAATATTTTGTTGCAAAAATGCAGAAATTCTCCTTATTTTGAGGTAAAAAGGCTGAAATTCTCCTTATTTGGGGGCAAAAAGGCAGAAATTTCCCTTATTTTGGGGCAAAATTGCAGAAATTTCACTTTTTTCAAGGTAACTGGTCAGAAATTTTCCTTATTTTGGGGCAAAAATACAGAAATTCCCTTTGTTTTAAGGGAAAAGACAGAAATTCCAGTTATTTAGAGGCAAAAAAGCAGAAATTCCCCTTATTTTGGAGCAAAAATGAAGAAATTTCCTTTTTTAATGGCAAAAAGGTATGCATTCTTCTTATTTTCGGGTTAAAAAGCAGTAATTCCCCATATTTTGGAGCAAAATTGCAGAAATTCCCCTAATTGTGGGGCAAAAAAGCCAAAAATTCCTTTTGTTTTGGGGGAAAAATACAGAAATTCCACTTATTTAGAGGCAAAAAAGCAGAAATTCCCCTTATTTTGAGCAAAATTGCAGAAATTATCCTAATTGTGGGTCAAAAAGGCAGAAATTCCCTACATGTTGGGACAAAAAGACAGAAATTCTTTTTATTTTGGGGGAAATCTCAGAAATTCCACATATTTTGGGGCAAAATTCCAGAAATTTCACTTATTTTGGGGCAAAATTTCAGAAATTTCAATTATTTTGGAGCAAAATTGCAGAAATTTCACGTATTTTGGGGCAAAATTGCAGAAATTTCACTTATTTCAGGGAAAAAGGCAGAAATTTTCCTTATTTTGGGGCAAAAAGGCAGAAATTCCTAATATTATGTGGCAAAAATGCAGAAATTTCCCTTGTTTTGAGGTAAAAACCTGAAATTCCCCTTATTTGGGGGCAAAAAGGCAGAAATTTCCCTTATTTTGGGGCAAAATTGCAGAAATTTCACTTACTTCAGGGTAATAAGTCTGAAATTTTCCTTATTTTGGGGCAAAAAAGACAGAAATTCCCTTTGTTTTGGGCGAAAAAGACAGAAATTCCACTTATTTAGAGGCAAAAAAGCAGAAATTCCACTTATTTTGGAGCAAAAATGAAGAATTTTCGTTTTTTATGGCAAAAAGGTATGCATTCTTCTTATTTTCGAGCAAAAAGGCAGAAATTCCCCATGTTTTGGAGCAAAATTGCAGAAATTCCCCTAATTGTGGGGCAAAAGGGCAGAAATTCCCTTTATGTTGGGGCAAAAAGACAGAAATTCTCTTTATTTTGGGGCAAAACGCAGAAATTTCACTTATTTTGGGGCAAAATTCCAGAAATTTCCATTATTTTGGGGCAAAATTGCAGAAATTTCACTTATTTTGGGGCATAACTGCAGAAATTTAACTTATTTCAGGGAAAAAAAGCAGAAATTTTCTTATTTTGGGGCAAAAATGCAGAAATTCCTAATATTTTGTGGCAAAAATGGAGAAATTTCCCTTATTTTGAGGAAAAAAGGCTGAAATTCCCCTTATTTGGAGGCAAAAAGGCAGAAATTTCCCTAATTTTGGGGCAAAATTGCAGAAATTTTACTTATTTCAAGGTAATAAGTCAGAAATTTTATTTATTTTGGGGCAAAATTGCAGAAATTTCACTTATATCAGGGAAAAATAGCTGAAATATTCTTATTTTGGGGCAAAAATGCATGAATTCCTATTATTTTGTGGCAAAAATGCAAAAATTCCCCTTATTTTGAGGTAAAAAGGCTGAAATTCCCCTTATTTGGAGGCAAAAAGGCAGAAATTCCCCGTATTTTGGAACAAAATTGCAGAAATTCCCCTAATTGTGGGGTAAAAAGGCAGAAATTCCCTATATGTTAGGGCAAAAAAGAGAAATTCTCCTTATTTTGGTGCAAAACTCAGAAATTCCACTTATTTTGGGGCAAAATTCCAAAAATTTCAATTATTTTGGGCCAAAATTGCAGAAATTTCTCTTATTTCAGGGAAAAAAGGCAGAAATTTTCCTTATTATGGGGCAAAAAGGCAGAAATTCCTAATATTTTATGGAAAAAATGCAGAAATTCCCCTTATTTTGAGGTAAAAAGGCTGAAATTCCCCTTATTTGGAGGCAAAAAGGCAGAAATTCCCCGTATTTTGGAACCAAATTGCAGAAATTCCCCTAATTGTGGGGCAAAAAGGTAGAAATTCCCTATATGTTAGGGCAAAAAAGAGAAATTCTTTTTATTTTGGTGCAAAACTCAGAAATTCCACTTCTTTTGGGGCAAAATTCCAGAAATTTCACTTATTTTGGGGCAAAATTGCAGAAATTTCACTTACTTCAGGGAAAAAAGGCAGAAATATTCTTATTTTGGGGCAAAAAGGCAGAAATTCCTAATATTTTGTTGCAAAAATGCAGAAATTCTCCTTATTTTGAGGTAAAAAGCCTGAAATTCTCCTTATTTGGGGGCAAAAAGGCAGAAATTTCCCTTATTTTGGGGCAAAATTGTAGAAATTTCACTTTTTTCAAGGTAACTGGTCAGAAATTTTCCTTATTTTGGGGCAAAAAGACAGAAATTCCCTTTGTTTTGGGGGAAAAGACAGAAATTCCAGTTATTTAGAGGCAAAAAAGCAGAAATTCCCCTTATTTTGGAGCAAAAATGAAGAAATTTCCTTTTTTTATGGCAAAAAGGTATGCATTCTTCTTATTTTCGGGTAAAAAAGCAGTAATTCCCCATATTTTGGAGCAAAATTGCAGAAATTCCCCTAATTGTGGGGCAAAAAAGCCAAAAATTCCTTTTGTTTTGGGGGAAAAAGACAGAAATTCCACTTATTTAGAGGCAGAAAAGCAGAAATTCCCCTTATTTTGGAGCAAAATTGCAGAAATTATCCTAATTGTGGGTCAAAAAGGCAGAAATTCCCTACATGTTGGGACAAAAAGACAGAAATTCTTTTTATTTTGGGGGAAATCTAAGAAATTCCACATATTTTGGGGCAAAATTCCAGAAATTTCACTTATTTTGGGGCAAAATTTCAGAAATTTCAATTATTTTGGAGCAAAATTGCAGAAATTTCACGTATTTTGGGGCAAAATTGCAGAAATTTCACTTATTTCAGGGAAAAAGGCAGAAATTTTCCTTATTTTGGGGCAAAAAGGCAGAAAGTCCTAATATTTTGTGGCAAAAATGTAGAAATTTCCCTTATTTTGAGGTAAAAACCTGAAATTCCCCTTATTTGGGGGCAAAAAGGCAGAAATTTCCCTTATTTTGGGGCAAAATTGCAGAAATTTCACTTACTTCAGGGTAATAAGTCTGAAATTTTCCTTATTTTGGGGCAAAAAAGACAGAAATTCCCTTTGTTTTGGGCGAAAAAGACAGAAATTCCACTTATTTAGAGGCAAAAAAGCAGAAATTCCACTTAGTTTGGAGCAAAAATGAAGAATTTTCCTTTTTTATGGCAAAAAGGTATGCATTCTTCTTATTTTCGAGCAAAAAGGCAGAAATTTTCCGTGTTTTGGAGCAAAATTGCAGAAATTCCCCTAATTGTGGGGCAAAAGGGCAGAAATTCCCTTTATGTTGGGGCAAAAAGACAGAAATTCTCTTTATTTTGGGGCAAAACGCAGAAATTTCACTTATTTTGGGGCAAAATTCCAGAAATTTCCATTATTTTGGGGCAAAATTGCAGAAATTTCACTTATTTTGGGGCATAACTGCAGAAATTTAACTTATTTCAGGGAAAAAAAGCAGAAATTTTCTTATTTTGGGGCAAAAATGCAGAAATTCCTAATATTTTGTGGCAAAAATGGAGAAATTCCCCTTATTTTGAGGTAAAAAGGCTGAAATTCCCCTTATTTGGAGGCAAAAAGGCAGAAATTTCCCTAATTTTGGGGCAAAATTGCAGAAATTTTACTTATTTCAAGGTAATAAGTCAGAAATTTTATTTATTTTGGGGCAAAATTGCAGAAATTTCACTTATATCAGGGAAAAATAGCTGAAATATTCTTATTTTGGGGCAAAAATGCATGAATTCCTATTATTTTGTGGCAAAAATGCAGAAATTCCCCTTATTTTGAGGTAAAAAGGCTGAAATTCCCCTTATTTGGAGGCAAAAAGGCAGAAATTCCCCGTATTTTGGAACAAAATTGCAGAAATTCCCCTAATTGTGGGGTAAAAAGGCAGAAATTCCCTATATGTTAGGGCAAAAAAGAGAAATTCTCCTTATTTTGGTGCAAAACTCAGAAATTCCACTTATTTTGGGGCAAAATTCCAAAAATTTCAATTATTTTGGGCCAAAATTGCAGAAATTTCTCTTATTTCAGGGAAAAAAGGCAGAAATTTTCCTTATTATGGGGCAAAAATGCAGAAATTCCTAATATATTGTGGAAAAAATGCAGAAATTCCCCTTATTTTTAGGTAAAAAGGCAGAAATTTCCCTTATTTTGGGGAAAAATTTCAGAAATTTCACTTATTTCAGGGTAACTGGTCAGAAATTTTCTTTATTTTGGGGCAAAAAGACAGGAATTCCCTTTGTTTTGGGGGAAAAAGACAGAAATTCCAGTTATTTAGAGGCAAAAAGCAGAAATTCCCCTTATTTTGGAGCAAAATTGCAGAAATTATCCTAATTGTGGGTCAAAAAGGCCGAAATTCCCTATATGTTGGGGCAAAAAGAAAGAAATTCTTTATATTTTGGAGGAAATCTCAGAAATTCCACTTATTTTGGGGCAAAATTTCAGAAATTTCACTTATTTTGAGGCAAAATTTCAGAAATTTCTTTTATTTTAGAGCAAAATTGCAGAAATTTCACGTATTTTGGGGCAAAATTGCAGAAATTTCACTTATTTCAGGGAAAAAGGTTGAAATTTTCCTTATTTTGGGGCAAAAAGGCAGAAATTCCTAATATTTTGTAGCAAAAATGCAGAAATTTCCCTTATTTTGTGGTAAAAACCTGAAATTCCCCTTATTTGGGGGCAAAAAGGCAGAAATTTCCCTTATTTTGGGGCAAATTTGCAGAAATTTCACTTACTTCAGGGTAATAAGTCTGAAATTTTCCTTATTTTGGGGCAAAAAAGACAGAAATTCCCTTTGTTTTGGGCGAAAAAGACAGAAATTCCACTTATTTAGAGGCAAAAAAGCAGAAATTCCACTTAGTTTGGAGCAAAAATGAAGAATTTTCCTTTTTTATGGCAAAAAGGTATGCATTCTTCTTATTTTCGAGCAAAAAGGCAGAAATTTTCCGTGTTTTGGAGCAAAATTGCAGAAATTCCCCTAATTGTGGGGCAAAAGGGCAGAAATTCCCTTTATGTTGGGGCAAAAAGACAGAAATTCTCTTTATTTTGGGGCAAAACGCAGAAATTTCACTTATTTTGGGGCAAAATTCCAGAAATTTCCATTATTTTGGGGCAAAATTGCAGAAATTTCACTTATTTTGGGGCATAACTGCAGAAATTTAACTTATTTCAGGGAAAAAAAGCAGAAATTTTCTTATTTTGGGGCAAAAATGCAGAAATTCCTAATATTTTGTGGCAAAAATGGAGAAATTCCCCTTATTTTGAGGTAAAAAGGCTGAAATTCCCCTTATTTGGAGGCAAAAAGGCAGAAATTTCCCTAATTTTGGGGCAAAATTGCAGAAATTTTACTTATTTCAAGGTAATAAGTCAGAAATTTTATTTATTTTGGGGCAAAATTGCAGAAATTTCACTTATATCAGGGAAAAATAGCTGAAATATTCTTATTTTGGGGCAAAAATGCATGAATTCCTATTATTTTGTGGCAAAAATGCAGAAATTCCCCTTATTTTGAGGTAAAAAGGCTGAAATTCCCCTTATTTGGAGGCAAAAAGGCAGAAATTCCCCGTATTTTGGAACAAAATTGCAGAAATTCCCCTAATTGTGGGGTAAAAAGGCAGAAATTCCCTATATGTTAGGGCAAAAAAGAGAAATTCTCCTTATTTTGGTGCAAAACTCAGAAATTCCACTTATTTTGGGGCAAAATTCCAAAAATTTCAATTATTTTGGGCCAAAATTGCAGAAATTTCTCTTATTTCAGGGAAAAAAGGCAGAAATTTTCCTTATTATGGGGCAAAAATGCAGAAATTCCTAATATATTGTGGAAAAAATGCAGAAATTCCCCTTATTTTTAGGTAAAAAGGCAGAAATTTCCCTTATTTTGGGGAAAAATTTCAGAAATTTCACTTATTTCAGGGTAACTGGTCAGAAATTTTCTTTATTTTGGGGCAAAAAGACAGGAATTCCCTTTGTTTTGGGGGAAAAAGACAGAAATTCCAGTTATTTAGAGGCAAAAAGCAGAAATTCCCCTTATTTTGGAGCAAAATTGCAGAAATTATCCTAATTGTGGGTCAAAAAGGCCGAAATTCCCTATATGTTGGGGCAAAAAGAAAGAAATTCTTTATATTTTGGAGGAAATCTCAGAAATTCCACTTATTTTGGGGCAAAATTTCAGAAATTTCACTTATTTTGAGGCAAAATTTCAGAAATTTCTTTTATTTTAGAGCAAAATTGCAGAAATTTCACGTATTTTGGGGCAAAATTGCAGAAATTTCACTTATTTCAGGGAAAAAGGTTGAAATTTTCCTTATTTTGGGGCAAAAAGGCAGAAATTCCTAATATTTTGTAGCAAAAATGCAGAAATTTCCCTTATTTTGTGGTAAAAACCTGAAATTCCCCTTATTTGGGGGCAAAAAGGCAGAAATTTCCCTTATTTTGGGGCAAATTTGCAGAAATTTCACTTACTTCAGGGTAATAAGTCTGAAATTTTCCTTATTTTGGGGCAAAAAAGACAGAAATTCCCTTTGTTTTGGGCGAAAAAGACAGAAATTCCACTTATTTAGAGGCAAAAAAGCAGAAATTCCACTTATTTTGGAGCAGAAATGAAGAAATTTCCCTTTTTTATGGCAAAAAGGTATGCATTCTTCTTATTTTCGGGCAAAAAAGCAGAAATTCCCCGTGTTTTGGAGCAAAATTGCAGAAATTCCCCTAATTGTGGGGCAAAAGTGCAGAAATTCCCTTTATGTTGGGGCAAAAAGACAGAAATTCTCTTTATTTTGGGGCAAAACGCAGAAATTTCACTTATTTTGGGGCAAAATTCCAGAAATTTCCATTATTTTGGGGCAAAATTGCAGAAATTTCACTTATTTTGGGGCAAAATTGCAGAAATTTAACTTATTTCAGGGAAAAAAAGCAGAAATTTTCTTATTTTGGGGCAAAAATGCCGAAATTTCTAATATTTTGTGGCAAAAATGCAGAAATTCCCCTTATTTTGAGGTTAAAAGGCTGAAATTCCCCTTATTTGGAGGCAAAAAGGCAGAAATTTCCCTAATTTTGGGGCAAAATTGCAGAAATTTCACTTATTTCAGGGTAATAAGTCAGAAATTTTATTTATTTTGCGGCAAAATTGCAGAAATTTCACTTATATCAGGGAAAAATAGCTGAAATATTCTTATTTTGGGGCAAAAATGCATAAATTCCTATTACTTTGTGGCAAAAATGCAAAAATTCCCCTTATTTTGAGGTAAAAAGGCTGAAATTCCCCTTATTTGGAGGCAAAAAGGCAGAAATTCCCCGTATTTTGGAACAAAATTGCAGAAATTCCCCTAATTGTGGGGTAAAAAGGCAGAAATTCCTTATATGTTAGGGCAAAAAAGAGAAATTCTCCTTATTTTGGTGCAAAACTCAGAAATTCCACTTATTTTGGGGCAAAATTCCAAAAATTTCAATTATTTTGGGCCAAAATTGCAGAAATTTCTCTTATTTCAGGGAAAAAAGGCAGAAATTTTCTTATTTTGGGGCAAAAAGGCAGAAATTCCTAATATTTTGTTGCAAAAATATAGAAATTCCCCTTATTTTGAGGTAAAAAGGCTAAAATTCTCTTTATTTGGGGGCAAAAAGGCAGAAATTTCCCTTATTTTGGAACAAAATTTCAGAAATTTCACTTATTTCTGGGTAACTGGTCAGAAATTTTCTTTATTTTGGGGCAAAAAGACAGGAATTCCCTTTTTTTTGGGGAAAAAGACAGAAATTCCAGTTATTTAGAGACAAAAACGCAGAAATTCCCCTTAATTTGGAGCAAAAATGAAGAAATTTCCTTTTTTTATGGCAAAAAGGTATGCATTCTTCTTATTTTCGGGCAAAAAGGCAGTAATTCCCCGTATTTTGGAGCAAAATTGCAGAAATTCCCCTAATTGTGGGGCAAAAAAAGCAGAAATTCCATATATGTTAGGGCAAAAAGACAGAAGTTCTCCTTATTTTTGGGCAAAACTCAGAAATTCCAATTATTTTGGGGCAAAATTCATGAAATTTCCCTTATTTCTGGGCAAAATTGCAGAAATTTCATTTATTTTGGGGCAAAATTGCAGAAATTCTTTAATTGTTGGTCAATAAAGCAGAAATTCCCTATATGTTGGGGCAAAAAGACAGAAACTCTCTATATTTTGGGGCATAAATCAGAAATTCCACTTTTTTGGGGGCAAAATTTCAGAAATTTCACTTATTTTGGGGCAAAATTGCAGAAATTTCCCTTATTTTGGGCAAAATTGCAGAAATTTCCCTTATTTCAGGGAAAAAGGCAGAAATTTTCCTTATTTTGGGGCAAAAAGGCAGAAATTCCTAATATTTTGTGGCAAAAATGCAGAAATTCTTCTTATTTTGAGGTAAAAAGGCTGAAATTCTCTTTATTTGGAAGCAAAAAGGCAGAAATTTCCCTTATTTTGGGGCAAAATTGCAGAAATTTCACTTACTTCAGGGTAATAAGTCTGAAATTTTCCTCATTTTGGGCAAAAATTACAAAAATTCCCTTTGTTTTTGGGGAAAAAGACAGAAATTCCATTTATTTAGAGGAAAACAAGCAGAAATTACCCTTATTTTGGAGCAAAATTGCAGAAATTATCCTAATTGTGGGTCAAAAAGGCAGAAAATCCCTATATGTTGGGGCAAAAAGACAGAAATTCTTTTTATTTTGGAGCAAATCTCAGAAATTTCACTTATTTTGGGGCAAAATTCCAGAAATTTCACTTATTTTGGGGCAAAATTTCAGAAATTTCACTTATTTTGAAGCAAAATTGCAGAAATTTCAAGTATTTTGGGGCAAAATTGCAGAAATTTCACTTACTTCAGGGAAAAAGTCAGAAAATTTCCTTATTTTGGGGCAAATAGGCAGAAATTCCTAATATTTTGTGGCAAAAATGCAGAAATTCCCATTATTTTGAGGTAAAAAAGCTGAAATTCCCCTTATTTGAAGGCAAAAAGGCAGAAATTTCCCTTATTTTGGGGCAACATTGCAGAAATTTCACTTACTTCAGGGTAATAATTCTGAAATTTTCCTTATTTTGGGGCAAAAAAGACAGAAATTCCCTTTGTTTTGGGCGAAAAAGACAGAAATTCCACTTATTTAGAGGCAAAAAAGCAAAAATTCCACTTATTTTGGAGCAAAAATGAAGAAATTTCCCTTTTTTATGGCAAAAAGGTATGCATTCTTCTTATTTTCGGGCAAAAAGGCAGAAATTCCCTGTATTTTGGAACAAAATTGCAGAAATTCCCCTAATTGTGGGGCAAAAAGGCAGAAATTCCCTATATCTTAGGGCAAAAAACAGAAATTCTCCTTATTTTTGTGCAAAACTCAAAATTCCACTTATTTTAAATCAAAATTCCAGAAATTTCACTTATTTTGGGGCAAAATTGCAGAAATTTCACATATTTTGGGGCAAAATTGCAGAAATTTCACTTATTTCAAGGAAAAAATGCAGAAATTTTCTTATTTTGGGGCAAAAATGCAGAAATTCCTAATATTTTGTGGCAAAAATGCAGAAATTCCCCTCATTTTGAGGTAAAAAGGCTTAAATTCCCATTATTTAAAGGCAAAAAGGCAGAAATTTCCCTTATTTTGGGGCAAAATTGCAGAAATTTCACTTATTTCAGGGTAATAAGTCAGAAATTTTTTTTATTTTGGGGCAAAATTGCAGAAATTTCACTTATTTCAGAAAAAAAGGCAGAAATTTTCTTATTTTGGGGCAAAAATGCAGAAATTCCTAATATTTTGTGGCAAAAATGCAGAAATTCCCCTTATTTTGAGGTAAAAAGGCTGAAATTCCCCTTATTTGGAGGCAAAAAGGCAGAAATTCCCTGTATTTTGGAACCAAATTGCAGAAATTCCCCTAATTGTGGGGCAAAAAGGTAGAAATTCCCTATATGTTAGGGCAAAAAAGAGAAATTCTTTTTATTTTGGTGCAAAACTCAGAAATTCCACTTCTTTTGGGGCAAAATTCCAGAAATTTCACTTATTTTGGGGCAAAATTGCAGAAATTTCACTTACTTCAGGGAAAAAAGGAAGAAATTTTCTTATTTTGGGGCAAAAAGGCAGAAATTCCTAATATTTTGTTGCAAAAATGCAGAAATTCTCCTTATTTTGAGGTAAAAAGGCTGAAATTCTCCTTATTTGGGGGCAAAAAGGCAGAAATTTCCCTTATTTTGGGGCAAAATTGCAGAAATTTCACTTTTTTCAAGGTAACTGGTCAGAAATTTTCCTTATTTTGGAGCAAAAAGACAGAAATTCCCTTTGTTTTGGGGGAAAAAGACAGAAATTCCAGTTATTTAGAGGCAAAAAAGCAAAAATTCCCTTTATTTTGGAGCCAAAATGAAGAAATTTCCTTTTTTTATGGCAAAAAGGTATGCATTCTTCTTATTTTCGGTTAAAAAAGCAGTAATTCCCCGTATTTTGGAGCAAAATTGCAGAAATTCCCCTAATTGTGGGGTAAAAAAGCCAAAAATTTCTTTTGTTTGGGGGGAAAAAGACAGAAATTCCACTTATTTAGAGGCAAAAAAGCAGAAATTCCCCTTATTTTGGAGCAAAATTGCAGAAATTATCCTAATTGTGGGTCAAAAAGGCAGAAATTCCCTATATGTTGGGGCAAAAAGACAGAAATTCTTTTTATTTTGGGGGAAATCTCAGTAATTCCACTTATTTTGGGGCAAAATTCCAGAAATTTCACTTATTTTGGGGCAAAATTTCAGAAATTTCACTTATTTTGGAGCAAAATTGCAGAAATTTCACGTATTTTGGGGCAAAATTGCAGAAATTTCACTTATTTCAGAGAAAAAGGCAGAAATATTCCTTATTTTGGGGCAAAAAGGCAGAAATTCCTAATATTTTGTAGCAAAAATGCAGAAATTTCCCTTATTTTGAGGTAAAAACCTGAAATTCCCCTTATTTGGAGGCAAAAAGGCAGAAATTTCCCTTATTTTGGGGCAAAATTGCAGAAATTTCACTTACTTCAGGGTAATAAGTCTGAAATTTTCCTTATTTTGGGGCAAAAAAGACAGAAATTCCCTTTGTTTTGGGCGAAAAAGACAGAAATTCCACTTATTTAGAGGCAAAAAAGCAGAAATTCCACTTATTTTGGAGCAAAAATGAAGAAATTTCCCTTTTTTATGGCAAAAAGGTATGCATTCTTCTTATTTTCGGACAAAAAAGCAGAAATTCCCCGTGTTTTGGAGCAAAATTGCAGAAATTCCCCTAATTGTGGGGCAAAAGGGCAGAAATTCCCTTTATGTTGGGGCAAAAAGACAGAAATTCTCTTTATTTTGGGGCAAAACGCAGAAATTTCACTTATTTTGGGGCAAAATTCCAGAAATTTCCATTATTTTGGGGCAAAATTGCAGAAATTTCACTTATTTGGGGGCAAAATTGCAGAAATTAAACTTATTTCAGGGAAAATAAGCAGAAGTTTTCTTATTTTGGGGCAAAAATGCAGAAATTCCTAATATTTTGTGGCAAAAATGCAGAAATTCCCCTAATTTTGAGGTAAAAACGCTGAAATTCCCCTTATTTGGAGGCAAAAAGGCAGAAATTTCCCTAATTTTGCGGCAAAATTGCAGAAATTTCACTTATTTTAGGGTAATAAGTCAGAAATTTTATTTATTTTGGGGCAAAAATTGCAGAAATTTCACTTATATCATGGAAAAATAGCTGAAATTTTCTTATATTTGGGCAAAAATGCATAAATTCCTAATATTTTGTGGCAAAAATGCAGAAATTCCCCTTATTTTGAGGTAATAAGGCTGAAATTCCCCTTATTTGGAGGCAAAAAGGCAGAAATTCCCCGTATTTTGGAACAAAATTGCAGAAATTCCCCTAATTGTGGGGTAAAAAGGCAGAAATTCCCTATATGTTAAGGCAAAAAAGAGAAATTCTCCTTATTTTGGTGCAAAACTCAGAAATTCCACTTATTTTGGGGCAAAATTCCAAAAATTTCAATTATTTTGGGCCAAAATTGCAGAAATTTCTCTTATTTCAGGGAAAAAAAGCAGAAATTTTCTTATTTTGGGGCAAAAAGGCAGAAATTCCTAATATTTTGTTGCAAAAATATAGAAATTCCCCTTATTTTGAGGTAAAAAGGCTGAAATTCTCCTTATTTGGGGGCAAAAAGGCAGAAATTCCTAATATTTTGTTGCAAAAATGCAGAAATTCTCCTTATTTTGAGGTAAAAAGGCTGAAATTCTCCTTATTTGGGGGCAAAAAGGCAGAAATTTCCCTTATTTTGGGGCAAAATTGCAGAAATTTCACTTTTTTCAAGGTAACTGGTCAGAAATTTTCCTTATTTTGGGGCAAAAAGACAGAAATTCCCTTTGTTTTGGGGGAAAAAGACAGAAATTCCAGTTATTTAGAGGCAAAAAAGCAGAAATTCCCCTTACTTTGGAGCAAAAATGAAGAAATTTCCTTTTTTTTTGGCAAAAAGTTATGCATTCTTCTTATTTTCGGGTAAAAAAGCAGTAATTCCCCGTATTTTGGAGCAAAATTGCAGAAATTCCCCTAATTGTGGGGCAAAAAAGCCAAAAATTCCCTTTATTTTGGGGGAAAAAGACAGAAATTCCCCTTATTTAGAGGCAAAAAAGCAGATATTCCCCTTATTTTGGAGCAAAATTGCAGAAATTATCCTAATTGTGGATCAAAAAGGCCGAAATTCCCTATATGTTGGGGCAAAAAGACAGAAATTCTTTTTATTTTGGGGGAAATCTCAGAAATTCCACTTATTTTGGGGCAAAATTCCAGAAATTTCACTTATTTTGAGGCAAAATTTCAGAAATTTCACATATTTTAGAGCAAAATTGCAGAAATTTCACGTATTTTGGGGCAAAATTGCAGAAATTTCACTTATTTCAGGGAAAAAGGTTGAAATTTCCCTTATTTTGGAGCAAAATTGCAGAAATTTCACTTACTTCAGGGTAATAAGTCTGAAATTTTCCTTATTTTGTGGCAAAAAAAGACAGAAATTCCCTTTGTTTTGGGCGAAAAAGACAGAAATTCCACTTATTTAGAGGCAAAAAAGCAGAAATTCCACTTATTTTGGAGCAAAAATGAAGAAATTTCCCTTTTTTATGGCAAAAAGGTATGCATTCTTCTTATTTTTGGGCAAAAAAGCAGAAATTCCCCGTGTTTTGGAGCAAAATTGCAGAAATTCCCCTAATTGTGGGGCAAAAGGGCAGAAATTCCCTTTATGTTGGGGCAAAAAGACAGAAATTCTCTTTATTTTAAGGCAAAACGCAGAAATTTCACTTATTTTGGGGCAAAATTCCAGAAATTTCCATTATTTTGGGGCGAAATTGCAGAAATTTCACTTATTTTGGGGCAAAATTGCAGAAATTTAACTTATTTCAGGGAAAAAAAGCAGAAATTTTCTTATTTTGGGGCAAAAATGCAGAAATTCCTAATATTTTGTGGCAAAAATGCAGAAATTCCCCTTATTTTGAGGTAAAAAGGCTGAAATTCCCCTTATTTGGAGGCAAAAAGGCAGAAATTTCCCTAATTTTGGGGCAAAATTGCAGAAATTTTACTTATTTCAAGGTAATAAGTCAGAAATTTTATTTATTTTGGGGCAAAATTGCAGAAATTTCACTTATATCAGGGAAAAATAGCTGAAATTTTCCTTATTTTGGGGCAAAAAGGCAGAAATTCCTATTATTTTGTGGCAAAAATGCAAAAATTCCCCTTATTTTGAGGTATAAAAGCTGAAATTCCCCTTATTTGGGGGCAAAAAGGCAGAAATTTCCCTTATTTTGGGGCAACATTGCAGAAATTTCACTTACTTCAGGGTAATAAGTCTGAAATTTTCCTTATTTTGGGGCAAAAAAGACAGAAATTCCCTTTGTTTTGGGCGAAAAAGACAGAAATTCCACTTATTTAGAGGCAAAAAAGCAGAAATTCCACTTATTTTGGAGCAAAAATGAAGAAATTTCCCTTTTTTATGGCAAAAAGGTATGCATTCTTCTTATTTTCGGGCAAAAAAGCAGAAATTCCCCGTGTTTTGGAGCAAAATTGCAGAAATTCCCCTAATTGTGGGGCAAAAGGGCAGAAATTCCCTTTATGTTGGGGCAAAAAGACAGAAATTCTCTTTATTTTGGGGCAAAACGCAGAAATTTCACTTATTTTGGGGCAAAATTCCAGAAATTTCCATTATTTTGGGGCAAAATTGCAGAAATTTCACTTATTTTGGGGCAAAATTGCAGAAATTTAACTTATTTCAGGGAAAAAAAGCAGAAATTTTCTTATTTTGGGGCAAAAATGCAGAAATTCCTAATATTTTGTGGCAAAAATGCAGAAATTCCCCTTATTTTGAGGTAAAAAGGCTGAAATTCCCCTTATTTGGAGGCAAAAAGGCAGAAATTTTCCTAATTTTGGGGCAAAATTGCAGAAATTTCACTTATTTCAGGATAATAAGTCAGAAATTTTATTTATTTTGCGGCAAAATTGCAGAAATTTCACTTATATCAGGGAAAAATAGCTGAAATTTTCCTTATTTTGGGGCAAAAAGGCAGAAATTCCTATTATTTTGTGGCAAAAATGCAAAAATTCCCCTTATTTTGAGGTAAAAAAGCTGAAATTCCCCTTATTTGGGGGAAAAAGGCAGAAATTTCCCTTATTTTGGGGCAACATTGCAAAAATTTCACTTACTTCAGGGTAATAAGTCTGAAAGTTTCCTTATTTTGGGGCAAAAAGACAGAAATTCCCTTTGTTTTGGGCGAAAAAGACAGATATTCCACTTATTTAGAGGCAAAAAAGCAGAAATTCCACTTATTTTGGAGCAAAAATGAAGAAATTTCCCTTTTTTATGGCAAAAAGGTATGCATTCTTCTTATTTTCGGGCAAAAATGCAGAAATTTCCCTTATTTTGAGGGAAAAAGGCTGAAATTCCCCTTATTTGGGGCCAAAAAGGCAGAAATTTCCCTTATTTTGAAGCAAAATTGCAGAAATTTCACTTATTTCAGGGTAATAAGTCATAAATTTTTTTTTATTGGGGCAAAAAAGACAGAAATTCCCTTTGTTTTGGGGGAAAAAGACAGAAATTCCACTTATTTAGAGGCAAAAGCAGAAATTCCCCTTATTTTGGAGCAAAAATGAAGAAATTTCCTTTTTTTATGGCAAAAAGGTATGCATTCTTCTTATTTTCATGCAAAAAGGCAGAAATTCCCCGTATTTTGGAACAAAATTGCAGAAATTCCTCTAATTGTGGGGCAAAAAGGCAGAAATTCCCTATATTTTAGGGCAAAAAACAAAAATTCTCCTTATTTTGGTGCAAAACTCAAAATTCCACTTATTTTAAATCAAAATTCCAGAAATTTCACTTATTTTGGGGCAAAATTACAGAAATTTCACATATTTTGGGGCAAAATTGCAGAAATTTCACTTATTTCAGGGAAAAAATGCAGAAATTTTTTTATTTTGCAGCAAAAATGCAGAAATTCCTAATATTTTGTGGCAAAAATGCAGAAATTCCCCTCATTTTGAGGTAAAAAGGCTTAAATTCCCCTTATTTGGACACAAAAAGGCAGAAATTTCCCTTATTTTGGGGCAAAATTGCAGAAATTTCACTTATTTCAGGGTAATAAGTCAGAAATTTTTTTTATTTTGGGGCAAAATTGCAGAAATTTCACTTATTTCAGAAAAAAAGGCAGAAATTTTCTTATTTTGGGGCAAAAATGCAGAAATTCCTAATATTTTGTGGCAAAAATGCAGAAATTTCCCTTATTTTGAGGTAAAAAGGCTGAAATTCCCCTTATTTGGAGGCAAAAAGGCAGAAATTCCCCGTATTTTGGAACCAAATTGCAGAAATTCCTCTAATTGTGGGGCAAAAAGGTAGAAATTCCCTATATGTTAGGGCAAAAAAGAGAAAATCTTTTTATTTTGGTGCAAAACTCAGAAATTCCACTTATTTTGGGGTAAAAATTGCAGAAATTTCACTTATTTCAGGGAAAAAAGGCAGAAATTTTCTTATTTTGGGGCAAAAAGGCAGAAATTCCTAATATTTTGTTGCAAAAATGCAGAAATTCTCCATATTTTGAGGTAAAAAGGCTGAAATTCTCCTTATTTGGGGGCAAAAATGCGGAAATTTCCCTTATTTTGGGGCAAAATTGCAGAAATTTCACTTTTTTCAGGGTAACTGGTCAGAAATTTTTCTTATTTTGGGGCAAAAAGACAGAAATTCCCTTTGTTTTGGGGGAAAAGGACAGAAATTCCAGTTATTTAGAGGCAAAAAAGCAGAAATTCCCCTTATTTTGGAGCAAAAATGAAGAAATTTCCTTTTTTTATGGCAAAAAGGTATGCATTCTACTTATTTTCGGGTAAAAAAGCAGTAATTCCCCGTATTTTGGAGCAAAATTGCAGAAATTCCCCTAATTGTGGGGCAAAAAAGACAAAAATTCCCTTTGGTTTGGGGGAAAAAGACAGAAATTCCACTTATTTAGAGGCAAAAAAGCAGAAATTTCCCTTATTTTGGAGCAAAATTGCAGAAATTATCCTAATTGTGGGTCAAAAAGGCAGAAATTCCCTATATGTTGGGGCAAAAAGACAGAAATTCTTTTTATTTTGGGGGAAATCTCAGAAATTCCACTTATTTTGGAACAAAATTCCAGAAATTTCACTTATTTTGGGGCAAAATTTCAGAAATTTCACTTATTTTGGAGCAAAACTGCAGAAATTTCACGTATTTTGGGGCAAATTTGCAGAAATTTCACTTATTTCAGGGAAAAAGGCAGAAATTTTTCTTTAATTTGGGGCAAAAAGGCAGAAATTCCTAACATTTTGTTGCAAAAATGCAGAAATTTCCCTTATTTTGAGGTAAAAAAGCTGAAATTCCCCTTATTTGGGGGCAAAAAGGCAGAAATTTACCTTATTTTGGGGCAACATTGCAGAAATTTCAGGTACTTCACGGTAATAAGTCTGAAATTTTCCTTATTTTGGGGCAAAAAAGACAGAAATTCCCTTTGTTTTGGGCGAAAAAGACAGAAATTCCACTTATTTAGAGACAAAAAAGCAGAAATTCCACTTATTTTGGAGCAAAAATGAAGAAATTTCCCTTTTTTATGGCAAAAAGGTATGCATTCTTCTTATTTTCGGGCAAAAATGCAGAAATTTCCCTTATTTTGAGGGAAAAAGGCTGAAATTCCCCTTATTTGGGGGCAAAAAGGCAGAAATTTCCCTTATTTTGAAGCAAAATTGCAAAAATTTCACTTATTTCAGGGTAATAAGTCAGAAATTTTTTTTTTAATTTTGGGGCAAAAAAGACAGAAATTCCCTTTGTTTTGGGGGGAAAAGACAGAAATTCCACTTATTTAGAGGCAAAAGCAGAAATTCCCCTTATTTTGGAGCAAAAATGAAGAAATTTCCTTTTTTTATGGCAAAAAGGTATGCATTCTTCTTATTTTCAGGCAAAAAGGCAGAAATTCCCCGTATTTTGGAACAAAATTGCAGAAATTCCCCTAATTGTGGGGCAAAAAGGCAGAAATTCCCTATATGTTAGGGCAAAAAACAGAAATTCTCCTTATTTTGGTGCAAAACTCAAAATTCCACTTATTTTAAGGCAAAATTCCAGAAATTTCACTTATTTTGGGGCAAAATTGCAGAAATTTCACATATTTTAGGGCAAAATTGCAGAAATTTCACTTATTTCAGAGAAAAAAAGCAGAAATTTTCTTATTTTGGGGCAAAAATGCAGAAATTCCTAATATTTTGTGGCAAAAATGCAGAAATTCCCCTTATTTTGAGGAAAAAAGTCTGAAATTCCC
Source organism: Micromys minutus (assembly GCF_963924665.1). Classification (NCBI taxonomy): domain Eukaryota; kingdom Metazoa; phylum Chordata; class Mammalia; order Rodentia; family Muridae; genus Micromys; species Micromys minutus. The sequence goes on from NW_027667727.1 coordinate 8,802,415, forward strand.
CTTATTTGGAGGCAAAAAGGCAGAAATTTCTCTTATTTTGGGGCAAAATGGCAGAAATATCACTTATTTGAGGGTAATAAGTCAGAAATTTTTTTTTTATCTTGGGGCAAAATTGCAGAAATTTCACTTATTTCAGAAAAAAAAAGCAGAAATTTTCTTATTTTGGGGCAAAATGCACAAATTCCTAATATTTTGTGGCAAAAATGCAGAAATTCCCCTTATTTTGAGGTAAAAAGGCTGAAATTCCCATTATTTGGTGGCAAAAAGGCAGAAATACCATGTATTTTGGAACCAAATTGCAGAAATTCCCCTAATTGTGGGGCAAAAAGGTAGAAATTCCCTATATGTTAGGGCAAAAAAGAGAAATTCTTTTTATTTTGGTGCAAAACTCAGAAATTCTACTTATTTTGGGGCAAAATTCCAGAAATTTCACTTATTTTGGGGCAAAATTGCAGAAATTTCACTTACTTCAGGGAAAAAAGGCAGAAATTTTCTTATTTTAGGGCAAAAAGGCAGAAATTCCTAATATTTTGTTACAAAAATGCAGAAATTCTCCTTATTTTGAGGTAAAAAGGGTGAAATTCTCCTTATTTGGGGGAAAAAGGCAGAAATTTCCCTTTTTTTGGGCAAAATTGCAGAAATTTCACTTATTTCAGGGTAATAAGTCAGAAATTTTTTTTTATTTTGGGGCAAAAAAGACAGAAATTCCCTTTGTTTTGGGGGAAAAAGACAGAAATTCCACTTATTTAGAGGCAAAAGCAGAAATTCCCCTTATTTTGGAGCAAAAATGAAGAAATTTCCTTTTTTTATGGCAAAAAGGTATGCATTCTTCTTATTTTCGGGCAAAAATGCAGAAATTTCCCTTATTTTGAGGGAAAAAGGCTGAAATTCCCCTTATTTATGGGCAAAAAGGCAGAAATTTCCCTTATTTTGAAGCAAAATTGCAGAAATTTCACTTATTTCTGGGTAATAAGTCAGAAATTTTTTTTTATTTTGGGGCAAAAAAGACAGAAATTCCCTTTGTTTTGGGGGAAAAAGACAGAAATTCCACTTATTTAGAGGCAAAAGCAGAAATTCCCCTTATTTTGGAGCAAAAATGAAGAAATTTCCTTTTTTTATGGCAAAAAGGTATGCATTTTTCTTATTTTCAGGCAATAAGGCAAAAATTCCCCGTATTTTGGAACAAAATTGCAGAAATTCCTCTAATTGTGGGGCAAAAAGGCAGAAATTACCTATATGTTAGGGCAAAAAACAGAAATTCTCCTTATTTTGGTTCAAAACTCAAAATTCCATTTATTTTAAATCAAAATTCCAGAAATTTCACTTATTTTGGGGCAAAATTGCAGAAATTTCACATATTTTGGGGCAAATTTGCAGAAATTTCACTTATTTCAGGGAAAAAAGGCAGAAATTTTCTTATTTTGGGGCAAAAATGCAGATATTCCTAATATTTTGTGGCAAAAATGCAGAAATTCCCCTTATTTTGAGGTAAAAAGGCTTAAATTCCCCTTATTTGGAGACAAAAAGTCAGAAATTTCCCTTATTTTGGGGCAAAATTGCAGAAATTTCACTTATTTCAGGGTAATAAGTCAGAAATTTTTTTTATTTTGGGGCAAAATTGCACAAATTTCACTTATTTCAGAAAAAAAGGCAGAAATTTTCTTATTTTGGGGCAAAAATGCAGAAATTCCTAATATTTTGTGGCAAAAATGCAGAAATTCCCCTTATTTTGAGGTAAAAAGGCTGAAATTTTTTTTATTTGGAGGCAAAAAGGCAGAAATTCCCCGTATTTTGGAACCAAATTGCAGAAATTCCCCTAATTGTGGGGCAAAAAGGTAGAAATTCCCTATATGTTAGGGCAAAAAAGAGAAATTCTTTTTATTTTGGTGCAAAACTCAGAAATTCCACTTATTTTGGGGCAAAACTGCAGAAATTTCACTTATTTCAGGGTAATAAGTCAGAAATTTTTTTTTATTTTGGGGCAAAAAAGACAGAAATTCCCTTTGTTTTGGGGGAAAAAGACAGAAATTCCACTTATTTAGAGGCAAAAGCAGAAATTCCCCTTATTTTGGAGCAAAAATGAAGAAATTTCCTTTTTTTATGGCAAAAAGGTATGCATTCTTCTTATTTTCGGGCAAAAAGGCAGAAATTCCCCGTATTTTGGAACAAAATTGCAGAAATTCCCCTAATTGTGGGGCAAAAAGGCAGAAATTCCCTATATGTTAGGGCAAAAAACAGAAATTCTACTTATTTTGGTGCAAAACTCAAAATTCCACTTATTTTAAGGCAAAATTCCAGAAATTTTACTTATTTTGGGGCAAAATTGCAGAAATTTCACATATTTTAGGGCAAAATTGCAGAAATTTCACTTATTTCAGGGAAAAAAAGCAGAAATTTTCTTATTTTGGGGCAAAAATGCAGAAATTCCTAATATTTTGTGGCAAAAATGCAGAAATTCCCCTTATTTTGAGGAAAAAATCTGAAATTCCCCTTATTTGGAGGCAAAAAGGCAGAAATTTCTCTTATTTTGGGGCAAAATTGCAGAAATATCACTTATTTCAGGGTAATAAGTCAGAAATTTTTTTTTATCTTGGGGCAAAATTGCAGAAATTTCACTTATTTCAGAAAAAAAAGCAGAAATTTTCTTATTTTGGGGCAAAAATGCACAAATTCCTAATATTTTGTGGCAAAAATGCAGAAATTCCCCTTATTTTGAGGTAAAAAGGCTGAAATTCCCATTATTTGGTGGCAAAAAGGCAGAAATACCCTGTATTTTGGAACCAAATTGCAGAAATTCCCCTAATTGTGGGGCAAAAAGGTAGAAATTCCCTATATGTTAGGGCAAAAAAGAGAAATTCTTTTTATTTTGGTGCAAAACTCAGAAATTCTACTTATTTTGGGGCAAAATTCCAGAAATTTCACTTATTTTGGGGCAAAATTGCAGAAATTTCACTTACTTCAGGGAAAAAAGGCAGAAATTTTCTTATTTTAGGGCAAAAAGGCAGAAATTCCTAATATTTTGTTACAAAAATGCAGAAATTCTCCTTATTTTGAGGTAAAAAGGGTGAAATTCTCCTTATTTGGGGGCAAAAAGGCAGAAATTTCCCTTTTTTTGGGCAAAATTGCAGAAATTTCACTTATTTCAGGGTAATAAGTCAGAAATTTTTTTTTATATTGGGGCAAAAAAGACAGAAATTCCCTTTGTTTTGGGGGAAAAAGACAGAAATTCCACTTATTTAGAGGCAAAAGCAGAAATTCCCCTTATTTTGGAGCAAAAATGAAGAAATTTCCTTTTTTTATGGCAAAAAGGTATGCATTCTTCTTATTTTCGGGCAAAAATGCAGAAATTTCCCTTATTTTGAGGGAAAAAGGCTGAAATTCCCCTTATTTATGGGCAAAAAGGCAGAAATTTCCCTTATTTTGAAGCAAAATTGCAGAAATTTCACTTATTTCAGGGTAATAAGTCAGAAATTTTTTTTTATTTTGGGGCAAAAAAGACAGAAATTCCCTTTGTTTTGGGGGAAAAAGACAGAAATTCCACTTATTTAGAGGCAAAAGCAGAAATTCCCCTTATTTTAGAGCAAAAATGAAGAAATTTCCTTTTTTTATGGCAAAAATGTATGCATTTTTCTTATTTTCAGGCAATAAGGCAAAAATTCCCCGTATTTTGGAACAAAATTGCAGAAATTCCTCTAATTGTGGGGCAAAAAGGCAGAAATTACCTATATGTTAGGGCAAAAAACAGAAATTCTCCTTATTTTGGTTCAAAACTCAAAATTCCATTTATTTTAAATCAAAATTCCAGAAATTTCACTTATTTTGGGGCAAAATTGCAGAAATTTCACATATTTTGGGGCAAAATTGCAGAAATTTCACTTATTTCAGGGAAAAAAGGCAGAAATTTTCTTATTTTGGGGCAAAAATGCAGAAATTCCTAATATTTTCTGGCAAAAATGCAGAAATTCCCCTTATTTTGAGGAAAAAAGTCTGAAATTCCCCTTATTTGGAGGCAAAAAGGCAGAAATTTCTCTTATTTTGGGGCAAAATTGCAGAAATATCACTTATTTCAGGGTAATAAGTCAGAAATTTTTTTTTATCTTGGGGCAAAATTGCAGAAATTTCACTTATTTCAGAAAAAAAAAGCAGAAATTTTCTTATTTTGGGGCAAAATGCACAAATTCCTAATATTTTGTGGCAAAAATGCAGAAATTCCCCTTATTTTGAGGTAAAAAGGCTGAAATTCCCATTATTTGGTGGCAAAAAGGCAGAAATACCATGTATTTTGGAACCAAATTGCAGAAATTCCCCTAATTGTGGGGCAAAAAGGTAGAAATTCCCTATATGTTAGGGCAAAAAAGAGAAATTCTTTTTATTTTGGTGCAAAACTCAGAAATTCTACTTATTTTGGGGCAAAATTCCAGAAATTTCACTTATTTTGGGGCAAAATTGCAGAAATTTCACTTACTTCAGGGAAAAAAGGCAGAAATTTTCTTATTTTAGGGCAAAAAGGCAGAAATTCCTAATATTTTGTTACAAAAATGCAGAAATTCTCCTTATTTTGAGGTAAAAAGGGTGAAATTCTCCTTATTTGGGGGCAAAAAGGCAGAAATTTCCCTTTTTTTGGTCAAAATTGCAGAAATTTCACTTATTTCAGGGTAATAAGTCAGAAATTTTTTTTTATATTGGGGCAAAAAAGACAGAAATTCCCTTTGTTTTGGGGGAAAAAGACAGAAATTCCACTTATTTAGAGGCAAAAGCAGAAATTCCCCTTATTTTGGAGCAAAAATGAAGAAATTTCCTTTTTTTATGGCAAAAAGGTATGCATTCTTCTTATTTTCGGGCAAAAATGCAGAAATTTCCCTTATTTTGAGGGAAAAAGGCTGAAATTCCCCTTATTTATGGGCAAAAAGGCAGAAATTTCCCTTATTTTGAAGCAAAATTGCAGAAATTTCACTTATTTCAGGGTAATAAGTCAGAAATTTTTTTTTATTTTGGGGCAAAAAAGACAGAAATTCCCTTTGTTTTGGGGGAAAAAGACAGAAATTCCACTTATTTAGAGGCAAAAGCAGAAATTCCCCTTATTTTAGAGCAAAAATGAAGAAATTTCCTTTTTTTATGGCAAAAATGTATGCATTTTTCTTATTTTCAGGCAATAAGGCAAAAATTCCCCGTATTTTGGAACAAAATTGCAGAAATTCCTCTAATTGTGGGGCAAAAAGGCAGAAATTACCTATATGTTAGGGCAAAAAACAGAAATTCTCCTTATTTTGGTTCAAAACTCAAAATTCCATTTATTTTAAATCAAAATTCCAGAAATTTCACTTATTTTGGGGCAAAATTGCAGAAATTTCACATATTTTGGGGCAAAATTGCAGAAATTTCACTTATTTCAGGGAAAAAAGGCAGAAATTTTCTTATTTTGGGGCAAAAATGCAGAAATTCCTAATATTTTGTGGCAAAAATGCAGAAATTCCCCTTATTTTGAGGAAAAAAGTCTGAAATTCCCCTTATTTGGAGGCAAAAAGGCAGAAATTTCTCTTATTTTGGGGCAAAATTGCAGAAATATCACTTATTTCAGGGTAATAAGTCAGAAATTTTTTTTTATCTTGGGGCAAAATTGCAGAAATTTCACTTATTTCAGAAAAAAAAAGCAGAAATTTTCTTATTTTGGGGCAAAATGCACAAATTCCTAATATTTTGTGGCAAAAATGCAGAAATTCCCCTTATTTTGAGGTAAAAAGGCTGAAATTCCCATTATTTGGTGGCAAAAAGGCAGAAATACCATGTATTTTGGAACCAAATTGCAGAAATTCCCCTAATTGTGGGGCAAAAAGGTAGAAATTCCCTATATGTTAGGGCAAAAAAGAGAAATTCTTTTTATTTTGGTGCAAAACTCAGAAATTCTACTTATTTTGGGGCAAAATTCCAGAAATTTCACTTATTTTGGGGCAAAATTGCAGAAATTTCACTTACTTCAGGGAAAAAAGGCAGAAATTTTCTTATTTTAGGGCAAAAAGGCAGAAATTCCTAATATTTTGTTACAAAAATGCAGAAATTCTCCTTATTTTGAGGTAAAAAGGGTGAAATTCTCCTTATTTGGGGGCAAAAAGGCAGAAATTTCCCTTTTTTTGGTCAAAATTGCAGAAATTTCACTTATTTCAGGGTAATAAGTCAGAAATTTTTTTTTATATTGGGGCAAAAAAGACAGAAATTCCCTTTGTTTTGGGGGAAAAAGACAGAAATTCCACTTATTTAGAGGCAAAAGCAGAAATTCCCCTTATTTTGGAGCAAAAATGAAGAAATTTCCTTTTTTTATGGCAAAAAGGTATGCATTCTTCTTATTTTCGGGCAAAAATGCAGAAATTTCCCTTATTTTGAGGGAAAAAGGCTGAAATTCCCCTTATTTATGGGCAAAAAGGCAGAAATTTCCCTTATTTTGAAGCAAAATTGCAGAAATTTCACTTATTTCAGGGTAATAAGTCAGAAATTTTTTTTTATTTTGGGGCAAAAAAGACAGAAATTCCCTTTGTTTTGGGGGAAAAAGACAGAAATTCCACTTATTTAGAGGCAAAAGCAGAAATTCCCCTTATTTTAGAGCAAAAATGAAGAAATTTCCTTTTTTTATGGCAAAAATGTATGCATTTTTCTTATTTTCAGGCAATAAGGCAAAAATTCCCCGTATTTTGGAACAAAATTGCAGAAATTCCTCTAATTGTGGGGCAAAAAGGCAGAAATTACCTATATGTTAGGGCAAAAAACAGAAATTCTCCTTATTTTGGTTCAAAACTCAAAATTCCATTTATTTTAAATCAAAATTCCAGAAATTTCACTTATTTTGGGGCAAAATTGCAGAAATTTCACATATTTTGGGGCAAAATTGCAGAAATTTCACTTATTTCAGGGAAAAAAGGCAGAAATTTTCTTATTTTGGGGCAAAAATGCAGAAATTCCTAATATTTTGTGGCAAAAATGCAGAAATTCCCCTTATTTTGAGGAAAAAAGTCTGAAATTCCCCTTATTTGGAGGCAAAAAGGCAGAAATTTCTCTTATTTTGGGGCAAAATGGCAGAAATATCACTTATTTCAGGGTAATAAGTCAGAAATTTTTTTTTTATCTTGGGGCAAAATTGCAGAAATTTCACTTATTTCAGAAAAAAAAAGCAGAAATTTTCTTATTTTGGGGCAAAAATGCAGAAATTCCTAATATTTTGTGGCAAAAATGCAGAAATTCCCCTTATTTTGAGGTAAAAAGGCTGAAATTTTTTTTATTTGGAGGCAAAAAGGCAGAAATTCCCCGTATTTTGGAACCAAATTGCAGAAATTCCCCTAATTGTGGGGCAAAAAGGTAGAAATTCCCTATATGTTAGGGCAAAAAAGAGAAATTCTTTTTATTTTGGTGCAAAACTCAGAAATTCTACTTATTTTGGGGCAAAATTCCAGAAATTTCACTTATTTTGGGGCAAAATTGCAGAAATTTCACTTACTTCAGGGAAAAAAGGCAGAAATTTTCTTATTTTAGGGCAAAAAGGCAGAAATTCCTAATATTTTGTTACAAAAATGCAGAAATTCTCCTTATTTTGAGGTAAAAAGGGTGAAATTCTCCTTATTTGGGGGAAAAAGGCAGAAATTTCCCTTTTTTTGGGCAAAATTGCAGAAATTTCACTTATTTCAGGGTAATAAGTCAGAAATTTTTTTTTATTTTGGGGCAAAAAAGACAGAAATTCCCTTTGTTTTGGGGGAAAAAGACAGAAATTCCACTTATTTAGAGGCAAAAGCAGAAATTCCCCTTATTTTGGAGCAAAAATGAAGAAATTTCCTTTTTTTATGGCAAAAAGGTATGCATTCTTCTTATTTTCGGGCAAAAATGCAGAAATTTCCCTTATTTTGAGGGAAAAAGGCTGAAATTCCCCTTATTTATGGGCAAAAAGGCAGAAATTTCCCTTATTTTGAAGCAAAATTGCAGAAATTTCACTTATTTCTGGGTAATAAGTCAGAAATTTTTTTTTATTTTGGGGCAAAAAAGACAGAAATTCCCTTTGTTTTGGGGGAAAAAGACAGAAATTCCACTTATTTAGAGGCAAAAGCAGAAATTCCCCTTATTTTGGAGCAAAAATGAAGAAATTTCCTTTTTTTATGGCAAAAAGGTATGCATTTTTCTTATTTTCAGGCAATAAGGCAAAAATTCCCCGTATTTTGGAACAAAATTGCAGAAATTCCTCTAATTGTGGGGCAAAAAGGCAGAAATTACCTATATGTTAGGGCAAAAAACAGAAATTCTCCTTATTTTGGTTCAAAACTCAAAATTCCATTTATTTTAAATCAAAATTCCAGAAATTTCACTTATTTTGGGGCAAAATTGCAGAAATTTCACATATTTTGGGGCAAATTTGCAGAAATTTCACTTATTTCAGGGAAAAAAGGCAGAAATTTTCTTATTTTGGGGCAAAAATGCAGATATTCCTAATATTTTGTGGCAAAAATGCAGAAATTCCCCTTATTTTGAGGTAAAAAGGCTTAAATTCCCCTTATTTGGAGACAAAAAGTCAGAAATTTCCCTTATTTTGGGGCAAAATTGCAGAAATTTCACTTATTTCAGGGTAATAAGTCAGAAATTTTTTTTATTTTGGGGCAAAATTGCACAAATTTCACTTATTTCAGAAAAAAAGGCAGAAATTTTCTTATTTTGGGGCAAAAATGCAGAAATTCCTAATATTTTGTGGCAAAAATGCAGAAATTCCCCTTATTTTGAGGTAAAAAGGCTGAAATTCCTTTTATTTGGAGGCAAAAAGGCAGAAATTCCCCGTATTTTGGAACCAAATTGCAGAAATTCCCCTAATTGTGGGGCAAAAAGGTAGAAATTCCCTATATGTTAGGGCAAAAAAGAGAAATTCTTTTTATTTTGGTGCAAAACTCAGAAATTCCACTTATTTTGGGGCAAAACTGCAGAAATTTCACTTATTTCAGGGTAATAAGTCAGAAATTTTTTTTTATTTTGGGGCAAAAAAGACAGAAATTCCCTTTGTTTTGGGGGAAAAAGACAGAAATTCCACTTATTTAGAGGCAAAAGCAGAAATTCCCCTTATTTTGGAGCAAAAATGAAGAAATTTCCTTTTTTTATGGCAAAAAGGTATGCATTCTTCTTATTTTCGGGCAAAAAGGCAGAAATTCCCCGTATTTTGGAACAAAATTGCAGAAATTCCCCTAATTGTGGGGCAAAAAGGCAGAAATTCCCTATATGTTAGGGCAAAAAACAGAAATTCTACTTATTTTGGTGCAAAACTCAAAATTCCACTTATTTTAAGGCAAAATTCCAGAAATTTTACTTATTTTGGGGCAAAATTGCAGAAATTTCACATATTTTAGGGCAAAATTGCAGAAATTTCACTTATTTCAGGGAAAAAAAGCAGAAATTTTCTTATTTTGGGGCAAAAATGCAGAAATTCCTAATATTTTGTGGCAAAAATGCAGAAATTCCCCTTATTTTGAGGAAAAAAGTCTGAAATTCCCCTTATTTGGAGGCAAAAAGGCAGAAATTTCTCTTATTTTGGGGCAAAATTGCAGAAATATCACTTATTTCAGGGTAATAAGTCAGAAATTTTTTTTTTATCTTGGGGCAAAATTGCAGAAATTTCACTTATTTCAGAAAAAAAAGCAGAAATTTTCTTATTTTGGGGCAAAAATGCACAAATTCCTAATATTTTGTGGCAAAAATGCAGAAATTCCCCTTATTTTGAGGGAAAAAGGCTGAAATTCCCATTATTTGGTGGCAAAAAGGCAGAAATTTCCCTTATTTTGAAGCAAAATTGCAGAAATTTCACTTATTTCAGGGTAATAAGTCAGAAATTTTTTTTTATTTTGGGGCAAAAAAGACAGAAATTCCCTTTGTTTTGGGGGAAAAAGACAGAAATTCCACTTATTTAGAGGCAAAAGCAGAAATTCCCCTTATTTTAGAGCAAAAATGAAGAAATTTCCTTTTTTTATGGCAAAAATGTATGCATTTTTCTTATTTTCAGGCAATAAGGCAAAAATTCCCCGTATTTTGGAACAAAATTGCAGAAATTCCTCTAATTGTGGGGCAAAAAGGCAGAAATTACCTATATGTTAGGGCAAAAAACAGAAATTCTCCTTATTTTGGTTCAAAACTCAAAATTCCATTTATTTTAAATCAAAATTCCAGAAATTTCACTTATTTTGGGGCAAAATTGCAGAAATTTCACATATTTTGGGGCAAAATTGCAGAAATTTCACTTATTTCAGGGAAAAAAGGCAGAAATTTTCTTATTTTGGGGCAAAAATGCAGATATTCCTAATATTTTGTGGCAAAAATGCAGAAATTCCCCTTATTTTGAGGTAAAAAGGCTTAAATTCCCCTTATTTGGAGACAAAAAGGCAGAAATTTCCCTTATTTTGGGGCAAAATTGCAGAAATTTCACTTATTTCAGGGTAATAAGTCAGAAATTTTTTTTATTTTGGGGCAAAATTGCACAAATTTCACTTATTTCAGAAAAAAAGGCAGAAATTTTCTTATTTTGGGGCAAAAATGCAGAAATTCCTAATATTTTGTGGCAAAAATGCAGAAATTCCCCTTATTTTGAGGTAAAAAGGCTGAAATTCCTTTTATTTGGAGGCAAAAAGGCAGAAATTCCCCGTATTTTGGAACCAAATTGCAGAAATTCCCCTAATTGTGGGGCAAAAAGGTAGAAATTCCCTATATGTTAGGGCAAAAAAGAGAAATTCTTTTTATTTTGGTGCAAAACTCAGAAATTCTACTTATTTTGGGGCAAAATTCCAGAAATTTCACTTATTTTGGGGCAAAATTGCAGAAATTTCACTTACTTCAGGAAAAAAAGGCAGAAATTTTCTTATTTTAGGGCAAAAAGGCAGAAATTCCTAATATTTTGTTACAAAAATGCAGAAATTCTCCTTATTTTGAGGTAAAAAGGGTGAAATTCTCCTTATTTGGGGGCAAAAAGGCAGAAATTTCCCTTTTTTTGGTCAAAATTGCAGAAATTTCACTTATTTCAGGGTAATAAGTCAGAAATTTTTTTTTATATTGGGGCAAAAAAGACAGAAATTCCCTTTGTTTTGGGGGAAAAAGACAGAAATTCCACTTATTTAGAGGCAAAAGCAGAAATTCCCCTTATTTTGGAGCAAAAATGAAGAAATTTCCTTTTTTTATGGCAAAAAGGTATGCATTCTTCTTATTTTCGGGCAAAAATGCAGAAATTTCCCTTATTTTGAGGGAAAAAGGCTGAAATTCCCCTTATTTATGGGCAAAAAGGCAGAAATTTCCCTTATTTTGAAGCAAAATTGCAGAAATTTCACTTATTTCAGGGTAATAAGTCAGAAATTTTTTTTTATTTTGGGGCAAAAAAGACAGAAATTCCCTTTGTTTTGGGGGAAAAAGACAGAAATTCCACTTATTTAGAGGCAAAAGCAGAAATTCCCCTTATTTTAGAGCAAAAATGAAGAAATTTCCTTTTTTTATGGCAAAAATGTATGCATTTTTCTTATTTTCAGGCAATAAGGCAAAAATTCCCCGTATTTTGGAACAAAATTGCAGAAATTCCTCTAATTGTGGGGCAAAAAGGCAGAAATTCCCTATATGTTAGGGCAAAAAACAGAAATTCTCCTTATTTTGGTTCAAAACTCAAAATTCCATTTATTTTAAATCAAAATTCCAGAAATTTCACTTATTTTGGGGCAAAATTGCAGAAATTTCACATATTTTGGGGCAAAATTGCAGAAATTTCACTTATTTCAGGGAAAAAAGGCAGAAATTTTCTTATTTTGGGGCAAAAATGCAGAAATTCCTAATATTTTGTGGCAAAAATGCAGAAATTCCCCTTATTTTGAGGAAAAAAGTCTGAAATTCCCCTTATTTGGAGGCAAAAAGGCAGAAATTTCTCTTATTTTGGGGCAAAATTGCAGAAATATCACTTATTTCAGGGTAATAAGTCAGAAATTTTTTTTTATCTTGGGGCAAAATTGCAGAAATTTCACTTATTTCAGAAAAAAAAAGCAGAAATTTTCTTATTTTGGGGCAAAATGCACAAATTCCTAATATTTTGTGGCAAAAATGCAGAAATTCCCCTTATTTTGAGGTAAAAAGGCTGAAATTCCCATTATTTGGTGGCAAAAAGGCAGAAATACCATGTATTTTGGAACCAAATTGCAGAAATTCCCCTAATTGTGGGGCAAAAAGGTAGAAATTCCCTATATGTTAGGGCAAAAAAGAGAAATTCTTTTTATTTTGGTGCAAAACTCAGAAATTCTACTTATTTTGGGGCAAAATTCCAGAAATTTCACTTATTTTGGGGCAAAATTGCAGAAATTTCACTTACTTCAGGGAAAAAAGGCAGAAATTTTCTTATTTTAGGGCAAAAAGGCAGAAATTCCTAATATTTTGTTACAAAAATGCAGAAATTCTCCTTATTTTGAGGTAAAAAGGGTGAAATTCTCCTTATTTGGGGGAAAAAGGCAGAAATTTCCCTTTTTTTGTGCAAAATTGCAGAAATTTCACTTATTTCAGGGTAATAAGTCAGAAATTTTTTTTTATTTTGGGGCAAAAAAGACAGAAATTCCCTTTGTTTTGGGGGAAAAAGACAGAAATTCCACTTATTTAGAGGCAAAAGCAGAAATTCCCCTTATTTTGGAGCAAAAATGAAGAAATTTCCTTTTTTTATGGCAAAAAGGTATGCATTCTTCTTATTTTCGGGCAAAAATGCAGAAATTTCCCTTATTTTGAGGGAAAAAGGCTGAAATTCCCCTTATTTATGGGCAAAAAGGCAGAAATTTCCCTTATTTTGAAGCAAAATTGCAGAAATTTCACTTATTTCAGGGTAATAAGTCAGAAATTTTTTTTATTTTGGGGCAAAAAAGACAGAAATTCCCTTTGTTTTGGGGGAAAAAGACAGAAATTCCACTTATTTAGAGGCAAAAGCAGAAATTCCCCTTATTTTGGAGCAAAAATGAAGAAATTTCCTTTTTTTATGGCAAAAAGGTATGCATTTTTCTTATTTTCAGGCAATAAGGCAAAAATTCCCCGTATTTTGGAACAAAATTGCAGAAATTCCTCTAATTGTGGGGCAAAAAGGCAGAAATTACCTATATGTTAGGGCAAAAAACAGAAATTCTCCTTATTTTGGTTCAAAACTCAAAATTCCATTTATTTTAAATCAAAATTCCAGAAATTTCACTTATTTTGGGGCAAAATTGCAGAAATTTCACATATTTTGGGGCAAATTTGCAGAAATTTCACTTATTTCAGGGAAAAAAGGCAGAAATTTTCTTATTTTGGGGCAAAAATGCAGATATTCCTAATATTTTGTGGCAAAAATGCAGAAATTCCCCTTATTTTGAGGTAAAAAGGCTTAAATTCCCCTTATTTGGAGACAAAAAGGCAGAAATTTCCCTTATTTTGGGGCAAAATTGCAGAAATTTCACTTATTTCAGGGTAATAAGTCAGAAATTTTTTTTATTTTGGGGCAAAATTGCACAAATTTCACTTATTTCAGAAAAAAAGGCAGAAATTTTCTTATTTTGGGGCAAAAATGCAGAAATTCCTAATATTTTGTGGCAAAAATGCAGAAATTCCCCTTATTTTGAGGTAAAAAGGCTGAAATTCCTTTTATTTGGAGGCAAAAAGGCAGAAATTCCCCGTATTTTGGAACCAAATTGCAGAAATTCCCCTAATTGTGGGGCAAAAAGGTAGAAATTCCCTATATGTTAGGGCAAAAAAGAGAAATTCTTTTTATTTTGGTGCAAAACTCAGAAATTCCACTTATTTTGGGGCAAAACTGCAGAAATTTCACTTATTTCAGGGTAATAAGTCAGAAATTTTTTTTTATTTTGGGGCAAAAAAGACAGAAATTCCCTTTGTTTTGGGGGAAAAAGACAGAAATTCCACTTATTTAGAGGCAAAAGCAGAAATTCCCCTTATTTTGGAGCAAAAATGAAGAAATTTCCTTTTTTTATGGCAAAAAGGTATGCATTCTTCTTATTTTCGGGCAAAAAGGCAGAAATTCCCCGTATTTTGGAACAAAATTGCAGAAATTCCCCTAATTGTGGGGCAAAAAGGCAGAAATTCCCTATATGTTAGGGCAAAAAACAGAAATTCTCCTTATTTTGGTGCAAAACTCAAAATTCCACTTATTTTAAGGCAAAATTCCAGAAATTTTACTTATTTTGGGGCAAAATTGCAGAAATTTCACATATTTTAGGGCAAAATTGCAGAAATTTCACTTATTTCAGGGAAAAAAAGCAGAAATTTTCTTATTTTGGGGCAAAAATGCAGAAATTCCTAATATTTTGTGGCAAAAATGCAGAAATTCCCCTTATTTTGAGGAAAAAAGTCTGAAATTCCCCTTATTTGGAGGCAAAAAGGCAGAAATTTCTCTTATTTTGGGGCAAAATTGCAGAAATATCACTTATTTCAGGGTAATAAGTCAGAAATTTTTTTTTATCTTGGGGCAAAATTGCAGAAATTTCACTTATTTCAGAAAAAAAAGCAGAAATTTTCTTATTTTGGGGCAAAAATGCACAAATTCCTAATATTTTGTGGCAAAAATGCAGAAATTCCCCTTATTTTGAGGTAAAAAGGCTGAAATTCCCATTATTTGGTGGCAAAAAGGCAGAAATACCCTGTATTTTGGAACCAAATTGCAGAAATTCCCCTAATTGTGGGGCAAAAAGGTAGAAATTCCCTATATGTTAGGGCAAAAAAGAGAAATTCTTTTTATTTTGGTGCAAAACTCAGAAATTCTACTTATTTTGGGGCAAAATTCCAGAAATTTCACTTATTTTGGGGCAAAATTGCAGAAATTTCACTTACTTCAGGGAAAAAAGGCAGAAATTTTCTTATTTTAGGGCAAAAAGGCAGAAATTCCTAATATTTTGTTACAAAAATGCAGAAATTCTCCTTATTTTGAGGTAAAAAGGGTGAAATTCTCCTTATTTGGGGGCAAAAAGGCAGAAATTTCCCTTTTTTTGGGCAAAATTGCAGAAATTTCACTTATTTCAGGGTAATAAGTCAGAAATTTTTTTTTATTTTGGGGCAAAAAAGACAGAAATTCCCTTTGTTTTGGGGGAAAAAGACAGAAATTCCACTTATTTAGAGGCAAAAGCAGAAATTCCCCTTATTTTGGAGCAAAAATGAAGAAATTTCCTTTTTTTATGGCAAAAAGGTATGCATTCTTCTTATTTTCGGGCAAAAATGCAGAAATTTCCCTTATTTTGAGGGAAAAAGGCTGAAATTCCCCTTATTTATGGGCAAAAAGGCAGAAATTTCCCTTATTTTGAAGCAAAATTGCAGAAATTTCACTTATTTCAGGGTAATAAGTCAGAAATTTTTTTTTATTTTGGGGCAAAAAAGACAGAAATTCCCTTTGTTTTGGGGGAAAAAGACAGAAATTCCACTTATTTAGAGGCAAAAGCAGAAATTCCCCTTATTTTAGAGCAAAAATGAAGAAATTTCCTTTTTTTATGGCAAAAATGTATGCATTTTTCTTATTTTCAGGCAATAAGGCAAAAATTCCCCGTATTTTGGAACAAAATTGCAGAAATTCCTCTAATTGTGGGGCAAAAAGGCAGAAATTACCTATATGTTAGGGCAAAAAACAGAAATTCTCCTTATTTTGGTTCAAAACTCAAAATTCCATTTATTTTAAATCAAAATTCCAGAAATTTCACTTATTTTGGGGCAAAATTGCAGAAATTTCACATATTTTGGGGCAAAATTGCAGAAATTTCACTTATTTCAGGGAAAAAAGGCAGAAATTTTCTTATTTTGGGGCAAAAATGCAGATATTCCTAATATTTTGTGGCAAAAATGCAAAAATTCCCCTTATTTTGAGGTAAAAAGGCTTAAATTCCCCTTATTTGGAGACAAAAAGGCAGAAATTTCCCTTATTTTGGGGCAAAATTGCAGAAATTTCACTTATTTCAGGGTAATAATCAGAAATTTTTTTTATTTTGAGGCAAAATTGCACAAATTTCACTTATTTCAGAAAAAAAGGCAGAAATTTTCTTATTTTGGGGCAAAAATGCAGAAATTCCTAATATTTTGTGGCAAAAATGCAGAAATTCCCCTTATTTTGAGGTAAAAAGGCTGAAATTCCTTTTATTTGGAGGCAAAAAGGCAGAAATTCCCCGTATTTTAGAACCAAATTGCAGAAATTCCCCTAATTGTGGGGCAAAAAGGTAGAAATTCCCTATATGTTAGAGCAAAAAAGAGAAATTCTTTTTATTTTGGTGCAAAACTCAGAAATTCCACTTATTTTGGTGCAAAATTGCAGAAATTTCACTTATTTCAGGGAAAAAAGGCAGAAATTTTCTTATTTTGAGGCAAAAAGGCAGAAATTCTTAATATTTTGTTGCAAAAATGCAGAAATTCTCCAATTTTGAGGTAAAAAGGCTGAAATTCTCCTTATTTGGGGGCAAAAAGTCAGAAATTTTTTTTATTTTGGGGCAAAATTGCAGAAATTTCACTTTCTTCAGGGTAACTGGTCAGAAATTTTTCTTATTTTGGAGCAAAAATGAAGAAATTTCCTTTTTTTATGGCAAAAAGGTATGCATTCTTCTTATTTTCGGGTAAAAAAGCAGTAATTCCCCGTATTTTGGAGCAAAATTGCAGAAATTCCCCTAATTGTGGGGAAAAAAGACAAAAATTCCCTTTGTTTTGGGGGAAAAAGACAGAAATTCCACTTATTTAGAGGCAAAAAAGCAGAAATTCCCCTTATTTTGGAGCAAAATTGCAGAAATTATCCTAATTGTGGGTCAAAAAGGCAGAAATTCCCTATATGTTGGGGCAAAAAGACAGAAATTCTTTTTATTTTGGGGGAAATCTCAGAAATTCCACTTATTTTGGGGCAAAATTCCAGAAATTTCACTTATTTTGGGGCAAAATTTCAGAAATTTCACTTATTTTGGAGCAAAACTGCAGAAATTTTACGTATTTTGGGGCAAAATTGCAGAAATTTCACTTATTTCAGGGAAAAAGGCAGAAATTTTTCTTTATTTTGGGGCAAAAAGGCAGAAATTCCTAATATTTGTGGCAAAAATGCAGAAATTTCCCTTATTTTGTGGTAAAAAAGCTGAAATTCCCCTTATTTGGGGGCAAAAAGGCAGAAATTTCCCTTATTTTGGGGCAAAATTGCAGAAATTTCACTTACTTCACGGTATTGTCTGAAATTTTCCTTATTTTGGGGCAAAAAAACAAAAATTCCCTTTGTTTTGGGCGAAAAAGACAGAAATTCCACTTATTTAGAGGCAAAAAAGCAGAAATTCCACTTATTTTGGAGCAAAAATGAAGAAATTTCCCTTTTTTATGGCAAAAAGATATGCATTCTTCTTATTTTCGGGCAAAAAAGCAGAAATTCCCCGTGTTTTGGAGCAAAATTGCAGAAATTCCCCTAATTGTGGGGCAAAAGGGCAGAAATTCCCTATATGTTGGGGCAAAAAGACAGAAATTCTCTTTATTTTGGGGCAAAACGCAGAAATTTCACTTATATTGGGGCAAAATTCCAGAAATTTCCATTATTTTGGGGCAAAATTTCAGAAATTTCACTTATTTTGGGGCAAAATTGCAGAAATTTAATTTATTTCAGGGAAAAAAAGCAGAAATTTTCTTATTTTGTGGCAAAAATGCAGAAATTTCTAATATTTTGTGGCAAAAATGCAGAAATTCCCTTATTTTGAGGTAAAAAGGCTGAAATTCCCCTTATTTGGAGGCAAAAAGGCAGAAATTCCCCGTATTTTGGAACCAAATTGCAGAAATTCCCCTAATTGTGGGGCAAAAAGGTAGAAATTCCCTATATGTTAGGGCAAAAAAGAGAAATTCTTTTTATTTTGGTGCAAAACTCAGAAATTCCACTTATTTTGGGGCAAAATTCCAGAAATTTCACTTATTTTGGGGCAAAATTGCAGAAATTTCACTTATTTCAGGGAAAAAAGGCAGAAATTTTCTTATTTTGGGGCAAAAAGGCAGAAATTCCTAATATTTTGTTGCAAAAATGCAGAAATTCCCCTTATTTTGAGGTAAAAAGGCTGAAATTCTCCTTATTTGGGGGCAAAAAGGCAAAAATTTCCCTTATTTTGAGGCAAAATTGCAGAAATTTCACTTATTTCAGGATAACTGGTCAGAAATTTTCCTTATTTTGGGGCAAAAAGACAGGAATTCCCTTTGTTTTGGGGGAAAAAGACAGAAATTCCAGTTATTTAGAGGCAAAAAAGCAGAAATTCCCCTTATTTTGGAGCAAAAATGAAGAAATTTCCTTTTTTTATGGCAATAAGGTATGCATTCTTTTTATTTTCGGGCAAAAAGGCAGTAATTCCCCGTATTTTGGAGCAGAATTGGAGAAATTCTCCTAATTGTGGGGCAAAAATGACAAAAATTCTCTTTGTTTTGGGGAAAAAGACAGAAATTCCACTTATTTAGAGGCAAACAAGCAGAAATTCCCCTTATTTTGGAGCAAAATTGCAGAAATTATCCTAATTGTGGGTCAAAAAGGCAGAAATTCCCTATATGTTGGAGAAAAAGACAGAAATTCTTTTTATTTTGTAGCAAATCTCAGAAATTCCAGTTATTTTGGGGCAAAATTCCAGAAATTTCACTTATTTTGGGGCAAAATTTCAGAAATTTCACTTATTTTGGTGCAAAATTGCAGAAATTTCACATATTTTGGGGCAAAATTGCAGAAATTTAACTTATTTCAGAGAAAAAGGCAGAAATTTTCCTTATTTTGAGGTAAAAAAGCTGAAATTCCCCTTATTTGGGGGCAAAAAGGCAGAAATTTCCCTTATTTTGGGGCAACATTGCAGAAATTTCACTTACTTCAGGGTAATAAGTCTGAAATTTTCCTTATTTTGGGGCAAAAAAGACAGAAATTCCCTTTGTTTTGGGCGAAAAAGACAGAAATTCCACTTATTTAGAGGCAAAAAAGCAGAAATTCCACTTATTTTGGAGCAAAAATGAAGAAATTTCCCTTTTTGATGGCCAAAAGGTATGCATTCTTCTTATTTTCGGGCAAAAATGCAGATATTTCCCTTATTTTGAGGGAAAAAGGCTGAAATTCCCCTTATTTGGGGGCAAAAAGGCAGATATTTCTCTTATTTTGAAGCAAAATTGCAGAAATTTCACTTATTTCAGGGTAATAAGTCAGAAATTTTTTTTTAATTTTGGGGCAAAAAAGACAGAAATTCCCTTTGTTTTGGGGGAAAAAGACAGAAATTCCAATTATTTAGAGGCAAAAGCAGAAATTCCCATTATTTTGGAGCAAAAATGAAGAAATTTCCTTTTTTTATGGCAAAAAGGTATGCATTCTTCTTATTTTCGGGCAAAAAGGCAGAAATTCCCCGTATTTTGGAACAAAATTGCAGAAATTCCCCTAATTGTGGGGCAAAAAGGCAGAAATTCCCTATATGTTAGGGCAAAAAACAGAAATTCTCCTTATTTTGGTGCAAAACTCAAAATTCCACTTATTTTAAGGCAAAATTCCAGAAATTTCACTTATTTTGGGGCAAAATTCCAGAAACTTCACATATTTTGGGGCAAAATTGCAGAAATTTCACTTATTTCAGGGAAAAAAAGCAAAAATTTTCTTATTTTGGGGCAAAAATGCAGAAATTCCTAATATTTTGTGGCAAAAATGCAGAAATTCCCCTTATTTTGAGGAAAAAATTCTGAAATTCCCCTTATTTGGAGGCAAAAAGGCAGAAATTTCTCTTATTTTGGGGCAAAATTGCAGAAATTTCACTTATTTCAGAAAAAAAAGCAGAAATTTTCTTATTTTGGGGCAAAAATTCACAAATTCCTAATATTTTGTGGCAAAAATGCAGAAATTCCCCTTATTTTGAGGTAAAAAGGCTGAAATTCCCCTTATTTGGTGGCAAAAAGGAAGAAATTCCCCGTATTTTGGAACCAAATTGCAGAAATTCCCCTAATTGTGGGGCAAAAAGGTAGAATTTCCCTATATGTTAGGGAAAAAAAGAGAAATTCTTTTTATTTTGGTGCAAAATTCAGAAATTCCACTTATTTTGGGGCAAAATTCCAGAAATTTCACTTATTTTGGGGCAAAATTTCAGAAATTTTACTTATTTTGGAGCAAAATTGCAGAAATTTCACGTATTTTGGGGCAAAATTGCAGAAATTTCACTTATTTCAGGGAAAAAGGCAGAAATTTTTCTTATTTTGGGGCAAAAAGGCAGAAATTCCTAATATTTTGTGTCAAAAATGCAGAAATTTCCCTTATTTTGAGGTAAAAAAGCTGAAATTCCTCTTATTTGGGGGCAAAAAGGCAGAAATTTCCCTTATTTTGGGGCAAAATTGCAGAAATTTCACTTACTTCAGGGTAATAAGTCTGAAATTTTCCTTATTTTGGGGCAAAAAAACAGAAATTCTGTTTGTTTTGGGCGAAAAAGACAGAAATTCCACTTATTTAGAGGCAAAAAAGCAGAAATTCCACTTATTTTGGAGCAAAAATGAAGAAATTTCCCTTTTTATGGCAAAAAGGTATGCATTCTTTTTATTTTCGGGCAAAAATGCAGATATTTCCCTTATTTTGAGGGAAAAAGGCTGAAATTCCCCTTATTTGGGGGCAAAAAGGCAGATATTTCTCTTATTTTGAAGCAAAATTGCAGAAATTTCACTTATTTCAGGGTAATAAGTCAGAAATTTTTTTTTTAATTTTGGGGCAAAAAAGACAGAAATTCCCTTTGTTTTGGGGGAAAAAGACAGAAATTCCAATTATTTAGAGGCAAAAGCAGTAATTCCCATTATTTTGGAGCAAAAATGAAGAAATTTCTTTTTTTTATGGCAAAAAGGTATGCATTCTTCTTATTTTTGGGCAAAAAGGCAGAAATTCCCCGTATTTTGGAACAAAATTGCAGAAATTCCCCTAATTGTGGGGCAAAAAGGCAGAAATTCCCTATATGTTAGGGCAAAAAACAGAAATTCTCCTTATTTTGGTGCAAAACTCAAAATTCCACTTATTTTAAGGCAAAATTCCAGAAATTTCACTTATTTTGGGGCAAAATTCCAGAAACTTCACATATTTTGGGGCAAAATTGCAGAAATTTCACTTATTTCAGGGAAAAAAAGCAAAAATTTTCTTATTTTGGGGCAAAAATGCAGAAATTCCTAATATTTTGTGGCAAAAATGCAGAAATTCCCCTTATTTTGAGGAAAATATTCTGAAATTCCCCTTATTTGGAGGCAAAAAGGCAGAAATTTCTCTTATTTTGGGGCAAAATTGCAGAAATTTCACTTATTTCAGAAAAAAAAGCAGAAATTTTCTTATTTTGGGGCAAAAATTCACAAATTCCTAATATTTTGTGGCAAAAATGCAGAAATTCCCCTTATTTTGAGGTAAAAAGGCTGAAATTCCCCTTATTTGGTGGCAAAAAGGAAGAAATTCCCCGTATTTTGGAACCAAATTGCAGAAATTCCCCTAATTGTGGGGCAAAAAGGTAGAATTTCCCTATATGTTAGGGAAAAAAAGAGAAATTCTTTTTATTTTGGTGCAAAATTCAGAAATTCCACTTATTTTGGGGCAAAATTCCAGAAATTTCACTTATTTTGGGGCAAAATTTCAGAAATTTCACTTATTTTGGAGCAAAATTGCAGAAATTTCACGTATTTTGGGGCAAAATTGCAGAAATTTCACTTATTTCAGGGAAAAAGGCAGAAATTTTTCTTATTTTGGGGCAAAAAGGCAGAAATTCCTAATATTTTGTGTCAAAAATGCAGAAATTTCCCTTATTTTGAGGTAAAAAAGCTGAAATTCCTCTTATTTGGGGGCAAAAAGGCAGAAATTTCTCTTATTTTGAAGCAAAATTGCAGAAATTTCACTTATTTCAGGGTAATAAGTCAGAAATTTTTTTTTAATTTTGGGGCAAAAAAGACAGAAATTCCCTTTGTTTTGGGGGAAAAAGACAGAATTTCCAATTATTTAGAGGCAAAAGCAGAAATTCCCATTATTTTGGAGCAAAAATGAAGAAATTTCCTTTTTTTATGGCAAAAAGGTATGCATTCTTCTTATTTTCGGGCAAAAAGGCAGAAATTCCCCGTATTTTGGAACAAAATTGCAGAAATTCCCCTAATTGTGGGGCAAAAAGGCAGAAATTCCCTATATGTTAGGGCAAAAAACAGAAATTCTCCTTATTTTGGTGCAAAACTCAAAATTCCACTTATTTTAAGGCAAAATTCCAGAAATTTCACTTATTTTGGGGCAAAATTCCAGAAACTTCACATATTTTGGGGCAAAATTGCAGAAATTTCACTTATTTCAGGGAAAAAAAGCAAAAATTTTCTTATTTTGGGGCAAAAATGCAGAAATTCCTAATATTTTGTGGCAAAAATGCAGAAATTCCCCTTATTTTGAGGAAAAAATTCTGAAATTCCCCTTATTTGGAGGCAAAAAGGCAGAAATTTCTCTTATTTTGGGGCAAAATTGCAGAAATTTCACTTATTTCAGAAAAAAAAGCAGAAATTTTCTTATTTTGGGGCAAAAATTCACAAATTCCTAATATTTTGTGGCAAAAATGCAGAAATTCCCCTTATTTTGAGGTAAAAAGGCTGAAATTCCCCTTATTTGGTGGCAAAAAGGAAGAAATTCCCCGTATTTTGGAACCAAATTGCAGAAATTCCCCTAATTGTGGGGCAAAAAGGTAGAATTTCCCTATATGTTAGGGAAAAAAAGAGAAATTCTTTTTATTTTGGTGCAAAATTCAGAAATTCCACTTATTTTGGGGCAAAATTCCAGAAATTTCACTTATTTTGGGGCAAAATTTCAGAAATTTCACTTATTTTGGAGCAAAATTGCAGAAATTTCACGTATTTTGGGGCAAAATTGCAGAAATTTCACTTATTTCAGGGAAAAAGGCAGAAATTTTTCTTATTTTGGGGCAAAAAGGCAGAAATTCCTAATATTTTGTGTCAAAAATGCAGAAATTTCCCTTATTTTGAGGTAAAAAAGCTGAAATTCCTCTTATTTGGGGGCAAAAAGGCAGAAATTTCCCTTATTTTGGGGCAAAATTGCAGAAATTTCACTTACTTCAGGGTAATAAGTCTGAAATTTTCCTTATTTTGGGGCAAAAAAACAGAAATTCTCTTTGTTTTGGGCGAAAAAGACAGAAATTCCACTTATTTAGAGGCAAAAAAGCAGAAATTCCACTTATTTTGGAGCAAAAATGAAGAAATTTCCCTTTTTATGGCAAAAAGGTATGCATTCTTCTTATTTTCGGGCAAAAAAGCAGAAATTCCCCGTGTTTTGGAGCAAAATTGCAGAAATTCCCCTAATTGTGGGGCAAAAGGGCAGAAATTCCCTATATGTTGGGGCAAAAAGACAGAAATTCTCCTTATTTTGGGGCAAAATTGCAGAAATTTCACTTATTTCAGGGTAATAAATCAGAAATTTTATTTATTTTGGGGCAAAATTGCAGAAATTTCACTTATTTCAGGGAAAAAAGCAGAAATTTTCTTATTTTGGGGCAAAAATGCAGAAATTCCTAATATTTTGTGGCAAAAATGCAGAAATTCTCCTTATTTTGAGGTAAAAAGGCTGAAATTCTCCTTATTTGGGGGCAAAAAGGCAGAAATTTCCCTTATTTTGGGGCAAAATTGCAGAAATTTCACTTTTTTCAAGGTAACTGGTCAGAAATTTTCCTTATTTTGGAGCAAAAAGACAGAAATTCCCTTTGTTTTGGGGGAAAAAGACAGAAATTCCAGTTATTTAGAGGCAAAAAAGCAAAAATTCCCTTTATTTTGGAGCCAAAATGAAGAAATTTCCTTTTTTTATGGCAAAAAGGTATGCATTCTTCTTATTTTCGGTTAAAAAAGCAGTAATTCCCCGTATTTTGGAGCAAAATTGCAGAAATTCCCCTAATTGTGGGGTAAAAAAGCCAAAAATTTCTTTTGTTTGGGGGGAAAAAGACAGAAATTCCACTTATTTAGAGGCAAAAAAGCAGAAATTCCCCTTATTTTGGAGCAAAATTGCAGAAATTATCCTAATTGTGGGTCAAAAAGGCAGAAATTCCCTATATGTTGGGGCAAAAAGACAGAAATTCTTTTTATTTTGGGGGAAATCTCAGTAATTCCACTTATTTTGGGGCAAAATTCCAGAAATTTCACTTATTTTGGGGCAAAATTTCAGAAATTTCACTTATTTTGGAGCAAAATTGCAGAAATTTCACGTATTTTGGGGCAAAATTGCAGAAATTTCACTTATTTCAGAGAAAAAGGCAGAAATATTCCTTATTTTGGGGCAAAAAGGCAGAAATTCCTAATATTTTGTAGCAAAAATGCAGAAATTTCCCTTATTTTGAGGTAAAAACCTGAAATTCCCCTTCTTTGGAGGCAAAAAGGCAGAAATTTCCCTTATTTTGGGGCAAAATTGCAGAAATTTCACTTACTTCAGGGTAATAAGTCTGAAATTTTCCTTATTTTGGGGCAAAAAAGACAGAAATTCCCTTTGTTTTGGGCGAAAAAGACAGAAATTCCACTTATTTAGAGGCAAAAAAGCAGAAATTCCACTTATTTTGGAGCAAAAATGAAGAAATTTCCCTTTTTTATGGCAAAAAGGTATGCATTCTTCTTATTTTCGGGCAAAAAAGCAGAAATTCCCCGTGTTTTGGAGCAAAATTGCAGAAATTCCCCTAATTGTGGGGCAAAAGGGCAGAAATTCTTTTTATGTTGGGGCAAAAAGACAGAAATTCTCTTTATTTTGGGGCAAAACGCAGAAATTTCACTTATTTTGGGGCAAAATTCCAGAAATTTCCATTATTTTGGGGCAAAATTGCAGAAATTTCACTTATTTTGGGGCAAAATTGCAGAAATTAAACTTATTTCAGGGAAAAAAAGCAGAAGTTTTCTTATTTTGGGGCAAAAATGCAGAAATTCCTAATATTTTGTGGCAAAAATGCAGAAATTCCCCTAATTTTGAGGTAAAAACGCTGAAATTCCCCTTATTTGGAGGCAAAAAGGCAGAAATTTCCCTAATTTTGGGGCAAAATTGCAGAAATTTCACTTATTTTAGGGTAATAAGTCAGAAATTTTATTTATTTTGGGGCAAAAATTGCAGAAATTTCACTTATATCATGGAAAAATAGCTGAAATTTTCTTATTTTTGGGCAAAAATGCATAAATTCCTAATATTTTGTGGCAAAAATGCAGAAATTCCCCTTATTTTGAGGTAATAAGGCTGAAATTCCCCTTATTTGGAGGCAAAAAGGCAGAAATTCCCCGTATTTTGGAACAAAATTGCAGAAATTCCCCTAATTGTGGGGTAAAAAGGCAGAAATTCCCTATATGTTAAGGCAAAAAAGAGAAATTCTCCTTATTTTGGTGCAAAACTCAGAAATTCCACTTATTTTGGGGCAAAATTCCAAAAATTTCAATTATTTTGGGCCAAAATTGCAGAAATTTCTCTTATTTCAGGGAAAAAAAGCAGAAATTTTCTTATTTTGGGGCAAAAAGGCAGAAATTCCTAATATTTTGTTGCAAAAATATAGAAATTCCCCTTATTTTGAGGTAAAAAGGCTGAAATTCTCCTTATTTGGGGGCAAAAAGGCAGAAATTCCTAATATTTTGTTGCAAAAATGCAGAAATTCTCCTTATTTTGAGGTAAAAAGGCTGAAATTCTCCTTATTTGGGGGCAAAAAGGCAGAAATTTCCCTTATTTTGGGGCAAAATTGCAGAAATTTCACTTTTTTCAAGGTAACTGGTCAGAAATTTTCCTTATTTTGGGGCAAAAAGACAGAAATTCCCTTTGTTTTGGGGGAAAAAGACAGAAATTCCAGTTATTTAGAGGCAAAAAAGCAGAAATTCCCCTTACTTTGGAGCAAAAATGAAGAAATTTCCTTTTTTTATGGCAAAAAGTTATGCATTCTTCTTATTTTCGGGTAAAAAAGCAGTAATTCCCCGTATTTTGGAGCAAAATTGCAGAAATTCCCCTAATTGTGGGGCAAAAAAGCCAAAAATTCCCTTTATTTTGGGGGAAAAAGACAGAAATTCCCCTTATTTAGAGGCAAAAAAGCAGATATTCCCCTTATTTTGGAGCAAAATTGCAGAAATTATCCTAATTGTGGATCAAAAAGGCCGAAATTCCCTATATGTTGGGGCAAAAAGACAGAAATTCTTTTTATTTTGGGGGAAATCTCAGAAATTCCACTTATTTTGGGGCAAAATTCCAGAAATTTCACTTATTTTGAGGCAAAATTTCAGAAATTTCACATATTTTAGAGCAAAATTGCAGAAATTTCACGTATTTTGGGGCAAAATTGCAGAAATTTCACTTATTTCAGGGAAAAAGGTTGAAATTTCCCTTATTTTGGAGCAAAATTGCAGAAATTTCACTTACTTCAGGGTAATAAGTCTGAAATTTTCCTTATTTTGGGGCAAAAAAGACAGAAATTCCCTTTGTTTTGGGCGAAAAAGACAGAAATTCCACTTATTTAGAGGCAAAAAAGCAGAAATTCCACTTATTTTGGAGCAAAAATGAAGAAATTTCCCTTTTTTATGGCAAAAAGGTATGCATTCTTCTTATTTTTGGGCAAAAAAGCAGAAATTCCCCGTGTTTTGGAGCAAAATTGCAGAAATTCCCCTAATTGTGGGGCAAAAGGGCAGAAATTCCCTTTATGTTGGGGCAAAAAGACAGAAATTCTCTTTATTTTAAGGCAAAACGCAGAAATTTTATTTATTTTGGGGCAAAATTCCAGAAATTTCCATTATTTTGGGGCGAAATTGCAGAAATTTCACTTATTTTGGGGCAAAATTGCAGAAATTTAACTTATTTCAGGGAAAAAAAGCAGAAATTTTCTTATTTTGGGGCAAAAATGCAGAAATTCCTAATATTTTGTGGCAAAAATGCAGAAATTCCCCTTATTTTGAGGTAAAAAGGCTGAAATTCCCCTTATTTGGAGGCAAAAAGGCAGAAATTTCCCTAATTTTGGGGCAAAATTGCAGAAATTTTACTTATTTCAAGGTAATAAGTCAGAAATTTTATTTATTTTGGGGCAAAATTGCAGAAATTTCACTTATATCAGGGAAAAATAGCTGAAATTTTCCTTATTTTGGGGCAAAAAGGCAGAAATTCCTATTATTTTGTGGCAAAAATGCAAAAATTCCCCTTATTTTGCGGTATAAAAGCTGAAATTCCCCTTATTTGGGGGCAAAAAGGCAGAAATTTCCCTTATTTTGGGGCAACATTGCAGAAATTTCACTTACTTCAGGGTAATAAGTCTGAAATTTTCCTTATTTTGGGGCAAAAAAGACAGAAATTCCCTTTGTTTTGGGCGAAAAAGACAGAAATTCCACTTATTTAGAGGCAAAAAAGCAGAAATTCCACTTATTTTGGAGCAAAAATGAAGAAATTTCCCTTTTTTATGGCAAAAAGGTATGCATTCTTCTTATTTTCGGGCAAAAAAGCAGAAATTCCCCGTGTTTTGGAGCAAAATTGCAGAAATTCCCCTAATTGTGGGGCAAAAGGGCAGAAATTCCCTTTATGTTGGGGCAAAAAGACAGAAATTCTCTTTATTTTGGGGCAAAACGCAGAAATTTCACTTATTTTGGGGTAAAATTCCAGAAATTTCCATTATTTTGGGGCAAAATTGCAGAAATTTCACTTATTTTGGGGCAAAATTGCAGAAATTTAACTTATTTCAGGGAAAAAAGCAGAAATTTTCTTATTTTGGGGCAAAAATGCAGAAATTCCTAATATTTTGTGGCAAAAATGCAGAAATTCCCCTTATTTTGAGGTAAAAAGGCTGAAATTCCCCTTATTTGGAGGCAAAAAGGCAGAAATTTTCCTAATTTTGGGGCAAAATTGCAGAAATTTCACTTATTTCAGGATAATAAGTCAGAAATTTTATTTATTTTGCGGCAAAATTGCAGAAATTTCACTTATATCAGGGAAAAAAAGCAGAAATTTTCTTATTTTGGGGCAAAAATGCAGAAATTCCTAATATTTTGTGGCAAAAATGCAGAAATTTCCCTTATTTTGAGGGAAAAAGGCTGAAATTCCCCTTATTTGGGGGCAAAAAGGCAGAAATTTCCCTTATTTTGAAGCAAAATTGCAAAAATTTCACTTATTTCAGGGTAATAAGTCAGAAATTTTTTTTTTAATTTTGGGGCAAAAAAGACAGAAATTCCCTTTGTTTTGGGGGAAAAAGACAGAAATTCCACTTATTTAGAGGCAAAAGCAGAAATTCCCCTTATTTTGGAGCAAAAATGAAGAAATTTCCTTTTTTTATGGCAAAAAGGTATGCATTCTTCTTATTTTCAGGCAAAAAGGCAGAAATTCCCCGTATTTTGGAACAAAATTGCAGAAATTCCCCTAATTGTGGGGCAAAAAGGCAGAAATTCCCTATATGTTAGGGCAAAAAACAGAAATTCTCCTTATTTTGGTGCAAAACTCAAAATTCCACTTATTTTAAGGCAAAATTCCAGAAATTTCACTTATTTTGGGGCAAAATTGCAGAAATTTCACATATTTTAGGGCAAAATTGCAGAAATTTCACTTATTTCAGAGAAAAAAAGCAGAAATTTTCTTATTTTGGGGCAAAAATGCAGAAATTCCTAATATTTTGTGGCAAAAATGCAGAAATTCCCCTTATTTTGAGGAAAAAAGTCTGAAATTCCCCTTATTTGGAGGCAAAAAGGCAGAAATTTCTCTTATTTTGGGGCAAAATTGCAGAAATATCACTTATTTCAGGGTAATAAGTCAGAAATTTTTTTTTATCTTGGGGCAAAATTGCAGAAATTTCACTTATTTCAGAAAAAAAAAGCAGAAATTTTCTTATTTTGGGGCAAAATGCACAAATTCCTAATATTTTGTGGCAAAAATGCAGAAATTCCCCTTATTTTGAGGTAAAAAGGCTGAAATTCCCATTATTTGGTGGCAAAAAGGCAGAAATACCATGTATTTTGGAACCAAATTGCAGAAATTCCCCTAATTGTGGGGCAAAAAGGTAGAAATTCCCTATATGTTAGGGCAAAAAAGAGAAATTCTTTTTATTTTGGTGCAAAACTCAGAAATTCTACTTATTTTGGGGCAAAATTCCAGAAATTTCACTTATTTTGGGGCAAAATTGCAGAAATTTCACTTACTTCAGGGAAAAAAGGCAGAAATTTTCTTATTTTAGGGCAAAAAGGCAGAAATTCCTAATATTTTGTTACAAAAATGCAGAAATTCTCCTTATTTTGAGGTAAAAAGGGTGAAATTCTCATTATTTGGGGGAAAAAGGCAGAAATTTCCCTTTTTTTGGGCAAAATTGCAGAAATTTCACTTATTTCAGGGTAATAAGTCAGAAATTTTTTTTTATTTTGGGGCAAAAAAGACAGAAATTCCCTTTGTTTTGGGGGAAAAAGACAGAAATTCCACTTATTTAGAGGCAAAAGCAGAAATTCCCCTTATTTTGGAGCAAAAATGAAGAAATTTCCTTTTTTTATGGCAAAAAGGTATGCATTCTTCTTATTTTCGGGCAAAAATGCAGAAATTTCCCTTATTTTGAGGGAAAAAGGCTGAAATTCCCCTTATTTATGGGCAAAAAGGCAGAAATTTCCCTTATTTTGAAGCAAAATTGCAGAAATTTCACTTATTTCAGGGTAATAAGTCAGAAATTTTTTTTATTTTGGGGCAAAAAAGACAGAAATTCCCTTTGTTTTGGGGGAAAAAGACAGAAATTCCACTTATTTAGAGGCAAAAGCAGAAATTCCCCTTATTTTGGAGCAAAAATGAAGAAATTTCCTTTTTTTATGGCAAAAAGGTATGCATTCTTCTTATTTTCGGGCAAAAATGCAGAAATTTCCCTTATTTTGAGGGAAAAAGGCTGAAATTCCCCTTATTTATGGGCAAAAAGGCAGAAATTTCCCTTATTTTGAAGCAAAATTGCAGAAATTTCACTTATTTCAGGGTAATAAGTCAGAAATTTTTTTTTATTTTGGGGCAAAAAAGACAGAAATTCCCTTTGTTTTGGGGGAAAAAGACAGAAATTCCACTTATTTAGAGGCAAAAGCAGAAATTCCCCTTATTTTGGAGCAAAAATGAAGAAATTTCCTTTTTTTATGGCAAAAAGGTATGCATTTTTCTTATTTTCAGGCAATAAGGCAAAAATTCCCCGTATTTTGGAACAAAATTGCAGAAATTCCTCTAATTGTGGGGCAAAAAGGCAGAAATTACCTATATGTTAGGGCAAAAAACAGAAATTCTCCTTATTTTGGTTCAAAACTCAAAATTCCATATATTTTAAATCAAAATTCCAGAAATTTCACTTATTTTGGGGCAAAATTGCAGAAATTTCACATATTTTGGGGCAAATTTGCAGAAATTTCACTTATTTCAGGGAAAAAAGGCAGAAATTTTCTTATTTTGGGGCAAAAATGCAGATATTCCTAATATTTTGTGGCAAAAATGCAGAAATTCCCCTTATTTTGAGGTAAGAAGGCTTAAATTCCCCTTATTTGGAGACAAAAAGGCAGAAATTTCCCTTATTTTGGGGCAAAATTGCAGAAATTTCACTTATTTCAGGGTAATAAGTCAGAAATTTTTTTTATTTTGGGGCAAAATTGCACAAATTTCACTTATTTCAGAAAAAAAGGCAGAAATTTTCTTATTTTGGGGCAAAAATGCAGAAATTCCTAATATTTTGTGGCAAAAATGCAGAAATTCCCCTTATTTTGAGGTAAAAAGGCTGAAATTCCTTTTATTTGGAGGCAAAAAGGCAGAAATTCCCCGTATTTTGGAACCAAATTGCAGAAATTCCCCTAATTGTGGGGCAAAAAGGTAGAAATTCCCTATATGTTAGGGCAAAAAAGAGAAATTCTTTTTATTTTGGTGCAAAACTCAGAAATTCCACTTATTTTGGGGCAAAACTGCAGAAATTTCACTTATTTCAGGGTAATAAGTCAGAAATTTTTTTTTATTTTGGGGCAAAAAAGACAGAAATTCCCTTTGTTTTGGGGGAAAAAGACAGAAATTCCACTTATTTAGAGGCAAAAGCAGAAATTCCCCTTATTTTGGAGCAAAAATGAAGAAATTTCCTTTTTTTATGGCAAAAAGGTATGCATTCTTCTTATTTTCGGGCAAAAAGGCAGAAATTCCCCGTATTTTGGAACAAAATTGCAGAAATTCCCCTAATTGTGGGGCAAAAAGGCAGAAATTCCCTATATGTTAGGGCAAAAAACAGAAATTCTCCTTATTTTGGTGCAAAACTCAAAATTCCACTTATTTTAAGGCAAAATTCCAGAAATTTTACTTATTTTGGGGCAAAATTGCAGAAATTTCACATATTTTAGGGCAAAATTGCAGAAATTTCACTTATTTCAGGGAAAAAAAGCAGAAATTTTCTTATTTTGGGGCAAAAATGCAGAAATTCCTAATATTTTGTGGCAAAAATGCAGAAATTCCCCTTATTTTGAGGAAAAAAGTCTGAAATTCCCCTTATTTGGAGGCAAAAAGGCAGAAATTTCTCTTATTTTGGGGCAAAATTGCAGAAATATCACTTATTTCAGGGTAATAAGTCAGAAATTTTTTTTTATCTTGGGGCAAAATTGCAGAAATTTCACTTATTTCAGAAAAAAAAGCAGAAATTTTCTTATTTTGGGGCAAAAATGCACAAATTCCTAATATTTTGTGGCAAAAATGCAGAAATTCCCCTTATTTTGAGGTAAAAAGGCTGAAATTCCCATTATTTGGTGGCAAAAAGGCAGAAATACCCTGTATTTTGGAACCAAATTGCAGAAATTCCCCTAATTGTGGGGCAAAAAGGTAGAAATTCCGTATATGTTAGGGCAAAAAAGAGAAATTCTTTTTATTTTGGTGCAAAACTCAGAAATTCTACTTATTTTGGGGCAAAATTCCAGAAATTTCACTTATTTTGGGGCAAAATTGCAGAAATTTCATTTACTTCAGGGAAAAAAGGCAGAAATTTTCTTATTTTAGGGCAAAAAGGCAGAAATTCCTAATATTTTGTTACAAAAATGCAGAAATTCTCCTTATTTTGAGGTAAAAAGGGTGAAATTCTCCTTATTTGGGGGCAAAAAGGCAGAAATTTCCCTTTTTTTGGGCAAAATTGCAGAAATTTCACTTATTTCAGGGTAATAAGTCAGAAATTTTTTTTTATATTGGGGCAAAAAAGACAGAAATTCCCTTTGTTTTGGGGGAAAAAGACAGAAATTCCACTTATTTAGAGGCAAAAGCAGAAATTCCCCTTATTTTGGAGCAAAAATGAAGAAATTTCCTTTTTTTATGGCAAAAAGGTATGCATTCTTCTTATTTTCGGGCAAAAATGCAGAAATTTCCCTTATTTTGAGGGAAAAAGGCTGAAATTCCCCTTATTTATGGGCAAAAAGGCAGAAATTTCCCTTATTTTGAAGCAAAATTGCAGAAATTTCACTTATTTCAGGGTAATAAGTCAGAAATTTTTTTTTATTTTGGGGCAAAAAAGACAGAAATTCCCTTTGTTTTGGGGGAAAAAGACAGAAATTCCACTTATTTAGAGGCAAAAGCAGAAATTCCCCTTATTTTAGAGCAAAAATGAAGAAATTTCCTTTTTTTATGGCAAAAATGTATGCATTTTTCTTATTTTCAGGCAATAAGGCAAAAATTCCCCGTATTTTGGAACAAAATTGCAGAAATTCCTCTAATTGTGGGGCAAAAAGGCAGAAATTACCTATATGTTAGGGCAAAAAACAGAAATTCTCCTTATTTTGGTTCAAAACTCAAAATTCCATTTATTTTAAATCAAAATTCCAGAAATTTCACTTATTTTGGGGCAAAGTTGCAGAAATTTCACATATTTTGGGGCAAAATTGCAGAAATTTCACTTATTTCAGGGAAAAAAGGCAGAAATTTTCTTATTTTGGGGCAAAAATGCAGATATTCCTAATATTTTGTGGCAAAAATGCAGAAATTCCCCTTATTTTGAGGTAAAAAGGCTTAAATTCCCCTTATTTGGAGACAAAAAGGCAGAAATTTCCCTTATTTTGGGGCAAAATTGCAGAAATTTCACTTATTTCAGGGTAATAAGTCAGAAATTTTTTTTATTTTGAGGCAAAATTGCACAAATTTCACTTATTTCAGAAAAAAAGGCAGAAATTTTCTTATTTTGGGGCAAAAATGCAGAAATTCCTAATATTTTGTGGCAAAAATGCAGAAATTCCCCTTATTTTGAGGTAAAAAGGCTGAAATTCCTTTTATTTGGAGGCAAAAAGGCAGAAATTCCCCGTATTTTAGAACCAAATTGCAGAAATTCCCCTAATTGTGGGGCAAAAAGGTAGAAATTCCCTATATGTTAGAGCAAAAAAGAGAAATTCTTTTTATTTTGGTGCAAAACTCAGAAATTCCACTTATTTTGGTGCAAAATTGCAGAAATTTCACTTATTTCAGGGAAAAAAGGCAGAAATTTTCTTATTTTGAGGCAAAAAGGCAGAAATTCCTAATATTTTGTTGCAAAAATGCAGAAATTCTCCAATTTTGAGGTAAAAAGGCTGAAATTCTCCTTATTTGGGGGCAAAAAGTCAGAAATTTTTTTTATTTTGGGGCAAAATTGCAGAAATTTCACTTTCTTCAGGGTAACTGGTCAGAAATTTTTCTTATTTTGGAGCAAAAATGAAGAAATTTCCTTTTTTTATGGCAAAAAGGTATGCATTCTTCTTATTTTCGGGTAAAAAAGCAGTAATTCCCCGTATTTTGGATCAAAATTGCAGAAATTCCCCTAATTGTGGGGAAAAAAGACAAAAATTCCCTTTGTTTTGGGGGAAAAAGACAGAAATTCCACTTATTTAGAGGCAAAAAAGCAGAAATTCCCCTTATTTTGGAGCAAAATTGCAGAAATTATCCTAATTGTGGGTCAAAAAGGCAGAAATTCCCTATATGTTGGGGCAAAAAGACAGAAATTCTTTTTATTTTGGGGGAAATCTCAGAAATTCCACTTATTTTGGGGCAAAATTCCAGAAATTTCACTTATTTTGGGGCAAAATTTCAGAAATTTCACTTATTTTGGAGCAAAACTGCAGAAATTTCACGTATTTTGGGGCAAAATTGCAGAAATTTCACTTATTTCAGGGAAAAAGGCAGAAATTTTTCTTTATTTTGGGGCAAAAAGGCAGAAATTCCTAATATTTGTGGCAAAAATGCAGAAATTTCCCTTATTTTGTGGTAAAAAAGCTGAAATTCCCCTTATTTGGGGGCAAAAAGGCAGAAATTTCCCTTATTTTGGGGCAAAATTGCAGAAATTTCACTTACTTCACGGTATTGTCTGAAATTTTCCTTATTTTGGGGCAAAAAAACAAAAATTCCCTTTGTTTTGGGCGAAAAAGACAGAAATTCCACTTATTTAGAGGCAAAAAAGCAGAAATTCCACTTATTTTGGAGCAAAAATGAAGAAATTTCCCTTTTTTATGGCAAAAAGATATGCATTCTTCTTATTTTCGGGCAAAAAAGCAGAAATTCCCCGTGTTTTGGAGCAAAATTGCAGAAATTCCCCTAATTGTGGGGCAAAAGGGAAGAAATTCCCTATATGTTGGGGCAAAAAGACAGAAATTCTCTTTATTTTGGGGCAAAACGCAGAAATTTCACTTATATTGGGGCAAAATTCCAGAAATTTCCATTATTTTGGGGCAAAATTTCAGAAATTTCACTTATTTTGGGGCAAAATTGCAGAAATTTAATTTATTTCAGGGAAAAAAAGCAGAAATTTTCTTATTTTGTGGCAAAAATGCAGAAATTTCTAATATTTTGTGGCAAAAATGCAGAAATTCCCTTATTTTGAGGTAAAAAGGCTGAAATTCCCCTTATTTGGAGGCAAAAAGGCAGAAATTCCCCGTATTTTGGAACCAAATTGCAGAAATTCCCCTAATTGTGGGGCAAAAAGGTAGAAATTCCCTATATGTTAGGGCAAAAAAGAGAAATTCTTTTTATTTTGGTGCAAAACTCAGAAATTCCACTTATTTTGGGGCAAAATTCCAGAAATTTCACTTATTTTGGGGCAAAATTGCAGAAATTTCACTTATTTCAGGGAAAAAAGGCAGAAATTTTCTTATTTTGGGGCAAAAAGGCAGAAATTCCTAATATTTTGTTGCAAAAATGCAGAAATTCCCCTTATTTTGAGGTAAAAAGGCTGAAATTCTCCTTATTTGGGGGCAAAAAGGCAGAAATTTCCCTTATTTTGAGGCAAAATTGCAGAAATTTCACTTATTTCAGGATAACTGGTCAGAAATTTTCCTTATTTTGGGGCAAAAAGACAGGAATTCCCTTTGTTTTTGGGGAAAAAGACAGAAATTCCAGTTATTTAGAGGCAAAAAAGCAGAAATTCCCCTTATTTTGGAGCAAAAATGAAGAAATTTCCTTTTTTTATGGCAATAAGGTATGCATTCTTTTTATTTTCGGGCAAAAAGGCAGTAATTCCCCGTATTTTGGAGCAGAATTGCAGAAATTCTCCTAATTGTGGGGCAAAAATGACAAAAATTCTCTTTGTTTTGGGGAAAAAGACAGAAATTCCACTTATTTAGAGGCAAACAAGCAGAAATTCCCCTTATTTTGGAGCAAAATTGCAGAAATTATCCTAATTGTGGGTCAAAAAGGCAGAAATTCCCTATATGTTGGGGCAAAAAGACAGAAATTCTTTTTATTTTGTAGCAAATCTCAGAAATTCCAGTTATTTTGGGGCAAAATTCCAGAAATTTCACTTATTTTGGGGCAAAATTTCAGAAATTTCACTTATTTTGGTGCAAAATTGCAGAAATTTCACATATTTTGGGGCAAAATTGCAGAAATTTAACTTATTTCAGAGAAAAAGGCAGAAATTTTCCTTATTTTGGGGCAAAAAGTCAGAAATTCCTAATATTTTGTGGCAAAAATGCAGAAATTCCCCTTATTTTGAGGTAAAAAAGCTGAAATTCCCCTTATTTGGGGGCAAAAAGGCAGAAATTTCCCTTATTTTGGGGCAACATTGCAGAAATTTCACTTACTTCAGGGTAATAAGTCTGAAATTTTCCTTATTTTGGGGCAAAAAAGACAGAAATTCCCTTTGTTTTGGGCGAAAAAGACAGAAATTCCACTTATTTAGAGGCAAAAAAGCAGAAATTCCACTTATTTTGGAGCAAAAATGAAGAAATTTCCCTTTTTGATGGCCAAAAGGTATGCATTCTTCTTATTTTCGGGTAAAAAAGCAGTAATTCCCCGTATTTTGGAGCAAAATTGCAGAAATTCCCCTAATTGTGGGGAAAAAAGACAAAAATTCCCTTTGTTTTGGGGGAAAAAGACAGAAATTCCACTTATTTAGAGGCAAAAAAGCAGAAATTCCCCTTATTTTGGAGCAAAATTGCAGAAATTATCCTAATTGTGGGTCAAAAAGGCAGAAATTCCCTATATGTTGGGGCAAAAAGACAGAAATTCTTTTTATTTTGGGGGAAATCTCAGAAATTCCACTTATTTTGGGGCAAAATTCCAGAAATTTCACTTATTTTGGGGCAAAATTTCAGAAATTTCACTTATTTTGGAGCAAAACTGCAGAAATTTCACGTATTTTGGGGCAAAATTGCAGAAATTTCACTTATTTCAGGGAAAAAGGC
Organism: Micromys minutus; assembly: GCF_963924665.1. Taxonomy (NCBI): domain Eukaryota; kingdom Metazoa; phylum Chordata; class Mammalia; order Rodentia; family Muridae; genus Micromys; species Micromys minutus. The sequence continues at coordinate 8,838,979 of NW_027667727.1, forward strand.
AGAAATTTTTCTTTATTTTGGGGCAAAAAGGCAGAAATTCCTAATATTTGTGGCAAAAATGCAGAAATTTCCCTTATTTTGTGGTAAAAAAAGCTGAAATTCCCCTTATTTGGGGGCAAAAAGGCAGAAATTTCCCTTATTTTGGGGCAAAATTGCAGAAATTTCACTTACTTCACGGTATTGTCTGAAATTTTCCTTATTTTGGGGCAAAAAAACAAAAATTCCCTTTGTTTTGGGCGAAAAAGACAGAAATTCCACTTATTTAGAGGCAAAAAAGCAGAAATTCCACTTATTAGAGCAAAAATGAAGAAATTTCCCTTTTTTATGGCAAAAAGATATGCATTCTTCTTATTTTCGGGCAAAAAAGCAGAAATTCCCCGTGTTTTGGAGCAAAATTGCAGAAATTCCCCTAATTGTGGGGCAAAAGGGCAGAAATTCCCTATATGTTGGGGCAAAAAGACAGAAATTCTCTTTATTTTGGGGCAAAACGCAGAAATTTCACTTATATTGGGGCAAAATTCCAGAAATTTCCATTATTTTGGGGCAAAATTTCAGAAATTTCACTTATTTTGGGGCAAAATTGCAGAAATTTAATTTATTTCAGGGAAAAAAAGCAGAAATTTTCTTATTTTGTGGCAAAAATGCAGAAATTTCTAATATTTTGTGGCAAAAATGCAGAAATTCCCTTATTTTGAGGTAAAAAGGCTGAAATTCCCCTTATTTGGAGGCAAAAAGGCAGAAATTCCCCGTATTTTGGAACCAAATTGCAGAAATTCCCCTAATTGTGGGGCAAAAAGGTAGAAATTCCCTATATGTTAGGGCAAAAAAGAGAAATTCTTTTTATTTTGGTGCAAAACTCAGAAATTCCACTTATTTTGGGGCAAAATTCCAGAAATTTCACTTATTTTGGGGCAAAATTGCAGAAATTTCACTTATTTCAGGGAAAAAAGGCAGAAATTTTCTTATTTTGGGGCAAAAAGGCAGAAATTCCTAATATTTTGTTGCAAAAATGCAGAAATTCCCCTTATTTTGAGGTAAAAAGGCTGAAATTCTCCTTATTTGGGGGCAAAAAGGCAGAAATTTCCCTTATTTTGAGGCAAAATTGCAGAAATTTCACTTATTTCAGGATAACTGGTCAGAAATTTTCCTTATTTTGGGGCAAAAAGACAGGAATTCCCTTTGTTTTGGGGGAAAAAGACAGAAATTCCAGTTATTTAGAGGCAAAAAAGCAGAAATTCCCCTTATTTTGGAGCAAAAATGAAGAAATTTCCTTTTTTTATGGCAATAAGGTATGCATTCTTTTTATTTTCGGGCAAAAAGGCAGTAATTCCCCGTATTTTGGAGCAGAATTGCAGAAATTCTCCTAATTGTGGGGCAAAAATGACAAAAATTCTCTTTGTTTTGGGGAAAAAGACAGAAATTCCACTTATTTAGAGGCAAACAAGCAGAAATTCCCCTTATTTTGGAGCAAAATTGCAGAAATTATCCTAATTGTGGGTCAAAAAGGCAGAAATTCCCTATATGTTGGGGCAAAAAGACAGAAATTCTTTTTATTTTGTAGCAAATCTCAGAAATTCCAGTTATTTTGGGGCAAAATTCCAGAAATTTCACTTATTTTGGGGCAAAATTTCAGAAATTTCACTTATTTTGGTGCAAAATTGCAGAAATTTCACATATTTTGGGGCAAAATTGCAGAAATTTAACTTATTTCAGAGAAAAAGGCAGAAATTTTCCTTATTTTGGGGCAAAAAGTCAGAAATTCCTAATATTTTGTGGCAAAAATGCAGAAATTCCCCTTATTTTGAGGTAAAAAAGCTGAAATTCCCCTTATTTGGGGGCAAAAAGGCAGAAATTTCCCTTATTTTGGGGCAACATTGCAGAAATTTCACTTACTTCAGGGTAATAAGTCTGAAATTTTCCTTATTTTGGGGCAAAAAAGACAGAAATTCCCTTTGTTTTGGGCGAAAAAGACAGAAATTCCACTTATTTAGAGGCAAAAAAGCAGAAATTCCACTTATTTTGGAGCAAAAATGAAGAAATTTCCCTTTTTGATGGCCAAAAGGTATGCATTCTTCTTATTTTCGGGCAAAAATGCAGATATTTCCCTTATTTTGAGGGAAAAAGGCTGAAATTCCCCTTATTTGGGGGCAAAAAGGCAGATATTTCTCTTATTTTGAAGCAAAATTGCAGAAATTTCACTTATTTCAGGGTAATAATTCAGAAATTTTTTTTTAATTTTGGGGCTAAAAAGACAGAAATTCCCTTTGTTTTGGGGGAAAAAGACAGAAATTCCAATTATTTAGAGGCAAAAGCAGAAATTCCCATTATTTTGGAGCAAAAATGAAGAAATTTCCTTTTTTTATGGCAAAAAGGTATGCATTCTTCTTATTTTCGGGCAAAAAGGCAGAAATTCCCCGTATTTTGGAACAAAATTGCAGAAATTCCCCTAATTGTGGGGCAAAAAGGCAGAAATTCCCTATATGTTAGGGCAAAAAACAGAAATTCTCCTTATTTTGGTGCAAAACTCAAAATTCCACTTATTTTAAGGCAAAATTCCAGAAATTTCACTTATTTTGGGGCAAAATTCCAGAAACTTCACATATTTTGGGGCAAAATTGCAGAAATTTCACTTATTTCAGGGAAAAAAAGCAAAAATTTTCTTATTTTGGGGCAAAAATGCAGAAATTCCTAATATTTTGTGGCAAAAATGCAGAAATTCCCCTTATTTTGAGGAAAAAATTCTGAAATTCCCCTTATTTGGAGGCAAAAAGGCAGAAATTTCTCTTATTTTGGGGCAAAATTGCAGAAATTTCACTTATTTCAGAAAAAAAAGCAGAAATTTTCTTATTTTGGGGCAAAAATTCACAAATTCCTAATATTTTGTGGCAAAAATGCAGAAATTCCCCTTATTTTGAGGTAAAAAGGCTGAAATTCCCCTTATTTGGTGGCAAAAAGGAAGAAATTCCCCGTATTTTGGAACCAAATTGCAGAAAATCCCCTAATTGTGGGGCAAAAAGGTAGAATTTCCCTATATGTTAGGGAAAAAAAGAGAAATTCTTTTTATTTTGGTGCAAAATTCAGAAATTCCACTTATTTTGGGGCAAAATTCCAGAAATTTCACTTATTTTGGGGCAAAATTTCAGAAATTTCACTTATTTTGGAGCAAAATTGGAGAAATTTCACGTATTTTGGGGCAAAATTGCAGAAATTTCACTTATTTCAGGGAAAAAGGCAGAAATTTTTCTTATTTTGGGGCAAAAAGGCAGAAATTCCTAATATTTTGTGTCAAAAATGCAGAAATTTCCCTTATTTTGAGGTAAAAAAGCTGAAATTCCTCTTATTTGGGGGCAAAAAGGCAGAAATTTCCCTTATTTTGGGGCAAAATTGCAGAAATTTCACTTACTTCAGGGTAATAAGTCTGAAATTTTCCTTATTTTGGGGCAAAAAAACAGAAATTCTCTTTGTTTTGGGCGAAAAAGACAGAAATTCCACTTATTTAGAGGCAAAAAAGCAGAAATTCCACTTATTTTGGAGCAAAAATGAAGAAATTTCCCTTTTTATGGCAAAAAGGTATGCATTCTTCTTATTTTCGGGCAAAAATGCAGATATTTCCCTTATTTTGAGGGAAAAAGGCTGAAATTCCCCTTATTTGGGGGCAAAAAGGCAGATATTTCTCTTATTTTGAAGCAAAATTGCAGAAATTTCACTTATTTCAGGGTAATAAGTCAGAAATTTTTTTTAATTTTTGGGGCAAAAAAGACAGAAATTCCCTTTGTTTTGGGGGAAAAAGACAGAAATTCCAATTATTTAGAGGCAAAAGCAGAAATTCCCATTATTTTGGAGCAAAAATGAAGAAATTTCCTTTTTTTATGGCAAAAAGGTATGCATTCTTCTTATTTTCGGGCAAAAAGGCAGAAATTCCCCGTATTTTGGAACAAAATTGCAGAAATTCCCCTAATTGTGGGGCAAAAAGGCAGAAATTCCCTATATGTTAGGGCAAAAAACAGAAATTCTCCTTATTTTGGTGCAAAACTCAAAATTCCACTTATTTTAAGGCAAAATTCCAGAAATTTCACTTATTTTGGGGCAAAATTCCAGAAACTTCACATATTTTGGGGCAAAATTGCAGAAATTTCACTTATTTCAGGGAAAAAAAGCAAAAATTTTCTTATTTTGGGGCAAAAATGCAGAAATTCCTAGTATTTTGTGGCAAAAATGCAGAAATTCCCCTTATTTTGAGGAAAATATTCTGAAATTCCCCTTATTTGGAGGCAAAAAGGCAGAAATTTCTCTTATTTTGGGGCAAAATTGCAGAAATTTCACTTATTTCAGAAAAAAAAGCAGAAATTTTCTTATTTTGGGGCAAAAATTCACAAATTCCTAATATTTTGTGGCAAAAATGCAGAAATTCCCCTTATTTTGAGGTAAAAAGGCTGAAATTCCCCTTATTTGGTGGCAAAAAGGAAGAAATTCCCCGTATTTTGGAACCAAATTGCAGAAATTCCCCTAATTGTGGGGCAAAAAGGTAGAATTTCCCTATATGTTAGGGAAAAAAAGAGAAATTCTTTTTATTTTGGTGCAAAATTCAGAAATTCCACTTATTTTGGGGCAAAATTCCAGAAATTTCACTTATTTTGGGGCAAAATTTCAGAAATTTCACTTATTTTGGAGCAAAATTGCAGAAATTTCACGTATTTTGGGGCAAAATTGCAGAAATTTCACTTATTTCAGGGAAAAAGGCAGAAATTTTTCTTATTTTGGGGCAAAAAGGCAGAAATTCCTAATATTTTGTGTCAAAAATGCAGAAATTTCCCTTATTTTGAGGTAAAAAAGCTGAAATTCCTCTTATTTGGGGGCAAAAAGGCAGAAATTTCTCTTATTTTGAAGCAAAATTGCAGAAATTTCACTTATTTCAGGGTAATAAGTCAGAAATTTTTTTTTAATTTTGGGGCAAAAAAGACAGAAATTCCCTTTGTTTTGGGGGAAAAAGACAGAAATTCCAATTATTTAGAGGCAAAAGCAGAAATTCCCATTATTTTGGAGCAAAAATGAAGAAATTTCCTTTTTTTATGGCAAAAAGGTATGCATTCTTCTTATTTTCGGGCAAAAAGGCAGAAATTCCCCGTATTTTGGAACAAAATTGCAGAAATTCCCCTAATTGTGGGGCAAAAAGGCAGAAATTCCCTATATGTTAGGGCAAAAAACAGAAATTCTCCTTATTTTGGTGCAAAACTCAAAATTCCACTTATTTTAAGGCAAAATTCCAGAAATTTCACTTATTTTGGGGCAAAATTCCAGAAACTTCACATATTTTGGGGCAAAATTGCAGAAATTTCACTTATTTCAGGGAAAAAAAGCAAAAATTTTCTTATTTTGGGGCAAAAATGCAGAAATTCCTAATATTTTGTGGCAAAAATGCAGAAATTCCCCTTATTTTGAGGAAAAAATTCTGAAATTCCCCTTATTTGGAGGCAAAAAGGCAGAAATTTCTCTTATTTTGGGGCAAAATTGCAGAAATTTCACTTATTTCAGAAAAAAAAGCAGAAATTTTCTTATTTTGGGGCAAAAATTCACAAATTCCTAATATTTTGTGGCAAAAATGCAGAAATTCCCCTTATTTTGAGGTAAAAAGGCTGAAATTCCCCTTATTTGGTGGCAAAAAGGAAGAAATTCCCCGTATTTTGGAACCAAATTGCAGAAAATCCCCTAATTGTGGGGCAAAAAGGTAGAATTTCCCTATATGTTAGGGAAAAAAAGAGAAATTCTTTTTATTTTGGTGCAAAATTCAGAAATTCCACTTATTTTGGGGCAAAATTCCAGAAATTTCACTTATTTTGGGGCAAAATTTCAGAAATTTCACTTATTTTGGAGCAAAATTGCAGAAATTACACGTATTTTGGGGCAAAATTGCAGAAATTTCACTTATTTCAGGGAAAAAGGCAGAAATTTTTCTTATTTTGGGGCAAAAAGGCAGAAATTCCTAATATTTTGTGTCAAAAATGCAGAAATTTCCCTTATTTTGAGGTAAAAAAGCTGAAATTCCTCTTATTTGGGGGCAAAAAGGCAGAAATTTCCCTTATTTTGGGGCAAAATTGCAGAAATTTCACTTACTTCAGGGTAATAAGTCTGAAATTTTCCTTATTTTGGGGCAAAAAAACAGAAATTCTCTTTGTTTTGGGCGAAAAAGACAGAAATTCCACTTATTTAGAGGCAAAAAAAGCAGAAATTCCACTTATTTTGGAGCAAAAATGAAGAAATTTCCCTTTTTATGGCAAAAAGGTATGCATTCTTCTTATTTTCGGGCAAAAAAGCAGAAATTCCCCGTGTTTTGGAGCAAAATTGCAGAAATTCCCCTAATTGTGGGGCAAAAGGGCAGAAATTCCCTATATGTTGGGGCAAAAAGACAGAAATTCTCCTTATTTTGGGGCAAAATTGCAGAAATTTCACTTATTTCAGGGTAATAAATCAGAAATTTTATTTATTTTGGGGCAAAATTGCAGAAATTTCACTTATTTCAGGGAAAAAAGCAGAAATTTTCTTATTTTGGGGCAAAAATGCAGAAATTCCTAATATTTTGTGGCAAAAATGCAGAAATTCCCCTTATTTTGAGGAAAAAATTCTGAAATTCCCCTTATTTGGAGGCAAAAAGGCAAAAATTTCTCTTATTTTGGGGCAAAATTGCAGAAATTTCACTTATTTCAGAAAAAAAAGCAGAAATTTTCTTATTTTGGGGCAAAAATTCACAAATTCCTAATATTTTGTGGCAAAAATGCAGAAATTCCCCTTATTTTGAGGTAAAAAGGCTGAAATTCCCCTTATTTGGTGGCAAAAAGGAAGAAATTCCCCGTATTTTGGAACCAAATTGCAGAAATTCCCCTAATTGTGGGGCAAAAAGGTAGAATTTCCCTATATGTTAGGGAAAAAAAGAGAAATTCTTTTTATTTTGGTGCAAAATTCAGAAATTCCACTTATTTTGGGGCAAAATTCCAGAAATTTCACTTATTTTGGGGCAAAATTTCAGAAATTTCACTTATTTTGGAGCAAAATTGCAGAAATTTCACGTATTTTGGGGCAAAATTGCAGAAATTTCACTTATTTCAGGGAAAAAGGCAGAAATTTTTCTTATTTTGGGGCAAAAAGTCAGAAATTCCTAATATTTTGTGTCAAAAATGCAGAAATTTCCCTTATTTTGAGGTAAAAAAGCTGAAATTCCTCTTATTTGGGGGCAAAAAGGCAGAAATTTCCCTTATTTTGGGGCAAAATTGCAGAAATTTCACTTACTTCAGGGTAATAAGTCTGAAATTTTCCTTATTTTGGGGCAAAAAAACAGAAATTCTCTTTGTTTTGGGCGAAAAAGACAGAAATTCCACTTATTTAGAGGCAAAAAAGCAGAAATTCCAATTATTTTGGAGCAAAAATGAAGAAATTTCCCTTTTTATGGCAAAAACTTATGCATTCTTCTTATTTTCGGGCAAAAAAGCAGAAATTCCCCGTGTTTTGGAGCAAAATTGCAGAAATTCCCCTAATTGTGGGGCAAAAGGGCAGAAATTCCCTATATGTTGGGGCAAAAAGACAGAAATTCTCCTTATTTTGGGGCAAAATTGCAGAAATTTCACTTATTTCAGGGTAATAAATCAGAAATTTTATTTATTTTGGGGCAAAATTGCAGAAATTTCACTTATTTCAGGGAAAAAAGCAGAAATTTTCTTATTTTGGGGCAAAAATGCAGAAATTCCTAATAATTTGTGGCAAAAATGCAGAAATTCCCTTTATTTTGAGGTAAAAATGCTGAAATTCCCCTTATTTGGAGGCAAAAAGGCAGAAATTCCACGTATTTTGGAACAAAATTGCAGAAATTCCCGTAATTGTGAGGTAAAAATGCAGAAATTCCCTATATGTTAGAGCAAAAAAGAGAAATTCTCCTTATTTTGGTGCAAAACTCAGAAATTCCACTTATTTTGGGGCAAAATTCCAAAAATTTCAATTATTTTGGGCCAAAATTGCAGAAATTTCTCTTATTTCGGGGAAAAAAGGCAGAAATTATCTTATTTTGGGGCAAAAAGGCAGAAATTCCTAATATTTTGTTGCAAAAATGCAGAAATTCCCCTTATTTTGAGGTAAAAAGGCTGAAATTCTCCTTATTTGGAGGGCAAAAAGGCAGAAATTTCCCTTATTTTGGGCCAAAATTGCAGAAATTTCACTTATTTCAGGGTAACTGGTCAGAAATTTTCCTTATTTTAGGGCAAAAAAGACAAAAATTCCCTTGGTTTTGGGGGAAAAAGACAGAAATTCCAGTTATTTAGAGGCAAATAAGCAGAAATTCCCCTTATTTTGGAGCAAAAATGAAGAAATTTCCTTTTTTTATGGCAAAAAGGTATGCATTCTTCTTATTTTCGGGCAAAAAGGCAGTAATTCCCTGTATTTTGGAGCAAAATTGCAGAAATTCCCCTAATTGTGGGGCAAAAAAGACAAAAATTCCCTTTGTTTTGGGGGAAAAAAACAGAAATTCAACTTATTTAGAGGCAAAAAAGCAGAAATTCCCCTTATTTTGGGGCAAAATTGCAGAAATTATCCTAATTGTGGGTCAAAAAGGCAGAAATTGCCTATATGTTGGTGCAAAAAGACAGAAATTCTTTTTATTTTGGGGGAAATCTCAGAAATTCCACTTATTTTGGGGCAAAATTCCAGAAATTTCACTTATTTTGGGGCAAAATTTCAGAAATTTCACTTATTTTGGAGCAAAATTGCAGAAATTTCACATATTTTGGGGCAAAATTGCAGAAATTTCACTTATTTCAGAAAAAAAGGCAGAAATTTTCCTTATTTTAGGGCAAAAATGCAGAAATTCCTAATATTTTGTGGCAAAAATGCAGAAATTCCCCTTATTTTGAGGTAAAAAGGCTGAATTTCCCCTTATTTGGAGGCGAAAAGGCAGAAATTTCCCTTATTTTGGGTCAAAATTGCAGAAGTTTCACTTACTTCAGAATAATAAGTCAGAATTTTTCCTTATTTTGGGGCAAAAAAGACAGAAATTCCCTTTGTTTTGGGGTAAAAAGACAGAAATTCCAGTTATTTAGAGGCAAAAAAGTATAAATTCCCCTTATTTTGGAGAAAAAATGAAAAAATTTCTCTTTTTTATGGCAAAAAGGTATGCATTCTTCTTATTTTCGGGCAAAAAGGCAGAAATTCCCCGTATTTTGGAGCAAAATTGCAGAAATTCCGCTAATTGTGGGGCAAAAAGGCAGAAAATCCCTATATGTTGGGGCAAAAAGACAGAAATTCTCCTTATTTTGGGGCAAAACTCAGAAATTCCACTTATTTTGGGGCAAAATTCCAGAAATTTCCCTTATTTTGGGGCAAAATTCCAGAAATATCACTTATTTTGGGGCAAAATTGCAGAAATTTCACTTATTTCAGGGTAATAAGTCAGAAATTTTTTTTATTTTTGGGCAAAAAAGACAGAAATTCCCTTTGTTTTGGGGGAAAAAGACAGAAATTCCACATATTTAGAGGCAAAAAAGCAGAATTTCCCCTTTTTTTGGAGCAAAAATGATGAAATTTCCTTTTTTTATGGCAAAAAGGTATGCATCCTTCTTATTTTCGGGCAAAAAGGCAGTAATTCCCTGTATTTTGGAGCAAAATTGCAGAAATTCCCCTAATTGTGGGGCAAAAATGACAAAAATTCCCTTTGTTTTGGAGGAAAAAGACAGAAATTCCACTTATTTCAAGGCAAAAAAGTAGAAATTCCTCTTATTTTGGAGCAAAATTGCAAAAATTCCCCTAATTGTGGTTCAAAAATGCAGAAATTCCCTATATGTTGGGGCAAAAAGACAGAAATTCTTTTTTTGGGGGGGGGCAAATCTCAGAAATTCCACTTAAATTGGGGCAAAATTCAAGAAATTTCACTTATTTTGGAGCAAAATTGCAGAACTTTCACGTATTTTGGGGCAAAATTTCAGAAATTTCACTTATTTCAGGGAAAAAAGGCAGAAATTTTCCTTATTTTGGGGCAAAAATTCAGATATTCCTAATATTTTGTGGCAAAAATGCAGAAATTCTTCTTATTTTGAGATAAAAAGGCTGAAATTCCCCTTATTTGGAGGCGAAAAGGCAGAAATTTCCCTTATTTTGGGACAAAATTGCAGAAATTTCACTTACTTCAGGGTTATAAGTCAGAATTTTTCCTTATTTTGGGGCAAAAAATACAGAAATTCCCTTTGTTTTGGGGGAAAAAGACAGAAATTCCAGGTATTTAGAGGCAAAAAAGCAGAAATTCCCCTTATTTTGGAGAAAAAATGAAGAAATTTCCCTTTTTTTATGGCAAAAAGATGTGCATTCTTCTTATTTTCGGGCAAAAAGGCAGAAATTCCCCGTATTTTGGAGCAAATTGCAGAAATTCCCCTAATTGTGGGGCAAAAAGGCAGAAATTCCCTATATGTTGGGGCAAAAAGACAGAAATTCTTATTTTGGGGCAAAACTAGGAAATTCTACTTATTTTGGGGCAATTTCCAGAAATTTCCCTTTTTTTGGCGCAAAATTGCAGAAATATCACTTATTTTGGGGCAAAATTGCAGGAATTTCACTTATTTCAGGGAAAAAAGCAGAAATTTTCTTATTTTGGAAAAAAAAGGCAGAAATTCCTAATATTTTGTGGCAAAAATGCAGAAATTCCCCTTATTTTGAGGGAAAAAGCCTGAAATTCCTCTTATTTGGGGGCAAAAAGTAAGAAATTTCCCTTATTTTGGGGCAAAATTGCAGAAATTCCCCTAATTGTGGGGCAAAAACGCAGAAATTCCATGTATGTTAGGGCATAAAACAGAAATTCTCCTTATTTTGGTGCGAAACTCAGAAATTCCACTTATTTTGGGGCAAAATTCCAGAAATTTCACTTATTTTGGAGCAAAATTGCAGAAATTTCACTTACTTTGTGGCAAAATTGAAGAAATTTCACTTATTTCAGGGAAAAAAGGCAGAAATTTTCTTATTTTGGGGCAAAAACGAAGAAATTCCTAATATTTTGTGGCAAAAATGCAGAAATTCCTATTATTTTGAGGTAAAAACGCTGAAATTCTCCTTATTTGGGGGCAAAAAGGCAGAAATTTCCCTTATTTTGGGGCAAAATTGCAGAAATTTCACTTATTTCAGGGTAACTGGTCAGAAATTTTCCTTATTTTGGGGCAAAAATACAGGAATTCTCTTTGTTTTGGGGGAAAAAGACAGAATTTCCAGTTATTTAGAGGCAAAAAAGCAGAAATTCCCCTTATTTTTGAGCAAAAATGAAGAAATTTCCTTTTTTTACGGCAAAAAGGTATGCATTCTTCTTATTTTCAGGCAAAAAGGCAGTAATTCCCCGTATTTTGGAGCAAAATTGCAGAAATTCCTCTAATTGTGGGGCAAAAAAGCAGAAATTCCCTATATGTTGGGGCAAAAAGACAGAAATTCTCCTTATTTTGGGGCAAATCTCAGAAATTCCACCTTTTTTGGGGCAAAATTCCAGAAATTTCACTTATTTTGTGGCAAAATTGCAGAAATTTCACTTATTTTGGGCAAAATTGCAGAAATTTCAGTTATTTCAGGGAAAAAAAATCAGAAATTTTCTTATTTTGGTGCAAAAAGGCAGAAATTCCTAATATGTTGTGGCAAAAATGCAGAAATTCCCCTTATTTTGAGGTAAAAATGCTGAAATTGCCCTCATTTGGGGGCAAAAAGGCTGAAATTTCCCTTTTTTTGAGGCAAAATTGCAGAAATTTCACTTACTTCAGGGTAATAGGTCTGAAATTTTTCTTATTTTGGGGCAGAAAAGACAGAAATTCCTTTTGTTTTGGGAAAAAAAGACAGAAATTCCACTTATTTAGAGGCAAAAAATCAGAAATTTCACTTATTTTGGAGCAAAAATGAAGAAATTTCCGTTTTTTATGGCAAAAAGGTATGCATTGTTCTTATTTTCGGGCAAAAAAGCATAAATTCCCCATATTTTGGAGCAAAATTGCAGAAATTCCCATAATTGTGGGGAAAAAGAGCAGAAATTCCCTCTATGTTGGGGCAAAAAGAGAGAAATTCTCCTTATTTTGGGGCAAAACGCAGAAATTCCACTTCTTTTGGGGCAAAATTCTAGAAATTTCCCTTATTTTAGGGCAAAATTGCAGAAATTTCACTTATTTTGGGGCAAAATTGCAGAAATTTCACTTATTTCAGGGGAAAAAAGCAGAAATTTTCTTATTTTGGGGCAAAAATGCAGAAATTCCTTATATTTTGTGGCAAAAATGCAGAAATTTCCCTTTTTTTTGAGGTAAAAAGGCTGAAATTCCCCTTATGTGCGGGCAAAAAGGCAGAAATTTCCCTTATTTCGGGGCAAAATTGCAGAAATTTTACTTATTTCAGGGTAATAAGTCAGAAATTTTCCTTATTTTGGGGCAAAAAAACCAGAAATTCCTTTTATTTTGGGTGAAAAAGACAGAAATTCCACTTATTTAGAGGCAAAAAAGCAGAAATTCCCCTTATTTTGGAGCAAAAATGAAGAAATTTCCTTTTTTATGGCAAAAAAGGTATGCAGTCTACTTATTTTCGGGCAAAAAGGCAGAAATTCCCCGTATTTTGGAGCAAAATTGCAGAAATTCCCCTAATTGTGGGGCAAAAAGGCAGAAATTCCCTATATGTTAGTGCAAAAAACAGAAATTCTCATTATTTTGGGGCCAAATAAGAAATTCCACTTTTTGGGGCAAAATTCTAGAAATTTCCCTTATTTTGGGGCAAAATTGCAGAAATTTGACTTATTTTGGGGCAAAATTGCAGAAATTTTACATATTGCAGAAAAAAGTAGAAATTTACTTATTTTGGGGCAAAAAGGCAGAAATTTCTTTTATTATGTTAAAAAATTTCAGAAATTTTTCTTATTTTAAGGCAAAAAGGCAGAAATTTCCCATATTTTGGAGAAAAAATGCAGAAATTCCACTTATTCTGAGGTAAAAGGCTGAATTTCCCCTTATTTGGGGGCAAAAAAGGAGAAATTTCTCTTATTTTGGGGCAAAATTGCAGAAATTTCACTTATTTCAGGGTAATAAGTCAGAAATTTTTTATTTTGGGGCAAAAAGGCAGAAATTTCCTTTGTTTTGGAAAAAAAGACAGAAATTCCACTTATTTAGAGGCAAAAAAGCAGAAATTCCCCTGATTTTGGAGCAAAATTGCAGAAATTCCCCTAACTGTGGGTCAAGAAAGCAGAAATCCCCTATATGTTGGGGCAAAAAGACAGAAATTCTTCTTATTTTGGGGCAAATCTCAGAAATTCCACTTTTTTGGGGGCAAAATTCTAGAAATTTCACTTATTTTGGGGCAAAATTGCAGAAATTTCACTTATTTCAGGGAAAAAGGCAGAAATTTTCCTTATTTTGGGGCAAAATTGCAGAAATTTCACTTACTTCAGGGTAATAAGTCAGAATTTTTCCTTACTTTGCGGCGAAAAAGTCAGAAATTCCCTTTGTTTTGGGGGAAAGAGACAGAAATTCCACTTATTTAGAGGCAAAAATGCAGAAATTCCCCTTATTTTGGAGCAAATATGAAGAAATTTCCCTTTTTTTATGGCAAAAATGTATGCATTCTTCTTATTTTCAGGCAAAAAGGCAGAAATTCCCCGTATTTTGGAGCAAAATTGCAGAAATTCCCCTAATTGTGGGGCAAAAAGGCAGAAATTCCCTATATGTTGTGGCAAAAAGACAGAAATTCTCATTATTTTGGGGCAAAACTCAGAAATTCCACTTATTTTGGGGCAAAATTCCAGAAATTTCCCTTATTTTGGGGCAAAATTGCAGAAATTTGAATTATTTTGGGGCAAAATTGTAGAAATTTCACTTATTGCAGAAAAAAGTAGAAATTTTCTTATTTTGGGGCAAAAAGGCAGAAATTTCTTTTATTTTGTTAAAAAATTTTAGAAATTTTTCTTATTTTAAGGCAAAAGGGCAGAAATTTCCCATATTTTGGGGCAAAAATGCAGAAATTCCCCTTATTCTGAGGTAAAAAGGCTGAAATTCCCCTTATTTGGGGGCAAAAAGGCAGAAATTTCACTTATTTTGGGGCAAAATTGCAGAAATTTCACTTATTTCAGGGCAATAAGTCAGAAATTTTCTTTATTTTGGGGCAAAATGGCAGAAATTTCTTTTGTTTTGGGAGAAAAAGACAGAAATTCCACTGATTTAGAGGCAAAAAGCAGAAATTCCCCTTATTTTGGAGCAAAAATGAAGAAATTTCCCTTTTTTATGGCAAAAAGGTATGCATTCTTCTTATTTTCGGGCAAAAAGGCAGATATTCCCCGTATTTTGGAGCAAAATTGCAGTAATTCCTCTAATAGTGGGGCAAAAAAGCAGAAATTCCCTATATGTTAGGGCAAAAAGACAGAAATTCTATTTATTTTGGGGCAGAACTCAGAAATTCCACTTATTTTGGGGTAAAATTCCAGAAATTTCCCCTATTTTAGATCAAAATTGCAGAAATTTTACTTATTTTGGGGCAAAATTGCAGAAATTTCACTTATTTCAGCGAAAAAAGGCAGAAATTTTCCTTATTTTGGGGCAAAAAGGCAGAAATTCTTAATATTTTGTGGCAAAAATGCAGAAATTCCCCTTATTTTGAGGTAAAAAGGCTGAAATTCCCCTTATTTTGGGGCAAAAAGGCAGAAATTTCCCTTATTTTGGGGCAAAATTGAAGAAATTTCACTTATTTCAGGGTAATATGTCATTAACTTTTTTTATTTTGGGGCAAAAAAGACAGAAATTCCATTTGTTTTGAGGGAAAAAGACAGAAATTCCACTTATTTAGAGGCAAATAAGCAGAAATTCCCCTTATTTTGGTACAAAAATGAAGAAATTTCCTTTTTTTTTCTGGCAAAAAGGTATACATTCTTCTTATTTTCGGGCAAAAAGGAAGAAATTTCCCGTAATTTGGAACAAAATTGCAGAAATTCCCCTAATTGTGGGGCAAAAAGGCAGAAATTCCCTATATGTTAAGGCAAAAAACAGAAATTCTCCTTATTTTGGTGCAAAACTCAAAATTCCACTTATTTTAGGGCAAAATTCCAGAAATTTCACTTATTTTGGGGCAAAATTGCAGAAATTTCACTTATTCTGGGGCAAAATTGCAGAAATTTCACTTATATCAGGGTAACTGGTGAGAAATTTTCCTTATTTTGGGGCAAAAAGGCAGAAATTCCTAATATTTTGTGGCAAAAATGCAGAAATTCCCCTTATTTTGAGGTAAAAAAAGCTGAAATTCTCATTATTTGGGGACCAAAAGGCAGAAATTTCCCTTATTTTGGGGCAAAATTGCAGAAATTTCAATTATTTCAGGGTAACTGGTCAGAAATTTTCCTTATTTTGGGGCAAAAAGACAGGAATTCCCTTTGTTTTGGGGGAAAAAGACAGAAATTCCACTTATTTAGAGGGAAAAAAGCAGAAATTCGCCTTATTTTGGAGCAAAAATGAAGAAATTTCCTTTTTTTATGGCAAAAAGGTATGCATTCTTCTTATTTTCGGGCAAAAAGGCAGGAATTCTCCGTATTTTATAGCAAAATTGCAGTAATTCCCCTAATTGTGGGGCAAAAAAGCAGAAATTCCGTATATGTTAGGGCAAAAAGACAGAAATTCTCCTTATTTTGGGGCAAAACTCAGAAATTCCACTTATTTTGGGGCAAAATTCCAGAAATTTCCCTTATTTTGGGGCAATATTGCAGAAATTTCACTTATTTTGGGGCAAAATTGCACAAATTTCACTTATTTCAGGGAAAAAGGGCAGAAATTTTCTTTATTTTGGGGCAAAAAGGCAGAAATTCCTAATATTTTGTGGCAAAAAATGCAGAAACTCCACTTATTTTGAGGTAAAAAGGCTGAAATTCCCCTTATTTGGGTGCAAAAAGGCCGAAATTTCCCTTATTTTGGGGAAAAATTGCAGAAATTTCACTTATTTCAGGGTAATAAGTCAGAAATTTTCCTTATTTTGGGGCCAAAAATACAGAAATTTTCTTTGTTTTGGGGGAAAAAGACAGAAATTCCACCTATTTAGAGGCAAAAAAGCAGAAATTCCCCTTATTTTGGAGCAAAATTTCAGAAATTTCCCTAATTGTGGGTCAAAAAAGCAGAAATTCCCTATATGTTGGGGCAAAAAGACAGAAATTCTCTTTATTTTGGGGCCAATCTCAGAAATTCCACTTTTTTGGGGCAAAATTCCAGAAATTTCACTTTTTTGGGGCAAAATTCCAGAAATTTCACTTATTATGGGGCAAACTGGCAGAAATTTCACCATTTTGGGAAAAATTGCAGAAATTTCACTTATTTCAGGGAAAAAGGCAGAAATTTTCCTTATTTTGGGGCAAAAAGGCAGAAATTCCTAATATTTTGTGGCAAAAATGCAGAAATTCCCCTTATTTTGAGGTAAAAAGGCTGAAATTCCCCTTATTTGGAAGCAAAAAGGCAGAAATTTCCCTTATTTTGGGGCAAAATTGCAGAAATTTCACTTACTTTAGGGTAATAAGTCTGAAATTTTCCTTATTTTGGGGCAAAAAAGACAGAAATTCCCTTTGTTTTGGGGGAAAAAGACAGAAATTCCACTTATTTAGAGGCAAAAAAGCAGAAATTCCCCTTATTTTGGAGCAAAAATGAAGAAATTTTTTTTTTTTATTTCAAAAAGGTATGCATTCTTTTTCTTCGGGCAAAAAGTCAGTCATTCCCCGTATTTTGGAGCAAAATTGCAGAAATTCCCCTAATTGTGGAGCAAAAAAGACAAAAATTCCCTTTGTTTTGGGGGAAAAAGACAGAAATTCCACTTATTTAGAGGCAAAAAAGCAGAAATTCCTCTTATTTTGGAGCAAAATTGCAAAAATTCTCCTAATTGTGGGTCAAAAAGGCAGAAATTCCCTATATGTTGGGGCAAAAAGACAGAAATTATTTTTATTTTGGGTCAAATCTTAGAAATTCCACTTTTTTGGGGCAAATTTCCAGAAATTTCATTTATTTTGGGGCAAAATTTCAGAAATTTCACTTATTTTGGGGCAAAATTGCAGAAAATTCATGTATTTTGGGGAAAAATTGCAGAAATTTCACTTATTTCAGGGAAAAAAGGCAGAATTTTTCTTTATTTTGGGGCAAAAAGGCAGAAATTTCTAATATTTTGTGGCAAAAATGCAGAAATTCCCCTTATTTTGAGGTAAAAAGGCTGAAATTCCCCTTATTTGGAAGCAAAAAGGCAGAAATTTCTATTATTTTGGGGCAAAATTGCAGAAATTTCACTTACTTCAGAGTAATAAGTCAGAATTTTTTCTTATTTTGGGGCAAAAAAGACAGAAATTCCCTTTGTTGTGGGGGAAAAGGACAGAAATTCCAGTTATTTAGAGGCAAAAAAGCAGAAATTCCCCTTATTTTGGAGAAAAAATAAAGAAATTTCCTTTTTTTATGGCAAAAAGGTATGCATTCTTCTTATTTTCGGTTAAAAAAGCAGTAATTCCCCGTATTTTGGAGCAAAATTGCAGAAATTCCCCTAATTGTGGGGCAAAAAAGCTAAAAATTTCTTTTGTTTGGGGGGAAAAAGACAGAAATTCCACTTATTTAGAGGCAAAAAAGCAGAAATTCCCCTTATTTTGGAGCAAAATTGCAGAAATTATCCTAATTGTGGGTCAAAAAGACAGAAATTCCCTATATGTTGGGGCAAAAAGACAGAAATTCTTTTTATTTTGGGGGAAATCTCAGTAATTCCACTTATTTTGGGGCAAAATTCCAGAAATTTCACTTATTTTGGGGCAAAATTTCAGAAATTTCACTTATTTTGGAGCAAAATTGCAGAAATTTCACGTATTTTGGGGCAAAATTGCAGAAATTTCACTTATTTCAGAGAAAAAGGCAGAAATTTTCCTTATTTTGGGGCAAAAAGGCAGAAATTCCTAATATTTTGTAGCAAAAATGCAAATTTCCCTTATTTTGAGGTAAAAACCTGAAATTCCTCTTATTTGGAGGCAAAAAGGCAGAAATTTCCCTTATTTTGGGGCAAAATTGCAGAAATTTCACTTACTTCAGGGTAATAAGTCTGAAATTTTCCTTATTTTGGGGCAAAAAAGACAGAAATTCCCTTTGTTTTGGGCGAAAAAGACAGAAATTCCACTTATTTAGAGGCAAAAAAGCAGAAATTCCACTTATTTTGGAGCAAAAATGAAGAAATTTCCCTTTTTTATGGCAAAAAGGTATGCATTCTTCTTATTTTCGGGCAAAAAAGCAGAAATTCCCCGTGTTTTGGAGCAAAATTGCAGAAATTCCCCTAATTGTGGGGCAAAAGGGCAGAAATTCTTTTTATGTTGGGGCAAAAAGACAGAAATTCTCTTTATTTTGGGGCAAAACGCAGAAATTTCACTTATTTTGGGGCAAAATTCCAGAAATTTCCATTATTTTGGGGCAAAATTGCAGAAATTTCACTTATTTTGGGGCAAAATTGCAGAAATTAAAATTATTTCAGGGAAAAAAAGCAGAAATTTTCTTATTTTGGGGCAAAAATGCAGAAATTCCTAATATTTTGTGGCAAAAATGCAGAAATTCCCCTTATTTTGAGGTAAAAACGCTGAAATTCCCCTTATTTGGAGGCAAAAATGCAGAAATTTCCCTAATTTTGGGGCAAAATTGCAGAAATTTCACTTATTTTAGGGTAATAAGTCAGAAATTTTATTTATTTTGGGGCAAAATTGCAGAAATTTCACTTATATCAGGGAAAAATAGCTGAAATTTTCTTATTTTGGGGCAAAAATGCATAAATTCCTAATATTTTGTGGCAAAAATGCAGAAATTCCCCTTATTTTGAGGTAATAAGGCTGAAATTCCCCTTATTTGGAGGCTAAAAGGCAGAAATTCCCCGTATTTTGGAACAAAATTGCAGAAATTCCCCTAATTGTGGGGTAAAAAGGCAGAAATTCCCTATATGTTAAGGCAAAAAAGAGAAATTCTCCTTATTTTGGTGCAAAACTCAGAAATTCCACTTATTTTGGGGCAAAATTCCAAAAATTTCAATTATTTTGGGCCAAAATTGCAGAAATTTCTCTTATTTCAGGGAAAAAAAGCAGAAATTTTCTTATTTTGGGGCAAAAAGGCAGAAATTCCTAATATTTTGTTGCAAAAATATAGAAATTCCCCTTATTTTGAGGTAAAAAGGCTGAAATTCTCCTTATTTGGGGGCAAAAAGGCAGAAATTCCTAATATTTTGTTGCAAAAATGCAGAAATTCTCCTTATTTTGAGGTAAAAAGGCTGAAATTCTCCTTATTTGGGGGCAAAAAGGCAGAAATTTCCCTTATTTTGGTGCAAAATTGCAGAAATTTCACTTTTTTCAAGGTAACTGGTCAGAAATTTTCCTTATTTTGGGGCAAAAAGACAGAAATTCCCTTTGTTTTGGGGGAAAAAGACAGAAATTCCAGTTATTTAGAGGCAAAAAAGCAGAAATTCCCCTTACTTTGGAGCAAAAATGAAGAAATTTCCTTTTTTTATGGCAAAAAGTTATGCATTCTTCTTATTTTCGGGTAAAAAAGCAGTAATTCCCCGTATTTTGGAGCAAAATTGCAGAAATTCCCCTAATTGTGGGGCAAAAAAGCCAAAAATTCCCTTTATTTTGGGGGAAAAAGACAGAAATTCCACTTATTTAGAGGCAAAAAAGCAGAAATTCCCCTTATTTTGGAGCAAAATTGCAGAAATTATCCTAATTGTGGGTCAAAAAGGCCGAAATTCCCTATATGTTGGGGCAAAAAGACAGAAATTCTTTTTATTTGGGGGAAATCTCAGAAATTCCACTTATTTTGGGGCAAAATTCCAGAAATTTCACTTATTTTGAGGCAAAATTTCAGAAATTTCACTTATTTTAGAGCAAAATTGCAGAAATTTCACGTATTTTGGGGCAAAATTGCAGAAATTTCACTTATTTCAGGGAAAAAGGTTGAAATTTTCCTTATTTTGGGGCAAAAAGGCAGAAATTCCTAATATTTTGTAGCAAAAATGCAGAAATTTCCCTTATTTTGTGGTAAAAACCTGAAATTCCCCTTATTTGGGGGCAAAAAGGCAGAAATTTCCCTTATTTTGGGGCAAAATTGCAGAAATTTCACTTACTTCAGGGTAATGAGTCTGAAATTTTCCTTATTTTGGGGCAAAAATGACAGAAATTCCCTTTGTTTTGGGCGAAAAAGACAGAAATTCCACTTATTTAGAGGCCAAAAAGCAAAAATTCCACTTATTTTGGAGCAAAAATGAAGAAATTTCCCTTTTTTATGGCAAAAAGGTATGCATTCTTCTTATTTTCGGGCAAAAAAGCAGAAATTCCCCGTGTTTTGGAGCAAAATTGCAGAAATTCCCCTAATTGTGGGGCAAAAGGGCAGAAATTTCCTTTATGTTGGGGCAAAAATACAGAAATTCTCTTTATTTTAAGGCAAAACGCAGAAATTTCACTTATTTTGGGGCAAAATTCCAGAAATTTCCATTATTTTGGGGCGAAATTGCAGAAATTTAACTTATTTTGGGGCAAAATTGCAGAAATTTAACTTATTTCAGGGAAAAAAAGCAGAAATTTTTTTATTTTGGGGCAAAAATGCAGAAATTCCTAATATTTTGTGGCAAAAATGCAGAAATTCCCCTTATTTTGAGGTAAAAAGGCTGAAATTCCCCTTATTTGGAGGCAAAAAGGCAGAAATTTTCCTAATTTTGGGGCAAAATTGCAGAAATTTCACTTATTTCAGGGTAATAAGTCAGAAATTTTATTTATTTTGCGGCAAAATTGCAGAAATTTCACTTATATCAGGGAAAAATAGCTGAAATTTTCCTTATTTTGGGGCAAAAAGGCAGAAATTCCTATTATTTTGTGGCAAAAATGCAAAAATTCCCCTTATTTTGAGGTAAAAAAGCTGAAATTCCCCTTATTTGGGGGCAAAAAGGCAGAAATTTCCCTTATTTTGGGGCAACATTGCAGAAATTTCACTTACTTCAGGGTAATAAGTCAGATTTTTTTTTTATTTTGGGGCAAAATTGCACAAATTTCACTTATTTCAGAAAAAAAAAACAGAAATTTTCTTATTTTGGGGCAAAAATGCAGAAATTCTTAATATTTTGTGGCAAAAATGCAGAAATTCCCCTTATTTTGAGGTAAAATGGGTGAAATTCCCCTTATTTGGAGGCAAAAAGGCAGAAATTCCCCGTATTTTGGAACCAAATTGCAGAAATTCCCCTAATTGTGGGGCAAAAAGGTAGAAATTCCCTATATGTTAGGGCAAAAAAGAGAAATTCTTTTTATTTTGGTGCAAAACTCAGAAATTCCACTTATTTTGGGGCAAAATTCCAGAAATTTCACTTATTTTGGGGCAAAATTGCAGAAATTTCACTTATTTCAGGGAAAAAAGGCAGAAATTTTCTTATTTTGGGGCAAAAAGGCAGAAATTCCTAATATTTTGTTGCAAAAATGCAGAAATTCCCCTTATTTTGAGGTAAAAAGGCTGAAATTCTCCTTATTTGGGGGCAAAAAGGCAGAAATTTCCCTTATTTTGAGGCAAAATTGCAGAAATTTAACTTATTTCAGGGTAACTGGTCAGAAATTTTCCTTATTTTGCGGCTTAAAGACAGGAATTCCCTTTGTTTTGGGGGAAAAAGACAGAAATTCCAGTTATTTAGAGGCAAAAAAGCAGAAATTCCCCTTATTTTGGAGCAAAAATGAAGAAATTTCTTTTTTTTATGGCAAAAAGGTATGCATTCTTTTTATTTTCGGGCAAAAAGGCAGTAATTCCCCGTATTTTGGAGCAGAATTGCAGAAATTCTCGTAATTGTGGGGCAAAAATGACAAAAATTCCCTTTGTTTTGGGGAAAAAGACAGAAATTCCACTTATTTAGAGGCAAACAAGCAGAAATTCCCCTTATTTTGGAGCAAAATTGCAGAAATTATCCTAATTGTGGGTCAAAAAGCAGAAATTCCCTATATGTTGGGGCAAAAAGACAGAAATTCTTTTTATTTTGTAGCAAATCTCAGAAATTCCACTTATTTTGGGGCAAAATTCCAGAAATTTCACTTATTTTGGGGCAAAATTTCAGAAATTTCACTTATTTTGGAGCAAGATTGCAGAAATTTCACGTATTTGGGGGCAAAATTGCAGAAATTTCACTTATTTCAGAGAAAAAGGCAAAAATTTTCCTTATTTTGGGGCAAAAAGGCAGAAATTCCTAATATTTTGTGGCAAAAATGCAGAAATTCCCCTTATTTTGAGGTAAAAAAGCTGAAATTCCCCTTATTTGGGGGCAAAAAGGCAGAAATTTACCTTATTTTGGGGCAACATTGCAGAAATTACAGTTACTTCAGGGTAATAAGTCTGAAATTTTCCTTATTTTGGGGCAAAAAAGACAGAAATTCCCTTTGTTTTGGGCGAAAAAGACAGAAATTCCACTTATTTAGAGGCAAAAAAGCAGAAATTCCAGTTATTTTGGAGCAAAAATGAAGAAATTTCCCTTTTTTATGGCAAAAAGGTATGCATTCTTCTTATTTTCTTGCAAAAATGCAGAAATTTCCCTTATTTTGAGGGAAAAAGGCTGAAATTCCCCTTATTTGGGGGCAAAAAGGCAGAAATTTCCCTTATTTTGAAGCAAAATTGCAGAAATTTCACTTATTTCAGGGTAATAAGTCAGAATTTTTTTTTTAATTTTGGGGCAAAAAAGACAGAAATTCCCTTTGTTTTGGGGGAAAAAGACAGAAATTCCACTTATTTAGAGGCAAAAGCAGAAATTCCCCTTATTTTGGAGCAAAAATGAAGAAATTTCCTTTTTTTATGGCAAAAAGGTATGCATTCTTCTTATTTTCGGGCAAAAAGGAAGAAATTCCCCGTATTTTGGAACAAAATTGCAGAAATTCCCCTAATTGTGGGGCAAAAAGGCAGAAATTCCCTATATGTTAGGGCAAAAAACAGAAATTCTCCTTATTTTGGTGCAAAACTCAAAATTCCACTTATTTTAAGGCAAAATTCCAGAAATTTCACTTATTTTGGGGCAAAATTGCAGAAATTTCACATATTTTAGGGCAAAATTGCAGAAATTTCACTTATTTCAGGGAAAAAAAGCAGAAATTTTCTTATTTTGGGGCAAAAATGCAGAAATTCCTAATATTTTGTGGCAAAAATGCAGAAATTCCCCTTATTTTGAGGAAAAAAATCTGAAATTCCCCTTATTTGGAGGCAAAAAGGCAGAAATTTCTCTTATTTTGGGGCAAAATTGCAGAAATATCACTTATTTCAGGGTAACAAGTCAGAAATTTTTTTTTATCTTGGGGCAAAATTGCAGAAATTTCACTTATTTCAGAAAAAAAAGCAGAAATTTTCTTATTTTGGGGCAAAAATGCACAAATTCCTAATATTTTGTGACAAAAATGCAGAAATTCCCCTTATTTTGAGGTAAAAAGGCTGAAATTCCCATTATTTGGTGGCAAAAAGGCAGAAATACCCTGTATTTTGGAACCAAATTGCAGAAATTCCCCTAATTGTGGGGCAAAAAGGTAGAAATTCCCTATATGTTAGGGCAAAAAAGAGAAATTCTTTTTATTTTGGTGCAAAACTCAGAAATTCTACTTATTTTGGGGCAAAATTCCAGAAATTTCACTTATTTTGGGACAAAATTTCAGAAATTTCACTTACTTCAGGGAAAAAAGGCAGAAATTTTCTTATTTTGGGGCAAAAAGGCAGAAATTCCTAATATTTTGTTACAAAAATGCAGAAATTCTCCTTATTTTGAGGTAAAAAGGGTGAAATTCTCCTTATTTGGGGGCAAAAAGGCAGAAATTTCCCTTTTTTTGGGCAAAATTGCAGAAATTTCACTTATTTCAGGGTAATAAGTCAGAAATTTTTTTTTATTTTG
Organism: Micromys minutus; assembly: GCF_963924665.1. Classification (NCBI taxonomy): domain Eukaryota; kingdom Metazoa; phylum Chordata; class Mammalia; order Rodentia; family Muridae; genus Micromys; species Micromys minutus. Next base: position 8,862,859 of record NW_027667727.1, read on the forward strand.
GGGCAAAAAGACAGAAATTCTCTTTGTTTTGGGGGAAAAAGACAGAAATTCCACTTATTTAGAGGCAAAAGCAGAAATTCCCCTTATTTTGGAGCAAAAATGAAGAAATTTCCTTTTTTTATGGCAAAAAGGTATGCATTCTTCTTATTTTCGGGCAAAAATGCAGAAATTTCCCTTATTTTGAGGGAAAAAGGCTGAAATTCCCCTTATTTATGGGCAAAAAGGCAGAAATTTCCCTTATTTTGAAGCAAAATTGCAGAAATTTCACTTATTTCAGGGTAATAAGTCAGAAATTTTATTTTATTTTGGGGCAAAAAAGACAGAAATTCCCTTTGTTTTGGGGGAAAAAGACAGAAATTCCACTTATTTAGAGGCAAAAGCAGAAATTCCCCTTATTTTGGAGCAAAAATGAAGAAATTTCCTTTTTTTATGGCAAAAAGGTATGCATTTGTCTTATTTTCAGGCAATAAGGCAAAAATTCCCCGTATTTTGGAACAAAATTGCAGAAATTCCTCTAATTGTGGGGCAAAAAGGCAGAAATTCCCTATATGTTAGGGCAAAAAACAGAAATTCTCCTTATTTTGGTTCAAAACTCAAAATTCCATTTATTTTAAATCAAAATTCCAGAAATTTCACTTATTTTGGGGCAAAATTGCAGAAATTTCACATATTTTGGGGCAAAATTGCAGAAATTTCACTTATTTCAGGGAAAAAAGGCAGAAATTTTCTTATTTTGGGGGAAAAATGCAGATATTCCTAATATTTTGTGGCAAAAATGCAGAAATTCCCCTTATTTTGAGGTAAAAAGGCTTAAATTCCCCTTATTTGGAGACAAAAATGCAGAAATTTCCCTTATTTTGGGGCAAAATTGCAGAAATTTCACTTATTTCAGGGTAATAAGTCAGAAATTTTTTTTATTTTGGGGCAAAATTGCACAAATTTCACTTATTTCAGAAAAAAAAGGCAGAAATTTTCTTATTTTGGGGCAAAAATGCCGAAATTCCTAATATTTTGTGGCAAAAATGCAGAAATTCCCCTTATTTTGAGGTAAAAAGGCTGAAATTCCTTTTATTTGGAGGCAAAAAGGCAGAAATTCCCCGTATTTTGGAACCAAATTGCAGAAATTCCCCTAATTGTGGGGCAAAAAGGTAGAAATTCCCTATTTGTTAGGGCAAAAAAGAGAAATTCTTTTTATTTTGGTGCAAAACTCAGAAATTCCACTTATTTTGGGGCAAAATTGCAGAAATTTCACTTATTTCAGGGAAAAAAGGCAGAAATTTTCTTATTTTGGGGCAAAAAGTCAGAAATTCCTAATATTTTGTTGCAAAAATGCAGAAATTCTCCAATTTTGAGGTAAAAAGGCTGAAATTCTCCTTATTTGGGGGCAAAAAGTCAGAAATTTTTTTTATTTTGGGGCAAAATTGCAGAAATTTCACTTTCTTCAGGGTAACTGGTCAGAAATTTTTCTTATTTTGGAGCAAAAATGAAAAAATTTCCTTTTTTTATGGCAAAAAGGTATGCATTCTTCTTATTTTCGGGTAAAAAAGCAGTAATTCCCCGTATTTTGGAGCAAAATTGCAGAAATTCCCCTAATTGTTGGGCAAAAAAGACAAAAATTCCCTTTGTTTTGGGGGAAAAAGACAGAAATTCCACTTATTTAGAGGCAAAAAAGCAGAAATTCCCCTTATTTTGGAGTAAAATTGCAGAAATTATCCTAATTGTGGGTCAAAAAGGCAGAAATTCCCTATATGTTGGGGCAAAAAGACAGAAATTCTTTTTATTTTGGGGGAAATCTCAGAAATTCCACTTATTTTGGGGCAAAATTCCAGAAATTTCACTTATTTTGGGGCAAAATTTCAGAAATTTCACTTATTTTGGAGCAAAACTGCAGAAATTTCACGTATTTTGGGGCAAAATTGCAGAAATTTCACTTATTTCAGGGAAAAAGGCAGAAATTTTTCTTTATTTTGGGGCAAAAAGGCAGAAATTCCTAATATTTGTGGCAAAAATGCAGAAATTTACCTTATTTTGTGGTAAAAAAGCTGAAATTCCTCTTATTTGGGGGCAAAAAGGCAGAAATTTCCTTTATTTTGGGGCAAAATTGCAGAAATTTCACTTACTTCACGGTATTAAGTCTGAAATTTTCCTTATTTTGGGGCAAAAAAACAAAAATTCCCTTTGTTTTGGGCGAAAAAGACAGAAATTCCACTTATTTAGAGGCAAAAAAGCAGAAATTCCACTTATTTTGGAGCAAAAATGAAGAAATTTCCCTTTTTTATGGCAAAAAGATATGCATTCTTCTTATTTTCGGGCAAAAAAGCAGAAATTCCCCGTGTTTTGGAGCAAAATTGCAGAAATTCCCCTAATTGTGGGGCAAAAGGGCAGAAATTCCCTATATGTTGGGGCAAAAATACAGAAATTCTCTTTATTTTGGGGCAAAACGCAGAAATTTCACTTATTTTGGGGCAAAATTCCAGAAATTTCCATTATTTTGGGGCAAAATTTCAGAAATTTCACTTATTTTGGGGCAAAATTGCAGAAATTTAATTTATTTCAGGGAAAAAAAGCAGAAATTTTCTTATTTTGGGGCAAAAATGCAGAAATTTCTAATATTTTATGGCAAAAATGCAGAAATTCCCCTTATTTTGAGGTAAAAAGGCTGAAATTCTCCTTATTTGGAGGCAAAAAGGCAGAAATTCCCCGTATTTTGGAACCAAATTGCAGAAATTCCCCTAATTGTGGGGCAAAAAGGTAGAAATTCCCTATATGTTAGGGCAAAAAAGAGAAATTCTTTTTATTTTGGTGCAAAACTCAGAAATTCCACTTATTTTGGGGCAAAATTCCAGAAATTTCACTTATTTTGGGGCAAAATTGCAGAAATTTCACTTATTTCATGGAAAAAAGGCAGAAATTTTCTTATTTTGGGGCAAAAAGGCAGAAATTCCTAATATTTTGTTGCAAAAATGCAGAAATTCCCCTTATTTTGAGGTAAAAAGGCTGAAATTCTCCTTATTTGAGGGCAAAAAGGCAGAAATTTCCCTTATTTTGAGGCAAAATTGCAGAAATTTCACATATTTCAGGGTAACTGGTCAGAAATTTTCCTTATTTTGGGGCAAAAAGACAGGAATTCCCTTTGTTTTGGGGGAAAAAGACAGAAATTCCAGTTATTTAGAGGCAAAAAAGCAGAAATTCCCCTTATTTTGGAGCAAAAATGAAGAAATTTCCTTTTTTTATGGCAAAAAGGTATGCATTCTTTTTATTTTCTGGCAAAAAGGCAGTAATTCCCCATATTTTGGAGCAGAATTGCAGAAATTCTCCTAATTGTGGGTCAAAAATGACAAAAATTCTATTTGTTTTGGGGAAAAAGACAGAAATTCCACTTATTTAGAGGCAAACAAGCAGAAATTCCCCTTATTTTGGAGCAAAATTGCAGAAATTATCCTAATTGTGGGTAAAAAATGCAGAAATTCCCTATATGTTGGGGCAAAAAGACAGAAATTCTTTTTATTTTGTATCAAATCTTAGAAATTCCAGTTATTTTGGGGCAAAATTCCAGAAATTTCACTTATTTTGGGGCAAAATTTCAGAAATTTCACTTATTTTGGAGCAAAATTGCAGAAATTTCACGTATTTTGGGGCAAAATTGCAGAAATTTAACTTATTTCAGAGTAAAAGGCAGAAATTTTCCTTATTTTGGGGCAAAAAGGCAGAAATTCCTAATATTTTGTGGCAAAAATGCAGAAATTCCCCTTATTTTGAGGTAAAAAAGCTGAAATTCCCCTTATTTGGGGGCAAAAAGGCAGAAATTTCCCTTATTTTGGGGCAACATTGCAGAAATTTCACTTACTTAGGGTAATAAGTCTGAAATTTTCCTTATTTTGGGGCAAAAAAGACAGAAATTCCCTTTGTTTTGGGCGAAAAAGACAGAAATTCCACTTATTTAGAGGCAAAAAAGCAGAAATTCCACTTATTTTGGAGCAAAAATGAAGAAATTTCCCTTTTTGATGGCAAAAAGGTATGCATTCTTCTTATTTTCGGGCAAAAATGCAGATATTTCCCTTATTTTGAGGGAAAAAGGCTGAAATTCCCCTTATTTGGGGGCAAAAAGGCAGATATTTCTCTTATTTTGAAGCAAAATTGCAGAAATTTCACTTATTTCAGGGTAATAAGTCAGAAATTTTTTTTTAATTTTGGGGCAAAAAAGACAGAAATTCCCTTTCTTTTGGGGGAAAAAGACAGAAATTCCACTTATTTAGAGGCAAAAGCAGAAATTCCCATTATTTTGGAGCAAAAATGAAGAAATTTCCTTTTTTTATGGCAAAAAGGTATGCATTCTTCTTATTTTCGGGCAAAAAGGCAGAAATTCCCCGTATTTTGGAACAAAATTGCAGAAATTCCCCTAATTGTGGGGCAAAAAGGCAGAAATTCCCTATATGTTAGGGCAAAAAACAGAAATTCTCCTTATTTTGGTGCAAAACTCAAAATTCCACTTATTTTAAGGCAAAATTCCAGAAATTTCACTTATTTTGGGGCAAAATTCCAGAAACTTCACATATTTTGGGGCAAAATTGCAGAAATTTCACTTATTTCAGGGAAAAAAAGCAAAAATTTTCTTATTTTGGGGCAAAAATGCAGAAATTCCTAATATTTTGTGGCAAAAATGAAGAAATTCCCCTTATTTTGAGGTAATAAGGATGAAATTCCCCTTATTTGGAGGCAAAAAGGCAGAAATTTCTCTTATTTTGGGGAAAAATTGCAAAAATTTCACTTATTTCAGGGTAATAAGTCAGAAATTTTTTTTTATCTTGGGGCAAAATTGCAGAAATTTCACTTATTTCAGAAAAAAAAGCAGAAATTTTCTTATTTTGGGGCAAAAATTCACAAATTCCTAATATTTTGTGGCAAAAATGCAGAAATTCCCCTTATTTTGAGGTAAAAAGGCTGAAATTCCCCTTATTTGGTGGCAAAAAGGAAGAAATTCCCCGTATTTTGGAACCAAATTGCAGAAATTCCCCTAATTGTGGGGCAAAAAGGAAGAATTTCCCTATATGTTAGGGAAAAAAAGAGAAATTCTTTTTATTTTGGTGCAAAATTCAGAAATTCCACTTATTTTGGGGCAAAATTCCAGAAATTTCACTTATTTTGGGGCAAAATTTCAGAAATTTCACTTATTTTGGAGCAAAATTGCAGAAATTTCACGTATTTTGGGGCAAAATTGCAGAAATTTCACTTATTTCAGGGAAAAAGGCAGAAATTTTCCTTATTTTGGGGCAAAAAGGCAGAAATTCCTAATATTTTGTGTCAAAAATGCAGAAATTTCCCTTATTTTGAGGTAAAAAAGCTGAAATTCCCCTTATTTGGGGGCAAAAAGGCAGAAATTTCCCTTATTTTGGGGCAAAATTGCAGAAATTTCACTTACTTCAGGGTAATAAGTCTGAAATTTTCCTTATTTTGGGGCAAAAAAACAGAAATTCCCTTTGTTTTGGGCGAAAAAGACAGAAATTCCACTTATTTAGAGGCAAAAAAGCAGAAATTCCACTTATTTTGGAGCAAAAATGAAGAAATTTCCCTTTTTATGGCAAAAAGGTATGCATTCTTCTTATTTTCGGGCAAAAAAGCAAAAATTCCCCGTGTTTTGGAGCAAAATTGCAGAAATTCCCCTAATTGTGGGGCAAAAGGGCAGAAATTCCCTATATTTTGGGGCAAAAAGACAGAAATTCTCCTTATTTTGGGGCAAAATTGCAGAAATTTCACATATTTCAGGGTAATAAGTCAGAAATTTTATTTATTTTGGGGCAAAATTGCAGAAATTTCACTTATTTCAGGGAAAAAAGCAGAAATTTTCTTATTTTGGGGCAAAAATGCAGAAATTCCTAATATTTTGTGGCAAAAATGCAGAAATTCCCTTTATTTTGAGGTAAAAATGCTGAAATTCCCCTTATTTGGAGGCAAAAGGCAGAAATTCCACGTATTTTGGAACAAAATTGCAGAAATTCCCGTAATTGTGAGGTAAAAATGCAGAAATTCCCTATATGTTAGGGCAAAAAAGAGAAATTCTCCTTATTTTGGTGCAAAACTCAGAAATTCCACTTATTTTGGGGCAAAATTCCAAAAATTTCAATTATTTTGGGCCAAAATTGCAGAAATTTCTCTTATTTCGGGGAAAAAAGGCAGAAATTATCTTATTTTGGGGCAAAAAGGCAGAAATTCCTAATATTTTGTTACAAAAATGCAGAAATTCCCCTTATTTTGAGGTAAAAAGGCTGAAATTCTCCTTATTTGGGGGCAAAAAGGCAGAAATTTCCCTTATTTTGGGGCAAAATTGCAGAAATTTCACTTATTTCAGGGTAACTGGTCAGAAATTTTCCTTATTTTGGGGCAAAAAAGACAAAAATTCCCTTGGTTTTGGGGGAAAAAGACAGAAATTTCAGTTATTTAGAGGCAAAAATGCAGAAATTCTTCTTATTTTGGAGCAAAAATGAAGAAATTTCTTTTTTCATGGCAAAAAGGTATGCATTTTTCTTATTTTCGGGCAAAAAGGCAGGAATTCCCCGTATTTTGGAGCAAAATTACAGAAATTCCCCTAATTGTGGGGCAAAAAAGACAAAAATTCCCTTTGTTTTGGGGGAAAAAAACAGAAATTCAACTTATTTAGAGGCAAAAAAGCAGAAATTCCCCTTATTTTGGGGCAAAATTGCAGAAATTATCCTAATTGTGGGTCAAAAAGGCAGAAATTGCCTATATGTTGGTGCAAAAAGACAGAAATTCTTTTTATTTTGGGGGAAATCTCAGAAATTCCACTTATTTTGGGGCAAAATTCCAGAAATTTCACTTATTTTGGGGCAAAATTTCAGAAATTTCACTTATTTTGGAGCAAAATTGCAGAAATTTCACATATTTTGGGGCAAAATTGCAGAAATTTCACTTATTTCAGAAAAAAAAGGCAGAAATTTTCCTTATTTTAGGGCAAAAATGCAGAAATTCCTAATATTTTGTGGCAAAAATGCAGAAATTCCCCTTATTTTGAGGTAAAAAGGCTGAATTTCCCCTTATTTGGAGGCGAAAAGGCAGAAATTTCCCTTATTTTGGGTCAAAATTGCAGAAGTTTCACTTACTTCAGGGTAATAAGTCAGAATTTTTCCTTATTTTGGGGCAAAAAAGACAGAAATTCCCTTTGTTTTGGGGTAAAAAGACAGAAATTCCAGTTATTTAGAGGCAAAAAAGTATAAATTCCCCTTATTTTGGAGAAAAAATGAAAAAATTTCTCTTTTTTTATGGCAAAAAGGTATGCATTCTTCTTATTTTCGGGCAAAAAGGCAGAAATTCCCCGTATTTTGGAGCAAAATTGCAGAAATTCCGCTAATTGTGGGGCAAAAAGGCAGAAAATCCCTATATGTTGGGGCAAAAAGACAGAAATTCTCCTTATTTTGGGGCAAAACTCAGAAATTCCACTTATTTTGGGGCAAAATTCCAGAAATTTCCATTATTTTGGGGCAAAATTCCAGAAATATCACTTATTTTGAGGCAAAATTGCAGAAATTTCACTTATTTCAGGGTAATAAGTCAGAAATTTTTTTTATTTTGGGGCAAAAAAGACAGAAATTCCCTTTGTTTTGGGGGAAAAAGACAGAAATTCCACATATTTAGAGGCAAAAAAGCAGAATTTCCCCTTTTTTTGGAGCAAAAATGATGAAATTTCCTTTTTTATGGCAAAAAGTATGCATTCTTCTTATTTTCAGTCAAAAAAGCAGAAATTCCCTGTATTTTGGAACAAAATTGCAGAAATTCCCCTAATTGTGGGGCAAAAAGGCAGAAATTTTCTATATGTTAGGGCAAAAAAGAGAAATTCTCCTTATTTTGGTGCAAAACTCAGAAATTCGACTTATTTTGGGGCAAAATTCCAGAAATTTCACTTATTTCAGGGAAAAAAGGCAGAAATTTTCTTATTTTGGGGCAAAAGGCAGAAATTCCTAATATTTTGTGGCAAAAATGCAGAAATTCCCCTTATTTTGAGGTAAAAAGGCTGAAATTCTTCTTATTTGGGGGCAAAAAGGCAGAAATTTCCCTTATTTTGAGGCAAAATTGCAGAAATTTCACTTATTTCAGGGTAACTGGTCAGAAATTTATCTTATTTTGGGGCAAAAAGACAGGAATTCCCTTTGTTTTGGGGGAAAAAGAAAGAAATTCCAGTTATTTAGAGGCAAAAAAACAGAAATTCCGCTTATATTGGAGCAAAAATGAAGAAATTTCCTTTTTTTATGGCAAAAAGGTATGCATCCTTCTTATTTTCGGGCAAAAAGGCAGTAATTCCCTGTATTTTGGAGCAAAATTGCAGAAATTTTCCTAATTGTGGGGCAAAAATGACAAAAATTCCCTTTGTTTTGGGGGAAAAAGACAGAAATTCCACTTATTTCAAGGCAAAAAAGTAGAAATTCCTCTTATTTTGGAGCAAAATTGCAAAAATTCCCCTAATTGTGGTTCAAAAATGCAGAAATTCCCTATATGTTGGGGCAAAAAGACAGAAATTCTTTTTTTGGGGGGGGCAAATCTCAGAAATTCCACTTATTTTGGGGCAAAATTCCAGAAATTTCACTTATTTTGGAGCAAAATTGCAGAACTTTCACGTATTTTGGGGCAAAATTTCAGAAATTTCACTTATTTCAGGGAAAAAAAGCAGAAATTTTCTTATTTTGGGGCAAAAATTCAGAAATTCCTAATATTTTGTGGCAAAAATGCAGAAATTCTTCTTATTTTGAGGTAAAAAGGCTGAAATTCCCCATATTTGGAGGCGAAAAGGCAGAAATTTCCCTTATTTTGGGACAAAATTGCAGAAATTTCACTTACTTCAGGGTTATAAGTCAGAATTTTTCCTTATTTTGGGGCAAAAAATACAGAAATTCCCTTTGTTTTGGGGGAAAAAGACAGAAATTCTAGGTATTTAGAGGCAAAAAAGCAGAAATTCCCCTTATTTTGGAGAGAAAATGAAGAAATTTCCCTTTTTTATGGCAAAAAGATGTGCATTCTTCTTATTTTCGGGCAAAATGGCAGAAATTCCCCGTATTTTGGAGCAAATTGCAGAAATTCCCCTAATTGTGGGGCAAAAAGGCAGAAATACCCTATATGTTGGGGCAAAAAGACAGAAATTCTTATTTTGGGGCAAAACTAGGAAATTCCACTTATTTTGGGGCAATTTCCAGAAATTTCCCTTATTTTGGCGCAAAATTGCAGAAATATCACTTATTTTGGGGCAAAATTGCAGGAATTTCACTTATTTCAGGGAAAAAAGCAGAAATTTTCTTATTTTGGAAAAAAAAGGCAGAAATTCCTAATATTTTGTGGCAAAAATGCAGAAATTCCCCTTATTTTGAGGGAAAAAGCCTGAAATTCCTCTTATTTGGGGGCAAAAAGTAAGAAATTTCCCTTATTTTGGGGCAAAATTGCAGAAATTCCCCTAATTGTGGGGCAAAAACGCAGAAATTCCATGTATGTTAGGGCAAAAAACAGAAATTCTCTTTATTTTGGTGCGAAACTCAGAAATTCCACTTATTTTGGGGCAAAATTCCAGAAATATCACTTATTTTGAGGCAAAATTGCAGAAATTTCACTTATTTCAGGGTAATAAGTCAGAAATTTTTTTTATTTTGGGGCAAAAAAGACAGAAATTCCCTTTGTTTTGGGGGAAAAAGACAGAAATTCCACATATTTAGAGGCAAAAAAGCAGAATTTCCCCTTTTTTTGGAGCAAAAATGATGAAATTTCCTTTTTTTATGGCAAAAAGTATGCATTCTTCTTATTTTCAGTCAAAAAAGCAGAAATTCCCTGTATTTTGGAACAAAATTGCAGAAATTCCCCTAATTGTGGGGCAAAAAGGCAGAAATTTTCTATATGTTAGGGCAAAAAAGAGAAATTCTCCTTATTTTGGTGCAAAACTCAGAAATTCGACTTATTTTGGGGCAAAATTCCAGAAATTTCACTTATTTCAGGGAAAAAAGGCAGAAATTTTCTTATTTTGGGGCAAAAGGCAGAAATTCCTAATATTTTGTGGCAAAAATGCAGAAATTCCCCTTATTTTGAGGTAAAAAGGCTGAAATTCTTCTTATTTGGGGGCAAAAAGGCAGAAATTTCCCTTATTTTGAGGCAAAATTGCAGAAATTTCACTTATTTCAGGGTAACTGGTCAGAAATTTATCTTATTTTGGGGCAAAAAGACAGGAATTCCCTTTGTTTTGGGGGAAAAAGAAAGAAATTCCAGTTATTTAGAGGCAAAAAAACAGAAATTCCGCTTATATTGGAGCAAAAATGAAGAAATTTCCTTTTTTTATGGCAAAAAGGTATGCATCCTTCTTATTTTCGGGCAAAAAGGCAGTAATTCCCTGTATTTTGGAGCAAAATTGCAGAAATTTTCCTAATTGTGGGGCAAAAATGACAAAAATTCCCTTTGTTTTGGGGGAAAAAGACAGAAATTCCACTTATTTCAAGGCAAAAAAGTAGAAATTCCTCTTATTTTGGAGCAAAATTGCAAAAATTCCCCTAATTGTGGTTCAAAAATGCAGAAATTCCCTATATGTTGGGGCAAAAAGACAGAAATTCTTTTTTTGGGGGGGGGCAAATCTCAGAAATTCCACTTATTTTGGGGCAAAATTCCAGAAATTTCACTTATTTTGGAGCAAAATTGCAGAACTTTCACGTATTTTGGGGCAAAATTTCAGAAATTTCACTTATTTCAGGGAAAAAAAGCAGAAATTTTCTTATTTTGGGGCAAAAATTCAGAAATTCCTAATATTTTGTGGCAAAAATGCAGAAATTCTTCTTATTTTGAGGTAAAAAGGCTGAAATTCCCCATATTTGGAGGCGAAAAGGCAGAAATTTCCCTTATTTTGGGACAAAATTGCAGAAATTTCACTTACTTCAGGGTTATAAGTCAGAATTTTTCCTTATTTTGGGGCAAAAAATACAGAAATTCCCTTTGTTTTGGGGGAAAAAGACAGAAATTCTAGGTATTTAGAGGCAAAAAAGCAGAAATTCCCCTTATTTTGGAGAGAAAATGAAGAAATTTCCCTTTTTTATGGCAAAAAGATGTGCATTCTTCTTATTTTCGGGCAAAATGGCAGAAATTCCCCGTATTTTGGAGCAAATTGCAGAAATTCCCCTAATTGTGGGGCAAAAAGGCAGAAATACCCTATATGTTGGGGCAAAAAGACAGAAATTCTTATTTTGGGGCAAAACTAGGAAATTCCACTTATTTTGGGGCAATTTCCAGAAATTTCCCTTATTTTGGCGCAAAATTGCAGAAATATCACTTATTTTGGGGCAAAATTGCAGGAATTTCACTTATTTCAGGGAAAAAAGCAGAAATTTTCTTATTTTGGAAAAAAAAGGCAGAAATTCCTAATATTTTGTGGCAAAAATGCAGAAATTCCCCTTATTTTGAGGGAAAAAGCCTGAAATTCCTCTTATTTGGGGGCAAAAAGTAAGAAATTTCCCTTATTTTGGGGCAAAATTGCAGAAATTCCCCTAATTGTGGGGCAAAAACGCAGAAATTCCATGTATGTTAGGGCAAAAAACAGAAATTCTCTTTATTTTGGTGCGAAACTCAGAAATTCCACTTATTTTGGGGCAAAATTCCAGAAATTTCACTTATTTTGGAGCAAAATTGCAGAAATTTCAATTACTTTGTGGCAAAATTGAAGAAATTTCACTTATTTCAGGGAAAAAAGGCAGAAATTTTCTTATTTTGGGGCAAAAACGAAGAAATTCCTAATATTTTGTGGCAAAAATGCAGAAATTCCTATTATTTTGAGGTAAAAACGCTGAAATTCTCCTTATTTGGGGGCAAAAAGGCAGAAATTTCCCTTATTTTGGGGCAAAATTGCAGAAATTTCACTTATTTCAGGGTAACTGGTCAGAAATTTTCCTTATTTTGGGGCAAAAATACAGGAATTCTCTTTGTTTTGGGGGAAAAAGACAGAATTTCCAGTTATTTAGAGGCAAAAAAGCAGAAATTCCCCTTATTTTTGAGCAAAAATGAAGAAATTTCCTTTTTTTACGGCAAAAAGGTATGCATTCTTCTTATTTTCAGGCAAAAAGGCAGTAATTCCCCGTATTTTGGAGCAAAATTGCAGAAATTCCTCTAATTGTGGGGCAAAAAAGCAGAAATTCCCTATATGTTGGGGCAAAATTACAGAAATTCTCCTTATTTTGGGGCAAATCTCAGAAATTCCACCTTTTTTGGGGCAAAATTCCAGAAATTTCACTTATTTTGTGGCAAAATTGCAGAAATTTCACTTATTTTGGGCAAAATTGCAGAAATTTCAGTTATTTCAGGGAAAAAAAGCAGAAATTTTCTTATTTTGGTGCAAAAAGGCAGAAATTCCTAATATGTTGTGGCAAAAATGCAGAAATTCCCCTTATTTTGAGGTAAAAATGCTGAAATTGCCCTTATTTGGGGGCAAAAAGGCTGAAATTTCCCTTTTTTTGAGGCAAAATTGCAGAAATTTCACTTACTTCAGGGTAATAGGTCTGAAATTTTTCTTATTTTGGGGCAGAAAAGACAGAAATTTCTTTTGTTTTGGGAAAAAAAGACAGAAATTCCACTTATTTAGAGGCAAAAAATCAGAAATTTCACTTATTTTGGAGCAAAAATGAAGAAATTTCCGTTTTTTATGGCAAAAAGGTATGCATTGTTCTTATTTTCGGGCAAAAAAGCATAAATTCCCCATATTTTGGAGCAAAATTGCAGAAATTCCCCTAATTGTGGGGCAAAAGAGCAGAAATTCCCTCTATGTTGGGGCAAAAAGAGAGAAATTCTCCTTATTTTGGGGCAAAACGCAGAAATTCCACTTATTTTGGGGCAAAATTCCAGAAATTTCCCTTATTTTAGGGCAAAATTGCAGAAATTTCACTTATTTTGGGGCAAAATTGCAGAAATTTCACTTATTTCAGGGAAAAAAAGCAGAAATTTTATTATTTTGGGGCAAAAATTCAGAAATTCCTAATATTTTGTGGCAAAAATGCAGAAATTCTTCTTATTTTGAGGTAAAAAGGCTGAAATTCCCCATATTTGGAGGCGAAAAGGCAGAAATTTCCCTTATTTTGGGACAAAATTGCAGAAATTTCACTTACTTCAGGGTTATAAGTCAGAATTTTTCCTTATTTTGGGGCAAAAAATACAGAAATGCCCTTTGTTTTGGGGGAAAAAGACAGAAATTCCAGGTATTTAGAGGCAAAAAAGCAGAAATTCCCCTTATTTTGGAGAGAAAATGAAGAAATTTCCCTTTTTTATGGCAAAAAGATGTGCATTCTTCTTATTTTCGGGCAAAAAGGCAGAAATTCCCCGTATTTTGGAGCAAATTGCAGAAATTCCCCTAATTGTGGGGCAAAAAGGCAGAAATTCCCTATATGTTGGGGCAAAAAGACAGAAATTCTTATTTTGGGGCAAAACTAGGAAATTCCACTTATTTTGGGGCAATTTCCAGAAATTTCCCTTATTTTGGCGCAAAATTGCAGAAATATCACTTATTTTGGGGCAAAATTGCAGGAATTTCACTTATTTCAGGGAAAAAAGCAGAAATTTTCTTATTTTGGAAAAAAAAGGCAGAAATTCCTAATATTTTGTGGCAAAAATGCAGAAATTCCCCTTATTTTGAGGGAAAAAGCCTGAAATTCCTCTTATTTGGGGGCAAAAAGTAAGAAATTTCCCTTATTTTGGGGCAAAATTGCAGAAATTCCCCTAATTGTGGGGCAAAAACGCAGAAATTCCATGTATGTTAGGGCAAAAAACAGAAATTCTCCTTATTTTGGTGCGAAACTCAGAAATTCCACTTATTTTGGGGCAAAATTCCAGAAATTTCACTTATTTTGGAGCAAAATTGCAGAAATTTCACTTACTTTGTGGCAAAATTGAAGAAATTTCACTTATTTCAGGGAAAAAAGGCAGAAATTTTCTTATTTTGGGGCAAAAACGAAGAAATTCCTAATATTTTGTGGCAAAAATGCAGAAATTCCTATTATTTTGAGGTAAAAACGCTGAAATTCTCCTTATTTGGGGGCAAAAAGGCAGAAATTTCCCTTATTTTGGGGCAAAATTGCAGAAATTTCACTTATTTCAGGGTAACTGGTCAGAAATTTTCCTTATTTTGGGACAAAAATACAGGAATTCTCTTTGTTTTGGGGGAAAAAGACAGAATTTCCAGTTATTTAGAGGCAAAAAAGCAGAAATTCCCCTTATTTTTGAGCAAAAATGAAGAAATTTCCTTTTTTTACGGCAAAAAGGTATGCATTCTTCTTATTTTCAGGCAAAAAGGCAGTAATTCCCCGTATTTTGGAGCAAAATTGCAGAAATTCCTCTAATTGTGGGGCAAAAAAGCAGAAATTCCCTATATGTTGGGGCAAAAAGACAGAAATTCTCCTTATTTTGGGGCAAATCTCAGAAATTCCACCTTTTTTGGGGCAAAATTCCAGAAATTTCACTTATTTTGTGGCAAAATTGCAGAAATTTCACTTATTTTGGGCAAAATTGCAGAAATTTCAGTTATTTCAGGGAAAAAAAGCAGAAATTTTCTTATTTTGGTGCAAAAAGGCAGAAATTCCTAATATGTTGTGGCAAAAATGCAGAAATTCCCCTTATTTTGAGGTAAAAAGGCTGAAATTCTCCTTATTTGGGGGCAAAAAGGCAGAAATTTCCCTTATTTTGGGGCAAAATTGCAGAAATTTCACTTATTTCAGGGTAACTGGTCAGAAATTTTCCTTATTTTGGGGCAAAAAAGACAAAAATTCCCTTGGTTTTGGGGGAAAAAGACAGAAATTTCAGTTATTTAGAGGCAAAAATGCAGAAATTCTTCTTATTTTGGAGCAAAAATGAAGAAATTTCTTTTTTCATGGCAAAAAGGTATGCATTCTTCTTATTTTCGGGCAAAAAGGCAGGAATTCCCCGTATTTTGGAGCAAAATTACAGAAATTCCCCTAATTGTGGGGCAAAAAAGACAAAAATTCCCTTTGTTTTGGGGGAAAAAAACAGAAATTCAACTTATTTAGAGGCAAAAAAGCAGAAATTCCCCTTATTTTGGGGCAAAATTGCAGAAATTATCCTAATTGTGGGTCAAAAAGGCAGAAATTGCCTATATGTTGGTGCAAAAAGACAGAAATTCTTTTTATTTTGGGGGAAATCTCAGAAATTCCACTTATTTTGGGGCAAAATTCCAGAAATTTCACTTATTTTGGGGCAAAATTTCAGAAATTTCACTTATTTTGGAGCAAAATTGCAGAAATTTCACATATTTTGGGGCAAAATTGCAGAAATTTCACTTATTTCAGAAAAAAAAGGCAGAAATTTTCCTTATTTTAGGGCAAAAATGCAGAAATTCCTAATATTTTGTGGCAAAAATGCAGAAATTCCCCTTATTTTGAGGTAAAAAGGCTGAATTTCCCCTTATTTGGAGGCGAAAAGGCAGAAATTTCCCTTATTTTGGGTCAAAATTGCAGAAGTTTCACTTACTTCAGGGTAATAAGTCAGAATTTTTCCTTATTTTGGGGCAAAAAAGACAGAAATTCCCTTTGTTTTGGGGTAAAAAGACAGAAATTCCAGTTATTTAGAGGCAAAAAAGTATAAATTCCCCTTATTTTGGAGAAAAAATGAAAAAATTTCTCTTTTTTTATGGCAAAAAGGTATGCATTCTTCTTATTTTCGGGCAAAAAGGCAGAAATTCCCCGTATTTTGGAGCAAAATTGCAGAAATTCCGCTAATTGTGGGGCAAAAAGGCAGAAAATCCCTATATGTTGGGGCAAAAAGACAGAAATTCTCCTTATTTTGGGGCAAAACTCAGAAATTCCACTTATTTTGGGGCAAAATTCCAGAAATTTCCATTATTTTGGGGCAAAATTCCAGAAATATCACTTATTTTGAGGCAAAATTGCAGAAATTTCACTTATTTCAGGGTAATAAGTCAGAAATTTTTTTTATTTTGGGGCAAAAAAGACAGAAATTCCCTTTGTTTTGGGGGAAAAAGACAGAAATTCCACATATTTAGAGGCAAAAAAGCAGAATTTCCCCTTTTTTTGGAGCAAAAATGATGAAATTTCCTTTTTTTATGGCAAAAAGTATGCATTCTTCTTATTTTCAGTCAAAAAAGCAGAAATTCCCTGTACTTTGGAACAAAATTGCAGAAATTCCCCTAATTGTGGGGCAAAAAGGCAGAAATTTTCTATATGTTAGGGCAAAAAAGAGAAATTCTCCTTATTTTGGTGCAAAACTCAGAAATTCGACTTATTTTGGGGCAAAATTCCAGAAATTTCACTTATTTCAGGGAAAAAAGGCAGAAATTTTCTTATTTTGGGGCAAAAAGGCAGAAATTCCTAATATTTTGTGGCAAAAATGCAGAAATTCCCCTTATTTTGAGGTAAAAAGGCTGAAATTCTTCTTATTTGGGGGCAAAAAGGCAGAAATTTCCCTTATTTTGAGGCAAAATTGCAGAAATTTCACTTATTTCAGGGTAACTGGTCAGAAATTTATCTTATTTTGGGGCAAAAAGACAGGAATTCCCTTTGTTTTGGGGGAAAAAGAAAGAAATTCCAGTTATTTAGAGGCAAAAAAACAGAAATTCCGCTTATATTGGAGCAAAAATGAAGAAATTTCCTTTTTTTATGGCAAAAAGGTATGCATCCTTCTTATTTTCGGGCAAAAAGGCAGTAATTCCCTGTATTTTGGAGCAAAATTGCAGAAATTTTCCTAATTGTGGGGCAAAAATGACAAAAATTCCCTTTGTTTTGGGGGAAAAAGACAGAAATTCCACTTATTTCAAGGCAAAAAAGTAGAAATTCCTCTTATTTTGGAGCAAAATTGCAAAAATTCCCCTAATTGTGGTTCAAAAATGCAGAAATTCCCTATATGTTGGGGCAAAAAGACAGAAATTCTTTTTTTGGGAGGGGGCAAATCTCAGAAATTCCACTTATTTTGGGGCAAAATTCCAGAAATTTCACTTATTTTGGAGCAAAATTGCAGAACTTTCACATATTTTGGGGCAAAATTTCAGAAATTTCACTTATTTCAGGGAAAAAAGGCAGAAATTTTCCTTATTTTGGGGCAAAAATTCAGAAATTCCTAATATTTTGTGGCAAAAATGCAGAAATTCTTCTTATTTTGAGGTAAAAAGGATGAAATTCCCCATATTTGGAGGCGAAAAGGCAGAAATTTCCCTTATTTTGGGACAAAATTGCAGAAATTTCACTTACTTCAGGGTTATAAGTCAGAATTTTTCCTTATTTTGGGGCAAAAAATACAGAAATTCCCTTTGTTTTGGGGGAAAAAGACAGAAATTCTAGGTATTTAGAGGCAAAAAAGCAGAAATTCCCCTTATTTTGGAGAGAAAATGAAGAAATTTCCCTTTTTTATGGCAAAAAGATGTGCATTCTTCTTATTTTCGGGCAAAATGGCAGAAATTCCCCGTATTTTGGAGCAAATTGCAGAAATTCCCCTAATTGTGGGGCAAAAAGGCAGAAATACCCTATATGTTGGGGCAAAAAGACAGAAATTCTTATTTTGGGGCAAAACTAGGAAATTCCACTTATTTTGGGGCAATTTCCAGAAATTTCCCTTATTTTGGCGCAAAATTGCAGAAATATCACTTATTTTGGGGCAAAATTGCAGGAATTTCACTTATTTCAGGGAAAAAAGCAGAAATTTTCTTATTTTGGAAAAAAAAGGCAGAAATTCCTAATATTTTGTGGCAAAAATGCAGAAATTCCCCTTATTTTGAGGGAAACAGCCTGAAATTCCTCTTATTTGGGGGCAAAAAGTAAGAAATTTCCCTTATTTTGGGGCAAAATTGCAGAAATTCCCCTAATTGTGGGGCAAAAACGCAGAAATTCCATGTATGTTAGGGCAAAAAACAGAAATTCTCTTTATTTTGGTGCGAAACTCAGAAATTCCACTTATTTTGGGGCAAAATTCCAGAAATTTCACTTATTTTGGAGCAAAATTGCAGAAATTTCAATTACTTTGTGGCAAAATTGAAGAAATTTCACTTATTTCAGGGAAAAAAGGCAGAAATTTTCTTATTTTGGGGCAAAAACGAAGAAATTCCTAATATTTTGTGGCAAAAATGCAGAAATTCCTATTATTTTGAGGTAAAAACGCTGAAATTCTCCTTATTTGGGGGCAAAAAGGCAGAAATTTCCCTTATTTTGGGGCAAAATTGCAGAAATTTCACTTATTTCAGGGTAACTGGTCAGAAATTTTCCTTATTTTGGGGCAAAAAAGACAAAAATTCCCTTGGTTTTGGGGGAAAAAGACAGAAATTTCAGTTATTTAGAGGCAAAAATGCAGAAATTCTTCTTATTTTGGAGCAAAAATGAAGAAATTTCTTTTTTCATGGCAAAAAGGTATGCATTCTTCTTATTTTCGGGCAAAAAGGCAGGAATTCCCCGTATTTTGGAGCAAAATTACAGAAATTCCCCTAATTGTGGGGCAAAAAAGACAAAAATTCCCTTTGTTTTGGGGGAAAAAAACAGAAATTCAACTTATTTAGAGGCAAAAAAGCAGAAATTCCCCTTATTTTGGGGCAAAATTGCAGAAATTATCCTAATTGTGGGTCAAAAAGGCAGAAATTGCCTATATGTTGGTGCAAAAAGACAGAAATTCTTTTTATTTTTGGGGAAATCTCAGAAATTCCACTTATTTTGGGGCAAAATTCCAGAAATTTCACTTATTTTGGGGCAAAATTTCAGAAATTTCACTTATTTTGGAGCAAAATTGCAGAAATTTCACATATTTTGGGGCAAAATTGCAGAAATTTCACTTATTTCAGAAAAAAAAGGCAGAAATTTTCCTTATTTTAGGGCAAAAATGCAGA
Organism: Micromys minutus; assembly: GCF_963924665.1. Lineage (NCBI taxonomy): Eukaryota > Metazoa > Chordata > Mammalia > Rodentia > Muridae > Micromys > Micromys minutus. Next base: position 8,881,703 of record NW_027667727.1, read on the forward strand.
AATTCCTAATATTTTGTGGCAAAAATGCAGAAATTCCCCTTATTTTGAGGTAAAAAGGCTGAATTTCCCCTTATTTGGAGGCGAAAAGGCAGAAATTTCCCTTATTTTGGGTCAAAATTGCAGAAGTTTCACTTACTTCAGGGTAAAAAGTCAGAATTTTTCCTTATTTTGGGGCAAAAAAGACAGAAATTCCCTTTGTTTTGGGGTAAAAAGACAGAAATTCCAGTTATTTAGAGGCAAAAAAGTATAAATTCCCCTTATTTTGGAGAAAAAATGAAAAAATTTCTCTTTTTTTATGGCAAAAAGGTATGCATTCTTCTTATTTTCGGGCAAAAAGGCAGAAATTCCCCGTATTTTGGAGCAAAATTGCAGAAATTCCGCTAATTGTGGGGCAAAAAGGCAGAAAATCCCTATATGTTGGGGCAAAAAGACAGAAATTCTCCTTATTTTGGGGCAAAACTCAGAAATTCCACTTATTTTGGGGCAAAATTCCAGAAATTTCCATTATTTTGGGGCAAAATTCCAGAAATATCACTTATTTTGAGGCAAAATTGCAGAAATTTCACTTATTTCAGGGTAATAAGTCAGAAATTTTTTTTATTTTGGGGCAAAAAAGACAGAAATTCCCTTTGTTTTGGGGGAAAAAGACAGAAATTCCACATATTTAGAGGCAAAAAAGCAGAATTTCCCCTTTTTTTGGAGCAAAAATGATGAAATTTCCTTTTTTATGGCAAAAAGTATGCATTCTTCTTATTTTCAGTCAAAAAAGCAGAAATTCCCTGTATTTTGGAACAAAATTGCAGAAATTCCCCTAATTGTGGGGCAAAAAGGCAGAAATTTTCTATATGTTAGGGCAAAAAAGAGAAATTCTCCTTATTTTGGTGCAAAACTCAGAAATTCGACTTATTTTGGGGCAAAATTCCAGAAATTTCACTTATTTCAGGGAAAAAAGGCAGAAATTTTCTTATTTTGGGGCAAAAAGGCAGAAATTCCTAATATTTTGTGGCAAAAATGCAGAAATTCCCCTTATTTTGAGGTAAAAAGGCTGAAATTCTTCTTATTTGGGGGCAAAAAGGCAGAAATTTCCCTTATTTTGAGGCAAAATTGCAGAAATTTCACTTATTTCAGGGTAACTGGTCAGAAATTTATCTTATTTTGGGGCAAAAAGACAGGAATTCCCTTTGTTTTGGGGGAAAAAGAAAGAAATTCCAGTTATTTAGAGGCAAAAAAACAGAAATTCCGCTTATATTGGAGCAAAAATGAAGAAATTTCCTTTTTTTATGGCAAAAAGGTATGCATCCTTCTTATTTTCGGGCAAAAAGGCAGTAATTCCCTGTATTTTGGAGCAAAATTGCAGAAATTTTCCTAATTGTGGGGCAAAAATGACAAAAATTCCCTTTGTTTTGGGGGAAAAAGACAGAAATTCCACTTATTTCAAGGCAAAAAAGTAGAAATTCCTCTTATTTTGGAGCAAAATTGCAAAAATTCCCCTAATTGTGGTTCAAAAATGCAGAAATTCCCTATATGTTGGGGCAAAAAGACAGAAATTCTTTTTTTGGGAGGGGGCAAATCTCAGAAATTCCACTTATTTTGGGGCAAAATTCCAGAAATTTCACTTATTTTGGAGCAAAATTGCAGAACTTTCACATATTTTGGGGCAAAATTTCAGAAATTTCACTTATTTCAGGGAAAAAAGGCAGAAATTTTCCTTATTTTGGGGCAAAAATTCAGAAATTCCTAATATTTTGTGGCAAAAATGCAGAAATTCTTCTTATTTTGAGGTAAAAAGGATGAAATTCCCCATATTTGGAGGCGAAAAGGCAGAAATTTCCCTTATTTTGGGACAAAATTGCAGAAATTTCACTTACTTCAGGGTTATAAGTCAGAATTTTTCCTTATTTTGGGGCAAAAAATACAGAAATTCCCTTTGTTTTGGGGGAAAAAGACAGAAATTCTAGGTATTTAGAGGCAAAAAAGCAGAAATTCCCCTTATTTTGGAGAGAAAATGAAGAAATTTCCCTTTTTTATGGCAAAAAGATGTGCATTCTTCTTATTTTCGGGCAAAATGGCAGAAATTCCCCGTATTTTGGAGCAAATTGCAGAAATTCCCCTAATTGTGGGGCAAAAAGGCAGAAATACCCTATATGTTGGGGCAAAAAGACAGAAATTCTTATTTTGGGGCAAAACTAGGAAATTCCACTTATTTTGGGGCAATTTCCAGAAATTTCCCTTATTTTGGCGCAAAATTGCAGAAATATCACTTATTTTGGGGCAAAATTGCAGGAATTTCACTTATTTCAGGGAAAAAAGCAGAAATTTTCTTATTTTGGAAAAAAAAGGCAGAAATTCCTAATATTTTGTGGCAAAAATGCAGAAATTCCCCTTATTTTGAGGGAAACAGCCTGAAATTCCTCTTATTTGGGGGCAAAAAGTAAGAAATTTCCCTTATTTTGGGGCAAAATTGCAGAAATTCCCCTAATTGTGGGGCAAAAACGCAGAAATTCCATGTATGTTAGGGCAAAAAACAGAAATTCTCTTTATTTTGGTGCGAAACTCAGAAATTCCACTTATTTTGGGGCAAAATTCCAGAAATTTCACTTATTTTGGAGCAAAATTGCAGAAATTTCAATTACTTTGTGGCAAAATTGAAGAAATTTCACTTATTTCAGGGAAAAAAGGCAGAAATTTTCTTATTTTGGGGCAAAAACGAAGAAATTCCTAATATTTTGTGGCAAAAATGCAGAAATTCCTATTATTTTGAGGTAAAAACGCTGAAATTCTCCTTATTTGGGGGCAAAAAGGCAGAAATTTCCCTTATTTTGGGGCAAAATTGCAGAAATTTCACTTATTTCAGGGTAACTGGTCAGAAATTTTCCTTATTTTGGGGCAAAAAAGACAAAAATTCCCTTGGTTTTGGGGGAAAAAGACAGAAATTTCAGTTATTTAGAGGCAAAAATGCAGAAATTCTTCTTATTTTGGAGCAAAAATGAAGAAATTTCTTTTTTCATGGCAAAAAGGTATGCATTCTTCTTATTTTCGGGCAAAAAGGCAGGAATTCCCCGTATTTTGGAGCAAAATTACAGAAATTCCCCTAATTGTGGGGCAAAAAAGACAAAAATTCCCTTTGTTTTGGGGGAAAAAAACAGAAATTCAACTTATTTAGAGGCAAAAAAGCAGAAATTCCCCTTATTTTGGGGCAAAATTGCAGAAATTATCCTAATTGTGGGTCAAAAAGGCAGAAATTGCCTATATGTTGGTGCAAAAAGACAGAAATTCTTTTTATTTTGGGGGAAATCTCAGAAATTCCACTTATTTTGGGGCAAAATTCCAGAAATTTCACTTATTTTGGGGCAAAATTTCAGAAATTTCACTTATTTTGGAGCAAAATTGCAGAAATTTCACATATTTTGGGGCAAAATTGCAGAAATTTCACTTATTTCAGAAAAAAAAGGCAGAAATTTTCCTTATTTTAGGGCAAAAATGCAGAAATTCCTAATATTTTGTGGCAAAAATGCAGAAATTCCCCTTATTTTGAGGTAAAAAGGCTGAATTTCCCCTTATTTGGAGGCGAAAAGGCAGAAATTTCCCTTATTTTGGGTCAAAATTGCAGAAGTTTCACTTACTTCAGGGTAATAAGTCAGAATTTTTCCTTATTTTGGGGCAAAAAAGACAGAAATTCCCTTTGTTTTGGGGTAAAAAGACAGAAATTCCAGTTATTTAGAGGCAAAAAAGTATAAATTCCCCTTATTTTGGAGAAAAAATGAAAAAATTTCTCTTTTTTTATGGCAAAAAGGTATGCATTCTTCTTATTTTCGGGCAAAAAGGCAGAAATTCCCCGTATTTTGGAGCAAAATTGCAGAAATTCCGCTAATTGTGGGGCAAAAAGGCAGAAAATCCCTATATGTTGGGGCAAAAAGACAGAAATTCTCCTTATTTTGGGGCAAAACTCAGAAATTCCACTTATTTTGGGGCAAAATTCCAGAAATTTCCATTGTTTTGGGGCAAAATTCCAGAAATATCACTTATTTTGAGGCAAAATTGCAGAAATTTCACTTATTTCAGGGTAATAAGTCAGAAATTTTTTTTATTTTGGGGCAAAAAAGACAGAAATTCCCTTTGTTTTGGGGGAAAAAGACAGAAATTCCACATATTTAGAGGCAAAAAAGCAGAATTTCCCCTTTTTTTGGAGCAAAAATGATGAAATTTCCTTTTTTTATGGCAAAAAGTATGCATTCTTCTTATTTTCAGTCAAAAAAGCAGAAATTCCCTGTACTTTGGAACAAAATTGCAGAAATTCCCCTAATTGTGGGGCAAAAAGGCAGAAATTTTCTATATGTTAGGGCAAAAAAGAGAAATTCTCCTTATTTTGGTGCAAAACTCAGAAATTCGACTTATTTTGGGGCAAAATTCCAGAAATTTCACTTATTTCAGGGAAAAAAGGCAGAAATTTTCTTATTTTGGGGCAAAAAGGCAGAAATTCCTAATATTTTGTGGCAAAAATGCAGAAATTCCCCTTATTTTGAGGTAAAAAGGCTGAAATTCTTCTTATTTGGGGGCAAAAAGGCAGAAATTTCCCTTATTTTGAGGCAAAATTGCAGAAATTTCACTTATTTCAGGGTAACTGGTCAGAAATTTATCTTATTTTGGGGCAAAAAGACAGGAATTCCCTTTGTTTTGGGGGAAAAAGAAAGAAATTCCAGTTATTTAGAGGCAAAAAAACAGAAATTCCGCTTATATTGGAGCAAAAATGAAGAAATTTCCTTTTTTTATGGCAAAAAGGTATGCATCCTTCTTATTTTCGGGCAAAAAGGCAGTAATTCCCTGTATTTTGGAGCAAAATTGCAGAAATTTTCCTAATTGTGGGGCAAAAATGACAAAAATTCCCTTTGTTTTGGGGGAAAAAGACAGAAATTCCACTTATTTCAAGGCAAAAAAGTAGAAATTCCTCTTATTTTGGAGCAAAATTGCAAAAATTCCCCTAATTGTGGTTCAAAAATGCAGAAATTCCCTATATGTTGGGGCAAAAAGACAGAAATTCTTTTTTTGGGAGGGGGCAAATCTCAGAAATTCCACTTATTTTGGGGCAAAATTCCAGAAATTTCACTTATTTTGGAGCAAAATTGCAGAACTTTCACATATTTTGGGGCAAAATTTCAGAAATTTCACTTATTTCAGGGAAAAAAGGCAGAAATTTTCCTTATTTTGGGGCAAAAATTCAGAAATTCCTAATATTTTGTGGCAAAAATGCAGAAATTCTTCTTATTTTGAGGTAAAAAGGCTGAAATTCCCCATATTTGGAGGCGAAAAGGCAGAAATTTCCCTTATTTTGGGACAAAATTGCAGAAATTTCACTTACTTCAGGGTTATAAGTCAGAATTTTTCCTTATTTTGGGGCAAAAAATACAGAAATTCCCTTTGTTTTGGGGGAAAAAGACAGAAATTCTAGGTATTTAGAGGCAAAAAAGCAGAAATTCCCCTTATTTTGGAGAGAAAATGAAGAAATTTCCCTTTTTTATGGCAAAAAGATGTGCATTCTTCTTATTTTCGGGCAAAATGGCAGAAATTCCCCGTATTTTGGAGCAAATTGCAGAAATTCCCCTAGTTGTGGGGCAAAAAGGCAGAAATACCCTATATGTTGGGGCAAAAAGACAGAAATTCTTATTTTGGGGCAAAACTAGGAAATTCCACTTATTTTGGGGCAATTTCCAGAAATTTCCCTTATTTTGGCGCAAAATTGCAGAAATATCACTTATTTTGGGGCAAAATTGCAGGAATTTCACTTATTTCAGGGAAAAAAGCAGAAATTTTCTTATTTTGGAAAAAAAAGGCAGAAATTCCTAATATTTTGTGGCAAAAATGCAGAAATTCCCCTTATTTTGAGGGAAAAAGCCTGAAATTCCTCTTATTTGGGGGCAAAAAGTAAGAAATTTCCCTTATTTTGGGGCAAAATTGCAGAAATTCCCCTAATTGTGGGGCAAAAACGCAGAAATTCCATGTATGTTAGGGCAAAAAACAGAAATTCTCTTTATTTTGGTGCGAAACTCAGAAATTCCACTTATTTTGGGGCAAAATTCCAGAAATTTCACTTATTTTGGAGCAAAATTGCAGAAATTTCAATTACTTTGTGGCAAAATTGAAGAAATTTCACTTATTTCAGGGAAAAAAGGCAGAAATTTTCTTATTTTGGGGCAAAAACGAAGAAATTCCTAATATTTTGTGGCAAAAATGCAGAAATTCCTATTATTTTGAGGTAAAAACGCTGAAATTCTCCTTATTTGGGGGCAAAAAGGCAGAAATTTCCCTTATTTTGGGGCAAAATTGCAGAAATTTCACTTATTTCAGGGTAACTGGTCAGAAATTTTCCTTATTTTGGGGCAAAAATACAGGAATTCTCTTTGTTTTGGGGGAAAAAGACAGAATTTCCAGTTATTTAGAGGCAAAAAAGCAGAAATTCCCCTTATTTTTGAGCAAAAATGAAGAAATTTCCTTTTTTTACGGCAAAAAGGTATGCATTCTTCTTATTTTCAGGCAAAAAGGCAGTAATTCCCCGTATTTTGGAGCAAAATTGCAGAAATTCCTCTAATTGTGGGGCAAAAAAGCAGAAATTCCCTATATGTTGGGGCAAAATTACAGAAATTCTCCTTATTTTGGGGCAAATCTCAGAAATTCCACCTTTTTTGGGGCAAAATTCCAGAAATTTCACTTATTTTGTGGCAAAATTGCAGAAATTTCACTTATTTTGGGCAAAATTGCAGAAATTTCAGTTATTTCAGGGAAAAAAAATCAGAAATTTTCTTATTTTGGTGCAAAAAGGCAGAAATTCCTAATATGTTGTGGCAAAAATGCAGAAATTCCCCTTATTTTGAGGTAAAAATGCTGAAATTGCCCTTATTTGGGGGCAAAAAGGCTGAAATTTCCCTTTTTTTGAGGCAAAATTGCAGAAATTTCACTTACTTCAGGGTAATAGGTCTGAAATTTTTCTTATTTTGGGGCAGAAAAGACAGAAATTCCTTTTGTTTTGGGAAAAAAAGACAGAAATTCCACTTATTTAGAGGCAAAAAATCAGAAATTTCACTTATTTTGGAGCAAAAATGAAGAAATTTCCGTTTTTTATGGCAAAAAGGTATGCATTGTTCTTATTTTCGGGCAAAAAAGCATAAATTCCCCATATTTTGGAGCAAAATTGCAGAAATTCCCCTAATTGTGGGGCAAAAGAGCAGAAATTCCCTCTATGTTGGGGCAAAAAGAGAGAAATTCTCCTTATTTTGGGGCAAAACGCAGAAATTCCACTTATTTTGGGGCAAAATTCCAGAAATTTCCCTTATTTTAGGGCAAAATTGCAGAAATTTCACTTATTTTGGGGCAAAATTGCAGAAATTTCACTTATTTCAGGGAAAAAAAGCAGAAATTTTCTTATTTGGGGGCAAAAATTCAGAAATTCCTAATATTTTGTGGCAAAAATGCAGAAATTCTTCTTATTTTGAGGTAAAAAGGCTGAAATTCCCCATATTTGGAGGCGAAAAGGCAGAAATTTCCCTTATTTTGGGACAAAATTGCAGAAATTTCACTTACTTCAGGGTTATAAGTCAGAATTTTTCCTTATTTTGGGGCAAAAAATACAGAAATGCCCTTTGTTTTGGGGGAAAAAGACAGAAATTCCAGGTATTTAGAGGCAAAAAAGCAGAAATTCCCCTTATTTTGGAGAGAAAATGAAGAAATTTCCCTTTTTTATGGCAAAAAGATGTGCATTCTTCTTATTTTCGGGCAAAAAGGCAGAAATTCCCCGTATTTTGGAGCAAATTGCAGAAATTCCCCTAATTGTGGGGCAAAAAGGCAGAAATTCCCTATATGTTGGGGCAAAAAGACAGAAATTCTTATTTTGGGGCAAAACTAGGAAATTCCACTTATTTTGGGGCAATTTCCAGAAATTTCCCTTATTTTGGCGCAAAATTGCAGAAATATCACTTATTTTGGGGCAAAATTGCAGGAATTTCACTTATTTCAGGGAAAAAAGCAGAAATTTTCTTATTTTGGAAAAAAAAGGCAGAAATTCCTAATATTTTGTGGCAAAAATGCAGAAATTCCCCTTATTTTGAGGGAAAAAGCCTGAAATTCCTCTTATTTGGGGGCAAAAAGTAAGAAATTTCCCTTATTTTGGGGCAAAATTGCAGAAATTCCCCTAATTGTGGGGCAAAAACGCAGAAATTCCATGTATGTTAGGGCAAAAAACAGAAATTCTCCTTATTTTGGTGCGAAACTCAGAAATTCCACTTATTTTGGGGCAAAATTCCAGAAATTTCACTTATTTTGGAGCAAAATTGCAGAAATTTCAATTACTTTGTGGCAAAATTGAAGAAATTTCACTTTTTTCAGGGAAAAAAGGCAGAAATTTTCTTATTTTGGGGCAAAAACAAAGAAATTCCTAATATTTTGTGGCAAAAATGCAGAAATTCCTATTATTTTGAGGTAAAAACGCTGAAATTCTCCTTATTTGGGGGCAAAAAGGCAGAAATTTCCCTTATTTTGGGGCAAAATTGCAGAAATTTTACTTATTTCAGGGTAACTGGTCAGAAATTTTCCTTATTTTGGGGCAAAAATACAGGAATTCTCTTTGTTTTGGGGGAAAAAGACAGAATTTCCAGTTATTTAGAGGCAAAAAAGCAGAAATTCCCCTTATTTTTGAGCAAAAATGAAGAAATTTCCTTTTTTTACGGCAAAAAGGTATGCATTCTTCTTATTTTCAGGCAAAAAGGCAGTAATTCCCCGTATTTTGGAGCAAAATTGCAGAAATTCCTCTAATTGTGGGGCAAAAAAGCAGAAATTCCCTATATGTTGGGGCAAAATTACAGAAATTCTCCTTATTTTGGGGCAAATCTCAGAAATTCCACCTTTTTTGGGGCAAAATTCCAGAAATTTCACTTATTTTGTGGCAAAATTGCAGAAATTTCACTTATTTTGGGCAAAATTGCAGAAATTTCAGTTATTTCAGGGAAAAAAAGCAGAAATTTTCTTATTTTGGTGCAAAAAGGCAGAAATTCCTAATATGTTGTGGGAAAAATGCAGAAATTCCCCTTATTTTGAGGTAAAAATGCTGAAATTGCCCTTATTTGGGGGCAAAAAGGCTGAAATTTCCCTTTTTTTGAGGCAAAATTGCAGAAATTTCACTTACTTCAGGGTAATAGGTCTGAAATTTTTCTTATTTTGGGGCAGAAAAGACAGAAATTCCCTTTGTTTTGGGAAAAAAAGACAGAAATTCCACTTATTTAGAGGCAAAAAATCAGAAATTTCACTTATTTTGGAGCAAAAATGAAGAAATTTCCGTTTTTTATGGCAAAAAGGTATGCATTGTTCTTATTTTCGGGCAAAAAAGCATAAATTCCCCATATTTTGGAGCAAAATTGCAGAAATTCCCCTAATTGTGGGGCAAAAGAGCAGAAATTCCCTCTATGTTGGGGCAAAAAGAGAGAAATTCTCCTTATTTTGGGGCAAAACGCAGAAATTCCACTTATTTTGGGGCAAAATTCCAGAAATTTCCCTTATTTTAGGGCAAAATTGCAGAAATTTCACTTATTTTGGGGCAAAATTGCAGAAATTTCACTTATTTCAGGGAAAAAAAGCAGAAATTTTCTTATTTGGGGGCAAAAATTCAGAAATTCCTAATATTTTGTGGCAAAAATGCAGAAATTCTTCTTATTTTGAGGTAAAAAGGCTGAAATTCCCCATATTTGGAGGCGAAAAGGCAGAAATTTCCCTTATTTTGGGACAAAATTGCAGAAATTTCACTTACTTCAGGGTTATAAGTCAGAATTTTTCCTTATTTTGGGGCAAAAAATACAGAAATGCCCTTTGTTTTGGGGGAAAAAGACAGAAATTCCAGGTATTTAGAGGCAAAAAAGCAGAAATTCCCCTTATTTTGGAGAGAAAATGAAGAAATTTCCCTTTTTTATGGCAAAAAGATGTGCATTCTTCTTATTTTCGGGCAAAAAGGCAGAAATTCCCCGTATTTTGGAGCAAATTGCAGAAATTCCCCTAATTGTGGGGCAAAAAGGCAGAAATTCCCTATATGTTGGGGCAAAAAGACAGAAATTCTTATTTTGGGGCAAAACTAGGAAATTCCACTTATTTTGGGGCAATTTCCAGAAATTTCCCTTATTTTGGCGCAAAATTGCAGAAATATCACTTATTTTGGGGCAAAATTGCAGGAATTTCACTTATTTCAGGGAAAAAAGCAGAAATTTTCTTATTTTGGAAAAAAAAGGCAGAAATTCCTAATATTTTGTGGCAAAAATGCAGAAATTCCCCTTATTTTGAGGGAAAAAGCCTGAAATTCCTCTTATTTGGGGGCAAAAAGTAAGAAATTTCCCTTATTTTGGGGCAAAATTGCAGAAATTCCCCTAATTGTGGGGCAAAAACGCAGAAATTCCATGTATGTTAGGGCAAAAAACAGAAATTCTCCTTATTTTGGTGCGAAACTCAGAAATTCCACTTATTTTGGGGCAAAATTCCAGAAATTTCACTTATTTTGGAGCAAAATTGCAGAAATTTCAATTACTTTGTGGCAAAATTGAAGAAATTTCACTTTTTTCAGGGAAAAAAGGCAGAAATTTTCTTATTTTGGGGCAAAAACGAAGAAATTCCTAATATTTTGTGGCAAAAATGCAGAAATTCCTATTATTTTGAGGTAAAAACGCTGAAATTCTCCTTATTTGGGGGCAAAAAGGCAGAAATTTCCCTTATTTTGGGGCAAAATTGCAGAAATTTTACTTATTTCAGGGTAACTGGTCAGAAATTTTCCTTATTTTGGGGCAAAAATACAGGAATTCTCTTTGTTTTGGGGGAAAAAGACAGAATTTCCAGTTATTTAGAGGCAAAAAAGCAGAAATTCCCCTTATTTTTGAGCAAAAATGAAGAAATTTCCTTTTTTTACGGCAAAAAGGTATGCATTCTTCTTATTTTCAGGCAAAAAGGCAGTAATTCCCCGTATTTTGGAGCAAAATTGCAGAAATTCCTCTAATTGTGGGGCAAAAAAGCAGAAATTCCCTATATGTTGGGGCAAAATTACAGAAATTCTCCTTATTTTGGGGCAAATCTCAGAAATTCCACCTTTTTTGGGGCAAAATTCCAGAAATTTCACTTATTTTGTGGCAAAATTGCAGAAATTTCACTTATTTTGGGCAAAATTGCAGAAATTTCAGTTATTTCAGGGAAAAAAAGCAGAAATTTTCTTATTTTGGTGCAAAAAGGCAGAAATTCCTAATATGTTGTGGCAAAAATGCAGAAATTCCCCTTATTTTGAGGTAAAAATGCTGAAATTGCCCTTATTTGGGGGCAAAAAGGCTGAAATTTCCCTTTTTTTGAGGCAAAATTGCAGAAATTTCACTTACTTCAGGGTAATAGGTCTGAAATTTTTCTTATTTTGGGGCAGAAAAGACAGAAATTCCTTTTGTTTTGGGAAAAAAAGACAGAAATTCCACTTATTTAGAGGCAAAAAATCAGAAATTTCACATATTTTGGAGCAAAAATGAAGAAATTTCCGTTTTTTATGGCAAAAAGGTATGCATTGTTCTTATTTTCGGGCAAAAAAGCATAAATTCCCCATATTTTGGAGCAAAATTGCAGAAATTCCCCTAATTGTGGGGCAAAAGAGCAGAAATTCCCTCTATGTTGGGGCAAAAAGAGAGAAATTCTCCTTATTTTGGGGCAAAACGCAGAAATTCCACTTATTTTGGGGCAAAATTCCAGAAATTTCCCTTATTTTAAGGCAAAATTGCAGAAATTTCACTTATTTTGGGGCAAAATTGCAGAAATTTAACTTATTTCAGGGAAAAAAAACAGAAATTTTCTTATTTTGGGGCAAAAATGCAGTAATTCCTTATATTTTGTGGCAAAAATGCAGAAATTTCCCCTTTTTTGTGGTAAAAAGGCTGAAATTCCCCTTATGTGCGGGCAAAAATGCAGAAATTTCCCTTATTTCGGGGAAAAAAAGCAGAAATTTTCTTATTTTGGGGCAAAAAGGCAGAAATTCCTAATATTTTGTTGCAAAAATATAGAAATTCCCCTTATTTTGAGGTAAAAAGGCTGAAATTCTCCTTATTTGGGGGCAAAAAGGCAGAAATTCCTAATATTTTGTTGCAAAAATGCAGAAATTCTCCTTATTTTGAGGTAAAAAGGCTGAAATTCTCCTTATTTGGGGGCAAAAAGGCAGAAATTTCCCTTATTTTGGGGCAAAATTGCAGAAATTTCACTTTTTTCAAGGTAACTGGTCAGAAATTTTCCTTATTTTGGGGCAAAAAGACAGAAATTCCCTTTGTTTTGGGGGAAAAAGACAGAAATTCCAGTTATTTAGAGGCAAAAAAGCAGAAATTCCCCTTACTTTGGAGCAAAAATGAAGAAATTTCCTTTTTTTATGGCAAAAAGTTATGCATTCTTCTTATTTTCGGGTAAAAAAGCAGTAATTCCCCGTATTTTGGAGCAAAATTGCAGAAATTCCCCTAATTGTGGGGCAAAAAAGCCAAAAATTCCCTTTATTTTGGGGGAAAAAGACAGAAATTCCCCTTATTTAGAGGCAAAAAAGCAGATATTCCCCTTATTTTGGAGCAAAATTGCAGAAATTATCCTAATTGTGGATCAAAAAGGCCGAAATTCCCTATATGTTGGGGCAAAAAGACAGAAATTCTTTTTATTTTGGGGGAAATCTCAGAAATTCCACTTATTTTGGGGCAAAATTCCAGAAATTTCACTTATTTTGAGGCAAAATTTCAGAAATTTCACATATTTTAGAGCAAAATTGCAGAAATTTCACGTATTTTGGGGCAAAATTGCAGAAATTTCACTTATTTCAGGGAAAAAGGTTGAAATTTCCCTTATTTTGGAGCAAAATTGCAGAAATTTCACTTACTTCAGGGTAATAAGTCTGAAATTTTCCTTATTTTGTGGCAAAAAAAGACAGAAATTCCCTTTGTTTTGGGCGAAAAAGACAGAAATTCCACTTATTTAGAGGCAAAAAAGCAGAAATTCCACTTATTTTGGAGCAAAAATGAAGAAATTTCCCTTTTTTATGGCAAAAAGGTATGCATTCTTCTTATTTTTGGGCAAAAAAGCAGAAATTCCCCGTGTTTTGGAGCAAAATTGCAGAAATTCCCCTAATTGTGGGGCAAAAGGGCAGAAATTCCCTTTATGTTGGGGCAAAAAGACAGAAATTCTCTTTATTTTAAGGCAAAACGCAGAAATTTCACTTATTTTGGGGCAAAATTCCAGAAATTTCCATTATTTTGGGGCGAAATTGCAGAAATTTCACTTATTTTGGGGCAAAATTGCAGAAATTTAACTTATTTCAGGGAAAAAAAGCAGAAATTTTCTTATTTTGGGGCAAAAATGCAGAAATTCCTAATATTTTGTGGCAAAAATGCAGAAATTCCCCTTATTTTGAGGTAAAAAGGCTGAAATTCCCCTTATTTGGAGGCAAAAAGGCAGAAATTTCCCTAATTTTGGGGCAAAATTGCAGAAATTTTACTTATTTCAAGGTAATAAGTCAGAAATTTTATTTATTTTGGGGCAAAATTGCAGAAATTTCACTTATATCAGGGAAAAATAGCTGAAATTTTCCTTATTTTGGGGCAAAAAGGCAGAAATTCCTATTATTTTGTGGCAAAAATGCAAAAATTCCCCTTATTTTGAGGTATAAAAGCTGAAATTCCCCTTATTTGGGGGCAAAAAGGCAGAAATTTCCCTTATTTTGGGGCAACATTGCAGAAATTTCACTTACTTCAGGGTAATAAGTCTGAAATTTTCCTTATTTTGGGGCAAAAAAGACAGAAATTCCCTTTGTTTTGGGCGAAAAAGACAGAAATTCCACTTATTTAGAGGCAAAAAAGCAGAAATTCCACTTATTTTGGAGCAAAAATGAAGAAATTTCCCTTTTTTATGGCAAAAAGGTATGCATTCTTCTTATTTTCGGGCAAAAAAGCAGAAATTCCCCGTGTTTTGGAGCAAAATTGCAGAAATTCCCCTAATTGTGGGGCAAAAGGGCAGAAATTCCCTTTATGTTGGGGCAAAAAGACAGAAATTCTCTTTATTTTGGGGCAAAACGCAGAAATTTCACTTATTTTGGGGCAAAATTCCAGAAATTTCCATTATTTTGGGGCAAAATTGCAGAAATTTCACTTATTTTGGGGCAAAATTGCAGAAATTTAACTTATTTCAGGGAAAAAAAGCAGAAATTTTCTTATTTTGGGGCAAAAATGCAGAAATTCCTAATATTTTGTGGCAAATGCAGAAATTCCCCTTATTTTGAGGTAAAAAGGCTGAAATTCCCCTTATTTGGAGGCAAAAAGGCAGAAATTTTCCTAATTTTGGGGCAAAATTGCAGAAATTTCACTTATTTCAGGATAATAAGTCAGAAATTTTATTTATTTTGCGGCAAAATTGCAGAAATTTCACTTATATCAGGGAAAAATAGCTGAAATTTTCCTTATTTTGGGGCAAAAAGGCAGAAATTCCTATTATTTTGTGGCAAAAATGCAAAAATTCCCCTTATTTTGAGGTAAAAAAGCTGAAATTCCCCTTATTTGGGGGAAAAAGGCAGAAATTTCCCTTATTTTGGGGCAACATTGCAAAAATTTCACTTACTTCAGGGTAATAAGTCTGAAAGTTTCCTTATTTTGGGGCAAAAAGACAGAAATTCCCTTTGTTTTGGGCGAAAAAGACAGAAATTCCACTTATTTAGAGGCAAAAAAGCAGAAATTCCACTTATTTTGGAGCAAAAATGAAGAAATTTCCCTTTTTTATGGCAAAAAGGTATGCATTCTTCTTATTTTCGGGCAAAAATGCAGAAATTTCCCTTATTTTGAGGGAAAAAGGCTGAAATTCCCCTTATTTGGGGCCAAAAAGGCAGAAATTTCCCTTATTTTGAAGCAAAATTGCAGAAATTTCACTTATTTCAGGGAAAAAAAGCAGAAATTTTATTATTTTGGGGCAAAAATTCAGAAATTCCTAATATTTTGTGGCAAAAATGCAGAAATTCTTCTTATTTTGAGGTAAAAAGGCTGAAATTCCCCATATTTGGAGGCGAAAAGGCAGAAATTTCCCTTATTTTGGGACAAAATTGCAGAAATTTCACTTACTTCAGGGTTATAAGTCAGAATTTTTCCTTATTTTGGGGCAAAAAATACAGAAATGCCCTTTGTTTTGGGGGAAAAAGACAGAAATTCCAGGTATTTAGAGGCAAAAAAGCAGAAATTCCCCTTATTTTGGAGAGAAAATGAAGAAATTTCCCTTTTTTATGGCAAAAAGATGTGCATTCTTCTTATTTTCGGGCAAAAAGGCAGAAATTCCCCGTATTTTGGAGCAAATTGCAGAAATTCCCCTAATTGTGGGGCAAAAAGGCAGAAATTCCCTATATGTTGGGGCAAAAAGACAGAAATTCTTATTTTGGGGCAAAACTAGGAAATTCCACTTATTTTGGGGCAATTTCCAGAAATTTCCCTTATTTTGGCGCAAAATTGCAGAAATATCACTTATTTTGGGGCAAAATTGCAGGAATTTCACTTATTTCAGGGAAAAAAGCAGAAATTTTCTTATTTTGGAAAAAAAAGGCAGAAATTCCTAATATTTTGTGGCAAAAATGCAGAAATTCCCCTTATTTTGAGGGAAAAAGCCTGAAATTCCTCTTATTTGGGGGCAAAAAGTAAGAAATTTCCCTTATTTTGGGGCAAAATTGCAGAAATTCCCCTAATTGTGGGGCAAAAACGCAGAAATTCCATGTATGTTAGGGCAAAAAACAGAAATTCTCCTTATTTTGGTGCGAAACTCAGAAATTCCACTTATTTTGGGGCAAAATTCCAGAAATTTCACTTATTTTGGAGCAAAATTGCAGAAATTTCAATTACTTTGTGGCAAAATTGAAGAAATTTCACTTTTTTCAGGGAAAAAAGGCAGAAATTTTCTTATTTTGGGGCAAAAACGAAGAAATTCCTAATATTTTGTGGCAAAAATGCAGAAATTCCTATTATTTTGAGGTAAAAACGCTGAAATTCTCCTTATTTGGGGGCAAAAAGGCAGAAATTTCCCTTATTTTGGGGCAAAATTGCAGAAATTTTACTTATTTCAGGGTAACTGGTCAGAAATTTTCCTTATTTTGGGGCAAAAATACAGGAATTCTCTTTGTTTTGGGGGAAAAAGACAGAATTTCCAGTTATTTAGAGGCAAAAAAGCAGAAATTCCCCTTATTTTTGAGCAAAAATGAAGAAATTTCCTTTTTTTACGGCAAAAAGGTATGCATTCTTCTTATTTTCAGGCAAAAAGGCAGTAATTCCCCGTATTTTGGAGCAAAATTGCAGAAATTCCTCTAATTGTGGGGCAAAAAAGCAGAAATTCCCTATATGTTGGGGCAAAATTACAGAAATTCTCCTTATTTTGGGGCAAATCTCAGAAATTCCACCTTTTTTGGGGCAAAATTCCAGAAATTTCACTTATTTTGTGGCAAAATTGCAGAAATTTCACTTATTTTGGGCAAAATTGCAGAAATTTCAGTTATTTCAGGGAAAAAAAGCAGAAATTTTCTTATTTTGGTGCAAAAAGGCAGAAATTCCTAATATGTTGTGGCAAAAATGCAGAAATTCCCCTTATTTTGAGGTAAAAATGCTGAAATTGCCCTTATTTGGGGGCAAAAAGGCTGAAATTTCCCTTTTTTTGAGGCAAAATTGCAGAAATTTCACTTACTTCAGGGTAATAGGTCTGAAATTTTTCTTATTTTGGGGCAGAAAAGACAGAAATTCCTTTTGTTTTGGGAAAAAAAGACAGAAATTCCACTTATTTAGAGGCAAAAAATCAGAAATTTCACATATTTTGGAGCAAAAATGAAGAAATTTCCGTTTTTTATGGCAAAAAGGTATGCATTGTTCTTATTTTCGGGCAAAAAAGCATAAATTCCCCATATTTTGGAGCAAAATTGCAGAAATTCCCCTAATTGTGGGGCAAAAGAGCAGAAATTCCCTCTATGTTGGGGCAAAAAGAGAGAAATTCTCCTTATTTTGGGGCAAAACGCAGAAATTCCACTTATTTTGGGGCAAAATTCCAGAAATTTCCCTTATTTTAAGGCAAAATTGCAGAAATTTCACTTATTTTGGGGCAAAATTGCAGAAATTTAACTTATTTCAGGGAAAAAAAACAGAAATTTTCTTATTTTGGGGCAAAAATGCAGTAATTCCTTATATTTTGTGGCAAAAATGCAGAAATTTCCCTTTTTTTGTGGTAAAAAGGCTGAAATTCCCCTTATGTGCGGGCAAAAATGCAGAAATTTCCCTTATTTCGGGGAAAAAAAGCAGAAATTTTCTTATTTTGGGGCAAAAAGGCAGAAATTCCTAATATTTTGTTGCAAAAATATAGAAATTCCCCTTATTTTGAGGTAAAAAGGCTGAAATTCTCCTTATTTGGGGGCAAAAAGGCAGAAATTCCTAATATTTTGTTGCAAAAATGCAGAAATTCTCCTTATTTTGAGGTAAAAAGGCTGAAATTCTCCTTATTTGGGGGCAAAAAGGCAGAAATTTCCCTTATTTTGGGGCAAAATTGCAGAAATTTCACTTTTTTCAAGGTAACTGGTCAGAAATTTTCCTTATTTTGGGGCAAAAAGACAGAAATTCCCTTTGTTTTGGGGGAAAAAGACAGAAATTCCAGTTATTTAGAGGCAAAAAAGCAGAAATTCCCCTTACTTTGGAGCAAAAATGAAGAAATTTCCTTTTTTTATGGCAAAAAGTTATGCATTCTTCTTATTTTCGGGTAAAAAAGCAGTAATTCCCCGTATTTTGGAGCAAAATTGCAGAAATTCCCCTAATTGTGGGGCAAAAAAGCCAAAAATTCCCTTTATTTTGGGGGAAAAAGACAGAAATTCCCCTTATTTAGAGGCAAAAAAGCAGATATTCCCCTTATTTTGGAGCAAAATTGCAGAAATTATCCTAATTGTGGATCAAAAAGGCCGAAATTCCCTATATGTTGGGGCAAAAAGACAGAAATTCTTTTTATTTTGGGGGAAATCTCAGAAATTCCACTTATTTTGGGGCAAAATTCCAGAAATTTCACTTATTTTGAGGCAAAATTTCAGAAATTTCACATATTTTAGAGCAAAATTGCAGAAATTTCACGTATTTTGGGGCAAAAATGCAGAAATTCCCCTTATTTTGAGGTAAAAAGGCTGAAATTCCCCTTATTTGGAGGCAAAAAGGCAGAAATTTCCCTAATTTTGGGGCAAAATTGCAGAAATTTTACTTATTTCAAGGTAATAAGTCAGAAATTTTATTTATTTTGGGGCAAAATTGCAGAAATTTCACTTATATCAGGGAAAAATAGCTGAAATTTTCCTTATTTTGGGGCAAAAAGGCAGAAATTCCTATTATTTTGTGGCAAAAATGCAAAAATTCCCCTTATTTTGAGGTATAAAAGCTGAAATTCCCCTTATTTGGGGGCAAAAAGGCAGAAATTTCCCTTATTTTGGGGCAACATTGCAGAAATTTCACTTACTTCAGGGTAATAAGTCTGAAATTTTCCTTATTTTGGGGCAAAAAAGACAGAAATTCCCTTTGTTTTGGGCGAAAAAGACAGAAATTCCACTTATTTAGAGGCAAAAAAGCAGAAATTCCACTTATTTTGGAGCAAAAATGAAGAAATTTCCCTTTTTTATGGCAAAAAGGTATGCATTCTTCTTATTTTCGGGCAAAAAAGCAGAAATTCCCCGTGTTTTGGAGCAAAATTGCAGAAATTCCCCTAATTGTGGGGCAAAAGGGCAGAAATTCCCTTTATGTTGGGGCAAAAAGACAGAAATTCTCTTTATTTTGGGGCAAAACGCAGAAATTTCACTTATTTTGGGGCAAAATTCCAGAAATTTCCATTATTTTGGGGCAAAATTGCAGAAATTTCACTTATTTTGGGGCAAAATTGCAGAAATTTAACTTATTTCAGGGAAAAAAAGCAGAAATTTTCTTATTTTGGGGCAAAAATGCAGAAATTCCTAATATTTTGTGGCAAAAATGCAGAAATTCCCCTTATTTTGAGGTAAAAAGGCTGAAATTCCCCTTATTTGGAGGCAAAAAGGCAGAAATTTTCCTAATTTTGGGGCAAAATTGCAGAAATTTCACTTATTTCAGGATAATAAGTCAGAAATTTTATTTATTTTGCGGCAAAATTGCAGAAATTTCACTTATATCAGGGAAAAATAGCTGAAATTTTCCTTATTTTGGGGCAAAAAGGCAGAAATTCCTATTATTTTGTGGCAAAAATGCAAAAATTCCCCTTATTTTGAGGTAAAAAAGCTGAAATTCCCCTTATTTGGGGGAAAAAGGCAGAAATTTCCCTTATTTTGGGGCAACATTGCAAAAATTTCACTTACTTCAGGGTAATAAGTCTGAAAGTTTCCTTATTTTGGGGCAAAAAGACAGAAATTCCCTTTGTTTTGGGCGAAAAAGACAGAAATTCCACTTATTTAGAGGCAAAAAAGCAGAAATTCCACTTATTTTGGAGCAAAAATGAAGAAATTTCCCTTTTTTATGGCAAAAAGGTATGCATTCTTCTTATTTTCGGGCAAAAATGCAGAAATTTCCCTTATTTTGAGGGAAAAAGGCTGAAATTCCCCTTATTTGGGGCCAAAAAGGCAGAAATTTCCCTTATTTTGAAGCAAAATTGCAGAAATTTCACTTATTTCAGGGTAATAAGTCATAAATTTTTTTTTATTGGGGCAAAAAAGACAGAAATTCCCTTTGTTTTGGGGGAAAAAGACAGAAATTCCACTTATTTAGAGGCAAAAGCAGAAATTCCCCTTATTTTGGAGCAAAAATGAAGAAATTTCCTTTTTTTATGGCAAAAAGGTATGCATTCTTCTTATTTTCATGCAAAAAGGCAGAAATTCCCCGTATTTTGGAACAAAATTGCAGAAATTCCTCTAATTGTGGGGCAAAAAGGCAGAAATTCCCTATATTTTAGGGCAAAAAACAGAAATTCTCCTTATTTTGGTGCAAAACTCAAAATTCCACTTATTTTAAATCAAAATTCCAGAAATTTCACTTATTTTGGGGCAAAATTACAGAAATTTCACATATTTTGGGGCAAAATTGCAGAAATTTCACTTATTTCAGGGAAAAAATGCAGAAATTTTTTTATTTTGCAGCAAAAATGCAGAAATTCCTAATATTTTGTGGCAAAAATGCAGAAATTCCCCTCATTTTGAGGTAAAAAGGCTTAAATTCCCCTTATTTGGACACAAAAAGGCAGAAATTTCCCTTATTTTGGGGCAAAATTGCAGAAATTTCACTTATTTCAGGGTAATAAGTCAGAAATTTTTTTTATTTTGGGGCAAAATTGCAGAAATTTCACTTATTTCAGAAAAAAAGGCAGAAATTTTCTTATTTTGGGGCAAAAATGCAGAAATTCCTAATATTTTGTGGCAAAAATGCAGAAATTTCCCTTATTTTGAGGTAAAAAGGCTGAAATTCCCCTTATTTGGAGGCAAAAAGGCAGAAATTCCCCGTATTTTGGAACCAAATTGCAGAAATTCCTCTAATTGTGGGGCAAAAAGGTAGAAATTCCCTATATGTTAGGGCAAAAAAGAGAAAATCTTTTTATTTTGGTGCAAAACTCAGAAATTCCACTTATTTTGGGGTAAAAATTGCAGAAATTTCACTTATTTCAGGGAAAAAAGGCAGAAATTTTCTTATTTTGGGGCAAAAAGGCAGAAATTCCTAATATTTTGTTGCAAAAATGCAGAAATTCTCCATATTTTGAGGTAAAAAGGCTGAAATTCTCCTTATTTGGGGGCAAAAATGCGGAAATTTCCCTTATTTTGGGGCAAAATTGCAGAAATTTCACTTTTTTCAGGGTAACTGGTCAGAAATTTTTCTTATTTTGGGGCAAAAAGACAGAAATTCCCTTTGTTTTGGGGGAAAAGGACAGAAATTCCAGTTATTTAGAGGCAAAAAAGCAGAAATTCCCCTTATTTTGGAGCAAAAATGAAGAAATTTCCTTTTTTTATGGCAAAAAGGTATGCATTCTACTTATTTTCGGGTAAAAAAGCAGTAATTCCCCGTATTTTGGAGCAAAATTGCAGAAATTCCCCTAATTGTGGGGCAAAAAAGACAAAAATTCCCTTTGGTTTGGGGGAAAAAGACAGAAATTCCACTTATTTAGAGGCAAAAAAGCAGAAATTTCCCTTATTTTGGAGCAAAATTGCAGAAATTATCCTAATTGTGGGTCAAAAAGGCAGAAATTCCCTATATGTTGGGGCAAAAAGACAGAAATTCTTTTTATTTTGGGGGAAATCTCAGAAATTCCACTTATTTTGGAACAAAATTCCAGAAATTTCACTTATTTTGGGGCAAAATTTCAGAAATTTCACTTATTTTGGAGCAAAACTGCAGAAATTTCACGTATTTTGGGGCAAATTTGCAGAAATTTCACTTATTTCAGGGAAAAAGGCAGAAATTTTTCTTTAATTTGGGGCAAAAAGGCAGAAATTCCTAACATTTTGTTGCAAAAATGCAGAAATTTCCCTTATTTTGAGGTAAAAAAGCTGAAATTCCCCTTATTTGGGGGCAAAAAGGCAGAAATTTACCTTATTTTGGGGCAACATTGCAGAAATTTCAGGTACTTCACGGTAATAAGTCTGAAATTTTCCTTATTTTGGGGCAAAAAAGACAGAAATTCCCTTTGTTTTGGGCGAAAAAGACAGAAATTCCACTTATTTAGAGGCAAAAAAGCAGAAATTCCACTTATTTTGGAGCAAAAATGAAGAAATTTCCCTTTTTTATGGCAAAAAGGTATGCATTCTTCTTATTTTCGGGCAAAAATGCAGAAATTTCCCTTATTTTGAGGGAAAAAGGCTGAAATTCCCCTTATTTGGGGGCAAAAAGGCAGAAATTTCCCTTATTTTGAAGCAAAATTGCAAAAATTTCACTTATTTCAGGGTAATAAGTCAGAAATTTTTTTTTTAATTTTGGGGCAAAAAAGACAGAAATTCCCTTTGTTTTGGGGGGAAAAGACAGAAATTCCACTTATTTAGAGGCAAAAGCAGAAATTCCCCTTATTTTGGAGCAAAAATGAAGAAATTTCCTTTTTTTATGGCAAAAAGGTATGCATTCTTCTTATTTTCAGGCAAAAAGGCAGAAATTCCCCGTATTTTGGAACAAAATTGCAGAAATTCCCCTAATTGTGGGGCAAAAAGGCAGAAATTCCCTATATGTTAGGGCAAAAAACAGAAATTCTCCTTATTTTGGTGCAAAACTCAAAATTCCACTTATTTTAAGGCAAAATTCCAGAAATTTCACTTATTTTGGGGCAAAATTGCAGAAATTTCACATATTTTAGGGCAAAATTGCAGAAATTTCACTTATTTCAGAGAAAAAAAGCAGAAATTTTCTTATTTTGGGGCAAAAATGCAGAAATTCCTAATATTTTGTGGCAAAAATGCAGAAATTCCCCTTATTTTGAGGAAAAAAGTCTGAAATTCCCCTTATTTGGAGGCAAAAAGGCAGAAATTTCTCTTATTTTGGGGCAAAATTGCAGAAATATCACTTATTTCAGGGTAATAAGTCAGAAATTTTTTTTTATCTTGGGGCAAAATTGCAGAAATTTCACTTATTTCAGAAAAAAAAAGCAGAAATTTTCTTATTTTGGGGCAAAATGCACAAATTCCTAATATTTTGTGGCAAAAATGCAGAAATTCCCCTTATTTTGAGGTAAAAAGGCTGAAATTCCCATTATTTGGTGGCAAAAAGGCAGAAATACCATGTATTTTGGAACCAAATTGCAGAAATTCCCCTAATTGTGGGGCAAAAAGGTAGAAATTCCCTATATGTTAGGGCAAAAAAGAAAAATTCTTTTTATTTTGGTGCAAAACTCAGAAATTCTACTTATTTTGGGGCAAAATTCCAGAAATTTCACTTATTTTGGGGCAAAATTGCAGAAATTTCACTTACTTCAGGGAAAAAAGGCAGAAATTTTCTTATTTTAGGGCAAAAAGGCAGAAATTCCTAATATTTTGTTACAAAAATGCAGAAATTCTCCTTATTTTGAGGTAAAAAGGGTGAAATTCTCCTTATTTGGGGGAAAAAGGCAGAAATTTCCCTTTTTTTGGGCA
Source organism: Micromys minutus (assembly GCF_963924665.1). Classification (NCBI taxonomy): domain Eukaryota; kingdom Metazoa; phylum Chordata; class Mammalia; order Rodentia; family Muridae; genus Micromys; species Micromys minutus. Next base: position 8,904,819 of record NW_027667727.1, read on the forward strand.
AAATTGCAGAAATTTCACTTATTTCAGGGTAATAAGTCAGAAATTTTTTTTTATTTTGGGGCAAAAAAGACAGAAATTCCCTTTGTTTTGGGGGAAAAAGACAGAAATTCCACTTATTTAGAGGCAAAAGCAGAAATTCCCCTTATTTTGGAGCAAAAATGAAGAAATTTCCTTTTTTTATGGCAAAAAGGTATGCATTCTTCTTATTTTCGGGCAAAAATGCAGAAATTTCCCTTATTTTGAGGGAAAAAGGCTGAAATTCCCCTTATTTATGGGCAAAAAGGCAGAAATTTCCCTTATTTTGAAGCAAAATTGCAGAAATTTCACTTATTTCTGGGTAATAAGTCAGAAATTTTTTTTTATTTTGGGGCAAAAAAGACAGAAATTCCCTTTGTTTTGGGGGAAAAAGACAGAAATTCCACTTATTTAGAGGCAAAAGCAGAAATTCCCCTTATTTTGGAGCAAAAATGAAGAAATTTCCTTTTTTTATGGCAAAAAGGTATGCATTTTTCTTATTTTCAGGCAATAAGGCAAAAATTCCCCGTATTTTGGAACAAAATTGCAGAAATTCCTCTAATTGTGGGGCAAAAAGGCAGAAATTACCTATATGTTAGGGCAAAAAACAGAAATTCTCCTTATTTTGGTTCAAAACTCAAAATTCCATTTATTTTAAATCAAAATTCCAGAAATTTCACTTATTTTGGGGCAAAATTGCAGAAATTTCACATATTTTGGGGCAAATTTGCAGAAATTTCACTTATTTCAGGGAAAAAAGGCAGAAATTTTCTTATTTTGGGGCAAAAATGCAGATATTCCTAATATTTTGTGGCAAAAATGCAGAAATTCCCCTTATTTTGAGGTAAAAAGGCTTAAATTCCCCTTATTTGGAGACAAAAAGGCAGAAATTTCCCTTATTTTGGGGCAAAATTGCAGAAATTTCACTTATTTCAGGGTAATAAGTCAGAAATTTTTTTTATTTTGGGGCAAAATTGCACAAATTTCACTTATTTCAGAAAAAAAGGCAGAAATTTTCTTATTTTGGGGCAAAAATGCAGAAATTCCTAATATTTTGTGGCAAAAATGCAGAAATTCCCCTTATTTTGAGGTAAAAAGGCTGAAATTCCTTTTATTTGGAGGCAAAAAGGCAGAAATTCCCCGTATTTTGGAACCAAATTGCAGAAATTCCCCTAATTGTGGGGCAAAAAGGTAGAAATTCCCTATATGTTAGGGCAAAAAAGAGAAATTCTTTTTATTTTGGTGCAAAACTCAGAAATTCCACATATTTTGGGGCAAAACTGCAGAAATTTCACTTATTTCAGGGTAATAAGTCAGAAATTTTTTTTTATTTTGGGGCAAAAAAGACAGAAATTCCCTTTGTTTTGGGGGAAAAAGACAGAAATTCCACTTATTTAGAGGCAAAAGCAGAAATTCCCCTTATTTTGGAGCAAAAATGAAGAAATTTCCTTTTTTTATGGCAAAAAGGTATGCATTCTTCTTATTTTCGGGCAAAAAGGCAGAAATTCCCCGTATTTTGGAACAAAATTGCAGAAATTCCCCTAATTGTGGGGCAAAAATGCAGAAATTCCCTATATGTTAGGGCAAAAAACAGAAATTCTACTTATTTTGGTGCAAAACTCAAAATTCCACTTATTTTAAGGCAAAATTCCAGAAATTTTACTTATTTTGGGGCAAAATTGCAGAAATTTCACATATTTTAGGGCAAAATTGCAGAAATTTCACTTATTTCAGGGAAAAAAAGCAGAAATTTTCTTATTTTGGGGCAAAAATGCAGAAATTCCTAATATTTTGTGGCAAAAATGCAGAAATTCCCCTTATTTTGAGGAAAAAAGTCTGAAATTCCCCTTATTTGGAGGCAAAAAGGCAGAAATTTCTCTTATTTTGGGGCAAAATTGCAGAAATATCACTTATTTCAGGGTAATAAGTCAGAAATTTTTTTTATCTTGGGGCAAAATTGCAGAAATTTCACTTATTTCAGAAAAAAAAGCAGAAATTTTCTTATTTTGGGGCAAAAATGCACAAATTCCTAATATTTTGTGGCAAAAATGCAGAAATTCCCCTTATTTTGAGGTAAAAAGGCTGAAATTCCCATTATTTGGTGGCAAAAAGGCAGAAATACCCTGTATTTTGGAACCAAATTGCAGAAATTCCCCTAATTGTGGGGCAAAAAGGTAGAAATTCCCTATATGTTAGGGCAAAAAAGAGAAATTCTTTTTATTTTGGTGCAAAACTCAGAAATTCTACTTATTTTGGGGCAAAATTCCAGAAATTTCACTTATTTTGGGGCAAAATTTCAGAAATTTCACTTACTTCAGGGAAAAAAGGCAGAAATTTTCTTATTTTAGGGCAAAAAGGCAGAAATTCCTAATATTTTGTTACAAAAATGCAGAAATTCTCCTTATTTTGAGGTAAAAAGGGTGAAATTCTCCTTATTTGGGGGCAAAAAGGCAGAAATTTCCCTTTTTTTGGGCAAAATTGCAGAAATTTCACTTATTTCAGGGTAATAAGTCAGAAATTTTTTTTTATATTGGGGCAAAAAAGACAGAAATTCCCTTTGTTTTGGGGGAAAAAGACAGAAATTCCACTTATTTAGAGGCAAAAGCAGAAATTCCCCTTATTTTGGAGCAAAAATGAAGAAATTTCCTTTTTTTATGGCAAAAAGGTTTGCATTCTTCTTATTTTCGGGCAAAAATGCAGAAATTTCCCTTATTTTGAGGGAAAAAGGCTGAAATTCCCCTTATTTATGGGCAAAAAGGCAGAAATTTCCCTTATTTTGAAGCAAAATTGCAGAAATTTCACTTATTTCAGGGTAATAAGTCAGAAATTTTTTTTTATTTTGGGGCAAAAAAGACAGAAATTCCCTTTGTTTTGGGGGAAAAAGACAGAAATTCCACTTATTTAGAGGCAAAAGCAGAAATTCCCCTTATTTTAGAGCAAAAATGAAGAAATTTCCTTTTTTTATGGCAAAAATGTATGCATTTTTCTTATTTTCAGGCAATAAGGCAAAAATTCCCCGTATTTTGGAACAAAATTGCAGAAATTCCTCTAATTGTGGGGCAAAAAGGCAGAAATTACCTATATGTTAGGGCAAAAAACAGAAATTCTCCTTATTTTGGTTCAAAACTCAAAATTCCATTTATTTTAAATCAAAATTCCAGAAATTTCACTTATTTTGGGGCAAAATTGCAGAAATTTCACATATTTTGGGGCAAAATTGCAGAAATTTCACTTATTTCAGGGAAAAAAGGCAGAAATTTTCTTATTTTGGGGCAAAAATGCAGAAATTCCTAATATTTTGTGGCAAAAATGCAGAAATTCCCCTTATTTTGAGGAAAAAAGTCTGAAATTCCCCTTATTTGGAGGCAAAAAGGCAGAAATTTCTTTTATTTTGGGGCAAAATTGCAGAAATATCACTTATTTCAGGGTAATAAGTCAGAAATTTTTTTTTATCTTGGGGCAAAATTGCAGAAATTTCACTTATTTCAGAAAAAAAAAGCAGAAATTTTCTTATTTTGGGGCAAAATGCACAAATTCCTAATATTTTGTGGCAAAAATGCAGAAATTCCCCTTATTTTGAGGTAAAAAGGCTGAAATTCCCATTATTTGGTGGCAAAAAGGCAGAAATACCATGTATTTTGGAACCAAATTGCAGAAATTCCCCTAATTGTGGGGCAAAAAGGTAGAAATTCCTTATATGTTAGGGCAAAAAAGAGAAATTCTTTTTATTTTGGTGCAAAACTCAGAAATTCTACTTATTTTGGGGCAAAATTCCAGAAATTTCACTTATTTTGGGGCAAAATTGCAGAAATTTCACTTACTTCAGGGAAAAAAGGCAGAAATTTTCTTATTTTAGGGCAAAAAGGCAGAAATTCCTAATATTTTGTTACAAAAATGCAGAAATTCTCCTTATTTTGAGGTAAAAAGGGTGAAATTCTCCTTATTTGGGGGAAAAAGGCAGAAATTTCCCTTTTTTTGGGCAAAATTGCAGAAATTTCACTTATTTCAGGGTAATAAGTCAGAAATTTTTTTTTATTTTGGGGCAAAAAAGACAGAAATTCCCTTTGTTTTGGGGGAAAAAGACAGAAATTCCACTTATTTAGAGGCAAAAGCAGAAATTCCCCTTATTTTGGAGCAAAAATGAAGAAATTTCCTTTTTTTATGGCAAAAAGGTATGCATTCTTCTTATTTTCGGGCAAAAATGCAGAAATTTCCCTTATTTTGAGGGAAAAAGGCTGAAATTCCCCTTATTTATGGGCAAAAAGGCAGAAATTTCCCTTATTTTGAAGCAAAATTGCAGAAATTTCACTTATTTCAGGGTAATAAGTCAGAAATTTTTTTTTATTTTGGGGCAAAAAAGACAGAAATTCCCTTTGTTTTGGGGGAAAAAGACAGAAATTCCACTTATTTAGAGGCAAAAGCAGAAATTCCCCTTATTTTGGAGCAAAAATGAAGAAATTTCCTTTTTTATGGCAAAAAGGTATGCATTTTTCTTATTTTCAGGCAATAAGGCAAAAATTCCCCGTATTTTGGAACAAAATTGCAGAAATTCCTCTAATTGTGGGGCAAAAAGGCAGAAATTACCTATATGTTAGGGCAAAAAACAGAAATTCTCCTTATTTTGGTTCAAAACTCAAAATTCCATTTATTTTAAATCAAAATTCCAGAAATTTCACTTATTTTGGGGCAAAATTGCAGAAATTTCACATATTTTGGGGCAAATTTGCAGAAATTTCACTTATTTAAGGGAAAAAAGGCAGAAATTTTCTTATTTTGGGGCAAAAATGCAGATATTCCTAATATTTTGTGGCAAAAATGCAGAAATTCCCCTTATTTTGAGGTAAAAAGGCTTAAATTCCCCTTATTTGGAGACAAAAAGGCAGAAATTTCCCTTATTTTGGGGCAAAATTGCAGAAATTTCACTTATTTCAGGGTAATAAGTCAGAAATTTTTTTATTTTGGGGCAAAAGTGCACAAATTTCACTTATTTCAGAAAAAAAGGCAGAAATTTTCTTATTTTGGGGCAAAAATGCAGAAATTCCTAATATTTTGTGGCAAAAATGCAGAAATTCCCCTTATTTTGAGGTAAAAAGGCTGAAATTCCTTTTATTTGGAGGCAAAAAGGCAGAAATTCCCCGTATTTTGGAACCAAATTGCAGAAATTCCCTTAATTGTGGGGCAAAAAGGTAGAAATTCCCTATATGTTAGGGCAAAAAAGAGAAATTCTTTTTATTTTGGTGCAAAACTCAGAAATTCCACTTATTTTGGGGCAAAACTGCAGAAATTTCACTTATTTCAGGGTAATAAGTCAGAAATTTTTTTTTATTTTGGGGCAAAAAAGACAGAAATTCCCTTTGTTTTGGGGGAAAAAGACAGAAATTCCACTTATTTAGAGGCAAAAGCAGAAATTCCCCTTATTTTGGAGCAAAAATGAAGAAATTTCCTTTTTTTATGGCAAAAAGGTATGCATTCTTCTTATTTTCGGGCAAAAAGGCAGAAATTCCCCGTATTTTGGAACAAAATTGCAGAAATTCCCCTAATTGTGGGGCAAAAAGGCAGAAATTCCCTATATGTTAGGGCAAAAAACAGAAATTCTCCTTATTTTGGTGCAAAACTCAAAATTCCACTTATTTTAAGGCAAAATTCCGGAAATTTTACTTATTTTGGGGCAAAATTGCAGAAATTTCACATATTTTAGGGCAAAATTGCAGAAATTTCACTTATTTCAGGGAAAAAAAGCAGAAATTTTCTTATTTTGGGGCAAAAATGCAGGAATTCCTAATATTTTGTGGCAAAAATGCAGAAATTCCCCTTATTTTGAGGAAAAAAGTCTGAAATTCCCCTTATTTGGAGGCAAAAAGGCAGAAATTTCTCTTATTTTGGGGCAAAATTGCAGAAATATCACTTATTTCAGGGTAATAAGTCAGAAATTTTTTTTTTATCTTGGGGCAAAATTGCAGAAATTTCACTTATTTCAGAAAAAAAAGCAGAAATTTTCTTATTTTGGGGCAAAAATGCACAAATTCCTAATATTTTGTGGCAAAAATGCAGAAATTCCCCTTATTTTGAGGGAAAAAGGCTGAAATTCCCATTATTTGGTGGCAAAAAGGCAGAAATACCCTGTATTTTGGAACCAAATTGCAGAAATTCCCCTAATTGTGGGGCAAAAAGGTAGAAATTCCCTATATGTTAGGGCAAAAAAGAGAAATTCTTTTTATTTTGGTGCAAAACTCAGAAATTCTACTTATTTTGGGGCAAAATTCCAGAAATTTCACTTATTTTGGGGCAAAATTGCAGAAATTTCACTTACTTCAGGGAAAAAAGGCAGAAATTTTCTTATTTTAGGGCAAAAAGGCAGAAATTCCTTATATTTTGTTACAAAAATGCAGAAATTCTCCTTATTTTGAGGTAAAAAGGGTGAAATTCTCCTTATTTGGGGGCAAAAAGGCAGAAATTTCCCTTTTTTGGGCAAAATTGCAGAAATTTCACTTATTTCAGGGTAATAAGTCAGAAATTTTTTTTTATATTGGGGCAAAAAAGACAGAAATTCCCTTTGTTTTGGGGGAAAAAGACAGAAATTCCACTTATTTAGAGGCAAAAGCAGAAATTCCCCTTATTTTGGAGCAAAAATGAAGAAATTTCCTTTTTTTATGGCAAAAAGGTATGCATTCTTCTTATTTTCGGGCAAAAATGCAGAAATTTCCCTTATTTTGAGAGAAAAAGGCTGAAATTCCCCTTATTTATGGGCAAAAAGGCAGAAATTTCCCTTATTTTGAAGCAAAATTGCAGAAATTTCACTTATTTCAGGGTAATAAGTCAGAAATTTTTTTTTATTTTGGGGCAAAAAAGACAGAAATTCCCTTTGTTTTGGGGGAAAAAGACAGAAATTCCACTTATTTAGAGGCAAAAGCAGAAATTCCCCTTATTTTAGAGCAAAAATGAAGAAATTTCCTTTTTTTATGGCAAAAATGTATGCATTTTTCTTATTTTCAGGCAATAAGGCAAAAATTCCCCGTATTTTGGAACAAAATTGCAGAAATTCCTCTAATTGTGGGGCAAAAAGGCAGAAATTACCTATATGTTAGGGCAAAAAACAGAAATTCTCCTTATTTTGGTTCAAAACTCAAAATTCCATTTATTTTAAATCAAAATTCCAGAAATTTCACTTATTTTGGGGCAAAATTGCAGAAATTTCACATATTTTGGGGCAAAATTGCAGAAATTTCACTTATTTCAGGGAAAAAAGGCAGAAATTTTCTTATTTTGGGGCAAAAATGCAGAAATTCCTAATATTTTCTGGCAAAAATGCAGAAATTCCCCTTATTTTGAGGAAAAAAGTCTGAAATTCCCCTTATTTGGAGGCAAAAAGGCAGAAATTTCTCTTATTTTGGGGCAAAATTGCAGAAATATCACTTATTTCAGGGTAATAAGTCAGAAATTTTTTTTTATCTTGGGGCAAAATTGCAGAAATTTCACTTATTTCAGAAAAAAAAAGCAGAAATTTTCTTATTTTGGGGCAAAATGCACAAATTCCTAATATTTTGTGGCAAAAATGCAGAAATTCCCCTTATTTTGAGGTAAAAAGGCTGAAATTCCCATTATTTGGTGGCAAAAAGGCAGAAATACCATGTATTTTGGAACCAAATTGCAGAAATTCCCCTAATTGTGGGGCAAAAAGGTAGAAATTCCCTATATGTTAGGGCAAAAAAGAGAAATTCTTTTTATTTTGGTGCAAAACTCAGAAATTCTACTTATTTTGGGGCAAAATTCCAGAAATTTCACTTATTTTGGGGCAAAATTGCAGAAATTTCACTTACTTCAGGGAAAAAAGGCAGAAATTTTCTTATTTTAGGGCAAAAAGGCAGAAATTCCTAATATTTTGTTACAAAAATGCAGAAATTCTCCTTATTTTGAGGTAAAAAGGGTGAAATTCTCCTTATTTGGGGGCAAAAAGGCAGAAATTTCCCTTTTTTTGGTCAAAATTGCAGAAATTTCACATATTTCAGGGTAATAAGTCAGAAATTTTTTTTATATTGGGGCAAAAAAGACAGAAATTCCCTTTGTTTTGGGGGAAAAAGACAGAAATTCCACTTATTTAGAGGCAAAAGCAGAAATTCCCCTTATTTTGGAGCAAAAATGAAGAAATTTCCTTTTTTTATGGCAAAAAGGTATGCATTCTTCTTATTTTCGGGCAAAAATGCAGAAATTTCCCTTATTTTGAGGGAAAAAGGCTGAAATTCCCCTTATTTATGGGCAAAAAGGCAGAAATTTCCCTTATTTTGAAGCAAAATTGCAGAAATTTCACTTATTTCAGGGTAATAAGTCAGAAATTTTTTTTTATTTTGGGGCAAAAAAGACAGAAATTCCCTTTGTTTTGGGGGAAAAAGACAGAAATTCCACTTATTTAGAGGCAAAAGCAGAAATTCCCCTTATTTTAGAGCAAAAATGAAGAAATTTCCTTTTTTTATGGCAAAAATGTATGCATTTTTCTTATTTTCAGGCAATAAGGCAAAAATTCCCCGTATTTTGGAACAAAATTGCAGAAATTCCTCTAATTGTGGGGCAAAAAGGCAGAAATTACCTATATGTTAGGGCAAAAAACAGAAATTCTCCTTATTTTGGTTCAAAACTCAAAATTCCATTTATTTTAAATCAAAATTCCAGAAATTTCACTTATTTTGGGGCAAAATTGCAGAAATTTCACAAATTTTGGGGCAAAATTGCAGAAATTTCACTTATTTCAGGGAAAAAAGGCAGAAATTTTCTTATTTTGGGGCAAAAATGCAGAAATTCCTAATATTTTGTGGCAAAAATGCAGAAATTCCCCTTATTTTGAGGAAAAAAGTCTGAAATTCCCCTTATTTGGAGGCAAAAAGGCAGAAATTTCTCTTATTTTGGGGCAAAATTGCAGAAATATCACTTATTTCAGGGTAATAAGTCAGAAATTTTTTTTTATCTTGGGGCAAAATTGCAGAAATTTCACTTATTTCAGAAAAAAAAAGCAGAAATTTTCTTATTTTGGGGCAAAATGCACAAATTCCTAATATTTTGTGGCAAAAATGCAGAAATTCCCCTTATTTTGAGGTAAAAAGGCTGAAATTCCCATTATTTGGTGGCAAAAAGGCAGAAATACCATGTATTTTGGAACCAAATTGCAGAAATTCCCCTAATTGTGGGGCAAAAAGGTAGAAATTCCCTATATGTTAGGGCAAAAAAGAGAAATTCTTTTTATTTTGGTGCAAAACTCAGAAATTCTACTTATTTTGGGGCAAAATTCCAGAAATTTCACTTATTTTGGGGCAAAATTGCAGAAATTTCACTTACTTCAGGTAAAAAAGGCAGAAATTTTCTTATTTTAGGGCAAAAAGGCAGAAATTCCTAATATTTTGTTACAAAAATGCAGAAATTCTCCTTATTTTGAGGTAAAAAGGGTGAAATTCTCCTTATTTGGGGGAAAAAGGCAGAAATTTCCCTTTTTTTGTGCAAAATTGCAGAAATTTCACTTATTTCAGGGTAATAAGTCAGAAATTTTTTTTTATTTTGGGGCAAAAAAGACAGAAATTCCCTTTGTTTTGGGGGAAAAAGACAGAAATTCCACTTATTTAGAGGCAAAAGCAGAAATTCCCCTTATTTTGGAGCAAAAATGAAGAAATTTCCTTTTTTTATGGCAAAAAGGTATGCATTCTTCTTATTTTCGGGCAAAAATGCAGAAATTTCCCTTATTTTGAGGGAAAAAGGCTGAAATTCCCCTTATTTATGGGCAAAAAGGCAGAAATTTCCCTTATTTTGAAGCAAAATTGCAGAAATTTCACTTATTTCAGGGTAATAAGTCAGAAATTTTTTTTTATTTTGGGGCAAAAAAGACAGAAATTCCCTTTGTTTTGGGGGAAAAAGACAGAAATTCCACTTATTTAGAGGCAAAAGCAGAAATTCCCCTTATTTTGGAGCAAAAATGAAGAAATTTCCTTTTTTTATGGCAAAAAGGTATGCATTTTTCTTATTTTCAGGCAATAAGGCAAAAATTCCCCGTATTTTGGAACAAAATTGCAGAAATTCCTCTAATTGTGGGGCAAAAAGGCAGAAATTACCTATATGTTAGGGCAAAAAACAGAAATTCTCCTTATTTTGGTTCAAAACTCAAAATTCCATTTATTTTAAATCAAAATTCCAGAAATTTCACTTATTTTGGGGCAAAATTGCAGAAATTTCACATATTTTGGGGCAAATTTGCAGAAATTTCACTTATTTCAGGGAAAAAAGGCAGAAATTTTCTTATTTTGGGGCAAAAATGCAGATATTCCTAATATTTTGTGGCAAAAATGCAGAAATTCCCCTTATTTTGAGGTAAAAAGGCTTAAATTCCCCTTATTTGGAGACAAAAAGGCAGAAATTTCCCTTATTTTGGGGCAAAATTGCAGAAATTTCACTTATTTCAGGGTAATAAGTCAGAAATTTTTTTTATTTTGGGGCAAAATTGCACAAATTTCACTTATTTCAGAAAAAAAGGCAGAAATTTTCTTATTTTGGGGCAAAAATGCAGAAATTCCTAATATTTTGTGGCAAAAATGCAGAAATTCCCCTTATTTTGAGGTAAAAAGGCTGAAATTCCTTTTATTTGGAGGCAAAAAGGCAGAAATTCCCCGTATTTTGGAACCAAATTGCAGAAATTCCCCTAATTGTGGGGCAAAAAGGTAGAAATTCCCTATATGTTAGGGCAAAAAAGAGAAATTCTTTTTATTTTGGTGCAAAACTCAGAAATTCCACTTATTTTGGGGCAAAACTGCAGAAATTTCACTTATTTCAGGGTAATAAGTCAGAAATTTTTTTTTATTTTGGGGCAAAAAAGACAGAAATTCCCTTTGTTTTGGGGGAAAAAGACAGAAATTCCACTTATTTAGAGGCAAAAGCAGAAATTCCCCTTATTTTGGAGCAAAAATGAAGAAATTTCCTTTTTTTATGGCAAAAAGGTATGCATTCTTCTTATTTTCGGGCAAAAAGGCAGAAATTCCCCGTATTTTGGAACAAAATTGCAGAAATTCCCCTAATTGTGGGGCAAAAAGGCAGAAATTCCCTATATGTTAGGGCAAAAAACAGAAATTCTCCTTATTTTGGTGCAAAACTCAAAATTCCACTTATTTTAAGGCAAAATTCCAGAAATTTTACTTATTTTGGGGCAAAATTGCAGAAATTTCACATATTTTAGGGCAAAATTGCAGAAATTTCACTTATTTCAGGGAAAAAAAGCAGAAATTTTCTTATTTTGGGGCAAAAATGCAGAAATTCCTAATATTTTGTGGCAAAAATGCAGAAATTCCCCTTATTTTGAGGAAAAAAGTCTGAAATTCCCCTTATTTGGAGGCAAAAAGGCAGAAATTTCTCTTATTTTGGGGCAAAATTGCAGAAATATCACTTATTTCAGGGTAATAAGTCAGAAATTTTTTTTTTATCTTGGGGCAAAATTGCAGAAATTTCACTTATTTCAGAAAAAAAAGCAGAAATTTTCTTATTTTGGGGCAAAAATGCACAAATTCCTAATATTTTGTGGCAAAAATGCAGAAATTCCCCTTATTTTGAGGGAAAAAGGCTGAAATTCCCATTATTTGGTGGCAAAAAGGCAGAAATTTCCCTTATTTTGAAGCAAAATTGCAGAAATTTCACTTATTTCAGGGTAATAAGTCAGAAATTTTTTTTTATTTTGGGGCAAAAAAGACAGAAATTCCCTTTGTTTTGGGGGAAAAAGACAGAAATTCCACTTATTTAGAGGCAAAAGCAGAAATTCCCCTTATTTTAGAGCAAAAATGAAGAAATTTCCTTTTTTTATGGCAAAAATGTATGCATTTTTCTTATTTTCAGGCAATAAGGCAAAAATTCCCCGTATTTTGGAACAAAATTGCAGAAATTCCTCTAATTGTGGGGCAAAAAGGCAGAAATTACCTATATGTTAGGGCAAAAAACAGAAATTCTCCTTATTTTGGTTCAAAACTCAAAATTCCATTTATTTTAAATCAAAATTCCAGAAATTTCACTTATTTTGGGGCAAAATTGCAGAAATTTCACATATTTTGGGGCAAAATTGCAGAAATTTCACTTATTTCAGGGAAAAAAGGCAGAAATTTTCTTATTTTGGGGCAAAAATGCAGAAATTCCTAATATTTTGTGGCAAAAATGCAGAAATTCCCCTTATTTTGAGGAAAAAAGTCTGAAATTCCCCTTATTTGGAGGCAAAAAGGCAGAAATTTCTCTTATTTTGGGGCAAAATTGCAGAAATATCACTTATTTCAGGGTAATAAGTCAGAAATTTTTTTTTATCTTGGGGCAAAATTGCAGAAATTTCACTTATTTCAGAAAAAAAAAGCAGAAATTTTCTTATTTTGGGGCAAAATGCACAAATTCCTAATATTTTGTGGCAAAAATGCAGAAATTCCCCTTATTTTGAGGTAAAAAGGTTGAAATTCCCATTATTTGGTGGCAAAAAGGCAGAAATACCATGTATTTTGGAACCAAATTGCAGAAATTCCCCTAATTGTGGGGCAAAAAGGTAGAAATTCCCTATATGTTAGGGCAAAAAAGAGAAATTCTTTTTATTTTGGTGCAAAACTCAGAAATTCTACTTATTTTGGGGCAAAATTCCAGAAATTTCACTTATTTTGGGGCAAAATTGCAGAAATTTCACTTACTTCAGGGAAAAAAGGCAGAAATTTTCTTATTTTAGGGCAAAAAGGCAGAAATTCCTAATATTTTGTTACAAAAATGCAGAAATTCTCCTTATTTTGAGGTAAAAAAGGTGAAATTCTCCTTATTTGGGGGCAAAAAGGCAGAAATTTCCCTTTTTTTGGTCAAAATTGCAGAAATTTCACTTATTTCAGGGTAATAAGTCAGAAATTTTTTTTTATATTGGGGCAAAAAAGACAGAAATTCCCTTTGTTTTGGGGGAAAAAGACAGAAATTCCACTTATTTAGAGGCAAAAGCAGAAATTCCCCTTATTTTGGAGCAAAAATGAAGAAATTTCCTTTTTTTATGGCAAAAAGGTATGCATTCTTCTTATTTTCGGGCAAAAATGCAGAAATTTCCCTTATTTTGAGGGAAAAAGGCTGAAATTCCCCTTATTTATGGGCAAAAAGGCAGAAATTTCCCTTATTTTGAAGCAAAATTGCAGAAATTTCACTTATTTCAGGGTAATAAGTAAGAAATTTTTTTTTATTTTGGGGCAAAAAAGACAGAAATTCCCTTTGTTTTGGGGGAAAAAGACAGAAATTCCACTTATTTAGAGGCAAAAGCAGAAATTCCCCTTATTTTAGAGCAAAAATGAAGAAATTTCCTTTTTTTATGGCAAAAATGTATGCATTTTTCTTATTTTCAGGCAATAAGGCAAAAATTCCCCGTATTTTGGAACAAAATTGCAGAAATTCCTCTAATTGTGGGGCAAAAAGGCAGAAATTACCTATATGTTAGGGCAAAAAACAGAAATTCTCCTTATTTTGGTTCAAAACTCAAAATTCCATTTATTTTAAATCAAAATTCCAGAAATTTCACTTATTTTGGGGCAAAATTGCAGAAATTTCACATATTTTGGGGCAAAATTGCAGAAATTTCACTTATTTCAGGGAAAAAAGGCAGAAATTTTCTTATTTTGGGGCAAAAATGCAGAAATTCCTAATATTTTGTGGCAAAAATGCAGAAATTCCCCTTATTTTGAGGAAAAAAGTCTGAAATTCCCCTTATTTGGAGGCAAAAAGGCAGAAATTTCTCTTATTTTGGGGCAAAATTGCAGAAATATCACTTATTTCAGGGTAATAAGTCAGAAATTTTTTTTTATCTTGGGGCAAAATTGCAGAAATTTCACTTATTTCAGAAAAAAAAAGCAGAAATTTTCTTATTTTGGGGCAAAATGCACAAATTCCTAATATTTTGTGGCAAAAATGCAGAAATTCCCCTTATTTTGAGGTAAAAAGGCTGAAATTCCCATTATTTGGTGGCAAAAATGCAGAAATACCATGTATTTTGGAACCAAATTGCAGAAATTCCCCTAATTGTGGGGCAAAAAGGTAGAAATTCCCTATATGTTAGGGCAAAAAAGAGAAATTCTTTTTATTTTGGTGCAAAACTCAGAAATTCTACTTATTTTGGGGCAAAATTCCAGAAATTTCACTTATTTTGGGGCAAAATTGCAGAAATTTCACTTACTTCAGGGAAAAAAGGCAGAAATTTTCTTATTTTAGGGCAAAAAGGCAGAAATTCCTAATATTTTGTTACAAAAATGCAGAAATTCTCCTTATTTTGAGGTAAAAAGGGTGAAATTCTCCTTATTTGGGGGCAAAAAGGCAGAAATTTCCCTTTTTTTGGTCAAAATTGCAGAAATTTCACTTATTTCAGGGTAATAAGTCAGAAATTTTTTTTTATATTGGGGCAAAAAAGACAGAAATTCCCTTTGTTTTGGGGGAAAAAGACAGAAATTCCACTTATTTAGAGGCAAAAGCAGAAATTCCCCTTATTTTGGAGCAAAAATGAAGAAATTTCCTTTTTTTATGGCAAAAAGGTATGCATTCTTCTTATTTTCGGGCAAAAATGCAGAAATTTCCCTTATTTTGAGGGAAAAAGGCTGAAATTCCCCTTATTTATGGGCAAAAAGGCAGAAATTTCCCTTATTTTGAAGCAAAATTGCAGAAATTTCACTTATTTCAGGGTAATAAGTCAGAAATTTTTTTTTATTTTGGGGCAAAAAAGACAGAAATTCCCTTTGTTTTGGGGGAAAAAGACAGAAATTCCACTTATTTAGAGGCAAAAGCAGAAATTCCCCTTATTTTAGAGCAAAAATGAAGAAATTTCCTTTTTTTATGGCAAAAATGTATGCATTTTTCTTATTTTCAGGCAATAAGGCAAAAATTCCCCGTATTTTGGAACAAAATTGCAGAAATTCCTCTAATTGTGGGGCAAAAAGGCAGAAATTCCCTATATGTTAGGGCAAAAAACAGAAATTCTCCTTATTTTGGTTCAAAACTCAAAATTCCATTTATTTTAAATCAAAATTCCAGAAATTTCACTTATTTTGGGGCAAAATTGCAGAAATTTCACATATTTTGGGGCAAAATTGCAGAAATTTCACTTATTTCAGGGAAAAAAGGCAGAAATTTTCTTATTTTGGGGCAAAAATGCAGAAATTCCTAATATTTTGTGGCAAAAATGCAGAAATTCCCCTTATTTTGAGGAAAAAAGTCTGAAATTCCCCTTATTTGGAGGCAAAAAGGCAGAAATTTCTCTTATTTTGGGGCAAAATTGCAGAAATATCACTTATTTCAGGGTAATAAGTCAGAAATTTTTTTTTATCTTGGGGCAAAATTGCAGAAATTTCACTTATTTCAGAAAAAAAAAGCAGAAATTTTCTTATTTTGGGGCAAAATGCACAAATTCCTAATATTTTGTGGCAAAAATGCAGAAATTCCCCTTATTTTGAGGTAAAAAGGCTGAAATTCCCATTATTTGGTGGCAAAAAGGCAGAAATACCATGTATTTTGGAACCAAATTGCAGAAATTCCCCTAATTGTGGGGCAAAAAGGTAGAAATTCCCTATATGTTAGGGCAAAAAAGAGAAATTCTTTTTATTTTGGTGCAAAACTCAGAAATTCTACTTATTTTGGGGCAAAATTCCAGAAATTTCACTTATTTTGGGGCAAAATTGCAGAAATTTCACTTACTTCAGGGAAAAAAGGCAGAAATTTTCTTATTTTAGGGCAAAAAGGCAGAAATTCCTAATATTTTGTTACAAAAATGCAGAAATTCTCCTTATTTTGAGGTAAAAAGGGTGAAATTCTCCTTATTTGGGGGAAAAAGGCAGAAATTTCCCTTTTTTTGTGCAAAATTGCAGAAATTTCACTTATTTCAGGGTAATAAGTCAGAAATTTTTTTTTATTTTGGGGCAAAAAAGACAGAAATTCCCTTTGTTTTGGGGGAAAAAGACAGAAATTCCACTTATTTAGAGGCAAAAGCAGAAATTCCCCTTATTTTGGAGCAAAAATGAAGAAATTTCCTTTTTTTATGGCAAAAAGGTATGCATTCTTCTTATTTTCGGGCAAAAATGCAGAAATTTCCCTTATTTTGAGGGAAAAAGGCTGAAATTCCCCTTATTTATGGGCAAAAAGGCAGAAATTTCCCTTATTTTGAAGCAAAATTGCAGAAATTTCACTTATTTCAGGGTAATAAGTCAGAAATTTTTTTTATTTTGGGGCAAAAAAGACAGAAATTCCCTTTGTTTTGGGGGAAAAAGACAGAAATTCCACTTATTTAGAGGCAAAAGCAGAAATTCCCCTTATTTTGGAGCAAAAATGAAGAAATTTCCTTTTTTTATGGCAAAAAGGTATGCATTTTTCTTATTTTCAGGCAATAAGGCAAAAATTCCCCGTATTTTGGAACAAAATTGCAGAAATTCCTCTAATTGTGGGGCAAAAAGGCAGAAATTACCTATATGTTAGGGCAAAAAACAGAAATTCTCCTTATTTTGGTTCAAAACTCAAAATTCCATTTATTTTAAATCAAAATTCCAGAAATTTCACTTATTTTGGGGCAAAATTGCAGAAATTTCACATATTTTGGGGCAAATTTGCAGAAATTTCACTTATTTCAGGGAAAAAAGGCAGAAATTTTCTTATTTTGGGGCAAAAATGCAGATATTCCTAATATTTTGTGGCAAAAATGCAGAAATTCCCCTTATTTTGAGGTAAAAAGGCTTAAATTCCCCTTATTTGGAGACAAAAAGGCAGAAATTTCCCTTATTTTGGGGCAAAATTGCAGAAATTTCACTTATTTCAGGGTAATAAGTCAGAAATTTTTTTTATTTTGGGGCAAAATTGCACAAATTTCACTTATTTCAGAAAAAAAGGCAGAAATTTTCTTATTTTGGGGCAAAAATGCAGAAATTCCTAATATTTTGTGGCAAAAATGCAGAAATTCCCCTTATTTTGAGGTAAAAAGGCTGAAATTCCTTTTATTTGGAGGCAAAAAGGCAGAAATTCCCCGTATTTTGGAACCAAATTGCAGAAATTCCCCTAATTGTGGGGCAAAAAGGTAGAAATTCCCTATATGTTAGGGCAAAAAAGAGAAATTCTTTTTATTTTGGTGCAAAACTCAGAAATTCCACTTATTTTGGGGCAAAACTGCAGAAATTTCACTTATTTCAGGGTAATAAGTCAGAAATTTTTTTTTATTTTGGGGCAAAAAAGACAGAAATTCCCTTTGTTTTTGGGGAAAAAGACAGAAATTCCACTTATTTAGAGGCAAAAGCAGAAATTCCCCTTATTTTGGAGCAAAAATGAAGAAATTTCCTTTTTTTATGGCAAAAAGGTATGCATTCTTCTTATTTTCGGGCAAAAAGGCAGAAATTCCCCGTATTTTGGAACAAAATTGCAGAAATTCCCCTAATTGTGGGGCAAAAAGGCAGAAATTCCCTATATGTTAGGGCAAAAAACAGAAATTCTCCTTATTTTGGTGCAAAACTCAAAATTCCACTTATTTTAAGGCAAAATTCCAGAAATTTTACTTATTTTGGGGCAAAATTGCAGAAATTTCACATATTTTAGGGCAAAATTGCAGAAATTTCACTTATTTCAGGGAAAAAAAGCAGAAATTTTCTTATTTTGGGGCAAAAATGCAGAAATTCCTAATATTTTGTGGCAAAAATGCAGAAATTCCCCTTATTTTGAGGAAAAAAGTCTGAAATTCCCCTTATTTGGAGGCAAAAAGGCAGAAATTTCTCTTATTTTGGGGCAAAATTGCAGAAATATCACTTATTTCAGGGTAATAAGTCAGAAATTTTTTTTTATCTTGGGGCAAAATTGCAGAAATTTCACTTATTTCAGAAAAAAAAGCAGAAATTTTCTTATTTTGGGGCAAAAATGCACAAATTCCTAATATTTTGTGGCAAAAATGCAGAAATTCCCCTTATTTTGAGGTAAAAAGGCTGAAATTCCCATTATTTGGTGGCAAAAAGGCAGAAATACCCTGTATTTTGGAACCAAATTGCAGAAATTCCCCTAATTGTGGGGCAAAAAGGTAGAAATTCCCTATATGTTAGGGCAAAAAAGAGAAATTCTTTTTATTTTGGTGCAAAACTCAGAAATTCTACTTATTTTGGGGCAAAATTCCAGAAATTTCACTTATTTTGGGGCAAAATTGCAGAAATTTCACTTACTTCAGGGAAAAAAGGCAGAAATTTTCTTATTTTAGGGCAAAAAGGCAGAAATTCCTAATATTTTGTTACAAAAATGCAGAAATTCTCCTTATTTTGAGGTAAAAAGGGTGAAATTCTCCTTATTTGGGTGCAAAAAGGCAGAAAATTCCCTTTTTTTGGGCAAAATTGCAGAAATTTCACTTATTTCAGGGTAATAAGTCAGAAATTTTTTTTTATTTTGGGGCAAAAAAGACAGAAATTCCCTTTGTTTTGGGGGAAAAAGACAGAAATTCCACTTATTTAGAGGCAAAAGCAGAAATTCCCCTTATTTTGGAGCAAAAATGAAGAAATTTCCTTTTTTTATGGCAAAAAGGTATGCATTCTTCTTATTTTCGGGCAAAAATGCAGAAATTTCCCTTATTTTGAGGGAAAAAGGCTGAAATTCCCCTTATTTATGGGCAAAAAGGCAGAAATTTCCCTTATTTTGAAGCAAAATTGCAGAAATTTCACTTATTTCAGGGTAATAAGTCAGAAATTTTTTTTTATTTTGGGGCAAAAAAGACAGAAATTCCCTTTGTTTTGGGGGAAAAAGACAGAAATTCCACTTATTTAGAGGCAAAAGCAGAAATTCCCCTTATTTTAGAGCAAAAATGAAGAAATTTCCTTTTTTTATGGCAAAAATGTATGCATTTTTCTTATTTTCAGGCAATAAGGCAAAAATTCCCCGTATTTTGGAACAAAATTGCAGAAATTCCTCTAATTGTGGGGCAAAAAGGCAGAAATTACCTATATGTTAGGGCAAAAAACAGAAATTCTCCTTATTTTGGTTCAAAACTCAAAATTCCATTTATTTTAAATCAAAATTCCAGAAATTTCACTTATTTTGGGGCAAAATTGCAGAAATTTCACATATTTTGGGGCAAAATTGCAGAAATTTCACTTATTTCAGGGAAAAAAGGCAGAAATTTTCTTATTTTGGGGCAAAAATGCAGATATTCCTAATATTTTGTGGCAAAAATGCAGAAATTCCCCTTATTTTGAGGTAAAAAGGCTTAAATTCCCCTTATTTGGAGACAAAAAGGCAGAAATTTCCCTTATTTTGGGGCAAAATTGCAGAAATTTCACTTATTTCAGGGTAATAAGTCAGAAATTTTTTTTATTTTGAGGCAAAATTGCACAAATTTCACTTATTTCAGAAAAAAAGGCAGAAATTTTCTTATTTTGGGGCAAAAATGCAGAAATTCCTAATATTTTGTGGCAAAAATGCAGAAATTCCCCTTATTTTGAGGTAAAAAGGCTGAAATTCCTTTTATTTGGAGGCAAAAAGGCAGAAATTCCCCGTATTTTAGAACCAAATTGCAGAAATTCCCCTAATTGTGGGGCAAAAAGGTAGAAATTCCCTATATGTTAGAGCAAAAAAGAGAAATTCTTTTTATTTTGGTGCAAAACTCAGAAATTCCACTTATTTTGGTGCAAAATTGCAGAAATTTCACTTATTTCAGGGAAAAAAGGCAGAAATTTTCTTATTTTGAGGCAAAAAGGCAGAAATTCCTAATATTTTGTTGCAAAAATGCAGAAATTCTCCAATTTTGAGGTAAAAAGGCTGAAATTCTCCTTATTTGGGGGCAAAAAGTCAGAAATTTTTTTTATTTTGGGGCAAAATTGCAGAAATTTCACTTTCTTCAGGGTAACTGGTCAGAAATTTTTCTTATTTTGGAGCAAAAATGAAGAAATTTCCTTTTTTTATGGCAAAAAGGTATGCATTCTTCTTATTTTCGGGTAAAAAAGCAGTAATTCCCCGTATTTTGGAGCAAAATTGCAGAAATTCCCCTAATTGTGGGGAAAAAAGACAAAAATTCCCTTTGTTTTGGGGGAAAAAGACAGAAATTCCACTTATTTAGAGGCAAAAAAGCAGAAATTCCCCTTATTTTGGAGCAAAATTGCAGAAATTATCCTAATTGTGGGTCAAAAAGGCAGAAATTCCCTATATGTTGGGGCAAAAAGACAGAAATTCTTTTTATTTTGGGGGAAATCTCAGAAATTCCACTTATTTTGGGGCAAAATTCCAGAAATTTCACTTATTTTGGGGCAAAATTTCAGAAATTTCACTTATTTTGGAGCAAAACTGCAGAAATTTCACGTATTTTGGGGCAAAATTGCAGAAATTTCACTTATTTCAGGGAAAAAGGCAGAAATTTTTCTTTATTTTGGGGCAAAAAGGCAGAAATTCCTAATATTTGTGGCAAAAATGCAGAAATTTCCCTTATTTTGTGGTAAAAAAGCTGAAATTCCCCTTATTTGGGGGCAAAAAGGCAGAAATTTCCCTTATTTTGGGGCAAAATTGCAGAAATTTCACTTACTTCACGGTATTGTCTGAAATTTTCCTTATTTTGGGGCAAAAAAACAAAAATTCCCTTTGTTTTGGGCGAAAAAGACAGAAATTCCACTTATTTAGAGGCAAAAAAGCAGAAATTCCACTTATTTTGGAGCAAAAATGAAGAAATTTCCCTTTTTTATGGCAAAAAGATATGCATTCTTCTTATTTTCGGGCAAAAAAGCAGAAATTCCCCGTGTTTTGGAGCAAAATTGCAGAAATTCCCCTAATTGTGGGGCAAAAGGGCAGAAATTCCCTATATGTTGGGGCAAAAAGACAGAAATTCTCTTTATTTTGGGGCAAAACGCAGAAATTTCACTTATATTGGGGCAAAATTCCAGAAATTTCCATTATTTTGGGGCAAAATTTCAGAAATTTCACTTATTTTGGGGCAAAATTGCAGAAATTTAATTTATTTCAGGGAAAAAAAGCAGAAATTTTCTTATTTTGTGGCAAAAATGCAGAAATTTCTAATATTTTGTGGCAAAAATGCAGAAATTCCCTTATTTTGAGGTAAAAAGGCTGAAATTCCCCTTATTTGGAGGCAAAAAGGCAGAAATTCCCCGTATTTTGGAACCAAATTGCAGAAATTCCCCTAATTGTGGGGCAAAAAGGTAGAAATTCCCTATATGTTAGGGCAAAAAAGAGAAATTCTTTTTATTTTGGTGCAAAACTCAGAAATTCCACTTATTTTGGGGCAAAATTCCAGAAATTTCACTTATTTTGGGGCAAAATTGCAGAAATTTCACTTATTTCAGGGAAAAAAGGCAGAAATTTTCTTATTTTGGGGCAAAAAGGCAGAAATTCCTAATATTTTGTTGCAAAAATGCAGAAATTCCCCTTATTTTGAGGTAAAAAGGCTGAAATTCTCCTTATTTGGGGGCAAAAAGGCAGAAATTTCCCTTATTTTGAGGCAAAATTGCAGAAATTTCACTTATTTCAGGATAACTGGTCAGAAATTTTCCTTATTTTGGGGCAAAAAGACAGGAATTCCCTTTGTTTTGGGGGAAAAAGACAGAAATTCCAGTTATTTAGAGGCAAAAAAGCAGAAATTCCCCTTATTTTGGAGCAAAAATGAAGAAATTTCCTTTTTTTATGGCAATAAGGTATGCATTCTTTTTATTTTCGGGCAAAAAGGCAGTAATTCCCCGTATTTTGGAGCAGAATTGCAGAAATTCTCCTAATTGTGGGGCAAAAATGACAAAAATTCTCTTTGTTTTGGGGAAAAAGACAGAAATTCCACTTATTTAGAGGCAAACAAGCAGAAATTCCCCTTATTTTGGAGCAAAATTGCAGAAATTATCCTAATTGTGGGTCAAAATGGCAGAAATTCCCTATATGTTGGGGCAAAAAGACAGAAATTCTTTTTATTTTGTAGCAAATCTCAGAAATTCCAGTTATTTTGGGGCAAAATTCCAGAAATTTCACTTATTTTGGGGCAAAATTTCAGAAATTTAACTTATTTTGGTGCAAAATTGCAGAAATTTCACATATTTTGGGGCAAAATTGCAGAAATTTAACTTATTTCAGAGAAAAAGGCAGAAATTTTCCTTATTTTGGGGCAAAAAGTCAGAAATTCCTAATATTTTGTGGCAAAAATGCAGAAATTCCCCTTATTTTGAGGTAAAAAAGCTGAAATTCCCCTTATTTGGGGGCAAAAAGGCAGAAATTTCCCTTATTTTGGGGCAACATTGCAGAAATTTCACTTACTTCAGGGTAATAAGTCTGAAATTTTCCTTATTTTGGGGCAAAAAAGACAGAAATTCCCTTTGTTTTGGGCGAAAAAGACAGAAATTCCACTTATTTAGAGGCAAAAAAGCAGAAATTCCACTTATTTTGGAGCAAAAATGAAGAAATTTCCCTTTTTGATGGCCAAAAGGTATGCATTCTTCTTATTTTCGGGTAAAAAAGCAGTAATTCCCCGTATTTTGGAGCAAAATTGCAGAAATTCCCCTAATTGTGGGGAAAAAAGACAAAAATTCCCTTTGTTTTGGGGGAAAAAGACAGAAATTCCACTTATTTAGAGGCAAAAAAGCAGAAATTCCCCTTATTTTGGAGCAAAATTGCAGAAATTATCCTAATTGTGGGTCAAAAAGGCAGAAATTCCCTATATGTTGGGGCAAAAAGACAGAAATTCTTTTTATTTTGGGGGAAATCTCAGAAATTCCACTTATTTTGGGGCAAAATTCCAGAAATTTCACTTATTTTGGGGCAAAATTTCAGAAATTTCACTTATTTTGGAGCAAAACTGCAGAAATTTCACGTATTTTGGGGCAAAATTGCAGAAATTTCACTTATTTCAGGGAAAAAGGCAGAAATTTTTCTTTATTTTGGGGCAAAAAGGCAGAAATTCCTAATATTTGTGGCAAAAATGCAGAAATTTCCCTTATTTTGTGGTAAAAAAGCTGAAATTCCCCTTATTTGGGGGCAAAAAGGCAGAAATTTCCCTTATTTTGGGGCAAAATTGCAGAAATTTCACTTACTTCACGGTATTGTCTGAAATTTTCCTTATTTTGGGGCAAAAAAACAAAAATTCCCTTTGTTTTGGGCGAAAAAGACAGAAATTCCACTTATTTAGAGGCAAAAAAGCAGAAATTCCACTTATTTTGGAGCAAAAATGAAGAAATTTCCCTTTTTTATGGCAAAAAGATATGCATTCTTCTTATTTTCGGGCAAAAAAGCAGAAATTCCCCGTGTTTTGGAGCAAAATTGCAGAAATTCCCCTAATTGTGGGGCAAAAGGGCAGAAATTCCCTATATGTTGGGGCAAAAAGACAGAAATTCTCTTTATTTTGGGGCAAAACGCAGAAATTTCACTTATATTGGGGCAAAATTCCAGAAATTTCCATTATTTTGGGGCAAAATTTCAGAAATTTCACTTATTTTGGGGCAAAATTGCAGAAATTTAATTTATTTCAGGGAAAAAAAGCAGAAATTTTCTTATTTTGTGGCAAAAATGCAGAAATTTCTAATATTTTGTGGCAAAAATGCAGAAATTCCCTTATTTTGAGGTAAAAAGGCTGAAATTCCCCTTATTTGGAGGCAAAAAGGCAGAAATTCCCCGTATTTTGGAACCAAATTGCAGAAATTCCCCTAATTGTGGGGCAAAAAGGTAGAAATTCCCTATATGTTATGGCAAAAAAGAGAAATTCTTTTTATTTTGGTGCAAAACTCAGAAATTCCACTTATTTTGGGGCAAAATTCCAGAAATTTCACTTATTTTGGGGCAAAATTGCAGAAATTTCACTTATTTCAGGGAAAAAAGGCAGAAATTTTCTTATTTTGGGGCAAAAAGGCAGAAATTCCTAATATTTTGTTGCAAAAATGCAGAAATTCCCCTTATTTTGAGGTAAAAAGGCTGAAATTCTCCTTATTTGGGGGCAAAAAGGCAGAAATTTCCCTTATTTTGAGGCAAAATTGCAGAAATTTCACTTATTTCAGGATAACTGGTCAGAAATTTTCCTTATTTTGGGGCAAAAAGACAGGAATTCCCTTTGTTTTGGGGGAAAAAGACAGAAATTCCAGTTATTTAGAGGCAAAAAAGCAGAAATTCCCCTTATTTTGGAGCAAAAATGAAGAAATTTCCTTTTTTTATGGCAATAAGGTATGCATTCTTTTTATTTTCGGGCAAAAAGGCAGTAATTCCCCGTATTTTGGAGCAGAATTGCAGAAATTCTCCTAATTGTGGGGCAAAAATGACAAAAATTCTCTTTGTTTTGGGGAAAAAGACAGAAATTCCACTTATTTAGAGGCAAACAAGCAGAAATTCCCCTTATTTTGGAGCAAAATTGCAGAAATTATCCTAATTGTGGGTCAAAATGGCAGAAATTCCCTATATGTTGGGGCAAAAAGACAGAAATTCTTTTTATTTTGTAGCAAATCTCAGAAATTCCAGTTATTTTGGGGCAAAATTCCAGAAATTTCACTTATTTTGGGGCAAAATTTCAGAAATTTAACTTATTTTGGTGCAAAATTGCAGAAATTTCACATATTTTGGGGCAAAATTGCAGAAATTTAACTTATTTCAGAGAAAAAGGCAGAAATTTTCCTTATTTTGGGGCAAAAAGTCAGAAATTCCTAATATTTTGTGGCAAAAATGCAGAAATTCCCCTTATTTTGAGGTAAAAAAGCTGAAATTCCCCTTATTTGGGGGCAAAAAGGCAGAAATTTCCCTTATTTTGGGGCAACATTGCAGAAATTTCACTTACTTCAGGGTAATAAGTCTGAAATTTTCCTTATTTTGGGGCAAAAAAGACAGAAATTCCCTTTGTTTTGGGCGAAAAAGACAGAAATTCCACTTATTTAGAGGCAAAAAAGCAGAAATTCCACTTATTTTGGAGCAAAAATGAAGAAATTTCCCTTTTTGATGGCCAAAAGGTATGCATTCTTCTTATTTTCGGGTAAAAAAGCAGTAATTCCCCGTATTTTGGAGCAAAATTGCAGAAATTCCCCTAATTGTGGGGAAAAAAGACAAAAATTCCCTTTGTTTTGGGGGAAAAAGACAGAAATTCCACTTATTTAGAGGCAAAAAAGCAGAAATTCCCCTTATTTTGGAGCAAAATTGCAGAAATTATCCTAATTGTGGGTCAAAAAGGCAGAAATTCCCTATATGTTGGGGCAAAAAGACAGAAATTCTTTTTATTTTGGGGGAAATCTCAGAAATTCCACTTATTTTGGGGCAAAATTCCAGAAATTTCACTTATTTTGGGGCAAAATTTCAGAAATTTCACTTATTTTGGAGCAAAACTGCAGAAATTTCACGTATTTTGGGGCAAAATTGCAGAAATTTCACTTATTTCAGGGAAAAAGGCAGAAATTTTTCTTTATTTTGGGGCAAAAAGGCAGAAATTCCTAATATTTGTGGCAAAAATGCAGAAATTTCCCTTATTTTGTGGTAAAAAAGCTGAAATTCCCCTTATTTGGGGGCAAAAAGGCAGAAATTTCCCTTATTTTGGGGCAAAATTGCAGAAATTTCACTTACTTCACGGTATTGTCTGAAATTTTCCTTATTTTGGGGCAAAAAAACAAAAATTCCCTTTGTTTTGGGCGAAAAAGACAGAAATTCCACTTATTTAGAGGCAAAAAAGCAGAAATTCCACTTATTTTGGAGCAAAAATGAAGAAATTTCCCTTTTTTATGGCAAAAAGATATGCATTCTTCTTATTTTCGGGCAAAAAAGCAGAAATTCCCCGTGTTTTGGAGCAAAATTGCAGAAATTCCCCTAATTGTGGGGCAAAAGGGCAGAAATTCCCTATATGTTGGGGCAAAAAGACAGAAATTCTCTTTATTTTGGGGCAAAACGCAGAAATTTCACTTATATTGGGGCAAAATTCCAGAAATTTCCATTATTTTGGGGCAAAATTTCAGAAATTTCACTTATTTTGGGGCAAAATTGCAGAAATTTAATTTATTTCAGGGAAAAAAAGCAGAAATTTTCTTATTTTGTGGCAAAAATGCAGAAATTTCTAATATTTTGTGGCAAAAATGCAGAAATTCCCTTATTTTGAGGTAAAAAGGCTGAAATTCCCCTTATTTGGAGGCAAAAAGGCAGAAATTCCCCGTATTTTGGAACCAAATTGCAGAAATTCCCCTAATTGTGGGGCAAAAAGGTAGAAATTCCCTATATGTTAGGGCAAAAAAGAGAAATTCTTTTTATTTTGGTGCAAAACTCAGAAATTCCACTTATTTTGGGGCAAAATTCCAGAAATTTCACTTATTTTGGGGCAAAATTGCAGAAATTTCACTTATTTCAGGGAAAAAAGGCAGAAATTTTCTTATTTTGGGGCAAAAAGGCAGAAATTCCTAATATTTTGTTGCAAAAATGCAGAAATTCCCCTTATTTTGAGGTAAAAAGGCTGAAATTCTCCTTATTTGGGGGCAAAAAGGCAGAAATTTCCCTTATTTTGAGGCAAAATTGCAGAAATTTCACTTATTTCAGGATAACTGGTCAGAAATTTTCCTTATTTTGGGGCAAAAAGACAGGAATTCCCTTTGTTTTGGGGGAAAAAGACAGAAATTCCAGTTATTTAGAGGCAAAAAAGCAGAAATTCCCCTTATTTTGGAGCAAAAATGAAGAAATTTCCTTTTTTTATGGCAATAAGGTATGCATTCTTTTTAT
Organism: Micromys minutus; assembly: GCF_963924665.1. Lineage (NCBI taxonomy): Eukaryota > Metazoa > Chordata > Mammalia > Rodentia > Muridae > Micromys > Micromys minutus. The sequence continues at coordinate 8,931,486 of NW_027667727.1, forward strand.
TTTCGGGCAAAAAGGCAGTAATTCCCCGTATTTTGGAGCAGAATTGCAGAAATTCTCCTAATTGTGGGGCAAAAATGACAAAAATTCTCTTTGTTTTGGAGAAAAAGACAGAAATTCCACTTATTTAGAGGCAAACAAGCAGAAATTCCCCTTATTTTGGAGCAAAATTGCAGAAATTATCCTAATTGTGGGTCAAAAAGGCAGAAATTCCCTATATGTTGGAGAAAAAGACAGAAATTCTTTTTATTTTGTAGCAAATCTCAGAAATTCCAGTTATTTTGGGGCAAAATTCCAGAAATTTCACTTATTTTGGGGCAAAATTTCAGAAATTTCACTTATTTTGGTGCAAAATTGCAGAAATTTCACATATTTTGGGGCAAAATTGCAGAAATTTAACTTATTTCAGAGAAAAAGGCAGAAATTTTCCTTATTTTGGGGCAAAAAGTCAGAAATTCCTAATATTTTGTGGCAAAAATGCAGAAATTCCCCTTATTTTGAGGTAAAAAAGCTGAAATTCCCCTTATTTGGGGGCAAAAAGGCAGAAATTTCCCTTATTTTGGGGCAACATTGCAGAAATTTCACTTACTTCAGGGTAATAAGTCTGAAATTTTCCTTATTTTGGGGCAAAAAAGACAGAAATTCCCTTTGTTTTGGGCGAAAAAGACAGAAATTCCACTTATTTAGAGGCAAAAAAGCAGAAATTCCACTTATTTTGGAGCAAAAATGAAGAAATTTCCCTTTTTGATGGCCAAAAGGTATGCATTCTTCTTATTTTCGGGCAAAAATGCAGATATTTCCCTTATTTTGAGGGAAAAAGGCTGAAATTCCCCTTATTTGGGGGCAAAAAGGCAGATATTTCTCTTATTTTGAAGCAAAATTGCAGAAATTTCACTTATTTCAGGGTAATAAGTCAGAAATTTTTTTTTAATTTTGGGGCAAAAAAGACAGAAATTCCCTTTGTTTTGGGGGAAAAAGACAGAAATTCCAATTATTTAGAGGCAAAAGCAGAAATTCCCATTATTTTGGAGCAAAAATGAAGAAATTTCCTTTTTTTATGGCAAAAAGGTATGCATTCTTCTTATTTTCGGGCAAAAAGGCAGAAATTCCCCGTATTTTGGAACAAAATTGCAGAAATTCCCCTAATTGTGGGGCAAAAAGGCAGAAATTCCCTATATGTTAGGGCAAAAAACAGAAATTCTTATTATTTTGGTGCAAAACTCAAAATTCCACTTATTTTAAGGCAAAATTCCAGAAATTTCACTTATTTTGGGGCAAAATTCCAGAAACTTCACATATTTTGGGGCAAAATTGCAGAAATTTCACTTATTTCAGGGAAAAAAAGCAAAAATTTTCTTATTTTGGGGCAAAAATGCAGAAATTCCTAATATTTTGTGGCAAAAATGCAGAAATTCCCCTTATTTTGAGGAAAAAATTCTGAAATTCCCCTTATTTGGAGGCAAAAAGGCAGAAATTTCTCTTATTTTGGGGCAAAATTGCAGAAATTTCACTTATTTCAGAAAAAAAAGCAGAAATTTTCTTATTTTGGGGCAAAAATTCACAAATTCCTAATATTTTGTGGCAAAAATGCAGAAATTCCCCTTATTTTGAGGTAAAAAGGCTGAAATTCCCCTTATTTGGTGGCAAAAAGGAAGAAATTCCCCGTATTTTGGAACCAAATTGCAGAAATTCCCCTAATTGTGGGGAAAAAAGGTAGAATTTCCCTATATGTTAGGGAAAAAAAGAGAAATTCTTTTTATTTTGGTGCAAAATTCAGAAATTCCACTTATTTTGGGGCAAAATTCCAGAAATTTCACTTATTTTGGGGCAAAATTTCAGAAATTTCACTTATTTTGGAGCAAAATTGCAGAAATTTCACGTATTTTGGGGCAAAATTGCAGAAATTTCACTTATTTCAGGGAAAAAGGCAGAAATTTTTCTTATTTTGGGGCAAAAAGGCAGAAATTCCTAATATTTTGTGTCAAAAATGCAGAAATTTCCCTTATTTTGAGGTAAAAAAGCTGAAATTCCTCTTATTTGGGGGCAAAAAGGCAGAAATTTCCCTTATTTTGGGGCAAAATTGCAGAAATTTCACTTACTTCAGGGTAATAAGTCTGAAATTTTCCTTATTTTGGGGCAAAAAAACAGATATTCTCTTTGTTTTGGGCGAAAAAGACAGAAATTCCACTTATTTAGAGGCAAAAAAGCAGAAATTCCACTTATTTTGGAGCAAAAATGAAGAAATTTCCCTTTTTATGGCAAAAAGGTATGAATTCTTCTTATTTTCGGGCAAAAATGCAGATATTTCCCTTATTTTGAGGTAAAAAGGCTGAAATTCCTCTTATTTGGGGGCAAAAAGGCAGAAATTTCTCTTATTTTGAAGCAAAATTGCAGAAATTTCACTTATTTCAGGGTAATAAGTCAGAAATTTTTTTTTAATTTTGGGGCAAAAAAGACAGAAATTCCCTTTGTTTTGGGGGAAAAAGACAGAATTTCCAATTATTTAGAGGCAAAAGCAGAAATTCCCATTATTTTGGAGCAAAAATGAAGAAATTTCCTTTTTTTATGGCAAAAAGGTATGCATTCTTCTTATTTTCGGGCAAAAAGGCAGAAATTCCCCGTATTTTGGAACAAAATTGCAGAAATTCCCCTAATTGTGGGGCAAAAAGGCAGAAATTCCCTATATGTTAGGGCAAAAAACAGAAATTCTCCTTATTTTGGTGCAAAACTCAAAATTCCACTTATTTTAAGGCAAAATTCCAGAAATTTCACTTATTTTGGGGCAAAATTCCAGAAACTTCACATATTTTGGGGCAAAATTGCAGAAATTTCACTTATTTCAGGGAAAAAAAGCAAAAATTTTCTTATTTTGGGGCAAAAATGCAGAAATTCCTAATATTTTGTGGCAAAAATGCAGAAATTCCCCTTATTTTGAGGAAAAAATTCTGAAATTCCCCTTATTTGGAGGCAAAAAGGCAGAAATTTCTCTTATTTTGGGGCAAAATTGCAGAAATTTCACTTATTTCAGAAAAAAAAGCAGAAATTTTCTTATTTTGGGGCAAAAATTCACAAATTCCTAATATTTTGTGGCAAAAATGCAGAAATTCCCCTTATTTTGAGGTAAAAAGGCTGAAATTCCCCTTATTTGGTGGCAAAAAGGAAGAAATTCCCCGTATTTTGGAACCAAATTGCAGAAATTCCCCTAATTGTGGGGCAAAAAGGTAGAATTTCCCTATATGTTAGGGAAAAAAAGAGAAATTCTTTTTATTTTGGTGCAAAATTCAGAAATTCCACTTATTTTGGGGCAAAATTCCAGAAATTTCACTTATTTTGGGGCAAAATTTCAGAAATTTCACTTATTTTGGAGCAAAATTGCAGAAATTTCACGTATTTTGGGGCAAAATTGCAGAAATTTCACTTATTTCAGGGAAAAAGGCAGAAATTTTTCTTATTTTGGGGCAAAAAGGCAGAAATTCCTAATATTTTGTGTCAAAAATGCAGAAATTTCCCTTATTTTGAGGTAAAAAAGCTGAAATTCCTCTTATTTGGGGGCAAAAAGGCAGAAATTTCCCTTATTTTGGGGCAAAATTGCAGAAATTTCACTTACTTCAGGGTAATAAGTCTGAAATTTTCCTTATTTTGGGGCAAAAAAACAGAAATTCTCTTTGTTTTGGGCGAAAAAGACAGAAATTCCACTTATTTAGAGGCAAAAAAGCAGAAATTCCACTTATTTTGGAGCAAAAATGAAGAAATTTCCCTTTTTATGGCAAAAAGGTATGCATTCTTCTTATTTTCGGGCAAAAAAGCAGAAATTCCCCGTGTTTTGGAGCAAAATTGCAGAAATTCCCCTAATTGTGGGGCAAAAGGGCAGAAATTCCCTATATGTTGGGGCAAAAAGACAGAAATTCTCCTTATTTTGGGGCAAAATTGCAGAAATTTCACTTATTTCAGGGTAATAAATCAGAAATTTTATTTATTTTGGGGCAAAATTGCAGAAATTTCACTTATTTCAGGGAAAAAAGCAGAAATTTTCTTATTTTGGGGCAAAAATGCAGAAATTCCTAATATTTTGTGGCAAAAATGCAGAAATTCTCCTTATTTTGAGGTAAAAAGGCTGAAATTCTCCTTATTTGGGGGCAAAAAGGCAGAAATTTCCCTTATTTTGGGGCAAAATTGCAGAAATTTCACTTTTTTCAAGGTAACTGGTCAGAAATTTTCCTTATTTTGGAGCAAAAAGACAGAAATTCCCTTTGTTTTGGGGGAAAAAGACAGAAATTCCAGTTATTTAGAGGCAAAAAAGCAAAAATTCCCTTTATTTTGGAGCCAAAATGAAGAAATTTCCTTTTTTTATGGCAAAAAGGTATGCATTCTTCTTATTTTCGGGCAAAAAGGCTGAAATTCCCTGTATGTTAGAGCAAAATTTCAGAAATTCCCCTAATTGTGGGGTAAAAAAGCCAAAAATTTCTTTTGTTTGGGGGGAAAAAGACAGAAATTCCACTTATTTAGAGGCAAAAAAGCAGAAATTCCCCTTATTTTGGAGCAAAATTGCAGAAATTATCCTAATTGTGGGTCAAAAAGGCAGAAATTCCCTATATGTTGGGGCAAAAAGACAGAAATTCTTTTTATTTTGGGGGAAATCTCAGTAATTCCACTTATTTTGGGGCAAAATTCCAGAAATTTCACTTATTTTGGGGCAAAATTTCAGAAATTTCACTTATTTTGGAGCAAAATTGCAGAAATTTCACGTATTTTGGGGCAAAATTGCAGAAATTTCACTTATTTCAGAGAAAAAGGCAGAAATATTCCTTATTTTGGGGCAAAAAGGCAGAAATTCCTAATATTTTGTAGCAAAAATGCAGAAATTTCCCTTATTTTGAGGTAAAAACCTGAAATTCCCCTTATTTGGAGGCAAAAAGGCAGAAATTTCCCTTATTTTGGGGCAAAATTGCAGAAATTTCACTTACTTCAGGGTAATAAGTCTGAAATTTTCCTTATTTTGGGGCAAAAAAGACAGAAATTCCCTTTGTTTTGGGCGAAAAAGACAGAAATTCCACTTATTTAGAGGCAAAAAAGCAGAAATTCCACTTATTTTGGAGCAAAAATGAAGAAATTTCCATTTTTTATGGCAAAAAGGTATGCATTCTTCTTATTTTCGGGCAAAAAAGCAGAAATTCCCCGTGTTTTGGAGCAAAATTGCAGAAATTCCCCTAATTGTGGGGCAAAAGGGCAGAAATTCTTTTTATGTTGGGGCAAAAAGAGAGAAACTCTATTTATTTTGGGGCAAAACGCAGAAATTTCACTTATTTTGGGGCAAAATTCCAGAAATTTCCATTATTTTGGGGCAAAATTGCAGAAATTTCACTTATTTTGGGGCAAAATTGCAGAAATTAAACTTCTTTCAGGGAAAAAAAGCAGAAGTTTTCTTATTTTGGGGCAAAAATGCAGAAATTCCTAATATTTTGTGGCAAAAATGCAGAAATTCCCCTAATTTTGAGGTAAAAACGCTGAAATTCCCCTTATTTGGAGGCAAAAAGGCAGAAATTTCCCTAATTTTGGGGCAAAATTGCAGAAATTTCACTTATTTTAGGGTAATAAGTCAGAAATTTTATTTATTTTGGGGCAAAAATTGCAGAAATTTCACTTATATCATGGAAAAATAGCTGAAATTTTCTTATTTTTGGGCAAAAATGCATAAATTCCTAATATTTTGTGGCAAAAATGCAGAAATTCCCCTTATTTTGAGGTAATAAGGCTGAAATTCCCCTTATTTGGAGGCAAAAAGGCAGAAATTCCCCGTATTTTGGAACAAAATTGCAGAAATTCCGCTAATTGTGGGGTAAAAAGGCAGAAATTCCCTATATGTTAAGGCAAAAAAGAGAAATTCTCCTTATTTTGGTGCAAAACTCAGAAATTCCACTTATTTTGGGGCAAAATTCCAAAAATTTCAATTATTTTGGGCCAAAATTGCAGAAATTTCTCTTATTTCAGGGAAAAAAAGCAGAAATTTTCTTATTTTGGGGCAAAAAGGCAGAAATTCCTAATATTTTGTTGCAAAAATATAGAAATTCCCCTTATTTTGAGGTAAAAAGGCTGAAATTCTCCTTATTTGGGGGCAAAAAGGCAGAAATTCCTAATATTTTGTTGCAAAAATGCAGAAATTCTCCTTATTTTGAGGTAAAAAGGCTGAAATTCTCCTTATTTGGGGGCAAAAAGGCAGAAATTTCCCTTATTTTGGGGCAAAATTGCAGAAATTTCACTTTTTTCAAGGTAACTGGTCAGAAATTTTCCTTATTTTTGGGCAAAAAGACAGAAATTCCCTTTGTTTTGGGGGAAAAAGACAGAAATTCCAGTTATTTAGAGGCAAAAAAGCAGAAATTCCCCTTACTTTGGAGCAAAAATGAAGAAATTTCCTTTTTTATGGCAAAAAGTTATGCATTCTTCTTATTTTCGGGTAAAAAAGCAGTAATTCCCCGTATTTTGGAGCAAAATTGCAGAAATTCCCCTAATTGTGGGGCAAAAAAGCCAAAAATTCCCTTTATTTTGGGGGAAAAAGACAGAAATTCCACTTATTTAGAGGCAAAAAAGCAGATATTCCCCTTATTTTGGAGCAAAATTGCAGAAATTATCCTAATTGTGGATCAAAAAGGCCGAAATTCCCTATATGTTGGGGCAAAAAGACAGAAATTCTTTTTATTTTGGGGGAAATCTCAGAAATTCCACTTATTTTGGGGCAAAATTCCAGAAATTTCACTTATTTTGAGGCAAAATTTCAGAAATTTCACATATTTTAGAGCAAAATTGCAGAAATTTCACGTATTTTGGGGCAAAATTGCAGAAATTTCACTTATTTCAGGGAAAAAGGTTGAAATTTCCCTTATTTTGGAGCAAAATTGCAGAAATTTCACTTACTTCAGGGTAATAAGTCTGAAATTTTCCTTATTTTGGGGCAAAAAAGACAGAAATTCCCTTTGTTTTGGGCGAAAAAGACAGAAATTCCACTTATTTAGAGGCAAAAAAGCAGAAATTCCACTTATTTTGGAGCAAAAATGAAGAAATTTCCCTTTTTTATGGCAAAAAGGTATGCATTCTTCTTATTTTTGGGCAAAAAAGCAGAAATTCCCCGTGTTTTGGAGCAAAATTGCAGAAATTCCCCTAATTGTGGGGCAAAAGGGCAGAAATTCCCTTTATGTTGGGGCAAAAAGACAGAAATTCTCTTTATTTTAAGGCAAAACGCAGAAATTTTATTTATTTTGGGGCAAAATTCCAGAAATTTCCATTATTTTGGGGCGAAATTGCAGAAATTTCACTTATTTTGGGGCAAAATTGCAGAAATTTAACTTATTTCAGGGAAAAAAAGCAGAAATTTTCTTATTTTGGGGCAAAAATGCAGAAATTCCTAATATTTTGTGGCAAAAATGCAGAAATTCCCCTTATTTTGAGGTAAAAAGGCTGAAATTCCCCTTATTTGGAGGCAAAAAGGCAGAAATTTCCCTAATTTTGGGGCAAAATTGCAGAAATTTTACTTATTTCAAGGTAATAAGTCAGAAATTTTATTTATTTTGGGGCAAAATTGCAGAAATTTCACTTATATCAGGGAAAAATAGCTGAAATTTTCCTTATTTTGGGGCAAAAAGGCAGAAATTCCTATTATTTTGTGGCAAAAATGCAAAAATTCCCCTTATTTTGCGGTATAAAAGCTGAAATTCCCCTTATTTGGGGGCAAAAAGGCAGAAATTTCCCTTATTTTGGGGCAACATTGCAGAAATTTCACTTACTTCAGGGTAATAAGTCTGAAATTTTCCTTATTTTGGGGCAAAAAAGACAGAAATTCCCTTTGTTTTGGGCGAAAAAGACAGAAATTCCACTTATTTAGAGGCAAAAAAGCAGAAATTCCACTTATTTTGGAGCAAAAATGAAGAAATTTCCCTTTTTTATGGCAAAAAGGTATGCATTCTTCTTATTTTCGGGCAAAAAAGCAGAAATTCCCCGTGTTTTGGAGCAAAATTGCAGAAATTCCCCTAATTGTGGGGCAAAAGGGCAGAAATTCCCTTTATGTTGGGGCAAAAAGACAGAAATTCTCTTTATTTTGGGGCAAAACGCAGAAATTTCACTTATTTTGGGGTAAAATTCCAGAAATTTCCATTATTTTGGGGCAAAATTGCAGAAATTTCACTTATTTTGGGGCAAAATTGCAGAAATTTAACTTATTTCAGGGAAAAAAGCAGAAATTTTCTTATTTTGGGGCAAAAATGCAGAAATTCCTAATATTTTGTGGCAAAAATGCAGAAATTCCCCTTATTTTGAGGTAAAAAGGCTGAAATTCCCCTTATTTGGAGGCAAAAAGGCAGAAATTTTCCTAATTTTGGGGCAAAATTGCAGAAATTTCACTTATTTCAGGATAATAAGTCAGAAATTTTATTTATTTTGCGGCAAAATTGCAGAAATTTCACTTATATCAGGGAAAAATAGCTGAAATTTTCCTTATTTTGGGGCAAAAAGGCAGAAATTCCTATTATTTTGTGGCAAAAATGCAAAAATTCCCCTTATTTTGAGGTAAAAAAGCTGAAATTCCCCTTATTTGGGGGAAAAAGGCAGAAATTTCCCTTATTTTGGGGCAACATTGCAAAAATTTCACTTACTTCAGGGTAATAAGTCTGAAAGTTTCCTTATTTTGGGGCAAAAATACAGAAATTCCCTTTGTTTTGGGCGAAAAAGACAGAAATTCCACTTATTTAGAGGCAAAAAAGCAGAAATTCCACTTATTTTGGAGCAAAAATGAAGAAATTTCCCTTTTTTATGGCAAAAAGGTATGCATTCTTCTTATTTTCGGGCAAAAATGCAGAAATTTCCCTTATTTTGAGGGAAAAAGGCTGAAATTCCCCTTATTTGGGGCCAAAAAGGCAGAAATTTCCCTTATTTTGAAGCAAAATTGCAGAAATTTCACTTATTTCAGGGTAATAAGTCATAAATTTTTTTTTATTGGGGCAAAAAAGACAGAAATTCCCTTTGTTTTGGGGGAAAAAGACAGAAATTCCACTTATTTAGAGGCAAAAGCAGAAATTCCCCTTATTTTGGAGCAAAAATGAAGAAATTTCCTTTTTTTATGGCAAAAAGGTATGCATTCTTCTTATTTTCAGGCAAAAAGGCAGAAATTCCCCGTATTTTGGAACAAAATTGCAGAAATTCCTCTAATTGTGGGGCAAAAAGGCAGAAATTCCCTATATTTTAGGGCAAAAAACAGAAATTCTCCTTATTTTGGTGCAAAACTCAAAATTCCACTTATTTTAAATCAAAATTCCAGAAATTTCACTTATTTTGGGGCAAAATTACAGAAATTTCACATATTTTGGGGCAAAATTGCAGAAATTTCACTTATTTCAGGGAAAAAATGCAGAAATTTTTTTATTTTGCAGCAAAAATGCAGAAATTCCTAATATTTTGTGGCAAAAATGCAGAAATTCCCCTCATTTTGAGGTAAAAAGGCTTAAATTCCCCTTATTTGGACACAAAAAGGCAGAAATTTCCCTTATTTTGGGGCAAAATTGCAGAAATTTCACTTATTTCAGGGTAATAAGTCAGAAATTTTTTTTATTTTGGGGCAAAATTGCAGAAATTTCACTTATTTCAGAAAAAAAGGCAGAAATTTTCTTATTTTGGGGCAAAAATGCAGAAATTCCTAATATTTTGTGGCAAAAATGCAGAAATTTCCCTTATTTTGAGGTAAAAAGGCTGAAATTCCCCTTATTTGGAGGCAAAAAGGCAGAAATTCCCCGTATTTTGGAACCAAATTGCAGAAATTCCTCTAATTGTGGGGCAAAAAGGTAGAAATTCCCTATAGTTAGGGCAAAAAAGAGAAAATCTTTTTATTTTGGTGCAAAACTCAGAAATTCCACTTATTTTGGGGTAAAAATTGCAGAAATTTCACTTATTTCAGGGAAAAAAGGCAGAAATTTTCTTATTTTGGGGCAAAAAGGCAGAAATTCCTAATATTTTGTTGCAAAAATGCAGAAATTCTCCATATTTTGAGGTAAAAAGGCTGAAATTCTCCTTATTTGGGGGCAAAAATGCGGAAATTTCCCTTATTTTGGGGCAAAATTGCAGAAATTTTACTTTTTTCAGGGTAACTGGTCAGAAATTTTTCTTATTTTGGGGCAAAAAGACAGAAATTCCCTTTGTTTTGGGGGAAAAGGACAGAAATTCCAGTTATTTAGAGGCAAAAAAGCAGAAATTCCCCTTATTTTGGAGCAAAAATGAAGAAATTTCCTTTTTTTATGGCAAAAAGGTATGCATTCTACTTATTTTCGGGTAAAAAAGCAGTAATTCCCCGTATTTTGGAGCAAAATTGCAGAAATTCCCCTAATTGTGGGGCAAAAAAGACAAAAATTCCCTTTGGTTTGGGGGAAAAAGACAGAAATTCCACTTATTTAGAGGCAAAAAAGCAGAAATTTCCCTTATTTTGGAGCAAAATTGCAGAAATTATCCTAATTGTGGGTCAAAAAGGCAGAAATTCCCTATATGTTGGGGCAAAAAGACAGAAATTCTTTTTATTTTGGGGGAAATCTCAGAAATTCCACTTATTTTGGAACAAAATTCCAGAAATTTCACTTATTTTGGGGCAAAATTTCAGAAATTTCACTTATTTTGGAGCAAAACTGCAGAAATTTCACGTATTTTGGGGCAAATTTGCAGAAATTTCACTTATTTCAGGGAAAAAGGCAGAAATTTTTCTTTAATTTGGGGCAAAAAGGCAGAAATTCCTAACATTTTGTTGCAAAAATGCAGAAATTTCCCTTATTTTGAGGTAAAAAAGCTGAAATTCCCCTTATTTGGGGGCAAAAAGGCAGAAATTTACCTTATTTTGGGGCAACATTGCAGAAATTTCACTTACTTCAGGGTAATAAGTCTGAAATTTTCCTTATTTTGGGGCAAAAAAGACAGAAATTCCCTTTGTTTTGGGCGAAAAAGACAGAAATTCCACTTATTTAGAGGCAAAAAAGCAGAAATTCCACTTATTTTGGAGCAAAAATGAAGAAATTTCCCTTTTTTATGGCAAAAAGGTATGCATTCTTCTTATTTTCGGGCAAAAATGCAGAAATTTCCCTTATTTTGAGGGAAAAAGGCTGAAATTCCCCTTATTTGGGGGCAAAAAGGCAGAAATTTCCCTTATTTTGAAGCAAAATTGCAAAAATTTCACTTATTTCAGGGTAATAAGTCAGAAATTTTTTTTTTAATTTTGGGGCAAAAAAGACAGAAATTCCCTTTGTTTTGGGGGAAAAAGACAGAAATTCCACTTATTTAGAGGCAAAAGCAGAAATTCCCCTTATTTTGGAGCAAAAATGAAGAAATTTCCTTTTTTTATGGCAAAAAGGTATGCATTCTTCTTATTTTCAGGCAAAAAGGCCGAAATTCCCCGTATTTTGGAACAAAATTGCAGAAATTCCCCTAATTGTGGGGCAAAAAGGCAGAAATTCCCTATATGTTAGGGCAAAAAACAGAAATTCTCCTTATTTTGGTGCAAAACTCAAAATTCCACTTATTTTAAGGCAAAATTCCAGAAATTTCACTTATTTTGGGGCAAAATTGCAGAAATTTCACATATTTTAGGGCAAAATTGCAGAAATTTCACTTATTTCAGAGAAAAAAAGCAGAAATTTTCTTATTTTGGGGCAAAAATGCAGAAATTCCTAATATTTTGTGGCAAAAATGCAGAAATTCCCCTTATTTTGTGGAAAAAAGTCTGAAATTCCCCTTATTTGGAGGCAAAAAGGCAGAAATTTCTCTTATTTTGGGGCAAAATTGCAGAAATATCACTTATTTCAGGGTAATAAGTCAGAAATTTTTTTTTATCTTGGGGCAAAATTGCAGAAATTTCACTTATTTCAGAAAAAAAAAGCAGAAATTTTCTTATTTTGGGGCAAAATGCACAAATTCCTAATATTTTGTGGCAAAAATGCAGAAATTCCCCTTATTTTGAGGTAAAAAGGCTGAAATTCCCATTATTTGGTGGCAAAAAGGCAGAAATACCATGTATTTTGGAACCAAATTGCAGAAATTCCCCTAATTGTGGGGCAAAAAGGTAGAAATTCCCTATATGTTAGGGCAAAAAAGAGAAATTCTTTTTATTTTGGTGCAAAACTCAGAAATTCTACTTATTTTGGGGCAAAATTCCAGAAATTTCACTTATTTTGGGGCAAAATTGCAGAAATTTCACTTACTTCAGGGAAAAAAGGCAGAAATTTTCTTATTTTAGGGCAAAAAGGCAGAAATTCCTAATATTTTGTTACAAAAATGCAGAAATTCTCCTTATTTTGAGGTAAAAAGGGTGAAATTCTCCTTATTTGGGGGAAAAAGGCAGAAATTTCCCTTTTTTTGGGCAAAATTGCAGAAATTTCACTTATTTCAGGGTAATAAGTCAGAAATTTTTTTTTATTTTGGGGCAAAAAAGACAGAAATTCTCTTTGTTTTGGGGGAAAAAGACAGAAATTCCACTTATTTAGAGGCAAAAGCAGAAATTCCCCTTATTTTGGAGCAAAAATGAAGAAATTTCCTTTTTTTATGGCAAAAAGGTATGCATTCTTCTTATTTTCGGGCAAAAATGCAGAAATTTCCCTTATTTTGAGGGAAAAAGGCTGAAATTCCCCTTATTTATGGGCAAAAAGGCAGAAATTTCCCTTATTTTGAAGCAAAATTGCAGAAATTTCACTTATTTCAGGGTAATAAGTCAGAAATTTTTTTTTATTTTGGGGCAAAAAAGACAGAAATTCCCTTTGTTTTGGGGGAAAAAGAAAGAAATTCCACTTATTTAGAGGCAAAAGCAGAAATTCCCCTTATTTTGGAGCAAAAATGAAGAAATTTCCTTTTTTTATGGCAAAAAGGTATGCATTTTTCTTATTTTCAGGCAATAAGGCAAAAATTCCCCGTATTTTGGAACAAAATTGCAGAAATTCCTCTAATTGTGGGGCAAAAAGGCAGAAATTACCTATATGTTAGGGCAAAAAACAGAAATTCTCCTTATTTTGGTTCAAAACTCAAAATTCCATATATTTTAAATCAAAATTCCAGAAATTTCACTTATTTTGGGGCAAAATTGCAGAAATTTCACATATTTTGGGGCAAATTTGCAGAAATTTCACTTATTTCAGGGAAAAAAGGCAGAAATTTTCTTATTTTGGGGCAAAAATGCAGATATTCCTAATATTTTGTGGCAAAAATGCAGAAATTCCCCTTATTTTGAGGTAAGAAGGCTTAAATTCCCCTTATTTGGAGACAAAAAGGCAGAAATTTCCCTTATTTTGGGGCAAAATTGCAGAAATTTCACTTATTTCAGGGTAATAAGTCAGAAATTTTTTTTATTTTGGGGCAAAATTGCACAAATTTCACTTATTTCAGAAAGAAAGGCAGAAATTTTCTTATTTTGGGGCAAAAATGCAGAAATTCCTAATATTTTGTGGCAAAAATGCAGAAATTCCCCTTATTTTGAGGTAAAAAGGCTGAAATTCCTTTTATTTGGAGGCAAAAAGGCAGAAATTCCCCGTATTTTGGAACCAAATTGCAGAAATTCCCCTAATTGTGGGGCAAAAAGGTAGAAATTCCCTATATGTTAGGGCAAAAAAGAGAAATTCTTTTTATTTTGGTGCAAAACTCAGAAATTCCACTTATTTTGGGGCAAAACTGCAGAAATTTCACTTATTTCAGGGTAATAAGTCAGAAATTTTTTTTTATTTTGGGGCAAAAAAGACAGAAATTCCCTTTGTTTTGGGGGAAAAAGACAGAAATTCCACTTATTTAGAGGCAAAAGCAGAAATTCCCCTTATTTTGGAGCAAAAATGAAGAAATTTCCTTTTTTTATGGCAAAAAGGTATGCATTCTTCTTATTTTCGGGCAAAAAGGCAGAAATTCCCCGTATTTTGGAACAAAATTGCAGAAATTCCCCTAATTGTGGGGCAAAAAGGCAGAAATTCCCTATATGTTAGGGCAAAAAACAGAAATTCTCCTTATTTTGGTGCAAAACTCAAAATTCCACTTATTTTAAGGCAAAATTCCAGAAATTTTACTTATTTTGGGGCAAAATTGCAGAAATTTCACATATTTTAGGGCAAAATTGCAGAAATTTCACTTATTTCAGGGAAAAAAAGCAGAAATTTTCTTATTTTGGGGCAAAAATGCAGAAATTCCTAATATTTTGTGGCAAAAATGCAGAAATTCCCCTTATTTTGAGGAAAAAAGTCTGAAATTCCCCTTATTTGGAGGCAAAAAGGCAGAAATTTCTCTTATTTTGGGGCAAAATTGCAGAAATATCACTTATTTCAGGGTAATAAGTCAGAAATTTTTTTTTATCTTGGGGCAAAATTGCAGAAATTTCACTTATTTCAGAAAAAAAAGCAGAAATTTTCTTATTTTGGGGCAAAAATGCACAAATTCCTAATATTTTGTGGCAAAAATGCAGAAATTCCCCTTATTTTGAGGTAAAAAGGCTGAAATTCCCATTATTTGGTGGCAAAAAGGCAGAAATACCCTGTATTTTGGAACCAAATTGCAGAAATTCCCCTAATTGTGGGGCAAAAAGGTAGAAATTCCCTATATGTTAGAGCAAAAAAGAGAAATTCTTTTTATTTTGGTGCAAAACTCAGAAATTCCACTTATTTTGGTGCAAAATTGCAGAAATTTCACTTATTTCAGGGAAAAAAGGCAGAAATTTTCTTATTTTGAGGCAAAAAGGCAGAAATTCCTAATATTTTGTTGCAAAAATGCAGAAATTCTCCAATTTTGAGGTAAAAAGGCTGAAATTCTCCTTATTTGGGGGCAAAAAGTCAGAAATTTTTTTTTATTTTGGGGCAAAATTGCAGAAATTTCACTTTCTTCAGGGTAACTGGTCAGAAATTTTTCTTATTTTGGAGCAAAAATGAAGAAATTTCCTTTTTTTATGGCAAAAAGGTATGCATTCTTCTTATTTTCGGGTAAAAAAGCAGTAATTCCCCGTATTTTGGAGCAAAATTGCAGAAATTCCCCTAATTGTGGGGAAAAAAGACAAAAATTCCCTTTGTTTTGGGGGAAAAAGACAGAAATTCCACTTATTTAGAGGCAAAAAAGCAGAAATTCCCCTTATTTTGGAGCAAAATTGCAGAAATTATCCTAATTGTGGGTCAAAAAGGCAGAAATTCCCTATATGTTGGGGCAAAAAGACAGAAATTCTTTTTATTTTGGGGGAAATCTCAGAAATTCCACTTATTTTGGGGCAAAATTCCAGAAATTTCACTTATTTTGGGGCAAAATTTCAGAAATTTCACTTATTTTGGAGCAAAACTGCAGAAATTTCACGTATTTTGGGGCAAAATTGCAGAAATTTCACTTATTTCAGGGAAAAAGGCAGAAATTTTTCTTTATTTTGGGGCAAAAAGGCAGAAATTCCTAATATTTGTGGCAAAAATGCAGAAATTTCCCTTATTTTGTGGTAAAAAAGCTGAAATTCCCCTTATTTGGGGGCAAAAAGGCAGAAATTTCCCTTATTTTGGGGCAAAATTGCAGAAATTTCACTTACTTCACGGTATTGTCTGAAATTTTCCTTATTTTGGGGCAAAAAAACAAAAATTCCCTTTGTTTTGGGCGAAAAAGACAGAAATTCCACTTATTTAGAGGCAAAAAAGCAGAAATTCCACTTATTTTGGAGCAAAAATGAAGAAATTTCCCTTTTTTATGGCAAAAAGATATGCATTCTTCTTATTTTCGGGCAAAAAAGCAGAAATTCCCCGTGTTTTGGAGCAAAATTGCAGAAATTCCCCTAATTGTGGGGCAAAAGGGCAGAAATTCCCTATATGTTGGGGCAAAAAGACAGAAATTCTCTTTATTTTGGGGCAAAACGCAGAAATTTCACTTATATTGGGGCAAAATTCCAGAAATTTCCATTATTTTGGGGCAAAATTTCAGAAATTTCACTTATTTTGGGGCAAAATTGCAGAAATTTAATTTATTTCAGGGAAAAAAAGCAGAAATTTTCTTATTTTGTGGCAAAAATGCAGAAATTTCTAATATTTTGTGGCAAAAATGCAGAAATTCCCTTATTTTGAGGTAAAAAGGCTGAAATTCCCCTTATTTGGAGGCAAAAAGGCAGAAATTCCCCGTATTTTGGAACCAAATTGCAGAAATTCCCCTAATTGTGGGGCAAAAAGGTAGAAATTCCCTATATGTTAGGGCAAAAAAGAGAAATTCTTTTTATTTTGGTGCAAAACTCAGAAATTCCACTTATTTTGGGGCAAAATTCCAGAAATTTCACTTATTTTGGGGCAAAATTGCAGAAATTTCACTTATTTCAGGGAAAAAAGGCAGAAATTTTCTTATTTTGGGGCAAAAAGGCAGAAATTCCTAATATTTTGTTGCAAAAATGCAGAAATTCCCCTTATTTTGAGGTAAAAAGGCTGAAATTCTCCTTATTTGGGGGCAAAAAGGCAGAAATTTCCCTTATTTTGAGGCAAAATTGCAGAAATTTCACTTATTTCAGGATAACTGGTCAGAAATTTTCCTTATTTTGGGGCAAAAAGACAGGAATTCCCTTTGTTTTTGGGGAAAAAGACAGAAATTCCAGTTATTTAGAGGCAAAAAAGCAGAAATTCCCCTTATTTTGGAGCAAAAATGAAGAAATTTCCTTTTTTTATGGCAATAAGGTATGCATTCTTTTTATTTTCCGGCAAAAAGGCAGTAATTCCCCGTATTTTGGAGCAGAATTGCAGAAATTCTCCTAATTGTGGGGCAAAAATGACAAAAATTCTCTTTGTTTTGGGGAAAAAGACAGAAATTCCACTTATTTAGAGGCAAACAAGCAGAAATTCCCCTTATTTTGGAGCAAAATTGCAGAAATTATCCTAATTGTGGGTCAAAAAGGCAGAAATTCCCTATATGTTGGGGCAAAAAGACAGAAATTCTTTTTATTTTGTAGCAAATCTCAGAAATTCCAGTTATTTTGGGGCAAAATTCCAGAAATTTCACTTATTTTGGGGCAAAATTTCAGAAATTTCACTTATTTTGGTGCAAAATTGCAGAAATTTCACATATTTTGGGGCAAAATTGCAGAAATTTAACTTATTTCAGAGAAAAAGGCAGAAATTTTCCTTATTTTGGGGCAAAAAGTCAGAAATTCCTAATATTTTGTGGCAAAAAATGCAGAAATTCCCCTTATTTTGAGGTAAAAAAGCTGAAATTCCCCTTATTTGGGGGCAAAAAGGCAGAAATTTCCCTTATTTTGGGGCAACATTGCAGAAATTTCACTTACTTCAGGGTAATAAGTCTGAAATTTTCCTTATTTTGGGGCAAAAAAGACAGAAATTCCCTTTGTTTTGGGCGAAAAAGACAGAAATTCCACTTATTTAGAGGCAAAAAAGCAGAAATTCCACTTATTTTGGAGCAAAAATGAAGAAATTTCCCTTTTTGATGGCCAAAAGGTATGCATTCTTCTTATTTTCGGGTAAAAAAGCAGTAATTCCCCGTATTTTGGAGCAAAATTGCAGAAATTCCCCTAATTGTGGGGAAAAAAGACAAAAATTCCCTTTGTTTTGGGGGAAAAAGACAGAAATTCCACTTATTTAGAGGCAAAAAAGCAGAAATTCCCCTTATTTTGGAGCAAAATTGCAGAAATTATCCTAATTGTGGGTCAAAAAGGCAGAAATTCCCTATATGTTGGGGCAAAAAGACAGAAATTCTTTTTATTTTGGGGGAAATCTCAGAAATTCCACTTATTTTGGGGCAAAATTCCAGAAATTTCACTTATTTTGGGGCAAAATTTCAGAAATTTCACTTATTTTGGAGCAAAACTGCAGAAATTTCACGTATTTTGGGGCAAAATTGCAGAAATTTCACTTATTTCAGGGAAAAAGGCAGAAATTTTTCTTTATTTTGGGGCAAAAAGGCAGAAATTCCTAATATTTGTGGCAAAAATGCAGAAATTTCCCTTATTTTGTGGTAAAAAAAGCTGAAATTCCCCTTATTTGGGGGCAAAAAGGCAGAAATTTCCCTTATTTTGGGGCAAAATTGCAGAAATTTCACTTACTTCACGGTATTGTCTGAAATTTTCCTTATTTTGGGGCAAAAAAACAAAAATTCCCTTTGTTTTGGGCGAAAAAGACAGAAATTCCACTTATTTAGAGGCAAAAAAGCAGAAATTCCACTTATTAGAGCAAAAATGAAGAAATTTCCCTTTTTTATGGCAAAAAGATATGCATTCTTCTTATTTTCGGGCAAAAAAGCAGAAATTCCCCGTGTTTTGGAGCAAAATTGCAGAAATTCCCCTAATTGTGGGGCAAAAGGGCAGAAATTCCCTATATGTTGGGGCAAAAAGACAGAAATTCTCTTTATTTTGGGGCAAAACGCAGAAATTTCACTTATATTGGGGCAAAATTCCAGAAATTTCCATTATTTTGGGGCAAAATTTCAGAAATTTCACTTATTTTGGGGCAAAATTGCAGAAATTTAATTTATTTCAGGGAAAAAAAGCAGAAATTTTCTTATTTTGTGGCAAAAATGCAGAAATTTCTAATATTTTGTGGCAAAAATGCAGAAATTCCCTTATTTTGAGGTAAAAAGGCTGAAATTCCCCTTATTTGGAGGCAAAAAGGCAGAAATTCCCCGTATTTTGGAACCAAATTGCAGAAATTCCCCTAATTGTGGGGCAAAAAGGTAGAAATTCCCTATATGTTAGGGCAAAAAAGAGAAATTCTTTTTATTTTGGTGCAAAACTCAGAAATTCCACTTATTTTGGGGCAAAATTCCAGAAATTTCACTTATTTTGGGGCAAAATTGCAGAAATTTCACTTATTTCAGGGAAAAAAGGCAGAAATTTTCTTATTTTGGGGCAAAAAGGCAGAAATTCCTAATATTTTGTTGCAAAAATGCAGAAATTCCCCTTATTTTGAGGTAAAAAGGCTGAAATTCTCCTTATTTGGGGGCAAAAAGGCAGAAATTTCCCTTATTTTGAGGCAAAATTGCAGAAATTTCACTTATTTCAGGATAACTGGTCAGAAATTTTCCTTATTTTGGGGCAAAAAGACAGGAATTCCCTTTGTTTTGGGGGAAAAAGACAGAAATTCCAGTTATTTAGAGGCAAAAAAGCAGAAATTCCCCTTATTTTGGAGCAAAAATGAAGAAATTTCCTTTTTTTATGGCAATAAGGTATGCATTCTTTTTATTTTCGGGCAAAAAGGCAGTAATTCCCCGTATTTTGGAGCAGAATTGCAGAAATTCTCCTAATTGTGGGGCAAAAATGACAAAAATTCTCTTTGTTTTGGGGAAAAAGACAGAAATTCCACTTATTTAGAGGCAAACAAGCAGAAATTCCCCTTATTTTGGAGCAAAATTGCAGAAATTATCCTAATTGTGGGTCAAAAAGGCAGAAATTCCCTATATGTTGGGGCAAAAAGACAGAAATTCTTTTTATTTTGTAGCAAATCTCAGAAATTCCAGTTATTTTGGGGCAAAATTCCAGAAATTTCACTTATTTTGGGGCAAAATTTCAGAAATTTCACTTATTTTGGTGCAAAATTGCAGAAATTTCACATATTTTGGGGCAAAATTGCAGAAATTTAACTTATTTCAGAGAAAAAGGCAGAAATTTTCCTTATTTTGGGGCAAAAAGTCAGAAATTCCTAATATTTTGTGGCAAAAATGCAGAAATTCCCCTTATTTTGAGGTAAAAAAGCTGAAATTCCCCTTATTTGGGGGCAAAAAGGCAGAAATTTCCCTTATTTTGGGGCAACATTGCAGAAATTTCACTTACTTCAGGGTAATAAGTCTGAAATTTTCCTTATTTTGGGGCAAAAAAGACAGAAATTCCCTTTGTTTTGGGCGAAAAAGACAGAAATTCCACTTATTTAGAGGCAAAAAAGCAGAAATTCCACTTATTTTGGAGCAAAAATGAAGAAATTTCCCTTTTTGATGGCCAAAAGGTATGCATTCTTCTTATTTTCGGGCAAAAATGCAGATATTTCCCTTATTTTGAGGGAAAAAGGCTGAAATTCCCCTTATTTGGGGGCAAAAAGGCAGATATTTCTCTTATTTTGAAGCAAAATTGCAGAAATTTCACTTATTTCAGGGTAATAATTCAGAAATTTTTTTTTAATTTTGGGGCAAAAAAGACAGAAATTCCCTTTGTTTTGGGGGAAAAAGACAGAAATTCCAATTATTTAGAGGCAAAAGCAGAAATTCCCATTATTTTGGAGCAAAAATGAAGAAATTTCCTTTTTTTATGGCAAAAAGGTATGCATTCTTCTTATTTTCGGGCAAAAAGGCAGAAATTCCCCGTATTTTGGAACAAAATTGCAGAAATTCCCCTAATTGTGGGGCAAAAAGGCAGAAATTCCCTATATGTTAGGGCAAAAAACAGAAATTCTCCTTATTTTGGTGCAAAACTCAAAATTCCACTTATTTTAAGGCAAAATTCCAGAAATTTCACTTATTTTGGGGCAAAATTCCAGAAACTTCACATATTTTGGGGCAAAATTGCAGAAATTTCACTTATTTCAGGGAAAAAAAGCAAAAATTTTCTTATTTTGGGGCAAAAATGCAGAAATTCCTAATATTTTGTGGCAAAAATGCAGAAATTCCCCTTATTTTGAGGAAAAAATTCTGAAATTCCCCTTATTTGGAGGCAAAAAGGCAGAAATTTCTCTTATTTTGGGGCAAAATTGCAGAAATTTCACTTATTTCAGAAAAAAAAGCAGAAATTTTCTTATTTTGGGGCAAAAATTCACAAATTCCTAATATTTTGTGGCAAAAATGCAGAAATTCCCCTTATTTTGAGGTAAAAAGGCTGAAATTCCCCTTATTTGGTGGCAAAAAGGAAGAAATTCCCCGTATTTTGGAACCAAATTGCAAGAATTCCCCTAATTGTGGGGCAAAAAGGTAGAATTTCCCTATATGTTAGGGAAAAAAAGAGAAATTCTTTTTATTTTGGTGCAAAATTCAGAAATTCCACTTATTTTGGGGCAAAATTCCAGAAATTTCACTTATTTTGGGGCAAAATTTCAGAAATTTCACTTATTTTGGAGCAAAATTGGAGAAATTTCACGTATTTTGGGGCAAAATTGCAGAAATTTCACTTATTTCAGGGAAAAAGGCAGAAATTTTTCTTATTTTGGGGCAAAAAGGCAGAAATTCCTAATATTTTGTGTCAAAAATGCAGAAATTTCCCTTATTTTGAGGTAAAAAAGCTGAAATTCCTCTTATTTGGGGGCAAAAAGGCAGAAATTTCCCTTATTTTGGGGCAAAATTGCAGAAATTTCACTTACTTCAGGGTAATAAGTCTGAAATTTTCCTTATTTTGGGGCAAAAAAACAGAAATTCTCTTTGTTTTGGGCGAAAAAGACAGAAATTCCACTTATTTAGAGGCAAAAAAGCAGAAATTCCACTTATTTTGGAGCAAAAATGAAGAAATTTCCCTTTTTATGGCAAAAAGGTATGCATTCTTCTTATTTTCGGGCAAAAATGCAGATATTTCCCTTATTTTGAGGGAAAAAGGCTGAAATTCCCCTTATTTGGGGGCAAAAAGGCAGATATTTCTCTTATTTTGAAGCAAAATTGCAGAAATTTCACTTATTTCAGGGTAATAAGTCAGAAATTTTTTTTTAATTTTGGGGCAAAAAAGACAGAAATTCCCTTTGTTTTGGGGGAAAAAGACAGAAATTCCAATTATTTAGAGGCAAAAGCAGAAATTCCCATTATTTTGGAGCAAAAATGAAGAAATTTCCTTTTTTTATGGCAAAAAGGTATGCATTCTTCTTATTTTCGGGCAAAAAGGCAGAAATTCCCCGTATTTTGGAACAAAATTGCAGAAATTCCCCTAATTGTGGGGCAAAAAGGCAGAAATTCCCTATATGTTAGGGCAAAAAACAGAAATTCTCCTTATTTTGGTGCAAAACTCAAAATTCCACTTATTTTAAGGCAAAATTCCAGAAATTTCACTTATTTTGGGGCAAAATTCCAGAAACTTCACATATTTTGGGGCAAAATTGCAGAAATTTCACTTATTTCAGGGAAAAAAAGCAAAAATTTTCTTATTTTGGGGCAAAAATGCAGAAATTCCTAATATTTTGTGGCAAAAATGCAGAAATTCCCCTTATTTTGAGGAAAAAATTCTGAAATTCCCCTTATTTGGAGGCAAAAAGGCAGAAATTTCTCTTATTTTGGGGCAAAATTGCAGAAATTTCACTTATTTCAGAAAAAAAAGCAGAAATTTTCTTATTTTGGGGCAAAAATTCACAAATTCCTAATATTTTGTGGCAAAAATGCAGAAATTCCCCTTATTTTGAGGTAAAAAGGCTGAAATTCCCCTTATTTGGTGGCAAAAAGGAAGAAATTCCCCGTATTTTGGAACCAAATTGCAGAAATTCCCCTAATTGTGGGGCAAAAAGGTAGAATTTCCCTATATGTTAGGGAAAAAAAGAGAAATTCTTTTTATTTTGGTGCAAAATTCAGAAATTCCACTTATTTTGGGGCAAAATTCCAGAAATTTCACTTATTTTGGGGCAAAATTTCAGAAATTTCACTTATTTTGGAGCAAAATTGCAGAAATTACACGTATTTTGGGGCAAAATTGCAGAAATTTCACTTATTTCAGGGAAAAAGGCAGAAATTTTTCTTATTTTGGGGCAAAAAGGCAGAAATTCCTAATATTTTGTGTCAAAAATGCAGAAATTTCCCTTATTTTGAGGTAAAAAAGCTGAAATTCCTCTTATTTGGGGGCAAAAAGGCAGAAATTTCCCTTATTTTGGGGCAAAATTGCAGAAATTTCACTTATTTCAGGGTAATAAGTCAGAAATTTTTTTTTAATTTTGGGGCAAAAAAGACAGAAATTCCCTTTGTTTTGGGGGAAAAAGACAGAAATTCCAATTATTTAGAGGCAAAAGCAGAAATTCCCATTATTTTGGAGCAAAAATGAAGAAATTTCCTTTTTTTATGGCAAAAAGGTATGCATTCTTCTTATTTTCGGGCAAAAAGGCAGAAATTCCCCGTATTTTGGAACAAAATTGCAGAAATTCCCCTAATTGTGGGGCAAAAAGGCAGAAATTCCCTATATGTTAGGGCAAAAAACAGAAATTCTCCTTATTTTGGTGCAAAACTCAAAATTCCACTTATTTTAAGGCAAAATTCCAGAAATTTCACTTATTTTGGGGCAAAATTCCAGAAACTTCACATATTTTGGGGCAAAATTGCAGAAATTTCACTTATTTCAGGGAAAAAAAGCAAAAATTTTCTTATTTTGGGGCAAAAATGCAGAAATTCCTAATATTTTGTGGCAAAAATGCAGAAATTCCCCTTATTTTGAGGAAAAAATTCTGAAATTCCCCTTATTTGGAGGCAAAAAGGCAGAAATTTCTCTTATTTTGGGGCAAAATTGCAGAAATTTCACTTATTTCAGAAAAAAAAGCAGAAATTTTCTTATTTTGGGGCAAAAATTCACAAATTCCTAATATTTTGTGGCAAAAATGCAGAAATTCCCCTTATTTTGAGGTAAAAAGGCTGAAATTCCCCTTATTTGGTGGCAAAAAGGAAGAAATTCCCCGTATTTTGGAACCAAATTGCAGAAATTCCCCTAATTGTGGGGCAAAAAGGTAGAATTTCCCTATATGTTAGGGAAAAAAAGAGAAATTCTTTTTATTTTGGTGCAAAATTCAGAAATTCCACTTATTTTGGGGCAAAATTCCAGAAATTTCACTTATTTTGGGGCAAAATTTCAGAAATTTCACTTATTTTGGAGCAAAATTGCAGAAATTTCACGTATTTTGGGGCAAAATTGCAGAAATTTCACTTATTTCAGGGAAAAAGGCAGAAATTTTTCTTATTTTGGGGCAAAAAGTCAGAAATTCCTAATATTTTGTGTCAAAAATGCAGAAATTTCCCTTATTTTGAGGTAAAAAAGCTGAAATTCCTCTTATTTGGGGGCAAAAAGGCAGAAATTTCCCTTATTTTGGGGCAAAATTGCAGAAATTTCACTTACTTCAGGGTAATAAGTCTGAAATTTTCCTTATTTTGGGGCAAAAATACAGAAATTCTCTTTGTTTTGGGCGAAAAAGACAGAAATTCCACTTATTTAGAGGCAAAAAAGCAGAAATTCCACTTATTTTGGAGCAAAAATGAAGAAATTTCCCTTTTTATGGCAAAAACTTATGCATTCTTCTTATTTTCGGGCAAAAAAGCAGAAATTCCCCGTGTTTTGGAGCAAAATTGCAGAAATTCCCCTAATTGTGGGGCAAAAGGGCAGAAATTCCCTATATGTTGGGGCAAAAAGACAGAAATTCTCCTTATTTTGGGGCAAAATTGCAGAAATTTCACTTATTTCAGGGTAATAAATCAGAAATTTTATTTATTTTGGGGCAAAATTGCAGAAATTTCACTTATTTCAGGGAAAAAGCAGAAATTTTCTTATTTTGGGGCAAAAATGCAGAAATTCCTAATAATTTGTGGCAAAAATGCAGAAATTCCCTTTATTTTGAGGTAAAAATGCTGAAATTCCCCTTATTTGGAGGCAAAAAGGCAGAAATTCCACGTATTTTGGAACAAAATTGCAGAAATTCCCGTAATTGTGAGGTAAAAATGCAGAAATTCCCTATATGTTAGAGCAAAAAAGAGAAATTCTCCTTATTTTGGTGCAAAACTCAGAAATTCCACTTATTTTGGGGCAAAATTCCAAAAATTTCAATTATTTTGGGCCAAAATTGCAGAAATTTCTCTTATTTCGGGGAAAAAAGGCAGAAATTATCTTATTTTGGGGCAAAAAGGCAGAAATTCCTAATATTTTGTTGCAAAAATGCAGAAATTCCCCTTATTTTGAGGTAAAAAGGCTGAAATTCTCCTTATTTGGAGGGCAAAAAGGCAGAAATTTCCCTTATTTTGGGCCAAAATTGCAGAAATTTCACTTATTTCAGGGTAACTGGTCAGAAATTTTCCTTATTTTAGGGCAAAAAAGACAAAAATTCCCTTGGTTTTGGGGGAAAAAGACAGAAATTCCAGTTATTTAGAGGCAAATAAGCAGAAATTCCCCTTATTTTGGAGCAAAAATGAAGAAATTTCCTTTTTTTATGGCAAAAAGGTATGCATTCTTCTTATTTTCGGGCAAAAAGGCAGTAATTCCCTGTATTTTGGAGCAAAATTGCAGAAATTCCCCTAATTGTGGGGCAAAAAAGACAAAAATTCCCTTTGTTTTGGGGGAAAAAAACAGAAATTCAACTTATTTAGAGGCAAAAAAGCAGAAATTCCCCTTATTTTGGGGCAAAATTGCAGAAATTATCCTAATTGTGGGTCAAAAAGGCAGAAATTGCCTATATGTTGGTGCAAAAAGACAGAAATTCTTTTTATTTTGGGGGAAATCTCAGAAATTCCACTTATTTTGGGGCAAAATTCCAGAAATTTCACTTATTTTGGGGCAAAATTTCAGAAATTTCACTTATTTTGGAGCAAAATTGCAGAAATTTCACATATTTTGGGGCAACATTGCAGAAATTTCACTTATTTCAGAAAAAAAGGCAGAAATTTTCCTTATTTTAGGGCAAAAATGCAGAAATTCCTAATATTTTGTGGCAAAAATGCAGAAATTCCCCTTATTTTGAGGTAAAAAGGCTGAATTTCTCCTTATTTGGAGGCGAAAAGGCAGAAATTTCCCTTATTTTGGGTCAAAATTGCAGAAGTTTCACTTACTTCAGAATAATAAGTCAGAATTTTTCCTGATTTTGGGGCAAAAAAGACAGAAATTCCCTTTGTTTTGGGGTAAAAAGACAGAAATTCCAGTTATTTAGAGGCAAAAAAGTATAAATTCCCCTTATTTTGGAGAAAAAATGAAAAAATTTCTCTTTTTTATGGCAAAAAGGTATGCATTCTTCTTATTTTCGGGCAAAAAGGCAGAAATTCCCCGTATTTTGGAGCAAAATTGCAGAAATTCCGCTAATTGTGGGGCAAAAAGGCAGAAAATCCCTATATGTTGGGGCAAAAAGACAGAAATTCTCCTTATTTTGGGGCAAAACTCAGAAATTCCACTTATTTTGGGGCAAAATTCCAGAAATTTCCCTTATTTTGGGGCAAAATTCCAGAAATATCACTTATTTTGGGGCAAAATTGCAGAAATTTCACTTATTTCAGGGTAATAAGTCAGAAATTTTTTTTATTTTTGGGCAAAAAAGACAGAAATTCCCTTTGTTTTGGGGGAAAAAGACAGAAATTCCACATATTTAGAGGCAAAAAAGCAGAATTTCCCCTTTTTTTGGAGCAAAAATGATGAAATTTCCTTTTTTTATGGCAAAAAGGTATGCATCCTTCTTATTTTCGGGCAAAAAGGCAGTAATTCCCTGTATTTTGGAGCAAAATTGCAGAAATTCCCCTAATTGTGGGGCAAAAATGACAAAAATTCCCTTTGTTTTGGAGGAAAAAGACAGAAATTCCACTTATTTCAAGGCAAAAAAGTAGAAATTCCTCTTATTTTGGAGCAAAATTGCAAAAATTCCCCTAATTGTGGTTCAAAAATGCAGAAATTCCCTATATGTTGGGGCAAAAAGACAGAAATTCTTTTTTTGGGGGGGGGCAAATCTCAGAAATTCCACTTATTTTGGGGCAAAATTCCAGAAATTTCACTTATTTTGGAGCAAAATTGCAGAACTTTCACGTATTTTGGGGCAAATTTTCAGAAATTTCACTTATTTCAGGGAAAAAAGGCAGAAATTTTCCTTATTTTGGGGCAAAAATTCAGAAATTCCTAATATTTTGTGGCAAAAATGCAGAAATTCTTCTTATTTTGAGGTAAAAAGGCTGAAATTCCCCTTATTTGGAGGCGAAAAGGCAGAAATTTCCCTTATTTTGGGACAAAATTGCAGAAATTTCACTTACTTCAGGGTTATAAGTCAGAATTTTTCCTTATTTTGGGGCAAAAAATACAGAAATTCCCTTTGTTTTGGGGGAAAAAGACAGAAATTCCAGGTATTTAGAGGCAAAAAAGCAGAAATTCCCCTTATTTTGGAGAAAAAATGAAGAAATTTCCCTTTTTTATGGCAAAAAGATGTGCATTCTTCTTATTTTCGGGCAAAAAGGCAGAAATTCCCCGTATTTTGGAGCAAATTGCAGAAATTCCCCTAATTGTGGGGCAAAAAGGCAGAAATTCCCTATATGTTGGGGCAAAAAGACAGAAATTCTTATTTTGGGGCAAAACTAGGAAATTCCACTTATTTTGGGGCAATTTCCAGAAATTTCCCTTTTTTTGGCGCAAAATTGCAGAAATATCACTTATTTTGGGGCAAAATTGCAGGAATTTCACTTATTTCAGGGAAAAAAGCAGAAATTTTCTTATTTTGGAAAAAAAAGGCAGAAATTCCTAATATTTTGTGGCAAAAATGCAGAAATTCCCCTTATTTTGAGGGAAAAAGCCTGAAATTCCTCTTATTTGGGGGCAAAAAGTAAGAAATTTCCCTTATTTTGGGGCAAAATTGCAGAAATTCCCCTAATTGTGGGGCAAAAACGCAGAAATTCCATGTATGTTAGGGCATAAAACAGAAATTCTCCTTATTTTGGTGCGAAACTCAGAAATTCCACTTATTTTGGGGCAAAATTCCAGAAATTTCACTTATTTTGGAGCAAAATTGCAGAAATTTCACTTACTTTGTGGCAAAATTGAAGAAATTTCACTTATTTCAGGGAAAAAAGGCAGAAATTTTCTTATTTTGGGGCAAAAACGAAAAATTCCTAATATTTTGTGGCAAAAATGCAGAAATTCCTATTATTTTGAGGTAAAAACGCTGAAATTCTCCTTATTTGGGGGCAAAAAGGCAGAAATTTCCCTTATTTTGGGGCAAAATTGCAGAAATTTCACTTATTTCAGGGTAACTGGTCAGAAATTTTCCTTATTTTGGGGCAAAAATACAGGAATTCTCTTTGTTTTGGGGGAAAAAGACAGAATTTCCAGTTATTTAGAGGCAAAAAAGCAGAAATTCCCCTTATTTTTGAGCAAAAATGAAGAAATTTCCTTTTTTTACGGCAAAAAGGTATGCATTCTTCTTATTTTCAGGCAAAAAGGCAGTAATTCCCCGTATTTTGGAGCAAAATTGCAGAAATTCCTCTAATTGTGGGGCAAAAAAGCAGAAATTCCCTATATGTTGGGGCAAAAAGACAGAAATTCTCCTTATTTTGGGGCAAATCTCAGAAATTCCACCTTTTTTGGGGCAAAATTCCAGAAATTTCACTTATTTTGTGGCAAAATTGCAGAAATTTCACTTATTTTGGGCAAAATTGCAGAAATTTCAGTTATTTCAGGGAAAAAAAATCAGAAATTTTCTTATTTTGGTGCAAAAAGGCAGAAATTCCTAATATGTTGTGGCAAAAATGCAGAAATTCCCCTTATTTTGAGGTAAAAATGCTGAAATTGCCCTTATTTGGGGGCAAAAAGGCTGAAATTTCCCTTTTTTTGAGGCAAAATTGCAGAAATTTCACTTACTTCAGGGTAATAGTTCTGAAATTTTTCTTATTTTGGGGCAGAAAAGACAGAAATTCCTTTTGTTTTGGGAAAAAAAGACAGAAATTCCACTTATTTAGAGGCAAAAAATCAGAAATTTCACTTATTTTGGAGCAAAAATGAAGAAATTTCCGTTTTTTATGGCAAAAAGGTATGCATTGTTCTTATTTTCGGGCAAAAAAGCATAAATTCCCCATATTTTGGAGCAAAATTGCAGAAATTCCCATAATTGTGGGGCAAAAGAGCAGAAATTCCCTCTATGTTGGGGCAAAAAGAGAGAAATTCTCCTTATTTTGGGGCAAAACGCAGAAATTCCACTTATTTTGGGGCAAAATTCTAGAAATTTCCCTTATTTTAGGGCAAAATTGCAGAAATTTCACTTATTTTGGGGCAAAATTGCAGAAATTTCACTTATTTCAGGGGAAAAAAGCAGAAATTTTCTTATTTTGGGGCAAAAATGCAGAAATTCCTTATATTTTGTGGCAAAAATGCAGAAATTTCCCTTTTTTTTGAGGTAAAAAGGCTGAAATTCCCCTTATGTGCGGGCAAAAAGGCAGAAATTTCCCTTATTTCGGGGCAAAATTGCAGAAATTTTACTTATTTCAGGGTAATAAGTCAGAAATTTTCCTTATTTTGGGGCAAAAAAACCAGAAATTCCTTTTATTTTGGGTGAAAAAGACAGAAATTCCACTTATTTAGAGGCAAAAAAGCAGAAATTCCCCTTATTTTGGAGCAAAAATGAAGAAATTTCCTTTTTTATGGCAAAAAAGGTATGCAGTCTTCTTATTTTCGGGCAAAAAGGCAGAAATTCCCCGTATTTTGGAGCAAAATTGCAGAAATTCCCCTAATTGTGGGGCAAAAAGGCAGAAATTCCCTATATGTTAGTGCAAAAAACAGAAATTCTCATTATTTTGGGGCCAAATAAGAAATTCCACTTTTTGGGGCGCAATTCTAGAAATTTCCCTTATTTTGGGGCAAAATTGCAGAAATTTGACTTATTTTGGGGCAAAATTGCAGAAATTTTACATATTGCAGAAAAAAGTAGAAATTTACTTATTTTGGGGCAAAAAGGCAGAAATTTCTTTTATTATGTTAAAAAATTTCAGAAATTTTTCTTATTTTAAGGCAAAAAGGCAGAAATTTCCCATATTTTGGAGAAAAAATGCAAATTCCACTTATTCTGAGGTAAAAGGCTGAATTTCCCCTTATTTGGGGGCAAAAAAGGAGAAATTTCTCTTATTTTGGGGCAAAATTGCAGAAATTTCACTTATTTCAGGGTAATAAGTCAGAAATTTTTTATTTTGGGGCAAAAAGGCAGAAATTTCCTTTGTTTTGGAAAAAAAGACAGAAATTCCACTTATTTAGAGGCAAAAAAGCAGAAATTCCCCTGATTTTGGAGCAAAATTGCAGAAATTCCCCTAACTGTGGGTCAAGAAAGCAGAAATCCCCTATATGTTGGGGCAAAAAGACAGAAATTCTTCTTATTTTGGGGCAAATCTCAGAAATTCCACTTTTTTGGGGGCAAAATTCTAGAAATTTCACTTATTTTGGGGCAAAATTGCAGAAATTTCACTTATTTCAGGGAAAAAGGCAGAAATTTTCCTTATTTTGGGGCAAAATTGCAGAAATTTCACTTACTTCAGGGTAATAAGTCAGAATTTTTCCTTACGTTGCGGCGAAAAAGTCAGAAATTCCCTTTGTTTTGGGGGAAAGAGACAGAAATTCCACTTATTTAGAGGCAAAAATGCAGAAATTCCCCTTATTTTGGAGCAAATATGAAGAAATTTCCCTTTTTTTATGGCAAAAATGTATGCATTCTTCTTATTTTCAGGCAAAAAGGCAGAAATTCCCCGTATTTTGGAGCAAAATTGCAGAAATTCCCCTAATTGTGGGGCAAAAAGGCAGAAATTCCCTATATGTTGTGGCAAAAAGACAGAAATTCTCATTATTTTGGGGCAAAACTCAGAAATTCCACTTATTTTGGGGCAAAATTCCAGAAATTTCCCTTATTTTGGGGCAAAATTGCAGAAATTTGAATTATTTTGGGGCAAAATTGTAGAAATTTCACTTATTGCAGAAAAAAGTAGAAATTTTCTTATTTTGGGGCAAAAAGGCAGAAATTTCTTTTATTTTGTTAAAAAATTTTAGAAATTTTTCTTATTTTAAGGCAAAAGGGCAGAAATTTCCCATATTTTGGGGCAAAAATGCAGAAATTCCCCTTATTCTGAGGTAAAAAGGCTGAAATTCCCCTTATTTGGGGGCAAAAAGGCAGAAATTTCACTTATTTTGGGGCAAAATTGCAGAAATTTCACTTATTTCAGGGCAATAAGTCAGAAATTTTCTTTATTTTGGGGCAAAATGGCAGAAATTTCCTTTGTTTTGGGAGAAAAAGACAGAAATTCCACTGATTTAGAGGCAAAAAGCAGAAATTCCCCTTATTTTGGAGCAAAAATGAAGAAATTTCCCTTTTTTATGGCAAAAAGGTATGCATTCTTCTTATTTTCGGGCAAAAAGGCAGATATTCCCCGTATTTTGGAGCAAAATTGCAGTAATTCCTCTAATAGTGGGGCAAAAAAGCAGAAATTCCCTATATGTTAGGGCAAAAAGACAGAAATTCTCCTTATTTTGGGGCAGAACTCAGAAATTCCACTTATTTTGGGGTAAAATTCCAGAAATATCCCCTATTTTAGATCAAAATTGCAGAAATTTTACTTATTTTGGGGCAAAATTGCAGAAATTTCACTTATTTCAGCGAAAAAAGGCAGAAATTTTCCTTATTTTGGGGCAAAAAGGCAGAAATTCTTAATATTTTGTGGCAAAAATGCAGAAATTCCCCTTATTTTGAGGTAAAAAGGCTGAAATTCCCCTTATTTTGGGGCAAAAAGGCAGAAATTTCCCTTATTTTGGGGCAAAATTGAAGAAATTTCACTTATTTCAGGGTAATAATTCAGAAATTTTTTTTATTTTGGGGCAAAAAAGATAGAAATTCCCTTTGTTTTGGGGGAAAAAGACAGAAATTCCACTTATTTAGAGGCAAAAAATTAGAAATTCCCCTTATTTTGGAGCAAAAATGAAGAAATTTCCTTTTTTTTCTGGCAAAAAGGTATGCATTCTTCTTATTTTCGGGCAAAAAGGCAGAAATTCCCCGTATTTTGGAGCAAAATTGCAGAAATTCCCCTAATTGTGGGGCAAAAAGGCAGAAATTCCCTATATGTTAGGGCAAAAAACAGAAATTCTCTTTAGTTTGGTGCAAAACTCAAAATTCCACTTATTTTAGGGCAAAATTCCAGAAATTTCACTTATTTTGGGGCAAAATTGCAGAAATTTCACTTATTTTGGGGCAAAATTGCAGAAATTTCACTTATTTCAGGGAAAAAAGGCAGAAATTTTCTTTATTTTGGGGCAAAAAGGCAGAAATTCCTAATATTTTGTGGCAAAAATGCAGAATTCCCCTTATTTTGAGGTAAAGAGGTTGAAATTCTCCTTATTTGGGGACCAAAAGGAAGAAATTTCCCTTATTTTGGGCAAAATTGCAGAAATTTCACTTATTTCAGGGTAACTGGTCAGAAATTTTTCTTATTTTGGGGCAAAAAGACAGGAATTCCCTTTGTTTTGGGGTAAAAAGACAGAAATTCCAGTTATTTAGAGGGAAAAAAGCAGAAATTCCCCTTATTTTGGAGCAAAAATTAAGAAATTCCCTTTTATTATGGCAAAAATGTATGCATTCTTCTTATTTTCGGGCAAAAGGCAGGAATTCCCAGTATTTTGGAGCAAACTTGCAGAAATTCCCCTAATTGTGGGGCAAAAAAGCAGAAATTCCCTATATGTTGGGGCAAAAAGACTGATATTCTCCTTATTTTGGGGCAAATCTCAGAAATTCCATTTTTTTTGGTGCAAAATTCCAGAAATTTCACTTATTTTGGGGCAAAATTCCAGAAATTTCACTTATATTGGGGCAAAATTGCAGAAATTTAACTTATTTTGGGGCAAAATTCCAGAAATTTCACTTATTTCAGGGAAAAAGGCAGAAATTTTCCTTATTTTGGGGCAAAATTGCAGAAATTTCACTTACTTCAGGGTAATAAGTCAGAATTTTTCCTTACTTTGGGGCAAAAAAGACAGAAATTCCCTTTGCTTTGGGGGAAAAAGACAGAAATTCCACTTATTTAGAGGAAAAAATGCAGAAATTCCCCTTATTTTGGAGCAAAAATGAAGAAATTTCTCTTTTTTATGGCAAAAATATAAGCATTCTTCTTATTTTCAGGCAAAAAGGCAGAAATTCCCCGTATTTTGGAGCAAAATTGCAGAAATTCCCCTAATTGTGGGGCAAAAAGGCAGAAATTCCATATATGTTGCGGCAAAAAGACAGAAATTCTCATTATTTTGGGGCAAAACTCAGAAATTCCACTTATTTTGGGGCAAAATTCCAGAAATTTCCCTTATTTTGGGGCAAAATTGCAGAAATTTCCCTTATTTTGGGGCAAAATTCCAGAAATTTCACTTATTGCAGAAAAAAGTAGAAATTTTCTTATTTTGGGGCAAAAAGTCAGAAATTTCTTATGTTTTGGTACAAATTTTTAGAAATTTTTGTTATTTTAAGGCAAAAAGGCAGAAATTTCCCATATGTTGGGGCAAAAATGCAGAAATTCCCCTTATTATGAGGGAAAAAGCCTGAAATTTCCCTTATTTTGGGGCAAAATTCCAGAAATTTCACTTATTTTGGGGCAAAATTGCAGAAATTTCACTTATTTCAGGGAAAAAAGGCAAAAATTTTTTTTAATTTTGGGGCAAAAAGGCAAAATTCCTAATATTTTGTGGCAAAAATTCAGAAATTCTTCTTATTTTGAGGTAAAAAGGCTGAAATTCTCCTTATTTGGGGGCAAAAATGCAGAAATTTCCCTTATTTTGGGGCAAAATTGCAGAAATTTAACTTATTTCAGGGTAACTTGTCAGAAATTTTCCTTATTTTGGGGCAAAAAGACAGG
This sequence comes from Micromys minutus, assembly GCF_963924665.1. Classification (NCBI taxonomy): domain Eukaryota; kingdom Metazoa; phylum Chordata; class Mammalia; order Rodentia; family Muridae; genus Micromys; species Micromys minutus. The sequence goes on from NW_027667727.1 coordinate 8,964,936, forward strand.
AATTCCCTTTGTTTTGGGGGAAAAAGACAGAAATTTTAGTTATTTAGAGGCAAAAAAGCAGAAATTCCCCTTATTTTGGAGCAAAAATGAAGAAATTTCCTTTTTTATGGCAAAAAAATATGCATTCTTCTTATTTTCGGTCAAAAAGGCAGTAATTCCCCGTATTTTGGAGCAAAATTGCAAAATTCCCCTAATTGTGGGGCAAAAAAGCAGAAATTCCCTATATGTTGTGGCAAAAAGACAGAAATTCTCATTATTTTGGGGCAAAACGCAGAAATTCCACTTATTTTGGGGCAAAATTCCAGAAATTTTTCTTATTTTGGGGCAAAATTGCAGAAATTTCACTAATTTTGGGGCAAAATTGCAGAAATTTCACTTATCAGGGAAAAAAGGCAGAAATTTTCTTATTTTGGGGCAAAATTCCAGAAATTTCACTTATATTGGGGCAAAATTGCAGAAATTTCACTTATTTTGGGGCAAAAGTTCAGAAATTTCACTTATTTCAGGGAAAAAGGCAGAAATTATCCTTATTTTGGGGCAAAATTGCAGAAATTTCACTTACTTCAGGGTAAAAAGTCAGAATTTTTCCTCACTTTGGGGTAAAAAACCAGAAATTCCCTTTGTTTTGGGGGAAAAAGACAGAAATTCCACTTATTTAGAGGCAAAAATGCAGAAATTCCCCTTATTTTGGAGCAAAAATGAAGAAATTTCTCTTTTTTATGGCAAAAATTTATGCATTCTTCTTATTTTCAGGCAAAAAGGCAGAAATTCCTTGTATTTTGGAGCAAAATTGCAGAAATTTCCCTAATTGTGGGGCAAAAAGGCAGAAATTCCCTATATGTTGTGGCAAAAAGACAGAAATTCTCATTATTTTGGGGCAAAACTCAGAAATTCCACTTATTTTGATGCAAAATTGCAGAAATTTGAATTATTTTGGGGCAAAATTGCAGAAATTTGAATTATTTGGGGCAAAATTGCAGAAATTTCACTTATTGCAGATAAAAGTAGAAATTTTCTTATTTTGGGGCAAAAAGGCAGAAATTTCTTTTATTTTGGTACAAAATTTTAGAAATTTTTCTTATTTTAAGGCAAAAAGGCAGAAATTTCCCATATTTTGGGGAAAAAATGCAGAAATTCCACTTATTCTGAGGTAAAAGGCTGAAATTCCCCTTATTTGGGGGCAAAAAGGCAGAAATTTCCCTTATTTTGGGGCAAAATTGCAGAAATTTCACTTATTTCAAGGCAATAAGTCAGAAATTTTCTTTATTTTGGGGCAAAATGGCAGAAATTTCTTTTGTTTTGGGAGAAAAAGACAGAAATTCCACTGATTTAGAGGCAAAAATCAGAAATTCCCCTTATTTTGGAGCAAAAATGAAGAAATTTTTCTTTTTTATGGCAAAAAGGTATGCATTCTTCTTATTTTCGGGCAAAAAGGCAGATATTCCCCGTATTTTGAAGCAAAATTGCAGTAATTCCTCTAATAGTGGGGCAAAAAAGCAGAAATTCCCTATATGTTAGGGCAAAAAGACAGAAATTCTCCTTATTTTGGGGCAGAACTCAGAAATTCCACTTATTTTGGGGTAAAATTCCAGAAATTTCCCCTATTTTAGATCAAAATTGCAGAAATTTTACTTATTTTGGGGCAAAATTGCAGAAATTTCACTTATTTCAGGGAAAAAAGGCAGAAATTTTCATTATTTTGGGGCAAAAAGGCAGAAATTCCTAATATTTTGTGGCAAAAATGCAGAAATTCCCCTTATTTTGAGGTAAAAACGCTGAAATTTCCCTTATTTGGAGGCAGAAATGCAGAAATTTTCCTTATTTTGGGGCAAAATTGCAGAAATTTTACTTATTTCAGGGTAATATGTCATTAACTTTTTTTATTTTGGGGCAAAAAAGACAGAAATTCCATTTGTTTTGAGGGAAAAAGACAGAAATTCCACTTATTTAGAGGCAAATAAGCAGAAATTCCCCTTATTTTGGTACAAAAATGAAGAAATTTCCTTTTTTTTTCTGGCAAAAAGGTATACATTCTTCTTATTTTCGGGCAAAAAGGAAGAAATTTCCCGTAATTTGGAACAAAATTGCAGAAATTCCCCTAATTGTGGGGCAAAAAGGCAGAAATTCCCTATATGTTAAGGCAAAAAACAGAAATTCTCCTTATTTTGGTGCAAAACTCAAAATTCCACTTATTTTAGGGCAAAATTCCAGAAATTTCACTTATTTTGGGGCAAAATTGCAGAAATTTCACTTATTCTGGGGCAAAATTGCAGAAATTTCACTTATATCAGGGTAACTGGTCAGAAATTTTCCTTATTTTGGGGCAAAAAGGCAGAAATTCCTAATATTTTGTGGCAAAAATGCAGAAATTCCCCTTATTTTGAGGTAAAAAAAGCTGAAATTCTCATTATTTGGGGACCAAAAGGCAGAAATTTCTCTTATTTTGGGGCAAAATTGCAGAAATTTCAATTATTTCAGGGTAACTGGTCAGAAATTTTCCTTATTTTGGGGCAAAAAGACAGGAATTCCCTTTGTTTTGGGGGAAAAAGACAGAAATTCCACTTATTTAGAGGGAAAAAAGCAGAAATTCGCCTTATTTTGGAGCAAAAATGAAGAAATTTCCTTTTTTTATGGCAAAAAGGTATGCATTCTTCTTATTTTCGGGCAAAAAGGCAGGAATTCTCCGTATTTTATAGCAAAATTGCAGTAATTCCCCTAATTGTGGGGCAAAAAAGCAGAAATTCCGTATATGTTAGGGCAAAAAGACAGAAATTCTCCTTATTTTGGGGCAAAACTCAGAAATTCCACTTATTTTGGGGCAAAATTCCAGAAATTTCCCTTATTTTGGGGCAATATTGCAGAAATTTCACTTATTTTGGGGCAAAATTGCACAAATTTCACTTATTTCAGGGAAAAAGGGCAGAAATTTTCTTTATTTTGGGGCAAAAAGGCAGAAATTCCTAATATTTTGTGGCAAAAAATGCAGAAACTCCCCTTATTTTGAGGTAAAAAGGCTGAAATTCCCCTTATTTGGGTGCAAAAAGGCCGAAATTTCCCTTATTTTGGGGAAAAATTGCAGAAATTTCACTTATTTCAGGGTAATAAGTCAGAAATTTTCCTTATTTTGGGGCCAAAAATACAGAAATTTTCTTTGTTTTGGGGGAAAAAGACAGAAATTCCACCTATTTAGAGGCAAAAAAGCAGAAATTCCCCTTATTTTGGAGCAAAATTTCAGAAATTTCCCTAATTGTGGGTCAAAAAAGCAGAAATTCCCTATATGTTGGGGCAAAAAGACAGAAATTCTCTTTATTTTGGGGCCAATCTCAGAAATTCCACTTTTTTGGGGCAAAATTCCAGAAATTTCACTTTTTTGGGGGCAAAATTCCAGAAATTTCACTTATTATGGGGCAAACTGGCAGAAATTTCACCATTTTGGGAAAAATTGCAGAAATTTCACTTATTTCAGGGAAAAAGGCAGAAATTTTCCTTATTTTGGGGCAAAAAGGCAGAAATTCCTAATATTTTGTGGCAAAAATGCAGAAATTCCCCTTATTTTGAGGTAAAAAGGCTGAAATTCCCCTTATTTGGAAGCAAAAAGGCAGAAATTTCCCTTATTTTGGGGCAAAATTGCAGAAATTTCACTTACTTTAGGGTAATAAGTCTGAAATTTTCCTTATTTTGGGGCAAAAAAGACAGAAATTCCCTTTGTTTTGGGGGAAAAAGACAGAAATTCCACTTATTTAGAGGCAAAAAAGCAGAAATTCCCCTTATTTTGGAGCAAAAATGAAGAAATTTTTTTTTTTATTTCAAAAAGGTATGCATTCTTTTTCTTCGGGCAAAAAGTCAGTCATTCCCCGTATTTTGGAGCAAAATTGCAGAAATTCCTTTAATTGTGGAGCAAAAAAGGCAAAAATTCCCTTTGTTTTGGGGGAAAAAGACAGAAATTCCACTTATTTAGAGGCAAAAAAGCAGAAATTCCTCTTATTTTGGAGCAAAATTGCAAAAATTCTCCTAATTGTGGGTCAAAAAGGCAGAAATTCCCTATATGTTGGGGCAAAAAGACAGAAATTATTTTTATTTTGGGTCAAATCTTAGAAATTCCACTTTTTTGGGGCAAATTTCCAGAAATTTCATTTATTTTGGGGCAAAATTTCAGAAATTTCACTTATTTTGGGGCAAAATTGCAGAAAATTCATGTATTTTGGGGAAAAATTGCAGAAATTTCACTTATTTCAGGGAAAAAAGGCAGAATTTTTCTTTATTTTGGGGCAAAAAGGCAGAAATTTCTAATATTTTGTGGCAAAAATGCAGAAATTCCCCTTATTTTGAGGTAAAAAGGCTGAAATTCCCCTTATTTGGAAGCAAAAAGGCAGAAATTTCTATTATTTTGGGGCAAAATTGCAGAAATTTCACTTACTTCAGAGTAATAAGTCAGAATTTTTTCTTATTTTGGGGCAAAAAAGACAGAAATTCCCTTTGTTGTGGGGAAAAAAAACAGAAATTCCAGTTATTTAGAGGCAAAAAAGCAGAAATTCCCCTTATTTTGGAGAAAAAATAAAGAAATTTCCTTTTTTTATGGCAAAAAGGTATGCATTCTTCTTATTTTCGGTTAAAAAAGCAGTAATTCCCCGTATTTTGGAGCAAAATTGCAGAAATTCCCCTAATTGTGGGGCAAAAAAGCTAAAAATTTCTTTTGTTTGGGGGGAAAAAGACAGAAATTCCACTTATTTAGAGGCAAAAAAGCAGAAATTCCCCTTATTTTGGAGCAAAATTGCAGAAATTATCCTAATTGTGGGTCAAAAAGACAGAAATTCCCTATATGTTGGGGCAAAAAGACAGAAATTCTTTTTATTTTGGGGGAAATCTCAGTAATTCCACTTATTTTGGGGCAAAATTCCAGAAATTTCACTTATTTTGGGGCAAAATTTCAGAAATTTCACTTATTTTGGAGCAAAATTGCAGAAATTTCACGTATTTTGGGGCAAAATTGCAGAAATTTCACTTATTTCAGAGAAAAAGGCAGAAATTTTCCTTATTTTGGGGCAAAAAGGCAGAAATTCCTAATATTTTGTAGCAAAAATGCAGAAATTTCCCTTATTTTGAGGTAAAAACCTGAAATTCCTCTTATTTGGAGGCAAAAAGGCAGAAATTTCCCTTATTTTGGGGCAAAATTGCAGAAATTTCACTTACTTCAGGGTAATAAGTCTGAAATTTTCCTTATTTTGGGGCAAAAAAGACAGAAATTCCCTTTGTTTTGGGCGAAAAAGACAGAAATTCCACTTATTTAGAGGCAAAAAAGCAGAAATTCCACTTATTTTGGAGCAAAAATGAAGAAATTTCCCTTTTTTATGGCAAAAAGGTATGCATTCTTCTTATTTTCGGGCAAAAAAGCAGAAATTCCCTGTGTTTTGGAGCAAAATTGCAGAAATTCCCCTAATTGTGGGGCAAAAGGGCAGAAATTCTTTTTATGTTGGGGCAAAAAGACAGAAATTCTCTTTATTTTGGGGCAAAACGCAGAAATTTCACTTATTTTGGGGCAAAATTCCAGAAATTTCCATTATTTTGGGGCAAAATTGCAGAAATTTCACTTATTTTGGGGCAAAATTGCAGAAATTAAACTTATTTCAGGGAAAAAAAGCAGAAATTTTCTTATTTTGGGGCAAAAATGCAGAAATTCCTAATATTTTGTGGCAAAAATGCAGAAATTCCCCTTATTTTGAGGTAAAAACGCTGAAATTCCCCTTATTTGGAGGCAAAAATGCAGAAATTTCCCTAATTTTGGGGCAAAATTGCAGAAATTTCACTTATTTTAGGGTAATAAGTCAGAAATTTTATTTATTTTGGGGCAAAATTGCAGAAATTTCACTTATATCAGGGAAAAATAGCTGAAATTTTCTTATTTTGGGGCAAAAATGCATAAATTCCTAATATTTTGTGGCAAAAATGCAGAAATTCCCCTTATTTTGAGGTAATAAGGCTGAAATTCCCCTTATTTGGAGGCTAAAAGGCAGAAATTCCCCGTATTTTGGAACAAAATTGCAGAAATTCCCCTAATTGTGGGGTAAAAAAGCAGAAATTCCCTATATGTTAAGGCAAAAAAGAGAAATTCTCCTTATTTTGGTGCAAAACTCAGAAATTCCACTTATTTTGGGGCAAAATTCCAAAAATTTCAATTATTTTGGGCCAAAATTGCAGAAATTTCTCTTATTTCAGGGAAAAAAAGCAGAAATTTTCTTATTTTGGGGCAAAAAGGCAGAAATTCCTAATATTTTGTTGCAAAAATATAGAAATTCCCCTTATTTTGAGGTAAAAAGGCTGAAATTCTCCTTATTTGGGGGCAAAAAGGCAGAAATTCCTAATATTTTGTTGCAAAAATGCAGAAATTCTCCTTATTTTGAGGTAAAAAGGCTGAAATTCTCCTTATTTGGGGGCAAAAAGGCAGAAATTTCCCTTATTTTGGGGCAAAATTGCAGAAATTTCACTTTTTTCAAGGTAACTGGTCAGAAATTTTCCTTATTTTGGGGCAAAAAGACAGAAATTCCCTTTGTTTTGGGGGAAAAAGACAGAAATTCCAGTTATTTAGAGGCAAAAAAGCAGAAATTCCCCTTACTTTGGAGCAAAAATGAAGAAATTTCCTTTTTTTATGGCAAAAAGTTATGCATTCTTCTTATTTTCGGGTAAAAAAGCAGTAATTCCCCGTATTTTGGAGCAAAATTGCAGAAATTCCCCTAATTGTGGGGCAAAAAAGCCAAAAATTCCCTTTATTTTGGGGGAAAAAGACAGAAATTCCACTTATTTAGAGGCAAAAAAGCAGAAATTCCCCTTATTTTGGAGCAAAATTGCAGAAATTATCCTAATTGTGGGTCAAAAAGGCCGAAATTCCCTATATGTTGGGGCAAAAAGACAGAAATTCTTTTTATTTTGGGGGAAATCTCAGAAATTCCACTTATTTTGGGGCAAAATTCCAGAAATTTCACTTATTTTGAGGCAAAATTTCAGAAATTTCACTTATTTTAGAGCAAAATTGCAGAAATTTCACGTATTTTGGGGCAAAATTGCAGAAATTTCACTTATTTCAGGGAAAAAGGTTGAAATTTTCCTTATTTTGGGGCAAAAAGGCAGAAATTCCTAATATTTTGTAGCAAAAATGCAGAAATTTCCCTTATTTTGTGGTAAAAACCTGAAATTCCCCTTATTTGGGGGCAAAAAGGCAGAAATTTCCCTTATTTTGGGGCAAAATTGCAGAAATTTCACTTACTTCAGGGTAATGAGTCTGAAATTTTCCTTATTTTGGGGCAAAAATGACAGAAATTCCCTTTGTTTTGGGCGAAAAAGACAGAAATTCCACTTATTTAGAGGCCAAAAAGCAAAAATTCCACTTATTTTGGAGCAAAAATGAAGAAATTTCCCTTTTTTATGGCAAAAAGGTATGCATTCTTCTTATTTTCGGGCAAAAAAGCAGAAATTCCCCGTGTTTTGGAGCAAAATTGCAGAAATTCCCCTAATTGTGGGGCAAAAGGGCAGAAATTTCCTTTATGTTGGGGCAAAAATACAGAAATTCTCTTTATTTTAAGGCAAAACGCAGAAATTTCACTTATTTTGGGGCAAAATTCCAGAAATTTCCATTATTTTGGGGCGAAATTGCAGAAATTTAACTTATTTTAGGGCAAAATTGCAGAAATTTAACTTATTTCAGGGAAAAAAAGCAGAAATTTTCTTATTTTGGGGCAAAAATGCAGAAATTCCTAATATTTTGTGGCAAAAATGCAGAAATTCCCCTTATTTTGAGGTAAAAAGGCTGAAATTCCCCTTATTTGGAGGCAAAAAGGCAGAAATTTTCCTAATTTTGGGGCAAAATTGCAGAAATTTCACTTATTTCAGGGTAATAAGTCAGAAATTTTATTTATTTTGCGGCAAAATTGCAGAAATTTCACTTATATCAGGGAAAAATAGCTGAAATTTTCCTTATTTTGGGGCAAAAAGGCAGAAATTCCTATTATTTTGTGGCAAAAATGCAAAAATTCCCCTTATTTTGAGGTAAAAAAGCTGAAATTCCCCTTATTTGGGGGCAAAAAGGCAGAAATTTCCCTTATTTTGGGGCAACATTGCAGAAATTTCACTTACTTCAGGGTAATAAGTCAGATTTTTTTTTTATTTTGGGGCAAAATTGCACAAATTTCACTTATTTCAGAAAAAAAAAAACAGAAATTTTCTTATTTTGGGGCAAAAATGCAGAAATTCTTAATATTTTGTGGCAAAAATGCAGAAATTCCCCTTATTTTGAGGTAAAATGGGTGAAATTCCCCTTATTTGGAGGCAAAAAGGCAGAAATTCCCCGTATTTTGGAACCAAATTGCAGAAATTCCCCTAATTGTGGGGCAAAAAGGTAGAAATTCCCTATATGTTAGGGCAAAAAAGAGAAATTCTTTTTATTTTGGTGCAAAACTCAGAAATTCCACTTATTTTGGGGCAAAATTCCAGAAATTTCACTTATTTTGGGGCAAAATTGCAGAAATTTCACTTATTTCAGGGAAAAAAGGCAGAAATTTTCTTATTTTGGGGCAAAAAGGCAGAAATTCCTAATATTTTGTTGCAAAAATGCAGAAATTCCCCTTATTTTGAGGTAAAAAGGCTGAAATTCTCCTTATTTGGGGGCAAAAAGGCAGAAATTTCCCTTATTTTGAGGCAAAATGGCAGAAATTTAACTTATTTCAGGGTAACTGGTCAGAAATTTTCCTTATTTTGCGGCTTAAAGACAGGAATTCCCTTTGTTTTGGGGGAAAAAGACAGAAATTCCAGTTATTTAGAGGCAAAAAAGCAGAAATTCCCCTTATTTTGGAGCAAAAATGAAGAAATTTCTTTTTTTTATGGCAAAAAGGTATGCATTCTTTTTATTTTCGGGCAAAAAGGCAGTAATTCCCCGTATTTTGGAGCAGAATTGCAGAAATTCTCGTAATTGTGGGGCAAAAATGACAAAAATTCCCTTTGTTTTGGGGAAAAAGACAGAAATTCCACTTATTTAGAGGCAAACAAGCAGAAATTCCCCTTATTTTGGAGCAAAATTGCAGAAATTATCCTAATTGTGGGTCAAAAAGCAGAAATTCCCTATATGTTGGGGCAAAAAGACAGAAATTCTTTTTATTTTGTAGCAAATCTCAGAAATTCCACTTATTTTGGGGCAAAATTCCAGAAATTTCACTTATTTTGGGGCAAAATTTCAGAAATTTCACTTATTTTGGAGCAAGATTGCAGAAATTTCACGTATTTGGGGGCAAAATTGCAGAAATTTCACTTATTTCAGAGAAAAAGGCAAAAATTTTCCTTATTTTGGGGCAAAAAGGCAGAAATTCCTAATATTTTGTGGCAAAAATGCAGAAATTCCCCTTATTTTGAGGTAAAAAAGCTGAAATTCCCCTTATTTGGGGGCAAAAAGGCAGAAATTTACCTTATTTTGGGGCAACATTGCAGAAATTACAGTTACTTCAGGGTAATAAGTCTGAAATTTTCCTTATTTTGGGGCAAAAAAGACAGAAATTCCCTTTGTTTTGGGCGAAAAAGACAGAAATTCCACTTATTTAGAGGCAAAAAAGCAGAAATTCCAGTTATTTTGGAGCAAAAATGAAGAAATTTCCCTTTTTTATGGCAAAAAGGTATGCATTCTTCTTATTTTCTTGCAAAAATGCAGAAATTTCCCTTATTTTGAGGGAAAAAGGCTGAAATTCCCCTTATTTGGGGGCAAAAAGGCAGAAATTTCCCTTATTTTGAAGCAAAATTGCAGAAATTTCACTTATTTCAGGGTAATAAGTCAGAAATTTTTTTTTAATTTTGGGGCAAAAAAGACAGAAATTCCCTTTGTTTTGGGGGAAAAAGACAGAAATTCCACTTATTTAGAGGCAAAAGCAGAAATTCCCCTTATTTTGGAGCAAAAATGAAGAAATTTCCTTTTTTTATGGCAAAAAGGTATGCATTCTTCTTATTTTCGGGCAAAAAGGAAGAAATTCCCCGTATTTTGGAACAAAATTGCAGAAATTCCCCTAATTGTGGGGCAAAAAGGCAGAAATTCCCTATATGTTAGGGCAAAAAACAGAAATTCTCCTTATTTTGGTGCAAAACTCAAAATTCCACTTATTTTAAGGCAAAATTCCAGAAATTTCACTTATTTTGGGGCAAAATTGCAGAAATTTCACATATTTTAGGGCAAAATTGCAGAAATTTCACTTATTTCAGGGAAAAAAAGCAGAAATTTTCTTATTTTGGGGCAAAAATGCAGAAATTCCTAATATTTTGTGGCAAAAATGCAGAAATTCCCCTTATTTTGAGGAAAAAAATCTGAAATTCCCCTTATTTGGAGGCAAAAAGGCAGAAATTTCTCTTATTTTGGGGCAAAATTGCAGAAATATCACTTATTTCAGGGTAACAAGTCAGAAATTTTTTTTTATCTTGGGGCAAAATTGCAGAAATTTCACTTATTTCAGAAAAAAAAGCAGAAATTTTCTTATTTTGGGGCAAAAATGCACAAATTCCTAATATTTTGTGACAAAAATGCAGAAATTCCCCTTATTTTGAGGTAAAAAGGCTGAAATTCCCATTATTTGGTGGCAAAAAGGCAGAAATACCCTGTATTTTGGAACCAAATTGCAGAAATTCCCCTAATTGTGGGGCAAAAAGGTAGAAATTCCCTATATGTTAGGGCAAAAAAGAGAAATTCTTTTTATTTTGGTGCAAAACTCAGAAATTCTACTTATTTTGGGGCAAAATTCCAGAAATTTCACTTATTTTGGGACAAAATTGCAGAAATTTCACTTACTTCAGGGAAAAAAGGCAGAAATTTTTTTATTTTGGGGCAAAAAGGCAGAAATTCCTAATATTTTGTTACAAAAATGCAGAAATTCTCCTTATTTTGAGGTAAAAAGGGTGAAATTCTCCTTATTTGGGGGCAAAAAGGCAGAAATTTCCCTTTTTTTGGGCAAAATTGCAGAAATTTCACTTATTTCAGGGTAATAAGTCAGAAATTTTTTTTTATTTTGGGGCAAAAAGACAGAAATTCTCTTTGTTTTGGGGGAAAAAGACAGAAATTCCACTTATTTAGAGGCAAAAGCAGAAATTCCCCTTATTTTGGAGCAAAAATGAAGAAATTTCCTTTTTTTATGGCAAAAAGGTATGCATTCTTCTTATTTTCGGGCAAAAATGCAGAAATTTCCCTTATTTTGAGGGAAAAAGGCTGAAATTCCCCTTATTTATGGGCAAAAAGGCAGAAATTTCCCTTATTTTGAAGCAAAATTGCAGAAATTTCACTTATTTCAGGGTAATAAGTCAGAAATTTTATTTTATTTTGGGGCAAAAAAGACAGAAATTCCCTTTGTTTTGGGGGAAAAAGACAGAAATTCCACTTATTTAGAGGCAAAAGCAGAAATTCCCCTTATTTTGGAGCAAAAATGAAGAAATTTCCTTTTTTTATGGCAAAAAGGTATGCATTTGTCTTATTTTCAGGCAATAAGGCAAAAATTCCCCGTATTTTGGAACAAAATTGCAGAAATTCCTCTAATTGTGGGGCAAAAAGGCAGAAATTCCCTATATGTTAGGGCAAAAAACAGAAATTCTCCTTATTTTGGTTCAAAACTCAAAATTCCATTTATTTTAAATCAAAATTCCAGAAATTTCACTTATTTTGGGGCAAAATTGCAGAAATTTCACATATTTTGGGGCAAAATTGCAGAAATTTCACTTATTTCAGGGAAAAAAGGCAGAAATTTTCTTATTTTGGGGGAAAAATGCAGATATTCCTAATATTTTGTGGCAAAAATGCAGAAATTCCCCTTATTTTGAGGTAAAAAGGCTTAAATTCCCCTTATTTGGAGACAAAAATGCAGAAATTTCCCTTATTTTGGGGCAAAATTGCAGAAATTTCACTTATTTCAGGGTAATAAGTCAGAAATTTTTTTTATTTTGGGGCAAAATTGCACAAATTTCACTTATTTCAGAAAAAAAGGCAGAAATTTTCTTATTTTGGGGCAAAAATGCCGAAATTCCTAATATTTTGTGGCAAAAATGCAGAAATTCCCCTTATTTTGAGGTAAAAAGGCTGAAATTCCTTTTATTTGGAGGCAAAAAGGCAGAAATTCCCCGTATTTTGGAACCAAATTGCAGAAATTCCCCTAATTGTGGGGCAAAAAGGTAGAAATTCCCTATATGTTAGGGCAAAAAAGAGAAATTCTTTTTATTTTGGTGCAAAACTCAGAAATTCCACTTATTTTGGGGCAAAATTGCAGAAATTTCACTTATTTCAGGGAAAAAAGGCAGAAATTTTCTTATTTTGGGGCAAAAAGTCAGAAATTCCTAATATTTTGTTGCAAAAATGCAGAAATTCTCCAATTTTGAGGTAAAAAGGCTGAAATTCTCCTTATTTGGGGGCAAAAAGTCAGAAATTTTTTTTATTTTGGGGCAAAATTGCAGAAATTTCACTTTCTTCAGGGTAACTGGTCAGAAATTTTTCTTATTTTGGAGCAAAAATGAAAAAATTTCCTTTTTTTATGGCAAAAAGGTATGCATTCTTCTTATTTTCGGGTAAAAAAGCAGTAATTCCCCGTATTTTGGAGCAAAATTGCAGAAATTCCCCTAATTGTGGGGCAAAAAAGACAAAAATTCCCTTTGTTTTGGGGGAAAAAGACAGAAATTCCACTTATTTAGAGGCAAAAAAGCAGAAATTCCCCTTATTTTGGAGCAAAATTGCAGAAATTATCCTAATTGTGGGTCAAAAAGGCAGAAATTCCCTATATGTTGGGGCAAAAAGACAGAAATTCTTTTTATTTTGGGGGAAATCTCAGAAATTCCACTTATTTTGGGGCAAAATTCCAGAAATTTCACTTATTTTGGGGCAAAATTTCAGAAATTTCACTTATTTTGGAGCAAAACTGCAGAAATTTCACGTGTTTTGGGGCAAAATTGCAGAAATTTCACTTATTTCAGGGAAAAAGGCAGAAATTTTTCTTTATTTTGGGGCAAAAAGGCAGAAATTCCTAATATTTGTGGCAAAAATGCAGAAATTTACCTTATTTTGTGGTAAAAAAGCTGAAATTCCTCTTATTTGGGGGCAAAAAGGCAGAAATTTCCCTTATTTTGGGGCAAAATTGCAGAAATTTCACTTACTTCACGGTATTAAGTCTGAAATTTTCCTTATTTTGGGGCAAAAAAACAAAAATTCCCTTTGTTTTGGGCGAAAAAGACAGAAATTCCACTTATTTAGAGGCAAAAAAGCAGAAATTCCACTTATTTTGGAGCAAAAATGAAGAAATTTCCCTTTTTTATGGCAAAAAGATATGCATTCTTCTTATTTTCGGGCAAAAAAGCAGAAATTCCCCGTGTTTTGGAGCAAAATTGCAGAAATTCCCCTAATTGTGGGGCAAAAGTGCAGAAATTCCCTATATGTTGGGGCAAAAATACAGAAATTCTCTTTATTTTGGGGCAAAACGCAGAAATTTCACTTATTTTGGGGCAAAATTCCAGAAATTTCCATTATTTTGGGGCAAAATTTCAGAAATTTCACTTATTTTGGGGCAAAATTGCAGAAATTTAATTTATTTCAGGGAAAAAAAGCAGAAATTTTCTTATTTTGGGGCAAAAATGCAGAAATTTCTAATATTTTATGGCAAAAATGCAGAAATTCCCCTTATTTTGAGGTAAAAAGGCTGAAATTCCCCTTATTTGGAGGCAAAAAGGCAGAAATTCCCCGTATTTTGGAACCAAATTGCAGAAATTCCCCTAATTGTGGGGCAAAAAGGTAGAAATTCCCTATATGTTAGGGCAAAAAAGAGAAATTCTTTTTATTTTGGTGCAAAACTCAGAAATTCCACTTATTTTGGGGCAAAATTCCAGAAATTTCACTTATTTTGGGGCAAAATTGCAGAAATTTCACTTATTTCAGGGAAAAAAGGCAGAAATTTTCTTATTTTGGGGCAAAAAGGCAGAAATTCCTAATATTTTGTTGCAAAAATGCAGAAATTCCCCTTATTTTGAGGTAAAAAGGCTGAAATTCTCCTTATTTGAGGGCAAAAAGGCAGAAATTTCCCTTATTTTGAGGCAAAATTGCAGAAATTTCACTTATTTCAGGGTAACTGGTCAGAAATTTTCCTTATTTTGGGGCAAAAAGACAGGAATTCCCTTTGTTTTGGGGGAAAAAGACAGAAATTCCAGTTATTTAGAGGCAAAAAAGCAGAAATTCCCCATATTTTGGAGCAAAAATGAAGAAATTTCCTTTTTTTATGGCAAAAAGGTATGCATTCTTTTTATTTTCTGGCAAAAAGGCAGTAATTCCCCATATTTTGGAGCAGAATTGCAGAAATTCTCCTAATTGTGGGTCAAAAATGACAAAAATTCTATTTGTTTTGGGGAAAAAGACAGAAATTCCACTTATTTAGAGGCAAACAAGCAGAAATTCCCCTTATTTTGGAGCAAAATTGCAGAAATTATCCTAATTGTGGGTAAAAAATGCAGAAATTCCCTATATGTTGGGGCAAAAAGACAGAAATTCTTTTTATTTTGTATCAAATCTTAGAAATTCCAGTTATTTTGGGGCAAAATTCCAGAAATTTCACTTATTTTGGGGCAAAATTTCAGAAATTTCACTTATTTTGGAGCAAAATTGCAGAAATTTCACGTATTTTGGGGCAAAATTGCAGAAATTTAACTTATTTCAGAGTAAAAGGCAGAAATTTTCCTTATTTTGGGGCAAAAAGGCAGAAATTCCTAATATTTTGTGGCAAAAATGCAGAAATTCCCCTTATTTTGAGGTAAAAAAGCTGAAATTCCCCTTATTTGGGGGCAAAAAGGCAGAAATTTCCCTTATTTTGGGGCAACATTGCAGAAATTTCACTTACTTAGGGTAATAACTCTGAAATTTTCCTTATTTTGGGGCAAAAAAGACAGAAATTCCCTTTGTTTTGGGGGAAAAAGACAGAAATTCCACTTATTTAGAGGCAAAAAAGCAGAAATTCCACTTATTTTGGAGCAAAAATGAAGAAATTTCCCTTTTTGATGGCAAAAAGGTATGCATTCTTCTTATTTTCGGGCAAAAATGCAGATATTTCCCTTATTTTGAGGGAAAAAGGCTGAAATTCCCCTTATTTGGGGGCAAAAAGGCAGATATTTCTCTTATTTTGAAGCAAAATTGCAGAAATTTCACTTATTTCAGGGTAATAAGTCAGAAATTTTTTTTTAATTTTGGGGCAAAAAAGACAGAAATTCCCTTTCTTTTGGGGGAAAAAGACAGAAATTCCACTTATTTAGAGGCAAAAGCAGAAATTCCCATTATTTTGGAGCAAAAATGAAGAAATTTCCTTTTTTTATGGCAAAAAGGTATGCATTCTTCTTATTTTCGGGCAAAAAGGCAGAAATTCCCCGTATTTTGGAACAAAATTGCAGAAATTCCCCTAATTGTGGCGCAAAAAGGCAGAAATTCTCTATATGTTAGGGCAAAAAACAGAAATTCTCCTTATTTTGGTGCAAAACTCAAAATTCCACTTATTTTAAGGCAAAATTCCAGAAATTTCACTTATTTTGGGGCAAAATTCCAGAAACTTCACATATTTTGGGGCAAAATTGCAGAAATTTCACTTATTTCAGGGAAAAAAAGCAAAAATTTTCTTATTTTGGGGCAAAAATGCAGAAATTCCTAATATTTTGTGGCAAAAATGAAGAAATTCCCCTTATTTTGAGGTAATAAGGATGAAATTCCCCTTATTTGGAGGCAAAAAGGCAGAAATTTCTCTTATTTTGGGGCAAAATTGCAAAAATTTCACTTATTTCAGGGTAATAAGTCAGAAATTTTTTTTTATCTTGGGGCAAAATTGCAGAAATTTCACTTATTTCAGAAAAAAAAGCAGAAATTTTCTTATTTTGGGGCAAAAATTCACAAATTCCTAATATTTTGTGGCAAAAATGCAGAAATTCCCCTTATTTTGAGGTAAAAAGGCTGAAATTCCCCATATTTGGTGGCAAAAAGGAAGAAATTCCCCGTATTTTGGAACCAAATTGCAGAAATTCCCCTAATTGTGGGGCAAAAAGGAAGAATTTCCCTATATGTTAGGGAAAAAAAGAGAAATTCTTTTTATTTTGGTGCAAAATTCAGAAATTCCACTTATTTTGGGGCAAAATTCCAGAAATTTCACTTATTTTGGGGCAAAATTTCAGAAATTTCACTTATTTTGGAGCAAAATTGCAGAAATTTCACGTATTTTGGGGCAAAATTGCAGAAATTTCACTTATTTCAGGGAAAAAGGCAGAAATTTTCCTTATTTTGGGGCAAAAAGGCAGAAATTCCTAATATTTTGTGTCAAAAATGCAGAAATTTCCCTTATTTTGAGGTAAAAAAGCTGAAATTCCCCTTATTTGGGGGCAAAAAGGCAGAAATTTCCCTTATTTTGGGGCAAAATTGCAGAAATTTCACTTACTTCAGGGTAATAAGTCTGAAATTTTCCTTATTTTGGGGCAAAAAAACAGAAATTCCCTTTGTTTTGGGCGAAAAAGACAGAAATTCCACTTATTTAGAGGCAAAAAAGCAGAAATTCCACTTATTTTGGAGCAAAAATGAAGAAATTTCCCTTTTTATGGCAAAAAGGTATGCATTCTTCTTATTTTCGGGCAAAAAAGCAAAAATTCCCCGTGTTTTGGAGCAAAATTGCAGAAATTCCCCTAATTGTGGGGCAAAAGGGCAGAAATTCCCTATATTTTGGGGCAAAAAGACAGAAATTCTCCTTATTTTGGGGCAAAATTGCAGAAATTTCACATATTTCAGGGTAATAAGTCAGAAATTTTATTTATTTTGGGGCAAAATTGCAGAAATTTCACTTATTTCAGGGAAAAAAGCAGAAATTTTCTTATTTTGGGGCAAAAATGCAGAAATTCCTAATATTTTGTGGCAAAAATGCAGAAATTCCCTTTATTTTGAGGTAAAAATGCTGAAATTCCCCTTATTTGGAGGCAAAAGGCAGAAATTCCACGTATTTTGGAACAAAATTGCAGAAATTCCCGTAATTGTGAGGTAAAAATGCAGAAATTCCCTATATGTTAGGGCAAAAAAGAGAAATTCTCCTTATTTTGGTGCAAAACTCAGAAATTCCACTTATTTTGGGGCAAAATTCCAAAAATTTCAATTATTTTGGGCCAAAATTGCAGAAATTTCTCTTATTTCGGGGAAAAAAGGCAGAAATTATCTTATTTTGGGGCAAAAAGGCAGAAATTCCTAATATTTTGTTACAAAAATGCAGAAATTCCCCTTATTTTGAGGTAAAAAGGCTGAAATTCTCCTTATTTGGGGGCAAAAAGGCAGAAATTTCCCTTATTTTGGGGCAAAATTGCAGAAATTTCACTTATTTCAGGGTAACTGGTCAGAAATTTTCCTTATTTTGGGGCAAAAAAGACAAAAATTCCCTTGGTTTTGGGGGAAAAAGACAGAAATTTCAGTTATTTAGGGGCAAAAATGCAGAAATTCTTCTTATTTTGGAGCAAAAATGAAGAAATTTCTTTTTTCATGGCAAAAAGGTATGCATTTTTCTTATTTTCGGGCAAAAAGGCAGGAATTCCCCGTATTTTGGAGCAAAATTACAGAAATTCCCCTAATTGTGGGGCAAAAAAGACAAAAATTCCCTTTGTTTTGGGGGAAAAAAACAGAAATTCAACTTATTTAGAGGCAAAAAAGCAGAAATTCCCCTTATTTTGGGGCAAAATTGCAGAAATTATCCTAATTGTGGGTCAAAAAGGCAGAAATTGCCTATATGTTGGTGCAAAAAGACAGAAATTCTTTTTATTTTGGGGGAAATCTCAGAAATTCCACTTATTTTGGGGCAAAATTCCAGAAATTTCACTTATTTTGGGGCAAAATTTCAGAAATTTCACTTATTTTGGAGCAAAATTGCAGAAATTTCACATATTTTGGGGCAAAATTGCAGAAATTTCACTTATTTCAGAAAAAAAAGGCAGAAATTTTCCTTATTTTAGGGCAAAAATGCAGAAATTCCTAATATTTTGTGGCAAAAATGCAGAAATTCCCCTTATTTTGAGGTAAAAAGGCTGAATTTCCCCTTATTTGGAGGCGAAAAGGCAGAAATTTCCCTTATTTTGGGTCAAAATTGCAGAAGTTTCACTTACTTCAGGGTAATAAGTCAGAATTTTTCCTTATTTTGGGGCAAAAAAGACAGAAATTCCCTTTGTTTTGGGGTAAAAAGACAGAAATTCCAGTTATTTAGAGGCAAAAAAGTATAAATTCCCCTTATTTTGGAGAAAAAATGAAAAAATTTCTCTTTTTTTATGGCAAAAAGGTATGCATTCTTCTTATTTTCGGGCAAAAAGGCAGAAATTCCCCGTATTTTGGAGCAAAATTGCAGAAATTCCGCTAATTGTGGGGCAAAAAGGCAGAAAATCCCTATATGTTGGGGCAAAAAGACAGAAATTCTCCTTATTTTGGGGCAAAACTCAGAAATTCCACTTATTTTGGGGCAAAATTCCAGAAATTTCCATTATTTTGGGGCAAAATTCCAGAAATATCACTTATTTTGAGGCAAAATTGCAGAAATTTCACTTATTTCAGGGTAATAAGTCAGAAATTTTTTTTATTTTGGGGCAAAAAAGACAGAAATTCCCTTTGTTTTGGGGGAAAAAGACAGAAATTCCACATATTTAGAGGCAAAAAAGCAGAATTTCCCCTTTTTTTGGAGCAAAAATGATGAAATTTCCTTTTTTATGGCAAAAAGTATGCATTCTTCTTATTTTCAGTCAAAAAAGCAGAAATTCCCTGTATTTTGGAACAAAATTGCAGAAATTCCCCTAATTGTGGGGCAAAAAGGCAGAAATTTTCTATATGTTAGGGCAAAAAAGAGAAATTCTCCTTATTTTGGTGCAAAACTCAGAAATTCGACTTATTTTGGGGCAAAATTCCAGAAATTTCACTTATTTCAGGGAAAAAAGGCAGAAATTTTCTTATTTTGGGGCAAAAGGCAGAAATTCCTAATATTTTGTGGCAAAAATGCAGAAATTCCCCTTATTTTGAGGTAAAAAGGCTGAAATTCTTCTTATTTGGGGGCAAAAAGGCAGAAATTTCCCTTATTTTGAGGCAAAATTGCAGAAATTTCACTTATTTCAGGGTAACTGGTCAGAAATTTATCTTATTTTGGGGCAAAAAGACAGGAATTCCCTTTGTTTTGGGGGAAAAAGAAAGAAATTCCAGTTATTTAGAGGCAAAAAAACAGAAATTCCGCTTATATTGGAGCAAAAATGAAGAAATTTCCTTTTTTTATGGCAAAAAGGTATGCATCCTTCTTATTTTCGGGCAAAAAGGCAGTAATTCCCTGTATTTTGGAGCAAAATTGCAGAAATTTTCCTAATTGTGGGGCAAAAATGACAAAAATTCCCTTTGTTTTGGGGGAAAAAGACAGAAATTCCACTTATTTCAAGGCAAAAAAGTAGAAATTCCTCTTATTTTGGAGCAAAATTGCAAAAATTCCCCTAATTGTGGTTCAAAAATGCAGAAATTCCCTATATGTTGGGGCAAAAAGACAGAAATTCTTTTTTTGGGGGGGGGCAAATCTCAGAAATTCCACTTATTTTGGGGCAAAATTCCAGAAATTTCACTTATTTTGGAGCAAAATTGCAGAACTTTCACGTATTTTGGGGCAAAATTTCAGAAATTTCACTTATTTCAGGGAAAAAAAGCAGAAATTTTCTTATTTTGGGGCAAAAATTCAGAAATTCCTAATATTTTGTGGCAAAAATGCAGAAATTCTTCTTATTTTGAGGTAAAAAGGCTGAAATTCCCCATATTTGGAGGCGAAAAGGCAGAAATTTCCCTTATTTTGGGACAAAATTGCAGAAATTTCACTTACTTCAGGGTTATAAGTCAGAATTTTTCCTTATTTTGGGGCAAAAAATACAGAAATTCCCTTTGTTTTGGGGGAAAAAGACAGAAATTCTAGGTATTTAGAGGCAAAAAAGCAGAAATTCCCCTTATTTTGGAGAGAAAATGAAGAAATTTCCCTTTTTTATGGCAAAAAGATGTGCATTCTTCTTATTTTCGGGCAAAATGGCAGAAATTCCCCGTATTTTGGAGCAAATTGCAGAAATTCCCCTAATTGTGGGGCAAAAAGGCAGAAATACCCTATATGTTGGGGCAAAAAGACAGAAATTCTTATTTTGGGGCAAAACTAGGAAATTCCACTTATTTTGGGGCAATTTCCAGAAATTTCCCTTATTTTGGCGCAAAATTGCAGAAATATCACTTATTTTGCGGCAAAATTGCAGGAATTTCACTTATTTCAGGGAAAAAAGCAGAAATTTTCTTATTTTGGAAAAAAAAGGCAGAAATTCCTAATATTTTGTGGCAAAAATGCAGAAATTCCCCTTATTTTGAGGGAAAAAGCCTGAAATTCCTCTTATTTGGGGGCAAAAAGTAAGAAATTTCCCTTATTTTGGGGCAAAATTGCAGAAATTCCCCTAATTGTGGGGCAAAAACGCAGAAATTCCATGTATGTTAGGGCAAAAAACAGAAATTCTCTTTATTTTGGTGCGAAACTCAGAAATTCCACTTATTTTGGGGCAAAATTCCAGAAATATCACTTATTTTGAGGCAAAATTGCAGAAATTTCACTTATTTCAGGGTAATAAGTCAGAAATTTTTTTTATTTTGGGGCAAAAAAGACAGAAATTCCCTTTGTTTTGGGGGAAAAAGACAGAAATTCCACATATTTAGAGGCAAAAAAGCAGAATTTCCCCTTTTTTTGGAGCAAAAATGATGAAATTTCCTTTTTTTATGGCAAAAAGTATGCATTCTTCTTATTTTCAGTCAAAAAAGCAGAAATTCCCTGTATTTTGGAACAAAATTGCAGAAATTCCCCTAATTGTGGGGCAAAAAGGCAGAAATTTTCTATATGTTAGGGCAAAAAAGAGAAATTCTCCTTATTTTGGTGCAAAACTCAGAAATTCGACTTATTTTGGGGCAAAATTCCAGAAATTTCACTTATTTCAGGGAAAAAAGGCAGAAATTTTCTTATTTTGGGGCAAAAGGCAGAAATTCCTAATATTTTGTGGCAAAAATGCAGAAATTCCCCTTATTTTGAGGTAAAAAGGCTGAAATTCTTCTTATTTGGGGGCAAAAAGGCAGAAATTTCCCTTATTTTGAGGCAAAATTGCAGAAATTTCACTTATTTCAGGGTAACTGGTCAGAAATTTATCTTATTTTGGGGCAAAAAGACAGGAATTCCCTTTGTTTTGGGGGAAAAAGAAAGAAATTCCAGTTATTTAGAGGCAAAAAAACAGAAATTCCGCTTATATTGGAGCAAAAATGAAGAAATTTCCTTTTTTTATGGCAAAAAGGTATGCATCCTTCTTATTTTCGGGCAAAAAGGCAGTAATTCCCTGTATTTTGGAGCAAAATTGCAGAAATTTTCCTAATTGTGGGGCAAAAATGACAAAAATTCCCTTTGTTTTGGGGGAAAAAGACAGAAATTCCACTTATTTCAAGGCAAAAAAGTAGAAATTCCTCTTATTTTGGAGCAAAATTGCAAAAATTCCCCTAATTGTGGTTCAAAAATGCAGAAATTCCCTATATGTTGGGGCAAAAAGACAGAAATTCTTTTTTTGGGGGGGGGGCAAATCTCAGAAATTCCACTTATTTTGGGGCAAAATTCCAGAAATTTCACTTATTTTGGAGCAAAATTGCAGAACTTTCACGTATTTTGGGGCAAAATTTCAGAAATTTCACTTATTTCAGGGAAAAAAAGCAGAAATTTTCTTATTTTGGGGCAAAAATTCAGAAATTCCTAATATTTTGTGGCAAAAATGCAGAAATTCTTCTTATTTTGAGGTAAAAAGGCTGAAATTCCCCATATTTGGAGGCGAAAAGGCAGAAATTTCCCTTATTTTGGGACAAAATTGCAGAAATTTCACTTACTTCAGGGTTATAAGTCAGAATTTTTCCTTATTTTGGGGCAAAAAATACAGAAATTCCCTTTGTTTTGGGGGAAAAAGACAGAAATTCTAGGTATTTAGAGGCAAAAAAGCAGAAATTCCCCTTATTTTGGAGAGAAAATGAAGAAATTTCCCTTTTTTATGGCAAAAAGATGTGCATTCTTCTTATTTTCGGGCAAAATGGCAGAAATTCCCCGTATTTTGGAGCAAATTGCAGAAATTCCCCTAATTGTGGGGCAAAAAGGCAGAAATACCCTATATGTTGGGGCAAAAAGACAGAAATTCTTATTTTGGGGCAAAACTAGGAAATTCCACTTATTTTGGGGCAATTTCCAGAAATTTCCCTTATTTTGGCGCAAAATTGCAGAAATATCACTTATTTTGCGGCAAAATTGCAGGAATTTCACTTATTTCAGGGAAAAAAGCAGAAATTTTCTTATTTTGGAAAAAAAAGGCAGAAATTCCTAATATTTTGTGGCAAAAATGCAGAAATTCCCCTTATTTTGAGGGAAAAAGCCTGAAATTCCTCTTATTTGGGGGCAAAAAGTAAGAAATTTCCCTTATTTTGGGGCAAAATTGCAGAAATTCCCCTAATTGTGGGGCAAAAACGCAGAAATTCCATGTATGTTAGGGCAAAAAACAGAAATTCTCTTTATTTTGGTGCGAAACTCAGAAATTCCACTTATTTTGGGGCAAAATTCCAGAAATTTCACTTATTTTGGAGCAAAATTGCAGAAATTTCAATTACTTTGTGGCAAAATTGAAGAAATTTCACTTATTTCAGGGAAAAAAGGCAGAAATTTTCTTATTTTGGGGCAAAAACGAAGAAATTCCTAATATTTTGTGGCAAAAATGCAGAAATTCCTATTATTTTGAGGTAAAAACGCTGAAATTCTCCTTATTTGGGGGCAAAAAGGCAGAAATTTCCCTTATTTTGGGGCAAAATTGCAGAAATTTCACTTATTTCAGGGTAACTGGTCAGAAATTTTCCTTATTTTGGGGCAAAAATACAGGAATTCTCTTTGTTTTGGGGGAAAAAGACAGAATTTCCAGTTATTTAGAGGCAAAAAAGCAGAAATTCCCCTTATTTTTGAGCAAAAATGAAGAAATTTCCTTTTTTTACGGCAAAAAGGTATGCATTCTTCTTATTTTCAGGCAAAAAGGCAGTAATTCCCCGTATTTTGGAGCAAAATTGCAGAAATTCCTCTAATTGTGGGGCAAAAAAGCAGAAATTCCCTATATGTTGGGGCAAAATTACAGAAATTCTCCTTATTTTGGGGCAAATCTCAGAAATTCCACCTTTTTTGGGGCAAAATTCCAGAAATTTCACTTATATGTGGCAAAATTGCAGAAATTTCACTTATTTTGGGCAAAATTGCAGAAATTTCAGTTATTTCAGGGAAAAAAAGCAGAAATTTTCTTATTTTGGTGCAAAAAGGCAGAAATTCCTAATATGTTGTGGCAAAAATGCAGAAATTCCCCTTATTTTGAGGTAAAAATGCTGAAATTGCCCTTATTTGGGGGCAAAAAGGCTGAAATTTCCCTTTTTTTGAGGCAAAATTGCAGAAATTTCACTTACTTCAGGGTAATAGGTCTGAAATTTTTCTTATTTTGGGGCAGAAAAGACAGAAATTTCTTTTGTTTTGGGAAAAAAAGACAGAAATTCCACTTATTTAGAGGCAAAAAATCAGAAATTTCACTTATTTTGGAGCAAAAATGAAGAAATTTCCGTTTTTTATGGCAAAAAGGTATGCATTGTTCTTATTTTCGGGCAAAAAAGCATAAATTCCCCATATTTTGGAGCAAAATTGCAGAAATTCCCCTAATTGTGGGGCAAAAGAGCAGAAATTCCCTCTATGTTGGGGCAAAAAGAGAGAAATTCTCCATATTTTGGGGCAAAACGCAGAAATTCCACTTATTTTGGGGCAAAATTCCAGAAATTTCCCTTATTTTAGGGCAAAATTGCAGAAATTTCACTTATTTTGGGGCAAAATTGCAGAAATTTCACTTATTTCAGGGAAAAAAAGCAGAAATTTTCTTATTTTGGGGCAAAAATTCAGAAATTCCTAATATTTTGTGGCAAAAATGCAGAAATTCTTCTTATTTTGAGGTAAAAAGGCTGAAATTCCCCATATTTGGAGGCGAAAAGGCAGAAATTTCCCTTATTTTGGGACAAAATTGCAGAAATTTCACTTACTTCAGGGTTATAAGTCAGAATTTTTCCTTATTTTGGGGCAAAAAATACAGAAATGCCCTTTGTTTTGGGGGAAAAAGACAGAAATTCCAGGTATTTAGAGGCAAAAAAGCAGAAATTCCCCTTATTTTGGAGAGAAAATGAAGAAATTTCCCTTTTTTATGGCAAAAAGATGTGCATTCTTCTTATTTTCGGGCAAAAAGGCAGAAATTCCCCGTATTTTGGAGCAAATTGCAGAAATTCCCCTAATTGTGGGGCAAAAAGGCAGAAATTCCCTATATGTTGGGGCAAAAAGACAGAAATTCTTATTTTGGGGCAAAACTAGGAAATTCCACTTATTTTGGGGCAATTTCCAGAAATTTCCCTTATTTTGGCGCAAAATTGCAGAAATATCACTTATTTTGGGGCAAAATTGCAGGAATTTCACTTATTTCAGGGAAAAAAGCAGAAATTTTCTTATTTTGGAAAAAAAAGGCAGAAATTCCTAATATTTTGTGGCAAAAATGCAGAAATTCCCCTTATTTTGAGGGAAAAAGCCTGAAATTCCTCTTATTTGGGGGCAAAAAGTAAGAAATTTCCCTTATTTTGGGGCAAAATTGCAGAAATTCCCCTAATTGTGGGGCAAAAACGCAGAAATTCCATGTATGTTAGGGCAAAAAACAGAAATTCTCCTTATTTTGGTGCGAAACTCAGAAATTCCACTTATTTTGGGGCAAAATTCCAGAAATTTCACTTATTTTGGAGCAAAATTGCAGAAATTTCAATTACTTTGTGGCAAAATTGAAGAAATTTCACTTTTTTCAGGGAAAAAAGGCAGAAATTTTCTTATTTTGGGGCAAAAACGAAGAAATTCCTAATATTTTGTGGCAAAAATGCAGAAATTCCTATTATTTTGAGGTAAAAACGCTGAAATTCTCCTTATTTGGGGGCAAAAAGGCAGAAATTTCCCTTATTTTGGGGCAAAATTGCAGAAATTTTACTTATTTCAGGGTAACTGGTCAGAAATTTTCCTTATTTTGGGGCAAAAATACAGGAATTCTCTTTGTTTTGGGGGAAAAAGACAGAATTTCCAGTTATTTAGAGGCAAAAAAGCAGAAATTCCCCTTATTTTTGAGCAAAAATGAAGAAATTTCCTTTTTTTACGGCAAAAAGGTATGCATTCTTCTTATTTTCAGGCAAAAAGGCAGTAATTCCCCGTATTTTGGAGCAAAATTGCAGAAATTCCTCTAATTGTGGGGCAAAAAAGCAGAAATTCCCTATATGTTGGGGCAAAATTACAGAAATTCTCCTTATTTTGGGGCAAATCTCAGAAATTCCACCTTTTTTGGGGCAAAATTCCAGAAATTTCACTTATTTTGTGGCAAAATTGCAGAAATTTCACTTATTTTGGGCAAAATTGCAGAAATTTCAGTTATTTCAGGGAAAAAAAGCAGAAATTTTCTTATTTTGGTGCAAAAAGGCAGAAATTCCTAATATGTTGTGGCAAAAATGCAGAAATTCCCCTTATTTTGAGGTAAAAATGCTGAAATTGCCCTTATTTGGGGGCAAAAAGGCTGAAATTTCCCTTTTTTTGAGGCAAAATTGCAGAAATTTCACTTACTTCAGGGTAATAGGTCTGAAATTTTTCTTATTTTGGGGCAGAAAAGACAGAAATTCCTTTTGTTTTGGGAAAAAAAGACAGAAATTCCACTTATTTAGAGGCAAAAAATCAGAAATTTCACTTATTTTGGAGCAAAAATGAAGAAATTTCCGTTTTTTATGGCAAAAAGGTATGCATTGTTCTTATTTTCGGGCAAAAAAGCATAAATTCCCCATATTTTGGAGCAAAATTGCAGAAATTCCCCTAATTGTGGGGCAAAAGAGCAGAAATTCCCTCTATGTTGGGGCAAAAAGAGAGAAATTCTCCTTATTTTGGGGCAAAACGCAGAAATTCCACTTATTTTGGGGCAAAATTCCAGAAATTTCCCTTATTTTAGGGCAAAATTGCAGAAATTTCACTTATTTTGGGGCAAAATTGCAGAAATTTCACTTATTTCAGGGAAAAAAAGCAGAAATTTTCTTATTTGGGGGCAAAAATTCAGAAATTCCTAATATTTTGTGGCAAAAATGCAGAAATTCTTCTTATTTTGAGGTAAAAAGGCTGAAATTCCCCATATTTGGAGGCGAAAAGGCAGAAATTTCCCTTATTTTGGGACAAAATTGCAGAAATTTCACTTACTTCAGGGTTATAAGCCAGAATTTTTCCTTATTTTGGGGCAAAAAATACAGAAATGCCCTTTGTTTTGGGGGAAAAAGACAGAAATTCCAGGTATTTAGAGGCAAAAAAGCAGAAATTCCCCTTATTTTGGAGAGAAAATGAAGAAATTTCCCTTTTTTATGGCAAAAAGATGTGCATTCTTCTTATTTTCGGGCAAAAAGGCAGAAATTCCCCGTATTTTGGAGCAAATTGCAGAAATTCCCCTAATTGTGGGGCAAAAAGGCAGAAATTCCCTATATGTTGGGGCAAAAAGACAGAAATTCTTATTTTGGGGCAAAACTAGGAAATTCCACTTATTTTGGGGCAATTTCCAGAAATTTCCCTTATTTTGGCGCAAAATTGCAGAAATATCACTTATTTTGGGGCAAAATTGCAGGAATTTCACTTATTTCAGGGAAAAAAGCAGAAATTTTCTTATTTTGGAAAAAAAAGGCAGAAATTCCTAATATTTTGTGGCAAAAATGCAGAAATTCCCCTTATTTTGAGGGAAAAAGCCTGAAATTCCTCTTATTTGGGGGCAAAAAGTAAGAAATTTCCCTTATTTTGGGGCAAAATTGCAGAAATTCCCCTAATTGTGGGGCAAAAACGCAGAAATTCCATGTATGTTAGGGCAAAAAACAGAAATTCTCCTTATTTTGGTGCGAAACTCAGAAATTCCACTTATTTTGGGGCAAAATTCCAGAAATTTCACTTATTTTGGAGCAAAATTGCAGAAATTTCAATTACTTTGTGGCAAAATTGAAGAAATTTCACTTTTTTCAGGGAAAAAAGGCAGAAATTTTCTTATTTTGGGGCAAAAACGAAGAAATTCCTAATATTTTGTGGCAAAAATGCAGAAATTCCTATTATTTTGAGGTAAAAACGCTGAAATTCTCCTTATTTGGGGGCAAAAAGGCAGAAATTTCCCTTATTTTGGGGCAAAATTGCAGAAATTTTACTTATTTCAGGGTAACTGGTCAGAAATTTTCCTTATTTTGGGGCAAAAATACAGGAATTCTCTTTGTTTTGGGGGAAAAAGACAGAATTTCCAGTTATTTAGAGGCAAAAAAGCAGAAATTCCCCTTATTTTTGAGCAAAAATGAAGAAATTTCCTTTTTTTACGGCAAAAAGGTATGCATTCTTCTTATTTTCAGGCAAAAAGGCAGTAATTCCCCGTATTTTGGAGCAAAATTGCAGAAATTCCTCTAATTGTGGGGCAAAAAAGCAGAAATTCCCTATATGTTGGGGCAAAATTACAGAAATTCTCCTTATTTTGGGGCAAATCTCAGAAATTCCACCTTTTTTGGGGCAAAATTCCAGAAATTTCACTTATTTTGTGGCAAAATTGCAGAAATTTCACTTATTTTGGGCAAAATTGCAGAAATTTCAGTTATTTCAGGGAAAAAAAGCAGAAATTTTCTTATTTTGGTGCAAAAAGGCAGAAATTCCTAATATGTTGTGGCAAAAATGCAGAAATTCCCCTTATTTTGAGGTAAAAATGCTGAAATTGCCCTTATTTGGGGGCAAAAAGGCTGAAATTTCCCTTTTTTTGAGGCAAAATTGCAGAAATTTCACTTACTTCAGGGTAATAGGTCTGAAATTTTTCTTATTTTGGGGCAGAAAAGACAGAAATTCCTTTTGTTTTGGGAAAAAAAGACAGAAATTCCACTTATTTAGAGGCAAAAAATCAGAAATTTCACATATTTTGGAGCAAAAATGAAGAAATTTCCGTTTTTTATGGCAAAAAGGTATGCATTGTTCTTATTTTCGGGCAAAAAAGCATAAATTCCCCATATTTTGGAGCAAAATTGCAGAAATTCCCCTAATTGTGGGGCAAAAGAGCAGAAATTCCCTCTATGTTGGGGCAAAAAGAGAGAAATTCTCCTTATTTTGGGGCAAAACGAAGAAATTCCACTTATTTTGGGGCAAAATTCCAGAAATTTTTCTTATTTTAAGGCAAAATTGCAGAAATTTCACTTATTTTGGGGCAAAATTGCAGAAATTTCACTTATTTCAGGGAAAAAAAACAGAAATTTTCTTATTTTGGGGCAAAAATGCAGTAATTCCTTATATTTTGTGGCAAAAATGCAGAAATTTCCCTTTTTTTGTGGTAAAAAGGCTGAAATTCCCCTTATGTGCGGGCAAAAATGCAGAAATTTCCCTTATTTCGGGGCAAAATTGCAGAAATTTTACTTATTTCAGGGTAATAAGTCAGAAATTTTCCTTATTTTGGGGCAAAAAAACCAGAAATTCCTTTTATTTTGGGTGAAAAAGACAGAAATTTCACTATTTAGAGGCAAAAAAGCAAAAATTCCCCTTATTTTGGAGCAAAAATGAAGAAATTTCCTTTTTTTATGGCAAAAAAGGTATGCAGTCTTCTTATTTTCGGGCAAAAAGGCAGAAATTCCCCGTATTTTGGAGCAAAATTGCAGAAATTCTTCTAATTGTGGGGCAAAAAGGCAGAAATTCCCTATATGTTAGTGCAAAAAACAGAAATTCTCATTATTTTGGGGCCAAATAAGAAATTCCACTTTTTGGGGCAAAATTCTAGAAATTTCCCTTATTTTGGGGCAAAATTGCAGAAATTTGACTTATTTTGGGGCAAAATTGCAGAAATTTTACATATTGCAGAAAAAAGTAGAAATTTACTTATTTTGGGGCAAAAAGGCAGAAATTCCTAATATGTTGTGGCAAAAATGCAGAAATTCCCCTTATTTTGAGGTAAAAATGCTGAAATTGCCCTTATTTGGGGGCAAAAAGGCTGAAATTTCCCTTTTTTTGAGGCAAAATTGCAGAAATTTCACTTACTTCAGGGTAATAGGTCTGAAATTTTTCTTATTTTGGGGCAGAAAAGACAGAAATTCCTTTTGTTTTGGGAAAAAAAGACAGAAATTCCACTTATTTAGAGGCAAAAAATCAGAAATTTCACTTATTTTGGAGCAAAAATGAAGAAATTTCCGTTTTTTATGGCAAAAAGGTATGCATTGTTCTTATTTTCGGGCAAAAAAGCATAAATTCCCCATATTTTGGAGCAAAATTGCAGAAATTCCCCTAATTGTGGGGCAAAAGAGCAGAAATTCCCTCTATGTTGGGGCAAAAAGAGAGAAATTCTCCTTATTTTGGGGCAAAACGCAGAAATTCCACTTATTTTGGGGCAAAATTCCAGAAATTTCCCTTATTTTAGGGCAAAATTGCAGAAATTTCACTTATTTTGGGGCAAAATTGCAGAAATTTCACTTATTTCAGGGAAAAAAAGCAGAAATTTTCTTATTTTGGGGCAAAAATTCAGAAATTCCTAATATTTTGTGGCAAAAATGCAGAAATTCTTCTTATTTTGAGGTAAAAAGGCTGAAATTCCCCATATTTGGAGGCGAAAAGGCAGAAATTTCCCTTATTTTGGGACAAAATTGCAGAAATTTCACTTACTTCAGGGTTATAAGTCAGAATTTTTCCTTATTTTGGGGCAAAAAATACAGAAATGCCCTTTGTTTTGGGGGAAAAAGACAGAAATTCCAGGTATTTAGAGGCAAAAAAGCAGAAATTCCCCTTATTTTGGAGAGAAAATGAAGAAATTTCCCTTTTTTATGGCAAAAAGATGTGCATTCTTCTTATTTTCGGGCAAAAAGGCAGAAATTCCCCGTATTTTGGAGCAAATTGCAGAAATTCCCCTAATTGTGGGGCAAAAAGGCAGAAATTCCCTATATGTTGGGGCAAAAAGACAGAAATTCTTATTTTGGGGCAAAACTAGGAAATTCCACTTATTTTGGGGCAATTTCCAGAAATTTCCCTTATTTTGGCGCAAAATTGCAGAAATATCACTTATTTTGGGGCAAAATTGCAGGAATTTCACTTATTTCAGGGAAAAAAGCAGAAATTTTCTTATTTTGGAAAAAAAAGGCAGAAATTCCTAATATTTTGTGGCAAAAATGCAGAAATTCCCCTTATTTTGAGGGAAAAAGCCTGAAATTCCTCTTATTTGGGGGCAAAAAGTAAGAAATTTCCCTTATTTTGGGGCAAAATTGCAGAAATTCCCCTAATTGTGGGGCAAAAACACAGAAATTCCATGTATGTTAGGGCAAAAAACAGAAATTCTCCTTATTTTGGTGCGAAACTCAGAAATTCCACTTATTTTGGGGCAAAATTCCAGAAATTTCACTTATTTTGGAGCAAAATTGCAGAAATTTCAATTACTTTGTGGCAAAATTGAAGAAATTTCACTTTTTTCAGGGAAAAAAGGCAGAAATTTTCTTATTTTGGGGCAAAAACGAAGAAATTCCTAATATTTTGTGGCAAAAATGCAGAAATTCCTATTATTTTGAGGTAAAAACGCTGAAATTCTCCTTATTTGGGGGCAAAAAGGCAGAAATTTCCCTTATTTTGGGGCAAAATTGCAGAAATTTTACTTATTTCAGGGTAACTGGTCAGAAATTTTCCTTATTTTGGGGCAAAAATACAGGAATTCTCTTTGTTTTGGGGGAAAAAGACAGAATTTCCAGTTATTTAGAGGCAAAAAAGCAGAAATTCCCCTTATTTTTGAGCAAAAATGAAGAAATTTCCTTTTTTTACGGCAAAAAGGTATGCATTCTTCTTATTTTCAGGCAAAAAGGCAGTAATTCCCCGTATTTTGGAGCAAAATTGCAGAAATTCCTCTAATTGTGGGGCAAAAAAGCAGAAATTCCCTATATGTTGGGGCAAAATTACAGAAATTCTCCTTATTTTGGGGCAAATCTCAGAAATTCCACCTTTTTTGGGGCAAAATTCCAGAAATTTCACTTATTTTGTGGCAAAATTGCAGAAATTTCACTTATTTTGGGCAAAA
This sequence comes from Micromys minutus, assembly GCF_963924665.1. Taxonomy (NCBI): domain Eukaryota; kingdom Metazoa; phylum Chordata; class Mammalia; order Rodentia; family Muridae; genus Micromys; species Micromys minutus. The sequence goes on from NW_027667727.1 coordinate 8,996,136, forward strand.
TTGCAGAAATTTCAGTTATTTCAGGGAAAAAAAGGAGAAATTTTCTTATTTTGGTGCAAAAAGGCAGAAATTCCTAATATGTTGTGGCAAAAATGCAGAAATTCCCCTTATTTTGAGGTAAAAATGCTGAAATTGCCCTTATTTGGGGGCAAAAAGGCTGAAATTTCCCTTTTTTTGAGGCAAAATTGCAGAAATTTCACTTACTTCAGGGTAATAGGTCTGAAATTTTTCTTATTTTGGGGCAGAAAAGACAGAAATTCCTTTTGTTTTGGGAAAAAAAGACAGAAATTCCACTTATTTAGAGGCAAAAAATCAGAAATTTCACTTATTTTGGAGCAAAAATGAAGAAATTTCCGTTTTTTATGGCAAAAAGGTATGCATTGTTCTTATTTTCGGGCAAAAAAGCATAAATTCCCCATATTTTGGAGCAAAATTGCAGAAATTCCCCTAATTGTGGGGCAAAAGAGCAGAAATTCCCTCTATGTTGGGGCAAAAAGAGAGAAATTCTCCTTATTTTGGGGCAAAACGCAGAAATTCCACTTATTTTGGGGCAAAATTCCAGAAATTTCCCTTATTTTAGGGCAAAATTGCAGAAATTTCACTTATTTTGGGGCAAAATTGCAGAAATTTCACTTATTTCAGGGAAAAAAAGCAGAAATTTTCTTATTTGGGGGCAAAAATTCAGAAATTCCTAATATTTTGTGGCAAAAATGCAGAAATTCTTCTTATTTTGAGGTAAAAAGGCTGAAATTCCCCATATTTGGAGGCGAAAAGGCAGAAATTTCCCTTATTTTGGGACAAAATTGCAGAAATTTCACTTACTTCAGGGTTATAAGCCAGAATTTTTCCTTATTTTGGGGCAAAAAATACAGAAATGCCCTTTGTTTTGGGGGAAAAAGACAGAAATTCCAGGTATTTAGAGGCAAAAAAGCAGAAATTCCCCTTATTTTGGAGAGAAAATGAAGAAATTTCCCTTTTTTATGGCAAAAAGATGTGCATTCTTCTTATTTTCGGGCAAAAAGGCAGAAATTCCCCGTATTTTGGAGCAAATTGCAGAAATTCCCCTAATTGTGGGGCAAAAAGGCAGAAATTCCCTATATGTTGGGGCAAAAAGACAGAAATTCTTATTTTGGGGCAAAACTAGGAAATTCCACTTATTTTGGGGCAATTTCCAGAAATTTCCCTTATTTTGGCGCAAAATTGCAGAAATATCACTTATTTTGGGGCAAAATTGCAGGAATTTCACTTATTTCAGGGAAAAAAGCAGAAATTTTCTTATTTTGGAAAAAAAAGGCAGAAATTCCTAATATTTTGTGGCAAAAATGCAGAAATTCCCCTTATTTTGAGGGAAAAAGCCTGAAATTCCTCTTATTTGGGGGCAAAAAGTAAGAAATTTCCCTTATTTTGGGGCAAAATTGCAGAAATTCCCCTAATTGTGGGGCAAAAACGCAGAAATTCCATGTATGTTAGGGCAAAAAACAGAAATTCTCCTTATTTTGGTGCGAAACTCAGAAATTCCACTTATTTTGGGGCAAAATTCCAGAAATTTCACTTATTTTGGAGCAAAATTGCAGAAATTTCAATTACTTTGTGGCAAAATTGAAGAAATTTCACTTTTTTCAGGGAAAAAAGGCAGAAATTTTCTTATTTTGGGGCAAAAACGAAGAAATTCCTAATATTTTGTGGCAAAAATGCAGAAATTCCTATTATTTTGAGGTAAAAACGCTGAAATTCTCCTTATTTGGGGGCAAAAAGGCAGAAATTTCCCTTATTTTGGGGCAAAATTGCAGAAATTTTACTTATTTCAGGGTAACTGGTCAGAAATTTTCCTTATTTTGGGGCAAAAATACAGGAATTCTCTTTGTTTTGGGGGAAAAAGACAGAATTTCCAGTTATTTAGAGGCAAAAAAGCAGAAATTCCCCTTATTTTTGAGCAAAAATGAAGAAATTTCCTTTTTTTACGGCAAAAAGGTATGCATTCTTCTTATTTTCAGGCAAAAAGGCAGTAATTCCCCGTATTTTGGAGCAAAATTGCAGAAATTCCTCTAATTGTGGGGCAAAAAAGCAGAAATTCCCTATATGTTGGGGCAAAATTACAGAAATTCTCCTTATTTTGGGGCAAATCTCAGAAATTCCACCTTTTTTGGGGCAAAATTCCAGAAATTTCACTTATTTTGTGGCAAAATTGCAGAAATTTCACTTATTTTGGGCAAAATTGCAGAAATTTCAGTTATTTCAGGGAAAAAAAGCAGAAATTTTCTTATTTTGGTGCAAAAAGGCAGAAATTCCTAATATGTTGTGGCAAAAATGCAGAAATTCCCCTTATTTTGAGGTAAAAATGCTGAAATTGCCCTTATTTGGGGGCAAAAAGGCTGAAATTTCCCTTTTTTTGAGGCAAAATTGCAGAAATTTCACTTACTTCAGGGTAATAGGTCTGAAATTTTTCTTATTTTGGGGCAGAAAAGACAGAAATTTCTTTTGTTTTGGGAAAAAAAGACAGAAATTCCACTTATTTAGAGGCAAAAAATCAGAAATTTCACTTATTTTGGAGCAAAAATGAAGAAATTTCCGTTTTTTATGGCAAAAAGGTATGCATTGTTCTTATTTTCGGGCAAAAAAGCATAAATTCCCCATATTTTGGAGCAAAATTGCAGAAATTCCCCTAATTGTGGGGCAAAAGAGCAGAAATTCCCTCTATGTTGGGGCAAAAAGAGAGAAATTCTCCTTATTTTGGGGCAAAACGCAGAAATTCCACTTATTTTGGGGCAAAATTCCAGAAATTTTCCTTATTTTAAGGCAAAATTGCAGAAATTTCACTTATTTTGGGGCAAAATTGCAGAAATTTCACTTATTTCAGGGAAAAAAAACAGAAATTTTCTTATTTTGGGGCAAAAATGCAGTAATTCCTTATATTTTGTGGCAAAAATGCAGAAATTTCCCTTTTTTTGTGGTAAAAAGGCTGAAATTCCCCTTATGTGCGGGCAAAAATGCAGAAATTTCCCTTATTTCGGGGCAAAATTGCAGAAATTTTACTTATTTCAGGGTAATAAGTCAGAAATTTTCCTTATTTTGGGGCAAAAAAACCAGAAATTCCTTTTATTTTGGGTGAAAAAGACAGAAATTTCACTATTTAGAGGCAAAAAAGCAAAAATTCCCCTTATTTTGGAGCAAAAATGAAGAAATTTCCTTTTTTTATGGCAAAAAAGGTATGCAGTCTTCTTATTTTCGGGCAAAAAGGCAGAAATTCCCCGTATTTTGGAGCAAAATTGCAGAAATTCTTCTAATTGTGGGGCAAAAAGGCAGAAATTCCCTATATGTTAGTGCAAAAAACAGAAATTCTCATTATTTTGGGGCCAAATAAGAAATTCCACTTTTTGGGGCAAAATTCTAGAAATTTCCCTTATTTTGGGGCAAAATTGCAGAAATTTGACTTATTTTGGGGCAAAATTGCAGAAATTTTACATATTGCAGAAAAAAGTAGAAATTTACTTATTTTGGGGCAAAAAGGCAGAAATTTCTTTTATTATGTTAAAAAATTTCAGAAATTTTTCTTATTTTAAGGCAAAAAGGCAGAAATTTCCCATATTTTGGGAAAAAATGCAGAAATTCCACTTATTCTGAGGTAAAAGGCTGAATTTCCCCTTATTTGGGGGCAAAAAAGCAGAAATTTCTCTTATTTTGGGGCAAAATTGCAGAAATTTCACTTATTTCAGGGTAATAAGTCAGAAATTTTTTATTTTGGGGCAAAAAGGCAGAAATTTCCTTTGTTTTGGAAAAAAAGACAGAAATTCCACTTATTTAGAGGCAAAAAAGCAGAAATTCCCCTTATTTTGAAGCAAAATTGAAGAAATTCCCCTAACTGTGGGTCAAGAAAGCAGAAATCCCCTATATGTTGGGGCAAAAATACAGAAATTCTTCTTATTTTGGGGCAAATCTCAGAAATTCCACTTTTTTGGGGGCAAAATTCTAGAAATTTCACTTATTTTGGGGCAAAATTGCAGAAATTTCACTTATTTCAGGGAAAAAGGCAGAAATTTTCCTTATTTTGGGGCAAAATTGCAGAAATTTCACTTACTTCAGGGTAATAAGTCAGAATTTTTTCTTACTTTGCGGCGAAAATGTCAGAAATTCCCTTTGTTTTGGGGGAAAGAGACAGAAATTCCACTTATTTAGAGGCAAAAATGCAGAAATTCCCCTTATTTTGGAGCAAAAATGAAGAAATTTCCCTTTTTTATGGCAAAAATGTATGTATTCTTCTTATTTTCAGGCAAAAAGGCAGAAATTCCCCGTATTTTGGAGCAAAATTGCAGAAATTCCCCTAATTGTGGGGCAAAAAGGCAGAAATTCCCTATATGTTGTGGCAAAAAGACAGAAATTCTCATTATTTTGGGGCAAAACTCAGAAATTCCACTTATTTTGGGGCAAAATTCCAGAAATTTCCCTTATTTTGGGGCAAAATTGCAGAAATTTGAATTATTTTAGGGCAAAATTGTAGAAATTTCACTTATTGCAGAAAAAAGTAGAAATTTTCTTATTTTGGGGCAAAAAGGCAGAAATTTCTTTTATTTTGTTAAAAAATTTTAGAAATTTTTCTTATTTTAAGGCAAAAGGGCAGAAATTTCCCATATTTTGGGGCAAAAATGCAGAAATTCCCCTTATTCTGAGGTAAAAAGGCTGAAATTCCCCTTATTTGGGGGCAAAAAGGCAGAAATTTCCCTTATTTTGGGGCAAAATTGCAGAAATTTCACTTATTTCAGGGCAATAAGTCAGAAATTTTCTTTATTTTGGGGCAAAATGGCAGAAATTTCCTTTGTTTTGGGAGAAAAAGACAGAAATTCCACTGATTTAAAGGCAAAAAGCAGAAATTCCCCTTATTTTGGAGCAAAAATGAAGAAATTTCCCTTTTTTATGGCAAAAAGGTATGCATTCTTTTATTTTCGGGCAAAAAGGCAGATATTCCCCGTATTTTGGAGCAAAATTGCAGTAATTCCTCTAATAGTGGGGCAAAAAAGCAGAAATTCCCTATATGTTAGGGCAAAAAGACAGAAATTCTCCTTATTTTGGGGCAGAACTCAGAAATTCCACTTATTTTGGGGTAAAATTCCAGAAATTTCCCCTATTTTAGATCAAAATTGCAGAAATTTTACTTATTTTGGGGCAAAATTGCAGAAATTTCACTTATTTCAGCGAAAAAAGGCAGAAATTTTCCTTATTTTGGGGCAAAAAGGCAGAAATTCTTAATATTTTGTGGCAAAAATGCAGAAATTCCCCTTATTTTGAGGTAAAAAGGCTGAAATTCCCCTTATTTTGGGGCAAAAAGGCAGAAATTTCCCTTATTTTGGGGCAAAATTGAAGAAATTTCACTTATTTCAGGGTAATAATTCAGAAATTTTTTTTATTTTGGGGCAAAAAAGATAGAAATTCCCTTTGTTTTGGGGGAAAAAGACAGAAATTCCACTTATTTAGAGGCAAAAAATTGAAATTCCCCTTATTTTGGAGCAAAAATGAAGAAATTTCCTTTTTTTTCTGGCAAAAAGGTATGCATTCTTCTTATTTTCGGGCAAAAAGGCAGAAATTCCCCGTATTTTGGAGCAAAATTGCAGAAATTCCCCTAATTGTGGGGCAAAAAGGCAGAAATTCCCTATATGTTAGGGCAAAAAACAGAAATTCTCTTTAGTTTGGTGCAAAACTCAAAATTCCACTTATTTTAGGGCAAAATTCCAGAAATTTCACTTATTTTGGGGCAAAATTGCAGAAATTTCACTTATTTTGGGGCAAAATTGCAGAAATTTCACTTATTTCAGGGAAAAAAGGCAGAAATTTTCTTTATTTTGGGGCAAAAAGGCAGAAATTACTAATATTTTGTGGCAAAAATGCAGAATTCCCCTTATTTTGAGGTAAAAAGGTTGAAATTCTCCTTATTTGGGGACCAAAAGGAAGAAATTTCCCTTATTTTGGGGCAAAATTGCAGAAATTTCACTTATTTCAGGGTAACTGGTCAGAAATTTTTCTTATTTTGGGGCAAAAGGAAAGGAATTCCCTTTGTTTTGGGGTAAAAAGACAGAAATTCCAGTTATTTAGAGGGAAAAAAGCAGAAATTCCCCTTATTTTGGAGCAAAAATTAAGAAATTCCCTTTTATTATGGCAAAAATGTATGCATTCATCTTATTTTCGGGCAAAAGGCAGGAATTCCCAGTATTTTGGAGCAAACTTGCAGAAATTCCCCTAATTGTGGGGCAAAAAAGCAGAAATTCCCTATATGTTAGGGCAAAAAAACAGAAATTCTCCTTATTTTGGGGCAAACTCAGAAATTCCACTTATTTTGGGGCAAAATTCCAGAAATTTTTCTTATGTTGGGGAAAAATTGCAGAAATTTCACTTATTTTGGGGCAAAATTGCAGAAATTTCACTTATTTCAGGGAAAAAAGACAGAAATTTTCTTTATTTTGGTGCAAAAAGGCAGAAATTTCCTTTGTTTTGGGAGAAAAAGACAGAAATTCCACTTATTTAGAGGCAAAAAAGCAGAAATTCCCCTTATTTTGGAGCAAAATTGCAGAAATTCTCCTAATTGTGGGTCAAAAAAGCAGAAATTCCCTATATGTTGGGGCAAAAAGACAGATATTCTCCTTATTTTGGGGCAAATCTCAGAAATTCCCATTTTTTTTGGTGCAAAATTCCAGAAATTTCACTTATTTTGGGGCAAAATTCCAGAAATTTCACTTATATTGGGGCAAAATTGCAGAAATGTAACTTATTTTGGGGCAAAATTCCAGAAATTTCACTTATTTCAGGGAAAAAGGCAGAAATTTTCCTTATTTTGGGGCAAAATTGCAGAAATTTCACTTACTTCAGGGTAATAAGTCAGAATTTTTCCTTACTTTGGGGCAAAAAAGACAGAAATTCCCTTTGCTTTGGGGGAAAAAGACAGAAATTCCACTTATTTAGAGGAAAAAATGCAGAAATTCCCCTTATTTTGGAGCAAAAATGAAGAAATTTCTCTTTTTTATGGCAAAAATATAAGCATTCTTCTTATTTTCAGGCAAAAAGGCAGAAATTCCCCGTATTTTGGAGCAAAATTGCAGAAATTCCCCTAATTGTGGGGCAAAAAGGCAGAAATTCCATATATGTTGGGGCAAAAAGACAGAAATTCTCATTATTTTGGGGCAAAACTCAGAAATTCCACTTATTTTGGGGCAAAATTCCAGAAATTTCCCTTATTTTGGGGCAAAATTGCAGAAATTTCCCTTATTTTGGGGCAAAATTCCAGAAATTTCACTTATTGCAGAAAAAAGTAGAAATTTTCTTATTTTGGGGCAAAAAGTCAGAAATTTCTTATGTTTTGGTACAAATTTTTAGAAATTTTTGTTATTTTAAGGCAAAAAGGCAGAAATTTCCCATATGTTGGGGCAAAAATGCAGAAATTCCCCTTATTATGAGGGAAAAAGCCTGAAATTTCCCTTATTTTGGGGCAAAATTCCAGAAATTTCACTTATTTTGGGGCAAAATTGCAGAAATTTCACTTATTTCAGGGAAAAAAGGCAAAAATTTTTTTTAATTTTGGGGCAAAAAGGCAAAATTCCTAATATTTTGTGGCAAAAATTCAGAAATTCTTCTTATTTTGAGGTAAAAAGGCTGAAATTCTCCTTATTTGGGGGCAAAAATGCAGAAATTTCCCTTATTTTGGGGCAAAATTTCAGAAATTTAACTTATTTCAGGGTAACTTGTCAGAAATTTTCCTTATTTTGGGGCAAAAAGACAAAAATTCCCTTTGTTTTGGGGGAAAAAGACAGAAATTCCAGTTATTTAGAGGCAAAAAAGCAGAAATTCCCCTTATTTTGGAGCAAAAATGAAGAAATTTCCTTTTTTTATGGCAAAAAATTATGCATTCTTCTTATTTTCGGGCAAAAAGGCAGTAATTCCCCGTATTTTGGAGCAAAATTGCAAAATTCCCCTAATTGTGGGGCAAAAAAGCAGAAATTCCCTATATGTTGTGGCAAAAAGACAGAAATTCTCATTATTTTGGGGCAAAACGCAGAAATTCCACTTATTTTGGGGCAAAATTCCAGAAATTTTTCTAATTTTGGGGCAAAATTGCAGAAATTTCACTAATTTTGGGGCAAAATTGCAGAAATTTCACTTATCAGGGAAAAAAGGCAGAAATTTTCTTATTTTGGGGCAAAATTCCAGAAATTTCACTTATATTGGGGCAAAATTGCAGAAATTTCACTTATTTTGGGGCAAAAGTTCAGAAATTTCACTTATTTCAGGGAAAAAGGCAGAAATTATCCTTATTTTGGGGCAAAATTGCAGAAATTTCACTTACTTCAGGGTAAAAAGTCAGAATTTTTCCTTACTTTGGGGTAAAAAACTAGAAATTCCCTTTGTTTTGGGGGGAAAAAGACAGAAATTCCACTTATTTAGAGGCAAAAATGCAGAAATTCCCCTTATTTTGGAGCAAAAATGAAGAAATTTCCCTTTTTTATGGCAAAAATTTATGCATTCTTCTTTTTTTCAGGCAAAAAGGCAGAAATTCCTTGTATTTTGGAGCAAAATTGCAGAAATTTCCCTAATTGTGGGGCAAAAAGGCAGAAATTCCCTATATGTTGTGGCAAAAAGACAGAAATTCTCATTATTTTGGGGCAAAACTCAGAAATTCCACTTATTTTGATGCAAAATTGCAGAAATTTGAATTATTTTGGGGCAAAATTGCAGAAATTTGAATTATTTGGGGCAAAATTGCAGAAATTTCACTTATTGCAGAAAAAAGTAGAAATTTTCTTATTTTGGGGCAAAAAGGCAGAAATTTCTTTTATTTTGGTACAAAATTTTAGAAATTTTTCTTATTTTAAGGCAAAAAGGCAGAAATTTCCCATATTTTGGGGAAAAAATGCAAAAATTCCACTTATTCTGAGGTAAAAGGCTGAAATTCCCCTTACTTGGGGGCAAAAAGGCAGAAATTTCCCTTATTTTGGGGCAAAATTGCAGAAATTTCACTTATTTCAGGGCAATAAGTCAGAAATTTTCTTTATTTTGGGGCAAAATGGCAGAAATTTCCTTTGTTTTGGGAGAAAAAGACAGAAATTCCACTGATTTAGAGGCAAAAAGCAGAAATTCCCCTTATTTTGGAGCAAAAATGAAGAAATTTCCCTTTTTTATGGCAAAAAGGTATGCATTCTTCTTATTTTCGGGCAAAAAGGCAGATATTCCCCGTATTTTGAAGCAAAATTGCAGTAATTCCTCTAATAGTGGGGCAAAAAAGCAGAAATTCCCTATATGTTAGGGCAAAAAGACAGAAATTCTCCTTATTTTGGGGCAGAACTCAGAAATTCCACTTATTTTGGGGTAAAATTCCAGAAATTTCCCCTATTTTAGATCAAAATTGCAGAAATTTTACTTATTTTGGGGCAAAATTGCAGAAATTTCACTTATTTCAGGGAAAAAAGGCAGAAATTTTCATTATTTTGGGGCAAAAAGGCAGAAATTCCTAATATTTTGTGGCAAAAATGCAGAAATTCCCCTTATTTTGAGGTAAAAAGGCTGAAATTCCCCTTATTTGGGGGCAGAAATGCAGAAATTTTCCTTATTTTGGGGCAAAATTGCAGAAATTTTACTTATTTCAGGGTAATATGTCATTAACTTTTTTTATTTTGGGGCAAAAAAGACAGAAATTCCATTTGTTTTGAGGGAAAAAGACAGAAATTCCACTTATTTAGAGGCAAATAAGCAGAAATTCCCCTTATTTTTGAGCAAAAATGAAGAAATTTCCTTTTTTTTTCTGGCAAAAAGGTATACATTCTTCTTATTTTCGGGCAAAAAGGAAGAAATTTCCCGTATTTTGGAACAAAATTGCAGAAATTCCCCTAATTGTGGGGCAAAAAGGCAGAAATTCCCTATATGTTAAGGCAAAAAACAGAAATTCTCCTTATTTTGGTGCAAAACTCAAAATTCCACTTATTTTAGGGCAAAATTCCAGAAATTTCACTTATTTTGGGGCAAAATTGCAGAAATTTCACTTATTTTGGGGCAAAATTGCAGAAATTTCACTTATATCAGGGTAACTGGTCAGAAATTTTCCTTATTTTGGGGCAAAAAGGCAGAAATTCCTAATATTTTGTGGCAAAAATGCAGAAATTCCCCTTATTTTGAGGTAAAAAAAGCTGAAATTCTCATTATTTGGGGACCAAAAGGCAGAAATTTTCCTTATTTTGGGGCAAAATTGCAGAAATTTCAATTATTTCAGGGTAACTGGTCAGAAATTTTCCTTATTTTGGGGCAAAAAGACAGGAATTCCCTTTGTTTTGGGGGAAAAAGACAGAAATTCCACTGATTTAGAGGGAAAAAAGCAGAAATTCGCCTTATTTTGGAGCAAAAATTAAGAAATTTCCTTTTTTTATGGCAAAAAGGTATGCATTCTTCTGATTTTAGGGCAAAAAGGCAGGAATTCTCCGTATTTTGGAGCAAAATTGCAGTAATTCCCCTAATTGTGGGGCAAAAAAGCAGAAATTCCATATATGTTAGGGCAAAAATACAGAAATTCTTCTTATTTTGGGGCAAAACTCAGAAATTCCACTTATTTTGGGGCAAAATTCCAGAAATTTCCCTTATTTTGGGGCAATATTGCAGAAATTTCACTTATTTTGGGGCAAAATTGCACAAATTTCACTTATTTCAGGGAAAAAGGGCAGAAATTTTCTTTATTTTGGGGCAAAAAGGCAGAAATTCCTAATATTTTGTGGCAAAAAATGCAGAAACTCCCCTTATTTTTAGGTAAAAAGGCTGAAATTCCCCTTATTTGGGTGCAAAAAGGCCGAAATTTCCCTTATTTTGGGGAAAAATTGCAGAAATTTCACTTATTTCAGGGTAATAAGTCAGAAATTTTCCTTATTTTGGGGCCAAAAATACAGAAATTTTCTTTGTTTTGGGGGAAAAAGACAGAAATTCCACCTATTTAGAGGCAAAAAAGCAGAAATTCCCCTTATTTTGGAGCAAAATTTCAGAAATTTCCCTAATTGTGGGTCAAAAAAGCAGAAATTCCCTATATGTTGGGGCAAAAAGACAGAAATTCTCTTTATTTTGGGGCAAATCTCAGAAATTCCACTTTTTTGGGGCAAAATTCCAGAAATTTCACTTTTTTGGGGGCAAAATTCCAGAAATTTCACTTATTATGGGGCAAATTGGCAGAAATTTCACCTATTTTGGGAAAAATTGCAGAAATTTCACTTATTTCAGGGAAAAAGGCAGAAATTTTCCTTATTTTGGGGCAAAAAGGCAGATATTCCTAATATTTTGTGGCAAAAATGCAGAAATTCCCCTTATTTTGAGGTAAAAAGGCTGAAATTCCCCTTATTTGGAAGCAAAAAGGCAGAAATTTCCCTTATTTTGGGGCAAAATTGCAGAAATTTCACTTACTTTAGGGTAATAAGTCTGAAATTTTCCTTATTTTGGGGCAAAAAAGACAGAAATTCCTTTTGTTTTGGGGGAAAAAGACAGAAATTCCACTTATTTAGAGGCAAAAAAGCAGAAATTCCCCTTATTTTGGAGCAAAACGCCGAAATTTCACTTCTTTTGGGGCAAAATTCCAGAAATTTTCCTTATTTTGGGGCAAAATTGCAGAAAATTCTCTTATTTTGGGGCGAAATTGCAGAAATTTCACTTATTTTGGGAAAAAATGCAGAAATTTTCTTATTTTTGGGCAAAAAGGCAGAAATTCCTAATATTTTGTGGCCAAAATGCAGAAATTACCCTTATTTTGAGGTAAAAAGGCTGAAATTCCCCTTATTTGGAGGCAAAAGGCAGAAATTACCCTTATTTTGGGGCAAAATTGCAGAAATTTTTCTTATTTAAGGGTAATTAATCAGAAATTTTTTTTTATTTTGGGGCAAAAAAGACAGAAATTCCCTTTGTTTTGGGGGAAAAAGACAGAAATTCCACTTATTTAGAGGCAAAAAAGCAGAAATTCCCCTTATTTTGGAGCAAAAATGAAGAAATTTCCTTTTATTATGGCAAAAAGGTATGCATTCTTTTTTTTCGGGCAAAAAGTCAGTCATTCCCCGTATTTTGGAGCAAAATTGCAGAAATTCCCCTAATTGTGGCGCAAAAAAGACAAAAATTCCCTTTGTTTTGGGGGAAAAAGACAGAAATTCCACTTATTTAGAGGCAAAAAAGCAGAAATTCCTCTTATTTTGGAGCAAAATTGCAAAAATTCTCCTAATTGTGGGTCAAAAAGGCAGAAATTCCCTATATGTTGGGGCAAAAAGACAGAAATTATTTTTATTTTTTGTCAAATCTCAGAAATTCCACTTTTTTGGGGCAAATTTCCAGAAATTTCATTTATTTTGGGGCAAAATTTCAGAAATTTCACTTATTTTGTGGCAAAATTGCAGAAAATTCATGTATTTTGGGGAAAAATTGCAGAAATTTCACTTATTTCAGGGAAAAAAGGCAGAATTTTTCTTTATTTTGGGGCAAAAAGGCAGAAATTTCTAATATTTTGTGGCAAAAATGCAGAAATTCCCTTTATTTTGAGGTAAAAAGGCTGAAATTCCCCTTATTTGGAGGCAAAAAAGCAGAAATTTCTATTATTTTGGGGCAAAATTGCAGAAATTTCACTTACTTCAGAGTAATAAGTCAGAATTTTTTCTTATTTTGGGGCAAAAAAGACAGAAATTCCCTTTGTTGTGGGGGAAAAGGACAGAAATTCCAGTTATTTAGAGGCAAAAAAGCAGAAATTCCCCTTATTTTGGAGAAAAAATGAAGAAATTTCATTTTTTTATGGCCAAAAGGTATGCATTCTTATTATTTTCAGGCAAAAAGGCAGTAATTCCCCGTATTTTGGAGCAAAATTGCAGAAATTCCCCTAATTGTGGGGCAAAAAAGCAGAAATTCCCTATATGTTGGGGCAAAAAGACAGAAATTCACCTTATTTTGGGGCAAATCTCAGAAATTCCACTTTTTTTGGAGCAAAATTCCAGAAATTTAACTTATTTTGGGGCAAAATTCCAGACATTTCACTTATTTTGGGGCAAAATTGCAGAAATTTCACTTATTTTGGGCAAAATTGCAGAAATTTCACTTATATCAGGGAATAAGTCAGAAATTTTCCTTATTTTGGGGCAAAAATGCAGAAATTCCTAATATTTTGTGGCCAAAATGCAGAAATTACCCTTATTTTGAGGTAAAAAGGCTGAAATTCCCCTTATTTGGAGGCAAAAGGCAGAAATTACCCTTATTTTGGGGCAAAATTGCAGAAATTTTTCTTATTTAAGGGTAATTAATCAGAAATTTTTTTTTATTTTGGGGCAAAAAAGACAGAAATTCCCTTTGTTTTGGGGGAAAAAGACAGAAATTCCACTTATTTAGAGGCAAAAAAGCAGAAATTCCCCTTATTTTGGAGCAAAAATGAAGAAATTTCCTTTTATTATGGCAAAAAGGTATGCATTCTTTTTTTTCGGGCAAAAAGTCAGTCATTCCCCGTATTTTGGAGCAAAATTGCAGAAATTCCCCTAATTGTGGCGCAAAAAAGACAAAAATTCCCTTTGTTTTGGGGGAAAAAGACAGAAATTCCACTTATTTAGAGGCAAAAAAGCAGAAATTCCTCTTATTTTGGAGCAAAATTGCAAAAATTCTCCTAATTGTGGGTCAAAAAGGCAGAAATTCCCTATATGTTGGGGCAAAAAGACAGAAATTATTTTTATTTTGGGTCAAATCTCAGAAATTCCACTTTTTTGGGGCAAATTTCCAGAAATTTCATTTATTTTGGGGCAAAATTTCAGAAATTTCACTTATTTTGTGGCAAAATTGCAGAAAATTCATGTATTTTGGGGAAAAATTGCAGAAATTTCACTTATTTCAGGGAAAAAAGGCAGAATTTTTCTTTATTTTGGGGCAAAAAGGCAGAAATTTCTAATATTTTGTGGCAAAAATGCAGAAATTCCCTTTATTTTGAGGTAAAAAGGCTGAAATTCCCCTTATTTGGAGGCAAAAAAGCAGAAATTTCTATTATTTTGGGGCAAAATTGCAGAAATTTCACTTACTTCAGAGTAATAAGTCAGAATTTTTTCTTATTTTGGGGCAAAAAAGACAGAAATTCCCTTTGTTGTGGGGGAAAAGGACAGAAATTCCAGTTATTTAGAGGCAAAAAAGCAGAAATTCCCCTTATTTTGGAGAAAAAATGAAGAAATTTCATTTTTTTATGGCCAAAAGGTATGCATTCTTATTATTTTCAGGCAAAAAGGCAGTAATTCCCCGTATTTTGGAGCAAAATTGCAGAAATTCCCCTAATTGTGGGGCAAAAAAGCAGAAATTCCCTATATGTTGGGGCAAAAAGACAGAAATTCACCTTATTTTGGGGCAAATCTCAGAAATTCCACTTTTTTTGGAGCAAAATTCCAGAAATTTAACTTATTTTGGGGCAAAATTCCAGACATTTCACTTATTTTGGGGCAAAATTGCAGAAATTTCACTTATTTTGGGCAAAATTGCAGAAATTTCACTTATATCAGGGAATAAGTCAGAAATTTTCCTTATTTTGGGGCAAAAATGCAGAAATTCCTAATATTTTGTGGCAAAAATGCAGAAATTCCCCTTATTTTGAGGTAAAAAGCCTGAAATTCCCCTTATTTGGAGTCAAAAAGGCAGAAATTTCCCTTATTTTGGGGAAAAATTGCAGAAATTTCACTTATTTCAGGGAAATAAGTCAGAAATTTTCCTTATTTTGGGGCAAAAAGACAGAAATTTTCTTTATTTTGGGGCAATTCTCAGAAATTCCACTTTTGGGGGGGCAAAATTCCAGAAATTTCACTTACTTTGGGGCAAAATTCCAGAAATTTCACTTATTTCAGGGAAAAAGGCAGAAATTTTTCTTATTTTGGGGCAAAAAGGCAGAAATTCCTAATATTTTGTGGCAAACATGCAGAAATTCCCCTTTTTTTGAGGTAAAAAGGCTGAAATTCCCTTATTTTGGGGGTAAAAAGGCAAAAATTTTCAATATTTTGGGGCAAAATTGCAGAAATTTCACTTACTTCAGGGTAATAAGTCTGAATTTTTTTTATTTTGGGGCAAAAAAGACAGAAATTCCCTTTGTTTTGGGCGAAAAAGACAGAAATTCTACTTATTTAGAGGTAAAAAAGCAGAAATTCCACTTATTTTGGAGCAAAAATGAAGAAATTTCCCTTTATTATGGCCAAAAGGTATGCATTATTCTTATTTTCGGGAAAAAAAGCAGAAATTGCCCCTGTTTTGGAGCAAAACTGCAGAAATTCCCCTAATTGTGGGGCAAAGGGCAGAAATTCCCTATATATTGGGACAAAAAGACAGAAATTCTTCTTATTTTGGGGCAAAACGCAGAAATTCCACTTATTTTCGGGCAAAATTCCAGAAATTTTTTTTATTTTGGGGCAAAATTGCAGAAATTTCACTTATTTTCGGGCATAATTGCAGAAATTTCACTTATTTCAGGGATAAAAAGCAGAAATTTTCTTATTTTGGGGCAAAAAGGCAGAAATTCCTAATATTTTGTGCAAAAAATGCAGAAATTCCCATTATTTTGAGGTAAAAAGGCTGAAATTCCCCTTATTTGGAGGCAAAAAGGAAGAAATTTCCCTTATTTTGGGGCAAAATTGCAGAAATTTCACTCATTTCAGGGTAATAAGTCAGAAATTTTTCTTATTTTGGGGCAAAAAAGACAGAAATTCCCTTTGTTTTGGGGGAAAAAGACAGAAATTCCACTTATTTAGAGGCAAAAATGCAGAAATTCCTCTTATTTTGGAGCAAAAATGAAGAAATTTCCTTTTTTTATGGCAAAAAGATATGCATTCTTCTTATTTTAGGGCAAAAAGGCAGTAATTCCCCGTATTTTGGAGCAAAATTGCAGAAATACCCCTAATTGTGGGGCAAAAAAGACAAAAATTCCCTTTGTTTTGGGAAAAAAAGACAGAAATTCCTGTTATTTAGAGGCAAATAAGCAGAAATTCCCCTTATTTTGGAGCAAAATTGCAGAAATTCCCCTAATTGTGGGTCAAAAAGGCAAAATTCCCTATATATTGGGGCAAAAAGACAGAAATTCTCCTTATTTTGTTGCAAAACTCAGAAATTCCACTTATTTTGGGGCAAAATTCCAGAAATTTTATTTATTTTGAGGCAAAATTGCAGAAATTTCACTTATTTCAGGGAAAAAGGCAGAAATTTTCCTTATTTTGGGGCAAAAAGGCAGAAATTCCTAATATATTGTGGCAAAAATGCAGAAATTCCCCTTATTTTGAGGTAAAAAGCCTGAAATTCCTTTTACTTGGGGGCAAAAAGCAGATATTTCCCTTATTTTGGGGCAAAATTGCAGAAATTTCACTTACATCAGGGCAATAAGTCTGAAATTTTCCTTATTTTGGGGCAAAAAAGACGGAAATTCCCTTTGTTTTGGGGGAAAAAGACAGAAATTCCACTTATTTAGAGGCAAGAAAGCAGAAATTCCACTTATTTTGGAGCAAAAATTAAGAAATTTCCTTTTTTTTCTGGCAAAAAGTTATGCATTCTTCTTATTTTCGGGCAAAAAGGCAAAACTTCCTCGTATTTTGGAACAAAATTGCAGAAATTCCCCTAATTGTGGGGCAAAAAAGCAGAAATTCCATATATGTGAGGGCAAAAAACAGAAATTCTCCTTATTTTGGTGCAAAACTCAAAATTCCACTTATTTTGGGGCAAAATTCAAGAAATTTCCATTATTTTGGGGCACAATTGCAGAAATTTCACTTATTTTGGGGCAAAATTGCAGAAATTTCACTTATTTCAGGGAAAAAGGCAGAAATTTTCCTTATTTTGGGGCAAAAAGGCAGAAATTCCTAATATTTTGTGGCAAAAATGCAGAAATTGCCCTTATTTTGAGGTAAAAAAGCTGAAATTCTCCTTATTTGGGGACCAAAAGGCAGAAATTTCCCTTATTTCTGGGCAAAATTGCAGAAATTTCACTTATTTCAGGGTAACTGGTCAGAAATTTTCCTTATTTTGGGGCAAAAAAGACAGGAATTCCCTTTGTTTTGGGGGAAAAAAGACAGAAATTTCAAATTTTTAGAGGCAAAAAATCAGAAATTCCCCTTATTTTGGAGCAAAATTGCAGAAATTCCCCTAATTGTGGGTCAAAAAAGCAGAAATTCCCTATATGTTGGGGCAAAAAGACAGAAATTCTCTTTATTTTGGGGCAAATCTCAAAATTCCACTTTTTTGGGGCAAAATTCCAGAAATTTCACTTATTTAGGGCAAAATTCCAGAAATTTCACTTATTATGGGGCAAATTTGCAGAAATTTCACTTATTTTGGTCAAAATTGCAGAAATTTCACTTATTTCAGGGAAAAAGGCAGAAATTTCCTTATTTTGGGGCAAAAAGGCAGAAATTCCTAATATTTTGTGGCAAAAATGCAGAAATTCCCCTTATTTTGAGGTAAAAAGTCTGAAATTCCCCTTATTTGGGTGCAAAAAGGCAGAAATATTTCTTATTTTTGGGCAAAATTGCAGAAATTTCACTTATTTAAGGGTAATAAGTCCGAAATTTTTTTATTTTGGGGCAAAAAAGACAGAAATTCTAATTTTTTGGGGGAAAAAGACAGAAATTCCACTTATATAGAGGCAAAAAAGCAGAAATTCCCCTTATTTTGGAGCAAAAATGAAGAAATTTCCTTTTTTTTCTGGCAAAAAGGTATGCATTCTTCTTATTTTCGGGCAAAAAAGCAGTAATTCCCCATATTTTGGAGCAAAATTGCAGAAATTCCTCTAATTGTGGGGCAAAAAAAGACAAAAATTCCCTTTGTTTTGGGGGAAAAAGACAGAAATTCCACTTATTTAGAGGAAAAAAGCAGAAATTCTTCTTATTTTGGAGCAAAATTGCAAAAATTCCCCTAATTGTGGGTCAAAAAGGCAGAAATTCCCTATATGTTGGGGCAAAAAGACAGAAATTCTCCTTATTTTGGGGCAAAACTCAGAAATTCCACTTATTTTGGGGCAAAATTCCAGAAATTTCCCTTATTTTGGGGCAAAATTGCAGATATTTAATTTATTTTGAGGGAAAATTGCAGAAATTTCACTTATTTCAGGGAAAAAGGCAGAAATTTTCCTAATTTTGTGGCAAAAAGGCAGAAATTCCTAATATTTTGTGGCAAAAAATGCAAAAATTCCTTTTATTTTGAGGTAAAATGCCTGAAATTTCCCTTATTTGTGGGCAAAAAGGCAGAAATTTCCCTTATTTTGCGGCAAAATTGCAGAAATTTCACTTACTTCAGGGTAATAAGTCTGAAATTTTCCTTATTTTGGTGCAAAAAAACCAAAAATTCTCTTTGTTTTGGGGGAAAAAGACAGAAATTCCACTTATTTAGAGGCAAAAAAGCAGAAATTTCACTTATTTTGGAGCAAAAATTAAGAAATTTCCTTTTTTTTCTGGCAAAAAGTTATGCATTCTTCTTATTTTCGGGCAAAAAGGCAAAACTTCCTCGTATTTTGGAACAAAATTGCAGAAATTCCCCTAATTGTGGGGCAAAAAGGCAGAAATTCCCTATATGTTAGGGCAAAAAACAGAAATTCTCCTTATTTTGGTGCAAAACTCAAAATTTCACTTATTTTAGGGCAAAATTCCAGAAATTTCACTTATTTTGAGGCAAAATTGCAGAAATTTCACTTATTTTGGGGCAAAATTGCAGAAATTCCACTTATTTCATGGAAAAAAGGCAGAAATTTTATTTATTTTGGGGCAAAAAGGCAGAAATTACTAATATTTTGTGGCAAAAATGCAGAAATTCCCCTTATTTTGAGGTAAAAAGGCTGAAATTCTCCTTATTTGGAGACCAAAAGGCAGAAATTTCCCTTATTTCTGGGCAAAATTGCAGAAATTTCACTTATTTCAGGGTAACTGGTCAGAAATTTTCCTTATTTTGAGGCAAAAAGACAGGAATTCCCTTTGTTTTGGGGGAAAAAGACAGAAATTTCAAATTTTTAGAGGCAAAAAATCAGAAATTCCCCTTATTTTGGAGCAAAATTGCAGAAATTCCCCTAATTGTGGGTCAAAAAAGCAGAAATTCCCTATATGTTGGGGCAAAAAGACAGAAATTCTCTTTATTTTGGGGCAAATCTCAAAATTCCACTTTTTTGGGGCAAAATTCCAGAAATTTCACTTATTTAGGGCAAAATTCCAGAAATTTCACTTATTATGGGGCAAATTTGCAGAAATTTCACTTATTTTGGTCAAAATTGCAGAAATTTCACTTATTTCAGGGAAAAAGGCAGAAATTTCCTTATTTTGGGGCAAAAAGGCAGAAATTCCTAATATTTTGTGGCAAAAATGCAGAAATTCCCCTTATTTTGAGGTAAAAAGTCTGAAATTCCCCTTATTTGGGGGCAAAAAGGAAGAAATATTTCTTATTTTTGGGCAAAATTGCAGAAATTTCACTTATTTAAGGGTAATAAGTCCGAAATTTTTTTATTTTGGGGCAAAAAAGACAGAAATTCTAATTTTTTGGGGGAAAAAGACAGAAATTCCACTTATATAGAGGCAAAAAAGCAGAAATTCCCCTTATTTTGGAGCAAAAATGAAGAAATTTCCTTTTTTTTCTGGCAAAAAGGTATGCATTCTTCTTATTTTCGGGCAAAAAAGCAGTAATTCCCCATATTTTGGAGCAAAATTGCAGAAATTCCTCTAATTGTGGGGCAAAAAAAGACAAAAATTCTCTTTGTTTTGGGGGAAAAAGACAGAAATTCCACTTATTTAGAGGAAAAAAGCAGAAATTCTTCTTATTTTGGAGCAAAATTGCAAAAATTCCCCTAATTGTGGGTCAAAAAGGCAGAAATTCCCTATATGTTGGGGCAAAAAGACAGAAATTCTCCTTATTTTGGGGCAAAACTCAGAAATTCCACTTATTTTGGGGCAAAATTCCAGAAATTTCCCTTATTTTGGGGCAAAATTGCAGATATTTAATTTATTTTGAGGGAAAATTGCAGAAATTTCACTTATTTCAGGGAAAAAGGCAGAAATTTTCCTAATTTTGTGGCAAAAAGGCAGAAATTCCTAATATTTTGTGGTAAAAAATGCAAAAATTCCTTTTATTTTGAGGTAAAATGCCTGAAATTTCCCTTATTTGTGGGCAAAAAGGCAGAAATTTCCCTTATTTTGCGGCAAAATTGCAGAAATTTCACTTACTTCAGGGTAATAAGTCTGAAATTTTCCTTATTTTGGTGCAAAAAAACCAAAAATTCTCTTTGTTTTGGGGGAAAAAGACAGAAATTCCACTTATTTAGAGGCAAAAAAGCAGAAATTTCACTTATTTTGGAGCAAAAATTAAGAAATTTCCTTTTTTTTCTGGCAAAAAGTTATGCATTCTTCTTATTTTCGGGCAAAAAGGCAAAACTTCCTCGTATTTTGGAACAAAATTGCAGAAATTCCCCTAATTGTGGGGCAAAAAGGCAGAAATTCCCTATATGTTAGGGCAAAAAACAGAAATTCTCCTTATTTTGGTGCAAAACTCAAAATTTCACTTATTTTAGGGCAAAATTCCAGAAATTTCACTTATTTTGAGGCAAAATTGCAGAAATTTCACTTATTTTGGGGCAAAATTGCAGAAATTCCACTTATTTCATGGAAAAAAGGCAGAAATTTTATTTATTTTGGGGCAAAAAGGCAGAAATTACTAATATTTTGTGGCAAAAATGCAGAAATTCCCCTTATTTTGAGGTAAAAAGGCTGAAATTCTCCTTATTTGGAGACCAAAAGGCAGAAATTTCCCTTATTTCTGGGCAAAATTGCAGAAATTTCACTTATTTCAGGGTAACTGGTCAGAAATTTTCCTTATTTTGAGGCAAAAAGACAGGAATTCCCTTTGTTTTGGGGGAAAAAGACAGAAATTTCAGTTATTTAGAGGCAAAAATGCAGAAATTCTTCTTATTTTGGAGCAAAAATGAAGAAATTTCTTTTTTCATGGCAAAAAGGTATGCATTCTTCTTATTTTCGGGCAAAAAGGCAGGAATTCCCCGTATTTTGGAGCAAAATTGCAGAAATTCCCCTAATTGTGGGGCAAAAAATCAGAAATTCCCTATATGTTAGGGCAAAAAGACAGAAATTCTCTTTATTTTGGGGCAAAACTCAGAAATTCCACTTATTTTGGGGCAAAATTCCAGAAATTTCCTTTATTTTGGGGCAAAATTTCAGAAATTTCACTTATTTTGGGGCAAAATTGCAGAAATTTCACTTATTTCAGTAAAAACGTCAGAAATTTTCCTTATTTTGGGGCAAAAAAGCCAGAAATTTCCTTTGTTTTGGGGGAAAAAGACAGAAATTCCACTTATTTAGAGGCAAAAAAGCAGAAATTCCCCTTATTTTGGAGAAAAATTGCAGAAATTTTCCTAATTGTGGGTCAAAAAAGCAGAAATTCCCTATATGTTGGGGCAAAAAGACAGAAATTCTCTTTATTTTGGGGCAAATCTCAGAAATACCACTTATTTTGAGGCAAAATTCCAGAAATTTCACTTATTTTGAGGCAAATTTGCAGAAATTTCACTTATTTTGGGCAAAATTGCAGAAATTTCCCTTATTTCAGGGAAAAAGGCAGAAATTTTTCTTATTTTGGGGCAAAGAGGCAGAAATTCCTAATATTTTATGGCAAAAATGCAGAAATTCCCCTTATTTTGAGGTAAAAAGGCTGAAATTCCTTTTATTTGGGGGCAAAAAGGCAGAAATTTCCCTTATTTTGGGGCAAAATTGCAGAAATTAAACTTACTTCAGGGTAATAAGTCTGTAATTTTCCTTATTTTGGGGCAAAAAATATGAAATTCCCTTGTTTTGGGCGAAAAAGACAGAAATTCCACTTATTTAGAGGCAAAAAAGCAGAAATTCCACTTATTTTGGAGCGAAAAAAAAGAAATTTCCCTTTTTTATGGCAAAAAGTTATGCATTCTTCTTATTTTCAGGCAAAAAAGCAGAAATTGCCCGTGTTTTGGAGCAAAATTGCAGAAATTCCCCTAATTGTGGGGCAAAAGGGCAGATATTCCCTATATGTTGGAGCAAAAAGACAGAAATTCTCCTTATTTTGGGGCAAAACGCAGAAATTCCACTTATTTTGGGGCAAAATTCCAGAAATTTTCCTTATTTTGGGGCAAAATTGCAGAAATTTCACTTATTTTGGGGCAAAATAGCAGAAATTTCACTTATTTCAGAGAAAAAAGAAGAAATTTTCTTATTTTGGGGCAAAAAGGCAGAAATTCCTAATATTTTGTGGCAAAAATGCAGAAATTCCCCTTATTTTGAGGTAAAAACGCTGATATTTCCTTTATTTGGGGGCAAAAAGGCAGAAATTTCCCTTATTTTGGGGCAAAATTGCAGAAATTTAACTTACTTCAGGGTAATAAGTCAGAAATTTTCCTTATTTTGGGGCAAAAATGACAAAATTCCCTTTGTTTTCGGGGAAAAATACAGAAATTCCACTTATTTAGTGGCAAAAAAGCAGAAATTCCCTTTATTTTGGAGCAAAAATGAAGAAATTTCCTTTTTTTTATGGCAAAAAGGTATGCATTCTTCTAATTTTCGGGCAAAAAGGCCGAAATTCCCCATATTTTGGAGCAAAATTGCAGAAATTCTTTTAATTTTGGGGAAAAAAGGCAGAAATTCCCTATATGTTAGGGCAAAAAGACAGAAATTCTCCTTATTTTGGGGCGAAACTCAGAAATTCCACTTATTTTGGGGCAAAATTCCAGAAAGTTCCCTTATTTGGGGGCAAAATTGCAGAAATTTCACTTATTTCAAGGAAAAAAGTCAGAAATTTTCTTTATTTTGGGGCAAAAAGGCAGAAATTCCTAATATTTTGTTTCAAAAATGTAGAAATTCCCCTTATTTTCAGGTAAAAAGGTTGAAATTCTCCTTATTTGGGGTCAAAAAGGTAGAAATTCCCCTTATTTTGGGGCAAAATTCCAGAAATTTCTCTTATTTTAGGGTAATAACACAGAAATTTTCCTTATTTTGGGGCAAAAAAGACAGAAATTCCCTTTGTTTTGGGGGAAAAAGACAGAAATTCTACTTATTTAGAGGCTAAAAACCAGAAATTCCCCTTACTTTGTAGCCAAAATGAAGAAATTTCCCTTTTTTATGGCAAAAAGATATGCATTCTTCTTATTTTCGGGCAAAAAGGCAGAAATTCCTCGTATTTTGGAGCAAAACTGCAGAAATTCTCTTTATTTTGGGGCAAAAAGGCAGAAATTTCCTATATGTTAGGGGAAAAAGTCAGAAATTCTCCTTATTTTGGGGCAAAACTCATAAATTCCACTTATTTTGGGGCAAAATTCCAGAAATTTCCCTTATTTTGGGGGAAAATTGCAGAAATTTGATTTATTTTGGGGCAAAATTGCAGAAATTTCATTATTTCAGAAAAAAGAAGAAATTTTCTTATTTTGGAGCAAAAAGGCAGAAATTTCTTTTATTTTGGTACAAAATTGCAGAAATTTTTCTTATTTTGGGGCAAAAAGGCAGAAATTTCCCTTATTTTGGAGCAAAAATGCAGAAATTCCTGTTATTTTGAGGTAAAAAGCCTGAAATTCTTCTTATTTGGGGGCAAAAAGGCAGAAATTTCCCTTATTTTGGGGCAAAATTGCAGAAATTTCACTTATTTCAGGGTAATAAGTCAGAATTTTTTTTTATTTTGGGGCAAAAAAGACATAAATTCCCTTTGTTTTGGGGGAAAAAGACAGAAATTCCACTTATTTAGAAGCAAAAAAGCAGAAATTCCCCTTATTTTTTAGCAAAAATGAAGAAATTTCCCTTTTTTATGGCAAAAAGGTATGCATTCTTTTTATTTTCAGGCTAAAAGGCAGAAATTCCCCGTATTTTGGAGAAAAATTGCAGAAATTCCCCTAATTGTGAGGCAAAAAGGCAGAAATTCCCTATATGTTAGGGCAAAAAGTCAGAAATTCTCCTTATTTTGGGGCAAAACTCAGAAATTACACTTATTTTGGGGCAAAATTCCAGAAATTTTACTTATTTTGGGGCAAAATTGCAGAAATTTGACTTATTTTGGGGCAAAATTGCAGAAATTTAACTTATTTCAGAAAAAAGAAGAAATTTTCTTATTTTGGGGCAAAAAGGCAGAAATTTCTTTTATTTTGGTACAAAATTGCAGAAATTTTTCTTATTTTGGGGCAAAAAGGCAGAAATTTCCCATATTTTGGAGCAAAAATGCAGAAATTCCCGTTATTTTGACGTAAAAACCCTAAAATTCCCCTTATTTGGGGGCAAAAAGTCAGAAATTTCCCTTATTTTGGGGCAAAATTGCAGAAATTTCACTATTTCAGGGTAATAAGTCAGAAATTTTCCTTATTTTGGGGCAAAAAAGACAGAAATTCCCGTTGTTTTGGGGGAAAGAGACAGAAATTCCACTTATTTAGAAGCAAAAAAGCAGAAATCCCTTATTTTGGAGGAAAAAGGAAAAAATTTCCCTTTTTTGGCAAAAAGGTATGCATTCTTATTATTTTCGGGCAAAAAGGCAGAAATTCCCCGTATTTTGGACCAAACTTGCAGAAATTCCCCTAATTGTGTGGCAAAAAGGCAGAAATTCCCTATATCTTAGGGCAAAAAGACAGAAATTCTCATTATTTTGGGGCAAAACTCAGAAATTCCACTTATTTTGGGGCAAAATTCCAGAAAGGTCCTTTATTTTGGGGCAAAATTGCAGTAATTTCACTTATTTTGGGGCAAAATTGCAGAAATTTCACATATTTCAAGGAAAAAAGGAAGAAATTTTCTTTATTTTGGGGCAAAAATCAGAAATTCCTAATATTTTGTGGCAAAAATGCAGAAATTCTCTCTATTTTGAGGTAAAAAGGCTGAAATTCCCCTTATTTGGGGTCAAAAAGGCAGAAATTTTTCTTATTTTGGGGCAAAATTCCAGAAATTTCTCTTATTTCAGGGTAATAAGACATAAATTTTCCTTATTTTGGTGCAAAAAAGACAGAAATTCCCTTTGTTTTGGGGGAAAAAGACAGAAATTCCACTTATTTAGAGGCAAAAATGCAGAAATTGCCCTTATTTTGGAGCAAAAATGAAGAAATTTTCTATTTTTATGGCAAAAAGTTATGCATTCTTCTTATTTTCGGGCAAAAAGGCAGAAATTCCCCGTATTTGGAGCAAAATTGCAGAAATTCCCCTAATTGTGGGGCAAAAAGCAGAAATTCCCTATATGTTAGGGCAAAAAGACAGAAATTCTCCTTATTTTGGGGCAAAACTCAGAAATTCCACTTATTTTGGGGCAAAATTCCAGAAATTTCCCTTATTTTGGGCAAAATTGCAGAAATTTTACTTATTTTGGGGCAAAATTGCAAAATTTCACTTATTTCAGAAAAAAGCAGAAATTTTCTTATTTTGGGGCAAAAAGGCAGAAATTTCTTTTATTTTGTTACAAAATTGCAGAAATTTGTCTTATTTTGGGGCAAAAAGGCATAAATTTCCCATATTTAGGAGCAAAAATGCAGAAATTCCCCTTATTTTGAGGTAAAAAGCCTGAAAATCGTCTTATTTGGGGGCAAAAAGGCAGAAATTTCCCTTATTTTGGGGCAAAATTGCAGATATTTTACTTATTTCAGGGTAATAAGTCAGAAATCTTTCTTATTTTGGGGCAAAAAAGACAGAAATTTCCTTTGTTTTGGAGGAAAAAGACAGATATTCCACTTATTTAGAGGTTAAAAACCAGAAATTCCCCTTATTTTGGAGCCAAAATGAAGAAATTTCTCTTTATTATGGCAAAAAGGTATGCATTCTTTTTATTTTCGGGCAAAGAGGCAGAAATTCCCCGTATTTTGGTGCAAAATTGTAGAATTTCCCCTAATTGTGAAACAAAAATGCAGAAATTCCTTATATGTTAGGGCAAAAAGACAGAAATTCTCTTTATTTCGGGGCAAAACTCAGAAATTCCAGTTATTTTGGGGCAAAATTCCAGATATTTTCCTTATTTTGGGGCAAAATTGCAGAAATTTCTCTTATTTTGGGGCAAAATTGCAGAAATTTCACTTATTCCAGAAAAAAAGCAGAAATTTTCTTATTTTAGTGCAAAAAGGCAGAAATTTCTAATATTTTGTTTCAAAAAATGCAGAAATTCTACTTATTTTGTGGTAAAAAGGCTGAAATTTTCCTTATTTGGGGGCAAAAAGTCAGAAATTTCCCTTATTTTGGGGCAAAATTGCAGAAATTTCACTTATTTCAGGGTAATAAGTTAGAATTTTTTTTATTTTGGCGCAAAAATGACAGGAATTCCCTTTGTTTTGGGGGAAAAAGACAGAAATTCCACTTATTTAGAGGCAAAAAGCAGAAATTCCCCTTATTTTGGAGCAAAAATGAAGAAATTTCCCTTTTTTATGGCAAAAAGGTATGCATTCTTTTTATTTTCAGGCTAAAAGGCAGAAATTCCCCGTATTTTGGAGCAAAATTGCAGAAATTCCCCTAATTGTGAGGCAAAAAGGCAGAAATTCCCTATATGTTAGGGCAAAAAGTCAGGAATTCTCCTTATTTTGGGGCAAAACTCAGAAATTACACTTATTTTGGGGCAAAATTCCAGAAATTTTACTTATTTTGGGGCAAAATTGCAGAAATTTGACTTATTTTGGGGCAAAATTGCAGAAATTTAACTTATTTCAGAAAAAAGAAATTTTCTTATTTTGGGGCAAAAAGGCAGAAATTTCTTTTATTTTGGTACAAAATTGCAGAAATTTTTCTTATTTTGGGGCAAAAAGGCAGAAATTTCCCATATTTTGGAGCAAAAATGCAGAAATTCCCGTTATTTTGACGTAAAAACCCTAAAATTCCCCTTATTTGGGGGCAAAAAGTCAGAAATTTCCTTATTTTGGGGCAAAATTGCAGAAATTTCACTATTTCAGGGTAATAAGTCAGAAATTTTCCTTATTTTGGGGCAAAAAAGACAGAAATTCCCTTTGTTTTGGCGGAAAGAGACAGAAATTCCACTTATTTAGAAGCAAAAAAGCAGAAATTCCCCTTATTTTGGAGGAAAAATGAAGAAATTTCCCTTTTTTGGCAAAAAGGTATGCATTCTTATTATTTTCGGGCAAAAAGGCAGAAATTCTCCGTATTTTGGACCAAACTTGCAGAAATTCCCCTAATTGTGTGGCAAAAAGGCAGAAATTCCCTATATCTTAGGGCAAAAAGACAGAAATTCTCATTATTTTGGGGCAAAACTCAGAAATTCCACTTATTTTGGGGCAAAATTCCAGAAAGGTCCTTTATTTTGAGGCAAAATTGCAGTAATTTGACTTATTTTGGGGCAAAATTGCAGAAATTTCACATATTTCAAGGAAAAAGGAAGAAATTTTCTTTATTTTGGGGCAAAAATCAGAAATTCCTAATATTTTGTGGCAAAAATGCAGAAATTCTCCCTATTTTGAGGTAAAAAGGCTGAAATTCCCCTTATTAGGCGTCAAAAAGGCAGAAATTTTTCTTATTTTGGGGCAAAATTCCAGAAATTTCTCTTATTTCAGGGTAATAAGACATAAATTTTCCTTATTTTGGGGCAAAGAAGACAGAAATTCCCTTTTTTTGGGGGGAAAGAGACAGAAATTCCACTTATTTAGAAGCAAAAAAGCAGAAATTTTCCTTATTTTGGAGGAAAAAGGAAGAAATTTCCCTTTTTTGGCAAAAAGGTATGCATTCTTATTATTTTCGGGCAAAAAGGCAGAAATTCCCCGTATTTTGGACCAAACTTGCAGAAATTCCCCTAATTGTGTGGCAAAAAGGCAGAAATTCCCTATATCTTAGGGCAAAAAGACAGAAATTCTCATTATTTTGGGGCAAAACTCAGAAATTCCACTTATTTTGGGGCAAAATTCCAGAAAGGTCCTTTATTTTGGGGCAAAATTGCAGTAATTTCACTTATTTTGGGGCAAAATTGCAGAAATTTCACATATTTCAAGGAAAAAAGGAAGAAATTTTCTTTATTTTGGGGCAAAAATCAGAAATTCCTAATATTTTGTGGCAAAAATGCAGAAATTCTCTCTATTTTGAGGTAAAAAGGCTGAAATTCCCCTTATTTGGGGTCAAAAAGGCAGAAATTTTTCTTATTTTGGGGCAAAATTCCAGAAATTTCTCTTATTTCAGGGTAATAAGACATAAATTTTCCTTATTTTGGTGCAAAAAAGACAGAAATTCCCTTTGTTTTGGGGGAAAAAGACAGAAATTCCACTTATTTAGAGGCAAAAATGCAGAAATTCCTCTTATTTTGGAGCAAAAATGAAGAAATTTTCTATTTTTATGGCAAAAAGTTATGCATTCTTCTTATTTTCGGGCAAAAAGGCAGAAATTCCCCGTATTTGGAGCAAAATTGCAGAAATTCCCCTAATTGTGGGGCAAAAAGCAGAAATTCCCTATATGTTAGGGCAAAAAGACAGAAATTCTCCTTATTTTTGGGCAAAACTCAGAAATTCCACTTATTTTGGGGCAAAATTCCAGAAATTTTCCTTATTTTGGGGCAAAATTGCAGAAATTTCACTTATTTTGGGACAAAATTGCAGAAATTTCACTTATTCCAGAAAAAAAAGCAGAAATTTTCTTATTTCGAAGCAAAAAGGCAGAAATTTCTAATATTTTGTTTCAAAAATGCAGAAATTCCCCTTATTTTGAGGTAAAAAGGCTGAAATTTTCCTTATTTGGGGGCAAAAAGTCAGAAATTTCCCTTATTTTGGGGCAAAATTGCAGAAATTTCACTTATTTCAGGGTAATAATTTAGAAATTTTCCTTATTTTGGGGCAAAAAAGACAGGAATTCCCTTTGTTTTGGGGAAAAAAGACAGAAATTCAACTTATTTAGTGGCAAAAAAGCAGAAATTCCCTTTATTTTGGAGCAAAAATGAAGAAATTTCCTTTTTTTATGGCAAAAAGGTATGCATTCTTCTTATTTTCGGGCAAAAAGGCAGAAATTCCCCATATTTTGGAGCAAAATTGCAAAAATTCCCCTAATTGTGGGGCAAAAGGCAGAAATTCCCTATATGTTAGGGCAAAAAGACAGAAATTCTCCTTATTTTGGGGCAAAACTCAGAAATTCCACTTATTTTGGGGCAAAATTCCAGAAAGTTCCCTTATTTTGGGGCAAAATTGCAGAAATTTCAAATATTTTGGGGCAAAATTGCAGAAATTTTACTTATTTCAAGGAAAAAACGCAGAAATTTTCTTTATTTTGATGCAAAAAGGCAGAAATTCTTAATATTTTGTGGCAAAAATGCAGAAATTCCCCTTATTTTGAGGTAAAAAGGCTGAAATTCCCCCTATTAGGCGTCAAAAAGGCAGAAATTTCACTTATTTTGGGGCAAAATTCCAAAAATTTCTCTTATTTCAGGGTAATAAGTCAGAAATTTTCCTTATTTTGGGGCAAAAAAGACAGAAATTCCCTTTGTTTTGGGGGAAAAAGACAGAAATTCCACTTATTTAGAGGCAAAAATTCAGAAATTCCTCTTATTTTAAAGCAAAAATGAAGAAATTTCCTTTTTTTTATGACAAAAAGTTATGCATTCTTTTTATTTTTGGGCAAAAAGGCAGAAATTCCCCGTATTTTGGAGCAAAATTGCAGAATTTCCCCTAATTGTTAAACAAAAATGCAGAAATTCCTTATATGTTAGGGCAAAAAGACAGAAATTCTTTTATTTTGGGGCAAAACTCAGAAATTCCACTTATTTTGGGGCAAAATTCCAGAAATTTCCCTTATTTTGGGGCAAAATTGCAGAAATTTGACTTATTTTGGGGCAAAATGGCAAAATTTCACTTATTTCAAAAAAAAGCAGAAATTTTCTTATTTTGGGGCAAAAAAGGCAGAAATTTCTTATATTTTGGTTCAAAATTGCAGAAATTTTTCTTATTTTGGGGCAAAAAGGCAGAAATTTTCCATATTTTTGAGCAAAAATGCAGAAATTCCCCTTATTTTGAGGTAAAAAGCCTGAAAATCGTCTTATTTGGAGGAAAAAAGGCAGAAATTTCCCTTATTTCGGGGCAAAATTGCAGATATTTAACTTATTTCAGGGTAATAAGTGAGAAATCTTCCTTATTTTAGCGCAAAAAAGACAGAAATTTCTGTTGTTTTGGGGGGAAAAAGACAGAAATTCCACTTATTTAGAGGCTAAAAACCAGAAATTCCTCTATTTTGGAGCAAAAATGAAGAAATTTCCCTTTTTTAATGGCAAAAAGGTATGCATTCTTCTTATTTTCGGGCAAAAAGGCAGAAATTCCCCGTATTTTGGAGCAAAACTGCAGAAATTCTCCTTATTTCGGGGCAAAACTCAGAAATTCCACTTATTTTGGGGCAAAATTCTAGATATTTTCCTTATTTTGGGGCAAAATTGCAGAAATTTCACTTATTTTGGGGCAAAATTGCAGAAATTTCACTTATTCCAGAAAAAAAGCAGAAATTTTCTTATTTTGGTGCAAAAAGGCAGAAATTTCTAATATTTTATTGCAAAAATGCAGAAATTCTACTTATTTTGTGGTAAAAAGTCTGAAATTTTCCTTATTTGGGGGCAAAAAGTCAGAAATTTCCTTTATTTTGGGGCAAAATTGCAGAAATTTCACTTATTTCAGAAAAAAGAAGAAATTTTCTTATTTTGGAGCAAAAAGGCAGAAATTCCCATTATTTTGATGTAAAAACACTGAAATTCCCCTTATTTGGGGGCAAAAAGGCAGAAATTTCCCTTATTTTGGGGCAAAATTGCAGAAATTTTACTTATTTCAGGGTAATAAGTCAGAAATTTTTCTTAATTTGGGGCAAAAAAGACAGAAATTCCCTTTGTTTTGGGGGAAAAAGACAGAAATTCCACTTATTTAGAAGCAAAAAAGCAGAAATTCCTTTTATTTTGGAGCAAAAATGAAGATATTTCCCTTTTTTATGGCAAAAAGTTATGCATTCTTCTGATTTTTGGGCAAAAAGGCAGAAATTCCCCGTATTTTGGACCAAAATTGCAGAAATTCCCCTAATTGTGTGGCAAAAAGGCAGAAATTCCCTATATCTTAGGGCAAAAAGACAAAAATTCTCATTATTTTGGGGCAAAACTCAGAAATTCCACTTATTTTGGGGCAAAATTCCAGAAAGTTCCTTTATTTTGGGGCAAAATTGCTGTAATTTCACTTATCTTGGGGCAAAATTGCAGAAATTTCACATATTTCAAAAAAAAAAAGAAGAAATTTTCTTTATTGTGGGGCAAAAATCAGAAATTCCTAATATTTTGTGGCAAAAATGCAGAAATTCCCCCTATTTTGAGGTAAAAAGGCTGAAATTCCCCTTATTTGGGGTCAAAAAGGCAGAAATTTTTCTTATTTTGGGGCAAAATTCCAGAAATTTCTCTTATTTCAGGGTAATAAGACATAAATTTTCCTTATTTTGGGGCAAAAAAGACAGAAATTCCCTTTGTTTTGGGGGAAAAAGACAGAAATTCCACTTATTTAGAGGCAAAAAAGCAGAAATTCCCCTTATTTTGGAGCAAAAATGAAGAAATTTCCTATTTATATGGCAAAAAGTTATGCATTCTTCTTATTTTCGTGCAAAAAGGCAGAAATTCCCCGTATTTGGAGCAAAATTGCAGAAATTCCCCTAATTGTGGGGCAAAAAGCAGAAATTCCCTATATGTTAGGGCAAAGAGACAGAAATTCTCCTTATTTTGGGGCAAAACTCAGAAATTCCACTTATTTTGGGGCAAAATTCCAGAAATTTCCCTTATTTTTGGGCAAAATTGCAGAAATTTGACTTATTTTGGGGCAAAATTGCAAAATTTCACTTATTTCAGAAAAAAAGCAGAAATTTTCTTATTTTGGGGCAAAAAGGAAGAAATTTCTTTTATTTTGTTACAAAATTGCAGAAATTTGTCTTATTTTGGGGCAAAAAGGCATAAATTTCCCATATTTTGGAGCAAAAATGCAGAAATTCCCCTTATTTTGAGGTAAAAAGCCTGAAAATCGTCTTATTTGGGGGCAAAAAGGCAGAAATTTCCCTTATTTTGGGGCAAAATTGCAGATATTTCACTTATTTCAGGGTAATAAGTCAGAAATCTTCCTTATTTTGGGGCAAAAAAGACAGAAATTTCCTTTGTTTTGGGGAAAAAGACAGAAATTCCACATATTTAGAGGTTAAAAACCAGAAATTCCCCTTATATTGGAGCCAAAATGAAGAAATTTCTTTTTTTTATGGCAAAAAGTTATGCATTCTTTTTATTTTCGGGCAAAAAGTCAGAAATTCCCCGTATTTTGGAGCAAAATTGCAGAATTTCCCCTAATTGTGAAACAAAAATGCAGAAATTCCTTATATGTTAGGGCAAAAAGACAGAAATTCTTCTTATTTTGGGGCAAAACTCAGAAATTCTACTTATTTTGGGGCAAAACCCCAGAAATTTCCCTTATTTTGGGGCAAAATTGAAGAAATTTGACTTATTTTGGGGCAAAATTGCAAAATTTCACTTATTTCAGAAAAAAGCAGAAATTTTCTTATTTTGGGGCAAAAAGGAAGAAATTTCTTTTATTTTGTTACAAAATTGCAGAAATTTGTCTTATTTTGGGGCAAAAAGGCATAAAATTCCCATATTTTGGAGCAAAAATGCAGAAATTCCCCTTATTTTGAGGTAAAAACGCTGATATTTCCTTTATTTGGGAGCAAAAAGGCAGAAATTTCCCTTATTTTGGGGCAAAATTGCAGAAATTTCACTTATTTCAGGGTAACTGGTCAGAAATTTTCGGTATTTTGGGGCAAAAAAGACAGGAATTCCCTTTGTTTTGGGGGAAAAAGACAGAAATTTCAGTTATTTAAAGGCAAAAAAGCAGAAATTCCCCTTATTTTGGAGCAAAATTGCAGAAATTCCCCTAATTGTGGGTCAAAAAAGCAGAAATTCCCTATATGTTGGGGCAAAAAGACAGAAATTGTCTTTATTTTGGGGCAAATCTCAGAAATTCCACTTTTTTGGGGCAAAATTCCAGAAATTTCACTTTTTTTGGGGCAAAATTCCAGAAATTTCACTTATTATGGGGCAAATTTGCAGAAATTTCACTTATTTTAAGAAAAATTGCAGAAATTTCACTTATTTCAAGGAAAAAGGCAGAAATTTCCTTATTTTGGGGCAAAAAGGCAGAAATTCCTAATATTTTGTGGCAAAAAATGCAGAAATTCCCATTATTTTGAGGTAAAAAGTCTGAAATTCCCCTTATTTGGGGGCAAAAAGGCAGAAATTTTTCTTATTTTTGGGCAAAATTGCAGAAATTTCACTTATTTAAGGGTAATAAGTCCGAAATTTTTTTATTTTAAGGCAAAAAAGACAGAAATTCCCATTTTTTGGGGGGAAAAAGACAGAAATTCCACTTATATAGAGGCAAAAAAGCAGAAATTCCCCTTATTTTGGAGCAAAAATGAAGAAATTTCCTTTTTTTTCTGGCAAAAAGGTATGCATTCTTTTTATTTTCGGGCAAAAAGTCAGAAATTCCTCGTATTTTGGAGCAAAATTGCAGAATTTCCCCTAATTGTGAAACAAAAATGCAGAAATTCCTTATATGTTAGGGCAAAAAGACAGAAATTCTTTTTATTTTGGGGCAAAACTCAGAAATTCTACTTATTTTGGGGCAAAACCCCAGAAATTTCCCTTATTTTGGGGCAAAATTGAAGAAATTTGACTTATTTTGGGGCAAAATTGCAAAATTTCACTTATTTCAGAAAAAAGCAGAAATTTTCTTATTTTGGGGCAAAAAGGAAGAAATTTCTTTTATTTTGTTACAAAATTGCAGAAATTTGTCTTATTTTGGGGCAAAAAGGCATAAATTTCCCATATTTTGGAGCAAAAATGCAGAAATTCCCCTTATTTTGAGGTAAAAAGCCTGAAAATCGTCTTATTTGGGGGCAAAAAGGCAGAAATTTCCCTTATTTTGGGGCAAAATTGCAGATATTTCACTTATTTCAGGGTAATAAGTCAGAAATCTTCCTTATTTTGGGGCAAAAAAGACAGAAATTTCCTTTGTTTTGGAGGAAAAAGACAGATATTCCACTTATTTAGAGGTTAAAAACCAGAAATTCCCCTTATTTTGGAGCCAAAATGAAGAAATTTCTTTTTATAATGGCAAAAAGGTATGCATTCTTTATATTTTTTGCAAAGAGGCAGAAATTCCCCGTATTTTGGAGCAAAATTGCAGAATTTCCCCTAATTGTGAAACAAAAATGCAGAAATTCCTTATATGTTAGGGCAAAAAGACAGAAATTCTTCTTATTTTGGGGCAAAACTCAGAAATTCCACGTATTTTGGGGCAAAATTCCAGAAATTTCCCTTATTATGGGGCAAAATTGAAGAAATTTGACTTATTTTGCGGCAAAATTGCAAAATTTCATTTATTTCAGAAAAAAGCAGAAATTTTCTTATTTTGGGGCAAAAAGGCAGAAATTTCTTATATTTTGGTACAAAATTGCAGAAATTTTCCTTATTTTGGGGCAAAAAGGCAGAAATTTCCCATATATTTGAGCAAAAATGCAGAAATTCCCCTTATTTTGAGGTAAAAAGACTAAAATCCCCCTTATTTGGGGGCAAAAAGGCAGAAATTTTTCTTATTTCGGGGCAAAATTGCAGATATTTAACTTATTTCAGGGTAATAAGTCAGAAATCTTCCTTATTTTAGGGCAAAAAAGACAGAAATTTCTTTTGTTTTTGGGGATAAAGACAGAAATTCCACTTATTTAGAGGCTAAAAAGCAGAAATTCCCCTTATTTTGGAGCAAAAATGAAGAAATTTCCCTTTTTTATGGCAAAAAGGTATGCATTCTTCTTATTTTCGGGCAAAAAGGCAGAAATTCCCCGTATTTTGGAGCAAAACTGCAGAAATTCTCCTTTTTTCGGGGCAAAACTCAGAAATTCCACTTATTTTGGGGCAAAATTCCAGATATTTTCCTTATTTTGGGGCAAAATTGCAGAAATTTCTCTTATTTTGGGGCAAAATTGCAGAAATTTCACTTATTCCAGAAAAAAAGCAGAAATTTTCTTATTTTGGTGCAAAAAAGCAGAAATTTCTAATATTTTGTTGCAAAAAATGCAGAAATTCTACTTATTTTGTGGTAAAAATGCTGAAATTTTCCTTATTTGGGGGCAAAAAGTCAGAAATTTCATTTATTTTGGGGCAAAATTCCAGAAATTTCTCTTATTTCAGGGTAATAAGACATAAATTTTCCTTATTTTGGGGCAAAAAAGACAGAAATTCCCTTTGTTTTGGGGGAAAAAGACAGAAATTCCACTTATTTAGAGGCAAAAGAGCAGAAATTCCCCTTATTTTGGAGCAAAAATGAAGAAATTTCCCTTTTTTATGGCAAAAAGTTATGCATTCTTTTTATTTTCAGGCTAAAAGGCAGAAATTCCCCGTATTTTGGAGCAAAATTGCAGAAATTCCCCTAATTGTGAGGCAAAAAGGCAGAAATTCCCTATTTGTTAGGGCAAAAAGTCAGAAATTCTCCTTATTTTGAGGCAAAACTCAGAAATTACACTTATTTTGGGGCAAAATTCCAGAAATTTTACTTATTTTGGGGCAAAATTGCAGAAATTTGACTTATTTTGGGGTAAAATTGCAGAAATTTCACTTATTTCAGAAAAAAGAAGAAATTTTCTTATTTTGGGGCAAAAAGGCAGAAATTTCTTTTATTTTGGTACAAAATTGCAGAAATTTTTCTTATTTTGGGGCAAAAAGGCAGAAATTTCCCATATTTTGGAGGAAAAATGCAGAAATTCCCGTTATTTTGACGTAAAAACCCTAAAATTCCCCTTATTTGGGGGCAAAAAGGCAGAAATTTCCCTTATTTGGGGGCAAAATTGCAGAAATTTCACTATTTCAGGGTAATAAGTCAGAAATTTTCCTTATTTTGGGGCAAAAAAGACAGAAATTCCCTTTGTTTTGGGGGAAAGAGACAGAAATTCCACTTATTTAGAAGCAAAAAAGCAGAAATTCCCCTTATTTTGAAGGAAAAAGGAAGAAATTTCCCTTTTTTGGCAAAAAGGTATGCATTCTTATTATTTTCGGGCAAAAAGGCAGAAATTCCCCGTATTTTGGACCAAACTTGCATAAATTCCCCTAATTGTGTGGCAAACAGGCAGAAATTCTCTATATCTTAGGGCAAAAAGACAGAAATTCTCATTATTTTGGGGCAAAACTCAGAAATTCCACTTATTTTGGGGCAAAATTCCAGAAATTTTCCTTATTTTGGGGCAAAATTGCAGAAATTTCACTTATTTTGGGACAAAATTGCAGAAATTTCACTTATTCCAGAAAAAAAAGCAGAAATTTTCTTATTTCGAAGCAAAAAGGCAGAAATTTCTAATATTTTGTTTCAAAAATGCAGAAATTCCCCTTATTTTGAGGTAAAAAGGCTGAAATTTTCCTTATTTGGGGGCAAAAAGTCAGAAATTTCCCTTATTTTGGGGCAAAATTGCAGAAATTTCACTTATTTCAGGGTAATAATTTAGAAATTTTCCTTATTTTGGGGCAAAAAAGACAGGAATTTCCTTTGTTTTGGGGAAAAAAGACAGAAATTCAACTTATTTAGTGGCAAAAAAGCAGAAATTCCCTTTATTTTGGAGCAAAAATGAAGAAATTTCCTTTTTTTATGGCAAAAAGGTATGCATTCTTCTTATTTTCGGGCAAAAAGGCAGAAATTCCCCATATTTTGGAGCAAAATTGCAAAAATTCCCCTAATTGTGGGGCAAAAAGGCAGAAATTCCCTATATGTTAGGGCAAAAAGACAGAAATTCTCCTTATTTTGGGGCAAAACTCAGAAATTCCACTTATTTTGGGGCAAAATTCCAGAAAGTTCCCTTATTTTGGGGCAAAATTGCAGAAATTTCAAATATTTTGGGGCAAAATTGCAGAAATTTTACTTATTTCAAGGAAAAAACGCAGAAATTTTCTTTATTTTGGGGCAAAAAGGCAGAAATTCTTAATATTTTGTGGCAAAAATGCAGAAATTCCCCTTATTTTGAGGTAAAAAGGCTGAAATTCCCCTTATTAGGCGTCAAAAAGGCAGAAATTTCACTTATTTTGGGGCAAAATTCCAAAAATTTCTCTTATTTCAGGGTAATAAGTCAGAAATTTTCCTTATTTTGGGGCAAAAAAGACAGAAATTCCCTTTGTTTTGGGGGAAAAAGACAGAAATTCCACTTATTTAGAGGCAAAAATTCAGAAATTCCTCTTATTTTAAAGCAAAAATGAAGAAATTTCCTTTTTTTATGACAAAAAGTTATGCATTCTTTTTATTTTTGGGCAAAAAGGCAGAAATTCCCCGTATTTTGGAGCAAAATTGCAGAATTTCCCCTAATTGTTAAACAAAAATGCAGAAATTCCTTATATGTTAGGGCGAAAAGACAGAAATTCTTTTATTTTGGGGCAAAACTCAGAAATTCCACTTATTTTGGGGCAAAATTCCAGAAATTTCCCTTATTTTGGGGCAAAATTGCAGAAATTTGACTTATTTTGGGGCAAAATGGCAAAATTTCACTTATTTCAAAAAAAAGCAGAAATTTTCTTATTTTGGGGCAAAAAGGCAGAAATTTCTTATATTTTGGTTCAAAATTGCAGAAATTTTTCTTATTTTGGGGCAAAAAGGCAGAAATTTTCCATATTTTTGAGCAAAAATGCAGAAATTCCCCTTATTTTGAGGTAAAAAGACTGAAAATCATCTTATTTGGAGGCAAAAAGGCAGAAATTTCCCTTATTTCGGGGCAAAATTGCAGATATTTAACTTATTTCAGGGTAATAAGTGAGAAATCTTCCTTATTATAGCGCAAAAAAGACAGAAATTTCTGTTGTTTTGGGGGGAAAAAGACAGAAATTCCACTTATTTAGAGGCTAAAAACCAGAAATTCCTCTATTTTGGAGCAAAAATGAAGAAATTTCCCTTTTTTATGGCAAAAAGGTATGCATTCTTCTTATTTTCGGGCAAAAAGGCAGAAATTCCCCGTATTTTGGAGCAAAACTGCAGAAATTCTCCTTATTTCGGGGCAAAACTCAGAAATTCCACTTATTTTGGGGCAAAATTCTAGATATTTTCCTTATTTTGGGGCAAAATTGCAGAAATTTCACTTATTTTGGGGCAAAATTGCAGAAATTTCACTTATTCCAGAAAAAAGGCAGAAATTTTCTTATTTTGGTGCAAAAAGGCAGAAATTTCTAATATTTTGTTGCAAAAATGCAGAAATTCTACATATTTTGTGGTAAAAAGTCTGAAATTTTCCTTATTTGGGGGCAAAAAGTCAGAAATTTCCTTTATTTTGGGGCAAAATTGCAGAAATTTCACTTATTTCAGAAAAAAGAAGAAATTTTCTTATTTTGGAGCAAAAAGGCAGAAATTTCTTTTATTTTGGTACAAAATTGCAGAAATTTTTCTTATTTTGGGGCAAAAAGGCAGAAATTTCCCATATTTTGGAGCAAAAATGCAGAAATTCCCATTATTTTGATGTAAAAACACTGAAATTCCCCTTATTTGGGGGCAAAAAGGCAGAAATTTCCCTTATTTTGGGGCAAAATTGCAGAAATTTTACTTATTTCAGGGTAATAAGTCAGAAATTTTTCTTAATTTGGGGCAAAAAAGACAGAAATTCCCTTTGTTTTGGGGGAAAAAGACAGAAATTCCACTTATTTAGAAGCAAAAAAGCAGAAATTCCTTTTATTTTGGAGCAAAAATGAAGAAATTTCCCTTTTTTATGGCAAAAAGTTATGCATTCTTCTGATTTTTGGGCAAAAAGGCAGAAATTCCCCGTATTTTGGACCAAAATTGCAGAAATTCCCCTAATTGTGTGGCAAAAAGGCAGAAATTCCCTATATCTTAGGGCAAAAAGACAGAAATTCTCATTATTTTGGGGCAAAACTCAGAAATTCCACTTATTTTGGGGCAAAATTCCAGAAAGTTCCCTTATTTTGGGGCAAAATTGCAGAAATTTCAAATATTTTGAGGCAAAATTGCAGAAATTTTACTTATTTCAAGGAAAAAACGCAGAAATTTTCTTTATTTTGGGGCAAAATGCAGAAATTCTTAATATTTTGTGGCAAAAATGCAGAAATTCCCCTTATTTTGAGGTAGAAAGGCTGAAATTCCCCTTATTAGGCGTCAAAAAGGCAGAAATTTCACTTATTTTGGGGCAAAATTCCAAAAATTTCTCTTATTTCAGGGTAATAAGTCAGAAATTTTCCTTATTTTGGGGCAAAAAAGACAGAAATTCCCTTTGTTTTGGAGGAAAAACACAGAAATTCCACTTATTTAGAGGCAAAAATTCAGAAATTCCTCTTATTTTAAAGCAAAAATGAAGAAATTTCCTTTTTTTATGACAAAAAGTTATGCATTCTTTTTATTTTTGGGCAAAAAGGCAGAAATTCCCCGTATTTTGGAGCAAAATTGCAGAATTTCCCCTAATTGTTAAACAAAAATGCAGAAATTCCTTATATGTTAGGGCAAAAAGACAGAAATTCTTTTATTTTGGGGCAAAACTCAGAAATTCCACTTATTTTGGGGCAAAATTCCAGAAATTTCCCTTATTTTGGGGCAAAATTGCAGAAATTTGACTTATTTTGGGGCAAAATGGCAAAATTTCACTTATTTCAAAAAAAAGCAGAAATTTTCTTATTTTGGGGCAAAAAGGCAGAAATTTCTTATATTTTGGTTCAAAATTGCAGAAATTTTTCTTATTTTGGGGCAAAAAGGCAGAAATTTTCCATATTTTTGAGCAAAAATGCAGAAATTCCCCTTATTTTGAGGTAAAAAGCCTGAAAATCGTCTTATTTGGAGGCAAAAAGGCAGAAATTTCCCTTATTTCGGGGCAAAATTGCAGATATTTTACTTATTTCAGGGTAATAAGTGAGAAATCTTCCTTATTATAGCGCAAAAAAGACAGAAATTTCCGTTGTTTTGGGGGGAAAAAGACAGAAATTCCACTTATTTAGAGGCTAAAACCCAGAAATTCCTCTATTTTGGAGCAAAAATGAAGAAATTTCCCTTTTTTATGGCAAAAAGGTATGCATTCTTCTTATTTTCGGGCAAAAAGGCAGAAATTCCCCGTATTTTGGAGCAAAACTGCAGAAATTCTCCTTATTTCGGGGCAAAACTCAGAAATTCCACTTATTTTGGGGCAAAATTCTAGATATGTTCCTTATTTTGGGGCAAAATTGCAGAAATTTCACTTATTTTGGGGCAAAATTGCAGAAATTTCACTTATTCCAGAAAAAAAGCAGAAATTTTCTTATTTTGGTGCAAAAAGGCAGAAATTTCTAATATTTTGTTGCAAAAATGCAGAAATTCTACTTATTTTGTGGTAAAAAGTCTGAAATTTTCCTTATTTGGGGGCAAAAAGTCAGAAATTTCCTTTATTTTGGGGCAAAATTGCAGAAATTTCACTTATTTCAGAAAAAAGAAGAAATTTTCTTATTTTGGAGCAAAAAGGCAGAAATTTCTTTTATTTTGGTACAAAATTGCAGAAATTTTTCTTATTTTGGGGCAAAAAGGCAGAAATTTCCCATATTTTGGAGCAAAAATGCAGAAATTCCCATTATTTTGATGTAAAAACACTGAAATTCCCCTTATTTGGGGGCAAAAAGGCAGAAATTTCCCTTATTTTGGGGCAAAATTGCAGAAATTTTACTTATTTCAGGGTAATAAGTCAGAAATTTTTCTTAATTTGGGGCAAAAAAGACAGAAATTCCCTTTGTTTTGGGGGAAAAAGACAGAAATTCCACTTATTTAGAAGCAAAAAAGCAGAAATTCCTTTTATTTTGGAGCAAAAATGAAGAAATTTCCCTTTTTTATGGCAAAAAGTTATGCATTCTTCTGATTTTTGGGCAAAAAGGCAGAAATTCCCCGTATTTTGGACCAAAATTGCAGAAATTCCCCTAATTGTGTGGCAAAAAGGCAGAAATTCCCTATATCTTAGGGCAAAAAGACAGAAATTCTCATTATTTTGGGGCAAAACTCAGAAATTCCACTTATTTTGGGGCAAAATTCCAGAAAGTTCCTTTATTTTGGGGCAAAATTGCTGTAATTTCACTTATCTTGGGGCAAAATTGCAGAAATTTCACATATTTCAAGGAAAAAAGGAAGAAATTTTCTTTATTTTGGGGCAAAAATCAGAAATTCCTAATATTTTGTGGCAAAAATGCAGAAATTCCCCCTTATTGAGGTAAAAAGGCTGAAATTCCCCTTATTTGGGGTCAAAAAGGCAGAAATTAATCTTATTTTGGGGCAAAATTCCAGAAATTTCTCTTATTTCAGGGTAATAAGACATAAATTTTCCTTATTTTGGGGCAAAAAAGACAGAAATTCCCTTTGTTTTGGGGGAAAAAGACAGAAATTCCACTTATTTAGAGGCAAAAAAGCAGAAATTCCCCTTATTTTGGAGCAAAAATGAAGAAATTTCCTTTTTTTATGGCAAAAAGTTATGCATTCTTCTTATTTTCGTGCAAAAAGGCAGAAATTCCCCGTATTTGGAGCAAAATTGCAGAAATTCCCCTAATTGTGGGGCAAAAAGCAGAAATTCCCTATATGTTAGGGCAAAAAGACAGAAATTCTCCTTATTTTGGGGCAAAA
This sequence comes from Micromys minutus, assembly GCF_963924665.1. Lineage (NCBI taxonomy): Eukaryota > Metazoa > Chordata > Mammalia > Rodentia > Muridae > Micromys > Micromys minutus. Next base: position 9,037,696 of record NW_027667727.1, read on the forward strand.
CTCAGAAATTCCACTTATTTTGGGGCAAAATTCCAGAAATTTCCCTTATTTTGGGGCAAATTTGCAGAAATTTGACTTATTTTGGGGCAAAATTGCAAAATTTCACTTATTTCAGAAAAAAGCAGAAATTTTCTTATTTTGGGGCAAAAAGGAAGAAATTTCTTTTATTTTGTTACAAAATTGCAGAAATTTGTCTTATTTTGGGACAAAAAGGCATAAATTTCCCATATTTTGGAGCAAAAATGCAGTAATTCCCCTTATTTTGAGGTAAAAAGCCTGAAAATCGTCTTATTTGGGGGCAAAAAGGCAGAAATTTCCCTTATTTTGGGTCAAAATTGCAGATATTTCACTTATTTCAGGGTAATAAGTCAGAAATCTTCCTTATTTTGGGGCAAAAAAGACAGAAATTTTCTTTGTTTTGGAGAAAAAGACAGAAATTCCACATATTTAGAGGTTAAAAACCAGAAATTCCCCTTATTTTGGAGCCAAAATGAAGAAATTTCTTTTTTTTATGGCAAAAAGTTATGCATTCTTTTTATTTTCGGGCAAAAAGTCAGAAATTCCCCGTATTTTGGAGCAAAATTGCAGAATTTCCCCTAATTGTGAAACAAAAATGCAGAAATTCCTTATATGTTAGGGCAAAAAGACAGAAATTCTTCTTATTTTGGGGCAAAACTCAGAAATTCTACTTATTTTGGGGCAAAACCCCAGAAATTTCCCTTATTTTGAGGCAAAATTGAAGAAATTTGACTTATTTTGGGGCAAAATTGCAAAATTTCACTTATTTCAGAAAAAAGCAGAAATTTTCTTATTTTGGGGCAAAAAGGAAGAAATTTCTTTTATTTTGTTACAAAATTGCAGAAATTTGTCTTATTTTGGGGCAAAAAGGCATAAATTTCCCATATTTTGGAGCAAAAATGCAGAAATTCCCCTTATTTTGAGGTAAAAAGCCTGAAAATCGTCTTATTTGGGGGCAAAAAGGCAGAAATTTCTCTTATTTTGGGGCAAAATTGCAGATATTTCACTTATTTCAGGGTAATAAGTCAGAAATGTTCCTTATTTTGGGGCAAAAAAGACAGAAATTTCCTTTGTTTTGGAGGAAAAACACAGATATTCCACTTATTTAGAGGTTAAAAACCAGAAATTCCCCTTATTTTGGAGCCAAAATGACGAAATTTCTTTTTATTATGGCAAAAAGGTATGCATTCTTTTTATTTTCGGGCAAAGAGGCAGAAATTCCCCGTATTTTGGAGCAAAATTGCAGAATTTCCCCTAATTGTGAAACAAAAATGCAGAAATTCCTTATATGTTAGGGCAAAAAGACAGAAATTCTTCTTATTTTGGGGCAAAACTCAGAAATTCCACTTATTTTGGGGCAAAACTCCAGAAATTTCCCTTATTTTGGGGCAAAATTGAAGAAATTTGACTTATTTTGGGGCAAAATTGCAAAATTTCATTTATTTCAGAAAAAAGCAGAAATTTTCTTATTTTGGGGCAAAAAGGCAGAAATTTCTTATATTTTGGTACAAAATTGCAGAAATTTTCCTTATTTTGGGGCAAAAAGGAAGAAATTTCCCATATATTTGAGCAAAAATGCAGAAATTCCCCTTATTTTGAGGTAAAAAGCCAAAAATCCCCCTTATTTGGGGGCAAAAAGGCAGAAATTTCCCTTATTTCGGGGCAAAATTGCAGATATTTAACTTATTTCAGGGTAATAAGTCAGAAATCTTTCTTATTTTAGGGCAAAAAAGACAGAAATTTCTTTTGTTTTGGGGGAAAAAGACAGAAATTCCACTTTTTTAGAGGCTAAAAAGCAGAAATTCCCCTTATTTTGGAGCAAAAATGAAGAAATTTCCCTTTTTTATGGCAAAAAGGTATGCATTCTTCTTATTTTCGGGCAAAAAGGCAGAAATTCCCCGTATTTTGGAGCAAAACTGCAGAAATTCTCCTTATTTCGGGGCAAAACTCAGAAATTCCACTTATTTTGGGGCAAAATTCCAGATATTTTCCTTATTTTGGGGCAAAATTGCAGAAATTTCTCTTATTTTGGGGCAAAATTGCAGAAATTTCACTTATTCCAGAAAAAAAGCAGAAATTTTCTTATTTTGGTGCAAAAAGGCAGAAATTTCTAATATTTTGTTGCAAAAAATGCAGAAATTCTACTTATTTTGTGGTAAAAATGCTGAAATTTTCCTTATTTGGGGGCAAAAAGTCAGAAATTTCATTTATTTTGGGGCAAAATTGCAGAAATTTCACTTATTTCAGGGTAATAAGTTAGAAATTTTTTTTATTTTGGCGCAAAAATGACAGGAATTCCCTTTGTTTTGGGGGAAAAAGACAGAAATTCCACTTATTTAGAGGCAAAAAGCAGAAATTCCCCTTATTTTGGAGCAAAAATGAAGAAATTTCCCTTTTTTATGGCAAAAAGGTATGCATTCTTTTTATTTTCAGGCTAAAAGGCAGAAATTCCCCGTATTTTGGAGCAAAATTGCAGAAATTCCCCTAATTGTGAGGCAAAAAGGCAGAAATTCCCTATTTGTTAGGGCAAAAAGTCAGAAATTCTCCTTATTTTGGGGCAAAACTCAGAAATTACACTTATTTTGGGGCAAAATTCCAGAAATTTTACTTAATTTGGGGCAAAATTGCAGAAATTTGACTTATTTTGGGGCAAAATTGCAGAAATTTCACTTATTTCAGAAAAAAGAAGAAATTTTCTTATTTTAGGGCAAAAAGGCAGAAATTTCTTTTATTTTGGTACAAAATTGCAGAAATTTTTCTTATTTTGGGGCAAAAAGGCAGAAATTTCCCATATTTTGGAGCAAAAATGCAGAAATTCCCGTTATTTTGACGTAAAAACCCTAAAATTCCCCTTATTTGGGGGCAAAAAGGCAGAAATTTCCCTTATTTTGGGGCAAAATTCCAGAAATTTGACTATTTCAGGGTAATAATTCAGAAATTTTCCTTATTTTGGGGCAAAAAAGACAGAAATTCCCTTTGTTTTGGGGGAAAGAAACAGAAATTCCACTTATTTAGAAGCAAAAAAGCAGAAATTCCCCTTATTTTGGAGGAAAAAGGAAGAAATTTCCCTTTTTTGGCAAAAAGGTATGCATTCTTATTATTTTCGGGCAAAAAGGCAGAAATTCCCCGTATTTTGGACCAAACTTGCAGAAATTCCCCTAATTGTGTGGCAAAAAGGCAGAAATTCCCTATATCTTAGGGCAAAAAGACAGAAATTCTCATTATTTTGGGGCAAAACTCAGAAATTCCACTTATTTTGGGGCAAAATTCCAGAAAGGTCCTTTATTTTGGGGCAAAATTGCAGTAATTTCACTTATTTTGGGGCAAAATTGCAGAAATTTCACATATTTCAAGGAAAAAAGGAAGAAATTTTCTTTATTTTGGGCATAAATCAGAAATTCCTAATATTTTGTGGCAAAAATGCAGAAATTCTCCCTATTTTGAGGTAAAAAGGCTGAAATTCCCCTTATTTGGGGTCAAAAAGGCAGAAATTTTTCTTATTTTGGGGCAAAATTCCTGAAATTTCTCTTATTTCAGGGTAATAAGACATAAATTTTCCTTATTTTCGGGCAAAAAAGACAGAAATTCCCTTTGTTTTGGGGGAAAAAGACAGAAATTCCACTTATTTAGAGGCAAAAATGCAGAAATTCCCCTTATTTTGGAGCAAAAATGAAGAAATTTCCTATTTTTATGGCAAAAAGTTATGCATTCTTCTTATTTTCGGGCAAAAAGGCAGAAATTCCCCGTATTTGGAGCAAAATTGCAGAAATTCCCCTAATTGTGGGGCAAAAAGCAGAAATTCCCTATATGTTAGGGCAAAAAGACAGAAATTCTCCTTATTTTTGGGCAAAACTCAGAAATTCCACTTATTTTGGGGCAAAATTCCAGAAATTTCCCTTATTTTGGGGCAAAATTGCAGAAATTTGACTTATTTTGGGGCAAAATTGCAAAATTTCACTTATTTCAGAAAAAAGCAGAAATTTTCTTATTTTGGGGCAAAAAGGCAGAAATTTCTTTTATTTTGTTACAAAATTGCAGAAATTTTTCTTATTTTGGAACAAAAAGGCATAAATTTCCCATATTTTGGAGCAAAAATGCAGAAATTCCCCTTATTTTGAGGTAAAAAGCCTGAAAATCGTCTTATTTGGAGGCAAAAAGGCAGAAATTTCCCTAATTTTGGGGCAAAATTGCAGATATTTCACTTATTTCAGGGTAATAAGTCAGAAATCTTCCTTATTTTGGGGCAAAAAAGACAGAAATTTCCTTTGTTTTGGGGGAAAAAGAAAGAAATTCCACTTATTTAGAGGTTAAAAACCAGAAATTCCCCTTATTTTGGAGCCAAAATGAAGAAATTTCCCTTTTTTATGGCAAAAAGGTATGCATTCTTTTTATTTTCGGGCAAAAAGGCAGAAATTCCCCGTATTTTGGAGCAAAACTGCCGAAATTCTTTTTATTTTGTGGCAAAACTCAGAAATTCCACTTATTTTGGGGCAGAATTCCAGAAATTTTCCTTATTTTGGGGCAAAATTGCAGAAATTCACTTATTTTGGGACAAAATTGCAGAAATTTCACTTATTCCAGAAAAAAAAGCAGAAATTTTCTTATTTCGAAGCAAAAAGGCAGAAATTTCTAATATTTTGTTTCAAAAATGCAGAAATTCCCCTTATTTTGAGGTAAAAAGACTGAAATTTTCTTTATTTGGGGGCAAAAAGTCAGAAATTTCCCTTATTTTGGGGCAAAATTGCAGAAATTTCACTTATTTCAGGGTAATAATTTAGAAATTTTCCTTATTTTGGGGCAAAAAAGACAGAAATTCCCTTTGTTTTGGGGAAAAAAGACAGAAATTCCACTTATTTAGAGGCAAAAACAGAAATTCCCTCTATTTTGGAGGAAAAATGAAGAAATTTCCCTTTTTTATGGCAAAAAGGTATGCATTCTTCTTATTTTCGGGCAAAAAGGCAGAAATTCCTCGTTTTTGGTGCAAAATTGCAGAAATTCCCCTAATTGTGGGGCAATAAGGCAGAAATTCCTTATATGTTAAGGCAAAAAGACAGAAATTCTCCTTATTTTGGGGAAAAACTCAGAAATTCCACTTATTTTGGGGCAAAATTCCTCAAATTTCTCTTATTTTGGGGAAAAATTGCAGAAATTTGACTTATTTTGGGGCAAAATTGGAGAAATTTCACTTATTTCAGAAAAAAGAAGAAATTTTCTTATTTTGGGGCAAAAAGGCAGAAATTTCTTTTATTTTGGTACAAAATTGCAGAAATTTTTCTTATTTTGGGGCAAATAGAAAAAAATTTCCTATATTTTGGAGCAAAAATGCAGAAATTCCCGTTATTTTGAGGTAAAAAGCCTGAAATTCCCCTTATTTGGGGGCAAAAAGGCAGAAATTTCCCTTATTTTGGGTCAAAATTGGAGAAATTTCACTTATTTAAGGGTAATAAGTTAGAAATTTTCCTTATTTTGGGGCAAAAAAGACAGAAATTCCCTTTGTTTTGGGGGAAAAAGACAGAAATTCCACTTATTTAGAAGCAAAAAAGCAGAAATTCCCCTTATTTTGGAACAAAAATGAGGAAATTTCCCTTTTTTATGGCAAAAAGGTATGCATTTTTCTTATTTTCAAGCAAAAAGGCAGAAATTCCCCGTATTTTGGAGCAAAATTGTGGAAATTCCCGTAATTGAGGGGCAAAAAGGCAGAAATTCCCTATATGTTAGGGCAAAAAGACAGAAATTCTCCTTATTTTTGGGCAAAACTCAGAAATTCCACTTATTTTGAGGCAAAATTCCAGAAATGTCCCTTATTTGCAGCAAAATTGCAGTAATTTCACTTATTTTGGGACAAAATTGCAGAAATTTCACTTATTTCAGGGAGAAAAGTCAGATATTTTCTTTATTTTGGGGCAAAAATTCAGAAATTCCAAATATTTTGTGGCAAAAATTCAGAAATTCCCCTTATTTTGAGGTAAAAAGGCTGAAATTCCCAATATTTGGGGGCAAAAAGCAGAAATTTCCCTTATTTTAAGGCAAAATTGCAGAAATTTTACTTACTTTAGGGTAATAAGTCAGAAATTTTCCTTATTTGGGAGCAAAAAAGGCAGAAATTCCCTTTGTTTTGGGGGAAAAAGACAGAAATTCCACTTTTTAGAGGCAAAAAAGTAGAAATTCCCATTATTTTGGAGCAAAAATGAAGAAATTTCCGTTTATTATGGCAAAAAGTTATGCATTCTTCTTATTTTCGGGCAAAAAGGCAGAAATTTCCCGTATTTTAGAGCAAAATTTCAGAAATTCCCCTAATTGTGGGGCAAAAAGTCAGAAATTCCCTATATGTTGGGGCAAAAAAAAAAAGAAATTCACCTTATTTTGGGGCAAAACTCAGAAATTCCTCTTATTTTGGGGCAAAATTCCAGAAAGTTACCTTATTTTGGGGCAAATTTGCAGAAATTTCACTTATTTTGGGGCAAAATTGCAGAAATTTCACTTATTTTGGGAAAAATGGCAGAAATTTTCCTTATTTTGGGGCAAAAATCAGAATTTTCTAATATTTTGTGGCAAAAATGCAGAAATTCCCCTTATTTTGTGGTAAAAAGGCTGAAATTCCCATTATTTGGGGGCAAAAAGGCAGAAATTTCCCTTATTTTGGGGAAAAATTGCAGAAATTTCACTTACTTCAGGGTAATAAGTCAGAAATTTTCCTTATTTTGGGGCAAAAAAGACAGGAATTCCCTTTGTTTTGGGGGAAAGAGACAGAAATTCCAATTATTTAGAGGCAAAAAGCAGAAATTCCCCTTATTTTGGAGCAAAAAGGAAGAAATTTCCCTTTTTTATGGCAAAAAGGTATGCATTCTTCTTATTTTCGGGCAAAAAGGCAGAAATTCCCCGTATTTTGGAGCAAAATTGCAGAAATTCCCCTAATTGTAGGGCAAAAAGGCAGAAATTCCCTATATGTTAGGGCAAAACTCAGAAATTCTCCTTATTTTGGGGCAAAACTCAGAAATTCCACTTATTTTGGGGCAAAATTCCAGAAATTTTACTTATTTTGGGGCAAAATTGCAGAAATTTGACTTATTTTGGGACAAAATTGCAGAAATTTCACTTATTTCAGAAAAAAGAAGAAATTTTCTTATTTTGGGGCAAAAAGGCAGAAATTTCTTTTAGTTTGGTACAAAATTGCAGAAATTTTTCTTATTTTGGGGCAAAAAGGAAGAAATTTCCAATATTTTGGAGCAAAAATGCAGAAATTCCCGTTATTTTGAGGTAAAAAGCCTGAAATTCCCCTTATTTGGGGGCAAAAAGGCAGAAATTTCCCTTATTTTGGGGCAAAATTGCAGAAATTTCACTATTTCAGGGTAATAAGTCAGAAATTTTCCTTATTTTGGGGCAAAAAAGACAGAAATTCCCTTTGTTTTGGGGGAAAGAGACAGAAATTCCACTTATTTAGAAGCAAAAAAGCAGAAATTCCCCTTATTTTGGATGAAAAAAGGAAGAAATTTCCCTTTTTTTGCAAAAAGGTATGCATTCTTATTATTTTCGGGCAAAAAGGCAGAAATTGCCCGTATTTTGGCGCAAAATTGCAGAAATTCTTCTTATTTTGGGGCAAAACTCAGAAATTCCACTTATTTTGGGGCAAAATTCCAGAAAGTTCCCTTATTTTGGGGCAAAATTGCAGAAATTTCACTTATTTTGGGGCAAAATTGCAGAAATTTCACTCATTTCAAGGAAAAAAGGCAGAAATTTTCTTTATTTTGGGGCCAAAAGGCAGAAATTTCTTTTATTTTGGTACAAAATTGCAGAAATTTTTCTTATTTTGGGGCAAAATGGCAGAAATTTTCCATATTTTGGAGCAAAAATGCAGAAATTCCCCTTATTTTGAGGTAAAAAGCCTGACATTCCCCTTATTTGGGGGCAAAAACGCAGAAATTTCCCTTATTTTGGGGCAAAATTGCAGATATTTCACTTATTTCAGGGTCATAAGTCAGAAATCTTCCTTATTTTGGGGCAAAAAAATACAGAAATTTTCTTTGTTTTGAAGGAAAAAGTCAGAAATTCCACTTATTTAGTGGCAAAAAAGCAGAAATTCCCTTTATTTTGGAGCAAAAATGAAGAAATTTCTTTTTTTATGGCAAAAAGGTATGCATTCTTCTGATTTTTGGGCAAAAAGTCAGAAATTCCCCGTATTTTGGAGCAAAATTGCAGAAATTCCCCTAATTGTGGGGCAAAAAGGCAGAAATTTCCTATATCTTAGGGCAATAATACAGAAATTCTCATTATTTTGGGGCAAAACTAAGAAATTCCACTTATGTTGGGGCAAAATTCCAGAAATTTCCCTTATTTTGGGGCAAAATTGCAGAAATTTCACTTCTTTTGGGGCAAAATTGCAAAATTTCACTTATTTCAGAAAAAAAAAGAAATTTTCTTATTTTGGGGCAAAAAGGCAGAAATTTCTTTTATTTTGGTACAAAATTGCAGAAATTTTTCTTATTTTGGGGCAAAAAGGAAGAAATTTCCCATATTTTGGAGCAAAAATGCAGAAATTCCCCTTATTTTGAGGTAAAAAGCCTGAAAATCGTCTTATTTGGGGGCAAAAAGGCAGAAATTTCCCTTATTTTGGGGCAAAATTGCAGATATTTCCCTTATTTTGGGGCAAAATTGCAGAAATTTCACTTCTTTTGGGGCAAAATTGCAAAATTTCACTTATTTCAGAAAAAAAAAGAAATTTTCTTATTTTGGGGCAAAAAGGCAGAAATTTCTTTTATTTTGGTACAAAATTGCAGAAATTTTTCTTATTTTGGGGCAAAAAGGAAGAAATTTCCCATATTTTGGAGCAAAAATGCAGAAATTCCCCTTATTTTGAGGTAAAAAGCCTGAAAATCGTCTTATTTGGGGGCAAAAAGGCAGAAATTTCCCTTATTTTGGGTCAAAATTGCAGATATTTCACTTATTTCAGGGTAATAAGTCAGAAATGTTCCTTATTTTGGGGCAAAAAAGACAGAAATTTTTTTTGTTTTGGAGGAAAAACACAGATATTCCACTTATTTAGAGTTTAAAAACCAGAAATTCCCATTATTTTGGAGCCAAAATGAAGAAATTTCTTTTTATTATGGCAAAAAGGTATGCATTCTTTTTATTTTCGGGCAAAGAGGCAGAAATTCCTCGTATTTTGGAGCAAAATTGCAGAATTTCCCCTAATTGTGAAACAAAAATGCAGAAATTCCTTATATGTTAGGGCAAAAATACAGAAATTCTTCTTATTTTGGGGCAAAACTCAGAAATTCCACTTATTTTGGGGCAAAACTCCAGAAATTTCTCTTATTTTGGGGCAAAATTGAAGAAATTTGACTTATTTTGGGGCAAAATTGCAAAATTTCATTTATTTCAGAAAAAAGCAGAAATTTTCTTATTTTGGGGCAAAAAGGCAGAAATTTCTTATATTTTAGTACAAAATTGCAGAAATTTTCCTTATTTTGGGGCAAAAAGGAAGAAATTTCCCATATATTTGAGCAAAAATGCAGAAATTCCCCTTATTTTGAGGTAAAAAGCCAAAAATCCCCCTTATTTGGGGGCAAAAAGGCAGAAATTTCCCTTATTTCGGGGCAAAATTGCAGATATTTAACTTATTTCAGGGTAATAAGTCAGAAATCCTTCTTATTTTAGGGCAAAAAAGACAGAAATTTCTTTTGTTTTGGGGGAAAAAGACAGAAATTCCACTTTTTTAGAGGCTAAAAAGCAGAAATTCCCCTTATTTTGGAGCAAAAATGAAGAAATTTCCCTTTTTTATGGCAAAAAGGTATGCATTCTTCTTATTTTCGGGCAAAAAGGCAGAAATTCCCCGTATTTTGGAGCAAAACTGCAGAAATTCTCCTTATTTCGGGGCAAAACTCAGAAATTCCACTTATTTTGGGGCAAAATTCCAGATATTTTCCTTATTTTGGGGCAAAATTGCAGAAATTTCTCTTATTTTGGGGCAAAATTGCAGAAATTTCACTTATTCCAGAAAAAAAGCAGAAATTTTCTTATTTTGGTGCAAAAAGGCAGAAATTTCTAATATTTTGTTGGAAAAAATGCAGAAATTCTACTTATTTTGTGGTAAAAATGCTGAAATTTTCCTTATTTGGGGGCAAAAAGTCAGAAATTTCATTTATTTTGGGGCAAAATTGCAGAAATTTCACTTATTTCAGGGTAATAAGTTAGAAATTTTTTTTATTTTGGCGCAAAAATGACAGGAATTCCCTTTGTTTTGGGGGAAAAAGACAGAAATTCCACTTATTTAGAGGCAAAAAGCAGAAATTCCCCTTATTTTGGAGCAAAAATGAAGAAATTTCCCTTTTTTATGGCAAAAAGGTATGCATTTTTTTTATTTTCAGGCTAAAAGGCAGAAATTCCCCGTATTTTGGAGCAAAATTGCAGAAATTCCCCTAATTGTGAGGCAAAAAGGCAGAAATTCCCTATTTGTTAGGGCAAAAAGTCAGAAATTCTCCTTATTTTGGGGCAAAACTCAGAAATTACACTTATTTTGGGGCAAAATTCCAGAAATTTTACTTAATTTGGGGCAAAATTGCAGAAATTTGACTTATTTTGGGGCAAAATTGCAGAAATTTCACTTATTTCAGAAAAAAGAAGAAATTTTCTTATTTTAGGGCAAAAAGGCAGAAATTTCTTTTATTTTGGTACAAAATTGCAGAAATTTTTCTTATTTTGGGGCAAAAAGGCAGAAATTTCCCATATTTTGGAGCAAAAATGCAGAAATTCCCGTTATTTTGACGTAAAAACCCTAAAATTCCCCTTATTTGGGGGCAAAAAGGCAGAAATTTCCCTTATTTTGGGGCAAAATTGCAGAAATTTGACTATTTCAGGGTAATAAGTCAGAAATTTTCCTTATTTTGGGGCAAAAAAGACAGAAATTTTCTTTGTTTTGGGGGAAAGAGACAGAAATTCCACTTATTTAGAAGCAAAAAAGCAGAAATTCCCCTTATTTTGGAGGAAAAAGGAAGAAATTTCCCTTTTTTGGCAAAAAGGTATGCATTCTTATTATTTTCGGGCAAAAAGGCAGAAATTCCCCGTATTTTGGACCAAACTTGCAGAAATTCCCCTAATTGTGTGGCAAAAAGGCAGAAATTCCCTATATCTTAGGGCAAAAAGACAGAAATTCTCATTATTTTGGGGCAAAACTCAGAAATTCCACTTATTTTGGGGCAAAATTCCAGAAAGGTCCTTTATTTTGGGGCAAAATTGCAGTAATTTCACTTATTTTGGGGCAAAATTGCAGAAATTTCACATATTTCAAGGAAAAAAGGAAGAAATTTTTTTTATTTTGGGCATAAATCAGAAATTCCTAATATTTTGTGGCAAAAATGCAGAAATTCTCCCTATTTTGAGGTAAAAAGGCTGAAATTCCCCTTATTTGGGGTCAAAAAGGCAGAAATTTTTCTTATTTTGGGGCAAAATTCCTGAAATTTCTCTTATTTCAGGGTAATAAGACATAAATTTTCCTTATTTTCGGGCAAAAAAGACAGAAATTCCCTTTGTTTTGGGGGAAAAAGACAGAAATTCCACTTATTTAGAGGCAAAAATGCAGAAATTCCCCTTATTTTGGAGCAAAAATGAAGAAATTTCCTATTTTTATGGCAAAAAGTTATGCATTCTTCTTATTTTCGGGCAAAAAGGCAGAAATTCCCCGTATTTGGAGCAAAATTGCAGAAATTCCCCTAATTGTGGGGCAAAAAGCAGAAATTCCCTATATGTTAGGGCAAAAAGACAGAAATTCTCCTTATTTTTGGGCAAAACTCAGAAATTCCACTTATTTTGGGGCAAAATTCCAGAAATTTCCCTTATTTTGGGGCAAAATTGCAGAAATTTGACTTATTTTGGGGCAAAATTGCAAAATTTCACTTATTTCAGAAAAAAGCAGAAATTTTCTTATTTTGGGGCAAAAAGGCAGAAATTTCTTTTATTTTGTTACAAAATTGCAGAAATTTTTCTTATTTTGGAACAAAAAGGCATAAATTTCCCATATTTTGGAGCAAAAATGCAGAAATTCCCCTTATTTTGAGGTAAAAAGCCTGAAAATCGTCTTATTTGGAGGCAAAAAGGCAGAAATTTCCCTAATTTTGGGGCAAAATTGCAGATATTTCACTTATTTCAGGGTAATAAGTCAGAAATCTTCCTTATTTTGGGGCAAAAAAGACAGAAATTTCCTTTGTTTTGGGGGAAAAAGAAAGAAATTCCACTTATTTAGAGGTTAAAAACCAGAAATTCCCCTTATTTTGGAGCCAAAATGAAGAAATTTCCCTTTTTTATGGCAAAAAGGTATGCATTCTTTTTATTTTCGGGCAAAAAGGCAGAAATTCCCCGTATTTTGGAGCAAAACTGCCGAAATTCTTTTTATTTTGTGGCAAAACTTAGAAATTCCACTTATTTTGGGGCAGAATTTCAGAAATTTTCCTTATTTTGGGGCAAAATTGCAGAAATTCACTTATTTTGGGACAAAATTGCAGAAATTTCACTTATTCCAGAAAAAAAAGCAGAAATTTTCTTATTTCGAAGCAAAAAGGCAGAAATTTCTAATATTTTGTTTCAAAAATGCAGAAATTCCCCTTATTTTGACGTAAAAAGACTGAAATTTTCTTTATTTGGGGGCAAAAAGTCAGAAATTTCCCTTATTTTGGGGCAAAATTGCAGAAATTTCACTTATTTCAGGGTAATAATTTAGAAATTTTCCTTATTTTGGGGCAAAAAAGACAGGAATTCCCTTTGTTTTGGGGAAAAAAGACAGAAATTCCACTTATTTAGAGGCAAAAACAGAAATTCCCTCTATTTTGGAGGAAAAATGAAGAAATTTCCCTTTTTTATGGCAAAAAGGTATGCATTCTTCTTATTTTCGGGCAAAAAGGCAGAAATTCCTCGTTTTTGGTGCAAAATTGCAGAAATTCCCCTAATTGTGGGGCAATAAGGCAGAAATTCCTTATATGTTAAGGCAAAAAGACAGAAATTCTCCTTATTTTGGGGAAAAACTCAGAAATTCCACTTATTTTGGGGCAAAATTCCTCAAATTTCTCTTATTTTGGGGAAAAATTGCAGAAATTTGACTTATTTTGGGGCAAAATTGGAGAAATTTCACTTATTTCAGAAAAAAGAAGAAATTTTCTTATTTTGGGGCAAAAAGGCAGAAATTTCTTTTATTTTGGTACAAAATTGCAGAAATTTTTCTTATTTTGGGGCAAATAGAAAAAAATTTCCTATATTTTGGAGCAAAAATGCAGAAATTCCCGTTATTTTGAGGTATAAAGCCTGAAATTCCCCTTATTTGGGGGCAAAAAGGCAGAAATTTCCCTTATTTTGGGTCAAAATTGGAGAAATTTCACTTATTTAAGGGTAATAAGTTAGAAATTTTCCTTATTTTGGGGCAAAAAAGACAGAAATTCCCTTTGTTTTGGGGGAAAAAGACAGAAATTCCACTTATTTAGAAGCAAAAAAGCAGAAATTCCCCTTATTTTGGAACAAAAATGAGGAAATTTCCCTTTTTTATGGCAAAAAGGTATGCATTTTTCTTATTTTCAAGCAAAAAGGCAGAAATTCCCCGTATTTTGGAGCAAAATTGTGGAAATTCCCGTAATTGAGGGGCAAAAAGGCAGAAATTCCCTATATGTTAGGGCAAAAAGACAGAAATTCTCCTTATTTTTGGGCAAAACTCAGAAATTCCACTTATTTTGAGGCAAAATTCCAGAAATGTCCCTTATTTGCAGCAAAATTGCAGTAATTTCACTTATTTTGGGACAAAATTGCAGAAATTTCACTTATTTCAGGGAGAAAAGTCACATATTTTCTTTATTTTGGGGCAAAAATTCAGAAATTCCAAATATTTTGTGGCAAAAATTCAGAAATTCCCCTTATTTTGAGGTAAAAAGGCTGAAATTCCCAATATTTGGGGGCAAAAAGCAGAAATTTCCCTTATTTTAAGGCAAAATTGCAGAAATTTTACTTACTTTAGGGTAATAAATCCGAAATTTTCCTTATTTGGGAGCAAAAAAGGCAGAAATTCCCTTTGTTTTGGGGGAAAAAGACAGAAATTCCACTTTTTAGAGGCAAAAAAGTAGAAATTCCCATTATTTTGGAGCAAAAATGAAGAAATTTCCGTTTATTATGGCAAAAAGTTATGCATTCTTCTTATTTTCGGGCAAAAAGGCAGGAATTTCCCGTATTTTAGAGCAAAATTTCAGAAATTCCCCTAATTGTGGGGCAAAAAGTCAGAAATTCCCTATATGTTGGGGCAAAAAAAAAAGAAATTCACCTTATTTTGGGGCAAAACTCAGAAATTCCTCTTATTTTGGGGCAAAATTCCAGAAAGTTACCTTATTTTGGGGCAAATTTGCAGAAATTTCACTTATTTTGGGGCAAAATTGCAGAAATTTCACTTATTTTGGGAAAAATGGCAGAAATTTTCCTTATTTTGGGGCAAAAATCAGAATTTTCTAATATTTTGTGGCAAAAATGCAGAAATTCCCCTTATTTTGTGGTAAAAAGGCTGAAATTCCCATTATTTGGGGGCAAAAAGGCAGAAATTTCCCTTATTTTGGGGAAAAATTGCAGAAATTTCACTTACTTCAGGGTAATAAGTCAGAAATTTTCCTTATTTTGGGGCAAAAAAGACAGGAATTCCCTTTGTTTTGGGGGAAAGAGACAGAAATTCCAATTATTTAGAGGCAAAAAGCAGAAATTCCCCTTATTTTGGAGCAAAAAGGAAGAAATTTCCCTTTTTTATGGCAAAAAGGTATGCATTCTTCTTATTTTCGGGCAAAAAGGCAGAAATTCCCCGTATTTTGGAGCAAAATTGCAGAAATTCCCCTAATTGTAGGGCAAAAAGGCAGAAATTCCCTATATGTTAGGGCAAAACTCAGAAATTCTCCTTATTTTGGGGCAAAACTCAGAAATTCCACTTATTTTGGGGCAAAATTCCAGAAATTTTACTTATTTTGGGGCAAAATTGCAGAAATTTGACTTATTTTGGGACAAAATTGCAGAAATTTCACTTATTTCAGAAAAAAGAAGAAATTTTCTTATTTTGGGGCAAAAAGGCAGAAATTTCTTTTAGTTTGGTACAAAATTGCAGAAATTTTTCTTATTTTGGGGCAAAAAGGAAGAAATTTCCCATATTTTGGAGCAAAAATGCAGAAATTCCCGTTATTTTGAGGTAAAAAGCCTGAAATTCCCCTTATTTGGGGGCAAAAAGGCAGAAATTTCCCTTATTTTGGGGCAAAATTGCAGAAATTTCACTATTTCAGGGTAATAAGTCAGAAATTTTCCTTATTTTGGGGCAAAAAAGACAGAAATTCCCTTTGTTTTGGGGGAAAGAGACAGAAATTCCACTTATTTAGAAGCAAAAAAGCAGAAATTCCCCTTATTTTGGAGGAAAAAGGAAGAAATTTCCCTTTTTTGGCAAAAAGGTATGCATTCTTATTATTTTCGGGCAAAAAGGCAGAAATTGCCCGTATTTTGGCGCAAAATTGCAGAAATTCTTCTTATTTTGGGGCAAAACTCAGAAATTCCACTTATTTTGGGGCAAAATTCCAGAAAGTTCCCTTATTTTGGGGCAAAATTGCAGAAATTTCACTTATTTTGGGGCTAAATTGCAGAAATTTCACTCATTTCAAGGAAAAAAGGCAGAAATTTTCTTTATTTTGGGGCCAAAAGGCAGAAATTTCTTTTATTTTGGTACAAAATTGCAGAAATTTTTCTTATTTTGGGGCAAAATGGCAGAAATTTTCCATATTTTGGAGCAAAAATGCAGAAATTCCCCTTATTTTGAGGTAAAAAGCCTGACATTCCCCTTATTTGGGGGCAAAAACGCAGAAATTTCCCTTATTTTGGGGCAAAATTGCAGATATTTCACTTATTTCAGGGTCATAAGTCAGAAATCTTCCTTATTTTGGGGCAAAAAAATACAGAAATTTTCTTTGTTTTGAAGGAAAAAGTCAGAAATTCCACTTATTTAGTGGCAAAAAAGCAGAAATTCCCTTTATTTTGGAGCAAAAATGAAGAAATTTCTTTTTTTATGGCAAAAAGGTATGCATTCTTCTGATTTTTGGGCAAAAAGTCAGAAATTCCCCGTATTTTGGAGCAAAATTGCAGAAATTCCCCTAATTGTGGGGCAAAAAGGCAGAAATTTCCTATATCTTAGGGCAATAAGACAGAAATTCTCATTATTTTGGGGCAAAACTAAGAAATTCCACTTATGTTGGGGCAAAATTCCAGAAATTTCCCTTATTTTGGGGCAAAATTGCAGAAATTTCACTTCTTTTGGGGCAAAATTGCAAAATTTCACTTATTTCAGAAAAAAAAAAGAAATTTTCTTGTTTTGGGGCAAAAAGGCAGAAATTTCTTTTATTTTTGTACAAAATTGCAGAAATTTTTCTTATTTTGGGGCAAAAAGGAAGAAATTTCCAATATTTTGGAGCAAAAATGCAGAAATTCCCCTTATTTTGAGGTAAAAATCCTGAAATTCACTTTATTTTGAAGCAAAAAGGCAGAAATTCCCGTTATTTTGAGGTAAAAAGCCTGAAATTCCCCTTATTTGGGGGCAAAAAGGCAGAAATTTCCCTTATTTTGGGGCAAAATTGCAGAAATTTCACTATTTCAGGGTAATAAGTCAGAAATTTTCCTTATTTTGGGGCAAAAAAGACAGAAATTCCCTTTGTTTTGGGGGAAAGAGACAGAAATTCCACTTATTTAGAGGTTAAAAACCAGAAATTCCCCTTATTTTGGAGCAAAAATGAAGAAATTTCCCTTTTTTTATGGCAAAAAGGTATGCATTCTTCTTATTTTTGGGCAAAAAGGCAGAAATTCCCCGTATTTTGGAGCAAAACTGCAGAAATTCTTCTTATTTTGGGGCAAAATTCAGAAATTCCACTTATTTTGGGGCAAAATTCCAGAAATTTTCCTTATTTTGGGGCAAAATTGCAGAAATTTCACTTATTTTGGGGCAAAATTGCAGAAATTTCACTTATTCCAGAAAAAAAGCAGAAATTTTTTTATTTTGGTGCAAAAAGGCAGAAATTTCTAATATTTTGTTGGAAAAATGCAGAAATTCTCCTTATTTTGAGGTAAAAAGGCTGAAATTTTCTTATTTGGGGACAAAAAGTCAGAAATTTCCTTTATTTTGGGGCAAAATTGCAGAAATTTCACTTATTTCAGAGTAATAAGTTAGAAATTTTCATTATTTTGGGGCAAAAAAGACAGGAATTCCCTTTGTTGTGGGGGAAAAAGACAGAAATTCCACTTATTTAGAGGCAAAAAGCAGAAATTCCCATTATTTTAAAACAAAAATGAAGAAATTTCCTTTTTTTATGGCAAAAAGGTATGCATTCTTCTTATTTTCGGGCAAAAAGGCAGAAATTCCTAGTATTTTGGAGCAAAATTGCAGAAATTCCCCTAATTGTGGCGCAAAAAGGCAGAAATTCCCTATATGTTAGGGCAAAAAGTCAGAAATTCTCCTTATTTTGGGGCATAACTCAGAAATTCCACATATTTTGTGGCAAAATCCCAGAAATTTACCTTATGTTGAGGCAAAATTGCAGAAATTTGACTTATTTTGGGGCAAAATTGCAGAAATTTCACTTATTTCAGAAAAAAGCAGAAATTTTCTTATTTTGGGGCAAAAAGGCAGAAATTTCTTTTATTTTGGTACAAAATTGCAGAAATTTTTCTTATTTTGGGGCAAAAACGCAGAAATTTCCCATACTTTGGAGCAAAAATTCAGAAATTCCCCTTATTCTGAGGTAAAAAGCCTGAAATTTTCCTTATTTTGGGGCAAAAAGGCAGAAATTTCCCTTATTTCGGGATAAAATTGCAGATATTTAACTTATTTCAGGGTGATAAGTCAGAAATCTTCCTTATTTTGGGGAAAAAAGACAGAAATTTCCTTTGTTTTGGGGGAAAAAGACAGAAATTCCACTTATTTAGAGGCTAAAAACCAGAAATTCCCCTTATTTTGGAGCAAAAATGAAGAAATTTCCCTTTTTTATGGCAAAAAAGTATGCATTCTTCTTATTTTCAGGCAAAAAGGCAGAAATTCCCCGTATTTTGGAGCAAAACTGCAGAAATTCTCCTTATTTTAGGGCAAAACTAAGAAATTCCACTTATTTTGGGGCAAAATTCCAGAAATTTTCCTTATTTTGGGGCAAAAATGCAGAAATTTCACTTATTTGTAGGCAAAATTGCAGAAATTTCACTTATTCCAGAAATAAAAAAGAAATTTTCTTATTTTGGTGCAAAAAGGCAGAAATTTCTTATATTTTGTTGCAAAAATGCAGAAATTCTCCTTATTTTGAGGTAAAAAGGCTAAAATTTTCCTTATTTGGGGGCAAAAAGTCAGAAATTTCCTTTATTTTGGGGCACAATTGCAGAAATTTCACTTATTTCAGGGTAATAAGTTAGAAATTTTCCTTATTTTGGGGCAAAAAAGACAGGAATTCCCTTTGTTTTGGGGGAAAGAGACAGAAATTCCAATTATTTAGAGGCAAAAAGCAGAAATTCCCCTTATTTTGGAGCAAAAAGGAAGAAATTTCCCTTTTTTATGGCAAAAAGGTATGCATTCTTCTTATTTTCGGGCAAAAAGGCAGAAATTCCCCGTATTTTGGAGCAAAATTGCAGAAATTCCCCTAATTGTAGGGCAAAAAGGCAGAAATTCCCTATATGTTAGGGCAAAACTCAGAAATTCTCCTTATTTTGGGGCAAAACTCAGAAATTCCACTTATTTTGGGGCAAAATTCCAGAAATTTTACTTATTTTGGGGCAAAATTGCAGAAATTTGACTTATTTTGGGACAAAATTGCAGAAATTTCACTTATTTCAGAAAAAAGAAGAAATTTTCTTATTTTGGGGCAAAAAGGCAGAAATTTCTTTTAGTTTGGTACAAAATTGCAGAAATTTTTCTTATTTTGGGGCAAAAAGGAAGAAATTTCCCATATTTTGGAGCAAAAATGCAGAAATTCCCGTTATTTTGAGGTAAAAAGCCTGAAATTCCCCTTATTTGGGGGCAAAAAGGCAGAAATTTCCCTTATTTTGGGGCAAAATTGCAGAAATTTCACTATTTCAGGGTAATAAGTCAGAAATTTTCCTTATTTTGGGGCAAAAAAGACAGAAATTCCCTTTGTTTTGGGGGAAAGAGACAGAAATTCCACTTATTTAGAAGCAAAAAAGCAGAAATTCCCCTTATTTTTGAGGAAAAAGGAAGAAATTTCCCTTTTTTGGCAAAAAGGTATGCATTCTTATTATTTTCGGGCAAAAAGGCAGAAATTGCCCGTATTTTGGCGCAAAATTGCAGAAATTCTTCTTATTTTGGGGCAAAACTCAGAAATTCCACTTATTTTGGGGCAAAATTCCAGAAAGTTCCCTTATTTTGGGGCAAAATTGCAGAAATTTCACTTATTTTGAGGTAAAAAGCCTGACATTCCCTTTATTTGGGGGCAAAAAGGCAGAAATTTCCCTTATTTTGGGGCAAAATTGAAGATATTTCACTTATTTCAGGGTAATAAGTCAGAAATCTTCCTTATTTTGGGGCAAAAAATACAGAAATTTTCTTTGTTTTGAAGGAAAAAGACAGAAATTCCACTTATTTAGTGGTAAAAAAGCAGAAAATCCTTTTATTTTGGAGCAAAAATGAAGAAATTTCTTTTTTTATGGCAAAAAGGTATGCATTCTTCTGATTTTTGGGCAAAAAGGCAGAAATTCCCCGTATTTTGGAGCAAAATTGCAGAAATTCCCCTAATTGTGGGGCAAAAAGGCAGAAATTCCCTATATCTTAGGGCAAAAAGAAAGAAATTCTCATTATTTTGGGGCAAAACTCAGAAATTCCACTTATGTTGGGGCAAAATTCCAGAAATTTCCCTTATTTTGGGGCAAAATTGCAGAAATTTCACTTCTTTTGTGGCAAAATTGCAAAATTTCACTTATTTCAGAAAAAAGGAGAAATTTTCTTATTTTGGGGCAAAAAGGCAGAAATTTCTTTTATTTTGGTACAAAATTGCAGAAATTTTTCTTATTTTGGGACAAAAAGGCAGAAATTTCCCATATTTTGGAGCAAAAATGCAGAAATTCTTCTTATTTTGAGGTAAAAATCCTGAAATTCCCTTTATTTTGAAGCAAAAAGGCAGAAATTTCCCTTATTTCGGGGCAACATTGCAGATATTTAACTAATTTCAGGGTAATAAGTCAGAAATCTTTCTTATTTTGGGGCAAAAAAGACAGAAATTTCATTTGTTTTGGGGGGAAATGACAGAAATTCCACTTATTTAGAGGCTAAAAACCAGAAATTCCCCTTATTTTGGAGCAAAAATTAAGAAATTTTCCTTTTTTATGGCAAAAGGTATGCATTCTTCTTATTTTCGGGCAAAAAGGCAGAAATTCCCCGTATTTTGGAGCAAAACTGCAGAAATTCTCCTTATTTTGGGGCAAAACTCAGAAATTCCACTTATTTCGGGGCAAAATTCCAGAAATTTTCCTTATTTTGGGGCAAATTGCAGAAATTTCACTTATTTTTAGGCAAAATTGCAGAAATTTCACTTATTCCAGAAATAAAGAAGAAATTTTCTTATTTTGGTGCAAAAAGGCAGAAATTTCTAATATTTTGTTGCAAAAATGCAGAAATTCTCCTTATTTTGAGGTAAAAAGGCTAAAATTTTCCTTATTTGGGGGCAAAAAGTCAGAAATTTCCTTTATTTTGTGGCAAAATTGCAGAAATTTCACTTATTTCAGGGTAATAAGTTAGAAATTTTCCTTATTTTGGGGCAAAAAAGACAGGAATTCCCTTTGTTTTGGGGGAAAAAGACAGAAATTCCAATTATTTAGAGGCAAAAAGCAGAAATTCCCCTTTTTTTGGAGCAAAAAGAAAGAAATTTCTTTTTTTTATGGCAAAAAGGTATGCCTTCTTCTCATTTTCGGGCAAAAAGGCAGAAATTCCCCGTATTTTGGAGCAAAATTGCAGAAATTCTCTTAGTTGTGGGGCAAAAAGGCAGAAATTCCCTATATGTTAGGGCAAAACTCAGAAATTCTCTTTATTTTGGGGCAAAACTCAGAAATTCTACTTATTTTGAAGCAAAATTCCAGAAATTTAACTTATTTGGGGCAAAATAGCAGAAATTTGACTTATTTTGGGGCAAAATTGAAGAAATTTCACTTATTTCGGAAAAAAGAAGAAATTTTCTTATTTTGGGGCAAAAAGGCAGAAATTTCTTTCATTTTGGTAAAAAATTGCAGAAATTTTTCTTATTTTGGGGCAAAAAGGAAGAAATTTCCCATATTTTGGAGCAAAAATGCAGAAATTCCCGTTATTTTGAGGTAAAAATCATGAAATTCCTCTTATTTGGGGGCAAAAAGGCAGAAATTTCCTTTATTTTGGGGAAAAATTGCAGAAATTTCACTTATTTCAGGGTAATAAGTCAGAAATTTTCTTTATTTTGGGGCAAAAAAGACAGAAATTCCCTTTGTTTTGGGGGAATAACACAGAAATTCCACTTATTTAGAAGTAAAAAAGCAGAAATTCCCCTTATTTTGGAGGAAAAAGGAAGAAATTTCCCTTTTTTATGGCAAAAAGGTATGCATTCTTATTATTTTCGGGCAAAAAGGCAGAAATTGCCCGTATTTTGGAGCAAAATTGCAGAAATTCTCCTTATTTTGGGGCAAAACTCAGAAATTCCACTTATTTTGGGGCAAAATTCCAGAAATTTCCCTTATTTTGGGGCAAAATTGCAGAAATTTAACTTCTTTTGGGGCAAAATTGCAAAATTTCACTTATTTCAGAAAAAAGGAGAAATTTTCTTATTTTGGGGCAAAAAGGCAGAAATTTCTTTTATTTTGGTTGAAAATTGCAGAAATTCTTCTTATTTTGGGGCAAAAAGGCAGAAATTTCCCATATTTGGGAGCAAAAATGCAGAAATTCCCCTTATTTTGAGGTAAAAATCCTGAAAATCCCTTTATTTTGAAGCAAAAAGGCAGAAATTTCCCTTATTTCGGGGCAAAATTGCAGATATTTAACTTATTTCAGGGTAATAAGTCAGACATCTTCCTTATTTTGGGGCAAAAAAGACAGAAATTTCCTTTGTTTTGGGGGGAAAAGACAGAAATTCCACTTATTTAAAGGCTAAAAACCAGAAATTCCCCTTATTTTGGAGCAAAAATGAAGAAATTTTTCTTTATTATGGCAAAAAGGTATGCATTCTTCTTATTTTCAGGCAAAAAAGGCAGAAATTCCCCGTATTTTGGAGCAAAACTGCAGAAATTCCACTTATTTTGGGGCAAAATTCCAGAAATTTTCCTTATTTTGGGGCAAAATTGCAGAAATTTCACTTATTTTGGGGCAAAATTGCAGAAATTTCACTTATTCCAGAAAAAAAGCAGAATTTTTTTTTATTTTAGTGCAAAAAGGCAGAAATTTCTAATATTTTGTTGCAAAAATGCAGAAATTCTCCTTATTTTGAGGTAAAAAGGCTGAAATTTTCCTTATTTGGGGGCAAAATGTCAGAAATTTCCTTTATTTTGGGGCAAAATTGCAGAAATTTCACTAATTTCAGGGTAATAAGTTAGAAATATTCATTATTTTGTGGCAAATAAGACAGGAATTCCCTTTGTTTGGGGGAAAAAGACAGAAATTCCAGTTATTTAGAGGCAAAAAGCAGAAATTCCCCTCATTTTGGAGCAAAAATGAAGAAATTTCCCTTTTTTATGGCAAAAAGGTATGCATTCTTCTTATTTTCGGGCAAAAAGGCAGAAATTCCTAGTATTTTGGAGCAAAATTGCAGAAATTCCCCTAATTGTGGCGCAAAAAGGCAGAAATTCCCTATATGTTAGGGCAAAAAGTCAGAAATTCTCCTTATTTTGGGGCATAACTCAGAAATTCCACATATTTTGTGGCAAAATCCCAGAAATTTACCTTATGTTGAGGCAAAATTGCAGAAATTTGACTTATTTTGGGGCAAAATTGCAGAAATTTCACTTATTTCAGAAAAAAGCAGAAATTTTCTTATTTTGGGGCAAAAAGGCAGAAATTTCTTTTATTTTGGTACAAAATTGCAGAAATTTTTCTTATTTTGGGGCAAAAACGCAGAAATTTCCCATACTTTGGAGCAAAAATTCAGAAATTCCCCTTATTCTGAGGTAAAAAGCCTGAAATTTTCCTTATTTTGGGGCAAAAAGGCAGAAATTTCCCTTATTTCGGGACAAAATTGCAGATATTTAACTTATTTCAGGGTAATAAGTCAGAAATCTTCCTTATTTTGGGGAAAAAAGACAGAAATTTCCTTTGTTTTGGGGGAAAAAGACAGAAATTCCACTTATTTAGAGGCTAAAAACCAGAAATTCCCCTTATTTTGGAGCAAAAATGAAGAAATTTCCCTTTTTTATGGCAAAAAAGTATGCATTCTTCTTATTTTCAGGCAAAAAGGCAGAAATTCCCCGTATTTTGGAGCAAAACTGCAGAAATTCTCCTTATTTTAGGGCAAAACTAAGAAATTCCACTTATTTTGGGGCAAAATTCCAGAAATTTTCCTTATTTTGGGGCAAAAATGCAGAAATTTCACTTATTTGTAGGCAAAATTGCAGAAATTTCACTTATTCCAGAAATAAAAAAGAAATTTTCTTATTTTGGTGCAAAAAGGCAGAAATTTCTTATATTTTGTTGCAAAAATGCAGAAATTCTCCTTATTTTGAGGTAAAAAGGCTAAAATTTTCCTTATTTGGGGGCAAAAAGTCAGAAATTTCCTTTATTTTGGGGCACAATTGCAGAAATTTCACTTATTTCAGGGTAATAAGTTAGAAATTTTCCTTATTTTGGGGCAAAAAAGACAGGAATTCCCTTTGTTTTGGGGGAAAGAGACAGAAATTCCAATTATTTAGAGGCAAAAAGCAGAAATTCCCCTTATTTTGGAGCAAAAAGGAAGAAATTTCCCTTTTTTATGGCAAAAAGGTATGCATTCTTCTTATTTTCGGGCAAAAAGGCAGAAATTCCCCGTATTTTGGAGCAAAATTGCAGAAATTCCCCTAATTGTAGGGCAAAAAGGCAGAAATTCCCTATATGTTAGGGCAAAACTCAGAAATTCTCCTTATTTTGGGGCAAAACTCAGAAATTCCACTTATTTTGGGGCAAAATTCCAGAAATTTTACTTATTTTGGGGCAAAATTGCAGAAATTTGACTTATTTTGGGACAAAATTGCAGAAATTTCACTTATTTCAGAAAAAAGAAGAAATTTTCTTATTTTGGGGCAAAAAAGCAGAAATTTCTTTTAGTTTGGTACAAAATTGCAGAAATTTTTCTTATTTTGGGGCAAAAAGGAAGAAATTTCCCATATTTTGGAGCAAAAATGCAGAAATTCCCGTTATTTTGAGGTAAAAAGCCTGAAATTCCTCTTATTTGGGGGCAAAAAGGCAGAAATTTCCCTTATTTTGGGGCAAAATTGCAGAAATTTCACTATTTCAGGGTAATAAGTCAGAAATTTTCCTTATTTTGGGGCAAAAAAGACAGAAATTCCCTTTGTTTTGGGGGAAAGAGACAGAAATTCCACTTATTTAGAAGCAAAAAAGCAGAAATTCCCCTTATTTTTGAGGAAAAAGGAAGAAATTTCCCTTTTTTGGCAAAAAGGTATGCATTCTTATTATTTTCGGGCAAAAAGGCAGAAATTGCCCGTATTTTGGCGCAAAATTGCAGAAATTCTTCTTATTTTGGGGCAAAACTCAGAAATTCCACTTATTTTGGGGCAAAATTCCAGAAAGTTCCCTTATTTTGGGGCAAAATTGCAGAAATTTCACTTATTTTGAGGTAAAAAGCCTGACATTCCCTTTATTTGGGGGCAAAAAGGCAGAAATTTCCCTTATTTTGGGGCAAAATTGAAGATATTTCACTTATTTCAGGGTAATAAGTCAGAAATCTTCCTTATTTTGGGGCAAAAAATACAGAAATTTTCTTTGTTTTGAAGGAAAAAGACAGAAATTCCACTTATTTAGTGGTAAAAAAGCAGAAAATCCTTTTATTTTGGAGCAAAAATGAAGAAATTTCTTTTTTTATGGCAAAAAGGTATGCATTCTTCTGATTTTTGGGCAAAAAGGCAGAAATTCCCCGTATTTTGGAGCAAAATTGCAGAAATTCCCCTAATTGTGGGGCAAAAAGGCAGAAATTCCCTATATCTTAGGGCAAAAAGAAAGAAATTCTCATTATTTTGGGGCAAAACTCAGAAATTCCACTTATGTTGGGGCAAAATTCCAGAAATTTCCCTTATTTTGGGGCAAAATTGCAGAAATTTCACTTCTTTTGTGGCAAAATTGCAAAATTTCACTTATTTCAGAAAAAAGGAGAAATTTTCTTATTTTGGGGCAAAAAGGCAGAAATTTCTTTTATTTTGGTACAAAATTGCAGAAATTTTTCTTATTTTGGGACAAAAAGGCAGAAATTTCCCATATTTTGGAGCAAAAATGCAGAAATTCTTCTTATTTTGAGGTAAAAATCCTGAAATTCCCTTTATTTTGAAGCAAAAAGGCAGAAATTTCCCTTATTTCGGGGCAACATTGCAGATATTTAACTAATTTCAGGGTAATAAGTCAGAAATCTTTCTTATTTTGGGGCAAAAAAGACAGAAATTTCATTTGTTTTGGGGGGAAATGACAGAAATTCCACTTATTTAGAGGCTAAAAACCAGAAATTCCCCTTATTTTGGAGCAAAAATTAAGAAATTTTCCTTTTTTATGGCAAAAGGTATGCATTCTTCTTATTTTCGGGCAAAAAGGCAGAAATTCCCCGTATTTTGGAGCAAAACTGCAGAAATTCTCCTTATTTTGGGGCAAAACTCAGAAATTCCACTTATTTCGGGGCAAAATTCCAGAAATTTTCCTTATTTTGGGGCAAATTGCAGAAATTTCACTTATTTTTAGGCAAAATTGCAGAAATTTCACTTATTCCAGAAATAAAAAAGAAATTTTCTTATTTTGGTGCAAAAAGGCAGAAATTTCTAATATTTTGTTGCAAAAATGCAGAAATTCTCCTTATTTTGAGGTAAAAAGGCTAAAATTTTCCTTATTTGGGGGCAAAAAGTCAGAAATTTCCTTTATTTTGTGGCAAAATTGCAGAAATTTCACTTATTTCAGGGTAATAAGTTAGAAATTTTCCTTATTTTGGGGCAAAAAAGACAGGAATTCCCTTTGTTTTGGGGGAAAAAGACAGAAATTCCAATTATTTAGAGGCAAAAAGCAGAAATTCCCCTTTTTTTGGAGCAAAAAGAAAGAAATTTCTTTTTTTTATGGCAAAAAGGTATGCCTTCTTCTCATTTTCGGGCAAAAAGGCAGAAATTCCCCGTATTTTGGAGCAAAATTGCAGAAATTCTCTTAGTTGTGGGGCAAAAAGGCAGAAATTCCCTATATGTTAGGGCAAAACTCAGAAATTCTCTTTATTTTGGGGCAAAACTCAGAAATTCTACTTATTTTGAAGCAAAATTCCAGAAATTTAACTTATTTGGGGCAAAATAGCAGAAATTTGACTTATTTTGGGGCAAAATTGAAGAAATTTCACTTATTTCGGAAAAAAGAAGAAATTTTCTTATTTTGGGGCAAAAAGGCAGAAATTTCTTTCATTTTGGTAAAAAATTGCAGAAATTTTTCTTATTTTGGGGCAAAAAGGAAGAAATTTCCCATATTTTGGAGCAAAAATGCAGAAATTCCCGTTATTTTGAGGTAAAAATCATGAAATTCCTCTTATTTGGGGGCAAAAAGGCAGAAATTTCCTTTATTTTGGGGAAAAATTGCAGAAATTTCACTTATTTCAGGGTAATAAGTCAGAAATTTTCTTTATTTTGGGGCAAAAAAGACAGAAATTCCCTTTGTTTTGGGGGAATAACACAGAAATTCCACTTATTTAGAAGTAAAAAAGCAGAAATTCCCCTTATTTTGGAGGAAAAAGGAAGAAATTTCCCTTTTTTATGGCAAAAAGGTATGCATTCTTATTATTTTCGGGCAAAAAGGCAGAAATTGCCCGTATTTTGGAGCAAAATTGCAGAAATTCTCCTTATTTTGGGGCAAAACTCAGAAATTCCACTTATTTTGGGGCAAAATTCCAGAAATTTCCCTTATTTTGGGGCAAAATTGCAGAAATTTAACTTCTTTTGGGGCAAAATTGCAAAATTTCACTTATTTCAGAAAAAAGGAGAAATTTTCTTATTTTGGGGCAAAAAGGCAGAAATTTCTTTTATTTTGGTAGAAAATTGCAGAAATTCTTCTTATTTTGGGGCAAAAAGGCAGAAATTTCCCATATTTTGGAGCAAAAATGCAGAAATTCCCCTTATTTTGAGGTAAAAATCCTGAAAATCCCTTTATTTTGAAGCAAAAAGGCAGAAATTTCCCTTATTTCGGGGCAAAATTGCAGATATTTAACTTATTTCAGGGTAATAAGTCAGACATCTTCCTTATTTTGGGGCAAAAAAGACAGAAATTTCCTTTGTTTTGGGGGGAAAAGACAGAAATTCCACTTATTTAAAGGCTAAAAACCAGAAATTCCCCTTATTTTGGAGCAAAAATGAAGAAATTTTTCTTTATTATGGCAAAAAGGTATGCATTCTTCTTATTTTCAGGCAAAAAAGGCAGAAATTCCCCGTATTTTGGAGCAAAACTGCAGAAATTCCACTTATTTTGGGGCAAAATTCCAGAAATTTTCCTTATTTTGGGGCAAAATTGCAGAAATTTCACTTATTTTGGGGCAAAATTGCAGAAATTTCACTTATTCCAGAAAAAAAGCAGAATTTTTTTTTATTTTAGTGCAAAAAGGCAGAAATTTCTAATATTTTGTTGCAAAAATGCAGAAATTCTCCTTATTTTGAGGTAAAAAGGCTGAAATTTTCCTTATTTGGGGGCAAAATGTCAGAAATTTCCTTTATTTTGGGGCAAAATTGCAGAAATTTCACTAATTTCAGGGTAATAAGTTAGAAATATTCATTATTTTGTGGCAAATAAGACAGGAATTCCCTTTGTTTGGGGGAAAAAGACAGAAATTCCACTTATTTAGAGGCAAAAAGCAGAAATTCCCCTCATTTTGGAGCAAAAATGAAGAAATTTCCCTTTTTTATGGCAAAAAGGTATGCATTCTTCTTATTTTCGGGCAAAAAGGCAGAAATTCCTAGTATTTTGGAGCAAAATTGCAGAAATTCCCCTAATTGTGGCGCAAAAAGGCAGAAATTCCCTATATGTTAGGGCAAAAAGTCAGAAATTCTCCTTATTTTGGGGCATAACTCAGAAATTCCACATATTTTGTGGCAAAATCCCAGAAATTTACCTTATGTTGAGGCAAAATTGCAGAAATTTGACTTATTTTGGGGCAAAATTGCAGAAATTTCACTTATTTCAGAAAAAAGCAGAAATTTTCTTATTTTGGGGCAAAAAGGCAGAAATTTCTTTTATTTTGGTACAAAATTGCAGAAATTTTTCTTATTTTGGGGCAAAAACGCAGAAATTTCCCATACTTTGGAGCAAAAATTCAGAAATTCCCCTTATTCTGAGGTAAAAAGCCTGAAATTTTCCTTATTTTGGGGCAAAAAGGCAGAAATTTCCCTTATTTCGGGACAAAATTGCAGATATTTAACTTATTTCAGGGTAATAAGTCAGAAATCTTCCTTATTTTGGGGAAAAAAGACAGAAATTTCCTTTGTTTTGGAGGAAAAAGACAGAAATTCCACTTATTTAGAGGCTAAAAACCAGAAATTCCCCTTATTTTGGAGCAAAAATGAAGAAATTTCCCTTTTTTATGGCAAAAAAGTATGCATTCTTCTTATTTTCAGGCAAAAAGGCAGAAATTCCCCGTATTTTGGAGCA
Organism: Micromys minutus; assembly: GCF_963924665.1. Classification (NCBI taxonomy): domain Eukaryota; kingdom Metazoa; phylum Chordata; class Mammalia; order Rodentia; family Muridae; genus Micromys; species Micromys minutus. Next base: position 9,066,545 of record NW_027667727.1, read on the forward strand.
AAACTGCAGAAATTCTCCTTATTTTAGGGCAAAACTAAGAAATTCCACTTATTTTGGGGCAAAATTCCAGAAATTTTCCTTATTTTGGGGCAAAAATGCAGAAATTTCACTTATTTGTAGGCAAAATTGCAGAAATTTCACTTATTCCAGAAATAAAAAAGAAATTTTCTTATTTTGGTGCAAAAAGGCAGAAATTTCTTATATTTTGTTGCAAAAATGCAGAAATTCTCCTTATTTTGAGGTAAAAAGGCTAAAATTTTCCTTATTTGGGGGCAAAAAGTCAGAAATTTCCTTTATTTTGGGGCACAATTGCAGAAATTTCACTTATTTCAGGGTAATAAGTTAGAAATTTTCCTTATTTTGGGGCAAAAAAGACAGGAATTCCCTTTGTTTTGGGGGAAAGAGACAGAAATTCCAATTATTTAGAGGCAAAAAGCAGAAATTCCCCTTATTTTGGAGCAAAAAGGAAGAAATTTCCCTTTTTTATGGCAAAAAGGTATGCATTCTTCTTATTTTCGGGCAAAAAGGCAGAAATTCCCCGTATTTTGGAGCAAAATTGCAGAAATTCCCCTAATTGTAGGGCAAAAAGGCAGAAATTCCCTATATGTTAGGGCAAAACTCAGAAATTCTCCTTATTTTGGGGCAAAACTCAGAAATTCCACTTATTTTGGGGCAAAATTCCAGAAATTTTACTTATTTTGGGGCAAAATTGCAGAAATTTGACTTATTTTGGGACAAAATTGCAGAAATTTCACTTATTTCAGAAAAAAGAAGAAATTTTCTTATTTTGGGGCAAAAAGGCAGAAATTTCTTTTAGTTTGGTACAAAATTGCAGAAATTTTTCTTATTTTGGGGCAAAAAGGAAGAAATTTCCCATATTTTGGAGCAAAAATGCAGAAATTCCCGTTATTTTGAGGTAAAAAGCCTGAAATTCCCCTTATTTGGGGGCAAAAAGGCAGAAATTTCCCTTATTTTGGGGCAAAATTGCAGAAATTTCACTATTTCAGGGTAATAAGTCAGAAATTTTCCTTATTTTGGGGCAAAAAAGACAGAAATTCCCTTTGTTTTGGGGGAAAGAGACAGAAATTCCACTTATTTAGAAGCAAAAAAGCAGAAATTCCCCTTATTTTTGAGGAAAAAGGAAGAAATTTCCCTTTTTTGGCAAAAAGGTATGCATTCTTATTATTTTCGGGCAAAAAGGCAGAAATTGCCCGTATTTTGGCGCAAAATTGCAGAAATTCTTCTTATTTTGGGGCAAAACTCAGAAATTCCACTTATTTTGGGGCAAAATTCCAGAAAGTTCCCTTATTTTGGGGCAAAATTGCAGAAATTTCACTTATTTTGAGGTAAAAAGCCTGACATTCCCTTTATTTGGGGGCAAAAAGGCAGAAATTTCCCTTATTTTGGGGCAAAATTGAAGATATTTCACTTATTTCAGGGTAATAAGTCAGAAATCTTCCTTATTTTGGGGCAAAAAATACAGAAATTTTCTTTGTTTTGAAGGAAAAAGACAGAAATTCCACTTATTTAGTGGTAAAAAAGCAGAAAATCCTTTTATTTTGGAGCAAAAATGAAGAAATTTCTTTTTTTATGGCAAAAAGGTATGCATTCTTCTGATTTTTGGGCAAAAAGGCAGAAATTCCCCGTATTTTGGAGCAAAATTGCAGAAATTCCCCTAATTGTGGGGCAAAAAGGCAGAAATTCCCTATATCTTAGGGCAAAAAGAAAGAAATTCTCATTATTTTGGGGCAAAACTCAGAAATTCCACTTATGTTGGGGCAAAATTCCAGAAATTTCCCTTATTTTGGGGCAAAATTGCAGAAATTTCACTTCTTTTGTGGCAAAATTGCAAAATTTCACTTATTTCAGAAAAAAGGAGAAATTTTCTTATTTTGGGGCAAAAAGGCAGAAATTTCTTTTATTTTGGTACAAAATTGCAGAAATTTTTCTTATTTTGGGACAAAAAGGCAGAAATTTCCCATATTTTGGAGCAAAAATGCAGAAATTCTTCTTATTTTGAGGTAAAAATCCTGAAATTCCCTTTATTTTGAAGCAAAAAGGCAGAAATTTCCCTTATTTCGGGGCAACATTGCAGATATTTAACTAATTTCAGGGTAATAAGTCAGAAATCTTTCTTATTTTGGGGCAAAAAAGACAGAAATTTCATTTGTTTTGGGGGGAAATGACAGAAATTCCACTTATTTAGAGGCTAAAAACCAGAAATTCCCCTTATTTTGGAGCAAAAATTAAGAAATTTTCCTTTTTTATGGCAAAAGGTATGCATTCTTCTTATTTTCGGGCAAAAAGGCAGAAATTCCCCGTATTTTGGAGCAAAACTGCAGAAATTCTCCTTATTTTGGGGCAAAACTCAGAAATTCCACTTATTTCGGGGCAAAATTCCAGAAATTTTCCTTATTTTGGGGCAAATTGCAGAAATTTCACTTATTTTTAGGCAAAATTGCAGAAATTTCACTTATTCCAGAAATAAAGAAGAAATTTTCTTATTTTGGTGCAAAAAGGCAGAAATTTCTAATATTTTGTTGCAAAAATGCAGAAATTCTCCTTATTTTGAGGTAAAAAGGCTAAAATTTTCCTTATTTGGGGGCAAAAAGTCAGAAATTTCCTTTATTTTGTGGCAAAATTGCAGAAATTTCACTTATTTCAGGGTAATAAGTTAGAAATTTTCCTTATTTTGGGGCAAAAAAGACAGGAATTCCCTTTGTTTTGGGGGAAAAAGACAGAAATTCCAATTATTTAGAGGCAAAAAGCAGAAATTCCCCTTTTTTTGGAGCAAAAAGAAAGAAATTTCTTTTTTTTATGGCAAAAAGGTATGCCTTCTTCTCATTTTCGGGCAAAAAGGCAGAAATTCCCCGTATTTTGGAGCAAAATTGCAGAAATTCTCTTAGTTGTGGGGCAAAAAGGCAGAAATTCCCTATATGTTAGGGCAAAACTCAGAAATTCTCTTTATTTTGGGGCAAAACTCAGAAATTCTACTTATTTTGAAGCAAAATTCCAGAAATTTAACTTATTTGGGGCAAAATAGCAGAAATTTGACTTATTTTGGGGCAAAATTGAAGAAATTTCACTTATTTCGGAAAAAAGAAGAAATTTTCTTATTTTGGGGCAAAAAGGCAGAAATTTCTTTCATTTTGGTAAAAAATTGCAGAAATTTTTCTTATTTTGGGGCAAAAAGGAAGAAATTTCCCATATTTTGGAGCAAAAATGCAGAAATTCCCGTTATTTTGAGGTAAAAATCATGAAATTCCTCTTATTTGGGGGCAAAAAGGCAGAAATTTCCTTTATTTTGGGGAAAAATTGCAGAAATTTCACTTATTTCAGGGTAATAAGTCAGAAATTTTCTTTATTTTGGGGCAAAAAAGACAGAAATTCCCTTTGTTTTGGGGGAATAACACAGAAATTCCACTTATTTAGAAGTAAAAAAGCAGAAATTCCCCTTATTTTGGAGGAAAAAGGAAGAAATTTCCCTTTTTTAGGGCAAAAAGGTATGCATTCTTATTATTTTCGGGCAAAAAGGCAGAAATTGCCCGTATTTTGGAGCAAAATTGCAGAAATTCTCCTTATTTTGGGGCAAAACTCAGAAATTCCACTTATTTTGGGGCAAAATTCCAGAAATTTCCCTTATTTTGGGGCAAAATTGCAGAAATTTAACTTCTTTTGGGGCAAAATTGCAAAATTTCACTTATTTCAGAAAAAAGGAGAAATTTTCTTATTTTGGGGCAAAAAGGCAGAAATTTCTTTTATTTTGGTAGAAAATTGCAGAAATTCTTCTTATTTTGGGGCAAAAAGGCAGAAATTTCCCATATTTTGGAGCAAAAATGCAGAAATTCCCCTTATTTTGAGGTAAAAATCCTGAAAATCCCTTTATTTTGAAGCAAAAAGGCAGAAATTTCCCTTATTTCGGGGCAAAATTGCAGATATATAACTTATTTCAGGGTAATAAGTCAGACATCTTCCTTATTTTGGGGCAAAAAAGACAGAAATTTCCTTTGTTTTGGGGGGAAAAGACAGAAATTCCACTTATTTAAAGGCTAAAAACCAGAAATTCCCCTTATTTTGGAGCAAAAATGAAGAAATTTTTCTTTATTATGGCAAAAAGGTATGCATTCTTCTTATTTTCAGGCAAAAAAGGCAGAAATTCCCCGTATTTTGGAGCAAAACTGCAGAAATTCCACTTATTTTGGGGCAAAATTCCAGAAATTTTCCTTATTTTGGGGCAAAATTGCAGAAATTTCACTTATTTTGGGGCAAAATTGCAGAAATTTCACTTATTCCAGAAAAAAAGCAGAATTTTTTTTTATTTTAGTGCAAAAAGGCAGAAATTTCTAATATTTTGTTGCAAAAATGCAGAAATTCTCCTTATTTTGAGGTAAAAAGGCTGAAATTTTCCTTATTTGGGGGCAAAATGTCAGAAATTTCCTTTATTTTGGGGCAAAATTGCAGAAATTTCACTAATTTCAGGGTAATAAGTTAGAAATATTCATTATTTTGTGGCAAATAAGACAGGAATTCCCTTTGTTTGGGGGAAAAAGACAGAAATTCCACTTATTTAGAGGCAAAAAGCAGAAATTCCCCTCATTTTGGAGCAAAAATGAAGAAATTTCCCTTTTTTATGGCAAAAAGGTATGCATTCTTCTTATTTTCGGGCAAAAAGGCAGAAATTCCTAGTATTTTGGAGCAAAATTGCAGAAATTCCCCTAATTGTGGCGCAAAAAGGCAGAAATTCCCTATATGTTAGGGCAAAAAGTCAGAAATTCTCCTTATTTTGGGGCAAAACTCAGAAATTCCACATATTTTGGGGCAAAATTCCAGCAATTTCCCTTATGTTGGGGCAAAAGTGCAGAAATTTGACTTATTTTGGGGCAAAATTGCAGAAATTTCACTTATTTCAGAAAAAAGCAGAAATTTTCTTATTTTGGGGCAAAAAGGCAGAAATTTCTTTTATTTTGGTACAAAATTGCAGAAATTTTTCTTATTTTGAAGCAACAACGCAGAAATTTCCCATGCTTTGGAGCAAAAATGCAGAAATTCCCCTTATTCTGAGGTAAAAAGCCTGAAATTCCCCTTATTTTGGGACAAAAAGGCAGAAATTTCCCTTATTTCGGGGCAAAATTGCAGATATTTAACTTATTTCAGGGTAATAAGTCAGAAATCTTCCTTATTTTGGGGCAAAAAAGACAGAAATTTCCTTTGTTTTGGGGGAAAAAGACAGAAATTCCAATTATTTATAGGCTAAAAACCAGAAATTCCCCTTATTTTGGAGCAAAAATGAAGAAATTTCCCTTTTTTATGGCAAAAAGGTATGCATTCTTCTTATTTTCGGGCAAAAAGGACGAAATTCCCCGTATTTTGGAGCAAAACTGCAGAAATTCTTCTTATTTTGGGGCAAAACTCAGAAATTCCACCTCCTTTGTGCAAAATTCCAGAAATTTTCCTTACTTTGGGGCAAAATTGCAGAAATTTCACTTATTTTTAGGCAAAATTGCAGAAATTTCACTTATTCCAGAAATAAAGAAGAAATTTTCTTATTTTGGTGCAAAAAGGCAGAAATTTCTAATATTTGGTTGCAAAAATGCAGAAATTCTCCTTATTTTGAGGTAAAAAGGCTAAAATTTTCCTTATTTGGGGGCAAAAAGTCAGAAATTTCCTTTATTTTGGGGCAAAATTGCAGAAATTTCACTTATTTCAGGGTAATAAGTTAGAAATTTTCCTTATTTTGGGGCAAAAAAGACAGGAATTCCCTTTGTTTTGGGGGAAAAAGACAGAAATACCACTTATTTAGAGGCAAAAAGCAGAAATTCCCCTTATTTTGGAGCAAAATTGCAGAAATTCCCCTAATTGTAGGGCAAAAAGGCAGAAATTCCCTATATGTTAGGGCAAAACTCAGAAATTCTCCTTATTTTGGGGCAAAACTCAGAAATTCCACATATTTTGGGGCAAAATTCCAGAAATTTCCCTTATGTTGGGGCAAAATTGCAGAAATTTGACTTAATTTAGGGCAAAATTGCAGAAATTTCACTTATTTCAGAAAAAAGAAGAAATTTTCTTATTTTGGGGCAAAAAGGCAGAAATTTCTTTTATTTTGGTACAAAATTGCAGAAATTTTTCTTATTTTGGGGCAAAAATGAAGAAATTTCCCATATTTTGGAGCAAAAATGCAGAAATTCCTGTTATTTTGAGGTAAAAAGCCTGAAATTCCCCTTATTTTGGGGCAAAAAGGCAGAAATTTCCCTTATTTTGGGGCAAAATTGCAAAAATTTCACTTATTTCAGGGTAATAAGTCAGAAATTTTCCTTATTTATGGCAAAAAAGACAGAAATTCCCGTTGTTTTGGGGGAAAAAGACAGAAATTCCACTTATTTAGAAGCAAAAAAGCAGAAATTCCCCTTATTTTGGAGGAAAAAGGAAGAAATTTCCCTTTTTTTGGGAAGAAGGTATGCATTCTTATTATTTTTGTGCAAAAATGCAGAAATTGCCCGTATTTTGGAGCAAAATTGCAGAAATTCTCCTTATTTTGGGGCAAAACTCAGAAATTCCACTTATTTTGGGGCAAGATTCCAGAAATTTCCCTTATTTTGAGGCAAAATTGCAGAAATTTCACTTATATTGGGGCAAAATTGCAGAAATTTCACTTATTCCAGAAAAAAAGCAGAAATTTTCTTATTTTGGGGCAAAAAGGCAGAAATTTCTAATATTTTGTTGTATAAATGAAGAAATTTTCCTTATTTTGAGGTAAAGAGGCTGATATTCCCCTTATTTGGGGGCAAAAAGTCAGGAATTTTTTTTATTTTGGGGCACAATTGCAGAAATTTCATTTATTTCAGGAAATAAGTTAGAAATTTTCCTTATTTTGGGGCAAATAATAAAGGAATTCCCTTTGATTTGAGGGAAAAAGACAGAAATTTCACTTATTTAGAGGCAAAAAAAGCAGAAATTCCCCTTATTTTGGAGCAAAAATGAACAAATTTCCCTTTTTTATGGCAAAAAGGTATGCATTCTTCTTATTTTCGGGCAAAAAAACAGAAATTCCCCGTATTTTGAAGCAAAAGTGCAGAAATTCCACTAATTGTGGGTCAAAAGGCAGAAATTCCGTATATGTTGGGGCAAAAAGACAGAAATTCTCCTTATTTTGGAGCAATACTCAGAAATTCCACTTATTTTGGGGCACAATTCCAGAAATTTCAAATATTTTGGGGCAAAATTGCAGAAATTTCACTTATTTCAGGGAAAAAAGGCAAAAAATTTCCTTATTTTGGGGCAAAAAGTCAGAATTTCCTAATATTTTGTGGCAAAAATGCAGAAATTCCCCTTATTTTGTGGTGAAAAGGCTGAAATTCCCATTATTTGGGGGCAAAAAGGCAGAAATTTCCCTTATTTTATGGCAAAATTGCAGAAATTTCACTTACTTCAGGGTAATAAGTCAGAAATTTTTCTTATTTTGGGGCAAAAAAGAAAGAAATTTTCTTTGTTTTGGGGGAAAAAGACAGAAATTCCACTTATTTAGTTGCAAAAAAACAGAAATTTCCTTTATTTTGGAGCAAAAATGAAGAAATTTCCTTTTTTTTATGGCAAAAAGGTATGCATTCTTCTGAATTTCAGGCAAAAAGGAAGAAATTCCCCGTATTTTGGAGCAAAATTGCAGAAATTCCCCTAATTGTGGGGCAAAAAATGCAGAAATTCCCTAGATGTTGGGGCAAAAAGACAGAAAATCTCCTTATTTTGGGGCAAAACTCAGAAATTCCACTTATTTTGGGGCAGAATTCCAGAAAGTTCCCTTATTTTGGGGCAAAATTGCAGAAATTTTACTTTTTTTGAGGCAAAATTGCAGAAATTTCACTTTTTTCAAGGAAAAAAGGCAGAAATTTTCTTTATTTTGGGGCAAAACGGCAGAAATTCCTAATATTTTGTGGCAAAAATGCAGAAATTCCCCTTATTTTGAGGTATAAAGGCTGAAATTCCCCTTATTTGGGGTCAAAAAGGCAGAAATTTCCCTTATTTTGGGGAAAAATTACAGAAATTTCTCTTATTTCAGGGTAATAAGTCAGAAATTTTCCTTATTTTGGGGCAAAAAAGACAGAAATTACCTTTGTTTTGGGGGAAAAAGACAGAAATTCCACTTATTTAGAGGCAAAAAAGCAGAAATTCGTTTTATTTTTGAGCAAAAATTAAGAAATTTTCCTGTTTTATGACAAAAACATATGCATTATTCTGATTTTCGGGCAAAAAGGCAGAAATTCCCTGTATTTTAGAGCAAAATTGCAGAAATTCCCCTAATTGTGGGGCAAAAAGGCAGAAATTCCAGATATGTTGGGGCAAAAAACAAAAATTCTCCTTATTTTGGGGCAAAACTCAGAAATTCCACATATTTTGGGGCAAAATTCCTGAAATTTCCTTTATTTTGGGGCAAAATTGCAGAAATTTCACTTATTTTGGGGCAAAATTTCAGAAAATTCACTTATTTCAGGGCAAAAGAGCAGAAATTTTCTTATTTGGGTGCAAAAAGCCAGAAATTCCTAATATTTTGTGGCTAAAATACAGAAATTCCCCTTATTTTTAGGTAAAAAGGCTGAAATTCCCCTTATTTGGGGGCCAAAAGGCAGAAATTTCCCTTATTTTGGGGCAAAATATCAGAAATTTCACTTATTTCAGGGTAATAAGTCAGAAATTTTCCTTATTTACGGGCAAAAAAGACAAAAATTCTCATTGTTTTGTGGGAAAAAGACAGAAATTCCACCTATTTAGAAGCAAAAAAGCAGAAATTCCCCTTATTTTGGAGCAAAAATGAAGAAATTTCTTTTTTAAATGGCAAAAAGGTATGCATTCTTCTTATTTTCGGGCAAAAAGGCAGAAATACCCCGTATTTTGAAGCAAAATTGCAGAAATTCCGTTAATTGTGGGGCAAAAAGGCAGAAATTCTCTATATGTTGGGACAAAAAGACAGAAATTCTCTTTATTTTGGGGCAAAACTCAGAAATTCCACTTATTTTGGGGCAAAATTCCAGGAATTTCTCTTATTTTGGGGCAAAATTGCAGAAATTTCACTTATTTTGGGGCAAAATTGCAGAAATTTCACTTATTTTGGGGCAAAATTGCAGAAATTTCACTTATTTCAGGGAAAAAAGGCAGAAATTTTTCTTATTTTGGGGCAAAAAGGCAGAAATTCCTAATATTTTGTGGCAAAAATGCAGAAATTCTTGTTATTTTGAGGTAAAAATGCTGATATTCACCTTATTTGAAGGCAAAAAGGCAGAAATTTCTTTTATTTTGGGGCAAAATTGCAGAAATTTCACTTACTTCACGGTAATAAGTCAGAATTTTTCCTTATTTTGGGACAAAAAAGACAGAAATTCCCTTTGCTTTGGGGGAAAAAGACAGAAATTCTACTTATTTAGAGGCAAAAAAGCAGAAATTCCCCTCATTTTGGAGCAAAAATGAAGAAATTTCTTTTTTATTCATGGTAAAAAGGTATGCACTCTTCTGATTTTCGGGCAAAAATGCAGTAATTCCCCGTATTTTGGAGCAAAATTGCAGAAATTCCCCTAATTGTCGGCAAAAAGGCAGAAAATCCATATATGTTAGGGCAAAAAGACAGAAATTTTCTTTATTTTGGGGCAAAACTCTTAAATTACACTTATTTTAGGGCAAAATTCCAAAAATTTCCCTTATTTTTGGGCAAAATTGCAGAAATTTCACTTATTTCAGAAAAAAAGAAGAAATTTTTTTATTTTGGGGCAAAAAGGCAGAAATTTCTTTTATTTTGGTACAAAATTGCAGAAATTTTTCTTATTTTGGGGCAAAAAGGCAGAAATTTCCTATATTTTGGAGCAAAAATGCAGAAATTCCCGTTATTTTGAGGTAAAAAGCCTGAAATTCCCCTTATTTGGGGGCAAAAAGGCAGAAATTTCCCTTATTTTGGGGCAAAATTGGAGAAATTTCACTTATTTCAGGGTAATAAGTCAGAAATTTTCCTTATTTTGGGGCAAAAAAGACAGAAATTCTCTTTGTTTTGGGGGAAAAAGACAGAAATTCCACTTATTTAGAAGCAAAATAGCAGAAATTCCTCTTATTTTGGAGCAAAAATGAGGAAATTTCCCTTTTTTATGGCAAAAAGGTATGCATTCTTCTTATTTTCGGGCAAAAAGGCAGAAATTCCCCGTATTTTGGAGCAAAATTCTAGAAATTCCCCTAATTGTGGGGCAAAAAGGCAGAAATTCCCTATATGTTATGTCAAAAAGACAGAAATTCTCATTATTTTGGGGCAAAACTCAGAAATTCCACTATTTTGGGGCAAAATTCTAGAAAGTTCCCTTATTTTGGGGCAAAATTGCAGAAATTTCACTTTTTTTGAGGCAAAATTGCAGAAATTTCACTTATTTCAAGGAAAAAAGGCAGAAATTTTCTTATTTTGGGGCAAAAAGGCAGAAATTCCTAATATTTTGTGGCAAAAATGCAGAAATTCCCCTTATTTTGAGGTAAAAAGGCTGAAATTCCCCTTATTTGGGGTCAAAAAGGCAGAAATTTCCCTTATTTTGGGGCAAAATTGCAGAAATTTCTCTTATTTCAGGGTAATAAGTCAGAAATTTTCCTTATTTTGGGGCAAAAAAGACAGAAATTACCTTTGTATTGGGGGAAAAAGACAGAAATTCCACTTATTTAGAGGCATAAAAGCAGAAATTCGTTTTATTTTTGAGCAAAAATTAAGAAATTTCCCTGTTTTATGACAAAAACGTATGCATTATTCTGATTAGCGGGCAAAAAGTAAGAAATTCCCCGTATTTTGGAGCAAAATTGCAGAAATTCCCCTAATTGTGGGGCAAAAAGTCAGAAATTCCATATATGTTGGGGCAAAAAGACAAAAATTCTCCTTATTTTGGGGCAAAACTCAGAAATTCCACTTATTTTGGGGCAAAATTCCCGAAATTTCCTTTATTATGGGGCAAAATTGCAGAAATTTCAATTATTTTGGGGCAAAATTTCAGAAAATTCACTAATTTCAGAGAAAAAAAGCAGAAATTTTCTTGTTTGGCTGCAAAAAGCCAGAAATTCCTAATATTTTGTGGCAAAAATGCAGAAATTCCCCTTATTTTTAGGTAAAAAGGCTGAAATTCCCCTTATTTTGGGGCCAAATGGCAGAAATTTCCCTTATTTTGGGGCAAAATTGCAGAAATTTAACTTATTTTGGGGCAAAATTGCAGAAATTTGACTTATTTTGGGGCAAAATATCAGAAATTTCACTTATTTCAGGGAAAAAAGGCAGAAATTTTCCTTATTTTGGGGCAAAAAGGCAGAAATTCCTAATATTTTGTGGCAAAAATGCAGAAATTCTTGTTATTTTGATGAAAAAATGCTGAAATTCAACTTATTTGAGAGCAAAAAGGCAGAAATTTCTTTTATTTTGGGGCAAAATTGCTGAAATTTCACTTACTTCACGGTAATAAGTCAGAATTTTTCCTTATTTTGGGGCAAAAAAGACAGAAATTCCCTTTGCTTTGGGGGAAAAAGACAGAAATTCCACTTATTTAGAGGCAAAAAAGCAGAAATTCCCCTTATTTTGGAGCAAAAATGAAGAAATTTCTTTTTTTTCATGGTAAAATGTATGCACTCTTCTGATTTTCGGGCAAAAAGGCAGTAATTCCCCGTATTTTGAATCAAAATTGCAGAAATTCCACTAATTGTCGGCAAATAGGCAGAAATTCCATATATGTTAGGGCAAAAAGAAAAATTCTCTTTATTTTGGGGCAAAACTCTGAAATTCCATTTATTTTGGGGCAAAATTTCAAAAATTTCCCTTATTTTGGGGCAAAATTGCAGAAATTTCACTTATTTTGGGGCAAAATAGCAGAAATTTCACTTATTTCAGGGAAAAAAGGCAGAAATTTTTCATTATTTTGAGGCAAAAAAGCAGAAATTTCTAATATTTTGTGGCAAAAATGCAGAAATTCCCCTTATTTTGAGGTAAAAAGGCTGAAATTCCCATTATTTGGAGCAAAAAGGCAGAAATTTTTTTTATTTTGGGGCAAAATTGCAGAAATTTCACATATTTCAGGGAAAAAAGGCAGAAATTTTTCATTATTTTGAGGCAAAAAAGCAGAAATTTCTAATATTTTGTTGCAAAAATGCAGAAATTCCCCTTATTTTGAGGTAAAAAGGCTGAAATTTTCCTTATTTGGGGGCAATAAGTCAGAAATTTCCTTTATTTTGGGGCAAAATTGCAGAAATTTCACTTATTTCAGGGTAATAAGTTAGAAATTTTTTATATTTTGGGGCAAAAAAGACAGGAATTTTCTTTGTTTTGGGGGAAAATGACAAAAATTCCACTTATTTAGAGGCAAAAAGCAGAAATTCCCCTTATTTTGGAGCAAAAATGAAGAAATTTCCCATTTTTATGGCAAAAAGGTATGCATTCTTCTTATTATCGGGCAAAAAGGCAGAAATTCCCCGTATTTTGGAGCAAAATTGCAGAAATTCCCCTAATTGTGGGGCAAAAAAGCAGAAATTCCCTATATGTTAGGGCAAAAAGACAGAAATTCTCTTTATTTTGGGGCAAAACTCAGAAATTCCACTTATTTTGGGGCAAAATTCCTGAAATTTCCTTTATTTTAGGGCAAAATTGCAGAAATTTGACTTATTTTGGGGCAAAATTGCAGAAATTTCACCTATTTCAGAAAAAAGAATAAATTTTCTTATTTTGGGGCAAAAAGGCAGAAAATTTTCTTATTTTGGGGAAAAATTGAAGAAATTTCACTTATTTCAGGGTAATAAGTCAGAAATTTTCCTTATTTTGGGGCAAAAAAGACAGAAATTCCCTTTGTTTTGGGGGAAAAAGACAGAAATTCCACTTATTTAGAAGCAAAAAAGCATAATTTCCCCTTATTTTGGAGCAAAAATGAGGAAATTTCTTTTTATTTATGGCAAAAAGGTATGCATTCTTCTTATTTTCGGGCAAACAGGCAGAAATTCCCCGTATTTTGGAGCAAAATTGTAGAAATTCCCCTAATTGTGGAGCAAAAAGGCAGAAATTCCCTATATGTTAGGGCAAAAAGACAGAAATTCTCCTTATTTTGGGGCAAAACTCAGAAATTCCACTTATTTTGGGGCAAAATTCCAAAAATTTCCCTTATTTTGCGGCAAAATTGCAGAAATTTCACTTATTTTGGGGCAAAATTGCAGAAATTTCACATATTTCATAGAGAAAAGGCAGAAATTGTCCTTATTTTGGGGCAAAAAGTCAGAAATTCCAAATATTTTGTGGCAAAAATGCAGAAATTCCCCTTATTTTGAGGTAAAAAGGCTTAAATTCCCCTTATTTGGGGTCAAAAAGGCAGAAATTTCCCTTATTTTGGGGCAAAATTGCAGAAATTTCTCTTATTTCAGAAAAAAGAAGAAATTTTTTATTTTGGGGCAAAAAGGCAGAAAATTTTCTTATTTTGGGGCAAAATTTGAGAAATTTCACTTATTTCAGGGTAATAAGTCAGAAATTTTCCTTATTTTGGGGCAAAAAAGACAGAAATTCCCTTTGCTTTGGGGAAAAAAGACAGAAATTCCACTTATTTAGAAGCAAAAAAGCAGAATTTCCCCTTATTTTGGAGCAAAAATGAGGAAATTTCTTTTTATTTATGGCAAAAATGTATGCATTCTTCTTATTTTCGGGCAAACAGGCAGAAATTCCCCGTATTTTGTAGCAAAATTGTAGAAATTCCCCTAATTGTGGAGCAAAAAGGCAGAAATTCTCTATATGTTAGGGCAAAAAGACAGAAATTCTCCTTATTTTGGGGCAAAACTCAGAAATTCCACTTATTTTGGGGCAAAATTCCAAAAATTTCCCTTATTTTGCGGCAAAATTGCAGAAATTTCACTTATTTTGGGGCAAAATTGCAGAAATTTCACATATTTCAGAGAGAAAAGGCAGAAATTGTCCTTATTTTGGGGCAAAAAGTCAGAAATTCAAAATATTTTGTGGCAAAAATGCAGAAATTTCCCTTATTTTGAGGTAAAAAGGCTTAAATTCCTTTTATTTGGGGTCAAAAAGGCAGAAATTTCCCTTATTTTGGGGCCAAATTTCAGAAATTTCTCTTATTTCAGGGTATTAAGTCAGAAATTTTCCTTATTTTGGGGCAAAAAAGACAGAAATTCCCTTTGTTTTGGGGGAAAAAGACAGAAATTCCACTTATTTAGAGGAAAAAATGCAGAAATTCCTTTTATTTTGGAGCAAAAATGAAGAAATTTCCCTTTTTTATGGCAAAAAGGTATGCATTTTTCTTATTTTCGGGAAAAATTCAGAAATTCCCCGTATTTTGGTGCAAAATTGCAGAAATTCCCCTAATTGTGGGGCAAAAAGGCAGAAATTCCCTATATGTTATGGCAAAAAGTCAGAAATTCTACTTATTTTGGGGCAAAACTCAGAAATTCCACATATTTTGGGGCAAAATTCTAGAAATTTCCCTTATGTTGGGGCAAAATTGCAGAAATTTGACTTATATTGGGGCAAAATTGCAGAAATTTCACTTATTTCAGAAAAAAGAAGAAATTATCTTATTTTGGGGCAAAAAGGCAGAAATTTCTTTTATTTTGGTACAAAATTGCAGAAATTTTTCTTATTTTGGGGCAAAAAGGAAGAAATTCCCGTTATTTTGAGGTAAAAACCCTGAAATTCCCCTTATTTGGGGGCAAAAAGTCAGAAATTTCCCTTATTTTGGGGCAAAATTGCAGAAATTTCACTTATTTCAGGGTAATAACTCAGAAATTTTCCTTATTTTGGGGCAAAATTGCAGAAATTTCACTTATTTTTGGGCAAAATTGCAGAAATTTCACTTATTCCAGAAAAAAAGCAGAAATTTTCTTATTTTGGGGCAAAAAGTCTAAAATTTCTAATATTTTGTTGCATAAATGAAGAAATTTCCCTTATTTTGAGGTAAAAAGGCTTAAATTTCCCTTATTTGAGGGCAAAAAGTCAGAAATTTCCTTTATTTTGGGGCAAAATTGCAGAAATTTCACTTATTTCAGGGTAATAAGTTAGAAATTTTCCTATTTTAAGGCAAAAAATAAAGGAATTCCCTTTGTTTTGAGGGAAAAAGACAGAAATTTCACTTATTTAGAGGCAATAAAAGCAGAAATTCCCCTTATTTTGGGGCACAATTCAAGAAATTTCACATATTTTGGGGCAAAATTGCAGAAATTTCACTTATTTCAGAAAAAAAAGGCAGAAATTTCCCTTATTTTGGGGCAAAAAAACAGAAATTCCCTTTGTTTTGGGGAAAAAGACAGAAATTCCACTTATTTAGAAGCAAAAAAGCAGAAATTCCCCTTATTTTGAAGGAAAAAGGAAGAAATTTCTCTTTTTTATAGCAAAAAGGTGTGCATTCTTCTTATTTTCGGGCAAAAAGGCAGAAATTGCCCGTATTTTGGAGCAAAATTCTAGAAATTCTCCTTATTTTGGGGCAAAACTCAGAAATTCTACTTATTTTGGGGCAAAATTCCAGAAATTTCCCTTATTTTGGGGCAAAATTGCAGAAATTTCACTTATTTTGGGGCAAAATTGCAGAAATTTCACTTATTCCAGAAAAAAAGCAGAAATTTTCTTATTTTGGGGCAAAAAGGCAGAAATTCCTAATATTTTGTGGCAAAAATGCAGAAATTCTCCTTATTTTGAGGTAAAAAGGCTGAAATTCTCCTTATTTGGGGTCAAAAAGGCAGAAATTTCCCTTATTTTGGGGCAAAATTGCAGAAATGTTTCTAATTTCAGGGTAATAAGTCAGAAATTTTCCTTATTTTGGGGCAAAAAAGACAGAAATTACCTTTGTTTTTCGGGAAAAAGATAGAAATTCCACTTATTTAGAGGCAAAAAAGCAGAAATTCGTTTTATTTTTGAGCAAAAATGAAGAAATTTCCCTGTTTTATGACAAAAATGTATGCATTATTCTGATTTTCGGGCAAAAAGGCAGAAATTCCCTGTATTTTGGAGCAAAATTGCAGAAATTCCCCTAATTGTGGGGCAAAAAGGCAGAAATTCCATATA
Organism: Micromys minutus; assembly: GCF_963924665.1. Classification (NCBI taxonomy): domain Eukaryota; kingdom Metazoa; phylum Chordata; class Mammalia; order Rodentia; family Muridae; genus Micromys; species Micromys minutus. The sequence continues at coordinate 9,082,578 of NW_027667727.1, forward strand.
TGTTGGGGCAAAAAGACAAAAATTCGCCTTATTTTGGGGCAAAACTCAGAAATTCCACTTATTTTGGGGCAAAATTCCCGAAATTTTTCTTATTTTGAGGCAAAATGCAGAAATTTCATTATTTTGGGGCAAAATTTCAGAAAATTCACTTATTTCAGGGAAAAAAAGCAGAAATTTTCTTATTTGGGTGCAAAAAGCCAGAAATTCCTAATATTTTGTGGCAAAAATGCAGAAATTCCCCTTATTTTTAGGTAAAAAGGCTGAAATTCCCCTTATTTGGGGGCCAAAAGGCAGAAATTTCCCTTATTTTGGGGCAAAATTGCAGAAATTTCAATTATTTTGGGGCAAAATTGCAGAAATTTCACTTATTCCAGAAAAAAAGCAGAAATTTTCTTATTTTGGGGCAAAAAGGCATAAATTTCTAATATTTTGTTGCATAAATGAAGAAATTTCCCTTATTTTGAGGTAAAAAGGCTGAAATTCTCCTTTTTTGGGGGCAAAAAGTCAGAAATTTTCTTTATTTTGGGGCAAAATTGAAGAAATTTCACTTGTTTCAGGGTAATAAGTTAGAAATTTTCGTTATTTTGGGGCAAAAAATAAAAGAATTCCCTTGGTTTTGAGGGAAAAAGACAGAAATTTTACTTATTTAGAAGTAAAAAAAGCAGAAATTCCCCTTATTTTGGAGCAAAAATGAAGAAATTTCCCATTTTTATGGCAAAAAGGTATGCATTCTTCTTAGTTTCGGGCAAAAAAAAAGAAATTCCCCTTATTTTGGAGCAAAATTTCAGAAATTCCCCTAATTGTGAGGCAAAAAGGCAAAAATTCCCTATATGTTGGGGCGAAAAAACAGAAATTCTCCTTATTTTGGGGCAATACTCAGAAATTCCACTTATTTTAAGGCACAATTTCAGAAATTTCACATATTTTGGGACAAAATTGCAGAAATTTCACTTATTTCAGGGAAAAAAGGCAGAAATTTTCCTTATTTTGGGGCAAAAAAGACAGAAATTACCTTTGTTTTTCGGGAAAAAGATAGAAATTCCACTTATTTAGAGGCAAAAAAGCAGAAATTCGTTTTATTTTTGAGCAAAAATGAAGAAATTTCCCTGTTTTATGACAAAAATGTATGCATTATTCTGATTTTCGGGCAAAAAGGCAGAAATTCCCTGTATTTTGGAGCAAAATTGCAGAAATTCCCCTAATTGTGGGGCAAAAAGGCAGAAATTCCATATATGTTGGGGCAAAAAGACAAAAATTCGCCTTATTTTGGGGCAAAACTCAGAAATTCCACTTATTTTGGGGCAAAATTCCCGAAATTTTTCTTATTTTGAGGCAAAATGCAGAAATTTCATTATTTTGGGGCAAAATTTCAGAAAATTCACTTATTTCAGGGAAAAAAAGCAGAAATTTTCTTATTTGGGTGCAAAAAGCCAGAAATTCCTAATATTTTGTGGCAAAAATGCAGAAATTCCCCTTATTTTTAGGTAAAAAGGCTGAAATTCCCCTTATTTGGGGGCCAAAAGGCAGAAATTTCCCTTATTTTGGGGCAAAATTGCAGAAATTTCAATTATTTTGGGGCAAAATTGCAGAAATTTCACTTATTCCAGAAAAAAAGCAGAAATTTTCTTATTTTGGGGCAAAAAGGCATAAATTTCTAATATTTTGTTGCATAAATGAAGAAATTTCCCTTATTTTGAGGTAAAAAGGCTGAAATTCTCCTTTTTTGGGGGCAAAAAGTCAGAAATTTTCTTTATTTTGGGGCAAAATTGAAGAAATTTCACTTGTTTCAGGGTAATAAGTTAGAAATTTTCGTTATTTTGGGGCAAAAAATAAAAGAATTCCCTTGGTTTTGAGGGAAAAAGACAGAAATTTTACTTATTTAGAAGTAAAAAAAGCAGAAATTCCCCTTATTTTGGAGCAAAAATGAAGAAATTTCCCATTTTTATGGCAAAAAGGTATGCATTCTTCTTAGTTTCGGGCAAAAAAAAAGAAATTCCCCTTATTTTGGAGCAAAATTTCAGAAATTCCCCTAATTGTGAGGCAAAAAGGCAAAAATTCCCTATATGTTGGGGCGAAAAAACAGAAATTCTCCTTATTTTGGGGCAATACTCAGAAATTCCACTTATTTTAAGGCACAATTTCAGAAATTTCACATATTTTGGGACAAAATTGCAGAAATTTCACTTATTTCAGGGAAAAAAGGCAGAAATTTTCCTTATTTTGGGGCAAAAATTCAGAAATTCCTAATATTTTGTGGCAAAAATGCAGAAATTCTTCTTATTTTGTGGTAAAAAGGCTGAAATTCCCTTTATTTGGGGGTAAAAAGGCAAAAATTTCCCTTATTTTGTTGCAAAATTGCAGAAATTTCACTTACTTCAGGGTAAAAAGTCAGAAATTTTCCTTATTTTTGGGCAAATTAGACGAAAAATCACTTTGTTTTGGGGGATAAAAACAGAAATTCCACTTATTTAGTGGCAAAAAAGCAGAAATTCCCTTTATTTTGGAGCAAAAATGAAGAAATTTCCTTTTTTTTATGGCAAAAATGTATGCATTCTTTTGATTTTCAGGCAAAAAGGCAGAAATTCCCCGTATTTTGGAGCAAAATTGCAGAAATTCCCCTAATTGTGGGGCAAAAAGGCAGAAATTCCCTATATGTTAGGGCAAAAAGACAGAAATTCTCCTTATTTTGGGGCAAAACTCAGAAATTACACTTATTTTGGGGCAAAATTCCAGAAAGTTCCTTTATTTTGGGGCAAAATTGCAGAAATTTCACTTATTTTGGGGCAAAATTGCAGAAATTTCACTTATTTCAAGAAAAAAAGGCAGAAATTTCTTTTATTTTGGGACAAAAAGGCAGAAAGTCCTAATATTTTGTGGCAAAAATGCAGAAATTCCCCTTATTTTGAGGTAAAAAAGCTGAAATTCCCCTTATTTGGGGTCAAAAATGCAGAAATTTCCCTATTTTGGGGCAAAATTGCAGAAATTTTTCTAATTTCAGGGTAATAAGTCAGAATTTTTCCTTATTTTGGGGCAAAAAAGACAGAAATTCCCTTTGCTTTGGGTGAAAAAGACAGAAATTCCAGTTATTTAGAGGCAAAAAGGCAGAAATTCCCCTTATTTTGGAGCAAAAATGAAGAAATTTCTTTTTTTTTTCATGGTAAAAAGGTATGCATTCTTCTGATTTTCGGCCAAAAAGGCAGTAATTCCCCGTATTTTGGAGCAAAATTGCAGAAATTCTCCTAATTGTCGGCAAAAAGGCAGAAATTCCATATATGTTAGGGCAAAAAGACAGAAATTCTCCTTATTTTGGGGCAAAATTCAGAAATTCCACTTATTTTGGGGCAAAATTCGAGAAATTTCCCTTATTTTGGGGCAAAATTGCAGAAATTTCACTTATTTTGGGGCAAAATTGCAGAAATTTCACTTATTTCAAGGAAAAAAGGCAGAAATTTTCTTTATTTTGGGGCAAAAAAGAAGAAATTCCGAATATTTTGTGGCAAAAATGCAGAAATTCCCCTTATTTTGAGGTAAAAAGGCTGAAATTCCCCTTATTTGGGGTCAAAAAGGCAGAAATTTCCCTTATTTTGGGGCAAAATTGCAGAAATTTTTCTAATTTCAGGGTAATAAGTCAGAAATTTTCCTTATTTTGGGGCAAAAAACACAGAAATTACCTTTGTTTTGCAAGAAAAAGACAGAAATTCCACTTATTTAGAGGCAAAAAAGCAGAAATTCGTTTTATTTTTGAGCAAAAATGAAGAAATTTCCCTGTTTTATGACAAAAACGTATGCATTATTCTGATTTTCGGGCAAAAAGGCAGAAATTTCCCGTATTTTGGAGCAAAATTGCAGAAATTCCCCTAATTGTGGGGCAAAAAGGCAGAAATTCCATATCTGTTGGAGCAAAAAGACAAAAATTCTCCTTATTTTGGGGCAAAACTCAGAAATTCCACTTATTTTGGGGCAAAATTCCCGAAATTTCCCTTATTTTGGGGCAAAATTGCAGAAATTTCACTTATTTTGGGGCAAAATTTCAGAAAATTCACTTATTTCAGGGAAAAAAAGCAGAAATTTTCTTATTTGGGTGCAAAAAGCCAGAAATTCCTAATATTTTGTGGCAAAAATGCAGAAATTCCCCTTATTTTTAGGTAAAAAGGCTGAAATTCCCCTTATTTGGGGGCCAAAAGGCAGAAATTTCCCTTATTTTGGGGCAAATTTGCAGAAATTTCACTTATTTAAGGGTAATAAGTCAGAAATTTTCCTTATTTTCGGGCAAAAAAGACAGGAATTCTTATTGTTTTGTGGGAAAAAGACAGAAATTCCACCTATTTAGAGGCAAAAAAGCAGAAATTCCCCTTATTTTGGACCAAAAATGAAGAAATTTCCTTTTTTAATGGCAAAAAGTATGCATTCTTCTTATTTTCGGGCAAAAAGGCAGAAATTCCCCGTATTTTGAAGCAAAATTGCAGAAATTCCCTTAATTGTGGGGCAAAAAGGCAGAAATTATCTATATGTTGGGGCAAAAAGACAGAAATTCTCCTTATTTTGGGGCAAAACTCAGAAATTCCACTTATTTTGGGGCAAAATTGCAGATTTTTCACTTATTTTGGGACAAAATTGCAGAAATTTCACTTATTTTGGGGCAAAATTGCAGTAATTTCATTTATTTCAGGGAAAAAAGGCAGAAATTTTCCTTACTTTGGGGCAGAAAGGCAGAAATGCTTAATATTTTGTGGCAAAAATCCAGAAATTCCCCTTATTTTGAAGTAAAAATGCTGAAATTCCCCTTATTTGAGGGCAAAAAACAGAAATTTCTTTTATTTTTGGGCAAAATTGCAGAAATTTCACTTACTTCACGGTAATAAGTCAGAATTTTTCCTTATTTTGGCGCAAAAAGAACAGAAATTCCCTTTGCTTTGGGGGAAAAAGACAGAAATTCCACATATTTAGAGGCAAAAAAGCAGAAATTCCCCATATTTTGGAGCAAAAATGAAGAAATTTCTTTTTTTTTCATGGTAAAAAGGTATGCATTCTTCTGATTTTCGGGCAAAAAGGCAGTAATTCACCGTATTTTGGAGCAAAATTGCAAAAATTCTCCTAATTGTCGGCAAAAAGGCAGAAATTCCATATATGTTAGGGCAAAAAGACAGAAATTCTTTTTATTTTAGGGCAAAACTCTGAAATTCCACTTATTTTGGGGCAAAATTCCAAAAATTTCCCTTATTTTGGGACAAAATTGCAGAAATTTCACTTATTTCAGGGAAAAAAGGCAGAAATTTTTCATTATTTTCAGGCAAAAAAGCAGAAATTTCTAATATTTTCTGGCAAAAATGCAAAAATTCCCCTTATTTTGAGGTAAAAAGGCTGAAATTCCTCTTATTTGGAGCAAAAAGGCAGAAATTTTTTTATTTTGGGGCAAAATTGCAGAATTTTCACTTATTTCAGAAAAAAAAGGCAGAAATTTTTCATTATTTTGAGGCAAAAAAGCAGAAATTTCTAATTTTGTTGCAAAAATGCAGAAATTTCCCTTATTTTGAGGTAATAAGTTAGAAATTTTCCTTATTTTGGGGCAAAATTCAGAAATTTCCCTTATTTTGGGTCAAAATTACAGAAATTTCACTTATTTCAGGGTAATAAGTTAGAAATTTTCCTTATTTTGGGGCAAAAAAACAGGAATTCGCTTTGTTTTAGGGGAAAAGACAGAAATTCCACTTATTTTGAGGCAAATAGCAGAAATTCCCCTTATTTTGGAGCAAAAATGAAGAAATTTCCCTTTTTTATGGCAAAAAGTTATGCATCCTTCTCATTTTCGGGCAAAAAGGCAGAAATTCCCCGTATTTTGGAGCAAAATTGCAGAAATTCCCCTAATTGTGTGGCAAAAAGGCAGAAATTCCCTATATGTTAGGGCAAAAAGACAGAAATTCTCCTTATTTTGGGGCAAAACTCAGAAATTCCACTTATTTTGGGGAAAAATGCGAGAAAGTTCCCTTATATTGGGGCAAAATTGCAGAAATTTCACTTATTTTGTGGCAAAATTGCAGAAATTTCACTTATTTCAAGGAAAAAAAGGCAGAAATTTTCTTTATTTTGGGGCAAAAAAGAAGAAATTCCTAATATTTTGTGGCAAAAATGCAGAAATTCCCCTTATTTTTAGGTAAAAAGGCTGAAATTCCCCTTATTTGGGGTCAAAAAGGCAGAAATTTCACTTATTTTGGGGCAAAATTGCAGAAATTTATCTAATTTCAGGGTAATAGGTCAGATATTTTCCTTATATTGGGGCAAAAAACACAGAAATTACCTTTGTTTTGCAAGAAAAAGACAAAAATTCCACTTATTTAGAGGCAAAAAAGCAGAAATTCGTTTTATTTTTGAGCAAAAATGAAGAAATGTCCCTGTTTTATGAAAAAACGTATGCATTATTCTGATTTTCGGGCTAAAAGGCAGAAATTCCCTGTATTTGGAGCAAAATTGCAGAAATTCTCCTAATTGTGGGGCAAAAAGGCAGAAATTCCATATATGTTGGGGCAAAAAGACAAAAATTCTCCTTATTTTGGGGCAAAACTCAGAAATTCCACTTATTTTGCGGCAAAATTCCCGAAATTTCTTTTATTTTGGGACAACATTGCAGAAATTTCACTTATTTTGGGGCAAAATTTCAGAAAATTCACTTATTTCAGGGAAAAAAAGCAGAAATTTTCTTATTTGGGTGCAAAAAGCCAGAAATTCCTAATATTTTGTGGCAAAAATGCAGAAATTCCCCTTATTTTTAGGTAAAAAGGCTGAAATTCTCCTTATTTGGGGGCCAAAAGGCAGAAATTTCCCTTATTTTGGGGCAAAATTGCAGAAATTTAACTTATTTTTGGGCAAAATTGCAGAAATTTCACTTATTCCAGAAAAAAAGCAGAAATTTTTTAATTTGGACCAAAAAGGCTAAAATTTTTAATATTTTGTTGCATAAATGAAGAAATTTCCCTTATTTTGAGGTAAAAAGGCTGAAATTCTCCTTTTTTGGGGGCAAAAAGTCAGAAATTTCCTTTATTTTGGGGCAAAATTGCAATAATTACACTTATTTCAGGGTAATAAGTTAGAAATTTTCCTTATTTTGGGGCAAAAAATAAAGGAATTGCCTTTGTTTTGAGGGAAAAAGACAGAAATTTCACTTATTTAGAGGTAAAAAAAGGAGAAATTCCCCTTATTTTGGAGCAAAAATGAAGAAATTTCCCTTTTTTATGGCAAAAAGGTATGCATTCTTCTTATTTTCGGGCAAAAAAACAGAAATTCTTTGTATTTTGGAGCAAAATTTCAGAAATTCCCCTAATTGTGGGGCAAAAAGGCAGAAATTCCCTATATGTTGGGGCAAAAAGACAGAAATTCTCCTTATTTTGGGGCAATACTCAGAAATTCCACTTATTTTGGGGCACAATTCAAGAAATTTTACATATGTTGTGGCAAAATTGCAGAAATTTCACTTATTTTAGGGAAAAAAGGCAGAAATTTTCCTTATTTTGGGGCAAAAATTCAGAAATTCCTAATATTTTGTGGCAAAAATGCAGAAATTCTTCTTATTTTGTGGTAAAAAGGCTGAAATTCCCCTTCTTTGGGGGCAAAAAGGCAGAAATTTCCCTTCTTTTGTGGCAAAATTGCAGAAATTTCACTTACTTCAGGGTAAAAAGTCAGAAATTTTCCTTATTTTGGGGCAAATTAGACGAAAAATCCCTTTGTTTTGGGGGAAAAAAACTGAAATTCCACTTATTTAGTGGCAAAAAAGCAGAAATTCCCATTATTTTCGAGCAAAAATGAAGAAATTTCCTTTTTTTATGGCAAAAAGGTATGCATTCTTTTGATTTTCGGGCAAAAAGGCAGAAATTCCCCGTATTTTGTAGCAAAATTGCAGAAATTCCCCTAATTGTGGGGCAAAAAGGCATAAATTCCCTATATGTTAGGGCAAAAAGACAGAAATTCTCCTTATTTTGGGGCAAAACTCAGAAATTACACTTATTTTGGGGCAAAATTCCAGAAAGTTCCCTTATTTTGGGGCAAAATTGCAGAAATTTCACTTATTTTGGGGCAAAATTGCAGAAATTTCACTTATTTCAAGGAAAAAAGGCAGAAATTTTTTTATTTTGGGAAAAAAAAGCAGAAATTCCTAATATTTTGTGGCAAAAATGCAGAAATTCACCTTATTTTGAGGTAAAAAGGCTGAAATTCCCCTTATTCGGGGTCAAAAAGGCAGAAATTTTCCTTATTTTGGGGCAAAATTGCAGAAATTTTTCATATTTCAGGGTAATAAGTCAGAAATTTTCCTTATTTTGGGGCAAAAAAGACAGAAATTACCTTTGTTTTGCGGGAAAAAGACAGAAATTCCACTTATTTAGAGGCAAAAAAGCAGAAATTCGTTTTATTTTTGAGCAAATATGAAGAAATTTCCCTGTTTTATGACAAAAACGTATGCATTATTCTGATTTTCGGGCAAAAAGGCAGAAATTCCCCGTATTTTGGAGCAAAATTGCAGAAATTCCCCTAATTGTGGGACAAAAAGGCAGAAATTCCATATATGTTGGGGCAAAAAGACAAAAATTCTCCTTATTTTGGGGCAAAACTCAGAAATTCCACTTATTTTGGGGCAAAATTCCCGAAATTTCCCTTATTTTGGGGCAAAATTGCAGAAATTTCACTTATTTTGGGGCAAAATTTCAGAAAATTCACTTATTTCAGGGAAAAAAAGCAGAAATTTTCTTATTTGGGTGCAAAAAGCCAGAAATTCCTAATATTTTGTGGCAAAAATGCAGAAATTCCCCTTATTTTTAGGTAAAAAGGCTGAAATTCCCCTTATTTGGGGGCCTAAAGGCAGAAATTTCCCTTATTTTGGGGCAAATTTGCAGAAATTTCACTTATTTAAGGGTAATAAGTCAGAAATTTTTCTTATTTTCGGGCAAAAAAGACAGGAATTCTTATTGTTTTGTGGGAAAAAGACAGAAATTCCACCTATTTAGAGGCAAAAAAGCAGAAATTCCCCTTATTTTGGAGCAAAAATGAAGAAATTTCCTTTTTAAATGGCAAAAAGTATGCATTCTTCTTATTTTCGGGCAAAAATGCAGAAATTCCCCGTATTTTGAAGCAAAATTGCAGAAATTCCCTTAATTGTGGGGCAAAAAGGCAGAAATTATCTATATGTTGGGGCAAAAAGACAGAAATTCTCCTTATTTTGGGGCAAAACTCAAAAATTCCACTTATTTTGGGGCAAAATTCCAGAAATTTCCCTTATTTATGGGCAAAATTGCAGAAATTTCACTTATTTTGGGGCAAAATTGCAGAAATTTCACTTATTTTGGGGCAAAATTGCAGTAATTTCATTTATTTCAGGGAAAAAAGGCAGAAATTTTCCTTATTTTGGGGCAAAAAGGCAGAAATTCCTAATATTTTGTGGCAAAAATGCAGAAATTCCCATTATTTTGAGGTAAAAATGCTGAAATTCCCCTTATTTGAGGGCAAAAAAACAGAAATTTCTTTTATTTTGGGGCAAAATTGCAGAAATTTCACTTACTTCACGGTAATAAGTCAGAATTTTTCCTTATTTTGGGGCAAAAAAGACAGAAATTCCCTTTGCTTTGGGGGAAAAAGACAGAAATTCCACTTATTTAGAGGCAAAAAAGCAGAAATTCCCCTTATTTTGGAGCAAAAATGAAGAAATTTCTTTTTTTTTTCATGGTAAAAAGGTATGCATTCTTCTGATTTTCGGGCAAAAAGGCAGTAATTCCCCGTATTTTGGAGCAAAATTGCAAAAATTCTCCTAATTGTCGGCAAAAAGGCAGAAATTCCAAATATGTTAGGGCAAAAAGACAGAAATTCTTTTTATTTTAGGGCAAAACTCAGAAATTCCACTTATTTTGGGGCAAAATTCCAAAAATTTCCCTTATTTTGGGGCAAAATTGCAGAAATTTCACTATTTTGGGGCAAAATTGCAGAAATTTCACTTATTTCAGGGAAAAAAGGCAGAAATTTTTCATTATTTTCAGGCAAAAAGCAGAAATTTCTAATATTTTGTGGCAAAAATGCAGAAATTCCCCTTATTTTGAGGTAAAAAGGCTGAAATTCCCCTTATTTGAAGCAAAAAGGCAGAATTTTTTTTATTTTGGGGCAAAATTGCAGAAATTTTACTTATTTCAGAAAAAAAGGCAGAAATTTTTCATTATTTTGAGGCAAAATAGCAGAAATTTCTAATTTTGTGGCAAAAATGCAGAAATTTCCCTTATTTTGAGGTAAAAAGGCTGAAATTTTCCTTATTTGGGGGCAAAAAGTCAGAAATTTCCCTTATTTTGGGTCAAAATTGCAGAAATTTCACTTATTTCAGGGTAATAAGTTAGAAATTTTCCTTATTTTGGGGCAAAAAAACAGGAATTCCCTTTGTTTTGGGGGAAAAGACAGAAATTCCACTTATTTTGAGGCAAAAAGCAGAAATTCCCCTTATTTTGGAGCAAAAATGAAGAAATTTCCCTTTTTTATGGCAAAAAGTTATGCATTCTTCTTATTTTCGGAGAAAAAGGCAGAAATTCCCCGTATTTTGGAGCAAAATTGCAGAAATTCCCGTAATTGTGGGGCAAAAATGCAGAAATTCCCTATATGTTAGGGCAAAAAGACAAATTCTTCTTATTTTGGGGCAAAACTCAGAAATTCCACTTATTTTGGGGCAAAATTCCAGAAATTTCCCTTATTTTGGGGCAAAATTGCAGAAATTTGACTTATTTTGATGCAAAATTCCAAAATTTCACTTATTTCAGAAAAAAGCAGAAATTTTCTTATTTTGGGGCAAAAAGGCAGAAATTTTTTTTATTTTGGTACAAAATTGCAGAAATTTTTCTTATTTTGGGGCAAAAAGGCAGAAATTTCCCATATTTTGGAGCAAAAATGCAGAAATTCCCCTTAATTTGAGGTAAAAAGCCTGAAATTCCCCTTATTTTGGGGCAAAAAGGCAGAAATTTCCCTTATTTCAGGGCAAAATTGCAGATATTTAACTTATTTCAGGGTAATAAGTCAGAAATCTTCCTTATTTTGGGGCAAAAAAGACAGAAATTTCCTTTGTTTTGGGGGAAAAAGACAGAAATTCCACTTATTTATAGGCTAAAAACCAGATATTCCCCTTATTTTGAAGCAAAAATGAAGAAATTTCCCTTTTTTCTGGCAAAAAGGTATGCATTCTTCTTATTTTCGGGCAAAAAGGCAGAAATTCCCCGTATTTTGGAGCAAAACTGCAGAAATTCTCCTTATTTTGGGGCAAAACTCAGAAATTCCACATATTTTGGGGCAAAATTGCAGAAATTTTCCTTATTTTGGGGCAAAATTGCAGAAATTTTTCATATTTCAGGGTAATAAGTCAGAAATTTTCCTTATTTTGGGGCAAAAAAGACAGAAATTACCTTTGTTTTGCGGGAAAAAGACAGAAATTCCACTTATTTAGAGGCAAAAAAGCAGAAATTCGTTTTATTTTTGAGCAAATATGAAGAAATTTCCCTGTTTTATGACAAAAACGTATGCATTATTCTGATTTTCGGGCAAAAAGGCAGAAATTCCCCGTATTTTGGAGCAAAATTGCAGAAATTCCCCTAATTGTGGGGCAAAAAGGCAGAAATTCCATATATGTTGGGGCAAAAAGACAAAAATTCTCCTTATTTTGGGGCAAAACTCAGAAATTCCACTTATTTTGGGGCAAAATTCCCGAAATTTCCCTTATTTTGGGGCAAAATTGCAGAAATTTCACTTATTTTGGGGCAAAATTTCAGAAAATTCACTTATTTCAGGGAAAAAAGCAGAAATTTTCTTATTTGGGTGCAAAAAGCCAGAAATTCCTAATATTTTGTGGCAAAAATGCAGAAATTCCCCTTATTTTTAGGTAAAAAGGCTGAAATTCCCCTTATTTGGGGGCCAAAAGGCAGAAATTTCCCTTATTTTGGGGCAAATTTGCAGAAATTTCACTTATTTAAGGGTAATAAGTCAGAAATTTTTCTTATTTTCGGGCAAAAAAGACAGGAATTCTTATTGTTTTGTGGGAAAAAGACAGAAATTCCACCTATTTAGAGGCAAAAAAGCAGAAATTCCCCTTATTTTGGAGCAAAAATGAAGAAATTTCCTTTTTAAATGGCAAAAAGTATGCATTCTTCTTATTTTCGGGCAAAAATGCAGAAATTCCCCGTATTTTGAAGCAAAATTGCAGAAATTCCCTTAATTGTGGGGCAAAAAGGCAGAAATTATCTATATGTTGGGGCAAAAAGACAGAAATTCTCCTTATTTTGGGGCAAAACTCAAAAATTCCACTTATTTTGGGGCAAAATTCCAGAAATTTCCCTTATTTATGGGCAAAATTGCAGAAATTTCACTTATTTTGGGGCAAAATTGCAGAAATTTCACTTATTTTGGGGCAAAATTGCAGTAATTTCATTTATTTCAGGGAAAAAAGGCAGAAATTTTCCTTATTTTGGGGCAAAAAGGCAGAAATTCCTAATATTTTGTGGCAAAAATGCAGAAATTCCCATTATTTTGAGGTAAAAATGCTGAAATTCCCCTTATTTGAGGGCAAAAAAACAGAAATTTCTTTTATTTTGGGGCAAAATTGCAGAAATTTCACTTACTTCACGGTAATAAGTCAGAATTTTTCCTTATTTTGGGGCAAAAAAGACAGAAATTCCCTTTGCTTTGGGGGAAAAAGACAGAAATTCCACTTATTTAGAGGCAAAAAAGCAGAAATTCCCCTTATTTTGGAGCAAAAATGAAGAAATTTCTTTTTTTTTTCATGGTAAAAAGGTATGCATTCTTCTGATTTTCGGGCAAAAAGGCAGTAATTCCCCGTATTTTGGAGCAAAATTGCAAAAATTCTCCTAATTGTCGGCAAAAAGGCAGAAATTCCAAATATGTTAGGGCAAAAAGACAGAAATTCTTTTTATTTTAGGGCAAAACTCAGAAATTCCACTTATTTTGGGGCAAAATTCCAAAAATTTCCCTTATTTTGGGGCAAAATTGCAGAAATTTCACTATTTTGGGGCAAAATTGCAGAAATTTCACTTATTTCAGGGAAAAAAGGCAGAAATTTTTCATTATTTTCAGGCAAAAAGCAGAAATTTCTAATATTTTGTGGCAAAAATGCAGAAATTCCCCTTATTTTGAGGTAAAAAGGCTGAAATTCCCCTTATTTGAAGCAAAAAGGCAGAATTTTTTTTATTTTGGGGCAAAATTGCAGAAATTTTACTTATTTCAGAAAAAAAGGCAGAAATTTTTCATTATTTTGAGGCAAAATAGCAGAAATTTCTAATTTTGTGGCAAAAATGCAGAAATTTCCCTTATTTTGAGGTAAAAAGGCTGAAATTTTCCTTATTTGGGGGCAAAAAGTCAGAAATTTCCCTTATTTTGGGTCAAAATTGCAGAAATTTCACTTATTTCAGGGTAATAAGTTAGAAATTTTCCTTATTTTGGGGCAAAAAAACAGGAATTCCCTTTGTTTTGGGGGAAAAGACAGAAATTCCACTTATTTTGAGGCAAAAAGCAGAAATTCCCCTTATTTTGGAGCAAAAATGAAGAAATTTCCCTTTTTTATGGCAAAAAGTTATGCATTCTTCTTATTTTCGGAGAAAAAGGCAGAAATTCCTTGTATTTTGGAGCAAAATTGCAGAAATTCCCGTAATTGTGGGGCAAAAAGGCAGAAATTCCCTATATGTTAGGGCAAAAAGACAAATTCTTCTTATTTTGGGGCAAAACTCAGAAATTCCACTTATTTTGGGGCAAAATTCCAGAAATTTCCCTTATTTTGGGGCAAAATTGCAGAAATTTGACTTATTTTGATGCAAAATTCCAAAATTTCACTTATTTCAGAAAAAAGCAGAAATTTTCTTATTTTGGGGCAAAAAGGCAGAAATTTTTTTTATTTTGGTACAAAATTGCAGAAATTTTTCTTATTTTGGGGCAAAAAGGCAGAAATTTCCCATATTTTGGAGCAAAAATGCAGAAATTCCCCTTAATTTGAGGTAAAAAGCCTGAAATTCCCCTTATTTTGGGGCAAAAAGGCAGAAATTTCCCTTATTTCAGGGCAAAATTGCAGATATTTAACTTATTTCAGGGTAATAAGTCAGAAATCTTCCTTATTTTGGGGCAAAAAAGACAGAAATTTCCTTTGTTTTGGGGGAAAAAGACAGAAATTCCACTTATTTATAGGCTAAAAACCAGATATTCCCCTTATTTTGAAGCAAAAATGAAGAAATTTCCCTTTTTTCTGGCAAAAAGGTATGCATTCTTCTTATTTTCGGGCAAAAAGGCAGAAATTCCCCATATTTTGGAGCAAAACTGCATAAATTCTCCTTATTTTGGGGCAAAACTCAGAAATTCCACATATTTTGGGGCACAATTGCAGAAATTTCACTTATTTCAGGGAAAAAAGGCAGAAATTTTCCTTATTTTGAAGCAAAAATTCAGAAATTCCTAATATTTTGTGGCAAAAATGCAGAAATTCTTTTTATTTTGTGGTAAAAAGGCTGAAATTCCCTTTATTTGGGGGCAAAAAGGCGGATATTTCCCTTATTTTGTGGCAAAATTGCAGAAATTTCACTTACTTCAGGGTAAAAAGTCAGAAATTTTCCTTATTTTGGCGCAAATTGGACGAAAAATCCCTTTGTTTTGGGGAAAAAAAACTGAAATTCCACTTATTTAGTGGCAAAAATGCAGAAATTCCCTTTATTTTGGAGCAAAAATGAAGAAATTTCCTTTTTTTTGGCAAAAAGGTATGCATTCTTTTGATTTTCGGGCAAAATTGCAGAAATTCCCTGTATTTTGGAGCAAAATTGCAGAAATTCCCCTAATTGTGGGGCAAAAAGGCAGAAATTCCCTATATGTTAGGGCAAAAAGACAGAAATCCTCCTTATTTTGGGGCAAAACTCAGAAATTACACTTATTTGGGGGCAAAATTCCAGAAAGTTCCCTTATTTTGGGGCAAAATTGCAGAAATTTCACTTATTTTGGGGCAAAATTGCAGAAATTTCACTTATTTCAAGGAAAAAAGGCAGAAATTTTTTTTATTTTGGGAAAAAAAAGCAGAAATTCCTAATATTTTGTGGCAAAAATGCAGAAATTCACCTTATTTTGAGGTAAAAAGTCTGAAATTCCCCTTATTCGGGGTCAAAAAGGCAGAAATTTTCCTTATTTTGGGGCAAAATTGCAGAAATTTTTCATATTTCATGGTAATAAGTCAGAAATTTTCCTTATTTTGGGGCAAAAAAGACAGAAATTACCTTTGTTTTGCGGGAAAAAGACTGAAATTCCACTTATTTAGAGGCAAAAAAGCAGAAATTCGTTTTATTTTTGAGCAAATATGAAGAAATTTCCCTGTTTTATGACAAAAACGTATGCATTATTCTGATTTTCGGGCAAAAAGGCAGAAATTCCCCGTATTTTGGAGCAAAATTGCAGAAATTCCCCTAATTGTGGGGCAAAAAGGCAGAAATTCCATATATGTTGGGGCAAAAAGACAAAAATTCTCCTTATTTTGGGGCAAAACTCAGAAATTCCACTTATTTTGGGGCAAAATTCCCGAAATTTCCCTTATTTTGGGGCAAAATTGCAGAAATTTCACTTATTTTGGGGCAAAATTTCAGAAAATTCACTTATTTCAGGGGAAAAAAGCAGAAATTTTCTTATTTGGGTGCAAAAAGCCAGAAATTCCTAATATTTTGTGGCAAAAATGCAGAAATTCCCCTTATTTTTAGGTAAAAAGGCTGAAATTCCCCTTATTTGGGGGCCAAAAGGCAGAAATTTCCCTTATTTTGGGGCAAATTTGCAGAAATTTCACTTATTTAAGGGTAATAAGTCAGAAATTTTTCTTATTTTCGGGCAAAAAAGACAGGAATTCTTATTGTTTTGTGGGAAAAAGACAGAAATTCCACCTATTTAGAGGCAAAAAAGTAGAAATTCCCCTTATTTTGGAGCAAAAATGAAGAAATTTCCTTTTTAAATGGTAAAAAGTATGCATTCTTCTTATTTTCGGGCAAAAAGGCAGAAATTCCCCGTATTTTGAAGCAAAATTGCAGAAATTCCCTTAACTGTGGGGCAAAAAGGCAGAAATTATCTATTTGTTGGGGCAAAAAGACAGAAATTTCCCTTATTTTGGGGCAAAACTGCAGAAATTTCACTTATTTTGGGGCAAAATAGCATAAATTTCACTTATTTTGGGGCAAAATTGCAGTAATTTCATTTATTTCAGGGAAAAAAGGCAGAAATTTTCCTTATTTTTGGGCAAAAAGGCAGAAATTCCTAATATTTTGTGGCAAAAATGCAGAAATTCCCATTATTTTGAGGTAAAAATGCTGAAATTCCCCTTATTTGAGGGCAAAAAAAACAGAAATTTCTTTTATTTTGGGGCAAAATTGCAGAAATTTCACTTACTTCACGGTAATAAGTCAGAATTTTTCCTTATTTTGGGGCAAAAAAGACAGAAATTCCCTTTGCTTTGGGGGAAAAAGACAGAAATTCCACTTATTTAGAGGCAAAAAAGCAGAAATTCCCCTTATTTTGGAGCAAAAATGAAGAAATTTCCCTTTTTTATGGCAAAAAGTTATGCATTCTTCTTATTTTCGGAGAAAAAGGCAGAAATTCCCCGTATTTTGGAGCAAAATTGCAGAAATTCCCGTAATTGTGGGGCAAAAAGGCAGAAATTCCCTATATGTTAGGGCAAAAAGACAAATTCTTCTTATTTTGGGGCAAAACTCAGAAATTCCACTTATTTTGGGGCAAAATTCCAGAAATTTCCCTTATTTTGGGGCAAAATTGCAGAAATTTGACTTATTTTGATGCAAAATTCCAAAATTTCACTTATTTCAGAAAAAAGCAGAAATTTTCTTATTTTGGGGCAAAAAGGCAGAAATTTTTTTTATTTTGGTACAAAATTGCAGAAATTTTTCTTATTTTGGGGCAAAAAGGCAGAAATTTCCCATATTTTGGAGCAAAAATGCAGAAATTCCTCTTAATTTGAGGTAAAAAGCCTGAAATTCCCCTTATTTTGGGGCAAAAAGGCAGAAATTTCCCTTATTTCAGGGCAAAATTGCAGATATTTAACTTATTTCAGGGTAATAAGTCAGAAATCTTCCTTATTTTGGGGCAAAAAAGACAGAAATTTCCTTTGTTTTGGGGGAAAAAGACAGAAATTCCACTTATTTATAGGCTAAAAACCAGATATTCCCCTTATTTTGAAGCAAAAATGAAGAAATTTCCCATTTTTCTGGCAAAAAGGTATGCATTCTTCTTATTTTCGGGCAAAAAGGCAGAAATTCCCCGTATTTTGGAGCAAAACTGCAGAAATTCTCCTTATTTTGGGGCAAAACTCAGAAATTCCACATATTTTGGGGCAAAATTGCAGAAATTTTCCTTATTTTGGGGCAAAATTGCAGAAATTTTTCATATTTCAGGGTAATAAGTCAGAAATTTTCCTTATTTTGGGGCAAAAAAGACAGAAATTACCTTTGTTTTGCGGGAAAAAGACAGAAATTCCACTTATTTAGAGGCAAAAAAGCAGAAATTCGTTTTATTTTTGAGCAAATATGAAGAAATTTCCCTGTTTTATGACAAAAACGTATGCATTATTCTGATTTTCGGGCAAAAAGGCAGAAATTCCCCGTATTTTGGAGCAAAATTGCAGAAATTCCCCTAATTGTGGGGCAAAAAGGCAGAAATTCCATATATGTTGGGGCAAAAAGACAAAAATTCTCCTTATTTTGGGGCAAAACTCAGAAATTCCACTTATTTTGGGGCAAAATTCCCGAAATTTCCCTTATTTTGGGGCAAAATTGCAGAAATTTCACTTATTTTGGGGCAAAATTTCAGAAAATTCACTTATTTCAGGGAAAAAAGCAGAAATTTTCTTATTTGGGTGCAAAAAGCCAGAAATTCCTAATATTTTGTGGCAAAAATGCAGAAATTCCCCTTATTTTTAGGTAAAAAGGATGAAATTCCCCTTATTTGGGGGACAAAAGGCAGAAATTTCCCTTATTATGGGGCAAATTTGCAGAAATTTCACTTATTTAAGGGTAATAAGTCAGAAATTTTTCTTATTTTTGGGCAAAAAAGACAGGAATTTTTATTGTTTTGTGGGAAAAAGACAGAAATTCCACCTATTTAGAGGCAAAAAAGCAGAAATTCCCCTTATTTTGGAGCAAAAATGAAGAAATTTCCTTTTTAAATGGCAAAAAGTATGCATTCTTCTTATTTTCGGGCAAAAAGGCAGAAATTCCCCGTATTTTGAAGCAAAATTGCAGAAATTCCCTTAATTGTGGGGCAAAAAGGCAGAAATTATCTATATGTTGGGGCAAAAAGACAGAAATTCTCCTTATTTTGGGGCAAAACTCAGAAATTCCACTTATTTTGGGGCAAAATTCCAGAAATTTCCCTTATTTATGGGCAAAATTGCAGAAATTTCACTTATTTTGGGGCAAAATTGCAGAAATTTCACTTATTTTGGGGCAAAATTGCAGTAATTTCATTTATTTCAGGGAAAAAAGGCAGAAATTTTCCTTATTTTGGGGCAAAAAGGCAGAAATTCCTAATATTTTGTGGCAAAAATGCAGAAATTCCCATTATTTTGAGGTAAAAATGCTGAAATTCCCCTTATTTGAGGGCAAAAAAACAGAAATTTCTTTTATTTTGGGGCAAAATTGCAGAAATTTCACTTACTTCACGGTAATAAGTCAGAATTTTTCCTTATTTTGGGGCAAAAAAGACAGAAATTCCCTTTGCTTTGGGGGAAAAAGCAGAAATTCCACTTATTTAGAGGCAAAAAAGCAGAAATTCCCCTTATTTTGGAGCAAAAATGAAGAAATTTCTTTTTTTTTCATGGTAAAAAGGTATGCATTCTTCTGATTTTCGGGCAAAAAGGCAGTAATTCCCCGTATTTTGGAGCAAAATTGCAAAAATTCTCCTAATTGTCGGCAAAAAGGCAGAAATTCCAAATATGTTAGGGAAAAAAGACAGAAATTCTTTTTATTTTAGGGCAAAACTCAGAAATTCCACTTATTTTGGGGCAAAATTCCAAAAATTTCCCTTATTTTGGGGCAAAATTGCAGAAATTTCACTATTTTGGGGCAAAATTGCAGAAATTTCACTTATTTCAGGGAAAAAAGGCAGAAATTTTTCATTATTTTGAGGCAAAATAGCAGAAATTTCTAATTTTGTTGCAAAAATGCAGAAATTTCCCTTATTTTGAGGTAAAAAGGCTGAAATTTTCCTTATTTGGGGGCAAAAAGTCAGAAATTTCCCTTATTTTGGGTCAAAATTGCAGAAATTTCACTTATTTCAGGGTAATAAGTTAGAAATTTTCCTTATTTTAAGGGCAAAAAAACAGGAATCCCCTTTGTTTTGGGGGAAAAGACAGAAATTCCACTTATTTTGAGGCAAAAAGCAGAAATTCCCCTTATTTTGGAGCAAAAATGAAGAAATTTCCCTTTTTTATGGCAAAAAGTTATGCATTCTTCTTATTTTCGGAGAAAAAGGCAGAAATTCCCCGTATTTTGGAGCAAAATTGCAGAAATTCCCGTAATTGTGGGGCAAAAAGGCAGAAATTCCCTATATGTTAGGGCAAAAAGACAAATTCTTCTTATTTTGGGGCAAAACTCAGAAATTCCACTTATTTTGGGGCAAAATTCCAGAAATTTCCCTTATTTTGGGGCAAAATTGCAGAAATTTGACTTATTTTGATGCAAAATTCCAAAATTTCACTTATTTCAGAAAAAAGCAGAAATTTTCTTATTTTGGGGCAAAAAGGCAGAAATTTTTTTTATTTTGGTACAAAATTGCAGAAATTTTTCTTATTTTGGGGCAAAAAGGCAGAAATTTCCCATATTTTGGAGCAAAAATGCAGAAATTCCCCTTAATTTGAGGTAAAAAGCCTGAAATTCCCCTTATTTTGGGGCAAAAAGGCAGAAATTTCCCTTATTTCAGGGCAAAATTGCAGATATTTAACTTATTTCAGGGTAATAAGTCAGAAATCTTCCTTATTTTGGGGCAAAAAAGACAGAAATTTCCTTTGTTTTGGGGGAAAAAGACAGAAATTCCACTTATTTATAGGCTAAAAACCAGATATTCCCCTTATTTTGAAGCAAAAATGAAGAAATTTCCCTTTTTTCTGGCAAAAAGGTATGCATTCTTCTTATTTTCGGGCAAAAAGGCAGAAATTCCCCATATTTTGGAGCAAAACTGCATAAATTCTCCTTATTTTGGGGCAAAACTCAGAAATTCCACATATTTTGGGGCACAATTGCAGAAATTTCACTTATTTCAGGGAAAAAAGGCAGAAATTTTCCTTATTTTGAAGCAAAAATTCAGAAATTCCTAATATTTTGTGGCAAAAATGCAGAAATTCTTCTTATTTTGTGGTAAAAAGGCTGAAATGCCCTTTATTTGGGGGCAAAAAGGCAGATATTTCCCTTATTTTGTGGCAAAATTGCAGAAATTTCACTTATTTCAGGGTAAAAAGTCAGAAATTTTCCTTATTTTGGCGCAAATTAGATGAAAAATCCCTTTGTTTTGGGGGAAAAAAACTGAAATTCCACTTATTTAGTGGCAAAAATGCAGAAATTCCCTTTATTTTGGAGCAAAAATGAAGAAATTTCCTTTTTTTATGGCAAAAAGGTATGCATTCTTTTGATTTTCGGGCAAAAATGCAGAAATTCCCCGTATTTTGGAGCAAAATTGCAGAAATTCCCCTAATTGTGGGGCAAAAAGGCAGAAATTCCCTATATGTTAGGGCAAAAAGACAGAAATTCTCCTTATTTTGGGGCAAAACTCAGAAATTACACTTATTTTGGGGCAAAATTCCAGAAAGTTCCCTTATTTTGGGGCAAAATTGCAGAAATTTCACTTATTTTGGGGTAAAATTGCAGAAATTTCACTTATTTCAAGGAAAAAAGGCAGAAATTTTTTTTTATTTTGGGAAAAAAAAGCAGAAATTCCTAATATTTTGTGGCAAAAATGCAGAAATTCACCTTATTTTGAGGTAAAAAGGCTGAAATTCCCCTTATTCGGGGTCAAAAAGGCAGAAATTTTCCTTATTTTGGGGCAAAATTGCAGAAATTTTCATATTTCAGGGTAATAAGTCAGAAATTTTCCTTATTTTGGGGCAAAAAAGACAGAAATTACCTTTGTTTTGCGGGAAAAAGACAGAAATTCCACTTATTTAGAGGCAAAAAAGCAGAAATTCGTTTTTTTTTTGAGCAAATATGAAGAAATTTCTCTGTTTTATGACAAAAACGTATGCATTATTCTGATTTTCGGGCAAGAAGGCAGAAATTCCCCGTATTTTGGAGCAAAATTGCAGAAATTCCCCTAATTGTGGGGCAAAAAGGCAGAAATTCCATATATGTTGGGGCAAAAAGACAAAAATTCTCCTTATTTTGGGGCAAAACTCAGAAATTCCACTTATTTTGGGGCAAAATTCCCGAAATTTCCCTTATTTTGGGGCAAAATTGCAGAAATTTCACTTATTTTGGGGCAAAATTTCAGAAAATTCACTTATTTCAGGGAAAAAAGCAGAAATTTTCTTATTTGGGTGCAAAAAGCCAGAAATTCCTAATATTTTGTGGCAAAAATGCAGAAATTCCCCTTATTTTTAGGTAAAAAGGCTGAAATTCCCCTTATTTGGGGGCCAAAAGGCAGAAATTTCCCTTATTTTGGGGCAAATTTGCAGAAATTTCACTTATTTAAGGGTAATAAGTCAGAAATTTTTCTTATTTTCGGGCAAAAAAGACAGGAATTCTTATTGTTTTGTGGGAAAAAGACAGAAATTCCACCTATTTAGAGGCAAAAAAGCAGAAATTCCCCTTATTTTGGAGCAAAAATGAAGAAATTTCCTTTTTAAATGGCAAAAAGTATGCATTCTTCTTATTTTCGGGCAAAAATGCAGAAATTCCCCGTATTTTGAAGCAAAATTGCAGAAATTCCCTTAATTGTGGGGCAAAAAGGCAGAAATTATCTATATGTTGGGGCAAAAAGACAGAAATTCTCCTTATTTTGGGGCAAAACTCAAAAATTCCACTTATTTTGGGGCAAAATTCCAGAAATTTCCCTTATTTATGGGCAAAATTGCAGAAATTTCACTTATTTTGGGGCAAAATTGCAGAAATTTCACTTATTTTGGGGCAAAATTGCAGTAATTTCATTTATTTCAGGGAAAAAAGGCAGAAATTTTCCTTATTTTGGGGCAAAAAGGCAGAAATTCCTAATATTTTGTGGCAAAAATGCAGAAATTCCCATTATTTTGAGGTAAAAATGCTGAAATTCCCCTTATTTGAGGGCAAAAAAACAGAAATTTCTTTTATTTTGGGGCAAAATTGCAGAAATTTCACTTACTTCACGGTAATAAGTCAGAATTTTTCCTTATTTTGGGGCAAAAAAGACAGAAATTCCCTTTGCTTTGGGGGAAAAAGACAGAAATTCCACTTATTTAGAGGCAAAAAAGCAGAAATTCCCCTTATTTTGGAGCAAAAATGAAGAAATTTCTTTTTTTTTTCATGGTAAAAAGGTATGCATTCTTCTGATTTTCGGGCAAAAAGGCAGTAATTCCCCGTATTTTGGAGCAAAATTGCAAAAATTCTCCTAATTGTCGGCAAAAAGGCAGAAATTCCAAATATGTTAGGGCAAAAAGACAGAAATTCTTTTTATTTTAGGGCAAAACTCAGAAATTCCACTTATTTTGGGGCAAAATTCCAAAAATTTCCCTTATTTTGGGGCAAAATTGCAGAAATTTCACTATTTTGGGGCAAAATTGCAGAAATTTCACTTATTTCAGGGAAAAAAGGCAGAAATTTTTCATTATTTTCAGGCAAAAAGCAGAAATTTCTAATATTTTGTGGCAAAAATGCAGAAATTCCCCTTATTTTGAGGTAAAAAGGCTGAAATTCCCCTTATTTGAAGCAAAAAGGCAGAATTTTTTTTATTTTGGGGCAAAATTGCAGAAATTTTACTTATTTCAGAAAAAAAGGCAGAAATTTTTCATTATTTTGAGGCAAAATAGCAGAAATTTCTAATTTTGTGGCAAAAATGCAGAAATTTCCCTTATTTTGAGGTAAAAAGGCTGAAATTTTCCTTATTTGGGGGCAAAAAGTCAGAAATTTCCCTTATTTTGGGTCAAAATTGCAGAAATTTCACTTATTTCAGGGTAATAAGTTAGAAATTTTCCTTATTTTGGGGCAAAAAAACAGGAATTCCCTTTGTTTTGGGGGAAAAGACAGAAATTCCACTTATTTTGAGGCAAAAAGCAGAAATTCCCCTTATTTTGGAGCAAAAATGAAGAAATTTCCCTTTTTTATGGCAAAAAGTTATGCATTCTTCTTATTTTCGGAGAAAAAGGCAGAAATTCCCCGTATTTTGGAGCAAAATTGCAGAAATTCCCGTAATTGTGGGGCAAAAATGCAGAAATTCCCTATATGTTAGGGCAAAAAGACAAATTCTTCTTATTTTGGGGCAAAACTCAGAAATTCCACTTATTTTGGGGCAAAATTCCAGAAATTTCCCTTATTTTGGGGCAAAATTGCAGAAATTTGACTTATTTTGATGCAAAATTCCAAAATTTCACTTATTTCAGAAAAAAGCAGAAATTTTCTTATTTTGGGGCAAAAAGGCAGAAATTTTTTTTATTTTGGTACAAAATTGCAGAAATTTTTCTTATTTTGGGGCAAAAAGGCAGAAATTTCCCATATTTTGGAGCAAAAATGCAGAAATTCCCCTTAATTTGAGGTAAAAAGCCTGAAATTCCCCTTATTTTGGGGCAAAAAGGCAGAAATTTCCCTTATTTCAGGGCAAAATTGCAGATATTTAACTTATTTCAGGGTAATAAGTCAGAAATCTTCCTTATTTTGGGGCAAAAAAGACAGAAATTTCCTTTGTTTTGGGGGAAAAAGACAGAAATTCCACTTATTTATAGGCTAAAAACCAGATATTCCCCTTATTTTGAAGCAAAAATGAAGAAATTTCCCTTTTTTCTGGCAAAAAGGTATGCATTCTTCTTATTTTCGGGCAAAAAGGCAGAAATTCCCCGTATTTTGGAGCAAAACTGCAGAAATTCTCCTTATTTTGGGGCAAAACTCAGAAATTCCACATATTTTGGGGCAAAATTGCAGAAATTTTCCTTATTTTGGGGCAAAATTGCAGAAATTTTTCATATTTCAGGGTAATAAGTCAGAAATTTTCCTTATTTTGGGGCAAAAAAGACAGAAATTACCTTTGTTTTGCGGGAAAAAGACAGAAATTCCACTTATTTAGAGGCAAAAAAGCAGAAATTCGTTTTATTTTTGAGCAAATATGAAGAAATTTCCCTGTTTTATGACAAAAACGTATGCATTATTCTGATTTTCGGGCAAAAAGGCAGAAATTCCCCGTATTTTGGAGCAAAATTGCAGAAATTCCCCTAATTGTGGGGCAAAAAGGCAGAAATTCCATATATGTTGGGGCAAAAAGACAAAAATTCTCCTTATTTTGGGGCAAAACTCAGAAATTCCACTTATTTTGGGGCAAAATTCCCGAAATTTCCCTTATTTTGGGGCAAAATTGCAGAAATTTCACTTATTTTGGGGCAAAATTTCAGAAAATTCACTTATTTCAGGGAAAAAAGCAGAAATTTTCTTATTTGGGTGCAAAAAGCCAGAAATTCCTAATATTTTGTGGCAAAAATGCAGAAATTCCCCTTATTTTTAGGTAAAAAGGCTGAAATTCCCCTTATTTGGGGGCCAAAAGGCAGAAATTTCCCTTATTTTGGGGCAAATTTGCAGAAATTTCACTTATTTAAGGGTAATAAGTCAGAAATTTTTCTTATTTTCGGGCAAAAAAGACAGGAATTCTTATTGTTTTGTGGGAAAAAGACAGAAATTCCACCTATTTAGAGGCAAAAAAGCAGAAATTCCCCTTATTTTGGAGCAAAAATGAAGAAATTTCCTTTTTAAATGGCAAAAAGTATGCATTCTTCTTATTTTCGGGCAAAAATGCAGAAATTCCCCGTATTTTGAAGCAAAATTGCAGAAATTCCCTTAATTGTGGGGCAAAAAGGCAGAAATTATCTATATGTTGGGGCAAAAAGACAGAAATTCTCCTTATTTTGGGGCAAAACTCAAAAATTCCACTTATTTTGGGGCAAAATTCCAGAAATTTCCCTTATTTATGGGCAAAATTGCAGAAATTTCACTTATTTTGGGGCAAAATTGCAGAAATTTCACTTATTTTGGGGCAAAATTGCAGTAATTTCATTTATTTCAGGGAAAAAAGGCAGAAATTTTCCTTATTTTGGGGCAAAAAGGCAGAAATTCCTAATATTTTGTGGCAAAAATGCAGAAATTCCCATTATTTTGAGGTAAAAATGCTGAAATTCCCCTTATTTGAGGGCAAAAAAACAGAAATTTCTTTTATTTTGGGGCAAAATTGCAGAAATTTCACTTACTTCACGGTAATAAGTCAGAATTTTTCCTTATTTTGGGGCAAAAAAGACAGAAATTCCCTTTGCTTTGGGGGAAAAAGACAGAAATTCCACTTATTTAGAGGCAAAAAAGCAGAAATTCCCCTTATTTTGGAGCAAAAATGAAGAAAT
The DNA here is from genome assembly GCF_963924665.1 of Micromys minutus. Classification (NCBI taxonomy): domain Eukaryota; kingdom Metazoa; phylum Chordata; class Mammalia; order Rodentia; family Muridae; genus Micromys; species Micromys minutus. The sequence continues at coordinate 9,108,166 of NW_027667727.1, forward strand.
TTCTTTTTTTTTTCATGGTAAAAAGGTATGCATTCTTCTGATTTTCGGGCAAAAAGGCAGTAATTCCCCGTATTTTGGAGCAAAATTGCAAAAATTCTCCTAATTGTCGGCAAAAAGGCAGAAATTCCAAATATGTTAGGGCAAAAAGACAGAAATTCTTTTTATTTTAGGGCAAAACTCAGAAATTCCACTTATTTTGGGGCAAAATTCCAAAAATTTCCCTTATTTTGGGGCAAAATTGCAGAAATTTCACTATTTTGGGGCAAAATTGCAGAAATTTCACTTATTTCAGGGAAAAAAGGCAGAAATTTTTCATTATTTTCAGGCAAAAAGCAGAAATTTCTAATATTTTGTGGCAAAAATGCAGAAATTCCCCTTATTTTGAGGTAAAAAGGCTGAAATTCCCCTTATTTGAAGCAAAAAGGCAGAATTTTTTTTATTTTGGGGCAAAATTGCAGAAATTTTACTTATTTCAGAAAAAAAGGCAGAAATTTTTCATTATTTTGAGGCAAAATAGCAGAAATTTCTAATTTTGTGGCAAAAATGCAGAAATTTCCCTTATTTTGAGGTAAAAAGGCTGAAATTTTCCTTATTTGGGGGCAAAAAGTCAGAAATTTCCCTTATTTTGGGTCAAAATTGCAGAAATTTCACTTATTTCAGGGTAATAAGTTAGAAATTTTCCTTATTTTGGGGCAAAAAAACAGGAATTCCCTTTGTTTTGGGGGAAAAGACAGAAATTCCACTTATTTTGAGGCAAAAAGCAGAAATTCCCCTTATTTTGGAGCAAAAATGAAGAAATTTCCCTTTTTTATGGCAAAAAGTTATGCATTCTTCTTATTTTCGGAGAAAAAGGCAGAAATTCCCCGTATTTTGGAGCAAAATTGCAGAAATTCCCGTAATTGTGGGGCAAAAATGCAGAAATTCCCTATATGTTAGGGCAAAAAGACAAATTCTTCTTATTTTGGGGCAAAACTCAGAAATTCCACTTATTTTGGGGCAAAATTCCAGAAATTTCCCTTATTTTGGGGCAAAATTGCAGAAATTTGACTTATTTTGATGCAAAATTCCAAAATTTCACTTATTTCAGAAAAAAGCAGAAATTTTCTTATTTTGGGGCAAAAAGGCAGAAATTTTTTTTATTTTGGTACAAAATTGCAGAAATTTTTCTTATTTTGGGGCAAAAAGGCAGAAATTTCCCATATTTTGGAGCAAAAATGCAGAAATTCCCCTTAATTTGAGGTAAAAAGCCTGAAATTCCCCTTATTTTGGGGCAAAAAGGCAGAAATTTCCCTTATTTCAGGGCAAAATTGCAGATATTTAACTTATTTCAGGGTAATAAGTCAGAAATCTTCCTTATTTTGGGGCAAAAAAGACAGAAATTTCCTTTGTTTTGGGGGAAAAAGACAGAAATTCCACTTATTTATAGGCTAAAAACCAGATATTCCCCTTATTTTGAAGCAAAAATGAAGAAATTTCCCTTTTTTCTGGCAAAAAGGTATGCATTCTTCTTATTTTCGGGCAAAAAGGCAGAAATTCCCCATATTTTGGAGCAAAACTGCATAAATTCTCCTTATTTTGGGGCAAAACTCAGAAATTCCACATATTTTGGGGCACAATTGCAGAAATTTCACTTATTTCAGGGAAAAAAGGCAGAAATTTTCCTTATTTTGAAGCAAAAATTCAGAAATTCCTAATATTTTGTGGCAAAAATGCAGAAATTCTTTTTATTTTGTGGTAAAAAGGCTGAAATTCCCTTTATTTGGGGGCAAAAAGGCGGATATTTCCCTTATTTTGTGGCAAAATTGCAGAAATTTCACTTACTTCAGGGTAAAAAGTCAGAAATTTTCCTTATTTTGGCGCAAATTGGACGAAAAATCCCTTTGTTTTGGGGAAAAAAAACTGAAATTCCACTTATTTAGTGGCAAAAATGCAGAAATTCCCTTTATTTTGGAGCAAAAATGAAGAAATTTCCTTTTTTTTGGCAAAAAGGTATGCATTCTTTTGATTTTCGGGCAAAATTGCAGAAATTCCCTGTATTTTGGAGCAAAATTGCAGAAATTCCCCTAATTGTGGGGCAAAAAGGCAGAAATTCCCTATATGTTAGGGCAAAAAGACAGAAATCCTCCTTATTTTGGGGCAAAACTCAGAAATTACACTTATTTGGGGGCAAAATTCCAGAAAGTTCCCTTATTTTGGGGCAAAATTGCAGAAATTTCACTTATTTTGGGGCAAAATTGCAGAAATTTCACTTATTTCAAGGAAAAAAGGCAGAAATTTTTTTTATTTTGGGAAAAAAAAGCAGAAATTCCTAATATTTTGTGGCAAAAATGCAGAAATTCACCTTATTTTGAGGTAAAAAGTCTGAAATTCCCCTTATTCGGGGTCAAAAAGGCAGAAATTTTCCTTATTTTGGGGCAAAATTGCAGAAATTTTTCATATTTCATGGTAATAAGTCAGAAATTTTCCTTATTTTGGGGCAAAAAAGACAGAAATTACCTTTGTTTTGCGGGAAAAAGACTGAAATTCCACTTATTTAGAGGCAAAAAAGCAGAAATTCGTTTTATTTTTGAGCAAATATGAAGAAATTTCCCTGTTTTATGACAAAAACGTATGCATTATTCTGATTTTCGGGCAAAAAGGCAGAAATTCCCCGTATTTTGGAGCAAAATTGCAGAAATTCCCCTAATTGTGGGGCAAAAAGGCAGAAATTCCATATATGTTGGGGCAAAAAGACAAAAATTCTCCTTATTTTGGGGCAAAACTCAGAAATTCCACTTATTTTGGGGCAAAATTCCCGAAATTTCCCTTATTTTGGGGCAAAATTGCAGAAATTTCACTTATTTTGGGGCAAAATTTCAGAAAATTCACTTATTTCAGGGGAAAAAAGCAGAAATTTTCTTATTTGGGTGCAAAAAGCCAGAAATTCCTAATATTTTGTGGCAAAAATGCAGAAATTCCCCTTATTTTTAGGTAAAAAGGCTGAAATTCCCCTTATTTGGGGGCCAAAAGGCAGAAATTTCCCTTATTTTGGGGCAAATTTGCAGAAATTTCACTTATTTAAGGGTAATAAGTCAGAAATTTTTCTTATTTTCGGGCAAAAAAGACAGGAATTCTTATTGTTTTGTGGGAAAAAGACAGAAATTCCACCTATTTAGAGGCAAAAAAGTAGAAATTCCCCTTATTTTGGAGCAAAAATGAAGAAATTTCCTTTTTAAATGGTAAAAAGTATGCATTCTTCTTATTTTCGGGCAAAAAGGCAGAAATTCCCCGTATTTTGAAGCAAAATTGCAGAAATTCCCTTAACTGTGGGGCAAAAAGGCAGAAATTATCTATTTGTTGGGGCAAAAAGACAGAAATTTCCCTTATTTTGGGGCAAAACTGCAGAAATTTCACTTATTTTGGGGCAAAATAGCATAAATTTCACTTATTTTGGGGCAAAATTGCAGTAATTTCATTTATTTCAGGGAAAAAAGGCAGAAATTTTCCTTATTTTTGGGCAAAAAGGCAGAAATTCCTAATATTTTGTGGCAAAAATGCAGAAATTCCCATTATTTTGAGGTAAAAATGCTGAAATTCCCCTTATTTGAGGGCAAAAAAAACAGAAATTTCTTTTATTTTGGGGCAAAATTGCAGAAATTTCACTTACTTCACGGTAATAAGTCAGAATTTTTCCTTATTTTGGGGCAAAAAAGACAGAAATTCCCTTTGCTTTGGGGGAAAAAGACAGAAATTCCACTTATTTAGAGGCAAAAAAGCAGAAATTCCCCTTATTTTGGAGCAAAAATGAAGAAATTTCCCTTTTTTATGGCAAAAAGTTATGCATTCTTCTTATTTTCGGAGAAAAAGGCAGAAATTCCCCGTATTTTGGAGCAAAATTGCAGAAATTCCCGTAATTGTGGGGCAAAAAGGCAGAAATTCCCTATATGTTAGGGCAAAAAGACAAATTCTTCTTATTTTGGGGCAAAACTCAGAAATTCCACTTATTTTGGGGCAAAATTCCAGAAATTTCCCTTATTTTGGGGCAAAATTGCAGAAATTTGACTTATTTTGATGCAAAATTCCAAAATTTCACTTATTTCAGAAAAAAGCAGAAATTTTCTTATTTTGGGGCAAAAAGGCAGAAATTTTTTTTATTTTGGTACAAAATTGCAGAAATTTTTCTTATTTTGGGGCAAAAAGGCAGAAATTTCCCATATTTTGGAGCAAAAATGCAGAAATTCCTCTTAATTTGAGGTAAAAAGCCTGAAATTCCCCTTATTTTGGGGCAAAAAGGCAGAAATTTCCCTTATTTCAGGGCAAAATTGCAGATATTTAACTTATTTCAGGGTAATAAGTCAGAAATCTTCCTTATTTTGGGGCAAAAAAGACAGAAATTTCCTTTGTTTTGGGGGAAAAAGACAGAAATTCCACTTATTTATAGGCTAAAAACCAGATATTCCCCTTATTTTGAAGCAAAAATGAAGAAATTTCCCATTTTTCTGGCAAAAAGGTATGCATTCTTCTTATTTTCGGGCAAAAAGGCAGAAATTCCCCGTATTTTGGAGCAAAACTGCAGAAATTCTCCTTATTTTGGGGCAAAACTCAGAAATTCCACATATTTTGGGGCAAAATTGCAGAAATTTTCCTTATTTTGGGGCAAAATTGCAGAAATTTTTCATATTTCAGGGTAATAAGTCAGAAATTTTCCTTATTTTGGGGCAAAAAAGACAGAAATTACCTTTGTTTTGCGGGAAAAAGACAGAAATTCCACTTATTTAGAGGCAAAAAAGCAGAAATTCGTTTTATTTTTGAGCAAATATGAAGAAATTTCCCTGTTTTATGACAAAAACGTATGCATTATTCTGATTTTCGGGCAAAAAGGCAGAAATTCCCCGTATTTTGGAGCAAAATTGCAGAAATTCCCCTAATTGTGGGGCAAAAAGGCAGAAATTCCATATATGTTGGGGCAAAAAGACAAAAATTCTCCTTATTTTGGGGCAAAACTCAGAAATTCCACTTATTTTGGGGCAAAATTCCCGAAATTTCCCTTATTTTGGGGCAAAATTGCAGAAATTTCACTTATTTTGGGGCAAAATTTCAGAAAATTCACTTATTTCAGGGAAAAAAGCAGAAATTTTCTTATTTGGGTGCAAAAAGCCAGAAATTCCTAATATTTTGTGGCAAAAATGCAGAAATTCCCCTTATTTTTAGGTAAAAAGGATGAAATTCCCCTTATTTGGGGGACAAAAGGCAGAAATTTCCCTTATTATGGGGCAAATTTGCAGAAATTTCACTTATTTAAGGGTAATAAGTCAGAAATTTTTCTTATTTTTGGGCAAAAAAGACAGGAATTTTTATTGTTTTGTGGGAAAAAGACAGAAATTCCACCTATTTAGAGGCAAAAAAGCAGAAATTCCCCTTATTTTGGAGCAAAAATGAAGAAATTTCCTTTTTAAATGGCAAAAAGTATGCATTCTTCTTATTTTCGGGCAAAAAGGCAGAAATTCCCCGTATTTTGAAGCAAAATTGCAGAAATTCCCTTAATTGTGGGGCAAAAAGGCAGAAATTATCTATATGTTGGGGCAAAAAGACAGAAATTCTCCTTATTTTGGGGCAAAACTCAGAAATTCCACTTATTTTGGGGCAAAATTCCAGAAATTTCCCTTATTTATGGGCAAAATTGCAGAAATTTCACTTATTTTGGGGCAAAATTGCAGAAATTTCACTTATTTTGGGGCAAAATTGCAGTAATTTCATTTATTTCAGGGAAAAAAGGCAGAAATTTTCCTTATTTTGGGGCAAAAAGGCAGAAATTCCTAATATTTTGTGGCAAAAATGCAGAAATTCCCATTATTTTGAGGTAAAAATGCTGAAATTCCCCTTATTTGAGGGCAAAAAAACAGAAATTTCTTTTATTTTGGGGCAAAATTGCAGAAATTTCACTTACTTCACGGTAATAAGTCAGAATTTTTCCTTATTTTGGGGCAAAAAAGACAGAAATTCCCTTTGCTTTGGGGGAAAAAGCAGAAATTCCACTTATTTAGAGGCAAAAAAGCAGAAATTCCCCTTATTTTGGAGCAAAAATGAAGAAATTTCTTTTTTTTTCATGGTAAAAAGGTATGCATTCTTCTGATTTTCGGGCAAAAAGGCAGTAATTCCCCGTATTTTGGAGCAAAATTGCAAAAATTCTCCTAATTGTCGGCAAAAAGGCAGAAATTCCAAATATGTTAGGGAAAAAAGACAGAAATTCTTTTTATTTTAGGGCAAAACTCAGAAATTCCACTTATTTTGGGGCAAAATTCCAAAAATTTCCCTTATTTTGGGGCAAAATTGCAGAAATTTCACTATTTTGGGGCAAAATTGCAGAAATTTCACTTATTTCAGGGAAAAAAGGCAGAAATTTTTCATTATTTTGAGGCAAAATAGCAGAAATTTCTAATTTTGTTGCAAAAATGCAGAAATTTCCCTTATTTTGAGGTAAAAAGGCTGAAATTTTCCTTATTTGGGGGCAAAAAGTCAGAAATTTCCCTTATTTTGGGTCAAAATTGCAGAAATTTCACTTATTTCAGGGTAATAAGTTAGAAATTTTCCTTATTTTAAGGGCAAAAAAACAGGAATCCCCTTTGTTTTGGGGGAAAAGACAGAAATTCCACTTATTTTGAGGCAAAAAGCAGAAATTCCCCTTATTTTGGAGCAAAAATGAAGAAATTTCCCTTTTTTATGGCAAAAAGTTATGCATTCTTCTTATTTTCGGAGAAAAAGGCAGAAATTCCCCGTATTTTGGAGCAAAATTGCAGAAATTCCCGTAATTGTGGGGCAAAAAGGCAGAAATTCCCTATATGTTAGGGCAAAAAGACAAATTCTTCTTATTTTGGGGCAAAACTCAGAAATTCCACTTATTTTGGGGCAAAATTCCAGAAATTTCCCTTATTTTGGGGCAAAATTGCAGAAATTTGACTTATTTTGATGCAAAATTCCAAAATTTCACTTATTTCAGAAAAAAGCAGAAATTTTCTTATTTTGGGGCAAAAAGGCAGAAATTTTTTTTATTTTGGTACAAAATTGCAGAAATTTTTCTTATTTTGGGGCAAAAAGGCAGAAATTTCCCATATTTTGGAGCAAAAATGCAGAAATTCCCCTTAATTTGAGGTAAAAAGCCTGAAATTCCCCTTATTTTGGGGCAAAAAGGCAGAAATTTCCCTTATTTCAGGGCAAAATTGCAGATATTTAACTTATTTCAGGGTAATAAGTCAGAAATCTTCCTTATTTTGGGGCAAAAAAGACAGAAATTTCCTTTGTTTTGGGGGAAAAAGACAGAAATTCCACTTATTTATAGGCTAAAAACCAGATATTCCCCTTATTTTGAAGCAAAAATGAAGAAATTTCCCTTTTTTCTGGCAAAAAGGTATGCATTCTTCTTATTTTCGGGCAAAAAGGCAGAAATTCCCCATATTTTGGAGCAAAACTGCATAAATTCTCCTTATTTTGGGGCAAAACTCAGAAATTCCACATATTTTGGGGCACAATTGCAGAAATTTCACTTATTTCAGGGAAAAAAGGCAGAAATTTTCCTTATTTTGAAGCAAAAATTCAGAAATTCCTAATATTTTGTGGCAAAAATGCAGAAATTCTTCTTATTTTGTGGTAAAAAGGCTGAAATGCCCTTTATTTGGGGGCAAAAAGGCAGATATTTCCCTTATTTTGTGGCAAAATTGCAGAAATTTCACTTATTTCAGGGTAAAAAGTCAGAAATTTTCCTTATTTTGGCGCAAATTAGATGAAAAATCCCTTTGTTTTGGGGGAAAAAAACTGAAATTCCACTTATTTAGTGGCAAAAATGCAGAAATTCCCTTTATTTTGGAGCAAAAATGAAGAAATTTCCTTTTTTTATGGCAAAAAGGTATGCATTCTTTTGATTTTCGGGCAAAAATGCAGAAATTCCCCGTATTTTGGAGCAAAATTGCAGAAATTCCCCTAATTGTGGGGCAAAAAGGCAGAAATTCCCTATATGTTAGGGCAAAAAGACAGAAATTCTCCTTATTTTGGGGCAAAACTCAGAAATTACACTTATTTTGGGGCAAAATTCCAGAAAGTTCCCTTATTTTGGGGCAAAATTGCAGAAATTTCACTTATTTTGGGGTAAAATTGCAGAAATTTCACTTATTTCAAGGAAAAAAGGCAGAAATTTTTTTTTATTTTGGGAAAAAAAAGCAGAAATTCCTAATATTTTGTGGCAAAAATGCAGAAATTCACCTTATTTTGAGGTAAAAAGGCTGAAATTCCCCTTATTCGGGGTCAAAAAGGCAGAAATTTTCCTTATTTTGGGGCAAAATTGCAGAAATTTTCATATTTCAGGGTAATAAGTCAGAAATTTTCCTTATTTTGGGGCAAAAAAGACAGAAATTACCTTTGTTTTGCGGGAAAAAGACAGAAATTCCACTTATTTAGAGGCAAAAAAGCAGAAATTCGTTTTTTTTTTGAGCAAATATGAAGAAATTTCTCTGTTTTATGACAAAAACGTATGCATTATTCTGATTTTCGGGCAAGAAGGCAGAAATTCCCCGTATTTTGGAGCAAAATTGCAGAAATTCCCCTAATTGTGGGGCAAAAAGGCAGAAATTCCATATATGTTGGGGCAAAAAGACAAAAATTCTCCTTATTTTGGGGCAAAACTCAGAAATTCCACTTATTTTGGGGCAAAATTCCCGAAATTTCCCTTATTTTGGGGCAAAATTGCAGAAATTTCACTTATTTTGGGGCAAAATTTCAGAAAATTCACTTATTTCAGGGAAAAAAGCAGAAATTTTCTTATTTGGGTGCAAAAAGCCAGAAATTCCTAATATTTTGTGGCAAAAATGCAGAAATTCCCCTTATTTTTAGGTAAAAAGGCTGAAATTCCCCTTATTTGGGGGCCAAAAGGCAGAAATTTCCCTTATTTTGGGGCAAATTTGCAGAAATTTCACTTATTTAAGGGTAATAAGTCAGAAATTTTTCTTATTTTCGGGCAAAAAAGACAGGAATTCTTATTGTTTTGTGGGAAAAAGACAGAAATTCCACCTATTTAGAGGCAAAAAAGCAGAAATTCCCCTTATTTTGGAGCAAAAATGAAGAAATTTCCTTTTTAAATGGCAAAAAGTATGCATTCTTCTTATTTTCGGGCAAAAATGCAGAAATTCCCCGTATTTTGAAGCAAAATTGCAGAAATTCCCTTAATTGTGGGGCAAAAAGGCAGAAATTATCTATATGTTGGGGCAAAAAGACAGAAATTCTCCTTATTTTGGGGCAAAACTCAAAAATTCCACTTATTTTGGGGCAAAATTCCAGAAATTTCCCTTATTTATGGGCAAAATTGCAGAAATTTCACTTATTTTGGGGCAAAATTGCAGAAATTTCACTTATTTTGGGGCAAAATTGCAGTAATTTCATTTATTTCAGGGAAAAAAGGCAGAAATTTTCCTTATTTTGGGGCAAAAAGGCAGAAATTCCTAATATTTTGTGGCAAAAATGCAGAAATTCCCATTATTTTGAGGTAAAAATGCTGAAATTCCCCTTATTTGAGGGCAAAAAAACAGAAATTTCTTTTATTTTGGGGCAAAATTGCAGAAATTTCACTTACTTCACGGTAATAAGTCAGAATTTTTCCTTATTTTGGGGCAAAAAAGACAGAAATTCCCTTTGCTTTGGGGGAAAAAGACAGAAATTCCACTTATTTAGAGGCAAAAAAGCAGAAATTCCCCTTATTTTGGAGCAAAAATGAAGAAATTTCTTTTTTTTTTCATGGTAAAAAGGTATGCATTCTTCTGATTTTCGGGCAAAAAGGCAGTAATTCCCCGTATTTTGGAGCAAAATTGCAAAAATTCTCCTAATTGTCGGCAAAAAGGCAGAAATTCCAAATATGTTAGGGCAAAAAGACAGAAATTCTTTTTATTTTAGGGCAAAACTCAGAAATTCCACTTATTTTGGGGCAAAATTCCAAAAATTTCCCTTATTTTGGGGCAAAATTGCAGAAATTTCACTATTTTGGGGCAAAATTGCAGAAATTTCACTTATTTCAGGGAAAAAAGGCAGAAATTTTTCATTATTTTCAGGCAAAAAGCAGAAATTTCTAATATTTTGTGGCAAAAATGCAGAAATTCCCCTTATTTTGAGGTAAAAAGGCTGAAATTCCCCTTATTTGAAGCAAAAAGGCAGAATTTTTTTTATTTTGGGGCAAAATTGCAGAAATTTTACTTATTTCAGAAAAAAAGGCAGAAATTTTTCATTATTTTGAGGCAAAATAGCAGAAATTTCTAATTTTGTGGCAAAAATGCAGAAATTTCCCTTATTTTGAGGTAAAAAGGCTGAAATTTTCCTTATTTGGGGGCAAAAAGTCAGAAATTTCCCTTATTTTGGGTCAAAATTGCAGAAATTTCACTTATTTCAGGGTAATAAGTTAGAAATTTTCCTTATTTTGGGGCAAAAAAACAGGAATTCCCTTTGTTTTGGGGGAAAAGACAGAAATTCCACTTATTTTGAGGCAAAAAGCAGAAATTCCCCTTATTTTGGAGCAAAAATGAAGAAATTTCCCTTTTTTATGGCAAAAAGTTATGCATTCTTCTTATTTTCGGAGAAAAAGGCAGAAATTCCCCGTATTTTGGAGCAAAATTGCAGAAATTCCCGTAATTGTGGGGCAAAAATGCAGAAATTCCCTATATGTTAGGGCAAAAAGACAAATTCTTCTTATTTTGGGGCAAAACTCAGAAATTCCACTTATTTTGGGGCAAAATTCCAGAAATTTCCCTTATTTTGGGGCAAAATTGCAGAAATTTGACTTATTTTGATGCAAAATTCCAAAATTTCACTTATTTCAGAAAAAAGCAGAAATTTTCTTATTTTGGGGCAAAAAGGCAGAAATTTTTTTTATTTTGGTACAAAATTGCAGAAATTTTTCTTATTTTGGGGCAAAAAGGCAGAAATTTCCCATATTTTGGAGCAAAAATGCAGAAATTCCCCTTAATTTGAGGTAAAAAGCCTGAAATTCCCCTTATTTTGGGGCAAAAAGGCAGAAATTTCCCTTATTTCAGGGCAAAATTGCAGATATTTAACTTATTTCAGGGTAATAAGTCAGAAATCTTCCTTATTTTGGGGCAAAAAAGACAGAAATTTCCTTTGTTTTGGGGGAAAAAGACAGAAATTCCACTTATTTATAGGCTAAAAACCAGATATTCCCCTTATTTTGAAGCAAAAATGAAGAAATTTCCCTTTTTTCTGGCAAAAAGGTATGCATTCTTCTTATTTTCGGGCAAAAAGGCAGAAATTCCCCGTATTTTGGAGCAAAACTGCAGAAATTCTCCTTATTTTGGGGCAAAACTCAGAAATTCCACATATTTTGGGGCAAAATTGCAGAAATTTTCCTTATTTTGGGGCAAAATTGCAGAAATTTTTCATATTTCAGGGTAATAAGTCAGAAATTTTCCTTATTTTGGGGCAAAAAAGACAGAAATTACCTTTGTTTTGCGGGAAAAAGACAGAAATTCCACTTATTTAGAGGCAAAAAAGCAGAAATTCGTTTTATTTTTGAGCAAATATGAAGAAATTTCCCTGTTTTATGACAAAAACGTATGCATTATTCTGATTTTCGGGCAAAAAGGCAGAAATTCCCCGTATTTTGGAGCAAAATTGCAGAAATTCCCCTAATTGTGGGGCAAAAAGGCAGAAATTCCATATATGTTGGGGCAAAAAGACAAAAATTCTCCTTATTTTGGGGCAAAACTCAGAAATTCCACTTATTTTGGGGCAAAATTCCCGAAATTTCCCTTATTTTGGGGCAAAATTGCAGAAATTTCACTTATTTTGGGGCAAAATTTCAGAAAATTCACTTATTTCAGGGAAAAAAGCAGAAATTTTCTTATTTGGGTGCAAAAAGCCAGAAATTCCTAATATTTTGTGGCAAAAATGCAGAAATTCCCCTTATTTTTAGGTAAAAAGGCTGAAATTCCCCTTATTTGGGGGCCAAAAGGCAGAAATTTCCCTTATTTTGGGGCAAATTTGCAGAAATTTCACTTATTTAAGGGTAATAAGTCAGAAATTTTTCTTATTTTCGGGCAAAAAAGACAGGAATTCTTATTGTTTTGTGGGAAAAAGACAGAAATTCCACCTATTTAGAGGCAAAAAAGCAGAAATTCCCCTTATTTTGGAGCAAAAATGAAGAAATTTCCTTTTTAAATGGCAAAAAGTATGCATTCTTCTTATTTTCGGGCAAAAATGCAGAAATTCCCCGTATTTTGAAGCAAAATTGCAGAAATTCCCTTAATTGTGGGGCAAAAAGGCAGAAATTATCTATATGTTGGGGCAAAAAGACAGAAATTCTCCTTATTTTGGGGCAAAACTCAAAAATTCCACTTATTTTGGGGCAAAATTCCAGAAATTTCCCTTATTTATGGGCAAAATTGCAGAAATTTCACTTATTTTGGGGCAAAATTGCAGAAATTTCACTTATTTTGGGGCAAAATTGCAGTAATTTCATTTATTTCAGGGAAAAAAGGCAGAAATTTTCCTTATTTTGGGGCAAAAAGGCAGAAATTCCTAATATTTTGTGGCAAAAATGCAGAAATTCCCATTATTTTGAGGTAAAAATGCTGAAATTCCCCTTATTTGAGGGCAAAAAAACAGAAATTTCTTTTATTTTGGGGCAAAATTGCAGAAATTTCACTTACTTCACGGTAATAAGTCAGAATTTTTCCTTATTTTGGGGCAAAAAAGACAGAAATTCCCTTTGCTTTGGGGGAAAAAGACAGAAATTCCACTTATTTAGAGGCAAAAAAGCAGAAATTCCCCTTATTTTGGAGCAAAAATGAAGAAATTTCTTTTTTTTTTCATGGTAAAAAGGTATGCATTCTTCTGATTTTCGGGCAAAAAGGCAGTAATTCCCCGTATTTTGGAGCAAAATTGCAAAAATTCTCCTAATTGTCGGCAAAAAGGCAGAAATTCCAAATATGTTAGGGCAAAAAGACAGAAATTCTTTTTATTTTAGGGCAAAACTCAGAAATTCCACTTATTTTGGGGCAAAATTCCAAAAATTTCCCTTATTTTGGGGCAAAATTGCAGAAATTTCACTATTTTGGGGCAAAATTGCAGAAATTTCACTTATTTCAGGGAAAAAAGGCAGAAATTTTTCATTATTTTCAGGCAAAAAGCAGAAATTTCTAATATTTTGTGGCAAAAATGCAGAAATTCCCCTTATTTTGAGGTAAAAAGGCTGAAATTCCCCTTATTTGAAGCAAAAAGGCAGAATTTTTTTTATTTTGGGGCAAAATTGCAGAAATTTTACTTATTTCAGAAAAAAAGGCAGAAATTTTTCATTATTTTGAGGCAAAATAGCAGAAATTTCTAATTTTGTGGCAAAAATGCAGAAATTTCCCTTATTTTGAGGTAAAAAGGCTGAAATTTTCCTTATTTGGGGGCAAAAAGTCAGAAATTTCCCTTATTTTGGGTCAAAATTGCAGAAATTTCACTTATTTCAGGGTAATAAGTTAGAAATTTTCCTTATTTTGGGGCAAAAAAACAGGAATTCCCTTTGTTTTGGGGGAAAAGACAGAAATTCCACTTATTTTGAGGCAAAAAGCAGAAATTCCCCTTATTTTGGAGCAAAAATGAAGAAATTTCCCTTTTTTATGGCAAAAAGTTATGCATTCTTCTTATTTTCGGAGAAAAAGGCAGAAATTCCCCGTATTTTGGAGCAAAATTGCAGAAATTCCCGTAATTGTGGGGCAAAAATGCAGAAATTCCCTATATGTTAGGGCAAAAAGACAAATTCTTCTTATTTTGGGGCAAAACTCAGAAATTCCACTTATTTTGGGGCAAAATTCCAGAAATTTCCCTTATTTTGGGGCAAAATTGCAGAAATTTGACTTATTTTGATGCAAAATTCCAAAATTTCACTTATTTCAGAAAAAAGCAGAAATTTTCTTATTTTGGGGCAAAAAGGCAGAAATTTTTTTTATTTTGGTACAAAATTGCAGAAATTTTTCTTATTTTGGGGCAAAAAGGCAGAAATTTCCCATATTTTGGAGCAAAAATGCAGAAATTCCCCTTAATTTGAGGTAAAAAGCCTGAAATTCCCCTTATTTTGGGGCAAAAAGGCAGAAATTTCCCTTATTTCAGGGCAAAATTGCAGATATTTAACTTATTTCAGGGTAATAAGTCAGAAATCTTCCTTATTTTGGGGCAAAAAAGACAGAAATTTCCTTTGTTTTGGGGGAAAAAGACAGAAATTCCACTTATTTATAGGCTAAAAACCAGATATTCCCCTTATTTTGAAGCAAAAATGAAGAAATTTCCCTTTTTTCTGGCAAAAAGGTATGCATTCTTCTTATTTTCGGGCAAAAAGGCAGAAATTCCCCGTATTTTGGAGCAAAACTGCAGAAATTCTCCTTATTTTGGGGCAAAACTCAGAAATTCCACATATTTTGGGGCAAAATTGCAGAAATTTTCCTTATTTTGGGGCAAAATTGCAGAAATTTTTCATATTTCAGGGTAATAAGTCAGAAATTTTCCTTATTTTGGGGCAAAAAAGACAGAAATTACCTTTGTTTTGCGGGAAAAAGACAGAAATTCCACTTATTTAGAGGCAAAAAAGCAGAAATTCGTTTTATTTTTGAGCAAATATGAAGAAATTTCCCTGTTTTATGACAAAAACGTATGCATTATTCTGATTTTCGGGCAAAAAGGCAGAAATTCCCCGTATTTTGGAGCAAAATTGCAGAAATTCCCCTAATTGTGGGGCAAAAAGGCAGAAATTCCATATATGTTGGGGCAAAAAGACAAAAATTCTCCTTATTTTGGGGCAAAACTCAGAAATTCCACTTATTTTGGGGCAAAATTCCCGAAATTTCCCTTATTTTGGGGCAAAATTGCAGAAATTTCACTTATTTTGGGGCAAAATTTCAGAAAATTCACTTATTTCAGGGAAAAAAGCAGAAATTTTCTTATTTGGGTGCAAAAAGCCAGAAATTCCTAATATTTTGTGGCAAAAATGCAGAAATTCCCCTTATTTTTAGGTAAAAAGGCTGAAATTCCCCTTATTTGGGGGCCAAAAGGCAGAAATTTCCCTTATTTTGGGGCAAATTTGCAGAAATTTCACTTATTTAAGGGTAATAAGTCAGAAATTTTTCTTATTTTCGGGCAAAAAAGACAGGAATTCTTATTGTTTTGTGGGAAAAAGACAGAAATTCCACCTATTTAGAGGCAAAAAAGCAGAAATTCCCCTTATTTTGGAGCAAAAATGAAGAAATTTCCTTTTTAAATGGCAAAAAGTATGCATTCTTCTTATTTTCGGGCAAAAATGCAGAAATTCCCCGTATTTTGAAGCAAAATTGCAGAAATTCCCTTAATTGTGGGGCAAAAAGGCAGAAATTATCTATATGTTGGGGCAAAAAGACAGAAATTCTCCTTATTTTGGGGCAAAACTCAAAAATTCCACTTATTTTGGGGCAAAATTCCAGAAATTTCCCTTATTTATGGGCAAAATTGCAGAAATTTCACTTATTTTGGGGCAAAATTGCAGAAATTTCACTTATTTTGGGGCAAAATTGCAGTAATTTCATTTATTTCAGGGAAAAAAGGCAGAAATTTTCCTTATTTTGGGGCAAAAAGGCAGAAATTCCTAATATTTTGTGGCAAAAATGCAGAAATTCCCATTATTTTGAGGTAAAAATGCTGAAATTCCCCTTATTTGAGGGCAAAAAAACAGAAATTTCTTTTATTTTGGGGCAAAATTGCAGAAATTTCACTTACTTCACGGTAATAAGTCAGAATTTTTCCTTATTTTGGGGCAAAAAAGACAGAAATTCCCTTTGCTTTGGGGGAAAAAGACAGAAATTCCACTTATTTAGAGGCAAAAAAGCAGAAATTCCCCTTATTTTGGAGCAAAAATGAAGAAATTTCTTTTTTTTTTCATGGTAAAAAGGTATGCATTCTTCTGATTTTCGGGCAAAAAGGCAGTAATTCCCCGTATTTTGGAGCAAAATTGCAAAAATTCTCCTAATTGTCGGCAAAAAGGCAGAAATTCCAAATATGTTAGGGCAAAAAGACAGAAATTCTTTTTATTTTAGGGCAAAACTCAGAAATTCCACTTATTTTGGGGCAAAATTCCAAAAATTTCCCTTATTTTGGGGCAAAATTGCAGAAATTTCACTATTTTGGGGCAAAATTGCAGAAATTTCACTTATTTCAGGGAAAAAAGGTAGAAATTTTTCATTATTTTCAGGCAAAAAGCAGAAATTTCTAATGTTTTGTGGCAAAAATGCAGAAATTCCCCTTATTTTGAGGTAAAAAGGCTGAAATTCCCCTTATTTGAAGCAAAAAGGCAGAAATTTTTTTATTTTGGGGCAAAATTGCAGAAATTTCACTTATTTCAGAAAAAAAAGGCAGAAATTTTTCATTATTTTGAGGCAAAATAGCAGAAATTTCTAATTTTGTTGCAAAAATGCAGAAATTTCCCTTATTTTGAGGTAAAAAGGCTGAAATTTTCCTTATTTGGGGGCAAAAAGTCAGAAATTTCCCTTATTTTGGGTCAAAATTGCAGAAATTTCACTTATTTCAGGGTAATAAGTTAGAAATTTTCCTTATTTTGGGGCAAAAAAACAGGAATTCCCTTTGTTTTGGGGGAAAAGACAGTAATTCCACTTATTTTGAGGCAAAATGCAGAAATTCCCCTTATTTTGGAGCAAAAATGAAGAAATTTCCCTTTTTTATGGCAAAAAGTTATGCATTCTTCTTATTTTCGGAGAAAAAGGCAGAAATTCCCCGTATTTTGGAGCAAAATTGCAGAAATTCTTGTAATTGTGGGGCAAAAAGGCAGAAATTCCCTATATGTTAGGGCAAAAAGACAAATTCTTCTTATTTTGGGGCAAAACTCAGAAATTCCACTTATTTTGGGGCAAAATTCCAGAAATTTCCCTTATTTTGGGGCAAAATTGCAGAAATTTGACTTATTTTGATGCAAAATTCCAAAATTTCACTTATTTCAGAAAAAAGCAGAAATTTTCTTATTTTGGGGCAAAAAGGCAGAAATTTTTTTATTTTGGTACAAAATTGCAGAAATTTTTCTTATTTTGGGGCAAAAAGGCAGAAATTTCCCATATTTTGGAGCAAAAATGCAGAAAGTCCCCTTATTTTGAGGTAAAAAGCCTGAAATTCCCCTTATTTTTGGGCAAAAAAGCAGAAATTTCCCTTATTTCAGGGCAAAATTGCAGATATTTAACTTATTTCAGGGTAATAAGTCAGAAATCTTCCTTATTTTGGGGCAAAAAAGACAGAAATTTCCTTTGTTTTGGGGGAAAAAGACAGAAATTCCACTTATTTAGAGGCTAAAAACCAGAAATTCCCCTTATTTTGAAGCAAAAATGAAGAAATTTCCCTTTTTTCTGGCAAATAGGTATGCATTCTTCTTATTTTCGGGCAAAAAGGCAGAAATTCCCCGTATTTTGGAGCAAAACTGCAGAAATTCTCCTTATTTTGGGGCAAAACTCAGAAATTCCACTTATTTTTGGGCAAAATTGCAGAAATTTTCCTTATTTTGGGGCAAAATTGCAGAAATTTTTCATATTTCAGGGTAATAAGTCAGAAATTATCCTTATTTTGGGGCAAAAAAGACAGAAATTACCTTTGTTTTGCGGGAAAAAGACAGAAATTCCACTTATTTAGAGGCAAAAAAAGCAGAAATTCGTTTTATTTTTGAGCAAATATGAAGAAATTTCCCTGTTTTATGACAAAAACGTATGCATTATTCTGATTTTCGGGCAAAAAGGCAGAAATTCCCCGTATTTTGGAGCAAAATTGCAGAAATTCCCCTAATTGTGGGGCAAAAAGGCAGAAATTCCATATATGTTGGGGCAAAAAGACAAAAATTCTCCTTATTTTGGGGCAAAACTCAGAAATTCCACTTATTTTGGGGCAAAATTCCCGAAATTTCCCTTATTTTGGGGCAAAATTGCAGAAATTTCACTTATTTTAGGGCAAAATTTCAGAAAATTCACTTATTTCAGGGAAAAAAAGCAGAAATTTTCTTATTTGGGTGCAAAAAGCCAGAAATTCCTAATATTTTGTGGCAAAAATGCAGAAATTCCCCTTATTTTTAGGTAAAAAGGCTGAAATTCCCCTTATTTGGGGGCCAAAAGGCAGAAATTTCCCTTATTTTGGGGCAAATTTGCAGAAATTTCACTTATTTAAGGGTAATAAGTCAGAAATTTTCCTTAATTTCGGGCAAAAAAGACAGGAATTCTTATTGTTTTGTGGGAAAAAGACAGAAATTCCACCTATTTAGAGGCAAAAAAGCAGAAATTCCCCTTATTTTTGAGCAAAAATGAAGAAATTTCCTTTTTAAATGGCAAAAAGTATGCATTCTTCTTATTTTCATGCAAAAAGGCAGAAATTCCCCGTATTTTGAAGCAAAATTGCAGAAATTCCCTTAATTGTGGGGCAAAAAGGCAGAAATTATCTATATGTTGGGGCAAAAAGACAGAAATTCTCCTTATTTTGGGGCAAAACTCAGAAATTCCACTTATTTTGGGGCAAAATTCCAGAAATTTCCCTTATTTATGGGCAAAATTGCAGAAATGTCACTTATTTTGGGGCAAAATTGCAGAAATTTCACTTATTTTTGGGCAAAATTGCAGTAATTTCATTTATTTCAGGGAAAAAAGGCAGAAATTTTCCTTATTTTGGAGCAAAAATGAAGAAATTTCTTTTTTTTTTCATGGTAAAAAGGTATGCATTCTTCTGATTTTCGGGCAAAAAGGCAGTAATTCCCCGTATTTTGGAGCAAAATTGCAAAAATTCTCCTAATTGTCGGCAAAAAGGCAGAAATTCCAAATATGTTAGGGCAAAAAGACAGAAATTCTTTTTATTTTAGGGCAAAACTCAGAAATTCCACTTATTTTGGGGCAAAATTCCAAAAATTTCCCTTATTTTGGGGCAAAATTGCAGAAATTTCACTATTTTGGGGCAAAATTGCAGAAATTTCACTTATTTCAGGGAAAAAAGGCAGAAATTTTTCATTATTTTCAGGCAAAAAGCAGAAATTTCTAATATTTTGTGGCAAAAATGCAGAAATTCCCCTTATTTTGAGGTAAAAAGGCTGAAATTCCCCTTATTTGAAGCAAAAAGGCAGAATTTTTTTTATTTTGGGGCAAAATTGCAGAAATTTTACTTATTTCAGAAAAAAAGGCAGAAATTTTTCATTATTTTGAGGCAAAATAGCAGAAATTTCTAATTTTGTGGCAAAAATGCAGAAATTTCCCTTATTTTGAGGTAAAAAGGCTGAAATTTTCCTTATTTGGGGGCAAAAAGTCAGAAATTTCCCTTATTTTGGGTCAAAATTGCAGAAATTTCACTTATTTCAGGGTAATAAGTTAGAAATTTTCCTTATTTTGGGGCAAAAAAACAGGAATTCCCTTTGTTTTGGGGGAAAAGACAGAAATTCCACTTATTTTGAGGCAAAAAGCAGAAATTCCCCTTATTTTGGAGCAAAAATGAAGAAATTTCCCTTTTTTATGGCAAAAAGTTATGCATTCTTCTTATTTTCGGAGAAAAAGGCAGAAATTCCCCGTATTTTGGAGCAAAATTGCAGAAATTCCCGTAATTGTGGGGCAAAAATGCAGAAATTCCCTATATGTTAGGGCAAAAAGACAAATTCTTCTTATTTTGGGGCAAAACTCAGAAATTCCACTTATTTTGGGGCAAAATTCCAGAAATTTCCCTTATTTTGGGGCAAAATTGCAGAAATTTGACTTATTTTGATGCAAAATTCCAAAATTTCACTTATTTCAGAAAAAAGCAGAAATTTTCTTATTTTGGGGCAAAAAGGCAGAAATTTTTTTTATTTTGGTACAAAATTGCAGAAATGTTTCTTATTTTGGGGCAAAAAGGCAGAAATTTCCCATATTTTGGAGCAAAAATGCAGAAATTCCCCTTAATTTGAGGTAAAAAGCCTGAAATTCCCCTTATTTTGGGGCAAAAAGGCAGAAATTTCCCTTATTTCAGGGCAAAATTGCAGATATTTAACTTATTTCAGGGTAATAAGTCAGAAATCTTCCTTATTTTGGGGCAAAAAAGACAGAAATTTCCTTTGTTTTGGGGGAAAAAGACAGAAATTCCACTTATTTATAGGCTAAAAACCAGATATTCCCCTTATTTTGAAGCAAAAATGAAGAAATTTCCCTTTTTTCTGGCAAAAAGGTATGCATTCTTCTTATTTTCGGGCAAAAAGGCAGAAATTCCCCGTATTTTGGAGCAAAACTGCAGAAATTCTCCTTATTTTGGGGCAAAACTCAGAAATTCCACATATTTTGGGGCAAAATTGCAGAAATTTTCCTTATTTTGGGGCAAAATTGCAGAAATTTTTCATATTTCAGGGTAATAAGTCAGAAATTTTCCTTATTTTGGGGCAAAAAAGACAGAAATTACCTTTGTTTTGCGGGAAAAAGACAGAAATTCCACTTATTTAGAGGCAAAAAAGCAGAAATTCGTTTTATTTTTGAGCAAATATGAAGAAATTTCCCTGTTTTATGACAAAAACGTATGCATTATTCTGATTTTCGGGCAAAAAGGCAGAAATTCCCCGTATTTTGGAGCAAAATTGCAGAAATTCCCCTAATTGTGGGGCAAAAAGGCAGAAATTCCATATATGTTGGGGCAAAAAGACAAAAATTCTCCTTATTTTGGGGCAAAACTCAGAAATTCCACTTATTTTGGGGCAAAATTCCCGAAATTTCCCTTATTTTGGGGCAAAATTGCAGAAATTTCACTTATTTTGGGGCAAAATTTCAGAAAATTCACTTATTTCAGGGAAAAAAGCAGAAATTTTCTTATTTGGGTGCAAAAAGCCAGAAATTCCTAATATTTTGTGGCAAAAATGCAGAAATTCCCCTTATTTTTAGGTAAAAAGGCTGAAATTCCCCTTATTTGGGGGCCAAAAGGCAGAAATTTCCCTTATTTTGGGGCAAATTTGCAGAAATTTCACTTATTTAAGGGTAATAAGTCAGAAATTTTTCTTATTTTCGGGCAAAAAAGACAGGAATTCTTATTGTTTTGTGGGAAAAAGACAGAAATTCCACCTATTTAGAGGCAAAAAAGCAGAAATTCCCCTTATTTTGGAGCAAAAATGAAGAAATTTCCTTTTTAAATGGCAAAAAGTATGCATTCTTCTTATTTTCGGGCAAAAATGCAGAAATTCCCCGTATTTTGAAGCAAAATTGCAGAAATTCCCTTAATTGTGGGGCAAAAAGGCAGAAATTATCTATATGTTGGGGCAAAAAGACAGAAATTCTCCTTATTTTGGGGCAAAACTCAAAAATTCCACTTATTTTGGGGCAAAATTCCAGAAATTTCCCTTATTTATGGGCAAAATTGCAGAAATTTCACTTATTTTGGGGCAAAATTGCAGAAATTTCACTTATTTTGGGGCAAAATTGCAGTAATTTCATTTATTTCAGGGAAAAAAGGCAGAAATTTTCCTTATTTTGGGGCAAAAAGGCAGAAATTCCTAATATTTTGTGGCAAAAATGCAGAAATTCCCATTATTTTGAGGTAAAAATGCTGAAATTCCCCTTATTTGAGGGCAAAAAAACAGAAATTTCTTTTATTTTGGGGCAAAATTGCAGAAATTTCACTTACTTCACGGTAATAAGTCAGAATTTTTCCTTATTTTGGGGCAAAAAAGACAGAAATTCCCTTTGCTTTGGGGGAAAAAGACAGAAATTCCACTTATTTAGAGGCAAAAAAGCAGAAATTCCCCTTATTTTGGAGCAAAAATGAAGAAATTTCTTTTTTTTTTCATGGTAAAAAGGTATGCATTCTTCTGATTTTTGGGCAAAAAGGCAGTAATTCCCCGTATTTTGGAGCAAAATTGCAAAAATTCTCCTAATTGTCGGCAAAAAGGCAGAAATTCCAAATATGTTAGGGCAAAAAGACAGAAATTCTTTTTATTTTAGGGCAAAACTCAGAAATTCCACTTATTTTGGGGCAAAATTCCAAAAATTTCCCTTATTTTGGGGCAAAATTGCAGAAATTTCACTATTTTGGGGCAAAATTGCAGAAATTTCACTTATTTCAGGGAAAAAAGGTAGAAATTTTTCATTATTTTCAGGCAAAAAGCAGAAATTTCTAATGTTTTGTGGCAAAAATGCAGAAATTCCCCTTATTTTGAGGTAAAAAGGCTGAAATTCCCCTTATTTGAAGCAAAAAGGCAGAAATTTTTTTATTTTGGGGCAAAATTGCAGAAATTTCACTTATTTCAGAAAAAAAAGGCAGAAATTTTTCATTATTTTGAGGCAAAATAGCAGAAATTTCTAATTTTGTTGCAAAAATGCAGAAATTTCCCTTATTTTGAGGTAAAAAGGCTGAAATTTTCCTTATTTGGGGGCAAAAAGTCAGAAATTTCCCTTATTTTGGGTCAAAATTGCAGAAATTTCACTTATTTCAGGGTAATAAGTTAGAAATTTTCCTTATTTTGGGGCAAAAAAACAGGAATTCCCTTTGTTTTGGGGGAAAAGACAGTAATTCCACTTATTTTGAGGCAAAATGCAGAAATTCCCCTTATTTTGGAGCAAAAATGAAGAAATTTCCCTTTTTTATGGCAAAAAGTTATGCATTCTTCTTATTTTCGGAGAAAAAGGCAGAAATTCCCCGTATTTTGGAGCAAAATTGCAGAAATTCTTGTAATTGTGGGGCAAAAAGGCAGAAATTCCCTATATGTTAGGGCAAAAAGACAAATTCTTCTTATTTTGGGGCAAAACTCAGAAATTCCACTTATTTTGGGGCAAAATTCCAGAAATTTCCCTTATTTTGGGGCAAAATTGCAGAAATTTGACTTATTTTGATGCAAAATTCCAAAATTTCACTTATTTCAGAAAAAAGCAGAAATTTTCTTATTTTGGGGCAAGAAGGCAGAAATTTTTTTTATTTTGGTACAAAATTGCAGAAATTTTTCTTATTTTGGGGCAAAAAGGCAGAAATTTCCCATATTTTGGAGCAAAAATGCAGAAATTCCCCTTAATTTGAGGTAAAAAGCCTGAAATTCCCCTTATTTTGGGGCAAAAAGGCAGAAATTTCCCTTATTTCAGGGCAAAATTGCAGATATTTAACTTATTTCAGGGTAATAAGTCAGAAATCTTCCTTATTTTGGGGCAAAAAAGACAGAAATTTCCTTTGTTTTGGGGGAAAAAGACAGAAATTCCACTTATTTATAGGCTAAAAACCAGATATTCCCCTTATTTTGAAGCAAAAATGAAGAAATTTCCCTTTTTTCTGGCAAAAAGGTATGCATTCTTCTTATTTTCGGGCAAAAAGGCAGAAATTCCCCGTATTTTGGAGCAAAACTGCAGAAATTCTCCTTATTTTGGGGCAAAACTCAGAAATTCCACATATTTTGGGGCAAAATTGCAGAAATTTTCCTTATTTTGGGGCAAAATTGCAGAAATTTTTCATATTTCAGGGTAATAAGTCAGAAATTTTCCTTATTTTGGGGCAAAAAAGACAGAAATTACCTTTGTTTTGCGGGAAAAAGACAGAAATTCCACTTATTTAGAGGCAAAAAAGCAGAAATTCGTTTTATTTTTGAGCAAATATGAAGAAATTTCCCTGTTTTATGACAAAAACATATGCATTATTCTGATTTTCGGGCAAAAAGGCAGAAATTCCCCGTATTTTGGAGCAAAATTGCAGAAATTCCCCTAATTGTGGGGCAAAAAGGCAGAAATTCCATATATGTTGGGGCAAAAAGACAAAAATTCTCCTTATTTTGGGGCAAAACTCAGAAATTCCACTTATTTTGGGGCAAAATTCCCGACATTTCCCTTATTTTGGGGCAAAATTGCAGAAATTTCACTTATTTTGGGGCAAAATTTCAGAAAATTCACTTATTTCAGGGAAAAAAGCAGAAATTTTCTTATTTGGGTGCAAAAAGCCAGAAATTCCTAATATTTTGTGGCAAAAATGCAGAAATTCCCCTTATTTTTAGGTAAAAAGGCTGAAATTCCCCTTATTTGGGGGCCAAAAGGCAGAAATTTCCCTTATTTTGGGGCAAATTTGCAGAAATTTCACTTATTTAAGGGTAATAAGTCAGAAATTTTTCTTATTTTCGGGCAAAAAAGACAGGAATTCTTATTGTTTTGTGGGAAAAAGACAGAAATTCCACCTATTTAGAGGCAAAAAAGCAGAAATTCCCCTTATTTTGGAGCAAAAATGAAGAAATTTCCTTTTTAAATGGCAAAAAGTATGCATTCTTCTTATTTTCGGGCAAAAATGCAGAAATTCCCCGTATTTTGAAGCAAAATTGCAGAAATTCCCTTAATTGTGGGGCAAAAAGGCAGAAATTATCTATATGTTGGGGCAAAAAGACAGAAATTCTCCTTATTTTGGGGCAAAACTCAAAAATTCCACTTATTTTGGGGCAAAATTCCAGAAATTTCCCTTATTTATGGGCAAAATTGCAGAAATTTCACTTATTTTGGGGCAAAATTGCAGAAATTTCACTTATTTTGGGGCAAAATTGCAGTAATTTCATTTATTTCAGGGAAAAAAGGCAGAAATTTTCCTTATTTTGGGGCAAAAAGGCAGAAATTCCTAATATTTTGTGGCAAAAATGCAGAAATTCCCATTATTTTGAGGTAAAAATGCTGAAATTCCCCTTATTTGAGGGCAAAAAAACAGAAATTTCTTTTATTTTGGGGCAAAATTGCAGAAATTTCACTTACTTCACGGTAATAAGTCAGAATTTTTCCTTATTTTGGGGCAAAAAAGACAGAAATTCCCTTTGCTTTGGGGGAAAAAGACAGAAATTCCACTTATTTAGAGGCAAAAAAGCAGAAATTCCCCTTATTTTGGAGCAAAAATGAAGAAATTTCTTTTTTTTTTCATGGTAAAAAGGTATGCATTCTTCTGATTTTCGGGCAAAAAGGCAGTAATTCCCCGTATTTTGGAGCAAAATTGCAAAAATTCTCCTAATTGTCGGCAAAAAGGCAGAAATTCCAAATATGTTAGGGCAAAAAGACAGAAATTCTTTTTATTTTAGGGCAAAACTCAGAAATTCCACTTATTTTGGGGCAAAATTCCAAAAATTTCCCTTATTTTGGGGCAAAATTGCAGAAATTTCACTATTTTGGGGCAAAATTGCAGAAATTTCACTTATTTCAGGGAAAAAAGGTAGAAATTTTTCATTATTTTCAGGCAAAAAGCAGAAATTTCTAATGTTTTGTGGCAAAAATGCAGAAATTCCCCTTATTTTGAGGTAAAAAGGCTGAAATTCCCCTTATTTGAAGCAAAAAGGCAGAAATTTTTTTATTTTGGGGCAAAATTGCAGAAATTTCACTTATTTCAGAAAAAAAAGGCAGAAATTTTTCATTATTTTGAGGCAAAATAGCAGAAATTTCTAATTTTGTTGCAAAAATGCAGAAATTTCCCTTATTTTGAGGTAAAAAGGCTGAAATTTTCCTTATTTGGGGGCAAAAAGTCAGAAATTTCCCTTATTTTGGGTCAAAATTGCAGAAATTTCACTTATTTCAGGGTAATAAGTTAGAAATTTTCCTTATTTTGGGGCAAAAAAACAGGAATTCCCTTTGTTTTGGGGGAAAAGACAGTAATTCCACTTATTTTGAGGCAAAATGCAGAAATTCCCCTTATTTTGGAGCAAAAATGAAGAAATTTCCCTTTTTTATGGCAAAAAGTTATGCATTCTTCTTATTTTCGGAGAAAAAGGCAGAAATTCCCCGTATTTTGGAGCAAAATTGCAGAAATTCTTGTAATTGTGGGGCAAAAAGGCAGAAATTCCCTATATGTTAGGGCAAAAAGACAAATTCTTCTTATTTTGGGGCAAAACTCAGAAATTCCACTTATTTTGGGGCAAAATTCCAGAAATTTCCCTTATTTTGGGGCAAAATTGCAGAAATTTGACTTATTTTGATGCAAAATTCCAAAATTTCACTTATTTCAGAAAAAAGCAGAAATTTTCTTATTTTGGGGCAAAAAGGCAGAAATTTTTTTATTTTGGTACAAAATTGCAGAAATTTTTCTTATTTTGGGGCAAAAAGGCAGAAATTTCCCATATTTTGGAGCAAAAATGCAGAAAGTCCCCTTATTTTGAGGTAAAAAGCCTGAAATTCCCCTTATTTTTGGGCAAAAAAGCAGAAATTTCCCTTATTTCAGGGCAAAATTGCAGATATTTAACTTATTTCAGGGTAATAAGTCAGAAATCTTCCTTATTTTGGGGCAAAAAAGACAGAAATTTCCTTTGTTTTGGGGGAAAAAGACAGAAATTCCACTTATTTAGAGGCTAAAAACCAGAAATTCCCCTTATTTTGAAGCAAAAATGAAGAAATTTCCCTTTTTTCTGGCAAATAGGTATGCATTCTTCTTATTTTCGGGCAAAAAGGCAGAAATTCCCCGTATTTTGGAGCAAAACTGCAGAAATTCTCCTTATTTTGGGGCAAAACTCAGAAATTCCACTTATTTTTGGGCAAAATTGCAGAAATTTTCCTTATTTTGGGGCAAAATTGCAGAAATTTTTCATATTTCAGGGTAATAAGTCAGAAATTATCCTTATTTTGGGGCAAAAAAGACAGAAATTACCTTTGTTTTGCGGGAAAAAGACAGAAATTCCACTTATTTAGAGGCAAAAAAAGCAGAAATTCGTTTTATTTTTGAGCAAATATGAAGAAATTTCCCTGTTTTATGACAAAAACGTATGCATTATTCTGATTTTCGGGCAAAAAGGCAGAAATTCCCCGTATTTTGGAGCAAAATTGCAGAAATTCCCCTAATTGTGGGGCAAAAAGGCAGAAATTCCATATATGTTGGGGCAAAAAGACAAAAATTCTCCTTATTTTGGGGCAAAACTCAGAAATTCCACTTATTTTGGGGCAAAATTCCCGAAATTTCCCTTATTTTGGGGCAAAATTGCAGAAATTTCACTTATTTTAGGGCAAAATTTCAGAAAATTCACTTATTTCAGGGAAAAAAAGCAGAAATTTTCTTATTTGGGTGCAAAAAGCCAGAAATTCCTAATATTTTGTGGCAAAAATGCAGAAATTCCCCTTATTTTTAGGTAAAAAGGCTGAAATTCCCCTTATTTGGGGGCCAAAAGGCAGAAATTTCCCTTATTTTGGGGCAAATTTGCAGAAATTTCACTTATTTAAGGGTAATAAGTCAGAAATTTTCCTTATTTTCGGGCAAAAAAGACAGGAATTCTTATTGTTTTGTGGGAAAAAGACAGAAATTCCACCTATTTAGAGGCAAAAAAGCAGAAATTCCCCTTATTTTTGAGCAAAAATGAAGAAATTTCCTTTTTAAATGGCAAAAAGTATGCATTCTTCTTATTTTCATGCAAAAAGGCAGAAATTCCCCGTATTTTGAAGCAAAATTGCAGAAATTCCCTTAATTGTGGGGCAAAAAGGCAGAAATTATCTATATGTTGGGGCAAAAAGACAGAAATTCTCCTTATTTTGGGGCAAAACTCAGAAATTCCACTTATTTTGGGGCAAAATTCCAGAAATTTCCCTTATTTATGGGCAAAATTGCAGAAATGTCACTTATTTTGGGGCAAAATTGCAGAAATTTCACTTATTTTTGGGCAAAATTGCAGTAATTTCATTTATTTCAGGGAAAAAAGGCAGAAATTTTCCTTATTTTGGGGCAAAAAGGCAGAAATTCCTAATATTTTGTGGCAAAAATGCAGAAATTCCCATTATTTTGAGGTAAAAATGCTGAAATTCCCCTTATTTGAGGGCAAAAAAACAGAAATTTCTTTTATTTTGGGGCAAAATTGCAGAAATTTCACTTACTTCACGGTAATAAGTCAGAATTTTTCCTTATTTTGGGGCAAAAAAGACAGAAATTCCCTTTGCTTTGGGGGAAAAAGACAGAAATTCCACTTATTTAGAGGCAAAAAAGCAGAAATTCCCCTTATTTTGAAGCAAAAATGAAGAAATTTCTTTTTTTTTCATGGTAAAAAGGTATGCATTCTTCTGATTTTCGGGCAAAAAGGCAGTAATTCCCCGTATTTTGGAGCAAAATTGCAAAAATTCTCCTAATTGTCGGCAAAAAGGCAGAAATTCCAAATATGTTAGGGCAAAAAGACAGAAATTCTTTTTATTTTAGGGCAAAACTCAGAAATTCCACTTATTTTGGGGCAAAATTCCAAAAATTTCCCTTATTTTGGGGCAAAATTGCAGAAATTTCACTTATTTCAGGGAAAAAAGGCAGAAATTTTTCATTATTTTCAGGCAAAAAGCAGAAATTTCTAATATTTTGTGGCAAAAATGCAGAAATTCCCCTTATTTTGAGGTAAAAAGGCTGAAATTCCCCTTATTTGAAGCAAAAAGGCAAAAATTTTTTTATTTTGGGGCAAAATTGCAGAAATTTCACTTATTTCAGAAAAAAAAAGGCAGAAATTTTTCATTATTTTGAGGCAAAATAGCAGAAATTTCTAATTTTGTTGCAAAAATGCAGAAATTTCCCTTATTTTGAGGTAAAAAGGCTGAAATTTTCCTTATTTGGGGGCAAAAAGTCAGAAATTTCCCTTATTTTGGGTCAAAATTGCAGAAATTTCACTTATTTCAGGGTAATAAGTTAGAAATTTTCCTTATTTTGGGGCAAAAAAACAGGAATTCCCTTTGTTTTGGGGGAAAAGACAGAAATTCCACTTATTTTGAGGCAAAAAGCAGAAATTCCCCTTATTTTGGAGCAAAAATGAAGAAATTTCCCTTTTTTATGGCAAAAAGTTATGCATTCTTCTTATTTTCGGAGAAAAAGGCAGAAATTCCCCGTATTTTGGAGCAAAATTGCAGAAATTCCCGTAATTGTGGGGCAAAAAGGCAGAAATTCCCTATATGTTAGGGCAAAAAGACAAATTCTTCTTATTTTGGGGCAAAACTCAGAAATTCCACTTATTTTGGGGCAAAATTCCCGAAATTTCCCTTATTTTGGGGCAAAATTGCAGAAATTTGACTTATTTTGATGCAAAATTCCAAAATTTCACTTATTTCAGAAAAAAGCAGAAATTTTCTTATTTTGGGGCAAGAAGGCAGAAATTTTTTTTATTTTGGTACAAAATTGCAGAAATTTTTCTTATTTTGGGGCAAAAAGGCAGAAATTTCCCATATTTTGGAGCAAAAATGCAGAAATTCCCCTTAATTTGAGGTAAAAAGCCTGAAATTCCCCTTATTTTGGGGCAAAAAGGCAGAAATTTCCCTTATTTCAGGGCAAAATTGCAGATATTTAACTTATTTCAGGGTAATAAGTCAGAAATCTTCCTTATTTTGGGGCAAAAAAGACAGAAATTTCCTTTGTTTTGGGGGAAAAAGACAGAAATTCCACTTATTTATAGGCTAAAAACCAGATATTCCCCTTATTTTGAAGCAAAAATGAAGAAATTTACCTTTTTTCTGGCAAAAAGGTATGCATTCTTCTTATTTTCGGGCAAAAAGGCAGAAATTCCCCGTATTTTGGAGCAAAACTGCAGATATTCTCCTTATTTTGGGGCAAAACTCAGAAATTTTACTTATTTTGGGGCAAAATTGCAGAAATTTTCCTTATTTTGGGGCAAAATTGCAGAAATTTCACTTATTTTGGGGCAAAATTGCAGAAATTTCACTTATTCCAGAAAAAAAGCAGAAATTTTCTTATTTTGGTGCAAAAAGGCAGAAATTTCTAATATTTTGTTGCAAAAATGCAGAAATTCTGCTTATTCCGAGGTAAAAAGGCTGAAATTTTCCTTATTTGGGGGCAAAAAGTCAGAAATTTCCTTTATTTTGGGGCAAAATTGCAGAAATTTCACTTATTTCAGAGTAATAAGTTAGAAATTTTCCATATTTTGGGGCAAAAAAGACAGGAATTCCCTTTGTTTTAGGGGAAAAGTACAGAAATTCCACTTATTTAGAGGCAAAAAGCAGAAATTCCCTTTATTTTGGAGCAAAAATGAAGAAATTTCCCTTTTTTATGGCAAAAAGTTATGATTCTTCTTATTTTTGGGCAAAAAAGCAGAAATTCCCCGTATTTTGGAGCAAAATTGCAATAATTCCCCTAATTGTGAGGCAAAAAGGCAGAAATTCCCTATATGTTAGGGCAAAAAGTCCGAAATTCTTTTTATTTTGGGGCAAAACTCAGAAATTCCACATATTTTGGGGCAAAATTCCAGAAATTTCCCTTATGTTGGGGCAAAATTGCAGAAATTTGACTTATTTTGGGGCAAAATTGCAGAAATTTCACTTATTTCAGAAAAAAGAAGAAATTTTCTTATTTTGGGGCAAAAAGGCAGAAATTTCTTTTATTTTGGTACAAAATTGCAGAAATTTTTCTTATTTTGGGGCAAAAAGGTAGAAATTTCCCATATTTTAGAGCAAAAATGCAGAAATTCCCGTTATTTTGAGGTAAAAACCCTGAAATTCCCCTTATTTGGGGGCAAAAAGGCAGAAATTTCCCTTATTTTGGGGCAAAATTGCAGAAATTTCACTTATTTCAGAATAATATGTCAGAAATTTTCTTTATTTTGGGGCAAAAAATAAAGGAATTCCCTTTGTTTGAGGGAAAAAGACAGAAATTTCACTTATTTAGAGGAAAAAAAGCAGAAATTCCCCTTATTTTGGAGCAAAAATGAAGAAATTTCCCTTTTTTATGGCAAAAAGGTATGCATTCTTCTTAGTTTCGGGCAAAAAGGCAGAAATTCCCCGTATTTTGGAGCAAAATTTCAGAAATTCCCCTAATTGTGGGGCAAAAAGGCAAAAATTCCCTACATGTTGGGGCAAAAAGACAGAAATTCTCCTTATTTTGGGGCAAAACTCAGAAATTCCACTTATTTTGGGGCAAAATCCCAGAAATTTCACATATTTTGGGGCAAAATTGCAGAAATTTCACTTATTTCAGAAAAAAAGGCAGAAATTTTTCTTATTTTGTGGCAAAAATTCAGAAATTCCTAATATTTTGTGGCAAAAATGCAGAAATTCCCCTCATTTTGTGGTAAAAAGGCTGAAATTCCCATTATTTGGGGGCAAAAAGGCAGAAATTTCCCTTATTTTGTGGCAAAATTGCAGAAATTTCACTTACTTCAGGGTAATAAGTCAGAAATTTTCCTTATTTTGGGGCAAAAATGACAGAAATTCCCTTTGTTTTGGGGGAAAAAGACAGAAATTCCACTTATTTAGTGGCAAAAAAGCAGAAATTCCCTTTATTTTGGTGCAAAAATGAAGAAATTTCCTTTTTTTTATGGCAAAAGGGTATGCATTCTTCTGATTTTCGAGCCTAAAGGCAGAAATTCCCCGTATTTTAGAGCAAAATTGCAGAAATTCCCCTAATTGTGGGGAAAAAGGCAAAAATTCCCTATATGTTAGGGCAAAAAGACAGAAATTCTCCTTATTTTGGGGCAAAACTCAGAAATTCCCCTTATTTTGGGGCAAAATTCCAGAAAGTTCCTTTATTTTGGGGCAAAATTGCAGAAATTTCATTTATTTTGGAGCAAAATTGCAGAAATTTCACTTATTTCAAGAAAAAAAGGCAGAAATTTTCTTTATTTTGGGGCAAAAAGGCAGAAATTCCTAATATTTTGTGGCAAAAATGCAGAAATTCCCCTTATTTTGAGGTAAAAAGGCTGAAATTCCCCTTATTTGGGGTAAAGAAGGCAGAAATCTCCCTTATTTTGGGGCAAAATTGCAGAAATTTCTCTGCTTTCAGGGTAATAAGTCAGAAATTTTCCTTATTTTGGGGCAAAAAAGACAGAAATTACCTTTGTTTTAGGGGAAAAAGACAGAAATTCCACTTATTTAGAGGCAAAAAAGCAGAAATTCGTTTTATTTTTGAGCAAAAATTAAGAAATTTCCCTGTTTTATGACAAAAACGTATGCATTATTCTGATTTTCGGGCAAAAAGGCAGAAATTCCCCGTATTTTGGAGCAAAATTGCAGAAATTCCCCTAATTGTGGGGCAAAAAGGAAGAAATTCCATATATGTTAGGGCAAATAGACAAAAATTCTCCTTATTTTGGGTCAAAACTCAGAAATTCCACTTATTTTGGGGCAAAATTCCCGAAATTTCCCTTATTTTTGGGCAAAATTGCAGAAATTTCACTTATATTGGGGCAAAATTTCAGAAAATTCACTTATTTCAGAGAAAAAAAGCAGAAATTTTCTTATTTGGGTGCAAAAAGCCAGAAATTCCTAATATTTTGTGGCAAAAATGCAGAAATTCCCCTAATTTTTAAGTAAAAAGGCTGAAATTCTCCTTATTTGGGGGCTAAAAGGCAGAAATTTCCCTTATTTTGGGGCAAAATTGCAGAAATTTCACTTATTTCAAGGTAATAAGTCAGAAATTTTCCTTATTTTCGGGCAAAAAAGACAGGAATTCTCTTTGTTTTGTGGGAAAAAAACAGAAATTCCACCTATTTAGAGGCAAAAAAGCAGAAATTCCAATTATTTTGGAGCAAAAATGAAGAAATTTACTTTTTAAATGGCAAAAAGTTATGCATTCTTCTTATTTTCATGCAAAAAGGCAGAAATTCCCCGTATTTTGAAGCAAAATTGCAGAAATTCCCCTAATTGTGGGGCAAAAAGTCAGAAATTCCTTATATGTTGGGGCAAAAAGAAAGAAATTCTCCTTATTTTGGGGCAAAACTCAGAAATTCCACTTATTTTGGGGCAAAATTCCAGAAATTTCCCTTATTTTAGGGCAAAATTGCAGAAATTTCACTTATTTTAGGGCAAAATTGCAGAAATTTCACTTATTTTGGGGCAAAATTGCAGAAATTCCCCTAATTGTGGGGCACAAAGTCAGAAATTGCCTATATGTTGGGGCAAAAAGACAGAAATTCTTTTTATTTTGGGGCAAAACTCAGAAATTCTACTTATTTTGGGGCAAAATTCCAGAAATTTCCCTTAATTTGGGGCAAAATTGCAGAAATTTCACTTATTTTGGGGCAAAATTGCAGAAATTTCACTTTTTTCAGGGAAAAAAAAGCAGAAATTTTCTTATTTTGGGGCAAAAAGGCAGAAATTTCTAATATTTTGTGGCAAAAATGCAGAAATTCCCCTTATTTTTAGGTAAAAAGGCTGAAATTCCCCTTATTTGGGGCCAAAAAGGCAAAAATTTTGTTTATTTTGAAGCAAAATTGCAGAAATTTCACTTATTTCAGGGTCATAAGTAAGAAATTTTCCTTATTTTGGGGCAAAAAAGACAGGAATTCACTTTGTTTTGGGGAAAGAAGACAGAAATTCCAATTATTTAGAGGCAAAAAAGCAGAAATTTCCCTTATTTTGGAGCAAAAATAAAGAAATTTCCCTTTTTTATGGGAAAAAGTAATGCATTCTTCTTATTTTCGGGCAAAAAGGCAGAAATCCCCCGTATTTTGGAGCAAAATTGCAGAAATTCCCCTAATTGTGGGGCAAAAATGCAGAAATTCCCTATATGTTGGGGCAAAAATACAGAAATATTCCTTATTTTGGGGCAAAACACAGAAATTCCACTTATTTCGGGGCAAAATTCCAGAAATTTCCCATATATTGAGGCAAAATTGCAGAAATTTCAGTAATTTTGGGGCAAAATTGCAGAAATTTCACTTATTTTGGGGCAAAATTACAGAAATTTCACTTATTTCAGGGAATAAAGGCAGAAATTTTCCTTATTTTGGGGCAAAAAAGCCAGAAATTCCTAATATTTTGTGGCAAAAATGCAGAAATTCCCCTTATTTCGAGGTAAGAAGGCTGAAATTCCCCTTATTTGGGGGCAAAAAGGCAGAAATTTCCCTTATTTTGTGGCAAAATTGCAGAAATTTCACATATTTTGGGGCAAAATTGCAGAAATTTCACTTATTTCAGGGAAAAAAAGCAGAAATTTTCTTATTCTGGGGCAAAAAGGCAGAAATTCCTAATATTTTGTGGCAAAAATGCAGAAAAATCTTTTATTTTGAGGTAAAAAGGCTGAAATTCCCCTTACTTGCGGGCAAAAATGCAGAAATTCCCCTTATTTTGAGGTAAAAGGCTGAAATTCCCCTTATTTGGGGGCAAAAAGGCAGAAATTTCCCTTATTTTGTGGCAAAATTGCAGAAATTTCACTTACTTCAGGGTAATAAGTCAGAATTTTTCCTTATTTTGGGGCAAAAAAGACAGAAATTCCCTTTGTTTTGGGGGAAAAAGACAGAAATTCCACTTATTTAGAGGCAAAAAAGTAAAAATTCCCCTTATTTTGGAGCAAAAATGAAGACATTTCCATTTTATGGCAAAAAGATATGCATTCTTCTTATTTTCGGGCAAAAATGCAGAAATTCCCCGTATTTTGGAGCAAAATTGCAGAAATTCCCCTAATTGTGGGGCAAAAAGGCAGCAATTCTCTATATGTTGGGGCAAAAAGACAGAAATTCTCCTTATTTCGGGGCAAAATTCAGAAATTCCACTTAATTTGGGGCAAATTCCAGAAATTTCCTATATTTTGGGGCAAAATTGCAGAAATTTCACTTATTTTGGGGCAAAATTGCAGAAATTTCACTTATTTTGGGGCACAATTGCAGAAATTTCACTTATTTCAGAGAAAAAAGGCAGAAATTTTCCTTATTTTGGGGTAAAAAGGCAGAAATTCCTAATATTTTGTGGCAAAAATGCAGAAATTTTCCTTATTTCGAGGTAAAAAGGCTGAAATTCCCCTTATTTGGGGGCAAAAAGGCAGAAATTGCTTGTATTTTGGTACAAAATTGCAGAAATTTTCTTTATTTTGGGGCAAAATACAGAAATTCCCCATATTTTAGGGCAAAAAGCAGAGATTACCCTTATTATCAGGTAAAAAGGCTGAAATTTCCCTTATTTTGGGGCAAAAAGACAGAAATTCCCCTTATTTTGTGGCAAAAATGCAGAAATTTCCCTTATTTTGGGGCAAAATTGCAGAAATTTCACTTATTTCAGGGTAATAAGTCAGAAATTTTCTTTATTTTGGGGCAAAAAAGAGAGAAATTCTATTTGTTTTGGGGAAAAGAGACAGAAATTCCACTTACTTACAGGCAAAAATGCAGAAATTCCCCTTATTTTGGAGCAAAAATGAAGAAATTTCCCTTTGTTATGGCAAAAAGGTATGCATTCTTCTTATTTTCGGGCAAAAAGGCAGAAATTCCCCGTATTTTGGAGAAAAATTGCAGAAATTCCCCTAATTGTGGGGCAAAAAGGCAGAAATTCTCTATATGTTGTGGCAAAAAACAGAAATTCTCCTTATTTTGGGGCAAAACACAGAAATTCCACTTATTTTGGGGCAAAATTCCAGAAATTTTTCTTCTTTTAGGGCAAAACTGCAGAAATTTCACTTATTATTGTGTAAAATTGCAGAAATTTCACTTATTTGGAGGCAAAATTGAAGAAATTTCACTTATTTCAGGGAAAAAAGGCAGAAATTTTCCTTATTTAGGGGCAAAACGGCAGTAATTCCTAATATTTTGTTGCAAAAATGCAGAAATTCCCCTTATTTCAAGGTAAAAAGGCTGAAATTCCCCTTATTTGGGGGCAAAAAGG
This sequence comes from Micromys minutus, assembly GCF_963924665.1. Lineage (NCBI taxonomy): Eukaryota > Metazoa > Chordata > Mammalia > Rodentia > Muridae > Micromys > Micromys minutus. The sequence continues at coordinate 9,143,652 of NW_027667727.1, forward strand.
CAGAAATTTCCCTTATTTTGGGGCAAAATTGCAGAAATTTCACTTACTTCATTGTAATAAGTCAGAATTTTTCCTTATTTTGGGGCAAAGAAGACAGAAATTCCCTTTGTTTTGGGTAAAAAAGACAGAAATTCCACATTTTTAGAGGCAAAATGCAGAAATTCCCCTTATTTTGGAGCAAAAATAAGAAATTTCCCTTTTTTAAGGAAAAAAGTTATGCATTCTTCTTATTTTTGGGCAAAAAGGCAGAAATTCCCCGTATTTTGGAGCAAAATTGCAGATATTCCCCTAATTGTGGGGCACAAAGTCAGAAATTGCCTATATGTTGGGGCAAAAAGACAGAAATTCTTTTTATTTTGGGGCAAAACTCAGAAATTCTACTTATTTTGGGGCAAAATTCCAGAAATTTCCCTTAATTTGGGGCAAAATTGCAGAAATTTCACTTATTTTGGGGCAAAATTGCAGAAATTTCACTTACTTGAGGGAAAAAAAGCAGAAATTTTCTTATTTTGGGGCAAAAAGGCAGAAATTCCTAATATTTTGTGGCAAAAATGCAGAAATTCCCCTTATTTTTAGGTAAAAAGGCTGAAATTCCCCTTATTTGGGGGCAAAAAGGCAAAAATTTCCTTTATTTGGGGGCAAAATTGCAGAAATTTCACTTATTTCAGGGTCATAAGTAAGAAATTTTCCTTATTTTGGGGCAAAAAAGACAGGAATTCCCTTTGTTTGGGGAAAGAAGACAGAAATTACAATTATTTAGAGGCAAAAAAGCAGAAATTTTCCTTATTTTGGAGCAAAAATAAAGAAATTTCCCTTTTTTATGGGAAAAAGTAATGCATTCTTCTTATTTTCGGGCAAAAAGGCAGAAATCCCCCATATTTTGGAGCAAAATTGCAGAAATTCCCCTAATTGTTGGGCAAAAATGCAGAAATTCCCAATATGTTGGGGCAAAAATACAGAAATTCTCCTTATTTTGGGGCAAAACACAGAAATTCCACTTATTTTGGGGCAAAATTCCAGAAATTTCCCATATATTGGGGTAAAATTGCAGAAATTTCACTTATTTTGGGGCAAAATTGCAGAAATTTCACTTATTTTGTGGCAAAATTACAGAAATTTCACTTATTTCGGGGAAAAAAGGCAGAAATTTTCCTTATTTTGGGGCAAAAATGCCGGAAATTCCTAATATTTTGTGGCAAAAATGCAGAAATTCCCCTTATTTCGAGGTAAAAAGGCTGAAATTCCCCTTATTTGGGGGCAGAAAGGCAGAAATTTCCCTTATTTTGTGGCAAAATTGCAGAAATTTCACTTACTTCAGGGTAATAAGTCAGAATTTTTCCTTATTTTGGGGCAAAAAAGACAGAAATTCCCTTTGTTTTGGGGGAAAAAGACAGAAATTCCACTTATTTAGAGGCAAAAAAGTGAAAATTCCCCTTATATTGGAGCAAAAATGAAGACATTTTTATTTTATGGCAAAAAGATATGCATTCTTCTTATTTTCGGGCAAAAATGCAGAAATTCCCCGTATTTTGGAGCAAAATTGCAGAAATTCCCCTAATTGTGGGGCAAAAAGGCAGAAATTCTCTATATGTTGGGGCAAAAATACAGAAATTCTCCTTATTTTGGGGCAAAACTCAGAAATTCCACTTAATTTTGGGCAAATTCCAGAAAATTCCTATAATTTGGGGCAAAATTGCAGAAATTTCACTTATTTTGGGGCAAAATTGCAGAAATTTCACTTATTTTGGGGCACAATTGCAGAAATTTCACTTATTTCATGGAAAAAAGGCAGAAATTTTCCTTATTATGGGGCAAAATGCAGAAATTCCTAATATTTTGTGGCAAAAATGCAGAAATTCCCCTTATTTCGAGGTAAAAAGGCTGAAATTCCCCTTATTTGGGGGCAAAAAGGCAGAAATTGCTTGTATTTTGATACAAAATTGCAGAAATTTTCTTTATTTTGGGGCAAAATACAGAAATTCCCCATATTTTAGGGCAAAAAGCAGAGATTACCCTTATTATCAGGTAAAAAGGCTGAAATTTCCCTTATTTTGGGGCAAAAAGACAGAAATTCCCCTTATTTTGTGGCAAAAATGCAGAAATTTCCCTTATTTTGGGGCAAAATTGCAGAAATTTCACTTATTTCAGGGTAATAAGTCAGAAATTTTCTTTATTTTGGGGCAAAAAAGAGAAATTCCCTTTGTTTTGGGGAAAAGAGACAGAAATTCCACTTATTTACAGGCAAAAATGCAGAAATTCCCCTTATTTTGGAGCAAAAATGAAGAAATTTCCCGTTGTTATGGCAAAAAGGTATGCATTCTTCTTATTTTCGGGCAAAAAGGCAGAAATTCCCCGTATTTTGGAGAAAAATTGCAGAAATTCCCCTAATTGTGGGGCAAAAAGGCAGAAATTCTCTATATGTTGTGGCAAAAAACAGAAATTCTCCTTATTTTGAGGCAAAACTCAGAAATTCCACTTATTGTGGGGCAAAATTCCAGAAATTTTTCTTCTTTTAGGGCAAAACTGCAGAAATTTCACTTATTTTTGTGTAAAATTGCAGAAATTCCCCTTATTTCAAGTTAAAAAGGCTGAAATTCCCCTTATTTGGGAGCAAAAAGGCAGAAATTTCCCTTATTTTGGGGCAAAATTGCAGAAATTTCACTTACTTCATTGTAATAAGTCAGAATTTTTCCTTATTTTGGGGCAAAGAAGACAGAAATTCCCTTTGTTTTGGGTAAAAAAGACAGAAATTCCACATTTTTAGAGGCAAAATGCAGAAATTCCCCTTATTTTGGAGCAAAAATAAGAAATTTCCCTTTTTTAAGGAAAAAAGTTATGCATTCTTCTTATTTTTGGGCAAAAAGGCAGAAATTCCCCGTATTTTGGAGCAAAATTGCAGAAATTCCCCTAATTGTGGGGCACAAAGTCAGAAATTGCCTATATGTTGGGGCAAAAACAGAAATTCTTTTTATTTTGGGGCAAAACTCGGAAATTCTACTTATTTTGGGGCAAAATTCCAGAAATTTCCCTTAATTTGGGGCAAAATTGCAGAAATTTCACTTATTTTGGGGCAAAATTTCAGAAATTTCACTTATTTCAGGGAAAAAAAGCAGAAATTTTCTTATTTTGGGGCAAAAAGGCAGAAATTCCTAATATTTTGTGGCAAAAATGCAGAAATTCCCCTTATTTTTAGGTAAAAAGGCTGAAATTCCCCTTATTTGGGGGCAAAAAGGCAAAAATTTCCTTTATTTTGGGGCAAAATTGCAGAAATTTCACTTATTTCAGGGTCATAAGTAAGAAATTTTCCTTATTTTGGGGCAAAAAAGACAGGAATTCCCTTTGTTTTGGGGAAAAAAGACAGAAATTCCAATTATTTAGAGGCAAAAAAGCAGAAATTTCCCTTATTTTGGAGCAAAAATAAAGAAATTTCCCTTTTTTATGGGAAAAAGTAATGCATTCTTCTTATTTTTGGGCAAAAATACAGAAATCCCCCGTATTTTGGAGCAAAATTGCAGAAATTCCCCTAATTGTGGGGCAAAAATGCAGAAATTCTCCTTATTTTTGGGCAAAACACAGAAACTCCACTTATTTTGGGGCAAAATTCCAGAAATTTCCCATATATTGAGGCAAAATTGCAGAAATTTCAGTTATTTTGGGGCAAAATTGCAGAAATTTCACTTATTTTGGGGCAAAATTACAGAAATTTTACTTATTTTAGGGAAAAAAGGCAGAAATTTTCCTTATTTTGGGGCAAAAAAGCCGGAAATTCCTAATATTTTGTGGCAAAAATGCAGAAATTCCCCTTATTTCAAGGTAAAAAGGCTGAAATTCCCCTTATTTGGGGGCAAAAAGGCAGAAATTTCCCTTATTTTGTGGCAAAATTGCAGAAATTTCATATATTTTGGGGCAAAATTGCAGAAATTTCACTTATTTCAGGGAAAAAAAGCAGAAATTTTTTTATTCTGGGGCAAAAAGGCAGAAATTCCTAATATTTTGTGGCAAAAATGCAGAAATTTCTTTTATTTTGAGGTAAAAAGGCTGAAATTCCCCTTACTTGGGGGCAAAAATGCAGAAATTCCCCTTGTTTTGAGGTAAAAGGGCTGAAATTCCCCTTATTTGGGGGCAAAAAGGCAGAAATTTCCCTTATTTTGTGGCAAAATTGCAGAAATTTCACTTACTTCAGGGTAATAAGTCAGAATTTTTCCTTATTTTGGGGCAAAAAAGACAGAAATTCCCTTTGTTTTGGGGGAAAAAGACAGAAATTCCACTTATTTAGAGGCAAAAAAGTGGAAATTCCCCTTATTTTGGAGCAAAAATGAAGACATTTCCATTTTATGGCAAAAAAGATATGCATTCTTCTTATTTTCGGGCAAAAATGCAGAAATTCCCCGTATTTTGGAGCAAAATTGCAGAAATTCCCCTAATTGTGGGGCAAAAAGGCAGAAATTCTCTATATGTAGGGGCAAAAAGACAGAAATTCTCCTTATTTTGGGGCAAAACTTAGAAATTCCACTTAATTTGGGGCAAATTCCAGAAATTTCCTATATTTTGGGGCAAAATTGCAGAAATTTCCCTTATTTTGTGGCAAAATTGCAGAAATTTCACATATTTTGGGGCAAAATTGCAGAAATTTCACTTATTTCAGGGAAAAAAATCAGAAATTTTCTTATTCTGGGGCAAAAAGGCAGAAATTCCTAATATTTTGTGGCAAAAATGCAGAAATTTCTTTTATTTTGAGGTAAAAAGGCTGAAATTCCCCTTACTTGGGGGCAAAAATGCAGAAATTCCCCTTATTTTGAGGTAAAAAGGCTGAAATTCCCCTTATTTGGTGGCAAAAAGGCAGAAATTTCCCTTATTTTGTGGCAAAATTGCAGAAATTTCACTTACTTCAGGGTAATAAGTCAGAATTTTTCCTTAATTTGGAGCAAAAAAGACAGAAATTCCCTTTGTTTTGGGGGAAAAAGACAGAAATTCCACTTATTTAGAGGCAAAAAAGTGGAAATTCCCCTTATTTTGGAGCAAAAATGAAGACATTTCCATTTTATGGCAAAAAGATATGCATTCTTCTTATTTTCGGGCAAAAATGCAGAAATTCCCCGTATTTTGGAGCAAAATTGCAGAAATTCCCCTAATTGTGGGGCAAAAAGGCAGAAATTCTCTATATGTTGTGGCAAAAAGACAGAAATTCTCCTTATTTTGGGGCAAAACTTAGAAATTCCACTTAATTTGGGGCAAATTCCAGAAATTTCCTATATTTTGGGGCAAAATTGCAGAAATTTCACTTATTTTGGGGCAAAATTGCATAAATTTCACTTATTTTGGGGCACAATTGCAGAAATTTCACTTATTTCAGGGAAAAAAGGCAGAAATTTTCCTTATTTTGGGGTAAAAAGGCAGAAATTCCTAATATTTTGTGGCAAAAATGCAGAAATTCCCCTTATTTCGAGGTAAAAAGGCTGAAATTCCCCTTATTTGGGGGCAAAAAGGCAGAAATTGCTTGTATTTTGGTACAAAATTGCAGAAATTTTTTTTATTTTGGGGCAAAATACAGAAATTCCCCATATTTTAGGGCAAAAAGCAGAGATTACCCTTATTATCAGGTAAAAAGGCTGAAATTTCCCTTATTTTGGGGCAAAAAGACAGAAATTCCCCTTATTTTGTGGCAAAAATGCAGAAATTTCCCTTATTTTGGGGCAAAATTGCAGAAATTTCACTTATTTCAGGGTAATAAGTCAGAAATTTTCTTTATTTTGGGGCAAAATGAGAGAAATTCCCTTTGTTTTGGGGAAAAGAGACAGAAATTCCACTTATTTACAGGCAAAAATGCAGAAATTCCCCTTATTTTGGAGCAAAAATTAAGAAATTTCCCTTTGTTATGGCAAAAAGGTATGCATTCTTCTTATTTTCGGGCAAAAAGGCAGAAATTCCCCGTATTTTGGAGCAAAATTGCAGAAATTCCCCTAATTGTGGGGCAAAAAGGCAGAAATTCTCTATATGTTGTGGCCAAAAACAGAAATTCTCCTTATTTTGGGGCAAAACTCAGAAATTCCACTTATTTTGGGGCAAAATTCCAGAAATTTTTCTTCTTTTAGTGCAAAACTGCAGAAATTTCACTTATTTTTTGTAAAATTGCAGAAATTTCACTTATTTGGAGGCAAAATTGCAGAAATTTCACTTATTTCAGGGAAAAAAGGCAGAAATTTTCCTTATTTTGGGGCAAAACGGCAGTAATTCCTAATATTTTGTTGCAAAAATGCAGAAATTCCCCTTATTTCAAGGTAAAAAGGCTGAAATTCCCCTTATTTGGGGGCAAAAAGGCAGAAATTTCCCTTATTTTGGGGCAAAATTGCAGAAATTTCACTTACTTCATTGTAATAAGTCAGAATTTTTCCTTATTTTGGGGCAAAGAAGATAGAAATTCCCTTTGTTTTGGGTATAAAAGACAGAAATTCCACATTTTTAGAGGCAAAATGCAGAAATTCCCCTTATTTTGGAGCAAAAATAAGAAATTTCCCTTTTTTAAGGAAAAAAGTTATGCATTCTTCTTATTTTTGGGCAAAAGGCAGAAATTCCCCGTATTTTGGAGCAAAATTGCAGAAATTCCCCTAATTGTGGGGCACAAAGTCAGAAATTGCCTATATGTTGGGGCAAAAAGACAGAAATTCTTTTTATTTTGGGGCAAAACTCAGAAATTCTACTTATTTTGGGGCAAAATTCCAGAAATTTCCCTTAATTTGGGGCAAAATTGCAGAAATTTCACTTATTTTGGGGCAAAATTGCAGAAATTTCACTTATTTCAGGGAAAAAAGCAGAAATTTTCTTATTTTGGGGCAAAAAGGCAGAAATTCCTAATATTTTGTGGCAAAAATGCAGAAATTCCCCTTATTTTTAGGTAAAAAGGCTGAAATTCCCCTTATTTGGGGGCAAAAAGGCAAAAATTTCCTTTATTTTGGGGCAAAATTGCAGAAATTTCACTTATTTCAGGGTCATAAGTAAGAAATTTTCCTTATTTGGGGCAAAAAAGACAGGAATTCCCTTTGTTTTGGGGAAAGAAGACAGAAATTCCAATTATTTAGAGGCAAAAAAGCAGAAATTTCCCTTATTTTGGAGCAAAAATAAAGAAATTTCCCTTTTTTTATGGGAAAAAGTAATGCATTCTTCTTATTTTCGGGCAAAAAGGCTGAAATCCCCCATATTTTGGAGCAAAATTGCAGAAATTTACCTAATTGTGGAACAAAAATGCAGAAATTCTTTATATGTTGGGGCAAAAATACAGAAATTCTCCTTATTTTGGGGCAAAACACAGAAATTCCACTTATTTTGGGGCAAAATTCCAGAAATTTCCCATATATTGGGTTAAAATTGCAGAAATTTCACTTATTTTGGGGAAAAATTTCAGAAATTTCACTTATTTCAGAGAAAAAAAGCAGAAATTTTCTTATTTTGGGGCAAAAAGGCAGAAATTCCTAATATTTTGTGGCAAAAATGCAGAAATTCCCCTTATTTTTAGGTAAAAAGGCTGAAATTCCCCTTATTTGGGGGCAAAAAGGCAAAAATTTCCTTTATTTTGGGGCAAAATTGCAGAAATTTCACTTATTTCAGGGTCATAAGTAAGAAATTTTCCTTATTTTGGGGCAAAAAAGACAAAAATTCCCTTTGTTTTGGGGAAAGAAGACAGAAATTCCAATTATTTAGAGGCAAAAAAGCAGAAATTTCCCTTATTTTGAAGCAAAAATAAAGAAATTTCCCCTTTTTATGGGAAAAAGTAATGCATTCTTCTTATTTTCGGGCAAAAAGGCAGAAATCCCCCGTATTTTGGAGCAAAATTGCAGAAATTCCCCTAATTGTGGGGCAAAAATGCAGAAATTCCCTATATGTTGGGGCAAAAATACAGAAATTCTCCTTATTTTGGGGCAAAACACAGAAATTCCACTTATTTTGGGGCAAAATTCCAGAAATTTCCCATATATTGAGGCAAAATTGCAGAAATTTCAGTTATTTTGGGGCAAAATTGCAGAAATTTCACTTATTTTGGGGCAAAATTACAGAAATTTTACTTATTTCAGGGAAAAAAGGCAGAAATTTTCCTTATTTTGGGGCAAAAAAGCCGGAAATTCCTAATATTTTGTGGCAAAAACGCAGAAATTCCCCTTATTTCGAGGTAAAAAGGCTGAAATTCCCCTTATTTGGGGGCAAAAAGGCAGAAATTTCCCTTATTTTGTGGCAAAATTGCAGAAATTTCACATATTATGGGGCAAAATTGCAGAAATTTCACTTATTTCAGGGAAAAAAAGCAGAAATTTTCTTATTCTGGGGCAAAAAGGCAGAAATTCCTAATATTTTGTGGCAAAAACGCAGAAATTTCTTTTATTTTGAGGTAAAAAGGCTGAAATTCCCCTTACTTGGGGGCAAAAATGCAGAAATTCCCCTTATTTTGAGGTAAAAGGGCTGAAATTCCCCTTATTTGGGGGCAAAAAGGCAGAAATTTCCCTTATTTTGTGGCAAAATTGCAGAAATTTCACTTACTTCAGGGTAATAAGTCAGAATTTTTCCTTATTTTGGGGCAAAAAAGACAGAAATTCCCTTTGTTTTGGGGGAAAAAGACAGAAATTCCACTTATTTAGAGGCAAAAAAGTGGAAATTCCCCTTATTTTGGAGCAAAAATGAAGAAATTTCCCTTTTTAATGGCAAAAAGGTATGCATTCTTCTTATTTTCGGGCAAAAATGCAGAAATTCCCCGTATTTTGGAGCAAAATTGCAGAAATTCCCCTAATTGTGCGGCAAAAAGGCAGAAATTCTCTATATGTTGGGGCAAAAAGACAGAAATTCTCCTTATTTTGGGGTAAAACTCAGAAATTCCACTTAATTTTGGGCAAATTCCAGAAATTTCCTATAATTTGGGGCAAAATTGCAGAAATTTCACTTATTTTGGGGCAAAATTGCAGAAATTTCACTTATTTTGGGGCACAATTGCAGAAATTTCACTTATTTCAGGGAAAAAAGGCAGAAATTTTCCTTATTTTGGGGCAAAAAGGCAGAAATTCCTAATATTTTGTGGCAAAAATGCAGAAATTCCCCTTATTTCGAGGTAAAAATGCTGAAATTCCTCTTATTTGGGGGCGAAAAGGCAGAAATTGCTTTTATTTTGGTACAAAATTGCAGAAATTTTCTTTATTTTGGGGCAAAATACAGATATTCCCCAAATTTTAGGGCAAAAAGCAGAGATTACCCTTATTATCAGGTAAAAAGGCTGAAATTTCCCTTATTTTGGGGCAAAAAGACAGAAATTCCCCTTATTTTGTGGCAAAAATGCAGAAATTTCCCTTATTTTGGGGCAAAATTGCAGAAATTTCACTTATTTCAGGGTAATAAGGCAGAAATTTTCTTTATTTTGGGGCAAAGTAGAGAGAAATTCCCTTTGTTTTGGGGAAAAGAGACAGAAATTCCACTTATTTACAGGCAAAAATGCAGAAATTCCCCTTATTTTGGAGCAAAAATGAAGATATTTCCCTTTGTTATGGCAAAAAGGTATGCATTCTTCTTATTTTCGGGCAAAAAGGCAGAAATTCCCCATATTTTGGAGAAAATTTGCAGAAATTCCCCTAATTGTGTGGCAAAAAGGCAGAAATTCTCTATATGTTGTGGCAAAAAACAGAAATTCTCCTTATTTTGGGGCAAAACTCAGAAATTCCACTTATTTTGGGGCAAAATTCCAGAAATTTTTCTTCTTTTAGGGCAAAACTGCAGAAATTTCACTTATTTTTGTGTAAAATTGCAGAAATTTCACTTATTTGGAGGCAAAATTGCAGAAATTTCACTTATTTCAGGAAAAAAAGGCAGAAATTTTCCTTATTTTGGGGCAAAACGGCAGTAATTCCTAATATTTTGTTGCAAAAATGCAGAAATTCCCCTTATTTCAAGGTAAAAAGGCTGAAATTCCCCTTATTTGGGGGCAAAAAGGCAGAAATTTCCCTTATTTTGGGGCAAAATTGCAGAAATTTCACTTACTTCATTGTAATAAGTAAGAATTTTTCCTTATTTTGGGGCAAAGAAGACAGAAATTCCCTTTGTTTTGGGTAAAAAAGACAGAAATTCCACATTTTTTGAGGCAAAATGCAGAAATTCCCCTTATTTTGGAGCAAAAATAAGAAATTTCCCTTTTTTAAGGAAAAAAGTTATGCATTCTTCTTATTTTTGGGCAAAAAGGCAGAAATTCCCCGTATTTTGGAGCAAAATTGCAGAAATTCCCCTAATTGTGGGGCACAAAGTCAGAAATTGCCTATATGTTGGGGCAAAAAGACAGAAATTCTTTTTATTTTGGGGCAAAACTCAGAAATTCTACTTATTTTGGGGCAAAATTCCAGAAATTTCCCTTAATTTGGGGCAAAATTGCAGAAATTTCACTTATTTTGGGGCAAAATTGCAGAAATTTCACTTATTTCAGGGAAAAAAGCAGAAATTTTCTTATTTTGGGGCAAAAAGGCAGAAATTCCTAATATTTTGTGGCAAAAATGCAGAAATTCCCCTTATTTTTAGGTAAAAAGGCTGAAATTTCCCTTATTTGGGGGCAAAAAGGCAAAAATTTCCTTTATTTTGGGGCAAAATTGCAGAAATTTCACTTATTTCAGGGTCATAAGTAAGAAATTTTCCTTATTTTGGGGCAAAAAAGACAGGAATTCCCTTTGTTTTGGGGAAAGAAGACAGAAATTACAATTATTTAGAGGCAAAAAAGCAGAAATTTCCCTTATTTTGGAGCAAAAATAAAGAAATTTCCCTTTTTTTATGGGAAAAAGTAATGCATTCTTCTTATTTTCGGGCAAAAAGGCAGAAATCCCCCATATTTTGGAGCAAAATTGCAGAAATTCCCCTAATTGTGGGGCAAAAATGCAGAAATTCCCTATATGTTGGGGCAAAAATACAGAAATTCTCCTTATTTTGGGGAAAAACACAGAAATTCCACTTATTTTGGGGCAAAATTCCAGAAATTTCCCATATATTGGGGTAAAATTGCAGAAATTTCACTTATTTTGGGACAAAATTGCAGAAATTTCACTTATTTTGGGGCAAAATTAAAGAAATTTCACTTATTTCGGGGAAAAAAGGCAGAAATTTTCCTTATTTTGGGGCAAAAAAGCCGGAAATTCCTAATATTTTGTGGCAAAAATGCAGAAATTCCCCTTATTTCGAGGTAAAAAGGCTGAAATTCCCCTTATTTGGGGGCAAAAAGGCAGAAATTTCCCTTATTTTGTGGCAAAATTGCAGAAATTTCACTTACTTCAGGGTAATAAGTCAGAATTGTTCCTTATTTTGGGGCAAAAAAGACAGAAATTCCCTTTGTTTTGGGGGAAAAAGACAGAAATTCCACTTATTTAGAGGCAAAAAAGTGGAAATTCCCCTTATATTGGAGCAAAAATGAAGACATTTCCATTTTATGGCAAAAAGATATGCATTCTTCTTATTTTCGGGCAAAAATGCAGAAATTCCCCGTATTTTGGAGCAAAATTGCAGAAATTCCCCTAATTGTGCGGCAAAAAGGCAGAAATTCTCTATATGTTGGGGCAAAAAGAGAGAAATTCTCCTTATTTTGGGGCAAAACTCAGAAATTCCACTTAATTTTGGGCAAATTCCAGAAATTTCCTATAATTTGGGGCAAAATTGCAGAAATTTCACTTATTTTGGGGCAAAATTGCAGAAATTTCACTTATTTTGGGGCACAATTGCAGAAATTTCACTTATTTCAGGGAAAAAAGGCAGAAATTTTCCTTATTTTGGGGCAAAATGCAGAAATTCCTAATATTTTGTGGCAAAAATGCAGAAATTCCTCTTATTTCGAGGTAAAAAGGCTGAAATTCCCCTTATTTGGGGGCAAAAAAGGCAGAAATTGCTTGTATTTTGGTACAAAATTGCAGAAATTTTCTTTATTTTGGGGCAAAATACAGAAATTCCCCATATTTTAGGGCAAAAAGCAGAGATTACCCTTATTATCAGGTAAAAAGGCTGAAATTTCCCTTATTTTGGGGCAAAAAGACAGAAATTCCCATTATTTTGTGGCAAAAATGCAGAAATTTCCCTTATTTTGGGGCAAAATTGCAGAAATTTCACTTATTTCAGGGTAATAAGTCAGAAATTTTCTTTATTTTGGGGCAAAAAAGAGAGAAATTCCCTTTGTTTTGGGGAAAAGAGACAGAAATTCCACTTATTTACAGGCAAAAATGCAGAAATTCCCCTTATTTTGGAGCAAAAATGAAGAAATTTCCCTTTGTTATAGCAAAAAGGTATGCATTCTTCTTATTTTCGGGCAAAAAGGCAGAAATTCCCCGTATTTTGGAGAAAAATTGCAGAAATTCCCCTAATTGTGGGGCAAAAAGGCAGAAATTCTCTATATGTTGTGGCAAAAAACAGAAATTCTCCTTATTTTGGGGCAAAACTCAGAAATTCCACTTATTGTGGGGCAAAATTCCAGAAATTTTTCTTCTTTTAGGGCAAAACTGCAGAAATTTCACTTATTTTTGTGTAAAATTGCAGAAATTCCCCTTATTTCAAGGTAAAAAGGCTGAAATTCCCCTTATTTGGGAGCAAAAAGGCAGAAATTTCCCTTATTTTGGGGCAAAATTGCAGAAATTTCACTTATTTCAGGGTCATAAGTAAGAAATTTTCCTTATTTTGGGGCAAAAAAGACAAAAATTCCCTTTGTTTTGGGGAAAGAAGACAGAAATTCCAATTATTTAGAGGCAAAAAAGCAGAAATTTCCCTTATTTTGAAGCAAAAATAAAGAAATTTCCCCTTTTTATGGGAAAAAGTAATGCATTCTTCTTATTTTCGGGCAAAAAGGCAGAAATCCCCCGTATTTTGGAGCAAAATTGCAGAAATTCCCCTAATTGTGGGGCAAAAATGCAGAAATTCCCTATATGTTGGGGCAAAAATACAGAAATTCTCCTTATTTTGGGGCAAAACACAGAAATTCCACTTATTTTGGGGCAAAATTCCAGAAATTTCCCATATATTGAGGCAAAATTGCAGAAATTTCAGTTATTTTGGGGCAAAATTGCAGAAATTTCACTTATTTTGGGGCAAAATTACAGAAATTTTACTTATTTCAGGGAAAAAAGGCAGAAATTTTCCTTATTTTGGGGCAAAAAAGCCGGAAATTCCTAATATTTTGTGGCAAAAACGCAGAAATTCCCCTTATTTCGAGGTAAAAAGGCTGAAATTCCCCTTATTTGGGGGCAAAAAGGCAGAAATTTCCCTTATTTTGTGGCAAAATTGCAGAAATTTCACATATTATGGGGCAAAATTGCAGAAATTTCACTTATTTCAGGGAAAAAAAGCAGAAATTTTCTTATTCTGGGGCAAAAAGGCAGAAATTCCTAATATTTTGTGGCAAAAACGCAGAAATTTCTTTTATTTTGAGGTAAAAAGGCTGAAATTCCCCTTACTTGGGGGCAAAAATGCAGAAATTCCCCTTATTTTGAGGTAAAAGGGCTGAAATTCCCCTTATTTGGGGGCAAAAAGGCAGAAATTTCCCTTATTTTGTGGCAAAATTGCAGAAATTTCACTTACTTCAGGGTAATAAGTCAGAATTTTTCCTTATTTTGGGGCAAAAAAGACAGAAATTCCCTTTGTTTTGGGGGAAAAAGACAGAAATTCCACTTATTTAGAGGCAAAAAAGTGGAAATTCCCCTTATTTTGGAGCAAAAATGAAGACATTTCCATTTTATGGCAAAAAGATATGCATTCTTCTTATTTTCGGGAAAAAATGCAGAAATTCCCCGTATTTTGGAGCAAAATTGCAGAAATTCCCCTAATTGTGGGGCAAAAAGGTAGAAATTCTCTATATGTTGGGGCAAAAAGATAGAAATTCTCCTTATTTTGGGGCAAAACTCAGAAATTCCACTTAATTTGGGACAAATTCCAGAAATTTCCTATATTTTGGGGCAAAATTGCAGAAATTTCACTTATTTTAGGGCAAAACTGCAGAAAGTTCACTTATTTTGGGGCACAATTGCAGAAATTTCACTTATTTCAGGGAAAAAAGGCAGAAATTTTCCTTATTTTGGGGTAAAAAGGCAGAAATTCCTAATATTTTGTGGCAAAAATGCAGAAAATCCCCTTATTTCGAGGTAAAAAGACTGAAATTCCCCTTATTTGGGGGCAAAATGGCAGAAATTGCTTTTATTTTGGTACAAAATTGCAGAAATTTTCTTTATTTTGGGGCAAAATACAGAAATTCCCCATATTTTAGGGCAAAAAGCAGAGATTACCCTTATTATCAGGTAAAAAGGCTGAAATTTCCCTTATTTTGGGGCAAAAAGACAGAAATTCCCCTTATTTTGTGGCAAAAATGCAGATATTTCCCTTATTTTGGGGCAAAATTTCAGAAATTTCACTTATTTCAGGGTAATAAGTCAGAAATTTTCCTTATTTTGGGGCAAAAAAGAGAGGAATTCCCTTTGTTTTGGGGAAAAGAGACAGAAATTCCACTTATTTACAGGCAAAAATGCAGAAATTCCCCTTATTTTGGAGCAAAAATTAAGAAATTTTCCTTTGTTATGGCAAAAAGGTATGCATTCTTCTTATTTTCGGGCAAAAAGGCAGAAATTCCCCGTAATTTAGAGCAAAATTGCAGAAATTCCCCTAATTGTGGGGCAAAAAGGCAGAAATTCTCTATATGTTGTGGCAAAAAACAGAAATTCTCCTTATTTTGGGGCAAAACTCAGAAATTCCACTTATTTTGGGGCAAAATTCCAGAAATTTTTCTTCTTTTAGGGCAAAACTGCAGAAATTTCACTTATTTTTGTGTAAAATTGCAGAAATTTCACTTATTTGGAGGCAAAATTGCAGAAATTTCACTTATTTCAGGAAAAAAAGGCAGAAATTTTCCTTATTTTGGGGCAAAACGGCAGTAATTCCTAATATTTTGTTGCAAAAATGCAGAAATTCCCCTTATTTCAAGGTAAAAAGGCTGAAATTCCCCTTATTTGGGGGCAAAAAGGCAGAAATTTCCCTTATTTTGGGGCAAAATTGCAGAAATTTCACTTACTTCATTGTAATAAGTCAGAATTTTTCCTTATTTTGGGGCAAAGAAGACAGAAATTCCCTTTGTTTTGGGTAAAAAAGACAGAAATTCCACATTTTTTGAGGCAAAATGCAGAAATTCCCCTTATTTTGGAGCAAAAATAAGAAATTTCCCTTTTTTAAGGAAAAAAGTTATGCATTCTTCTTATTTTTGGGCAAAAAGGCAGAAATTCCCCGTATTTTGGAGCAAAATTGCAGAAATTCCCCTAATTGTGGGGCACAAAGTCAGAAATTGCCTATATGTTGGGGCAAAAAGACAGAAATTCTTTTTATTTTGGGGCAAAACTCAGAAATTCTACTTATTTTGGGGCAAAATTCCAGAAATTTCCCTTAATTTGGGGCAAAATTGCAGAAATTTCACTTATTTTGGGGCAAAATTTCAGAAATTTCACTTATTTCAGGGAAAAAAGCAGAAATTTTCTTATTTTGGGGCAAAAAGGCAGAAATTCCTAATATTTTGTGGCAAAAATGCAGAAATTCCCCTTATTTTTAGGTAAAAAGGCTGAAATTCCCCTTATTTGGGGGCAAAAAGGCAAAAATTTCCTTTATTTTGGGGCAAAATTGCAGAAATTTCACTTATTTCAGGGTCATAAGTAAGAAATTTTCCTTATTTTGGGGCAAAAAAGACAGGAATTCCCTTTGTTTTGGGGAAAGAAGACAGAAATTACAATTATTTAGAGGCAAAAAAGCAGAAATTTCCCTTATTTTGGAGCAAAAATAAAGAAATTTCCCTTTTTTTATGGGAAAAAGTAATGCATTCTTCTTATTTTCGGGCAAAAAGGCAGAAATCCCCCATATTTTGGAGCAAAATTGCAGAAATTCCCCTAATTGTGGGGCAAAAATGCAGAAATTCCCTATATGTTGGGGCAAAAATACAGAAATTCTCCTTATTTTGGGGAAAAACACAGAAATTCCACTTATTTTGGGGCAAAATTCCAGAAATTTCCCATATATTGGGGTAAAATTGCAGAAATTTCACTTATTTTGGGACAAAATTGCAGAAATTTCACTTATTTTGGGGCAAAATTAAAGAAATTTCACTTATTTCGGGGAAAAAAGGCAGAAATTTTCCTTATTTTGGGGCAAAAAAGCCGGAAATTCCTAATATTTTGTGGCAAAAATGCAGAAATTCCCCTTATTTCGAGGTAAAAAGGCTGAAATTCCCCTTATTTGGGGGCAAAAAGGCAGAAATTTCCCTTATTTTGTGGCAAAATTGCAGAAATTTCACTTACTTCAGGGTAATAAGTCAGAATTGTTCCTTATTTTGGGGCAAAAAAGACAGAAATTCCCTTTGTTTTGGGGGAAAAAGACAGAAATTCCACTTATTTAGAGGCAAAAAAGTGGAAATTCCCCTTATATTGGAGCAAAAATGAAGACATTTCCATTTTATGGCAAAAAGATATGCATTCTTCTTATTTTCGGGCAAAAATGCAGAAATTCCCCGTATTTTGGAGCAAAATTGCAGAAATTCCCCTAATTGTGCGGCAAAAAGGCAGAAATTCTCTATATGTTGGGGCAAAAAGAGAGAAATTCTCCTTATTTTGGGGCAAAACTCAGAAATTCCACTTAATTTTGGGCAAATTCCAGAAATTTCCTATAATTTGGGGCAAAATTGCAGAAATTTCACTTATTTTGGGGCAAAATTGCAGAAATTTCACTTATTTTGGGGCACAATTGCAGAAATTTCACTTATTTCAGGGAAAAAAGGCAGAAATTTTCCTTATTTTGGGGCAAAATGCAGAAATTCCTAATATTTTGTGGCAAAAATGCAGAAATTCCTCTTATTTCGAGGTAAAAAGGCTGAAATTCCCCTTATTTGGGGGCAAAAAAGGCAGAAATTGCTTGTATTTTGGTACAAAATTGCAGAAATTTTCTTTATTTTGGGGCAAAATACAGAAATTCCCCATATTTTAGGGCAAAAAGCAGAGATTACCCTTATTATCAGGTAAAAAGGCTGAAATTTCCCTTATTTTGGGGCAAAAAGACAGAAATTCCCATTATTTTGTGGCAAAAATGCAGAAATTTCCCTTATTTTGGGGCAAAATTGCAGAAATTTCACTTATTTCAGGGTAATAAGTCAGAAATTTTCTTTATTTTGGGGCAAAAAAGAGAGAAATTCCCTTTGTTTTGGGGAAAAGAGACAGAAATTCCACTTATTTACAGGCAAAAATGCAGAAATTCCCCTTATTTTGGAGCAAAAATGAAGAAATTTCCCTTTGTTATAGCAAAAAGGTATGCATTCTTCTTATTTTCGGGCAAAAAGGCAGAAATTCCCCGTATTTTGGAGAAAAATTGCAGAAATTCCCCTAATTGTGGGGCAAAAAGGCAGAAATTCTCTATATGTTGTGGCAAAAAACAGAAATTCTCCTTATTTTGGGGCAAAACTCAGAAATTCCACTTATTGTGGGGCAAAATTCCAGAAATTTTTCTTCTTTTAGGGCAAAACTGCAGAAATTTCACTTATTTTTGTGTAAAATTGCAGAAATTCCCCTTATTTCAAGGTAAAAAGGCTGAAATTCCCCTTATTTGGGAGCAAAAAGGCAGAAATTTCCCTTATTTTGGGGCAAAATTGCAGAAATTTCACTTATTTCAGGGTCATAAGTAAGAAATTTTCCTTATTTTGGGGCAAAAAAGACAAAAATTCCCTTTGTTTTGGGGAAAGAAGACAGAAATTCCAATTATTTAGAGGCAAAAAAGCAGAAATTTCCCTTATTTTGAAGCAAAAATAAAGAAATTTCCCCTTTTTATGGGAAAAAGTAATGCATTCTTCTTATTTTCGGGCAAAAAGGCAGAAATCCCCCGTATTTTGGAGCAAAATTGCAGAAATTCCCCTAATTGTGGGGCAAAAATGCAGAAATTCCCTATATGTTGGGGCAAAAATACAGAAATTCTCCTTATTTTGGGGCAAAACACAGAAATTCCACTTATTTTGGGGCAAAATTCCAGAAATTTCCCATATATTGAGGCAAAATTGCAGAAATTTCAGTTATTTTGGGGCAAAATTGCAGAAATTTCACTTATTTTGGGGCAAAATTACAGAAATTTTACTTATTTCAGGGAAAAAAGGCAGAAATTTTCCTTATTTTGGGGCAAAAAAGCCGGAAATTCCTAATATTTTGTGGCAAAAATGCAGAAATTCCCCTTATTTTGAGGTAAAAAGGCTGAAATTCCCCTTATTTGGGGGCAAAAAGGCAGAAATTTCCCTTATTTTGTGGCAAAATTGCAGAAATTTCACATATTATGGGGCAAAATTGCAGAAATTTCACTTATTTCAGGGAAAAAAAGCAGAAATTTTCTTATTCTGGGGCAAAAAGGCAGAAATTCCTAATATTTTGTGGCAAAAACGCAGAAATTTCTTTTATTTTGAGGTAAAAAGGCTGAAATTCCCCTTACTTGGGGGCAAAAATGCAGAAATTCCCCTTATTTTGAGGTAAAAAGGCTGAAATTCCCCTTATTTGGGGGCAAAAAGGCAGAAATTTCCCTTATTTTCTGGCAAAATTGCAGAAATTTCACTTACTTCAGGGTAATAAGTCAGAATTTTTCCTTATTTTGGGGCAAAAAAGACAGAAATTCCCTTTGTTTTGGGGGAAAAAGACAGAAATTCCACTTATTTAGAGGCAAAAAAGTAGAAATTCCCCTTATTTTGGAGCAAAAATGAAGAAATTTCCCTTTTTAATGGCAAAAAGGTATGCATTCTTCTTATTTTCGGGCAAAAATGCAGAAATTCCCCGTATTTTGGAGCAAAATTGCAGAAATTCCCCTAATTGTGCGGCAAAAAGGCAGAAATTCTCTATATGTTGGGGCAAAAAGACAGAAATTCTCCTTATTTTGGGGTAAAACTCAGAAATTCCACTTAATTTTGGGCAAATTCCAGAAATTTCCTATAATTTGGGGCAAAATTGCAGAAATTTCACTTATTTTGGGGCAAAATTGCAGAAATTTCACTTATTTTGGGGCACAATTGCAGAAATTTCACTTATTTCAGGGAAAAAAGGCAGAAATTTTCCTTATTTTGGGGCAAAAAGGCAGAAATTCCTAATATTTTGTGGCAAAAATGCAGAAATTCCCCTTATTTCGAGGTAAAAATGCTGAAATTCCTCTTATTTGGGGGCGAAAAGGCAGAAATTGCTTTTATTTTGGTACAAAATTGCAGAAATTTTCTTTATTTTGGGGCAAAATACAGATATTCCCCAAATTTTAGGGCAAAAAGCAGAGATTACCCTTATTATCAGGTAAAAAGGCTGAAATTTCCCTTATTTTGGGGCAAAAAGACAGAAATTCCCCTTATTTTGTGGCAAAAATGCAGAAATTTCCCTTATTTTGGGGCAAAATTGCAGAAATTTCACTTATTTCAGGGTAATAAGGCAGAAATTTTCTTTATTTTGGGGCAAAGAAGAGAGAAATTCCCTTTGTTTTGGGGAAAAGAGACAGAAATTCCACTTATTTACAGGCAAAAATGCAGAAATTCCCCTTATTTTGGAGCAAAAATGAAGATATTTCCCTTTGTTATGGCAAAAAGGTATGCATTCTTCTTATTTTCGGGCAAAAAGGCAGAAATTCCCCATATTTTGGAGAAAAATTGCAGAAATTCCCCTAATTGTGTGGCAAAAAGGCAGAAATTCTCTATATGTTGTGGCAAAAAACAGAAATTCTCCTTATTTTGGGGCAAAACTCAGAAATTCCACTTATTGTGGGGCAAAATTCCAGAAATTTTTCTTCTTTTAGGGCAAAACTGCAGAAATTTCACTTATTTTTGTGTAAAATTGCAGAAATTCCCCTTATTTCAAGGTAAAAAGGCTGAAATTCCCCTTATTTGGGAGCAAAAAGGCAGAAATTTCCCTTATTTTGGGGCAAAATTGCAGAAATTTCACATACTTCATTGTAATAAGTCAGAATTTTTCCTTACTTTGGGGCAAAGAAGACAGAAATTCCCTTTGTTTTGGGTAAAAAAGACAGAAATTCCACATTTTTAGAGGCAAAATGCAGAAATTCCCCTTATTTTGGAGCAAAAATAAGAAATTTCCCTTTTTTAAGGAAAAAAGTTATGCATTCTTCTTATTTTTGGGCAAAAAGGCAGAAATTCCCCGTATTTTGGAGCAAAATTGCAGAAATTCCCCTAATTGTGGGGCACAAAGTCAGAAATTGCCTATATGTTGGGGCAAAAAGACAGAAATTCTTTTTATTTTGGGGCAAAACTCGGAAATTCTACTTATTTTGGGGCAAAATTCCAGAAATTTCCCTTAATTTGGGGCAAAATTGCAGAAATTTCACTTATTTTGGGGCAAAATTTCAGAAATTTCACTTATTTCAGGAAAAAAAAGCAGAAATTTTCTTATTTTGGGGCAAAAAGGCAAAAATTCCTAATATTTTGTGGCAAAAATGCAGAAATTCCCCTTATTTTTAGGTAAAAAGGCTGAAATTCACCTTATTTGGGGGCAAAAAGGCAAAAATTTCCTTTATTTTGGGGCAAAATTGCAGAAATTTCACTTATTTCAGGGTCATAAGTAAGAAATTTTCCTTATTTTGGGGCAAAAAAGACAAAAATTCCCTTTGTTTTGGGGAAAGAAGACAGAAATTCCAATTATTTAGAGGCAAAAAAGCAGAAATTTCCCTTATTTTGAAGCAAAAATAAAGAAATTTCCCCTTTTTATGGAAAAAAGTAATGCATTCTTCTTATTTTCGGGCAAAAAGGCAGAAATCCCCCGTATTTTGAGCAAAATTGAAGAAATTCCCCTAATTGTGGGGCAAAAATGCAGAAATTCCCTATATGTTGGGGCAAAAATACAGAAATTCTCCTTATTTTGGGGCAAAACACAGAAATTCCTCTTATTTTGGGGCAAAATTCCAGAAATTTCCCATATATTGAGGCAAAATTGCAGAAATTGCACTTATTTTTGGGCAAAATTACAGAAATTTTACTTATTTCAGGGAAAAAAGGCAGAAATTTTCCTTATTTTGGGGCAAAAAAGCCGGAAATTCCTAATATTTTGTGGCAAAAATGCAGAAATTCCCCTTATTTCGAGGTAAAAAGGCTGAAATTCCCCTTATTTGGGGGCAAAAAGGCAGAAATTTCCCTTATTTTGTGGCAAAATTGCAGAAATTTGACATATTATGGGGCAAAATTGCAGAAATTTCACTTATTTCAGGGAAAAAAAGCAGAAATTTTCTTATTCTGGGGCAAAAAGGCAGAAATTCCTAATATTTTGTGGCAAAAATGCAGAAATTTCTTTTATTTTGAGGTAAAAAGGCTGAAATTCCCCTTACTTGGGGGCAAAAATGCAGAAATTCCCCTTATTTTGAGGTAAAAATGCTGAAATTCCCCTTATTTGGGGGCAAAAAGGCAGAAATTTCCCTTATTTTGTGGCAAAATTGCAGAAATTTCACTTACTTCAGGGTAATAAGTCAGAATTTTTCCTTATTTTGGGGCAAAAAAGACAGAAATTCCCTTTGTTTTGGGGGGAAAAGACAGAAATTCCACTTATTTAGAGGCAAAAAAGTGGAAATTCCCCTTATTTTGGAGCAAAAATGAAGACATTTCCATTTTATGGCAAAAAGATATGCATTCTTCTTATTTTCGGGCAAAAATGCAGAAATTCCCCGTATTTTGGAGCAAAATTGCAGAAATTCCCCTAATTGTGGGGCAAAAAGGTAGAAATTCTCTATATGTTGGGGCAAAAAGACAGAAATTCTCATTATTTTGGGACAAAACTCAGAAATTCCACTTAATTTGGGGCAAATTCCAGAAATTTCCTATATTTTGGGGCAAAATTGCAGAAATTTCACTTATTTTGGGGCAAAATTGCAGAAATTTCACTTATTTTGGGGCACAATTGCAGAAATTTCACTTATTTCAGGGAAAAAAGGCAGAAATTTTCCTTATTTTGGGGTAAAAAGGCAGAAAATCCTAATATTTTGTGGCAAAATGCAGAAATTCCCCTTATTTCGAGGTAAAAAGGCTGAAATTCTTCTTATTTGGGGGAAAAAAGGCAGAAATTGCTTTTATTTTGGTACAAAATTGCAGAAATTTTCTTTATTTTGGGGCAAAATACAGAAATTCCCCATATTTTAGGGCAAAAAGCAGAGATTACCCTTATTATCAGGTAAAAAGGCTGAAATTTCCCTTATTTTGGGGCAAAAAGACAGAAATTCCCCTTATTTTGTGGCAAAAATGCAGAAATTTCCCTTATTTTGGGGCAAAATTGCAGAAATTTCACTTATTTCAGGGTAATAAGTCAGAAATTTTCTTTATTTTGGGGCAAAAAAGAGAGAAATTCCCTTTGTTTTGGGGAAAAGAGACAGAAATTCCACTTTTTTAGAGGCAAAAATTCAGAAATTTCCCTTATTTTGGAGCAAAAATTAAGAAATTTTCCTTTGTTATGGCAAAAAGGTATGCATTCTTCTTATTTTCTTGCAAAAAGGCAGAAATTCCCCGTATTTTGGAGCAAAATTGCAGAAATTCCCCTAATTGTGGGGCTAAAAGGCAGAAATTCTGTATATGTTGTGGCAAAAAACAGAAATTCTCCTTATTTTGGGGCAAAACTCAGAAATTCCACTTATTTTGGGGCAAAATTCCAGAAATTTTTCTTCTTTTAGGGCAAAACTGCAGAAATTTCACTTATTTTTGTGTAAAATTGCAGAAATTTCACTTATTTGGAGGCAAAATTGCAGAAATTTCACTTATTTCAGGGAAAAAAGGCAGAAATTTTCCTTATTTTGGGGCAAAACGGCAGTAATTCCTAATATTTTTTGCAAAAATGCAGAAATTCCCCTTATTTCAAGGTAAAAAGGCTGAAATTCCCCTTATTTGGGGGCAAAAAGGCAGAAATTTCCCTTATTTTGGGGCAAAATTGCAGAAATTTCACTTATTTTGGGGCAAAATTGCAGAAATTTCACTTATTTCAGGGAAAAAAAGCAGAAATTTTCTTATTTTGGGGCAAAAAGGCAGAAATTCCTAAGATTTTGTGGCAAAAATGCAGAAATTCCCCTTATTTTTAGGTAAAAAGGCTGAAATTCCCCTTATTTGGGGGCAAAAAGGCAAAAATTTCCTTTATTTTGGGGCAAAATTGCAGAAATTTCACTTATTTCAGGGTCATAAGTAAGAAATTTTCCTTATTTTGGGGCAAAAAAGACAGGAATTCACTTTGTTTTGGGGAAAGAAGACAGAAATTCCAATTATTTAGAGGCAAAAAAGCAGAAATTTCCCTTATTTTGGAGCAAAAATAAAGAAATTTCCCTTTTTTATAGGAAAAAGTAATGCATTCTTCTTATTTTCGGGCAAAAAGGCAGAAATTCCCCGTATTTTGGAGAAAAATTGCAGAAATTCCCCTAATTGTGGGGCAAAAATGCAGAAATTTCCTATATGTTGGGGCAAAAAGACAGAAATTCTCCTTATTTTGGGGCAAAACTCAGAAATTCCATATATTTTGGGGCAAAATTCCAGAAATTTCACTTATTTTGGGGCGAAATTGCAGAAATTTCACTTATTTTGGAGCAAAATTTCAGAAATTTCTCTTATTTTGGTGCAAAATTACAGAAATTTCACTTATTTCTGGGAAAATAGGCAGAAATTTTCCTTATTTTGGGGCAAAAAGGCAGAAATTCCTAATATTTTGTGGCAAAAATGCAGAAATTCCCCTTATTTTGAGGTAAAAAGACTGAAATTCCCCTTATTTGGGGGCAAAAAGGCAGAAATTTCCCTTATTTTGGGGCAAAATTGCAGAGATTTCACTTACTTCAGGGTAATAAGGCAGAATTTTTCCTTATTTAGGGTCAAAAAAGACAGAAATTCCCTTTGTTTTTGGGGAAAAAGACAGAAATTCCACTTATTTAGAGGCAAAAATTCAGAAATTCCCCTTATTTTGGAGCAAAAATGAAGAAATTTTCCTTTTTTATGGCAAAAAGTATGCATTCTTCTTATTTTCGGGCAAAAAGGCAGAAATTCCCCGTATTTAGGAGCAAAATTGTAGAAATTCCCCTAATTGTGGGGCAAAAAGGCAGAAATTACCTATATGTTGGGGCAAAAAACCAGAAATTCTCTTTTTTTTGGGGGCAAAACTCAGAAATTCCACTTATTTTTAAGCAAAATTCCAGAAATTTCACTAATTTTGGGGCAAAATTGCCAAAATTTCACTTATTTTGGGGCAAAATTGCAGAAATTTCACTTATTTCAGGAAAAAAAAGCAGAAATTTTCTTATTTTTGGGCAAAAGGCAGAAATTCCTAATATTTTGTGGCATAAACGCAGAAATTCCCCTTATTTTGAGGTAAAAAGGCTGAAATTCCCCTTATTTGGGGGCAAAAATGCAAAAATTTCCTTTATTGTGGGGCCAAATTGCAGAAATTTCACTTATTTCAGGGTAATAGGTCAAAAATTTTCCTTATTTTGGAGCAAAAAAGACAGAAATTCCCTTTGTTTTGGGAGAAAAAGACAGAAATTCCACTTATTTAGAGGCAAAAAAGCAGAAATTCCCCTTATTTTGGCCAAAAATGAAGAAATTTCCCTTTTTAATGGCAAAAAGGTATGCATTCTTCTTATTTTTGGGCAAAAAGGCAGAAATTCCTTGTATTTTGGAGCAAAATTGCAGATATTCCCCTAATTGTGGGGCAAAAAAGGCAGAAATTCTCTATATGTTGTGGCAAAAAACAGAAATTCTCCTTATCTTGGGGCAAAAGTCAGAAATTCCACTTATTTTAGGGCAAAATTCCAGAAATTTTTCTTATTTTGGGGCAAAATTGCACAAATTTCACTTATTTTGGGGTAAAATTGCAGAAATTTCACTTATTTGGGGGCAAAATTGCAGAAATTTCACTTATTTCAAAAAAAAAAGGCAGAAATTTTCTTTATTTTGGGGCAAAACGGCAGTAATTCCTAATATTTTGTGGCAAAAATGCAGAAATTCCACTTATTTCGAGGTAAAAAGGCTGAAATTCCCCTTATTTGGGGGCAAAAAGGCAGAAATTTCCCTTATTTTGGGGCAAAATTGCAGAAATTTCACTTACATCAGGGTAATAAGTCAGAATTTTTCCGTATATTGTGGCAAAAAAGACAGAAATTCCCTTTGTTTTGGGGGAAAAAGAAAGAAATTCCACTTATTTAGAGGCAAAAAAGCAGAAATTCCCCTTATTTTGGAGCAAAAATGAAGAAATTTCCCTTTTTTAAGGCAAAAAGGTATGCATTCTTCTTATTTTTGGGCAAAAAGGCAGAAATTCCCCGTATTTTGGAGCAATATTGCAGAAATTCCCCTAATTGTGGGGCAAAAAGGCAGAAATTGCCTATATGTTGGGGCAAAAAGACAGAAATTCTTTTTATTTTGGGGCAAAACTCAGAAATTCTACTTATTTTGGGGCAAAATTCCAGAAATTTCCCTTAATTTGGAGCAAAATAGCAGAAATTTCACTTATTTTGGGGCAAAATTGCAGAAATTTCACTTATTTCAGGGAAAAAAAGCAGAAATTTTCTTATTTTGGGGCAGAAAGGCAGAAATTCCTAATATTTTGTGGCAAAAATGCAGAAATTCCCCTTATTTTGAGGTAAAAAGGCTGAAATTCCCTTTATTTGGGGGCAAAAAGGCAAAAATTTCCTTTATTTTGGGGCAAAATTGCAGAAATTTCACTTATTTCAGGGTAATAAGTAAGAAATTTTCCTTATTTTGGGGCAAAAAAGACAGGAATTCCCTTTATTTTGGGGTAAGTAGACAGAAATTCCACTTATTTAGAGGCAAAAAAGCAGAAATTCCCCTTATTTTGGAGCAAAAATAAAGAAAATTCCCTTTTTTATGGCAAAAAGGTATGCATTCTTCTTATTTTTGGGCAAAAAGGCAGAAATCCCCCGTATTTTGGAACAAAATTGCAGAAATTCCCCTAATTGTGGGGCAAAAATGCAGAAATTCCCTATATGTTGGGGCAAAAATGCAGAAATTCTCTTTATTTTGGGGCAAAACACAGAAATTCCACTTATTTTGGGGCAAAATTCCAGAATTTTCCTATATTTTGGGGCAAAATTGCAGAAATTTCACTTATTTTGTGGCAAAATTGCAAAAATTTCACTTATTTGGGGGCAAAATTACAGAAATTTCACTTATTTCAGGGAAAAAAGGCAGAAATTTTCCTTATTTTGGGGCAAAACGGCAAAAATTCCTAATATTTTGTGGCAAAAATGCCGAAATTCCCTTTATTTCGAGGTAAAAAGGCTGAAATTCCCCTTATTTGGGGGCAAAAAGGCAGAAATTTCCCTTATTATGGGGCAATATTGAAGAATTTTCACTTACTTCAGAAATTAAGGCAGAATTTTTCCTTATTTTGGGGCAAAAAAGACAGAAATTCCCTTTGTTTTGGGGGAAAAAGACAGAAATTCCACTTATTTAGAGGCAAAAATTCAGAAATTCCCCTTATTTTGGAGCAAAAATGAAGAAATTTCCCTTTTTTATGGCAAAAAGGTATGCATTCTTCTTATTTTTGGGCAAAAAGGCAGAAATTCCCCGTATTTAAGAGCAAAATTGTAGAAATTCCCCTAATTGTCGGGCAAAAAGGCAGAAATTACCTATATGTTGGGGCAAAAAAACAGAAATTCTCCTTTTTTGGGGGCAAAACTCAGAAATTCCACTTATTTTTGGGCAAAATTCCAGAAATTTCACTTATTTTGTGGCAAAATTGCAGAAATTTCACTTATTTTGGGGCAAAATTGAAGAAATTTCACTTATTTCAGGAAAAAAAAAGCAGAAATTTTCTTATTTTAGGGCAAAAGGCAGAAATTCCTAATATTTTGTGGCATAAACGCAGAAATTCCCCTTATTTTGAGGTAAAAAGGCTGAAATTCCCCTTATTTGGGGGCAAAAATGCAAAAATTTCCTTTATTTTGGGGCAAAATTGCAGAAATTTCACTTATTTCAGGGTTATAAGTCAAAAATTTTCCTTATTTTGGAGCAAAAAATACAGGAATTCCCTTTGTTTTGTGAGAAAAAGACAGAAATTCCACTTATTTAGAGGCAAAAAAGCAGAAATTCCCCTTATTTTGGCCAAAAATGAAGAAATTTCCCTTTTTAATGGCAAAAGGTATGCATTCTTCTTATTTTCGGGCAAAAAGGCAGAAATTCCTTGTATTTTGGAGCAAAATTGCAGATATTCCCCTAATTGTGGGGCAAAAAAGGCAGAAATTCTCTATATGTTGTGGCAAAAAACAGAAATTCTCCTTATCTTGGGGCAAAAGTCAGAAATTCCACTTATTTTAGGGCAAAATTCCAGAAATTTCCCTTATTTTGGGGCAAAATTGCACAAATTTCACTTATTTTTGGGTAAAATTGCAGAAATTTCACTTATTTGGGGGCAAAATTGCAGAAATTTCACTTATTTCAGGGAAAAAAGGCAGAAATTTTCTTTATTTTGGGGCAAAACGGCAGTAATTCCTAATATTTTGTGGCAAAAATGCAGAAATTCCACTTATTTCGAGGTAAAAAGGCTGAAATTCCCCTTATTTGGGGGCAAAAAGGCAGAAATTTTCCTTATTTTGGGGCAAAATTGCAGAAATTTCACTTACTTCAGGGTAATAAGTCAGAATTTTTCCTTATATTGGGGCAAAAAAGACAGAAATTCCCTTTTTTTTGGGGGAAAAAGAAAGAAATTCCACTTATTTAGAGGCAAAAAAGCAGAAATTCCCCTTATTTTGGAGCAAAAATGAAGAAATTTCCCTTTTTAAAGGGAAAAAGGTATGCATTCTTCTTATTTTTGGGCAAAAAGGCAGAAATTCCCCGTATTTTGGAGCAAAATTGCAGAAATTCCCCTAATTGTGGGGCAAAAAGGCAGAAATTGCCTAAATGTTGGGGCAAAAAGACAGAAATTCTTTTTATTTTGGGGCAAAACTCAGAAATTCTACATATTTTGGGGCAAAATTCCAGAAATTTCCCTTAATTTGGGGCAAAATAGCAGAAATTTCACTTATTTTGGGGCAAAATTGCAGAAATTTCACTTATTTCAGGGAAAAAAAGCAGAAATTTTCTTATTTTGGGGCAAAAAGGCAGAAATTCCTAATATTTTGTGGCAAAAATGCAGAAATTCCCCTTATTTTGAGGTAAAAAGGCTGAAATTCCCTTTATTTGGGGGCAAAAAGGCAAAAATTTCCTTTATTTTGGGGCAAAATTGCAGAAATTTCACTTATTTCAGGGTAATAAGTATGAAATTTTCCTTATTTTGGGGCAAAAAAGACAGGAATTCCCTTTGTTTTGGGGGAAGAAGACAGAAATTCCACTTATTTAGAGGCAAAAAAGCAGAAATTCCCCTTATTTTGAAGCAAAAATAAAGAAATTTCCCTTTTTTATGGCAAAAAGGTATGCATTCTTCTTATTTTTGGGCAAAAAGGCAGAAATCCCCCGTATTTTGGAACAAAATTGCAGAAATTCCCCTAATTGTGGGGCAAAAATGCTGAAATTCCCTATATGTTGGGGCAAAAATACAGAAATTCTCTTTATTTTGGGGCAAAACACAGAAATTCCACTTATTTTGGGGCAAAATTTTAGAATTTTCCTATATTTTGGGGCAAAATTGCAGAAATTTCACTTATTTTGGGGCAAAATTGCAGAAATTTCACTTATTTGGGGGCAAAATTACAGAAATTTCACTTATTTCAGGGAAAAAAGGCAGAAATTTCCTTATTTTGTGGCAAAAAGGCAGAAATTCCTAATATTTTGTGGCAAAAATGCCGAAATTCTATTTATTTCGAGGTAAAAAGGCTGAAATTCCCCTTATTTGGGGGCAAAAAGGCAGAAATTTCCCTTATTATGGGGCAAAATTGCAGAATTTTCACTTACTTCAGGGAAATAAGGCAGAATTTTTCCTTATTTTGGGGCAAAAAAGACAGAAATTCCCTTTGTTTTGGGGGAAAAAGACAGAAATTCCGCTTATTTAGAGGCAAAAATTCAGAAATTCCCCTTATTTTGGAGCAAAAATGAAGAAATTTCCCTTTTTTATGGCAAAAAGGTATGCATTCTTCTTATTTTCGGGCAAAAAGGCAGAAATTCCTCGTATTTAGGAGCAAAATTGATGAAATTCCCCTAATTGTTGGGCAAAAAGGCAGAAATTACCTATATGTTGGGGCCAAAAAACAGAAATTCTCCTTATTTTGGGGCAAAACTCAGAAATTCCACTTATTTTCGGGCAAAATTCCAGAAAATTTTCCTTATTTTGGGGAAAAATGGCAGAAATTTCACTTATTTTAGGGCAAAATTTCAGAAATTTCACTTATTTCAGGGAAAAAAAACCAGAAATTTTCTTATTTTGGGGCAAAAAGGCAGAAATTCCTAATATTTTGTGGCATAAATGCAGAAATTCCCCTTATTTTGAGGTAAAAAGGCTGAAATTCCCCTTATTTGGAGGCAAAAAGGCAAAAATTTCCTTTATTTTGGGGCAAAATTGCAGAAATTTCACTTATTTCAGGGTAGTATGTCAGAAATTTTCCTTATTTTGGGGCAAAAAAGACAGGAATTCCCTTTGTTTTGGCGGTAAAACACAGAAATTCCACTTATTTAGAGGCAAAAAAGCAGAAATTCCCCTTATTTTGGAGCAAAAATGAAGAAATTTCCCTTTTTTATGGCAAAAAAGTATGCATTCTTCTTATTTTCGGGCAAAAAGGCAGAAATTCCCCTTATTTTGTAGCAAAATTGCAGAAATTCTCCTAATTTTTGGGCAAAAAGGCAGAAATTCTCTATATGTTGGGGCAAAAAGACAGAAATTCTCCTTATTTTGGGGCAAAACTCAGAAATTCCATTTATTTTGGGGCAAAATTTCAGAAATTTCACTTATTATGGGGCGAAATTGCAGAAATTTCACTTATTTTGGAGCAAAATTGCAGAAATTTCACTTATTTTGGAGCAAAATTACAGAAATTTCACTTATTTCTGGGAAAATAGGCAGAAATTTTCCTTATTTTGGGGCAAAAAGGCAGAAATTCCTAATATTTTGTGGCAAAAATGCAGAAATTCCCCTTATTTCGAGGTAAAAAGGCTGAAATTCCCCTTATTTGGGGGCAAAAAGGCAGAAATTTCCCTTATTTTGTGGCAAAATTGCAGAAATTTCACTTACTTCAGGGTAATATGTCAGAATTTTTCCTTATTTTCGGGCAAAAAAGACAGAAATTCCCTTTGTTTTGGGGGAAAAAGACAGAAATTCCACTTATTTAGAGGCAAAATTTCAGAAATTCCCCTTATTTTGGAGCAAAAATGAAGAAATTTCCCTTTTTTATGGCAAAAAGGTATGCATTCTTCTTATTTTCGGGCAAAAAGGCAGAAATTCCCCGTATTTAGGAGCAAAGTGTAGAAATTCCCCTAATTGTGGGGCAAAAAGGCAGAAATTACCTATATGTTGGGGCAAAAAAACAGAAATTCTCCTTTTTTTGGGGCAAAACTCAGAAATTCCACTTATTTTTGGGCAAAATTCCAGAAATTTCACTTATTTTGGGGCAAAATTGCAGAAATTTCACTTATTTTGGGGCAAAATTGCAGAAATTTCACTTATTTCAGGAAAAAAAAGCAGAAATTTTCTTATTTTAGGGCAAAAGGCAGAAATTCCTAATATTTTGTGGCATAAACGCAGAAATTCCCCTTATTTTGAGGTAAAAAGGCTGAAATTCCCCTTATTTGGGGGCAAAAATGCAAAAATTTCCTTTATTTTGGGGCAAAATTGCAGAAATTTCACTTATTTCAGGGTAATAAGTCAAAAATTTTCCTTATTTTGGAGCAAAAAAGACAGGAATTCCCTTTGTTTTGGGAGAAAAAGACAGAAATTCCTCTTATTTAGAGGCAAAAAAGCAGAAATTCCCCTTATTTTGGCCAAAAATGAAGAAATTTCCCTTTTTTATGGCAAAAAGGTATGCATTCTTCTTATTTTCGGGCAAAAAGGCAGAAATTCCCCGTATTTTGGAGCAAAATTGCAGATATTCCCCTAATTGTGGGGCAAAAAGGCAGAAATTCTCTATACGTTGTGGCAAAAAACAAAATTTCTCCTTATCTTGGGGCAAAAGTCAGAAATTCCACTTATTTTAGGGCAAAATTCCAGAAATTTCCTGTATTTTGGGGCAAAATTGCACAAATTTCACTTATTTTTGGGTAAAATTGCAGGAATTTCACTTATTTGGGGGCAAAATTGCAGAAATTTCACTTATTTCAGGGAAAAAAGGCAGAAATTTTCTTTATTTTGGGGCAAAACGGCAGTAATTCCTAATATTTTGTGGCAAAAATGCAAAAATTCCACTTATTTCGAGGTAAAAAGGCTGAAATTCCCCTTATTTGGGGGCAAAAAGG
Organism: Micromys minutus; assembly: GCF_963924665.1. Classification (NCBI taxonomy): domain Eukaryota; kingdom Metazoa; phylum Chordata; class Mammalia; order Rodentia; family Muridae; genus Micromys; species Micromys minutus. Next base: position 9,175,012 of record NW_027667727.1, read on the forward strand.
CAGAAATTTTCCTTATTTTGGGGCAAAATTGCAGAAATTTCACTTACTTCAGGGTAATAAGTCAGAATTTTTCCTTATATTGGGGCAAAAAAGACAGAAATTCCCTTTGTTTTGGGGGAAAAAGAAAGAAATTCCACTTATTTAGAGGCAAAAAAGCAGAAATTCCCCTTATTTTGGAGCAAAAATGAAGAAATTTCCCTTTTTTAAGGCAAAAAGGTATGCATTCTTCTTATTTTTGGGCTAAAAGGCAGAAATTCCCTGTATTTTGGAGCAAAATTGCAGAAATTTCCCTAATTGTGGGGCAAAAAGGCAGAAATTGCCTATATGTTGGGGCAAAAAGACAGAAATTCTTTTTATTTTTAGGGCAAAACTCAGAAATTCTACTTATTTTGGGGCAAATTTCCAAAAATTTTCCTTAATTTGGGGAAAAATTGCAGAAATTTCACTTATTTTGGGGCAAAATTGCAGAAATTTCACTTATTTCAGGGAAAAAAAGCAGAAATTTTCTTATTTTGGGGCAAAAAGGCAGAAATTCCTAATATTTTGTGGCAAAAATGCAGAAATTCCCCTTATTTTTAGGTAAAAAGGCTGAAATTCACCTTATTTGGGGGCAAAAAGGCAAAAATTTCCTTTATTTTGGGGCAAAATTGCAGAATTTTGACTTATTTCAGGGTCATAAATAAGAAATTTTCCTTATTTTGGGGCAAAAAAGACAGGAATTCCCTTTGTTTTGGGGAAAGAAGACAGAAATTCCAATTATTTAGAGGCAAAAATGCAGAAATTTCCCTTATTTTGGAGCAAAAATAAAGAAATTTCCCTTTTTTATGGGAAAAAGTAATGCATTCTTCTTATTTTCGGGCAAAAAGGCATAAATTCCCCGTATTTTGGAGAAAAATTGCAGAAATTCCCCTAATTGTGGGGCAAAAATGCAGAAATTTCCTATATGTTGGGACAAAAAGACAGAAATTCTCCTTATTTTGGGGCAAAACACAGAAATTCCACTTAATTTGGGGCAAATTCCAGAAATTTCCTATATTTTGGGGCAAAATTGCAGAAATTTCACTTATTTTGGGGCAAAATTGCAGAAATTTCATTTATTTTGGGGCACAATTGCAGAAATTTCACTTATTTCACAGAAAAAAGGCAGAAATTTTCCTTATTTTGGGGTAAAAAGGCAGAAAATCCTAATATTTTGTGGCAAAAATGCAGAAATTCCCCTTATTTCGAGGTAAAAAGGCTGAAATTCTTCTTATTTGGGGGAAAAAAGGCAGAAATTGCTTTTATTTTGGTACAAAATTGCAGAAATTTTCTTTATTTTGGGGCAAAATACAGAAATTCCCCATATTTTAGGGCAAAAAGCAGAGATTACCCTTATTATCAGGTAAAAAGGCTGAAATTTCCCTTATTTTGGGGCAAAAAGACAGAAATTCCCCTTATTTTGTGGCAAAAATGCAGAAATTTCCCTTATTTTGGGGCAAAATTGCAGAAATTTCACTTATTTCAGGGTAATAAGTCAGAAATTTTCTTTATTTTGGGGCAAAAAAGAGAGAAATTCCCTTTGTTTTGGGGAAAAGAGACAGAAATTCCACTTATTTACAGGCAAAAATGCAGAAATTCACCTTATTTTGGAGAAAAAATTAAGAAATTTTCCTTTGTTATGGCAAAAAGGTATGCATTCTTCTAATTTTCGGGCAAAAAGGCAGAAATTCCCCGTATTTTGGAGCAAAATTGCAGAAATTCCCCTAATTGTGGGGCAAAAAGGCAGAAATTCTGTATATGTTGTGGCAAAAAACAGAAATTCTCCTTATTTTGGGGCAAAACTCAGAAATTCCACTTATTTTGGGGCAAAATTCCAGAAATTTTTCTTCTTTTAGGGCAAAACTGCAGAAATTTCACTTATTTTTGTGTAAAATTGCAGAAATTTCACTTATTTGGAGGCAAAATTGCAGAAATTTCACTTATTTCAGGGAAAAAAGGCAGAAATTTTCCTTATTTTGGGGCAAAACGGCAGTAATTCCTAATATTTTTTGCAAAAATGCAGAAATTCCCCTTATTTCAAGGTAAAAAGGCTGAAATTCCCCTTATTTGGGGGCAAAAAGGCAGAAATTTCCCTTATTTTGGGGCAAAATTGCAGAAATTTCACTTATTTTGGGGCAAAATTGCAGAAATTTCACTTATTTCAGGGAAAAAAAGCAGAAATTTTCTTATTTTGGGGCAAAAAGGCAGAAATTCCTAAGATTTTGTGGCAAAAATGCAGAAATTCCCCTTATTTTGAGGTAAAAAGGCTGAAATTCCCCTTATTTGGGGGCAAAAAGGCAAAAATTTCCTTTATTTTGGGGCAAAATTGCAGAAATTTCACTTATTTCAGGGTCATAAGTAAGAAATTTTCCTTATTTTGGGGCAAAAAAGACAGGAATTCACTTTGTTTTGGGGAAAGAAGACAGAAATTCCAATTATTTAGAGGCAAAAAAGCAGAAATTTCCCTTATTTTGGAGCAAAAATAAAGAAATTTCCCTTTTTTATAGGAAAAAGTAATGCATTCTTCTTATTTTCGGGCAAAAAGGCAGAAATTCCCCGTATTTTGGAGAAAAATTGCAGAAATTCCCCTAATTGTGGGGCAAAAATGCAGAAATTTCCTATATGTTGGGGCAAAAAGACAGAAATTCTCCTTATTTTGGGGCAAAACTCAGAAATTCCATATATTTTGGGGCAAAATTCCAGAAATTTCACTTATTTTGGGGCGAAATTGCAGAAATTTCATTTATTTTGGAGCAAAATTTCAGAAATTTCTCTTATTTTGGTGCAAAATTACAGAAATTTCACTTATTTCTGGGAAAATAGGCAGAAATTTTCCTTATTTTGGGGCAAAAAGGCAGAAATTCCTAATATTTTGTGGCAAAAATGCAGAAATTCCCCTTATTTTGAGGTAAAAAGACTGAAATTCCCCTTATTTGGGGGCAAAAAGGCAGAAATTTCCCTTATTTTGGGGCAAAATTGCAGAGATTTCACTTACTTCAGGGTAATAAGGCAGAATTTTTCCTTATTTAGGGTCAAAAAAGACAGAAATTCCCTTTGTTTTGGGGGAAAAAGACAGAAATTCCACTTATTTAGAGGCAAAAATTCAGAAATTCCCCTTATTTTGGAGCAAAAATGAAGAAATTTTCCTTTTTTATGGCAAAAAGTATGCATTCTTCTTATTTTCGGGCAAAAAGGCAGAAATTCCCCGTATTTAGGAGCAAAATTGTAGAAATTCCCCTAATTGTGGGGCAAAAAGGCAGAAATTACCTATATGTTGGGGCAAAAAACCAGAAATTCTCTTTTTTTTGGGGCAAAACTCAGAAATTCCACTTATTTTTGGGCAAAATTCCAGAAATTTCACTTATTTTGGGGCAAAATTGCCGAAATTTCACTTATTTTGGGGCAAAATTGCAGAAATTTCACTTATTTCAGGAAAAAAAAGCAGAAATTTTCTTATTTTTGGGCAAAAGGCAGAAATTCCTAATATTTTGTGGCATAAACGCAGAAATTCCCCTTATTTTGAGGTAAAAAGGCTGAAATTCCCCTTATTTGGGGGCAAAAATGCAAAAATTTCCTTTATTGTGGGGCCAAATTGCAGAAATTTCACTTATTTCAGGGTAATAGGTCAAAAATTTTCCTTATTTTGGAGCAAAAAAGACAGAAATTCCCTTTGTTTTGGGAGAAAAAGACAGAAATTCCACTTATTTAGAGGCAAAAAAGCAGAAATTCCCCTTATTTTGGCCAAAAATGAAGAAATTTCCCTTTTTAATGGCAAAAAGGTATGCATTCTTCTTATTTTCGGGCAAAAAGGCAGAAATTCCTTGTATTTTGGAGCAAAATTGCAGATATTCCCCTAATTGTGGGGCAAAAAAGGCAGAAATTCTCTATATGTTGTGGCAAAAAACAGAAATTCTCCTTATCTTGGGGCAAAAGTCAGAAATTCCACTTATTTTAGGGCAAAATTCCAGAAATTTTTCTTATATTGGGGCAAAATTGCAAAAATTTCACTTATTTTGGGGTAAAATTGCAGAAATTTCACTTATTTGGGGGCAAAATTGCAGAAATTTCACATATTTCAGAAAAAAAAGGCAGAAATTTTCTTTATTTTGGGGCAAAACGGCAGTAATTCCTAATATTTTGTGGCAAAAATGCAGAAATTCCACTTATTTCGAGGTAAAAAGGCTGAAATTCCCCTTATTTGGGGGCAAAAAGGCAGAAATTTCCCTTATTTTGGGGCAAAATTGCAGAAATTTCACTTACTTCAGGGTAATAAGTCAGAATTTTTCCTTATATTGTGGCAAAAAAGACAGAAATTCCCTTTGTTTTGGGGGAAAAAGAAAGAAATTCCACTTATTTAGAGGCAAAAAAGCAGAAATTCCCCTTATTTTGGAGCAAAAATGAAGAAATTTCCCTTTTTTAAGGCAAAAAGGTATGCATTCTTCTTATTTTTGGGCAAAAAGGCAGAAATTCCCCGTATTTTGGAGCAATATTGCAGAAATTCCCCTAATTGTGGGGCAAAAAGGCAGAAATTGCCTATATGTTGGGGCAAAAAGACAGAAATTCTTTTTATTTTGGGGCAAAACTCAGAAATTCTACTTATTTAGGGGCAAAATTCCAGAAATTTCCCTTAATTTGGAGCAAAATAGCAGAAATTTCACTTATTTTGGGGCAAAATTGCAGAAATTTCACTTATTTCAGGGAAAAAAAGCAGAAATTTTCTTATTTTGGGGCAGAAAGGCAGAAATTCCTAATATTTTGTGGCAAAAATGCAGAAATTCCCCTTATTTTGAGGTAAAAAGGCTGAAATTCCCTTTATTTGGGGGCAAAAAGGCAAAAATTTCCTTTATTTTGGGGCAAAATTGCAGAAATTTCACTTATTTCAGGGTAATAAGTAAGAAATTTTCCTTATTTTGGGGCAAAAAAGACAGGAATTCCCTTTATTTTGGGGTAAGTAGACAGAAATTCCACTTATTTAGAGGCAAAAAAGCAGAAATTCCCCTTATTTTGGAGCAAAAATAAAGAAAATTCCCTTTTTTATGGCAAAAAGGTATGCATTCTTCTTATTTTTGGGCAAAAAGGCAGAAATCCCCCGTATTTTGGAACAAAATTGCAGAAATTCCCCTAATTGTGGGGCAAAAATGCAGAAATTCCCTATATGTTGGGGCAAAAATGCAGAAATTCTCTTTATTTTGGGGCAAAACACAGAAATTCCACTTATTTTGGGGCAAAATTCCAGAATTTTCCTATATTTTGGGGCAAAATTGCAGAAATTTCACTTATTTTGTGGCAAAATTGCAAAAATTTCACTTATTTGGGGGCAAAATTACAGAAATTTCACTTATTTCAGGGAAAAAAGGCAGAAATTTTCCTTATTTTGGGGCAAAACGGCAAAAATTCCTAATATTTTGTGGCAAAAATGCCGAAATTCCCTTTATTTCGAGGTAAAAAGGCTGAAATTCCCCTTATTTGGGGGCAAAAAGGCAGAAATTTCCCTTATTATGGGGCAATATTGAAGAATTTTCACTTACTTCAGAAATTAAGGCAGAATTTTTCCTTATTTTGGGGCAAAAAAGACAGAAATTCCCTTTGTTTTGGGGGAAAAAGACAGAAATTCCACTTATTTAGAGGCAAAAATTCAGAAATTCCCCTTATTTTGGAGCAAAAATGAAGAAATTTCCCTTTTTTATGGCAAAAAGGTATGCATTCTTCTTACTTTTGGGCAAAAAGGCAGAAATTCCCCGTATTTAGGAGCAAAATTGTAGAAATTCCCCTAATTGTCGGGCAAAAAGGCAGAAATTACCTATATGTTGGGGCAAAAAAACAGAAATTCTCCATTTTTGGGGGCAAAACTCAGAAATTCCACTTATTTTTGGGCAAAATTCCAGAAATTTCACTTATTTTGTGGCAAAATTACAGAAATTTCACTTATTTTGGGGCAAAATTGAAGAAATTTCACTTATTTCAGGAAAAAAAAAGCAGAAATTTTCTTATTTTAGGGCAAAAGGCAGAAATTCCTAATATTTTGTGGCATAAACGCAGAAATTCCCCTTATTTTGAGGTAAAAAGGCTGAAATTCCCCTTATTTGGGGGCAAAAATGCAAAAATTTCCTTTATTTTGGGGCAAAATTGCAGAAATTTCACTTATTTCAGGGTTATAAGTCAAAAATTTTCCTTATTTTGGAGCAAAAAGGACAGGAATTCCCTTTGTTTTGTGAGAAAAAGACAGAAATTCCACTTATTTAGAGGCAAAAAAGCAGAAATTCCCCTTATTTTGGCCAAAAATGAAGAAATTTCCCTTTTTAATGGCAAAAAGGTATGCATTCTTCTTATTTTCGGGCAAAAAGGCAGAAATTCCTTGTATTTTGGAGCAAAATTGCAGATATTCCCCTAATTGTGGGGCAAAAAAGGCAGAAATTCTTTATGTTGTGGCAAAAAACAGAAATTCTCCTTATCTTGGGGCAAAAGTCAGAAATTCCACTTATTTTAGGGCAAAATTCCAGAAATTTCCCTTATTTTGGGGCAAAATTGCACAAATTTCACATATTTTTGGGTAAAATTGCAGAAATTTCACTTATTTGGGGGCAAAATTGCAGAAATTTCACTTATTTCAGGGAAAAAAGGCAGAAATTTTCTTTATTTTGGGGCAAAACGGCAGTAATTCCTAATATTTTGTGGCAAAAATGCAGAAATTCCACTTATTTCGAGGTAAAAAGGCTGAAATTCCCCTTATTTGGGGGCAAAAAGGCAGAAATTTTCCTTATTTTGGGGCAAAATTGCAGAAATTTCACTTACTTCAGGGTAATAAGTCAGAATTTTTCCTTATATTGGGGCAAAAAAGACAGAAATTCCCTTTTTTTTGGGGGAAAAAGAAAGAAATTCCACTTATTTAGAGGCAAAAAAGCAGAAATTCCCCTTATTTTGGAGCAAAAATGAAGAAATTTCCCTTTTTAAAGGGAAAAAGGTATGCATTCTTCTTATTTTTGGGCAAAAAGGCAGAAATTCCCCGTATTTTGGAGCAAAATTGCAGAAATTCCCCTAATTGTGGGGCAAAAAGGCAGAAATTGCCTATATGTTGGGGCAAAAAGACAGAAATTCTTTTTATTTTGGGGCAAAACTCAGAAATTCTACTTATTTTGGGGCAAAATTCCAGAAATTTCCCTTAATTTGGGGCAAAATAGCAGAAATTTCACTTATTTTGGGGCAAAATTGCAGAAATTTCACTTATTTCAGGGAAAAAAAGCAGAAATTTTCTTATTTTGGGGCAAAAAGGCAGAAATTCCTAATATTTTGTGGCAAAAATGCAGAAATTCCCCTTATTTTGAGGTAAAAAGGCTGAAATTCCCTTTATTTGGGGGCAAAAAGGCAAAAATTTCCTTTATTTTGGGGCAAAATTGCAGAAATTTCACTTATTTCAGGGTAATAAGTAAGAAATTTTCCTTATTTTGGGGCAAAAAAGACAGGAATTCCCTTTGTTTTGGGGGAAGAAGACAGAAATTCCACTTATTTAGAGGCAAAAAAGCAGAAATTCCCCTTATTTTGAAGCAAAAATAAAGAAATTTCCCTTTTTTATGGCAAAAAGGTATGCATTCTTCTTATTTTTGGGCAAAAAGGCAGAAATCCCCCGTATTTTGGAACAAAATTGCAGAAATTCCCCTAATTGTGGGGCAAAAATGCTGAAATTCCCTATATGTTGGGGCAAAAATACAGAAATTCTCTTTATTTTGGGGCAAAACACAGAAATTCCACTTATTTTGGGGCAAAATTCCAGAATTTTCCTATATTTTGGGGCAAAATTGCAGAAATTTCACTTATTTTGGAGCAAAATTACAGAAATTTCACTTATTTCTTGGAAAATAGGCAGAAATTTTCCTTATTTTGGGGCAAAAAAGACAGGAATTCCCTTTGTTTTGGCGGTAAAACACAGAAATTCCACTTATTTAGAGGCAAAAAAGCAGAAATTCCCCTTATTTTGGAGCAAAAATGAAGAAATTTCCCTTTTTTATGGCAAAAAGGTATGCATTCTTCTTATTTTCGGGCAAAAAGGCAGAAATTCCCCTTATTTTGTAGCAAAATTGCAGAAATTCTCCTAATTTTTGGGCAAAAAGGCAGAAATTCTCTATATGTTGGGGCAAAAAGACAGAAATTCTCCTTATTTTGGGGCAAAACTCAGAAATTCCATTTATTTTGGGGCAAAATTCCAGAAATTTCACCTATTATGGGGCGAAATTGCAGAAATTTCACTTATTTTGGAGCAAAATTGCAGAAATTTCACTTATTTTGGAGCAAAATTACAGAAATTTCACTTATTTCTGGGAAAATAGGCAGAAATTTTCCTTATTTTGGGGCAAAAAGGCAGAAATTCCTAATATTTTGTGGCAAAAATGCAGAAATTCCCCTTATTTCGAGGTAAAAAGGCTGAAATTCCCCTTATTTGGGGGCAAAAAGGCAGAAATTTCCCTTATTTTGTGGCAAAATTGCAGAAATTTCACTTACTTCAGGGTAATATGTCAGAATTTTTCCTTATTTTCGGGCAAAAAAGACAGAAATTCCCTTTGTTTTGGGGGAAAAAGACAGAAATTCCACTTATTTAGAGGCAAAATTTCAGAAATTCCCCTTATTTTGGAGCAAAAATGAAGAAATTTCCCTTTTTTATGGCAAAAAGGTATGCATTCTTCTTATTTTCGGGCAAAAAGGCAGAAATTCCCCGTATTTAGGAGCAAAGTGTAGAAATTCCCCTAATTGTGGGGCAAAAAGGCAGAAATTACCTATATGTTGGGGCAAAAAAACAGAAATTCTCCTTTTTTTGGGGCAAAACTCAGAAATTCCACTTATTTTTGGGCAAAATTCCAGAAATTTCACTTATTTTGGGGCAAAATTGCAGAAATTTCACTTATTTTGGGGCAAAATTGCAGAAATTTCACTTATTTCAGGAAAAAAAAGCAGAAATTTTCTTATTTTAGGGCAAAAGGCAGAAATTCCTAATATTTTGTGGCATAAACGCAGAAATTCCCCTTATTTTGAGGTAAAAAGGCTGAAATTCCCCTTATTTGGGGGCAAAAATGCAAAAATTTCCTTTATTTTGGGGCAAAATTGCAGAAATTTCACTTATTTCAGGGTAATAAGTCAAAAATTTTCCTTATTTTGGAGCAAAAAAGACAGGAATTCCCTTTGTTTTGGGAGAAAAAGACAGAAATTCCTCTTATTTAGAGGCAAAAAAGCAGAAATTCCCCTTATTTTGGCCAAAAATGAAGAAATTTCCCTTTTTTATGGCAAAAAGGTATGCATTCTTCTTATTTTCGGGCAAAAAGGCAGAAATTCCCCGTATTTTGGAGCAAAATTGCAGATATTCCCTAATTGTGGGGCAAAAAGGCAGAAATTCTCTATACGTTGTGGCAAAAAACAAAATTTCTCCTTATCTTGGGGCAAAAGTCAGAAATTCCACTTATTTTAGGGCAAAATTCCAGAAATTTCCTGTATTTTGGGGCAAAATTGCACAAATTTCACTTATTTTTGGGTAAAATTGCAGGAATTTCACTTATTTGGGGGCAAAATTGCAGAAATTTCACTTATTTCAGGGAAAAAAGGCAGAAATTTTCTTTATTTTGGGGCAAAACGGCAGTAATTCCTAATATTTTGTGGCAAAAATGCAGAAATTCCCCTTATTTTGAGGTAAAAAGGCTGAAATTCCCCTAATTTGGGGGCAAAAAGGCAAAAATTTTTTTGGGGGGCAAAATTGCAGAAATTTCTCTTATTTCATGTAATAAGTCAGAAATTTTCCTTATTTTGGGGCAAAAAAGACAGAAATTCGCTTTGTTTTGGGGGAAAAAGACAGAAATTCCACTTATTTAGAGGCAAAAATTCAGAAATTCCCCTTATTTTGGAGCAAAAATGAAGAAATTTCTTTTTTTTATGGCAAAAAAATATGCATTCTTCTTATTTTCGGGCAAAAAGGCAGAAATTACCTGTATTTAGGAGCATAATTGCCGAAATTCCCCTAATTGTGGGGCAAAAAGGCAAAAATTACCTATATGTTGGGGCAAAAATCAGAAATTCTCCTTATTTTGGGGCAAAACTGAGAAATTCCACTTATTGTGGAGCAAAATTCCAGAAATTTCCCTTATTTTGGGGAAAAATTGCAGAAATTTCACTTATTTTGGGGCAAAATTGCAGAAATTTCACTTATTTCAGGAAAAAAAAGCAGAAATTTTCTTATTTTGGGGCAAAAAGGCAGAAATTCCTAATATTTTGTGGCATAAATGCAGAAATTCCCCTTATTTTGAGGTAAAAAGGCTGAAATTCCCCTTATTTGGGGGCAAAAAGGCAAAAATTTCCTATATTTAGGGGCAAAATTGCAGAAATTTCACTTATTTCAGGGTAGTAAGTCAGAAATTTTCCTTATTTTGGGGCAAAAAAGACAGGAATTCCCTTTGTTTTGGGGGAAAAAGACAGAAATTCCACTTATTTAGAGGCAAAAAAGCAGAAATTCCCCTTATTTTGGAGCAAAAATGAAGAAATTTCCCTTTTTTATGGCAAAAAGCTATGCATTCTTCTTATTTTCGGGCAGAAAGGCAGAAATTCCCCGTATTTTGTAGCAAAATTGAAGAAATTCTCCTAATTGTGGGGCAAAAAGGCAGAAATTCTCTATATGTTGGGGCAAAAAGACAGAAATTCTCCTTATTTTGGGGCAAAACTCAGAAATTCCATTTATTTTGGGGCAAAATTCCAGAAATTTCACTTATTTTGGGGCGAAATTGCAGAAATTTCACTTATTTTGGAGTAAAATTGCAGAAATTTCCCTTATTTTGGGGCAATATTGCAGAAATTTCACGTACTTCACCGTAATAAGGCAGAATCTTTCCTTATTTTGGGGCAAAAAAGACAGAAATTCCCTTTGTTTTGGGGGAAAAAGACAGAAATTCCACTTATTTAGAGGCAAAAATTCAGAAATTCCCCTTATTTTGGAGCAAAAATGAAGAAATTTCCCTTTTTTATGGCAAAAAAATATGCATTCTTCTTATTTTCGGGCAAAAAGGCAGAAATTCCCCGTATTTAGGAAGAAAATTGTAGAAATTTCCCTAATTGTGGGGCAAAAAGGCAGAAATTACCTATATGTTGGGGCAAAAAAACAGAAATTCTCCCTTTTTTAGGGCAAAACTCAGAAATTCCACTTATTGTGGGCAAAATTCCAGAAATTTCACTTATTTTGGGGCAAAATTGCAGAAATTTCACTTATTTTGGGGCAAAATTGCAGAAATTTCACTTATTTCAGGAAAAAAAAGCAGAAATTTTCTTATTTTGGGGCAAAAGGCAGAAATTCCAAATATTTTGTGGCATAAACGCAGAAATTCCCCTTATTTGAGGTAAAAAGGCTGAAATTCCCCTTATTTGGGAGCAAAAATGCAAAAATTTCCTTTATTTTGAAGCAAAATTGCAGAAATTTCACTTATTTCAGGGTAATAAGTCAAAAATTTTCCTTATTTTGGAGCAAAAAAGACAGGAATTCCCTTTGTTTTGGGATAAAAAGACAGAAATTCCACTTATTTAGAGGCAAAAAAGCAGAAATTCCTCTTATTTTGGACAAAAATGAAGAAATTTCCCTTTTTTATGGCAAAAAGGTATGCATTCTTCTTATTTTCGGGCAAAAAGGCAGAAATTCCCCGTATTTTGGAGCAAAATTGCAGATATTCCCCTAATTGTGGGGCAAAAAGGCAGAAATTCTCTATATGTTGTGGCAAAAAACAGAAATTCTCCTTATCTTGGGGCAAAAGTCAGAAATTCCACTTATTTTGGGGCAAAATTCCAGAAATTTCCTTTATTTTGGGGCAAAATGGCACAAATTTCACTTATTTTTGTGTAAAATTGCAGAAATTTCACTTATTTGGGGGCAAAATTTCAGAAATTTCACTTATTTCAGGTAAAAAAGGCAGAAATTTTCTTTATTTTGGGGCAAAACGGCAGTAATTCCTTATATTTTGTGGCAAAAATGCAGAAATTCCACTTATTTCGAGGTAAAAAGGCTGAAATTCCCCTTATTTGGGGGCAAAAAGGCAGAAATTTTCCTTATTTTGGGGCAAAATTGCAGAAATTTCACTTACTTCAGGGTAATAAGACAGAATTTTTCCTTATATTGGGGCAAAAAAGACAGAAATTCCCTTTGTTTTGGGGGAAAAAGAAAGAAATTCCACTTATTTAGAGGCAAAAAAGCAGAAATTCCCCTTATTTTAGAGCAAAAATGAAGAAATTTCCCTTTTTTAAGGCAAAAAGGTATGCATTCTTCTTATTTTTGGGCTAAAAGGCAGAAATTCCCCGTATTTTGGAGCAAAATTGCAGAAATTCCCCTAAATATGGGGCAAAAAGGCAGAAATTGCCTATATGTTGGGGCAAAAGACAGAAATTCTTTTTATTTTTAGGGCAAAACTCAGAAATTCTACTTATTTTGGGGCAAAATTCCAGAAATTTTCCTTAATTTGGGGAAAAATTGCAGAAATTTCACTTATTTTGGGGCAAAATTGCAGAAATTTCACTTATTTCAGGGAAAAAAAGCAGAAATTTTCTTATTTTGGGGCAAAAAGGCAGAAATTCCTAATATTTTGTGGCATAAATGCAGAAAATCCCCTTATTTCGAGGTAAAAAGGCTGAATTTCCCCTTATTTGGGGGCAAAAAGGCAAAAAATTCCTTTATTTTGGGGCAAAATTGCAGAAATTTCACTTATTTCAGAGAAATAAGTCAGAAATTTTCCTTATTTTGGGGTAAAAAAGACAGGAATTCTCTTTGTTTTGGCGGAAAAAGACAGAAATTCCACTTATTAAGAGGCAAAAAAGCAGAAATTCCCCTTATTTTGGAGCAAAAATGAAGAAATTTCCCTTTTTTATGGCAAAAAGGTATGCATTCTTCTTATTTTCGGGCAAAAAGGTAGAAATTCCTTGTATTTTGGAGCAAAATTGCAGAAATTCCCCTAATTGTGGGGCAAAAAGGCAGAAATTCTCTATATGTTGGGGCAAAAAGACAGAAATTCTCCTTATTTTGGGACAAAACTCAGAAATTCCACTTATTTTGGGGCAAAATTCCAGAAATTTTCCTTATTTTGGGGTAAAATTGCAGAAATTTCACTTATTTTGGGACAAAATTGCAGAAATTTCACTTATTTCAGGAAAAAAAAGCAGAAATTTTCTTATTTTGGGGCAAAAAGGCAGAAATTCCTAATATTTTGTGGCAAAAATGCCGAAATTCTCCTTATTTTGAGGTAAAAAGGCTGAATTTCCCCTAATTTGGAGGCAAAAAGGCAAAAAAATTTTTTTTGGGGCAAAATTGCAGAAATTTCACTTATTTCAGGGTAATAAGTCAGAAATTTTCCTTATTTTGGGGCAAAAAAGACAGAAATTCGCTTTGTTTTGGGGGAAAAAGACAGAAATTCCACTTATTTAGAGGCAAAAATTCAGAAATTCCTCTTATTTTGGAGCAAAAATGAAGAAATTTCCTTTTTTTATGGCAAAAAAATATGCATTCTTCTTATTTTCGGGCAAAAAGGCAGAAATTCCCCGTATTTAGGAACAAAATTGTAGAAATTTCCCTAATTGTGGGGCAAAAAGGCAGAAATTACCTATATGTTGGGGCAAAAATCAGAAATTCTCCTTATTTTGGGGCAAAACTGAGAAATTCCACTTATTGTGGGGCAAAATTCCAGAAATTTCCCTTATTTTGGGGAAAAATTGCAGAAATTTCACTTATTTTGGGGCAAAATTGCAGAAATTTCACTTATTTCAGGGAAAAAAAGCAGAAATTTTCTTATTTTGGGGCACAAAGGCAGAAATTCCTAATATTTTGTGGCATAAATGCAGAAATTCTCCTCATTTTGAGGTAAAAAGGCTGAAATTCCCCTTATTTTGGGGCAAAAAGGCAAAAATTTCCTATATTTTGGGGCAAAATTGCAGAAATTTCACTTATTTCAGGGTAGTAAGTCAGAAATTTTCCTTATTTTGGGGCAAAAAAGACAGGAATTCCCTTTGTTTTGGCGAAAAAAGACAGAAATTCCACTTATTTAGAGGCAAAAAAGCAGAAATTCCCCTTATTTTGGAGCAAAAATGAAGAAATTTCCCTTTTTTATGGCACAAAGCTATGCATTCTTCTTATTTTCGGGCAGAAAGGCAGAAATTCCTTGTATTTTGTAGCAAAATTGCAGAAATTCTCCTAATTGTGGGGCAAAAAGGCAGAAATTCTCTATATGTTGGGGCAAAAAGACAGAAATTCTCCTTATTTTGGGGCAAAACTCAGAAATTCCATTTATTTTGGGGCAAAATTCCAGAAATTTCACTTATTTTGGGGCGAAATTGCAGAAATTTCACTTATTTTGGAGCAAAATTGCAGAAATTTCACTTATTTTGGTGCAAAATTACAGAAATTTCACTTATTTCTGGGAAAATAGGCAGAAATTTTCCTTATTTTGTGGCAAAAAGTCAGAAATTCCTAATATTTTGTGGCAAAAATGCAGAAATTCCCCTTATTTCGAGGTAAAAAGGCTGAAATTCCCCTTATTTGGGGGCAAAAAGGCAGAAATTTCCCTTATTTTGGGGCAAAATTGCAGACATTTCACTTACTTCAGGGTAATAAGGCAGAATTTTTCCTTATTTTGTGGCAAAAAAGACAGAAATTCCCTTTGTTTTGGGGGAAAAAGACAGAAATTCCACTTATTTAGAGGCAAAAATTCAGAAATTCCCCTTATTTTGGAGCAAAAATGAAGAAATTTCCCTTTTTTATGGCAAAAAGGTATGCATTCTTCTTATTTTCGGGAAAAAAGGCAGAAATTCCCCGTATTTAGGAACAAAATTGTAGAAATTTCCCTAATTGTGGGGCAAAAAAACAGAAATTACCTATATGTTGGGGCAAAAAAACAGAAATTCTCCTTTTTTTGGGGCAAAACTCAGAAATTCCACTTATTGTGGGCAAAATTCCAGAAATTTCACTTATTTTGGGGCAAAATTGCAGAAATTTCACTTATTTTGGGGCAAAATTGCAGAAATTTCACTTATTTCAGGAAAAAAAAGCAGAAATTTTCTTATTTTGGGGCAAAAGGCAGAAATTCCTAATATTTTGTGGCATAAACGCAGAAATTCCACTTATTTGAGGTAAAAAGGCTGAAATTCCCCTTATTTGGGAGCAAAAATGCAAAAATTTCCTTTACTTTGAGGCAAAATTGCAGAAATTTCACTTATTTCAGGGTAATAAGTCTAAAATTTTCCTTATTTTGGAGAAAAAAAGACAGGAAATCCCTTTGTTTTGGGAGAAAAAGACAGAAATTCCACTTATTTAGGGGCAAAAAAGCAGAAATTCCCCTTATTTTGGCCAAAAATGAAGAAATTTCCCTTTTTTATGGCAAAAAGGTATGCATTCTTCTTATTTTCGGGCAAAAAGGCAGAAATTCCCCGTATTTTGGAGCAAAATTGCAGATATTCCCCTAATTGTGGGGCAAAAAGGCAGAAATTCTCTATATGTTGTGGCAAAAAACAGAAATTCTCCTTATCATGGGGCAAAAGTCAGAAATTCCACTTATTTTGGGGCAAAATTCCAGAAATTTCCTTTATTTTGGGGCAAAATTGCACAAATTTCACTTATTTTTCGGTAAAATTGCAGAAATTTCACTTATTTGGGGGCAAAATTTCAGAAATTTCACTTATTTCAGGTAAAAAAGGCAGAAATTTTCTTTATTTTGGGGCAAAACGGCAGTAATTCCTAATATTTTGTGGCAAAAATGCAGAAATTCCACTTATTTCGAGGTAAAAAGGCTGAAATTCCCCTTATTTGGGGGCAAAAAGGCAGAAATTTTCCTTATTTTGGGGCAAAATTGCAGAAATTTCACTTACTTCAGGGTAATAAGTCAGAATTTTTCCTTATATTGGGGCAAAAAAGACAGAAATTCCCTTTGTTTTGGGGGAAAAAGAAAGAAATTCCTCTTATTTAGAGGCAAAAAAGCAGAAATTCCCCTTATTTTAGAGCAAAAATGAAGAAATTTCCCTTTTTTAAGGCAAAAAGGTATGCATTCTTCTTATTTTTGGGCTAAAAGGCAGAAATTCCCCGTATTTTGGAGCAAAATTGCAGAAATTCCCCAAATTGTGGGGCAAAAAGGCAGAAATTGCCTATATGTTGGGGCAAAAGGACAGAAATTCTTTTTATTTTTGGGCAAAACTCAGAAATTCTACTTATTTTGGAGCAAAATTCCAGAAATTTTCCTTAATTTGGGGAAAAATTGCAGAAATTTAACTTATTTTGGGGCAAAATTGCAGAAATTTCACTTATTTCAGGGAAAAAAAGCAGAAATTTTCTTATTTTGGGGCAAAAAGGCAGAAATTCCTAATATTTTGTGGCATAAATGCAGAAATTCCCCTTATTTCGAGGTAAAAAGGCTGAATTTCCCCTTATTTGGGGGCAAAAAGGCAAAAAATTCCTTTATTTTGGGGCAAAATTGCAGAAATTTCACTTATTTCAGGGAAATAAGTCAGAAATTTTCCTTATTTTGGGGTAAAAAAGACAGGAATTCTCTTTGTTTTTGCGGAAAAAGACAGAAATTCCACTTATTAAGAGGCAAAAAAGCAGAAATTCCCCTTATTTTGGAGCAAAAATGAAGAAATTTCCCTTTTTTATGGCAAAAAGGTATGCATTCTTCTTATTTTCGGGCAAAAAGGCAGAAATTCCTTGTATTTTGGAGCAAAATTACAGAAATTCCCCTAATTGTGGGGCAAAAAGGCAGAAATTCTCTATATGTTGGGGCAAAAAACAGAAATTCTCCTTATTTTGGGACAAAACTCAGAAATTCCACTTATTTTGGGGCCAAATTCCAGAAATTTTCCTTATTTTGGGGTAAAATTGCAGAAATTTCACTTATTTTGGGACAAAATTGCAGAAATTTCACTTATTTCAGGAAAAAAAAGCAGAAATTTTCTTATTTTGGGGCAAAAAGGCAGAAATTCCTAATATTTTGTGGCAAAAATACCGAAATTCTCCTTATTTTGAGGTAAAAAGGCTGAAATTCCCCTAATTTGGGGGCAAAAAGGCAAAATTTTTTTTTTGGGGCAAAATTGCCGAAATTTCACTTATTTCAAGGTAATAAGTCAGAAATTTTCCTTATTTTGGGGCAAAAAAGAAAGAAATTCGCTTTGTTTTGGGGGAAAAAGACAGAAATTCCACATATTTAGAGGCAAAAATTCAGAAATTCCTCTTATTTTGGAGCAAAAATGAAGAAATTTCCTTTTTTTATGGCAAAAAAATATGCATTCTTCTTATTTTCTGGCAAAAAGGCAGAAATTACCTGTATTTAGGAGCATAATTGCAGAAATTCCCCTAATTGTGGGGCAAAAAGGCAGAAATTACCTATATGTTGGGACAAAAATCAGAAATTCTCCTTATTTTGGGGCAAAACTGAGAAATTCCACTTATTTTGGGGCAAAATTCCAGAAATTTCCCTTATTTTGGGGCAAAATTGCAGAAATTTCACTTATTTTGGGGCAAAATTGCAGAAATTTCACTTATTTCAGGGGAAAAAAGCAGAAATTTTCTTATTTTGGGGCAAAAAGGCAGAAATTCCTAATATTTTGTGGCATAAATGCAGAAATTCCCCTTATTTTGAGGTAAAAAGGCTGAAATTCCCCTTATTTGGGGGCAAAAAGGCAAAAATTTTCTTTATTTTGGGGCAAAATTACAGAAATTTCGATTATTTCAGGGTAATAACTCAGAAATTTTCCTTATTTTGGGGCAAAAAAGACAGAAATTCCCTTTGTTTTGGGGGAAAAAGACAGAAATTCCACTTATTTAGAGGCAAAAAAGCCGAAAATCCCATTATTTTGGAGCAAAAATGAAGAAATTTCCCTTTGTTATGGCAAAAACGTATGAATTCTTATTATTTTCGGGCAAAAAGGCAGAAATTTCCCGTATTTTTGAGCAAAATTGCAGAAATTCCCCTTATTGTGGGGCAAAAAGGCAGAAATTGAATATATGTTGGTGCAAAAAGGCAGAAATTCTCCTTATTTTGGGGCAAAACTCAGAAATTCCACTTATTTTGGGGCAAAATTCCAGAAATTTCCCTTATTTTGGGGCAAAATTGCAGAAATTTCACTTATTTTGGGGCAAAATTGCAGAAATTTCACTTATTTCAGGGAAAAAAAGCAGAAATTTTCTTATTTTGGGGCAAAAAGGCAGAAATTCCTAATATTTTGTGGCATAAATGCAGAAATTCCCCTTATTTTGAGGTAAAAAGGCTGAAATTCCCCTTATTTGGGGGCAAAAAGGCAAAAATTTTCTTTATTTTGGGGCAAAATTACAGAAATTTCACTTATTTCAGGGTAATAAGTCAGAAATTTTCCTTATTTTGGGGCAAAAAAGACAGAAATTCCCTTTGTTTTGCGGGAAAAAGACAGAAATTCCACTTATTTAAAGGCAAAAAAGCCGAAAATCCCATTATTTTGGAGCAAAAATGAAGCAATTTCCCTTTGTTATGGCAAAAACGTATGAATTCTTATTATTTTCGGGCAAAAAGGCAGAAATTTCCCGTATTTTTGAGCAAAATTGCAGAAATTCCCCTTATTGTGGGGCAAAAAGGCAGAAATTGAATATATGTTGGTGCAAAAAGGCAGAAATTCTCCTTATTTTGGGGCAAAACTCAGAAATTCCACTTATTTTGGGGCAAAATTCCAGAAATTTCCCTTATTTTGGGGCAAAATTGCAGAAATTTCACTTAATTTGGGGCAAAATTGCAGAAATTTCACTGATTTCAGGGAAAAAAAAGCAGAAATTTTCTTATTTTGGGGCAAAAAGCCAGAAATTCCTATTATTTTGTGGCAAAAATGCAGAAATTCCCCTTATTTTGAGGGAAAAAGGCTAAAATTCCCCTTATTTGGGGGCAAAAAGGCAAAAATTTACTTTATTTTGGGGCAAAATTGCAGAAATTTCACTTATTTCAGAGTAATAAGTCAAAAATTTTCCTTATTTTGGGGAAAAAAGACAGGAATTCCATTTGTTTTGGGGGAAAAAGACATAAATTCCACTTATTTAGAGGCAAAAAAGCAGAAAATCCCCTTATTTTGGAGCAAAAATAAAGGAATTTCCCTTTTTTATTGCAAAAAGTTATGCATTCTTCTTATTTTCGGGCAAAAAGGCAGAAATTCCCCGTATTTTGGAGCAAAATTGCAGAAATTCCCCTAATTGTGGGGCAAAAAGAGAAATTGCCTATATGTTGGGGCAAAAAGACAAAATTTCTCCTTATTTGGGGGCAAAACTCTGAAATTCCACTTATTTCGGGGCAAAATTCCAGAAATTTCTTTTATTTTGTGGCAAAATTGCAGAAATTTCACTTATTTTGGGGCAAAATTGCAGAAATTTCACTTATTTCAGGGTAATAAGTAAGAATTTTTTCTTATTTTGGGGCAAAAAGGCAGAAATTCCTAATATTTTGTGGCAAAAATGCAGAAATTCTTCTTATTTTGAGGTAAAAAGGCTGAAATTTTCCTTATTTGGAGGCAAAAATGCAGAAATTACCCTTATTTTGAGGTAAAAATGCTGAAATTCCCCTTATTTGGGGGCAAAAAGGCAGAAATTTCCCTTATTTTGGGGCAAAATTGCAGAAATTTCACTTACTTCAGGGTAATAAGTCAGAATTTTTTTTTTTATTTTGGGGCAAAAATACAGAAATTCTCTTTGTTTTGAGGGAAAAAGACAGAAATTCCACTTATTTAGAGGCAAAAAAGCAGAAATTCCCCTTATTTTTGAGCAAAAATGAAGAAATTTCCTTTTTATGGCAAAAAGGTATGCATTCTTTTTATTTTGGGGCAAAAAGGTAGAAATTCCCCGTATTTTGGAGCAAAATTTCAGAAATTCCCCTAATTGCGGGGCAAAAAGGCAGAAATTCTCTATATGTTGGGGCAAAAAGACAGAAATTCTCCTTATTTTGGGGCAAAACTCAGAAATTCCACTTATTATGGGGCAAAAATACAGAAATTTCACTTATTTTGGGGCAAAATTGCAGAAATTTCACTTATTTCAGGGAAAAAAGGCAGAAATTTTCTTTATTTTGGGGCAAAAAAGAAGAAATTCCTAATATTTTGTGGCAAAAATGCAGCAATTCCCCTTATTTCGAGGTAAAAAGGCTGAAATTTTCCTTATTTGGGGGCAAAAATGCAGAAATTTTTCTTATTTTGAGGTAAAAATGCTGAAATTCCCCTTATTTGGGGGCAAAAAGGCAGAAATTTCCCTTATTTTGGGGCAAAATTGCAAAACTTTCACTTACTTCAGGGTAATAAGTCAGAATTTTTTTTTTATTTTGGGGCAATAATACAGAAATTCCCTTTGTTTTGGGGGAAAAAGACAGAAATTCCACTTATTTAGAGGCAAAAAAGCAGAAATTCCCCTTATTTTTGAGCAAAAATGAAGAAATTTCCTTTTTATGGCAAAAAGGCATGCATTCTTCTTATTTTCCGGTAAAAAGGAAAAAATTCCCTGTATTTTGGAGCAAAATTTCAGAAATTCCCCTAATTGTGGGGTAAAAAGGCAGAAATTCTCCTTATTTTGGGGCAAAACTCAGAAATTCCACTTATTTTGGGGCAAAAATACAGAAATTTCACTTATTTTGGGGCAAAATTGCAGAAATTTCAATTATTTTGTGGCAAAATTGCAGAAATTTCACTTATTTTGGGGCAAAATTGCAGAAATTTCACTTATTTCAGGGAAAAAAGGCGAAAATTTTCTTTATTTTAGGGAAAAAAGAAGAAATTCCTAATATTTTGTGGCAAAAATGCAGAAATTCCATTTATTTCGAGGTAAAAAGGTTGAATTTCCCCTTATTTGGGGGCAAAAAGGCAGAAATTTTTCTTATTTTGGGGCAAAAAGGCAGAAGTTCCTAATATTTTGTGGCAAAAATGCAGAAATTCCTCTTATTTCGAGGTAAAAAGGCTGAATTTCCCCTTATTTGGGGGCAAAATGCAGAAATTTTTCTTATTTTGGGACAAAATTGCAGAAATTTTACTTACTTCAGTATAATAAGGCAGAATTATTTCCTTATTTAGGGCAAAAAAGACAGAAATTCTTTTTGTTTTGGGGGGAAAAGACAGAAATTCCACTTATTTAGAGGCAAAAAATCAGAAATTCCCCTTATTTTGGAGCAAAAATGAAAAAATTTCCCTTTTTTATGGCAAAAAGGTATGCATTCTTCGTATTTTCGGGCAAAAAGGCAGAAATTCCCCGTATTTTGGAGCAAAATTGCAGAAATTTTCCTAATTGTGGGGCAAAAATGCAGAAATTCTCTATATGTTGGGGCAAAAAGACAGAAATTCTCATTATTTTGGGGCAAAACTCAGAAATTCCACTTATTTTGGGGCAAAATTCCAGAAATTTCTCTTATTTTGGGGCAAAATTGCAGAAATTTCACTTATTTTGCTGCAAAATTGCAGAAATTTCACTCATTTCAGAGAAAAAAAGAAGAAATTTTCTTATTTTGGGCAAAAAAGCAGTAATTCCTAATCTTTTGTGACAAAAATGCAGAAATTCCTCTTATTTTGAGGTAAAAAGGCTGAAATTCCCCTTATTTGGGGGCAAAAATGCAGAAATTCCCCTTATTTTGAGGTAAAAAGGCTGAATTTCCTCTTATTTGGGGGCAAAAAGGCAGATATTTTTCTTATTTTGGGGCAAAATTGCAGAAATTTTACTTACTTCAGGGTAATAAGGCAGAATTTTTCCTTATTTGGGGCAAAAAAGACAGAAATTCCCTTTGTTTGGGGGGAAAAGACAGAAATTCCACTTATTTAGAGGCAAAACATCAGAAAATCCTCTTATTTTGGAGCAAAAATGAAAAAATCTCCCTTTTTTATTGCAAAAAGTTATGCACTCTTCGTATTTTCGGGCAAAAAGGCAGAAATTCCCCGTATTTTGGAGCAAAATTGAAGAAATTCCCCTAATTGTGGGGCAAAAATACAGAAATTGCCTATATGTTGGGGCAAAAAGACAGAAATTCACCTTATTTTGGGGCAAAACTCAGAAATTCCACTTATTTTGGGGCAAAATTCCAGAAATTTCCCTTATTTTGGGGCAAAATTGCAGAAATTTCACTTATTTCAGTGAAAAAAAAGCAGAAATTTTCTTATTTTGGGGCAAAAAGGCAGAAATTCCTAATATTTTGTGGCATAAATGCAGAAATTCCCCTTATTTTGAGGTAAAAAGGCTGAAATTCCCCTTATTTGGAAGCAAAAAGGCAAAAATTTCCTTTATTTTGGGGCAAAATTGCAGAAATTTCATTTATTTCAGGGTAATAAGTCAGAAATTTTCCTTATTTTGGGGCAAAAAAGACAGGAATTCCCTTTGTTTTGGGGGAAAAAGACAGAAATTCCACTTATTTAGAGACAAAAAAGCAGAAATTCCTCTTATTTTTCAGCAAAAATGAAGAAATTTTTTTTTATTGAAAAAAGGTATGCATTCTTCTTATTTCCGGGCAAAAAGGCAGAAATTCCCCGTATTTTGGAGCAAAATTGCAGAAATTCCCCTAATTGTGGGGCAAAAATGCAGAAATTCTCTATTGTTGGGGCAAAAAGAGAGAAATTCTCTTATTTTGGGCAAAATTGCAGAAATTTCACTTATTTTGGTGCAAAATTGCAGAAATTTCACTTATTTTGGGGAAAAAAAGAAGAAATTTTCTTATTTTGGGGCAAAAAGGCAGAAATTACTAATATTTTGTGGCAAACATGCAGAAATTCCCTTATTTTGAGGTAAAAAGGCTGAAATTCCCCTTATTTTGGGGCAAAAATGCAGAAATTCCCATTATTTTGAGGTAAAAATGATGAAATTCCCCTTATTTGGGGGCAAATAGGCAAAAATTTCCCTTATTTTGGGGCAAAATTGTAGAAATTTCACTTACTTCAGAGTAATAAGTCAGAATTTTTCCCTATTTTGGGGCAAAAATACAGAAATTCCCTTTGTTTTGGGGGAAAAAGACAGAAATTCCACTTATTTAGAGGCAAAAAAGCAGAAATTCCCCTTATTTTGGAGCAAAAATTAAGAAATTTCCTTTTTATGGCAAAAAGGTATACATTCTTATTTTTGGGCAAAAGGCAGAAATTCCCCGTATTTTGGAGCGAAATTGCAGAAATTCCCCTAATTGTTGGGCAAAAAGGCAGAAATTGCCTATATGTTGGGGCAAAAAGACAAAAAATCTCCTAATTTTGGGGCAAAACCCAGAAATTCCACTTATTTTGGGGCAAAATTCCAGAAGATTCCCTTATTTGGGGCAAAATTGCAGAAATTTCACTTATTTTGGGGCAAAATTGCAGATATTTCACTTATTTTGGGGCAAAATTACAGAAATTTCACTTATTTTAGGAAAAAAGGCAGAAATTTTCCTTATTTTGGGGCAAAAAGTCAGAAATTACTAATATTTTGTGGCAAAAATGCAGAAATTCCCATTACGAGGTAAAAAGGCTGAAATTCCCCTTATTTGGGGGCAAAAAGGCAGAAATTTCCCTTATTATGGGGCAAAATTGCAGAATTTTCACTTACTTCAGGGAAATAAGGCAGAATTTTTCCTTATTTTGGGGCAAAAAAGACAGAAATTCCCTTTGTTTTGGGAGAAAATGACAGAAATTCCACTTATTTAGAGGCAAAAAAGCACAAATTCTCCTTATTTTGGAGCAAAAATGAAGACATTTCCTATTTATGGCAAAAAGGTATGCATTCTTCTTATTTTTGTGCAAAAAGGCAGAAATTCCCCGTATTTAGGAGCAAAATTGCAGAAATTCCCCTAATTGTGGGGCAAAAATGCAGAAATTGCCTATATGTTGGGGCAAAAAGACAGAAATTCTCCTTATTTTGAGGGAAAACTCAGAAATTCCACTTATTTTGGGGCAAAATTTTAGAAATTTCAGTTATTTCAGTGAAAAAAGGCAGAAATTTTCCTTATTTTGGGGCAAAAAGGCAGAAATTCCTAATATTTTTGACAAAAATGCAGAAATTCCCATTTCGAGGTAAAAAGGCTGAAATTCCCCTTATTTGGGGGCAAAAAGGCAGAAATTTCCCTTATTTTGGGGCAAAATTGCAGAAATTTCACTTACTTCAGGGTAATAAGGCAGAATTTTTCTTATTTGGGGCAAAAAAGACAGAAATTCCCTTTGTTTTGGGGGAAAAAGACAAAAATTCCACTTATTTAGAGGCAAAAAAGCACAAATTCCCCTTATTTTGGAGCAAAAATGAAGACATTTCCTATTTATGGCAAAAAGGTATGCATTCTTCTTATTTTTGTGCAAAAAGGCAGAAATTCCCTGTATTTAGGAGCAAAAGTGCACAAATTCCCCTAATTGTGGGGCAAAAATGCAGAAATTGCCTATATGTTGGGGCAAAAAGACAGAAATTCTCCTTATTTTGAGGCAAAACTCAGAAATTCCACTTATTTTGGGGCAAAATTCCAGAAATTTCCCTTATTTGGGGCAAAATTGCAGAAATTTCACTTATTTTGGGGTAAAATTGCAGAAATTTCACTTATTTTAGGGCAAAATTACAGAAATTTCAGTTATTTCAGTGAAAAAAGGCAGAAATTTTCCGTATTTTGGGGCAAAAAGGCAGAAATTCCTAATATTTTTGGCAAAAATGCAGAAATTCTCATTTCGAGGTAAAAAGGCTGAAATTCCCCTTATTTGGGGGCAAAAAGGCAGAAATTTCCCTCATTTTGGGGCAAAATTGCAGAAATTTCACTTACTTCAGGGTAATAAGGCAGAATTTTTCCTTATTTGGGGCAAAAAAGACAGAAATTCCCTTTGTTTTGGGGGAAAAAGACAGAAATTCCACTTATTTAGAGGCAAAAAATCAGAAATTCCCCTTATTTTGGAGCAAAAATGAAAAAATTTCTTTTTTTTATGGCAAAAAGGTATGCATTCTTTGTATTTTAGGGCAAAAAGGCAGAAATTCACCATATTTTGGAGCAAAATTGCAGAAATTCCCCTAATTGTGGGGCAAAAATGCAGAAATTCTCTATATGTTTGGAAAAAAAGACAGAAATTCTCCTTATTTTGGGGCAAAACTCAGAAATTCCACTTATTTTGGGGCAAAATTCCAGAAATTTCTCTTATTTTGGGGCAAAATTGCAGAAATTTCACTTATTTTGGGCAAAATTGCAGAAATTTCACTTATTTCAGGGAAAAAAAGCAGAAATTTTCTTATTTTGGGGCAAAAAGGCAGAAATTCTTAATATTTTGTGGCATAAATGCAGAAATTCCCCTTTTTTTATGGTAAAAAGGCTGAAATTCCCCTTACTTGGGGGCAAAAAGCAGAAATTTCTTTTATTTTGGGGCAAAATTGCAGAAATTTCACTTATTTCAGTGTAATAAGTCAGAAATTTTCTTTATTTTGGGGCAAAAAAGACAGGAATTCCCTTTGTTTTGGGGGAAAAAGACAGAAATTCCACTTATTTAGAATCAAAAAAGCAGAAATTCCTCTTATTTTGGAGCAAAAATGAAGAATTTTTTTTTATTGAAAAGAGGTATGCATTCTTAATATTTTCAGGCTAAAAGGCTGAAATTCCCCGTATTTTGGAGCAAAATTGCAGAAATTCCCCTAACTGTGGGGCAAAAATGCAAAAATTCTCTATATGTTAGGGCAAAAAGACAGAAATTCTCCTTATTTTGGGGCAAAACTCAGAAATTCCACTTATTTTGGGGCAAAATTTTTGAAATTTCTCTTATTTTGAGTCAAAATTGCAGAAATTTCACTTATTTTGCTGCAAAATTGCAGAAATTTCAATCATTTCAGGGAAAAAAAGAAGAAATTTTCTTATTTTGGGGCAAAAAGGCAGAAATTCCTAATATTTTGTGGCAAAAATGCAGAAATTCCTCTTATTTTGAGGTAAAAAGTCTGAAATTCCCCTTATTTGGGGGCAAAAATGCAGAAATTCCCCTTATTTTGAGGTAAAAAGGCTGAAATTCCCCTTATTTGGGGGCAAAAAGGCAGAAATTGCCTATATGTTGGGGCAAAAAGACAGAAATTCTCCTAATTTTAGGGCAAAACTCAGAAATTTTACTTATTTTGGGACAAAATTGCAGAAAATTCCCTTATTTGGGGCAAACTTGCAGAAATTTCACTTATTTTGTGCCAAAATTGCAGAAATTTCACTTATTTTGGGGCAAAATTAAAGAAATTTCACTTATTTCAGGGAAAAAATGCAAAAATTTTCCTTATTTTGGATCAAAAAGTCAGAAATTCCTAATATTTTGTGGCAAAAATGCAGAAATTCCCATTTCGAGGTAAACAGGCTGAAATTCCCCTTATTTGGGTGCAAAATTCCAGAAATTTCCCTTATTTTGGGGCAAAAAGACAGAAATTCCTAATATTTTGTGGCAAAAATGCAGAAATTCCCATTTCGAGGTAAAAAGGCTGAAATTCCCCTTATTTGGGGGCAAAAAGGCAGAAATTTCCCTTATTTTGGGGCAAAATTCCAGAAATTTCACTTACTTCAGGGTAACAAGGCAGAATTTTTCTTTATTTTGGGGCAAAAAAGACAGAAATTCCCTTTGTTTTGGGGGAAAAAGATTGAAATTCCACTTATTTAGAGGCAAAAAATCAGAAATTCCCCTTATTTTGGAGCAACAATGAAAAAATTTCCCTTTTTAATGGCAAAAAGGTATGCATTCTTCTTATTTTCGGGCAAAAAGGCAGAAATTCCCCGTATTTTGGAGCAAAATTGCAGAAATTCCCCTAATTGTGTGGCAAAAAGGCAGAAATTCCCTTTATGTTGGGGCAAAGAAACAGAAATTCTCCTTATTTTGGGGCAAAACTCAGAAATTCCACTTATTTTGAGGCAAAATTCCAGAAATTTCCCTTATTTTGGGGCAAAATTGCAAAATTTCACTTATTTTGGGGAAAAATTGCAGAAATTTCACTTATTTTGGAGCAAAATTAGAGAAATTTCACATATTTCAGTGAAAAAAGGCAGAAATTTTTCTTATTTTGGGGCAAAAAGGCAGAAATTCCTAATACTTTGTGGCAAAAATGCAGAAATTCCCATTTCGAGGTAAAAAGGCTGAAATTCCTCTTATTTGGGGGCCAAAAGGCAGAAATTTCCCTTATTTTGGAGCAAAATTGCAGAAATTTCAATTACTTCAGGGTAATAAGGCAGAATTTTTTTATTATTTTGGGGCCTAATACAGAAATTCCCTTTGTTTTGGGGGAAAAAGACAGAAATTCCACTTATTTAGAGGCAAAAAAGCAGAAATTCCCCTTATTTTGGAGCAAAAATGAAGAAATTTCCCTTTTTTTGGCAAAAAGGTATGCATTCTTCTTATTTTCGGGCAAAAAGGCAGAAATTCCCCGTATTTTGGAGCAAAATTGCAGAAATTCCCATAATTGTTAGGCAAAAAGGCAGAAATTGCCTATATGTTGGGGCAAAAAGGCATAAATTCTCCTTATTTTGAAGCAAAACTCAGAAATTCCACTTATTTTGGGGCAAAATTCCGGAAATTTCCCTTATTTGGGGGCAAAATTGCAGATATTTCACTTATTTTGGGGCAAAATTGCAGAAATTTCACTTATTTTAGGGAAAAAAAGTAGAAATTTTCTTATTTTGGGGCAAAAAGGCAGAAATTCCTAATATTTGTGGCAAAAATGCAGAAATTCCCCTTATTTTGAGGTAAAAAGGCTGAAATTCCCCTTATTTTGAAGGCTAAAATGCAGAAATTCCCCTTATTTTGAGGTAAAAAGGCTGAAATTCCCCTTATTTGGGGGCCAAAAAGCAGAAATTTCTCTTATTTTGGGGCAAAATTGCAGAAATTTTACTTACTTCAGGGTAATAAGTCAGAATTTTTCCTTATTTTGGGGCAAAAATACAGAAATTCCTTTTGTTTTGGGGGAAAAAGACAGAAATTCCACTTATTTAGAGGCAAAAAAGCAGAAATTCTCCTTATTTTGGAGCAAAAATGAAGAAATTTCCTTTTTATGGCAAAAAGGTATGCATTCTTCTTATTTTTGGGCAAAAAGGCAGAAGTTCCCCGTCGTTTGGAGCTAAATTGCAGAAATTCCCCTAATTGTTGGGCAAAAAGGCAGAAATTGCCTATATGTTGGGGCAAAAAGACAGAAATTTTTCTAATTTTGGGGCAAAACTCAGAAATTCCACTTATTTTGGGGCAAAATTCCAGAAAATTCCCATATTTTGGGGCAAAATTGCAGAAATTTCACTTATTTTGGGGCAAAATTTCAGAAATTTTACTTATTTTGGGGGAAAATTACAGAAATTTCACTTATTTCAGGGAAAAAAGGCAGAAAATTTCCTTATTTTGGGGCAAAAAGGCAGAAATTTTCGTTATTTTGGGGCAAAATTGCAGAAATTTCAGTTACTTCAGTGTAATAAGGCAGAATTTTTCCTTATTTTGGGGCAAAATACAGAAATTCCCTTTGTTTTGGGGGAAAAAGAAAGAAATTCGACTTATTTAGTGGCAAAAAAGCAGAAATTCCCCTTATTTTGGAGCAAAAATGAAGAAATTTCTTTTTTATGGCAAAAAGGTATGCATTCTTCTTATTTTTGGGCAAAAAGGCAGAAATTCCCCGTATTTTGGAGCAAATTTGCAGAAATTCCCCTGATTGTGGGGCAAAAATGCAGAAATTGCCTATATGTTGGGGCAAAAAGACAGAAATTCTCCTTATTTTGGGGCAAAACTCAGAAATTCCACTTATTTTGGGGCAAAATTCCAGAAATTTCCCTTATTTGGGGGCAAAATTGCAGAAATTTCACTTAATTTGGGGCAAAATACAGAAATTTCACTTATTTCAGGGAAAAAAAGCAGAAATTTTCTTATTTTGGGGCAAAAAGGCAGAAATTCCCAATATTTTGTGGCAAAAATGTAGAAATTCCCCTTATTTTTACGTAAAAAGGCTGAAATTCCCATTATTTGGGGGCATAAAGGCAAAAATTTCCTTTATTTTGGGGCAAAATTGCAGAAATTTCACTTATTTTGTTGCAAAATTGCAGAAATTTCACTTATTTCAGGGAAAAAAGAAGAAATTTTCTTATTTTGGGGCAAAAAGGCAGAAATTCCTAATATTTGTGGCAAAAATGCAGAAATTCCCCTTATTTTGAGGTAAAAAGGCTGAAATTCCCCTTATTTTGAAGGCTAAAATGCAGAAATTCCCCTTATTTTGAGGTAAAAATGCTGAAATTCCCCTTATTTGGGGGCCAAAAGGCAGACATTTCCCTTATTTTGGGGCAAAATTGCAGAAATTTCACATACTTCAGGGTAATAAGTCAGAATTTTTCCTTATTTTGGGGCAAAAATACAGAAATTTCCTTCGTTTTTGGGGAAAAAGACAGAAATTCCACTTATTTAGAGGCAAAAAAGCAGAAATTCCCCTTATTTTGGAGCAAAAATGAAGAAATTTCCTTTTTATGGCAAAAAGGTATGCATTCTTCTTATTTTTGGGCAAAAAGGCAGAAGTTCCCCGTCGTTTGGAGCTAAATTGCAGAAATTCCCCTAATTGTTGGGCAAAAAGGCAGAAATTGCCTATATGTTGGGGCAAAAAGACAGAAATTCCTCTAATTTTGGGGCAAAACTCAGAAATTCCACTTATTTTGGGGCAAAATTCCAGAAAATTAACATATTTTGGGGCAAAATTGCAGAAATTTCACTTATTTTGTGGCAAAATTTTCAGAAATTTTACTTATTTTGGGGAAAAATTAAAGAAATTCACTTATTTCAGGGAAAAAAGCTAGAAATTTTCCTTATTTTGTGGCAAAAAGGCAGAAATTCCTAATATTTTGTGGCAAAAATGCAGAAATTTTCATTTCGAGGTAAAAAGGCTGAAATTCCCCTTATTTGGGGACAAAAAGGCAGAAATTTCTGTTATTTTGGGGCAAAAGTGCAGAAATTTCAATTACTTCAGGGTAATAAGGCAGAATTTTTCCTTATTTTGGGGCCTAATACAGAAATTCCCTTTGTTTTAGGGGAAAAAGACAGAAATTCCACTTATTTAGAGGCAAAAAAGCAGAAATTCCCCTTATTTTGGAGCAAAAATGAAGAAATTTCCTTTTTTTATGGCAAAAAGGTATGTATTCTTCTTATTTTTTGGCAAAATGGCAGAAATTTCCCGTATTTTGGAGCAAAATTGCAGAAATTCCTCTAATTGTGGAGCAAAAAGGCAGAAATTCTCTATATGTTGGGGCAAAAAGACAGAAATTCTCCTTATTTTGGGGCAAAACTCAGAAATTCCACTTATTTTGGGGAAAAATTTCAGAAATTTCCCTTATTTTGGGGCAAAATTGCAGAAATTTCACTTATTTTGAGGCAAAATTGCAGAAATTTCAATTATTTCAGGGAAAAAAGAAGAAATTTTCTTATTTTGGGGCAAAAAGGCAGAAATTCCTAATATTTTGTGGCAAAAATGCAGAAATTCCCCTTATTTTGAGGTAAAAAGGCTGAAATTCCTCTTATTTGTGGGCAAAAATGCAGAAATTCCCCTTATTTTGAGGTAAAAAGGCTGAAATTCCCCTTATTTGGGGGCAAAAAGGCAGAAATTTCCCTTATTTTGGGGCATAATTGCAGAAATTTTACTTTTTTTGGGGCAAAATTGCAGAAATTTCACTTATTTTGGGGCAAAATTACAGAAATTTCACTTATTTCAGGTAAAAAAGGCAGAAATTTTTCTTATTTTGGGGCAAAAAGGCAGAAATTCCTAATATTTTGTTGCAAAAATGCAAAAATTTCTTTTATTTCGAGGTAAAAAGGCTGAAATTCCCCTTATTTGGGGGCAAAAAGGCAGAAATTTCCCTTATTTTGGGGCAAAATTGCAGAAATTTAACTTACTTCAAATAATAAGGCAGAATTTTTCCTTATTTTGGGGCAAAAAAGACAGAAATTCCCTTTGTTTTGGGGGAAAAAGACAGAAATTTTACTTATTTAGAAGCAAAAAATCAGAAATTCCCCTTATTTTGGAGCAAAAATGAAGAAATTTCCCTTTTTTATGGCAAAAAGTATGCATTCTTATTTTTGGGCAAAAAGGCAGAAATTCCCCGTATTTGGAGCAAAATTGCAGAAATTCCCCTAATTGTGAAGCAAAAAGGCAGAAATTGCCTTTATGTTGCGGCAAAAAAACAGAAATTCTCCTTATTTTGGGGCAAAACTCAGAAATTCTACTTATTTTGGGGCAAAATTCCAGAAATTTCCATTATTTTGGGTCAAAATTGCAGAAATTTCACTTAATTTGCGGCAAAATACAGAAATTTCACTTATTTCAGGGAAAAAAAGCAGAAATTTTCTTATTTTGGGGCAAAAAAGCAGAAATTCCTAATATTTTGTGGCAAAAATGTAAAAATTCCCCTTATTTTTAGGTAAAAAGGCTGAAATTCCCCTTTTTTGGGGGCAAAAAGGCAAAAATTTCCTTTATTTTGGGGCAAAATTGCAGAAATTTCACTTATTTTTGTGCAAAATTGCAGAAATTTCACTTATTTCAGGGAAAAAAAGAAGAAATTTTCTTATTTTGGGGCAAAAAGGCAGAAATTCCTAATATTTGTGGCAAAAATGCAGAAATTCCTTATATTTTGAGGTAAAAAGGCTGAAATTCCCCTTATTTGGGGGCTAAAATGCAGAAAATCCCCTTATTTTGAGGTAAAAAGGCTGAAATTCCCCTTATTTGGGGGCAAAAAGGCAGAATTTTCACTTATTTTGGGGCAAAATTGCAGAAATTTCACTTACTTCAGGGTAATAAGTCAGAATTTTTCATTATTTTGGGGCAAAAATACAGAAATTTTCTTTGTTTTGGGGGAAAAATACAGAAATTCCACTTATTTAGAGGCAAAAAAGCAGAAATTCCCCTTATTTTGGAGCAAAAATGAAGAAATTTCCTTTTCATGGCAAAAAGGTATGCATTCTTTTTATTTTGGGGAAAAAAGGCAGAAGTTCCCCGTAGTTTGGAGCTAAATTGCAGAAATTCCCCTAATTGTTGGGCAAAAAGGCAGAAATTGCGTATATGTTGGGGCAAAAAGACAGAAATTCTGCTAATTTTGGGGCAAAAACTCGGAAACTCCACTTATTTTGTGGCAAAATTCCAGAAAATTCCCTTATTTTGGAGCAAAATTGCAGAAATTTCACTTATTTTGGGGCAAAATTTCAGAAATTTCACTTATTTTTGGGAAAAATTACAGAAATTTCACTTATTTCAGGGAAAAAAGGCAGAAATTTTCCTTATTTTGGGGCAAAAATGCAGAAATTCCTAATATTTTATGGCAAAAATGCAGAAATTTCCATTTCGAGGTAAAAAGGCTGAAATTCCCCTTATTTGGGGGCAAAAAGGCAAAAATTTCCGTTATTTTGGGGCAAAATTGCAGAAATTTCACTTACTTCAGGGTAATAAGGCCGAATTTTTCTTTATTTTGGGGCAAAATACAGAAATTCCCTTTGTTTTGGGGGAAAAAGACAGAAATTCCACTTATTTAGAAGCAAAAAATCAGAAATTCCCCTTATTTTGGAGCAAAAATGAAGAAATTTCCCTTTTTTATGGCAAAAAGCTATGCATTCTTCTTATTTTCGGGCAAAAAGGCAGAAATTCCCCGTATTGTGGAGCAAAATTGCAGAAATTCCTCTAATTGTTGGTCAAAAAGGCAGAAATTGCCTATATGTTGGGGCAAAAAAACAGAAATTCTCCTTATTTTGGGGCAAAACTCAGAAATTCCACTTATTTTGGGGCATAATTCCAGAAATTTCCCTTATTTTGGGGCAAAATTGCAGAAATTTCACTTAATTTGGGGCAAAATTGCAGAAATTTCACTTATTTCAGGGAAAAAAAGCAGAAATTTTCTTATTTTGGGGCAAAAAAGCAGAAATTCCTAATATTTTGTGGCAAAAATGCAGAAATTCTCCTTATTTTGAGGTAAAAAGGCTGAAATTCCCCTTTTTTGGGGGCAAAAAGGCAAAAATTTCCTTTATTTTGGGGCAAAATTGCAGAAATTTCACTTATTTTTGTGCAAAATTGCAGAAATTTCACTTATTTCAGGGAAAAAAAGAAGAAATTTTCTTATTTTGGGGCAAAAAGGCAGAAATTCCTAATATTTGTGGCAAAAATGCAGAAATTCCTTATATTTTGAGGTAAAAAGGCTGAAATTCCCCTTATTTGGGGGCTAAAATGCAGAAAATCCCCTTATTTTGAGGTAAAAAGGCTGAAATTCCCCTTATTTGGGGGCAAAAAGGCAGAATTTTCACTTATTTTGGGGCAAAATTGCA
Source organism: Micromys minutus (assembly GCF_963924665.1). Classification (NCBI taxonomy): domain Eukaryota; kingdom Metazoa; phylum Chordata; class Mammalia; order Rodentia; family Muridae; genus Micromys; species Micromys minutus. Next base: position 9,208,243 of record NW_027667727.1, read on the forward strand.
GAAATTTCACTTACTTCAGGGTAATAAGTCAGAATTTTTCATTATTTTGGGGCAAAAATACAGAAATTTTCTTTGTTTTGGGGGAAAAATACAGAAATTCCACTTATTTAGAGGCAAAAAAGCAGAAATTCCCCTTATTTTGGAGCAAAAATGAAGAAATTTCCTTTTCATGGCAAAAAGGTATGCATTCTTTTTATTTTGGGGAAAAAAGGCAGAAGTTCCCCGTAGTTTGGAGCTAAATTGCAGAAATTCCCCTAATTGTTGGGCAAAAAGGCAGAAATTGCGTATATGTTGGGGCAAAAAGACAGAAATTCTGCTAATTTTGGGGCAAAAACTCGGAAACTCCACTTATTTTGTGGCAAAATTCCAGAAAATTCCCTTATTTTGGAGCAAAATTGCAGAAATTTCACTTATTTTGGGGCAAAATTTCAGAAATTTCACTTATTTTTGGGAAAAATTACAGAAATTTCACTTATTTCTGGGAAAAAAGGCAGAAATTTTCCTTATTTTGGGGCAAAAATGCAGAAATTCCTAATATTTTATGGCAAAAATGCAGAAATTTCCATTTCGAGGTAAAAAGGCTGAAATTCCCCTTATTTGGGGGCAAAAAGGCAAAAATTTCCGTTATTTTGGGGCAAAATTGCAGAAATTTCACTTACTTCAGGGTAATAAGGCCGAATTTTTCTTTATTTTGGGGCAAAATACAGAAATTCCCTTTGTTTTGGGGGAAAAAGACAGAAATTCCACTTATTTAGAAGCAAAAAATCAGAAATTCCCCTTATTTTGGAGCAAAAATGAAGAAATTTCCCTTTTTTATGGCAAAAAGCTATGCATTCTTCTTATTTTCGGGCAAAAAGGCAGAAATTCCCCGTATTGTGGAGCAAAATTGCAGAAATTCCTCTAATTGTTGGTCAAAAAGGCAGAAATTGCCTATATGTTGGGGCAAAAAAACAGAAATTCTCCTTATTTTGGGGCAAAACTCAGAAATTCCACTTATTTTGGGGCATAATTCCAGAAATTTCCCTTATTTTGGGGCAAAATTGCAGAAATTTCACTTAATTTGGGGCAAAATTGCAGAAATTTCACTTATTTCAGGGAAAAAAACAGAAATTTTCTTATTTTGGGGCAACAAGGCAGAAATTCCTAATATTTTGTGGCAAAAATGCAGAAATTCTCCTTATTTTGAGGTAAAAAGGCTGAAATTCCCCTTATTTGGGGGCAAAAAGGCAGAAATTTCCCTTATTTTGGGGCAAAATTGCAAAAATTTCACGTACTTCAGGGTAATAAGTCAGAATTTTTCCTTATTTTGGGGCAAAAATACAGAAATTCTTTTTGTTTTGGGGGAAAAAGACAGAAATTCCACTTATTTAGAGGAAAAAAGCAGAAATTCCCCTTATTTTGGAGCAAAAATTAAGAAATTTCCCTTTTTTATGGCAAAAAGGTACGCATTCTTCTTATTTACGGGCAAATAGGCAGAAATTCCCCGTATTTTGGAGCAAAAATGAAGAAATTTCCTTTTTATGGCAAAAAGGTATGCATTCTTTTTTTTTTGGGCAAAAAGGCAGAAATTCCCCGTAATTTGGAGCAAAATTGCAGAAATTCCCCTAATTGTTCAAAAAGGCAGAATTTGCCTATATGTTGGGCAAAAAGACAGAAATTCTCCTAATTTTGGGGCAAAACTCAGAAATTCCACTTATTTTGGGGCAAAATTCCAGAAAATTCCCTTATTTTGGGGAAAACTTCCAGAAATTTCACTTATTTTGGGGAAAAATTGCAGAAATTTCACTTATTTTGGGGCAAAATTAGAGAAATTTCACTTATTTCAGTGAAAAAAGGCAGAAATTTTTCTTATTTTGGGGCAAAAAGGCAGAAATTCCTAATATTTTGTGGCAAAAATGCAGAAATTCCCATTTCGAGGTAAAAAGGCTGAAATTCCCCTTATTTGGGGGCCAAAAGGCAGAAATTTCCCTTATTTTGGGGCAAAATTGCAGAAATTTCACTTACTTCAGGGTAATAAGGCAGAATTTTTCCTTATTTTGGGGCCTAATACAGAAATTCCCTTTGTTTTGGGGGAAAAAGACAGAAATTCCACTTATTTAGAGGCAAAAAAGCAGAAATTCCCCTTATTTTGGAGCAAAAATGAAGAAATTTCCCTTTTTTTGGCAAAAAGGTATGCATTCTTCTTATTTTCGGGCAAAAAGGCAGAAATTCCCCGTATTTTGGAGCAAAATTGCAGAAATTCCCATAATTGTTAGGCAAAAAGGCAGAAATTGCCTATATGTTGGGGCAAAAAGGCATAAATTCTCCTTATTTTGAAGCAAAACTCAGAAATTCCACTTATTTTGGGGCAAAATTCCGGAAATTTCCCTTATTTGGGGGCAAAATTGCCGATATCTCACTTATTTTGGGGCAAAATTGCAGAAATTTCACTTATTTTAGGGAAAAAAAGCAGAAATTTTCTTATTTTGGGGCAAAAAGGCAGAAATTCCTAATATTTGTGGCAAAAATGCAGAAATTCCCCTTATTTTGAGGTAAAAAGGTTGAAATTCCCCTTATTTTGAAGGCTAAAATGCAGAAATTCCCCTTATTTTGAGGTAAAAAGGCTGAAATTCCCCTTATTTGGGGGCCAAAAAGCAGAAATTTCCCTTATTTTGGGGCAAAATTGCAGAAATTTTACTTACTTCAGGGTAATAAGTCAGAATTTTTCCTTCTTTTGGGGCAAAAATACAGAAATTCCTTTTGTTTTGGGGGAAAAAGACAGAAATTCCACTTGTTTAGAGGCAAAAAAGCAGAAATTCCCCTTATTTTGGAGCAAAAATGAAGAAATTTCCTTTTTATGGCAAAAAGGTATGCATTCTTCTTATTTTTGGGCAAAAAGGCAGAAGTTCCCCGTCGTTTGGAGCTAAATTGCAGAAATTCCCCTAATTGTTGGGCAAAAAGGCAGAAATTTTTCTAATTTTGGGGCAAAACTCAGAAATTCCACTTATTTTGGGGCAAAATTCCAGAAAATTCCCATATTTTGGGGCAAAATTGCAGAAATTTCACTTATTTTGGGGCAAAATTTCAGAAATTTTACCTATTTTGGGGAAAAATTACAGAAATTTCACTTATTTCAGGGAAAAAAGGCAGAAAATTTCCTTATTTTGGGGCAAAAAGGCAGAAATTCCTAATATTTTGTGGCAAAAATGCAGAAATTTTCATTTCGAGGTAAAAAGGCTGAAATTCCCCTTATTTGGGGACAAAAAGGCAGAAATTTTCGTTATTTTGGGGCAAAATTGCAGAAATTTCAGTTACTTCAGTGTAATAAGGCAGAATTTTTTTTTATTTTGGGGCAAAATACAGAAATTCCCTTTGTTTTGGGGGAAAAAGAAAGAAATTCTACTTATTTAGAGGCAAAAAAGCAGAAATTCCCCTTATTTTGGAGCAAAAATGAAGAAATTTCTTTTTTATGGCAAAAAGGTATGCATTCTTCTTATTTTTGGGCAAAAAGGCAGAAATTCCCCGTATTTTGGAGCAAATTTGAAGAAATTCCCCTGATTGTGGGGCAAAAATGCAGAAATTGCCTATATGTTGGGGCAAAAAGACAGAAATTCTCCTTATTTTGGAGCAAAACTCAGAAATTCCACTTATTTTGGGGCAAAATTCCAGAAATTTCCCTTATTTGGGGGCAAAATTGCAGAAATTTCACTTAATTTGGGGCAAAATACAGAAATTTCACTTATTTCAGGGAAAAAAAGCAGAAATTTTCTTATTTTGGGGCAAAAAGGCAGAAATTCCCAATATTTTGTGGCAAAAATGTAGAAATTCCCCTTATTTTTAGGTAAAAAGGCTGAAATTCCCGTTATTTGGGGGCATAAAGGCAAAAATTTCCTTTATTTTGGGGCAAAATTGCAGAAATTTCACTTATTTTGTTGCAAAATTGCAGAAATTTCACTTATTTCAGGGAAAAAAGAAGAAATTTTCTTATTTTGGGGCAAAAAGGCAGAAATTCCTAATATTTGTGGCAAAAATGCAGAAATTCCCCTTATTTTGAGGTAAAAAGGCTGAAATTCCCCTTATTTTGAAGGCTAAAATGCAGAAATTCCCCTTATTTTGAGGTAAAAAGGCTGAAATTCCCCTTATTTGGGGGCCAAAAGGCAGACATTTCCCTTATTTTGGGGCAAAATTGCAGAAATTTCACATACTTCAGGGTAATAAGTCAGAATTTTTCCTTATTTTGGGGCAAAAATACAGAAATTTCCTTTGTTTTTGGGGAAAAAGACAGAAATTCCACTTATTTAGTGGCAAAAAAGCAGAAATTCCCCTTATTTTGGAGCAAAAAATGAAGAAATTTCCTTTTTATGGCAAAAAGGTATGCATTCTTCTTATTTTTGGGCAAAAAGGCAGAAGTTCCCCGTCGTTTGGAGCTAAATTGCAGAAATTCCCCTAATTGTTGGGCAAAAAGGCAGAAATTGCCTATATGTTGGGGCAAAAAGACAGAAATTCCTCTAATTTTGGGGCAAAACTCAGAAATTCCACTTATTTTGGGGCAAAATTCCAGAAAATTCCCATATTTTGGGGCAAAATTGCAGAAATTTCACTTATTTTGTGGCAAAATTTCAGAAATTTTATTTTGGGGAAAAATTAAAGAAATTTCACTTATTTCAAGGAAAAAAGCTAGAAATTTTCCTTATTTTGTGGCAAAAAGGCAGAAATTCCTAATATTTTGTGGCAAAAATGCAGAAATTTTCATTTCGAGGTAAAAAGGCTGAAATTCCCCTTATTTGGGGAAAAAAGGCAGAAATTTCTGTTATTTTGGGGCAAAATTGCAGAAATTTCACTTACTTCAGGGTAATAAGGCAGAATTTTTCCTTATTTTGGGGCCAAATACAGAAATTCCCTTTGTTTTAGGGGAAAAAGACAGAAATTCCACTTATTTAGAGGCAAAAAAGCAGATATTCCCCTTATTTTGGAGCAAAAATGAAGAAATTTCTTTTTTATGGAAAAAAGGTATGTATTCTTCTTATTTTTTGGCAAAAAGGCAGAAATTTCCCGTATTTTGGAGCAAAATTGCAGAAATTCCCCTAATTGTGGAGCAAAAAGGCAGAAATTCTCTATATGTTGGGGCAAAAAGACAGAAATTCTCCTTATTTTGGGGCAAAACTCAGAAATTCCACTTATTTTGGGCAAAAATTTCAGAAATTTCCCTTATTTTGGGGCAAAATTGCAGAAATTTCACTTATTTTGAGGCAAAATTGCAGAAATTTCAATTATTTCAGGGAAAAAAGAAGAAATTTTTTTATTTTGGGGCAAAAAGGCAGAAATTCCTAATATTTTGTGGCAAAAATGCAGAAATTCCCCTTATTTTGAGGTAAAAAGGCTGAAATTCCTCTTATTTCTGGGCAAAAATGCAGAAATTCCCCTTATTTTGAGGTAAAAAGGCTGAAATTCCCCTTATTTGGGGGCAAAAAGGCAGAAATTTCCCTTATTTTGGGGCATAATTGCAGAAATTTTACTTTTTTTGGGGCAAAATTGCAGAAATTTCACTTATTTTGGGGCAAAATTACAGAAATTTCACTTATTGCAGGTAAAAAAGGCAGAAATTTTTCTTATTTTGGGGCAAAAAGGCAGAAATTCCTAATATTTTGTTGCAAAAATGCAAAAATTTCTTTTATTTCGAGGTAAAAAGGCTGAAATTCCCCTTATTTGGGGGCAAAAAGGCAGAAATTTCCCTTATTTTGGGGCAAAATTGCAGAAATTTAACTTACTTCAAATAATAAGGCAGAATTTTTCCTTATTTTGGGGCAAAAAAGACAGAAATTCCCTTTGTTTTGGGGGAAAAAGACAGAAATTTTACTTATTTAGAAGCAAAAAATCAGAAATTCCCCTTATTTTGGAGCAAAAATGAAGAAATTTCCCTTTTTTATGGCAAAAAGTATGCATTCTTCTTATTTTTGGGCAAAAAGGCAGAAATTCCCCGTATTTGGAGCAAAATTGCAGAAATTCCCCTAATTGTGGGGCAAAAAGGCAGAAATTGCCTTTATGTTGCGGCAAAAAAACAGAAATTCTCCTTATTTTGGGGCAAAACACAGAAATTCTACTTATTTTGGGGCAAAATTCCAGAAATTTCCATTATTTTGGGGCAAAATTGCAGAAATTTCACTTAATTTGCGGCAAAATACAGAAATTTCACTTATTTCAGGGAAAAAAAGCAGAAATTTTCTTATTTTGGGGCAAAAAAGCAGAAATTCCTAATATTTTGTTGCAAAAATGTAGATATTCCCCTTATTTTTAGGTAAAAAGGCTGAAATTCCCCTTATTTGGGGGCAAAAAGGCAAAAATTTCCTTTATTTTGGGGCAAAATTGCAGAAATTTCACTTATTTTTGTGCAAAATTGCAGAAATTTCACTTATTTCAGGGAAAAAAGAAGAAATTTTCTTATTTTGGGGCAAAAAGGCAGAAATTCCTAATATTTGTGGCAAAAATGCAGAAATTCCTTATATTTTGAGTTAAAAAGGCTGAAATTCCCCTTATTTGGGGGCTAAAATGCAGAAATTCCCCTTATTTTGAGGTAAAAAGGCTGAAATTCCCCTTATTTGGGGGCAAAAAGGCAGAATTTTCCCTTATTTTGGGGCAAAATTGCAGAAATTTCACTTACTTCAGGGTAATAAGTCAGAATTTTTCATTATTTTGGGGCAAAAATACAGAAATTTTCTTTATTTTGGGGGAAAAATACAGAAATTCCACTTATTTAGAGGCAAAAAAGCAGAAATTCCCCTTATTTTGGAGCAAAAATGAAGAAATTTCCTTTTTATGGCAAAAAGGTATGCATTCTTTTTATTTTGGGGAAAAAAGGCAGAAGTTCCCCGTAGTTTGGAGCTAAATTGCAGAAATTCCCCTAATTGTTGGGCAAAAAGGCAGAAATTGCGTATATGTTGGGGCAAAAAGACAGAAATTCTGCTAATTTTGGGGCAAAAACTCGGAAACTCCACTTTTTTTGTGGCAAAATTCCAGAAAATTCCCTTATTTTGGGGCAAAATTGCAGAAATTTCACTTATTTTGGGGCAAAATTTCAGAAATTTCACTTATTTTTGGGAAAAATTACAGAAATTTCACTTATTTCAGAAAAAAAAGGCAGAAATTTTCCTTATTTTGGGGCAAAAATGCAGAAATTCCTAATATTTTATGGCAAAAATGCAGAAATTTCCATTTCGAGGTAAAAAGGCTGAAATTCCCCTTATTTGGGGGCAAAAAGGCAAAAATTTCCGTTATTTTGGGGCAAAATTGCAGAAATTTCACTTACTTCAGGGTAATAAGGCCGAATTTTTCTTTATTTTGGGGCAAAATACAGAAATTCCCTTTGTTTTGGGGGAAAAAGACTGAAATTCCACTTATTTAGAAGCAAAAAATCAGAAATTCCCCTTATTTTGGAGCAAAAATGAAGAAATTTCCCTTTTCTATGGCAAAAAGGTATGCATTCTTCTTATTTTCCGTCAAAAAGGCAGAAATTCCCTGTATTTTGGAGCAAAATTGCAGAAATTCCCCTAATTGTGGGGCAAAAAGGCAGAAATTGCCTATATGTTGGGGCAAAAAGACAGAAATTCTCCTTATTTTGGGGCAAAACTCAGAAATTCCACTTATTTTGGAACAAAATTCCAGAAATTTCTCTTATTTTGGGGCAAAATTGCAGAAATTTCACTTATTTTGGGGCAAAATTGCAAAAAATTCACTTATTTCAGGGAAAAAGGCAGAAATTTTTCTTATTTTGGGACAAAAAGGCAGAAATTTTTAATATTTTGTGGCAAAAATGCAGAAATTCCCCCTATTTTGAGGTAAAAAGGCTGAAATTCCCCTTATTTGGGGGCAAAAAGGCAGAAATTTCCTATATTTTGGGGCAAAATTGCAGAAATTTCACTTACTTCAGGGTAATAAGTCAGAATTTTTTCTTATTTTGGGGCAAAAAAGACAAAAATTTCCATTGTTTTGGGGGAAAAAGACAGAAAATACACTTATTTATAGGCAAAAAAGCAGAAATTCCCCTTATTTTGGCGCAAAAATGAAGAAATTTCCCTTTTCTATGGCAAAAAGTTATGCATTCTTTATATTTTCGGGCAAAAAGGCAGAAATTCCTCGTATTTTGGAGCAAAAATGAAGAAATTTTTCTTTTCTATGGCAAAAAGGTATGCATTCTTCTTATTTTCCGGCAAAATGCAGAAATTCCCCGTATTTTGGAGCAAAATTGCAGAAATTCCCCTAATTGTGAAGCAAAAAGGCAGAAATTGCCTATATGTTGGGGCAAAAAGACAGAAATTTTCCTTATTTTGGGGCAAAACTCAGAAATTTCACTTATTTTGGGGCAAAATTGCAGAAATTTCACTTATTTCAGGGAAAAAAAGCAGAAATTTTTTTATTTTGGAGAAAAAAGGCAGAAATTCTTAATATTTTTTGGCAAAAATGCAGAAATTCCCCTTATTTTGAGGTAAAAAGGCTGAAATTCTTCTTATTTGGGGGCAAAAAGGCAGAAATTTCCCTTATTTTCGTGCAAATTGCAGAAATTCCCCTAATTATGGGGCAAAAAGGCAGAAATTCTTTATATGTTGGGGCAAAAAGTCAGAAATTCTCCTTATTTTGGGGCAAAACTCAGAAATTCCACTTATTTTGGGGCAAAATTCCAGAAATTTCCCTTATTTTTGGGCAAAATTGCCGAAATTTCCCTTATTTTGGGGCAAAATTGGAGAAATTTCACTTATTTTGGGGCAAAATTGCAGAAATTTCTCTTATTTGAGAAAAAAAGGAGAAATTCCCCTTATTTTGGAGCAAAAATGAAGAAATTTCCCTTTATTATGGCAAAAAGGTATGCATTCTTTTTATTTTCGGGCAAAGAGGCAGAAATTCTGTGTATTTTTGAGCAAAATTGAAGAGATTTCCCTAATTGTGGGGAAAAATGCAGAAATTCTCTATATGTTGGGGCAAAAAGACAGAAATTTTCCTTATTTTGGGGCAAAACTCAGAAATTCCACTTATTTTGGGGCAAAATTCCAGAAATTTCCCTTATTTTGGGGCAAAATTGCAGAAATTTCACTTATTTTGGGGCAAAATTGCAGAAATTTCACTTATTTCAGGGAAAAAAATCAGAAATTTTTTTTATTTTGGGGCAAATAGGCAGAAATTCCGAATATTTTGTGACAAAAATGCAGAAATTCCTATTATTTTGAGGTAAAAAGGCTAAAATTCTCCTTATTTGGGGGCAAAAAGGCAAAAATGTCCTTTATTTTGGGGCAAAATTGCAGAAATTTCACTTATTTCAAGGAAAAAAAGCTGAAATTTATTTTCGGGCCAAAAAGGATGAAATTGATAACATTTATTTGCAAAATGCAGAAATTCCTCTTATTTTGAGGTAAAAAGGCTGAAATTACCCTTATTTGGGGGCAAATAGGCAAAAATTTCCTTTATTTTGGGGCAAAATTGCAGAAATTTCACTTATTTCAGGGTAATAAGTCTGAAATTTTCTTTATTTTGGGGCAAAAAAGACAGGAATTCCCTTGATTTTGGGGGAAAAAGACAGAAAATCCACTTATTTAGAGGCAAGAAAGCAGAAAATCCCCGTATTTTGGAGCAAAATTGCAGAAATTCCTCTAATTGTGGGGCAAAAAGGCAGAAATTGCCTATATGTTGGGGCAAAAAGACAGAAATTCTCCTTATTTTGGAGCAAAACTCAGAAATTCCACTTATTTTGAGGCAAAATTCCAGAAATTTCCCTTATTTTGGGGCAAAATTACAAAAATTTTACTTATTTCAGTGAAAAAAGGCAGAAATTTTTCTTATTTTGAGGAAAAAGGCAGAAATTTTTAATATTTTGCAGCAAAAATGCAGAAATTCCCCTTATTTTGAGGTTAAGAGGCTGAAATTCTCTTTATTTGGGGACAAAAAAGCAGAAATTTCCCTTATTTTAGGGCAAAATTGCAGAAATTTCACTTATTTGGGGGCAAAATAACAGAAATTTCACTTATTTCAGAGAAAAAAGGCAGAATTTTTTCTTATTTTGGGGCAAAAAGCAGAAATTCCTAATATTTTGTGGCAAAAATGCAGAAATTCCCCTTTATTTTGAGGTAAAAAGGCTGAAATTCCCCTTATTTGGGTGCAAAAAGGCTGAAATGTCCCATATTTTGGTGTAAAATTGCAGAAATTTCGCTTACTTCAGGGTAATAAGTCAGAATTTTTTTTATTTTGGAGCTAAAAAGACATATATTCCTTTTGTTTTAGGGAAAAAGACAGAAATTCCACTTATTTAGAGGCAAAAAAGCAGAAATTCCCCTTATTTTGGAGCAAAAATGAAGAAATTTCCCTTTTCTATGGCAAAAAGGTATGCATTCTTCTTATTTTCCGGCAAAAAGGCAGAAATTCCCCGTATTTTGGAGCAAAATTGCAGAAATTCCCCTAATTGTGGGGCAAAAAGGAAGAAATTGCCTATATGTTGGGGCAAAAAGACAGAAATTCTACTTATTTTGGGGCAAAACACAGAAATTCCACTTATTTTGGGGCAAAATTCCAGAAATTTCCCTTATTTTTGTGCAAAATTGCCGAAATTTCCCTTCTTTTGGGGCAAAATTGGAGAAATTTCACTTATTTGGGGGCAAAATTGTAGAAATTTCTCTTATTTGAGGGAAAAGGCAGAAATTTTCCTTATTTTGGGGCAAAAAAGACAGGAATGTTCTTGTTTTGGGGGAAAAAGAAAGAAATTCCACATATTTAGAGGCAAAAATGCAGAAATTCCTTCTATTTTGAAGCAAAAATGAAGAAATTTCTTTTTTTTATGGCAAAAAGGTATGCATTCTCCTTATTTTCGGGCAAAAAGGCAGAAATTGCCCGTATTTTGGAGCAAAATTGCAGAAATTCCCCTAATTGTGGGACAAAAAGGCAGAAATTCTCTATATGTTGGGGCAAAAAGACAGAAATTGTCCATATTTTAGGGAAAAACTCAGATATTCCACTAATTTTGGGGCAAAATTCCAGAAATTTCCCTTATTTTGGGGCAAAATTGCAGAAATTTCACTTATTTTGGGGCAAAATTGCAGAAATTTCACTTATTTCAGGGAAAAAAGGCAGAAATTTTTCTATTTTTTGGGGGCAAAAATGCAGAAATTTTTAATATTTTGTGGCAATAATGCAGAAATTCCCCTTATTTTGAGGTAAAAAGCCTGAAATTCCTCTTATTTGGGGGCAAAAAGGCAGAAATTTCCCTTATTTTGGGGCAAAATTGCAGAAATTTCACTTACTTCCGGGTAATAAGTCAGAAATTTTTTTTATTGTGGGGCCAAAAAGACAGAAATTCCCTTTGTTTTGGGGGGAAAAAACAGAAATTCCACTTATTTAGAGGCAAAAAAGCAGAAATTCCACTTATTTTGGAGCAAAAATGAAGAAATTTCCATTTTTTAAGGCAAAAAGGTATGCATTCTTCTTATTTTCCGGCAAAAAGGAAGAAATTCCCCGTATTTTGGAACAAAAATCAAGAAATTTCCATTTTTTAAGGCAAAAAGGTATGCATTCTTCTTATTTTTGGGCAAAAAAGACAGAAATTTTCTTTGTTTTGGGGGAAAAAGACAGAAATTCCACTTATTAAGAGGCAAAAAAGAAGAAATTCCCCTTATTTTGGAGCAAAAATCAAGAAATTTCCATTTTTTAAGGCAAAAAGGTATGCATTCTTCTTATTTTCGGGCAAAAAGGCAGAAATTCATCGTATTTTGGAGCAAAATTGCAGAAATTCCCATAATAGTGTGGCAAAAAGGCAGAAATTGCCTATATGTTGGGGCAAAAAGACAGAAATTCTCCTTATTTTGGGGCAAAACTCAGAAATTCCACATATTTTGGGGCAAAATTCCAGAAATTTCCCTTATTTTGAGGCAAAATTGCAGAAATTTCACTTATTTTGGGGTAAAATTGCAGAAATTTCGCTTATTTCAGGGAAAAAAGAGCAGAAGTTTTCTTATTTTGAAGCAAAAAGGCAGAAATTCCTAATATTTTGTGGCAAAAATGCAGAAATTCCCCTTATTTTGAGGTAAAAAGGCTGAAATTCCCCGTATTTGTGGGGAAAAAGGCAGAAATTTCCCTTATTTTGGAGCAAAATTGCAGAAATTTCACTTACTTCAGTGTAATAAGTCAGAATTTTTCCTCATTTTGGGGCAAAAAAGACAGGAATTCCCTTTGTATTGGGGGAACAAGACAGAAATTCCACTTATTTAGAGGCAAAAAAGCAGAAATTCCCCTTATTTTGGAGCAAAAATGAAGAAATTTCCGTTTTCTATGGCAAAAAGGTATGCATTCTTCTTATTTTCAGGCAAAAAGGCAGAAATTCTCCGATTTTGGAGCAAAATTGCAGAAATTCCCCTAATTGTGGGGCAAAAAGGCAGAAATTCCCTATATGTTAGGGCAAAAAGACAGAAATTCTCCTTATTTTGGGGCAAAACTCAGAAATTCCACTTATTTTGGGGCAAAATTGCAGAAATTTCCTTTATTTTGGGGCAAAATTGAAGAAATTTCCCTTATTTTGGGGCAAAATTGCAGAAATTTCACTTATTTTGTGGCAAAATTGCAGAAATTTCACTTATTTCAGAGAAAAAAGGCAGAAATTTTTCTTATTTTAGTGCAAAAAGCAAAAATTCCTAATATTTTGTGGCAAAAATGCAGAAATTCCCCTTATTTATAGGTAAAAAGCCTGAGATTCTTCTTATTTGGAAGCAAAAAGGATAAAATTTCCCTTAATTTGGGGAAAAATTGCAGAAATTCCCCTAATTGTGAGGCAAAAAGGCAGACATTCTCTATATGTTGGGGCAAAAAGACAGAAATTCTCCTTATTTTGGGGCAAAACTCAGAAATTCCACTAATTTTGGGGCAAAATTCCAGAAATTTCCCTTATTTTGGGGCAAAATTGCAGAAATTTCCCTTATTTTGGGGCAAAATTGAAGAAATTTCACTTATTTTGGGGCAAAATTGCAGAAATTTCACTTATTTCAGGGAAAAAAGGCAGAAATTTTCCTTATTTTGTGGCAAGAAACAGGAATTTTCTATGTTTTGGGGGAAAAAGACAGAAATTCCACTTATTTAGAGGAAAAAAACAGAAATTCCTTTTATTTTGGAGCAAAAATGAAGAAATTTCCCCTTTTTATGGCAAAAAGGTTTGCATTCTTCTTATTTTCTGGCAAAAAGGCAGAAATTCCCCGAATTTTGGAGCAAAATTGCAGAAATTCCCCTAGTTGTGGGGCAAAAAGGCAGAAATTCTCTATATGTTGGTGCAAAAAGACAGAAATTCTCCTTATTTTAGGGCAAAACTCAGAAATTCCACTTATTTTGTGGCAAATTTCCAGAAATTTCCCTTCTTTTAAGGCAAATTTGCAGAAATTTCACTTATTTTGGGGCAAATTGCAGAAATTTCACTTATTTTGGGGCAAAATTGAAGAAATTCCTAATATTTTGTGGCAAAAATGCAGAAATTCCCCTTATTTTGAGGTAAAAAGGCTGAAATTCCCCTTATTTGGGGGCAAAAAGGCAGAAATTTCCCAATTTTAGGGAAAAATTTCAAAAATTTCACTTACTTCAGGGTAATAAGTCAGAATTTTTTCTTATTTTGGGGCAAAAAAGACAGAAATTCCCTTTGTTTTGGGGGAAAAAGACAGAAATTCCACTTAGTTAGAGGCAAAAAAGCAGAAATTCCCATTATTTTGGAGCAAAAATCAAGAAATTTCCATTTTTTATGGCAAAAAGGTATGCATTCTTCTTATTTTCGGGCAAAAAGGCAGAAATTCCACGTATTTTTGAGCAAAAATGCAGAAATTCTCCTAATTGTGGGGCAAAAAGGCAGAAATTGCCTATATGTTAGGGCAAAAAGACAGAAATTCTTTTTATTTTTGGGCAAAACTCAGAAATTCCACTTATTTTGGGGCAAATTTCCAGAAATTTACATTCTTTTGGGGCAAAATTGCAGAAATTTCACTTATTTTAAGGCAAATTGCAGAAATTTCACTTATTTTGGGGCAAAATTGCAGAAATTTCACTAATTTCCGGGAAAAAAGGCAGAAATTTTTCTAATTTTTGGGGCAAAAATGCAGAAATTCCTAATATTTTGTGGCAAAAATGCATAAATTCCCCTTATTTTGAGGTAAAAAGGCTGAAATTCCCCTTATTTGGGGGCAAAAAGGCAGAAATTTCCCTTATTTTGGGGCAAAATTGCAGAATTTTCACTTACTTCAGGGTAATAAGTCAGAGATTTTTTTATTTTGGGTCCAAAAAGACAAAAATTCCCTTTGTTTTGGGGGAAAAAGACAGAAATTCCACTTATTTAGTAGCAAAAAAGCAGAAATTCCCCTTATTTTGAAGCAAAAATGAAGAAATTTCCGTTTTCTATGGCAAAAAGGTATGCATTCTTCTTATTTTCAGGCAAAAAGGCAGAAATTCCCCGATTTTGGAGCAAAATTGCAGAAATTCCCCTAATTGTGGGGCAAAAAGGCAGAAATTCCTTATATGTTAAGGTAAAAAGACAGAAATTCTCCTTATTTTGGGGCAAAACTCAGAAATTCCACTTATTTTGGGGCAAAATTGCAGAAATTTCCTTTATTTTGGGGCAAAATTGAAGAAATTTCCATTATTTTGGGGCAAAATTGCAGAAATTTCACTTATTTTGTGGCAAAATTGCAGAAATTTCACTTATTTCAGAGAAAAAAGGCAGAAATTTTTCTTATTTTAGTGCAAAAAGCAAAAATTCCTAATATTTTGTGGCAAAAATGCAGAAATTCCCCTTATTTATAGGTAAAAAGCCTGAGATTCTTCTTATTTGGAAGCAAAAAGGATGAAATTTCCCTTAATTTGGGGAAAAATTGCAGAAATTCCCCTAATTGTGAGAAAAAAGGCAGACATTCTCTATATGTTGGGGCAAAAAGACAGAAATTCTCCTTAGTTTGGGGCAAAACTCAGAAATTCCACTTATTTTGGGGCAAAATTCCAGAAATTTCCCTCATTTGGGGGCAAAATTGCAGAAATTTCCCTTATTTTGGGGCAAAATTGAAAAAATTTCACTTATTTTGGGGCAAAATTGCAGAAATTTCACTTATTTCAGGGAAAAAAGGCAGAAATTTTCCTTATTTTGAGGCAAAAAAGACAGGAATTTTCTATCTTTTGGGGGAAAAAAACAAAAATTCCACTTATTTAGAGGCAAAAAAGCAGAAATTCCCCTTATTTTGGAGCAAAAATGAAGAAATTTCCCTTTTTTATGGCAAAAAGTTATGCATTCTTCTTATTTTCGGGCAAAAAGGCCGAAATTCCCCGTATTTTGGAGTAAAATTGCAGAAATTCCTTTAGTTGTGGGGCAAAAAGGGAGAAATTCCCTATATGTTGGGGCAAAAATTCAGAAATTCTTCTTATTTTGGGGCAAAACTCAAAAATTCCACTTATTTTGGGGCAAAATTCCAGAAATTTTCTTTATTTTGGGGCAAAATTGCAGAAATTTTTCTTATTTTGGGGCAAAATTGGAGAAATTTCACTTTTTATGGGGCAAAATTGCAGAAATTTTACTTATTTCAGGGAAAAATGGCAGAAATTTTCCTTATTTGGGGGCAAAAAAGAAAGGAATTCCTTTTGTTTTGTGGGAAAAAAACAGAAATTTCACTTATTTAGAGGCAAAAAGGCAGAAATTCCTCTTATTTTGGAGCAAAAATGAAGACATTTCCCTTTTTTATGGCAAAAAGGTATGCATTCTCCTTATTTTCGGGCAAAAGGGGAGAAATTCCCCGTATTTTGGAGCAAAATTGCAGAAATTCCCTTAATTGTGGGACAAAAAGTCAGAAATTCCCTATATGTTCGGGCAAAAAGACAGAAATTCTTCTTATTTTGCGGCAAAACTCAGAAATTCCACTTATTTTGGGGCAAATTTCCAGGAATTTCCCTTCTTTTGGGGCAAAATTGCAGAAATTTCACTTATTTGGGGGCAAATCGCAGAAATTTCACTTATTTTGGGGCAAAATTGCAGAAATTTCACTTATTTGAGGGAAAAAAGGCAGAAATTTTTCTAATTTTGGGGGCAAAATGCAGAAATTCCTAATATTTTGTGGCAAAAAGGCAGAAATTCTACTTATTTTGAGGTAAAAACGCTGAAATTCCCCTTATTTGGGGGCAAAAAGGCAGAAATTTCCTTTATTTTGGGGCAAAATTGCAGAATTTTAACTTACTTCAGGGTAATAAGTCAGAGATTTTTTTATTTTGGGGCCAAAAAGACAGAAATTCCCTTTGTTTTGGGGGGAAAAGACAGAAATTCCACTTATTTAGAGGCAAAAAAGCAGAAATTCCCCTTATTTTGGAGCAAAAATGAAGAAATTTCCCTTTTTTATGGCAAAAAGGTATGCATATTTCTTATTTTCGGGCAAAAAGGCAGAAATTCCCCGTATTTTGGAGCAAAATTGCAGAAATTCCTTTAAATATGGGGCAAAATGTCGGAAATTCCCTATATGTTAGGGCAAATAGACAGAAATTCTCTTTATTTTGTGGCAAAACTCAGAAATTCCACTTATTTTGGGGCAAATATACAGAAATTTCCTTTATTTTGGGGCAAAATTGCAGAAATTTCACTTATTTTGGGGCAAAATTGCAGAAATTTCACTTATTTCAGGGAAAAATGGCAGAAATTATCCTTATTTTGGGGCAAAAAGCAGAAATTCCTAATATTTGTGGCAAAAATGCAGAAATTCTCCTTATTTTGAGGTAAAAAGGCTGAAATTCCCCTTATTTGGGGGCAAAAAGGGAGAAATTTCCCATATTTTGGGGAAAAATTGCAGAAATTTCACTTACTTTAGGGTAATAAGTCAGAATTATTTCTTATTTTGGGGCAAAAAAAACAGAAATTTTCTTTGTTTTGGGGGAAAAAGACAGAAATTCCACTTAGAGGCAAAAAGCAGAAATTCCCCTTATTTTGGAGCAAAAATCAAGAAATTTCCATTTTTTATGGCAAAAAGGTATGCATTCTTCTTATTTTCGGGCAAAAAGGCAGAAATTCCCCATATTTTGGAGCAAAATTGCAGAAATTCCCCTAATTGTAGGGCAAAAAGGCAGAAATTGCCTATATGTTGAGGCAAAAAGACAGAAATTCTCCTTATTTTGGGGCAAAACTCAGAAATTCCACTTATTTTGGGGCAAAATTCCAGAAATTTCCCTTATTTTGGGGCAAAATTGCAGAAATTTCACTTATTTTGGGGCAAAATTGCAGAAATTTCACTTATTTCAGGGAAAAAAACAGAAGTTTCTTTATTTTGAAGCAAAAAGGCAGAAATTCCTAATATTTTGTGGCAAAAATGCAGAAATTCTTCTTATTTTGAGGTAAAAATGCTGAAATTCCCTTTATTTGGGGGGAAAAAGGCAGAAATTTCCCTTATTTTGGGGCAAAATTGCAGAAATTTCACTTACTTCAGGGTAATAAGTCAGAATTTTTCCTTATTTTGGGGCAAAAAAGACAGGAATTCCCTTTGTGTTGGGGGAAAAAGACAGAAATTCCACTTATTTAGAGGCAAAAAAGCAGAAATTCCCCTTACTTTGGAGCAAAAATGAAGAAATTTCCCTTTTTAATGGCATAAAGGTATGCTTTCTTCTTATTTTCGGGCAAAAAGGCAGAAATTCCCCGTATTTTGGAGCAAAATTGCAGAAATTCCCCTAATTGTGGGGCAAAAGCAGAAATTTTCTATATGTTGGGGCAAAACGACAGAAATTCTCTTTATTTTGAAGCAAAACTCAGAAATTCCACTTATTTTGGGGCAAAAATCCAGAAATTTCCCTTATTTTGGGGCAAAATTGCAGAAATTTCACTTATTTCAGGGTAATAAGTCAGAAATTTTTCTTATTTTGGGGCAAAAAAAACATGAATAACTTTTGTTTTGAGGGAAAAAGACAGATATTCTACTTATTTAGAGGCAAAAAAGCAGAAATTCCCCTTACTTTGGAGCAAAAATGAAGAAATTTCCCTATTTTATGGCAAAAGGTATGCATTCTTCTTATTTTCAGGCAAAAAGGCAGAAATTCCCTGTATTTTGGAGCAAAATTGCAGAAATTTCCCAAATTGTGGGGCAAAAAGGCAGAAATTCTCTATATGTTGGGGCAAAAAGACAGAAAATCTTCTTATTTTGGGGCAAAACTCAGAAATTCCCCTTATATCGGGGCAAAATTCCAGAAATTTCCCTTATTTTAGGGAAAAATTGCAGAAATTTCCCTTATTTTGGGGCAAAATTGGAGAAATTTCACTTATTTTGGGGCAAAATTGCAGAAATTTCACTTATTTCAGGGAAAAAAGGCAGAAATTTTCCTTATTTTGGGGCAAAAAAGACAGGAATTTTCTATGTTTTGGGGGAAAAAAACAAAAATTCCACTTATTTAGAGGCAAAAAAGCAGAAATTCCCCTAATTTTGGAGCAAAAATGAAGAAATTTCCCTTTTTTATGGCAAAAAGTTATGCGTTCTTCTTATTTTCGGGCAAAAAGGCCGAAATTCCCCGTATTTTGGAGTAAAATTGCAGAAATTCCCCTAGTTGTGGGGCAAAAAGAGAGAAATTCCCTATATGTTGGGGCAAAAATTCAGAAATTCTTCTTATTTTGGGGCAAAACTCAAAAATTCCACTTATTTTGGGGCAAAATTCCAGAAATTTTCTTTATTTTGGGGCAAAATTGCAGAAATTTTCCTTATTTTGGGGCAAAATTGGAGAAATTTCACTTATTTTGGGGCAAAATTGCAGAAATTTTACTTATTTCAGGGAAAAAAGGCAGAAATTTTCCTTATTTGGGGCCAAAAAAGAAAGGAATTCCTTTTGTTTTGGGGGAAAAAGACAGAAATTCCACTTATTTAGAGGCAAAAAGGCAGAAATTCCTCTTATTTTGGAGCAAAAATGAAGACATTTCCCTTTTTTATGGCAAAAAGGTATGCATTCTCCTTATTTTCGGGCAAAAGGGGAGAAATTCCCCGTATTTTGGAGCAAAATTGCAGAAATTCCCTTAATTGTGGGACAAAAAGTCAGAAATTCCCTATATGTTCGGGCAAAAAGACAGAAATTCTTCTTATTTTGCGGCAAAACTCAGAAATTCCACTTATTTTGGGGCAAATTTCCAGGAATTTCCCTTCTTTTGGGGCAAAATTGCAGAAATTTCACTTATTTGGGGGCAAATTGCAGAAATTTCACTTATTTTGGGGCAAAATTGCAGAAATTTCACTTATTTCAGGGAAAAAAGGCAGAAATTTTTCTAATTTTGGGGGCAAAAAGGCAGAAATTCCTAATATTTTGTGGCAAAAAGGCAGAAATTCTACTTATTTTGAGGTAAAAACGCTGAAATTCCCCTTATTTGGGGGCAAAAAGGCAGAAATTTCCTTTATTTTGGGGCAAAATTGCAGAATTTTAACTTACTTCAGGGTAATAAGTCAGAGATTTTTTTATTTTGGGGCCAAAAAGACAGAAATTCCCTTTGTTTTGGGGGGAAAAGACAGAAATTCCACTTATTTAGAGGCAAAAAAGCAGAAATTCCCCTTATTTTGGAGCAAAAATGAAGAAATTTCCCTTTTTTATGGCAAAAAGGTATGCATATTTCTTATTTTCGGGCAAAAAGGCAGAAATTCCCCGTATTTTGGAGCAAAATTGCAGAAATTCCTTTCAATATGGGGCAAAATGTCAGAAATTCCCTATATGTTAGGGCAAATAGACAGAAATTCTCTTTATTTTGTGGCAAAACTCAGAAATTCCACTTATTTTGGGGCAAATATACAGAAATTTCCTTTATTTTGGGGCAAAATTGCAGAAATTTCACTTATTTTGGGGCAAAATTGCAGAAATTTCACTTATTTCAGGGAAAAAAGGCAGAAATTATCCTTATTTTGGGGCAAAAAGCAGAAATTCCTAATATTTGTGGCAAAAATGCAGAAATTCCCCTTATTTTGAGGTAAAAAGGCTGAAATTCCCCTTATTTGGGGGCAAAAAAGGAGAAATTTCCTATATTTTGGGGAAAAATTGCAGATATTTCACTTACTTTAGGGTAATAAGTCAGAATTATTTCTTATTTTGGGGCAAAAAAAACAGAAATTTTCTTTGTTTTGGGGGAAAAATACAGAAATTCCACTTAGAGGCAAAAAGCAGAAATTCCCCTTATTTTGGAGCAAAAATCAAGAAATTTCCATTTTTTATGGCAAAAAGGTATGCATTCTTCTTATTTTGGGGCAAAAAGGCAGAAATTCCCCATATTTTGGAGCAAAATTGCAGAAATTCCCCTAATTGTAGGGCAAAAAGGCAGAAATTGCCTATATGTTGAGGCAAAAAGACAGAAATTCTCCTTATTTTGGGGCAAAACTCAGAAATTCCACTTATTTTGGGGCAAAATTCCAGAAATTTCCCTTATTTTGGGGCAAAATTGCAGAAATTTCACTTATTTTGGGGCAAAATTGCAGAAATTTCACTTATTTCAGGAAAAAAAAGCAGAAGTTTCTTCTTTTTGAAGCAAAAAGGCAGAAATTCCTAATATTTTGTGGCAAAAATGCAGAAATTCTTCTTATTTTGAGGTAAAAATGCTGAAATTCCCCTTATTTGGGGGGAAAAAGGCAGAAATTTCCCTTATTTTGGGGCAAAATTGCAGAAATTTCACTTACTTCAGGGTAATAAATCAGAATTTTTTTTATTTTGGGGCAAAAAAGACAGGAATTCCCTTTGTGTTGGGGGAAAAAGACAGAAATTCCACTTATTTAGAGGCAAAAAAGCAGAAATTCCCCTTATTTTGGAGCAAAAATGAAGAAATTTCCCTTTTTTATGGCAAAAAGGTATGCTTTCTTCTTATTTTCTGGCAAAAAGGCAGAAATTCTTCGTATTTTGGAGCAAAATTGCAGAAATTCCCCTAATTGTGGGGCAAAAGCAGAAATTCCCTATATGTTGGGGAAAAACGACAGAAATTCTCTTTATTTTGGGGCAAAACTCAGAAATTCCACTTATTTTGGGGCAAAAATCCAGAAATTTCCCTTATTTTGGGCAAAATTGCAGAAATTTCACTTATTTCAGGGTAATAAGTCAGAAATTTTTCTTATTTTGGGGCAAAAAAAACATGAATAACTTTTGTTTTGAGGGAAAAAGACAGATATTCTACTTATTTAGAGGCAAAAAAGCAGAAATTCCCCTTACTTTGGAGCAAAAATGAAGAAATTTCCCTATTTTATGGCAAAAGGTATGCATTCTTCTTATTTTCAGGCAAAAAGGCAGAAATTCCCTGTATTTTGGAGCAAAATTGCAGAAATTTCCCTAATT
This sequence comes from Micromys minutus, assembly GCF_963924665.1. Taxonomy (NCBI): domain Eukaryota; kingdom Metazoa; phylum Chordata; class Mammalia; order Rodentia; family Muridae; genus Micromys; species Micromys minutus. Next base: position 9,229,516 of record NW_027667727.1, read on the forward strand.
GTGGGGCAAAAAGGCAGAAATTCTCTATATGTTGGGGCAAAAAGACAGAAAATCTTCTTATTTTGGGGCAAAACTCAGAAATTCCACTTATTTCGGGGCAAAATTCCAGAAATTTCCCTTATTTTAGGGAAAAATTGCAGAAATTTCCCTTATTTTGGGGCAAAATTGGAGAAATTTCACTTATTTTGGGGCAAAATTGCAGAAATTTCACTTATTTCAGGGAAAAAAGGCAGAAATTTTCCTTATTTTGGGGCAAAAAAGACAGGAATTTTCTATGTTTTGGGGGAAAAAAACAAAAATTCCACTTATTTAGAGGCAAAAAAGCAGAAATTCCCCTAATTTTGGAGCAAAAATGAAGAAATTTCCTTTTTTTATGGCAAAAAGTTATGCGTTCTTCTTATTTTCGGGCAAAAAGGCCGAAATTCCCCGTATTTTGGAGTAAAATTGCAGAAATTCCCCTAGTTGTGGGGCAAAAAGAGAGAAATTCCCTATATGTTGGGGCAAAAATTCAGAAATTCTTCTTATTTTGGGGCAAAACTCAAAAATTCCACTTATTTTGGGGCAAAATTCCAGAAATTTTCTTTATTTTGGGGCAAAATTGCAGAAATTTTCCTTATTTTGGGGCAAAATTGGAGAAATTTCACTTATTTTGGGGCAAAATTGCAGAAATTTTACTTATTTCAGGGAAAAAAGGCAGAAATTTTCCTTATTTGGGGCCAAAAAAGAAAGGAATTCCTTTTGTTTTGGGGGAAAAAGACAGAAATTCCACTTATTTAGAGGCAAAAAGGCAGAAATTCCTCTTATTTTGGAGCAAAAATGAAGACATTTCCCTTTTTTATGGCAAAAAGGTATGCATTCTCCTTATTTTCGGGCAAAAGGGGAGAAAATCCCCGTATTTTGGAGCAAAATTGCAGAAATTCCCTTAATTGTGGGACAAAAAGTCAGAAATTCCCTATATGTTCGGGCAAAAAGACAGAAATTCTTCTTATTTTGCGGCAAAACTCAGAAATTCCACTTATTTTGGGGCAAATTTCCAGGAATTTCCCTTCTTTTGGGGCAAAATTGCAGAAATTTCACTTATTTGGGGGCAAATTGCAGAAATTTCACTTATTTTGGGGCAAAATTGCAGAAATTTCACTTATTTCAGGGAAAAAAGGCAGAAATTTTTATAATTTTGGGGGCAAAAAGGCAGAAATTCCTAATATTTTGTGGCAAAAAGGCAGAAATTCTACTTATTTTGAGGTAAAAACGCTGAAATTCCCCTTATTTGGGGGCAAAAAGGCAGAAATTTCCTTTATTTTGGGGCAAAATTGCAGAATTTTAACTTACTTCAGGGTAATAAGTCAGAGATTTTTTTATTTTGGGGCCAAAAAGACAGAAATTCCCTTTGTTTTGGGGGGAAAAGACAGAAATTCCACTTATTTAGAGGCAAAAAAGCAGAAATTCCCCTTATTTTGGAGCAAAAATGAAGAAATTTCCCTTTTTTATGGCAAAAAGGTATGCATATTTCTTATTTTCGGGCAAAAAGGCAGAAATTCCCCGTATTTTGGAGCAAAATTGCAGAAATTCCTTTAAATATGGGGCAAAATGTCAGAAATTCCCTATATGTTAGGGCAAATAGACAGAAATTCTCTTTATTTTGTGGCAAAACTCAGAAATTCCACTTATTTTGGGGCAAATATACAGAAATTTCCTTTATTTTGGGGCAAAATTGCAGAAATTTCACTTATTTTGGGGCAAAATTGCAGAAATTTCACTTATTTCAGGGAAAAAAGGCAGAATTATCCTTATTTTGGGGCAAAAAGCAGAAATTCCTAATATTTGTGGCAAAAATGCAGAAATTCCCCTTATTTTGAGGTAAAAAGGCTGAAATTCCCCTTATTTGGGGGCAAAAAGGGAGAAATTTCCCATATTTTGGGGAAAAATTGCAGAAATTTCACTTACTTTAGGGTAATAAGTCAGAATTATTTCTTATTTTGGGGCAAAAAAAACAGAAATTTTCTTTGTTTTGGGGGAAAAAGACAGAAATTCCACTTAGAGGCAAAAAGCAGAAATTCCCCTTATTTTGGAGCAAAAATCAAGAAATTTCCATTTTTTATGGCAAAAAGGTATGCATTCTTCTTATTTTGGGGCAAAAAGGCAGAAATTCCCCATATTTTGGAGCAAAATTGCAGAAATTCCCCTAATTGTAGGGCAAAAAGGCAGAAATTGCCTATATGTTGAGGCAAAAAGACAGAAATTCTCCTTATTTTGGGGCAAAACTCAGAAATTCCACTTATTTTGGGGCAAAATTCCAGAAATTTCCCTTATTTTGGGGCAAAATTGCAGAAATTTCACTCTTTTGGGGCAAAATTGCAGAAATTTCACTTATTTCAGGGGAAAAAAGCAGAAGTTTCTATATTTTGAAGCAAAAAGGCAGAAATTCCTAATATTTTGTGGCAAAAATGCAGAAATTCTTCTTATTTTGAGGTAAAAATGCTGAAATTTCCTTTATTTGGGGGGAAAAAGGCAGAAATTTCCCTTATTTTTCGGCAAAATTGCAGAACTTTCACTTACTTCAGGGTAATAAGTCAGAATTTTTTTTTATTTTGGGTCAAAAAAGACAGGAATTCCCTTTGTGTTGGGGGAAAAAGACAGAAATTCCACTTATTTAGACGCAAAAAAGCAGAAATTCCCCTTATTTTGGAGCAAAAATGAAGAAATTTCCCTTTTTTATGGCAAAAAGGTATGCTTTCTTCTTATTTTCGGGCAAAAAGGCAGAAATTCCCCGTATTTTGGAGCAAAATTGCAGAAATTCCCCTAATTGTGGGGCAAAAGCAGAAAATCCCTATATGTTGGGGCAAAACGACAGAATTTCTCTTTATTTTGGGGCAAAACTCAGAAATTCCACTTATTTTGGGGCAAAAATCCAGAAATTTCCCTTATTTTGGGGCAAAATTGCAGAAATTTCACTTATTTCAGGGTAATAAGTCAGAAATTTTTCTTATTTTGGGGCAAAAAAACATGAATAACCTTTGTTTTGAGGGAAAAAGACAGATATTCCACATATTTAGAGGCAAAAAAGCAGAAATTCCCCTTATTTTGGAGCAAAAATGAAGAAATTTCCCTATTTTATGGCAAAAGGTATGCATTCTTCTTATTTTCAGGCAAAAAGGCAGAAATTCCCTGTATTTTGGAGCAAAATTGCAGAAATTTCCCTAATTGTGGGGCAAAAAGGCAGAAATTCTCTATATGTTGGGGCAAAAAACAGAAAATCTTCTTATTTTGGGGCAAAACTCAGAAATTCCACTTATTTCGGGGCAAAATTCCAGAAATTTCCCTTATTTTAGGGAAAAATTGCAGAAATTTCCCTTATTTTGGGGCAAAATTGGAGAAATTTCACTTATTTTGGGGCAAAATTGCAGAAATTTCACTTATTTCAGGGAAAAAAGGCAGAAATTTTCCTTATTTTGGGGCAAAAAAGACAGGAATTTTCTATGTTTTGGGGGAAAAAAAACAAAAATTCCACTTATTTAGAGGCAAAAAAGCAGAAATTCCCCTTATTTTGGAGCAAAAATGAAGAAATTTCCCTTTTTTATGGCAAAAAGGTATGCATTCTTCTTATTTTCGGGCAAAAAGGCCGAAATTCCCCGTATTTTGGAGTAAAATTGCAGAAATTCCCCTAGTTGTGGGGCAAAAAGGGAGAAATTCCCTATATGTTGGGGCAAAAATTCAGAAATTCTTCTTATTTTGGGGCAAAACTCAAAAATTCCACTTATTTTAGGGCAAAATTCCAGAAATTTTCTTTATTTTGGGGCAAAATTGCAGAAATTTTCCTTATTTTGGGGCAAAATTGGAGAAATTTCACTTATTTTGGGGCAAAATTGCAGAAATTTTACTTATTTCAGGGAAAAAAGGCAGAAATTTTCCTTATTTGGGGGCAAAAAAGAAAGGAATTCCATTTGTTTTGGGGGAAAAAGACAGAAATTCCACTTATTTAGAGGCAAAAAGGCAGAAATTCCTCTTATTTTGGAGCAAAAATGAAGACATTTCCCTTTTTTATGGCAAAAAGGTATGCATTCTCCTTATTTTCGGGCAAAAGGGGAGAAATTCCCCGTATTTCGGAGCAAAATTGCAGAAATTCCCTTAATTGTGGGACAAAAAGTCAGAAATTCCCTATATGTTCGGGCAAAAAGACAGAAATTCTTCTTATTTTCGGCAAAAATCAGAAATTCCACTTATTTTGGGGCAAATTTCCAGGAATTTCCCTTCTTTTGGGGCAAAATTGCAGAAATTTCACTTATTTGGGGGCAAATTGCAGAAATTTCACTTATTTTGGGGCAAAATTGCAGAAATTTCACTTATATCAGGGAAAAAAGGCAGAAATTTTTCTAATTTTGGGGGCAAAAAGGCAGAAATTCCTAATATTTTGTGGCAAAAAGGCAGAAATTCTACTTATTTTGAGGTAAAAACGCTGAAATTCCCCTTATTTGGGGGCAAAAAGGCAGAAATTTCCCTTATTTTGGGGCAAAATTGCAGAATTTTAACTTACTTCAGGGTAATAAGTCAGAGATTTTTTTATTTTGGGGCCAAAAAGACAGAAATTCCCTTTGTTTTGGGGGGAAAAGACAGAAATTCCACTTATTTAGAGGCAAAAAAGCAGAAATTCCCCTTATTTTGGAGCAAAAATGAAGAAATTTCCCTTTTTTATGGCAAAAAGGTATGCATATTTCTTATTTTTGGGCAAAAAGGCAGAAATTCCCCGTATTTTGGAGCAAAATTGCAGAAATTCCTTTAAATATGGGGCAAAATGTCAGAAATTCCCTATATGTTAGGGCAAATAGACAGAAATTCTCTTTATTTTGTGGCAAAGCTCAGAAATTCCACTTATTTTGGGGCAAATATACAGAAATTTCCTTTATTTTGGGGCAAAATTGCAGAAATTTCACTTATTTTGGGGCAAAATTGCAGAAATTTCACTTATTTCAGGGAAAAAAGGCAGAAATTATCCTTATTTTGGGGCAAAAAGCAGAAATTCCTAATATTTGTGGCAAAAATGCAGAAATTCCCCTTATTTTGAGGTAAAAAGGCTGAAATTCCCCTTATTTGGGGGCAAAAAGGGAGAAATTTCCCATATTTTGAAGAAAAATTGCAGAAATTTCACTTACTTTAGGGTAATAAGTCAGAATTATTTCTTATTTTGGGGCAAAAAAACAGAAATTTTCTTTGTTTTGGGGGAAAAAGACAGAAATTCCACTTAGAGGCAAAAAGCAGAAATTCCCCTTATTTTGGAGCAAAAATCAAGAAATTTCCATTTTTTATGGCAAAAAGGTATGCATTCTTCTTATTTTCGGGCAAATAGGCAGAAATTCCCCATATTTTGGAGCAAAATAGCAGAAATTCCCCTAATTGTAGGGCAAAAAGGCAGAAATTGCCTATATGTTGAGGCAAAAAGACAGAAATTCTCCTTATTTTGGGGCAAAACTCAGAAATTCCACTTATTTTGGGGCAAAATTCCAGAAATTTCCCTTATTTTGGGGCAAAATTGCAGAAATTTCACTTATTTTGGGGCAAAATTGCAGAAATTTCACTTATTTCAGGGAAAAAAAGCAGAAGTTTCTTTATTTTGAAGCAAAAAGGCAGAAATTCCTAATATTTTGTGGCAAAAATGCAGAAATTCTTCTTATTTTGAGGTAAAAATGCTGAAATTCCCCTTATTTGGGGGGAAAAAGGCAGAAATTTCCCTTATTTTGGGGCAAAATTGCAGAAATTTCACTTACTTCAGGGTAATAAGTCAGAAATTTTTCTTATTTTGGGGCAAAAAAACATGAATAACCTTTGTTTTGAGGGAAAAAGACAGATATTCCACTTATTTAGAGGCAAAAAAGCAGAAATTCCCTTTATTTTGGAGCAAAAATGACGAAATTTCCCTATTTTATGGCAAAAGGTATGAATTCTTCTTATTTTCAGGCAAAAAGGCAGAAATTCCCTGTATTTTGGAGCAAAATTGCAGAAATTTCCCTAATTGTGGGGCAAAAAGGCAGAAATTCTCTATATGTTGGGGCAAAAAGACAGAAAATCTTCTTATTTTGGGGCAAAACTCAGAAATTCCACTTATTTCGGGGCAAAATTCCAGAAATTTCCCTTATTTTAGGGAAAAATTGCAGAAATTTCCCTTATTTTGGGGCAAAATTGGAGAAATTTCACTTATTTTGGGGCAAAATTGCAGAAATTTCACTTATTTCAGGGAAAAAAGGCAGAAATTTTCCTTATTTTGGGGCAAAAAAGACAGGAATTTTCTATGTTTTGGGGGAAAAAAACAAAAATTCCACTTATTTAGAGGCAAAAAAGCAGAAATTCCCCTTATTTTGGAGCAAAAATGAAGAAATTTCCCTTTTTTATGGCAAAAAGGTATGCATTCTTCTTATTTTCGGGCAAAAAGGCCGAAATTCCCCGTATTTTGGAGTAAAATTGCAGAAATTCCCCTAGTTGTGGGGCAAAATGGGAGAAATTCCCTATATGTTGGGGCAAAAATTCAGAAATTCTTCTTATTTTGGGGCAAAACTCAAAAATTCCACTTATTTTAGGGCAAAATTCCAGAAATTTTCTTTATTTTGGGGCAAAATTGCAGAAATTTTCCTTATTTTGGGGCAAAATTGGAGAAATTTCACTTATTTTGGGGCAAAATTGCAGAAATTTTACTTATTTCAGGGAAAAAAGGCAGAAATTTTCCTTATTTGGGGGCAAAAAAGAAAGGAATTCCTTTTGTTTTGGGGGAAAAAGACAGAAATTCCACTTATTTAGAGGCAAAAAGGCAGAAATTCCTCTTATTTTGGAGCAAAAATGAAGACATTTCCCTTTTTTATGGCAAAAAGGTATGCATTCTCCTTATTTTCGGGCAAAAGGGGAGAAATTCCCCGAATTTTGGAGCAAAATTGCAGAAATTCCCTTAATTGTGGGACAAAAAGTCAGAAATTCCCTATATGTTCGGGCAAAAAGACAGAAATTCTTCTTATTTTGCGGCAAAACTCAGAAATTCCACTTATTTTGGGGCAAATTTCCAGGAATTTCCCTTCTTTTGGGGCAAAATTGCAGAAATTTCACTTATTTGGGGGCAAATTGCAGAAATTTCACTTATTTTGGGGCAAAATTGCAGAAATTTCACTTATTTCAGGGAAAAAAGGCAGAAATTTTTCTAATTTTGGTGGCAAAAAGGCAGAAATTCCTAATATTTTGTGGCAAAAAGGCAGAAATTCTACTTATTTTGAGGTAAAAACGCTGAAATTCCCCTTATTTGGGGGCAAAAAGGCAGAAATTTCCTTTATTTTGGGGCAAAATTGCAGAATTTTAACTTACTTCAGGGTAATAAGTCAGAGATTTTTTTATTTTGGGGCCAAAAAGACAGAAATTCCCTTTGTTTTGGGGGGAAAAGACAGAAATTCCACTTATTTAGAGGCAAAAAAGCAGAAATTCCCCTTATTTTGGAGCAAAAATGAAGAAATTTCCCTTTTTTATGGCAAAAAGGTATGCATATTTCTTATTTTCGGGGAAAAAGGCAGAAATTCCCCGTATTTTGGAGCAAAATTGCAGAAATTCCTTTAAATATGGGGCAAAATGTCAGAAATTCCCTATATGTTAGGGCAAATAGACAGAAATTCTCTTTATTTTGTGGCAAAACTCAGAAATTCCACTTATTTTGGGGCAAATATACAGAAATTTCCTTTATTTTGGGGCAAAATTGCAGAAATTTCACTTATTTTGGGGCAAAATTGCAGAAATTTCACTTATTTCAGGGAAAAAGGCAGAAATTATCCTTATTTTGGGGCAAAAAGCAGAAATTCCTAATATTTGTGGCAAAAATGCAGAAATTCTCCTTATTTTGAGGTAAAAAGGCTGAAATTCCCCTTATTTGGGGGCAAAAAGGGAGAAATTTCCCATATTTTGGGGAAAAATTGCAGAAATTTCACTTACTTTAGGGTAATAAGTCAGGATTATTTCTTATTTTGGGGCAAAAAAAAACAGAAATTTTCTTTGTTTTGGGGGAAAAAGACAGAAACTCCACTTAAAGGCAAAAAGCAGAAATTCCCCTTATTTTGGAGCAAAAATCAAGAAATTTCTATTTTTTATGGCAAAAAGGTATGCATTCTTCTTATTTTCAGGCAAAAAGGCAGAAATTCCCCATATTTTGGAGCAAAATTGCAGAAATTCCCCTAATTGTAGGGCAAAAAGTCAGAAATTGCCTATATGTTGAGGCAAAAAGACAGAAATTCTCTTTATTTTGGGGCAAAACTCAGAAATTCCACTTATTTTGGGGCAAAATTCCAGAAATTTCCCTTATTTTGGGGCAAAATTGCAGAAATTTCACTTATTTTGGGGCAAAATTGCAGAAATTTCACTTATTTCAGGAAAAAAAAGCAGAAGTTTCTTCTTTTTGAAGCAAAAAGGCAGAAATTCCTAATATTTTGTGGCAAAAATGCAGAAATTCTTCTTATTTTGAGGTAAAAATGCTGAAATTCCCCTTATTTGGGGGGAAAAAGGCAGAAATTTCCCTTATTTTGGGGCAAAATTGCAGAAATTTCACTTACTTCAGGGTAATAAATCAGAATTTTTTTTATTTTGGGGCAAAAAAGACAGGAATTCCCTTTGTGTTGGGGGAAAAAGACAGAAATTCCACTTATTTAGAGGCAAAAAAGCAGAAATTCCCCTTATTTTGGAGCAAAAATGAAGAAATTTCCCTTTTTTATGGCAAAAAGGTATGCTTTCTTCTTATTTTCGGGCAAAAAGGTAGAAATTCCCCGTATTTTGGAGCAAAATTGCAGAAATTCCCCTAATTGTGGGGCAAAAGCAGAAATTCCCTATATGTTGGGGCAAAACGACAGAAATTCTCTTTATTTTGGGGCAAAACTCAGAAATTCCACTTATTTTGGGACAAAAATCCAGAAATTTCCCTTATTTTGGGGCAAAATTGCAGAAATTTCACTTTTTTCAGGGTAATAAGTCAGAAATTTTTCTTATTTTGAGGCAAAAAAACATGAATAACCTTTGTTTTGAGGGAAAAAGACAGATATTCCACTTATTTAGAGGCAAAAAAGCAGAAATTCCCCTTATTTTGGAGCAAAAATGAAGAAATTTCCCTATTTTATGGCAAAAGGTATGCATTCTTCTTATTTTCAGGCAAAAAGGCAGAAATTCCCTGTATTTTTGAGCAAAATTGCAGAAATTTCCCTAATTGTGGAGCAAAAAGGCAGAAATTCTCTATATGTTGGGGCAAAAACACAGAAAATCTTCTTATTTTGGGGCAAAACTCAGAAATTCCACTTATTTCGGGGCAAAATTCCAGAAATTTCCCTTATTTTAGGGAAAAATTGCAGAAATTTTCCTTATTTTGGGGCAAAATTGGAGAAATTTCACTTATTTTGGGGCAAAATTGCAGAAATTTCACTTATTTCAGGGAAAAAAGGCAGAAATTTTCCTTATTTTGGGGCAAAAAAGACAGGAATTTTCTATGTTTTGGGGGAAAAAAACAAAAATTCCACTTATTTAGAGGCAAAAAAGCAGAAATTCCCCTTATTTTGGAGCAAAAATGAAGAAATTTCTCTTTTTTATGGCAAAAAGTTATGCATTCTTCTTATTTTCGGGCAAAAAGGCCGAAATTCCCCGTATTTTGGAGTAAAATTGCAGAAATTCCCCTAGTTGTGGGGCAAAAAGGGAGAAATTCCCTATATGTTGGGGCAAAAATTCAGAAATTCTTCTTATTTTGGGGCAAAACTCAAAAATTCCACTTATTTTGGGGCAAAATTCCAGAAATTTCCCTTATTTTAGGGAAAAATTGTAGAAATTTCCCTTATTTTGGGGCAAAATTGCAGAAATTTTACTTATTTCAGGGAAAAAAGGCAGAAATTTTCCTTATTTGGGGGCAAAAAAGAAAGGAATTCCTTTTGTTTTGGGGGAAAAAGACAGAAATTCCACTTATTTAGAGGCAAAAAGGCAGAAATTCCTCTTATTTTGGAGCAAAAATGAAGACATTTCCCTTTTTTATGGCAAAAAGGTATGCATTCTCCTTATTTTCGGGCAAAAGGGGAGAAATTCCCCGTATTTTGGAGCAAAATTGCAGAAATTCCCTTAATTGTGGGACAAAAAGTCAGAAATTCCCTATATGTTCGGGCAAAACGACAGAAATTCTTCTTATTTTGCGGCAAAACTCAGAAATTCCACTTATTTTGGGGCAAATTTCCAGGAATTTCCCTTCTTTTGGGGCAAAATTGCAGAAATTTCACTTATTTGGGGGCAAATTGCAGAAATTTCACTTATTTTGGGGCAAAATTGCAGAAATTTCACTTATTTCAGGGAAAAAAGGCAGAAATTTTTCTAATTTTGGGGGCAAAAAGGCAGAAATTCCTAATATTTTGTGGCAAAAAGGCAGAAATTCTACTTATTTTGAGGTAAAAACGCTGAAATTCCCATTACTTGGGGGCAAAAAGGCAGAAATTTCCTTTATTTTGGGGCAAAATTGAAGAATTTTAACTTACTTCAGGGTAAAAAGTCAGAGATTTTTTTATTTTGGGGCCAAAAAGACAGAAATTCCCTTTGTTTTGGGGGGAAAAGACAGAAATTCCACTTATTTAGAGGCAAAAAAGCAGAAATTCCCCTTATTTTGGAGCAAAAATGAAGAAATTTCCCTTTTTTATGGCAAAAAGGTATGCATATTTCTTATTTTCGGGCAAAAAGGCAGAAATTCCCCGTATTTTGGAGCAAAATTGCAGAAATTCCTTTAAATATGGGGCAAAATGTCAGAAATTCCCTATATGTTAGGGCAAATAGACAGAAATTCTCTTTATATTGTGGCAAAACTCAGAAATTCCACTTATTTTGGGGCAAATATACAGAAATTTCCTTTATTTTGGGGCAAAATTGCAGAAATTTCACTTATTTTGGGGCAAAATTGCAGAAATTTCACTTATTTCAGGGAAAAAGGCAGAAATTATCCTTATTTTGGGGCAAAAAGCAGAAATTCCTAATATTTGTGGCAAAAATGCAGAAATTCCCCTTATTTTGAGGTAAAAAGGCTGAAATTCCCCTTATTTGGGGGCAAAAAGGGAGAAATTTCCCATATTTTGGGGAAAAATTGCAGAAATTTCACTTACTTTAGGGTAATAAGTCAGAATTATTTCTTATTTTGGGGCAAAAAAAACAGAAATTTTCTTTGTTTTGGGGGCAAAAGACAGAAATTCCACTTAGAGGCAAAAAGCAGAAATTCCCCTTATTTTGGAGCAAAAATCAAGAAATTTCCATTTTTTATGGCAAAAAGGTATGCATTCTTCTTATTTTCGGGCAAAAAGGCAGAAATTCCCCATATTTTGGAGCAAAATTGCAGAAATTCCCCTAATTGTAGGGCAAAAAGGCAGAAATTGCCTATAGGTTGAGGCAAAAAGACAGAAATTCTCTTTATTTTGGGGCAAAACTCAGAAATTCCACTTATTTTGGGGCAAAATTCCAGAAATTTCCCATATTTTGGGGCAAAATTGCAGAAATTTCACTTATTTTGGGGCAAAATTGCAGAAATTTCACTTATTTCAGGAAGAAAAAGCAGAAGTTTCTTTATTTTGAAGCAAAAAGGCAGAAATTCCTAATATTTTGTGGCAAAAATGCAGAAATTCTTCTTATTTTGAGGTAAAAATGCTGAAATTCCCCTTATTTGGGGGGAAAAAGGCAGAAATTTCCCTTATTTTGGGGCAAAATTGCAGAAATTTCACTTACTTCAGGGTAATAAGTCAGAATTTTTCCTTATTTTGGGGCAAAAAAGATAGGAATTCCCTTTGTGTAGAGGGAAAAAGACAGAAATTCCACTTATTTAGAGGCAAAAAAGCAGAAATTCCCCTTATTTTGGAGCAAAAATGAAGAAATTTCCCTTTTTTATGGCAAAAAGGTATGCTTTCTTCTTATTTTCGGGCAAAAAGGCAGAAATTCCCCGTATTTTGAAGCAAAATTGCAGAAATTCCCCTAATTGTGGGGCAAAAGCAGAAATTCCCTATATGTTGGGGCAAAACGACAGAAATTCTCTTTATTTTGTGGCAAAACTCAGAAATTCCACTTATTTTGGGGCAAAAATCCAGAAATTTCCCTTATTTTGGGGCAAAATTGCAGAAATTTCACTTATTTCAGGGTAATAAGTCAGAAATTTTTCTTATTTTGGGGCAAAAAAACATGAATAACCTTTGTTTTGAGGGAAAAAGACAGATATTCCACTTATTTAGAGGCAAAAAAGCAGAAATTCCCCTTATTTTGGAGAAAAATGAAGAAATTTCCCTATTTTATGGCAAAAGGTATGCATTCTTCTTATTTTCAGGCAAAAAGGCAGAAATTCCCTGTATTTTGGAGCAAAATTGCAGAAATTTCCCTAATTGTGGGGCAAAAAGGCAGAAATTCTCTATATGTTGGGGCAAAAAGACAGAAAATCTTATTTTGGGGCAAAACTCAGAAATTCCACTTATTTCGGGGCAAAATTCCAGAAATTTCCCTTATTTTAGGGAAAAATTGCAGAAATTTCCCTTATTTTGGGGCAAAATTGGAGAAATTTCCCTTATTTTGGGGCAAAATTGCAGAAATTTCACTTATTTCAGGGAAAAAAGGCAGAAATTTTCCTTATTTTGGGGCAAAAAAGACAGGATTTTTCTATGTTTTGGGGGAAAAAAACAAAAATTCCACTTATTTAGAGGCAAAAAAGCAGAAATTCCCCTTATTTTGGAGCAAAAATGAAGAAATTTCCCTTTTTTATGGCAAAAAGTTATGCATTCTTTTTATTTTCGGGCAAAAAGGCCGAAATTCCCCGTATTTTGGAGTAAAATTGCAGAAATTCCCCTAGTTGTGGGGCAAAAAGGGAGAAATTCCCTATATGTTGGGGCAAACATTCAGAAATTCTTCATATTTTGGGGCAAAACTCAAAAATTCCACTTATTTTGGGGTAAAATTCCAGAAATTTCCCTTATTTTAGGGAAAAATTGCAGAAATTTCCCTTATTTTGGGGCAAAATTGGAGAAATTTCACTTATTTTGGGGCAAAATTGCAGAAATTTTACTTATTTCAGGGAAAAAAGGCAGAAATTTTCCTTATTTGGGGGCAAAAAAGAAAGGAATTCCTTTTGTTTTGGGGGAAAAAGACAGAAATTCCACTTATTTAGAGGCAAAAAGGCAGAAATTCCTCTTATTTTGGAGCAAAAATGAAGACATTTCCCTTTTTTATGGCAAAAAGGTATGCATTCTCCTTATTTTCGGGCAAAAGGGGAGAAATTCCCCGTATTTTGGAGCAAAATTGCAGAAATTCCCTTAATTGTGGGACAAAAAGTCAGAAATTCCCTATATGTTCGGGCAAAACGACAGAAATTCTTCTTATTTTGCGGCAAAACTCAGAAATTCCACTTATTTTGGGGCAAATTTCCAGGAATTTCCCTTCTTTTGGGGCAAAATTGCAGAAATTTCACTTATTTGGGGGCAAATTGCAGAAATTTCACTTATTTTGGGGCAAAATTGCAGAAATTTCACTTATTTCAGGGAAAAAAGGCAGAAATTTTTCTAATTTTGGGGGCAAAAAGGCAGAAATTCCTAATATTTTGTGGCAAAAAGGCAGAAATTCTACTTATTTTGAGGTAAAAACGCTGAAATTCCCATTACTTGGGGGCAAAAAGGCAGAAATTTCCTTTATTTTGGGGCAAAATTGAAGAATTTTAACTTACTTCAGGGTAAAAAGTCAGAGATTTTTTTATTTTGGGGCCAAAAAGACAGAAATTCCCTTTGTTTTGGGGGGAAAAGACAGAAATTCCACTTATTTAGAGGCAAAAAAGCAGAAATTCCCCTTATTTTGGAGCAAAAATGAAGAAATTTCCCTTTTTTATGGCAAAAAGGTATGCATATTTCTTATTTTCGGGCAAAAAGGCAGAAATTCCCCGTATTTTGGAGCAAAATTGCAGAAATTCCTTTAAATATGGGGCAAAATGTCAGAAATTCCCTATATGTTAGGGCAAATAGACAGAAATTCTCTTTATATTGTGGCAAAACTCAGAAATTCCACTTATTTTGGGGCAAATATACAGAAATTTCCTTTATTTTGGGGCAAAATTGCAGAAATTTCACTTATTTGGGGGCAAAATTGCAGAAATTTCACTTATTTCAGGGAAAAAGGCAGAAATTATCCTTATTTTGGGGCAAAAAGCAGAAATTCCTAATATTTGTGGCAAAAATGCAGAAATTCCCCTTATTTTGAGGTAAAAAGGCTGAAATTCCCCTTATTTGGGGGCAAAAAGGGAGAAATTTCCCATATTTTGGGGAAAAATTGCAGAAATTTCACTTACTTTAGGGTAATAAGTCAGAATTATTTCTTATTTTGGGGCAAAAAAAACAGAAATTTTCTTTGTTTTGGGGGCAAAAGACAGAAATTCGACTTAGAGGCAAAAAGCAGAAATTCCCCTTATTTTGGAGCAAAAATCAAGAAATTTCCATTTTTTATGGCAAAAAGGTATGCATTCTTCTTATTTTCGGGCAAAAAGGCAGAAATTCCCCATATTTTGGAGCAAAATTGCAGAAATTCCCCTAATTGTAGGGCAAAAAGGCAGAAATTGCCTATAGGTTGAGGCAAAAAGACAGAAATTCTCTTTATTTTGGGGCAAAACTCAGAAATTCCACTTATTTTGGGGCAAAATTCCAGAAATTTCCCATATTTTGGGGCAAAATTGCAGAAATTTCACTTATTTTGGGGCAAAATTGCAGAAATTTCACTTATTTCAGGAAGAAAAAGCAGAAGTTTCTTTATTTTGAAGCAAAAAGGCAGAAATTCCTAATATTTTGTGGCAAAAATGCAGAAATTCTTCTTATTTTGAGGTAAAAATGCTGAAATTCCCCTTATTTGGGGGGAAAAAGGCAGAAATTTCCCTTATTTTGGGGCAAAATTGCAGAAATTTCACTTACTTCAGGGTAATAAGTCAGAATTTTTCCTTATTTTGGGGCAAAAAAGATAGGAATTCCCTTTGTGTAGAGGGAAAAAGACAGAAATTCCACTTATTTAGAGGCAAAAAAGCAGAAATTCCCCTTATTTTGGAGCAAAAATGAAGAAATTTCCCTTTTTTATGGCAAAAAGGTATGCTTTCTTCTTATTTTCGGGCAAAAAGGCAGAAATTCCCCGTATTTTGAAGCAAAATTGCAGAAATTCCCCTAATTGTGGGGCAAAAGCAGAAATTCCCTATATGTTGGGGCAAAACGACAGAAATTCTCTTTATTTTGTGGCAAAACTCAGAAATTCCACTTATTTTGGGGCAAAAATCCAGAAATTTCCCTTATTTTGGGGCAAAATTGCAGAAATTTCACTTATTTCAGGGTAATAAGTCAGAAATTTTTCTTATTTTGGGGCAAAAAAACATGAATAACCTTTGTTTTGAGGGAAAAAGACAGATATTCCACTTATTTAGAGGCAAAAAAGCAGAAATTCCCCTTATTTTGGAGAAAAATGAAGAAATTTCCCTATTTTATGGCAAAAGGTATGCATTCTTCTTATTTTCAGGCAAAAAGGCAGAAATTCCCTGTATTTTGGAGCAAAATTGCAGAAATTTCCCTAATTGTGGGGCAAAAAGGCAGAAATTCTCTATATGTTGGGGCAAAAAGACAGAAAATCTTATTTTGGGGCAAAACTCAGAAATTCCACTTATTTCGGGGCAAAATTCCAGAAATTTCCCTTATTTTAGGGAAAAATTGCAGAAATTTCCCTTATTTTGGGGCAAAATTGGAGAAATTTCCCTTATTTTGGGGCAAAATTGCAGAAATTTCACTTATTTCAGGGAAAAAAGGCAGAAATTTTCCTTATTTTGGGGCAAAAAAGACAGGATTTTTCTATGTTTTGGGGGAAAAAAACAAAAATTCCACTTATTTAGAGGCAAAAAAGCAGAAATTCCCCTTATTTTGGAGCAAAAATGAAGAAATTTCCCTTTTTTATGGCAAAAAGTTATGCATTCTTTTTATTTTCGGGCAAAAAGGCCGAAATTCCCCGTATTTTGGAGTAAAATTGCAGAAATTCCCCTAGTTGTGGGGCAAAAAGGGAGAAATTCCCTATATGTTGGGGCAAACATTCAGAAATTCTTCATATTTTGGGGCAAAACTCAAAAATTCCACTTATTTTGGGGTAAAATTCCAGAAATTTCCCTTATTTTAGGGAAAAATTGCAGAAATTTCCCTTATTTTGGGGCAAAATTGGAGAAATTTCACTTATTTTGGGGCAAAATTGCAGAAATTTTACTTATTTCAGGGAAAAAAGGCAGAAATTTTCCTTATTTGGGGGCAAAAAAGAAAGGAATTCCTTTTGTTTTGGGGGAAAAAGACAGAAATTCCACTTATTTAGAGGCAAAAAGGCAGAAATTCCTCTTATTTTGGAGCAAAAATGAAGACATTTCCCTTTTTTATGGCAAAAAGGTATGCATTCTCCTTATTTTCGGGCAAAAGGGGAGAAATTCCCCGTATTTTGGAGCAAAATTGCAGAAATTCCCTTAATTGTGGGACAAAAAGTCAGAAATTCCCTATATGTTCGGGCAAAACGACAGAAATTCTTCTTATTTTGCGGCAAAACTCAGAAATTCCACTTATTTTGGGGCAAATTTCCAGGAATTTCCCTTCTTTTGGGGCAAAATTGCAGAAATTTCACTTATTTGGGGGCAAATTGCAGAAATTTCACTTATTTTGGGGCAAAATTGCAGAAATTTCACTTATTTCAGGGAAAAAAGGCAGAAATTTTTCTAATTTTGGGGGCAAAAAGGCAGAAATTCCTAATATTTTGTGGCAAAAAGGCAGAAATTCTACTTATTTTGAGGTAAAAACGCTGAAATTCCCATTACTTGGGGGCAAAAAGGCAGAAATTTCCTTTATTTTGGGGCAAAATTGAAGAATTTTAACTTACTTCAGGGTAAAAAGTCAGAGATTTTTTTATTTTGGGGCCAAAAAGACAGAAATTCCCTTTGTTTTGGGGGGAAAAGACAGAAATTCCACTTATTTAGAGGCAAAAAAGCAGAAATTCCCCTTATTTTGGAGCAAAAATGAAGAAATTTCCCTTTTTTATGGCAAAAAGGTATGCATATTTCTTATTTTCGGGCAAAAAGGCAGAAATTCCCCGTATTTTGGAGCAAAATTGCAGAAATTCCTTTAAATATGGGGCAAAATGTCAGAAATTCCCTATATGTTAGGGCAAATAGACAGAAATTCTCTTTATATTGTGGCAAAACTCAGAAATTCCACTTATTTTGGGGCAAATATACAGAAATTTCCTTTATTTTGGGGCAAAATTGCAGAAATTTCACTTATTTGGGGGCAAAATTGCAGAAATTTCACTTATTTCAGGGAAAAAGGCAGAAATTATCCTTATTTTGGGGCAAAAAGCAGAAATTCCTAATATTTGTGGCAAAAATGCAGAAATTCCCCTTATTTTGAGGTAAAAAGGCTGAAATTCCCCTTATTTGGGGGCAAAAAGGGAGAAATTTCCCATATTTTGGGGAAAAATTGCAGAAATTTCACTTACTTTAGGGTAATAAGTCAGAATTATTTCTTATTTTGGGGCAAAAAAAACAGAAATTTTCTTTGTTTTGGGGGCAAAAGACAGAAATTCCACTTAGAGGCAAAAAGCAGAAATTCCCCTTATTTTGGAGCAAAAATCAAGAAATTTCCATTTTTTATGGCAAAAAGGTATGCATTCTTCTTATTTTCGGGCAAAAAGGCAGAAATTCCCCATATTTTGGAGCAAAATTGCAGAAATTCCCCTAATTGTAGGGCAAAAAGGCAGAAATTGCCTATAGGTTGAGGCAAAAAGACAGAAATTCTCTTTATTTTGGGGCAAAACTCAGAAATTCCACTTATTTTGGGGCAAAATTCCAGAAATTTCCCATATTTTGGGGCAAAATTGCAGAAATTTCACTTATTTTGGGGCAAAATTGCAGAAATTTCACTTATTTCAGGAAGAAAAAGCAGAAGTTTCTTTATTTTGAAGCAAAAAGGCAGAAATTCCTAATATTTTGTGGCAAAAATGCAGAAATTCTTCTTATTTTGAGGTAAAAATGCTGAAATTCCCCTTATTTGGGGGGAAAAAGGCAGAAATTTCCCTTATTTTGGGGCAAAATTGCAGAAATTTCACTTACTTCAGGGTAATAAGTCAGAATTTTTCCTTATTTTGGGGCAAAAAAGATAGGAATTCCCTTTGTGTAGAGGGAAAAAGACAGAAATTCCACTTATTTAGAGGCAAAAAAGCAGAAATTCCCCTTATTTTGGAGCAAAATGAAGAAATTTCCCTTTTTTATGGCAAAAAGGTATGCTTTCTTCTTATTTTCGGGCAAAAAGGCAGAAATTCCCCGTATTTTGAAGCAAAATTGCAGAAATTCCCCTAATTGTGGGGCAAAAGCAGAAATTCCCTATATGTTGGGGCAAAACGACAGAAATTCTCTTTATTTTGTGGCAAAACTCAGAAATTCCACTTATTTTGGGGCAAAAATCCAGAAATTTCCCTTATTTTGGGGCAAAATTGCAGAAATTTCACTTATTTCAGGGTAATAAGTCAGAAATTTTTCTTATTTTGGGGCAAAAAAACATGAATAACCTTTGTTTTGAGGGAAAAAGACAGATATTCCACTTATTTAGAGGCAAAAAAGCAGAAATTCCCCTTATTTTGGAGAAAAATGAAGAAATTTCCCTATTTTATGGCAAAAGGTATGCATTCTTCTTATTTTCAGGCAAAAAGGCAGAAATTCCCTGTATTTTGGAGCAAAATTGCAGAAATTTCCCTAATTGTGGGGCAAAAAGGCAGAAATTCTCTATATGTTGGGGCAAAAAGACAGAAAATCTTATTTTGGGGCAAAACTCAGAAATTCCACTTATTTCGGGGCAAAATTCCAGAAATTTCCCTTATTTTAGGGAAAAATTGCAGAAATTTCCCTTATTTTGGGGCAAAATTGGAGAAATTTCCCTTATTTTGGGGCAAAATTGCAGAAATTTCACTTATTTCAGGGAAAAAAGGCAGAAATTTTCCTTATTTTGGGGCAAAAAAGACAGGATTTTTCTATGTTTTGGGGGAAAAAAACAAAAATTCCACTTATTTAGAGGCAAAAAAGCAGAAATTCCCCTTATTTTGGAGCAAAAATGAAGAAATTTCCCTTTTTTATGGCAAAAAGTTATGCATTCTTTTTATTTTCGGGCAAAAAGGCCGAAATTCCCCGTATTTTGGAGTAAAATTGCAGAAATTCCCCTAGTTGTGGGGCAAAAAGGGAGAAATTCCCTATATGTTGGGGCAAACATTCAGAAATTCTTCATATTTTGGGGCAAAACTCAAAAATTCCACTTATTTTGGGGTAAAATTCCAGAAATTTCCCTTATTTTAGGGAAAAATTGCAGAAATTTCCCTTATTTTGGGGCAAAATTGGAGAAATTTCACTTATTTTGGGGCAAAATTGCAGAAATTTTACTTATTTCAGGGAAAAAAGGCAGAAATTTTCCTTATTTGGGGGCAAAAAAGAAAGGAATTCCTTTTGTTTTGGGGGAAAAAGACAGAAATTCCACTTATTTAGAGGCAAAAAGGCAGAAATTCCTCTTATTTTGGAGCAAAAATGAAGACATTTCCCTTTTTTATGGCAAAAAGGTATGCATTCTCCTTATTTTCGGGCAAAAGGGGAGAAATTCCCCGTATTTTGGAGCAAAATTGCAGAAATTCCCTTAATTGTGGGAAAAAAGTCAGAAATTCCCTATATGTTCGGGCAAAACGACAGAAATTCTTCTTATTTTGCGGCAAAACTCAGAAATTCCACTTATTTTGGGGCAAATTTCCAGGAATTTCCCTTCTTTTGGGGCAAAATTGCAGAAATTTCACTTATTTGGGGGCAAATTGCAGAAATTTCACTTATTTTGGGGCAAAATTGCAGAAATTTCACTTATTTTAGGGAAAAAAGACAGAAATTTTTCTAATTTTGGGGGCAAAAAGGCAGAAATTCCTAATATTTTGTGGCAAAAAGGCAGAAATTCTACTTATTTTGAGGTAAAAACGCTGAAATTCCCTTTATTTGGGGGCAAAAAGGCAGAAATTTCCTTTATTTTGGGGCAAAATTGAAGAATTTTAACTTACTTCAGGGTAAAAAGTCAGAGATTTTTTTATTTTGGGGCCAAAAAGACAGAAATTCCCTTTGTTTTGGGGGGAAAAGACAGAAATTCCACTTATTTAGAGGCAAAAAAGCAGAAATTCCCCTTATTTTGGAGCAAAAATGAAGAAATTTCCCTTTTTTATGGCAAAAAGGTATGCATATTTCTTATTTTCGGGCAAAAAGGCAGAAATTCCCCGTATTTTGGAGCAAAATTGCAGAAATTCCTTTAAATATGGGGCAAAATGTCAGAAATTCCCTATATGTTAGGGCAAATAGACAGAAATTCTCTTTATATTGTGGCAAAACTCAGAAATTCCACTTATTTTGGGGCAAATATACAGAAATTTCCTTTATTTTGGGGCAAAATTGCAGAAATTTCACTTATTTGGGGGCAAAATTGCAGAAATTTCACTTATTTCAGGGAAAAAGGCAGAAATTATCCTTATTTTGGGGCAAAAAGCAGAAATTCCTAATATTTGTGGCAAAAATGCAGAAATTCCCCTTATTTTGAGGTAAAAAGGCTGAAATTCCCCTTATTTGGGGGCAAAAAGGGAGAAATTTCCCATATTTTGGGGAAAAATTGCAGAAATTTCACTTACTTTAGGGTAATAAGTCAGAATTATTTCTTATTTTGGGGCAAAAAAAACAGAAATTTTCTTTGTTTTGGGGGCAAAAGACAGAAATTCCACTTAGAGGCAAAAAGCAGAAATTCCCCTTATTTTGGAGCAAAAATCAAGAAATTTCCATTTTTTATGGCAAAAAGGTATGCATTCTTCTTATTTTCGGGCAAAAAGGCAGAAATTCCCCATATTTTGGAGCAAAATTGCAGAAATTCCCCTAATTGTAGGGCAAAAAGGCAGAAATTGCCTATAGGTTGAGGCAAAAAGACAGAAATTCTCTTTATTTTGGGGCAAAACTCAGAAATTCCACTTATTTTGGGGCAAAATTCCAGAAATTTCCCATATTTTGGGGCAAAATTGCAGAAATTTCACTTATTTTGGGGCAAAATTGCAGAAATTTCACTTATTTCAGGAAGAAAAAGCAGAAGTTTCTTTATTTTGAAGCAAAAAGGCAGAAATTCCTAATATTTTGTGGCAAAAATGCAGAAATTCTTCTTATTTTGAGGTAAAAATGCTGAAATTCCCCTTATTTGGGGGGAAAAAGGCAGAAATTTCCCTTATTTTGGGGCAAAATTGCAGAAATTTCACTTACTTCAGGGTAATAAGTCAGAATTTTTCCTTATTTTGGGGCAAAAAAGATAGGAATTCCCTTTGTGTAGAGGGAAAAAGACAGAAATTCCACTTATTTAGAGGCAAAAAAGCAGAAATTCCCCTTATTTTGGAGCAAAATGAAGAAATTTCCCTTTTTTATGGCAAAAAGGTATGCTTTCTTCTTATTTTCGGGCAAAAAGGCAGAAATTCCCCGTATTTTGAAGCAAAATTGCAGAAATTCCCCTAATTGTGGGGCAAAAGCAGAAATTCCCTATATGTTGGGGCAAAACGACAGAAATTCTCTTTATTTTGTGGCAAAACTCAGAAATTCCACTTATTTTGGGGCAAAAATCCAGAAATTTCCCTTATTTTGGGGCAAAATTGCAGAAATTTCACTTATTTCAGGGTAATAAGTCAGAAATTTTTCTTATTTTGGGGCAAAAAAACATGAATAACCTTTGTTTTGAGGGAAAAAGACAGATATTCCACTTATTTAGAGGCAAAAAAGCAGAAATTCCCCTTATTTTGGAGAAAAATGAAGAAATTTCCCTATTTTATGGCAAAAGGTATGCATTCTTCTTATTTTCAGGCAAAAAGGCAGAAATTCCCTGTATTTTGGAGCAAAATTGCAGAAATTTCCCTAATTGTGGGGCAAAAAGGCAGAAATTCTCTATATGTTGGGGCAAAAAGACAGAAAATCTTATTTTGGGGCAAAACTCAGAAATTCCACTTATTTCGGGGCAAAATTCCAGAAATTTCCCTTATTTTAGGGAAAAATTGCAGAAATTTCCCTTATTTTGGGGCAAAATTGGAGAAATTTCCCTTATTTTGGGGCAAAATTGCAGAAATTTCACTTATTTCAGGGAAAAAAGGCAGAAATTTTCCTTATTTTGGGGCAAAAAAGACAGGATTTTTCTATGTTTTGGGGGAAAAAAACAAAAATTCCACTTATTTAGAGGCAAAAAAGCAGAAATTCCCCTTATTTTGGAGCAAAAATGAAGAAATTTCCCTTTTTTATGGCAAAAAGTTATGCATTCTTTTTATTTTCGGGCAAAAAGGCCGAAATTCCCCGTATTTTGGAGTAAAATTGCAGAAATTCCCCTAGTTGTGGGGCAAAAAGGGAGAAATTCCCTATATGTTGGGGCAAACATTCAGAAATTCTTCATATTTTGGGGCAAAACTCAAAAATTCCACTTATTTTGGGGTAAAATTCCAGAAATTTCCCTTATTTTAGGGAAAAATTGCAGAAATTTCCCTTATTTTGGGGCAAAATTGGAGAAATTTCACTTATTTTGGGGCAAAATTGCAGAAATTTTACTTATTTCAGGGAAAAAAGGCAGAAATTTTCCTTATTTGGGGGCAAAAAAGAAAGGAATTCCTTTTGTTTTGGGGGAAAAAGACAGAAATTCCACTTATTTAGAGGCAAAAAGGCAGAAATTCCTCTTATTTTGGAGCAAAAATGAAGACATTTCCCTTTTTTATGGCAAAAAGGTATGCATTCTCCTTATTTTCGGGCAAAAGGGGAGAAATTCCCCGTATTTTGGAGCAAAATTGCAGAAATTCCCTTAATTGTGGGAAAAAAGTCAGAAATTCCCTATATGTTCGGGCAAAACGACAGAAATTCTTCTTATTTTGCGGCAAAACTCAGAAATTCCACTTATTTTGGGGCAAATTTCCAGGAATTTCCCTTCTTTTGGGGCAAAATTGCAGAAATTTCACTTATTTGGGGGCAAATTGCAGAAATTTCACTTATTTTGGGGCAAAATTGCAGAAATTTCACTTATTTTAGGGAAAAAAGACAGAAATTTTTCTAATTTTGGGGGCAAAAAGGCAGAAATTCCTAATATTTTGTGGCAAAAAGGCAGAAATTCTACTTATTTTGAGGTAAAAACGCTGAAATTCCCTTTATTTGGGGGCAAAAAGGCAGAAATTTCCTTTATTATGGGGCAAAATTGCAGAATTTTAACTTACTTCAGGGTAAAAAGTCAGAGATTTTTTTATTTTGGGGCCAAAAAGACAGAAATTCCCTTTGTTTTGGGGGGAAAAGACAGAAATTCCACTTATTTAGAGGCAAAAAAGCAGAAATTCCCCTTATTTTGGAGCAAAAATGAAGAAATTTCCCTTTTTTATGGCAAAAAGGTATGTATATTTCTTATTTTTGGGCAAAAAGGCAGAAATTCCCCGTATTTTGGAGCAAAATTGCAGAAATTCCTTTAAATATGGGGCAAAATGTCAGAAATTCCCTATATGTTAGGGCAAATAGACAGAAATTCTCTTTATTTTGTGGCAAAACTCAGAAATTCCACTTATTTTGGGGCAAATATACAGAAATTTCCTTTATTTTGGGGAAAAATTGCAGAAATTTCACTTATTTTGGGGCAAAATTGCAGAAATTTCACTTATTTCAGGGGAAAAAGGCATAAATTATCCTTATTTTGGGGCAAAAAGCAGAAATTCCTAATATTTGTGGCAAAAATGCAGAAATTCCCCTTATTTTGAGGTAAAAAGGCTGAAATTCCCCTTATTTGGGGGCAAAAAGGGAGAAATTTCCCATATTTTGGGGAAAAATTGCAGAAATTTCACTTACTTTAGGGTAATAAGTCAGAATTATTTCTTATTTTGGGGCAAAAAAAACAGAAATTTTCTTTGTTTTGGGGGAAAAAGACAGAAATTCCACTTAGAGGCAAAAAGCAGAAATTCCCCTTATTTTGGAGCAAAAATCAAGAAATTTCCATTTTTTATGGCAAAAAGGTATGCATTCTTCTTATTTTCGGGCAAAAAGGCAGAAATTCCCCATATTTTGGAGCAAAATTGCAGAAATTAACCTAATTGTAGGGCAAAAAGGCAGAAATTGGCTATATGTTGAGGCAAAAAGACAGAAATTCTCCTTATTTTGGGGCAAAACTCAGAAATTCCACTTATTTTGGGGCAAAATTCCAGAAATTTCCCTTATTTTGGGGCAAAATTGCAGAAATTTCACTCTTTTGGGGCAAAATTGCAGAAATTTCACTTATTTCAGGGAAAAAAAGCAGAAGTTTCTTTATTTTGAAGCAAAGAGGCAGAAATTCCTAATATTTTGTGGCAAAAATGCAGAAATTCTTCTTATTTTGAGGTAAAAATGCTGAAATTCCCTTTATTTGGGGTAAAAAAGGCAGAAATTTCCCTTATTTTGGGGCAAAATTGCAGAAATTTCACTTACTTCAGGGTAATAAGTCAGAATTTTTCCTTATTTTGAGGCAAAAAAGACAGGAATTCCCTTTGTGTTGGGGGAAAAAGACAGAAATTCCACTTATTTAGAGGCAAAAAAGCAGAAATTCCCCTTATTTTGGAGCAAAAATGAAGAAATTTCCCTTTTTTATGGCAAAAAGGTATGCTTTCTTCTTATTTTCGGGCAAAAAGGCATAAATTCCCCGTATTTTGGAGCAAAATTGCAGAAATTCCCCTAATTGTGGGGCAAAAGCAGAAATTGCCTATATGTTGCGGCAAAACTACAGAAATTCTCTTTATTTTGGGGCAAAACTCAGAAATTCCACTTATTTTGGGGCAAAAATCCAGAAATTTCCCTTATTTTGGCGCAAAATTGCAGAAATTTCACTTATTTCAGGGTAATAAGTCAGAAATTTTTCTTATTTTGGGGCAAAAAAACATGAATAACCTTTATTTTGAGGGAAAAAGACAGATATTCCACTTATTTAGAGGCAAAAAAGCAGAAATTCCCCTTATTTTGGAGCAAAAATGAAGAAATTTCCCTATTTTATGGCAAAAGGTATGCATTCTTCTTATTTTCAGGCAAAAAGGCAGAAATTCCCTGTATTTTGGAGCAAAATTGCAGAAATTTCCCTAATTGTGGGGCAAAAAGGCAGAAATTCTCTATATGTTGGGGCAAAAAGACAGAAAATCTTATTTTGGGGCAAAACTCAGAAATTCCACTTATTTCGGGGAAAAATTCCAGAAATTTCCCTTATTTTAGGGAAAAATTGCAGAAATTTCCCTTATTTTGGGGCAAAATTGGAGAAATTTCACTTATTTTGGGGCAAAATTGCAGAAATTTCACTTATTTCAGGGAAAAAAGGCAGAAATTTTCCTTATTTTGGGGCAAAAAAGACAGGAATTTTCTATGTTTTGGGGGAAAAAAACAAAAATTCCACTTATTTAGAGGCAAAAAAGCAGAAATTCCCCTTATTTTGGAGCAAAAATGAAGAAATTTCCCTTTTTTATGGCAAAAAGTTATGCATTCTTCTTATTTTCGGGCAAAAAGGCCGAAATTCCCCGTATTTTGGAGTAAAATTGCAGAAATTCCCCTAGTTGTGGGGCAAAAAGGGAGAAATTCCCTATATGTTGGGGCAAACATTCAGAAATTCTTCATATTTTGGGGCAAAACTCAAAAATTCCACTTTTTTTGGGGTAAAATTTCAGAAATTTCCCTTATTTTAGGGAAAAATTGCAGAAATTTCCCTTATTTTGGGGCAAAATTGGAGAAATTTCACTTATTTTGGGGCAAAATTGCAGAAATTTTACTTATTTCAGGGAAAAAAGGCAGAAATTTTCCTTATTTGGGGGCAAAAAAGAAAGGAATTCCTTTTGTTTTGGGGGGAAAAGACAGAAATTCCACTTATTTAGAGGCAAAAAGGCAGAAATTCCTCTTATTTTGGAGCAAAAATGAAGACATTTCCCTTTTTTATGGCAAAAAGGTATGCATTCTCCTTATTTTCGGGCAAAAGGGGAGAAATTCCCCGTATTTTGGAGCAAAATTGCAGAAATTCCCTTAATTGTGGGAAAAAAGTCAGAAATTCCCTATATGTTCGGGCAAAAAGACAGAAATTCTTCTTATTTTGCGGCAAAACTCAGAAATTCCACTTATTTTGGGGCAAATTTCCAGGAATTTCCCTTCTTTTGGGGCAAAATTGCAGAAATTTCACTTATTTGGGGGCAAATTGCAGAAATTTCACTTATTTTGGGGCAAAATTGCAGAAATTTCACTTATTTCAGGGAAAAAAGGCAGAAATTTTTCTAATTTTGAAGGCAAAAAGGCAGAAATTTCTAATATTTTGTGGCAAAAAGGCAGAAATTCTACTTATTTTGAGGTAAAAACGCTGAAATTCCCCTTATTTGGGGGCAAAAAGGCAGAAATGTCCTTTATTTTGGGGCAAAATTGCAGAATTTTAACTTACTTCAGGGTAATAAGTCAGAGATTTTTTTATTTTGGGGCCAAAAAGACAGAAATTCCCTTTGTTTTGGGGGGAAAAGACAGAAATTCCACTTATTTAGAGGCAAAAAAGCAGAAATTCCCCTTATTTTGGAGCAAAAATGAAGAAATTTCCCTTTTTTATGGCAAAAAGGTATGCATATTTCTTATTTTTGGGCAAAAAGGCAGAAATTCCCCGTATTTTGGAGCAAAATTGCAGAAATTCCTTTAAATATGGGGCAAAATGTCAGAAATTCCCTATATGTTAGGGCAAATAGACAGAAATTCTCTTTATTTTGTGGCAAAACTCAGAAATTCCACTTATTTTGGGGCAAATATACAGAAATTTCCTTTATTTTGGGGAAAAATTGCAGAAATTTCACTTATTTTGAGGCAAAATTGCAGAAATTTCACTTATTTCAGGGAAAAAAGGCATAAATTATCCTTATTTTGGGGCAAAAAGCAGAAATTCCTAATATTTGTGGCAAAAATGCAGAAATTCCCCTTATTTTGAGGTAAAAAGGCTGAAATTCCCCTTATTTGGGGGCAAAAAGGGAGAAATTTCCCATATTTTGGGGAAAAATTGCAGAAATTTCACTTACTTTAGGGTAATAAGTCAGAATTATTTCTTATTTTGGGGCAAAAAAAACAGAAATTTTCTTTGTTTTGGGGGAAAAAGACAGAAATTACACTTAGAGGCAAAAAGCAGAAATTCCCCTTATTTTGGAGCAAAAATCAAGAAATTTCCATTTTTTATGGCAAAAAGGTATGCATTCTTTTTATTTTCGGGCAAAAGGGCAGAAATTCCCCATATTTTGGAGCAAAATTGCAGAAATTCCCCTAATTGTAGGGCAAAAAGGCAGAAATTGGCTATATGTTGAGGCAAAAAGACAGAAATTCTCCTTATTTTGGGGCAAAACTCAGAAATTCCACTTATTTTGGGGCAAAATTCCAGAAATTTCCCTTATTTTGGGGCAAAATTGCAGAAATTTCACTCTTTTGGGGCAAAATTGCAGAAATTTCACTTATTTCAGGGAAAAAAGCAGAAGTTTCTTTATTTTGAAGCAAAAAGGCAGAAATTCCTAATATTTTGTGGCAAAAATGCAGAAATTCTTCTTATTTTGAGGTAAAAATGCTGAAATTCCCTTTATTTGGGGGGAAAAAGGCAGAAATTTCCCTTATTTTGGGGCAAAATTGCAGAAATTTCACTTACTTCAGGGTAATAAGTCAGAATTTTTCCTTATTTTGAGGCAAAAAAGACAGGAATTCCCTTTGTGTTGGGGGAAAAAGACAGAAATTCCACTTATTTAGAGGCAAAAAAGCAGAAATTCCCCTTATTTTGGAGCAAAAATGAAGAAATTTCCCTTTTTTATGGCAAAAAGGTATGCTTTCTTCTTATTTTCAGGCAAAAAGGCAGAAATTCCCCGTATTTTGGAGCAAAATTGCAGAAATTCCCCTAATTGTGGGGCAAAAGCAGGAATTCCCTATATGTTGGGGCAAAACGACAGAAATTCTCTTTATTTTGGGGCAAAACTCAGAAATTCCACTTATTTTGGGGCAAAAATCCAGAAATTTCCCTTATTTTGGGGCAAAATTGCAGAAATTTCACTTCTTTCAGGGTAATAAGTCAGAAATTTTTCTTATTTTGGGGCAAAAAAACATGAATAACCTTTATTTTGAGGGAAAAAGACAGATATTCCACTTATTTAGAGGCAAAAAAGCAGAAATTCCCCTTATTTTGTAGCAAAAATGAAGAAATTTCCCTATTTTATGGCAAAAGGTATGCATTCTTCTTATTTTCAGGCAAAAAGGCAGAAATTCCCTGTATTTTGGAGCAAAATTGCAGAAATTTCCCTAATTGTGGGGCAAAAAGGCAGAAATTCTCTATATGTTGGGGCAAAAAGACAGAAAATCTTCTTATTTTGTGGCAAAACTCAGAAATTCCCCTTATTTCGGGGCAAAATTCCAGAAATTTCCCTTATTTTAGGGAAAAATTGCAGAAATTTCCCTTATTTTGGGGCAAAATTGGAGAAATTTCACTTATTTTGGGGCAAAATTGCAGAAATTTCACTTATTTCAGGGAAAAAAGGCAGAAATTTTCCTTATTTTGGGGCAAAAAAGACAGGAATTTTCTATGTTTTGGGGGAAAAAAACAAAAATTCCACTTATTTAGAGGCAAAAAAGCAGAAATTCCCCTTATTTTGGAGCAAAAATGAAGAAATTTCCCTTTTTTATGGCAAAAAGTTATGCATTCTTCTTATTTTCAGGCAAAAAGGCAGAAATTCCCCGTATTTTGGAGTAAAATTGCAGAAATTCCCCTAGTTGTGGGGCAAAAAGGGAGAAATTCCCTATATGTTGGGGCAAAAATTCAGAAATTCTTCTTATTTTGGGGCAAAACTCAAAAATTCCACTTATTTTGGGGCAAAATTCCAGAAATTTTCTTTATTTTGGGGCAAAATTGCAGAAATTTTCCTTATTTTGGGGTAAAATTGGAGAAATTTCACTTATTTTGGGGCAAAATTGCAGAAATTTTACTTATTTCAGGGAAAAAAAGGCAGAAATTTTCCTTATTTGGGGGCAAAAAAGAAAGGAATTCCTTTTGTTTTGGGGGAAAAAAGACAGAAATTCCACTTATTTAGAGGCAAAAAGGCAGAAATTCCTCTTATTTTGGAGTAAAAATGAGGACATTTCCCTTTTTTATGGCAAAAAGGTATGCATTCTCCTTATTTTCGGGCAAAAGGGGAGAAATTCCCCGTATTTTGGAGCAAAATTGCAGAAATTCCCTTAATTGTGGGACAAAAAGTCAGAAATTCCCTATATGTTCGGGCAAAAAGACAGAAATTCTTCTTATTTTGCGGCAAAACTCAGAAATTCCACTTATTTTGGGGCAAATTTCCAGGAATTTCCCTTCTTTTGGGGCAAAATTGCAGAAATTTCACTTATTTGGGGGCAAATTGCAGAAATTTCACTTATTTTGGGGCAAAATTGCAGAAATTTCACTTATTTCAGGGAAAAAAGTCAGAAATTTTTCTAATTTTGGGGGCAAAAAGGCAGAAATTCCTAATATTTTGTGGCAAAAAGGCAGAAATTCTCTTTATTTTGAGGTAAAAACGCTGAAATTCCCCTTATTTGGGGGCAAAAAGGCAGAAATTTCCTTTATTTTGTGGCAAAATTGCAGAATTTTAACTTACTTCAGGGTAATAAGTCAGAGATTTTTTTATTTTGGGGCCAAAAAGACAGAAATTCCCTTTGTTTTGGGGGGAAAAGACAGAAATTCCACTTAGAGGCAAAAAGCAGAAATTCCCCTTATTTTGGAGCAAAAATCAAGAAATTTCCATTTTTTATGGCAAAAAGGTATGCATTCTTCTTATTTTCGGGCAAAAAGGCAGAAATTCCCCATATTTTGGAGCAAAATTGCAGAAATTCCTTTAAATATGGGGCAAAATGGCAGAAATTGCCTATATGTTGAGGCAAAAAGACAGAAATTCTCCTTATTTTGGGGCAAAACTCAGAAATTCCACTTATTTTGGGGCAAAATTCCAGAAATTTCCCTTTTTTTGGGGCAAAATTGCAGAAATTTCACTTATTTTGGGGCAAAATTGCAGAAATTTCACTTATTTCAGGGAAAAAAGGCAGAAATTATCCTTATTTTGGGGCAAAAAGCAGAAATTCCTAATATTTGTGGCAAAAATGCAGAAATTCCTCTTATTTTGAGGTAAAAAGGCTGAAATTCCCCTTATTTGGGGGCAAAAAGGGAGAAATTTCCCATATTTTGGGGAAAAATTGCAGAAATTTCACATACTTTAGGGTAATAAGTCAGAATTATTTCTTATTTTGGGGCAAAAAAAACAGAAATTTTCTTTGTTTTGGGGGAAAAAGACAGAAATTCCACTTAGAGGCAAAAAGCAGAAATTCCCCTTATTTTGGAGCAAAAATCAAGAAATTTCCATTTTTTATGGCAAAAAGGTATGCATTCTTCTTATTTTCGGGCAAAAAGGCAGAAATTCCCCATATTTTGGAGCAAAATTGCAGAAATTCCCCTAATTGTAGGGCAAAAGGGCAGAAATTGCCTATATGTTGAGGCAAAAAGACAGAAATTCTCCTTATTTTGGGGCAAAACTCAGAAATTCCACTTATTTTGGGGCAAAATTCCAGAAATTTCCCTTTTTTTGGGGCAAAATTGCAGAAATTTCACTTATTTTGGGGCAAAATTGCAGAAATTTCACTTATTTCAGGGAAAAAAAGCAGAAGTTTCTTTATTTTGAAGCAAAAAGGCAGAAATTCCTAATATTTTGTGGCAAAAATGCAGAAATTCTTCTTATTTTGAGGTAAAAATGCTGAAATTCCCCTTATTTTGGAGGAAAAAAGCAGAAATTTCCCTTATTTTGGGGCAAAATTGCAGAAATTTCACTTACTTCAGGGTAATAAGTCAGAATTTTTCCTTATTTTGGGGCAAAAAAGACAGGAATTCCCTTTGTGTTGGGGGAAAAAGACAGAAATTCCACTTATTTAGAGGCAAAAAAGCAGAAATTCCCCTTATTTTGGAGCAAAAATGAAGAAATTTCCCTTTTTTATGGCAAAAAGGTATGCTTTCTTCTTATTTTCAGGCAAAAAGGAAGAAATTCCCCGTATTTTGGAGCAAAATTGCAGAAATTCCCCTAATTGTGGGGCAAAAGCAGAAATTCCCTATATGTTGGTGCAAAACGACAGAAATTCTCTTTATTTTGGGGCAAAACTCAGAAATTCCACTTATTTTGGGGCAAAAATCCAGAAATTTCCCTTATTTTGGGGCAAAATTGCAGAAATTTCACATATTTCAGGGTAATAAGTCAGAAATTTTTCTTATTTTGGGGCAAAAAAACATGAATAACCTTTGTTTTGAGGGAAAAAGACAGATATTCCACATATTTAGAGGCAAAAAAGCAGAAATTCCCCTTATTTTGGAGCAAAAATGAAGAAATTTCCCTATTTTATGGCAAAAGGTATGCATTCTTCTTATTTTCAGGCAAAAAAGCAGAAATTCCCTGTATTTTGGAGCAAAATTGCAGAAATTTCCCTAATTGTGGGGCAAAAAGGCAGAAATTCTCTATATGTTGGGGCAAAAAGACAGAAAATCTTCTTATTTTGGGGCAAAACTCAGAAATTCCACTTATTTTGGGGCAAAATTCCAGAAATTTCCCTTATTTTAGGGAAAAATTGCAGAAATTTCCCTTATTTTGGGGCAAAATTGGAGAAATTTCCCTTATTTTGGGGCAAAATTGCAGAAATTTCACTTATTTCAGGGAAAAAAGGCAGAAACTTTCCTTATTTTGGGGCAAAAAAGACAGGAATTTTTTATGTTTTGGGGGAAAAAACCAAAAATTCCACTTATTTAGAGGCAAAAAAGCAGAAATTCCCCTTATTTTGGAGCAAAAATGAAGAAATTTCCCTTTTTTATGGCAAAAAGTTATGCATTCTTCTTATTTTCGGGCAAAAAGGCCGAAATTCCCCGTATTTTGGAGTAAAATTGCAAAAATTCCCCTAGTTGTGGGGCAAAAAGGGAGAAATTCCCTATATGTTGGGGCAAAAATTCAGAAATTCTTCTTATTTGGGGCAAAACTCAAAAATTCCACTTATTTTAGGGCAAAATTCCAGAAATTTTCTTTATTTTGGGGCAAAATCGCAGAAATTTTCCTTATTTTGGAGCAAAATTGGAGAAATTTCACTTATTTTGGGGCAAAATTGCAGAAATTTTACTTATTTCATGGAAAAAAGGCAGAAATTTTCCTTATTTGGGGGCAAAAAAGAAAGGAATTCCTTTTGTTTTGGGGGAAAAAGACAGAAATTCCACTTATTTAGAGGCAAAAAGGCAGAAATTCCTCTTATTTTGGAGCAAAAATGAAGACATTTCCCTTTTTTATGGCAAAAAGGTATGCATTCTCCTTATTTTCGGGCAAAAGGGGAGAAATTCCCCGTATTTTGGAGCAAAATTGCAGAAATTCCCTTAATTGTGGGACAAAAAGTCAGAAATTCCCTATATGTTCGGGCAAAAAGACAGAAATTCTTCTTATTTTGCGGCAAAACTCAGAAATTCCACTTATTTTGGGGCAAATTTTCAGGAATTTCCCTTCTTTTGGGGCAAAATTGCAGAAATTTCACTTATTTGGGGGCAAATTGCAGAAATTTCACTTATTTTGGGGCAAAATTGCAGAAATTTCACTTATTTCAGGGAAAAAAGGCAGAAATTTTTCTAATTTTGGGGGCAAAAAGGCAGAAATTCCTAATATTTTGTGGCAAAAAGGCAGAAATTCTACTTATTTTGAGGTAAAAACGCTGAAATTCCCCTTATTTGGGGGCAAAAAGGCAGAAATTTCCTTTATTTTGGGGCAAAATTGCAGAATTTTAACTTACTTCAGGGTAATAAGTCAGAGATTTTTTTATTTTGGGGCCAAAAAGACAGAAATTCCCTTTGTTTTGGGGGGAAAAGACAGAAATTCCACTTATTTAGTGGCAAAAAAGCAGAAATTCCCCTTATTTTGGAGCAAAAATGAAGAAATTTCCCTTTTTTATGGCAAAAAGGTATGCATATTTCTTA
The DNA here is from genome assembly GCF_963924665.1 of Micromys minutus. Taxonomy (NCBI): domain Eukaryota; kingdom Metazoa; phylum Chordata; class Mammalia; order Rodentia; family Muridae; genus Micromys; species Micromys minutus. The sequence continues at coordinate 9,262,608 of NW_027667727.1, forward strand.
TTTTCGGGCAAAAAGGCAGAAATTCCCCGTATTTTGGAGCAAAATTGCAGAAATTCCTTTAAATATGGGGCAAAATGTCAGAAATTCCCTATATGTTAGGGCAAATAGAAAGAAATTCTCTTTATTTTGTGGCAAAACTCAGAAATTCCACTTATTTTGGGGCAAATATACAGAAATTTCCTTTATTTTGGGGCAAAATTGCAGAAATTTCACTTATTTTGGGGCAAAATTGCAGAAATTTCACTTATTTCAGGGAAAAAAGGCAGAAATTATCCTTATTTTGGGGCAAAAAGCAGAAATTCCTAATATTTGTGGCAAAAATGCAGAAATTCCCCTTATTTTGAGGTAAAAAGGCTGAAATTCCCCTTATTTGGGGGCAAAAAGGGAGAAATTTCCCATATTTTGGGGAAAAATTGCAGAAATTTCACATACTTTAGGGTAATAAGTCAGAATTATTTCTTATTTTGGGGCAAAAAAAACAGAAATTTTCTTTGTTTTGGGGGAAAAAGACAGAAATTCCACTTAGAGGCAAAAAGCAGAAATTCCCCTTATTTTGGAGCAAAAATCAAGAAATTTCCATTTTTTATGGCAAAAAGGTATGCATTCTTCTTATTTTCGGGCAAAAAGGCAGAAATTCCCCATATTTTGGAGCAAAATTGCAGAAATTCCCCTAATTGTAGGGCAAAAGGGCAGAAATTGCCTATATGTTGAGGCAAAAAGACAGAAATTCTCCTTATTTTGGGGCAAAACTCAGAAATTCCACTTATTTTGGGGCAAAATTCCAGAAATTTCCCTTTTTTTGGGGCAAAATTGCAGAAATTTCACTTATTTTGGGGCAAAATTGCAGAAATTTCACTTATTTCAGGGAAAAAAAGCAGAAGTTTCTTTATTTTGAAGCAAAAAGGCAGAAATTCCTAATATTTTGTGGCAAAAATGCAGAAATTCTTCTTATTTTGAGGTAAAAATGCTGAAATTCCCCTTATTTTGGAGGAAAAAAGCAGAAATTTCCCTTATTTTGGGGCAAAATTGCAGAAATTTCACTTACTTCAGGGTAATAAGTCAGAATTTTTCCTTATTTTGGGGCAAAAAAGACAGGAATTCCCTTTGTGTTGGGGGAAAAAGACAGAAATTCCACTTATTTAGAGGCAAAAAAGCAGAAATTCCCCTTATTTTGGAGCAAAAATGAAGAAATTTCCCTTTTTTATGGCAAAAAGGTATGCTTTCTTCTTATTTTCAGGCAAAAAGGAAGAAATTCCCCGTATTTTGGAGCAAAATTGCAGAAATTCCCCTAATTGTGGGGCAAAAGCAGAAATTCCCTATATGTTGGTGCAAAACGACAGAAATTCTCTTTATTTTGGGGCAAAACTCAGAAATTCCACTTATTTTGGGGCAAAAATCCAGAAATTTCCCTTATTTTGGGGCAAAATTGCAGAAATTTCACATATTTCAGGGTAATAAGTCAGAAATTTTTCTTATTTTGGGGCAAAAAAACATGAATAACCTTTGTTTTGAGGGAAAAAGACAGATATTCCACATATTTAGAGGCAAAAAAGCAGAAATTCCCCTTATTTTGGAGCAAAAATGAAGAAATTTCCCTATTTTATGGCAAAAGGTATGCATTCTTCTTATTTTCAGGCAAAAAAGCAGAAATTCCCTGTATTTTGGAGCAAAATTGCAGAAATTTCCCTAATTGTGGGGCAAAAAGGCAGAAATTCTCTATATGTTGGGGCAAAAAGACAGAAAATCTTCTTATTTTGGGGCAAAACTCAGAAATTCCACTTATTTTGGGGCAAAATTCCAGAAATTTCCCTTATTTTAGGGAAAAATTGCAGAAATTTCCCTTATTTTGGGGCAAAATTGGAGAAATTTCCCTTATTTTGGGGCAAAATTGCAGAAATTTCACTTATTTCAGGGAAAAAAGGCAGAAACTTTCCTTATTTTGGGGCAAAAAAGACAGGAATTTTTTATGTTTTGGGGGAAAAAACCAAAAATTCCACTTATTTAGAGGCAAAAAAGCAGAAATTCCCCTTATTTTGGAGCAAAAATGAAGAAATTTCCCTTTTTTATGGCAAAAAGTTATGCATTCTTCTTATTTTCGGGCAAAAAGGCCGAAATTCCCCGTATTTTGGAGTAAAATTGCAAAAATTCCCCTAGTTGTGGGGCAAAAAGGGAGAAATTCCCTATATGTTGGGGCAAAAATTCAGAAATTCTTCTTATTTGGGGCAAAACTCAAAAATTCCACTTATTTTAGGGCAAAATTCCAGAAATTTTCTTTATTTTGGGGCAAAATCGCAGAAATTTTCCTTATTTTGGAGCAAAATTGGAGAAATTTCACTTATTTTGGGGCAAAATTGCAGAAATTTTACTTATTTCATGGAAAAAAGGCAGAAATTTTCCTTATTTGGGGGCAAAAAAGAAAGGAATTCCTTTTGTTTTGGGGGAAAAAGACAGAAATTCCACTTATTTAGAGGCAAAAAGGCAGAAATTCCTCTTATTTTGGAGCAAAAATGAAGACATTTCCCTTTTTTATGGCAAAAAGGTATGCATTCTCCTTATTTTCGGGCAAAAGGGGAGAAATTCCCCGTATTTTGGAGCAAAATTGCAGAAATTCCCTTAATTGTGGGACAAAAAGTCAGAAATTCCCTATATGTTCGGGCAAAAAGACAGAAATTCTTCTTATTTTGCGGCAAAACTCAGAAATTCCACTTATTTTGGGGCAAATTTTCAGGAATTTCCCTTCTTTTGGGGCAAAATTGCAGAAATTTCACTTATTTGGGGGCAAATTGCAGAAATTTCACTTATTTTGGGGCAAAATTGCAGAAATTTCACTTATTTCAGGGAAAAAAGGCAGAAATTTTTCTAATTTTGGGGGCAAAAAGGCAGAAATTCCTAATATTTTGTGGCAAAAAGGCAGAAATTCTACTTATTTTGAGGTAAAAACGCTGAAATTCCCCTTATTTGGGGGCAAAAAGGCAGAAATTTCCTTTATTTTGGGGCAAAATTGCAGAATTTTAACTTACTTCAGGGTAATAAGTCAGAGATTTTTTTATTTTGGGGCCAAAAAGACAGAAATTCCCTTTGTTTTGGGGGGAAAAGACAGAAATTCCACTTATTTAGTGGCAAAAAAGCAGAAATTCCCCTTATTTTGGAGCAAAAATGAAGAAATTTCCCTTTTTTATGGCAAAAAGGTATGCATATTTCTTATTTTCGGGCAAAAAGGCAGAAATTCCCCGTATTTTGGAGCAAAATTGCAGAAATTCCTTTAAATATGGGGCAAAATGTCAGAAATTCCCTATATGTTAGGGCAAATAGAAAGAAATTCTCTTTATTTTGTGGCAAAACTCAGAAATTCCACTTATTTTGGGGCAAATATACAGAAATTTCCTTTATTTTGGGGCAAAATTGCAGAAATTTCACTTATTTTGGGGCAAAATTGCAGAAATTTCACTTATTTCAGGGAAAAAAGGCAGAAATTATCCTTATTTTGGGGCAAAAAGCAGAAATTCCTAATATTTGTGGCAAAAATGCAGAAATTCCCCTTATTTTGAGGTAAAAAGGCTGAAATTCCCCTTATTTGGGGGCAAAAAGGGAGAAATTTCCCATATTTTGGGGAAAAATTGCAGAAATTTCACTTACTTTAGGGTAATAAGTCAGAATTATTTCTTATTTTGGGGCAAAAAAACCAGAAATTTTCTTTGTTTTGGGGGAAAAAGACAGAAATTCCACTTAGAGGCAAAAAGCAGAAATTCCCCTTATTTTGGAGCAAAAATCAAAAATTTCCATTTTTTATGGCAAAAAGGTATGCATTCTTCTTATTTTCGGGCAAAAAGGCAGAAATTCCCCATATTTTGGAGCAAAATTGCAGAAATTCCCCTAATTGTAGGGCAAAAAGGCAGAAATTGCCTATATGTTGAGGCAAAAAGACAGAAATTCTCCTTATTTTGGGGCAAAACTCAGAAATTCCACTTATTTTGGGGCAAAATTCCAGAAATTTCCCTTATTTTGGGGCAAAATTGCAGAAATTTCACTTATTTTGGGGCAAAATTGCAGAAATTTCACTTATTTCAGGGAAAAAAAGCAGAAGTTTCTTTATTTTGAAGCAAAAAGGCAGAAATTCCTAATATTTTGTGGCAAAAATGCAGAAATTCTTCTTATTTTGAGGTAAAAATGCTGAAATTCCCCTTATTTGGAGGGAAAAAGGCAGAAATTTCCCTTATTTTGGGACAATATTGCAGAAATTTCACTTACTTCAGGGTAATAAGTCAGAATTTTTCCTTATTTTGGGGCAAAAAAGACAGGAATTCCCTTTGTGTTGGGGGAAAAAGACAGAAATTCCACTTATTTAGAGGCAAAAAAGCAGAAATTCCCCTTATTTTGGAGCAAAAATGAAGAAATTTCCCTATTTTATGGCAAAAGTTATGCATTCTTCTTATTTTCAGGCAAAAAGGCAGAAAATCCCTGTATTTTGGAGCAAAATTGCAGAAATTTCCCTAATTGTGGGGCAAAAAGGAAGAAATTCTCTATATGTTGGGGCAAAAAGACAGAAAATCTTCTTATTTTGGGGCAAAACTCAGAAATTCCACTTATTTTGGGGCAAAATTCCAGAAATTTCCCTTGTTTTAGGGAAAAATTGCAGAAATTTCCCTTATTTTGGGGCAAAATTGAAGAAATTTCACTTATTTTGGGGCAAAATTGCAGAAATTTCACTTATTTCAGGGAAAAAAGGCAGAAATTTTCCATATTTTGGGGCAAAAAAGACAGGAATTTTTTATGTTTTGGGGGAAAAAAACAAAAATTCCACTTATTTAGAGGCAAAAAAGCAGAAATTCCCCTTATTTTGGAGCAAAAATGAAGAAATTTCCCTTTTTTATGGCAAAAAGTTATGCATTCTTCTTATTTTCGGGCAAAAAGGCCGAAATTCCCCGTATTTTGGAGTAAAATTGCAGAAATTCCCCTAGTTGTGGGGCAAAAAGGGAGAAATTCCCTATATGTTGGGGCAAAAATTCAGAAATTCTTCTTATTTTGGGGCAAAACTCAAAAATTCCACTTATTTTAGGGCAAAATTCCAGAAATTTTCTATATTTTGGGGCAAAATTGCAAAAATTTTCCTAATTTTGGGGCAAAATTTGAGAAATTTCACTTATTTTGGGGCAAAATTGCAGAAATTTTACTTATTTCAGGAAAAAAGGCAGAAATTTTCCTTATTTGGGGGAAAAAAGAAAGGAATTCCTTTTGTTTTGGGGGAAAAAGACAGAAATTCCACTTATTTAGAGGCAAAAAGGCAGAAATTCCTCTTATTTTGGAGCAAAAATGAAGACATTTCCCTTTTTTATGGCAAAAAGGTATGCATTCTCCTTATTTTCGGGCAAAAGGGGAGAAATTCCCCGTATTTTGGAGCAAAATTGCAGAAATTCCCTTAATTGTGGGACAAAAAGTCAGAAAATCCCTATATGTTCGGGCAAAAAGACAGAAATTCTTCTTATTTTGCGGCAAAACTCAGAAATTCCACTTGTTTTGGGGCAAATTTCCAGGAATTTCCCTTCTTTTGGGGCAAAATTGCAGAAATTTCACTTATTTGGGGGCAAATTGCAGAAATTTCACTTATTTCAGGGAAAAAAGGCAGAAATTTTCCTTATTTTGGGGCAAAAAAGACAGGAATTTTTTATGTTTTGGGGGAAAAAACCAAAAATTCCACTTATTTAGAGGCAAAAAAGCAGAAATTCCCCTTATTTTGGAGCAAAAATGAAGAAATTTCCCTTTTTTATGGCAAAAAGTTATGCATTCTTCTTATTTTTGGGCAAAAAGGCCGAAATTCCCCGTATTTTGGAGTAAAATTGCAAAAATTCCCCTAGTTGTGGGGCAAAAAGGGAGAAATTCCCTATATGTTGGGGCAAAAATTCAGAAATTCTTCTTATTTGGGGCAAAACTCAAAAATTCCACTTATTTTAGGGCAAAATTCCAGAAATTTTCTTTATTTTGGGGCAAAATCGCAGAAATTTTCCTTATTTTGGAGCAAAATTGGAGAAATTTCACTTATTTTGGGGCAAAATTGCAGAAATTTTACTTATTTCATGGAAAAAAGGCAGAAATTTTCCTTATTTGGGGGCAAAAAAGAAAGGAATTCCTTTTGTTTTGGGGGAAAAAGACAGAAATTCCACTTATTTAGAGGCAAAAAGGCAGAAATTCCTCTTATTTTGGAGCAAAAATGAAGACATTTCCCTTTTTTATGGCAAAAAGGTATGCATTCTCCTTATTTTCGGGCAAAAGGGGAGAAATTCCCCGTATTTTGGAGCAAAATTGCAGAAATTCCCTTAATTGTGGGACAAAAAGTCAGAAATTCCCTATATGTTCGGGCAAAAAGACAGAAATTCTTCTTATTTTGCGGCAAAACTCAGAAATTCCACTTATTTTGGGGCAAATTTTCAGGAATTTCCCTTCTTTTGGGGCAAAATTGCAGAAATTTCACTTATTTGGGGGCAAATTGCAGAAATTTCACTTATTTTGGGGCAAAATTGCAGAAATTTCACTTATTTCAGGGAAAAAAGGCAGAAATTTTTCTAATTTTGGGGGCAAAAAGGCAGAAATTCCTAATATTTTGTGGCAAAAAGGCAGAAATTCTACTTATTTTGAGGTAAAAACGCTGAAATTCCCCTTATTTGGGGGCAAAAAGGCAGAAATTTCCTTTATTTTGGGGCAAAATTGCAGAATTTTAACTTACTTCAGGGTAATAAGTCAGAGATTTTTTTATTTTGGGGCCAAAAAGACAGAAATTCCCTTTGTTTTGGGGGGAAAAGACAGAAATTCCACTTATTTAGTGGCAAAAAAGCAGAAATTCCCCTTATTTTGGAGCAAAAATGAAGAAATTTCCCTTTTTTATGGCAAAAAGGTATGCATATTTCTTATTTTCGGGCAAAAAGGCAGAAATTCCCCGTATTTTGGAGCAAAATTGCAGAAATTCCTTTAAATATGGGGCAAAATGTCAGAAATTCCCTATATGTTAGGGCAAATAGAAAGAAATTCTCTTTATTTTGTGGCAAAACTCAGAAATTCCACTTATTTTGGGGCAAATATACAGAAATTTCCTTTATTTTGGGGCAAAATTGCAGAAATTTCACTTATTTTGGGGCAAAATTGCAGAAATTTCACTTATTTCAGGGAAAAAAGGCAGAAATTATCCTTATTTTGGGGCAAAAAGCAGAAATTCCTAATATTTGTGGCAAAAATGCAGAAATTCCCCTTATTTTGAGGTAAAAAGGCTGAAATTCCCCTTATTTGGGGGCAAAAAGGGAGAAATTTCCCATATTTTGGGGAAAAATTGCAGAAATTTCACTTACTTTAGGGTAATAAGTCAGAATTATTTCTTATTTTGGGGCAAAAAAACCAGAAATTTTCTTTGTTTTGGGGGAAAAAGACAGAAATTCCACTTAGAGGCAAAAAGCAGAAATTCCCCTTATTTTGGAGCAAAAATCAAAAATTTCCATTTTTTATGGCAAAAAGGTATGCATTCTTCTTATTTTCGGGCAAAAAGGCAGAAATTCCCCATATTTTGGAGCAAAATTGCAGAAATTCCCCTAATTGTAGGGCAAAAAGACAGAAATTGCCTATATGTTGAGGCAAAAAGACAGAAATTCTCCTTATTTTGGGGCAAAACTCAGAAATTCCACTTATTTTGGGGCAAAATTCCAGAAATTTCCCTTATTTTGGGGCAAAATTGCAGAAATTTCACTTATTTTGGGGCAAAATTGCAGAAATTTCACTTATTTCAGGGAAAAAAAGCAGAAGTTTCTTTATTTTGAAGCAAAAAGGCAGAAATTCCTAATATTTTGTGGCAAAAATGCAGAAATTCTTCTTATTTTGAGGTAAAAATGCTGAAATTCCCCTTATTTGGAGGGAAAAAGGCAGAAATTTCCCTTATTTTGGGACAATATTGCAGAAATTTCACTTACTTCAGGGTAATAAGTCAGAATTTTTCCTTATTTTGGGGCAAAAAAGACAGGAATTCCCTTTGTGTTGGGGGAAAACGACAGAAATTCCACTTATTTAGAGGCAAAAAAGCAGAAATTCCCCTTATTTTGGAGCAAAAATGAAGAAATTTCCCTATTTTATGGCAAAAGTTATGCATTCTTCTTATTTTAAGGCAAAAAGGCAGAAAATCCCTGTATTTTGGAGCAAAATTGCAGAAATTTCCCTAATTGTGGGGCAAAAAGGAAGAAATTCTCTATATGTTGGGGCAAAAAGACAGAAAATCTTCTTATTTTGGGGCAAAACTCAGAAATTCCACTTATTTTGGGGCAAAATTCCAGAAATTTCCCTTGTTTTAGGGAAAAATTGCAGAAATTTCCCTTATTTTGGGGCAAAATTGAAGAAATTTCACTTATTTTGGGGCAAAATTGCAGAAATTTCACTTATTTCAGGGAAAAAAGGCAGAAATTTTCCATATTTTGGGGCAAAAAAGACAGGAATTTTTTATGTTTTGGGGGAAAAAAACAAAAATTCCACTTATTTAGAGGCAAAAAAGCAGAAATTCCCCTTATTTTGGAGCAAAAATGAAGAAATTTCCCTTTTTTATGGCAAAAAGTTATGCATTCTTCTTATTTTCGGGCAAAAAGGCCGAAATTCCCCGTATTTTGGAGTAAAATTGCAGAAATTCCCCTAGTTGTGGGGCAAAAAGGGAGAAATTCCCTATATGTTGGGGCAAAAATTCAGAAATTCTTCTTATTTTGGGGCAAAACTCAAAAATTCCACTTATTTTAGGGCAAAATTCCAGAAATTTTCTATATTTTGGGGCAAAATTGCAAAAATTTTCCTAATTTTGGGGCAAAATTTGAGAAATTTCACTTATTTTGGGGCAAAATTGCAGAAATTTTACTTATTTCATGGAAAAAAGGCAGAAATTTTCCTTATTTGGGGGAAAAAAGAAAGGAATTCCTTTTGTTTTGGGGGAAAAAGACAGAAATTCCACTTATTTAGAGGCAAAAAGGCAGAAATTCCTCTTATTTTGGAGCAAAAATGAAGACATTTCCCTTTTTTATGGCAAAAAGGTATGCATTCTCCTTATTTTCGGGCAAAAGGGGAGAAATTCCCCGTATTTTGGAGCAAAATTGCAGAAATTCCCTTAATTGTGGGACAAAAAGTCAGAAAATCCCTATATGTTCGGGCAAAAAGACAGAAATTCTTCTTATTTTGCGGCAAAACTCAGAAATTCCACTTGTTTTGGGGCAAATTTCCAGGAATTTCCCTTCTTTTGGGGCAAAATTGCAGAAATTTCACTTATTTGGGGGCAAATTGCAGAAATTTCACATATTTTGGGGCAAAATTGCAGAAATTTCACTTATTTCAGGGAAAAAAGGCCGAAATTTTTCTAATTTTGGGGGCCAAAAGGCAGAAATTCCTAATATTTTGTGGCAAAAAGGCAGAAATTCTACTTATTTTGAGGTAAAAACGCTGAAATTCCCCTTATTTGGGGGCAAAAAGGCAGAAATTTCCTTCATTTTGGGGCAAAATTGCAGAATTTTAACTTACTTCAGGGTAATAAGTCAGAGATTTTTTTATTTTGGGGCCAAAAAGACAGAAATTCCCTTTGTTTTGGGGGAAAAAGACAGAAATTCCACTTATTTAGAGGCAAAAAAGCAGAAATTCCCCTTATTTTGGAGCAAAAATGAAGAAATTTCCCTTTTTTATGGCCAAAAGGTATGCATATTTCTTATTTTCGGGCAAAAAGGCAGAAATTCCCCGTGTTTTGGAGCAAAATTGCAGAAATTCCTTTAAATATGAGGCAAAATGTCAGAAATTCCCTATATGTTAGTTCAAATAGACAGAAATTCACTTTATTTTGTGGCAAAACTCAGAAATTCCACTTATTTTGGGGCAAATATACAGAAATTTCCTTTATTTTGGGGCAAAATTGCAGAAATTTCACTTATTTTGGGGCAAAATTGCAGAAATTTCACTTATTTCAGGGAAAAAAGGCAGAAATTATCCTTATTTTGGGGCAAAAAGAAGAAATTCCTAATATTTGTGGCAAAAATGCAGAAATTCCCCTTATTTTGAGGTAAAAATACTGAAATTCCCCTTATTTGGGGGCAAAAAGGGAGAAATTTCCCATATTTTGGGGAAAAATTGCAGAAATTTCACTTACTTTAGGGTAATAAGTCAGAATTATTTCTTATTTTGGGGCAAAAAAAACAGAAATTTTCTCTGTTTTGGGGGAAAATACAGAAATTACACTTAGAGGCACAAAGCAGAAATTCCCCGTATTTTGGAGCAAAAATCAAGAAATTTCCATTTTTTATGGCAAAAAGGTATGCATTCTTCTTATTTTCGGGCAAAAAGGCAGAAATTCCCCATATTTTGGAGCAAAATTGCAGAAATTCCCCTAATTGTAGGGCAAAAAGGCAGAAATTGCCTATATGTTGAGGCAAAAAGACAGAAATTCTCCTTATTTTGGGGCAAAACTCAGAAATTCCACTTATTTTGGGGCAAAATTCCAGAAATTTCCCTTATTTTGGGGCAAAATTGCAGAAATTTCACTTATTTCAGGGTAATAAGTCAGAAATTTTTTTTATTTTGGGGCAAAAAAACATGAATAACCTTTGTTTTGAGGGAAAAAGACAGATATTCCACTTATTTAGAGGCAAAAAAGCAGAAATTCCCCTTATTTTGGAGCAAAAATGAAGAAATTTCCCTATTTTATGGCAAAAGGTATGCATTCTTCTTATTTTCAGGCAAAAAGGCAGAAATTCCCTGTATTTTCGAGCAAAATTGCAGAAATTCCCCTAGTTGTGGGGCAAAAAGGGAGAAATTCCCTATATGTTGGGGCAAAAATTCAGAAATTCTTCTTATTTTGGGGCAAAAATTCCACTTATTTTAGGGCAAAATTCCAGAAATTTTCTTTATTTTGGGGCAAAATTGCAGAAATTTTCCTTATTTTGGGGCAAAATTGGAGAAATTTCACTTATTCTGGGGCAAAATTGCAGAAATTTTACTTATTTCAGGGAAAAAAGGCAGAAATTTTCCTTATTTGGGGGCAAAAAAGAAAGGAATTCCTTTTGTTTTGGGGGAAAAAGACAGAAATTCCACTTATTTAGAGGCAAAAAGGCAGAAATTCCTCTTATTTTGGAGCAAAAATGAAGACATTTCCCTTTTTTATGGCAAAAAGGTATGCATTCTCCTTATTTTCGGGCAAAAGGGGAGAAATTTCCCGTATTTTGGAGCAAAATTGCAGAAATTCCCTTAATTGTGGGACAAAAAGTCAGAAATTCCTTATATGTTCGGGCAAAAAGACAGAAATTCTTCTTATTTTGCGGCAAAACTCAGAAATTCCACTTATTTTGGGGCAAATTTCCAGGAATTTCCCTTTTTTTGGGGCAAAATTGCAGAAATTTCACTTATTTGGGGGCAAATTGCAGAAATTTCACTTATTTTGGGGCAAAATTGCAGAAATTTCACTTATTTCAGGGAAAAAAGGCAGAAATTTTTCTAATTTTGGGGGCAAAAAGGCAGAAATTCCTAATATTTTGTGGCAAAAAGGCAGAAATTCTACTTATTTTGAGGTAAAAACGCTGAAATTCCCCTTATTTGGGGGCAAAAAGGCAGAAATTTCCTATATTTTGGGGCAAAATTGCAAAATTTTAACTTACTTCAGGGTAATAAGTCAGAGATTTTTTTATTTTGGGGCCAAAAAGACAGAAATTCCCTTTGTTTTGGGGGGAAAACACAGAAATTCCACTTATTTAGAGGCAAAAAAGCAGAAATTTCCCTTATTTTGGAGCAAAAATGAAGAAATTTCCCTTTTTTATGGCAAAAAGGTATGCATATTTCTTATTTTCGGGCAAAAAGGCAGAAATTCCCCGTATTTTGGAGCAAAATTGCAGAAATTCCTTTAAATATGGGGCAAAATATCAGAAATTCCCTATATGTTAGGGCAAATAGACAGAAATTCTCTTTATTTTGTGGCAAAACTCAGAAATTCCACTTATTTTGGGGCAAATATACAGAAATTTCCTTTATTTTGGGGCAAAATTGCAGAAATTTCACTTATTTTGGGGCAAAATTGCAGAAATTTCACTTATTTCAGGGAAAAAAGGCAGAAATTATCCTTATTTTGGGGCAAAAAGCAGAAATTCCTAATATTTGTGGCAAAAATGCAGAAATTCCCCTTATTTTGAGGTAAAAAGGCTGAAATTCCCCTTATTTGGGGGCAAAAAGGGAGAAATTTCCCATATTTTGGGGAAAAATTGCAGAAATTTCACTTACTTTAGGGTAATAAGTCAGAATTATTTCTTATTTTGGGGCAAAAAAAACAGAAATTTTCTTTGTTTTGGGGGAAAAAGACAGAAATTCCACTTAGAGGCAAAAAGCAGAAATTCCCCTTATTTTGGAGCAAAAATCAAGAAATTTCCATTTTTTATGGCAAAAAGGTATGCATTCTTCTTATTTTCGGGCAAAAAGGCAGAAATTCCCCATATTTTGGAGCAAAATTGCAGAAATTCCTCTAATTGTAGGGCAAAAAGGCAGAAATTGCCTATATGTTGAGGCAAAAAGACAGAAATTCTCCTTATTTTGGGGCAAAACTCAGAAATTCCACTTATTTTGGGGCAAAATTCCAGAAATTTCCCTTATTTTGGGGCAAAATTGCAGAAATTTCACTTATTTTGGGGCAAAATTGCAGAAATTTCACTTATTTCAGGAAGAAAAAGCAGAAGTTTCTTTATTTTAAAGCAAAAAGGCAGAAATTCCTAATATTTTGTGGCAAAAATGCAGAAATTCTTCTTATTTTGAGGTAAAAATGCTGAAATTCCCCTTATTTGGGGGGAAAAAGGCAGAAATTTCCCTTATTTTGGGGCAAAATTGCAGAAATTTTACTTACTTCAGGGTAATAAGTCAGAATTTTTCCTTATTTTGGGGCAAAAAAGACAGGAATTCCCTTTGTGTTGGAAGAAAAAGACAGAAATTTCACTTATTTAGAGGCAAAAAAGCAGAAATTCCCCTTATTTTGGAGCAAAAATGAAGAAATTTCCCTATTTTATGGCAAAAGGTATGCATTCTTCTTATTTTCAGGCAAAAAGGCAGAAATTCCCTGTATTTTGGAGCAAAATTGCAGAAATTTCCCTAATTGTGGGGCAAAAAGGCAGAAATTCTCTATATGTAGGGGCAAAAAGACAGAAAATCTTCTTATTTTGGGGCAAAACTCAGAACTTCCACTTATTTTGGGGCAAAATTCCAGAAATTTCCCTTGTTTTAGGGAAAAATTGCAGAAATTTCCCTTATTTTGGGGCAAAATTGAAGAAATTTCACTTATTTTGGGGCAAAATTGCAGAAATTTCACTTATTTCAGGGAAAAAAGTCAGAAATTTTCCTTATTTTGGGGCAAAAAAGACAGGAATTTTCTATGTTTTGGGGGAAAAAAACAAAAATTCTACTTATTTAGAGGCAAAAAAGCAGAAATTCCCCTTATTTTGGAGCAAAAATGAAGAAATTTCTCTTTTTTATGGCAAAAAGTTATGCATTCTTCTTATTTTCGGGCAAAAAGGCCGAAATTCCCCGTATTTTGGAGTAAAATTGCAGAAATTCCCCTAGTTGTGGGGCAAAAAGGGAGAAATTCCCTATATGTTGGAACAAAAATTCAGAAATTCTTCTTATTTTGGGGCAAAACTCAAAAATTCCACTTATTTTAGGGCAAAATTCCAGAAATTTTCTTTATTTTGGGGCAAAATTGCAGGAATTTTCCTTATTTTGGGGCAAAATTGGAGAAATTTCACTTATTTTGGGGCAAAATTGCAGAAATTTTACTTATTTCAGGGAAAAAAGGCAGAAATTTTCCTTATTTGGGGGCAAAAAAGAAAGGAATTCCTTTTGTTTTGGGGGAAAAAGACAGAAATTCCACTTATTTAGAGGCAAAAAGGCAGAAATTCCTCTTATTTTGGAGCAAAAATGAAGACATTTCCCTTTTTTATGGCAAAAAGGTATGCATTCTCCTTATTTTCAGGCAAAAGGGGAGAAATTCCCCGTATTTTGGAGCAAAATTGCAGAAATTCCCTTAATTGTGGGACAAAAAGTCAGAAATTCCCTATATGTTCGGGCAAAAAGACAGAAATTCTTCTTATTTTGCGGCAAAACTCAGAAATTCCACTTATTTTGGGGCAAATTTCCAGGAATTTCCCTTCTTTTGGGGCAAAATTGCAGAAATTTCACTTATTTGGGGGCAAATTGCAGAAATTTCACTTATTTTGGGGCAAAATTGCAGAAATTTCACTTATTTCAGGGAAAAAAAGCAGAAATTTTTCTAATTTTGGGGGCCAAAAGGCAGAAATTCCTAATATTTTGTGGCAAAAAGGCAGAAATTCTACTTATTTTGAGGTAAAAATGCTGAAATTCCCCTTATTTGGGGGCAAAAAGGCAGAAATTTCCTATATTTTGGGGCAAAATTGCAGAATCTTAACTTACTTCAGGGTAATAAGTCAGAGATTTTTTTATTTTGGGGCCAAAAAGACAGAAATTCCCTTTGTTTTGGGGGGAAAAGACAGAAATTCCACTTATTTAGAGGCAAAAAAGCAGAAATTCCCCTTATTTTGGAGCAAAAATGAAGAAATTTCCCTTTTTTATGGCAAAAAGGTATGCATTCTTCTTATTTTCAGGCAAAAGGGCAGAAATTCCCTGTATTTTGGAGCAAAATTGCAGAAATTCCTTTAAATATGAGGCAAAATGTCAGAAATTCCCTATATGTTAGGGCAAATAGACAGAAATTCTCTTTGTTTTGTGGCAAAACTCAGAAATTCCACTTATTTTGGGGCAAATATACAGAAATTTCCTTTATTTTGGGGCAAAATTGCAGAAATTTCACTTATTTTGGGGCAAAATTGCAGAAATTTCACTTATTTCAGGGAAAAAAGGCAGAAATTATCCTTATTTTGGGGCAAAAAGCAGAAATTCCTAATATTTGTGGCAAAATGCAGAAATTTCCCTTATTTTGAGGTAAAAATACTGAAATTCCCCTTATTTGGGGGCAAAAATAGGAGAAATTTCCCATATTTTGGGGAAAAATTGCAGAAATTTCACTTACTTTAGGGTAATAAGTCAGATTATTTCTTATTTTGGGGCAAAAAAAACAGAAATTTTCTCTGTTTTGGGGGAAAATACAGAAATTCCACTTAGAGGCAAAAAGCAGAAATTCCCCTTATTTTGGAGCAAAAATCAAAAAATTTCCATTTTTTATGGCAAAAAGATATGCATTCTTCTTATTTTCGGGCAAAAAGGCAGAAATTCCCCATATTTTGGAGCAAAATTGCAGAAATTCCCCTAATTGTAGGGCAAAAAGACAGAAATTGCCTATATGTTGAGGCAAAAAGACAGAAATTCTCCTTATTTTGGGGCAAAACTCAGAAATTCCACTTATTTTGGGGCAAAATTCCAGAAATTTCCCTTATTTTGGGGCAAAATTGCAGCAATTTCACTTATTTTGGGGCAAAATTGCAGAAATTTCACTTATTTCAGGGAAAAAAGCAGAAGTTTCTTTATTTTGAAGCAAAAAGGCAGAAATTCCTAATATTTTGTGGCAAAAATGCAGAAATTCTTCTTATTTTGAGGTAAAAATGCTGAAATTCCCCTTATTTTGGGGGAAAAATGCAGAAATTTCCCTTATTTTGGGGCAAAATTGCAGAAATTTCACTTACTTCAGGGTAATAAGTCAGAATTTTTTCTTATTTTGGGGCAAAAAAGAAAGGAATTCCCTTTGTGTTGGGGGAAAAAGACAGAAATTCCACTTATTTAGAGGCAAAAAAGCAGAAATTCCTCTTATTTTGGAGCAAAAATGAAGAAATTTCCCTTTTTTATTGCAAAAAGGTATGCTTTCTTCTTATTTTCGGCCAAAAAGGCAGAAATTCCCCGTATTTTGGAGCAAAATTGCAGAAATTCCCCTAATTTTGGGGCAAAAGCAGAAATTCCCTATATGTTGGGGCAAAAAGACAGAAATTCTCTTTATTTTGGGGCAAAACTCAGAAATTCCACTTATTTTGGGGCAAAAATGCAGAAATTTCCCTTATTTTGGGGCAAAATTGCAGAAATTTCACTTATTTCAGGGTAATGTCAGAAATTTTTCTTATTTTGGGGCAAAAAAACATGAATAACCTTTGTTTTGAGGGAAAAAGACAGATATTCCACTTATTTAGAGGCAAAAAAGCAGAAATTCCCTATATTTTAGAGCAAAAATGAAGAAATTTCCCTATTTTATGGCAAAAGGTATGCATTCTTCTTATTTTCAGGCAAAAGGGCAGAAATTCCCTGTATTTTGGAGCAAAATTGCAGAAATTTCCCTAATTGTGGGGCAAAAAGGCAGAAATTCTCTATATGTTGGGGCAAAAAGACAGAAAATCTTATTTTGGGGCAAAACTCAGAAATTCCACTTATTTCGGGGCAAAATTCCAGAAATTTCCCTTGTTTTAGGGAAAAATTGCAGAAATTTCCCTTATTTTGGGGCAAAATTGGAGAAATTTCACTTATTTTGGGGCAAAATTGCAGAAATTTCACTTATTTCAGGGAAAAAAGGCAAAAATTTTCTTTATTTTGGGGCAAAAAAGACAGGAATTTTCTATGTTTTGGGGGAAAAAAACAAAAATTCCACTTATTTAGAGGCAAAAAAGCAGAAATTCCCCTTATTTTGGAGCAAAAATGAAGAAATTTCCCTTTTTTATGGCAAAAAGTTATGCATTCTTTTTATTTTCGGGCAAAAAGGCCGAAATTCCCCGTATTTTGGAGTAAAATTGCAGAAATTCCCCTAGTTGTGGGGCAAAAAGGGAGAAATTCCCTATATGTTGGGGCAAAAATTCAGAAATTCTTCTTATTTTGGGGTAAAACTCAAAAATTCCACTTATTTTGGGGCAAAATTCCAAAAATTTTCTTTATTTTGGGGCAAAATTGCAGAAATTTTCCTTATTTTGGGGCAAAATTGGAGAAATTTCACTTATTCTGGGGCAAAATTGCAGAAATTTTACTTATTTCAGGGAAAAAAGGCAGAAATTTTCCTTATTTGGGGGCAAAAAAGAAAGGAATTCCTTTTGTTTTGGGGGAAAAAGACAGAAATTCCACTTATTTAGAGGCAAAAAGGCAGAAATTCCTCTTATTTTGGAGCAAAAATGAAGACATTTCCCTTTTTTATGGCAAAAAGGTATGCATTCTCCTTATTTTCGGGCAAAAGGGGAGAAATTCCCCGTATTTTGGAGCAAAATTGCAGAAATTCCCTTAATTGTGGGACAAAAAGTCAGAAATTCCCTATATGTTCGGGCAAAAAGACAGAAATTCTTCTTATTTTGCGGCAAAACTCAGAAATTCCACTTATTTTGGGGCAAATTTTCAGGAATTTCCCTTCTTTTGGGGCAAAATTGCAGAAATTTCACTTATTTGGGGGCAAATTGCAGAAATTTCACTTATTTTGGGGCAAAATTGCAGAAATTTCACTTATTTCAGGGAAAAAAGGCAGAAATTTTTCTAATTTTGGGGGCAAAAAGGCAGAAATTCCTAATATTTTGTGGCAAAAAGGCAGAAATTCTACTTATTTTGAGGTAAAAACGCTGAAATTCCCCTTATTTGGGGGCAAAAAGGCAGAAATTTCCTTTATTTTGGGGCAAAATTGCAGAATTTTAACTTACTTCAGGGTAATAAGTCAGAGATTTTTTTATTTTGGGGCCAAAAAGACAGAAATTCCCTTTGTTTTGGGGGGAAAAGACAGAAATTCCACTTATTTAGTGGCAAAAAAGCAGAAATTCCCCTTATTTTGGAGCAAAAATGAAGAAATTTCCCTTTTTTATGGCAAAAAGGTATGCATATTTCTTATTTTCGGGCAAAAAGGCAGAAATTCCCCGTATTTTGGAGCAAAATTGCAGAAATTCCTTTAAATATGGGGCAAAATGTCAGAAATTCCCTATATGTTAGGGCAAATAGAAAGAAATTCTCTTTATTTTGTGGCAAAACTCAGAAATTCCACTTATTTTGGGGCAAATATACAGAAATTTCCTTTATTTTGGGGCAAAATTGCAGAAATTTCACTTATTTTGGGGCAAAATTGCAGAAATTTCACTTATTTCAGGGAAAAAAGGCAGAAATTATCCTTATTTTGGGGCAAAAAGCAGAAATTCCTAATATTTGTGGCAAAAATGCAGAAATTCCCCTTATTTTGAGGTAAAAAGGCTGAAATTCCCCTTATTTGGGGGCAAAAAGGGAGAAATTTCCCATATTTTGGGGAAAAATTGCAGAAATTTCACTTACTTTAGGGTAATAAGTCAGAATTATTTCTTATTTTGGGGCAAAAAAACCAGAAATTTTCTTTGTTTTGGGGGAAAAAGACAGAAATTCCACTTAGAGGCAAAAAGCAGAAATTCCCCTTATTTTGGAGCAAAAATCAAAAATTTCCATTTTTTATGGCAAAAAGGTATGCATTCTTCTTATTTTCGGGCAAAAAGGCAGAAATTCCCCATATTTTGGAGCAAAATTGCAGAAATTCCCCTAATTGTAGGGCAAAAAGACAGAAATTGCCTATATGTTGAGGCAAAAAGACAGAAATTCTCCTTATTTTGGGGCAAAACTCAGAAATTCCACTTATTTTGGGGCAAAATTCCAGAAATTTCCCTTATTTTGGGGCAAAATTGCAGAAATTTCACTTATTTTGGGGCAAAATTGCAGAAATTTCACTTATTTCAGGGAAAAAAAGCAGAAGTTTCTTTATTTTGAAGCAAAAAGGCAGAAATTCCTAATATTTTGTGGCAAAAATGCAGAAATTCTTCTTATTTTGAGGTAAAAATGCTGAAATTCCCCTTATTTGGAGGGAAAAAGGCAGAAATTTCCCTTATTTTGGGACAATATTGCAGAAATTTCACTTACTTCAGGGTAATAAGTCAGAATTTTTCCTTATTTTGGGGCAAAAAAGACAGGAATTCCCTTTGTGTTGGGGGAAAACGACAGAAATTCCACTTATTTAGAGGCAAAAAAGCAGAAATTCCCCTTATTTTGGAGCAAAAATGAAGAAATTTCCCTATTTTATGGCAAAAGTTATGCATTCTTCTTATTTTAAGGCAAAAAGGCAGAAAATCCCTGTATTTTGGAGCAAAATTGCAGAAATTTCCCTAATTGTGGGGCAAAAAGGAAGAAATTCTCTATATGTTGGGGCAAAAAGACAGAAAATCTTCTTATTTTGGGGCAAAACTCAGAAATTCCACTTATTTTGGGGCAAAATTCCAGAAATTTCCCTTGTTTTAGGGAAAAATTGCAGAAATTTCCCTTATTTTGGGGCAAAATTGAAGAAATTTCACTTATTTTGGGGCAAAATTGCAGAAATTTCACTTATTTCAGGGAAAAAAGGCAGAAATTTTCCATATTTTGGGGCAAAAAAGACAGGAATTTTTTATGTTTTGGGGGAAAAAAACAAAAATTCCACTTATTTAGAGGCAAAAAAGCAGAAATTCCCCTTATTTTGGAGCAAAAATGAAGAAATTTCCCTTTTTTATGGCAAAAAGTTATGCATTCTTCTTATTTTCGGGCAAAAAGGCCGAAATTCCCCGTATTTTGGAGTAAAATTGCAGAAATTCCCCTAGTTGTGGGGCAAAAAGGGAGAAATTCCCTATATGTTGGGGCAAAAATTCAGAATTTCTTCTTATTTTGGGGCAAAACTCAAAAATTCCACTTATTTTAGGGCAAAATTCCAGAAATTTTCTATATTTTGGGGCAAAATTGCAAAAATTTTCCTAATTTTGGGGCAAAATTTGAGAAATTTCACTTATTTTGGGGCAAAATTGCAGAAATTTTACTTATTTCAGGAAAAAAGGCAGAAATTTTCCTTATTTGGGGGAAAAAAGAAAGGAATTCCTTTTGTTTTGGGGGAAAAAGACAGAAATTCCACTTATTTAGAGGCAAAAAGGCAGAAATTCCTCTTATTTTGGAGCAAAAATGAAGACATTTCCCTTTTTTATGGCAAAAAGGTATGCATTCTCCTTATTTTCGGGCAAAAGGGGAGAAATTCCCCGTATTTTGGAGCAAAATTGCAGAAATTCCCTTAATTGTGGGACAAAAAGTCAGAAAATCCCTATATGTTCGGGCAAAAAGACAGAAATTCTTCTTATTTTGCGGCAAAACTCAGAAATTCCACTTGTTTTGGGGCAAATTTCCAGGAATTTCCCTTCTTTTGGGGCAAAATTGCAGAAATTTCACTTATTTGGGGGCAAATTGCAGAAATTTCACATATTTTGGGGCAAAATTGCAGAAATTTCACTTATTTCAGGGAAAAAAGGCCGAAATTTTTCTAATTTTGGGGGCCAAAAGGCAGAAATTCCTAATATTTTGTGGCAAAAAGGCAGAAATTCTACTTATTTTGAGGTAAAAACGCTGAAATTCCCCTTATTTGGGGGCAAAAAGGCAGAAATTTCCTTCATTTTGGGGCAAAATTGCAGAATTTTAACTTACTTCAGGGTAATAAGTCAGAGATTTTTTTATTTTGGGGCCAAAAAGACAGAAATTCCCTTTGTTTTGGGGGAAAAAGACAGAAATTCCACTTATTTAGAGGCAAAAAAGCAGAAATTCCCCTTATTTTGGAGCAAAAATGAAGAAATTTCCCTTTTTTATGGCCAAAAGGTATGCATATTTCTTATTTTCGGGCAAAAAGGCAGAAATTCCCCGTGTTTTGGAGCAAAATTGCAGAAATTCCTTTAAATATGAGGCAAAATGTCAGAAATTCCCTATATGTTAGTTCAAATAGACAGAAATTCACTTTATTTTGTGGCAAAACTCAGAAATTCCACTTATTTTGGGGCAAATATACAGAAATTTCCTTTATTTTGGGGCAAAATTGCAGAAATTTCACTTATTTTGGGGCAAAATTGCAGAAATTTCACTTATTTCAGGGAAAAAAGGCAGAAATTATCCTTATTTTGGGGCAAAAAGAAGAAATTCCTAATATTTGTGGCAAAAATGCAGAAATTCCCCTTATTTTGAGGTAAAAATACTGAAATTCCCCTTATTTGGGGGCAAAAAGGGAGAAATTTCCCATATTTTGGGGAAAAATTGCAGAAATTTCACTTACTTTAGGGTAATAAGTCAGAATTATTTCTTATTTTGGGGCAAAAAAAACAGAAATTTTCTCTGTTTTGGGGGAAAATACAGAAATTACACTTAGAGGCACAAAGCAGAAATTCCCCGTATTTTGGAGCAAAAATCAAGAAATTTCCATTTTTTATGGCAAAAAGGTATGCATTCTTCTTATTTTCGGGCAAAAAGGCAGAAATTCCCCATATTTTGGAGCAAAATTGCAGAAATTCCCCTAATTGTAGGGCAAAAAGGCAGAAATTGCCTATATGTTGAGGCAAAAAGACAGAAATTCTCCTTATTTTGGGGCAAAACTCAGAAATTCCACTTATTTTGGGGCAAAATTCCAGAAATTTCCCTTATTTTGGGGCAAAATTGCAGAAATTTCACTTATTTCAGGGTAATAAGTCAGAAATTTTTTTTATTTTGGGGCAAAAAAACATGAATAACCTTTGTTTTGAGGGAAAAAGACAGATATTCCACTTATTTAGAGGCAAAAAAGCAGAAATTCCCCTTATTTTGGAGCAAAAATGAAGAAATTTCCCTATTTTATGGCAAAAGGTATGCATTCTTCTTATTTTCAGGCAAAAAGGCAGAAATTCCCTGTATTTTCGAGCAAAATTGCAGAAATTCCCCTAGTTGTGGGGCAAAAAGGGAGAAATTCCCTATATGTTGGGGCAAAAATTCAGAAATTCTTCTTATTTTGGGGCAAAAATTCCACTTATTTTAGGGCAAAATTCCAGAAATTTTCTTTATTTTGGGGCAAAATTGCAGAAATTTTCCTTATTTTGGGGCAAAATTGGAGAAATTTCACTTATTCTGGGGCAAAATTGCAGAAATTTTACTTATTTCAGGGAAAAAAGGCAGAAATTTTCCTTATTTGGGGGCAAAAAAGAAAGGAATTCCTTTTGTTTTGGGGGAAAAAGACAGAAATTCCACTTATTTAGAGGCAAAAAGGCAGAAATTCCTCTTATTTTGGAGCAAAAATGAAGACATTTCCCTTTTTTATGGCAAAAAGGTATGCATTCTCCTTATTTTCGGGCAAAAGGGGAGAAATTTCCCGTATTTTGGAGCAAAATTTCAGAAATTCCCTTAATTGTGGGACAAAAAGTCAGAAATTCCTTATATGTTCGGGCAAAAAGACAGAAATTCTTCTTATTTTGCGGCAAAACTCAGAAATTCCACTTATTTTGGGGCAAATTTCCAGGAATTTCCCTTCTTTTGGGGCAAAATTGCAGAAATTTCACTTATTTGGGGGCAAATTGCAGAAATTTCACTTATTTTGGGGCAAAATTGCAGAAATTTCACTTATTTCAGGGAAAAAAGGCAGAAATTTTTCTAATTTTGGGGGCAAAAAGGCAGAAATTCCTAATATTTTGTGGCAAAAAGGCAGAAATTCTACTTATTTTGAGGTAAAAACGCTGAAATTCCCCTTATTTGGGGGCAAAAAGGCAGAAATTTCCTATATTTTGGGGCAAAATTGCAAAATTTTAACTTACTTCAGGGTAATAAGTCAGAGATTTTTTTATTTTGGGGCCAAAAAGACAGAAATTCCCTTTGTTTTGGGGGGAAAACACAGAAATTCCACTTATTTAGAGGCAAAAAAGCAGAAATTTCCCTTATTTTGGAGCAAAAATGAAGAAATTTCCCTTTTTTATGGCAAAAAGGTATGCATATTTCTTATTTTCGGGCAAAAAGGCAGAAATTCCCCGTATTTTGGAGCAAAATTGCAGAAATTCCTTTAAATATGGGGCAAAATATCAGAAATTCCCTATATGTTAGGGCAAATAGACAGAAATTCTCTTTATTTTGTGGCAAAACTCAGAAATTCCACTTATTTTGGGGCAAATATACAGAAATTTCCTTTATTTTGGGGCAAAATTGCAGAAATTTCACTTATTTTGGGGCAAAATTGCAGAAATTTCACTTATTTCAGGGAAAAAAGGCAGAAATTATCCTTATTTTGGGGCAAAAAGCAGAAATTCCTAATATTTGTGGCAAAAATGCAGAAATTCCCCTTATTTTGAGGTAAAAAGGCTGAAATTCCCCTTATTTGGGGGCAAAAAGGGAGAAATTTCCCATATTTTGGGGAAAAATTGCAGAAATTTCACTTACTTTAGGGTAATAAGTCAGAATTATTTCTTATTTTGGGGCAAAAAAAACAGAAATTTTCTTTGTTTTGGGGGAAAAAGACAGAAATTCCACTTAGAGGCAAAAAGCAGAAATTCCCCTTATTTTGGAGCAAAAATCAAGAAATTTCCATTTTTTATGGCAAAAAGGTATGCATTCTTCTTATTTTCGGGCAAAAAGGCAGAAATTCCCCATATTTTGGAGCAAAATTGCAGAAATTCCTCTAATTGTAGGGCAAAAAGGCAGAAATTGCCTATATGTTGAGGCAAAAAGACAGAAATTCTCCTTATTTTGGGGCAAAACTCAGAAATTCCACTTATTTTGGGGCAAAATTCCAGAAATTTCCCTTATTTTGGGGCAAAATTGCAGAAATTTCACTTATTTTGGGGCAAAATTGCAGAAATTTCACTTATTTCAGGAAGAAAAAGCAGAAGTTTCTTTATTTTAAAGCAAAAAGGCAGAAATTCCTAATATTTTGTGGCAAAAATGCAGAAATTCTTCTTATTTTGAGGTAAAAATGCTGAAATTCCCCTTATTTGGGGGGAAAAAGGCAGAAATTTCCCTTATTTTGGGGCAAAATTGCAGAAATTTTACTTACTTCAGGGTAATAAGTCAGAATTTTTCCTTATTTTGGGGCAAAAAAGACAGGAATTCCCTTTGTGTTGGAAGAAAAAGACAGAAATTTCACTTATTTAGAGGCAAAAAAGCAGAAATTCCCCTTATTTTGGAGCAAAAATGAAGAAATTTCCCTATTTTATGGCAAAAGGTATGCATTCTTCTTATTTTCAGGCAAAAAGGCAGAAATTCCCTGTATTTTGGAGCAAAATTGCAGAAATTTCCCTAATTGTGGGGCAAAAAGGCAGAAATTCTCTATATGTAGGGGCAAAAAGACAGAAAATCTTCTTATTTTGGGGCAAAACTCAGAACTTCCACTTATTTTGGGGCAAAATTCCAGAAATTTCCCTTGTTTTAGGGAAAAATTGCAGAAATTTCCCTTATTTTGGGGCAAAATTGAAGAAATTTCACTTATTTTGGGGCAAAATTGCAGAAATTTCACTTATTTCAGGGAAAAAAGTCAGAAATTTTCCTTATTTTGGGGCAAAAAAGACAGGAATTTTCTATGTTTTGGGGGAAAAAAACAAAAATTCTACTTATTTAGAGGCAAAAAAGCAGAAATTCCCCTTATTTTGGAGCAAAAATGAAGAAATTTCTCTTTTTTATGGCAAAAAGTTATGCATTCTTCTTATTTTCGGGCAAAAAGGCCGAAATTCCCCGTATTTTGGAGTAAAATTGCAGAAATTCCCCTAGTTGTGGGGCAAAAAGGGAGAAATTCCCTATATGTTGGAACAAAAATTCAGAAATTCTTCTTATTTTGGGGCAAAACTCAAAAATTCCACTTATTTTAGGGCAAAATTCCAGAAATTTTCTTTATTTTGGGGCAAAATTGCAGGAATTTTCCTTATTTTGGGGCAAAATTGGAGAAATTTCAATTATTTTGGGGCAAAATTGCAGAAATTTTACTTATTTCAGGGAAAAAAGGCAGAAATTTTCCTTATTTGGGGGCAAAAAAGAAAGGAATTCCTTTTGTTTTGGGGGAAAAAGACAGAAATTCCACTTATTTAGAGGCAAAAAGGCAGAAATTCCTCTTATTTTGGAGCAAAAATGAAGACATTTCCCTTTTTTATGGCAAAAAGGTATGCATTCTCCTTATTTTCAGGCAAAAGGGGAGAAATTCCCCGTATTTTGGAGCAAAATTGCAGAAATTCCCTTAATTGTGGGACAAAAAGTCAGAAATTCCCTATATGTTCGGGCAAAAAGACAGAAATTCTTCTTATTTTGCGGCAAAACTCAGAAATTCCACTTATTTTGGGGCAAATTTCCAGGAATTTCCCTTCTTTTGGGGCAAAATTGCAGAAATTTCACTTATTTGGGGGCAAATTGCAGAAATTTCACTTATTTTGGGGCAAAATTGCAGAAATTTCACTTATTTCAGGGAAAAAAAGCAGAAATTTTTCTAATTTTGGGGGCCAAAAGGCAGAAATTCCTAATATTTTGTGGCAAAAAGGCAGAAATTCTACTTATTTTGAGGTAAAAATGCTGAAATTCCCCTTATTTGGGGGCAAAAAGGCAGAAATTTCCTATATTTTGGGGCAAAATTGCAGAATCTTAACTTACTTCAGGGTAATAAGTCAGAGATTTTTTTATTTTGGGGCCAAAAAGACAGAAATTCCCTTTGTTTTGGGGGGAAAAGACAGAAATTCCACTTATTTAGAGGCAAAAAAGCAGAAATTCCCCTTATTTTGGAGCAAAAATGAAGAAATTTCCCTTTTTTATGGCAAAAAGGTATGCATATTTCTTATTTTCGGGCAAAAAGGCAGAAATTCCCCGTATTTTGGAGCAAAATTGCAGAAATTCCTTTAAATATGAGGCAAAATGTCAGAAATTCCCTATATGTTAGGGCAAATAGACAGAAATTCTCTTTGTTTTGTGGCAAAACTCAGAAATTCCACTTATTTTGGGGCAAATATACAGAAATTTCCTTTATTTTGGGGCAAAATTGCAGAAATTTCACTTATTTTGGGGCAAAATTGCAGAAATTTCACTTATTTCAGGGAAAAAAGGCAGAAATTATCCTTATTTTGGGGCAAAAAGCAGAAATTCCTAATATTTGTGGCAAAATGCAGAAATTTCCCTTATTTTGAGGTAAAAATACTGAAATTCCCCTTATTTGGGGGCAAAAATAGGAGAAATTTCCCATATTTTGGGGAAAAATTGCAGAAATTTCACTTACTTTAGGGTAATAAGTCAGATTATTTCTTATTTTGGGGCAAAAAAAACAGAAATTTTCTCTGTTTTGGGGGAAAATACAGAAATTCCACTTAGAGGCAAAAAGCAGAAATTCCCCTTATTTTGGAGCAAAAATCAAAAAATTTCCATTTTTTATGGCAAAAAGATATGCATTCTTCTTATTTTCGGGCAAAAAGGCAGAAATTCCCCATATTTTGGAGCAAAATTGCAGAAATTCCCCTAATTGTAGGGCAAAAAGACAGAAATTGCCTATATGTTGAGGCAAAAAGACAGAAATTCTCCTTATTTTGGGGCAAAACTCAGAAATTCCACTTATTTTGGGGCAAAATTCCAGAAATTTCCCTTATTTTGGGGCAAAATTGCAGCAATTTCACTTATTTTGGGGCAAAATTGCAGAAATTTCACTTATTTCAGGGAAAAAAGCAGAAGTTTCTTTATTTTGAAGCAAAAAGGCAGAAATTCCTAATATTTTGTGGCAAAACTGCAGAAATTCTTCTTATTTTGAGGTAAAAATGCTGAAATTCCCCTTATTTTGGGGGAAAAATGCAGAAATTTCCCTTATTTTGGGGCAAAATTGCAGAAATTTCACTTACTTCAGGGTAATAAGTCAGAATTTTTTCTTATTTTGGGGCAAAAAAGAAAGGAATTCCCTTTGTGTTGGGGGAAAAAGACAGAAATTCCACTTATTTAGAGGCAAAAAAGCAGAAATTCCTCTTATTTTGGAGCAAAAATGAAGAAATTTCCCTTTTTTATTGCAAAAAGGTATGCTTTCTTCTTATTTTCGGCCAAAAAGGCAGAAATTCCCCGTATTTTGGAGCAAAATTGCAGAAATTCCCCTAATTTTGGGGCAAAAGCAGAAATTCCCTATATGTTGGGGCAAAAAGACAGAAATTCTCTTTATTTTGGGGCAAAACTCAGAAATTCCACTTATTTTGGGGCAAAAATGCAGAAATTTCCCTTATTTTGGGGCAAAATTGCAGAAATTTCACTTATTTCAGGGTAATGTCAGAAATTTTTCTTATTTTGGGGCAAAAAAACATGAATAACCTTTGTTTTGAGGGAAAAAGACAGATATTCCACTTATTTAGAGGCAAAAAAGCAGAAATTCCCTATATTTTAGAGCAAAAATGAAGAAATTTCCCTATTTTATGGCAAAAGGTATGCATTCTTCTTATTTTCAGGCAAAAGGGCAGAAATTCCCTGTATTTTGGAGCAAAATTGCAGAAATTTCCCTAATTGTGGGGCAAAAAGGCAGAAATTCTCTATATGTTGGGGCAAAAAGACAGAAAATCTTATTTTGGGGCAAAACTCAGAAATTCCACTTATTTCGGGGCAAAATTCCAGAAATTTCCCTTGTTTTAGGGAAAAATTGCAGAAATTTCCCTTATTTTGGGGCAAAATTGGAGAAATTTCACTTATTTTGGGGCAAAATTGCAGAAATTTCACTTATTTCAGGGAAAAAAGGCAAAAATTTTCTTTATTTTGGGGCAAAAAAGACAGGAATTTTCTATGTTTTGGGGGAAAAAAACAAAAATTCCACTTATTTAGAGGCAAAAAAGCAGAAATTCCCCTTATTTTGGAGCAAAAATGAAGAAATTTCCCTTTTTTATGGCAAAAAGTTATGCATTCTTTTTATTTTCGGGCAAAAAGGCCGAAATTCCCCGTATTTTGGAGTAAAATTGCAGAAATTCCCCTAGTTGTGGGGCAAAAAGGGAGAAATTCCCTATATGTTGGGGCAAAAATTCAGAAATTCTTCTTATTTTGGGGTAAAACTCAAAAATTCCACTTATTTTGGGGCAAAATTCCAAAAATTTTCTTTATTTTGGGGCAAAATTGCAGAAATTTTCCTTATTTTGGGGCAAAATTGGAGAAATTTCACTTATTCTGGGGCAAAATTGCAGAAATTTTACTTATTTCAGGGAAAAAAGGCAGAAATTTTCCTTATTTGGGGGCAAAAAAGAAAGGAATTCCTTTTGTTTTCGGGGAAAAAGACAGAAATTCCACTTATTTAGAGGCAAAAAGGCAGAAATTCCTCTTATTTTGGAGCAAAAATGAAGACATTTCCCTTTTTTATGGCAAAAAGGTATGCATTCTCCTTATTTTCGGGCAAAAGGGGAGAAATTCCCCGTATTTTGGAGCAAAATTGCAGAAATTCCCTTAATTGTGGGACAAAAAGTCAGAAATTCCCTATATGTTCGGGCAAAAAGACAGAAATTCTTCTTATTTTGCGGCAAAACTCAGAAATTCCACTTATTTTGGGGCAAATTTTCAGGAATTTCCCTTCTTTTGGGGCAAAATTGCAGAAATTTCACTTATTTGGGGGCAAATTGCAGAAATTTCACTTATTTTGGGGCAAAATTGCAGAAATTTCACTTATTTCAGGGAAAAAAGGCAGAAATTTTTCTAATTTTGGGGGCAAAAAGGCAGAAATTCCTAATATTTTGTGGCAAAAAGGCAGAAATTCTACTTATTTTGAGGTAAAAACGCTGAAATTCCCCTTATTTGGGGGCAAAAAGGCAGAAATTTCCTTTATTTTGGGGCAAAATTGCAGAATTTTAACTTACTTCAGGGTAATAAGTCAGAGATTTTTTTATTTTGGGGCCAAAAAGACAGAAATTCCCTTTGTTTTGGGGGGAAAAGACAGAAATTCCACTTATTTAGTGGCAAAAAAGCAGAAATTCCCCTTATTTTGGAGCAAAAATGAAGAAATTTCCCTTTTTTATGGCAAAAAGGTATGCATATTTCTTATTTTCGGGCAAAAAGGCAGAAATTCCCCGTATTTTGGAGCAAAATTGCAGAAATTCCTTTAAATATGGGGCAAAATGTCAGAAATTCCCTATATGTTAGGGCAAATAGAAAGAAATTCTCTTTATTTTGTGGCAAAACTCAGAAATTCCACTTATTTTGGGGCAAATATACAGAAATTTCCTTTATTTTGGGGCAAAATTGCAGAAATTTCACTTATTTTGGGGCAAAATTGCAGAAATTTCACTTATTTCAGGGAAAAAAGGCAGAAATTATCCTTATTTTGGGGCAAAAAGCAGAAATTCCTAATATTTGTGGCAAAAATGCAGAAATTCCCCTTATTTTGAGGTAAAAAGGCTGAAATTCCCCTTATTTGGGGGCAAAAAGGGAGAAATTTCCCATATTTTGGGGAAAAATTGCAGAAATTTCACTTACTTTAGGGTAATAAGTCAGAATTATTTCTTATTTTGGGGCAAAAAAACCAGAAATTTTCTTTGTTTTGGGGGAAAAAGACAGAAATTCCACTTAGAGGCAAAAAGCAGAAATTCCCCTTATTTTGGAGCAAAAATCAAAAATTTCCATTTTTTATGGCAAAAAGGTATGCATTCTTCTTATTTTCGGGCAAAAAGGCAGAAATTCCCCATATTTTGGAGCAAAATTGCAGAAATTCCCCTAATTGTAGGGCAAAAAGACAGAAATTGCCTATATGTTGAGGCAAAAAGACAGAAATTCTCCTTATTTTGGGGCAAAACTCAGAAATTCCACTTATTTTGGGGCAAAATTCCAGAAATTTCCCTTATTTTGGGGCAAAATTGCAGAAATTTCACTTATTTTGGGGCAAAATTGCAGAAATTTCACTTATTTCAGGGAAAAAAAGCAGAAGTTTCTTTATTTTGAAGCAAAAAGGCAGAAATTCCTAATATTTTGTGGCAAAAATGCAGAAATTCTTCTTATTTTGAGGTAAAAATGCTGAAATTCCCCTTATTTGGAGGGAAAAAGGCAGAAATTTCCCTTATTTTGGGACAATATTGCAGAAATTTCACTTACTTCAGGGTAATAAGTCAGAATTTTTCCTTATTTTGGGGCAAAAAAGACAGGAATTCCCTTTGTGTTGGGGGAAAACGACAGAAATTCCACTTATTTAGAGGCAAAAAAGCAGAAATTCCCCTTATTTTGGAGCAAAAATGAAGAAATTTCCCTATTTTATGGCAAAAGTTATGCATTCTTCTTATTTTAAGGCAAAAAGGCAGAAAATCCCTGTATTTTGGAGCAAAATTGCAGAAATTTCCCTAATTGTGGGGCAAAAAGGAAGAAATTCTCTATATGTTGGGGCAAAAAGACAGAAAATCTTCTTATTTTGGGGCAAAACTCAGAAATTCCACTTATTTTGGGGCAAAATTCCAGAAATTTCCCTTGTTTTAGGGAAAAATTGCAGAAATTTCCCTTATTTTGGGGCAAAATTGAAGAAATTTCACTTATTTTGGGGCAAAATTGCAGAAATTTCACTTATTTCAGGGAAAAAAGGCAGAAATTTTCCATATTTTGGGGCAAAAAAGACAGGAATTTTTTATGTTTTGGGGGAAAAAAACAAAAATTCCACTTATTTAGAGGCAAAAAAGCAGAAATTCCCCTTATTTTGGAGCAAAAATGAAGAAATTTCCCTTTTTTATGGCAAAAAGTTATGCATTCTTCTTATTTTCGGGCAAAAAGGCCGAAATTCCCCGTATTTTGGAGTAAAATTGCAGAAATTCCCCTAGTTGTGGGGCAAAAAGGGAGAAATTCCCTATATGTTGGGGCAAAAATTCAGAATTTCTTCTTATTTTGGGGCAAAACTCAAAAATTCCACTTATTTTAGGGCAAAATTCCAGAAATTTTCTATATTTTGGGGCAAAATTGCAAAAATTTTCCTAATTTTGGGGCAAAATTTGAGAAATTTCACTTATTTTGGGACAAAATTGCAGAAATTTTACTTATTTCAGGAAAAAAGGCAGAAATTTTCCTTATTTGGGGGAAAAAAGAAAGGAATTCCTTTTGTTTTGGGGGAAAAAGACAGAAATTCCACTTATTTAGAGGCAAAAAGGCAGAAATTCCTCTTATTTTGGAGCAAAAATGAAGACATTTCCCTTTTTTATGGCAAAAAGGTATGCATTCTCCTTATTTTCGGGCAAAAGGGGAGAAATTCCCCGTATTTTGGAGCAAAATTGCAGAAATTCCCTTAATTGTGGGACAAAAAGTCAGAAAATCCCTATATGTTCGGGCAAAAAGACAGAAATTCTTCTTATTTTGCGGCAAAACTCAGAAATTCCACTTGTTTTGGGGCAAATTTCCAGGAATTTCCCTTCTTTTGGGGCAAAATTGCAGAAATTTCACTTATTTGGGGGCAAATTGCAGAAATTTCACATATTTTGGGGCAAAATTGCAGAAATTTCACTTATTTCAGGGAAAAAAGGCCGAAATTTTTCTAATTTTGGGGGCCAAAAGGCAGAAATTCCTAATATTTTGTGGCAAAAAGGCAGAAATTCTACTTATTTTGAGGTAAAAACGCTGAAATTCCCCTTATTTGGGGGCAAAAAGGCAGAAATTTCCTTCATTTTGGGGCAAAATTGCAGAATTTTAACTTACTTCAGGGTAATAAGTCAGAGATTTTTTTATTTTGGGGCCAAAAAGACAGAAATTCCCTTTGTTTTGGGGGAAAAAGACAGAAATTCCACTTATTTAGAGGCAAAAAAGCAGAAATTCCCCTTATTTTGGAGCAAAAATGAAGAAATTTCCCTTTTTTATGGCCAAAAGGTATGCATATTTCTTATTTTCGGGCAAAAAGGCAGAAATTCCCCGTGTTTTGGAGCAAAATTGCAGAAATTCCTTTAAATATGAGGCAAAATGTCAGAAATTCCCTATATGTTAGTTCAAATAGACAGAAATTCACTTTATTTTGTGGCAAAACTCAGAAATTCCACTTATTTTGGGGCAAATATACAGAAATTTCCTTTATTTTGGGGCAAAATTGCAGAAATTTCACTTATTTTGGGGCAAAATTGCAGAAATTTCACTTATTTCAGGGAAAAAAGGCAGAAATTATCCTTATTTTGGGGCAAAAAGAAGAAATTCCTAATATTTGTGGCAAAAATGCAGAAATTCCCCTTATTTTGAGGTAAAAATACTGAAATTCCCCTTATTTGGGGGCAAAAAGGGAGAAATTTCCCATATTTTGGGGAAAAATTGCAGAAATTTCACTTACTTTAGGGTAATAAGTCAGAATTATTTCTTATTTTGGGGCAAAAAAAACAGAAATTTTCTCTGTTTTGGGGGAAAATACAGAAATTACACTTAGAGGCACAAAGCAGAAATTCCCCGTATTTTGGAGCAAAAATCAAGAAATTTCCATTTTTTATGGCAAAAAGGTATGCATTCTTCTTATTTTCGGGCAAAAAGGCAGAAATTCCCCATATTTTGGAGCAAAATTGCAGAAATTCCCCTAATTGTAGGGCAAAAAGGCAGAAATTGCCTATATGTTGAGGCAAAAAGACAGAAATTCTCCTTATTTTGGGGCAAAACTCAGAAATTCCACTTATTTTGGGGCAAAATTCCAGAAATTTCCCTTATTTTGGGGCAAAATTGCAGAAATTTCACTTATTTCAGGGTAATAAGTCAGAAATTTTTTTTATTTTGGGGCAAAAAAACATGAATAACCTTTGTTTTGAGGGAAAAAGACAGATATTCCACTTATTTAGAGGCAAAAAAGCAGAAATTCCCCTTATTTTGGAGCAAAAATGAAGAAATTTCCCTATTTTATGGCAAAAGGTATGCATTCTTCTTATTTTCAGGCAAAAAGGCAGAAATTCCCTGTATTTTCGAGCAAAATTGCAGAAATTCCCCTAGTTGTGGGGCAAAAAGGGAGAAATTCCCTATATGTTGGGGCAAAAATTCAGAAATTCTTCTTATTTTGGGGCAAAAATTCCACTTATTTTAGGGCAAAATTCCAGAAATTTTCTTTATTTTGGGGCAAAATTGCAGAAATTTTCCTTATTTTGGGGCAAAATTGGAGAAATTTCACTTATTCTGGGGCAAAATTGCAGAAATTTTACTTATTTCAGGGAAAAAAGGCAGAAATTTTCCTTATTTGGGGGCAAAAAAGAAAGGAATTCCTTTTGTTTTGGGGGAAAAAGACAGAAATTCCACTTATTTAGAGGCAAAAAGGCAGAAATTCCTCTTATTTTGGAGCAAAAATGAAGACATTTCCCTTTTTTATGGCAAAAAGGTATGCATTCTCCTTATTTTCGGGCAAAAGGGGAGAAATTTCCCGTATTTTGGAGCAAAATTTCAGAAATTCCCTTAATTGTGGGACAAAAAGTCAGAAATTCCTTATATGTTCGGGCAAAAAGACAGAAATTCTTCTTATTTTGCGGCAAAACTCAGAAATTCCACTTATTTTGGGGCAAATTTCCAGGAATTTCCCTTCTTTTGGGGCAAAATTGCAGAAATTTCACTTATTTGGGGGCAAATTGCAGAAATTTCACTTATTTTGGGGCAAAATTGCAGAAATTTCACTTATTTCAGGGAAAAAAGGCAGAAATTTTTCTAATTTTGGGGGCAAAAAGGCAGAAATTCCTAATATTTTGTGGCAAAAAGGCAGAAATTCTACTTATTTTGAGGTAAAAACGCTGAAATTCCCCTTATTTGGGGGCAAAAAGGCAGAAATTTCCTATATTTTGGGGCAAA
Organism: Micromys minutus; assembly: GCF_963924665.1. Lineage (NCBI taxonomy): Eukaryota > Metazoa > Chordata > Mammalia > Rodentia > Muridae > Micromys > Micromys minutus. The sequence continues at coordinate 9,296,073 of NW_027667727.1, forward strand.
ATTGCAAAATTTTAACTTACTTCAGGGTAATAAGTCAGAGATTTTTTTATTTTGGGGCCAAAAAGACAGAAATTCCCTTTGTTTTGGGGGGAAAACACAGAAATTCCACTTATTTAGAGGCAAAAAAGCAGAAATTTCCCTTATTTTGGAGCAAAAATGAAGAAATTTCCCTTTTTTATGGCAAAAAGGTATGCATATTTCTTATTTTCGGGCAAAAAGGCAGAAATTCCCCGTATTTTGGAGCAAAATTGCAGAAATTCCTTTAAATATGGGGCAAAATATCAGAAATTCCCTATATGTTAGGGCAAATAGACAGAAATTCTCTTTATTTTGTGGCAAAACTCAGAAATTCCACTTATTTTGGGGCAAATATACAGAAATTTCCTTTATTTTGGGGCAAAATTGCAGAAATTTCACTTATTTTGGGGCAAAATTGCAGAAATTTCACTTATTTCAGGGAAAAAAGGCAGAAATTATCCTTATTTTGGGGCAAAAAGCAGAAATTCCTAATATTTGTGGCAAAAATGCAGAAATTCCCCTTATTTTGAGGTAAAAAGGCTGAAATTCCCCTTATTTGGGGGCAAAAAGGGAGAAATTTCCCATATTTTGGGGAAAAATTGCAGAAATTTCACTTACTTTAGGGTAATAAGTCAGAATTATTTCTTATTTTGGGGCAAAAAAAACAGAAATTTTCTTTGTTTTGGGGGAAAAAGACAGAAATTCCACTTAGAGGCAAAAAGCAGAAATTCCCCTTATTTTGGAGCAAAAATCAAGAAATTTCCATTTTTTATGGCAAAAAGGTATGCATTCTTCTTATTTTCGGGCAAAAAGGCAGAAATTCCCCATATTTTGGAGCAAAATTGCAGAAATTCCTCTAATTGTAGGGCAAAAAGGCAGAAATTGCCTATATGTTGAGGCAAAAAGACAGAAATTCTCCTTATTTTGGGGCAAAACTCAGAAATTCCACTTATTTTGGGGCAAAATTCCAGAAATTTCCCTTATTTTGGGGCAAAATTGCAGAAATTTCACTTATTTTGGGGCAAAATTGCAGAAATTTCACTTATTTCAGGAAGAAAAAGCAGAAGTTTCTTTATTTTAAAGCAAAAAGGCAGAAATTCCTAATATTTTGTGGCAAAAATGCAGAAATTCTTCTTATTTTGAGGTAAAAATGCTGAAATTCCCCTTATTTGGGGGGAAAAAGGCAGAAATTTCCCTTATTTTGGGGCAAAATTGCAGAAATTTTACTTACTTCAGGGTAATAAGTCAGAATTTTTCCTTATTTTGGGGCAAAAAAGACAGGAATTCCCTTTGTGTTGGAAGAAAAAGACAGAAATTTCACTTATTTAGAGGCAAAAAAGCAGAAATTCCCCTTATTTTGGAGCAAAAATGAAGAAATTTCCCTATTTTATGGCAAAAGGTATGCATTCTTCTTATTTTCAGGCAAAAAGGCAGAAATTCCCTGTATTTTGGAGCAAAATTGCAGAAATTTCCCTAATTGTGGGGCAAAAAGGCAGAAATTCTCTATATGTAGGGGCAAAAAGACAGAAAATCTTCTTATTTTGGGGCAAAACTCAGAACTTCCACTTATTTTGGGGCAAAATTCCAGAAATTTCCCTTGTTTTAGGGAAAAATTGCAGAAATTTCCCTTATTTTGGGGCAAAATTGCAGAAATTTCACTTATTTTGGGGCAAAATTGCAGAAATTTCACTTATTTCAGGGAAAAAAGTCAGAAATTTTCCTTATTTTGGGGCAAAAAAGACAGGAATTTTCTATGTTTTGGGGGAAAAAAACAAAAATTCTACTTATTTAGAGGCAAAAAAGCAGAAATTCCCCTTATTTTGGAGCAAAAATGAAGAAATTTCTCTTTTTTATGGCAAAAAGTTATGCATTCTTCTTATTTTCGGGCAAAAAGGCCGAAATTCCCCGTATTTTGGAGTAAAATTGCAGAAATTCCCCTAGTTGTGGGGCAAAAAGGGAGAAATTCCCTATATGTTGGAACAAAAATTCAGAAATTCTTCTTATTTTGGGGCAAAACTCAAAAATTCCACTTATTTTAGGGCAAAATTCCAGAAATTTTCTTTATTTTGGGGCAAAATTGCAGGAATTTTCCTTATTTTGGGGCAAAATTGGAGAAATTTCAATTATTTTGGGGCAAAATTGCAGAAATTTTACTTATTTCAGGGAAAAAAGGCAGAAATTTTCCTTATTTGGGGGCAAAAAAGAAAGGAATTCCTTTTGTTTTGGGGGAAAAAGACAGAAATTCCACTTATTTAGAGGCAAAAAGGCAGAAATTCCTCTTATTTTGGAGCAAAAATGAAGACATTTCCCTTTTTTATGGCAAAAAGGTATGCATTCTCCTTATTTTCAGGCAAAAGGGGAGAAATTCCCCGTATTTTGGAGCAAAATTGCAGAAATTCCCTTAATTGTGGGACAAAAAGTCAGAAATTCCCTATATGTTCGGGCAAAAAGACAGAAATTCTTCTTATTTTGCGGCAAAACTCAGAAATTCCACTTATTTTGGGGCAAATTTCCAGGAATTTCCCTTCTTTTGGGGCAAAATTGCAGAAATTTCACTTATTTGGGGGCAAATTGCAGAAATTTCACTTATTTTGGGGCAAAATTGCAGAAATTTCACTTATTTCAGGGAAAAAAAGCAGAAATTTTTCTAATTTTGGGGGCCAAAAGGCAGAAATTCCTAATATTTTGTGGCAAAAAGGCAGAAATTCTACTTATTTTGAGGTAAAAATGCTGAAATTCCCCTTATTTGGGGGCAAAAAGGCAGAAATTTCCTATATTTTGGGGCAAAATTGCAGAATCTTAACTTACTTCAGGGTAATAAGTCAGAGATTTTTTTATTTTGGGGCCAAAAAGACAGAAATTCCCTTTGTTTTGGGGGGAAAAGACAGAAATTCCACTTATTTAGAGGCAAAAAAGCAGAAATTCCCCTTATTTTGGAGCAAAAATGAAGAAATTTCCCTTTTTTATGGCAAAAAGGTATGCATATTTCTTATTTTCGGGCAAAAAGGCAGAAATTCCCCGTATTTTGGAGCAAAATTGCAGAAATTCCTTTAAATATGAGGCAAAATGTCAGAAATTCCCTATATGTTAGGGCAAATAGACAGAAATTCTCTTTGTTTTGTGGCAAAACTCAGAAATTCCACTTATTTTGGGGCAAATATACAGAAATTTCCTTTATTTTGGGGCAAAATTGCAGAAATTTCACTTATTTTGGGGCAAAATTGCAGAAATTTCACTTATTTCAGGGAAAAAAGGCAGAAATTATCCTTATTTTGGGGCAAAAAGCAGAAATTCCTAATATTTGTGGCAAAATGCAGAAATTTCCCTTATTTTGAGGTAAAAATACTGAAATTCCCCTTATTTGGGGGCAAAAATAGGAGAAATTTCCCATATTTTGGGGAAAAATTGCAGAAATTTCACTTACTTTAGGGTAATAAGTCAGATTATTTCTTATTTTGGGGCAAAAAAAACAGAAATTTTCTCTGTTTTGGGGGAAAATACAGAAATTCCACTTAGAGGCAAAAAGCAGAAATTCCCCTTATTTTGGAGCAAAAATCAAAAAATTTCCATTTTTTATGGCAAAAAGATATGCATTCTTCTTATTTTCGGGCAAAAAGGCAGAAATTCCCCATATTTTGGAGCAAAATTGCAGAAATTCCCCTAATTGTAGGGCAAAAAGACAGAAATTGCCTATATGTTGAGGCAAAAAGACAGAAATTCTCCTTATTTTGGGGCAAAACTCAGAAATTCCACTTATTTTGGGGCAAAATTCCAGAAATTTCCCTTATTTTGGGGCAAAATTGCAGCAATTTCACTTATTTTGGGGCAAAATTGCAGAAATTTCACTTATTTCAGGGAAAAAAGCAGAAGTTTCTTTATTTTGAAGCAAAAAGGCAGAAATTCCTAATATTTTGTGGCAAAACTGCAGAAATTCTTCTTATTTTGAGGTAAAAATGCTGAAATTCCCCTTATTTTGGGGGAAAAATGCAGAAATTTCCCTTATTTTGGGGCAAAATTTCAGAAATTTCACTTACTTCAGGGTAATAAGTCAGAATTTTTTCTTATTTTGGGGCAAAAAAGAAAGGAATTCCCTTTGTGTTGGGGGAAAAAGACAGAAATTCCACTTATTTAGAGGCAAAAAAGCAGAAATTCCTCTTATTTTGGAGCAAAAATGAAGAAATTTCCCTTTTTTATTGCAAAAAGGTATGCTTTCTTCTTATTTTCGGCCAAAAAGGCAGAAATTCCCCGTATTTTGGAGCAAAATTGCAGAAATTCCCCTAATTTTGGGGCAAAAGCAGAAATTCCCTATATGTTGGGGCAAAAAGACAGAAATTCTCTTTATTTTGGGGCAAAACTCAGAAATTCCACTTATTTTGGGGCAAAAATGCAGAAATTTCCCTTATTTTGGGGCAAAATTGCAGAAATTTCACTTATTTCAGGGTAATGTCAGAAATTTTTCTTATTTTGGGGCAAAAAAACATGAATAACCTTTGTTTTGAGGGAAAAAGACAGATATTCCACTTATTTAGAGGCAAAAAAGCAGAAATTCCCTATATTTTAGAGCAAAAATGAAGAAATTTCCCTATTTTATGGCAAAAGGTATGCATTCTTCTTATTTTCAGGCAAAAGGGCAGAAATTCCCTGTATTTTGGAGCAAAATTGCAGAAATTTCCCTAATTGTGGGGCAAAAAGGCAGAAATTCTCTATATGTTGGGGCAAAAAGACAGAAAATCTTATTTTGGGGCAAAACTCAGAAATTCCACTTATTTCGGGGCAAAATTCCAGAAATTTCCCTTGTTTTAGGGAAAAATTGCAGAAATTTCCCTTATTTTGGGGCAAAATTGGAGAAATTTCACTTATTTTGGGGCAAAATTGCAGAAATTTCACTTATTTCAGGGAAAAAAGGCAAAAATTTTCTTTATTTTGGGGCAAAAAAGACAGGAATTTTCTATGTTTTGGGGGAAAAAAACAAAAATTCCACTTATTTAGAGGCAAAAAAGCAGAAATTCCCCTTATTTTGGAGCAAAAATGAAGAAATTTCCCTTTTTTATGGCAAAAAGTTATGCATTCTTTTTATTTTCGGGCAAAAAGGCCGAAATTCCCCGTATTTTGGAGTAAAATTGCAGAAATTCCCCTAGTTGTGGGGCAAAAAGGGAGAAATTCCCTATATGTTGGGGCAAAAATTCAGAAATTCTTCTTATTTTGGGGTAAAACTCAAAAATTCCACTTATTTTGGGGCAAAATTCCAAAAATTTTCTTTATTTTGGGGCAAAATTGCAGAAATTTTCCTTATTTTGGGGCAAAATTGGAGAAATTTCACTTATTCTGGGGCAAAATTGCAGAAATTTTACTTATTTCAGGGAAAAAAGGCAGAAATTTTCCTTATTTGGGGGCAAAAAAGAAAGGAATTCCTTTTGTTTTCGGGGAAAAAGACAGAAATTCCACTTATTTAGAGGCAAAAAGGCAGAAATTCCTCTTATTTTGGAGCAAAAATGAAGACATTTCCCTTTTTTATGGCAAAAAGGTATGCATTCTCCTTATTTTCGGGCAAAAGGGGAGAAATTCCCCGTATTTTGGAGCAAAATTGCAGAAATTCCCTTAATTGTGGGACAAAAAGTCAGAAATTCCCTATATGTTCGGGCAAAAAGACAGAAATTCTTCTTATTTTGCGGCAAAACTCAGAAATTCCACTTATTTTGGGGCCCAATTTCCAGGAATTTCCCTTCTTTTGGGGCAAAATTGCAGAAATTTCACTTATTTGGGGGCAATTGCAGAAATTTCACTTATTTTGGGGCAAAATTGCAGAAATTTCACTTATTTCAGGGAAAAAAGGCAGAAATTTTTCTAATTTTGGGGGCCAAAAGGCAGAAATTCCTAATATTTTGTGGCAAAAAGGCAGAAATTCTACTTATTTTGAGGTAAAAACGCTGAAATTCCCCTTATTTGGGGGCAAAAAGGCAGAAATTTCCTTTATTTTGTGGCAAAATTGCAGATTTTAACTTACTTCAGGGTAATAAGTCAGAGATTTTTTTATTTTGGGGCCAAAAACAGAAATTCCCTTTGTTTTTGGGGGAAAAGACAGAAATTCCACTTATTTAGAGGCAAAAAAGCAGAAATTCCCCTTATTTTGGAGCAAAAATGAAGAAATTTCCCTTTTTTATGGCAAAAAGGTATGCATATTTCTTATTTTCGGGCAAAAAGGCAGAAATTCCTCGTATTTTGGAGCAAAATTGCAGAAATTCCTTTAAATATGGGGCAAAATGTCAGAAATTCCCTATATGTTGGGGCAAAAAGACAGAAATTCTCCTTATTTTAGGGCAAAACTCAGTAATTCCACTTATTTTGGGGCAAAAATTTAGAAATTTTCTTTATTTTGGGGCAAAATTGCAGAAATTTCCATTATTTTGGGGCAAAATTGGAGAAATTTCACTTATTTTGGGGCAAAATTGAAGAAATTTTACTTATTTCAGGGAAAAAGGCAAAAATTTTCCTTATTTTGGGGCAAAAAAGAAAGGAATTCCTTTTGTTTTGGGGGAAAAAGACAGAAATTCCACTTATTTAGAGGCAAAATAGCAGAAATTCCCCTTATATTGGAGCAAAAATGAAGACATTTCCATTTTTTATGGCAAAAAGTTATGCATTCCCCTTATTTTCGGGCAAAAATAGAGAAATTTCCCGTATTTTGGAGCAAAATTGCAGAAATTCCCTTAATTGTGGGACAAAAAGTCAGAAATTCCCAATATGTTGGGGCAAAAAGACAGAAATTCTTCTTATTTTGCGGCAAAACTCTGAAATTCCACTTATTTTGGGGCAAATTTCCAGAAATTTCCCTTCTTTTGGGGCAAAATTGCAGAAATTTCACTTATTTTGGGGTAAATTGCAGAAATTTCACTTATTTTGGGGCAAAATTGCAGAAATTTCACTTATTTCAGAAAAAAAGGCAGAATTTTTTTTACTTTGGTGGCAAAAAGGCAGAAATTCCTAATATTTTTGGCAAAAATGCAGAAATTCTCCTTATTTTGAGGTAAAAATGCTGAAATTCCCCTTATTTGGGAGCAAAAAGGCAGAAATTTCCTTTATTTTGGGGCAAAATTGCAGAATTTTCACTTACTTCAGGGTAATAAGTCAGAGATTTTTTTATTTTGGGGCCAAAAAGACAGGAATTCCCTTTGTGTTGGGGGAAAAAGACAGAAATTCCACATATTTAGAGGCAAAAAAGCAGAAATTCCCTTTATTTTGGATCAAAAATCAAGAAATTTCCATTTTTTATGGCAAAAAGGTTTGCATTCTTCTTATTTTCGGGCAAAAAGGCAGAAATTTCCCGTATTTTGGTGCAAAATTGCAGAAATTTCCCTAATTGTGGGGCAAAAAGGCAGAAATTCCCTATATGTTGGGGCAAAAAAGACAGAAATTCTTCTTATTTTGAGGCAAAACTCAGAAATTCCACTTATTTTGAGGCAAAATTCCAGAAATATCCCTTATTTAGGGGCAAAATGCAGAAATTTCCCTTATTTTGGGGCAAAATTGCAGAAATTTCACTTATTTCAGGGAAAAAAGGCAGAAATTGTTTTTATTTTGAAGCAAAAATGCAGAAATTCCTATTAGTTTGTGACAAAAATGCAGAAATTACTTTTATTTTGAGGTAAATAGTCTGAAATTCCCCTTATTTGGGGGCAAAAAGGCAGAAATTTCCCATATTTTGGGGAAAAATTGCAGAAATTTCACTTACTTAAGCGTAATAAGTCAGAATTTTTTCTTATTTTGGGTCAAAAAAGACAGAAATTCCCTTTGTTTTGGGGGAAAAAGACAGAAATTCCACTTATTTAGAGGCAAAAAAGCAGAAATTCCCCTTATTTTGGAGCAAAAATGAAGAAATTTCCTATTTTTATGGCAAAAAGGTATGCAGTTTTCTTATTTTGGGCAAGAAGACAGAAATTCCCCGTATTTTGGAGCAAAATTGCAGAAATTCCCCTAGTTGTGGGGCAAAAAGGCAGAAATTCTCTATATGTTGGGGCAAAAAGACAGAAATTCTCCTTATTTTAGGGCAAAACTCAGAAATTCCACTTATTTTGGGGCAAATTTCCAGAAATTCCCCTTCTTTTGGGGCAAAATTGCAGAAATTTCACTTATTTTGGGGCAAAATTGCAGAAATTTCACTTATTTTGGGGCAAAATTGCAGAATTTTCACTTACTTCAGGGTAATAAGTCAGAGATTTTTTTATTTTGGGGCCAAAAAGACAGAAATTTTCTTTGTTTTCGGGGAAAAAGACAGAAATTCCACTTATTTAGAGGCAACATGCAGAAATTCCTCTTATTTTGGAGCAAAAATGAAGAAATTTCCCATTTTTATGGCAAAAAAGGTATGCATACTTCTTATTTTCGGGCAAAGAGGATGAAATTCCCTGTATTTTGAAGCAAAATTGCAGAAATTCCCCTAAATATGGGGCAAAAAGGCAGAAATTCCCTATATGTTAAAGCAAAAAGACAGAAATTCTCTTTATTTTGGGGCAAAACTCAGAAATTCCACTTGTTTTGAGCAAAATTCCAGAAATTTCCCTTATTTTGGGGCAACATTGCAGAAATTTCACTTATTTCATGGAAAAAAAGAAGTTTTCTTATTTTGAAGCAAAAAGGCAGAAATTCCTAATATTTTGTGGCAAAAATGCAGAAATTCCCCTTATTTTGAGGTAAAAAGGCTGAAATTCCCCTTATTTGAGGGAAAAAAGGCAGAAATTTCCCTTATTTTGAGGCAAAACTGCAGAAATTTCATTTAATTCAGGGTAATAAGTCAGAATTTTTCCTTATTTGGGAGCAAAAAAGACAGGAATTCTTTTTGTTTTGGGAGAAAAAGACAGAAATTCCAATTATTTAGAGGCAAAAAAGCAGAAATTCCCCTTATTTTGGAGCAAAAATGAAGAAATTTCCCTTTTTAATGGCAAAAAGGTATGCATACTTCTTATTTTCGGGCAAAAAGGCAGAAATTCCCCGTATTTTGGAGCATAATTGCAGAAATTCCCCTAATTGTGGGGCAAAAGCAGAAATTCCCTATATGTTTTGGCAAATAGACAGAAATTTTTTTTATTTTGGGGCAAAACTCAGAAATTCCACTTATTTTGGGGCAAAAATCCAGAAATTTCCCTTATTTTTGGGCAGAATTGCAGAAATTTTACTTATTTCAGGGTAATAAGTCAGAAATTTTTCTTATTTTGGGGCAAAAAAACATGAATAACCTTTGTTTTGAGGGAAAAATATAGAAATTCCACTTATTTTGGGGCAAAATTACAGAAATTTCCCTTATTTTGGGGCAAAATTGCAGAAATTTCACTTTTTTTGGGCAAAATTGCAGAAATTTCACATATTTTGTGGCAAAATTGCAGAAATTTCACTTATTTCAGGTAAAAAAGGCCGAAATTTTCCTTATTTTAGGGCAAAAAGGCAGAAATACGTAATATTTTGTGGCAAAAGTGCAGAAGTTCCCCTTATTTGGGGGCAAAAAAGCAGAAATTTTTCATAGTTTGGGGCAAAATTGCAGAAGTTTCACTTACTTCAGGGTAATAAGTCAGAATTTTTCCTTATTTTGGGGCAAAAAATACAGAAATTCCTTTTGTTTTGGGGGAAAAAGACAGAAATTCCACTTATTTAGAGGCAAAAAAGCAGAAATTCCCCTTATTTTGGAGCAAAAATGAAGAAATTTCCCTTTTTTATGGCAAAAAGATATGCATTCTTTTTATTTTCGGGCAAAAAGGCAGAAATTCCCTGTATTTTGGAGCTAAATTGCAGAAATTCCCCGAATTGTTGGGCAAAAAGGCAGAAATGCCTTATATGTTGGGGCAAAAAGACAGAAATTCTCCTTGTTTTGGGGCAAATCTCAGAAATTCCACTAACTGGAGGCAAAATTCCAGAAATTTTCATTATTTTGGGGCCAAATTGCAGAAATTTTCTTATTTTGGGGCAAAAAGTCATTAATTCCTAATATTTTGAGGCAAAAATGCAGAAATTCCCCTTATTTTGAGGTAAAAATGCTGAAATTCTTCTTATTTGGAGGCAAAAAGGCAGAAATTTCCCTTATTTTCGGGCAAAATTGGAGAAATTCCTCTAATTATGGGGCAAAAAGGCAGAAATTCTCTACATGTTGGGACAAAAAGACAGAAATTCTCCTTATTTTGGGGCAAAACTCAGAAATTCCACTTATTTTGGGGCAAAATTCCAGAAATTTCCCTTATTTTGGGGCAAAATTGCAGAAATTTCTTTTATTTTGGGGCAAAATTGAAGAAATTGCACTTATTTTGGGGCAAAATTGCAGAAATTTCACTTATTTCAGGGAAAAAGGAAGAAATTTTCCTTATTTTGGGGCAAAAAAGACAAAAATTTTCTTTTTTTTGAGGGAAAGAGACAGAAATTACACTTATTTAGAGCCAAAAAAGCAGAAATTACCTTTATTTTGGAGCAAAAATGAAGAAATTTCCCCTTTTTATGGCAAAAAGGTACGCATTCTTCTTATTTTCGGTCAAAAAGGCAGAAATTCCTTGTATTTTGGAGCAAAATTGCAGAAATTCCCCTAATTGTGGGGCAAAAAGGTAGAAATTCTCTATATGTTGGCGCAAAAAAACAGAAATTCTCCTTATTTTGGGGCAAAACTCAGAAATTGCACTTATTTTGGGGCAAAATTCCAGAAATTTCCCTTATTTTGAGGCAAAATTGCAAAAATTTCCCTTATTTTGGGGCAAAATTGTAGAAATTTCACTTAATTTGGGGCAAAATTGCAGAAATTTCACTTATTTCAGGGAAAAAGGCAGAAATTTTTCTAATTTTTGGGGCAAAAAGGCAGAAATTCCTAATATATTGTGGCAAAAATGCAAAAATTCCCCTTATTTTGAGGTAAAAATGCTGAAATTCCCCTTATTTGGGGGCAAAAAGGCAGAAATTTCCCTTATTTTGGCGAAAAATTGCAGAATTTTCACTTACTTCAGGGTAATAAGTCAGAGATGTTTTTATTTTGCGGCCAAAAAGACAGAAATTCTCTTTGTTTTGAAGGAAAAAGACAGAAATTCCACTTATTTAGAGGCAAAAAAGCAAAAATTCCCCTTATTTTGGAGCAAAAATGCAGAAATTTCCCTTTTTTTATTGCAAAAAGGTATGCATACTTCTTATTTTCCGGCTAAAAGGCAGAAATTCCCTGTATTTTGGAGCAAAATTGCAGAAATTCCCCTAAATATGGGGCAAAAAGGCAGAAATTTCCTATATGTTAGGGCAAAAAGACAGAAATTCTCTTTATTTTGGGGCAAAACTCAGAAATTCCACATATTTTGGGGCAAAATTCCAGAAATTTCGCTTATTTTGGGGCAAAATTGCAGAAATTTCACTTATTTCAGGGAAAAAGGCAGAAATTTTCCTTATTTTGGGGCAAAAAGAAGAAATTCCTAATATTTTTTGGCAAAAATGCAGAAATTCCCCTTATTTTGAGGCAAAAAGGCTGAATTTCGCCTTATTTGGGGGCAGAAAGGTAGAAATTTCTTATATTTTGGGGCAAAATTGCAGAAATTTCACTTACTTCAGGGTAATAAGTCAGAATTTTTTCTTATTTTGGGGCAAAAAAAACAGAAATTCCACTTATTTAGAGGCAAAAAAGCAGAAATTCCACTTATTTTGGAGCAAAAATGATGAAATTTCCCATTTTTATGACACAAAGGTATGCATTCTTCTTATTTTCGGGCAAAAAGGCAGAAATTCCCCGTATTTTGGAGCAAAATTTTAAAAATTCCCCTAATTCTGGGGCAAAAAGGCAGTAATTGCCTATATGTTGGCGCAAAAATACAGAAATTCTCCTTATTTTTGGGCAAAACTCAGAAATTCCACTTATTTTGGGGCAAAATTGCAAAAATTTCACTTATTTTGGGGCAACATTGCAGAAATTTTACTTATTTCAGGGAAAAAAAGCAGAAGTTTTCTTATTTTGAAGCAAAAAGTCAGAAATTCCTAATATTATGTGGCAAAAATGCAGAAATTCCCCTTATTTTGAAGTAAAAAGGCTGAAATTCCCCTTATTTGGGGGAAAAAAGGGCTGAAATTTCCCTTATTTGGGGGCAAAATTGCAGAAATTTCACTTATTTCAGGGTAATAAGTCAGAATTTTTCCTTATTTTGGGGCAAAAGAGACAGGAATTCCATTTGTTTTAGGGGAAAAAGACAGAAATTCCACTTATTTAGAGGCAAAAAAGCAGAAATTCCCCTTATTTTGGAGCAAAAATGAAGAAATTTCCCTTTTTTATAGCAAAAAGGTATGCATACTTCTTATTTTCGGGCAAAAAGGCAGAAAATCCCTGTATTTTGCAGCAAAATTGCAGAAATTCACCTAAATATGGGGCAAAAAGGCAGAAATTCCCTATATGTTAGGGCAAAAAGACAGAAATTCTCTTTATTTGGGGGCAAAACTCAGAAATTCCACTTATTTTGGGGCAAAATTGCAGAAATTTCACTTTTTTTGGAGCAAAATTGCAGAAATTTCACTTATTTCAGGGAAAAAAGGCAGAAATTTTCCTTATTTTCGGGCAAAAAGCAGAAATTCCGAATATTTTGTGGCAAAAATAAAGAAATTCCCCTTATTTTGAGGTAAAAAGGCTGAATTTCCCCTTATTTGGGGACAGAAAGGCAGAAATTTCTTATATTTTGGGGCAAAATTGCAGAAATTTCACTTACCTCAGGGTAATAAGTCAGAATTTTTTCTTATTTTGGGGCAAAAAAGACAGAAATTCCACTTATTTAGAGGAAAAAAGCAGAAATTCCACTTATTTTAAGCAAAAATGATAAAATTTCCAGTTTTTATGACAAAAAGGTATGGATTCTTCTTATTTTCGGGCAAAAAGGCAGAAATTCCCCGTATTTTGGAGCAAAATTGCAGAAATTCCCCTAAATGTGGGGCAAATGCAGAAATTCCCTATATGTTGGGGCAAAAAGACAGAAATTCTTTTTATTTTGGGGCAAAACTCAAAAATTCCATTTATTTGGGGCAAAAATCCAGAAATTTCTCTTATTTTGGAGCAAAATTGCAGAAATTTCACTTATTTCAGGGTCATAAGTCAGAAATTTTTCTTATTTTGGGGCAAAAAAACATGAATAACCTTTGTTTTGAGGGAAAAAGACAGAAATTCCACTTATTTAGAGGCAAAAAAGCAGAAATTCCCCTTATTTTGGAGCAAAAATGAAGAAATTTTCCTATTTTATGGCAAAAAGTTATGCATTCTTCTTATTTACAGGCAAAAAGGCAGAAATTCCCCGTATTTTGGAGCAAAATTGCAGAAATTCCCCTAATTGTGGGGCAAAAATGCAGAAATTCCCTATATGTTAGGGTAAAAAGACAGAAATTCTCCTTATTTTGGGGTAAAACTCAGAAATTCCACTTATTTTGGGGCAAAATTCCAGAAATTTCCCTTATTTTGGGGCAAAATTGCAGAAATTTCCCTTATTTTGGGGCAATATTGCAGAAATTTCACTTATTTTGTGGCAAAATTGCAGAGATTTCACTTATTTCAGGGAAAAAAGGCAGAAATTTTCTTTATTTTAGGGCAAAAAGGCAGAAATTCCTAATATTTTGTGGCAAAAGTGCAGAAATTCCCATTATTTTGAGGTAAAAAGGCTGAAATTTTCCTTATTTGGGGGCAAAAAGGTAGAAATTTTTCATATTTTGGGGCAAAATTGCAGAAATTTCACTTACTTCAGGGTAATAAGTCAGAATTTTTCCTTATTTTGGGGCAAAAAATACAAAATTTCCTTTTGTTTTGGGGGAAAAAGACAGAAATTCCACTTTTTTAGATGCAGAAATGCAGAAATTCCCCATATTTTGGAGCAAAAATGAAGAAATTTCCCTTTTTTATGGCAAAAAGGTATGCATTCTTCTCATTTTCGGTCAAAAAGGCAGAAATTCCCCGTATTTTGGAGCAAAATTGCAGAAATTCTTCTAATTGTGGGGCAAAAACGCAGAAATCCTCTATATGTTGTCGCAAAAAGACAGAAGTTCTCCTTATTTTGGGGAAAAACTCAGAAATTCCACTTATTTTGGGGCAAAATTCTAGAAATTTCCCTTATTTTGGGGCAAAATTGCAGAAATTTCCCTTATTTTGGGGCAAAATTGCAGAAATTTCACTTATTTTAGGGCAAAATTGCAGTAATTTCATTTATTTCAGGAAAAAAAGGCAGAAATTTTTCTAATTTTTGAGGCAAAAAGGCAGAAATTCCTAATATTTTGTGGCAAAAATGCAAAAATTCCCCTTATTTTGAGGTATAAAGCCTGAAATTCCCCTTATTTGTGGGCAAAAAAGCAGAAATTTCCCTTATTTTGGGGCAAAATTGCAGAATTTTCACTTACTTCAGGGTAATAAGTCAGAGATGTTTTTATTTTGGGGCCAAAAAGACAGAAATTCCCTTTGTTTTGGGGGAAAAAGACAGAAATTCCACTTATTTAGAGGCAAAAAAGCAGAAATTCCCCTTATTTTGGAGCAAAAATGAAGAAATTTCCCTTTTTTAAGGCAAAAAGATATGCATTCTTCTTATTTTCCGGCAAAAAGGCAGAAATTCCCCGTATTTTGGAGCAAAATTGCAGAAATTCCCCTAAATATGGGGCAAAAAGGAAGAAATTCCCTATATGTTAGGGCAAAAAGACAGAAATTCTCTTTATTTTTGGGCAAAACTCAGAAATTCCACTTATTTTGAAGCAAAATTCCAGAAATTTCCTTTATTTTGGGGCAAAATTGCACAAATTTCATTTTTTTTGGCGCAAAATTGCAGAAATTTCACTTATTTCAGGGAAAAAAGGCAGAAATTTTTCTTATTTTGGGGCAAAAAGCAGAAATTCCTAATATTTTGTGGCAAAAATGCAGAAATTCCCTTTACTTTGAGATAAAAAGGCTGAATTTCCCCTTATTAGGGGGCAGAAAGGCAGAAATTTCTTATATTTTGGGGCAAAATTGCAGAAATTTCACTTACCTCAGGGTAATAAGTCAGAATTTTTTCTTATTTTGGGGCAAAAAAGACAGAAATTCCACTTATTTAGAGGCAAAAAAGCAGAAATTCCCCTTATTTTGGAGCAAAAATGAAACAATTTCGTTTTTTTATGGCAAAAAGGTATGCATTCTTCTTATTTTTGGGCAAAAAGGCAGAAATTCCATGTATTTTGGAGCAAAATTGCAGAAATTCCCCTAATTGTGGGGCAAAAGCAGAAATTCCCTATATGTTGGGGCAAAACGACAGACATTCTCTTTATTTTGGGGCAAAACTCAGAAATTCCACTTATTTTGGGGCAAAAATCCAGAAATTTCCCTTATTTTGGGGCAAAATTGCAGAAATTTCATTTATTTCAGGGTAATAAGTCAGAAATTTTTCTTATTTTGGGGCAAAAAAAACATGAATAACCTTTGTTTTGAGGGAAAAAGACAGATATTCCACTTATTTAGAGGCAAAAAAGCAGAAATTCCCTATATTTTGGAGCAAAAATGAAGAAATTTCCTTATTTTATGGCAAAAAGGTATGCATTCTTCTTATTTACAGGCAAAAATGCACAAATTAGCCGTATTTTGAAGCAAAATTGCAGAAATACTCCTAATTGTGGGGCCAAAATGCAGAAATTCCCTATATGTTAGGGCAAAAAGACAGAAATTCTCCTTATTTTGGGGCAAAACTCAGAAATTCCACTTATTTTGGGGCAAAATTCCAGAAATTTCCCTTATTTTGGGGCAAAATTGCAGAAATTTCCCTTATTTTGGGGCAAAATTGCAGAAATTTCACTTATTTTGTGGCAAAATTGCAGAAATTTCAATTATTTCAAGGAAAAAAGGCAGAAATTTTCCTTATTTTATGGCAAAAAGGCAGAAATTCCTAATATTTTGTTGCAAAAGTTCAGAAATTCCATTATTTTGAGGTAAAAAGGCTGAAATTCCCCTTATTTGGGAGCAAAAAGACAGAAATTTTTCATATTTTGGGGAAAAATTGCAGAAATTTCACTTACTTCAGGGTAATAAGTCAGAATTTTTCCTTATTTTGGGGCAAAAATTACAGAAATTCCTTTTGTGTTGTGGGAAAAAGACAGAAATTCCACATTTTTAGATGCAGAAATGCAGAAATTCCCCTTATTTTGGAGCAAAAATGAAGAAATTTCCCTTTTTTATTGCAAAAAGGTATGCATTCTTCTTATTATTCGGGCAAAAAGGCAGAAATTCCCCGTATTTTGGAGCTAAATTGCAGAAATTCCCCTAATTGTGAGGCAAAAAGGCAGAAATTCCCTATATGTTGGGGCAAAAAGTCAGAAATTCTCCTTATTTTGGGGCAAAACCCAGAAATACCACTAACTTGAGGCAAAATTCCAGAAATTTCCATTATTTTGGGACAAAATTGCAGAAATTTCCCTTATTTTGGGGCCAAATTGCAGAAATTTCACTTATTTCAGGGAAAAAAGCAGAAATTTTCTTATTTTGGGGCAGAAAGTCAGAAATTCCTAATATTTTGTGGCAAAAATGCAGAAATTCCCCTTATTTTGAGGTAAAAAGGCTGAAATTCTTCTTATTTGGGGGCAAAAAGTCAGAAATTTCCTTATTTTTGGGAAAAATTGCAGAAATTCCCCTAATTATGGGGCAAAAAGGCAGAAATTCTCAATATGTTGGGGCAAAAAGACAGAAATTCTCCTTATTTTGGGGCAAACCTCAGAAATTCCACTTATTTTGGGGCAAAATTCCAGAAATTTCCCTTATTTGGGGGCAAAATTGCAGAAATTTCCCTTATTTTGGGGCAAATTTGAAGAAATTTCACTTATTTTGGGGCAAAATTGCAGAAATTTCACTTATTTCAGGGAAGAAAGGCATAAATTTTTCTTATTTTGGGGAAAAAAAGACAAAAATTTTCTTTGTTTTGGGTGAAAAATACAGAAATTACACTTATTTAGAGCCAAAAAAGCAGAAATTCCCCTTATTTTGGAGCAAAAATGAAGAAATTTCCTTTTTTTATGGCAAAAAGGTATGCATTCTTCTTATTTTCAGGCAAAAAGGCAGAAATTCTTCATATTTTAGAGCAAAATGCAGAAATTCCCCTAATTGTGGGGCAAAAAGCAGAAATTCTCTATATGTTGGCGCAAAAAGACAGAAATTCTCCTTATTTTAGGGCAAAGTCAGAAATTCCACTTATTTTGAAGCAAAATTCCAGAAATTTCCCTTATTTTGGGGCAAAATTGCAGAAATTTCACTTATTTTGGGGCAAAATTGCAGAAATTTCACTTATTTTGGGGCAAAATTGCAGAAATTTCACTTATTTCAGGAAAAAAGGCAGAAATCTTACTAATTTTGGGGGCAAAAAGACAGAAATTCCTAATATTTTGTGGAAAAATGCAGAAATTCCCCTTATTTTGAGGTAAAAAGGCTGAAATTCCCCCTATTTTGGGGCAAAAAGACAGAAATTTCAATGATTTTGGGGCAAAATTGCAGAAATTCCCCTAATTGTGGGGCATAAAGGCAGAAATTCTCTATATGTTGGGGCAAAAAGACAGAAATTCTCCTTATTTTGGGGCAAAACTCACAAATTCCACTTATTTTGGGGAAAATTCCAGAAATTTCCTTTATTTTGGGGCAAAATTGCAGAAATTTCCCTTATTTTGGGGCAAAATTGGAGAAATTTCACTTATTTTGGGGCAAAATTGCAGAAATTTCACTTATTTAACGGAAAAAAGGCAGAAATTCTCCTTATTTTGGGGCAAAATAGATAGGAATTTCTTTTGTTTTGGGGGAAAAAACAGAAATTCCACTTATTTAGAGGCAGAAAAGCAGAAATTCCCCTTATTTTGGAGCAAAAAACAAGAAATTTCCCTTTTTTATGGCAAAAAGTTATGCATTCTTCTTATTTTCGGGCAAAAAGCAGAAATTCCCCGTATTTTGGAGCAAAATTGCAGAAATTCCCCTAATTGTGGGGCAAAAAGGCAGAAATTCTCTCTATGTTGGAGCATAAAGACAGAAATTTCTTTTATTTTTGGGTAAAAAGGCAGAAATTTCACTTATTTTGAGGTAGAAAGGCAGAATTTCCTCTTATTTTGAAGCAAAAATGAAGGAATTTCTCTTTTTTGTGGCATAAGGTATACATTCTTCTTATTATCTGGCAAAAAAGCAGAAATTCCCCATATTTTGGAGCAAAATTGCAGAAATTCCCCTAATTGTGGGACAAAAATGCAGAAATTCCATATATGTTGGGGCAAAAGACAGAAATTATTTCTATTTTGGGGCAAAACTAAGAAATTCCACTTATTTTGGGGCAAAATTCCAGAAATTTCCCTTCTTTGGGGGCAAAATTGCAGAAATTTTACTTAATTTGGGGCAAAATTCCAGAAATTTCCCTTCTTTGGGGGCAAAATTGCAGAAATTTCAATTATTTCAGGGAAAAAAGGCAGAAATTTTCTTTATTTTGGGGCAAAAAGGCAGAAATTCCTAATATTTTGTCGAAAAAATGCAGAAATATCTCTTATTTTGAGGTAAAAAGGCTGAAATTCCCCTTACTTGGGCGCAAAAAGAAAGAAATTTCCCTTATTTTGGGGCAAAATTGCAGAAATTTCACTTACTTCAGGGTAATAAGTCAGAAATATTTTTTATTTTGGGGCATAAAAGACAGAAATTCCCTTTGTTTTTGGGGAAAAAGACAGAAATTCCACTTATTTAGAGGCAAAAAAGCAGAAATTCCCTTTATTTTGGAGCAAAAATGAAGAAATTTCCCTTTTTTATGGCAAAAAGGTATGCATTCTTCTTATTTTCGGGCAAAAAGGCAGAAATTCCTTGTATTTTGGAGCAAAATTGCAGAAATTCCCCTAATTGTTGGGCAAAAACGCAAAAATTCCATATATGTTGGGGCAAAAAGACAGAAATTCTCCTTATTTTTGGGCAAAACTCAGAAATTAAACTTACTTTGGGGCAAAATTCCAGAAATTTCCCTTATTTTGGGGCAAAATTGCAGAAATTTCACTTACTTCAGGGTAATAAGTCAGAATTTTTTCTTATTTTGGGGCAAAAAAGACAGAAATTCCACTTATTTAGAGGCAAAAAGCAGAAATTCCACTTATTTCGGAGCAAAAATGATAAAATTTCCCATTTTTATAACAAAAAGTTATGCATTCTTCTTATTTTCGGGCAAAAAGGCAGATTCCCCATATTTTGGAGCAAAATTTTAAAAATTCCCCTAATTCTGGGGCAAAAAGACAGAAATTCTCCTTATTTTGGGGCAAAACTCAGAAATTCCACTTATTTTGGGGCAAAATTGCAGAAATTTCCCTTATTTTGGGGCAAAATCCAGAAATTTCACTTATTTTGTGGCAAAATTGCAGAAATTTCACTTATTTCAGAGAAAAAAGGCAGAAATTTTCTTTATTTTAGGGCAAAAAGGCAGAAATTCCTAATATTTTGTGGCAAAAGTGCAGAAATTCTCATTATTTTGAGGTAAAAAGGCTGAAATTTTCCTTATTTGGGGGCAAAAAGGCAGAAATTTTTCATATTTTGGGGCAAAATTGCAGAAATTTCACTTACTTCAGGGTAATAAGTCAGAATTTTTCTTTATTTTGGGTCAATAAAGACAGGAATTCCCTTTGTTTTGGGGGAAAAAGACAGAAATTCCACTTATTTAGAGGCTAAAAAGCAGAAATTCCCCTTATTTTGGAGCAAAAA
Source organism: Micromys minutus (assembly GCF_963924665.1). Lineage (NCBI taxonomy): Eukaryota > Metazoa > Chordata > Mammalia > Rodentia > Muridae > Micromys > Micromys minutus. The sequence goes on from NW_027667727.1 coordinate 9,315,766, forward strand.
TGAAGAAATTTCGTTTTTTTATGGCAAAAAGGTATGCATTCTTCTTTTTTTCGGTCAAAAAGGCAGAAATTCCCCGTATTTTGGAGCAAAATTGCAGAAATTCCCCTAATAGTGGGGCAAAAGCAGAAATTCCCTATATGTTGGGGCAAAAAGACAGAAATTCTTTTTATTTTGGGGCAAAACTCAGAAATTCCACTTATTTTGGGGCAAAAATCCAGAAATTTCCCTTATTTTGGGGCAAAATTGCAGAAATTTCACTTATTTCAGGGTAATAAGTCAGAAATTTTTCTTATTTTGGGGCAAAAAAACATGAATAACCTTTGTTTTGAGGGAAAAAAACAGAAATTCCACTTATTTAGAGGCAAAAAAACAGAAATTCCCCTTATTTTGGAGCAAAAATGAAGAAATTTCCTTATTTTATGGCAAAAAGGTATGCATTCTTCTTATTTACAGGCAAAAAGGCACAAATTCCCCGTATTTTGAAGCAAAATTGCAGAAATTCTTTTAATTGTGGGGCAAAAAGGCAGAAATTCCCTATATGTTAGGGCAAAAAGACAGAAATTCTCCTTATTTTGGGGCAAAACTCAGAAATTCCACTTATTTTGGGGCAAAATTCCAGAAATTTCCCTTATTTTGGGGCAAAATTGCAGAAATTTTTCTTATTTTGGGGCAAAATTGCAGAAATTTCACTTATTTTGTGGCAAAATTGCAGAAATTTCAATTATTTCAGGGAAAAAATGCAGAAATTTTCCTTATTTTATGGGAAAAAGGCAGAAATTCCTAATATTTTGTTGCAAAAGTTCAGAAATTCCATTATTTTGAGGTAAAAAGGCTGAAATTCCCCTTATTTGGGAGCAAAAAGACAGAAATTTTTCATATTTTGGGGAAAAATTGCAGAAATTTCACTTACTTTAGGGTAATAAGTCAGAATTTTTCCTTATTTTGGGGCAAAAATTACAGAAATTCCTTTTGTGTTGTGGGAAAAAGACAGAAATTCCACATTTTTAGATGCAGAAATGCAGAAATTCCCCTTATTTTGGAGCAAAAATGAAGAAATTTCCCTTTTTTATTGCAAAAAGGTATGCATTCTTCTTATTATTCGGGCAAAAAGGCAGAAATTCCCCGTATTTTGGAGCTAAATTGCAGAAATTCCCCTAATTGTGAGGCAAAAAGGCAGAAATTCCCTATATGTTGGGGCAAAAAGTCAGAAATTCTCCTTATTTTGGGGCAAAACCCAGAAATACCACTAACTTGAGGCAAAATTCCAGAAATTTCCATTATTTTGGGACAAAATTGCAGAAATTTCCCTTATTTTGGGGCCAAATTGAAGAAATTTCACTTATTTCAGGGAAAAAAGCAGAAATTTTCTTATTTTGGGGCAGAAAGTCAGAAATTCCTAATATTTTGTGGCAAAAATGCAGAAATTCCCCTTATTTTGAGGTAAAAAGGCTGAAATTCTTATTTGGGGGCAAAAAGTCAGAAATTTCTTTATTTTCGGGAAAAATTGCAGAAATTCCCCTAATTATGGGGCAAAAAGGCAGAAATTCTCTATATGTTGGGGCAAAAAGACAGAAATTCTCCTTATTTTGGGGCAAACCTCAGAAATTCCACTTATTTTGGGGCAAAATTCCAGAAATTTCCCTCATTTGGGGGCAAAATTGCAGAAATTTCCCTTATTTTGGGGCAAATTTGGAGAAATTTCACTTATTTTGGGGCAAAATTGCAGAAATTTCACTTATTTCAGGAAAGAAAGGCATAAATTTTTCTTATTTTGGGGAAAAAAAGACAAAAATTTTCTTTGTTTTGGGGGAAAAATACAGAAATTACACTTATTTAGAGCCAAAAAAGCAGAAATTCCCCTTATTTTGGAGCAAAAATGAAGAAATTTCCTTTTTTTATGGCAAAAAGGTATGCATTCTTCTTATTTTCAGGCAAAAAGGCAGAAATTCTTCGTATTTTAGAGCAAAATGCAGAAATTCCCCTAATTGTGGGGCAAAAAGCAGAAATTCTCTATATGTTGGCGCAAAAAGACAGAAATTCTCCTTATTTTAGGGCAAAGTCAGAAATTCCACTTATTTTGGGGCAAAATTCCAGAAATTTCCCTTATTTTGGGGCAAAATTGCAGAAATTTCACTTATTTTGGGGCAAAATTGCAGAAATTTCACTTATTTTGGGGCAAAATTGCAGAAATTTCACTTATTTCAGGAAAAAAGGCAGAAATCTTACTAATTTTGGGGGCAAAAAGACAGAAATTCCTAATATTTTGTGGAAAAATGCAGAAATTCCCCTTATTTTGAGGTAAAAAGGCTGAAATTCCCCTTATTTGGGGGCAAAAAGACAGAAATTTCAATGATTTTGGGGCAAAATTGCAGAAATTCCCCTAATTGTGGGGCATAAAGGCAGAAATTCACTATATGTTGGGGCAAAAAGACAGAAATTCTCCTTATTTTAGGGCAAAACTCACAAATTCCACTTATTTTGGGGAAAATTCCAGAAATTTCCTTTATTTTGGGGCAAAATTGCAGAAATTTCCCTTATTTTGGGGCAAAATTGGAGAAATTTCACTTATTTGGGGCAAAATTGCAGAAATTTCACTTATTTAACGCAAAAAAGGCAGAAATTCTCCTTATTTTGGGGCAAAATAGATAGGAATTTCTTTTGTTTTGGGGGAAAAAGACAGAAATTCCACTTATTTAGAGGCAGAAAAGCAGAAATTCCCCTTATTTTGGAGCAAAAAACAAGAAATTTCCCTTTTTTATGGCAAAAAGTTATGCATTCTTCTTATTTTCGGGCAAAAAGCAGAAATTCCCCGTATTTTGGAGCAAAATTGCAGAAATTCCCCTAATTGTGGGTCAAAAAGGCAGAAATTCTCTCTATGTTGAAGCATAAAGACAGAAATTTCGTTTATTTTTGGGTAAAAAGGCAGAAATTTCACTTATTTTGAGGTAGAAAGGCAGAATTTCCTCTTATTTTGAAGCAAAAATGAAGGAATTTCTCTTTTTTGTGGCATAAGGTATACATTCTTCTTATTATCTGGCAAAAAAGCAGAAATTCCCCGTATTTTGGAGCAAAATTGCAGAAATTCCCCTAATTGTGGGACAAAAATGCAGAAATTCCATATATGTTGGGGCAAAAGACAGAAATTATTTCTATTTTGGGGCAAAACTAAGAAATTCCACTTATTTTGGGGCAAAATTCCAGAAATTTCCCTTCTTTGGGGGCAAAATTGCAGAAATTTTACTTAATTTGGGGCAAAATTCCAGAAATTTCCCTTCTTTGGGGGCAAAATTGCAGAAATTTTACTTAATTTGGGCCAAAATTGCAGAAATTTCACTTATTTTGGGGCAAAATTGCAGAAATTTCAATTATTTCAGGGAAAAAAGGCAGAAATTTTCTTTATTTTGGGGCAAAAAGGCAGAAATTCCTAATATTTTGTGGAAAAAATGCAGAAATATCTCTTATTTTGAGGTAAAAAGGCTGAAATTCCCCTTACTTGGGGGCAAAAAAAAAGAAATTTCCCTTATTTTGGGGCAAAATTGCAGAAATTTCACTTACTTCAGGGTAATAAGTCAGAAATATTTTTTATTTTGGGGCATAAAAGACAGAAATTCCCTTTGTTTTTGGGGAAAAAGACAGAAATTCCACTTATTTAGAGGCAAAAAAGCAGAAATTCCCTTTATTTTGGAGCAAAAATGAAGAAATTTCTTTTTTTTATGGCAAAAAGGTATGCATTCTTCTTATTTTCGGGCAAAAAGGCAGAAATTCCCTGTATTTTGGAGCAAAATTGCAGAAATTCCCCTAATTGTTGGGCAAAAACGCAAAAATTCCATATATGTTGGGGCAAAAAGACAGAAATTCTCCTTATTTTGGGGCAAAACTCAGAAATTAAACTTACTTTGGGGCAAAATTCCAGAAATTTCCCTTATTTTGGGGCAAAATTGCAGAAATTTCACTTATTTTGGGGCAAAATTGAAGAAATTTCACTTATTTCAGGGAAAAAAAGCAGAAATTTTCTTATTTTGGGGCAAAAAAGCAAAAATTCCTAATACTTTGTGGCAAAAATGCAGAAATTCCCCTTATTTTGAGGTAAAAAGTCTGAAATTCCTATTATTTGGGGGCAAAAAGGCAGAAATTTCCCTTATTTTCGGGCAAAATTGCAGAAATTCCCCTAATTATGGGGCAAAAAGGCAGAAATTCTCTATATGTTGGGGCAAAAAGACAGAAATTCTCCTTATTTTGGGGCAAAACTCAGAAATTCCACTTATTTTGGGGCAAAATTCCAGAAATTTCCCTTATTTGGGGGCAAAATTGCAGAAATTTTCCTTATTTTGGGACAAAATTGGAGAAATTTCACTTATTTTGGGGGAAAAATGAAGAAATTTCACTTATTTCAGGGAAAAAGGCAGAAATTTTCCTTATTTTATGGCAAAAAGGATAAAAATTTTTTTTGTTTTGGGGAAAAAAGACTGAAATTACACTTATTTAGAGACAAAAAAGCAGAAATTCCCCTTATTTTGGAGCAAAAATGAAGAAATTTCCTTTTTTTATGGCAAAAACGTATGCATTCTTCTTATTTTCAGGCAAAAAGGCAGAAATTCCACGTATTTTAGAGCAAAATGCAGAAATTCCCCTAGTTGTGGGGCAAAAAGCAGAAATTCTCTATATGTTGGCGCAAAAAGACAGAAATTCTCCTTATTTTAGGGCAAAGTCAGAAATTCCACTTATTTTGAAGCAAAATTCCAGAAATTTCCCTTATTTTGGGGCAAAATTGCAGAAATTTCACTTATTTTGGGGCAAAATTGCAGAAATTTCACTTATTTTGGGGCAAAATTGCAGAAATTTCACTTATTTCAGGAAAAAAGGCAGAAATCTTAATAATTTGGGGGGCAAAAAAACAGAAATTCCTAATATTTTGTGGAAAAATGCAGAAATTCCCCTTATTTTGAAGTAAAAAGCCTGAAATTCCCCTTATTTGGGGGCAAAAAGACAGAAATTTCAATGATTTTGGAGCAAAATTGCAGAAATTCCCCTAATTGTGGGGCATAAAGGCAGAAATTATCTATATGTTGCGGCAAAAAGACAGAAATTCTCCTTATTTTGGGGCAAAACTCACACATTCCACTTATTTTGGGGAAAATTCCAGAAATTTCCTTTATTTTGGGGCAAAATTGCAGAAATTTCCCTTATTTTGGGGCAAAATTGGAGAAATTTCACTTATTTTGGGGCAAAATTGCAGAAATTTCACTTATTTAACGGAAAAAAGGCAGAAATTTTCCTTATTTTGGGGCTAAATTGATAGGAATTTCTTTTGTTTTGGGGGAAAAAGACAGAAATTCCACTTATTTAGAGGCAGAAAAGCAGAAATTCCCCTTATTTTGGAGCAAAAAACAAGAAATTTCCCTTTTTTATGGCAAAAAGTTATGCATTCTTCTTATTTTCGGGCAAAAAGCAGAAATTCCTCGTATTTTGGAGCCAAATTGCAGAAATTCCCCTAATTGTGGGGCAAAAAGGCAGAAATTCTCTCTATGATGAAGCAAAAAGACAGAAATTTCATTTATTTTTGGGTAAAAAGGCAGAAATTTCACTTATTTTGAGGTAAAAAGGCAGAATTTCCTCTTATTTTGAAGCAAAAATGAAGGAATTTCTCTTTTTTGTGGCAAAAGGTATACATTCTTCTTATTATCTGGCAAAAAAGCAGAAATTCCCCGTATTTTGGAGCAAAATTGCAGAAATTCCCCTAATTGTGGGGCAAAAATGCAGAAATTCCGTATATGTTGGGGCAAAAGACAGAAATTATTTCTATTTTGGGGCAAAACTCAGAAATTCCACTTATTTTGGGGCAAAATTCCAGAAATTTCCCTTCTTTTGGGGCAAAATTGCAGAAATTTTACTTAATTTGGGGCAAAATTGCAGAAATTTCACTTATTTTGGTACAAAATTGCAGAAATTTCACTTATTTCAGGGAAAAAAGACAGAAATTTTCCTTATTTTGGGGCAAAAAGGCAGAAATTCCTAATATTTTGTGGAAAAAATGCAGAAATATCTCTTATTTTGGGGTAAAAAGGCTGAAATTCCCCTTATTGGGGGCAAAAAGGAACAAATTTCTCTTATTTTGGGGCAAAATAGCAGAAATTTCACTTACTTCAGGGTAATAAATCAGAAATTTTTTTATTTTGGGGCATAAAAGTCAGAAATTCCCTTTGTTTTGGGGGAAAAAGACAGAAATTCCACTTATTTAGAGGCATAAAAGCAGAAATTCCCTTTATTTTGGAGCAAAAATGAAGAAATTTCCCTTTTTTATGGCAAAAAGGTATGCATTCTTCTTATTTTCGGGCAAAAAGGCAGAAATTCCCCGTATTTTGTAGCAAAATTGCAGAAATTCCCCTAATTGTGGGGCAAAAAGGCAGAAATTCTCTATATGTTGGTGCAAAAATACAGAAATTCTCCTTATTTTAGGGCAAAACTCAGAAATTTTACATATTCTGAAGCAAAATTCCAGAAATTTCCCGTATTTTGGGGCAAAATTGCAGAAATTTCACTTATTTCAGGGAAAAAAGGCAGAAATCTTTCTAATTTTGGGGCAAAAAGGCAGATATTCCTAATATTTTGTGGCAAAAATGCAGAAATTCCCCTTATTTTGAGGTAAAAAGGCTGAAATTTCCCTTATTTGGGGGCAGAAAGGCAGAAATTTCCCTTATTTTGGGGCAAAATTGCAGAATTTTCACTTACTTCAGGGTAATAAGTCAAAATTTTTTTTATTTTGGGGCCAAAAAGACAGAAATTCACTTTTTTTGGGGGGAAAAAGACATAAATTCCACATATTTAGAAGAAAAAATGCAGAAATTCCCCTTATTTTGGAGCAAAAATGAAGAAATTTCCCTTTTTTATGGCAAAAAGTTATGCATTCTTCTTATTTTCGGGCAAAAAGGCAGAAATTCTCCGTATTTTGGAGCAAAATTGCAGAAATTCCCCTAATTGTGGGGCAAAAAGTCAGAAATTCTCTATATGTTGGCGCAAAAAGACAGAAATTCTCCTTATTTTAGGGCAAAACTCAGAAATTTTACATATTTTGAAGCAAAATTCCAGAACTTTCCCGTATTTTGGGGCAAAATTGCAGAAATTTCACTTATTTCAGGGAAAATAGGCAGAAAACTTTCTAATTTTAAGGCAAAAAGGCAGATATTCCTAATAAATTGTGGCAAAAATGCAGAAATTCCCCTTATTTTGAGGTAAAAAGGCTGAAATTCCCCTTACTTGGGGGCAAAAAGGCAGAAATTTCCCTTATTTTGGGGCAAAATTGCAGAATTTTCACTTACTTCAGGGTAATAAGTCAGAAATTTTCCTTATTTTGGGGCAAAAAAGACAAAAATTTTCTTTGTTTTGGGGGAAAAAGACAGAAATTACACTTATTTAGAGCCAAAAAAGCAGAAATTCCCCTTATTTTGGAGCAAAAATGAAGAAATTTCCCTTTTTTATGGCAAAAAGGTATGCATTCTTCTTATTTTCGGGCAAAAAGGCAGAAATTCCCCGTATTTTGTAGCAAAATTGCAGAAATTCCCCTAATTGTGGGGCAAAATGACAGAAATTCTCTCTATGTTGAAGCAAAAAGACAGAAATTTCGTTTATTTTTGGGTAAAAAGGCAGAAATTTCACTTATTTTGAGGTAGAAAGGCAGAATTTCCTCTTATTTTGAAGCAAAAATGAAGGAATTTCTCTTTTTTGTGGCATAAGGTATACATTCTTTTTATTATCTGGCAAAAAAGCAGAAATTCCCCGTATTTTGGAGCAAAATTGCAGAAATTCCCCTAATTGTGGGGCAAAAATGCACAAATTCCGTCTATGTTGGGGCAAAAGACAGAAATTATTTCTATTTTGGGGCAAAACTAAGAAATTCCACTTATTTTGGGGCAAAATTCCAGAAATTTCCTTTCTTTGGGGGCAAAATTGCAGAAATTTTACTTAATTTGGGGCAAAATTGCAGAAATTTCACTTATTTTGGGGCAAAATTGCAGAAATTTCACTTATTTCAGGGAAAAAAGGCAGAAATTTTCCTTATTTTGGGGCAAAAAGGCAGAAATTACTAATATTTTGTGGAAAAAATGCAGAAATATCTCTTATTTTGAGGTAAAGAGGCTGAAATTCCCCTTACTTGGGGGCAAGAAGAAAGAAATTTCCCTTATTTTGGGGCAAAATTGCAGAAATTTCACTTACTTCAGGGTAATAAGTCAGAAATTTTTTTATTTTGGGGCATAAAAGACAGAAATTCACTTTGTTTTTGGGGAAAAAGACAGAAATTCCACTTATTTAGAGGCAAAAAGCAGAAATTCTCTTTATTTTGGAGCAAAAATGAAGAAATTTCCCTTTTTTATGGCAAAAAGGTATGCATTCTTCTTATTTTCGGGCAAAAAGGCAGAAATTCCCCATATTTTGGAGCAAAATTGCAGAAATTCCCCTAATTGTGGGGCAAAAACGCAAAAATTCTATATATGTTGGGGCAAAAAGACAGAAATTCTCCTTATTTTGGGGCAAAACTCAGAAATTAAACTTACTTTGGGGCAAAATTCCAGAAATTTCCCTTATTTTGGGGCAAAATTGCAGAAATTTCACTTATTTTGGGGCAAAATTGAAGAAATTTCACTTATTTCAGGGGAAAAAAGCAGAAATTTTCTTATTTTGGGGCAAAAAGGCAGAAATTCCTAATACTTTGTGGCAAAAATGCAGAAATTCCCCTTATTTTAAGGTAAAAAGGCTGAAATTCCTATTATTTGGGGGCAAAAAGGCAGAAATTTCCCTTATTTTCGGGCAAAATTGCAGAAATTCCCCTAATTATGGGGCAAAAAGGCAGAAATTCTCTATATGTTGGGGCAAAAAGACAGAAAATCTCCTTATTTTGGGCCAAAACTCAGAAATTCCACTTATTTTGGGGCAAAATTCCAGAAATTTCCCTTATTTGGGGGCAAAATTGCAGAAATTTCCCTTATTTTGGGGCAAAATTGGAGAAATTTCACTTATTTTGGGGCAAAATTGCAGAAATTTCACTTATTTCAGGGAAAAAGGCAGAAATTTTCCTTATTTTATGGCAAAAAAGATAAAAATTTTCTTTGTTTTGGGGCAAAAAGCAGAAATTCCTAATATTTGTGGCAAAAATGCAGAAATTCCCCTTATTTTGAGGTAAAAAGGCTGAAATTCCCCTTATTTGGGGGCAAAAAGGGAGAAATTTCCCATATTTTGGGGAAAAATTGCAGAAATTTCACTTACTTTAGGGTAATAAGTCAGAATTATTTCTTATTTTGGGGCAAAAAAAACAGAAATTTTCTTTGTTTTGGGGGAAAAAGACAGAAATTACACTTAGAGCCAAAAAAGCAAAAATTCCCCTTATTTTGGAGAAAAATGAAGAAATTTCCCTATTTTATGGCAAAAAGGTATGAATTCTTCTTATTTACAGGCAAAAAGGCAGAAATTCCCCGTATTTTGGAGCAAAATTGCAGAAATTCCCCTAATTGTGGGGCAAAAAGGCAGAAATTCCCTATATGTTAGGGCAAAAAAACAGAAATTCTCCTTATTTTGGGGCAAAACTCAGAAATTCCACTTATTTTGGGGCAAAATTCCAGAAATTTCCCTTATTTTGGGGCAAAATTGCAGAAATTTCCCTTATTTTGGGGCAAAATTGCAGAAATTTCACTTATTTTGTGGCAAAATTGCAGAGATTTCACTTATTTCAGGGAAAAAAGGCAGAAATTTTCTTTATTTTAGGGCAAAAAGGCAGAAATTCCTAATATTTTGTGGCAAAAGTGCAGAAATTCCCATTATTTTGAGGTAAAAAGGCTGAAATTTTCCTTATTTGGGGGCAAAAAGGCAGAAATTTTTCATATTTTGGGGCAAAATTGCAGAAATTTCACTTCCTTCAGGGTAATAAGTCAGAATTTTTCCTTATTTTGGGGCAAAAAATGCAAAAATTCCTTTTGTTTTTGGGGAAAAAGACAGAAATTCCACTTTTTTAGATGCAGAAATGCAGAAATTCCCCTTATTTTGGAGCAAAAATGAAAAAATTTCCATTTTTTATGGCAAAAAGGTATGCATTCTTCTCATTTTCGGTCAAAAAGGCAGAAATTCCCCATATTTTGGAGCAAAATTGCAGAAATTCCCCTAATTGTGGGGCAAAAACGCAGAAATTCTCTATATGTTGGCGCAAAAAGACAGAAATTCTCCTTATTTTGGGGAAAAACTCAGAAATTCCACTTATTTTTGGCAAAATTCCAGAAATTTCCCTTATTTTGGGGCAAAATTGCAGAAATTTCACTTATTTCAGGGAAAAAAGGCAGAAATCTTTCTTATTTTGGGGGGCAAAAAGGCAGATATTCCTAATATTTTGTGGCAAAAATGTAGAAATTCCCCTTATTTTGAGGTAAAAATGCTGAACTTCCCCTTATTTGGGGGCAAAATGCAGAAATTTCCCTTATTTTGGGGCAAAATTGCAGAATTTTCACTTACTTCAGGGTAATAAGTCAGAAATTTTTTTTATTTTGGGGCCAAAAAGACAGAAATTCCCTTTGTTTTGGGGGAAAAAACATAAATTCCACATATTTAGAGGAAAAAATGCAGAAATTCCCCTTATTTTGGAGCAAAAATGAAGAAATTTCCCTTTTTTATGGCAAAAAGGTATGCATTCTTCTTATTTTCAGGCAAAAAAGTAGAAATTCCCCGTATTTTGGAGCAAAATTTCAGAAATTCCCCTAAATGTGGGGCAAAAAGGCAGAAATTCTCTATATATTGGCGCAAAAAGACAAAAATTCTCATTATTTTAGGGCAAAACTCAGAAATTTTACATATATTGAAGCAAAATTCCAGAAATTTCCCGTATTTTGGGGCAAAATTGCAGAAATTTCACTTATTTCAGGGAAAAAAGGCAGAAATCTTTCTAATTTTTGGGGCAAAAAGGCAGATATTCCTAATATATTGCGGCAAAATTTCAGAAATTCCCCTTATTTTGAGGTAAAAAGGCTGAAATTCTCTTTATTTGGGGGCAAAAAGGCAGAAATTTCCCTTATTTTGGGGCAAAATTGCAGAATTTTCACTTACTTCAGGGTAATAAGTCAGAAATTTTCCTTATTTTGGGGCAAAAAAGACAAAAATTTTCTTTGTTTTTGGGGAAAAAGACAGAAATTACAGTTATTTAGAGCCAAAAAAGCAGAAATGCCCCTTATTTTGGAGCAAAAATGAAGAAATTTCCATTTTTTATGGCAAAAAGGTATGCATTCTTCTTATTTTCGGGCAAAAAGGCAGAAATTCCCCGTATTTTGGAGCAAAATTGCAGAAATTCCCCTAATTGTGGGGCAAAAAAGCAGAAATTCTCTATATGTTGGCGCAAAAGGACAGAAATTCTCCTTATTTTAGGGCAAAACTCAGAAATTTTACATATTTTGAAGCAAAATTCCAGAAATTTCCCGTATTTTGGGGCAAAATTGCAGAAATTTCACTTATTTCAGGGAAAAAAGGCAGAAATCTTTCTAATTTTTGGGGCAAAAAGGCAGATATTCCTAATATTTTGTGGCAAAAATGCAGAAATTCCCCTTATTTTGAGGTAAAAATGCTGAACTTCCGCTTATTTGGGGGCAAAAAGGCAGAAATTTCCCTTATTTTGGGGCAAAATTGCAGAATTTTCACTTACTTCAGGGAAATAAGTCAGAAATTTTTTTTATTTTGGGGCCAAAAAGACAGAAATTCCCTTTGTTTTGGGGGAAAAAGACAGAAATTCCACATATTTAGGGGAAAAAATGCAGAACTTCCCCTTATTTTGGAGTAAAAATGAAGAAATTTCCCTTTTTTATGGCAAAAAGTTATGCATTCTTCTTATTTTCGGGCAAAAAGGCAGAAATTCCCCGTATTTTGGAGCAAAATTGCAGAAATTCCCCTAAATGTGGGGCAAAAAGGCAGAATTCCCTATATGTTAGGGCAAAAAGACAGAAATTCTTCTTATTTTGGGGCAAAACTCAGAAATTCCACTTATTTTGGGGCAAAATTCCAGAAATTTCCTTATTTTGGGGCAAAATTGCGAAATTTCACTTATTACAAGGTAATAAATAAGAAATTTTCTTATTTTGGGGCAAAAAAGACAGGAATTCCCTTTGTTTTGGGGGAAAAAGACAGAAATTCCACTTATTTAGACGCATAAAAGCAGAAATTTCCCTTATTTTGGAGCAAAAATGAAGAAATTTCCCTTTTTTATGGCAAAAATATATGCATTCTTCTTATTTTCGGGCAATAATGCAGATATTCCCCGTATTTTGGAGCAAAATTGCAGAAATTCCCCTAATTGTGGGGCAAAAAGGCAAAAATTCCCTAAATGTTGGGGCAAAAAGACAGAAATTCTCCTTATTTTGAAGCAAAACTCAGAAATTTTACTTATTTTGGGGCAAAAATCCAGAAATTTCCTTTATTTTGGGGCAAAATTGCAGAAATTTCACTTATTTCAGGGTAATAAGTCAGAAATTTTTCCTATATTGGGGCAAAAAAGACATGAATAACCTTTTTTTGGGGGGAAAAAGACAGAAATTGCACTTATTCAGAGGCAAACAAGCAGGAATTCCCCTTATTTTGTAGCAAAAATGATAAAATTTCCCTTTTTTATGGCAAAAAGGTTTGCATTCTTCTTATTTTCGGGCAAATAGGCAGAAATTCCCCGTATTTTGGAGCAAAATTGCAGAAATTCCCCTAATTGTGGGACAAAAAGCAGAAATTCCCTATATGTTAGGGCAAAAACATAGAAATTCTCCTTATTTTGGGGCAAAACTCAGAAATTCCACTTATGTTGGGGCCAAATTCCAGAAATTTCAGTTATTTTGGGGCAAAATTGCAGAAATTTCCCTTATTTTTGGGCAAAATTGCAGAAATTTCACATATTTTGTGGCAAAATTGCAGAAATTTCACTTATTTCTTGGAAAAAAGGCAGAAATTTTCCTTATTTCAGGGCAAAAAGGCAGAAATTCCTAATATTTTGTGGCAAAAATGCAAAAATTCCTTTTATTTTGAGGTAAAAATGCTAAAATTCCTCTTATTTGGTGGCAAAAAGGCAGAAATTTCCCATATTTTGCGGCAAAATTGCAGAAATTTCACTTACTTCAGGGTAATAAGTCAGAATTTTTCCTTATTTTGGGGCAAAAAAGACCTGAAATTTTCTTTGTTTTGGGAGAAAAAGACAGAACTTCCACTTATTTAGAGGCAAAAAAGCAGAAATTCCCCTTATTTTGGAGCAAAAATGAAGAAATTTCCCTTTTTTATGGCAAAAAGTTATGCATTCTTCTTATTTTCGGGCAAAAAGGCAGAAATTCCCCGTATTTTGGAGCAAAATTGCAGAAATTCCCCTAATTGTGGGGCAAAAAGGCAGAAATTGCCTACATGTTGGGGCAAAAAGACAGAAATTATCCTTATTTTGGGGCAAAACTCAGAAATTTCACTTATTTTTGGGCAAAATTGCAGAAATTTCACTTATTTCAGGGAAAAAAAGCAGAAATTTTCTTATTTTGGGGTAAAAAGGCAGTAGTTCCTAATATTTTGTGGCAAAAAAGCAGAAATTCCCCATTATTTTGAGGTAAAAAGGCTGAAATTCCCCTTATTTGGGGGCAAAAAGACAGAAATTTCACTTATTTTTGGGCAAAATTGCAGAAATTCCCCTAATTGTGGGGCAAAAAGGCAAAAATTCCATATATGTTGGGGCAAAAAGACAGAAATTCTTTTTATTTTTGGGCAAAACTCACCAATTCAACTTATTTTGAGGAAAATTGCAGAAATTTCCCTTATTTTGGGACAAAATTGGAGAAATTTCACTTATTTCAGGGAAAAAAGCAGAAATTTTTTTATTTTGGGGCAAAAAGGCAGAAATTCCTAATACTTTGTGGCAAAAATGCAGAAAATCCCCTTATTTTGACGTAAAAAGGCTGAAATTCCTATTATTTGGGGGCAAAAAGGCAGAAATTTCCCTTATTTTCGGGCAAAATTGCAGAAATTCCCCTAATTATGGGGCCAAAAGGCAGAAATTCTCAATATGTTGGGGTAAAAAGACAGAAATTCTCCTTATTTTGGGGCAAACCTCAGAAATTCAACTTACTTTGGGGCAAAATTCCAGAAATTTCCCTTATTTTGGGGCAAAATTGCAAAAATTACACTGACTTCATGGTAATTAGTCAGAAATTTTTTTTATTTTGGGAACAAAAAGACAGAAATTCCCTTTGTTTGGGAAAAAAAGAAAGAAATTCCACTTATTTAAAGGCAAAAAAGCAGAAATGCCCCTTATTTTGGAGCAAAAATGAAGAAATTTCCCTTTTTAATGGCAAAAAGGTATGCATTCTTCTTATTTTCGGGCAAAAAGGCAGAAATTCTTCGTATTTTGGAGCAAAATTGCAGAAATTCCCCTAATTGTGGGGCAAAAAGGCATAAATTCTCTATATGTTGGGGCAAAAAGACAGAAATTCTTTTTATTTTGGGGCAAAACTCAGAAATTCCACTTATTTTGGGGCAAAATTCCAGAAATTTCCCTTATTTTGGGGCAAAATTGCAGAAATTTCACTTATTTTGGAGCAAAATTGCAGAAATTTCTCTTATTTCAGGGAAAAAAAGCAGAAATTTTCTTATTTTGGAACAAAAATGCAGAAATTCCTAATATTTGGGGGCAAAAGTCATAAATTTCCCTTATTTTGGGGCAAAATTTCAGAAATTTCACTTATTTCAGGGTAATAAGTCAGAAATTTTCCTTATTTTGGGGCAAAAAAGACAGGAATTCCCTTTGTTTTGGGAGAAAAAGACAGAAATTCCACTTATTTAGAGGCAAAAAAGCATAAATTCCGCTTATTTTGGAGCAAAAATTAAGAAATTTCCCTTATTTATGGCAAAAAAGTATGCATTCTTCTTATTTTCGGGCAAAAAGGCAGAAATTCCCCGTATTTAGGAGCAAAATTGCAGAAATTCCCCAAATTCTGGGGCAAAAAGGCAGAAATTCCCTATATGTTAGGGCAAAAAGACAAAAATTCTTATAATTTTGGGGCAAAACTCAGAAATTCCACTTATTTTGGGGCAAAATTCGAGAAATTTCCCTTATTTTGGGGCAAAATTGCAGAAATTTCACTTACTTCAGGGTAATAAGTCAGAATTTTTCCTTATTTTGGGGCAAAAATACATAAATTCTCTTTGTTTTGGGGGAAAAAGACAGAAATTCCACTTATTTAGAGGCAAAAAAGCAGAAATTCCCCTTATTTTGAAGCAAAAATTAAGAAATTTCCCTTATTTATTGCAAAAAGGTATGCATTCTTCTTATTTTCGGGCAAAAAGGCAGAAATTCCTCGTATTTTGGAACAAAATTACAGAAATTCCCCTAATTGTGGGGCAAAAAGGCAGAAATTCCCTTATATGTTAGGGCAAAAAGACAGAAATTCTCTTTATTTTGGGGAAAAACTCGGAAATTCCACTTATTTTGGGGGAAATTTCCGAAATTTCTTTTATTTTGGGGAAAAATTGCAGAAATTTCATTATTTTGGGGCAAAATTGAAGAAATTTCACTTATTTTAGGGAAAAAAGCAGAAATTTTCCTTATTTTGGGGCAAAAAGGCAGAAATTCCTAATATTTTGTGGCAAAAATGCAGAAATTCCCCTTATTTTGAGATAAAAAGGCTGAAATTCCCCTTATTTGGGGGCAAAAAGGCAGTAATTTCCCTTATTTTGGGGCAAAATTGCAGAAATTTCACTTATTTTAGGGAAAAAAGGCAAAAATTTTCCTTATTTTGGGGCAAAAAGGCAGAAATTCCTAATATTTTGTTGCAAAAATGCAGAAATTCCCCTTATTTTGAGGTAAAAAGGCTGAAATTCCCCTTATTTGGGGGCAAAAAGGCAGAAATTTCCCTTATTTTGGGGCAAAATTGCAGAAATTTCACTTATTTTTGGGCAAAATTGATGAAATTTCACTTATTTTGGGGCAAAATTGCAGAAATTTCACTTATTTCAGGGAAAAAAAGGCAGAAATTTTTCTAATTTTTGGGGCAAAAAGGCAGAGATTCCTAATATTTTGTGGCAAAAATTCCCCTTATTTTGAGGTAAAAAGGCTGAAATTCCCCTTATTTGGGGGCAGAAAGGCAGAAATTTCCCTTATTTTGGAGCAAAATTGCAGAAATTACACTTACTTCAGGGCAATAAGTCAGAAATTTTCTTTTATTTTGGGGCCATAAAGACAGAAATTCCCTTTGTTTTGAAAGAAAAAGACAGAAATTCCACTTATTTAGAGGCAAGAAAGCAGAAATTTCCCTTATTTTGGGGCAAAAGTGCAGAAATTACACTTATTTTCGGGCAAAATTGCAGAAATTTCCCTTATTTCAGGGGAAAAAAGCAGAAATTTTCTTATTTTGGAACAAAAAGGCAGAAATTCCTAATATTTTGTGGCAAAAATGCAGAAATTCCCCTTTTTTTGAGGTAAAAAGGCTAAAATTCCCCTTATTTGGGGGCAAAAAGGCAGTAATTTCCCTTATTTTGGGGCAAAATTGCAGAAATTTCACTTATTTTAGGGAAAAAAAGGCAAAAATTTTCCTTATTTTGGGGCAAAAAGGCAAAAATTCCTAATATTTTGTTGCAAAAATGCAGAAATTCCCCTTATTTTGAGGTAAAAAGGCTGAAATTCCCCTTATTTGGGGGCAAAAAGGCAGAAATTTCCCTTATTTTGGGGCAAAATTGCAGAAATTTCACTTACTTCAGGGTAATAAGTCAGAAATTTTTTTTATTTTAGGGCAAAAAAGACAGAAATTCCCATTGTTTTGGGGGAAAAAGAGAGAAATTCCACTTATTTAGAGACAAAAAAGCAGAAATTCCCTTTATATTGGAGCAAAAATGAAGAAATTTTCTTTTTTTATGGCAAAAAGGTATGCATTCTTCTTATTATTGGGCAAAAAGGCAGAAATTCTCCGTATTGTGGAGGAAAATTGCAGAAATTCCCCTAATTGTGGGGCAAAAAGTCAAATATTCCCTATATGTTAGGGTAAAAACACAGAAATTCTTTTTATTTTGGGGCAAAACTCAGAAATTCCACTTACTTTGGGGCAAAATTCCAGAAATTTCCCTTATTTGGGGGCAAAATTACAGAAATTTCACTTATTTTGGGGCAGAATTGCAGAAATTTCACTTATTTCAGGAAAAAAAAGGAGAAATTTTCTTATTTTGGGGCAAAAAGGCAAAAATAGCTAATATTTTGTGGCAAAAATGCAGAAACTCCCCTTATTTTGAGGTAAAAAGGGTGAAATTCCCCTTATTTGGGAAGAAAAAGGCAGAAATTTCCCTTATTTTCGGGCAAAATTGCAGAAATTCCCCTAATTGTGGGGCAAAAAGGCAGAAATTCTCTATATGTTGGGGCAAAAACACAAAAAGTCTCCTGATTTTAGGGCAAAAATCAGAAATTCCACATATTTTGGGGCAAAATTCCAGAAATTTCCCGTATTTTGGGGCAAAATTGCAGCAATTTCACTTATTTTTGGGCAAAATTGATGAAATTTCACTTATTTTGGGGCAAAATTGCAGAAATTTCACTTATTTCAGGGAAAAAAGGCAGAAATTTTTCTAATTTTTGGGGCAAAAAGGCAGAAATTCCTAATATTTTGTGGCAAAAATGAAGAAATTCCCCTTATTTTGAGGTAAAATAGCTGAAATTCCCCTTATTTTGGGGCAGAAAGGCAGAAATTTCCCTTATTTTGGGGCAAAATTGCAGAAATTACACTTACTTCAGGGCAATAAGTCAGAAATTTTCTTTTATTTTGGGGCCAAAAAGACAGAAATTCCCTTTGTTTTGGGAGAAAAAAACAGAAATTCCACTTATTTAGAGACAAGAAAGCAGAAATTCCCCTTATTTTGGAGCAAAAATGAAGAAATTTCCTTTTTCATGGCAAAAAGGTATGCATTCTTCTTATTTTCGGGCAAAAAGGCAGAAATTCCCGTATTTTGGTGCAAAATTGCAGAAATTTCCCTAATTGTGGGGCAAAAAGGCAGATATTCCCTATATGTTACGTCAAAAAGACAGAAATTCTCCTTATTTTGGGGCAAAACTCAGTAATTCCACTTATTTTGGGGCAAAATTCCAGAAATTTCCCTTATTTTGGGGCAAAATTGCAGAAATTTCACTTATTTTGGGGCAAAATTGCAGATATTTCATTTATTTTAGGGAAAAAGGGCAGAAATTTTCCTTATTTTTGGGCAAAAAGGAAGAAATTCCCCTTATTTTGAGGTAGAAAGGCTGAAATTTCCCTTTTTTGGGGGCAAAAAGGCA
Organism: Micromys minutus; assembly: GCF_963924665.1. Classification (NCBI taxonomy): domain Eukaryota; kingdom Metazoa; phylum Chordata; class Mammalia; order Rodentia; family Muridae; genus Micromys; species Micromys minutus. Next base: position 9,334,055 of record NW_027667727.1, read on the forward strand.
GAAATTTCCCTTATTTTGGGGAAAAATGGAAAAAATTTCACTTATTTCAGGGTAATAAGTCAGAAATATTTTTTATTTTGGGGCAAAAAAGACAGAAATTCCCTTTGTTTTGGGGGAAAAAGAGAAATTCCACTTATTTAGAGGCAAAAAATCAGAAATTCCGCTTATTTTGGAGCAAAAATGAGGAAATTTCCCTTTTTAATGGCAAAAAGGTATGCATTCTTCTTATTATCGGGCAAAAAGGCAGAAATTCCCCGTATTTTGGAGCAAAATTTCAGAAATTCCCCTAATTGTGGGGCAAAAAGGCAGAAATTTTCTATATGTTGGGGCAAAAAGACAGAAATTCTCCTTATTATAGGGCAAAACTAAGAAATTCCACTTATTTTGAGGCAAAATACCAGAAATTTCTCTTAATTTGGGGCAAAATTGCAGAAATTTCACCTATTTTGGGGCAAAATTGCAGAAATTTCACTTATTACAGGGAAAAAAGGCAGAAATTTTCCTTATTTTAAGGCAAAGAGGCAGAAATTCCTAATATTTTGTCGCAAAAATGCAGAAATTCCCTTTATTTTGAGGTAAAAAGGCTGAAATTCCCCTTATTTGGGGGCAAAAAGGCAGAAATTTCCCTTCTTTTGGGGCAAAATTGCAGAAATTTCACTTATTTTGGGGCAAAATTGCAGTATTTTGACTTATTTCAGGGAAAAAAGCAGAAATTTTCTTATTTTGTAGCAAAAAGGCAGTAATTCCTAATATTTTGTGGCAAAAATGCAGAAATTCCCCATATTTTTAGGTAAAAAGGCTGAAATTCCCCTTATTTGGGGGCAAAAAGGAAAAAATTTCCTTTATTTTGGGGCAAAATTGCAGAAATTCCCCTAATTGTCTGGCAAAAAGGCAGAAATTCTCTATATGTTGGGGCAAAAATACAGAAATTCTCTTTATTTTTGGGCAAAACTCAGAAATTCCACTTATTTTGGGGCAAAATTCCAGAAATTTCCTTTATTTTGGAACAAAATTGCAGAAATTTCCCTTATTTTGGGGCAAAATTAGAGAAATTTCACTTATTTTGGGGCAAAATTGCAGAAATTTTATTTATTTCAGGGAAAAAAGGCAGAAATTTTCATTATTTTGGGGCAAAAAAGAAAGGAATTCCTTTTGTTTTGGGGTAAAAAGTCAGAAATTTAACTTATTTAGAGGCAAAAAAGCAGAAATTCCCCTTATTTTGGAGCAAAAATGAAGAAATTTCCCTTTTTTATGGCAAAAAGGTATGCATTCTTCTTATTTTCGGGCAAAAAGGCAGAAATTCCCCGTATTTTGGAGCAAAATTGCAGAAATTCCCCTAATTGTGGGGCAAAAAGGCAAAAATTCCCTATATGTTGGGGCAAAAAGACAGAAATTCTCATTATTTTGGGGCAAAACTCAGAAATTCCACTTATTTTGGGGCAAAGTTTCAGAAATTTCCCTTACTTTGGGGCAAAATAGCAAAAATTTCACATATTTTGGGGCAAAATTGCAGAAATTTCACTTATTTCAGGGAAAAAAGCAGAAATTTTCTTATTTTGGGGCAAAAAGGCAGAAATTCCTAATATTTTGTGGCAAAAATGAAGAAATATCTCTTATTTTGAGGTAAAAAGGCTGAAATTCCTCTTATTTGGGAGCAAAAAGGCAGGAAATTCCCTTATTTTGGGGCAAAGTTGCAGAAATTTCACTTATTTCAGGGTAATAAGTAAAAAATTTTTCTTATTGTGGGGCAAAAAAGACAGGAATTCCCTTTGTTTTGAGGTAAAAAACAGAAATTCCACTTTTTTAGAGGCAAAAAAGCAGAAATTCCCCTTATTTTGGAGAAAAATGAAGAAATTTTTCTTTTTTATGGCAAAAAGGTATGCATTCTTCTTATTTTCCGGTAAAAGGGCAGAAATTCCCCGTATTTTGGAGCAAAATTGCAGAAATTTCCCTAATTGTGGGGCAAAAAGGCAGAAATTCCCTATATGTTAGGGCAAAAAAGACAGAAATTCTTCTTATTTTGAGGCAAAACTCAGAAATTCCACTTATTTTGAGGCAAAATTCCAGAAATTTCCTTTATTTTGGGGCAAAATTGCAGAAATTTCACGTATTTTGGGGCAAAATTGCAGAAATTTCACTTATTTCAGGGAAAAAAGGCAGAAATTTTTTTTATTTTGAAGCAAAAAAGCAGAAATTCCTAATATTTTTTGACAAATATGCAGAAACTTCTTTTATTTTGAGGTAAAAATGCTGAAATTTCCCTTATTTGGGGGCAAAAAGCAGAAATTTCCTTTATTTTGTGGCAAAATTGCAGAAATTTCACTTATTTCAGGGTAATAAGTCAGAATTTTTTATTATTTTGGGGCAAAAAAGGCAGTAATTCCCTTTGTTTTGGGGGAAAAAGACAGAAATTCCACATATTTAGAGGCAAAAAAGCAGAAATTCCCAATATTTTGGAGCAAAAATGAAGCAATTTCCATTTTTTATGGCAAAAAGATATGCATTCTTCTTAATTTCAGGCAAAAAGTCAGATATTCCCCCTATTTTGGAGCAAAATTGCAGAAATTCCCCTAATTGTGGGGCAAAAAGGCAGAAATTCTCTATATGTTGGGGCAAAAAGGCTGAAATTCTCTTTATTTTGGGGCAAAACTCAGAAATTCCACTTATTTTTGGGCAAAATTCCAGAAATTTCCTTTATTTTGGGGCAAAACTGCAGAAATTTCCCTTATTTTGGGGCAAAATTTTAGAAATTTCACTTATTTTGTGGCAAAATTGCAGAAATTTCACTTATTTCAGAAAAAAAAGGAAGAATTTTTTTTTATTTTGGGGCAAAAAAGACAGGAATTTTCTATGTTTTGGGGAAAAAAGACAGAAATTCCACTTATTTAGAGGCAAAAAAGCAGAAATTCCCCTTATTTTGGATCAAAAATGAAGAAATTTCCCTTTTTTATGGCAAAAAGGTATGTATTCTTCTTATTTTCGGGCAAAAAGGCAGAAATTCCCCGTATTTTGGAGCAAAATTGCAGAAATTCCCCTAGTTGTGGGGCAAAAAGGCAGAAATTCTCTATATGTTGGGGAAAAAAGACAGAAATTCTCTTTATTTTAGGGCAAAACTCCAAAATTCCACTTATTTTGGGGCAAATTTACAGAAATTTCCCTTCTTTTGGGGCAAAATTGCAGAAATTTCACTTATTTTGGGGCAAAATTGCAGAAATTCCCTTATTTCAGGAAAAAAGGCAGAAATTTTTCTTATTTTGGGCCAAAAAGCAGAAATTCCTAATATTTTGTGGCAAAAATGCAGAAATTCCCCTTATTTTGAGGTAAAAAGGCTGGAATTCTTTTTATTTGGAGGCAAAAAGGCAGAAATTTCCCATATTTTGGGGCAAAATTGCAGAAATTTCACTTAATTCAGGGTAATAAGTCAGAATTTTTTCTTATCTTGGGGCAAAAAAGACAGAAATTCCCTTTGTTTTGGGGGAAAAAGACAGAAATTCCACTTATTTAGAGGCAAAAAAGGAGAAATTCCCCTTATTTTGGAGCAAAAATCAAGAAATTTCTCTTTTTTATGGCAAAAAGGTATGCATTCTTCTTATTTTCGGGCAAAAAGGCAGAAATTCTTCGTATTTTGGAGCAAAATTGCAGAAATTTCCCTAATTGTGGGGCAAAAAGGCAGAAATTCCCTATATGTTAGGGCAAAAAAGACAGAAATTCTTCTTATTTTGAGGCAAAACTCAGAAATTCCACTTATTTTGAGGCAAAATTCCAGAAATTTCCTTTATTTTGGGGCAAAATTGCAGAAATTTCACGTATTTTGGGGCAAAATTGCAGAAATTTCACTTATTTCAGTGAAAAAAGGCAGAAATTTTTTTTATTTTGAAGCAAAAAAGCAGAAATTCCTAATATTTTGTGACAAATATGCAGAAATTTCTTTTATTTTGAGGTAAAAATGCTGAAATTCCCCTTATTTGGGGCAAAAAGCAGAAATTTCCTTTATTTTGTGGCAAAATTGCAGAAATTTCACTTATTTCAGGGTAATAAGTCAGAATTTTTTATTATTTTGGGGCAAAAAAGGCAGTAATTCCCTTTGTTTTGGGGGAAAAAGACAGAAATTCCACATATTTAGAGGCAAAAAAGCAGAAATTCCCAATATTTTGGAGCAAAAATGAAGCAATTTCCCTTTTTTATGGCAAAAAGATATACATTCTTCTTAATTTCAGGCAAAAAGGAAGATATTCCCCCTATTTTGGAGCGAAATTGCAGAAATTCCCCTAATTGTGGGGCAAAAAGGCAGAAATTCTCTATATGTTGGGGAAAAAGGCAGAAATTCTCTTTATTTTGGGGCAAAACTCAGAAATTCCACTTATTTTTGGGCAAAATTCCAGAAATTTCCTTTATTTTGGGGCAAAATTGCAGAAATTTCCCTTATTTTGGGGCAAAATTTTAGAAATTTCACTTATTTTGTGGCAAAATTGCAGAAATTTCACTTATTTCAGAAAAAAAAGGAAGAATTTTTTTTTTATTTTGGGGCAAAAAAGACAGGAATTTTCTATGTTTTGGGGAAAAAAGACAGAAATTCCACTTATTTAGAGGCAAAAAAGCAGAAATTCCCCTTATTTTGGATCAAAAATGAAGAAATTTCCCTTTTTTATGGCAAAAAGGTATGTATTCTTCTTATTTTCGGGCAAAAAGGCAGAAATTCCCCGTATTTTGGAGCAAAATTGCAGAAATTCCCCTAGTTGTGGGGCAAAAAGGCAGAAATTCTCTATATGTTGGGGAAAAAAGACAGAAATTCTCTTTATTTTAGGGCAAAACTCCAAAATTCCACTTATTTTGGGGCAAATTTCCAGAAATTTCCCTTCTTTTGGGGCAAAATTGCAGAAATTTCACTTATTTTGGGGCAAAATTGCAGAAATTCCCTTATTTCATGGAAAAAAGGCAGAAATTTTTCTTATTTTGGGCCAAAGAGCAGAAATTCCTAATATTTTGTGGCAAAAATGCAGAAATTCCCCTTATTTTGAGGTAAAAAGGCTGGAATTCTTTTTATTTGGAGGCAAAAAGGCAGAAATTTCCCATATTTTGGGGCAAAATTGCAGAAATTTCACTTACTTCAGGGTAATAAGTCAGAATTTTTTCTTATCTTGGGGCAAAAAAGACAGAAATTCCCTTTGTTTTGGGGGAAAAAGACAGAAATTCCACTTATTTAGAGGCAAAAAAGGAGAAATTCCCCTTATTTTGGAGCAAAAATCAAGAAATTTATCTTTTTTATGGCAAAACGGTATGCATTCTTCTTATTTTCGCGCAAAAAGGCAGAAATTCTTCGTATTTTGGAGCAAAATTGCAGAAATTCCCCTAAATATGGGGCAAAAAGGCAGAAATTCCCTATATGTTAGGGCAGAAAAACAGAAATTCTCTTTATTTTGGGGCAAAACTCAGAAATTCCACTTATTTTGGCGCAAAATTCCAGAAATATCCCTTATTTAGGGGCAAAATGCAGAAATTTCCCTTATTTTGGGGCAAAATTGCAGAAATTTCACTTATTTCAGGGAAAAAAGACAAAAATTTTCCTTATTTTGAAGCAAAAATGCAGAAATTCCTATTAGTTTGTGACAAAAATGCAGAAATTACTTTTATTTTGAGGTAAAAAGTCTGAAATTCCCCTTATTTGGGGGCAAAAAGGCAGAAATTTCCTATATTTTGGGGAAAAATTGCAGAAATTTCACTTACTTCAGAGTAATAAGTCAGAATTTTTTCTTATTTTGGGGCAAAAAAGACAGAAATTCCCTTTGTTTTGGGGGAAAAAGACAGAAATTCCACTTATTTAGAGGCAAAAAAGCAGAAATTCCCCTTATTTTGGAGCAAAAATGAAGCAATTTCCATTTTTTATGGCAGAAAGATATACATTCTTCTTAATTTCGGGAAAAAAGGCAAAAATTCCCCCTATTTTGGAGCAAAATTGCAGAAATTCCCCTAATTGTGGCGCAAAAATGCAGAAATTCTATATGTTGGGGCAAAAGGACAGAAATTCTCCTTATTTTGGGGCAAAACTCAGAAATTCCACTGATTTGGGGCAAAATTCCAGAAATTTCCCTTATTTTGGGGCAAAATTACAGAAATTTCCCTTATTCTGGGGCAAAATTGGAGAAATTTCACTTATTTTGGGGCAAAATTGCAGAAATTTCACTTATTTCAGGGAAAAAAGGCAGATATTTTCCTTATTTTGGGGCAAAAAAGACAAGAATTTTCTATGTTTTGGGGGAAAAAGACAGAAATTCCACTTATTTAGAGGCAAAAAAGCAGAAATTCCCCTTATTTTGGAGCAAAAATTAAGAAATTTCCTATTTTTATGGCAAAAAGGTATGCAGTTTTCTTATTTTCGGGCAAAAAGACAGAAATTCCCCGTAATTTGGAGCAAAATTGCAGAAATTCCCCTAGTTGTGGGGCAAAAAGGCAGTAATTCTCTATATGTTGGGGCAAAAAGACAGAAATACTCCTTATTTTAGGGCAAAACTCAGAAATTCCACTTATTTTGGGGCAAATTTCCAGAAATTTCCCTTCTTTTGGGGTAAAATTGCAGAAATTTCACTTATTTTGGGGCAAAATTGCAGAAATTTCACTTATTTTGGGGCAAAATTGCAGAAATTTCACTTATTTCAGGGAAAAAAGGCAGAAATTTTTCTTATTTTTGGGGCAAAAATGCAGAAATTCCTAATATTTTGTGGCAAAAATGCAGAAATTCCCCTTATTTTGAGGTAAAATGGCAGAAATTCCCCTTATTTGGGGAAAAAAGGCAGAAATTTTTCTTATTTTGGGCCAAAAAAGCAGAAATTCCTAATATTTTGTGGCAAAAATGCAGAAATTCCCCATATTTTGAGGTAAAAAGGCTGAAATTCTTTTTATTTGGAGGCAAAAAGGCAGAAATTTCCCATATTTGGGGCAAAATTGCAGAAATTTCACTTACTTCAGGGTAATAAGTCAGAATTTTTTCTTATCTTGGGGCAAAAAAGACAGAAATTCCCTTTGTTTTGGGGGAAAAAGACAGAAATTCCACTTATTTAGAGGCAAAAAAGGAGAAATTCCCCTTATTTTGGAGCAAAAATCAAGAAATTTCTCTTTTTTATGGCAAAAAGGTATGCATTCTTCTTATTTTCGGGCAAAAATGCAGAAATTCTTCGTATTTTGGAGCAAAATTGCGGAAATTCCCCTAAATATGGGGCAAAAAGGCAGAATTTCCCTATATGTTAGGGCAAAAAGACAGAAATTCTTTTTATTTTGGGGTAAAACTCAGAAATTCCACTTATTTTGGGGCAAAATTCCAGAAATATCCCTTATTTAGGGGCAAAATGCAAAAATTTCCCTTATTTTGGGTCAAAATTGCAGAAATTTCACTTATTTCAGGGAAAAAAGACAGAAATTTTCCTTATTTTGAAGCAAAAATGCAGAAATTCCTATTAGTTTATGACAAAAATGCAGAAATTACTTTTATTTTGAGGTAAAAAGTCTGAAATTCCCCTTATTTGGGGGCAAAAATGCAGAAATTTCCCATATTTTGGGGAAAAATTGCAGAAATTCCACTTACTTCAGAGTAATAAGTCAGAATTTTTTCTTATTTTGGGGCAAAAAAGAATGAAATTCCCTGTGTTTTGGGGGAAAAAGACAGAAATTCCACTTATTTAGAGGCAAAAAAGCAGAAATTCCCCTTATTTTGGAGCAAAAATGAAGCAATTTCCATTTTTTATGGCAGAAAGATATACATTCTTCTTAATTTCGGGCAAAAATGCCGAAATTCCCCCTATTTTGGAGCAAAATTGCAGAAATTCCCCTAATTTGGCGCAAAAAGGCAGAAATTCTCTATATGTTGGGGCAAAAGGACAGAAATTCTCCTTATTTTGGGGCAAAACTCAGAAATTCCACTTATTTTGGGGCAAAATTCCAGAAATTTCCCTTATTTTGGGGCAAAATTGCAGAAATTTCCCTTACTCTGGGGCAAAATTGGAGAAATTTCACTTATTTTGGGGCAAAATTGCAGAAATTTCACTTATTTCAGGGAAGAAAGGCAGAAATTTTCCTTATTTGGGGCAAAAAAGGCAAGAATTTTCTGTTTTGGGGGAAAAAGACAGAAACTCCACTTATTTAGAGGCAAAAAAGCAGAAATTCCCTTTATTTTGGAGCAAAAATGAAGAAATTTCCCATTTTTATGGCAAAAAGCTATGCATACTTCTTATTTTCAGGCAAAAAGGCAGAAATTCCCCGTATTTTGAAGCAAAATTGCAGAAACTCTCCTAAATATGGGGCAAAAAGGCAGAAATTCCCTATATGTTAAAGCAAAAAGACAGAAATTCTCTTTATTTTGGGGCAAAACTCAGAAATTCCACTTATTTTGGGGCAAAATTCCAGAAATTTCCCTTATTTTGGGGCAACATTTCAGAAATTTCACTTATTTCATGGAAAAAAAAAAGAAGTTTTCTTATTTTGAAGCAAAAAGGCAGAAATTCCTAATATTTTGTGGCAAAAATGCAGAAATTCCCTTTATTTTTAGGTAAAAAGGCTGAAATTCCCCTTTTTTGGGGGAAAAAAGGCAGAAATTTCCCTTATTTTGGGGCAAAATTGCAGAAATTTCACTTATTTCAGGGTAATAAGTCAGAATTTTTCCTTATTTGGGAGAAAAAAGACAGGAATTCTTTTTGTTTTAGGAGAAAAAGACAGAAATTCCAATTATTTAGAGGCAAAAAAGCAGAAATTCCTCTTATTTTGGAGCAAAAATGAAGAAATTTCCCTATTTTATGGCAAAAAGGTATGCATTCTTCTTATTTACAGGCAAAAAGGCAGAAATTCCCCGTATTTTGGAGCAAAATTGCAGAAATTCCCCTAATTGTGGGGCAAAAAGGCAGAAATTCCATATATGTTAGGGCAAAAAGACAGAAATTCTCCTTATTTTGGGGCAAAACTCAGAAATTCCACTTATTTTTGGGCAAAATTACAGAATTTTCCCTTATTTTGGGGCAAAGTTGCAGAAATTTCACTTATTTTGGGAAAAAATTGCAGAAATTTCACTTATTTTGTGGCAAAATTGCAGAAATTTCACTTATTTCAGGGAAAAAAGGCCGAAATTTTCCTTATTTTAGGGCAAAAAGGCAGAAATTCCTAATATTTTGTGGCAAAAGTGCAGAAATTCTTCTTATTTGGGGGCAAAAATGCAGAAATTTTTCATAGTTTGGGTCAAAATTGCAGAAATTTCAATTACTTCAGGGTAATAAGTCAGAATTTTTCCTTATTTTGGGGCAAAAAATACAGAAATTCCTTTGTTTTAGAAAAAAAAGAAGAAATTCCACTTATTTAGAAGCAAAAAAGCAGAAATTCCCCTTATTTTGGAGCAAAAATGAAGAAATTTCCTATTTTTATGGCAAAAAGGTATGCAGTTTTCTTATTTTCGGGCAAAAAGACAGAAATTCCCCGTAATTTGGAGCAAAATTGCAGAAATTCCCCTAGTTGTAGGGCAAAAAGGCAGAAATTCTCTCTATGTTGGGGCAAAGAGACAGAAATACTCCTTATTTTAGGGCAAAACACAGAAATTCCACTTATTTTGGGGCAAATTTCCAGAAATTTCCCTTCTTTTGGGGCAAAATTGCAGAAATTTCACTTATTTTGGGGCAAAATTGCAGAAATTTCACTTATTTTGGGGCAAAATTGCAGAAATTTCACTTATTTCAGGGAAAAAAGGCAGAAATTTTTCTTATTTTTGGGGCAAAAATGCAGAAATTCCTAATATTTTGTGGAAAAAAGGAAGAAATTCCCCTTAATTTGAGGTAAAATGGCTGAAATTCCCCTTATTTGGGGGCAAAAAGGCAGAAATTTCTCTTATTTTGGGGCAAAATTGCAGAATTTTCACTTACTTCAGGGTAATAAGTCAGAGTTTTTTTTTATTTTGGGGCAAAAACACAGAAATTCCCTTTGTTTTGGGGGAAAAAGACAGAAATTCCACTTATTTAGAGGCAAAAAAGCAGAAATTCCCCTTATTTTGGAGCAAAAATGAAGAAATTTCCCATTTTTATGGCAAAAAGCTATGCATACTTCTTATTTTCAGGCAAAAAGGCAGAAATTCCCTGTATTTTGAAGCAAAATTGCAGAAATTCCCCTAAATATGGGGCAAAAAGGCAGAAATTCCCTATATGTTAAAGCAGAAAGACAGAAATTCTCTTTATTTTGGGGCAAAACTCAGAAATTCCACTTATTTTGGGGCAAAATTCCAGAAATTTCCCTTATTTTCGGGCAACATTGCAGAAATTTCACTTATTTCATGGAAAAAAAGAAGAAGTTTTCTTATTTTTAAGCAAAAAGGCAGAAATTCCTAATATTTTGTGGCAAAAATGCAGAAATTCCCCTTATTTTGAGGTAAAAAGGCTGAAATTCTCCTTATTTGGGGGAAAAAAGGCAGAAATTTCCCTTATTTTGGGGCAAAATTGCAGAAATTTCACTTATTTCAGGGTAATAAGTCAGAATTTTTCCTAATATGGGAGCAAAAAAGACAGGAATTCTTTTTGTTTTGGGAGAAAAAGACAGAAATTCCAATTATTTAGAGGCAAAAAAGCAGAAATTCCCCTTATTTTGAAGCAAAAATGAATTAATTTCCCTTGTTTATCGCAAAAAGGTATGCATACTTCTTATTTTCGGGCAAAAAGGCAGAAATTCCCCGTATTTTGGAGCAAAATTGCAGAAATTCCCCTAAATATGGGGCAAAAAGGCAGAAATTCCCTATATGTTAGGGCAAAAAGACAGAAATTCTCTTTATTTTGGGGCAAAACTCAGAAATTCCACTTATTTTGGGGCAAAATTGCAGAAATTTCACTTTTTTGGCGCAAATTGCAGAAATTTCACTTATTTCAGGGAAAAAATGTAGAAATTATCTATATTTTGAAGCAAAAAGCAGAAATTCCTAATATTTTGTGGCAAAAATGCAGAAATTCCCCTTATTTTAAGGTAAAAAGGCTGAATTTCCCCTAATTTGGGGGCAGAAAGGCAGAAATTTCTTATATTTTGGGGCAAAATTGCAGAAATTTCACTTACTTCAGGGTAATAAGTCAGAATTTTTTCTTATTTTGGGGCAAAAAAGACAGAAATTTCACTTATTTAGAGGCAAAAAAGCAGAAATTCCACTTATTTTAAAGCAAAAATGATGAAATTTCCCGTTTTTATGACAAAAAGGTATGCATTCTTCTTATTTTCGGGCAAAAAGGCAGAAATTCCCCGTATTTTGGAGCAAAATTGCAGAAATTCCCCTAAATGTGGGGCAAATGCAGAAATTCCCTATATGTTGGGGCAAAAAGACAGAAATTCTTTTTATTTTGGGGCAAAACTCAAAAATTCCACTTATTTGGGGCAAAAATCCAGAAATTTCTCTTATTTTGGGGCAAAATTGCAGAAATTTCACTTATTTCAGGGTAATAAGTCAGAAATTTTTCTTATTTTGGAGCAAAAAAACATGAAAAACCTTTGTTTTGAGGGAAAAAGACAGAAATTCCACTTATTTAGAGGCAAAAAAGCAGAAATTCCCCTAATTTTGCAGCAAAAATGAAGAAATTTCCCTATTTTATGGCAAAAAGGTATGCATTCTTCTTATTTACAGGCAAAAAGGCAGAAATTCCCTGTATTTTGGAGCAAAATTGCAGAAATTCCCCTAATTGTGGGGCAAAAAGGCAGAAATTTCCTATATGTTTGGGCAAAAAGAAAGAAATTCTCCTTCTTTTGGGGCAAAACTCAGAAATTCCACTTATTTTGGGGCAAAATTCCAGAAATTTCCCTTATTTTGGGGCAAAATTGCAGAAATTTCCCTTATTTTGGGGCAAAATTGCAGAAATTTCACTTATTTTGTGGCAAAATTGCAGAAATTTCACTTATTTCAGGGAAAAAAGGCAGAAATTTTCTTTATTTTAGGGCAAAAAGGCAGAAATTCCTAATATTTTGGGGCAAAAGTGCAGAAATTCCCATTATTTTGAGGTAAAAAGCTGAAATTCCCCTTATTTGGGGGCAAAAAGGCAGAAATTTTTCATATTTTGGGGCAAAATTGCAGAAATTTCACTTACTTCAGGGGAATAAGCCAGAATTTTTCCTTATTTTGGGGCAAAAAATACAGAAATTTTTTTTGTTTTGGGGGAAAAAGACAGACATTCCACATTTTTAGATGCAGAAATGCAGAAATTCCCCTTATTTTGGAGCAAAAATGAAGAAATTTCCCTTTTTTATGGCAAAAAGGTATGCATTCTTCTCATTTTCGGTCAAAAAGGCAGAAATTCCCCGTATTTTGGAGCAAAATTGCAGAAATTCCCCTAATTGTGGGGCAAAAAAGCAGAAATTCTCTATATGTTGGCGCAAAAAAACAGAAATTCTCCTTATTTTGGGGCAAAACTCAGAAATTCCACTTATTTTGGGGCAAAATTCCAGAAATTTCCCTTATTTTGGGGCAAAATTGCAGAAATTTCCCTTATTTTGGGGCAAAATTGCAGAAATTTCACTTATTTTGGTGCAAAATTGCAGAAATTTCACTTATTTCAGGAAAAAAAGGCAGAAATTTTTCTAATTTTTGAGGCAAAAAGGCAGAAATTCCTAATATTTTGTGGCAAAAATGCAAAAATTCCCCTTATTTTGAGGTAAAAAGGCTGAAATTCCCCTTATTTGGGGGCAAAAAAGCAGAAATTTCCCTTATTTTGGGGCAAAATTGCAGAATTTTCACTTACTTCAGGGTAATAAGTCAGAGATGTTTTTATTTTGGGGCCAAAAAGACAGAAATTCCCTTTGTTTTGGGGGAAAAAGAAAGAAATTCCACTTATTTAGAGGCAAAAAAGCAGAAATTCCCCTTATTTTGGAGCAAAAAATGAAGAAATTTCCCTTTTTTATGGCAAAAAGGTATCCATACTTCTTATTTTCGGGCAAAAAGGCAGAAATTCCCCGTATTTTGGAGCAAAATTGCAGAAATTCCCCTAAATATGGGGCAAAAAGGCAGTAATTCCCTATATGTTAGGGCAAAAAGACAGAAATTCTCTTTATTTTGGGGCAAAACTTAGAAATTCCACTTATTTTGGGGCAAAATTCCAGTAATTTCCCTTATTTTGGAGCAAAATTGCAAAAATTTCATTTTTTTTGCGCAAAATTGCAGAAATTTCACTTATTTCAGGGAAAAAAGGCAGAAATTTTCCTTATTTTGGGGCAAAAACCAGAAATTCCTAATATTTTGTGGCAAAAATGCAGAAATTCCCCTTATTTTGAGGTCAAAAGGCTGAATTTCCCCTTATTAGGGGGCAGAAAGGCAGAAATTTCCTATATTTTGGGGCAAAATTACACAAATTTCACTTACTTCAGGGTAATAAGTCAGAATTTTTTTTTATTTTGGGCAAAAAAGACAGAAATTCCACTTATTTAGAGGCAAAAAAGCAGAAATTCCACTTATTTCGGAGCAAATAATGAAATTTCCCATTTTTATGATAAAAAGTTATGCATTCTTCTTATTTTCGGGCAAAAAGGCAGAAATTCCCCGTATTTTGGGGCAAAATTTTAAAAATTCCCCTAATTCTGGGGCAACAAGTCAGAAATTGCCTATATGTTGGGGCAAAAAAACAGAAATTCTCCTTATTTTGGGGCAAAACTCAGAAATTCCACTTATTTTGGGGCAAGATTCCAGAAATTTCCCTTATTTTGGGGCAAAATTTCAAAAATTTCACTTATTTTGGGGCAACATTGCAGAAATTTCACTTATTTCAGGGAAAAAAAGCAGAAGTTTTCCTATTTTGAAGCAAAAAGGCAGAAATTCCTAATATTATGTGGCAAAAATGCAGAAATTCCCCTTATTTTGAAGTAAAAAGGCTGAAATTCTTCTTATTTCAGGGAAAAAAAGCAGAAATTTCCTTTATTTTGGGGCAAAATTGCAGAAATTTCACTTATTTCAGGGTAATAAGTCAGAATTTTTCTTATTTTGGGGCAAAAAAGACAGGAATTCCCTTTGTTTTGGGGGAAAAAGACAGAAATTCCACTTATTTAGAGGAAAAAAGCAGAAATTCCCCTTATTTTGGAGCAAAAATGAAGAAATTTTGTTTTTTTATGGCAAAAAGGTATGCATTCTTCTTATTTTCGGGCAAAAAGGCAGAAATTCCCCGTATTTTGGAGCAAAATTGCAGAAATTCCCCTAATTGTGGGGCAAAAGCAGAAATTCCCAATATGTTGGGGCAAAAAGACAGAAATTCTTTTTATATTGGGGCAAAACTCAGAAATTCCACTTATTTTGGGGCAAAAATCCAGAAATTTCCCTTATTTTGGGGCAAAATTGCAGAAATTTCACTTATTTCAGGGTAATAAGTCAGAAATTTTTCTTATTTTGGGGCAAAAAAACATGAATAACCTTTGTTTTGAGGGAAAAAACAGAAATTCCACTTATTTAGAGGCAAAAAAGCAGAAATTCCCCTTATTTTGGAGCAAAGATGAAGAAATTTAAATTTTTTATGGCAAAAAGGTATGGATACTTCTTATTTTCGGGCAAAAAGGCAGAAATTCCCCGTATTTTGGAGCAAAATTGCAGAAATTCCCCTAAATATGGGGCAAAAAGGCAGAAATTCCCTATATGTTAGGGCAAAAAGACAGAAATTCTCTTTATTTTGGGGCAAAACTTAGAAATTCCACTTATTTTGGGGCAAAATTCCAGTAATTTCCCTTATTTTGGGGCAAAATTGCAAAAATTTCACTTTTTTTGGCGCAAAATTGCAGAAATTTCACTTATTTCAGGGAAAAAAGGCAAAAATTTTCCTTATTTTGGGGCAAAAACCAGAAATTCCTAATATTTTGTGGCAAAAATGCAGAAATTCCCCTTATTTTGAGGTAAAAAGGCTGAATTTCCCCTTATTAGGGGGCAGAAAGGCAGAAATTTCCTATATTTTGGGGCAAAATTACAGAAATTTCACTTACTTCAGGGTAATAAGTCAGAATTTTTTCTTATTTTGGGGCAAAAAAGACAGAAATTCCACTTATTTAGAGGCAAAAAAGCAGAAATTCCAATTATTTCGGAGCAAAAATGATGAAATTTCCGATTTTTATGACAAAAAGTTATGCATTCTTCTTATTTTCGGGCAAAAAGGCAGCAATTCCCCGTATTTTGGAGCAAATTTTTAAAAATTCCCCTAATTCTGGGGCAAAAAGTCAGAAATTGCCAATATGTTGGGGCAAAAAAACAGAAATTCTCCTTATTTTGGGGCAAAACTCAGAAATTCCACTTATTTTGGGGCAAAATTCCAGAATTTTCCCTTATTTTGGGGCAAAATTGCAAAAATTTCACTTATTTTGGGGCAACATTACAGAAATTTCACTTATTTTAGGGAAAAAAAGCAGAAGTTTTCCCATTTTGAAGCAAAAAGGCAGAAATTCCTAATATTATGTGGCAAAAATGCAGAAATTCTTCTTATTTTGAAGTAAAAAGGCTGAAATTCCCCTTACTTCGGGGAAAAAAGGCAAAAATTTCCCTTATTTTGGGGCAAAATTGCAGAAATTTCACTTATTTCATGGTAATAAGTCAGAATTTTTCCTTATTTTGGGGCAAAAAAGACAGGAATTACCTTTGTTTTGTGGAAAAAGACAGAAATTCCACTTATTTAGAGGCAAAAAAGCAGAAATTCCCCTTATTTTGGAGCAAAAATGAAGAAATTTTTTTTTTTTTATGGGAAAAAGGTATGCCTTCTTCTTATTTTCGGGCAAAAAGGCAGAAACTCCCCGTATTTTGGAGCAAAATTGCAGAAATTCCCCTAATTGTGTGGCAAATAGGCAGAAATTCCCTATATGTTGGGGCAAAAAGACAGAAATTCTCCTTATTTTGGGGCAAAACTCAGAAATTCATCTTATTTTGGGGCAAAAATCCAGAAATTTTTCTTATTTTGGGGCAAAATTGCAGAAATTTCACATATTTTGGGGCAAAATTGCAGAAATTTCACTTATTTTGTGGCAAAATTGCAGAAATTTCACTTATTTCATGGAAAAAAAGGCAGAAATTTTCTTTATTTCAAGGCAAAAATGTAGAAATTCCTAATATTTTGTGGCAAAAATGCAGAAATTCCCCTTATTTTAGGTAAAAAGGCTGAAATTCCTCTTATTTGGGGGCAAAAAGGCAGAAATTTCCCATATTTTGGGGATAAAATTGCAGAAATTTCACTTATTTAACGGAAAAAAGGCAGAAATTATTCTTATTTTGGGGCAAAAAAGAAAGGAATTCCTTTTGTTTTGGGGGAAAAAGACAGAAATTCCACTTATTTAGAGGCAGAAAAGCAGAAATTCCCCTTATTTTGAGCAAAAATGAAGAAATTTCCCTTTTTTTATGGCAAAAAGGTATGCATTCTTTTTATTTTCGGGCAAAAAGGCAGAAATACCCCGTATTTTGGAGCAAAATTGCAGAAATTCCTCTAATTGTGGGGCAAAAAGGCAGAAATTTTCTCTATGTTGGAGCAAAAAGAAATTCCGTGTATTTTTGGGTAAAAAGGCAGAAATTTCACTTATTTTAGGGTAAAAAGTTAGAATTTCCTCTTATTTTGAGGCAAAAATGAAGAAATTTCCCTTTTTTGTGGCATAAGGTATACATTCTTCTTATTTTCTGGCAAAAAAGCAGAAATTCCCCGTATTTTGGAGCAAAATTGCAGAAATTCCCCTAATTGTGGGGCAAAAATGCAGAAATTCCGTATATGTTGGGGCAAAAGACAGAAATTCTTTTTATTTTGGGGCAAAACACAGAAATTCCACTTATTTTGGGGCAAAATTCCAGAAAATTCCCGAATTTTGGGGCAAAATTGCAGAAATTTCACTTAATTTGGGGCAAAATTGCAGAAATTTCAATTATTTTGGGGCAAAATTGCAGAAATTTCACTTATTTCAGGGAAAAAAGGCAGAAATATTCCTTATTTTGGGGCAAAAAGTCAGAAATTCCTAATATTTTGTGGCAAAAATGCAGAAATTCCCCTTATTTTGACGTAAAAAGGCTGAAATTCTTCTTATTTGGAAGCAAAAAGGAAGAAATTTCCCTTATTTTCGGGCAAAATTGCAGAAATTCCCCTAATTATGAGGCAAAAAGGCAGAAATTCTCTATATGTTGGGGCAAAAAGACAGAAATTCTCCTTATTTTGGGGGAAAACTCAGAAATTCCACTTTTGGGGCAAAATTCCAGAAATTTCCCTTATTTTGGGGCAAAATAGCAGGAATTTCCCTTATTTTGGGGCAAAATTGCAGAAATTTCACTTATTTCAGGGAAAAAAGGCAGAAATTTTCTTTATTTTGGAGCAAAAAAGACAAAAATTTTCTTTGTTTTGGGGGGAAAAGACAGAAATTACACTTATTTAGAACCAAAAAAGCAGAAATTCCACTTATTTTGGAGCAAAAATGAAGAAATTTCTTTTTTTTATGGCAAAAAGGTATGCATTCTTCTTATTTTCGGGCAAAAAGGCAGAAATTCCCCATATTTTGGAGCAAAATTGCAGAAATTCCCTTAATTGTGGGGCAAAAAGGCAGAAATTCTTTATATGTTGGCGCAGAAAGACAGAAATTCTCCTTATTTTAGGGCAAAACTCAGAAATTCCACTTATTTTGGGGCAAAATTCCAGAAATTTCCTGTATTTTGGGGCAAAATTGCAGAAATTTCTCTTATTTTGGGGCAAAATTGCAGAAATTTCACTTATTTTGGGGCAAAATTGCAGAAATTTCACTTATTTCAGAGAAATAAGGCAGAATTCTTTCTAATTTTTGGGGCAAAAAGGCAGAAATTCCTAATATTTTGTGGCAAAAATGCAGAAATTCCCCTTATTTTGAGGTAAAAAGGCTGAAATTCCCCTTATTTGGGGGCAAAAAGGCAGAAATTTCCCTTATTTTCGGGCAAAATTGCAGAATTTTCACTTACTTCAGGGTAATGAGTCAGTAATTTTTTTTTTATTTTGGGGCCAAAATAACAGAAATTCCCTTTTTTTGGGGTGGAAAAAAACAGAAATTCCACATATTTAGAGGCAAAAAAGCAGAAATTCCCCTTATTTTGGAGCAAAAATTAAGAAATTTCACTTTTTTATGAAAAAAAGATATGCATTCTTCTTATTTTCGGGCAAAAAGGCAGAAATTCCTCGTATATTGGAGCAAAATTGCAGAAATTCCCCTAAATGTGGGGCAAAAAGGCAGAATTCCCTATATGTTAGGGCAAAAAGACAGAAATTCTCCTTATTTTGGGGCAAAACCCAGAAATTCCACTTATTTTGGGGCAAAATTCCAGAAATTTCCCTTATTTTGGGGCAAAATTGCAGAAATTTCACTTATTTTGTGGCAAAATTGCAGAAATTTTACTTATTTCAGGGAAAAAAGGCAGAAATTTTCCTTATTTTGGGGCAAAAAGGCAGAAATTCCTAATATTTTGTGGCAAAAATGCAGAAATTCCCCTCATTTTGAGGTAAAAATGCTGAAATTCCTCTTATTTGGGGGCAAAAATGCAGAAATTTCCCTTATTTTGGGGCAAAATTGCAGAAATTTCACTTATTTCAAGGTAATAAATCAGAAATTTTCTTATTTTTGGGCAAAAAAGACAGAAATTCCCTTTGTTTTGAGGGAAAAAGACAGAAATTCCACTTATTTAGACGCATAAAAGCAGAAATTTCCCTCATTTTGGAGCAAAAATGAAGAAATTTCCCTTTTTTGTGGCATAAGGTATACATTCTTCTTATTTTCTGGCAAAAAAGCAGAAATTCCCCGTATTTTGGAGCAAAATTGCAGAAATTCCCCTAATTGTGGGGCAAAAATGCAGAAATTCCATATATGTTGTGGCAAAAGACAGAAATTCTTTTTATTTTGGGGCAAAACTCAGAAATTCCACTTATTTTGGGGCAAAATTCCAGAAATTTCCCGAATTTTGGGGCAAAATTGCAGAAATTGCACTTAATTTGGGGCAAAATTGCAGAAATTTCAATTATTTTGGGGCAAAATTGCAGATATTTCACTTATTTCAGGGGAAAAAGGCAGAAATTTTCCTTATTTTGGGGCAAAAAGTCAGAAATTCCAAATATTTTTTGGCAAAAATGCAGAAATTCCCCTTATTTTGACGTAAAAAGGCTGAAATTCTTCTTATTTGGAAGCAAAAAGGAAGAAATTTCCCTTATTTTCGGGCAAAATTGCAGAAATTCCCCTAATTATGAGGCAAAAAGGCAGAAATTCTCTATATGTTGGGGCAAAAAGACAGAAATTCTCCTTATTTTGGGGAAAAACTCAGAAATTCCACTTTTAAGGCAAAATTCCAGAAATTTCCCTTATTTTGGGGCAAAATAGCAGGAATTTCCCTTATTTTGGGGCAAAATTGCAGAAATTTCACTTATTTCAGGGAAAAAAGGCAGAAATTTTCCTTATTTTGGAGCAAAAAAGACAAAAATTTTCTTTGTTTTGGGGGAAAAAGACAGAAATTACACTTATTTAGAACCAAAAAAGCAGAAATTCCACTTATTTTGGAGCAAAAATGAAGAAATTTCTTTTTTTTATGGCAAAAAGGTATGCATTCTTCTTATTTTCGGGCAAAAAGGCAGAAATTCCCCGTATTTTGGAGCAAAATTGCAGAAATTCCCCTAATTGTGGGGTAAAAAGGCAGAAATTCTTTATATGTTGGCGCAGAAAGACAGAAATTCTCCTTATTTTAGGGCAAAACTCAGAAATTCCACTTATTTTGGGGCAAAATTCCAGTAAATTTCCGTATTTTGGGGCAAAATTGCAGAAATTTCTCTTATTTTGGGGCAAAATTGCAGAAATTTCACTTATTTTGGGGCAAAATTGCAGAAATTTCACTTATTTCAGAGAAATAAGGCAGAATTCTTTCTAATTTTGGGGGCAAAAAGGCAGAAATTCCTAATATTTTGTGGCAAAAATGCAGAAATTCCTCTTATTTTGAGGTAAAAAGGCTGAAATTCCCCTTATTTGGGGGCAAAAAGGCAGAAATTTCCCTTATTTTGGGGCAAAATTGCAGAAATTTCACTTATTTCAAGGTAATAAATCAGAAATTTTCTTATTTTGGGGAAAAAAGACAGAAATTCCCTTTGTTTTGGGGGAAAAAGACAGAAATTCCACTTATTTAGACGCATAAAAGCAGAAATTTCCCTTATTTTGGAGCAAAAATGAAGAAATTTCCCTTTTTTATGGCAAAAATATATGCATTCTTCTTATTTTCGGGCAAAAAGGCAGAAATTCCCCGTATTTTGGAGCAAAATTGCAGAAATTCCCCTAATTGTGTGGCAAATAGGCAGAAATTCCCTATATGTTGGGGCAAAAAGACAGAAATTCTCCTTATTTTGGGGCAAAACTCAGAAATTCATCTTATTTTGGGGCAAAAATCCAGAAATTTTTTTTATTTTGGGGCAAAATTGCAGAAATTTCACATATTTTGGGGCAAAATTGCAGAAATTTCACTTATTTTGTGGCAAAATTGCAGAAATTTCACTTATTTCATGGGAAAAAAGGCAGAAATTTTCTTTATTTCAAGGCAAAAATGTAGAAATTCCTAATATTTTGTGGCAAAAATGCAGAAATTGCCCTTATTTTGAGGTAAAAATGCTGAAATTCCTCTTATTTGGGGGCAAAAAGGCAGAAATTTTTCATATTTTGGGGCAAAATTGCAGAAATTTCACTTACTTCAGGGTAATAAGTCAGACTTTTTCCTTATTTTGGGGCAAAAAATACAGAAATTCCTTTTGTTTTGGAAAAAAAAAGAAATTCCACTTTTTTAGATGCAGAAATGCAGAAATTCCCCTTATTTTGGAGCAAAAATGAAGAAATTTCACTTTTTTTTGGCAAAACGGTATGCATTCTTCTTATTTTCGGGCAAAAAGGCAGAAATTCCCCGTATTTTGGAGCTAAATTGCAGAAATTCCCCTAATTGTGAGGCAAAAAGGCAGAAATTCCCTATATGTTGGGGCAAAAATTCAGAAATTATCCTTATTTTGGGGCAAAACTCAGAAATTCCACTAACTTGAGGCAAAATTCCAGAAATTTCCATTATTTTGGTACAAAAGTGTAGAAATTTCCCTTATTTTGGGGCCAAATTGCATAAATTTCACTTATTTCAGGGAGAAAAGCAGAAATTTTCTTATTTTGGGGCAGAAAGTCAGAAATTCCTAATATTTTGTGGCAAAAATGCAGAAATTCCCCTTATTTTGAGGTAAAAAGGCTGAAATTCTTCTTATTTGGGGGCAAAAAGTCAGAAATTTCCTTTATTTTCAGGCAAAATTGCAGAAATTCCCCTAATTATGGGGCAAAAAGGCAGAAATTCTCTATATGTTGGGGCAAAAAGACAGAAATTCTCCTTATTTTGGGGCAAACCTCAGAAATTCCACTTATTTTGGGGCAAAATTCCAGAAGTTTCTCTTATTTTGGGGCAAAATTGCAGAAATTTCCCTTATTTTGGGGCAAAATTGGAGAAATTTCACTTATTTTGGGGCAAAATTGCAGAAATTTCACTTATTTCAGAGACGAAAGGCATAAATTTTCCTTATGTTGGGGAAAAAAAGACAAAAATTTTCTTTGTTTTAGGGGAAAAATACAGAAATTACACTTATTTAGATCCAAAAAAGCAGAAATTCCCCTTATTTTGGAGCAAAAATGAAGAAATTTCCTTTTTTTAATGGCAAAAAGGTATGCATTCTTCTTATTTTCGGGCAAAAAGGAAGAAATTCCCCGTATTTTAGAGCAAAATGCAGAAATTCCCCTAGTTGTGGGGCAAAAAGCAGAAATTCTCTATATGTTGGCGCAAAAAGACAGAAATTCTACTTATTTTAGGGCAAAACTCAGAAATTCCACTTATTTTGAAGCAAAATTCCAGAAATTTCCCGTATTTTGGGGCAAAATTGCAGAAATTACACTTATTTTGGGGCAAAATTGCAGAAATTTCACTTATTTCAGGGAAAAAAGGCAGAAATCTTACTAATTTTTGGGGCAAAAAGACAGAAATTCCTAATATTTTGTGGAAAAATGCAGAAATTCCCCTTATTTTGAGGTAAAAAGGCTGAAATTCCCCTTATTTGGGGGCAAAAAGGCAGAAATTTCCCTTATTTTGGGGCAAAATTGCAGAATTTTCACTTACTTCAGGGTAATAAGTCAGAAATTTTTTTTTTATTTTCGGGCCAAAAAGACAGAAATTCCTTTTGTTTTGGGGGAAAAAGACAGAAATTCCACATATTTAGAGGCAAAAAAGCAGAAATTTTCCTTATTTTAAAGCAAAAATGAAGAAATTTCCCTTTTTTATGGCAAAAAGTTATGCATTCTTCTTATTCTCGGGCAAAAAGGCAGAAATTCCCCGTATTTTGTATCAAAATTGCAGAAATTCCCCTAATTGTGGGGCAAAAAAGCAGAAATTCCCTATATGTTAGGGCAAAAAGACAGAAATTCTCTTTATTTTGGGGCAAAACTCAGAAATTCCACTTATTTTGGGGCAAAATTCCAGTAATTTTCCTTATTTTGGGGCAAAATTGCAAATATTTCACTTCTTTTGGCGCAAAATTGCAGAAATTTCACTTATTTCAGGGAAAAAAGGCAGAAATTTTCCTTATTTTGGGACAAAAACCAGAAATTCCTAATATTATGTGGCAAAAATGCAGAAATTCCCCTTATTTTGAGGTAAAAAGGCTGAATTTCCTCTTATTAGGGGGCAGAAAGGCAGAAATTTCCTATATTTTGGGGCAAAATTACAGAAATTTCACTTACTTCAGGGTAATAAGTCAGAATTTTTTTTTATTTTGGGCAAAAAAACAGAAATTCCACTTATTTAGAGGCAAAAAAGCAGAAATTCCACTTATTTCGGAGCAAAAATGATGAAATTTCCCATTTTTATGATAAAAAGTTATGCATTCTTCTTATTTTCGGGCAAAAAGGCAGAAATTCCCCGTATTTTGGGGCAAAATTTTAAAAATTCCCCTAATTCTGGGGCAACAAGTCAGAAATTGCCTATATGTTGGGGCAAAAAAACGGAAATTCACCATATTTTGGGGCAAAACTCAGAAATTCCACTTATTTTGGGGCAAGATTCCAGAAATTTCCCTTATTTTGGGGCAAAATTGCAAAAATTTCACTTATTTTGGGGCAACATTGCAGAAATTTCACTTATTTCAGGGAAAAAAAGCAGAAGTTTTCCTATTTTGAAGCAAAAAGGCAGAAATTCCTAATATTATGTGGCAAAAATGCAGAAATTCCCCTTATTTTGAAGTAAAAAGGCTGAAATTCTTCTTATTTCAGGGAAAAAAAGCAGAAATTTCCCTTATTTTGGGGCAAAATTGCAGAAATTTCACTTATTTCAGGGTAATAAGTCAGAATTTTTCTTATTTTGGGGCAAAAAAGACAGGAATTCCCTTTGTTTTGGGGGAAAAAGACAGAAATTCCACTTATTTAGAGGAAAAAAGCAGAAATTCCCCTTATTTTGGAGCAAAAATGAAGAAATTTTGTTTTTTTATGGCAAAAAGGTATGCATTCTTCTTATTTTCGGGCAAAAAGGCAGAAATTCCCCGTATTTTGGAGCAAAATTGCAGAAATTCCCCTAATTGTGGGGCAAAAGCAGAAATTCCCAATATGTTGGGGCAAAAAGACAGAAATTCTTTTTATATTGGGGCAAAACTCAGAAATTCCACTTATTTTGGGGCAAAAATCCAGAAATTTCCCTTATTTTGGGGCAAAATTGCAGAAATTTCACTTATTTCAGGGTAATAAGTCAGAAATTTTTCTTATTGTGGGGCAAAAAAACAAGAATAACCTTTGTTTTGAGGGAAAAAACAGAAATTCCACTTATTTAGAGGCAAAAAAGCAGAAATTCCCCTTATTTTGGAGCAAAAATGAAGAAATTTAACTTTTTTATGGCAAAAAGGTATGGATACTTCTTATTTTCGGGCAAAAAGCCAGAAATTCCCCGTATTTTGGAGCAAAATTGCAGAAATTCCCCTAAATATGGGGCAAAAAGGCAGAAATTCCCTATATGTTAGGGCAAAAAGACAGAAATTCTCTTTATTTTGGGGCAAAACTCAGAAATTCCACTTATTTTGGGACAAAATTCCAGTAATTTCCCTTATTTTGGGGCAAAATTGCAAATATTTCACTTCTTTTGGCGCAAAATTGCAGAAATTTCACTTATTTCAGGGAAAAATGGCAGAAATTTTCCTTATTTTGGGACAAAAACCAGAAATTCCTAATATTTTGTGGCAAAAATGCAGAAATTCCCCTTATTTTGAGGTAAAAAGGCTGTATTTCCTCTTATTAGGGGGCAGAAAGGCAGAAATTTCCTATATTTTGGGGCAAAATTACAGAAATTTCACTTACTTCAGGGTAATAAGTCAGAATTTTTTTTTATTTTGGGCAAAAAAACAGAAATTCCACTTATTTAGAGGCAAAAAAGCAGAAATTCCACTTATTTCGGAGCAAAAATGATGAAATTTCCCATTTTTATGATAAAAAGTTATGCATTCTTCTTATTTTCGGGCAAAAAGGCAGAAATTCCCCGTATTTTGGGGCAAAATTTTAAAAATTCCCCTAATTCTGGGGCAACAAGTCAGAAATTGCTTATATGTTGGGGCAAAAAAACGGAAATTCACCTTATTTTGGGGCAAAACTCAGAAATTCCACTTATTTTGGGGCAAGATTCCAGAAATTTCCCTTATTTTGGGGCAAAAT
Source organism: Micromys minutus (assembly GCF_963924665.1). Lineage (NCBI taxonomy): Eukaryota > Metazoa > Chordata > Mammalia > Rodentia > Muridae > Micromys > Micromys minutus. The sequence goes on from NW_027667727.1 coordinate 9,358,727, forward strand.
TGCAAAAATTTCACTTATTTTGGGGCAACATTGCAGAAATTTCACTTATTTCAGGGAAAAAAAGCAGAAGTTTTCCTATTTTGAAGCAAAAAGGCAGAAATTCCTAATATTATGTGGCAAAAATGCAGAATTTCCCCTTATTTTGAAGTAAAAAGGCTGAAATTCTTCTTATTTCAGGGAAAAAAGGCAGAAATTTCCCTTATTTTGGGGCAAAATTGCAGAAATTTCACTTATTTCAGGGTAATAAGTCAGAATTTTTCTTATTTTGGGGCAAAAAAGACAGGAATTCCCTTTGTTTTGGGGGAAAAAGACAGAAATTCCACTTATTTAGAGGAAAAAAGCAGAAATTCCCCTTATTTTGGAGCAAAAATGAAGAAATTTTGTTTTTTTATGGCAAAAAGGTATGCATTCTTCTTATTTTCGGGCAAAAAGGCAGAAATTCCCCGTATTTTGGAGCAAAATTGCAGAAATTCCCCTAATTGTGGGGCAAAAGCAGAAATTCCCAATATGTTGGGGCAAAAAGACAGAAATTCTTTTTATATTGGGGCAAAAATCAGAAATTCCACTTATTTTGGGGCAAAAATCCAGAAATTTCCCTTATTTTGGGGCAAAATTGCAGAAATTTCACTTATTTCAGGGTAATAAGTCAGAAATTTTTCTTATTTTGGGGCAAAAAAACATGAATAACCTTTGTTTTGAGGGAAAAAACAGAAATTCCACTTATTTAGAGGCAAAAAAGCAGAAATTCCCCTTATTTTGGAGCAAAGATGAAGAAATTTAAATTTTTTATGGCAAAAAGGTATGGATACTTCTTATTTTCGGGCAAAAAGGCAGAAATACCCCGTATTTTGGAGCAAAATTGCAGAAATTCCCCTAAATATGGGGCAAAAAGGCAGAAATTCCCTATATGTTATGGCAAAAAGACAGAAATTCTCTTTATTTTGGGGCAAAACTCAGAAATTCCACTTATTTTGGGGCAAAATTCCAGTAATTTCCCTTATTTTGGGGCAAAATTGCAAAAATTTCACTTTTTTTGGCGCAAAATTGCAGAAATTTCACTTATTTCAGGGAAAAAAGGCAGAAATTTTCCTTATTTTGGGGCAAAAACCAGAAATTCCTAATATTTTGTGGCAAAAATGCAGAAATTCCCCTTATTTTGAGGTAAAAAGGCTGTATTTCCTCTTATTAGGGGGCAGAAAGGCAGAAATTTCCTATATTTTGGGGCAAAATTACAGAAATTTCACTTACTTCAGGGTAATAAGTCAGAATTTTTTTTTATTTTGGGCAAAAAAACAGAAATTCCACTTATTTAGAGGCAAAAAAGCAGAAATTCCACTTATTTCGGAGCAAAAATGATGAAATTTCCCATTTTTATGATAAAAAGTTATGCATTCTTCTTATTTTCGGGCAAAAAGGCAGAAATTCCCCGTATTTTGGGGCAAAATTTTAAAAATTCCCCTAATTCTGGGGCAACAAGTCAGAAATTGCTTATATGTTGGGGCAAAAAAACGGAAATTCACCTTATTTTGGGGCAAAACTCAGAAATTCCACTTATTTTGGGGCAAGATTCCAGAAATTTCCCTTATTTTGGGGCAAAATTGCAAAAATTTCACTTATTTTGGGGCAACATTGCAGAAATTTCACTTATTTCAGGGAAAAAAAGCAGAAGTTTTCCTATTTTGAAGCAAAAAGGCAGAAATTCCTAATATTATGTGGCAGAAATGCAGAAATTCCCCTTATTTTGAAGTAAAAAGGCTGAAATTCTTCTTATTTCAGGGAAAAAAGGCAGAAATTTCCCTTATTTTGGGGCAAAATTGCAGAAATTTCACTTATTTCAGGGTAATAAGTCAGAATTTTTCTTATTTTGGGGCAAAAAAGACAGGAATTCCCTTTGTTTTGGGGGAAAAAGACAGAAATTCCACTTATTTAGAGGAAAAAAGCAGAAATTCCCCTTATTTTGGAGCAAAAATGAAGAAATTTTGTTTTTTTATGGCAAAAAGGTATGCATTCTTCTTATTTTCGGGCAAAAAGGCAGAAATTCCCCGTATTTTGGAGCAAAATTGCAGAAATTCCCCTAATTGTGGGGCAAAAGCAGAAATTCCCAATATGTTGGGGCAAAAAGACAGAAATTCTTTTTATATTGGGGCAAAAATCAGAAATTCCACTTATTTTGGGGCAAAAATCCAGAAATTTCCCTTATTTTGGGGCAAAATTGCAGAAATTTCACTTATTTCAGGGTAATAAGTCAGAAATTTTTCTTATTTTGGGGCAAAAAAACATGAATAACCTTTGTTTTGAGGGAAAAAACAGAAATTCCACTTATTTAGAGGCAAAAAAGCAGAAATTCCCCTTATTTTGGAGCAAAGATGAAGAAATTTAAATTTTTTATGGCAAAAAGGTATGGATACTTCTTATTTTCGGGCAAAAAGGCAGAAATACCCCGTATTTTGGAGCAAAATTGCAGAAATTCCCCTAAATATGGGGCAAAAAGGCAGAAATTCCCTATATGTTAGGGCAAAAAGACAGAAATTCTCTTTATTTTGGGGCAAAACTCAGAAATTCCACTTATTTTGGGGCAAAATTCCAGTAATTTCCCTTATTTTGGGGCAAAATTGCAAAAATTTCACTTTTTTTGGCGCAAAATTGCAGAAATTTCACTTATTTCAGGGAAAAAAGGCAGAAATTTTCCTTATTTTGGGGCAAAAACCAGAAATTCCTAATATTTTGTGGCAAAAATGCAGAAATTCCCCTTATTTTGAGGTAAAAAGGCTGAATTTCCCCTTATTAGGGGGCAGAAAGGCAGAAATTTCCTATATTTTGGGGCAAAATTACAGAAATTTCACTTACTTCAGGGTAATAAGTCAGAATTTTTTCTTATTTTGGGGCAAAAAAGACAGAAATTCCACTTATTTAGAGGCAAAAAAGCAGAAATTCCAATTATTTCGGAGCAAAAATGATGAAATTTCCGATTTTTATGACAAAAAGTTATGCATTCTTCTTATTTTCGTGCAAAAAGGCAGCAATTCCCCGTATTTTGGAGCAAATTTTTAAAAATTCCCCTAATTCTGGGGCAAAAAGTCAGAAATTGCCTATATGTTGGGGCAAAAAAACAGAAATTCTCCTTATTTTGGGGCAAAACTCAGAAATTCCACTTATTTTGGGGCAAAATTCCAGAATTTTCCCTTATTTTGGGGCAAAATTGCAAAAATTTCACTTATTTTGGGGCAACATTACAGAAATTTCACTTATTTTAGGGAAAAAAGCAGAAGTTTTCCCATTTTGAAGCAAAAAGGCAGAAATTCCTAATATTATGTGGCAAAAATGCAGAAATTCCCCTTATTTTGAAGTAAAAAGGCTGAAATTCCCCTTACTTCGGGGAAAAAAGGCAAAAATTTCCCTTATTTTGGGGCAAAATTGCAGAAATTTCACTTATTTCATGGTAATAAGTCAGAATTTTTCCTTATTTTCGGGCAAAAAAGACAGGAATTACCTTTGTTTTGTGGAAAAAGACAGAAATTCCACATATTTAGAGGCAAAAAAGCAGAAATTCCCCTTATTTTGGAGCAAAAATGAAGAAATTTTGTTTTTTTATGGCAAAAAGGTATGCCTTCTTCTTATTTTCGGGCAAAAAGGCAGAAACTCCCCGTATTTTGGAGCAAAATTGCAGAAATTCCCCTAATTGTGTGGCAAATAGGCAGAAATTCCCTATATGTTGGGGCACAAAGACAGAAATTCTCCTTATTTTGGGGCAAAACTCAGAAATTCATCTTATTTTGGGGCAAAAATCCAGAAATTTTTCTTATTTTGGGGCAAAATTGCAGAAATTTCACATATTTTGGGGCAAAATTGCAGAAATTTCACTTATTTTGTGGCAAAATTGCAGAAATTTCACTTATTTCATGGAAAAAAAGGCAGAAATTTTCTTTATTTCAAGGCAAAAATGTAGAAATTCCTAATATTTTGTGGCAAAAATGCAGAAATTCCCCTTATTTTGAGGTAAAAAGGCTGAAATTCCTCTTATTTGGGGGCAAAAAGGCAGAAATTTCCCATATTTTGGGGATAAAATTGCAGAAATTTCACTTATTTAACGGAAAAAAGGCAGAAATTATTCTTATTTTGGGGCAAAAAAGAAAGGAATTCCTTTTGTTTTGGGGGAAAAAGACAGAAATTCCACTTATTTAGAGGCAGAAAAGCAGAAATTCCCCTTATTTTGAGCAAAAATGAAGAAATTTCCCTTTTTTATGGCAAAAAGGTATGCATTCTTCTTATTTTCGGGCAAAAAGGCAGAAATTCCCCGTATTTTGGAGCAAAATTGCAGAAATTCCTCTAATTGTGGGGCAAAAAGGCAGAAATTTTCTCTATGTTGGAGCAAAAAGAAATTCCATGTATTTTTGGGTAAAAAGGCAGAAATTTCACTTATTTTAGGGTAAAAAGTTAGAATTTCCTCTTATTTTGAGGCAAAAATGAAGAAATTTCCCTTTTTTGTGGCATAAGGTATACATTCTTCTTATTTTCTGGCAAAAAAGCAGAAATTCCCCGTATTTTGGAGCAAAATTGCAGAAATTCCCCTAATTGTGGGGCAAAAATGCAGAAATTCCGTATATGTTGGGGCAAAAGACAGAAATTCTTTTTATTTTGGGGCAAAACACAGAAATTCCACTTATTTTGGGGCAAAATTCCAGAAAATTCCCAAATTTTGGGGCAAAATTGCAGAAATTTCACTTAATTTGGGGCAAAATTGCAGAAATTTCAATTATTTTGGGGCAAAATTGCAGAAATTTCACTTATTTCAGGGAAAAAAGGCAGAAATATTCCTTATTTTGGGGCAAAAAGTCAGAAATTCCTAATATTTTGTGGCAAAAATGCAGAAATTCCCCTTATTTTGACGTAAAAAGGCTGAAATTCTTCTTATTTGGAAGCAAAAAGGAAGAAATTTCCCTTATTTTCGGGCAAAATTGCAGAAATTCCCCTAATTATGAGGCAAAAAGGCAGAAATTCTCTATATGTTGGGGCAAAAAGACAGAAATTCTCCTTATTTTGGGGAAAAACTCAGAAATTCCACTTTTGGGGCAAAATTCCAGAAATTTCCCTTATTTTGGGGCAAAATAGCAGGAATTTCCCTTATTTTGGGGCAAAATTGCAGAAATTTCACTTATTTCAGGGAAAAAAGGCAGAAATTTTCTTTATTTTGGAGCAAAAAAGACAAAAATTTTCTTTGTTTTGGGGGAAAAAGACAGAAATTACACTTATTTAGAACCAAAAAAGCAGAAATTCCACTTATTTTGGAGCAAAAATGAAGAAATTTCTTTTTTTTATGGCAAAAAGGTATGCATTCTTCTTATTTTCGGGCAAAAAGGCAGAAATTCCCCATATTTTGGAGCAAAATTGCAGAAATTCCCCTAATTGTGGGGCAAAAAGGCAGAAATTCTTTATATGTTGGCGCAGAAAGACAGAAATTCTCCTTATTTTAGGGCAAAACTCAGAAATTCCACTTATTTTGGGGCAAAATTCCAGAAATTTCCTGTATTTTGGGGCAAAATTGCAGAAATTTCTCTTATTTTGGGGCAAAATTGCAGAAATTTCACTTATTTTGGGGCAAAATTGCAGAAATTTCACTTATTTCAGAGAAATAAGGCAGAATTCTTTCTAATTTTTGGGGCAAAAAGGCAGAAATTCCTAATATTTTGTGGCAAAAATGCAGAAATTCCCCTTATTTTGAGGTAAAAAGGCTGAAATTCCCCTTATTTGGGGGCAAAAAGGCAGAAATTTCCCTTATTTTCGGGCAAAATTGCAGAATTTTCACTTACTTCAGGGTAATGAGTCAGTAATTTTTTTTTATTTTGGGGCCAAAATAACAGAAATTCCCTTTTTTTGGGGTGGAAAAAAACAGAAATTCCACATATTTAGAGGCAAAAATGCAGAAATTCCCCTTATTTTGGAGCAAAAATTAAGAAATTTCACTTTTTTATGAAAAAAAGATATGCATTCTTCTTATTTTCGGGCAAAAAGGTAGAAATTCCTCGTATATTGGAGCAAAATTGCAGAAATTCCCCTAAATGTGGGGCAAAAAGGCAGAATTCCCTATATGTTAGGGCAAAAAGACAGAAATTCTCCTTATTTTGGGGCAAAACCCAGAAATTCCACTTATTTTGGGGCAAAATTCCAGAAATTTCCTTTATTTTGGGGCAAAATTGCAGAAATTTCACTTATTTTGTGGCAAAATTGCAGAAATTTTACTCATTTCAGGGAAAAAAGGCAGAAATTTTCCTTATTTTGGGGCAAAAAGGCAGAAATTCCTAATATTTTGTGGCAAAAATGCAGAAATTCCCCTCATTTTGAGGTAAAAATGCTGAAATTCCTCTTATTTGGGGGCAAAAATGCAGAAATTTCCCTTATTTTGGGGCAAAATTGCAGAAATTTCACTTATTTCAAGGTAATAAATCAGAAATTTTCTTATTTTTGGGCAAAAAAGACAGAAATTCCCTTTGTTTTGAGGGAAAAAGACAGAAATTCCACTTATTTAGACGCATAAAAGCAGAAATTTCCCTCATTTTGGAGCAAAAATGAAGAAATTTCCCTTTTTTGTGGCATAAGGTATACATTCTTCTTATTTTCTGGCAAAAAAGCAGAAATTCCCCGTATTTTGGAGCAAAATTGCAGAAATTCCCCTAATTGTGGGGCAAAAATGCAGAAATTCCATATATGTTGTGGAAAAAGACAGAAATTCTTTTTATTTTGGGGCAAAACTCAGAAATTCCACTTATTTTGGGGCAAAATTCCAGAAATTTCCCGAATTTTGGGGCAAAATTGCAGAAATTGCACTTAATTTGGGGCAAAATTGCAGAAATTTCAATTATTTTAGGGCAAAATTGCAGATATTTCACTTATTTCAGGGGAAAAAGGCAGAAATTTTCCTTATTTTGGGGCAAAAAGTCAGAAATTCCTAATATTTTTTGGCAAAAATGCAGAAATTCCCCTTATTTTGACGTAAAAAGGCTGAAATTCTTCTTATTTGGAAGCAAAAAGGAAGAAATTTCCCTTATTTTCGGGCAAAATTGCAGAAATTCCCCTAATTATGAGGCAAAAAGGCAGAAATTCTCTATATGTTGGGGCAAAAAGACAGAAATTCTCCTTATTTTGGGGAAAAACTCAGAAATTCCACTTTTAAGGCAAAATTCCAGAAATTTCCATTATTTTGGGGCAAAATAGCAGGAATTTCCCTTATTTTGGGGCAAAATTGCAGAAATTTCACTTATTTCAAGGTAATAAATCAGAAATTTTCTTATTTTGGGGAAAAAAGACAGAAATTCCCTTTGTTTTGGGGGAAAAATACAGAAATTCCACTTATTTAGACGCATAAAAGCAGAAATTTCCCTTATTTTGGAGCAAAAATGAAGAAATTTCCCTTTTTTATGGCAAAAATATATGCATTCTTCTTATTTTCGGGCAAAAAGGCAGAAATTCCCCGTATTTTGGAGCAAAATTGCAGAAATTCCCCTAATTGTGTGGCAAATAGGCAGAAATTCCCTATATGTTGGGGCAAAAAGACAGAAATTCTCCTTATTTTGGGGCAAAACTCAGAAATTCATCTTATTTTGGGGCAAAAATCCAGAAATTTTTTTTATTTTGGGGCAAAATTGCAGAAATTTCACATATTTTGGGGCAAAATTGCAGAAATTTCACTTATTTTGTGGCAAAATTGCAGAAAATTCACTTATTTCATTGGAAAAAAGGCAGAAATTTTCTTTATTTCAAGGCAAAAATGTAGAAATTCCTAATATTTTGTGGCAAAAATGCAGAAATTGCCCTTATTTTGAGGTAAAAATGCTGAAATTCCTCTTATTTGGGGGCAAAAAGGCAGAAATTTTTCATATTTTGGGGCAAAATTGCAGAAATTTCACTTACTTCAGGGTAATAAGTCAGACTTTTTCCTTATTTTGGGGCAAAAAATACAGAAATTCCTTTTGTTTTGGAAAAAAAAAAAGAAATTCCACTTTTTTAGATGCAGAAATGCAGAAATTCCCCTTATTTTGGAGCAAAAATGAAGAAATTTCCCTTTTTTATGGCAAAAAGGTATGCATTCTTCTTATTTTCGGGCAAAAAGGCAGAAATTCCCCGTATTTTGGAGCTAAATTGCAGAAATTCCCCTAATTGTGAGGCAAAAAGGCAGAAATTCCCTATATGTTGGGGCAAAAATTCAGAAATTATCCTTATTTTGGGGCAAAACTCAGAAATTCCACTAACTTGAGGCAAAATTCCAGAAATTTCCATTATTTTGGTACAAAAGTGTAGAAATTTCCCTTATTTTGGGGCCAAATTGCATAAATTTCACTTATTTCAGGGAGAAAAGCAGAAATTTTTTTATTTTGGGGCAGAAAGTCAGAAATTCCTAATATTTTGTGGCAAAAATGCAGAAATTCCCCTTATTTTGAGGTAAAAAGGCTGAAATTCTTCTTATTTGGGGGCAAAAAGTCAGAAATTTCCTTTATTTTCGGGCAAAATTGCAGAAATTCCCCTAATTATGGGGCAAAAAGGCAGAAATTCTCTATATGTTGGGGCAAAAAGACAGAAATTCTCCTTATTTTGGGGCAAACCTCAGAAATTCCACTTATTTTGGGGCAAAATTCCAGAAGTTTCTCTTATTTTGGGGCAAAATTGCAGAAATTTCCCTTATTTTGGTTCAAAATTGGAGAAATTTCACTTATTTTGGGGCAAAATTGCAGAAATTTCACTTATTTCAGAGACGAAAGGCATAAATTTTCCTTATGTTGGGGAAAAAAAAGACAAAAATTTTCTTTGTTTTAGGGGAAAAATACAGAAATTACACTTATTTAGAGCCAAAAAAGCAGAAATTCCCCTTATTTTGGAGCAAAAATGAAGAAATTTCCTTTTTTTAATGGCAAAAAGGTATGCATTCTTCTTATTTTCGGGCAAAAAGGAAGAAATTCCCCGTATTTTAGAGCAAAATGCAGAAATTCCCCTAGTTGTGGGGCAAAAAGCAGAAATTCTCTATATGTTGGCACAAAAAGACAGAAATTCTACTTATTTTAGGGCAAAACTCAGAAATTCCACTTATTTTGAAGCAAAATTCCAGAAATTTCCCGTATTTTGGGGCAAAATTGCAGAAATTACACTTATTTTGGGGCAAAATTGCAGAAATTTCACTTATTTCAGGGAAAAAAGGCAGAAATCTTACTAATTTTTGGGGCAAAAAGACAGAAATTCCTAATATTTTGTGGAAAAATGCAGAAATTCCCCTTATTTTGAGGTAAAAAGGCTGAAATTCCCCTTATTTGGGGGCAAAAAGGCAGAAATTTCCCTTATTTTGGGGCAAAATTGCAGAATTTTCACTTACTTCAGGGTAATAAGTCAGAAATTTTTTTTTATTTTCGGGCCAAAAAGACAGAAATTCCTTTTGTTTTGGGGGAAAAAGACAGAAATTCCACATATTTAGAGGCAAAAAAGCAGAAATTTTCCTTATTTTAAAGCAAAAATGAAGAAATTTCCCTTTTTTATGGAAAAAAGTTATGCATTCTTCTTATTCTCGGGCAAAAAGGCAGAAATTCCCCGTATTTTGGATCAAAATTGCAGAAATTCCCCTAATTGTGGGGCAAAAAAGCAGAATTCACTATATGTTAGGGCAAAAGGACAGAAATTCTCCTTATTTTGGGGCAAAACTCAGAAATTCCACTTATTTTGGGGTAAATTCCAGAAATTTCCTTTATTTTGGGGAAAAATTGCAGAAATTTCACTTATTTTGGGGCAAAATTGCAGAAATTTCACTTATTTCAGGGAAAAAGGCAGAAATTTTCCTTATTTTGGGGCAAAAAGGGAGAAATTCCTAATATTTTGTGGCAAAAATGCAGCAATTCCCCTCATTTTGAGGTAAAAAGGCTGAAATTCCCCTTATTTGGGGGCAAAAAGGCAGAAATTTCCCTTATTTTGGGGCAAAATTGCAGAAATTTCACTTATTTCAAGGTAATAAATCAGAAATTTTCTTATTTTGGGAGAAAAAGACAGAAATTCCCTTTGTTTTGGGGGAAAAAGACAGAAATTCCACTTATTTAGACGCATAAAAGCAGAAATTTCCCTTATTTTGGAGCAAAAATGAAGAATTTTTCCTTTTTTATGGCAAAAATATATGCATTCTTCTTATTTTCGGGTAAAAATGCAGAAATTCCCCTCATTTTGAGGTAAAAAGGCTGAAATTCCCCTTATTTTGGGGCAAAAATCCAGAAATTTTTCTTATTTTGGGGCAAAATTGCAGAAATTTCACATATTTTGGGGCAAAATTGCAGAAATTTCACTTATTTTGTGGCAAAATTGCAGAAATTTCACTTATTTCATGGAAAAAAAGGCAGAAATTTTCTTTATTTCAAGGCAAAAATGTAGAAATTCCTAATATTTTGTGGCAAAAATGCAGAAATTTCCCTTATTTTGAGGTAAAAAGGCTGAAATTCCTCTTATTTGGGGGCAAAAAGGCAGAAATTTCCCATATTTTGGGGATAAAATTGCAGAAATTTCACTTATTTAACGGAAAAAAGGCATAAATTATCCTTATTTTGGGGCAAAAAAGAAAGGAATTCCTTTTGTTTTGGAGGAAAAAGACAGAAATTCCACTTATTTAGAGGCAGAAAAGCAGAAATTCCCCTTATTTTGAGCAAAAATGAAGAAATTTCCCTTTTTTATGGCAAAAAGGTATGCATTCTTCTTATTTTCGGGCAAAAAGGCAGAAATTCCCCGTATTTTGGAGCAAAATTGCAGAAATTCCTCTAATTGTGGGGCAAAAAGGCAGAAATTTTCTCTATGTTGGAGCAAAAAGAAATTCCGTGTATTTTTGGGTAAAAAGGCAGAAATTTCACTTATTTTAGGGTAAAAAGTTAGAATTTCCTCTTATTTTGAAGCAAAAATGAAGAAATTTCCCTTTTTTGTGGCATAAGGTATACATTCTTCTTATTTTCTGGCAAAAAAGCAGAAATTCCCCGTATTTTGGAGCAAAATTGCAGAAATTCCCCTAATTGTGGGGCAAAAATGCAGAAATTCCATATATGTTGGGGCAAAAGACAGAAATTCTTTTTATTTTGGGGCAAAACTCAGAAATTCCACTTATTTTGGGGCAAAATTCCAGAAATTTCCCAAATTTTGGGGCAAAATTGCAGAAATTGCACTTAATTTGGGGCAAAATTGCAGAAATTTCAATTATTTTGGGGCAAAATTGCAGAAATTTCACTTATTTCAGGGAAAAAAGGCAGAAATATTCCTTATTTTGGGGCAAAAAGTCAGAAATTCCTAATATTTTTTGGCAAAAATGCAGAAATTCCCCTTATTTTGACGTAAAAAGGCTGAAATTCTTCTTATTTGGAAGCAAAAAGGAAGAAATTTCCCTTATTTTCGGGCAAAATTGCAGAAATTCCCCTAATTATGAGGCAAAAAGGCAGAAATTCTCTATATGTTTGGGCAAAAAGACAGAAATTCTCCTTATTTGGGGAAAAACTCAGAAATTCCACTTTTAAGGCAAAATTCCAGAAATTTCCCTTATTTTGGGGCAAAATAGCAGGAATTTCCCTTATTTTGGGGCAAAATTGCAGAAATTTCACTTATTTCAGGGAAAAAAGGCAGAAATTTTCCTTATTTTGGAGCAAAAAAGACAAAAATTTTCTTTGTTTTGGGGGAAAAAGACAGAAATTACACTTATTTAGAACCAAAAAAGCAGAAATTCCACTTATTTTGGAGCAAAAATGAAGAAATTTCTTTTTTTTATGGCAAAAAGGTATGCATTCTTCTTATTTTCGGGCAAAAAGGCAGAAATTCCCCGTATTTTGGAGCAAAATTGCAGAAATTCCCCTAATTGTGGGGTAAAAAGGCAGAAATTCTTTATATGTTGGCGCAGAAAGACAGAAATTCTCCTTATTTTAGGGCAAAACTCAGAAATTCCACTTATTTTGGGGCAAAATTCCAGTAAATTTCCGTATTTTGGGGCAAAATTGCAGAAATTTCTCTTATTTTGGGGCAAAATTGCAGAAATTTCACTTATTTTGGGGCAAAATTGCAGAAATTTCACTTATTTCAGGGAAATAAGGCAGAATTCTTTCTAATTTTTGGGGCAAAAAGGCAGAAATTCCTAATATTTTGTGGCAAAAATGCAGAAATTCCTCTTATTTTGAGGTAAAAAGGCTGAAATTCCCCTTATTTGGGGGCAAAAAGGCAGAAATTTCTCTTATTTTGGGGCAAAATTGCAGAAATTTCACTTATTTCAAGGTAATAAATCAGAAATTTTCTTATTTTGGGGAAAAAAGACAGAAATTCCCTTTGTTTTGGGGGAAAAAGACAGAAATTCCACTTATTTAGATGCATAAAAGCAGAAATTTCCCTTATTTTGGAGCAAAAATGAAGAAATTTCCCTTTTTTATGGCAAAAATATATGCATTCTTCTTATTTTCGGGCAAAAAGGCAGAAATTCCCCGTATTTTGGAGCAAAATTGCAGAAATTCCCCTAATTGTGTGGCAAATAGGCAGAAATTCCCTATATGTTGGGGCAAAAAGACAGAAATTCTCCTTATTTTGGGGCAAAACTCAGAAATTCATCTTATTTTGGGGCAAAAATCCAGAAATTTTTTTTATTTTGGGGCAAAATTGCAGAAATTTCACATATTTTGGGGCAAAATTGCAGAAATTTCACTTATTTTGTGGCAAAATTGCAGAAATTTCACTTATTTCATGGGAAAAAAGGCAGAAATTTTCTTTATTTCAAGGCAAAAATGTAGAAATTCCTAATATTTTGTGGCAAAAATGCAGAAATTGCCCTTATTTTGAGGTAAAAAGGCTGAAATTCCTCTTATTTGGGGGCAAAAAGGCAGAAATTTTTCATATTTTGGGGCAAAATTGCAGAAATTTCACTTACTTCAGGGTAATAAGTCAGACTTTTTCCTTATTTTGGGGCAAAAAATACAGAAATTCCTTTTGTTTTGGGGAAAAAAAAAGAAATTCCACTTTTTTAGATGCAGAAATGCAGAAATTCCCCTTATTTTGGAGCAAAAATGAAGAAATTTCCCTTTTTTATGGCAAAAAGGTATGCATTCTACTTATTTTCGGGCAAAAAGGCAGAAATTCCCCGTATTTTGGAGCTAAATTGCAGAAATTCCCCTAATTGTGAGGCAAAAAGGCAGAAATTCCCTATATGTTGGGGCAAAAATTCAGAAATTATCCTTATTTTGGGGCAAAACTCAGAAATTCCACTAACTTGAGGCAAAATTCCAGAAATTTCCATTATTTTGGTACAAAAGTGTAGAAATTTCCCTTATTTTGGGGCCAAATTGCATAAATTTCACTTATTTCAGGGAGAAAAGCAGAAATTTTCTTATTTTGAGACAGAAAGTCAGAAATTCCTAATATTTTGTGGCAAAAATGCAGAAATTCCCCTTATTTTGAGGTAAAAAGGCTGAAATTCTTCTTATTTGGGGGCAAAAAGTCAGAAATTTCCCTTATTTTCGGACAAAATTGCAGAAATTCCCCTAATTATGGGGCAAAAAGGCAGAAATTCTCTATATGTTGGGGCAAAAAGACAGAAATTCTCCTTATTTTGGGGCAAACCTCAGAAATTCCACTTATTTTGGGGCAAAATTCCAGAAGTTTCTCTTATTTTGGGGCAAAATTGCAGAAATTTCCCTTATTTTGGGGCAAAATTGGAGAAATTTCACTTATTTTGGGGCAAAATTGCAGAAATTTCACTTATTTCAGAGACGAAAGGCATAAATTTTCCTTATTTTGGGGAAAAAAAGACAAAAATTTTCTTTGTTTTGGGGGAAAAATACAGAAATTACACTTATTTAGAGCCAAAAAAGCAGAAATTCCCCTTATTTTGGAGCAAAAATGAAGAAATTTCCTTTTTTTAATGGCAAAAAGGTATGCATTCTTCTTATTTTCGGGCAAAAAGGAAGAAATTCCCCGTATTTTAGAGCAAAATGCAGAAATTCCTTAGTTGTGGGGCAAAAAGCAGAAATTCTCTATATGTTGGCGCAAAAAGACAGAAATTCTACTTATTTTAGGCCAAAACTCAGAAATTCCACTTATTTTGAAGCAAAATTCCAGAAATTTCCCATATTTTGGGGCAAAATTGCAGAAATTTCACTTATTTTGGGGCAAAATTGCAGAAATTTCACTTATTTCAGGGAAAAAAGGCAGAAATCTTACTAATTTTTGGGGCAAAAAGACAGAAATTCCTAATATTTTGTGGAAAAATGCAGAAATTCCCCTTATTTTGAGGTAAAAAGGCTGAAATTCCCCTTATTTGGGGGCAAAAAGGCAGAAATTTCCCTTATTTTGGGGCAAAATTGCAGAATTTTCACTTACTTCAGGGTAATAAGTCAGAAATTTTTTTTATTTTCGGGCCAAAAAGACAGAAATTCCTTTTGTTTTGGGGGAAAAAGAAAGAAATTCCACATATTTAGAGGCAAAAAAGCAGAAATTTTTCTTATTTTAAAGCAAAAATGAAGAAATTTCCCTTTTTTATGGCAAAAAGTTATGCATTCTTCTTATTCTCGGGCAAAAAGGCAGAAATTCCCCGTATTTTGGATCAAAATTGCAGAAATTCCCCTAATTGTGGGGCAAAAAAGCAGAATTCACTATATGTTAGGGCAAAAGGACAGAAATTCTCCTTATTTTGGGGAAAAACTCAGAAATTCCACTTATTTTGGGGCAAATTCCAGAAATTTCCCTTATTTTGGGGAAAAAATTGCAGAAATTTCACTTATTTTGAGGCAAAATTGACGAAATTTCACTTATTTCAGGGAAAAAGGCAGAAATTTTCCTTATTTTGGGGCAAAAAGGGAGAAATTCCTAATATTTTGTGGCAAAAATGCAGAAATTCCCCTCATTTTGAGGTAAAAAGGCTGAAATTCCCCTTATTTGGGGGCAAAAAGGCAGAAATTTCCCTTATTTTGGGGCAAAATTGCAGAAATTTCACTTATTTCAAGGTAATAAATCAGAAATTTTCTTATTTTGGGAGAAAAAGACAGAAATTCCCTTTGTTTTGGGGGAAAAAGACAGAAATTCCACTTATTTAGATGCATAAAAGCAGAAATTTCCCTTATTTTGGAGCAAAAATGAAGAATTTTTCCTTTTTTATGGCAAAAATATATGCATTCTTCTTATTTTCGGGTAAAAAGGCAGAAATTCCCCGTATTTTGGAGCAAAATTGCAGAAATTCCCCTAATTGTGTGGCAAATAGGCAGAAATTCCCTATATGTTGGGGCAAAAAGACAGAAATTCTCCTTATTTTGGGGCAAAACTCAGAAATTCATCTTATTTTGGGGCAAAAATCCAGAAATTTTTCTTATTTTGGGGCAAAATTGCAGAAATTTCACATATTTTGGGGCAAAATTGCAGAAATTTCACTTATTTTGTGACAAAATTGCAGAAATTTCACTTATTTCATGGAAAAAAAGGCAGAAATTTTCTTTATTTCAAGGCAAAAATGTAGAAATTCCTAATATTTTGTGGCAAAAATGCAGAAATTCCCCTTATTTTGAGGTAAAAAGGCTGAAATTCCTCTTATTTGGGGGCAAAAAGGCAGAAATTTCCCATATTTTGGGGATAAAATTGCAGAAATTTCACTTATTTAACGGAAAAAAGGCAGAAATTATCCTTATTTTGGGGCAAAAAAGAAAGGAATTCCTTTTGTTTTGGGGGAAAAAGACAGAAATTCCACATATTTAGAGGCAGAATAGCAGAAATTCCCCTTATTTTGAGCAAAAATGAAGAAATTTCCCTTTTTTACGGCAAAAAGGTATGCATTCTTCTTATTTTCGGGCAAAAAGGCAGAAATTCCCCGTATTTTGGAGCAAAATTGCAGAAATTCCTCTAATTGTGGGGCAAAAAGGCAGAAATTTTCTCTATGTTGGAGCAAAAAGAAATTCCGTGTATTTTTGGGTAAAAAGGCAGAAATTTCACTTATTTTAGGGTAAAAAGTTAGAATTTCCTCTTATTTTGAAGCAAAAATGAAGAAATTTCCCTTTTTTGTGGCATAAGGTATACATTCTTCTTATTTTCTGGCAAAAAAGCAGAAATTCCCCGTATTTTGGAGCAAAATTGCAGAAATTCCCCTAATTGTGGGGCAAAAATGCAGAAATTCCGTATATGTTGGGGCAAAAGACAGAAATTCTTTTTATTTTGGGGCAAAACTCAGAAATTCCACTTATTTTGGGGCAAAATTCCAGAAATTTCCCGAATTTTGGGGCAAAATTGCAGAAATTTCACTTAATTTGGGGCAAAATTGCAGAAATTTCAATTATTTTGGGGCAAAATTGCAGAAATTTCACTTATTTCAGAGAAAAAAGGCAGAAATTTTCCTTATTTTGGGGCAAAAAGTCAGAAATTCCTAATATTTTGTGGCAAAAATGCAGAAATTCCCCTTATTTTGACGTAAAAAGGCTGAAATTCTTCTTATTTGGAAGCAAAAAGGAAGAAATTTCCCTTATTTTCGGGCAAAATTGCAGAAATTCCCCTAATTATGAGGCAAAAAGGCAGAAATTCTCTATATGTTGGGGCAAAAAGACAGAAATTCTCCTTATTTTGGAGAAAAACTCAGAAATTCCACTTATTTTGAAGCAAAATTCCAGAAATTTCCCGTATTTTGGGGCAAAATTGCAGAAATTTCTTTTATTTTGGGGCAAAATTGCAGAAATTTCACTTATTTCAGGGAAAAAAGGCAGAAATTTTCCTTATTTTGGAGCAAAAAAGACAAAAATTTTCTTTGTTTTGGGGGAAAAAGACAGAAATTACACTTATTTAGAACCAAAAAAGCAGATTTCCACTTATTTTGGAGCAAAAATGAAGAAATTTCTTTTTTTTATGGCAAAAATGTATGCATTCTTCTTATTTTCGGGCAAAAAGGCAGAAATTCCCCGTATTTTGGAGCAAAATTGCAGAAATTCCCCTAATTGTGGGGCAAAAAGGCAGAAATTCTTTATATGTTGGCGCAGAAAGACAGAAATTCTCCTTATTTTAGGGCAAAACTCAGAAATTCCACTTATTTTGGGGCAAAATTCCAGAAATTTCCCGTATTTTGGGGCAAAATTGCAGAAATTTCTCTTATTTTGGGGCAAAATTGCAGAAATTTCACTTATTTCAGGGAAATAAGGCAGAATTCTTTCTAATTTTTGGGGCAAAAAGGCAGAAATTCCTAATATTTTGTGGCAAAAATGCAGAAATTCCCCTTATTTTGAGGTAAAAAGGCTGAAATTCCCCTTATTTGGGGGCAAAAAGGCAGAAATTTCCCTTATTTTCGGGCAAAATTGCAGAATTTTCACTTACTTCAGGGTAATGAGTCAGAAATTTTTTTTTATTTTGGGGCCAAAATAACAGAAATTCCCTTTTTTTGGGGTGGAAAAAAAAGAAATTCCACATATTTAGAGGCAAAAAAGCAGAAATTCCCCTTATTTTGGAGCAAAAATTAAGAAATTTCACTTTTTTATGAAAAAAAAATATGCATTCTTCTTATTTTCGGGCAAAAAGGCAGAAATTCCTCGTATATTGGAGCAAAATTGCAGAAATTCCCCTAAATGTGGGGCAAAAAGGCAGAATTCCCTATATGTTAGGGCAAAAAGACAGAAATTCTCCTTATTTTGGGGCAAAACCCAGAAATTCCACTTATTTTGGGGCAAAATTCCAGAAATTTCCCTTATTTTGGGGCAATATTGCAGAAATTTCACTTATTTTGGGGCAAAATTGCAGAAATTTTACTTATTTCAAGGAAAAAAGGCAGAAATTTTCCTTATTTTGGGGCAAAAAGGCAGAAATTCCTAATATTTTGTGGCAAAAATGCAGAAATTCCCCTCATTTTGAGGTAAAAATGTTGAAATTCCTCTTATTTGGGGGCAAAAATGCAGAAATTTCCCTTATTTTGGGGCAAAATTGCAGAAATTTCACTTATTTCAAAATAATAAATCAGAAATTTTCTTATTTTGGGGCAAAAAAGACAGAAATTCCCTTTGTTTTGAGGGAAAAAGACAGAAATTCCACTTATTTAGACGCATAAAAGCAGAAATTTCCCTCATTTTGGAGCAAAAATGAAGAAATTTCCTTTTTTTGTGGCATAAGGTATACATTCTTCTTATTTTCTGGCAAAAAAGCAGAAATTCCCCGTATTTTGGAGCAAAATTGCAGAAATTCCCCTAATTGTAGGGCAAAAATGCAGAAATTCCATGTATGTTGGGGCAAAAGACAGAAATTCTTTTTATTTTGGGGCAAAACTCAGAAATTCCACTTATTTTGGGGCAAAATTCCAGAAATTTCCCGAATTTTGGGGCAAAATTGCAGAAATTGCACTTAATTTGGGGCAAAATTGCAGAAATTTCAATTATTTTGGGGCAAAATTGCAGATATTTCACTTATTTCAGGGGAAAAAGGCAGAAATTTTCCTTATTTTGGGGCAAAAAGTCAGAAATTCCTAATATTTTTTGGCAAAAATGCAGAAATTCCCCTTATTTTGACGTAAAAAGGCTGAAATTCTTCTTATTTGGAAGCAAAAAGGAAGAAATTTCCCTTATTTTCGGGCAAAATTGCAGAAATTCCCCTAATTATGAGGCAAAAAGGCAGAAATTCTCTATATGTTGGGGCAAAAAGACAGAAATTCTCCTTATTTTGGGGAAAAACTCAGAAATTCCACTTTTAAGGCAAAATTCCAGAAATTTCCCTTATTTTGGGGCAAAATAGCAGGAATTTCCCTTATTTTGGGGCAAAATTGCAGAAATTTCACTTATTTCAGGGAAAAAAGGCAGAAATTTTCCTTATTTTGGAGCAAAAAAGACAAAAATTTTCTTTGTTTTGGGGGAAAAAGACAGAAATTACACTTATTTAGAACCAAAAAAGCAGAAATTCCACTTATTTTGGAGCAAAAATGAAGAAATTTCTTTTTTTATGGCAAAAAGGTATGCATTCTTCTTATTTTCGGGCAAAAAGGCAGAAATTCCCCGTATTTTGGAGCAAAATTGCAGAAATTCCCCTAATTGTGGGGTAAAAAGGCAGAAATTCTTTATATGTTGGCGCAGAAAGACAGAAATTCTCCTTATTTTAGTGCAAAACTCAGAAATTCCACTTATTTTGGGGCAAAATTCCAGTAATTTTCCGTATTTTGGGGCAAAATTGCAGAAATTTCTCTTATTTTGGGGCAAAATTGCAGAAATTTCACTTATTTTGGGGCAAAATTGCAGAAATTTCACTTATTTCAGGGAAATAAGGCAGAATTCTTTCTAATTTTGGGGGCAAAAAGGCAGAAATTCCTAATATTTTGTGGCAAAAATGCAGAAATTCCTCTTATTTTGAGGTAAAAAGTCTGAAATTCCCCTTATTTGGGGGCAAAAAGGCAGAAATTTCTCTTATTTTGGGGCAAAATTGCAGAATTTTCACTTACTTCAGGGTAATAAGTCAGAAATTTTTTTTATTTTGGGGCCAAAAAGACAGAAATTCCCTTTTTTTGGGAGGGGAAAAAAACAGAAATTCCACATATTTAGAGGCAAAAAAGCAGAAATTCCCCTTATTTTGGAGCAAAAATTAAGAAATTTCCCTTTTTTATGGAAAAAAGATATGCATTCTTCTTATTTTCGGGCAAAAAGGCAGAAATTCCTCGTATATTGGAGCAAAATTGCAGAAATTCCCCTAAATGTGGGGCAAAAAGGCAGAATTCCCTATATGTTAGGGCAAAAAGACAGAAATTCTCCTTATTTTGGGGCAAAACCCAGAAATTCCAATTATTTTGGGGCAAAATTCCAGAAATTTCCCTTATTTTGGGGCAAAATTGCAGAAATTTCACTTATTTTGGGGCAAAATTGCAGAAATTTCACTTATTTCAGGGAAAAAAGGCAGAAATTTTCTTTATATTGGGGCAAAAAGGCAGAAATTCCTAATATTTTGTGGCAAAAATGCAGAAATTCCCCTCATTTTGAGGTAAAAATGCTGAAATTCCTCTTATTTGGGGGCAAAAATGCAGAAATTTCCCTTATTTTGGGGCAAAATTGCAGAAATTTCACTTATTTCAAGGTAATAAATCAGAAATTTTCTTATTTTAGGGCAAAAAATACAGAAATTCACTTTGTTTTGAGGGAAAAAGACAGAAATTCCACTTATTTAGACGCATAAAAGCAGAAATTTCCCTTATTTTGGAGCAAAAATGAAGAAATTTCCTTTTCTTATGGCAAAAAGGTATGCATTCTTCTTATTTTCGTGCAAAAAGGCAGAAATTCCCCGTATTTTGGAGCAAAATATCAGAAATTCCCCTAATTGTGGGGCAAAAAGCAGAAATTCCCTATATGTTAGGGCAAAAAGACAGAAATTCTCCTTATTTTGGGGCAAAACTCAGAAATTCCACTTATTTTGGGGCCAAATTCCAGAAATTTCCCTTCTTTTGGGGCAAAATTGCAGAAATTTCACTTATTTTTGGCAAAATTCCAGAAATTTCACTTTTTTCATGGAAAAAAGGCAGAACTTTTCCTTATTTCACTGCAAAAAGGCAAAAATTCCTAATATTTTGTGGCAAAAGGCAGAAATTCCCCTTATTTTGAGGTAAAGAGGCTGAAATTCCTCTTATTTGGGGCAAAAAGGGAGAAATTTCCCATATTTTGGGGCAAAATTGCAGAAATTTCACTTACTTCAGGGTAATAAGTCAGAATTTTTCCTTATTTTGGGGCAAAAAATACAGAAATTCCCTTTGTTTTGGGGCAAAAAGGCAGAAATTCCCCGTATTTTTGAGCAAAATTGCAGAAATTCCCCTAATTGTGGGGCAAATAGGCAGAAATTGCCTATATGTTGGGGCCAAAAGACAAAAATTCTCCTTATTTTGGGACAAAACTCAGAAATTCCACTTATTTTGAGGCAAAATTCCAAAAATTTCCCTTATTTTGGGCCAAAATTGCAGAAATTTCACTTATTTTGGGGCAAAATTGCAGAAATTTCACTTATTTCAGGGAAAAAAAGCAGAAATTTTTTTATTTTGGGGCAAAAAGGCAGTAATTCCTAATATTTTGTGGCAAAAAAGCAGAAATTCTCCTTATTTTGAGGTAATAAGGCTGAAATTCCCCTATTTGGGGGCAAAAAGACAGAAATTTCAATTATTTTGGGGCAAAATTGCAGAAATTCCCCTAATTGTGGGGCAAAAAGGCAGAAATTCACTATATGTTGGGGCAAAAAGACAGAAATTCTCCTTATTTTGGAGCAAAACTCACAAATTCCATGTATTTTGGGGAAAATTCTAGAAATTTCCCCTATTTTGGGGCAAAATTGCAGAAATTTCACTTATTTAACGGAAAAAAGGCAGAAATTTTCCTTATTTTGGGGCAAAATATATAGGAATTTCTATTGTTTTGGGGGAAAAAGACAGAAATTCCACTTATTTAGAGGCAGAAAAGCAGAAATTCCCCTTATTTTGGAGCAAAAAATAAGAAATTTCCCTTTTTTATGGCAAAAAGGTATGCATTCTTCTTATTTTCGGGCAAAAAGGCAGAAATTCCCCGTATTTTGGAGCAAAATTGCAGAAATTCCCCTAATTGTGGGGAAAAAAGGCAGAAATTCTCTCTATGTTGAAGCAAAAAGACAGAAATTTCGTTTGTTTTTGGGTAAAAAGGCAGAAATTTCACTAATTTTAAGGTAAAAAGGCAGAATTTCCTCTTATTTTGAAGCAAAAATGAAGGAATTTCTCTTTTTTGTGGCATAAGGTATACATTCTTCTTAGTATCTGGCAAAAAAGCAGAAATTCCCCGTATTTTGGAGGAAAATTGCAGAAATTCCCCTAATTGTGGGGCAAAAATGCAGAAATTCCGTATATGTTGGGGCAAAAGACAGAAATTATTTCTATTTTGGGGCAAAACTCAGAAATTCCACTTATTTTGGGGCAAAATTCCAGAAATTTCCCTTCTTTTGGGGCAAAATTGCAGAAATTTTACTTAATTTGGGGCAAAATTGCAGAAATTTCAATTATTTTGGGGCAAAATTGCAGAAATTTCATTTATTTCAGAGAAAAAAGGCAGAAATTTTCCTTATTTTGGGGCAAAAAGGCAGAAATTCCTAATATTTTGTAGAAAAAATGCAGAAATATCTCTTATTTTGAGGTAAAAAGGCTGAAATTCCCCTTACTTGGGGGCAAAAAGGAAGAAATTTCCCTTATTTTGGGGTAAAATTGCAGAAATTTCACTTACTTCAGGGTAATAAGTCAGAAATTTTTTTATTTTAGGGCATAACAGACAGAAATTCCCTTTGTTTTTGGGGAAAAAGACAGAAATTCCACTTATTTAGAGGCAAAAAAGCAGAAATTCCCTTTATTTTGGAGCAAAAATGAAGAAATTTCCCTTTTTTATGGCAAAAAGGTATGCATTCTTCTTATTTTCGGGCAAAAAGGCAGAAATTCCCCGTATTTTGGAGCTAAATTGCAGAAATTCCCCTAATTGTGGGGCAAAAACGCAAAAATTCCATATATGTTGGGGCAAAAAGACAGAAATTCTCCTTATTTTGGGGCAAAACTCAGAAATTAAACTTACTTTGGGGCAAAAGTCCAGATATTTCCCTTATTTTGGGGCAAAATTGCAGAAATTTCACTTATTTTGGGGCAAAATTGAAGAAATTTCACTTATTTCAGGGAAAAAAAGCAGAAATTTTCTTATTTTGGGGCAAAAAGGCAAAAATTCCTAATACTTTGTTGCAAAAACTCAGAAATTCCCCTTATTTTGTTGTAAAAAGGCTGAAATCCCTATTATTTGGGGGCAAAAATGCAGAAATTTCCCTTATTTTCGGGCAAAATTGCAGAAATTCCCCTAATTAAGGGGCAAAAATGCAGAAATTCTCTATATGTTGGGGCAAAAAGACAGAAATTCTCCTTATTTTGGGGCAAAACTCAGAAATTCCACTTATTTTGGGGCAAAATTCCAGAAATTTCCCTTATTTGGTGGCAAAATTGCAGAAAAGTCCCTTATTTTGGGGCAAAATTGGAGAAATTTCACTTATTTTGGGGCAAAATTGCAAAAATTCCACTTATTTAAGGGAAAAAGGCAGAAATTTTCCTTATTTTGCGGCAAAAAAACAAAAATTTTCTTTGTTTTGGGAGAAAAAAACAGAAATTACACTTATTTAGAGCCAAAAAAGCAGAAATTCCCCTTATTTTGGAGCAAAAATGAAGAAATTTCCCTTTTTTATGGCAAAAAGGTATGCATTCTTCTTATTTTCGGGCAAAAAGGCAGAAATTCCCCGTATTTTGTAGCAAAATTGCAGAAATTCCCCTAATGGTGGGGCAAAAAGGCAGAAATTCTCTATATGTTGGCGCAAAAAGACAGAAATTCTCCTTATTTTAGGGCAAAACTCAGAAATTTTACATATTTTGAAGCAAAATTCCAGAAATTTCCTGTATTTTGGGGCAAAATTGCAGAAATTTCACTTATTTCAGGGAAAAAAGGCAGAAATCTTTCTAATTTTTGGGGCAAAAAGGCAGATATTCCTAATATTTTGTGGCAAAAATGCAGAAATTCCCCTTAGTTTGAGGTAAAAAGGCTGAAATTCCCCTTCTTTGGGGGCAGAAAGGCAGAAATTTCCCTTATTTTGGGGCAAAATTGCAGATTTTTCACTAACTTCAGGGTAATAAGTCAGAAATTTTCCTTATTTTGGAGCAAAAAAGACAAAAATTTTCTTTGTTTTGGGGGAAAAAGACAGAAATTACACTTATTTAGAGCCAAAAAAGCAGAAATTTCCCTTATTTTGGAGCAAAAATGAAGAAATTTCCCTTTTTTATGGCAAAAAGGTATGCATTCTTCTTATTTTCGGGCAAAAAGGCAGAAATTCCCCGTATTTTGTAGCAAAATTGCAGAAATTCCCCTAATGGTGGGGCAAAAAGGCAGAAATTCTCTATATGTTGGCGCAAAAAGACAGAAATTCTCCTTATTTTAGGGCAAAACTCAGAAATTTTACATATTTTGAAGCAAAATTCCAGAAATTTCCTGTATTTTGGGGCAAAATTGCAGAAATTTCACTTATTTCAGGGAAAAAAGTCAGAAATCTTTCTAATTTTTGGGGCAAAAAGGCAGATATTCCTAATATTTTGTGGCAAAAATGCAGAAATTCCCCTTAGTTTGAGGTAAAAAGGCTGAAATTCCCATTCTTTGGGGGCAGAAAGTCAGAAATTTCCCTTATTTTGGGGCAAAATTGCAGAATTTTCACTAACTTCAGGGTAGTAAGTCAGAAATTTTCCTTATTTTGGGGCAAAAAAGACAAAAATTTTTTTGGGGGGGGGAAAAGACAGAAATTACACTTATTTAGAGCCAAAAAAGCAGAAATTCCCCTTATTTTGGAGCAAAAATGAAGAAATTTCCCTTTTTTATGGCAAAAAGGTATGCATTCTTCTTATTTTCGGGCAAAAAGGCAGAAATTCCCCGTATTTTGGAGCAAAATTGCAGAAATTCCCCTAATTGTGGGGCAAAAAGGCAGAAATTTTCTATATGTTGGCGCAAAAAGACAGAAATTCTCCTTATTTTAGGGCAAAACTCAGAAATTTTACATATTTTGAAGCAAAATTCCAGAAATTTCCCGTATTTTGGGGCAAAATTGCAGAAATTTCACTTATTTCAGGGAAAAAAGTCAGAAATCTTTCTAATTTTTGGGGCAAAAAGGCAGATATTCCTAATATTTTGTGGCAAAAATGCAGAAATTCTCCTCATTTTGAGGTAAAAAGGCTGAAATTCCCCTTATTTGGGGGCAAAAAGGCAGAAATTTCCCTTATTTTGGGGCAAAATTGCAGAAATTACACTTACTTCAGGGTAATAAGTCAGAAATTTTCCTTATTTTGGGGCAAAAAAGACAAAAATTTTCTTTGTTTTGGGGGAAAAAAGACAGAAATTACACTTATTTAGAGCCAAAAAAGCAGAAATTCTCCTTATTTTGTAGCAAAAATGAAGAAATTTCTTTTTTTTATGGCAAAAAGTTATGCATTCTTCTTATTTTCGGGCACAAAGGCAGAAATTCCCCGTATTTTGGAGCAAAATTGCAGAAATTCCCCTAATTGTGGGGCAAGAAGGCAGAAATTCTCAATATGTTGGCGCAAAAAGACAGAAATTCTCTTTATTTTAGGGCAAAACTCAGAAATTTTACATATTTTGAAGCAAAATTCCAGAAATTTCCCGTATTTTGGGGCAAAATTGCAGAAATTTCATTTATTTCAGGGAAAAAAAGCAGAAATCTTTCTAATTTTTGGGGCAAAAAGGCAGATATTCCTAATATTTTGTGGCAAAAATGCAGAAATTCCCCTTATTTTGAGGTAAAAAGGCTGAAATTCCCTTTATTTTGGGGCAAAAGGGCAGAAATTTCCCTTATTTTGGGTCAAAATTGCAGAATTTTCACTTACTTCAGGGTAATAAGTCAGAAATTTTTTTATTTTGGGGCCAAAAAGACAGAAATTCCCTTTGTTTTGGGGGAAAAAGACAGAAATTCCACATATTTAGAGGCAAAAATGCAGAAATTCCCCTTATTTTGGAGCAAAAATGAAGAAATTTCTCTTTTTTATGGCAAAAAGGTATGCATTCTTCTTATTTTCGGGCAAAAAGGCAGAAATTCCCCGAATTTTGTAGCAAAATTGCAGAAATTCCCCTAAATGTGGGGCAAAAAGGCAGAATTCCCTATATGTTAGGGCAAAAAAACAGAAATTCTTCTTATTTTGGGGTAAAACTCAGAAATTTCACTTATTTTCGGGCAAAATTCCAGAAATTTCCTTATTTTGGGGCAAAATTGCAGAAATTTCACTTATTTTGGGGCAAAATTGCAGAAATTTCACTTATTTCAGGAAAAAAAGGCAGAAATTTTCCTTATTTTGGGGCAAAAAGGCAGAAATTCCTAATATTTTGTGGCAAAAATGGAGAAATTTCCCTCATTTTGAGGTAAAAAGGCTGAAATTCCCCTTATTTGGGGTCAAAATGGAAGAAATTTCCCTTATTTTGGGGCAAAATAGAAGAAATTTCGCTTATTACAAGGTAATAAATAAGAAATTTTCTTATTTTGGGGCAAAAAAGACAGAAATTCCCTTTGTTTTGGGGGAAAAAGACAGAAATTCAACTTATTTAGACGCATAAATGCAGAAATTTCCCTTATTTTGGAGCAAAAATGAAGAAATTTCCCTTTTTTATGGCAAAAATATATGCATTCTTCTTATTTTCGGGCAAAAAGGCAGAAATTCCCCGTATTTTGGAGCAAAATTGCAGAAATTCCCCTAATTGTGTGGCAAAAAGGCAAAAATTCCCTATATGTTGGGGCAAAAAGTCAGAAATTCTACTTATTTTGGGGCAAAACTCAGAAATTTTACTTATTTTGGGGCAAAAATCCAGAAATTTCCCTTATTTTGGGGCAAAATTGCAGAAATTTCACTTATTTCAGGGTAATAAGTCAGAAATTTTTCCTATTTTGGGGCAAAAAAGACATGAATAACCTTTGTTTTGGGGGAAAAAGACAGAAATTGCACTTATTTAGAGGCAAACAAGCAGAAATTCCCCTTATTTTGGAGCAAAAATGATAAAATTTCTTTTTTTTATGGCACAGAGGTTTGCATTCTTCTTATTTTCGGGCAAATAGGCAGAAATTCCCCGTATTTTGGAGCAAAATTGCAGAAATTCCCCTAATTGTGGGGCAAAAAGCAGAAATTCCCTATATGTTAGGGCATAAAGACAGAAATTCTCCTTAATTTGGGGCAAAACTCAGAAATTCCACTCTTTTAGTTGCCAAATTCCAGAAATTTCCCTTATTTTGGGGCAAAATTGCAGAAATTTCCCTTATTTTTGGGCAAAATTTCAGAAATTTCACTTATTTTGTGGCAAAAATGCAGAAATTTTTTTATTTCATGGAAAAAAGGCAGAAATTTTCCTTATTTCAGGGCAAAAAGGCAGAAATTCCTAATATTTTGTGGCAAAAATGCAAAAATTCCCTTTATTTTGAGGTAAAAAGGCTAAAATTCCACTTATTTGGGGGCAAAAAGGCAGAAATTTCCCATATTTTGCGGCAAAATTGCAGAAATTTCACTTACTTCAGGGTAATAAGTCAGAATTTTTCCTTATTTTGGGGCAAAAAAGACCTGATATTTTCTTTGTTTTGGGGGAAAAAGACAGAAATTCCACTTATTTAGAGGCAAAAAAGCAGAAATTCCCCTTATTTTGGAGCAAAAATGAAGAAATTTCCCTTTTTTATGGCATTCTTCTTATTTTCGGGCAAAAAGGCAGAAATTCCCCGTATTTTGGAGCAAAATTGCAGAAATTCCCCTAATTGTGGGGCAAAAAGGCAGAAATTTTCTATATGTTGGCGCAAAAAGACAGAAATTCTCCTTATTTTAGGGCAAAACTCAGAAATTTTACATATTTTGAAGCAAAATTCCAGAAATTTCCTGTATTTTGGGGCAAAATTGCAGAAATTTCACTTATTTCAGGGAAAAAAGTCAGAAATCTTTCTAATTTTTGGGGCAAAAAGGCAGATATTCCTAATATTTTGTGGCAAAAATGCAGAAATTCTCCTCATTTTGAGGTAAAAAGGCTGAAATTCCCCTTATTTGGGGGCAAAAAGGCAGAAATTTCCCTTATTTTGGGGCAAAATTGCAGAAATTACACTTACTTCAGGGTAATAAGTCAGAAATTTTCCTTATTTTGGGGCAAAAAAGACAAAAATTTTCTTTGTTTTGGGGGAAAAAAGACAGAAATTACACTTATTTAGAGCCAAAAAAACAGAAATTCCCCTTATTTTGTAGCAAAAATGAAGAAATTTCTTTTTTTTATGGCAAAAAGGTATGCATTCTTCTTATTTTCGGGCAAAAAGGCAGAAATTCCCCGTATTTTGGAGCAAAATTGCAGAAATTCCCCTAATTGTGGGGCAAGAAGGCAGAAATTCTCAATATGTTGGCGCAAAAAGACAGAAATTCTCCTTATTTTAGGGCAAAACTCAGAAATTTTACATATTTTGAAGCAAAATTCCAGAAATTTCCCGTATTTTGGGGCAAAATTGCAGAAATTTCATTTATTTCAGGGAAAAAAGGCAGAAATCTTTCTAATTTTGGGGGCAAAAAGGCAGATATTCCTAATATTTTGTGGCAAAAATGCAGAAATTCCCCTTATTTTGAGGTAAAAAGGCTGAAATTCCCCTTATTTGGGGGCAAAAGAGCAGAAATTTCCCTTATTTTGGGTCAAAATTGCAGAATTTTCACTTACTTCAGGGTAATAAGTCAGAAATTTTTTTTATTTTGGGGCCAAAAAGACAGAAATTCCCTTTGTTTTGGGGGAAAAAGACAGAAATTCCACATATTTAGAGGAAAAAATGCAGAAATTCTCCTTATTTTGGAGCAAAAATGAAGAAATTTCTCTTTATTATGGCAAAAAGGTATGCATTCTTCTTATTTTCGGGCAAAAAGGCAGAAATTCCCCGTATTTTGTAGCAAAATTGCAGAAATTCCCCTAAATGTGGGGCAAAAAGGCAGAATTCCCTATATGTTAGGGCAAAAAGACAGAAATTCTTCTTATTTTGGGGCAAAACTCAGAAATTTCACTTATTTTGGGGCAAAATTGCAGAAATTTCCTTATTTTGGGGCAAAATTGCAGAAATTTCACTTATTTTGGGGCAAAATTGCAGAAATTTCACTTATTTCAGGAAAAAAAGGCAGAAATTTTCCTTATTTTGGGGCAAAAAGGCAGAAATTCCTAATATTTTGTGGCAAAAATGGAGAAATTTCCCTCATTTTGAGGTAAAAAGGCTGAAATTCCCCTTATTTGGGGTCAAAATGGAAGAAATTTCCCTTATTTTGGGGCAAAATAGAAGAAATTTCGCTTATTACAAGGTAATAAATAAGAAATTTTCTTATTTTGGGGCAAAAAAGACAGAAATTCCCTTTGTTTTGGGGAAAAAGACAGAAATTCAACTTATTTAGACGCATAAAAGCAGAAATTTCCCTTATTTTGGAGCAAAAATGAAGAAATTTCCCTTTTTTATGGCAAAAATATATGCATTCTTCTTATTTTCGGGCAAAAAGGCAGAAATTCCCCGTATTTTGGAGCAAAATTGCCGAAATTCCCCTAATTGTGGGGCAAAAAGGCAAAAATTCCCTATATGTTGGGGCAAAAAGTCAGAAATTCTACTTATTTTGGGGCAAAACTCAGAAATTTTACTTATTTTGGGACAAAAATCCAGAAATTTCCCTTATTTTGGGGCAAAATTGCAGAAATTTCCCTTATTTCAGGGTAATAAGTCAGAAATTTTTCCTATTTTGGGGCAAAAAAGACATGAATAACCTTTGTTTTGGGGGAAAAAGACAGAAATTGCACTTATTTAGAGGCAAACAAGCAGAAATTAGCCTTATTTTGGAGCAAAAATGATAAAATTTCCCTTTTTTATGGCAAAGAGGTTTGCATTCTTCTTATTTTCGGGCAAATAGGCAGAAATTCCCCGTATTTTGGAGCAAAATTGCATAAATTCCCCTAATTGTGTGGCAAAAAGCAGAAATTCCCTATATGTTAGGGCATAAAGACAGAAATTCTCCTTAATTTGGGGCAAAACTCAGAAATTCCACTCTTTTTGTGGCCAAATTCCAGAAATTTCCCTTATTTTGGGGCAAAATTGCAGAAATTTCCCTTATTTTTGGGCAAAATTTCAGAAATTTCACTTATTTTGTGGCAAAAATGCAGAAATTTTCTTATTTCATGGAAAAAAGGCAGAAATTTTCCTTATTTCAGGGCAAAAAGGCAGAAATACCTAATATTTTGTGGCAAAAATGCAAAAATTCCCTTTATTTTGAGGTAAAAAGGCTAAAATTCCTCTTATTTGGGGGCAAAAAGGCAGAAATTTCCCATATTTTGCGGCAAAATTGCAGAAATTTCACTTACTTCAGGGTAATAAGTCAGAATTTTTCCTTATTTTGGGGCAAAAAAGACCTGATATTTTCTTTGTTTGGGGGGAAAAAGACAGAAATTCCACTTATTTAGAGGCAAAAAAGCAGAAATTCCCCTTATTTTGGAGCAAAAATGAAGAAATTTCCCTTTTTTATGGCAAAAAGTTATGCATTCTTATTATTTTCGGGCAAAAAGGCAGAAATTCCCCGTATTTTGGAGCAAAATTGCAGAAATTCCCCAATTGTGGGGCAAAAAGGCAGAAATTGCCTACATGTTGGGGTAAAAAGAAAGAAAATCTCCTTATTTTGGGGCAAAACTCAGAAATTTCACTTATTTTTGGGGAAAATTGCAGAAATTTCACTTATTTCAGGGAAAAAAAGCAGAAATTTTCTTAATTTGGGGCAAAAAGGTAGTAATTCCTAATATTTTGTGGCAAAAAAGTAGAAATTCCCCATTATTTTGAGGTAAAAAGGCTGAAATTCCCCTTATTTGGGGGCAAAAAGACAGAAATTTCACTTATTTTTGGGCAAAATTGCAGAAATTCCCCTAATTGAGGGGCAAAAAGGCAGAAATTATATGTTGGGGCAAAAAGACAGAAATTCTCCTTATTTTGGGGCAAAACTCACAAATTCCACTTATTTTGGGGAAAATTCCAGAAATTTCCCTTATTTTGGGGCAAAATTGCAGAAATTTCCTTATTTTGGGGCAAAAAAGAAAGGAATTCCTTTTGTTTTGGAGGAAAAGACAGAAATTCCACTTATTTAGAGGCAGAAAAGCAGAAATTCCCCTTATTTTGGAGCAAAAATGAAGAAATTTCCCTTATTTATGGCAAAAAATTATGCATTCTTCTTATTTTCGGGCAAAAGGGCAGAAATTCCCCATATTTTGGAGCAAAATTTCAGAAATTCCCCTAATTGTGGGGCAAAAAGGCAGAAATTCTCTATATGTTGGAGCAAAAAGACAGAAATTCCGTTTATTTTTGGGTAAAAAGGCAGAAATTTCACTTATTTTGAGGTAAAAAGGCAGAATTTCGTCTTATTTTGAAGCAAAAATGAAGAAATTTCCTTTTTTGTGGTATAAGGTAAACATTCTTCTTATTTTCTGGCAAAAAAGCAGAAATTCCTCGTATTTTGGAGCAAATTTGCAGAAATTTTCCTAATTGTGGGGCAAAAATGCAGAAATTCCGTATATGTTGGGGCAAAAGACAGAAATTCTTTTTATTTTGTGGCAAAACTCAGAAATTCCACTTATTTTGAGGCAAAATTCCAGAAATTTCCCTTCTTTTTTGGCAAAATTGCAGAAATTTCACTTAATTTGGGGCAAAATTGCAGAAATTTCACTTATTTTGGGGCAAAATTGCAGAAATTTCACTTATTTCAGGGAAAAAAGGCAGAAATTTTCCTTATTTTGTGGCAAAAATGCAGAAATTCCTAATATTTTGTGGCAAAAATGCAGAAATATCTCTTATTTTGAGGTAAAAAGGCTGAAATTCCCCTTACTTGGGGGCAAAAAGGCAGATATTTCCCTTATTTTGGGGCAAAATTCCAGAAATTTCACTTACTTCAGGGTAATAAGTCAGAAATTTTTTTTATTTTGGGGCAAAAGAGACAGAAATTCCCTTTGTTTTTGGGGAAAAAGAAATTCCACTTTTTTAGAGGCCAAAAAGCAGAAATTCCCTTATTTTGGAGCAAAAATGAAGAAATTTCCCTTTTTTATAGCAAAAAGGTATGCATTCTTCTTATTTTCGGGCAAAAAGGCAGAAATTCCTTGTATTTTGGAGCAAAATTGCAGAAATTCCCCTAATTGTGGGGCAAAAATGCAAAAATTCCATATATGTGGGGGCCAAAAGACGGAATTTCTCCTTATTTTTGGGCAAAACTCAGAAATTCCACTTAATTTGGGGAAAAATTCCAGAAAATTCCCTTATTTTGGGGCAAAATTGCAGAACTTTTACTTATTTTGGGGCAAAATTGCAGAAATTTCACTTATTTCAGGGAAAAAAGCAGAAATTTTTTTATTTTGTGGCAAAAAGGCAGAAATTCCTAATACTTTGTGGCAAAAATGCAGAAATTCCTTTTGTTTTGAGGTAAAAAGGCTGAAATTTCTATTATTTGGGGGCAAAAAGGCAGAAATTTCCCTTGTTTTCAGGCAAAATTGCAGAAATTCCCCTAATTATGGGGCAAAAAGGCAGAAATTTTCCATATGTTGGGGCAAAAAGACAGAAATTCTCCTTATTTTGGGGCAAACCTCAGAAATTCAACATACTTTGGGACAAAATTCCAGAAATTTCCCTTATTTTGGGTCAAAATTGCAGAAATTACACTTACTTCATGGTAATAAGTCAGAAATTTTTTTTAATTTGGGGCCAAAAAGACAGAAATTCCCTTTGTTTGGGAAAAAAAGAAAGAAATTCCACTTATTTAAAGGCAAAAAAGCAGAAATTCCCCTTATTTTGGAGCAAAAATGAAGAAATTTCCCTTTTTAATGGCAAAAAGGTATGCTTTCTTCTTATTTTCGGGCAAAAAGGGAGAAATTCTTCGTATTTTGGAGCAAAATTGCAGAAATTCCCCTAATTGTGGGGCAAAAAGGCAGAAATTCTCTATATGTTGGGGCAAAAAGACAGAAATTCTTTTTATTTTGGGGCAAAACTCAGAAATTCCACTTATTTTGGGGCAAAATACCAGAAATTTCTCTTAATTTGGGGCAAAATTGCAAAAATTTCACTTATTTTGGGGCAAAGTTGCAGAAATTTCACTTATTACAGGGAATAAAGTCAGATATTTTCCTTATTTTGGGGCAAAAATGCAGAAATTCCTAATATTTTGTGGCAAAAATGCAGAAATTTCCCTTATTTTGAGGTAAAAAGGCTGAAATTCCCCTTATTTGGGGGCAAAAAGGCAGAAATTTCCCTTATTTTGGGGCAAAATTGCAGAAATTTCACTTATTTCAGGGTAATAAGTCAGAAATTTTCCTTATTTTGGGGCAAAAAAGACAGGAATTCCCTTTGTTTAGGGGTAAAAAACAGAAATTCCACTTATTTAGAGGCAAAAAAGCAGAAATTCCCCTTTTTGGAGCAAAAATGAAGAAATGTCCTTTTTTTATGGCAAAAAGGTATGCATTCTTCTTATTTTCCGGCAAAAAGGCAGAAATTCCCCGTATTTTCGAGCAAAATTGCAGAAATTCTGCTAATTGTGGGGCAAAAAGTCAGAAATTCCTTATATGTTGGGACAAAAAGACAGAAATTCTCCTTATTTTGTGGCATAACTAAGAAATTCCACTTATTTGTGGCAAAATTCCAGAAATTTCCCTTATTTTGGGGCAAAATTGCAGAAATTTCACTTCTTTTGGGGCAAAATTGCAGAAATTTCACTTATGTCAGGGAAAAAAGGCAGAAATTTTCTTTATTTTGGGGCAAAAATGCAGAAATTCCTAATATTTTGTGGCAAAAATGCAGAAAATTCCCTTATTTTGAGGTAAAAAGGCTGAATTTTCCCCTTATTTTGGGGCAAAAAGGCAGAAATTTCCCTTATTTTGGGGCAAAATTGCAGAAATTTCACTTATTTCAGGGCAATAAGTCAAAAAATTTCCTTATTTTGGGGCAAAAAAGACAGAAATTCCCTTTGTTTTTGGGGAAAAAGACAGAAATTCCACTTATTTAGAGGCAAAAAAGCAGAAATTCCCCTTATTTTGGATCAAAAATGAAGAAATTTCCCTTTTTTATGGAAAAAAGGTATGCATTCTTCTTATTTTCAGGCAAAAGGGCAGAAATTCTTCGTATTTTGGAGCAAAATTGCAGAAATTCCCCTAATTTTAAGGCAAAAAGGCAGAAATTCCCTATATGTTGGGGCATAAAGACAGAAATTCTCCTTATTTTGGTGCAGAACTCAGAAATTAAACTTATTTTGAGGCAAAATTCCAGAAATTTCCCTTATTTTGGGGCAAAATTGCAGAAATTTCACTTATTTTGGGGCAAAATTGCAGAAATTTCACTTATTTTGGGGCAAAATTGCAGAAATTTCACTTATTTCAGGGAAAAAAATGCTGAAATTTTCTTTATTTTGGGGCAAAAAGGCAGAAATTTCTAACATTTTGTGGCAAAAATGCCGAAATTCCCCTTATTTTGAGGTAAAAAGGCTGAAATTCCCCTTATTTGGGGGCAAAAAGGCAAAAATTTCCCTTATTTTGGGGCAAAATTGCAGAAATTTCACTTACTTCAGGGTAAAATGTCAGAATTTTTCCTTATTTTGGGGCAAAAATACAGGAATTCCCTATGCTTTGAGGGAAAAGGACAGAAATTCCACTTATTTAATGGCAAAAAATCAGAAATTCCGCTTATTTTGGGGCAAAAATGAAGAAATTTCTCTTTTTTATGGCAAAAAGCTATACTTTCTTCTTATTTTCGGGCAAAAAGGCAGAAATTCCCCGTATTTTGAAGCAAAATTGCAGAAATTCCCCTAATTGTGTGACAAAGAGCCGAAATTCCCTATATGTTAGGGCAAAAAGACAGAAATTCTCCTTATTTTGGGGCAAAACTCAGTAATTCCACTTATTTTGGGGCAAAATTCCAGAAATTTCCCTTATTTTGGGGCAAAATTGCAGAAATTTCACTTATTTCAGAAAAGAAAAGAAGAAATTTTATATTTTGGGGCAAAAAGGCAGAAATTCCCCTTATTTTGAGGAAAAAAGGCTGAAATTTCCCTTATTTGGGGACAAAAAGGCAGATATTTCCCTTATTTTGGGAAAAAATTGAAGAAATTTCACTTATTTCAGGTTAATAAGTCAGAAATATTTTTTAATTTGGGGCCAAAAATATAGAAATTCCCTTTGTTTTGGGGGAAAAAGACAAAAATTCCAGTTATTTTTAGAAAAAAAAGCAGAAATTCCATTTATTTTGGAGCAAAAATGAAGAAATTTCCCTTTTTTATGGCAAAAAGCTATACTTTCTTCTTATTTTCGGGCAAAAGGGCAGAAATTCCACGTATTCTGGAGCAAAATTGCAGAAATTCCCCTAATTGTGGGGCAAAAATGCAAAAATTCCATATATGTGGGGGCCAAAAGACGGAATTTCTCCTTATTTTTGGGCAAAACTCAGAAATTCCACTTATTTTGGGGCAAAATACCAGAAATTTCCCTTATTTTGGGGCAAAATTGCAGAAATTTCACTTATTTCAGGGAAGAAGGGCAGAAATTTTATATTTTGGGGCAAAAAGGCAGAAATTCCTCTTATTTTGAGGTAAAAAGGCTGAAATTTCCCTTATTTGGGGACAAAAAGGCAGAAATTTCCCTTATTTTGGGGCAAAAAGGCAGAAATTTCACTTATTTCAGGGTAATAAGTCAGAAATATTTTTTATTTTGGGGGAAAAAATACAGAAATTCTTTTTGTTTTGTGGGAAAAAGACAGAAATTCCACTTATTTTGAGGCAAAAAAGCAGAAATTCCCTTATTTTGGAGCAAAAATGAATATATTTTCCTTTTTTATGGCAAAAAGTTATGCATTCTTCTTATTATCGGGCAAAAAGGCAGAAATTCCTTGTATTTTGGAGCAAAATTGCAGAAATTCCCCTAATTGTGGAGAAAAAGGCAGAAATTCTTTATATGTTGGGGCAAAAAGACAGAAATTCTCCTTATTTTGGGGCAAAACTCGGAAATTCCACTTATTTTGGGGCAAAATACCAGAAATTTCCATTAATTTGGGGCAAAATTGCAAAAATTTCACTTATTTTGGGGCAAAGTTGCAGAAATTTCACTTATTACAGAGAAAAAAGGCAGATATTTTCCTTATTTTGGGGCAAAAAGGCTGAAATTCCCCTTATTTGGGGGCAAAAAGGCAGAAATTTCCCTTATTTTGGAGCAAAATTGCAGAAATTTCACTTATTTTGGGGCAAAATTGCAGAAATTTCATTTATTTCAGGGAAAAAGGGCAGAAATATTTTTTATTTTGGGGCAAAAAATATAGAAATTCCCTTTGTTTTGGGGGAAAAAGACAAAAATTCCAGTTATTTTTAGGCAAAAAAGCAGAAATTCCCTTTATTTTGGAGCAAAAATGAAGAAATTTCCCTTTTTTATGGCAAAAATTTATGCATTCTTCTTATTATCGGGCAAAAAGGCAGAAATTCCCCATATTTTGGAGCAAAATTGCAGAAATTCCCCTAATTGTGGGGCAAAAAGGCAGAAATTCTCTATATGTTGGGGCAAAAAGACAGAAATTCTCCTAATTTTGGGGAAAAACTCAGATATTACACTTATTTTGGGGCAAAATTTAAGAAACTTCCATTATTTTGGGGCAAAATTGCAGAAATTTCAATTATTTTGGGGCAAAATTGCAGAAATTTCACTTATTTCAGAGAAAAAAAGGTAGAAATTTTCTTATTTTGGGGCAAAAAGGCAGAAATTCCTAATAATTTGTTGCAAAAATGAAGAAATTTCCCTTATTTTGAGGTAAAAAGGCTAAAATTCCCCTTATTTGGGGGCAAAAATGCAGAAATTACCCATATTTTGGGGCAAAATTGCAGAAATTTCCCTTACTTTGGGGCAAAATTGCAGAAATTTAACTTATTTTGGGGCAAAATTGCAGAAATTTCACTTATTTCAAGGAAATAAGCCAGAAATTTTCCTTATTTTGGGGCAAAAAAGACAGAAATTCACATTGTTTTAGGGGAAAAAGACAGAAATTCCACTTATTTAGAGGCAAAAAAGCAGAAATTCCCCTTATTTTGGAGCAAAAATGAAGAAATTTCCCTTTTTTATTGCAAAAAGGTATGCATTCTTCTTATTTTCGGGCAAAAAGGCAGAAATTCTTCGTATTTTGGAGCAAAATTGCAGAAATTCCCCAAATTGTGGGGCAAAAAGGCAGAAATTCTCTAAATGTTGGGGCAAAAAGACAGAAATTCTCCTTATTTTGGGGCAAAACTCAGAAATTCCACTTATTTTGGGGCAAAATTCCAGAAATTTCTCTTAGTTTGGGGCAAAAATGCAGAAATTCCCCTTATTTTGAGGTAAAAAGGCAGAAATTCCCATTATTTGGGGGCAAAAAGGCAGTAATTTCCCTTATTTTGGGGCAAAATTGCAGAAATTTCACTTACTTCAGGGTAATAAGTCAGAAATTTTTTTTATTTTAGGTCAAAAAAGACAGAAATTCCCTTTGTTTTGGGGGAAAAAGAGAGAAATTCCACTTATTTAGAGGCAAAAAAGCAGAAATTCCTTTTGTATTGGAGCAAAAATAAAGAAATTTTCTTTTTTTATGGCAAAAAGGTATGCATTCTTCTTATTATCGGGCAAATAGGCAGAAATTCCTCGTATTTTGGAGCAAAATTGCAGAAATTCCCCTAATTGTGGGGCAAAAAGTCAAAAATTCCCTATATGTTAGGGTAAAAACACAGAAATTCATTTTATTTTGGGGTAAAACTCAGAAATTCCACATACTTTGGAGCAAAATTCCAGAAATTTCCCTTATTTTGGGGCAAAATTACAGAAATTTCACTTATTTTGGGGCAAAATTGCAGAAATTTCACTTATTTCAGGAAAAAAAGGAGAAATTTTCTTATTTTGGGGCAAAAAGGCAAAAATAGCTAATATTTTGTGGCAAAAATGCAGAAATTCCCCTTATTTTTAGGTAAAAAGGGTGAAATTTCCCTTATTTGGGGGGAAAAAGGCAGAAATTTCCCTTATTTTCGGGCAAAATTGCAGAAATTCCCCTAATTGTGGGGCAAAAAGGCAGAAATTCTCTATGTGTTGGGGCAAAAAGACAGAAATTCTCCTAATTTTAGGGCAAAAATCAGAAATTCCACATATTTTGGGGCAAAATTCCAGAAATTTCTTGTATTTTGGGGCAAAATTGCAGCAATTTCACTTATTTTGGGGCAAAATTGCAGAAATTTCACTTATTTTGGGGCCAAATCGCAGAAATTTCACTTATTTCAGGGAAAAAAGGCAGAAATTTTGTTAATTTTTGGGGCAAAAAGGCAGAAATTCCTAATATTTTGTGGCAAAAATGCAGAAATTCCTTTTATTTTGAGGTAAAAAGGCTGAAATTCCCCTTATTTGGGGGCAGAAAGGCAGAAATTTCCCTTATTTTGGGGCAAAATTGCAGAAATTACACTTACTTCAGGGCAATAAGTCAGAAATTTTCTTTTATTTTGGGGCCTAAAGGACAGAAATTCCCTTTGTTTTGGGAGAAAAAGACAGAAATTCCACTTATTTAGAGGCAAGAAAGCAGAAATTCCCCTTATTTTGGAGCAAAAATGAAGAAATTTCCCTTTTTTTATGGCAAAAAGGTATGCATTCTTCTTATTTTCGGGGAAAAAGGCAGAAATTCTTCGTATTTTGGAGCAAAATTGCAGAAATTCCCCTAATTGTGGGGCAAAAAGGCAGAAGTTCTATATATGTTGGGGCAAAAAGACAGAAATTCTATTTATTTTGGGGCAAAACTCAGAAATTCCACTTATTTTGGGGCAAAATTCCAGAAATTTCCCTTATTTTGGGGCAAAAGTGCAGAAATTACACTTATTTTCAGGCAAAATTGCAGAAATTTCCCTTATTTCAAGGGAAAAAAGCAGAAATTTTCTTATTTTGGAACAAAAAGGCAGAAATTCCTAATATTTTGTGGCAAAAATGCAGAAATTCCCCTTATTTTGAGGTAAAAAGGCTGAAATTCCCCATATTTGGGGGCAAAAAGTCAGAAATTTCCCTTATTTTTGTGCAAAACTCAGTAATTCCACTTATTTTGGGGCAAAATACCAGAAATTTCCCTTATTTTGGGGCAAAATTGCAGAAATTTCACTTATTTCAGGGAAGAAGGGCAGAAATTTTATATTTTGGGGCAAAAAGGCAGAAATTCCCCTTATTTTGAGGTAAAAAGGCTGAAATTTCCCTTATTTGGGTACAAAAAGGCAGATATTTCCCTTATTTTGGGAAAAAATTGAAGAATTTTCACTTATTTCAGGTTAATAAGTCAGAAGTATTTTTTAATTTTGGGCAAAAAATACAGAAATTCCCTTTGTTTTGAGGGAAAAAGAAAAAAATTCCAGTTATTTTTAGGCAAAAAAGCAGAAATTCCCCTTATTTTGGAGCAAAAATGAAGAAATTTCCCTTTTTTATGTCAAAAAGTTAAGCATTCTTCTTATTATCGGGCAAAAAGGCAGAAATTCCTTGTATTTTGGAGCAAAATTGCAGAAATTCCCCTAATTGTGGGGAAAAAGGCAGAAATTCTCTATATGTTGGGGCAAAAAGACAGAAATTCTCCTAATTTTGGGGCAAAACTCAGAAATTCCACTTATTTTGGGGCAAAATACGAGAAATTCCTCTTAATTTTGGGCAAAATTGCAAAAATTTCACTTATTTTGGGGCAAAGTTGCAGAAATTTCACTTATTACAGGGAAAAAAGTGAGATATTTTCCTTATTTTGTGGCAAAAAGGCAGAAATTCCTAATATTTTGTGGCAAAAATGCAGAAATTCCCCTTATTTTGAGGTAAAAAGGCTGAAATTCCCCTTATTTGGGGGCAAAAAGGCAGAAATTTCCCTTATTTTGGGGCAAAATTGAAGAAATTTCACTTATTTCAGGGTAATAAGTTAGAAATTTTCTTTATTTTGGGGCAAAAAAGACAGAAATTCCCTTTGTTTTTGGGGAAAAAGACAGAAATTCCACATATTTAGAGGCAAAAAAGCAGAAATTCCCCTTGTTTTGGATCAAAAATAAAGAAATTTCTCTTTTTTACAGCAAAAAGGTATGCATTCTTCTTATTTTCAGGCAAAAGGGCAGAATTTTTTCGTATTTAGGAGCAAAATTGCAGAAATTCCCCTAATTTTAAGGCAAAAAGGCAGAAATTCCCTATATGTTAGGGCAAAAAGACAGAAATTCTCCTTATTTTGGGGGCAAAACTCATTAATTCCACTTATTTTGGGGCAAAATTCCAGAAATTTCCTTTATTTTGGGGCAAAATTGCAGAAATTTCACTTATTTCAGGGAAGAAGGGCAGAAATTTTATATTTTGGGGCAAAAAGGCAGAAATTCCTCTTATTTTGAGGTAAAAAGGCTGAAATTTCCCTTATTTGGGGACAAAAAGGCAGAAATTTCCCTTATTTTGGGGCAAAAAGGCAGAAATTTCACTTATTTCAGGGTAATAAGTCAGAAATATTTTTTATTTTGGGGGAAAAAATACAGAAATTCTTTTTGTTTTGTGGGAAAAAGACAGAAATTCCACTTATTTTGAGGCAAAAAAGCAGAAATT
Organism: Micromys minutus; assembly: GCF_963924665.1. Lineage (NCBI taxonomy): Eukaryota > Metazoa > Chordata > Mammalia > Rodentia > Muridae > Micromys > Micromys minutus. The sequence continues at coordinate 9,398,827 of NW_027667727.1, forward strand.
CCCTTATTTTGGAGCAAAAATGAATATATTTTCCTTTTTTATGGCAAAAAGTTATGCATTCTTCTTATTATCGGGCAAAAAGGCAGAAATTCCTTGTATTTTGGAGCAAAATTGCAGAAATTCCCCTAATTGTGGAGAAAAAGGCAGAAATTCTTTATATGTTGGGGCAAAAAGACAGAAATTCTCCTTATTTTGGGGCAAAACTCGGAAATTCCACTTATTTTGGGGCAAAATACCAGAAATTTCCATTAATTTGGGGCAAAATTGCAAAAATTTCACTTATTTTGGGGCAAAGTTGCAGAAATTTCACTTATTACAGAGAAAAAAGGCAGATATTTTCCTTATTTTGGGGCAAAAAGGCTGAAATTCCCCTTATTTGGGGGCAAAAAGGCAGAAATTTCCCTTATTTTGGAGCAAAATTGCAGAAATTTCACTTATTTTGGGGCAAAATTGCAGAAATTTCATTTATTTCAGGGAAAAAGGGCAGAAATATTTTTTATTTTGGGGCAAAAAATATAGAAATTCCCTTTGTTTTGGGGGAAAAAGACAAAAATTCCAGTTATTTTTAGGCAAAAAAGCAGAAATTCCCTTTATTTTGGAGCAAAAATGAAGAAATTTCCCTTTTTTATGGCAAAAATTTATGCATTCTTCTTATTATCGGGCAAAAAGGCAGAAATTCCCCATATTTTGGAGCAAAATTGCAGAAATTCCCCTAATTGTGGGGCAAAAAGGCAGAAATTCTCTATATGTTGGGGCAAAAAGACAGAAATTCTCCTAATTTTGGGGAAAAACTCAGATATTACACTTATTTTGGGGCAAAATTTAAGAAACTTCCATTATTTTGGGGCAAAATTGCAGAAATTTCAATTATTTTGGGGCAAAATTGCAGAAATTTCACTTATTTCAGAGAAAAAAAGGTAGAAATTTTATTATTTTGGGGCAAAAAGGCAGAAATTCCTAATAATTTGTTGCAAAAATGAAGAAATTTCCCTTATTTTGAGGTAAAAAGGCTAAAATTCCCCTTATTTGGGGGCAAAAATGCAGAAATTACCCATATTTTGGGGCAAAATTGCAGAAATTTCCCTTACTTTGGGGCAAAATTGCAGAAATTTAACTTATTTTGGGGCAAAATTGCAGAAATTTCACTTATTTCAAGGAAATAAGCCAGAAATTTTCCTTATTTTGGGGCAAAAAAGACAGAAATTCACATTGTTTTAGGGGAAAAAGACAGAAATTCCACTTATTTAGAGGCAAAAAAGCAGAAATTCCCCTTATTTTGGAGCAAAAATGAAGAAATTTCCCTTTTTTATTGAAAAAAGGTATGCATTCTTCTTATTTTCGGGCAAAAAGGCAGAAATTCTTCGTATTTTGGAGCAAAATTGCAGAAATTCCCCAAATTGTGGGGCAAAAAGGCAGAAATTCTCTAAATGTTGGGGCAAAAAGACAGAAATTCTCCTTATTTTGGGGCAAAACTCAGAAATTCCACTTATTTTGGGGCAAAATTCCAGAAATTTCTCTTAGTTTGGGGCAAAATTGCAGAAATTTCACTTATTTTGGGGAAAATTGTAGAAATTTCACTTATTTTGGGGCAAAATTGAAGAAATTTCACTTATTTCAGGGAAAAAAGGCAGAAATTTTCATTATTTTGGTGCAAAAAGGCAGAAATTCCTAATATTTTGTGGCAAAAATGAAGAAATTCCCCTTATTTTGAGGTAAAAAGGCTGAAATTCCCCTTATTTGGGGGCAAAAAGGCAATAATTTCCCTTATTTTGGGGCAAAATTGCAGAAATATCACTTACTTCAGGGTAATAAGTCACAATTATTCTTTATTTTGGGGCAAAAATACAGGAATTCCCTTTGTTTTGGGGGGAAAAGACAGAAATTACACTTATTTAGAGGCAAAAAAGCAGAATTTCCCGTTATTTTGGAGCAAAAATGAAGTAATTTCCCTTTTTTATGGCAAAAAGGTATGCATTCTTCTTATTTTCGGGCAAAAAGGCAGAAATTCCACGTATTCTGGAGCAAAATTGCAGAAATTCCCCTAATTGTGGGGCAAAAATGCAAAAATTCCCTATATGTTAGGGCAAAAAGACAGAAATTCTCCTTATTTTGGGGCAAAACTCAGTAATTCCACATATTTTGGGGCAAAATTCCAGAAATTTCCCTCATTTTGGGGCAAAATTGCAGAAATTTCACTTATTTTGGGGCAAAATTGCAGATATTTTACTTATTTCAGGGAAAAAGGGCAGAAATTTTCCTTATTTTTGGGCAAAAAGGAAGAAATTCCCCTTATTTTGAGGTAAAAAGGCTGAAATTTCCCTTATTTGGGGGCAAAAAGGCAGAAATTTCCCTTATTTTGGTGAAAAATGGAAAAAATTTCACTTATTTCAGGGTAATAAGTCAGAAATATTTTTTATTTTGGGGCAAAAAAGACAGAAATTCCCTTTGTTTTGGGGGAAAAAGACAGAAATTCCACTTATTTAGAGGCAAAAAATCAGAAATTCCGCTTATTTTGGAGCAAAAATGAGGAAATTTCCCTTTTTAATGGCAAAAAGGTATGCATTCTTCTTATTATCGGGCAAAAAGGCAGAAATTCCCCGTATTTTGGAGCAAAATTGCAGAAATTCCCCTAATTGTGGGGCAAAAAGGCAGAAATTTTCTATATGTTGGGGCAAAAAGACAGAAATTCTCCTTATTATGGGGCAAAACTAAGAAATTCCACTTATTTTGAGGCAAAATACCAGAAATTTCTCTTAATTTGGGGCAAAATTGCAGAAATTTCACCTATTTTGGGGCAAAAATGCAGAAATTTCACTTATTACAGGGAAAAAAGGCAGAAATTTTCCTTATTTTAAGGCAAAGAGGCAGAAATTCCTAATATTTTGTGGCAAAAATGCAGAAATTCCCCTTATTTTGAGGTAAAACGCCTGAAATTCCCCTTATTTGGGGGCAAAAAGGCAGAAATTTCCCTTATTTTGGGGCAAAATTGCAGAAATTTCACTTATTTTGGGGCAAAATTGCAGAAATTTCACTTATTTCAGGGAAAAAAGGCAGAAATTTTTTTTAGTTTGGGGCAAAAAGGCAGAAATTCCTAATATTTTGTGGCAAAAATGCAAAATTTACCCTTATTTTGATGTAAAAAGGCTGAAATTCCCCTTATTTGGGGGCAAAAAAGCAGAAATTTCTCTTATTTTGGGGCAAAATTGCAGAAATTTCACTTACTTCAGGGTAATAAGTCAGAATTTTTCCTTATTTTGGGGAAAAAAGACAGAAATTCTTTTTGTTTTGGGGGAAAAAGACAGAAATTTCACTTATTTAAAGGCAAAAAAGCAGAAATTCCCCTTATTTTGGAGAAAAAATGAGGAAATTTCCCTTTTTTATGGCAAAAAGTTATGCATTCTTCTTATGTTCGAGCAAAAAGGCAGAAATTGACCGTATTTTGGAGCAAAATTGCAGAAATTCCGCTAATTGTGGGGCAAAATACAGAAATTCTCCTTATTTTGGGGCAAAACTAAGAAATTCCACTTATTTTGGGGCAAAATTCCAGAAATTTCCTTTATTTTGGGGCAAAATTGCAGAAATTTCACTTATTTTGGGGCAAAATTGCAGAAATTCCCCTAATTGTGTGACAAAGAGCAGAAATTCCCTATATGTTAGGGCAAAAAGACAGAAATTCTCCTTATTTTGGGGCAGAACTCAGAAATTAAACTTATTTTGAGGCAAAATTCCAGAAATTTCCCTTATTTTGGGGCAAAATTGCAGAAATTTTACTTATTTTGGGGCAAAATTGCAGAAATTTCACTTATTTTGGGGCAAAATTGCAGAAATTTCACTTATTTTGGGGCAAAATTGCAGAAATTTCACTTATTTCAGGGAAAAAATGCTGAAATTTTCTTTATTTTGGGGCAAAAAGGCAGAAATTTCTAACATTGTGAGGCAAAAATGCCGAAATTCCCCTTATTTTGAGGTAAAAAGGCTGAAATTCCCCTTATTTGGGGGCAAAAAGGCAAAAATTTCCCTTATTTTGGGGCAAAATTGCAGAAATTTCACTTACTTCAGGGTAAAATGTCAGAATTTTTCCTTATTTTGGGGCAAAAATACAGGAATTCCCTATGCTTTGAGGGAAAAGGACAGAAATTCCACTTATTTAATGGCAAAAAATCAGAAATTCCGCTTATTTTGGGGCAAAAATGAAGAAATTTCTCTTTTTTATGGCAAAAAGCTATACTTTCTTCTTATTTTCGGGCAAAAAGGCAGAAATTCCCCGTATTTTGAAGCAAAATTGCAGAAATTCCCCTAATTGTGTGACAAAGAGCAGAAATTCCCTATATGTTAGGGCAAAAAGACAGAAATTCTCCTTATTTTGGGGCAAAACTCAGTAATTCCACTTATTTTGGGGCAAAATTCCAGAAATTTCCCTTATTTTGGGGCAAAATTGCAGAAATTTCACTTATTTCAGAAAAGAAGGGAAGAAATTTTATATTTTGGGGCAAAAAGGCAGAAATTCCCCTTATTTTGAGGAAAAAAGGCTGAAATTTTCCTTATTTGGGGACAAAAAGGCAGATATTTCCCTTATTTTGGGAAAAAATTGAAGAAATTTCACTTATTTCAGGTTAATAAGTCAGAAATATTTTTAAATTTGGGGCCAAAAATACAGAAATTCCCTTTGTTTTGGGGGAAAAAGACAAAAATTCCAGTTATTTTTAGGAAAAAAAGCAGAAATTCCCCTTATTTTGGAGCAAAAATGAAGAAATTTCTTTTTTTTATGGCAAAAAGTTATGCATTCTTCTTATTATCGGGCAAAAAGGCAGAAATTCCTTGTATTTTGGAGCAAAATTGCAGAAATTCCCCTAATTGTGGGGAAAAAGGCAGAAATTCTCTATATCTTGGGGCAAAAAGACAGAAATTCTCTTAATTTTGGGGCAAAACTCAGAAATTCCACTTATTTTGGGGCAAAATACCAGAAATTTCTCTTAATTTGGGGCAAAATTGCAAAAATTTCACTTATTTTGGGGCAAAGTTGCAGAAATTTCACTTATTACAGGGAATAAAGTCAGATATTTTCTTTTTTTTTGGGGCAAAAATGCAGAAATTTTTAATATTTTGTGGCAAAAATGCAGAAATTTCCCTTATTTTGAGGTAAAAAGGCTGAAATTCCCCTTATTTGGGGGCAAAAAGGCAGAAATTTCCCTTATTTTGGGGCAAAATTGCAGAAATTTCACTTATTTCAGGGTAATAAGTCAGAAATTTCCCTTATTTTGGGGCAAAAAAGACAGAAATTCCCTTTGTTTGGGGGGAAAAAGACAGAAATTCCACATATTTAGAGGCAAAAAAGCAGAAATTCCCCTTGTTTTGGATCAAAAATAAAGAAATTTTTCTTTTTTATAGCAAAAAGGTATGCATTCTTCTTATTGTCAGGCAAAAGGGCAGAAATTTTTTGTATTTTGGAGCAAAATTGCAGAAATTCCCCTAATTGTAAGGCAAAAAGGCAGAAATTCCCTATATTTTAGGGCAAAAAGACAGAAATTCTCCTTATTTTGGGGCAAAACTCATTAATTCCACTTATTTTGGGGCAAAATTCCAGAAATTTCCTTTATTTTGGGGCAAAATTGCAGAAATTTCACTTATTTCAGGGAAGAAGGGTAGAAAATTTATATTTTGGGGCAAAAAGGCAGAAATTCCTCTTATTTTGAGGTAAAAAGGCTGAAATTTCCCTCATTTGGGGACAAAAAGGCAGAAATTTCCCTTATTTTGGGGCAAAAAGGAAGAAATTTCACTTATTTCAGGGTAATAAGTCAGAAATATTTTTTATTTCGGGGGAAAAAATACAGAAATTCCCTTTGTTATGTTGGAAAAAGACAGAAATTCCACTTATTTTGGTGCAAAAAAGCAGAAATTCCCTTATTTTGGAGCAAAAATGAAGAAATTTCCCTTTTTTATGGCAAAAAGTTATGCATTCTTCTTATTATCGGGCAAAAAGGCAGAAATTCCTTGTATTTTGGAGCAATATTGCAGAAATTCTCCAAATTGTGGAGAAAAAGGGAGAAATTCTTTATATGTTGGGGCAAAAAGACAGAAATTCTCCTTATTTTGGGGCAAAACTCATAAATTCCACTTATTTTGGGGCAAAATTCCAGGAATTTCCCTTCTTTTGGGGCAAAATTGCAGAAATTTCACTTATTTTGGGGCAAAGTTGCAGAAATTTCACTTATTAAAGGGAAAAAAGCAGTTATTTTCCTTATTTTGGGGCAAAAAGGCAGAAATTTTTGATATTTTGTGGCAAAAATGCAGAAATTCCCCTTTTTTGAGGTAAAAAGGCTGAAATTCCCCTTATTTGGGGGCAAAAAGGCAGAAATTTTCCTTATTTTGTGGCAAAATTGCAGAAATTTCACTTATTTTGGGGCAAAATTGCAGAAATTTCACTTATTTCAGAGAAAAAAGGCAGAAATTTTCCTTATTTTGGTGCAAAAAGGCAGAAATTCCTAATATTTTGTGGCAAAAATGAAGAAATTCCCCTTATTTTGAGGTAAAAAGGCTGAAATTCCCCTTATTTGGGGGCAAAAAGGCAATAATTTTCCTTATTTTGGGGCAAAATTGCAGAAATATCACTTACTTCAGGGTAATAAGTCACAATTATTCTTTATTTTGGGCCAAAAATACAGGAATTCCCTTTGTTTTGGGGGGAAAAGACAGAAATTCCACTTATTTAGAGGCAAAAAAGCAGAATTTCCCGTTATTTTGGAGCAAAAATGAAGTAATTTCCTTTTTTTATGGCAAAAAGCTATACTTTCTTCTTATTTTCGGGCAAAAGGGCAGAAATTCCACGTATTCTGGAGCAAAATTGCAGAAATTCCCCTAATTGTGGGGCAAAAATGCAAAAATTCCCTATATGTTAGGGCAAAAAGACAGAAATTCTCCTTATTTTGGGGCAAAACTCAGTAATTCCACTTATTTTGGGGCAAAATTCCAGAAATTTCCCTCATTTTGGGGCAAAATTGCAGAAATTTCACTTATTTTGGGGCAAAATTGCAGATATTTTACTTATTTCAGGGAAAAAGGGCAGAAATTTTCCTTATTTTTGGGCAAAAAGGAAGAAATTCCCCTTATTTTGAGGTAAAAAGGCTGAAATTTCCCTTATTTGGGGGCAAAAAGGCAGAAATTTCCCTTATTTTGGTGAAAAATGGAAAAAATTTCACTTATTTCAGGGTAATAAGTCAGAAATATTTTTTATTTTGGGGCAAAAAAGACAGAAATTCCCTTTGTTTTGGGGGAAAAAGACAGAAATTCCACTTATTTAGAGGCAAAAAATCAGAAATTCCGCTTATTTTGGAGCAAAAATGAGGAAATTTCCCTTTTTAATGGCAAAAAGGTATGCATTCTTCTTATTATCGGGCAAAAAGGCAGAAATTCCCCATATTTTGGAGCAAAATTGCAGAAATTCCCCTAATTGTGGGGCAAAAAGGCAGAAATTTTCTATATGTTGGGGCAAAAAGACAGAAATTCTCCTTATTATGGGGCAAAACTAAGAAATTCCACTTATTTTGAGGCAAAATACCAGAAATTTCTCTTAATATGGGGCAAAATTGCAGAAATTTCACCTATTTTGGGGCAAAAATGCAGAACTTTCACTTATTACAGGGAAAAAAAACAGAAATTTTCCTTATTTTAAGGCAAAAAGGCAGAAATTCCTAATATTTTGTGGCAAAAATGCAGAAATTCCCCTTATTTTGAGGTAAAAAGGCTGAAATTCCCCTTATTTGGGGGCAAAAAGGCAGAAATTTCCCTTATTTTGGGGCAAAATTGCAGAAATTTCACTTATTTTGGGGCAAAATTTCAGAAATTTCACTTATTTCAGAGAAAAAAGGCAGAAATTTTCCTTAGTTTGGGGCAAAAAGGCAGAAATTCCTAATATTTTGTGGCAAAAATGCAAAATTTACCCTTATTTTGATGTAAAAAGGCTGAAATTCCCCTTATTTGGGGGCAAAAAAGCAGAAATTTCTCTTATTTTGGGGCAAAATTGCAGAAATTTCACTTACTTCAGGGTAATAAGTCAGAATTTTTCCTTATTTTGGGGAAAATAAGACAGAAATTATTTTGTTTTGGGGGAAAAAGACAGAAATTTCACTTATTTAAAGGCAAAAAAAGCAGGAATTCCCCTTATTTTGGAGAAAAAATGAAGAAATTTCCCTTTTTTATGGCAAAAAGGTATGCATTCTTCTTATTTTCGAGCAAAAAGGCAGAAATTGACCGTATTTTGGAGCAAAATTGCAGAAATTCCGCTAATAGTGGGGCAAAAAGACAGAAATTCTCCTTATTTTGGGGCAAAACTAAGAAATTCCACTTATTTTGGGGCAAAATTCCAGAAACTTCCTTTATTTTGGGGCAAAATTGCAGAAATTTCACTTATTTTGGGGCAAAATTGCAGAAATTTCACTTATGTCAGGGAAAAAAGGCAGAAATTTTCCTTATTTAGGGGCAAAAATGCAGAAATTCCAAATATTTTGTGGCAAAAATGCAGAAATTTCCCTTATTTTGAGGTAAAAAGGCTGAAATTCCATTTATTTGGGGGCAAAAAGGCAGAAATTTCCCTTATTTTGGGGCAAATTTGCAGAAATTTCACTTATTTTGGGGCAAAATTGCAGAAATTTCACTTATTTCAGGGAAAAAAGGCAGAAATTTTCCTTAGTTTGGGGCAAAAAGGCAGAAATTCCTAATATTTTGTGGCAAAAATGCAAAATTTACCCTTATTTTGATGTAAAATGGCTGAAATTCCCCTTATTTGGGGGCAAAAAAGCAGAAATTTCTCTTATTTTGGGGCAAAATTGCAGAAATTTCACTTACTTCAGGGTAATAAGTCAGAATTTTTCCTTATTTTGGGGAAAAAAAGACAGAAATTCTTTTTGTTTTGGGGGAAAAAGACAGAAATTTCACTTATTTAAAGGCAAAAAAGCAGAAATTCCCCTTATTTTGGAGAAAAAATGAAGAAATTTCCCTTTTTTATGGCAAAAAGGTATGCATTCTTCTTATTTTCGAGCAAAAAGGCAGAAATTGACCGTATTTTGGAGCAAAATTGCAGAAATTCCGCTAATTGTGGGGCAAAAAGACAGAAATTCTCCTTATTTTGGGGCAAAACTAAGAAATTCCACTTATTTTGGGGCAAAATTCCAGAAATTTCCTTTATTTTGGGGCAAAATTGCAGAAATTTCACTTATTTTGGGGTAAAATTGCAGAAATTTCACTTATGTCAGGGAAAAAAGGCAGAAATTTTCCTTATTTAGGGGCAAAAATGCAGAAATTCCTAATATTTTGTGGGAAAAATGCAGAAATTTCCCTTATTTTGAGGTAAAAAGGCTGAAATTCCCCTTATTTGGGGGCAAAAAGGCAGAAATTTCCCTTATTTTGGGGCAAAATTGCAAAAATTTCACTTATTTCAGGGTAATAAGTCAGAAATTTTCCTTATTTTGGGGCAAAAAAGACAGGAATTCCCTTTGTTTAGGGGTAAAAAACAGAAATTCCACTTATTTAGAGGCAAAAAAGCAGAAATTCCCCTTTTTGGAGCAAAAATGAAGAAATTTCCCTTTTTTATGGCAAAAAGGTATGCATTCTTCTTATTTTCCGGCAAAAAGGCAGAAATTCCCCGTATTTTGGAGCAAAATTGCAGAAATTCTGCTAATTGTGGGGCAAAAAGTCAGAAATTCCCTATATGTTGGGACAAAAAGACAGAAATTCTCCTTATTTTGTGGCATAACTCAGAAATTCCACTTATTTGTGGCAAAATTCCAGAAATTTCCCTTATTTTGGGGCAAAATTGCAGAAATTTCACTTCTTTTGGGGCAAAATTGCAGAAATTTCACTTATGTCAGGGAAAAAAGGCAGAAATTTTCTTTATTTTGGGGCAAAAATGCAGAAATTCCTAATATTTTGTGGCAAAAATGCAGAAAATTCCCTTATTTTGAGGTAAAAAGGCTGAATTTTCCCCTTATTTTGGGGCAAAAAGGCAGAAATGTCCCTTATTTTGGGGCAAAATTGCAGAAATTTCACTTATTTCAGGGTAATAAGTCAGAAAATTTCCTTATTTTGGGACAAAAAAGACAGAAATTCCCTTTGTTTTTGGGGAAAAAGACAGAAATTCCACTTATTTAGAGGCAAAAAAGCAGAAATTCCCCTTATTTTGGATCAAAAATGAAGAAATTTCCCTTATTTATGGCAAAAAGGTATGCATTCTTCTTATTTTCAGGCAAAAGAGCAGAAATTCTTCGTATTTTGGAGCAAAATTGCAGAAATTCTTCTAATTTTAAGGCAAAAAGGCAGAAATTCCCTATATGTTGGGGCATAAAGACAGAAATTCTCCTTATTTTGGTGCAGAACTCAGAAATTAAACTTATTTTGAGGCAAAATTCCAGAAATTTCCCTTATTTTGGGGCAAAATTGCAGAAATTTCACTTATTTTGGGGCAAAATTGCAGAAATTTCACTTATTTCAGGGAAAAAATGCTGAAATTTTCTTTATTTTGGGGCAAAAAGGCAGAAATTTCTAACATTTTGTGGCAAAAATGCCGAAATTCCCCTTATTTTGAGGTAAAAAGGCTGAAATTCCCCTTATTTGGGGTCAAAAAGGCAAAAATTTCCCTTATTTTGGGGCAAAATTGCAGAAATTTCACTTACTTCAGGATAAAATGTCAGAATTTTTCCTTATTTTGGGGCAAAAATACAGGAATTCCCTATGCTTTGAGGGAAAAGGACAGAAATTCCACTTATTTAATGGCAAAAAATCAGAAATTCCGCTTATTTTGGGGCAAAAATGAAGAAATTTCTCTTTTTTATGGCAAAAAGCTATACTTTCTTCTTATTTTCGGGCAAAAAGGCAGAAATTCCCCGTATTTTGAAGCAAAATTGCAGAAATTCCCCTAATTGTGTGACAAAGAGCCGAAATTCCCTATATGTTAGGGCAAAAAGACAGAAATTCTCCTTATTTTGGGGCAAAACTCAGTAATTCCACTTATTTTGGGGCAAAATTCCAGAAATTTGCCTTATTTTGGGGCAAAATTGCAGAATTTTCACTTATTTCAGAAAAGAAAGAAAGAAATTTTATATTTTGGGGCAAAAAGGCAGAAATTCCCCTTATTTTGAGGAAAAAAGGCTGAAATTTCCCTTATTTGGGGACAAAAAGGCAGATATTTCCCTTATTTTGGGAAAAAATTGAAGAAATTTCACTTATTTCAGGTTAATAAGTCAGAAATATTTTTTAATTTGGGGCCAAAAATACAGAAATTCCCTTTGTTTTGGGGGAAAAAGACAAAAATTCCAGTTATTTTTAGGAAAAAAAGCAGAAATTCCATTTTTATTGGAGCAAAAATGAAGAAATTTCTTTTTTTTATGGCAAAAAGTTATGCATTCTTCTTATTATCGGGCAAAAAGGCAGAAATTCCTTGTATTTTGGAGCAAAATTGCAGAAATTCCCCTAATTGTGGGGAAAAAGGCAGAAATTCTCTATATCTTGGGGCAAAAAGACAGAAATTCTCCTAATTTTGGGGCAAAACTCAGAAATTCCACTTATTTTGGGGCAAAATACCAGAAATTTCTCGTAATTTGGGGCAAAATTGCAAAAATTTCACTTATTTTGGGGCAAAGTTGCAGAAATTTCACTTATTACAGGGAATAAAGTCAGATATTTTCCTTATTTTGGGGCAAAAATGCAGAAATTCCTAATATTTTGTGGCAAAAATGCAGAAATTTCCCTTATTTTGAGGTAAAAAGGCTGAAATTCCCCTTATTTGGGGGCAAAAAGGCAGAAATTTCCCTTATTTTGGGGCAAAATTGCAGAAATTTCACTTATTTCAGGGTAATAAGTCAGAAATTTTCCTTATTTTGGGGCAAAAAAGACAGGAATTCCCTTTGTTTAGGGGTAAAAAACAGAAATTCCACTTATTTAGAGGCAAAAAAGCAGAAATTCCCCTTTTTGGAGCAAAAATGAAGAAATTTCCTTTTTTTATGGCAAAAAGGTATGCATTCTTCTTATTTTCCGGCAAAAAGGCAGAAATTCCCCGTATTTTGGAGCAAAATTGCAGAAATTCTGCTAATTGTGGGGCAAAAAGTCAGAAATTCCCTATATGTTGGGACAAAAAGACAGAAATTCTCCTTATTTTGTGGCATAACTAAGAAATTCCACTTATTTGTGGCAAAATTCCAGAAATTTCCCTTATTTTGGGGCAAAATTGCAGAAATTTCACTTCTTTTGGGGCAAAATTGCAGAAATTTCACTTATGTCAGGGAAAAAAGGCAGAAATTTTCTTTATTTTGGGGCAAAAATGCAGAAATTCCTAATATTTTGTGGCAAAAATGCAGAAAATTCCCTTATTTTGAGGTAAAAAGGCTGAATTTTCCCCTTATTTTGGTGCAAAAAGGCAGAAATTTCCCTTATTTTGGGGCAAAATTGCAGAAATTTCACTTATTTCAGGGTAATAAGTCAAAAAATTTCCTTATTTTGGGGCAAAAAGACAGAAATTCCCTTTGTTTTTGGGGAAAAAGACAGAAATTCCACTTATTTAGAGGCAAAAAAGCAGAAATTCCCCTTATTTTGGATCAAAAATGAAGAAATTTCCCTTTTTTATGGTAAAAAGGTATGCATTCTTCTTATTTTCAGGCAAAAGGGCAGAAATTCTTCGTATTTTGGAGCAAAATTGCAGAAATTCCCCTAATTTTAAGGCAAAAAGGCAGAAATTCCCTATATGTTGGGGCATAAAGACAGAAATTCTCCTTATTTTGGTGCAGAACTCAGAAATTAAACTTATTTTGAGGCAAAATTCCAGAAATTTCCCTTATTTTGGGGCAAAATTGCAGAAATTCCACTTATTTTGGGGCAAAATTGCAGAAATTTCACTTATTTTGGGGCAAAATTGCAGAAATTTCACTTATTTCAGGGAAAAAATGCTGAAATTTTCTTTATTTTGTGGCAAAAAGGCAGAAATTTCTAACATTTTGTGGCAAAAATGCCGAAATTCCCCTTATTTTGAGGTAAAAAGGCTGAAATTCCCCTTATTTGGGGGCAAAAAGGCAAAAATTTCCCTTATTTTGGGGCAAAATTGCAGAAATTTCACTTACTTCAGGGTAAAATGTCAGAATTTTTCCTTATTTTGGGGCAAAAATACAGGAATTCCCTATGCTTTGAGGGAAAAGGACAGAAATTCCACTTATTTAATGGCAAAAAATCAGAAATTCCGCTTATTTTGGGGCAAAAATGAAGAAATTTCTCTTTTTTATGGCAAAAAGGTATACTTTCTTCTTATTTTCGGGCAAAAAGGCAGAAATTCCCCGTATTTTGAAGCAAAATTGCAGAAATTCCCCTAATTGTGTGACAAAGAGCCGAAATTCCCTATATGTTAGGGCAAAAAGACAGAAATTCTCCTTATTTTGGGGCAAAACTCAGTAATTCCACTTATTTTGGGGCAAAATTCCAGAAATTTCCCTTATTTTGGGGCAAAATTGCAGAAATTTCACTTATTTCAGAAAAGAAAAGAAGAAATTTTATATTTTGGGGCAAAAAGGCAGAAATTCCCCTTATTTTGAGGAAAAAAGGCTGAAATTTCCCTTATTTGGGGACAAAAAGGCAGATATTTCCCTTATTTTGGGAAAAAATTGAAGAAATTTCACTTATTTCAGGTTAATAAGTCAGAAATATTTTTTAATTTGGGGCCAAAAATATAGAAATTCCCTTTGTTTTGGGGGAAAAAGACAAAAATTCCAGTTATTTTTAGAAAAAAAAGCAGAAATTCCATTTATTTTGGAGCAAAAATGAAGAAATTTCCCTTTTTTATGGCAAAAAGCTATACTTTCTTCTTATTTTCGGGCAAAAGGGCAGAAATTCCACGTATTCTGGAGCAAAATTGCAGAAATTCCCCTAATTGTGGGGCAAAAAGGCAAAAATTCCCTATATGTTAGGGCAAAAAGACAGAAATTCTCCTTATTTTGGGGCAAAACTTAGTAATTCCACTTATTTTGGGGCAAAATTCCAGAAATTTCCCTCATTTTGGGGCAAAATTGCAGAAATTTCACTTATTTTGGGGCAAAATTGCAGATATTTTACTTATTTCAGGGAAAAAGGGCAGAAATTTTCCTTATTTTTGGGCAAAAAGGAAGAAATTCCCCTTATTTTGAGGTAAAAAGGCTGAAATTTCCCTTATTTGGGGGCAAAAAGGCAGAAATTTCCCTTATTTTGGGGAAAAATGGAAAAAATTTCACTTATTTCAGGGTAATAAGTCAGAAATATTTTTTATTTTGGAGCAAAAAAGACAGAAATTCCCTTTGTTTTGGGGGAAAAAGACAGAAATTCCACTTATTTAGAGGCAAAAAATCAGAAATTCCGCTTATTTTGGAGCAAAAATGAGGAAATTTCCCTTTTTAATGGCAAAAAGGTATGCATTCTTCTTATTATCGGGAAAAAAGGCAGAAATTCCCCGTATTTTGGAGCAAAATTGCAGAATTTCCCCTAATTGTGGGGCAAAAAGGCAGAAATTTTCTATATGTTGGGGCAATAAGACAGAAATTCTCCTTATTATAGGGCAAAACTAAGAAATTCCACTTATTTTGAGGCAAAATACCAGAAATTTCTCTTAATTTGGGGCAAAATTGCAGAAATTTCACCTATTTTGGGGCAAAAATGCAGAAATTTCACTTATTACAGGGAAAAAAGGCAGAAATTTTCCTTATTTTAAGGCAAAAAGGCAGAAATTCCTAATATTTTGTGACAAAAATGCAGAAATTCCCCTTATTTTGAGGTAAAAAGGCTGAAATTCCCCTTATTTGGGGGCAAAAAGGCAGAAATTTCCCTTATTTTGGGGCAAAATTGCAGAAATTTCACTTATTTTGGGGCAAAATTGCAGAAATTTCACTTATTTCAGAGAAAAAAGGCAGAAATTTTCCTTAGTTTGGGGCAAAAAGGCAGAAATTCCTAATATTTTGTGGCAAAAATGCAAAATTTACCCTTATTTTGATGTAAAAAGGCTGAAATTCCCCTTATTTGGGGGCAAAAAAGCAGAAATTTCTCTTATTTTGGGGCAAAATTGCAGAAATTTCACTTACTTCAGGGTAATAAGTCAGAATTTTTCCTTATTTTGGGGAAAAAAAGACAGAAATTATTTTGTTTTGGGGGAAAAAGACAGAAATTTCACTTATTTAAAGGCAAAAAAAGCAGGAATTCCCCTTATTTTGGAGAAAAAATGAAGAAATTTCCCTTTTTTATGGCAAAAAGGTATGCATTCTTCTTATTTTCGAGCAAAAAGGCAGAAATTGACCGTATTTTGGAGCAAAATTGCAGAAATTCCGCTAATTGTGGGGCAAAAAGACAGAAATTCTCCTTATTTTGGGGCAAAACTAAGAAATTCCACTTATTTTGGGGCAAAATTCCAGAAACTTCCTTTATTTTGGGGCAAAATTGCAGAAATTTCACTTATTTTGGGGCAAAATTGCAGAAATTTCACTTATGTCAGGGAAAAAAGGCAGAAATTTTCCTTATTTAGGGGCAAAAATGCAGAAATTCCAAATATTTTGTGGCAAAAATGCAGAAATTTCCCTTATTTTGAGGTAAAAAGGCTGAAATTCCATTTATTTGGGGGCAAAAAGGCAGAAATTTCCCTTATTTTGGGTCAAATTTGCAGAAATTTCACTTATTTTGGGGCAAAATTGCAGAAATTTCACTTATTTCAGGGAAAAAAGGCAGAAATTTTCCTTAGTTTGGGGCAAAAAGGCAGAAATTCCTAATATTTTGTGGCAAAAATACAAAATTTACCCTTATTTTGATGTAAAATGGCTGAAATTCCCCTTATTTGGGGGCAAAAAAGCAGAAATTTCTCTTATTTTGGGGCAAAATTGCAGAAATTTCACTTACTTCAGGGTAATAAGTCAGAATTTTTCCTTATTTTGGGGAAAAAAAGACAGAAATTCTTTTTGTTTTGGGGGAAAAAGACAGAAATTTCACTTATTTAAAGGCAAAAAAGCAGAAATTCCCCTTATTTTGGAGAAAAAATGAAGAAATTTCCCTTTTTTATGGCAAAAAGGTATGCATTCTTCTTATTTTCGAGCAAAAAGGCAGAAATTGACCGTATTTTGGAGCAAAATTGCAGAAATTCCGCTAATTGTGGGGCAAAAAGACAAAAATTCTCCTTATTTTGGGGCAAAACTAAGAAATTCCACTTATTTTGGGGCAAAATTCCAGAAATTTCCTTTATTTTGGGGCAAAATTGCAGAAATTTCACTTATTTTGGGGTAAAATTGCAGAAATTTCACTTATGTCAGGGAAAAAAGGCAGAAATTTTCCTTATTTAGGGGCAAAAATGCAGAAATTCCTAATATTTTGTGGCAAAAATGCAGAAATTTCCCTTATTTTGAGGTAAAAAGGCTGAAATTCCCCTTATTTGGGGGCAAAAAGGCAGAAATTTCCCTTATTTTGGGGCAAAATTGCAGAAATTTCACTTATTTCAGGGTAATAAGTCAGAAATTTTCCTTATTTTGGGGCAAAAAAGACAGGAATTCCCTTTGTTTAGGGGTAAAAAACAGAAATTCCACTTATTTAGAGGCAAAAAAGCAGAAATTCCCCTTTTTGGAGCAAAAATGAAGAAATTTCCCTTTTTTATGGCAAAAAGGTATGCATTCTTCTTATTTTCCGGCAAAAAGGCAGAAATTCCCCGTATTTTGGAGCAAAATTGCAGAAATTCTGCTAATTGTGGGGCAAAAAGTCAGAAATTCCCTATATGTTGGGACAAAAAGACAGAAATTCTCCTTATTTTGTGGCATAACTCAGAAATTCCACTTATTTGTGGCAAAATTCCAGAAATTTCCCTTATTTTGGGGCAAAATTGCAGAAATTTCACTTCTTTTGGGGCAAAATTGCAGAAATTTCACTTATGTCAGGGAAAAAAGGCAGAAATTTTCTTTATTTTGGGGCAAAAATGCAGAAATTCCTAATATTTTGTGGCAAAAATGCAGAAAATTCCCTTATTTTGAGGTAAAAAGGCTGAATTTTCCCCTTATTTTGGGGCAAAAAGGCAGAAATTTCCCTTATTTTGGGGCAAAATTGCAGAAATTTCACTTATTTCAGGGTAATAAGTGAGAAAATTTCCTTATTTTGGGACAAAAAAGACAGAAATTCCCTTTGTTTTTGGGGAAAAAGACAGAAATTCCACTTATTTAGAGGCAAAAAAGCAGAAATTCCCCTTATTTTGGATCAAAAATGAAGAAATTTCCCTTTTTTATGGCAAAAAGGTATGCATTCTTCTTATTTTCAGGCAAAAGAGCAGAAATTCTTCGTATTTTGGAGCAAAATTGCAGAAATTCCCCTAATTTTAAGGCAAAAAGGCAGAAATTCCCTATATGTTGGGGCATAAAGACAGAAATTCTCCTTATTTTGGTGCAGAACTCAGAAATTAAACTTATTTTGAGGCAAAATTCCAGAAATTTCCCTTATTTTGGGGCAAAATTGCAGAAATTTCACTTATTTTGGGGCAAAATTGCAGAAATTTCACTTATTTCAGGGAAAAAATGCTGAAATTTTCTTTATTTTGGGGCAAAAAGGCAGAAATTTCTAACATTTTGTGGCAAAAATGCCGAAATTCCCCTTATTTTGAGGTAAAAAGGCTGAAATTCCCCTTATTTGGGGTCAAAAAGGCAAAAATTTCCCTTATTTTGGGGCAAAATTGCAGAAATTTCACTTACTTCAGGATAAAATGTCAGAATTTTTCCTTATTTTGGGGCAAAAATACAGGAATTCCCTATGCTTTGAGGGAAAAGGACAGAAATTCCACTTATTTAATGGCAAAAAATCAGAAATTCCGCTTATTTTGGGGCAAAAATGAAGAAATTTCTCTTTTTTATGGCAAAAAGCTATACTTTCTTCTTATTTTCGGGCAAAAAGGCAGAAATTCCCCGTATTTTGAAGCAAAATTGCAGAAATTCCCCTAATTGTGTGACAAAGAGCCGAAATTCCCTATATGTTAGGGCAAAAAGACAGAAATTCTCCTTATTTTGGGGCAAAACTCAGTAATTCCACTTATTTTGGGGCAAAATTCCAGAAATTTGCCTTATTTTGGGGCAAAATTGCAGAATTTTCACTTATTTCAGAAAAGAAAGAAAGAAATTTTATATTTTGGGGCAAAAAGGCAGAAATTCCCCTTATTTTGAGGAAAAAAGGCTGAAATTTCCCTTATTTGGGGACAAAAAGGCAGATATTTCCCTTATTTTGGGAAAAAATTGAAGAAATTTCACTTATTTCAGGTTAATAAGTCAGAAATATTTTTTAATTTGGGGCCAAAAATACAGAAATTCCCTTTGTTTTGGGGGAAAAAGACAAAAATTCCAGTTATTTTTAGGAAAAAAAGCAGAAATTCCATTTTTATTGGAGCAAAAATGAAGAAATTTCTTTTTTTTATGGCAAAAAGTTATGCATTCTTCTTATTATCGGGCAAAAAGGCAGAAATTCCTTGTATTTTGGAGCAAAATTGCAGAAATTCCCCTAATTGTGGGGAAAAAGGCAGAAATTCTCTATATCTTGGGGCAAAAAGACAGAAATTCTCCTAATTTTGGGGCAAAACTCAGAAATTCCACTTATTTTGGGGCAAAATACCAGAAATTTCTCGTAATTTGGGGCAAAATTGCAAAAATTTCACTTATTTTGGGGCAAAGTTGCAGAAATTTCACTTATTACAGGGAATAAAGTCAGATATTTTCCTTATTTTGGGGCAAAAATGCAGAAATTCCTAATATTTTGTGGCAAAAATGCAGAAATTTCCCTTATTTTGAGGTAAAAAGGCTGAAATTCCCCTTATTTGGGGGCAAAAAGGCAGAAATTTCCCTTATTTTGGGGCAAAATTGCAGAAATTTCACTTATTTCAGGGTAATAAGTCAGAAATTTTCCTTATTTTGGGGCAAAAAAGACAGGAATTCCCTTTGTTTAGGGGTAAAAAACAGAAATTCCACTTATTTAGAGGCAAAAAAGCAGAAATTCCCCTTTTTGGAGCAAAAATGAAGAAATGTCCTTTTTTTATGGCAAAAAGGTATGCATTCTTCTTATTTTCCGGCAAAAAGGCAGAAATTCCCCGTATTTTCGAGCAAAATTGCAGAAATTCTGCTAATTGTGGGGCAAAAAGTCAGAAATTCCTTATATGTTGGGACAAAAAGACAGAAATTCTCCTTATTTTGTGGCATAACTAAGAAATTCCACTTATTTGTGGCAAAATTCCAGAAATTTCCCTTATTTTGGGGCAAAATTGCAGAAATTTCACTTCTTTTGGGGCAAAATTGCAGAAATTTCACTTATGTCAGGGAAAAAAGGCAGAAATTTTCTTTATTTTGGGGCAAAAATGCAGAAATTCCTAATATTTTGTGGCAAAAATGCAGAAAATTCCCTTATTTTGAGGTAAAAAGGCTGAATTTTCCCCTTATTTTGGGGCAAAAAGGCAGAAATTTCCCTTATTTTGGGGCAAAATTGCAGAAATTTCACTTATTTCAGGGCAATAAGTCAAAAAATTTCCTTATTTTGGGGCAAAAAAGACAGAAATTCCCTTTGTTTTTGGGGAAAAAGACAGAAATTCCACTTATTTAGAGGCAAAAAAGCAGAAATTCCCCTTATTTTGGATCAAAAATGAAGAAATTTCCCTTTTTTATGGAAAAAAGGTATGCATTCTTCTTATTTTCAGGCAAAAGGGCAGAAATTCTTCGTATTTTGGAGCAAAATTGCAGAAATTCCCCTAATTTTAAGGCAAAAAGGCAGAAATTCCCTATATGTTGGGGCATAAAGACAGAAATTCTCCTTATTTTGGTGCAGAACTCAGAAATTAAACTTATTTTGAGGCAAAATTCCAGAAATTTCCCTTATTTTGGGGCAAAATTGCAGAAATTTCACTTATTTTGGGGCAAAATTGCAGAAATTTCACTTATTTTGGGGCAAAATTGCAGAAATTTCACTTATTTCAGGGAAAAAAATGCTGAAATTTTCTTTATTTTGGGGCAAAAAGGCAGAAATTTCTAACATTTTGTGGCAAAAATGCCGAAATTCCCCTTATTTTGAGGTAAAAAGGCTGAAATTCCCCTTATTTGGGGGCAAAAAGGCAAAAATTTCCCTTATTTTGGGGCAAAATTGCAGAAATTTCACTTACTTCAGGGTAAAATGTCAGAATTTTTCCTTATTTTGGGGCAAAAATACAGGAATTCCCTATGCTTTGAGGGAAAAGGACAGAAATTCCACTTATTTAATGGCAAAAAATCAGAAATTCCGCTTATTTTGGGGCAAAAATGAAGAAATTTCTCTTTTTTATGGCAAAAAGCTATACTTTCTTCTTATTTTCGGGCAAAAAGGCAGAAATTCCCCGTATTTTGAAGCAAAATTGCAGAAATTCCCCTAATTGTGTGACAAAGAGCCGAAATTCCCTATATGTTAGGGCAAAAAGACAGAAATTCTCCTTATTTTGGGGCAAAACTCAGTAATTCCACTTATTTTGGGGCAAAATTCCAGAAATTTCCCTTATTTTGGGGCAAAATTGCAGAAATTTCACTTATTTCAGAAAAGAAAAGAAGAAATTTTATATTTTGGGGCAAAAAGGCAGAAATTCCCCTTATTTTGAGGAAAAAAGGCTGAAATTTCCCTTATTTGGGGACAAAAAGGCAGATATTTCCCTTATTTTGGGAAAAAATTGAAGAAATTTCACTTATTTCAGGTTAATAAGTCAGAAATATTTTTTAATTTGGGGCCAAAAATATAGAAATTCCCTTTGTTTTGGGGGAAAAAGACAAAAATTCCAGTTATTTTTAGAAAAAAAAGCAGAAATTCCATTTATTTTGGAGCAAAAATGAAGAAATTTCCCTTTTTTATGGCAAAAAGCTATACTTTCTTCTTATTTTCGGGCAAAAGGGCAGAAATTCCACGTATTCTGGAGCAAAATTGCAGAAATTCCCCTAATTGTGGGGCAAAAAGGCAAAAATTCCCTATATGTTAGGGCAAAAAGACAGAAATTCTCCTTATTTTGGGGCAAAACTTAGTAATTCCACTTATTTTGGGGCAAAATTCCAGAAATTTCCCTCATTTTGGGGCAAAATTGCAGAAATTTCACTTATTTTGGGGCAAAATTGCAGATATTTTACTTATTTCAGGGAAAAAGGGCAGAAATTTTCCTTATTTTTGGGCAAAAAGGAAGAAATTCCCCTTATTTTGAGGTAAAAAGGCTGAAATTTCCCTTATTTGGGGGCAAAAAGGCAGAAATTTCCCTTATTTTGGGGAAAAATGGAAAAAATTTCACTTATTTCAGGGTAATAAGTCAGAAATATTTTTTATTTTGGAGCAAAAAAGACAGAAATTCCCTTTGTTTTGGGGGAAAAAGACAGAAATTCCACTTATTTAGAGGCAAAAAATCAGAAATTCCGCTTATTTTGGAGCAAAAATGAGGAAATTTCCCTTTTTAATGGCAAAAAGGTATGCATTCTTCTTATTATCGGGAAAAAAGGCAGAAATTCCCCGTATTTTGGAGCAAAATTGCAGAATTTCCCCTAATTGTGGGGCAAAAAGGCAGAAATTTTCTATATGTTGGGGCAATAAGACAGAAATTCTCCTTATTATGGGGCAAAACTAAGAAATTCCACTTATTTTGAGGCAAAATACCAGAAATTTCTCTTAATATGGGGCAAAATTGCAGAAATTTCACCTATTTTGGGGCAAAAATGAAGAAATTTCACTTATTACAGGGAAAAAAGGCAAAAATTTTCTTTATTTTAAGGCAAAGAGGCAGAAATTCCTAATATTTTGTGGCAAAAATGCAGAAATTCCCCTTATTTTGAGGTAAAAAGGCTAAAATTCCCCTTATTTGGAGGCAAAAAGGCAGAAATTTCCCTTATTTTGGGGCAAAATTGCAGAAATTTCACTTATTTTGGGGCAAAATTGCAGAAATTTCACTTATGTCAGGGAAAAAAGGCAGAAATTTTCCTTATTTAGGGGCAAAAATGCAGAAATTCCTAATATTTTGTGGCAAAAATGCAGAAATTTCCCTTATTTTGAGGTAAAAAGGCTGAAATTCCCCTTATTTGGGGGCAAAAAGGCAGAAATTTCCCTTATTTTGGGGCAAAATTGCAGAAATTTCACTTATTTCATGGTAATAAGTCAGAAATTTTCCTTATTTTGGGGCAACAAAGACAGGAATTCCCTTTGTTTTGGGGTAAAAAACAGAAATTCCACTTATTTAGAGGCAAAAAAGCAGAAATTCCCCTTTTTGGAGCAAAAATGAAGAAATTTCCCTTTTTTTGGCAAAAAGGTATGCATTCTTCTTATTTTCCGGCAAAAAGGCAGAAATTCCCCGTATTTTGGAGCAAAATTGCAGAAATTCTGCTAATTGTGGGGCAAAAAGTCAGAAATTCCCTATATGTTGGGACAAAAAGACAGAAATTCTCCTTATTTTGTGGCATAACTCAGAAATTCCACTTATTTGTGGCAAAATTCCAGAAATTTCCCTTATTTTGGGGCAAAATTGCAGAAATTTCACTTCTTTTGGGGCAAAATTGCAGAAATTTCACTTATTTCAGGTAAAAAAGGCAGAAATTTTCTTTATTTTGGGGCAAAAATGCAGAAATTCCTAATATTTTGTGGCAAAAATGCAGAAAATTCCCTTATTTTGAGGTAAAAAGGCTGAATTTTCCCCTTATTTTGGGGCAAAAAGGCAGAAATTTCCCTTATTTTGGGGCAAAATTGCAGAAATTTCACTTATTTCAGGGTAATAAGTCAGAAAATTTCCTTATTTTGGGGCAAAAAAGACAGAAATTCCCTTTGTTTTTGGGGAAAAAGACAGAAATTCCACTTATTTAGAGGCAAAAAAGCAGAAATTCCCCTTATTTTGGATCAAAAATGAAGAAATTTCCCTTTTTTATGGCAAAAAGGTATGCATTCTTCTTATTTTCAGGCAAAAGGGCAGAAATTCTTCGTATTTTGGAGCAAAATTGCAGAAATTCCCCTAATTTTAAGGCAAAAAGGCAGAAATTCCCTATATGTTGGGGCATAAAGACAGAAATTCTCCTTATTTTGGTGCAGAACTCAGAAATTAAACTTATTTTGAGGCAAAATTCCAGAAATTTCCCTTATTTTGGGGCAAAATTGCAGAAATTTCACTTATTTTGGGGCAAAATTGCAGAAATTTCACTTATTTCAGGGAAAAAATGCTGAAATTTTCTTTATTTTGGGGCAAAAAGGCAGAAATTTCTAACATTTTGTGGCAAAAATGCCGAAATTCCCCTTATTTTGAGGTAAAAAGGCTGAAATTCCCCTTATTTGGGGTCAAAAAGGCAAAAATTTCCCTTATTTTGGGGCAAAATTGCAGAAATTTCACTTACTTCAGGATAAAATGTCAGAATTTTTCCTTATTTTGGGGCAAAAATACAGGAATTCCCTATGCTTTGAGGGAAAAGGACAGAAATTCCACTTATTTAATGGCAAAAAATCAGAAATTCCGCTTATTTTGGGGCAAAAATGAAGAAATTTCTCTTTTTTATGGCAAAAAGCTATACTTTCTTCTTATTTTCGGGCAAAAAGGCAGAAATTCCCCGTATTTTGAAGCAAAATTGCAGAAATTCCCCTAATTGTGTGACAAAGAGCAGAAATTCCCTATATGTTAGGGCAAAAAGACAGAAATTCTCCTTATTTTGGGGCAAAACTCAGTAATTCCACTTATTTTGGGGCAAAATTCCAGAAATTTGCCTTATTTTGGGGCAAAATTGCAGAAATTTCACTTATTTCAGAAAAGAAGGGAAGAAATTTTATATTTTGGGGCAAAAAGGCAGAAATTCCCCTTATTTTGAGGAAAAAAGGCTGAAATTTTCCTTATTTGGGGACAAAAAGGCAGATATTTCCCTTATTTTGGGAAAAAATTGAAGAAATTTCACTTATTTCAGGTTAATAAGTCAGAAATATTTTTTAATTTGGGGCCAAAAATACAGAAATTCCCTTTGTTTTGGGGGAAAAAGACAAAAATTCCAGTTATTTTTAGGAAAAAAAGCAGAAATTCCCCTTATTTTGGAGCAAAAATGAAGAAATTTCTTTTTTTTATGGCAAAAAGTTATGCATTCTTCTTATTATCGGGCAAAAAGGCAGAAATTCCTTGTATTTTGGAGCAAAATTGCAGAAATTCCCCTAATTGTGGGGAAAAAGGCAGAAATTCTCTATATCTTGGGGCAAAAAGACAGAAATTCTCCTAATTTTGGGGCAAAACTCAGAAATTCCACTTATTTTGGGGCAAAATACCAGAAATTTCTCTTAATTTGGGGCAAAATTGCAAAAATTTCACTTATTTTGGGGCAAAGTTGCAGAAATTTCACTTATTACAGGGAATAAAGTCAGATATTTTCCTTATTTTGGGGCAAAAATGCAGAAATTCCTAATATTTTGTGGCAAAAATGCAGAAATTTCCCTTATTTTGAGGTAAAAAGGCTGAAATTCCCCTTATTTGGGGGCAAAAAGGCAGAAATTTCCCTTATTTTGGGGCAAAATTGCAGAAATTTCACTTATTTCAGGGTAATAAGTCAGAAATTTTCCTTATTTTGGGGCAAAAAAGACAGGAATTCCCTTTGTTTAGGGGTAAAAAACAGAAATTCCACTTATTTAGAGGCAAAAAAGCAGAAATTCCCCTTTTTGGAGCAAAAATGAAGAAATTTCCTTTTTTTATGGCAAAAAGGTATGCATTCTTCTTATTTTCCGGCAAAAAGGCAGAAATTCCCCGTATTTTGGAGCAAAATTGCAGAAATTCTGCTAATTGTGGGGCAAAAAGTCAGAAATTCCCTATATGTTGGGACAAAAAGACAGAAATTCTCCTTATTTTGTGGCATAACTCAGAAATTCCACTTATTTGTGGCAAAATTCCAGAAATTTCCCTTATTTTGGGGCAAAATTGCAGAAATTTCACTTCTTTTGGGGCAAAATTGCAGAAATTTCACTTATGTCAGGGAAAAAAGGCAGAAATTTTCTTTATTTTGGGGCAAAAATGCAGAAATTCCTAATATTTTGTGGCAAAAATGCAGAAAATTCCCTTATTTTGAGGTAAAAAGGCTGAATTTTCCCCTTATTTTGGGGCAAAAAGGCAGAAATTTCCCTTATTTTGGGGCAAAATTGCAGAAATTTCACTTATTTCAGGGTAATAAGTCAAAAAATTTCCTTATTTTGGGGCAAAAAAGACAGAAATTCCCTTTGTTTTTGGGGAAAAAGACAGAAATTCCACTTATTTAGAGGCAAAAAAGCAGAAATTCCCCTTATTTTGGATCAAAAATGAAGAAATTTCCCTTTTTTATGGTAAAAAGGTATGCATTCTTCTTATTTTCAGGCAAAAGGGCAGAAATTCTTCGTATTTTGGAGCAAAATTGCAGAAATTCCCCTAATTTTAAGGCAAAAAGGCAGAAATTCCCTATATGTTGGGGCATAAAGACAGAAATTCTCCTTATTTTGGTGCAGAACTCAGAAATTAAACTTATTTTGAGGCAAAATTCCAGAAATTTCCCTTATTTTGGGGTAAAATTGCAGAAATTTCACTTATTTTGGGGCAAAATTGCAGAAATTTCACTTATTTTGGGGCAAAATTGAAGAAATTTCACTTATTTCAGGGAAAAAATGCTGAAATTTTCTTTATTTTGTGGCAAAAAGGCAGAAATTTCTAACATTTTGTGGCAAAAATGCCGAAATTCCCCTTATTTTGAGGTAAAAAGGCTGAAATTCCCCTTATTTGGGGGCAAAAAGGCAAAAATTTCCCTTATTTTGGGGCAAAATTGCAGAAATTTCACTTACTTCAGGGTAAAATGTCAGAATTTTTCCTTATTTTGGGGCAAAAATACAGGAATTCCCTATGCTTTGAGGGAAAAGGACAGAAATTCCACTTATTTAATGGCAAAAAATCAGAAATTCCGCTTATTTTGGGGCAAAAATGAAGAAATTTCTCTTTTTTATGGCAAAAAGGTATACTTTCTTCTTATTTTCGGGCAAAAAGGCAGAAATTCCCCGTATTTTGAAGCAAAATTGCAGAAATTCCCCTAATTGTGTGACAAAGAGCCGAAATTCCCTATATGTTAGGGCAAAAAGACAGAAATTCTCCTTATTTTGGGGCAAAACTCAGTAATTCCACTTATTTTGGGGCAAAATTCCAGAAATTTCCCTTATTTTGGGGCAAAATTGCAGAAATTTCACTTATTTCAGAAAAGAAAAGAAGAAATTTTATATTTTGGGGCAAAAAGGCAGAAATTCCCCTTATTTTGAGGAAAAAAGGCTGAAATTTCCCTTATTTGGGGACAAAAAGGCAGATATTTCCCTTATTTTGGGAAAAAATTGAAGAAATTTCACTTATTTCAGGTTAATAAGTCAGAAATATTTTTTAATTTGGGGCCAAAAATATAGAAATTCCCTTTGTTTTGGGGGAAAAAGACAAAAATTCCAGTTATTTTTAGAAAAAAAAGCAGAAATTCCATTTATTTTGGAGCAAAAATGAAGAAATTTCCCTTTTTTATGGCAAAAAGCTATACTTTCTTCTTATTTTCGGGCAAAAGGGCAGAAATTCCACGTATTCTGGAGCAAAATTGCAGAAATTCCCCTAATTGTGGGGCAAAAAGGCAAAAATTCCCTATATGTTAGGGCAAAAAGACAGAAATTCTCCTTATTTTGGGGCAAAACTTAGTAATTCCACTTATTTTGGGGCAAAATTCCAGAAATTTCCCTCATTTTGGGGCAAAATTGCAGAAATTTCACTTATTTTGGGGCAAAATTGCAGATATTTTACTTATTTCAGGGAAAAAGGGCAGAAATTTTCCTTATTTTTGGGCAAAAAGGAATAAATTCCCCTTATTTTGAGGTAAAAAGGCTGAAATTTCCCTTATTTGGGGGCAAAAAGGCAGAAATTTCCCTTATTTTGGGGAAAAATGGAAAAAATTTCACTTATTTCAGGGTAATAAGTCAGAAATATTTTTTATTTTGGAGCAAAAAAGACAGAAATTCCCTTTGTTTTGGGGGAAAAAGACAGAAATTCCACTTATTTAGAGGCAAAAAATCAGAAATTCCGCTTATTTTGGAGCAAAAATGAGGAAATTTCTTTTTTTAATGGCAAAAAGGTATGCATTCTTCTTATTATCGGGAAAAAAGGCAGAAATTCCCCGTATTTTGGAGCAAAATTGCAGAATTTCCCCTAATTGTGGGGCAAAAAGGCAGAAATTTTCTATATGTTGGGGCAATAAGACAGAAATTCTCCTTATTATGGGGCAAAACTAAGAAATTCCACTTATTTTGAGGCAAAATACCAGAAATTTCTCTTAATATGGGGCAAAATTGCAGAAATTTCACCTATTTTGGGGCAAAAATGAAGAAATTTCACTTATTACAGGGAAAAAAGGCAAAAATTTTCTTTATTTTAAGGCAAAGAGGCAGAAATTCCTAATATTTTGTGGCAAAAATGCAGAAATTCCCCTTATTTTGAGGTAAAAAGGCTAAAATTCCCCTTATTTGGAGGCAAAAAGGCAGAAATTTCCCTTATTTTGGGGCAAAATTGCAGAAATTTCACTTATTTTGGGGCAAAATTGCAGAAATTTCACTTATGTCAGGGAAAAAAGGCAGAAATTTTCCTTATTTAGGGGCAAAAATGCAGAAATTCCTAATATTTTGTGGCAAAAATGCAGAAATTTCCCTTATTTTGAGGTAAAAAGGCTGAAATTCCCCTTATTTGGGGGCAAAAAGGCAGAAATTTCCCTTATTTTGGGGCAAAATTGCAGAAATTTCACTTATTTCAGGGTAATAAGTCAGAAATTTTCCTTATTTTGGGGCAACAAAGACAGGAATTCCCTTTGTTTTGGGGTAAAAAACAGAAATTCCACTTATTTAGATGCAAAAAAGCAGAAATTCCCCTTTTTGGAGCAAAAATGAAGAAATTTCCCTTTTTTTGGCAAAAAGGTATGCATTCTTCTTATTTTCCGGCAAAAAGGCAGAAATTCCCCGTATTTTGGAGCAAAATTGCAGAAATTCTGCTAATTGTGGGGCAAAAAGTCAGAAATTCCCTATATGTTGGGACAAAAAGACAGAAATTCTCCTTATTTTGTGGCATAACTCAGAAATTCCACTTATTTGTGGCAAAATTCCAGAAATTTCCCTTATTTTGGGGCAAAATTGCAGAAATTTCACTTCTTTTGGGGCAAAATTGCAGAAATTTCACTTATTTCAGGTAAAAAAGGCAGAAATTTTCTTTATTTTGGGGCAAAAATGCAGAAATTCCTAATATTTTGTGGCAAAAATGCAGAAAATTCCCTTATTTTGAGGTAAAAAGGCTGAATTTTCCCCTTATTTTGGGGCAAAAAGGCAGAAATTTCCCTTATTTTGGGGCAAAATTGCAGAAATTTCACTTATTTCAGGGTAATAAGTCAGAAAATTTCCTTATTTTGGGGCAAAAAAGACAGAAATTCCCTTTGTTTTTGGGGAAAAAGACAGAAATTCCACTTATTTAGAGGCAAAAAAGCAGAAATTCCCCTTATTTTGGATCAAAAATGAAGAAATTTCCCTTTTTTATGGCAAAAAGGTATGCATTCTTCTTATTTTCAGGCAAAAGGGCAGAAATTCTTCGTATTTTGGAGCAAAATTGCAGAAATTCCCCTAATTTTAAGGCAAAAAGGCAGAAATTCCCTATATGTTGGGGCATAAAGACAGAAATTCTCCTTATTTTGGTGCAGAACTCAGAAATTAAACTTATTTTGAGGCAAAATTCCAGAAATTTCCCTTATTTTGGGGCAAAATTGCAGAAATTTCACTTATTTTGGGGCAAAATTGCAGAAATTTCACTTATTTCAGGGAAAAAATGCTGAAATTTTCTTTATTTTGGGGCAAAAAGGCAGAAATTTCTAACATTTTGTGGCAAAAATGCCGAAATTCCCCTTATTTTGAGGTAAAAAGGCTGAAATTCCCCTTATTTGGGGTCAAAAAGGCAAAAATTTCCCTTATTTTGGGGCAAAATTGCAGAAATTTCACTTACTTCAGGATAAAATGTCAGAATTTTTCCTTATTTTGGGGCAAAAATACAGGAATTCCCTATGCTTTGAGGGAAAAGGACAGAAATTCCACTTATTTAATGGCAAAAAATCAGAAATTCCGCTTATTTTGGGGCAAAAATGAAGAAATTTCTCTTTTTTATGGCAAAAAGCTATACTTTCTTCTTATTTTCGGGCAAAAAGGCAGAAATTCCCCGTATTTTGAAGCAAAATTGCAGAAATTCCCCTAATTGTGTGACAAAGAGCCGAAATTCCCTATATGTTAGGGCAAAAAGACAGAAATTCTCCTTATTTTGGGGCAAAACTCAGTAATTCCACTTATTTTGGGGCAAAATTCCAGAAATTTGCCTTATTTTGGGGCAAAATTGCAGAAATTTCACTTATTTCAGAAAAGAAGGGAAGAAATTTTATATTTTGGGGCAAAAAGGCAGAAATTCCCCTTATTTTGAGGAAAAAAGGCTGAAATTTTCCTTATTTGGGGACAAAAAGGCAGATATTTCCCTTATTTTGGGAAAAAATTGAAGAAATTTCACTTATTTCAGGTTAATAAGTCAGAAATATTTTTTAATTTGGGGCCAAAAATACAGAAATTCCCTTTGTTTTGGGGGAAAAAGACAAAAATTCCAGTTATTTTTAGGAAAAAAAGCAGAAATTCCCCTTATTTTGGAGCAAAAATGAAGAAATTTCTTTTTTTTATGGCAAAAAGTTATGCATTCTTCTTATTATCGGGCAAAAAGGCAGAAATTCCTTGTATTTTGGAGCAAAATTGCAGAAATTCCCCTAATTGTGGGGAAAAAGGCAGAAATTCTCTATATCTTGGGGCAAAAAGACAGAAATTCTCCTAATTTTGGGGCAAAACTCAGAAATTCCACTTATTTTGGGGCAAAATACCAGAAATTTCTCTTAATTTGGGGCAAAATTGCAAAAATTTCACTTATTTTGGGGCAAAGTTGCAGAAATTTCACTTATTACAGGGAATAAAGTCAGATATTTTCCTTATTTTGGGGAAAAATGCAGAAATTCCTAATATTTTGTGGCAAAAATGCAGAAATTTCCCTTATTTTGAGGTAAAAAGGCTGAAATTCCCCTTATTTGGGGGCAAAAAGGCAGAAATTTCCCTTATTTTGGGGCAAAATTGCAGAAATTTCACTTATTTCAGGGTAATAAGTCAGAAATTTTCCTTATTTTGGGGCAAAAAAGACAGGAATTCCCTTTGTTTAGGGGTAAAAAACAGAAATTCCACTTATTTAGAGGCAAAAAAGCAGAAATTCCCCTTTTTGGAGCAAAAATGAAGAAATTTCCTTTTTTTATGGCAAAAAGGTATGCATTCTTCTTATTTTCCGGCAAAAAGGCAGAAATTCCCCGTATTTTGGAGCAAAATTGCAGAAATTCTGCTAATTGTGGGGCAAAAAGTCAGAAATTCCCTATATGTTGGGACAAAAAGACAGAAATTCTCCTTATTTTGTGGCATAACTCAGAAATTCCACTTATTTGTGGCAAAATTCCAGAAATTTCCCTTATTTTGGGGCAAAATTGCAGAAATTTCACTTCTTTTGGGGCAAAATTGCAGAAATTTCACTTATGTCAGGGAAAAAAGGCAGAAATTTTCTTTATTTTGGGGCAAAAATGCAGAAATTCCTAATATTTTGTGGCAAAAATGCAGAAAATTCCCTTATTTTGAGGTAAAAAGGCTGAATTTTCCCCTTATTTTGGGGCAAAAAGGCAGAAATTTCCCTTATTTTGGGGCAAAATTGCAGAAATTTCACTTATTTCAGGGTAATAAGTCAAAAAATTTCCTTATTTTGGGGCAAAAAAGACAGAAATTCCCTTTGTTTTTGGGGAAAAAGACAGAAATTCCACTTATTTAGAGGCAAAAAAGCAGAAATTCCCCTTATTTTGGATCAAAAATGAAGAAATTTCCCTTTTTTATGGTAAAAAGGTATGCATTCTTCTTATTTTCAGGCAAAAGGGCAGAAATTCTTCGTATTTTGGAGCAAAATTGCAGAAATTCCCCTAATTTTAAGGCAAAAAGGCAGAAATTCCCTATATGTTGGGGCATAAAGACAGAAATTCTCCTTATTTTGGTGCAGAACTCAGAAATTAAACTTATTTTGAGGCAAAATTCCAGAAATTTCCCTTATTTTGGGGCAAAATTGCAGAAATTTCACTTATTTTGGGGCAAAATTGCAGAAATTTCACTTATTTTGGGGCAAAATTGCAGAAATTTCACTTATTTCAGGGAAAAAATGCTGAAATTTTCTTTATTTTGTGGCAAAAAGGCAGAAATTTCTAACATTTTGTGGCAAAAATGCCGAAATTCCCCTTATTTTGAGGTAAAAAGGCTGAAATTCCCCTTATTTGGGGGCAAAAAGGCAAAAATTTCCCTTATTTTGGGGCAAAATTGCAGAAATTTCACTTACTTCAGGGTAAAATGTCAGAATTTTTCCTTATTTTGGGGCAAAAATACAGGAATTCCCTATGCTTTGAGGGAAAAGGACAGAAATTCCACTTATTTAATGGCAAAAAATCAGAAATTCCGCTTATTTTGGGGCAAAAATGAAGAAATTTCTCTTTTTTATGGCAAAAAGGTATACTTTCTTCTTATTTTCGGGCAAAAAGGCAGAAATTCCCCGTATTTTGAAGCAAAATTGCAGAAATTCCCCTAATTGTGTGACAAAGAGCCGAAATTCCCTATATGTTAGGGCAAAAAGACAGAAATTCTCTTTATTTTGGGGCAAAACTCAGTAATTCCACTTATTTTGGGGCAAAATTCCAGAAATTTCCCTTATTTTGGGGCAAAATTGCAGAAATTTCACTTATTTCAGAAAAGAAAAGAAGAAATTTTATATTTTGGGGCAAAAAGGCAGAAATTCCCCTTATTTTGAGGAAAAAAGGCTGAAATTTCCCTTATTTGGGGACAAAAAGGCAGATATTTCCCTTATTTTGGGAAAAAATTGAAGAAATTTCACTTATTTCAGGTTAATAAGTCAGAAATATTTTTTAATTTGGGGCCAAAAATATAGAAATTCCCTTTGTTTTGGGGGAAAAAGACAAAAATTCCAGTTATTTTTAGAAAAAAAAGCAGAAATTCCATTTATTTTGGAGCAAAAATGAAGAAATTTCCCTTTTTTATGGCAAAAAGCTATACTTTCTTCTTATTTTCGGGCAAAAGGGCAGAAATTCCACGTATTCTGGAGCAAAATTGCAGAAATTCCCCTAATTGTGGGGCAAAAAGGCAAAAATTCCCTATATGTTAGGGCAAAAAGACAGAAATTCTCCTTATTTTGGGGCAAAACTTAGTAATTCCACTTATTTTGGGGCAAAATTCCAGAAATTTCCCTCATTTTGGGGCAAAATTGCAGAAATTTCACTTATTTTGGGGCAAAATTGCAGATATTTTACTTATTTCAGGGAAAAAGGGCAGAAATTTTCCTTATTTTTGGGCAAAAAGGAATAAATTCCCCTTATTTTGAGGTAAAAAGGCTGAAATTTCCCTTATTTGGGGGCAAAAAGGCAGAAATTTCCCTTATTTTGGGGAAAAATGGAAAAAATTTCACTTATTTCAGGGTAATAAGTCAGAAATATTTTTTATTTTGGAGCAAAAAAGACAGAAATTCCCTTTGTTTTGGGGGAAAAAGACAGAAATTCCACTTATTTAGAGGCAAAAAATCAGAAATTCCGCTTATTTTGGAGCAAAAATGAGGAAATTTCCCTTTTTAATGGCAAAAAGGTATGCATTCTTCTTATTATCGGGAAAAAAGGCAGAAATTCCCCGTATTTTGGAGCAAAATTGCAGAATTTCCCCTAATTGTGGGGCAAAAAGGCAGAAATTTTCTATATGTTGGGGCAAAAAGACAGAAATTCTTCTTATTATGGGGCAAAACTAAGAAATTCCACTTATTTTGAGGCAAAATACCAGAAATTTCTCTTAATATGGGGCAAAATTGCAGAAATTTCACCTATTTTGGGGCAAAAATGCAGAAATTTCACTTATTACAGGGAAAAAAGGCAAAAATTTTCTTTATTTTAAGGCAAAGAGGCAGAAATTCCTAATATTTTGTGGCAAAAATGCAGAAATTCCCCTTATTTTGAGGTAAAAAGGCTAAAATTCCCCTTATTTGGGGGCAAAAAGGCAGAAATTTCCCATATTTTGGGGCAAAATTGCAGAAATTTCACTTATTTTGGGGCAAAATTGCAGAAATTTCACTTATGTCAGGGAAAAAAGGCAGAAATTTTCCTTATTTAGGGGCAAAAATGCAGAAATTCCGAATATTTTGTGGCAAAAATGCAGAAATTTCCCTTATTTTGAGGTAAAAAGGCTGAAATTCCCCTTATTTGGGGGCAAAAAGGCAGAAATTTCCCTTATTTTGGGGCAAAATTGCAGAAATTTCACTTATTTCAGGGTAATAAGTCAGAAATTTTCTTTATTTTGGGGCAACAAAGACAGGAATTCCCTTTGTTTTGGGGTAAAAAACAGAAATTCCACTTATTTAGATGCAAAAAAGCAGAAATTCCTTTTTTTGGAGCAAAAATGAAGAAATTTCCCTTTTTTATGGCAAAAAGGTATGCATTCTTCTTATTTTCCGGCAAAAAGGCAGAAATTCCCCGTATTTTGGAGCAAAATTGCAGAAATTCTGCTAATTGTGGGGCAAAAAGTCAGAAATTCCCTATATGTTGGGACAAAAAGACAGAAATTCTCCTTATTTTGTGGCATAACTCAGAAATTCCACTTATTTTTGGCAAAATTCCAGAAATTTCCCTTATTTTGGGGCAAAATTGCAGAAATTTCACTTCTTTTGGGGCAAAATTGCAGAAATTTCACTTATGTCAGGGAAAAAAGGCAGAAATTTTCTTTATTTTGGGGCAAAAATGCAGAAATTCCTAATATTTTGTGGCAAAAATGCAGAAAATTCCCTTATTTTGAGGTAAAAAGGCTGAATTTTCCCCTTATTTTGGGGCAAAAAGGCAGAAATTTCCCTTATTTTGGGGCAAAATTGCAGAAATTTCACTTATTTCAGGGTAATAAGTCAGAAAATTTCCTTATTTTGGGGCAAAAAAGACAGAAATTCCCTTTGTTTTTGGGGAAAAAGACAGAAATTCCACTTATTTAGAGGCAAAAAAGCAGAAATTCCCCTTATTTTGGATCAAAAATAAAGAAATTTCCCTTTTTTATGGCAAAAAGGTATGCATTCTTCTTATTTTCAGGCAAAAGGGCAGAAATTCTTCGTATTTTGGAGCAAAATTGCAGAAATTCCCCTAATTTTAAGGCAAAAAGGCAGAAATTCCCTATATGTTGGGGCATAAAGACAGAAATTCTCCTTATTTTGGTGCAGAACTCAGAAATTAAACTTATTTTGAGGCAAAATTCCAGAAATTTCCCTTATTTTGGGGCAAAATTGCAGAAATTTCACTTATTTTGGGGCAAAATTGCAGAAATTTCACTTATTTTGGGGCAAAATTGCAGAAATTTCACTTATGTCAGGGAAAAAAGGCAGAAATTTTCCTTATTTAGGGGCAAAAATGCAGAAATTCCTAATATTTTGTGGCAAAAATGCAGAAATTTCCCTTATTTTGAGTTAAAAAGCCTGAAATTCCCCTTATTTGGGGGCAAAAAGGCAGAAATTTCCCTTATTTTGGGGCAAAATTGCAGAAATTTCACTTATTTCAGGGTAATAAGTCAGAAATTTTCCTTATTTTGGGGCAACAAAGACAGGAATTCCCTTTGTTTTGGGGTAAAAAACAGAAATTCCACTTATTTAGAGGCAAAAAAGCAGAAATTCCCCTTTTTGGAGCAAAAATGAAGAAATTTCTCTTTTTTATGGCAAAAAGGTATGCATTCTTCTTATTTTCCGGCAAAAAGGCAGAAATTCCCCGTATTTTGGAGCAAAATTGCAGAAATTCTGCTAATTGTGGGGCAAAAAGTCAGAAATTCCCTATATGTTGGGACAAAAAGACAGAAATTCTCCTTATTTTGTGGCATAACTCAGAAATTCCACTTATTTGTGGCAAAATTCCAGAAATTTCCCTTATTTTGGGGCAAAATTGCAGAAATTTCACTTCTTTTGGGGCAAAAATGCAGAAATTTCACTTATGTCAGGGAAAAAAGGCAGAAATTTTCTTTATTTTGGGGCAAAAATGCAGAAATTCCTAATATTTTGTGGCAAAAATGCAGAAAATTCCCTTATTTTGAGGTAAAAAGGCTGAATTTTCCCCTTATTTTGGGGCAAAAAGGCAGAAATTTCCCTTATTTTGGGGCAAAATTGCAGAAATTTCACTTATTTCAGGGTAATAAGTCAGAAAATTTCCTTATTTTGGGGCAAAAAAGACAGAAATTCCCTTTGTTTTGGGGGAAAAAGACAGAAATTCCACTTATTTAGAGGCAAAAAAGCAGAAATTCCCCTTATTTTGGATCAAAAATGAAGAAATTTCCCTTTTTTATGGCAAAAAGGTATGCATTCTTCTTATTTTCAGGCAAAAGGGCAGAAATTCTTCGTATTTTGGAGCAAAATTGCAGAAATTCCCCTAATTTTAAGGCAAAAAGGCAGAAATTCCCTATATGTTGGGGCATAAAGACAGAAATTCTCCTTATTTTGGTGCAGAACTCAGAAATTAAACTTATTTTGAGGCAAAATTCTAGAAATTTCCCTTATTTTGGGGCAAAATTGCAGAAATTTCACTTATTTTGGGGCAAAATTGCAGAAATTTCACTTATTTCAGGGAAAAAATGCTGAAATTTTCTTTATTTTGGGGCAAAAAGGCAGAAATTTCTAACATTTTGTGGCAAAAATGCCGAAATTCCCCTTATTTTGAGGTAAAAAGGCTGAAATTCCCCTTATTTGGGGTCAAAAAGGCAAAAATTTCCCTTATTTTGGGGCAAAATTGCAGAAATTTCACTTACTTCAGGATAAAATGTCAGAATTTTTCCTTATTTTGGGGCAAAAATACAGGAATTCCCTATGCTTTGAGGGAAAAGGACAGAAATTCCACTTATTTAATGGCAAAAAATCAGAAATTCCGCTTATTTTGGGGCAAAAATGAAGAAATTTCTCTTTTTTATGGCAAAAAGCTATACTTTCTTCTTATTTTCGGGCAAAAAGGCAGAAATTCCCCGTATTTTGAAGCAAAATTGCAGAAATTCCCCTAATTGTGTGACAAAGAGCAGAAATTCCCTATATGTTAGGGCAAAAAGACAGAAATTCTCCTTATTTTGGGGCAAAACTCAGTAATTCCACTTATTTTGGGGCAAAATTCCAGAAATTTGCCTTATTTTGGGGCAAAATTGCAGAAATTTCACTTATTTCAGAAAAGAATGGAAGAAATTTTATATTTTGGGGCAAAAAGGCAGAAATTCCCCTTATTTTGAGGAAAAAAGGCTGAAATTTTCCTTATTTGGGGACAAAAAGGCAGATATTTCCCTTATTTTGGGAAAAAATTGAAGAAATTTCACTTATTTCAGGTTAAAAAGTCAGAAATATTTTTTAATTTGGGGCCAAAAATACAGAAATTCCCTTAGTTTTGGGGGAAAAAGACAAAAATTCCAGTTATTTTTAGGAAAAAAAGCAGAAATTCCATTTTTATTGGAGCAAAAATGAAGAAATTTCTTTTTTTTATGGCAAAAAGTTATGCATTCTTCTTATTATCGGGCAAAAAGGCAGAAATTCCTTGTATTTTGGAGCAAAATTGCAGAAATTCCCCTAATTGTGGGGAAAAAGGCAGAAATTCTCTATATCTTGGGGCAAAAAGACAGAAATTCTCCTAATTTTGGGGCAAAACTCAGAAATTCCACTTATTTTGGGGCAAAATACCAGAAATTTCTCTTAATTTGGGGCAAAATTGCAAAAATTTCACTTATTTTGGGGCAAAGTTGCAGAAATTTCACTTATGTCAGGGAAAAAAGGCAGAAATTTTCCTTATTTAGGGGCAAAAATGCAGAAATTTCTAATATTTTGTGGCAAAAATGCAGAAATTTCCCTTATTTTGAGGTAAAAAGGCTGAAATTCCCCTTATTTGGGGGCAAAAAGGCAGAAATTTCCCTTATTTTGGGGCAAAATTGCAGAAATTTCACTTATTTCAGGGTAATAAGTCAGAAATTTTCCTTATGTTGGGGCAAAAAAGACAGGAATTCCCTTTGTTTAGGGGTAAAAACCAGAAATTCCACTTATTTAGAGGCAAAAAAGCAGAAATTCCCCTTTTTGGAGCAAAAATGAAGAAATTTCCCTTTTTTATGGCGAAAAGGTATGCATTCTTCTTATTTTCCGGCAAAAAGGCAGAAATTCCCCGTATTTTGGAGCAAAATTGCAGAAATTCTGCTAATTGTGGGGCAAAAAGTCAGAAATTCCCTATATGTTGGGACAAAAAGACAGAAATTCTCCTTATTTTGTGGCATAACTCAGAAATTCCACTTATTTGTGGCAAAATTCCAGAAATTTCCCTTATTTTGGGGCAAAATTGCAGAAATTTCACTTCTTTTGGGGCAAAATTGCAGAAATTTCACTTATGTCAGGGAAAAAAGGCAGAAATTTTCTTTATTTTGGGGCAAAAATGCAGAAATTCCTAATATTTTGTGGCAAAAATGCAGAAAATTCCCTTATTTTGAGGTAAAAAGGCTGAATTTTCCCCTTATTTTGGGGCAAAAAGGCAGAAATTTCCCTTATTTTGGGGCAAAATTGCAGAAATTTCACTTATTTCAGGGTAATAAGTCAGAAAATTTCCTTATTTTGGGGCAAAAAAGACAGAAATTCCCTTTGTTTTTGGGGAAAAAGACAGAAATTCCACTTATTTAGAGGCAAAAAAGCAGAAATTCCCCTTATTTTGGATCAAAAATGAAGAAATTTCCCTTTTTTATGGCAAAAAGGTATGCATTCTTCTTATTTTCAGGCAAAAGGGCAGAAATTCTTCGTATTTTGGAGCAAAATTGCAGAAATTCCCCTAATTTTAAGGCAAAAAGGCAGAAATTCCCTATATGTTGGGGCATAAAGACAGAAATTCTCCTTATTTTGGTGCAGAACTCAGAAATTAAACTTATTTTGAGGCAAAATTCTAGAAATTTCCCTTATTTTGGGGCAAAATTGCAGAAATTTCACTTATTTTGGGGCAAAATTGCAGAAATTTCACTTATTTCAGGGAAAAAATGCTGAAATTTTCTTTATTTTGGGGCAAAAAGGCAGAAATTTCTAACATTTTGTGGCAAAAATGCCGAAATTCCCCTTATTTTGAGGTAAAAAGGCTGAAATTCCCCTTATTTGGGGTCAAAAAGGCAAAAATTTCCCTTATTTTGGGGCAAAATTGCAGAAATTTCACTTACTTCAGGATAAAATGTCAGAATTTTTCCTTATTTTGGGGCAAAAATACAGGAATTCCCTATGCTTTGAGGGAAAAGGACAGAAATTCCACTTATTTAATGGCAAAAAATCAGAAATTCCGCTTATTTTGGGGCAAAAATGAAGAAATTTCTCTTTTTTATGGCAAAAAGCTATACTTTCTTCTTATTTTCGGGCAAAAAGGCAGAAATTCCCCGTATTTTGAAGCAAAATTGCAGAAATTCCCCTAATTGTGTGACAAAGAGCAGAAATTCCCTATATGTTAGGGCAAAAAGACAGAAATTCTCCTTATTTTGGGGCAAAACTCAGTAATTCCACTTATTTTGGGGCAAAATTCCAGAAATTTGCCTTATTTTGGGGCAAAATTGCAGAAATTTCACTTATTTCAGAAAAGAATGGAAGAAATTTTATATTTTGGGGCAAAAAGGCAGAAATTCCCCTTATTTTGAGGAAAAAAGGCTGAAATTTTCCTTATTTGGGGACAAAAAGGCAGATATTTCCCTTATTTTGGGAAAAAATTGAAGAAATTTCACTTATTTCAGGTTAAAAAGTCAGAAATATTTTTTAATTTGGGGCCAAAAATACAGAAATTCCCTTAGTTTTGGGGGAAAAAGACAAAAATTCCAGTTATTTTTAGGAAAAAAAGCAGAAATTCCATTTTTATTGGAGCAAAAATGAAGAAATTTCTTTTTTTTATGGCAAAAAGTTATGCATTCTTCTTATTATCGGGCAAAAAGGCAGAAATTCCTTGTATTTTGGAGCAAAATTGCAGAAATTCCCCTAATTGTGGGGAAAAAGGCAGAAATTCTCTATATCTTGGGGCAAAAAGACAGAAATTCTCCTAATTTTGGGGCAAAACTCAGAAATTCCACTTATTTTGGGGCAAAATACCAGAAATTTCTCTTAATTTGGGGCAAAATTGCAAAAATTTCACTTATTTTGGGGCAAAGTTGCAGAAATTTCACTTATGTCAGGGAAAAATGCAGAAATTTTCCTTATTTAGGGGCAAAAATGCAGAAATTTCTAATATTTTGTGGCAAAAATGCAGAAATTTCCCTTATTTTGAGGTAAAAAGGCTGAAATTCCCCTTATTTGGGGGCAAAAAGGCAGAAATTTCCCTTATTTTGGGGCAAAATTGCAGAAATTTCACTTATTTCAGGGTAATAAGTCAGAAATTTTCCTTATGTTGGGGCAAAAAAGACAGGAATTCCCTTTGTTTAGGGGTAAAAACCAGAAATTCCACTTATTTAGAGGCAAAAAAGCAGAAATTCCCCTTTTTGGAGCAAAAATGAAGAAATTTCCCTTTTTTATGGCGAAAAGGTATGCATTCTTCTTATTTTCCGGCAAAAAGGCAGAAATTCCCCGTATTTTGGAGCAAAATTGCAGAAATTCTGCTAATTGTGGGGCAAAAAGTCAGAAATTCCCTATATGTTGGGACAAAAAGACAGAAATTCTCCTTATTTTGTGGCATAACTCAGAAATTCCACTTATTTGTGGCAAAATTCCAGAAATTTCCCTTATTTTGGGGCAAAATTGCAGAAATTTCACATCTTTTGGGGCAAAATTGCAGAAATTTCACTTATGTCAGGGAAAAAAGGCAGAAATTTTCTTTATTTTGGGGCAAAAATGCAGAAATTCCTAATATTTTGTGGCAAAAATGCAGAAAATTCCCTTATTTTGAGGTAAAAAGGCTGAATTTTCCCCTTATTTTGGGGCAAAAAGGCAGAAATTTCCCTTATTTTGGGGCAAAATTGCAGAAATTTCACTTATTTCAGGGTAATAAGTCAGAAAATTTCCTTATTTTGGGGCAAAAAAGACAGAAATTCCCTTTGTTTTTGGGGAAAAAGACAGAAATTCCACTTATTTAGAGGCAAAAAAGCAGAAATTCCCCTTATTTTGGATCAAAAATGAAGAAATTTCCCTTTTTTATGGCAAAAAGGTATGCATTCTTCTTATTTTCAGGCAAAAGGGCAGAAATTCTTCGTATTTTGGAGCAAAATTGCAGAAATTCCCCTAATTTTAAGGCAAAAAGGCAGAAATTCCCTATATGTTGGGGCATAAAGACAGAAATTCTCCTTATTTTGGTGCAGAACTCAAAAATTAAACTTATTTTGAGGCAAAATTCCAGAAATTTCCCTTATTTTGGGGCAAAATTGCAGAAATTTTACTTATTTTGGGGCAAAATTGCAGAAATTTCACTTATTTTGGGGCAAAATTGCAGAAATTTCACTTATTTCAGGGAAAAAATGCTGAAATTTTTTTTATTTTGGGGCAAAAAGGCAGAAATTTTTAACATTTTGTGGCAAAAATGCCGAAATTCCCCTTATTTTGAGGTAAAAAGGCTGAAATTCCCCTTATTTGGGGGCAAAAAGGCAAAAATTTCCCTTATTTTGGGGCAAAATTGCAGAAATTTCACTTACTTCAGGGTAAAATGTCAGAATTTTTCCTTATTTTGGGGCAAAAATACAGGAATTCCCTATGCTTTGAGGGAAAAGGACAGAAATTCCACTTATTTAATGGCAAAAAATCAGAAATTCCGCTTATTTTGGGGCAAAAATGAAGAAATTTTTCTTTTTTATGGCAAAAAGGTATACTTTCTTCTTATTTTCGGGCAAAAAGGCAGAAATTCCCCGTATTTTGAAGCAAAATTGCAGAAATTCCCCTAATTGTGTGACAAAGAGCCGAAATTCCCTATATGTTAGGGCAAAAAGACAGAAATTCTCCTTATTTTGGGGCAAAACTCAGTAATTCCACTTATTTTGGGGCAAAATTCCAGAAATTTCCCTTATTTTGGGGCAAAATTGCAGAAATTTCACTTATTTCAGAAAAGAAAAGAAGAAATTTTATATTTTGGGGCAAAAAGGCAGAAATTCCCCTTATTTTGAGGAAAAAAAGCTGAAATTTCCCTTATTTGGGGACAAAAAGGCAGATATTTCCCTTAATTTGGGAAAAAATTGAAGAAATTTCACTTATTTCAGGTTAATAAGTCAGAAATATTTTTTAATTTGGGGCCAAAAATATAGAAATTCCCTTTGTTTTGGGGGAAAAAGACAAAAATTCCAGTTATTTTTAGAAAAAAAAGCATAAATTCCATTTATTTTGGAGCAAAAATGAAGAAATTTCCCTTTTTTATGGCAAAAAGCTATACTTTCTTCTTATTTTCGGGCAAAAGTACAGAAATTCCACGTATTCTGGAGCAAAATTGCAGAAATTCCCCTAATTGTGGGGCAAAAAGGCAAAAATTCTCTATATGTTAGGGCAAAAAGACAGTAATTCTCCTTATTTTGGGGCAAAACTTAGTAATTCCACTTATTTTGGGGCAAAATTCCAGAAATTTCCCTCATTTTGGGGCAAAATTGCAGAAATTTCACTTATTTTGTGCAAAATTGCAGATATTTTACTTATTTCAGGGAAAAAGGGCAGAAATTTTCCTTATTTTTGGGCAAAAAGGAAGAAATTCCCCTTATTTTGAGGTAAAAAGGCTGAAATTTCCCTTATTTGGGGGCAAAAAGGCAGAAATTTCCCTTATTTTGGGGAAAAATGGAAAAAAATTTCACTTATTTCAGGGTAATAAGTCAGAAATATTTTTTATTTTGGAGCAAAAAAGACAGAAATTCCCTTTGTTTTGGGGGAAAAAGACAGAAATTCCACTTATTTAGAGGCAAAAAATCAGAAATTCCGTTTATTTTGGAGCAAAAATGAGGAAATTTCCCTTTTTAATGGCAAAAAGGTATGCATTCTTCTTATTATCGGGAAAAAAGGCAGAAATTCCCCGTATTTTGGAGCAAAATTGCAGAATTTCCCCTAATTGTGGGGCAAAAAGGCAGAAATTTTCTATATGTTGGGGCAAAAAGACAGAAATTCTCCTTATTATGGGGCAAAACTAAGAAATTCCACTTATTTTGAGGCAAAATACCAGAAATTTCTCTTAATATGGGGCAAAATTGCAGAAATTTCACCTATTTTGGGGCAAAAATGCAGAAATTTCACTTATTACAGGGAAAAAAGGCAAAAATTTTCTTTATTTTAAGGCAAAGAGGCAGAAATTCCTAATATTTTGTGGCAAAAATGCAGAAATTCCCCTTATTTTGAGGTAATAAGGCTAAAATTCCCCTTATTTGGGGGCAAAAAGGCAGAAATTTCCCTTATTTTGGGGCAAAATTGCAGAAATTTCACTTATTTTGGGGCAAAATTGCAGAAATTTCACTTATTTCAGGGAAAAAAGGCAGAAATTTTCCTTAATTTGGGGCAAAAAGGCAGAAATTCCTAATATTTTGTGGCAAAAATGCAAAATTTACCCTTATTTTGATGTAAAAAGGCTGAAATTCCCCTTATTTGGGGGCAAAAAAGCAGAAATTTCTTATTTTGGGGCAAAATTGCAGAAATTTCACTTACTTCAGGGTAATAATTCAGAATTTTTCCTTATTTTGGGGAAGAAAAGACAGAAATTCTGTTTGTGTGGGGGAAAAAGACAGAAATTTCACTTATTTAAAGGCAAAAAAGCAGAAATTCCCCTTATTTTGGAGAAAAAATGAAGATATTTCCCTTTTTTATGGCAAAAAGGTATGCATTCTTCTTATTTTCGAGCAAAAAGGCAGAAATTGACCGTATTTTGGAGCAAAATTGCAGAAATTCCGCTAATTGTGGGGCAAAAAGACAGAAATTCTCCTTATTTTGGGGCAAAACTAAGAAATTCCACTTATTTTGGGGCAAAATTCCAGAAATTTCCTTTATTTTGGGGCAAAATTGCAGAAATTTCACTTATTTTGGGGCAAAATTGCAGAAATTTCACTTATGTCAGGGAAAAAATGCAGAAATTTTCCTTATTTACTGGCAAAAATGCAGAAATTCCTAATATTTTGTGGCAAAAATGCAGAAATTTCCCTTATTTTGAGGTAAAAAGGCTGAAATTCCCCTTATTTGGGGGCAAAAAGGCAGAAATTTCCCTTATTTTGGGGCAAAATTGCAGAAATTTCACTTATTTCAGGGTAATAAGTCAGAAATTTTCCTTATTTTGGGGCAAAAAAGACAGGAATTCTTTTTGTTTTGGGGTAAAAAACAGAAATTCAACTTATTTAGAGGCAAAAAAGCAGAAATTCCCCTTTTTGGAGCAAAAATGAAGAAATTTCCCTTTTTTATGGCAAAAAGGTATGCATTCTTCTTATTTTCCGGCAAAGAGGCAGAAATTCCCCGTATTTTGGAGCAAAATTGCAGAAATTCTGCTAATTGTGGGGCAAAAAGTCAGAAATTCCCTATATGTTGGGACAAAAAGACAGAAATTCTCCTTATTTTGTGGCATAACTCAGAAATTCCACTTATTTGTGGCAAAATTCCAGA
Organism: Micromys minutus; assembly: GCF_963924665.1. Classification (NCBI taxonomy): domain Eukaryota; kingdom Metazoa; phylum Chordata; class Mammalia; order Rodentia; family Muridae; genus Micromys; species Micromys minutus. The sequence goes on from NW_027667727.1 coordinate 9,442,502, forward strand.
AATTTCTCTTATTTTGTGGCAAAATTGCAGAAATTTCACATCTTTTGGGGCAAAATTGCAGAAATTTCACTTATGTCAGGGAAAAAAGGCAGAAATTTTCTTTATTTTGGGGCAAAAATGCAGAAATTCCTAATATTTTGTGGCAAAAATGCAGAAAATTCCCTTATTTTGAGGTAAAAAGGCTGAATTTTCCCCTTATTTTGGGGCAAAAAGGCAGAAATTTCCCTTATTTTGGGGCAAAATTGCAGAAATTTCACTTATTTCAGGGTAATAAGTCAAAAAATTTCCTTATTTTGGGGCAAAAAAGACAGAAATTCCCTTTGTTTTTGGGGAAAAAGACAGAAATTCCACTTATTTAGAGGCAAAAAAGCAGAAATTCCCCTTATTTTGGATCAAAAATGAAGAAATTTCCCTTTTTTATGGTAAAAAGGTATGCATTCTTCTTATTTTCAGGCAAAAGGGCAGAAATTCTTCGTATTTTGGAGCAAAATTGCAGAAATTCCCCTAATTTTAAGGCAAAAAGGCAGAAATTCCCTATATGTTGGGGCATAAAGACAGAAATTCTCCTTATTTTGGTGCAGAACTCAGAAATTAAACTTATTTTGAGGCAAAATTCCAGAAATTTCCCTTATTTTGGGGCAAAATTGCAGAAATTTCACTTATTTTGGGGCAAAATTGCAGAAATTTCATTTTTTTTTGGGCAAAATTGCAGAAATTTCACTTATTTCAGGGAAAAAATCCTGAAATTTTCTTTATTTTGGGGCAAAAAGGCAGAAATTTCTAACATTTTGTGGCAAAAATGCCGAAATTCCCCTTATTTTGAGGTAAAAAGGCTGAAATTCCCCTTATTTGGGGGCAAAAAGGCAAAAATTTCCCTTATTTTGGGGCAAAATTGCAGAAATTTCACTTACTTCAGGGTAAAATGTCAGAATTTTTCCTTATTTTGGGGCAAAAATACAGGAATTCCCTATGCTTTGAGGGAAAAGAACAGAAATTCCACTTTTTTAATGGCAAAAAATCAGAAATTCCGCTTATTTTGGGGCAAAAATGAAGAAATTTCTCTTTTTTATGGCAAAAAGGTATACTTTCTTCTTATTTTCAGGCAAAAAGGCAAAATTCCCCGTATTTTGAAGCAAAATTGCAGAAATTCCCCTAATTGTGTGACAAAGAGCAGAAATTTCCTATATGTTAGGGCAAAAAGACAGAAATTCTCCTTATTTTGGGGCAAAACTCAGTAATTCCACTTATTTTGGGGCAAAATTCCAGAAATTTCCCTTATTTTGGGGCAAAATTGCAGAAATTTCACTTATTTCAGAAAAGAAGGGAAGAAATTTTATATTTTGGGGCAAAATGGCAGAAATTCCCCTTATTTTGAGGTAAAAAGGCTGAAATTTCCCTTTTTGGGGACAAGAAGGCAGATATGTCCCTTATTTTGGGAAAAAATTGAAGAAATTTCACTTATTTCAGGTTAATAAGTCAGAAATATTTTTTAATTTGGGGCCAAAAATATAGAAATTCCCTTTGTTTTGGGGGAAAAAGACAAAAATTCCAGTTATTTTTAGGAAAAAAAGCAGAAATTTCATTTATTTTGGAGCAAAAATGAAGAAATTTCCCTTTTTTATGGCAAAAAGTTATGCATTCTTCTTATTATCGGGCAAAAAGGCAGAAATTCCTTGTATTTTGGAGCAAAATTGCAGAAATTCCCCTAATTGTGGGGAAAAAGGCAGAAGTTCTCTATATCTTGGGGCAAAAAGACAGAAATTCTCCTAATTTTGGGGCAAAACTCAGAAATTCCACTTATTTTGGAGCAAAATACCAGAAATTTCTCTTAATTTGGAGCAAAATTGCAAAAATTTCACTTATTTTGGGGCAAAGTTGCAGAAATTTCACTTATTACAGGGAATAAAGTCAGATATTTTCCTTATTTTGGGGCAAAAATGCAGAAATTCCTAATATTTTGTGGCAAAAATGCAGAAATTTCCCTTATTTTGAGGTAAAAATGCTGAAATTCCCCTTATTTGGGGGCAAAAAGGCAGAAATTTCCCTTATTTTGGGGCAAAATTGCAGAAATTTCACTTATTTCAGGGTAATAAGTCAGAAATTTCCCTTATTTGGGGGCAAAAAAGACAGAAATTCCCTTTGTTTTTGGGGAAAAAGACAGAAATTCCACATATTTAGAGGCAAAAAAGCAGAAATTCCCCTTGTTTTGGATCAAAAATAAAGAAATTTTTCTTTTTTATAGCAAAAAGGTATGCATTCTTCTTATTTTCAGGCAAAAGGGCAGAAATTTTTCATATTTAGGAGCAAAATTGCAGAAATTCCCCTAATTGTAAGGCAAAAAGGCAGAAATTTTCTATATGTTAGGGCAAAAAGACAGAAATTCTCCTTATTTTGGGGCAAAACTCAGTAATTCCACTTATTTTGGGGCAAAATTCCAGAAATTTCCTTTATTTTGGGGCAAAATTGCAGAAATTTCACTTATTTCAGGGAAGAAGGGCAGAAATTTTATATTTTGGGGCAAAAAGGCAGAAATTTCTCTTATTTTGAGGTAAAAAGGCTGAAATTTCCCTTATTTGGGGAAAAAAAGGAAGAAATTTCCCTTATTTTGGGGCAAAAAGGCAGAAATTTCACTTATTTCAGGGTAATAAGTCAGAAATATTTTTTATTTTGGAAGAAAAAATACAGAAATTCCCTTTGTCATGTGGGAAAAAGACAGAAATTCCACTTATTTTGATGCAAAAATGCAGAAATTCCCTTATTTTGGAGCAAAAATGAAGAAATTTCCCTTTTTTATGGCAAAAAGTTATGCATTCTTCTTATTATCGGGCAAAAAGGCAGAAATTCCTTGTATTTTGGAGCAAAATTGCAGAAATTCCCCTAATTGTGGAGAAAAAGGCAGAAATTCTTTATATGTTGGGGCAAAAAGACAGAAATTCTCCTTATTTTGGGGCAAAACTCAGAAATTCCACTTATTTTGGGGCAAGATTCCAGGAATTTCCCTTCTTTTGGGGCAAAATTGCAGAAATTTCACTTATTTTGGGGCAAAGTTACAGAAATTTCACTTATTAAAGGAAAAAAAGCAGTTATTTTCCTTATTTTGGGGCAAAAAGGCAGAAATTTTTGATATTTTGTGGCAAAAATGCAGAAATTCCCCTTATTTTGAGGTAAAAAGGCTGAAATTCCCCTTATTTGGGGGCAAAAAGGCAGAAATTTCCCTTATTTTGGGGAAAAAATTGCAGAAATTTCACTTACTTCAGGGTAATAAGTCAGAATTTTTCCTTATTTTGCGGCAAAAAGACAGAAATTTCCTTTGTTTTGGGGGAAAAAGACAGATATTCCACTTATTTAGAGGCAAAAAAGCAGAAATTCCCCTTATTTTGAAGCAAAAAAGAAGAAATTTTCCTTTTTTATGGCAAAAAGGTATGCATTCTTCTTATTTTCGGGCAAAAAGGCAGAAATTCCCCGTATTTAGGAGCAAAATTGCAGACATTCCCCTAATTGTGGGGCAAAAAGACAGAAATTTTCTTTATTTTGGCGCAAAACACAGAAAATCCACTTATTTTGGGGCAAAATTCCAGAAATTTCCCTTATTTTGGGGCAAAATTGCAGAAATTTCACTTATTTTGGGGCAAAATTGCAGAAATTTCACTTATTTCAGGGAAAAAAAGCAAAAATTTTCTTATTTTGAGGCAAAAAGGCAGAAATTCCTAATATTTTGTGGCAAAAATGCAGAAATTCCCCTTATTTTGAAGTAAAAAGGCTGAAATTACCCTTATTTGGGGGCAAAAAGGCAGAAATTTCCCTTATTTTGGGGCAAAATTGCAGAAATTTCACTTATTTCAGGGTAATAAGTCAGAAATTTTCTTTATTTTTGGGGCAAAAAAGACAGAAATTCCCTTTGTTTTTGGGGAAAAAGACAGAAATTCCACTTATTTAGAGGCAAAAATGCAGAATTTCCCCTTATTTTGGAGCAAAAATGAAGAAATTTCCCTTTTTAATGGCAAAAAGGTATGCATTCTTCTTATTTTCGGGCAAAAAGGCAGAAATTCCTCGATTTTTAAAGCAAAATTGCAAAAATTCTCCTAATTGTGGTTCAAAAAAACAGAAATTCTCCTTATTTTGGGGCAAACTCAGAAATTCACCTTATTTTGGAGCAAAATTCCAGAAATTTCCATTATTTTGAGGCAAAATTGCAGAAATTTCAATTATTTTGGGGCAAAATTGCAGAAATTTCATTTATTTCAGAAAAAAAGCAGAAATTTTCTTATTTTGTGGCAAATAGGAAGAAATTCCTAATATTTTGTGGCAAAAATGCAGAAATTCCCCTTATTTTGAGGTAAAAAAGGCTGAAATTCCCCTTATTTGGGGGCAAAAAGGCAGAAATTTCCCTTATTTTGGGGCAAAATTCCAGAAATTTCACTTATTTTGGGGCAAAATTGCAGAAATTTCACTTATTTCAGGGAAAAAGGCAGAAATTTTCCATATTTTGGGGCAAAAAGGCAGAAATTCCTAATATTTTGTGGCAAAAATGCAAAAATTCCTCTTATTTTGAGGTAAAAAGGCTGAAATTCCCCTTATTTGGGGGCAAAAAGGCAGAAATTGCTATTTTTGGGGGCAAAATTGCAGAAATTTCACTTACTTTAGGGTAATAAGTCACAATTTTTCCTTATTTTGGGGCAAAAAAGACAGAAATTCTGTTTATTTTGGAAGAAAAAGACAGAAATTCCACTTATTTAGAGGCAAAAAAGCAGAAATTCCCCTTATTTTGGAGCAAAAATGAAGTAATTTCTCTTTTTTATGGCAAAAAGGTATGCATTCTTCTTATTTTCGGGCAAAAGGCAAAAATTCCCCGTATTTTGGGCAAAATTGCAGAAATTCCCCTAATTGTGGGGCAAAAAGGGAAAAATTCACTATACGTTGGGTCAAAAAGACAGAAATTCTCCTTATTTTGGGGCAAAACTCAGAAATTCCACTTATTAGGGGGAAAAATTCCAGAAATTTCCCTTACTTTGGGGCAAAATTGCAGAAATTTCACTTATTTTGGGGCAAAATTGCAGAAATTTCACTTATTTCAGAGAAAAAAGGCAGAAATTTTCGTATTTTGGGGCAAAAAAGCAGAAATTCCTAATATTTTGTGGCAAAAATGCAGAAATTCCCCTCATTTTGAGGTAAAAAGGCTGAATTTCCCCTTATTTGGGGGCAAAAAGGCAGAAATTTCCATTATTTTGCAGCAAAATTGCAGAAATTTCACTTATTTCAGGGTAATAAGTCAGAAATTTTTTTTATTTTGGGGCAAAAAAGACAGTACTTCTCTTTGTTTTGGGGGAAAAAGACAGAAATTCCACTTATTTAGAGGCAAAAAAGCAGAAATTCCCATTATTTTGGAGCAAAAATTAAGAAATTTCCCTTTTTTATGGCAAAAAGATATGCATTCTTCTTAATTTCGGGCAAAAAGGCAGAAATTCCCCGTATTTTGGAGCAAAATTTCCGAAATTCCCATAATTGTGGGGCAAAAAGGCAGAAAATCTCTATATGTTGGGGCAAAAAGACGGAAATTCTCCTTATTTTGGGGCAAAACTCAGATATTCCACTTATTTTGAGGCAAAATTCCAGAAATTTCCCTTTTTTGGGCAAAATTGAAGAAATTTCACTTATTTTGGGGCAAAAAGGCAGAAATTTCACTTATTTCAGGGTAATAAGTCAGAAATATTTTTTATTTTGGAAGAAAAAATACAGAAATTCCCTTTGTTATGTGGGAAAAAGACAGAAATTCCACATATTTTGATGCAAAAAAGCAGAAATTCCCTTATTTTGGAGCAAAAATGAAGAAATTTCCCTTTTTTATGGCAAAAAGTTATGCATTCTTCTTATTATCGGGCAAAAAGGCAGAAATTCCTTGTATTTTGGAGCAAAATTGCAGAAATTCCCCTAATTGTGGAGAAAAAGGCAGAAATTCTTTATATGTTGGGGCAAAAAGACAGAAATTCTCCTTATTTTGGGGCAAAACTCAGAAATTCGACTTATTTTGGGGCAAGATTCCAGGAATTTCCCTTCTTTTGGGGCAAAATTGCAGAAATTTCACTTATTTTGGGGCAAAGTTGCAGAAATTTCACTTATTAAAGGAAAAAAAGCAGTTATTTTCCTTATTTTGGGGCAAAAAGGCAGAAATTTTTGATATTTTGTGGCAAAAATGCAGAAATTCCCCTTATTTTGAGGTAAAAAGGCTTAAATTCCCCTTATTTGGGGGCAAAAAGGCAGAAATTTCCCTTATTTTTGGGGAAAAAATTGCAGAAATTTCACTTACTTCAGGGTAATAAGTCAGAATTTTTCCTTATTTTGCGGCAAAAAGACAGAAATTTCCTTTGTTTTGGGGGAAAAAGACAGATATTCCACTTATTTAGAGGCAAAAAAGCAGAAATTCCCCTTATTTTGAAGCAAAAAAGAAGAAATTTTCCTTTTTTGATGGCAAAAAGGTATGCATTCTTCTTATTTTCGGGCAAAAAGGCAGAAATTCCCCGTATTTAGGAGCAAAATTGCAGACATTCCCCTAATTGTGGGGCAAAAAGACAGAAATTTTCTTTATTTTGGCGCAAAACACAGAAAATCCACTTATTTTGGTGCAAAATTCCAGAAATTTCCCTTATTTTGGGGCAAAATTGCAGAAATTTCACTTATTTTGGGGCAAAATTGCAGAAATTTCACTTATTTCAGGGAAAAAAAGCAGAAATTTTCTTATTTTGAGGCAAAAAGGCAGAAATTCCTAATATTTTGTGGCAAAAATGCAGAAATTCCCCTTATTTTGAAGTAAAAAGGCTGAAATTACCCTTATTTGGGGGCAAAAAGGCAGAAATTTCCCTTATTTTGGGGCAAAATTGCAGAAATTTCACTTATTTCAGGGTAATAAGTCAGAAATTTTCTTTATTTTTAGGGCAAAAAAGACAGAAATTCCCTTTGTTTTTGGGGAAAAAGACAGAAATTCCACTTATTTAGAGGCAAAAATGCAGAATTTCCCCTTATTTTGGAGCAAAAATGAAGAAATTTCCCTTTTTAATGGCAAAAAGGTATGCATTCTTCTTATTTTCGGGCAAAAAGGCAGAAATTCCTCGATTTTTAAAGCAAAATTGCAAAAATTCTCCTAATTGTGGTTCAAAAAAACAGAAATTCTCCTTATTTTGGGGCAAAACTCAGAAATTCACCTTATTTTGGAGCAAAATTCCAGAAATTTCCATTATTTTGAGGCAAAATTGCAGAAATTTCAATTATTTTGGGGCAAAATTGCAGAAATTTCATTTATTTCAGAAAAAAAGCAGAAATTTTCTTATTTTGTGGCAAATAGGAAGAAATTCCTAATATTTTGTGGCAAAAATGCAGAAATTCCCCTTATTTTGAGGTAAAAAAGGCTGAAATTCCCCTTATTTGGGGGCAAAAAGGCAGAAATTTCCCTTATTTTGGGGCAAAATTCCAGAAATTTCACTTATTTTGGGGCAAAATTGCAGAAATTTCACTTATTTCAGGGAAAAAGGCAGAAATTTTCCATATTTTGGGGCAAAAAGGCAGAAATTCCTAATATTTTGTGGCAAAAATGCAAAAATTCCTCTTATTTTGAGGTAAAAAGGCTGAAATTCCCCTTATTTGGGGGCAAAAAGGCAGAAATTGCTATTTTTGGGGGCAAAATTGCAGAAATTTCACTTACTTTAGGGTAATAAGTCACAATTTTTCCTTATTTTGGGGCAAAAAAGACAGAAATTCTGTTTATTTTGGAAGAAAAAGACAGAAATTCCACTTATTTAGAGGCAAAAAAGCAGAAATTCCCCTTATTTTGGAGCAAAAATGAAGTAATTTCTCTTTTTTATGGCAAAAAGGTATGCATTCTTCTTATTTTCGGGCAAAAGGCAAAAATTCCCCGTATTTTGGGCAAAATTGCAGAAATTCCCCTAATTGTGGGGCAAAAAGGGAAAAATTCACTATACGTTGGGTCAAAAAGACAGAAATTCTCCTTATTTTGGGGCAAAACTCAGAAATTCCACTTATTTGGGGGAAAAATTCCAGAAATTTCCCTTACTTTGGGGCAAAATTGCAGAAATTTCACTTATTTTGGGGCAAAATTGCAGAAATTTCACTTATTTCAGAGAAAAAAAGGCAGAAATTTTCGTATTTTGGGGCAAAAAAGCAGAAATTCCTAATATTTTGTGGCAAAAATGCAGAAATTCCCCTTATTTTGAGGTAAAAAGGCTGAATTTCCCCTTATTTGGGGGCTAAAAGGCAGAAATTTCCCTTATTTTGCAGCAAAATTGCAGAAATTTCACTTATTTCAGGGTAATAAGTCAGAAATTTTTTTTATTTTGGGGCAAAAAAGACAGTACTTCTCTTTGTTTTGGTGGAAAAAGACAGAAATTCCACTTATTTAGAGGCAAAAAAGCAGAAATTCCCATTATTTTGGAGCAAAAATTAAGAAATTTCCCTTTTTTATGGCAAAAAGATATGCATTCTTCTTAATTTCGGGCAAAAAGGCAGAAATTCCCCGTATTTTGGAGCAAAATTTCCGAAATTCCCATAATTGTGGGGCAAAAAGGCAGAAAATCTCTATATGTTGGGGCAAAAAGACGGAAATTCTCCTTATTTTGGGGCAAAACTCAGATATTCCACTTATTTTGAGGCAAAATTCCAGAAATTTCAATTTTTTGGGCAAAATTGAAGAAATTTCACTTATTTTGGGGCAAAATTGCACAAATTTCACTTATTTTGGGGCAAAATTGCAGAAATTTCACTTATTTCAGGGAAAAAAGGCAGAAATTTTCCTTATTTTGGGGCAAAAAGGCAGAAATTCCTAATATTTTGTGGCAAAAATGCAGAAATTCCCTTTATTTTGAGGTAAAAAGGCTGAAATTCCCCGTATTTGGGGGCCAAAAGTCAGTAATTTCCCTTATTTTTTGGAAAAAATTGCAGAAATTTTACTTACTTCAGGGTAATAAGTCAGAATTTTTCCTTATTTTGCGGCAAAAAAGAAAGAAATTTCCTTTGTTTTGGGGGAAAAAGACAGAAATTCCACTTATTTAGAGGCAAAAAAGAAGAAATTCCCCTTATTTTGGAGCAAAAATGAAGAAATTTTCCTTTTTATGGCAAAAACGTATGCATTCTTCTTATTTTCGGGCAAAAAGGCAGAAAATCCCTGTATTTAGGAGCAAAATTGCAGAAATTCCCCTATTTGTGGGGCAAAAATGCAGAAATTCCCTATATGTTGGGGCAAAAAGACAGAAATTTTCTTTATTTTTGGGCAAAACTCAGAAAATCCACATATTTTGGAGCAAAATTTCTGAAATTTCCCTTATTTTGGGGCAAAATTGCAGAAATTTCACTTATTTTGGGGCAAAATTGCAGAAATTTCAATTATTTCAGGGAAAAAAAGCAGAAATTTTCTTATTTTGGGGCAAAAAGGCAGAAATTTCTAATATTTTGTGGCAAAAATGCAGAAATTCCCCTTATTTTGAAGTAAAAAGGTTGAAATTCTTCTTATTTGGGGGCAAAAAGGCAGAAATTTCCCTTATTTTGGGGCAAAATTGCAGAAATTTCACTTATTTCAGGGTAATAAGTCAGAAATTTTTCTTATTTTGGGGCAAAAATACAAAAATTCCCTTGTTTTGGGGGAAAAAGACAGAAATTCCACTTATTTAGAGGCAAAAAAGCAGAAATTCCCCTTATTTTGGAGCAAAAATGAAGAAATTTCCTTTTTTGATGGCAAAAAGTTATGCATTCTACTTATTTTCGGGCCAAAAGGCAGAAATTCCCCGTATTTAGGAGAAAAATTGCAGAAATTCCTCTAATTGTGGGGCAAAAAGGGAGAAATTCCCTATATGTTAGGGCAAAAAGACAGAAATTCTCCTTATTTTGGGGCTAAACTCAGAGAATCCACTTATTTGGGGGCAAAATTCCAAAAATTTTTTTTATTTTGGGGTAAAATTGCAGAAATTTCACTTATTTTGGGGCAAAATTGCAGAAATTTCACTTATTTCAGGGAAAAAAAGCAGAAATTTTCTTATTTTGGGGCAAAAAGCAGAAATTACTAATATTTTGTGGCAAAAATGCAGAAATTCCCCTTATTTTGAAGTAAAAAGTTTGAAATTCCCCTTATTTTGTGGAAAAAAGGCAGAAATTTCCCTTATTTTGGGGAAAATTGCAGAAATTTTACTTATTTCATGGTAATAAGTCAGAAATTTTTCTTATTTTGGGGCAAAAATACAGGAATTCTCTTTGTTTTGGGGGAAGAAGACAGAAATTCCACTTATTTAGAGGCAAAAAAGCAGAAATTCCCCTTATTTTGGAGCAAAAATGAAGAAATTTTTTTTTGATGGCAAAAAGGTATGCATTCTACTTATTTTCGGGCAAAAAGGCAGAAATTCCCCGTATTAGGGAGAAAAATTGCAGAAATTCCTCTAATTGTGGGGCAATAAGGCAGATATTCCCTATATGTTGGGGCAAAAAGACAGAAATTTTCTTTATTTTGGGGCAAAACTCAGAAAATCCACTTATTTTGGGGCAAAATTCCAGAAATTTCCTTTATTTTGGGGCAAAATTGCAGAAATTTCACTTATTTTGGGGCAAAATTGCAGAAATTTCACTTATTTCAGGGAAAAATGCAGAAATTTTCCTTATTTTGTTGCAAAAAGGCAGAAATTCCTAATATTTTGTGGCAAAAAGTCAGAAATTCCCCTTATTTTGAGGTAAAAAGGCTGAAATTCCCCTTATTTGGGGGCAAAAAGGCAGAAATTTCCCTTATTTTGGTGAAAAAATTGCAGAAATTTCACTTACTTCAGGGTAATAAGTCAGAATTTTTCCTTATTTTGCGGCAAAAAAGACAGAAATTTCCTTTGTTTTGGGGGAAAAAGACAGAAATTCCACTTATTTAGAGGCAAAAAAGCAGAAATTCCCCTTATTTTGGAGCAAAAATGAAGAAATTTTCCTTTTTTATGGCAAAAATGTATGCATTCTTCTTATTTTCGGGCAAAAGGCAAAAATTCCCCGTATTTAGGAGCAAAATTGCAGAAATTCCCCTAATTGTGGGGCAAAAAGGGAGAAATTCCCTATATGTTAGGGCAAAAAGACAGAAATTTTCTTTATTTTGGGGCAAAACTCAGAAATTCCACTTATTTTGGGGCAAAATTCCAGAAATTTCCCTTATTTTGGGGCAAAATTGCAGAAATTTCACTTATATTGGGGCAAAATTGCAGAAATTTCACTTATTTCAGGGAAAAAGGCAGAAAATTTCCTTATTTTGGGGCAAAAAGGCAGAAATTCTCAATATTTTGGTGCAAAAATCAGAAATTTCCCTTATTTTGATGTAAAATGCTTAAATTCCCCATATTTTGGGGCAAAAGGCAGAAATTTCCCTTATTTTGGGGCAAATTTGCAGAAATTTCACTTATTTCAGGGTAATAAGTCAGAAATTTTCATTATTTTTAGGGCAAAAAAGACAGAAATTCCCTTTGTTTTGGGAGAAAAAGACAGAAATTCCACTTATTTAGAGGCAAAAAAGCAGAAATACCCCTTATTTTGGAGCAAAAATGAAGACATTTCCCTTTTTAATGGCAAAAAGGTATGCATTCTTCTTATTTTCGGGCAAAAAGGCAGAAATTCCCCGTATTTTGTAGCAAAATTGCAGAAATTCCCCTAATTGTGGGGCAAAAAGGCAAAATTTTCCTATATGTTGGGGCAAAAAGACAGAAATTCTCCTTATTTGGGGCAAAACTCAGAAATTCCACTTATTTTGGGGCAAAATTCCAGAAATTTCCCTTACTTTGGAGCAAAATTGCCGAAATTTCATTTATTTTGGGGCAAAATTGCAGAAATTTCACTTATTTCAGGGAAAATAAGCAGAAATTTTCTTATTTTGGGGCAAAATAGCAAAAATTCCTAATATTTTGTGGCAAAAATGCAGAAATTCCCCTTATTTTGAGGTAAAAAGGCTGAAATTCCCCTTATTTGGGGGCAAAAAAGCAGAAATTTCCCTTATTTTGGGGCAAAATTGCAGAAATTTCACATATTTCAGGGTAATAAGTCAGAAATTTTCCTTATTTTGAGGCAAAAAAGACAGGAATTCCTTTTGTTTTGGGGTAAGAAACAGAAATTCCACTTATTTAGAGGCAAAAAAGCAGAAATTCTTCTTATTTTGGAGCAAAAATGAAGAAATTTCCCTTTTTTATGGCAAAAAGGTATGCATTCTTCTTATTTTCCGGCAAAAAGTCAGAAATTCCCTGTATTTTGGAGCAAAATTGCAGAAATTCCCCTAATTGTGTTGCAAAAAGGCAGAAATTCCCTATATGTTAGGGCAAAAAAGACAGAAATTCTTCTTATTTTGAGGCAAAACTCAGAAATTCCACTTACTTTGAGGCAAAATTCCAGAAATTTCCCTTATTTTGGGGCAAAATTGCAGAAATTTCACTTCTTTTGGGGCAAAATTGCAGAAATTTCACTTATTTCAGGGAAAAAAGGCAGAAATTTTCTTTATTTTGAAGCAAAAAGGCAGAAATTCCTATTATTTTGTGACAAAAATGCAGAAATTACCCTTATTTTGTGGTAAAAAGGCTGAAATTCCCCTTATTTGGGGGCAAAAAGTCAGAAATTTCCCTTTTTTTGGGGCAAAATTGCAGATATTTCACTAATTTCAGGGAAATAATTCAGAATTTTTTTTTATTTTGGGGCAAAAAAGACAGTAATTCCCTTTGTTTTGAGGGAAAAATAAAGAAATTCCACTAATTTAGAGGCAAAAAGCAGAAATTCCCATTATTTTGGAGCAAAAATGAAGAAATTTACCATTTTTATGGCAAAAAGATATGCATTCTTTTTAATTTCGGGCAAAAAGGCAGAAATTCCCCCTATTTTGGAGCAAAATAGCAGAAATTCCCCTAATTGTGGGGCAAAAAGGCAGAAATTCTCTATATGTTGGGGCAAAAAGACAGAGATTCTCCTTATTTAGGGGCAAAACTCAGAAATTCCACTTATTTTGTGGCAAAATTCCAGAAATTTTTCTTTTTGGGGGGCAAAATTGAAGAAATTTCACTTATTTTGGGGCAAAATTGCAGAAATTTTACTTACTTTGGGGCAAAATTGCAGAAATTTCACTTATTTCAGGGAAAAAAGGCAGAAATTTTTCTTATTTTGGGGCAAAAAGGCAGAAATTCCTAATATTTTCTGGCAAAAATGCAGAAATTCCCCTTATTTTGAGGTAAAAAGGCTGAAATTCCCATTATTTGGGGGCAAAAAGGCAGAAATTTCCCTTATTTTGGGGAAAAAAATTGCAGAAATTTCACTTATTTCAGGGTAATAAGTCAGAATTTTTCCTTATTTTGCGGCAAAAAAGACAGAAATTTTTTTTGTTTTGGGGGAAAAAGACAGAAGTTCCACTTATTTAGGGGCAAAAAAGCAGAAATTCCCCTTATTTTGAAGCAAAAATGAAGAAATTTTCCTTTTTTATGGCAAAAAGGTATGCATTCTTCTTATTTTCAGATAAAAGGCAGAAATTCCCCGTATTTAGGAGCAAAATTGCAGAAATTCCCCTAATTGTGGGGCAAAAAGGCTGAAATTCCCTATATGTTGGGGCAAAAATACAGAAATTTTCTTTATTTTGGGGCAAAACTCAGAAAATCCACTTATTCTGGGGCAAAATTCCAGAAATTTCTCTTATTTTGGGGCAAAATTGCAGAAATTTTACTTATTTCAGGGTAATAAGTAAGAAATTTTTCTTATTTTGGGGCAAAAATACAGGAATTCCCTTTGTTTTGGGGGAAAAGAACAGAAATTATACTTATTTAGAGGCAAAAAAGCAGAAATTCCCCTTATTTTGGAGCAAAATGAAGAAATTTCCCTTTTTAATGGCAAAAAGGTATGCATTCTCTTATTTTCGGGCAAAAATGTAGAAATTCCCCGTATTTTGGAGCAAAATTGCAGAAATTTCCCTAATTGTGGGGCAAAAAGAAAGAAATTCCCTATACGTTAGGGCAAAAAGACAGAAATTCTTCTTATTTTGGGGCAAAACTCAGAAATTCCACTTATTTTGGGGCAAAATTCCAGAAATTTCCCTTATTTTGGGTCAAAATTGCAGAAATTTCACTTATTTTGGGGCAAAATTGTGGAAAATTCACTTATTTCAGAGAAAAAATGCTGAAATTTTCTTTATTTTTGGGGCAAAAAAGACAGAAATTCTCCTTATTTTGGGGCAAAACTCAGAAATTCAACATATTTTGGGGCAAAATTCCAGAAAATTCCATTATTTTGAGGCAAAATTGCAGAAATTACAATTATTTTGGGGCAAAATTGCAGAAATTTCACTTATTTCCGTGAAAATAAGCAGAAATTTTCTAATTTTGGGGCAAAATGGCAAAAATTCCTAATATTTTGTGGCAAAAATGCAGAAATTCCCCTTATTTTGAGGTAAAAAGGCTGAAATTCCCCTTATTTGGGGGCAAAAAGGCATAAATTTCCCTTATTTTGGGGCAAAATTGCAGAAATTTCACATATTTCAGGGTAATAAGTCACAAATTTTCCTTATTTTCGGGCAAAAAAGACAGGAATTCCTTTTGTTTTGGGGTAAAAAACAGAAATTCCACTTATTTAGAGGCAAAAAAGCAGAATTTCTTCTTATTTTGGAGCAAAAATGAAGAAATTTCCCTTTTTTATGGTAAAAAGGTATACATTCTTTTTATTTTCCGGCAAAAAGGCAGAAATTCCCCGTATTTTGGAGCAAAATTGCAGAAATTCCCCTAATTGTGGGGCAAAAAAGCAGAAATTCCCTATATGTTGGGGCAAAAAGACAGAAATCTCCTTATTTTGGGGCAAAACTCAGAAAATTCACTTATTTTGGTGCAAAATACCAGAAATTTCCCTTAATTTGGGGCAAAATTGCAGAAATTTCACATATTTTGAAGCAAAAATGCAGAAATTCCCCTTATTTTGAGGTAAATAGGCTGAAATTCCTTTTATTTGAGGGGAAAAAGGCAGAAATTTCCCTTATTTTGGAGCAAAATTGCAGAAATTTTCGTATTTTGGGGCAAAAAGGCAGAAATTTCTTTTATTTTGGTACAAAATTGCAGAAATTTTTCTTATTTTGGGGCAAAAAGGCAGAAATTTCCCATATTTTTGGGGCAAAAATGCAGAAATTCCTTTTATTTTTAGGTAACAAGGCTGAAATTTCCCTTATTTGGGGGCAAAAAGGCAGAAATTTCCCTTATTTTGGGGCAAAATTGCAGAAATTTCACTCATTTCAGGGTAATAAGTCAGAAATTTTCCTTATTTTGGGGCAAAAAAGACAGAAATTTTATTTCTTTTTGGGGAAACAGACAGAAATTGCACTTTTTAGAGGCAAAAAAGCAGAAATTCCCCTTATTTTGGAGCAAAAATGAAGAAATTTCCCATTTTATGGCAAAAAGGTATGCATTCTTCTTATTTTATAGGCAAAAAGGCAGAAATTCCCCGTATTTTTGAGCAAAATTGCAGAAATTCCCCTAATTGTGGTGCAAAAAGGCAGAAATTCCCTATATGATGGGGTAAAAGTGAGAAATTCTTTTTATTTTGGGGCAAAACTCAGAAATTCCACTTATTTTGGGGCAAAATTGCAGAAATTTCCCTTATTATGGGGAAAAATTGCAGAAATTTCCCTTATTTTAGGGCAAAATTGCAGAAATTTCACTATTTGTGTGGCAAAAAGGCAGAAATTCTCTTTATTTTGGGGCAAAACTGAGAAATTCCACTTATTTTGGGGCAAAATTCCAGAAATTTCTTTTATTTTGGGGCAGAATTGCAGAAATTTCACTTATTTTGGGGCAAAATTGCAGAAATTTCACTTATTTCAGGGAAAAAAGGCAGAAATTTTCCTTATTTTGGGGCAAAAACACAAAAATTCATAATATTTTATGCCAAAATTCAGAAATTCCCATTATTTTGAGGTAAAAAGGCTGTAATTCCCCTTATTTGGGGGCAAAAAGGCAGAAATTTTCCTTATTTTGGGGCAAAATTGCAGAAATTTCCTTATTTCAGAGTAATAAGTCAGAAATTTTTCTTATTTTGGGGCAAAAAAGCCAGAAATTCCTTTTGTTTTGGGAGAAAAAGGCAGAAATTCCACTTATTTAGAGGTAAAATAGCAGATATTCCCCTTATTTTGGAGCAAAATTTCAGAAATTCCCCTAATTGTGGGGCAAAAAGGCAGAAATTCCCTATATGTTGGGTCAAAATAACAGAAATTCTCCTTATTTTGGGGGCAAAACTCAGAAATTCCACTTATTTTTGGGAAAAATTCCAGAAATTTCTTTTATTTTGGGGCAAAATAGCAGAAATTTCACTTATTTTGGGGCAAAATTGCAGAAATTTCACTTATTTCAGAAAAAAAGGAGAAATTTTCTTATTTTGGGGCAAAAGGGCAGAAATTTCCCATAGTTTGGGGCAAAAATGCAGAAATTCCCCTTATTTTGAGGTAAAAAAGCTGAAATTCCCCTTATTTGGGGGCAAAAAGGCAGAAATTTCCCTTATTTTGGGGCAAAATTGCTGAAATTTCACTTATTTCACGGTAATAAGTAAAAATTTTCCTTATTTTGGGGCAAAAAAGACACAAATTCCCTTTGGGAAAAAACAGAAATTTTACTTATTTAGAGGCAAAAAAGCAGAAATTCCCTTTATTTTGGAGCAAAAATGAAGAAATTTCCCTTTTTTATGGCAAAAAGGTATACATTCTTCTTATTTTCGGGCAAAAAGGCAGAAATTCCTCGTATTTTGGAGCAAAATTGCAGAATTTCGCCTAATTGTGAGGCAAAAAGGCAGAAATTCCCTATATGTTGGGGTATAAAGACAGAAATTCTCCTTATTTTGTGGCAGAACTCAGAAATTCCACTTATTTTTTGGCAAAATTACAGAAATTTTCCTTATTTTGGGTCAAAATTGAAGAAATTTCACTTATTTTGGGGCAAAATTGCAGATATTTCACTTATTTCAGGGAAAATAGGCAGAATTTTTTCTTATTTTGGGGCAAAAAGGCAGAAATTGCTAATATTTTGTGGCAAAAATGCAGAAATTCCCCTTATTTTGAGGTAAAAAAGCTGAAATTCCCCATATTTGGGGGCAAAAATGCAGAAATTTCCCTTATTTTGGGGCAAAATTGCAGAAATTTCACTTATTTCAGGGTAATAAGTCAGAAATTTTCTTTATTTTGGGGCAAAAAAGACAGAAATTTCCTTTGTTTAGGGGGAAAAAGACAGAAATTCCAGTTATTTTGAGGCAAAAAAGCAGAAATTCCCCTTATTTTGGAGCAAAAATGAAGAAATTTAGCTTTTTTATGGCAAAAGGAATGCATTCTTCTTATTTTCTGGCAAAAAGGCAGAAATACCCCGTATTTTGGAGCAAAATTGCAGAAATTCCCTTAATTTTGGGGCAAAAAGGCAGAAATTCCCTATATGTTGAGGCAAAAAGACAAATTCTCCTTATTTTGAGGCAAAACTCAGAAATTCCACTTATTTTGAGGCAAAATTCCAGAAATTTCCTATATTTTAGGTTAAAATTGCAGAAATTTCACTTATTTTGGGTCAAAATTGCAGAAATTTCACTTATTTCAGGGTAATAAGTCAGAAATTTTCCTTATTTTGGGGCAAAAAAGACAGAAATTCCCTTTGTTTTGGGAGAAAAAAGCAAAAATTCCACTTATTTAGAGGCAAAAAAGCAGAAATTCCCCTTATTTTGGAGCAAAATTTCAGAAATTCTCCTAATTGTGAGGCAAGAAGACAGAAATTCCCTATATGTTGGGGCAAAATAACAGAAATTCTCCTTATTTTGGGGTCAAAACTCAGAAATTCCACTTATTTTGGGGCAAAATTCCAGAAATTTCACTTATTTTGGGGCAAAATTGCAGAAATTTCACTTATTTTGATGAAAATTGCAGAAATTTCACTTATTTCAGAAAAAAAAGAAGAAATTTTCTTATTTGGGGGCAAATAGGCAGAAATTTGTATTATTTTGGTACAAAATTGCAGAAATTTTTCTTATTTTGGGGCAAAAAGGCAGAAATTTTCCATATTTTGCGGCAAAAATGCAGAAATTCTTCTTACTTAGAGGTAAAAAGGCTGAAATTCCTATTATTTGGGGGCAAAAAAAAAGAAATTTCACTTATTTTGTGGCAAAATTGCAGAAATTTCACTTATTTCAGGGAAAAAGGCAGAAATTTTCCTTATTTTTGGTCAAAAAGGCAGAAATTCCTAATATTTTGTGGCAAAAATGCAGAAATTCCTCTTATTTTGAGGTAAAAAGCTGAAATTTCCCTTATTTGGCGACAAAATGGCAAAAATTTCTCTTATTTTGGTGCAAAATTGCAGAAATTTCACTTATTTCAGGGTAATAAGTCAGAAATTTTCCTTATTTTGGGACAAAAAATTCAGAAATTCTCTTTGTTTTGGGGGAAAAAGACAGAAATTCCACTTATTTTGAGGCAAAAAAGCAGAAATTCCCCTTATTTTGGAGCAAAAATGAAGAAATTTCCCTTTTTTATGGCAAAAAGTTATGCATTCTTCTTATTTTCGGGCAAAAAGGCAGAAATTCCCCGTACTTTGGAGCAAAATTGCACAAATTCCCATAATTGTGGGGCAAAAAAGCAGAAATTCCCTATATGATGGTGCATAAAGACAGAAATTCTCCTTATTTGGGGGCAGAACTCAGAAATTAAACTTATTTTGGGGCAAAATTCCAGAAATTTCCCTTATTTTGGGGCAAAATTGCAGAAATTTCACTTATTTTGGGGCAAAATTGCAGAAATTTCACTTATTTCAGAAAAAATAGGCAGAAATTTTTATTATTTTGAGGCAAAAATGCAGAAATTCCTAATATTTTGTGGCAAAAATGCAGAAATTCCCCTTATTTTGAGGTTAAAAGGCTGAAATTCCCATTATTTGGGGGCAAAAGGCAAAAATTTCCTTTATTTTGGGCAAAATTGCAGAAATTTCACTTATTTCAGGAAAATAAGTCAGAAATTTTCCTTATTTTGGGGCACAAAAGACAGAAATTCTTTGTTTTGGGGGAAAAAGACAGAAATTCCACTTATTTAGAGGCAAAAAAGCAGAAATTCCCCTTATTTTGGAGCAAGAATAAAGAAATTTCCCTTTTTTATGGCAAAAAGGTATGCATTCTTTTATTTTCGGGCAAAAAGGCAGAAATACCCCGTATTTTGGAGCAAAATTGCAGAGATTCCCAATTGTGGGGCAAAAAGGCAGAAATTCCCTATATGTTGGGGCAATAAGACAAAAATTCTCATTATTTTGGGGCAAAACTCAGAAATTCCACTTATTTTGAGGCAAAATATCAGAAATTTCCCTTATTTTGGGGCAAAATTGCAGAAATTTCACTTATTTTAGAAAAAAAAGAAATTTTCTTATTTTGGGGCAAAAAGGCAGAAATTTCTTATATTTTGGTACAAAATGGCAGAAATTTTTCTTATTTTGGGGCAAAAATGCAGAAATTCCCCTTATTTTGAGGTAAAAAGGCTGAAATTCCCCTTATTTGGGGGCAAAAAAACAGAAATTTCCCTTATTTTGGGGAAAAATGGAAAAAATTTCTCTTATTTCAGGGAAATAAGTCAGAAATTTTCCTTATTTTGGGGAAAAAAGTGAGAAATTCCCTTTGTTTTAGGGGAAAAAGACAGAAATTCCACTTATTTAGAGGCAAAAAAGCAGAAATTCCTTTTATTTTGGAGCCAAAATGAAGAAATTTCCCTTTTTTATGGCAAAAAAGTATACATTCTTCTTATTTTCGGGCAAAAAGGCAGAAATTCCCCGTATTTTGGAGCAAAATTGCAGAAATTCCCCTAATTGTGGGGCAAAAAGGCAGAAATTCCCTATATGTTGGGGCAGAAAGACAGAAATTCTCCTTAATTTGGGGTAAAACTCATAAATTCCACCTACTTTGGGGCAAAATTCCAGAAATTTCCCTTATTTTGGGGCAAAATTGCAGAAATTTCACTTATTTCAAAAAAAAGAAGGAGAAACTTTTTTATTTGGGGGCAAAATGTCAGAAATTCTTAATATTTTGTGGCAACAATGCAGAAATTCCTAATATTTTGTTGCAAAAATGTAGAAATTTCCCTTATTTTGAGGTAAAAACTCTGAAATTCTCTTTATTTGGGGGCAAAAATGCAGAAATTTCCCTTATTTTGGGGCAATTTTCAGAAATTACACTTATTTCAGGGTAATAAGTCAGAAATTTTCCTTATTTTGGGGCAAAAAAACAGAAATTCCCTTTGTTTTGGGGGAAAAAGACAGAAATTCCCTTATTTAGAGGCAAAAAGGCAAAAGTTCCCCTTATTTTGGAGCAAAAATGAAGAAATTTCCTTTTTTTATGGCAAAAAGGTAGGCATTCTTCTTATTTTCGGACAAAAAGGCAGAAATTCCCCATATTTTGGGGCAAAAGGCAGAAATTCCCCATATTTAGGGCAAAATTGCAGAAATTTCCTTAATTGTGGGGAAAAAACAAAAATTCCCCTTATTTTAAGGCAAAATTGCAGAAATTTTTCTTATTATGGGGGAAAATTGCAGAAATTTCCCTTATTTTAGGGCAAAATTGCAGAAATTTCAATAATTGTGGGGCAAAAAGGCAGAAATTCTCTTTATTTTGGGGCAAAACTCAGAAATTCCACTTATTTTGGAGCAAAATTCCAGATATTTATTTTATTTTGGGGCAAAACTGCAGAAATTTCACTTATTTTCGGGCAAAATTGCAGAAATTTCACTTATTTCAGAGTAATAAGTCAGAAATTTTCTGTATTTTGAAGCAAAAAAGACAGAAATTTCCTTTGTTTTGGGGGAAAAGGACAGAAAATTCACTAATTTAGAGGCAAAATAGCAGAAATTCCCCTTATTTTGGAGCAAAAATGAAGAAATTTCTCTTTTTTATGGCAAAAAGGTATGCATTCTTCTTATTTTCGGGCAAAAAGGCAGAAATTCACCATATTTTGGAGCAAAATTGCAGAAATTCCCCTAATTGTGAAGCAAAATGCAGAAATTCCCTATATGTTAGGGCATAAAGACAAAAATTCTCTTTATTTTGGGGCAAAACTCAGAAATTCCACTTATTTTGGGGCAAAATTCCAGAAATTTTCCTTCTTTTGGGGCAAAATTGCAGAAATTTCACTTTTTATGTGTCAAAATTGCAGAAATTTCAGTTATTTCAGAAAAAAAGGAGAAATTTTCTTATTTTGAAGCAAAAAGGCAGAAATTTCCTTTATTTTGTTACAAAGTTGTAGAAATTTTTCTTATTTTGGGGCAAAAGGGCAGAAATTTCCCATATTTGGGGGCAAAAATGTGGGAATTCCTCTTATTTTGAGGTAAAAAGGCTGAAATTCCCCTTATTTGGGGGCAAAAAGGAAGAAATTTCTCTTATTTTGGGGCAAAATTGCTGAAATTTCACTTATTTCACGACAATAAGTCAGAAATTTTCCTTATTTTGGGGCAGAAATACAGAAATTCCCTTTGTTTGCAAAAAAAAAAAAAACAGAAATTCAACTTATTTAGAGGCTTATAAGTAGAAATTCCCCTTATTTTGGAGCAAAAATGAAGAAATTTATTTTTTATGGCAAAAAGGTATACATTCTTCTTATTTTCGGGCAAAAAGGCAGAAATTCCTCATATTTTGGATCTAAATTGCAGAATTTCGCCTAATTGTGGGGCAAAAAGGCAGAAACTCCCTATATGTTGGGGCATAAAGACAGAAATTCTCATTATTTTGGGGCAGAACTCAGAAATTCCACTTATTTTGGGGCAAAATTCCAGAAATTTCCCTTATTTTGGGGCAAAATTGCAGAAATTTCACTTATTTTGGGGCAAAATTGCAGAAATTTCACTTATTTCAGGGAAAATAGGCAGAAATTTTTCTTATTTTGGGGCAAAAAGGCAGAAATTCCTAATATTTTGTGGAAAAATGCAGAAATTCCCCTTATTTTGAGGTAAAAAAGCTGAAATTCCCCTTATTTGGGGGCAAAAAGGCAGAAATTTCACTTACTTCAGGGAAATAAGTCAGAAATTTTCCTTATTTTGGGGCAAAATAGACAGAAATTCCCTTTGTTTTGGGGGAAAAGACAGAAATACCACTTATTTAGAGGCAAAAAAGCAGAAATTCCCCTTATTTTGGAGCAAAAATGAAGAAATTTCCCTTTTTTATGGCAAAAAGGTATGCATTCTTCTTATTTTCTGGCAAAAAGGCAGAAATACCCCGTATTTTGGAGCAAAATTGCAGACATTCCCCTAATTGTGGTGCAAAAAGGCAGATATTCCCTATATGTTGGGGCAAAAAGACAGAAAATCTCCTTATTTTGGGGCAAAACTCAGAAATTCCACTTATTTTGAGGCAAAATTCCAGAAATTTCACTTATTTTGGGTCAAAATTGCAGAAATTTCACTTATTTTGGGGCAAAATAACAGAAATTTCACTTATTTCAGAGTAATAAGTCAAAAATTTTCCGTATTTTGAAGCAAAAAAGACAGAAATTTCCTTTGTTTTGGGGGAAAAGGACAGAAAATTCACTTATTTAGAGGCAAAAAAGCAGAAATTCCCCTTATTTTGGAGCAAAAATGAAGAAATTTCGCTTTTTTATGGCAAAAAGGTATGCATTCTTCTTATTTTCGGGCAACAAGGCAGAAATTCCCCGTATTTTGGAGCAAAACTGCAGAAATTCCCCTAATTGTGTGGCAAAAAGGCAGAAATTCCCTATATGTTGGGGCACAAAGACAGAAATTCTTTTTGTTTTGGGTCAGAACTCAGAAATTAAACTTATTTTGGGGCAAAATTCCAGAAATTTCCCTTATTTTGGGGCAAAATTGCAGAAATTTCACTTATTTTGGGGCAAAATTGCAGCAATTTCACTTATTTCAGGGAAAATAGGCAGAATTTTTCCTCATTTTTGGGCAAAAAGGCAGAAATTCCTAATATTTTGAGGCAAAAATGCAGAAATTCCCCTTATTTTGAGGTAAAAAGGCTGAAATTCCCCTTATTTAAGGCCAAAAATGCAGAAATTTCTTTTATTTTGGGGCAAAATTGCAGAAATTTCACTTATTTCAGGGTAATAAGTCAGAAATTTTCCTTATTTTGGGGCAAAAAATACAGAAATTCCCTTTGTTTTTGGGGGAAAAAGACAGAAATTCCACTAATTTAGAGGCAAAATAGCAGAAATTCCCCTTATTTTGGAGCAAAAATGAAGAAATTTCTCTTTTTTATGGCAAAAAGGTATGCATTCTTCTTATTTTCGGGCAAAAAGGCAGAAATTCACCATATTTTGGAGCAAAATTGCAGAAATTTCCCTAATTGTGAAGCAAAATGCAGAAATTCCCTATATGTTGGGGCATAAAGACAGAAATTCTCCTTATTTTGGGGCAAAACTCAGAAATTCCACTTATTTTGGGGCAAAATTCCAGAAATTTTCCTTCTTTTGGGGCAAAATTGCAGTAATTTCACTTTTTATGTGTCAAAATTGCAGAAATTTCACTTATTTCAGAAAAAAAGGAGAAATTTTCTTATTTTGAAGCAAAAAGGCAGAAATTTCCTTTATTTTGTTACAAAGTTGTAGAAATTTTTCTTATTTTGGGGCAAAAGGGCAGAAATTTCCCGTATTTTGGGGCAAAAATGTAGGAATTCCTTTTATTTTGAGGTAAAAAGGCTGAAATTCCCATTATTTGGGGGCAAAAAGGAAGAAATTTCTCTTATTTTGGGGCAAAATTGCTGAAATTTCACTTATTTCACGACAATAAGTCAGAAATTTTCCTTATTTTGGGGCAAAATTACAGAAATTTCACTTACTTCAGGGAAATAAGTCAGAAATTTTCCTTATTTTGGGGCAAAATAGACAGAAATTCCCTTTGTTTTGGGGGAAAAGACAGAAATACCACTTATTTAGAGGCAAAAAAGCAGAAATTCTTCTTATTTTGGAGCAAAAATGAAGAAATTTCTTTTTTTTATGGCAAAAAGGTATGCATTCTTCGTATTTTCTGGCAAAAAGGCAGAAATACCCCGTATTTTGGAGCAAAATTGCAGAAATTCCCCCAATTGTGGGGCAAAAAGGCAGATATTCCCTATATGTTGGGGCAAAAAGACAGAAAATCTCCTTATTTTTGGGCAAAACTCAGAAATTCCACTTATTTTGAGGCAAAATTCCAGAAATTTCCCTTATTTTGGGGCAAAATTGCAGAAATTTCACTTATTTTGGGGCAAAATTGCAGAAATTTAACTTATTTCAGAAAAAAGGGAGAAATTTTTTTATTTTGAAGCAAAAAGGCAGAAATTTCTAATATTTTGGTACAAAATGGTAGAAATTTTTCTTATTTTAGGGAAAAAGGCAGAAATTTCCTATATTTTGGGGAAAAAATGCAGAAATTCCTTTTATTTTGAGGTAAAAAGCCTGAAATTCGCCTTATTTGGGGGCAAAAATGCAGAAATTTCCCTTATTTTGGGGCAAAATTGCAGAAATTTCACTTATTTCAGGGTAATAAGTCAGAAATTTTCTTTATTTTTGGGCAAAAAAGACAGAAATTCCTTTTGTTTTGGGGGAAAAAGACAGAAATTCCACTTATTTAGAGGCAAAAAAGCAGAAATTCCCCTTATTTTGGGGCAAAAATGAAGAAATTTCGCTTTTTTATGGCAAAAATTTATGCATTCTCCTTATTTTCGGGCAAAAAGGCAGAAATTCCCCGTATTTTGGAGCAAAATTGCAGAAATTCCCCAAATTTTGGGGCAAAAAGGCTGAAATTCCCTATATGTTGGGGCAGAAAGACAGAAATTCTCCTTATTTTTGGGTAAAACTCATATATTCCACTTACTTTGGGGCAAAATTCCAGAAATTTTCCTTATTTTGGGGCAAAATTGCAGAAATTTCACTTACTTTGGTGCAAAATTGCAGAAATTTCACTTATTTCAAAAAAAAGGAGAAATTTTCTTATTTTGGGGCAAAAAGGCAGAAATTCCTAATATTTTGTGGCAAAAATGCAGAAATTCCTAATATCTTGTTCTAAAAATGCAGAAATTTCCCTTATTTTGAGGTAAAAAGGTTGAAATTCCCCTTATTTGGGGGCAGAAATGCAGAAATTTTTTTATTTTGGGGCAATTTTCAGAAATTTCACTTATTTCAGAGTAATAAGTCAGAAATTTTCTTTATTTTGGGGCAAAAAAAACAGAAATTCCCTTTGTTTTGGGGGAAAAAAACAGAAATTCCACTTATTTAGAAGCAAAAAGGGAAAAGTTCCCCTTATTTTGAAGCAAAAATGAGAAATTTCCCTTTTTTATGGCAAAAGGTAGGCATTCTTTTTATTTTTGGAAAAAAGGCAGAAATTCTCCATATTTTGCGGCAAAAGGAAGAAATTCCCCTTACTTAGGTCAAAATTACAGAAATTTCACTAATTGTGGGGCAAAAAACAGAAATTCCCCTTATTTTGGGGCAAAATTGCAGAAATTACCATTATTATGGGGAAAAAATGCAGACATTTCTCTTATTTTAGGGCAAAATTGCAGAAATTTCACTAATTGTGGGGCAAAAAGGCAGAAATTCTCTTTATTTTGGGGCAAAACTCAGAAATTCCACTTATTTTGGGGCAAAATTCCAGAAATTTCTTTTATTTTGGGGCAGAATTGCAGAAATTTCACTTATTTTGGGGCAAAATTGCAGAAATTTCACTTATTTCAGGGAAAAAAGGCAGAAATTTTCCTTATTTTGGGGCAAAACCGCAGACATTCATAATATTTTGTGCCAAAATTCAGAAATTCGCCTTATTTTGAGGTAAAAAGGCTGTAATTCCCCTTATTTGGGGGCAAAAATGCAGAAATTTCCCTTATTTTGGGGCAAAATTGCAGAAATTTTACTTATTTCAGAGTAATAAGTCAGAAATTTTTCTTATTTTGGGGCAAAAAAGACAGAAATTCCCTTTGTTTTGTGAGAAAAATGCAGAAATTCCACTTATTTAGAGGCAAAAAAGCAGAAATTCCCCTTATTTTGGAGCAAAATTTCAGAAATTCCCCTAATTGTGGGGCAAAAAGGCAGAAATTCCCTATATGTTGAGACAAAATAACAGAAATTCTCCTTATTTTGGGGGCAAAACTCAGATTTCCACACATTTTTGGGCAAAATTCCAGAAATTTTTTTTATTTTAGGGTAAAATTGCAGAAATTTCACTTATTTCAAAAAAAAGGAGAAATTTTCTTATTTTGGGGCAAAAAGGCAGAAATTCCTAATATTTTGTGGCAAAAATGCAGAAATTCCTAATATTTTGTTGCAAAAATGCAGAAATTTCCCTTATTTTGAGGTAAAAAGGTTGAAATTCCCCTTATTTGGGGGCAGAAATGCAGAAATTTCCTTATTTTGGGGCAATTTTCAGAAATTTCACTTATTTCAGAGTAATAAGTCAGAAATTTTCTTTATTATGGGGCAAAAAAAAACAGAAATTCCCTTTGTTTTGAAGGAAAAAAACAGAAATTCCACTTATTTAGAAGCAAAAAGGGAAAAGTTCCCCTTATTTTGAAGCAAAAATGAGAAATTTCCCTTTTTTATGGCAAAAGGTAGGCATTCTTTTTATTTTTGGAAAAAAGGCAGAAATTCTCAATATTTTGCGGCAAAAGGAAGAAATTCCCCTTACTTAGGTCAAAATTACAGAAATTTCACTAATTGTGGGGCAAAAAACAGAAATTCCCCTTATTTTGGGGCAAAATTGCAGAAATTACCATTATTATGGGGAAAAAATGCAGACATTTCTCTTATTTTAGGGCAAAATTGCAGAAATTTCACTAATTGTGGGGCAAAAAGGCAGAAATTCTCTTTATTTTGGGGCAAAACTCAGAAATTCCACTTATTTTGGGGCAAAATTCCAGAAATTTCTTTTATTTTGGGGCAGAATTGCAGAAATTTCACTTATTTTGGGGCAAAATTGCGGAAATTTCACTTATTTCAGGGAAAAAAGGCAGAAATTTTCCTTATTTTGGGGCAAAACCGCAGACATTCATAATATTTTGTGCCAAAATTCAGAAATTCGCCTTATTTTGAGGTAAAAAAGCTGTAATTCCCCTTATTTGGGGGCAAAAATGCAGAAATTTCCCTTATTTTGGGGCAAAATTGCAGAAATTTCACTTATTTCAGAGTAATAAGTCAGAAATTTTTTTTATTTTGGGGCAAAAAAGACAGAAATTCCCTTTGTTTTTTGAGAAAAAGGCAGAAATTCCACTTATTTAGAGGCAAAAAAGCAGAAATTCCCCTTATTTTGGAGCAAAATTTCAGAAATTCCCCTAATTGTGGGGCAAAAAAACAGAAATTCCCTATATGTTGAGACAAAATAACAGAAATTCTCCTTATTTTGGGGACAAAACTCAGATTTCCACTCATTTTTGGGCAAAATTCCAGAAATTTTTTTTATTTTAGGGTAAAATTGCAGAAATTTCACTTATTTTGGGGCAAAATTGCAGAAATATAACTTATTCCAAAAAAAAGAGAAATTTTCTTATTTTGGGGCAAAAAAGCAGAAATTTCCCATATTTTGGGGCAAAAATGCAGAAATTCCCCTTATTTTGACGTAAAAAAGCTGAAATTCCCCTTATTTGGGGGCAAAAAGGCAGAAATTTCCCTTATTTTGAGTCAAAAGTGCTGAAATTTCACTTATTTCACGGTAATAAGTCAAAATTTTCCTTATTTTGGGGCAAAAAAGACAGGAATTCCTTTTGTTTGGGAAAAAACAGAAATTTTACTTATTTAGAGGCAAAAGGCAGAAATTCCCCTTATTTTGGAGCAAAAATGAAGAAATTTCCCTTTTTTATGGCAAAAAGGTATGCATTCTTCTTATTTTCTGGCAAAAAGGCAGAAATACCCCGTATTTTGGAGCAAAATTGCAGAAATTCCCCTAATTGTGGGGCAAAAAGTCAGATATTCCCTATATGTTGGGGCAAAAAGACAGAAAATCTCCTTATTTTGGGGCAAAACTCAGAAATTCCACTTTTTTTGAGGCAAAATTCCAGAAATTTTTCTTATTTTGGGGCAAAATTGCAGAAATTTCACTTATTTTGGGGCAAAATTGCAGAAATTTCACTTATTTCAGAGTAATAAGTCAGAAATTTTCCGTATTTTGAAGCAAAAAAGACAGAAATTTCCTTTGTTTTGGGGGAAAAAGACAGAAATTCCACTTATTTAGAGGCAAAAAAGCAGAAATTTTCCTTATTTTGGAGCAAAAATGAAGAAATTTCACTTTTTTATGGCAAAAAGGTATGCATTCTTCTTATTTTCGGGCAACAAGGCAGAAATTCCCTGTATTTTTGAGCAAAACTGCAGAAATTCCCCTAATTGTGGGGCAAAAAGGCAGAAATTCCCTATATGTTGGGGCATAAAGACAGAAATTCTTCTTGTTTTGGGTCAGAACTCAGAAATTAAACTTATTTTGGGGCAAAATTCCAGAAATTTCCCTTATTTTGGGGCAAAATTGATGAAATTTCACTTATTTTGGGGCAAAATTGCAGCAATTTCACTTATTTCAGGGAAAATAGGCAGAAATTTTCCTCATTTTTGGGCAAAAAGGCAGAAATTCCTAATATTTTGTGGCAAAAATGCAGAAATTCCCCTTATTTTGAGGTAAAAAGGCTGAAATTCCCATTATTTGGTGGCAAAAAGGCAGAAATTTTCCTTATTTTGGGGCAAAATTGCAGAAATTTCACTTATTTTGGGGCAAAATTGCAGAAATTTCACTTATTTCAGGGAAAATAGGCAAAAATTTTTATTATTTTGGGGCAAAAAGGCAGAAATTCCTAATATTTTGTGGAAAAATGCAGAAATTTCCCTTATTTTGAGGTAAAAAAAGCTGAAATTCCCCTTATTTGGGGGCAAAAAGGCAGAAATTTCCCTTATTTTGGGGCAAAATTGCAGAAATTTCACTTACTTCAGGGAAATAAGTCAGAAATTTTCCTTATTTTGGGGCAAAATAGACAGAAATTCCCTTTGTTTTGGGGGAAAAGACAGAAATACCACTTATTTAGAGGCAAAAAAGCAGAAATTCCCCTTATTTTGGAGCAAAAATGAAGAAATTTCCCTTTTTTATGGCAAAAAGGTATGCATTCTTCTTATTTTCTGGCAAAAAGGCAGAAATACCCTGTATTTTGGAGCAAAATTGCAGAAATTCCCCTAATTGTGGGGCAAAAAGGCAGATATTCCCTATATGTTGGGGCAAAAAGACAGAAAATCTCCTTATTTTGGGGCAAAACTCAGAAATTCCACTTATTTTGAGGCAAAATTCCAGAAATTTCCCTTATTTTGGGGCAAAATTGCAGAAATTTCACTTATTTTGGGGCAAAATTGCAGAAATTTAACTTATTTCAGAAAAAAGAAAGAAATTTTTTTATTTTGAAGCAAAAAGGCAGAAATTTCTTATATTTTGGTACAAAATGGCAGAAATTTTTCTTATTTTAGGGAAAAAGGCAGAAATTTCCTATATTTTGGGGAAAAAATGCAGAAATTCCTTTTATTTTGAGGTAAAAAGCCTGAAATTCCCCTTATTTGGGGGCAAAAATGCAGAAATTTCCCTTATTTTGGGGCAAAATTGCAGAAATTTCACTTATTTCAGGGTAATAAGTCAGAAATTTTCCTAATTTTGGGGCAAAAAAGACAGAAATTCCTTTTGTTTTGGAAGAAAAAGACAGAAATTCCACTTATTTAGAGGCAAAAAAGCAGAAATTCCCCTTATTTTGGAGCAAAAATGAAGAAATTTCGCTTTTTTATGGCAAAAAGGTATGCATTCTCCTTATTTTCGGGCAAAAAGGCAGAAATTTCCCGTATTTTGGAGCAAAATTGCAGAAATTCCCCTAATTTTGGGGCAAAAATGCAGAAATTCCCTATATGTTGGGGCAGAAAAACAGAAATTCTCCTTATTTTGGGGTAAAACTCATATATTCCACTTACTTTGGGGCAAAATTCCAGAAATTTTCCTTATTTTGGGGCAAAATTGCTGAAATTTCACTTAATTTGCTGCAAAATTGCAGAAATTTCACTTATTTCAAAAAAAAGGAGAAATTTTTTATTTTGGGGCAAAAAGGCAGAAATTCCTAATATTTTGTTGCAAAAATGCAGAAATTCCTAATATTTTGTTGCAAAAATGCAGAAATTTCCCTTATTTTGAGGTAAAAAGGTTGAAATTCCCCTTATTTGGGGGCAGAAATGCAGAAATTTCCTTATTTTGGGGCAATTTTCAGAAATTTCACTTATTTCAGAGTAATAAGTCAGAAATTTTCTTTATTTTGGGGCAAAAAAACAGAAATTCCCTTTGCTTTGGGGGAAAAAAACAGAAATTCCACTTATTTAGAAGCAAAAAGGGAAAAGTTCCCCTTATTTTGAAGCAAAAATGAGAAATTTCCCTTTTTTATGGCAAAAGGTAGGCATTCTTTTTATTTTTGGAAAAAAGGCAGAAATTCTCCATATTTTGCGGCAAAAGGAAGAAATTCCCCTTACTTAGGTCAAAATTACAGAAATTTCACTAATTGTGGGGCAAAAAACAGAAATTCCCCTTATTTTGGGGCAAAATTGCAGAAATTACCATTATTATGGGGAAAAAATGCAGACATTTCTCTTTTTTTAGGGCAAAATTGCAGAAATTTCACTAATTGTGGGGCAAAAAGGCAGAAATTCTCTTTATTTTGGGGCAAAACTCAGAAATTCTACTTATTTTGGGGCAAAATTCCAGAAATTTCTTTTATTTTGGGGCAGAATTGCAGAAATTTCACTTATTTTGGGGCAAAATTGCGGAAATTTCACTTATTTCAGGGAAAAAAGGCAGAAATTTTCCTTATTTTGGGGCAAAACCGCAGACATTCATAATATTTTGTGCCAAAATTCAGAAATTCGCCTTATTTTGAGGTAAAAAGGCTGTAATTCCCCTTATTTGGGGGCAAAAATGCAGAAATTTCCCTTATTTTGGGGCAAAATTGCAGAAATTTTACTTATTTCAGAGTAATAAGTCAGAAATTTTTCTTATTTTGGGGCAAAAAAGACAGAAATTCCCTTTGTTTTGTGAGAAAAATGCAGAAATTCCACTTATTTAGAGGCAAAAAAGCAGAAATTCCCCTTATTTTGGAGCAAAATTTCAGAAATTCCCCTAATTGTGGGGCAAAAAGGCAGAAATTCCCTATATGTTGAGACAAAATAACAGAAATTCTCCTTATTTTGGGGGCAAAACTCAGATTTCCACTCATTTTTGGGCAAAATTCCAGAAATTTTTTTTATTTTAGGGTAAAATTGCAGAAATTTCACTTATTTCAAAAAAAAGGAGAAATTTTCTTATTTTGGGGCAAAAAGGCAGAAATTCCTAATATTTTGTGGCAAAAATGCAGAAATTCCTAATATTTTGTTGCAAAAATGCAGAAATTTCCCTTATTTTGAGGTAAAAAGGTTGAAATTCCCCTTATTTGGGGGCAGAAATGCAGAAATTTCCTTATTTTGGGGCAATTTTCAGAAATTTCACTTATTTCAGAGTAATAAGTCAGAAATTTTCTTTATTATGGGGCAAAAAAAAAAACAGAAATTCCCTTTGTTTTGGGGGAAAAAAACAGAAATTCCACTTATTTAGAAGCAAAAAGGGAAAAGTTCCCCTTATTTTGAAGCAAAAATGAGAAATTTCCCTTTTTTATGGCAAAAGGTAGGCATTCTTTTTATTTTTGGAAAAAAGGCAGAAATTCTCCATATTTTGCGGCAAAAGGAAGAAATTCCCCTTACTTAGGTCAAAATTACAGAAATTTCACTAATTGTGGGGCAAAAAACAGAAATTCCCCTTATTTTGGGGCAAAATTGCAGAAATTACCATTATTATGGGGAAAAAATGCAGACATTTCTCTTATTTTAGGGCAAAATTGCAGAAATTTCACTAATTGTGGGGCAAAAAGGCAGAAATTCTCTTTATTTTGGGGCAAAACTCAGAAATTCCACTTATTTTGGGGCAAAATTCCAGAAATTTCTTTTATTTTGGGGCAGAATTGCAGAAATTTCACTTATTTTGGGGCAAAATTGCAGAAATTTCACTTATTTCAGGGAAAAAAGGCAGAAATTTTTCTTATTTTGGGGCAAAACCGCAGACATTCATAATACTTTGTGCCAAAATTCAGAAATTCGCCTTATTTTGAGGTAAAAAGGCTGTAATTCCCCTTATTTGGGGGCAAAAATGCAGAAATTTCCCTTATTTTGGGGCAAAATTGCAGAAATTTCACTTATTTCAGAGTAATAAGTCAGAAATTTTTCTTATTTTCGGGCAAAAAAGACAGAAATTCCCTTTGTTTTGTGAGAAAAAGGCAGAAATTCCACTTATTTAGAGGCAAAAAAGCAGAAATTCCCCTTATTTTGGAGCAAAATTTCAGAAATTCCCCTAATTGTGGGGCAAAATGGCAGAAATTCCCTATATGTTGAGACAAAATAACAGAAATTCTCCTTATTTTGGGGGCAAAACTCAGAAATTCCACTCATTTTTGGGCAAAATTCCAGAAATTTTTTTTATTTTGGGGTAAAATTGCAGAAATTTCACTTATTTTGGGGCAAAATTGCAGAAATTTAACTTATTACAAAAAAAGGAGAAATTTTCTTATTTTGGGGCAAAAAAGCAGAAATTTCCCATATTTTGGGGCAAAAATGCAGAAATTCCCCTTATTTTGACATAAAAAAGCTGAAATTCCCCTTATTTGGGGGCAAAAAGGCAGAAATTTTCCTTATTTTGATTCAAAATTGCTTAAATTTCACTTATTTCACGGTAATAAGTCAAAATTTTCCTTATTTTGGGGCAAAAAAGACAGGAATTCCTTTTGTTTGGGAAAAAAACAGAAATTTTACTTATTTAGAGGCAAAAGGCAGAAATTCCCCTTATTTTGGAGCAAAAATGAAGAAATTTCCCTTTTTTATGGCAAAAAGGTATGCATTCTTCTTATTTTCTGGCAAAAAGGCAGAAATACCCCGTATTTTGGAGCAAAATTGCAGAAATTCCCCTAATTGTGGGGCAAAAAGTCAGATATTCCCTATATGTTGGGGCAAAAAGACAGAAAATCTCCTTATTTTGGGGCAAAACTCAGAAATTCCACTTATTTTGAGGCAAAATTCCAGAAATTTCCCTTATTTTGGGGCAAAATTGCAGAAATTTCACTTATTTTGGGGCAAAATTGCAGAAATTTAACTTATTTCAGAAAAAAAGGAGAAATTTTTTTATTTTGAAGCAAAAAGGCAGAAATTTCTTATATTTTGGTACAAAATGGCAGAAATTTTTCTTATTTTAGGGAAAAAGGCAGAAATTTCCTATATTTTGGGGAAAAAATGCAGAAATTCCTTTTATTTTGAGGTAAAAAGCCTGAAATTCCCCTTATTTGGGGGCAAAAATGCAGAAATTTCACTTATTTTGGGGCAAAATTGCAGAAATTTCACTTATTTCAGGGTAATAAGTCAGAAATTTTCCTAATTTTGGGGCAAAAAAGACAGAAATTCCTTTTGTTTTGGGGGAAAAAGACAGAAATTCCACTTATTTAGAGGCAAAAAAGCAGAAATTCCCCTTATTTTTGAGCAAAAATGAAGAAATTTCGCTTTTTTATGGCAAAAAGGTATGCATTCTACTTATTTTCGGGCAAAAAGGCAGAAATTCCCCGTATTTTGGAGCAAAATTGCAGAAATTCCCCTAATTTTGGGGCAAAAAGGCAGAAATTCCCTATATGTTGGGGCAGAAAGACAGAAATTCTCCTTATTTTGGGGTAAAACTCATATATTCCACTTACTTTGTGGCAAAATTCCAGAAATTTTCCTTATTTTGGGGCAAAATTGCAGAAATTTCACTTACTTTGGTGCAAAATTGCAGAAATTTCACTTATTTCAAAAAAAAGGAGAAATTTTCTTATTTTGGGGCAAAAAGGCAGAAATTCCTAATATTTTGTGGCAAAAATGCAGAAATTCTTAATATTTTGTTGCAAAAATGCAGAAATTTCTCTTATTTTGAGGTAAAAAGGTTGAAATTCCCCTTATTTGGGGGCAGAAATGCAGAAATTTCCTTATTTTGGGGCAATTTTCAGAAATTTCACTTATTTCAGAGTAATAAGTCAGAAATTTTCTTTATTTTGGGGCAAAAAAACAGAAATTCCCTTTGTTTTGGGGGAAAAAAACAGAAATTCCACTTATTTAGAAGCAAAAAGGGAAAAGTTCCCCTTATTTTGAAGCAAAAATGAGAAATTTCCCTTTTTTATGGCAAAAGGTAGGCATTCTTTTTATTTTTGGAAAAAAGGCAGAAATTCTCCATATTTTGCGGCAAAAGGAAGAAATTCCCCTTACTTAGGTCAAAATTACAGAAATTTCACTAATTGTGGGGCAAAAAACAGAAATTCCCCTTATTTTGGGGCAAAATTGCAGAAATTACCATTATTATGGGGAAAAAATGCAGACATTTCTCTTATTTTAGGGCAAAATTGCAGAAATTTCACTAATTGTGGGGCAAAAAGGCAGAAATTCTCTTTATTTTGGGGCAAAACTCAGAAATTCCACTTATTTTGGGGCAAAATTCCAGAAATTTCTTTTATTTTGGGGCAGAATTGCAGAAATTTCACTTATTTTGGGACAAAATTGCGGAAATTTCACTTATTTCAGTGAAAAAAGGCAGAAATTTTTCTTATTTTGGGGCAAAACCGCAGACATTCATAATACTTTGTGCCAAAATTCAGAAATTCGCCTTATTTTGAGGTAAAAAGGCTGTAATTCCCCTTATTTGGGGGCAAAAATGCAGAAATTTCCCTTATTTTGGGGCAAAATTGCAGAAATTTCACTTATTTCAGAGTAATAAGTCAGAAATTTTTCTTATTTTGGGGGAAAAAAGACAGAAATTCCCTTTGTTTTGTGAGAAAAAGGCAGAAATTCCACTTATTTAGAGGCAAAAAAGCAGAAATTCCCCTTATTTTGGAGCAAAATTTCAGAAATTCCCCTAATTGTGGGGCAAAAAGGCAGAAATTCCCTATATGTTGAGACAAAATAACAGAAATTCTCCTTATTTTGGGGGCAAAACTCAGAAATTCCACTCATTTTTGGGCAAAATTCCAGAAATTTTTTTTATTTTGGGGTAAAATTGCAGAAATTTCACTTATTTTGGGGCAAAATTGCAGAAATTTAACTTATTACAAAAAAAAGGAGAAATTTTCTTATTTTGGGGCAAAAAAGCAGAAATTTCCCATATTTTGGGGCAAAAATGCAGAAATTCCCCTTATTTTGACGTAAAAAAGCTGAAATTCCCCTTATTTGGGGGCAAAAAGGCAGAAATTTCCCTTATTTTGAGTCAAAATTGCTTAAATTTCACTTATTTCACGGTAATAAGTCAAAATTTTCCTTATTTTGGGGCAAAAAAGACAGGAATTCCTTTTGTTTGGGAAAAAAACAGAAATTTTACTTATTTAGAGGCAAAAGGCAGAAATTCCCCTTATTTTGGAGCAAAAATGAAGAAATTTCCCTTTTTTATGGCAAAAAGGTATGCATTCTTCTTATTTTCTGGCAAAAAGGCAGAAATACCCCGTATTTTGGAGCAAAATTGCAGAAATTCCCCTAATTGTGGGGCAAAAAGGCAGATATTCCCTATATGTTGGGGCAAAAAGACAGAAAATCTCCTTATTTTGGGGCAAAACTCAGAAATTCCACTTATTTTGAGGCAAAATTCCAGAAATTTCCCTTATTTTGGGGCAAAATTGCAGAAATTTCACTTATTTTGGGGCAAAATTGCAGAAATTTCACTTATTTCAGATAATAAGTCAGAAATTTTCCGTATTTTGAAGCAAAAAAGACAGAAATTTCCTTTGTTATGGGGGAAAAAGACAGAAATTCCACTTACTTAGAGGCAAAAAAGCAGAAATTTTCCTTATTTTGGAGCAAAAATGAAGAAATTTCGCTTTTTTATGGCAAAAAGGTATGCATTCTTCTTATTTTCGGGCAACAAGGCAGAAATTCCCCGTATTTTGGAGCAAAACTGCAGAAATTCCCCTAATTGTGGGGCAAAAAGGCAGAAATTCTCTATATGTTGGGGCATAAAGACAGAAATTCTTCTTGTTTTGGGTCAGAACTCAGAAATTAAACTTATTTTGGGGCAAAATTCCAGAAATTTCCCTTATTTTGGGGCAAAATTGCAGAAATTTCACTTATTTTGGGGCAAAATTGCAGCAATTTCACTTATTTCAGGGAAAATAGGCAGAAATTTTCCTCATTTTTGGGCAAAAAGGCAGAAATTCCTAATATTTTGTGGCAAAAATGCAGAAATTCCCCTTATTTTGAGGTAAAAAGGCTGAAATTCCCATTATTTGGTGGCAAAAAGGCAGAAATTTTCCTTATTTTGGGCAAAATTGCAGAAATTTCACTTATTTTGGGGCAAAATGCAGAAATTTCACTTATTTCAGAGAAAATAGGCAGAAATTTTTCTTATTTTGGGGCAAAAAGGCAGAAATTCCTAATATTTTGTGGAAAAATGCAGAAATTCCCCTTATTTTGAGGTAAAAAAAGCTGAAATTCCCCTTATTTGGGGGCAAAAAGGCAGAAATTTCCCTTATTTTGGGGCAAAATTTCAGAAATTTCACTTACTTCAGGGAAATAAGTCAGAAATTTTTTTTATTTTGGGGCAAAATAGACAGAAATTCCCTTTGTTTTGGGGGAAAAGACAGAAATACCACTTATTTAGAGGCAAAAAAGCAGAAATTCCCCTTATTTTGGAGCAAAAATGAAGAAATTTCCCTTTTTTATGGCAAAAAGGTATGCCTTCTCCTTATTTTCTGGCAAAAAGGCAGAAATACCCCGTATTTTGGAGCAAAATTGCAGAAATTCCCATAATTGTGGGGCAAAAAGGCAGATATTCCCTCTATGTTGGGGCAAAAAGACAGAAAATCTCCTTATTTTGGGGCAAAACTCAGAAATTCCACTTATTTTGAAGCAAAATTCCAGAAATTTCCCTTATTTTGGGGCAAAATTGCAGAAATTTCACTTATTTTGGGGCAAAATTGCAGAAATTTAACTTATTTCAGAAAAAAGGGAGAAATTTTTTTATTTTGAAGCAAAAAGGCAGAAATTTCTTATATTTTGGTACAAAATGGCAGAAATTTTCCTCATTTTTGGGCAAAAAGGCAGAAATTCCTAATATTTTGTGGCAAAAATGCAGAAATTCCCCTTATTTTGAGGTAAAAAGGCTGAAATTCTCATTATTTGGTGGCAAAAAGGCAGAAATTTTCCTTATTTTGGGGCAAAATTGCAGAAATTTCACTTATTTTGGGGCAAAATTGCAGAAATTTCACTTACTTCAGGAAAATAAGTCAGAAATTTTCCTTATTTTGGGGCAAAATAGACAGAAATTCCCTTTGTTTTGGGGGAAAAGACAGAAATACCACTTATTTAGAGGCAAAAAAGCAGAAATTTCCCTTATTTTGGAGCAAAAATGAAGAAATTTCCCTTTTTTATGGCAAAAAAGTATGCATTCTTCTTATTTTCTGGCAAAAAGGCAGAAATACCCCGTATTTTGGAGCAAAATTGCAGAAATTCCTCTAATTGTGGGGCAAAAAGGCAGATATTCCCTATATGTTGGGGCAAAAAGACAGAAAATCTCCTTATTTTGGGGCAAAACTCAGAAATTCCACTTATTTTGAGGCAAAATTCCAGAAATTTCCCTTATTTTGGGGCAAAATTGCAGAAATTTCACTTATTTTGGGGCAAAATTGCAGAAATTTAACTTATTTCAGAAAAAAGGGAGAAATTTTTTTATTTTGAAGCAAAAAGGCAGAAATTTCTTATATTTTGGTACAAAATGGCAGAAATTTTTCTTATTTTAGGGAAAAAGGCAGAAATTTCCTATATTTTGGGGAAAATATGCAGAAATTCCTTTTATTTTGAGGGAAAAAGCCTGAAATTCCTCTTATTTGGGGGCAAAAATGCAGAAATTTCCCTTATTTTGGGGCAAAATTGCAGAAATTTCACTTATTTCAGGGTAATAAATCAGAAATTTTCCTAATTTTGGGGCAAAAAAGACAGAAATTCCTTTTGTTTTGGGGGAAAAAGACAGAAATTCCACTTATTTAGAGGCAAAAAAGCAGAAATTCCCCTTATTTTGGAGCAAAAATGAAGAAATTTCGCTTTTTTATGGCAAAAAGGTATGCATTCTCCTTATTTTCGGGCAAAAAGGCAGAAATTCCCCGTATTTTGGAGCAAAATTGCAGAAATTCCCCTAATTTTGGGGCAAAAAGGCAGAAATTCCCTATATGTTGGGGCAGAAAGACAGAAATTCTCCTTATTTTGGGGTAAAACTCATATATTCCACTTACTTTGGGGCAAAATTCCAGAAATTTTCCTTATTTTGGGGCAAAATTGCAGAAATTTCACTTACTTTGGTGCAAAATTGCAGAAATTTCACTTATTTCAAAAAAAAGGAGAAATTTTCTTATTTTGGGGCAAAAAGGCAGAAATTCCTAATATTTTGTGGCAAAAATGCAGAAATTCTTAATATTTTGTTGCAAAAATGCAGAAATTTCCCTTATTTTGAGGTAAAAAGGTTGAAATTCCCCTTATTTGGGGGCAGAAATGCAGTAATTTCCTTATTTTGGGGCAATTTTCAGAAATTTCACTTATTTCAGAGTAATAAGTCAGAAATTTTCTTTATTTTGGGGCAAAAAAACAGAAATTCCCTTTGTTTTGGGGGAAAAAAACAGAAATTCCACCTATTTAGAAGCAAAAAGGGAAAAGTTCCCCTTATTTTGAAGCAAAAATGAGAAATTTCCCTTTTTTATGGCAAAAGGTAGGCATTCTTTTTATTTTTGGAAAAAAGGCAGAAATTCTCCATATTTTGCGGCAAAAGGAAGAAATTCCCCTTACTTAGGTCAAAATTACAGAAATTTCACTAATTGTGGGGCAAAAAACAGAAATTCCCCTTATTTTGGGGCAAAATTGCAGAAATTACCATTATTATGGGGAAAAAATGCAGACATTTCTCTTATTTTAGGGCAAAATTGCAGAAATTTCACTTATTTCAGAGTAATAAGTCAGAAATTTTTCTTATTTTGGGGCAAAAAAGACAGAAATTCCCTTTGTTTTGTGAGAAAAAGGCAGAAATTCCACTTATTTAGAGGCAAAAAAGCAGAAATTCCCTTTTTTTTGGAGCAAAATTTCAGAAATTCCCCTAATTGTGGGGCAAAAAGGCAGAAATTCCCTATATGTTGAGACAAAATAACAGAAATTCTCCTTATTTTGGGGGCAAAACTCAGAAATTCCACTCATTTTTGGGCAAAATTCCAGAAATTTTTTTTATTTTGGGGTAAAATTGCAGAAATTTCACTTATTTTGGGGCAAAATTGCAGAAATTTAACTTATTACAAAAAAAAGGAGAAATTTTCTTATTTTGGGGCAAAAAACCAGAAATTTCCCATATTTTGGGGCAAAAATGCAGAAATTCCCCTTATTTTGAGGTAAAAGAGCTGAAATTCCCCTTATTTGGGGGCAAAAAGGCAGAAATTTCCCTTATTTTGAGTCAAAAGTGCTGAAATTTCACTTATTTCACGGTAATAAGTCAAAATTTTCCTTATTTTGGGGCAAAAAAGACGGGAATTCCTTTTGTTTGGGAAAAAACAGAAATTTTACTTATTTAGAGGCAAAAGGCAGAAATTCCCCTTATTTTGGAGCAAAAAGGAAGAAATTTCCCTTTTTTATGGCAAAAAGGTATGCATTCTTCTTATTTTCAGACAAAAAAGGCAGAAATTCCTCATATTTTGGACCAAAATTGTAGAATTTTGCCTAATTGTGAGGCAAAAAGGCAGAAATTCCCTATATGTTGGGGTATAAAGACAGAAACTCTCCTTATTTTGGGGCAGAACTCAGAAATTCCACTTATTTTGCGGCAAAATTCCAGAAATTTCCTTTCTTTTGGGCCAAAATTGAAGAAATTTCACTTATTTTGTGTCAAAATTGCAGAAATTTCACTTATTTCATGGAAAATAGGCAGAAATTTTTCTTATTTAGGGGCAAAAATGCAGAAATTCCTAATTTTTGTGGCAAAAATGCAGAAATTCCCCTTATTTTGAGGTAAAAAAGCTGAAATTCCCCTTATTTGGGGGCAAAAAGGCAGAAATTTCCCTTATTTTGGGGCAAAATTGCAGAAATTTCACTTACTTCAGGGAAATAAGTCAGAAATTTTCTTTATTTTGGGGCAAAATAGACAGAAATTCCCTTTGTTTTGGGGGAAAAGACAGAAATACCACTTATTTAGAGGCAAAAAAGCAGAAATTCCCCTTATTTTGGAGCAAAAATGATGAAATTTCCCTTTATTATGGCAAAAAGGTATGCCTTCTTCTTATTTTCTGGCAAAAAGGCAGAAATACCCCGTATTTTGGAGCAAAATTGCAGAAATTCCCCTAATTGTGGGGCAAAAAGGCAGATATTCCCTATATGTTGGGGCAAAAAGACAGAAAATCTCCTTATTTTGGGGTAAAACTCAGAAATTCCACTTGTTTTGAGGCAAAATTCCAGAAATTTCCCTTATTTTGGGGCAAAATTGCAGAAATTTCACTTATTTTGGGGCAAAATTGCAGAAATTTAACTTATTTCAGAAAAAAAGGAGAAATTTTTTTATTTTGAAGCAAAAAGGCAGAAATTTCTTATATTTTGGTACAAAATGGCAGAAATTATTCTTATTTTGGGGAAAAAAGACAGAAATTCCTAATTTTTGTGGCAAAAATGCAGAAATTCCCCTTATTTTGAGGTAAAAAAAAGCTGAAATTCCCCTTATTTTGTTGCAAAAAGGCAGAAATTTCCCTTATTTTGGGGCAAAATTGCAGAAATTTCACTTACTTCAGGGAAATAAGTCAGAAATTTTCTTTATTTTGGGGCAAAATAGACAGAAATTCCCTTTGTTTTGGGGGAAAAGACAGAAATACCACTTATTTAGAGGCAAAAAAACAGAAATTCCTTTTATTTTGGGGCAAAAATGAAGAAATTTCGCTTTTTTATGGCAAAAAGGTATGCATTCTCCTTATTTTCGTGCAAAAAGGCAGAAATTCCCCGTATTTTGGAGCAAAATTGCAGAAATTCCCCTAATTGTGGGGCAAAAAGGCAGATATTCCCTATATGTTGGGGCAAAAAGACAGAAATTCTCCTTATTTTGGGGTAAAACTCATAAATTCCACTTACTTTGGGGCAAAATTCCAGAAATTTCCCTTATTTTGGGGCAAAATTGCAGAAATTTCACTTACTTTGGGGCAAAATTGCAAAAATTTCACTTATTTCAAAAAAAAAGGAGAAATTTTCTTATTTTGGGCAAAAAGGCAGAAATTCCTAATATTTTGTGGCAAAAATGCAGAAATTCCTAATATTTTGTTGCAAAAATGCAGAAATTTCCCTTATTTTGAGGTAAAAAGGTTGAAATTCCCCTTATTTGGGGGCAGAAATTCAGAAATTTCCTTATTTTGGGGCAATTTTCAGAAATTTCACTTATTTCAGGGTAATAAGTCAGAAATTTTCCTTATTTTGGGGCAAAAAAAACAGAAATTTTCTTTTTTTGGGGGAAAAAACAGAAATTCCACTTATTTAGAAGCAAAAATGGAAAAGTTCCCCTTATTTTGAAGCAAAAATGAGAAATTTCCCTTTTTTATGGCAAAAGGTAGGCATTCTTTTTATTTTTGGAAAAAAGGCAGAAATTCCCCATATTTTGCGGCAAAAGGCAGAAATTCCCCTTACTTAGGTCAAAATTACAGAAATTTCACTAATTGTGGGGCAAAAAACAGAAATTCCCCTTATTTTGGGGCAAAATTGCAGAAATTTCCCTTATTATGGGGAAAAAAT
Organism: Micromys minutus; assembly: GCF_963924665.1. Taxonomy (NCBI): domain Eukaryota; kingdom Metazoa; phylum Chordata; class Mammalia; order Rodentia; family Muridae; genus Micromys; species Micromys minutus. The sequence continues at coordinate 9,484,308 of NW_027667727.1, forward strand.
GCAGAAATTTCTCTTATTTTAGGGCAAAATTGCAGAAATTTCACTAATTGTGGGGCAAAAAGGCAGAAATTCTCTTTATTTTGGGGCAAAACTCAGAAATTCCACTTATTTTGGGGCAAAATTCCAGAAATTTCTTTTATTTTGGGGCAGAATTGCAGAAATTTCACTTATTTTGGGGCAAAATTGCAGAAATTTCACTTATTTTGGGGCAAAATTGCAGAAATTTAACTTATTTCAGGAAAAAAGGAGAAATTTTTTTATTTTGAAGCAAAAAGGCAGAAATTTCTTATATTTTGGTACAAAATGGCAGAAATTTTTCATATTTTGGGGCAAAAAGGCAGAAATTCCTAATTTTTGTGGCAAAAATGCAGAAATTCCCCTTATTTTGAGGTAAAAAAAGCTGAAATTCCCCTTATTTGGGGGCAAAAAGGCAGAAATTTCCCTTATTTTGGAGCAAAATTGCAGAAATTTCACTTACTTCAGGGAAATAAGTCAGAAATTTTCTTTATTTTGGGGCAAAATAGACAGAAATTCCCTTTGTTTTGGGGAAAAAGACAGAAATTCCACTTATTTAGAGGCAAAAAAGCAGAAATTCCTTTTATTTTAAGGCAAAAATGAAGAAATTTCAATTTTTTATGGCAAAAAGGTATGCATTCTCCTTATTTTCGGGCAAAAAGGCAGAAATTCCCCGTATTTTGGAGCAAAATTGCAGAAATTCCCCTAATTGTGGGGCAAAAAGGCAGAAATTCCCTATATGTTGGGGCAGAAAGACAGAAATTCTCCTTATTTTGGGGTAAAACTCATAAATTCCACTTACTTTGGGGCAAAATTCCAGAAATTTCCCTTATTTTGGGGTAAAATTGCAGAAATTTCACTTACTTTGGGGCAAAATTGCAGAAATTTCACTTATTTCAAAAAAAAAGGAGAAATTTTCTTATTTTGGGGCAAAAAGGCAGAAATTCCTAATATTTTGTGGCAAAAATGCAGAAATTCCTAATATTTTGTTGCAAAAATGCAGAAATTTCCCTTATTTTGAGGTAAAAAAGTTGAAATTCCCCTTATTTGGGGGCAGAAATGCAGAAATTTCCTTATTTTGGGGCAATTTTCAGAAATTTCACTTATTTCAGGGTAATAAGTCAGAAATTTTCCTTATTTTGGGGCAAAAAAACAGAAATTCCCTTTGTTTTGGGGGAAAAAAACAAAAATTCCACTTATTTAGAAGCAAAAATGGAAAAGTTCCCCTTATTTTGAAGCAAAAATGAGAAATTTCCCTTTTTTATGGCAAAAGGTAGGCATTCTTTTTATTTTTGGAAAAAAGGCAGAAATTGCCCATATTTTGCGGCAAAAGGCAGAAATTCCCCTTACTTAGGTCAAAATTACAGAAATTTCACTAATTGTGGGGCAAAAAACAGAAATTCCCCTTATTTTGGGGCAAAATTGCAGAAATTTCCCTTATTATGGGGAAAAATGCAGAAATTTCTCTTATTTTAGGGCAAAATTGCAGAAATTTCACTAATTGTGGGGCAAAAAGGCAGAAATTCTCTTTATTTTGGGGCAAAACTCAGAAATTCCACTTATTTTGGGGCAAAATTCCAGAAATTTCTTTTATTTTGGGGCAGAATTGCAGAAATTTCACTTATTTTGGGGCAAAATTGCAGAAATTTCACTTATTTCAGGGAAAAATGCATTAATTTTTCTTATTTTGGGGCAAAACCGCAAACATTCATAATATTTTGTGCCAAAATTCAGAAATTCGCCTTATTTTGAGGTAAAAAGTCTGAAATTCCCCTTATTTGGGGGCAAAAATGCAGAAATTTCCCTTATTTTGGGGCAAAATTGCAGAAATTTCACTTATTTCAGAGTAATAAGTCAGAAATTTTCCTTATTTTGGGGCAAAAAAGACAGAAATTCCCTTTGTTTTATGAGAAAAAGGCAGAAATTCCACTTTTTTAGAGGCATAAAAGCAGAAATTCCCCTTATTTTGGAGCAAAATTTCAGAAATTCCCCTAATTGTGGGGCAAAAAGGCAGAAATTCCCTATATGTTGAGACAAAATAACAGAAATTCTCCTTATTTTGGGGGCAAAACTCAGAAATTCCACTCATTTTTGGGCAAAATTTCAGAAATTTTTTTTATTTTGGGGTAAAATTGCAGAAATTTCACTTATTTTGGGGCAAAATTGCAGAAATTTAACTTATTTCAGAAAAAAAGAGAAATTTTCTTATTTTAGGGCAAAAAAGCAGAAATTTCCCATATTTTGGGGCAAAAATGCAGAAATTCCTCTTATTTTGAGGTAAAAAAGCTGAAATTCCCCTTATTTGGGGGCAAAAATGCAGAAATTTCCCTTATTTTGAGTCAAAATTGCTGAAATTTCACTTATTTCACGGTAATAAGTCAAAATTTTCCTTATTTTGTGGCAAAAAAGACAGGAATTCCCTTTGGGAAAAAACAGAAATTTTACTTATTTAGAAGCAAAAAGGCAGAAATTCCCCTTATTTTGGAGCAAAAATGAAGAAATTTCCCTTTTTTATGGCAAAAAGGTATGCATTCTTCTTATTTTCGGACAAAAAAGACAGAAATTCCTCGTATTTTGGAGCAAAATTGCAGAATTTTGCCTAATTGTGAGGCAAAAAGGCAGAAATTCACTATATGTTGGGGTATAAAGACAGAAATTCTCCTTATTTTGGGGCAGAACTCAGAAATTCCACTTATTTTGAGGCAAAATTCCAGAAATTTCCCTTATTTTGGGGCAAAATTGAAGAAATTTCACTTATTTTGTGTCAAAATTGCAGAAATTTCACTTATTTCATGGAAAATAGGCAGAAATTTTTCTTATTTTGGGGCAAAAAGGCAGAAATTCCTAATTTTTGTGGCAAAAATGCAGAAATTCCCCTTATTTTGAGGTAAAAAAGCTGAAATTCCCCTTATTTGGGGGCAAAAAGGCAGAAATTTCCCTTATTTTGGGGCAAAATTGCAGGAATTTCACTTACTTCAGGGAAATAAGTCAGAAATTTTTTTTTATTTTGGGGCAAAATAGACAGAAATTCCCTTTGTTTTTGGGGAAAAGACAGAAATACCACTTATTTAGAGGCAAAAAAGCAGAAATTCCCCTTATTTTGGAGCAAAAATGAAGAAATTTCCCTTTTTTATGGCAAAAAGGTATGCATTCTCCTTATTTTCTGGGAAAAAATCAGAAATACCCCGTATTTTGGAGCAAAATTGCAGAAATTCCCCTAATTGTGGGGCAAAAAGGCAGATATTCCCTATATGTTGGGGCAAAAAGACAGAAAATCTCCTTATTTTGGGGCAAAACTCAGAAATTCCACTTATTTTGAGGCAAAATTCTAGAAATTTCCCTTATTTTGGGGCAAAATTGCAGAAATTTCACTTATTTTGGGGCAAAATTGCAGAAATTTAACTTATTTCAGAAAAAAGGGAGAAATTTTTTTATTTTGAAGCAAAAAGGCAGAAATTTCTTATATTTTGGTACAAAATGGCAGAAATTTTTCTTATTTTGGGAAAAAAAGGAAGAAATTTCCTATATTTTGGGGCAAAAATGCAGAAATTCCTTTTATTTTGAGGTAAAAAGTCTGAAATTCCCCATATTTGGGGGCAAAAATGCAGAAATTTCCCTTATTTTGGGGCAAAATTGCAGAAATTTCCCTTATTATGGGGAAAAAATGCAGAAATTTCTCTTATTTTAGGGCAAAATTGCAGAAATTTCACTAATTGTGGGGCAAAAAGGCAGAAATTCTCTTTATTTTGGGTAAAACTCAGAAATTCCACTTATTTTGGGGCAAAATTCCAGAAATTTCTTTTATTTTGGGGCAGAATTGCAGAAATTTCACTTATTTTGGGGCAAAATTGCAGAAATTTCACTTATTTCAGAAAAAAGGGAGAATTTTTTTTATTTTGAAGCAAAAAGGCAGAAATTTTTTATATTTTGGTACAAAATGGCAGAAATTTTTCTTATTTTGGGGCAAAAAGGCAGAAATTTCCTATATTTTGTGGAAAAAATGCAGAAATTCATTTTATTTTGAGATAAAAAGTCTGAAATTCCCCTTATTTGTGGGCAAAAAATGCAGAAATTTCCCTTATTTTGGGGCAAAATTGCAGAAATTGCACTTATTTCAGGGTAATAAGTCAGAAATTTTCTTTATTTTGGGGCAAAAAAGACAAAAATTCCTTTTGTTTTGGGGGAAAAAGACAGAAATTCCAATTATTTAGAGGCAAAAAAGCAGAAATTCCCCTTATTTTGGGGCAAAAATGAAGAAATTTCGCTTTTTTATGGCAAAAAGGTATGCATTCTCCTTATTTTCGGGCAAAAAGGCAGAAATTCCCCGTATTTTGGAGCAAAATTGCAGAAATTCCCCTAATTGTGGGGCAAAAAGGCAGATATTCCCTATATGTTGTGGCAAAAAGACAGAAAATCTCCTTATTTTGGGGCAAAACTCAGAAATTCCACTTATTTTGAGGCAAAATTCCAGAAATTTCCCTTATTTTGGAGCAAAATTGCAGAAATTTCGCTTATTTTGGGGCAAAATTGCAGAAATTTCGCTTATTTAGGGGCAAAATTGCAGAAATTTAACTTATTTCAGAAAAAAGGGAGAATTTTTTTTATTTTGAAGCAAAAAGGCAGAAATTTCTTATATTTTGGTACAAAATGGCAGAAATTTTTCTTATTTTGGGGAAAAAAGGCAGAAATTTCCTATATTTTGGGGCAAAAATGCAGAAATTCCTTTTATTTTGAGGTAAAAAGCCTGAAATTCCCCTTATTTGGGGGCAAAAATGCAGAAATTTCCCTTATTTTGGGGCAAAATTGCAGAAATTTTACTTATTTCAGGGTAATAAGTCAGAAATTTTCCTTATTTTGGGGCAAAAAAGACAGAAATTCCTTTTGTTTTGGGGGAAAAAGACAGAAAATCCACTTATTTAGAGGCAAAAAAGCAGAAATTCCCCTTATTTTGGAGCAAAAATGAAGAAATTTCACTTTTTTATGGCAAAAAGGTATGCATTCTCCTTATTTTCGGGCAAAAAGGCAGAAATTCCCCGTATTTTGGAGCAAAATTGCAATAATTCCCCTAATTGTGGGGCAAAAAGGCAGAAATTCCCTATATGTTGGGGCAGAAAGACAGAAATTCTCCTTATTTTCGGGTAAAACTCATAAATTCCACTTACTTTGGGGCAAAATTCCAGAAATTTCCCTTATTTTGGGGTAAAATTGCAGAAATTTCACTTACTTTGGGGCAAAATTGCAGAAATTTCACTTATTTCAAAAAAAAAAGGAGAAATTTTCTTATTTTGGGGCAAAAAGGCAGAAATTCCTAATATTTTGTGGCAAAAATGCAGAAATTCCTAATATTTTGTTGCAAAAATGCAGAAAGTTCCCTTATTTTGAGGTAAAAAAGTTGAAATTCCCCTTATTTGGGGGCAGAAATGCAGAAATTTCCTTATTTTGGGGCAATTTTCAGAAATTTCACTTATTTCAGGGTAATAAGTCAGAAATTTTCCTTATTTTGGGGCAAAAAAAACAGAAATTCCCTTTGTTTTGGGGGAAAAAAACAAAAATTCCACTTTTTTAGAAGCAAAAATGGAAAAGTTCCCCTTATTTTGAAGCAAAAATGAGAAATTTCCCTTTTTTATGGCAAAAGGTAGGCATTCATTTTATTTTTGGAAAAAAGGCAGAAATTGCCCATATTTTGCGGCAAAAGGCAGAAATTCCCCTTACTTAGGTCAAAATTACAGAAATTTCACTAATTGTGGGGCAAAAAACAGAAATTCCCCTTATTTTGGGGCAAAATTGCAGAAATTTCCCTTATTATGGGGAAAAAATGCAGAAATTTCTCTTATTTTAGGGCAAAATTGCAGAAATTTCACTAATTGTGGGGCAAAAAGGCAGAAATTCTCTTTATTTTGGGGCAAAACTCAGAAATTCCACTTATTTTGGGGCAAAATTCCAGAAATTTCTTTTATTTTGGGGCAGAATTGCAGAAATTTCACTTATTTTGGGGCAAAATTGCAGAAATTTCACTTATTTCAGGGAAAAATGCATTAATTTTTCTTATTTTGGGGCAAAACCGCAAACATTCATAATATTTTGTGCCAAAATTCAGAAATTCGCCTTATTTTGAGGTAAAAAGTCTGAAATTCCCCTTATTTGGGGGCAAAAATGCAGAAATTTCCCTTATTTTGGGGCAAAATTGCAGAAATTTCACTTATTTCAGAGTAATAAGTCAGAAATTTTCCTTATTTTGGGGCAAAAAAGACAGAAATTCCCTTTGTTTTATGAGAAAAAGGCAGAAATTCCACTTTTTTAGAGGCATAAAAGCAGAAATTCCCCTTATTTTGGAGCAAAATTTCAGAAATTCCCCTAATTTTGGGGCAAAAAGGCAGAAATTCCCTATATGTTGAGACAAAATAACAGAAATTCTCCTTATTTTGGGGGCAAAACTCAGAAATTCCACTCATTTTTGGGCAAAATTTCAGAAATTTTTTTTATTTTGGGGTAAAATTGCAGAAATTTCACTTATTTTGGGGCAAAATTGCAGAAATTTAACTTATTTCAGAAAAAAAAGAGAAATTTTCTTATTTTAGGGCAAAAAAGCAGAAATTTCCCATATTTTGGGGCAAAAATGCAGAAATTCCTCTTATTTTGAGGTAAAAAAGCTGAAATTCCCCTTATTTGGGGGCAAAAATGCAGAAATTTCCCTTATTTTGAGTCAAAATTGCAGAAATTTCACTTATTTCATGGAAAATAGGCAGAAATTTTTCTTATTTAGGGGCAAAAATGCAGAAATTCCTAATTTTTGTGGCAAAAATGCAGAAATTCCCCTTATTTTGAGGTAAAAAAGCTGAAATTCCCCTTATTTGGGGGCAAAAAGGCAGAAATTTCCCTTATTTTGGGGCAAAATTGCAGAAATTTCACTTACTTCAGGGAAATAAGTCAGAAATTTTCTTTATTTTGGGGCAAAATAGACAGAAATTCCCTTTGTTTTGGGGGAAAAGACAGAAATACCACTTATTTAGAGGCAAAAAAGCAGAAATTCCCCTTATTTTGGAGCAAAAATGATGAAATTTCCCTTTATTATGGCAAAAAGGTATGCCTTCTTCTTATTTTCTGGCAAAAAGGCAGAAATACCCCGTATTTTGGAGCAAAATTGCAGAAATTCCCCTAATTGTGGGGCAAAAAGGCAGATATTCCCTATATGTTGGGGCAAAAAGACAGAAAATCTCCTTATTTTGGGGTAAAACTCAGAAATTCCACTTGTTTTGAGGCAAAATTCCAGAAATTTCCCTTATTTTGGGGCAAAATTGCAGAAATTTCACTTATTTTGGGGCAAAATTGCAGAAATTTAACTTATTTCAGAAAAAAAGGAGAAATTTTTTTATTTTGAAGCAAAAAGGCAGAAATTTCTTATATTTTGGTACAAAATGGCAGAAATTATTCTTATTTTGGGGAAAAAAGACAGAAATTCCTAATTTTTGTGGCAAAAATGCAGAAATTCCCCTTATTTTGAGGTAAAAAAAAGCTGAAATTCCCCTTATTTTGTTGCAAAAAGGCAGAAATTTCCCTTATTTTGGGGCAAAATTGCAGAAATTTCACTTACTTCAGGGAAATAAGTCAGAAATTTTCTTTATTTTGGGGCAAAATAGACAGAAATTCCCTTTGTTTTGGGGGAAAAGACAGAAATACCACTTATTTAGAGGCAAAAAAACAGAAATTCCTTTTATTTTGGGGCAAAAATGAAGAAATTTCGCTTTTTTATGGCAAAAAGGTATGCATTCTCCTTATTTTCGTGCAAAAAGGCAGAAATTCCCCGTATTTTGGAGCAAAATTGCAGAAATTCCCCTAATTGTGGGGCAAAAAGGCAGATATTCCCTATATGTTGGGGCAAAAAGACAGAAATTCTCCTTATTTTGGGGTAAAACTCATAAATTCCACTTACTTTGGGGCAAAATTCCAGAAATTTCCCTTATTTTGGGGCAAAATTGCAGAAATTTCACTTACTTTGGGGCAAAATTGCAAAAATTTCACTTATTTCAAAAAAAAAGGAGAAATTTTCTTATTTTGGGCAAAAAGGCAGAAATTCCTAATATTTTGTGGCAAAAATGCAGAAATTCCTAATATTTTGTTGCAAAAATGCAGAAATTTCCCTTATTTTGAGGTAAAAAGGTTGAAATTCCCCTTATTTGGGGGCAGAAATTCAGAAATTTCCTTATTTTGGGGCAATTTTCAGAAATTTCACTTATTTCAGGGTAATAAGTCAGAAATTTTCCTTATTTTGGGGCAAAAAAAACAGAAATTTTCTTTTTTTGGGGGAAAAAACAGAAATTCCACTTATTTAGAAGCAAAAATGGAAAAGTTCCCCTTATTTTGAAGCAAAAATGAGAAATTTCCCTTTTTTATGGCAAAAGGTAGGCATTCTTTTTATTTTTGGAAAAAAGGCAGAAATTCCCCATATTTTGCGGCAAAAGGCAGAAATTCCCCTTACTTAGGTCAAAATTACAGAAATTTCACTAATTGTGGGGCAAAAAACAGAAATTCCCCTTATTTTGGGGCAAAATTGCAGAAATTTCCCTTATTATGGGGAAAAAATGCAGAAATTTCTCTTATTTTAGGGCAAAATTGCAGAAATTTCACTAATTGTGGGGCAAAAAGGCAGAAATTCTCTTTATTTTGGGGCAAAACTCAGAAATTCCACTTATTTTGGGGCAAAATTCCAGAAATTTCTTTTATTTTGGGGCAGAATTGCAGAAATTTCACTTATTTTGGGGCAAAATTGCAGAAATTTCACTTATTTTGGGGCAAAATTGCAGAAATTTAACTTATTTCAGGAAAAAAGGAGAAATTTTTTTATTTTGAAGCAAAAAGGCAGAAATTTCTTATATTTTGGTACAAAATGGCAGAAATTTTTCATATTTTGGGGCAAAAAGGCAGAAATTCCTAATTTTTGTGGCAAAAATGCAGAAATTCCCCTTATTTTGAGGTAAAAAAAGCTGAAATTCCCCTTATTTGGGGGCAAAAAGGCAGAAATTTCCCTTATTTTGGAGCAAAATTGCAGAAATTTCACTTACTTCAGGGAAATAAGTCAGAAATTTTCTTTATTTTGGGGCAAAATAGACAGAAATTCCCTTTGTTTTGGGGAAAAAGACAGAAATTCCACTTATTTAGAGGCAAAAAAGCAGAAATTCCTTTTATTTTAAGGCAAAAATGAAGAAATTTCAATTTTTTATGGCAAAAAGGTATGCATTCTCCTTATTTTCGGGCAAAAAGGCAGAAATTCCCCGTATTTTGGAGCAAAATTGCAGAAATTCCCCTAATTGTGGGGCAAAAAGGCAGAAATTCCCTATATGTTGGGGCAGAAAGACAGAAATTCTCCTTATTTTGGGGTAAAACTCATAAATTCCACTTACTTTGGGGCAAAATTCCAGAAATTTCCCTTATTTTGGGGTAAAATTGCAGAAATTTCACTTACTTTGGGGCAAAATTGCAGAAATTTCACTTATTTCAAAAAAAAAGGAGAAATTTTCTTATTTTGGGGCAAAAAGGCAGAAATTCCTAATATTTTGTGGCAAAAATGCAGAAATTCCTAATATTTTGTTGCAAAAATGCAGAAATTTCCCTTATTTTGAGGTAAAAAAGTTGAAATTCCCCTTATTTGGGGGCAGAAATGCAGAAATTTCCTTATTTTGGGGCAATTTTCAGAAATTTCACTTATTTCAGGGTAATAAGTCAGAAATTTTCCTTATTTTGGGGCAAAAAAACAGAAATTCCCTTTGTTTTGGGGGAAAAAAACAAAAATTCCACTTATTTAGAAGCAAAAATGGAAAAGTTCCCCTTATTTTGAAGCAAAAATGAGAAATTTCCCTTTTTTATGGCAAAAGGTAGGCATTCTTTTTATTTTTGGAAAAAAGGCAGAAATTGCCCATATTTTGCGGCAAAAGGCAGAAATTCCCCTTACTTAGGTCAAAATTACAGAAATTTCACTAATTGTGGGGCAAAAAACAGAAATTCCCCTTATTTTGGGGCAAAATTGCAGAAATTTCCCTTATTATGGGGAAAAATGCAGAAATTTCTCTTATTTTAGGGCAAAATTGCAGAAATTTCACTAATTGTGGGGCAAAAAGGCAGAAATTCTCTTTATTTTGGGGCAAAACTCAGAAATTCCACTTATTTTGGGGCAAAATTCCAGAAATTTCTTTTATTTTGGGGCAGAATTGCAGAAATTTCACTTATTTTGGGGCAAAATTGCAGAAATTTCACTTATTTCAGGGAAAAATGCATTAATTTTTCTTATTTTGGGGCAAAACCGCAAACATTCATAATATTTTGTGCCAAAATTCAGAAATTCGCCTTATTTTGAGGTAAAAAGTCTGAAATTCCCCTTATTTGGGGGCAAAAATGCAGAAATTTCCCTTATTTTGGGGCAAAATTGCAGAAATTTCACTTATTTCAGAGTAATAAGTCAGAAATTTTCCTTATTTTGGGGCAAAAAAGACAGAAATTCCCTTTGTTTTATGAGAAAAAGGCAGAAATTCCACTTTTTTAGAGGCATAAAAGCAGAAATTCCCCTTATTTTGGAGCAAAATTTCAGAAATTCCCCTAATTGTGGGGCAAAAAGGCAGAAATTCCCTATATGTTGAGACAAAATAACAGAAATTCTCCTTATTTTGGGGGCAAAACTCAGAAATTCCACTCATTTTTGGGCAAAATTTCAGAAATTTTTTTTATTTTGGGGTAAAATTGCAGAAATTTCACTTATTTTGGGGCAAAATTGCAGAAATTTAACTTATTTCAGAAAAAAAGAGAAATTTTCTTATTTTAGGGCAAAAAAGCAGAAATTTCCCATATTTTGGGGCAAAAATGCAGAAATTCCTCTTATTTTGAGGTAAAAAAGCTGAAATTCCCCTTATTTGGGGGCAAAAATGCAGAAATTTCCCTTATTTTGAGTCAAAATTGCTGAAATTTCACTTATTTCACGGTAATAAGTCAAAATTTTCCTTATTTTGTGGCAAAAAAGACAGGAATTCCCTTTGGGAAAAAACAGAAATTTTACTTATTTAGAAGCAAAAAGGCAGAAATTCCCCTTATTTTGGAGCAAAAATGAAGAAATTTCCCTTTTTTATGGCAAAAAGGTATGCATTCTTCTTATTTTCGGACAAAAAAGACAGAAATTCCTCGTATTTTGGAGCAAAATTGCAGAATTTTGCCTAATTGTGAGGCAAAAAGGCAGAAATTCACTATATGTTGGGGTATAAAGACAGAAATTCTCCTTATTTTGGGGCAGAACTCAGAAATTCCACTTATTTTGAGGCAAAATTCCAGAAATTTCCCTTATTTTGGGGCAAAATTGAAGAAATTTCACTTATTTTGTGTCAAAATTGCAGAAATTTCACTTATTTCATGGAAAATAGGCAGAAATTTTTCTTATTTTGGGGCAAAAAGGCAGAAATTCCTAATTTTTGTGGCAAAAATGCAGAAATTCCCCTTATTTTGAGGTAAAAAAGCTGAAATTCCCCTTATTTGGGGGCAAAAAGGCAGAAATTTCCCTTATTTTGGGGCAAAATTGCAGGAATTTCACTTACTTCAGGGAAATAAGTCAGAAATTTTTTTTTATTTTGGGGCAAAATAGACAGAAATTCCCTTTGTTTTTGGGGAAAAGACAGAAATACCACTTATTTAGAGGCAAAAAAGCAGAAATTCCCCTTATTTTGGAGCAAAAATGAAGAAATTTCCCTTTTTTATGGCAAAAAGGTATGCATTCTCCTTATTTTCTGGGAAAAAATCAGAAATACCCCGTATTTTGGAGCAAAATTGCAGAAATTCCCCTAATTGTGGGGCAAAAAGGCAGATATTCCCTATATGTTGGGGCAAAAAGACAGAAAATCTCCTTATTTTGGGGCAAAACTCAGAAATTCCACTTATTTTGAGGCAAAATTCTAGAAATTTCCCTTATTTTGGGGCAAAATTGCAGAAATTTCACTTATTTTGGGGCAAAATTGCAGAAATTTAACTTATTTCAGAAAAAAGGGAGAAATTTTTTTATTTTGAAGCAAAAAGGCAGAAATTTCTTATATTTTGGTACAAAATGGCAGAAATTTTTCTTATTTTGGGAAAAAAAGGAAGAAATTTCCTATATTTTGGGGCAAAAATGCAGAAATTCCTTTTATTTTGAGGTAAAAAGTCTGAAATTCCCCATATTTGGGGGCAAAAATGCAGAAATTTCCCTTATTTTGGGGCAAAATTGCAGAAATTTCCCTTATTATGGGGAAAAAATGCAGAAATTTCTCTTATTTTAGGGCAAAATTGCAGAAATTTCACTAATTGTGGGGCAAAAAGGCAGAAATTCTCTTTATTTTGGGTAAAACTCAGAAATTCCACTTATTTTGGGGCAAAATTCCAGAAATTTCTTTTATTTTGGGGCAGAATTGCAGAAATTTCACTTATTTTGGGGCAAAATTGCAGAAATTTCACTTATTTCAGAAAAAAGGGAGAATTTTTTTTATTTTGAAGCAAAAAGGCAGAAATTTTTTATATTTTGGTACAAAATGGCAGAAATTTTTCTTATTTTGGGGCAAAAAGGCAGAAATTTCCTATATTTTGTGGAAAAAATGCAGAAATTCATTTTATTTTGAGATAAAAAGTCTGAAATTCCCCTTATTTGTGGGCAAAAAATGCAGAAATTTCCCTTATTTTGGGGCAAAATTGCAGAAATTGCACTTATTTCAGGGTAATAAGTCAGAAATTTTCTTTATTTTGGGGCAAAAAAGACAAAAATTCCTTTTGTTTTGGGGGAAAAAGACAGAAATTCCAATTATTTAGAGGCAAAAAAGCAGAAATTCCCCTTATTTTGGGGCAAAAATGAAGAAATTTCGCTTTTTTATGGCAAAAAGGTATGCATTCTCCTTATTTTCGGGCAAAAAGGCAGAAATTCCCCGTATTTTGGAGCAAAATTGCAGAAATTCCCCTAATTGTGGGGCAAAAAGGCAGATATTCCCTATATGTTGTGGCAAAAAGACAGAAAATCTCCTTATTTTGGGGCAAAACTCAGAAATTCCACTTATTTTGAGGCAAAATTCCAGAAATTTCCCTTATTTTGGAGCAAAATTGCAGAAATTTCGCTTATTTTGGGGCAAAATTGCAGAAATTTCGCTTATTTAGGGGCAAAATTGCAGAAATTTAACTTATTTCAGAAAAAAGGGAGAATTTTTTTTATTTTGAAGCAAAAAGGCAGAAATTTCTTATATTTTGGTACAAAATGGCAGAAATTTTTCTTATTTTGGGGAAAAAAGGCAGAAATTTCCTATATTTTGGGGCAAAAATGCAGAAATTCCTTTTATTTTGAGGTAAAAAGCCTGAAATTCCCCTTATTTGGGGGCAAAAATGCAGAAATTTCCCTTATTTTGGGGCAAAATTGCAGAAATTTTACTTATTTCAGGGTAATAAGTCAGAAATTTTCCTTATTTTGGGGCAAAAAAGACAGAAATTCCTTTTGTTTTGGGGGAAAAAGACAGAAAATCCACTTATTTAGAGGCAAAAAAGCAGAAATTCCCCTTATTTTGGAGCAAAAATGAAGAAATTTCACTTTTTTATGGCAAAAAGGTATGCATTCTCCTTATTTTCGGGCAAAAAGGCAGAAATTCCCCGTATTTTGGAGCAAAATTGCAATAATTCCCCTAATTGTGGGGCAAAAAGGCAGAAATTCCCTATATGTTGGGGCAGAAAGACAGAAATTCTCCTTATTTTCGGGTAAAACTCATAAATTCCACTTACTTTGGGGCAAAATTCCAGAAATTTCCCTTATTTTGGGGTAAAATTGCAGAAATTTCACTTACTTTGGGGCAAAATTGCAGAAATTTCACTTATTTCAAAAAAAAAAGGAGAAATTTTCTTATTTTGGGGCAAAAAGGCAGAAATTCCTAATATTTTGTGGCAAAAATGCAGAAATTCCTAATATTTTGTTGCAAAAATGCAGAAAGTTCCCTTATTTTGAGGTAAAAAAGTTGAAATTCCCCTTATTTGGGGGCAGAAATGCAGAAATTTCCTTATTTTGGGGCAATTTTCAGAAATTTCACTTATTTCAGGGTAATAAGTCAGAAATTTTCCTTATTTTGGGGCAAAAAAAACAGAAATTCCCTTTGTTTTGGGGGAAAAAAACAAAAATTCCACTTTTTTAGAAGCAAAAATGGAAAAGTTCCCCTTATTTTGAAGCAAAAATGAGAAATTTCCCTTTTTTATGGCAAAAGGTAGGCATTCATTTTATTTTTGGAAAAAAGGCAGAAATTGCCCATATTTTGCGGCAAAAGGCAGAAATTCCCCTTACTTAGGTCAAAATTACAGAAATTTCACTAATTGTGGGGCAAAAAACAGAAATTCCCCTTATTTTGGGGCAAAATTGCAGAAATTTCCCTTATTATGGGGAAAAAATGCAGAAATTTCTCTTATTTTAGGGCAAAATTGCAGAAATTTCACTAATTGTGGGGCAAAAAGGCAGAAATTCTCTTTATTTTGGGGCAAAACTCAGAAATTCCACTTATTTTGGGGCAAAATTCCAGAAATTTCTTTTATTTTGGGGCAGAATTGCAGAAATTTCACTTATTTTGGGGCAAAATTGCAGAAATTTCACTTATTTCAGGGAAAAATGCATTAATTTTTCTTATTTTGGGGCAAAACCGCAAACATTCATAATATTTTGTGCCAAAATTCAGAAATTCGCCTTATTTTGAGGTAAAAAGTCTGAAATTCCCCTTATTTGGGGGCAAAAATGCAGAAATTTCCCTTATTTTGGGGCAAAATTGCAGAAATTTCACTTATTTCAGAGTAATAAGTCAGAAATTTTCCTTATTTTGGGGCAAAAAAGACAGAAATTCCCTTTGTTTTATGAGAAAAAGGCAGAAATTCCACTTTTTTAGAGGCATAAAAGCAGAAATTCCCCTTATTTTGGAGCAAAATTTCAGAAATTCCCCTAATTTTGGGGCAAAAAGGCAGAAATTCCCTATATGTTGAGACAAAATAACAGAAATTCTCCTTATTTTGGGGGCAAAACTCAGAAATTCCACTCATTTTTGGGCAAAATTTCAGAAATTTTTTTTATTTTGGGGTAAAATTGCAGAAATTTCACTTATTTTGGGGCAAAATTGCAGAAATTTAACTTATTTCAGAAAAAAAAGAGAAATTTTCTTATTTTAGGGCAAAAAAGCAGAAATTTCCCATATTTTGGGGCAAAAATGCAGAAATTCCTCTTATTTTGAGGTAAAAAAGCTGAAATTCCCCTTATTTGGGGGCAAAAATGCAGAAATTTCCCTTATTTTGAGTCAAAATTGCTGAAATTTCACTTATTTCACGGTAATAAGTCAAAATTTTCCTTATTTTGTGGCAAAAAAGACAGGAATTCCCTTTGGGAAAAAACAGAAATTTTACTTATTTAGAGGCAAAAAGTCAGAAATTCCCCTTATTTTGGAGCAAAAATGAAGAAATTTCCCTTTTTTATGGCAAAAAGTTATGCATTCTTCTTATTTTCGGACAAAAAAGACAGAAATTCCTCGTATTTTGGAGCAAAATTGCAGAATTTTGCCTAATTGTGAGGCAAAAAGGCAGAAATTCACTATATGTTGGGGTATAAAGACAGAAATTCTCCTTATTTTGGGGCAGAACTCAGAAATTCCACTTCTTTTGAGGCAAAATTCCAGAAATTTCCCTTATTTTGGGGCAAAATTGAAGAAATTTCACTTATTTTGTGTCAAAATTGCAGAAATTTCACTTATTTCATGGAAAATAGGCAGAAATTTTTCTTATTTTGGGGCAAAAAGGCAGAAATTCCTAATTTTTGTGGCAAAAATGCAGAAATTCCCCTTATTTTGAGGTAAAAAAGCTGAAATTCCCCTTATTTGGGGGCAAAAAAGCAGAAATTTCCCTTATTTTGGGGCAAAATTGCAGAAATTTCACTTACTTCAGGGAAATAAGTCAGAAATTTTTTTTTATTTTGGGGCAAAATAGACAGAAATTCCCTTTGTTTTTGGGGAAAAGACAGAAATACCACTTATTTAGAGGCAAAAAAGCAGAAATTCCCCTTATTTTGGAGCAAAAATGAAGAAATTTCCCTTTTTTATGGCAAAAAGGTATGCATTCTCCTTATTTTCTGGGAAAAAATCAGAAATACCCCGTATTTTGGAGCAAAATTGCAGAAATTCCCCTAATTGTGGGGCAAAAAGGCAGATATTCCCTATATGTTGGGGCAAAAAGACAGAAAATCTCCTTATTTTGGGGCAAAACTCAGAAATTCCACTTATTTTGAGGCAAAATTCCAGAAATTTCCCTTATTTTGGGGCAAAATTGCAGAAATTTCACTTATTTTGGGGCAAAATTGCAGAAATTTAACTTATTTCAGAAAAAAGGGAGAAATTTTTTTATTTTGAAGCAAAAAGGCAGAAATTTCTTATATTTTGGTACAAAATGGCAGAAATTTTTCTTATTTTGGGAAAAAAAGGAAGAAATTTCCTATATTTTGGGGCAAAAATGCAGAAATTCCTTTTATTTTGAGGTAAAAAGTCTGAAATTCCCCATATTTGGGGGCAAAAATGCAGAAATTTCCCTTATTTTGGGGCAAAATTGCAGAAATTTCCCTTATTATGGGGAAAAAATGCAGAAATTTCTCTTATTTTAGGGCAAAATTGCAGAAATTTCACTAATTGTGGGGCAAAAAGGCAGAAATTCTCTTTATTTTGGGTAAAACTCAGAAATTCCACTTATTTTGGGGCAAAATTCCAGAAATTTCTTTTATTTTGGGGCAGAATTGCAGAAATTTCACTTATTTTGGGGCAAAATTGCAGAAATTTCACTTATTTCAGAAAAAAGGGAGAATTTTTTTTATTTTGAAGCAAAAAGGCAGAAATTTCTTATATTTTGGTACAAAATGGCAGAAATTTTTCTTATTTTGGGGCAAAAAGGCAGAAATTTCCTATATTTTGGGGCAAAAATGCAGAAATTCATTTTATTTTGAGATAAAAAGTCTGAAATTCCCCTTATTTGGGGGCAAAAATGCAGAAATTTCCCTTATTTTGGGGCAAAATTGCAGAAATTGCACTTATTTCAGGGTAATAAGTCAGAAATTTTCTTTATTTTGGGGCAAAAAAGACAAAAATTCCTTTTGTTTTGGGGGAAAAAGACAGAAATTCCAATTATTTAGAGGCAAAAAAGCAGAAATTCCCCTTATTTTGGGGCAAAAATGAAGAAATTTCGCTTTTTTATGGCAAAAAGGTATACATTCTCCTTATTTTCGGGCAAAAAGGCAGAAATTCCCCGTATTTTGGAGCAAAATTGCAGAAATTCCCCTAATTGTGGGGCAAAAAGGCAGATATTCCCTATATGTTGTGGCAAAAAGACAGAAAATCTCCTTATTTTGGGGCAAAACTCAGAAATTCCACTTATTTTGAGGCAAAATTCCAGAAATTTCCCTTATTTTGGAGCAAAATTGCAGAAATTTCGCTTATTTTGGGGCAAAATTGCAGAAATTTCGCTTATTTAGGGGCAAAATTGCAGAAATTTAACTTATTTCAGAAAAAAGGGAGAATTTTTTTTATTTTGAAGCAAAAAGGCAGAAATTTCTTATATTTTGGTACAAAATGGCAGAAATTTTTCTTATTTTGGGGAAAAAAGGCAGAAATTCCTAATTTTTGTGGCAAAAATGCAGAAATTCCCCTTATTTTGAGGTAAAAAAGCTGAAATTCCCCTTATTTGGGGGCAAAAAGGCAGAAATTTCCCTTATTTTGGGGCAAAATTGCAGAAATTTCACTTATTTTGGGGCAAAATTGCAGAAATTTCACTTATTTCAAAAAAAAAGGAAAATTTTCTTATTTTGGGGCAAAAAGGCAGAAATTCCTAATATTTTGTGGCAACAATGCAGAAATTCCTAATATTTTGTTGCAAAAATGTAGAAATTTCTCTTAGTTTGAGGTAAAAACTCAGAAATTCTTTTTATTTGGGGGCAAAAATGCAGAAATTCTCCTTATTTTGGGGCAAAACTCAGAAATTCCACTTATTTTGAGGCAAAATTCCAGAAATTTCCCTTATTTTGGGGCAAAATTGCAGAAATTTCACTTATTTTGGGGCAAAATTGCAGAAATTTCACTTATTTTAGAAAAAAAAAGAAATTTTCTTATTTTGGGGCAAAAAGGCAGAAATTTCTTATATTTTGGTACAAAATGGCAGAAATTTTTCTTATTTTGGGGCAAAAAGGCAGAAATTTCCTATATTTTGGGGCAAAAATGCAGAAATTCCTTTTATTTTGAGGTAAAAAGGCTGAAATTCTCCTTATTTGGGGGCAAAAAGGCAGAAATTTATATTATTTTGTCAAAAATGGAAAAAATTTCACTTATTTCAGGGTAATAAGTCAGAAATTTTCCTTATTTTGGGGAAAAAAGAGAGAAATTCCTTTGTTTTGGGGGAAAAAGACAGAAATTCTACTTATTTAGAGGTAAAAAAGCAGAAATTCCTTTTATATTGGAGCAAAAATGAAGAAATTTCTCTTTTTATGGCAAAAAGGTATGCATTCTTCTTATTTTTGGGCAAAAATGCAGAAATTCCCCGTATTTTGGAGCAAAATTGCAGAAATTTTCCTAATTGTGGGGCAAAAAGGCAGAAATTCTCTATATGTTGGGGCAGAAAGACAAGATTCTCCTTATTTTGGGGTAAAACTCATAAATTCCACTTACTTTGGGGCAAAATTCCAGAAATTTCCCTTATTTTGGGGCAAAATTGCAGAAATTTCACTTATTTTGGGGCAAAATTGCAGAAATTTCACTTATTTCAAAAAAAAAGGAAAATTTTCTTATTTTGGGGCAAAAAGGCAGAAATTCCTAATATTTTGTGGCAACAATGCAGAAATTCCTAATATTTTGTTGCAAAAATGTAGAAATTTCTCTTAGTTTGAGGTAAAAACTCGGAAATTCTTTTTATTTGGGGGCAAAAATGCAGAAATTTCCCTTATTTTGGGGCAATTTTCAGAAATTTCACTTATTTCACGGTAATAAGTCAGAAATTTTCCTTATTTTGGGGCAAAAAAAACATAAATTCCCTTTGTTTTGGGGGAAAAAGCCAGAAATTCCCTTATTTAGAGGCAAAAAGTCAAAAGTTCCCCTTATTTTGGAGCAAAAATGAAGAAATTTCCCTTTTTTATGGCAAAAAGGTAGGCATTCTTCTTATTTTCGGACAAAAAGGCAGAAATTCCCCATATTTTGGGGCAAAAGGCAGAAATTCCCCTTATTTAGGGCAAAATTGCAGAAATTTTTCTAATTGTGGGGCAAAAAACAGAAATTCCCCTTATTTTGGGGCAAAATTGCAGAAAATTTTTATTATGGGGAAAAATTGCAGAAATTTCCCTTATTTTAGGGCAAAATTGCAGAAATTTCACTAATTGTGGGGCAAAAAGGCAGAAATTCTCTTTATTTTGGGGCAAAACTCAGAAATTCCACTTATTTTGGGGCAAAATTCCAGAAATTTATTTTATTATGAGGCAAAACTGCAGAAATTTCACTTATTTTGGGGCAAAATTGCAGAAATTTCACGTATTTCAGGGAGAAAAGGCAGAAATTTTCCTTATTTTGGGGCAAAAGGCAGAAATTCATAATATTTTGTGCCAAAATTCAGAAATTCCCCTTATTCTGAAGTAAAAAGGCTGAAATTCCTCTTATTTGGGGGCAAAAAGGCAGAAATTTTCTTTATTTTGGGGCAAAATTGCAGAAATTTCACTTATTTCAGGGAAAAAAGGCAGAAATTTTCCTTATTTTTGGGCAAAAAGACAGAAATTCCTAATATTTTGTGGCAAAAATGCAGAAATTCCTCTTATTTTGAAATAAAAAGGCTGAAATTTCCCTTATTTGGGGACAAAAATGGCAGAAATTTCACTTATTTTCGGGGCAAAATTGCAGAAATTTCACTTATTTCAGGGTAGTAAGTCAGAAATTTTCCTTAATTTGAAGCAAAAAAGACAGAAATTCCCTTTGTTTTGGCGGAAAAGACAGAAATTCCACTTATTTAGAGGCAAAAAAGCAGAAATTCCCCTTATTTTGGAGCAAAAATGAAGAAATTTCCCTTTTTTATGGCAAAAAGTTATGGATTCTTCTTATTTTTGGGCAAAAATGAAGAAATACCCCGTATTTTGGAGCAAAATTGCAGAGATTCTCAATTGTGGGGCAAAAAGGCCGAAATTCCATATATGTTGGGGCAAAAAGACAGAAATTCTCCTTATTTTGGGGCAAAACTCAGAAATTCCACTTATTTTGAGGCAAAATTCCAGAAATTTCCCTTATTTTGGGGCAAAATTGCAGAAATTTCACTTATTTTGGGGCAAAATTGCAGAAATTTCACTTATTTTAGAAAAAAAAGAAATTTTCTTATTTTGGGGCAAAAAGGCAGAAATTTCCTATATTTTGGGTCAAAAATGCAGAAATTCCTTTTATTTTGAGGTAAAAAGGCTAAAATTCTCCTTATTTGGGGGCAAAAATGCAGAAATTTCCATTATTATGGGGAAAAATGGAAAAAATTTCACTTATTTCAGGGTAATAAGTCAGAAATTTTCCTTATTTTGGGGAAAAAAAAGAGAAATTCCCTTTGTTTTGGGGGAAAAAGAGAGAAACTCCACTTATTTAGAGGCAAAAAAGCAGAAATTCCTTTCATATTGGCGCAAAAATGAAGAAATTTCCCTTTTTTATGGCAAAAAGGTATGCATTCTTCTTATTTTTGGGCAAAAAGGCAGAAATTCCCCGTATTTTGGAGCAAAATTGTAGAAATTTTCCTAATTGTGTGGCAAAAAGGCATAAATTCCCTATATGTTTGGGCAGAAAGACAAAATTCTCTTTATTTTGGGGTAAAACTCATAAATTCCACTTACTTTGGGGCAAAATTCCAGAAATTTTCCTTATTTTGGGGCAAAATTGCAGAAATTTCACTTATTTTGGGGCAAAATTGCAGAAATTTCACTTATTTCAGGGTAATAAGTAAGAAATTTTCCTTATTTTGGGGCAAAAAAGACAGAAATTCCTTTTGTTTTTTGGGAAAAAGACAGAAATTCCACTTATTTAGAGGCAAAAAAAGCAGAAATTCCCCTTATTTTGAAGCAAAAATGAAGAAATTTCCCTTTTTTATGGCAAAAAGGTATGCATTCTTCTTATTTTCGGGCAAAAACGCAGAAATTCCCCGTATTTTTGAGCAAAATTGAAGAAAGTTTCCTAATTGTGGGGCAAAAAGGCAGAAATTCCCAATATGTTGGGGCAGAAAGACAGAAATTCTTTTTCTTTTGGGGTAAAACTCATAAATTCCACTTACTTTTGGGTAAAATTCCAGAAATTTCCTTTATCTTGGGGCAAAATTGCAGAAATTTCACTTATTTTGGGGCAAAATTGCAGAAATTTCACTTATTTCAAAAAAAAAGGAGAAATTTTCTTATTTTGGGGCAAAAAGGCAGAAATTCCTAATATTTTGTTGCAAAAATGCAGAAATTTTTCTTATTTTGAGTTAAAAATGCTGAAATTCCCCTTATTTGGGGGCAAAAAGGCAGAAATTTACCTTATTTTGGGGAAAAAATACAGAAATTTCCCTTATTCTGAGGTAAAAAGGCTGATATTTTTTTTATTTGGGGGCAAAAAGGCAGAAATTTCCCTCATTTTGGGGCAAAATTGCAGAAATTTCACTTACTTCAGGGTAATAAGTGAGAAATTTTCCGTATTTTGGGGCAAAAAAGACAGAAATTCCCTTTGTTTTGGGGGGAAAAAGACAGAAATTCCACTTATTTAGAGGCAAAAAAGCAGAAATTCCCCTTATTTTGGAGCAAAAATGAAGAAATTTCCATTTTTTATGGCAAAAAGGTATGCATTCTTCTTATTTTCGGGCAAAAAGGCAGAAATTTCCTGTATTTTGGAGCAAAATTGCAGAAATTCCCCTAATTGTGAAGCAAAATGCAGAAATTCCCTATATGTTAAGGCATAAAGACAGAAATTCTCCTTATTTTGGGGTAAAACTCAGAAATTCCACTTATTTTGGGGCAAAATTCCAGAAATTTCCCTTATTTTGGGGCAAAATTGCAGAAATTTCACTTATTTCAGAAAAAAAGGAGTAATTTTCTTATTTTGAGGCAAAAAGGCAGAAATTTCTTTTATTTTGTTACAAAGTTGCTAAATTTTTCTTATTTTGGGGCAAAAGGGCAGAAATTTCTCATATTTTGGGGCAAAAATGCAGAAATTCCCCTTATTTTGATGTAAAAGGCTGAAATTCCCCTTATTTGGGGGAAAAAAGGAAAAAATTTCGCTTATTTTGGGGCAAAATTGCTGAAATTTCACTTATTTCACGGTAATAAGTCAGAAATTTTCCTTATTTTGGGGCAAAAATACAGAAATTCCCTTTGTTTGGGAAAAAAACAGAAATTCCACTTATTTAGAGGCTTAAAAGTAGAAATTCCCCTTATTTTGGAGCAAAAATGAAGAAATTTCTTTTTTTTATGGCAAAAAGGTATGCATTCTTCTTATTTTCGGGCAAAAAGGCAGAAATTCCTCGTATTTTGGAGCTAAATTGCAGAATTTCGCCTAATTTTGAGGCAAAAAGTCAGAAATTCCCTATATGTTGGGGCATAAAGACAGAAATTCTCCTTATTTTGGGGCAGAACTCAGAAATTCCACTTATTTTGGGGCAAAATTCCAGAAATTACCCTTATTTTGGGGCAAAATTGCAGAAATTTCACTTATTTTGGGGCAAAATTGCAGAAATTTCACTTATTTCAGGGAAAATAGGCAGAAATTTTTCTTATTTTGGGGAAAAAAGGCAGAAATTCCTAATATTTTGTAGCAAAAATGCAGAAATTTCCCTTATTTTGAGGTAAAAAGAATGAAATTCCCCTTATTTGTGGGAAAAAAGGCAGAAATTTCCCTTTTTTTGGTGCAAAATTGCAGAAATTTCACTTAATTCAGGGTAATAAGTCAGAAATTTTCCTTATTTTGGGGCAAAAAAGACAGAAATTCTCTTTGTTTTGGGGGAAAAAACAGAAATTCCACTTATTTAGAGGCAAAAAAGCAGAAATTCCTTTTATTTTGGAGCAAAAATGAAGAAATTTCCCTTTTTTATGGCAAAAAGTTATGCATTCTTCTTATTTTCGGGCAAAAAGGCAGAAATTTTCCGTATTTTGGAGCAAAATTACAGAAATTCCTTTAATTGTGAAGCAAAATGAAGAAATTCCCTATAAGTTAAGGCATAAAAACAGAAATTCTCCTTATTTTGGGGTAAAACTCAGAAATTCCAATTATTTTGGGGCAAAATTCCAGAAATTTTTCTTATTTTGGGGCAAAATTGCAGAAATTTCACTTATTTCAGAAAAAAAGAAGAAATTTTTTTATTTTGGGGCAAAAAGGCAAAAATTTCTTTTATTTTGTTACAAAGTTGCAGAAATTTTTCTTATTTTGGGGCAAAAGGGCAGTAATTTCCCATATTTTGGGGCAAAAATGCAGATATTCCCCTTATTTTGAGGTAAAAAGGCTGAAATTCTCCTTATTTGGGGGCCAAAAGGAAAAAATTTCTCTTATTTTGGGGCTAAATTGCTGAAATTTCACTTATTTCACGGTAATAAGTTAGAAATTTTCCTTATTTTGGGGCAAATATACAGCAATTCCATTTGTTTGGGAAAAAAACAGAAATTCCACTTATTTAGAGGCTTAAAAGTAGAAATTCCCCTTATTTTGGAGCAAAAATGAAGAAATTTCTTTTTTTTATGGCAAAAAGGTATGCATTCTTCTTATTTTCGGGCAAAAAGGCAGAAATTCCTCTTATTTGGTGCTAAATTGCAGAATTTCGCCTAATTTTGAGGCAAAAAGGCAGAAATTCCCTATATGTTGGGGCATAAAGACAGAAATTCTCCTTATTTTGGGGCAGAACTCAGAAATTCCACTTATTTTGGGGCAAAATTCCAGAATTTTCCCTTATTTTGGGGCAAAATTGCAGAAATTCCACTTATTTTGGGGCAAAATTCCAGAAATTTTTCTTATTTTGGGGCAAAATTGCAGAAATTTCACTTATTTCAGAAAAAAAGAAGAAATTTTTTTATTTTGGGGCAAAAAGGCAGAAATTTCTTTTATTTTGTTACAAAGTTGCAGAAATTTTTCTTATTTTGGGGCAAAAGGGCAGTAATTTCCCATATTTTGGGGCAAAAATGCAGATATTCCCCTTATTTTGAGGTAAAAAGGCTGAAATTCTCCTTATTTGGGGGCAAAAAGGAAAAAATTTCTCTTATTTTGGGGCTAAATTGCTGAAATTTCACTTATTTCACGGTAATAAGTCAGAAATTTTCCTTATTTTGGGGCAAAAATACAGCAATTCCCTTTGTTTGGGAAAAAAACAGAAATTCCACTTATTTAGAGGCTTAAAAGTAGAAATTCCCCTTATTTTGGAGCAAAAATGAAGAAATTTCTTTTTTTTATGGCAAAAAGGTATGCATTCTTCTTATTTTCGCGCAAAAAGGCAGAAATACCCCGTATTTTGGACCAAATTGCAGAAAATCCCCTAATTGTGGGGCAAAAAGGCAGATATTCCCTATATATTGGGGGAAAAGACAGAAATTCTCCTTATTTTGGGGCAAAATTCAGAAATTCCACTTATTTTGAGGCAAAATTCCAGAAATTTCCCTTATTTTAGGGCAAAATTGCAGAAATTTCACTTATTTTGTGGCAAAATTGCAGAAATTTCACTTATTTCAGAAAAAAGGGAGAAATTTTCTTATTTTGAAGCAAAAAGGCAGAAATTTCTTTTATATGGTACAAAATGGCAAAATTTTTTTTTATTTTGGGGCAAAAAGGCAGAAATTTCCCATATTTTGGGGTAAAAATGCAAAAATTCCCCTTATTTTTAGGTAAAAAGGCTGAAATTAACCTTATTTGGGGGCAAAAAGCAGAAATTTCCCTTATTTTGGGGCAAAATTGCAGAAATTTCACTTATTTCAGGGAAAAAGGGCAGAAATTTTCCTTATTTTTGGGCAAAAACGCAGAAATTCTAAATATTTTGTGGCAAAAATGTACAAATACCCTTATTTTGAGGTAAAAAGGCTGAAATTTCCTTTATTTGGGGGCAAAAAGGCAGAAATTTTCCTTATTTTGGAGAAAAATGGAAGAAATTTCACTTATTTCAGGGTAATAAGTCAGAAATTTTTTTTATTTTGGGGCAAAAAGACAGAAATTCCCTTTGTTTTGGGGGAAAGAGACAGAAATTCCACTTATTTAGAGGCAAAAAAGCAGAAGTTCCCCTTATTTTGGAGCAAAAATGAAGAAATTTTCCTTTTTTATGGCAAAAAGGTATGCATTATTCTTATTTTCGGGCAAAAAGGCAGAAAATCCACGTATTTTGGAGCAAAATTGCAGATATTCCCCTAATTGTGGGGCAAAAAGGCAAAAAATCCTTATATGTTGGGGCATAAAGACAGAAATTCTCTTTATTTTGGGGCAAAACTCATAAATTCCACTTTCTTTGGGGCAAAATTCCAGAAATTTCCCTTATTTTGGGGCAAAATTGCAGAAATTTCACTTATTTTGGGGCAAAATTGCAGATATTTCACTTATTTCAGAAAAAAAGGATAAATTTTCTTATTTTGGGGCAAAAAGGCAGAAATTTCTTTTATTTTGGTACAAAATTGCAGAAATTTTTTTTTATTTTTGGGCAAAAAAGCAGAAATTTCCCATATTTTGGGGCAAAAAGGCAGAAATTCCTAATATTTTGTGGCAAAAATGCAGAAATTCCTAATATTTTGTTGCAAAAATGCAGAAATTTCCCTTATTTTGAGGTAAAAATGCTGAAATTCCCCTTATTTGGGGGCAAAAAGGCAGAAATTTCCCTTATTTTGGAGAAAAATGGAAGAAATTTCACTTATTTCATGGTAATAAGTCAGAAATTTTTTTTATTTTGGGGCAAAAAGACAGAAATTCCCTTTGTTTGGGGGGAAAATACAGAAATTCCACTTATTTAGAGGCAAAAAAGCAGAAATTCCCCTTATTTTGGAGTAAAAATGAAGAAATTTTCCTTTTTTATGGCAAAAAGTTATGCATTCTTCTTATTTTCAGGCAATAAGGCAGAAATACCCCGTATTTTGGAGCAAAATTGCAGAAATTCCCCTAATTTTGGGGCAAAAAAGCAGAAATTCCCTATATGTGGGCATAAAGCCAGAAATTCTCTTTATTTTGGAGCAGAACTCAGAAATTCCACTTATTTTGGGGCAAAATTCCATAAATTTCCCATATTTTGGGGCAAAATTGCAGAAATTTCACTTATTTTGAAGCAAAAAGGCAGAAATTCCAATATTTTTTGGCAAAAATGCAGAAATTGACCTTATTTTGAGGTAAAAAGGCTGAAATTCCCCTTATTTGTGGGCAAATGCAGAAATTTCCCATATTTTGGGGCAAAATTGCAGAAATTTCACTTATTTCAGGGTAATAAGTCAGAAATTTTCCTTATTTTGGGGCAAAAAAGAGAGATATTCGCTTTGTTTTGGGGGAAAAAGACAGAAATTCCACTTATTTAGAGGCAAAAAAGCAGAAATTCCTTTTATTTTGGAGCAAAAATGAAGAAATTTCCCTTTTTTATGGCAAAAAGGTATGCATTTTTCTTATTTTCGGGCAAAAAGGCAGAAATTCCCCGTATTTTGGAGCAAAATTGCAGAAATTCCCCTAATTGTGGGGCAAAAAGGCAGAAATTCCCTATATGTTAAGGCATAAAGACAGAAATTCTCCTTATTTTGGGGTAAAACTCAGAAATTCCACTTATTTTGGGGCAAAATTGCAGAAATTTCACTTATTTTGGGGCAAAATTGCAGAAATTTCACTTATTTTGGGGCAAAATTGCAGAAATTTCACTTATTTCAGAAAAAAGGGAGAAATTTTCTTATTTTGAAGCAAAAAGGCAGAAATATCTTTTATTTTGGTACAAAATGGCAGAAATTTTTTTTATTTTGGGGCAAAAAGGCCGAAATTTCCCATATTTTGGGGCAAAAATGCAGAAATTCCCCTTATTTTTAGGTAAAAAGGCTGAAATTCCCATTATTTGGGGGCAAAAAGAAGAAATTTCTTTTATTTTGGGGCAAAATTGCAGAAATTAAACTTATTTCAGGGAAAAATGGCAGAAATTTTCCTTTTTTTTGGGCAAAAAGGCACAAATTCTAAATATTTTGTGGCAAAAATGTAGAAATTCCCCTTATTTTGAGGTAAAAAGGCTGAATTTCCTTTATATGGGAGCAAAAAGGCAGAAATTTCCTTTATTTTGGAGAAAAATGGAAGAAATTTCACTTATTTCAGGGTAATAAGTGAGAAATTTTTTTAATCTTGGGGCAAAAAGACAGAAATTCCCTTTGTTTTGGGGGAAAAAAACAGAAATTCCACTTATTTAGAGGCAAAAAGGCAGAAATTCCTAATATTTTGTGGCAAAAATGCAAAAATTCCTAATATTTTGTTGCAAAAATGCAGAAATTTCCCTTATTTTGAGGTAAAAATGCTGAAATTCCCCTTATTTGGGGGCAAAAAGGCAGAAATTTCCCTTATTTTTGGGAAAAATGGAAGAAATTTCACTTATTTCAGGGTAAAAAGTCAGAAATTTTTTTTATTTTGGGGCAAAAAGACAGAAATTCCCTTTGTTTGGGGGGAAAAATACAGAAATTCCACTTATTTAAAGGCAAAAAAGCAGAAATTCCCCTTATTTTGCAGCAAAAATGAATAAATTTTCCTTTTTTAAGGCAAAAAGGTATGCATTCTTCTTATTTTCAGGCAAAAAGGCAGAAATTCCCTGTATTTTGGAGCAAAATTGCAGAAATTCCCCTAATTTTGGGGCAAAAAGGCAGAAATTCCTTATATGTGGGCATAAAGAAAGAAATTCTCTTTATTTTGGGGCAGAACTAAATAATTACACTTATTGTGGGGCAAAATTCCAGAAATTTCCCATATTTTGGGGCAAAATTGCAGAAATTTCACTTATTTTGGGGCAAAAAGGCAGAAATTCCAATATTTTTTGGCAAAAATGCAGAAATTCACCTTATTTTGAGGTAAAAAGGCTGAAATTCCCCTTATTTGGGGGCAAATGCAGAAATTTCCCTTATTTTGGGGCAAAATTGCAGAAATTTCACTTATTTCAGGGTAATAAGTCAGAAATTTTCCTTATTTTGGGGCAAAAAAGAGAGAAATTCGCTTTGTTTTGGGGGAAAAAGACAGAAATTCCACTTATTTAGAGGCAAAAAAGCAGAAATTCCCCTTATTTTAGAGCAAAAATGAAGAAATTTCCTTTTTTTATGGCAAAATGTAAGCATTCTTCTTATTTTCGGGCAAAAAGGCAGAAATACCCCGTATTTTGGAGCAAAATTGCAGAAATTCCCCTAATTGTGGGTCAAAAAGGCAGATATTTCCTATATATTGGGGGAAAAGACAGAAATTCTCCTTATTTTGGGGCAAAACTCAGAAATTCCACTTATTTTGAGGCAAAATTCCAGAAATTTCCCTTATTTTGGGGCATAATTGCAGAAATTTCACTTATTTTGGGGCAAAATTGCAGAAATTTCACTTATTTCAGAAAAAAGGGAGAAATTTTTTTATTTTGAAGCAAAAAGGCAGAAATTTCTTTTATTTTGGCACAAAATGGCAGAAATTTTTTTTTAATTTTGGGGCAAAAAGGCTGAAATTTCCCATATTTTGGGGCAAAAATGCAGAAATTCTTCTTATTTTTAGGTAAAAAGGCTGAAATTAACCTTATTTGGGGGCAAAAAGGCAGAAATTCCTAATATTTTGTGGCGAAAATGTAGAAGTTTCCCTTATTTTGAGGTAAAAAGGCTGAAATTCCTTTTATTTTGAGGTAAAAAGGCTGAAATTCCCCTTATTTAAGGGCAAAAAGGCAGAAATTTTACTTATTTTGGAGCAAAATTGCAGAAATTTCACTTATTTCAGGGTAATAAGTCAGAAATTTTCCTTATTTTGGGGCAAAAAATACAGAAATTCCCTTTGTTTTGGGGGAAAAACACAGAAATTCCACTTATTTAGAGGCAAAAAAGCAGAAATTCCCCTTAATTTGGAGCAAAAATGAAGAAATTTCCCTTTTTTATGGCAAAAAGGTATGCATTCTTCTTATTTTCAGGCAAAAAAGCAGAAATTCCCCGTATTTTGGAGCTAAATTGCAGAAATTCCCCTAATTGTGGGGCAAAAAAGCAGAAATTCCCTATATGTTAAGGCAGAAAGACAGAAATTCCTCTTATTTTGGGGTAAAACTCATAAATTCCACTTACTTTGGGGCAAAATTCCAGAAATTTCCCTTATTTTGGGGCAAAATTGCAGAAATTTCACTTATTTTGGGGCAAAATTGCAGATATTTCACTTAATTCAGAAAAAAAGGAGAAATTTTTTTATTTTGGAGCAAAAAGGCAGAAATGTCTTTTATTTTGTTACAAAATGGCAGAAAATTTTCTTATTTTTGGGCAAAAAGGCAGAAATTTCCCATATTTTGGGGCAAAAATGCAGAAATTCCTTTTACTTTGAGGTAAAAATGCTGAAATTCTCCTTATATAAGGGCAAAAAGGCAGAAATTTCCCTTATTTTGGGGCAAAAAAGACAGAAATTCCTTTTGTTTTGGGGGAAAAAGTCAGAAATTCCACTTATTTAGAGGCAAAAAGCAGAAATTCCCCTTATTTTGGAGTAAAAATGAAGAAATTTCTCTTTTTTATGGCAAAATGTATGCATTCTTCTTATTTTCGGGCAAAAAGGCAGAAATTCCCCGTATTTTGGAGCAAAATTGAAGAAATTCCCCTAATTGTGGGGCAAAAAGGCAGAAATTCCCTTTATGTAGGGGCAGAAAGACAGAAATTCTCCTTATTTTGAGGTAAAACTCATAAATTCCACTTATTTTGGGGAAAAATTCCAGAAATTTCCCTTATTTTGGGGCAAAGTTGCAGAAATTTCACTTATTTTGGGGCAAAATTGCAGAAATTTTACTTATTTCAAAAAAAAGGAGAAATTTTCTTATTTTGGGGCAAAAACGCAGAAATTCCTAATATTTTGTGGCAAAATGCAGAAATTCCTAATATTTTGTGGCAAAAATGCAGAAATTTCCCTTATTTTGAGGTAAAAAGGCTGAAATTCCCCTTATTTGGGGGCAAAAATGCAGAAATTTTCCTTATTTCGGGCATTTGCAGAAATATCACTTATTTCAGGGTAATAAGTCAGAAATTTTCCTTATTTTGGGGCAAAAAAACCAGAAATTCCCTTTGTTTTGGGGGAAAAAGACAGAAATTCCACTTATTTAGAGGCAAAAAGTCAAAAGTTCCCCTTATTTTGGAGCGAAAATGAAGAAATTTCTTTTTTTTTATGGCATATAGGTAGGCATTCTTCTTATTTTCAGACAAAAAGGCAGAAATTCCCCATATTTTGGGGAAAAAGGCAGAAATTCCCCTTATTTAGGGCAAAATTGCAGAAATTTCCCTAATTGTGGGGCAAAAAACAGAAATTCCCCTTATTTTGGGGCAAAGTTGCAGAAATTTCCCATATTATGGGGAAAAATTGCAGAAATTTCCCTTATTTTAGGGCAAAATTGCAGAAATTTCACTAATTGTGGGGCAAAAAGTCAGAAATTCTCTTTATTTTGGGGCATAACTCAGAACTTCCAATTATTTTGGGGCAAAATTCCAGAAATTTCTTTTATTTTGGGGCAAAATTGCAGAAATTTCACTTATTTTGGGGCAAAATTGCAGAAATTTTACTTATTTAAGGGAAAAAAGGCAGAAATTTTCCTTATTTTGGGGCAAAAAGGCAGAAATTCATAAAATTTTGTGCCAAAATTCAGAAATTCCTTATATTTTGAGGTAAAAAGGCTGAAATTCCCTTTATTTGGGGGCAAAAAAGCAGAAATTTCCCTTATTTTGGGGCAAAATTGCAGAAATTTCACTTATTTCAGGGTAATAAGTCAGAAATTTTCCTTATTTTGGGGCAAAAAATACAGAAATTCCCTTTGTTTTGGGAGAAAAAGGCAGAAATTCTACTTATTTAGAGGCAAATAAGCAGAAATTCCCCTTATTTTGGAGCAAAATTTCAGAAATTCCTCTAATTGTGGGGCAAAAAGGCAGAAATTCCCTATTTGTTGTTGCAAAATAACAGAAATTGTCCTTATTTGGGGGCAAAACTAGAAATTCCACTTATTTTGAGACAAAATTCCAGAAATTTCACTTAGTTTGGGGCAAAATTGCAGAAATTTCAATTATTTTGGGGCAAAATTGCAGAAATTTCACTTATTTCAGAAAAAAAAGTAGAAATTTTCTTATTTGGGGGCAAAAAGGCGAAAATTTGTATTATTTTGGTACAAAATTGCAGAAATTTTTTTAATTTTGGGGTAAAAATACAGAAATTTGCCATATTTTGGGGTAAAAATGCAGAAATTCCCCTTATTTTGAGGTAAAAAGGCTGAAATTCCCCTTATTAGGGTCCAAAAAAAAAGAGAAATTTCATTTACTTTGTGGCAAAATTGCAGAAATTTCACTTATTTCAGGGAAAATAGGCAGAAATTTTTCTTATTTTGAGGCAAAAAGGCAGAAATTCCTAATATTTTGTGGCAAAAATGCAGAAATTCCCCTGATTTTGAGGTAAAAAGGCTGAAATTCCCCTTATTTGGGGGCAAAAATGCAGAAATTTCTTTTATTTTGGGGCAAAATTGCTGAAATTTCACTTATGTCACGGTAATAAGTCAGAAATTTTCCTTATTTTGGGGCAAAAACGACAGAAATTCCCTTTGTTTTTGGGGGGAAAGACAGAAATTCCACTTATTTAGAGGCAAAAAAGCAGAAATTCCCCTTATTTTGGAGCAAAAATGAAGAAATTTCCCTTTTTATGGCAAAAAGGTGTGCATTCTTCTTATTTTCGGGCAAAAATGCAGAAATTCCCCGTAATTTGGAGCAAAATTGCAGAAATTTTCCTAATTGTGAAGCAAAAAGGCAGAAATTCCCTATATGTTGGGGCATAAAGACAGAAATTCTCTTTATTTTGGGGCAAAACTCAGAAATTCCACTTATTTTTGGGCAAAATTCCAAAAATTTCCCTTATTTTGAGGCAAAATTGCAGAAATTTCACTTATTTTGGGGCAAAATTGCAGAAATTTCACTTATTTCAGGGAAAATAGGCAGAAATTTTTCTTATTTTGGGGCAAAAGGGCAGAAATTTTTAATATTTTGTGGCAAAAATGCAGAAATTTCCCTTATTTTGAGGTAAAAAGGCTGAAATTCCCATTATTTGGGAGCAAAAAGACAGAAATTTCCCTTATTTCGGGCAATTTGCAGAAATATCACTTATTTCAGGGTAATAAGTCAAAAATTTTCCTTATTTTGGGGCAAAAAAGAGAGAAATTCGCTTTGTTTTGGGGGAAAAAAACAGAAATTCCACTTATTTAGAGGCAAAAAAGCAGAAATTCCCCTTATTTTGGAGCAAAAATGAAGAAATTTTCCTTTTTTATGGCAAAAAGGTATGCATTCTTCTTATTTTCGTGCAAAAAGGCAGAAATTCCACGTATTTTGGAGCAAAATTGCAGAAATTCCCCTAATTGTGGGGCAAAAAGGCAAAAATTCCTTATATGTTGGGGCATAAAGACAGAAATTCTCTTTATTTTGGGGCAAAACTCAGAAATTCCACTTATTTTGGGGCAAAATTCCAGAAGTTTCCCATATTTTGCGGTAAAATTGCAGAAATTTCACTTATTTAGGGGCAAAATTGCAGAAATTTCACTTATTTCAGAGAAAATAGGCAGAAATTTCCCTTATTTTGGGGCAAAAAGGCAGAAATTCCAATATTTTTTGGCAAAAATGCAGAAATTCCCCTTATTTTGAGGTAAAAAGGCTGAAATTCCCCTTATTTGTGGGCAAATGCAGAAATTTCCCCTATTTTGGGGCAAAATTGCAGAAATTTCACTTATTTCAGAGTAATAAGTCAGAAATTTTCCTTATTTTGGGGCAAAAAAGAGAGAAATTCGCTTTGTTTTGGGGGAAAAAAACAGAAATTCCACTTATTTAGAGGCAAAAACGCAGAAATTCCTTTTTTTTTTTGGAGCAAAAATGAAGAAATTTACCTTTTTTATGGCAAAAATGTATGCATTCTTCTTATTTTCGGGCAAAAAGGCAGAAATTCCCCGTATTTTGGAGCAAAATTGCAGAAATTCCCCTAATTGTGGGGCAAAAAGGCAGAAATTCCCTATATGTTAAGGCAGAAAGACAGAAATTCTCCTTATTTTGGGGTAAAACTCATAAATTCCACTTACTTTGGGGCAAAATTCCAGAAATTTCCCTTATTTTGGGGCAAAATTGCAGAAATTTCACTTATTTTGGGGCAAAATTGCAGATATTTCACTTATTTCAGAAAAAAAAAGAAATTTTCTTATTTTGAAGCAAAAAGGCAGAAATTTCTTTTATTTTGGTACAAAATTGCAGAAATTTTTTTTTATTATGGGGCGAAAAAGCAGAAATTTCCCATATTTTGGGGCAAAAAGGCAGAAATTCCTAATATTTTGTGGCAAAAATGCAGAAATTCCTAATATTTTGTTGCAAAAATGCAGAAATTTCCCTTATTTTGAGGTAAAAATGCTGAAATTCCCCTTATTTGGGGGCAAAAAGGCAGAAATTTCCCTTATTTTGGAGAAAAATGGAAGAAATTTCACTTATTTCATGGTAATAAGTCAGAAATTTTTTTTATTTTGGGGCAAAAAGACAGAAATTCCCTTTGTTTGGGGGGAAAATACAGAAATTCCACTTATTTAGAGGCAAAAAAGCAGAAATTCCCCTTATTTTGGAGTAAAAATGAAGAAATTTTCCTTTTTTATGGCAAAAAGTTATGCATTCTTCTTATTTTCAGGCAATAAGGCAGAAATACCCCGTATTTTGGAGCAAAATTGCAGAAATTCCCCTAATTTTGGGGCAAAAAAGCAGAAATTCCCTATATGTGGGCATAAAGCCAGAAATTCTCTTTATTTTGGAGCAGAACTCAGAAATTCCACTTATTTTGGGGCAAAATTCCATAAATTTCCCATATTTTGGGGCAAAATTGCAGAAATTTCACTTATTTTGAAGCAAAAAGGCAGAAATTCCAATATTTTTTGGCAAAAATGCAGAAATTGACCTTATTTTGAGGTAAAAAGGCTGAAATTCCCCTTATTTGTGGGCAAATGCAGAAATTTCCCATATTTTGGGGCAAAATTGCAGAAATTTCACTTATTTCAGGGTAATAAGTCAGAAATTTTCCTTATTTTGGGGCAAAAAAGAGAGATATTCGCTTTGTTTTGGGGGAAAAAGACAGAAATTCCACTTATTTAGAGGCAAAAAAGCAGAAATTCCTTTTATTTTGGAGCAAAAATGAAGAAATTTCCCTTTTTTATGGCAAAAAGGTATGCATTTTTCTTATTTTCGGGCAAAAAGGCAGAAATTCCCCGTATTTTGGAGCAAAATTGCAGAAATTCCCCTAATTGTGGGGCAAAAAGGCAGAAATTCCCTATATGTTAAGGCATAAAGACAGAAATTCTCCTTATTTTGGGGTAAAACTCAGAAATTCCACTTATTTTGGGGCAAAATTGCAGAAATTTCACTTATTTTGGGGCAAAATTGCAGAAATTTCACTTATTTTGGGGCAAAATTGCAGAAATTTCACTTATTTCAGAAAAAAGGGAGAAATTTTCTTATTTTGAAGCAAAAAGGCAGAAATATCTTTTATTTTGGTACAAAATGGCAGAAATTTTTTTTATTTTGGGGCAAAAAGGCCGAAATTTCCCATATTTTGGGGCAAAAATGCAGAAATTCCCCTTATTTTTAGGTAAAAAGGCTGAAATTCCCATTATTTGGGGGCAAAAAGAAGAAATTTCTTTTATTTTGGGGCAAAATTGCAGAAATTAAACTTATTTCAGGGAAAAATGGCAGAAATTTTCCTTTTTTTTGGGCAAAAAGGCACAAATTCTAAATATTTTGTGGCAAAAATGTAGAAATTCCCCTTATTTTGAGGTAAAAAGGCTGAATTTCCTTTATATGGGAGCAAAAAGGCAGAAATTTCCTTTATTTTGGAGAAAAATGGAAGAAATTTCACTTATTTCAGGGTAATAAGTGAGAAATTTTTTTAATCTTGGGGCAAAAAGACAGAAATTCCCTTTGTTTTGGGGGAAAAAAACAGAAATTCCACTTATTTAGAGGCAAAAAGGCAGAAATTCCTTATATTTTGTGGCAAAAATGCAAAAATTCCTAATATTTTGTTGCAAAAATGCAGAAATTTCCCTTATTTTGAGGTAAAAATGCTGAAATTCCCCTTATTTGGGGGCAAAAAGGCAGAAATTTCCCTTATTTTTGGGAAAAATGGAAGAAATTTCACTTATTTCAGGGTAAAAAGTCAGAAATTTTTTTTATTTTGGGGCAAAAAGACAGAAATTCCCTTTGTTTGGGGGGAAAAATACAGAAATTCCACTTATTTAAAGGCAAAAAAGCAGAAATTCCCCTTATTTTGCAGCAAAAATGAATAAATTTTCCTTTTTTAAGGCAAAAAGGTATGCATTCTTCTTATTTTCAGGCAAAAAGGCAGAAATTCCCTGTATTTTGGAGCAAAATTGCAGAAATTCCCCTAATTTTGGGGCAAAAAGGCAGAAATTCCCTATATGTGGGCATAAAGAAAGAAATTCTCTTTATTTTGGGGCAGAACTAAATAATTACACTTATTGTGGGGCAAAATTCCAGAAATTTCCCATATTTTGGGGCAAAATTGCAGAAATTTCACTTATTTTGGGGCAAAAAGGCAGAAATTCCAATATTTTTTGGCAAAAATGCAGAAATTCACCTTATTTTGAGGTAAAAAGGCTGAAATTCCCCTTATTTGGGGGCAAATGCAGAAATTTCCCTTATTTTGGGGCAAAATTGCAGAAATTTCACTTATTTCAGGGTAATAAGTCAGAAATTTTCCTTATTTTGGGGCAAAAAAGAGAGAAATTCGCTTTGTTTTGGGGGAAAAAGACAGAAATTCCACTTATTTAGAGGCAAAAAAGCAGAAATTCCCCTTATTTTAGAGCAAAAATGAAGAAATTTCCTTTTTTTATGGCAAAATGTAAGCATTCTTCTTATTTTCGGGCAAAAAGGCAGAAATACCCCGTATTTTGGAGCAAAATTGCAGAAATTCCCCTAATTGTGGGTCAAAAAGGCAGATATTTCCTATATATTGGGGGAAAAGACAGAAATTCTCCTTATTTTGGGGCAAAACTCAGAAATTCCACTTATTTTGAGGCAAAATTCCAGAAATTTCCCTTATTTTGGGGCATAATTGCAGAAATTTCACTTATTTTGGGGCAAAATTGCAGAAATTTCACTTATTTCAGAAAAAAGGGAGAAATTTTTTTATTTTGAAGCAAAAAGGCAGAAATTTCTTTTATTTTGGCACAAAATGGCAGAAATTTTTTTTTATTTTGGGGCAAAAAGGCAGAAATTTCCCATATTTTGGGGCAAAAATGCAGAAATTCTTCTTATTTTTAGGTAAAAAGGCTGAAATTAACCTTATTTGGGGGCAAAAAGGCAGAAATTCCTAATATTTTGTGGCAAAAATGTAGAAGTTTCCCTTATTTTGAGGTAAAAAGGCTGAAATTCCTTTTATTTTGAGGTAAAAAGGCTGAAATTCCCCTTATTTAAGGGCAAAAAGGCAGAAATTTTACTTATTTTGGGGCAAAATTGCAGAAATTTCACTTATTTCAGGGTAATAAGTCAGAAATTTTTCTTATTTTGGGGCAAAAAATACAGAAATTCCCATTGTTTTGGGGGAAAAACACAGAAATTCCACTTATTTAGAGGCAAAAAAGCAGAAATTCCCCTTAATTTGGAGCAAAAATTAAGAAATTTCCCTTTTTTATGGCAAAAAGGTATGCATTCTTCTTATTTTCAGGCAAAAAAGCAGAAATTCCCCGTATTTTGGAGCTAAATTGCAGAAATTCCCCTAATTGTGGGGCAAAAAAGCAGAAATTCCCATATGTTAAGGCAGAAAGAAAGAAATTCTCCTTATTTTGGGGTAAAACTCATAAATTCCACTTACTTTGGGGCAAAATTCCAGAAATTTCCCTTATTTTGGGGGAAATTACAGAAATTTCACTTATTTTGGGGCAAAATTGCAGAAATTTTACTTATTTAAGGGAAAAAAGGCAGAAATTTTCCTTATTTTGGGGCAAAAAGGCAGAAATTCATAAAATTTTGTGCCAAAATTCAGAAATTCCTTATATTTTGAGGTAAAAAGGCTGAAATTCCCTTTATTTGGGGGCAAAAAAGCAGAAATTTCCCTTATTTTGGGGCAAAATTGCAGAAATTTCACTTATTTCAGGGTAATAAGTCAGAAATTTTCCTTATTTTGGGGCAAAAAATACAGAAATTCCCTTTGTTTTGGGAGAAAAAGGCAGAAATTCTACTTATTTAGAGGCAAATAAGCAGAAATTCCCCTTATTTTGGAGCAAAATTTCAGAAATTCCTCTAATTGTGGGGCAAAAAGGCAGAAATTCCCTATTTGTTGTTGCAAAATAACAGAAATTGTCCTTATTTGGGGGCAAAACTAGAAATTCCACTTATTTTGAGACAAAATTCCAGAAATTTCACTTAGTTTGGGGCAAAATTGCAGAAATTTCAATTATTTTGGGGCAAAATTGCAGAAATTTCACTTATTTCAGAAAAAAAAGTAGAAATTTTCTTATTTGGGGGCAAAAAGGCGAAAATTTGTATTATTTTGGTACAAAATTGCAGAAATTTTTTTAATTTTGGGGTAAAAATACAGAAATTTGCCATATTTTGGGGTAAAAATGCAGAAATTCCCCTTATTTTGAGGTAAAAAGCCTGAAATTCCCCTTATTAGGGTCCAAAAAAAAGAGAAATTTCATTTACTTTGTGGCAAAATTGCAGAAATTTCACTTATTTCAGGGAAAATAGGCAGAAATTTTTTTTATTTTGGGGCAAAAAGGCAGAAATTCCTAATATTTTGTGGCAAAAATGCAGAAATTCCCCCGATTTTGAGGTAAAAAGGCTGAAATTCCCCTTATTTGGGGGCAAAAATGCAGAAATTTCTTTTATTTTGGGGCAAAATTGCTGAAATTTCACTTATGTCACGGTAATAAGTCAGAAATTTTCCTTATTTTGGGGCAAAAATGACAGAAATTCCCTTTGTTTTTGGGGGGAAAGACAGAAATTCCACTTATTTAGAGGCAAAAAAGCAGAAATTCCCCTTATTTTGGAGCAAAAATGAAGAAATTTCCCTTTTTATGGCAAAAAGGTGTGCATTCTTCTTATTTTCGGGCAAAAATGCAGAAATTCCCCGTATTTTGGAGCAAAATTGCAGAAATTTTCCTAATTGTGAAGCAAAAAGGCAGAAATTCCATATATGTTGGGGCATAAAGACAGAAATTCTCTTTATTTTGGGGCAAAACTCAGAAATTCCACTTATTTTTGGGCAAAATTCCAAAAATTTCCCTTATTTTGGGGCAAAATTGCAGAAATTTCACTTATTTTGGGGCAAAATTGCAGAAATTTCAATTATTTCAGGGAAAATAGGCAGAAATTTTTCTTATTTTGGGGCAAAAGGGCAGAAATTTTTAATATTTTGTGGCAAAAATGCAGAAATTTCCCTTATTTTGAGGTAAAAAGGCTGAAATTCCCATTATTTGGGAGCAAAAAGACAGAAATTTCCCTTATTTCGGGCAATTTGCAGAAATATCCCTTATTTCAGGGTAATAAGTCAGAAATTTTCCTTATTTTGGGGCAAAAAAGAGAGAAATTCGCTTTGTTTTGGGGGAAAAAAACAGAAATTCCACTTATTTAGAGGCAAAAAAGCAGAAATTCCCCTTATTTTGGAGCAAAAATGAAGAAATTTTCTTTTTTTATGGCAAAAAGTTATGCATTCTTCTTATTTTCGTGCAAAAAGGCAGAAATTCCACGTATTTTGGAGCAAAATTGCAGAAATTCCCCTAATTGTGGGGCAAAAAGGCAAAAATTCCTTATATGTTGGGGCATAAAGACAGAAATTCTCTTTATTTTGGGGCAGAACTCAGAAATTCCACTTATTTTGGGGCAAAATTCCAGAAGTTTCCCATATTTTGCGGTAAAATTGCAGAAATTTCACTTATTTAGGGGCAAAATTGCAGAAATTTCACTTATTTCAGAGAAAATAGGCAGAAATTTCTCTTATTTTGGGGCAAAAAGGCAGAAATTCCAATATTTTTTGGCAAAAATGCAGAAATTCCCCTTATTTTGAGGTAAAAAGGCTGAAATTCCCCTTATTTGTGGGCAAATGCAGAAATTTCCCCTATTTTGGGGCAAAATTGCAGAAATTTCACTTATTTCAGAGTAATAAGTCAGAAATTTTCCTTATTTTGGGGCAAAAAAGAGAGAAATTCGCTTTGTTTTAGGGGAAAAAAACAGAAATTCCACTTATTTAGAGGCAAAAAAGCAGAAATTTCTTTTTTTTTTGGAGCAAAAATGAAGAAATTTCCCTTTTTTATGGCAAAAATGTATGCATTCTTCTTATTTTCGGGCAAAAAGGCAGAAATTCCCCGTATTTTGGAGCAAAATTGCAGAAATTCCCCTAATTGTGGGGCAAAAAGGCAGAAATTCCCTATATGTTAAGGCAGAAAGACAGTAATTCTCCTTATTTTGGGGTAAAACTCATAAATTCCACTTACTTTGGGGCAAAATTCCAGAAATTTCCCTTATTTTGGGGCAAAATTGCAGAAATTTCACTTATTTTGGGGCAAAATTGCAGATATTTCACTTATTTCAGAAAAAAAAGAAATTTTCTTATTTTGAAGCAAAAAGGCAGAAATTTCTTTTATTTTGGTACAAAATTGCAGAAATTTTTTTTTATTATGGAGCAAAAAAGCAGAAATTTCCCATATTTTGGGGCAAAAAGGCAGAAATTCCTAATATTTTGTGGCAAAAATGCAGAAATTCCTAATATTTTGTTGCAAAAATGCAGAAATTTCCCTTATTTTGAGGTAAAAATGCTGAAATTCCCATTATTTGGGGGCAAAAAGGCAGAAATTTCCTTTATTTTGGGGAAAAATGGAAGAAATTTCACTTATTTCAGGGTAAAAAGTCAGAAATTTTTTTTATTTTGGGGCAAAAAGACAGAAATTCCCTTTGTTTGGGGGGAAAAATACAGAAATTCCACTTATTTAAAGGCAAAAAAGCAGAAATTCCCCTTATTTTGGAGCAAAAATGAATAAATTTTCCTTTTTTAAGGCAAAAAGGTATGCATTCTTCTTATTTTCAGGCAAAAAGGCAGAAATTCCCTGTATTTTGGAGCAAAATTGCAGAAATTCCCCTAATTTTGGGGCAAAAAGGCAGAAATTCCCTATATGTGGGCATAAAGAAAGAAATTCTCTTTATTTTGGGGCAGAACTAAGTAATTACACTTATTTTGGGGCAAAATTCCAGAAATTTCCCATATTTTTTGGCAAAATTGCAGAAATTTCACTTATTTTGGGGCAAAAAGGCAGAAATTCCAATATTTTTTGGCAAAAATGCAGAAATTCACCTTATTTTGAGGTAAAAAGGCTGAAATTCCCCTTATTTGGGGGCACATGCAGAAATTTCCCTTATTTTGGGGCAAAATTGCAGAAATTTCACTTATTTCAGGGTAATAAGTCAGAAATTTTCCTTATTTTGGGGCAAAAAAGAGACAAATTCGCTTTGTTTTGGGGGAAAAAGACAGAAATTCCACTTATTTAGAGGCAAAAAAGCAGAAATTCCTTTTATTTTGGAGCAAAAATGAAGAAATTTCCCTTTTTTATGGCAAAAAGGTATGCATTCTTCTTATTTTCGGGCAAAAAGGCAGAAATACCCCGTATTTGGAGCAAAATTGCAGAAATTCCCCTAATTGTGGGGCAAAAAGGCAGAAATTACCTATATGTTGGGGCAGAAAGACAGAAATTCTCCTTATTTTGGGGTAAAACTCATAAATTCCACTTACTTTGGGGCAAAATTCCAGAAATTTTCCTTATTTTGGGGCAAAATTGCAGAAATTTCACTTATTTTGGGGCAAAATTGCAGATATTTCACTTATTTCAGAAAAAAAAAGAAATTTTCTTATTCTGGGGCAAAAAGGCAAAAATTTCTTTTATTTGGTACAAAATTGCAGAAATTTTTCTTATTTTGGGGAAAAAAGGCAGAAATTTCCCATATTTTGGGGCAAAAATGCAGAAATTCCCCTGATTTTGATGTTAAAAGGCTGAAATTCCTCTTATTTGGGGGCAAAAGACAGAAATTTCCCTTATTTTGTGGCAAAATTGCAGAAATTTCACTTATTTCAGGGTAATAAGTCAGAAATTTTCCTTATTTTGGGGCAAAGAAGAAGGAAATTCCCTTTGATTTTTGGGAAAAAGACAGAAATTCCACTTATTTAGAGGCAAAACAGCAGAAATTCCCCTTATTTTAGAGCAAAAATGAAGACATTTCCTTTTTTTATGGCAAAATGTAAGCATTCTTCTTATTTTCGGGCAAAAAGGCAGAAATACCCCGTATTTTGGAGCAAAATTGCAGAAATTCCCCTAATTGTGGGTCAAAAAGGCAGATATTCCCTATATATTGGGGGAAAAGACAGAAATTCTCCTTATTTTGGGGCAAAACTCAGAAATTCCACTTATTTTGAGGCAAAATTCCAGAAATTTCCCTTATTTTGGGGCAAAATTGCAGAAATTTCACTTATTTTGGGGCAAAATTGCAGAAATTTCACTTATTCCAGAAAAAAGGGAGAAATTTTTTTATTTTGAAGCAAAAAGGCAGAAATTTCTTTTATTTTGGCACAAAATGGCAGAAATTTTTTTTTATTTTGGGGCAAAAAGGCAGAAATTTCCCATATTTTGGGGCAAAAATGCAAAAATTCCCCTTATTTTTAGGTAAAAAGGCTGAAATTAACCTTATTTGGGGGCAAAAAGCAGAAATTTCCCTTATTTTGGGGCAAAATTGCAGAAATTTCACTTATTTCAGGGAAAAAGGGCAGAAATTTTCCTTATTTTTGGGCAAAAAGGCAGAAATTCCTAATATTTGTGGCAAAAATGTAGAAGTTTCCCTTATTTTGAGGTAAAAAGGCTGAAATTCCTTTTATTTTGAGGTAAAAAGGCTGAAATTCCCCTTATTTAAGGGCAAAAATGCAGAAATTTTACTTATTTTGGGGCAAAATTGCAGAAATTTCACTTATTTCAGGGTAATAAGTCAGAAATTTTCCTTATTTTGGGGCAAAAAATACAGAAATTCCCTTTGTTTTGGGGGAAAAACACAGAAATTCCACTTATTTAGAGGCAAAAAAGCAGAAATTCCCCTTAATTTGGAGCAAAAATGAAGAAATTTCCCTTTTTTATGGCAAAAAGTTATGCATTCTTCTTATTTTCAGGCAAAAAAGCAGAAATTCCCCGTATTTTGGAGCTAAATTGCAGAAATTCCCCTAATTGTGGGGCAAAAAAGCAGAAATTCCCTATATGTTAAGGCAGAAAGACAGAAATTCTCCTTATTTTGGGGTAAAACTCATAAATTCCACTTACTTTGGGGCAAAATTCCAGAAATTTCCCTTATTTTGGGGCAAAATTGCAGAAATTTCACTTATTTTGGGGCAAAATTGCAGATATTTCACTTAATTCAGAAAAAAAGGAGA
This sequence comes from Micromys minutus, assembly GCF_963924665.1. Taxonomy (NCBI): domain Eukaryota; kingdom Metazoa; phylum Chordata; class Mammalia; order Rodentia; family Muridae; genus Micromys; species Micromys minutus. The sequence goes on from NW_027667727.1 coordinate 9,526,961, forward strand.
AATTTTTTTATTTTGGAGCAAAAAGGCAGAAAATTCTTTTATTTTGTTACAAAATGGCAGAAAATTTTCTTATTTTAGGGCAAAAAGGCAGAAATTTCCCATATTTTGGGGCAAAAATGCAGAAATTCCTTTTACTTTGAGGTAAAAATGCTGAAATTCCCCTTATATAAGGGCAAAAAGGCAGAAATTTCCCTTATTTTGGGGCAAAAAATACAGAAATTCCTTTTGTTTTGGGGGAAAAAGTCAGAAATTCCACTTATTTAGAGGCAAAAAGCAGAAATTCCCCTTATTTTGGAGTAAAAATGAAGAAATTTCTCTTTTTTATGGCAAAATGTATGCATTCTTCTTATTTTTGGGCAAAAAGGCAGAAATTCCCCGTATTTTGGAGCAAAATTGAAGAAATTCCCCTAATTGTGGGGCAAAAAGGCAGAAATTCCCTTTATGTAGGGGCAGAAAGACAGAAATTCTCCTTATTTTGAAGTATAACTCATAAATTCCACTTACTTTGGGGAAAAATTCCAGAAATTTCCCTTATTTTGGGGCAAAATTGCAGAAATTTCACTTATTTTGGGGCAAAATTGCAGAAATTTTACTTATTTCAAAAAAAAGGAGAAATTTTCTTATTTTGGGGCAAAAACGCAGAAATTCCTAATATTTTGTGGCAAAAATGCAGAAATTCCTAATATTTTGTGGCAAAAATGCAGAAATTTCCCTTATTTTGAGGTAAAAAGGCTGAAATTCCCCTTATTTGGGGGCAAAAATGCAGAAATTTCCCTTATTTCGGGCATTTGCAGAAATATCACTTATTTCAGGGTAATAAGTCAGAAATTTTCCTTATTTTGGGGCAAAAAAACCAGAAATTCCCTTTGTTTTGGGGGAAAAAGACAGAAATTCCACTTATTTAGAGGCAAAAAGTCAAAAGTTCCCCTTATTTTGGAGCAAAAATGAAGAAATTTCTTTTTTTTATGGCATAAAGGTAGGCATTCTTCTTATTTTCAGACAAAAAGGCAGAAATTCCCCATATTTTGGGGAAAAAGGCAGAAATTCCCCTTATTTAGGGCAAAATTGCAGAAATTTCCCTAATTGTGGGGCAAAAAACAGAAATTCCCCTTATTTTGGGGCAAAGTTGCAGAAATTTCCCATATTATGGGGAAAAATTGCAAATTTCCCTTATTTTAGGGCAAAATTGCAGAAATTTCACTAATTGTGGGGCAAAAAGTCAGAAATTCTCTTTATTTTGGGGCATAACTCAGAACTTCCAATTATTTTGGGGCAAAATTCCAGAAATTTCTTTTATTTTGGGGCAAAATTGCAGAAATTTCACTTATTTTGGGGCAAAATTGCAGAAATTTTACTTATTTAAGGGAAAAAAGGCAGAAATTTTCCTTATTTTGGGGCAAAAAGGCAGAAATTCATAAAATTTTGTGCCAAAATTCAGAAATTCCTTATATTTTGAGGTAAAAAGGCTGAAATTCCCTTTATTTGGGGGCAAAAAAGCAGAAATTTCCCTTATTTTGGGGCAAAATTGCAGAAATTTCACTTATTTCAGGGTAATAAGTCAGAAATTTTCCTTATTTTGGGGCAAAAAATACAGAAATTCCCTTTGTTTTGGGAGAAAAAGGCAGAAATTCTACTTATTTAGAGGCAAATAAGCAGAAATTCCCCTTATTTTGGAGCAAAATTTCAGAAATTCCTCTAATTGTGGGGCAAAAAGGCAGAAATTCCCTATATGTTGTTGCAAAATAACAGAAATTGTCCTTATTTGGGGGCAAAACTAGAAATTCCACTTATTTTGAGACAAAATTCCAGAAATTTCACTTAGTTTGGGGCAAAATTGCAGAAATTTCAATTATTTTGGGGCAAAATTGCAGAAATTTCACTTATTTCAGAAAAAAAAGTAGAAATTTTCTTATTTGGGGGCAAAAAGGCGAAAATTTGTATTATTTTGGTACAAAATTGCAGAAATTTTTTTAATTTTGGGGTAAAAATACAGAAATTTGCCATATTTTGGGGTAAAAATGCAGAAATTCCCCTTAATTTGAGGTAAAAAGGCTGAAATTCCCCTTATTAGGGTCCAAAAAAAAGAGAAATTTCATTTACTTTGTGGCAAAATTGCAGAAATTTCACTTATTTCAGGGAAAATAGGCAGAAATTTTTCTTATTTTGGGGCAAAAAGGCAGAAATTCCTAATATTTTGTGGCAAAAATGCAGAAATTCCCCTGATTTTGAGGTAAAAAGGCTGAAATTCCCCTTATTTGGGGGCAAAAATGCAGAAATTTTTTTTATTTTGGGGCAAAATTGCTGAAATTTCACTTATGTCACAGTAATAAGTCAGAAATTTTCCTTATTTTGGGGCAAAAACGACAGAAATTCCCTTTGTTTTTGGGGGGAAAGACAGAAATTCCACTTATTTAGAGGCAAAAAAGCAGAAATTCCCCTTATTTTGGGGCAAAAATGAAGAAATTTCCCTTTTTATGGCAAAAAGGTGTGCAATCTTCTTATTTTCGGGCAAAAATGCAGAAATTCCTTGTATTTTGAGCAAAATTGCAGAAATTCCCCTAATTGTGAAGCAAAAAGGCAGAAATTCCCTATATGTTGGGGCATAAAGACAGAAATTCTCTTTATTTTGGGGCAAAACTCAGAAATTCCACTTATTTTTGGGCAAAATTCCAAAAATTTCCCTTATTTTGGGGCAAAATTGCAGAAATTTCACTTATTTTGGGGCAAAATTGCAGAAATTTCACTTATTTCAGGGAAAATAGGCAGAAATTTTTCTTATTTTGGGGCAAAAATGCAGAAATTTTTAATATTTTGTGGCAAAAATGCAGAAATTTCCCTTATTTTGAGGTAAAAAGGCTGAAATTCCCATTATTTGGGAGCAAAAAGACAGAAATTTCCCTTATTTCGGGCAATTTGCAGAAATATCACTTATTTCAGGGTAATAAGTCAGAAATTTTCTTTATTTTGGGGCAAAAAAAAACAGAAATTCCCTTTGTTTAGGAGGAAAAAGACAGAAATTCCACTTATTTAGAGGCAAAAATGCAAAAGTTCCCCTTATTTTGGAGCAAAAATGAAGAAATTTCCCTTTTTTATGGCATAAAGGTAGGCATTCTTCTTATTTTCATACAAAAAAAGCAGGAAATTCCCTATATTTTGGGGCAAAAGGCAGAAATTCCCCTTATTTAGGGCAAAATTGCAGAAATTTCCCTAATTGTGGGGCAAAAAACAGAAATTCCCCTTATTTTGGGACACAGTGCAAAAATTTCCCTTATTATGGGGAAAAATTGCAGAAATTTCCCTTATTTTAGGGCAAAATTGCAGAAATTTCACTAATTGTGGGGCACAAAGGCAGAAATTCTCTTTATTTTTGGGCAAAACTCAGAAATTCCACTTATTTTGGGGTAAAATTCCAGAAATTTCTTTTATTTTAGGGCAAAATTGCAGAAATTTCACTTATTTTGGGGCAAAATTGCAGAAATTTCACTTATTTCAGGGAAAAAAGGCAGAAATTTTCCTTATTTTGGGGCAAAAAGGCAGAAATTCATAATATTTTGTGCCAAAATTCAGAAATTCCTCATATTTAGAGGTAAAAAGGCTTAAATTCCTTTATTTGTGGGCAAAAAGGCAGAAATTTCCCTTATTTTGGGGCAAAATTGCAGAAATTTCACTTATTTCAAAGTAATAAGTCAGAAATTTTCCTTATTTTGGGACAAAAAAGACAGAAATTCACTTTGATTTGGAGAAAAAGGCAGAAATTCCACTTATTTTAGGCAAAAATGCAGAAATTCCCCTTATTTGGAGCAAAATTTCAGAAATTCCCCTAATTGTGGGGCAAAAAGGCATAAATTCCTAATATGTTGGGGCAAAATAACAGAAATTCTCCTTATTTTGGGGGCAAAACTCAGAAATTCCACTTATTTTGAGAAAAAATTCTAGAAATTTCACTTATTTTGGGGCAAAATTGCAGAAATTTCAATTATTTTGGGGCAAAATTGCCCAAATTTCACTTATTTCAGAAAAAAAGTAGAAATTTTCTTATTTGGGGCAAAAAAGCAGAAATTTGTATTATTTTGGTACAAAATTGCAGAAATTTTTCTTATTTTGGGGAAAAAATGCAGAAATTTCCCATATTTTGGGGCAAAAATGAAGAAATTCCCCTTATTTTGAGGTAAAAAGGCTGACATTCCCCTTATTTGGGGGCAAAAAGGCAGAAATTTCACTTATTTTGTGGCAAAATTGCAGAAATTTCACTTATTTCAGGGAAAATAGGCAGAAATTTTTCTTATTTTGTTGCAAAAAGGTAGAAATTCCTAATATTTTGTGGCAAAAATGCAGAAATTCCCCTGATCTTGAGGTAAAAATGCTGAAATTCCCCTTATTTGGGGGCAAAAAGGCAGAAATTTCTTTTATTTTGGGTCAAAATTGCTGAAATTTCACTTATTTCAAGGTAATAAGTCAGAAATTTTCCTTATTTTTGGGCAAAAAAGACAGAAATTCCCTTTGTGTTGGGGGGAAAAGACAGAAATTCCACTTATTTAGAGGCAAAAAAGCAGAAATTCCCCTTATTTTGGAGCAAAAATGAAGAAATTTCCCTTTTTTATTGCAAAAAGGTATGCATTCTTCTTATTTTCGGGAAAAAAGGCAGAAATTCCTCGTATTTTGGAGCAAAATTGTAGAAATTCCTCTAATTGTGGGACAAAAAGGCAAAAATTGTCTATATGTTTGGGAAAAAGACAGAAATTTTCCTTATCTTGGGGCAAAACTCAGAAATTCCACTTATTTTGGGGCAAAATTCCAGAAATTTCCCTTATTTTGGGGCAACATTGCAGAAATTTCACTTATTTTGGGGCAAAATTGCAGAAATTTCACTTATTTCCGGGAAAATTGGCAGAAATTTTTCTTATTTTGGGGGAAAAAAGGAAATTCCTAATATTTTGTGGCAAAAATGCAGAAATTGACCTTATTTTGAGGTAAAAAGGCTGAAATTCCCCTTATTTGGGGGCAAAAAGGCAGAAATTTCCCTTATTTTGGAGCAAAATTGCAGAAATTTCACTTATTTCAGCGTAATAAGTCAGAAATTTTCCTTATTTTGGGGCAAAATCAGAAATTCCTTTTGTTTTGGGGGAAAAAGACAGAAATTCCACTTATTTAGAGGCAAAAAAGCAGAAATTCCCCTTATATTGGAGCAAAAATAAAGAAATTTTTCTTTTTTATGGCAAGAAGGTAGGCATTCTTATTATTTTCAGACAAAAAGGCAGAAATTACCCATATTTTTGGGCAAAAGGCAGAAATTCCCCTTATTTAGGGCAAAATTGCAGAAATTTCCCTAATTGTGGGGCAAAAAACAGAAATTTCCCTAATTCTGGGGCAAAAAACAGAAATTTCCCTAATTGTGGGGCAAAAAACAGAAATTCCCCTTATTTTGGGGCAAAGTATCAGAAATTTCCCTTATTATGGGGAAAAATTGCAGAAATTTCTATTATTTTAGGGCAAAATTGCAGAAATTTTACTAATTGTGGGGCAAAAAGGCAGAAATTCTCTTTATTTTGGGGCAAAACTCAGAAATTCCACTTATTTTGGGGCAAAATTCCAGAAATTTCTTTTATATGTGGGCAAAATTGCAGAAATTTCACTTATTTTGGGGCAAAATTGCAGAAATTTCACTTATTTCAGTAAATAAAGGCAGAAATTTCCCATATTTTGGGGCAAAAATGAAGAAATTCCTCTTATTTTGAGGTAAAAAGGCTGAAATTCTCCTTATTTAAGAGCAAAAAGGCAGAAATTTCCCTTATTTTGGGGCAAAATTGCAGAAATTTCACTTATTTCAGGGTAATAAGTCAGAAATTTTCCTTATTTTGGGGCAAAAAAAAATTCCCTTTGTTTAGGGGGAAAAACACAGAAATTCCACTTATTTAGAGGCAAAAAAGCAGAAATTCACCTTATTTTGGAGCAAAAATGAAGAAATTTCCCTTTCTTATGGCAAAAAGGTATGCATTCTTCTTATTTTTGGGCAAAAAGGCAGAAATTCCCCGTATTTTGGAGCAAAATTGCAGAAATTCCCCTAATTGTGGGGCAAAAAGTCAGAAATTCCCTATATGTTGGGGCAGAAAGACAGAAATTCTCCTTATTTTGGGGTAAAACTCATAAATTCCACTTACTTTGGGGCAAAATTCCAGAAATTTCCCTTATTTTGGGGCAAAATTGCAGAAATTTCACTTATTTTGGGGCAAAACTGAAGAAATTTCACTTATTTCAAAAAAAAGGAGAAATTTTCTTATTTTGGGGCAAAAACGCAGAAATTCCTAATATTTTGTGGTAAAAATGCAGAAATTCCTAATATTTTGTTGCAAAAATGCAGAAATTTTCCTTATTTTGAGGTAAAAAGGCTGAAATTCCCGTTATTTGGGGGCAAAAATGCAGAAATTTCCCTTATTTTGGGGCAATTTGCAGAAATATCACTTATTTCAGGGTAATAAGTCAGAAATTTTCTTTACTTGGGGGCAAAAAAACCAGAAATTCCCTTTGTTTTGGGGGAAAAAGACAGAAATTCCAATTATTTAGAGGCAAAAAGGCAAAAGTTCCCCTTATATTGGAGCAAAAATGAAGAAATTTCCCTTTTTTATGGCATAAAGGTAGGCTTTCTTCTTATTTTCAGACAAAAAGGCAGAAATTCTTCATATTTTGGGGCAAAAGGCAGAAATTTCTCTTATTTAGGGCAAAATTGCAGAAATTTCCCTAATTGTGGGGCAAAAAACAGAAATTCCCCTTATTTTAGGGCAAAGTTGCAGAAATTTCCCTTATTATGAAGAAAAATTGCAGAAATTTACCTTATTTTAGGGCAAAATTGCAGAAATTTCACAAATTGTAGGGCAAAAATGCAGAAATTTCCTTTATTTTGGGCCAAATTGCAGAAATTTCACTTATTTCAGGGTAATAAGTCAGAAATTTTCTTTATTTTGGGGCAAAAAAGACAGAAATTCCCTTTGTTTGGGGAGAGAAAGGCAGAAATTCCACTTATTTAGAGGCAAAAAAGCAGAAATTCCCCTTATTTTGGATCAAAATTTCAGAAATACACCTAATTGTGGGGCAAAAAGGCAGAAATTCCCTATCTGTTGGAGCAAAATAACAGAAATTCTCCTTTTTTGGGGGCAAAACTCAGAAATTCCATTTATTTTGGGGCAAAATTCCAGAAATTTCACTTATTTTGGGGCAAAATTGCAGAAATTTCAATTATTTTGGGGCAAAATTGCCCAAATTTCACTTATTTCAGAAAAAGAGCAGAAATTTTCTTATTTGGAGGCAAAAAGGCAGAAATTTGTATTATTTTGGTACAAAATTGCAGAAATTTTTCCTATTTTGGGGAAAAAAGGCAGAAATTTCCCATATTTTGGGGCAAAAATGCAGAAATTCCCCTTATTTTGAGGTAAAAAGGCTGAAATTCCCCTTATTTAGGGGCAAAAAAAAAGAAATTTCACTTATTTTGTTGCAAAATTGCAGAAATTTCACTTATTTCAGGGAAAATAGGCAGAAATTTTTCTTATTTTGGGGCAAAAAGGCAGAAATTCCTAATATTTTGTGGCAAAAATGCAGAAATTCCCCTTATTTTGAGGTAAAAAGGCTGAAATTCCCCTTATTTGGGGGCAAAAAGGCAGAAATTTCTTTTATTTTGGGGCAAAATTGCTGAAAATTCACTTATTTCACGGTAATAAGTCAGAAATTTTCCTTATTTTGGGTCAAAAAAGACAGAAATTCCCTTTGTTTTTGGTGGAAAAAGACAGAAATTCCACTTATTTAGAGGCAAAAAAGCAGAAATTCACCTTATTTTGGAGCAAAAATTAAGAAATTTTTTTTTTTTATGGCAAAAAGGTATGCATTCTTCTTATTTTCGGGCAGAAAGGCAGAAATTCCCCGTATTTTGGAGCAAAATTGCAGAAATTCCTTTCATTGTGAAGCAAAAAGGCAGAAATTCCCTATATGTTGGGGCATAAAGACAGAAATTCTCTTTATTTTGGGGCAAAACTCAGAAATTCCACTTATTTTTGGGCAAAATTCCAGAAATTTCCCTTATTTTGGGGCAAAATTGCAGAAATTTCACTTATTTTGGGGCAAAATTGCAGAAATTTCACTTATTTCAAGGAAAATAGGCAGAAATTTTTCTTATTTTGGGGCAAAAAGGCAGAAATTCTTAATATTTTGTGGCAAAAATGCAGAAATTTCACTAATTTTGAGGTAAAAAGGCTAAAATTCCCCTTATTTGGGGGCAAAAAGGCAGAAATTTCCCTTATTTTGGAGCAAAATTGCAGAAATTTCAATTATTTCAGGGTACTAAGTCAGAAATTTTCTTTATTTTGGGGCAAAAACCAGAAATTCCCTTTGTTTTGGTGGAAAAAGACAGAAATTCCACTTATTTAGAGGCAAAAAAGCAGAAATTCCCCTTATTTTGGAGCAAAAATGAAGAAATTTCCCTTCTTTATGGCAAAAATGTAGGCAGTCTTCTATTTTCGGACAAAAAGGCAGAAATTCCTAATATTTTGTGGCAAAAATGCAGAAATTCCTAATATTTTGTTGCAAAAATGCAGAAATTTCTTTTATTTTGAAGTAAAAAGGCTGAAATTCCCCTTATTTGGGGGCAAAAATGCAGAAATTTCCCTTATTTTGGGGCAATTTGCAGAAATTTCACTTAATTCAGGGTAAAAAGTCAGAAATTTTTCTTATTTTGGGGCAAAAATACAGAAATTCCCTTTGTTTTGTGGGAAAAAGACAGAAATTCCACTTATTTAGAGGCAAAAAGGCAAAAGTTCCCCTTATTTTGGAGCAAAAATGAAGAAATTTCCCTTTTTTATGGCAAAAAGTTAGGCATTCTTCTTATTTTTGGACAAAAAGGCAGAAATTCCCCATATTTTGGGCAAAAGGCAGAAATGCCCCTTATTTAGAGCAAAATTGCAGAAATTTCCCTAATTGTGGATCAAAAAACAGAAATTTTCCTAATTGTGGGGCAAAAAACAGAAATTCCTCTTATTTTGGGGCAAAGTTGCAGAAATTTACCTTATTATGGGGAAAAATTGCAGAAATTTCCCTTATTTTAGGGCAAAATTGCAGAAATTTTACTAATTGTGGCGCAAAAAGTCAGAAATTCTCTTTATTTTGGGGACAAACTCAGAAATTCCACTTATTTTGGGGCAAAATTCCAGAAATTTCTTTTATTTTGGGGCAAAATTGCAGAAATTTCATTTATTTTCGGGCAAAATTGCAGAAATTTCACTTATTTCAGGGAAAAAAGGCAAAAATTTTCCTTATTTTGGGGCAAAAAGAAAGAAATTCATAATATTTTGTGCCAAAATTCAGAAATTCCCCATATTTTGAGGTAAAAAGGCTGAAATTCCCTTTATTTGGGGGCAAAAAGGCAGAAATTTCCTTTATTTTGGGGCAAAATTGCAGAAATTTCACTTATTTCAGGGTAATAAGTCAGAAATTTTCCTTATTTTGGGGCAAAAAAGACAGAAATTCCCTTTGTTTTGGGAGAAAAAGGCAGAAATTCCACTTATTTAGATGCAAAAGTAGAAATTCCCCTTATTTTGGAGCAAAATTTCAGAAATTCCCCTAATTGTGGGGCAAAAAGGCAGAAATTCCCTATATGTTGGGACAAAATAACAGAAATTCTCCTTATTTTGGGGGCAAAACTCAGAAATTCCACTTATTTTGGGTCAAAATTCCAGAAATTTCACTTATTTTGGGGCAAAATTGCAGAAATTTCAATTATTTTGGGGCAAAATTGCAGAAATTTCACTTATTTCAGAACAAAAGCAGAAATTTTCTTATTTGCGTGCAAAAAGGCAGAAATTTGTATTATTTTGGTACAAAATTGCACAAATTTTTCTTATTTTGAGGAAAAAAGGCAGAAATTTCCCATATTTTGGGGCAAAAATGCAGAAATTCCCCTTATTTTGAGGTAAAAATGCTGAAATTCCCCTTATTTGGGGGCAAAAAGCAAGAAATTTCACTTATTTTGGGGCAAAATTGCAGAAATTTCACTCATTTCAGGGAAAAAACGCAGAAATTTGACTTATTTTAGGGCAAAAAGGCAGAAATTCCTAATATTTTGTGGCAAAAATGCAGAAATTTCCCTTATTTTGAGGTAAAAAAGCTGAAATTCCCCTTATTTGGGAGCAAAAAGGCAGAAATTTTCCTTATTTTGGAGCAAAATTGCAGAAATTTCACTTATTTCAGGGTAATAAGTCAGAAATTTTCCTTATTTTGGGGCAAAAAACAGGAATTCCCTTTGTTTTGGGGGAAAAAGACAGAAATTACACTTATTTAGAGGCAAAAAAGAAGAAATTCCACTTATTTTGGAGCAAAAATGAAGAAATTTCCCTTCTTTACGGCAAAAAGTTAGGCATTCTTCTTATTTTCGGACAAAAAGGCAGAAATTCCTAATATTTTGTGGCAAAAATGAAGAAATTCCTAATATTTTGTGGCAAAAATGCAGAAATTTCTTTTATTTTGAGGTAAAAAGGCTGAAATTCCCCTTATTTGGGGGCAAAAATGCAGAAATTTCCCTTATTTTGGGGCAATTTGCAGAAATTTCCCTAATTGTGGGGCAAAAAACAGATATTCCCCTTATTTTGGGGCAAAGTTGCAGAAATTTCCCTTATTATGGGGAAAAATTGCAGAAATTTCCCTTATTTTAGCGCAAAATTGCAGAAATTTTAATAATTGTAGGGCAAAAAGGCAGAAATTCCCTTTATTTTGGGGCAAAACTGAGAAATTCCACTTATTTTGGGGCAAAATTCCAGAAATTTCTTTTATTTTGGGGCAAAATTGCAGAAATTTCACTTATTTCAGGGAAAAAAGGCAGAAATTTTCATTATTTTGGGGCAAAAAGAAAGAAATTCATAATATTTTGTGCCAAAATTCAGAAATTCCCCATATTTTGAGGTAAAAAGGCTGAAATTCCCTTTATTTGGGGGCAAAAAGGCAGAAATTTCCTTTATTTTGGGGCAAAATTGCAGAAATTTCACTTATTTCACGGTAATAAGTCAGAAATTTTCCTTATTTTGGGGCAAAAAAGACAGAAATTCCCTTTGTTTGGGGAGAGAAAGGCAGAAATTCCACTTATTTAGAGGCAAAAGTAGAAATTCCCCTTATTTTGGAGCAAAATTTCAGAAATTCCCCTAATTGTGGGGCAAAAAGGCAGAAATTCCCTATATGTTGGGACAAAATAACAGAAATTCTCCTTATTTTGGGGGCAAAACTCAGAAATTCCACTTATTTTGGGTCAAAATTCCAGAAATTTCACTTATTTTGGGGCAAAATTGCAGAAATTTCAATTATTTTGGGGCAAAATTGCAGAAATTTCACTTATTTCAGAACAAAAGCAGAAATTTTCTTATTTGCGTGCAAAAAGGCAGAAATTTGTATTATTTTGGTACAAAATTGCACAAATTTTTCTTATTTTGAGGAAAAAAGGCAGAAATTTCCCATATTTTGGGGCAAAAATGCAGAAATTCCCCTTATTTTGAGGTAAAAATGCTGAAATTCCCCTTATTTGGGGGCAAAAAGCAAGAAATTTCACTTATTTTGGGGCAAAATTGCAGAAATTTCACTCATTTCAGGGAAAAAAGGCAGAAATTTGACTTATTTTAGGGCAAAAAGGCAGAAATTCCTAATATTTTGTGGCAAAAATGCAGAAATTCCTAATATTTTGTGGCAAAAATGCAGAAATTTCTTTTATTTTGAGGTAAAAAGGCTGAAATTCCCCTTATTTGGGGGCAAAAATGCAGAAATTTCCCTTATTTTGGGGCAATTTGCAGAAATTTCACTTATTTCAGGGTAATAAGTCAGAAATTTTTCCTATTTTGGGGCAAAAAAACAGAAATTCCCTTTGTTTTGGGGGAAAAAGACAGAAATTCCACTTATTTAGAGGCAAAAAAGCAGAAATTCCCCTTATTCTGGAGCAAAAATTAAGAAATTTCCCTTTTTTATGGCAAAAAGGTAGGCATTCTTCTTATTTTCGGACAAAAAGGCAGAAATTCCACATATTTTGGGGCAAAAGGCAGAAATTCCCCTTATTTAGGGCAAAATTGCAGAAATTTCCTTAATTGTGGGGCAAAAAACAGATATTTCCCTAATTGTGGGGCAAAAAACAGATATTCCCCTTATTTTGGGGCAAAGTTGCAGAAATTTCCCTTATTATGGGGAAAAATTGCAGAAATTTCCTTTATTTTAGCGCAAAATTGCAGAAATTTTAATAATTGTAGGGCAAGAAGGCAGAAATTCTCTTTATTTTGGGGCAAAACTGAGAAATTCCACTTATTTTGGGGCAAAATTCCAGAAATTTCTTTTATTTTGGGGCAAAATTGCAGAAATTTCACTTATTTTGGGGAAAAATTGCAGAAATTTCACTTATTTTAGGGAAAAAAGGCAGAAATTTTTCTTATTTTGGGACAAAAAGGCAGAAATTCATAATATTTTGTGCCAAAATTCAGAAATTCCCCTTTTTTTGAGTTAAAAAGGCTGAAATTCCCTTTATTTGGGGGCAAAAAAGCAGAAATTTCCCTAATTTTGGGGCAAAATTGCGGAAATTTCACTTATTTCAGGGTAATAAGTCAGAAATTTTCCTTATTTTGGGGCAAAAAAGACAGAAATTCCCTTTGTTTGGGGAGAGAAAGGCAGAAATTCCACTTATTTAGAGGCAAAAATGCAGAAATTCCCCTTATTTTGGATCAAAATTTCAGAAATTCACCTAATTGTGGGGCAAAAAGGCAGAAATTCCCTATCTGTTGGAGCAAAATAACAGAAATTCTCCTTTTTTGGGGGCAAAACTCAGAAATTCCATTTATTTTGGGGCAAAATTCCAGAAATTTCACTTATTTTGGGGCAAAATTGCAGAAATTTCAATTATTTTGGGGCAAAATTGCCCAAATTTCACTTATTTCAGAAAAAAAGCAGAAATTTTCTTATTTGGAGGCAAAAAGGCAGAAATTTGTATTATTTTGGTACAAAATTGCAGAAATTTTTCCTATTTTGGGGAAAAAAGGCAGAAATTTCCCATATTTTGGGGCAAAAATGCAGAAATTCCCCTTATTTTGAGGTAAAAGGCTGAAATTCCCCTTATTTAGGGGCAAAAAAAAGAAATTTCACTTATTTTGTTGCAAAATTGCAGAAATTTCACTTATTTCAGGGAAAATAGGCAGAAATTTTTCTTATTTTGGGGCAAAAAGGCAGAAATTCCTAATATTTTGTGGCAAAAATGCAGAAATTCCCCTTATTTTGAGGTAAAAAGGCTGAAATTCCCCTTATTTACGGGCAAAAAGGCAGAAATTTTTTTTATTTTGGGGCAAAATTGCTGAAAATTCACTTATTTCACGGTAATAAGTCAGTAATTTTCCTTATTTTGGGTCAAAAAAGACAGAAATTCCCTTTGTTTTGGGGGAAAAAGACAGAAATTCCACTTATTTAGAGGCAAAAAAGCAGAAATTCACCTTATTTTGGAGCAAAAATTAAGAAATTTCTCTTTTTTATGGCAAAAAGGTATGCATTCTTCTTATTTTCGGGCAGAAAGGCAGAAATTCCCCGTATTTTGGAGCAAAATTGCAGAAATTCCTTTCATTGTGAAGTAAAAAGGCAGAAATTCCCTATATGTTGGGGCATAAAGACAGAAATTCTCTTTATTTTGGGGCAAAACTCAGAAATTCCACTTATTTTTGGGCAAAATTCCAGAAATTTCCCTTATTTTGGGGCAAAATTGCAGAAATTTCACTTATTTTGGGGCAAAATTGCAGAAATTTCACTTATTTCAGGGAAAATAGGCAGAAATTTTTCTTATTTTGGGGCAAAAAGGCAGAAATTCCTAATATTTTGTGGCAAATATGCAGAAATTTCACTAATTTTGAGGTAAAAAGGCTAAAATTCCCCTTATTTGGGGGCAAAAAGGCAGAAATTTCCCTTATTTTGGAGCAAAATTGCAGAAATTTCAATTATTTCAGGGTACTAAGTCAGAAATTTTCTTTATTTTGGGGCAAAAAACAGAAATTCCCTTTGTTTTGGGGGAAAAAGACAGAAATTCCACTTATTTAGAGGCAAAAAAGCAGAAATTCCCCTTATTTTGGAGCAAAAATGAAGAAATTTCCCTTTTTTATGGCAAAAAGGTAGGCAGTCTTCTTATTTTCGGACAAAAAGGCAGAAATTCCTAATATTTTGTGGCAAAAATGCAGAAATTCCTAATATTTTGTTGCAAAAATGCAGAAATTTCTTTTATTTTGAAGTAAAAAGGCTGAAATTCCCCTTATTTGGGGGCAAAAATGCAGAAATTTCCCTTATTTTGGGGCAAAATTGCAGAAATTTCACTTATTTTGGGGCAAAATTGCAGAAATTTCACTTATTTCAGGGAAAATAGGCAGAAATTTTTCTTCTTTTGGGGCAAAAAGGCAGAAATTCCTAATATTTTGTGGCAAAAATGCAGAAATTTCCCTTATTTTGAGGTAAAAAGGCTGAAATTCCCCTTATTTGGGGGCAAAAAGGCAGAAATTTTCCTTATTTTGGAGCAAAATTGCAGAAATTTCCCTTATTTCAGGGTAATAAGTCAGAAATTTTCCTTATTTTGGGGCAAAAAACAGGAATTCCCTTTGTTATGGGAGAAAAAGACAGAAATTACACTTATTTAGAGGCAAAAAAGCAGAAATTCCCTTTATTTTGGAGCAAAAATGAGGAAATTTCCCTTCTTTATGGCAAAAAGGTAGGCATTCTTCTTATTTTCGGACAAAAAGGCAGCAATTCCTAATATTTTGTGGCAAAAATGCAGAAATTCCTAATATTTTGTTGCAAAAATGCAGAAATTTCTTTTATTTTGAGGTAAAAAGGCTGAAATTTCCCTTATTTAGGTTCAAAAATGGCAGAAATTTCCCTTATTTTGGGGGCAAAATTGCAGAAATTTCACTTATTTCAGGGTAATAAGTCAGAAATTTTCCTTAATTTGAAGCAAAAAAGACAGAAATTCCCTTTGTTTTGGGGGAAAAAGACAGAAATTCCACTTATTTAGAGGCAAAAAAGCAGAAATTCCCCTTATTTTGGAGCAAAAATGAAGAAATTTCCCTTTTTTATGGCAAAAAGGTAGGCATTCTTCTTATTTTCGGAAAAAAGGCAGAAATTCCCCATATTTTGGGGCAAAAGGCAGAAATTCCCCTTATTTAGGGCAATATTGCAGAAATTTCCCTAATTGTGGGGCAAAAAACAGAAATTTTCCTAATTGTGGGGCAAAAAACAGAAATTCCCCTTATTTTGGGGCAAAGTTGCAGAAATTTCTCTTATTATGGAGAAAAATTGCAGAAATTTCTTATTTTAGGGCAAAATTGCAGAAATTTTAATAAATGTGGAGCAAAAAGGCAGAAATTCTCTTTATTTTGGGGCAAAAATGAGAAATTCCACTTATTTTGGGGCAAAATTCCAGAAATTTCTTATATTTTGGGGCAAAATTGCAGAAATTTCACTTATTTCAGGGAAAAAAGGCAGAAATTTTCCTTATTTTGGGGCAAAAAGAAAGAAATTCATAATATTTTGTGCCAAAATTCAGAAATTCCCCATATTTTGAGGTAAAAAGGCTGAAATTCCCTTTATTTGGGGGCAAAAAGGCAGAAATTTCCTTTATTTTGGGGCAAAATTGCAGAAATTTCACTTATTTCAGGGTAATAAGTCAGAAATTTTCCTTATTTTGGGGCAAAAAAGACAGAAATTCCCTTTGTTTTGGGAGAAAAAGGCAGAAATTCCACTTATTTAGATGCAAAAGTAGAAATTCCCCTTATTTTGGAGCAAAATTTCAGAAATTCCCCTAATTGTGGGGCAAAAAGGCAGAAATTCCCTATATGTTGGGACAAAATAACAGAAATTCTCCTTATTTTGGGGGCAAAACTCAGAAATTCCACTTATTTTGGGTCAAAATTCCAGAAATTTCACTTATTTTGGGGCAAAATTGCAGAAATTTCAATTATTTTGGGGCAAAATTGCAGAAATTTCACTTATTTCAGAACAAAAGCAGAAATTTTCTTATTTGCGTGCAAAAAGGCAGAAATTTGTATTATTTTGGTACAAAATTGCACAAATTTTTCTTATTTTGAGGAAAAAAGGCAGAAATTTCCCATATTTTGGGGCAAAAATGCAGAAATTCCCCTTATTTTGAGGTAAAAATGCTGAAATTCCCCTTATTTGGGGGCAAAAAGCAAGAAATTTCACTTATTTTGGGGCAAAATTGCAGAAATTTCACTCATTTCAGGGAAAAAACGCAGAAATTTGACTTATTTTAGGGCAAAAAGGCAGAAATTCCTAATATTTTGTGGCAAAAATGCAGAAATTTCCCTTATTTTGAGGTAAAAAAGCTGAAATTCCCCTTATTTGGGAGCAAAAAGGCAGAAATTTTCCTTATTTTGGAGCAAAATTGCAGAAATTTCACTTATTTCAGGGTAATAAGTCAGAAATTTTCCTTATTTTGGGGCAAAAAACAGGAATTCCCTTTGTTTTGGGGGAAAAAGACAGAAATTACACTTATTTAGAGGCAAAAAAGCAGAAATTCCACTTATTTTGGAGCAAAAATGAAGAAATTTCCCTTCTTTACGGCAAAAAGGTAGGCATTCTTCTTATTTTCGGACAAAAAGGCAGAAATTCCTAATATTTTGTGGCAAAAATGAAGAAATTCCTAATATTTTGTGGCAAAAATGCAGAAATTTCTTTTATTTTGAGGTAAAAAGGCTGAAATTCCCCTTATTTGGGGGCAAAAATGCAGAAATTTCCCTTATTTTGGGGCAATTTGCAGAAATTTCCCTAATTGTGGGGCAAAAAACAGATATTCCCCTTATTTTGGGGCAAAGTTGCAGAAATTTCCCTTATTATGGGGAAAAATTGCAGAAATTTCCCTTATTTTAGCGCAAAATTGCAGAAATTTTAATAATTGTAGGGCAAAAAGGCAGAAATTCCCTTTATTTTGGGGCAAAACTGAGAAATTCCACTTATTTTGGGGCAAAATTCCAGAAATTTCTTTTATTTTGGGGCAAAATTGCAGAAATTTCACTTATTTCAGGGAAAAAAGGCAGAAATTTTCATTATTTTGGGGCAAAAAGAAAGAAATTCATAATATTTTGTGCCAAAATTCAGAAATTCCCCATATTTTGAGGTAAAAAGGCTGAAATTCCCTTTATTTGGGGGCAAAAAGGCAGAAATTTCCTTTATTTTGGGGCAAAATTGCAGAAATTTCACTTATTTCACGGTAATAAGTCAGAAATTTTCCTTATTTTGGGGCAAAAAAGACAGTAATTCCCTTTGTTTGGGGAGAGAAAGGCAGAAATTCCACTTATTTAGAGGCAAAAGTAGAAATTCCCCTTATTTTGGAGCAAAATTTCAGAAATTCCCCTAATTGTGGGGCAAAAAGGCAGAAATTCCCTATATGTTGGGACAAAATAACAGAAATTCTCCTTATTTTGGGGGCAAAACTCAGAAATTCCACTTATTTTGGGTCAAAATTCCAGAAATTTCACTTATTTTGGGGCAAAATTGCAGAAATTTCAATTATTTTGGGGCAAAATTGCAGAAATTTCACTTATTTCAGAACAAAAGCAGAAATTTTCTTATTTGCGTGCAAAAAGGCAGAAATTTGTATTATTTTGGTACAAAATTGCACAAATTTTTCTTATTTTGAGGAAAAAAGGCAGAAATTTCCCATATTTTGGGGCAAAAATGCAGAAATTCCCCTTATTTTGAGGTAAAAATGCTGAAATTCCCCTTATTTGGGGGCAAAAAGCAAGAAATTTCACTTATTTTGGGGCAAAATTGCAGAAATTTCACTCATTTCAGGGAAAAAAGGCAGAAATTTGACTTATTTTAGGGCAAAAAGGCAGAAATTCCTAATATTTTGTGGCAAAAATGCAGAAATTCCTAATATTTTGTGGCAAAAATGCAGAAATTTCTTTTATTTTGAGGTAAAAAGGCTGAAATTCCCCTTATTTGGGGGCAAAAATGCAGAAATTTCCCTTATTTTGGGGCAATTTGCAGAAATTTCACTTATTTCAGGGTAATAAGTCAGAAATTTTTCCTATTTTGGGGCAAAAAAACAGAAATTCCCTTTGTTTTGGGGGAAAAAGACAGAAATTCCACTTATTTAGAGGCAAAAAAGCAGAAATTCCCCTTATTCTGGAGCAAAAATTAAGAAATTTCCCTTTTTTATGGCAAAAAGGTAGGCATTCTTCTTATTTTCGGACAAAAAGGCAGAAATTCCACATATTTTGGGGCAAAAGGCAGAAATTCCCCTTATTTAGGGCAAAATTGCAGAAATTTCCCTAATTGTGGGGCAAAAAACAGATATTTCCCTAATTGTGGGGCAAAAAACAGATATTCCCCTTATTTTGGGGCAAAGTTGCAGAAATTTCCCTTATTATGGGGAAAAATTGCAGAAATTTCCTTTATTTTAGCGCAAAATTGCAGAAATTTTAATAATTGTAGGGCAAGAAGGCAGAAATTCTCTTTATTTTGGGGCAAAACTGAGAAATTCCACTTATTTTGGGGCAAAATTCCAGAAATTTCTTTTATTTTGGGGCAAAATTGCAGAAATTTCACTTATTTTGGGGAAAAATTGCAGAAATTTCACTTATTTTAGGGAAAAAAGGCAGAAATTTTTCTTATTTTGGGACAAAAAGGCAGAAATTCATAATATTTTGTGCCAAAATTCAGAAATTCCCCTTTTTTTGAGTTAAAAAGGCTGAAATTCCCTTTATTTGGGGGCAAAAAAGCAGAAATTTCCCTAATTTTGGGGCAAAATTGCGGAAATTTCACTTATTTCAGGGTAATAAGTCAGAAATTTTCCTTATTTTGGGGCAAAAAAGACAGAAATTCCCTTTGTTTGGGGAGAGAAAGGCAGAAATTCCACTTATTTAGAGGCAAAAATGCAGAAATTCCCCTTATTTTGGATCAAAATTTCAGAAATTCACCTAATTGTGGGGCAAAAAGGCAGAAATTCCCTATCTGTTGGAGCAAAATAACAGAAATTCTCCTTTTTTGGGGGCAAAACTCAGAAATTCCATTTATTTTGGGTCAAAATTCCAGAAATTTCACTTATTTTGGGGCAAAATTGCAGAAATTTCAATTATTTTGGGGCAAAATTGCAGAAATTTCACTTATTTCAGAACAAAAGCAGAAATTTTCTTATTTGCGTGCAAAAAGGCAGAAATTTGTATTATTTTGGTACAAAATTGCACAAATTTTTCTTATTTTGAGGAAAAAAGGCAGAAATTTCCCATATTTTGGGGCAAAAATGCAGAAATTCCCCTTATTTTGAGGTAAAAATGCTGAAATTCCCCTTATTTGGGGGCAAAAAGCAAGAAATTTCACTTATTTTGGGGCAAAATTGCAGAAATTTCACTCATTTCAGGGAAAAAAGGCAGAAATTTGACTTATTTTAGGGCAAAAAGGCAGAAATTCCTAATATTTTGTGGCAAAAATGCAGAAATTCCTAATATTTTGTGGCAAAAATGCAGAAATTTCTTTTATTTTGAGGTAAAAAGGCTGAAATTCCCCTTATTTGGGGGCAAAAATGCAGAAATTTCCCTTATTTTGGGGCAATTTGCAGAAATTTCACTTATTTCAGGGTAATAAGTCAGAAATTTTTCCTATTTTGGGGCAAAAAAACAGAAATTCCCTTTGTTTTGGGGGAAAAAGACAGAAATTCCACTTATTTAGAGGCAAAAAAGCAGAAATTCCCCTTATTCTGGAGCAAAAATTAAGAAATTTCCCTTTTTTATGGCAAAAAGGTAGGCATTCTTCTTATTTTCGGACAAAAAGGCAGAAATTCCACATATTTTGGGGCAAAAGGCAGAAATTCCCCTTATTTAGGGCAAAATTGCAGAAATTTCCCTAATTGTGGGGCAAAAAACAGATATTTCCCTAATTGTGGGGCAAAAAACAGATATTCCCCTTATTTTGGGGCAAAGTTGCAGAAATTTCCCTTATTATGGGGAAAAATTGCAGAAATTTCCTTTATTTTAGCGCAAAATTGCAGAAATTTTAATAATTGTAGGGCAAGAAGGCAGAAATTCTCTTTATTTTGGGGCAAAACTGAGAAATTCCACTTATTTTGGGGCAAAATTCCAGAAATTTCTTTTATTTTGGGGCAAAATTGCAGAAATTTCACTTATTTTGGGGAAAAATTGCAGAAATTTCACTTATTTTAGGGAAAAAAGGCAGAAATTTTTCTTATTTTGGGACAAAAAGGCAGAAATTCATAATATTTTGTGCCAAAATTCAGAAATTCCCCTTTTTTTGAGTTAAAAAGGCTGAAATTCCCTTTATTTGGGGGCAAAAAAGCAGAAATTTCCCTAATTTTGGGGCAAAATTGCGGAAATTTCACTTATTTCAGGGTAATAAGTCAGAAATTTTCCTTATTTTGGGGCAAAAAAGACAGAAATTCCCTTTGTTTGGGGAGAGAAAGGCAGAAATTCCACTTATTTAGAGGCAAAAATGCAGAAATTCCCCTTATTTTGGATCAAAATTTCAGAAATTCACCTAATTGTGGGGCAAAAAGGCAGAAATTCCCTATCTGTTGGAGCAAAATAACAGAAATTCTCCTTTTTTGGGGGCAAAACTCAGAAATTCCATTTATTTTGGGGCAAAATTCCAGAAATTTCACTTATTTTGGGGCAAAATTGCAGAAATTTCAATTATTTTGGGGCAAAATTGCCCAAATTTCACTTATTTCAGAAAAAAAGCAGAAATTTTCTTATTTGGAGGCAAAAAGGCAGAAATTTGTATTATTTTGGTACAAAATTGCAGAAATTTTTCCTATTTTGGGGAAAAAAGGCAGAAATTTCCCATATTTTAGGGCAAAAATGCAGAAATTCCCCTTATTTTGAGGTAAAAGGCTGAAATTCCCCTTATTTAGGGGCAAAAAAAAGAAATTTCACTTATTTTGTTGCAAAATTGCAGAAATTTCACTTATTTCAGGGAAAATAGGCAGAAATTTTTCTTATTTTGGGGCAAAAAGGCAGAAATTCCTAATATTTTGTGGCAAAAATGCAGAAATTCCCCTTATTTTGAGGTAAAAAGGCTGAAATTCCCCTTATTTGGGGGCAAAAAGGCAGAAATTTTTTTTATTTTGGGGCAAAATTGCTGAAAATTCACTTATTTCACGGTAATAAGTCAGTAATTTTCCTTATTTTGGGTCAAAAAAGACAGAAATTCCCTTTGTTTTGGGGGAAAAAGACAGAAATTCCACTTATTTAGAGGCAAAAAAGCAGAAATTCACCTTATTTTGGAGCAAAAATTAAGAAATTTCTCTTTTTTATGGCAAAAAGGTATGCATTCTTCTTATTTTCGGGCAGAAAGGCAGAAATTCCCCGTATTTTGGAGCAAAATTGCAGAAATTCCTTTCATTGTGAAGTAAAAAGGCAGAAATTCCCTATATGTTGGGGCATAAAGACAGAAATTCTCTTTATTTTGGGGCAAAACTCAGAAATTCCACTTATTTTTGGGCAAAATTCCAGAAATTTCCCTTATTTTGGGGCAAAATTGCAGAAATTTCACTTATTTTGGGGCAAAATTGCAGAAATTTCACTTATTTCAGGGAAAATAGGCAGAAATTTTTCTTATTTTGGGGCAAAAAGGCAGAAATTCCTAATATTTTGTGGCAAATATGCAGAAATTTCACTAATTTTGAGGTAAAAAGGCTAAAATTCCCCTTATTTGGGGGCAAAAAGGCAGAAATTTCCCTTATTTTGGAGCAAAATTGCAGAAATTTCAATTATTTCAGGGTACTAAGTCAGAAATTTTCTTTATTTTGGGGCAAAAAACAGAAATTCCCTTTGTTTTGGGGGAAAAAGACAGAAATTCCACTTATTTAGAGGCAAAAAAGCAGAAATTCCCCTTATTTTGGAGCAAAAATGAAGAAATTTCCCTTTTTTATGGCAAAAAGGTAGGCAGTCTTCTTATTTTCGGACAAAAAGGCAGAAATTCCTAATATTTTGTGGCAAAAATGCAGAAATTCCTAATATTTTGTTGCAAAAATGCAGAAATTTCTTTTATTTTGAAGTAAAAAGGCTGAAATTCCCCTTATTTGGGGGCAAAAATGCAGAAATTTCCCTTATTTTGGGGCAAAATTGCAGAAATTTCACTTATTTTGGGGCAAAATTGCAGAAATTTCACTTATTTCAGGGAAAATAGGCAGAAATTTTTCTTCTTTTGGGGCAAAAAGGCAGAAATTCCTAATATTTTGTGGCAAAAATGCAGAAATTTCCCTTATTTTGAGGTAAAAAGGCTGAAATTCCCCTTATTTGGGGGCAAAAAGGCAGAAATTTTCCTTATTTTGGAGCAAAATTGCAGAAATTTCCCTTATTTCAGGGTAATAAGTCAGAAATTTTCCTTATTTTGGGGCAAAAAACAGGAATTCCCTTTGTTATGGGAGAAAAAGACAGAAATTACACTTATTTAGAGGCAAAAAAGCAGAAATTCCCTTTATTTTGGAGCAAAAATGAGGAAATTTCCCTTCTTTATGGCAAAAAGGTAGGCATTCTTCTTATTTTCGGACAAAAAGGCAGCAATTCCTAATATTTTGTGGCAAAAATGCAGAAATTCCTAATATTTTGTTGCAAAAATGCAGAAATTTCTTTTATTTTGAGGTAAAAAGGCTGAAATTTCCCTTATTTAGGTTCAAAAATGGCAGAAATTTCCCTTATTTTGGGGGCAAAATTGCAGAAATTTCACTTATTTCAGGGTAATAAGTCAGAAATTTTCCTTAATTTGAAGCAAAAAAGACAGAAATTCCCTTTGTTTTGGGGGAAAAAGACAGAAATTCCACTTATTTAGAGGCAAAAAAGCAGAAATTCCCCTTATTTTGGAGCAAAAATGAAGAAATTTCCCTTTTTTATGGCAAAAAGGTAGGCATTCTTCTTATTTTCGGAAAAAAGGCAGAAATTCCCCATATTTTGGGGCAAAAGGCAGAAATTCCCCTTATTTAGGGCAATATTGCAGAAATTTCCCTAATTGTGGGGCAAAAAACAGAAATTTTCCTAATTGTGGGGCAAAAAACAGAAATTCCCCTTATTTTGGGGCAAAGTTGCAGAAATTTCTCTTATTATGGAGAAAAATTGCAGAAATTTCTTATTTTAGGGCAAAATTGCAGAAATTTTAATAAATGTGGAGCAAAAAGGCAGAAATTCTCTTTATTTTGGGGCAAAAATGAGAAATTCCACTTATTTTGGGGCAAAATTCCAGAAATTTCTTATATTTTGGGGCAAAATTGCAGAAATTTCACTTATTTCAGGGAAAAAAGGCAGAAATTTTCCTTATTTTGGGGCAAAAAGAAAGAAATTCATAATATTTTGTGCCAAAATTCAGAAATTCCCCATATTTTGAGGTAAAAAGGCTGAAATTCCCTTTATTTGGGGGCAAAAAGGCAGAAATTACCTTTATTTTGGGGCAAAATTGCAGAAATTTCACTTATTTCAGGGTAATAAGTCAGAAATTTTCCTTATTTTGGGGCAAAAAAGACAGAAATTCCCTTTGTTTTGGGAGAAAAAGGCAGAAATTCCACTTATTTAGATGCAAAAGTAGAAATTCCCCTTATTTTGGAGCAAAATTTCAGAAATTCCCCTAATTGTGGGGCAAAAAGGCAGAAATTCCCTATATGTTGGGACAAAATAACAGAAATTCTCCTTATTTTGGGGGCAAAACTCAGAAATTCCACTTATTTTGGGTCAAAATTCCAGACATTTCACTTATTTTGGGGCAAAATTGCAGAAATTTCAATTATTTTGGGGCAAAATTGCAGAAATTTCACTTATTTCAGAACAAAAGCAGAAATTTTCTTATTTGCGTGCAAAAAGGCAGAAATTTGTATTATTTTGGTACAAAATTGCACAAATTTTTCTTATTTTGAGGAAAAAAGGCAGAAATTTCCCATATTTTGGGGCAAAAATGCAGAAATTCCCCTTATTTTGAGGTAAAAATGCTGAAATTCCCCTTATTTGGGGGCAAAAAGCAAGAAATTTCACTTATTTTGGGGCAAAATTGCAGAAATTTCACTCATTTCAAAGAAAAAACGCAGAAATTTGACTTATTTTAGGGCAAAAAGGCAGAAATTCCTAATATTTTGTGGCAAAAATGCAGAAATTTCCCTTATTTTGAGGTAAAAATGCTGAAATTCCCCTTATTTGGGAGCAAAAAGGCAGAAATTTTCCTTATTTTGGAGCAAAATTGCAGAAATTTCACTTATTTCAGGGTAATAAGTCAGAAATTTTCCTTATTTTGGGGCAAAAAACAGGAATTCCCTTTGTTTTGGGGGAAAAAGACAGAAATTACACTTATTTAGAGGCAAAAAAGCAGAAATTCCACTTATTTTGGAGCAAAAATGAAGAAATTTCCCTTCTTTACGGCAAAAAGGTAGGCATTCTTCTTATTTTCGGACAAAAAGGCAGCAATTCCTAATATTTTGTGGCAAAAATGCAGAAATTCCTAATATTTTGTTGCAAAAATGCAGAAATTTCTTTTATTTTGAGGTAAAAAGGCTGAAATTTCCCTTATTTAGGTTCAAAAATGGCAGAAATTTCCCTTATTTTTCGGGCAAAATTGCAGAAATTTCACTTATTTCAGGGTAATAAGTCAGAAATTTTCCTTAATTTGAAGCAAAAAAGACAGAAATTCCCTTTGTTTTGGGGGAAAAAGACAGAAATTCCACTTATTTAGAGGCAAAAAAGCAGAAATTCCCCTTATTTTGGAGCAAAAATGAAGAAATTTCCCTTTTTTATGGCAAAAAGGTAGGCATTCTTCTTATTTTCGGACAAAAAGGCAGAAATTCCCCATATTTTGGGGCAAAAGGCAGAAATTCCCCTTATTTAGGGCAATATTGCAGAAATTTCCCTAATTGTGGGGCAAAAAACAGAAATTTTCCTAATTGTGGGGCAAAAAACAGAAATTCCCCTTATTTTGGGGCAAAGTTGCAGAAATTTCTCTTATTATGGAGAAAAATTGCAGAAATTTCTTATTTTAGGGCAAAATTGCAGAAATTTTAATAAATGTGGAGCAAAAAGGCAGAAATTCTCTTTATTTTGGGGCAAAAATGAGAAATTTCACTTATTTTGGGGCAAAATTCCAGAAATTTCTTATATTTTGGGGCAAAATTGCAGAAATTTCACTTATTTCAGGGAAAAAAGGCAGAAATTTTCCTTATTTTGGGGCAAAAAGAAAGAAATTCATAATATTTTGTACCAAAATTCAGAAATTCCCCATATTTTGAGGTAAAAAGGCTGAAATTCCCTTTATTTGGGGGCAAAAAGGCAGAAATTTCCTTTATTTTGGGGCAAAATTGCAGAAATTTCACTTATTTCAGGGTAATAAGTCAGAAATTTTCCTTATTTTGGGGCAAAAAAGACAGAAATTCCCTTTGTTTTGGGAGAAAAAGGCAGAAATTCCACTTATTTAGATGCAAAAGTAGAAATTCCCCTTATTTTGGAGCAAAATTTCAGAAATTCCCCTAATTGTGGGGCAAAAAGGCAGAAATTCCCTATATGTTGGGACAAAATAACAGAAATTCTCCTTATTTTGGGGGCAAAACTCAGAAATTCCACTTATTTTGGGTCAAAATTCCAGAAATTCCACTTATTTTTGGGCAAAATTGCAGAAATTTCACTTATTTTGGGGCAAAATTGCAGAAATTTCACTTATTTCAGGGAAAATAGGCAGAAATTTTTCTTATTTTGGGGCAAAAAGGCAGAAATTCCTAATATTTTGTGGCAAATATGCAGAAATTTCACTAATTTTGAGGTAAAAAGGCTAAAATTCCCCTTATTTGGGGGCAAAAAGGCAGAAATTTCCCTTATTTTGGAGCAAAATTGCAGAAATTTCAATTATTTCAGGGTACTAAGTCAGAAATTTTCTTTATTTTGGGGCAAAAAACAGAAATTCCCTTTGTTTTGGGGGAAAAAGACAGAAATTCCACTTATTTAGAGGCAAAAAAGCAGAAATTCCCCTTATTTTGGAGCAAAAATGAAGAAATTTCCCTTTTTTATGGCAAAAAGGTAGGCAGTCTTCTTATTTTCGGACAAAAAGGCAGAAATTCCTAATATTTTGTGGCAAAAATGCAGAAATTCCTAATATTTTGTTGCAAAAATGCAGAAATTTCTTTTATTTTGAAGTAAAAAGGCTGAAATTCCCCTTATTTGGGGGCAAAAATGCAGAAATTTCCCTTATTTTGGGGCAAAATTGCAGAAATTTCACTTATTTTGGGGCAAAATTGCAGAAATTTCACTTATTTCAGGGAAAATAGGCAGAAATTTTTCTTCTTTTGGGGCAAAAAGGCAGAAATTCCTAATATTTTGTGGCAAAAATGCAGAAATTTCCCTTATTTTGAGGTAAAAAGGCTGAAATTCCCCTTATTTGGGGGCAAAAAGGCAGAAATTTTCCTTATTTTGGAGCAAAATTGCAGAAATTTCCCTTATTTCAGGGTAATAAGTCAGAAATTTTCCTTATTTTGGGGCAAAAAACAGGAATTCCCTTTGTTATGGGAGAAAAAGACAGAAATTACACTTATTTAGAGGCAAAAAAGCAGAAATTCCCTTTATTTTGGAGCAAAAATGAGGAAATTTCCCTTCTTTATGGCAAAAAGGTAGGCATTCTTCTTATTTTCGGACAAAAAGGCAGCAATTCCTAATATTTTGTGGCAAAAATGCAGAAATTCCTAATATTTTGTTGCAAAAATGCAGAAATTTCTTTTATTTTGAGGTAAAAAGGCTGAAATTTCCCTTATTTAGGTTCAAAAATGGCAGAAATTTCCCTTATTTTGGGGGCAAAATTGCAGAAATTTCACTTATTTCAGGGTAATAAGTCAGAAATTTTCCTTAATTTGAAGCAAAAAAGACAGAAATTCCCTTTGTTTTGGGGGAAAAAGACAGAAATTCCACTTATTTAGAGGCAAAAAAGCAGAAATTCCCCTTATTTTGGAGCAAAAATGAAGAAATTTCCCTTTTTTATGGCAAAAAGGTAGGCATTCTTCTTATTTTCGGAAAAAAGGCAGAAATTCCCCATATTTTGGGGCAAAAGGCAGAAATTCCCCTTATTTAGGGCAATATTGCAGAAATTTCCCTAATTGTGGGGCAAAAAACAGAAATTTTCCTAATTGTGGGGCAAAAAACAGAAATTCCCCTTATTTTGGGGCAAAGTTGCAGAAATTTCTCTTATTATGGAGAAAAATTGCAGAAATTTCTTATTTTAGGGCAAAATTGCAGAAATTTTAATAAATGTGGAGCAAAAAGGCAGAAATTCTCTTTATTTTGGGGCAAAAATGAGAAATTCCACTTATTTTGGGGCAAAATTCCAGAAATTTCTTATATTTTGGGGCAAAATTGCAGAAATTTCACTTATTTCAGGGAAAAAAGGCAGAAATTTTCCTTATTTTGGGGCAAAAAGAAAGAAATTCATAATATTTTGTGCCAAAATTCAGAAATTCCCCATATTTTGAGGTAAAAAGGCTGAAATTCCCTTTATTTGGGGGCAAAAAGGCAGAAATTACCTTTATTTTGGGGCAAAATTGCAGAAATTTCACTTATTTCAGGGTAATAAGTCAGAAATTTTCCTTATTTTGGGGCAAAAAAGACAGAAATTCCCTTTGTTTTGGGAGAAAAAGGCAGAAATTCCACTTATTTAGATGCAAAAGTAGAAATTCCCCTTATTTTGGAGCAAAATTTCAGAAATTCCCCTAATTGTGGGGCAAAAAGGCAGAAATTCCCTATATGTTGGGACAAAATAACAGAAATTCTCCTTATTTTGGGGGCAAAACTCAGAAATTCCACTTATTTTGGGTCAAAATTCCAGACATTTCACTTATTTTGGGGCAAAATTGCAGAAATTTCAATTATTTTGGGGCAAAATTGCAGAAATTTCACTTATTTCAGAACAAAAGCAGAAATTTTCTTATTTGCGTGCAAAAAGGCAGAAATTTGTATTATTTTGGTACAAAATTGCACAAATTTTTCTTATTTTGAGGAAAAAAGGCAGAAATTTCCCATATTTTGGGGCAAAAATGCAGAAATTCCCCTTATTTTGAGGTAAAAATGCTGAAATTCCCCTTATTTGGGGGCAAAAAGCAAGAAATTTCACTTATTTTGGGGCAAAATTGCAGAAATTTCACTCATTTCAAAGAAAAAACGCAGAAATTTGACTTATTTTAGGACAAAAAGGCAGAAATTCCTAATATTTTGTGGCAAAAATGCAGAAATTTCCCTTATTTTGAGGTAAAAAGGCTGAAATTCCCCTTATTTGGGAGCAAAAAGGCAGAAATTTTCCTTATTTTGGAGCAAAATTGCAGAAAATTCACTTATTTCAGGGTAATAAGTCAGAAATTTTCCTTATTTTGGGGCAAAAAACAGGAATTCCCTTTGTTTTGGGGGAAAAAGACAGAAATTACACTTATTTAGAGGCAAAAAAGCAGAAATTCCACTTATTTTGGAGCAAAAATGAAGAAATTTCCCTTCTTTACGGCAAAAAGGTAGGCATTCTTCTTATTTTCGGACAAAAAGGCAGCAATTCCTAATATTTTGTGGCAAAAATGCAGAAATTCCTAATATTTTGTTGCAAAAATGCAGAAATTTCTTTTATTTTGAGGTAAAAAGGCTGAAATTCCCCTTATTTGGGGGCAAAAAGCAAGAAATTTCACTTATTTTGGGGCAAAATTGCAGAAATTTCACTCATTTCAGGGAAAAAAGGCAGAAATTTGACTTATTTTAGGGCAAAAAGGCAGAAATTCCTAATATTTTGTGGCAAAAATGCAGAAATTCCTAATATTTTGTGGCAAAAATGCAGAAATTTCTTTTATTTTGAGGTAAAAAGGCTGAAATTCCCCTTATTTGGGGGCAAAAATGCAGAAATTTCCCTTATTTTGGGGCAATTTGCAGAAATTTCACTTATTTCAGGGTAATAAGTCAGAAATTTTTCCTATTTTGGGGCAAAAAAACAGAAATTCCCTTTGTTTTGGGGGAAAAAGACAGAAATTCCACTTATTTAGAGGCAAAAAAGCAGAAATTCCCCTTATTCTGGAGCAAAAATTAAGAAATTTCCCTTTTTTATGGCAAAAAGGTAGGCATTCTTCTTATTTTCGGACAAAAAGGCAGAAATTCCACATATTTTGGGGCAAAAGGCAGAAATTCCACTTATTTAGGGCAAAATTGCAGAAATTTCCCTAATTGTGGGGCAAAAAACAGATATTTCCCTAATTGTGGGGCAAAAAACAGATATTCCCCTTATTTTGGGGCAAAGTTGCAGAAATTTCCCTTATTATGGGGAAAAATTGCAGAAATTTCCCTTATTTTAGCGCAAAATTGCAGAAATTTTAATAATTGTAGGGCAAGAAGGCAGAAATTCTCTTTATTTTGGGGCAAAACTGAGAAATTCCACTTATTTTGGGGCAAAATTCCAGAAATTTCTTTTATTTTGGGGCAAAATTGCAGAAATTTCACTTATTTTAGGGGAAAAAAGGCAGAAATTTTCCTTATTTTGGGACAAAAAGGCAGAAATTCATAATATTTTGTGCCAAAATTCAGAAATTTCCCTTTTTTTGAGTTAAAAAGGCTGAAATTCCCTTTATTTGGGGGCAAAAAAGCAGAAATTTCCCTAATTTTGGGGCAAAATTGCGGAAATTTCACTTATTTCAGGGTAATAAGTCAGAAATTTTCCTTATTTTGGGGCAAAAAAGACAGAAATTCCCTTTGTTTGGGGAGAGAAAGGCAGAAATTCCACTTATTTAGAGGCAAAAATGCAGAAATTCCCCTTATTTTGGATCAAAATTTCAGAAATTCACCTAATTGTGGGGCAAAAAGGCAGAAATTCCCTATCTGTTGGAGCAAAATAACAGAAATTCTCCTTTTTTGGGGGCAAAACTCAGAAATTCCATTTATATTGGGGCAAAATTCCAGAAATTTCACTTATTTTGGGGCAAAATTGCAGAAATTTCAATTATTTTGGGGCAAAATTGCCCAAATTTCACTTATTTCAGAAAAAAAGCAGAAATTTTCTTATTTGGAGGCAAAAAGGCAGAAATTTGTATTATTTTGGTACAAAATTGCAGAAATTTTTCCTATTTTGGGAAAAAAAGGCAGAAATTTCCCATATTTTGGGGCAAAAATGCAGAAATTCCCCTTATTTTGAGGTAAAAGGCTGAAATTCCCCTTATTTAGGGGCAAAAAAAAGAAATTTCACTTATTTTGTTGCAAAATTGCAGAAATTTCACTTATTTCAGGGAAAATAGGCAGAAATTTTTCTTATTTTGGGGCAAAAAGGCAGAAATTCGTAATATTTTGTGGCAAAAATGCAGAAATTCCCCTTATTTTGAGGTAAAAAGGCTGAAATTCCCCTTATTTAGGGGCAAAAAGGCAGAAATTTCTTTTAATTTGGGGCAAAATTGCAGAAATTTCACTTATTTCAGTGTAATAAGTCAGAAATTTTCCTTAATTTGAAGCAAAAAAGACAGAAATTCCCTTTGTTTTGGGGGAAAAAGACAGAAATTCCACTTATTTAGAGGCAAAAAAGCAGAAATTCCCCTTATTTTGGAGCAAAAATGAAGAAATTTCCCTTTTTTATGGCAAAAAGGTATGCATTCTTCTTATTTTTGGACAAAAAGGCAGAAATTCCCCATATTTTGGGGCAAAAGGCAGAAATTCCCCTTATTTAGGGCAAAATTGCAGAAATTTCCCTAATTGTGGGGCAAAAAACAGAAATTTTCCTAATTGTGTGGCAAAAAACAGAAATTCCCCTTATTGTGGGGCAAAGTTGCAGAAATTTCTCTTATTATGGGGAAAAATTGCAGAAATTTCTTATTTTAGGGCAAAATTGCAGAAATTTTAATAATTGTGAAGCAAAAAGGCAGAAATTCTCTTTATTTTGTGGCAAAAATGAGAAATTCCACTTATTTTGGGGCAAAATTCCAGAAATTTCTTATATTTTGGGGCAAAATTGCAGAAATTTCACTTATTTCAGGGAAAAAAGGCAGAAATTTTCATTATTTTGGGGCATAAAGAAAGAAATTCATAATATTTTGTGCCAAAATTCAGAAATTCCCCATATTTTGAGGTAAAAAGGCTGAAATTCCCTTTATTTGGGGGCAAAAAGGCAGAAATTTCCTTTATTTTGGGGCAAAATTCCAGAAATTTCACTTATTTCAGGGTAATAAGTCAGAAATTTTCCTTATTTTGGGGCAAAAAAGACAGAAATTCCCTTTGTTTTGGGAGAAAAAGGCAGAAATTCCACTTATTTAGAGGCAAAAGTAGAAATTCCCCTTATTTTGGAGCAAAATTTCAGAAATTCCCCTAATTGTGGGGCAAAAAGGCAGAAATTCCCTATATGTTGGGACAAAATAACAGAAATTCTCCTTATTTTGGGGGCAAAACTCAGAAATTCCACTTATTTTGGGTCAAAATTCCAGAAATTTCACTTATTTTGGGGCAAAATTGCAGAAATTTCAATTATTTTGGGGCAAAATTGCAGAAATTTCACTTATTTCAGAACAAAAGCAGAAATTTTCTTATTTGCGTGCAAAAAGGCAGAAATTTGTATTATTTTGGTACAAAATTGCACAAATTTTTCTTATTTTGAGGAAAAAGGGCAGAAATTTCCCATATTTTGGGACAAAAATGCAGAAATTCCCCTTATTTTGAGGTAAAAATGCTGAAATTCCCCTTATTTGGGGGCAAAAAGCAAGAAATTTCACTTATTTTGGGGCAAAATTGCAGAAATTTCACTCATTTCAGGGAAAAAAGGAAGAAATTTGACTTATTTTAAGGCAAAAAGGCAGAAATTCCTAATATTTTGTGGCAAAAATGCAGAAATTTCCCTTATTTGCAGGTAAAAAGGCTGAAATTCCCCTTATTTGGGAGCAAAAAGGCAGAAATTTTCCTTATTTTGGAGCAAAATTGCAGAAATTTCACTTATTTCAGGGTAATAAGTCAGAAATTTTCCTTATTTTGGGGCAAAAAACAGGAATTCCCTTTGTTTTGGGGGAAAAAGACAGAAATTACACTTATTTAGAGGCAAAAAAGCAGAAATTCCACTTATTTTGGAGCAAAAATGAAGAAATTTCCCTTCTTTACGGCAAAAAGGTAGGCATTCTTCTTATTTTCGGACAAAAAGGCAGAAATTCCTAATATTTTGTGGCAAAAATGCAGAAATTCCTAATATTTTGTGGCAAAAATGCAGAAATTTCTTTTATTTTGAGGTAAAAAGGCTGAAATTCCCCTTATTTGGGGGCAAAAATGCAGAAATTTCCCTTATTTTGGGGCAATTTGCAGAAATTTCACTTATTTCAGGGTAATAAGTCAGAAATTTTTCCTATTTTCGGGCAAAAAAACAGAAATTCCCTTTGTTTTGGGGGAAAAAGACAGAAATTCCACTTATTTAGAGGCAAAAAAGCAGAAATTCCCCTTATTCTGGAGCAAAAATGAAGAAATTTCCCTTCTTTATGGCAAAAAGGTAGGCATTCTCCTTATTTTCGGACAAAAAGGCAGAAATTCCACATATTTTGGGGCAAAAGGCAGAAATTCCCCTTATTTAGGGCAAAATTGCAGAAATTTCCCTAATTGTGGGGCAAAAAACAGAAATTTCCCTAATTGTGGGGCAAAAAACAGATATTCCCCTTATTTTGGGATAAGTTGCAGAAATTTCCCTTATTATGGGGAAAAATTGCAGAAATTTCCCTTATTTTAGCGCAAAATTGCAGAAATTTTAATAATTGTAGGGCAAGAAGGCAGAAATTCTCTTTATTTTTGGGCTAAACTGAGAAATTCCACTTATTTTGGGGCAAAATTCCAGAAATTTTATTTATTTTGGGGCAAAATTGCAGAAATTTCACTTATTTTGGGGAAAAATTGCAGAAATTTCACTTAGTTCAGGGAAAAAAGGCAGAAATTTTCCTTATTTTGGGACAAAAAGGCAGAAATTCATAATATTTTGTGCCAAAATTCAGAAATTCCCCTTTTTTTGAGTTAAAAAGGCTGAAATTCCCTTTATTTGGGGGCAAAAAAGCAGAAATTTCCCTAATTTGGGGGCAAAATTGCAGAAATTTCACTTATTTCAGGGTAATAAGTCAGAAATTTTCCTTATTTTGGGGCAAAAAAGACAGAAATTCCCTTTGTTTGGGGAGAGAAAGGCAGAAATTCCACTTATTTAGAGGCAAAAAAGCAGAAATTCCCCTTATTTTGGATCAAAATTTCAGAAATTCACCTAATTGTGGGGCAAAAAGGCAGAAATTCCCTATCTGTTGGAGCAAAATAACAGAAATTCTCCTTTTTTGGGGGCAAAACTCAGAAATTCCATTTATTTTGGGGCAAAATTCCAGAAATTTCACTTATTTTGGGGCAAAATTGCAGAAATTTCAATTATTTTGGGGCAAAATTGCCCAAATTTCACTTATTTCAGAAAAAAAGCAGAAATTTTCTTATTTGGAGCCAAAAGGCAGAAATTTGTATTATTTTGGTACAAAATTGCAGAAATTTTTCCTATTTTGGGGAAAAAAGGCAGAAATTTCCCATATTTTGGGGCACAAATGCAGAAATTCCTTTTATTTTGAGGTAAAAGGCTGAAATTCCCCTTATTTAGGGGCAAAAAAAAGAAATTTCACTTATTCTGTTGCAAAATTGCAGAAATTTCACTTATTTCAGGAAAAATAGGCAGAAATTTTTCTTATTTTGGGGCAAAAAGGCAGAAATTCCTAATATTTTGTGGAAAAAATGCAGAAATTCCCCTTATTTTGAGGTAAAAAGGCTGAAATTCCCCTTATTTAGGGGCAAAAAGGCAGAAATTTCTTTTATTTTGGGGCAAAATTGCTGAAAATTCACTTATTTCACGGTAATAAGTCAGTAATTTTCCTTATTTTGGGTCAAAAAAGACAGAAATTCCCTTTGTTTTTGGGGGAAAAAGACAGAAATTCCACTTATTTAGAGGCAAAAAAGCAGAAATTCACCTTATTTTGGAGCAAAAATTAAGAAATTTCTCTTTTTTATGGCAAAAAGGTATGCATTCTTCTTATTTTCGGGCAGAAAGGCAGAAATTCCCCGTATTTTGGAGCAAAATTGCAGAAATTCCTTTCATTGTGAAGTAAAAAGGCAGAAATTCCCTATATGTTGGGGCATAAAGACAGAAATTCTCTTTATTTTGGGGCAAAACTCAGAAATTCCACTTATTTTTGGGCAAAATTCCAGAAATTTCCCTTATTTTGGGGCAAAATTGCAGAAATTTCACTTATTTTGGGGCAAAATTGCAGAAATTTCACTTATTTCAGGGAAAATAGGCAGAAATTTTTCTTATTTTGGGGCAAAAAGGCAGAAATTCCTAATATTTTGTGGCAAAAATGCAGAAATTCCCCTTATTTTGAGGTAAAAAGGCTAAAATTCCCCTTATTTGGGGGCAAAAAGGCAGAAATTTCCCTTATTTTGGAGAAAAATTGCAGAAATTTCACTTATTTCAGGGTAATAAGTCAGAAATTTTCTTTATTTTGGGGCAAAAACCAGAAATTCCCTTTGTTTTGGGGGAAAAAGACAGAAATTCCACTTATTTAGAGGCAAAAAAGCAGAAATTCCCCTTATTTTGGAGCAAAAATGAAGAAATTTCCCTTCTTTATGGCAAAAATGTAGGCAGTCTTCTTATTTTCGGACAAAAAGGCAGAAATTCCTAATATTTTGTGGCAAAAATGCAGAAATTCCTAATATTTTGTTGCAAAAATGCAGAAATTTCTTTTATTTTGAAGTAAAAAGGCTGAAATTCCCCTTATTTGGGGGCAAAAATGGCAGAAATTTCCCTTATTTTGGGGCAAAATTGCAGAAATTTCACTTATTTTGGGGCAAAATTGCAGAAATTTCACTTATTTCAGGGAAAATAGGCAGAAATTTTTCTTCTTTTGGGGCAAAAAGGCAGAAATTCCTAATATTTTGTGGCAAAAATGCAGAAATTTCCCTTATTTTGAGGTAAAAAGGCTGAAATTCCCCTTATTTGGGGGCAAAAAGGCAGAAATTTTCCTTATTTTGGAGCAAAATTGCAGAAATTTCCCTTATTTCAGGGTAATAAGTCAGAAATTTTCCTTATTTTAAGGCAAAAAACAGGAATTCCCTTTGTTATGGGAGAAAAAGACAGAAATTACACTTATTTAGAGGCAAAAAAGCAGAAATTCCCTTTATTTTGGAGCAAAAATGAGGAAATTTCCCTTCTTTATGGCAAAAAGGTAGGCATTCTTCTTATTTTCGGACAAAAAGGCAGCAATTCCTAATATTTTGTGGCAAAAATGCAGAAATTCCTAATATTTTGTTGCAAAAATGCAGAAATTTCTTTTATTTTGAGGTAAAAAGGCTGAAATTTCCCTTATTTAGGTTCAAAAATGGCAGAAATTTCCCTTATTTTTGGGGCAAAATTGCAGAAATTTCACTTATTTCAGGGTAATAAGTCAGAAATTTTCCTTAATTTGAAGCAAAAAAGACAGAAATTCCCTTTGTTTTGGGGGAAAAAGACAGAAATTCCACTTATTTAGAGGCAAAAAAGCAGAAATTCCCCTTATTTTGGAGCAAAAATGAAGAAATTTCCCTTTTTTATGGCAAAAAGGTAGGCATTCTTCTTATTTTCGGAAAAAAGGCAGAAATTCCCCATATTTTGGGGCAAAAGGCAGAAATTCCCCTTATTTAGGGCAATATTGCAGAAATTTCCCTAATTGTGGGGCAAAAAACAGAAATTTTCCTAATTGTGGGGCAAAAAACAGAAATTCCCCTTATTTTGGGGCAAAGTTGCAGAAATTTCTTTTATTATGGAGAAAAATTGCAGAAATTTCTTATTTTAGGGCAAAATTGCAGAAATTTTAATAAATGTGGAGCAAAAAGGCATAAATTCTCTTTATTTTGGGGCAAAAATGAGAAATTTCACTTATTTTGGGGCAAAATTCCAGAAATTTCTTATATTTTGGGGCAAAATTGCAGAAATTTCACTTATTTCAGGGAAAAAAGGCAGAAATTTTCCTTATTTTGGGGCAAAAAGAAAGAAATTCATAATATTTTGTGCCAAAATTCAGAAATTCCCCATATTTTGAGGTAAAAAGGCTGAAATTCCCTTTATTTGGGGGCAAAAAGGCAGAAATTTCCTTTATTTTGGGGCAAAATTGCAGAAATTTCACTTATTTCAGGGTAATAAGTCAGAAATTTTCCTTATTTTGGGGCAAAAAAGACAGAAATTCCCTTTGTTTTGGGAGAAAAAGGCAGAAATTCCACTTATTTAGATGCAAAAGTAGAAATTCCCCTTATTTTGGAGCAAAATTTCAGAAATTCCCCTAATTGTAGGGCAAAAAGGCAGAAATTCCCTATATGTTGGGACAAAATAACAGAAATTCTCCTTATTTTGGGGGCAAAACTCAGAAATTCCACTTATTTTGCGTCAAAATTCCAGAAATTTCACTTATTTTGGGGCAAAATTGCAGAAATTTCAATTATTTTGGGGCAAAATTGCAGAAATTTCACTTATTTCAGAACAAAAGCAGAAATTTTCTTATTTGCGTGCAAAAAGGCAGAAATTTGTATTATTTTGGTACAAAATTGCACAAATTTTTCTTATTTTGAGGAAAAAAGGCAGAAATTTCCCATATTTTGGGGCAAAAATGCAGAAATTCCCCTTATTTTGAGGTAAAAATGCTGAAATTCCCCTTATTTGGGGGCAAAAAGCAAGAAATTTCACTTATTTTGGGGCAAAATTGCAGAAATTTCACTCATTTCAGGGAAAAAAGGCAGAAATTTGACTTATTTTAGGGCAAAAAGGCAGAAATTCCTAATATTTTGTGGCAAAAATGCAGAAATTTCCCTTATTTTGAGGTAAAAAGGCTGAAATTCCCTTTATTTGGGAGCAAAAAGGCAGAAATTTTTCTTATTTTGGAGCAAAATTGCAGAAATTTCATTATTTCAGGGTAATAAGTCAGAAATTTTCCTTATTTTGGGGCAAAAAA
The DNA here is from genome assembly GCF_963924665.1 of Micromys minutus. NCBI lineage: Eukaryota > Metazoa > Chordata > Mammalia > Rodentia > Muridae > Micromys > Micromys minutus. The sequence goes on from NW_027667727.1 coordinate 9,563,934, forward strand.
CAGGAATTCCCTTTGTTTTGGGGGAAAAAGACAGAAATTACACTTATTTAGAGGCAAAAAAGCAGAAATTCACCTTATTTTGGAGCAAAATTAAGAAATTTCTCTTTTTTATGGCAAAAAGGTATGCATTCTTCTTATTTTCGGGCAGAAAGGCAGAAATTCCCCGTATTTTGGAGCAAAATTGCAGAAATTCCTTTCATTGTGAAGCAAAAAGGCAGAAATTCCCTATATGTTGGGGCATAAAGACAGAAATTCTCTTTATTTTGGGGCAAAACTCAGAAATTCCACTTATTTTTGGGCAAAATTCCAGAAATTTCCCTTATTTTGGGGCAAAATTGCAGAAATTTCACTTATTTTGGGGCAAAATTGCAGAAATTTCACTTATTTCAGGGAAAATAGGCAGAAATTTTTCTTATTTTGGGGCAAAAAGGCAGAAATTCCTAATATTTTGTGGCAAAAATGCAGAAATTTCCCTTATTTTGAGGTAAAAAGGCTGAAATTCCACTTATTTGGGGGCAAAAAGGCAGAAATTTTCCTTATTTTGGAGCAAAATTGCAGAAATTTCACTTATTTCAGGGTAATAAGTCAGAAATTTTCCTTATTTTGGGGCAAAAAACAGGAATTCCCTTTGTTTTGGGAGAAAAAGACAGAAATTACACTTATTTAGAGGCAAAAAAGCAGAAATTCCCTTTATTTTGGAGCAAAAATGAGGAAATTTCCCTTCTTTATGGCAAAAAGGTAGGCATTCTTCTTATTTTCGGACAAAAAGGCAGCAATTCCTAATATTTTGTGGCAAAAATGCAGAAATTCCTAATATTTTGTTGCAAAAATGCAGAAATTTCTTTTATTTTGAGGTAAAAAGGCTGAAATTTCCCTTATTTAGGTTCAAAAATGGCAGAAATTTCCCTTATTTTTGGGGCAAAATTGCAGAAATTTCACTTATTTCAGGGTAATAAGTCAGAAATTTTCCTTAATTTGAAGCAAAAAAGACAGAAATTCCCTTTGTTTTGGGGGAAAAAGACAGAAATTCCACTTATTTAGAGGCAAAAAAGCAGAAATTCCCCTTATTTTGGAGCAAAAATGAAGAAATTTCCCTTTTTTATGGCAAAAAGGTAGGCATTCTTCTTATTTTCGGAAAAAAGGCAGAAATTCCCCATATTTTGGGGCAAAAGGCAGAAATTCCCCTTATTTAGGGCAATATTGCAGAAATTTCCCTAATTGTGGGGCAAAAAACAGAAATTTTCCTAATTGTGGGGCAAAAAACAGAAATTCCCCTTATTTTGGGGCAAAGTTGCAGAAATTTCTTTTATTATGGAGAAAAATTGCAGAAATTTCTTATTTTAGGGCAAAATTGCAGAAATTTTAATAAATGTGGAGCAAAAAGGCAGAAATTCTCTTTATTTTGGGGCAAAAATGAGAAATTTCACTTATTTTGGGGCAAAATTCCAGAAATTTCTTATATTTTGGGGCAAAATTGCAGAAATTTCACTTATTTCAGGGAAAAAAGGCAGAAATTTTCCTTATTTTGGGGCAAAAAGAAAGAAATTCATAATATTTTGTGCCAAAATTCAGAAATTCCCCATATTTTGAGGTAAAAAGGCTGAAATTCCCTTTATTTGGGGGCAAAAAGGCAGAAATTTCCTTTATTTTGGGGCAAAATTGCAGAAATTTCACTTATTTCAGGGTAATAAGTCAGAAATTTTCCTTATTTTGGGGCAAAAAAGACAGAAATTCCCTTTGTTTTGGGAGAAAAAGGCAGAAATTCCACTTATTTAGATGCCAAAGTAGAAATTCCCCTTATTTTGGAGCAAAATTTCAGAAATTCCCCTAATTGTAGGGCAAAAAGGCAGAAATTCCCTATATGTTGGGACAAAATAACAGAAATTCTCCTTATTTTGGGGGCAAAACTCAGAAATTCCACTTATTTTGGGTCAAAATTCCAGAAATTTCACTTATTTTGGGGCAAAATTGCAGAAATTTCAATTATTTTGGGGCAAAATTGCAGAAATTTCACTTATTTCAGAACAAAAGCAGAAATTTTCTTATTTGCGTGCAAAAAGGCAGAAATTTGTATTATTTTGGTACAAAATTGCACAAATTTTTCTTATTTTGAGGAAAAAAGGCAGAAATTTCCCATATTTTGGGGCAAAAATGCAGAAATTCCCCTTATTTTGAGGTAAAAATGCTGAAATTCCCCTTATTTGGGGGCAAAAAGCAAGAAATTTCACTTATTTTGGGGCAAAATTGCAGAAATTTCACTCATTTCAGGGAAAAAAGGCAGAAATTTGACTTATTTTAGGGCAAAAAGGCAGAAATTCCTAATATTTTGTGGCAAAAATGCAGAAATTTCCCTTATTTTGAGGTAAAAAGGCTGAAATTCCCCTTATTTGGGAGCAAAAAGGCAGAAATTTTTCTTATTTTGGAGCAAAATTGCAGAAATTTCATTATTTCAGGGTAATAAGTCAGAAATTTTCCTTATTTTGGGGCAAAAAACAGGAATTCCCTTTGTTTTGGGGGAAAAAGACAGAAATTACACTTATTTAGAGGCAAAAAAGCAGAAATTCACCTTATTTTGGAGCAAAATTAAGAAATTTCTCTTTTTTATGGCAAAAAGGTATGCATTCTTCTTATTTTCGGGCAGAAAGGCAGAAATTCCCCGTATTTTGGAGCAAAATTGCAGAAATTCCTTTCATTGTGAAGCAAAAAGGCAGAAATTCCCTTTATGTTGGGGCATAAAGACAGAAATTCTCTTTATTTTGGGGCAAAACTCAGAAATTCCACTTATTTTTGGGCAAAATTCCAGAAATTTCCCTTATTTTGGGGCAAAATTGCAGAAATTTCACTTATTTTGGGGCAAAATTGCAGAAATTTCACTTATTTCAGGGAAAATAGGCAGAAATTTTTCTTATTTTGGGGCAAAAAGGCAGAAATTCCTAATATTTTGTGGCAAAAATGCAGAAATTTCCCTTATTTTGAGGTAAAAAGGCTGAAATTCCCCTGATTTGGGGGCAAAAAGGCAGAAATTTCCCTTATTTTGGGGCAAAATTGCAGAAATTTCACTTATTTTGGGGCAAAATTGCAGAAATTTCACTTATTTCAGGGAAAATAGGCAGAAATTTTTCTTCTTTTGGGGCAAAAAGGCAGAAATTTTTAATATTTTGTGGCAAAAATGCAGAAATTTCCCTTATTTTGAGGTAAAAAGGCTGAAATTCCCCTTATTTGGGGGCAAAAAGGCAGAAATTTTCCTTATTTTGGAGCAAAATTGCAGAAATTTCACTTATTTCAGGGTAATAAGTCAGAAATTTTCATTATTTTGGGGCAAAAAACAGGAATTCCCTTTGTTTTGGGAGAAAAAGACAGAAATTACACTTATTTAGAGGCAAAAAAGCAGAAATTCCCTTTATTTTGGAGCAAAAATGAGGAAATTTCCCTTCTTTATGGCAAAAAGGTAGGCATTCTTCTTATTTTCGGACAAAAAGGCAGCAATTCCTAATATTTTGTGGCAAAAATGCAGAAATTCCTAATATTTTGTTGCAAAAATGCAGAAATTTCTTTTATTTTGAGGTAAAAAGGCTGAAATTTCCCTTATTTAGGTTCAAAAATGGCAGAAATTTCCCTTATTTTTGGGGCAAAATTGCAGAAATTTCACTTATTTCAGGGTAATAAGTCAGAAATTTTCCTTAATTTGAAGCAAAAAAGACAGAAATTCCCTTTGTTTTGGGGGAAAAAGACAGAAATTCCACTTATTTAGAGGCAAAAAAGCAGAAATTCCCCTTATTTTGGAGCAAAAATGAAGAAATTTCCCTCTTTTATGGCAAAAAGGTAGGCATTCTTCTTATTTTCGGAAAAAAGGCAGAAATTCCCCATATTTTGGGGCAAAAGGCAGAAATTCCCCTTATTTAGGGCAATATTGCAGAAATTTCCCTAATTGTGGGGCAAAAAACAGAAATTTTCCTAATTGTGGGGCAAAAAACAGAAATTCCCCTTATATTGGGGCAAAGTTGCAGAAATTTCTTTTATTATGGAGAAAAATTGCAGAAATTTCTTATTTTAGGGCAAAATTGCAGAAATTTTAATAAATGTGGAGCAAAAAGGCAGAAATTCTCTTTATTTTGGGGCAAAAATGAGAAATTTCACTTATTTTGGGGCAAAATTCCAGAAATTTCTTATATTTTGGGGCAAAATTGCAGAAATTTCACTTATTTCAGGGAAAAAAGGCAGAAATTTTCCTTATTTTGGGGCAAAAAGAAAGAAATTCATAATATTTTGTGCCAAAATTCAGAAATTCCCCATATTTTGAGGTAAAAAGGCTGAAATTCCCTTTATTTGGGGGCAAAAAGGCAGAAATTTCCTTTATTTTGGGGCAAAATTGCAGAAATTTCACTTATTTCAGGGTAATAAGTCAGAAATTTTCCTTATTTTGGGGCAAAAAAGACAGAAATTCCCTTTGTTTTGGGAGAAAAAGGCAGAAATTCCACTTATTTAGATGCAAAAGTAGAAATTCCCCTTATTTTGGAGCAAAATTTCAGAAATTCCCCTAATTGTAGGGCAAAAAGGCAGAAATTCCCTATATGTTGGGACAAAATAACAGAAATTCTCCTTATTTTGGGGGCAAAACTCAGAAATTCCACTTATTTTGCGTCAAAATTCCAGAAATTTCACTTATTTTGGGGCAAAATTGCAGAAATTTCAATTATTTTGGGGCAAAATTGCAGAAATTTCACTTATTTCAGAACAAAAGCAGAAATTTTCTTATTTGCGTGCAAAAAGGCAGAAATTTGTATTATTTTGGTACAAAATTGCACAAATTTTTCTTATTTTGAGGAAAAAAGGCAGAAATTTCCCATATTTTGGGGCAAAAATGCAGAAATTCCCCTTATTTTGAGGTAAAAATGCTGAAATTCCCCTTATTTGGGGGCAAAAAGCAAGAAATTTCACTTATTTTGGGGCAAAATTGCAGAAATTTCACTCATTTCAGGGAAAAAAGGCAGAAATTTGACTTATTTTAGGGCAAAAAGGCAGAAATTCCTAATATTTTGTGGCAAAAATGCAGAAATTTCCCTTATTTTGAGGTAAAAAGGCTGAAATTCCCTTTATTTGGGAGCAAAAAGGCAGAAATTTTTCTTATTTTGGAGCAAAATTGCAGAAATTTCATTATTTCAGGGTAATAAGTCAGAAATTTTCCTTATTTTGGGGCAAAAAACAGGAATTCCCTTTGTTTTGGGGGAAAAAGACAGAAATTACACTTATTTAGAGGCAAAAAAGCAGAAATTCACCTTATTTTGGAGCAAAATTAAGAAATTTCTCTTTTTTATGGCAAAAAGGTATGCATTCTTCTTATTTTCGGGCAGAAAGGCAGAAATTCCCCGTATTTTGGAGCAAAATTGCAGAAATTCCTTTCATTGTGAAGCAAAAAGGCAGAAATTCCCTATATGTTGGGGCATAAAGACAGAAATTCTCTTTATTTTGGGGCAAAACTCAGAAATTCCACTTATTTTTGGGCAAAATTCCAGAAATTTCCCTTATTTTGGGGCAAAATTGCAGAAATTTCACTTATTTTGGGGCAAAATTGCAGAAATTTCACTTATTTCAGGGAAAATAGGCAGAAATTTTTCTTATTTTGGGGCAAAAAGGCAGAAATTCCTAATATTTTGTGGCAAAAATGCAGAAATTTCCCTTATTTTGAGGTAAAAAGGCTGAAATTCCACTTATTTGGGGGCAAAAAGGCAGAAATTTTCCTTATTTTGGAGCAAAATTGCAGAAATTTCACTTATTTCAGGGTAATAAGTCAGAAATTTTCCTTATTTTGGGGCAAAAAACAGGAATTCCCTTTGTTTTGGGAGAAAAAGACAGAAATTACACTTATTTAGAGGCAAAAAAGCAGAAATTCCCTTTATTTTGGAGCAAAAATGAGGAAATTTCCCTTCTTTATGGCAAAAAGGTAGGCATTCTTCTTATTTTCGGACAAAAAGGCAGCAATTCCTAATATTTTGTGGCAAAAATGCAGAAATTCCTAATATTTTGTTGCAAAAATGCAGAAATTTCTTTTATTTTGAGGTAAAAAGGCTGAAATTTCCCTTATTTAGGTTCAAAAATGGCAGAAATTTCCCTTATTTTTGGGGCAAAATTGCAGAAATTTCACTTATTTCAGGGTAATAAGTCAGAAATTTTCCTTAATTTGAAGCAAAAAAGACAGAAATTCCCTTTGTTTTGGGGGAAAAAGACAGAAATTCCACTTATTTAGAGGCAAAAAAGCAGAAATTCCCCTTATTTTGGAGCAAAAATGAAGAAATTTCCCTTTTTTATGGCAAAAAGGTAGGCATTCTTCTTATTTTCGGAAAAAAGGCAGAAATTCCCCATATTTTGGGGCAAAAGGCAGAAATTCCCCTTATTTAGGGCAATATTGCAGAAATTTCCCTAATTGTGGGGCAAAAAACAGAAATTTTCCTAATTGTGGGGCAAAAAACAGAAATTCCCCTTATTTTGGGGCAAAGTTGCAGAAATTTCTTTTATTATGGAGAAAAATTGCAGAAATTTCTTATTTTAGGGCAAAATTGCAGAAATTTTAATAAATGTGGAGCAAAAAGGCAGAAATTCTCTTTATTTTGGGGCAAAAATGAGAAATTTCACTTATTTTGGGGCAAAATTCCAGAAATTTCTTATATTTTGGGGCAAAATTGCAGAAATTTCACTTATTTCAGGGAAAAAAGGCAGAAATTTTCCTTATTTTGGGGCAAAAAGAAAGAAATTCATAATATTTTGTGCCAAAATTCAGAAATTCCCCATATTTTGAGGTAAAAAGGCTGAAATTCCCTTTATTTGGGGGCAAAAAGGCAGAAATTTCCTTTATTTTGGGGCAAAATTGCAGAAATTTCACTTATTTCAGGGTAATAAGTCAGAAATTTTCCTTATTTTGGGGCAAAAAAGACAGAAATTCCCTTTGTTTTGGGAGAAAAAGGCAGAAATTCCACTTATTTAGATGCCAAAGTAGAAATTCCCCTTATTTTGGAGCAAAATTTCAGAAATTCCCCTAATTGTAGGGCAAAAAGGCAGAAATTCCCTATATGTTGGGACAAAATAACAGAAATTCTCCTTATTTTGGGGGCAAAACTCAGAAATTCCACTTATTTTGGGTCAAAATTCCAGAAATTTCACTTATTTTGGGGCAAAATTGCAGAAATTTCAATTATTTTGGGGCAAAATTGCAGAAATTTCACTTATTTCAGAACAAAAGCAGAAATTTTCTTATTTGCGTGCAAAAAGGCAGAAATTTGTATTATTTTGGTACAAAATTGCACAAATTTTTCTTATTTTGAGGAAAAAAGGCAGAAATTTCCCATATTTTGGGGCAAAAATGCAGAAATTCCCCTTATTTTGAGGTAAAAATGCTGAAATTCCCCTTATTTGGGGGCAAAAAGCAAGAAATTTCACTTATTTTGGGGCAAAATTGCAGAAATTTCACTCATTTCAGGGAAAAAAGGCAGAAATTTGACTTATTTTAGGGCAAAAAGGCAGAAATTCCTAATATTTTGTGGCAAAAATGCAGAAATTTCCCTTATTTTGAGGTAAAAAGGCTGAAATTCCCCTTATTTGGGAGCAAAAAGGCAGAAATTTTTCTTATTTTGGAGCAAAATTGCAGAAATTTCATTATTTCAGGGTAATAAGTCAGAAATTTTCCTTATTTTGGGGCAAAAAACAGGAATTCCCTTTGTTTTGGGGGAAAAAGACAGAAATTACACTTATTTAGAGGCAAAAAAGCAGAAATTCACCTTATTTTGGAGCAAAATTAAGAAATTTCTCTTTTTTATGGCAAAAAGGTATGCATTCTTCTTATTTTCGGGCAGAAAGGCAGAAATTCCCCGTATTTTGGAGCAAAATTGCAGAAATTCCTTTCATTGTGAAGCAAAAAGGCAGAAATTCCCTTTATGTTGGGGCATAAAGACAGAAATTCTCTTTATTTTGGGGCAAAACTCAGAAATTCCACTTATTTTTGGGCAAAATTCCAGAAATTTCCCTTATTTTGGGGCAAAATTGCAGAAATTTCACTTATTTTGGGGCAAAATTGCAGAAATTTCACTTATTTCAGGGAAAATAGGCAGAAATTTTTCTTATTTTGGGGCAAAAAGGCAGAAATTCCTAATATTTTGTGGCAAAAATGCAGAAATTTCCCTTATTTTGAGGTAAAAAGGCTGAAATTCCCCTGATTTGGGGGCAAAAAGGCAGAAATTTCCCTTATTTTGGGGCAAAATTGCAGAAATTTCACTTATTTTGGGGCAAAATTGCAGAAATTTCACTTATTTCAGGGAAAATAGGCAGAAATTTTTCTTCTTTTGGGGCAAAAAGGCAGAAATTTTTAATATTTTGTGGCAAAAATGCAGAAATTTCCCTTATTTTGAGGTAAAAAGGCTGAAATTCCCCTTATTTGGGGGCAAAAAGGCAGAAATTTTCCTTATTTTGGAGCAAAATTGCAGAAATTTCACTTATTTCAGGGTAATAAGTCAGAAATTTTCATTATTTTGGGGCAAAAAACAGGAATTCCCTTTGTTTTGGGAGAAAAAGACAGAAATTACACTTATTTAGAGGCAAAAAAGCAGAAATTCCCTTTATTTTGGAGCAAAAATGAGGAAATTTCCCTTCTTTATGGCAAAAAGGTAGGCATTCTTCTTATTTTCGGACAAAAAGGCAGCAATTCCTAATATTTTGTGGCAAAAATGCAGAAATTCCTAATATTTTGTTGCAAAAATGCAGAAATTTCTTTTATTTTGAGGTAAAAAGGCTGAAATTTCCCTTATTTAGGTTCAAAAATGGCAGAAATTTCCCTTATTTTTGGGGCAAAATTGCAGAAATTTCACTTATTTCAGGGTAATAAGTCAGAAATTTTCCTTAATTTGAAGCAAAAAAGACAGAAATTCCCTTTGTTTTGGGGGAAAAAGACAGAAATTCCACTTATTTAGAGGCAAAAAAGCAGAAATTCCCCTTATTTTGGAGCAAAAATGAAGAAATTTCCCTCTTTTATGGCAAAAAGGTAGGCATTCTTCTTATTTTCGGAAAAAAGGCAGAAATTCCCCATATTTTGGGGCAAAAGGCAGAAATTCCCCTTATTTAGGGCAATATTGCAGAAATTTCCCTAATTGTGGGGCAAAAAACAGAAATTTTCCTAATTGTGGGGCAAAAAACAGAAATTCCCCTTATTTTGGGGCAAAGTTGCAGAAATTTCTTTTATTATGGAGAAAAATTGCAGAAATTTCTTATTTTAGGGCAAAATTGCAGAAATTTTAATAAATGTGGAGCAAAAAGGCAGAAATTCTCTTTATTTTGGGGCAAAAATGAGAAATTTCACTTATTTTGGGGCAAAATTCCAGAAATTTCTTATATTTTGGGGCAAAATTGCAGAAATTTCACTTATTTCAGGGAAAAAAGGCAGAAATTTTCCTTATTTTGGGGCAAAAAGAAAGAAATTCATAATATTTTGTGCCAAAATTCAGAAATTCCCCATATTTTGAGGTAAAAAGGCTGAAATTCCCTTTATTTGGGGGCAAAAAGGCAGAAATTTCCTTTATTTTGGGGCAAAATTGCAGAAATTTCACTTATTTCAGGGTAATAAGTCAGAAATTTTCCTTATTTTGGGGCAAAAAAGACAGAAATTCCCTTTGTTTTGGGAGAAAAAGGCAGAAATTCCACTTATTTAGATGCAAAAGTAGAAATTCCCCTTATTTTGGAGCAAAATTTCAGAAATTCCCCTAATTGTAGGGCAAAAAGGCAGAAATTCCCTATATGTTGGGACAAAATAACAGAAATTCTCCTTATTTTGGGGGCAAAACTCAGAAATTCCACTTATTTTGCGTCAAAATTCCAGAAATTTCACTTATTTTGGGGCAAAATTGCAGAAATTTCAATTATTTTGGGGCAAAATTGCAGAAATTTCACTTATTTCAGAACAAAAGCAGAAATTTTCTTATTTGCGTGCAAAAAGGCAGAAATTTGTATTATTTTGGTACAAAATTGCACAAATTTTTCTTATTTTGAGGAAAAAAGGCAGAAATTTCCCATATTTTGGGGCAAAAATGCAGAAATTCCCCTTATTTTGAGGTAAAAATGCTGAAATTCCCCTTATTTGGGGGCAAAAAGCAAGAAATTTCACTTATTTTGGGGCAAAATTGCAGAAATTTCACTCATTTCAGGGAAAAAAGGCAGAAATTTGACTTATTTTAGGGCAAAAAGGCAGAAATTCCTAATATTTTGTGGCAAAAATGCAGAAATTTCCCTTATTTTGAGGTAAAAAGGCTGAAATTCCCTTTATTTGGGAGCAAAAAGGCAGAAATTTTTCTTATTTTGGAGCAAAATTGCAGAAATTTCATTATTTCAGGGTAATAAGTCAGAAATTTTCCTTATTTTGGGGCAAAAAACAGGAATTCCCTTTGTTTTGGGGGAAAAAGACAGAAATTACACTTATTTAGAGGCAAAAAAGCAGAAATTCACCTTATTTTGGAGCAAAATTAAGAAATTTCTCTTTTTTATGGCAAAAAGGTATGCATTCTTCTTATTTTCGGGCAGAAAGGCAGAAATTCCCCGTATTTTGGAGCAAAATTGCAGAAATTCCTTTCATTGTGAAGCAAAAAGGCAGAAATTCCCTATATGTTGGGGCATAAAGACAGAAATTCTCTTTATTTTGGGGCAAAACTCAGAAATTCCACTTATTTTTGGGCAAAATTCCAGAAATTTCCCTTATTTTGGGGCAAAATTGCAGAAATTTCACTTATTTTGGGGCAAAATTGCAGAAATTTCACTTATTTCAGGGAAAATAGGCAGAAATTTTTCTTATTTTGGGGCAAAAAGGCAGAAATTCCTAATATTTTGTGGCAAAAATGCAGAAATTTCCCTTATTTTGAGGTAAAAAGGCTGAAATTCCACTTATTTGGGGGCAAAAAGGCAGAAATTTTCCTTATTTTGGAGCAAAATTGCAGAAATTTCACTTATTTCAGGGTAATAAGTCAGAAATTTTCCTTATTTTGGGGCAAAAAACAGGAATTCCCTTTGTTTTGGGAGAAAAAGACAGAAATTACACTTATTTAGAGGCAAAAAAGCAGAAATTCCCTTTATTTTGGAGCAAAAATGAGGAAATTTCCCTTCTTTATGGCAAAAAGGTAGGCATTCTTCTTATTTTCGGACAAAAAGGCAGCAATTCCTAATATTTTGTGGCAAAAATGCAGAAATTCCTAATATTTTGTTGCAAAAATGCAGAAATTTCTTTTATTTTGAGGTAAAAAGGCTGAAATTTCCCTTATTTAGGTTCAAAAATGGCAGAAATTTCCCTTATTTTTGGGGCAAAATTGCAGAAATTTCACTTATTTCAGGGTAATAAGTCAGAAATTTTCCTTAATTTGAAGCAAAAAAGACAGAAATTCCCTTTGTTTTGGGGGAAAAAGACAGAAATTCCACTTATTTAGAGGCAAAAAAGCAGAAATTCCCCTTATTTTGGAGCAAAAATGAAGAAATTTCCCTTTTTTATGGCAAAAAGGTAGGCATTCTTCTTATTTTCGGAAAAAAGGCAGAAATTCCCCATATTTTGGGGCAAAAGGCAGAAATTCCCCTTATTTAGGGCAATATTGCAGAAATTTCCCTAATTGTGGGGCAAAAAACAGAAATTTTCCTAATTGTGGGGCAAAAAACAGAAATTCCCCTTATTTTGGGGCAAAGTTGCAGAAATTTCTTTTATTATGGAGAAAAATTGCAGAAATTTCTTATTTTAGGGCAAAATTGCAGAAATTTTAATAAATGTGGAGCAAAAAGGCAGAAATTCTCTTTATTTTGGGGCAAAAATGAGAAATTTCACTTATTTTGGGGCAAAATTCCAGAAATTTCTTATATTTTGGGGCAAAATTGCAGAAATTTCACTTATTTCAGGGAAAAAAGGCAGAAATTTTCCTTATTTTGGGGCAAAAAGGCAGAAATTCCTAATATTTTGTGGAAAAAATGCAGAAATTCCCCTTATTTTGAGGTAAAAAGGCTGAAATTCCCCTTATTTAGGGGCAAAAAGGCAGAAAATTTCTTTTATTTTGGGGCAAAATTGCTGAAAATTCACTTATTTCACGGTAATAAGTCAGTAATTTTCCTTATTTTGGGTCAAAAAAGACAGAAATTCCCTTTGTTTTTGGGGGAAAAAGACAGAAATTCCACTTATTTAGAGGCAAAAAAGCAGAAATTCACCTTATTTTGGAGCAAAAATTAAGAAATTTCTCTTTTTTATGGCAAAAAGGTATGCATTCTTCTTATTTTCGGGCAGAAAGGCAGAAATTCCCCGTATTTTGGAGCAAAATTGCAGAAATTCCTTTCATTGTGAAGTAAAAAGGCAGAAATTCCCTATATGTTGGGGCATAAAGACAGAAATTCTCTTTATTTTGGGGCAAAACTCAGAAATTCCACTTATTTTTGGGCAAAATTCCAGAAATTTCCCTTATTTTGGGGCAAAATTGCAGAAATTTCACTTATTTTGGGGCAAAATTGCAGAAATTTCACTTATTTCAGGGAAAATAGGCAGAAATTTTTCTTATTTTGGGGCAAAAAGGCAGAAATTCCTAATATTTTGTGGCAAAAATGCAGAAATTCCCCTTATTTTGAGGTAAAAAGGCTAAAATTCCTCTTATTTGGGGGCAAAAAGGCAGAAATTTCCCTTATTTTGGAGAAAAATTGCAGAAATTTCACTTATTTCAGGGTAATAAGTCAGAAATTTTCTTTATTTTGGGGCAAAAACCAGAAATTCCCTTTGTTTTGGGGGAAAAAGACAGAAATTCCACTTATTTAGAGGCAAAAAAGCAGAAATTCCCCTTATTTTGGAGCAAAAATGAAGAAATTTCCCTTCTTTATGGCAAAAATGTAGGCAGTCTTCTTATTTTCGGACAAAAAGGCAGAAATTCCTAATATTTTGTGGCAAAAATGCAGAAATTCCTAATATTTTGTTGCAAAAATGCAGAAATTTCTTTTATTTTGAAGTAAAAAGGCTGAAATTCCCCTTATTTGGGGGCAAAAATGGCAGAAATTTCCCTTATTTTGGGGCAAAATTGCAGAAATTTCACTTATTTTGGGGCAAAATTGCAGAAATTTCACTTATTTCAGGGAAAATAGGCAGAAATTTTTCTTCTTTTGGGGCAAAAAGGCAGAAATTCCTAATATTTTGTGGCAAAAATGCAGAAATTTCCCTTATTTTGAGGTAAAAAGGCTGAAATTCCCCTTATTTGGGGGCAAAAAGGCAGAAATTTTCCTTATTTTGGAGCAAAATTGCAGAAATTTCCCTTATTTCAGGGTAATAAGTCAGAAATTTTCCTTATTTTAAGGCAAAAAACAGGAATTCACTTTGTTATGGGAGAAAAAGACAGAAATTACACTTATTTAGAGGCAAAAAAGCAGAAATTCCCTTTATTTTGGAGCAAAAATGAGGAAATTTCCCTTCTTTATGGCAAAAAGGTAGGCATTCTTCTTATTTTCGGACAAAAAGGCAGCAATTCCTAATATTTTGTGGCAAAAATGCAGAAATTCCTAATATTTTGTTGCAAAAATGCAGAAATTTCTTTTATTTTGAGGTAAAAAGGCTGAAATTTCCCTTATTTAGGTTCAAAAATGGCAGAAATTTCCCTTATTTTTGGGGCAAAATTGCAGAAATTTCACTTATTTCAGGGTAATAAGTCAGAAATTTTCCTTAATTTGAAGCAAAAAAGACAGAAATTCCCTTTGTTTTGGGGGAAAAAGACAGAAATTCCACATATTTAGAGGCAAAAAAGCAGAAATTCCCCTTATTTTGGAGCAAAAATGAAGAAATTTCCCTTTTTTATGGCAAAAAGGTAGGCATTCTTCTTATTTTCGGAAAAAAGGCAGAAATTCCCCATATTTTGGGGCAAAAGGCAGAAATTCCCCTTATTTAGGGCAATATTGCAGAAATTTCCCTAATTGTGGGGCAAAAAACAGAAATTTTCCTAATTGTGGGGCAAAAAACAGAAATTCCCCTTATTTTGGGGCAAAGTTGCAGAAATTTCTCTTATTATGGAGAAAAATTGCAGAAATTTCTTATTTTAGGGCAAAATTGCAGAAATTTTAATAAATGTGGAGCAAAAAGGCAGAAATTCTCTTTATTTTGGGGCAAAAATGAGAAATTCCACTTATTTTGGGGCAAAATTCCAGAAATTTCTTATATTTTGGGGCAAAATTGCAGAAATTTCACTTATTTCAGGGAAAAAAGGCAGAAATTTTCCTTATTTTGGGGCAAAAAGAAAGAAATTCATAATATTTTGTGCCAAAATTCAGAAATTCCCCATATTTTGAGGTAAAAGGCTGAAATTCCCTTTATTTGGGGGCAAAAAGGCAGAAATTTCCTTTATTTTGGGGCAAAATTGCAGAAATTTCACTTATTTCAGGGTAATAAGTCAGAAATTTTCCTTATTTTGGGGCAAAAAAGACAGAAATTCCCTTTGTTTTGGGAGAAAAAGGCAGAAATTCCACTTATTTAGAGGCAAAAGTAGAAATTCCCCTTATTTTGGAGCAAAATTTCAGAAATTCCCCTAATTGTGGGGCAAAAAGGCAGAAATTCCCTATATGTTGGGACAAAATAACAGAAATTCTCCTTATTTTGGGGGCAAAACTCAGAAATTCCACTTATTTTGGGTCAAAATTCCAGAAATTTCACTTATTTTGGGGCAAAATTGCAGAAATTTCAATTATTTTGGGGCAAAATTGCAGAAATTTCACTTATTTCAGAACAAAAGCAGAAATTTTCTTATTTGCGTGCAAAAAGGCAGAAATTTGTATTATTTTGGTACAAAATTGCACAAATTTTTCTTATTTTGAGGAAAAAAGGCAGAAATTTCCCATATTTTGGGGCAAAAATGCAGAAATTCCCCTTATTTTGAGGTAAAAATGCTGAAATTCCCCTTATTTGGGGGCAAAAAGCAAGAAATTTCACTTATTTTGGGGCAAAATTGCAGAAATTTCCCTAATTGTGGGGCAAAAAACAGAAATTTTCCTAATTGTGGGGCAAAAAACAGAAATTCCCCTTATTTTGGGGCAAAGTTGCAGAAATTTCTCTTATTATGGAGAAAAATTGCAGAAATTTCTTATTTTAGGGCAAAATTGCAGAAATTTTAATAAATGTGGAGCAAAAAGGCAGAAATTCTCTTTATTTTGGGGCAAAAATGAGAAATTCCACTTATTTTGGGGCAAAATTCCAGAAATTTCTTATATTTTGGGGCAAAATTGCAGAAATTTCACTTATTTCAGGGAAAAAAGGCAGAAATTTTCCTTATTTTGGGGCAAAAAGAAAGAAATTCATAATATTTTGTGCCAAAATTCAGAAATTCCCCATATTTTGAGGTAAAAGGCTGAAATTCCCTTTATTTGGGGGCAAAAAGGCAGAAATTTCCTTTATTTTGGGGCAAAATTGCAGAAATTTCACTTATTTCAGGGTAATAAGTCAGAAATTTTCCTTATTTTGGGGCAAAAAAGACAGAAATTCCCTTTGTTTTGGGAGAAAAAGGCAGAAATTCCACTTATTTAGAGGCAAAAGTAGAAATTCCCCTTATTTTGGAGCAAAATTTCAGAAATTCCCCTAATTGTGGGGCAAAAAGGCAGAAATTCCCTATATGTTGGGACAAAATAACAGAAATTCTCCTTATTTTGGGGGCAAAACTCAGAAATTCCACTTATTTTGGGTCAAAATTCCAGAAATTTCACTTATTTTGGGGCAAAATTGCAGAAATTTCAATTATTTTGGGGCAAAATTGCAGAAATTTCACTTATTTCAGAACAAAAGCAGAAATTTTCTTATTTGCGTGCAAAAAGGCAGAAATTTGTATTATTTTGGTACAAAATTGCACAAATTTTTCTTATTTTGAGGAAAAAAGGCAGAAATTTCCCATATTTTGGGGCAAAAATGCAGAAATTCCCCTTATTTTGAGGTAAAAATGCTGAAATTCCCCTTATTTGGGGGCAAAAAGCAAGAAATTTCACTTATTTTGGGGCAAAATTGCAGAAATTTCAATTATTTCAGGGTACTAAGTCAGAAATTTTCTTTATTTTGGGGCAAAAACCAGAAATTCCCTTTGTTTTGGGGGAAAAAGACAGAAATTCCACTTATTTAGAGGCAAAAAAGCAGAAATTCCCCTTATTTTGGAGCAAAAATGAAGAAATTTCCCTTCTTTATGGCAAAAATGTAGGCAGTCTTCTTATTTTCGCACAAAAAGGCAGAAATTCCTAATATTTTGTGGCAAAAATGCAGAAATTCCTAATATTTTGTTGCAAAAATGCAGAAATTTCTTTTATTTTGAAGTAAAAAGGCTGAAATTCCCCTTATTTGGGGGTAAAAATGCAGAAATTTCCCTTATTTTGGGGCAAAATTGCAGAAATTTCACTTATTTTGGGGCAAAATTGCAGAAATTTCACTTATTTCAGGGAAAATAGGCAGAAATTTTTCTTCTTTTGGGGCAAAAAGGCAGAAATTCCTAATATTTTGTGGCAAAAATGCAGAAATTTCCCTTATTTTGAGGTAAAAAGGCTGAAATTCCCCTTATTTGGGGGCAAAAAGGCAGAAATTTTCCTTATTTTGGAGCAAAATTGCAGAAATTTCCCTTATTTCAGGGTAATAAGTCAGAAATTTTCCTTATTTTAAGGCAAAAAACAGGAATTCCCTTTGTTATGGGAGAAAAAGACAGAAATTACACTTATTTAGAGGCAAAAAAGCAGAAATTCCCTTTATTTTGGAGCAAAAATGAGGAAATTTCCCTTCTTTATGGCAAAAAGGTAGGCATTCTTCTTATTTTCGGACAAAAAGGCAGCAATTCCTAATATTTTGTGGCAAAAATGCAGAAATTCCTAATATTTTGTTGCAAAAATGCAGAAATTTCTTTTATTTTGAGGTAAAAAGGCTGAAATTTCCCTTATTTAGGTTCAAAAATGGCAGAAATTTCCCTTATTTTTGGGGCAAAATTGCAGAAATTTCACTTATTTCAGGGTAATAAGTCAGAAATTTTCCTTAATTTGAAGCAAAAAAGACAGAAATTCCCTTTGTTTTGGGGGAAAAAGACAGAAATTCCACTTATTTAGAGGCAAAAAAGCAGAAATTCCCCTTATTTTGGAGCAAAAATGAAGAAATTTCCCTTTTTTATGGCAAAAAGGTAGGCATTCTTCTTATTTTCGGAAAAAAGGCAGAAATTCCCCATATTTTGGGGCAAAAGGCAGAAATTCCCCTTATTTAGGGCAATATTGCAGAAATTTCCCTAATTGTGGGGCAAAAAACAGAAATTTTCCTAATTGTGGGGCAAAAAACAGAAATTCCCCTTATTTTGGGGCAAAGTTGCAGAAATTTCTTTTATTATGGAGAAAAATTGCAGAAATTTCTTATTTTAGGGCAAAATTGCAGAAATTTTAATAAATGTGGAGCAAAAAGGCAGAAATTCTCTTTATTTTGGGGCAAAAATGAGAAATTTCACTTATTTTGGGGCAAAATTCCAGAAATTTCTTATATTTTGGGGCAAAATTGCAGAAATTTCACTTATTTCAGGGAAAAAAGGCAGAAATTTTCCTTATTTTGGGGCAAAAAGAAAGAAATTCATAATATTTTGTGCCAAAATTCAGAAATTCCCCATATTTTGAGGTAAAAAGGCTGAAATTCCCTTTATTTGGGGGCAAAAAGGCAGAAATTTCCTTTATTTTGGGGCAAAATTGCAGAAATTTCACTTATTTCAGGGTAATAAGTCAGAAATTTTCCTTATTTTGGGGCAAAAAAGACAGAAATTCCCTTTGTTTTGGGAGAAAAAGGCAGAAATTCCACTTATTTAGATGCAAAAGTAGAAATTCCCCTTATTTTGGAGCAAAATTTCAGAAATTCCCCTAATTGTAGGGCAAAAAGGCAGAAATTCCCTATATGTTGGGACAAAATAACAGAAATTCTCCTTATTTTGGGGGCAAAACTCAGAAATTCCACTTATTTTGCGTCAAAATTCCAGAAATTTCACTTATTTTGGGGCAAAATTGCAGAAATTTCAATTATTTTGGGGCAAAATTGCAGAAATTTCACTTATTTCAGAACAAAAGCAGAAATTTTCTTATTTGCGTGCAAAAAGGCAGAAATTTGTATTATTTTGGTACAAAATTGCACAAATTTTTCTTATTTTGAGGAAAAAAGGCAGAAATTTCCCATATTTTGGGGCAAAAATGCAGAAATTCCCCTTATTTTGAGGTAAAAATGCTGAAATTCCCCTTATTTGGGGGCAAAAAGCAAGAAATTTCACTTATTTTGGGGCAAAATTGCAGAAATTTCACTCATTTCAGGGAAAAAAGGCAGAAATTTGACTTATTTTAGGGCAAAAAGGCAGAAATTCCTAATATTTTGTGGCAAAAATGCAGAAATTTCCCTTATTTTGAGGTAAAAAGGCTGAAATTCCCTTTATTTGGGAGCAAAAAGGCAGAAATTTTTCTTATTTTGGAGCAAAATTGCAGAAATTTCATTATTTCAGGGTAATAAGTCAGAAATTTTCCTTATTTTGGGGCAAAAAACAGGAATTCCCTTTGTTTTGGGGGAAAAAGACAGAAATTACACTTATTTAGAGGCAAAAAAGCAGAAATTCACCTTATTTTGGAGCAAAATTAAGAAATTTCTCTTTTTTATGGCAAAAAGGTATGCATTCTTCTTATTTTCGGGCAGAAAGGCAGAAATTCCCTGTATTTTGGAGCAAAATTGCAGAAATTCCTTTCATTGTGAAGCAAAAAGGCAGAAATTCCCTATATGTTGGGGCATAAAGACAGAAATTCTCTTTATTTTGGGGCAAAACTCAGAAATTCCACTTATTTTTGGGCAAAATTCCAGAAATTTCCCTTATTTTGGGGCAAAATTGCAGAAATTTCACTTATTTTGGGGCAAAATTGCAGAAATTTCACTTATTTCAGGGAAAATAGGCAGAAATTTTTCTTATTTTGGGGCAAAAAGGCAGAAATTCCTAATATTTTGTGGCAAAAATGCAGAAATTTCCCTTATTTTGAGGTAAAAAGGCTGAAATTCCCCTGATTTGGGGGCAAAAAGGCAGAAATTTCCCTTATTTTGGGGCAAAATTGCAGAAATTTCACTTATTTTGGGGCAAAATTGCAGAAATTTCACTTATTTCAGGGAAAATAGGCAGAAATTTTTCTTCTTTTGGGGCAAAAAGGCAGAAATTCCTAATATTTTGTGGCAAAAATGCAGAAATTTCCCTTATTTTGAGGTAAAAAGGCTGAAATTCCACTTATTTGGGGGCAAAAAGGCAGAAATTTTCCTTATTTTGGAGCAAAATTGCAGAAATTTCACTTATTTCAGGGTAATAAGTCAGAAATTTTCCTTATTTTGGGGCAAAAAACAGGAATTCCCTTTGTTTTGGGAGAAAAAGACAGAAATTACACTTATTTAGAGGCAAAAAAGCAGAAATTCCCTTTATTTTGGAGCAAAAATGAGGAAATTTCCCTTCTTTATGGCAAAAAGGTAGGCATTCTTCTTATTTTCGGACAAAAAGGCAGCAATTCCTAATATTTTGTGGCAAAAATGCAGAAATTCCTAATATTTTGTTGCAAAAATGCAGAAATTTCTTTTATTTTGAGGTAAAAAGGCTGAAATTTCCCTTATTTAGGTTCAAAAATGGCAGAAATTTCCCTTATTTTTGGGGCAAAATTGCAGAAATTTCACTTATTTCAGGGTAATAAGTCAGAAATTTTCCTTAATTTGAAGCAAAAAAGACAGAAATTCCCTTTGTTTTGGGGGAAAAAGACAGAAATTCCACTTATTTAGAGGCAAAAAAGCAGAAATTCCCCTTATTTTGGAGCAAAAATGAAGAAATTTCCCTTTTTTATGGCAAAAAGGTAGGCATTCTTCTTATTTTCGGAAAAAAGGCAGAAATTCCCCATATTTTGGGGCAAAAGGCAGAAATTCCCCTTATTTAGGGCAATATTGCAGAAATTTCCCTAATTGTGGGGCAAAAAACAGAAATTTTCCTAATTGTGGGGCAAAAAACAGAAATTCCCCTTATTTTGGGGCAAAGTTGCAGAAATTTCTTTTATTATGGAGAAAAATTGCAGAAATTTCTTATTTTAGGGCAAAATTGCAGAAATTTTAATAAATGTGGAGCAAAAAGGCAGAAATTCTCTTTATTTTGGGGCAAAAATGAGAAATTTCACTTATTTTGGGGCAAAATTCCAGAAATTTCTTATATTTTGGGGCAAAATTGCAGAAATTTCACTTATTTCAGGGAAAAAAGGCAGAAATTTTCCTTATTTTGGGGCAAAAAGAAAGAAATTCATAATATTTTGTGCCAAAATTCAGAAATTCCCCATATTTTGAGGTAAAAAGGCTGAAATTCCCTTTATTTGGGGGCAAAAAGGCAGAAATTTCCTTTATTTTGGGGCAAAATTGCAGAAATTTCACTTATTTCAGGGTAATAAGTCAGAAATTTTCCTTATTTTGGGGCAAAAAAGACAGAAATTCCCTTTGTTTTGGGAGAAAAAGGCAGAAATTCCACTTATTTAGATGCAAAAGTAGAAATTCCCCTTATTTTGGAGCAAAATTTCAGAAATTCCCCTAATTGTAGGGCAAAAAGGCAGAAATTCCCTATATGTTGGGACAAAATAACAGAAATTCTCCTTATTTTGGGGGCAAAACTCAGAAATTCCACTTATTTTGCGTCAAAATTCCAGAAATTTCACTTATTTTGGGGCAAAATTGCAGAAATTTCAATTATTTTGGGGCAAAATTGCAGAAATTTCACTTATTTCAGAACAAAAGCAGAAATTTTCTTATTTGCGTGCAAAAAGGCAGAAATTTGTATTATTTTGGTACAAAATTGCACAAATTTTTCTTATTTTGAGGAAAAAAGGCAGAAATTTCCCATATTTTGGGGCAAAAATGCAGAAATTCCCCTTATTTTGAGGTAAAAATGCTGAAATTCCCCTTATTTGGGGGCAAAAAGCAAGAAATTTCACTTATTTTGGGGCAAAATTGCAGAAATTTCACTCATTTCAGGGAAAAAAGGCAGAAATTTGACTTATTTTAGGGCAAAAAGGCAGAAATTCCTAATATTTTGTGGCAAAAATGCAGAAATTTCCCTTATTTTGAGGTAAAAAGGCTGAAATTCCTCTTATTTGGGAGCAAAAAGGCAGAAATTTTTCTTATTTTGGAGCAAAATTGCAGAAATTTCATTATTTCAGGGTAATAAGTCAGAAATTTTCCTTATTTTGGGGCAAAAAACAGGAATTCCCTTTGTTTTGGGGGAAAAAGACAGAAATTACACTTATTTAGAGGCAAAAAAGCAGAAATTCACCTTATTTTGGAGCAAAATTAAGAAATTTCTCTTTTTTATGGCAAAAAGGTATGCATTCTTCTTATTTTCGGGCAGAAAGGCAGAAATTCCCCGTATTTTGGAGCAAAATTGCAGAAATTCCTTTCATTGTGAAGCAAAAAGGCAGAAATTCCCTATATGTTGGGGCATAAAGACAGAAATTCTCTTTATTTTGGGGCAAAACTCAGAAATTCCACTTATTTTTGGGCAAAATTCCAGAAATTTCCCTTATTTTGGGGCAAAATTGCAGAAATTTCACTTATTTTGGGGCAAAATTGCAGAAATTTCACTTATTTCAGGGAAAATAGGCAGAAATTTTTCTTATTTTGGGGCAAAAAGGCAGAAATTCCTAATATTTTGTGGCAAAAATGCAGAAATTTCCCTTATTTTGAGGTAAAAAGGCTGAAATTCCCCTGATTTGGGGGCAAAAAGGCAGAAATTTCCCTTATTTTGGGGCAAAATTGCAGAAATTTCACTTATTTTGGGGCAAAATTGCAGAAATTTCACTTATTTCAGGGAAAATAGGCAGAAATTTTTCTTCTTTGGGGGCAAAAAGGCAGAAATTCCTAATATTTTGTGGCAAAAATGCAGAAATTTCCCTTATTTTGAGGTAAAAAGGCTGAAATTCCCCTTATTTGGGGGCAAAAAGGCAGAAATTTTCCTTATTTTGGAGCAAAATTGCAGAAATTTCACTTATTTCAGGGTAATAAGTCAGAAATTTTCCTTATTTTGGGGCAAAAAACAGGAATTCCCTTTGTTTTGGGAGAAAAAGACAGAAATTACACTTATTTAGAGGCAAAAAAGCAGAAATTCCCTTTATTTTGGAGCAAAAATGAGGAAATTTCCCTTCTTTATGGCAAAAAGGTAGGCATTCTTCTTATTTTCGGACAAAAAGGCAGAAATTCCTAATATTTTGTGGCAAAAATGCAGAAATTCCTAATATTTTGTTGCAAAAATGCAGAAATTTCTTTTATTTTGAGGTAAAAAGGCTGAAATTTCCCTTATTTAGGTTCAAAAATGGCAGAAATTTCCCTTATTTTTGGGGCAAAATTGCAGAAATTTCACTTATTTCAGGGTAATAAGTCAGAAATTTTCCTTAATTTGAAGCAAAAAAGACAGAAATTCCCTTTGTTTTGGGGGAAAAAGACAGAAATTCCACTTATTTAGAGGCAAAAAAGCAGAAATTCCCCTTATTTTGGAGCAAAAATGAAGAAATTTCCCTTTTTTATGGCAAAAAGGTAGGCATTCTTCTTATTTTCGGACAAAAAGGCAGAAATTCCCCATATTTTGGGGCAAAAGGCAGAAATTCCCCTTATTTAGGGCAATATTGCAGAAATTTCCCTAATTGTGGGGCAAAAAACAGAAATTTTCCTAATTGTGGGGCAAAAAACAGAAATTCCCCTTATTTTGGGGCAAAGTTGCAGAAATTTCTCTTATTATGGAGAAAAATTGCAGAAATTTCTTACTTTAGGGCAAAATTGCAGAAATTTTAATAAATGTGGAGCAAAAAGGCAGAAATTCTCTTTATTTTGGGGCAAAAATGAGAAATTTCACTTATTTTGGGGCAAAATTCCAGAAATTTCTTATATTTTGGGGCAAAATTGCAGAAATTTCACTTATTTCAGGGAAAAAAGGCAGAAATTTTCCTTATTTTGGGGCAAAAAGAAAGAAATTCATAATATTTTGTACCAAAATTCAGAAATTCCCCATATTTTGAGGTAAAAAGGCTGAAATTCCCTTTATTTGGGGGCAAAAAGCAGAAATTTCCTTTATTTTGGGGAAAAATTGCAGAAATTTCACTTATTTAAGGGTAATAAGTCAGAAATTTTCCTTATTTTGGGGCAAAAAAGACAGAAATTCCCTTTGTTTTGGGAGAAAAAGGCAGAAATTCCACTTATTTAGATGCAAAAGTAGAAATTCCCCTTATTTTGGAGCAAAATTTCAGAAATTCCCCTAATTGTGGGGCAAAAAGGCAGAAATTCCCTATATGTTGGGACAAAATAACAGAAATTCTCCTTATTTTGGGGGCAAAACTCAGAAATTCCACTTATTTTGGGTCAAAATTCCAGAAATTTCACTTATTTTGGGGCAAAATTGCAGAAATTTCAATTATTTTGGGGCAAAATTGCAGAAATTTCACTTATTTCAGAACAAAAGCAGAAATTTTCTTATTTGCGTGCAAAAAGGCAGAAATTTGTATTATTTTGGTACAAAATTGCACAAATTTTTCTTATTTTGAGGAAAAAAGGCAGAAATTTCCCATATTTTGGGGCAAAAATGCAGAAATTCCCCTTATTTTGAGGTAAAAATGCTGAAATTCCCCTTATTTGGGGGCAAAAAGCAAGAAATTTCACTTATTTTGGGGCAAAATTGCAGAAATTTCCCTAATTGTGGGGCAAAAAACAGAAATTTTCCTAATTGTGGGGCAAAAAACAGAAATTCCCCTTATTTTGGGGCAAAGTTGCAGAAATTTCTCTTATTATGGAGAAAAATTGCAGAAATTTCTTATTTTAGGGCAAAATTGCAGAAATTTTAATAAATGTGGAGCAAAAAGGCAGAAATTCTCTTTATTTTGGGGCAAAAATGAGAAATTCCACTTATTTTGGGGCAAAATTCCAGAAATTTCTTATATTTTGGGGCAAAATTGCAGAAATTTCACTTATTTCAGGGAAAAAAGGCAGAAATTTTCCTTATTTTGGGGCAAAAAGAAAGAAATTCATAATATTTTGTGCCAAAATTCAGAAATTCCCCATATTTTGAGGTAAAAGGCTGAAATTCCCTTTATTTGGGGGCAAAAAGGCAGAAATTTCCTTTATTTTGGGGCAAAATTGCAGAAATTTCACTTATTTCAGGGTAATAAGTCAGAAATTTTCCTTATTTTGGGGCAAAAAAGACAGAAATTCCCTTTGTTTTGGGAGAAAAAGGCAGAAATTCCACTTATTTAGAGGCAAAAGTAGAAATTCCCCTTATTTTGGAGCAAAATTTCAGAAATTCCCCTAATTG
The DNA here is from genome assembly GCF_963924665.1 of Micromys minutus. Classification (NCBI taxonomy): domain Eukaryota; kingdom Metazoa; phylum Chordata; class Mammalia; order Rodentia; family Muridae; genus Micromys; species Micromys minutus. Next base: position 9,588,275 of record NW_027667727.1, read on the forward strand.
TGGGGCAAAAAGGCAGAAATTCCCTATATGTTGGGACAAAATAACAGAAATTCTCCTTATTTTGGGGGCAAAACTCAGAAATTCCACTTATTTTGGGTCAAAATTCCAGAAATTTCACTTATTTTGGGGCAAAATTGCAGAAATTTCAATTATTTTGGGGCAAAATTGCAGAAATTTCACTTATTTCAGAACAAAAGCAGAAATTTTCTTATTTGCGTGCAAAAAGGCAGAAATTTGTATTATTTTGGTACAAAATTGCACAAATTTTTCTTATTTTGAGGAAAAAAGGCAGAAATTTCCCATATTTTGGGGCAAAAATGCAGAAATTCCCCTTATTTTGAGGTAAAAATGCTGAAATTCCCCTTATTTGGGGGCAAAAAGCAAGAAATTTCACTTATTTTGGGGCAAAATTGCAGAAATTTCAATTATTTCAGGGTACTAAGTCAGAAATTTTCTTTATTTTGGGGCAAAAACCAGAAATTCCCTTTGTTTTGGGGGAAAAAGACAGAAATTCCACTTATTTAGAGGCAAAAAAGCAGAAATTCCCCTTATTTTGGAGCAAAAATGAAGAAATTTCCCTTCTTTATGGCAAAAATGTAGGCAGTCTTCTTATTTTCGCACAAAAAGGCAGAAATTCCTAATATTTTGTGGCAAAAATGCAGAAATTCCTAATATTTTGTTGCAAAAATGCAGAAATTTCTTTTATTTTGAAGTAAAAAGGCTGAAATTCCCCTTATTTGGGGGTAAAAATGCAGAAATTTCCCTTATTTTGGGGCAAAATTGCAGAAATTTCACTTATTTTGGGGCAAAATTGCAGAAATTTCACTTATTTCAGGGAAAATAGGCAGAAATTTTTCTTCTTTTGGGGCAAAAAGGCAGAAATTCCTAATATTTTGTGGCAAAAATGCAGAAATTTCCCTTATTTTGAGGTAAAAAGGCTGAAATTCCCCTTATTTGGGGGCAAAAAGGCAGAAATTTTCCTTATTTTGGAGCAAAATTGCAGAAATTTCCCTTATTTCAGGGTAATAAGTCAGAAATTTTCCTTATTTTAAGGCAAAAAACAGGAATTCCCTTTGTTATGGGAGAAAAAGACAGAAATTACACTTATTTAGAGGCAAAAAAGCAGAAATTCCCTTTATTTTGGAGCAAAAATGAGGAAATTTCCCTTCTTTATGGCAAAAAGGTAGGCATTCTTCTTATTTTCGGACAAAAAGGCAGCAATTCCTAATATTTTGTGGCAAAAATGCAGAAATTCCTAATATTTTGTTGCAAAAATGCAGAAATTTCTTTTATTTTGAGGTAAAAAGGCTGAAATTTCCCTTATTTAGGTTCAAAAATGGCAGAAATTTCCCTTATTTTTGGGGCAAAATTGCAGAAATTTCACTTATTTCAGGGTAATAAGTCAGAAATTTTCCTTAATTTGAAGCAAAAAAGACAGAAATTCCCTTTGTTTTGGGGGAAAAAGACAGAAATTCCACTTATTTAGAGGCAAAAAAGCAGAAATTCCCCTTATTTTGGAGCAAAAATGAAGAAATTTCCCTTTTTTATGGCAAAAAGGTAGGCATTCTTCTTATTTTCGGAAAAAAGGCAGAAATTCCCCATATTTTGGGGCAAAAGGCAGAAATTCCCCTTATTTAGGGCAATATTGCAGAAATTTCCCTAATTGTGGGGCAAAAAACAGAAATTTTCCTAATTGTGGGGCAAAAAACAGAAATTCCCCTTATTTTGGGGCAAAGTTGCAGAAATTTCTCTTATTATGGAGAAAAATTGCAGAAATTTCTTATTTTAGGGCAAAATTGCAGAAATTTTAATAAATGTGGAGCAAAAAGGCAGAAATTCTCTTTATTTTGGGGCAAAAATGAGAAATTTCACTTATTTTGGGGCAAAATTCCAGAAATTTCTTATATTTTGGGGCAAAATTGCAGAAATTTCACTTATTTCAGGGAAAAAAGGCAGAAATTTTCCTTATTTTGAGGCAAAAAGAAAGAAATTCATAATATTTTGTGCCAAAATTCAGAAATTCCCCATATTTTGAGGTAAAAAGGCTGAAATTCCCTTTATTTGGGGGCAAAAAGGCAGAAATTTCCTTTATTTTGGGGCAAAATTGCAGAAATTTCACTTATTTCAGGGTAATAAGTCAGAAATTTTCCTTATTTTGGGGCAAAAAAGACAGAAATTCCCTTTGTTTTGGGAGAAAAAGGCAGAAATTCCACTTATTTAGATGCAAAAGTAGAAATTCCCCTTATTTTGGAGCAAAATTTCAGAAATTCCCCTAATTGTAGGGCAAAAAGGCAGAAATTCCCTATATGTTGGGACAAAATAACAGAAATTCTCCTTATTTTGGGGGCAAAACTCAGAAATTCCACTTATTTTGGGTCAAAATTCCAGAAATTTCACTTATTTTGGGGCAAAATTGCAGAAATTTCAATTATTTTGGGGCAAAATTGCAGAAATTTCACTTATTTCAGAACAAAAGCAGAAATTTTCTTATTTGCGTGCAAAAAGGCAGAAATTTGTATTATTTTGGTACAAAATTGCACAAATTTTTCTTATTTTGAGGAAAAAAGGCAGAAATTTCCCATATTTTGGGGCAAAAATGCAGAAATTCCCCTTATTTTGAGGTAAAAATGCTGAAATTCCCCTTATTTGGGGGCAAAAAGCAAGAAATTTCACTTATTTTGGGGCAAAATTGCAGAAATTTCACTCATTTCAGGGAAAAAAGGCAGAAATTTGACTTATTTTAGGGCAAAAAGGCAGAAATTCCTAATATTTTGTGGCAAAAATGCAGAAATTTCCCTTATTTTGAGGTAAAAAGGCTGAAATTCCCTTTATTTGGGAGCAAAAAGGCAGAAATTTTTCTTATTTTGGAGCAAAATTGCAGAAATTTCATTATTTCAGGGTAATAAGTCAGAAATTTTCCTTATTTTGGGGCAAAAAACAGGAATTCCCTTTGTTTTGGGGGAAAAAGACAGAAATTACACTTATTTAGAGGCAAAAAAGCAGAAATTCACCTTATTTTGGAGCAAAATTAAGAAATTTCTCTTTTTTATGGCAAAAAGGTATGCATTCTTCTTATTTTCGGGCAGAAAGGCAGAAATTCCCCGTATTTTGGAGCAAAATTGCAGAAATTCCTTTCATTGTGAAGCAAAAAGGCAGAAATTCCCTATATGTTGGGGCATAAAGACAGAAATTCTCTTTATTTTGGGGCAAAACTCAGAAATTCCACTTATTTTTGGGCAAAATTCCAGAAATTTCCCTTATTTTGGGGCAAAATTGCAGAAATTTCACTTATTTTGGGGCAAAATTGCAGAAATTTCACTTATTTCAGGGAAAATAGGCAGAAATTTTTCTTATTTTGGGGCAAAAAGGCAGAAATTCCTAATATTTTGTGGCAAAAATGCAGAAATTTCCCTTATTTTGAGGTAAAAAGGCTGAAATTCCCCTGATTTGGGGGCAAAAAGGCAGAAATTTCCCTTATTTTGGGGCAAAATTGCAGAAATTTCACTTATTTTGGGGCAAAATTGCAGAAATTTCACTTATTTCAGGGAAAATAGGCAGAAATTTTTCTTCTTTTGGGGCAAAAAGGCAGAAATTCCTAATATTTTGTGGCAAAAATGCAGAAATTTCCCTTATTTTGAGGTAAAAAGGCTGAAATTCCACTTATTTGGGGGCAAAAAGGCAGAAATTTTCCTTATTTTGGAGCAAAATTGCAGAAATTTCACTTATTTCAGGGTAATAAGTCAGAAATTTTCCTTATTTTGGGGCAAAAAACAGGAATTCCCTTTGTTTTGGGAGAAAAAGACAGAAATTACACTTATTTAGAGGCAAAAAAGCAGAAATTCCCTTTATTTTGGAGCAAAAATGAGGAAATTTCCCTTCTTTATGGCAAAAAGGTAGGCATTCTTCTTATTTTCGGACAAAAAGGCAGCAATTCCTAATATTTTGTGGCAAAAATGCAGAAATTCCTAATATTTTGTTGCAAAAATGCAGAAATTTCTTTTATTTTGAGGTAAAAAGGCTGAAATTTCCCTTATTTAGGTTCAAAAATGGCAGAAATTTCCCTTATTTTTGGGGCAAAATTGCAGAAATTTCACTTATTTCAGGGTAATAAGTCAGAAATTTTCCTTAATTTGAAGCAAAAAAGACAGAAATTCCCTTTGTTTTGGGGGAAAAAGACAGAAATTCCACTTATTTAGAGGCAAAAAAGCAGAAATTCCCCTTATTTTGGAGCAAAAATGAAGAAATTTCCCTTTTTTATGGCAAAAAGGTAGGCATTCTTCTTATTTTCGGAAAAAAGGCAGAAATTCCCCATATTTTGGGGCAAAAGGCAGAAATTCCCCTTATTTAGGGCAATATTGCAGAAATTTCCCTAATTGTGGGGCAAAAAACAGAAATTTTCCTAATTGTGGGGCAAAAAACAGAAATTCCCCTTATTTTGGGGCAAAGTTGCAGAAATTTCTTTTATTATGGAGAAAAATTGCAGAAATTTCTTATTTTAGGGCAAAATTGCAGAAATTTTAATAAATGTGGAGCAAAAAGGCAGAAATTCTCTTTATTTTGGGGCAAAAATGAGAAATTTCACTTATTTTGGGGCAAAATTCCAGAAATTTCTTATATTTTGGGGCAAAATTGCAGAAATTTCACTTATTTCAGGGAAAAAAGGCAGAAATTTTCCTTATTTTGGGGCAAAAAGAAAGAAATTCATAATATTTTGTGCCAAAATTCAGAAATTCCCCATATTTTGAGGTAAAAAGGCTGAAATTCCCTTTATTTGGGGGCAAAAAGGCAGAAATTTCCTTTATTTTGGGGCAAAATTGCAGAAATTTCACTTATTTCAGGGTAATAAGTCAGAAATTTTCCTTATTTTGGGGCAAAAAAGACAGAAATTCCCTTTGTTTTGGGAGAAAAAGGCAGAAATTCCACTTATTTAGATGCAAAAGTAGAAATTCCCCTTATTTTGGAGCAAAATTTCAGAAATTCCCCTAATTGTAGGGCAAAAAGGCAGAAATTCCCTATATGTTGGGACAAAATAACAGAAATTCTCCTTATTTTGGGGGCAAAACTCAGAAATTCCACTTATTTTGCGTCAAAATTCCAGAAATTTCACTTATTTTGGGGCAAAATTGCAGAAATTTCAATTATTTTGGGGCAAAATTGCAGAAATTTCACTTATTTCAGAACAAAAGCAGAAATTTTCTTATTTGCGTGCAAAAAGGCAGAAATTTGTATTATTTTGGTACAAAATTGCACAAATTTTTCTTATTTTGAGGAAAAAAGGCAGAAATTTCCCATATTTTGGGGCAAAAATGCAGAAATTCCCCTTATTTTGAGGTAAAAATGCTGAAATTCCCCTTATTTGGGGGCAAAAAGCAAGAAATTTCACTTATTTTGGGGCAAAATTGCAGAAATTTCACTCATTTCAGGGAAAAAAGGCAGAAATTTGAATTATTTTAGGGCAAAAAGGCAGAAATTCCTAATATTTTGTGGCAAAAATGCAGAAATTTCCCTTATTTTGAGGTAAAAAGGCTGAAATTCCTCTTATTTGGGAGCAAAAAGGCAGAAATTTTTCTTATTTTGGAGCAAAATTGCAGAAATTTCATTATTTCAGGGTAATAAGTCAGAAATTTTCCTTATTTTGGGGCAAAAAACAGGAATTCCCTTTGTTTTGGGGGAAAAAGACAGAAATTACACTTATTTAGAGGCAAAAAAGCAGAAATTCACCTTATTTTGGAGCAAAATTAAGAAATTTCTCTTTTTTATGGCAAAAAGGTATGCATTCTTCTTATTTTCGGGCAGAAAGGCAGAAATTCCCCGTATTTTGGAGCAAAATTGCAGAAATTCCTTTCATTGTGAAGCAAAAAGGCAGAAATTCCCTATATGTTGGGGCATAAAGACAGAAATTCTCTTTATTTTGGGGCAAAACTCAGAAATTCCACTTATTTTTGGGCAAAATTCCAGAAATTTCCCTTATTTTGGGGCAAAATTGCAGAAATTTCACTTATTTTGGGGCAAAATTGCAGAAATTTCACTTATTTCAGGGAAAATAGGCAGAAATTTTTCTTATTTTGGGGCAAAAAGGCAGAAATTCCTAATATTTTGTGGCAAAAATGCAGAAATTTCCCTTATTTTGAGGTAAAAAGGCTGAAATTCCCCTGATTTGGGGGCAAAAAGGCAGAAATTTCCCTTATTTTGGGGCAAAATTGCAGAAATTTCACTTATTTTGGGGCAAAATTGCAGAAATTTCACTTATTTCAGGGAAAATAGGCAGAAATTTTTCTTCTTTGGGGCCAAAAAGGCAGAAATTCCTAATATTTTGTGGCAAAAATGCAGAAATTTCCCTTATTTTGAGGTAAAAAGGCTGAAATTCCCCTTATTTGGGGGCAAAAAGGCAGAAATTTTCCTTATTTTGGAGCAAAATTGCAGAAATTTCACTTATTTCAGGGTAATAAGTCAGAAATTTTCCTTATTTTGGGGCAAAAAACAGGAATTCCCTTTGTTTTGGGAGAAAAAGACAGAAATTACACTTATTTAGAGGCAAAAAAGCAGAAATTCCCTTTATTTTGGAGCAAAAATGAGGAAATTTCCCTTCTTTATGGCAAAAAGGTAGGCATTCTTCTTATTTTCGGACAAAAAGGCAGAAATTCCTAATATTTTGTGGCAAAAATGCAGAAATTCCTAATATTTTGTTGCAAAAATGCAGAAATTTCTTTTATTTTGAGGTAAAAAGGCTGAAATTTCCCTTATTTAGGTTCAAAAATGGCAGAAATTTCCCTTATTTTTGGGGCAAAATTGCAGAAATTTCACTTATTTCAGGGTAATAAGTCAGAAATTTTCCTTAATTTGAAGCAAAAAAGACAGAAATTCCCTTTGTTTTGGGGGAAAAAGACAGAAATTCCACTTATTTAGAGGCAAAAAAGCAGAAATTCCCCTTATTTTGGAGCAAAAATGAAGAAATTTCCCTTTTTTATGGCAAAAAGGTAGGCATTCTTCTTATTTTCGGACAAAAAGGCAGAAATTCCCCATATTTTGGGGCAAAAGGCAGAAATTCCCCTTATTTAGGGCAATATTGCAGAAATTTCCCTAATTGTGGGGCAAAAAACAGAAATTTTCCTAATTGTGGGGCAAAAAACAGAAATTCCCCTTATTTTGGGGCAAAGTTGCAGAAATTTCTCTTATTATGGAGAAAAATTGCAGAAATTTCTTACTTTAGGGCAAAATTGCAGAAATTTTAATAAATGTGGAGCAAAAAGGCAGAAATTCTCTTTATTTTGGGGCAAAAATGAGAAATTTCACTTATTTTGGGGCAAAATTCCAGAAATTTCTTATATTTTGGGGCAAAATTGCAGAAATTTCACTTATTTCAGGGAAAAAAGGCAGAAATTTTCCTTATTTTGGGGCAAAAAGAAAGAAATTCATAATATTTTGTACCAAAATTCAGAAATTCCCCATATTTTGAGGTAAAAAGGCTGAAATTCCCTTTATTTGGGGGCAAAAAGCAGAAATTTCCTTTATTTTGGGGAAAAATTGCAGAAATTTCACTTATTTAAGGGTAATAAGTCAGAAATTTTCCTTATTTTGGGGCAAAAAAGACAGAAATTCCCTTTGTTTTGGGAGAAAAAGGCAGAAATTCCACTTATTTAGATGCAAAAGTAGAAATTCCCCTTATTTTGGAGCAAAATTTCAGAAATTCCCCTAATTGTGGGGCAAAAAGGCAGAAATTCCCTATATGTTGGGACAAAATAACAGAAATTCTCCTTATTTTGGGGGCAAAACTCAGAAATTCCACTTATTTTGGGTCAAAATTCCAGAAATTTCACTTATTTTGGGGCAAAATTGCAGAAATTTCAATTATTTTGGGGCAAAATTGCAGAAATTTCACTTATTTCAGAACAAAAGCAGAAATTTTCTTATTTGCGTGCAAAAAGGCAGAAATTTGTATTATTTTGGTACAAAATTGCACAAATTTTTCTTATTTTGAGGAAAAAAGGCAGAAATTTCCCATATTTTGGGGCAAAAATGCAGAAATTCCCCTTATTTTGAGGTAAAAATGCTGAAATTCCCCTTATTTGGGGGCAAAAAGCAAGAAATTTCACTTATTTTGGGGCAAAATTGCAGAAATTTCACTCATTTCAGGGAAAAAAGGCAGAAATTTGACTTATTTTAGGGCAAAAAGGCAGAAATTCCTAATATTTTGTTGCAAAAATGCAGAAATTTCCCTTATTTTGAGGTAAAAAGGCTGAAATTCCCCTTATTTGGGAGCAAAAAGGCAGAAATTTTCCTTATTTTGGAGCAAAATTGCAGAAATTTCACTTATTTCAGGGTAATAAGTCAGAAATTTTTCTTATTTTGGGGCAAAAAACAGGAATTCCCTTTGTTTTGGGGGAAAAAGACAGAAATTACACTTATTTAGAGGCAAAAAAGCAGAAATTCCACTTATTTTGGAGCAAAAATGAAGAAATTTCCCTTCTTTACGGCAAAAAGGTAGGCATTCTTCTTATTTTCAGACAAAAAGGCAGAAATTCCTAATATTTTGTGGCAAAAATGAAGAAATTCCTAAAATTTTGTGGCAAAAATGCAGAAATTTCTTTTATTTTGAGGTAAAAAGGCTGAAATTCCCCTTATTTGGGGGCAAAAATGCAGAAATTTCCCTTATTTTGGGGCAATTTGCAGAAATTTCCCTAATTGTGGGGCAAAAAACAGATATTCCCCTTATTTTGGGGCAAAGTTGCAGAAATTTCCCTTATTATGGGAAAAAATTGCAGAAATTTCCCTTATTTTAGCGCAAAATTGCAGAAATTTTAATAATTGTAGGGCAAAAAGGCAGAAATTCCCTTTATTTTGGGGCAAAACTGAGAAATTCCACTTATTTTGGGGCAAAATTCCAGAAATTTCTTATATTTTGGGGCAAAATTGCAGAAATTTCACTTATTTCAGGGAAAAAAGGCAGAAATTTTCATTATTTTGGGGCAAAAAGAAAGAAATTCATAATATTTTGTGCCAAAATTCAGAAATTCCCCATATTTTGAGGTAAAAAGGCTGAAATTCCCTTTATTTGGGGGCAAAAAGGCAGAAATTTCCTTTATTTTGGGGCAAAATTGCAGAAATTTCACTTATTTCAGGGTAATAAGTCAGAAATTTTCCTTATTTTGGGGCAAAAAAGACAGAAATTCCCTTTGTTTTGGGAGAAAAAGGCAGAAATTCCACTTATTTAGAGGCAAAAGTAGAAATTCCCCTTATTTTGGAGCAAAATTTCAGAAATTCCCCTAATTGTGGGGCAAAAAGGCAGAAATTCCCTATATGTTGGGACAAAATAACAGAAATTCTCCTTATTTTGGGGGCAAAACTCAGAAATTCCACTTATTTTGGGTCAAAATTACAGAAATTTCACTTATTTTGGGGCAAAATTGCAGAAATTTCAATTATTTTGGGGCAAAATTGCAGAAATTTCACTTATTTAAGAACAAAAGCAGAAATTTTCTTATTTGCGTGCAAAAAGGCAGAAATTTGTATTATTTTGGTACAAAATTGCACAAATTTTTCTTATTTTGAGGAAAAAAGGCAGAAATTTCCCATATTTTGGGGCAAAAATGCAGAAATTCCCCTTATTTTGAGGTAAAAATGCTGAAATTCCCCTTATTTGGGGGCAAAAAGCAAGAAATTTCACTTATTTTGGAGCAAAATTGCAGAAATTTCACTCATTTCAGGGAAAAAAGGCAGAAATTTGACTTATTTTAGGGCAAAAAGGCAGAAATTCCTAATATTTTGTGGCAAAAATGCAGAAATTCCTAATATTTTGTGGCAAAAATGCAGAAATTTCTTTTATTTTGAGGTAAAAAGGCTGAAATTCCCCTTCTTTGGGGGCAAAAATGCAGAAATTTCCCTTATTTTGGGGCAATTTGCAGAAATTTCACTTATTTCAGGGTAATAAATCAGAAATTTTTCCTATTTTGGGGCAAAAAAACAGAAATTCCCTTTGTTTTGGGGGAAAAAGACAGAAATTCCACTTATTTAGAGGCAAAAAAGCAGAAATTCCCCTTATTCTGGAGCAAAAATTAAGAAATTTCCCTTTTTTATGGCAAAAAGGTAGGCATTCTTCTTATTTTCGGACAAAAAGGCAGAAATTCCACATATTTTGGGGCAAAAGGCAGAAATTCCCCTTATTTAGGGCAAAATTGCAGAAATTTCCCTAATTGTGGGGCAAAAAACAGATATTTCCCTAATTGTGGGGCAAAAAACAGATATTCCCCTTATTTTGGGGCAAAGTTGCAGAAATTTCCCTTATTATGGGGAAAAATTGCAGAAATTTCCCTTATTTTAGCGCAAAATTGCAGAAATTTTAATAATCGTAGCGCAAGAAGGCAGAAATTCTCTTTATTTTGGGGCAAAACTGAGAAATTCCACTTATTTTGGGGCAAAATTCCAGAAATTTCTTTTATTTTGGGGCAAAATTGCAGAAATTTCACATATTTTAGGGAAAAAAGGCAGAAATTCCCCTTATTTAGGGCAAAATTGCAGAAATTTCCCTAATTGTGGGGCAAAAAACAGATATTTCCCTAATTGTGGGGCAAAAAACAGATATTCCCCTATTTTGGGGCAAAGTTGCAGAAATTTCCCTTATTATAGGGAAAAATTGCAGAAATTTCCCTTATTTTAGCGCAAAATTGCAGAAATTTTAATAATTGTAGGGCAAGAAGGCAGAAATTCTCTTTATTTTGGGGCAAAACTGAGAAATTCCACTTATTTTGGGGCAAAATTCCAGAAATTTCTTTTATTTTGGGGCAAAATTGCAGAAATTTCACTTATTTTAGGGGAAAAAAGGCAGAAATTTTCCTTATTTTGGGACAAAAAGGCAGAAATTCATAATATTTTGTGCCAAAATTCAGAAATTCCCCTTTTTTTGAGTTAAAAAGGCTGAAATTCCCTTTATTTGGGGGCAAAAAAGCAGAAATTTCCCTAATTTTGGGGCAAAATTGCGGAAATTTCACTTATTTCAGGGTAATAAGTCAGAAATTTTCCTTATTTTGGGGCAAAAAAGACAGAAATTCCCTTTGTTTGGGGAGAGAAAGGCAGAAATTCCACTTATTTAGAGGCAAAAATGCAGAAATTCCCCTTATTTTGGATCAAAATTTCAGAAATTCACCTAATTGTGGGGCAAAAAGGCAGAAATTCCCTATCTGTTGGAGCAAAATAACAGAAATTCTCCTTTTTTGGGGGCAAAACTCAGAAATTCCATTTATTTTGGGGCAAAATTCCAGAAATTTCACTTATTTTGGGGCAAAATTGCAGAAATTTCAATTATTTTGGGGCAAAATTGCCCAAATTTCACTTATTTCAGAAAAAAAGCAGAAATTTTCTTATTTGGAGGCAAAAAGGCAGAAATTTGTATTATTTTGTTACAAAATTGCAGAAATTTTTCCTATTTTGGGGAAAAAAGGCAGAAATTTCCCATATTTTGGGGCAAAAATGCAGAAATTCCCCTTATTTTGAGGTAAAAGGCTGAAATTCCCCTTATTTAGGGGCAAAAAAAAGAAATTTCACTTATTTTGTTGCAAAATTGCAGAAATTTCACTTATTTCAGGGAAAATAGGCAGAAATTTTTCTTATTTTGGGGCAAAAAGGCAGAAATTCCTAATATTTTGTGGCAAAAATGCAGAAATTCCCCTTATTTTGAGGTAAAAAGGCTGAAATTCCCCTTATTTAGGGGCAAAAAGGCAGAAATTTCTTTTATTTTGGGGCAAAATTGCTGAAAATTCACTTATTTCACGGTAATAAGTCAGTAATTTTCCTTATTTTGGGTCAAAAAAGACAGAAATTCCCTTTGTTTTTTGGGGAAAAAGACAGAAATTCCACTTATTTAGAGGCAAAAAAGCAGAAATTCACCTTATTTTGGAGCAAAAATTAAGAAATTTCTCTTTTTTATGGCAAAAAGGTATGCATTCTTCTTATTTTCGGGCAGAAAGGCAGAAATTCCCCGTATTTTGGAGCAAAATTGCAGAAATTCCTTTCATTGTGAAGTAAAAAGGCAGAAATTCCCTATATGTTGGGGCATAAAGACAGAAATTCTCTTTATTTTGGGGCAAAACTCAGAAATTCCACTTATTTTTGGGCAAAATTCCAGAAATTTCCCTTATTTTGGGGCAAAATTGCAGAAATTTCACTTATTTTGGGGCAAAATTGCAGAAATTTCACTTATTTCAGGGAAAATAGGGAGAAATTTTTCTTATTTTGGGGCAAAAAGGCAGAAATTCCTAATATTTTGTGGCAAAAATGCAGAAATTTCACTAATTTTGAGGTAAAAAGGCTAAAATTCCCCTTATTTGGGGGCAAAAAGGCAGAAATTTCCCTTATTTTGGAGCAAAATTGCAGAAATTTCAATTATTTCAGGGTACTAAGTCAGAAATTTTCTTTATTTTGGGGCAAAAAACAGAAATTCCCTTTGTTTTGGGGGAAAAAGACAGAAATTCCACTTATTTAGAGGCAAAAAAGCAGAAATTCCCCTTATTTTGGAGCAAAAATGAAGAAATTTCCCTTCTTTATGGCAAAAAGGTAGGCAGTCTTCTTATTTTCGGACAAAAAGGCAGAAATTTCTAATATTTTGTGGCAAAAATGCAGACATTCCTAATATTTTGTTGCAAAAATGCAGAAATTTCTTTTATTTTGAAGTAAAAAGGCTGAAATTCCCCTTATTTGGGGGCAAAAATGCAGAAATTTCCCTTATTTTGGAGCAATTTGCAGAAATTTCACTTAATTCAGGGTAAAAAGTCAGAAATTTTTCTTATTTTGGGGCAAAAATACAGAAATTCCCTTTGTTTTGGGGGAAAAAGACAGAAATTCCACTTATTTAGAGGCAAAAAGGCAAAAGTTCCCCTTATTTTGGAGCAAAAATGAAGAAATTTCCCTTTTTTTATGGCAAAAAGGTAGGCATTCTTCTTATTTTCGGACAAAAAGGCAGAAATTCCCCATATTTTGGGCAAAAGGCAGAAATTCCCCTTATTTAGGGCAAAATTGCAGAAATTTCCCTAATTGTGGATCAAAAAACAGAAATTTCCCTAATTGTGGGGCAAAAAACAGAAATTCCTCTTATTTTGGGGCAAGGTTGCAGAAATTTACCTTATTATGGGGAAAAATTGCAGAAATTTCTCTTATTTTAGGGCAAAATTGCAGAAATTTTACTAATTGTGGGGCAAAAAGTCAGAAATTCTCTTTATTTTGGGGCCAAACTCAGAAATTCCACTTATTTTGGGGCAAAATTCCAGAAATTTCTTTTATTTTGGGTCAAAATTGCAGAAATTTCACTTATTTTCGGGCAAAATTGCAGAAATTTCACTTATTTCAGGGAAAAAAGGCAGAAATTTTCCTTATTTTGAAAAAAAAAGGCAGAAATTCATATTTTGTGCCAAAATTCAGAAATTCCCCTTTTTTTTGAGGTAAAAAGCTGAAATTCCCTTTATTTGGGGGCAAAAAGGTAGAAATTTCCCTTATTTTGGGGCAAAATTGCAGAAATTTCACTTATTTTCGGGCAAAATTGCAGAAATTTCACTTATTTTAAGGAAAAAAGGCAGAAATTTTCCTTATTTTGAAAAAAAAAGGCAGAAATTCATATTTTGTGCCAAAATTCAGAAATTCCCCTTTTTTTGAGGTAAAAAGCTGAAATTCCCTTTATTTGGGGGCAAAAAGGTAGAAATTTCCCTTATTTTGGGGCAAAATTGCAGAAATTTCACTTATTTCAAGGAAATAAGTCAGAAATTTTCCTTATTTTGGGGCAAGAAAGACAGAAATTCTCTTTAATTGGGGGAAAAAGACAGAAATTCCACTTATTTAGAGGTAAAAAGGCTGAAATTCCCCTTATTTTGGAGCAAAAATGAAGAAATTTCGCATTTTTATGGCAAAAAGGTATGCATTCTTCTTATTTTCGGGCAAAAAGGCATAAGTTCCCCGTATTTTGGAGCAAAATTGCAGAAATTCCCCTAATTGTGAAACAAAAAGGCAGAAATTCCCTAAATGTTGGGGCATAAAGACAGAAATTCTCTTTATTTTGGGGCAAAACTCAGAAATTCCACTTATTTTTGGGCAAAATTCCAGAAATTTCCCTTATTTTGGGGCAAAATTGCAGAAATTTCACTTATTTTGGGGCAAAATTGCAGAAATTTCACTTATTTCAGGGAAAATAGGCAGAAATTTTTCTTCTTTTGGGGCAAAAAGGCAGAAATTCCTAATATTTTGTGGCAAAAATGCAGAAATTTCCCTTATTTTGAGGTAAAAAGGCTGAAATTCCCCTTATTTGGGGGCAAAAAGGCAGAAATTTTCCTTATTTTGGAGCAAAATTGCAGAAATTTCACTTATTTCAGGGTAATAAGTCAGAAATTTTCCTTATTTTGGGGCAAAAAACAGGAATTCCCTTTGTTTTGGGAGCAAAAGACAGAAATTACACTTATTTAGAGGCAAAAAAGCAGAAATTCCCTTTATTTTGGAGCAAAAATGAGGAAATTTCCCTTCTTTATGGCAAAAAGGTAGGCATTCTTCTTATTTTCGGACAAAAAAACAGAAATTCCTAATATTTTGTGGCAAAAATGCAGAAATTCCTAATATTTTGTTGCAAAAATGCAGAAATTTCTTTTATTTTGTGGTAAAAAGGCTGAAATTTCCCTTATTTGGGGACAAAAATGGCAGAAATTTCCCTTATTTTTGGGGCAAAATTGCAGAAATTTCACTTATTTCAGGGTAATAAGTCAGAAATTTTCCTTAATTTGAAGCAAAAAAGACAGAAATTCCCTTTGTTTTGGGGGAAAAAGACAGAAATTCCACTTATTTAGAGGCAAAAAAGCAGAAATTCCCCTTATTTTGGAGCAAAAATGAAGAAATTTCCCTTTTTTATGGCAAAAAGGTATGCATTCTTCTTATTTTCGGACAAAAAGGCAGAAATTCCCCATATTTTGGGGCAAAAGGCAGAAATTCCCCTTATTTAGGGCAAAATTGCAGAAATTTCCCTAATTGTGGGGCAAAAAACAGAAATTTTCCTAATTGTGGGGCAAAAAACAGAAATTCCCCTTATTGTGGGGCAAAGTTGCAGAAATTTCTCTTATTATGGGGAAAAATTGCAGAAATTTCTTATTTTAGGGCAAAATTGCAGAAATTTTAATAATTGTGAAGCAAAAAGGCAGAAATTCTCTTTATTTTGGGGCAAAAATGAGAAATTCCACTTATTTTGGGGCAAAATTCCAGAAATTTCTTATATTTTGGGGCAAAATTGCAGAAATTTCACTTATTTCAGGGAAAAAAGGCAGAAATTTTCATTATTTTGTGGCATAAAGAAAGAAATTCATAATATTTTGTGCCAAAATTCAGAAATTCCCCATATTTTGAGGTAAAAAGGCTGAAATTCCCTTTATTTGGGGGCAAAAAGGCAGAAATTTCCTTTATTTTGGGGCAAAATTGCAGAAATTTCACTTATTTCAGGGTAATAAGTCAGAAATTTTCCTTATTTTGGGGCAAAAAAGACAGAAATTCCCTTTGTTTTGGGAGAAAAAGGCAGAAATTCCACTTATTTAGAGGCAAAAGTAGAAATTCCCCTTATTTTGGAGCAAAATTTCAGAAATTCCCCTAATTGTGGGGCAAAAAGGCAGAAATTCCCTATATGTTGGGACAAAATAACAGAAATTCTCCTTATTTTGGGGGCAAAACTCAGAAATTCCACTTATTTTGGGTCAAAATTCCAGAAATTTCACTTATTTTGGGGCAAAATTGCAGAAATTTCAATTATTTTGGGGCAAAATTGCAGAAATTTCACTTATTTCAGAACAAAAGCAGAAATTTTCTTATTTGCGTGCAAAAAGGCAGAAATTTGTATTATTTTGGTACAAAATTGCACAAATTTTTCTTATTTTGAGGAAAAAAGGCAGAAATTTCCCATATTTTGGGACAAAAATGCAGAAATTCCCCTTATTTTGAGGTAAAAATGCTGAAATTCCCCTTATTTGGGGGCAAAAAGCAAGAAATTTCACTTATTTTGGGGCAAAATTGCAGAAATTTCACTCATTTCAGGGAAAAAAGGCAGAAATTTGACTTATTTTAGGGCAAAAAGGCAGAAATTCCTAATATTTTGTGGCAAAAATGCAGAAATTTCCCTTATTTTGAGGTAAAAAGGCTGAAATTCCCCTTATTTGGGAGCAAAAAGGCAGAAATTTTCCTTATTTTGGAGCAAAATTGCAGAAATTTCACTTATTTCAGGGTAATAAGTCAGAAATTTTCCTTATTTTGGGGCAAAAAACAGGAATTCCCTTTGTTTTGGGGGAAAAAGACAGAAATTACACTTATTTAGAGGCAAAAAAGCAGAAATTCCACTTATTTTGGAGCAAAAATGAAGAAATTTCCCTTCTTTACGGCAAAAAGGTAGGCATTCTTCTTATTTTCGGACAAAAAGGCAGAAATTCCTAATATTTTGTGGCAAAAATGCAGAAATTCCTAATATTTTGTGGCAAAAATGCAGAAATTTCTTTTATTTTGAGGTAAAAAGGCTGAAATTCCCCTTATTTGGGGGCAAAAATGCAGAAATTTCCCTTATTTTGGGGCAATTTGCAGAAATTTCACTTATTTCAGGGTAATAAGTCAGAAATTTTTCCTATTTTGGGGCAAAAAAACAGAAATTCCCTTTGTTTTGGGGGAAAAAGACAGAAATTCCACTTATTTAGAGGCAAAAAAGCAGAAATTCCCCTTATTCTGGAGCAAAAATGAAGAAATTTCCCTTTTTTATGGCAAAAAGGTAGGCATTCTTCTTATTTTCGGAAAAAAGGCAGAAATTCCCCATATTTTGGGGCAAAAGGCAGAAATTCCCCTTATTTAGGGCAATATTGCAGAAATTTCCCTAATTGTGGGGCAAAAAACAGAAATTTTCCTAATTGTGGGGCAAAAAACAGAAATTCCCCTTATTTTGGGGCAAAGTTGCAGAAATTTCTTTTATTATGGAGAAAAATTGCAGAAATTTCTTATTTTAGGGCAAAATTGCAGAAATTTTAATAAATGTGGAGCAAAAAGGCAGAAATTCTCTTTATTTTGGGGCAAAAATGAGAAATTTCACTTATTTTGGGGCAAAATTCCAGAAATTTCTTATATTTTGGGGCAAAATTGCAGAAATTTCACTTATTTCAGGGAAAAAAGGCAGAAATTTTCCTTATTTTGGGGCAAAAAGAAAGAAATTCATAATATTTTGTGCCAAAATTCAGAAATTCCCCATATTTTGAGGTAAAAAGGCTGAAATTCCCTTTATTTGGGGGCAAAAAGGCAGAAATTTCCTTTATTTTGGGGCAAAATTGCAGAAATTTCACTTATTTCAGGGTAATAAGTCAGAAATTTTCCTTATTTTGGGGCAAAAAAGACAGAAATTCCCTTTGTTTTGGGAGAAAAAGGCAGAAATTCCACTTATTTAGATGCAAAAGTAGAAATTCCCCTTATTTTGGAGCAAAATTTCAGAAATTCCCCTAATTGTAGGGCAAAAAGGCAGAAATTCCCTATATGTTGGGACAAAATAACAGAAATTCTCCTTATTTTGGGGGCAAAACTCAGAAATTCCACTTATTTTGCGTCAAAATTCCAGAAATTTCACTTATTTTGGGGCAAAATTGCAGAAATTTCAATTATTTTGGGGCAAAATTGCAGAAATTTCACTTATTTCAGAACAAAAGCAGAAATTTTCTTATTTGCGTGCAAAAAGGCAGAAATTTGTATTATTTTGGTACAAAATTGCACAAATTTTTCTTATTTTGAGGAAAAAAGGCAGAAATTTCCCATATTTTGGGGCAAAAATGCAGAAATTCCCCTTATTTTGAGGTAAAAATGCTGAAATTCCCCTTATTTGGGGGCAAAAAGCAAGAAATTTCACTTATTTTGGGGCAAAATTGCAGAAATTTCACTCATTTCAGGGAAAAAAGGCAGAAATTTGACTTATTTTAGGGCAAAAAGGCAGAAATTCCTAATATTTTGTGGCAAAAATGCAGAAATTTCCCTTATTTTGAGGTAAAAAGGCTGAAATTCCTCTTATTTGGGAGCAAAAAGGCAGAAATTTTTCTTATTTTGGAGCAAAATTGCAGAAATTTCATTATTTCAGGGTAATAAGTCAGAAATTTTCCTTATTTTGGGGCAAAAAACAGGAATTCCCTTTGTTTTGGGGGAAAAAGACAGAAATTACACTTATTTAGAGGCAAAAAAGCAGAAATTCACCTTATTTTGGAGCAAAATTAAGAAATTTCTCTTTTTTATGGCAAAAAGGTATGCATTCTTCTTATTTTCGGGCAGAAAGGCAGAAATTCCCCGTATTTTGGAGCAAAATTGCAGAAATTCCTTTCATTGTGAAGCAAAAAGGCAGAAATTCCCTATATGTTGGGGCATAAAGACAGAAATTCTCTTTATTTTGGGGCAAAACTCAGAAATTCCACTTATTTTTGGGCAAAATTCCAGAAATTTCCCTTATTTTGGGGCAAAATTGCAGAAATTTCACTTATTTTGGGGCAAAATTGCAGAAATTTCACTTATTTCAGGGAAAATAGGCAGAAATTTTTCTTATTTTGGGGCAAAAAGGCAGAAATTCCTAATATTTTGTGGCAAAAATGCAGAAATTTCCCTTATTTTGAGGTAAAAAGGCTGAAATTCCCCTGATTTGGGGGCAAAAAGGCAGAAATTTCCCTTATTTTGGGGCAAAATTGCAGAAATTTCACTTATTTTGGGGCAAAATTGCAGAAATTTCACTTATTTCAGGGAAAATAGGCAGAAATTTTTCTTCTTTGGGGCCAAAAAGGCAGAAATTCCTAATATTTTGTGGCAAAAATGCAGAAATTTCCCTTATTTTGAGGTAAAAAGGCTGAAATTCCCCTTATTTGGGGGCAAAAAGGCAGAAATTTTCCTTATTTTGGAGCAAAATTGCAGAAATTTCACTTATTTCAGGGTAATAAGTCAGAAATTTTCCTTATTTTGGGGCAAAAAACAGGAATTCCCTTTGTTTTGGGAGAAAAAGACAGAAATTACACTTATTTAGAGGCAAAAAAGCAGAAATTCCCTTTATTTTGGAGCAAAAATGAGGAAATTTCCCTTCTTTATGGCAAAAAGGTAGGCATTCTTCTTATTTTCGGACAAAAAGGCAGAAATTCCTAATATTTTGTGGCAAAAATGCAGAAATTCCTAATATTTTGTTGCAAAAATGCAGAAATTTCTTTTATTTTGAGGTAAAAAGGCTGAAATTTCCCTTATTTAGGTTCAAAAATGGCAGAAATTTCCCTTATTTTTGGGGCAAAATTGCAGAAATTTCACTTATTTCAGGGTAATAAGTCAGAAATTTTCCTTAATTTGAAGCAAAAAAGACAGAAATTCCCTTTGTTTTGGGGGAAAAAGACAGAAATTCCACTTATTTAGAGGCAAAAAAGCAGAAATTCCCCTTATTTTGGAGCAAAAATGAAGAAATTTCCCTTTTTTATGGCAAAAAGGTAGGCATTCTTCTTATTTTCGGACAAAAAGGCAGAAATTCCCCATATTTTGGGGCAAAAGGCAGAAATTCCCCTTATTTAGGGCAATATTGCAGAAATTTCCCTAATTGTGGGGCAAAAAACAGAAATTTTCCTAATTGTGGGGCAAAAAACAGAAATTCCCCTTATTTTGGGGCAAAGTTGCAGAAATTTCTCTTATTATGGAGAAAAATTGCAGAAATTTCTTACTTTAGGGCAAAATTGCAGAAATTTTAATAAATGTGGAGCAAAAAGGCAGAAATTCTCTTTATTTTGGGGCAAAAATGAGAAATTTCACTTATTTTGGGGCAAAATTCCAGAAATTTCTTATATTTTGGGGCAAAATTGCAGAAATTTCACTTATTTCAGGGAAAAAAGGCAGAAATTTTCCTTATTTTGGGGCAAAAAGAAAGAAATTCATAATATTTTGTACCAAAATTCAGAAATTCCCCATATTTTGAGGTAAAAAGGCTGAAATTCCCTTTATTTGGGGGCAAAAAGCAGAAATTTCCTTTATTTTGGGGAAAAATTGCAGAAATTTCACTTATTTAAGGGTAATAAGTCAGAAATTTTCCTTATTTTGGGGCAAAAAAGACAGAAATTCCCTTTGTTTTGGGAGAAAAAGGCAGAAATTCCACTTATTTAGATGCAAAAGTAGAAATTCCCCTTATTTTGGAGCAAAATTTCAGAAATTCCCCTAATTGTGGGGCAAAAAGGCAGAAATTCCCTATATGTTGGGACAAAATAACAGAAATTCTCCTTATTTTGGGGGCAAAACTCAGAAATTCCACTTATTTTGGGTCAAAATTCCAGAAATTTCACTTATTTTGGGGCAAAATTGCAGAAATTTCAATTATTTTGGGGCAAAATTGCAGAAATTTCACTTATTTCAGAACAAAAGCAGAAATTTTCTTATTTGCGTGCAAAAAGGCAGAAATTTGTATTATTTTGGTACAAAATTGCACAAATTTTTCTTATTTTGAGGAAAAAAGGCAGAAATTTCCCATATTTTGGGGCAAAAATGCAGAAATTCCCCTTATTTTGAGGTAAAAATGCTGAAATTCCCCTTATTTGGGGGCAAAAAGCAAGAAATTTCACTTATTTTGGGGCAAAATTGCAGAAATTTCACTCATTTCAGGGAAAAAAGGCAGAAATTTGACTTATTTTAGGGCAAAAAGGCAGAAATTCCTAATATTTTGTTGCAAAAATGCAGAAATTTCCCTTATTTTGAGGTAAAAAGGCTGAAATTCCCCTTATTTGGGAGCAAAAAGGCAGAAATTTTCCTTATTTTGGAGCAAAATTGCAGAAATTTCACTTATTTCAGGGTAATAAGTCAGAAATTTTTCTTATTTTGGGGCAAAAAACAGGAATTCCCTTTGTTTTGGGGGAAAAAGACAGAAATTACACTTATTTAGAGGCAAAAAAGCAGAAATTCCACTTATTTTGGAGCAAAAATGAAGAAATTTCCCTTCTTTACGGCAAAAAGGTAGGCATTCTTCTTATTTTCAGACAAAAAGGCAGAAATTCCTAATATTTTGTGGCAAAAATGAAGAAATTCCTAAAATTTTGTGGCAAAAATGCAGAAATTTCTTTTATTTTGAGGTAAAAAGGCTGAAATTCCCCTTATTTGGGGGCAAAAATGCAGAAATTTCCCTTATTTTGGGGCAATTTGCAGAAATTTCCCTAATTGTGGGGCAAAAAACAGATATTCCCCTTATTTTGGGGCAAAGTTGCAGAAATTTCCCTTATTATGGGAAAAAATTGCAGAAATTTCC
The DNA here is from genome assembly GCF_963924665.1 of Micromys minutus. Taxonomy (NCBI): domain Eukaryota; kingdom Metazoa; phylum Chordata; class Mammalia; order Rodentia; family Muridae; genus Micromys; species Micromys minutus. The sequence continues at coordinate 9,609,537 of NW_027667727.1, forward strand.
CTTATTTTAGCGCAAAATTGCAGAAATTTTAATAATTGTAGGGCAAAAAGGCAGAAATTCCCTTTATTTTGGGGCAAAACTGAGAAATTCCACTTATTTTGGGGCAAAATTCCAGAAATTTCTTATATTTTGGGGCAAAATTGCAGAAATTTCACTTATTTCAGGGAAAAAAGGCAGAAATTTTCATTATTTTGGGGCAAAAAGAAAGAAATTCATAATATTTTGTGCCAAAATTCAGAAATTCCCCATATTTTGAGGTAAAAAGGCTGAAATTCCCTTTATTTGGGGGCAAAAAGGCAGAAATTTCCTTTATTTTGGGGCAAAATTGCAGAAATTTCACTTATTTCAGGGTAATAAGTCAGAAATTTTCCTTATTTTGGGGCAAAAAAGACAGAAATTCCCTTTGTTTTGGGAGAAAAAGGCAGAAATTCCACTTATTTAGAGGCAAAAGTAGAAATTCCCCTTATTTTGGAGCAAAATTTCAGAAATTCCCCTAATTGTGGGGCAAAAAGGCAGAAATTCCCTATATGTTGGGACAAAATAACAGAAATTCTCCTTATTTTGGGGGCAAAACTCAGAAATTCCACTTATTTTGGGTCAAAATTACAGAAATTTCACTTATTTTGGGGCAAAATTGCAGAAATTTCAATTATTTTGGGGCAAAATTGCAGAAATTTCACTTATTTAAGAACAAAAGCAGAAATTTTCTTATTTGCGTGCAAAAAGGCAGAAATTTGTATTATTTTGGTACAAAATTGCACAAATTTTTCTTATTTTGAGGAAAAAAGGCAGAAATTTCCCATATTTTGGGGCAAAAATGCAGAAATTCCCCTTATTTTGAGGTAAAAATGCTGAAATTCCCCTTATTTGGGGGCAAAAAGCAAGAAATTTCACTTATTTTGGAGCAAAATTGCAGAAATTTCACTCATTTCAGGGAAAAAAGGCAGAAATTTGACTTATTTTAGGGCAAAAAGGCAGAAATTCCTAATATTTTGTGGCAAAAATGCAGAAATTCCTAATATTTTGTGGCAAAAATGCAGAAATTTCTTTTATTTTGAGGTAAAAAGGCTGAAATTCCCCTTCTTTGGGGGCAAAAATGCAGAAATTTCCCTTATTTTGGGGCAATTTGCAGAAATTTCACTTATTTCAGGGTAATAAATCAGAAATTTTTCCTATTTTGGGGCAAAAAAACAGAAATTCCCTTTGTTTTGGGGGAAAAAGACAGAAATTCCACTTATTTAGAGGCAAAAAAGCAGAAATTCCCCTTATTCTGGAGCAAAAATTAAGAAATTTCCCTTTTTTATGGCAAAAAGGTAGGCATTCTTCTTATTTTCGGACAAAAAGGCAGAAATTCCACATATTTTGGGGCAAAAGGCAGAAATTCCCCTTATTTAGGGCAAAATTGCAGAAATTTCCCTAATTGTGGGGCAAAAAACAGATATTTCCCTAATTGTGGGGCAAAAAACAGATATTCCCCTTATTTTGGGGCAAAGTTGCAGAAATTTCCCTTATTATGGGGAAAAATTGCAGAAATTTCCCTTATTTTAGCGCAAAATTGCAGAAATTTTAATAATCGTAGCGCAAGAAGGCAGAAATTCTCTTTATTTTGGGGCAAAACTGAGAAATTCCACTTATTTTGGGGCAAAATTCCAGAAATTTCTTTTATTTTGGGGCAAAATTGCAGAAATTTCACTTATTTTAGGGAAAAAAGGCAGAAATTCCCCTTATTTAGGGCAAAATTGCAGAAATTTCCCTAATTGTGGGGCAAAAAACAGATATTTCCCTAATTGTGGGGCAAAAAACAGATATTCCCCTATTTTGGGGCAAAGTTGCAGAAATTTCCCTTATTATAGGGAAAAATTGCAGAAATTTCCCTTATTTTAGCGCAAAATTGCAGAAATTTTAATAATTGTAGGGCAAGAAGGCAGAAATTCTCTTTATTTTGGGGCAAAACTGAGAAATTCCACTTATTTTGGGGCAAAATTCCAGAAATTTCTTTTATTTTGGGGCAAAATTGCAGAAATTTCACTTATTTTAGGGGAAAAAAGGCAGAAATTTTCCTTATTTTGGGACAAAAAGGCAGAAATTCATAATATTTTGTGCCAAAATTCAGAAATTCCCCTTTTTTTGAGTTAAAAAGGCTGAAATTCCCTTTATTTGGGGGCAAAAAAGCAGAAATTTCCCTAATTTTGGGGCAAAATTGCGGAAATTTCACTTATTTCAGGGTAATAAGTCAGAAATTTTCCTTATTTTGGGGCAAAAAAGACAGAAATTCCCTTTGTTTGGGGAGAGAAAGGCAGAAATTCCACTTATTTAGAGGCAAAAATGCAGAAATTCCCCTTATTTTGGATCAAAATTTCAGAAATTCACCTAATTGTGGGGCAAAAAGGCAGAAATTCCCTATCTGTTGGAGCAAAATAACAGAAATTCTCCTTTTTTGGGGGCAAAACTCAGAAATTCCATTTATTTTGGGGCAAAATTCCAGAAATTTCACTTATTTTGGGGCAAAATTGCAGAAATTTCAATTATTTTGGGGCAAAATTGCCCAAATTTCACTTATTTCAGAAAAAAAGCAGAAATTTTCTTATTTGGAGGCAAAAAGGCAGAAATTTGTATTATTTTGTTACAAAATTGCAGAAATTTTTCCTATTTTGGGGAAAAAAGGCAGAAATTTCCCATATTTTGGGGCAAAAATGCAGAAATTCCCCTTATTTTGAGGTAAAAGGCTGAAATTCCCCTTATTTAGGGGCAAAAAAAAGAAATTTCACTTATTTTGTTGCAAAATTGCAGAAATTTCACTTATTTCAGGGAAAATAGGCAGAAATTTTTCTTATTTTGGGGCAAAAAGGCAGAAATTCCTAATATTTTGTGGCAAAAATGCAGAAATTCCCCTTATTTTGAGGTAAAAAGGCTGAAATTCCCCTTATTTAGGGGCAAAAAGGCAGAAATTTCTTTTATTTTGGGGCAAAATTGCTGAAAATTCACTTATTTCACGGTAATAAGTCAGTAATTTTCCTTATTTTGGGTCAAAAAAGACAGAAATTCCCTTTGTTTTTTGGGGAAAAAGACAGAAATTCCACTTATTTAGAGGCAAAAAAGCAGAAATTCACCTTATTTTGGAGCAAAAATTAAGAAATTTCTCTTTTTTATGGCAAAAAGGTATGCATTCTTCTTATTTTCGGGCAGAAAGGCAGAAATTCCCCGTATTTTGGAGCAAAATTGCAGAAATTCCTTTCATTGTGAAGTAAAAAGGCAGAAATTCCCTATATGTTGGGGCATAAAGACAGAAATTCTCTTTATTTTGGGGCAAAACTCAGAAATTCCACTTATTTTTGGGCAAAATTCCAGAAATTTCCCTTATTTTGGGGCAAAATTGCAGAAATTTCACTTATTTTGGGGCAAAATTGCAGAAATTTCACTTATTTCAGGGAAAATAGGGAGAAATTTTTCTTATTTTGGGGCAAAAAGGCAGAAATTCCTAATATTTTGTGGCAAAAATGCAGAAATTTCACTAATTTTGAGGTAAAAAGGCTAAAATTCCCCTTATTTGGGGGCAAAAAGGCAGAAATTTCCCTTATTTTGGAGCAAAATTGCAGAAATTTCAATTATTTCAGGGTACTAAGTCAGAAATTTTCTTTATTTTGGGGCAAAAAACAGAAATTCCCTTTGTTTTGGGGGAAAAAGACAGAAATTCCACTTATTTAGAGGCAAAAAAGCAGAAATTCCCCTTATTTTGGAGCAAAAATGAAGAAATTTCCCTTCTTTATGGCAAAAAGGTAGGCAGTCTTCTTATTTTCGGACAAAAAGGCAGAAATTTCTAATATTTTGTGGCAAAAATGCAGAAATTCCTAATATTTTGTTGCAAAAATGCAGAAATTTCTTTTATTTTGAAGTAAAAAGGCTGAAATTCCCCTTATTTGGGGGCAAAAATGCAGAAATTTCCCTTATTTTGGAGCAATTTGCAGAAATTTCACTTAATTCAGGGTAAAAAGTCAGAAATTTTTCTTATTTTGGGGCAAAAATACAGAAATTCCCTTTGTTTTGGGGGAAAAAGACAGAAATTCCACTTATTTAGAGGCAAAAAGGCAAAAGTTCCCCTTATTTTGGAGCAAAAATGAAGAAATTTCCCTTTTTTTATGGCAAAAAGGTAGGCATTCTTCTTATTTTCGGACAAAAAGGCAGAAATTCCCCATATTTTGGGCAAAAGGCAGAAATTCCCCTTATTTAGGGCAAAATTGCAGAAATTTCCCTAATTGTGGATCAAAAAACAGAAATTTCCCTAATTGTGGGGCAAAAAACAGAAATTCCTCTTATTTTGGGGCAAGGTTGCAGAAATTTACCTTATTATGGGGAAAAATTGCAGAAATTTCTCTTATTTTAGGGCAAAATTGCAGAAATTTTACTAATTGTGGGGCAAAAAGTCAGAAATTCTCTTTATTTTGGGGCCAAACTCAGAAATTCCACTTATTTTGGGGCAAAATTCCAGAAATTTCTTTTATTTTGGGTCAAAATTGCAGAAATTTCACTTATTTTCGGGCAAAATTGCAGAAATTTCACTTATTTCAGGGAAAAAAGGCAGAAATTTTCCTTATTTTGAAAAAAAAAGGCAGAAATTCATATTTTGTGCCAAAATTCAGAAATTCCCCTTTTTTTTGAGGTAAAAAGCTGAAATTCCCTTTATTTGGGGGCAAAAAGGTAGAAATTTCCCTTATTTTGGGGCAAAATTGCAGAAATTTCACTTATTTTCGGGCAAAATTGCAGAAATTTCACTTATTTTAAGGAAAAAAGGCAGAAATTTTCCTTATTTTGAAAAAAAAGGCAGAAATTCATATTTTGTGCCAAAATTCAGAAATTCCCCTTTTTTTGAGGTAAAAAGCTGAAATTCCCTTTATTTGGGGGCAAAAAGGTAGAAATTTCCCTTATTTTGGGGCAAAATTGCAGAAATTTCACTTATTTCAAGGAAATAAGTCAGAAATTTTCCTTATTTTGGGGCAAGAAAGACAGAAATTCTCTTTAATTGGGGGAAAAAGACAGAAATTCCACTTATTTAGAGGTAAAAAGGCTGAAATTCCCCTTATTTTGGAGCAAAAATGAAGAAATTTCGCATTTTTATGGCAAAAAGGTATGCATTCTTCTTATTTTCGGGCAAAAAGGCATAAGTTCCCCGTATTTTGGAGCAAAATTGCAGAAATTCCCCTAATTGTGAAACAAAAAGGCAGAAATTCCCTAAATGTTGGGGCATAAAGACAGAAATTCTCTTTATTTTGGGGCAAAACTCAGAAATTCCACTTATTTTTGGGCAAAATTCCAGAAATTTCCCTTATTTTGGGGCAAAATTGCAGAAATTTCACTTATTTTGGGGCAAAATTGCAGAAATTTCACTTATTTCAGGGAAAATAGGCAGAAATTTTTCTTCTTTTGGGGCAAAAAGGCAGAAATTCCTAATATTTTGTGGCAAAAATGCAGAAATTTCCCTTATTTTGAGGTAAAAAGGCTGAAATTCCCCTTATTTGGGGGCAAAAAGGCAGAAATTTTCCTTATTTTGGAGCAAAATTGCAGAAATTTCACTTATTTCAGGGTAATAAGTCAGAAATTTTCCTTATTTTGGGGCAAAAAACAGGAATTCCCTTTGTTTTGGGAGCAAAAGACAGAAATTACACTTATTTAGAGGCAAAAAAGCAGAAATTCCCTTTATTTTGGAGCAAAAATGAGGAAATTTCCCTTCTTTATGGCAAAAAGGTAGGCATTCTTCTTATTTTCGGACAAAAAAACAGAAATTCCTAATATTTTGTGGCAAAAATGCAGAAATTCCTAATATTTTGTTGCAAAAATGCAGAAATTTCTTTTATTTTGTGGTAAAAAGGCTGAAATTTCCCTTATTTGGGGACAAAAATGGCAGAAATTTCCCTTATTTTTGGGGCAAAATTGCAGAAATTTCACTTATTTCAGGGTAATAAGTCAGAAATTTTCCTTAATTTGAAGCAAAAAAGACAGAAATTCCCTTTGTTTTGGGGGAAAAAGACAGAAATTCCACTTATTTAGAGGCAAAAAAGCAGAAATTCCCCTTATTTTGGAGCAAAAATGAAGAAATTTCCCTTTTTTATGGCAAAAAGGTATGCATTCTTCTTATTTTCGGACAAAAAGGCAGAAATTCCCCATATTTTGGGGCAAAAGGCAGAAATTCCCCTTATTTAGGGCAAAATTGCAGAAATTTCCCTAATTGTGGGGCAAAAAACAGAAATTTTCCTAATTGTGGGGCAAAAAACAGAAATTCCCCTTATTGTGGGGCAAAGTTGCAGAAATTTCTCTTATTATGGGGAAAAATTGCAGAAATTTCTTATTTTAGGGCAAAATTGCAGAAATTTTAATAATTGTGAAGCAAAAAGGCAGAAATTCTCTTTATTTTGGGGCAAAAATGAGAAATTCCACTTATTTTGGGGCAAAATTCCAGAAATTTCTTATATTTTGGGGCAAAATTGCAGAAATTTCACTTATTTCAGGGAAAAAAGGCAGAAATTTTCATTATTTTGTGGCATAAAGAAAGAAATTCATAATATTTTGTGCCAAAATTCAGAAATTCCCCATATTTTGAGGTAAAAAGGCTGAAATTCCCTTTATTTGGGGGCAAAAAGGCAGAAATTTCCTTTATTTTGGGGCAAAATTGCAGAAATTTCACTTATTTCAGGGTAATAAGTCAGAAATTTTCCTTATTTTGGGGCAAAAAAGACAGAAATTCCCTTTGTTTTGGGAGAAAAAGGCAGAAATTCCACTTATTTAGAGGCAAAAGTAGAAATTCCCCTTATTTTGGAGCAAAATTTCAGAAATTCCCCTAATTGTGGGGCAAAAAGGCAGAAATTCCCTATATGTTGGGACAAAATAACAGAAATTCTCCTTATTTTGGGGGCAAAACTCAGAAATTCCACTTATTCTGGGTCAAAATTCCAGAAATTTCACTTATTTTGGGGCAAAATTGCAGAAATTTCAATTATTTTGGGGCAAAATTGCAGAAATTTCACTTATTTCAGAACAAAAGCAGAAATTTTCTTATTTGCGTGCAAAAAGGCAGAAATTTGTATTATTTTGGTACAAAATTGCACAAATTTTTCTTATTTTGAGGAAAAAAGGCAGAAATTTCCCATATTTTGGGACAAAAATGCAGAAATTCCCCTTATTTTGAGGTAAAAATGCTGAAATTCCCCTTATTTGGGGGCAAAAAGCAAGAAATTTCACTTATTTTGGGGCAAAATTGCAGAAATTTCACTCATTTCAGGGAAAAAAGGCAGAAATTTGACTTATTTTAGGGCAAAAAGGCAGAAATTCCTAATATTTTGTGGCAAAAATGCAGAAATTTCCCTTATTTTGAGGTAAAAAGGCTGAAATTCCCCTTATTTGGGAGCAAAAAGGCAGAAATTTTCCTTATTTTGGAGCAAAATTGCAGAAATTTCACTTATTTCAGGGTAATAAGTCAGAAATTTTCCTTATTTTGGGGCAAAAAACAGGAATTCCCTTTGTTTTGGGGGAAAAAGACAGAAATTACACTTATTTAGAGGCAAAAAAGCAGAAATTCCACTTATTTTGGAGCAAAAATGAAGAAATTTCCCTTCTTTACGGCAAAAAGGTAGGCATTCTTCTTATTTTCGGACAAAAAGGCAGAAATTCCTAATATTTTGTGGCAAAAATGCAGAAATTCCTAATATTTTGTGGCAAAAATGCAGAAATTTCTTTTATTTTGAGGTAAAAAGGCTGAAATTCCCCTTATTTGGGGGCAAAAATGCAGAAATTTCCCTTATTTTGGGGCAATTTGCAGAAATTTCACTTATTTCAGGGTAATAAGTCAGAAATTTTTCCTATTTTGGGGCAAAAAAACAGAAATTCCCTTTGTTTTGGGGGAAAAAGACAGAAATTCCACTTATTTAGAGGCAAAAAAGCAGAAATTCCCCTTATTCTGGAGCAAAAATGAAGAAATTTCCCTTCTTTATGGCAAAAAGGTAGGCATTCTCCTTATTTTCGGACAAAAAGGCAGAAATTCCACATATTTTGGGGCAAAAGGCAGAAATTACCCTTATTTAGGGCAAAATTGCAGAAATTTCCCTAATTGTGGGGCAAAAAACAGAAATTTCCCTAATTGTGGGGCAAAAAACAGATATTCCCCTTATTTTGGGATAAGTTGCAGAAATTTCCCTTATTATGGGGAAAAATTGCAGAAATTTCCCTTATTTTAGCGCAAAATTGCAGAAATTTTAATAATTGTAGGGCAAGAAGGCAGAAATTCTCTTTATTTTGGGGCAAAACTGAGAAATTCCACTTATTTTGGGGCAAAATTCCAGAAATTTTTTTTATTTTGGGGCAAAATTGCAGAAATTTCACTTATTTTGGGGAAAAATTGCAGAAATTTCACTTAGTTCAGGGAAAAAAGGCAGAAATTTTCCTTATTTTGGGACAAAAAGGCAGAAATTCATAATATTTTGTGCCAAAATTCAGAAATTCCCCTTTTTTTGAGTTAAAAAGGCTGAAATTCCCTTTATTTGGGAGCAAAAAAGCAGAAATTTCCCTAATTTTGGGGCAAAATTGCAGAAATTTCACTTATTTCAGGGTAATAAGTCAGAAATTTTCCTTATTTTGGGGCAAAAAAGACAGAAATTCCCTTTGTTTGGGGAGAGAAAGGCAGAAATTCCACTTATTTAGAGGCAAAAAAGCAGAAATTCCCCTTATTTTGGATCAAAATTTCAGAAATTCAAAATTGTGGGGCAAAAAGGCAGAAATTCCCTATCTGTTGGAGCAAAATAACAGAAATTCTCCTTTTTTGGGGGCAAAACTCAGAAATTCCATTTATTTTGGGGCAAAATTCCAGAAATTTTACTTATTTTGGGGCAAAATTGCAGAAATTTCAATTATTTTGGGGCAAAATTGCCCAAATTTCACTTATTTCAGAAAAAAAGCAGAAATTTTCTTATTTGGAGGCAAAAAGGCAGAAATTTGTATTATTTTGGTACAAAATTGCAGAAATTTTTCCTATTTTGGGGAAAAAAGGCAGAAATTTCCCATATTTTGGGGCACAAATGCAGAAATTCCCCTTATTTTGAGGTAAAAAGGCTGAAATTCCCCTTATTTAGGGGCAAAAAAAAAAGAAATTTCACTTATTTTGTTGCAAAATTGCAGAAATTTCACTTATTTCAGGGAAAATAGGCAGAAATTTTTCTTATTATGGGGCAAAAAGAAGAAATTCCTAATATTTTGTGGCAAAAATGCAGAAATTTCCTTTATTTTGAGGTAAAAAGGCTGAAATTCCCCTTATTTGGGGCAAAAAGGCAGAAATTTCTTTTATTTTGGGGCAAAATTGCTGAAAATTCACTTATTTCACGGTAATAAGTCAGAAATTTTCCTTATTTTGGGTCAAAAAAGACAGAAATTCCCTTTGTTTTTGGGGGAAAAAGACAGAAATTCCACTTATTTAGAGGCAAAAAAGCAGAAATTCACCTTATTTTGGAGCAAAAATTAAGAAATTTCTCTTTTTTATGGCAAAAAGTTATGCATTCTTCTTATTTTCGGGCAGAAAGGCAGAAATTCCCCGTATTTTGGAGCAAAATTGCAGAAATTCCTTTCATTGTGAAGCAAAAAGGCAGAAATTCCCTATATGTTGGGGCATAAAGACAGAAATTCTCTTTATTTTGGGGCAAAACTCAGAAATTCCACTTATTTTTGGGCAAAATTCCAGAAATTTCCCTTATTTTGGGGCAAAATTGCAGAAATTTCACTTATTTTGGGGCAAAATTGCAGAAATTTCACTTATTTCAGGGAAAATAGGAAGAAATTTTTCTTATTTTGGGGCAAAAAGGCAGAAATTCCTAATATTTTGTGGCAAAAATGCAGAAATTTCACTAATTTTGAGGTAAAAAGGCTAAAATTCCCCTTATTTGGGGGCAAAAAGGCAGAAATTTCCCTTATTTTGGAGCAAAATTGCAGAAATTTCAATTATTTCAGGGTACTAAGTCAGAAATTTTCTTTATTTTGGGGCAAAAAACAGAAATTCCCTTTGTTTTGGGGGAAAAAGACAGAAATTCCACTTATTTAGAGGCAAAAAAGCAGAAATTCCTCTTATTTTGGAGCAAAAATGAAGAAATTTCCCTTCTTTATGGCAAAAATGTAGGCAGTCTTCTTATTTTCGGACAAAAAGGCAGAAATTCCTAATATTTTGTGGCAAAAATGCAGAAATTCCTAATATTTTGTTGCAAAAATGCAGAAATTTCTTTTATTTTGAGGTAAAAAGGCTGAAATTTCCCTTATTTAGGTTCAAAAATAGCAGAAATTTCCCTTATTTTTGGGGCAAAATTGCAGAAATTTCACTTATTTCAGGGTAATAAGTCAGAAATTTTCCTTAATTTGAAGCAAAAAAGACAGAAATTCCCTTTGTTTTGGGGGAAAAAGACAGAAATTCCACTTATTTAGAGGCAAAAAAGCAGAAATTCCCCATATTTTGGAGCAAAAATGAAGAAATTTCCCTTTTTTATGGCAAAAAGGTAGGCATTCTTCTTATTTTCGGACAAAAAGGCAGAAATTCCCCATATTTTGGGGCAAAAGGCAGAAATTCCCCTTATTTAGGGCAATATTGCAGAAATTTCCCTAATTGTGGGGCAAAAAACAGAAATTTTCCTAATTGTGGGGCAAAAAACAGAAATTCCCCTTATTTTGGGGCAAAGTTGCAGAAATTTCTCTTATTATGGAGAAAAATTGCAGAAATTTCTTATTTTAGGGCAAATTGCAGAAATTTTAATAAATGTGGAGCAAAAAGGCAGAAATTCTCTTTATTTTGGGGCAAAAATGAGAAAATTCCACTTATTTTGGGGCAAAATTCCAGAAATTTCTTATATTTTGGGGCAAAATTGCAGAAATTTCACTTATTTCAGGGAAAAAAGGCAGAAATTTTCCTTATTTTGGGGCAAAAAGAAAGAAATTCATAATATTTTGTGCCAAAATTCAGAAATTCCCCATATTTTGAGGTAAAAAGGCTGAAATTCCCTTTATTTGGGGGCAAAAAGGCAGAAATTTCCTTTATTTTGGGGCAAAATTGCAGAAATTTCACTTATTTCAGGGAAAATAGGGAGAAATTTTTCTTATTTTGGGGCAAAAAGGCAGAAATTCCTAATATTTTGTGGCAAAAATGCAGAAATTTCACTAATTTTGAGGTAAAAAGGCTAAAATTCCCCTTATTTGGGGGCAAAAAGGCAGAAATTTCCCTTATTTTGGAGCAAAATTGCAGAAATTTCAATTATTTCAGGGTACTAAGTCAGAAATTTTCTTTATTTTGGGGCAAAAACCAGAAATTCCCTTTGTTTTGGGGGAAAAAGACAGAAATTCCACATATTTAGAGGCAAAAAAGCAGAAATTCCCCTTATTTTGGAGCAAAAATGAAGAAATTTCCCTTCTTTATGGCAAAAAGGTAGGCAGTCTTCTTATTTTCGGACAAAAAGGCAGAAATTCCTAATATTTTGTGGCAAAAATGCAGAAATTCCTAATATTTTGTTGCAAAAATGCAGAAATTTCTTTTATTTTGAAGTAAAAAGGCTGAAATTCCCCTTATTTGGGGGCAAAAATGCAGAAATTTCCCTTATTTTGGGGCAATTTGCAGAAATTTCACTTAATTCAGGGTAAAAAGTCAGAAATTTTTCTTATTTTGGGGCAAAAATACAGAAATTCCCTTTGTTTTGGGGGAAAAAGACAGAAATTCCACTTTTTTAGAGGCAAAAAGGCAAAAGTTCCCCTTATTTTGGAGCAAAAATGAAGAAATTTCCCTTTTTTATGGCAAAAAGGTAGGCATTCTTCTTATTTTCGGACAAAAAGGCAGAAATTCCCCATATTTTGGGCAAAAGGCAGAAATTCCCCTTATTTAGGGCAAAATTGCAGAAATTTCCCTAATTGTGGATCAAAAAACAGAAATTTCCCTAATTGTGGGGCAAAAAACAGAAATTCCTCTTATTTTCGGGCAAAGTTGCAGAAATTTACCTTATTATGGGGAAAAATTGCAGAAATTTCTCTTATTTTAGGGCAAAATTGCAGAAATTTTACTAATTGTGGGGCAAAAAGTCAGAAATTCTCTTTATTTTGGGGCCAAACTCAGAAATTTCACTTATTTTGGGGCAAAATTCCAGAAATTTCTTTTATTTTGGGGCAAAATTGCAGAAATTTCACTTATTTTCGGGCAAAATTGCAGAAATTTCACTTATTTTAAGGAAAAAAGGCAGAAATTTTCCTTATTTTGAAAAAAAAAGGCAGAAATTCATATTTTGTGCCAAAATTCAGAAATTCCCCTTTTTTTGAGGTAAAAAGCTGAAATTCCCTTTATTTGGGGGCAAAAAGGTAGAAATTTCTCTTATTTTGGGGCAAAATTGCAGAAATTTCACTTATTTCAAGGAAATAAGTCAGAAATTTTCCTTATTTTGGGGCAAGAAAGACAGAAATTCTCTTTAATTGGGGGAAAAAGACAGAAATTCCACTTATTTAGAGGTAAAAAGGCTGAAATTCCCCTTATTTTGGAGCAAAAATGAAGAAATTTCGCATTTTTATGGCAAAAAGGTATGCATTCTTCTTATTTTCGGGCAAAAAGGCATAAATTCCCCGTATTTTGGAGCAAAATTGCAGAAATTCCCCTAATTGTGAAACAAAAAGGCAGAAATTCCCTAAATGTTGGGGCGTAAAGACAGAAATTCTCTTTATTTTGGGGCAAAACTCAGAAATTCCACTTATTTTTGGGCAAAATTCCAGAAATTTCCCTTATTTTGGGGCAAAATTGCAGAAATTTCACTTATTTTGGGGCAAAATTGCAGAAATTTCACTTATTTCAGGGAAAATAGGCAGAAATTTTTCTTCTTTTGGGGCAAAAAGGCAGAAATTCCTAATATTTTGTGGCAAAAATGCAGAAATTTCCCTTATTTTGAGGTAAAAAGGCTGAAATTCCCCTTATTTGGGGGCAAAAAGGCAGAAATTTTCCTTATTTTGGAGCAAAATTGCAGAAATTTCACTTATTTCAGGGTAATAAGTCAGAAATTTTCCTTATTTTGGGGCAAAAAACAGGAATTCCCTTTGTTTTGGGAGAAAAGGACAGAAATTACACTTATTTAGAGGCAAAAAAGCAGAAATTCCCTTTATTTTGGAGCAAAAATGAGGAAATTTCCCTTCTTTATGGCAAAAAGGTAGGCATTCTTCTTATTTTCGGACAAAAAGGCAGAAATTCCTAATATTTTGTGGCAAAAATGCAGAAATTCCTAATATTTTGTTGCAAAAATGCAGAAATTTCTTTTATTTTGTGGTAAAAAGGCTGAAATTTCCCTTATTTGGGGACAAAAATGGCAGAAATTTCCCTTATTTTTGGGGCAAAATTGCAGAAATTTCACTTATTTCAGGGTAATAAGTCAGAAATTTTCCTTAATTTGAAGCAAAAAAGACAGAAATTCCCTTTGTTTTGGGGGAAAAAGACAGAAATTCCACTTATTTAGAGGCAAAAAAGCAGAAATTCCCCTTATTTTGGAGCAAAAATGAAGAAATTTCCCTTTTTTATGGCAAAAGGTATGCATTCTTCTTATTTTCGGACAAAAAGGCAGAAATTCCCCATATTTTGGGGCAAAAGGCAGAAATTCCCCTTATTTAGGGCAAAATTGCAGAAATTTCCCTAATTGTGGGGCAAAAAACAGAAATTTTCCTAATTGTGGGGCAAAAAACAGAAATTCCCCTTATTGTGGGGCAAAGTTGCAGAAATTTCTCTTATTATGGGTAAAAATTGCAGAAATTTCTTATTTTAGGGCAAAATTGCAGAAATTTTAATAATTGTGAAGCAAAAAGGCAGAAATTCTCTTTATTTTGGGGCAAAACTGAGAAATTCCACTTATTTTGGGGCAAAATTCCAGAAATTTCTTATATTTTGGGGCAAAATTGCAGAAATTTCACTTATTTCAGGGAAAAAAGGCAGAAATTTTCCTTATTTTGGGGCAAAAAGAAAGAAATTCATAATATTTTGTACCAAAATTCAGAAATTCCCCATATTTTGAGGTAAAAAGGCTGAAATTCCCTTTATTTGGGGGCAAAAAGGCAGAAATTTCCTTTATTTTGGGGCAAAATTGCAGAAATTTCACTTATTTCAGGGTAATAAGTCAGAAATTTTCCTTATTTTGGGGCAAAAAAGACAGAAATTCCCTTTGTTTTGGGAGAAAAAGGCAGAAATTCCACTTATTTAGAGGCAAAAGTAGAAATTCCCCTTATTTTGGAGCAAAATTTCAGAAATTCCCCTAATTGTGGGGCAAAAAGGCAGAAATTCCCTATATGTTGGGACAAAATAACAGAAATTCTCCTTATTTTGGGGGCAAAACTCAGAAATTCCACTTATTTTGGGTCAAAATTCCAGAAATTTCACTTATTTTGGGGCAAAATTGCAGAAATTTCAATTATTTTGGGGCAAAATTGCAGAAATTTCACTTATTTCAGAACAAAAGCAGAAATTTTCTTATTTGCGTGCAAAAAGGCAGAAATTTGTATTATTTTGGTACAAAATTGCACAAATTTTTCTTATTTTGAGGAAAAAAGGCAGAAATTTCCCATATTTTGGGACAAAAATGCAGAAATTCCCCTTATTTTGAGGTAAAAATGCTGAAATTCCCCTTATTTGGGGGCAAAAAGCAAGAAATTTCACTTATTTTGGGGCAAAATTGCAGAAATTTCACTCATTTCAGGGAAAAAAGGCAGAAATTTGACTTATTTTAGGGCAAAAAGGCAGAAATTCCTAATATTTTGTGGCAAAAATGCAGAAATTTCCCTTATTTTGAGGTAAAAAGGCTGAAATTCCCCTTATTTGGGAGCAAAAAGGCAGAAATTTTCCTTATTTTGGAGCAAAATTGCAGAAATTTCACTTATTTCAGGGTAATAAGTCAGAAATTTTCCTTATTTTGGGGCAAAAAACAGGAATTCCCTTTGTTTTGGGGGAAAAAGACAGAAATTACACTTATTTAGAGGCAAAAAAGCAGAAATTCCACTTATTTTGGAGCAAAATTTCAGAAATTCCCCTAATTGTGGGGCAAAAAGGCAGAAATTCCCTATATGTTGGGACAAAATAACAGAAATTCTCCTTATTTTGGGGGCAAAACTCAGAAATTCCACTTATTTTGGGTCAAAATTCCAGAAATTTCACTTATTTTGGGGCAAAATTGCAGAAATTTCAATTATTTTGGGGCAAAATTGCAGAAATTTCACTTATTTCAGAACAAAAGCAGAAATTTTCTTATTTGCGTGCAAAAAGGCAGAAATTTGTATTATTTTGGTACAAAATTGCACAAATTTTTCTTATTTTGAGGAAAAAAGGCAGAAATTTCCCATATTTTGGGACAAAAATGCAGAAATTCCCCTTATTTTGAGGTAAAAATGCTGAAATTCCCCTTATTTGGGGGCAAAAAGCAAGAAATTTCACTTATTTTGGGGCAAAATTGCAGAAATTTCACTCATTTCAGGGAAAAAAGGCAGAAATTTGACTTATTTTAGGGCAAAAAGGCAGAAATTCCTAATATTTTGTGGCAAAAATGCAGAAATTTCCCTTATTTTGAGGTAAAAAGGCTGAAATTCCCCTTATTTGGGAGCAAAAAGGCAGAAATTTTCCTTATTTTGGAGCAAAATTGCAGAAATTTCACTTATTTCAGGGTAATAAGTCAGAAATTTTCCTTATTTTGGGGCAAAAAACAGGAATTCCCTTTGTTTTGGGGGAAAAAGACAGAAATTACACTTATTTAGAGGCAAAAAAGCAGAAATTCCACTTATTTTGGAGCAAAAATGAAGAAATTTCCCTTCTTTACGGCAAAAAGGTAGGCATTCTTCTTATTTTCGGACAAAAAGGCAGAATTTCCTAATATTTTGTGGCAAAAATGCAGAAATTCCTAATATTTTGTGGAAAATTGCAGAAATTTCTTTTATTTTGAGGTAAAAAGGCTGAAATTCCCCTTATTTGGGGGCAAAAATGCAGAAATTTCCCTTATTTTGGGGCAATTTGCAGAAATTTCACTTATTTCAGGGTAATAAGTCAGAAATTTTTCCTATTTTGGGGCAAAAAAACAGAAATTCCCTTTGTTTTGGGGGAAAAAGACAGAAATTCCAATTATTTAGAGGCAAAAAAGCAGAAATTCCCCTTATTCTGGAGCAAAAATGAAGAAATTTCCCTTTTTTATGGCAAAAAGGTAGGCATTCTCCTTATTTTCGGACAAAAAGGCAGAAATTCCACATATTTTGGGGCAAAAGGCAGAAATTCCCCTTATTTAGGGCAAAATTGCAGAAATTTCCCTAATTGTGGGGCAAAAAACAGAAATTTCCCTAATTGTGGGGCAAAAAACAGATATTCCCCTTATTTTGGGATAAGTTGCAGAAATTTTACTTATTATGGGGAAAAATTGCAGAAATTTCCCTTATTTTAGCGCAAAATTGCAGAAATTTTAATAATTGTAGGGCAATAAGGCAGAAATTCTCTTTATTTTGGGGCAAAACTGAGAAATTCCACTTATTTTGGGGCAAAATTCCAGAAATTTCTTTTATTTTGGGGCAAAATTGCAGAAATTTCACTTAGTTCAGGGAAAAAAGGCAGAAATTTTCCTTATTTTGGGATAAAAAGGCAGAAATTCATAATATTTTGTGCCAAAATTCAGAAATTCCCCTTTTTTTGAGTTAAAAAGGCTGAAATTCCCTTTATTTGGGGGCAAAAAAGCAGAAATTTCCCTAATTTTGGGGCAAAATTGCAGAAATTTCACTTATTTCAGGGTAATAAGTCAGAAATTTTCCTTATTTTGGGGCAAAAAAGACAGAAATTCCCTTTGTTTGGGGAGAGAAAGGCAGAAATTCCACTTATTTAGAGGCAAAAAAGCAGAAATTCCCCTTATTTTGGATCAAAATTTCAGAAATTCACCTAATTTTGGGGCAAAAAGGCAGAAATTCCCTATCTGTTGGAGCAAAATAACAGAAATTCTCCTTTTTTGGGGGCAAAACTCAGAAATTCCATTTATTTTGGGGCAAAATTCCAGAAATTTCACTTATTTTGGGGCAAAATTGCAGAAATTTCAATTATTTTGGGGCAAAATTGCCCAAATTTCACTTATTTCAGAAAAAAAGCAGAAATTTTCTTATTTGGAGGCAAAAAGGCAGAAATTTGTATTATTTTGGTACAAAATTGCAGAAATTTTTCCTATTTAGGGGAAAAAAGGCAGAAATTTCCCATATTTTGGGGCAAAAATGCAGAAATTCCCCTTATTTTGAGGTAAAAGGCTGAAATTCCCCTTATTTAGGGGCAAAAAAAAGAAATTTCACTTATTTTGTTGCAAAATTGCAGAAATTTCACTTATTTCAGGGAAAATAGGCAGAAATTTTTCTTATTTTGGGGCAAAAAGGCAGAAATTCCTAATATTTTGTGGCAAAAATGCAGAAATTCCCCTTATTTTGAGGTAAAAAGGCTGAAATTCCCCTTATTTAGGGGCAAAAAGGCAGAAATTTCTTTTATTTTGGGGCAAAATTGCTGAAAATTCACTTATTTCACGGTAATAAGTCAGTAATTTTCCTTATTTTGGGTCAAAAAAGACAGAAATTCCCTTTGTTTTTGGGGGAAAAAGACAGAAATTCCACTTATTTAGAGGCAAAAAAGCAGAAATTCACCTTATTTTGGAGCAAAAATTAAGAAATTTCTCTTTTTTATGGCAAAAAGTTATGCATTCTTCTTATTTTCGGGCAGAAAGGCAGAAATTCCCCGTATTTTGGAGCAAAATTGCAGAAATTCCTTTCATTGTGAAGCAAAAAGGCAGAAATTCCCTATATGTTGGGGCATAAAGACAGAAATTCTCTTTATTTTGGGGCAAAACTCAGAAATTCCACTTATTTTTGGGCAAAATTCCAGAAATTTCCCTTATTTTGGGGCAAAATTGCAGAAATTTCACTTATTTTGGGGCAAAATTGCAGAAATTTCACTTATTTCAGGGAAAATAGGGAGAAATTTTTCTTATTTTGGGGCAAAAAGGCAGAAATTCCTAATATTTTGTGGCAAAAATGCAGAAATTTCACTAATTTTGAGGTAAAAAGGCTAAAATTCCCCTTATTTGGGGGCAAAAAGGCAGAAATTTCCCTTATTTTGGAGCAAAATTGCAGAAATTTCAATTATTTCAGGGTACTAAGTCAGAAATTTTATTTATTTTGGGGCAAAAAACAGAAATTCCCTTTGTTTTGGGGGAAAAAGACAGAAATTCCACTTATTTAGAGGCAAAAAAGCAGAAATTCCCCTTATTTTGGAGCAAAAATGAAGAAATTTCCCTTTTTTATGGCAAAAAGGTAGGCAGTCTTCTTATTTTCGGACAAAAAGGCAGAAATTCCTAATATTTTGTGGCAAAAATGCAGAAATTCCTAATATTTTGTTGCAAAAATGCAGAAATTTCTTTTATTTTGAAGTAAAAAGGCTGAAATTCCCCTTATTTGGGGGCAAAAATGCAGAAATTTCCCTTATTTTGGGGCAAAATTGCAGAAATTTCACTTATTTTTGGGCAAAATTGCAGAAATTTCACTTATTTCAGGGAAAATAGGCAGAAATTTTTCTTCTTTTGGGGCAAAAAGGCAGAAATTCCTAATATTTTGTGGCAAAAATGCAGAAATTTCCCTTATTTTGAGGTAAAAAGGCTGAAATTCCCCTTATTTGGGGGCAAAAAGGCAGAAATTTTCCTTATTTTGGAGCAAAATTGCAGAAATTTCCCTTATTTCAGGGTAATAAGTCAGAAATTTTCCTTATTTTGGGGCAAAAAACAGGAATTCCCTTTGTTTTGGGAGAAAAAGACAGAAATTACACTTATTTAGAGGCAAAAAAGCAGAAATTCCCTTTATTTTGGAGCAAAAATGAGGAAATTTCCCTTCTTTATGGCAAAAAGGTAGGCATTCTTCTTATTTTCGGACAAAAAGGCAGAAATTCCTAATATTTTGTGGCAAAAATGCAGAAATTCCTAATATTTTGTTGCAAAAATGCAGAAATTTCTTTTATTTTGAGGTAAAAAGGCTGAAATTTCCCTTATTTAGGTTCAAAAATGGCAGAAATTTCCCTTATTTTTGGGGCAAAATTGCAGAAATTTCACTTATTTCAGGGTAATAAGTCAGAAATTTTCCTTAATTTGAAGCAAAAAAGACAGAAATTCCCTTTGTTTTGGGGGAAAAAGACAGAAATTCCACTTATTTAGAGGCAAAAAAGCAGAAATTCCCCATATTTTGGAGCAAAAATGAAGAAATTTCCCTTTTTTATGGCAAAAAGGTAGGCATTCTTCTTATTTTCGGACAAAAAGGCAGAAATTCCCCATATTTTGGGGCAAAAGGCAGAAATTCCCCTTATTTAGGGCAATATTGCAGAAATTTCCCTAATTGTGGGGCAAAAAACAGAAATTTTCCTAATTGTGGGGCAAAAAACAGAAATTCCCCTTATTTTGGGGCAAAGTTGCAGAAATTTCTCTTATTATGGAGAAAAATTGCAGAAATTTCTTATTTTAGGGCAAATTGCAGAAATTTTAATAAATGTGGAGCAAAAAGGCAGAAATTCTCTTTATTTTGGGGCAAAAATGAGAAATTCCACTTATTTTGGGGCAAAATTCCAGAAATTTCTTATATTTTGGGGCAAAATTGCAGAAATTTTACTTATTTCAGGGAAAAAAGGCAGAAATTTTCCTTATTTTGGGGCAAAAAGAAAGAAATTCATAATATTTTGTGCCAAAATTCAGAAATTCCCCATATTTTGAGGTAAAAAGGCTGAAATTCCCTTTATTTGGGGGCAAAAAGGCAGAAATTTCCTTTATTTTGGGGCAAAATTGCAGAAATTTCACTTATTTCAGGGTAATAAGTCAGAAATTTTCCTTATTTTGGGGCAAAAAAGACAGAAATTCCCTTTGTTTTGGGAGAAAAAGGCAGAAATTCCACTTATTTAGATGCAAAAGTAGAAATTCCCCTTATTTTGGAGCAAAATTTCAGAAATTCCCCTAATTGTGGGGCAAAAAGGCAGAAATTCCCTATATGTTGGGACAAAATAACAGAAATTCTCCTTATTTTGGGGGCAAAACTCAGAAATTCCACTTATTTTGGGTCAAAATTCCAGACATTTCACTTATTTTGGGGCAAAATTGCAGAAATTTCAATTATTTTGGGGCAAAATTGCAGAAATTTCACTTATTTCAGAACAAAAGCAGAAATTTTCTTATTTGCGTGCAAAAAGGCAGAAATTTGTATTATTTTGGTACAAAATTGCACAAATTTTTCTTATTTTGAGGAAAAAAGGCAGAAATTTCCCATATTTTGGGGCAAAAATGCAGAAATTCCCCTTATTTTGAGGTAAAAATGCTGAAATTCCCCTTATTTGGGGGCAAAAAGCAAGAAATTTCACTTATTTTGGGGCAAAATTGCAGAAATTTCACTCATTTCAGGGAAAAAAGGCAGAAATTTGACTTATTTTAGGGCAAAAAGGCAGAAATTCCTAATATTTTGTGGCAAAAATGCAGAAATTTCCCTTATTTTGAGGTAAAAAGGCTGAAATTCCCCTTATTTGGGAGCAAAAAGGCAGAAATTTTCCTTATTTTGGAGCAAAATTGCAGAAATTTCACTTATTTCAGGGTAATAAGTCAGAAATTTTCCTTATTTTGGGGCAAAAAACAGGAATTCCCTTTGTTTTGGGGGAAAAAGACAGAAATTACACTTATTTAGAGGCAAAAAAGCAGAAATTCCACTTATTTTGGAGCAAAAATGAAGAAATTTCCCTTCTTTACGGAAAAAAGGTAGGCATTCTTCTTATTTTCGGACAAAAAGGCAGAAATTCCTAATATTTTGTGGCAAAAATGAAGAAATTCCTAATATTTTGTGGCAAAAATGCAGAAATTTCTTTTATTTTGAGGTAAAAAGGCTGAAATTCCCCTTATTTGGGGGCAAAAATGCAGAAATTTCCCTTATTTTGGGGCAATTTGCAGAAATTTCCCTAATTGTGGGGCAAAAAACAGATATTCCCCTTATTTTGGGGCAAAGTTGCAGAAATTTCCCTTATTATGGGGAAAAATTGCAGAAATTTCCCTTATTTTAGCGCAAAATTGCAGAAATTTTAATAATTGTAGGGCAAAAAGGCAGAAATTCCCTTTATTTTGGGGCAAAACTGAGAAATTCCACTTATTTTGGGGCAAAATTTCAGAAATTTCTTATATTTTGGGGCAAAATTGCAGAAATTTCACTTATTTTAGGGAAAAAAGGCAGAAATTTTCATTATTTTGGGGCAAAAAGAAAGAAATTCATAATATTTTGTGCCAAAATTCAGAAATTCCCCATATTTTGAGGTAAAAAGGCTGAAATTCCCTTTATTTGGGGGCAAAAAGGCAGAAATTTCCTTTATTTTGGGGCAAAATTGCAGAAATTTCACTTATTTCAGGGTAATAAGTCAGAAATTTTCCTTATTTTGGGGCAAAAAAGACAGAAATTCCCTTTGTTTTGGGAGAAAAAGGCAGAAATTCCACTTATTTAGAGGCAAAAGTAGAAATTCCCCTTATTTTGGAGCAAAATTTCAGAAATTCCCCTAATTGTGGGGCAAAAAGGCAGAAATTCCCTATATGTTGGGACAAAATAACAGAAATTCTCCTTATTTTGGGGGCAAAACTCAGAAATTCCACTTATTTTGGGTCAAAATTCCAGAAATTTCACTTATTTTGGGGCAAAATTGCAGAAATTTCAATTATTTTGGGGCAAAATTGCAGAAATTTCACTTATTTCAGAACAAAAGCAGAAATTTTCTTATTTGCGTGCAAAAAGGCAGAAATTTGTATTATTTTGGTACAAAATTGCACAAATTTTTCTTATTTTGAGGAAAAAAGGCAGAAATTTCCCATATTTTGGGGCAAAAATGCAGAAATTCCCCTTATTTTGAGGTAAAAATGCTGAAATTCCCCTTATTTGGGGGCAAAAAGCAAGAAATTTCACTTATTTTGGGGCAAAATTGCAGAAATTTCACTCATTTCAGGGAAAAAAGGCAGAAATTTGACTTATTTTAGGGCAAAAAGGCAGAAATTCCTAATATTTTGTGGCAAAAATGCAGAAATTTCCCTTATTTTGAGGTAAAAAGGCTGAAATTCCCCTTATTTGGGAGCAAAAAGGCAGAAATTTTCCTTATTTTGGAGCAAAATTGCAGAAATTTCACTTATTTCAGGGTAATAAGTCAGAAATTTTCCTTATTTTGGGGCAAAAAACAGGAATTCCCTTTGTTTTGGGGGAAAAAGACAGAAATTACACTTATTTAGAGGCAAAAAAGCAGAAATTCCACTTATTTTGGAGCAAAAATGAAGAAATTTCCCTTCTTTACGGCAAAAAGGTAGGCATTCTTCTTATTTTCGGACAAAAAGGCAGAAATTCCTAATATTTTGTGGCAAAAATGAAGAAATTCCTAATATTTTGTTGCAAAAATGCAGAAATTTCCTTTATTTTGAGGTTAAAAGGCTGAAATTCCCCTTATTTGGGGGCAAAAATGCAGAAATTTCCCTTATTTTGGGGCAATTTGCAGAAATTTCCCTAATTGTGGGGCAAAAAACAGATATTCCCCTTATTTTGGGGCAAAGTTGCAGAAATTTCCCTTATTATGGGGAAAAATTGCAGAAATTTCCCTTATTTTAGCGCAAAATTGCAGAAATTTTAATAATTGTAGGGCAAAAAGGCAGAAATTCCCTTTATTTTGGGGCAAAACTGAGAAATTCCACTTATTTTGGGGCAAAATTCCAGAAATTTCTTATATTTTGGGGCAAAATTGCAGAAATTTCACTTATTTCAGGGAAAAAAGGCAGAAATTTTCATTATTTTGGGGCAAAAAGAAAGAAATTCATAATATTTTGTGCCAAAATTCAGAAATTCCCCATATTTTGAGGTAAAAAGGCTGAAATTCCCTTTATTTGGGGGCAAAAAGGCAGAAATTTCCTTTATTTTGGGGCAAAATTGCAGAAATTTCACTTATTTCAGGGTAATAAGTCAGAAATTTTCCTTATTTTGGGGCAAAAAAGACAGAAATTCCCTTTGTTTTGGGAGAAAAAGGCAGAAATTCCACTTATTTAGAGGCAAAAGTAGAAATTCCCCTTATTTTGGAGCAAAATTTCAGAAATTCCCCTAATTGTGGGGCAAAAAGGCAGAAATTCCCTATATGTTGGGACAAAATAACAGAAATTCTCCTTATTTTGGGGGCAAAACTCAGAAATTCCACTTATTTTGGGTCAAAATTCCAGAAATTTCACTTATTTTGGGGCAAAATTGCAGAAATTTCAATTATTTTGGGGCAAAATTGCAGAAATTTCACTTATTTCAGAACAAAAGCAGAAATTTTCTTATTTGCGTGCAAAAAGGCAGAAATTTGTATTATTTTGGTACAAAATTGCACAAATTTTTCTTATTTTGAGGAAAAAAGGCAGAAATTTCCCATATTTTGGGGCAAAAATGCAGAAATTCCCCTTATTTTGAGGTAAAAATGCTGAAATTCCCCTTATTTGGAGGCAAAAAGCAAGAAATTTCACTTATTTTGGGGCAAAATTGCAGAAATTTCACTCATTTCAGGGAAAAAAGGCAGAAATTTGACTTATTTTAGGGCAAAAAGGCAGAAATTCCTAATATTTTGTGGCAAAAATGCAGAAATTCCTAATATTTTGTGGCAAAAATGCAGAAATTTCTTTTATTTTGAGGTAAAAAGGCTGAAATTCCCCTTATTTGGGGGCAAAAATGTAGAAATTTCCCTTATTTTGGGGCAATTTGCAGAAATTTCACTTATTTCAGGGTAATAAGTCAGAAATTTTTCCTATTTTGGGGCAAAAAAACAGAAATTCCCTTTGTTTTGGAGGAAAAAGACAGAAATTCCACTTATTTAGAGGCAAAAAAGCAGAAATTCCCCTTATTCTGGAGCAAAAATGAAGAAATTTCCCTTCTTTATGGCAAAAAGGTAGGCATTCTTCTTATTTTCGGACAAAAAGGCAGAAATTCCACATATTTTGGGGCAAAAGGCAGAAATTCCCCTTATTTAGGGCAAAATTGCAGAAATTTCCCTAATTGTGGGGCAAAAAACAGAAATTTCCCTAATTGTGGGGCAAAAAACAGATATTCCCCTTATTTTGGGGCAAAGTTGCAGAACTTTCCCTTATTATGGGGAAAAATTGCAGAAATTTCCCTTATTTTAGCGCAAAATTGCTGAAATTTTAATAATTGTAGGGCAAGAAGGCAGAAATTCTCTTTATTTTGGGGCAAAACTGAGAAATTCCACTTATTTTGGGGCAAAATTCCAGAAATTTCTTTTATTTTGGGGCAAAATTGCAGAAATTTCACTTATTTTGGGGAAAAATTGCAGAAATTTCACTTATTTTAGGGAAAAAAGGCAGAAATTTTCCTTATTTTGGGACAAAAAGGCAGAAATTCATAATATTTTGTGCCAAAATTCAGAAATTCCCCTTTTTTTGAGATAAAAAGGCTGAAATTCCCTTTATTTGGGGGCAAAAAAGCAGAAATTTCCCTAATTTTGGGGCAAAATTGCAGAAATTTCACTTATTTCAGGGTAATAAGTCAGAAATTTTCCTTATTTTGGGGCAAAAAAGACAGAAATTCCCTTTGTTTGGAAAGAGAAAGGCAGAAATTCCACTTATTTAGAGGCAAAAAAGCAGAAATTCCCCTTATTTTGGATCAAAATTTCAGAAATTCACCTAATTGTGGGGCAAAAAGGCAGAAATTCCCTATCTGTTGGAGCAAAATAACAGAAATTCTCCTTTTTTGGGGGCAAAACTCAGAAATTCCATTTATTTTGGGGCAAAATTCCAGAAATTTCACTTATTTTGGGGCAAAATTGCAGAAATTTCAATTATTTTGGAGCAAAATTGCCCAAATTCCACTTATTTCAGAAAAAAAGCAGAAATTTTCTTATTTGAGGCAAAAAGGCAGAAATTTGTATTATTTTGGTACAAAATTGCAGAAATTTTTCCTATTTTGGGGAAAAAAGGCAGAAATTTCCCATATTTTGGGGCAAAAATGCAGAAATTCCCCTTATTTTGAGGTAAAAGGCTGTAATTCCCCTTATTTAGGGGCAAAAAAAAGAAATTTCACTTATTTTGTGGCAAAATTGCAGAAATTTCACTCATTTCAGGGAAAAAAGGCAGAAATTTGACTTATTTTAGGGCAAAAAGGCAGAAATTCTTAATATTTTGTGGCAAAAATGCAGAAATTTCCCTTATTTTGAGGTAAAAAGGCTGAAATTCCCCATATTTGGGGGCAAAAAGGCAGAAATTTTCCTTATTTTGGAGCAAAATTGCAGAAATTTCACTTATTTCAGGTTAATAAGTCAGAAATTTTCCTTCTTTTGTGGCAAAAAACAGGAATTCCCTTTGTTTTGGGGGAAAAAGACAGAAATTACACTTATTTAAAGGCAAAAAAGCAGAAATTCCACTTATTTTGGAGCAAAAATGAAAAAATTTCCCTTCTTTATGGCAAAAAGGTAGGCATTCTTCTTATTTTCGGACAAAAAGGCAGAAATTCCTAATATTTTGTGGCAAAAATGCATAAACTCCTAATATTTTGTGGCAAAAATGCAGAAATTTCTTTTTTTTTGAGGTAAAAAGGCTGAAATTCCCCTTATTTGGCGGCAAAAATGCAGAAATTTCCCTTATTTTGGGGCAATTTGCAGAAATTTCACTTATTTCAGGGTAATAAGTCAGAAATTTTTCCTATTTTGGGGCAAAAAAACAGAAATTCCCTTTGTTTTGGGGGAAAAAGACAGAAATTCCACTTATTTAGAGGCAAAAAAGCAGAAATTCCCCTTATTCTGGAGCAAAAATGAAGAAATTTCCCTTTTTTATGGCAAAAAGGTAGGCATTCTTCTTATTTTCGGACAAAAAGGCAGAAATTCCACATATTTTGGGGCAAAAGGCAGAAATTCCCCTCATTTAGGGCAAAATTGCAGAAATTTCCCTAATTGTGGGGCAAAAAACAGAAATTTCCCTAATTGTGGGGCAAAAAACAGATATTCCCCTTATTTTGGGGCAAAGTTGCAGAAATTTCCCTTATTATGGGGAAAAATTTCAGAAATTTCCCTTATTTTAGCGCAAAATTGCAGAAATTTTAATAATTGCAGGGCAAGAAGGCAGAAATTCTCTTTATTTTGGGGCAAAACTGAGAAATTCCACTTATTTTGGGGCAAAATTCCAGAAATTTCTTTTATTTTGGGGCAAAATTGCAGAAATTTCACTTATTTTGGAGAAAAATTGCAGAAATTTCACTTAGTTCAGGGAAAAAATGCAGAAATTTTCCTTATTTTGGGACAAAAAGGCAGAAATTCATAATATTTTGTGCCAAAATTCAGAAATTCCCCTTTTTTTGAGTTAAAAAGGCTGAAATTCCCTTTATTTGGGGGCAAAAAAGCAGAAATTTCCCTAATTTTGGGGCAAAATTGCAGAAATTTCACTTATTTCAGGGTAATAAGTCAGAAATTTTCCTTATTTTGGGGCAAAAAAGACAGAAATTCCCTTTGTTTGGGGAGAGAAAGGCAGAAATTCCACTTATTTAGAGGCAAAAAAGCAGAAATTCCCCTTATTTTGGATCAAAATTTCAGAAATTCACCTAATTGTGGGGCAAAAAAGCAGAAATTCCCTATCTGTTGGAGCAAAATAACAGAAATTCTCCTTTTTTGGGGGCAAAACTCAGAAATTCCATTTATTTTGGGGCAAAATTCCAGAAATTTCACTTATTTTGGGGCAAAATTGCAGAAATTTCAATTATTTTGGAGCAAAATTGCCCAAATTCCACTTATTTCAGAAAAAAAGCAGAAATTTTCTTATTTGAGGCAAAAAGGCAGAAATTTGTATTATTTTGGTACAAAATTGCAGAAATTTTTCCTATTTTGGGGAAAAAAGGCAGAAATTTCCCATATTTTGGGGCAAAAATGCAGAAATTCCCCTTATTTTGAGGTAAAAGGCTGTAATTCCCCTTATTTAGGGGCAAAAAAAAAGAAATTTCACTTATTTTGTGGCAAAATTGCAGAAATTTCACTCATTTCAGGGAAAAAAGGCAGAAATTTGACTTATTTTAGGGCAAAAAGGCAGAAATTCTTAATATTTTGTGGCAAAAATGCAGAAATTTCCCTTATTTTGAGGTAAAAAGGCTGAAATTCCCCTTATTTGGGGGCAAAAAGGCAGAAATTTTCCTTATTTTGGAGCAAAATTGCAGAAATTTCACTTATTTCAGGTTAATAAGTCAGAAATTTTCCTTCTTTTGGGGCAAAAAACAGGAATTCCCTTTGTTTTGGGGGAAAAAGACAGAAATTACACTTATTTAGAGGCAAAAAAGCAGAAATTCCACTTATTTTGGAGCAAAAATGAAAAAATTTCCCTTCTTTATGGCAAAAAGGTAGGCATTCTTCTTATTTTCGGACAAAAAGGCAGAAATTCCTAATATTTTGTGGCAAAAATGCAGAAACTCCTAATATTTTGTGGCAAAAATGCAGAAATTTCTTTTTTTTTGAGGTAAAAAGGCTGAAATTCCCCTTATTTGGCGGCAAAAATGCAGAAATTTCCCTTATTTTGGGGCAATTTGCAGAAATTTCACTTATTTCAGGGTAATAAGTCAGAAATTTTTCCTATTTTGGGGCAAAAAAACAGAAATTCCCTTTGTTTTGGGGGAAAAAGACAGAAATTCCAATTATTTAGAGGCAAAAAAGCAGAAATTCCCCTTATTCTGGAGCAAAAATGAAGAAATTTCCCTTTTTTATGGCAAAAAGGTAGGCATTCTCCTTATTTTCGGACAAAAAGGCAGAAATTCCACATATTTTGGGGCAAAAGGCAGAAATTCCCCTTATTTAGGGCAAAATTGCAGAAATTTCCCTAATTGTGGGGCAAAAAACAGAAATTTCCCTAATTGTGGGGCAAAAAACAGATATTCCCCTTATTTTGGGATAAGTTGCAGAAATTTTACTTATTATGGGGAAAAATTGCAGAAATTTCCCTTATTTTAGCGCAAAATTGCAGAAATTTTAATAATTGTAGGGCAATAAGGCAGAAATTCTCTTTATTTTGGGGCAAAACTGAGAAATTCCACTTATTTTGGGGCAAAATTCCAGAAATTTCTTTTATTTTGGGGCAAAATTGCAGAAATTTTACTTATTTTGGGGAAAAATTGCAGAAATTTCACTTAGTTCAGGGAAAAAAGGCAGAAATTTTCCTTATTTTGGGACAAAAAGGCAGAAATTCATAATATTTTGTGCCAAAATTCAGAAATTCCCCTTTTTTTGAGTTAAAAAGGCTGAAATTCCCTTTATTTGGGGGCAAAAAAGCAGAAATTTCCCTAATTTTGGGGCAAAATTGCAGAAATTTCACTTATTTCAGGGTAATAAGTCAGAAATTTTCCTTATTTTGGGGCAAAAAAGACAGAAATTCCCTTTGTTTGGGGAGAGAAAGGCAGAAATTCCACTTATTTAGAGGCAAAAAAGCAGAAATTCCCCTTATTTTGGATCAAAATTTCAGAAATTCACCTAATTGTGGGGCAAAAAGGCAGAAATTCCCTATCTGTTGGAGCAAAATAACAGAAATTCTCCTTTTTTGGGGGCAAAACTCAGAAATTCCATTTATATTGGGGCAAAATTCCAGAAATTTCACTTATTTTGGGGCAAAATTGCAGAAAATTCAATTATTTTGGGGCAAAATTGCCCAAATTTCACTTATTTCAGAAAAAAAGCAGAAATTTTCTTATTTGGAGGCAAAAAGGCAGAAATTTGTATTATTTTGGTACAAAATTGCAGAAATTTTTCCTATTTAGGGGAAAAAAGGCAGAAATTTCCCATATTTTGGGGCAAAAATGCAGAAATTCCCCTTATTTTGAGGTAAAAGGCTGAAATTCCCCTTATTTAGGGGCAAAAAAAAGAAATTTCACTTATTTTGTTGCAAAATTGCAGAAATTTCACTTATTTCAGGGAAAATAGGCAGAAATTTTTCTTATTTTGGGGCAAAAAGGCAGAAATTCCTAATATTTTGTGGCAAAAATGCAGAAATTCCCCTTATTTTGAGGTAAAAAGGCTGAAATTCCCCTTATTTAGGGGCAAAAAGGCAGAAATTTCTTTTATTTTGGGGCAAAATTGCTGAAAATTCACTTATTTCACGGTAATAAGTCAGTAATTTTCCTTATTTTGGGTCAAAAAAGACAGAAATTCTATTTGTTTTTGGGGGAAAAAGACAGAAATTCCACTTATTTAGAGGCAAAAAAGCAGAAATTCACCTTATTTTGGAGCAAAAATTAAGAAATTTCTCTTTTTTATGGCAAAAAGTTATGCATTCTTCTTATTTTCGGGCAGAAAGGCAGAAATTCCCCGTATTTTGGAGCAAAATTGCAGAAATTCCTTTCATTGTGAAGCAAAAAGGCAGAAATTCCCTATATGTTGGGGCATAAAGACAGAAATTCTCTTTATTTTGGGGCAAAACTCAGAAATTCCACTTATTTTTGGGCAAAATTCCAGAAATTTCCCTTATTTTGGGGCAAAATTGCAGAAATTTCACTTATTTTGGGGCAAAATTGCAGAAATTTCACTTATTTCAGGGAAAATAGGGAGAAATTTTTCTTATTTTGGGGCAAAAAGGCAGAAATTCCTAATATTTTGTGGCAAAAATGCAGAAATTTCACTAATTTTGAGGTAAAAAGGCTAAAATTCCCCTTATTTGGGGGCAAAAAGGCAGAAATTTCCTTTATTTTGGAGCAAAATTGCAGAAATTTCAATTATTTCAGGGTACTAAGTCAGAAATTTTCTTTATTTTGGGGCAAAAAACAGAAATTCCCTTTGTTTTGGGGGAAAAAGACAGAAATTCCACTTATTTAGAGGCAAAAAAGCAGAAATTCCCCTTATTTTGGAGCAAAAATGAAGAAATTTCCCACCTTTATGGCAAAAATGTAGGCAGTCTTCTTATTTTCGGACAAAAAGGCAGAAATTCCTAATATTTTGTGGCAAAAATGCAGAAATTCCTAATATATTGTTGCAAAAATGCAGAAATTTCTTTTATTTTGAAGTAAAAAGGCTTAAATTCCCCTTATTTGGGGGCAAAAATGCAGAAATTTCCCTTATTTTGGGGCAAAATTGCAGAAATTTCACTTATTTTTGGGCAAAATTGCAGAAATTTCACTTATTTCAGGGAAAATAGGCAGAAATTTTTCTTCTTTTGGGGCAAAAAGGCAGAAATTCATAATATTTTGTGGCAAAAATGCAGAAATTTCCCTTATTTTGAGGTAAAAAGGCTGAAATTCCCCTTATTTGGGGGCAAAAAGGCAGAAATTTTCCTTATTTTGGAGCAAAATTGCAGAAATTTCACTTATTTCAGGGTAATAAGTCAGAAATTTTCCTTATTTTGGGGCAAAAAACAGGAATTCCCTTTGTTTTGGGAGAAAAAGACAGAAATTACACTTATTTAGAGGCAAAAAAGCAGAAATTCCCTTTATTTTGGAGCAAAAATGAGGAAATTTCCCTTCTTTATGGCAAAAAGGTAGGCATTCTTCTTATTTTCGGACAAAAAGGCAGAAATTCCTAATATTTTGTGGCAAAAATGCAGAAATTCCTAATATTTTGTTGCAAAAATGCAGAAATTTCTTTTATTTTGAGGTAAAAAGGCTGAAATTTCCCTTATTTAGGTTCAAAAATGGCAGAAATTTCCCTTATTTTTGGGGCAAAATTGCAGAAATTTCACTTATTTCAGGGTAATAAGTCAGAAATTTTCCTTAATTTGAAGCAAAAAAGACAGAAATTCCCTTTGTTTTGGGGGAAAAAGACAGAAATTCCACTTATTTAGAGGCAAAAAAGCAGAAATTCCCCATATTTTGGAGCAAAAATGAAGAAATTTCCCTTTTTTATGGCAAAAAGGTAGGCATTCTTCTTATTTTCGGACAAAAAGGCAGAAATTCCCCATATTTTGGGGCAAAAGGCAGAAATTCCCCTTATTTAGGGCAATATTGCAGAAATTTCCCTAATTGTGGGGCAAAAAACAGAAATTTTCCTAATTGTGGGGCAAAAAACAGAAATTCCCCTTATTTTGGGGCAAAGTTGCAGAAATTTCTCTTATTATGGAGAAAAATTGCAGAAATTTCTTATTTTAGGGCAAATTGCAGAAATTTTAATAAATGTGGAGCAAAAAGGCAGAAATTCTCTTTATTTTGGGGCAAAAATGAGAAATTCCACTTATTTTGGGGCAAAATTCCAGAAATTTCTTATATTTTGGGGCAAAATTGCAGAAATTTTACTTATTTCAGGGAAAAAAGGCAGAAATTTTCCTTATTTTGGGGCAAAAAGAAAGAAATTCATAATATTTTGTGCCAAAATTCAGAAATTCCCCATATTTTGAGGTAAAAAGGCTGAAATTCCCTTTATTTGGGGGCAAAAAGGCAGAAATTTCCTTTATTTTGGGGCAAAATTGCAGAAATTTCACTTATTTCAGGGTAATAAGTCAGAAATTTTCCTTATTTTGGGGCAAAAAAGACAGAAATTCCCTTTGTTTTGGGAGAAAAAGGCAGAAATTCCACTTATTTAGATGCAAAAGTAGAAATTCCCCTTATTTTGGAGCAAAATTTCAGAAATTCCCCTAATTGTGGGGCAAAAAGGCAGAAATTCCCTATATGTTGGGACAAAATAACAGAAATTCTCCTTATTTTGGGGGCAAAACTCAGAAATTCCACTTATTTTGGGTCAAAATTCCAGAAATTTCACTTATTTTGGGGCAAAATTGCAGAAATTTCAATTATTTTGGGGCAAAATTGCAGAAATTTCACTTATTTCAGAACAAAAGCAGAAATTTTCTTATTTGCGTGCAAAAAGGCAGAAATTTGTATTATTTTGGTACAAAATTGCACAAATTTTTCTTATTTTGAGGAAAAAAGGCAGAAATTTCCCATATTTTGGGGCAAAAATGCAGAAATTCCCCTTATTTTGAGGTAAAAATGCTGAAATTCCCCTTATTTGGGGGCAAAAAGCAAGAAATTTCACTTATTTTGGGGCAAAATTGCAGAAATTTCACTCATTTCAGGGAAAAAAGGCAGAAATTTGACTTATTTTAGGGCAAAAAGGCAGAAATTCCTAATATTTTGTGGCAAAAATGCAGAAATTTCCCTTATTTTGAGGTAAAAAGGCTGAAATTCCCCTTATTTGGGAGCAAAAAGGCAGAAATTTTCCTTATTTTGGAGCAAAATTGCAGAAATTTCACTTATTTCAGGGTAATAAGTCAGAAATTTTCCTTATTTTGGGGCAAAAAACAGGAATTCCCTTTGTTTTGGGGGAAAAAGACAGAAATTACACTTATTTAGAGGCAAAAAAGCAGAAATTCCACTTATTTTGGAGCAAAAATGAAGAAATTTCCCTTCTTTACGGCAAAAAGGTAGGCATTCTTCTTATTTTCGGACAAAAAGGCAGAAATTCCTAATATTTTGTGGCAAAAATGAAGAAATTCCTAATATTTTGTGGCAAAAATGCAGAAATTTCTTTTATTTTGAGGTAAAAAGGCTGAAATTCCCCTTATTTGGGGGCAAAAATGCAGAAATTTCCCTTATTTTGGGGCAATTTGCAGAAATTTCCCTAATTGTGGGGCAAAAAACAGATATTCCCCTTATTTTGGGGCAAAGTTGCAGAAATTTCCCTTATTATGGGGAAAAATTGCAGAAATTTCCCTTATTTTAGCGCAAAATTGCAGAAATTTTAATAATTGTAGGGCAAAAAGGCAGAAATTCCCTTTATTTTGGGGCAAAACTGAGAAATTCCACTTATTTTGGGGCAAAATTCCAGAAATTTCTTATATTTTGGGGCAAAATTGCAGAAATTTCACTTATTTCAGGGAAAAAAGGCAGAAATTTTCATTATTTTGGGGCAAAAAGAAAGAAATTCATAATATTTTGTGCCAAAATTCAGAAATTCCCCATATTTTGAGGTAAAAAGGCTGAAATTCCCTTTATTTGGGGGCAAAAAGGCAGAAATTTCCTTTATTTTGGGGCAAAATTGCAGAAATTTCACTTATTTCAGGGTAATAAGTCAGAAATTTTCCTTATTTTGGGGCAAAAAAGACAGAAATTCCCTTTGTTTTGGGAGAAAAAGGCAGAAATTCCACTTATTTAGAGGCAAAAGTAGAAATTCCCCTTATTTTGGAGCAAAATTTCAGAAATTCCCCTAATTGTGGGGCAAAAAGGCAGAAATTCCCTATATGTTGGGACAAAATAACAGAAATTCTCCTTATTTTGGGGGCAAAACTCAGAAATTCCACTTATTTTGGGTCAAAATTCCAGAAATTTCACTTATTTTGGGGCAAAATTGCAGAAATTTCAATTATTTTGGGGCAAAATTGCAGAAATTTCACTTATTTCAGAACAAAAGCAGAAATTTTCTTATTTGCGTGCAAAAAGGCAGAAATTTGTATTATTTTGGTACAAAATTGCACAAATTTTTCTTATTTTGAGGAAAAAAGGCAGAAATTTCCCATATTTTGGGGCAAAAATGCAGAAATTCCCCTTATTTTGAGGTAAAAATGCTGAAATTCCCCTTATTTGGGGGCAAAAAGCAAGAAATTTCACTTATTTTGGGGCAAAATTGCAGAAATTTCACTCATTTCAGGGAAAAAAGGCAGAAATTTGACTTATTTTAGGGCAAAAAGGCAGAAATTCCTAATATTTTGTGGCAAAAATGCAGAAATTCCTAATATTTTGTGGCAAAAATGCAGAAATTTCTTTTATTTTGAGGTAAAAAGGCTGAAATTCCCCTTATTTGGGGGCAAAAATGCAGAAATTTCCCTTATTTTGGGGCAATTTGCAGAAATTTCACTTATTTCAGGGTAATAAGTCAGAAATTTTTCCTATTTTGGGGCAAAAAAACAGAAATTCCCTTTGTTTTGGGGGAAAAAGACAGAAATTCCACTTATTTAGAGGCAAAAAAGCAGAAATTCCCCTTATTCTGGAGCAAAAATGAAGAAATTTCCCTTCTTTATGGCAAAAAGGTAGGCATTCTTCTTATTTTCGGACAAAAAGGCAGAAATTCCACATATTTTGGGGCAAAAGGCAGAAATTCCCCTTATTTAGGGCAAAATTGCAGAAATTTCCCTAATTGTGGGGCAAAAAACAGAAATTTCCCTAATTGTGGGGCAAAAAACAGATATTCCCCTTATTTTGGGGCAAAGTTGCAGAACTTTCCCTTATTATGGGGAAAAATTGCAGAAATTTCCCTTATTTTAGCGCAAAATTGCTGAAATTTTAATAATTGTAGGGCAAGAAGGCAGAAATTCTCTTTATTTTGGGGCAAAACTGAGAAATTCCACTTATTTTGGGGCAAAATTCCAGAAATTTCTTTTATTTTGGGGCAAAATTGCAGAAATTTCACTTATTTTGGGGAAAAATTGCAGAAATTTCACTTATTTTAGGGAAAAAAGGCAGAAATTTTCCTTATTTTGGGACAAAAAGGCAGAAATTCATAATATTTTGTGCCAAAATTCAGAAATTCCCCTTTTTTTGAGATAAAAAGGCTGAAATTCCCTTTATTTGGGGGCAAAAAAGCAGAAATTTCCCTAATTTTGGGGCAAAATTGCAGAAATTTCACTTATTTCAGGGTAATTAGTCAGAAATTTTCCTTATTTTGGGGCAAAAAAGACAGAAATTCCCTTTGTTTGGAAAGAGAAAGGCAGAAATTCCACTTATTTAGAGGCAAAAAAGCAGAAATTCCCCTTATTTTGGATCAAAATTTCAGAAATTCACCTAATTGTGGGGCAAAAAGGCAGAAATTCCCTATCTGTTGGAGCAAAATAACAGAAATTCTCCTTTTTTGGGGGCAAAACTCAGAAATTCCATTTATTTTGGGGCAAAATTCCAGAAATTTCACTTATTTTGGGGCAAAATTGCAGAAATTTCAATTATTTTGGAGCAAAATTGCCCAAATTCCACTTATTTCAGAAAAAAAGCAGAAATTTTCTTATTTGAGGCAAAAAGGCAGAAATTTGTATTATTTTGGTACAAAATTGCAGAAATTTTTCCTATTTTGGGGAAAAAAGGCAGAAATTTCCCATATTTTGGGGCAAAAATGCAGAAATTCCCCTTATTTTGAGGTAAAAGGCTGTAATTCCCCTTATTTAGGGGCAAAAAAAAAGAAATTTCACTTATTTTGTGGCAAAATTGCAGAAATTTCACTCATTTCAGGGAAAAAAGGCAGAAATTTGACTTATTTTAGGGCAAAAAGGCAGAAATTCTTAATATTTTGTGGCAAAAATGCAGAAATTTCCCTTATTTTGAGGTAAAAAGGCTGAAATTCCCCTTATTTGGGGGCAAAAAGGCAGAAATTTTCCTTATTTTGGAGCAAAATTGCAGAAATTTCACTTATTTCAGGTTAATAAGTCAGAAATTTTCCTTCTTTTGGGGCAAAAAACAGGAATTCCCTTTGTTTTGGGGGAAAAAGACAGAAATTACACTTATTTAAAGGCAAAAAAGCAGAAATTCCACTTATTTTGGAGCAAAAATGAAAAAATTTCCCTTCTTTATGGCAAAAAGGTAGGCATTCTTCTTATTTTCGGACAAAAAGGCAGAAATTCCTAATATTTTGTGGCAAAAATGCATAAACTCCTAATATTTTGTGGCAAAAATGCAGAAATTTCTTTTTTTTTTGAGGTAAAAAGGCTGAAATTCCCCTTATTTGGCGGCAAAAATGCAGAAATTTCCCTTATTTTGGGGCAATTTGCAGAAATTTCACTTATTTCAGGGTAATAAGTCAGAAATTTTTCCTATTTTGGGGCAAAAAAACAGAAATTCCCTTTGTTTTGGGGGAAAAAGACAGAAATTCCACTTATTTAGAGGCAAAAAAGCAGAAATTCCCCTTATTCTGGAGCAAAAATGAAGAAATTTCCCTTTTTTATGGCAAAAAGGTAGGCATTCTTCTTATTTTCGGACAAAAAGGCAGAAATTCCACATATTTTGGGGCAAAAGGCAGAAATTCCCCTCATTTAGGGCAAAATTGCAGAAATTTCCCTAATTGTGGGGCAAAAAACAGAAATTTCCCTAATTGTGGGGCAAAAAACAGATATTCCCCATATTTTGGGGCAAAGTTGCAGAAATTTCCCTTATTATGGGGAAAAATTTCAGAAATTTCCCTTATTTTAGCGCAAAATTGCAGAAATTTTAATAATTGCAGGGCAAGAAGGCAGAAATTCTCTTTATATTGGGGCAAAACTGAGAAATTCCACTTATTTTGGGGCAAAATTCCAGAAATTTCTTTTATTTTGGGGCAAAATTGCAGAAATTTCACTTATTTTGGAGAAAAATTGCAGAAATTTCACTTAGTTCAGGGAAAAAATGCAGAAATTTTCCTTATTTTGGGACAAAAAGGCAGAAATTCATAATATTTTGTGCCAAAATTCAGAAATTCCCCTTTTTTTGAGTTAAAAAGGCTGAAATTCCCTTTATTTGGGGGCAAAAAAGCAGAAATTTCCCTAATTTTGGGGCAAAATTGCAGAAATTTCACTTATTTCAGGGTAATAAGTCAGAAATTTTCCTTATTTTGGGGCAAAAAAGACAGAAATTCCCTTTGTTTGGGGAGAGAAAGGCAGAAATTCCACTTATTTAGAGGCAAAAAAGCAGAAATTCCCCTTATTTTGGATCAAAATTTCAGAAATTCACCTAATTGTGGGGCAAAAAAGCAGAAATTCCCTATCTGTTGGAGCAAAATAACAGAAATTCTCCTTTTTTGGGGGCAAAACTCAGAAATTCCATTTATTTTGGGGCAAAATTCCAGAAATTTCACTTATTTTGGGGCAAAATTGCTGAAATTTCAATTATTTTGGAGCAAAATTGCCCAAATTCCACTTATTTCAGAAAAAAAGCAGAAATTTTCTTATTTGAGGCAAAAAGGCAGAAATTTGTATTATTTTGGTACAAAATTGCAGAAATTTTTCCTATTTTGGGGAAAAAAGGCAGAAATTTCCCATATTTTGGGGCAAAAATGCAGAAATTCCCCTTATTTTGAGGTAAAAGGCTGTAATTCCCCTTATTTAGGGGCAAAAAAAAAGAAATTTCACTTATTTTGTGGCAAAATTGCAGAAATTTCACTCATTTCAGGGAAAAAAGGCAGAAATTTGACTTATTTTAGGGAAAAAAGGCAGAAATTCTTAATATTTTGTGGCAAAAATGCAGAAATTTCCCTTATTTTGAGGTAAAAAGGCTGAAATTCCCCTTATTTGGGGGCAAAAAGGCAGAAATTTTCCTTATTTTGGAGCAAAATTGCAGAAATTTCACTTATTTCAGGTTAATAAGTCAGAAATTTTCCTTCTTTTGGGGCAAAAAACAGGAATTCCCTTTGTTTTGGGGGAAAAAGACAGAAATTACACTTATTTAGAGGCAAAAAAGCAGAAATTCCACTTATTTTGGAGCAAAAATGAAAAAATTTCCCTTCTTTATGGCAAAAAGGTAGGCATTCTTCTTATTTTCGGACAAAAAGGCAGAAATTCCTAATATTTTGTGGCAAAAATGCATAAACTCCTAATATTTTGTGGCAAAAATGCAGAAATTTCTTTTTTTTTGAGGTAAAAAGGCTGAAATTCCCCTTATTTGGCGGCAAAAATGCAGAAATTTCCCTTATTTTGGGGCAATTTGCAGAAATTTCACTTATTTCAGGGTAATAAGTCAGAAATTTTTCCTATTTTGGGGCAAAAAAACAGAAATTCCCTTTGTTTTGGGGGAAAAAGACAGAAATTCCACTTATTTAGAGGCAAAAAAGCAGAAATTCCCCTTATTCTGGAGCAAAAATGAAGAAATTTCCCTTTTTTATGGCAAAAAGGTAGGCATTCTTCTTATTTTCGGACAAAAAGGCAGAAATTCCACATATTTTGGGGCAAAAGGCAGAAATTCCCCTCATTTAGGGCAAAATTGCAGAAATTTCCCTAATTGTGGGGCAAAAAACAGAAATTTCCCTAATTGTGGGGCAAAAAACAGATATTCCCCTTATTTTGGGGCAAAGTTGCAGAAATTTCCCTTATTATGGGGAAAAATTTCAGAAATTTCCCTTATTTTAGCGCAAAATTGCAGAAATTTTAATAATTGCAGGGCAAGAAGGCAGAAATTCTCTTTATATTGGGGCAAAACTGAGAAATTCCACTTATTTTGGGGCAAAATTCCAGAAATTTCTTTTATTTTGGGGCAAAATTGCAGAAATTTCACTTATTTTGGAGAAAAATTGCAGAAATTTCACTTAGTTCAGGGAAAAAATGCAGAAATTTTCCTTATTTTGGGACAAAAAGGCAGAAATTCATAATATTTTGTGCCAAAATTCAGAAATTCCCCTTTTTTTGAGTTAAAAAGGCTGAAATTCCCTTTATTTGGGGGCAAAAAAGCAGAAATTTCCCTAATTTTGGGGCAAAATTGCAGAAATTTCACTTATTTCAGGGTAATAAGTCAGAAATTTTCCTTATTTTGGGGCAAAAAAGACAGAAATTCCCTTTGTTTGGGGAGAGAAAGGCAGAAATTCCACTTATTTAGAGGCAAAAAAGCAGAAATTCCCCTTATTTTGGATCAAAATTTCAGAAATTCACCTAATTGTGGTGCAAAAAAGCAGAAATTCCCTATCTGTTGGAGCAAAATAACAGAAATTCTCCTTTTTTGGGGGCAAAACTCAGAAATTCCATTTATTTTGGGGCAAAATTCCAGAAATTTCACTTATTTTGGGGCAAAATTGCAGAAATTTCAATTATTTTGGGGCAAAATTGCCCAAATTTCACTTATTTCAGAAAAAAAGCAGAAATTTTCTTATTTGGAGGCAAAAAGGCAGAAATTTGTATTATTTTGGTACAAAATTGCAGAAATTTTTCCTATTTTGGGGAAAAAAGGCAGAAATTTCCCATATTTTGGGGCAAAAATGCAGAAATTCCCCTTATTTTGAGGTAAAAAGGCTGAAATTCCCCTTATTTAGGGGCAAAAAAAAAGAAATTTCACTTATTTTGTTGCAAAATTGCAGAAATTTCACTTATTTCAGGGAAAATAGGCAGAAATTTTTCTTATTTTGGGGCAAAAAGCAGAAATTCCTAATATTTTGTGGCAAAAATGCAGAAATTCCCCTTATTTTGAGGTAAAAAGGCTGAAATTCCCCTTATTTGGGGCAAAAAGGCAGAAATTTCTTTTATTTTGGGGCAAAATTGCTGAAAATTCACTTATTTCACGGTAATAAGTCAGAAATTTTCCTTATTTTGGGTCAAAAAAGACAGAAATTCCCTTTGTTTTTGGGGGAAAAAGACAGAAATTCCACTTATTTAGAGGCAAAAAAGCAGAAATTCACCTTATTTTGGAGCAAAAATTAAGAAATTTCTCTTTTTTATTGCAAAAAGGTATGCATTCTTCTTATTTTCGGGCAGAAAGGCAGAAATTCCCCGTATTTTGGAGCAAAATTGCAGAAATTCCTTTCATTGTGAAGCAAAAAGGCAGAAATTCCCTATATATTGGGGCATAAAGACAGAAATTCTCTTTATTTTGGGGCAAAACTCAGAAATTCCACTTATTTTTGGGCAAAATTCCAGAAATTTCCCTTATTTTGGGGCAAAATTGCAGAAATTTCACTTATTTTGGGGCAAAATTGCAGAAATTTCACTTATTTCAGGGAAAATAGGCAGAAATTTTTCTTATTTTGGGGCAAAAAGGCAGAAATTCCTAATATTTTGTGGCAAAAATGCAGAAATTTCACTAATTTTGAGGTAAAAAGGCTAAAATTCCCCTTATTTGGGGGCAAAAAGGCAGAAATTTCCCTTATTTTGGAGCAAAATTGCAGAAATTTCAATTATTTCAGGGTACTAAGTCAGAAATTTTCTTTATTTTGGGGCAAAAAACAGAAATTCCCTTTGTTTTGGGGAAAAAAGACAGAATTTCCACTTATTTAGAGGCAAAAAAGCAGAAATTCCCCTTATTTTGGAGCAAAAATGAAGAAATTTCCCTTCTTTATGGCAAAAAGGTAGGCAGTCTTCTTATTTTCGGACAAAAAGGCAGAAATTCCTAATATTTTGTGGCAAAAATGCAGAAATTCCTAATATTTTGTTGCAAAAATGCAGAAATTTCTTTTATTTTGAAGTAAAAAGGCTGAAATTCCCCTTATTTGGGGGCAAAAATGCAGAAATTTCCCTTATTTTGGGGCAATTTGCAGAAATTTCACTTAATTCAGGGTAAAAAGTCAGAAATTTTTCTTATTTTGGGGCAAAAATACAGAAATTCCCATTGTTTTGGGGGAAAAAGACAGAAATTGCACTTATTTAGAGGCAAAAAGGCAAAAGTTCCCCTTATTTTGGAGCAAAAATGAAGAAATTTCCCTTTTTATGGCAAAAAGGTAGGCATTTTTCTTATTTTCGGACAAAAAGGCAGAAATTCCCCATATTTTGGGCAAAAGGCAGAAATTCCCCTTATTTAGGGCAAAATTGCAGAAATTTCCCTAATTGTGGATCAAAAAACAGAAATTTCCCTAATTGTGGGGCAAAAAACAGAAATTCCTCTTATTTTGGGGCAAAGTTGCAGAAATTTACTTTATTATGGGGAAAAATTGCAGAAATTTCCCTTATTTTAGGGCAAAATTGCAGAAATTTTACTAATTGTGGGGCAAAAAGTCAGAAATTCTCTTTATTTTGGGGCCAAACTCAGAAATTCCACTTATTTTGGGGCAAAATTCCAGAAATTTCTTTTATTTTGGGGCAAAATTGCAGAAATTTCACTTATTTTCGGGCAAAATTGCAGAAATTTCACTTATTTCAGGGAAAAAAGGCAGAAATTTTCCTTATTTTGAAAAAAAAGGCAGAAATTCATATTTTGTGCCAAAATTCAGAAATTCCCCTTTTTTTGAGGTAAAAAGCTGAAATTCCCTTTATTTGGGAGCAAAAAGACAGAAATTTCCCTTATTTTGAGGCAAAATTGCAGAAATTTCACTTATTTCAAGGTAATAAGTCAGAAATTTTCCTTATTTTGGGGCAAGTAAGACAGAAATTCTCTTTAATTGGGGGAAAAAGACAGAAATTCCACTTATTTAGAGGTAAAAAGGCTGAAATTCCCCTTATTTTGGAGCAAAAATGAAGAAATTTCCCTTTTTTATGGCAAAAAGGTATGCATTCTTCTTATTTTCGGTCAAAAAGGCATAAATTCCCCGTATTTTGGAGCAAAATTGCAGAAATTCCCCTAATTGTGAAACAAAAAGGCAGAAATTCCCTAAATGTTGGGGCATAAAGACAGAAATTCTCTTTATTTTGGGGCAAAACTCAGAAATTCCACTTATTTTTGGGCAAAATTCCAGAAATTTCCCTTATTTTGGGGCAAAATTGCAGAAATTTCACTTATTTTGGGGCAAAATTGCAGAAATTTCACTTATTTCAGGGAAAATAGGCAGAAATTTTTCTTATTTTGGGGCAAAAAGGCAGAAATTCCTAATATTTTGTGGCAAAAATGCAGAAATTTTCCTTATTTTGAGGTAAAAAGGCTGAAATTCCCCTTATTTGGGGGCAAAAAGGCAGAAATTTTCCTTATT
This sequence comes from Micromys minutus, assembly GCF_963924665.1. Lineage (NCBI taxonomy): Eukaryota > Metazoa > Chordata > Mammalia > Rodentia > Muridae > Micromys > Micromys minutus. Next base: position 9,651,064 of record NW_027667727.1, read on the forward strand.
TTGGAGCAAAATTGCAGAAATTTCACTTATTTCAGGGAAAATAGGCAGAAATTTTTCTTATTTTGGGGCAAAAAGGCAGAAATTCCTAATATTTTGTGGCAAAAATGCAGAAATTTCCCTTATTTTGAGGTAAAAAGGCTGAAATTCCCCTTATTTGGGGGCAAAAAGGCAGAAATTTTCCTTATTTTGGAGCAAAATTGCAGAAATTTCACTTATTTCAGGGTAATAAGTCAGAAATTTTCCTTATTTTGGGGCAAAAAACAGGAATTCCCTTTGTTTTGGGAGAAAAAGACAGAAATTACACTTATTTAGAGGCAAAAGAGCAGAAATTCCCTTTATTTTGGAGCAAAAATGAGGAAATTTCCCTTCTTTATGGCAAAAAGGTAGGCATTCTTCTTATTTTCGGACAAAAAGGCAGAAATTCCTAATATTTTGTGGCAAAAATGCAGAAATTCCTAATATTTTGTTGCAAAAATGCAGAAATTTCTTTTATTTTGAGGTAAAAAGGCTGAAATTTCCCTTATTTGGGGACAAAAATGGCAGAAATTTCCCTTATTTTTGGGGCAAAATTGCAGAAATTTCACTTATTTCAGGGTAAAAAGTCAGAAATTTTCCTTAATTTGAAGCAAAAAAGACAGAAATTCCCTTTGTTTTGGGGGAAAAAGACAGAAATTCCACTTATTTAGAGGCAAAAAAGCAGAAATTCCCCTTATTTTGGAGCAAAAATGAAGAAATTTCCCTTTTTTATGGCAAAAAGGTAGGCATTCTTATTATTTTCGGACAAAAAGGCAGAAATTTCCCATATTTTGGGGCAAAAGGCAGAAATTCCCCTTATTTAGGGCAATATTGCAGAAATTTCTCTAATTGTGGGGCAAAAAACAGAAATTTTCCTAATTGTGGGGCAAAAAACAGAAATTCCCCTTATTTTGGGGCAAAGTTGCAGAAATTTCTCTTATTATGGAGAAAAATTGCAGAAATTTCTTATTTTAGGGCAAAATTGCAGAAATTTTAATAATTGTGGAGCAAAAAGGCAGAAATTCTCTTTATTTTGGGGCAAAACTGAGAAATTCCACTTATTTTGGGGCAAAATTCCAGAAATTTCTTATATTTTTGGGGCAAAATTGCAGAAATTTCACTTATTTCAGGGAAAAAAGGCAGAAATTTTCCTTATTTTGGGGCAAAAAGAAAGAAATTCATAATATTTTGTACCAAAATTCAGAAATTCCCCATATTTTGAGGTAAAAAGGCTGAAATTCCCTTTATTTGGGGGCAAAAAGCAGAAATTTCCTTTATTTTGGGGAAAAATTGCAGAAATTTCACTTATTTAAGGGTAATAAGTCAGAAATTTTCCTTATTTTGGGGCAAAAAAGACAGAAATTCCCTTTGTTTTGGGAGAAAAAGGCAGAAATTCCACTTATTTAGATGCAAAAGTAGAAATTCCCCTTATTTTGGAGCAAAATTTCAGAAATTCCCCTAATTGTGGGGCAAAAAGGCAGAAATTCCCTATATGTTGGGACAAAATAACAGAAATTCTCCTTATTTTGGGGGCAAAACTCAGAAATTCCACTTATTTTGGGTCAAAATTCCAGAAATTTCACTTATTTTGGGGCAAAATTGCAGAAATTTCAATTATTTTGGGGCAAAATTGCAGAAATTTCACTTATTTCAGAACAAAAGCAGAAATTTTCTTATTTGCGTGCAAAAAGGCAGAAATTTGTATTATTTTGGTACAAAATTGCACAAATTTTTCTTATTTTGAGGAAAAAAGGCAGGAATTTCCCATATTTTGGGGCAAAAATGCAGAAATTCCCCTTATTTTGAGGTAAAAATGCTGAAATTCCCCTTATTTGGGGGCAAAAAGCAAGAAATTTCACTTATTTTGGGACAAAATTGCAGAAATTTCACTCATTTCAGGGAAAAAAGGCAGAAATTTGACTTATTTTAGAGGAAAAATGCAGAAATTCCTAATATTTTGTGGCAAAAATGCAGAAATTCCCCTTATTTTGAGGTAAAATGCTGAAATTCCCCTTATTTGGGGGCAAAAAGGCAGAAATTTTCCTTATTTTGGAGCAAAATTGCAGAAATTTCACTTATTTCAGGGTAATAAGTCAGAAATTTTCCTTATTTTGGGGCAAAAGACAGGAATTCCCTTTGTTTTGTGGGAAAAAGACAGAAATTACACTTATTTAAAGGCAAAAAAGCAGAAATTCCACTTATTTTGGAGCAAAAATGAAGAAATTTCCCTTCTTTATGGCAAAAAGGTAGGCATTCTTCTTATTTTCGGACAAAAAGGCAGAAATTCCTAATATTTTGTGGCAAAAATGCAGAAATTTCTTTTATTTTGTGGTAAAAAGGCTGAAATTCCCCTTATTTGGGGGCAAAAATGCAGAAATTTCCCTTATTTTGGGGCAATTTGCAGAAATTTCCCTAATTGTGGGGCAAAAAACAGATATTCCCATTATTTTGGGGCAAAGTTGCAGAAATTTCCCTTATTATGGGGAAAAATTGCAGAAATTTCCCTTATTTTAGCGCAAAATTGCAGAAATTTTAATAATTGTAGGGCAAAAAGGCAGAAATTCTCTTTATTTTGGGGCAAAGCTGAGAAATTCCACTTATTTTGGGGCAAAATTCCAGAAATTTCTTTTATTTTAGAGCAAAATTGCAGAAATTTCACTTATTTTGGGGAAAAATTGCAGAAATTTCACTTATTTCAGGGAAAAAAGGCAGAAATTTTCCTTATTTTGGGACAAAAAAGCAGAAATTCATAATATTTTGTGCCAAAATTCAGAAATTCCCCTTTTTTTTGAGTTAAAAAGGCTGAAATTCCCTTTATTTGGGCACAAAAAAGCAGAAATTTCCCTAATTAAGGGGCAAAATTGCAGAAATTTCACTTATTTCATGGTAATAAGTCAGAAATTTTTTTTATTTTGGGGCAAAAATGACAGAAATTCCCTTTGTTTGGGGAGAGAAAGGCAGAAATTCCACTTATTTAGAGGCAAAAAAGCAGAAATTCCCCTTATTTTGGATCAAAATTTCAGAAATTCACCTAATTGTGGGGCAAAAAGGCAGAAATTCCCTATATGTTGGGACAAAATAACAGAAATTCTCCTTATTTTGGGGGCAAAACTCAGAAATTCCACTTATTTTGGGTCAAAATTCGAGAAATTTCACTTATTTTGGGGCAAAATTGCAGAAATTTCAATTATTTTGGAACAAAATTGCAGAAATTTCACTTATTTCAGAACAAAAGCAGAAATTTTCTTATTTGCGTGCAAAAAGGCAGAAATTTGTATTATTTTGGTACAAAATTGCACAAATTTTTCTTATTTTGAGGAAAAAAGGCAGAAATTTCCCATATTTTGGGGCAAAAATGCAGAAATTCCCCTTATTTTGAGGTAAAAATGCTGAAATTCCCCTTATTTGGGGGCAAAAAGCAAGAAATTTTACTTATTTTGGGGCAAAATTGCAGAAATTTCACTCATTTCAGGGAAAAAAGGCAGAAATTTGACTTATTTTAGGGCAAAAAGGCAGAAATTCCTAATATTTTGTGGCAAAAATGCAGAAATTTCCCTTATTTTGAGGTAAAAAGGCTGAAATTCCCCTTATTTGGGAGCAAAAAGGCAGAAATTTTCCTTATTTTGGAGCAAAATTGCAGAAATTTCACTTATTTCAGGGTAATAAGTCAGAAATTTTCCTTATTTTGGGGCAAAAAACAGGAATTCCCTTTGTTTTGGGGGAAAAAGACAGAAATTACACTTATTTAGAGGCAAAAAAGCAGAAATTCCACTTATTTTGGAGCAAAAATGAAGAAATTTCCCTTCTTTACGGCAAAAAGGTAGGCATTCTTCTTATTTTCGGACAAAAAGGCAGAAATTCCTAATATTTTGTGGCAAAAATGAAGAAATTCCTAATATTTTGTGGCAAAAATGCAGAAATTTCTTTTATTTTGAGGTAAAAAGGCTGAAATTCCCCTTATTTGGGGGCAAAAATGCAGAAATTTCCCTTATTTTGGGGCAATTTGCAGAAATTTCCCTACTTGTGGGGCAAAAAACAGATATTCCCCTTATTTTGGGGCAAAGTTGCAGAAATTTCCTTTATTATGGGGAAAAATTGCAGAAATTTCCCTTATTTTAGCGCAAAATTGCAGAAATTTTAATAATTGTAGGGCAAAAAGGCAGAAATTCCCTTTATTTTGGGGCAAAACTGAGAAATTCCACTTATTTTGGGGCAAAATTCCAGAAATTTCTTATATTTTGGGGCAAAATTGCAGAAATTTCACTTATTTCAGGGAAAAAAGGCAGAAATTTTCATTATTTTGGGGCAAAAAGAAAGAAATTCATAATATTTTGTGCCAAAATTCAGAAATTCCCCATATTTTGAGGTAAAAAGGCTGAAATTCCCTTTATTTGGGGGCAAAAAGGCAGAAATTTCCTTTATTTTGGAGCAAAATTGCAGAAATTTCACTTATTTCAGGGTAATAAGTCAGAAATTTTCCTTATTTTGGGGCAAAAAAGACAGAAATTCCCTTTGTTTTGGGAGAAAAAGGCAGAAATTCCACTTATTTAGAGGCAAAAGTAGAAATTCCCCTTATTTTGGAGCAAAATTTCAGAAATTCCCCTAATTGTGGGGCAAAAAGGCAGAAATTCCCTATATGTTGGGACAAAATAACAGAAATTCTCCTTATTTTGGGGGCAAAACTCAGAAATTCCACTTATTTTGGGTCAAAATTCCAGAAATTTCACTTATTTTGGGGCAAAATTGCAGAAATTTCAATTATTTTGGGGCAAAATTGCAGAAATTTCACTTATTTCAGAACAAAAGCAGAAATTTTCTTATTTGCGTGCAAAAAGGCAGAAATTTGTATTATTTTGGTACAAAATTGCACAAATTTTTCTTATTTTGAGGAAAAAAGGCAGAAATTTCCCATATTTTGGGCCAAAAATGCAGAAATTCCCCTTATTTTGAGGTAAAAATGCTGAAATTCCCCTTATTTGGGGGCAAAAAGCAAGAAATTTCACTTATTTTGGGGCAAAATTGCAGAAATTTCACTCATTTCAGGGAAAAAAGGCAGAAATTTGACTTATTTTAGGGCATAAAGGCAGAAATTCCTAATATTTTGTGGCAAAAATGCAGAAATTCCCCTTATTTTGAGGTAAAAAGGCTGAAATTCCCCTTATTTGGGGGCAAAAAGGCAGAAATTTTCCTTATTTTGGAGCAAAATTGCAGAAATTTCACTTATTTCAGGGTAATAAGTCAGAAATTTTCCTTATTTTGGGGCAAAAAACAGGAATTCCCTTTTTTGGGGGGAAAAAGACAGAAATTACACTTATTTAGAGGCAAAAAAGCAGAAATTCCACTTATTTTGGAGCAAAAATGAAGAAATTTCCCTTCTTTATGGCAAAAAGGTAGGCATTCTTATTTTCGGACAAAAAGGCAGTAATTCCTAATATTTTGTGGCAAAAATGCAGAAATTCCTAATATTTTGTGGCAAAAATGCAGAAATTTCTTTTATTTTGAGGTAAAAAGGCTGAAATTCCCCTTATTTGGGGGCAAAAATGCAGAAATTTTCCTTATTTTGGGGCAATTTGCAGAAATTTCACTTATTTCAGGGTAATAAGTCAGAAATTTTTCCTATTTTGGGGCAAAAAAACAGAAATTCCCTTTGTTTTGGGGGAAAAAGACAGAAATTCCACTTATTTAGAGGCAAAAAAGCAGAAATTCCCCTTATTCTGGAGCAAAAATTAAGAAATTTCCCTTTTTTATGGCAAAAAGGTAGGCATTCTTCTTATTTTCGGACAAAAAGGCAGAAATTCCACATATTTTGGGGCAAAAGGCAGAAATTCCCCTTATTTAGGGCAAAATTGCAGAAATTTCCCTAATTGTGGGGCAAAAAACAGATATTTCCCTAATTGTGGGGCAAAAAACAGATATTCCCCTTATTTTGGGGCAAAGTTGCAGAAATTTCCCTTATTATGGGGAAAAATTGCAGAAATTTCCCTTATTTTAGCGCAAAATTGCAGAAATTTTAATAATTGTAGGGCAAGAAGGCAGAAATTCTCTTTATTTTGGGGCAAAACTGAGAAATTCCACTTATTTTGGGGCAAAATTCCAGAAATTTCTTTTATTTTGGGGCAAAATTGCAGAAATTTCACTTATTTTGGGGAAAAATTGCAGAAATTTCACTTATTTCAGGGAAAAAAGGCAGAAATTTTCCTTATTTTGGGACAAAAAGGCAGAAATTCATAATATTTTGTGCCAAAATTCAGAAATTCCCCTTTTTTTGAGTTAAAAAGGCTGAAATTCCCTTTATTTGGGGGCAAAAAAGCAGAAATTTCCCTAATTTTGGGGCAAAATTGCAGAAATTTCACTTATTTCAGGGTAATAAGTCAGAAATTTTCCTTATTTTGGGGCAAAAAAGACAGAAATTCCCTTTGTTTGGGGAGAGAAAGGCAGAAATTCCACTTATTTAGAGGCAAAAAAGCAGAAATTCCCCTTATTTTGGAGCAAAAATGAAGAACTTTCTCTTTTTTATGGCAAAAAGGTATGCATTCTTCTTATTTTTCAGCAAAAAGGCAGAAATTCCCCGTATTTTGGAGCAAAATTGCAGAAATTCCCCTAATTGTGGGGCAAAAAGGCAGAAATTCCCTATATGTTGGGGCAAAAAGACAGAAATTCTCCTTATTTTGCGGCAAAACTCAGAAATTCCACTTATTTTTGGCCAAAATTCCAGAAATTTCCCTTATTTTGGGGCAAAATTGCAGAATTTTCACTTATTTTGGGGCAAAATTGCAGAAATTTTACTTATTTCAGGGAAAAAAAGGAGAAATTTTCTTATTTTGGGGCAAAAATGCAGAAATTTGTTTTATTTTGGTACAAAATTGCAGAGATTTTTCTTATTTTGGGCAAAAAGGCAGAAATTTCCCATATTTTGGGGCAAAAATGTAGAAATTCCCCATATTTTGAGGTAAAAAGGCTGAAATTCCCCTTATTTTGGGGCAAAAATTCTGAAATTCCCCTTATTTTGGGGCAAAAAGCAGACATTTCCCTTATTTTGGGGAAAAATTTTAGAAATTTAACTTATTTAAGGGCAAAAAGTCAGAAATTAGTCTTATTTTGGGGCAAAAAGACAGAAATTCCGTTTATTTTTGGGGAAAAGTCAGAAATTGCACTTATTTTGAGTCAATAAGGCGGAAAATCCCTTATTTTGGTGTAAAAATGAAGAAATTTCCCTTTTTTATGGCAAAAAGGTATACATTCCCTTTATTTTCGGGCAAAAAGGCAGAAATTCCCCGTATTTTGGAGCAAAATTGCAGAAATTCCCCTAATTTTGGGGCAAAAACTCAGAACTTCCCTTTATTTTGGGGTAAAATTGCAGAAATTTCACTTATTTCGTGGCAAAATGGCAGAAATTCCCTTTATTTTCAGCGATAAAGGCAGAAAATCCCCGTAATTTTGGAGCAAAATTTCAGAAATTCACCTAATTTTGGGGTAAAACATGCAGTAATTTTCTTTATTTTGGGGCAAAAAGGTAGAAATTCCTCTTATTTTGGGGCAAAAAGCAGAAATTCACCTTATTTTAGGGCAAAATTGCAGAAAATTCCTTTATTATGGGGGAAAATTGCAGAAATTTCTTTTATTTTAAGGCAAAATTGCAGAAATTTCACTTATTTCAGAGAAAAAATGCAAAAATTTTTCTTATTTTAGGGGGCAAAATGCAGAAATTCCCATTATTTTGGGGCAAAACGGCAGAAATTCACCTTATTTTGGGGTAAAATTGCAGACATTTCACATATTTCAGGGCAAAAAGGCATAAATTTCCCTTATTTGGGGGCAAAAAGGTAGAAATTCCCCTTATTTTGGGATAAAATTGCAGAAATTTCCCTTTTTTGGGGGCAAAAAGGCAGAAATTCCCCTTATTTTGGGATAAAATTGCAGAAATTTCCCTTTTTTGGGGGCAAAAAGGCAGAAAATCCCCTTAATTTCGCGCAAAAAGGCAGAAATTCCCCGTATTTTGGAACAAAATTGCAGAAATTCCCTTTATTTGGCGCAAATCGGCAGAAGTTCCCCTTAATTTTGGAAAAAGAGACAGAAATTCCCTGTATTTTGAAGCAAAATTGCAGAAACTCCCCTAATTTTGGGGCAAAAAGGCAGAAATTCCCTTTATTTTGGGGCAAAAATAGAGAAATTCTCCTTATTTTGGGGAAAAAATCAGAAATTTCCCTTATTTTGGGGCAAAATTTTAGAAATTTTTTATTTTGGTACAGAATTGCAGAAATTTTTCTTATTTTGTTGCAAAAAGGCAGAAATTTTCCATATTTTGGTGCAAAAAGGCTGAAATTCCCCTTATTTTGAGGAAAAATGCTGAAATTCCCCATATTTTGGGGCAAAAAGGCAGAAATTCCCCTCATTTTGGGGTAAAAAGGCACAAATTTCCCTTATTTTCGGGCAAAATTGCAGAAATTTCATTTATTTCAGGGCAAAAAGTCAGAAATTACTTTTATTTGGGGGCAAAAAGCAGAAATTTCATTTATTTTGGTACAAAATTGAAGAAATTTTCCTTATTTTGGAACAAAAATCAGAAATTCCCCATATTTTGGGCAAAATCAAAAATTCCCCTTATTTTGAGGTAAAAAGGCTGAAATTCCCGTTATTATGGGGCAAAAAGGCAGAAATTCCCTTTACTTTGTGGAAAAAAGGCAGAAATTCCCGTTAATTGGGGCAGAAAAGCAAAAATTTTCCTTATTTGGGGGCAATAAGGCAGAAATTCCCCGTATTTTGTGGCAAAAAGGCACAAATTCCCCTTATTTGGAGGTAAAATGCTGAAATTCCCCTTATTTTGGCAAAAAGCAGAAATTCTCCTTATTTTGGGGCAAAATTGAAGAAATTTACTTATTTCAGGGCAAAAAGTCAGAAAATTGCCTTATTTTGGGGCAAAAAGCCGAAATTCTCCTAATTTTTAGGCCAAAAACAGAAATTCCTCTTATTTTGGGGTAAAATTGTGGAAATTTCAAATATTTCAGGGCAAAAAGGCAGAAATTCCACTTTATTTTGGGCAATAAGGCAGAAATTCCCCATATTTTGGAGCAAAATTTCAGAAATTCCCCTTATATTTGTGCAAAAATGCAGAAATTCCCTTTATTTTGGTTCAATAAGGCAGAAATTCCCCGTATTTTGAAGCAAAATTGCACATTTTTCCCTAATTTTGATAGAAAATGCAGAAATTCACATTATTTTGGGGCAAAAAGACAGAAATTCTCCTTATTTCAGGGCAAAAAGTCAGAAATTCCCCTTATTTTGGGGAAAAATTCCAGAAATTTCCTTTATTTTGGGGCAAAATTGCAGAAATCTCACTTATTTTGGAGCAAAAATACAGAAATTTCACTTATTTCAGGGAAAAAAACGCAGAAATTTCTCTTATTTTGGGGAAAAAAGCAGGAATTACTTTTATTTTGGTACAAAATTGCAGAAATATTTTTTATTGTGGGGCAAAAATACAGAAATTCTTCATATTTTAGGGCAAAAAGGCAGAGATTCCCCTTATTATGAGGTAAAAAGGCTGAAATTCCCGTTATTTTGGGGCAAAAAGACAAAAATTCCCCTTATTTTGTGGCAAAAATGCAGAAAATTCCCTTATTTTGGGGCAAAATTGCAGAAATTTCATTTATTTCAGGGCAAAATTCAAAAATTCCTTTTAATTTGGGGCAAAAAGACAGAAATTCCATTTATTTTTGGGTAAAAGGGCAGAAATTTCACTTATTTTTAGGTAAAAAGGGAGAAATTCCTCTCATTTTGGGGCAAAAATGAAGAAATTTCACTTTTTTGTGGCAAAATGTATACATTCCCCTTATTTTCGGGGAAAAAAGCAGAAATCCCCCGTATTTTGGAGCAAAATTGCAGAAATTCCCCTAATTGTGGGGCAAAAAGTGAGAAATTCCATTTTTTTGGGGCAAAAAGACAGAAATTCTCCTTCTTTTGGGGCAAAACTCAGAAATTCCACTTATTTTGTGTTAAAATTGCAGAAATTTCCCTTATTATGGGGCAAAATTGCAGAAATTTCACTTATTTTGGGGCAAAATTGCAGAAATTTTACTTATTTCAGGGAAAAAAGGCAGAAATTTACCATATTTTTGAGCAAAATGGCAGAAATTCTTAATATTTTGTAGAAAAATGCAAAAATTTTCCTTATTTTGAGGTAAAAAGGGTGAAATTCCCCTTATTTTGGGGCAAAAATGCAGAAATTTCCCTTATTTTGTGGCAAAAAGACAGAAATTCCCCTTATTTTGTGGCAAAAAGGCAGATATTTCTTTTATTTTGGGGCAAAATTGCAGAAATTTCACTTATTTCAGGGAATAATTCAAAAATTCCTTTTATTTTAGGGCAAAAAGACAGAAATTCCTTTTATTTTTGGGTAAAAAGGCAGAAATTTCACTTATTTTGTGGTAAAAAGGCAGAAATTCCTTTTCTTTTGGGGCAAAAATGAAGAAATTTTCATTTTTTGTTGCAAAAGGTATACATTCCCCTTATTTTCGGGCTGAAAAGTAGAAATTCCTTGTATTTTGAAGCAAAATTGCAGAAATTCCCCTAGTTGTGGGGCAAAAAGTGAGAAATTCCCTTTTTTGGGGGCAAAAGACAGAAATTCTCCTTCTTTTGGGGCAAAACTCAGAAATTCCACTTATTTTGGGTCAAAATTGCAGAAATTTCCCTTATTATGGGGCAAAATTGCAGAAATTTCACTTATTTTGGGGCAAAATTGCAGAAATTTTACTTATTTTAAGGCAAAAAGGCAGAAATTTCTTTATTTTGGTACAAAATTGAAGAAATTTTTCTTAATTTTGGGCAAAAAGGCGGAAATTTTTCATATTTTGGGGCAAAAATGCAGAAATTCCCCTTATTTTGAGGTAAAAAGGCTGAAATCCCTTTATTTGGGAGCAAAAAGGCAGAAATTTCCCTTATTTTGGGACAGAATTGCAGAAATTTCACTTATTTCAGGGTAATAAGTCAGAAATTTTCCTTATTTTGGGGCAAAAAAGACAGAAATTCTCTTTGTTTTGGGGGAAAACAGAAATTCCACTTATTTAGAGGCAAAAAAGCAGAAATTCCCCTTATTTTGGAGCAAAAATGAAGAAATTTCCCTTTTTTATGGCAAAAAGGTATGCATTCTTCTTATTTTCGGGCAAAAAGGCAGAAATTCCATGTATTTTGGAGCAAAATTGCAGAAATTCCCCTAATTGTGGGGCAAAAATGCAGAAATTCCCTATATGTTGGGGTAAAAACACAGAAATTCTCCTTATTTTGTGGCAAACCTCAGAAATTCCACTTATTTTGGGGCAAAATTCCAGAAATTTCCCTAATTTTGAACCAAAATTGCAGAAATTTCACTTATTTTGGGGCAAAATTGCAGAAATTTCACTTATTTCAGAGAAAAAAGCAGAAATTTTCTTATTTTGGGGCAAAAAAGCAGAAATTCCTAATATTTTGTACCAAAAAAGCAGAAATTCCCCATATTTTGAGGAAAAAATGTTAAAATTCCCATTATTTGGGGGCAAAATAGCAGAAATTTCCCTTATTTTGGGGCAAAATTGCAGAAATTTCTCTTATTTTGGGGCAAAATTGCAGAAATTTCACTTATTTCAGAAAGAATAGCAGAAATTTTCTTATTTTGAGGCAAAAAGGCAGGAATTTCTTTTATTTTGGTACAAAATTGCAGAAATTTTTCTTATTTTTGGGCAAAAAGGTGAAAATTTCCCATATTTTGGGGCAAAAATGCAGAAATTCCCTGTATTTTGAGGTAAAAAGGCTGAAATTCCCCTTATTTGGGAGCAAAAAGGCAGAAATTTCTCTTATTTTGGGGCAAAATTGCAGAAATTTCACTTATTTAAGGGTAATAAGTCAGAAATTTTTCTTATTTTGGGGAAAACAGACAGAAATTCTCTCTGTTTTGGGGGAAAAAACAGAAATTACACTTATTTAGAGCCAAAAATCAGAAATTCCCCTTATTTTGGAGCAAAAATGAAGAAATTTCTATTTTTATGGCAAAAAGGTATGCATTCTTCTTATTTTCGGGCAAAAAGGCAGAAATTCCCCGTATTTTGGAGCAAAATTGCAGAAATTCCTCTAATTTTGGGGCAAAAAGTCAGAAATTCCCTATATGTTGGGGCAAAAAGACAGAAATTCTCCTTATTTTGGGGTAAAACTCAGAAATTCCACATATTTTGGGGCAAAATTCCAGAAATTTCTCTTATTTGTGGGCAAAATTGCAGAAATTTCACTTATTTTCATTCAAAATTGCAGAAATTTCACTTATTTCAGAGAAAAAAAGCAGAAATTTTCTTATTTTGGGGCAAAAAGGCAGAAATTTCTTTTATTTTGCTACAAAATTGCAAAAATTTTTCTTATTTTGGGGAAAAAAAAGGAAATTTCCCATATTTTGAGGCAAAAATGCAGAAATTCCCATTATTTTGAGGTAAAAAGGCTGAAATTCCCCTTATTTGGGGTCAAAAAGGCAGAAATTTCCCTTATTTTGGGGCAAAATTGCAGAAATTTCACTTATTTCAGGATAATAAGTCAGAAATTTTCCTTATTTTTGGGCAAAAAAGACAGAAATTCCCTTTGTTTTGGGGGAAAAAGACAGAAATTCCACTTATTTAGAGGCAAAAAAGAAGAAATTCCTATTATTTTGGAGCAAAAATGAAGAAATTTCCCTTTTTTATGGCAAAAAGGTATGCATTCTTCTTATTTTCGTGCAAAAAGGCAGAAATTCCCTGTATTTTGGAGCAAAATTGCAGAAATTCCCCTAATTGTTGGGAAAAAGGCAGAAATTCCCTATATGTTGTGGCAAAAAGACAGAAATTCACCTTATTTTCGGGCAAAACTCAGAAATTCCACTTATTTTGGGGCAAAATTCCAGAAATTTCCCTTATTTTGGGGCAAAATTGCAGAAATTTCACTTATTTCAGAAAAAAAGGCAGAAATTTTCGTAATTTTGGAGCACAATGTCAGAAATTCTTAATATTTTTTTGGCAAAAATGCAGAAATTTTTATTATTTTGAGGTAAAAAGGCTGAAATTCCCCTTATATGGGGGAAAAAGGCAGAAATTTCCCTTATTTTGTGGCAAAAAGACAGAAATTCCCCTTATTTTGTTGCAAAAAGGCAGAAATTTCCCTTAATTTGGGGCAAAAAGCAGACATTTCCCTTATATTGGGAAAAATTTTAGAAATTTAACATATTTCAGGGCAAAAAGTCAGAAATTTTCCTTATTTTGAGGCAAAAATCAGATATTCCCCGTATTTTGAAGCAAAATTCCAGAAATTCCCCTAATTGTGGGGCAAAAAGGCAGAAATCCCTATATGTTGGGGCATAAAGACAGAAATTCTCCTTATTTTGGGGCAGAACTCAGAAATTAAACTTATTTTGGGGAAAAATTCCAGAAATTTCCCTTATTTTGACGCAAAACTGCAGAAATTTCACTTATTTTAGGGCAAAATTGCAGAAATTTCACTTATTTCAGGGAAAATAGGCAGAAATTTTCTGATTTTGGGGCAAAAAGGCAGAATTTTCTAATATTTTGTGGCAAAAAGGCAGAAATTCCCCATATTTGGAGGTAAAATGCTGAAATTCCCCTTATTTTGGCAAAAAGGCAGAAATTTCCCTTATTTTGGGGCAAAATTGGAGAAATTTCACTTATTTCTGGGCAAAAAGTCAGAAAGTTGCCTTATTTTGGGGAAAAAAGCATAAATTCTCCTAATTTTGGGCCAAAAACAGAAATTCCATTTATTTTGGGGTAAAATTGTTGAAATTTCAAATATTTCAGGGCAAAAAGGCAGAAATTCCACATTATTTCAGGCAATAAGGCAGAAGTTCCCTGTATTTTGGAGCAAAATTTCAGAAATTCTCCTTATATGGGTGCAAAAATGCATTAATTCCCTTTATTTTGGTTCAATAAGGCAGAAATTCCCCGTATTTTGAAGCAAAATTGCACATATTCCCCTAATTTTAAGGGAAAATGCAGAAATTCACATTATTTTTGGGCAATAAGACAGAAATTGTCCTTATTTTGGGGCAAAACTCAGAAATTCCACTTATTTTGGGGCAAAATTCCAGAAATTTCCCTTATTTTGGGGCAAATTAGCAGAAATTTCACTTATTTTGGGGCAAAATTGCAGAAATTTCACTTATTTCAGAAAAAAAAGCAGAAATTTTCTTATTTTGAAGCAAAAAGTCAGAAATTTCTTTTATTTTAATACAAAATTTCAAAAATTTTTCTTATTTTGGGGCAAAAAGGCAGAAATTTCCCATATTTTGGGGCAGAAATGCAGAAATTCCTCTTACTTTGAGGTAAAAAGGCTGAAATTCCCCATATTTGGGGGCAAAAAGGCAGAAATTTTCTTTATTTTGGGGCAAAATTGCAGAAATTTCACATACTTCAGGGTAATAAGTCAGAAATTTTCCTTATTTTGGGGCAAAAAAGACAGAAATTCCCTTTGTTTTGGGGGAAAAAGACAGAAATTCCACTTATTTAGAGGCAAAAAATCAGAAATTCCCCTTATTTTGGAGCAAAAATGAAGAAATTTCCCTTTTTTATGCCAAAAAGGTATGCATTCTTCTTATTTTCGTGCAAAAAGGCAGAAATTCCCTGTATTTTGGAGCAAAATTGCAGAAATTCCCCTAATTGTTGGGAAAAAGGCAGAAATTCCCTATATGTTGTGGCAAAAAGACAGAAATTCACCTTATTTTCGGGTAAAACTCAGAAATTCCACTTATTTTGGGGCAAAATTCCAGAAATTTCTCTTATTTGTGGGCAAAATTGCAGAAATTTCACTTATTTCAGAAAAAAAGGCAGAAATTTTCGTAATTTTGGAGCACAATGTCAGAAATTCTTAATATTTTTTTGGCAAAAATGCAGAAATTTTTATTATTTTGAGGTAAAAAGGCTGAAATTCCCCTTATATGGGGGAAAAAGGCAGAAATTTCCCTTATTTTGTGGCAAAAAGACAGAAATTCCCCTTATTTTGTTGCAAAAAGGCAGAAATTTCCCTTAATTTGGGGCAAAAAGCAGACATTTCCCTTATATTGGGAAAAATTTTAGAAATTTAACATATTTCAGGGCAAAAAGTCAGAAATTTTCCTTATTTTGAGGCAAAAATCAGATATTCCCCGTATTTTGAAGCAAAATTCCAGAAATTCCCCTAATTGTGGGGCAAAAAGGCAGAAATCCCTATATGTTGGGGCATAAAGACAGAAATTCTCCTTATTTTGGGGCAGAACTCAGAAATTAAACTTATTTTGGGGAAAAATTCCAGAAATTTCCCTTATTTTGATGCAAAACTGCAGAAATTTCACTTATTTTAGGGCAAAATTGCAGAAATTTCACTTATTTCAGGGAAAATAGGCAGAAATTTTCTGATTTTGGGGCAAAAAGGCAGAATTTTCTAATATTTTGTGGCAAAAAGGCAGAAATTCCCCATATTTGGAGGTAAAATGCTGAAATTCCCCTTATTTTGGCAAAAAGGCAGAAATTTCCCTTATTTTGGGGCAAAATTGGAGAAATTTCACTTATTTCTGGGCAAAAAGTCAGAAAGTTGCCTTATTTTGGGGAAAAAAGCATAAATTCTCCTAATTTTGGGCCAAAAACAGAAATTCCATTTATTTTGGGGTAAAATTGTTGAAATTTCAAATATTTCAGGGCAAAAAGGCAGAAATTCCACATTATTTCAGGCAATAAGGCAGAAGTTCCCTGTATTTTGGAGCAAAATTTCAGAAATTCTCCTTATATGGGTGCAAAAATGCATTAATTCCCTTTATTTTGGTTCAATAAGGCAGAAATTCCTCGTATTTTGAAGCAAAATTGCACATATTCCCCTAATTTTAAGGGAAAATGCAGAAATTCACATTATTTTTGGGCAATAAGACAGAAATTGTCCTTATTTTGGGGCAAAACTCAGAAATTCCACTTATTTTGGGGCAAAATTCCAGAAATTTCCCTTATTTTGGGGCAAATTAGCAGAAATTTCACTTATTTTGGGGCAAAATTGCAGAAATTTCACTTATTTCAGAAAAAAAGCAGAAATTTTCTTATTTTGAAGCAAAAAGTCAGAAATTTCTTTTATTTTGATACAAAATTTCAAAAATTTTTTTTATTTTGGGGCAAAAAGGCAGAAATTTCCCATATTTTGGGGCAGAAATGCAGAAATTCCCCTTACTTTGAGGTAAAAAGGCTGAAATTCCCCATATTTGGGGGCAAAAAGGCAGAAATTTTCTTTATTTTGGGGCAAAATTGCAGAAATTTCACATACTTCAGGGTAATAAGTCAGAAATTTTCCTTATTTTGGGGCAAAAAAGACAGAAATTCCCTTTGTTTTGGGGGAAAAAGACGGGAATTCCACTTATTAGGGGCAAAAAATCAGAAATTCCCCTTATTTTGGAGCAAAAACTAAGAAATTTCCCTTTTTTATGGCAAAAAGGTATGCATTCCTCTTATTTTCGGGCAAAAAGGCAGAAAATCCACGTATTTTGGAGCAAAATTGCAGAAATTCCCCTAATTGTGGGGCAAAAAGGAAGAAATTCCCTATATGTTGGGCCAAAAAGACAGAAATTCTCCTTATTTTGGGGTAAAACTCAGAAATTCCACTTATTTTGGGGCAAAATTCAAGAAATTTCCCTTATTTTGGGGCAAAATTTCAGAAATTTCACTTATTTTGGTTCAAAATTGGAGAAATTTCACTTATTAAAAAAAAAGCAGAAATTTTCTTATTTTGGGGCAAAAGGCAGAAATTTCTTTTATTTTGGTACAAAATTGCAGAAATTTTTCTTATTTTGGGGCAAAAAGGCAGAAATTTCCCATATTTTGGGGCAAAAATGCAGAAATTCCCCTTATTTTGAGGTAAAAAGGCTGAAATTCCCCTTATTTGGGAGCAAAAAGGCAGAAATTTCTCTTATTTTGGGGCAAAATTGCAGAAATTTCACTTATTTCAGGGTAATAAGTCAGAAATTTTCCTTATTTTTGGGCCAAAAAGACAGAAATTCCCTTTGTTTTGGGGGAAAAAGACAGATATTCCACATATTTAGAGGCAAAAAAGAAGAAATTCCCCTTATTTTGGAGCAAAAATGAAGAAATTTCCCTTTTTTATGGCAAAAATTTATGCATTCTTCTTATTTTCGGGCAAAAAGGCAGAAATTTCTCGTATTTTGGAGCAAAATTGCAGAAATTTCCCTAATTGTGGGGCAAAAAGGAAGAAATTCCCTATATGTTGTGGCAAAAAGACAGAAATTCTCCTTATTTTAAGGCAAAACTCAGAAATTCCACTTAATTTGGGGCAAAATTCCAGAAATTTCCCTTATTTTGGGGCAAAATTGCAGAAATTTCACTTATTTTGGGGCAAAATTGCAGAAATTTCACTTATTCCAAAAAAAGGCAGAAATTTTCATAATTTTGGAGCACAATGTCAGAAATTCTTAATATTTTTTGGCAAAAATGCAGAAATTTTCATTATTTTGAGGTAAAAAGGCTGAAATTCCCCTTATTTGGGCGAAAAAGGCAGAAATTTTCCTTATTTTGGGGCAAAAAGACAGAAATTCCACTTATTTTGTGGCAAAAGGCAGAAATTTCTTTTATTTTGGGGCAAAATTGCAGAAATTTCACTTATTTCATAGCATAATTCAAAAATTCCTTTTATTTTGGGCCAAAAAGACAGAAATTCTGTTTATTTTTGGGTAAAAAGGCAGAAATTTTACTTATTTTGAGGTAAAAAGGCAGAAATTCCTCTTATTTTGGGTCAAAAATGAAGAAATTTTTCTTTTTTGTGGCAAAAGTTATACATTCCCCTTATTTTCGGGCTAAAAAGCAGAAATTCCCCGTATTTTAGAGCAAAATTGCAGAAATTCCCCTAATTGTGTGGCAAAAAGGCAGAAATTCCCTATATGTTGGGGCAAAAAGACAGAAATTCTCCTTATTTTGGGGCAAAATTCATAAACTCCACTTATTTTGTGGCAAAATTCCAGAAATTTTCCTTATTTTGGGGCTAAATTGCAGAAATTTCACTTATTTCAGAAAAAAAAGCAGAAATTTTCTTAATTGGAGGCAACAAGGCCGAAATTTCTTTTATTTTGGTACAAAATTGCAGAAATTTTTATTATTTTGGGGCAAAAGGCAGAAATTCTCATATTTGGGGGCAAAAATGCAGAAATTCCCTTTCTTTTGAGGGAAAAAGGCTGAAATTCCCCTTATTTGGGGGCAAAAAGGCAGAATTTTCCCTTATTTTGGGGTAAAAATGCAGAACTTTCACATATTTCAGGGAAAAAAGGCACAAATTTTCCTTATTTTGTGGCAAAAAGGCAGAAATTCCTAATATTTTGTGGCAAAAATGCAGAAATTTCCCTTATTTTGAGGTAAAAAGGCTGAAATTCTCCTTATTTGCAGGCAAAAATGCAGAATTTTACCTTATTTTGGGGCACAATTGCAGAAATTTCACTTATTTTAGGGTAATAAGTCAGAAATTTTCCTTATTTTGGGGCAAAAAAGACAGAAATCCCCTTTGTTTTGGGGGAAAAAGACAGAAATTCCACTTATTTAGAGGCAAAAAAAGAAATTCCCCTTATTTTGGAGCAAAATTGCAGAAATTCCTATAATTGTGGGGCAATAAGGCAGAAATTCCCCATATTTTGTGGCAAAAAGGCAGAAATTCCCCTTATTTGGAGGTAAAATGATGAAATTCCCCTTATTTTAACAAAAAGGCAGAAATTTCCCTTATTTTGGGGCAAAATTGCAGAAATTTCACTTATTTCAGTACAAAAAGTCAGAAAATTGCCTTATTTTGGGGCAAAAAGCAAAAATTCTCCTAATTTAGGGGCCAAAAACAGAAATTCCCCTAATTTTGGGGTAAAATTGTGGAAATTTCAAATATTTCAGGGCAAAAAGGCAGAAATTCCACTTTATTTCGGGCAATAAGGCAGAAATTCCCTGTATTTTGGAGCAAAATTTCAGAAATTTCCCTTATATTGGTTAAAAATGCAGAAATTCCCTTTATTTTGGTTCAATAAGGCAGAAATTCCCCGTATTTTGAAGCAAAATTCCACATATTCCCCTAATTTTGAGGGAAAATGCAGAAATTCACATTATTTTCGGGCAAAAAAACAGAAATTCTCCTTATTTTGGGGCAAAACTAAGAAATTCCACTTAATTTGCGGCAAAATTCCAGAAATTTCCCTTATTTTGGGGCAAATTTGCAGAAATTTCACTTATTTGGGGCAAAATTGCAGAAATTTCACTTATTTCAGAAAAAAAGCAGAAATTTTCATATTTTGAAGCAAAAAGTCAGAAATTTCTTTTATTTTGATACAAAATTTCAAAAATTTTTCTTATTTTGGGGCAAAAAGGCAGAAATTTCCCATATTTTGGGGCAAAAATGAAGAAATTCCCTTTACTTTTAGGTAAAATGGCTGAAATTCCCCATATTTGGGGCCAAAGAGGCAGAAATTTTCTTTATTTTGGGGCAAAATTGCAGAAATTTCACATACTTCAGGGTAAAAAATCAGAAATTTTCCTTATTTTGGGGCAAAAAAGACAGAAATTCCCTTTGTTTTGGGGGAAAAAGACAAAAATTTCACTTATTTAGAGGCAAAAAAGCAGAAATTCCCCTTATCTTGGAGCAAAAATTAAGAAATTTCTCTTTTTTATGGCAAAAAGGTATGCATTCTTTTTATTTTCGGGCAAAAAAAGCAGAAATTCCCTGTATTTTGGAGCAAAATTGCAGAAATTCCCCTAATTGTGGGGCAAAAAGGCAAAAATTCCCTATAGGTTGGGGCAAAAAAACAGAAATTCTCCTTATTTTGGGGCAAAACTCAAAAATTCCACTTAATTTGGGGCAAAATTCCAGAAATTTCCCTTATTTTGGAACAAAATTGCAGAAATTTCACTTATTTTGGGGCAAAATTGCAGAAATTTCACTTATTTTATGGAAAAAAAGCAGAAATTTTCTGATTTTGGGGCAAAAAGGCAGAAATTTCTTTTATTTGGTACAAAATTGCAGAAATTTCACTTATTTTGGGGCAAAATTGCAGAAATATCACTTATTTCAGGGAAAAAAAGCAGAAACTTTCTTATTTTGGGGCAAAAAGGCAGAAATTTCTTTTATTTGGTACAAAATTGCAGAAATTTTTCTTATTTTGGGTAAAAAGGCAGAAATTTCCCATATTTTGGTGCAAAAATGCAGAAATTCCTTTTATTTTGAGGTAAAAAAGCTGAAATTACCTTTATTTTGGGGCAAAAAAGCAGAAATTCCACTTATTTTGGGGCAAAATCAGACATTTCCCTTATTTTGGAAATAGTTTGAGAAATTTAACTTATTTCAGGGCAAAAAGTCAGAAATTAGTCTTATTTTGGGGCAAAAAGACAGAAATTCCGTTTATTTTTGGGGAAAAGTCAGAAATTGCACTTATTTTGAGTCAAAAAGGCGGAAAATCCCCTTATTTTGGGGTAAAAATGAAGAAATTTTCCTTTTTTATGGCAAAAAGTTGTACATTCCCCTTATTTTCGGGCAAAAAGGCAGAAATTCCCCGTATTTTGGAGCAAAATTGCAGAAATTCCCCTAATTTTGGGGCAAAAACGCAGAACTTCCCCTTATTTTGGGGTAAAACTGCAGAAATTTCACTTATTTCGTGGCAAAATGGCAGAAATTCCCTTTATTTTCGGCGAAAAAGGAAGAAAATCTCCGTATTTTGGAACAAAATTGCAGAAATTCACCTAATTTTGGGGTAAAACATGCAGTAATATTTTATATTTGGGGAAAAAAGGCAGAAATTCCCCTTTCTTTGGGGCAAAAGGCAGAAATTCCTCATGTTTTAGGGCAAAATTGCAGAAATTTCCCTTATTTGGGGACAAAAAACAGAAATTCCCTTTATTTTGGGGGCAAAATTGCGGAAAATTCCTTTATTTTGGGGAAAAATTGCAGAAATTTTTTTTTATTTTAAGGCAAAATTGCAGAAATTTCACTTATTTCAGAGAAAAAAAGCAAAAATTTTTCTTATTTTAGGGCAAAATGCAGAAATTCCCATTATTTTGGGGCAAAAAGGCAGAAATTCACCTTATTTTGGGGTAAAATTGCAGACATTTCACATATTTCAGGGTAAAAAGGCAGAAATTTCCCTAATTTGGGGGCAAAAAGGCAGAAAATCCCCTTATTTTGGGATAAAATTGCAGAAATTTCCTTTGTTTGGGGGCAAAAAGGCAGAAAATCCCCTTGATTTCAGGCAAAAAGGCAGAAATTTTCCATATTTTAGAGCAAAATTGCAGAAATTCCCCTAATATTGGGGCAAAAATGCAGAAATTCCCTTTATTTGGGGCAAATCGGCAGAAGTTCCCCTTATTTTCGGGAAAAGAGGCAGAAATTCCCTGTATTTCAAAGCAAAATTGCAGAAACTCCCCTAATTTTGGGGCAAAAGGCAGAAATTCCCTTTATTTTGGGGCAAAAATACAGAAATTCTCATTATTTCGGGGCAAAAATCAGAAATTTCTTTTATTTGGGGGCAAAATTTTAGAAATTTCTTTTATTTTGGTACAGAATTGCAGAAATTTTTCTTATTTCGTGGCAAAAAGGCAGAAATTTTCCATATTTTGGTGCAAAAAGGCTGAAATTCCCCTTTTTTTCAGGTAAAATGCTGAAATTCCCCATATTTTGGGGCAAAGAGGCAGAAAATCCCCTCATTTTGGGGCAAAATGCACAAATTTCCCTTATTTTCGGGCCAAATTGCAGAAATTTCATTTATTTCAGGACAAAAAGTCAGAAATTACTTTTATTTTGGGGTAAAAAGCAGAAATTTCTTTTATTTTGGTACAAAATTGAAGAAATTTTTCTTATTTTGGAACAAAAAGTCAGAAATTCCCCATGTTTTGGGCAAAAGGCAGAAATTCCCCTTATTTTGAGGTAAAAAGGCTGAAATTCCCGTTATTTTGGGGCAAAAAGGCAGAAATTCCCTTTACTTTGTGGTAAAAAGGCAGAAATTCCCGTTATTTGGGGCAGAAAAGCAAAATTTTTCCTTATTTGGGGGCAATAAGGCAGAAATTCCCCATATTTTGTGGCAAAAAGGCAGAAATTCTCCTTATTTGGAGGTAAAATGATGAAATTCCCCTTATTTTGGCAAAAAGGCAGAAATTCCCCTTATTTTGTGGCAAAATTGCAGAAATTTCACTTATTTCTGGGCAAAAAGTCAGAAAATTGCCTTATTTTGGGGCAAAAAGTAGAAATTCTCCTAATTTTGGGGTCAAAAACAGAAATTCCCCTTATTTTGGGGTAAAATTGTGGAAATTTCAAATATTTCAGGGCAAAAATGCAGAAGTTCCACTTTATTTCGGGCAATAAGGCAGAAATTCACCGTATTTTGGAGAAAAATTTCAGAAATTCCCCTTATATTGGAGCAAAAATGCAGAAATTCCTATTATTTTGGTGCAATAAGGCAGAAATTTTTTGTATTTTGAAGCACAATTGCACATATTCTTCTAATTTTGAGGGAAAATGCAGAAATTCACATTATTTTGGGGCAAAAAGACAGAAATTCTCCTTATTCAGGGCAAAAAGTCAGAAATTCCCCTTATTTTGGGAAAAAATTCCAGAAATTTCCTTTATTTTGGGGCAAAATTGCAGAAATCTTCCTTCTTTTGGGGAAAAATTACAGAAATTTCACTTATTTCAGAGAAAAAACGCAAAAATTTCTCTTATTTTGGGGCAAAAGGCAGAAATTACTTTTAATTTGCTACAAAATTGCAGAAATTTTCTCTATTTTGGGGCAAAAATACAGAATTTCCCCATATTTTGGGGAAAAAGGCAGAGATTCCCCTTATTATGAGGTAAAAAGGCGGAAATTCCCCTTATTTTGGAGCAAAAAGACAAAAATTCCCGTTATTTTGTGTCAAAAAGGCAGAAATTTCCCTTATTTTGGGGCAAAATTGCAGAAATTTCACTTATTTCAGGGAAAAAAGGCAGAAATTTTCCTTATTTTGGGACAAAAGTCAGAAATTCCTAATATTTTGTGGCAAAAATGCAGAAATGCCCCTTATTTTGTGTCAAAAAGGCAGAAATTACCCTTATCTGGGGGCAAAATTGCAGAAATTTCACTTATTTCAAGGCATAATTCAAAAATTGCTTTTATTTTGGGGCAAAAAGACAGAAATTCCGTTTATTTTTGGGTAAAAAGGCAGAAATTTCACATATTTTTTGGTAAAAAGGCAGAAATTCTTCTTATTTTGGGGCAAAAATGAAGAAATTTCCCTTCTTTGTGGAAAAAGGTATACATTCCCTTTATTTTTGTGAAAAGAAGCAGAAATTCCCCGTATTTTGGAGCAAAAATGCAGAAATTCCCCTAGTTGTGGGGCAAAAAGGGAGAAATTTCCTATTTGTTGGGGCAAAAAGACAGAAATTCTCCTTATTTTGGGGCAAAACTCAGAAATTCCACTTATTTTGGGGCAAAATTGCAGAAATTTCACTTATTTTGGGGCAAAATTGCAGAAATTTCACTTATGTCAGAGAAAAAAGGCAGAAATTTTCTTTATTTTGGGGCAAAAAGGCAGAAATTCCTAATATTTTGAGGTAAAAAGGCTGAAATTCGCCTTATTTGGGGGCAAAAAGGCAGAAATTTCCCTTATTTTAGGGCAAAAAGACAGAAATTTCCCTTATTTTGTGGCAAAAAAACAGAAATTTCTTTTATTTTGGAGCAAAATTGCAGAAATATCACTTATTTGGGGGCAAAATTGCAGAAATTTCACTTATTTCAGGGAAAAAAGGCAGAAATTTTTCTTATTTTGGGGCAAAAAGGCAGAAATTCCTAATAGTTTGTGGCAAAAATGCAGAAATTCCCCTTATTTTGTGTCAAAAAGGCAGAAATTTCCCTTATCTGGGGGCACAATTGCAGAAATTTCAATTATTTCAGAGCATAATTCAAAAATTGCTTTTATTTTGGGGCAAAAAGACAGAACTTCCATTTCTTTTTGGTAAAAAGGCAGAAATTTCACATATTTTGAGGTAAAAAGGCAGAAATTCTTCTTATTTTGGGGCAAAAATGAAAAATTTCACTTTTTTGTGGCTAAAGGTATACATTCCCCTTATTTTTGGAAAAAAAAGCAGAAATTCCCCGTATTTTGAAGCAAAATTGCAGAAATTCCCCTAGTTGTGGGGCAAAAAGGGAGAAATTCCCTATTGGTTGGGGCAAAAAGACAGAAATTCTTTTTATTTTGGGGCAAAACTCAGAAATTCCACTTATTTTGGGGCAAAATTGCAGAAATTTCACTTATTTTGAGGCAAAATTGCAGAAATTTCACTTATTTCAGAGAAAAAAGGAAGAAATTTTCTTTATTTTGGGCAAAAAGGCAGAAATTCCTAATATTTTGAGGTAAAAAGGCTGAAATTCGCCTTATTTGGGGGCAAAAAGGCAGAAATTTCCCTTATTTTAGGGCAAAAAGACAGAAATTCCCCTTATTTTGTGGCAAAAAGGCAGAAATTTCGTTTATTTTGGAGCAAAATTGCAGAAATTTCAATTATTTTGGGGCAAAATTGCAGAAATTTCACTTATTTCTGGGAAAAAAAGCAGAAATTTTCTTAATTTGGGGCAAAAAGCAGAAATTTCTTTCATTTTGGTACAAAATTGCAAAAATTTTTCTTATTTTGGGGCAAAAAGGCAGAAATTTCTCATATTTTGGGGCAAAAATGAAGAAATTTCCCTTATTTTGAGGTAAAAAGGCTGAAATTCCTCTTATTTTGGGGCAAAAAGTCAGAAATTCCGCTTATTTTGGGGCAAAAACAGACATTTTCCTTATTTTGGGGAAAAATTTTAGAAATTTAATTTATTTCAGGGCAAAAAGTCAGAAATTCCCCTTATTTTGGGGCAAAACTCAGAAATTCCACTTATTTTGGGGCTAAATTCCAGAAATTTCCCTTATTTTGGGGCAAAATTGCAGAAATTTCACTTATTTGGGGCAAAATTGCAGAAATTTCACTTAATTCAGGAAAAAAGGCAGAAATTTTCATTATTTTGGAACAAAAAAGCAGAAATTCCTAATATTTTGAGGCATAAATGCAGAAATTCCCCCTATTTTGTGTCAAAAATGCAGAAATTTCACTTATTTCAGGGCCTAATTCAAAAATTTCTTTTATTTTGGGGCAAAAAGACAGAAATTCCGTTTATTTTGGGGTAAAAAGGCAGAAATTTCACTTATGTTGAGGTAAAAAGGCAGAAATTCCTCTTATTTTGTGGCAAAAATGAAGAAATTTCCCTTCTTTGTGGCAAAAAGTATCCATTTCATTTATTTATGGCAAAATTGCAGAAATTCCCCATATTTTGGAGCAAAATTGCAGAAAATCCCCTAATTGTGGGGCAAAAAGTCAGAAATTCCTTATATGTTGGGGCAAAAACACCGAAATTCTCCTTATTTTGGGGCAAAACTCAGAATTCCACATATTTTGGGGCAAAATTCCAGAAGTTTTCTTTATTTTGGGGCAAAATTGTAGAAATTTCACTTATTTTGAGGCAAAATTGCAGAAATTTCACTTATTTCAGGGAAAAAAGACAGAAATTTTCCTTATTTTGGGGCAAAAAGGCAGAAATTCCTAATATTTTGTGGCAAAAATGCAGAAATTTTCCTTATTTTGTGTCGAAAAAGCAGAAATTTCCCTTATTTGGGGGCAAAATTGCAGAAATTTCACGTATTTCAGGGCATATTTCAAAAATTCATTTTATTTTGGGGCAAAAAGACAGAAATTCCGTTTATTATTTAGTAAAAAGGCAGAAATTTCACTTATTTTGAGGTAAAAAGGCAGAAATTCCTCTTATTTTGGGGCAAAAATAAAGAAATTTCTATTTTTTTGTGGCAAAAGGTATACATTCCCCTTATTTTTGGGGAAAAAAGCAGAAATACCCCATATTTTGGAGCAAAATTGCAGAAATTCCCCTAGTTGTGGGGCAAAAAGAAAGAAATTCACTATTTGTTGGGGCAAAAAGACAGAAATTCTCCTTATATTGGGGCAAAACTCAGAAATTCCACTTATTTTGGGACAAAATTGCAGAAATTTCACTTATTTTGGGGCAAAATTGCAAAAATTTCAATAATTTCAGGGAAAAAAGGCAGGAATTTTCCTTATTTTGGGGCAAAAAGTCAGAAATTCCTAATACTTTGTGGAAAAAATGCAGAAATTCCCCTTATTTTGTTTCAAAAATGGAGAAATTCCTGTTATTTTGAGGTAAAAAGGCTGAAATTCGCCTTATTTGGGGGCAGAAAGGCAGAAATTTCACTTATTTTGGTGCAAAAAAACAGAAATTCCTCTTATTTTGTGGCAAAAAGGCAGAAATTTCTTTTATTTTGGGGCAAAATTGCAGAAATTTAACTTATTTTGGGGCAAAATTGCAGAAATTTCTTTTATTTCAGGGAAAAAAGCAGAAATTTTCTTATTTTGGGGCAAAAAGGCAAAAATTTCTTTTATTTTGGTACAAAAATGTAAAAATTTTTATTATTTTGGGGCAAAAATGCAGAAATCTTCCTTATTTTGGGGAAAAATTACAGAAATTTCACTTATTTCAGGGAAAAAACGCAAAAATTTCTCTTATTTTGGGGCAAAAAGGCAGAAATTACTTTTAATTTGCTACAAAATTGCAGAAATTTTTTCTATTTTGGGGCAAAAATACAGAATTTCCCCATATTTTCGGGCAAAAAGGCAGAGATTCCCCTTATTATGAGGTAAAAAGGCGGAAATTCCCCTTATTTTGGAGCAAAAAGACAGAAATTCCCCTTATTTTGTGTCAAAAAAGCAGAAATTTCCCTTATTTTGGGGCAAAATTGCAGAAATTTCACTTATTTCAGGGAAAAAAGGCAGAAATTTTCCTTATTTTGGGGCAAAAGTCAGAAATTCCTAATATTTTGTGGCAAAAATGCAGAAATGCCCCTTATTTTGTGTCAAAAAGGCAGAAATTTCCCTTATCTGGGGGCAAAATTGCAGAAATTTCACTTATTTCAGGGCATAATTTAAAAATTGCTTTTATTTTGGGGCAAAAAGACAGAAATTCCATTTATTTTTGGGTAAAAAGGCAGAAATTTCACTTATTTTGAGGTAAAAAGGCAGAAATTCTTCTTATTTTGGGGCAAAAATGAAAAAATTTCCCTTTTTTGTGGGAAAAGGTATACATTCCCTTTATTTTTGTGAAAAAAAGCAGAAATTCCCCGTATTTTGGAGCAAAATTGCAGAAATTCCCCTAGTTGTTCGGCAAAAAGGGAGAAATTTCCTATTTGTTGGGGCAAAAAGACAGAAATTCTCCTTATTTTTGGGCAAAACTCAGAAATTCGACTTATTTTGGGGCAAAATTGCAGAAATTTCACTTATTTTGGGGCAAAATTGCAGAAATTTCACTTATGTCAGAGAAAAAAGGCAGAAATTTTCTTTATTTTGGGGCAAAAAGGCAGAAATTCCTAATATTTTGAGGTTAAAAGGCTGAAATTCGCCTTATTTGGTGGCAAAAAGGCAGAAATTTCCCTTATTTTAGGGCAAAAAGACAGAAATTTCCCTTATTTTGTGGCAAAAAAACAGAAATTTCTTTTATTTTGGAGCAAAATTGCAGAAATATCACTTATTTGGGGGCAAAATTGCAGAAATTTCACTTATTTCAGGGAAAAAAGGCAGAAATTTTTCTTATTTTGGGGCAAAAAGGCAGAAATTCCTAATATTTTGTGGCAAAAATGCAGAAATTCCCCTTAATTTGTGTGAAAAAGGCAGAAATTTTTCTTATCTGGGGGCACAATTGCAGAAATTTCAATTATTTCAGAGCATAATTCAAAAATTGCTTTTATTTTGGGGCAAAAAGACAGAACTTCCATTTCTTTTTGGGTAAAAAGGCAGAAATTTCACATATTTTGAGGTAAAAAGGCAGAAATTCTTATTTTGGGGCAAAAATGAAGAAATTTCCCTTTTTGTGGCAAAAGGTATACATTCCCCTTATTTTTGGGAAAAAAAAGCAGAAATTCCCCGTATTTTGGAGCAAAATTGCAGAAATTCCCCTAGTTGTGGGACAAAAAGGGAGAAATTCCCTATTTGTTGGGGCAAAAAGACAGAAATTCTCCTTATTTTTGGGCAAAACTCAAAAATTCCACTTATTTTGGGGCAAAATTGCAGAAATTTCACTTATTTTGGGGCAAAATTGCAGAAATTTCACTTATTTCAGAGAAAAAAGGCAGAAATTTTCTTTATTTTGGGGAAAAAGGGCAGAAATTCCTAATATTTTGAGGTAAAAAGGCTGAAATTCGCCTTATTTGGTGGCAAAAAGGCAGAAATTTCCCTTATTTTAGGGCAAAAAGACAGAAATTCCCCTTATTTTGTGGCAAAAAGGCAGAAATTTCTTTCATTTTGGAGCAAAATTGCAGAAATTTCACTTATTTTGGGGCAAAATTGCAGAAATTTCACTTATTTCAGGGAAAAAAAGCAGAAATTTTCTTATTTTGGGGCAAAAAGCAGAAATTTCTTTCATTTTGGTACAAAATTGCAAAAATTTTTCTTATTTTGGGGCAAAAAGGCAGAAATTTCTCATATTTTGGGGCAAAAATGAAGAAATTTCCCTTATTTTGAGGTAAAAAGGCTGAAATTCCTCTTATTTTGGGGCAAAGAGTCAGAAATTCTGCTTATTTTGGGGCAAAACCAGACATTTCCCTTATTTTGGGGAAAAATTTTAGAAATTTAATTTATTTCAGGGCAAAAAGTCAGAAATTCCCCTTATCTTGAGGCAAAACTCAGAAATTCCACTTAGTTTGGGGCTAAATTCCAGAAATTTCCCTTATTTTGGGGAAAAATTGCAGAAATTTCACTTATTTGGGGCAAAATTGCAGAAATTTCACTTAATTCAGGAAAAAAGGCAGAAATTTTCATTATTTTGGGGCAAAAAGGCAGAAATTCCTAATATTTTGTGGCATAAATGCAGAAATTCCCCTTATTTTGTGTCAAAAATGCAGAAATTTCACTTATTTCAGGGCATAATTCAAAAATTTCTTTTATTTTGGGGCAAAAAGACAGAAATTCCGTTTATTTTGGGGTAAAAAGGCAGAAATTTCACTTATTTTGAGGTAAAAAGGCAGAAATTCCTCTTATTTTGTGGCAAAAATGAAGAAATTTCCCTTCTTTGTGGCAAAAAGTATCCATTTCATTTATTTATGGCAAAATTGCAGAAATTCCCCATATTTTGGAGCAAAATTGCAGAAAATCCCCTAATTGTGGGGCAAAAAGTCAGAAATTCCTTATATGTTGGGGCAAAAACACGGAAATTCTCCTTATTTTGGGGCAAAACTCAGAATTCCACATATTTTGGGAAAAAATTCCAGAAATTTCCTTTATTTTGGGGCAAAATTGTAGAAATTTCACTTATTTTGAGGCAAAATTGCAGACATTTCACTTATTTCAGGGAAAAAAGACAGAAATTTTCATTATTTTGGGGCAAAAAGGCAGAAATTCCTAATATTTTGTGGCAAAAATGCAGAAATTTTCTTTATTTTGTGTCGAAAAAGAAGAAATTTCCCTTATTTGGGGGCAAAATTGCAGAAATTTCACTTATTTCAGGGCATATTTCAAAAATTCATTTTATTTTGGGGCAAAAAGACAGAAATTCCGTTTATTTTTTGGTAAAAATGCAGAAATTTCACTTATTTTGAGGTAAAAAGGCAGAAATTCCTCTTATTTTGGGGCAAAAATAAAGAAATTTCTATTTTTTTGTGGCAAAAGGTATATATTCCTCTTATTTTTGGGGAAAAAAGCAGAAATACCCCATATTTTGGAGCAAAATTGCAGAAATTCCTCTAGTTGTGGGGCAAAAAGAAAGAAATTCACTATTTGTTGGGGCAAAATACAGAAATTCTCCTTATATTGGGGCAAAACTCAGAAATTCCACTTATTTTAGGACAAAATTGCAGAAATTTCACTTATTTTGGGGCAAAATTGCAAAAATTTCAATAATTTCAGGGAAAAAAGGCAGAAATTTTCCTTATTTTGGGGCAAAAAGGCAGAAATTCCTAATACTTTGTGGAAAAAAATGCAGAAATTCCCCTTATTTTGTTTCAAAAATGGAGAAATTCCTCTTATTTTGAGGTAAAAAGGCTGAAATTCGCCTTATTTGGGGGCAGAAAGGCAGAAATTTCACTTATTTTGGGGCAAAAAAACAGAAATTCCTCTTATTTTGTGGCAAAAAGGCAGAAATTTCTTTATTTTGGGGCAAAATTGCAGAAATTTAACTTATTTTGGGGCAAAATTGCAGAAATTTCATTTATTTCAGGGAAAAAAGCAGAAATTTTCTTATTTTGGGGCAAAAAGGCAAAAATTTCTTTTATTTTGGTACAAAATTGCAAAAACTTTTATTATTTTGGGGCAAAAATGCAGAAATCTTCCTTATTTTGGGGAAAAATTACAGAAATTTCACTTATTTCAGGGAAAAAACGCAAAAATTTCTCTTATTTTGGGGCAAAAAGGCAAATTACTTTTAATTTGCTACAAAATTGCAGAAATTTTCTCTATTTTGGGGCAAAAATACAGAATTTCCCCATATTTTAGGGCAAAAAGGCAGAGATTCCCCTTATTATGAGGTAAAAAGGCGGAAATTCCCCTTATTTTGGAGCAAAAAGACAGAAATTCCCCTTATTTTGTGTCAAAAAGGCAGAAATTTCCCTTATTTTGGGGCAAAATTGCAGAAATTTCACTTATTTCAGGGAAAAAAGGCAGAAATTTCCCTTATTTTGGGGCAAATTCAGAAATTCCTAATATTTTGTGGCAAAAATGCAGAAATGCCCCTTATTTTGTGTCAAAAAGGCAGAAATTTCCCTTATCTGGGGGCAAAATTGCAGAAATTTCACTTATTTCAGGGCATAATTAAAAAATTGCTTTTATTTTGGGGCAAAAAGACAGAAATTCTGTTTATTTTTGGGTAAAAAGGCAGAAATTTCACTTATTTTGAGGTAAAAAGGCAGAAATTCTTATTTTGGGGCAAAAATGAAGAAATTTCCCTTTTTTGTGGGAAAAGGTATACATTCTCTTTATTTTTGTGAAAAAAAAGCAGAAATTCCCCGTATTTTGGAGCAAAATTGCAGAAATTCCCCTAGTTGTGGGGCAAAAAGGGAGAAATTTCCTATTTGTTGGGGCAAAAAGACAGAAATTCTCCTTATTTTGGGGCAAAACTCAGAAATTCCACTTATTTTGGGGCAAAATTGCAGAAATTTCACTTATTCTGGGCAAAATTGCAGAAATTTCACTTATGTCAGAGAAAAAAGGCAGAAATTTTCTTTATTTTGGGGCAAAAAGGCAGAAATTCCTAATATTTTGAGGTAAAAAGGCTGAAATTCGCCTGATTTGGGGGCAAAAAGGCAGAAATTTCTTTCATTTTGGAGCAAAATTGCAGAAATTTCTTTTATTTTGGAGCAAAATTGCAGAAATATCACTTATTTATGGGCAAAATTGCAGAAATTTCACTTATTTCAGGTTAAAAAGGCAGAAATTTTTCTTATTTTGGGGCAAAAAGGCAGAAATTCTTAATATTTTGTGGCAAAAAGCAGAAATTTCTTTCATTTTGGTACAAAATTGCAAAAATTTTTCTTATTTTGGGGCAAAAAGGCAGAAATTTCTCATATTTTGGGGCAAAAATGAAGAAATTTCCCTTATTTTGAGGTAAAAAGGCTGAAATTCCTCTTATTTTGGGGCAAAATGTCAGAAATTCCGCTTATTTTGGGGCAAAAACAGACATTTCCCATATTTAAGGGAAAAATTTTAGAAATTTAATTTATTTCAGGGGAAAAAGTCAGAAATTCCCCTTATTTTGGGGCAAAACTCAGAAATTCCACTTATTTTGGGGCTAAATTCCAGAAATTTTCCTTATTTTGGGCAAAATTCCAGAAATTTCACTTATTTGGGGCAAAATTGCAGAAATTTCACTTAATTCAGGAAAAAGGGCAGAAATTTTCATTATTTTGGGGCAAAAAGGCAGAAATTCCCCTAGTTGTGGGGCAAAAAGGGAGAAATTTCCTATTTGTTGGGGCAAAAAGACAGAAATTCTCCTTATTTTGGGGCAAAACTCAGAAATTCCACTTATTTTGGGGCAAAATTGCAGAAATTTCACTTATTTTGGGGCAAAATTGCAGAAATTTCACTTATGTCAGAGAAAAAAGGCAGAAATTTTTATTATTTTGGGGCAAAAAGGCAGAAATTCCTAATATTTTGAAGTAAAAAGGCTGAAATTCGCCTTATTTGGGGGCAAAAAGGCAGAAATTTCCCTTATTTTAGGGCAAAAAGACAGAAATTTCCCTTATTTTGTGGCAAAAAAACAGAAATTTCTTTTATTTTGGAGCAAAATTGCAGAAATATCACTTATTTTGGGGCAAAATTGCAGAAATTTCACTTATTTCAGGGAAAAAAGGCAGAAATTTTTCTTAATTTGAGGCAAAAAGGCAGAAATTCCTAATAGTTTGTGGCAAAAATGCAGAAATTCCCCTTATTTTGTGTCAAAAAGGCAGAAATTTCCCTTATCTGGGGGCACAATTGCAGAAATTTCAATTATTTCAGAGCATAATTCAAAAATTGCTTTTATTTTGGGGCAAAAGACAGAACTTCCATTACTTTTTGGGTAAAAAGGCAGAAATTTCACATATTTTGAGGTAAAAAGGCAGAAATTCTTCTTATTTTGGGGCAAAAATGAAGAAATTTCTATTTTTGTGATAAAAGGTATACATTCCCCTTATTTTTGGGAAAAAAAGCAGAAATTCCCCGTATTTTGGAGCAAAATTGCAGAAATTCCCCTTGTTGTGGGGCAAAAAGGGAGAAATTCCCTATTTGTTGGGGCAAAAAGACAGAAATTCTCCTTATTTTGGGGCAAAACTCAGAAATTCCACTTATTTTGGGGCAAAATTGCAGAAATTTCACTTATTTTGGGGCAAAATTGCAGAAATTTCACTTATTTCAGAGAAAAAAGGCAGAAATTTTCTTTATTTTGGGGAAAAAGGGCAGAAATTCCTAATATTTTGAGGTAAAAAGGCTGAAATTCGCCTTATTTGGTGGCAAAAAGGCAGAAATTTCCCTTATTTTAGGGCAAAAAGACAGAAATTCCCCTTATTTTGTGGCAAAAACGCAGAAATTTCTTTCATTTTGAAGCAAAATTGCAGAAATTTCACTTATTTTGGGGCAAAATTGCAGATATTTCACTTATTTCAGGGAAAAAAAGCAGAAATTTTCTTATTTTGGGGCAAAAAGCAGAAATTTCTTTCATTTTGGTACAAAATTGCAAAAATTTTTCTTATTTTGGGGCAAAAAGGCAGAAATTTCTCATATTTTGGGGCAAAAATGAAGAAATTTCCCTTATTTTGAGGTAAAAAGGCTGAAATTCCTCTTATTTTGGGGCAAAGAGTCAGAAATTCTGCTTATTTTGGGGCAAAACCAGACATTTCCCTTATTTTGGGGAAAAATTTTAGAAATTTAATTTATTTCAGGGCAAAAAGTCAGAAATTCCCCTTATCAAAACTCAGTAATTCCACTTATTTTGGGGCTAAATTCCAGAAATTTCCCTTATTTTGGGGCAAAATTGCAGAAATTTCACTTTTTGGGGCAAAATTGCAGAAATTTCACTTAATTCAGGAAAAAAGGCAGAAATTTTCATTATTTTGGGGCAAAAAGGCAGAAATTCCTAATATTTTGTGGCATAAATGCAGAAATTCCCCTTATTTTGTGTCAAAAAGGCAGAAATTTCACTTATTTCAGGGCATAATTCAAAAATTTCTTTATTTTGGGGCAAAAAGACAGAAATTCCGTTTATTTTGGGGTAAAAAGGCAGAAATTTCACTTATTTTGAGGTAAAAAGGCAGAAATTCCTCTTATTTTGTGGCAAAAATGAAGAAATTTCCCTTCTTTGTGGCAAAAAGTATCCATTTCATTTATTTATGGCAAAATTGCAGAAATTCCCCATATTTTGGAGCAAAATTGCAGAAAGTCCCCTAATTGTGGGGCAAAAAGTCAGAAATTCCTTATATGTTGGGGCAAAAACACGGAAATTCTCCTTATTTTGGGGCAAAACTCAGAATTCCACATATTTTGGGGCAAAATTCCAGAAATTTCCTTTATTTTGGGGCAAAATTGTAGAAATTTCACTTATTTTGAGGCAAAATTGCAGAAATTTCACTTATTTCAGGGAAAAAAGACAGAAATTTTCCTTATTTTGGGGCAAAAAGGCAGAAATTCCTAATATTTTGTGGCAAAAATGCAGAAATTTTCCTTATTTTGTGTCGAAAAAGCAGAAATTTCCCTTATTTGGGGGCAAAATTGCAGAAATTTCACTTATTTCAGGGCATATTTCAAAAATTCATTTTATTTTGGGGCAAAAAGACAGAAATTCCGTTTATTTTTTGGTAAAAAGGCAGCAATTTCACTTATTTTGAGGTAAAAAAACAGAAATTCCTCTTATTTTGGGGCAAAAATAAAGAAATTTCTATTTTTTTGTGGCAAAAGGTATACATTCCCCTTATTTTTGGAGAAAAAAAGCAGAAATACCCCATATTTTGGAGCAAAATTGCAGAAATTCCCCTAGTTGTGGGGCAAAAAGGGAGAAATTCACTATTTGTTGGGGCAAAAAGACAGAAATTCTCCTTATATTGGGGCAAAACTCAGAAATTCCACTTATTTTGGGACAAAATTGCAGAAATTTCACTTATTTTGGGGCAAAATTGCAAAAATTTCAATAATTTCAGGGAAAAAAGGCAGAAATTTTCCTTATTTTGGGGCAAAAAGGCAGAAATTTCTAATACTTTGTGGAAAAAATGCAGAAATTCCCCTTATTTTGTTTCAAAAATGGAGAAATTCCTCTTATTTTGAAGTAAAAAGGCTGAAATTCGCCTTATTTGGGGGCAGAAAGGCAGAAATTTCACTTATTTTGGGGCAAAAAACCAGAAATTCCTCTTATTTTGTGGCAAATAGGCAGAAATTTCTTTTATTTTGGGGCAAAATTGCAGAAATTTAACTTATTTTGGGGCAAAATTGCAGAAACTTCATTTATTTCAGGGAAAAAAGCAGAAATTTTCTTATTTTGGGGCAAAAAGGCAAAAATTTCTTTTATTTTGGTACAAAATTGCAAAAACTTTTATTATTTTGGGGCAAAAATGCAGAAATCTTCCTTATTTTGGGGAAAAATTACAGAAATTTCACTTATTTCAGTGAAAAAACGCAAAAATTTCTCTTATTTTGGGGCAAAAAGGCAGAAATTACTTTTAATTTGCTACAAAATTGCAGAAATTTTCTCTATTTTGGGGCAAAAATACAGAATTTCCCCATATTTTAGGGCAAAAAGGCAGAGATTCCCATTATTATGAAGTAAAAAGGCGGAAATTCCCCTTATTTTGGAGCAAAAAGACAGAAATTCCCCTTATTTTGTGTCAAAAAGGCAGAAATTTCCCTTATTTTGGGGCAAAATTGCAGAAATTTCACTTATTTCAGGGAAAAAAGGCAGAAATTTTCCTTATTTTGGGGCAAAAGTCAGAAATTCCTAATATTTTGTGGCAAAAATGCAGAAATGCCCCTTATTTTGTGTCAAAAAGGCAGAAATTTCCCTTATCTGGGGGCAAAATTGCAGAAATTTCACTTATTTCAGGGCATAATTAAAAAATTGCTTTTATTTTGGGGCAAAAAGACAGAATTCCGTTTATTTTTGGGTAAAAAGGCAGAAATTTCACTTATTTTGAGGTAAAAAGGCAGAAATTCTTCTTATTTTGGGGCAAAAATGAAAAAATTTCCCTTTTTTGTGGGAAAAGGTATACATTCCCTTTATTTTTGTGAAAAAAAGCAGAAATTCCCCGTATTTTGGAGCAAAATTGCAGAAATTTCCCTAGTTGTGGGGCAAAAAGTGAGAAATTTCCTATTTGTTGGGGCAAAAAGACAGAAATTCTCCTTATTTTGGGGCAAAACTCAGAAATTCCAATTATTTTGGGGCAAAATTGCAGAAATTTCACTTATTCTGGGCAAAATTGCAGAAATTTCACTTATGTCAGAGAAAAAAGGCAGAAATTTTCTTTATTTTGGGGCAAAAAGGCAGAAATTCCTAATATTTTGAGGTAAAAAGGCTGAAATTCGCCTTATTTGTGGGCAAAAAGGCAGAAATTTCCCTTATTTTAGGGCAAAAAGACAGAAATTTCCCTTATTTTGTGGCAAAAAACAGTAATTTCTTTTATTTTGGAGCAAAATTGCAAAATATCACTTATTTTGGGGCAAAATTGCAGAAATTTCACTTATTTCAGGGAAAAAAACAGAAATTTTTCTTAATTTGGGGCAAAAAGGCAGAAATTCCTAATATTTTGTGGCAAAAATGCAGAAATTCCCCTTATTTTGTGTCAAAAAGGCAGAAATTTCCCTTATCTGGGGGCACAATTGCAGAAATTTCAATTATTTCAGAGCATAATTCAAAAATTGCTTTTATTTTGGGGCAAAAAGTCAGAACTTCCATTTCTTTTTGGGTAAAAAGGCAGAAATTTCACATATTTTGAGGTAAAAAAGCAGAAATTCTTCTTATTTTGGGGCAAAAATGAAGAAATTTACCTTTTTGTGGCAAAAGGTATACATTCCCCTTATTTTTGGGAAAAAAAAGCAGAAATTCCGCGTATTTTGGAGCAAAATTGCAGAAATTCCCATAGTTGTGGGACAAAAAGGGAGAAATTCCCTATTTGTTGGGGCAAAAAGACAGAAATTCTCCTTATTTTTGGGCAAAACTCAAAAATTCCACTTATTTTGGGGCAAAATTGCAGAAATTTCACTTATTTTGGGGCAAAATTGCAGAAATTTCACTTATTTCAGAGAAAAAAGGCAGAAATTTTCTTTATTTTGGGGAAAAAGGGCAGAAATTCCTTATATTTTGAGGTAAAAAGGCTGAAATTCGCCTTATTTGGTGGAAAAAGGCAGAAATTTACCTTATTTTAGGGCAAAAAGACAGAAATTCCCCTTATTTTGTGGCAAAAAGGCAGAAATTTCTTTCATTTTGGAGCAAAATTGCAGAAATTTCACTTATTTTGGGGCAAAATTGCAGAAATTTCACTTATTTCAGGGAAAAAAAGCAGAAATTTTCTTATTTTGGGGCAAAAAGCAGAAATTTCTTTCATTTTGGTACAAAATTGCAAAAATTTTTCTTATTTTGGGGCAAAAAGGCAGAAATTTCTCATATTTTGGGGCAAAAATGAAGAAATTTCCCTTATTTTGAGGTAAAAAGGCTGAAATTCCTCTTATTTTGGGGCAAAAAGTCAGAAATTCCGCTTATTTTGGGGCAAAAACAGACATTTCCCTTATTTTGGGGAAAAATTTTAGAAATTTAATTTATTTCAGGGCAAAAAGTCAGAAATTCCCCTTATCTTGAGGCAAAACTCAGAAATTCCACTTATCTTGGGGCTAAACTCCAGAAATTTCCCTTATTTTGGGGAAAAATTGCAGAAATTTCACTTATTTGGGGCAAAATTGCAGAAATTTCACTTAATTCAGGAAAAAAGGCAGAAATTTTCATTATTTTGGGGCAAAAGTCAGAAATTCCTAATATTTTGTGGCAAAAATGCAGAAATGCTCCTTATTTTGTGTCAAAAAGGCAGAAATTTCCCTTATCTGGGGGCAAAATTGCAGAAATTTCACTTATTTCAGGGCATAATTAAAAAATTGTTTTTATTTTGGGGCAAAAAGACAGAAATTCCGTTTATTTTTGGGTAAAAAGGCAGAAATTTCACTTATTTTGAGGTTAAAAGGCAGAAATTCTTCTTATTTTGGGGCAAAAATGAAAAAATTTCCCTTTTTTGTGGGAAAAGGTATACATTCCCTTTATTTTTGTGAAAAAAAGCAGAAATTCCCCGTATTTTGGAGCAAAATTGCAGAAATTTCCCTAGTTGTGGGGCAAAAAAGGAGAAATTTCCTATTTTTTGGGGCAAAAAGACAGAAATTCTCCTTATTTTGGGGCAAAACTCAGAAATTCCACTTATTTTGGGGCAAAATTGCAGAAATTTCACTTATTTTGGGGCAAAATTGCAGAAATTTCACTTATGTCAGAGAAAAAAGGCAGAAATTTTCTTTATTTTGGGGCAAAAAGGCAGAAATTCCTAATATTTTGAGGTAAAAAGGCTGAAATTCGCCTTATTTGGGGGCAAAAAGGCAGAAATTTCCCTTATTTTAGGGCAAAAAGACAGAAATTTCCCTTATTTTGTGGCAAAAAAACAGTAATTTCTTTTATTTTGGAGCAAAATTGCAGAAATATCACTTATTTTGGGGCAAAATTGCAGAAATTTCACTTATTTCAGGGAAAAAAACAGAAATTTTTCTTAATTTGGGGCAAAAAGGCAGAAATTCCTAATATTTTGTGGCAAAAATGCAGAAATTCCCCTTATTTTGTGTCAAAAAGGCAGAAATTTCCCTTATCTGGGGACACAATTGCAGAAATTTCAATTATTTCAGAGCATAATTCAAAAATTGCTTTTATTTTGGGGCAAAAAGACAGAACTTCCATTTCTTTTTGGGTAAAAAGGCAGAAATTTCACATATTTTGAGGTAAAAAAACAGAAATTCTTCTTATTTTGGGGCAAAAATGAAGAAATTTCCCTTTTTGTGGCAAAAGGTATACATTCCCCTTATTTTTGGGAAAAAAAGCAGAAATTCCCCGTATTTTGTAGCAAAATTGCAGAAATTCCCCTAGTTGTGGGGCAAAAAGGGAGAAATTCTCTATTTGTTGGGTCAAAAAGACAGAAATTCTCCTTATTTTGGGGCAAAACTCAGAAATTCCACTTATTTTGGGGCAAAATTGCAGAAATTTCACTTATTTTGGGGCAAAATTGCAGAAATTTCACTTATTTCAGAGAAAAAAGGCAGAAATTTTCTTTATTTTGGGGAAAAAGGGCAGAAATTCCTAATATTTTGAGGTAAAAAGGCTGAAATTCGCCTTATTTGGTGGCAAAAAGGCAGAAATTTCCCTTATTTTAGGGCAAAAAGACAGAAATTCCCCTTATTTTGTGGCAAAAAGGCAGAAATTTCTTTCATTTTGGAGCAAAATTGCAGAAATTTCACTTATTTTGGGGCAAAATTGCAGAAATTTCACTTATTTCAGGGAAAAAAAGCAGAAATTTTCTTATTTTGGGGCAAAAAGCAGAAATTTCTTTCATTTTGGTACAAAATTGCAAAAATTTTTATTATTTTGGGGCAAAAAGGCAGAAATTTTTCTTATTTTGAGGTAAAAAGGCTGAAATTTCTCTTATTTTGGGGCAAAAAGTCAGAAATTCCGCTTATTTTGGGGCAAAAACAGACATTTCCCTTATTTTGGGGAAAAATTTTAGAAATTTAATTTATTTCAGGGCAAAAAGTCAGAAATTCCCCTTATGTTGGGGCAAAACTCAGAAATTCCACTTATTTGGGGGCTAAATTCCAGAAATTTCCCTTATTTTGGGGCAAAATTGCAGAAATTTCACTTATTTGGGGCAAAATTGCAGAAATTTCACTTAATTCAGGAAAAAAGGCAGAAATTTTCATTATTTTGGGGCAAAAAGGCAGAAATTCCTAATATTTTGTGGCATAAATGCAGAAATTCCCCTTATTTTGTGTCAAAAAGGCAGAAATTTCACTTATTTCAGGGCATAATTCAAAAATTTCTTTTATTTTGGGGCAAAAAGACAGAAATTCCATTTATTTTGGGGTAAAAAGGCAGAAATTTCACTTATTTTGAGGTAAAAAGGCAGAAATTCCTCTTATTTTGTGGCAAAAATGAAGAAATTTCCCTTCTTTGTGGCAAAAAGTATCCATTTCATTTATTTATGGCAAAATTGCAGAAATTCCCCATATTTTGGAGCAAAATTGCAGAAAATCCCCTAATTGTGGGGCAAAAAGTCAGAAATTCCTTATATGTTGAGGCAAAAACACGGAAATTCTCCTTATTTTGGAGCAAAACTCAGAATTCCACATATTTTGGGGAAAAATTCCAGAAATTTCCTTTATTTTGGGGCAAAATTGTAGAAATTTCACTTATTTTGAGGCAAAATTGCAGAAATTTCACTTATTTCAGGGAAAAAAGACAGAAATTTTCCTTATTTTGGGGCAAAAAGGCAGAAATTCCTAATATTTTGTGGCAAAAATGCAGAAATTTTCTTTATTTTGTGTCGAAAAAGCAGAAATTTCCCTTATTTGGGGGCAAAATTGCAGAAATTTCACTTATTTCAGGGCATATTTCAAAAATTCATTTTATTTTGGGGCAAAAAGACAAAAATTCCGTTTATTTTTTGGTAAAAAGGCAGAAATTTCACTTATTTTGAGGTAAAAAGGCAGAAATTCCTCTTATTTTGGGGCAAAAATAAAGAAATTTCTATTTTTTTGTGGCAAAAGGTATATATTCCCCTTATTTTTGGGGAAAAAAGCAGAAATACCCCATATTTTGGAGCAAAATTGCAGAAATTCCCCTAGTTGTGGGGCAAAAAAAAAAGAAATTCACTATTTGTTGGGGCAAAAAGACAGAAATTCTCCTTATATTGGGGCAAAACTCAGAAATTCCACTTATTTTGGGACAAAATTGCAGAAATTTCACTTATTTTGGGGCAAAATTGCAAAAATTTCAATAATTTCAGGGAAAAAAGGCAGAAATTTTCCTTATTTTGGGGCAAAAAGGCAGAAATTCCTAATACTTTGTGGAAAAAATGCAGAAATTCCCCTTATTTTGTTTCAAAAATGGAGAAATTCCTCTTATTTTGAGGTAAAAAGGCTGAAATTCGCCTTATTTGGGGG
The DNA here is from genome assembly GCF_963924665.1 of Micromys minutus. NCBI lineage: Eukaryota > Metazoa > Chordata > Mammalia > Rodentia > Muridae > Micromys > Micromys minutus. The sequence goes on from NW_027667727.1 coordinate 9,691,816, forward strand.
CAGAAAGGCAGAAATTTCACTTATTTTGGGGCAAAAAAACAGAAATTCCTCTTATTTTGTGGCAAAAAGGCAGAAATTTCTTTTATTTTGGGGCAAAATTGCAGAAATTTAACTTATTTTGGGGCAAAATTGCAGAAATTTCATTTATTTCAGGGAAAAAAGCAGAAATTTTCATATTTTGGGGCAAAAAGGCAAAAATTTCTTTTATTTTTGTACAAAATTGCAAAAATTTTTATTATTTTGGGGCAAAAATGCAGAAATCTTCCTTATTTTGGGGAAAAATTACAGAAATTTCACTTATTTCAGGGAAAAAACGCAAAAATTTCTCTTATTTTGGGGCAAAAAGGCAAATTACTTTTAATTTGCTACAAAATTGCAGAAATTTTCTCTATTTTGGGGCAAAAATACAGAATTTCCCCATATTTTAGGGCAAAAAAGCAGAGATTCCCCTTATTATGAGGTAAAAAGGCGGAAATTCCCCTTATTTTGGAGCAAAAAGACAGAAATTCCCCTTATTTTGTGTCAAAAAGGCAGAAATTTCACTTATTTTGGGGCAAAATTGCAGAAATTTCACTTATTTCAGGGAAAAAAGGCAGAAATTTTCCTTATTTTGGGGCAAAAGTCAGAAATTCCTAATATTTTGTGGCAAAAATGCAGAAATGCCCCTTATTTTGTGTCAAAAAGGTAGAAATTTCCCTTATCTGGGGGCAAAATTGCAGAAATTTCACTTATTTCAGGGCATAATTAAAAAATTGCTTTTATTTTGGGGCAAAAAGACAGAAATTCCGTTTATTTTTGGGTAAAAAGGCAGAAATTTCACTTATTTTGAGGTAAAAAGGCAGAAATTCTTATTTTGGGGCAAAAATGAAGAAATTTCCCTTTTTTGTGGGAAAAGGTATACATTCCCTTTATTTTTGTGAAAAAAAAGCAGAAATTCCCCGTATTTTGGAGCAAAATTTCAGAAATTCCCCTAGTTGTGGGGCAAAAAGGGAGAAATTTCCTATTTGTTGGGGCAAAAAGACAGAAATTCTCCTTATTTTGGGGCAAAACTCAGAAATTCCACTTATTTTGGGGCAAAATTGCAGAAATTTCACTTATGTCAGAGAAAAAAGGCAGAAATTTTCTTTATTTTGGGGCAAAAAGGCAGAAATTCCTAATATTTTGAGGTAAAAAGGCTGAAATTCGCCTTATTTGTGGGCAAAAAGGCAGAAATTTCCCTTATTTTAGGGCAAAAAGACAGAAATTTCCCTTATTTTGTGGCAAAAAACAGTAATTTCTTTTATTTTGGAGCAAAATTGCAAAATATCACTTATTTTGGGGCAAAATTGCAGAAATTTCACTTATTTCAGGGAAAAAAACAGAAATTTTTCTTAATTTGGGGCAAAAAGGCAGAAATTCCTAATATTTTGTGGCAAAAATGCAGAAATTCCCCTTATTTTGTGTCAAAAAGGCAGAAATTTCCCTTATCTGGGGGCACAATTGCAGAAATTTCAATTATTTCAGAGCATAATTCAAAAATTGCTTTTATTTTGGGGCAAAAAGTCAGAACTTCCATTTCTTTTTGGGTAAAAAGGCAGAAATTTCACATATTTTGAGGTAAAAAAGCAGAAATTCTTCTTATTTTGGGGCAAAAATGAAGAAATTTACCTTTTTGTGGCAAAAGGTATACATTCCCCTTATTTTTGGGAAAAAAAAGCAGAAATTCCGCGTATTTTGGAGCAAAATTGCAGAAATTCCCATAGTTGTGGGACAAAAAGGGAGAAATTCCCTATTTGTTGGGGCAAAAAGACAGAAATTCTCCTTATTTTTGGGCAAAACTCAAAAATTCCACTTATTTTGGGGCAAAATTGCAGAAATTTCACTTATTTTGGGGCAAAATTGCAGAAATTTCACTTATTTCAGAGAAAAAAGGCAGAAATTTTCTTTATTTTGGGGAAAAAGGGCAGAAATTCCTTATATTTTGAGGTAAAAAGGCTGAAATTCGCCTTATTTGGTGGAAAAAGGCAGAAATTTACCTTATTTTAGGGCAAAAAGACAGAAATTCCCCTTATTTTGTGGCAAAAAGGCAGAAATTTCTTTCATTTTGGAGCAAAATTGCAGAAATTTCACTTATTTTGGGGCAAAATTGCAGAAATTTCACTTATTTCAGGGAAAAAAAGCAGAAATTTTCTTATTTTGGGGCAAAAAGCAGAAATTTCTTTCATTTTGGTACAAAATTGCAAAAATTTTTCTTATTTTGGGGCAAAAAGGCAGAAATTTCTCATATTTTGGGGCAAAAATGAAGAAATTTCCCTTATTTTGAGGTAAAAAGGCTGAAATTCCTCTTATTTTGGGGCAAAAAGTCAGAAATTCCGCTTATTTTGGGGCAAAAACAGACATTTCCTTTATTTTGGGGAAAAATTTTAGAAATTTAATTTATTTCAGGGCAAAAAGTCAGAAATTCCCCTTATCTTGAGGCAAAACTCAGAAATTCCACTTATCTTGGGGCTAAACTCCAGAAATTTCCCTTATTTTGGGGAAAAATTGCAGAAATTTCACTTATTTGGGGCAAAATTGCAGAAATTTCACTTAATTCAGGAAAAAAGGCAGAAATTTTCATTATTTTGGGGCAAAAGTCAGAAATTCCTAATATTTTGTGGCAAAAATGCAGAAATGCTCCTTATTTTGTGTCAAAAAGGCAGAAATTTCCCTTATCTGGGGGCAAAATTGCAGAAATTTCACTTATTTCAGGGCATAATTAAAAAATTGTTTTTATTTTGGGGCAAAAAGACAGAAATTCCGTTTATTTTTGGGTAAAAAGGCAGAAATTTCACTTATTTTGAGGTTAAAAGGCAGAAATTCTTCTTATTTTGGGGCAAAAATGAAAAAATTTCCCTTTTTTGTGGGAAAAGGTATACATTCCCTTTATTTTTGTGAAAAAAAGCAGAAATTCCCCGTATTTTGGAGCAAAATTGCAGAAATTTCCCTAGTTGTGGGGCAAAAAAGGAGAAATTTCCTATTTTTTGGGGCAAAAAGACAGAAATTCTCCTTATTTTGGGGCAAAACTCAGAAATTCCACTTATTTTGGGGCAAAATTGCAGAAATTTCACTTATTTTGGGGCAAAATTGCAGAAATTTCACTTATGTCAGAGAAAAAAGGCAGAAATTTTCTTTATTTTGGGGCAAAAAGGCAGAAATTCCTAATATTTTGAGGTAAAAAGGCTGAAATTCGCCTTATTTGGGGGCAAAAAGGCAGAAATTTCCCTTATTTTAGGGCAAAAAGACAGAAATTTCCCTTATTTTGTGGCAAAAAAACAGTAATTTCTTTTATTTTGGAGCAAAATTGCAGAAATATCACTTATTTTGGGGCAAAATTGCAGAAATTTCACTTATTTCAGGGAAAAAAACAGAAATTTTTCTTAATTTGGGGCAAAAAGGCAGAAATTCCTAATATTTTGTGGCAAAAATGCAGAAATTCCCCTTATTTTGTGTCAAAAAGGCAGAAATTTCCCTTATCTGGGGGCACAATTGCAGAAATTTCAATTATTTCAGAGCATAATTCAAAAATTGCTTTTATTTTGGGGCAAAAAGACAGAACTTCCATTTCTTTTTGGGTAAAAAGGCAGAAATTTCACATATTTTGAGGTAAAAAAACAGAAATTCTTCTTATTTTGGGGCAAAAATGAAGAAATTTCCCTTTTTGTGGCAAAAGGTATACATTCCCCTTATTTTTGGGAAAAAAAGCAGAAATTCCCCGTATTTTGTAGCAAAATTGCAGAAATTCCCCTAGTTGTGGGGCAAAAAGGGAGAAATTCTCTATTTGTTGGGTCAAAAAGACAGAAATTCTCCTTATTTTGGGGCAAAACTCAGAAATTCCACTTATTTTGGGGCAAAATTGCAGAAATTTCACTTATTTTGGGGCAAAATTGCAGAAATTTCACTTATTTCAGAGAAAAAAGGCAGAAATTTTCTTTATTTTGGGGAAAAAGGGCAGAAATTCCTAATATTTTGAGGTAAAAAGGCTGAAATTCGCCTTATTTGGTGGCAAAAAGGCAGAAATTTCCCTTATTTTAGGGCAAAAAGACAGAAATTCCCCTTATTTTGTGGCAAAAAGGCAGAAATTTCTTTCATTTTGGAGCAAAATTGCAGAAATTTCACTTATTTTGGGGCAAAATTGCAGAAATTTCACTTATTTCAGGGAAAAAAAGCAGAAATTTTCTTATTTTGGGGCAAAAAGCAGAAATTTCTTTCATTTTGGTACAAAATTGCAAAAATTTTTATTATTTTGGGGCAAAAAGGCAGAAATTTTTCTTATTTTGAGGTAAAAAGGCTGAAATTTCTCTTATTTTGGGGCAAAAAGTCAGAAATTCCGCTTATTTTGGGGCAAAAACAGACATTTCCCTTATTTTGGGGAAAAATTTTAGAAATTTAATTTATTTCAGGGCAAAAAGTCAGAAATTCCCCTTATGTTGGGGCAAAACTCAGAAATTCCACTTATTTGGGGGCTAAATTCCAGAAATTTCCCTTATTTTGGGGCAAAATTGCAGAAATTTCACTTATTTGGGGCAAAATTGCAGAAATTTCACTTAATTCAGGAAAAAAGGCAGAAATTTTCATTATTTTGGGGCAAAAAGGCAGAAATTCCTAATATTTTGTGGCATAAATGCAGAAATTCCCCTTATTTTGTGTCAAAAAGGCAGAAATTTCACTTATTTCAGGGCATAATTCAAAAATTTCTTTTATTTTGGGGCAAAAAGACAGAAATTCCATTTATTTTGGGGTAAAAAGGCAGAAATTTCACTTATTTTGAGGTAAAAAGGCAGAAATTCCTCTTATTTTGTGGCAAAAATGAAGAAATTTCCCTTCTTTGTGGCAAAAAGTATCCATTTCATTTATTTATGGCAAAATTGCAGAAATTCCCCATATTTTGGAGCAAAATTGCAGAAAATCCCCTAATTGTGGGGCAAAAAGTCAGAAATTCCTTATATGTTGAGGCAAAAACACGGAAATTCTCCTTATTTTGGAGCAAAACTCAGAATTCCACATATTTTGGGGAAAAATTCCAGAAATTTCCTTTATTTTGGGGCAAAATTGTAGAAATTTCACTTATTTTGAGGCAAAATTGCAGAAATTTCACTTATTTCAGGGAAAAAAGACAGAAATTTTCCTTATTTTGGGGCAAAAAGGCAGAAATTCCTAATATTTTGTGGCAAAAATGCAGAAATTTTCTTTATTTTGTGTCGAAAAAGCAGAAATTTCCCTTATTTGGGGGCAAAATTGCAGAAATTTCACTTATTTCAGGGCATATTTCAAAAATTCATTTTATTTTGGGGCAAAAAGACAAAAATTCCGTTTATTTTTTGGTAAAAAGGCAGAAATTTCACTTATTTTGAGGTAAAAAGGCAGAAATTCCTCTTATTTTGGGGCAAAAATAAAGAAATTTCTATTTTTTTGTGGCAAAAGGTATATATTCCCCTTATTTTTGGGGAAAAAAGCAGAAATACCCCATATTTTGGAGCAAAATTGCAGAAATTCCCCTAGTTGTGGGGCAAAAAAAAAAGAAATTCACTATTTGTTGGGGCAAAAAGACAGAAATTCTCCTTATATTGGGGCAAAACTCAGAAATTCCACTTATTTTGGGACAAAATTGCAGAAATTTCACTTATTTTGGGGCAAAATTGCAAAAATTTCAATAATTTCAGGGAAAAAAGGCAGAAATTTTCCTTATTTTGGGGCAAAAAGGCAGAAATTCCTAATACTTTGTGGAAAAATGCAGAAATTCCCCTTATTTTGTTTCAAAAATGGAGAAATTCCTCTTATTTTGAGGTAAAAAGGCTGAAATTCGCCTTATTTGGGGGCAGAAAGGCAGAAATTTCACTTATTTTGGGGCAAAAAAACAGAAATTCCTCTTATTTTGTGGCAAAAAGGCAGAAATTTCTTTTATTTTGGGGCAAAATTGCAGAAATTTAACTTATTTTGGGGCAAAATTGCAGAAATTTCATTTATTTCAGGGAAAAAAGCAGAAATTTTCATATTTTGGGGCAAAAAGGCAAAAATTTCTTTTATTTTTGTACAAAATTGCAAAAATTTTTATTATTTTGGGGCAAAAATGCAGAAATCTTCCTTATTTTGGGGAAAAATTACAGAAATTTCACTTATTTCAGGGAAAAAACGCAAAAATTTCTCTTATTTTGGGGCAAAAAGGCAAATTACTTTTAATTTGCTACAAAATTGCAGAAATTTTCTCTATTTTGGGGCAAAAATACAGAATTTCCCCATATTTTAGGGCAAAAAAGCAGAGATTCCCCTTATTATGAGGTAAAAAGGCGGAAATTCCCCTTATTTTGGAGCAAAAAGACAGAAATTCCCCTTATTTTGTGTCAAAAAGGCAGAAATTTCACTTATTTTGGGGCAAAATTGCAGAAATTTCACTTATTTCAGGGAAAAAAGGCAGAAATTTTCCTTATTTTGGGGCAAAAGTCAGAAATTCCTAATATTTTGTGGCAAAAATGCAGAAATGCCCCTTATTTTGTGTCAAAAAGGTAGAAATTTCCCTTATCTGGGGGCAAAATTGCAGAAATTTCACTTATTTCAGGGCATAATTAAAAAATTGCTTTTATTTTGGGGCAAAAAGACAGAAATTCCGTTTATTTTTGGGTAAAAAGGCAGAAATTTCACTTATTTTGAGGTAAAAAGGCAGAAATTCTTATTTTGGGGCAAAAATGAAGAAATTTCCCTTTTTTGTGGGAAAAGGTATACATTCCCTTTATTTTTGTGAAAAAAAAGCAGAAATTCCCCGTATTTTGGAGCAAAATTTCAGAAATTCCCCTAGTTGTGGGGCAAAAAGGGAGAAATTTCCTATTTGTTGGGGCAAAAAGACAGAAATTCTCCTTATTTTGGGGCAAAACTCAGAAATTCCACTTATTTTGGGGCAAAATTGCAGAAATTTCACTTATGTCAGAGAAAAAAGGCAGAAATTTTCTTTATTTTGGGGCAAAAAGGCAGAAATTCCTAATATTTTGAGGTAAAAAGGCTGAAATTCGCCTGATTTGGGGGCAAAAAGGCAGAAATTTCCCTTATTTTGTGGCAAAAAAACAGAAATTTCTTTTATTTTGGAGCAAAATTGCAGAAATATCACTTATTTATGGGCAAAATTGCAGAAATTTCACTTATTTCAGGGAAAAAAGGCAGAAATTTTTCTTATTTTGGGGCAAAAAGGCAGAAATTCTTAATATTTTGTGGCAAAAAGCAGAAATTTCTTTCATTTTGGTACAAAATTGCAAAAATTTTTCTTATTTTGGGGCAAAAAGGCAGAAATTTCTCATATTTTGGGGCAAAAATGAAGAAATTTCCCTTATTTTGAGGTAAAAAGGCTGAAATTCCTCTTATTTTGGGGCAAAAAGTCAGAAATTCCGCTTATTTTGGGGCAAAAACAGACATTTCCCTTATTTTGGGGAAAAATTTTAGAAATTTAATTTATTTCAGGGCAAAAAGACAGAAATTCCCCTTATTTTGGGGCAAAACTCAGAAATTCCACTTATTTTGGGGCTAAATTCCAGAAATTTTCCTTATTTTGGGGCAAAATTCCAGAAATTTCACTTATTTGGGGCAAAATTGCAGAAATTTCACTTAATTCAGGAAAAAGGGCAGAAATTTTCATTATTTTGGGGCAAAAATCAGAAATTCCTAATATTTTGTGGCATAAATGCAGAAATTCCCCTTATTTTGTGTCAAAAAGGCAGAAATTTCACTTATTTCAGGGCATAATTCAAAAATTTCTTTTATTTTGGGGCAAAAAGACAGAAATTCCGTTTATTTTGGGGTAAAAAGGCAGAAATTTCACTTATTTTGAGGTAAAAAGGCAGAAATTCCTCTTATTTTGTGGCAAAAATGAAGAAATTTCCCTTCTTTGTGGCAAAAAGTATCCATTTCATTTATTTATGGCAAAATTGCAGAAATTCCCCATATTTTGGAGCAAAATTGCAGAAAATCCCCTAATTGTGGGGCAAAAAGTCAGAAATTCCTTATATGTTGGGGCAAAAACACGGAAATTCTCCTTATTTTGGGGCAAAACTCAGAATTCCACATATTTTGGGGCAAAATTCCAGAAATTTCCTTTATTTTGGGGCAAAATTGTAGAAATTTCACTTATTTTGAGGCAAAATTGCAGAAATTTCACTTATTTCAGGGAAAAAAGACAGAAATTTTCCTTATTTTGGGGCAAAAAGGCAGAAATTCCTAATATTTTGTGGCAAAAATGCAGAAATTTTCCTTATTTTCTGTCGAAAAAGCAGAAATTTCCCTTATTTGGGGGCAAAATTGCAGAAATTTCACTTATTTCAGGGCATATTTCAAAAATTCATTTTATTTTGGGGCAAAAAGAAGGAAATTCCGTTTATTTTTTGGTAAAAAGGCAGAAATTTCACTTATTTTGAGGTAAAAAGGCAGAAATTCCTCTTATTTTGGGGCAAAAATATAGAAATTTCTATTTTTTGTGGCAAAAGGTATACATTCCCCTTATTTTTGGGGAAATAAGCAGAAATACCCCATATTTTGGAGCAAAATTGCAGAAATTCCCCTAGTTGTGGGGCAAAAAGGGAGAAATTCACTATTTGTTGGGGCAAAAAGACAGAAATTCTCCTTATATTGGGGCAAAACTCAGAAATTCCACTTATTTTGGGACAAAATTGCAGAAATTTCACTTATTTTGGGGCAAAATTGCAAAAATTTCAATAATTTCAGGGAAAAAAGGCAGAAATTTTCCTTATTTTGGGGCAAAAATGCAGAAATTCCTAATACTTTGTGGAAAAAATGCAGAAATTCCCATTATTTTGTTTCAATATGGAGAAATTCCTCTTATTTTGAGGTAAAAAGGCTGAAATTCGCCTCATTTGGGGGCAGAAAGGCAGAAATTTCACTTATTTTGGGGCAAAAAAACAGAAATTCCTCTTATTTTGTGGCAAAAAGGCAGAAATTTCTTTTATTTTGGGGCAAAATTGCAGATATTTAACTTATTTTGGGGCAAAATTGCAGAAATTTCTTTTATTTCAGGGAAAAAAGCAGAAATTTTCTTATTTTGGGGCAAAAAGGCAAAAATTTTTATTATTTTGGGGCAAAAATGCAGAAATCTTCCTTATTTTGGGGAAAAATTACAGAAATTTCACTTATTTCAGGGAAAAAACGCAAAAATTTCTCTTATTTTGGGGCAAAAAGGCAGAAATTACTTTTAATTTGCTACAAAATTGCAGAAATTTTCTCTATTTTGGGGCAAAAATACAGAATTTCCCCATATTTTCGGGCAAAAAGGCAGACATTCCCATTATTATGAGGTAAAAAGGTGGAAATTCCCCTTATTTTGGAGCAAAAAGACAGAAATTCCCCTTATTTTGTGTCAAAAAGGCAGAAATTTCCCTTATTTTGGGGCAAAATTGCAGAAATTTCACTTATTTCAGGGAAAAAAGGCAGAAATTTTCCTTATTTTGGGGCAAAAGTCAGAAATTCCTAATATTTTGTGACAAAAATGCAGAAATGCCCCTTATTTTGTGTCAAAAAGGCAGAAATTTCCCTTATCTGGGGGCAAAATTGCAGAAATTTCACTTATTTGAGGGCATAATTAAAAAATTGCTTTTATTTTGGGGCAAAAAGACAGAAATTCCGTTTATTTTTGGGTAAAAAGGCAGAAATTTCACTTATTTTGAGGTAAAAAGGCAGAAATTCTTCTTATTTTGGGGCAAAAATGAAAAAAATTCCCTTTTTTGTGGGAAAAGGTATACATTCCCTTTATTTTTGTGAAAAAAAGCAGAAATTCCCCGTATTTTGGAGCAAAATTGCAGAAATTCCCCTAGTTGTGGGGCAAAAAGGGAGAAATTTCCTATTTGTTGGGGCAAAAAGACAGAAATTCTCCTTATTTTGGGGCAAAACTCAGAAATTCCACTTATTTTGGGGCAAAATTGCAGAAATTTCACTTATTTTGGGGCAAAATTGCAGAAATTTCACATATGTCAGAGAAAAAAGGCAGAAATTTTCTTTATTTTGGGGCAAAATGCAGAAATTCCTAATATTTTGAAGTAAAAAGGCTGAAATTCGCCTTATTTGGGGGCAAAAAGGCAGAAATTTCCCTTATTTTAGGGCAAAAAGATAGAAATTTCCCTTATTTTGTGGCAAAAAAACAGAAATTTCTTTTATTTTGGAGCAAAATTGCAGAAATATCACTTATTTGGGGGCAAAATTGCAGAAATTTCACTTATTTCAGGGAAAAAAGGCAGAAATTTTTCTTAATTTGAGGCAAAAAGGCAGAAATTCCTAATAGTTTGTGGCAAAAATGCAGAAATTCCCCTTATTTTGTGTCAAAAAGGCAGAAATTTCCCTTATCTGGGGGCACAATTGCAGAAATTTCAATTATTTCAGAGCATAATTCAAAAATTGCTTTTATTTTGGGGCAAAAAGACAGAACTTCCATTACTTTTTGGGTAAAAAGGCAGAAATTTCACATATTTTGAGGTAAAAAGGCAGAAATTCTTCTTATTTTGGGGCAAAAATGAAGAAATTTCCCTTTTTGTGGCAAAAGGTATACATTCCCCTTATTTTTGGGAAAAAAAGCAGAAATTCCCCGTATTTTGGAGCAAAATTGCAGAAATTCCCCTAGTTGTGGGGCAAAAAGAGAGAAATTCCCTATTTGTTGGGGCAAAAAGACAGAAATTCTCCTTATTTTTGGGCAAAACTCAAAAATTCCACTTATTTTGGGGCAAAATTGCAGAAATTTCACTTATTTTGGGGCAAAATTGCAGAAATTTCACTTATTTCAGAGAAAAAAGGCAGAAATTTTCTTTATTTTGGGGAAAAAGGGCAGAAATTCCTAATATTTTGAGGTAAAAAGGCTGAAATTCGCCTTATTTGGTGGCAAAAAGGCAGAAATTTCCCTTATTTTAGGGCAAAAAGACAGAAATTCCCCTTATTTTGTGGCAAAAACGCAGAAATTTCTTTCATTTTGAAGCAAAATTGCAGAAATTTCACTTATTTTGGGGCAAAATTGCAGATATTTCACTTATTTCAGGGAAAAAAAGCAGAAATTTTCTTATTTTGGGGCAAAAAGCAGAAATTTCTTTCATTTTGGTACAAAATTGCAAAAATTTTTCTTATTTTGGGGCAAAAAGGCAGAAATTTCTCATATTTTGGGGCAAAAATGAAGAAATTTCCCTTATTTTGAAGTAAAAAGGCTGAAATTCCTCTTATTTTAGGGCAAAGAGTCAGAAATTCTGCTTATTTTGGGGCAAAACCAGACATTTCCCTTATTTTGGGGAAAAATTTTAGAAATTTAATTTATTTCAGGGCAAAAAGTCAGAAATTCCCCTTATTTTGGGGCAAAACTCAGTAATTCCACTTATTTTGGGGCTAAATTCCAGAAATTTCCCTTATTTTGGGGCAAAATTGCAGAAATTTCACTTATTTGGGGCAAAATTGCAGAAATTTCACTTAATTCAGGAAAAAAGGCAGAAATTTTCATTATTTTGGGGCAAAAAGGCAGAAATTCCTAATATTTTGTGGCATAAATGCAGAAATTCCCCTTATTTTGTGTCAAAAAGGCAGAAATTTCACTTATTTCAGGGCATAATTCAAAAATTTCTTTATTTTGGGGCAAAAAGACAGAAATTCCGTTTATTTTGGGGTAAAAAGGCAGAAATTTCACTTATTTTGAGGTAAAAAGGCAGAAATTCCTCTTATTTTGTGGCAAAAATGAAGAAATTTCCCTTCTTTGTGGCAAAAAGTATCCATTTCATTTATTTATGGCAAAATTGCAGAAATTCCCCATATTTTGGAGCAAAATTGCAGAAAATCCCCTAATTGTGGGGCAAAAAGTCAGAAATTCCTTATATGTTGGGGCAAAAACACCGAAATTCTCCTTATTTTGGGGCAAAACTCAGAATTCCACATATTTTGGGGCAAAATTCCAGAAATTTCCTTTATTTTGGGGCAAAATTGTAGAAATTTCACTTATTTTGAGGCAAAATTGCAGAAATTTCACTTATTTCAGGGAAAAAAGACAGAAATTTTCCTTATTTTGGGGCAAAAAGGCAGAAATTCCTAATATTTTGTGGCAAAATGCAGAAATTTTCCTTATTTTGTGTCGAAAAAGCAGAAATTTCCCTTATTTGGGGGCAAAATTGTAGAAATTTCACTTATTTCAGGGAAAAAAACAGAAATTTTTCTTAATTTGGGGCAAAAAGGCAGAAATTCCTAATATTTTGTGGCAAAAATGCAGAAATTCCCCTTATTTTGTGTCAAAAAGGCAGAAATTTCCCTTATCCGGGGGCACAATTGCAGAAATTTCAATTATTTCAGAGCATAATTCAAAAATTGCTTTTATTTTGGGCAAAAAGTCAGAACTTCCATTTCTTTTTGGGTAAAAAGGCAGAAATTTCACATATTTTGAGGTAAAAAGGCAGAAATTCTTCTTATTTTGGGGCAAAAATGAAGAAATTTACCTTTTTGTGGCAAAAGGTATACATTCCCCTTATTTTTGGGAAAAAAAAGCAGAAATTCCCCGTATTTTGGAGCAAAATTGCAGAAATTCCCATAGTTGTGGGACAAAAAGGGAGAAATTCCCTATTTGTTGGGGCAAAAAGACAGAAATTCTCCTTATTTTTGGGCAAAACTCAAAAATTCCACTTATTTTATGGCAAAATTGCAGAAATTTCACTTATTTTGGGGCAAAATTGCAGAAATTTCACTTATTTCAGAGAAAAAAGGCAGAAATTTTCTTTATTTTGGGGAAAAAGGGCAGAAATTCCTAATATTTTGAGGTAAAAAGGCTGAAATTCGCCTTATTTGGTGGAAAAAGGCAGAAATTTACCTTATTTTAGGGCAAAAAGACAGAAATTCCCCTTATTTTGCGGCAAAAAGGCAGAAATTTCTTTCATTTTGGAGCAAAATTGCAGAAATTTCACTTATTTTGGGGCAAAATTGCAGAAATTTCACTTATTTCAGGGAAAAAAAGCAGAAATTTTCTTATTTTGGGGCAAAAAGCAGAAATTTCTTTCATTTTGGTACAAAATTGTAAAAATTTTTATTATTTTGGGGTAAAAAGGCAGAAATTTTTCTTATTTTGAGGTAAAAAGGCTGAAATTTCTCTTATTTTGGGGCAAAAAGTCAGAAATTCCGCTTATTTTGGGGCAAAAACAGACATTTCCCTTATTTTGGGGAAAAATTTTAGAAATTTAATTTATTTCAGGGCAAAAAGTCAGAAATTCCCCTTATGTTGGGGCAAAACTCAGAAATTCCACTTATTTTGGGGCTAAATTCCAGAAATTTCCCTTATTTTGGGGCAAAATTGCAGAAATTTCACTTATTTGGGGCAAAATTGCAGAAATTTCACTTAATTCAGGAAAAAAGGCAGAAATTTTCATTATTTTGGGGCAAAAAGGCAGAAATTCCTAATATTTTGTGGCATAAATGCAGAAATTCCCCTTATTTTGTGTCAAAAAGGCAGAAATTTCACTTATTTCAGGGCATAATTCAAAAATTTCTTTTATTTTGGGGCAAAAAGACAGAAATTCCGTTTATTTTGGGGTAAAAAGGCAGAAATTTCACTTATTTTGAGGTAAAAAGGCAGAAATTCCTCTTATTTTGTGGCAAAAATGAAGAAATTTCCCTTCTTTGTGGCAAAAAGTATCCATTTCATTTATTTATGGCAAAATTGCAGAAATTCCCCATATTTTGGAGCAAAATTGCAGAAAATCCCCTAATTGTGGGGCAAAAAGTCAGAAATTCCTTATATGTTGGGGCAAAAACACCGAAATTCTCCTTATTTTGGGGCAAAACTCAGAATTCCACATATTTTGGGGCAAAATTCCAGAAATTTCCTTTATTTTGGGGCAAAATTGTAGAAATTTCACTTATTTTGAGGCAAAATTGCAGAAATTTCACTTATTTCAGGGAAAAAAGACAGAAATTTTCCTTATTTTGGGGCAAAAAGGCAGAAATTCCTAATATTTTGTGGCAAAAATGCAGAAATTTTCCTTATTTTGTGTCGAAAAAGCAGAAATTTCCCTTATTTGGGGGCAAAATTGCAGAAATTTCACTTATTTCAGGGCATATTTCAAAAATTCATTTTATTTTGGGGCAAAAAGACAGAAATTCCGTTTATTTTTTGGTAAAAAGGCAGAAATTTCACTTATTTTGAGGTACAAAGGCAGAAATTCCTCTTATTTTGGGGCAAAAATAAAGAAATTTCTATTTTTTTGTGGCAAAAGGTATACATTCCCCTTATTTTTGGGGAAAAAAGCAGAAATTCCCCATATTTTGGAGCAAAATTGCAGAAATTCCCCTAGTTGTGGGGCAAAAAGGGAGAAATTCACTATTTGTTGGGGCAAAAAGACAGAAATTCTCCTTATATTGGGGCAAAACTCAGAAATTCAACTTATTATGGGACAAAATTGCAGAAATTTCACTTATTTTGGGGCAAAATTGCAAAAATTTCAATAATTTCAGGGAAAAAGCAGAAATTTTCCTTATTTTGGGGCAAAAAGGCAGAAATTCCTAATACTTTGTGGAAAAAATGCAGAAATTCCCCTTATTTTGTTTCAAAAATGGAAAAATTCCTTTTATTTTGAAGTAAAAAGGCTGAAATTCGCCTTATTTGGGGGCAGAAAGGCAGAAATCTCACTTATTTTGGGGCAAAAAAACAGAAATTCCTCTTATTTTGTTGCAAAAAGGCAGAAATTTCTTTTATTTTGGGGCAAAATTGCAGAAATTTAACTTATTTTGGGGCAAAATTGCAGAAATTTCATTTATTTCAGGAAAAAAAGCAGAAATTTTCTTATTTTGGGGCAAAAAGGCAAAAATTTCTTTTATTTTGGTACAAAATTGCAAAATTTTTATTATTTGGGGGCAAAAATGCAGAAATCTTCCTTATTTTGGGGAAAAATTACAGAAATTTCACTTATTTCAGGGAAAAAACGCAAAAATTTCTCTTATTTTGGGGCAAAAAGGCAGAAATTACTTTTAATTTGCTACAAAATTGCAGAAATTTTCTCTATTTTGGGGCAAAAATACATTATTTCACCATATTTTAGGGCAAAAAGGCAGAGATTCCCCTTATTATGAGGTAAAAAGACGGAAATTCCCCTTATTTTGGAGCAAAAAGACAGAAATTCCCCTTATTTTGTGTCAAAAAGGCAGAAATTTCCCTTATTTTGGGGCAAAATTGCAGAAATTTCACTTATTTCAGGGAAAAAAGGCAGAAATTTTCTTTATTTTGGGGCAAAAGTCAGAAATTCCTAATATTTTGTGGCAAAAATGCAGAAATGCTTTTTATTTTGTGTCAAAAAGGCAGAAATTTCCCTTATCTGGGGGCAAAATTGCAGAAATTTCACTTATTTCAGGGCATAATTAAAAAATTGCTTTTATTTTGGGGCAAAAAGACAGAAATTCCGTTTATTTTTGGGTAAAAAGGCAGAAATTTCACTTATATTGAGGTAAAAAGGCAGAAATTCTTCTTATTTTGGGGCAAAAATGAAAAAATTTCCCTTTTTTGTGGGAAAAGGTATACATTCCCTTTATTTTTGTGAAAAAAAGCAGAAATTCCCCGTATTTTGGAGCAAAATTGCAGAAATTTCCCTAGTTGTGGGGCAAAAAGAGAGAAATTTCCTATTTTTTGGGGCAAAAAGACAGAAATTCTCCTTATTTTGGGGCAAAACTCAGAAATTCCACTTATTTTGGGGCAAAATTGCAGAAATTTCACTTATTTTGGGGCAAAATTGCAGAAATTTCACTTATGTCAGAGAAAAAAGGCAGAAATTTTCTTTATTTTGGGGCAAAAAGGCAGAAATTCCTAATATTTTGAGGTAAAAAGGCTGAAATTCGCCTTATTTGGGGGCAAAAAGGCAGAAATTTCCCTTATTTTAGGGCAAAAAGACAGAAATTTCCCTTATTTTGTGGCAAAAAAACAGTAATTTCTTTTATTTTGGAGCAAAATTGCAGAAATATCACTTATTTTGGGGCAAAATTGCAGAAATTTCACTTATTTCAGGGAAAAAAACAGAAATTTTTCTTAATTTGAGGCAAAAAGGCAGAAATTCCTAATATTTTGTGGCAAAAATGCAGAAATTCCCCTTATTTTGTGTCAAAAAGGCAGAAATTTCCCTTATCTGGGGGCACAATTGCAGAAATTTCAATTATTTCAGAGCATAATTCAAAAATTGCTTTTATTTTGGGGCAAAAAGACAGAACTTCCATTTCTTTTTGGGTAAAAAGGCAGAAATTTCACATATTTTGAGGTAAAAAGGCAGAAATTCTTCTTATTTTGGGGCAAAAATGAAGAAATTTCCCTTTTTGTGGCAAAAGGTATACATTCCCCTTATTTTTGGGAAAAAAAGCAGAAATTCCCCGTATTTTGTAGCAAAATTGCAGAAATTCCCCTAGTTGTGGGGCAAAAAGGGAGAAATTCCCTATTTGTTGGGGCAAAAAGACAGAAATTCTCCTTATTTTGGGGCAAAACTCAGAAATTCCACTTATTTTGGGGCAAAATTGCAGAAATTTCACTTATTTTGGGGCAAAATTGCAGAAATTTCACTTATTTCAGAGAAAAAAGGCAGAAATTTTCTTTATTTTGGGGAAAAAGGGCAGAAATTCCTAATATTTTGAGGTAAAAAGGCTGAAATTCGCCTTATTTGGTGGCAAAAAGGCAGAAATTTCCCTTATTTTAGGGCAAAAAGACAGAAATTCCCCTTATTTTGTGGCAAAAAGGCAGAAATTTCTTTCATTTTGGAGCAAAATTGCAGAAATTTCACTTATTTTGGGGCAAAATTGCAGAAATTTCACTTATTTCAGGGAAAAAAGCAGAAATTTTCTTATTTTGGGGCAAAAAGCAGAAATTTCTTTCATTTTGGTACAAAATTGCAAAAATTTTTCTTATTTTGGGGCAAAAAGGCAGAAATTTTTCTTATTTTGAGGTAAAAAGGCTGAAATTTCTCTTATTTTGGGGCAAAATTCAGAAATTCCGCTTATTTTGGGGCAAAAACAGACATTTCCCTTATTTTGGGGAAAAATTTTAGAAATTTAATTTATTTCAGGGCAAAAAGTCAGAAATTCCCCTTATGTTGGGGCAAAACTCAGTAATTCCACTTATTTTGGGGCTAAATTCCAGAAATTTCCCTTATTTTGGGGCAAAATTGCAGAAATTTCACTTATTTGGGGCAAAATTGCAGAAATTTCACTTAATTCAGGAAAAAAGGCAGAAATTTTCATTATTTTGGGGCAAAAAGGCAGAAATTCCTAATATTTTGTGGCATAAATGCAGAAATTCCCCTTATTTTGTGTCAAAAAGGCAGAAATTTCACTTATTTCAGGGCATAATTCAAAAATTTCTTTTATTTTGGGGCAAAAAGACAGAAATTCCGTTTATTTTGGGGTAAAAAGGCAGAAATTTCACTTATTTTGAGGTAAAAAGGCAGAAATTCCTCTTATTTTGTGGCAAAAATGAAGAAATTTCCCTTCTTTGTGGCAAAAAGTATCCATTTCATTTATTTATGGCAAAATTGCAGAAATTCCCCATATTTTGGAGCAAAATTGCAGAAAATCCCCTAATTGTGGGGCAAAAAGTCAGAAATTCCTTATATGTTGGGGCAAAAACACGGAAATTCTCCTTATTTTGGGGCAAAACTCAGAATTCCACATATTTTGGGGCAAAATTCCAGAAATTTCCTTTATTTTGGGGCAAAATTGTAGAAATTTCACTTATTTTGAGGCAAAATTGCAGAAATTTCACTTATTTCAGGGAAAAAAGACAGAAATTTTCCTTATTTTGGGGCAAAAAGGCAGAAATTCCTAATATTTTGTGGCAAAAATGCAGAAATTTTCCTTATTTTGTGTCGAAAAAGCAGAAATTTCCCTTATTTGGGGGCAAAATTGCAGAAATTTCACTTATTTCAGGGCATATTTCAAAAATTCATTTTATTTTGGGGCAAAAAGACAGAAATTCCGTTTATTTTTTGGTAAAAAGGCAGAAATTTCACTTATTTTGAGGTAAAAAGGCAGAAATTCCTCTTATTTTGGGGCAAAAATAAAGAAATTTCTATTTTTTTGTGGCAAAAGGTATACATTCCCCTTATTTTTGGGGAAAAAAGCAGAAATACCCCATATTTTGGAGCAAAATTGCAGAAATTCCCCTAGTTGTGGGGCAAAAAGGGAGAAATTCACTATTTGTTGGGGCAAAAAGACAGAAATTCTCCTTATATTGGGGCAAAACTCAGAAATTCCACTTATTTTGGGACAAAATTGCAGAAATTTCACTTATTTTGGGGCAAAATTGCAAAAATTTCAATAATTTCAGGGAAAAAAGGCAGAAATTTTCCTTATTTTGGGGCAAAAAGGCAGAAATTCCTAATACTTTGTGGAAAAAATGCAGAAATTCCCCTTATTTTGTTTCATAAATGGAGAAATTCCTCTTATTTTGAGGTAAAAAGGCTGAAATTCGCCTTATTTGGGGGCAGAAAGGCAGAAATTTCACTTATTTTGGGGCAAAAAACCAGAAATTCCTCTTATTTTGTGGCAAAAAGACAGAAATTTCTTTTATTTTGGGGCAAAATTGCAGAAATTTAACTTATTTTGGGGCAAAATTGCAGAAACTTCATTTATTTCAGGGAAAAAAGCAGAAATTTTTTATTTTGGGGCAAAAAGGCAAAAAATTCTTTTATTTTGGTACAAAATTGCAAAAATTTTTATTATTTTGGGGCAAAAATGCAGAAATCTTCCTTATTTTGGGGAAAAATTACAGAAATTTCACTTATTTCAGGGAAAAATGCAAAAATTTCTCTTATTTTGGGGCAAAAAGGCAGAAATTACTTTTAATTTGCTACAAAATTGCAGAAATTTTCTCTATTTTGGGGCAAAAATACAGAATTTCCCCATATTTTAGGGCAAAAAGGCAGAGATTCCCCTTATTATGAGGTAAAAAGGCGGAAATTCCCCTTATTTTGGAGCAAAAAGACAGAAATTCCCCTTATTTTGTGTCAAAAAGGCAGAAATTTCCCTTATTTTGGGGCAAAATTGCAGAAATTTCACTTATTTCAGGGAAAAAAGGCAGAAATTTCCCTTATTTTGGGGCAAAAGTCAGAAATTCCTAATATTTTGTGGCAAAAATGCAGAAATGCCCCTTATTTTGTGTCAAAAAGTCAGAAATTTCCCTTATCTGGGGGAAAAATTGCAGAAATTTCACTTATTTCAGGGCATAATTAAAAAATTGCTTTTATTTTGGGGCAAAAAGACAGAAATTCCGTTTATTTTGGGGTAAAAATGCAGAAATTTCACTTATTTTGAGGTAAAAAGGCAGAAATTCTTCTTATTTTGGGGCAAAAATGAAGAAATTTCCCTTTTTTGTGGGAAAAGGTATACATTCCCTTTATTTTTGTGAAAAAAAAGCAGAAATTCCCCGTATTTTGGAGCAAAATTTCAGAAATTCCCCTAGTTGTGGGGCAAAAAGGGAGAAATTTCCTATTTGTTGGGGCAAAAAGACAGAAATTCTCCTTATATTTGGGCAAAACTCAGAAATTCCACTTATTTTGGGGCAAAATTGCAGAAATTTCACTTATTTTGGGGCAAAATTGCAAAAATTTCAATAATTTCAGGGAAAAAAGGCAGAAATTTTCCTTATTTTGGGCAAAAAGGCAGAAATTCCTAATACTTTGTGGAAAAAATGCAGAAATTCCCCTTATTTTGTTTCAAAAATGGAGAAATTCCTCTTATTTTGAGGTAAAAAGGCTGAAATTCGCCTTATTTGGGGACAGAAAGGCAGAAATTTCACTTATTTTGGGGCAAAAAAACAGAAATTCCTCTTATTTTGTGGCAAAAAGGCAGAAATTTCTGTTATTTTGGGGCAAAATTGCAGAAATTTAACTTATTTTGGGGCAAAATTGCAGAAATTTCATTTATTTTAGGGAAAAAAGCAGAAATTTTCTTATTTTGGGGCAAAAAGGCAAAAATTTCTTTTATTTTGGTACAAAATTGCAAAAATTTTTATTATTTTGGGGCAAAAATGCAGAAATTTCCCATATTTTGGGGCAAAAATGAAGAAATTCCCCTTATTTTGAGGTGAAAAGGCTGAAATTCCTCTTATTTTGGGACAAAAAGTCAGAAATTCCCCTTATTTTGGGGCAAAAAGCAGAGATTACCCTTATTTTGGGGAAAAATTTTAGAAATTTAACTTATTTCAGGGCAAAAAGTCAGAAATTCCCCTTATTTTGGGGCAAAAAGGCAGAAATTCCGTTTATTTTTGAGGAAAAGTCAGAAATTGCACTTCTTTTGAGCCAAAAAGCGAAAAATCCCCTTATTTTGGGGTAAAAATGAAGAAATTTCCCTTTTTTATGGCAAAAAGGTATACCTTCCCTTTATTTTCGGGCAAAAAGGCAGAAATTCCCCGTATTTTGAAGCAAAATTGCAGAAATTCCCCTAATTTTGGGGCAAAATCGCAGAACTTCCCCTTATTTTGGGGTAAAACTGCAGAAATTTCACTTATTTGGCGGCAAAATGGCAGAAATTCCCTTTATTTTCGGTGAAAAAGGCAGAAAATCCCCGTATTTTGGAGCAAAATTGCAGAAATTCACCTAATTTTGGGGTAAAACATGCAGTAATTTTCTTTATTTTGGGGTAAAAAGGCAGAAATTCCTTTTATTTGGGGCAAAAGTCAGAAATTCCCCTTAATTTATGGTAAATTGCAGAAATTTCCCTTATTTGGGGACAAAAAACAGAAATTCCTTTTATTTTGGGGCAAAATTGCAGAAAATTCCTTTATTATGGGGAAAAATTGCAGAAATTTCTTTTATTTTAAGGCAAAATTGCAGAAATTTCACTTATTTCAGAGAAAAAAACTAAAATTTTTCTTATTTTAGGGCAAAATGCAGAAATTCCCATTATTTTGGGGCAAAACGGCAGAAATTCACCTTATTTTGGTGTAAAATTGCAGACATTTCACATATTTCATGGCAAAAAGGCAGAAATTCCCCTTATTTGGGGGCAAAAAGGCGGAAATTCCCCTTATTTTGGGATAAAATTGCAGAAATTTCCCTTGTTTGGGGGCAAAAAGGCAGAAAATCCCCTTAATTTCAGGCAAAAAGGCAGAAATTCCCCGTATTTTGGAGCAAAATTGCAGAAATTCCCCTAATATTGGGGCAAAAATGCAGAAATTCCCTTTATTTGGGGCAAATCGGCAGAAGATCCCCTTATTTTCAGGAAAAGAGGCAGAAATTCCCTGCATTTTGAAGCAAAATTGCAGAAACTCCCCTAATTTGAGGCAAAAAGGCAGAAATTCCCTTTATTTTGGGGCAAAAAAACAGAAATTCTCCTTATTTCGGGGCAAAAATCAGAAATTTCCCTTATTTTGGGGCAAAATTTTAGAAATTTCTTTTATTTTGGTACAGAATTGCAGAAATTTTTCTTATTTTGTGGCAAAAAGGCAGAAATTTTCCATACTTTGGTGCAAAAGGCTGAAATTTTTCTTTTTTGAGGTAAAATGCTGAAATTCCCCATATTTTGGGGCAAAAAGGCACAAATTTTCCTTATTTTTGGGCCAAATTGCAGAAATTTCATTTATTTCAGGGCAAAAAGTCAGGAATTACTTTTATTTTGGGGTAAAAATCAGAAATTTCTTTTATTTTGGTACAAAATTGAAGAAATTTTTCTTATTTTGGAACAAAATTCAGAAATTCCTTATATTTTGGGCAAAAGGCAGAAATTCCCCTTATTTTGAGGTAAAAAGGCTGAAATTCCCGTTATTTTGGTTCAAAAAGACAGAAATTCCCTTTACTTTGTGGCAAAAAGGCAGAAATTCTCGTTAATTGGTGCAGAAAAGCAAAAATTTTCCTTATTTGGGGGCAATAAGGCAGAAATTTCCCATATTTTGTGGCAAAAAGGCAGAAACTGCTTTTATTTGGAGGTAAAATGCTGAAATTCCCCTTATTTTGGCAAAAAGGCAGAAATTCCCCTTATTTTGGGGCAAAATTGCAGAAATTTCACTTATTTCAAGGCAAAAAGTCAGAAAATTGCCTTATTTTGGGGCAAAAAGTAGAAATTCTCCTAATTTTGGGGTCAAAAACAGAAATTCCCCTCATTTTGGGGTAAAATTGTGGAAATTTCAAATATTTCAGGGCAAAAAGGGAGAAGTTCCACTTTATTTCAGGCAATAACGGAGAAATTCCCCGTATTTTGGAGCAAAATTTCAGAAATTCCCCTTATATTGGAGCAAAAATGCAGAAATTCCCATTATTTTGATGCAATAAGGCAGAAATTCCCCGTATTTTGAAGCAAAATTGCACATATTCCCTTAATTTTGAGGGAAAATGCAGAAATTCACATTATTTTGGGGCAAAAAGAAAGAAATTCTTCTTATTTCAGGGCAAAAAGTCAGAAATTCCCATTATTTTGGGGCAAAATTCCAGAAATTTCCTTTATTTTGGGGCAAAATTGCAGAAATCTCCCTTATTTTGGGGAAAAATTACAGAAATTTAACTTATTTCAGGGAAAAAACGCAGAAATTTCTCTTATTTTAGGGCAAAAACGCAGAAATTACTTTTAATTTGGTACAAAATTGCAGAAATTTTCTTTATTTTGGGGCAAAAATATAGAATTTCCCCATATTTTAGGGCAAAAAGGCAGAGATTCCTGTTATTATGAGGCAAAAAGGCGGAAATTCCCCTTATTTTGGAGCAAAAAGACAGAAATTCCCCTTATGTTGTGTCAAAAAGGCAGAAATTTCCCTTATTTTGGGGCAAAATTGCAGAAATTTCACTTATTTCAGGGAAAAAAGGCAGAAATTTTCCTTCTTTTGGGGCAAAAAGGCAGAAATTCCTAATATTTTGTGGCAAAAATGCAGAAATTCCCCTTATTGTGTGGAAAAAAGGCAGAAATTTTTCTTATTTTGGAGCAAAATTGCAGAAATTTCATTTATTTCAGGGCATAATTCAAAAATTGCTTTTATTTTGGGGCAAAAAGACAGAAATTCCGTTTATTTTTGCGTAAAAAGTCAGAAATTGCACTTATTTTGAGCCAAAAGGCGAAAAATCCCCTTATTTTGGGGTAAAAATGAAGAAATTTTTCTTTTTTATGGCAAAACGTATACATTCCCTTTATTTTCAGGCAAAAAGGCAGAAATTTCCCGTATTTTGGAGCAAAATTGCAGAAATTCCCTTAATTTTGGGGCAAAACGCAGACCTTCCCCTTATTTTGGGGTAAAACTGCAGAAATTTCACTTATTTCGCGGCAAAATGGCAGAAATTCCCTTTATTTTCGGCGATAAAGGCAGAAAATCCCCGTATTTTGGAGCAAAATTGCAGAAATTCACCTAATTTTGGGGTAAAACATGCAGTAATTTTCTTTATTTTGGGGCAAAAATACAGAAATTCTTCATATTTTAGGGCAAAAAGGCAGAGATTCCCCTTATTATGAGGTATAAAGGCTGAAATTCCCCTTATTTTGGGGCAAAAAGTCAGAAATTCCCCTTATTTTGGGGCAAAAAGGCAGAAATTCCGTTTATTTTTGGGGAAAAGTCAGAAATTGCACTTATTTTGAGCCAAAAGGTGAAAAATCCCCTTATTTTGGGGTAAAAATGAAGAAATTTCCCTTTTTTATGGCAAAAAGGTATACATTCCCTTTATTTTCGGGCAAAAAGGCAGAAATTCCCCGTATTTTGGAGCAAAATTGCAGAAATTCCCTTAATTTTGGGGCAAAATGCAGAACTTCCCCTTATTTTGGGGTAAAACTGCAGAAATTTCACTTATTTCGCGGCAATGGCAGAAATTCCCTTTATTTTCGGCGAAAAAGGCAGAAAATCCCCGTATTTTGGAGCAAAATTGCAGAAATTCACCTAATTTTGGGATAAAACATGCAGTAATTTTCTTTATTTTGGGGTAAAAAGGCAGAAATTTAACTTATTTTGAGGTAAAAGGGCAGAAATTCTTCTTATTTTGGGGCAAAGATGAAGAAATTTCCCTTTTTTGTGGCAAAAGGTATACATTCTCCTCATTTTTGGGAAAAAAAAGCAGAAATTCCCCATATTTTGGAGCAAAATTGCAGAAATTTCCCTACTTGTGGGGCAAAAAGGGAGAAATTCCCTATTTGTTGGGGCAAAAAGACAAAAACTCTCCTTATTTTGGGGCAAAACTCAGAAATTCCACTTATTTTGGGGCAAAATTGCAGAAATTTCACTTATTTTGGGGTAAAATTGCAGAAATTTCACTTATTTCAGAGAAAAAAGGAAGAAATTTTCTTTATTTTGGGAAAAAGGCAGAAATTCCTAATATTTTGAGGTAAAAAGGCTGAAATTTGCCTTATTTGGGGGCAAAAAGGCAGAAATTTCCCTTATTTTAGGGCAAAAAGACAGAAATTCCCCTTATTTTGTGGCAAAAAGGCAGAAATTTCTTTTATTTTGGAGCAAAATTGCAGAAATTTCACTTATTTTGGGGCAAAATTGCAGAAATTACTTATTTCAGGGAAAAAAAGCAGAAATTTTCTTATTTTGGGGCAAAAAGCAGAAATTTCTTTCATTTTGGTACAAAATTGCAAAAATTTTTCTTATTTTGGGGCAAAAAGGCAGAAATTTCTCATATTTTGGGGCAAAAATGAAGAAATTTCCATTATTTTGAGGTAAAAAGGCTGAAATTCCTCCTATTTTGGGGCAAAAAGTCAGAAATTCCACTTATTTTGGGGCAAAAACAGACATTTCTCTTATTTTGGGGAAAAATTTTAGAAATTTAATTTATTTCAGGGCAAAAAGTCAGAAATTCCCCTTATTTTGGGGCAAAACTCAGAAATTCCACTTATTTTGGGGCAAAATTCCAGAAATTTCCCTTATTTTGGGGCAAAATTGCAGAAATTTCACTTATTTGGGGCAAAATTGCAGAAATTTCACTTAATTCAGGAAAAAAGGCAGAAATTTTCATTATTTTGGGGCAAAAAGGCAGAAATTCCTAATATTTTGTGGCAAAATTGCAGAAATTCCCCTTATTTTGAGGTAAAAAGCCTGAAATTCCTCCTCTTTTGGGGCAAAAAGTCAGAAATTCCACTTATTTTGGGGCAAAAACTGACATTTCCCTTATTTTGGGGAAAAATTTTAGAAATTTAATTTATTTCAGGGCAAAAAGTCAGAAATTCCCCTTATTTTGGGGCAAAACTCAGAAATTCCACTTATTTTGGGGCAAAATTCCAGAAATTTTCCTTATTTTGGGGCAAAATTGCAGAAATTTCACTTATTTGTGGCAAAATTGCAGAAATTTAACTTAATTCAGGAAAAAAGGCAGAAATTTTCATTATTTTGGGGCAAAAAGGCAGAAATTCCTAATATTTTGTGGCAAAATTGCAGAAATTCCCCTTATTTTGAGGTTAAAAGGTTGAAATTCCCGTTATTTTGGGGCAAAAAGGCAGAAATTCTCTTTACTTTGTGGCAAAAAGGCAGAAATTCCCGTTAATTGGGGCAGAAAAGCAAAAATTTTCCTTATTTGGGGGCAATAAGGCAGAAATTCCCCATATTTTGTGGCAAAATGTCAGAAATTCCCCTTATTTTGCGGCGAAATTTCAAAAATTTCCTTTATTTGGGGGCAAAATTGCAAAAATCTCCCTTATTTTGGGGCAAAATTGCAGAAATTTCACTTATTTGAAAGAAAAAACGCAGAAATTTCTCTTTTTTTGGGACAAAAATGCAGAAAATACTTTTATTTTGGTACAAAATTGCAGAAATTTTCTTGATTTTGGGGCAAAAATACAGAAATTCCCCATATTTTAGGGCAAAAAGGAAGAGATTCCCATTATTATGAGATTAAAATGCTGAAATTTCCTTTTTTTGAAGGCAAAAAGACAGAAATTGCCCTTATTTTGTGGCAAAAAGGCAGAAATTTTCTTTATTTTGTGGCCAAATTGCAGAAATTTCACTTATTTCAGGGTAATAAGTCAGAAATTTCTTTTATTTTGGAGCAAAAATGATTAAATTTCCCTTTTTTATGGCCAAAAGCTATACATTCCCTTTATTTTCGGGCAAAAAGGAAGAAATTCACCGTATTTTGGAGCAAAATTGCAGAAATTCCCTTATTTTGGGGCAAAACGCAGAACTTCCCCTCATTTTGGGGTAAAACTGCAGAAATTTCACTTATTTCGCGGCAAAATTGCAGAAATTCCCTTTATTTTCGGCGAAAAAGGCAGAAAATCCCTGTATTTTAGAGCAAAATTGCAGAAATTCACCTAATTTTGGGGTAAAACATGCAGTAATTTTCTTTATTTTGGGGCAAAAAGGCAGAAATTCCCCTTATTTTGGGGCAAAAGGCAGAAATTCTCATTATTTTAGGGCAAAATTGCAGAAATTTCCCTTATTTGGGGACAAAAACAGAAATTCCCTTTATTTTGGGGCAAAATTGCAGAAAATTCCTTTATTATGGGGAAAAATTGCAGAAATTTCTTTTATTTTAAGGCAAAAGTGCAGAAATTTCACTTATTTCAGAGAAAAAAAGCAAAAATTTTTCTGATTTTTGAGCAAAAAGGCAGAAATTCTCATTATTTTGGGGCAAAAAGGCAGAAATTCACCTTATTTTGGGATAAAATTGCAGACATTTCACACATTTCAGGGCAAAAAGGCAGATATTACCCTTATTTGTGGGCAAAAAGGCATAAATTCCCCTTATTTTGGGATAAAATTGCAGAAATTTCCCTTGTTTGGGGGCAAAAACACAGAAAATCCCCTTAATTTCGGGCAAAAAGGCAGAAATTCCCCGTATTTTGGAGCAAAATTGCAGAAATTCCCCTAATATTAGGGCAAAAATGCAGAAATTCCCTTTATTTGGGGCAAATCGGCAGAAGTTCCCCTTATTTTCTGAAAAGAGGCAGAAATTCCCTGTATTTTGAAGCAAAATTGCAGAAACTCCTCTAATTTTGAGGCAAAAAGGCAGAAATTCCCTTTATTTTGGGGCAAAAATACAGAATTTCTCTTTATTTCGGGTCAAAAATCAGAAATTTCCCTTATTTTGGGACAAAATTTTAGAAATTTCTTTTATTTTGGTACAGAATTGCAGAAATTTTTCTTATTTTGTGGCAAAAAGGCAGAAATTTTCCATATTTTGGTGCAAAACGGCTAAAATTCCCCTTATTTTGAGGTAAAATGCTGAAATTCCCCATATTTTGGGGCAAAAAGGCAGAAATTTTCCTCATTTTGGGGCAAAAAGGAACAAATTTTTCTTATTTTCGGGCCAAATTGCAGAAATTTCATTTATTTCAGGGCAAAAAGTCAGAAATTACTTTTATTTTGGGGCAAAAAGCAGAAATTTTATTTATATTGGTAAAAAATTGAAGAAATTTTTCTTATTTTGGAACAAAATGTCAGAAATTCCCCATATTTTGGGCAAAAGGCAGAAATTCCCCTTATTTTGAGGTGAAATGGCTGAAATTCCCGTTATTTTGGGGCAAAAAGGCAGAAATTCCTTTTTCTTTGTGGTAAAAAGGCAGAAATTCCCATTAATTGGGGCAGAAAAGCAAAAATTTTCCTTATTTGGGGGCAATAAGGCAGAAATTTCCCATATTTTGTGGAAAAAAGGCAGAAACTGCTTTTATTTGGAGGTAAAATGCTGAAATTCCCCTTATTTTGGCAAAAAGGCATAAATTCCCCTTATTTTGAAGCAAAATTGCAGAAATTTCACATATTTCAGAGCAAAAAGTCAGAAAATTGCCTTATTTTGGGGCAAAAACAGAAATTCTTCTAATTTTGGGGTCAAAAACAGAAATTCCCCTTATTTTGGGGTAAAATTGTGGAAATTTCAAATATTTCAGGGCAAAAAGGCAGAAATTCCACTTTATTTCGGGCAGTAAGGCAGAAATTCCCCGTATTTTGGTGGAAAATTTCAGAAATTCTCCTTATATTGGTGCAAAAATGAAGAAATTCCCATTATTTTGGTGCAATACGGCAGAAGATCCCTGTATTTTGAAGCAAAATTGCACATATACCCCTAATTTTGAGGGAAAATGCAGAAATTCACATTATTCTGGGGAAAAAAGACAGAAATTCTCCTTATTTCAGGGCAAAAAGTCAGAAATTCCTCTTATTTTTGGGCAAAATTCCACAAATTTCCATTATTTTGGGGCAAAATTGTAGAAATCTCCCATATTTTGGAAAAAATTACAGAAATTTCACTTATTTTAGGGAAAAAAGGAAGAAATTTCTCTTATTTTGGGGCAAAAAGGCAGAAATTACTTTTAATTTGGTACAAAATTGCAGAAATTTTCTTTATTTTGGGGCAAAAATACAGAAATTCCCCATATTTTAGGGCAAAAAGGCAGAGATTCCCCTTATTATGAGGTAAAAAGGCTGAAATTCCCCTTATTTTGGGGCAAAAAGACAGAAATTCCCCTTATTTTGTGGCAAAAAGGCAGAAATTTTCATTATTTTGGGGCAAAATTGTAAAAATTTCACTTATTTCAGGGCAAAATTCAAAAATTCCTTTTATTTTGGGGCAAAAAGACAGAAATTCCGTTTATTTTTGGGTAAAAAGGCAGAAATTTCACTTATTTTGAGGTAAAAAGGCAGAAATTCCTTTTATTTTGAGGCAAAAATGAAGAAATTTCCCTTTTTTTGGCAAAAGGTATACATTCCCTTTATTTTCGGGAAAAAAAGCAGAAATTCCTTGTATTTTGGGCAAAATTGCAGAAAATCCCCTAATTGTGGGGCAAAAAGGCAAAAATTCCCTATATGTTGGGGCAAAAAGACAGAAATTCTTCTTATTTTGGGGCAAAACTCAGAAATTCCACTTATTTTGGGGCAAAATTGCAGAATTTTCCTTTATTTTTCAGCAAAATTGCAGAAATTTCACTTATTTTGGGGCAAAATTGCAGAAATTTCACTTATTTCAGGGAAAAAGGCAGAAATTTTCTGATTTTGGGGCAAAAAGGCAGAAAGTCCTAATATTTTGTGGCAAAAATGCAAAAATTCCCCTTATTTTGTGTCAAAAAGCAGAAATTTCCCTTATTTGGGGGCAAAATTGCAGAAATTTCACTTATTTCAGGGCATATTTCAAAAATTTCTTTTATTTTGTGGCAAAAAGACAGAAATTTTGTTTATTTTTGGGTAAAAAGGCATAAATTTCACTTATTTTGAGGTAAAAAGGCAGAAATTCTTCTTATTTTGGGGTAAAAATGAAGAAATTTCTCTTTTTTGTGGCAAAAGGTATACATTCCACTTATTTTTGAAAAAAAAAAAGCAGAAATTCCTTGTATTTTGGAGCAAAATTGCAGAAATTCCCCTAGTTGTGGGGCAAAAAGGGAGAAATTCCCTATTTGTTGGGGCAAAAATACAGAAATTCTCTTTATTTTGGGGCAAAACTCATAAATTCCACTTATTTTGTGGCAAAATTGCAGAAATTTCACTTATTTTGGGGCAAAATTTCAGAAATTTCACTTATTTCAGAGAATAAAGGCAGAAATTTTCCTTATTTTGGGGCCAAAAGGCCGAAATTCCTAATATTTTGTGGCAAAAATTCAGGAATTCCCCTTATTTTGTGTCAAAAATGCAGAAATTCTCCTTATTTTGAGGTAAAAAGGCTGAAATTTCCCTTATTTGGAGGCAAAAAGGCAGAAATTTCCCTTATTTTAGGGCGAAAAGACAGAAATTCCCCTTATTTTGTGGCAAAAACGCAGAAATTTCTTTTATTTTGGAGCAAAATTGCAGAAATTTCACTTATTTTGGGGCAAAATTGCAGAAATTTCACTTATTACAATGAAAAAAAGCATAAATATTTTTATTTTGGGGCAAAATGGCAGAACTTTCTTTTATTTTGGTACAAAATAGCAAAATTTTTTTTTTATTTTGGGGCAAAAAGGCAGAAATTTCCCATATTTTGGGGCAAAAATGAAGAAATTCATCTTATTTTGAGGTAAAAAGGCTGAAATTCTTCTTATTTTGGGGCAAAAATCAGAAATTCCTCTTATTATCGGGCAAAAAGCAGACATTTCCCTTATTTTGGGAAAAAATTTTAGAAATTTAACTTATTTCAGGGCAAAAAGTCAGAAATTACCCTTATTTTCTGGCAAAAATCAGAAATTCCACTTATTTAGGTGTAAAATTCGAGAAATTTCACTTATTTTGGGGCAAAATTGAAGAAATTTCACTTATTTTGGGGCAAAATTGCAGATTTTTAACTAAATTAAGGAAAAAAAGGCAAAAATTTTCCTTATTTTGGGGCAAAAAGGCAGAAATTCCTAATATTTCGTGGCAAAAATGAAGAAATTTTCCTTATTTTGTGTCAAAAATGCAGAAATTCCTTTTATTTTGAGGTAAAAAGGCTGAAATTCACCTTATTTGGAGGCAAAAAGGCAGAAATTTCCCTTATTTTGGGGCAAAAAGTCAGAAATTCCCCTAATTGTTGGGCAAAATTGCAGAAATTTCACTTATTTGGGGCAAAATTGCAGAAATTTCACTTAATTCAGGAAAAAAGGCAGAAATTTTCATTATTTTGGGGCAAAAAGGCAGAAATTCCTAATATTTTGTGGCAAAATTGCAGAAATTCCCCTTATTTTGAGGTAAAAAGCCTGAAATTCCTCCTCTTTTGGGGCAAAAAGTCAGAAATTCCACTTATTTTGGGGCAAAAACTGACATTTCCCTTATTTTGGGGAAAAATTTTAGAAATTTAATTTATTTCAGGGCAAAAAGTCAGAAATTCCCCTTATTTTGGGGCAAAACTCAGAAATTCCACTTATTTTGGGGCAAAATTCCAGAAATTTTCCTTATTTTGGGGCAAAATTGCAGAAATTTCACTTATTTGTGGCAAAATTGCAGAAATTTAACTTAATTCAGGAAAAAAGGCAGAAATTTTCATTATTTTGGGGCAAAAAGGCAGAAATTCCTAATATTTTGTGGCAAAATTGCAGAAATTCCCCTTATTTTGAGGTTAAAAGGTTGAAATTCCCGTTATTTTGGGGCAAAAAGGCAGAAATTCTCTTTACTTTGTGGCAAAAAGGCAGAAATTCCCGTTAATTGGGGCAGAAAAGCAAAAATTTTCCTTATTTGGGGGCAATAAGGCAGAAATTCCCCATATTTTGTGGCAAAATGTCAGAAATTCCCCTTATTTTGCGGCGAAATTTCAAAAATTTCCTTTATTTGGGGGCAAAATTGCAAAAATCTCCCTTATTTTGGGGCAAAATTGCAGAAATTTCACTTATTTGAAAGAAAAAACGCAGAAATTTCTCTTTTTTTGGGACAAAAATGCAGAAAATACTTTTATTTTGGTACAAAATTGCAGAAATTTTCTTGATTTTGGGGCAAAAATACAGAAATTCCCCATATTTTAGGGCAAAAAGGAAGAGATTCCCATTATTATGAGATTAAAATGCTGAAATTTCCTTTTTTTGAAGGCAAAAAGACAGAAATTGCCCTTATTTTGTGGCAAAAAGGCAGAAATTTTCTTTATTTTGGGGCCAAATTGCAGAAATTTCACTTATTTCAGGGTAATAAGTCAGAAATTTCTTTTATTTTGGAGCAAAAATGATTAAATTTCCCTTTTTTATGGCCAAAAGCTATACATTCCCTTTATTTTCGGGCAAAAAGGAAGAAATTCACCGTATTTTGGAGCAAAATTGCAGAAATTCCCTTATTTTGGGGCAAAACGCAGAACTTCCCCTCATTTTGGGGTAAAACTGCAGAAATTTCACTTATTTCGCGGCAAAATTGCAGAAATTCCCTTTATTTTCGGCGAAAAAGGCAGAAAATCCCTGTATTTTAGAGCAAAATTGCAGAAATTCACCTAATTTTGGGGTAAAACATGCAGTAATTTTCTTTATTTTGGGGCAAAAAGGCAGAAATTCCCCTTATTTTGGGGCAAAAGGCAGAAATTCTCATTATTTTAGGGCAAAATTGCAGAAATTTCCCTTATTTGGGGACAAAAACAGAAATTCCCTTTATTTTGGGGCAAAATTGCAGAAAATTCCTTTATTATGGGGAAAAATTGCAGAAATTTCTTTTATTTTAAGGCAAAAGTGCAGAAATTTCACTTATTTCAGAGAAAAAAAGCAAAAATTTTTCTGATTTTTGAGCAAAAAGGCAGAAATTCTCATTATTTTGGGGCAAAAAGGCAGAAATTCACCTTATTTTGGGATAAAATTGCAGACATTTCACACATTTCAGGGCAAAAAGGCAGATATTACCCTTATTTGTGGGCAAAAAGGCATAAATTCCCCTTATTTTGGGATAAAATTGCAGAAATTTCCCTTGTTTGGGGGCAAAAACACAGAAAATCCCCTTAATTTCGGGCAAAAAGGCAGAAATTCCCCGTATTTTGGAGCAAAATTGCAGAAATTCCCCTAATATTAGGGCAAAAATGCAGAAATTCCCTTTATTTGGGGCAAATCGGCAGAAGTTCCCCTTATTTTCTGAAAAGAGGCAGAAATTCCCTGTATTTTGAAGCAAAATTGCAGAAACTCCTCTAATTTTGAGGCAAAAAGGCAGAAATTCCCTTTATTTTGGGGCAAAAATACAGAATTTCTCTTTATTTCGGGTCAAAAATCAGAAATTTCCCTTATTTTGGGACAAAATTTTAGAAATTTCTTTTATTTTGGTACAGAATTGCAGAAATTTTTCTTATTTTGTGGCAAAAAGGCAGAAATTTTCCATATTTTGGTGCAAAACGGCTAAAATTCCCCTTATTTTGAGGTAAAATGCTGAAATTCCCCATATTTTGGGGCAAAAAGGCAGAAATTTTCCTCATTTTGGGGCAAAAAGGAACAAATTTTTCTTATTTTCGGGCCAAATTGCAGAAATTTCATTTATTTCAGGGCAAAAAGTCAGAAATTACTTTTATTTTGGGGCAAAAAGCAGAAATTTTATTTATATTGGTAAAAAATTGAAGAAATTTTTCTTATTTTGGAACAAAATGTCAGAAATTCCCCATATTTTGGGCAAAAGGCAGAAATTCCCCTTATTTTGAGGTGAAATGGCTGAAATTCCCGTTATTTTGGGGCAAAAAGGCAGAAATTCCTTTTTCTTTGTGGTAAAAAGGCAGAAATTCCCATTAATTGGGGCAGAAAAGCAAAAATTTTCCTTATTTGGGGGCAATAAGGCAGAAATTTCCCATATTTTGTGGAAAAAAGGCAGAAACTGCTTTTATTTGGAGGTAAAATGCTGAAATTCCCCTTATTTTGGCAAAAAGGCATAAATTCCCCTTATTTTGAAGCAAAATTGCAGAAATTTCACATATTTCAGAGCAAAAAGTCAGAAAATTGCCTTATTTTGGGGCAAAAACAGAAATTCTTCTAATTTTGGGGTCAAAAACAGAAATTCCCCTTATTTTGGGGTAAAATTGTGGAAATTTCAAATATTTCAGGGCAAAAAGGCAGAAATTCCACTTTATTTCGGGCAGTAAGGCAGAAATTCCCCGTATTTTGGTGGAAAATTTCAGAAATTCTCCTTATATTGGTGCAAAAATGAAGAAATTCCCATTATTTTGGTGCAATACGGCAGAAGATCCCTGTATTTTGAAGCAAAATTGCACATATACCCCTAATTTTGAGGGAAAATGCAGAAATTCACATTATTCTGGGGAAAAAAGACAGAAATTCTCCTTATT
Organism: Micromys minutus; assembly: GCF_963924665.1. NCBI lineage: Eukaryota > Metazoa > Chordata > Mammalia > Rodentia > Muridae > Micromys > Micromys minutus. The sequence continues at coordinate 9,725,367 of NW_027667727.1, forward strand.
TCAGGGCAAAAAGTCAGAAATTCCTCTTATTTTTGGGCAAAATTCCACAAATTTCCATTATTTTGGGGCAAAATTGTAGAAATCTCCCATATTTTGGAAAAAATTACAGAAATTTCACTTATTTTAGGGAAAAAAGGAAGAAATTTCTCTTATTTTGGGGCAAAAAGGCAGAAATTACTTTTAATTTGGTACAAAATTGCAGAAATTTTCTTTATTTTGGGGCAAAAATACAGAAATTCCCCATATTTTAGGGCAAAAAGGCAGAGATTCCCCTTATTATGAGGTAAAAAGGCTGAAATTCCCCTTATTTTGGGGCAAAAAGACAGAAATTCCCCTTATTTTGTGGCAAAAAGGCAGAAATTTTCATTATTTTGGGGCAAAATTGTAAAAATTTCACTTATTTCAGGGCAAAATTCAAAAATTCCTTTTATTTTGGGGCAAAAAGACAGAAATTCCGTTTATTTTTGGGTAAAAAGGCAGAAATTTCACTTATTTTGAGGTAAAAAGGCAGAAATTCCTTTTATTTTGAGGCAAAAATGAAGAAATTTCCCTTTTTTTGGCAAAAGGTATACATTCCCTTTATTTTCGGGAAAAAAAGCAGAAATTCCTTGTATTTTGGGCAAAATTGCAGAAAATCCCCTAATTGTGGGGCAAAAAGGCAAAAATTCCCTATATGTTGGGGCAAAAAGACAGAAATTCTTCTTATTTTGGGGCAAAACTCAGAAATTCCACTTATTTTGGGGCAAAATTGCAGAATTTTCCTTTATTTTTCAGCAAAATTGCAGAAATTTCACTTATTTTGGGGCAAAATTGCAGAAATTTCACTTATTTCAGGGAAAAAGGCAGAAATTTTCTGATTTTGGGGCAAAAAGGCAGAAAGTCCTAATATTTTGTGGCAAAAATGCAAAAATTCCCCTTATTTTGTGTCAAAAAGCAGAAATTTCCCTTATTTGGGGGCAAAATTGCAGAAATTTCACTTATTTCAGGGCATATTTCAAAAATTTCTTTTATTTTGTGGCAAAAAGACAGAAATTTTGTTTATTTTTGGGTAAAAAGGCATAAATTTCACTTATTTTGAGGTAAAAAGGCAGAAATTCTTCTTATTTTGGGGTAAAAATGAAGAAATTTCTCTTTTTTGTGGCAAAAGGTATACATTCCACTTATTTTTGAAAAAAAAAAAGCAGAAATTCCTTGTATTTTGGAGCAAAATTGCAGAAATTCCCCTAGTTGTGGGGCAAAAAGGGAGAAATTCCCTATTTGTTGGGGCAAAAATACAGAAATTCTCTTTATTTTGGGGCAAAACTCATAAATTCCACTTATTTTGTGGCAAAATTGCAGAAATTTCACTTATTTTGGGGCAAAATTTCAGAAATTTCACTTATTTCAGAGAATAAAGGCAGAAATTTTCCTTATTTTGGGGCCAAAAGGCCGAAATTCCTAATATTTTGTGGCAAAAATTCAGGAATTCCCCTTATTTTGTGTCAAAAATGCAGAAATTCTCCTTATTTTGAGGTAAAAAGGCTGAAATTTCCCTTATTTGGAGGCAAAAAGGCAGAAATTTCCCTTATTTTAGGGCGAAAAGACAGAAATTCCCCTTATTTTGTGGCAAAAACGCAGAAATTTCTTTTATTTTGGAGCAAAATTGCAGAAATTTCACTTATTTTGGGGCAAAATTGCAGAAATTTCACTTATTACAATGAAAAAAAGCATAAATATTTTTATTTTGGGGCAAAATGGCAGAACTTTCTTTTATTTTGGTACAAAATAGCAAAATTTTTTTTTTATTTTGGGGCAAAAAGGCAGAAATTTCCCATATTTTGGGGCAAAAATGAAGAAATTCATCTTATTTTGAGGTAAAAAGGCTGAAATTCTTCTTATTTTGGGGCAAAAATCAGAAATTCCTCTTATTATCGGGCAAAAAGCAGACATTTCCCTTATTTTGGGAAAAAATTTTAGAAATTTAACTTATTTCAGGGCAAAAAGTCAGAAATTACCCTTATTTTCTGGCAAAAATCAGAAATTCCACTTATTTAGGTGTAAAATTCGAGAAATTTCACTTATTTTGGGGCAAAATTGAAGAAATTTCACTTATTTTGGGGCAAAATTGCAGATTTTTAACTAAATTAAGGAAAAAAAGGCAAAAATTTTCCTTATTTTGGGGCAAAAAGGCAGAAATTCCTAATATTTCGTGGCAAAAATGAAGAAATTTTCCTTATTTTGTGTCAAAAATGCAGAAATTCCTTTTATTTTGAGGTAAAAAGGCTGAAATTCACCTTATTTGGAGGCAAAAAGGCAGAAATTTCCCTTATTTTGGGGCAAAAAGTCAGAAATTCCCCTAATTGTTGGGCAAAAATGCAGAAATTCCCTAAATGGTGGGGCAAAAAGACATTAATTCTTTTTATTTTGGGTCAAAATTCAGAAATTCCAATTATTTTGAGGTAAAAAGGCTGAAATTAACCTTATTTAGAGTCAAAAAATAGAAATTTTCCTTATTTTGGAGCAAAAAGATAGAAATTCCCCTTATTTTGAGGCAAAAGCAGAAATTTCTTTTATTTTGGGGCAAAATAGCAGAAATTTCACTTATTTTGGTGCAAAACTGTAGAAATTTCACTTATTTCAGGGAAAAAAAGCAGAAATTTTTTATTTTGGGGGAAAATGGCAGAAATTTTCCATATTTTGGGGCAAAAATGCAGAAATTCCCCTTATTTTGAGGTAAAAAGGCTGAAATTCCCCTTATTTTGGGGCAAAAAGTCAGAAATTCCCCTTATTTTGGGGCAAAAAGCAGACATTTCCCTTATTTTGGGAAAAAAATTTAGAAATTTAACTTATTTCAGTGCAAAAAGTCAGAAATTCCCATTATTTTGGGGCAAAACTCAGAAATTCCACTTATTTAGGGGCAAAATTCCAGTAATTTCCCTTATTTTGGGGCAAAATTGCAGAAATTTCACTTATTTTGGGGCAAAATTGCAGAAATTTCACTTAATTCAAGAAAAAAAGGCAGAAATTTTCCTTATTTTGGGGTAAAAAGGCAGAAATTCCACTTATTTTGGGGCAAAAATGCAGAAATTCCCCTTATTTTGTGTCAAAAAGGCAGAAATTTCACTTATTTCAGGGCATAATTCAAAAATTCCTTTTTTTGGGATAAAAAGACAGAAATTCCGTTTATTTTGGGGTAAAAAGGCAGAAATTTCACTTATTTTGAGGTAAAAAGGCAGAAATTCCTCTTATTTTGTGGCAAACATGAAGAAATTTCCCTTTTTTGTGGCAAAAGGTATACATTCCCCTTATTTTCGGCAAAAAAGCAGAAATTCCCCATATTTTGGAGCAAAATTGCAGAAAATCTTCTAATTGTGGGGCAAAAAGGCAGAAATTCCCTATATGTTGGGGCAAAAAGACAGGAATTCTTCTTATTTTGGGGCAAAACTCAGAAATTCCACTTATTTTGGGGCAAAATTCCAGAAATTTCCCTTATTTTGGGGCAAAATTGCAGAATTTCACTTATTTTGGGGCAAAATTCCAGAAATTTCACTTATTTCAGGGAAAAAAGGCAGAAATTTTCCTTATTTTAGGGCAAAAAGGCAGAAATTCCTAATATTTTGTGGCAAAAAAGCAGAAATTCCCCTTATTTTGTGTCAAAAAGGCAGAAATTTCCATTATTTTGGGGCAAAATTGCAGAAATTTCCCTTATTTTGGAACAAAACTCAGAAATTCCACTTATTTTGGGGCAAAATTGCAGAAATTTTACTTATTTTGGGGCAGAATTGCAGAAATTACACTTATTTCAGGGAAAAAGGAAGAAATTTTCCTTATTTTGGGGCAAAAAAGCAGAAATTCCTATTATTTTGTGGCATAAATGCAGAAATTCCTTTTATTTTTGTGTCAAAAAGGCAGAAATTTCCCTTATTTGGGGGCAAAATTGCAGAAATTTCACTTATTTCAGGGCATAATTCAAAAATTCCTTTTATTTTGCGGCAAAAAGACAGAAATTCCGTTTATTTTTGAGTAAAAAGGCAGAAATTTCACTTATTTTGAGGTAAAAAGGCAGAAATTCCTCTTATTTTGGGGCAAAAATGAAGATATTTCCCTCTTTTGGGCAAAAGGTATACATTCCCCTTATTTTTGGGAAAAAAAGCAGAAATTCCCCGTATTTTGGAGCAAAATTGCAGAAATTTCACTTATTTTGGGGCAAAATTGCAGAAATTTCACTTATTTCAGAGAAAAAAGTCAGAAATTTTCCTTATTTTGTGGCAAAAAAGAAGAAATTCCTAATATTTTGTGGTAAAAATGCAGAAATTCCCCTTATTTTGTATCAAAAATGGAGAAATTCCTCTTATTTTGAGGTAAAAAGGCTTAAATTCGCCTTATTTTGGAGCAAAAAGGCAGACATTTCCCTTATTTATGGCAAAAAGAAAGAAACTCCCCTCATTTTGTGGCAAAAAGGCAGAAATTTCTTTTATTTTGGGGCAAAATTGCAGAAATTTCACTTATTTTGGGGCAAAATTGCAGAAATTTCACTTATTTCAGGGAAAAAAGCAGAAATTTTCTTATTCTGTGGCAAAAAGGAAGAAATTTCTTTTATTTTGGTACAAAATTGCAAAATTTTTTCTTATTTTGGGGCAAAAGAGCAAAAATTTCCCATGTTTGGGGCAAAAATGAAGAAATTCCCCTTATTTTGAGGTAAAAAGGCTGAAATTCCCCTTATTTTGGGGCAAAAAGTCAGAAATTCCCCTAATTGTTGGGCAAAAATGCAAAAATTCCCTAAATGTTGGGGCGAAAAAACAGAAATTCTTTTTATTTTCGGGCAAAACTCAGAAATTCCACTTATTTTGATGTAAAAAGGCTGAAATTCCCCTTATTTTTGGTCAAATAGGCAGAAATTTCCCTTATTTTGGGGCAAAAAGACAGCAATACCTCTTATTTTGTGGCAAAAAGGCAGAAATTTCTTTTATTTTGGGGCAAAATTGCAGAAATTTCACTTATTTTGGGGCAAAATTCAAGAAATTTCACTTATTTCAGGGAAAAAAAGGAGAAATTTTCTTATTTTGGGGAAAAAAGCAGAAATTTCTTCTATTTTGGTACAAAATTGCAGAAATTTCACTTATTTTGGGGCAAAAAGCAGAAATTTCTTTTATTTTGGTACAAAATTGCAAAAATTTTTCTTATTTTGGGGCAAAAAGTCAGAAATTTCTCATATTTTGGGGCAAAAATGAAGAAATTCCTCTTATTTTGAGGTAAAAAGGCTGAAATTCCCCTTATTTTGGGGCAAAAAGTCAGAAATTCTTCTAATTGTGGGGCAAAAATGCAGAAATTCCCTAAATGTTGGGGTAAAAAGACAGAAATTCTTTTTATTTTGGGGCAAAACTCAGAAATTCCACTTATTTTGAGGTAAAAAGGCTGAAATTCCCCCTTATTTTTGGTCAAATAGGCAGAAATTTCCCTTATTTTGGGGCAAAAAGACAGCAATACCTCTTATTTTGTGGCAAAAAGGCAGAAATTTCTTTTATTTTGGGGCAAAATTGCAGAAATTTCACTTATTTTGGGGCAAAATTCAAGAAATTTCACTTATTTCAGGGAAAAAAAGGAGAAATTTTCTTATTTTGGGGAAAAAAGCAGAAATTTCTTCTATTTTGGTACAAAATTGCAGAAATTTCACTTATTTTGGGGCAAAAAGCAGAAATTTCTTTTATTTTGGTACAAAATTGCAAAAATTTTTCTTATTTTGGGGCAAAAAGTCAGAAATTTCTCATATTTTGGGGCAAAAATGAAGAAATTCCTCTTATTTTGAGGTAAAAAGGCTGAAATTCCCCTTATTTTGGGGCAAAAAGTCAGAAATTCTTCTAATTGTGGGGCAAAAATGCAGAAATTCCCTAAATGTTGGGGTAAAAAGACAGAAATTCTTTTTATTTTGGGGCAAAACTCAGAAATTCCACTTATTTTGAGGTAAAAAGGCTGAAATTCCCCTTATTTGAGGTCAAAAAGGCAGAAATTTCCCTTATTTTGGGGCAAAATGACAGAAATTCCCCTTATTTTGTGGCAAAAAGGCAGAAATTTCTTTTATTTTGGGGCAAAATAGCAGAAATTTCACTTATTTTGGTGCAAAATTGCAGAAATTTCACTTATTTCAGGGAAAAAATGCAGAAATTTTTTTTATTTTGGGGCAAAAAGGCAGAAATTTCTTTTATTTTGGTAAAAAATTGCAAAACTTTTTTCTTATTTTGGGGCAAAAAGGCAGAAATTTTCCATATTTTGGGGCAAAAATGCAGAAATTCCCCCTTATTTTGAGGTAAAAAGGCTAAAATTCCCCTTATTTGGGGCAAAAAGTCAGAAATTCCCCTTATTTTGGGGCAAAAGCAGACATTTCCCTTATTTTGGGGAAAAATTTTAGAAATTTAACTTATTTTAGGGCAAAAATCAGAAATTCCCCTTATGTTGGGGAAAAACTCAGAAATTCCAATTATTTTTGGCAAAATTCCAGAAATTTCCCTTATTTTGGGACAAAATTGCAGAAATTTCACTTATTTGGGGCAAAATTGCAGAAATTTCACTTTATTCAGGAAAAAAGGCAGAAATTTTCCTTATTTTGGAGCAAAAAGGCAGAAATTCCACTTCTTTTGGGGCAAAAATGCAGAAATTCCCCTTATTTTGTGTCAAAAAGGCAGAAATTTGACTTATTTCAGGGCATAATTCAAAAATTCATTTTATTTTGGGGCCAAAAGATAGAAATTTCGTTTATTTTGGTGTAAAAATGTAGAAATTTCACTTATTTTGAGGTAAAAGGACAGAAATTCCTCTTATTTTGTGTCAAAAATGAAGAAATTTCCTTTTTTGTGGCAAAAGGTATACATTCCCCTTATTTTCGGGCAAAAAGGCAGAAATTCCTCATATTTTGGAGCAAAATTGCAGAAATTCCCCTAATTGTGGGGCAAAAAGGCAGAAATTCCCTATATGTTGGGGCAAAAAGACAGAAATTCTCCTTATTTTGGGGCAAAACTCAGAAATTCCACTTATTTTGGGGCAAAATTCCAGAAATTTCTCTTATTTTGGGGCAAAATTGGAGAAATTTCATTTATTTTGGGGCAAAATTGCAGAAATTTTACTTATTTCAGGGAAAAAAGAAGAAATTTTCTTATTTTGGGGCAAAAAGGCAGAAATTTCTTTTATTTTGGTACAAAATTGCAGAAATTTTTTTTATTTTTGGGCAAAAAGGCAGAAATTTCCCATATTTTGGGGCAAAAATGCTGAATTTCCCTTATTTTGAGGTAAAAAGGCTGAAATTCCCCTTATTTTGGGGAAAAAGTCAGAAATTCCCCTTATTTTCAGGCAAAAAGCAGACATTTTCCTTATTTTGGGAAAAAATTTTAGAAATTTAACTTATTTCAGCGCAAAAAGTCAGAAATTCCTCTTATTTTGGGGCAAAAAGACAGAAATTCCGTTTATTTTTGGGAAAAAGTCAGAAATCGCACTTATTGTGAGTCAAAAAGACGAAAAATCCCCTTATTTTAGAGTAAAAATGAAGAAATTTCCCTCTTTTATGGCAAAAAGTTATACATTCCCTTTATTTTCGGGCAAAGAGGCAGAAATTCCCCGTATTTGAAGCAAAATTGCAGAAATTCCCCTAATTTTGGGGCAAAAACGCAGAACTTCCCCTTATTTTGGGGTAAAACTGCAGAAATTTCACTTATTTCGCGGCAAAAAGGCAGAAATTGCCTTTATTTTCAGTAAAAAAGGCAAAAAATCCCGGTATTTTGGAGCAAAATTGCAGAAATTCACCTAATTTTGGGGTAAAACATGCAGTAATTTTTTTTTATTTGGGGCAAAAAGGCAGAAATTCCCCTTATTTTGGGGCAAAAGGCAGAAATTCCCCTTATTTTAGGGCAAAATTGCAGAAATTTCCCTTATTTGGGGACAAAAAACAGAAATTCCCTTCTTTTAGGGCAAAATTGCAGAAAATTCCTTTATTATTGGGAAAAATTGAAGAAATTTCTTTATTTTAAGGCAAAATTTTAGAAATTTCACTTATTTCAGAGAAAAAAAAATAAAATTTTTTTTATTATATGGCAAAAAGGCAGAAATTTCCCTTATTTGGGGGCAAAAAGGCATAAATTCCCATAATTTTTGGATAAAATTGCAGAAATTTCCCTTGTTTGGGGGCAAAAAGGCAGAAAATCCCCTTAATTTCGGGCAAAAAGGCAGAAATTAACCGTATTTTGGAGCAAAATTGCAGAAATTCCCCTAATATTGGGCCAAAAATGCAGAAATTCCCTTTATTTGGGGCAAATCGGCAGAAGTTCCCCTTATTTTCGGATAAAGAGGCAGAAATTCCCTGTATTTTGAAGCAAAATTGCAGAAACTCCCCTAATTTTGGGGCAAAAAGGCAGAAATTCCCTTTATTTTGGGGCAAAAATACAGAAATTCTCCTTATTTTGGGGCAAAAATCAGAAATTTCCCTTATTTTGGGGCAAAATTTTAGAAATTTCTTTTATTTTGGTACAGAATTGCAGAAATTTTTTTTATTTTGTGGCAAAAAGGCAGAAATTTTCCATATTTTGGTGCAAAAAAGCTGAAATTCCCCTTATTTGGAGGTAAAATGCTGAAATTCCCCATATTTTGGGCAAAAGGCAAAAATTCCCCTTATTTTGAGGTAAAAACGCTGAAATTCCCGTTATTTTGAGGCAAAAAGGCAGAAATTCCTTTTACTTAGTGGCAAAAAGGCAGAAATTCCCCTTATTTTGGGGCAAAATTGTAGAAATTTCACTTATTTCAGGGCAAAAAGTCAGAAATTTGCCTTATTTTGTGGCAAAAAGCAGAAATCCTCCTAATTTAGAGGCCAAAACCAGAAATACCCCTTATTTTGGGGTAAAATTGTGGAAATTTCAAATATTTTAGGGCAAAAAGGCAGAAATTCCCTTTATTTTGGTGCAATAATGCAGAAATTCCCCGTATTTTGAAGCAAAATTGCACATACTCCCCTAATTTTGAGGGAAAGTGCAGAAATTCACATTATTTTGGGGCAAAAAGACAGAAATTCTCCTTATTTCAGGGCAAAAATTCAGAAATTCCCCATATTTTGTGGCAAAATTCCAGAAATTTTTTTTTATTTTGGGGCAAAATTGCAGAAATCTCCCTTATTTTGGGGGAAAATTACAGAAATTTCACTTATTTCAGGGAAAAACACAGAAATTTCTCTTATTTTGGGGCAAAAAGGAAGAAATTACTTTTCTTTTGGTACAAAATTGCAGAAATTTTCTTTATTTTGGGGCAAAAATACAGAAATTCCCCATATTTTAGGGCAAAAAGGAAGAGATTCCCCTTATTATGATGTAAAAAGGCTGAAATTCCCCTTATTTTGGGGCAAAAAGAAAGAAATTCCCCTTATTTTGTGGCAAAAAGGCAGAAATTTCTCTTATTTTGGGGCAAAATTGCAGAAATTTCACTTATTTCAGGGCAAAATTCAAAAATTCCTTTTATTTCGGGGCAAAAAGACAGAAATTCCATTTATTTTTGGGTAAAAAGGCAGAAATTTCACTTATTTTGTGGTATAAAGGCAGAAATTCTTTTTATTTTGGGGCAAAAATCAAGAAATTTCCTTTTTTTGTGGCAAAAGGTATACATTCCCCTTATTTTCAGGCTAAAAAGCAGAAATTCCCCGTACTTTGGAGCAAAACTGCAGAAATTCCCCTATTTGTGGGGCAAAAAGGCAGAAATTCCCTATATGTTGGGGCAAAAAAGACAGAAATTCTTTTTATTTTGGGGCAAAACTCAGAAATTCCAATTATTTTGGGGCAAAATTCAGGAAATTTCCCATATTTTGGGGCATAATTGCAGAAATTTCACTTATTTCAGAGCATAATTCAAAAATTCCTTTTATTTTGGGGTAAAAAGACAGAAATACCATTTATTTTTGGGTAAAAAAGCAGAAATTTCACTTATTTTGAGGTAAAAAGGCAGAAATTCCTCTTATTTTAGGGCAAAAATGAAGAAATTTCCCTTTTTGTGGCAAAAAGTATACATTCCCCTTATTTTTGGGAAAAAAAAGCAGAAATTCCATATATTTTGGAGCAAAATTGCAGAAATTCCCCTGGTTGTGGGGCAAAAAGGAAGAAATTCCCTATTTCTTGGGGCAAAAAGACAGAAATTCTTCTTATTTTGGGGCAATACTCAGAAATTCCACTTGTTTTGGGTCAAAATTCCAGAAATTTCCCTTATTTTGGGGCAAAATTGCAGAAATTTAACTTATTTTGGGGCAAAATTGCAGAAATTTCACTTATTTCAGGGAAAAAATGCAGAAATTTTCCGTATTTTGGAGCAAAAAAGCAGAAATTCCTAATATTTTGTGGCAAAAATGAAGAAATTCCCCTAATTGTGGAGCAAAAAGGCAGAAAATCCCTATATGTTGGGGCAAAAAGACAGAAATTCTCCTTATTTTGGGGCAAAACTCAGAAATTCCACTTATTTTGGGGCAAAATTCCAGAAATTTCTCTTATTTTGGGGTAAAATTGTAGAAATTTCACTTATTTTGGGGCAAAATTACAGAAATTTCACTTATTTCAGGGAAAAAAAGCAGAAATTTTCTTATTTTGAGGCAAAAAGGCAGAAATTTCTTTTATTTTGGTACAAAATTGTGAAATTTTTCTTATTTTGTGGCAAAAAGGCAGAAATTTCCCATATTTTGGGGCAAAAATTCAGATATTCCCCTTATTTTGAGGTAAAAAGGCTGAAATTCCCCTTATTTTGGGGCAAAAAGTCAGAAATTCCTCTTATTTTCGGGCAAAAAGCAGACATTTCCCTTATTTTGGGGAAAAATTTTAGAAATTTAAATTATTTCAGGGTAAAAAGTCAGAAATTCCCCTTATTTTGGGGCAAAAAGACAGAAATTCCGTTTATTTTTGGGAAAAAGTCAGAAATCGCACTTATTTTGAGTCAAAAAGGTGGAAAATCCCCTTATTTTGGGGTAAAAATAAAGTAATTTTTTTTATGGCAAAAAGTTATACATTCCCTCTATTTTTGGGCAAAAAGGCAGAAATTCCCCGTATTTTGGAGCAAAATTGCAGAAATTCCCCTAATTTTGGGGAAAAAACGCAGAACTTCCTCTTATTTTGGGGTAAAACTGCAGAAATTTCACTTATTTCGCGGCAAAATGACAGAAATTCCCTTTATTTTCGGCCAAAAAGGCAGAAAATCCCTGTATTTTGGAGCAAAATTGCAGAAATTCACCTAATTTTGTGGTAAAACATGCAGTAATTTTCTTTATTTTGGGGCAAAAAGGCAGAAATTCCCCTTATTTGGGGGCAAAAAGCAGACATTTCCCTTATTTTGGGGAAAAAATTTAGAAATTTAACTTATTTCAGGGCAAAAAGTCAGAAATAACCCTTATTTTGGGGCAAAAATACAGAAATTCCGTTTATTTTTGGGGAAAAGTCAGATATCGCACTTATTTTGAGTCAAAAAGGCAGAAAATCCCCTTATTTTGGGGTAAAAATGAAGAAATTTCCCTTTTTTATGGCAAAAAGGCATACATTCCCTTTATTTTCGGGCAAAAAGGCAGAAATTCCCCGTATTTTGGAGCAAAATTACAGAAATTCCTCTAAATTTGGGGCAAAAACACAGAACTTCCTTTTATTTTGGGGTAAAACTGAAGAAATTTCACTTATTTCACGGCGAAATCGCAGAAATTCCCTTTATTTTCAGCGAAAAAGGCAAAAAATCCCCGTATTTTGGAGCAAAATTGCAAAAATTCACCTAATTTTGGGGTAAAACATGCAGTAATTTTCTTTATTTTGGGGCAAAAAGGCAGAAATTCCCCTTATTTTGGGGCAAAAGGCAGAAATTCCCCTTATTTTAGGGCAAAATTGCACAAATTTCCCTTATTTGGGGACAAAAAACATAAATTCCCTTTATTTTGGGGCAAAATTGCAGAAAATTCCTTTATTATTGGGAAAAATTGAAGAAATTTCTTTATTTTAAGGCAAAATTTTAGAAATTTCACTTATTTCAGAGAAAAAAAATAAATTTTTTTTTATTATATGGCAAAAAGGCAGAAATTTCCCTTATTTGGGGGCAAAAAGGCATAAATTCCCATAATTTTTGGATAAAATTGCAGAAATTTCCCTTGTTTGGGGGCAAAAAGGCAGAAAATCCCCTTAATTTCGGGCAAAAAGGCAGAAATTCCCCTTATTGTGGGATAAAATTGCAGAAATTTCCCTTGTTTGGGGGCAAAAAGGCAGAAAATCCCCTTAATTTCGGGCAAAAAGGCAGAAATTCCCCGTATTTTGGAGCAAAATTGCAGAAATTCCCCTAATATTGGGGCAAAAATGCAGAAATTCCCTTTATTTGGGGCAAATCGGCAGAAGTTCCCCTTATTTTCGGGAAAAGAGGCAGAAATTCCCTGTATTATGAAGCAAACTTGCAGAAACTCCCCTAATTTTGGGGCAAAATTACAGAAATTCTTCTTATTTCGGGGCAAAAATCAGAAATTTCCCTTATTTAGGGGTAAAATTTAGAAATTTCTTTTATTTTGGTACAGAATTGCAGAAATTTTTCTTATTTTGGTGCAACAATTTGAAATTCCCCTTATTTTGAGGTAAAATGCTGAAATTCCCCATATTTTGGGGCAAAAAGGCAGAAATTCCCCTTATTGTGGGATAAAATTACAGAAATTAGACTTATTTCAAAGAAAAAGTGCAGAAATTTCTCTTATTTTGGGGCAAAAATGCAGAAATTTTCCATATTTTGGTGCAAAAAGGCTGAAATTCCCCTTATTTTGAGGTAAAATGCAGAAATTCCCCATATTTTGAGGCAAAAAGGCACAAATTTCCCTTATTTTTGGGCAAAATTGCAGAAATTACATTTATTTCAGGGCAAAAAGTCAGAAATTACTTTTATTTTGGGGTAAAAAGGAGAAATTTCTTTTATTTTGGTACAAAATTGAAGAAATTTTCCTTATTTTGGAACAAAAGTCAGAAATTCTCCATATTTTGGGCAAAAGGAATAAATTCCCCTTATTTTGAGATGAAAAGGCTGAAATTCCCGTTATATTGGAGCAAAAAGGCAGAAATTCCCTTTACTTTGTGGCAAAAAGGCAGAAATTCCCCTTATTTGGAGGTAAAATGCTGAAATTCCCCTTATTTTGGCAAAAAGGCAGAAATTCCCCTTATTTTGGGGCAAAATTGCAGAAATTTCACTTATTTCAGAGCAAAAAGTCAGAAATTTGCCTCATTTTGGGGCAAAAATAGAAATTCTCCTAATTTTGGGGCCAAAAACAGAAATTCCCCTTATTTTGGGGTAAAATTGTGGAAATTTCAAATATTTATGGGCAAAAAGGCAGAAATTCCACTTTATTTCGGGCAATAAGGCAGAAATTCCCCGTATTTTGGAGCAAAATTTCAGAAATTCCCCTTATGTTGGTGCAAAAATGCAGAAATTCTTTTTATTTTGGTGCAATAAGGCAGAAATTCTTTGTATTTTGAAGCAAAATTGCACATATTCCCCTAATTTTGAGGGAAAATGCAGAAATTCACATTATTTTGGGGAAAAAAGACAGACATTCTCTTTATTTCAGGGCAAAAAGTCAGAAATTCCCCTTATTTTGGGGCAAAATTCCAGAAATTTCCTTTATTTTGGGGCAAAATTGGAGAAATCTCCCTTATTTTGTGATAAAATTACAGAAATTAGACTTATTTCAAAGAAAAAATGCAGAAATTACTCTTATTTTGGGGCAAAAATGCAGAAATTCCCCATATTTGGGGGCAAAAAGCAGAGATTCCCCTTATTATGAGGTAAAATGCTAAAATTCCCCTTATTTTGGGGCAAAAAGACAGAAATTCCCATTATTTTGTAGCAAAAAGGCAGAAATTTCTCTTATTTTTGGGCAAAATTGCAGAAATTTCACTTATTTCAGGGCAAAATTCAAAAATTCCAGTTATTTTGGGGCAAAAAACAAAAATTCCGTTTATTTTTGGGTAAAAAGGCAGAAATTTCACTTATTTTGAGGTAAAAAGGAAGAAATTCCTCTTATTTGGGGGCAAAAATGAAGAAATTTTACTTTTTTGTGGCAAAAGGTATGCATTCCCCTTATTTTCTGGCAGAAATTCCCCGTATTTTGGAGCAAAATTGCAGAAAATCCCCTAATTGTGGGGCAAAAAGGCAGAAATTCCCTATTTGTTGGGGCAAAAAAACAGGAATTCTCTTTATTTTGGGGAAAAACTCAGAAATTCCACTTATTTTGGGGCAAATTTCTAGAAATTTCCCTTATTTTAGGGCAAAATTGCAGAAATTTCACTGATTTCAGGGCAAAATTCAAAAATTCCTTTTATTTTGGGGCAAAAAGACAGAAATTCCGTTTATTTTTGGGTATAAAGGCAGAAATTTAATTTATTTTGAAATAAAAAGGAAAAAATTCCTCTTATTTTGGGGCAAAAATGAAAAAATTTCACGTTTTTGTGGCAACAGGTATACATTCCCCTTATTTTCGGGCAAAAAAGCAGAAATTCCCATATTTTGGAGCAAAATTGGAGAAAATCCCCTAATTGTGGGGCAAAAAGGCAGAAATTCCCTATATGTTGGGGCAAAAAGACAGAAATTCTCCTTATTTTGGGGAAAAACTCAGAAATTCCACTTATTTTGGGGAAAAATTCCAAAAATTTCCCTTCTTTTGGGGCAAAATTGCAGAAATTTCACTTATTTCAGGGACAAAAGGCGGAAATTTTCTTATTTTGGGGCAAAAAGTCAGAAATTCCAGATATTTTGTGGCATAAATTCAGAAATTCCCCTTATTTTGTGTCAAAAAGGCAGAAATTTCCCTTATTTTGGGGCAAAATAACAGAAATTTCACTTATTTCAGGGCAAAATTCAAAAATTCCTTTTATTTTGGGGAAAAAGACAGAAATTCCATTTATTTTTGGGTAAAAAGGCAGAAATTTCACTTATTTTGAGGTAAAAAGGCTGAAATTCCTCTTATTTTGGGGCAAAAATGAAGAAATTTCCCTTTTTGTGGCAAAAGTTATACATTCCCCTTATTTTTGGGAAAAAAAGCAGAAATTCCCTGTATTTTGGAGCAAAATTGCAGAAATTCCCCTAGTTGTGGGGCAAAAACGCAGAACTTACCCTTATTTTGTGGTAAAACTGCAGAAATTTCACTTATTTCGCGGCAAAATGGCAGAAATTTCCTTTATTTTCGGCGAAAAAGGCAGAAAATCCCCGTATTTTGGAGCAAAATTGCAGAAATTCACCTAATTTTGGGGTAAAACATGCAGTAATTTTCTTTATTATGGGGCAAAAAGGCAGAAATTCCCCTTATTTTGGGGCAAAAAACAGACATTTCCCTTATTTAGGGGAAAAATTTTAGAAATTTAACTTATTTCAGGGCAAAAATTCAGAAATAACCCTTATTTTGGGGCAAAAAGACAGAAATTCCGTTTATTTTTGGGTAAAAAGGCAGAAATTTAACTTATTTTGAAATAAAAAGGAAGAAATTCCTCTTATTTTGGGGCAAAAATGAAAAAATTTCACGTTTTTGTGGCAAAACGTATACATTCTCCTTATTTTCGGGCAAAAAAGCAGAAATTCCCATATTTTGGAGCAAAATTGCAGAAAATCCCCTAATTGTGGGGCAAAAAGGCAGAAATTCCCTATATGTTGGGGCAAAAAGACAGAAATTCTCCTTATTTTGGGGAAAACTCAGAAATTCCACTTATTTTGGGGAAAAATTCCAAAAATTTCCCTTATTTTGGGGCAAAATTACAGAAATTTCACTTATTTCAGGGAAAAAAGGCGGAAATTTTCTTATTTTGGGGCAAAAAGTCAGAAATTCCTAATATTTTGTGGCAAAAATTCAGAAATTCCCCTTATTTTGTGTCAAAAAGGCAGAAATTTCCCTTATTTTGGGGCAAAATAACAGAAATTTCACTTATTTCAGGGCAAAATTCAAAAATTCCTTTTATTTTGGGGCAAAAAGACAGAAATTCCATTTATTTTTGGGTAAAAAAGCAGAAATTTCACTTATTTTGAGGTAAAAAGGTAGAAATTCCTCTTATTTTGGGGCAAAAATGAAGAAATTTCCCTTTTTGTGGCAAAAGGTATACATTCTTCTTATTTTTGGGAAAAAAAGCAGAAATTCCCCGTATTTTGGAGCAAAATTGCAGAAATTCCCCTAGTTGTGGGGCAAAAACGCAGAACTTACCCTTATTTTGAGGTAAAACTGCAAAAATTTCACTTATTTCGCGGCAAAATGGCAGAAATTCCCTTTATTTTCGGCGAAAAAGGCAGAAATTCCCCGTATTTTGGAGCAAAATTGCAGAAATTTCCCTAATTTTGGGGCAAAAACGCAGAACTTCCCCTTATTTTTGGGTAAAACTGCAGACATTTCACTTATTTCGTGGCAAAATGGCAGAAATTCCCTTTATTTTCGGCGAAAAAGGCAGAAAATCCCCGTATTTTGGAGCAAAATTGCAGAAATTCACCTAATTTTGGGGTAAAACATGCAGTAATTTTCTTTATTTTGGGGCAAAAAGGCAGAAATTCCCCTTATTTTGGGGCAAAAAGCAGACATTTCCCTTATTTTGGGGAAAAATTTTAGAAATTTATCTTATTTCAGGGCAAAAAGTCAGAAATAACCCTTATTTTGGAGCAAAAAGACAGAAATTCCGTTTATTTTTAGGGAAAAGTCAGAAATCGCACATATTTTGAGTCAAAAAGGCGGAAAATCCCCTTATTTTGGGGTAAAAATGAAGAAATTTCCCTTTTTTTATGGCAAAAAGTCATACATTCCCTTTATTTTCGGGCAAAAAGGCAGAAATTCTCAGTATTTTGGAGCAAAATTGCAGAAATTTCCCTAATTTTGTGGCAAAAATGCTAAACTTCCCCTTATTTTGGGGTAAAACTGCAGAAATTTCATTTATTTCGCGGCAAAATGGCAGAAATTCCCTTTATTTTCGGCGAAAAAGGCAGAAAATCCCCGTATTTTGGAGCAAAATTGCAGAAATTCACCTAATTTTGGGGTAAAATATGCAGTAATTTTCTTTATTTTGGGGCAAAATGCAGAAATTCCCCTTATTTTTGGGCAAAAGGCAGAAATTCCCTTTATTTTAGGGCAAAATTGCAGAAATTTCCCTTATTTAGGGACAAAAAACAGAAATTCCCTTTATTTTGGGGCAAAATTGCAGAAAATTCCTTTATTATGGGGAAAAATTGCAGAAATTTTTTTTATTTTAAGGCAAAATTGCAGAAATTTCACTTATTTCAGAGAAAAAAAGCAAAAATTTTTCTTATTTCAGGGCAAAAAGGCAGAAATTCCCATTATTTTGGGGCAAAAAGGCAGAAATTCACCTTAATTTGGGGTAAAATTGCAGACATTTTACATTTTTTAGGGCAAAAAGCCAGAAATTCTTCTTATTTGGGGACAAAAAGGCAGAAATTCCCCTTATTGAGGGATAAAATTGCAGAAATTTCCCTTGTTTGGGGGCAAAAAGGAAGAAAATATCCTTAATTTCGGGCAAAAAGGCAAAAATTCCCCGTATTTTGGAGCAAAATTGCAGAAATTCCCCTAATATTGGGGCAAAAATTCAGAAATTCCCTTTATTTGGGGCAAATCGGCAGAAGTTCCCCTTATTTTCGGGAAAAGAGGCAGAAATTCCCTGTATTTTGAAGCAAACTTGCAGAAACTCCCCTAATTTTGGGGGAAAAAGCAGAAATTCCCTTTATTTTGGGGCAAAAACACAGAAATTCTCTTTATTTCTGGGCAAAAATCAGAAATTTCCCTTATTTTGGGACAAAATTTTAGAAATTTCTTTTATTTTGGTACAGAATTGCAGAAATTTTTCTTATTTTGTGGCAAAAAGGCAGAAATTTTCCATATTTTGGTGCAAAAAGGCTGCAATTCCCCTTATTTTGAGGTAAAATGCTGAAATTCCCCATATTTTAGGGCAAAAAGGCAGAAATTCCCCACGTTTTGGAGCAAAAAGGCACAAATTTCCCTTATTTTCGGGCAAAATTGCAGAAATTCCATTTATTTCAGGGCAAAAAGTCAGAAATTACTTTTATTTTGGGGTATAAAGCAGAAATTTCTTTTATTTTGGTACAAAATTGAAGAAATTTTCCTTATTTTGGAAAAAAAAGTCAGAAATTCTCCATATTTTGGGCAAAAGGAATAAATTCCCCTTATTTTGAGATAAAAAGGCTGAAATTCCCGTTATTTTGGGGCAATAAGGAAAAAATTCCCCTTATTTGGAGGTAAAATGCTGAAATTCTCCTTATTTTGGCAAAAAGGAAGAAATTCCCCTTATTTTGGGGCAAAATTGCAGAAATTTCACTTATTTCAGGGCAAAAAGTCAGAAATTTGCCTCATTTTGGGGCAAAAAGCAGAAATTCTTCTAATTTTGGGGCCAAAAACAGAAATTCCCCTTATTTTGTGGTAAAATTGTGGAAATTTCAAATATTTCAGGGCAAAAAGGTAGAAATTCCACTTTATTTCGGGCTATAAAGCAGAAATTCGCTGTGTTTTGGAGCAAAATTTCAGAAATTCCCCTTATGTTGGTGCAACAATGCAGAAATTCTTTTTATTTTGGTGCAATAAGGCAGAAATTCTCCATATTTTGAAGCAAAATTGCACATATTCCCCTAATTTTGAGGGAAAATGCAGAAATTCACATTATTTTGGGGCAAAAAGACAGACATTCTCCTTATTTCAGGGCAAAAAGTCAGAAATTCCCCTTATTTTGGGGCAAAATTCCAGAAATTTCCTTTATTTGGGGGCAAAATTGCAGAAATCTCCGTTATTTTGTGATAAAATTACAGAAATTTCACTTATTTCAAAGAAAAAATGCAGAAATTTCTCTTATTTTGGGGCAAAAATGCAGAAATTCCCCATATTTGGGGGGAAAAAAGCAGAGATTCCCCTTATTATGAGGTAAAATGCTAAAATTCCCCTTATTTTGGGGCAAAAAGACAGAAATTCCCCTTATTTTGTGGCAAAAAGGCAGAAATTTCTCTTATTTTTGGGCAAAATTGCAGAAATTTCACTTATTTCAGGGCAAAATTAAAAAATTCCCCTTATTTTGGAGCAAAAATACAGAAATTCCGTTTATTTTTGGGTAAAAAGGCAGAAATTTCACTTATTTTGAGGTAAAAAGAAAGAAATTCCTCTTATTTTGGAACAAAAATGAAGAAATTTTACTTTTTTGTGGCAAAAGGTATACATTTCCCTTATTTTCTGGCAAAAAAGCAGAAATTCCCAATATTTTGGAGCAAAATTGCAGAAAATCCCCTAATTGTGGGGCAAAAAGGCAGAAATTCCCTATATGTTGGGGCAAAAAGACAGAAATTCTCCTTATTTTGGGGAAAAACTCAGAAATTCCACTTGTTTTGGGGCAAAATTCCAGAAATTTCCCTTATTTTAGGGCAAAATTGCAGAAATTTCACTTATTTCAGGGCAAAATTCAAAAATTCCTTTTATTTTGGGGCAAAAAGAAAGAAATTCCGTTTATTTTTGGGTAAAAAGACAGAAATTTCACTTATTTTGAAATAAAAAGGAAGAAATTCCTCTTATTTTGGGGCAAAAATGAAAAAATTTCACTTTTTTGTGGCAAAAGGTATACATCCCCCTTATTTTCAGGCAAAAAAGCAGAAATTCCCATATTTTGGAGCAAAATTGCAGAAAATCCCCTAATTGTGGGGCAAAAAGGCAGAAATTCCCTATATGTTGGGGCAAAAAGACAGAAATTCTCCTTATTTTGGAGAAAAACTCAAAAATTCCAATTATTTTGGGGCAAAATTCCAGAAATTTCCCTTATTTGGGAGCAAAATTACAGAAATTTCACTTATTTCAGGGAAAAAAGGCAGAAATTTTCTTATTTTGGGGCAAAAATTCAGAAATTCCCCTTATTTTGTGTCAAAAAAGCAGAAATTTCCTTTATTTTGGGGCAAAATAACAGAAATTTCACTTATTTCAGGGCAAAATTCAAAAATTCCTTTTATTTTGGTGCAAAAAGACAGAAATTCCGTTTATTTTTGGGTAAAAAGGCAGAAATTTCACTTATTTTGAGGTAAAAAGGCTGAAATTCCTCTTATTTTGGGGCAAAAATGAAGAAATTTCCCTTTTTGTGGCAAAAGTTATACATTCCCCTTATTTTTGGGAAAAAAAGCAGAAATTCTCCGTATTTTGGAGCAAAATTGCAGAAATTCCCCTAGTTGTGGGGCAAAAACGCAGAACTTACCCTTATTTTGTGGTAAAACTGCAGAAATTTCACTTATTTCACGGCAAAATGGCAGAAATTCCCTTTATTTTCGGCGAAAAAGGCAGAAAATCCCCGTATTTTGGAGCAAAATTGCAGAAATTCACCTAATTTTGGGGTAAAACATGCAGTAATTTTCTTTATTTTGGGGCAAAAAGGCAGAAATTCCCTTTATTTTGGGGCAAAAAACAGACATTTCCCTTATTTAGGGAAAAAATTTTAGAAATTTAACTTATTTCAGAGCAAAAAGTCAGAAATTCCCCTTATTTTGGGGCAAAAAGACAGTAATTCCGTTTATTTTTCGGGAAAAGTCAGAAATCGCATTTATTTTGAGTCAAAAAGGCGGAAAATAGCCTTATTTTGGGGTAAAAATTAAGAAATTTACCTTTTTTATGGCAAAAAGTCATACATTCCCTTTATTTTCGGGCAAAAAGGCAGAAATTCCCCGTATTTTGGAGCAAAATTGCAGAAATTTCCCTAATTTTGGGGCAAAAATGCAGAACTTCCTCTTATTTGGGGGTAAAACTGCAGACATTTCACTTATTTCGCGGCAAAATGGCAGAAATTCCCTTTATTTTCGGTGAAAAAGGCAGAAAATCCCCGTATTTTGGAGCAAAATTGCAGAAATTCACCTAATTTTGGGGTAAAATATGCAGTAATTTTCTTTATTTTGGGGCAAAAAAGCAAAAATTCCCCTTATTTTGGGGCAAAAGGCAGAAATTCTTTTTATTTTAGGGAAAAATTGCAGAAATTTCCCTTATTTGTGGACAAAAAACAGAAATTCCCTTTATTTTGGGGCAAAATTGAAGAAAATTCCTTTATTATGGGGAAAATTGCAGAAATTTCTTTTATTTTAAGGCAAATTTACAGAAATTTCACTTATGTCAGAGAAAAAAAGCAAAAATTTTTCTTATTTCAAGGCAAAAAAACAGAAATTCCCATGATTTTGGGGCAAAAAGGCAGAAATTCACCTTATTTTGGGGTAAAATTGCAGACATTTTACATATTTCAAGGCAAAAAGCCAGAAATTCTTCTTAGTTGGGGGCAAAAAGGCAGAAATTCCCCTTATTGTGGAATAAAATTGCAGAAATTTCCCTTGTTTGAGGGCAAAAAGGCAGAAATTCCCCGTATTTTGGAGCAAAATTTCAGAAATTCCCCTAATATTGGGCCAAAAATGCAGAAATTCTCTTTATTTGGGGCAAATCGGCAGAAGTTCCCCTTATTTTCGGGAAAAGAGGCAGAAATTCCCTGTATTTTGAAGCAAACTTGCAGAAACTCCCCTAATTTTGGGGGAAAAAGCAGAAATTCCCTTTATTTTGGGGCAAAAATACAGAAATTCTCTTTATTTCGGGGCAAAAATCAGAAATTTCCTTTATTTTGGGGCAAAATTTTAGAAATCTATTTTATTTTGGTACAGAATTGCAGAAATTTTTCTTATTTTGTGGCAAAAAGGCAGAAATTTTCCATATTTTGGTGCAAAAAGGCTGCAATTCCCCTTATTTTGAGGTAAAATGCTGAAATTCCCCATATTTTGGGGCAAAAGGGCAGAAATTCCCCACATTTTGGGGCAAAAAGGCACAAATTTCCCTTATTTTCGGGCAAAATTGCAGAAATTACATTTATTTAAGGGCAAAAAGTTAGAAATTACTTTTATTTTGGGGTAAAAAGCAGAAATTTCTTTTATTTTGGTACAAAATTGAAGAAATTTTCCTTATTTTGGAACAAAAAGTCAGAAATTCTCCATATTTTGGGCAAAAGGAAAAAATTTTCATTATTTTGAGATAAAAAGGCTGAAATTCCCATTATTTTGAGGCAATAAGGCAGAAATTCCCCTTATTTGGAGGTAAAATGCTGAAATTCCCCTTATTTTGGCAAAAAGGCAGAAATTCCCCTTATTTTGGGGCAAAATTGCAGAAATTTCACTTATTTCAGGGCAAAAAGTCAGAAATTTGCCTCATTTTGGGGCAAAAAGCAGAAATTCTCCTAATTTTGGGGCCAAAAACAGAAATTCCCCTTATTTTGGGGTAAAATTGTGGAAATTTCAAATATTTCAGGGCAAAAAGGCAGAAATTCCACTTTATTTCGGGCAATAAGGCAGAAATTCCCCGTATTTTGGAGCAAAATTTCAGAAATTCCCCTTATGTTGGTGCAAAAATGCAGAAATTCTTTTTATTTTGGTGCAATAAGGCAGAAATTCTCCGTATTTTGAAGCAAAATTGCACATATTCCCCTAATTTTGAGGGAAAATGCAGAAATTCACATTATTTTGGGGAAAAAAGACAGACATTCTCTTTATTTCAGGGCAAAAAGTCAGAAATTCCCCTTATTTTGGGGCAAAATTCCAGAAATTTCCTTTATTTGGGGGCAAAATTGTAGAAATCTCCCTTATTTTGTGGTAAAATTACAGAAATTTCACTTATTTCAAAGAAAAAATGCAGAAATTTCTCTTATTTTGGGGCAAAAATGCAGAAATTCTCTATACTTGGGGGCGAAAAAGGAGAGATTCCCCTTATTATGAGGTAAAATGCTAAAATTCCCCTTATTTTGGGGCAAGAAGACAGAAATTCCCCTTATTTTGTGGCAAAAAGGCATAAATTTCTCTTCTTTTTGGGCAAAATTGCAGAAATTTCACTTATTTCAGGGCAAAATTCAAAAATTCCCCTTATTTTGGGGCAAAAATACAGAAATTCCGTTTATTTTGGGGTAAAAAGGCAGAAATTTCACTTATTTTGAGGTAAAAAGGAAGAAATTCCTCTTATTTTGGGGCAAAAATGAAGAAATTTTACTTTTTTGTGGCAAAAGGTATACATTCCACTTATGTTCGGGCAAAAAGCAGAAATTTCCCGTATTTTGGAGCAGAATTGCAGACAATCCCCTAATTGTGGGGCAAAAAGGCAGAAATTCCCTATATGTTGGGTCAAAAAGACAGATTCTCCTTATTTTGAGGAAAAACTCAGAAATTCCACTTTTTTGGGGCAAAATTCCAGAAATTTCACTTATTTCAGGGAAAAAAGGCAGAAATTTTCTTATTTTGGGGCAAAAAGTCAGAAATTCCTAATATTTTGTGGCAAAAATTCAGAAATTCCACTTATTTTGTGTCAAAAGGCAGAATTTCACTTATTTTGGGGCAAAATTACAGAAATTTCACTTATTTCAGGGCAAAATTCAAAAATTCCATTTATTTTGGGGCAAAAAGACAGAAATTCCTTTTATATTTGGGTAAAAAGGCAGAAATTTCACTTATTTTGAAGTAAAAAGGAAGAAATTCCTATTATTTTGGGACAAAAATGAAGAAATTTCCCTTTTTTGTGGCAAAAGGTATACATTCCCTTTATTTTTGGGAAAAAAAGCAGAAATTACCTGTATTTTGGAGCAAAATTGAAGAAATTTTCCTAGTTGTGGGGCAAAAAGGGAGAAATTCCCTATTTGTTGGGGCAAAAAGACAGAAAATCTCCTTATTTTCTGGCAAGATTCAGAAATTCCACGTATTTTGGGGCAAAATTGCAGAAATTTCACTTATTTTGGGGCAAAATTGCAGAAAATTCCCTTATTTCAGGAAAGAAAGACAGAAATTTTCCTTATTTTGGGGCAAAAAGGCAGAAATTCCTAATATTTTGTGCCAAAAATACAGAAATTCCCTTTGTTTTGTGTCAAAAAGTCAGAAATTTTCCTTATTTTGGGGGAAAATTGAAGAAATTTCACTTATTTCAGTGCAAAATTCAAAAATTCCCCTTATTTTGGTCCAAAAATACAGAAATTCCGTTTATTTTTGGGTAAAAAGGCAGAAATTTCACTTAATTTGAGGTAAAAAGGCAGAAATTCCTCTTATTTTGGGGCAAAAATGAAGAAATTTCCCTTTTTGTGGAAAAAGGTATTCATACCCCTTATTTTCGGGCAAAAAAGCAGAAATTGACCGCATTTTGGAGCAAAATTGCAGAAAATCCCCTAATTGTGGGGCAAAAAGGCAGAAATTTCCTATATGTTGGGGCAAAAAGACAGAAATTCTCCTTATTTGGGGGAAAAACTCAGAAATTCCACTTATTTTGGGGCAAAATTCCAGAAATTTCCCTTATTTTGGGGCAAAATTGCAGAAATTTCACTTATTTCAGGGCAAAATTCAAAAATTCCTTTTATTTTGGGGCAAAAAGACAGAAATTCCGTGTATTTTTGGGTAAAAAGTCAGAAATTTCACTTATTTTGAGGTAAAAAGGAAGAAATTCCTCTTATTTTGGGGCAAAAATGAAGAAATTTTTCTTTTTTGTGGCAAAAGGTATACATTCCCCTTATTTTCCGGCAAAAAAGCAGAAATTCCTCGTATTTTGGAACAAAATTGCAGAAAATCCCCTAATTGTGGGGCAAAGAGGCAGAAATTTTCTATATGTTGGGACAAAAAGGCAGAAATTCTCCTTATTTTGGAGAAAAACTAAGAAATTCCACTTATTTTGGGGCAAAATTCCTAAAATTTCCCCTATTTTCTGTCAAAATTGCAGAAATTTCACTTATTTCAAAGAAATAAAGCAGAAATTTTCGTATTTTGGGGCAAAAAGTCAGAAATTCCTAATATTTTGTGGCAAAAATGCAGAAATTCCCCTTATTTTGAGGTAAAAGGCTGAAATTCCACTTATTTGGGGGCAAAAAGGCAGAAATTTCCCTTATTTTGGGGCAAAATTGCAGAAAATCCCCTAATTGTGGGGCAAAAAGGCAGAAATTCCCTATATGTTGGGGCAAAAAGACAGAAATTCTCCTTATTTTGAAAAAAAACTCAGAAATCCCACTTATTTTGGGGCAAAATTCCAGAAATTTCCCTTATTTTGGGGCAAAATTGCAGAAATTTAACATATTTCAGGGCAAAATTCAAAAATTTCTTTTATTTTGGGGCAAAAAGACAGAAATTCCATATATTTTTGGGTAAAAAGGCAGAAATTTCACTTATTTTGATGTAAAAAGGAAGAAATTCTTTTTATTTTGGGGCAAAAATGAAGAAATTTCCCTTTTTTGTGGCAAAAGGTATACATTAACCTTATTTTCAGGCAAAAAAGCAGAAATTCCTAGTATTTTGCAGCAAAATTGCAGAAAATCCCCTAATTGTGGGGCAAAAAGTGAGAAATTCACTATATGTTGGGGCAAAAAGACAGAAATTCTCCTTATTTTGGGGAAAAACTCAGAAATTCAACTTATTTTGGGTCAAAATTCCAAAAATTTCCCTTATTTTCTGTCAAAATTGCAGAAATTTCACTTATTTCAAGGAAAAAAAGCAGAAATTTTCTTATTTTGGGGTAAAAAGTCAGAAATTCCTAATATTTTGTGGCAAAAATGCAGAAATTCCCCTTATTTTGTGTCAAAAAGGGAGAAATTTCCCTTATTTTGGGGCAAAATTGCAGATATTTCACTTATTTCAGAGAAAAAAGGCAGAAATTTTCTTATTTTGGGGCAAAAAGTCAGAAATTCCTAATATTTTGTGGCAAAAATGCAGAAATTCCTTTTATTTTGTGTCAAAAAGGCAGAAATTTCTTTTATGTTGGGGCAAAATTGCAGAAATTTCCCTTATTTCAGGGAAAAATTCAAAAATTCCTTTTATTTTGAGGCAAAAAGACAGAAATTCCATTTATTTTTGGGTAAAAAGGCAGAAATTTCAATTATTTTGATGTAAAAAGGCAAAAATTCCTCTTATTTTGGAGCAAAAATGAAGAAATTTCCCCTTTTTGTGGCAAAAATTATACATTCCCCTTATTTTTGGTAAAAAGCAGAAATTCCCTGTATTTTGGAGCAAAATTGCAGAAATTCCCCTAGTTGTGGGGCAAAAAGGGAGAAATTCCCTATTTGTTGGGGCAAAAAGACAGAAATTCTCCTTATTTTAAGGCAAAACTCTGAAATTCCACTTATTTTGGGGCAAAATTGCAGAAATTTCACTTATTTTGGGGCAAAATTGCAGAAATTTCCTTTATTTCAGGGAAGAAAGACAGAAATTTTCCTTATTTTGGGGCAAAAAGGCAGAAATTTCTAATATTTTGTGGCAAAAATGCAGAAATTCCCCTTATTTTGTGTCAAAAAGTCAGAAATTTTCCTTATTTTGGGGCAAAATAACAGAAATTTCACTTATTTCAGGACATAATTCAAAAATTCCTTTTATTTTGGGGCAAAAAGACCGAAATTCCGTTTATTTTTGGGTAAAAAAGGCAGAAATTTCACTTATTTTGAGGAAAAAGGCAGAAATTCCTCTTATATTGGGGCAAAAATGAAGAAATTTTCCTTTTTTGTGGCATAAGGTATACATTCCCCTTATTTTCGGTCTAAAAAGCAGAAATTCCCCGTATTTTGGAGCAAAATTGCAGAAATTCTCCTAATTGTAGGGCAAAGATGCAGAAATTCCCTATATGTGGGGGTAAAAAGACAGAAATTCTATTAATTTTGGGGCAAAACTCAGAAATTCCACTTATTTGGGCAAAATTCCAGAAATTTCCCTTATTTTTGGGCAAAATTGCAGAAATTTTACTTATTTTGGGGCAAAATTGCAGAAATTTCACTTATTTTGGGGCAAAATTGCAGAAATTTCACATATTTCAGGGAAAAAATGCAGAAATTTTCCTTATTTTGGGGGAAA
The DNA here is from genome assembly GCF_963924665.1 of Micromys minutus. Classification (NCBI taxonomy): domain Eukaryota; kingdom Metazoa; phylum Chordata; class Mammalia; order Rodentia; family Muridae; genus Micromys; species Micromys minutus. The sequence goes on from NW_027667727.1 coordinate 9,752,193, forward strand.
AAGGCAGAAATTCTTAATATTTTTTGGTAAAAATGCAGAAATTTCCCTTATTTTGTGTCAAAAAGGCAGAAATTTCCCTTATTTTGGGGCAAAATTGCAGAAATTTCACTTATTTCAGGGAATAATTCAAAAAATTCTTTTATTTTGGGTCAAAAAGACAGAAATTCCGTTTATTTTGGGTAAAAAGGCAGAAATTTCACATATTTTGAGGTAAAAATGCAGAAATCCCTCTTATTTTGTGGCAAAAATGAAGAAATTTCCATTTTTTGTGGCAAAATGTATACATTCCCTTTATTTTCGGGCAAAAAAGCAGAAATTCCCGTATTTTGGTGCAAAATTGCAGAAATTCCCCTAGTTGTGGGGCAACAAGGCAGAAATTCCCCATATGTTGAGGCAAAAAGACAAAAATTCTCCACATTTTTGGGCAAAACTCAGAAATTCCACTTATTCTGGGGCAAAATTCCAGAAATTTCCCTTATTTTGGGGCAAAATTGCAGAAATTTCCCTTATTTTATGGCAAAATTGCAGAAATTTCACTTATTTCATGGAAAAAAGGCAGAAATTTTCTTTATTTTGGAGCAAAAAGGCAGAAATTCCAAATATTTTGTGGCAAAAATGCAGAAATTACCATTATTTTGAGGTAAAAATGCTGAAATTACCCTTATTTGGGGGCAAAAAAATATAAATTTCCCTTATTTTGCTTCAAAAAGACAGAAATTCTTGTTATTTTGTGGCAAAAAGGCAGAAATTTCTTTTATTTTGGAGAAAAATTGCAGAAATATCACTTATTTCAGGGCATAATTCAAAAATTCCTTTTATTTTGAGGCAAAAAGACAAAAATTCTGTTTATTTTTGGGTAAAAAGGCAGAAATTTCACTTATTTTGAGGTAAAAATGCAGAAATTCCTCTTATTTTGGGGCAAAAATGAAGAAATTTCTTTTTTTTGTGGCAAAAGGTATACATTATTTTTATTTTCGGGCTAAAAGCAGAAATTCCCCGTATTTTGGAGCAAAATTGCAGAAATTCCCCTAGTTGTGGGACAAAAAGGAGAAATTCCCTATTTGTTGGGGCAAAAAGACAGAAATTCTCCTTATTTTGGGACAAAACTCAGAAATTCCACTTATTTTGGGGCAAAATTGCAGAAATTTCACTTATTTTGGGGCAAAATTGCAGAAATTTCCTTTATTTCAGGGAAGAAAGACAGAAATTTTCCTTATTTTGGGGCAAAAAGGCAGAAATTCCTAATATTTTGTGGCAAAAATGCAGAAATTCCCCTTATTTTGTATCAAAAAGTCAGAAATTTTCTTTATTTTGGGGCAAAATTGAAGAAATTTCATTTATTTCAGGGCAAATTCAAAAATTCCTTTTATTTTGGGGCAAAAAGACAGAAATTCCGTTTATTTTTGGGTAAAAAAGGCAGAAATTTCACTTATTTTGAGGTAAAAAGGCAGAAATTCCTCTTATTTTGGAGCAAAAATGAAGAAATTTCCCTTTTTGTGGCAAAAGGTATACATTCCCCTTGTTTTCGGGCTAAAAAGCAGAAATTCCCCGTATTTTGGAGCAAAATTGCAGAAATTCTCCTAATTGTGGGGCAAAAATGGAGAAATTCCATATATGTTGGGGTAAAAAGAAAGAAATTCTTTTTATTTTGGGTCAAAACTCAGAAATTCCACTTATTATGGGGCAAATTCCAGAAATTTCCCTTATTTTTGGGCAAAATTGCAGAAATTTTACTTATTTTGGGGCAAAATTGCAGAAATTTCACTTATTTTGGGGCAAAATTGCAGAAATTTCACTTATTTCAGGGAAAAAATGCAGAAATTTTCCTTATTTTGGGGCAAAAAGGCAGAAATTCTTAATATTTTTTGGTAAAAATGCAGAAATTTTTTTTATTGTGTTTCAAAAAGGCAGAAATTTCCCTTATTTTGAGGCAAAATTGCAGAAATTTCACATGTTTCAGAGCATAATTAAAAAATTCCTTTTATTTTGGGGAAAAAGACAGAAATTCCCTTTATTTTGGGTAAAAAGCTAGAAATTTCACTTATTTTGAGGTAAAAATGCAGAAATTCCTCTTATTTTGGGGCAAAAATGAAGAAATTTCCATTTTTTTGTGGCAAAAGGTATACATTCCCCTCATTTTCGGGCAAAAAAGCAGAAATTCCAATATTTTGGAGCAAAATTGCAGAAATTTCCCTAATTGTGGGAAAAAAAGGCAGAAATTCCCTATATGTTGAGGCAAAAAGACAAAAATTCTTCACATTTTTGGGCAAACTCAGAAATTCCACTTATTCTGGGGCAAAATTTCAGAAATTTCCCTTATTTTGGGGCAAAATTGCAGAAATTTCCCTTATTTTAGGGCAAAATTGCAGAAATTTCACTTATTTCACGGATAAAAGGCAGAAATTTTCCTTATTTTGGAGCAAAAAGGCAGAAATTCCTAATATTTTGTGGCAAAAATGCAGAAATTCCTCTTATTTTGAGGGAAAAAGTTTGAAATTCCCCTTATTTGGGGGCAAAAAGGCATAAATTTCCCTTATTTTGGGGCAAAAAGACAGAAATTGCCCTTATTTTGTGGCAAAAAGGCAGAAATTTCTTTTATTTTGGAGAAAAATTGCAAAAATATCACTTATTTCAGGGCATAATTCAGAAATTCCTTTTATTTTGGGACAAAAAGACAGAAATTCTGTTTATTTTTGGGTAAATGGCAGAAATTTCACTTATTTTGAGGTAAAAATGCAGAAATTCCTCTTATTTTGGGGCAAAAATGAAGAAATTTCTTTTTTTGTGGCAAAAGGTATACATTATTTTTATTTTCGGGCTAAAAAGAAGAAATTCCCAGTATTTTGGAGCAAAATTGCAGAAATTCCTCTAATTGTGGGGCAAAAATGCAGAAATTCCCTATATGTTTGGGCAAAAAGACAGAAATTCTTTTTATTTCGGGGCAAAACTCAGAAATTCCATTTATTTTGGGGAAAATTCCAGAAATTTCTATTATTTTGGGTCAAAATTGCAGAAATTTCACTTATTTTGGGGCAACATTGCAGAAATTTCACTTATTTCAGGGAAAAAAGGCAGAAATTTTTGATATTTTGGAGCAAAATGGCAGAAATTCTCAATATTTTTTGGCAAAAATGCAGAAATCCCCTATTTTGAGGTAAAAAGGCTGAAATTCCCCTTATTTTGGAACAAAAAGGCAGAAATTTCCCTTATTTTGGGGCAAAATTGCAGAAATTTCAATTATTTCAGGGAAAAAGGCAGAAATTTTCTTATTTTGGGGCAAAAAGTCAGAAATTCCTAATATTTTGTGGCAAAAATGCAGAAATTCCCTTTATTTTGTGTCAAAAAGGCAGAAATTTCTTTTATGTTGGGGCAAAATTGCAGAAATTTCCCTTATTTCAGGGCAAAATTCAAAAATTACTTTTATTTTGGGGCAAAAAGACAGAAATTCCGTTTATTTTTGGGTTTAAAGTCAGAAATTTCACTAATTTGAGGTAAAAAGGCAGAAATTCCCATTATTTTGGGGCAAAAATGAAGAAATTTCCCTTTTTTGTGGCAAAAGGTATACATTCCCCTTATTTTTGGGAAAAAAAGCAGAAATTCCCTGTATTTTGGAGCAAAATTGCAGAAATTCCCCTAGTTGTGGGGCAAAAAGTGAGAAATTCCCTATTTGTTGGGGCAAAAAGACAGAAATTCTTCTAATTTTAGAGAAAAACTCAGAAATTCCACTTATTTTGGGGCAAAATTGCAGAAATTTCACTTATTTTGGGGCAAAATTGCAGAAATTTCCTTTATTTCAGGGAAGAAACACAGAAATTTTTCTTATTTTGGAGCAAAAAGGCAGAAATTCCAAATATTTTGTGGCAAAAATGCAGAAATTCCCCTTATTTTGAGGTAAAAAGGCTGAAATTCCCCCTAATTTGGGGGAAAAAGGCAGAAATTTCCCTTATTTTGGGGCAAAATTGCAGAAATTTCACTTACTTCAGGGTAACAAGTCAGAAATTTTCCTTATTTTGGGGCAAAAAATACAGAAATTCCCTTTGTATTTGGGGAAAAAGACAGAAATTCCACTTATTAAGAGTCAAAAAAGCAGAAATTCCCCTTATTTTGGAGCAAAAATGAAAAAATTTCCCTTTTTTATGGCAAAAGGTATGCATTCTTCTTATTTTTGGGCAAAAAGGCAGAAATTCCCCGTATTTTAGAGCAAAATTGCAGCAATTCCCCTAATTCTGGGGCAAAAAGGCAGAAATTCCCTATATGTTGGGGCAGAAAGACAGAAATTCTCCTTATTTTGGGGCAAAACTCAGAAATTTCAAATATTTTGGGGCAAAATTGCAGAAATTTCCCTTATTTTGGGGCAAAATTGCAGAAATTTAACATATTTTGGGGCAAAATTGCAGAAATTTCAGTTATTTCAGAAAAAAAAGCAGAAATTTTCTTATTTTGGGGCAAAAAGGCAGAAATTTCTTTTATTTTGGTACAAAATTGCAGAATTTGTTCTTATTTTGGGGCAAAAAAGCAGAAATTTCCCATATTTTGGGGCAAAAATGCAGAAATTCCCCTTATTTTGAGGTAAAAAGGCTGATATTTTTCTTATTTGGGGGCAAAAAGGCAGAAATTTCCCTCATTTTGGGGCAAAATTGCAGAAATTTCACTTATTTCAGGGTAATAAGTCAGAAATTTTCCTTATTTTGGGGCAAAAAAGACAGAAATTCCCTTTGTTTTGGGGGAAAATGACAGAAATTCCACTTATTTAGAGGCAAAAATGCAGAAATTCCCCTTATTTTGGAGCAAAAATAAAGAAATTTCTATTTTTTATGGCAAAAAGGTATGCATTCTTCTTGTTTTCGGGCAAAAAGGCAGAAATTCCTTCTGTTTTGGAGCAAAATTGCAGAAATTCCCCTAATTGTGGGACAAAAAGGCAGAAATACCCTATATGTTGGGGCAAAAAGACAGAAATTCTCCTTATTTTGAGGCAACACTCAGAAATTTCACTTACTTTGGGGCAAAATTGCAAAAATTTCACTTATTTCAGAAAAAAAGCAGAAATTTTCTTATTTTGGGGCAAAAAGGCAGAAATTTCTTTTATTTTGGTACAAAATTGCAGAAATTTTTCTTATTTTGGGAAAAAGGCAGAAATTTCTCATATTTTGGGGCTTAAATGCAGAAATTCCCCTTATTTTAAAGTTAAAAATGCTGAACTTCTTATTTGGGGGCAAAAAAGCAGAAATTTCCCTTATTTTGGGGCAAAACTTAGAAATTTCAATTATTTTGGGGCAAAATTGCAGAAATTTCACTTATTTCCGAAAAAAAAGCAAAAATTTTCTAATTTTGGGGCAAAAAGGCAGATATTTCTTTTATTTTGGTACAAAATTGCAGAAATTTTCCTTATTTTGGGGCAAAAAGGCAGACATTTCCCATATTTTGGGGCAAAAATGCAGAAATTCCCCTTATTTTGAGGTAAAAAGGCTGAAATTCCCCTTATTTGGGGGCAAAAAAATGCAGAAATTTCCCTTATTTTGGGGCAAAATTGCAGAAATATCACTTATTTCAGAATAATAAGTCAGAAATTATCTTTATTTTGGTGCAAAAAGACAGAAATTCCCTTTGTTTTGGGAAAAAAGACAGAAATTCCACTTATTTAGAGGCAAAAAGCAGAAATTCCCCTTATTTTGGAGCAAAAATGAAGAAATTTCCCTTTTCTATGGCAAAAAGGTATGCATTCTTCTTATTTTCGGGCAAAAAGACAGAATTCCCCGTTTTTTGGAGCAAAATTGCAGAAATCCCCCTAATTGTGGGACAAAAAGGCAGAAATTCCCTATATGTTGGGGCAAAAAGACAGAAATTCTCCTTATTTTGGGGCAAAACTCAGAAATTTCACTTATTTTAGGGCAAAATTGCAGAAATTTCACTTATTTCAGAAAAAAAGCAGAAATTTTCTTATTTTGGGGCAAAAAGGCAGAAATTTCTTTTATTTTGGTACAAAATTGCAGAAATTGTTCTTATTTTGGGGCAAAAAGGCAGAAATTTCCCATATTTTGGGGCAAAAATGCAGCAATTCCTATTATTTTGAGATAAAAAGGCTGAAATTCCCCTTATTTAAGGGCAAAAAGGCAGAAATTTTCCTCATTTTGGGGCACAATTGCAGAAATTTCACTTATTTCAGGGTAATAAGTAAGAAATTTTCCTTATTTTGGGGCAAAAAAGACAGAAATTCCCTTTGTTTTGGGGGAAAAAAACAGATTCTACATATTTAGAGCCAAAAAAGCAGAAATTCCCCTTATTTTGGAGCAAAAATGAAGAAATTTCCCTTTTTTATGACAAAAAGATATGCATTCTTCTTATTTTCGGGCAAAAAGGCAGAAAATCCCCGTATTTTGGAGCAAAATTGCAGAAATTCCCCTAATTGTGGGGCAAAAAGGCAGAAATTCCCTATATGTTGGGGTAAAAGCAGAAATTCCTCTTATTTTGGGGCAAAACTCAGAAATTTCACTTATTTTGTGGCAAAATTGCAGAAATTTCCCTTATTTTGGGGCAAAATTGCAGAAATTTCTCATATTTTGGGGCAAAATGCAGAAATATCTCTTATTTTGAGGTAAAAAGGCTGATATTTTCCTTATTTGGGGGCAAAAAGGCAGAAATTTCCCTCATTTTGGGGCAAAATTGCAGAAATTTCACTAACTTCAGGGTAATAAGTCAGAAATTTTCCATATTTTGGGGCAAAAAAGACAGAAATTCCCTTTGTTTGGGGGGAAAAAGACAGAAATTCCACTTATTAAGAGGTAAAAAAGCAGAAATTCCCCTTATTTTGGAGCAAAAATGAAGAAATTTCCCTTTTTTATGGCAAAAAGGTATGCATTCTTCTTATTTTCGGGCAAAAAGGCAGAAATTCCCCGTATTTAGAGCAAAATTGCAGAAATTCCCCTAATTGTGGGGCAAAAAGGCAGAAATTCCCTATATGTTGGGGCACAAACAGAAATTCTTCTTATTTAGGGGCAAAACTCAGAAATTTCACTTATTTTGGGGCAAAATTGCAGAAATTTTTCTTATTTTGGGGCAAAATTGCAGAAATTTCACATATTTTGGGGCAAAATTGCAGAAATTTCACTTATTTCAGAAGAAAATAACAGAAATTTTCTTTTTTGGGTCAAAAAGTCAGAAATTTCTTTTATTTAGGTACAAAATTGCAGAATTTGTTTTTATTTTGGGGCAAAAAGGCAGAAATTTCCCATATTTTGGGGCAAAATTGCAAAAATTCCCCTTATTTTGAGGTAAAAATGCTAAAATTTCCCTTATTTGGGGACAAAAATCCAGAAATTCCCCTTATTTTGGGGCAAAACTCAGAAATTTCAATTATTTTGGAGCGAAATTGCAGAAATTTCACTTATTTCAGGGTAATAAGTCTGAAATTTTTTTTATTTTGGGGCAAAAAAGACAGAAATTCACTTTGTTTTGGGGGAAAAAGACAGTAATTCCACTTATTTAGAGGCAAAAAATCAGAAATTTCCCTTATTTTTGAGAAAAATGAAGAAATTTCCCTTTTTTATGGCAAAAAGGTATTCATCTTCTTATTTTCGGGCAAAAAGGTAGAAATTCCCTGAATTTTGAAGCAAAATTGCAGAAATTCCCCTAATTGTGGGGCAAAAAGGCAGAAATTCCCTTTATGTTAGGGTAAAAAGACAGAAATTCTCTTTATTTTGGGGCAAAATTCAGAAATTCCACTTGTTATGGGGCAAAATTCCAGAAATTTCCCTTATTTTAAGGCAAAATTGCAGAAATTTTACTTATTTCAGGAAAAAAGGCAGAAGTTTTCCTTATTTTGGGGCAAAAAGGCAGAAATTCCAAATATTTTGTGGCAAAAATGCAGAAATTCCCCTTATTTTGAGGTAAAAGGTCTGAAATTCCCCTTATTTGGGGGCAAAAAGTCAGAAATTTCTTTTATTTTGGTACAAAATTGCAGAATTTGTTCTTATTTTGGGGCAAAAGGGCAGAAATTTCCCATATTTTGGGGCAAAAATGCAGAAATTTCCCTTATTTTGAGATAAAAAGGCTGATATTTTTCTTATTTGGGGGCAAAAAGGCCGAAATTTCCCTCATTTTGGGGCAAAATTGCAGAAATTTCACTTATTTCAGGGTAATAAGTCAGAAATTTTCCTTATTATGTGGCAAAAAAGACAGAAATTCCCTTTTTTGGGGGGGAAAAAGACAGAAATTCCACTTATTTAGAGGCAAAAAAGCAGAAATTCCCCTTATTTTGGAGCAAAAATTAAGAAATTTCTATTTTTTATGGCAAAAAGGTATGCATTCTTCTTGTTTTCGAGCAAAAAGGCAGAAATTATTTCTGTTTTGGAGCAAAATTGCAGAAATTCCCCTAATTGTGGGGCAAAAAGGCAGAAATTCCCTATATGTTGGGGCAAAAGGACAGAAATTCTTCTTATTTTGGGGCAAAACTCAGAAATTTCACTTATTTTGGGGCAAAAATGAAGAAATTTCTCTTTTCTATGGCAAAACGGTATGCATTCTTCTTATTTTCGGGCAAAAAAACAGAAATTCCCCGTTTTTTGGAGCAAAATTGCAGAAATCCCCCTAATTGTGGGCCAAAAAGGCAGAAATTCCCTATATGTTGGGGCAAAAAAACAGAAATTCTCCTTATTTTGGGGCAAAACTCAGAAATTTCACTTATTTTAGGGCAAAATTGCAGAAATTTCACTTATTTCAGAAAAAAAGCAGAAATTTTCTTCTTTTGGAGCAAAAAGGCAGAAATTTCTTTTATTTTGACCAAATTGCAGAAATTGTTCTTATTTTGGGGCAAAAAGGCAGAAATTTCCTATATTTTGGGGCAAAAATGCAGAAATTCCTATTATTTTGAGATAAAAAGGCTGAAATTCCCCTTATTTGGGGGCAAAAAGGCAGAAATTTTCCTCATTTTGGGGCAAAATTGCAGAAATTTCACTTATTTCAGGGTAATAAGTCATAAATTTTCTTTATTTTGGGGCAAAAAAGACAGAAATTCCCTTTGTTTTGGGGGAAAAAAACAAATTCTACATATTTAGAGCCAAAAAAGCAGAAATTCCCCTTATTTTGGAGCAAAAATGAAGAAATTTCCCTTTTTTATGACAAAAAGATATGCATGCTTCTTATTTTCGGTCAAAAAGGCAGAAAATCCCCGTATTTTGGAGCAAAATTGCAGAAATTTCCCTAATTGTGGGGCAAAAAGACAGAAATTCCCCGTTTTTTGGAGCAAAATTGCAGAAATCCCCCTAATTGTGGGCCAAAAAGGTAGAAATTCCCTATATGTTGGGGCAAAAAACCAGAAATTCTCCTTATTTTGGGGCAAAACTCAGAAATTTCACTTATTTTAGGGCAAAATTGCAGAAATTTCACTTATTTCAGAAAAAAAGCAGAAATTTTCTTATTTTGGGGCAAAAAGGCCGAAATTTCTTTTATTTTGGTACAAAATTGCAGAAATTGTTCTTATTTTGGGGCAAAAAGGCAGAAATTTCCCATATTTTGGAACAAAAATGCAGAAATTCCTATTATTTTGAGATAAAAAGGCTGAAATTCCCCTTATTTGGGGGCAAAAAGGCAGAAATTTTCCTCATTTTGGGGCAAAATTGCAGAAATTTCACTTATTTCAGGGTAATAAGTCATAAATTTTCTTTATTTTGGGGCAAAAAAGACAGAAATTCCCTTTGTTTTGGGGGAAAAAAACAAATTCTACATATTTAGAGCCAAAAAAGGAGAAATTCCCCTTATTTTGGAGCAAAAATGAAGAAATTTCCCTTTTTTATGACAAAAAGATATGCATGCTTCTTATTTTCGGTAAAAAAGGCAGAAAATCCCCGTATTTTGGAGCAAAATTGCAGAAATTTCCCTAATTGTGGGGCAAAAAGACAGAAATTCCCCGTTTTTTGGAGCAAAATTGTAGAAATCCCCCTAATTGTGGGCCAAAAAGGCAGAAATTCCCTATATGTTGGGGCAAAAAGACAGAAATTCTCCTTATTTTGGGGCAAAACTCAGAAATTTCACTTATTTTAGGGCAAAATTGCAGAAATTTCACTTATTTCAGAAAAAAGCAGAAATATTCTTATTTTGGGGCAAAAATGCAGAAATTTCTTTTATTTTGGTACAAAATTGCAGAAATTGTTCTTATTTTGGGGCAAAAAGGCAGAAATTTCCCATATTTTGGGGCAAAAATGCAGAAATTCCTATTATTTTGATATAAAAAGGCTGAAAATCTTCTTATTTGGGGGCAAAAAGGCAGAAATTTTCCTCATTTTGGGGCAAAATTGCAGAAATTTCACATACTTCAGGGTAATAAGTCATAAATTTTCATTATTTTGGGGCAAAAAAGACAGAAATTCCCTTTGTTTTGGGGAAAAAAAACAAATTCTACATATTTAGAGCCAAAAAAGCAGAAATTCCCCTTATTTTGGAGCAAAAATGAAGAAATTTCCCTTTTTTATGACAAAAAGATATGCATTCTTCTTATTTTCGGGCAAAAAGGCAGAAAATCCACGTATTTTGGAGCAAAATTGCAGAAATTTCCCTATGTGGGGCAAAAAGGCAGAAATTCCCTATATGTTGGGGCAAAAACAGAAATTCCTCTTATTTTGGGGCAAAACTCAGAAATTTCACTTATTTTGTGGCAAAATTGCAGAAATTTCCCTTATTTAAGGGCAAAATTGCAGAAATTTCCCATATTTTGGGGCAAAAATGCAGAAATATTCTTTATTTTGATGTAAAAAGGCTGATATTTTCCTTATTTGGGGGCAAAAATCAGAAATTTCCCTCATTTTGGGCAAAATTGCAGAAATTTCACTAACTTCAGGGTAATAAGTCAGAAATTTTCCGTATTTTGGGGCAAAAAAGACAGAAATTCCCTTTGTTTTGGGGGAAAAAGACAGAAATTCCACTTATTAAGAGGCAAAAAAGCAGAAATTCCCCTTATTTTGGAGCAAAAATGAAGAAATTTCCCTTTTTTATGGCAAAAAGGTATGCATTCTTCTTATTTTCGGGCAAAAAGGCAGAAATTCCCCGTATTTTGGAGCAAAATTGCAGAAATTCCCCTAATTGTGGGGCAAAAAGGCAGAAATTCCCTATATGTTGGGGCAAAAACAGAAATTCTCCTTATTTAGGGGCAAAACTCAGAAATTTCATTTATTTTGGGGCAAAATTGCAGAAATTTTTCTTATTTTGGGGCAAAATTGCAGAAATTTCACATATTTTGGGGCAAAATTGCAGAAATTTCACTTATTTTAAGGCAAAATTGCAGAAATTTTACTTATTTCAGGAAAAAAGGCAGAAGTTTTCCTTATTTTGGGGCAAAAAGGCAGAAATTCCAAATATTTTGTGGCAAAAATGCAGAAATTCCCCTTATTTTGAGGTAAAAAGGTTGAAATTCCCCTTATTTGGGGGCAAAAAGTCAGAAATTTCTTTTATTTTGGTACAAAATTGCAGAATTTGTTCTTATTTTGGGGCAAAAAGGCAGAAATTTCCCATATTTTGGGTCAAAAATGCAGAAATTTCCCTTATTTTGAGATAAAAAGGCTGATATTTTTCTTATTTGGGGGCAAAAAGGCAGAAATTTCCCTCATTTTGGGGCAAAATTGCAGAAATTTCACTAATTTCAGGGTAATAAGTCAGAAATTTTTATTATTTTGGAGCAAAAAAGACAGAAATTCCCTTTGTTTTGGGGGAAAAAGACAGAAATTCCACTTATTTAGAGGCAAAAAAGCAGAAATTCCCCTTATTTTGGAGCAAAAATGAAGAAATTTCTATTTTTATGGCAAAAAGGTATGCATTCTTCTTGTTTTCGGGCAAAAAGGCAGAAATTCCTTCTGTTTTGGAGCAAAATTGCAGAAATCTCCTAATTGTGGGGCAAAAAGGCAGAAATTCCCTATATGTTGGGGCAAATGGACAGAAATTCTCCTTATTTTGGGGCAAAACTCAGAAATTTCACTTATTTTGGGGCAAAATTGCAGAAATTTCACTGATATCAGAAAAAAAAGCAGAAATTTTCTTATTTTGGGGCAAAAAGGCAGAAATTTCTTTTATTTTGGTACAAAATTGCAGAAATTTTTCTTATTTTGGGAAAAAGGCAGAAATTTCTCATATTTTGGGGCAAAAATGCAGAAATTCCCCTTATTTTAAGGTAAAAATGCTGAACTTCTTATTTGGGGGCAAAAAAGCAGAAATTTCCCTTATTTTGGGGCAAAACTTAGAAATTTCAATTATTTTGGGGCAAAATTGCAGAAATTTCACTTATTTCCAAAAAAAAAAGCAGAAATTTTCTAATTTTGGGGCAAAAAGGCAGATATTTCTTTTATTTTGGTACAAAATTGCAGAAATTTTCCTTATTTTGGGTCAAAAAGGCAGACATTTCCCATATTTTGGGGCAAAAATGCAGAAATTCCCCTTATTTTGAGGTAAAAAGGCTGAAATTCCCCTTATTTGGGGGCAAAGAATGCAGAAATTTCCCTTATTTTGGGGCAAAATTGCAGAAATTTCACTTATTTCAGAATAATAAGTCAGAAATTATCTTTATTTTGGTGCAAAAAGACCGAAATTCCCTTTGTTTTGGGAAAAAAAGACAGAAATTCCACTTATTTAGAGGCAAAAAGCAGAAATTCCCCTTATTTTGGAGCAAAAATGAAGAAATTTCCCTTTTCTATGGCAAAAAGGTATGCATTCTTCTTATTTTCGGGCAAAAAGACAGAAATTCACCGTTTTTTGGAGCAAAATTGCAGAAATCCCCCTAATTGTGGGCCAAAAAAGCAGAAATTCCCTATATGTTGGGGCAAAAAGACAGAAATTCTCCTTATTTTGGGGCAAAACTCAGAAATTTCACTTATTTTAGGGCAAAATTGCAGAAATTTCACTTATTTCTGAAAAAAGCAGAAATTTTCTTATTTTGGGGCAAAAAGGCAGAAATTTCTTTTATTTTGGTACGAAATTGTTCTTATTTTGGGGCAAAAAGGCAGAAATTTCCCATATTTTGGGGCAAAAATGCGGAAATTCCTATTATTTTGAGATAAAACAGGCTGAAATTCCCCTTATTTGGGGGCAAAAAGGTAGAAATTTTCCTCATTTTGGGGCAAAATTGCAGAAATATCACTTATTTCAGGGTAATAAGTCAGAAATTTTCCTTATTTTGGGGCAAAAAAGACAGAAATTCCTTTTGTTTTGGGGGAAAATAACAGAAATTCCACATATTTAGAGCCAAAAAAGAAGAAATTCCCCTTATTTTGGAGCAAAAATGAAGAAATTTCCCTTTTTTATGGCAAAAAGATATGCATTCTTCTTATTTTCGGGCAATAAGGCAGAAAATCCCCGTATTTTGGAGCAAAATTGCAGATATTTCCCTAATTGTGGGGCAAAAAGGCAGAAATTCCCTATATGTTGGGGCAAAAACAGAAATTCCTCTTATTTTGGGGCAAAACTCAGACATTTCACTTATTTTGTGGCAAAATAGCAAAAATTTCCATTATTTTGGGGCAAAATTGCAGAAATTTCACATATTTTGGGGCAAAATTGCAGAAATTTCACTTATTTCAGGAAAAAAAAGCAGAAATTTGCTTTTGGGGGCAAAAAGTCAGAAATTTCTTTTATTTTTGTACAAAATTGCAGAATTTGTTCTTATTTTGGGGCAAAAAGGCAGAAATTTCCCATATTTTGGGGCAAAAATGCAGAAATTTCCCTTATTTTGAGGTAAAAAGGCTGATATTTTCTTTATTTGGGGGCAAAAAGGCAGAAATTACCCTCATTTTGTGGCAAAATTGAAGAAATTTCACTTACTTCAGGGTAATAAGTCAGAAATTTTCCGTATTTTGGGGCAAAAAAGACAGAAATTCCCTTTGTTTTGGGGGAAAAAGACAGAAATTCCACTTATTAAGAGGCAAAAAAAGCAGTAATTCCCCTTATTTTGGAGCAAAAATTAAGAAATTTCCCCTTTTTATGGCAAAAAGGTATGCATTCTTCCTGTTATCGTTCAAAAAGGCAGAAATTCCCCCTGTTTTGGAGCAAAATTGCAGAAATTCCCCTAAGTGTGGGGCAAAAAGACAGAAATTCCCTATATGTTGGGGCAAAAAGACAGAAATTCTCTTTATTTTGGGGCAAAACTCAGAAATTTCACTTATTTTGGGGCAAAATTGCAGAAATTTCACTTATTTCAGAAAAAAAGCAGAAATTTTCTTTTTGGGGCAAAAAGTCAGAAATTTCTTTTATTTTTGTACAAAATTGCAGACTTTGTTCTTATTTTGGGGCAAAAAGGCAGAAATTTCCCATATTTTGGGGCAAAATTGCAGAAATTCCCCTTATTTTGAGGTAAAAATGCTGAAATTCCCCTTATTTGGGGACAAAAATCCAGAAATTCCTCTTATTTTGGGGCAAAACTCAGAAATTTCAATTATTTTGGAGCAAAATGGCAGAAATTTCACTTATTTCATTGTAATAAGTCTGAAATTTTCCTTATTTTGGGGCAAAAAAGACAGAAATTCCCTTTGTTTTGGGGGAAAAAGACAAAAATTCCACTTATTTAGAGGCTAAAAATCAGAAATTCCACTTATTTTGGAGAAAAATGAAGAAATTTCCCTTTTTTATGGCAAAAAGGTATTCATCTTCTTATTTTTGGTCAAAAAGGCAGAAATTCCCTAAATTTTGAAGCAAAATTGCAGAAATTCCCCGAATTGTGGGGCAAAAAGGCAGAAATTCCCTGTATGTTAGGGCAAAAAGACAGAAATTCTTCTTATTTTGGGGCAAAACTCAGAAATTCCACTTGTTTTAAGGCAAAATTCCAGAAATTTCCCTTATTTTGGGGCAAAATTGCAGAAATTTCACTTATTTTGGGGCAAAATTGCAGAAATTTCACTTATGTCAGTAAAAAAAGCAGAACTTTTCTTTTTTGGGGCAAAAAGTCAGAAATTTCTTTTATTTTGGTACAAAATTGCAGAAATTGTTCTTATTTTGTGGCAAAAACGCCGAAATTTCCCATATTTTGGGGCAAAAATGCAGAAATTCCTCTTATTTTGTGGTATAAAAGCTGAAATTCCTTTTATTTGGGGGCAAAAAGGCAGAAAGTTTCCTCATTTTGGGGCAAAATTGCAGAAATTTCACTTATTCCAGGGTAATAAGCCAGAAATTTTTCTTATTTTGGGGCAAAAAAGACAGTAATTCCCTTGTTTTGGGGGAAAAAGAGAGATATTCCACTTATTTAGAGGCCAAAAAGCAGAAATTCCCCTTATTTTGGAGCAAAAATGAAGAAATTTTCCTTTTTTATGGCAAAAAGGTATGCATTTTTCTTTTTTTCGGGCAAAAAGGCAGAAATTCCCCGTATTTTGGATCAAAATTGCAGAAATTCCTTTAATTGTAGCACAAAAAGGCAGAAATTCCCTATATATTGTGGCAAAAATACAGAAATTCTCCTTATTTTGGGGCAAAACTCAGAAATTTCACTTATTTTGGGGTAAAATTGCAGAAATTTCACTTATTTCAGAAAAAAAGCAGAAATTTTCTTATTTTGGGGCAAAAAGGCAGAAATTTCTTTTATTTTGGTACAAAATTGCAAAAATTTTTCTTATTTTGGGCAAATAGGCAGAAATTTCCAATATTTTGGGGCAAAAATGCAGAAATTCCCCTTATTTTGTGGTAAAAATGCTGAAATTCCCCTTATTTGGGGGCAAAAAGGCAGAAATTCCCCTTATTTTGGGGCAAAACTCAGAAATTTCAATTATTTTGGGGCAAAATTCCAGAAATTTCCCTTATTTTGGGCCAAATTTCAGAAATTTCACTTATTTTGGGGCAAAATTGCAGAAATTTCACTTATTTCAGGAAAAAAGGCAGAAGTTTTTCTTATTTTGGAGCAAAAAGGCAGAAATTCCAAATATTTTGTGGCAAAAATGCAGAAATTCCCCTTATTTTGAGGTAAAAATGCTGAAATTCCCCTTATTTGGGGGTAAAAAGGCATAAATTTTCCTTATTTTGGGGCAAAATTGCAGAAATTTCACTTACATCAGGGTAATAAGTCAGAAATTTTCCTTATTTTGAGGCAAAAAAGATGGAAATTCCCTTTGTTTTGGGGGAAAAAGACAGAAATTCCACTTATTAAGAGGCAAAAGAGCAGAAAGTCCCCTTATTTTGGAGGAAAAATGAAGAAATTTTCCTTTTTTATGGCAAAAAGGTATGCATTCTTCTTGTTTTCGGGCAAAAAGGCAGAAATTCCTCGTATTTTGGAGCACAATTGCAGAAATTCCCCTAATTGTGGGGCAAAAAGACAGAAATTCCCTATATGTTGGGGCGAAAAGACAGAAATTCTCCTTATTTTGGGGCAAAACTCAGAATTTTCACTTATTTTGGGGCAAAATTGCAGAAATTTCACTTATTTCAGAAAAAAAAGCAGAAATTTCACTTATTTTGGGGCAAAAAGTCAGAAATTTCCCTTATTTTGGTGCAAAATTGCAGAAATTTTTCTTATTTTGGGAAAAAGGCAGAAATTTCTCATATTTTGGGGCAAAAATGCAGAAATTCCCTTTCTTTTAAGGTAAAAAGGCTGAACTTCCCCTTTTATGGGGGCAAAAAAGCAGAAATTTCCCTTATTTTGGGGCAAAACTTAGAAATTTCAATTATTTTGGGGCAAAATTGCAGAAATTTCACTTATTTCCAAAAAAAAACAGAAATTTTCTAATTTGGGGGCAAAAAGGCAGATATTTCTTTTATTTTGGTACAAAATTGCAGAAATTTTCCTTATTTTGGGGCAAAAAGGCAGACATTTCCCATATTTTGGGGCAAAAATGCAGAAATTCCCCTTATTTTGAGGTTAAAAAGTCTGAAATTCCCCTTACTTGGGGGCAAAAAATGCAGAAATTTCCCTTATCTTGGGGCAAAATTGCAGAAATATCACGTATTTCAGAATAATAAGTCAGAAATTATCTTTATTTTGGTGCAAAAAGACAGAAATTCCCTTTGTTTTGGGGGAAAAAGACAGAAATTCAACTTATTTAGAGGCAAAAAAGCAGAAATTCCCCTTATTTTGGAGCAAAAATGAAGAAATTTCCCTTTTCTATGGCAAAAAGGTATGCATTCTTCATATTTTCGGGCAAAAAGACAGAAATTCCCCGTTTCTTGGAGCAAAATTGCAGAAATCCCTTTAATTGTGGGGCAAAAAGGCAGAAATTCCCTATATGTTGGGGCGAAAAGACAGAAATTCTCCTTATTTTGGGGCAAAACTCAGAAATTTCACTTATTTTACGGCAAAATTGCAGAAATTTCACTTATTTCAGAATAAAAGCAGAAATTTTCTTATTTTGGGGCAAAAAGGCAGAAATTTCTTTTATTTTGGTACAAAATTGCAGAAATTGTTCTTATTTTGGGGCAAAAAGGTAGAAATTTCCCATATTTTGGGACAAAAATGCAGAAATTCCTATTATTTTGAGTTAAAAAGGCTGAAATTCCCCTTATTTGGGGGCAAAAAGGCAGAAAATTTCCTCATTTTGGGGCAAAATTGCAGAAATTTCACTTATTTCAGGGTAATAAGTCAGAAATTTTCCTTCTTCTGGGGCAAAAAAGACAGAAATTCCCTTTGTTTTGAAGGAAAAAAACAGAAATTACACTTATTTAGAGCAAAAAAAGCAGAAATTCCCCTTATTTTGGAGCAAAAATGAAGAAATTTCCCTTTTTTATGGCAAAAAGATATGCATTCTTATTATTTTTGGGCAAAAAGGCAGAAAATCCCCGTATTTTGGAGCAAAATTGCAGAAATTCCTTTAATTGTGGGGCAAAAAGGCAGAAATTCCCTATATATTGGGGCAAAAATACAGAAATTCCTCTTATTTGGGGGCAAAACTCAGAATTTTCACTTATTTTGGGGCAAAATTGCAGAAATTTCACTTATTTCAGAAAAAAAGCAGAAATTTTCTTATTTTGGCGCAAAAAGGCAGAAATTTCCCATATTTTGGGGCAAAAATGCAGAAATTCCCCTTATTTTGAGGTAAAAAGGCTGAAATTCCCTTTATTTGGGGGCAAAAAGGCAGAAATTTCCCTTATTTAGGGGCAAAATTGCAGAAATTTTACTTATTCAGGGTAATAAGTCAGAAATTTTCCTTATTTTGGGGCAAAAAGACAGAAATTCCCTTTGTTTGGGGGAAAAAACAGAAATTCCACTTATTTAGAAGCAAAAAAAAAGAAATTCCCCTTATTTTGGAGCAAAAATAAAGAAATTTCCCTCTTTTATGGCAAAAAGGTATGCATTCTTATTGTTTTCGGGCAAAAAGGCAGAAATACCCCAAATTTTGGAGCAATATTGAAGAAATTCCCTTAATTGTGGGGCAAAAAGGCCGAAATTCCCTATATGTTGGGGCAAAAAGACAGAAATTCTCCTTATTTTGGGGCAAAACTTAGATATTTCCCTTATTTTGGGGCAAAATTGCAGAAAATTCACATATTTTGGGGCAAAATTACAAAAATTTCACTTATTTCAGAAAAAAAAGCAGAAATTATCTATTTGGGGCAAAAAGTCAGAAATTTCTTTTATTTAGGTACAAAATTGCAGAATTTGTTCTTATTTTGGGGCAAAAGGGCAGAAATTTCCCATATTTTGGGGCAAAAATGCAGAAATTTCCCTTATTTTGAGGTAAAAATGCTGATATTTTCTTATTTGGGGGCAAAAAGGCAGAAATTTTCCAAATTTTGGGGCAAAATTGCAGAAATTTTACTTATTTCAGGGTAATAAGTCAGAAATTTTCCGTATTTTGGGACAAAAAAGACAGAAATTCCATTTGTTTTGGGGAAAAAAACCAGAAATTCCACTTATTTAGAGGTAAAAAAGCAGAAATTCACCTTATTTTGGAGCAAAAATGAAGAAATTCCTCTTTTTTATGGCAAAAAGGTATGCATTCTTCTTGTTTTCGGGCAAAAAGGCAGAAATTCCCCGAATTTTGGAGCAAAATTGAAGAAATTCCCCTACTTGTGGGGCAAAAAGGCAGAAATTTCACTTATTTTGAAATAAAAAGGAAGAAATTCCTCTTATTTTGGGGCAAAAATGAAAAAATTTCACTTTTTGTGGCAAAAGGTATACATCCCCCTTATTTTCAGGCAAAAAAGCAGAAATTCCCATATTTTGGAGCAAAATTGCAGAAAATCCCCTAATTGTGGGGCAAAAAGGCAGAAATTCCCTATATGTTGGGGCAAAAAGACAGAAATTCTCCTTATTTTGGAGAAAAACTCAAAAATTCCAATTATTTTGGGGCAAAATTCCAGAAATTTCCCTTATTTGGGAGCAAAATTGCAGAAATTTCACTTATTTCAGGGAAAAAAGGCAGAAATTTTCTTATTTTGGGGCAAAAATTCAGAAATTCCCCTTATTTTGTGTCAAAAAAGCAGAAATTTCCTTTATTTTGGGGCAAAATAACAGAAATTTCACTTATTTCAGGGCAAAATTCAAAAATTCCTTTTATTTTGGTGCAAAAAGACAGAAATTCCATTTATTTTTGGGTAAAAAGGCAGAAATTTCACTTATTTTGAGGTAAAAAGGCTGAAATTCCTCTTATTTTGGGGCAAAAATGAAGAAATTTCCCTTTTTGTGGCCAAAGTTATACATTCCCCTTATTTTTGGGAAAAAAAGCAGAAATTCTCCGTATTTTGGAGCAAAATTGCAGAAATTCACCTAATTTTGGGGTAAAACATGCAGTAATTTTCTTTATTTTGGGGCAAAAAGGCAGAAATTCCCCTTATTTTGGGGCAAAAAACAGACATTTCCCTTATTTAGGGAAAAAATTTTAGAAATTTAACTTATTTCATAGCAAAAAGTCAGAAATTCCCCTTATTTTGGGGCAAAAAGACAGAAATTCCGTTTATTTTTCAGGAAAAGTCAGAAATCGCATTTATTTTGAGTCAAAAAGGCAGAAAATAGCCTTATTTTGGGGTAAAAATTAAGAAATTTACCTTTTTTATGGCAAAAAGTCATACATTCTCTTTATTTTCTGGCAAAAAGGCAGAAATTCCCCGTATTTTGGAGCAAAATTGCAGAAATTTCCCTAATTTTGGGGCAAAAATGCAGAACTTCCTCTTATTTGGGGGTAAAACTGCAGACATTTCACTTATTTCGCAGCAAAATGGCAGAAATTCCCTTTATTTTCGGTGAAAAAGGCAGAAAATCCCCGTATTTTGGAGCAAAATTGCAGAAATTCACCTAATTTTGGGGTAAAATATGCAGTAATTTTCTTTATTTTGGGGCAAAAAAGCAAAAATTCCCCTTATTTTGGGGCAAAAGGCAGAAATTCTTTTTATTTTAGGGAAAAATTGCAGAAATTTCCCTTATAGGGGACAAAAAACAGAAATTCCCTTTATTTTGGGGCAAAATTGAAGAAAATTCCTTTATTATGGGGAAAATTGCAGAAATTTCTTTTATTTTAAGGCAAATTTGCAGAAATTTCACTTATGTCAGAGAAAAAAAGCAAAAATTTTTCTTATTTCAAGGCAAAAAAACAGAAATTCCCATGATTTTGGGGCAAAAAGGCAGAAATTCACCTTATTTTGGGGTAAAATTGCAGACATTTTACATATTTCAAGGCAAAAAGCCAGAAATTCTTCTTAGTTGGGGGCAAAAAGGCAGAAATTCCCCTTATTGTGGAATAAAATTGCAGAAATTTCCCTTGTTTGAGGGCAAAAAGGCAGAAATTCCCCGTATTTTGGAGCAAAATTTCAGAAATTCCCCTAATATTGGGCCAAAAATGCAGAAATTCTCTTTATTTGGGGCAAATCGGCAGAAGTTCCCCTTATTTTCGGGAAAAGAGGCAGAAATTCCCTGTATTTTGAAGCAAACTTGCAGAAACTCCCCTAATTTTGGGGGAAAAAGCAGAAATTCCCTTTATTTTGGGGCAAAAATACAGAAATTCTCTTTATTTCGGGGCAAAAATCAGAAATTTCCCTTATTTTGGGGCAAAATTTTAGAAATCTATTTTATTTTGGTACAGAATTGCAGAAATTTTTCTTATTTTGTGGCAAAAAGGCAGAAATTTTCCATATTTTGGTGCAAAAAGGCTGCAATTCCCCTTATTTTGAGGTAAAATGCTGAAATTCCCCATATTTTGGGGCAAAAGGGCAGAAATTCCCCACATTTTGGGGCAAAAAGGCACAAATTTCCCTTATTTTCGGGCAAAATTGCAGAAATTAAATTTATTTAAGGGCAAAAAGTTAGAAATTACTTTTATTTTGGGGTAAAAAGCAGAAATTTCTTTTATTTTGGTACAAAATTGAAGAAATTTTCCTTATTTTGGAACAAAAAGTCAGAAATTCTCCATATTTTGGGCAAAAGGAAAAAATTTTCATTATTTTGAGATAAAAAGGCTGAAATTCCCATTATTTTGAGGCAATAAGGCAGAAATTCCCCTTATTTGGAGGTAAAATGCTGAAATTCCCCTTATTTTGGCAAAAAGGCAGAAATTCCCCTTATTTTAGGGCAAAATTGCAGAAATTTCACTTATTTCAGGGCAAAAAGTCAGAAATTTGCCTCATTTTGGGGCAAAAAGCAGAAATTCTCCTAATTTTGGGGCCAAAAACAGAAATTCCCCTTATTTTGGGGTAAAATTGTGGAAATTTCAAATATTTCAGGGCAAAAAGGCAGAAATTCCACTTTATTTCGGGCAATAAGGCAGAAATTCCCCGTATTTTGGAGCAAAATTTCAGAAATTCCCCTTATGTTGGTGCAAAAATGCAGAAATTCTTTTTATTTTGGTGCAATAAGGCAGAAATTCTCCGTATTTTGAAGCAAAATTGCACATATTCCCCTAATTTTGAGGGAAAATGCAGAAATTCACATTATTTTGGGGAAAAAAGACAGACATTCTCTTTATTTCAGGGCAAAAAGTCAGAAATTCCCCTTATTTTGGGGCAAAATTCCAGAAATTTCCTTTATTTGGGGGCAAAATTGTAGAAATCTCCCTTATTTTGTGGTAAAATTACAGAAATTTCATTATTTCAAAGAAAAAATGCAGAAATTTCTCTTATTTTGGGGCAAAAATGCAGAAATTCTCTATACTTGGGGGCGAAAAAGGAGAGATTCCCCTTATTATGAGGTAAAATGCTAAAATTCCTTTTATTTTGGGGCAAGAAGACAGAAATTCCCCTTATTTTGTGGCAAAAAGGCATAAATTTCTCTTCTTTTTGGGCAAAATTGCAGAAATTTCACTTATTTCAGGGCAAAATTCAAAAATTTCCCTTATTTTGGGGCAAAAATACAGAAATTCCGTTTATTTTGGGGTTAAAAAGGCAGAAATTTCACTTATTTTGAGGTAAAAAGGAAGAAATTCCTCTTATTTTGGGGCAAAAATGAAGAAATTTTACTTTTTTGTGGCAAAAGGTATACATTCCACTTATGTTCGGGCAAAAAGCAGAAATTTCCCGTATTTTGGAGCAGAATTGCAGACAATCCCCTAATTGTGGGGCAAAAAGGCAGAAATTCCCTATATGTTGGGTCAAAAAGACAGATTCTCCTTATTTTGAGGAAAAACTCAGAAATTCCACTTTTTTGGGGCAAAATTCCAGAAATTTCACTTATTTCAGGGAAAAAAGGCAGAAATTTTCGTATTTTGGGGCAAAAAGTCAGAAATTCCTAATATTTTGTGGCAAAAATTCAGAAATTCCACTTATTTTGTGTCAAAAGGCAGAATTTCACTTATTTTGGGGCAAAATTACAGAAATTTCACTTATTTCAGGGCAAAATTCAAAAATTCCATTTATTTTGGGGCAAAAAGACAGAAATTCCGTTTATATTTGGGTAAAAAGGCAGAAATTTCACTTATTTTGAAGTAAAAAGGAAGAAATTCCTATTGTTTTGGGACAAAAATGAAGAAATTTCCCTTTTTTGTGGCAAAAGGTATACATTCCCTTTATTTTTGGGAAAAAAAGCAGAAATTACCTGTATTTTGGAGCAAAATTGAAGAAATTTTCCTAGTTGTGGGGCAAAAAGGGAGAAATTCCCTATTTGTTGGGGCAAAAAGACAGAAAATCTCCTTATTTTCTGGCAAGATTCAGAAATTCCACGTATTTTGGGGCAAAATTGCAGAAATTTCACTTATTTTGGGGCAAAATTGCAGAAAATTCCCTTATTTCAGGAAAGAAAGACAGAAATTTTCCTTATTTTGGGGCAAAAAGGCAGAAATTCCTAATATTTTGTGCCAAAAATACAGAAATTCCCTTTATTTTGTGTCAAAAAGTCAGAAATTTTCCTTATTTTGGGGGAAAATTGAAGAAATTTCACTTATTTCAGTGCAAAATTCAAAAATTCCCCTTATTTTGGTCCAAAAATACAGAAATTCCGTTTATTTCTGGGTAAAAAGGCAGAAATTTCACTTAATTTGAGGTAAAAAGGCAGAAATTCCTCTTATTTTGGGGCAAAAATGAAGAAATTTCCCTTTTTGTGGAAAAAGGTATTCATACCCCTTATTTTCGGGCAAAAAAGCAGAAATTACCCGCATTTTGGAGCAAAATTGCAGAAAATCCCCTAATTGTGGGGCAAAAAGGCAGAAATTTCCTATATGTTGGGGCAAAAAGACAGAAATTCTCCTTATTTGGGGGAAAAACTCAGAAATTCCACTTATTTTGGGGCAAAATTCCAGAAATTTCCCTTATTTTGGGGCAAAATTGCAGAAATTTCACTTATTTCAGGGCAAAATTCAAAAATTCCTTTTATTTTGGGGCAAAAAGACAGAAATTCCGTGTATTTTTGGGTAAAAAGTCAGAAATTTCACTTATTTTGAGGTAAAAAGGAAGAAATTCCTCTTATTTTGGGGCAAAAATGAAGAAATTTTTCTTTTTTGTGGCAAAAGGCATACATTCCCCTTATTTTCCGGCAAAAAAGCAGAAATTCCTCGTATTTTGGAACAAAATTGCAGAAAATCCCCTAATTGTGGGGCAAAGAGGCAGAAATTTTCTATATGTTGGGACAAAAAGGCAGAAATTCTCCTTATTTTGGAGAAAAACTAAGAAATTCCACTTATTTTGGGGCAAAATTCCTAAAATTTCCCCTATTTTCTGTCAAAATTGCAGAAATTTCACTTATTTCAAAGAAATAAAGCAGAAATTTTCGTATTTGGGGGCAAAAAGTCAGAAATTCCTAATATTTTGTGGCAAAAATGCAGAAATTCCCCTTATTTTGAGGTAAAAGGCTGAAATTCCACTTATTTGGGGGCAAAAAGGCAGAAATTTCCCTTATTTTGGGGCAAAATTGCAGAAAATCCCCTAATTGTGGGGCAAAAAGGCAGAAATTCCCTATATGTTGGGGCAAAAAGACAGAAATTCTCCTTATTTTGAAAAAAAACTCAGAAATCCCACTTATTTTGGGGCAAAATTCCAGAAATTTCCCTTATTTTGGGGCAAAATTGCAGAAATTTAACATATTTCAGGGCAAAATTCAAAAATTTCTTTTATTTTGGGGCAAAAAGACAGAAATTCCATATATTTTTGGGTAAAAAGGCAGAAATTTCACTTATTTTGATGTAAAAAGGAAGAAATTCTTTTTATTTTGGGGCAAAAATGAAGAAATTTCCCTTTTTTGTGGCAAAAGGTATACATTAACCTTATTTTCAGGCAAAAAAGCAGAAATTCCTAGTATTTTGCAGCAAAATTGCAGAAAATCCCCTAATTGTGGGGCAAAAAGTGAGAAATTCACTATATGTTGGGGCAAAAAGACAGAAATTCTCCTTATTTTGGGGAAAAACTCAGAAATTCAACTTATTTTGGGTCAAAATTCCAAAAATTTCCCTTATTTTCTGTCAAAATTGCAGAAATTTCACTTATTTCAAGGAAAAAAAGCAGAAATTTTCTTATTTTGGGGTAAAAAGTCAGAAATTCCTAATATTTTGTGGCAAAAATGCAGAAATTCCCCTTATTTTGTGTCAAAAAGGGAGAAATTTCCCTTATTTTGGGGCAAAATTGCAGATATTTCACTTATTTCAGAGAAAAAAGGCAGAAATTTTCTTATTTTGGGGCAAAAAGTCAGAAATTCCTAATATTTTGTGGCAAAAATGCAGAAATTCCTTTTATTTTGTGTCAAAAAGGCAGAAATTTCTTTTATGTTGGGGCAAAATTGCAGAAATTTCCCTTATTTCAGGGAAAAATTCAAAAATTCCTTTTATTTTGAGGCAAAAAGACAGAAATTCCATTTATTTTTGGGTAAAAAGGCAGAAATTTCACTTATTTTGATGTAAAAAGGCAAAAATTCCTCTTATTTTGGAGCAAAAATGAAGAAATTTCCCCTTTTTGTGGCAAAAATTATACATTCCCCTTATTTTTGGTAAAAAGCAGAAATTCCCTGTATTTTGGAGCAAAATTGCAGAAATTCCCCTAGTTGTGGGGCAAAAAGGGAGAAATTCCCTATTTGTTGGGGCAAAAAGACAGAAATTCTCCTTATTTTGGGGCAAAACTCTGAAATTCCACTTATTTTGGGGCAAAATTGCAGAAATTTCACTTATTTTGGGGCAAAATTGCAGAAATTTCCTTTATTTCAGGGAAGAAAGACAGAAATTTTCCTTATTTTGGGGCAAAAAGGCAGAAATTTCTAATATTTTGTGGCAAAAATGCAGAAATTCCCCTTATTTTGTGTCAAAAAGTCAGAAATTTTCCTTATTTTGGGGCAAAATAACAAAAATTTCACTTATTTCAGGACATAATTCAAAAATTCCTTTTATTTTGGGGCAAAAAGACCGAAATTCCGTTTATTTTTGGGTAAAAAAGGCAGAAATTTCACTTATTTTGAGGTAAAAAGGCAGAAATTCCTCTTATTTTGGGGCAAAAATGAAGAAATTTTCCTTTTTTGTGGCATAAGGTATACATTCCCCTTATTTTCGGGCTAAAAAGCAGAAATTCCCCGTATTTTGGAGCCAAATTGCAGAAATTCTCCTAATTGTAGGGCAAAAATGCAGAAATTCCCTATATGTGGGGGTAAAAAGACAGAAATTCTATTTATTTTGGGGCAAAACTCAGAAATTCCACTTATTTGGGCAAAATTCCAGAAATTTCCCTTATTTTTGGGCAAAATTGCAGAAATTTTACTTATTTTGGGGCAAAATTGCAGAAATTTCACTTATTTTGGGGCAAAATTGCAGAAATTTCACTTATTTCAGGGAAAAAATGCAGAAATTTTCCTTATTTTGGGGGAAAAAGGCAGAAATTCTTAATATTTTTTGGTAAAAATGCAGAAATTTCCCTTATTTTGTGTCAAAAAGGCAGAAATTTCCCTTATTTTGGGGCAAAATTGCAGAAATTTCACTTATTTCAGGGAATAATTCAAAAAATCCTTTTATTTTGGGGCAAAAAGACAGAAATTCCGTTTATTTTGGGTAAAAAGGCAGAAATTTCACATATTTTGAGGTAAAAATGTAGAAATTCCTCTTATTTTGTGGCAAAAATGAAGAAATTTCCATTTTTTGTGGCAAAATGTATACGTTCCCTTTATTTTCGGGCAAAAAAGCAGAAATTCCCGTATTTTGGTGCAAAATTGCAGAAATTCCCCTAGTTGTGGGGCAACAAGGCAGAAATTTCCCATATGTTGAGGCAAAAAGACAAAAATTCTCCACATTTTTGGGCAAAACTCAGAAATTCCACTTATTCTGGGGCAAAATTCCAGAAATTTCCCTTATTTTGGGGCAAAATTGCAGAAATTTCCCTTATTTTATGGCAAAATTGCAGAAATTTCACTTATTTCATGGAAAAAAGGCAGAAATTTTCTTTATTTTGGAGCAAAAAGGCAGAAATTCCAAATATTTTGTGGCAAAAATGCAGAAATTATCATTATTTTGAGGTAAAAATGCTGAAATTACACTTATTTGGGGGCAAAAAAATATAAATTTCCCTTATTTTGCTTCAAAAAGACAGAAATTCTTGTTATTTTGTGGCAAAAAGGCAGAAATTTCTTTTATTTTGGAGAAAAATTGCAGAAATATCACTTATTTCAGGGCATAATTCAAAAATTCCTTTTATTTTGGGGCAAAAAGACAAAAATTCTGTTTATTTTTGGGTAAAAAGGCAGAAATTTCACTTATTTTGAGGTAAAAATGCAGAAATTCCTCTTATTTTGGGGCAAAAATGAAGAAATTTCTTTTTTTTGTGGCAAAAGGTATACATTATTTTTATTTTCGGGCTAAATACAGAAATTCCCCGTATTTTGGAGCAAAATTGCAGAAATTCCCCTAGTTGTGGGACAAAAAGGAGAAATTCCCTATTTGTTGGGGCAAAAAGACAGAAATTCTCCTTATTTTGGGACAAAACTCAGAAATTCCACTTATTTTGGGGCAAAATTGCAGAAATTTCACTTATTTTGGGGCAAAATTGCAGAAATTTCCTATATTTCAGGGAAGAAAGACAGAAATTTTCCTTATTTTGGGGCAAAAAGGCAGAAATTCCTAATATTTTGTGGCAAAAATGCAGAAATTCCCCTTATTTTGTATCAAAAAGTCAGAAATTTTCTTTATTTTGGGGCAAAATTGAAGAAATTTCACTTATTTCAGGGCAAATTCAAAAATTCCTTTTATTTTGGGGCAAAAAGACAGAAATTCCGTTTATTTTTGGGTAAAAAGGCAGAAATTTCACTTATTTTGAGGTAAAAATGCAGAAATTCCTCTTATTTTGGAGCAAAAATGAAGAAATTTCCCTTTTTGTGGCAAAAGGTATACATTCCCCTTGTTTTCGGGCTAAAAAGCAGAAATTCCCCGTATTTTGGAGCAAAATTGCAGAAATTCTCCTAATTGTGGGGCAAAAATGGAGAAATTCCATATATGTGGGGGTAAAAAGAAAGAAATTCTTTTTATTTTGGGTCAAAACTCAGAAATTCCACTTATTATGGGGCAAATTCCAGAAATTTCCCTTATTTTTGGGCAAAATTGCAGAAATTTTACTTATTTTGGGGCAAAATTGCAGAAATTTCACTTATTTTGGGGCAAAATTGCAGAAATTTCACTTATTTCAAAGAAAAAATGCAGAAATTTTCCTTATTTTGGGGCAAAAAGCAGAAATTCTTAATATTTTTTGGTAAAAATGCAGAAATTTTTTTTATTGTGTGTCAAAAAGGCAGAAATTTCCCTTATTTTGAGGCAAAATTGCAGAAATTTCACTTATTTCAGGGCATAATTTAAAAATTCCTTTTATTTTGGGGCAAAAAGACAGAAATTCCCTTTATTTTGGGTAAAAAGGTAGAAATTTCACTTATTTTGAGGTAAAAATGCAGAAATTCCTCTTATTTTGGGGCAAAAATGAAGAAATTTCCATTTTTTTGTGGCAAAAGGTATACATTCCCCTCATTTTCGGGCAAAAAAGCAGAAATTCCCATATTTTGGAGCAAAATTGCAGAAATTTCCCTAATTGTGGGAAAAAAAGGCAGAAATTCCCTATATGTTGAGGCAAAAAGACAAAAATTCTTCACATTTTTGGGCAAACTCAGAAATTCCACTTATTCTGCGGCAAAATTTCAGAAATTTCCCTTTTTTTGGGGCAAAATTGCAGAAATTTCCCTTATTTTAGGGCAAAATTGCAGAAATTTCACTTATTTCACGGAAAAAAGGCAGAAATTTTCCTTATTTTGGAGCAAAAAGGCAGAAATTCCTAATATTTTGTGGCAAAAATGCAGAAATTCCTCTTATTTTGAGGGAAAAAGTTTGAAATTCCCCTTATTTGGGGGCAAAAAGGCATAAATTTCCCTTATTTTGGGGCAAAAAGACAGAAATTGCCCTTATTTTG
This sequence comes from Micromys minutus, assembly GCF_963924665.1. Lineage (NCBI taxonomy): Eukaryota > Metazoa > Chordata > Mammalia > Rodentia > Muridae > Micromys > Micromys minutus. The sequence continues at coordinate 9,780,912 of NW_027667727.1, forward strand.
TGGCAAAAAGGCAGAAATTTCTTTTATTTTGGAGAAAAATTGCAGAAATATCACTTATTTCAGGGCATAATTCAGAAATTCCTTTTATTTTGGGACAAAAAGACAGAAATTCTGTTTATTTTTGGGTAAATGGCAGAAATTTCACTTATTTTGAGGTAAAAATGCAGAAATTCCTCTTATTTTGGGGCAAAAATGAAGAAATTTCTTTTTTTGTGGCAAAAGGTGTACATTATTTTTATTTTCGGGCTAAAAAGAAGAAATGCCCTGTATTTTGGAGCAAAATTGCAGAAATTCCTCTAATTGTGGGGCAAAAATGCAGAAATTCCCTATATGTTTGGGCAAAAAGACAAAAATTCTTTTTATTTCGGGGCAAAACTCAGAAATTCCATTTATTTTGGAGAAAATTCCAGAAATTTCCCTTATTTTGGGGCAAAATTGCAGAAATTTCACTTATTTTGGGGCAACATTGCAGAAATTTCACTTATTTCAGGGAAAAAAGGCAGAAATTTTTGATATTTTGGAGCAAAATGGCAGAAATTCTCAATATTTTTTGGCAAAAATGCACAAATCCCCTATTTTGAGGTAAAAAGGCTGAAATTCCCCTTATTTCGGAACAAAAAGGCAGAAATTTCTCTTATTTTGGGGCAAAATTGCAGAAATTTCACTTATTTCAGGGAAAAAGGCAGGAATTTTCTTATTTTGGGGCAAAAAGTCAGAAATTCCTAATATTTTGTGGCAAAAATGCAGAAATTCCCTTTATTTTGTGTCAAAAATGCAGAAATTTCTTTTATGTTGGGGCAAAATTGCAGAAATTTCCCTTATTTCAGGGCAAAATTCAAAAATTACTTTTATTTTGGGGCAAAAAGACAGAAATTCCGTTTATTTTTGGGTTTAAAGTCAGAAATTTCACTTATTTTGAGGTAAAAAGGCAGAAATTCCCATTATTTTGGGGCAAAAATGAAGAAATTTCCCTTTTTTGTGGCAAAAGGTATACATTCCCCTTATTTTTGGGAAAAAAAGCAGAAATTCCCTGTATTTTGGAGCAAAATTGCAGAAATTCCCCTAGTTGTGGGGCAAAAAGTGAGAAATTCCCTATTTGTTGGGGCAAAAAGACAGAAATTCTTCTAATTTTGGAGAAAAACTCAGAAATTCCACTTATTTTGGGGCAAAATTGCAGAAATTTCACTTATTTTGGGGCAAAATTGCAGAAATTTCCTTTATTTCAGGGAAGAAACACAGAAATTTTTCTTATTTTGGAGCAAAAAGGCAGAAATTCCAAATATTTTGTGGCAAAAATGCAGAAATTCCCCTTATTTTGAGGTAAAAAGGCTGAAATTCCCCCTAATTTGGGGGAAAAAGGCAGAAATTTCCCTTATTTTGGGGCAAAATTGCAGAAATTTCACTTACTTCAGGGTAACAAGTCAGAAATTTTCCTTATTTTGGGGCAAAAAATACAGAAATTCCCTTTGTATTGGGGGAAAAAGACAGAAATTCCACTTATTAAGAGTCAAAAAAGCAGAAATTCCCCTTATTTTGGAGCAAAAATGAAAAAATTTCCCTTTTTTATGGCAAAAGGTATGCATTCTTCTTATTTTTGGGCAAAAAGGCAGAAATTCCCCATATTTTAGAGCAAAATTGCAGCAATTCCCCTAATTCTGGGGCAAACAGGCAGAAATTCCCTATATGTTGGGGCAGAAAGACAGAAATTCTCCTTATTTTGGGGCAAAACTCAGAAATTTCACATATTTTGGGGCAAAATTGCAGAAATTTCCCTTATTTTGGGGCAAAATTGCAGAAATTTCACATATTTTGGGGCAAAATTGCAGAAATTTCACTTATTTCAGAAAAAAAAGCAGAAATTTTCTTATTTTGGGGCAAAAAGGCAGAAATTTCTTTTATTTTGGTACAAAATTGCAGCATTTGTTCTTATTTTGGGGCAAAAAAGCAGAAATTTCCCATATTTTGGGGCAAAAATGCAGAAATTCCCCTTATTTTGAGGTAAAAAGGCTGATATTTTTCTTATTTGGGGGCAAAAAGGCAGAAATTTCCCTCATTTTGGGGCAAAATTGCAGAAATTTCACTTATTTCAGGGTAATAAGTCAGAAATTTTCCTTATTTTGGGGCAAAAAAGACAGAAATTCCCTTTGTTTTGGGGGAAAATGACAGAAATTCCACTTATTTAGAGGCAAAAAAGCAGAAATTCCCCTTATTTTGGAGCAAAAATAAAGAAATTTCTATTTTTTATGGCAAAAAGGTATGCATTCTTCTTGTTTTCGGGCAAAAAGGCAGAAATTCCTTCTGTTTTGGAGCAAAATTGCAGAAATTCCCCTAATTGTGGGACAAAAAGGCAGAAATTCCCTATATGTTGGGGCAAAAAGACAGAAATTCTCCTTATTTTGAGGCAACACTCAGAAATTTCACTTTCTTTGGGGCAAAATTGCAAAAATTTCACTTATTTCAGAAAAAAAGCAGAAATTTTCTTATTTTGGGGCAAAAAGGCAGAAATTTCTTTTATTTTGGTACAAAATTGCAGAAATTTTTCTTATTTTGGGAAAAAGGCAGAAATTTCTCATATTTTGGGGCTTAAATGCAGAAATTCCCCTTATTTTAAGGTTAAAAATGCTGAACTTATTATTTGGGGGCAAAAAAGCAGAAATTTCCCTTATTTTGGGGCAAAACTTAGAAATTTCAATTATTTTGGGGCAAAATTGCAGAAATTTCACTTATTTCCGAAAAAAAAGCAGAAATTTTCTAATTTTGGGGCAAAAAGGCAGATATTTCTTTTATTTTGGTACAAAATTGCAGAAATTTTCCTTATTTTGGGGCAAAAAGGCAGACATTTCCCATATTTTGGGGCAAAAATGCAGAAATTCCCCTTATTTTGAGGTAAAAAGGCTGAAATTCCCCTTATTTGGGGGCAAAAAATGCAGAAATTTCCCTTATTTTGGGGCAAAATTGCAGAAATTTCACTTATTTCAGAATAATAAGTCAGAAATTATCTTTATTTTGGTGCAAAAAGACAGAAATTCCCTTTGTTTTGGGAAAAAAAGACAGAAATTCCACTTATTTAGAGGCAAAAAGCAGAAATTCCCCTTATTTTGGAGCAAAAATGAAGAAATTTCCCTTTTCTATGGCAAAAAGGTATGCATTCTTCTTATTTTCGGGCAAAAAGACAGAATTCCCCGTTTTTTGGAGCAAAATTGCAGAAATCCCCCTAATTGTGGGGCAAAAAGGCAGAAATTCCCTATATGTTGGGGCAAAAAGACAGAAATTCTCCTTATTTTGGGGCAAAACTCAGAAATTTCACTTATTTTAGGGCAAAATTGCAGAAATTTCACTTATTTCAGAAAAAAAGCAGAAATTTTCTTATTTTGGGGCAAAAAGGCAGAAATTTCTTTTATTTTGGTACAAAATTGCAGAAATTGTTCTTATTTTGGGGCAAAAAGGCAGAAATTTCCCATATTTTGGGGCAAAAATGCAGCAATTCCTATTATTTTGAGATAAAAAGGCTGAAATTCCCCTTATTTAAGGGCAAAAAGGCAGAAATTTTCCTCATTTTGGGGCAAAATTGCAGAAATTTCACTTATTTCAGGGTAATAAGTAAGAAATTTTCCTTATTTTGGGGCAAAAAAGACAGAAATTCCCTTTGTTTTGGGGGAAAAAAACAAATTCTACATATTTAGAGCCAAAAAAGCAGAAATTCCCCTTATTTTGGAGCAAAAATGAAGAAATTTCCCTTTTTTATGACAAAAAGATATGCATTCTTCTTATTTTCGGGCAAAAAGGCAGAAAATCCCCGTATTTTGGAGCAAAATTGCAGAAATTCCCCTAATTGTGGGGCAAAAAGGCAGAAATTCCCTATATGTTGGGGTAAAAGCAGAAATTCCTCTTATTTTGGGGCAAAACTCAGAAATTTCACTTATTTTGTGGCAAAATTGCAGAAATTTCCCTTATTTTGGGGCAAAATTGCAGAAATTTCTCATATTTTGGGGCAAAAATGCAGAAATATCTCTTATTTTGAGGTAAAAAGGCTGATATTTTCCTTATTTGGGGGCAAAAAGGCAGAAATTTCCCTGATTTTGGGGCAAAATTGCAGAAATTTCACTAACTTCAGGGTAATAAGTCAGAAATTTTCCATATTTTGGGGCAAAAAAGACAGAAATTCCCTTTGTTTTGGGGGAAAAAAACAAATTCTACATATTTAGAGCCAAAAAAGCAGAAATTCCCCTTATTTTGGAGCAAAAATGAAGAAATTTCCCTTTTTTATGACAAAAAGATATGCATGCTTCTTATTTTCGGTCAAAAAGGCAGAAAATCCCCGTATTTTGGAGCAAAATTGCAGAAATTTCCCTAATTGTGGGGCAAAAAGACAGAAATTCCCCGTTTTTTGGAGCAAAATTGCAGAAATCCCCCTAATTGTGGGCCAAAAAGGCAGAAATTCCCTATATGTTGGGGCAAAAAAACAGAAATTCTCCTTATTTTGGGGCAAAACTCAGAAATTTCACTTATTTTAGGGCAAAATTGCAGAAATTTCACTTATTTCAGAAAAAAAGCAGAAATTTTCTTATTTTGGGCAAAAAAGGCCGAAATTTCTTTTATTTTGGTACAAAATTGCAGAAATTATTCTTATTTTGGGGCAAAAAGGCAGAAATTTCCCATATTTTGGGGCAAAAATGCAGAAATTCCTATTATTTTGAGATAAAAAGGCTGAAATTCCCCTTATTTGGGGGCAAAAAGGCAGAAATTTTTCTCATTTTGGGGCAAAATTGCAGAAATTTCACATATTTCAGGGTAATAAGTCATAAATTTTCTTTATTTTGGGGCAAAAAAGACAGAAATTCCCTTTGTTTTGGGGAAAAAAAACAAATTCTACATATTTAGAGCCAAAAAAGCAGAAATTCCCCTTATTTTGGAGCAAAAATGAAGAAATTTCCCTTTTTTATGACAAAAAGATATGCATTCTTCTTATTTTCGGGCAAAAAGGCAGAAAATCCACGTATTTTGGAGCAAAATTGCAGAAATTTCCCTATGTGGGGTAAAAAGGCAGAAATTCCCTATATGTTGGGGCAAAAACAGAAATTCCTCTTATTTTGGGGCAAAACTCAGAAATTTCACTTATTTTGTGGCAAAATTGCAGAAATTTCCCTTATTTAAGGGCAAAATTGCAGAAATTTCCCATATTTTGGGGCAAAAATGCAGAAATATTCTTTATTTTGAGGTAAAAAGGCTGATATTTTCCTTATTTGGGGGCAAAAATCAGAAATTTCCCTCATTTTGGGCAAAATTGCAGAAATTTCACTAACTTCAGGGTAATAAGTCAGAAATTTTCCGTATTTTGGGGCAAAAAAGACAGAAATTCCCTTTGTTTTGGGGGAAAAAGACAGAAATTCCACTTATTAAGAGGCAAAAAAGCAGAAATTCCCCTTATTTTGGAGCAAAAATGAAGAAATTTCCCTTTTTTATGGCAAAAAGGTATGCATTCTTCTTATTTTCGGGCAAAAAGGCAGAAATTCCCCGTATTTTGGAGCAAAATTGCAGAAATTCCCCTAATTGTGGGGCAAAAAGGCAGAAATTCCCTATATGTAGGGGCAAAAACAGAAATGCTCCTTATTTAGGGGCAAAACTCAGAAATTTCATTTATTTTGGGGCAAAATTGTAGAAATTTTTCTTATTTTGGGGCAAAATTGCAGAAATTTCACATATTTTGGGGCAAAATTGCAGAAATTTCACTTATTTCAGAAGAAAATAGCAGAAATTTTCTTTTTTGGGGCAAAAAGTCAGAAATTTCTTTTATTTAGGTACAAAATTGCAGAATTTGTTCTTACTTTGGGGCAAAAAGGCAGAAATTTCCCATATTTTGGGGCAAAATTGCAGAAATTCCCCTTATTTTGAGGTAAAAATGCTGAAATTCCCCTTATTTGGGGACAAAAATCCAGAAATTCCCCTTATTTTGGGGCAAAACTCAGAAATTTCAATTATTTTGGAGCGAAATTGCAGAAATTTCACTTATTTCAGGGTAATAAGTCTGAAATTTTTTTTTTATTTTGGGGCAAAAAAGACAGAAATTCCCTTTGTTTTGGGGGAAAAAGACAGAAATTCCACTTATTTAGAGGCAAAAAATCAGAAATTCCCCTTATTTTGGAGAAAAATGAAGAAATTTCCCTTTTTTATGGCAAAAAGGTATTCATCTTCTTATTTTCGGGCAAAAAGGTAGAAATTCCCTGAATTTTGAAGCAAAATTGCAGAAATTCCCCTAATTGTGGGGCAAAAAGGCAGAAATTCCCTTTATGTTAGGGTAAAAAGACAGAAATTCTCTTTATTTTGGGGCAAAACTCAGAAATTCCACTTGTTATGGGGCAAAATTCCAGAAATTTCCCTTATTTTGGGGCAAAATTGCAGAAATTTCACTTATTTTGGGGCAAAATTGCAGAAATTTCACTGATATCAGAAAAAAAAGCAGAAATTTTCTTATTTTGGGGCAAAAAGGCAGAAATTTCTTTTATTTTGGTACAAAATTGCAGAAATTTTTCTTATTTTGGGAAAAAGGCAGAAATTTCTCATATTTTGGGGCAAAAATGCAGAAATTCCCCTTATTTTAAGGTAAAAATGCTGAACTTCTTATTTGGGGGCAAAAAAGCAGAAATTTCCCTTATTTTGGGGCAAAACTTAGAAATTTCAATTATTTTGGGGCAAAATTGCAGAAATTTCACTTATTTCCGAAAAAAAAGCAGAAATTTTCTAATTTTGGGGCAAAAAGGCAGATACTTCTTTTATTTTGGTACAAAATTGCAGAAATTTTCCTTATTTTGGGGCAAAAAGTCAGACATTTCCCATATTTTGGGGCAAAAATGCAGAAATTTCCCTTATTTTTGGGAAAATTGCAGAAATTTCACTTATTTCAGAATAATAAGTCAGAAATTATCTTTATTTTGGTGCAAAAAGACAGAAATTCCCTTTGTTTTAGGAAAAAAAAGACAGAAATTCCACTTATTTAGAGGCAAAAAGCAGAAATTCCCCTTATTTTGGAGCAAAAATGAAGAAATTTCCCTTTTCTATGGCAAAAAGGTATTCATTCTTCTTATTTTCGGGCAAAAAGACAGAAATTCCCCGTTTTTTGGAGCAAAATTGCAGAAATCCCCCTAATTGTGGGCCAAAAAGCAGAAATTCCCTATATGTTGGGGCAAAAAGACAGAAATTCTCCTTATTTTGGGGCAAAACTCAGAAATTTCACTTATTTTAGGGCAAAATTGCAGAAATTTCACTTATTTCAAAAAAAAGGCAGAAATTTTCTTATTTTGGGGCAAAAAGGCAGAAATTTCTTTTATTTTGGTACAAAATTGCAGAAATTGTTCTTATTTTGGGGCAAAAAGGCAGAAATTTTTCATATTTTGGGGCAAAAATGCAGAAATTCCTATTATTTTGAGATAAAAAGGCTGAAATTCCCCTTATTTGGGGGCAAAAAGGCAGAAATTTTCCTCATTTTGGGGCAAAATTGCAGAAATTTCACTTATTTAAGGGTAATAAGTCAGAAATTTTCCTTATTTTGGTTCAAAAAAGACAGAAATTCCCTTTGTTTTGGGGGAAAAAAACAAATTCTACATATTTAGAGCCAAAAAAGCAGAAATTCCCCTTATTTTGGAGCAAAAATGAAGAAATTTCCCTTTTTTATGACAAAAAGATATGCATTCTTCTTATTTTCGGGCAAAAAGGCAGAAAATCCCCGTATTTTGGAGCAAAATTGCAGAAATTTCCCTAATTGTGGGGCAAAAAGGCAGAAATTCCTTATATGTTGGGGCAAAAACAGAAATTCCTCTTATTTTGGGGCAAAACTCAGAAATTTCACTTATTTTGTGGCAAAATTGCAGAAATTTCCCTTATTTTGGGGCAAAATTGCAGAAATTTCCCATATTTTGGGGCAAAAATGCAGAAATATTCCTTATTTTGAGGTAAAAAGGCTGATACTTTCCTTATTTGGGGGCAAAAAGGCAGAAATTTCCCTCATTTTGGGGCAAAATTGCAGAAATTTCACTTATTTCAGTGTAATAAGTCAGAAATTTTTCTTATTTTGGGGCAAAAACACAGGAATTCCCTTTGTTCTGGGAGAAAAAGACAGAAATTCCACTTATTAAGAGGCAAAAAAGCAGAAATTCCCCTTATTTTGGAGCAAAAATGAAGAAATTTCCCTTTTTTATGGCAAAAAGGGATGCATTCTTCTTATTTTTGGGCAAAAAGGCAGAAATTCCCCGTATTTTGGAGAAAAATTGCAGATATTCCCCTAATTGTGGGGCAAAAAGGCAGAAATTCCCTTTATGTTGGGGCAAAAACAGAAATTCTTATTTAGGGGCAAAACTCAGTAATTTCACTTATTTTGGGGAAAAATTGCAGAAATTTTTCTTATTTTGGGGCAAAATTGCAGAAATTTCACATATTTTGGGGCAAAATTGCAGAAATTTCACTTATTTCAGAAGAAAATAGCAGAAATTTTCTTTTTTGGGGCAAAAAGTCAGAAATTTCTTTTATTTAGGTACAAAATTGCAGAATTTGTTCTTACTTTGGGGCAAAAAGGCAGAAATTTCCCATATTTTGGGGCAAAATTGCAGAAATTCCCCTTATTTTGAGGTAAAAATGCTGAAATTCCCCTTATTTGGGGACAAAAATCCAGAAATTCCCCTTATTTTGGGGCAAAACTCAGAAATTTCAATTATTTTGGAGCGAAATTGCAGAAATTTCACTTATTTCAGGGTAATAAGTCTGAAATTTTTTTTTTTTATTTTGGGGCAAAAAAGACAGAAATTCCCTTTGTTTTGGGGGAAAAAGACAGAAATTCCACTTATTTAGAGGCAAAAAATCAGAAATTCCCCTTATTTTGGAGAAAAATGAAGAAATTTCCCTTTTTTATGGCAAAAAGGTATTCATCTTCTTATTTTCGGGCAAAAAGGTAGAAATTCCCTGAATTTTGAAGCAAAATTGCAGAAATTCCCCTAATTGTGGGGCAAAAAGGCAGAAATTCCCTTTATGTTAGGGTAAAAAGACAGAAATTCTCTTTATTTTGGGGCAAAACTCAGAAATTCCACTTGTTATGGGGCAAAATTCCAGAAATTTTTCTTATTTTGGGGCAAAATTGCAGAAATTTCACTTATTTTGGGGCAAAATTGCAGAAATTTCACTTATTTTAAGGCAAAATTGCAGAAATTTTACTTATTTCAGGAAAAAAGGCAGAAGTTTTTCTTATTTTGGGGCAAAAAGGCAGAAATTCCAAATATTTTGTGGCAAAAATGCAGAAATTCCTCTTATTTTGAGGTAAAAAGGCTGAAATTTCCCTTATTTGGGGGCAAAAAGTCAGAAATTTCTTTTATTTTGGTAAAAAATTGCAGAATTTGTTCTTATTTTGGGGCAAAAAGGCAGAAATTTCCCATATTTTGGGGCAAAAATGCAGAAATTTCCCTTATTTTGAGATAAAAAGGCTGATATTTTTCTTATTTGGGGGCAAAAAGGCAGAAATTTCCCTCATTTTGGGGCAAAATTGCAGAAATTTCACTTATTTCAGGGTAATAAGTCAGAAATTTTCCTTATTTTGGAGCAAAAAAGACAGAAATTCCCTTTGTTTTGGGGGAAAAAGACAGAAATTCCACTTATTTAGAGGCAAAAAAGCAGAAATTCCCCTTATTTTGGAGCAAAAATGAAGAAATTTCTATTTTTATGGCAAAAAGGTATGCATTCTTCTTGTTTTCGGGCAAAAAGGCAGAAATTCCTTCTGTTTTGGAGCAAAATTGCAGAAATCTCCTAATTGTGGGGCAAAAAGGCAGAAATTCCCTATATGTTGGGGCAAATGGACATAAATTCTCCTTATTTTGGGGCAAAACTCAGAAATTTCACTTATTTTGGGGCAAAATTGCAGAAATTTCACTGATATCAGAAAAAAAAGCAGAAATTTTCTTATTTTGGGGCAAAAAGGCAGAAATTTCTTTTATTTTGGTACAAAATTGCAGAAATTTTTCTTATTTTGGGAAAAAGGCAGAAATTTCTCATATTTTGGGGCAAAAATGCAGAAATTCCCCTTATTTTAAGGTAAAAATGCTGAAATTCTTATTTGGGGGCAAAAAAGCAGAAATTTCCCTTATTTTGGGGCAAAACTTAGAAATTTCAATTATTTTGGGGCAAAATTGCAGAAATTTCACTTATTTCCGAAAAAAAAGCAGAAATTTTCTAATTTTGGGGCAAAAAGGCAGATACTTCTTTTATTTTGGTACAAAATTGCAGAAATTTTCCTTATTTTGGGGCAAAAAGTCAGACATTTCCCATATTTTGGGGCAAAAATGCAGAAATTTCCCTTATTTTTGGGAAAATTGCAGAAATTTCACTTATTTCAGAATAATAAGTCAGAAATTATCTTTATTTTGGTGCAAAAAGACAGAAATTCCCTTTGTTTTAGGAAAAAAAAGACAGAAATTCCACTTATTTAGAGGCAAAAAGCAGAAATTCCCCTTATTTTGGAGCAAAAATGAAGAAATTTCCCTTTTCTATGGCAAAAAGGTATTCATTCTTCTTATTTTCGGGCAAAAAGACAGAAATTCCCCGTTTTTTGGAGCAAAATTGCAGAAATCCCCCTAATTGTGGGCCAAAAAGGCAGAAATTCCCTATATGTTGGGGCAAAAAGACAGAAATTCTCCTTATTTTGGGGCAAAACTCAGAAATTTCACTTATTTTAGGGCAAAATTGCAGAAATTTCACTTATTTCAAAAAAAAGGCAGAAATTTTCTTATTTTGGGGCAAAAAGGCAGAAATTTCTTTTATTTTGGTACAAAATTGCAGAAATTGTTCTTATTTTGGGGCAAAAAGGCAGAAATTTTTCATATTTTGGGGCAAAAATGCAGAAATTCCTATTATTTTGAGATAAAAAGGCTGAAATTCCCCTTATTTGGGGGCAAAAAGGCAGAAATTTTCCTCATTTTGGGGCAAAATTGCAGAAATTTCACTTATTTAAGGGTAATAAGTCAGAAATTTTCCTTATTTTGGTTCAAAAAAGACAGAAATTCCCTTTGTTTTGGGGGAAAAAAACAAATTCTACATATTTAGAGCCAAAAAAGCAGAAATTCCCCTTATTTTGGAGCAAAAATGAAGAAATTTCCCTTTTTTATGACAAAAAGATATGCATTCTTCTTATTTTCGGGCAAAAAGGCAGAAAATCCCCGTATTTTGGAGCAAAATTGCAGAAATTTCCCTAATTGTGGGGCAAAAAGGCAGAAATTCCTTATATGTTGGGGCAAAAACAGAAATTCCTCTTATTTTGGGGCAAAACTCAGAAATTTCACTTATTTTGTGGCAAAATTGCAGAAATTTCCCTTATTTTGGGGCAAAATTGCAGAAATTTCCCATATTTTGGGGCAAAAATGCAGAAATATTCCTTATTTTGAGGTAAAAAGGCTGATACTTTCCTTATTTGGGGGCAAAAAGGCAGAAATTTCCCTCATTTTGGGGCAAAATTGCAGAAATTTCACTTATTTCAGTGTAATAAGTCAGAAATTTTTCTTATTTTGGGGCAAAAACACAGGAATTCCCTTTGTTCTGGGAGAAAAAGACAGAAATTCCACTTATTAAGAGGCAAAAAAGCAGAAATTCCCCTTATTTTGGAGCAAAAATGAAGAAATTTCCCTTTTTTATGGCAAAAAGGGATGCATTCTTCTTATTTTTGGGCAAAAAGGCAGAAATTCCCCGTATTTTGGAGAAAAATTGCAGATATTCCCCTAATTGTGGGGCAAAAAGGCAGAAATTCCCTATATGTTGGGGCAAAAACAGAAATTCTTATTTAGGGGCAAAACTCAGTAATTTCACTTATTTTGGGGAAAAATTGCAGAAATTTTTCTTATTTTGGGGCAAAATTGCAGAAATTTCACATATTTTGGGGCAAAATTGCAGAAATTTCACTTATTTCAGAAGAAAATAGCAGAAATTTTCTTTTTTGTGGCAAAAAGTCAGAAATTTCTTTTATTTAGGTACAAAATTGCAGAATTTGTTCTTATTTTGGGGCAAAAAGGCAGAAATTTCCCATATTTTGGGGCAAAATTGCAGAAATTCCCCTTATTTTGAGGTAAAAATGCTGAAATTCCCCTTATTTGGGGACAAAAATCCAGAAATTCCCCTTATTTTGGGGCAAAATTCAGAAATTTCAATTATTTTGGAGCGAAATTGCAGAAATTTCACTTATTTCAGGGTAATAAGTCTGAAATTTTTTTTTTTATTTTGGGGCAAAAAAGACAGAAATTCCCTTTGTTTTGGGGGAAAAAGACAGAAATTCCACTTATTTAGAGGCAAAAAATCAGAAATTCCCCTTATTTTGGAGAAAAATGAAGAAATTTCCCTTTTTTATGGCAAAAAGTTATTCATCTTTTTATTTTCGGTCAAAAAGGCAGAAATTCCCTGAATTTTGAAGCAAAATTGCAGAAATTCCCCGAATTGTGGGGCAAAAGGCAGAAATTCCCTGTATGTTAGGGCAAAAAGACAGAAATTTTCTTTATTTTGGGGCAAAACTCAGAAATTCCACTTGTTTTAAGGCAAAATTCCAGAAATTTCCCTTATTTTGGGGCAAAATTGCAGAAATTTCACTTATTTTGGGGCAAAATTGCAGAAATTTCACTTATGTCAGTAAAAAAAAGGAGAACTTTTCTTTTTTGGGGCAAAAAGTCAGAAATTTCTTTTATTTTGGTACAAAATTGCAGAAATTGTTCTTATTTTGGGGCAAAAACGCAGAAATTTCCCATATTTTGGTGCAAAAATGCAGAAATTCCCCTTATTTTGTGGTATAAAAGCTGAAATTCCTATTATTTGGGGGCAAAAAGGCAGAAATTCCCCTTATTTTGGGGCAAAACTCAGAAATTTCAATTATTTTGGGGCAAAATTCCAGAAATTTCCCTTATTTTGGGCCAAATTTCAGAAATTTCACTTATTTTGGGACAAAATTGCAGAAATTTCACTTATTTTGGGGCAAAATTGCAGAAATTTCACTTATTTCAGGAAAAAAGGCAGAAGTTTTCCTTATTTTGGAGCAAAAAGGCAGAAATTTCAAATATTTTGTGGCAAAAATGCAGAAATTCCCCTTATTTTGAGGTAAAAATGCTGAAATTCCCCTTATTTGGAGGCAAAAAGGCATAAATTTCCCTTATTTTGGGGCAAAATTGCAGAAATCCCACTTACTTCAGTGTAATAAGTCAGAAATTTTCTTTATTTTGGGGCAAAAAAGATGGAAATTCTCTTTGTTTTGGGGAAAAAAGACATAAATTCGACTTATTAAGAGGCAAAAAAGCAGAAATTCCCCATACTTTGGAGCAAAAATGAAGAAATTTTCCTTTTTTATGGCAAAAAGGTATGCATTCTTCTTGTTTTCGGGCAAAAAGGCAGAAATTCCCCGTATTTTGGAGCACAATTGCAGAAATTCCCCTAATTGTGGGGCAAAAAGGCAGAAATTCCCTATATGTTGGGGCAAAAAGACAGAAATTTTCCTTTTTTTGGGGCAAAACTCAGAAATTCCACTTATTTTGGGGCAAAATTCCAGAAATTTCCCTTATTTTGGAGCAAAACTCAGAATTTTCACTTATTTTGGGGCAAAATTGCAGAAATTTCACTTATTTCAGAAAAAAAAGCAGAAATTTCACTTATTTTGGGGCAAAAAGGCAGAAATTTTTTTTATTTTGATACAAAATTGCAGAAATTTTTCTTATTTTGGGACAAAAAGGCAGAAATTTCCCATATTTTAGGGCAAAAGTGCAGAAATTCCCCTTATTTTGAGGTAAAAATGCTGAAATTCCCTTTATTTGGAGGCAAAAATGCAGAAATTTCCCTTATTTTGGGGCAAAATTGCAGAAATCTCACTTATTTCAGGAAAAAAGGCAGAAGTTTTTCTTATTTTGGAGCAAAAAGGCAGAAATTCCAAATATTTTGTGGCAAAAATGCAGAAGTTCCTTTTATTTTGAGGTAAAAATGCTGAAATTCCCCTTATTTGGGGGTAAAAAGGCATAAATTTCCCTTATTTTGGGGCAAAATTGCAGAAATTTCACTTACTTCAGGGTAATAAGTCAGAAATTTTCCTTATTTTGAGGCAAAAAAGGTTGAAATTCCCTTTGTTTTGGGGGAAAAAGACAGAAATTCCACTTATTAAGAGGCAAAAGAGCAGAAAGTCCCCTTATTTTGGAGCAAAAATGAAGAAATTTTCCTTTTTTATGGCAAAAAGGTATGCATTCTTCTTGTTTTCGGGCAAAAAGGCAGAAATTCCTCGTATTTTGGAGCACAATTGCAGAAATTCCCCTAATTGTGGGGCAAAAAGACAGAAATTCTCCTTATTTTGGGGCAAAACTCAGAATTTTCACTTATTTTGGGGCAAAATTGCAGAAATTTCACTTATTTCAGAAAAAAAGCAGAAATTTCACTTATTTTGGGGCAAAAATGCAGAAATTTCCCTTATTTTGAGATAAAAAGGCTGATATTTTTCTTATTTGGGGGCAAAAAGGCAGAAATTTCCCTCATTTTGGGGCAAAATTGCAGAAATTTCATTTACTTCAGGGTAATAAGTCAGAAATTTTCCGTATTTTGGGGCAAAAAAGACAGAAATTCCCTTTGTTTTGGGGAAAAAAGACAGAAATTCCACTTATTAAGAGGCAAAAAAGCAGAAATTCCCCTTATTTTGGAGCAAAAATTAAGAAATTTCTATTTTTTATGGCAAAAAGGTATGCATTCTTCTTGTTTTCGGGCAAAAAGGCAGAAATTCCTTCTGTTTTGGAGCAAAATTGCAGAAATTCCCCTAATTGTGGGGCAAAAAGGCAGAAATTCCCTATATGTTGGGGCAAAAAGACAGAAATTCTCCTTATTTTGGGGCAAAACTCAGAAATTTCACTTATTTTGGGGCAAAATTGCAGAAATTTCACTGATTTCAGAAAAAAAAGCAGAAATTTTCTTATTTTGGGGCAAAAAGGCAGAAATTTCTTTTATTTTTGTACAAAATTGCAGAAATTTTTCTTATTATGGGAAAAAGGCAGAAATTTCTCATATTTTGGGGCAAAAATGCAGAAATTCCCCTTATTTTAAGGTAAAAATGCTGAACTTCTTCTTATTTGGGGGCAAAAAAGCAGAAATTTCCCTTATTTTGGGGCAAAACTTAGAAATTTCATTTATTTTGGGGCAAAATTGCAGAAATTTCACTTATTTCCGAAAAAAAAAGCAGAAATTTTCTAATTTTGGGGCAAAAAGGCAGATATTTCTTTTATTTTGGTACAAAATTGCAGAAATTTTCCTTATTTTGGGGCAAAAAGGCAGACATTTCCCATATTTTGGAGCAAAAATCCAGAAATTCCCCATATTTTGAGGTAAAAAGGCGGAAATTCCCCTTATTTGGGGGCAAAAAATGCAGAAATTTCCCTTATTTTAAGGCAAAATTGCAGAAATTTCACATATTTTTGGGCAAAATTGCAGAAATTTCACTTATTTCAGAAAAAAAAGCAGAAATTTTCTTTTTAGGTCAAAAATCAGAAATTTCTTTTATTTAGGTACAAAATTGCAGAATTTGTTCTTATTTTGGGGCAAAAGGGCAGAAATGTCCCATTATTTTGGGGCAAAAATGCAGAAATTTCCCTTATTTTGAGGTAAAAAGGCTGATATTTTCTTCTTTGGGAGCAAGAAGGCAGAAATTTCCCTCATTTTGGGGCAAAATTGCAGAAATTTCACTTATTTCAGGGTAATAAGTCAGAAATTTTTCTTATTTTGGGGCAAAAAGACAGGAATTCCCTTTGTTTTGGGGGAAAAAGACAGAAATTCCACTTATGTAGAGGCAAAAAAGCAGAAATTCCCTTTATTTTGGAGCAAAAATGAAGAAATTTCTTTTTTTTATGGCAAAAAGGTATGCATTCTTCTTATTTTCGGGCAAAAAGGCAGAAATTCCCCGTATTTTGGAGCAAAATTGCAGATATTCCCCTAATTGTGGGGCAAAAAGGCAGAAATTCCCTATATGTTGGAGCAAAAACAGAAATTCTCCTTATTTAGGGGCAAAACTCAGAAATTTCACTTATTTTGGGGCAAAATTGCAGAAATTTTTCTTATTTTGGGGCAAAATTGCAGAAATTTCACATATTTTGGGGCAAAATTGCAGAAATTTCACATATTTTGGGGCAAAATTGCAGAAATTTCACTTATTTCAGAAGAAAATAGCAGAAATTTTCTTTTTTGGGAAAAAAAGTCAGAAATTTCTTTTATTTAGGTACAAAATTGCAGAATTTGTTCTTATTTTGGGGCAAAAAGGCAGAAATTTCCCATATTTTGGGGCAAAATTGCAGAAATTCCCCTTATTTTGAGGTAAAAATGCTGAAATTCCCCTTATTTGGGGACAAAAATCCAAAAATTCCCCTTATTTTGGGGCAAAACTCAGAAATTTCAATTATTTTGGAGCGAAATTGCAGAAATTTCACTTATTTCAGGGTAATAAGTCTGAAATTTTTTTTTTATTTTGGGGCAAAAAAGACAGAAATTCCCTTTGTTTTGGGGGAAAAAGACAGAAATTCCACTTATTTAGAGGCAAAAAATCAGAAATTCCCCTTATTTTGAAGAAAAATGAAAAAATTTCCCTTTTTTATGGCAAAAAGGTATTCATCTTCTTATTTTCGGGCAAAAAGGCAGAAATTCCCTGAATTTTGAAGCAAAATTGCAGAAATTCCCCTAATTGTGGGGCAAAAAGGCAGAAATTCCCTGTATGTTAGGGTAAAAAGACAGAAATTCTCTTTATTTTGGGGCAAAACTCAGAAATTCCACTTGTTATGGGGCAAAATTCCAGAAATTTCCCTTATTTTGGGGCAAAATTGCAGAAATTTCACTTATTTTGGGGCAAAATTGCAGAAATTTCACTTATTTTAAGGCAAAATTGCAGAAATTTTACTTATTTCAGGAAACAAGGCAGAAGTTTTCCTTATTTTGGGGCAAAAAGGCAGAAATTCCAAATATTTTGTGGCAAAAATGCAGAAATTCCCCTTATTTTGAGGTAAAAAGTCTGAAATTCCCCTTATTTGGGGGCAAAAAATGCAAAAATTTCCCTTATTTTGGGGCAAAATTGCAGAAATTTCACTTATTTCAGAATAATAAGTCAGAAATTATCTTTATTTTGGTGCAAAAAGACAGAAATTTCCTTTGTTTTGGGAAAAAAGACAGAAATTCCACTTATTTAGAGGCAAAAAGCAGAAATTTCCATTATTTTAGAGCAAAAATGAAGAAATTTCCCTTTTCTATGGCAAAAAGGTATGCATTCTTCTTATTTTCGGGCAAAAGGACAGAAATTACCCGTTTTTTGGAGCGAAATTGCAGAAATTCCCGTAATTGTGGGCCAAAAAGGCAGAAATTCCCTATATGTTGGGGCAAAAAGACAGAAATTCTCCTTATTTTGGGGCAAAACTCAGAAATTTCACTTATTTTAGGGCAAAATTGCAGAAATTTCACTTATTTCAGAAAAAAAGCAGAAATTTTCTTATTTTGGGGCAAAAAGGCAGAAATTTCTTTTATTTTGGTACAAAATTGCAGAAATTGTTCTTATTTTGGGGCAAAAAAGCAGAAATTTCCCATATTTTGGGGCAAAAATGCAGAAATTTCCCTTATTTTGAGGTTAAAAGGCTGATATTTTCCTTAATTGGGGGCAAAAAGGCAGAAATTTCCCTCATTTTCTGGCAAAATTGCAGAAATTTCACTTATTTCAGGGTAATGAGTCAGAAATTTTCCTTATTTTGGGGCAAAAAAGACAGAAATTCCCTTTGTTTTGGGGGAAAAAAACAGAAATTCCACATATTTAGAGCCAAAAAAGCAGAAATTCCCCTTATTTTGGAGCAAAAATGAAGTAAATTCTCTTTTTTATGGCAAAAAGATATGCATTCTTGTTATTTTCGGGCAAAAAGGCAGAAAATCCCCGTATTTTGGAGCAAAATTGCAGAAAATCCCCTAATTGTGGGCCAAAAAGGCAGAAATTCCCTATATGTTGGGGCAAAAACAGAAATTCCTCTTATTTTGGGGCAAAACTCAGAAATTTCACTTATTTTGTGGCAAAATTGCAGAAATTTCCCTTATTTTAAGGCAAAATTGCAGAAATTTCACATATTTTGGGGCAAAAATGCAGAAATTTCCCTTATTTTGAGGTAAAAAGGCTGATATTTTCCTTATTTAGGGGCAAAAAGGCAGAAATTTCCCTCATTTTGGGGCAAAATTGCAGAAATTTCATTAACGTCAGGGTAATAAGTCAGAAATTTTCCGTATTTTGGGGCAAAAAATAAAGAAATTCCCATTGTTTTGGGGAAAAAGACAGAAATTCCACTTATTAAGAGGCAAAAAAGCAGAAATTCCCCTTATTTTGGAGCAAAAATTAAGAAATTTCCTTTTTTTATGGCAAAAAGGTATACATTCTTCTTGTTTTCGGGCAAAAAGGCAGAAATTCCCCCTGTTTTAAAGCAAAATTGCAGAAATTTCTATAATTGTGGGGCAAAAAGACAGAAATTCCCTATATGTTGGGGCAAAAAGACAGAAATTCTCTTTATTTTGGAACAAAACTCAGAAATTTTACTTATTTTGGGGCAAAATTGCAGAAATTTCACTTATTTCAGAAAAAAAGCAGAAATTTTCTTATTTTGGGGCAAAAAGGCAGAAATTTCTTTTCTTTTGGTACAAAATTGCAGAAATTTTTCTTATTTTGGGAAATAGGCAGAAATTTCTCATATTTTGGGACAAAAATGCAAAAATTCCCCTTATTTTAAGGTAAAAATGCTGAAATTCCTCTTATTTGGGGGCAAAAAGGCAGAAATTTCTTTTATTTTGGGGCAAAACTTAGAAATTTCAATTATTTTGGGGCAAAATTGCAGAAATTTCACTTATTTCCGAAAAAAAGCAGAAATTTTCTAATTTTGGGGCAAAAGGGCAGATATTTCTTTTATTTTAATACAAAATTGCAGAAATTTTCCTTATTTTGGGGCAAAAAGGCAGACATTTCCAATATTTTGGGGCAAAAATGCAGAAATTCCCCTTATTTTGAGGTAAAAAGGCTGAAATTCCCCTTATTTGGGGGCAAAAAATGCAGAAATTTCCCTTATTTTGGGGCAAAATTGCAGAAATTTCACTTATTTCAGATTAATAAGTCAGAAATTATCTATATTTTGGTGCAAAAAGACAGAAATTCCCTTTGTTTTGGGAAAAAAAGACAGAAATTCCACTTATTTAGAAGCAAAAAGCAGAAATTTCCCTTATTTTGGAGCAAAAATGAAGAAATTTCCCTTTTCTATGGCAAAAAGGTATGTATTCTTCTTATTTTCGGGCAAAAAGACAGAAATTCCCCGTTTTTTGGAGCAAAATTGCAGAAATTCCCCTAATTGTGGGGCAAAAAGTCAGAAATTCCCTGTATGTTAGGGTAAAAAGACAGAAATTCTCTTTATTTTGGGGCAAAACTCAGAAATTCCACTTGTTATGGGGCAAAATTCCAGAAATTTCCCTTATTTTGGGGCAAAATTGCAGAAATTTCACTTATTTTGGGGCAAAATTGCAGAAATTTCACTTATTTTAAGGCAAAATTGCAGAAATTTTACTTATTTCACAAAACAAGGCAGAAGTTTTCCTTATTTTGGGGCAAAAAGGCAGAAATTCCAAATATTTTGTGGCAAAAATGCAGAAATTCCCCTTATTTTGAGGTAAAAAGTCTGAAATTCCCCTTATTTGGGGGCAAAAATGCAAAAATTTCCCTTATTTTGGGGCAAAATTGCAGAAATTTCACTTATTTCAGAATAATAAGTCAGAAATTATCTTTATTTTGGTGCAAAAAGACAGAAATTTCCTTTGTTTTGGGAAAAAAGACAGAAATTCCACTTATTTAGAGGCAAAAAGCAGAAATTTCCATTATTTTAGAGCAAAAATGAAGAAATTTCCCTTTTCTATGGCAAAAAGGTATGCATTCTTCTTATTTTCGGGCAAAAGGACAGAAATTACCCGTTTTTTGGAGCGAAATTGCAGAAATTCCCGTAATTGTGGGCCAAAAAGGCAGAAATTCCCTATATGTTGGGGCAAAAAGACAGAAATTCTCCTTATTTTGGGGCAAAACTCAGAAATTTCACTTATTTTAGGGCAAAATTGCAGAAATTTCACTTATTTCAGAAAAAAAGCAGAAATTTTCTTATTTTGGGGCAAAAAGGCAGAAATTTCTTTTATTTTGGTACAAAATTGCAGAAATTGTTCTTATTTTGGGGCAAAAAAGCAGAAATTTCCCATATTTTGGGGCAAAAATGCAGAAATTTCCCTTATTTTGAGGTTAAAAGGCTGATATTTTCCTTAATTGGGGGCAAAAAGGCAGAAATTTCCCTCATTTTCTGGCAAAATTGCAGAAATTTCACTTATTTCAGGGTAATGAGTCAGAAATTTTCCTTATTTTGGGGCAAAAAAGACAGAAATTCCCTTTGTTTTGGGGGAAAAAAACAGAAATTCCACATATTTAGAGCCAAAAAAGCAGAAATTCCCCTTATTTTGGAGCAAAAATGAAGTAAATTCTCTTTTTTATGGCAAAAAGATATGCATTCTTGTTATTTTCGGGCAAAAAGGCAGAAAATCCCCGTATTTTGGAGCAAAATTGCAGAAAATCCCCTAATTGTGGGCCAAAAAGGCAGAAATTCCCTATATGTTGGGGCAAAAACAGAAATTCCTCTTATTTTGGGGCAAAACTCAGAAATTTCACTTATTTTGTGGCAAAATTGCAGAAATTTCCCTTATTTTAAGGCAAAATTGCAGAAATTTCACATATTTTGGGGCAAAAATGCAGAAATTTCCCTTATTTTGAGGTAAAAAGGCTGATATTTTCCTTATTTAGGGGCAAAAAGGCAGAAATTTCCCTCATTTTGGGGCAAAATTGCAGAAATTTCATTAACGTCAGGGTAATAAGTCAGAAATTTTCCGTATTTTGGGGCAAAAAATAAAGAAATTCCCATTGTTTTGGGGAAAAAGACAGAAATTCCACTTATTAAGAGGCAAAAAAGCAGAAATTCCCCTTATTTTGGAGCAAAAATTAAGAAATTTCCTTTTTTTATGGCAAAAAGGTATACATTCTTCTTGTTTTCGGGCAAAAAGGCAGAAATTCCCCCTGTTTTAAAGCAAAATTGCAGAAATTTCTATAATTGTGGGGCAAAAAGACAGAAATTCCCTATATGTTGGGGCAAAAAGACAGAAATTCTCTTTATTTTGGAACAAAACTCAGAAATTTTACTTATTTTGGGGCAAAATTGCAGAAATTTCACTTATTTCAGAAAAAAAGCAGAAATTTTCTTATTTTGGGGCAAAAAGGCAGAAATTTCTTTTCTTTTGGTACAAAATTGCAGAAATTTTTCTTATTTTGGGAAATAGGCAGAAATTTCTCATATTTTGGGACAAAAATGCAAAAATTCCCCTTATTTTAAGGTAAAAATGCTGAAATTCCTCTTATTTGGGGGCAAAAAGGCAGAAATTTCTTTTATTTTGGGGCAAAACTTAGAAATTTCAATTATTTTGGGGCAAAATTGCAGAAATTTCACTTATTTCCGAAAAAAAGCAGAAATTTTCTAATTTTGGGGCAAAAGGGCAGATATTTCTTTTATTTTAATACAAAATTGCAGAAATTTTCCTTATTTTGGGGCAAAAAGGCAGACATTTCCAATATTTTGGGGCAAAAATGCAGAAATTCCCCTTATTTTGAGGTAAAAAGGCTGAAATTCCCCTTATTTGGGGGCAAAAAATGCAGAAATTTCCCTTATTTTGGGGCAAAATTGCAGAAATTTCACTTATTTCAGATTAATAAGTCAGAAATTATCTATATTTTGGTGCAAAAAGACAGAAATTCCCTTTGTTTTGGGAAAAAAAGACAGAAATTCCACTTATTTAGAAGCAAAAAGCAGAAATTCCCCTTATTTTGGAGCAAAAATGAAGAAATTTCCCTTTTCTATGGCAAAAAGGTATTCATCTTCTTATTTTCGGGCAAAAAGACAGAAATTCCCCGTTTTTTGGAGCAAAATTGCAGAAATTCCCCTAATTGTGGGGCAAAAAGTCAGAAATTCCCTGTATGTTAGGGTAAAAAGACAGAAATTCTCTTTATTTTGGGGCAAAACTCAGAAATTCCACTTGTTATGGGGCAAAATTCCAGAAATTTCCCTTATTTTGGGGCAAAATTGCAGAAATTTCACTTATTTTGGGGCAAAATTGCAGAAATTTCACTTATTTTAAGGCAAAATTGCAGAAATTTTACTTATTTCAGGAAACAAGGCAGAAGTTTTCCTTATTTTGGGGCAAAAAGGCAGAAATTCCAAATATTTTGTGGCAAAAATGCAGAATTTCCCCTTATTTTGAGGTAAAAAGTCTGAAATTCCCCTTATTTGGGGGCAAAAAATGCAAAAATTTCCCTTATTTTGGGGCAAAATTGCAGAAATTTCACTTATTTCAGAATAATAAGTCAGAAATTATCTTTATTTTGGTGCAAAAAGACAGAAATTTCCTTTGTTTTGGGAAAAAAGACAGAAATTCCACTTATTTAGAGGCAAAAAGCAGAAATTTCCATTATTTTAGAGCAAAAATGAAGAAATTTCCCTTTTCTATGGCAAAAAGGTATGCATTCTTCTTATTTTCGGGCAAAAGGACAGAAATTACCCGTTTTTTGGAGCGAAATTGCAGAAATTCCCGTAATTGTGGGCCAAAAAGGCAGAAATTCCCTATATGTTGGGGCAAAAAGACAGAAATTCTCCTTATTTTGGGGCAAAACTCAGAAATTTCACTTATTTTAGGGCAAAATTGCAGAAATTTCACTTATTTCAGAAAAAAAGCAGAAATTTTCTTATTTTGGGGCAAAAAGGCAGAAATTTCTTTTATTTTGGTACAAAATTGCAGAAATTGTTCTTATTTTGGGGCAAAAAAGCAGAAATTTCCCATATTTTGGGGCAAAAATGCAGAAATTTCCCTTATTTTGAGGTTAAAAGGCTGATATTTTCCTTAATTGGGGGCAAAAAGGCAGAAATTTCCCTCATTTTCTGGCAAAATTGCAGAAATTTCACTTATTTCAGGGTAATGAGTCAGAAATTTTCCTTATTTTGGGGCAAAAAAGACAGAAATTCCCTTTGTTTTGGGGGAAAAAAACAGAAATTCCACATATTTAGAGCCAAAAAAGCAGAAATTCCCCTTATTTTGGAGCAAAAATGAAGTAAATTCTCTTTTTTATGGCAAAAAGATATGCATTCTTGTTATTTTCGGGCAAAAAGGCAGAAAATCCCCGTATTTTGGAGCAAAATTGCAGAAAATCCCCTAATTGTGGGCCAAAAAGGCAGAAATTCCCTATATGTTGGGGCAAAAACAGAAATTCCTCTTATTTTGGGGCAAAACTCAGAAATTTCACTTATTTTGTGGCAAAATTGCAGAAATTTCCCTTATTTTAAGGCAAAATTGCAGAAATTTCACATATTTTGGGGCAAAAATGCAGAAATTTCCCTTATTTTGAGGTAAAAAGGCTGATATTTTCCTTATTTAGGGGCAAAAAAGGCAGAAATTTCCCTCATTTTGGGGCAAAATTGCAGAAATTTCATTAACGTCAGGGTAATAAGTCAGAAATTTTCCGTATTTTGGGGCAAAAAATAAAGAAATTCCCATTGTTTTGGGGAAAAAGACAGAAATTCCACTTATTAAGAGGCAAAAAAGCAGAAATTCCCCTTATTTTGGAGCAAAAATTAAGAAATTTCCTTTTTTTATGGCAAAATGGTATACATTCTTCTTGTTTTCGGGCAAAAAGGCAGAAATTCCCCCTGTTTTAAAGCAAAATTGCAGAAATTTCTATAATTGTGGGGCAAAAAGACAGAAATTTCCTATATGTTGGGGCAAAAAGACAGAAATTCTCTTTATTTTGGAACAAAACTCAGAAATTTTACTTATTTTGGGGCAAAATTGCAGAAATTTCACTTATTTCAGAAAAAAAGCAGAAATTTTCTTATTTTGGGGCAAAAAGGCAGAAATTTCTTTTTTTTTGGTACAAAATTGCAGAAATTTTTCTTATTTTGGGAAATAGGCAGAAATTTCTCATATTTTGGGACAAAAATGCAAAAATTCCCCTTATTTTAAGGTAAAAATGCTGAAATTCCTCTTATTTGGGGGCAAAAAGGCAGAAATTTCTTTTATTTTGGGGCAAAACTTAGAAATTTCAATTATTTTGGGGCAAAATTGCAGAAATTTCACTTATTTCCGAAAAAAAGCAGAAATTTTCTAATTTTGGGGCAAAAGGGCAGATATTTCTTTTATTTTAATACAAAATTGCAGAAATTTTCCTTATTTTGGGGCAAAAAGGCAGACATTTCCAATATTTTGGGGCAAAAATGCAGAAATTCCCCTTATTTTGAGGTAAAAAGGCTGAAATTCCCCTTATTTGGGGGCAAAAAATGCAGAAATTTCCCTTATTTTGGGGCAAAATTGCAGAAATTTCACTTATTTCAGATTAATAAGTCAGAAATTATCTATATTTTGGTGCAAAAAGACAGAAATTCCCTTTGTTTTGGGAAAAAAAGACAGAAATTCCACTTATTTAGAAGCAAAAAGCAGAAATTCCCCTTATTTTGGAGCAAAAATGAAGAAATTTCCCTTTTCTATGGCAAAAAGGTATGTATTCTTCTTATTTTCGGGCAAAAAGACAGAAATTCCCCGTTTTTTGGAGCAAAATTGCAGAAATTCCCCTAATTGTGGGGCAAAAAGTCAGAAATTCCCTGTATGTTAGGGTAAAAAGACAGAAATTCTCTTTATTTTGGGGCAAAACTCAGAAATTCCACTTGTTATGGGGCAAAATTCCAGAAATTTCCCTTATTTTGGGGCAAAATTGCAGAAATTTCACTTATTTTGGGGCAAAATTGCAGAAATTTCACTTATTTTAAGGCAAAATTGCAGAAATTTTACTTATTTCAGGAAACAAGGCAGAAGTTTTCCTTATTTTGGGGCAAAAAGGCAGAAATTCCAAATATTTTGTGGCAAAAATGCAGAAATTCCCCTTATTTTGAGGTAAAAAGTCTGAAATTCCCCTTATTTGGGGGCAAAAAATGCAAAAATTTCCCTTATTTTGGGGCAAAATTGCAGAAATTTCACTTATTTCAGAATAATAAGTCAGAAATTATCTTTATTTTGGTGCAAAAAGACAGAAATTTCCTTTGTTTTGGGAAAAAAGACAGAAATTCCACTTATTTAGAGGCAAAAAGCAGAAATTTCCATTATTTTAGAGCAAAAATGAAGAAATTTCCCTTTTCTATGGCAAAAAGGTATGCATTCTTCTTATTTTCGGGCAAAAGGACAGAAATTACCCGTTTTTTGGAGCGAAATTGCAGAAATTCCCGTAATTGTGGGCCAAAAAGGCAGAAATTCCCTATATGTTGGGGCAAAAAGACAGAAATTCTCCTTATTTTGGGGCAAAACTCAGAAATTTCACTTATTTTAGGGCAAAATTGCAGAAATTTCACTTATTTCAGAAAAAAAGCAGAAATTTTCTTATTTTGGGGCAAAAAGGCAGAAATTTCTTTTATTTTGGTACAAAATTGCAGAAATTGTTCTTATTTTGGGGCAAAAAAGCAGAAATTTCCCATATTTTGGGGCAAAAATGCAGAAATTTCCCTTATTTTGAGGTTAAAAGGCTGATATTTTCCTTAATTGGGGGCAAAAAGGCAGAAATTTCCCTCATTTTCTGGCAAAATTGCAGAAATTTCACTTATTTCAGGGTAATGAGTCAGAAATTTTCCTTATTTTGGGGCAAAAAAGACAGAAATTCCCTTTGTTTTGGGGGAAAAAAACAGAAATTCCACATATTTAGAGCCAAAAAAGCAGAAATTCCCCTTATTTTGGAGCAAAAATGAAGTAAATTCTCTTTTTTATGGCAAAAAGATATGCATTCTTGTTATTTTCGGGCAAAAAGGCAGAAAATCCCCGTATTTTGGAGCAAAATTGCAGAAAATCCCCTAATTGTGGGCCAAAAAGGCAGAAATTCCCTATATGTTGGGGCAAAAACAGAAATTCCTCTTATTTTGGGGCAAAACTCAGAAATTTCACTTATTTTGTGGCAAAATTGCAGAAATTTCCCTTATTTTAAGGCAAAATTGCAGAAATTTCACATATTTTGGGGCAAAAATGCAGAAATTTCCCTTATTTTGAGGTAAAAAGGCTGATATTTTCCTTATTTAGGGGCAAAAAGGCAGAAATTTCCCTCATTTTGGGGCAAAATTGCAGAAATTTCATTAACGTCAGGGTAATAAGTCAGAAATTTTCCGTATTTTGGGGCAAAAAATAAAGAAATTCCCATTGTTTTGGGGAAAAAGACAGAAATTCCACTTATTAAGAGGCAAAAAAGCAGAAATTCCCCTTATTTTGGAGCAAAAATTAAGAAATTTCCTTTTTTTATGGCAAAAAGGTATACATTCTTCTTGTTTTCGGGCAAAAAGGCAGAAATTCCCCCTGTTTTAAAGCAAAATTGCAGAAATTTCTATAATTGTGGGGCAAAAAGACAGAAATTCCCTATATGTTGGGGCAAAAAGACAGAAATTCTCTTTATTTTGGAACAAAACTCAGAAATTTTACTTATTTTGGGGCAAAATTGCAGAAATTTCACTTATTTCAGAAAAAAAGCAGAAATTTTCTTATTTTGGGGCAAAAAGGCAGAAATTTCTTTTCTTTTGGTACAAAATTGCAGAAATTTTTCTTATTTTGGGAAATAGGCAGAAATTTCTCATATTTTGGGACAAAAATGCAAAAATTCCCCTTATTTTAAGGTAAAAATGCTGAAATTCCTCTTATTTGGGGGCAAAAAGGCAGAAATTTCTTTTATTTTGGGGCAAAACTTAGAAATTTCAATTATTTTGGGGCAAATTTGCAGAAATTTCACTTATTTCCGAAAAAAAGCAGAAATTTTCTAATTTTGGGGCAAAAGGGCAGATATTTCTTTTATTTTAATACAAAATTGCAGAAATTTTCCTTATTTTGGGGCAAAAAGGCAGACATTTCCAATATTTTGGGGCAAAAATGCAGAAATTCCCCTTATTTTGAGGTAAAAAGGCTGAAATTCCCCTTATTTGGGGGCAAAAAATGCAGAAATTTCCCTTATTTTGGGGCAAAATTGCAGAAATTTCACTTATTTCAGATTAATAAGTCAGAAATTATCTATATTTTGGTGCAAAAAGACAGAAATTCCCTTTGTTTTGGGAAAAAAAGACAGAAATTCCACTTATTTAGAAGCAAAAAGCAGAAATTCCCCTTATTTTGGAGCAAAAATGAAGAAATTTCCCTTTTCTATGGCAAAAAGGTATGTATTCTTCTTATTTTCGGGCAAAAAGACAGAAATTCCCCGTTTTTTGGAGCAAAATTGCAAAAATCCCCCTAATTGTGGGCCAAAAAGGCAGAAATTCCCTATATGTTGGGGCAAAAAGACAGAAATTCTCCTTATTTTGGGGCAAAACTCAGAAATTTCACTTATTTTAGGGCAAAATTGCAGAAATTTCACTTATTTCAGAAAAAAAAGCAGAAATTTTCTTATTTTGGGGCAAAAAGGCAGAAATTTCTTTTATTTTGGTACAAAATTGCAGAAATTGTTCTTATTTTGGGGCAAAAAGGCAGAAATTTCCCATATTTTGGGGCAAAAATGCAGAAATTCCTATTATTTTGAGATAAAAAGGCTGAAATTCCCCTTATTTGGGGGCAAAAAGGCAGAAATTTTCCTCATTTTGGGGCAAAATTGCAGAAATTTCACTTATTTCAGGGTAATAAGTCAGAAATTTTCCTTATTTTGGGGCAAAAATGACAGAAATTCCTTTCGTTTTGGGGGAAAAAAACAGAAATTCCACATATTTAGATCCAAAAAAGCAGAAATTCCCCTTATTTTGGAGCAAAAATGAAGAAACTTTCCTTTTTTATGGCAAAAAGATATGCATTCTTCTTATTTTCGGGCAAAAAGGCAGAAAATCCCCGTATTTTGGAGCAAAATTGCAGATATTCCCCTAATTGTGGGGCAAAAAGGCAGAAATTCCCTATATGTTGGGGCAAAAACAGAAATTCCTCTTATTTTGGGGCAAAACTCAGACATTTCACTTATTTTGTGGCAAAATTGCAAAAATTTCCATTATTTTGGGGCAAAATAGCAGAAATTTCACATATTTTGGGGCAAAATTGCAGAAATTTCACTTATTTCAGGAAAAAAAAGCAGAAATTTTCTTTTTGGGGCAAAAAGTCAGAAATTTCTTTTATTTTTGTACAAAATTGCAGTATTTGTTCTTATTTTGGGTAAAAAGGCAGAAATTTCCCATATTTTGGGGCAAAAATGCAGAAATTTCCCTTATTTTGAGGTTAAAAGGCTGATATTTTCCTTATTTGGGGGCAAAAAGGCAGAAATTTCCCTCATTTTCTAGCAAAATTGCAGAAATTTCACTTACTTCAGGGTAATAAGTCAGAAATTTTCCGTATTTTGGGGCAAAAAAAACAGAAATTCCCTTTGTTTTGGGGGAAAAAGACAGAAATTCCACTTATTAAGAGGCAAAAAAAGCAGTAATTCCCCTTATTTTGGAGCAAAAATTAAGAAATTTCCCTTTTTTATGGCAAAAAGGTATGCATTCTTCCTGTTTTCGTTCAAAAAGGCAGAAATTCCCCCTGTTTTGGAGCAAAATTGCAGAAATTCCCCTAATTGTGGGGCAAAAAGACAGAAATTCCCTATATGTTGGGGCAAAAAGAGAGAAATTCTCTTTATTTTGGGGCAAAACTCAGAAATTTCACTTATTTTGGGGCAAAATTGCAGAAATTTCACTTATTTCAGAAAAAAAAAGCAGAAATTTTCTTTTTGGGGCAAAAAGTCAGAAATTTCTTTTATTTTTGTACAAAATTGCAGAATTTGTTCTTATTTTGGGGCAAAAAGGCAGAAATTTCCCATATTTTGGGGCAAAATTGCAGAAATTCCCCTTATTTTGAGGTAAAAATGCTGAAATTCCCCTTATTTGGGGACAAAAATCCAGAAATTCCTCTTATTTTGGGGCAAAACTCAGAAATTTCAATTATTTTGGAGCAAAATTGCAGAAATTTCACTTATTTCATGGTAATAATTCTGAAATTTTCCTTATTTTTGGGGCAAAAAAGACAGAAATTCCCTTTGTTTTGGGGGAAAAAGACAAAAATTCCACTTATTTAGAGGCAAAAAAGCAGAAATTCCCCTTATTTTGGAGAAAAATGAAGAAATTTCCCTTTTTTATGGCAAAAAGTTATTCATCTTCTTATTTTCGGTCAAAAAGGCAGAAATTCCCTGAATTTTGAAGCAAAATTGCAGAAATTCCCCGAATTGTGGGGCAAAAGGCAGAAATTCCCTGTATGTTAGGGCAAAAAGACAGAAATTTTCTTTATTTTGGGGCAAAACTCAGAAATTCCACTTGTTATGGGGCAAAATTCCAGAAATTTCCCTTATTTTGGGGCAAAATTGCAGAAATTTCATTTACTTCAGGGTAATAAGTCAGAAATTTTCCGTATTTTGGGGCAAAAAAGACAGAAATTCCCTTTGTTTTGGGGAAAAAAGACAGAAATTCCACTTATTAAGAGGCAAAAAAGCAGAAATTCCCCTTATTTTGGAGCAAAAATTAAGAAATTTCTATTTTTTATGGCAAAAAGGTATGCATTCTTCTTGTTTTCGGGCAAAAAGGCAGAAATTCCTTCTGTTTTGGAGCAAAATTGCAGAAATTCCCCTAATTGTGGGGCAAAAAGGCAGAAATTCCCTATATGTTGGGGCAAAAAGACAGAAATTCTCCTTATTTTGGGGCAAAACTCAGAAATTTCACTTATTTTGGGGCAAAATTGCAGAAATTTCACTGATTTCAGAAAAAAAAAGCAGAAATTTTCTTATTTTGGGGCAAAAAGGCAGAAATTTCTTTTATTTTTGTACAAAATTGCAGAAATTTTTCTTATTATGGGAAAAAGGCAGAAATTTCTCATATTTTGGGGCAAAAATGCAGAAATTCCCCTTATTTTAAGGTAAAAATGCTGAACTTCTTCTTATTTGGGGGCAAAAAAGCAGAAATTTCCCTTATTTTGGGGCAAAACTTAGAAATTTCATTTATTTTGGGGCAAAATTGCAGAAATTTCACTTATTTCCGAAAAAAAAGCAGAAATTTTCTAATTTTGGGGCAAAAAGGCAGATATTTCTTTTATTTTGGTACAAAATTGCAGAAATTTTCCTTATTTTGGGGCAAAAAGGCAGACATTTCCCATATTTTGGAGCAAAAATCCAGAAATTCCCCATATTTTGAGGTAAAAAGGCGGAAATTCCCCTTATTTGGGGGAAAAAAATGCAGAAATTTCCCTTATTTTAAGGCAAAATTGCAGAAATTTCACATATTTTTGGGCAAAATTGCAGAAATTTCACTTATTTCAGAAAAAAAAGCAGAAATTTTCTTTTTAGGTCAAAAAGTCAGAAATTTCTTTTATTTAGGTACAAAATTGCAGAATTTGTTCTTATTTTGGGGCAAAAGGGCAGAAATGTCCCATTATTTTGGGGCAAAAATGCAGAAATTTCCCTTATTTTGAGGTAAAAAGGCTGATATTTTCTTCTTTGGGAGCAAGAAGGCAGAAATTTCCCTCATTTTGGGGCAAAATTGCAGAAATTTCACTTATTTCAGGGTAATAAGTCAGAAATTTTTCTTATTTTGGGGCAAAAAGACAGGAATTCCCTTTGTTTTGGGGGAAAAAGACAGAAATTCCACTTATGTAGAGGCAAAAAAGCAGAAATTCCCTTTATTTTGGAGCAAAAATGAAGAAATTTCTTTTTTTTATGGCAAAAAGGTATGCATTCTTCTTATTTTCGGGCAAAAAGGCAGAAATTCCCCGTATTTTGGAGCAAAATTGCAGATATTCCCCTAATTGTGGGGCAAAAAGGCAGAAATTCCCTATATGTTGGAGCAAAAACAGAAATTCTCCTTATTTAGGGGCAAAACTCAGAAATTTCACTTATTTTGGGGCAAAATTGCAGAAATTTTTCTTATTTTGGGGCAAAATTGCAGAAATTTCACATATTTTGGGGCAAAATTGCAGAAATTTCACATATTTTGGGGCAAAATTGCAGAAATTTCACTTATTTCAGAAGAAAATAGCAGAAATTTTCTTTTTTGGGAAAAAAAGTCAGAAATTTCTTTTATTTAGGTACAAAATTGCAGAATTTGTTCTTATTTTGGGGCAAAAAGGCAGAAATTTCCCATATTTTGGGGCAAAATTGCAGAAATTCCCCTTATTTTGAGGTAAAAATGCTGAAATTCCCCTTATTTGGGGACAAAAATCCAAAAATTCCCCTTATTTTGGGGCAAAACTCAGAAATTTCAATTATTTTGGAGCGAAATTGCAGAAATTTCACTTACTTCAGGGTAATAAGTCTGAAATTTTTTTTTATTTTGGGGCAAAAAAGACAGAAATTCCCTTTGTTTTGGGGGAAAAAGACAGAAATTCCACTTATTTAGAGGCAAAAAATCAGAAATTCCCCTTATTTTGAAGAAAAATGAAGAAATTTCCCTTTTTTATGGCAAAAAGGTATTCATCTTCTTATTTTCGGGCAAAAAGGCAGAAATTCCCTGAATTTTGAAGCAAAATTGCAGAAATTCCCCTAATTGTGGGGCAAAAAGGCAGAAATTCCCTGTATGTTAGGGTAAAAAGACAGAAATTCTCTTTATTTTGGGGCAAAACTCAGAAATTCCACTTGTTATGGGGCAAAATTCCAGAAATTTCCCTTATTTTGGGGCAAAATTGCAGAAATTTCACTTATTTTGGGGCAAAATTGCAGAAATTTCACTTATTTTAAGGCAAAATTGCAGAAATTTTACTTATTTCAGGAAACAAGGCAGAAGTTTTCCTTATTTGGGGGCAAAAAGGCAGAAATTCCAAATATTTTGTGGCAAAAATGCAGAAATTCCCCTTATTTT
Source organism: Micromys minutus (assembly GCF_963924665.1). Classification (NCBI taxonomy): domain Eukaryota; kingdom Metazoa; phylum Chordata; class Mammalia; order Rodentia; family Muridae; genus Micromys; species Micromys minutus. The sequence continues at coordinate 9,812,861 of NW_027667727.1, forward strand.
GAGGTAAAAAGTCTGAAATTCCCCTTATTTGGGGGCAAAAAATGCAAAAATTTCCCTTATTTTGGGGCAAAATTGCAGAAATTTCACTTATTTCAGAATAATAAGTCAGAAATTATCTTTATTTTGGTGCAAAAAGACAGAAATTTCCTTTGTTTTGGGAAAAAAGACAGAAATTCCACTTATTTAGAGGCAAAAAGCAGAAATTTCCATTATTTTAGAGCAAAAATGAAGAAATTTCCCTTTTCTATGGCAAAAAGGTATGCATTCTTCTTATTTTCGGGCAAAAGGACAGAAATTACCCGTTTTTTGGAGCGAAATTGCAGAAATTCCCGTAATTGTGGGCCAAAAAGGCAGAAATTCCCTATATGTTGGGGCAAAAAGACAGAAATTCTCCTTATTTTGGGGCAAAACTCAGAAATTTCACTTATTTTAGGGCAAAATTGCAGAAATTTCACTTATTTCAGAAAAAAAGCAGAAATTTTCTTATTTTGGGGCAAAAAGGCAGAAATTTCTTTTATTTTGGTACAAAATTGCAGAAATTGTTCTTATTTTGGGGCAAAAAAGCAGAAATTTCCCATATTTTGGGGCAAAAATGCAGAAATTTCCCTTATTTTGAGGTTAAAAGGCTGATATTTTCCTTAATTGGGGGCAAAAAGGCAGAAATTTCCCTCATTTTCTGGCAAAATTGCAGAAATTTCACTTATTTCAGGGTAATGAGTCAGAAATTTTCCTTATTTTGGGGCAAAAAAGACAGAAATTCCCTTTGTTTTGGGGGAAAAAAACAGAAATTCCACATATTTAGAGCCAAAAAAGCAGAAATTCCCCTTATTTTGGAGCAAAAATGAAGTAAATTCTCTTTTTTATGGCAAAAAGATATGCATTCTTGTTATTTTCGGGCAAAAAGGCAGAAAATCCCCGTATTTTGGAGCAAAATTGCAGAAAATCCCCTAATTGTGGGCCAAAAAGGCAGAAATTCCCTATATGTTGGGGCAAAAACAGAAATTCCTCTTATTTTGGGGCAAAACTCAGAAATTTCACTTATTTTGTGGCAAAATTGCAGAAATTTCCCTTATTTTAAGGCAAAATTGCAGAAATTTCACATATTTTGGGGCAAAAATGCAGAAATTTCCCTTATTTTGAGGTAAAAAGGCTGATATTTTCCTTATTTAGGGGCAAAAAGGCAGAAATTTCCCTCATTTTGGGGCAAAATTGCAGAAATTTCATTAACGTCAGGGTAATAAGTCAGAAATTTTCCGTATTTTGGGGCAAAAAATAAAGAAATTCCCATTGTTTTGGGAAAAAGACAGAAATTCCACTTATTAAGAGGCAAAAAAGCAGAAATTCCCCTTATTTTGGAGCAAAAATTAAGAAATTTCCTTTTTTTATGGCAAAAAGGTATACATTCTTCTTGTTTTCGGGCAAAAAGGCAGAAATTCCCCCTGTTTTAAAGCAAAATTGCAGAAATTTCTATAATTGTGGGGCAAAAAGACAGAAATTCCCTATATGTTGGGGCAAAAAGACAGAAATTCTCTTTATTTTGGAACAAAACTCAGAAATTTTACTTATTTTGGGGCAAAATTGCAGAAATTTCACTTATTTCAGAAAAAAAGCAGAAATTTTCTTATTTTGGGGCAAAAAGGCAGAAATTTCTTTTCTTTTGGTACAAAATTGCAGAAATTTTTCTTATTTTGGGAAATAGGCAGAAATTTCTCATATTTTGGGACAAAAATGCAAAAATTCCCCTTATTTTAAGGTAAAAATGCTGAAATTCCTCTTATTTGGGGGCAAAAAGGCAGAAATTTCTTTTATTTTGGGGCAAAACTTAGAAATTTCAATTATTTTGGGGCAAAATTGCAGAAATTTCACTTATTTCCGAAAAAAAGCAGAAATTTTCTAATTTTGGGGCAAAAGGGCAGATATTTCTTTTATTTTAATACAAAATTGCAGAAATTTTCCTTATTTTGGGGCAAAAAGGCAGACATTTCCAATATTTTGGGGCAAAAATGCAGAAATTCCCCTTATTTTGAGGTAAAAAGGCTGAAATTCCCCTTATTTGGGGGCAAAAAATGCAGAAATTTCCCTTATTTTGGGGCAAAATTGCAGAAATTTCACTTATTTCAGATTAATAAGTCAGAAATTATCTATATTTTGGTGCAAAAAGACAGAAATTCCCTTTGTTTTGGGAAAAAAATACAGAAATTCCACTTATTTAGAAGCAAAAAGCAGAAATTCCCCTTATTTTGGAGCAAAAATGAAGAAATTTCCCTTTTCTATGGCAAAACGGTATGTATTCTTCTTATTTTCGGGCAAAAAGACAGAAATTCCCCGTTTTTTGGAGCAAAATTGCAAAAATCCCCCTAATTGTGGGCCAAAAAGGCAGAAATTCCCTATATGTTGGGGCAAAAAGACAGAAATTCTCCTTATTTTGGGGCAAAACTCAGAAATTTCACTTATTTTAGGGCAAAATTGCAGAAATTTCACTTATTTCAGAAAAAAAAGCAGAAATTTTCTTATTTTGGGGCAAAAAGGCAGAAATTTCTTTTATTTTGGTACAAAATTGCAGAAATTGTTCTTATTTTGGGGCAAAAAGGCAGAAATTTCCCATATTTTGGGGCAAAAATGCAGAAATTCCTATTATTTTGAGATAAAAAGGCTGAAATTCCCCTTATTTGGGGGCAAAAAGGCAGAAATTTTCCTCATTTTGGGGCAAAATTGCAGAAATTTCACTTATTTCAGGGTAATAAGTCAGAAATTTTCCTTATTTTGGGGCAAAAAAGACAGAAATTCCTTTCGTTTTGGAGGAAAAAAACAGAAATTCCACATATTTAGATCCAAAAAAGCAGAAATTCCCCTTATATTGGAGCAAAAATGAAGAAACTTTCCTTTTTTATGGCAAAAAGATATGCATTCTTCTTATTTTCAGGCAAAAAGGCAGAAAATCCCCGTATTTTGGAGCAAAATTGCAGATATTCCCCTAATTGTGGGGCAAAAAGGCAGAAATTCCCTATATGTTGGGGCAAAAACAGAAATTCCTCTTATTTTGGGGCAAAACTCAGACATTTCACTTATTTTGTGGCAAAATTGCAAAAATTTCCATTATTTTGGGGCAAAATAGCAGAAATTTCACATATTTTGGGGCAAAATTGCAGAAATTTCACTTATTTCAGGAAAAAAAAAGCAGAAATTTTCTTTTTGGGGCAAAAAGTCAGAAATTTCTTTTATTTTTGTACAAAATTGCAGAATTTGTTCTTATTTTGGGTAAAAAGGCAGAAATTTCCCATATTTTGGGGCAAAAATGCAGAAATTTCCCTTATTTTGAGGTTAAAAGGCTGATATTTTCCTTATTTGGGGGCAAAAAGGCAGAAATTTCCCTCATTTTCTGGCAAAATTGCAGAAATTTCACTTACTTCAGGGTAATAAGTCAGAAATTTTCCGTATTTTGGGGCAAAAAAAACAGAAATTCCCTTTGTTTTGGGGGAAAAAGACAGAAATTCCACTTATTAAGAGGCAAAAAAAGCAGTAATTCCCCTTATTTTGGAGCAAAAATTAAGAAATTTCCCTTTTTTATGGCAAAAAGGTATGCATTCTTCCTGTTTTCGTTCAAAAAGGCAGAAATTCCCCCTGTTTTGGAGCAAAATTGCAGAAATTCCCCTAATTGTGGGGCAAAAAGACAGAAATTCCCTATATGTTGGGGCAAAAAGACAGAAATTCTCTTTATTTTGGGGCAAAACTCAGAAATTTCACTTATTTTGGGGCAAAATTGCAGAAATTTCACTTATTTCAGAAAAAAAAAGGAGAACTTTTCTTTTTTGGGGCAAAAAGTCAGAAATTTCTTTTATTTTGGTACAAAATTGCAGAAATTGTTCTTATTTTGGGGCAAAAACGCAGAAATTTCCCATATTTTGGGGCAAAAATGCAGAAATTCCCCTTATTTTGTGGTATAAAAGCTGAAATTCCTATTATTTGGGGGCAAAAAGGCAGAAATTCCCCTTATTTTGGGGCAAAACTCAGAAATTTCAATTATTTTGGGGCAAAATTCCAGAAATTTCCCTTATTTTGGGCCAAATTTCAGAAATTTCACTTATTTTGGGACAAAATTGCAGAAATTTCACTTATTTTGGGGCAAAATTGCAGAAATTTCACTTATTTCAGGAAAAAAGGCAGAAGTTTTCCTTATTTTGGAGCAAAAAGGCAGAAATTCCAAATATTTTGTGGCAAAAATGCAGAAATTCTCCTTATTTTGAGGTAAAAATGCTGAAATTCCCCTTATTTGGAGGCAAAAAGGCATAAATTTCCCTTATTTTGGGGCAAAATTGCAGAAATTCCACTTACTTCAGGGTAATAAGTCAGAAATTTTCTTTATTTTGGGGCAAAAAAGATGGAAATTCTCTTTGTTTTGGGGAAAAAAGACATAAATTCGACTTATTAAGAGGCAAAAAAGCAGAAATTCCCCATACTTTGGAGCAAAAATGAAGAAATTTTCCTTTTTTATGGCAAAAAGGTATGCATTCTTCTTGTTTTCGGGCAAAAAGGCAGAAATTCCCCGTATTTTGGAGCACAATTGCAGAAATTCCCCTAATTGTGGGGCAAAAAGGCAGAAATTCCCTATATGTTGGGGCAAAAAGACAGAAATTTTCCTTTTTTTGGGGCAAAACTCAGAAATTCCACTTATTTTGGGGCAAAATTCCAGAAATTTCCCTTATTTTGGGGCAAAACTCAGAATTTTCACTTATTTTGGGGCAAAATTGCAGAAATTTCACTTATTTCAGAAAAAAAAGCAGAAATTTCACTTATTTTGGGGCAAAAAGGCAGAAATTTTTTTATTTTGATACAAAATTGCAGAAATTTTTCTTATTTTGGGACAAAAAGGCAGAAATTTCCCATATTTTAGGGCAAAAGTGCAGAAATTCCCCTTATTTTGAGGTAAAAATGCTGAAATTCCCTTTATTTGGAGGCAAAAATGCAGAAATTTCCCTTATTTTGGGGAAAATTGCAGAAATCTCACTTATTTCAGGAAAAAAGGCAGAAGTTTTTCTTATTTTGGAGCAAAAAGGCAGAAATTCCAAATATTTTGTGGCAAAAATGCAGAAGTTCCTTTTATTTTGAGGTAAAAATGCTGAAATTCCCCTTATTTGGGGGTAAAAAGGCATAAATTTCCCTTATTTTGGGGCAAAATTGCAGAAATTTCACTTACTTCAGGGTAATAAGTCAGAAATTTTCCTTATTTTGAGGCAAAAAAGATGGAAATTCCCTTTGTTTTGGGGGAAAAAGACAGAAATTCCACTTATTAAGAGGCAAAAGAGCAGAAAGTCCCCTTATTTTGGAGCAAAAATGAAGAAATTTTCCTTTTTTATGGCAAAAAGGTATGCATTCTTCTTGTTTTCGGGCAAAAAGGCAGAAATTCCTCATATTTTGGAGCACAATTGCAGAAATTCCCCTAATTGTGGGGCAAAAAGACAGAAATTCTCCTTATTTTGGGGCAAAACTCAGAATTTTCACTTATTTTGGGGTAAAATTGCAGAAATTTCACTTATTTCAGAAAAAAAGCAGAAATTTCACTTATTTTGGGGCAAAAATGCAGAAATTTCCCTTATTTTGAGATAAAAAGGCTGATATTTTTCTTATTTGGGGGCAAAAAGGCAGAAATTTCCCTCATTTTGGGGCAAAATTGCAGAAATTTCATTTACTTCAGGGTAATAAGTCAGAAATTTTCCGTATTTTGGGGCAAAAAAGACAGAAATTCCCTTTGTTTTGGGGAAAAAAGACAGAAATTCCACTTATTAAGAGGCAAAAAAGCAGAAATTCCCCTTATTTTGGAGCAAAAATTAAGAAATTTCTATTTTTTATGGCAAAAAGGTATGCATTCTTCTTGTTTTCGGGCAAAAAGGCAGAAATTCCTTCTGTTTTGGAGCAAAATTGCAGAAATTCCCCTAATTGTGGGGCAAAAAGGCAGAAATTCCCTATATGTTGGGGCAAAAAGACAGAAATTCTCCTTATTTTGGGGCAAAACTCAGAAATTTCACTTATTTTGGGGCAAAATTGCAGAAATTTCACTGATTTCAGAAAAAAAAGCAGAAATTTTCTTATTTTGGGGCAAAAAGGCAGAAATTTCTTTTATTTTTGTACAAAATTGCAGAAATTTTTCTTATTATGGGAAAAAGGCAGAAATTTCTCATATTTTGGGGCAAAAATGCAGAAATTCCCCTTATTTTAAGGTAAAAATGCTGAACTTCTTCTTATTTGGGGGCAAAAAAGCAGAAATTTCCCTTATTTTGGGGCAAAACTTAGAAATTTCATTTATTTTGGGGCAAAATTGCAGAAATTTCACTTATTTCCGAAAAAAAAGCAGAAATTTTCTAATTTTGGGGCAAAAAGGCAGATATTTCTTTTATTTTGGTACAAAATTGCAGAAATTTTCCTTATTTTGGGGCAAAAAGGCAGACATTTCCCATATTTTGGAGCAAAAATCCAGAAATTCCCCATATTTTGAGGTAAAAAGGCGGAAATTCCCCTTATTTGGGGGCAAAAAATGCAGAAATTTCCCTTATTTTAAGGCAAAATTGCAGAAATTTCACATATTTTTGGGCAAAATTGCAGAAATTTCACTTATTTCAGAAAAAAAAGCAGAAATTTTCTTTTTAGGTCAAAAAGTCAGAAATTTCTTTTATTTAGGTACAAAATTGCAGAATTTGTTCTTATTTTGGGGCAAAAGGGCAGAAATGTCCCATTATTTTGGGGCAAAAATGCAGAAATTTCCCTTATTTTGAGGTAAAAAGGCTGATATTTTCTTCTTTGGGAGCAAGAAGGCAGAAATTTCCCTCATTTTGGGGCAAAATTGCAGAAATTTCACTTATTTCAGGGTAATAAGTCAGAAATTTTTCTTATTTTGGGGCAAAAAGACAGGAATTCCCTTTGTTTTGGGGGAAAAAGACAGAAATTCCACTTATGTAGAGGCAAAAAAGCAGAAATTCCCTTTATTTTGGAGCAAAAATGAAGAAATTTCTTTTTTTTATGGCAAAAAGGTATGCATTCTGCTTATTTTCGGGCAAAAAGGCAGAAATTCCCCGTATTTTGGAGCAAAATTGCAGATATTCCCCTAATTGTGGGGCAAAAAGGCAGAAATTCCCTATATGTTGGAGCAAAAACAGAAATTCTCCTTATTTAGGGGCAAAACTCAGAAATTTCACTTATTTTGGGGCAAAATTGCAGAAATTTTTCTTATTTTGGGGCAAAATTGCAGAAATTTCACATATTTTGGGGCAAAATTGCAGAAATTTCACATATTTTGGGGCAAAATTGCAGAAATTTCACTTATTTCAGAAGAAAATAGCAGAAATTTTCTTTTTTGGGAAAAAAAGTCAGAAATTTCTTTTATTTAGGTACAAAATTGCAGAATTTGTTCTTATTTTGGGGCAAAAAGGCAGAAATTTCCCATATTTTGGGGCAAAATTGCAGAAATTCCCCTTATTTTGAGGTAAAAATGCTGAAATTCCCCTTATTTGGGGACAAAAATCCAAAAATTCCCCTTATTTTGGGGCAAAACTCAGAAATTTCAATTATTTTGGAGCGAAATTGCAGAAATTTCACTTATTTCAGGGTAATAAGTCTGAAATTTTTTTTTATTTTGGGGCAAAAAAGACAGAAATTCCCTTTGTTTTGGGGGAAAAAGACAGAAATTCCACTTATTTAGAGGCAAAAAATCAGAAATTCCCCTTATTTTGAAGAAAAATGAAGAAATTTCCCTTTTTTATGGCAAAAAGGTATTCATCTTCTTATTTTCGGGCAAAAAGGCAGAAATTCCCTGAATTTTGAAGCAAAATTGCAGAAATTCCCCTAATTGTGGGGCAAAAAGGCAGAAATTCCCTGTATGTTAGGGTAAAAAGACAGAAATTCTCTTTATTTTGGGGCAAAACTCAGAAATTCCACTTGTTATGGGGCAAAATTCCAGAAATTTCCCTTATTTTGGGGCAAAATTGCAGAAATTTCACTTATTTTGGGGCAAAATTGCAGAAATTTCACTTATTTTAAGGCAAAATTGCAGAAATTTTACTTATTTCAGGAAACAAGGCAGAAGTTTTCCTTATTTTGGGGCAAAAAGGCAGAAATTCCAAATATTTTGTGGCAAAAATGCAGAAATTCCCCTTATTTTGAGGTAAAAAGTCTGAAATTCCCCTTATTTGGGGGCAAAAAATGCAAAAATTTCCCTTATTTTGGGGCAAAATTGCAGAAATTTCACTTATTTCAGAATAATAAGTCAGAAATTATCTTTATTTTGGTGCAAAAAGACAGAAATTTCCTTTGTTTTGGGAAAAAAGACAGAAATTCCACTTATTTAGAGGCAAAAAGCAGAAATTTCCATTATTTTAGAGCAAAAATGAAGAAATTTCCCTTTTCTATGGCAAAAAGGTATGCATTCTTCTTATTTTCGGGCAAAAGGACAGAAATTACCCGTTTTTTGGAGCGAAATTGCAGAAATTCCCGTAATTGTGGGCCAAAAAGGCAGAAATTCCCTATATGTTGGGGCAAAAAGACAGAAATTCTCCTTATTTTGGGGCAAAACTCAGAAATTTCACTTATTTTAGGGCAAAATTGCAGAAATTTCACTTATTTCAGAAAAAAAGCAGAAATTTTCTTATTTTGGGGCAAAAAGGCAGAAATTTCTTTTATTTTGGTACAAAATTGCAGAAATTGTTCTTATTTTGGGGCAAAAAAGCAGAAATTTCCCATATTTTGGGGCAAAAATGCAGAAATTTCCCTTATTTTGAGGTTAAAAGGCTGATATTTTCCTTAATTGGGGGCAAAAAGGCAGAAATTTCCCTCATTTTCTGGCAAAATTGCAGAAATTTCACTTATTTCAGGGTAATGAGTCAGAAATTTTCCTTATTTTGGGGCAAAAAAGACAGAAATTCCCTTTGTTTTGGGGGAAAAAAACAGAAATTCCACATATTTAGAGCCAAAAAAGCAGAAATTCCCCTTATTTTGGAGCAAAAATGAAGTAAATTCTCTTTTTTATGGCAAAAAGATATGCATTCTTGTTATTTTCGGGCAAAAAGGCAGAAAATCCCCGTATTTTGGAGCAAAATTGCAGAAAATCCCCTAATTGTGGGCCAAAAAGGCAGAAATTCCCTATATGTTGGGGCAAAAACAGAAATTCCTCTTATTTTGGGGCAAAACTCAGAAATTTCACTTATTTTGTGGCAAAATTGCAGAAATTTCCCTTATTTTAAGGCAAAATTGCAGAAATTTCACATATTTTGGGGCAAAAATGCAGAAATTTCCCTTATTTTGAGGTAAAAAGGCTGATATTTTCCTTATTTAGGGGCAAAAAGGCAGAAATTTCCCTCATTTTGGGGCAAAATTGCAGAAATTTCATTAACGTCAGGGTAATAAGTCAGAAATTTTCCGTATTTTGGGGCAAAAAATAAAGAAATTCCCATTGTTTTGGGGAAAAAGACAGAAATTCCACTTATTAAGAGGCAAAAAAGCAGAAATTCCCCTTATTTTGGAGCAAAAATTAAGAAATTTCCTTTTTTTATGGCAAAAAGGTATACATTCTTCTTGTTTTCGGGCAAAAAGGCAGAAATTCCCCCTGTTTTAAAGCAAAATTGCAGAAATTTCTATAATTGTGGGGCAAAAAGACAGAAATTCCCTATATGTTGGGGCAAAAAGACAGAAATTCTCTTTATTTTGGAACAAAACTCAGAAATTTTACTTATTTTGGGGCAAAATTGCAGAAATTTCACTTATTTCAGAAAAAAAGCAGAAATTTTCTTATTTTGGGGCAAAAAGGCAGAAATTTCTTTTCTTTTGGTACAAAATTGCAGAAATTTTTCTTATTTTGGGAAATAGGCAGAAATTTCTCATATTTTGGGACAAAAATGCAAAAATTCCCCTTATTTTAAGGTAAAAATGCTGAAATTTCTCTTATTTGGGGGCAAAAAGGCAGAAATTTCTTTTATTTTGGGGCAAAACTTAGAAATTTCAATTATTTTGGGGCAAAATTGCAGAAATTTCACTTATTTCCGAAAAAAAAGCAGAAATTTTCTAATTTTGGGGCAAAAAGGCAGATATTTCTTTTATTTTGGTACAAAATTGCAGAAATTTTCCTTATTTTGGGGCAAAAAGGCAGACATTTCCAATATTTTGGGGCAAAAATGCAGAAATTCCCCTTATTTTGAGGTAAAAAGGCTGAAATTCCCCTTATTTGGGGGCAAAAAATGCAGAAATTTCCCTTATTTTGGGGCAAAATTGCAGAAATTTCACTTATTTCAGATTAATAAGTCAGAAATTATCTATATTTTTGTGCAAAAAGACAGAAATTCCCTTTGTTTTGGGAAAAAAGACAGAAATTCCACTTATTTAGAAGCAAAAAGCAGAAATTCCCCTTATTTTGGAGCAAAAATGAAGAAATTTCCCTTTTCTATGGCAAAAAGGTATGCATTCTTCTTATTTTCGGGCAAAAAGACAGAAATTCCCCGTTTTTTGGAGCAAAATTGCAAAAATCCCCCTAATTGTGGGCCAAAAAGGCAGAAATTCCCTATATGTTGGGGCAAAAAGACAGAAATTCTCCTTATTTTGGGGCAAAACTCAGAAATTTCACTTATTTTAGGGCAAAATTGCAGAAATTTCACTTATTTCAGAAAAAAAAGCAGAAATTTTCTTATTTTGGGGCAAAAAGGCAGAAATTTCTTTTATTTTGGTACAAAATTGCAGAAATTGTTCTTATTTTGGGGCAAAAAGGCAGAAATTTCCCATATTTTGGGGCAAAAATGCAGAAATTCCTATTATTTTGAGATAAAAAGGCTGAAATTCCCCTTATTTGGGGGCAAAAAGGCAGAAATTTTCCTCATTTTGGGGCAAAATTGCTGAAATTTCACTTATTTCAGGGTAATAAGTCAGAAATTTTCCTTATTTTGGGGCAAAAAAGACAGAAATTCCTTTCGTTTTGGGGGAAAAAAACAGAAATTCCACATATTTAGATCCAAAAAAGCAGAAATTCCCCTTATTTTGGAGCAAAAATGAAGAAACTTTCCTTTTTTATGGCAAAAAGATATGCATTCTTCTTATTTTCAGGCAAAAAGGCAGAAAATCCCCGTATTTTGGAGCAAAATTGCAGATATTCCCCTAATTGTGGGGCAAAAAGGCAGAAATTCCCTATATGTTGGGGCAAAAACAGAAATTCCTCTAATTTTGGGGCAAAACTCAGACATTTCACTTATTTTGTGGCAAAATTGCAAAAATTTCCATTATTTTGGGGCAAAATAGCAGAAATTTCACATATTTTGGGGCAAAATTGCAGAAATTTCACTTATTTCAGGAAAAAAAAAGCAGAAATTTTCTTTTTGGGGCAAAAAGTCAGAAATTTCTTTTATTTTTGTACAAAATTGCAGAATTTGTTCTTATTTTGGGTAAAAAGGCAGAAATTTCCCATATTTTGGGGCAAAAATGCAGAAATTTCCCTTATTTTGAGGTTAAAAGGCTGATATTTTCCTTATTTGGGGGCAAAAAGGCAGAAATTTCCCTCATTTTCTGGCAAAATTGCAGAAATTTCACTTACTTCAGGGTAATAAGTCAGAAATTTTCCGTATTTTGGGGCAAAAAAAACAGAAATTCCCTTTGTTTTGGGGGAAAAAGACAGAAATTCCACTTATTAAGAGGCAAAAAAAGCAGTAATTCCCCTTATTTTGGAGCAAAAATTAAGAAATTTCCCTTTTTTATGGCAAAAAGGTATGCATTCTTCCTGTTTTCGTTCAAAAAGGCAGAAATTCCCCCTGTTTTGGAGCAAAATTGCAGAAATTCCCCTAATTGTGGGGCAAAAAGACAGAAATTCCCTATATGTTGGGGCAAAAAGACAGAAATTCTCTTTATTTTGGGGCAAAACTCAGAAATTTCACTTATTTTGGGGCAAAATTGCAGAAATTTCACTTATTTCAGAAAAAAAAGCAGAAATTTTCTTTTTGGGGCAAAAAGTCAGAAATTTCTTTTATTTTTGTACAAAATTGCAGAATTTGTTCTTATTTTGGGGCAAAAAGGCAGAAATTTCCCATATTTTGGGGCAAAATTGCAGAAATTCCCCTTATTTTGAGGTAAAAATGCTGAAATTCCCCTTATTTGGGGACAAAAATCCAGAAATTCCTCTTATTTTGGGGCAAAACTCAGAAATTTCAATTATTTTGGAGCAAAATTGCAGAAATTTCACTTATTTCATGGTAATAATTCTGAAATTTTCCTTATTTTGGGGCAAAAAAGACAGAAATTCCCTTTGTTTTGGGGGAAAAAGACAAAAATTCCACTTATTTAGAGGCAAAAAAGCAGAAATTCCCCTTATTTTGGAGAAAAATGAAGAAATTTCCCTTTTTTATGGCAAAAAGTTATTCATCTTCTTATTTTCGGTCAAAAAGGCAGAAATTCCCTGAATTTTGAAGCAAAATTGCAGAAATTCCCCGAATTGTGGGGCAAAAGGCAGAAATTCCCTGTATGTTAGGGCAAAAAGACAGAAATTTTCTTTGTTTTGGGGCAAAACTCAGAAATTCCACTTGTTTTAAGGCAAAATTCCAGAAATTTCCCTTATTTTGGGGCAAAATTGCAGAAATTTCACTTATTTTGGGGCAAAATTGCAGAAATTTCATTTATGTCAGTAAAAAAAAGGAGAACTTTTCTTTTTTGGGGCAAAAACTCAGAAATTTCTTTTATTTTGGTACAAAATTGCAGAAATTGTTCTTATTTTGGGGCAAAAACGCAGAAATTTCCCATATTTTGGGGCAAAAATGCAGAAATTCCCCTTATTTTGTGGTATAAAAGCTGAAATTCCTATTATTTGGGGGCAAAAAGGCAGAAATTCCCCTTATTTTGGGGCAAAACTCAGAAATTTCAATTATTTTGGGGCAAAATTCCAGAAATTTCCCTTATTTTGGGCCAAATTTCAGAAATTTCACTTATTTTGGGACAAAATTGCAGAAATTTCACTTATTTTGGGGCAAAATTGCAGAAATTTCACTTATTTCAGAAAAAAAGGCAGAAGTTTTCCTTATTTTGGAGCAAAAAGGCAGAAATTCCAAATATTTTGTGGCAAAAATGCAGAAATTCCCCTTATTTTGAGGTAAAAATGCTGAAATTCCCCTTATTTGGAGGCAAAAAGGCATAAATTTCCCTTATTTTGGGGCAAAATTGCAGAAATTCCACTTACTTCAGGGTAATAAGTCAGAAATTTTCTTTATTTTGGGGCAAAAAAGATGGAAATTCTCTTTGTTTTGGGGAAAAAAGACATAAATTCGACTTATTAAGAGGCAAAAAAGCAGAAATTCCCCATACTTTGGAGCAAAAATGAAGAAATTTTCCTTTTTTATGGCAAAAAGGTATGCATTCTTCTTGTTTTCGGGCAAAAAGGCAGAAATTCCCCGTATTTTGGAGCACAATTGCAGAAATTCCCCTAATTGTGGGGCAAAAAGGCAGAAATTCCCTATATGTTGGGGCAAAAAGACAGAAATTTTCCTTTTTTTGGGGCAAAACTCAGAAATTCCACTTATTTTGGGGCAAAATTCCAGAAATTTCCCTTATTTTGGGGCAAAACTCAGAATTTTCACTTATTTTGGGGCAAAATTGCAGAAATTTCACTTATTTCAGAAAAAAAAGCAGAAATTTCACTTATTTTGGGGCAAAAAGGCAGAAATTTTTTTATTTTGATACAAAATTGCAGAAATTTTTCTTATTTTGGGACAAAAAGGCAGAAATTTCCCATATTTTAGGGCAAAAGTGCAGAAATTCCCCTTATTTTGAGGTAAAAATGCTGAAATTCCCTTTATTTGGAGGCAAAAATGCAGAAATTTCCCTTATTTTGGGGCAAAATTGCAGAAATCTCACTTATTTCAGGAAAAAAGGCAGAAGTTTTTCTTATTTTGGAGCAAAAAGGCAGAAATTCCAAATATTTTGTGGCAAAAATGCAGAAGTTCCTTTTATTTTGAGGTAAAAATGCTGAAATTCCCCTTATTTGGGGGTAAAAAGGCATAAATTTCCCTTATTTTGGGGCAAAATTGCAGAAATTTCACTTACTTCAGGGTAATAAGTCAGAAATTTTCCTTATTTTGAGGCAAAAAAGATGGAAATTCCCTTTGTTTTGGGGGAAAAAGACAGAAATTCCACTTATTAAGAGGCAAAAGAGCAGAAAGTCCCCTTATTTTGGAGCAAAAATGAAGAAATTTTCCTTTTTTATGGCAAAAAGGTATGCATTCTTCTTGTTTTCGGGCAAAAAGGCAGAAATTCCTCGTATTTTGGAGCACAATTGCAGAAATTCCCCTAATTGTGGGGCAAAAAGACAGAAATTCTCCTTATTTTGGGGCAAAACTCAGAATTTTCACTTATTTTGGGGCAAAATTGCAGAAATTTCACTTATTTCAGAAAAAAGCAGAAATTTCACTTATTTTGGGGCAAAAATGCAGAAATTTCCCTTATTTTGAGATAAAAAGGCTGATATTTTTCTTATTTGGGGGCAAAAAGGCAGAAATTTCCCTCATTTTGGGGCAAAATTGCAGAAATTTCATTTACTTCAGGGTAATAAGTCAGAAATTTTCCGTATTTTGGGGCAAAAAAGACAGAAATTCCCTTTGTTTTGGGGAAAAAAGACAGAAATTCCACTTATTAAGAGGCAAAAAAGCAGAAATTCCCCTTATTTTGGAGCAAAAATTAAGAAATTTCTATTTTTTATGGCAAAAAGGTATGCATTCTTCTTGTTTTCGGGCAAAAAGGCAGAAATTCCTTCTGTTTTGGAGCAAAATTGCAGAAATTCCCCTAATTGTGGGGCAAAAAGGCAGAAATTCCCTATATGTTGGGGCAAAAAGACAGAAATTCTCCTTATTTTGGGGCAAAACTCAGAAATTTCACTTATTTTGGGGCAAAATTGCAGAAATTTCACTGATTTCAGAAAAAAAAGCAGAAATTTTCTTATTTTGGGGCAAAAAGGCAGAAATTTCTTTTATTTTTGTACAAAATTGCAGAAATTTTTCTTATTATGGGAAAAAGGCAGAAATTTCTCATATTTTGGGGCAAAAATGCAGAAATTCCCCTTATTTTAAGGTAAAAATGCTGAACTTCTTCTTATTTGGGGGCAAAAAAGCAGAAATTTCCCTTATTTTGGGGCAAAACTTAGAAATTTCATTTATTTTGGGGCAAAATTGCAGAAATTTCACTTATTTCCGAAAAAAAAAGCAGAAATTTTCTAATTTTGGGGCAAAAAGGCAGATATTTCTTTTATTTTGGTACAAAATTGCAGAAATTTTCCTTATTTTGGGGCAAAAAGGCAGACATTTCCCATATTTTGGAGCAAAAATCCAGAAATTCCCCATATTTTGAGGTAAAAAGGCGGAAATTCCCCTTATTTGGGGGCAAAAAATGCAGAAATTTCCCTTATTTTAAGGCAAAATTGCAGAAATTTCACATATTTTTGGGCAAAATTGCAGAAATTTCACTTATTTCAGAAAAAAAAGCAGAAATTTTCTTTTTAGGTCAAAAAGTCAGAAATTTCTTTTATTTAGGTACAAAATTGCAGAATTTGTTCTTATTTTGGGGCAAAAGGGCAGAAATGTCCCATTATTTTGGGGCAAAAATGCAGAAATTTCCCTTATTTTGAGGTAAAAAGGCTGATATTTTCTTCTTTGGGAGCAAGAAGGCAGAAATTTCCCTCATTTTGGGGCAAAATTGCAGAAATTTCACTTATTTCAGGGTAATAAGTCAGAAATTTTTCTTATTTTGGGGCAAAAAGACAGGAATTCCCTTTGTTTTGGGGGAAAAAGACAGAAATTCCACTTATTTAGAGGCAAAAAAGCAGAAATTCCCTTTATTTTGGAGCAAAAATGAAGAAATTTCTTTTTTTTATGGCAAAAAGGTATGCATTCTTCTTATTTTCGGGCAAAAAGGCAGAAATTCCCCGTATTTTGGAGCAAAATTGCAGATATTCCCCTAATTGTGGGGCAAAAAGGCAGAAATTCCCTATATGTTGGAGCAAAAACAGAAATTCTCCTTATTTAGGGGCAAAACTCAGAAATTTCACTTATTTTGGGGCAAAATTGCAGAAATTTTTCTTATTTTGGGGCAAAATTTCAGAAATTTCACATATTTTGGGGCAAAATTGCAGAAATTTCACATATTTTGGGGCAAAATTGCAGAAATTTCACTTATTTCAGAAGAAAATAGCAGAAATTTTCTTTTTTGGGAAAAAAAGTCAGAAATTTCTTTTATTTAGGTACAAAATTGCAGAATTTGTTCTTATTTTGGGGCAAAAAGGCAGAAATTTCCCATATTTTGGGGCAAAATTGCAGAAATTCCCCTTATTTTGAGGTAAAAATGCTGAAATTCCCCTTATTTGGGGACAAAAATCCAAAAATTCCCCTTATTTTGGGGCAAAACTCAGAAATTTCAATTATTTTGGAGCGAAATTGCAGAAATTTCACTTATTTCAGGGTAATAAGTCTGAAATTTTTTTTTATTTTGGGGCAAAAAAGACAGAAATTCCCTTTGTTTTGGGGGAAAAAGACAGAAATTCCACTTATTTAGAGGCAAAAAATCAGAAATTCCCCTTATTTTGAAGAAAAATGAAGAAATTTCCCTTTTTTTATGGCAAAAAGGTATTCATCTTCTTATTTTCGGGCAAAAAGGCAGAAATTCCCTGAATTTTGAAGCAAAATTGCAGAAATTCCCCTAATTGTGGGGCAAAAAGGCAGAAATTCCCTGTATGTTAGGGTAAAAAGACAGAAATTCTCTTTATTTTGGGGCAAAACTCAGAAATTCCACTTGTTATGGGGCAAAATTCCAGAAATTTCCCTTATTTTGGGGCAAAATTGCAGAAATTTCACTTATTTTGGGGCAAAATTGCAGAAATTTCACTTATTTTAAGGCAAAATTGCAGAAATTTTACTTATTTCAGGAAACAAGGCAGAAGTTTTCCTTATTTTGGGGCAAAAAGGCAGAAATTCCAAATATTTTGTGGCAAAAATGCAGAAATTCTTCTTATTTTGAGGTAAAAAGTCTGAAATTCCCCTTATTTGGGGGCAAAAAATGCAAAAATTTCCCTTATTTTGGGGCAAAATTGCAGAAATTTCACTTATTTCAGAATAATAAGTCAGAAATTATCTTTATTTTGGTGCAAAAAGACAGAAATTTCCTTTGTTTTGGGAAAAAAGACAGAAATTCCACTTATTTAGAGGCAAAAAGCAGAAATTTCCATTATTTTAGAGCAAAAATGAAGAAATTTCCCTTTTCTATGGCAAAAAGGTATGCATTCTTCTTATTTTCGGGCAAAAGGACAGAAATTACCCGTTTTTTGGAGCGAAATTGCAGAAATTCCCGTAATTGTGGGCCAAAAAGGCAGAAATTCCCTATATGTTGGGGCAAAAAGACAGAAATTCTCTTTATTTTGGAACAAAACTCAGAAATTTTACTTATTTTGGGGCAAAATTGCAGAAATTTCACTTATTTCAGAAAAAAAGCAGAAATTTTCTTATTTTGGGGCAAAAAGGCAGAAATTTCTTTTCTTTTGGTACAAAATTGCAGAAATTTTTCTTATTTTGGGAAATAGGCCGAAATTTCTCATATTTTCGGACAAAAATGCAAACATTCCCCTTATTTTAAGGTAAAAATGCTGAAATTCCTCTTATTTGGGGGCAAAAAGGCAGAAATTTCTTTTATTTTGGGGCAAAACTTAGAAATTTCAATTATTTTGGGGCAAAATTGCAGAAATTTCACTTATTTCCGAAAAAAAATCAGAAATTTTCTAATTTTGGGGCAAAAAGGCAGATATTTCTTTTATTTTGGTACAAAATTGCAGAAATTTTCCTTATTTTGGGGCAAAAAGGCAGACATTTCCAATATTTTGGGGCAAAAATGCAGAAATTCCCCTTATTTTGAGGTAAAAAGGCTGAAATTCCCCTTATTTAGGGGCAAAAAATGCAGAAATTTCCCTTATTTTGGGGCAAAATTGCAGAAATTTCACTTATTTCAGATTAATAAGTCAGAAATTATCTATATTTTGGTGCAAAAAGACAGAAATTCCCTTTGTTTTGGGAAAAAAAGACAGAAATTCCACTTATTTAGAAGCAAAAAGCAGAAATTCCCCTTATTTTGGAGCAAAAATGAAGAAATTTCCCTTTTCTATGGCAAAAAGGTATGCATTCTTCTTATTTTCGGGCAAAAAGACAGAAATTCCCCGTTTTTTGGAGCAAAATTGCAAAAATCCCCCTAATTGTGGGCCAAAAAGGCAGAAATTCCCTATATGTTGGGGCAAAAAGACAGAAATTCTCCTTATTTTGGGGCAAAACTCAGAAATTTCACTTACTTTAGGGCAAAATTGCAGAAATTTCACTTATTTCAGAAAAAAAAGCAGAAATTTTCTTATTTTGGGGCAAAAAGGCAGAAATTTCTTTTATTTTGGTACAAAATTGCAGAAATTGTTCTTATTTTGGGGCAAAAAGGCAGAAATTTCCCATATTTTGGGCAAAAATGCAGAAATTCCTATTATTTTGAGATAAAAAGGCTGAAATTCCCCTTATTTGGGGGCAAAAAGGCAGAAATTTTCCTCATTTTGGGGCAAAATTGCAGAAATTTCACTTATTTCAGGGTAATAAGTCAGAAATTTTCCTTATTTTGGGGCAAAAAAGACAGAAATTCCTTTCGTTTTGGGGGAAAAAAACAGAAATTCCACATATTTAGATCCAAAAAAGCAGAAATTCCCCTTATTTTGGAGCAAAAATGAAGAAACTTTCCTTTTTTATGGCAAAAAGATATGCATTCTTCTTATTTTCGGGCAAAAAGGCAGAAAATCCCCGTATTTTGGAGCAAAATTGCAGATATTCCCCTAATTGTGGGGCAAAAAGGCAGAAATTCCCTATATGTTGGGGCAAAAACAGAAATTCCTCTTATTTTGGGGCAAAACTCAGACATTTCACTTATTTTGTGGCAAAATTGCAAAAATTTCCATTATTTTGGGGCAAAATAGCAGAAATTTCACATATTTTGGGGCAAAATTGCAGAAATTTCACTTATTTCAGGAAAAAAAAAGCAGAAATTTTCTTTTTGGGGCAAAAAGTCAGAAATTTCTTTTATTTTTGTACAAAATTGCAGAATTTGTTCTTATTTTGGGTAAAAAGGCAGAAATTTCCCATATTTTGGGGCAAAAATGCAGAAATTTCCCTTATTTTGAGGTTAAAAGGCTGATATTTTCCTTATTTGGGGGCAAAAAGGCAGAAATTTCCCTCATTTTCTGGCAAAATTGCAGAAATTTCACTTACTTCAGGGTAATAAGTCAGAAATTTTCCGTATTTTGAGGCAAAAAAAACAGAAAATCCCTTTGTTTTGGGGGAAAAAGACAGAAATTCCACTTATTAAGAGGCAAAAAAAGCAGTAATTCCCCTTATTTTGGAGCAAAAATTAAGAAATTTCCCTTTTTTATGGCAAAAAGGTATGCATTCTTCCTGTTTTCGTTCAAAAAGGCAGAAATTCCCCCTGTTTTGGAGCAAAATTGCAGAAATTCCCCTAATTGTGGGGCAAAAAGACAGAAATTCCCTATATGTTGGGGCAAAAAGACAGAAATTCTCTTTATTTTGGGGCAAAACTCAGAAATTTCACTTATTTTGGGGCAAAATTGCAGAAATTTCACTTATTTCAGAAAAAAAAAGCAGAAATTTTCTTTTTGGGGCAAAAAGTCAGAAATTTCTTTTATTTTTGTACAAAATTGCAGAATTTGTTCTTATTTTGGGGCAAAAAGGCAGAAATTTCCCATATTTTGGGGCAAAATTGCAGAAATTCCCCTTATTTTGAGGTAAAAATGCTGAAATTCCCCTTATTTGGGGACAAAAATCCAGAAATTCCTCTTATTTTGGGGCAAAACTCAGAAATTTCAATTATTTTGGAGCAAAATTGCAGAAATTTCACTTATTTCATGGTAATAATTCTGAAATTTTCCTTATTTTGGGGCAAAAAAGACAGAAATTCCCTTTGTTTTGGGGGAAAAAGACAAAAATTCCACTTATTTAGAGGCAAAAAATCAGAAATTCCCCTTATTTTGGAGAAAAATGAAGAAATTTCCCTTTTTTATGGCAAAAAGTTATTCATCTTCTTATTTTCGGTCAAAAAGGCAGAAATTCCCTGAATTTTGAAGCAAAATTGCAGAAATTCCCCGAATTGTGGGGCAAAAGGCAGAAATTCCCTGTATGTTAGGGCAAAAAGACAGAAATTTTCTTTATTTTGGGGCAAAACTCAGAAATTCCACTTGTTATGGGGCAAAATTCCAGAAATTTCCCTTATTTTGGGGCAAAATTGCACAAATTTCATTTACTTCAGGGTAATAAGTCAGAAATTTTCCGTATTTTGGGGCAAAAAAGACAGAAATTCCCTTTGTTTTGGGGAAAAAAGACAGAAATTCCACTTATTAAGAGGCAAAAAAGCAGAAATTCCCCTTATTTTGGAGCAAAAATTAAGAAATTTCTATTTTTTATGGCAAAAAGGTATGCATTCTTCTTGTTTTCGGGCAAAAAGGCAGAAATTCCTTCTGTTTTGGAGCAAAATTGCAGAAATTCCCCTAATTGTGGGGCAAAAAGGCAGAAATTCCCTATATGTTGGGGCAAAAAGACAGAAATTCTCCTTATTTTGGGGCAAAACTCAGAAATTTCACTTATTTTGGGGCAAAATTGCAGAAATTTCACTGATTTCAGAAAAAAAAGCAGAAATTTTCTTATTTTGGGGCAAAAAGGCAGAAATTTCTTTTATTTTTGTACAAAATTGCAGAAATTTTTCTTATTATGGGAAAAAGGCAGAAATTTCTCATATTTTGGGGCAAAAATGCAGAAATTCCCCTTATTTTAAGGTAAAAATGCTGAACTTCTTCTTATTTGGGGGCAAAAAAGCAGAAATTTCCCTTATTTTGGGGCAAAACTTAGAAATTTCATTTATTTTGGGGCAAAATTGCAGAAATTTCACTTATTTCCGAAAAAAAGCAGAAATTTTCTAATTTTGGGGCAAAAAGGCAGATATTTCTTTTATTTTGGTACAAAATTGCAGAAATTTTCCTTATTTTTGGGCAAAAAGGCAGACATTTCCCATATTTTGGAGCAAAAATCCAGAAATTCCCCATATTTTGAGGTAAAAAGGCGGAAATTCTCCTTATTTGGGGGCAAAAAATGCAGAAATTTCCCTTATTTTAAGGCAAAATTGCAGAAATTTCACATATTTTTGGGCAAAATTGCAGAAATTTCACTTATTTCAGAAAAAAAAGCAGAAATTTTCTTTTTAGGTCAAAAAGTCAGAAATTTCTTTTATTTAGGTACAAAATTGCAGAATTTGTTCTTATTTTGGGGCAAAAGGGCAGAAATGTCCCATTATTTTGGGGCAAAAATGCAGAAATTTCCCTTATTTTGAGGTAAAAAGGCTGATATTTTCTTCTTTGGGAGCAAGAAGGCAGAAATTTCCCTCATTTTGGGGCAAAATTGCAGAAATTTCACTTATTTCAGGGTAATAAGTCAGAAATTTTTCTTATTTTGGGGCAAAAAGACAGGAATTCCCTTTGTTTTGGGGGAAAAAGACAGAAATTCCACTTATGTAGAGGCAAAAAAGCAGAAATTCCCTTTATTTTGGAGCAAAAATGAAGAAATTTCTTTTTTTTATGGCAAAAAGGTATGCATTCTTCTTATTTTCGGGCAAAAAGGCAGAAATTCCCCGTATTTTGGAGCAAAATTGCAGATATTCCCCTAATTGTGGGGCAAAAAGGCAGAAATTCCCTATATGTTGGAGCAAAAACAGAAATTCTCCTTATTTAGGGGCAAAACTCAGAAATTTCACTTATTTTGGGGCAAAATTGCAGAAATTTTTCTTATTTTGGGGCAAAATTGCAGAAATTTCACATATTTTGGGGCAAAATTGCAGAAATTTCACATATTTTGGGGCAAAATTGCAGAAATTTCACTTATTTCAGAAGAAAATAGCAGAAATTTTCTTTTTTGGGAAAAAAAGTCAGAAATTTCTTTTATTTAGGTACAAAATTGCAGAATTTGTTCTTATTTTGGGGCAAAAAGGCAGAAATTTCCCATATTTTGGGGCAAAATTGCAGAAATTCCCCTTATTTTGAGGTAAAAATGCTGAAATTCCCCTTATTTGGGGACAAAAATCCAAAAATTCCCCTTATTTTGGGGCAAAACTCAGAAATTTCAATTATTTTGGAGCGAAATTGCAGAAATTTCACTTATTTCAGGGTAATAAGTCTGAAATTTTTTTTTATTTTGGGGCAAAAAAGACAGAAATTCCCTTTGTTTTGGGGGAAAAAGACAGAAATTCCACTTATTTAGAGGCAAAAAATCAGAAATTCCCCTTATTTTGAAGAAAAATGAAGAAATTTCCCTTTTTTATGGCAAAAAGGTATTCATCTTCTTATTTTCGGGCAAAAAGGCAGAAATTCCCTGAATTTTGAAGCAAAATTGCAGAAATTCCTCTAATTGTGGGGCAAAAAGGCAGAAATTCCCTGTATGTTAGGGTAAAAAGACAGAAATTCTCTTTATTTTGGGGCAAAACTCAGAAATTCCACTTGTTATGGGGCAAAATTCCAGAAATTTCCCTTATTTTGGGGCAAAATTGCAGAAATTTCACTTATTTTGGGGCAAAATTGCAGAAATTTCACTTATTTTAAGGCAAAATTGCAGAAATTTTACTTATTTCAGGAAACAAGGCAGAAGTTTTCCTTATTTTGGGGCAAAAAGGCAGAAATTCCAAATATTTTGTGGCAAAAATGCAGAAATTCCCCTTATTTTGAGGTAAAAAGTCTGAAATTCCCCTTATTTGGGGGCAAAAAATGCAAAAATTTCCCTTATTTTGGGGCAAAATTGCAGAAATTTCACTTATTTCAGAATAATAAGTCAGAAATTATCTTTATTTTGGTGCAAAAAGACAGAAATTTCCTTTGTTTTGGGAAAAAAGACAGAAATTCCACTTATTTAGAGGCAAAAAGCAGAAATTTCCATTATTTTAGAGCAAAAATGAAGAAATTTCCCTTTTCTATGGCAAAAAGGTATGCATTCTTCTTATTTTCGGGCAAAAGGACAGAAATTACCCGTTTTTTGGAGCGAAATTGCAGAAATTCCCGTAATTGTGGGCCAAAAAGGCAGAAATTCCCTATATGTTGGGGCAAAAAGACAGAAATTCTCTTTATTTTGGAACAAAACTCAGAAATTTTACTTATTTTGGGGCAAAATTGCAGAAATTTCACTTATTTCAGAAAAAAAGCAGAAATTTTCTTATTTTGGGGCAAAAAGGCAGAAATTTCTTTTCTTTTGGTACAAAATTGCAGAAATTTTTTTTATTTTGGGAAATAGGCAGAAATTTCTCATATTTTCGGACAAAAATGCAAACATTCCCCTTATTTTAAGGTAAAAATGCTGAAATTCCTCTTATTTGGGGGCAAAAAGGCAGAAATTTCTTTTATTTTGGGGCAAAACTTAGAAATTTCAATTATTTTGGGGCAAAATTGCAGAAATTTCACTTATTTCCGAAAAAAAAAGCAGAAATTTTCTAATTTTGGGGCAAAAAGGCAGATATTTCTTTTATTTTGGTACAAAATTGCAGAAATTTTCCTTATTTTGGGGCAAAAAGGCAGACATTTCCAATATTTTGGGGCAAAAATGCAGAAATTCCCCTTATTTTGAGGTAAAAAGGCTGATATTTTCCTTATTTGGGGCAAAAAGGCAGAAATTTCCCTCATTTTCTGGCAAAATTGCAGAAATTTCACTTACTTCAGGGTAATAAGTCAGAAATTTTCCGTATTTTGGGGCAAAAAAAACAGAAATTCCCTTTGTTTTGGGGGAAAAAGACAGAAATTCCACTTATTAAGAGACAAAAAAAGCAGTAATTCCCCTTATTTTGGAGCAAAAATTAAGAAATTTCCCTTTTTTATGGCAAAAAGGTATGCATTCTTCCTGTTTTCGTTCAAAAAGGCAGAAATTCCCCCTCTTTTGGAGCAAAATTGCAGAAATTCCCCTAATTGTGGGGCAAAAAGACAGAAATTCCCTATATGTTGGGGCAAAAAGACAGAAATTCCTCTTATTTTGGGGCAAAACTCAGAAATTTCACTTATTTTGTGGCAAAATTGCAGAAATTTCCCTTATTTTAAGGCAAAATTGCAGAAATTTCACATATTTTGGGGCAAAAATGCAGAAATTTCCCTTATTTTGAGGTAAAAAGGCTGATATTTTCCTTATTTAGGGGCAAAAAGGCAGAAATTTCCCTCATTTTGGGGCAAAATTGCAGAAATTTCATTAACGTCAGGGTAATAAGTCAGAAATTTTCCGTATTTTGGGGCAAAAAATAAAGAAATTCCCATTGTTTTGGGGAAAAAGACAGAAATTCCACTTATTAAGAGGCAAAAAAGCAGAAATTCCCCTTATTTTGGAGCAAAAATTAAGAAATTTCCTTTTTTTATGGCAAAAAGGTATACATTCTTCTTGTTTTCGGGCAAAAAGGCAGAAATTCCCCCTGTTTTAAAGCAAAATTGCAGAAATTTCTATAATTGTGGGGCAAAAAGACAGAAATTCCCTATATGTTGGGGCAAAAAGACAGAAATTCTCTTTATTTTGGAACAAAACTCAGAAATTTTACTTATTTTGGGGCAAAATTGCAGAAATTTCACTTATTTCAGAAAAAAAGCAGAAATTTTCTTATTTTGGGGCAAAAAGGCAGAAATTTCTTTTCTTTTGGTACAAAATTGCAGAAATTTTTCTTATTTTGGGAAATAGGCAGAAATTTCTCATATTTTGGGACAAAAATGCAAAAATTCCCCTTATTTTAAGGTAAAAATGCTGAAATTCCTCTTATTTGGGGGCAAAAAGGCAGAAATTTCTTTTATTTTGGGGTAAAATTGCAGAAATTTCACTTATTTCCGAAAAAAAAGCAGAAATTTTCTAATTTTGGGGCAAAAAGGCAGATATTTCTTTTATTTTGGTACAAAATTGCAGAAATTTTCCTTATTTTGGGGCAAAAAGGCAGACATTTCCAATATTTTGGGGCAAAAATGCAGAAATTCCCCTTATTTTGAGGTAAAAAGGCTGAAATTCCCCTTATTTGGGGGCAAAAAATGCAGAAATTTCCCTTATTTTGGGGCAAAATTGCAGAAATTTCACTTATTTCAGATTAATAAGTCAGAAATTATCTATATTTTGGTGCAAAAAGACAGAAATTCCCTTTGTTTTGGGAAAAAAAGACAGAAATTCCACTTATTTAGAAGCAAAAAGCAGAAATTCCCCTTATTTTGGAGCAAAAATGAAGAAATTTCCCTTTTCTATGGCAAAAAGGTATGCATTCTTCTTATTTTCGGGCAAAAAGACAGAAATTCCCCGTTTTTTGGAGCAAAATTGCAAAAATCCCCCTAATTGTGGGCCAAAAAGGCAGAAATTCCCTATATGTTGGGGCAAAAAGACAGAAATTCTCCTTATTTTGGGGCAAAACTCAGAAATTTCACTTATTTTAGGGCAAAATTGCAGAAATTTCACTTATTTCAGAAAAAAAAGCAGAAATTTTCTTATTTTGGGGCAAAAAGGCAGAAATTTCCCATATTTTGGGCAAAAATGCAGAAATTCCTATTATTTTGAGATAAAAAGGCTGAAATTCCCCTTATTTGGGGGCAAAAAGGCAGAAATTTTCCTCATTTTGGGGCAAAATTGCAGAAATTTCACTTATTTCAGGGTAATAAGTCAGAAATTTTCCTTATTTTGGGGCAAAAAAGACAGAAATTCGTTTCGTTTTGGGGGAAAAAAACAGAAATTCCACATATTTAGATCCAAAAAAGCAGAAATTCCCCTTATTTTGGAGCAAAAATGAAGAAACTTTCCTTTTTTATGGCAAAAAGATATGCATTCTTCTTATTTTCGGGCAAAAAGGCAGAAAATCCCCGTATTTTGGAGCAAAATTGCAGATATTCCCCTAATTGTGGGGCAAAAAGGCAGAAATTCCCTATATGTTGGGGCAAAAACAGAAATTCCTCTTATTTTGGGGCAAAGCTCAGACATTTCACTTATTTTGTGGCAAAATTGCAAAAATTTCCATTATTTTGGGGCAAAATAGCAGAAATTTCACATATTTTGGGGCAAAATTGCAGAAATTTCACTTATTTCAGGAAAAAAAAGCAGAAATTTTCTTTTTGGGGCAAAAAGTCAGAAATTTCTTTTATTTTTGTACAAAATTGCAGAATTTGTTCTTATTTTGGGTAAAAAGGCAGAAATTTCCCATATTTTGGGGCAAAAATGCAGAAATTTCCCTTATTTTGAGGTTAAAAGGCTGATATTTTCCTTATTTGGGGGCAAAAAGGCAGAAATTTCCCTCATTTTCTGGCAAAATTGCAGAAATTTCACTTACTTCAGGGTAATAAGTCAGAAATTTTCCGTATTTTGGGGCAAAAAAAACAGAAATTCCCTTTGTTTTGGGGGAAAAAGACAGAAATTCCACTTATTAAGAGGCAAAAAAAGCAGTAATTCCCCTTATTTTGGAGCAAAAATTAAGAAATTTCCCTTTTTTATGGCAAAAAGGTATGCATTCTTCCTGTTTTCGTTCAAAAAGGCAGAAATTCCCCCTGTTTTGGAGCAAAATTGCAGAAATTCCCCTAATTGTGGGGCAAAAAGACAGAAATTCCCTATATGTTGGGGCAAAAAGACAGAAATTCTCTTTATTTTGGGGCAAAACTCAGAAATTTCACTTATTTTGGGGCAAAATTGCAGAAATTTCACTTATTTCAGAAAAAAAAAGCAGAAATTTTCTTTTTGGGGCAAAAAGTCAGAAATTTCTTTTATTTTTGTACAAAATTGCAGAATTTGTTCTTATTTTGGGGCAAAAAGGCAGAAATTTCCCATATTTTGGGGCAAAATTGCAGAAATTCCCCTTATTTTGAGGTAAAAATGCTGAAATTCCCCTTATTTGGGGACAAAAATCCAGAAATTCCTCTTATTTTGGGGCAAAACTCAGAAATTTCAATTATTTTGGAGCAAAATTGCAGAAATTTCACTTATTTCATGGTAATAATTCTGAAATTTTCCTTATTTTGGGGCAAAAAAGACAGAAATTCCCTTTGTTTTGGGGGAAAAAGACAAAAATTCCACTTATTTAGAGGCAAAAAATCAGAAATTCCCCTTATTTTGGAGAAAAATGAAGAAATTTCCCTTTTTTATGGCAAAAAGTTATTCATCTTCTTATTTTCGGTCAAAAAGGCAGAAATTCCCTGAATTTTGAAGCAAAATTGCAGAAATTCCCCGAATTGTGGGGCAAAAGGCAGAAATTCCCTGTATGTTAGGGCAAAAAGACAGAAATTTTCTTTATTTTGGGGCAAAACTCAGAAATTCCACTTGTTATGGGGCAAAATTCCAGAAATTTCCCTTATTTTGGGGCAAAATTGCAGAAATTTCACTTATTTTGGGGCAAAATTGCAGAAATTTCACTTATGTCAGTAAAAAAAGGAGAACTTTTCTTTTTTGGGGCAAAAAGTCAGAAATTTCTTTTATTTTGGTACAAAATTGCAGAAATTGTTCTTATTTTGGGGCAAAAACGCAGAAATTTCCCATATTTTGGGGCAAAAATGCAGAAATTCCCCTTATTTTGTGGTATAAAAGCTGAAATTCCTATTATTTGGGGGCAAAAAGGCAGAAATTCCCCTTATTTTGGGGCAAAACTCAGAAATTTCAATTATTTTGGGGCAAAATTCCAGAAATTTCCCTTATTTTGGGCCAAATTTCAGAAATTTCACTTATTTTGGGACAAAATTGCAGAAATTTCACTTATTTTGGGGCAAAATTGCAGAAATTTCACTTATTTCAGGAAAAAAGGCAGAAGTTTTCCTTATTTTGGAGCAAAAAGGCAGAAATTCCAAATATTTTGTGGCAAAAATGCAGAAATTCCCCTTATTTTGAGGTAAAAATGCTGAAATTCCCCTTATTTGGAGGCAAAAAGGCATAAATTTCCCTTATTTTGGGGCAAAATTGCAGAAATTCCACTTACTTCAGGGTAATAAGTCAGAAATTTTCTTTATTTTGGGGCAAAAAAGATGGAAATTCTCTTTGTTTTGGGGAAAAAAGACATAAATTCGACTTATTAAGAGGCAAAAAAGCAGAAATTCCCCATACTTTGGAGCAAAAATGAAGAAATTTTCCTTTTTTATGGCAAAAAGGTATGCATTCTTCTTGTTTTCGGGCAAAAAGGCAGAAATTCCCCGTATTTTGGAGCACAATTGCAGAAATTCCCCTAATTGTGGGGCAAAAAGGCAGAAATTCCCTATATGTTGGGGCAAAAACAGAAATTCCTCTTATTTTGGGCAAAACTCAGAAATTTCACTTATTTTGTGGCAAAATTGCAGAAATTTCCCTTATTTTAAGGCAAAATTGCAGAAATTTCACATATTTTGGGGCAAAAATGCAGAAATTTCCCTTATTTTGAGGTAAAAAGGCTGATATTTTCCTTATTTAGGGGCAAAAAGGCAGAAATTTCCCTCATTTTGGGGCAAAATTGCAGAAATTTCATTAACGTCAGGGTAATAAGTCAGAAATTTTCCGTATTTTGGGGCAAAAAATAAAGAAATTCCCATTGTTTTGGGGAAAAAGACAGAAATTCCACTTATTAAGAGGCAAAAAAGCAGAAATTCCCCTTATTTTGGAGCAAAAATTAAGAAATTTCCTTTTTTTATGGCAAAAGGTATACATTCTTCTTGTTTTCGGGCAAAAAGGCAGAAATTCCCCCTGTTTTAAAGCAAAATTGCAGAAATTTCTATAATTGTGGGGCAAAAAGACAGAAATTCCCTATATGTTGGGGCAAAAAGACAGAAATTCTCTTTATTTTGGAACAAAACTCAGAAATTTTACTTATTTTGGGGCAAAATTGCAGAAATTTCACTTATTTCAGAAAAAAAGCAGAAATTTTCTTATTTTGGGGCAAAAAGGCAGAAATTTCTTTTCTTTTGGTACAAAATTGCAGAAATTTTTCTTATTTTGGGAAATAGGCAGAAATTTCTCATATTTTGGGACAAAAATGCAAAAATTCCCCTTATTTTAAGGTAAAAATGCTGAAATTCCTCTTATTTGGGGGCAAAAAGGCAGAAATTTCTTTTATTTTGGGGCAAAACTTAGAAATTTCAATTATTTTGGGGCAAAATTGCAGAAATTTCACTTATTTCCGAAAAAAAGCAGAAATTTTCTAATTTTGGGGCAAAAAGGCAGATATTTCTTTTATTTTGGTACAAAATTGCAGAAATTTTCCTTATTTTGGGGCAAAAAGGCAGACATTTCCAATATTTTGGGGCAAAAATGCAGAAATTCCCCTTATTTTGAGGTAAAAAGGCTGAAATTCCCCTTATTTGGGGGCAAAAAATGCAGAAATTTCCCTTATTTTGGGGCAAAATTGCAGAAATTTCACTTATTTCAGATTAATAAGTCAGAAATTATCTATATTTTGGTGCAAAAAGACAGAAATTCCCTTTGTTTTGGGAAAAAAAGACAGAAATTCCACTTATTTAGAAGCAAAAAGCAGAAATTCCCCTTATTTTGGAGCAAAAATGAAGAAATTTCCCTTTTCTATGGCAAAAAGGTATGCATTCTTCTTATTTTCGGGCAAAAAGACAGAAATTCCCCGTTTTTTGGAGCAAAATTGCAAAAATCCCCCTAATTGTGGGCCAAAAAGGCAGAAATTCCCTATATGTTGGGGCAAAAAGACAGAAATTCTCCTTATTTTGGGGCAAAACTCAGAAATTTCACTTATTTTAGGGCAAAATTGCAGAAATTTCACTTATTTCAGAAAAAAAAGCAGAAATTTTCTTATTTTGGGGCAAAAAGGCAGAAATTTCTTTTATTTTGGTACAAAATTGCAGAAATTGTTCTTATTTTGGGGCAAAAAGGCAGAAATTTCCCATATTTTGGGCAAAAATGCAGAAATTCCTATTATTTTGAGATAAAAAGGCTGAAATTCCCCTTATTTGGGGCAAAAATGCAGAAATTTTCCTCATTTTGGGGCAAAATTGCAGAAATTTCACTTATTTCAGGGTAATAAGTCAGAAATTTTCCTTATTTTGGGGCAAAAAAGACAGAAATTCCTTTCGTTTTGGGGGAAAAAACAGAAATTCCACATATTTAGATCCAAAAAAGCAGAAATTCCCCTTATTTTGGAGCAAAAATGAAGAAACTTTCCTTTTTTATGGCAAAAAGATATGCATTCTTCTTATTTTCGGGCAAAAAGGCAGAAAATCCCCGTATTTTGGAGCAAAATTGCAGATATTCCCCTAATTGTGGGGCAAAAAGGCAGAAATTCCCTATATGTTGGGGCAAAAACAGAAATTCCTCTTATTTTGGGGCAAAACTCAGACATTTCACTTATTTTGTGGCAAAATTGCAAAAATTTCCATTATTTTGGGGCAAAATAGCAGAAATTTCACATATTTTGGGGCAAAATTGCAGAAATTTCACTTATTTCAGGAAAAAAAAAGCAGAAATTTTCTTTTTGGGGCAAAAAGTCAGAAATTTCTTTTATTTTTGTACAAAATTGCAGAATTTGTTCTTATTTTGGGTAAAAAGGCAGAAATTTCCCATATTTTGGGGCAAAAATGCAGAAATTTCCCTTATTTTGAGGTTAAAAGGCTGATATTTTCCTTATTTGGGGGCAAAAAGGCAGAAATTTCCCTCATTTTCTGGCAAAATTGCAGAAATTTCACTTACTTCAGGGTAATAAGTCAGAAATTTTCCGTATTTTGGGGCAAAAAAAACAGAAATTCCCTTTGTTTTGGGGGAAAAAGACAGAAATTCCACTTATTAAGAGGCAAAAAAAGCAGTAATTCCCCTTATTTTGGAGCAAAAATTAAGAAATTTCCCTTTTTTATGGCAAAAAGGTATGCATTCTTCCTGTTTTCGTTCAAAAAGGCAGAAATTCCCCCTGTTTTGGAGCAAAATTGCAGAAATTCCCCTAATTGTGGGGCAAAAAGACAGAAATTCCCTATATGTTGGGGCAAAAAGACAGAAATTCTCTTTATTTTGGGGCAAAACTCAGAAATTTCACTTATTTTGGGGCAAAATTGCAGAAATTTCACTTATTTCAGAAAAAAAAAGCAGAAATTTTCTTTTTGGGGCAAAAAGTCAGAAATTTCTTTTATTTTTGTACAAAATTGCAGAATTTGTTCTTATTTTGGGGCAAAAAGGCAGAAATTTCCCATATTTTGGGGCAAAATTGCAGAAATTCCCCTTATTTTGAGGTAAAAATGCTGAAATTCCCCTTATTTGGGGACAAAAATCCAGAAATTCCTCTTATTTTGGGGCAAAACTCAGAAATTTCAATTATTTTGGAGCAAAATTGCAGAAATTTCACTTATTTCATGGTAATAATTCTGAAATTTTCCTTATTTTGGGGCAAAAAAGACAGAAATTCCCTTTGTTTTGGGGGAAAAAGACAAAAATTCCACTTATTTAGAGGCAAAAAATCAGAAATTCCCCTTATTTTGGAGAAAAATGAAGAAATTTCCCTTTTTTATGGCAAAAAGTTATTCATCTTCTTATTTTCGGTCAAAAAGGCAGAAATTCCCTGAATTTTGAAGCAAAATTGCAGAAATTCCCCGAATTGTGGGGCAAAAGGCAGAAATTCCCTGTATGTTAGGGCAAAAAGACAGAAATTTTCTTTATTTTGGGGCAAAACTCAGAAATTCCACTTGTTATGGGGCAAAATTCCAGAAATTTCCCTTATTTTGGGGCAAAATTGCAGAAATTTCACTTATTTTGGGGCAAAATTGCAGAAATTTCACTTATGTCAGTAAAAAAAGGAGAACTTTTCTTTTTTGGGGCAAAAAGTCAGAAATTTCTTTTATTTTGGTACAAAATTGCAGAAATTGTTCTTATTTTGGGGCAAAAACGCAGAAATTTCCCATATTTTGGGGCAAAAATGCAGAAATTCCCCTTATTTTGTGGTATAAAAGCTGAAATTCCTATTATTTGGGGGCAAAAAGGCAGAAATTCCCCTTATTTTGGGGCAAAACTCAGAAATTTCAATTATTTTGGGGCAAAATTCCAGAAATTTCCCTTATTTTGGGCCAAATTTCAGAAATTTCACTTATTTTGGGACAAAATTGCAGAAATTTCACTTATTTTGGGGCAAAATTGCAGAAATTTCACTTATTTCAGGAAAAAAGGCAGAAGTTTTCTTTCTTTTGGAGCAAAAAGGCAGAAATTCCAAATATTTTGTGGCAAAAATGCAGAAATTCCCCTTATTTTGAGGTAAAAATGCTGAAATTCCCCTTATTTGGAGGCAAAAAGGCATAAATTTCCCTTATTTTGGGGCAAAATTGCAGAAATTCCACTTACTTCAGGGTAATAAGTCAGAAATTTTCTTTATTTTGGGGCAAAAAAGATGGAAATTCTCTTTGTTTTGGGGAAAAAAGACATAAATTCGACTTATTAAGAGGCAAAAAAGCAGAAATTCCCCATACTTTGGAGCAAAAATGAAGAAATTTTCCTTTTTTATGGCAAAAAGGTATGCATTCTTCTTGTTTTCGGGCAAAAAGGCAGAAATTCCCCGTATTTTGGAGCACAATTGCAGAAATTCCCCTAATTGTGGGGCAAAAAGGCAGAAATTCCCTATATGTTGGGGCAAAAACAGAAATTCCTCTTATTTTGGGGCAAAACTCAGAAATTTCACTTATTTTGTGGCAAAATTGCAGAAATTTCCCTTATTTTAAGGCAAAATTGCAGAAATTTCACATATTTTGGGGCAAAAATGCAGAAATTTCCCTTATTTTGAGGTAAAAAGGCTGATATTTTCCTTATTTAGGGGCAAAAAGGCAGAAATTTCCCTCATTTTGGGGCAAAATTGCAGAAATTTCATTAACGTCAGGGTAATAAGTCAGAAATTTTCCGTATTTTGGGGCAAAAAATAAAGAAATTCCCATTGTTTTGGGGAAAAAGACAGAAATTCCACTTATTAAGAGGCAAAAAAGCAGAAATTCCCCTTATTTTGGAGCAAAAATTAAGAAATTTCCTTTTTTTATGGCAAAAAGGTATACATTCTTCTTGTTTTCGGGCAAAAAGGCAGAAATTCCCCCTGTTTTAAAGCAAAATTGCAGAAATTTCTATAATTGTGGGGCAAAAAGACAGAAATTCCCTATATGTTGGGGCAAAAAGACAGAAATTCTCTTTATTTTGGAACAAAACTCAGAAATTTTACTTATTTTGGGGCAAAATTGCAGAAATTTCACTTATTTCAGAAAAAAAGCAGAAATTTTCTTATTTTGGGGCAAAAAGGCAGAAATTTCTTTTCTTTTGGTACAAAATTGCAGAAATTTTTCTTATTTTGGGAAATAGGCAGAAATTTCTCATATTTTGGGACAAAAATGCAAAAATTCCCCTTATTTTAAGGTAAAAATGCTGAAATTCCTCTTATTTGGGGGCAAAAAGGCAGAAATTTCTTTTATTTTGGGGCAAAACTTAGAAATTTCAATTATTTTGGGGCAAAATTGCAGAAATTTCACTTATTTCCGAAAAAAAAGCAGAAATTTTCTAATTTTGGGGCAAAAAGGCAGATATTTCTTTTATTTTGGTACAAAATTGCAGAAATTTTCCTTATTTTGGGGCAAAAAGGCAGACATTTCCAATATTTTGGGGCAAAAATGCAGAAATTCCCCTTATTTTGAGGTAAAAAGGCTGAAATTCCCCTTATTTGGGGGCAAAAAATGCAGAAATTTCCCTTATTTTGGGGCAAAATTGCAGAAATTTCACTTATTTCAGATTAATAAGTCAGAAATTATCTATATTTTGGTGCAAAAAGACAGAAATTCCCTTTGTTTTGGGAAAAAAAGACAGAAATTCCACTTATTTAGAAGCAAAAAGCAGAAATTCCCCTTATTTTGGAGCAAAAATGAAGAAATTTCCCTTTTCTATGGCAAAAAGGTATGCATTCTTCTTATTTTCGGGCAAAAAGACAGAAATTCCCCGTTTTTTGGAGCAAAATTGCAAAAATCCCCCTAATTGTGGGCCAAAAAGGCAGAAATTCCCTATATGTTGGGGCAAAAAGACAGAAATTCTCCTTATTTTGGGGCAAAACTCAGAAATTTCACTTATTTTAGGGCAAAATTGCAGAAATTTCACTTATTTCAGAAAAAAAGCAGAAATTTTATTATTTTGGGCAAAAAGGCAGAAATTTCTTTTATTTTGGTACAAAATTGCAGAAATTGTTCTTATTTTGGGGCAAAAAAGCAGAAATTTTCCATATTTTGGGGCAAAAATGCAGAAATTTCCCTTATTTTGAGGTTAAAAGGCTGATATTTTCCTTAATTGGGGGCAAAAAGGCAGAAATTTCCCTCATTTTCTGGCAAAATTGCAGAAATTTCACTTATTTCAGGGTAATGAGTCAGAAATTTTCTTTATTTTGGGGCAAAAAAGACAGAAATTCCCTTTGTTTGGGGGGAAAAAAACAGAAATTCCACATATTTAGAGCCAAAAAAGCAGAAATTCCCCTTATTTTGGAGCAAAAATGAAGAAATTTCTTTTTTTTATGGCAAAAAGATATGCATTCTTGTTATTTTCGGGCAAAAAGGCAGAAAATCCCCGTATTTTGGAGCAAAATTGCAGAAAATCCCCTAATTGTGGGCCAAAAAGGCAGAAATTCCCTATATGTTGGGGCAAAAACAGAAATTCCTCTTATTTTGGGGCAAAACTCAGAAATTTCACTTATTTTGTGGCAAAATTGCAGAAATTTCCCTTACTTTAAGGCAAAATTGCAGAAATTTCACATATTTTGGGGCAAAAATGCAGAAATTTCCCTTATTTTGAGGTAAAAAGGCTGATATTTTCCTTATTTAGGGGCAAAAAGGCAGAAATTTCCCTCATTTTGGGGCAAAATTGCAGAAATTTCATTAACGTCAGGGTAATAAGTCAGAAATTTTCCGTATTTTGGGGCAAAAAATAAAGAAATTCCCATTGTTTTGGGGAAAAAGACAGAAATTCCACTTATTAAGAGGCAAAAAAGCAGAAATTCCCCTTATTTTGGAGCAAAAATTAAGAAATTTCCTTTTTTTATGGCAAAAAGGTATACATTCTTCTTGTTTTCGGGCAAAAAGGCAGAAATTCCCCCTGTTTTAAAGCAAAATTGCAGAAATTTCTATAATTGTGGGGCAAAAAGACAGAAATTCCCTATATGTTGGGGCAAAAAGACAGAAATTCTCTTTATTTTGGAACAAAACTCAGAAATTTTACTTATTTTGGGGCAAAATTGCAGAAATTTCACTTATTTCAGAAAAAAAGCAGAAATTTTCTTATTTTGGGGCAAAAAGGCAGAAATTTCTTTTCTTTTGGTACAAAATTGCAGAAATTTTTCTTATTTTGGGAAATAGGCAGAAATTTCTCATATTTTGGGACAAAAATGCAAAAATTCCCCTTATTTTAAGGTAAAAATGCTGAAATTCCTCTTATTTGGGGGCAAAAAGGCAGAAATTTCTTTTATTTTGGGGCAAAACTTAGAAATTTCAATTATTTTGGGGCAAAATTGCAGAAATTTCACTTATTTCCGAAAAAAAAGCAGAAATTTTCTAATTTTGGGGCAAAAAGGCAGATATTTCTTTTATTTTGGTACAAAATTGCAGAAATTTTCCTTATTTTGGGGCAAAAAGGCAGACATTTCCAATATTTTGGGGCAAAAATGCAGAAATTCCCCTTATTTTGAGGTAAAAAGGCTGAAATTCCCCTTATTTGGGGGCAAAAAATGCAGAAATTTCCCTTATTTTGGGGCAAAATTGCAGAAATTTCACTTATTTCAGATTAATAAGTCAGAAATTATCTATATTTTGGTGCAAAAAGACAGAAATTCCCTTTGTTTTGGGAAAAAAAGACAGAAATTCCACTTATTTAGAAGCAAAAAGCAGAAATTCCCCTTATTTTGGAGCAAAAATGAAGAAATTTCCCTTTTCTATGGCAAAAAGGTATGCATTCTTCTTATTTTCGGGCAAAAAGACAGAAATTCCCCGTTTTTTGGAGCAAAATTGCAAAAATCCCCCTAATTGTGGGCCAAAAAGGCAGAAATTCCCTATATGTTGGGGCAAAAAGACAGAAATTCTCCTTATTTTGGGGCAAAACTCAGAAATTTCACTTATTTTAGGGCAAAATTGCAGAAATTTCACTTATTTCAGAAAAAAAAGCAGAAATTTTCTTATTTTGGGGCAAAAAGGCAGAAATTTCTTTTATTTTGGTACAAAATTGCAGAAATTGTTCTTATTTTGGGGCAAAAAGGCAGAAATTTCCCATATTTTGGGCAAAAATGCAGAAATTCCTATTATTTTGAGATAAAAAGGCTGAAATTCCCCTTATTTGGGGGCAAAAAGGCAGAAATTTTCCTCATTTTGGGGCAAAATTGCAGAAATTTCACTTATTTCAGGGTAATAAGTCAGAAATTTTCCTTATTTTGGGGCAAAAAAGACAGAAATTCCTTTCGTTTTGGGGGAAAAAAACAGAAATTCCACATATTTAGATCCAAAAAAGCAGAAATTCCATTTATTTTGGAGCAAAAATGAAGAAACTTTCCTTTTTTATGGCAAAAAGATATGCATTCTTCTTATTTTCGGGCAAAAAGGCAGAAAATCCCCGTATTTTGGAGCAAAATTGCAGATATTCCCCTAATTGTGGGGCAAAAAGGCAGAAATTCCCTATATGTTGGGGCAAAAACAGAAATTCCTCTTATTTTGGGGCAAAACTCAGACATTTCACTTATTTTGTGGCAAAATTGCAAAAATTTCCATTATTTTGGGGCAAAATAGCAGAAATTTCACATATTTTGGGGCAAAATTGCAGAAATTTCACTTATTTCAGGAAAAAAAAAGCAGAAATTTTCTTTTTGGGGCAAAAAGTCAGAAATTTCTTTTATTTTTGTACAAAATTGCAGAATTTGTTCTTATTTTGGGTAAAAAGGCAGAAATTTCCCATATTTTGGGGCAAAAATGCAGAAATTTCCCTTATTTTGAGGTTAAAAGGCTGATATTTTCCTTATTTGGGGGCAAAAAGGCAGAAATTTCCCTCATTTTCTGGCAAAATTGCAGAAA
Source organism: Micromys minutus (assembly GCF_963924665.1). Lineage (NCBI taxonomy): Eukaryota > Metazoa > Chordata > Mammalia > Rodentia > Muridae > Micromys > Micromys minutus. Next base: position 9,849,912 of record NW_027667727.1, read on the forward strand.
TTTCACTTACTTCAGGGTAATAAGTCAGAAATTTTCCGTATTTTGGGGCAAAAAAAACAGAAATTCCCTTTGTTTTGGGGGAAAAAGACAGAAATTCCACTTATTAAGAGGCAAAAAAAGCAGTAATTCCCCTTATTTTGGAGCAAAAATTAAGAAATTTCCCTTTTTTATGGCAAAAAGGTATGCATTCTTCCTGTTTTCGTTCAAAAAGGCAGAAATTCCCCCTGTTTTGGAGCAAAATTGCAGAAATTCCCCTAATTGTGGGGCAAAAAGACAGAAATTCCCTATATGTTGGGGCAAAAAGACAGAAATTCTCTTTATTTTGGGGCAAAACTCAGAAATTTCACTTATTTTGGGGCAAAATTGCAGAAATTTCACTTATTTCAGAAAAAAAAAGCAGAAATTTTCTTTTTGGGGCAAAAAGTCAGAAATTTCTTTTATTTTTGTACAAAATTGCAGAATTTGTTCTTATTTTGGGGCAAAAAGGCAGAAATTTCCCATATTTTGGGGCAAAATTGCAGAAATTCCCCTTATTTTGAGGTAAAAATGCTGAAATTCCCCTTATTTGGGGACAAAAATCCAGAAATTCCTCTTATTTTGGGGCAAAACTCAGAAATTTCAATTATTTTGGAGCAAAATTGCAGAAATTTCACTTATTTCATGGTAATAATTCTGAAATTTTCCTTATTTTGGGGCAAAAAAGACAGAAATTCCCTTTGTTTTGGGGGAAAAAGACAAAAATTCCACTTATTTAGAGGCAAAAAATCAGAAATTCCCCTTATTTTGGAGAAAAATGAAGAAATTTCCCTTTTTTATGGCAAAAAGTTATTCATCTTCTTATTTTCGGTCAAAAAGGCAGAAATTCCCTGAATTTTGAAGCAAAATTGCAGAAATTCCCCGAATTGTGGGGCAAAAGGCAGAAATTCCCTGTATGTTAGGGCAAAAAGACAGAAATTTTCTTTATTTTGGGGCAAAACTCAGAAATTCCACTTGTTATGGGGCAAAATTCCAGAAATTTCCCTTATTTTGGGGCAAAATTGCAGAAATTTCATTTACTTCAGGGTAATAAGTCAGAAATTTTCCGTATTTTGGGGCAAAAAAGACAGAAATTCCCTTTGTTTTGGGGAAAAAAGACAGAAATTCCACTTATTAAGAGGCAAAAAAGCAGAAATTCCTTTTATTTTGGAGCAAAAATTAAGAAATTTCTATTTTTTATGGCAAAAAGGTATGCATTCTTCTTGTTTTCGGGCAAAAAGGCAGAAATTCCTTCTGTTTTGGAGCAAAATTGCAGAAATTCCCCTAATTGTGGGGCAAAAAGGCAGAAATTCCCTATATGTTGGGGCAAAAAGACAGAAATTCTCCTTATTTTGGGGCAAAACTCAGAAATTTCACTTATTTTGGGGCAAAATTGCAGAAATTTCACTGATTTCAGAAAAAAAAGCAGAAATTTTCTTATTTTGGGGCAAAAAGGCAGAAATTTCTTTTATTTTTGTACAAAATTGCAGAAATTTTTCTTATTATGGGAAAAAGGCAGAAATTTCTCATATTTTGGGGCAAAAATGCAGAAATTCCCCTTATGTTAAGGTAAAAATGCTGAACTTCTTCTTATTTGGGGGCAAAAAAGCAGAAATTTCCCTTATTTTGGGGCAAAACTTAGAAATTTCATTTATTTTGGGGCAAAATTGCAGAAATTTCACTTATTTCCAAAAAAAAAAGCAGAAATTTTCTAATTTTGGGGCAAAAAGGCAGATATTTCTTTTATTTTGGTACAAAATTGCAGAAATTGTTCTTATTTTGGGGCAAAAAGGCAGACATTTCCCATATTTTGGAGCAAAAATCCAGAAATTCCCCATATTTTGAGGTAAAAAGGCGGAAATTCCCCTTATTTGGGGGCAAAAAATGCAGAAATTTCCCTTATTTTAAGGCAAAATTGCAGAAATTTCACATATTTTTGGGCAAAATTGCAGAAATTTCACTTATTTCAGAAAAAAAAGCAGAAATTTTCTTTTTAGGTCAAAAAGTCAGAAATTTCTTTTATTTAGGTACAAAATTGCAGAATTTGTTCTTATTTTGGGGCAAAAGGGCAGAAATGTCCCATTATTTTGGGGCAAAAATGCAGAAATTTCCCTTATTTTGAGGTAAAAAGGCTGATATTTTCTTCTTTGGGAGCAAGAAGGCAGAAATTTCCCTCATTTTGGGGCAAAATTGCAGAAATTTCACTTATTTCAGGGTAATAAGTCAGAAATTTTTCTTATTTTGGGGCAAAAAGACAGGAATTCCCTTTGTTTTGGGGGAAAAAGACAGAAATTCCACTTATGTAGAGGCAAAAAAGCAGAAATTCCCTTTATTTTGGAGCAAAAATGAAGAAATTTCTTTTTTTTATGGCAAAAAGGTATGCATTCTGCTTATTTTCGGGCAAAAAGGCAGAAATTCCCCGTATTTTGGAGCAAAATTGCAGATATTCCCCTAATTGTGGGGCAAAAAGGCAGAAATTCCCTATATGTTGGAGCAAAAACAGAAATTCTCCTTATTTAGGGGCAAAACTCAGAAATTTCACTTATTTTGGGGCAAAATTGCAGAAATTTTTCTTATTTTGGGGCAAAATTGCAGAAATTTCACATATTTTGGGGCAAAATTGCAGAAATTTCACATATTTTGGGGCAAAATTGCAGAAATTTCACTTATTTCAGAAGAAAATAGCAGAAATTTTCTTTTTTGGGAAAAAAAGTCAGAAATTTCTTTTATTTAGGTACAAAATTGCAGAATTTTTTCTTATATTGGGGCAAAAAGGCAGAAATTTCCCATATTTTGGGGCAAAATTGCAGAAATTCCCCTTATTTTGAGGTAAAAATGCTGAAATTCCCCTTATTTGGGGACAAAAATCCAAAAATTCCCCTTATTTTGGGGCAAAACTCAGAAATTTCAATTATTTTGGAGCGAAATTGCAGAAATTTCACTTACTTCAGGGTAATAAGTCTGAAATTTTTTTTTATTTTGGGGCAAAAAAGACAGAAATTCCCTTTGTTTTGGGGGAAAAAGACAGAAATTCCACTTATTTAGAGGCAAAAAATCAGAAATTCCCCTTATTTTGAAGAAAAATGAAGAAATTTCCCTTTTTTATGGCAAAAAGGTATTCATCTTCTTATTTTCGGGCAAAAAGGCAGAAATTCCCTGAATTTTGAAGCAAAATTGCAGAAATTCCCCTAATTGTGGGGCAAAAAGGCAGAAATTCCCTGTATGTTAGGGTAAAAAGACAGAAATTCTCTTTATTTTGGGGCAAAACTCAGAAATTCCACTTGTTATGGGGCAAAATTCCAGAAATTTCCCATATTTTGGGGCAAAATTGCAGAAATTTCACTTATTTTGGGGCAAAATTGCAGAAATTTCACTTATTTTAAGGCAAAATTGCAGAAATTTTACTTATTTCAGGAAACAAGGCAGAAGTTTTCCTTATTTTGGGGCAAAAAGGCAGAAATTCCAAATATTTTGTGGCAAAAATGCAGAAATTCCCCTTATTTTGAGGTAAAAAGTCTGAAATTCCCCTTATTTGGGGGCAAAAAATGCAAAAATTTCCCTTATTTTGGGGCAAAATTGCAGAAATTTCACTTATTTCAGAATAATAAGTCAGAAATTATCTTTATTTTGGTGCAAAAAGACAGAAATTTCCTTTGTTTTGGGAAAAAAGACAGAAATTCCACTTATTTAGAGGCAAAAAGCAGAAATTTCCATTATTTTAGAGCAAAAATGAAGAAATTTCCCTTTTCTATGGCAAAAAGGTATGCATTCTTCTTATTTTCGGGCAAAAGGACAGAAATTACCCGTTTTTTGGAGCGAAATTGCAGAAATTCCCGTAATTGTGGGCCAAAAAGGCAGAAATTCCCTATATGTTGAGGCAAAAAGACAGAACTTCTCCTTATTTTGGGGCAAAACTCAGAAATTTCACTTATTTTAGGGCAAAATTGCAGAAATTTCACTTATTTCAGAAAAAAAGCAGAAATTTTATTATTTTGGGCAAAAAGGCAGAAATTTCTTTTATTTTGGTACAAAATTGCAGAAATTGTTCTTATTTTGGGGCAAAAAAGCAGAAATTTCCCATATTTTGGGGCAAAAATGCAGAAATTTCCCTTATTTTGAGGTTAAAAGGCTGATATTTTCCTTAATTGGGGGCAAAAAGGCAGAAATTTCCCTCATTTTCTGGCAAAATTGCAGAAATTTCACTTATTTCAGGGTAATGAGTCAGAAATTTTTTTTTATTTTGGGGCAAAAAAGACAAAATTCCCTTTGTTTGGGGGGAAAAAAACAGAAATTCCACATATTTAGAGCCAAAAAAGCAGAAATTCCCCTTATTTTGGAGCAAAAATGAAGAAATTTCTTTTTTTTATGGCAAAAAGATATGCATTCTTGTTATTTTCGGGCAAAAAGGCAGAAAATCCCCGTATTTTGGAGCAAAATTGCAGAAAATCCCCTAATTGTGGGCCAAAAAGGCAGAAATTCCCTATATGTTGGGGCAAAAACAGAAATTCCTCATATTTTGGGGCGAAACTCAGAAATTTCACTTATTTTGTGGCAAAATTGCAGAAATTTCCCTTACTTTAAGGCAAAATTGCAGAAATTTCACATATTTTGGGGCAAAAATGCAGAAATTTCCCTTATTTTGAGGTAAAAAGGCTGATATTTTCCTTATTTAGGGGCAAAAAGGCAGAAATTTCCCTCATTTTGGGGCAAAATTGCAGAAATTTCATTAACGTCAGGGAAATAAGTCAGAAATTTTCCGTATTTTGGGGCAAAAAATAAAGAAATTCCCATTGTTTTGGGGAAAAAGACAGAAATTCCACTTATTAAGAGGCAAAAAAGCAGAAATTCCCCTTATTTTGGAGCAAAAATTAAGAAATTTCCTTTTTTTATGGCAAAAAGGTATACATTCTTCTTGTTTTCGGGCAAAAAGGCAGAAATTCACCCTGTTTTAAAGCAAAATTGCAGAAATTTCTATAATTGTGGGGCAAAAAGACAGAAATTCCCTATATGTTGGGGCAAAAAGACAGAAATTCTCTTTATTTTGGAACAAAACTCAGAAATTTTACTTATTTTGGGGCAAAATTGCAGAAATTTCACTTATTTCAGAAAAAAAGCAGAAATTTTCTTATTTTGGGGCAAAAAGGCAGAAATTTCTTTTCTTTTGGTACAAAATTGCAGAAATTTTTCTTATTTTGGGAAATAGGCAGAAATTTCTCATATTTTGGGACAAAAATGCAAAAATTCCCCTTATTTTAAGGTAAAAATGCTGAAATTCCTCTTATTTGGGGGCAAAAAGGCAGAAATTTCTTTTATTTTGGGGCAAAACTTAGAAATTTCAATTATTTTGGGGCAAAATTGCAGAAATTTCACTTATTTCCGAAAAAAAAGCAGAAATTTTCTAATTTTGGGGCAAAAAGGCAGATATTTCTTTTATTTTGGTACAAAATTGCAGAAATTTTCCTTATTTTGGGGCAAAAAGGCAGACATTTCCAATATTTTGGGGCAAAAATGCAGAAATTCCCCTTATTTTGAGGTAAAAAGGCTGAAATTCCCCTTATTTGGGGGCAAAAAATGCAGAAATTTCCCTTATTTTGGGGCAAAATTGCAGAAATTCCACTTATTTCAGATTAATAAGTCAGAAATTATCTATATTTTGGTGCAAAAAGACAGAAATTCCCTTTGTTTTGGGAAAAAAAGACAGAAATTCCACTTATTTAGAAGCAAAAAGCAGAAATTCCCCTTATTTTGGAGCAAAAATGAAGAAATTTCCCTTTTCTATGGCAAAAAGGTATGCATTCTTCTTATTTTCGGGCAAAAAGACAGAAATTCCCCGTTTTTTGGAGCAAAATTGCAAAAATCCCCCTAATTGTGGGCCAAAAAGGCAGAAATTCCCTATATGTTGGGGCAAAAAGACAGAAATTCTCCTTATTTTGGGGCAAAACTCAGAAATTTCACTTATTTTAGGGCAAAATTGCAGAAATTTCACTTATTTCAGAAAAAAAAGCAGAAATTTTCTTATTTTGGGGCAAAAAGGCAGAAATTTCTTTTATTTTGGTACAAAATTGCAGAAATTGTTCTTATTTTGGGGCAAAAAGGCAGAAATTTCCCATATTTTGGGGCAAAAATGCAGAAATTCCTATTATATTGAGATAAAAAGGCTGAAATTCCCCTTATTTGGGGGCAAAAAGGCAGAAATTTTCCTCATTTTGGGGCAAAATTGCAGAAATTTCACTTATTTCAGGGTAATAAGTCAGAAATTTTCCTTATTTTGGGGCAAAAAAGACAGAAATTCCTTTCATTTTGGGGGAAAAAAACAGAAATTCCACATATTTAGATCCAAAAAAGCAGAAATTCCCCTTATTTTGGAGCAAAAATGAAGAAACTTTCCTTTTTTATGGCAAAAAGATATGCATTCTTCTTATTTTCGGGCAAAAAGGCAGAAAATCCCCGTATTTTGGAGCAAAATTGCAGATATTCCCCTAATTGTGGGGCAAAAAGGCAGAAATTCCCTATATGTTGGGGCAAAAACAGAAATTCCTCTTATTTTGGGGCAAAACTCAGACATTTCACTTATTTTGTGGCAAAATTGCAAAAATTTCCATTATTTTGGGGCAAAATAGCAGAAATTTCACATATTTTGGGGCAAAATTGCAGAAATTTCACTTATTTCAGGAAAAAAAAAGCAGAAATTTTCTTTTGGGGGCAAAAAGTCAGAAATTTCTTTTATTTTTGTACAAAATTGCAGAATTTGTTCTTATTTTGGGTAAAAAGGCAGAAATTTCCCATATTTTGGGGCAAAAATGCAGAAATTTCCCTTATTTTGAGGTTAAAAGGCTGATATTTTCCTTATTTGGGGGCAAAAAGGCAGAAATTTCCCTCATTTTCTGGCAAAATTGCAGAAATTTCACTTACTTCAGGGTAATAAGTCAGAAATTTTCCGTATTTTGGGGCAAAAAAAACAGAAATTCCCTTTGTTTTTGGGGGAAAAAGACAGAAATTCCACTTATTAAGAGGCAAAAAAAGCAGTAATTCCCCTTATTTTGGAGCAAAAATTAAGAAATTTCCCTTTTTTATGGCAAAAAGGTATGCATTCTTCCTGTTTTCGTTCAAAAAGGCAGAAATTCCCCCTGTTTTGGAGCAAAATTGCAGAAATTCCCCTAATTGTGGGGCAAAAAGACAGAAATTCCCTATATGTTGGGGCAAAAAGACAGAAATTCTCTTTATTTTGGGGCAAAACTCAGAAATTTCACTTATTTTGGGGCAAAATTGCAGAAATTTCACTTATTTCAGAAAAAAAAAGCAGAAATTTTCTTTTTGGGGCAAAAAGTCAGAAATTTCTTTTATTTTTGTACAAAATTGCAGAATTTGTTCTTATTTTGGGGCAAAAAGGCAGAAATTTCCCATATTTTGGGGCAAAATTGCAGAAATTCCCCTTATTTTGAGGTAAAAATGCTGAAATTCCCCTTATTTGGGGACAAAAATCCAGAAATTCCTCTTATTTTGGGGCAAAACTCAGAAATTTCAATTATTTTGGAGCAAAATTGCAGAAATTTCACTTATTTCATGGTAATAATTCTGAAATTTTCCTTATTTTGGGGCAAAAAAGACAGAAATTCCCTTTGTTTTGGGGGAAAAAGACAAAAATTCCACTTATTTAGAGGCAAAAAATCAGAAATTCCCCTTATTTTGGAGAAAAATGAAGAAATTTCCCTTTTTTATGGCAAAAAGTTATTCATCTTCTTATTTTCGGTCAAAAAGGCAGAAATTCCCTGAATTTTGAAGCAAAATTGCAGAAATTCCCCGAATTGTGGGGCAAAAGGCAGAAATTCCCTGTATGTTAGGGCAAAAAGACAGAAATTTTCTTTATTTTGGGGCAAAACTCAGAAATTCCACTTGTTATGGGGCAAAATTCCAGAAATTTCCCTTATTTTGGGGCAAAATTGCAGAAATTTCACTTATTTTGGGGCAAAATTGCAGAAATTTCACTTATGTCAGTAAAAAAAGGAGAACTTTTCTTTTTTGGGGCAAAAAGTCAGAAATTTCTTTTATTTTGGTACAAAATTGCAGAAATTGTTCTTATTTTGGGGCAAAAACGCAGAAATTTCCCATATTTTGGGGCAAAAATGCAGAAATTCCCCTTATTTTGTGGTATAAAAGCTGAAATTCCTATTATTTGGGGGCAAAAAGGCAGAAATTCCCCTTATTTTGGGGCAAAACTCAGAAATTTCAATTATTTTGGGGCAAAATTCCAGAAATTTCCCTTATTTTGGGCCAAATTTCAGAAATTTCACTTATTTTGGGACAAAATTGCAGAAATTTCACTTATTTTGGGGCAAAATTGCAGAAATTTCACTTATTTCAGGAAAAAAGGCAGAAGTTTTCTTTCTTTTGGAGCAAAAAGGCAGAAATTCCAAATATTTTGTGGCAAAAATGCAGAAATTCCCCTTATTTTGAGGTAAAAATGCTGAAATTCCCCTTATTTGGAGGCAAAAAGGCATAAATTTCCCTTATTTTGGGGCAAAATTGCAGAAATTCCACTTACTTCAGGGTAATAAGTCAGAAATTTTCTTTATTTTGGGGCAAAAAAGATGGAAATTCTCTTTGTTTTGGGGAAAAAAGACATAAATTCGACTTATTAAGAGGCAAAAAAGCAGAAATTCCCCATACTTTGGAGCAAAAATGAAGAAATTTTCCTTTTTTATGGCAAAAAGGTATGCATTCTTCTTGTTTTCGGGCAAAAAGGCAGAAATTCCCCGTATTTTGGAGCACAATTGCAGAAATTCCCCTAATTGTGGGGCAAAAAGGCAGAAATTCCCTATATGTTGGGGCAAAAACAGAAATTCCTCTTATTTTGGGGCAAAACTCAGAAATTTCACTTATTTTGTGGCAAAATTGCAGAAATTTCCCTTATTTTAAGGCAAAATTGCAGAAATTTCACATATTTTGGGGCAAAAATGCAGAAATTTCCCTTATTTTGAGGTAAAAAGGCTGATATTTTCCTTATTTAGGGGCAAAAAGGCAGAAATTTCCCTTATTTTGGGGCAAAATTGCAGAAATTTCATTAACGTCAGGGTAATAAGTCAGAAATTTTCCGTATTTTGGGGCAAAAAATAAAGAAATTCCCATTGTTTTGGGGAAAAAGACAGAAATTCCACTTATTAAGAGGCAAAAAAGCAGAAATTCCCCTTATTTTGGAGCAAAAATTAAGTAATTTCCTTTTTTTATGGCAAAAGGTATACATTCTTCTTGTTTTCGGGCAAAAAGGCAGAAATTCCCCCTGTTTTAAAGCAAAATTGCAGAAATTTCTATAATTGTGGGGCAAAAAGACAGAAATTCCCTATATGTTGGGGCAAAAAGACAGAAATTCTCTTTATTTTGGAACAAAACTCAGAAATTTTACTTATTTTGGGGCAAAATTGCAGAAATTTCACTTATTTCAGAAAAAAAGCAGAAATTTTCTTATTTTGGGGCAAAAAGGCAGAAATTTCTTTTCTTTTGGTACAAAATTGCAGAAATTTTTCTTATTTTGGGAAATAGGCAGAAATTTCTCATATTTTGGGACAAAAATGCAAAAATTCCCCTTATTTTAAGGTAAAAATGCTGAAATTCCTCTTATTTGGGGGCAAAAAGGCAGAAATTTCTTTTATTTTGGGGCAAAACTTAGAAATTTCAATTATTTTGGGGCAAAATTGCAGAAATTTCACTTATTTCCGAAAAAAAAGCAGAAATTTTCTAATTTTGGGGCAAAAAGGCAGATATTTCTTTTATTTTGGTACAAAATTGCAGAAACTTTCCTTATTTTGGGGCAAAAAGGCAGACATTTCCAATATTTTGGGGCAAAAATGCAGAAATTCCCCTTATTTTGAGGTAAAAAGGCTGAAATTCCCCTTATTTGGGGGCAAAAAATGCAGAAATTTCCCTTATTTTGGGGCAAAATTGCAGAAATTTCACTTATTTCAGATTAATAAGTCAGAAATTATCTATATTTTGGTGCAAAAAGACAGAAATTCCCTTTGTTTTGGGAAAAAAAGACAGAAATTCCACTTATTTAGAAGCAAAAAGCAGAAATTCCCCTTATTTTGGAGCAAAAATGAAGAAATTTCCCTTTTCTATGGCAAAAAGGTATGCATTCTTCTTATTTTCGGGCAAAAAGACAGAAATTCCCCGTTTTTTGGAGCAAAATTGCAAAAATCCCCCTAATTGTGGGCCAAAAAGGCAGAAATTCCCTATATGTTGGGGCAAAAAGACAGAAATTCTCCTTATTTTGGGGCAAAACTCAGAAATTTCACTTATTTTAGGGCAAAATTGCAGAAATTTCACTTATTTCAGAAAAAAAAGCAGAAATTTTCTTATTTTGGGGCAAAAAGGCAGAAATTTCTTTTATTTTGGTACAAAATTGCAGAAATTGTTCTTATTTTGGGGCAAAAAGGCAGAAATTTCCCATATTTTGGGGCAAAAATGCAGAAATTCCTATTATTTTGAGATAAAAAGGCTGAAATTCCCCTTATTTGGGGGCAAAAAGGCAGAAATTTTCCTCATTTTGGGGCAAAATTGCAGAAATTTCACTTATTTCAGGGTAATAAGTCAGAAATTTTCCTTATTTTGGGGCAAAAAAGACAGAAATTCCTTTCGTTTTGGGGGAAAAAAACAGAAATTCCACATATTTAGATCCAAAAAAGCAGAAATTCCCCTTATTTTGGAGCAAAAATGAAGAAACTTTCCTTTTTTATGGCAAAAAGATATGCATTCTTCTTATTTTCGGGCAAAAAGGCAGAAAATCCCCGTATTTTGGAGCAAAATTGCAGATATTCCCCTAATTGTGGGGCAAAAAGGCAGAAATTCCCTATATGTTGGGGCAAAAACAGAAATTCCTCTTATTTTGGGGCAAAACTCAGACATTTCACTTATTTTGTGGCAAAATTGCAAAAATTTCCATTATTTTGGGGCAAAATAGCAGAAATTTCACATATTTTGGGGCAAAATTGCAGAAATTTCACTTATTTCAGGAAAAAAAACGCAGAAATTTTCTTTTTGGGGCAAAAAGTCAGAAATTTCTTTTATTTTTGTACAAAATTGCAGAATTTGTTCTTATTTTGGGTAAAAAGGCAGAAATTTCCCATATTTTGGGGCAAAAATGCAGAAATTTCCCTTATTTTGAGGTTAAAAGGCTGATATTTTCCTTATTTGGGGGCAAAAAGGCAGAAATTTCCCTCATTTTCTGGCAAAATTGCAGAAATTTCACTTACTTCAGGGTAATAAGTCAGAAATTTTCCGTATTTTGGGGCAAAAAAAACAGAAATTCCCTTTGTTTTGGGGGGAAAAGACAGAAATTCCACTTATTAAGAGGCAAAAAAAGCAGTAATTCCCCTTATTTTGGAGCAAAAATTAAGAAATTTCCCTTTTTTATGGCAAAAAGGTATGCATTCTTCCTGTTTTCGTTCAAAAAGGCAGAAATTCCCCCTGTTTTGGAGCAAAATTGCAGAAATTCCCCTAATTGTGGGGCAAAAAGGCAGAAATTCCCTATATGTTGGGGCAAAAAGACAGAAATTCTCTTTATTTTGGGGCAAAACTCAGAAATTTCACTTATTTTGGGGCAAAATTGCAGAAATTTCACTTATTTCAGAAAAAAAAAGCAGAAATTTTCTTTTTGGGGCAAAAAGTCAGAAATTTCTTTTATTTTTGTACAAAATTGCAGAATTTGTTCTTATTTTGGGGCAAAAAGGCAGAAATTTCCCATATTTTGGGGCAAAATTGCAGAAATTCCCCTTATTTTGAGGTAAAAATGCTGAAATTCCCCTTATTTGGGGACAAAAATCCAGAAATTCCTCTTATTTTGGGGCAAAACTCAGAAATTTCAATTATTTTGGAGCAAAATTGCAGAAATTTCACTTATTTCATGGTAATAATTCTGAAATTTTCCTTATTTTGGGGCAAAAAAGACAGAAATTCCCTTTGTTTTGGGGGAAAAAGACAAAAATTCCACTTATTTAGAGGCAAAAAATCAGAAATTCCCCTTATTTTGGAGAAAAATGAAGAAATTTCCCTTTTTTATGGCAAAAAGTTATTCATCTTCTTATTTTCGGTCAAAAAGGCAGAAATTCCCTGAATTTTGAAGCAAAATTGCAGAAATTCCCCGAATTGTGGGGCAAAAGGCAGAAATTCCCTGTATGTTAGGGCAAAAAGACAGAAATTTTCTTTATTTTGGGGCAAAACTCAGAAATTCCACTTGTTATGGGGCAAAATTCCAGAAATTTCCCTTATTTTGGGGCAAAATTGCAGAAATTTCACTTATTTTGGGGCAAAATTGCAGAAATTTCACTTATGTCAGTAAAAAAAGGAGAACTTTTCTTTTTTGGGGCAAAAAGTCAGAAATTTCTTTTATTTTGGTACAAAATTGCAGAAATTGTTCTTATTTTGGGGCAAAAACGCAGAAATTTCCCATATTTTGGGGCAAAAATGCAGAAATTCCCCTTATTTTGTGGTATAAAAGCTGAAATTCCTATTATTTGGGGGCAAAAAGGCAGAAATTCCCCTTATTTTGGGGCAAAACTCAGAAATTTCAATTATTTTGGGGCAAAATTCCAGAAATTTCCCTTATTTTGGGCCAAATTTCAGAAATTTCACTTATTTTGGGACAAAATTGCAGAAATTTCACTTATTTTGGGGCAAAATTGCAGAAATTTCACTTATTTCAGGAAAAAAGGCAGAAGTTTTCCTTATTTTGGAGCAAAAAGGCAGAAATTCCAAATATTTTGTGGCAAAAATGCAGAAATTCCCCTTATTTTGAGGTAAAAATGCTGAAATTCCCCTTATTTGGAGGCAAAAAGGCATAAATTTCCCTTATTTTGGGGCAAAATTGCAGAAATTCCACTTACTTCAGGGTAATAAGTCAGAAATTTTCTTTATTTTGGGGCAAAAAAGATGGAAATTCTCTTTGTTTTGGGGAAAAAAGACATAAATTCGACTTATTAAGAGGCAAAAAAGCAGAAATTCCCCATACTTTGGAGCAAAAATGAAGAAATTTTCCTTTTTTATGGCAAAAAGGTATGCATTCTTCTTGTTTTCGGGCAAAAAGGCAGAAATTCCCCGTATTTTGGAGCACAATTGCAGAAATTCCCCTAATTGTGGGGCAAAAAGGCAGAAATTCCCTATATGTTGGGGCAAAAAGACAGAAATTTTCCTTTTTTTGGGGCAAAACTCAGAAATTCCACTTATTTTGGGGCAAAATTCCAGAAATTTCCCTTATTTTGGGGCAAAACTCAGAATTTTCACTTATTTTGGGGCAAAATTGCAGAAATTTCACTTATTTCAGAAAAAAAAGCAGAAATTTCACTTATTTTGGGGCAAAAAGGCAGAAATTTTTTTATTTTGATACAAAATTGCAGAAATTTTTCTTATTTTGGGACAAAAAGGCAGAAATTTCCCATATTTTAGGGCAAAAGTGCAGAAATTCCCCTTATTTTGAGGTAAAAATGCTGAAATTCCCTTTATTTGGAGGCAAAAATGCAGAAATTTCCCTTATTTTGGGGCAAAATTGCAGAAATCTCACTTATTTCAGGAAAAAAGGCAGAAGTTTTTCTTATTTTGGAGCAAAAAGGCAGAAATTCCAAATATTTTGTGGCAAAAATGCAGAAGTTCCTTTTATTTTGAGGTAAAAATGCTGAAATTCCCCTTATTTGGGGGTAAAAAGGCATAAATTTCCCTTATTTTGGGGCAAAATTGCAGAAATTTCACTTACTTCAGGGTAATAAGTCAGAAATTTTCCTTATTTTGAGGCAAAAAAGATGGAAATTCCCTTTGTTTTGGGGGAAAAAGACAGAAATTCCACTTATTAAGAGGCAAAAGAGCAGAAAGTCCCCTTATTTTGGAGCAAAAATGAAGAAATTTTCCTTTTTTATGGCAAAAAGGTATGCATTCTTCTTGTTTTCGGGCAAAAAGGCAGAAATTCCTCGTATTTTGGAGCACAATTGCAGAAATTCCCCTAATTGTGGGGCAAAAAGACAGAAATTCTCCTTATTTTGGGGCAAAACACAGAATTTTCACTTATTTTGGGGCAAAATTGCAGAAATTTCCCTTATTTCAGAAAAAAGCAGAAATTTCACTTATTTTGGGGCAAAAATGCAGAAATTTCCCTTATTTTGAGATAAAAAGGCTGATATTTTTCTTATTTGGGGGCAAAAAGGCAGAAATTTCCCTCATTTTGGGGCAAAATTGCAGAAATTTCATTTACTTCAGGGTAATAAGTCAGAAATTTTCCGTATTTTGGGGCAAAAAAGACAGAAATTCCCTTTGTTTTGGGGAAAAAAGACAGAAATTCCACTTATTAAGAGGCAAAAAAGCAGAAATTCCCCTTATTTTGGAGCAAAAATTAAGAAATTTCTATTTTTTATGGCAAAAAGGTATGCATTCTTCTTGTTTTCGGGCAAAAAGGCAGAAATTCCTTCTGTTTTGGAGCAAAATTGCAGAAATTCCCCTAATTGTGGGGCAAAAAGGCAGAAATTCCCTATATGTTGGGGCAGAAAGACAGAAATTCTCCTTATTTTGGGGCAAAACTCAGAAATTTCACTTATTTTGGGGCAAAATTGCAGAAATTTCACTGATTTCAGAAAAAAAAGCAGAAATTTTCTTATTTTGGGGCAAAAAGGCAGAAATTTCTTTTATTTTTGTACAAAATTGCAGAAATTTTTCTTATTATGGGAAAAAGGCAGAAATTTCTCATATTTTGGGGCAAAAATGCAGAAATTCCCCTTATTTTAAGGTAAAAATGCTGAACTTCTTCTTATTTGGGGGCAAAAAAGCAGAAATTTCCCTTATTTTGGGGCAAAACTTAGAAATTTCATTTATTTTGGGGCAAAATTGCAGAAATTTCACTTATTTCCGAAAAAAAAGCAGAAATTTTCTAATTTTGGGGCAAAAGGGCAGATATTTCTTTTATTTTGGTACAAAATTGCAGAAAATTTCCTTATTTTGGGGCAAAAAGGCAGACATTTCCCATATTTTGGAGCAAAAATCCAGAAATTCCCCATATTTTGAGGTAAAAAGGCGGAAATTCCCCTTATTTGGGGGCAAAAAATGCAGAAATTTCCCTTATTTTAAGGCAAAATTGCAGAAATTTCACATATTTTTGGGCAAAATTGCAGAAATTTCACTTATTTCAGAAAAAAAAGCAGAAATTTTCTTTTTAGGTCAAAAAGTCAGAAATTTCTTTTATTTAGGTACAAAATTGCAGAATTTGTTCTTATTTTGGGGCAAAAGGGCAGAAATGTCCCATTATTTTGGGGCAAAAATGCAGAAATTTCCCTTATTTTGAGGTAAAAAGGCTGATATTTTCTTCTTTGGGAGCAAGAAGGCAGAAATTTCCCTCATTTTGGGGCAAAATTGCAGAAATTTCACTTATTTCAGGGTAATAAGTCAGAAATTTTTCTTATTTTGGGGCAAAAAGACAGGAATTCCCTTTGTTTTGGGGGAAAAAGACAGAAATTCCACTTATGTAGAGGCAAAAAAGCAGAAATTCCCTTTATTTTGGAGCAAAAATGAAGAAATTTCTTTTTTTTATGGCAAAAAGGTATGCATTCTTCTTATTTTCGGGCAAAAAGGCAGAAATTCCCCGTATTTTGGAGCAAAATTGCAGATATTCCCCTAATTGTGGGGCAAAAAGGCAGAAATTCCCTATATGTTGGAGCAAAAACAGAAATTCTCCTTATTTAGGGGCAAAACTCAGAAATTTCACTTATTTTGGGGCAAAATTGCAGAAATTTTTCTTATTTTGGGGCAAAATTGCAGAAATTTCACATATTTTGGGGCAAAATTGCAGAAATTTCACATATTTTGGGGCAAAATTGCAGAAATTTCACTTATTTCAGAAGAAAATAGCAGAAATTTTCTTTTTTGGGAAAAAAGTCAGAAATTTCTTTTATTTAGGTACAAAATTGCAGAATTTGTTCTTATTTTGGGGCAAAAAGGCAGAAATTTCCCATATTTTGGGGCAAAATTGCAGAAATTCCCCTTATTTTGAGGTAAAAATGCTGAAATTCCCCTTATTTGGGGACAAAAATCCAAAAATTCCCCTTATTTTGGGGCAAAACTCAGAAATTTCAATTATTTTGGAGCGAAATTGCAGAAATTTCACTTATTTCAGGGTAATAAGTCTGAAATTTTTTTTTTATTTTGGGGCAAAAAAGACAGAAATTCCCTTTGTTTTGGGGGAAAAAGACAGAAATTCCACTTATTTGGAGGCAAAAAATCAGAAATTCCCCTTATTTTGAAGAAAAATGAAGAAATTTCCCTTTTTTATGGCAAAAAGGTATTCATCTTCTTATTTTCGGGCAAAAAGGCAGAAATTCCCTGAATTTTGAAGCAAAATTGCAGAAATTCCCCTAATTGTGGGGCAAAAAGGCAGAAATTCCCTGTATGTTAGGGTAAAAAGACAGAAATTCTCTTTATTTTGGGGCAAAACTCAGAAATTCCACTTGTTATGGGGCAAAATTCCAGAAATTTCCCTTATTTTGGGGCAAAATTGCAGAAATTTCACTTATTTTGGGGCAAAATTGCAGAAATTTCACTTATTTTAAGGCAAAATTGCAGAAATTTTACTTATTTCAGGAAACAAGGCAGAAGTTTTCCTTATTTTGGGGCAAAAAGGCAGAAATTCCAAATATTTTGTGGCAAAAATGCAGAAATTCCCCTTATTTTGAGGTAAAAAGTCTGAAATTCCCCTTATTTGGGGGCAAAAAATGCAAAAATTTCCCTTATTTTGGGGCAAAATTGCAGAAATTTCACTTATTTCAGAATAATAAGTCAGAAATTATCTTTATTTTGGTGCAAAAAGACAGAAATTTCCTTTGTTTTGGGAAAAAAGACAGAAATTCCACTTATTTAGAGGCAAAAAGCAGAAATTTCCATTATTTTAGAGCAAAAATGAAGAAATTTCCCTTTTCTATGGCAAAAAGGTATGCATTCTTCTTATTTTCGGGCAAAAGGACAGAAATTACCCGTTTTTTGGAGCGAAATTGCAGAAATTCCCGTAATTGTGGGCCAAAAAGGCAGAAATTCCCTATATGTTGGGGCAAAAAGACAGAAATTCTCCTTATTTTGGGGCAAAACTCAGAAATTTCACTTATTTTAGGGCAAAATTGCAGAAATTTCACTTATTTCAGAAAAAAAGCAGAAATTTTCTTATTTTGGGGCAAAAAGGCAGAAATTTCTTTTATTTTGGTACAAAATTGCAGAAATTGTTCTTATTTTGGGGCAAAAAAGCAGAAATTTCCCATATTTTGGGGCAAAAATGCAGAAATTTCCCTTATTTTGAGGTTAAAAGGCTGATATTTTCCTTAATTGGGGGCAAAAAGGCAGAAATTTCCCTCATTTTCTGGCAAAATTGCAGAAATTTCACTTATTTCAGGGTAATGAGTCAGAAATTTTCCTTATTTTGGGGCAAAAAAGACAGAAATTCCCTTTGTTTGGGGGGAAAAAAACAGAAATTCCACATATTTAGAGCCAAAAAAGCAGAAATTCCCCTTATTTTGGAGCAAAAATGAAGTAAATTCTCTTTTTTATGGCAAAAAGATATGCATTCTTGTTATTTTCGGGCAAAAAGGCAGAAAATCCCCGTATTTTGGAGCAAAATTGCAGAAAATCCCCTAATTGTGGGCCAAAAAGGCAGAAATTCCCTATATGTTGGGGCAAAAACAGAAATTCCTCTTATTTTGGGGCAAAACTCAGAAATTTCACTTATTTTGTGGCAAAATTGCAGAAATTTCCCTTATTTTAAGGCAAAATTGCAGAAATTTCACATATTTTGGGGCAAAAATGCAGAAATTTCCCTTATTTTGAGGTAAAAAGGCTGATATTTTCCTTATTTAGGGGCAAAAAGGCAGAAATTTCCCTCATTTTGGGGCAAAATTGCAGAAATTTCATTAACGTCAGGGTAATAAGTCAGAAATTTTCCGTATTTTGGGGCAAAAAATAAAGAAATTCCCATTGTTTTGGGGAAAAAGACAGAAATTCCACTTATTAAGAGGCAAAAAAGCAGAAATTCCCCTTATTTTGGAGCAAAAATTAAGAAATTTCCTTTTTTTATGGCAAAAAGGTATACATTCTTCTTGTTTTCGGGCAAAAAGGCAGAAATTCCCCCTGTTTTAAAGCAAAATTGCAGAAATTTCTATAATTGTGGGGCAAAAAGACAGAAATTCCCTATATGTTGGGGCAAAAAGACAGAAATTCTCTTTATTTTGGAACAAAACTCAGAAATTTTACTTATTTTGGGGCAAAATTGCAGAAATTTCACTTATTTCAGAAAAAAAGCAGAAATTTTCTTATTTTGGGGCAAAAAGGCAGAAATTTCTTTTCTTTTGGTACAAAATTGCAGAAATTTTTCTTATTTTGGGAAATAGGCAGAAATTTCTCATATTTTGGGACAAAAATGCAAAAATTCCCCTTATTTTAAGGTAAAAATGCTGAAATTCCTCTTATTTGGGGGCAAAAAGGCAGAAATTTCTTTTATTTTGGGGCAAAACTTAGAAATTTCAATTATTTTGGGGCAAAATTGCAGAAATTTCACTTATTTCCGAAAAAAAAGCAGAAATTTTCTAATTTTGGGGCAAAAAGGCAGATATTTCTTTTATTTTGGTACAAAATTGCAGAAATTTTCCTTATTTTGGGGCAAAAAGGCAGACATTTCCAATATTTTGGGGCAAAAATGCAGAAATTCCCCTTATTTTGAGGTAAAAAGGCTGAAATTCCCCTTATTTGGGGGCAAAAAATGCAGAAATTTCCCTTATTTTGGGGCAAAATTGCAGAAATTTCACTTATTTCAGATTAATAAGTCAGAAATTATCTATATTTTGGTGCAAAAAGACAGAAATTCCCTTTGTTTTGGGAAAAAAAGACAGAAATTCCACTTATTTAGAAGCAAAAAGCAGAAATTCCCCTTATTTTGGAGCAAAAATGAAGAAATTTCCCTTTTCTATGGCAAAAAGGTATGCATTCTTCTTATTTTCGGGCAAAAAGACAGAAATTCCCCGTTTTTTGGAGCAAAATTGCAAAAATCCCCCTAATTGTGGGCCAAAAAGGCAGAAATTCCCTATATGTTGGGGCAAAAAGACAGAAATTCTCCTTATTTTGGGGCAAAACTCAGAAATTTCACTTATTTTAGGGCAAAATTGCAGAAATTTCACTTATTTCAGAAAAAAAAGCAGAAATTTTCTTATTTTGGGGCAAAAAGGCAGAAATTTCTTTTATTTTGGTACAAAATTGCAGAAATTGTTCTTATTTTGGGGCAAAAAGGCAGAAATTTCCCATATTTTGGGGCAAAAATGCAGAAATTCCTATTATTTTGAGATAAAAAGGCTGAAATTCCCCTTATTTGGGGGCAAAAAGGCATAAATTTTCCTCATTTTGGGGCAAAATTGCAGAAATTTCACTTATTTCAGGGTAATGAGTCAGAAATTTTCCTTATTTTGGGGCAAAAAAGACAGAAATTCCCTTTGTTTGGGGGGAAAAAAACAGAAATTCCACATATTTAGAGCCAAAAAAGCAGAAATTCCCCTTATTTTGGAGCAAAAATGAAGTAAATTCTCTTTTTTATGGCAAAAAGATATGCATTCTTGTTATTTTCGGGCAAAAAGGCAGAAAATCCCCGTATTTTGGAGCAAAATTGCAGAAAATCCCCTAATTGTGGGCCAAAAAGGCAGAAATTCCCTATATGTTGGGGCAAAAACAGAAATTCCTCTTATTTTGGGGCAAAACTCAGAAATTTCACTTATTTTGTGGCAAAATTGCAGAAATTTCCCTTATTTTAAGGCAAAATTGCAGAAATTTCACATATTTTGGGGCAAAAATGCAGAAATTTCCCTTATTTTGAGGTAAAAAGGCTGATATTTTCCTTATTTAGGGGCAAAAAGGCAGAAATTTCCCTCATTTTGGGGCAAAATTGCAGAAATTTCATTAACGTCAGGGTAATAAGTCAGAAATTTTCCGTATTTTGGGGCAAAAAATAAAGAAATTCCCATTGTTTTGGGGAAAAAGACAGAAATTCCACTTATTAAGAGGCAAAAAAGCAGAAATTCCCCTTATTTTGGAGCAAAAATTAAGAAATTTCCTTTTTTTATGGCAAAAAGGTATACATTCTTCTTGTTTTCGGGCAAAAAGGCAGAAATTCCCCCTGTTTTAAAGCAAAATTGCAGAAATTTCTATAATTGTGGGGCAAAAAGACAGAAATTCCCTATATGTTGGGGCAAAAAGACAGAAATTCTCTTTATTTTGGAACAAAACTCAGAAATTTTACTTATTTTGGGGCAAAATTGCAGAAATTTCACTTATTTCAGAAAAAAAGCAGAAATTTTCTTATTTTGGGGCAAAAAGGCAGAAATTTCTTTTCTTTTGGTACAAAATTGCAGAAATTTTTCTTATTTTGGGAAATAGGCAGAAATTTCTCATATTTTGGGACAAAAATGCAAAAATTCCCCTTATTTTAAGGTAAAAATGCTGAAATTCCTCTTATTTGGGGGCAAAAAGGCAGAAATTTCTTTTATTTTGGGGCAAAACTTAGAAATTTCAATTATTTTGGGGCAAAATTGCAGAAATTTCACTTATTTCCGAAAAAAAAGCAGAAATTTTCTAATTTTGGGGCAAAAAGGCAGATATTTCTTTTATTTTGGTACAAAATTGCAGAAATTTTCCTTATTTTGGGGCAAAAAGGCAGACATTTCCAATATTTTGGGGCAAAAATGCAGAAATTCCCCTTATTTTGAGGTAAAAAGGCTGAAATTCCCCTTATTTGGGGGCAAAAAATGCAGAAATTTCCCTTATTTTGGGGCAAAATTGCAGAAATTTCACTTATTTCAGATTAATAAGTCAGAAATTATCTATATTTTGGTGCAAAAAGACAGAAATTCCCTTTGTTTTGGGAAAAAAAGACAGAAATTCCACTTATTTAGAAGCAAAAAGCAGAAATTCCCCTTATTTTGGAGCAAAAATGAAGAAATTTCCCTTTTCTATGGCAAAAAGGTATGCATTCTTCTTATTTTCGGGCAAAAAGACAGAAATTCCCCGTTTTTTGGAGCAAAATTGCAAAAATCCCCCTAATTGTGGGCCAAAAAGGCAGAAATTCCCTATATGTTGGGGCAAAAAGACAGAAATTCTCCTTATTTTGGGGCAAAACTCAGAAATTTCACTTATTTTAGGGCAAAATTGCAGAAATTTCACTTATTTCAGAAAAAAAAGCAGAAATTTTCTTATTTTGGGGCAAAAAGGCAGAAATTTCTTTTATTTTGGTACAAAATTGCAGAAATTGTTCTTATTTTGGGGCAAAAAGGCAGAAATTTCCCATATTTTGGGGCAAAAATGCAGAAATTCCTATTATTTTGAGATAAAAAGGCTGAAATTCCCCTTATTTGGGGGCAAAAAGGCATAAATTTTCCTCATTTTGGGGCAAAATTGCAGAAATTTCACTTATTTCAGGGTAATAAGTCAGAAATTTTTCTTATTTTGGGGCAAAAAAGACAGAAATTCCTTTCGTTTTGGGGGAAAAAAACAGAAATTCCACATATTTAGATCCAAAAAAGCAGAAATTCCCCTTATTTTGGAGCAAAAATGAAGAAACTTTCCTTTTTATGGCAAAAAGATATGCATTCTTCTTATTTTCGGGCAAAAAGGCAGAAAATCCCCGTATTTTGGAGCAAAATTGCAGATATTCCCCTAATTGTGGGGCAAAAAGGCAGAAATTCCCTATATGTTGGGGCAAAAACAGAAATTCCTCTTATTTTGGGGCAAAACTCAGACATTTCACTTATTTTGTGGCAAAATTGCAAAAATTTCCATTATTTTGGGGCAAAATAGCAGAAATTTCACATATTTTGGGGCAAAATTGCAGAAATTTCACTTATTTCAGGAAAAAAAAGCAGAAATTTTCTTTTTGGGGCAAAAAGTCAGAAATTTCTTTTATTTTTGTACAAAATTGCAGAATTTGTTCTTATTTTGGGTAAAAAGGCAGAAATTTCCCATATTTTGGGGCAAAAATGCAGAAATTTCCCTTATTTTGAGGTTAAAAGGCTGATATTTTCCTTATTTGGGGGCAAAAAGGCAGAAATTTCCCTCATTTTCTGGCAAAATTGCAGAAATTTCACTTACTTCAGGGTAATAAGTCAGAAATTTTCCGTATTTTGGGGCAAAAAAAACAGAAATTCCCTTTGTTTTGGGGGAAAAAGACAGAAATTCCACTTATTAAGAGGCAAAAAAAGCAGTAATTCCCCTTATTTTAGAGCAAAAATTAAGAAATTTCCCTTTTTTATGGCAAAAAGGTATGCATTCTTCCTGTTTTTGTTCAAAAAGGCAGAAATTCCCCCTGTTTTGGAGCAAAATTGCAGAAATTCCCCTAATTGTGGGGCAAAAAGACAGAAATTCCCTATATGTTGGGGCAAAAAGACAGAAATTCTCTTTATTTTGGGGCAAAACTCAGAAATTTCACTTATTTTGGGGCAAAATTGCAGAAATTTCACTTATTTCAGAAAAAAAAAGCAGAAATTTTCTTTTTGGGGCAAAAAGTCAGAAATTTCTTTTATTTTTGTACAAAATTGCAGAATTTGTTCTTATTTTGGGGCAAAAAGGCAGAAATTTCCCATATTTTGGGGCAAAATTGCAGAAATTCCCCTTATTTTGAGGTAAAAATGCTGAAATTCCCCTTATTTGGGGACAAAAATCCAGAAATTCCTCTTATTTTGGGGCAAAACTCAGAAATTTCAATTATTTTGGAGCAAAATTTCAGAAATTTCACTTACTTTCAGGGTAACAAGTCAGAAATTTTCCTTATTTTGGGGCAAAAAAGACAGAAATTCCCTTTGTTTTGGGGGAAAAAGACAAAAATTCCACTTATTTAGAGGCAAAAAATCAGAAATTCCCCTTATTTTGGAGAAAAATGAAGAAATTTCCCTTTTTTATGGCAAAAAGTTATTCATCTTCTTATTTTCGGTCAAAAAGGCAGAAATTCCCTGAATTTTGAAGCAAAATTGCAGAAATTCCCCGAATTGTGGGGCAAAAGGCAGAAATTCCCTGTATGTTAGGGCAAAAAGACAGAAATTTTCTTTATTTTGGGGCAAAACTCAGAAATTCCACTTGTTATGGGGCAAAATTCCAGAAATTGACCTTATTTTGGGGCAAAATTGCAGAAATTTCACTTATTTTGGGGCAAAATTGCAGAAATTTCACTTATGTCAGTAAAAAAAGGAGAACTTTTCTTTTTGGGGGCAAAAAGTCAGAAATTTCTTTTATTTTGGTACAAAATTGCAGATATTGTTCTTATTTTGGGGCAAAAACGCAGAAATTTCCCATATTTTGGGGCAAAAATGCAGAAATTCCCCTTATTTTGTGGTATAAAAGCTGAAATTCCTATTATTTGGGGGCAAAAAGGCAGAAATTCCCCTTATTTTGGGGCAAAACTCAGAAATTTCAATTATTTTGGGGCAAAATTCCAGAAATTTCCCTTATTTTGGGCCAAATTTCAGAAATTTCACTTATTTTGGGACAAAATTGCAGAAATTTCACTTATTTTGGGGCAAAATTGCAGAAATTTCACTTATTTCAGGAAAAAAGGCAGAAGTTTTCCTTATTTTGGAGCAAAAAGGCAGAAATTCCAAATATTTTGTGGCAAAAATGCAGAAATTCCCCTTATTTTGAGGTAAAAATGCTGAAATTCCCCTTATTTGGAGGCAAAAAGGCATAAATTTCCCTTATTTTGGGGCAAAATTGCAGAAATTCCACTTACTTCAGGGTAATAAGTCAGAAATTTTCTTTATTTTGGGGCAAAAAAGATGGAAATTCTCTTTGTTTTGGGGAAAAAAGACATAAATTCGACTTATTAAGAGGCAAAAAAGCAGAAATTCCCCATACTTTGGAGCAAAAATGAAGAAATTTTCCTTTTTTATGGCAAAAAGGTATGCATTCTTCTTGTTTTCGGGCAAAAAGGCAGAAATTCCCCGTATTTTGGAGCACAATTGCAGAAATTCCCCTAATTGTGGGGCAAAAAGGCAGAAATTCCCTATATGTTGGGGCAAAAAGACAGAAATTTTCCTTTTTTTGGGGCAAAACTCAGAAATTCCACTTATTTTGGGGCAAAATTCCAGAAATTTCCCTTATTTTGGGGCAAAACTCAGAATTTTCACTTATTTTGGGGCAAAATTGCAGAAATTTCACTTATTTCAGAAAAAAAAGCAGAAATTTCACTTATTTTGGGGCAAAAAGGCAGAAATTTTTTTATTTTGATACAAAATTGCAGAAATTTTTCTTATTTTGGGACAAAAAGGCAGAAATTTCCCATATTTTAGGGCAAAAGTGCAGAAAATCCCCTTATTTTGAGGTAAAAATGCTGAAATTCCCTTTATTTGGAGGCAAAAATGCAGAAATTTCCCTTATTTTGGGGCAAAATTGCAGAAATCTCACTTATTTCAGGAAAAAAGGCAGAAGTTTTTCTTATTTTGGAGCAAAAAGGCAGAAATTCCAAATATTTTGTGGCAAAAATGCAGAAGTTCCTTTTATTTTGAGGTAAAAATGCTGAAATTCCCCTTATTTGGGGGTAAAAAGGCATAAATTTCCCTTATTTTGGGGCAAAATTGCAGAAATTTCACTTACTTCAGGGTAATAAGTCAGAAATTTTCCTTATTTTGAGGCAAAAAAGATGGAAATTCCCTTTGTTTTGGGGGAAAAAGACAGAAATTCCACTTATTAAGAGGCAAAAGAGCAGAAAGTCCCCTTATTTTGGAGCAAAAATGAAGAAATTTTCCTTTTTTATGGCAAAAAGGTATGCATTCTTCTTGTTTTCGGGCAAAAAGGCAGAAATTCCTCGTATTTTGGAGCACAATTGCAGAAATTCCCCTAATTGTGGGGCAAAAAGACAGAAATTCTCCTTATTTTGGGGCAAAACACAGAATTTTCACTTATTTTGGGGCAAAATTGCAGAAATTTCCCTTATTTCAGAAAAAAGCAGAAATTTCACTTATTTTGGGGCAAAAATGCAGAAATTTCCCTTATTTTGAGATAAAAAGGCTGATATTTTTCTTATTTGGGGGCAAAAAGGCAGAAATTTCCCTCATTTTGGGGCAAAATTGCAGAAATTTCATTTACTTCAGGGTAATAAGTCAGAAATTTTCCGTATTTTGGGGCAAAAAAGACAGAAATTCCCTTTGTTTTGGGGAAAAAAGACAGAAATTCCACTTATTAAGAGGCAAAAAAGCAGAAATTCCCCTTATTTTGGAGCAAAAATTAAGAAATTTCTATTTTTTATGGCAAAAAGGTATGCATTCTTCTTGTTTTCGGGCAAAAAGGCAGAAATTCCTTCTGTTTTGGAGCAAAATTGCAGAAATTCCCCTAATTGTGGGGCAAAAAGGCAGAAATTCCCTATATGTTGGGGCAAAAAGACAGAAATTCTCCTTATTTTGGGGCAAAACTCAGAAATTTCACTTATTTTGGGGCAAAATTGCAGAAATTTCACTGATTTCAGAAAAAAAAGCAGAAATTTTCTTATTTTGGGGCAAAAAGGCAGAAATTTCTTTTATTTTTGTACAAAATTGCAGAAATTTTTCTTATTATGGGAAAAAGGCAGAAATTTCTCATATTTTGGGGCAAAAATGCAGAAATTCCCCTTATTTTAAGGTAAAAATGCTGAACTTCTTCTTATTTGGGGGCAAAAAAGCAGAAATTTCCCTTATTTTGGGGCAAAACTTAGAAATTTCATTTATTTTGGGGCAAAATTGCAGAAATTTCA
The DNA here is from genome assembly GCF_963924665.1 of Micromys minutus. Classification (NCBI taxonomy): domain Eukaryota; kingdom Metazoa; phylum Chordata; class Mammalia; order Rodentia; family Muridae; genus Micromys; species Micromys minutus. The sequence continues at coordinate 9,875,680 of NW_027667727.1, forward strand.
CTTATTTCCGAAAAAAAAGCAGAAATTTTCTAATTTTGGGGCAAAAAGGCAGATATTTCTTTTATTTTGGTACAAAATTGCAGAAATTTTCCTTATTTTGGGGCAAAAAGGCAGACATTTCCCATATTTTGGAGCAAAAATCCAGAAATTCCCCATATTTTGAGGTAAAAAGGCGGAAATTCCCCTTATTTGGGGGCAAAAAATGCAGAAATTTCCCTTATTTTAAGGCAAAATTGCAGAAATTTCACATATTTTTGGGCAAAATTGCAGAAATTTCACTTATTTCAGAAAAAAAAGCAGAAATTTTCTTTTTAGGTCAAAAAGTCAGAAATTTCTTTTATTTAGGTACAAAATTGCAGAATTTGTTCTTATTTTGGGGCAAAAGGGCAGAAACGTCCCATTATTTTGGGGCAAAAATGCAGAAATTTCCCTTATTTTGAGGTAAAAAGGCTGATATTTTCTTCTTTGGGAGCAAGAAGGCAGAAATTTCCCTCATTTTGGGGCAAAATTGCAGAAATTTCACTTATTTCAGGGTAATAAGTCAGAAATTTTTCTTATTTTGGGGCAAAAAGACAGGAATTCCCTTTGTTTTGGGGGAAAAAGACAGAAATTCCACTTATGTAGAGGCAAAAAAGCAGAAATTCCCTTTATTTTGGAGCAAAAATGAAGAAATTTCTTTTTTTTATGGCAAAAAGGTATGCATTCTTCTTATTTTCGGGCAAAAAGGCAGAAATTCCCCGTATTTTGGAGCAAAATTGCAGATATTCCCCTAATTGTGGGGCAAAAAGGCAGAAATTCCCTATATGTTGGAGCAAAAACAGAAATTCTCCTTATTTAGGGGCAAAACTCAGAAATTTCACTTATTTTGGGGCAAAATTGCAGAAATTTTTCTTATTTTGGGGCAAAATTGCAGAAATTTCACATATTTTGGGGCAAAATTGCAGAAATTTCACATATTTTGGGGCAAAATTGCAGAAATTTCACTTATTTCAGAAGAAAATAGCAGAAATTTTCTTTTTTGGGAAAAAAAGTCAGAAATTTCTTTTATTTAGGTACAAAATTGCAGAATTTGTTCTTATTTTGGGGCAAAAAGGCAGAAATTTCACATATTTTGGGGCAAAATTGCAGAAATTCCCCTTATTTTGAGGTAAAAATGCTGAAATTCCCCTTATTTGGGGACAAAAATCCAAAAATTCCCCTTATTTTGGGGCAAAACTCAGAAATTTCAATTATTTTGGAGCGAAATTGCAGAAATTTCACTTATTTCAGGGTAATAAGTCTGAAATTTTTTTTTTATTTTGGGGCAAAAAAGACAGAAATTCCCTTTGTTTTGGGGGAAAAAGACAGAAATTCCACTTATTTAGAGGCAAAAAATCAGAAATTCCCCTTATTTTGAAGAAAAATGAAGAAATTTCCCTTTTTTATGGCAAAAAGGTATTCATCTTCTTATTTTCGGGCAAAAAGGCAGAAATTCCCTGAATTTTGAAGCAAAATTGCAGAAATTCCCCTAATTGTGGGGCAAAAAGGCAGAAATTCCCTGTATGTTAGGGTAAAAAGACAGAAATTCTCTTTATTTTGGGGCAAAACTCAGAAATTCCACTTGTTATGGGGCAAAATTCCAGAAATTTCCCTTATTTTGGGGCAAAATTGCAGAAATTTCACTTATTTTGGGGCAAAATTGCAGAAATTTCACTTATTTTAAGGCAAAATTGCAGAAATTTTACTTATTTCAGGAAACAAGGCAGAAGTTTTCCTTATTTTGGGGCAAAAAGGCAGAAATTCCAAATATTTTGTGGCAAAAATGCAGAAATTCCCCTTATTTTGAGGTAAAAAGTCTGAAATTCCCCTTATTTGGGGGCAAAAAATGCAAAAATTTCCCTTATTTTGGGGCAAAATTGCAGAAATTTCACTTATTTCAGAATAATAAGTCAGAAATTATCTTTATTTTGGTGCAAAAAGACAGAAATTTCCTTTGTTTTGGGAAAAAAGACAGAAATTCCACTTATTTAGAGGCAAAAAGCAGAAATTTCCATTATTTTAGAGCAAAAATGAAGAAATTTCCCTTTTCTATGGCAAAAAGGTATGCATTCTTCTTATTTTCGGGCAAAAGGACAGAAATTACCCGTTTTTTGGAGCGAAATTGCAGAAATTCCCGTAATTGTGGGCCAAAAAGGCAGAAATTCCCTATATGTTGGGGCAAAAAGACAGAAATTCTCCTTATTTTGGGGCAAAACTCAGAAATTTCACTTATTTTAGGGCAAAATTGCAGAAATTTCACTTATTTCAGAAAAAAAGCAGAAATTTTCTTATTTTGGGGCAAAAAGGCAGAAATTTCTTTTATTTTGGTACAAAATTGCAGAAATTGTTCTTATTTTGGGGCAAAAAAGCAGAAATTTCCCATATTTTGGGGCAAAAATGCAGAAATTTCCCTTATTTTGAGGTTAAAAGGCTGATATTTTCCTTAATTGGGGGCAAAAAGGCAGAAATTTCCCTCATTTTCTGGCAAAATTGCAGAAATTTCACTTATTTCAGGGTAATGAGTCAGAAATTTTCCTTATTTTGGGGCAAAAAAGACAGAAATTCCCTTTGTTTGGGGGGAAAAAAACAGAAATTCCACATATTTAGAGCCAAAAAAGCAGAAATTCCCCTTATTTTGGAGCAAAAATTAAGTAAATTCTCTTTTTTATGGCAAAAAGATATGCATTCTTGTTATTTTCGGGCAAAAAGGCAGAAAATCCCCGTATTTTGGAGCAAAATTGCAGAAAATCCCCTAATTGTGGGCCAAAAAGGCAGAAATTCCCTATATGTTGGGGCAAAAACAGAAATTCCTCTTATTTTGGGGCAAAACTCAGAAATTTCACTTATTTTGTGGCAAAATTGCAGAAATTTCCCTTATTTTAAGGCAAAATTGCAGAAATTTCACATATTTTGGGGCAAAAATGCAGAAATTTCCCTTATTTTGAGGTAAAAAGGCTGATATTTTCCTTATTTAGGGGCAAAAAGGCAGAAATTTCCCTCATTTTGGGGCAAAATTGCAGAAATTTCATTAACGTCAGGGTAATAAGTCAGAAATTTTCCATATTTTGGGGCAAAAAATAAAGAAATTCCCATTGTTTTGGGGAAAAAGACAGAAATTCCACTTATTAAGAGGCAAAAAAGCAGAAATTCCCCTTATTTTGGAGCAAAAATTAAGAAATTTCCTTTTTTTATGGCAAAAAGGTATACATTCTTCTTGTTTTTGGGCAAAAAGGCAGAAATTCCCCCTGTTTTAAAGCAAAATTGCAGAAATTTCTATAATTGTGGGGCAAAAAGACAGAAATTCCCTATATGTTGGGGCAAAAAGACAGAAATTCTCTTTATTTTGGAACAAAACTCAGAAATTTTACTTATTTTGGGGCAAAATTGCAGAAATTTCACTTATTTCAGAAAAAAAGCAGAAATTTTCTTATTTTGGGGCAAAAAGGCAGAAATTTCTTTTCTTTTGGTACAAAATTGCAGAAATTTTTCTTATTTTGGGAAATAGGCAGAAATTTCTCATATTTTGGGACAAAAATGCAAAAATTCCCCTTATTTTAAGGTAAAAATGCTGAAATTCCTCTTATTTGGGGGCAAAAAGGCAGAAATTTCTTTTATTTTGGGGCAAAACTTAGAAATTTCAATTATTTTGGGGCAAAATTGCAGAAATTTCACTTATTTCCGAAAAAAAGCAGAAATTTTCTAATTTTGGGGCAAAAGGGCAGATATTTCTTTTATTTTAATACAAAATTGCAGAAATTTTCCTTATTTTGGGGCAAAAAGGCAGACATTTCCAATATTTTGGGGCAAAAATGCAGAAATTCCCCTTATTTTGAGGTAAAAAGGCTGAAATTCCCCTTATTTGGGGGCAAAAAATGCAGAAATTTCCCTTATTTTGGGGCAAAATTGCAGAAATTTCACTTATTTCAGATTAATAAGTCAGAAATTATCTATATTTTGGTGCAAAAAGACAGAAATTCCCTTTGTTTTGGGAAAAAAAGACAGAAATTCCACTTATTTAGAAGCAAAAAGCAGAAATTCCCCTTATTTTGGAGCAAAAATGAAGAAATTTCCCTTTTCTATGGCAAAAAGGTATTCATCTTCTTATTTTCGGGCAAAAAGACAGAAATTCCCCGTTTTTTGGAGCAAAATTGCAGAAATTCCCCTAATTGTGGGGCAAAAAGTCAGAAATTCCCTGTATGTTAGGGTAAAAAGACAGAAATTCTCTTTATTTTGGGGCAAAACTCAGAAATTCCACTTGTTATGGGGCAAAATTCCAGAAATTTCCCTTATTTTGGGGCAAAATTGCAGAAATTTCACTTATTTTGGGGCAAAATTGCAGAAATTTCACTTATTTTAAGGCAAAATTGCAGAAATTTTACTTATTTCAGGAAACAAGGCAGAAGTTTTCCTTATTTTGGGGCAAAAAGGCAGAAATTCCAAATATTTTGTGGCAAAAATGCAGAAATTCCCCTTATTTTGAGGTAAAAAGTCTGAAATTCCCCTTATTTGGGGGCAAAAAATGCAAAAATTTCCCTTATTTTGGGGCAAAATTGCAGAAATTTCACTTATTTCAGAATAATAAGTCAGAAATTATCTTTATTTTGGTGCAAAAAGACAGAAATTTCCTTTGTTTTGGGAAAAAAGACAGAAATTCCACTTATTTAGAGGCAAAAAGCAGAAATTTCCATTATTTTAGAGCAAAAATGAAGAAATTTCCCTTTTCTATGGCAAAAAGGTATGCATTCTTCTTATTTTCGGGCAAAAGGACAGAAATTACCCGTTTTTTGGAGCGAAATTGCAGAAATTCCCGTAATTGTGGGCCAAAAAGGCAGAAATTCCCTATATGTTGGGGCAAAAACAGGAATTCCTCTTATTTTGGGGCAAAACTCAGAAATTTCACTTATTTCAGAAGAAAATAGCAGAAATTTTCTTTTTTGGGAAAAAAAGTCAGAAATTTCTTTTATTTAGGTACAAAATTGCAGAATTTGTTCTTATTTTGGGGCAAAAAGGCAGAAATTTCCCATATTTTGGGGCAAAATTGCAGAAATTCCCCTTATTTTGAGGTAAAAATGCTGAAATTCCCCTTATTTGGGGACAAAAATCCAAAAATTCCCCTTATTTTGGGGCAAAACTCAGAAATTTCAATTATTTTGGAGCGAAATTGCAGAAATTTCACTTACTTCAGGGTAATAAGTCTGAAATTTTTTTTTATTTTGGGGCAAAAAAGACAGAAATTCCCTTTGTTTTGGGGGAAAAAGACAGAAATTCCACTTATTTAGAGGCAAAAAATCAGAAATTCCCCTTATTTTGAAGAAAAATGAAGAAATTTCCCTTTTTTATGGCAAAAAGGTATTCATCTTCTTATTTTCGGGCAAAAAGGCAGAAATTCCCTGAATTTTGAAGCAAAATTGCAGAAATTCCCCTAATTGTGGGGCAAAAAGGCAGAAATTCCCTGTATGTTAGGGTAAAAAGACAGAAATTCTCTTTATTTTGGGGCAAAACTCAGAAATTCCACTTGTTATGGGGCAAAATTCCAGAAATTTCCCTTATTTTGGGGCAAAATTGCAGAAATTTCACTTATTTTGGGGCAAAATTGCAGAAATTTCACTTATTTTAAGGCAAAATTGCAGAAATTTTACTTATTTCAGGAAACAAGGCAGAAGTTTTCCTTATTTTGGGGCAAAAAGGCAGAAATTCCAAATATTTTGTGGCAAAAATGCAGAAATTCCCCTTATTTTGAGGTAAAAAGTCTGAAATTCCCCTTATTTGGGGGCAAAAAATGCAAAAATTTCCCTTATTTTGGGGCAAAATTGCAGAAATTTCACTTATTTCAGAATAATAAGTCAGAAATTATCTTTATTTTGGTGCAAAAAGACAGAAATTTCCTTTGTTTTGGGAAAAAAGACAGAAATTCCACTTATTTAGAGGCAAAAAGCAGAAATTTCCATTATTTTAGAGCAAAAATGAAGAAATTTCCCTTTTCTATGGCAAAAAGGTATGCATTCTTCTTATTTTCGGGCAAAAGGACAGAAATTACCCGTTTTTTGGAGCGAAATTGCAGAAATTCCCGTAATTGTGGGCCAAAAAGGCAGAAATTCCCTATATGTTGGGGCAAAAAGACAGAAATTCTCCTTATTTTGGGGCAAAACTCAGAAATTTCACTTATTTTAGGGCAAAATTGCAGAAATTTCACTTATTTCAGAAAAAAAGCAGAAATTTTCTTATTTTGGGGCAAAAAGGCAGAAATTTCTTTTATTTTGGTACAAAATTGCAGAAATTGTTCTTATTTTGGGGCAAAAAAGCAGAAATTTCCCATATTTTGGGGCAAAAATGCAGAAATTTCCCTTATTTTGAGGTTAAAAGGCTGATATTTTCCTTAATTGGGGGCAAAAAGGCAGAAATTTCCCTCATTTTCTGGCAAAATTGCAGAAATTTCACTTATTTCAGGGTAATGAGTCAGAAATTTTCCTTATTTTGGGGCAAAAAAGACAGAAATTCCCTTTGTTTGGGGGGAAAAAAACAGAAATTCCACATATTTAGAGCCAAAAAAGCAGAAATTCCCCTTATTTTGGAGCAAAAATGAAGTAAATTCTCTTTTTTATGGCAAAAAGATATGCATTCTTGTTATTTTCGGGCAAAAAGGCAGAAAATCCCCGTATTTTGGAGCAAAATTGCAGAAAATCCCCTAATTGTGGGCCAAAAAGGCAGAAATTCCCTATATGTTGGGGCAAAAACAGAAATTCCTCTTATTTTGGGGCAAAACTCAGAAATTTCACTTATTTTGTGGCAAAATTGCAGAAATTTCCCTTATTTTAAGGCAAAATTGCAGAAATTTCACATATTTTGGGGCAAAAATGCAGAAATTTCCCTTATTTTGAGGTAAAAAGGCTGATATTTTCCTTATTTAGGGGCAAAAAGGCAGAAATTTCCCTCATTTTGGGGCAAAATTGCAGAAATTTCATTAACGTCAGGGTAATAAGTCAGAAATTTTCCGTATTTTGGGGCAAAAAATAAAGAAATTCCCATTGTTTTGGGGAAAAAGACAGAAATTCCACTTATTAAGAGGCAAAAAAGCAGAAATTCCCCTTATTTTGGAGCAAAAATTAAGAAATTTCCTTTTTTTATGGCAAAAAGGTATACATTCTTCTTGTTTTCGGGCAAAAAGGCAGAAATTCCCCCTGTTTTAAAGCAAAATTGCAGAAATTTCTATAATTGTGGGGCAAAAAGACAGAAATTCCCTATATGTTGGGGCAAAAAGACAGAAATTCTCTTTATTTTGGAACAAAACTCAGAAATTTTACTTATTTTGGGGCAAAATTGCAGAAATTTCACTTATTTCAGAAAAAAAGCAGAAATTTTCTTATTTTGGGGCAAAAAGGCAGAAATTTCTTTTCTTTTGGTACAAAATTGCAGAAATTTTTCTTATTTTGGGAAATAGGCAGAAATTTCTCATATTTTGGGACAAAAATGCAAAAATTCCCCTTATTTTAAGGTAAAAATGCTGAAATTCCTCTTATTTGGGGGCAAAAAGGCAGAAATTTCTTTTATTTTGGGGCAAAACTTAGAAATTTCAATTATTTTGGGGCAAAATTGCAGAAATTTCACTTATTTCCGAAAAAAAGCAGAAATTTTCTAATTTTGGGGCAAAAGGGCAGATATTTCTTTTATTTTAATACAAAATTGCAGAAATTTTCCTTATTTTGGGGCAAAAAGGCAGACATTTCCAATATTTTGGGGCAAAAATGCAGAAATTCCCCTTATTTTGAGGTAAAAAGGCTGAAATTCCCCTTATTTGGGGGCAAAAAATGCAGAAATTTCCCTTATTTTGGGGCAAAATTGCAGAAATTTCACTTATTTCAGATTAATAAGTCAGAAATTATCTATATTTTGGTGCAAAAAGACAGAAATTCCCTTTGTTTTGGGAAAAAAAGACAGAAATTCCACTTATTTAGAAGCAAAAAGCAGAAATTCCCCTTATTTTGGAGCAAAAATGAAGAAATTTCCCTTTTCTATGGCAAAAAGGTATTCATCTTCTTATTTTCGGGCAAAAAGACAGAAATTCCCCGTTTTTTGGAGCAAAATTGCAGAAATTCCCCTAATTGTGGGGCAAAAAGTCAGAAATTCCCTGTATGTTAGGGTAAAAAGACAGAAATTCTCTTTATTTTGGGGCAAAACTCAGAAATTCCACTTGTTATGGGGCAAAATTCCAGAAATTTCCCTTATTTTGGGGCAAAATTGCAGAAATTTCACTTATTTTGGGGCAAAATTGCAGAAATTTCACTTATTTTAAGGCAAAATTGCAGAAATTTTACTTATTTCAGGAAACAAGGCAGAAGTTTTCCTTATTTTGGGGCAAAAAGGCAGAAATTCCAAATATTTTGTGGCAAAAATGCAGAAATTCCCCTTATTTTGAGGTAAAAAGTCTGAAATTCCCCTTATTTGGGGGCAAAAAATGCAAAAATTTCCCTTATTTTGGGGCAAAATTGCAGAAATTTCACTTATTTCAGAATAATAAGTCAGAAATTATCTTTATTTTGGTGCAAAAAGACAGAAATTTCCTTTGTTTTGGGAAAAAAGACAGAAATTCCACTTATTTAGAGGCAAAAAGCAGAAATTTCCATTATTTTAGAGCAAAAATGAAGAAATTTACCTTTTCTATGGCAAAAAGGTATGCATTCTTCTTATTTTCGGGCAAAAGGACAGAAATTACCCGTTTTTTGGAGCGAAATTGCAGAAATTCCCGTAATTGTGGGCCAAAAATGCAGAAATTCCCTATATGTTGGGGCAAAAACAGAAATTCCTCTTATTTTGGGGCAAAACTCAGAAATTTCACTTATTTTGTGGCAAAATTGCAGAAATTTCCCTTATTTTAAGGCAAAATTGCAGAAATTTCACATATTTTGGGGCAAAAATGCAGAAATTTCCCTTATTTTGAGGTAAAAAGGCTGATATTTTCCTTATTTAGGGGCAAAAAGGCAGAAATTTCCCTCATTTTGGGGCAAAATTGCAGAAATTTCATTAACGTCAGGGTAATAAGTCAGAAATTTTCCGTATTTTGGGGCAAAAAATAAAGAAATTCCCATTGTTTTGGGGAAAAAGACAGAAATTCCACTTATTAAGAGGCAAAAAAGCAGAAATTCCCCTTATTTTGGAGCAAAAATTAAGTAATTTCCTTTTTTTATGGCAAAAGGTATACATTCTTCTTGTTTTCGGGCAAAAAGGCAGAAATTCCCCCTGTTTTAAAGCAAAATTGCAGAAATTTCTATAATTGTGGGGCAAAAAGACAGAAATTCCCTATATGTTGGGGCAAAAAGACAGAAATTCTCTTTATTTTGGAACAAAACTCAGAAATTTTACTTATTTTGGGGCAAAATTGCAGAAATTTCACTTATTTCAGAAAAAAAGCAGAAATTTTCTTATTTTGGGGCAAAAAGGCAGAAATTTCTTTTCTTTTGGTACAAAATTGCAGAAATTTTTCTTATTTTGGGAAATAGGCAGAAATTTCTCATATTTTGGGACAAAAATGCAAAAATTCCCCTTATTTTAAGGTAAAAATGCTGAAATTCCTCTTATTTGGGGGCAAAAAGGCAGAAATTTCTTTTATTTTGGGGCAAAACTTAGAAATTTCAATTATTTTGGGGCAAAATTGCAGAAATTTCACTTATTTCCGAAAAAAAAGCAGAAATTTTCTAATTTTGGGGCAAAAAGGCAGATATTTCTTTTATTTTGGTACAAAATTGCAGAAATTTTCCTTATTTTGGGGCAAAAAGGCAGACATTTCCAATATTTTGGGGCAAAAATGCAGAAATTCCCCTTATTTTGAGGTTAAAAGGCTGAAATTCCCCTTATTTGGGGGCAAAAAATGCAGAAATTTCCCTTATTTTGGGGCAAAATTGCAGAAATTTCACTTATTTCAGATTAATAAGTCAGAAATTATCTATATTTTGGTGCAAAAAGACAGAAATTCCCTTTGTTTTGAGAAAAAAAGACAGAAATTCCACTTATTTAGAAGCAAAAAGCAGAAATTCCCCTTATTTTGGAGCAAAAATGAAGAAATTTCCCTTTTCTATGGCAAAAAGGTATGCATTCTTCTTATTTTTGGGCAAAAAGACAGAAATTCCCCGTTTTTTGGAGCAAAATTGCAAAAATCCCCCTAATTGTGGGCCAAAAAGGCAGAAATTCCCTATATGTTGGGGCAAAAAGACAGAAATTCTCCTTATTTTGGGGCAAAACTCAGAAATTTCACTTATTTTAGGGCAAAATTGCAGAAATTTCACTTATTTCAGAAAAAAAAGCAGAAATTTTCTTATTTTGGGGCAAAAAGGCAGAAATTTCTTTTATTTTGGTACAAAATTGCAGAAATTGTTCTTATTTTGGGGCAAAAAGGCAGAAATTTCCCATATTTTGGGGCAAAAATGCAGAAATTCCTATTATTTTGAGATAAAAAGGCTGAAATTCCCCTTATTTGGGGGCAAAAAGGCAGAAATTTTCCTCATTTTGGGGCAAAATTGCAGAAATTTCACTTATTTCAGGGTAATAAGTCAGAAATTTTCCTTATTTTGGGGCAAAAAAGACAGAAATTCCTTTCGTTTTGGGGGAAAAAAACAGAAATTCCACATATTTAGATCCAAAAAAGCAGAAATTCCCCTTATTTTGGAGCAAAAATGAAGAAACTTTCCTTTTTTATGGCAAAAAGATATGCATTCTTCTTATTTTCGGGCAAAAAGGCAGAAAATCCCCGTATTTTGGAGCAAAATTGCAGATATTCCCCTAATTGTGGGGCAAAAAGGCAGAAATTCCCTATATGTTGGGGCAAAAACAGAAATTCCTCTTATTTTGGGGCAAAACTCAGACATTTCACTTATTTTGTGGCAAAATTGCAAAAATTTCCATTATTTTGGGGCAAAATAGCAGAAATTTCACATATTTTGGGGCAAAATTGCAGAAATTTCACTTATTTCAGGAAAAAAAAAGCAGAAATTTTTTTTTTGGGGCAAAAAGTCAGAAATTTCTTTTATTTTTGTACAAAATTGCAGAATTTGTTCTTATTTTGGGTAAAAAGGCAGAAATTTCCCATATTTTGGGGCAAAAATGCAGAAATTTCCCTTATTTTGAGGTTAAAAGGCTGATATTTTCCTTATTTGGGGGCAAAAAGGCAGAAATTTCCCTCATTTTCTGGCAAAATTGCAGAAATTTCACTTACTTCAGGGTAATAAGTCAGAAATTTTCCGTATTTTGGGGCAAAAAAAACAGAAATTCCCTTTGTTTTGGGGGAAAAAGACAGAAATTCCACTTATTAAGAGGCAAAAAAAGCAGTAATTCCCCTTATTTTGGAGCAAAAATTAAGAAATTTCCCTTTTTTATGGCAAAAAGGTATGCATTCTTCCTGTTTTCGTTCAAAAAGGCAGAAATTCCCCCTGTTTTGGAGCAAAATTGCAGAAATTCCCCTAATTGTGGGGCAAAAAGACAGAAATTCCCTATATGTTGGGGCAAAAAGACAGAAATTCTCTTTATTTTGGGGCAAAACTCAGAAATTTCACTTATTTTGGGGCAAAATTGCAGAAATTTCACTTATTTCAGAAAAAAAAAGCAGAAATTTTCTTTTTGGGGCAAAAAGTCAGAAATTTCTTTTATTTTTGTACAAAATTGCAGAATTTGTTCTTATTTTGGGGCAAAAAGGCAGAAATTTCCCATATTTTGGGGCAAAATTGCAGAAATTCCCCTTATTTTGAGGTAAAAATGCTGAAATTCCCCTTATTTGGGGACAAAAATCCAGAAATTCCTCTTATTTTGGGGCAAAACTCAGAAATTTCAATTATTTTGGAGCAAAATTGCAGAAATTTCACTTATTTCATGGTAATAATTCTGAAATTTTCCTTATTTTGGGGCAAAAAAGACAGAAATTCCCTTTGTTTTGGGGGAAAAAGACAAAAATTCCACTTATTTAGAGGCAAAAAATCAGAAATTCCCCTTATTTTGGAGAAAAATGAAGAAATTTCCCTTTTTTATGGCAAAAAGTTATTCATCTTCTTATTTTCGGTCAAAAAGGCAGAAATTCCCTGAATTTTGAAGCAAAATTGCAGAAATTCCCCGAATTGTGGGGCAAAAGGCAGAAATTCCCTGTATGTTAGGGCAAAAAGACAGAAATTTTCTTTATTTTGGGGCAAAACTCAGAAATTCCACTTGTTATGGGGCAAAATTCCAGAAATTTCCCTTATTTTGGGGCAAAATTGCAGAAATTTCATTTATTTCAGGGTAATAAGTCAGAAATTTTCCGTATTTTGGGGCAAAAAAGACAGAAATTCCCTTTGTTTTGGGGAAAAAAGACAGAAATTCCACTTATTAAGAGGCAAAAAAGCAGAAATTCCCCTTATTTTGGAGCAAAAATTAAGAAATTTCTATTTTTTATGGCAAAAAGGTATGCATTCTTCTTGTTTTCGGGCAAAAAGGCAGAAATTCCTTCTGTTTTGGAGCAAAATTGCAGAAATTCCCCTAATTGTGGGGCAAAAAGGCAGAAATTCCCTATATGTTGGGGCAAAAAGACAGAAATTCTCCTTATTTTGGGGCAAAACTCAGAAATTTCACTTATTTTGGGGCAAAATTGCAGAAATTTCACTGATTTCAGAAAAAAAAAGCAGAAATTTTCTTATTTTGGGGCAAAAAGGCAGAAATTTCTTTTATTTTTGTACAAAATTGCAGAAATTTTTCTTATTATGGGAAAAAGGCAGAAATTTCTCATATTTTGGGGCAAAAATGCAGAAATTCCCCTTATTTTAAGGTAAAAATGCTGAACTTCTTCTTATTTGGGGGCAAAAAAGCAGAAATTTCCCTTATTTTGGGGCAAAACTTAGAAATTTCATTTATTTTGGGGCAAAATTGCAGAAATTTCACTTATTTCCGAAAAAAAAGCAGAAATTTTCTAATTTTGGGGCAAAAAGGCAGATATTTCTTTTATTTTGGTACAAAATTGCAGAAATTTTCCTTATTTTGAGGCAAAAAGGCAGACATTTCCCATATTTTGGAGCAAAAATCCAGAAATTCCCCATATTTTGAGGTAAAAAGGCGGAAATTCCCCTTATTTGGGGGCAAAAAATGCAGAAATTTCCCTTATTTTAAGGCAAAATTGCAGAAATTTCACATATTTTTGGGCAAAATTGCAGAAATTTCACTTATTTCAGAAAAAAAAGCAGAAATTTTCTTTTTAGGTCAAAAAGTCAGAAATTTCTTTTATTTAGGTACAAAATTGCAGAATTTGTTCTTATTTTGGGGCAAAAGGGCAGAAATGTCCCATTATTTTGGGGCAAAAATGCAGAAATTTCCCTTATTTTGAGGTAAAAAGGCTGATATTTTCTTCTTTGGGAGCAAGAAGGCAGAAATTTCCCTCATTTTGGGGCAAAATTGCAGAAATTTCACTTATTTCAGGGTAATAAGTCAGAAATTTTTCTTATTTTGGGGCAAAAAGACAGGAATTCCCTTTGTTTTGGGGGAAAAAGACAGAAATTCCACTTATGTAGAGGCAAAAAAGCAGAAATTCCCTTTATTTTGGAGCAAAAATGAAGAAATTTCTTTTTTTTATGGCAAAAAGGTATGCATTCTTCTTATTTTCGGGCAAAAAGGCAGAAATTCCCCGTATTTTGGAGCAAAATTGCAGATATTCCCCTAATTGTGGGGCAAAAAGGCAGAAATTCCCTATATGTTGGAGCAAAAACAGAAATTCTCCTTATTTAGGGGCAAAACTCAGAAATTTCACTTATTTTGGGGCAAAATTGCAGAAATTTTTCTTATTTTGGGGCAAAATTGCAGAAATTTCACATATTTTGGGGCAAAATTGCAGAAATTTCACATATTTTGGGGCAAAATTGCAGAAATTTCACTTATTTCAGAAGAAAATAGCAGAAATTTTCTTTTTTGGGAAAAAAAGTCAGAAATTTCTTTTATTTAGGTACAAAATTGCAGAATTTGTTCTTATTTTGGGGCAAAAAGGCAGAAATTTCCCATATTTTGGGGCAAAATTGCAGAAATTCCCCTTATTTTGAGGTAAAAATGCTGAAATTCCCCTTATTTGGGGACAAAAATCCAAAAATTCCCCTTATTTTGGGGCAAAACTCAGAAATTTCAATTATTTTGGAGCGAAATTGCAGAAATTTCACTTATTTCAGGGTAATAAGTCTGAAATTTTTTTTTTATTTTGGGGCAAAAAAGACAGAAATTCCCTTTGTTTTGGGGGAAAAAGACAGAAATTCCACTTATTTAGAGGCAAAAAATCAGAAATTCCCCTTATTTTGAAGAAAAATGAAGAAATTTCCCTTTTTTATGGCAAAAAGGTATTCATCTTCTTATTTTCGGGCAAAAAGGCAGAAATTCCCTGAATTTTGAAGCAAAATTGCAGAAATTCCCCTAATTGTGGGGCAAAAAGGCAGAAATTCCCTGTATGTTAGGGTAAAAAGACAGAAATTCTCTTTATTTTGGGGCAAAACTCAGAAATTCCACTTGTTATGGGGCAAAATTCCAGAAATTTCCCTTATTTTGGGGCAAAATTGCAGAAATTTCACTTATTTTGGGGCAAAATTGCAGAAATTTCACTTATTTTAAGGCAAAATTGCAGAAATTTTACTTATTTCAGGAAACAAGGCAGAAGTTTTCCTTATTTTGGGGCAAAAAGGCAGAAATTCCAAATATTTTGTGGCAAAAATGCAGAAATTCCCCTTATTTTGAGGTAAAAAGTCTGAAATTCCCCTTATTTGGGGGCAAAAAATGCAAAAATTTCCCTTATTTTGGGGCAAAATTGCAGAAATTTCACTTATTTCAGAATAATAAGTCAGAAATTATCTTTATTTTGGTGCAAAAAGACAGAAATTTCCTTTGTTTTGGGAAAAAAGACAGAAATTCCACTTATTTAGAGGCAAAAAGCAGAAATTTCCATTATTTTAGAGCAAAAATGAAGAAATTTCCCTTTTCTATGGCAAAAAGGTATGCATTCTTCTTATTTTCGGGCAAAAGGACAGAAATTACCCGTTTTTTGGAGCGAAATTGCAGAAATTCCCGTAATTGTGGGCCAAAAAGGCAGAAATTCCCTATATGTTGGGGCAAAAAGACAGAAATTCTCCTTATTTTGGGGCAAAACTCAGAAATTTCACTTATTTTAGGGCAAAATTGCAGAAATTTCACTTATTTCAGAAAAAAAGCAGAAATTTTCTTATTTTGGGGCAAAAAGGCAGAAATTTCTTTTATTTTGGTACAAAATTGCAGAAATTGTTCTTATTTTGGGGCAAAAAAGCAGAAATTTCCCATATTTTGGGGCAAAAATGCAGAAATTTCCCTTATTTTGAGGTTAAAAGGCTGATATTTTCCTTAATTGGGGGCAAAAAGGCAGAAATTTCCCTCATTTTCTGGCAAAATTGCAGAAATTTCACTTATTTCAGGGTAATGAGTCAGAAATTTTCCTTATTTTGGGGCAAAAAAGACAGAAATTCCCTTTGTTTGGGGGGAAAAAAACAGAAATTCCACATATTTAGAGCCAAAAAAGCAGAAATTCCCCTTATTTTGGAGCAAAAATGAAGTAAATTCTCTTTTTTATGGCAAAAAGATATGCATTCTTGTTATTTTCGGGCAAAAAGGCAGAAAATCCCCGTATTTTGGAGCAAAATTGCAGAAAATCCCCTAATTGTGGGCCAAAAAGGCAGAAATTCCCTATATGTTGGGGCAAAAACAGAAATTCCTCTTATTTTGGGGCAAAACTCAGAAATTTCACTTATTTTGTGGCAAAATTGCAGAAATTTCCCTTATTTTAAGGCAAAATTGCAGAAATTTCACATATTTTGGGGCAAAAATGCAGAAATTTCCCTTATTTTGAGGTAAAAAGGCTGATATTTTCCTTATTTAGGGGCAAAAAGGCAGAAATTTCCCTCATTTTGGGGCAAAATTGCAGAAATTTCATTAACGTCAGGGTAATAAGTCAGAAATTTTCCGTATTTTGGGGCAAAAAATAAAGAAATTCCCATTGTTTTGGGGAAAAAGACAGAAATTCCACTTATTAAGAGGCAAAAAAGCAGAAATTCCCCTTATTTTGGAGCAAAAATTAAGAAATTTCCTTTTTTTATGGCAAAAAGGTATACATTCTTCTTGTTTTCGGGCAAAAAGGCAGAAATTCCCCCTGTTTTAAAGCAAAATTGCAGAAATTTCTATAATTGTGGGGCAAAAAGACAGAAATTCCCTATATGTTGGGGCAAAAAGACAGAAATTCTCTTTATTTTGGAACAAAACTCAGAAATTTTACTTATTTTGGGGCAAAATTGCAGAAATTTCACTTATTTCAGAAAAAAAGCAGAAATTTTCTTATTTTGGGGCAAAAAGGCAGAAATTTCTTTTCTTTTGGTACAAAATTGCAGAAATTTTTCTTATTTTGGGAAATAGGCAGAAATTTCTCATATTTTGGGACAAAAATGCAAAAATTCCCCTTATTTTAAGGTAAAAATGCTGAAATTCCTCTTATTTGGGGGCAAAAAGGCAGAAATTTCTTTTATTTTGGGGCAAAACTTAGAAATTTCAATTATTTTGGGGCAAAATTGCAGAAATTTCACTTATTTCCGAAAAAAAGCAGAAATTTTCTAATTTTGGGGCAAAAGGGCAGATATTTCTTTTATTTTAATACAAAATTGCAGAAATTTTCCTTATTTTGGGGCAAAAAGGCAGACATTTCCAATATTTTGGGGCAAAAATGCAGAAATTCCCCTTATTTTGAGGTAAAAAGGCTGAAATTCCCCTTATTTGGGGGCAAAAAATGCAGAAATTTCCCTTATTTTGGGGCAAAATTGCAGAAATTTCACTTATTTCAGATTAATAAGTCAGAAATTATCTATATTTTGGTGCAAAAAGACAGAAATTCCCTTTGTTTTGGGAAAAAAAGACAGAAATTCCACTTATTTAGAAGCAAAAAGCAGAAATTCCCCTTATTTTGGAGCAAAAATGAAGAAATTTCCCTTTTCTATGGCAAAAAGGTATTCATCTTCTTATTTTCGGGCAAAAAGACAGAAATTCCCCGTTTTTTGGAGCAAAATTGCAGAAATTCCCCTAATTGTGGGGCAAAAAGTCAGAAATTCCCTGTATGTTAGGGTAAAAAGACAGAAATTCTCTTTATTTTGGGGCAAAACTCAGAAATTCCACTTGTTATGGGGCAAAATTCCAGAAATTTCCCTTATTTTGGGGCAAAATTGCAGAAATTTCACTTATTTTGGGGCAAAATTGCAGAAATTTCACTTATTTTAAGGCAAAATTGCAGAAATTTTACTTATTTCAGGAAACAAGGCAGAAGTTTTCCTTATTTTGGGGCAAAAAGGCAGAAATTCCAAATATTTTGTGGCAAAAATGCAGAAATTCCCCTTATTTTGAGGTAAAAAGTCTGAAATTCCCCTTATTTGGGGGCAAAAAATGCAAAAATTTCCCTTATTTTGGGGCAAAATTGCAGAAATTTCACTTATTTCAGAATAATAAGTCAGAAATTATCTTTATTTTGGTGCAAAAAGACAGAAATTTCCTTTGTTTTGGGAAAAAAGACAGAAATTCCACTTATTTAGAGGCAAAAAGCAGAAATTTCCATTATTTTAGAGCAAAAATGAAGAAATTTCCCTTTTCTATGGCAAAAAGGTATGCATTCTTCTTATTTTCGGGCAAAAGGACAGAAATTACCCGTTTTTTGGAGCGAAATTGCAGAAATTCCCGTAATTGTGGGCCAAAAAGGCAGAAATTCCCTATATGTTGGGGCAAAAACAGAAATTCCTCTTATTTTGGGGCAAAACTCAGAAATTTCACTTATTTTGTGGCAAAATTGCAGAAATTTCCCTTATTTTAAGGCAAAATTGCAGAAATTTCACATATTTTGGGGCAAAAATGCAGAAATTTCCCTTATTTTGAGGTAAAAAGGCTGATATTTTCCTTATTTAGGGGCAAAAAGGCAGAAATTTCCCTCATTTTGGGGCAAAATTGCAGAAATTTCATTAACGTCAGGGTAATAAGTCAGAAATTTTCCGTATTTTGGGGCAAAAAATAAAGAAATTCCCATTGTTTTGGGGAAAAAGACAGAAATTCCACTTATTAAGAGGCAAAAAAGCAGAAATTCCCCTTATTTTGGAGCAAAAATTAAGTAATTTCCTTTTTTTATGGCAAAAGGTATACATTCTTCTTGTTTTCGGGCAAAAAGGCAGAAATTCCCCCTGTTTTAAAGCAAAATTGCAGAAATTTCTATAATTGTGGGGCAAAAAGACAGAAATTCCCTATATGTTGGGGCAAAAAGACAGAAATTCTCTTTATTTTGGAACAAAACTCAGAAATTTTACTTATTTTGGGGCAAAATTGCAGAAATTTCACTTATTTCAGAAAAAAAGCAGAAATTTTCTTATTTTGGGGCAAAAAGGCAGAAATTTCTTTTCTTTTGGTACAAAATTGCAGAAATTTTTCTTATTTTGGGAAATAGGCAGAAATTTCTCATATTTTGGGACAAAAATGCAAAAATTCCCCTTATTTTAAGGTAAAAATGCTGAAATTCCTCTTATTTGGGGGCAAAAAGGCAGAAATTTCTTTTATTTTGGGGCAAAACTTAGAAATTTCAATTATTTTGGGGCAAAATTGCAGAAATTTCACTTATTTCCGAAAAAAAAGCAGAAATTTTCTAATTTTGGGGCAAAAAGGCAGATATTTCTTTTATTTTGGTACAAAATTGCAGAAATTTTCCTTATTTTGGGGCAAAAAGGCAGACATTTCCAATATTTTGGGGCAAAAATGCAGAAATTCCCCTTATTTTGAGGTTAAAAGGCTGAAATTCCCCTTATTTGGGGGCAAAAAATGCAGAAATTTCCCTTATTTTGGGGCAAAATTGCAGAAATTTCACTTATTTCAGATTAATAAGTCAGAAATTATCTATATTTTGGTGCAAAAAGACAGAAATTCCCTTTGTTTTGGGAAAAAAAGACAGAAATTCCACTTATTTAGAAGCAAAAAGCAGAAATTCCCCTTATTTTGGAGCAAAAATGAAGAAATTTCCCTTTTCTATGGCAAAAAGGTATGCATTCTTCTTATTTTTGGGCAAAAAGACAGAAATTCCCCGTTTTTTGGAGCAAAATTGCAAAAATCCCCCTAATTGTGGGCCAAAAAGGCAGAAATTCCCTATATGTTGGGGCAAAAAGACAGAAATTCTCCTTATTTTGGGGCAAAACTCAGAAATTTCACTTATTTTAGGGCAAAATTGCAGAAATTTCACTTATTTCAGAAAAAAAAGCAGAAATTTTCTTATTTTGGGGCAAAAAGGCAGAAATTTCTTTTATTTTGGTACAAAATTGCAGAAATTGTTCTTATTTTGGGGCAAAAAGGCAGAAATTTCCCATATTTTGGGGCAAAAATGCAGAAATTCCTATTATTTTGAGATAAAAAGGCTGAAATTCCCCTTATTTGGGGGCAAAAAGGCAGAAATTTTCCTCATTTTGGGGCAAAATTGCAGAAATTTCACTTATTTCAGGGTAATAAGTCAGAAATTTTCCTTATTTTGGGGCAAAAAAGACAGAAATTCCTTTCGTTTTGGGGGAAAAAAACAGAAATTCCACATATTTAGATCCAAAAAAGCAGAAATTCCCCTTATTTTGGAGCAAAAATGAAGAAACTTTCCTTTTTTATGGCAAAAAGATATGCATTCTTCTTATTTTCGGGCAAAAAGGCAGAAAATCCCCGTATTTTGGAGCAAAATTGCAGATATTCCCCTAATTGTGGGGCAAAAAGGCAGAAATTCCCTATATGTTGGGGCAAAAACAGAAATTCCTCTTATTTTGGGGCAAAACTCAGACATTTCACTTATTTTGTGGCAAAATTGCAAAAATTTCCATTATTTTGGGGCAAAATAGCAGAAATTTCACATATTTTGGGGCAAAATTGCAGAAATTTCACTTATTTCAGGAAAAAAAAAGCAGAAATTTTCTTTTTGGGGCAAAAAGTCAGAAATTTCTTTTATTTTTGTACAAAATTGCAGAATTTGTTCTTATTTTGGGTAAAAAGGCAGAAATTTCCCATATTTTGGGGCAAAAATGCAGAAATTTCCCTTATTTTGAGGTTAAAAGGCTGATATTTTCCTTATTTGGGGGCAAAAAGGCAGAAATTTCCCTCATTTTCTGGCAAAATTGCAGAAATTTCACTTACTTCAGGGTAATAAGTCAGAAATTTTCCGTATTTTGGGGCAAAAAAAACAGAAATTCCCTTTGTTTTGGGGGAAAAAGACAGAAATTCCACTTATTAAGAGGCAAAAAAAGCAGTAATTCCCCTTATTTTGGAGCAAAAATTAAGAAATTTCCCTTTTTTATGGCAAAAAGGTATGCATTCTTCCTGTTTTCGTTCAAAAAGGCAGAAATTCCCCCTGTTTTGGAGCAAAATTGCAGAAATTCCCCTAATTGTGGGGCAAAAAGACAGAAATTCCCTATATGTTGGGGCAAAAAGACAGAAATTCTCTTTATTTTGGGGCAAAACTCAGAAATTTCACTTATTTTGGGGCAAAATTGCAGAAATTTCACTTATTTCAGAAAAAAAAGCAGAAATTTTCTTTTTGGGGCAAAAAGTCAGAAATTTCTTTTATTTTTGTACAAAATTGCAGAATTTGTTCTTATTTTGGGGCAAAAAGGCAGAAATTTCCCATATTTTGGGGCAAAATTGCAGAAATTCCCCTTATTTTGAGGTAAAAATGCTGAAATTCCCCTTATTTGGGGACAAAAATCCAGAAATTCCTCTTATTTTGGGGCAAAACTCAGAAATTTCAATTATTTTGGAGCAAAATTGCAGAAATTTCACTTATTTCATGGTAATAATTCTGAAATTTTCCTTATTTTGGGGCAAAAAAGACAGAAATTCCCTTTGTTTTGGGGGAAAAAGACAAAAATTCCACTTATTTAGAGGCAAAAAATCAGAAATTCCCCTTATTTTGGAGAAAAATGAAGAAATTTCCCTTTTTTATGGCAAAAAGTTATTCATCTTCTTATTTTCGGTCAAAAAGGCAGAAATTCCCTGAATTTTGAAGCAAAATTGCAGAAATTCCCCGAATTGTGGGGCAAAAGGCAGAAATTCCCTGTATGTTAGGGCAAAAAGACAGAAATTTTCTTTATTTTGGGGCAAAACTCAGAAATTCCACTTGTTATGGGGCAAAATTCCAGAAATTTCCCTTATTTTGGGGCAAAATTGCAGAAATTTCATTTATTTCAGGGTAATAAGTCAGAAATTTTCCGTATTTTGGGGCAAAAAAGACAGAAATTCCCTTTGTTTTGGGGAAAAAAGACAGAAATTCCACTTATTAAGAGGCAAAAAAGCAGAAATTCCCCTTATTTTGGAGCAAAAATTAAGAAATTTCTATTTTTTATGGCAAAAAGGTATGCATTCTTCTTGTGTTCGGGCAAAAAGGCAGAAATTCCTTCTGTTTTGGAGCAAAATTGCAGAAATTCCCCTAATTGTGGGGCAAAAAGGCAGAAATTCCCTATATGTTGGGGCAAAAAGACAGAAATTCTCCTTATTTTGGGGCAAAACTCAGAAATTTCACTTATTTTGGGGCAAAATTGCAGAAATTTCACTGATTTCAGAAAAAAAAGCAGAAATTTTCTTATTTTGGGGCAAAAAGGCAGAAATTTCTTTTATTTTTGTACAAAATTGCAGAAATTTTTCTTATTATGGGAAAAAGGCAGAAATTTCTCATATTTTGGGGCAAAAATGCAGAAATTCCCCTTATTTTAAGGTAAAAATGCTGAACTTCTTCTTATTTGGGGGCAAAAAAGCAGAAATTTCCCTTATTTTGGGGCAAAACTTAGAAATTTCATTTATTTTGGGGCAAAATTGCAGAAATTTCACTTATTTCCGAAAAAAAAGCAGAAATTTTCTAATTTTGGGGCAAAAAGGCAGATATTTCTTTTATTTTGGTACAAAATTGCAGAAATTTTCCTTATTTTGAGGCAAAAAGGCAGACATTTCCCATATTTTGGAGCAAAAATCCAGAAATTCCCCATATTTTGAGGTAAAAAGGCGGAAATTCTTCTTATTTGGGGGCAAAAAATGCAGAAATTTCCCTTATTTTAAGGCAAAATTGCAGAAATTTCACATATTTTTGGGCAAAATTGCAGAAATTTCACTTATTTCAGAAAAAAAAGCAGAAATTTTCTTTTTAGGTCAAAAAGTCAGAAATTTCTTTTATTTAGGTACAAAATTGCAGAATTTGTTCTTATTTTGGGGCAAACGGGCAGAAATGTACCATTATTTTGGGGCAAAAATGCAGAAATTTCCCTTATTTTGAGGTAAAAAGGCTGATATTTTCTTCTTTGGGAGCAAGAAGGCAGAAATTTCCCTCATTTTGGGGCAAAATTGCAGAAATTTCACTTATTTCAGGGTAATAAGTCAGAAATTTTTCTTATTTTGGGGCAAAAAGACAGGAATTCCCTTTGTTTTGGGGGAAAAAGACAGAAATTCCACTTATGTAGAGGCAAAAAAGCAGAAATTCCCTTTATTTTGGAGCAAAAATGAAGAAATTTCTTTTTTTTATGGCAAAAAGGTATGCATTCTTCTTATTTTCGGGCAAAAAGGCAGAAATTCCCCGTATTTTGGAGCAAAATTGCAGATATTCCCCTAATTGTGGGGCAAAAAGGCAGAAATTCCCTATATGTTGGAGCAAAAACAGAAATTCTCCTTATTTAGGGGCAAAACTCAGAAATTTCACTTATTTTGGGGCAAAATTGCAGAAATTTTTCTTATTTTGGGGCAAAATTGCAGAAATTTCACATATTTTGGGGCAAAATTGCAGAAATTTCACATATTTTGGGGCAAAATTGCAGAAATTTCACTTATTTCAGAAGAAAATAGCAGAAATTTTCTTTTTTGGGAAAAAAAGTCAGAAATTTCTTTTATTTAGGTACAAAATTGCAGAATTTGTTCTTATTTTGGGGCAAAAAGGCAGAAATATCCCTTATTTTGGGGCAAAATTGCAGAAATTCCCCTTATTTTGAGGTAAAAATGCTGAAATTCCCCTTATTTGGGGACAAAAATCCAAAAATTCCCCTTATTTTGGGGCAAAACTCAGAAATTTCAATTATTTTGGAGCGAAATTGCAGAAATTTCACTTATTTCAGGGTAATAAGTCTGAAATTTTTTTTTTATTTTGGGGCAAAAAAGACAGAAATTCCCTTTGTTTTGGGGGAAAAAGACAGAAATTCCACTTATTTAGAGGCAAAAAATCAGAAATTCCCCTTATTTTGAAGAAAAATGAAGAAATTTCCCTTTTTTATGGCAAAAAGGTATTCATCTTCTTATTTTCGGGCAAAAAGGCAGAAATTCCCTGAATTTTGAAGCAAAATTGCAGAAATTCCCCTAATTGTGGGGCAAAAAGGCAGAAATTCCCTGTATGTTAGGGTAAAAAGACAGAAATTCTCTTTATTTTGGGGCAAAACTCAGAAATTCCACTTGTTATGGGGCAAAATTCCAGAAATTTCCCTTATTTTGGGGCAAAATTGCAGAAATTTCACTTATTTTGGGGCAAAATTGCAGAAATTTCACTTATTTTAAGGCAAAATTGCAGAAATTTTACTTATTTCAGGAAACAAGGCAGAAGTTTTCCTTATTTTGGGGCAAAAAGGCAGAAATTCCAAATATTTTGTGGCAAAAATGCAGAAATTCCCCTTATTTTGAGGTAAAAAGTCTGAAATTCCCCTTATTTGGGGGCAAAAAATGCAAAAATTTCCCTTATTTTGGGGCAAAATTGCAGAAATTTCACTTATTTCAGAATAATAAGTCAGAAATTATCTTTATTTTGGTGCAAAAAGACAGAAATTTCCTTTGTTTTGGGAAAAAAGACAGAAATTCCACTTATTTAGAGGCAAAAAGCAGAAATTTCCATTATTTTAGAGCAAAAATGAAGAAATTTCCCTTTTCTATGGCAAAAAGGTATGCATTCTTCTTATTTTCGGGCAAAAGGACAGAAATTACCCGTTTTTTGGAGCGAAATTGCAGAAATTCCCGTAATTGTGGGCCAAAAAGGCAGAAATTCCCTATATGTTGGGGCAAAAAGACAGAAATTCTCCTTATTTTGGGGCAAAACTCAGAAATTTCACTTATTTTAGGGCAAAATTGCAGAAATTTCACTTATTTCAGAAAAAAAGCAGAAATTTTCTTATTTTGGGGCAAAAAGGCAGAAATTTCTTTTATTTTGGTACAAAATTGCAGAAATTGTTCTTATTTTGGGGCAAAAAAGCAGAAATTTCCCATATTTTGGGGCAAAAATGCAGAAATTTCCCTTATTTTGAGGTTAAAAGGCTGATATTTTCCTTAATTGGGGGCAAAAAGGCAGAAATTTCCCTCATTTTCTGGCAAAATTGCAGAAATTTCACTTATTTCAGGGTAATGAGTCAGAAATTTTCCTTATTTTGGGGCAAAAAAGACAGAAATTCCCTTTGTTTGGGGGGAAAAAAACAGAAATTCCACATATTTAGAGCCAAAAAAGCAGAAATTCCCCTTATTTTGGAGCAAAAATGAAGTAAATTCTCTTTTTTATGGCAAAAAGATATGCATTCTTGTTATTTTCGGGCAAAAAGGCAGAAAATCCCCGTATTTTGGAGCAAAATTGCAGAAAATCCCCTAATTGTGGGCCAAAAAGGCAGAAATTCCCTATATGTTGGGGCAAAAACAGAAATTCCTCTTATTTTGGGGCAAAACTCAGAAATTTCACTTATTTTGTGGCAAAATTGCAGAAATTTCCCTTATTTTAAGGCAAAATTGCAGAAATTTCACATATTTTGGGGCAAAAATGCAGAAATTTCCCTTATTTTGAGGTAAAAAGGCTGATATTTTCCTTATTTAGGGGCAAAAAGGCAGAAATTTCCCTCATTTTGGGGCAAAATTGCAGAAATTTCATTAACGTCAGGGTAATAAGTCAGAAATTTTTCGTATTTTGGGGCAAAAAATAAAGAAATTCCCATTGTTTTGGGGAAAAAGACAGAAATTCCACTTATTAAGAGGCAAAAAAGCAGAAATTCCCCTTATTTTGGAGCAAAAATTAAGAAATTTCCTTTTTTTATGGCAAAAAGGTATACATTCTTCTTGTTTTCGGGCAAAAAGGCAGAAATTCCCCCTGTTTTAAAGCAAAATTGCAGAAATTTCTATAATTGTGGGGCAAAAAGACAGAAATTCCCTATATGTTGGGGCAAAAAGACAGAAATTCTCTTTATTTTGGAACAAAACTCAGAAATTTTACTTATTTTGGGGCAAAATTGCAGAAATTTCACTTATTTCAGAAAAAAAGCAGAAATTTTCTTATTTTGGGGCAAAAAGGCAGAAATTTCTTTTCTTTTGGTACAAAATTGCAGAAATTTTTCTTATTTTGGGAAATAGGCAGAAATTTCTCATATTTTGGGACAAAAATGCAAAAATTCCCCTTATTTTAAGGTAAAAATGCTGAAATTCCTCTTATTTGGGGGCAAAAAGGCAGAAATTTCTTTTATTTTGGGGCAAAACTTAGAAATTTCAATTATTTTGGGGCAAAATTGCAGAAATTTCACTTATTTCCGAAAAAAAAGCAGAAATTTTCTAATTTTGGGGCAAAAAGGCAGATATTTCTTTTATTTTGGTACAAAATTGCAGAAATTTTCCTTATTTTGGGGCAAAAAGGCAGACATTTCCAATATTTTGGGGCAAAAATGCAGAAATTCCCCTTATTTTGAGGTAAAAAGGCTGAAATTCCCCTTATTTGGGGGCAAAAAATGCAGAAATTTCCCTTATTTTGGGGCAAAATTGCAGAAATTTCACTTATTTCAGATTAATAAGTCAGAAATTATCTATATTTTGGTGCAAAAAGACAGAAATTCCTTTGTTTTGGGAAAAAAAGACAGAAATTCCACTTATTTAGAAGCAAAAAGCAGAAATTCCCCTTATTTTGGAGCAAAAATGAAGAAATTTCCCTTTTCTATGGCAAAAAGGTATGCATTCTTCTTATTTTTGGGCAAAAAGACAGAAATTCCCCGTTTTTTGGAGCAAAATTGCAAAAATTCCCCTAATTGTGGGCCAAAAAGGCAGAAATTCCCTATATGTTGGGGCAAAAAGACAGAAATTCTCCTTATTTTGGGGCAAAACTCAGAAATTTCACTTATTTTAGGGCAAAATTGCAGAAATTTCACTTATTTCAGAAAAAAAAGCAGAAATTTTCTTATTTTGGGGCAAAAAGGCAGAAATTTCTTTTATTTTGGTACAAAATTGCAGAAATTGTTCTTATTTTGGTGCAAAAAGGCAGAAATTTCCCATATTTTGGGGCAAAAATGCAGAAATTCCTATTATTTTGAGATAAAAAGGCTGAAATTCCCCTTATTTGGGGGCAAAAAGGCAGAAATTTTCCTCATTTTGGGGCAAAATTGCAGAAATTTCACTTATTTCAGGGTAATAAGTCAGAAATTTTCCTTATTTTGGGGCAAAAAAGACAGAAATTCCTTTCGTTTTGGGGGAACAAAACAGAAATTCCACATATTTAGATCCAAAAAAGCAGAAATTCCCCTTATTTTGGAGCAAAAATGAAGAAACTTTCCTTTTTTATGGCAAAAAGATATGCATTCTTCTTATTTTCGGGCAAAAAGGCAGAAAATCCCTGTATTTTGGAGCAAAATTGCAGATATTCCCCTAATTGTGGGGCAAAAAGGCAGAAATTCCCTATATGTTCGGGCAAAAACAGAAATTCCTCTTATTTTGGGGCAAAAATCAGACATTTCACTTATTTTGTGGCAAAATTGCAAAAATTTCCATTATTTTGGGGCAAAATAGCAGAAATTTCACATATTTTGGGGCAAAATTGCAGAAATTTCACTTATTTCAGGAAAAAAAAAGCAGAAATTTTCTTTTTGGGGCAAAAAGTCAGAAATTTCTTTTATTTTTGTACAAAATTGCAGAATTTGTTCTTATTTTGGGTAAAAAGGCAGAAATTTCCCATATTTTGGGGCAAAAATGCAGAAATTTCCCTTATTTTGAGGTTAAAAGGCTGATATTTTCCTTATTTGGGGGCAAAAAGGCAGAAATTTCCCTCATTTTCTGGCAAAATTGCAGAAATTTCACTTACTTCAGGGTAATAAGTCAGAAATTTTCCGTATTTTGGGGCAAAAAAAACAGAAATTCCCTTTGTTTTGGGGGAAAAAGACAGAAATTCCACTTATTAAGAGGCAAAAAAAGCAGTAATTCCCCTTATTTTGGAGCAAAAATTAAGAAATTTCCCTTTTTTATGGCAAAAAGGTATGCATTCTTCCTGTTTTCGTTCAAAAAGGCAGAAATTCCCCCTGTTTTGGAGCAAAATTGCAGAAATTCCCCTATTTGTGGGGCAAAAAGACAGAAATTCCCTATATGTTGGGGCAAAAAGACAGAAATTCTCTTTATTTTGGGGCAAAACTCAGAAATTTCACTTATTTTGGGGCAAAATTGCAGAAATTTCACTTATTTCAGAAAAAAAAAGCAGAAATTTTCTTTTTGGGGCAAAAAGTCAGAAATTTTTTATTTTTGTACAAAATTGCAGAATTTGTTCTTATTTTGGGGCAAAAAGGCAGAAATTTCCCATATTTTGGGGCAAAATTGCAGAAATTCCCCTTATTTTGAGGTAAAAATGCTGAAATTCCCCTTATTTGGGGACAAAAATCCAGAAATTCCTCTTATTTTGGGGCAAAACTCAGAAATTTCAATTATTTTGGAGCAAAATTGCAGAAATTTCACTTATTTCATGGTAATAATTCTGAAATTTTCCTTATTTTGGGGCAAAAAAGACAGAAATTCCCTTTGTTTTGGGGGAAAAAGACAAAAATTCCACTTATTTAGAGGTAAAAAATCAGAAATTCCCCTTATTTTGGAGAAAAATGAAGAAATTTCCCTTTTTTATGGCAAAAAGTTATTCATCTTCTTATTTTCGGTCAAAAAGGCAGAAATTCCCTGAATTTTGAAGCAAAATGCAGAAATTCCCCGAATTGTGGGGCAAAAGGCAGAAATTCCCTGTATGTTAGGGCAAAAAGACAGAAATTTTCTTTATTTTGGGGCAAAACTCAGAAATTCCACTTGTTATGGGGCAAAATTCCAGAAATTTCCCTTATTTTGGGGCAAAATTGCAGAAATTTCACTTATTTTGGGGCAAAATTGCAGAAATTTCACTTATGTCAGTAAAAAAAGGAGAACTTTTCTTTTTTGGGGCAAAAAGTCAGAAATTTCTTTTATTTTGGTACAAAATTGCAGAAATTGTTCTTATTTTGGGGCAAAAACGCAGAAATTTCCCATATTTTGGGGCAAAAATGCAGAAATTCCCCTTATTTTGTGGTATAAAAGCTGAAATTCCTATTATTTGGGGGCAAAAAGGCAGAAATTCCCCTTATTTTGGGGCAAAACTCAGAAATTTCAATTATTTTGGGGCAAAATTCCAGAAATTTCCCTTATTTTGGGCCAAATTTCAGAAATTTCACTTATTTTGGGACAAAATTGCAGAAATTTCACTTATTTTGGGGCGAAATTGCAGAAATTTCACTTATTTCAGGAAAAAAGGCAGAAGTTTTCCTTATTTTGGAGCAAAAAGGCAGAAATTCCAAATATTTTGTGGCAAAAATGCAGAAATTCCCCTTATTTTGAGGTAAAAATGCTGAAATTCCCCTTATTTGGAGGCAAAAAGGCATAAATTTCCCTTATTTTGGGGCAATATTGCAGATATTCCACTTACTTCAGGGTAATAAGTCAGAAATTTTCTTTATTTTGGGGCAAAAAAGATGAAAATTCTCTTTGTTTTGGGGAAAAAAGACATAAATTCGACTTATTAAGAGGCAAAAAAGCAGAAATTCCCCATACTTTGGAGCAAAAATGAAGAAATTTTCCTTTTTTATGGCAAAAAGGTATGCATTCTTCTTGTTTTCGGGCAAAAAGGCAGAAATTCCCCGTATTTTGGAGCACAATTGCAGAAATTCCCCTAATTGTGGGGCAAAAAGGCAGAAATTCCCTATATGTTGGGGCAAAAACAGAAATTCCTCTTATTTTGGGGCAAAACTCAGAAATTTCACTTATTTTGTGGCAAAATTGCAGAAATTTCCCTTATTTTAAGGCAAAATTGCAGAAATTTCACATATTTTGGGGCAAAAATGCAGAAATTTCCCTTATTTTGAGGTAAAAAGGCTGATATTTTCCTTATTTAGGGGCAAAAAGGCAGAAATTTCCCTCATTTTGGGGCAAAATTGCAGAAATTTCATTAACGTCAGGGTAATAAGTCAGAAATTTTCCGTATTTTGGGGCAAAAAATAAAGAAATTCCCATTGTTTTGGGGAAAAAGACAGAAATTCCACTTATTAAGAGGCAAAAAAGCAGAAATTCCCCTTATTTTGGAGCAAAAATTAAGAAATTTCCTTTTTTTATGGCAAAAGGTATACATTCTTCTTGTTTTCGGGCAAAAAGGCAGAAATTCCCCCTGTTTTAAAGCAAAATTGCAGAAATTTCTATAATTGTGGGGCAAAAAGACAGAAATTCCCTATATGTTGGGGCAAAAAGACAGAAATTCTCTTTATTTTGGAACAAAACTCAGAAATTTTACTTATTTTGGGGCAAAATTGCAGAAATTTCACTTATTTCAGAAAAAAAGCAGAAATTTTCTTATTTTGGGGCAAAAAGGCAGAAATTTCTTTTCTTTTGGTACAAAATTGCAGAAATTTTTCTTATTTTGGGAAATAGGCAGAAATTTCTCATATTTTGGGACAAAAATGCAAAAATTCCCCTTATTTTAAGGTAAAAATGCTGAAATTCCTCTTATTTGGGGGCAAAAAGGCAGAAATTTCTTTTATTTTGGGGCAAAACTTAGAAATTTCAATTATTTTGGGGCAAAATTGCAGAAATTTCACTTATTTCCGAAAAAAAAGCAGAAATTTTCTAATTTTGGGGCAAAAAGGCAGATATTTCTTTTATTTTGGTACAAAATTGCAGAAATTTTCCTTATTTTGGGGCAAAAAGGCAGACATTTCCAATATTTTGGGGCAAAAATGCAGAAATTCCCCTTATTTTGAGGTAAAAAGGCTGAAATTCCCCTTATTTGGGGGCAAAAAATGCAGAAATTTCCCTTATTTTGGGGCAAAATTGCAGAAATTTCACTTATTTCAGATTAATAAGTCAGAAATTATCTATATTTTGGTGCAAAAAGACAGAAATTCCCTTTGTTTTGGGAAAAAAAGACAGAAATTCCACTTATTTAGAAGCAAAAAGCAGAAATTCCCCTTATTTTGGAGCAAAAATGAAGAAATTTCCCTTTTCTATGGCAAAAAGGTATGCATTCTTCTTATTTTCGGGCAAAAAGACAGAAATTCCCCGTTTTTTGGAGCAAAATTGCAAAAATCCCCCTAATTGTGGGCCAAAAAGGCAGAAATTCCCTATATGTTGGGGCAAAAAGACAGAAATTCTCCTTATTTTGGGGCAAAACTCAGAAATTTCACTTATTTTAGGGCAAAATTGCAGAAATTTCACTTATTTCAGAAAAAAAAGCAGAAATTTTCTTATTTTGGGGCAAAAAGGCAGAAATTTCTTTTATTTTGGTACAAAATTGCAGAAATTGTTCTTATTTTGGGGCAAAAAGGCAGAAATTTCCCATATTTTGGGGCAAAAATGCAGAAATTCCTATTATTTTGAGATAAAAAGGCTGAAATTCCCCTTATTTGGGGGCAAAAAGGCAGAAATTTTCCTCATTTTGGGGCAAAATTGCAGAAATTTCACTTATTTCAGGGTAATAAGTCAGAAATTTTCCTTATTTTGGGGCAAAAAAGACAGAAATTCCTTTCGTTTTGGGGGAACAAAACAGAAATTCCACATATTTAGATCCAAAAAAGCAGAAATTCCCCTTATTTTGGAGCAAAAATGAAGAAACTTTCCTTTTTTATGGCAAAAAGATATGCATTCTTCTTATTTTCGGGCAAAAAGGCAGAAAATCCCCGTATTTTGGAGCAAAATTGCAGATATTCCCCTAATTGTGGGGCAAAAAGGCAGAAATTCCCTATATGTTGGGGCAAAAACAGAAATTCCTCTTATTTTGGGACAAAACTCAGACATTTCACTAATTTTGTGGCAAAATTGCAAAAATTTCCATTATTTTGGGGCAAAATAGCAGAAATTTCACATATTTTGGGGCAAAATTGCAGAAATTTCACTTATTTCAGGAAAAAAAAAAGCAGAAATTTTCTTTTTGGGGCAAAAAGTCAGAAATTTCTTTTATTTTTGTACAAAATTGCAGAATTTGTTCTTATTTTGGGTAAAAAGGCAGAAATTTCCCATATTTTGGGGCAAAAATGCAGAAATTTCCCTTATTTTGAGGTTAAAAGGCTGATATTTTCCTTATTTGGGGGCAAAAAGGCAGAAATTTCCCTCATTTTCTGGCAAAATTGCAGAAATTTCACTTACTTCAGGGTAATAAGTCAGAAATTTTCCGTATTTTGGGGCAAAAAAAACAGAAATTCCCTTTGTTTTGGGGGAAAAAGACAGAAATTCCACTTATTAAGAGGCAAAAAAAGCAGTAATTCCCCTTATTTTGGAGCAAAAATTAAGAAATTTCCCTTTTTTATGGCAAAAAGGTATGCATTCTTCCTGTTTTCGTTCAAAAAGGCAGAAATTCCCCCTGTTTTGGAGCAAAATTGCAGAAATTCCCCTAATTGTGGGGCAAAAAGACAGAAATTCCCTATATGTTGGGGCAAAAAGACAGAAATTCTCTTTATTTTGGGGCAAAACTCAGAAATTTCACTTATTTTGGGGCAAAATTGCAGAAATTTCACTTATTTCAGAAAAAAAAAGCAGAAATTTTCTTTTTGGGGCAAAAAGTCAGAAATTTCTTTTATTTTTGTACAAAATTGCAGAATTTGTTCTTATTTTGGGGCAAAAAGGCAGAAATTTCCCATATTTTGGGGCAAAATTGCAGAAATTCCCCTTATTTTGAGGTAAAAATGCTGAAATTCCCCTTATTTGGGGACAAAAATCCAGAAATTCCTCTTATTTTGGGGCAAAACTCAGAAATTTCAATTATTTGGGGGCAAAATTGCAGAAATTTCACTTATTTCATGGTAATAATTCTGAAATTTTCCTTATTTTGGGGCAAAAAAGACAGAAATTCCCTTTGTTTTGGGGGAAAAAGACAAAAATTCCACTTATTTAGAGGCAAAAAATCAGAAATTCCCCTTATTTTGGAGAAAAATGAAGAAATTTCCCTTTTTTATGGCAAAAAGTTATTCATCTTCTTATTTTCGGTCAAAAAGGCAGAAATTCCCTGAATTTTGCAGCAAAATTGCAGAAATTCCCCGAATTGTGGGGCAAAAGGCAGAAATTCCCTGTATGTTAGGGCAAAAAGACAGAAATTTTCTTTATTTTGGGGCAAAACTCAGAAATTCCACTTGTTATGGGGCAAAATTCCAGAAATTTCCCTTATTTTGGGGCAAAATTGCAGAAATTTCACTTATTTTGGGGCAAAATTGCAGAAATTTCACTTATGTCAGTAAAAAAAGGAGAACTTTTCTTTTTTGGGGCAAAAAGTCAGAAATTTCTTTTATTTTGGTACAAAATTGCAGAAATTGTTCTTATTTTGGGGCAAAAACGCAGAAATTTCCCATATTTTGGGGCAAAAATACAGAAATTCCCCTTATTTTGTGGTATAAAAGCTGAAATTCCTATTATTTGGGGGCAAAAAGGCAGAAATTCCCCTTATTTTGGGGCAAAACTCAGAAATTTCAATTATTTTGGGGCAAAATTCCAGAAATTTCCCTTATTTTGGGCCAAATTTCAGAAATTTCACTTATTTTGGGACAAAATTGCAGAAATTTCACTTATTTTGGGGCAAAATTGCAGAAATTTCACTTATTTCAGGAAAAAAGGCAGAAGTTTTCCTTATTTTGGAGCAAAAAGGCAGAAATTCCAAATATTTTGTGGCAAAAATGCAGAAATTCCCCTTATTTTGAGGTAAAAATGCTGAAATTCCCCTTATTTGGAGGCAAAAAGGCATAAATTTCCCTTATTTTGGGGCAAAATTGCAGATATTCCACTTACTTCAGGGTAATAGGTCAGAAATTTTCTTTATTTTGGGGCAAAAAAGATGAAAATTCTCTTTGTTTTGGGGAAAAAAGACATAAATTCGACTTATTAAGAGGCAAAAAAGCAGAAATTCCCCATACTTTGGAGCAAAAATGAAGAAATTTTCCTTTTTTATGGCAAAAAGGTATGCATTCTTCTTGTTTTCGGGCAAAAAGGCAGAAATTCCCCGTATTTTGGAGCACAATTGCAGAAATTCCCCTAATTGTGGGGCAAAAAGGCAGAAATTCCCTATATGTTGGGGCAAAAACAGAAATTCCTCTTATTTTGGGGCAAAACTCAGAAATTTCACTTATTTTGTGGCAAAATTGCAGAAATTTCCCTTATTTTAAGGCAAAATTGCAGAAATTTCACATATTTTGGGGCAAAAATGCAGAAATTTCCCTTATTTTGAGGTAAAAAGGCTGATATTTTCCTTATTTAGGGGCAAAAAGGCAGAAATTTCCCTCATTTTGGGGCAAAATTGCAGAAATTTCATTAACGTCAGGGTAATAAGTCAGAAATTTTCCGTATTTTGGGGCAAAAAATAAAGAAATTCCCATTGTTTTGGGGAAAAAGACAGAAATTCCACTTATTAAGAGGCAAAAAAGCAGAAATTCCCCTTATTTTGGAGCAAAAATTAAGAAATTTCCTTTTTTTATGGCAAAAGGTATACATTCTTCTTGTTTTCGGGCAAAAAGGCAGAAATTCCCCCTGTTTTAAAGCAAAATTGCAGAAATTTCTATAATTGTGGGGCAAAAAGACAGAAATTCCCTATATGTTGGGGCAAAAAGACAGAAATTCTCTTTATTTTGGAACAAAACTCAGAAATTTTACTTATTTTGGGGCAAAATTGCAGAAATTTCACTTATTTCAGAAAAAAAGCAGAAATTTTCTTATTTTGGGGCAAAAAGGCAGAAATTTCTTTTCTTTTGGTACAAAATTGCAGAAATTTTTCTTATTTTGGGAAATAGGCAGAAATTTCTCATATTTTGGGACAAAAATGCAAAAATTCCCCTTATTTTAAGGTAAAAATGCTGAAATTCCTCTTATTTGGGGGCAAAAAGGCAGAAATTTCTTTTATTTTGGGGCAAAACTTAGAAATTTCAATTATTTTGGGGCAAAATTGCAGAAATTTCACTTATTTCCGAAAAAAAAGCAGAAATTTTCTAATTTTGGGGCAAAAAGGCAGATATTTCTTTTATTTTGGTACAAAATTGCAGAAATTTTCCTTATTTTGGGGCAAAAAGGCAGACATTTCCAATATTTTGGGGCAAAAATGCAGAAATTCCCCTTATTTTGAGGTAAAAAGGCTGAAATTCCCCTTATTTGGGGGCAAAAAATGCAGAAATTTCCCTTATTTTGGGGCAAAATTGCAGAAATTTCACTTATTTCAGATTAATAAGTCAGAAATTATCTATATTTTGGTGCAAAAAGACAGAAATTCCCTTTGTTTTGGGAAAAAAAGACAGAAATTCCACTTATTTAGAAGCAAAAAGCAGAAATTCCCCTTATTTTGGAGCAAAAATGAAGAAATTTCCCTTTTCTATGGCAAAAAGGTATGCATTCTTCTTATTTTCGGGCAAAAAGACAGAAATTCCCCGTTTTTTGGAGCAAAATTGCAAAAATCCCCCTAATTGTGGGCCAAAAAGGCAGAAATTCCCTATATGTTGGGGCAAAAAGACAGAAATTCTCCTTATTTTGGGGCAAAACTCAGAAATTTCACTTATTTTAGGGCAAAATTGCAGAAATTTCACTTATTTCAGAAAAAAAAGCAGAAATTTTCTTATTTTGGGGCAAAAAGGCAGAAATTTCTTTTATTTTGGTACAAAATTGCAGAAATTGTTCTTATTTTGGGGCAAAAAGGCAGAAATTTCCCATATTTTGGGGCAAAAATGCAGAAATTCCTATTATTTTGAGATAAAAAGGCTGAAATTCCCCTTATTTGGGGGCAAAAAGGCAGAAATTTTCCTCATTTTGGGGCAAAATTGCAGAAATTTCACTTATTTCAGGGTAATAAGTCAGAAATTTTCCTTATTTTGGGGCAAAAAAGACAGAAATTCCTTTCATTTTGGGGGAAAAAAACAGAAATTCCACATATTTAGATCCAAAAAAGCAGAAATTCCCCTTATTTTGGAGCAAAAATGAAGAAACTTTCCTTTTTTATGGCAAAAAGATATGCATTCTTCTTATTTTCGGGCAAAAAGGCAGAAAATCCCCGTATTTTGGAGCAAAATTGCAGATATTCCCCTAATTGTGGGGCAAAAAGGCAGAAATTCCCTATATGTTGGGGCAAAAACAGAAATTCCTCTTATTTTGGGACAAAACTCAGACATTTCACTAATTTTGTGGCAAAATTGCAAAAATTTCCATTATTTTGGGGCAAAATAGCAGAAATTTCACATATTTTGGGGCAAAATTGCAGAAATTTCACTTATTTCAGGAAAAAAAAAAGCAGAAATTTTCTTTTTGGGGCAAAAAGTCAGAAATTTCTTTTATTTTTGTACAAAATTGCAGAATTTGTTCTTATTTTGGGTAAAAAGGCAGAAATTTCCCATATTTTGGGGCAAAAATGCAGAAATTTCCCTTATTTTGAGGTTAAAAGGCTGATATTTTCCTTATTTGGGGGCAAAAAGGCAGAAATTTCCCTCATTTTCTGGCAAAATTGCAGAAATTTCACTTACTTCAGGGTAATAAGTCAGAAATTTTCCGTATTTTGGGGCAAAAAAAACAGAAATTCCCTTTGTTTTGGGGGAAAAAGACAGAAATTCCACTTATTAAGAGGCAAAAAAAGCAGTAATTCCCCTTATTTTGGAGCAAAAATTAAGAAATTTCCTTTTTTTATGGCAAAAGGTATACATTCTTCTTGTTTTCGGGCAAAAAGGCAGAAATTCCCCCTGTTTTAAAGCAAAATTGCAGAAATTTCTATAATTGTGGGGCAAAAAGACAGAAATTCCCTATATGTTGGGGCAAAAAGACAGAAATTCTCTTTATTTTGGAACAAAACTCAGAAATTTTACTTATTTTGGGGCAAAATTGCAGAAATTTCACTTATTTCAGAAAAAAAGCAGAAATTTTCTTATTTTGGGGCAAAAAGGCAGAAATTTCTTTTCTTTTGGTACAAAATTGCAGAAATTTTTCTTATTTTGGGAAATAGGCAGAAATTTCTCATATTTTGGGACAAAAATGCAAAAATTCCCCTTATTTTAAGGTAAAAATGCTGAAATTCCTCTTATTTGGGGGCAAAAAGGCAGAAATTTCTTTTATTTTGGGGCAAAACTTAGAAATTTCAATTATTTTGGGGCAAAATTGCAGAAATTTCACTTATTTCCGAAAAAAAGCAGAAATTTTCTAATTTTGGGGCAAAAAGGCAGATATTTCTTTTATTTTGGTACAAAATTGCAGAAATTTTCCTTATTTTGGGGCAAAAAGGCAGACATTTCCAATATTTTGGGGCAAAAATGCAGAAATTCCCCTTATTTTGAGGTAAAAAGGCTGAAATTCCCCTTATTTGGGGGCAAAAAATGCAGAAATTTCCCTTATTTTGGGGCAAAATTGCAGAAATTTCACTTATTTCAGATTAATAAGTCAGAAATTATCTATATTTTGGTGCAAAAAGACAGAAATTCCCTTTGTTTTGGGAAAAAAAGACAGAAATTCCACTTATTTAGAAGCAAAAAGCAGAAATTCCCCTTATTTTAGAGCAAAAATGAAGAAATTTCCCTTTTCTATGGCAAAAAGGTATGCATTCTTCTTATTTTCGGGCAAAAAGACAGAAATTCCCCGTTTTTTGGAGCAAAATTGCAAAAATCCCCCTAATTGTGGGCCAAAAAGGCAGAAATTCCCTATATGTTGGGGCAAAAAGACAGAAATTCTCCTTATTTTGGGGCAAAACTCAGAAATTTCACTTATTTTAGGGCAAAATTGCAGAAATTTCACTTATTTCAGAAAAAAAAGCAGAAATTTTCTTATTTTGGGGCAAAAAGGCAGAAATTTCTTTTATTTTGGTACAAAATTGCAGAAATTGTTCTTATTTTGGGGCAAAAAGGCAGAAATTTCCCATATTTTGGGGCAAAAATGCAGAAATTCCTATTATTTTGAGATAAAAAGGCTGAAATTCCCCTTATTTGGGGGCAAAAAGGCAGAAATTTTCCTCATTTTGGGGCAAAATTGCAGAAATTTCACTTATTTCAGGGTAATAAGTCAGAAATTTTCCTTATTTTGGGGCAAAAAAGACAGAAATTCCTTTCGTTTTGGGGGAACAAAACAGAAATTCCACATATTTAGATCCAAAAAAGCAGAAATTCCCCTTATTTTGGAGCAAAAATGAAGAAACTTTCCTTTTTTATGGCAAAAAGATATGCATTCTTCTTATTTTCGGGCAAAAAGGCAGAAAATCCCCGTATTTTGGAGCAAAATTGCAGATATTCCCCTAATTGTGGGGCAAAAAGGCAGAAATTCCCTATATGTTGGGGCAAAAACAGAAATTCCTCTTATTTTGGGACAAAACTCAGACATTTCACTAATTTTGTGGCAAAATTGCAAAAATTTCCATTATTTTGGGGCAAAATAGCAGAAATTTCACATATTTTGGGGCAAAATTGCAGAAATTTCACTTATTTCAAGAAAAAAAAAAGCAGAAATTTTCTTTTTGGGGCAAAAAGTCAGAAATTTCTTTTATTTTTGTACAAAATTGCAGAATTTGTTCTTATTTTGGGTAAAAAGGCAGAAATTTCCCATATTTTGGGGCAAAAATGCAGAAATTTCCCTTATTTTGAGGTTAAAAGGCTGATATTTTCCTTATTTGGGGGCAAAAAGGCAGAAATTTCCCTCATTTTCTGGCAAAATTGCAGAAATTTCACTTACTTCAGGGTAATAAGTCAGAAATTTTCCGTATTTTGGGGCAAAAAAAACAGAAATTCCCTTTGTTTTGGGGGAAAAAGACAGAAATTCCACTTATTAAGAGGCAAAAAAAGCAGTAATTCCCCTTATTTTGGAGCAAAAATTAAGAAATTTCCTTTTTTTATGGCAAAAGGTATACATTCTTCTTGTTTTCGGGCAAAAAGGCAGAAATTCCCCCTGTTTTAAAGCAAAATTGCAGAAATTTCTATAATTGTGGGGCAAAAAGACAGAAATTCCCTATATGTTGGGGCAAAAAGACAGAAATTCTCTTTATTTTGGAACAAAACTCAGAAATTTTACTTATTTTGGGGCAAAATTGCAGAAATTTCACTTATTTCAGAAAAAAAGCAGAAATTTTCTTATTTTGGGGCAAAAAGGCAGAAATTTCTTTTCTTTTGGTACAAAATTGCAGAAATTTTTCTTATTTTGGGAAATAGGCAGAAATTTCTCATATTTTGGGACAAAAATGCAAAAATTCCCCTTATTTTAAGGTAAAAATGCTGAAATTCCTCTTATTTGGGGGCAAAAAGGCAGAAATTTCTTTTATTTTGGGGCAAAACTTAGAAATTTCAATTATTTTGGGGCAAAATTGCAGAAATTTCACTTATTTCCGAAAAAAAAGCAGAAATTTTCTAATTTTGGGGCAAAAAGGCAGATATTTCTTTTATTTTGGTACAAAATTGCAGAAATTTTCCTTATTTTGGGGCAAAAAGGCAGACATTTCCAATATTTTGGGGCAAAAATGCAGAAATTCCCCTTATTTTGAGGTAAAAAGGCTGAAATTCCCCTTATTTGGGGGCAAAAAATGCAGAAATTTCCCTTATTTTGGGGCAAAATTGCAGAAATTTCACTTATTTCAGATTAATAAGTCAGAAATTATCTATATTTTGGTGCAAAAAGACAGAAATTCCCTTTGTTTTGGGAAAAAAAGACAGAAATTCCACTTATTTAGAAGCAAAAAGCAGAAATTCCCCTTATTTTGGAGCAAAAATGAAGAAATTTCCCTTTTCTATGGCAAAAAGGTATGCATTCTTCTTATTTTCGGGCAAAAAGACAGAAATTCCCCGTTTTTTGGAGCAAAATTGCAAAAATCCCCCTAATTGTGGGCCAAAAAGGCAGAAATTCCCTATATGTTGGGGCAAAAAGACAGAAATTCTCCTTATTTTGGGGCAAAACTCAGAAATTTCACTTATTTTAGGGCAAAATTGCAGAAATTTCACTTATTTCAGAAAAAAAAGCAGAAATTTTCTTATTTTGGGGCAAAAAGGCAGAAATTTCTTTTATTTTGGTACAAAATTGCAGAAATTGTTCTTATTTTGGGGCAAAAAGGCAGAAATTTCCCATATTTTGGGGCAAAAATGCAGAAATTCCTATTATTTTGAGATAAAAAGGCTGAAATTCCCCTTATTTGGGGGCAAAAAGGCAGAAATTTTCCTCATTTTGGGGCAAAATTGCAGAAATTTCACTTATTTCAGGGTAATAAGTCAGAAATTTTCCTTATTTTGGGGCAAAAAAGACAGAAATTCCTTTCGTTTTGGGGGAACAAAACAGAAATTCCACATATTTAGATCCAAAAAAGCAGAAATTCCCCTTATTTTGGAGCAAAAATGAAGAAACTTTCCTTTTTTATGGCAAAAAGATATGCATTCTTCTTATTTTCGGGCAAAAAGGCAGAAAATCCCCGTATTTTGGAGCAAAATTGCAGATATTCCCCTAATTGTGGGGCAAAAAGGCAGAAATTCCCTATATGTTGGGGCAAAAACAGAAATTCCTCTTATTTTGGGACAAAACTCAGACATTTCACTAATTTTGTGGCAAAATTGCAAAAATTTCCATTATTTTGGGGCAAAATAGCAGAAATTTCACATATTTTGGGGCAAAATTGCAGAAATTTCACTTATTTCAAGAAAAAAAAAAGCAGAAATTTTCTTTTTGGGGCAAAAAGTCAGAAATTTCTTTTATTTTTGTACAAAATTGCAGAATTTGTTCTTATTTTGGGTAAAAAGGCAGAAATTTCCCATATTTTGGGGCAAAAATGCAGAAATTTCCCTTATTTTGAGGTTAAAAGGCTGATATTTTCCTTATTTGGGGGCAAAAAGGCAGAAATTTCCCTCATTTTCTGGCAAAATTGCAGAAATTTCACTTACTTCAGGGTAATAAGTCAGAAATTTTCCGTATTTTGGGGCAAAAAAAACAGAAATTCCCTTTGTTTTGGGGGAAAAAGACAGAAATTCCACTTATTAAGAGGCAAAAAAAGCAGTAATTCCCCTTATTTTGGAGCAAAAATTAAGAAATTTCCCTTTTTTATGGCAAAAAGGTATGCATTCTTCCTGTTTTCGTTCAAAAAGGCAGAAATTCCCCCTGTTTTGGAGCAAAATTGCAGAAATTCCCCTAATTGTGGGGCAAAAAGACAGAAATTCCCTATATGTTGGGGCAAAAAGACAGAAATTCTCTTTATTTTGGGGCAAAACTCAGAAATTTCACTTATTTTGGGGCAAAATTGCAGAAATTTCACTTATTTCAGAAAAAAAAAGCAGAAATTTTCTTTTTGGGGCAAAAAGTCAGAAATTTCTTTTATTTTTGTACAAAATTGCAGAATTTGTTCTTATTTTGGGGCAAAAAGGCAGAAATTTCCCATATTTTGGGGCAAAATTGCAGAAATTCCCCTTATTTTGAGGTAAAAATGCTGAAATTCCCCTTATTTGGGGACAAAAATCCAGAAATTCCTCTTATTTTGGGGCAAAACTCAGAAATTTCAATTATTTTGGAGCAAAATTGCAGAAATTTCACTTATTTCATGGTAATAATTCTGAAATTTTCCTTATTTTGGGGCAAAAAAGACAGAAATTCCCTTTGTTTTGGGGGAAAAAGACAAAAATTCCACTTATTTAGAGGCAAAAAATCAGAAATTCCCCTTATTTTGGAGAAAAATGAAGAAATTTCCCTTTTTTATGGCAAAAAGTTATTCATCTTCTTATTTTCGGTCAAAAAGGCAGAAATTCCCTGAATTTTGAAGCAAAATTGCAGAAATTCCCCGAATTGTGGGGCAAAAGGCAGAAATTCCCTGTATGTTAGGGCAAAAAGACAGAAATTTTCTTTATTTTGGGGCAAAACTCAGAAATTCCACTTGTTATAGGGCAAAATTCCAGAAATTGACCTTATTTTGGGGCAAAATTGCAGAAATTTCACTTATTTTGGGGCAAAATTGCAGAAATTTCACTTATGTCAGTAAAAAAAGGAGAACTTTTCTTTTTTGGGGCAAAAAGTCAGAAATTTCTTTTATTTTGGTACAAAATTGCAGAAATTGTTCTTATTTTGGGGCAAAAACGCAGAAATTTCCCATATTTTGGGGCAAAAATACAGAAATTCCCCTTATTTTGTGGTATAAAAGCTGAAATTCCTATTATTTGGGGGCAAAAAGGCAGAAATTCCCCTTATTTTGGGGCAAAACTCAGAAATTTCAATTATTTTGGGGCAAAATTCCAGAAATTTCCCTTATTTTGGGCCAAATTTCAGAAATTTCACTTATTTTGGGACAAAATTGCAGAAATTTCACTTATTTTGGGGCAAAATTGCAGAAATTTCACTTATTTCAGGAAAAAAGGCAGAAGTTTTCCTTATTTTGGATCAAAAAGGCAGAAATTCCAAATATTTTGTGGCAAAAATGCAGAAATTCCCCTTATTTTGAGGTAAAAATGCTGAAATTCCCCTTATTTGGAGGCAAAAAGGCATAAATTTCCCTTATTTTGGGGCAAAATTGCAGATATTCCACTTACTTCAGGGTAATAAGTCAGAAATTTTCTTTATTTTGGGGCAAAAAAGATGAAAATTCTCTTTGTTTTGGGGAAAAAAGACATAAATTCGACTTATTAAGAGGCAAAAAAGCAGAAATTCCCCATACTTTGGAGCAAAAATGAAGAAATTTTCCTTTTTTATGGCAAAAAGGTATGCATTCTTCTTGTTTTCGGGCAAAAAGGCAGAAATTCCCCGTATTTTGGAGCACAATTGCAGAAATTCCCCTAATTGTGGGGCAAAAAGGCAGAAATTCCCTATATGTTGGGGCAAAAACAGAAATTCCTCTTATTTTGGGGCAAAACTCAGAAATTTCACTTATTTTGTGGCAAAATTGCAGAAATTTCCCTTATTTTAAGGCAAAATTGCAGAAATTTCACATATTTTGGGGCAAAAATGCAGAAATTTCCCTTATTTTGAGGTAAAAAGGCTGATATTTTCCTTATTTGGGGGCAAAAAGGCAGAAATTTCCCTCATTTTCTGGCAAAATTGCAGAAATTTCACTTACTTCAGGGTAATAAGTCAGAAATTTTCCGTATTTTGGGGCAAAAAAAACAGAAATTCCCTTTGTTTTGGGGGAAAAAGACAGAAATTCCACTTATTAAGAGGCAAAAAAAGCAGTAATTCCCCTTATTTTGGAGCAAAAATTAAGAAATTTCCCTTTTTTATGGCAAAAAGGTATGCATTCTTCCTGTTTTCGTTCAAAAAGGCAGAAAT
Source organism: Micromys minutus (assembly GCF_963924665.1). Taxonomy (NCBI): domain Eukaryota; kingdom Metazoa; phylum Chordata; class Mammalia; order Rodentia; family Muridae; genus Micromys; species Micromys minutus. The sequence continues at coordinate 9,918,184 of NW_027667727.1, forward strand.
TCCCCCTGTTTTGGAGCAAAATTGCAGAAATTCCCCTAATTGTGGGGCAAAAAGACAGAAATTCCCTATATGTTGGGGCAAAAAGACAGAAATTCTCTTTATTTTGGGGCAAAACTCAGAAATTTCACTTATTTTGGGGCAAAATTGCAGAAATTTCACTTATTTCAGAAAAAAAAAGCAGAAATTTTCTTTTTGGGGCAAAAAGTCAGAAATTTCTTTTATTTTTGTACAAAATTGCAGAATTTGTTCTTATTTTGGGGCAAAAAGGCAGAAATTTCCCATATTTTGGGGCAAAATTGCAGAAATTCCCCTTATTTTGAGGTAAAAATGCTGAAATTCCCCTTATTTGGGGACAAAAATCCAGAAATTCCTCTTATTTTGGGGCAAAACTCAGAAATTTCAATTATTTTGGAGCAAAATTGCAGAAATTTCACTTATTTCATGGTAATAATTCTGAAATTTTCCTTATTTTGGGGCAAAAAAGACAGAAATTCCCTTTGTTTTGGGGGAAAAAGACAAAAATTCCACTTATTTAGAGGCAAAAAATCAGAAATTCCCCTTATTTTGGAGAAAAATGAAGAAATTTCCCTTTTTTATGGCAAAAAGTTATTCATCTTCTTATTTTCGGTCAAAAAGGCAGAAATTCCCTGAATTTTGAAGCAAAATTGCAGAAATTCCCCGAATTGTGGGGCAAAAGGCAGAAATTCCCTGTATGTTAGGGCAAAAAGACAGAAATTTTCTTTATTTTGGGGCAAAACTCAGAAATTCCACTTGTTATGGGGCAAAATTCCAGAAATTTCCCTTATTTTGGGGCAAAATTGCAGAAATTTCACTTATTTTGGGGCAAAATTGCAGAAATTTCACTTATGTCAGTAAAAAAAGGAGAACTTTTCTTTTTTGGGGCAAAAAGTCAGAAATTTCTTTTATTTTGGTACAAAATTGCAGAAATTGTTCTTATTTTGGGGCAAAAACGCAGAAATTTCCCATATTTTGGGGCAAAAATGCAGAAATTCCCCTTATTTTGTGGTATAAAAGCTGAAATTCCTATTATTTGGGGGCAAAAAGGCAGAAATTCCCCTTATTTTGGGGCAAAACTCAGAAATTTCAATTATTTTGGGGCAAAATTCCAGAAATTTCCCTTATTTTGGGCCAAATTTCAGAAATTTCACTTATTTTGGGACAAAATTGCAGAAATTTCACTTATTTTGGGGCAAAATTGCAGAAATTTCACTTATTTCAGGAAAAAAGGCAGAAGTTTTCCTTATTTTGGAGCAAAAAGGCAGAAATTCCAAATATTTTGTGGCAAAAATGCAGAAATTCCCCTTATTTTGAGGTAAAAATGCTGAAATTCCCCTTATTTGGAGGCAAAAAGGCATAAATTTCCCTTATTTTGGGGCAAAATTGCAGAAATTCCACTTACTTCAGGGTAATAAGTCAGAAATTTTCTTTATTTTGGGGCAAAAAAGATGGAAATTCTCTTTGTTTTGGGGAAAAAAGACATAAATTCGACTTATTAAGAGGCAAAAAAGCAGAAATTCCCCATACTTTGGAGCAAAAATGAAGAAATTTTCCTTTTTTATGGCAAAAAGGTATGCATTCTTCTTGTTTTCGGGCAAAAAGGCAGAAATTCCCCGTATTTTGGAGCACAATTGCAGAAATTCCCCTAATTGTGGGTCAAAAAGGCAGAAATTCCCTATATGTTGGGGCAAAAAGACAGAAATTTTCCTTTTTTTGGGGCAAAACTCAGAAATTCCACTTATTTTGGGGCAAAATTCCAGAAATTTCCCTTATTTTGGGGCAAAACTCAGAATTTTCACTTATTTTGGGGCAAAATTGCAGAAATTTCACTTATTTCAGAAAAAAAAGCAGAAATTTCACTTATTTTGGGGCAAAAAGGCAGAAATTTTTTTATTTTGATACAAAATTGCAGAAATTTTTCTTATTTTGGGACAAAAAGGCAGAAATTTCCCATATTTTAGGGCAAAAGTGCAGAAATTCCCCTTATTTTGAGGTAAAAATGCTGAAATTCCCTTTATTTGGAGGCAAAAATGCAGAAATTTCCCTTATTTTGGGGCAAAATTGCAGAAATCTCACTTATTTCAGGAAAAAAGGCAGAAGTTTTTCTTATTTTGGAGCAAAAAGGCAGAAATTCCAAATATTTTGTGGCAAAAATGCAGAAGTTCCTTTTATTTTGAGGTAAAAGTCTGAAATTCCCCTTATTTGGGGGTAAAAAGGCATAAATTTCCCTTATTTTGGGGCAAAATTGCAGAAATTTCACTTACTTCAGGGTAATAAGTCAAAATTTTCCTTATTTTGAGGCAAAAAGATGGAAATTCCCTTTGTTTTGGGGGAAAAAGACAGAAATTCCACTTATTAAGAGGCAAAAGAGCAGAAAATCCCCTTATTTTGGAGCAAAAATGAAGAAATTTTCCTTTTTTATGGCAAAAAGGTATGCATTCTTCTTGTTTTCGGGCAAAAAGGCAGAAATTCCTCGTATTTTGGAGCACAATTGCAGAAATTCCCCTAATTGTGGGGCAAAAAGACAGAAATTCTCCTTATTTTGGGGCAAAACTCAGAATTTTCACTTATTTTGGGGCAAAATTGCAGAAATTTCACTTATTTCAGAAAAAAAGCAGAAATTTCACTTATTTTGGGGCAAAAATGCAGAAATTTCCCTTATTTTGAGATAAAAAGGCTGATATTTTTCTTATTTGGGGGCAAAAAGGCAGAAATTTCCCTCATTTTGGGGCAAAATTGCAGAAATTTCATTTACTTCAGGGTAATAAGTCAGAAATTTTCCGTATTTTGGGGCAAAAAAGACAGAAATTCCCTTTGTTTTGGGGAAAAAAGACAGAAATTCCACTTATTAAGAGGCAAAAAAGCAGAAATTCCCCTTATTTTGGAGCAAAAATTAAGAAATTTCTATTTTTTATGGCAAAAAGATATGCATTCTTCTTGTTTTCGGGCAAAAAGGCAGAAATTCCTTCTGTTTTGGAGCAAAATTGCAGAAATTCCCCTAATTGTGGGGCAAAAAGGCAGAAATTCCCTATATGTTGGGGCAAAAAGACAGAAATTCTCCTTATTTTGGGGCAAAACTCAGAAATTTCACTTATTTTGGGGCAAAATTGCAGAAATTTCACTGATTTCAGAAAAAAAAGCAGAAATTTTCTTATTTTGGGGCAAAAAGGCAGAAATTTCTTTTATTTTTGTACAAAATTGCAGAAATTTTTCTTATTATGGGAAAAAGGCAGAAATTTCTCATATTTTGGGGCAAAAATGCAGAAATTCCCCTTATTTTAAGGTAAAAATGCTGAACTTCTTCTTATTTGGGGGCAAAAAAGCAGAAATTTCCCTTATTTTGGGGCAAAACTTAGAAATTTCATTTATTTTGGGGCAAAATTGCAGAAATTTCACTTATTTCCGAAAAAAAAGCAGAAATTTTCTAATTTTGGGGCAAAAAGGCAGATATTTCTTTTATTTTGGTACAAAATTGCAGAAATTTTCCTTATTTTGGGGCAAAAAGGCAGACATTTCCCATATTTTGGAGCAAAAATCCAGAAATTCCCCATATTTTGAGGTAAAAAGGCGGAAATTCCCCTTATTTGGGGGCAAAAAATGCAGAAATTTCCCTTATTTTAAGGCAAAATTGCAGAAATTTCACATATTTTTGGGCAAAATTGCAGAAATTTCACTTATTTCAGAAAAAAAAGCAGAAATTTTCTTTTTAGGTCAAAAAGTCAGAAATTTCTTTTATTTAGGTACAAAATTGCAGAATTTGTTCTTATTTTGGGGCAAAAGGGCAGAAATGTCCCATTATTTTGGGGCAAAAATGCAGAAATTTCCCTTATTTTGAGGTAAAAAGGCTGATATTTTCTTCTTTGGGAGCAAGAAGGCAGAAATTTCCCTCATTTTGGGGCAAAATTGCAGAAATTTCACTTATTTCAGGGTAATAAGTCAGAAATTTTTCTTATTTTGGGGCAAAAAGACAGGAATTCTCTTTGTTTTGGGGGAAAAAGACAGAAATTCCACTTATGTAGAGGCAAAAAAGCAGAAATTCCCTTTATTTTGGAGCAAAAATGAAGAAATTTCCTTTTTTTATGGCAAAAAGGTATGCATTCTTCTTATTTTCGGGCAAAAAGGCAGAAATTCCCCGTATTTTGGAGCAAAATTGCAGATATTCCCCTAATTGTGGGGCAAAAAGGCAGAAATTCCCTATATGTTGGAGCAAAAACAGAAATTCTCCTTATTTAGGGGCAAAACTCAGAAATTTCACTTATTTTGGGGCAAAATTGCAGAAATTTTTCTTATTTTGGGGCAAAATTGCAGAAATTTCACATATTTTGGGGCAAAATTGCAGAATTTGTTCTTATTTTGGGGCAAAAAGGCAGAAATTTCCCATATTTTGGGGCAAAATTGCAGAAATTCCCCTTATTTTGAGGTAAAAATGCTGAAATTCCCCTTATTTGGGGACAAAAATCCAAAAATTCCCCTTATTTTGGGGCAAAACTCAGAAATTTCAATTATTTTGGAGCGAAATTGCAGAAATTTCACTTATTTCAGGGTAATAAGTCTGAAATTTTTTTTTTATTTTGGGGCAAAAAAGACAGAAATTCCCTTTGTTTTGGGGGAAAAAGACAGAAATTCCACTTATTTAGAGGCAAAAAATCAGAAATTCCCCTTATTTTGAAGAAAAATGAAGAAATTTCCCTTTTTTATGGCAAAAAGGTATTCATCTTCTTATTTTCGGGCAAAAAGGCAGAAATTCCCTGAATTTTGAAGCAAAATTGCAGAAATTCCCCTAATTGTGGGGCAAAAAGGCAGAAATTCCCTGTATGTTAGGGTAAAAAGACAGAAATTCTCTTTATTTTGGGGCAAAACTCAGAAATTCCACTTGTTATGGGGCAAAATTCCAGAAATTTCCCTTATTTTGGGGCAAAATTGCAGAAATTTCACTTATTTTGGGGCAAAAATGCAGAAATTTCCCTTATTTTGAGGTTAAAAGGCTGATATTTTCCTTAATTGGGGGCAAAAAGGCAGAAATTTCCCTCATTTTCTGGCAAAATTGCAGAAATTTCACTTATTTCAGGGTAATGAGTCAGAAATTTTCCTTATTTTGGGGCAAAAAAGACTGAAATTCCCTTTGTTTGGGGGGAAAAAAACAGAAATTCCACATATTTAGAGCCAAAAAAGCAGAAATTCCCCTTATTTTGGAGCAAAAATGAAGTAAATTCTCTTTTTTATGGCAAAAAGATATGCATTCTTGTTATTTTCGGGCAAAAAGGCAGAAAATCCCCGTATTTTGGAGCAAAATTGCAGAAAATCCCCTAATTGTGGGCCAAAAAGGCAGAAATTCCCTATATGTTGGGGCAAAAACAGAAATTCCTCTTATTTTGGGGCAAAACTCAGAAATTTCACTTATTTTGTGGCAAAATTGCAGAAATTTCCCTTATTTTAAGGCAAAATTGCAGAAATTTCACATATTTTGGGGCAAAAATGCAGAAATTTCCCTTATTTTAAGGCAAAAAGGCTGATATTTTCCTTATTTAGGGGCAAAAAGGCAGAAATTTCCCTCATTTTGGGGCAAAATTGCAGAAATTTCATTAACGTCAGGGTAATAAGTCAGAAATTTTCCGTATTTTGGGGCAAAAAATAAAGAAATTCCCATTGTTTTGGGGAAAAAGACAGAAATTCCACTTATTAAGAGGCAAAAAAGCAGAAATTCCCCTTATTTTGGAGCAAAAATTAAGAAATTTCCTTTTTTTATGGCAAAAAGGTATACATTCTTCTTGTTTTCGGGAAAAAAGGCAGAAATTCCCCCTGTTTTAAAGCAAAATTGCAGAAATTTCTATAATTGTGGGGCAAAAAGACAGAAATTCCCTATATGTTGGGGCAAAAAGACAGAAATTCTCTTTATTTTGGAACAAAACTCAGAAATTTTACTTATTTTGGGGCAAAATTGCAGAAATTTCACTTATTTCAGAAAAAAAGCAGAAATTTTCTTATTTTGGGGCAAAAAGGCAGAAATTTCTTTTCTTTTGGTACAAAATTGCAGAAATTTTTCTTATTTTGGGAAATAGGCAGAAATTTCTCATATTTTGGGACAAAAATGCAAAAATTCCCCTTATTTTAAGGTAAAAATGCTGAAATTCCTCTTATTTGGGGGCAAAAAGGCAGAAATTTCTTTTATTTTGGGGCAAAACTTAGAAATTTCAATTATTTTGGGGCAAAATTGCAGAAATTTCACTTATTTCCGAAAAAAAAGCAGAAATTTTCTAATTTTGGGGCAAAAAGGCAGATATTTCTTTTATTTTGGTACAAAATTGCAGAAATTTTCCTTATTTTGGGGCAAAAAGGCAGAAATTTCCAATATTTTGGGGCAAAAATGCAGAAATTCCCCTTATTTTGAGGTAAAAAGGCTGAAATTCCCCTTATTTGGGGGCAAAAAATGCAGAAATTTCCCTTATTTTGGGGCAAAATTGCAGAAATTTCACTTATTTCAGATTAATAAGTCAGAAATTATCTATATTTTGGTGCAAAAAGACAGAAATTCCCTTTGTTTTGGGAAAAAAAGACAGAAATTCCACTTATTTAGAAGCAAAAAGCAGAAATTCCCCTTATTTTGGAGCAAAAATGAAGAAATTTCCCTTTTCTATGGCAAAAAGGTATGCATTCTTCTTATTTTCGGGCAAAAAGACAGAAATTCCCCGTTTTTTGGAGCAAAATTGCAAAAATCCCCCTAATTGTGGGCCAAAAAGGCAGAAATTCCCTATATGTTGGGGCAAAAAGACAGAAATTCTCCTTATTTTGGGGCAAAACTCAGAAATTTCACTTATTTTAGGGCAAAATTGCAGAAATTTCACTTATTTCAGAAAAAAAAGCAGAAATTTTCTTATTTTGGGGCAAAAAGGCAGAAATTTCTTTTATTTTGGTACAAAATTGCAGAAATTGTTCTTATTTTGGGGCAAAAAGGCAGAAATTTCCCATATTTTGGGGCAAAAATGCAGAAATTCCTATTATTTTGAGATAAAAAGGCTGAAATTCCTTTTATTTGGGGGCAAAAAGGCAGAAATTTCCCTCATTTTCTGGCAAAATTGCAGAAATTTCACTTATTTCAGGGTAATGAGTCAGAAATTTTCCTTATTTTGGGGCAAAAAAGACAGAAATTCCCTTTGTTTTGGGGGAAAAAAACAGAAATTCCACATATTTAGAGCCAAAAAAGCAGAAATTCCCCTTATTTTGGAGCAAAAATGAAGTAAATTCTCTTTTTTATGGCAAAAAGATATGCATTCTTGTTATTTTCGGGCAAAAAGGCAGAAAATCCCCGTATTTTGGAGCAAAATTGCAGAAAATCCCCTAATTGTGGGCCAAAAAGGCAGAAATTCCCTATATGTTGGGGCAAAAACAGAAATTCCTCTTATTTTGGGGCAAAACTCAGAAATTTCACTTATTTTGTGGCAAAATTGCAGAAATTTCCCTTATTTTAAGGCAAAATTGCAGAAATTTCACATATTTTGGGGCAAAAATGCAGAAATTTCCCTTATTTTGAGGTAAAAAGGCTGATATTTTCCTTATTTAGGGGCAAAAAGGCAGAAATTTCCCTCATTTTGGGGCAAAATTGCAGAAATTTCATTAACGTCAGGGTAATAAGTCAGAAATTTTCCGTATTTTGGGGCAAAAAATAAAGAAATTCCCATTGTTTTGGGGAAAAAGACAGAAATTCCACTTATTAAGAGGCAAAAAAGCAGAAATTCCCCTTATTTTGGAGCAAAAATTAAGAAATTTCCTTTTTTTATGGCAAAAAGGTTTACATTCTTCTTGTTTTCGGGCAAAAAGGCAGAAATTCCCCCTGTTTTAAAGCAAAATTGCAGAAATTTCTATAATTGTGGGGCAAAAACACAGAAATTCCCTATATGTTGGGGCAAAAAGACAGAAATTCTCTTTATTTTGGAACAAAACTCAGAAATTTTACTTATTTTGGGGCAAAATTGCAGAAATTTCACTTATTTCAGAAAAAAAGCAGAAATTTTCTTATTTTGGGGCAAAAAGGCAGAAATTTCTTTTCTTTTGGTACAAAATTGCAGAAATTTTTCTTATTTTGGGAAATAGGCAGAAATTTCTCATATTTTGGGACAAAAATGCAAAAATTCCCCTTATTTTAAGGTAAAAATGCTGAAATTCCTCTTATTTGGGGGCAAAAAGGCAGAAATTTCTTTTATTTTGGGGCAAAACTTAGAAATTTCAATTATTTTGGGGCAAAATTGCAGAAATTTCACTTATTTCCGAAAAAAAGCAGAAATTTTCTAATTTTGGGGCAAAAAGGCAGATATTTCTTTTATTTTGGTACAAAATTGCAGAAATTTTCCTTATTTTGGGGCAAAAAGGCAGACATTTCCAATATTTTGGGGCAAAAATGCAGAAATTCCCCTTATTTTGAGGTAAAAAGGCTGAAATTCCCCTTATTTGGGGGCAAAAAATGCAGAAATTTCCCTTATTTTGGGGCAAAATTGCAGAAATTTCACTTATTTCAGATTAATAAGTCAGAAATTATCTATATTTTGGTGCAAAAAGACAGAAATTCCCTTTGTTTTGGGAAAAAAAGACAGAAATTCCACTTATTTAGAAGCAAAAAGCAGAAATTCCCCTTATTTTGGAGCAAAAATGAAGAAATTTCCCTTTTCTATGGCAAAAAGGTATGCATTCTTCTTATTTTCGGGCAAAAAGACAGAAATTCCCCGTTTTTTGGAGCAAAATTGCAAAAATCCCCCTAATTGTGGGCCAAAAAGGCAGAAATTCCCTATATGTTGGGGCAAAAAGACAGAAATTCTCCTTATTTTGGGGCAAAACTCAGAAATTTCACTTATTTTAGGGCAAAATTGCAGAAATTTCACTTATTTCAGAAAAAAAAGCAGAAATTTTCTTATTTTGGGGCAAAAAGGCAGAAATTTCTTTTATTTTGGTACAAAATTGCAGAAATTGTTCTTATTTTGGGGCAAAAAGGCAGAAATTTCCCATATTTTGGGGCAAAAATGCAGAAATTCCTATTATTTTGAGATAAAAAGGCTGAAATTCCTTTCATTTGGGGGCAAAAAGGCAGAAATTTTCCTCATTTTGGGGCAAAATTGCAGAAATTTCACTTTTTTCAGGGTAATAAGTCAGAAATTTTCCTTATTTTGGGGCAAAAAAGACAGAAATTCCTTTCGTTTTGGGGGAAAAAAACAGAAATTCCACATATTTAGATACAAAAAAGCAGAAATTCCCCTTATTTTGGAGCAAAAATGAAGAAACTTTCCTTTTTTATGGCAAAAAGATATGCATTCTTCTTATTTTCGGGCAAAAAGGCAGAAAATCCCCGTATTTTGGAGCAAAATTGCAGATATTCCCCTAATTGTGGGGCAAAAAGGCAGAAATTCCCTATATGTTGGGGCAAAAACAGAAATTCCTCTTATTTTGGGGCAAAACTCAGACATTTCACTTATTTTGTGGCAAAATTGCAAAAATTTCCATTATTTTGGGGCAAAATAGCAGAAATTTCACATATTTTGGGGCAAAATTGCAGAAATTTCACTTATTTCAGGAAAAAAAAAGCAGAAATTTTCTTTTTGGGGCAAAAAGTCAGAAATTTCTTTTATTTTTGTACAAAATTGCAGAATTTGTTCTTATTTTGGGTAAAAAGGCAGAAATTTCCCATATTTTGGGGCAAAAATGCAGAAATTTCCCTTATTTTGAGGTTAAAAGGCTGATATTTTCCTTATTTGGGGGCAAAAAGGCAGAAATTTCCCTCATTTTCTGGCAAAATTGCAGAAATTTCACTTACTTCAGGGTAATAAGTCAGAAATTTTCCGTATTTTGGGGCAAAAAAAACAGAAATTCCCTTTGTTTTGGGGGAAAAAGACAGAAATTCCACTTATTAAGAGGCAAAAAAAGCAGTAATTCCCCTTATTTTGGAGCAAAAATTAAGAAATTTCCCTTTTTTATGGCAAAAAGGTATGCATTCTTCCTGTTTTCGTTCAAAAAGGCAGAAATTCCCCCTGTTTTGGAGCAAAATTGCAGAAATTCCCCTAATTGTGGGGCAAAAAGAGAGAAATTCCCTATATGTTGGGGCAAAAAGACAGAAATTCTCTTTATTTTGGGGCAAAACTCAGAAATTTCACTTATTTTGGGGCAAAATTGCAGAAATTTCACTTATTTCAGAAAAAAAAGCAGAAATTTTCTTTTTGGGGCAAAAAGTCAGAAATTTCTTTTATTTTTGTACAAAATTGCAGAATTTGTTCTTATTTTGGGGCAAAAAGGCAGAAATTTCCCATATTTTGGGGCAAAATTGCAGAAATTCCCCTTATTTTGAGGTAAAAATGCTGAAATTCCCCTTATTTGGGGACAAAAATCCAGAAATTCCTCTTATTTTGGGGCAAAACTCAGAAATTTCAATTATTTTGGAGCAAAATTGCAGAAATTTCACTTATTTCATGGTAATAATTCTGAAATTTTCCTTATTTTGGGGCAAAAAAGACAGAAATTCCCTTTGTTTTGGGGGAAAAAGACAAAAATTCCACTTATTTAGAGGCAAAAAATCAGAAATTCCCCTTATTTTGGAGAAAAATGAAGAAATTTCCCTTTTTTATGGCAAAAAGTTATTCATCTTCTTATTTTCGGTCAAAAAGGCAGAAATTCCCTGAATTTTGAAGCAAAATTGCAGAAATTCCGCGAATTGTGGGGCAAAAGGCAGAAATTCCCTGTATGTTAGGGCAAAAAGACAGAAATTTTCTTTATTTTGGGGCAAAACTCAGAAATTCCACTTGTTTTAAGGCAAAATTCCAGAAATTTCCCTTATTTTGGGGCAAAATTGCAGAAATTTCACTTATTTTGGGGCAAAATTGCAGAAATTTCACTTATGTCAGTAAAAAAAGGAGAACTTTTCTTTTTTGGGGCAAAAAGTCAGAAATTTCTTTTATTTTGGTACAAAATTGCAGAAATTGTTCTTATTTTGGGGCAAAAACGCAGAAATTTCCCATATTTTGGGGCAAAAATGCAGAAATTCCCCTTATTTTGTGGTATAAAAGCTGAAATTCCTATTATTTGGGGGCAAAAAGGCAGAAATTCCCCTTATTTTGGGGCAAAACTCAGAAATTTCAATTATTTTGGGGCAAAATTCCAGAAATTTCCCTTATTTTGGGCCAAATTTCAGAAATTTCACTTATTTTGGGACAAAATTGCAGAAATTTCACTTATTTTGGGGCAAAATTGCAGAAATTTCACTTATTTCAGGAAAAAAGGCAGAAGTTTTCCTTATTTTGGAGCAAAAAGGCAGATATTCCAAATATTTTGTGGCAAAAATGCAGAAATTCCCCTTATTTTGAGGTAAAAATGCTGAAATTCCCCTTATTTGGAGGCAAAAAGGCATAAATTTCCCTTATTTTGGGGCAAAATTGCAGAAATTCCACTTACTTCAGGGTAATAAGTCAGAAATTTTCTTTATTTTGGGGCAAAAAAGATGGAAATTCTCTTTGTTTTGGGGAAAAAAGACATAAATTCGACTTATTAAGAGGCAAAAAAGCAGAAATTCCCCATACTTTGGAGCAAAAATGAAGAAATTTTCCTTTTTTATGGCAAAAAGGTATGCATTCTTCTTGTTTTCGGGCAAAAAGGCAGAAATTCCCCGTATTTTGGAGCACAATTGCAGAAATTCCCCTAATTGTGGGGCAAAAAGGCAGAAATTCCCTATATGTTGGGGCAAAAAGACAGAAATTTTCCTTTTTTTGGGGCAAAACTCAGAAATTCCACTTATTTTGGGGCAAAATTCCAGAAATTTCCCTTATTTTGGGGCAAAACTCAGAATTTTCACTTATTTTGGGGCAAAATTGCAGAAATTTCACTTATTTCAGAAAAAAAAAGCAGAAATTTCACTTATTTTGGGGCAAAAAGGCAGAAATTTTTTTATTTTGATACAAAATTGCAGAAATTTTTCTTATTTTGGGACAAAAAGGCAGAAATTTCCCATATTTTAGGGCAAAAGTGCAGAAATTCCCCTTATTTTGAGGTAAAAATGCTGAAATTCCCTTTATTTGGAGGCAAAAATGATGAATTTTCCCTTATTTTGGGGCAAAATTGCAGAAATCTCACTTGTTTCAGGAAAAAAGGCAGAAGTTTTTCTTATTTTGGAGCAAAAAGGCAGAAATTCCAAATATTTTGTGGCAAAAATGCAGAAGTTCCTTTTATTTTGAGGTAAAAATGCTGAAATTCCCCTTATTTGGGGGTAAAAAGGCATAAATTTCCCTTATTTTGGGGCAAAATTGCAGAAATTTCACTTACTTCAGGGTAATAAGTCAGAAATTTTCCTTATTTTGAGGCAAAAAGATGGAAATTCCCTTTGTTTTGGGGGAAAAAGACAGAAATTCCACTTATTAAGAGGCAAAAGAGCAGAAAGTCCCCTTATTTTGGAGCAAAAATGAAGAAATTTTCCTTTTTTATGGCAAAAAGGTATGCATTCTTCTTGTTTTCGGGCAAAAAGGCAGAAATTCCTCGTATTTTGGAGCACAATTGCAGAAATTCCCCTAATTGTGGGGCAAAAAGACAGAAATTCTCCTTATTTTGGGGCAAAACTCAGAATTTTCACTTATTTTGGGGCAAAATTGCAGAAATTTCACTTATTTCAGAAAAAAAGCAGAAATTTCACTTATTTTGGGGCAAAAATGCAGAAATTTCCCTTATTTTGAGATAAAAAGGCTGATATTTTTCTTATTTGGGGGCAAAAAGGCAGAAATTTCCCTCATTTTGGGGCAAAATTGCAGAAATTTCATTTACTTCAGGGTAATAAGTCAGAAATTTTCCGTATTTTGGGGCAAAAAAGACAGAAATTCCCTTTGTTTTGGGGAAAAAAGACAGAAATTTCACTTATTAAGAGGCAAAAAAGCAGAAATTCCCCTTATTTTGGAGCAAAAATTAAGAAATTTCTATTTTTTATGGCAAAAAGGTATGCATTCTTCTTGTTTTCGGGCAAAAAGGCAGAAATTCCTTCTGTTTTGGAGCAAAATTGCAGAAATTCCCCTAATTGTGGGGCAAAAAGGCAGAAATTCCCTATATGTTGGGGCAAAAAGACAGAAATTCTCCTTATTTTGGGGCAAAACTCAGAAATTTCACTTATTTTGGGGCAAAATTGCAGAAATTTCACTGATTTCAGAAAAAAAAGCAGAAATTTTCTTATTTTGGGGCAAAAAGGCAGAAATTTCTTTTATTTTTGTACAAAATTGCAGAAATTTTTCTTATTATGGGAAAAAGGCAGAAATTTCTCATATTTTGGGGCAAAAATGCAGAAATTCCCCTTATTTTAAGGTAAAAATGCTGAACTTCTTCTTATTTGGGGGCAAAAAAGCAGAAATTTCCCTTATTTTTGGGCAAAACTTAGAAATTTCATTTATTTTGGGGCAAAATTGCAGAAATTTCACTTATTTCCGAAAAAAAAGCAGAAATTTTCTAATTTTGGGGCAAAAAGGCAGATATTTCTTTTATTTTGGTACAAAATTGCAGAAATTTTCCTTATTTTGGGGCAAAAAGGCAGACATTTCCCATATTTTGGAGCAAAAATCCAGAAATTCCCCATATTTTGAGGTAAAAAGGCGGAAATTCCCCTTATTTGGGGGCAAAAAATGCAGAAATTTCCCTTATTTTAAGGCAAAATTGCAGAAATTTCACATATTTTTGGGCAAAATTGCAGAAATTTCACTTATTTCAGAAAAAAAAGCAGAAATTTTCTTTTTAGGTCAAAAAGTCAGAAATTTCTTTTATTTAGGTACAAAATTGCAGAATTTGTTCTTATTTTGGGGCAAAAGGGCAGAAATGTCCCATTATTTTGGGGCAAAAATGCAGAAATTTCCCTTATTTTGAGGTAAAAAGGCTGATATTTTCTTCTTTGGGAGCAAGAAGGCAGAAATTTCCCTCATTTTGGGGCAAAATTGCAGAAATTTCACTTATTTCAGGGTAATAAGTCAGAAATTTTTCTTATTTTGGGGCAAAAAGACAGGAATTCCCTTTGTTTTGGGGGAAAAAGACAGAAATTCCACTTATGTAGAGGCAAAAAAGCAGAAATTCCCTTTATTTTGGAGCAAAAATGAAGAAATTTCTTTTTTTTATGGCAAAAAGGTATGCATTCTTCTTATTTTCGGGCAAAAAGGCAGAAATTCCCCGTATTTTGGAGCAAAATTGCAGATATTCCCCTAATTGTGGGGCAAAAAGGCAGAAATTCCCTATATGTTGGAGCAAAAACAGAAATTCTCCTTATTTAGGGGCAAAACTCAGAAATTTCACTTATTTTGGGGCAAAATTGCAGAAATTTTTCTTATTTTGGGGCAAAATTGCAGAAATTTCACATATTTTGGGGCAAAATTGCAGAAATTTCACATATTTTGGGGCAAAATTGCAGAAATTTCACTTATTTCAGAAGAAAATAGCAGAAATTTTCTTTTTTGGGAAAAAAAGTCAGAAATTTCTTTTATTTAGGTACAAAATTGCAGAATTTGTTCTTATTTTGGGGCAAAAAGGCAGAAATATCCCTTATTTTGGGGCAAAATTGCAGAAATTCCCCTTATTTTGAGGTAAAAATGCTGAAATTCCCCTTATTTGGGGACAAAAATCCAAAAATTCCCCTTATTTTGGGGCAAAACTCAGAAATTTCAATTATTTTGGAGCGAAATTGCAGAAATTTCACTTATTTCAGGGTAATAAGTCTGAAATTTTTTTTTTATTTTGGGGCAAAAAAGACAGAAATTCCCTTTGTTTTGGGGGAAAAAGACAGAAATTCCACTTATTTAGAGGCAAAAAATCAGAAATTCCCCTTATTTTGAAGAAAAATGAAGAAATTTCCCTTTTTTATGGCAAAAAGGTATTCATCTTCTTATTTTCGGGCAAAAAGGCAGAAATTCCCTGAATTTTGAAGCAAAATTGCAGAAATTCCCCTAATTGTGGGGCAAAAAGGCAGAATTTCCCTGTATGTTAGGGTAAAAAGACAGAAATTCTCTTTATTTTGGGGCAAAACTCAGAAATTCCACTTGTTATGGGGCAAAATTCCAGAAATTTCCCTTATTTTGGGGCAAAATTGCAGAAATTTCACTTATTTTGGGGCAAAATTGCAGAAATTTCACTTATTTTAAGGCAAAATTGCAGAAATTTTACTTATTTCAGGAAACAAGGCAGAAGTTTTCCTTATTTTGGGGCAAAAAGGCAGAAATTCCAAATATTTTGTGGCAAAAATGCAGAAATTCCCCTTATTTTGAGGTAAAAAGTCTGAAATTCCCCTTATTTGGGGGCAAAAAATACAAAAATTTCCCTTATTTTGGGGCAAAATTGCAGAAATTTCACTTATTTCAGAATAATAAGTCAGAAATTATCTTTATTTTGGTGCAAAAAGACAGAAATTCCCTTTGTTTTGGGGAAAAAAGACAGAAATTCCACTTATTTAGAGGCAAAAAGCAGAAATTTCCATTATTTTAGAGCAAAAATGAAGAAATTTCCCTTTTCTATGGCAAAAAGGTATGCATTCTTCTTATTTTCGGGCAAAAGGACAGAAATTACCCGATTTTGGAGCGAAATTGCAGAAATTCCCGTAATTGTGGGCCAAAAAGGCAGAAATTCCCTATATGTTGGGGCAAAAAGACAGAAATTCTCCTTATTTTGGGGCAAAACTCAGAAATTTCACTTATTTTAGGGCAAAATTGCAGAAATTTCACTTATTTCAGGAAAAAAAAAGCAGAAATTTTCTTATTTTGGGGCAAAAAGGCAGAAATTTCTTTTATTTTGGTACAAAATTGCAGAAATTGTTCTTATTTTGGAACAAAAAAGCAGAAATTTCCCATATTTTGGGGCAAAAATGCAGAAATTTCCCTTATTTTGAGGTTAAAAGGCTGATATTTTCCTTAATTGGGGGCAAAAAGGCAGAAATTTCCCTCATTTTCTGGCAAAATTGCAGAAATTTCACTTATTTCAGGGTAATGAGTCAGAAATTTTCCTTATTTTGGGGCAAAAAAGACAGAAATTCCCTTTGTTTTGGGGGAAAAAAACAGAAATTCCACATATTTAGAGCCAAAAAAGCAGAAATTCCCCTTATTTTGGAGCAAAAATGAAGTAAATTCTCTTTTTTATGGCAAAAAGATATGCATTCTTGTTATTTTCGGGCAAAAAGGCAGAAAATCCCCGTATTTTGGAGCAAAATTGCAGAAAATCCCCTAATTGTGGGCCAAAAAGGCAGAAATTCCCTATATGTTGGGGCAAAAACAGAAATTCCTCTTATTTTGGGGCAAAACTCAGAAATTTCACTTATTTTGTGGCAAAATTGCAGAAATTTCCCTTATTTTAAGGCAAAATTGCAGAAATTTCACATATTTTGGGGCAAAAATGCAGAAATTTCCCTTATTTTGAGGTAAAAAGGCTGATATTTTCCTTATTTAGGGGCAAAAAGGCAGAAATTTCCCTCATTTTGGGGCAAAATTGCAGAAATTTCATTAACGTCAGGGTAATAAGTCAGAAATTTTCCGTATTTTGGGGCAAAAAATAAAGAAATTCCCATTGTTTTGGGGAAAAAGACAGAAATTCCACTTATTAAGAGGCAAAAAAGCAGAAATTCCCCTTATTTTGGAGCAAAAATTAAGAAATTTCCTTTTTTTATGGCAAAAAGGTATACATTCTTCTTGTTTTCGGGCAAAAAGGCAGAAATTCCCCCTGTTTTAAAGCAAAATTGCAGAAATTTCTATAATTGTGGGGCAAAAAGACAGAAATTCCCTATATGTTGGGGCAAAAAGACAGAAATTCTCTTTATTTTGGAACAAAACTCAGAAATTTTACTTATTTTGGGGCAAAATTGCAGAAATTTCACTTATTTCAGAAAAAAAGCAGAAATTTTCTTATTTTGGGGCAAAAAGGCAGAAATTTCTTTTCTTTTGGTACAAAATTGCAGAAATTTTTCTTATTTTGGGAAATAGGCAGAAATTTCTCATATTTTGGGACAAAAATGCAAAAATTCCCCTTATTTTAAGGTAAAAATGCTGAAATTCCTCTTATTTGGGGGCAAAAAGGCAGAAATTTCTTTTATTTTGGGGCAAAACTTAGAAATTTCAATTATTTTGGGGCAAAATTGCAGAAATTTCACTTATTTCCGAAAAAAAAGAAGAAATTTTCTAATTTTGGGGCAAAAAGGCAGATATTTCTTTTATTTTGGTACAAAATTGCAGAAATTTTCCTTATTTTGGGGCAAAAAGGCAGACATTTCCAATATTTTGGGGCAAAAATGCAGAAATTCCCCTTATTTTGAGGTAAAAAGGCTGAAATTCCCCTTATTTGGGGGCAAAAAATGCAG
Organism: Micromys minutus; assembly: GCF_963924665.1. Lineage (NCBI taxonomy): Eukaryota > Metazoa > Chordata > Mammalia > Rodentia > Muridae > Micromys > Micromys minutus. Next base: position 9,935,522 of record NW_027667727.1, read on the forward strand.
AAATTTCCCTTATTATGGGGCAAAATTGCAGAAATTTCACTTATTTCAGATTAATAAGTCAGAAATTATCTATATTTTGGTGCAAAAAGACAGAAATTCCCTTTGTTTTGGGAAAAAAAGACAGAAATTCCACTTATTTAGAAGCAAAAAGCAGAAATTCCCCTTATTTTGGAGCAAAAATGAAGAAATTTCCCTTTTCTATGGCAAAAAGGTATGCATTCTTCTTATTTTCGGGCAAAAAGACAGAAATTCCCCGTTTTTGGAGCAAAATTGCAAAAATCCCCCTAATTGTGGGCCAAAAAGGCAGAAATTCCCTATATGTTGGGGCAAAAAGACAGAAATTCTCCTTATTTTGGGGCAAAACTCAGAAATTTCACTTATTTTAGGGCAAAATTGCAGAAATTTCACTTATTTCAGAAAAAAAAGCAGAAATTTTCTTATTTTGGGGCAAAAAGGCAGAAATTTCTTTTATTTTGGTACAAAATTGCAGAAATTGTTCTTATTTTGGGGCAAAAAGGCAGAAATTTCCCATATTTTGGGGCAAAAATGAAGAAATTCCTATTATTTTGAGATAAAAAGGCTGAAATTCCCCTTATTTGGGGGCAAAAAGGCAGAAATTTTCCTCATTTTGGGGCAAAATTGCAGAAATTTCACTTATTTCAGGGTAATAAGTCAGAAATTTTCCTTATTTTGGGGCAAAAAAGACAAAAATTCCTTTCGTTTTGGGGGAAAAAAACAGAAATTCCACATATTTAGATCCAAAAAAGCAGAAATTCCCCTTATTTTGGAGCAAAAATGAAGAAACTTTCCTTTTTTATGGCAAAAAGATATGCATTCTTCTTATTTTCAGGCAAAAAGGCAGAAAATCCCCGTATTTTGGAGCAAAATTGCAGATATTCCCCTAATTGTGGGGCAAAAAGGCAGAAATTCCCTATATGTTGGGGCAAAAACAGAAATTCCTCTTATTTTGGGGCAAAACTCAGACATTTCACTTATTTTGTGGCAAAATTGCAAAAATTTCCATTATTTTGGGGCAAAATAGCAGAAATTTCACATATTTTGGGGCAAAATTGCAGAAATTTCACTTATTTCAGGAAAAAAAAAGCAGAAATTTTCTTTTTGGGGCAAAAAGTCAGAAATTTCTTTTATTTTTGTACAAAATTGCAGAATTTGTTCTTATTTTGTGTAAAAAGGCAGAAATTTCCCATATTTTGGGGCAAAAAATGCAGAAATTTCCCTTATTTTGAGGTTAAAAGGCTGATATTTTCCTTATTTGGGGGCAAAAAGGCAGAAATTTCCCTCATTTTCTGGCAAAATTGCAGAAATTTCACTTACTTCAGGGTAATAAGTCAGAAATTTTCCGTATTTTGGGGCAAAAAAACCAGAAATTCCCTTTGTTTTGGGGGAAAAAGACAGAAATTCCACTTATTAAGAGGCAAAAAAAGCAGTAATTCCCCTTATTTTGGAGCAAAAATTAAGAAATTTCCCTTTTTTATGGCAAAAAGGTATGCATTCTTCCTGTTTTCGTTCAAAAAGGCAGAAATTCCCCCTGTTTTGGAGCAAAATTGCAGAAATTCCCCTAATTGTGGGGCAAAAAGACAGAAATTCCCTATATGTTGGGGCAAAAAGACAGAAATTCTCTTTATTTTGGGGCAAAACTCAGAAATTTCACTTATTTTGGGGCAAAATTGCAGAAATTTCACTTATTTCAGAAAAAAAAAGCAGAAATTTTCTTTTTGGGGCAAAAAGTCAGAAATTTCTTTTATTTTTGTACAAAATTGCAGAATTTGTTCTTATTTTGGGGCAAAAAGGCAGAAATTTCCCATATTTTGGGGCAAAATTGCAGAAATTCCCCTTATTTTGAGGTAAAAATGCTGAAATTCCCCTTATTTGGGGACAAAAATCCAGAAATTCCTCTTATTTTGGGGCAAAACTCAGAAATTTCAATTATTTTGGAGCAAAATTGCAGAAATTTCACTTATTTCATGGTAATAATTCTGAAATTTTCCTTATTTTGGGGCAAAAAAGACAGAAATTCCCTTTGTTTTGGGGGAAAAAGACAAAAATTCCACTTATTTAGAGGCAAAAAATCAGAAATTCCCCTTATTTTGGAGAAAAATGAAGAAATTTCCCTTTTTTATGGCAAAAAGTTATTCATCTTCTCTTTTTCGGTCAAAAAGGCAGAAATTCCCTGAATTTTGAAGCAAAATTGCAGAAATTCCCCGAATTGTGGGGCAAAAGGCAGAAATTCCCTGTATGTTAGGGCAAAAAGACAGAAATTTTCTTTATTTTGGGGCAAAACTCAGAAATTCCACTTGTTTTAAGGCAAAATTCCAGAAATTTCCCTTATTTTGTGGCAAAATTGCAGAAATTTCATTTATTTTGGTGCAAAATTGCAGAAATTTCACTTATGTCAGTAAAAAAAAGGAGAACTTTTCTTTTTTGGGGCAAAAAGTCAGAAATTTCTTTTATTTTGGTACAAAATTGCAGAAATTGTTCTTATTTTGGGGCAAAAACGCAGAAATTTCCCATATTTTGGGGCAAAAATGCAGAAATTCCCCTTATTTTGTGGTATAAAAGCTGAAATTCCTATTATTTGGGGGCAAAAAGGCAGAAATTCCCCTTATTTTGGGGCAAAACTCAGAAATTTCAATTATTTTGGGGCAAAATTCCAGAAATTTCCCTTATTTTGGGCCAAATTTCAGAAATTTCACTTATTTTGGGACAAAATTGCAGAAATTTCACTTATTTTGGGGCAAAATTGCAGAAATTTCACTTATTTCAGGAAAAAAGGCAGAAGTTTTCCTTATTTTGGAGCAAAAAGGCAGAAATTCCAAATATTTTGTGGCAAAAATGCAGAAATTCCCCTTATTTTGAGGTAAAAATGCTGAAATTCCCCTTATTTGGAGGCAAAAAGGCATAAATTTCCCTTATTTTGGGGCAAAATTGCAGAAATTCCACTTACTTCAGGGTAATAAGTCAGAAATTTTCTTTATTTTGGGGCAAAAAAGATGGAAATTCTCTTTGTTTTGGGGAAAAAAGACATAAATTCGACTTATTAAGAGGCAAAAAAGCAGAAATTCCCCATACTTTGGAGCAAAAATGAAGAAATTTTCCTTTTTTATGGCAAAAAGGTATGCATTCTTCTTGTTTTCGGGCAAAAAGGCAGAAATTCCCCGTATTTTGGAGCACAATTGCAGAAATTCCCCTAATTGTGGGGCAAAAAGGCAGAAATTCCCTATATGTTGGGGCAAAAAGACAGAAATTTTCCTTTTTTTGGGGCAAAACTCAGAAATTCCACTTATTTTGGGGCAAAATTCCAGAAATTTCCCTTATTTTGGGGCAAAACTCAGAATTTTCACTTATTTTGGGGCAAAATTGCAGAAATTTCACTTATTTCAGAAAAAAAAGCAGAAATTTCACTTATTTTGGGGCAAAAAGGCAGAAATTTTTTTATTTTGATACAAAATTGCAGAAATTTTTCTTATTTTGGGACAAAAAGGCAGAAATTTCCCATATTTTAGGGCAAAAGTGCAGAAATTCCCCTTATTTTGAGGTAAAAATGCTGAAATTCCCTTTATTTGGAGGCAAAAATGCAGAAATTTCCCTTATTTTGGGGCAAAATTGCAGAAATCTCACTTATTTCAGGAAAAAAGGCAGAAGTTTTTCTTATTTTGGAGCAAAAAGGCAGAAATTCCAAATATTTTGTGGCAAAAATGCAGAAGTTCCTTTTATTTTGAGGTAAAAATGCTGAAATTCCCCTTATTTGGGGGTAAAAAGGCATAAATTTCCCTTATTTTGGGGCAAAATTGCAGAAATTTCACTTACTTCAGGGTAATAAGTCAGAAATTTTCCTTATTTTGAGGCAAAAAGATGGAAATTCCCTTTGTTTTGGGGGAAAAAAACAGAAATTCCACTTATTAAGAGGCAAAAGAGCAGAAAGTCCCCTTATTTTGGAGCAAAAATGAAGAAATTTTCCTTTTTTATGGCAAAAAGGTATGCATTCTTCTTGTTTTCGGGCAAAAAGGCAGAAATTCCTCGTATTTTGGAGCACAATTGCAGAAATTCCCCTAATTGTGGGGCAAAAAGACAGAAATTCTCCTTATTTTGGGGCAAAACTCAGAATTTTCACTTATTTTGGGGCAAAATTGCAGAAATTTCACTTATTTCAGAAAAAAGCAGAAATTTCACTTATTTTGGGGCAAAAATGCAGAAATTTCCCTTATTTTGAGATAAAAAGGCTGATATTTTTCTTATTTGGGGGCAAAAAGGCAGAAATTTCCCTCATTTTGGGGCAAAATTGCAGAAATTTCATTTACTTCAGGGTAATAAGTCAGAAATTTTCCGTATTTTGGGGCAAAAAAGACAGAAATTCCCTTTGTTTTGGGGAAAAAAGACAGAAATTCCACTTATTAAGAGGCAAAAAAGCAGAAATTCCCCTTATTTTGGAGCAAAAATTAAGAAATTTCTATTTTTTATGGCAAAAAGGTATGCATTCTTCTTGTTTTCGGGCAAAAAGGCAGAAATTCCTTCTGTTTTGGAGCAAAATTGCAGAAATTCCCCTAATTGTGGGGCAAAAAGGCAGAAATTCCCTATATGTTGGGGCAAAAAGACAGAAATTCTCCTTATTTTGGGGCAAAACTCAGAAATTTCACTTATTTTGGGGCAAAATTGCAGAAATTTCACTGATTTCAGAAAAAAAAGCAGAAATTTTCTTATTTTGGGGCAAAAAGGCAGAAATTTCTTTTATTTTTGTACAAAATTGCAGAAATTTTTCTTATTATGGGAAAAAGGCAGAAATTTCTCATATTTTGGGGCAAAAATGCAGAAATTCCCCTTATTTTAAGGTAAAAATGCTGAACTTCTTCTTATTTGGGGGCAAAAAAGCAGAAATTTCCCTTATTTTGGGGCAAAACTTAGAAATTTCATTTATTTTGGGGCAAAATTGCAGAAATTTCACTTATTTCCGAAAAAAAAGCAGAAATTTTCTAATTTTGGGGCAAAAAGGCAGATATTTCTTTTATTTTGGTACAAAATTGCAGAAATTTTCCTTATTTTGGGGCAAAAAGGCAGACATTTCCCATATTTTGGAGCAATAATCCAGAAATTCCCCATATTTTGAGGTAAAAAGGCGGAAATTCCCCTTATTTGGGGGCAAAAAATGCAGAAATTTCCCTTATTTTAAGGCAAAATTGCAGAAATTTCACATATTTTTGGGCAAAATTGCAGAAATTTTACTTATTTCAGAAAAAAAAGCAGAAATTTTCTTTTTAGGTCAAAAAGTCAGAAATTTCTTTTATTTAGGTACAAAATTGCAGAATTTGTTCTTATTTTGGGGCAAAAGGGCAGAAATGTCCCATTATTTTGGGGCAAAAATGCAGAAATTTCCCTTATTTTGAGGTAAAAAGGCTGATATTTTCTTCTTTGGGAGCAAGAAGGCAGAAATTTCCCTCATTTTGGGGCAAAATTGCAGAAATTTCACTTATTTCAGGGTAATAAGTCAGAAATTTTTCTTATTTTGGGGCAAAAAGACAGGAATTCCCTTTGTTTTGGGGGAAAAAGACAGAAATTCCACTTATGTAGAGGCAAAAAAGCAGAAATTCCCTTTATTTTGGAGCAAAAATGAAGAAATTTCTTTTTTTTATGGCAAAAAGGTATGCATTCTTCTTATTTTCGGGCAAAAAGGCAGAAATTCCCCGTATTTTGGAGCAAAATTGCAGATATTCCCCTAATTGTGGGGCAAAAAGGCAGAAATTCCCTATATGTTGGAGCAAAAACAGAAATTCTCCTTATTTAGGGGCAAAACTCAGAAATTTCACTTATTTTGGGGCAAAATTGCAGAAATTTTTCTTATTTTGGGGCAAAATTGCAGAAATTTCACATATTTTGGGGCAAAATTGCAGAAATTTCACATATTTTGGGGCAAAATTGCAGAAATTTCACTTATTTCAGAAGAAAATAGCAGAAATTTTCTTTTTTGGGAAAAAAAGTCAGAAATTTCTTTTATTTAGGTACAAAATTGCAGAATTTGTTCTTATTTTGGGGCAAAAAGGCAGAAATTTCCCATATTTTGGGGCAAAATTGCAGAAATTCCCCTTATTTTGAGGTAAAAATGCTGAAATTCCCCTTATTTGGGGACAAAAATCCAAAAATTCCCCTTATTTTGGGGCAAAACTCAGAAATTTCAATTATTTTGGAGCAAAATTGCAGAAATTTCACTTATTTCAGGGTAATAAGTCTGAAATTTTTTTTTTATTTTGGGGCAAAAAAGACAGAAATTCCCTTTGTTTTGGGGGAAAAAGACAGAAATTCCACTTATTTAGAGGCAAAAAATCAGAAATTCCCCTTATTTTGAAGAAAAATGAAGAAATTTCCCTTTTTTATGGCAAAAAGGTATTCATCTTCTTATTTTCGGGCAAAAAGGCAGAAATTCCCTGAATTTTGAAGCAAAATTGCAGAAATTCCCCTAATTGTGGGGCAAAAAGGCAGAAATTCCCTGTATGTTAGGGTAAAAAGACAGAAATTCTCTTTATTTTGGGGCAAAACTCAGAAATTGCACTTGTTATGGGGCAAAATTCCAGAAATTTCCCTTATTTTGGGGCAAAATTGCAGAAATTTCACTTATTTTGGGGCAAAAATGCAGAAATTTCCCTTATTTTGAGGTTAAAAGGCTGATATTTTCCTTAATTGGGGGCAAAAAGGCAGAAATTTCCCTCATTTTCTGGCAAAATTGCAGAAATTTCACTTATTTCAGGGTAATGAGTCAGAAATTTTCCTTATTTTGGGGCAAAAAAGACAGAAATTCCCTTTGTTTGGGGGGAAAAAAACAGAAATTCCACATATTTAGAGCCAAAAAAGCAGAAATTCCCCTTATTTTGGAGCAAAAATGAAGTAAATTCTCTTTTTTATGGCAAAAAGATATGCATTCTTGTTATTTTCGGGCAAAAAGGCAGAAAATCCCCGTATTTTGGAGCAAAATTGCAGAAAATCCCCTAATTGTGGGCCAAAAAGGCAGAAATTCCCTATATGTTGGGGCAAAAACTGAAATTCCTCTTATTTTGGGGCAAAACTCAGAAATTTCACTTATTTTGTGGCAAAATTGCAGAAATTTCCCTTATTTTAAGGCAAAATTGCAGAAATTTCACATATTTTGGGGCAAAAATGCAGAAATTTCCCTTATTTTGAGGTAAAAAGGCTGATATTTTCCTTATTTAGGGGCAAAAAGGCAGAAATTTCCCTCATTTTGGGGCAAAATTGCAGAAATTTCATTAACGTCAGGGTAATAAGTCAGAAATTTTCCGTATTTTGGGGCAAAAAATAAAGAAATTCCCATTGTTTTGGGGAAAAAGACAGAAATTCCACTTATTAAGAGGCAAAAAAGCAGAAATTCCCCTTATTTTGGAGCAAAAATTAAGAAATTTCCTTTTTTTATGGCAAAAAGGTATACATTCTTCTTGTTTTCGGGAAAAAAGGCAGAAATTCCCCCTGTTTTAAAGCAAAATTGCAGAAATTTCTATAATTGTGGGGCAAAAAGACAGAAATTCCCTATATGTTGGGGCAAAAAGACAGAAATTCTCTTTATTTTGGAACAAAACTCAGAAATTTTACTTATTTTGGGGCAAAATTGCAGAAATTTCACTTATTTCAGAAAAAAAGCAGAAATTTTCTTATTTTGGGGCAAAAAGGCAGAAATTTCTTTTCTTTTGGTACAAAATTGCAGAAATTTTTCTTATTTTGGGAAATAGGCAGAAATTTCTCATATTTTGGGACAAAAATGCAAAAATTCCCCTTATTTTAAGGTAAAAATGCTGAAATTCCTCTTATTTGGGGGCAAAAAGGCAGAAATTTCTTTTATTTTGGGGCAAAACTTAGAAATTTCAATTATTTTGGGGCAAAATTGCAGAAATTTCACTTATTTCCGAAAAAAAAGCAGAAATTTTCTAATTTTGGGGCAAAAAGGCAGATATTTCTTTTATTTTGGTACAAAATTGCAGAAATTTTCCTTATTTTGGGGCAAAAAGGCAGACATTTCCAATATTTTGGGGCAAAAATGCAGAAATTCCCCTTATTTTGAGGTAAAAAGGCTGAAATTCCCCTTATTTGGGGGCAAAAAATGCAGAAATTTCCCTTATTTTGGGGCAAAATTGCAGAAATTTCACTTATTTCAGATTAATAAGTCAGAAATTATCTATATTTTGGTGCAAAAAGACAGAAATTCCCTTTGTTTTGGGAAAAAAAGACAGAAATTCCACTTATTTAGAAGCAAAAAGCAGAAATTCCCCTTATTTTGGAGCAAAAATGAAGAAATTTCCCTTTTCTATGGCAAAAAGGTATGCATTCTTCTTATTTTCGGGCAAAAAGACAGAAATTCCCCGTTTTTTGGAGCAAAATTGCAAAAATCCCCCTAATTGTGGGCCAAAAAGGCAGAAATTCCCTATATGTTGGGGCAAAAAGACAGAAATTCTCCTTATTTTGGGGCAAAACTCAGAAATTTCACTTATTTTAGGGCAAAATTGCAGAAATTTCACTTATTTCAGAAAAAAAAGCAGAAATTTTCTTATTTTGGGGCAAAAAGGCAGAAATTTCTTTTATTTTGGTACAAAATTGCAGAAATTGTTCTTATTTTGGGGCAAAAAGGCAGAAATTTCCCATATTTTGGGGCAAAAATGCAGAAATTCCTATTATTTTGAGATAAAAAGGCTGAAATTCCCCTTATTTGGGGGCAAAAAGGCAGAAATTTTCCTCATTTTGGGGCAAAATTGCAGAAATTTCACTTATTTCAGGGTAATAAGTCAGAAATTTTCCTTATTTTGGGGCAAAAAAGACAGAAATTCCTTTCGTTTTGGGGGAAAAAAACAGAAATTCCACATATTTAGATCCAAAAAAGCAGAAATTCCCCTTATTTTGGAGCAAAAATGAAGAAACTTTCCTTTTTTATGGCAAAAAGATATGCATTCTTCTTATTTTCGGGCAAAAAGGCAGAAAATCCCCGTATTTTGGAGCAAAATTGCAGATATTCCCCTAATTGTGGGGCAAAAAGGCAGAAATTCCCTATATGTTGGGGCAAAAACAGAAATTCCTCTTATTTTGGGGCAAAACTCAGACATTTCACTTATTTTGTGGCAAAATTGCAAAAATTTCCATTATTTTGGGGCAAAATAGCAGAAATTTCACATATTTTGGGGCAAAATTGCAGAAATTTCACTTATTTCAGGAAAAAAAAAAGCAGAAATTTTCTTTTTGGGGCAAAAAGTCAGAAATTTCTTTTATTTTTGTACAAAATTGCAGAATTTGTTCTTATTTTGGGTAAAAAGGCAGAAATTTCCCATATTTTGGGGCAAAAATGCAGAAATTTCCCTTATTTTGAGGTTAAAAGGCTGATATTTTCCTTATTTGGGGGCAAAAAGGCAGAAATTTCCCTCATTTTCTGGCAAAATTGCAGAAATTTCACTTACTTCAGGGTAATAAGTCAGAAATTTTCCGTATTTTGGGGCAAAAAAACCAGAAATTCCCTTTGTTTTGGGGGAAAAAGACAGAAATTCCACTTATTAAGAGGCAAAAAAAGCAGTAATTCCCCTTATTTTGGAGCAAAAATTAAGAAATTTCCCTTTTTTATGGCAAAAAGGTATGCATTCTTCCTGTTTTCGTTCAAAAAGGCAGAAATTCCCCCTGTTTTGGAGCAAAATTGCAGAAATTCCCCTAATTGTGGGGCAAAAAGACAGAAATTCCCTATATGTTGGGGCAAAAAGACAGAAATTCTCTTTATTTTGGGGCAAAACTCAGAAATTTCACTTATTTTGGGGCAAAATTGCAGAAATTTCACTTATTTCAGAAAAAAAAGCAGAAATTTTCTTTTTGGGGCAAAAAGTCAGAAATTTCTTTTATTTTTGTACAAAATTGCAGAATTTGTTCTTATTTTGGGGCAAAAAGGCAGAAATTTCCCATATTTTGGGGCAAAATTGCAGAAATTCCCCTTATTTTGAGGTAAAAATGCTGAAATTCCCCTTATTTGGGGACAAAAATCCAGAAATTCCTCTTATTTTGGGGCAAAACTCAGAAATTTCAATTATTTTGGAGCAAAATTGCAGAAATTTCACTTATTTCATGGTAATAATTCTGAAATTTTCCTTATTTTGGGGCAAAAAAGACAGAAATTCCCTTTGTTTTGGGGGAAAAAGACAAAAATTCCACTTATTTAGAGGCAAAAAATCAGAAATTCCCCTTATTTTGGAGAAAAATGAAGAAATTTCCCTTTTTTATGGCAAAAAGTTATTCATCTTCTTATTTTCGGTCAAAAAGGCAGAAATTCCCTGAATTTTGAAGCAAAATTGCAGAAATTCCCCGAATTGTGGGGCAAAAGGCAGAAATTCCCTGTATGTTAGGGCAAAAAGACAGAAATTTTCTTTATTTTGGGGCAAAACTCAGAAATTCCACTTGTTATGGGGCAAAATTCCAGAAATTTCCCTTATTTTGGGGCAAAATTGCAGAAATTTCACTTATTTTGGGGCAAAATTGCAGAAATTTCACTTATGTCAGTAAAAAAAGGAGAACTTTTCTTTTTTGGGGCAAAAAGTCAGAAATTTCTTTTATTTTGGTACAAAATTGCAGAAATTGTTCTTATTTTGGGGCAAAAACGCAGAAATTTCCCATATTTTGGGGCAAAAATGCAGAAATTCCCCTTATTTTGTGGTATAAAAGCTGAAATTCCTATTATTTGGGGGCAAAAAGGCAGAAATTCCCCTTATTTTGGGGCAAAACTCAGAAATTTCAATTATTTTGGGGCAAAATTCCAGAAATTTCCCTTATTTTGGGCCAAATTTCAGAAATTTCACTTATTTTGGGACAAAATTGCAGAAATTTCACTTATTTTGGGGCAAAATTGCAGAAATTTCACTTATTTCAGGAAAAAAGGCAGAAGTTTTCCTTATTTTGGAGCAAAAAGGCAGAAATTCCAAATATTTTGTGGCAAAAATGCAGAAATTCCCCTTATTTTGAGGTAAAAATGCTGAAATTCCCCTTATTTGGAGGCAAAAAGGCATAAATTTCCCTTATTTTGGGGCAAAATTGCAGAAATTCCACTTACTTCAGGGTAATAAGTCAGAAATTTTCTTTATTTTGGGGCAAAAAAGATGGAAATTCTCTTTGTTTTGGGGAAAAAAGACATAAATTCGACTTATTAAGAGGCAAAAAAGCAGAAATTCCCCATACTTTGGAGCAAAAATGAAGAAATTTTCCTTTTTTATGGCAAAAAGGTATGCATTCTTCTTGTTTTCGGGCAAAAAGGCAGAAATTCCCCGTATTTTGGAGCACAATTGCAGAAATTCCCCTAATTGTGGGGCAAAAAGGCAGAAATTCCCTATATGTTGGGGCAAAAAGACAGAAATTTTCCTTTTTTTGGGGCAAAACTCAGAAATTCCACTTATTTTGGGGCAAAATTCCAGAAATTTCCCTTATTTTGGGGCAAAACTCAGAATTTTCACTTATTTTGGGGCAAAATTGCAGAAATTTCACTTATTTCAGAAAAAAAAGCAGAAATTTCACTTATTTTGGGGCAAAAAGGCAGAAATTTTTTTATTTTGATACAAAATTGCAGAAATTTTTCTTATTTTGGGACAAAAAGGCAGAAATTTCCCATATTTTAGGGCAAAAGTGCAGAAATTCCCCTTATTTTGAGGTAAAAATGCTGAAATTCCCTTTATTTGGAGGCAAAAATGAAGAAATTTCCCTTATTTTGGGGCAAAATTGCAGAAATCTCACTTATTTCAGGAAAAAAGGCAGAAGTTTTTCTTATTTTGGAGCAAAAAGGCAGAAATTCCAAATATTTTGTGGCAAAAATGCAGAAGTTCCTTTTATTTTGAGGTAAAAATGCTGAAATTCCCCTTATTTGGGGGTAAAAAGGCATAAATTTCCCTTATTTTGGGGCAAAATTGCAGAAATTTCACTTACTTCAGGGTAATAAGTCAGAAATTTTCCTTATTTTGAGGCAAAAAATGGAAATTCCCTTTGTTTTGGGGGAAAAAGACAGAAATTCCACTTATTAAGAGGCAAAAGAGCAGAGTCCCCTTATTTTGGAGCAAAAATGAAGAAATTTTCCTTTTTTATGGCAAAAAGGTATGCATTCTTCTTGTTTTCGGGCAAAAAGGCAGAAATTCCTCGTATTTTGAAGCACAATTGCAGAAATTCCCCTAATTGTGGGGCAAAAAGACAGAAATTCTCCTTATTTTGGGGCAAAACTCAGAATTTTCACTTATTTTGGGGCAAAATTGCAGAAATTTCACTTATTTCAGAAAAAAAGCAGAAATTTCACTTATTTTGGGGCAAAAATGCAGAAATTTCCCTTATTTTGAGATAAAAAGGCTGATATTTTTCTTATTTGGGGGCAAAAAGGCAGAAATTTCCCTCATTTTGGGGCAAAATTGCAGAAATTTCATTTACTTCAGGGTAATAAGTCAGAAATTTTCCGTATTTTGGGGCAAAAAAGACAGAAATTCCCTTTGTTTTGGGGAAAAAAGACAGAAATTCCACTTATTAAGAGGCAAAAAAGCAGAAATTCCCCTTATTTTGGAGCAAAAATTAAGAAATTTCTATTTTTTATGGCAAAAAGGTATGCATTCTTCTTGTTTTCGGGCAAAAAGGCAGAAATTCCTTCTGTTTTGGAGCAAAATTGCAGAAATTCCCCTAATTGTGGGGCAAAAAGGCAGAAATTCCCTATATGTTGGGGCAAAAAGACAGAAATTCTCCTTATTTTGGGGCAAAACTCAGAAATTTCACTTATTTTGGGGCAAAATTGCAGAAATTTCACTGATTTCAGAAAAAAAAGCAGAAATTTTCTTATTTTGGGGCAAAAAGGCAGAAATTTCTTTTATTTTTGTACAAAATTGCAGAAATTTTTCTTATTATGGGAAAAAGGCAGAAATTTCTCATATTTTGGGGCAAAAATGCAGAAATTCCCCTTATTTTAAGGTAAAAATGCTGAACTTCTTCTTATTTGGGGGCAAAAAAGCAGAAATTTCCCTTATTTTGGGGCAAAACTTAGAAATTTCATTTATTTTGGGGCAAAATTGCAGAAATTTCACTTATTTCCGAAAAAAAAGCAGAAATTTTCTAATTTTGGGGCAAAAAGGCAGATATTTCTTTTATTTTGGTACAAAATTGCAGAAATTTTCCTTATTTTGGGGCAAAAAGGCAGACATTTCCCATATTTTGGAGCAAAAATCCAGAAATTCCCCATATTTTGAGGTAAAAAGGCGGAAATTCCCCTTATTTGGGGGCAAAAAATGCAGAAATTTCCCTTATTTTAAGGCAAAATTGCAGAAATTTCACATATTTTTGGGCAAAATTGCAGAAATTTCACTTATTTCAGAAAAAAAAGCAGAAATTTTCTTTTTAGGTCAAAAAGTCAGAAATTTCTTTTATTTAGGTACAAAATTGCAGAATTTGTTCTTATTTTGGGGCAAAAGGGCAGAAATGTCCCATTATTTTGGGGCAAAAATGCAGAAATTTCCCTTATTTTGAGGTAAAAAGGCTGATATTTTCTTCTTTGGGAGCAAGAAGGCAGAAATTTCCCTCATTTTGGGGCAAAATTGCAGAAATTTCACTTATTTCAGGGTAATAAGTCAGAAATTTTTCTTATTTTGGGGCAAAAAGACAGGAATTCCCTTTGTTTTGGGGGAAAAAGACAGAAATTCCACTTATGTAGAGGCAAAAAAGCAGAAATTCCCTTTATTTTGGAGCAAAAATGAAGAAATTTCTTTTTTTTATGGCAAAAAGGTATGCATTCTTCTTATTTTCGGGCAAAAAGGCAGAAATTCCCCGTATTTTGGAGCAAAATTGCAGATATTCCCCTAATTGTGGGGCAAAAAGGCAGAAATTCCCTATATGTTGGAGCAAAAACAGAAATTCTCCTTATTTAGGGGCAAAACTCAGAAATTTCACTTATTTTGGGGCAAAATTGCAGAAATTTTTCTTATTTTGGGGCAAAATTGCAGAAATTTCACATATTTTGGGGCAAAATTGCAGAAATTTCACTTATTTCAGAAGAAAATAGCAGAAATTTTCTTTTTTGGGAAAAAAAGTCAGAAATTTATTTTATTTAGGTACAAAATTGCAGAATTTGTTCTTATTTTGGGGCAAAAAGGCAGAAATTTCCCATATTTTGGGGCAAAATTGCAGAAATTCCCCTTATTTTGAGGTAAAAATGCTGAAATTCCCCTTATTTGGGGACAAAAATCCAAAAATTCCCCTTATTTTGGGGCAAAACTCAGAAATTTCAATTATTTTGGAGCGAAATTGCAGAAATTTCACTTATTTCAGGGTAATAAGTCTGAAATTTTTTTTTTATTTTGGGGCAAAAAAGACAGAAATTCCCTTTGTTTTGGGGGAAAAAGACAGAAATTCCACTTATTTAGAGGCAAAAAATCAGAAATTCCCCTTATTTTGAAGAAAAATGAAGAAATTTCCCTTTTTTATGGCAAAAAGGTATTCATCTTCTTATTTTCGGGCAAAAAGGCAGAAATTCCCTGAATTTTGAAGCAAAATTGCAGAAATTCCCCTAATTGTGGGGCAAAAAGGCAGAAATTCCCTGTATGTTAGGGTAAAAAGACAGAAATTCTCTTTATTTTGGGGCAAAACTCAGAAATTCCACTTGTTATGGGGCAAAATTCCAGAAATTTCCCTTATTTTGGGGCAAAATTGCAGAAATTTCACTTATTTTGGGGCAAAATTGCAGAAATTTCACTTATTTTAAGGCAAAATTGCAGAAATTTTACTTATTTCAGGAAACAAGGCAGAAGTTTTCCTTATTTTGGGGCAAAAAGGCAGAAATTCCAAATATTTTGTGGCAAAAATGCAGAAATTCCCCTTATTTTGAGGTAAAAAGTCTGAAATTCCCCTGATTTGGGGGCAAAAAATGCAAAAATTTCCCTTATTTTGGGGCAAAATTGCAGAAATTTCACTTATTTCAGAATAATAAGTCAGAAATTATCTTTATTTTGGTGCAAAAAGACAGAAATTTCCTTTGTTTTGGGAAAAAAGACAGAAATTCCACTTATTTAGAGGCAAAAAGCAGAAATTTCCATTATTTTAGAGCAAAAATGAAGAAATTTCCCTTTTCTATGGCAAAAAGGTATGCATTCTTCTTATTTTCGGTCAAAAGGACAGAAATTACCCGATTTTGGAGCGAAATTGCAGAAATTCCCGTAATTGTGGGCCAAAAAGGCAGAAATTCCCTATATGTTGGGGCAAAAAGACAGAAATTCTCCTTATTTTGGGGCAAAACTCAGAAATTTCACTTATTTTAGGGCAAAATTGCAGAAATTTCACTTATTTCAGAAAAAAAGCAGAAATTTTCTTATTTTGGGGCAAAAAGGCAGAAATTTCTTTTATTTTGGTACAAAATTGCAGAAATTGTTCTTATTTTGGGGCAAAAAAGCAGAAATTTCCCATATTTTGGGTCAAAAATGCAGAAATTTCCCTTATTTTGAGGTTAAAAGGCTGATATTTTCCTTAATTGGGGGCAAAAAGGCAGAAATTTCCCTCATTTTCTGGCAAAATTGCAGAAATTTCACTTATTTCAGGGTAATGAGTCAGAAATTTTCCTTATTTTGGGGCAAAAAAGACAGAAATTCCCTTTGTTTTGGGGGAAAAAAACAGAAATTCCACATATTTAGAGCCAAAAAAGCAGAAATTCCCCTTATTTTGGAGCAAAAATGAAGTAAATTCTCTTTTTTATGGCAAAAAGATATGCATTCTTGTTATTTTCGGGCAAAAAGGCAGAAAATCCCCGTATTTTGGAGCAAAATTGCAGAAAATCCCCTAATTGTGGGCCAAAAAGGCAGAAATTCCCTATATGTTGGGGCAAAAACAGAAATTCCTCTTATTTTGGGGCAAAACTCAGAAATTTCACTTATTTTGTGGCAAAATTGCAGAAATTTCCCTTATTTTAAGGCAAAATTGCAGAAATTTCACATATTTTGGGGCAAAAATGCAGAAATTTCCCTTATTTTGAGGTAAAAAGGCTGATATTTTCCTTATTTAGGGGCAAAAAGGCAGAAATTTCCCTCATTTTGGGGCAAAATTGCAGAAATTTCATTAACGTCAGGGTAATAAGTCAGAAATTTTCCGTATTTTGGGGCAAAAAATAAAGAAATTCCCATTGTTTTGGGGAAAAAGACAGAAATTCCACTTATTAAGAGGCAAAAAAGCAGAAATTCCCCTTATTTTGGAGCAAAAATTAAGAAATTTCCTTTTTTTATGGCAAAAAGGTATACATTCTTCTTGTTTTCGGGAAAAAAGGCAGAAATTCCCCCTGTTTTAAAGCAAAATTGCAGAAATTTCTATAATTGTGGGGCAAAAAGACAGAAATTCCCTATATGTTGGGGCAAAAAGACAGAAATTCTCTTTATTTTGGAACAAAACTCAGAAATTTTACTTATTTTGGGGCAAAATTGCAGAAATTTCACTTATTTCAGAAAAAAAGCAGAAATTTTCTTATTTTGGGGCAAAAAGGCAGAAATTTCTTTTCTTTTGGTACAAAATTGCAGAAATTTTTCTTATTTTGGGAAATAGGCAGAAATTTCTCATATTTTGGGACAAAAATGCAAAAATTCCCCTTATTTTAAGGTAAAAATGCTGAAATTCCTCTTATTTGGGGGCAAAAAGGCAGAAATTTCTTTTATTTTGGGGCAAAACTTAGAAATTTCAATTATTTTGGGGCAAAATTGCAGAAATTTCACTTATTTCCGAAAAAAAAGAAGAAATTTTCTAATTTTGGGGCAAAAAGGCAGATATTTCTTTTATTTTGGTACAAAATTGCAGAAATTTTCCTTATTTTGGGGCAAAAAGGCAGACATTTCCAATATTTTGGGGCAAAAATGCAGAAATTCCCCTTATTTTGAGGTAAAAAGGCTGAAATTCCCCTTATTTGGGGGCAAAAAATGCAGAAATTTCCCTTATTATGGGGCAAAATTGCAGAAATTTCACTTATTTCAGATTAATAAGTCAGAAATTATCTATATTTTGGTGCAAAAAGACAGAAATTCCCTTTGTTTTGGAAAAAAAAGACAGAAATTCCACTTATTTAGAAGCAAAAAGCAGAAATTCCCCTTATTTTGGAGCAAAAATGAAGAAATTTCCCTTTTCTATGGCAAAAAGGTATGCATTCTTCTTATTTTCGGGCAAAAAGACAGAAATTCCCCGTTTTTGGAGCAAAATTGCAAAAATCCCCCTAATTGTGGGCCAAAAAGGCAGAAATTCCCTATATGTTGGGGCAAAAAGACAGAAATTCTCCTTATTTTGGGGCAAAACTCAGAAATTTCACTTATTTTAGGGCAAAATTGCAGAAATTTCACTTATTTCAGAAAAAAAAGCAGAAATTTTCTTATTTTGGGGCAAAAAGGCAGAAATTTCTTTTATTTTGGTACAAAATTGCAGAAATTGTTCTTATTTTGGGGCAAAAAGGCAGAAATTTCCCATATTTTGGGGCAAAAATGCAGAAATTCCTATTATTTTGAGATAAAAAGGCTGAAATTCCCCTTATTTGGGGGCAAAAAGGCAGAAATTTTCCTCATTTTGGGGCAAAATTGCAGAAATTTCACTTATTTCAGGGTAATAAGTCAGAAATTTTCCTTATTTTGGGGCAAAAAAGACAGAAATTCCTTTCGTTTTGGGGGAACAAAACAGAAATTCCACATATTTAGATCCAAAAAAGCAGAAATTCCCCTTATTTTGGAGCAAAAATGAAGAAACTTTCCTTTTTTATGGCAAAAAGATATGCATTCTTCTTATTTTCAGGCAAAAAGGCAGAAAATCCCCGTATTTTGGAGCAAAATTGCAGATATTCCCCTAATTGTGGGGCAAAAAGGCAGAAATTCCCTATATGTTGGGGCAAAAACAGAAATTCCTCTTATTTTGGGGCAAAACTCAGACATTTCACTTATTTTGTGGCAAAATTGCAAAAATTTCCATTATTTTGGGGCAAAATAGCAGAAATTTCACATATTTTGGGGCAAAATTGCAGAAATTTCACTTATTTCAGGAAAAAAAAAGCAGAAATTTTCTTTTTGGGGCAAAAAGTCAGAAATTTCTTTTATTTTTGTACAAAATTGCAGAATTTGTTCTTATTTTGGGTAAAAAGGCAGAAATTTCCCATATTTTGGGGCAAAAATGCAGAAATTTCCCTTATTTTGAGGTTAAAAGGCTGATATTTTCCTTATTTGGGGGCAAAAAGGCAGAAATTTCCCTCATTTTCTGGCAAAATTGCAGAAATTTCACTTACTTCAGGGTAATAAGTCAGAAATTTTCCGTATTTTGGGGCAAAAAAAACAGAAATTCCCTTTGTTTTGGGGGAAAAAGACAGAAATTCCACTTATTAAGAGGCAAAAAAAGCAGTAATTCCCCTTATTTTGGAGCAAAAATTAAGAAATTTCCCTTTTTTATGGCAAAAAGGTATGCATTCTTCCTGTTTTCGTTCAAAAAGGCAGAAATTCCCCCTGTTTTGGAGCAAAATTGCAGAAATTCCCCTAATTGTGGGGCAAAAAGAGAGAAATTCCCTATATGTTGGGGCAAAAAGACAGAAATTCTCTTTATTTTGGGGCAAAACTCAGAAATTTCACTTATTTTGGGGCAAAATTGCAGAAATTTCACTTATTTCAGAAAAAAAAGCAGAAATTTTCTTTTTGGGGCAAAAAGTCAGAAATTTCTTTTATTTTTGTACAAAATTGCAGAATTTGTTCTTATTTTGGGGCAAAAAGGCAGAAATTTCCCATATTTTGGGGCAAAATTGCAGAAATTCCCCTTATTTTGAGGTAAAAATGCTGAAATTCCCCTTATTTGGGGACAAAAATCCAGAAATTCCTCTTATTTTGGGGCAAAACTCAGAAATTTCAATTATTTTGGGGCAAAATTGCAGAAATTTCACTTATTTCATGGTAATAATTCTGAAATTTTCCTTATTTTGGGGCAAAAAAGACAGAAATTCCCTTTGTTTTGGGGGAAAAAGACAAAAATTCCACTTATTTAGAGGCAAAAAATCAGAAATTCCCCTTATTTTGGAGAAAAATGAAGAAATTTCCCTTTTTTATGGCAAAAAGTTATTCATCTTCTTATTTTCGGTCAAAAAGGCAGAAATTCCCTGAATTTTGAAGCAAAATTGCAGAAATTCCCCGAATTGTGGGGCAAAAGGCAGAAATTCCCTGTATGTTAGGGCAAAAAGACAGAAATTTTCTTTATTTTGGGGCAAAACTCAGAAATTCCACTTGTTATGGGGCAAAATTCCAGAAATTTCCCTTATTTTGGGGCAAAATTGCAGAAATTTCACTTATTTTGGGGCAAAATTGCAGAAATTTCACTTATGTCAGTAAAAAAAAGGAGAACTTTTCTTTTTTGGGGCAAAAAGTCAGAAATTTCTTTTATTTTGGTACAAAATTGCAGAAATTGTTCTTATTTTGGGGCAAAAACGCAGAAATTTCCCATATTTTGGGGCAAAAATGCAGAAATTCCCCTTATTTTGTGGTATAAAAGCTGAAATTCCTATTATTTGGGGGCAAAAAGGCAGAAATTCCCCTTATTTTGGGGCAAAACTCAGAAATTTCAATTATTTTGGGGCAAAATTCCAGAAATTTCCCTTATTTTGGGCCAAATTTCAGAAATTTCACTTATTTTGGGACAAAATTGCAGAAATTTCACTTATTTTGGGGCAAAATTGCAGAAATTTCACTTATTTCAGGAAAAAAGGCAGAAGTTTTCCTTATTTTGGAGCAAAAAGGCAGAAATTCCAAATATTTTGTGGCAAAAATGCAGAAATTCCCCTTATTTTGAGGTAAAAATGCTGAAATTCCCCTTATTTGGAGGCAAAAAGGCATAAATTTCCCTTATTTTGGGGCAAAATTGCAGAAATTCCACTTACTTCAGGGTAATAAGTCAGAAATTTTCTTTATTTTGGGGCAAAAAAGATGGAAATTCTCTTTGTTTTGGGGAAAAAGACATAAATTCGACTTATTAAGAGGCAAAAAAGCAGAAATTCCCCATACTTTGGAGCAAAAATGAAGAAATTTTCCTTTTTTATGGCAAAAAGGTATGCATTCTTCTTGTTTTCGGGCAAAAAGGCAGAAATTCCCCGTATTTTGGAGCACAATTGCAGAAATTCCCCTAATTGTGGGGCAAAAAGGCAGAAATTCCCTATATGTTGGGGCAAAAAGACAGAAATTTTCCTTTTTTTGGGGCAAAACTCAGAAATTCCACTTATTTTGGGGCAAAATTCCAGAAATTTCCCTTATTTTGGGGCAAAACTCAGAATTTTCACTTATTTTGGGGCAAAATTGCAGAAATTTCACTTATTTCAAAAAAAAGCAGAAATTTCACTTATTTTGGGGCAAAAAGGCAGAAATTTTTTTATTTTGTTACAAAATTGCAGAAATTTTTCTTATTTTGGGACAAAAAGGCAGAAATTTCCCATATTTTAGGGCAAAAGTGCAGAAATTCCCCTTATTTTGACGTAAAAATGCTGAAATTCCCTTTATTTGGAGGCAAAAATGCAGAAATTTCCCTTATTTTGGGGCAAAATTGCAGAAATCTCACTTATTTCAGGAAAAAAGGCAGAAGTTTTTCTTATTTTGGAGCAAAAAGGCAGAAATTCCAAATATTTTGTGGCAAAAATGCAGAAGTTCCTTTTATTTTGAGGTAAAAATGCTGAAATTCCCCTTATTTGGGGGTAAAAAGGCATAAATTTCCCTTATTTTGGGGCAAAATTGCAGAAATTTCACTTACTTCAGGGTAATAAGTCAGAAATTTTCCTTATTTTGAGGCAAAAAAGATGGAAATTCCCTTTGTTTTGGGGGAAAAAGACAGAAATTCCACTTATTAAGAGGCAAAAGAGCAGAAAGTCCCCTTATTTTGGAGCAAAAATGAAGAAATTTTCCTTTTTTATGGCAAAAAGGTATGCATTCTTCTTGTTTTCGGGCAAAAAGGCAGAAATTCCTCGTATTTTGGAGCACAATTGCAGAAATTCCCCTAATTGTGGGGCAAAAAGACAGAAATTCTCCTTATTTTGTGGCAAAACTCAGAATTTTCACTTATTTTGGGGCAAAATTGCAGAAATTTCACTTATTTCAGAAAAAAAGCAGAAATTTCACTTATTTTGGGGCAAAAATGCAGAAATTTCCCTTATTTTGAGATAAAAAGGCTGATATTTTTCTTATTTGGGGGCAAAAAGGCAGAAATTTCCCTCATTTTGGGGCAAAATTGCAGAAATTTCATTTACTTCAGGGTAATAAGTCAGAAATTTTCCGTATTTTGGGGCAAAAAAGACAGAAATTCCCTTTGTTTTGGGGAAAAAAGACAGAAATTCCACTTATTAAGAGGCAAAAAAGCAGAAATTCCCCTTATTTTGGAGCAAAAATTAAGAAATTTCTATTTTTTATGGCAAAAAGGTATGCATTCTTCTTGTTTTTGGGCAAAAAGGCAGAAATTCCTTCTGTTTTGGAGCAAAATTGCAGAAATTCCCCTAATTGTGGGGCAAAAAGGCAGAAATTCCCCATATGTTGGGGCAAAAAGACAGAAATTCTCCTTATTTTGGGGCAAAACTCAGAAATTTCACTTATTTTGGGGCAAAATTGCAGAAATTTCACTGATTTCAGAAAAAAAAGCAGAAATTTTCTTATTTTGGGGCAAAAAGGCAGAAATTTCTTTTATTTTTGTACAAAATTGCAGAAATTTTTCTTATTATGGGAAAAAGGCAGAAATTTCTCATATTTTGGGGCAAAAATGCAGAAATTCCCCTTATTTTAAGGTAAAAATGCTGAACTTCTTCTTATTTGGAGCAAAAAAGCAGAAATTTCCCTTATTTTGGGGCAAAACTTAGAAATTTCATTTATTTTGGGGCAAAATTGCAGAAATTTCACTTATTTCCGAAAAAAAAGCAGAAATTTTCTAATTTTGGGGCAAAAAGGCAGATATTTCTTTTATTTTGGTACAAAATTGCAGAAATTTTCCTTATTTTGGGGCTAAAAAGGCAGACATTTCCCATATTTTGGAGAAAAAATCGAGAAATTCCCCATATTTTGAGGTAAAAAGGCGGAAATTCCCCTTATTTAGGGGCAAAAAATGCAGAAATTTCCCTTATTTTAAGGCAAAATTGCAGAAATTTCACTTATTTTAGGGCAAAATTGCAGAAATTTCACTTATTTCAGAAAAAAAGCAGAAATTTTCTTATTTTGGGGCAAAAAGGCAGAAATTTCTTTTATTTTGGTACAAAATTGCAGAAATTGTTCTTATTTTGGGGCAAAAAAGCAGAAATTTCCCATAATTTGGGGCAAAAATGCAGAAATTTCTTTTATTTTGAGGTTAAAAGGCTGATATTTTCCTTAATTGGGGGTAAAAAGGCAGAAATTTCCCACATTTTCTGGCAAAATTGCAGAAATTTCACTTATTTCAGGGTAATGAGTCAGAAATTTTCCTTATTTTGGGGCAAAAAAGACAGAAATTCCCTTTGTTTTGGGGGAAAAAAACAGAAATTCCACATATTTAGAGCCAAAAAAGCAGAAATTCCCCTTATTTTGGAGCAAAAATGAAGTAAATTCTCTTTTTTATGGCAAAAAGATATGCATTCTTGTTATTTTCGGGCAAAAAGGCAGAAGATCCCCGTATTTTGGAGCAAAATTGCAGAAAATCCCCTAATTGTGGGCCAAAAAGGCAGAAATTCCCTATATGTTGGGGCAAAAACAGAAATTCCTCTTATTTTGGGGCAAAACTCAGAAATTTCACTTATTTTGTGGCAAAATTGCAGAAATTTCCCTTATTTTAAGGCAAAATTGCAGAAATTTCACATATTTTGGGGCAAAAATGCAGAAATTTCCCTTATTTTGAGGTAAAAAGGCTGATATTTTCCTTATTTAGGGGCAAAAAGGCAGAAATTTCCCTCATTTTGGGGCAAAATTGCAGAAATTTCATTAACGTCAGGGTAATAAGTCAGAAATTTTCCGTATTTTGGGGCAAAAAATAAAGAAATTCCCATTGTTTTGGGGAAAAAGACAGAAATTCCACTTATTAAGAGGCAAAAAAGCAGAAATTCCCCTTATTTTGAAGAAAAAATTAAGAAATTTCCTTTTTTTATGGCAAAAAGGTATACATTCTTCTTGTTTTCGGGCAAAAAGGCAGAAATTCCCCCTGTTTTAAAGCAAAATTGCAGAAATTTCTATAATTGTGGGGCAAAAAGACAGAAATTCCCTATATGTTGGGGCAAAAAGACAGAAATTCTCTTTATTTTGGAACAAAACTCAGAAATTTTACTTATTTTGGGGCAAAATTGCAGAAATTTCACTTATTTCAGAAAAAAAGCAGAAATTTTCTTATTTTGGGGCAAAAAGGCAGAAATTTCTTTTCTTTTGGTACAAAATTGCAGAAATTTTTCTTATTTTGGGAAATAGGCAGAAATTTCTCATATTTTGGGATAAAAATGCAAAAATTCCCCTTATTTTAAGGTAAAAATGCTGAAATTCCTCTTATTTGGGGGCAAAAAGGCAGAAATTTCTTTTATTTTGGGGCAAAACTTAGAAATTTCAATTATTTTGGGGCAAAATTG
Source organism: Micromys minutus (assembly GCF_963924665.1). Classification (NCBI taxonomy): domain Eukaryota; kingdom Metazoa; phylum Chordata; class Mammalia; order Rodentia; family Muridae; genus Micromys; species Micromys minutus. The sequence goes on from NW_027667727.1 coordinate 9,959,097, forward strand.
CAGAAATTTCACTTATTTCCGAAAAAAAAGCAGAAATTTTCTAATTTTGGGGCAAAAAGGCAGATATTTCTTTTATTTTGGTACAAAATTGCAGAAATTTTCCTTATTTTGGGGCAAAAAGGCAGACATTTCCAATATTTTGGGGCAAAAATGCAGAAATTCCCCTTATTTTGAGGTAAAAAGGCTGAAATTCCCCTTATTTGGGGGCAAAAAATGCAGAAATTTACCTTATTTTGGGGCAAAATTGCAGAAATTTCACTTATTTCAGATTAATAAGTCAGAAATTATCTATATTTTGGTGCAAGAAGACAGAAATTCCCTTTGTTTTGGGAAAAAAAGACAGAAATTCCACTTATTTAGAAGCAAAAAGCAGAAATTCCCCTTATTTTGGAGCAAAAATGAAGAAATTTCCCTTTTCTATGGCAAAAAGGTATGCATTCTTCTTATTTTCGGGCAAAAAGACAGAAATTCCCCGTTTTTGGAGCAAAATTGCAAAAATCCCCCTAATTGTGGGCCAAAAAGGCAGAAATTCCCTATATGTTGGGGCAAAAAGACAGAAATTCTCCTTATTTTGGGGCAAAACTCAGAAATTTCACTTATTTTAGGGCAAAATTGCAGAAATTTCACTTATTTCAGAAAAAAAAGCAGAAATTTTCTTATTTTGGGGCAAAAAGGCAGAAATTTCTTTTATTTTGGTACAAAATTGCAGAAATTGTTCTTATTTTGGGGCAAAAAGGCAGAAATTTCCCATATTTTGGGGCAAAAATGCAGAAATTCCTATTATTTTGAGATAAAAAGGCTGAAATTCCCCTTATTTGGGGGCAAAAAGGCAGAAATTTTCCTCATTTTGGGGCAAAATTGCAGAAATTTCACTTATTTCAGGGTAATAAGTCAGAAATTTTCCTTATTTTGGGGCAAAAAAGACAGAAAATCCTTTCGTTTTGGGGGAAAAAAACAGAAATTCCACATATTTAGAGCCAAAAAAGCAGAAATTCCCCTTATTTTGGAGCAAAAATGAAGAAACTTTCCTTTTTTATGGCAAAAAGATATGCATTCTTCTTATTTTCGGGCAAAAAGGCAGAAAATCCCCGTATTTTGGAGCAAAATTGCAGATATTCCCCTAATTGTGGGGCAAAAAGGCAGAAATTCCCTATATGTTGGGGCAAAAACAGAAATTCCTCTTATTTTGGGGCAAAACTCAGACATTTCACTTATTTTGTGGCAAAATTGCAAAAATTTCCATTATTTTGGGGCAAAATAGCAGAAATTTCACATATTTTGGGGCAAAATTGCAGAAATTTCACTTATTTCAGGAAAAAAAAAGCAGAAATTTTTTTTTGGGGCAAAAAGTCAGAAATTTCTTTTATTTTTGTACAAAATTGCAGAATTTGTTCTTATTTTGGGTAAAAAGGCAGAAATTTCCCATATTTTGGGGCAAAAATGCAGAAATTTCCCTTATTTTGAGGTTAAAAGGCTGATATTTTCCTTATTTGGGGGCAAAAAGGCAGAAATTTCCCTCATTTTCTGGCAAAATTGCAGAAATTTCACTTACTTCAGGGTAATAAGTCAGAAATTTTCCGTATTTTGGGGCAAAAAAAACAGAAATTCCCTTTGTTTTGGGGGAAAAAGACAGAAATTCCACTTATTAAGAGGCAAAAAAAGCAGTAATTCCCCTTATTTTGGAGCAAAAATTAAGCAATTTCCCTTTTTTATGGCAAAAAGGTATGCATTCTTCCTGTTTTCGTTCAAAAAGGCAGAAATTCCCCCTGTTTTGGAGCAAAATTGCAGAAATTCCCCTAATTGTGGGACAAAAAGACAGAAATTCCCTATATGTTGGGGCAAAAAGACAGAAATTCTCTTTATTTTGGGGCAAAACTCAGAAATTTCACTTATTTTGGGGCAAAATTGCAGAAATTTCACTTATTTCAGAAAAAAAAGCAGAAATTTTCTTTTTGGGGCAAAAAGTCAGAAATTTCTTTTATTTTTGTACAAAATTGCAGAATTTGTTCTTATTTTGGGGCAAAAAGGCAGAAATTTCCCATATTTTGGGGCAAAATTGCAGAAATTCCCCTTATTTTGAGGTAAAAATGCTGAAATTCCCCTTATTTGGGGACAAAAATCCAGAAATTCCTCTTATTTTGGGGCAAAACTCAGAAATTTCAATTATTTTGGAGCAAAATTGCAGAAATTTCACTTATTTCATGGTAATAATTCTGAAATTTTCCTTATTTTGGGGCAAAAAAGACAGAAATTCCCTTTGTTTTGGGGGAAAAAGACAAAAATTCCACTTATTTAGAGGCAAAAAATCAGAAATTCCCCTTATTTTGGAGAAAAATGAAGAAATTTCCATTTTTTATGGCAAAAAGTTATTCATCTTCTTATTTTCGGTCAAAAAGGCAGAAATTCCCTGAATTTTGAAGCAAAATTGCAGAAATTCCCCGAATTGTGGGGCAAAAGGCAGAAATTCCCTGTATGTTAGGGCAAAAAGACAGAAATTTTCTTTATTTTGGGGCAAAACTCAGAAATTCCACTTGTTATGGGGCAAAATTCCAGAAATTTCCCTTATTTTGGGGCAAAATTGCAGAAATTTCACTTATTTTGGGGCAAAATTGCAGAAATTTCACTTATGTCAGTAAAAAAAAGGAGAACTTTTCTTTTTTGGGGCAAAAAGTCAGAAATTTCTTTTATTTTGGTACAAAATTGCAGAAATTGTTCTTATTTTGGGGCAAAAACGCAGAAATTTCCCATATTTTGGGGCAAAAATGCAGAAATTCCCCTTATTTTGTGGTATAAAAGCTGAAATTCCTATTATTTGGGGGCAAAAAGGCAGAAATTCCCCTTATTTTGGAGCAAAACTCAGAAATTTCAATTATTTTGGGGCAAAATTCCAGAAATTTCCCTTATTTTGGGCCAAATTTCAGAAATTTCACTTATTTTGGGACAAAATTGCAGAAATTTCACTTATTTTGGGGCAAAATTGCAGAAATTTCACTTATTTCAGGAAAAAAGGCAGAAGTTTTCCTTATTTTGGAGCAAAAAGGCAGAAATTCCAAATATTTTGTGGCAAAAATGCAGAAATTCCCCTTATTTTGAGGTAAAAATGCTGAAATTCCCCTTATTTGGAGGCAAAAAGGCATAAATTTCCCTTATTTTGGGGCAAAATTGCAGAAATTCCACTTACTTCAGGGTAATAAATCAGAAATTTTCTTTATTTTGGGGCAAAAAAGATGGAAATTCTCTTTGTTTTGGGGAAAAAAGACATAAATTCGACTTATTAAGAGGCAAAAAAGCAGAAATTCCCCATACTTTAAAGTAAAAATGAAGAAATTTTCCTTTTTTATGGCAAAAAGGTATGCATTCTTCTTGTTTTCGGGCAAAAAGGCAGAAATTCCCCGTATTTTGGAGCACAATTGCAGAAATTCCCCTAATTGTGGGGCAAAAAGGCAGAAATTCCCTATATGTTGGGGCAAAAAGACAGAAATTTTCCTTTTTTTGGGGCAAAACTCAGAAATTCCACTTATTTTGGGGCAAAATTCCAGAAATTTCCCTTATTTTGGGGCAAAACTCAGAATTTTCACTTATTTTGGGGCAAAATTGCAGAAATTTCACTTATTTCAGAAAAAAAAGCAGAAATTTCACTTATTTTGGGGCAAAAAGGCAGAAATTTTTTTATTTTGATACAAAATTGCAGAAATTTTTCTTATTTTGGGACAAAAAGGCAGAAATTTCCCATATTTTAGGGCAAAAGTGCAGAAATTCCCCTTATTTTGAGGTAAAAATGCTGAAATTCCCTTTATTTGGAGGCAAAAATGAAGAAATTTCCCTTATTTTGGGGCAAAATTGCAGAAATCTCACTTATTTCAGGAAAAAAGGCAGAAGTTTTTCTTATTTTGGAGCAAAAAGGCAGAAATTCCAAATATTTTGTGGCAAAAATGCAGAAGTTCCTTTTATTTTGAGGTAAAAATGCTGAAATTCCCCTTATTTGGGGGTAAAAAGGCATAAATTTCCCTTATTTTGGGGCAAAATTGCAGAAATTTCACTTACTTCAGGGTAATAAGTCAGAAATTTTCCTTTTTTGGGGGCAAAAAAGACAGAAATTCCCTTTGTTTTGGGGGAAAAAGACAGAAATTCCACTTATTAAGAGGCAAAAGAGCAGAAAGTCCCCTTATTTTGGAGCAAAAATGAAGAAATTTTCCTTTTTTATGGCAAAAAGGTATGCATTCTTCTTGTTTTCGGGCAAAAAGGCAGAAATTCCTCGTATTTTGGAGCACAATTGCAGAAATTCCCCTAATTGTGGGGCAAAAAGACAGAAATTCTCCTTATTTTGGGGCAAAACTCAGAATTTTCACTTATTTTGGGGCAAAATTGCAGAAATTTCACTAATTTCAGAAAAAAAGCAGAAATTTCACTTATTTTGGGGCAAAAATGCAGAAATTTCCCTTATTTTGAGATAAAAAGGCTGATATTTTTCTTATTTGGGGGCAAAAAGGCAGAAATTTCCCTCATTTTGGGGCAAAATTGCAGAAATTTCATTTACTTCAGGGTAATAAGTCAGAAATTTTCCGTATTTTGGGGCAAAAAAGACAGAAATTCCCTTTGTTTTGGGGAAAAAAGACAGAAATTCCACTTATTAAGAGGCAAAAAAGCAGAAATTCCCCTTATTTTGGAGCAAAAATTAAGAAATTTCTATTTTTTATGGCAAAAAGGTATGCATTCTTCTTGTTTTCGGGCAAAAAGGCAGAAATTCCTTCTGTTTTGGAGCAAAATTGCAGAAATTCCCCTAATTGTGGGGCAAAAAGGCAGAAATTCCCTATATGTTGGGGCAAAAAGACAGAAATTCTCCTTATTTTGGGGCAAAACTCAGAAATTTCACTTATTTTGGGGCAAAATTGCAGAAATTTCACTGATTTCAGAAAAAAAAGCAGAAATTTTCTTATTTTGGGGCAAAAAGGCAGAAATTTCTTTTATTTTTGTACAAAATTGCAGAAATTTTTCTTATGGGAAAAAGGCAGAAATTTCTCATATTTTGGGGCAAAAATGCAGAAATTCCCCTTATTTTAAGGTAAAAATGCTGAACTTCTTCTTATTTGGGGGCAAAAAAGCAGAAATTTCCCTTATTTTTGGGCAAAACTTAGAAATTTCATTTATTTTGGGGCAAAATTGCAGAAATTTCACTTATTTCCGAAAAAAAAGCAGAAATTTTCTAATTTTGGGGCAAAAAGGCAGATATTTCTTTTATTTTGGTACAAAATTGCAGAAATTTTCCTTATTTTGGGGCAAAAAGGCAGACATTTCCCATATTTTGGAGCAAAAATCCAGAAATTCCCCATATTTTGAGGTAAAAAGGCGGAAATTCCCCTTATTTGGGGGCAAAAAATGCAGAAATTTCCCTTATTTTAAGGCAAAATTGCAGAAATTTCACATATTTTTGGGCAAAATTGCAGAAATTTCACTTATTTCAGAAAAAAAAGCAGAAATTTTCTTTTTAGGTCAAAAAGTCAGAAATTTCTTTTATTTAGGTACAAAATTGCAGAATTTGTTCTTATTTTGGGGCAATAGGGCAGAAATGTCCCATTATTTTGGGGCAAAAATGCAGAAATTTCCCTTATTTTGAGGTAAAAAGGCTGATATTTTCTTCTTTGGGAGCAAGAAGGCAGAAATTTCCCTCATTTTGGGGCAAAATTGCAGAAATTTCACTTATTTCAGGGTAATAAGTCAGAAATTTTTCTTATTTTGGGGCAAAAAGACAGGAATTCTCTTTGTTTTGGGGGAAAAAGACAGAAATTCCACTTATGTAGAGGCAAAAAAGCAGGAATTCCCTTTATTTTGGAGCAAAAATGAAGAAATTTCTTTTTTTTATGGCAAAAAGGTATGCATTCTTCTTATTTTCGGGCAAAAAGGCAGAAATTCCCCGTATTTTGGAGCAAAATTGCAGATATTCCCCTAATTGTGGGGCAAAAAGGCAGAAATTCCCTATATGTTGGAGCAAAAACAGAAATTCTCCTTATTTAGGGGCAAAACTCAGAAATTTCACTTATTTTGGGGCAAAATTGCAGAAATTTTTCTTATTTTGGGGCAAAATTGCAGAAATTTCACGTATTTTGGGGCAAAATTGCAGAAATTTCACATATTTTGGGGCAAAATTGCAGAAATTTCACTTATTTCAGAAGAAAATAGCAGAAATTTTCTTTTTTGGGAAAAAAAGTCAGAAATTTCTTTTATTTAGGTACAAAATTGCAGAATTTGTTCTTATTTTGGGGCAAAAAGGCAGAAATTTCCCATATTTTGGGGCAAAATTGCAGAAATTCCCCTTATTTTGAGGTAAAAATGCTGAAATTCCCCTTATTTGGGGACAAAAATCCAAAAATTCCCCTTATTTTGGGGCAAAACTCAGAAATTTCAATTATTTTGGAGCGAAATTGCAGAAATTTCACTTATTTCAGGGTAATAAGTCTGAAATTTTTTTTTATTTTGGGGCAAAAAAGACAGAAATTCCCTTTGTTTTGGGGGAAAAAGACAGAAATTCCACTTATTTAGAGGCAAAAAATCAGAAATTCCCCTTATTTTGAAGAAAAATGAAGAAATTTCCCTTTTTTATGGCAAAAAGGTATTCATCTTCTTATTTTCGGGCAAAAAGGCAGAAATTCCCTGAATTTTGAAGCAAAATTGCAGAAATTCCCCTAATTGTGGGGCAAAAAGGCAGAAATTCCCTGTATGTTAGGGTAAAAAGACAGAAATTCTCTTTATTTTGGGGCAAAACTCAGAAATTCCACTTGTTATGGGGCAAAATTCCAGAAATTTCCCTTATTTTGGGGCAAAATTGCAGAAATTTCACTTATTTTGGGGCAAAATTGCAGAAATTTCACTTATTTTAAGGCAAAATTGCAGAAATTTTACTTATTTCAGGAAACAAGGCAGAAGTTTTCCTTATTTTGGGGCAAAAAGGCAGAAATTCCAAATATTTTGTGGCAAAAATGCAGAAATTCCCCTTATTTTGAGGTAAAAAGTCTGAAATTCCCCTTATTTGGGGGCAAAAAATGCAAAAATTTCCCTTATTTTGGGGCAAAATTGCAGAAATTTCACTTATTTCAGAATAATAAGTCAGAAATTATCTTTATTTTGGTGCAAAAAGACAGAAATTTCCTTTGTTTTGGGAAAAAAGACAGAAATTCCACTTATTTAGAGGCAAAAAGCAGAAATTTCCATTATTTTAGAGCAAAAATGAAGAAATTTCCCTTTTCTATGGCAAAAAGGTATGCATTCTTCTTATTTTCGGGCAAAAGGACAGAAATTACCCGATTTTGGAGCGAAATTGCAGAAATTCCCGTAATTGTGGGCCAAAAAGGCAGAAATTCCCTATATGTTGGGGCAAAAAGACAGAAATTCTCCTTATTTTGGGGCAAAACTCAGAAATTTCACTTATTTTAGGGCAAAATTGCAGAAATTTCACTTATTTCAGAAAAAAAGCAGAAATTTTCTTATTTTGGGGCAAAAAGGCAGAAATTTCTTTTATTTTGGTACAAAATTGCAGAAATTGTTCTTATTTTGGGGCAAAAAAGCAGAAATTTCCCATATTTTGGGTCAAAAATGCAGAAATTTCCCTTATTTTGAGGTTAAAAGGCTGATATTTTCCTTAATTGGGGGCAAAAAGGCAGAAATTTCCCTCATTTTCTGGCAAAATTGCAGAAATTTCACTTATTTCAGGGTAATGAGTCAGAAATTTTCCTTATTTTGGGGCAAAAAAGACAGAAATTCCCTTTGTTTTGGGGGAAAAAAACAGAAATTCCACATATTTAGAGCCAAAAAAGCATAAATTCCCCTTATTTTGGAGCAAAAATGAAGTAAATTCTCTTTTTTATGGCAAAAAGATATGCATTCTTGTTATTTTCGGGCAAAAAGGCAGAAAATCCCCGTATTTTGGAGCAAAATTGCAGAAAATCCCCTAATTGTGGGCCAAAAAGGCAGAAATTCCCTATATGTTGGGGCAAAAACAGAAATTCCTCTTATTTTGGGGCGAAACTCAGAAATTTCACTTATTTTGTGGCAAAATTGCAGAAATTTCCCTTATTTTAAGGCAAAATTGCAGAAATTTCACATATTTTGGGGCAAAAATGCAGAAATTTCCCTTATTTTGAGGTAAAAAGGCTGATATTTTCCTTCTTTAGGGGCAAAAAGGCAGAAATTTCCCTCATTTTGGGGCAAAATTGCAGAAATTTCATTAACGTCAGGGTAATAAGTCAGAAATTTTCCGTATTTTGGGGCAAAAAATAAAGAAATTCCCATTGTTTTCGGGAAAAAGACAGAAATTCCACTTATTAAGAGGCAAAAAAGCAGAAATTCCCCTTATTTTGGAGCAAAAATTAAGAAATTTCCTTTTTTTATGGCAAAAAGGTATACATTCTTCTTGTTTTCGGGCAAAAAGGCAGAAATTCCCCCTGTTTTAAAGCAAAATTGCAGAAATTTCTATAATTGTGGGGCAAAAAGACAGAAATTCCCTATATGTTGGGGCAAAAAGACAGAAATTCTCTTTATTTTGGAACAAAACTCAGAAATTTTACTTATTTTGGGGCAAAATTGCAGAAATTTCACTTATTTCAGAAAAAAAGCAGAAATTTTCTTATTTTGGGGCAAAAAGGCAGAAATTTCTTTTCTTTTGGTACAAAATTGCAGAAATTTTTCTTATTTTGGGAAATAGGCAGAAATTTCTCATATTTTGGGACAAAAATGCAAAAATTCCCCTTATTTTAAGGTAAAAATGCTGAAATTCCTCTTATTTGGGGGCAAAAAGGCAGAAATTTCTTTTATTTTGGGGCAAAACTTAGAAATTTCAATTATTTTGGGGCAAAATTGCAAAAATTTCACTTATTTCCGAAAAAAAAGAAGAAATTTTCTAATTTTGGGGCAAAAAGGCAGATATTTCTTTTATTTTGGTACAAAATTGCAGAAATTTTCCTTATTTTGGGGCAAAAAGGCAGACATTTCCAATATTTTGGGGCAAAAATGCAGAAATTCCCCTTATTTTGAGGTAAAAAGGCTGAAATTCCCCTTATTTGGGGGCAAAAAATGCAGAAATTTCCCTTATTATGTGGCAAAATTGCAGAAATTTCACTTATTTCAGATTAATAAGTCAGAAATTATCTATATTTTGGTGCAAAAAGACAGAAATTCCCTTTGTTTTGGGAAAAAAAGACAGAAATTCCACTTATTTAGAAGCAAAAAGCAGAAATTCCCCTTATTTTGGAGCAAAAATGAAGAAATTTCCCTTTTCTATGGCAAAAAGGTATGCATTCTTCTTATTTTCGGGCAAAAAGACAGAAATTCCCCGTTTTTGGAGCAAAATTGCAAAAATCCCCCTAATTGTGGGCCAAAAAGGCAGAAATTCCCTATATGTTGGGGCAAAAAGACAGAAATTCTCCTTATTTTGGGGCAAAACTCAGAAATTTCACTTATTTTAGGGCAAAATTGCAGAAATTTCACTTATTTCAGAAAAAAAAGCAGAAATTTTCTTATTTTGGGGCAAAAAGGCAGAAATTTCTTTTATTTTGGTACAAAATTGCAGAAATTGTTCTTATTTTGGGGCAAAAAGGCAGAAATTTCCCATATTTTGGGGCAAAAATGCAGAAATTCCTATTATTTTGAGATAAAAAGGCTGAAATTCCCCTTATTTGGGGGCAAAAAGGCAGAAATTTTCCTCATTTTGGGGCAAAAATGCAGAAATTTCACTTATTTCAGGGTAATAAGTCAGAAATTTTCCTTTTTTTGGGGCAAAAAAGACAGAAATTCCTTTCGTTTTGGGGGAACAAAACAGAAATTCCACATATTTAGATCCAAAAAAGCAGAAATTCCCCTTATTTTGGAGCAAAAATGAAGAAACTTTCCTTTTTTATGGCAAAAAGATATGCATTCTTCTTATTTTCAGGCAAAAAGGCAGAAAATCCCCGTATTTTGGAGCAAAATTGCAGATATTCCCCTAATTGTGGGGCAAAAAGGCAGAAATTCCCTATATGTTGGGGCAAAAACAGAAATTCCTCTTATTTTGGGGCAAAACTCAGACATTTCACTTATTTTGTGGCAAAATTGCAAAAATTTCCATTATTTTGGGGCAAAATAGCAGAAATTTCACATATTTTGGGGCAAAATTGCAGAAATTTCACTTATTTCAGGAAAAAAAAAGCAGAAATTTTCTTTTTGGGGCAAAAAGTCAGAAATTTCTTTTATTTTTGTACAAAATTGCAGAATTTGTTCTTATTTTGGGTAAAAAGGCAGAAATTTCCCATATTTTGGGGCAAAAATGCAGAAATTTCCCTTATTTTGAGGTTAAAAGGCTGATATTTTCCTTATTTGGGGGCAAAAAGGCAGAAATTTCCCTCATTTTCTGGCAAAATTGCAGAAATTTCACTTACTTCAGGGTAATAAGTCAGAAATTTTCCGTATTTTGGGGCAAAAAAAACAGAAATTCCCTTTGTTTTGGGGGAAAAAGACAGAAATTCCACTTATTAAGAGGCAAAAAAAGCAGTAATTCCCCTTATTTTGGAGCAAAAATTAAGCAATTTCCCTTTTTTATGGCAAAAAGGTATGCATTCTTCCTGTTTTCGTTCAAAAAGGCAGAAATTCCCCCTGTTTTGGAGCAAAATTGCAGAAATTCCCCTAATTGTGGGGCAAAAAGACAGAAATTCCCTATATGTTGGGGCAAAAAGACAGAAATCCTCTTTATTTTGGGGCAAAACTCAGAAATTTCACTTATTTTGGGGCAAAATTGCAGAAATTTCACTTATTTCAGAAAAAAAAAGCAGAAATTTTCTTTTTGGGGCAAAAAGTCAGAAATTTCTTTTATTTTTGTACAAAATTGCAGAATTTGTTCTTATTTTGGGGCAAAAAGGCAGAAATTTCCCATATTTTGGGGCAAAATTGCAGAAATTCCCCTTATTTTGAGGTAAAAATGCTGAAATTCCCCTTATTTGGGGACAAAAATCCAGAAATTCCTCTTATTTTGGGGCAAAACTCAGAAATTTCAATTATTTTGGAGCAAAATTGCAGAAATTTCACTTATTTCATGGTAATAATTCTGAAATTTTCCTTATTTTGGGGCAAAAAAGACAGAAATTCCCTTTGTTTTGGGGGAAAAAGACAAAAATTCCACTTATTTAGAGGCAAAAAATCAGAAATTCCCCTTATTTTGGAGAAAAATGAAGAAATTTCCCTTTTTTATGGCAAAAAGTTATTCATCTTCTTATTTTCGGTCAAAAAGGCAGAAATTCCCTGAATTTTGAAGCAAAATTGCAGAAATTCCCCGAATTGTGGGGCAAAAGGCAGAAATTCCCTGTATGTTAGGGCAAAAAGACAGAAATTTTCTTTATTTTGGGGCAAAACTCAGAAATTCCACTTGTTTTAAGGCAAAATTTCAGAAATTTCCCTTATTTTGGGGCAAAATTGCAGAAATTTCACTTATTTTGGGGCAAAATTGCAGAAATTTCACTTATGTCAGTAAAAAAAAGGAGAACTTTTCTTTTTTGGGGCAAAAAGTCAGAAATTTCTTTTATTTTGGTACAAAATTGCAGAAATTGTTCTTATTTTGGGGCAAAAACGCAGAAATTTCCCATATTTTGGGGCAAAAATGCAGAAATTCCCCTTATTTTGTGGTATAAAAGCTGAAATTCCTATTATTTGGGGGCAAAAAGGCAGAAATTCCCCTTATTTTGGGGCAAAACTCAGAAATTTCAATTATTTTGGGGCAAAATTCCAGAAATTTCCCTTATTTTGGGCCAAATTTCAGAAATTTCACTTATTTTGGGACAAAATTGCAGAAATTTCACTTATTTTGGGGCAAAATTGCAGAAATTTCACTTATTTCAGGAAAAAAGGCAGAAGTTTTCCTTATTTTGGAGCAAAAAGGCAGAAATTCCAAATATTTTGTGGCAAAAATGCAGAAATTCCCCTTATTTTGAGGTAAAAATGCTGAAATTCCCCTTATTTGGAGGCAAAAAGGCATAAATTTCCCTTATTTTGGGGCAAAATTGCAGAAATTCCACTTACTTCAGGGTAATAAGTCAGAAATTTTCTTTATTTTGGGGCAAAAAAGATGGAAATTCTCTTTGTTTTGGGGAAAAAATACATAAATTCGACTTATTAAGAGGCAAAAAAGCAGAAATTCCCCATACTTTGGAGCAAAAATGAAGAAATTTTCCTTTTTTATGGCAAAAAGGTATGCATTCTTCTTGTTTTCGGGCAAAAAGGCAGAAATTCCCCGTATTTTGGAGCACAATTGCAGAAATTCCCCTAATTGTGGGGCAAAAAGGCAGAAATTCCCTATATGTTGGGGCAAAAAGACAGAAATTTTCCTTTTTTTGGGGCAAAACTCAGAAATTCCACTTATTTTGGGGCAAAATTCCAGAAATTTCCCTTATTTTGGGGCAAAACTCAGAATTTTCACTTATTTTGGGGCAAAATTGCAGAAATTTCACTTATTTCAAAAAAAAGCAGAAATTTCACTTATTTTGGGGCAAAAAGGCAGAAATTTTTTTATTTTGTTACAAAATTGCAGAAATTTTTCTTATTTTGGGACAAAAAGGCAGAAATTTCCCATATTTTAGGGCAAAAGTGCAGAAATTCCCCTTATTTTGAGGTAAAAATGCTGAAATTCCCTTTATTTGGAGGCAAAAATGCAGAAATTTCCCTTATTTTGGGGCAAAATTGCAGAAATCTCACTTATTTCAGGAAAAAAGGCAGAAGTTTTTCTTATTTTGGAGCAAAAAGGCAGAAATTCCAAATATTTTGTGGCAAAAATGCAGAAGTTCCTTTTATTTTGAGGTAAAAATGCTGAAATTCCCCTTATTTGGGGGTAAAAAGGCATAAATTTCCCTTATTTTGGGGCAAAATTGCAGAAATTTCACTTACTTCAGGGTAATAAGTCAGAAATTTTCCTTATTTTGAGGCAAAAAAGATGGAAATTCCCTTTGTTTTGGGGGAAAAAGACAGAAATTCCACTTATTAAGAGGCAAAAGAGCAGAAAGTCCCCTTATTTTGGAGCAAAAATGAAGAAATTTTCCTTTTTTATGGCAAAAAGGTATGCATTCTTCTTGTTTTCGGGAAAAAAGGCAGAAATTCCTCGTATTTTGGAGCACAATTGCAGAAATTCCCCTAATTGTGGGGCAAAAAGACAGAAATTCTCCTTATTTTGGGGCAAAACTCAGAATTTTCACTTATTTTGGGGCAAAATTGCAGAAATTTCACTTATTTCAGAAAAAAAGCAGAAATTTCACTTATTTTGGGGCAAAAATGCAGAAATTTCCCTTATTTTGAGATAAAAAGGCTGATATTTTTCTTATTTGGGGGCAAAAAGGCAGAAATTTCCCTCATTTTGGGGCAAAATTGCAGAAATTTCATTTACTTCAGGGTAATAAGTCAGAAATTTTCCGTATTTTGGGGCAAAAAACACAGAAATTCCCTTTGTTTTGGGGAAAAAAGACAGAAATTCCACTTATTAAGAGGCAAAAAAGCAGAAATTCCCCTTATTTTGGAGCAAAAATTAAGAAATTTCTATTTTTTATGGCAAAAAGGTATGCATTCTTCTTGTTTTCGGGCAAAAAGGCAGAAATTCCTTCTGTTTTGGAGCAAAATTGCAGAAATTCCCCTAATTGTGGGGCAAAAAGGCAGAAATTCCCTATATGTTGGGGCAAAAAGACAGAAATTCTCCTTATTTTGGGGCAAAACTCAGAAATTTCACTTATTTTGGGGCAAAATTGCAGAAATTTCACTGATTTCAGAAAAAAAAGCAGAAATTTTCTTATTTTGGGGCAAAAAGGCAGAAATTTCTTTTATTTTTGTACAAAATTGCAGAAATTTTTCTTATTATGGGAAAAAGGCAGAAATTTCTCATATTTTGGGGCAAAAATGCAGAAATTCCCCTTATTTTAAGGTAAAAATGCTGAACTTCTTCTTATTTGGAGCAAAAAAGCAGAAATTTCCCTTATTTTGGGGCAAAACTTAGAAATTTCATTTATTTTGGGGCAAAATTGCAGAAATTTCACTTATTTCCGAAAAAAAAGCAGAAATTTTCTAATTTTGGGGCAAAAAGGCAGATATTTCTTTTATTTTGGTACAAAATTGCAGAAATTTTCCTTATTTTGGGGCAAAAAGGCAGACATTTCCCATATTTTGGAGCAAAAATCCAGAAATTCCCCATATTTTGAGGTAAAAAGGCGGAAATTCCCCTTATTTGGGGGCAAAAAATGCAGAAATTTCCCTTATTTTAAGGCAAAATTGCAGAAATTTCACTTATTTTAGGGCAAAATTGCAGAAATTTCACTTATTTCAGAAAAAAAGCAGAAATTTTCTTATTTTGGGGCAAAAAGTCAGAAATTTCTTTTATTTTGGTACAAAATTGCAGAAATTGTTCTTATTTTGGGGCAAAAAAGCAGAAATTTCCCATAATTTGGGGCAAAAATGCAGAAATTTCTTTTATTTTGAGGTTAAAAGGCTGATATTTTCCTTAATTGGGGGCAAAAAGGCAGAAATTTCCCACATTTTCTGGCAAAATTGCAGAAATTTCACTTATTTCAGGGTAATGAGTCAGAAATTTTCCTTATTTTGGGGCAAAAAAGAGAGAAATTCCCTTTGTTTTGGGGGAAAAAAACAGAAATTCCACATATTTAGAGCCAAAAAAGCAGAAATTCCCCTTATTTTGGAGCAAAAATGAAGTAAATTCTCTTTTTTATGGCAAAAAGATATGCATTCTTGTTATTTTCGGGCAAAAAGGCAGAAGATCCCCGTATTTTGGAGCAAAATTGCAGAAAATCCCCTAATTGTGGGCCAAAAAGGCAGAAATTCCCTATATGTTGGGGCAAAAACAGAAATTCCTCTTATTTTGGGGCGAAACTCAGAAATTTCACTTATTTTGTGGCAAAATTGCAGAAATTTCCCTTATTTTAAGGCAAAATTGCAGAAATTTCACATATTTTGGGGCAAAAATGCAGAAATTTCCCTTATTTTGAGGTAAAAAGGCTGATATTTTCCTTATTTAGGGGCAAAAAGGCAGAAATTTCCCTCATTTTGGGGCAAAATTGCAGAAATTTCATTAACGTCAGGGTAATAAGTCAGAAATTTTCCGTATTTTGGGGCAAAAAATAAAGAAATTCCCATTGTTTTGGGGAAAAAGACAGAAATTCCACTTATTAAGAGGCAAAAAAGCAGAAATTCCCCTTATTTTGGAGCAAAAATTAAGAAATTTCCTTTTTTTATGGCAAAAAGGTATACATTCTTCTTGTTTTCGGGCAAAAAGGCAGAAATTCCCCCTGTTTTAAAGCAAAATTGCAGAAATTTCCCTAATTGTGGGGCAAAAAGACAGAAATTCCCTATATGTTGGGGCAAAAAGACAGAAATTCTCTTTATTTTGGAACAAAACTCAGAAATTTTACTTATTTTGGGGCAAAATTGCAGAAATTTCACTTATTTCAGAAAAAAAGCAGAAATTTTCTTATTTTGGGGCAAAAAGGCAGAAATTTCTTTTCTTTTGGTACAAAATTGCAGAAATTTTTCTTATTTTGGGAAATAGGCAGAAATTTCTCATATTTTGGGACAAAAATGCAAAAATTCCCCTTATTTTAAGGTAAAAATGCTGAAATTCCTCTTATTTGGGGGCAAAAAGGCAGAAATTTCTTTTATTTTGGGGCAAAACTTAGAAATTTCAATTATTTTGGGGCAAAATTGCAGAAATTTCACTTATTTCCGAAAAAAAAGCAGAAATTTTCTAATTTTGGGGCAAAAAGGCAGATATTTCTTTTATTTTGGTACAAAATTGCAGAAATTTTCCTTATTTTGGGGCAAAAAGGCAGACATTTCCAATATTTTGGGGCAAAAATGCAGAAATTCCCCTTATTTTGAGGTAAAAAGGCTGAAATTCCCCTTATTTGGGGGCAAAAAATGCAGAAATTTCCCTTATTTTGGGGCAAAATTGCAGAAATTTCACTTATTTCAGATTAATAAGTCAGAAATTATCTATATTTTGGTGCAAAAAGACAGAAATTCCCTTTGTTTTGGGAAAAAAAGACAGAAATTCCACTTATTTAGAAGCAAAAAGCAGAAATTCCCCTTATTTTGGAGCAAAAATGAAGAAATTTCCCTTTTCTATGGCAAAAAGGTATGCATTCTTCTTATTTTCGGGCACAAAGACAGAAATTCCTTGTTTTTTGGAGCAAAATTGCAAAAATCCCCCTAATTGTGGGCCAAAAAGGCAGAAATTCCCTATATGTTGGGGCAAAAATACAGAAATTCTCCTTATTTTGGGGCAAAACTCAGAAATTTCACTTATTTTAGGGCAAAATTGCAGAAATTTCACTTATTTCAGAAAAAAAAGCAGAAATTTTCTTATTTTGGGGCAAAAAGGCAGAAATTTCTTTTATTTTGGTACAAAATTGCAGAAATTGTTCTTATTTTGGGGCAAAAAGGCAGAAATTTCCCATATTTTGGGGCAAAAATGCAGAAATTCCTATTATTTTGAGATAAAAAGGCTGAAATTCCCCTTATTTGGGGGCAAAAAGGCAGAAATTTTCCTCATTTTGGGGCAAAATTGCAGAAATTTCACTTATTTCAGGGTAATAAGTCAGAAATTTTCCTTATTTTGGGGCAAAAAAGACAGAAATTCCTTTCGTTTTGGGGGAAAAAAACAGAAATTCCACATATTTAGATCCAAAAAAGCAGAAATTCCCCTTATTTTGGAGCAAAAATGAAGAAACTTTCCTTTTTTATGGCAAAAAGATATGCATTCTTCTTATTTTCGGGCAAAAAGGCAGAAAATCCCCGTATTTTGGAGCAAAATTGCAGATATTCCCCTAATTGTGGGGCAAAAAGGCAGAAATTCCCTATATGTTGGGGCAAAAACAGAAATTCCTCTTATTTTGGGGCAAAACTCAGACATTTCACTTATTTTGTGGCAAAATTGCAAAAATTTCCATTATTTTGGGGCAAAATAGCAGAAATTTCACATATTTTGGGGCAAAATTGCAGAAATTTCACTTATTTCAGGAAAAAAAGCAGAAATTATTTTTTGGGGCAAAAAGTCAGAAATTTCTTTTATTTTTGTACAAAATTGCAGAATTTGTTCTTATTTTGGGTAAAAAGGCAGAAATTTCCCATATTTTGGGGCAAAAATGCAGAAATTTCCCTTATTTTGAGGTTAAAAGGCTGATATTTTCCTTATTTGGGGGCAAAAAGGCAGAAATTTCCCTCATTTTCTGGCAAAATTGCAGAAATTTCACTTACTTCAGGGTAATAAGTCAGAAATTTTCCGTATTTTGGGGCAAAAAAAAACAGAAATTCCCTTTGTTTTGGGGGAAAAAGACAGAAATTCCACTTATTAAGAGGCAAAAAAAGCAGTAATTCCCCTTATTTTGGAGCAAAAATTAAGCAATTTCCCTTTTTTATGGCAAAAAGGTATGCATTCTTCCTGTTTTCGTTCAAAAAGGCAGAAATTCCCCCTGTTTTGGAGCAAAATTGCAGAAATTCCCCTAATTGTGGGACAAAAAGACAGAAATTCCCTATATGTTGGGGCAAAAAGACAGAAATTCTCTTTATTTTGGGGCAAAACTCAGAAATTTCACTTATTTTGGGGCAAAATTGCAGAAATTTCACTTATTTCAGAAAAAAAAAAGCAGAAATTTTCTTTTTGGGGCAAAAAGTCAGAAATTTCTTTTATTTTTGTACAAAAATGCAGAATTTGTTCTTATTTTGGGGCAAAAAGGCAGAAATTTCCCATATTTTGGGGCAAAATTGCAGAAATTCCCCTTATTTTGAGGTAAAAATGCTGAAATTCCCCTTATTTGGGGACAAAAATCCAGAAATTCCTCTTATTTTGGGGCAAAACTCAGAAATTTCAATTATTTTGGAGCAAAATTGCAGAAATTTCACTTATTTCATGGTAATAATTCTGAAATTTTCCTTATTTTGGGGCAAAAAAGACAGAAATTCCCTTTGTTTTGGGGGAAAAAGACAAAAATTCCACTTATTTAGAGGCAAAAAATCAGAAATTCCCCTTATTTTGGAGAAAAATATAGAAATTTCCCTTTTTTATGGCAAAAAGTTATTCATCTTCTTATTTTCGGTCAAAAAGGCAGAAATTCCCTGAATTTTGAAGCAAAATTGCAGAAATTCCCCGAATTGTGGGGCAAAAGGCAGAAATTCCCTGTATGTTAGGGCAAAAAGACAGAAATTTTCTTTATTTTGGGGCAAAACTCAGAAATTCCACTTGTTTTAAGGCAAAATTCCAGAAATTTCCCTTATTTTGGGGCAAAATTGCAGAAATTTCACTTATTTTGGGGCAAAATTGCAGAAATTTCACTTATGTCAGTAAAAAAAAGGAGAACTTTTCTTTTTGGGGGCAAAAAGTCAGAAATTTCTTTTATTTTGGTACAAAATTGCAGAAATTGTTCTTATTTTGGGGCAAAAACGCAGAAATTTCCCATATTTTGGGGCAAAAATGCAGAAATTCCCCTTATTTTGTGGTATAAAAGCTGAAATTCCTATTATTTGGGGGCAAAAAGGCAGAAATTCCCCTTATTTTGGAGCAAAACTCAGAAATTTCAATTATTTTGGGGCAAAATTCCAGAAATTTCCCTTATTTTGGGCCAAATTTCAGAAATTTCACTTATTTTGGGACAAAATTGCAGAAATTTCACTTATTTTGGGGCAAAATTGCAGAAATTTCACTTATTTCAGGAAAAAAGGCAGAAGTTTTCCTTATTTTGGAGCAAAAAGGCAGAAATTCCAAATATTTTGTGGCAAAAATGCAGAAATTCCCCTTATTTTGAGGTAAAAATGCTGAAATTCCCCTTATTTGGAGGCAAAAAGGCATAAATTTCCCTTATTTTGGGGCAAAATTGCAGAAATTCCACTTACTTCAGGGTAATAAATCAGAAATTTTCTTTATTTTGGGGCAAAAAAGATGGAAATTCTCTTTGTTTTGGGGAAAAAAGACATAAATTCGACTTATTAAGAGGCAAAAAAGCAGAAATTCCCCATACTTTAAAGTAAAAATGAAGAAATTTTCCTTTTTTATGGCAAAAAGGTATGCATTCTTCTTGTTTTCGGGCAAAAAGGCAGAAATTCCCCGTATTTTGGAGCACAATTGCAGAAATTCCCCTAATTGTGGGGCAAAAAGGCAGAAATTCCCTATATGTTGGGGCAAAAAGACAGAAATTTTCCTTTTTTTGGGGCAAAACTCAGAAATTCCACTTATTTTGGGGCAAAATTCCAGAAATTTCACTTATTTCAGAAAAAAAAGCAGAAACTTCACTTATTTTGGGGCAAAAAGGCAGAAATTTTTTTATTTTGATACAAAATTGCAGAAATTTTTCTTATTTTGGGACAAAAAGGCAGAAATTTCCCATATTTTAGGGCAAAAGTGCAGAAATTCCCCTTATTTTGAGGTAAAAATGCTGAAATTCCCTTTATTTGGAGGCAAAAATGCAGAAATTTCCCTTATTTTGGGGCAAAGTTGCAGAAATCTCACTAATTTCAGGAAAAAAGGCAGAAGTTTTTCTTATTTTGGAGCAAAAAGGCAGAAATTCCAAATATTTTGTGGCAAAAATGCAGAAGTTCCTTTTATTTTGAGGTAAAAATGCTGAAATTCCCCTTATTTGGGGGTAAAAAGGCATAAATTTCCCTTATTTTGGGGCAAAATTGCAGAAATTTCACTTACTTCAGGGTAATAAGTCAGAAATTTTCCTTATTTTGAGGCAAAAAAGATGGAAATTCCCTTTGTTTTGGGGGAAAAAGACAGAAATTCCACTTATTAAGAGGCAAAAGAGCAGAAAGTCCCCTTATTTTGGAGCAAAAATAAAGAAATTTTCCTTTTTTATGGCAAAAAGGTATGCATTCTTCTTGTTTTTGGGCAAAAAGGCAGAAATTCCTCGTATTTTGGAGCACAATTGCAGAAATTCCCCTAATTGTGGGGCAAAAAGACAGAAATTCTCCTTATTTTGGGGCAAAACTCAGAATTTTCACTTATTTTGGGGCAAAATTGCAGAAATTTCACTTATTTCAGAAAAAAAGCAGAAATTTCACTTATTTTGGGGCAAAAAGGCAGAAATTTCCCTTATTTTGGTGCAAAATTGCAGAAATTTTTCTTATTTTGGGAAAAAGGCAGAAATTTCTCATAATTTGGGGCAAAAATGCAGAAATTCCCTTTCTTTTAAGGTAAAAATGCTGAACTTCCCCTTATTTGGGGGCAAAAAAGCAGAAATTTCCCTTATTTTGGGGCAAAACTTAGAAATTTCAATTATTTTGGGGCAAAATTGCAGAAATTTCACTTATTTCCAAAAAAAGCAGAAATTTTCTAATTTTGGGGCAAAAAGGCAGATATTTCTTTTATTTTGGTACAAAATTGCAGAAATTTTCCTTATTTTGGGGCAAAAAAGCAGACATTTCCCATATTTTGGGGCAAAAATGCAGAAATTCCCTTTAATTTGAGGTAAAAAGTCTGAAATTCCCCTTATTTGGGGGCAAAAAATGCAGAAATTTCCCTTATTTTGGGGCAAAACTGCAGAAATTTCAGTTATTTCAGAAAAAAAAGCAAAAATTTTCTTTTTGGGGCAAAAAGAAATTTCTTTTATTTTTGTAGAAAATTGCAGAATTTGTTCTTATTTTGGAGCAAAAAGGTGGAAATTTCCCATATTTTGGGGCAAAAATGCAGAAATTTCCCTTATTTTGAGGTAAAAAGGCTGATATTTTCCTTATTTGGGGGCAAAAAGGCAGAAATTTCCCTCATTTTGGGGCAAAATTGCAGAAATATCATTTACATCAGGGTAATAAGTCAGAAATTTTCCGTATTTTGGGGCAAACTATATAGAAATTCCCTTTGTTTTGGGGAAAAAAGACAGAAATTCCACTTATTAAGAGGCCGAAAAGAAGAAATTCCCCTTATTTTGGAGCAAAAATTAAGAAATTTCCTTTTTTTAAGGCAAAAAGTTATGCATTCTTCTTGTTTTCGGGCAAAAAGGCAGAAATTCCCCCTGTTTTAAAGCAAAATTGCAGAAATTTCCCTAATTGTGGGGCAAAAAGACAGAAATTCCCTATATGTTGGGGCAAAAAGACAGAAATTCTCTTTATTTTGGAACAAAACTCAGAAATTTTACTTATTTTGGGGCAAAATTGCAGAAATTTCACTTATTTCAGAAAAAAAGCAGAAATTTTCTTATTTTGGGGCAAAAAGGCAGAAATTTCTTTTCTTTTGGTACAAAATTGCAGAAATTTTTCTTATTTTGGGAAAAAGGCAGAAATTTCTCATATTTTGGGACAAAAATGCAGAAATTCCCCTTATTTTAAGGTAAAAATGCTGAACTTACTCTTATTTGGGGGCAAAAAGGCAGAAATTTCCCTTATTTTGTGGCAAAACTTAGAAATTTCAATTATTTTCGGGCAAAATTGCAGAAATTTCACTAATTTCCGAAAAAAAAGAAGAAATTTTCTAATTTTGGGGCAAAAAGGCAGATATTTCTTTTATTTTGGTACAAAATTGCAGAAATTTTCCTTATTTTGGGGCAAAAAGGCAGACATTTCCCATATTTTGGGGCAAAAATGCAGAAATTCCCCTTATTTTGAGGTAAAAAGGCTGAAATTCCCCTTATTTGGGAGCAAAAAATGCAGAAATTTCCCTTATTTTGGGGCAAAATTTCAGAAATTTCACTTATTTCAGAATAATAAGTCAGAAATTATCTTTATTTTGGTGCAAAAAGACAGAAATTCCCTTTGTTTTGGGAAAAAAGACAGAAATTCCACTTATTTAGAGGCAAAAAGCAGAAATTCCCCTTATTTTGGAGCAAAAATGAAGAAATTTCCCTTTTCTATGGCAAAAAGGTATGCATTCTTCTTATTTTCGGGCAAAAAGACAGAAATTCACCGTTTTTTGGAGCAAAATTGCAGAAATCCCCCTAATTATGGGCCAAAAAGGCAGAAATTCTTTATATGTTGGGGCAAAAAGACAGAAATTCTCCTTATTTTGGAGCAAAACTCAGAAATTTCACTTATTTTAGGGCAAAATTACAGAAATTTCACTTATTTCAGAAAAAAAAGCAGAAATTTTCTTTTTGGGGCAAAAAGTCAGAAATTTCTTTTATTTTTGTACAAAATTGCAGAATTTGTTCTTATTTTGGGGCAAAAAGGCAGAAATTTCCCATATTTTGGGGCAAAAATGCAGAAATTCCTATTATTTTGAGATAAAAATGCTGAAATTCCCCTTATTTGGGGACAAAAATCCAGAAATTCCTCTTATTTTGGTTCAAAACTCAGAAATTTCAATTATTTTGGAGCAAAATTGCAGAAATTTCACTTATTTCATGGTAATAAGTCTGAAATTTTCCTTATTTTGGGGCAAAAAAAGACAGAAATTCCCTTTGTTTTGGGGAAAAAGACAAAAATTCCACTTATTTAGAGGCAAAAAATCAGAAATTCCACTTATTTTGGAGAAAAATGAAGAAATTTCTCTTTTTTATGGCAAAAAGGTATTCATCTTCTTATTTTCGGTCAAAAAGGCAGAAATTCCCTGAATTTTGAAGCAAAATTGCAGAAATTCCCCGAATTGTGGGGCAAAAAGGCAGAAATTCCCTGTATGTTAGGGCAAAAAGACAGAAATTCTCCTTATTTTGGGGCAAAACTCAGAAATTCCACTTGTTTTAAGGCAAAATTCCAGAAATTTCCCTTATTTTGGGGCAAAATTGCAGAAATTTCACTTATTTTGGGGCAAAATTGCAGAAATTTCACTTATGTCAGTAAAAAAAAGCAGAACTTTTCTTTTTTGGGGCAAAAAGTCAGAAATTTCTTTTATTTTGGTACAAAATTGCAGAAATTGTTCTTATTTTGGGGCAAAAACGCAGAAATTTCCCATATTTTGGGGCAAAAATGCAGAAATTCCCCTTATTTTGTGGTATAAAAGCTGAAATTCCTTTTATTTGGGGGCAAAAAGGCAGAAATTTTCCTCATTTTGGGGCAAAATTGCAGAAATTTCACTTATTTCAGGGTAATAAGCCAGAAATTTTCCTTATTTTGGGGCAAAAAAAACAGAAATTCCCTTGTTTTGGGGGAAAAAGAGAGAAATTCCACTTATGTAGAGGCCAAAAAGCAGAAATTCCCCTTATTTTGGAGCAAAAATGAAGAAATTTCCCTTTTTATGGCAAAAAGGTATGCATTTTTCTTATTTTCGGGCAAAAAGGCAGAAATTCCCCGTATTTTGGATCAAAATTGCAGAAATTCCTTTAATTGTAGCACAAAAAGGCAGAAATTCCCTATATATTGTGGCAAAAATACAGAAATTCTCCTTATTTTGGGGCAAAACTCAGAAATTTCACTTATTTTGGGGTAAAATTGCAGAAATTTCACTTATTTCAGAAAAAAAGCAGAAATTTTCTTATTTTGGGGCATAAAGGCAGAAATTTCTTTTATTTTGGTACAAAATTGCAAAAATTTTTCTTATTTTGGGCAAATAGGCAGAAATTTCCAATATTTTGGGGCAAAAATGCAGAAATTCCCCTTATTTTGTGGTAAAAATGCTAAAATTTCCCTTATTTGGGGGCAAAAAGGCAGAAATTCCCCTTATTTTGGGGCAAAACTCAGAAATTTCAATTATTTTGGGGCAAAATTCCAGAAATTTCCCTTATTTTGGGCCAAATTTCAGAAATTTCACTTATTTTGGGACAAAATTGCAGAAATTTCACTTATTTTGGGGCAAAATTGCAGAAATTTCACTTATTTCAGGAAAAAAGGCAGAAGTTTTCCTTATTTTGGAGCAAAAAGGCAGAAATCCAAATATTTTGTGGCAAAACTGCAGAAATACGCCTTATTTGGTGGTAAAAATTCTGAAATTCCCCTTATTTGGGGGTAAAAAGGCATAAATTTACCTTATTTTGGAGAAAAATTGCAGAAATTTCACTTACTTCAGGGTAATAAGTCAGAAATTTTCCTTATTTTGAGGCAAAAAAGATGGAAATTCCCTTTGTTTTGGGGGAAAAAGACAGAAATTCCACTTATTAAGAGGCAAAAGAGCAGAAAGTCCCCTTATTTTGGAGCAAAAATGAAGAAATTTTCCTTTTTTATGGCAAAAAGGTATGCATTCTTCTTGTTTTCTGGCAAAAAGGCAGAAATTCCTCGTATTTTGGAGCACAATTGCAGAAATTCCCCTAATTGTGGGGCAAAAAGAAAGAAATTCCCTATATGTTGGGGCAAAAAGACAGAAATTCTCCTTATTTTGGGGCAAAACTCAGAATTTTCACTTATTTTGGGGCAAAATTGCAGAAATTTCACTTATTTCAGAAAAAAGCAGAAATTTCACTTATTTTGGGGCAAAAAGGCAGAAATTTCCCTTATTTTGGTGCAAAATTGCAGAAATTTTTCTTATTTTGGGAAAAAGGCAGAAATTTCTCATATTTTGGGGCAAAAATGCAGAAATTCCCTTTCTTTTAAGGTAAAAATGCTGAACTTCCCCTTATTTGGGGGCAAAAAAGCAGAAATTTCCCTTATTTTGTGGCAAAACTTAGAAATTTCAATTATTTTGGGGCAAAATTGCAGAAATTTCACTTATTTCCAAAAAAAAGCAGAAATTTTCTAATTTTGGGGCAAAAAGGCAGATATTTCTTTTAATTTGGTACAAAATTGCAGAAATTTTCCTTATTTTGGGGCAAAAAGGCAGACATTTCCCATATTTTGGGGCAAAAATGCAGAAATTCCCCTTATTTTGAGGTAAAAAGTCTGAAATTCCCCTTACTTGGGGGCAAAAAATGCAGAAATTTCCCTTATTTTGGGGCTAAATTGCAGAAATTTCACTTATTTCAGAATAATAAGTCAGAAATTATCTTTATTTTGGTGCAAAAAGACAGAAATTCCCTTTGTTTTGGGGGAAAAAGACAGAAATTCCACTTATTAAGAGGCAAAAAAGCAGAAATTCCCCTTATTTTGGAGCAAAAATGAAGAAATTTCCCTTTTCTATGGCAAAAAGGTATGCATTCTTCATATTTTCGGGCAAAAAGACAGAAATTCCCCGTTTCTTCGAGCAAAATTGCAGAAATCCCTTTAATTGTGGTCCAAAAAGGCAGAAATTCCCTATATGTTGGGGCGAAAAGACAGAAATTCTCCTTATTTTGGGGCAAAACTCAGAAATTTCACTTATTTTACGGCAAAATTGCAGAAATTTCACTTATTTCAGAATAAAAGCAGAAATTTTCTTATTTTGGGGCAAAAAGGCAGAAATTTCTTTTATTTTGGTACAAAATTGCAGAAATTGTTCTTATTTTGGGGCAAAAAGGCAGAAATTTCCCATATTTTGGGACAAAAATGCAGAAATTCCTATTATTTTGAGTTAAAAAGGCTGAAATTCCCCTTATTTGGGGGCAAAAAGGCAGAAAATTTCCTCATTTTGGGGCAAAATTGCAGAAATTTCACTTATTTCAGGGTAATAAGTCAGAAATTTTCCTTATTCTGGGGCAAAAAAGACAGAAATTCCCTTTGTTTTGGGGGAAAAAAACAGAAATTCCACTTATTTAGAGCCAAAAAAGCAGAAATTCCCCTTATTTTGGAGCAAAAATGAAGAAATTTCCCTTTTTTATGTCAAAAAGATATGCATTCTTATTATTTTTGGGCAAAAAGGCAGAAAATCCCCGTATTTTGGAGCAAAATTGCAGAAATTCCTTTAATTGTGGGGTAAAAAGGCAGAAATTCCCTATATATTGGGGCAAAAATACAGAAATTCCTCTTATGTGGGGGCAAAACTCAGAATTTTCACTTATTTTGGGGCAAAATTGCAGAAATTTCACTTATTTCAGAAAAAAAGCAGAAATTTTCTTATTTTGGTGCAAAAAGGCAGAAATTTCCCATATTTTGGGGCAAAAATGCAGAAATTCCCCTTATTTTGAGGTAAAAAAGCTGAAATTCCCTTTATTTGGGGGCAAAAAGGCAGAAATTTCCATTATTTAGGGGCAAAATTGCAGAAATTTTACTTATTCAGGGTAATAAGTCAGAAATTTTCCTTATTTTGGGACAAAAAAAACAGAAATTCCCTTTGTTTTGGGGGAAAAACAGAAATTCCACTTATTTAGAGGCAAAAAAAAGAAATTCCCCTTATTTTGGAGCAAAAATAAAGAAATTTCCCTTTTTTATGGCAAAAAGGTATGCATTCTTCTTCTTTTCGGGTAAAAAGGCAGAAATTCCCTGAATTTTGGAGCAATATTGAAGAAATTCCCTTAATTGTGGGGCAAAAAGGCCGAAATTCCCTATATGTTGGGGCAAAAAGACAGAAATTCTCCTTATTTTGGGGCAAAACTCAGAAATTTCCCTTATTTTGGGGCAAAATTGCAGAAATTTCACATATTTTGGGGCAAAATTACAAAAATTTCACGTATTTCAGAAAAAAAACAGAAATTATCTTTTTTGGGGCAAAAATTCAGAAATTTCTTTTATTTAGGTACAAAATTGCAGAATTTGTTCTTATTTTGGGGCAAAAGGGCAGAAATTTCCCATATTTTGGGGCAAAAATGCAGAAATTTCCCTTATTTTGAGGTAAAAAGGCTGATATTTTCTTATTTGGGGGCAAAAAGGCAGAAATTTCCCTCATTTTGGGGCAAAATTGCAGAAATTTCACTTATTTCAGGGTAATAAGTCAGAAATTTTCCATATTTTGGGACAAAAAAGACAGAAATTCCCTTTGTTTTGGGGGAAAAAAACAGAAATTCCACTTATTTAGAGCCAAAAAAGCAGAAATTCCCTTTATTTTGGAGCAAAAATGAAGAAATTTCTCTTTTTTATGGCAAAAAGGTATGCATTCTTCTTGTTTTCGGGCAAAATGGCAGAAATTCCCCGAATTTTGGAGCAAAATTGAAGAAATTCCCCTACTTGTGGGGCAAAAAGGCCGAAATTCCCTATTTGTTGAGGCATAAAGACAGAAATTCTCCTTATTTTGGGGCAAAACTCAGAAATTTCCCTTATTTTGGGGCAAAATTGCAGAAATTTCACATATTTTGGGGCAAAATTGCAGAAATTTCACTTATTTCAGAAAAAAAAAGCAGAAATTTACTTTTTTGGGGCAAAAAGTCAGAAATTTCTTTTATTTAGGTACAAAATTGCAGAATTTGTTCTTATTTTGAGGCAAAAGGGCAGAAATTTCCCATATTTTGCGGCAAAAATGCAGAAATTTCCCTTATTTTGAGGTAAAAATGCTGATATTTTCTTATTTGGGGGCAAAAAGGCAGAAATTTCCCTCATTTTGGGGCAAAATTGCAGAAATTTCACTTATTTCAGGGTAATAAGTCAGAAATTTTTCTTATTTTGGGACAAAAAAGACAGGAATTCCTTTTGTATTGGAGGAAAAAGACAGAAATTCCACTTATTTAGCGGCAAAAAAGCAGAAATTCCCCTTATTTTGGAGCAAAAATGAAGAAATTTCCCTTTTCTATGGCAAAAAGGTATGCATTCTTCATATTTTCGGGCAAAAAGACAGAAATTCCCCGTTTCTTAGAGCAAAATTGCAGAAATCCCTTTAATTGTGGGCCAAAAAGGCTGAAATTCCCTATATGTTGTGGCGAAAATACAGAAATTCTCCTTATTTTGGGGCAAAACTCAGAAATTTCACTTATTTTACGGCAAAATGGCAGAAATTTCACTTATTTCAGAATAAAAGCAGAAATTTTCTTATTTTGGGGCAAAAAGGCAGAAATTTCTTTTATTTTGGTACAAAATTGCAGAAATTATTCTTATTTTGGGGCAAAAAGGCAGCAATTTCCCATATTTTGGGACAAAAATGCAGAAATTCCTATTATTTTGAGTTAAAAAGGCTGAAATTCCCCTTATTTGGGGGCAAAAAGGCAGAAAATTTCCTCATTTTGGGGCAAAATTGCAGAAATTTCACTTATTTCAGGGTAATAAGTCAGAAATTTTCCTTATTCTGGGGCAAAAAAGACAGAAATTCCCTTTGTTTTGGGGGAAAAAAACAGAAATTCCACTTATTTAGAGCCAAAAAAGCAGAAATTCCCCTTATTTTGGAGCAAAAATGAAGAAATTTCCCTTTTTTATGGCAAAAAGATATGCATTCTTATTATTTTTGGGCAAAAAGGCAGAAAATCCCCGTATTTTGGAGCAAAATTGCAGAAATTCCTTCAATTGTGGGGCAAAAAGGCAGAAATTCCCTATATATTGGGGCAAAAATACAGAAATTCCTCTTATGTGGGGGCAAAACTCAGAATTTTCACTTATTTTGGGGCAAAATTGCAGAAATTTCACTTATTTCAGAAAAAAAGCAGAAATTTTCTTATTTTGGCGCAAAAAGGCAGAAATTTCCCATATTTTGGGGCAAAAATGCAGAAATTTTCCTTATTTTGAGGTAAAAAGGCTGAAATTCACTTTATTTGGGGGCAAAAAGGCAGGAATTTCCCTTATTTAGGGGCAAAATTGCAGAAATTTTACTTATTCAGGGTAATAAGTCAGAAATTTTCCTTATTTTGGGGCAAAAAAGACAGAAATTCCCTTTGTTTTGGGGGAAAAAACAGAAATTCCACTTATTTAGAGGCAAAAAAAAGAAATTCCCCTTATTTTGGAGCAAAAATGAAGAAATTTCCCTTTTTTATGGCAAAAAGGTATGCATTCTTCTTATTTTCGGGCAAAAAGGCAGAAATTCCCTGTATTTTGAAGCAAAATTGCAGAAATTTCCCTAATTGTGGGGCAAAAAAACAGAAATACCCTGTATGTTAGGGCAAAAAGACAGAAATTCTCCTTATTTTGGGGCAAAACTCAGAAATTCCACTTGTTTTGGGGCAAAATTCCACAAATTTCCCTTATTTTTGGGCAAAATTGCAGAAATTTCAATTATTTTGAGACAAAATTGCAGAAATTTCACTTATTTTGGAGCAAAATAGCAGAAATTTCACTTATTTCAGCAAAAAAGGCAGAAGTATTCCTTATTTTGGAGCAAAAAGGCAGAAATACCAAATATTTTGTGGCAAAAATGCAGAAATTCCCCTTATTTTGAGGTAAAAATGCTGAAATTCCCCTTATTTTGGAGCAAAAAGGCATAAATTTCCCTTATTTTGGGGCAAAACTGCAGAAATTTCACTTACTTCAGGGTAATAAGTCAGAAATTTTCCTTATTTTTGGGCAAAAAAGACGGAAATTCCCTTTGTTTTGGGGAAAATACAGAAATTCCACTTATTAAGAGGCAAAAATGCAGAAATTCCCCTTATTTTGGAGCAAAAATGAAGAAATTTTCCTTTTTTATTGCAAAAAGGTATGCATTCTTCTTGTTTTCGGGCAAAAAGGCAGAAATTCCCGGTATTTTGGAGCACAATTGCAGAAATTCCCCTAATTGTGGGGCAAAAAGACAGAAATTCCCTATATGTTGGTTCAAAAAGACAGAAATTCTCCTTAATTTGGGCAAAACTAAGAAATTCCACTTATTTTGGGGCAAAATTCCAGAAATTTCCCTTATTTTGGGGCAAAACTCAGAATCTTCACTTATTTTGGGGCAAAATTGCAGAAATTTTACTTATTTCAGAAAAAAAAAGCAGAAATTTCACTTATTTTGAGACAAAAAAAAAGAAATTTCTTTTATTTTGGTACAAAATTGCAGAAATTTTTCTTATTTTGGGAAAAAGGAAGGAATTTCTCATATTTTGTGGAAAAATGCAGAAATTCCCCTTATTTTAAGGTAAAAATGCTGAACGTCCCCTCATTTGGGGGCAAAAAGGCAGAAATTTCCCTTATTTTGGGGCAAAACTTAGAAATTTCAATTATTTTGGGGCAAAATTGCAGAAATTTCACTTATTTCCGAAAAAAAAGTAGAAATTTTCTAATTTTGGGGCAAAAAGGCAGATATTTCTTTTATTTTTGTACAAAATTGCAGAAATTTTTCTTATTTTGGGGCAAAAAGGCAGACATTTCCCATATTTTGGGGCAAAAATGCAGAAATTCCCCTTATTTTGAGGTAAAATGGCTGAAATTCCCCTTATTTGGGGACAAAAAGACAGAAATTTCCCTTATTTTGGTGCAAAATTGCAGAAATTTCACTTATTTCAGGGTAATAAGTCAGAAATTTTTCTTATTTTGGGGCAAAAAAGACAGAAATTTCCTTTGTTTTGAGGGAAAAAGATAGAAATTCCACTTATTTAGAGGCAAAAAAGCAGAAATTCCCCTTATTTTGGAGCAAAAATGAACAAATTTTCCTTTTTTATAGCAAAAAGGTATGCATTCTTCTTATTTTCGGGCAAAAAGGCAGAAATTCCCCGTATTTTGGAGCAAAATTGCAGAAATTCCTCTAATTGTGGTGCAAAAAGGCAGAAATTCCCTATATGTTGGGGCAAAAAGACAGAAATTCTCTTTATTTTGGAGCAAAACTCAGAAATTTCAGTTATTTTAGGGCAAAATTGCAGAAATTTAACTTATTTCAGAAAAAAAGCAGAAATTTTCTTATTTTGGGGCAAAAAGGCAGAACTTTCTTTTATTTTGGTACAAAATTGCAGAAATTTTTCTTATTGTGGGGCAAAAAGGCAGACATTTCCCATATTTTGGGGCAAAAATGCAGAAATTCCCCTTATTTTGAGGTAAAAATGCTGAAATTCCTATTATTTGGGGGCAAAAAGGCAGAAATTCCCCTTATTTTGGGGCAAAACTCAGAAATTTCAATTATTTTGGGGCAAAATTCCAGAAATTTTCCTTATTTTGGGCCAAATTTCAGATATTTCACTTATTTTGGGACAAAATTGCAGAAATTTCACTTATTTTGGGGCAAAATTGCAGAAATTTCACTTATTTCAGGAAAAAAAGCAGAAGTTTTCCTTATTTTGGAGCAAAAAGGCAGAAATACCAAATATTTTGTGGCAAGAATGCAGAAATTCCCCTTATTTTGAGGTAAAAATGCTGAAATTCCCCTTATTTGGGGGCAAAAAGGCATAAATTTCCCTTATTTTGGGGCAAAATTGAAGAAATTTCACTTACTTCAGGGTAATAAGTCAGAAATTTTCTTAATTTTTGGGCAAAAAAGATGGAAATTCCCTTTGTTTTGGGGGAAAAAGACAGAAATTCCACTTAAGAGGCAAAAGAGCAGAAAGTCCCCTTATTTTGGAGCAAAAATGAAGAAATTTTCATTTTTTATGGCAAAAAGGTATGCATTCCTCTTGTTTTCGGGCAAAAAGGCAGAAATTCCTCGTATTTTGGAGCACAATTGCAGAAATTCCCCTAATTGTGGGGCAAAAAGACAGAAATTCTTCTTATTTTGGGGGAAAACTCAGAATTTTGACTTATTTTGGGGCAAAATTGCAGAAATTTCACTTATTTCAGAAAAAAAGCAGAAATTTCATTTATTTTGGGGCAAAAAGGCAGAAATTTCCCTTATTTTGGTGCAAAATTGCAGAAATTTTTCTTTTTTTGGGAAAAAGGCAGAAATTTCTCATAATTTGGGGCAAAAATGCAGAAATTCCCTTTCTTTTAAGGTAAAAATGCTGAACTTCCCCTTATTTGGGGGCAAAAAAGCAGAAATTTCCCTTATTTTGGGCCAAAACTTAGAAATTTCAATTATTTTGGGGCAAAATTGCAGAAATTTCACTTATTTCCAAAAAACAGAAATTTTCTAAT
This sequence comes from Micromys minutus, assembly GCF_963924665.1. Classification (NCBI taxonomy): domain Eukaryota; kingdom Metazoa; phylum Chordata; class Mammalia; order Rodentia; family Muridae; genus Micromys; species Micromys minutus. The sequence continues at coordinate 9,990,687 of NW_027667727.1, forward strand.
TTTGGGGCAAAAAGGCAGATATTTCTTTTATTTTGGTACAAAATTGCAGAAATTTTCTTTATTTTGGGGCAAAAAAGCAGACATTTCCCATATTTTGGGGCAAAAATGCAGAAATTCCACTTATTTTGAGGTAAAAAGTCTGAAATTTCCCTTATTTGGGGGCAAAAAATGCAGAAATTTCCCTTATTTTGGGGCAAAACTGCAGAAATTTCACTTATTTCAGAAAAAAAGCAAAAATTTTCTTTTTGGGGCAAAAAGTCAGAAATTTCTTTTATTTTTGTACAAAATTGCAGAATTTGTTCTTATTTTGGAGCAAAAAGGCAGAAATTTCCCATATTTTGGGGCAAAAATGCAGAAATTTCCCTTATTTTGAGGTAAAAAGGCTGATATTTTCCTTATTTGGGGGCAAAAAGGCAGAAATTTCCCTCATTTTGGGACAAAATTACAGAAATTTCATTTACGTCAGGGTAATAAGTCAGAAATTTTCCGTATTTTGGGGCAAAAAATACAGAAATTCCCTTTGTTTTGGGGAAAAAAGACAGAAATTCCACTTATTAAGAGGCAAAAAAGCAGAAATTCCTCTTATTTTGGAGCAAAAATTAAGAAATTTCCTTTTTTTATGGCAAAAAGGTATGCATTCTTCTTGTTTTCGGGCAAAAAGGCTGAAATTCCCCCTGTTTTAAAGCAAAATTGCAGAAATGTCCCTAATTGTGGGGCAAAAAGACAGAAATTCCCAAAGAATGGGGCAAAAAGACAGAAATTCTCTTTATTTTGGAACAAAACTCAGAAATTTTACTTATTTTGGGGCAAAATTGCAGAAATTTCACTTATTTCAGAAAAAAAGCAGAAATTTCATTTATTTTGGGGCAAAAAGGCAGAAATTTCCCTTATTTTGGTGCAAAATTGCAGAAATTTTTCTTATTTTGGGAAAAAGGCAGAAATTTCTCATAATTTGGGGCAAAAATGCAGAAATTCCCTTTCTTTTAAGGTAAAAATGCTGAACTTCCCCTTATTTGGGGGCAAAAAAGCAGAAATTTCCCTTATTTTGGGGCAAAACTTAGAAATTTCAATTATTTTGGGGCAAAATTGCAGAAATTTCACTTATTTCCAAAAAAAAGCAGAAATTTTCTAATTTTGGGGCAAAAAGGCAGATATTTCTTTTATTTTGGTACAAAATTGCAGAAATTTTCTTTATTTTGGGGCAAAAAAGCAGACATTTCCCATATTTTGGGGCAAAAATGCAGAAATTCCCCTTATTTTGAGGTAAAAAGTCTGAAATTTCCTTTATTTGGGGGCAAAAAATGCAGAAATTTCCCTTATTTTGGGGCAAAACTGCAGAAATTTCACTTATTTCAGAAAAAAAGCAAAAATTTTTTTTTGGGGGCAAAAAGTCAGAAATTTCTTTTATTTTTGTAGAAAATTGCAGAATTTGTTCTTATTTTGGAGCAAAAAGGCAGAAATTTCCCATATTTTGGGGCAAAAATGCAGAAATTTCCCTTATTTTGAGGTAAAAAGGCTGATATTTTCCTTATTTGGGGGCAAAAAGGCAGAAATTTCCCTCATTTTGGGGCAAAATTACAGAAATTTCATTTACGTCAGGGTAATAAGTCAGAAATTTTCCGTATTTTGGGGCAAAAAATACAGAAATTCCCTTTGTTTTGGGGAAAAAAGACAGAAATTCCACTTATTAAGAGGCAAAAAAGCAGAAATTCCTCTTATTTTGGAGCAAAAATTAAGAAATTTCCTTTTTTTATGGCAAAAAGGTATGCATTCTTCTTGTTTTCGGGCAAAAAGGCAGAAATTCCCCCTGTTTTAAAGCAAAATTGCAGAAATGTCCCTAATTGTGGGGCAAAAAGACAGAAATTCCCTATATGTTGGAGCAAAAAGACAGAAATTCTCTTTATTTTGGAACAAAACTCAGAAATTTTACTTATTTTGGGGCAAAATTGCAGAAATTTCACTTATTTCAGAAAAAAAGCAGAAATTTTCTTATTTTGGGGCTAAAAGGCAGAAATTTCTTTTCTTTTGGTACAAAATTGCAGAAATTTTTATTATTTTGGGAAAAAGGCAGGAATTTCTCATATTTTGGGACAAAAATGCAGAAATTCCCCTTATTTTCAGGTAAAAATGCTGAACTTCCTCTTATTTGGGGGCAAAAAGGCAGAAATTTCCCTTATTTTGGGGCAAAACTTAGAAATTTCAATTATTTTGGGGCAAAATTGCAGAAATTTCACTTATTTCCGAAAAAAAAGCAGAAATTTTCTAATTTTGGGGCAAAAGGGCAGATATTTCTTTTATTTTGGTACAAAATTGCAGAAATTTTCCTTATTTTGGGTCAAAAAGGCAGACATTTCCCATATTTTGGGGCAAAAATGTAGAAATTCCCCTTATTTTGAGGTAAAAAGGCTGAAATTCCCCTTATTAGGGGGCAAAGAATGCAGAAATTTCCCTTATTTTGGGGCAAAATTGCAGAAATTTTACTTATTTCAGAATAATAAGTCAGAAATTATCTTTATTTTGGTGCAAAAAGACCGAAATTCCCTTTGTTTTGGGAAAAAAGACAGAAATTCCACTTATTTAGAGGCAAAAAGCAGAAATTCCCCTTATTTCGGAGCAAAAATGAAGAAATTTCCCTTTTCTATGGCAAAAAGGTATGCATTCTTCTTATTTTCGGGCAAAAAGACAGAAATTCACCGTTTTTTGGAGCAAAATTGCAGAAATCCCCCTAATTGTGGGCCAAAAAGGCAGAAATTCCCTATATGTTGGGGCAAAAAGACAGAAATTCTCCTTATTTTGGGGCAAAACTCAGAAATTTCACTTATTTTAGGGCAAAATTGCAGAAATTTCACTTATTTCTCAAAAAAGCAGAAATTTTCTTATTTTGGGGCAAAAAGGCAGAAATTTCTTTTATTTTGGTACAAAATTGCAGAAATTGTTCTTATTTTGGGGCAAAAAGGCAGAAATTTCCCATATTTTGGGGCTAAAATGCGGAAATTCCTATTATTTTGAGATAAAAAGGCTGAAATTCCCCTTATTTGGGGGCAAAAAGGTAGAAATTTTCCTCATTTTGGGGCAAAATTGCAGAAATATCACTTATTTCAGGGTAATAAGTCAGAAATTTTTTTAATTTTGGGGCAAAAAACACAGAAATTCCTTTTGTTTTGGGGGAAAAAAACAGAAATTCCACATATTTAGAGCCAAAAAAGCAGAAATTCCCCTTATTTTGGAGCAAAAATGAAGAAATTTCCCTTTTTTATGGCAAAAAGATATGCATTCTTCTTATTTTCGGGCAATAAGGCAGAAAATCCCCGTATTTTGGAGCAAAATTGCAGATATTTCCCTAATTGTGGGGCAAAAAGGCAGAAATTCCCTATATTTTGGGGCAAAAACAGAAATTCCTCTTATTTTGGGGCAAAACTCAGACATTTCACTTATTTTGTGGCAAAATTGCAAAAATTTCCATTATTTTGGGGCAAAATTGCAGAAATTTCACATATTTTGGGGCAAAATTGCAGAAATTTCACTTATTTCAGGAAAAAAAAGCAGAAATTTGCTTTTGGGGGCAAAAAGTCAGAAATTTCTTTTATTTTTGTACAAAATTGCAGAATTTGTTCTTATTTTGGGGCAAAAAGGCAGAAATTTCCCATATTTTGGGGCAAAAATGCAGAAATTTCCCTTATTTTGAGGTAAAAAGGCTGATATTTTCCTTATTTGGGGGCAAAAAGGCAGAAATTACCCTCATTTTGTGGCAAAATTGAAGAAATTTCACTTACTTCAGGGTAATAAGTCAGAAATTTTCCGTATTTTGGGGCAAAAAAGACAGAAATTCCCTTTGTTTTGGGGGAAAAAGACAGAAATTCCACTTATTAAGAGGCAAAAAAAGCAGTAATTCCCCTTATTTTGGAGCAAAAATTAAGAAATTTCCCCTTTTTATGGCAAAAAGGTATGCATTCTTCCTGTTATCGTTCAAAAAGGCAGAAATTCCCCCTGTTTTGGAGCAAAATTGCAGAAATTCCCCTAATTGTGGGGCAAAAAGACAGAAATTCCCTATATGTTGGGGCAAAAAGACAGAAATTCTCTTTATTTTGGGGCAAAACTCAGAAATTTCACTTATTTTGGGGCAAAATTGCAGAAATTTCACTTATTTCAGAAAAAAAAGCAGAAATTTTCTTTTTGGGGCAGAAAGTCAGAAATTTCTTTTATTTTTGTACAAAATTGCAGACTTTGTTCTTATTTTGGGGCAAAAAGGCAGAAATTTCCCATATTTTGGGGCAAAATTGCAGAAATTCCCCTTATTTTGAGGTAAAAATGCTGAAATTCCCCTTATTTGGGGACAAAAATCCAGAAATTCCTCTTATTTTGGGGCAAAACTCAGAAATTTCAATTATTTTGGAGCAAAATTGCAGAAATTTCACTTATTTCATTGTAATAAGTCTGAAATTTTCCTTATTTTGGGGCAAAAAAGACAGAAATTCCCTTTGTTTTGGGGGAAAAAGACAAAAATTCCACTTATTTAGAGGCAAAAAATCAGAAATTCCCCTTATTTTGGAGAAAAATGAAGAAATTTCCCTTTTTTATGGCAAAAAGGTATTCATCTTCTTATTTTTGGTCAAAAAGGCAGAAATTCCCTAAATTTTGAAGCAAAATTGCAGAAATTCCCCAAATTGTGGGGCAAAAAGGCAGAAATTCCCTGTATGTTAGGGCAAAATGACAGAAATTCTTCTTATTTTGGGGCAAAACTCAGAAATTCCACTTGTTTTAAGGCAAAATTCCAGAAATTTCCCTTATTTTGGGGCAAAATTGCAGAAATTTCACTTATGTTAGTAAAAAAAGCAGAACTTTTCTTTTTTGGGGCAAAAAGTCAGAAATTTCTTTTATTTTGGTACAAAATTGCAGAAATTGTTCTTATTTTGGGGCAAAAACGCCAAAATTTCCCATATTTTGGGGCAAAAATGCAGAAATTCCTCTTATTTTGTGGTATAAAAGCTGAAATTCCTTTTATTTGGGGGCAAAAAGGCAGAAATTTTCCTCATTTTGGGGCAAAATTGCAGAAATTTCACTTATTTCAGAAAAAAAAGCAGAAATTTTCTTTTTTGGGGCAAAAAGTCAGAAATTTCTTTTATTTAGGTACAAAATTTCAGAATTTGTTCTTATTTTGGGGCAAAAGGGCAGAAATTTCCCATATTTTGCGGCAAAAATGCAGAAATTTCCCTTATTTTGAGGTAAAAATGCTGATATTTTCTTATTTGGGGGCAAAAAGGCAGAAATTTCCCTCATTTTGGGGCAAAATTGCAGAAATTTCACTTATTTCAGGGTAATAAGTCAGAAATTTTTCTTATTTTGGGACAAAAAAGACAGGAATTCCCTTTGTTTTGGGGGAAAAAGACAGAAATTCTACTTATTTAGGGGCAAAAAAGCAGAAATTCCCCTTATTTTGGAGCAAAAATGAAGAAATTTCTCTTTTTTATGGCAAAAAGGTATGCATTCTTCTTATTTTCTGGCAAAAAGGCAGAAATTCCCCGTATTTTGGAGCAAAATTGCAGAAATTCCCCTAATTGTGGGGCAAAAAGGCAGAAATTCCCTATATGTTGGGGCAAAAACAGAAATTCTCCTTATTTAGGGGCAAAACTAAGAGATTTCACTTATTTTGGGGCAAAATTGCAGAAATTTTTCTTATTTTGGGGCAAAATTGCAGAAATTTCACATATTTTGGGGCAAAATTGCAGAAATTTCACTTATTTCAGAAAAAAAAGGAGAAATTTTCTTTTTGGGGGCAAAAAGTCAGAAATTTTTTTTTTAGGTACAAAATTGCAGAATTTGTTCTTATTTTGGGGCAAAAAGGCAGCAATTTCCCATATTTTGGGGCAAAATTGCAGAAATTCCCCTTATTTTGAGGTAAAAATGCTGAAATTCCCCTTATTTGGGGGCAAAAATGCAGAAATTCCCCTTATTTTGGAACAAAACTCAGAAATTTCAAATATTTTGGAGCAAAATTGCAGAAATTTCACTTATTTCAGGGTAATAAGTCTGAAATTTTCCTTATTTTGGGGCAAAAAAGACAGAAATTCTCTTTGTTTTGGGGGAAAAAGACAGAAATTCCACTTATTTAGAGGCAAAAAATCAGAAATTCCCCTTATTTTGGAGAAAAATGAAGAAATTTCCTTTTTTATGGCAAAAAGGTATTCATCTTCTTATTTTCGGGCAAAAAGGCAGAAATTCCCTGTATTTTGAAGCAAAATTGCAGAAATTCCCCTAATTGTGGGGCAAAAAAACAGAAATACCATGTATGTTAGGGCAAAAAGACAGAAATTCTCCGTATTTTGGGGCAAAACTCAGAAATTCCACTTGTTTTGGGGCAAAATTCCAGAAATTTCCCTTATTTTGGGGCAAATTGCAGAAATTTCACTTATTTTGGGGCAAAGTTGCAAAAATTTTACTTATTTTAAGGCAAAATTGCAGAGATTTTACTTATTTCAGGAAAAAGGGCAGAAGTTTTCCTTATTTTGGGGCAAAAAGGCAGAAATTCCAAATATTTTGTGGCAAAAATGCAGAAGATCCCCTTATTTTGAGGTAAAAAGGCTGAAATTCCCCTTATTTGGGGGTAAAAAGGCAGAAATTTCCCTTATTTTGGGGCAAAATTGCAGAAATTTCACTTACTTCAGGGTAATAAGTCAGAAATTTTCCTTATTTTGGGGCAAAAAAGACAGAAATTCCCTTTGTTTTGGTGGGAAAAGACAGAAATTCCACTTATTAAGAGGCAAAAAAGCAGAAATTCCCCTTATTTTGGAGCAAAAATGAAGAAATTTCCCTTTTTTATGGCAAAAAAGTATGCATTCTTCTTGTTTTAAGGCAAAAAAACAGAAATTCCCCGTATTTTGGAGCAAAATTGCAGAAATTCCCCTAATTGTGGGGCAAAAAGGCAGAAATTCCCTATATGGTGGGGCAAAAAACAGAAATTCTCCTTATTTTGGGGCAAAACTCAGAAATTCCACTTGTTTTAAGGCAAAATTCCAGAAATTTCCCTTATTTTGGGGCAAAATTGCAGAAATTTCACTTATTTTGGGGCAAAATTGCAGAAATTTCACTTATGTCAGTAAAAAAAGCAGAACTTTTCTTTTTTGGGGCAAAAAGTCAGAAATTTCTTTTATTTTGGTACAAAATTGCAGAAATTGTTCTTATTTTGGGGCAAAAACGCAGAAATTTCCCATATTTTGGGGCAAAAATGCAGAAATTCCCCTTATTTTGTGGAAAAAGGCTGAAATTCCTTTTATTTGGGGGCAAAAAGCAGAAATTTTTCTCATTTTGGGGCAAAATTGCAGATATTTCACTTATTTCAGGGTGATAAGCCAGAAATTTTCCTTATTTTGGGGCAAAAAAGACAGAAATTCCCTTTGTTTTGGGGAAAAAAGACAGAAATTACATTTATTTAGAGGCAAAAAAGCAGAAATTCCCCTTATTTTGGAGCAAAAATGAAGAAATTTCCCTTTTTTGGCAAAAAGGTATGCATTTTTCTTATTTTTGGGCAAAAAGGCAGAAATTCCCCGTATTTTGGATCAAAATTGCAGAAATTCTTTAATTGTAGCACAAAAAGGCAGAAATTCCCTATATATTATGGCAAAAATACAGAAATTCTCCTTATTTTGGGGCAAAACTCAGAATTTTCACTTATTTTGGGGCAAAATTGCAGAAATTTCACTTATTTCAGAAAAAAAGCAGAAATTTCACTTATTTGGGGGCAAAAAGGCAGAAATTTCTTTTATTTTGTTACAAAATTGCAGAAATTTTTATTATTTTGCGGCAAAAAGGCAAAAATTTCCCATATTTTGGGGCAAAAATGAAGAAATTCCCCTTATTTTGAGGTAAAAAGGCTGAAATTCCCTTTATTTGGGGGCAAAAAGGCAGAAATTTCCCCTATTTAGGGGCAAAATTGCAGAAATTTCACTTATTTCAGGATAATAAGTCAGAAATTTTTCTTATTTTGGGGCAAAAAAGACAGAAATTTTCTTTGTTTTGGGGGAAAAAACAGAAATTCCACTTATTTAGAAGCAAAAAAGCAGAAATTCCCCTTATTTTGGAGCACAAATGAAGAAATTTCCCTTTTTTATGGCAAAAAGTTATGCATTCTTCTTATTTTCGAACAAAAAGGCAGAAATTCCCCGTATTTTGGAGCAAAATTGCAGAAATTCCCCTAATTGTGGGGCAAAAAGGCAAAAATTCCCTATATATTGGGGCAAAATACAAAAATTCTCCTTATTTGGGGCAAAACTCAGAAATTTCACTTATTTTGGGGAAAAATTTCAGAAATTTCCCTTATTTTGGGCCAAATTTCAGAAATTTCACTTATTTTGGGACAAAATTGCAGAAATTTCACTTATTTTGGGGCAAAATATCAGAAATTTCACTTATTTCAGGAAAAAAGGCAGAAGTTTTCCTTATTTTGGAGCAAAAAGGCAGAAATTCCAAATATTTTGTGGCAAAAACGCAGAAATTCCCCTTATTTTTAGGTAAAAATGCTGAAATTCCCCTTATTTGGGAGCAAAAAGGCATAAATTTCCCTTATTTTGGGGCAAAACTGCAGAAATTTTACTTACTTCAGGGTAATAAGTCAGAAATTTTCCTTATTTTTGGGCAAAAAAGACGGAAATTCCCTTTGTTTTGGGGGAAAAAGACAGAAATTCCACTTATTAAGAGGCAAAAATGCAGAAATTCCCCTTATTTTGGAGCAAAAATGAAGAAATTTTCCTTTTTTATGGCAAAAAGATATGCATTCTTCTTGTTTTCGGGCAAAAAGGCAGAAATTCCCCGTATTTTGGAGCACAATTGCAGAAATTCCCCTAATTGTGGGGCAAAAAGGCAGAAATTCCCTATATGTTGGGGCAAAAAGACAGAAATTTTCCTTTTTTTGGGGCAAAACTCAGAAATTCCACTTATTTTTGGGCAAAATTCCAGAAATTTCCCTTATTTTGGGGCAAAACTCAGAATTTTCACTTATTTTGGGGCAAAATTGCAGAAATTTCACTTATTTCAGAAAAAAAGCAGAAATTTCACTTATTTTAGGGCAAAAAGGCAGAAATTTTTTTATTTTGATACAAAATTGCAGAAATTTTTCTTATTTTGGGACAAAAAGGCAGAAATTTCCCATATTTTGGGGCAAAAGTGCAGAAATTCCCCTTATTTTGAGGTAAAAAGGCTGAAATTCCCTTTATTTGGAGGCAAAAATGCAGAAATTTCTCTTATTTTGGTGCAAAATTGCAGAAATTTCACTTATTTCAGGGTAATAAGTCAGAAATTTTCCTTATTTTGGGGCAAAAATACAGAAATTTCCTTTGTTATGGGGGAAAGAGACAGAAATTCCACTTATTTAGAGGCAAAAAAGCAGAAATTTCCCTTATTTTGGAGCAAAAATGAAGAAATTTCCCTTTTTTATGGCAAAAAGCTATGCATTCTTCTTATTTTCGGGCAAAAAGGCAGAAATTCCCCGTATTTTGGAGCACAATTGCAGAAATTCCCTTAATTGTGGGGCAAAAAGTCAGAAATTCCCTATATGTTGGGGCAAAAAGACAGAAATTCTCCTTATTTTGGGGCAAAACTCAGAAATTCCACTTATTTTGGTGCAAAATTCCAGAAATTTCCCTTATTTTGGGGCAAAACTCAGAAATTCCACTTATTTTTGGGCCAAATTACAGAATTTTCTTTTATTTTGGGGCAAAATTGCAGAAATTTCACTTATTTCAGGGTAATAAGTCAGAAATTTTCTTATTTTGGGGCAAAAAGGCAGAAATTTCTTTTATTTTAGTACAAAATTGCAGAAATTTTTCTTATTTTGGTCAAAAAGGCAGAAATTTCCCATATTTAGGGGCAAAAATGCAGAAATTCCCCTTATTTTGAGGTAAAAATTCTGAAATTCCTTTTATTTTGTGGCAAAAAGGCAGAAATTCCCCTTATTTTGGGGCAAAAAGCAGACATTTCCCTTATTTTGGAAAAAAATTTTAGAAATTTAACTTATTTCAGGGCAAAAAGTCAGAAATTCCCCTTATTTTGGGGCAAAAAGACAGAAATTTCCTTTGTTTTGGGGGAAAAAGACAGAAATTCCACTTACTAAGAGGCAAAAATCAGAAATTCCCCTTATTTTGGAGCAAAAATGAAGAAATTTCCCTTTTTTATGGCAAAAAGGTATGCATTCTTCTTGTTTTCGGGCAAAAAGGCAGAAATTCCCCGTTTTTTGGAGCAAAATTGCAGAAATTCCCCTAATTGTGGGGCAATAGGTAGAAATTTCCTATATGTTGGGGCAAAAAGACAGAAATTCCACTTACTAAGAGGCAAAAATCAGAAATTCCCCTTATTTTGGAGCAAAAATGAAGAAATTTCCCTTTTTTCTGGCAAAAAGTTATGCATTTTTCTTATTTTCGGGCAAAAAGGCAGAAATTCCCCGTATTTGGAGCAAAATTGCAGAAATTCCTTTAATTGTGGGACAAAAAGGCAGAAATTCTCTATATATTAGGGCAAAAATACAGAAATTCTCCTTATCTTGGGGCAAAACTCAGAATTTTCACTTATTTTGGGGCAAAATTGCAGAAATTTCTCTTATTTCAGAAAAAAAGCAGAAATTTAACTTATTTTGGGGCAAAAAGGCAGAAATTTCTTTTATTTTGGTACAAAATTGCAGAAATTTTTCTTATTTTGGGGCAAAAAGGCAAAAATTTCCCATATTTTGGGGCAAAAATGCAGAAATTCCCCTTATTTTGAGGTATAAAGGCTGAAATTCCCTTTTTTTGGAGGCAAAAAGGCAGAAATTTCCCTTATTTAGGGGCAAAATTGCAGAAATTTCACTTATTTCAGGGTAATAAGTCAAAAATTTTCCTTATTTTGGGGCAAAAAAGACAGAAATTCCCTTTGCTTTAGGGTAAAAAAACAGAAATTCCACTTATTTACAAGCAAAAAAGCAGAAATTCCCCTTATTTTGGAGCAAAAATGAAGAAATTTCACTTTTTTATGGCAAAAATGTATGCATTCTTCTTATTTTCAAGCAAAAAGGCAGAAATTCCTCGTATTTTGGAGCAATTTGCAGAAATTCTTCTAATTGTGGGGCAAAAAGGCAGAAATTCCCTATATGTTGTGGCAAAAAGACAGAAATTCTCCTTATTTTGGGGCAAAACTCAGAAATTTCCCTTATTTTGGGGCAAAATTGCAGAAATTTACTTATTTCAGAAAAAAAAGCAGAAATTTTCTTATTTTGGGGCAAAAAGGCAGAAATTTCTTTTATTTTGGTACAAAATTGCAGAAATTTTTCTTATTTTGGGCAAAAAGGCAGAAATTTCCCATATTTGGGGGCAAAAATGCATAAATTATCCTTATTTTGAGGTAAAAATGCTGAAATTCTCCTTATTTGAGGGCAAAAAGGCAGAAATTCCCCTTATTTTAGGGCAAAACTCAGAAATTTCAATTATTTTGGGGCAAAATTGCAGAAATTTCACTTATTTCAGGGTAATAAGTCAGAAATTTTCCTTATTTTGGGGCAAAAAAGACAGAAATTCCCTTTGTTTTGGGAGAAAAAGACAGAAATTCCACTTATTTAGAGGCAAAAAAGCAGAAATTCCCCTTATTTTGGAGCAAAAATGAAGAAATTTCCATTTTTTATGGCAAAACGGTATGCATTCTTCTTATTTTTGGTCAAAAAGGCAGAAAATCCCCGTGTTTTGGAGCAAAATTGCAGAAATTCCTTTAATTGTGAAGCAAAAAGGCAGAAATTCCCTATATGTTGGGGTAAAAACAGAAATTCCTCTTATTTTGGGGCAAATTCAGAAATTTCCCTTATTTTGGGGCAAAATTGCAGAAATTTCACATATTTTGGGGCAAAATTGCAGAAATTTCACTTATTTCAGAAAAAAAAAGCAGAAATTTTCTTTTTGGGAAAAAAGTCAGAAATTTCTTTTATTTTTGTACAAAATTGCAGAATTTGTTCTTATTTTGGGGCAAAAAGGCAGAAATTTCCCATATTTTGGGGCAAAAATGCAGAAATTTTCCTTATTTTGAGGTAAAAAGGCTGATATTTTCCTTATTTGGAGGCAAAAAGGCAGAAATTTCCCTCCTTTTAGGGCAAAATTGCAGAAATTTCACTTATTTCAGGGTAATAAGTCAGAAATTTTCCTTATTTTGGGGGAAAAAGACAGAAATTCCCTTTGTTTTGGGGGGAAAAGACAGAAATTCCACTTATTAAGAGGCAAAAAAGCAGAAATTCCCCTTATTTTGGAGCAAAAATAAAGAAATTTCCCTTTTTTATGGCCAAAAGTTATGCATTCTTCTTGTTTTCGGGCAAAAAGGCAAAAATTCCCCCTGTTTTGGAGCAAAATTGCAGAAATTCCCCTAATTGTGGGGCAAAAAGGCAGAAATTCCCTTTATGTTGGGGCAAAAAGACAGAAATTCTCCTTATTTTGGGGCAAAACTCAGAAATTTCACTTATTTTGGGGCAAAATTGCAGAAATTTCACTTATTTCAGAAAAAAAAGCAGAAATTTTCTTATTTTGGGACAAAAAGGCAGAAATTTCTTTTATTTTGGTACAAAATTGCAGAAATTTTTTTTATTTTGGGCAAAAAGGCTGAAATTTCCCATATTTTGGGGCAAAAATGCAGAAATTCCCCTTATTTTGAGGTAAAAATGCTGAAATTCCTATTATTTGGGGGCAAAAAGGCAGAAATTCCCCTTATTTTGGGGCAAAACTCAGAAATTTCAATTATTTTGGGACAAAATTGCAGAAATTTCACTTATTTTGGGGCAAAATTGCAGAAATTTCACTTATTTCAGGAAAAAAGGCAGAAGTTTTTCTTATTTTGGAGCAAATAGGCAGAAATTCCAAATGTTTTGTGGCAAAAATGCAGAAATTCCCCTTATTTTGTGGTAAAACTGCTAAAATTCCCCTTATTTGGGGGCAAAAAGGCATAAATTTCCCTTATTTTGGGGCAAAATTGCAGAAATTTCACTTACCTCAGGGTAATAAGTCAGAAATTTTCCTTATTTTGGGGCAAAAAAGACGGAAACTCCCTTTGTTTTGGGGGAAAAAGACATAAATTCGACTTATTAAGAGGCAAAAAAGCAGAAATTCCCCATATTTTGAAGCAAAAATGAAGAAATTTTCCTTTTTTATGGCAAAAAGGTATGCATTCTTCTTGTTTTCGGGCAAAAAGGCAGAAATTCCCCGTATTTTGGAGCACAATTGCAGAAATTCCCCTAATTGTGGGGCAAAAAGGCAGAAATTCCCTATATGTTGGGGCAAAAAAACAGAAATTTTCCTTTTTTTGGGGCAAAACTCAGAAATTCCACTTATTTTGGGGCAAAATTCCAGAAATTTCCCTTATTTTGGGGCAAAACTCAGAATTTTCACTTATTTTGGGGAAAAATTGCAGAAATTTCACTTATTTCAGAAAAAAAAGCAGAAATTTCACTTATTTTGGGGCAAAAAGGCAGAAATTTTTTTATTTTGGTACAAAATTGCAGAAATTTTTCTTATTTTGGGACAAAAAGGCTGAAATTTCCCATATTTTGGGGCAAAAGTGCAGAAATTCCCCTTATTTTGAGGTAAAAATGCTGAAATTCCCTTTATTTGGAGGCAAAAATGCAGAAATTTCCCTTATTTTGGTGCAAAATTGCAGAAATTTCACTTATTTCAGGGTAATAAGTCACAAATTTTCCTTATTTTGGGGCAAAAAAGACAGAAATTCCCTTTGTTTTGGGGGGAAAAGACAGAAATTCCACTTATTTAGAGGCAAAAAAGCAGAAATTCCCCTGATTTTGGAGAAAAAATGAAGAAATTTCTTTTTTTTATGGCAAAAAGGTATGCATTCTTCTTGTTTTTGGGGAAAAAGGCAGAAATTTCCCGTTTTTGGAGCAAAATTGCAGAAATTCCCCTAATTGTGGGGCAAAAAGGCAGAAATTCCCTATATGTTGGGGCAAAAAGACAGAAATTCTCCTTATTTTGGGGCAAAACTCAGAAATTCCAATTATATTGGGGCAAAATTTCAGAAATTTTCCTTATTTTGGGGAAAAATTGCAGAAATTTCACTTATTTTGGGGCAAAATTGCAGATATTTCACTTATGTCAGTAAAAAAAAGCAGAACTTTTCTTTTTTGGGGCAAAAAGTCAGAAATTTCTTTTATTTTGTTACAAAATTGCAGAAATTGTTCTTATTTTGGGGCAAAAAGGCAGAAATTTCCCATATTTTGGGGCAAAAATGCAGAAATTTCCCTTATTTTGAGGTAAAAAGGCTGTAATTCCCTTTATTTGGGAGCAAAAAGGCAGAAATTTTCCTTATTTTGGGGCAAAATTCCAGAAATTTTCTTTATTTTGGGGCAAAATTAAACAAATCTCCCTTATTTTGTGGCAAAATTACAGAAATTTCACTTATTTCAGGGAAAAAAAGCAGAAATTTCTCTTATTTTGGGGCAAAAAGGCAGAAATTGCTTTTATTTTGGTACAAAATTGCAGAAATTTTCTTTATTTTGGGGCAAAATACAGAAATTTCCCATATTTTAGGGCAAAAAGCAGAGATTAACCTTATTATGAGGTAAAAAGGCTGAAATTTCCCTTATTTTGGGGCAAAAAGACTGAAATTTCCATAATTTTGTGGCAAAAAGGCAGAAATTTCCCTTATTTTGGGGCAAAATTGCAGAAATTTCACTTATTTCAGGGTAATAAGTCAGAAATTTTCCTTATTTTGGGGCAAAAAGACAGAAATTCCCTTTGTTTTGGGGGAAAGAGACAGAAATTCCACTTATTTAGAGGCAAAAAAGCAGAAATTCCCCTTATTTTGGAGCAAAAATGAAGAAATTTCCCTTTTTTATGGCAAAAAGCTATGCATTCTTCTTATTTTCGGGCAAAAAGGCAGAAATTCCCCGTATTTTGGAAAAAAATTGCAGAAATTCCCTTAATTGTAGGGCAAAAAGTCAGAAATTCCCTATATGTTGAGGCAAAAAGACAGAAATTCTTCTTATTTTGGGGCAAAACTCAGAAATTCCACTTATTTTGGGGCAAAATTCCAGAAATTTCCCTTATTTTGGGGCAAAATTGGAGAAATTTCACTTATTTTGGGGAAAAATCTCAGAAATTTAACTTATTTCAGGGAAAAAAGTAGAAATTTTCTTATTTTGGGGCAAAAAGGCAGAAATTTCTTTTATTTTAGTACAAAATTGCAGAAATTTTTCTTATTTTGGGCAAAAAGGCAGCAATTTCCCATATTTAGGGGCAAAAATGCAGAAATTCCCCTTATTTTGAGGTAAAAATTCTGAAATTCCCTTTATTTTGTGGCAAAAAGGCAGAAATTCCCCTTATTTTGGGGCAAAATCAGACATTTCCCTTATTTTGGAAAAAAATTTTAGAAATTTAACTTATTTCAGGGCAAAAAGTCAGAAATTCCCCTTATTTTGGGGCAAAAAGACAGAAATTCCCTTTGTTTTGGGGGAAAAAGACAGAAATTCCACTTATTAAGAGGCAAAAAAGCAGAAATTCCCCTTATTTTGGAGCAAAAATGAAGAAATTTCCCTTTTTTATGGCAAAAAGGTATGCATTCTTCTTGTTTTCGGGCAAAAAAGCAGAAATTCCCCGTTTTTTTGGAGCAAAATTGCAGAAATTCCCCTAATTGTGGGGCAAAAAGGCAGAAATTCCCTATATGTTGGGGCAAAAAGGCAGAAATTCTCTTTATTTTGGGGCAAAACTCAGAAATTCCACTTATTTTGGTGCAAAATTGCAGAAATTTCACTTATGTCAGTAAAAAAAAGCAGAACTTTTCTTTTTTGGGGCAAAAAGTGAGAAATTTCTTTTATTTTGGTACAAAATTGCAGAAATTGTTCTTATTTTAGGGCAAAAACGCAGAAATTTCCCATACTTTGGGGCAAAAATGCAGAAATTCCCCTTATTTTGTGGTAAAAAGGCTGAAATACCTTTTATTTGGGGGCAAATAGGCAGAAATTTTCCTCATTTTGGGGCAAAATTGCAGAAACTTCACTTATTTCAGGGTAATAAGTCAGAAATTTTCCTTATTTTGGGGAAAAAAGACAGAAATTCCCTTTGTTTTGGGGGAAAGAGACAGAAATTTCACTTATTGAGAGGCAAAAAAGCGGATATTCCCCTTATTTTGGAGCAAAAATGAAGAAATTTCCCTTTTTTCTGGCAAAAAGGTATGCATTTTTCTTATTTTCGGGCAAAAAGGCAGAAATTCCCCGTATTTGGAGCAAAATTGCAGAAATTCCTTTAATTGTGGGACAAAAAGGCAGAAATTCCCAATTATTAGGGCAAAAATACAGAAATTCTCCTTATTTTGGGGCAAAACTCAGAATTTTCACTTATTTTGGGGCGAAATTGCAGAAATTTCACTTATTTTGGGGCAAAATTGCAGAAATTTCACTTATGTCAGTAAAAAAAAGCAGAACTTTTCTTTTTTGGGGCAAAAAGTCAGAAATTTCTTTTCATTTGGTACAAAATTGCAGAAATTTTTCTTATTTTGGGGCAAAAAGGCAGAAATTTCCCATATTTTGGGGCAAAAATGCAGAAATTCCCCTTATTTTGAGGTATAAAGGCTGAAATTCCCTTTATTTGGGGGCAAAAAGGCAGAAATTTCCCTTATTTAGGGGCAAAATTGCAGAAATTTCACTTATTTCAGGGTAATAAGTCAAAAACTTTCCTTATTTTGGGGCAAAAAAGACAGAAATTCCCTTTGCTTTGGGGTAAAAAAACAGAAATTCCACTTATTTACAAGCAAAAAAGCAGAAATTCCCCTTATTTTGGAGCAAAAATGAAGAAATTTCACTTTTTTATGGCAAAAAGGTATGCATTCTTCTTATTTTCGGGCAAAAAGGCAGAAATTCCCCGTATTTTGGAGCAATTTGCAGAAATTCTTCTAATTGTGGGGCAAAAAGGCAGAAATTCCCTATATGTTGGGGCAAAAAGACAGAAATTCTCCTTATTTTGGGGCAAAACTCAGAAATTTCACTTATTTTGGGGCAATATTGCAGAAATTTCACTTATTTCAGAAAAAAAGCAGAAATTTTCTTATTTTGGGATAAAAAGGCAGAAATTTCTTTTATTTTGGTACAAAATTGCAGAAATTTTTCTTATTTTGGGCAAAAAGGCAGAAATTTCCCATATTTGGGGGCAAAATGCTGAAATTATCCTTATTTTGAGGTAAAAATGCTGAAATTCTCCTTATTTGAGGGCAAAAAGGCAGAAATTCCCCTTATTTTAGGACAAAACTCAGAAATTTCAATTATTTTGGGGCAAAATTGCAGAAATTTCACTTATTTCAGGGTAATAAGTCAGAAATTTTCCTTATTTTGTGGCAAAAAAGACAGAAGTTCCCTTTGTTTTCTGGGAAAAAAACAGAAATTCCACTTATTTACAGGCAAAAAAGCAGAAATTCCCCTTATTTGGAGCAAAAATGAAGAAATTTCCATTTTTTCTGGCAAAAAGGTATGCATTCTTCTTATTTTTGATCAAAAATGCAGAAAATCCCCGTGTTTTGGAGCAAAATTACAGAAATTCCTTTAATTGTGGGGCAAAAAGTCAGAAATTCCCTATATGTTGGGGTAAAAACAGAAATTCCTCTTATTTTGGGGCAAAACTCAGAAATTTCCCTTATTTTGGGGCAAAATTGCAGAAATTTTACATATTTTGGGGCAAAATTGCAGAAATTTCACTTATTTCAGAAAAAAAAAGCAGAAATTTTCTTTTTGGGAAAGAGTCAGAAATTTCTTTTATTTTTGTACAAAATTGCAGAATTTATTCTTATTTTGGGGCAAAAAGGCAGAAATTTCCCATATTTTGGGGCAAAAATGCAGAAATTTCCCTTATTTTGAGGTAAAAAGGCTGATATTTTCCTTATTTGGAGGCAAAAAGGCAGAAATTTCCCTCCTTTGGGGCAAAATTGCAGAAATTTCACTTACTTCAGGGTAATAAGTCAGAAATTTTCCTTATTTTGGGGCAAAAAAGACAGAAATTCCCTTTGTTTTGGGGGAAAGAGACAGAAATTCCACTTATTGAGAGGCAAAAAAGCAGAAATTCCCCTTATTTTGGAGCAAAAATGAAGAAATTTCCCTTTTATTCTGGCAAAAAGGTATGCATTTTTCTTATTTTCGGGCAAAAAGGCAGAAATTCCCTGTATTAGGAGCAAAATTGCAGAAATTCCTTTAATTGTGGGACAAAAAGGCAGAAATTCCCTATATATTAGGGCAAAAATACAGAAATTCTCCTTATTTTGGGGCAAAACTCAGAATTTTCACTTATTTTGGGGCAAAATTGCAGAAATTTCACTTATTTCAGAAAAAAAGCAGAAATTTCACTTATTTTGGGGCAAAAAGGCAGAAATTTCTTTTATTTTGGTACAAAATTGCAGAAATTTTTCTTATTTTGGGGCAAAAAGGCAGAAATTTTCCATATTTTGGGGCAAAAATGCAGAAATTCCCCTTATTTTGAGGTATAAAGGCTGAAATTCCCTTTATTTGGGGGCAAAAAGGCAGAAATTTCCCTTATTTAGGGGCAAAATTGCAGAAATTTCACTTATTTCAGGGTAATAAGTCTAAAACTTTCCTTATTTTGGGGCAAAAAAGACAGAAATTCCCTTTGCTTTGGGGTAAAAAAACAGAAATTCCACTTATTTACAAGCAAAAAAGCAGAAATTCCCCTTATTTTGGAGCAAAAATGAAGAAATTTCACTTTTTTATGGCAAAAAGGTATGCATTCTTCTTATTTTCGGGCAAAAAGGCAGAAATTCCCCGTATTTTGGAGCAATTTGCAGAAATTCTTCTAATTGTGGGGCAAAAAGGCAGAAATTCCCTATATGTTGGGGCAAAAAGACAGAAATTCTCCTCATTTTGGGGCAAAACTCAGAAATTTCACTTATTTTGGGGCAAAATTGCAGAAATTTCACTTATTTCAGAAAAAAAAGCAGAAATTTTCTTATTTTGGGATAAAAAGGCAGAAATTTCTTTTTTTGGTACAAAATTGCAGAAATTTTTCTTATTTTGGGCAAAAAGGCAGAAATTTCCCATATTTGGGGGCAAAATGCTGAAATTATCCTTATTTTGAGGTAAAAATGCTGAAATTCTCCTTATTTGAGGGCAAAAAGGCAGAAATTCCCCTTATTTTAGGACAAAACTCAGAAATTTCAATTATTTTGGGGCAAAATTGCAGAAATTTCACTTATTTCAGGGTAATAAGTCAGAAATTTTCCTTATTTTGGGGCAAAAAAGACAGAAGTTCCCTTTGTTTTGGGGGAAAAAAACAGAAATTCCACTTATTTACAGGCAAAAAAGCAGAAATTCCCCTTATT